>NC_050613.1:8370000-18370000 GCF_014743375.2 Drosophila subpulchrella | reverse complement strand
ATTTAATTTATGAAACAAAAAAGAGTTCAAATTTTATAGGTTCTTTCTTTTATAACTAGATCTGAATTCCCAACATTTTCTAATGCAATTTAAGTGTTGGGGAAGTCTAATATTTTTTTTTAATTTCTGAATGGTCACACTAGAAAATAAGTCAATTTTTTTAGGGGAGTTATTGGTTGAATACATTTTTAAATAAAATATAATAAAACAGAAAATGACTTGCATGAGTATTATAAAAAAATAGAAATATCAATTTGACATATCAGAGACCATTAATAATTATATTACATTTACAAAATACCCATAAAGAAGGGTATTGAAAAAAGCTGAGACCACGGGAAAAACTCTAAACAGTAGACTGTTAATGATGTGGGGCAGGAGGAGCGAATGGAGTCCGCCGGTGATTGACTTGACTTAACTTGTTGATGGCTTCGCGCCTGCGCGGTCGGCACTTTTGGTGATAATGTCAAAGGCAGCCAGCGGTCTGCCCCGCCCCCACAGCCTCGCCGCCTCCTCCTCTGCAGCCCCGCCCCCTGCCCGCAATGCTTAATCATGCAAGCGGCAAGAAAACCGAAATGCAGCAGCAAATGCAGCGCCTGTCAAAGCCGCGATTAATCTCACTCACAGAGGCGCAGGATGAGGGGCACAAAGTGCAGCAGCCGCAGTGGAGCAACTTACCGTGGTCAAGAAACCCAAAAAAAATCTTTAACTACTGACCCTAACTTTCTTAAACTGAAATGTAATGTTTCAATTTAAATATTTTTTAAATTTATTTGAAAACTTTAAGCTATTAGTATTATTCCCTATTAAACTTATAAAACAATGTTTTGTTATAATAAAAAAAAATGTTTTTTTTAATTTCAAAAAGGCTTTAAAATATGTTAAAATGCTTAATAAATTCATAGAAACTTACATATTTTGGATGATTTTAGTCTTAATGTCTTAAATTTAAACAATTTAGTTTTGAAACATTTAAAAAATGCATACATCGGTACCCTATTTTTATGAATTCCTAAAATGGAGTTCAATAGGTAACCCTTTTTTTTATAAATTCCTAAAATGAAGTTTTAGCTAGTTTAAAAATATATATAATAAAATTATTTATTTGCATTTCAATAAATATTGTATATATGTTATATGTATTTTTTTTAAATTAATGTTTTTTTAACCACAAGATTTTATTGCATTTTTTGTATTATATAGAGACCACTGTACCCAGCAGCGTCGGCACTCATAATTGAGATATGAACTTGGCAATATTTCATAAAAAGAAAATATATATATAAAAAGAGCGAGTCGGAGGGAAAAAAGGCGAGAAGACTGGTCGGCCAGTTGGATAGCCAAGGACCGACGACGATCGCGGCTTGTTCGTCTAGAAATAACTTAATTGTCACTCAATTACTCAGTTTTCAGCTAAAAGCATTCATTGCTCTGGCTTAACGTCAAAGTGGCCGAGGGGAAGGAGCGGAAGGGGGGGCAAAGCTGGGGAGGATGTGGGTCTGGAGCCATCTGGGAGTTGGAGTTCCAGTGGAGCTCGACTAGGAACCCGTTGCCCAGGCGTGAATAATAGTTGCAAAGACGCGTCTTGGCCACGGCCGGTGAATGAAAATTGATGAGTTGCGACAGTTTTTGGCCAAAGGGCAAAAAAGCCCAGAACAAGAAAAAAAAAAAAGGAAAGAAAGAGGCAAATCTTCAGATCGAAATTTGTTATGCTCTACAGATGGTTTCATGTATCTTTCATATAGGAAATATACAGAATCTCCACATTAAAGCTTTGATATAAATCATCCTATTTGAGTTTAATAATATATCAAGTAGAATTGATTTTGCAAGTGTTTTTATTAATGCATCCCAATTTTTGGGTAACTACCTCGAATAAATTCGATATAAATGTATAATAATAATAAAAAATGTATTTTTAAAGCTCATTAAAAAACGTAGTACCTTTAGAAAACTCATACAAAATAGTAAATGCCTTAAATAGGGGCACGGCCCGCTGGAAAAAGGAACGTTCCCTTTAAAAAAAGAAGAAGAGGACGAAGCAATGGACAAACTACTTTGTCATGGTCTCTCGGGGGATTGGCCATCTCAATGCAACTATCAATCAAATCGCTCGTGTGGGTGACCATTTGCGGCTGAGTGCAAACACTACAAAAGGTCAGCAATCCCTGATTGACATAAATGGATGCATTCATTTTGATCGGTGCCCACTATTATTGAACCCTGCTAATGAGCTTTATTGACCCCAAGGACATGAGGGATTTTCTATGAAATTCAAGACTCAATTGATTGATTGACTGGTATAAAAAGGCCTGTTATTATATTTAGAACGCTTAAATTTAATTAAGGCATAGAGAAGAAGAGACTATTATTTACCGATTGAATGGAAATATTATGATTGACACTAAATGGAGTTGGCTGAGGTGAATGATGGATTGATTGATCGGTGATAGATTTAAGGATTAAGGTACTTCTTAGGATATGCAAATTTAAGATAATTTTGTAACAAATAAAAACTTGAAAAGGGATCTTAGGATCTTTTCAAGCCAAGTTTTGCAAAGTTTAAATGGTTTTATTATTAATTTTTCTTTGGTATGATTAATGCCCCCATTGAAATCACCTTTTTGCTGTTTTTATTTGCCCCAACATAATTACCAACATTTAGTGCGCCTTCCATCATGATTGATGCCGTTTTAGTGGGCCTGCCAAGGCAGAAAGTGCGCCTTGAAAAAAAACCAGAGCCAACCCGCAGCCTCTCCTTTCACCCACGGGCCTGCCATAAATCGCCATAAATCCTAATCAAAACTAAGCGCAAACAAGCTGAACCCATGGAAACGTGGAGGGGGCATAAGATGGAGGCACCTCTAGAACGTGAATCTATAAATCCATTAATGCCATTTACCGCATAAACATAAAGTAAACGCGGCCCAGGATGATCATCTAGACCGCAATGATGATGATGGCGATGCCGCAGACTTTTCGGGGCATCAACACCAACGGCAAAATTTCGGATCCCAGATCCCAAAACCCCAGCCCCAGCCTCCTGTAAGTTCCCCCGAACCAAAGCAATTGCTCCATAAAGTAAAACTAAATTGCTCAATAATTTTGTCCACATTTGATTATGTCTTCTGAGGGGTAGTTGGTGGGTGAGGTGGATAGGCAAAGATACACGGAGAGAAAATTTCACTCAGCTTCCTTGGTCAGAAAATAATGGTTATAAAATATTCTGAAAGGCTGGTAAAGATGTTATTTCTTAAGGAAAAATCCATTTCTAACGTTCAAAATTAAGATAACAAATATTTATTATTAAATAGGGTTCAAAAACATATTCTCCCCAACATATTATTCTATTTTATTTTCAAGTAAGTATTTATTTGCCTTAAAATAATATGGTAGAAAAGGAAATGATCTTCGGATCTCGTGAGTTAGGATCTAGAAGGATCTCGTTTTTCGCTGTGTACAGTGAACTCTCCCTCGTGGCAACCCCGTAACTCCCCCGCCCAACGACTGGCAGTCACGATTGTGCGGGGCAGGCCAACACTAAATTCAAAACCCATAAAGACATCAAAGCAGGCAACGCGTGTAACAATTTGCCAGCCAGCCAACAACAACCGATGCAACAACAAATGCAACAAAACGCAAATTAACAACGGACCAACATACACTCACGGACAGGCCCAAAGGAGTCCGGAGATGTTTGGGGGTTTGGGGATGGAGGATTGGGGACCTGGAACTGGGAACTTGGAACTTGGAACGACGACAACGATCGGTCGAAAAAAAAACACAGCGAAAAACAAAATAACAACAACAGCAACCTGGCCAAGGTATCCGCACCCGCACAAAGCCAACAACTAAAACAACAACATGGAACAACAGCGGTAACAACAGAAACAACAACCTCGGGCTGCCCAAGAAGATGCTGGCAAAACCAAATTGGCAATACGCTAAATAAAAAAAATGGTCAAAAGGTAGTAAGAAATGTTGAATATATTTTAATAATAAAGAAAAGCTTATTTAAAACAACTATACCTATGAAAAAGATATAAGTAAGTGAAAAATAAAATTCCTTTTATTATCGTAATAGATCCCAAGTCTCAAAACATACATCCCTACGAATCGGTAATACCCTACAATCGTCGAGTACAAAAAATAATCACCGCCAGGACTTGAACTTTCTGGGAAAAGCGAAGCTCAGCCTTTCCATTTCTATCGGGGGGTTTCATAATACCCCGATAACAGAGACAGCAGACGAGGCCACCCACACGACAAAGTCGGGACAGGTATTGTGGTTTTCCGAACCCGTGGATTGGATGGATGAACTCCGATCAACCGGGATGGAGATGGATTGGATTGGATGGGATGGAGAGAGAGATGCCGCTGGCCCACGATGGATGGTGCAGCTGAAATGCTCATTAAAAATGTAGAAAGCTCTCCTCTCCCAAAACACCGGCGATCGATAGCCCGATTTTGCCGATTACCCGACCGATTGCCCGATCGCTAGCTCGCTGTCAGCGCTAATCGCACGATCTTAATTTACAGCAACAACTGAACTGAGCAGGACGACCGACAGCCGACTACCGGCGACAGAGATCACTTAGAAATGAAGAAAAAGAGAGAGAGAGAGAGAGAGATAGAGATAGACTGCATATGCCGGTATATCGATATAGCTGGTATATCGAGGAAAGAGGAAGCAGCTCTACGATTCGATCTTGGCCAATTTGGCTGGCGAACGCAACTTTCGCTTTTGCCGACTGCTAACGATCGCCAATCGACGGCAATTTATTATTATGCAGCGATCGCTTGTTCGTATTTAATTCAATTAAAAGACGGTTAGAAATCATGGTAATTATGCTACCAGGAAAGCCAAAAGAACGGCAATCGTGTTCGTTAGCGAATGGCAAGTGTAATTTGTAATGATCATTAGTCGATTCACGATCGAAGAGAAAAAGAAGGCAAGAGATGGGGAAGGAAAAACGCGTACTAAATCCAATTTTTATGTCGTGATTGGTAAGCCATCTGGGAAACTGGCAAATTAAACTAGATCGATCGTTAAATGATCTTTTATGTCACTGCAAAGCCGCGTATCACTGGGAATTATTTAATGAACTCCAGAAAATCAAGAAGCTCACATTCAAGCTTTAAGAAAATCTTTGGCTTGCTTGGGAAAAAGTATTATGTTCCTTATAGAAAAACTAGGAGATGTTCTTGCCCAAAACAAAAATCAAGATCTGTTCGAACATCGTATTGCAATTGAAAATCCATCACCATCGGCAGGAAGGAGAAATCAAAAATGAAAAGAATTCAGCACACACACAGTGACAACAACCAGAGCAACAACTTTGACAACATTGAACAACAACGCTTTCCGCTGCGCGATAAGGCCAAAAACCAAACAACCAACAACAATTGCTGGTGAGGCGTGTGTGGGCGCAATTTTCCATTGAATTATAATTTTTTCGTACTACAATTTTTCTTCTCCAACTGTACACAGAAAGAAATATATTTCTTTTAACCTATCAACTAACTAACTTTAATTTGCAATAGTGCTACTCAAACACTTTAAAAGCGGTTTTAATACCAAGAAACGGTCACTCTATTCTAGTTGTTGGTAGAGTGCATGGTCACACACAACAACGCAATATCAGCACATCCGATTTAAAATGAAAATGTTATCCTTGTTTAATTTCAGTGCATCTATCGCTCTCCCTTTTTCGCTTACTGCGGATTTTGGCTTGTCATAATTTTCATTACATGTTTTTCTGCCATGTTTGTTGCTTTCGTTGGGGGTAAAACCAAAGCGTACCTATAAAGCCTGATAAAGATCTTTCCATAGAGAGTGCGGGCCGAGCAACAACAACGAAAATAGCAGTAACAACAACAGCAAAACATTGAACAACAGAAAATTGCAACAATCTGATAAAGACAACAACTGAAAACTCAACTGAGAGACTCAATTGCGGTTTGTGTCCCGACTACAAAAAAATAAACAAGGCTAACAAAAAAAAAATTGCACAAAAAAATACAAATTTCTGGAAAAAAGTGCGTGAGCTGGGGCCCCAAGAAACTTGTGGGTTGAGAGTTGTTCGAGACAGTTTTGTCACAGAAATTATCGGAACGAAATAATGACAGCCGATACGGAAAGTCAAATGTGTTTCCTTAACTCATAAAAAAGTTAAACAACTGTCTTAAAGTTAAAAATAATGAGATAATGTAGTATTATATAAAAATAAATATAGTTATAAGACCTTGAATTAATTTAGTTAAGTTTAAGAAACATACGTTTTTATTTTCATAAAATTATAATAAAAGTATATACATTTACCAGGGTATACAATACCATCCTTAGTTCCTTTTAAAAAGTAGTAGTTACCGATAAAATGCAAATGGTTAATGGAAATGCGTTCAAGGACTGATTGAAAATGGGTTTTTCCGGGGACGTAACCCCGGCTAAACGACAACTGTGTCAAAACAAAACGACAACAAACCAAACTCGAACAAAACTTGGCTGCTTGTTGTGCTCGCCTGCGCCTTCGGTTTTCCCCAGTTTCCCGCTGCCACGCCCCCCTTTGGCCCGGGAAACGGAGATTTTCCATTGCCGCCCACCCACGCAGCCTCCGTTGACGGATTGAGAGATTTTCCTGCAGTTTTGTTTTGGCTGCCTTCGCTGGCATGTTTGTTGGACGCAGTGGCGCAAATCGGGGACGCCATGACATTATAATATGTCAATTTTTATGCCGCTTGGCAGGCGCGTGTTAGAAAATGTCAAAATCCAGCGGCGCAGTCAAACTCTCAAGTCAGCCGCACAATAAAAAAAAAAAAGTAGAAAAAGAAAAACCGAAACAGTAACAGCAACAACTCTATTGTGCGCCCACGCGTTTTAGAGTTTTAAAAACGCGACCACTGTGTGGTGCTCGTGTCAGGCCCCCTTTAACCCCCCACAGGCCCACAGCCCCACTGGAACCCCCCTCGCAAAAAAACCCCCAGCCACCCCTCAAGTTGTCTCGGCATGTTTGTGCTCCGGAGGTTTTTATAGTTTTTTATTTGCCTGGCATCGAACATTTTTATGCGACTCCAGCGGACGCATTGTCAGGCGCACAGGGGTTAAAATCAGAGGCGTACGGGGGGGGCCTAATGGGGGTGGGGATCTGGCGAATCTTATGGATCTTATGGGGCACAATCCAAGATAGCGCGGGTGCGGCTGGTATACACGAAATTAAATCAGGTATACCACACTTAACATTAAACCTTTAACACATGAGTACGTCGTTTAGATGAAAAGATACATAGCTGTATGTTCTCTTAGTTATATACAAAATAGGCCGAAATAAAAGTTGTTAAAGAATATATATATTTTTTAAGAAATATAAGTACAAAATATAAAAATCAAGCTTAGAACCATCGCTTCTAGTGCTTAAAATTTCCTTAGATTTTCCATTGATTTTTATATTTAACATTAACACTGAACATATCTAATGCAACGTATTGAGTTTTTAAGGTCACCAAAACGAAGGGAAATATTTTACATGTTTAAAAGTAACAGCGATTTAAAATTAGTGACTACTCCTAAGTCCTTAGAATATAGATTATAAAATATAAAAATAAAATATAAATATAAAATTTTAATTTTTTATGCGATTTTTATACCTTAGTATTTAGGATCAGCTTCTTATAAATTATTTGCTGTTTTTCCAATGAATTTTATTGCTAGTATATAAAAATATATATTTTTTAAATATTACAAGCATAGAGTTAAGCCTATCGTATTAACCTTTAAAAGTCACCCAAACCTAAGAAAAAATCGAACAAATTTAAATGCTAAAGCGATTAAAAATTAGTGACTCCTGCTGGGGCCTCAAATAAGCCAAAGCCCCCGAAAATAACCCACAACAAAGGCCGCGTGGCCATTTTTCGTCGTTTATCACGCATCGCTGTCAAAGTGTCACTTTAGCTTAACGTTGGCAGGCGATATCTCAAAAGGAGAGGTAGGACACAGGTAGAAGCAGTAGTATCTGCTAGTAGCAGCATCCAAAACCACTCCACACCTCCTGGTATTTTTTCTTTTCTCCTCTTTTTTTTTAGTCGCTGCGCACGCGTAATAACAAAATCACGTTAATGACAGCCAAGGGGGGTATGTGGTATACCCCCTGGTAGCCCCCCCCCCCCCCCCCCCCACTTCCAGTAACTTTAGTTTTCTACTCCTCCTCGGGCGGTGGCTTCTCTTTTTTGTACCCAACTCCTTTCCAGATGCACCTCAATTCGCCTGCGGGCAAAAGCAAAAAAAAAATCTCGACCGCTGTTTTGTCACATCATTATCAGGTATCACTCTGCCCGGGAGTGAAAGAGATAGACTCTGCAAAGAGGAAAAGAGATGGAGCGGGCGAGAGCTGTTGCATTTTCGACATTATTGACATGACAGCGAGACTTTAGCAGGTGTGAAGGAATTCGCTGTGCCTGACACTAAATCATGCCCGCCATATACGTATGAGCGCGACTGTATGGATGTGTCCATGAGCGGGGAACTTTTGTCGGCGACTTTGATTGCAAGATGACGATGATGATGTTGCCACCAGTGGCGTTAATAAAGTCATCTAGCGGTAAACACTCCCCAGCAAAACCACAGAGAAATGCACTCAAAAAATGTCAGGTGAAAAAAAATTGTGACCATATGTTAAATGGCTTTCCATTTTTAGTAAAAAGAAAATGTACAATTAGGCTCAGTAAAAACCGTTTAGTCACATGGGTACACCTTTTTTTTTAAATTTTAATACATATTCATTTATGGTTTGTGAATCAGCTGACTGCCAGCTGACAGTGTGACCATATAATCGTTTTCAAACATGGAACTGAGTGACCAAATGTATATTTGATTATTTTTCAAAACAAAAATCGTTAGTGTCCTTGTAATTACCAAGCATCCAACTACCTGCTGGCCAGTGTAATCAGCAATGTCAATTGAAACGTTTAACGAGAGCAGAGACCCAGCGGATACCCAAGACCAAGACCGTCCGTTTGGATCCGATCGGATCGCATGGCATCGCATCGCATCGCATCGGATCGGATCGCCTGATGATGAAGTCCCAGAGCAGCGGACATCGAGCCAAGCAAAAAGTTCAGCAAGGCGGCAACAAAGTGTGCGCCTTGTGGTTGTTGCATGAATAATTCATAACAGCGGCACCAGTTAATAACTGAGCCGCAGAGTCCGCAGTCTGCAGCACAAAAAGTGAAAGCTCATAAGGCAATCAGTCAAAACGTCATCAATAGAATTAAGTAATCAACTCGGGGACCCGAAACACAGCAGCGGCAAACCAAAACTGACCACACACAACAACGGGGCCGGTAAAGGCAACAATGGGCCAGAAGTAAAAAAAAAAACTGGGAAGAATAATAAAGGAAGAAAAAAAAAACAGAGCCAACTTCACATTGATTGCGGTCCAAAAAGGAGTCGAGAAGTCGAGAACAAAAAGAGGCGCGAGTGGCAGGACCACCGGCAAAAAAGAGCACCAAAAGAGTAGCCAGCAGCAACGGACACTCCACGGACGGACAAACGGACAAGCGGACATACGGACAAGCGGACAAGCGGACATGCGGACAACTGGACAACCGGACCTACGGACAGCAGTTGGAACAGCAGTTTTTATGGCCTTTTTCCTTTATCTGCTGCCTGCTTTTTTCTTTTCTTTTTTTTTTTTGGGCAGGTCTTGGACCTGCAGTTATTGTGGTTTGACCAGTTGCAGGGCACCGCAACCACAAAGGAGCAGAGGGGGCAGCCAGAAGATATTGAACCTGGGACTGCCGAGGAGAATCTGTCGGGAAGCCAATGCAAAATTATCGGGTTGCGTATCAATGCTCAAATCCAGTTGGCATATTGGGGAATGCTTTGATTAATGTGCCAAAATAATACAAGGAATATGGTACAAGCTTCTCACTTATAAGGAATTCCAAGAAGGTTTAAATGGAATAATCAAATACTATTATATGTTTATATTGTAGTTCAATTTGCTTTAATTTTTTAAGCTACTCCCTCTGTTTTATAAGGAACTGTATTTAAATAGTAAGCATTTTAAACTACCTAAGAATTATTGCTTGTGGAAACGTCTTTTTCCACGTTACCTCCATTTCCCAGAAGGTACCCCCGGCCTTTGCTAAAGGAACCCACTGACCTTTTGCATTATTTCAATTAAAATTCATTATGCATTATCTTCGTGTCTATTCCGTCGCTTTTGATCCTTGTTTACATATTTTACTTTTCGCTTTGCCTTGCGTTTTCCTCCTCTTTTTTTTTTGCCTTCTTCGAGGTGCAATTAAAATAATTACGATAATTATATAGTTACAGTAGCGACAGTAGCAGTGCAGAAGGACACTCCCTCCCTTTTCCTTGGAGGGTGCGCACATTATTTTATTATTTATTTTATAGATCCCGGCATTTGTCGCCAGACATGCGACGACTGGGCGAGCGAATTACGCAGAAATTGCCATGAAAATTACTCGATTTACCCCCTTGGCCTTTTTTTTCCGGCGGGTCCTTAACCCTCTAAAGAGGGTCTGGTCACATAATTAGCCGTGGCGAATAATTAACATAAGTGAGGGGCTGGGCAAAGCCAGGACTAAGAGCTGAGGCCAGCTGGAACGTGCCCAAAAGGAGCCAATTTTGCCGCTCTGTATTTCCAGGCACGCGTCTCGAAAAGTGTCGATAAATGTATGTACGACTATATATCCCCCCTATACATATTCACTCTTTTGGAGATGAATAAATTTTCAATTTTTTTTGGCAACTTTCTTGGGTTTCTTTGGTCCTTTGATTCGGTTCGTGTTGACTGCCTTGTTGCCTGTTTGTATTCATCCTTATCGACATCTGCTGCCCGGGGTTATCCACCACTTAAAATGGTAATTGCAGGAATACCGCTGGGGATGAGTATGTTTAAGGGATTGCATCGAGGGATTCTATTGATACAATCAATTTCATCCAGACCAATAACATAGTTTCTAACTAAATAAACACCATAAAAGATACCATTTGGTTTTCAATCTTGTAATTTTATAATCAAGCTAATTGTCAAGTATGCATTAACAAAAAATTAACATTTTCCGGGCAACGCATTCTTACCTTCCATTTTTATAACAATTTTAAAAGCCCTTAAAATCAGTTACATATTACTGATACTCGCAGATTCTGGGATATACATAGCCTGACACAAATATCTTCCGCCCTCCAATTCTACGCTAGCAATTCTTCTCATGCTCCACTTTGATTTGCTTATCAAGATCAAAGAGATCGCTGCTCTTCTGGTTCCCCTTATTCTCCTTTTTTGCGATTTGAAACAGCCAGAAGAACGGGAAGAACGGGCTGCAGCGAAAACACCCGCACAAATCTAAATCTCCAAGAGCAACAATAGATTTTGACGTCTTGGAAATTGTGTAGAAGAGCTGCAATTTGCTGTGGCCTCCAAGTTCAACTAACATTAAAAGAAGTGCACAGAAACAAGAAACGGGAGAAGAAAAGTGGAAGCTGGGCCTGCAGAAGAGAAGGCAGGAGACTGGAGACCGAATACTGGAGACTGGAGAAGCGGGGGCCGAAGAATCGAGCGAAGACAATTCGAGTTGCGTGCTCTGCGTGAGCGTCGTGCGTTTGACTGACTGAATGACTGAGTGACTGACAAACTGACGAACGCCAAAACTGAACCGGGTCTAAACCAAAGCGAGGACTGAAGACTACGGCCCGAAGACTGCAGACTGCAGACTGAAGACCAAGACTGACTTGGCCCATCATCCATCCATTTATTTCTCAGTTTCTGAGCTGCAGTTGCGGGAGTTGCAACGGCAAAAGGTAAACCAAATTATACACATGCATGCACTGGGGGAAAATAGTGGAAACTAGAAAAATTAGGTAGGTCTGCTTCCGAAAAAATCGATTCTTTGGAACTAAGGCTATATAGTTTGCACATAAGATTCCTTTAGTAATTTTTATAAGATCTCAACCAAGACAAAATTTGAAATTCTATTTTTGTAATCTACAAAGACTAAATTTGAAATTCTATTTTTGTAATCTACAAATCTAGAACAAATCTTTGTGATCTAGTTAAAAGAGCACCATATTAAGGTCTTACTTTTTCTATAAAATGTTCCCATTTCTTCGAACTATTTTTCCGAGTGTATCCAAGTCCGAGTTGGAGACCGGGAACAACGCCTCCCGCACTTATCTCCCTTCGGGCCACACCAACACAATTGAAATTCCTCTAGCGCAGAAATTGCATTTCACGCTGGAAATGCGTGCTCTGCGTGCAGCAAAAAACCAAAACCAAAGTGCAACAGCAACAATAACAAAAAAAAAGATTGCAACTGCAACAGCAACAAGAACTGCTAGTGCAACAACAAAAACACACACATCAGAAGCTGCATTTTCAGTCAGAAGAAAGACATACTTTTGAGAAGACAAGTTCTGGATGCACTATCGAAATTTGGTAAATTAAATAATATAAAATTTCTATTATTAGTATAGTTTATAGAGGTGGCCATCCTCTATCTTCAACGGTAGCTGATCTATTTATTTTCTTTTAAAATATTTGGATTATTTTTGGAGAAGAAAGAGCAGCTCCAGATAGGAACGGGTTGCGAAGATCAGTGGGAGGCTGCCAAGTAGCTTTCGGATCCGAAGTGTAGGTGCTGCGAAGAAATAGTGGGATGCAGCTGGGCTCATTCCGTCATGCCGGAAAATGCCAAAAGCGCAACACTTGCAGTCCAGAAGACGATCTAAGAGGTAAGCCATAAAACTTTGTTCCACACGAAAAAAATACCTCTATATCAAAAAAAAAAACAATCGAATAACAATCGAAAAACAATCGAAAAAACAATCGGAAAAACAATCGAAAAAATGATGATCATCTTTTATCTCTTTCTAATATGTAAATAAAAATGATTTTTATACTACTCTTTGATATATTTTGTAAATTAAAACAATAAAATATTCTTTTATGTGTAAATCTCCTATCACGTTCCAATTTTGCAACTGAATATATGTATGTTTTTCAATATTATTGAGCATAATTTCATTTGGCATCAAATTGAAATCATCTCCCCACAACATTGTCATACTCCATGGCTATTTTTTGTTGATTTTTCCCCACTACTTTGCTACTTTGTTGTTGTTTACTTTTCAAGTCTTTCGATTGCGAGAGGTACAAAAAAAATCTCCACACTTCTGCCTCTGTTGGATTTGTTTGTTGACACTCGCAACTTTTTCGCAGCCCACACAAAAAATGATGAGAGCCAGAAAAAAATGGGGGGATAAATGTGAAAAGGGTTCCCCAGATGAGGCAGCAAATTTCGCTGGCTGATATAATTAGTAAACATTTTCGGTGTGTAAACAGTGCATTGCTGAAAACTGCACTAAGATTGCTTTTCAATTTCCCAGGGACAGCTGTAGACTCTTTAACCCTTTTAATCAACTATCGACTTGCCATTTGTAACAGAAAAAAAAAAACAGGAGCATTGCACTTCACTGCCTGAATGTCAATTAATTGATCAATTCCATTTTCATTAGCCATCAAATTATTTCCAATTGATTTACATAGAAGCCTGCAGCCTTACCTACCCCAATTAGTGCACTTTTTACTTATCACAGTTTTTCGAGGCAACTTCGGTTATGGGATATTACTTTTTTTTTGCTTTTACTATTTTTTTCACCATGACGTCAAACTGTTCCCTTGGCCGCCAATCCTTGTGTCAAACCGTTCTTGAGGGTAAATGGAAAATCCATTAATAAATAAAAAAGCGCCACTCACCTGCAACGAGAGAAAGAGACGGGGGGAAAATACGTTAAAAAAGAATTTCATTAAGTGCATTGGGGGTTTCGGAGGGTCAAAGGAAAATACAAATAAAATTATAAATGGCCAGTATGAACACAAAAAAAATGGGTAAACTGGCCAGCAAAATGGCGAATACATATACTAACGCATATATATGTATATATATGCATATATAGAGTGCATAGTGTGCATTCCCACACACGCAGACAAAAACATACATTGATACTAATAAGCTGCCGAGTTTTGCGTGTGTCAACTTTTGCACTTTTTGCGCAAATGCAAATTGTGTATAAAAAAAATGGGGGAAAAAAAAACAGAAAAAAAAGATGAAAGAAAACATATTTTCACACGAGACATGACGACCCTCCTTTCACTCCCCACTAAACCCCCTCTACCCATCTCCCTTGCACACTGCACGCTCCAGCGATTCGTTGGGCCAAAAGGGAGATATATATACAGATATATACAAATATATACAAATATATATATAGGTGGGCACAAGTGCATTTATATATGCATATATGTTTACCTGTCCTATAACTTCATTCCAATGGCCGCCCTGCACTTCCTCCGGCCTATGGCCCTCTCTTTCTTTCGCTCCTATGGTAAAAAACAAACATACGAAAACAAGAAAAGCCCATGCATATTGGATGTCTACGAATAGTCCAAATATTTGCTGGAAAATCGCTACGGAGAACCCCCAAAAACAGTAGCAACAATAGTAACAACAATCGAAACACGCAAAGCCCAAAGACAAGGCTCTGAAATCTACACTGTTAGGAAATATATAAGCCAAAACCTTTACAAAATTAACTAAAAATAAAGTAATGTTTAAAAATACATTTTTTCAAATTTTATACATTTTTCTTTTTATTTTATTCTTTTAGTTTTGACTGTTAATCAGGAAAATGTGTTTAATTTTAAGTATAATTTATAATACTAAAAAGAAATATCTTCCTACCAATATATAAAAATAAATCAGAAGAACTCTTCAAAAAATTCTAAAATCATTTAATTTGTATAGTATTTTCTTTGTACAGTATTTTGTGGTATTTTAAGTGAATTGTTTGGTATATTTTTTGTCCATGCTAAAATACTAGATATTTATCTTAAGAGCTATATAAAATATTCCTTTCTTTTTGGTTCAAAAATATGGTTTCTGGCAGTGTAGGTCAAAGAGGAGGCGTGGTGTGTGTGTCGGCTGCTTCACCTTCCCCTATTTATTTCGATGGGTAGGGGTAGCTCGATTTCAACTAAGGACATCCACACACACACACACTCAAACCGAAACTAGAGAAATACACACTATTCTTCCTGTTCCTATTCCTTCAGCTATTCTTCCACCTTTTTAACCCCTACGTTGTTGTATTTCTTGGCTGAACGCATTTAATGGTCGAACAAATGCCTCGGTTTTTTTGAGGGTGAGAACTCACACACTCACACACACACCCCTACAAGGCGGTAAGGGTTGCTAACCCTCCTATGCGTATATATATATGTGTGTGTGTTTAAATGCGGGATGGAAATAGTGCCCCTAAAGTGCGAGAGAAAGAGAGGGCCTGCTACTGGCACATTTAACCCATTGGCAGCCATTTTTAGTTTTAGCCACCACAAATACCAACTACTTTTAAGGCATGAAGCGGTTAAAGAGAAAAATTGGGCCGATCAGCCAGATATATTCATCGATCGAAAGGTATTAAAAATATATAGATATATTCCATATAATTTTTTTTTTATTTTTAAAAGATTCTTGAAATTTGTTTTTTAATTTAAAACTTTAATAGATATTTTTATTTTTTGTTTGTCATTATTAAATTATAATTAATAAAAAATATATATAGAACATATTGTTTACAAACAAGCTTTCTTATCGCCAGGAAGTTTGCATTACTTAACCTGTTTGTTTAAAAAAAAAATCAAACCCCCTTTTCCAATCCCTTTCCTGGAACCTCTTCTTCAGTTGAGATAGGTCAGTCGTTTCCGTTTCTACTTCAATATTAGATCAATCGAGCTTTTTGTCAGATACCCCTTAAGATTTTTTGCATTCATTGTTGTTCATCGATCAATCGATGCAATGTATGCGGATCCATTGTGTCCAGCTGTTCAATTCACATTATTTTATTGCCTCCTGTTTAATATAACAATTTTCACTTCCTTTTCTTGCAAGTTTCTATGGCAAAGCTTCTTAATCTTATTTAGCGCGATATATAACTAGTTTATTACACTCTATCTAAATAAAATTAAATAATAGTGCATTTCTAAAGAATTAATAGGTGTATTACAAGAATAAAATGTCACAATACAAACTGTTAAGTATCTACTCATAATATTTCAATCCACCCAGTAGTCGCTGCCTTTTACTTTCAAATTGTCAGTAGTGTCCCCTTCTCCAAACTCATTTTATTCAGAGTGCTGGTCCGGAATAGACACTATCGACTAATTTTTTGATTTTTTTACACAAGTTAAAATTCTCGATGTGTCTCTAAAAGTCAGCCAAATTGTTGAACGAAACCCAAAAATAGATCTCGAGACAAAATTGAAAGTGCGCTCTGATTGTTCGCGCAAACGCAGTATCTCGGAATAAATCGCGATGGCCAAGGATCAAGAGGGACAGACCTATCAATCATCCGCCCCCGAGTCCTCCGAGGACCAAAAACGGGAGCAGCGGGCCCGCCTGATCAAGGCTTTGAGCCGCTTCAAGCCGCGGGACGCCAATCCGCTTCAGTTCTACAATTGCGTCCGCGAACTCTGCATAATGCACAACTGCAGCATCGACGAGGGTCTGGAACGGGCCGCTATAACCTGGCCGGGACTAAGTATGCGCCAGCGGGAGCTCTACGATTCGGTAAGATTATCTGAGATTTTGGAGGAAAAGATCGGAATACTTAACATTTTTGGAGCCCTTTTAGTATTTCCAATGGCTTTTGGATTGGGAACCAAAATGTACACTACTATAATCCATAACTTGAGCTATTATATCCCGATTTAAGCGTGGGACACCTCTATGAATTTGTGTTTAAATTTTCTAATAATCTGCATTCAAATATTTTATTTCAAAGAGGGTCAACATTTTGACCTATGTTCATGTTCGATTTTTCCCAATTTCCAACAGTTTTCAGAATGGTGACCCAAAACTGAACTTCAAGATTCCCTAACTTGAGTTATTGTAATCCGATTTTAAAGTGGGATACCTCTATGAGTTTGTGTTTAAATTCTCTAATCATCTACATTCAAATATTTATTTTCCAAGAGGGTCAAAATTTTGACCCATTTTCATATTTGGTTTTTCCCTATTTCAAATGGTTTTTAGAATGGTGACCCAAAATGGCACTTCAAAATTCCATAACTTGAGTGTACTTTGATTTTGAAGTGTGATACCTCTGTGAATTTGTATTTAAATTTCGAAATAATCTACATTAAAATATTCCTTTTCAAAGAAGGTCCAAATTTTCACCCATTTTCATGTACGATTTTTACCAATTTTCAATGGTATTCAGAATGGTGACCCAAAACTGCACATCAAGATTCCATAACTTGAGTTATTGCACTCCGATTTTGAAGTGGGATACCTCTATGAGTTTGTAGTTGAATTCTCTAATAATCTACATTTAAATATTTCTTTTCAAAGAGGGTCAAAGTTTTAACCCATTTTCATGTTCAATTTTTCCGTATTTCCAATGGTTTTCAGAATGGTTACCAAAAACTTAACTTCACTATGCCATAACTTGAGTTATTAGATCCCGATTTAGACGTGGGATACCTCTATGAATTTGTGGTTGAATTCTCTAATAATCTAGAACTATTTCCTTTCAGCAACGTCATGCAGAGCTGCCGATCCCTGTGCCGCGCCATCTGGTCTACCGCGCCTTCCAGAAGGAGAGCAAGGGTCTGTGGTCCCTGGGCCGCTCCTCGGTGGGTGGCAAGCGGCCCACCCGCTACACCCTGGAGTCCTACAAGCCGCCGCCGAAACCCTCGCGTCTGAGGACCCAGCTCGATGAAAAACGTCCCAAGTACGACAATCTACTGGATCTGCCACCCAAAGTGGCGGCCATGCGGGTTCCACCGCCACCCAATCGCAAATTCTCGAGGGTATCACCCTCTTCGGGTCGCAGGATCCGTAGTCCTACGCCTCCTGTGACCGTGAGGCGTGTCCGCTCCATTCGCCAGATCCTCTCGATGGCCAGTGTGGAAATGAAAAAGTCCGTAAGACGGCGTACTGTGGGGAAAAACCTTAGGACAAAGAAAGTTGCTGCCGTGGAGCCCGTGAAAATTCTACCGGACAAACTATCATCTAGTGTGACCAAGTCTTTCAGGAAGAAGACCACCAAACGAAAGGCCAGCAGTTCCAAGGACAAGAGATTGGCCAGGGAGGAGGATCTGAAGACGGCACACAACTGGGATCTCGCCATCGGAGCTGTTCGCCGACGCATCATGATGCATCAGCCCTCCAAGTCCAAGTCTAGATCGTAACTCCACAGCTCTATAACTCTATACTTCCCCCCGAAATGGTGTTATTTAGTGTATTATTACTTGTTACAGAGATGGTATGTTTTCCCCCAAGTGAAACACAGACACAGACATACAACAGAACACAAGGTTTTAGGTAAATTGAAAGTACAAAATTATTGTACTAAATTTATGTAACGATTGCGAACGAAAATAAATTCAATGTTATGACAAAAAAAATCGAAATATTTCATATACCATTCTCAAAAGTTAAGGGTTTTGATAATTTAAATACAGATCTTATTACATACTTATATTTTTGTATTTACTACAAAGAAAGCTTATAGTTTTTCTATATTATTAAATAATTATATGAAAATTAAAGGAAATATAAACTAATATTAAATATATAATAACTATATATCTACCATAAAATGGGATTTAATTCCAAAGCTGTATTAATTAAGATGGGATCCATTTCCCCAAGCTCAAGTTTAATTTATTCTTGAAGATCAACGCACATAAGCGTATTCCTCTCATTCCCAACTGATCGTGGACATAAAAACTATCCCATAAATACTATAATTAAAACCATTGAGATCTTAACATTTCAACCCAGACAACATGAAAAAACACTAACAATTTTCTAAGCAATTTTATGGCATTTTATTTCGACTATTGCCGCTGGTTCCTCGTGTTTTCCTCGACTTCTTTTTTTTTACTATTTTTATTTTCTAGTTTCCAAGCGGGCGCAATCATTTTGATGAACCGTTAGTTAAGCACCGGCAACAACAACAACAATAATAGCAACAATAGCTAATAAAACATTAACGCACACACTGTCAAAAAAGCCCAAAAAAAAGATAAATAAAATGAGCAGAGGCACAAAAAAAATTCGCAAACTTTTATTTGCTTTTTTTTTGCCAATCGGCACGCAGAAACGACGTTTGAGCATTTGACCTAAATTCGGGGACAGCTCTTCTACGTTTTCTACTATTTTTTTTGTTGCTGTTCTCAACGCGCTTTTGTGCGTTACCCAAAAAAAAAAAAAAAGAGAAGCGCAAAAATTCGCAAACTTTTTTTGCGGCTGCTAATTTCGCAAAGGCAAACAAAAAAAAAATTTCAATTCCGCATAGAGAAAAAAGAGAGGAGGAGAATTAGAAAAGAAACAAGCCAGAAACAACTGTACAAAAGTCAGTTTGTTTTATATTTTTATTTTTTCTGATTGCCTATGTCACGAAAATTTTTGCGTTTTGCCTTTTGGCAATCTTTACTTTTTACGGGATATTTTTTCGGAGAATCGCTCCGAGAATTTAGTATTCTACCTGTTTGGCAGAGGATTTAAACAAAAGATATGCATCATTTCGGGGGGATTGCAAATACATTACTATGGAAGGTGTTCTGGAAGTGATTTTTGTGTGGATCCCATTTATACAAAGATTTTATTGTCATTAAAAATATATATTGATAAATTTGTGCATGTTGATTAGTTTAAAAATTTTTAAGCTTAATATAACTAAAATTTAAAATTAAACTTGCTTACTTTGCCAAGCTATAAGAATGCATTATATCTTTGAACTTTCGAAGAAGTTTCTATAATATTTACTAATGTCTGCTTATAACCAAGATTGGTCTAATCTGTTCCTTAAAATGACTTTCTTCGTTATGCCAAAACTTTTTACAAATATTTCTTGTTCTAAAAACTTTTTGGCAGAACCATTGCACCTAACCACCTTAACCCCCTTCATCTTATTTTCATCCTAAGGGCATTATGATTTATTTAAAAAGTTTCAACTTAAAAAAAAGAATATCTTTTGAACTTATAGCTAAACCACCTTTTTGTTAGAACAGCCAAGCAATTCTAATTCTAATTTGGAAAAAGTGTGCGGAATAACTTAATATTTGTTTTAGCATATTCCTTTTATTGTCTGAGTGGGAATTGCCCAGATCAGTTGGCCATATCATATAGCAGTCGAATCTTGGGTTTCCCAATTTCTCCACATTTTTTTCAGGTTTTCTATGTGTTTTTTGTTCCTCTGCTTGTTGCTTTGACTTCTAACTGCTTTTGTGTCTCCAAACATATCTACATACATCTACATATGAATGTGCGATTTTTTTTCAAGGCGCTAACTAGGCAAAAGCCACCAAGTTAACCCAAACTAGGCGTCCATCGCCCTTTTTTTCTATTTTTTTTTTCATTATTGGGTGCTGCTGTCTTTTTGGCTTTGTTTGGTTGTCAAGCTGCTGTCCAAAAATAAAAAAAAATAGCAAAAATTCAGCTAGAGCAAGAGTACAACGGCGATTACGCAATGCGTTCGCACACACACACAGGCGAAAAATACAAAAAATAGACACGCACACAGGCAAGGTTTTTGTTTCGTTTCCGCGATCAACGCGCTCGCGAAAAACTCACACATTCAAAGATACAGAAAAAAATTCGCAAATAACAACAAAGTAGCTTGTGCGTGCGACCCAATTGGAAATTTGACACACATTGACAGCGAAGAGATAGGCGAAAAAGGGGGAAGGGGGGTTTTTATGGGGGGGGGGGTCAGGGAGTGACGAAGCCCAGAAGCAGCTGCTCAGATACAAAGATACAAAGATACATCCACAAGAAGCGCGCCACAAGTTCACATGTAGTTACTATGTGCGAAATGTGTGCAAAATTATACCCTCATCAAAAAGCAAGAGCCTTGTTAACTTAAGAAAATATTTGTAATTATTAAAATATAATATAAGAATTAAATAAAGCCTAAAACAAAATGTATTTAGATATATTCACCTATAAAAATCTACATGAGATTTCTTTTAGTTCTTATATAAAAAATATTTAACTGTTTGATTTAAAAAAAATTTTGTTTTTAATTAAGAGTAACTAATAATAGCTTATAAAAATATTTTTAATTTATTTAAAAATATATGTAGCATGCAGCCAAAAAAGATATTTTGTTGTATAAAACGAAATATATTCATTATATTTATTTATAAAAATCTGCATTTTATTTTTTCTAAATTTATTTTTTACTTTTATTTTGCTTAACTGCTTATAAAAACAAAAATATTTAACTGTTTGATTTTGAATTTTATTTTTTCAATAAACATAGAGTTACCAGAAAGAAGGCATTGTAATTATTTCTTTAAAACATACAAATTATTTTATTCAGCTTAAAACATTTTTAAATATTTTTTAATAACATAAATATTAAAAAGTGTTTTGAAAAATGTCTAAGTGGCATATTTTTAGCTATTAAAGGTACCTTGACTAATTTGTCTCTTGCATTTTTCAAGATCTTAGGAAAATGCATTTTCCACCTATTTTGAGGGCATTCCACGCACAGCTTCTGCGCCAGCGATTTCCATGGCGAAATTAAAAAGAGAAAATTATAAAAAAATAATAATAAAAAAACCGTCTGGGGGAAACACACATCTGCGAGTTTGATGTGTGCGATTGTGTGTTTGCAGTCATTGCTCATTTGTTTCGTGGGCTTAGAGTAACTGGCAACTGGCCTGACCTTTGGCTTGACCGTGGGCGTGAATTGCGAATAGTTGCGAAAAATACAAAAAAAAAAAAGTGCCTTGCAAATAGGCAAACCCACAAAGAAAAAAAAAGAAGCGAGAAATGGCAGACAAAAATGGTTTCTAGCGGGCTGCTTGTCGCACAGCTGAAATTCAATGCTATCTACGCACACACAAATTGGTTCAGTAGGTGCTCCAGTGTTGTTTTTGTTTGGGTTTAATTTTAGACACTGTGGAAAATTAAACATTTTCTCAGCGCAAAAAGGTGCGAAAGAAAGAGAGAGAGCCGTCGCTGGGCCCATAAAAAATTCGCACATTTCTGTCCTTGACACACATTGCGTATACGCAATCTACGCAGCCGGCTCCGCAAGCTGATTTCGTTTATGAGTGCGTGCGAATTTTTTTTGCCGCTTTTTTTTCGCATTTTCGCATTTGTGTGTGACCCACATACGAAATCAAACAGATACAGATAACATATGTTTTCCTCTATATGCTTTTGGAATTTTTGCACACATTTTTTTTTTTTTTGGCGGAAGACAAATTTGCCTAGTGGGATAATAATGTTTGGTCTTTGTCGTTGATTAATGGAATTTATCGCTTGTCTATTTATTTCACCCGCTGAGGGGTCAGAAGGTCGCCAACGCATCGGAAAATCGCATTGACAGCTGCCAGTTGAGAAAAGGCGCTTTAAACATTTTTAATACCCACAAAATGCCAAAAGTGAGCTGCAGAAAAGGCTAATATATGTAAAGTTTGTGATAAAAACAAAATATTTAACCTAAGGTCAGAAGGTTAAGCAAGCCTATAACATGTATAACTGATAAAAAATAACTACCAGCATGCAAAAATAATAATAATAACCAAAATATCATAAAGTCAGGGGGTGAAGTTTTTGCTTAATCATAGGTTTAAATTTCTTGAAAAGTATTTTACAAAATTATTTAACCTTTCTTTACAATTATATTTCTTTTTCTTTCAAAGTTTGTCATAAGTGTTATGAGTTTACAATACTGTTTTTAAGACTTTTTCTGTATTTTCGCCTAATGTCATGCGTTGAGGTGCTGCGAACGTGACTTCTGCCATATTTCAGCACTCTTTTTTGCGATAACAAACTATTACTAATGTTATATACAAATTCATACCTTATATACATGGCTTATAGTTAGTGGATTTGCCATCATATGGTTATTCTGAAATTATTGTCCACGAATATTGTATTTGACAAGTGTGGCTGATAAAACACACAGGCAAAAAGTTCGTTTCTATCTTGCAGATACTTTTTTCCATTTTTTTTGCACATTTTGTTTAATAATTTTTTTTTGTGTTTGCCAAACATGCGAAATTGCGTAAGCAACAAGAGGGGGAGAGAGAGAGAGAGTGAGATTAGAAAAGCACACGAGCGAGAGAATTGGCAAAAATAATATCGCTGGCACACAGATACGCCAATACTAGCGCAATCTTATAGATTCGCACGCTCTTCAACTTGACTTTGAAAAATGTTGACAGAGCGAAAAAGAGAGGTAGTTCGCGATTTTTGGCAACATTTTTGCCTGTATTTCTGGCTTTATTATCATTATTGCTTTTTTTCTTATTTTTTGTGCGTGCGTTGATCTCGCAAAATTTGGGCTACGCACTTTTTTGCGATTGCGAATTTCTCTGCCTCTTTTTTTTTTGTATTGTGCGTGTGAGTTCATTGACTCTAACATTTTGTGCGTGTCTCTCTTTGGTTTTTTTTTGCTTTTTTGCGAATTGAGGCCTACGAGGTGTTGTTGCTTTGCCGTCTGTAATTTTGGTGCGTGTCGTTGATCTCTTTCAGCCCCAAAAAAAATGTTCTGGGGTTCATTGAACCCCCTGATTTGGGGCTTATGGGGCGAACGAAAGTTCAATAGACTCGCGAATTTTTTTTGTTTTCTGCCTAGCTTTTATTCTTTGCTGTCGCTTCGATTTAGGCATAGAAACACATTTATTAATCATCGCGAGAATCTGATTAAAGGGTTGATAAAGTATGGGTCTTTGGGAGCTTTGGCTAATTTATGGGATATGATGGGACTAAAGTTTCAGTCAGCAAGGAAATTATATTGAAACAAATTTAGAAAGAGTTAAACAAATTTTACAAAATAATAATGTTATATATTATACCATTTTTCACTAACTCTTTTAGAAATGGTTAAATAAAATTATAAAATACATTAATAAATATAGTAAAAATGTTTCTGTTTCAGTTCATCTCTTTTAACTTTCACTACACACTTGATTGCTTTTGCTTTGACTGTTTCTTCAATCAATTCAGAGTTGTTACCATTACAAAACGGCTTTTAATTCTTCTCAACTTTTCCTTTCTCTGGCTCCACCCATAAGTTTTTTTTCCCATTAGTCTTTGAACTCCCTCCTCCTACAATGATCAAAATCCGCCCGCATTTAGCTGCAAATTCAACATCGCGATCCAACAATCGATCTTTCACGCCTGCCCCATCCTTCACTTTATTTTCCGCGCAATTTGCAAGTTGCCATCATTTTTCAACGCTTCACAGTCGTGAGGGGGTGGAGTGCAGAAAAATATAAAAAAAATACATAAAAAATACAAAAAAAAAAGGGGGAAAAAGGGGTTGAGTTGCCTAGGTGAGAGCATAATTTATGCCAAATTTATGCATTTTTTGTTGCCGCTTCTCTGCTTTCCTTTCGCCTTTCTGTCTCAACTTTCGAAAGTTCTCTTTTATTTCATTTTATTTGGTTTGCCATTTTGGCCAAAGTCATGGGAAGCATTTTGCAATGGTCAAAACGCGTGTCGATTCTGCCCGTCGGTGAAATTTCGTTTCTAACGCTCGCTGACAGGTCCAAAAAGGTCAGACAGTATCTTATTAATTTTTCATAAATATCCGAGGTGTCTGCTTAAAATGCGACATAAATTTGCGATTTATACCTTTGAATACAAGTTTTTTGGTTTTGAACATTATACACTGTTCCAACTGGTATAAAAAATACTGAAAACTATTTAATTAAATAAGTTAGATTTTAAATAACATTAAAAAATTAATGATCTTAGAAAAAAGGTGCAAATATATTATACATTATTTTCTTACACTAAAAAAAACCAAGAACTTTTGGAAACCTGGCTAGGAAGTGGCTTTTTTGTGGGCCATGTCTATGTTTCTCAATTCCCCAAAAGAGCAAATGTAAAAAGTGTGCAAAAATAACCGGTTCTTGTGATGTGAATTTGTATTTTAATTTGCCTAGGGTCTTCCACGCGCATCAAAAGGCGCAGAAATTGTCGCCCCAGAAGTAGCGAAAAGCCTTAACGGGTTTTCTATTGTTTTAATTCCGTCCTCTTGGAGGTCGAAAGTGTTTCTAAATAGCCATAAAAAAAAAATATAATAATAATTTACAGCTGTGTGCGTGTTCATCAGCTGCAATGATTATGTAACTCAGAGCGCAATTAAGGCAAAAAAAAAGAAATAAATAAAAAACAACAAGCGACCGAGCGGCAAACTATACCAACAATGGCTAACTGAATTAACCTTGTTCTGTGGACGGAAATTGCACAGACACATGGAGCGATAGAGATACACTTTGTATCTTTATTTGTATCTTGTGGGGTCCTTGGCTATAATTAATCCACAATTACACATACACAGGAGAAGAACACGCAAGTGGGGCCCCGACCACGATCAGATATGGTTATTTTTTTGTATTTTATGTACAATTTTGTTGTTGTTTTTGTTTTTGCTTATTTTTTTTTTTTTTGGCCAAACTAAACTGAAAAATTCAGCTCCGTCCGAAATGCTAATTGCCAATGGGTCAGACCCCCGGCTTGCATGTCGGTGGTTCCTGCTGCTATTAGTTGAAAAGTCAGTCACACAATGTGTCACGCAGCAAAGTGCAACAGCAACTCCACACACGCCTTTCCCAGCGCTTCTCAAAGCAGCAAAAAACTAAATAAATAAAGGAGAAAAAAAAAAAACACGCATACGCAATGTGTTCCGCGGGGGGAAAGGTTGAAAGCCACGTCAGAGCTGTAAATCAGTGGGAAATCACTACGGCAGCCCTGGATTTTCAAGGTTTCTGGCTTGGATTTCCGCGAATTTTTATTTTGCAATAATAAAACAATAAGTAAATAAAAAATAAATAAAACAAAAATAAAAAAATAAATAATAAATAAATAAAAAAATAAATAAAATTAAATAAAAAAATAAATACAATTAAATAAAAGAATTTTTCGATTCAGAGCTTCCAAGAATTTTTAATTTGCAATAATAAAAAATAAACTACAAGTATATAAATATGAAAAAAAAAAAAATAATCATAAATAAATAAATAATAAATAAAATTAATTAAATAATTTTTAAGCTTTTAAACAAAAACATGAAAACATTGAGTGTTTACAAAAGATCATTTGCTTTTTGTTTTTAATAATATAAGTTTATACAAAATAAAAAAAAAATGGAAAATAAAAAAAAAATCTGATTCTTTGTAAGAAATGTGGTAAATAAATTCTCACAAAACTACATAATTAATGGCTACAAGTCAGAAATTAATCTATAAATACAATTTTTAACCTTAAAATGTTCTAAGTAAACAGAACCCTATTCCATGCAGCCCTAAAAAATAGAAGACTTGTTTAGGTCTACTTCTGTTTTCCTTTTTTTTTGCCTTACTTGCTTAGCCAATGTTATGCATTATAATTGTACAATAGTAATTGTTGTTGTTGTGTAAATTAGAAGGCGGCTGTCAGATAAAAACAGCAACTACAGGCAAAAAACATAGAGAAAAACAACGAATAAAAAAAATTGAACAACGCAACTGAGAAATGCGCAATAATTGATGCACGCAAAATGCGATTTTGCCGCCCAGTGAGTGCGAGCGAGATGGCGCTAGGCATGAGTGGGTGGTATGTGGGTGGTTGTGGGTTTGAGGTTGGGGCATTGCATATAATTGCGTTATAGTTTGTAGTTGTTGCAATGCCACAGCGATAACACACACGCCAGCACACACACACACACACACACACTCAAAAACGTAGCCACGCATGGAAGTGCATTTTAGGGTGACCATGCTCGTATTGCATGCGCACTCGCTCACTGCGTCTCTCTCTCTCACACGCTCCATCTCTCTCGCTCTCCCTTGCACAATGCACTTCTCTTAAGTTCCTTTGTTGTCTGCTTAAGGTCGTCTATTAATCACTTCCTATTTTGCGTGAAACACGATTTTGTTTCTACTCTTTTCTTTACCAATTGGTGTTACCCTTTCTCTTTCTTACTCTTTTCCCCCGCGTTAGTGTGACCCTTTCCTCAAGTTCTCCTTTTAACTCGTTTTCCCTAGTAAACATTACCCAATTTCGGAATCTAATCCAATTTCGATTGCGTTCTTTTGCTGATTGCTTTCCGTAAATTGACTATTTATAAACCTATTTCAAGGCAAATTATAAAGAAATTGCTACACACAATCCTAGTTGAGGCTTAAAAGGTTAACTGCATTGGTAATATTTAATTCAAAACGGTTTACAATTCCATTAGGCGTCTTTTACCTAAATTCGAGTAGGAAGAGTTTGTCAATACGATTTGCACATCGGTATGTACAGATATTCCATTATTTATATCAGTAAAGCCCACGGTCTGTATTATATGAACAAAACACCTGGGCAGATCGGGTTGCATTAATAATAATTAACGGCATATCCCAAGTGCGTATCTTTAGCTCGGAGTGCTGTAATCTTTTTTTTCTGACGTGTGAGTTGGTGTGTTTTGAGTTCGGTTTTCAGTTTTCAGTTTTCCGTAGCGAGAAAACCTGCGACTGGCGCCGCAAAAGCGTGTGGGCGTTCTGGGCGTGGCAGCAACAATAATAACAATTACAAATTGCACGTTGTTGCGTCGTGAGCATTTCAGTTTATTTTTTTTTCCCCCCCAGCTGCTTATTTTTATTTTTCTTCTTATTTTGCTTTCAATGCTTAGCTGAGCACGCATTTTCGATAAAAAAAAAAATATATGTGTATATGGTATAAACGATATATAGGTATTGTGCATTACATAAAAAAAATAACTTATGAATGCAGCCTCGTGTGTTTTGATATTTGAACAGAGAGAAAACAAAATAAAAATTTATCACGCAAACACGCGGCGTATGCGTAATAAAAAAAAATAGAGCACAATGCGGAAGTGCTTGAAAATTGAGATTAAAAAAATGGATAAAAAAGAACAAAGGCAGCTAAGATAGTTTTTAAAAAATTTAATGCACTTGGTTTAGTTAGAGAACTCGCACCTTTTGTTTAAATTAAATACTAATATAAAATCACTAACAATAATTTAGCAATTAAAAAATATTTTCAAGAGAACCTTTCTATCTGGAAAAAGATTCCATTTCTTTTTTTCCTTTTTTTTAACGCTCTTATTTTAAGAACAAATTTATTTAGCCTTGAATTTAATTTTCTTTTCGTGGGCCTTTCCCATTTATTTATTTATTTTTTTGTTTAGGCCAAGTCATGATAACGGTTCTGGCCAACAATTGAGCGTGCGAAAATCCAGAGAGATCGGTTGGCTGTCAACGCTTTGAGAAAAGCGCCGAGAAAAACGAAAAAAAAAAAACGGCATCGAGTCGGAGGAAAATTGATTTGTCACGTTGCGCATAAATTGCACATAATTATGTAAGCAACCGTTTCTCCGTCGCTGCATTTTCACTTGGCAACTCTTTCGCCGCTCAATCAATAGAAATAACTTTTGTTTTGCCGTTTCATCAATTAGGCCTTAATTTTGTCATAGTCTGGCCCGTTGGCCTGTTGGCCCGGCCAACTTGCACTTGGCCCGAACGGGTGCTAACGTTTTATTAATGGGAGAAGGCATTTGCCTGATTTCGCGACCCTGGGAACTAAGAAAATGCCAGAGGAAAACTGCTTTCCAGCGTGACAGACAATTGTGGCTTTCAATTTACGAGTGACCTTCTTATTTTGAGACTAGGAAATTGCAGTTTTAATGAATAAGGTAAGTGATAAATTATTAATTCATAGTAGTTAAAATTGATATCATTTTATTTGTAAATATTTCAATTTAAAGTTAGCATGTGATTTAAATTTCTTATTGGGCTTGTAATCATTTTTATGGCTATAAAGAAAATCTAAAAAAATGTGTTAGAACTCTCTAAACCTTTTAAAAAATATTAAAAATATAAGAATCTAGGTGATTAAAATTTCTTATTGGGCTTATAATCATTTTAAGGGTTATAAAGAAAATCTAAAAAAAATGTATTACAACTCTCTAAACTGTTTTAGAAATATTAAAAATATAGAAGCAGATGGCATATAAAAAATCTAAAACTGTTTTAGAACTCCCTAAGCCTTTTTTTTAAATTATAAAAACAGATGGCCTGGTCCTAAAAAAATGTATTTCCTATAAAAGAAGCTGAGTTAATTATGGTGGTTGCATAGAAATTCAAAGTAACCCCAAACTATGGACAAAAATGGAATTTCCGAGGAGGCCACCTTTGAAATTAGAGGCAGAACAAAGAAAATGCTTTATGGAATATGGTATATGAGGTATATGAGGTATATAATGGGCGGACCATTAGATGTGCCGAAAGGCAGGGTTGTCGCTCACACAGATGCCCACCAATACACTCGCGGCCATTCACAACAGGGCAGCTGCTGTCAATCAAAGAGGGAAAAAGCTTTGACAGCCATGAACATGACGACTGACGACTGACGCCTTTGTCTGTGTGTTTTGCTAATTTTGGAAACTGCAATTAACGCATGCACACACACACACACACACGCGCGGTTGGCTAATTAAAACAATTTCGCAATTGTGCAAAAAACAATTTTTTCAATTTAAAATGAGAAACCTTCACTTGAGCCAAGCCAAAGGCAAAGCCAAAGCCAAAGCGCCATGTTTGGCCACACAATTGTTTGACAGCAAACACACACAAACACACCCATACTTCAGACTTTATTTTTTTTATTTTTTTTTGGTATGATCTTTTAGCATTCACTTCCCATTGTCAAAAAGCGCAGACGACGTCGCTCACTTCCGCCTCGATCAACTCAAGCCAAAAAGTAAAAAAAAAAAGAAGCTTGCAAAAAAATAATGAAATAAAAGCCGAAAAACAAAATGAAATAAAATAAAACTTTTGTCATGCATTAAAATTTGTTTGGTGCTTTTTCCCCGTTTTCTGTTGGGCTTCTCTCCTCCTCTTCTCATTATGATCCCATATGCGCGGCGACCTTGGCCTTCAAAAATAAAGCACCAAAAATAATGCAAAAAAAATTCGCAAATAATTTTTGCAGTCTCTTTTTTTCCTGATTGTGGTTTGGCTTGCCTTTGTTTGATGTTCTTTGGCCGCAGAGGGAATCGCAGGCGGGGGGCAACAAGGGGTTAAGACACCCTGTGTGGTTAATTGCATGGAAACTACATTTTGTTTGGAAGGAATTTGCGAATATCTTAGTAGATTTAAAACTAATATAGCCAACAAAAATATAATGGCATTTGTTGTGTGTTTATAGGACTTTTTTGAATACTTTGCCTAAGTTTTTTCCATATTTTATAAGTAGTTTTTACTCTAAACCTTTTTGAAATACTTGAAAAATACTTAAAATACTTTCTTTATTATATTTTTGGTATTTTATAGTTCTTTGCCTTATATTTTCAATGAAGAACTCTTTGTTTTTAATAAGAAACTCATAAATTTATATTGTTTAAAAGATGTTCCTAATTTTATAATATTAAAAATATATATTTTCAAACTCACCTTAAACTAAAACACTCGCCAGTCGGGCGTTACCCGTCCAGCAATCCATAAGTTTCAATTTTCCAATTGATTTTTGTCGGGGGCCGTCGTCTTCGTCGATTTTGGATTGTTGTTTGTTGCAGTTGTTGTTGCTAGCTTGCTGTTGTTGTTGTTGTTGCTGTTTGTCGCTGCAGTTGTTTACGGGTTGTTCTTGTTATTTGTGACTTCTTTTTGCGTCTTTTTAAAATATTTTTACTTTTTTGTTACTTTTGCACACCGAAATATGTAATTTGGGGCTGTTTTACAACACTGTTTTATTTTTTTGGGGTTTTCCGAAAATTTGAAAATATTTCCAAGTTCGAAAGTTACTTTTTTTTGCTTTGCCCCAAGAAACGAAAATTGTTTTATTTAGATTTGGTTAAGTTTTTCGCTTTCCTCCTTTTTGTTTCCATAAACATTTAATTGGTCCAGTTGTTCGAATTTGTGTGGGTGTGTGAGGGAGACAGATGGTGCATATGTGTGTGTGTGTGTGATTAAAGAGGGTTTAAGATAATGTTTCAATTGATTCGTTTTGTTTTTTTTTTTTCAATATTAGCCAGAGAGCGCTGCCAGAGTTGTAGCGTGTTCGTCTTGTTGGTAGAGTTGATCTTGGTAGAGTTGCCTTTCGATTTGCCGAGATTGCGTAATTGTGTGAATTTTTTTGCCTTTAGCTTTTTGGTTTCTTTTTGCCGGTTTCTCTTTGAGTTTTACACGCTTTCTTCTTCGTTGAAATTTGGAATTTTGAAGAATATGCTAGAAGGATAAGAAAAGTAAGGGGTTAATTAGTTTATTTATTTTAAAAAATATTTCTTTATCATTTTAACACTCAAATAAAATGTATAATATATCTGTTTTTGTTATAAATATGCTAAAGGACAAGAAAAGTACAATACAAATTGGTTTAAATATTTAAATAACAACTTTCCTGTTAAGATCAACTCTTAATTATCATCTGTCATACATTTTGGTACATTTTAATTCCCCTTCTACAGTTTCCTCAGCTGCCAACAATATTTAATCATGTTTGACAAACAGAAGTTAAAGTTTACTTTCGTCTGAGTTGAATGCCCTTCAAGCACTTCTCGAATTTATTTAACTTCACATCAAATTTGCCTATTTAGCTTAAATGTAGGCTATGGCAAATGTCACGAGTGTGAATGTGAATGTGTTGGGTAAACTTTCACTACTTTAATTACCCAAAATGAATGTTATTCTTGTTTGGCAAGGCAGTGGAAGGGAAATGGGAGCTTTTTCGGGGGGTTAAAAGTTGAATGGCAATGCCACATAGTCGCCTGTTATAGTTGTTGTTGTCTCAGAAAGTCTGTTAACTGTCTGCGTTGTTGCCTCAAGTGCCACACAGATACACACAGACACACTCACACATTCACAGGAAGAATGTTTTGGTGAAATTAACACATACACACAGATACAACACACACACACAGCCATGAAGAGAAAAGTTTTCGACTGCAACATGTGGCAGGCGCGCTTAATTATGACGTGGCTCACAGTGAGCGACAAAAGTCAACCTTTTAATTACGAATCTCGGCAGTGGATCATAAAAAGATTGTATTTCAGGGGTTAAAAGACCAAAAAATTTATAAATTAAAGGTTCCACAACTTGTTAAGCAATCTTCTTATTTATTTATACAATTTTACATCATTGCCCCAAATATATTTACTTGATTTACTTCAGTAATTGAGTGTAAGAATCATAAAATCAAAATTTATTTATAAGCAAAGCTTTAACTTAGTGTAAGCCCTTGTTTCAAAAATTACTGCAATATAAGTACAACTAAAAATGGCTTAGATAGTTATTAATAACTTATACAAATTAAAACGGCTCTGAAAATATTTTTGGTTACCACCCCTGACTTCTAGCCTTGAATAAACTTGTATTTTCTTTGGATTTTCCCTCGAATTTTCGGCCTCTTGACGTCATCACTTCATCTTACTCGGTCTGCTATTTTGCATATTTTAATCAGCAGCAACTATAAAAAGGGAAGGAAGAAAAGCTGCTGGCGGAGCAAGAAAACCCCAGGCAGCATCTGGTAGTTGTGTCTGTGGTTGTGGCATTGAAAAAGTTTCCATTTTTCCTCGACTTTGAGCGCGTTGTTGTTGTTTGGCATTGCCATAAGTAGGTTCAAAGTTCAAGTTCAAGCACATGCAGGAAAATAGCAGAAAATTAGTTATAGCTTCTGAGAAAAGGGGGAGACCTACTAAGGCTTTAATATGGCAAGGTATTGTATTTTATTAAAATGTTTCCCTACTTCCAATTGTTTTCAGAAAGGGAACACAAAGCTGCACTTCTATAATCGATAACTTAAGCTATAGAACGCCGATTTTAAAATGGGATACCTTTATGAGATTGTGGCTGCATTCCCTAATAATGAACGTTCAAATATTATCTTAAAACGATGGTCCAAATTTGGACCCATTTTCATGCTCGATTTTTCTGTATTTCCAATGGTTTTCAGAATGGTGACCCAAAACTGAACTTCAAGATTCCATAACTTGAGTTATTGGCCTTCGATTTTAAAGTGTGATATCTCTATGAGTTTGTGTTTAAATTCTCTAATAATCTTCATTCAAATATTTCTTTTCGAAGAGGGTCCTAGTTTTGACCCATTTTCATGTTCGATTTTTCTCTATTTCCAATGGTTTTTAGATTGGTGACCCAAAACTGCACTTCAAGTGTCCATAACTTGAGTTATTGGACACCGATTTTAAAGTGGGATACCTCTATGAGTTTGTGGTTGAATTCTCTAATAATCTACATTTAAATATTTCTTGTAAAAGAGGGTCAAAATTTTGACCCATTTCCATGTTCGATTTTCCCTGGTTTTCAGAACTGTGACCCAAATCTGCACTTCAATACTCCATAACTTGTCTTATTGGACTCCGATTTTAAAAGGGGATACCTCTATGAATTTGTAGTTGAATTCCCTAACATTCTACTATTAAATAAACATTTTAAAAAAGTGTCAACATTTTAAACCATTTTCATGATTGATTTTTCCGTATATAAAACAAAAAAGAAGTCTACGAAAAATCTAAATCACCCGAAATTAGTTTATAGAAAATGAAGTTATTATAATTCCACCAAAACGATCAGTTCAATTGCCGGGAAATCGGATGGGGCAGCACGCACTGATAAGCCTCACTTGGAGGACGTCAAACAGACAGAAAGCAGGCCTTAAACCGGGGAATTCCGTGTGGGGTAGTAAGATATAGACAGAAGTCAGGCAGACAGACGGACGGACAGGCATACGGACAGAGAGTCAGACATACGGACAGACAGCTAAACCAATGCCAGACATCCAGACGGGGAGTCAGACTGAAGTCAGACGGCGAGACGCATTGTTGATAGATACTCGTACTAGGAGCGAGTCTAGAAAATGTCTAGGGGTTCTACAACTGCGTGTATATTTGTATATATATGTATATGCATTGTGCATATATATTTGGTGTGTTTATGTGTGGCACATACATATGTAATTCCCATAAACAATGACGACAGGCTGCTTAAAATGTCTGCACAGCTGTTTGATGTGTGAGTGTGTTGCATCAACAGTTGAGGCAACTGCAGACAGTTGAAGATACACCCCACGCCCCTTGGCACCCAACGGCCCCCCGCCAAAGGAAATCCCAACACCCCTGGCCACACAATCGACATATATTTATTAACCCATGTGCAAGAAAGTGTCATGATTTGTCGAGTTAATTGGGTCTCCTTTTTTTATAAGAGGTTTATTGTTGATCAATAAAAATCAAATTTAACAATCTGCATTCAATAAAAGTTTTCTTATATTTAAGATAAAAAATATATTAAAATATATTATTCCAGAATTTTCAAATTAAGTTTTGTATATTTAAAATATTATATTTTTTTTTAATATATACAGGTTGGAAGAGGTAAATTTTTATTTTGGGAAAACAATACATTTCATTTTTAAAAATATTTTTGTATGGATGGAAAAATTTAATTTGAAATTCCTATAAGCATTTAAAAATACAAATATATACAATATTCAAATATATTTTCGAAAAAGGGTTTTCCGACCCCCTAAGCCGCCAGTGGGGTTAAGCTTAGGCCCAGGACTTCAGGAGTGAAGAAGACACACAAAAATAAAAATGAAAATAAAAATAAAACACAACACAACAACTGAAAAACCCTCGACAGTGGCAAGTTGCATATTCCGTGTTGCAGGTGAAACGCGTTGTTGAATGGTGGGAAAAGGGGGAAAAAGGGGAAAAACGAAGGGAAATGTCAGGAGGCGGAGGGAAAATGGCGAGGGCAATGAAGGAGAATGAGGCACTTTGAATGGGAATGGCAAATGGCAGGGTATAAACTGCAGGGCGAAAGGGTCCCGGGTCCCGAGGTCTGGTACATAAAGCCCCGTACTCCCTTGGCTGGCGTCTTGCGTTTTTAATTTCGTTTTCTTTGTGCGCATTTTCCATTTATTTTATCTGTCTCGTCTGTCTGTCCACATCCACGTCCATCCTCGATAAGGAGGACTAAACACGGGCAAGGACATACCGAAAGGACACTGACAAAATTCCATCCACTTGTATGCAATTGTCGCCATGCGTGACACAAAAATAAAATGGGGAAAGGAAAATAGCACGGCCAAAACGTTGACAATAAATTTATGCAATAATAATAATCGAAAGGAGAGGGAGGTTCAGGAATAATATTATAAATTCTGGATGGAGGAATATACCACAACCCGGAAAAATAGTTAGTACTCTTTATTAAAGATATTTTCGTAGTTCTCATCCTACATTTTCATATATTTGTTGTCAGAAGCTCATAAAAGATTATTTAACTGTTCCAAAATCTCCTCATATCCCTAAAATATCGGATATGACATAATAAAGATATATATATAATATAGAAATATTATATTCCATCTTACATTGTTTAAAAAACCTAAGATATAGTACTACTCAAAATTGTTTATCTGTTTTAATGCCTACCCAACGATTTCTCCACCAGAGTGACGATATTTTATCAGAACCCGTGGAATTTGTATGCTTCCATTTGTGCTGTGGTTTGATTTCACCCCGGGCGACTGAATTCGTTGAATTTATGAAACTTTAGACGGCAATCGACTGACGGGGCGAGACCGAGGGATAAACGGACAAATGTCACGGCATCTCTCCATTTCGAGAGTGTTTATATGCAGGGGGTGGGGTGCCAGGGGCAAGGAAATACCATAACGAGACAAATATAAAATATGCCAAACAAGTTAAGAAAGTCGAAGAGGTAAACAAAGTTTTCAGAGAACAACTACCGCAATGAAAAGTGGGAGTTAGGCCTGCACTTTGAAAGCTGTCATCTAAAATCAAGCCATATACCAGGAAATAATTGCTTAAAGAAGTAAATTCAATAAAAATAAGATCAAGAGATCAAATATTTTATATACATATCTTTTAACATTATTGGTATTTTAATATTACTGGAATTTAAATATTATTCGTATTTTGATCTATTTTCTGTCTTGTTCAAAAGCAATCCCATTTTAAATGCTCAGTTTTCTGAGATACCGACCGCAAATGACAAACTGACTGGCGGACGGAATGATTGAATGACAGACGGCCGACTGGTCAGCAACCCTTCAACCCCCCCTCGCAGAAAACCCTTCTTTTAACCCCTCTTCATAATTATAAAGTTTCTTTTCTTTAGCGCGTCTGCAATATTTGCATAAATTATTGTACAACAAACAATAATTTTTTCTTGCTGCATTTATTTTCCAGAAAATGACGTTGTGAAAAATGCAGCAATCATTTTTTATGAACTTATTTTGTGTAGTTTTTTATTGTATTTTTTTTTTTGTTTTGTGTTTTGTTTTGCATATGGCAGTATCAGTGACGGAATTCCTGGAAAAACACATAGGCAAAAACAGGGAAAAAAGGGAAAAACAGAAAACAAATATGAAGGAGAGAGAAGCGACAATTGCAGCGGGTGCAGTACACCTTAAAAAAATCATATTCCTTTTTTTTTTAATTTAAATTATAAAATCAATATGAAAAAAGATTTTTTTGAATTAATTTGAAAGATATTTTAAGTCAACCCAAGGCTTTTTTAGATTTAAAATTGTATTTAAGCGAAATCTGAACAAACTAGTAGTAGTAAAGTATCTTTCAGCTTCATTACTCAAAAAATTAGATTTAAATTTTAAACTTAAGAATATTTTAAATAAATGTGTGTATACATTCTATATATATTATATTTTTGCTGTGCAGAAACTGCAACTGCAATTGCAGCAACAACAGCAAAACGTCAACGTCAGCGGGCCATTTCGCAGTGAATATGAAACCGAGACGATCCCCTTTCGCCCCGCCCCTTTTGGGCCGCACCGCCTACTCCTTAAGCAAACTGAAATCTCAGTGTCAGCGAATATCAAACAAATGCAATGGGAATCATCAACAAATTTGTCTTCACAAGAATTTCAAACCAAAGTTGGGGGGTAAAATTCGAGCAAGTTATGTGTGATCTAGATCAAATTAACCAACACTGGTCAGCAGTTGTTTTTTTTTTTTAATACTTTTGTGGTTTAAGTAGATTGATACTTTTTCATAATAATATCTCAGGTTACCCCAACACTTTTAAATCCAACACATAAGAATGTCTTGGAATTATTCATAACCTTTTACTATTAAATTTAATTTTAATTCTTTCCAACACTGGTACTTTTACTTTGGCCCTCTAATTACACCTCTTTATTTCAGAGAATCATTTCTTTTCGTTTTGTTGTCGTGATTCTGGTTAAAAATACAAAAGAAAATGATGTCGAACGTTGAACTTTTTGGCTCAGTCATGACTTGTTGTAAAATAAATGTATTACAAAGAAAAAGAATAATTTCCACTGGTCTGGTTTTGCTAAGCAGTGTTTTTCTGATTGCTTAAGTGAAATCACTCATTAATATACCAACTAACTTTTGCATTGTGAGTTTTTTTAATTTCCTATTAATAATTATTTTTCTTTTTGCTATCTATAATATCGCTCTCATTTTCAAATCTTCATTGCATTTCCTTATTCCGATTGCCACAAATTGTTGAACCCCTGTCAACTCGGTTGATAACTTTTGAGTGAAGTGGGGGGAAGAAAGTCGAGTGGTCTCCAGAGGTTCACAAAAGAAACTTGCGTGGACTCCTCATCATAATCTCCCCCCTCCCCGGGGTTTTCCCTTACCCCCGCACCCCCCTTGAGATCCTTGAGTTTTGTCTCACTTGCGGTTCGAGTTTTTCCCTGTGCGTGTGTATTTGCCAGTGTGTGTGCGTTTGATTCCTTCTTTTCGCACACACTTAAGCACGCATTTTAGGCGACATACCCCCTCTCAGCCCAACCCCATCCCTTAACCCATTGACGTCTCGTGTTGGGTTTGCCACTTGGGCATTTACCCAAATGCAATCGATATGTAGAGCACACACAAAAAAAAAAAAACAAGATTAGGCTCATTAAAAAAAATCTGTAATTAAACTATGATTTAAAAATAGCTTGAAAATATTATTAAATATACAAATCCTTTGATTATTCATTTACCAAATTATATTTTAGCCAATTAATACAATGTTTACGCCTGATTCCGATTCCCAAATGGTTTCCCAAATTTTTTTTGTGTACTAAAAAGGGTCTTTTTTTTCGAGCTGGCCTAGCGAAATAATTAATAATAATTTATGACGCACAAGGCCTGCTGCCACTGCAATTAGAAAATGTCAAAGCGATACTAAGTAAGCAAAAATAGTAAGAAAGGAGGGCTTTGTCTCGACCCTCTACAAAATTATGCATAAACGCATTTTAGTGCGCCTACAAGTAGGCAATGCCAAAGGAACCGAGTTGCCGAGCGTCGGCAAAACTACAAAGGACCTCAAAGCCCAAGACAATGACGTCAAAGGGGGCGGTGGGCAGGGGGGGGCGTGGCTCGGCCGGGACACTTTTGTTGCACATTGCGTTCCCTCTGCCAACTGAAGTGCACTTCTGACGCACTTCTCCTTTTGCGACCCGCAGGGAAGTTCATTCTAACAAAAAAGTAAAAAAATACGGAGGAGAATTTAAGAGTAGGCAAAAACAAAACGAAAGAAACTTACAACGCACACAAAAAAATATTAATAGAAATTTAAGAAAAAACGCAAGGATTGCAGTACCATAAAAAAAAATACATAATAAAATATCATAAGTACCTTTTCAAACTAAAGATATATTTTGAGTAACAAAACAAAATGTGATTCCTTTTCTCATTAAAATAAATTCATTACAGCGACCAAATAAAAAATATAAAACATTAAAAATAAACATTTCTTGTTGATTTCTTTATTAATCCTCATCTACATTATTGCTTTTCTGATTTATTAATTAATATACAAATTGTGTATGTTTGTAGTTTTAATGTATATTTTAAATTATTCATATACACGAAATTTAAATATTTCATTTTTCTATTTCAAAAAATCTTTATAAATTTAAATGGTAATTTTAAAATATTAATAAATACATAATACAATTTCAAATGGGTTTAAGTATATTATAATACCTTGTAATAATGAAATCCCTAAATCTTGATCAACTGAAACCACAATAGTCAATGTACGTTATATTAAAATAAATAAAAGGTAAACTTTTGAATACATAGCCCTACTGAATATAATAAAATAACAAACATTATTATTAGTATAACGAAAATATACCTTTATTTTTAATATTTCTGTCTAATTAGACTTGTCACATTTTCCTGCAAATTCGAAAAAGAAAATCCCTTTGAGGGTATCTGCAAAAAGCAGGCGCGGAAACGAAGAAATGCGAAAAAATGCAGGCTCCTTTGATCCTGTCGCCGATGCACAGCTCCTGCTGCTGTTGCAACTAACTCACGCAATTTTCAAAAAAGCTTTCCCTTTGCTGACAGCAGCAGGCGGCTGTGGCAACAAAGGCTCACAAACAACAATAACAAAACTTGGTTAAAAACATGGGGGGTGGTGTTGGGTGGTTGGGGGTGCTTTTGGGTGGTTTTGTGGGTGGTTGGGGTTGGCTGGGTGGCTGCACAGATAATGAAAGGTCGTCGAAGTGCGTCGCATTCATGTCGCTGCCCCCGAGAGCAGATGATGCCGACAGTAACATGAAAAACAGAGACGCAACCGAAAGAGACAGCCAGCCTGGGGGGGGGGGGGGGGATGGTTGGGAAAGAGAGCGAAGGACCTCGTCCTTGGCAGAAGAAAGCAAAAAAAAAAAAAACATGGAAAAAAGGGGGCCAAAGGGAACTGCCGGTGACACAACTAATCAAGTGTTAACCAGTCCAAAAGCCTTCGCTGCGGTCACTTTTCCTCGAGGTGACAGAGGGGTAAAATGAAAAAAGTATATATTTTTACCGGGGTTCCCAGCAGCCAAGGCAACTGAAATGCGTAAAGGATAAAGCCTTCGCAGGAGACACAAATATGGGATTAGATGGGAAAAACCCTGCACTGCAGACGCCAAACAATTGCTGTCCTTTGACTGTCTTATTAAAAAAAACAAGTACACACAGTTCAGTCACAGAGTAAACAAAAACTACACTTAAATATATTATTTTATATGTTTTGAATACAAAACATAACCAAAGATCATAGCATTTAAAATAAAAACCAATTATCTCACTGTTCAATTCACAATCACTTTAATATTATATCATTTTTATTTAAATAACAAACAATCTCTCTCAAAAATGTTAAGCTAAATGAATTTCCTTATACTTTTAAATAAAATGTGATATGGTTTCTATTTGAATACACACCCTATTATTTTTTTATTTTCCCACTTAACATTTTCATTTTTCTCCCGCCTTATTTAACTTTCATCTTGAGCAAATACTGCAAGGTGCAATTCAGTCCCTCATCACCAGCAACATCATTATCATCGTCATAATGCCTAAACCTCATAATAAGCCCGCTTTGTTGTTGCTGTTGTTGACGCACTGCCGCCTGTCAAAGTCAATTTGTTTCAACTGTCACATCAACAGCTTCAACAACCCCAACACAAACTGGGGAAACTCAGGCTTGATATAGCTTGAACTAAGGAAAACCGAAGAAAAATGCCCATAAAAGACGTTTTTGGAATATCTAATATTTACTTTCTTAGCTTGGAATAGAATTTGAATTGTAACATAACCATTAGAACACATTCCAGAGCACTTCTTTTTTAGCTGATAGTATTAGATCAAGAAAAATGCTTATAAAATACGTTTTAAGAGTATCTAATGTTTCTTATTTAGATTATTATTTTTCTTAACTTGGAAAGGAGTTCGATTTGTTGCATTTGCATTCTATAATTTTCGGATTTCCTGATATATATACATATTTTTAATGCATTCCAGAACACTTCTTTTTTAACTGAAAGTTATAGATAAAAATAGAGAGATTATTGTCGAAAGGGAAAGCGGGCTTTTATTTGGAACTTTGTAGAAATATTCGAAAGGGGTTCTTAAGGGAGCTTCGATCGCGTGTCCTTCTGACCCCCCTGCCCCCCTCCTTTCGATTGCCCCCCATAAAAGGTGGCAGATGCAAAACGAAGGACTGCAAAAAAGAACTCATTTCGCATCGGCGACAAGTGCGCGAAAAAGTCCCGAAAACGCAAAGGACAGAACATGTGTCGCCCCATCCCCCTTTTTTTTTGGATATATATATATATATGTATATGTGCCGACGCCCCTGCCCCTGTCCTTGCCCCCTTTTCGGCACTGCCATGTTGTCCTCGGTTATGTCCGATGGACGCGATAACGGCAAAAACGACGCCGGCTGCTCTCCGCCTGTGTCAACGTTGTCGTCATCGTCGGGGGCTAATAAACTCTCCCGTTTAAGTTGTCCCATACCCTTTATAGAGGTGTTTTGACGCACTCGAGATCTAGCATCTCATATGGAATACAAGTTAATAGTACCGAAGTACCAAAAGTGTTAGTCCAGATATTGTAAGCTTTGCAAGTGTTAACATAAGTATTAATGATTGAACAATATTTAAAGAGTATTTTCTATAGTAATACTAATTCCTTTTGTCTTAAAAAATATTTACAGGAAGATATATTTTAAGGTGTTCTTAAATATGAATCGATTCAAAATAATATATAATAATAATAATGAAATAAATTATGAAACTATATATTTAGATTAAATATAATATCCTAACATTATGATAAAGCCAGCCCACCTGATTAAGCTAGATTTTAAGGAAAACTATCCTTATAAAAATAAAGGAGTTTTAATATGATACATGTTAAAAAGCTATATTAAATATTCCCACCTTTTCATTCAATCGCCTGGTGAGAGTATTTCAAACTGCCCACCCCGAATACATCCTTACTTCTTTTTTTTTGGCTGTTTATATTTTTTTCTTCCTCCCGGAAGTGCGTGCGCCTATGTGTATGTGAGTTTTGTGTGCAGCAAATAACAAATAAAATGTCCCAAAAAACACCAGACCAGAATGCAGCAACACGGAAAACGAGCGCGAAAAAATGCCCAAAAAAAAAAAATACAAAGCTCCCTCCCCTCTGATGATGTTGATGATGATGGCTGATGAGCAGGGACCCCCGGAACCCCCGTGGCCCCCGCAACCCCTCTCGTAACCCCCTTTTTCGAGACCTGGCCAGCGCGCGTTCCACTTCACAACGCACGGGAGCAAGAAGAAGAGGGTCAGGATGCAATTGCAGTCAACCCCGAAAAACTCAACGAGCGGCAAGAAGAAGAGGCGACCGAATTGCCAAAAATTACCAAAAAATAAAACTAAAAATTCAGGGAGATATTGGGAAGTCGAATGAGGAAATACTCTTTATAAGATGTACCAAAAAAATTTCTTATAAAGAAAGTAGTTCAATACCAACAGCAAAAATATATAATTTTTAGTTTGATAATTGTTAGTGACCTATATTATATAAAAATTGAATTAGCTTTTCAACACACTGCACTCACTAGGTATTGAACCTCGGACTTCTAGGGATTTTTTCAATATATTAGTGGTCTTATATTTATTATCAAACTTGGTCACACTTTTTTTCTTAAAACCAATAACATCAGCATTAATTTAATCTAATAACTTTAGGGTACACTAATCCATTTTGGCATATCCTAAGTGCATCGAAAAAGTGTAAATACCCTGACGAAGGACTGCAAATAAAAACAGGACAAAAAACTGCAAGAGATATACAAAATACCCGAAAAAGCTGGCAGAAGAAGCAGAATAAGAGAAGTGAAATATATATAAATAAAATGTGAAGTGGCGGTTGGAGGTAGAAGGGGTCTCCATTTCGTCCTGTTTCGTCCTGTTTAACCCTTTTTCGCACACCGAAAAACGCTACACGAGCGAAACACGAAAATGTGTTACAAACCAGGGGCATTCCGCCAGGGGCGGGGTTGGAAAGGGGGGGCTCTATATTCTTTTGGAATGGGGCGACCAGACAGACTGTGCTCTTTTTATATATGTTATTATATTGGTTTTAACTTGATGTGCTGCCTGAGTTTTGCTGAATTCTGCTGCGTTCATGGAAGTGAGTGGTAGGGTTTGGTTTTCTTTTTATTTTTTGTAAGGTTGGTTGGGGTGGAACTTTTTTCGGCACTCAGATTTCGCCAAGGTTTTAGGGGGGACTCTAAGGTATGGAATGCAGTTGGCGACTGTGGAAATTCCTGGTAAATTGGGTTCATTACAATTTGGCAAAATCCAAGGATAAAAAGATAAACATAACTTGCAAAGGTCAGAAATATGAGATAGTGATTCTTTTTGGCATGTTTAGTTGGGTTGCAACTTTTTTGGCAATTAGATTGAGTTCATTAAAATTTGCAAAATCTATCAATACTAATTAAAAGATTGTAAGGGTCAGTAATATGATCTAATTTCTTGAGTACTGCGCATGAAATCATTAATTATATGTAAGATATACCCAATATTTGGTAATTAAAATACGTAATTTAAGACAAATTACAAGGGCAAGCTGCATTTGCCGAAATTGGGTAAAGAGAAAGATATTTAGGGGTGAGGTTTTTCAGATTTTGAGGGTTAGCACATGCACTGCATTGCAGCACATTGCCAGGGGAGGGGGTGGTAAATGTGGGGAGGGGTTTATAAAATGGGACAAAACACACAAAAAAAATTATATAAAACAGAGCGGGTCGAAATTGGTGTTGATATTTCTCATGGTGCCACCATCATCATCATCATCATCATCAATGCTGCGGTGAAGGTCTACCTCTTCACGAATATAAACCCCCGGGACCTCCGCCCCTGAAACCCTTTTTTTCGACTGATTTTCTTTTGTATTTTTTGGTGGCTGCTTTTACTTTCTGCATTTGCTGGCGGCGGCGGCATCTTCGTTTTATTTTTATGCAATATAATTCGCAGACCTCCCACCCCCGCCTCCCTACTAAAAAATATCCCCCTCATTTGCGACCCCTTTTTGCCCTGCCTGTTTTGCCACCCCTCTTGCTACGCCTCTTTTCCTTTTTTTTTTTTGGCAATAAGCTTTTTTTCTCAAATGCCGCAGGGTTGTATTTGCATTAGTGCTCGATGCACGTGACGTGGGGCTATGCAATTTTTACCCTCATTCGCATTTGAGACTTTCTTTTTTTTTTGGTTGTTTTCTATTTTATAGCTTAACTTTGAAGCGTTGCATTTGATGGGTGGGGCGGGGTGGTTCAATTTTAAATGAATTTCTAATGAGCAAACGTCTGTGATCAAGGACTGCATTTTCTGTTCGATTTTAACGGTGGTATTTGGCTGTAGCTATGGCACATTTGATTTATGGCCATAGGGTAATAGTTTTTTATAGCCATACAAAAAATAAGTTTTTAAAATATCACACTTTCAATATTGTTTAAATATATTTACCTATATTATTTTACTCTTTTAAGTATTCTACGAATTAGTTAAATACATCAATGAGAGACTTCACTTCTTTGTTTCGTTTTCATCACTTTTAGAATACTTTTTTTTTATTCCCCTCAAAGGACCTTCTTCCTGCTTTTATTTCTTATCCTATCTGCAAAATCTTCCCTCTCTTTTGCTCTTAATTTTTTTTTTGGCTGCCAAAATGTTGCAGGTGGCAATGGAAATTTGTCGAAAATATAAATTTCATTTCACTTTGAATTTCGGCGCGGCATTTCTTCACAGGCCAGGAATGAGAACGAGAACCCCTTGCGCGAAGACCGCCGATTCTTGGACCCTGTTTCTGGCCATATTCCTGCTTCCTTGTTCCTGGTTCCTTGACCATCATTATTATTTTTGGCCAACAAACACACTCATACAGTGCGCTTGTCTGTTGGCTGTTTGTCTGACTACGCTTTACGCTCTAAATACGCCAAAGATAATCAGCGAAAACAAACAGACGGAGCAGGGAACGGCGACAGGGTCAGGTGTATAAATTGCACAAATATATACCCATTTATGTATGAATGTGCTCACATATCTCAACATATATATCTACACATTTATATGTATATATAGGGGTTTTCAAGGAACAGGGGGAACTCCATGCCTCGTTGGCTTTACTGACGTTTTTTTCCCACTTCATGCACTCGCGTTTTTTGGGTTTTCGGCTGTTGGGGTTGGTTCTCTGTTGCGTCTGTTCGGTTTTTAGGGTCCAAAAATGGTTCCAAAGGGTTACGGAAAATATTAACAAGAAAAAAATACCAGATCTATTCCAGAAATATGAATATATCTTGGTCTGTTCGATCATCAAGCAAGGGGATAAATATATATTTTAAAAAATATTACAAAATAATATGGTATTTAACAAAATTTACCTGAAACTTAATGTGGAACCACAGAATATAATGAAAAAACGAAAGACAAATGTTGATTTAGTGCCATTTAGCTCTTCTTTTTAACCTCCTTTGCCATAATTCCCATTCCTTGAGGTTTCCCCCCCATACCATTGCATAATAAAAGAGCAGATGCAAAAAAAGAAAAAACTCATAAGTTAAAAAACGTGTGGATGATGACGAAACCTGAAACTGTGCAAAAATAAATGCAAAATGTGGAAGAAGAGCAGAGAAGACGGGGCCAGAAGAACGAGAAGAGCACGCTCTAAAGATGTGAAGAGGGGTCTCCGCAGGAAGATGGAAGATGATGCTGGCGCATTGCGGTAGCATTGATTTAATCATCATCAATTATATGCAGCAGCAAGTTAATATAATAAAAGCTTCTCGCCCAGAGATTCCCCTCGTACATACGTATACGTATTCTTCGTATTCTTCCCGGGCCTTATGTATATGTTCGTTTCCTCTTTTGGGGCCTCCAGTTGTTGGCGCTTAAATGCAATTAACATAATGACAAGCAACACTTGTGCGCATGCGCGCATTTCACTTCGTTTTGCCGCAGAAAGAGACGGACGCACACGGTGCGAGAGAGACGGACTGAGGCCGGGGCCCCTTGCTGGCTGTCAATAGTGCAAAAGATAATAATATCATAATTGATCTGTGGGGGGAAATGGAAAACCGGTAGCCAACGGCAGAGACAAGGATCGAGGTGGCCTAAAGGTTGGGCTAAGTGAGGGAAAGGGGGCTCTAAAAGTAGGGTTGCCATTGGGAAGATACAAGCAGGTCTCTACATAAACTTAATACTTGGCAACTCTGAAATGGGACTTAAGGTGCAGGGTTGCAAGGGTTTTTTGATAAATCAACTCTGGGGTTGCCTAAAAAAGTATTTCTTGGGCAATACTAATATAATTTTCAAGAATAACAAGTCATTTAGAAGTTTTTATGATAATAATAATAAATTTTAAAGAACTCTTATAAATTACCAACTAAATTGAATGACTGCCATTAAGAAACCCATTGCCTTAATGATCTTTAATTAAAAGGTTTTTACAATTATGCTTAAGAACAAAGGTTCTTGTATTTCCTGTGCCAGTCAGACCATTTGATATATGTTATTTATAGGGTTTCTAATTTAAAAATCCCTCTTTCATGTCAAAACAGCGATTAATCATCCAAAATCCTCGCCTGTTCGGACCATTTAAGTGTGCTACATAAAAATCCATGGCCAACATGCATACCCTTAATCATATAGAAAACGCAACTGTACCACACACACACACACTTACACTCACGCAGCTAGCTTAGAGGCTAAATTGCCAAAAAAAAATATAAATAAAAAAAAAGAATAAAGAAACTCAGGACAGGCAAAGAAACCAACAAAAGCTGCAGGCTACCAAAAAAAAAAAAGAATAAAATAAAACAAAAACAAACACAAGCCCGACATAGAAGAAGAAGCTGAAAATTTGAACCCCTTTTTATTTATATAGAAATGTTTCGTACATATCTTTATATATATATATTTAGCCGTGAGTGTGCATCGAGAGGTCCTTGCACAAAAACCCACACACACACATAGACAGGGAAAAAGTCCAGAAGCAGGACGGCGCTTGCACTTGGGCGGACAAGGGTTAAGAGGGGGGTTAGGAGGGGGTTAAGGGGAGGGGGGGGGCGACGTCGACGGCGACTGCAGCGTCTGATTAATTGAAGTGCGAGTTTCGACGAAATGCGAAAACGAAAAGAAACGAAAAACGAAAGCGCCGCCAAATTACATTTTCCCCAGCTCACATCCCATTTTTCAGATCCCTCGCCCCACATCTAACCCCCTTTTCAAAACCCCCCCTTTCTACGCCCCTTTTTACAACCGCAAGTTGCCCGAGCTTTGCTCGCCTTTCCTGTTGTTTTTACTTTCCCTGTCTCTTTCTCCTGCCCCTATGCCCGTCTCTTTCCCATTTCTATACCCCTCTCTGTCTGCGCCCATGTCCTGGTACATTTAAAGGAATTTTTTTGTACTTTTCCTTCCCTTTTTTCTGCCTCGTTCTTGCGCCCATGCACTTATTTTGTCAAATGCAAATATAGACGTTTATATATCTATATATATATAGATATTTACATATTCCAGACAGACAGAAAAGGAAGGTTCTCCGAAAAAAAAAGGAAAACTTGTTGAGGAAATCTAAAAATTTTGTTTAATTTGCTGCACTTTTTTCCGACAGACAATCCAGCCGGGCGTATGCGTAATATTTTTGTTATATGTATGTAGTTCTTTTTATATTGGCCATTTGCCGTCTGGATTATATTGATTTGTCTAGACTACGGCAAGCCAAGCGCCAAAAATCGGGTTGGGGAAAAGCTGATACGGCTTGGGTATAGAATATCCCATATTTTTATGGGGCTTTCGGCACTAAAAAAAATATAAGCATTATTTTTTATATTTTCCAATGCTTGGGAGGGTTTTCAGTGCTTGTTATGATATGTTTTAAATAAATATATGGAATCAATATATAAATATTAGAATAGATTCTGCCAATTTAAATTCATATTCAATGATCTTTATTATATTAGGTAATTATTATAGATATTAGACTAATTTAAAAATTGAAAACAAAATATATTGGTATTTATGCAGTTTATAACAAGTTTACCACTACTATTTGTTTAAAATTATGTTATATTTATATTAATATATAAATAAGAATATATAAATATGGGATAACCTCTGCCAATTTAAATGAATATTTAATTATCTATATTATTTTTGGAATTTTATATAAATATTAGCTAAATTTAAATAACTAGTAAATATAATATTTTTTTATTAAAGCAGTTTATATCTGTTTAAATTATCTATATTATATTTTAAATGTTATATACATGTTAGCCCAATTTAAATAACTAGTAAATAAAATATTTCTTCATTAAAGCAGTTTATAACTGCTTAAATATTCGTATAGCCACTACTATTTATTTAAGGCTTTTTAAAAAACCCACTCATAATTTTTTGCTGCCGCTCATTAAAAAACGTGTTCAAAATTTAAATACAACAGGTGAAACTGTGTAGCACATTTGCAATTTTTCAGAACATTAACCGCCATTAATCAATGGTTGCCCAACCCAACAAACAATTACCAGCACTTAAGTATTTGGGCTCGAAGGAACCCTCTCATATCTTGCACTTTTTTGCACTGTTTTTAGCACTTTTTTGTGCCTTTTCGGCCATTTCAATTAATTCTGCTCATTTATTCGAGAGAATCCGTCCGCCAACAATGTTGCACCTTATTCAATTGCCGCCAACTGCACAGAAAAAAAATATAAAAAAGATGCACAAACAAAAAAAAAACGCACGCAAGCCATTAAAAAACGAAACAAAACAGGCTGACTTGGGGCACTTAAAACACCCGAGACCCCATAATGAGTTAATAATTTCAGCCGCTGGCAAGTCGACCGGCAGTTGCTCATTAGTTGCACTCACAGAGGCACTCACACTCGCGGCAAATAATTAGAAAAAAACACACAAGCGAAAACTGTTGCACATAAATGCAAAAAAATACCAGAAAATAAAAACAAACTGCACACAAAAGGCAACGCAATTACGCGAATTGTAATGAATTTTTTTTTCGCCAACCAAAAAGGTAACTGAAAATAAACCTAATGGAAATGGTTTGCAATTTTAGAATATTCCTATAAAAATTTTCAATCAACCTGGTTGCGCCTGCGCTTTGCAAAAAAAAAAAGAAAAATGTAAATATTTCGAAAGTCAAAATCAGGGAAACCATAAAAACGGCTCTCAAAAGCCCCCCGCCAAGTGCAATGGGAATCGTATTCCTAGGGACCCCATTTCTTATAAATATTTATAATTGCGATAAAGCCGGAGAGACAGCGATGGGAATGGGGATAAAACTAAGTAGCCAAGAAGCTAGACAGTGCGTTTCGGCTTGTTAAGGCCAGGTAATGTATTTCAATCAGCGAACAAAATTAGTCGGAAAAGCACTACTAAAAATGAAGAGAGCAACTCATTGTGTTATTCGAGTATTTTAAATATTTACATAGGAGTATTTATAATCCCATATTTTTAAAGGCCCTTTACCTTCATTTTGCGATTTATTTTTTAATAAAAGAATATAGTTAAGTAATCTTTACTTTACAGTCTAAAGTTTATAGTTTATTCTTGAAGTTTTTAATAGGAATCTTAGAATTTAAATAGATCTTGCTATCTTCTGGATATTTTTCATATGAAAAGCACATTCTATCAACAAGCATTAGATAGGCTAAAAAAAAAATTAGAGAGTTAGAAAAATATAACTAAAAATCAAGAGAGCTAACATTATATTATTCGAGTTATATAAATATTCGCTTAAGAGTACTTATGAACCCATATTTATCTTCATTTTGCTAGGCTTTCTTAAGAAACAAATGGTTCTATCAACTTTACATAAAATCTAAAGATTTCAGTTTATTCTTAAAGTTTTTAATAAAAAATAAGCTTAATAGATCTATCTACCTGCTTAATATTTTTCATAAAAATATCATGATTAGCTAAGCTAAAAAAAAAAGGGATAGATGGCGCCTCTGGTGGCGCCGGAAGTCCAGAAACTTTTTCTTCCCGGTTCTATTTGCCGGCGACTTCTACAACTGACCCAGCACTTAGTTAACGCTTTTCTTTTGGCCAATTTATTGATTGGCTTATTCTTTACTTTTTTTTCTGTCGATTTAGACATTTTGTCGTTTTTTTGCCCGTTGTTGTGGCCCAGAAAAATGCATTTCCATTTTAAATATTTGATAACATTCAGCAAATTTCTCTAAAAGCGCATCCGGTTCAAACGGGAAGTGCTACAGTCATCGCCAAAAGAGAGGTTGATAAAAAAATAAAATGGAAAGGGCGACAAAATATAGAAAAACTGTTTCGTGGATTATAAAATTCCTTATAAAACTATTCAACTTAGATTCACATTCCTTGAAACATTTTCTACAGTCAGTAAACATATTTTAATTAGATTTAATCAATTCGTTTAGATTCTTAGGCTTATCGCCAGAATAACTTTGAAATAAAATCATATAAAGATTAACTAAAATAATATAAAGCATCTTACTTAATAAAAAAATACTATAATACTTCTATAAAATGAATTAAATGCCCATTTTTGTAGGGCTTTATTAGAAAAGGTCTTCTTTAATATGCCACTAAAAGCTATACAAATTCCGTTTTTGGTTTTTTAATGCACAATCTGTGTTTTTAATAACAAAAGCTGTTATATAGTATTTATATTTCATTTGCCAATTTTTCTAGGGCTTTATAATAAAATAACTTTTACAATATGCACCGAAAACCATAAAAATTTAATTTCTTCTTTTTTTAAAAACACAATGTACCTCTTTTTTAATCAAGGCTTTTATATTTTATTTTCTATATATTTAGTTACCTAAAGTTGCAATTTTTCTGATACTTGCTAAGTGTAAAATAATTTGGCCAAACAAGTTTTTGTCTAACACTTTCCTTTCCTCTCACTTCACACTTTTGCTAAAACCGTTTATGGCCAAATTCGAACCAAAGAGAAATAAACCAACTTAACACTTTTATTATCAAGTAGCACTTTGTCTCCGATTTTGAGCCCACGCCAAAAAAGAAAACACTTGATACCATAATATCGAGAAGAAGTGCGAAATAAATGGTTTAAAAATGGCGTTCAAAAGAAATACATAGTTAGAAATAGTTAACTTACCATAAACGCCAAACACCGCAGTTTCAAAACGTTGTTCTCGTTCTTGTTGTTGGTGTGTTTGTTGTTGTAGTTGTTGTTGTGGTTGTTGGTGTTTTGGATGAATTTCTTATGGTTGTTGTTGCACTTGCTGTTTGCATTGAATTAAAATTTGACTTTATTTCTTGTTGTTTATATCCACTTTCCTTTTGTTGTTGCTGTTGCGGTTCGCACAAATTTTTCACTTGGAAAAAATTGTTGTAATTTTGTTGAAATAAAAATTAAGGTGCAAAATAGGAGAAGTTTCCTTTAACACAACCTTAGAGCATGTTTTTTTTATGTGGCTTGCGTTTTTATTTAAATGAAATTGTATGTTTTTTTTTGAGGATGGACAAAAAAAAACACAAAACAATTGTGCGGGGGGCGCAGGGGGGTGGGGGTCTTTTATTTTAGGCTTTTGATTTTTTCGAAAAATGCTCCAAGTCCAAAAAGTTGTTGTAAGTTTTTCTAAAGTTTTTAGCTTCTGGTTGTTCACACACACACACGTGGAAAGCCGCCTTGAGTTGTTGTTGTTGCATTTGGTTGTTGTGGTTGTTGCTGCTGCTGGTGTTGTTGTTGCTGTTGCTGTTGTTGTTGTTGTTGTTGCTGCTGTAGTTGTTGCCTCTGTTGTAGGTGTAGTTGTTGTGGTTGTTGCATTGTTGAAAAACCAAAATATTACGCTTAAGGATTTTCTTGCTTCTCTTTTTGTTGTTGGTTGTTGACTTTTTTTTAAAAACTTTTCGCTGTTATTTCTTTTTTTTGTAATATTTTGTTATTTTATAATAATATATTTATAAAACATTTTTGTTATGTTTGAGTTTATGCCTGGGAAAAATATAAGAAACTTGTGTTAGAACCGACGCAAAGCACTTGAAAAAAAATTACAAAAAAAATACGAGGCGAAAGTGAAAAAGACAATGAAGAAATCTAGAGATTGAAAAAAAGGTTTTTCAAAAATAAACACACACAATTCGGAAACGCGCGCGTAATGTGTTTGGAAAAAAAGGAAAGAATAGAAAATATTCCAAATATTTTTTTAGTAAATATCCCTAGTATTTAGGAATATTTCCTCTATTATTATTATTTTTTAGATGTAGTTTCTGGCTGGGGATAACGAAAATAAACACGAACGAACGTATGAAAGTGTCTGCAAGAACTGCAATCGCATCGCGTGTGAAATCTCTGCGAAAGTCCAAAGCCGACAGAGCTGGAAACCAAAAAGCCTGGCCAAAAGCCCAAAAAAAACACCCAAAGAGCATTGGCGTCGGCAGCGCGGCGGCAGCGCAGCAACTGCGATGCTTCGTTTTGCCGAGTGATTCCCCTTTGTCTATGTGCTGCGTGTGTGTGCGGCTGGCCCTGCATCGGTGTGTGTGCGTGTGTGCTAAGAGCGCCGCACGCGCTTCGCAAAAGAGCAGCGTCGCGAAAAACGCAGCGAAACTGAGCTGAGCAAAAATGCAGTGCTCATTTTCGCATCGAGTCACATTTCTCTTTCACTCAATCGCAGAAAGTGCATGCTCTCTTTGGCCCGCTCTCTTCGCAGTGGACAACGCGGCGTATGCGTAATCTAAGCGAATGCAACATATCATTCAGAAACACACACACACTCACACACCGCCTGCCATATGTTTCGCCTTTCTTTTGGGGGCTTTCTTTTGGCCAAAAAAAATGGTAAAAAATATGCAAGTGTATTTTGTTCTTGATAATAATCCTCAACATTTTTTCATTGTCATCTCTTTAAATGTCTTCAAAAAATGCTGATTTATTCTCCTAACTCATAAATTTAAAATTAAACATTGTTAAAAAACAAACAATCTTACATTTTTCAACAAGAATCTGCTTTATATCTTAAAAAAGGCATCTTTGTTTCTTTGAAATGGAAATATTTTTCTATTTCTTTCTATAAAGTAAATAAAACATTAAGAACTTTAAAATTTAGATCTTTGCAAATGTGAGTACATTTATTTTTTGGCAAAAAAAAAACCTCAGTAATGTCAATCAAATATAATACCAATATTTATTTATCAGTCTTATACTTTTTTTTATAATGTTTTTTTTTATAACTCAAATTAAGCCAAAATTAAAAACATTATGAAAAAAAAATAAATGCCATTTATTTTTATTGAACTATATATCATAACTATCGTATCTCAAAATAAGTAAACCAATTTATAACTTTTTAAGAAATTTTAAAATTGAAATCTAACTCAAATGTTCTTCCTATAAACATAAACTGTAATTATTTTGAAGACACTGTGAACTTGCTTTCTAATATGCACTTAAATTCAGCTCAAAATAAGTTTAGCAACAGCTATACAAAAATCCGTCGGCAATTTATAAACTGGCCTTTAGTTCTTAGTTGTCTTAAGTTCAGTTCTTTTATTCTCTTTGGAAAAAAACGAACAATCCTAAACACTCCTTTTAAGTGATCCTTTACATATTTTTAAGGGGTTTTAGACAACACTACAAACATTTGTACTTTTACAACACTATCAAACAGTACTTTAAACACAAAAATTACAAAGTCATAAAGAACTTTCCAATAAAGTTTTTAAAATGATAAATGTATCACAAATTATTTTTGTATAGGTTTAGTAATGTTTCGCGATGGTGGTTATGAGACTTTTAAATGATCCCTAGAAAACACAAAATTTCCCTTTTGAAAATGCAATTTTCTGATATACAAGTCCTTTGGGCTTTTTTATAAACACTGCCAAGTGATCCTTAGAAAACACATAAGATAAAAATCCTTTTAGCTATTTAAACTAATTTTGTAATAATACATGTGGTCCTTATAGCGGTTTTGATAGGCACACTTTTTCATAAACACTTTTTCAGGAAACAGCTTTTTTCTTTGGGAAAATTAAAAATTGTTAGGGCTGTTTTCACTTGTGATATATTTTTTTGATGCAAAAAAAATAGAGAGCACTGGAAAAAAATATGTTTTTACGCGGCGCGATAAGAGATTTTTAACTGGGATATTTTAGAGGGAAATTTAAGGGGGGGATATTTTTGAAAAAGGATTTTTTTGAAATTACTTTCGACGCAGGAAAAAGGTATGAATGATTTTCTTTTTGAATTGTGTTTTGGGTGTTGAGTTGTGGTGGTGTTGCTGTTGTTGTTCTGGTTGTTGCTGCTGTTGCCGTTGTCGGTGTTGCAGGTGGCTGTTGTTGTTGTTGCAGGTTGTTGTGTTGCAGCTAGTGGGTGTTTTTGTGTTTGATGTGTGTGTTTTTGTTAGCCGAGACAGAGAGAGAGCTGTAGCTTTTCTTCCGCGGACTGCGTACGTGCGCGACAACGTGCGGATCTGTTATGATTCAATACGTTTTCGATACGTTTCGTTTACGTTGCCGGACCGCCGATGACGACAACAGCAGCGGCAGCGCAGCAGCAGCGCCAGCGGCAGCACACTCACACACTCGCACACACTCACTCACACGGAATGCAAAAAAGAACGCAAAAAAAGCCTGAAGAAGCGGTCGCAACTTCACTCGAATTCGCGAGTGAAAACTTCGCCAAAAGAGCGAAAAGGCCGAAAAAAGAGTGACTAAGAAAAAAAAACGCATTGCATGTGTGCGGGCAGCGCAGTCGGCGTGGGCAGCGACGCCGGCAGCGGCAGCAGCCACTCTTGCAGTTCGCAAAACTCTCTCTCTTTTGGCCTTCAGAGAGGCCACCTTTTCGGCCCAAAGAGAGAGCGCCCAGAACTTCTGGCCAAGATTGAGTGGAAGTCCGCCACGAACTATTTCAAGATCAATGTGACTTGGTCGGGAAATCTTTTTAGGCACATTTTCCAGGAAGTGTTTTCTTGGTATTTTTTGGGTATTCGAAAATAACCCTCAAAAACATCTTTGAAAATTATTTTAAAGGATTTTTTATAAGAATAAAATTATATTTTAGGTTCTAATGATTTTTTAGGGAATTTTGAAAGGACTTTTTTGGAAAATATTTGGAAAACCTTAAAGATTTTATAAAATTCTAAAAAAAAATTGTTCTGATTTTTCTGTATTAGCTAAAATTAAAAAGAAAAATTCAGAGTTAAGCTTTAAGTTTTAACAAAGCTTTAATTTATAAGATCCAAATATGTATTAAAAAATGTTTCAAAAACATATAACCATTTTCTTGCAAATCTATTACTATCATTTATATTACATCTTATTTAAGGTCTTAACATATTTTTTAAGGACCTTTCAGAATTTTAGAAAACCACTTTACGTATTCTAACCAAAATGAAATTTTAATTAGGTCTAATAAAATTATAAATTATATAAAATGCTATTAGATTCTCCCACGTTTTTTCAAAAGTTCTCTCATTATTTATAAGCATTTTTGACTTCCTAGAAAAAATCATTAAATCACTCGTGATAAAAATGTAGAAATGTGAGAACAATATAATGAATATATATTCGTTTTTGGAATAATGTTTCGAACTTCAAGTTGCAATTCTTGAGCTTTGAAGGTAATGGTTACCTGAACCTTTATATTAAAGGAAGTGATTTTAGATTTATAAAAACATAAATGTAGTGATAAATTCAAATAAAGTTGTACATGTAATCGATTGAAATATTTAATTATTAAAGAAAAACATATCAACCCAATCAAAAAAACCAAATTAAAACGTTGTGAATATTCTAAAAATAATTTTTAGTTTTTGGTACCAATTAAAAGATCTACAAACGCAATAGATTTTTGCAAAAAAAAAATATATAAAATTTATGTACACAACTGGCTTCTATTTGGTTGTAAGATATTTAAGCCAGATAAGAATTATGTTCCGTTGGCAAATTAGAACTGTTTAATTACACAATTGCATGAAAAAAAAATGGTTTTAAACACAGAGGGGTTATTAATACCAAACCATTTCACAAGTATTTTTTAACTTAAATTTGGTTTAATAAATTAACAAAAATAGACACTTTTTGTAGAGTGAAAGAGAGAGCGTGGAAAGAGAGGGGAGTGAGAGAGAGGGGGGATAGAGAGTTTTGCGTGGATGATCGCATAAAAAATTTCGCAATGATTTTCGTTGCTATTTCTTTTCCGAGCACTTGAAAAAAAAGGTGAGCTGAACTTAAGACCGATTTATGGGGTAATTTTTAAGATATTTTTCCAGTTAATTTTTTATATTTTTAATGTAGATTTTCTGCGTTTTTTGCGAACTTTTTGCGATTTTTAGCGCTTTTCAGCGCTTTTGCACTCACACACCAAGCGACGAGGAGCAAACGATACAGCCGAATGAACGGACCAACTGGCGACTGCGGCGGGGCAACAACGACAACAAGCGGCGACGGCGACGTCGGCAGCGGCGCCGGCAGAGCGCTCCAAACAAAAGCAAACAAAATGAGAAAAAAAGTTCGCAAAAAGGAAAATAAAAATTGGCAACCAAGAAACTACACACACACACACACACACGCACACAAATGCGAGCTGCATTGGTCAGAGTTTCGCCAGCAGAGAGAGAGTGAGAGGGAGAGGTAGCAAGAGTAAGAGAGAGAGGGCCAGAGAGATCGCGAATTTTTTGCCCATATAAAATGTTGCCCGCAACATGTTGCCAAAACACACACACACCTAAGCAAAAAGAGCATTGAATTCTTCGTTTTTGCAAATTCTCTTTTGTTGCGAATTTCTTTTTTTCCGTTTTTGCCCCTCTGCTTTTATCAGCTCCCGCACACAAATACACCTGCATGGCCGCTCTCTCTCTGGCTGTCCCCCTCTCCCCCCTCTCTCTCTCTCTCTCTTCCTCACCCTTTCACTCATCGAGAGATCCGCTTTACTTTTTTTTTTTGCTTAGAATTTGCACACATGGAAGCTTGGCGAAAAAAAATACATAAATTAAGTGAGCAAAAAAAATGCGGGGAAGAAGCAGCACCAAAAGATAACTCAACAAGCTTTGGGTTTGCAAAAAAAGAAAGAAATGGAAATAAAAATAAATATAAAAAAGAATTGAGTGGCACTAAGTTGATTCGCAAAAAATTTTTGCGCGCTTTTTTGGGGAAATAGATGGTTCGGTTCTGCTGAGTGATTAATCACATTTCTTTTTCTGCGATCGCACTTGCAGCTTAAAAGCCATGAAACACTGTTAAAAAAAGAGTTTAAAACATTTTAGAAGATCACTTAAAATAAAAAAGGGGAAAAATAACCTAAATTTTTAAATAAAATCTAAAAACTTCAAGTTTAACAGGCAAATTACATTTTTATTATCGAGTTATAAATATTTTTTAACATTTAACATTTGAGAAAATTTTGTTAATGCTACAAAAATGCATTAACACCATAAAGATACAAATTCTGGTCTAATAAAAATAGCAACAATAACATTTTGTATTAAATAATTTGACTTTTATAAAATGTTATTACTTTTCTTTGTAAAAAATTTAATTTTTAAGGAATTTTGTTACATATTTTGTTATTTTTTCTCAACATTTAAGATTGATTTGTTTTTTTTTTATTGTGTAAAGCAACCTACAACATTACGAATAAAAAAAATCTTTTTTTTCAATATAAGCCCCCGTACAAAGTTTGTATTAAATAATTTGACATTTATAAAATGTTATTACGTTACTTTGTAAAATATTTTTTTATTGAATTTTTTTACACATTTGTTATTTTTTCTCAAAATTTTAAGATTGATTCGTTTTTTTTTTGTATAGTGTAAAACAACCTACAACATTAGAAACCAAAAAAAATTTTTTTTTAAGTTAAACCCTTCCGTAGAAATTGTTTTTATTATTACATGTCTAGATTGTTTTTATTTTTAAATGTCTTGATTTAAAAAAAGTATTTTAAGTCAGTAAAATTTGAAATTCCTTAAGACTAATCCCTTAGAAATTTGTCTTCTTATTTTGAAATACAGTTTTATCAGCACTGTGATCGTGTGCAGTTTAGAGCTTCCCAAACTATCTCGCTTCCCTTAGCAACCCCTAATGATCTTACTTTTGGACTGCCAAACTGTACGGGCAAATTTGAAGCGGCAATAAAAAATTGGCAGAAATTAGCTTGTTGCCAAAAAACCACCCCCACACTTTTTTGACTTGTTTTCCTTTTTTATTTTGCACTTTTATCGTTGCTTTTGTTTTTATTTGGAAATTCGTTGTTTGCTCAATAAAATCGAAAATGCGACGACTCTTGGGCGAAAAAAAACGCATTGCTGAGTGGGTGGTGCAGGGGGGGAGGGGGTTTTGGGTGGTGGGGGTGGTTTCTGTCTGCACGCAGTCGCCACACAAACACACACACCCACACAGCAACGCACACAGACAGCGCAACGTGGAGAGAAACACTCAAATAAACTGGTGCCAGACATTGACTCCAAAAAAAAACCCAAAAAAAATAGGAAAAAATATACGAAAAAGGCGACAACAACTCAGCCTATGTTGCACCACCAGCCAAAAAAAAAAAAAAAACAGCACAAAAACAAAATAAAAAGCAAAACAAACGGCCCACAGGACGCAATTTTCCACCCACACAAACAGGACTTCGTCCCTTTTCGTCCTCTTCGTTCGTCCTCGGCGGCTTCGTCTTCTGCTTTCTCCTCCTTTCACCGCCTTTCACCTCCTTTCTCCCCATCTAGCTGCCACATCTTCTTCTTGATATTTTTTGTGTCTGCTTCTTTTTTGTTGGCCCTGCGTTGCCAAGGGTTTCCTTTGTTCCCGCGACCGCCCCCCTCCCCCCCCCCAGCACACCCCCCAACCGCCCCCCGCCCCCCGAAAAACATCCACTCTAAGCCAAGTCTGTTGCACTCACAAAACGACGAGCACGACCCCAAACAAAAACAGCAACAGAAGCAACAAGAAAGGACTCGCCCAGGACAACGAATTTTTTAATACTCTTACGATTTTCGAGGAGGTTTGAAAACTCCTTATTTAATAAGCCCATAAGTAGGCTATAAATTATTTTGCTTAGTATATCGTTGCCTACCCTTTGGCGCTTTTACTTTCATAAGAAAAGGTACTTAAGTGGAAAGGTTTTTAAAATGATATCAGAGAAATAATTATCATTATCATAGATTAATTATTAATAAATAGACACAAGTAAATCGTTGCATACCCTTTGGCGCTTTTACTTTCATAGGAAAAAGTACTTAAGTGAAAAGGTTTTTAAAATGATATCATAGAAATAATTATCATTATCATAGAAAAATTATTAATAGACACATAAGTAGGCTATAAATAAGTTTGCTTAGTAAATCGTTGCATACCCTTTGGCGCTTTTACTTTCATAGGAAAAAGTACTTAGGTGGAAAGTAGGAGAAGTACTTAAAAATATTTAGAATGGTTTTATAGTAATCTCTATAGAGATTTGAAATCCCCTTATAATTAAGCACATAAGTAGGCTATGAAATATTGTACTTACTAAATCATTGCATACTCTTTGGCGTTCTTACTTTCTTCAAAAAAATACTAAAGCCGAAATGTATTTAAAATGGTTTAGTATAAATATTCTTAGAAATTATAAAATTATAAATTATAAAAGGCACATAAGTAGGCTACAAAAATTGTGCTTAGTAAATCGTTGCATACCCTTTGGCGCTATATTTTTCTTAGGAAAAAGTTCCAAAGTCAAAATGTATTTAAAGGAATTTACAGAAATCTCCAGCGATTTCAAATCTCCAAGGAAAACCCTTTAGAGAATTTATATACTTATTCTGTTTTACTATTATATTTTTATATTTTATTTTTAATAAGGACTTTTATAGGAATTGTACAGTACAAGCAATATGGACCACCAACTATACAACTATTAGGATATATATTGGGATATGATATTACCATTGAAATAAACAAAAAAGTATTAGGATTATTATTCTTTTTAAGGTAATTTTTCCATTTCATTTTATTGATCACCTTTCTTTGATATTGGGAATAGAAATCCTTAGATATTTTATATCAGTCATGAAAATTGGAGAAAGGATATCTGAAAAAAGGGATGTTTATATTAAAATCTAAATATATTTTTAAAAATATTAGAGAGATACTAAATCGGAATACCTATAGATTGAAAAACCTTTCATTTAAAATATTTTCTTAAAATAATTTTTGTGTAAATAACTAAAACCTATTTAAAATATTTTGGATATATGTATTTTATACCTCATAAGAAAATATCCTTCTTTTTTTCGATTAACACTTGTAAATTACAACAACAACAAAGCCTAATGGACACTTTCGCCTCGAAATTTCAATGTTTTGTTTTTATTTTTGCGTGCGTCCTTTCACCCGCCCCCTTTCTCCAGCCCCCGCCCCTTTCTCTTTGCTGCCCTTCGACAGCAACAACACGAACAACAAACAAAACAGAACAAGAAAAAGTGAAAAGAAAGCAAAAAGAAAGCGGCGATTCTTTTTGTTTGTGTTTTCGCCCTTTTTGTTTTGCTCGTTTTGTTCGTTGCGTTTTTGGACTCAAGAGAGAGAGACAGAGAGAACGTTTCTCTCTCGAATTCTCTGTGTTCCACGCTCTTTGGCTCTCTCTTGAGATGCATTTGCACTGCAGGCGCAAAAGAGAGAAGCGCGGATTCTGATTGGAAATGTTGCGAAAGTTTTCCTTCGGCAACATGCTTAGAAATCAAATGTTGCTGGTTTTTTTTCTCAAGAAAACCTTTAAAAAAAAGCAGGACAATCAAAGAAAGTTTTGAAGAAAAAGGAAGAAAAATTGAGGTGCTAATTACGAAACAATACAGAGATTTATTTTCTCCACAGGAAGTGCTGTCAAAGTTTTACGTTTTGAATAACTTGCTCTTTCGCTTTTTATACTCCTTATTAATCTTAATTTATGCCTTACATTTATTTTGAAATTTCTTATATTATTAGTATTTACAAAAATTTTTAGGTTATAGTCAAAATCAAATTTGTTTACCTTTTAAGAAAATTTGTTTAAGAAATAATTTAGTTTTTATTAGAAAATTAAAAAATGCTTGAAAATTTAACCAAAATTTTAAACATTTTTTAACAAATTTTTAAGGAAAATATTTTTTTATATAATTCCATAAAAAGATTTTAAAGGCTGATAATTTGATTGAAATTAAAAAATATTATACTTTTAAACGGTCTTATCACCTGGTTTGGTCAATAATTTAACAATCTTCTCAAGAACCCAATATATTTGTATATATTTAAAACAGATTATTAAGAAAATAACTCTTATTACATACTTTTTTACCTACGAGTGAGGGTTACAAAAACTATAACCAAACAGCCATGAAAAATGTGTAACTCACCCTTGAATTTACAGGGCAAGAAAACCCCTGGAAAACTGCGCCATGTTTTTGTAACTATGGCAGGGCATTGTCGGCCATTAAAATCGAAAATAGATAAATATTAATGGATAAATGGTAAACGGAATTGAATTACATAAACTACTTAAAAATGAACAAACTCCATGAAAAAATTTAATTTTTATTTTTTCTGTACTAAAATTCCCAAAAAAGGAACATTCTTTTTCTTTTGAAGTGATTTGGATCGAATTTCTTCTGATGTTTCTAAGAATGGGTTTTTTTTAATGTTCTCATACATGATATTATAATATTATATGATATTATAATATTATAATATAATATATATAATAATATTATAATATTATTATCCACATAATTTCCATCTATAGTAATGTAAAACATCTATGCCTTTGGAACTTGTACTGATGAACCTCTTAATTCCAACCGAAATTCTATGTTCTAGTTTTTTATTTGTATTTTTTATTTGATATTTATATTTGTATATTAATATCGTATTATAATATTTTTATTTTTTATAAATTTCACTCCATTAAACAAATGAAAATATCAAAACCTTCATTGCAATTATATTTTAGTTTTTAATGTTTCATCATATTCTATTACATTTTTGTTCAATAATTTCGATTACACATATATAAATTTTTAAAATAATTGTATGATTTTTTCCCCATTTTTTTAGTTTTGAATTTTAATTTATATATATTTCTAATAGAATGTTATTTTTAAATAGCATAAAAATAAGGAAAATAGGGTTTGCTGTTTTTCAAGCGAGACTTTGAAACCTTCTTTCTCTTTCCCCCTTTTTTCTCTCCCCCCTTTCTTCCACAGATCAGCTGTAGCGGTAAAAACTTGGCCATAAGCGGACATAAAACTAAAAGAAGGCAAAAAAACAAGCACTAAAAACAGCTGCAGCTCAAGAGCGAATAAAGGTCGCCACCCCCACCCCCGTTCGCCCCCCATCACCTCTCCACCTCTCTCTCTCTCGCACTCTGCCTCTCTTTGCCCCCTCCCACCGCCCACACTGCGTGTGAAAAAGCAGCGCAGTTGCAGCAGCAAGGCAGAGAGGCAGGTTGCTCTCTCTCGCTCTCGCTTGTGGGCTGGACTACGGGCGTTGTTGTTGTTTTGGCCAGCCTAAAAACGAAGATCGCACGTGTGTGTGTGTGTGTGTCGGTGTGTGTGTGTGTAATGCATATGGCTGACTTGCTGTTGTGTTGTTGCCCTTTTTGCAGTTGTTGGTCTTGTTGTTGCTGTTTGTTTTTATCTCACACTCTTCACACACACACACATGCAGGCGGCCTATGCAATCGAGCGAATACGAATGATAAATATCATGTGTGTGTGCGAGCGAGAGGTTGTTGCTGTTTTTTTCTGTTATTTTAGTTTTCTGCCTTCTGCCTTGTGGTTTTTGTTGTTGCTCTTTTCGCCTTCTTGTGCGTCCATTGGGCATTGCATTCATTGTGTGGGTGAGAGTGCATGTGGGCCCGCGTGTGTGTGTGTGTGTTTGGACAGCCTCTCTTTTTAAAAACGCATAAATGTTGATTACACCAAATTGACAATTTGTTGTTGTTGTTGTTGCCATCTCTCTTTTTGGGGTGATGGCTGATTGGAACTACTCGATGGGTCTTATTGGAATCGTTGAGTCTTGCTAAAGAGCCGAATTAAAAATGTATTTTTGGCTGTTAATTTAATCAATTTATTATTTATTTAGATATTGCTCATAAGTTCTTGAAATATTTAAAATGTTAAATAATTATATGTCCTAAAATAAAACAACAGAGCGTTGGTATCTAATATTTATTTATTTTATTGTATTTTACGCAAGAAGGTATAGAACTAAACAACTTAATACAAATTCAAAGGTAATAATAAAAAAGTTAGCTGCTTAGAAAAATAAAAGAGAAATAACGACCTTCGTAAAATAATGTATGTATGTACTTCTCTTTGTTCTTATGATATTCAATCATATTATAAGAACTGATATTCGTTTTGATTAAAATTCCGTATTAATTGAAACTAAGAACGCTCCATATTACTTAAATATGTTACAAAGTTATAGTTTTATAAATACCTTACTATCATTAATTGAATTCGTCGTGATTTTTCAAGTTTAGAGAATTATCGTAAAGAAAAAAAACGAAAAATACATTTTTCAATACCTATTTTCCATTAATTAATAGTAAAAATAATACATATAATATTCATAATTGGCTACGTATATTTAAATCTAACCATAAAAAATGGTATCTGTGAAATCCAAATTATTACATTTTAATTACACTTTAATACACAATATATCTTTCAATAAAAAATTATACTAAGAAAATAATTTTCATATTAACATTTGTTTTTCTTCCTTATTAAAATGTTTGCTAATGAAGAGTAGTTTTTATTGCAGATGGTGTGCATAAATTTAAAAGATCACAAATTATTTATTTTGACTTGAGAAAATAATTTATATAATCAAATTACGGGAAAATATTACACATAATACTTTCCACAGACTCTTTAGCTATTTTAAATATTAATAAATTTTAAATATAACTAAATATAAGACAACTTAGCCCATAAGACCCAAATAAACTGAAAAACCACCCAAGCCATCAGCATTTTTATCCAATTGGATTTTTTACGCGCCAAATTTGAAGTCCAGCGTATCGCAAGAAAAAAGCTAAGCGCTACAAAACCGAGGGTTGCAGCGTGCCGACCAGCTGTTTGCTAGGGAATTCGGTCACATTTGACAGCCGCAACGCGCTAGAGTTGTCATCGAATATACACATTTACTAGTTAGAACAATAAAAGAACGTTGCAAAAGAAGAACGAAAGCCAGAAAACACAAGGGATAAAATCAAGTGAGCCGGGAAAAGTATTTTCCAAATTAAAAACAGATATTGTACCAGTGATAGAGGTATTTAAAAAAGTGAAAACCTACTCCGCGCGCCCTGGCAACCCTGCATTCTGACATTGCCGCTCACACGCACGCCACACAGACGCACGCGAGTCACACACACGCGCACGCACACCAGCGCAGCGGCTACATTTTTTTTCGAGTGTGTTCGACATTCATAATTTTTGTGGTGGAGCTGCCAGAAAAAAGCGAGAAATTATCAAATTGCCAACGCAAAATTGGCCCCAACTGCATTGCAAATTCAAGAATAACTTGGCGCCGCATCGCTGTGAGTTCGTGTTTAATCAAAAGTTCTCAATTATAGCCAGAAAACGTTGTTTTTGTCCAACCAAAAGAGTATGTAAAAGTAAAAAGGAAAAAAATTCACAGTGACAACAACAACAACAAAAGGCAGGAGCAGCCGAAGAAGAAGAAGCAGCAGCAGATAAAAATTAAATAAAAATCAAAGAAGAGAGCAAGAATTAACCGTAAAAAGTTGATAAAACTAAAGCAAGTGTGTCTGTGTTTGTGTGCGTGTGTGAAAAACAAGAATTTTCTTTAAATTTTCCTCGCCTTTTCTTTTTGTTTAATTAAATTCGCCGAAAATGCGGCTTTTTCTTCTTTTTTTTGCTCGCCCTCTTTGTCTCGCCCATTCGCATATTCTCTTTTCGCCTTTGTCTTTTTCGTGCGCGTTGTCTGCGTTCTGTCTGTGTGGGTGCGTGCGTACGTATGTGTGTGTGTGAGCGAAATTTGTGCTGGCAAAAAAAAGAAGGAAAATCTTATTAGCTTTTTTTCTTTAGTTAAATTGCCCACATTATTGATTTTCCAAGCATTTTCCCCCGTTTTTCCTGCATTTCACCCGCTTCCGCTCTGCTTCTTCTTCTGCGGACTACGTGCATTTGTCACCCAAAAGGGAAATCAATAAATGTTAAAACAACAAAAGCCGCACACTTGAAAAAAATGTTATTATATTGTTATGATAATTTATTTTTTGGCCTTATGACTGTCCTAATATTTCTGGAAACTTCGACGCTTTCATTTATTGGCTTTTGTTTCGTGTTTATCTTTGTCTTTGCCCGTTTTCCTTTATTTGACTTGATTTCTCTGTGTGTCTTGGAAATGTAAACAGTTAAAGGAGCCACAAGGTCACGTTAAAGGGGGTGGCAAATGTGGGTGGGCCGCCTTGACTTACACACAAAGAAAACCACTGTGAAAATAAGCCTTCATATATCTATTATTAGGGTAAAACTTGTATTATTACAGAGTTTAACAGAAACAAGATTTTATATTCTTTATAAAACTAGAAATTATCGAATATCTCAGGATCTAGTAAAGATATAATCATTATATTTGGATACAGACTTATTTTAAGTCCCTTCTTATAATACTAGCTTTTATTATTTTTATTTTGGCTTTTTTTGTAAAAAGATCTTGAAGGATACTTAAATATCGGAAATCTCAGGATCTAATAAAGATATAGTCATCATATTTGGGATACAGACTTCTTTAAGTTCTTTCTTATAATACTAGCTTTGATTGGTTTTATTTGGGCTTTTTTTCTAAAAAGATCTTGAAGGATACTTATAAAACTTAATTAATTTGTCACCTTGTCTATAATTATACCTAATAATTATGCCAAAATGTGTGTGAATAATGTTAATATCAACGTATACATAATGTAAAGCCGTAATTTAAAGGAAACAACTTTTAAAGCTCAACAAAAATATATAAGTAACATCTAAACTAGGAAAAATATAAGTATTCGAAATTGAAATCTGAAATGCATTATTTCGTATTCCCCTGATGTTCCCATTGTAGTAGTTACCAGTTTTATTTAGCTTAGTCTTACTGTATTAGAAAGACGTCTTTGTGGCATGCAAAATTCTACAGCCAAACTTTCTTGAGGAAAGTGAAAGCCACGTATCAAACCGAAATCCACCCAGCTGCCCAACCTTACACACAACACAAATCGACCTTGGGCTACAACAAGAATATTTTATTTGATTTGAAAATACTTTCTATAAAAAACTAGATAAAAAAGAATTTATTTTCTTTTCGCTGTTTATATTTATGAATATCAAGTATATCCTAAATATATAATATACTATAAGAAACAAATCTTTCTTTTTATGCATAGATATAATAATCTCAAATTTTGATTTTTTTAAAAATGCCCTGAAACATATCTTTATAAACAAGTGACCCGAGTATTTATGTCAAACCAAGTACCAGAATAAAATTCTCTACCAGACAGACCAGTACTTAAAAACTACCTTATCAGTCAACTAATAATCCATTATTCTGATCTCGTTTCTCTCGATCTACCATCTCGGTTTGCAGCTCTTCGAGAAGCCCTAGACATAATCCACGTCCCCAGTTCATCCCAGAAGAGAAAAAGAAGCAGCTGAAAGATGTCGAGCCTGCCACGTCGCATCATCAAGGAGACGCAGCGTCTGATGCAGGAGCCAGTGCCCGGGATCAATGCCATTCCCGATGAGAACAATGCACGTTACTTTCATGTGATCGTCACCGGACCCAATGATTCGCCCTTCGAGGGCGGGGTCTTCAAGCTGGAGCTCTTCCTGCCGGAGGACTATCCCATGTCGGCGCCCAAGGTGCGCTTCATCACCAAGATCTATCATCCGAACATCGATCGTCTGGGCCGCATTTGCCTGGACGTGCTGAAGGACAAGTGGAGTCCGGCCCTGCAGATCCGCACCATCTTGCTGTCCATTCAGGCCCTGCTCAGTGCACCCAACCCTGATGATCCGCTGGCCAACGATGTGGCCGAGTTGTGGAAGGTCAACGAGGCGGAGGCCATTCGCAATGCCCGCGAGTGGACCCAGAAATACGCCGTCGAAGACTGAACGCCAGAGGTCAGGAGGTGGGTCAGGAAGCGGATCCGGCAGTTGTATCGGCGATTTTCCAGAAAGTGGGTGCGCGACTTGGACGGGCGGGTGGGGAAATTGCATACTTTAAAAACAACCAGAAAAACCTAAAGCAAACGAAAGAAGAAAACATAAACACATAAGAAGAAAAGATTTAAAAAGAATTTTTTTTTTTCGAACCTTCTGGGGCGGGATATACCATATAATATATATATTTTTTTGCAAACAATCGATCGGGGCGATCGGCAAATGGAGGAGAGATAGCGAAAGCATTCATTATGTAAGTCATATACAATACATGTATCCGATGAAAAACAAACACAGTAATTGGTTTTAATCGTTTCTATTGATTTGTTCGACGGGGTCTGGTGTCTATATGCATATAGCCGTATATATTTATATGTGTAACTGAAAATAACCAACCCATAAGCATTAACCCATGTAGCATCAGATAATAAATCAATTGGAAAGGCAACTAGAAGGGATTTCGATTTTGATTTTGATTTCTTCTCACTTGTACATTCGATGAAAACTCTGCTTAATGTCTATTCAAAATAGGGAGTTTTGGATTGTATCATTTTCAATGTCTTGATGAATTTCGGATGTGATCGTCAATTTCGTAGACTTCATATTTTTTTCTTAACTAAGTGGGAGAGTTCACCATTTTGATTGATACTTGAGCTTTGCCTGGGTTGTGTCAGAGTCCCTTTGATAAACGATAAATGGTTTTACTCGAAAACAATTTTTTTTAACCAAACGAAGGAGCCTTTAAGCTATTAGTAATTTTTGAAAAAATATATATATAAAATATGATAAAAAAAAAACAAAAAAATGAATGCATACACTATATATTTATACAAAACATAAGAAGTAGTGGCTTGATTGCGTGAAAATCTTCAAGAGCAGTTCTCAACAAAAATTGTGTACAGTAATTAACCTTTTTCACCCAAATCACTAAAGGATAAACCGCAAAACAATAGCAACCATAAATCAAAGAATAAGCAAGAATAAAAATCAACAAATTCAATTCAGTTTTTTTTTAATTTAAATTAATTTTTTCTAAGAAAAAAATAAATAAAAACGAAATAAAAATGAAAAAGTAAAATAAAAATTATAAAAAAATAAATGGAGTTGGTTGTTATTTTATAATTAAAAGGTGGAATGGGGATTCATGGTTGTAATAATTAAAAGGTGAGTAGGTTGCGGATCTAAAAATATAAATATAAGATAGAAACTCTATAAAAAAAATTCTTTAAAATTTATTTTGAACACATGACCTTATTTCATTCCTTCTATAACTCAATTTTTCTTAATTTTTATAATTTTAAATAATGTTAAAATAGAAGTACTTAATTAATTAATTTATTTTAAACATATTTTTACCTAGTTTATTTCCTTCTATATATAAAAATTATAATTGTCTTAATATTTTATAAAATTAAACATTTCAATTACTTAGCAAATTTATAATATTAATTGAACTTGTTAAAACATAAAACTTGCATACGAAATGTTAATTTATTACAAAATTTGATAGTCACTAACCATAAAAACTGAAAATTCTTCAATAAATTGGATTACGATTTTCTGAATATAACAATATAGTCTTTAGATGTCACGACTGAAGTTGTCAATCATTTCGCTGGGGGCTTTGGATTTTCCTCTGGTGGCGAGCCTCCCACAAAGTCCGGCTTAACCCTTCGGTGCCCCCCGTCCAGCGGGGGACCCTCGGGTCCGGCAATGGCAAAAAATGCCGTTCTGTTCTCTATTTTCCATGGCTTTATCCTGCGAGAGTGTGTGTGCTGGCCACTCCCCCCGAAAAAAAGCGAACCAGGACCTTTTTCCCGCCTCTGATTGGGCGCTCTTCGCTGGCTGGATATACTATATACGTATATATCTGGTTCTGGCGATTTCGAGGCCCCTGACCAACAACACAGGGCAGTCAAATGTCGAACCTAAAGGAATTTTTTCCCTCTGGTTTTTAGTTTTTTCCTCCTTTTTTTGTTATTATTTTTTATTATTTTTTTTTGCTGCCGGTGTTGTGTTCTCCGTTTTTTACTCTGTGTCGATTTTGTTTTTCCGGTAAATGGGCGTCCGTGGGTGGGGATCGGGCAGTTTTTCCAGGATGGAGGAAAACGCATATGCAAAATGCGATGCTAGAGTGTCTGTGTACTCGAGGATTTTTATCGGCAGCTTCATTGTGTGCCATGGGGCAGACGAAAAGGGGGTCAAGGGAGGGTTTTTTGGGGGGGTGAGTAGCACTGGTGGTCAGGCCATAACTATGGCTATTAATCGTTACAAGTGGTCCACCTCTCCACCTATTTTTCAACTATCAACTGTCCCTCCGTCCCTTTCTAAGTGGCATTCCTCTCCCTTTCTAGTCAGCTTTCCCAAGTGGCATGTATTGTTACCTGAAAAAATATTTCTTGGGCTTTGGATGGATTTTCCTTAAAAAAAAAGTAAATCCTTCAAAATCCAACAAAAGTTTTTTCTGTCAAAAATGTTATAAATGCCTCAGTTTCAAAAATGACTGACCGTTTTATAGTTCGAACAGAAAACCATTGATTAACCATTTTTTCAAATTTTAGAAAACAATGTTTTTGAAAAAAAAAACTTTAACAGAAATTGTATCTTCTTGAAATAAAATAGAATTTTTAATGTGTTCTTACATAAAAAAGTGGTACAAAACATCTCTTAATAATAAAAAACTAAAATAATTGATGGATTAATAATCATAACAGTTACAGATCCTTTAGACATCATCACGCTACTCCTTAACTTCAGTAAGTAAAAAAGATATTCACCTATTTCTAACTATTACAAGGATTAAAAATTATTGTTTACGAACTCAGTTACGACTTAGTTAACCTAATTACACTAGTGCCAAGCCCCGGCTTCTTAAAATTCTCTCAGCTTGGTACAGTATTTTTCCCAATTTTTGTGGAACTTTTTTCCTGGGTACAGTCCACCCCAAAGGGCCTCGAGTGCACCTTGTGCAGCTCGCCCTCTCGCTCGCACACCGAATGCGCCATTTTTGTTTGAAAGCTAATCGAAAAAGGGCGTACAGCCTAGCTCCGAAAAATACCCGCACTCACACACACACACACACACACGTGCTACGTAATGTAATGCAATGTCCGGAAGTACAGTCAACACCCAAAAAGACCAGCACACACAGCAGAGAGAGAAAGAGACAGAGGGAGTTAGAGGGAGAGGGAACTGCCACTCGCATCGCATTCAGCAAAACATCATCAAAATTGTAAAAATAAACAAAAGCCAACATGCATAAAACCAATTTCCATTAAGGCCAACACACACGACGCACACACACGCACATGCAACTCTGTGTGTGCACTAGTGCTGTCCCACTCGGCCACGCTATCCCTCTCTCTTTCTGCCTCCCTTTTTGGCCTGTCCATTGCAGCATTGAACAAAGTTTCGGGCTTAGATGGTGCTTTTTTTTTTACTTTTTTTGTGTGAGTGTGGGGGGGGGGATACTGGACTTTGGTCTCTGAGTCTGCCTATGGCCACCGAAAAATCCTCAAAAATAAAGGATAGCAAGGAGGACGAAGGAGCGGGGCCTGTGAGTGAGCTGTATCCTTAATTGATATCGCAGCAAGGAATTTCTCTGCCACCCACTCAGGAATAAAAGGGAAAAATACAAAAAGGAAAGACCAGGCTTCGGACAGGATGAGCTCTGTGTTCCCATGTCCAGTGATGGGAAGTATCTAGTTTTTTGTACCTAAAGGCATTCTTAGTACCCATTACTTAAGCTTCTATTTCTCAGTGTGACCATGACTTTAAAAAAAATCTAGTCAGTTAGGCAAAAATGAAGCAAGTGTCGCAAGGCTTTAGTTTTAACTCTTGTTACTTGGTTTCAAAATGTTGGGTTTGTTTTAAGCCTTTAGAATTATAATTTAAAGAACTTAGAAATAAAGTAGGTACAATTTTTATGGTACAAAGATCATATGATAAGGATCTAGAGATCAACAAATCATTTCTTCTGAGATTTTTTTGTTTTGTTTTAAGAATAATATTATAAGAAATTAGGAATGATGATAACAAAGTAGGTAGATGGATCATATAACCAGAGATCATATATGCAGAGATCTACATGTCATATTTCCTCATATAATTCTCATAACACCAATTGTAGTGTACCTTACAAAGTACGAAGGTAAAACAATGGTTGCCTTCACCATCACTGCCTGTATCTATCTCTTTGGGTTTTAGCAACGAGTGCAGAGCTGGGGTCTTAAACACACACGCATGCGATGGGGGAGGGGGTTTGGGTGGTCTTTTTGGGGGCATTTGGGTGGCATTGCAAAACGCAACGAGGATACTGCATGCGATAGGTCGGAAATTTTCTGCCGAGCTCGCAATCAACTCTTTGGACTAGGACTAGGAGATATATCCAACCCCCTTGTCCATCCCCCCTCAAACTTCTCGTGGCGGCGCACCTGCAGCACGAATGTGCAAGGGGGGCTGATGGGGGAGATGGGGGAGGGGAGAGTTGATGGAAAATTCTGAGGGTTGTGTGCAGGACGCAGTAAAATGGCGGCATCCCAGGCCTTTGGGCTTGGCCAAAGTCCATGTGTGACTGTGTGCGTGTATGGAACCCCTAGAACCCCCCCCAGTCGCCACCCCTGCCCCTGTGTCTGTGTGCGTTTCCATTTTGCCATTTGTGCCACCCACAACCAATCCTCCCTTTGTTTTCGACTCGCCTTGGTAGGCGCCACCCCCTCGGAAAGCCCCCCTCGAAAGGCCACCCATGCCCCGAAATGCGAGGCGAAACTGAAGTTCATGCAACTTAGGTCTAGGGATGTCTGTCTCTATTCGAGTGTGTGTGTTGCGGGTGGGTGTTTTGGTGCGTTGCATGTCTGCCCAACACACACACACAATATACATATAAGGATGGACAGATAGATAGTTGTACAGTGCGTTCTGTTGAAGTAGACAAGTTAAAATAACCTATTTTAACCTATATCTAAAAAAAACATCTGATGTAAAACATCTGAAAGCATTTTAATAACAATAGTCCTATAAAAATGATCTTATAAGAAAGACATGCCTAAGCTTTTTCCTTTTGCTCACATTACTGATTTTGGATTTCTTCCGACCCTCTGCCGACACACACACAGTATACATAATTTAGAGTAAGTGCTTACACAAATAAAATAGATTTGATCTGCTTTAGGTTATCATGTTGCATTGCAATTTAAGTTACTGTAAAAAAAAAATCTAAAAAATTATTAAACTTTTAATCGACTGACACAACTGTCTCACACTGTACGCATATACAGCAGTTGGTATTTACGGATATGTGCGCACATAGTCAATGAATAGCCGCAATGCCCTGTCCTGTCCATCTTCTCATGTTCGTTTTCCCTAATGGCAGCCTATGGAAAGTTTTCCGGGAATTAAGTTAACAAAACACACGTGAGTATTTATGTAAATATACAAATAACCATCTGCATTTGAATCTCGTGTGTTTGTGTTTTGTATAGCATTAGCACAAAATTAATTAAACTATAAAGGTACTTATTTTAGTTAGAATTTTGTAATCTGTGCATGGTAAGTAAGCTGGACCATATACTGTTATTAAAATAGTTGAATCATAGGTAATATAACATAATTGAGATTTATAAAATTATCCTTATTGTATTTCCTTCTATCCCTTAAAAATATTTACATTGCAAACATATCTGACTTGTTTTTAATTTACGTTTTAAACCCATTTGGTCAGATACTTGCAATTTTCTACATATTTTTTTGTACATATATCCATTATTATTCTGTTGGTACTTTACCCAACGCCCCCTTCTTGTTTTTTCTCACTTTGGGGATTGCTTGACGTTGACGATGACGACGACCAAAAAAGTGGTCGAGGACGACCGCCTACGAAACACGCCTATTGTTGCCACCTCCTGCAAACACATGCACATATTGATGCACACACAGACGAAAAACACTCGAATATTTGCTTCGCATGTGGCCCTGGCAACCCTTTCAAAAAAGGGACTCTTCCACGAGGAACTGTGTGTGCTGTCACACAGTAAAAAAACGGCAATATCACGTAGGATCATTTGATCTTATTTGTTCTGATTTCAATTGATTCAAGTATAGTATTTCATAATGTTGTACAATATTATATAATAATAATATAAATATAATCTTAAACATTTCTTCTGTAACAAAATGTATTGCGAAAACTGTTGGGCGCCAATTTTAATAGTTATTTTCAAATTTGGTTCGTATAGGGTTGTGGTATTTAAATGGGACTGGAAACCCTATTATTTTTAAATATAGAAAACTAAATTATTTCAAGTGAGCATAACTTTAGATATTTATTATGTAACAGAAAAAAAATATAATATCATATTGCGAAAACTGTTGGGCGCCATTTATTATAGTTCTCTTTCTCTTTTTACATTTTATCCGTATAGGGTTGTGTTATTTAAATGGGACTGGAAACCCTATTGTTTTAACATATAGAAAACTAAATTATTTTAAGTGAGTATAACTTTAGATTTTTATTATGTAATAGAAAAATATTATAATATCATATTGCCAAAACTGTTGGGCGCCATTTTTAATAGTTCTTTGCGTATTTTGTCCGTGTAGGGTTGCGGTATTTGAGTGGGACTGGGAACCCTGTTTTTTTTTTGGCCCGGCCGGACCCAACTTAACCGACAACGACGCTTTGGGCGCATTTCGCTTAACGTTTTTCAAGCAGAAAATCGATAAGTGCGCACGTACAGGAACATATATAGCATATATACCCACTCACAGATATATATATATATATATATATTTATATGTATATATATGACCACGTATATCCCATTGCACATGGCGTGTACACCATGTGTGTGTGCGAGTGTGTGGGCAACACAACATCATGCGTCGTAGGCCAGAGATGGTTTTCAGTTTTCCCCAACTGCAAATGGATGAGAAACAGTCGAAAGAGAGCGGTTCGGCGGGGAAAGTAGTGAAAGGGGGGGTGGTCGGTGGGGGAGGAGCCATATAGTGCAGCTGGAAAAATGGCCAGGGGGGGGGGGCGGGGGTTGGTGGTTGGGTTTTCCTGGTAGTTGGAAATCCCTACGTGCGCTTTGCTGTTTCATCAATTATTTATTTCGGTTTTGTGCCACTGGACACACAGGAGGGTTTGTTGGTTAGGCGATGGAGCGATGGAGCATTGGGAACATTGGGAATACTAAGGACAAAGCCCAGAACGGAGCCAGGGTTGCCACCCTCGAAAGTTGTGCGCTACATACAAACAACATTTACCATATTGTTTACTCGACTGTTTCCATCAAATATTCAGAGATCAATTGAAGCGGAATATGCTTCAGTTTCTTACATTATTTACCAGGCTCAAAGGCCGCTTAAAAGCCATCAAATAATTGTTTTACCAGCTAGGTAATAAGAAATATTTCATTTTCTTACGTTTTTTTTTTATTAAATAATGGTAACAATGGGAATTACATTTTTTTCTTATAAACGCATATATTACTTTCATAATTTTTAGAAACCCCAAAGTATATTTTAAAATATGTACATATATTCAGGCAAATAAACATCACGAGTACTTTGTAAGCCTTGAGCTACTATTTTCCTGTTTTCTTTTCTACTTGGAAACTAAGTTTAAGGAGGAGGAAAATGCAGGCAAACATTAATCATGGATTCGGGGAATTAGTGAGCGGGGAAGGTGGGCTAGGGGGCGGATAGCCACCTACCGCAGTTGGCTGGGGGATTTTGACCAGGCCGAAAACGAGCGGCATTGTTACCTCAACCATCAATAATAACGCAATGTGGCAATGGGCAAGGCACCGGGAGCTGACAGAATTAGTTGCAAAAATTTATTTATGACTCTTTGTTGGCCGGGCATTGTTACCTGCCCCTTTTCCAGCCCCCCCACCCCTCCCCCCCACTCACCTGTGCTGATTTATGGCGCCCCGATAGTGCTGCCAATAATTGGCCAAAGAAGCGGCAGCGAGAACTTTTGTCTCCATCCCAAAGTATATTTTCCATTGGCAACATTTTTAGCTGAATGCGCTCAGAGAAAAACCGGACAATACTTACATTCGCTTAGGGAATTTTTTTGAATATATCTTACATTTCATTATATTATTACTCTACTTCAGAGCCTGTTTATTGTAATCTAATGAGCCATGTAGTTTTGCTTCAATTTTCCAATAAAACCACTTCAATTACAAAATTATGAAAAATTTGTGCCGTTTTAATAGGTTTGAAAAACACTTTTAAAATATTTATAAAAATTATAATTAACATTAAACATTTTGCTTGAGTTTGTGAGATATATGATTTTTGATTTTATGATATTCATAGTTATATTACATTTTTTATAATTATTTAAGGGTATGTTCGTTAAGATTTAATAGAAGGGTTCGCTGCATATAAAAAAAAAAATATAAAAAATTTTATTATATACATAGATCATATTATGGATTTATATAATACAAAAATGATATATGTACATCTCGGAGGGATCTAAAGAATTTGTTCTTAGTGTGCCCATTTTTTTGGGTTTGTCATGGCCATGGCAGAAATCTCATTAAGTTTTACATGCAACGAACAACCGACATGCAAACTGCATTTGAGGCAGAGCAGGGGAATCCCCCCAGAGGGCCAACTCCGGTTGCCAAGTGCGTGGCAAGAGAGAGCGAGAGGTTGGCAGAGTGTGAGCGAGAGGGGCCGCAAGAGGGGCGAGGCTGATTAGCATATTACCATGTAATTAGATAGTTTGTAATTAATTTTAATTGTAACCGGCTTCGCTTCCACACTCGCCAAGATCCACACCGAAACGAGAACGAAATAGAAAAACAGCACAAAAAAAGCGGAATAAATACTTTCGACCTTTCCCAAGCCCACAGCAAATTAGCGATGGCATTATCATTACTGCATTACAAGTGCATTTTTAAGTAGCAAAGTAAAAAAATGGCATTTTCTCTAAATGTTCTTGTAGGTCAAAATACAAGACTTGTGATTAAGTTGATCTAAATAATGATTAATAAATATCTAAAAATATATTAAGTTAACAAATATATTTATATAAATTTTTTAACCTTTTTTGTCCACTAAAAACGTATAACTCTGTTTAATTGAGATATTTATTTACGAGTTTTCTGCCAGTAAATGCCGACAATAAGTTCCCCCATTCACACAGAATTTCCCCAATTTCCCAGTGATTTTTCATGGAAACTCAGACAAAAGAATAAACCTTGGCAAACAAAATACCGAAAATGCGTTTGCCGCAGACACAAATTATCGATCCAAGTATTACACAAACACGCACACCGACGAAATTAAGCAGCCCCAAAAAGTAAAACACTTGAACAAACCCAATGCCCCCATCCAAAAAAAAAGGGTCCAAGTTGTGGGGGAGCAAACGGAATTTTTATTGCGGCAACTTCTTCTTCAAGTTGTTCTTGATAAAGCAATCATGACCTAACGCAATATGACCGTAAACAAGCTGGCCAATTGTTCTGTAGCAAAAAATGAGGTTATTGGCCCCTGGGATGCCATAAATAGATTGGAAGCCTATGAAATATGAAAGTGCTAATATTATTTTCATTTAATATTTGTATTTGATTGCCTTATTTTAAATCTTAAAATTGGATTGCCTTGATAAGGATTCGTATCGTCGAACTTTTAGTTATCCATGTAAGTTCTCAACCCACCCCTTTCGCACTTTCTCACCCTCCCCTCGCTATTCAATAGTTTTTGTTCTCGCAAATGTTCTCACTCCAGGTTCTCTCGGCGCCCGCTCTTTATGTTTGTTGGTGGTTCGCCGTAATCCAACTGACCGTGTGGCCTAATGGATAAGGCGTCGGACTTCGGATCCGAAGATTGCAGGTTCGAGTCCTGTCACGGTCGCAAACAAATCTTTTTTTCTTTTTTAGTAGTTGCTATCACTTAAGCTGTGCAAATAACAGGTGTTTATTATTTTATACAATCGAAATGTACTGCAAATATGAGAAACACATGCGCTGAATCTTAAGTAGGTTATTTGGCACGCATTAGAACATGGAGCAGTCGTGGCCGAGTGGTTAAGGCGTCTGACTCGAAATCAGATTCCCTCTGGGAGCGTAGGTTCGAATCCTACCGGCTGCGTATGAAAATACATTTTTGTTTTTTTTACTCAAATGACTTTACTACTTTTGTTTTATTTTTTCTAACTCAGTTATTTAGATTCCATGTAATTTTAATGAACAGCTTTGTTTTATATCATATTAAATACCGTTTTTACTAACATATTCTGTATTAAGATCTCTAGTTAAGTACTTATAAGTTAGATAATTTTATAAAAACGTTTAACCTCTGCTTTTTTATTCAGAACTATTTTTTTGGTTTTCAACAAGCCTAAACATCTTTTTTTGATCGTAAATTAAGTGATAGTCGGAATATATTTTTTGACAATCATTGTGGAAAAAGAAAGTGTTCAAACCTGTTGGAAGTTTTTACCTTATGTAGGTTGGTTCTTCTCAATTAAGCTATTATTATTTTCGTGCCATCATAGTTTACCAAACAAATAATAGTTAACCCTTGGACCTTGAAATTTGCAAAACGTCCGGAAGATTGTTGGACTTACGATCCGCAAGAAGCAGTCGTGGCCGAGTGGTTAAGGCGTCTGACTCGAAATCAGATTCCCTCTGGGAGCGTAGGTTCGAATCCTACCGGCTGCGAGAGGATTTCTTTTTTATTATATATATATTTGTAAGCAATTTTCAGTGCTTATTATTTGTAGTATATTTCAAATTCTCAGTAGTATGTGACTTATTTGTTCACCACTTTTGTTTGACAATTGTTTCCTGTCTAATGAGTTCCGCATAACTCATATAAATATCTTTAAAATTCCGCAATTTAATCTTGTTTCACATTAAAACGCCTCATCTATTTTTTGCTTTAGTCACTCGTCTGGCGTTGCGTAGACCTCACACAGATACACACCAAGACCATCAGACACGCACAAAATTATTTACATTTGCCGTTGACGGGTTCGTTGAACCTTTGGCAACCTTTTTTCGGTCTGTTTCTCGGCATTTATTTTTGTATAAAATTCTTTTTTTGTCGGCTGGCTTTCCTTTACTTTCGTTTGTCCTTCCGTCTGGCGTGGCTGTGTGCGTATATCGACCCTTCTCCCCCAAAAAAAGGCTCAAAATGTGTCCTGTCTGGTGTCGTTGGTCTTTGGTCCTTTCGCAACATTGGCGTTGTTGTTGCCGCTGCTGTTTTTGCTTATCATTGCGGTTTGTGCCCCAGGGTGTCCCCTTGGACTTGTTTTCAGACTTCAGAGCCCCCAGCCCCGTCTGCCATTGATGTGGACAATTTTTTGGGAATTAAATACATGTCGGAACTTAAAAACTTATATTGTAAGTAGGTATACACCTCAACGTAGGGATTATTAGTTTTTACTTGGGTGCTTTTAAATGCAAAATATATTTTAAGTTTGCCTTATTGCGTACTTTTACAAAATGGAATTTTGTTATCTCTTGAATGTATGGTTCTAAACATAGCAAATATTATATAGCCTTTAATAAAAACAAAGATTATAGTTGATTATCAGTTGTGTGACAAACTATTTCCTGCGATAATGGGATTCGTTCTATCTTATCTGGGTAATTTGGGATGAGGCTTGCGTAACTGACCGTGTGGCCTAATGGATAAGGCGTCGGACTTCGGATCCGAAGATTGCAGGTTCGAGTCCTGTCACGGTCGTAATACGATCTATTTTTTTAAAACTATTTTTTTAACGTATGCTTTGTAAGCTCTGTAAAATAATCCTATGGGAAATCCCCAGCGTTACCCTTTTGTGTAGCCCAAGTGAGGTAAGCAGCAATCCCATCCAATTGGCATACCCAATTGAAAGATTTATTGGACTTTTACATGGGTCGTCCATGGACGAATCAACATGTGGCTGCCACCACGAGAAGCCCAACTTTGTCCGCTGGCTTTTGTAGGTAGATGATGCACTGGAAAAAATACTAACTATAATTTTTATATATTCTTTATAAGATTTACAGGTGATGAGACTTTGGAAATATTTTTTAATAATATTATAAATGCTTATATTTGAGACTTTTGTGATTTTTGTACACTTGCCCTTTATTTTATTGTAAAAATTATTAGATTTATTTATTCTCAGTGTATCTACTAGTGTTGTTGCTGCTGTTGTTGCTAGTTGCAATAGCTATATATATTTTTTTTGTCAGCCAGCAGACGGAGGAGCAAGTTTTTAGAAAACGAGAACGACACGCGGAGGAACAAGCTGGTCTACAAAGTGGAGGACGAGGCTGCAATTTATGTGGGGGTCCGCGGTCCGGGGTCCGAGGTTCGAGGTCCGCCAGAGATCCGAGGGCCCACAGTCGGCTTAGCATAATAAACGTCAGAATTAATTGGATTTTAATTGTCTGTTAAGCGCTGAAATTAAGTGCAGCCAAACTAGATTGCCGTCCGGGCGGCGGTGGGCGGTGTTTTGGCGGAAAATGTATTGCCAACTCGTAGCTGACTGCTTTATTCAGCCGACTTCTGCCATGAATGGGGTCCCCAGATCCCCCCCCATATCCACCGTATACCCCGTATCCCTCGTTTTTTTGGCCCGATACCGATCTTAACAATGCTCAACCAAGCGACACACAGCACACATATGAAGATTATTTGCATGTCTCCGTTCTGGTGGTCGTTTGTCCAACTCCAGCTCCATCTCCATCTCAAGTTGAAACTCCGACTACGACTCCAACTCCAACTCCGATCCCAATTCCGATTCCGACTTTGGGCCTTGATGCCGCCGATTGCCCCATCTTTGATTGGATGACACGGCGCGGTTCTTATGACCACAAAACATATCACAAATTAATAAGGAATTTCAGATAAAACCTATTGTTGGCCAAAGCAATTTGATAAAAAAAAAGTATACCTTATTTCATTATTTAAATTTTAGTTATACTTTAGTTGCAATTTAAAATATACTGCTTTCGGTAAAATAAAAACATATAAGTCATAGCACACATTTAAAAATATACTTTTATAAAATTGTCGTTGACAAAAAAGTAATACCATTAATCTTGTAAAATTTATGAAATTAATTTTTGTAGCTAAGATTTAAGTACACTAAAAGTACAACAATTAGCCAAATATAAATATTTTTGTGCGTAAATTATGAATTTAAATTTAATAATACATTTAATATTAATATTATAATATTATTAATATATTTTTATAAAATAATAAAAGTAACATCTAGACTTAAGCCATATTTCCTCACAATTATCCTTGATACATCCTTGATCCTTGAGTGTTGCCAGCAACATGTTGCCCCATCGTAGGAACAAAATTCGAACTTAAGACGCCGCAAACGTCAAGTGAAAATATGAAGAGAATCAACAGAAATAAAAACACCAAAGTCGACACACGAAAACGTTCAACGAACTTTGGCCGCAGGCGAAAAGTGGATCGGGGGTAGGGGGGCCCAAGGGGACACCACTGCGTATACGCAATGCCCGGGATGTCAGGACATCAGCTGTTGGCGCTGCAGGACGAAGGACCCCGTGCCCAAGACGCAGAACTCGGCGCATTTTGATTTACGCCCAGTGGCAAAAGAAGCCGAGGCACCAAACCGAAGGTTGAAAGGAGTTCAATGCACTCCGATGACGTTAGGGATAATCCAGCAGGACTCCCAGGACTCCAGGACTTTAGGACTCGTCTTGCTGGGTGTGCGTTAGTCAGGGTGTATGGACACGCACACGTGCCCGTACAGAGAAAGAAATTATTGGATTAATTTAATAATAAAATTACGAAAAGAAAAATGTAGGCACTTATAGAAATACGTAGAGACTCCCTTAAATATAATATATGTCCCTCAAAATCGAGGAATCTTATTTATAAACTTATTTTTAACAATGTTTTAAACTAGTTCTTAAGATTTATTTTTTTTTTGCAAGTATTTGAAATTTTTTTTATAAAGTATATTGAACCCTATATTAGGTATTAGGTATTTAGATTGCGGTAAGTAGCAATAAGATATTTTGAAATATTTTTTTAATACTTATAAGATATTTTCCTACAAAACCAAGGAATCTTATCTAAAAACTGATTTAAATAATTTATTTTTGTTAGGAACAAGTTCTGATTTCTTATTAATTTTTTTAAATATTTGAAAATTTTTTATTGGACCTAAAAGAGTGTTATTGAATTCTTTAATTTAAGCTTGGGCTTAAAATTTAGATTCAAATATTTAAGAAAACTTTTTTTTTAATTTCTTAAAAATTTAATCTTGAGTAAAAATCCCTAAGTTCATTTAGATTGCAATACAATATTTTTAAATATTTTTTTAAGCTATTATATGTATTCTACTTTTAAAATTTCCTGACACGATGACTCAACTTAACAAGTTGCTGTCGATAAATCATTTTCGCGGTGCAGGATCCCGGATCCTGGGCGCATCCTGCGGAGGGCCATTGGCTTTTTGGGCTTCGCCGGCGCGTCGGCAGTTTCGGCGTCTTCGTAGGGCTTCGGACTTTTCGGCTCGCCGGCTTTTATTTTCATGCCATTCCATTTTTCGGGTGTCAATGTCCTGCGTCCTGTGTGTGCCTGTGTGTCTGTGTGTGGCATGTGTCCTGCAGCGGAGAGCGAGAAGAAAAAAAAGAAATGAGCCGAAAAGAAAAGAAAAAGTCCTCGATTCGCGCTGCGTTCTGCGTTACGCTCGTCACATTTTATTAGCCCGTTTGCAGGCTGCAGGACATTGAACGTCTGTCTCCCTGCGCGAGTCCTTTGTGTCGCAATAAATAACACACACCAGTGTGTGTGTGTGTGTGTTAGCTGGAGTGTTTGTGTGGGCCTTCCCTGCTTATTTTTGTTTTCTTCGGCTGCCGGTTATTTGTGTCCTTTTTTTGGGTTTAGATGTTGTAGGTGCATTGAACTGCAGGCCGCCTCCTTGACGCTTTTTTTGGGGGCGATTTGTGTTTGAATTGGATGGGATATGTTTTCTTATACCCTCTCCATTGGATGGCAAAGAAAATATATTTTCTTAGGAATTTGGAAAATGTTGTATATAATTGTGTTATAAGTTCAAAATTTGATTAGGATCTTGGCAATTTGGTATTTAAATTCTATTGACAATGCTATTTTTTGACGTTTTTTTTTAAGTCTTTTAAGTTGAATAATTGATTTAAATAGCTTAAGTCGTTTCATTAGCACAAATAATATTTGTATACTATTTTTATAGCTACTTAAAAATATTTACAATTACAATTTTAAAAAATGTTGAATTGTATTTATATTTAATAAAGAAATATAGACTATATTTATTTATTTTTTAATTTTATTTACTTAAAAAACATGTAAATTCATAGTTTTATATAATTTTGAAGAAGATTTATATTAAATAAAGACTTATAATACAATTTTTGTACAATGCTTTTATACAATTAAAATTTTATTAAATTAGGAATGGGATTTGTATTAAAACAGACTACAAAATATTAGGAAATTTTATATTTAAAAATAATTCAATATAACGCTTTATAATTAATATGAACATTATTATTTCGTATAAAACACTAATGTAATATTTAATAAAACGTATTTTCATATTATTTTATATCGTATATCTTAATACTATAAGTTTTTTAGGGAACCCCCAATTCGTCTTCACATTCGATGAGCTGTCAAAGGTTTTTGTGTGCGAGGCAATTTTTCGGGCAAACAATGGGTCGCGGCCGTATCGCATATATCCCGATGCACCGTTATCCAGGACCTCCTTGGGATTAGGGCCTTGACAATTGCGAGGGCGAGCAAAGTTAAGGGTTAAGGGATCAGGGCTCAGGGATCAGGGTCGCAGGCAGCTGGCTTCCTCTAACGGGAACACTTAACCCTAAGCATATTTTCGGCGTTTCTTTTGCTTTTGTGTGCGCTGCATTTTGTTTTTTACATTTCTTACACTTTTTATTTTGGGTTTTTTTTTTTTTTGGGAGGGCGCTAATGATGATGAAGCGGCCAGGGGCGGGCGGAAAAAGGGGTAGGGCGGGGGGCTTGCTGCAACAACTGGCAACTGTCTCCTTGATGCGTCCTTCAGGAGCTCTCTGGCGCATGACTTTTGCCTTCTTCTGCTGCCAACTTCTGTTGCAAGTCACAAAAATACAAAACAAAAACCAAGAAAAAATACTGCGTTATTTTCTCCTTATTCTCTCCTTTTTTTTTTATTATTATTATTTTGTTTTTTTGCCATTTTTTTTTCGAAGGAGTAGCAGGCGACTTTGTCTATGCTGCAGAAGAATGCCTTTGGGGCATTTAGATAAAAAATACATGAAGGAGCCAAAGCCAAGCCAAAGGATACTAAAAAACAGATGGGCCAGGGCGGGACGCGGGGGCTTTCGGCCAAGGGAGGCCTGCATATTGCACTTGAGAGCCCAACAACAGCAACAAAATAGCAAAAATAAAAATGCAAAAAAAAATATAGGAGTAACAACGGAAAATTGTGAAAAAATCACAAGACGCACATAAAAATGTGAGTGAAAAAAATGAGGGACCAAGAGAAGGGCAAAACAAAAAAAAACGACAAAAAAAAAGAAACGAAAAGTGTAATAGAATTTTCCGGAGGGAAAAGGGACCCCCGAGCTGAGGCATTTCCCTCTGCTGTTGTTGTCATCCAAGTTTGTTGTATTTTATAATTTATAGAATTATGCACAAGGTTTTTGGCAGCATATCTCAGGTTGTCTTTAAAAAAACCTCGGGGCCTTCAAATAATATTTGAAGAACTAGGAAGGCAAAGGCTTTTTGGAGATCTTAAGATATTTGTAAAATGTATTTGTATATTGCAAGTATTTAGTAGCTAAATGGGAGCTTTAAAAGCTTATTAAATTATTTTAACGAATTATAAATCTCTTGCTAACAGTGAAATTCTGTTTTGCTAAAGTCGAAATTTCTTTGTTTCACTTGGTGACATTTTAAGCTATATTAAGCTATTTATATTACTTAACACTGGGATATAATACAAAATAAATAAATAAATAATTATTTGTGCTTGTAATATTAAAATATTCACTGTATAAAAAACTTATGCTTATAAATTGACTTTATTGTAGTAATGTTAAAATGTTGACATTTCTTGTTTATTGTCTACATACAAATTCAAAGAATCTTGTAGCTTATAATGTTTATAAATAAGTTTTATTAGTTAAAAGGTTTCTAACAATCATTGTTTTATTATTTTTAGGCATGTTATAACTATTTAAAATCATAATATAGAAATACTTGATGGTATTTAATGAATGTTTTGATAAATGTATATCGCTATCCAATTCTGGAACCCTTTAAGCTAAACTCCGAATAAAGATGCCTCCAAATTTCCTCGGTGGCATCTCCCATGCCCAAAAAGACGACTCCTTCAAGGGCCTGACCGAATAATGCCCGACTCTCATATGAGATGTCTATAAACTCAAACAGAGCCAACAATGTCGTCGCCTGGCTAATCTACAGCAATTTGTACGCTTTTCACAAGAAATCCGCAAAAAAATAAAGACGAAAATCGGCGGCGAGGGTTTGCGATGTAAGGGGGTTGGTGTCTCAAAAGAAAGAAAACTTTGGACTTTGAATGCTCGGGAATTTTCCTTTTCATCAGCTTAAAAGCCTGGTGCAAGGACGGGGGGGCGGGGGGCGTGACAAAGCCGGGGCCAAAGGAGAATTATAAGAGAAAAACCCGGGAAGATAAAGAAAGGGGCGATGGAGACCCAATGATGATGAAAGATACATTTGTAGCGCACAGATACGCGTTACTTTTATTTTTTCGTATATATTTCTTTCTCTAGATGTGCATCTCAAAGATGCCGTCAGTTTTCCACACCCCTATGCCATTTTCAACGAGTTTCCCTCCTTGTGTTTATTTTATTTTTCCGCATTGTCAACGCTTTGGGAGTCGTCGCCTCATAATCCGTTATTAATTGCCCAACGACATGTTACCAGGGCCGAAAGCAGGGGAATATGGCTAAGTTATCCAGGGGCTTGGCTATTTGATAGATAAACCCGGTAAACAGGGAGAAAAATTCATAATATTGGTTCTTAAAATAATATTTTAAATTACTTAGACTTAATATGGAATGAATATTGTTTATCAAGGTTAGAAAAAGGAAAATCTATATCAAAAGCAAATGTTTTCGTAATGAATCACATTATTTATAGAAACTATTTATCGCAGATCATAAACTTTATTACAAAATGGATGAATTGTTAATGTCAAGAAAACTTTATTTAAAATATAATTTTGGATTCTGAAAACGAATATAATTTTAAAATATATTTTTCTACCGTGCCATATTTATTTCTATCTTTTGTCTGCACAACTTCATTCAAACAGCTCGAAAAAAAGTTTTGCAACTGCATCGACAAGTGTGTGAGTGTGTGTGAATGTATCTGTCAGCTAGTGTATCTATATATTTATATATATATTCTGTGGCCATATCGGTTTCTTCTGCGCCGTTGTTCTCTTTCTTTCCTCCTTGTTCGGTAATTTATTTACTCAAAACACGCAAAATTATTTTATGCAAATGATTTCTCAACGTTTTCACTTGCCGAGTTGAGTCAGCTAACCATATACGCCATTTCCTCCCCCGATCCCGAACCGAAACCCTAACCCAAACCCAAACCCAAACCCTAACCCTATCGTTCCCATAACCCCCGACTTGTCAGTTTTGTAGTCTGCCATTTGGGGGCGTGGCCAGAGGGCAGGCGTTTAATTCTTAACTCAAGGAGCGTGGTTAGAGGGTAATATCCGACTCCATTGAAAGGGCACAGCACTGCCTTTATTCCATATTTTATTTACATAGCTGGTTAAATGAATAGAGACCCATTTTCAATGGTTAGTGTGATTAAATAAAGGTGATTACAAACTAGGATTATTAGATATATTTATAAATTAGTTAGTTTTTAACGATTATTATGACTAGTCATTTTAAAAAATAAAAGGTTTATAGAACATTGCTTAAAGATATTAATATTAATATTAAATATGAACTAATTTACTAGAAAATGGTAATGGTTATTTTTAATTTAAGATCTAATCTGGATAATGATTGTACATGGTTATTTATTTATTTATTGGTAAGTGAAGTGAACTCTACTTTACAATTTTGTATTTCTTTTTATTAATGTATTCCAAATTTCTTTGATAAGAACCCGAAATATCTCAAATGACCTGCTTGCAGAGTTCATTAAATTTTGAACTCACTGGGAGTTCAATTGGCTCAGATATATGCTTCAAAATTTGAGCTTACTTCCCAGGTTCCCTTACCAAAAGCAAAAAAAACACAAGTTGCCCCACATTTGTCAACTCCCGATTGCAGCATAATTACAGAAGAAACTCCGCTCGAATTGTGACAATTTCCAGGTATCGCGCAAGCATCGAAAGATGAATCGGGAGTTGCAGAAATACAATCGAATTAATGGAAAACAGAGCTCGGAGCTGAAACAATTTCGACATATTAGCCGCTTTGTTGGTGGGCGCCGTGAAGAAATTAATGGCGTGGCCAAAAGTGAAAATCTGCGGCCAAAAGCGATCGAAGAAGGTCAACAAAACTTTGGGAGTTCGTGTGAAGTATCGCGGTGTATCTATCAGATACATAAATTAGATGCATGCGTCACCGTTCGCCGGCCGTTTGCGAATTTTTTTTTTTTGCTTGCCGCTCACATAATTTTACATTCGATTTCCTCAATTAGCCGGCTCAGGAGCAGCTGTGCAAATTCTCTTCTTTTTTTGCAGTTTGTTTTATTTCGGTTTATTTCGCGCGCCGTATCTGTGCGATGGGCAGCGCTTAAAGTCGATTAATCAACGCAGGCTTTTGGCCGAATTTGGGTCAAAGTCTCTCGTTTGTATGGTCGTTTATCTCGCTCGAAACGGCGAAAAACCGAAATCAGCCCAAGAGATTTGCGTATCTAAGCTTTGCCTTTTTTCCAGCTATTTTTATACCCTTGTGGAGGGTACTAAAAATTGGTTCCGCATTCAGATAAGGAAATAATTAATTTTGTTTAGTGTTCTTAAAGAAAACATTGGTCTAATAATAGCCATATTACAATTTTTTATGTTAAATAAAATTGTATATTTATATTTAAGGACCACCAAAATTTTAAAAGTTTTTTTTTAAATACAAAATTGGTTAATAAAAGCTTGTTGGTAATGGAACAAGATATTTACATTAAATTCATTTAAATAAAATAGCATATTTTTAAACGTTTTTATCAACTAAAAAATTTTACAAAGTGATAATCCAAAACAAAATTGGACCTGAAAAAAATATTTGATATTTTCCCTTAAATAAAAAAAATGTAAACAGAAATGATCTACTCCCAAAAAAATTTCTAAACTTAAAAAAATATTAAAATTTCTTTGTGTTAACGTTTGGTTTTAACTTAAACACACAGACAAAATCCTTAATAAGTAGTTTTCTCTAATGAAATCAATTATTTCATCTATGGTAAGGGTATTTTCAACATTTATTCTTTGAAAAGCTTTAGATTCGCCAATTTTTTGGACATCATGCGTTGCTCCGATTTCTGTCGTCGATTTGCGCAAGTTGTCGTCGCTTGTTGCTTGTCTATCACTCACTTAGCATCTGCCAAATGCTCGGCGCGTTTTCTGGGGCCTTTTTCTTCTTTATTTTACTTTTTTTGGCCCAACTGCCTCTTGGGGCGGGTTCAATGGTCTCGAGAGTTCCTTGCCCCTCTTTGGGTTGAAGCCATTCTTGTAGTTTCAATTTTACCTCTATTTTTCGGCGATTTTAGTCGGGTTCAAGCCTCAGCGGGTGGCAAGCTAAACGCCTTTAAGATTCAATCAATATGGGGTTAATTACAGTGCCGATTCGAGGGTGTGCTTTTTGCTTGAACTGTAGCTTTAAATTTGCATACAGCCAATAAGTTCAACGATGCCCGATGAGCAATAAAGAATTTTACAATTTTTAAAAGGTATTATAAAAAGTCTAAGTATACAAATCTTCAAAAAAGGTTAATAAATATAAAAATAATATTTTTCAAACCGCAGTCGGTAGGATTCGAACCTACGCTCCCAGAGGGAATCTGATTTCTAGTCAGACGCCTTAACCGCTCGGCCACGACTGCTTGGCTGACACCCATGGCCCAATCACCCGAATTCAACGGCTCTGACAAAAATACCATCGATCTATAAATTGCCATAAAAAGGTACCTCTTTTTTAAAAATAAATATATTTATGATTTTATATTAATGACAACAAAATCTAAAAAAAAATGTTTGGACTCTGCATAAGGAATATTGTAGTTTCTTAATAGTATCACTACTCAATAAGATCTTTTATTTTAACCATCTTATTTAATTACAAATAAATATTTAATGTTTAAAAGCAATATTACGATATGATATATGTATAAAGTAAACTTAAAATTGTAAGCCATTGGAGATACTATGAGGTGTATTCCACTTTCAGATATACTAACTTTTAGTGGAAATTAAAAAAAATTCGTTATCACCGCAGCCGGTAGGATTCGAACCTACGCTCCCAGAGGGAATCTGATTTCTAGTCAGACGCCTTAACCGCTCGGCCACGACTGCTTAATGATCTCTGGTCGCCAAACTACCAACAAAACAAGTTTGGTTATTTTTGTTGAGGGGTTTCTATTTTTAGATACAAAAAAAAAAGCTGCGTAAGCAATAAATTGCCGATGATAAAGGCCATAAGGTCTATGAAGCTAAATCTATGGAACTGGATCTATAAAGTTTTTAGCTTTACTTCGGCTTATTTAATTTTGTTTTCATTTTACACGTGATTAAAATATTTATTTAAAATTATGATCAGAGCAAAATGTTTCGGTTTTTTTAGTACTTCAAGAAATTTACCTAAAACATGAATTGTTATTGGCCTAAAAAAATACATTTCAGGAAAATTTTAAGCTTATTATGCATTTCTTAAATTAATTTGAGGTAACCTTATTTCTTTTTGGTATACTCATGATTTTACTATTTTATTTATTTAAATATTTGGTTAAAGATCAGTGCAAAATAATCGGGGTACTTTGATTAATTCAAGACAGTAAGTTATAACATTTATTGATTACGTGTAATATTCATTAAGCTTCGTTGTATAATAACATATTTAAAATAAATGACTTGCACAAATTTCATACTTATGTATATTCATTAAACTTTGGTGTATTAAATAAGCTGAAAATATCAAATTTCTTTGTGAAATAAACATATGAATCAAGATGGAAAATGAAAAGATTGCTGCCATTTGTTTGCGAATGCTTTTATTAGTTTTGATCTTAGCACCGACAATTTGCACAAAAGTTAAACAACCATATTTGTGCAATTATCGCACGATCAGCAGCAGACTTTCACAACACCCAGGTTGTTCGAAAAATATATCAACCGATGTGATTACAAGAAAATTTTTGGGTTTGGCCACCAGCATTCAGATCCCAAATTGATACGACAATCGCCAAAACACACCGAAATGGGGAAATATTTTGTCTATAATTTATCACTGCAGAGTTTTTGAGCAGTTTTCAGCTGATATCGGTGCCCAGAAACATTAGATCTAATATGCTACGCAGGGAAATAGAAAGCAAGACAAGCCGAAATTAAAAACCTGCCAAAAACAAATTAAGCTGGCGATGGGCAAAAAAGATTTTTGCAAACATCTTGACCTTTTTTGGTTCATTGACTTGGTTGCTCTACTCTGTTTTTAGGTTTTATTTTTGGGTATTTTTTTTGCAAGCCCCCTTAGTGGGCAGCTGTGCTTGTCTCTATAAACCTATCTATCCATCTAACTATCTATCAAATTTGCTTAAATTTTAATTTTTGGCTAACAAGATTTTCGGTTTTATTTTATTTTAATTTTCGCTCTCGGTGTGTTGGCACATAAAAATTAATTAAAAATCATAAAAGAAAGCGCCGTTAGCGGCGAGTGTCTCACTATTCTGGCCTCCCAGGGGGTGGTGGGTTATGAAAGGGGGGGGGGGGGGGGCTGGGGATATTGGGGGCTGCGCAGGTTCAATGTATCCGCTGGATACACGCACAAAGTTGACTCAACTTGGGCCAAGTTCAATGCTCTACGCACTCTTATGTGTGTTTGATAATACCCTGCAGGAACAAACTTTTATTGGGGGTACAATGATTTTGGTAGAGCTTTGGAAATATACAATTATTTGCAAAACATTGTAATTCCTACGATTATATTTATAAAGACTATAAACTAATTATAAGTACATTGTACTTAGTATTTATCAGTAAAAGTATTTTAATACATTTTTATTTTTTTGAACGTTGTAATATTTGATAATTGATAAAATAGAAAATAAAATGATTATACTTATACTCAATTTGAAAATAAATATATCTGCATGGATTAATTAAAGAGTGTAAAGTAATAGTCTATATAATTTCTTTTGATTAACTAACAATAAACAAATACATATTTTTTTATATTATTAAATAAAAAGTATACATTTTTAAAGGATTTATGCTTGGATAAAAATATATTTTTAGAAAACCCCACCTACACGAACTAATGCCAGTAGTGTATTAAGTTTTCATCCAATGTATCTCAAAGTTTTGCGTTTGTAGCTAGCGGATACAAATGCGTGTTGAGGGCGTCACTCTGCGTTTAGCCTTGACAATGAAAATACGAAGGTATATATGTTTGTCAGATATTTATATATACAGAAAAAGGGCAGCCGGTTTCAGGTCTACGGCCTCTGAATTTTGTCTTTGACTTCTGAAGTGCGTCGCTCTTTTTCGGGTTCAAAAACATTTCGATGTCCAAAAGGGAGGGGCTTTTCGAGGGGAAAATAATCAATAAGTGTACTGCAAGTGGCTGGCGGAGCGGCAAACATTTTGCATCGCATCTAATTAGAAATTTAAGGCCCGGCCTCCTTGGCAGCCTTCGGTGTCTATTATTTTGGCATTGCTCAAAATAATCATTTATCTTCTTAATCGCTGGCTGTCGGCTCGGGGATTCTTGGATGGCTGTTGAGGACGTCTTGGCAGCTGCCAAATGTTTTGTCTGCCGCCTCTTGCCGTATTTTTCGGCTTACTCTGCCGTTAAATTAGAGGCAACTGAAACTATGCAGCCGAAGCTGTCTAAAGCTGCCTCACTTCACTCATTCCCCCCCATTTTAACTCCCTTCAGGATTCCACAACTCCTCTGCTTAACTCCTGGAGGAAGGATTCTCGTCTTCGGACATTTGGAGGCGGAAATATCTGGCTGATTTTAAGGCTTAAATAAACTAATGGAACTTTTAAATGGGAACTTTTAAGCTACAATTTAATTTAATGAAATATTCTAATTTTTATTCCACGGATAAAGGTTCTGAAACAATTAAATTCATTTAATTTACAATGAATAAATATGAATTACTAAACATAAATACTTCTATGAAACTGTTAAATTAATTCGAAACTTTTAAATTACAATTTGTTTTAATGCATTTCTGTTTATGCTACTTGAAATATTATAACTTTTAATCCAGGGTTATAAGAATAATATAGTTAAGATATAATTGGATTTCTTGTAAAATGAAATGAAACCAAATATTAATCTTAAATAAACTTGTGTAACTTTTAAATTTGTTTTATGAAATTATCTAATTTTAAATCCAGGTATGTATATATGTAAGTATTATAATGTTCATAAACTATTTAATTCACAGGAAGAAATAAAAGCAAGTGAACAGAAGAAGCAACTTGAAAGAAATTCAACAGAAATATAATTAAATAAGATTTAAGTTTGTTAATGAGTCAATATTACTACTTTTCATTTTGTGCATTAAAACAATAAATTAAGCTATGTTTGATTTGTTAAAATATGCAATTATATGTTGTAATATTTAAAACATAAACAATAGGTACGTGAGAAAAATATGATCTTGATAATTATCTACAAATAAAATATTTATTTATTTGTACACTGTAGGCTTACTTATAAAAATTAATATAAATAAAATATAAAATGCATTCTTATATAATGAGACATTTTGATATAATTATTATATTGAAAAAAAACTGTATTTCAGGGATCTTTGTCCTTATAATATTTTAATATTATTGTTTATATAATAGAGTTTATTTCAAAACCTAAGAAGAGCGGAGTGGGTCATGTTCTGTGGTGTTTTGTGCGATACAAAAAACGCCCGCTTTGTGTCCTTTGTTGGCCTTAAGTTGTGTCTAGATTTTGTTGTTTTGACACCTCCTGCTGGCGCTCCTTCTTCGTTTTTTAGCCACCCTCCCTAAAGCTTTCTTCCATTCTTATTTTTTTAACGCCCTTTTGCAACGTCTTCATCTTGTTAGTTTTTTTTCCTTATATTTTTGTTATGTTTTTCTGGTTTTGTTTTTTGTTATCACGCTTGTTAATGTCATTCGGCGACATTCCGCCTTTCTGTCTTTGTGCCGCCAGCCGTTCGTCCTTTTTGCCTCGCCTTATTAGCCGCCATTAACACTTTTGCATGACCCCCCCTGCCACAATGCCCTTAACCCACCGACGCCCCTGCTTGCGGCAGACACCGTGGAACAACAAAAATGAAGTTGTCTTCTGGCTCTGAAGTCGGAGGTTTGGGGGTGTTTCCAGAAATCCGCGCATTTTGTCTTGGTTCGTGTTTCGTCGCCTCATTTTGCCGCCAGCATTTTGGGGCACTTACCCCCCTTTCGAAAAAAACCCCCCTCACATTTATGCCCCGTTGTGGTTGTTGTTGTCTGATTTTGGACATCCTTTTCGGGATTTTCTTTGTCTGGCGCCTCTTGTTGCTGGCTAATTAAAAATCATCTTCCATTTGCGGCTTGTCTTTGGTTGGAGGTTGGTTCGGTGGGTCCTGAGGATTACTTCGAGGCAAGGAATCTTGGGTTCCGGCCCTCAAAGATCAATGGAAATCAAAGTTTTGTCATGAGTACTCAATTAAATTAAAATTATAATAATATTTATAAAAACAATAAGTGCAGTCTATTATAAAAAGAAACAAATTTTAATATCAAGAAGAAATAGTACGAATTTTTTATTCTTGAATTTAGAACTGGTTTTTTATTTTAGAATAGGTCCTAAAAATTTTTTAAATAAATAATAATCAAATCCAATTCTCAGAATTCTTATATTTAATTAACTGAGTATAATTGTCATACCTACACCTTAAGATATTTATAAAGCTTAACGTATCTTATAACCAAAAAGAATCCTCAGCAGATTTCCAATCACAAATAAAAAAACTTAACAATGACGGGACATCTGGGAATTAAGCAAACATTTTGAAGACCACCCGGCAACAATGCCCGGGAATCCGGCAATAGTACAAATTTATTTTTCTATATAAATTGCAATTTGTTGTTGGCTGCCCGATATGCCGATGCTAATCTGAGGAGGGGGCGATTCAAAGGGGGGAGTTGATCCCTCTTTCTATCTAAAATGCCGCCGTCGCTTTCAATTCGCTTCAACGATCCTCGATTGGCGCCAGCAACATGGTCAACATGCAACATGCAACATCCACAGCAGCAGCGGCAACAGTAGCCGGCAACATTGGCATTGAGTTTGAGTACAATTAATTGAACACCAACAACAAATCGATTGCGCGAACAACAACAAAATGAACAGCAGCAACAGCAACAGCAACAACGACAATAACAACATGACACATTGTGTTGTTCACATGCCGCCGCTGCAGGGCAACAAAACCAGATGAAGACGACAAAAAGGAGCAGCAACAGCAGCAACGGCAGCAACAACCTGCCGGCAACATGTTGCCGGTGTACAAAAATTTAGCCTTTTGTTATTTGCCGACGTCTGCCAAGTGAATTAGCCCCCCCTTTCCGACGCCCCTGCACTAGGAAAACTTGCATCGTTGCAAGAAGCCTAGGTGATCGCAAATATCGGATCGATAAATATCGAAAGTATTGCATTTATAAACAAAATTTTTGTTTTCCTTATACTTTTTTCCTTATTTACTTGAGAATTATATATATTTCTTAATTTAATTGCAGCTGTACATATACATATCGAAAATAAAGTAAGATAGTACTGATCAAAGTATCGATAACTTTTACTTAAAATTTATTAAAATATAGATTTACTATTACGAAAAACATTTATTAATATATTGTTTAAATGTTAAAAAGCTCAACACTTTATTAACAAAAAACTTTTAAATTATCTTATATCATTAAATTACCCAAGCTACAGTGAAAGTATAATTTTTTTTAACTTCAACAATTAATTTTTTTTAATTTACCTACAATTTCAACATCATTCTTGGATTAAACAACCACTTTTAAAGAACATTTAAGGTTAAAATAGAAAACAAATAAGCATAAATATGTTCAAAAACCACTTTTGAGTTCAATTCGATTAATTTCCGATACTTATCGATCGTGTGTGTCATCCCTACTCCCAGCCATTAATAAGCCAGTGGAATCGACGGACTCACACACACATCCTGGGTGTCTAATTAGCGTCAGCCTGGCTGCTACCAACATGTTGCTGACAACTGAAAGACCCGCAAGGAAAATAAAAGATTTGAATAAAAGCCTTTTAGCCCAACCCCTGCCCCTTGGGAAATTGAATGGGAAAATAACACAAAGAAAACTTTCACTTGACGCTAAACAAACATCAAGAAATCGGGGAGGCGTGCATTCCTGTCAGGTGTCCTCAAATGAAATCAATTTGCCAAATGACATAAGCAACAAATCAAAGGGCGGGACCCGCTTCCCCTTTTCGAAGCCCCTCGAATGGCCTCGAAATCGAACTTTCAGACTTGGACCTTGTGACAGGTTGACTTTTTTTACCCATTGATCGGCAGAGGTTTCGAAATTCTGGAATAGGAAAATGCATCAGAAATTGTCAGTATTTTTTTGGAAAAATATACTACGATTTCTGGTAATTGAAAAATATTGGTTTAATAAATCATTTAAATAGATATTTATTATAAATTGATTGATATGAGTTAACAAAGAGCAAATACACTGAGGAAGTAAATATATATTCTCATAGCTAAATGAAATAATAAACCTTATTTGATAAAGCTATAAAAACTAATATATATATATTACCAAATGTATCAATAAAAATTTACATATTGTAAAATAGAGCAAATATACTTAGAAAGTTAATATATACTATCATGCCTAAATGAAACGAGAATATAAAATTTTATAACAAAATGTTGTTCTTAAACGACAGTAAAAATATATATATATATAATCAGAGGGATATTATATCATTTATATTTAAAATTAGGTTCCAATTCAATGAGCTATAAGGATGTTTATAAAAAAGAGATGGTAAGAGGCGTTAAAAGCATATTATTAAAATATATTCTCATAGCTTAATGAATAAAGAAAGAAGAAAATAAAATTATTATCCCTATAACGACAGTTTATTATATTTTTATTATATATTTATTAATAATTAAAATTGGGCTTAAGTTGTTTTTTAAAAATGAGATGGTAAGAGGCAATTGAATTTATTACTAAAATCAAAATGGCCACGGCAAATAATTTGTTTTCCCCGTGTCACTTTACAAAACATTCACCATAATTTTTTTGTTTATTGACATAATTTGTGGAGCTTAACTTTGGCAGCTTTTTGGCAATGGGGCGCGGAATGGTTCGCTTGGGTTCGGTGCCAGCTGGGAAAACCTTTGACAGTCTTGTTGGCTCTATCTAAATGTCGTTCTAGTTGGCATTTCGGCCTGGTCGCTCTGCTGTGCCGCTTGATTGACAGTTTTATTAAGAGTATATATATATATATATATATTTGATTCAGTGTATATATATATTTGGTATTTACCTGAAGAAGGCAGAGGGGGGCTTCGGTGTTTTGTATAGACAAAAATAACAATTTGTGTGGGTATGACTGACAGGCTTCTGTTCCTGGTGATGACAAGGCATGCAAAGATAGTTGATGTATCTGCCAGATACATGTGCTACTAGTGCCCCCTCCTTTTTTTTGAGGAGCGGGTAGAGGGGGTGGTATTTGCGGAAGTGTCCGGAAACAGGCAAATTAATTAACACACTTGAGAAGTTGCCAAGCGCCGGCAATTAAAACCCATTAAATCAAATTAAAAACTTTTTCGACTGATAGCAGGGGGGGGGGGGGGGGGGGGGGCATAAAGGAGGTGGTGTTTGGGGCGTCTAGTCAAAGTTTCGTAACCTTCGCCATAAAGCCACTTAAGTGGGTCATAATGCAGACAAACAGCCAGCGGGCCAAAAGGAGAAAGAGCGCCAGCAAACTTCTCTCTGGCATATTTATGCTGAAAGCGAAATTGAAAACTTTGCCACCGATATATGCAGCCACACATATAGTGCACTTTATATATATATATATATCTTTATCTATATATATTATGTATCTGCCGGATACATACAACAAATGGCACCGAATGAAAGAAAGGAGCAACTTTCACTCTCCACTCGCTGGCTGCAAAACTTGCGCTGTCTTCATATATGTATATGTATCTACGCGTACATATATCTATATATGTATGTTTATATAGCCATCTGGGCAAACATTAAGTGCATAAAAATGGCATTAAATTGTGCGCAAAATAGCTGCAAATAAAATTGTACTCCGACTGGCGCACAAATGTATGCAATATGTGGCATTAGACGCCGGCATAACTATTTCCACCATTTGGATATCCTTTGTACATATAGATAGATATGTATATTGTATCTGTCTGTTGCTCACTGGATGCATTTGAATGTGTAATCCTGGGATATCGGTGGTTTATTGGCAGAGCAGGTATGGGGTTACTTACTCTCAAGATTGAGTTTAGTTTTGGCTTTAAGATTTGCTATTTGATCAAAAAAAGTAATATAGTCTTCCATTATAATGGAAATATAGTCAAATTTTCATATCTCAAATCATTCATCTATCTCTTCGAGTTACAGATACTTTTGATACGTTTATCAATATTTATTTTGCCAAAACAACAGTCTGTTTTCAAGTTAAGAAGAAGTGTAAAAACGCAACCGGTATACCATTTATAATCCGATTTTTAAGAACTTGAAACCATACTTACTGGTATTATTATCCCATAAGTTAGAGGAATCTTTAGTTAAGGAAGCTTGACATATGGAGGTTTGACAATCAATGGATCTTTTAATGAAAAAAGCATCGTTACCAAAGACATTTCCAATGCGAATCTTAAAATCGGATATTAATATAGTAACTTATTTATTTTTATAACATTTCAAGCTCAAACAAAATTCCCACGCTCCTTGGCAAATTAGTTTGCTTGCTCATAATCTGGGTTCCTCAATTGACTTGACTTTTCCCGTGGCCGGGAAAGTTGAAAGTGTTTTCCCGCAGACGATTTTCCTCGCTTTTCACAGATTGTTCCCGTTGTTGTTGGCGCTTTTCTTTGACTTTAAACTTGCAAGTCAAACACTCACACTCGTACAATATGGCGTCAAGTATTTATTGTGTGCTTTCTTGTTGTTCTCCCCGCCCACCGCCCACTCCTCGGAAGGAAAGTGAAAACTTTTCGCTGGCGAAAAAGTCGCGGATAAAATTTAAAACCAGAGAAAACAGGAAAATTCAAATTAAAGTAAAGAAAAACAAACTTAAACATTGGGTTAAATCTAGCGTTCTTCATTTCGGGTACGTGTGTAAAAGATTGTTGCAAATCGCGCAAGTTGTTGCCTTGGAAAAAGGGGGCAACACATTTTAATCAGTTGATAAGAAACTTTTTCTTATATTGATTTGATTTTACTTACTTTGTTTCTAATTTAGCTTTATTACAAAATACATTTCTGTCTTTAAATTTATGGTTTAATAAGACTTATAAAATAGTTCCATTTTGATATAGAAAACATTTAAGAGAAATAATTTTATGATCTTACTATTTTCTTCTTAGTCGCATAATACATTTCTGTTTTTAAATTAATGGTATAGTTCCATTATGATATGGAAAATATTTAAGAGAAATCATTTATGATACATACAGATACATAGTTAGTGCTATAGAGGTTTATATCCTAAAAGGTCAATCATTCTACCCTATATATGTATATATTTGAAATATTTTTTTTAAAACCATCCAGAGGGGGTGAAATAGGGGTCTAAACTCCCCCGCTCATATGATAGTTGTATTAAAATTCGCTCACAACAAAATCCTAGATTATAATATACATACGTTTTGAGGTATTTATAAAAATACTAAAAAAGCTTAGAGCTAACAGTAAGATTATAATTCCCAAACATATTATTTCAAACTTATAATACTAACCGATTTAATTCAATTATATTCTCAAGCATTTCTTAAATGTATCTATAAGATACACTCTTTTATTGTTAAATAGTAATGGTTAATTTAGAGGACAAGGGTTAAATAATTGCGACTTGCTATGGTACCGTTACCTATTTATCCCTTTGTGAGCCTAATCTTCGATTACGCTTTCACCGCTCTCCCGCTGTTGGTGTGTGTGTGTTAAATTACACATGTGTGTGTGTGTGCTTCGATGGCCTTTTTGGTCAATTGTCCTTTTTGTTGTTGTTCTTTCCGTGGGTCAAACACACACACACACGCACACACACTTGGGTTTTTTTTGGTGCTCGGCCAAGGGAACAACAAATACATGCGACCCTCGGCAGCGCTGCGACTGCGCTGCCCGCGTCCACCTGCAGGGGGTTGCATTTTTAGGCCACACCCACATGCGAATGCGACGCTTGCACTCGATTGGCCCAAAAACAATTGGCAGTCAGCTGCAAAAATACAACAACAAGAAGCGGAAAAAAATTCACTACTCGTCGATGTTGTTGTTGTCGCTGTTGTTGCTCTCTTGTTGTTGTTGTTGTTGTTTCGAGCTGCGTTCGGCAGCGAGGCAAACAAAAGCAACAACAACGTCACCACCGGAGCAAAAATCGCCCCTTTTGGCAAAAAACGCAGCAAAGGAAATGGGCAGCAACAACAACAGCAACAACAACACACACACACACAAAAAATGAAAAGAAAGAAAAACACAGAGAAACAAAAACAAACACACACACACACACAAAGACGGGCAACAACAACAAACATGCGACGAGTGCAACAGCAAGCGAACGAAAGAGAGGGAGAGAGCGCTAAGAGAGCGACAGAGAGAGCGAGACGGTGAGTGAGAGAGCGCATTGGGCATTTTGGACAGCGCAGTCGGCAGCGCAGCCGGCGTCCTTTGCGTTTCGTTTTGCTGCGTTTTGTGCGTCCCTTTGCCACCCACTAAGCCCACCGCCCACCGCCGCCCACCACGCCCCCTTAACCACTATGATTGCCCTTGCTTTCGGTCACGTGTCGTCGCAGTCCCAATCGCAGTCACACTTGCCGCACCAACTGCAGCCACTGCACTTTTCTCGCTGTGTAGTGCCGCCGAAACGGGACACTTCTCAGCTGACTTCCATTGGTGTGATGGGCTAAGAATTTGACCCTCTTCAAAAAGAAGTATTTGCATGTAGAATTCAACCACAAACTCATAGAGGTATCCCACTTCAAAATCGGAGTTCAAGAACTCACGTTATGGAATCTTGAAGTGCAGTTTTGGGTCACCTTTCTGAAAACCATATGAAATAGGGAAAAATCGAACATGAAAATGGGTCAAAATTTGGACCATCTTGGAAAAGGTATATTTGAGTGTAGATTTTTAGAGAACTTAAACACAAACTCATAGAGGTATCCCACTTCAAAATCGGAGTCCAATAACTCAAGTTATGGAGTCTTGACGTGCCATTTGGGGTCACCGTTCTGAAAACCATTGGAAAATCGAACATGTAAATGGGTTGAAATTTGGACCCTCTTTGAAAAGAAATATTTGAATGCAGATCATTAGAGAATTTAAACACAAACTCATAAAGGTATCCCACATCAAAATTGGAGTTCAAGAACTCAAGTTATGGAATCTTAAAGTGCCATTTTGGGTCACCATTCTGAATACCATTCGAAATTGCGAAAAATCGAACATGAAAATGGGTCAAAATTTGAACCCTCTTTGAAAAGAAATATTTGAATGCAGATCATTAGAGAATTTAAACACAAACTCATAGAGGTATCCCACTTCGAAATCGGAGTTCAAGAACTCAAGTTATGGAATCTTGAAGTGCCATTTTGGGTCACCGTTCTGAAAACCATTTGAAATAGGGAAAAATCGAACATGAAAATGGGTCAAAATTTGAACCCTCTTTGAAAAGAAATATTTGAATGCAGATCATTAGAGAATTTAAACACAAACTCATAGAGGTATCCCACTTCAAAATCGGAGTCCAATAACGCAAGTTATGGAATCTTGAAGTGCCATCTTGGGTCACCATTCTAAAAACCAGGAAAAAAATCGAACATGAAAATAGGTCAAAGCTTGGACCCTCTATGAAAAAAAAAATTTGAATGCAGATTATTAGAGAATTTAAACACAAACTCATTGAGGTATCCCACTTCGAAATCGGAGTCCAATAACGGAAGTTATGGAATTTTGAAGTGCCGTTTTGGGTCACCATTCTGAAAACCATTGAAAATTCGGACATGAAAATGGGTCAAAATTTGGACCCTCTTTGAAAAGAAATATTGGAATGCAGATCATTATAGAATTTAAACACAAACTCATAGAGGTATCCCACTTTAAAATCGGAGTCCAATAACTTAAGTTATGGATTATAGAAGTGCAGTTTTGGGACATCATACTGAAAACAGTTGGAAATAGGAAAAAACGACTATGAAAATGGGTCAAAATTAGGACCCTCTTTAAAAAGAAATATTTAAATGAAGATCATTAGAGAATTTAACCACAAACACCTTAAGGTATCCCAATCCAAAATCGGAGCCCAATAACCCAAGTTATGGATTTTAGAAATGTACGATCTTAACGATGTATGACATTCTATATTTTGCATTTATTAAGTGAAAATACTGATACATTTGTGTGAATATTCAAGATAAGGACGTTCTACTTAATAATCTGACCCACAACTGAAAGATGGAGACCCTTAAGCAACGAATACGGTTTCAGTCTTCTTTGAAAGAATTTCATACTCAGGGTATCTTAATATCCGCTGTGATTTTCTTTCTGCTAGATTTTTAGTTCCTTGTGCCCTGTTATCTGCCTTTCACTTCTCTTTCTTTTTGTTACTTATTTAGTTTTATGCAGGGGTATTTTTTCACCTTCCAGTTCTTATTTTTTTTTACGGCTACTCGGTGAAAAATATTTTTGTTTGCCTGCCAAAAAAATGCGCTCGATTTTTGTTGCCGTTGTTGGTGTATTTTATGTTGTCGCTGGTGTATTTCAAGCTCAGCTTGTTGCAGTTGTTGGTGTTTTTTGTTGGTGCCATTGTTGTTGGTCATTTTTGTTGTTGCTGTGTTGTCGGCATCGTTTGTTGTTGTTGTCGTCAATGACGTCGGTACAGGGAGAATAATCAGTGATAAGTTGCATAACATTTTTATTGGTATTTTAAAGGAAAGGGTTTTAAAAAAGTGTTGCATACTTATAGGAAGATTTTCTAAATAGAACGGTATTTAAACTTACTTAAGAAATAAATCTTCCTATCAACAGAAGGAAAAAAAATGTATGGAAGAGGATTTTTAATTTAAAGAGGGAAAACTTTATCTTAAATATAAAATGATTTGTTTTTGGTGTTCATTGATAAGTTTTATTAAATGTTTATTGGTGTCCAAAAACCAATGGTCTTAAAAAGAATGTTGCATACTTATATGTAGATGCTCTAAAAGGAGAGATATTAAGAGTTACTCAAGAAATAGATATTAATATCAACAGCAGATGGTAAAAAATGTATTGGTTGGAATTTTTAATTGAGTTTCAATAACTTTATCTTACATTTAAAATTATATATTTTAGGTTTTCGGAGATACAATTTTTCTATTTAATGTTATAACATGTTCAAGCACGTGTTATCTATACAGATTATAAGTTTAAGGATTATCCCTTAAGGACCGATGATAACTAACTCCAGCTCTTGATTATTTTGCTGCTTTTGTTTTACTACTACCTTTTTTCCCGCTGTGTAGCTCATTTTTTTGGCAGGGAGTCCTGCCAAGTTGGGGTATTTTTGCCGATAGTTGTTGGCGGGCCTTTGTTGCTGTTGCTGTTAGTTTTTTAGTATTATTGCCGTCGCCTCGCATCGCGTTGCATTGCGTCTTTTGCCACGTCGACAGCAGTTGATGTTGTTGCCTATAATGAATGCTGTGCTTTTGGCCCAACTTGCCGCCCACTAAAGAAATTTTTTTATTTCTAGTTTTTCTTCTTGTTTTTTTTTTGCCACAGATAGCAGACAAAGGGAGTGCAAGCGAAACGGCAATATAGAGGGAGACAACGTAAACACTTTTGACATTTTATTTTTCACTCCAGTTTGTGTGTTCCCAGAATGTGTGTGTGTGTGTGTGTGCATGTCCTTTGTTGCCACTTTAGTTGCGCTTTTCCAGCATTTTTTTTTTCCAGCGTATGTGTGTGTGTGTGTGTGTGATGTCACCCCAACGGCCTGCTTTCATTATTGACACGAAGTTTTCCCCGCTGCATTTTTCCGGGCGATGTGACCCTGTGCAAGTGATTAGCTTGGAGAATGTGCCAGGAAAAATTTCCATATACTTATGCATGAATATTATTGGGTAGATAGTATGTGAGCACGTCAAAATTAATCATCGTAATAAGGGAAGTTTTATGAGCTTAAAATAAAATCATGTTACTTTATTTTCTCTCTTACCATTCCACAGCCTTTAAACTTTATTAGCTTAATTTTAGTATTTTGTTAAAAAGCTAAATATTTATAATAGAACTGATAGCTATAATAAATTTAAATTAATTATTAGAACTAAGCAAGGGAGCTGTAAACATATGTTTTCTACTCAACTTAATTGTGTAGTGAAATGATATAAGGTTATATAAAGCAGTAATATATATTAAGTATATATGCCACCCATAAGTAATCCAATCTGGGATCTATTTTTAAAAATTACCCAACAGCATAGAGCTGACAGGAATATGTAAGACCGACAATTCACAAAGCCCCCTTTGTTTTTAGCCCATTCCCCTTGACAAGTGCGTTTTCTTGCAATGCATTTTCTTCATTTTTCAACCCCTCCTCAACCCCACCCCCCTGGGGCTTTCCCCCACAGAAGAAACACTTTTTCCCCGAAGTTTGTGCGACTTTCAAATGACTTTTTGGTGCGTCAGTTTAGTTGGGTGCCTTTTGTCTACACACACAGATATATATTTCTATATATATATCTGCTATTTGTTATGATAGCATCCATCCACCCCTCAGTTTGGTTTTTTTTGGCATAAAAAGTGTAATAAAATTGCAGACTCGGACAAAACTGAGATATGAAATTCGATTTACATGGGTATACTTTTAAGAACTTTTAAGGACTTTTATTAAATGTTTATTAAGTTTTATTTGATGTGGTTTTTTAAACAAAATAAAAGCCTTTTGGGGTAATGTAACAGTTTATGGGTAAGGATTTTCATAAGAAAAAGGTATATTTAGTATTTAAAGTTGCACTCAAAAAATACTGAATATTTAAAGTAGCAAGTTTTTCCTTGAATAGTTTGAGTTGTTCATTGACCATATTTTCCTTGTATTTATTTTTGCTGAACATCGTTTGGTTTTTGCATTCATTAGGGAAACAACTCATGTGTGAACGTTTCTAATTAAAAATGGCAAAAATATTCAGCAGGAAAAGAAGGGAGATAGGTGAAATCTATGGTGAAATGACTCCTATATCTTTGCCTTTTCTTGCCCCTAACTCTTTTTCCCATTTTTTTTTTGCTCAGTATCTTTTTGGCTGTGTGTGAGTAAATAAGCGAAACAAAATGTTGAGTGCTTGTAGAGGACGAAGTATAAAAAATGAAGCAATCAGTGCAGGAGCATATGAAGGGTTTTTTCAGTGGGTGGGGCTTATAGTTTCTGAAAAGGCAATCATAGGGATACTCGCTACACATCAATAAATGAAGGAGCCAAGTTTCGAACTCCCCCCATTTGTAGTTTCTGGTTTTTTTTTTGTTTTATATTTTTTGGTGCTTCGCTGCCTCTTCCAGCAATTTTTAATTTGTTTTTCTCTCTTTCTTTGGAATCGTCGCCTCTCTTTCCCTATATGAAACATGCCATCCATCTCGCTCTTTCTTTTGGGATAGTTTCAGCTGGTGCTGCTGTTTCTGTCTCACTATTTCTAATATTTTTTTTCTTTTTTCGTTTTTTTTTTTTCAATAATTTTTACGATTTGTTCGTGCTGCAAATTTTTTGCGGGGGGCCTCGAACCTCAGTGCCCCCCGTTTTGCATATGTGTTGGTGTGTGCAGGCCAATCTCTGGCAATACACCAGAGTGCCCCCCCTTTTTCGCCGCCCCTGTCCCCTTTGGATGCGATGTATGTGTTTATTGAAGCGTAGCCATTGATTGGCAGGACATCTGCACACGGCATTCATTTTGAAGAGTCGACTCCGCCAGCACCACCCATCCAAACGATCCAAAACCACCCGTACTACCCAAAACCACCCATCCCATTCGCTTTCCCCATCATTGATTGCCGGCTCTGACTTTTCCTTCAACCTTCTAGTGTTGCGTGCTTGTGTGCAAACAAGAGAAATTTATTTGTTTGCTTGCCAAATGATTTCCATTTGTTTAAATTAATTAATAGTTTTCAACGGGGCAATGTTTTTAAGGATTTCCTAGGAAACTGGGGCTTGGTAGCCATAACTAAGCTGATCCTTACGGTAAAGTTGTTCTAACTTAAGATATTTTTATATTACAAATGGAGGAATTAGGAAAATATCAAAATTAATACGTTTTCTTATAAGTTTTTAATATACAAAATTTTTACGGATAATGTATATTTCGTTATAGATTTTAATGCAGAATGAAACCCTTTAAAAATAATAATTAATTTGTTAAGCTAATTATTAAAATTCTAAGTAACCTATGACCATTTTCTGTATAATGACCTTAAGATTATTAGATTTACCTTTTTTTTATTTTTTAAAATTTGTTCCTATGTCTAGTTTAGATTTGATGATAAATTTGCATTACCCTTGGGTATTTTAAGGAAGAGAGGCTATTAATGGGAAAAATCTTATTTGCCCTATTTTGTATTTTAAATTTAGACAAAGATAAATTTGTACAAAATAAAGTAAAAATGATGTTATTTTAGGAGAAATATAAATAAGAACAAGTTTTCTACAACATATTTATAGAAAATATAAAAATAGGAGGGCATTACAAGAGCAATGGCACATTTATAAATTTCTTTTTACCACAGTTTCCTGTTCAAGTTTCCATCCTTAACTCACAATCAAAGTAAACCTTCCATTCATGAGAATATCCTTTTGAATCCATGATTGTGCTTAAAACTTTCTGAATCTCTTATTGCACCTTTGTGTGCCATTTACTTTGCCATTTTTCGCAAGCTCCTTTGCCGATTTGACCTTGAGCAGCTCGTGTTTAATTCATTTAATGCCCTCGTACAAGGCGATTCATGTGCTCACCTCAATGATCTGTCCCATAATCGGGATGAGCGTTTAAGAACCGCCCCCCGTCTTAACCCTCCACAGCCCCACCGACCCATTGCGACCTCTCTTCGTGGGTCTTTGGGTTCTTGTGTTTTGGCGTGGTGCAGAGAAATAAAGACGAAACGAGGGCATTATGGTATTATTTATGGCGAAAACTGCGCCACAGTCCGGATGCGGCAGTCACCCACTTGCCACCCAAAATTTCAACCTCCTTACTTTTCTTTTATTTTCCACCCCCTTTTCAACGTCTTGGGGTGCGTGCAGCGTTTTGGGGTAAAAGTAAAAGGAAATGCCAGTAAAATGTAATGTATTAAATTGTTTTGGTTGAAACCAAAGCATAAATATGAGATGGGTGAGAGGGCCAAGAGCACACACACGCACACACTTACAGCCACAGAGAAAAAATAAGGGAAGAACTACCCTTAGCCAGGCCAAAATGCGTTGCGGCAGGTCAGGGCAGCTCGGGAAAATGCGGTGGCTCCTTCGCTCCTTTAGCCGTTACTTCTCATTTTCGTGCTCTTACTTTACCTTATTTTCCATTTTCTTTTCGCCACGATTTTTATGTACGTTTCATTCTGGTTTTCTTTTATTTTTGGGGTAGGTCGCGTGGCAGGGTGGCCATCACTTTTAGCCCTTCGCCTTTTACCGTTCGCCTAATGGCAACGCAATTTCCGCCCGAAACTGTTTAAAAACTCTTCTACGCCTACGAACACGTAGCGTTTAGCACTGAGAAAATTTCTGGGGTACTACTTATAAAAAGAGCTTACTGGCTGGATTGTGTTAGCTCATATACTTATAGAGACTTGGTGGGAATAAAAAGTTTACATTACTTTTTTTGAGTATTTTTTTAAAAGCATTACAGGTAAATATAAAATCATAGCTTTATCAGTAGTCCAAATAAATCACAAGGCCTTTAAAACAATTCTAAAGGTGTCAAAAAGTATGCAACAGTTCTGAAGTATAACGTTCTATTTCTCACAGCATACTTCCAAGCACCTTCAAATTTGATTTTGTGGTTTTAAATAAATTAGTATACTTTTAATTTTGTTTGTTTTTATTTACATATATTTGTTAATAAAGTTTTTTAAAACATTTTGTTTTGCAAGTTTGAATTTGTTTTAAAATTATTTAAGTATTTTAGTTACCCTTATAAAATAATGTTAGTGACTAACACTTATTGTTTATTTTCTTTTGATTATTTTATTGATTTTATTTTCTTTTTTAACCTAATTTAAAAGGTGTCAAAAAGTATGCAAAAATTCAAAAATGCTTTTTTCTATTTTTCATAGCATACTTTTAGGCGCATTTAGAGGTGATTTAAATAAATTTGATGATCTATTTTGGACCTTTTATATTTATTACCAGGCTGTTTCTTAAAAAAAAAATAAATTTATTCAAATTTGTTTGTTGTTTTTAAAAATGAATTAATTAACTCTTACATTTACTAGTATTTTTGTGCTCAGTGCAGTCGGCGCCATTTTGTTTCTGGCACTGCAGCCCCGACAAGTTGCAAGATGCACGGCGCACAAAAACTCCCTTCGAACCTCGACCCTTGGACGCCCACCCAAACACCACCCACCCCCAATATATATACCCCCCCCTGCCGTTTCGATGTCGGGGTACAAATGACATGCATGCAATGCTCATTCCCATTCCCATTTCGCATTCCCATAGACCCGCGCCCAAAATGGTCGCCTCGCAAATGGCAGTTGCACTTGGAATCGAGCATGGGGAGAAAGGCAGCCGGGAAAAGCCAACCCACCACCCAACACCCACTGCAACACCCACCCACCCACAGTCGCACCACGTGCTTCTAACGGCGCCGGCAGTCGACGCCTACATGTCGGAAATGTTGGCATGTCGTTGTTGTATTTCTGCTCTAATATCCTTTATAGCAAAAGTGCTTGACGTAAATTGACTTGTTTTTACTTTTGACTTTTAAGGCGCCCCCCTGGACGAGCGCCCCATTACCCCCCCCCCCCCCCCCCCATTCCACGCCCTTGTTTGTTTGTTTGTTGTTGTTGTGGTTGCAATTTGGGTACACAGGATGTGCAGGATATACGGGGGATATATATGTGCAAGTATCCACACACACACACTCGGCGAACAGAAGAAAACGAGAACGAGGTGCACAGGAAGGCCGTTTAATATTTATTTTATCCATGTTGTCCCGATGAAGGACTGGCATTTTCCCTCTAAAAAAGTAGGGGGGGTGTAGTAAAGGGGGTGGTGAAAACAAGAGGGCGTATATAGGTGGAATTTTCCCCATTGCAGGTGCGAAAATATGCTGCAAATGGTTGCAAGCAGATGTGGATGAATACACGAGATGTGAGTGCTTTCATGGATGGATAATAAAAAATCAAGTACTTCAGGTACATTTTACAAGAGGAGATGTGGACCATCGAAATCCCTAACTCACTCATTTTTTGGGGCAGCTAGAAGGGACCCCATCCGAATGGAACTCTCAATTTTTAGTATATTTTTAGATTTTTAATTTAAATTAAATTTAAATACATGTGCGAAATAAAAACATAAGCCAAATGCCTTACTGGTCTAAGAAGTAATTTCTAAAAATTAACTGAACAACCTTAGGGAAAAGTTAATTACTTTCAACTAGCTGCAATTTGCAGATGATCTTAATTGAAGGCGCGCTTTAAACTCGCTGAGGAAATGCAACTTGAACATTTCGACACTTCCAACGCCATATGCACTGTATTTTTTAGTTTCCTTAGTTATAATTATTTAATTATAAATTAAATCTTAAGCAATTTATTAAGAATTCTTAAATTTTGGTATTTAAAGCTATTCATAAAATACCCGGCTTAAGTTAGTACTTAAACTTGTTGCAATATATATATATTTGAGCATTTATATAACCTACTCACTGTACTTAATAATAATATAATTATTTAATTTTGAATAGAACCTTAGGTATTTTTAGGTTTTAGATGGTATTTAAAACGATTGAAATGTATTCCTTTGAGCCTTTTTTAAACTGAGTTATCGTGCTTGAAACCTCTAACTTATAAAATAATTTACAATTCCCACAAACTTTTCTCATATTTTTCTTCCAGTGATCTGCTGCTGCAGTTGCTGTTACTGCTTGCAGTTTACACGTTTTAAGTTAACAACTGCAGCAACTGCCTATCGGCCGGCACCATCAATTGACCTTTCGCATTGGCCAGTCGTGCCCCTTGCCACGCCCCCTCGCCCCCCTCCGCCGCCTTTCATCGGGGATACCAAGTGCTCCAAATAAAATACGTTGCCCAAAGGCCAGTCCTAAGAGCCTAGTACCCAGATCCAAGTTCCAAGCCCCCCTTCGAATCGCAAGTCCAAGTGCAAGAGGCTTATCTTCTTAGCCGGCTGCCGACGTGCCGGGGAAAATCTTCGGGGCTGGGAAAATGCTGGGCTAGTTTTCCCCCCGGGCTGTCCCTCAGGTCCAGTCAGGTTTTCTCTGGATTTCCAGTCTTTAAGGAGCGTTCTTGCAAAAAGGCAATAAAGTTCGCATAAATTTACGCGCGAAATCAATCTGGTGGGTTGGAAATTAACCAAAAAGCAGGAAAACAAAAGGAGCTATGAACTCAAATGAATTGAATGCTCTTTAAAAAAAGGTTACCGATATATTGTTAATATAATACTTTTTTTTGTTATTACAAACTGAATGTAATAATGTTTTTAAGTCGACATATTATCAAACCATCGATATTTACCACCTAAAGTGAAATTATATTTTTTTTAATTAATTGGAATTAATAAATATATAAAAATGAAATGACTGTTTTGTAGTCATCATAAAAATTTTGAATTATGTCATCTTTGTTAAGAACTTTATAAATATGTAGGTCTATAGATATAATACTAGCAAAACCCAATTGAAATCTCCATAACCTTCTGGAAGGGCATAAAATGCTGAGAGTTGAAGTGGCTATATGTAGTTCCCCATCAAATCGCATTTTAATAGCCGGCATGGTCAGCGTTTTTCGCCTTACCCTTTGGCCCCTTAAGTGTGAAATTTAACCAGCTACCAAGAACGAGGCAGACGACTCAAGTTAAACCGAAGCTGAACAACGCAGCCCGGAAAATGGTCAGGAAAAATTAGGAAAACAAAGGAAAATCCTCCTGCGTGGCTGTCGGTAAATGCAGTGGCTCATAATGACTTGATGCGGCCAAAATGAAACTGATTTAATTAAGGATATGAAATGTTGTTTCGACATGGCCATATCGATATCATTAGCCGTTGTAAAAATGTGAGGTAACTAAGTAAGTAACTAAGGTGGCGAAAATAGTGAAGAAGTTTTCTATAGATATGACTTTTATTTGACCCTTTATACACAGAGGCAAAAACGATCATACAACAGTTTTGATTGAGCCTGTTATATTAAAAAAAAATACATTTTAAAAAGCTTTCCAATAACAATAATCTAATAAAATGCTATTTTTGAGTTTAGTAAATGTATTTAGCTTAATAAAATATTTTTATAAGTTAAAGATGTGTTCTTGTGTCCCTATTATTATTATGTACATGATTCCTTTGAGATTCTCCACCCATTTAACCTCCTTATTCTTCCTTAAAAACCATTAATAACAATTAATTTGTATTTATGGCTGGGCATTCGCGGCACACAGGGTGCCCACAGCAAAATGCAATTGCACAAGTAAATCCTTGTAATCCCCACATTAGTCTCCCCCCTTCCGCTTTTCCTACCCCCCTGTTTACCATCTTTCACTGGCATCTTATCCTCTCTCCTTGGTTTTTCCCCCTACCATTTTGGCTGCCCTTTTTTTTGGTCTTAGCAAATTACCTTCACAAGCCAAGGGAGGGGGTGTGGGAAAATGGGGGGCGGGGTGACAAACCACATGCGATTACCCTGACGAGGTGGGCAGTGGGTGGTGCAGGGGGTGGCTAACAAATCGCTGAAAATATGCGATGCGTGTGTCGTTGGTTGCGGAAAATGGAGCTGGAAACTGCACCAAGGTAATGCATACCCAAAATAACGAACAGTGGGCACTAGATAAAAAGAACACAATAAATAAAGTACAAGTAAAAATATATATAAATATTTTTTATAAATGTTCCTCTTTCATGTATTTGAAAAAAACTAAATTTCGTTTGGGAACTAGTTTCGACCTAAGGAAAAAACCATTTAAAATGTTAAAATATATTTATTAATGTTCATTTAAACTAGTAGAAGTTCTACAATTATTTGAATTTATTTTTAAAAATTTTCTTCCTAATTTATTTAGATGAAAAATTAAGATAACCCAAAGAATTAGTTTTGTAATAATGGAAAACCCATTTAAAATGTTTAAATATAGTAATGTGATTTCATTACAAAATTATTTTTTAAGAAAGTAATTTTTTTATAAACATAAGAATAGCTTTTGTTAAATATTTTTCACTGGCAACTTAATGTTTTAAATAATTATATTCACTGTGGAAATCGCGCATACGCCGTGTATACGTATAGGATCCCCTTTCTGAAAAAAGCTTGGCAAAAGGCGCCCCTAACACAAAAAAAAAGAAAAAAGATATAAGATGGCGGCGGGCAAACAAGTAAAAATCGCATGCAATTTGAAGAAAAATATGCGAGAAGTAAACTTTTGAAACGACGCATTTTTCCAGCTTTTCCGCCCCGCCCTGCAGCCGCCCTCCACCCCCCCTTTGATGCTCATCATAGCCATGAAATGTGCAAGTGCGTTAGCCCCAAAACCAATTTTCAGTAATGACTGCATTTTGCCGTCGTCTCAGCTATTTCCCCCTAGAAACAGCCACCACCCCCACGATGTTGTCGGTTTAAATGCACAAAAGCGCGCCAAAGGACATGCCAAGGACAAACGTTAGTTGAACCGGCAGAGTGGGCGGAAAATTCAGGGGGGTGGCGGTATGGCGCCTTGCGTAATTTGCTGCGGCAATGGCGGCAAAACACATCGCAAAATGGCGACAGATCCGAAAAGGGAGTCTACCACCCCCTTGGTCGCCCCCCCCCTTTTTCGCCTTTGCGGGTTTTACAATTTTAAGATTTATTTACGTGCTTCGGGGAGTTTTCCACCCGCACCACCCCCTTCGGGGCGGATAAATGCATGCGTTTGTTGGCCGAGACGCGCCAAAAAGTTTTTCCCCCGCTTTTCCCGAACGCCAGCTGCATACGAAATGGTTGTGGATGGCAACCCTGCCGCCGCTGCCCTCGCACTGCGACAGCCAGGGTTGGCATGTGCGTGTGTGCAAAAGTCAGCCTGTGACCTGTTTGTCCTCTAAAGTGAAATATTTTGCAGCAAGCGAAATGCAATTTTCTATGTGTTCTGCGGGCAGGATGTTGGGCAGAAAAAGCGTTAAATGGAAGCTGGGGGCGTGACACGAGGCAGAAATCGAGGGGAGTAAATCGGTAATTAAGAATTTATATTTATTTTATTAAATACCAAAAAAATACTCAAATAGTTTATTGATTTACAAGGTTAGTCATGCTTTGTTTTGAAAAACTTAACATACATTTTTACTGTGATTTTTGTGAGCTGTTATGGTTACTTTAGTGCATTTTTAATTTAAATCTGGTCTTAAACTGAATTACTTAATTGAACAACTATGTTTTTTTTTCAAATTATCATTAAAAAGAAGAAAGAAATATCTTCCTTAATTCCAAAAATATAATAATTATGCCGTTAGTGAGATTAAAAAATTGTAAAAATAGTAATTATCGTTTAATACTTTTTTTGAAATCACAAAAAGTTAGGATGGTGGATTCTTCCTTATCCGATAACATTGCCATCTCTATCGGCGTTATCCTGCTGAACTATCGGCCATTCGACCATTGCGTAAGATGTCGCTGGAGCGTCATTTAATGCGCCGCCAGTTGTCTTAGCAGTCGGCTTCAGTGGGTTAAGGGGGTTTTGGCCAGGGGCGGCGGGCTGACAGTAAGGGGAGCTGGAGACGTCGCTGGCATATTTCATTTTCCAGCTACTTTTTTGCCGCTTCATTTGACAGGGAAACCGGGGGAGCAAAAGGGGGCGGGGGAAGAGCTGCTCGGGGAGTGCAATGGGATCTCCATCATAATCTTGCGAATCCCCCCTTTGCCACACCCCTGGCCACTGCTCTAAAAACGCAGAATGTATTTGAAATGTTTCAGCATTGATAAATAGTTTTGCGCTGTCCTGCGGGGATGCAGTCAGCTCCATGGCTTTTCAACCCCCGAATTTTCCGGCCCTCTTGTGTGTGTGTGTGTGTGTGTGGGTTGACTTTCGAAATTAGGAAAATTAATGTGGGAAAATGCTGTGCCCCAAAGTGAAGCGAACGAGGCAACAAACGCATTTCATATATCACAACCGAAAAACGGAAAACGGCAGTGGGGAATTTATATCTGGCATTGATTTTCCACTGAGCTATTTCTTTTATTGAAATTTGCCGAAAGGAAGCCAAATAAAATCATAAATTCTGCCCCTTTTTTTGCTGGGCTCATATTTATGGTTGAGTTATTTTCACAATGGTAGTTTGAATGCGGAAATGGTAACGAGAAATAACAGGAAGAATATTTTTCAATCGAAGTTCCCATTTTATTTACTAGGCAAAAGCTTCTGACCATCGGTTATAGAATGTTAGGAAAATTTAAATATTGAAAATATCTAATAAGTGTTTTTATTATTTATTGGACTTAAATATCTAACTTGGGACAGTTTTTCGACAGAACAGAATACCCTTAAATATATTTTAGATAGTTATGATGTATTAATTTATTTTACTAAAAAGTATATAAAATTATTAAGGGTTTTACAGAAATTTTAAGGATTGTTAAAAGTCATTAATTATCACCTATATATAGCATACCTCAACGCCCCTTCGTCCCATTCAAATAATAACTACCTACAGCTATATATTTGTATATTAAGGTATATAAGTGTAGCCCCTGCTCTTAGGTCGATTAATATCTTTTTTGATGTCTGTGCAAACCGCATCCCTTCTTATTACCACAGACAGCTTACCATTTCCTTTGCCGACCGCTTGTCAAATGCAATAATAGCTCGCACCTCAACACCGATGGCAATAAAACAGTTAAAACCGGAAAAGGAGTTACAAGATATGTTTCAGGTTACTTGTTTGGCGAACAGAAAAATTGTAAGCAATTTGCACGCGAGGCGATAAAAATCATCTTAAACGCGCGATTAATGTCAATTTTATCAATAAAATTATAAATAAAGACATGAAAACGAGCCGAGTGCCGAGATAAGCGCGAATGAAATGCGAACGCCAGTCACAACAACCAGACACTAAGACACCAACAACAACAGCAACAACAGCAGCAACAACTGGTGCAACAACCACAACAACACAGGCAACAACACCGCCAAACAGCAGGCAAATTATGCAGTGTGTGGCACTGGCTCACGTTGCATGGAGCGCACCATCCGAAAGCCAAGAAAAGGGGATCAGGCTGGAAAAAATCGAACTATAAGATACCCTGAAAATATAGTATATTATATATAAGATACAATTTTAGTTTGAAAAATACTCATTTATAAAAAACAAAGATCTAATACATTATTGTAAAACATTAAATAATATATGTGAAGTCGTTTAAGCTTTAAAAATATTTATTAACTTAAATTTTCTTATTATTTTTTAATAGTTTCAAATTTTAGTATTATTATAAAATCGTTTTAGTCCTAAAAAAGCCAGATTTAGCATATTATTGTAAAATACTAGATACTGTTAGTATTTTTATAAAAGTTTCCAAGTTTTGGATTATTATAAAATTAATATTGTTTAAGTTAAGTTTTATAATTTAAAACAAATATTTTTCAACTCACATTTTCTTATTATATTTTTTAATTATTATAAAACAGGCTCTAACAAAATATTAAAGTATTTTTAATTTTATTAAACAATTTCAGATTTCCAAGCCAAACATGTACCGGTGTTATAACCTAAAGACTTTATAAAACCCATGTACCTTCCGAAAGGGTGTGGCAAAATAAAACGCAGCTGGGCCGGCTGCTGGCCTTAATCCTGGGGAGATTAGCCCGGTGAGAAAAGGGGGCGCTGACCAAAAGGGGGGCGGGGCACTGGAGGGCAGTTGATGCAAATGCGCAGCTGCCACATGCTCAACTCAGTTCGGTGGGTTTTTCGGTCCAGAAGCAGAATGCCAGTTGCATTGCGGGTGTTTGAGAGTCGGGAAAAGGGGCATTTGGGGCCGAAAAGTGATCGAGGAGAGTGCCCAAAGCGGCAATTCGGCTAAAATTTATTTCATTTCATTCAACATGCTTAGCACTGTAGGCACAGTGGGTTGATACGGACCCGCTTTTAAATACTACCAATCAAAAATTGTTTATCTCTAGAAACTAATTTATTTAAAATAAGGCTTACAATCTAATGTATCATTATTTTCAATTCGAAAATAGCTGTTACCAGGTTTAAACATTTTTTCTTCACATATGTATTCAATCCCAGAGATTAATATGTTAAACAAACTGTTTTAGGTTGAACAAAATTGTTCTTGCATAGATGGTTTTAATCTGAGGAATTTTAGAGTAAATTAAACTAGACCTAAGCCCTTTATATTTTTTTTGGTAACTTGTTTATTTGATTTTATTGTAATAAAATTGTTTATTTACATTACTCTTTTTCATATTTTTTGGCACACCTTTATGCCACTCTGGCCCACTGTGCCCCATTCGAGGCGTTCGCATTTCCCACGCCAACTGCCAAATGGGCGAGTTCAAAGCGTTTTGTGCACGGCCAAGATTCCGCTTCCAATTACACAAAAGATTGCTGAGAACTCACAAAAGCCGAACAGAATCCGAGTCGAGAGCTGGAGTCGAAGACCAATTTTCCAGCGAAATGTGCAACGTGTCAGCTGAGTGGGAAAACGAAACAAGAAGTGGTAAAAAAAAAATCGCGAAAATTGAAAACTGCTGCTCCAATTGCAGACCGATGACGTCATGGCCGGGGACAAGAAAAAAATAAAAAATAAAAAAAAATTGAGAAGGGGTGAGCCAGCCACTTGTTGCCAATTGAAAATTACACTCGCATGCCAAAATGCCTTTTTCCGATTCGTAATTTTCGCGATTTGCATAAACTGTGCGATTTCGGCCTCAAATTATGCCTACCCCTTCTGTTTTTTTTTTGTCTTTAGTTTCTTATTTTTTTATTTTTCCCTTTGTCGGCATGGCGTTTGTCGTCGTTGAAGCGCGCAAAATTTTCTTAATGAGCTACAAACAATGCTCGTAAAAAACGTCGAGCCCAAAAGCCGGTGTATGGCCAAATTAATCGCCGAGGAGCATGCGATGCTAATTTGTTATTGTTATGGTTATTGGTGTAACTAGTTTGTCGGAGGCAAAGACTCTGGGATTCCGATAGCAACTCCTTGTTTTTCACAGAATTTATAGAGTGTCCTGTAAGGGAAAAATTCGAAGAGGTGCAACAAAGGAGGTTTATAAACTTTCATGCAACCAAAAAAATATTCGGTTTGAATTTTGAATATACGCATTAGGCTTGGAGTTAATAACAAATTTGTGTAAATTCTAGAAAACATTTATTTCATTTTTGACTATTTGTTTTTATTTTAAATTGTTTGTGGGAGTAGGCAATGCTTTAAATTTAGGAATATCGCGGCAGTCCCCAATTTGAATTTTTTCGGTATTTATTTCCATGAATTAATTTCGTAAACTATTTTAAAATCACATGATATATTTAATAGAAACTAAAATAATAATAATTAATTTTGTAAGAATTTCAAATAATCCAATACAATTAAAACCCAATTAAATTTGAGTGGAACAATTGATCAGAAATCTCTTTTCGAGCACATAACCGCGAACTAAAAGATGTTCCTCCTGAAATGTGAGACCCTTTTGGGGATTCCGAGTCGCCACTCCGCCCATCGAAATGGGGTTTCCTTGGCCCTGGCAGCTCAACTGTAATTACACTTTACTAAATCAAAGTGATACCCCCCTTCCAATCGAGTTGACAATCGAAAAAAAGTAGAAAAAAAAGGCAGAAGCCAAAGATCAATGGAGCAAATGCCGCCAGGGGTACTGTGTTCCAAGGTGCGATCCCCCAAACTAGTGGCCACGTCAACTGCCACAAGGAAATTGCAACTGGCAACTTGCAACCGGCAACGTGCAACTTGCAACTTGCAATGGGCAGCAGCAAATTAAAAGCGCTGCGCGGGGCGATGGGCTGGCATATTGAAATAAGATCAATATCGCGGTGAGCAGCGCGTAGTTGCGTTTAAAAATATAACTACGATTGTTCCTGCCAACAGCAGCAGCAGCAGCAGCAGCAGCAGCAGCAACTTGCAACAGCAGCAACTCGCAACAGCAACTTGCAACAGCAACAACTGTCAAACAAGCAACAAGACATATTACGGGCGCGGGCAGAGAACTTGGCCCAGACATCGACCCTCGAGACTCATTTACAACTGACCGAATGAAAGCGCTCAAGTATCGCAGCATCCCGGTATCCAAGTATCTGAGTATCTGAGTATCTAAGTATCTATCTTGCTGCCGGCGTGTGTGTGCTTGTGTGTGTGTGTGTGTGTTCAACACTTTGCGCCAAATCGATTGTCCTGCCCCGAACAGATGTTGAGCATGGGATCTTCGGAAAGTGTTCCTTCCGCCCATTTCCCAGCGATGGTGCAGCCAGAATGTATCTTTTCTCAGGATACACTCATTTTTAAAGTTTAATAAAAATATTGCTACCTTTTTTTACCCATTTTTATGGCAGATAGGGAATCAGTAAATATCTTACTTCAAGAAACTAAATTTTTAAGTCTAATTCAATATTTCTTTGTTTTTTGGCTAACTTTATGGAAAAGGGTGAACCAATACTGTAATTTTAAAATCAATAACTAGACTCATTGTTTTTAAATTTTAATATAACTTACCTGCTCAACATTTTATTATAATTTTCAGAAATAGAGAATAGATAATTTGAATGACTTCTTTTCTATAAACATCTAAATGTTTGGTGGTTCGTAGTAAAACTATGTATATCTTACCGTTTTGAGTTGCATTCCTATAAGAGCTTTCATTTTCTAACAATCTACTTAAAAGTCTTTCATTGTTCTCATGATAAATTATTTTGTTTATTTTTTGTGAACTCTGACTTTTTGAAGTCTGGCAAAAAGGTGACCCAAAACTGAATTTCTAGATATGATATCTTTACCAATCGGATCCGATTTTCAAGTGGAGTACCCCCAACAATTTGTTTCCTAATAATATATTTTATTTTTTCTTACTTTTTCTTATGATATTTATTTATTTGTATTTTTTATATTATTTATTTTTTATGAAATTAAAATAAAAATCGTATACCATAACTGACTAAAACTACAATATACATCTAGCTTGAAATCCCCTAAAAGATCGGTGCTTCCGTAAAATGTTAACTCTGTGGCTTGGGATCGCTTTTTCTGTTGTTGTTGTTTTGTTTACTGGGGTTCTGCTTTTATATATTTTTTTTATTTTTGTTTTGTTGACTGTGTTTGCTGCCGCTTCAGAGGAAACCGCCGCCAACGCTGCTACCATAAAAACAATTGCTGTTGTTGCTGTTGCTGCCGTTGCTGTTGTTGGTACGCAATTTAAATGGAATTTCTGCTACTGGGCCCACGAACGTTGATCGCCATAAATAATCGCGCAGTGGCCGCAGCTTCAGTTCCTGCCTCAACTTTGGACTTTCAGCAGCAGGCAGCATCAATGGTGGCGGTGTCGCAGCAACAACTGCAACAACAGGAGCAACAGCAACTGCAGCAGCAGCAGCAACATCGGTGCAACAACCACATGAACAACGAGCAACTGCAACGGCGACCGCATCTCAGATCGCGCGATAAGGTAATTGGACTATTATGTCAAAAAGTATTTGGCGTTTAAGAAATATGGCCTGGCATTTGACATTTCGGCAGCCAGTAGTCGCAGTCGCCTGTGTATATACATATATATTCCCCCGTCTCACAAGCCCAAGCAATTCGAACTGCAATTGCCACAAGAACAAAAGGTGCACATTAAAAACTGTTTCGATATCGAGATTGCATTGATCTTGGCTGTCGAGGGTTAAGGGGGGCCCGGTAAAGGCAACGCATTGTCACCAGTCGTTGGCTGAAAAGTGTTAAGGGGTCCCAACGATCTGGGTCCCCGAAATGATCAAAGCCAATGTGCGTGGTCATGTAATTGATTACGCTGCGATCTTGAATGGGAATCGCAATTGGGTTCGGGATTGGGATCGAAATCGAAATCGACTGGATGGAGATGGAAATTGCATGGGGGGATGATCGCATGGAGATCCTACCAAGATTAATCATTAAATCTGAAGAATGGTGCGATGATCAATGGAGTCCGATTGTTTAGGTCTCTAATCGGTGTACGCTGCATCGGGGTATTAAAATGATTTATCTCTGGACTTATGTGACATGATTTATATGCACTTTGATGGAATTAGGTAACTAGGAAAGTAGATATATTTATGACATAATGAAAACAGGTAACGAAAGTATTTATTAAGCAATGAATAAATAATACATTTATAAAATACTAAAATATAAAATATTGGACATATATTTTGATATAATAATATAATATGTACTAAATTGAAATATTAGAAAACAGGTAAAGAAAGTATTTATTTAATAAATAAACAATACATATAAAAAATACTGAAATATGAATTATTAAAAATATATTTTAGTATAATAATGTAATATGTATTAAGTATTAAATATTAGATAATCTTAACTTATCAGACACTTTTCAACATTTTTAATATTGTTGGTTTTTTGAAAAACATTTTTTCTAGCACTGATTTCATGATAAGATCATATAACACTATAGGCTTTACATCATCTATATAAGCATATATGTAAAAAGCTATCCACTCGAAACTAAGAATCAAAGCACATCGCAATCCACTTAAATAAAACTAGTAATCAATTTAGCATTCTAATGATTATATAAATAAGGAACTATTTTTCTAACACTGATTTCATCGTAGGATTAAGGGACACTTCAGGCTTTATATCATCTATATATATAACCATAAAACTATCCACTCGAAGCTAATAATCAAGGCACATCGCAATCCACTTAAATAAAACTAGTAATTAACTTAGCATTATAAACATAATATAAATAGGTTTTTCTCTATTGTTTGCATGCGTGGAAAATGCAATAATAAAATACTACTGCTCACTTACTATAATTTAGATATTTAAATGCTACTTGAAAATCCTTTTTATAATTTGCTAAAGTGATGTTCATTACTTGTTCTTTTTTGCGTATAATTGTATGGGATATCAGAGGCATTAAAATGCCTCGCCTGGCCATTTAATTAAGCAGGGGTAAGCTGAATGGGCCAAATTGAACATCTCCAAAGGAGAGAGGGGGATATGGGATATGGTATATGGGATATGGCTATGAGAACAAGATGAATTACCTTTTGCCACTGCACGTGAAACTGACACGCCAAGGTGTGTGTGTGTGTGGACTTAGGGACCGGGGGGATCCACAAAAACCCTTTTTTTTCGAGAAGAGGGGTTCCGGCCATCGTGCCACACATGGCTTTCAACACGTTTTTGGCCATTTCTGCTGCCGCTGCTGCTGTTGTTGCAACTTCTGCGTGACGACTGCAGCGACGACCGAATGATGGCTTAATTCATTTGCTCGCCCGGATCGCCCAAAATGCATTTTTAATTTAATTTCATGAGGGAAAGGAAATTAAATTGAATTATTTACTCTGCCGCGCAACAAAAAAGTAAAGAAAAAAAATAAAATATAAAGAGGAGAAACATCGCGGCAGCGAATCCATTAAAATTAGTTTCAATATGGCCGGTACGCTTTCGATTTGGATTAAGTGCAAGTGGCCGGGTCTCAAGCCCCTTTGAAGGCCCAACTACCCCTACCCTTTTAATTGCCCACCTCAATTATGATAAATAGAAGTTGCTCTTGGCGAAGCCCAACTCTAGTTTTGCATAATATTCTTTTTCGCTATCCGGAGTTGCCGCCGCCGCGGATTATACGCAAATCGTCATTGTTGCCCCGGCTAATTTTCATATTTTTCCCCCTTTTTTGGTTTTTTCGTTTTCATGCATTTAATTGGATTTGCAGTCGGAGTCTTTTAACTGACTGCGATTACATTCTAATTATGAAAAATGCTTAATAACCAAATGATACAAGGCGGAATGAACAAGAGGAACTTTCAGGGAAAAGAGACAGACAGGTGGGAGAACCTTGGGATTACAACTCGAAAATACCGTTCCCTGAATGCATTTTTGAGCTATTGTATCTTTTATCTTTTAGGTAACTATTTTTTTTATAATCACGTTTACTACTTCTTCTTTAGAAGCTGTATAACATATATTTAGTCGTTTTGTTGTTATCAAATTAATTTCAATTTCCAAGGTCATTAAAAATAAATACCTTTTGGAGTATAAAATGCAAAAATATCCATTGTAATACTTAACAATCGCTTGTTTATTTTTTAAATTTCGTTTAAGTCAATCAAATATCTTAATAAGATTAATTTTCAAGCTATAATTACTTGGAGGTATTGTATAAATATATTTTAGTCTTATTGAAGTATACATTTGGGATCCATTCAAAGCTTTACAATTATTTTAGAATTCATTTTAAGTATTTAATTTTTGCCTAAGCCTTTTATATTTTTAAAAATTAATGAGGTATTTCCCTGATTTTATTGCAAGTATTAACCCCTAATTAATTAATTTATATAATCTTAGTTATTTGTTGAATGATCTTAGTATTTAGTTATTTTTCAAATGCAGTCTGTATAAAATATGCCCATATTCTTTCTATGACTCATTTAAACATCCATTTAGGCCCAATTATGTGTATAATATATTTTTCAGTTAATTACGTAATTTGCAATCGCTTTTTCTATTCAGAGGAATTTCCACTTTTGAGAGTTGTCAAAGTCGCGGCTTGTTTGCATATGCCGTTGGATTGTTGTCGCCTTTTATGAACTCAACGTTTTCCTTTGTACCTGTGGTGGAAAACCACAATTGGCCGTTGGGAAAAGCCGCGTGTGTGCTTTATGCATTTGGCCAGCTTGACGTGTTGTTGCCCAAATGCGCATATCAAACATCAAACATCAAAATGTGCAACATTTCAACGTCTTTGGCCGCGACTTCAACTTCAACTGCAACTTCCACAGCGACTGCAGAGTTGTGTCAAAGATTTGAATATCGCAACATTTGTGTCATAGCGAATGAAATGATTTTTCGGCAAAGCGTTTTCCCCATTTTCCAATCGAGTGGCCCCCAAAATGTTGCCGCAACATGTTGCCGGCGATCACCTGTCCAAAAGACACAAAAATGACAAGCAAAAAGTCATTGACAAAAAGCAAATAGAATTGATTGAGTTTCTTAAACGTGGCAAACTATACACTAAACAATAGTTTGCAGAAAATGTATAAATTCTTTGACGTTTTCTATGTAAATATTATTTATTATTTATTCTTAAAAGTAAAAAGAGCATAGTCTTTAAGTAAACTTTACATGGTTTGCATGCCGAAAATGTGTATATTGTTTTACGAATGTATTAATATATATGTATATATTTAATGGGTTCCTAAATACATTTTATTTTTGGGAAAGATTTCCCCAATTTATTTATAGGAAATTGATTGCATGATCGCCCTTTCAACAATCCAAAAACAAATAAAAAGGTTTATAAAAAAGATTTGCTAAATCAAACTAATTTAATTTCATAGAAGTCTGTAATGAAATAAATTAATTAAATTTCTCAATGACTCTTGCTGGCTTTTTATCGCATTTAAAAAAATGCAATAAATTAATTTAATCAAATTGCTTAATGACTCCCAGTGGCTTTTCATTACGGTTAGTGTATGCACACGACGATTTCCAATTGCGCCATTTGACAGACAGACAAAAAAGCTAAGAATTCGGACAATGGAGACGATGACAACGCAGCAGCAACAGCGCAGCAGCAACATCAATTGCTGCAACAGCAATGCGGACATCGATGTGCGTGCCTGACCAAAAAAAAAAAATAAAAAAGAAATATCAGAAAAAAAGACTCTCCACTCTGCTCGATTCTGCAGTTCGCTTTAATTGAAAGATGTCAATTTGCAAACGCACAAAGTGCGTTGCGCAACAAAAACAACCGCGGCAACAACCTCAACAACTGCACATAACAACTGCAGCGGCCACAAACAACGAATGGGGAAAACAACAAACAACAAACGAGGCGATCTGCGGGCTCCAAATAAATTTCAGCCAAATTGCCAACGTCAGCGACGCTATCAGCGGCATTTATCAGTTGGCTTTAAACTCTCAAGTACACAGATGAGCTTAAATGCACTGGGAGAAAATGTTTTAAGGCAAATTAGGTGTACTTCAAATATTTCTGTGAAAGTTTAGGTTTTTTAGAATGCACTTCTAGTAGTTTTAAGTTATTTATTTTGCAATTTAAAAATTAGTTTTCAGTTGGGCAACATTTTTGGAAGTGCTCTTATCTTATAACTAAAATAATTTTGAATTTGTTGTTCTTATTTATATAGGAATTAAGACTATGTTATATTAACAATAGGGTTTCCTTTCCTAAAGTAACTTTTATTTTATAGAGCATACTTTTTGGCAACTTTTCAAATAATATAAAATCACAAATCCTTATTACAACATACGGAATGTTTTATTTTTAATTTATTTATTTTTTATATAGCACCCTGATAATCTTTAAAATAAAAACTTAATCTTATAAATATTTTTTAGAGTGCACCTTTGTGTGCGTGTGTTTCTGTATAGGCTGCATGCTTTATCGCAATATTTAATTGGCAAAATATGCGTCTAAACGCACATAAATTGCATTGCTAACGCGTTTGTACCATCTCCCCTCTCGCTCCCACCGGTCTACCTCTCTCCCTCTCTCTTCCTCTCGCACACGACATCATCTGCTGGAGCCTCTTCTTCTTCTTATTTTTCTTTTGGCCACCGCACGCCAATTACCCCCAACAATAGCAACAACAACATAAACAACATCCACACGCAATGTCAAGGCATTTCACTCAACTGTTGCTGCTGTTGTAATTACAGTGCAGCCTCGGAAAGTGTGATATTTCATCTAATGACCAATGTTTTTGATTCAATTTTAATTAATATACTTTTACCTTAAATAATGTACTTATGTATCAAGTTAAGAACTATTTTAAAATATTAATTTTATCCATAAATTCATTTAAAAAAAAATATTTTAATTTTAACTAATAATAGACAATCTGTTTCCTAACCAATTTTTTATTTCCAACTACAACACTATCAAAATCCATCCAGCTAAAAAGTTGTTAACAATATTTTTCATTAAATTCATTAATAAACTTATGAAATTGTTGTATATTGTAATAGGTTGGTAAATATATAAATTTATAAATACATTTTATTTAGAAGACTTAAAAGAAAACGACACCTATAAGCTCCAAGTATTAAATACCTATTAACCACATTTTTCGTTAGGTTGTTAATATTTAATAATTTATTGGTAAGATCATTTTAAATGGTTTATTTTTCCAAGGACTACTGTACTTATATCGCAGGTTCTTGTGCTGCTTTGACTACTGCTGCTCCTTCAGCAATTTTATCTGTTGCAGTTGTCGCTGATGTTGCTGCTGTGCTGCTGCTGCTGTATTGCTGCTGCAGCGGCAATTGCTGTGCGGTTTGCTATAGCGACATCGGTTTGTATTAGTCTTGGACTCCTCAGATGGAGGTGACGGCGATGCGAGTCTGCAGAATTGCTGAGCTGCACTAACCTGCCGCAAAATGTCACAATTCTCCAGGCCCAATCTTTGAGCCTTGCTTACACTTAAAAATAGGACGAAATTCAAATTTACTAAATCGACGAATGTTATGCAAATTTCGGTCAAAATAAATTGCTTAAGAAGGAATCTTGTACATAAAACCAGAACTAAAAAATGTTTTCAAAACATTTTTTTTTTAAATAAATTTGTAAAAACGAAAGAATCTTTATTTTATAAAGGTATCACTTATAGTGAGTTCAAAATAAAATTAATTTCTTTTTATTATTATTATTATTTTTTTTATTTAAAAAGTGAATGATTCAACAAAGAAAGAAACTCAATTTAACGAAGTTCCTTATTTTGATTTTAGAATTATTGGGTTGCTTAAAAATAAATGTTTTTTAAAACTTATTTAATTTTAATCTCTTTAAAAGTTTGTTAAGTAAGGAATATCTTTTGGCCAAAAAAAGGAGTAAATAAATTAATGATGTGCGTTACTGAAAGTATACTTAATAGTTTAGGTAACATAAATGTTACAGCTACCAAACATATTGTTTTTAATATATGTATATAGATAGCTAGCTTCCATTGCAATTTTGTGGTCAAGGACGTATTGTTGCAGTGTATTGGTGGATTGGACCACTGACCACTTAGAAGTGGAGGCCTGTTTTCGGCCTTTGTGGCTTGTTAAATTGTCGCAAAGTTATGAGTCGGGCAGGAAACTCAATTGCGGTCACTTCGATGGGTTCTTTCTGGTTTTCCGAGGGCGGGGATCGATTGACATGTACTGGAGAGCTGGCTTAAAGCAACCTTGAATGTGCCGAAACATATTTTTATAAACTTTATATATCGCTCGGTGAACTTGCCCCGAAAACTTTTAACCAGCACAACGACCTTCGGTTAAAGTTGCGGAAAATCCACAATCCCCCCCCCCCTGCCGAGTGTCTGTGTGGGTGGGAAAACTTTGTCTTAAAGTTCAAACTGGAGCAAAAACTATTTGCCCCAAATGCGGCGGCCACAATGCATTCCTCCTTCTCGGATCTCTAAAGCAAAACACATAGATACCTATGTGCATTTACGGGGGTACATAGTATAAAGCATGCACTCGGTCTGGAGTCTGAGTGTGTATATAACTCTTTTTTATTTGAATGCCAGCGCATTGCCAGACATTGCACAGTGGTCCACTGGTAGATGGTAAGTGCTTTAAATTAGGGGTTTCCATTAAGAGATTCAAAAATTTCTTAATAACTCACAGAAACCTTACAAAAAGTAATATGATTGTAGTTATAGGCACTCAAATAATTATATAAACTAATATTCAATTTAAATGATAAAAAAAGCCAACTAAAAAAATAATTAATTTAAAAAGATTTTCTTGTTGAAATTTAATAGCCTTTATTTTTACTAATACAATAATATTAAATTACATGAAAGAAACTTTTAGAAATATGCTTGGAAATATTTATATATTTAAATTTTTGTCGAAAAAATGAGATTCGGATTTTAGTCAAAAATACGATTTTTCTTTACGGTTTTGTAATCGTAGTTTAGCCAAATTAAGGCGTACAGCTAAAAGACCGACTGTATTGAGCAGCTTTCTAAAAATGCTAACGATCCCCATCACGTTTAGGAACATTTATTTTTTGACCAATTTTCACTTTTTTTAAGGGGTTACATCATCCTTTTTTGCGAAAAATGGCAAAAATTAAAAATTTCCAGGTTTGAATGCCAATAGATTGGAAATTAAACTACGAGTCCAACGAGATATGGCGTTCCTTATTTGGACCTTTATTTTTAATATAGCATCCAAAAAACTACATTTTTAAGGCGTTAAAATGGGATTCAGATCTTAGTCAAAAATACTCATTTTTCTTGCGGTTTTTTAATCGTAGTTCGGCCAAATCAAGGAGTACAGCAAAAAGACCGACTGTTTTGAACAGCTTGCTAGATATATTTACGATCCTCATCATTTAAGGAGAAATTTATTTTTTGACCAATTTTCACTTTTTTTAAGGGGTTACATCATCCATTTTTGCGAAAAATGGCAAAAATTAAAAATTTCCAGGCTTGAATGCCAATGGATTGGAAATTAAACAACGAGCTCAACGAGGTATGACATTCCTCGTTCTGACCATTACTTTCATTATACCAGCCAAAAAACTGACTTTTTAGGGCGAAAAAATGCGATTCGGACTTTAGTCAAAAAAATTAATATTGTAATAAATGTCAGGGTGTTAAAATATATTATGTATCTATTTTATAATTAACAAATAGTATTTTTTTAAATAGACTTTTCCGGGCAGTTTTCCCACTGTTCGTCAGCGACGTCGCAGCTGTTTTCGCGAGCAACTTGAGCAACGTCCTTGGCCATTCTCCTGCTTGCACTTAAGCCTTTCTCTCGCCGCCCCACAAATCTCCCGCCAACCCCCTGCCCCACCCCCATTTTCACCACCCACCGCTGCCGCCCAACTTTTCCTCTTTTTCCTGCTGCTGCTGCTGTTGTTGTTGTTGTTATTGTTGTTGGCTTGTCTGGCGTTGTCTGAAAAGTTTTCCATATTTTTAGTGCCAGCGAACCAGTGAGAGAGAGCGAGAAAGAGATAGTGAGAGCGAGACACACAGATAGAGTTTTCCAGTTTCCCACTTTGCAATAAGTTTCAAACTTAAATAAGGATAATAAAATGCTGTCGACTGCAGCAGCTTCCTGTGACTCTCTGTGTGTGTGTGTGTGTGTGTGTGTGTATGGATGTCTCATTTGTTCGCTTAGGTACACCCCAACCCACCACCCACCACCCACCGCCACCCACTTTTGCCAACCCCCTAAGCCAACGTCCTTGGGTTTGTCTGCTCGCTGTCTGCTCTTCCTGCGAAGCAACAACAACACCATTGCCGTAGAAAGAAGAACAAGGACTTTTCCCAGCAACCTTGCCATTGCCACTCCCACCCAACCCACCACCACCCAACCGCCCACCGCCCACCATCGCTCCCACGCCCCCTTTTCGCCGCATGATTCACTCGTGAACAACTTTTTAACATAATGAAATCAAATAAAATGTAGGTAGAAAGCTGATGCAGCCAAAGACACCCCATACACACATTCCTATATATCCCATAGATACATTTATATATACACATATAGATATATATATATAACTTGTGCGAGTTGGGGAGAATAACAAAATATATATTCCAGTTGTCTGCGGCTTTAGCTGCTTATTCTGTGGAACACTTTCGCTTTCCTTGGGAGCAGCGGAAAATAATGCAGTCGCAGCTACAGATACAAATACCGATAAAGCTGCGGATACGGATAAAGATACTTAAGTTACTTAAGATACTTCTTCCGGTGTCACCACTTAAACTAAGCGGTTATTGGAGTACATTTATCAACTTTTCAACATATCCTCTTTAAGATGTGGGCACCTGAGTAATCTTATTTATTAGATGTGGTGATGTAAGTTTTAACAAAACCGGAAGACCATTAGCTTTTTAAGACTATGTCAATTTCCATAAAATAATAATTTGGTTCTATCATAGAAATATATTCCATATTATAATGAAGTCGATCCTAAATATTTTTAATTATACAAAAACATAAGCAACTCTACCAAATTTTGCTTGCAAAAGCCAATGGTTTTTCTAGAAAATTTAAGGTCTTCTAGTTTTTTCAACACAATGTCATGGAATTGTATTTAATTATTATAATCAAGTCAATTTTGGAATTAAGCATTTTTGAAAGAAAAGTAAAATATTACAATAAATATACAAAATTCATTTCTAGTTTCTCTATCAAATCAGGTAAAATGTTATAATAAATATCAAATATTATATAGAATACTACAATATTAAGTATAGTTTACAATTAATTGTTACTTTTGAATCTTCAAATTTTCCAATTTCTTGCACAAAAGTGACCAGGAATTTCCCATCCAGATAAAATATTATTTATTTCCTTTTAAATCTTAAAATAACAATATACTGCGCCCTACCAAATTCCTATTACAAATCTTTGTTTTCGGGAAACAACAGACGTTGGCCCTCCGGTCGTATATTATTTTCCAGCATGTGAGTACCATTTTCCCCGCCGCTTGTCCTGCTGAATGGCTCCAATTGAGCCCAAATACAAAGGCGACTCATTTCAGTTCATTTCGATTCGTCTCTGTCCAATTCAATCTTGTCCCTCTTTTCACTGCAATTTAAATATTTTCTAACAATTTGCCCATCCCAATTGCGAAATGAAAATTAGTAAAACAAAAAGAGTGGACAAAAAAAAAGAAGTGAATGTAGAAAGGGGAATCCTGCTGCTCATTTTGGCAAACAGCCTCTGGCAGCTGCCTCAGTTTTCCCTTAGCTTTTCCCGCTTTTCCCCCGACACAATGACAATTGCAGAGCAACTGTTACAGTTGCCCCACCTTCGGACCCCAATTTTCATTTCAACCATTCGGAAACTGCCTCATTTGTGTATGATTTTCTGCTTCAAATGAGCTCGTCTTCGGCATTTATCAGCCGATTTTTTAGATTGGGAAAGCTTTCAATATATGTTGTGGGGTATTTTCTTAAAGTATTATATCAAATGAATCTATGTTTTGTATTTTATTTAAGAGATCACAGTTAAGCTTAACAAACACATATAAAATTCCACTGTTTTTAATACAAAAGATAAAATTATGTGACTTCAAAAACAATGAAATAAAAATCAGCATCTAATATGATAATATTTTTGGTATTTTTCTGATTTCCGATAAAAAATATATCTAAATGTAAGTTTAAATTAAGTTACAGGTACAATTTAGTTTATATTATTCTTTAACTGAAATTCAAACCTTGTTACGGTAGAATCGAAAGATTCTAATATATTTGCTGTTTAAAATGTAACATATTTAAGTTTAAATATCTAAAAATATATTTTTAGTTCGGTTTGATTTTGGCATTTAAAATGTTGTTTAAAAGAAACTTGTTCTTTGTTTCTATATTTTATATCCCTGACTTTTCAGCTTCCAGTTGCGTGCGTCCTGCTTTAAGCTTGACTTGGCCAACTCCCTGTGACCCCTGCCACGCCCCTCCGGCGACCCCGCCCCGACCCGCTGCATCTCCCCTCTCTCCCCTCCCACCTACCCACCGCCCACTCATCCTGCGCTTCATTTCGTGCGCTGTCGTCCATCAGTGAAATAAAAATGTCACTCCCATTGCAATCCATCACGTGACAAATGTCCCTCTGCCGCACTCTGCTTCTTCCTCTTCTGCTTCGGGCGTAATAGCGCCGAAAAAAGGAGCAGTGCCAGGATCGGAAAATACAGAGAAAAAAAATACTGAACTTTTAAGGCAACTATAAAATTTTGTATTTCAAAATCCATGTTGTAATGAATACTTTATAAAGGAATTGTCATACCAATGGTTTAAATTTTTGTTAATAATATAGATATAACTTACAAAATATATAAAATATCATATTGCTTTGTCACAATATTTTCAAAACGAATATCAGAATAAAGTCCATTTTATAATAATAATACGAATATTGCTAGTTATTTTCCGAGTTCTTATCTTAGTAAGTATAAAATATATGAGGCTCTCTATGGAAATCCGGTCATCCAAAACTGAACTTTGAATAGGGTTGCCACCCTATAATTACTAAAAGTTTTTCGGCCTTAAGTCTTTGAGAGGCTACAACTTTTAAAAGAGTGAACCGATTTTCTAAGATCCAATTTTGCAATACATATTTAACTTATGGAATTTATAAAATCTGTCCTTAATAAGTTGGAAATATATCTATAAACTAGTAAACCGAGATAATATTCAGTATTACTCAATTGAAATTGATATTTAACAATGCAATCTCAATTGTTCTCAGTGCAGTGGGCGGAGTGGGAGTGGCAGGCGGCCAAAAGCCAAAGCCAAGCCCAGTGAATGACGTGACATGGCGAAAAACTTTTGGTTCGCCAGCAACACGCAGTGGGCGTGCGGCGGTGGGCGTGGCACACACACACACCCGCACTGCCTTTTTTTTTGTATTTTACCCATTTTTTCGCAATCTTTTTTTATATTCCTTACTCTTTTCTGGTATGTTATTTTTATGCGCCTTAGTCTGAGTTTGTCTTTTGCCTCGCTCCTTTTCTTCTTCGTTTTTTATTGTAGATTGCATCCAAAATTTATGTTGTGTGTATGTGTGTGTGCGGGGCGGAAAATGGGGGCGGTGGTGTGGGTAAAGTGGGTGGTGGGGCGGTGCAGGACTTGGCCAAAATGGCCGCTCCAAGTCGATTATTTATAAGCACTGACAGCGTCGCGTCAACTTGATGATAAACTATGTTTGCCGCGGCGTCCTAATTGAAAATAATGTTAGTCTGCCCACCGCCCAGCGAACCACCCACCAGCCACCCCTCCCCCCTTTTTCACCACCCCCCCAAAAGTGCACTCAAAAAATTGTGGGTTTAAATTGGTTCTTTAAATCTGAGAATTGAAGCATTTTCCTAAAATCTATAATCTATTTTAAATTGTTAAAAAAAATCAAAAACATTAACGTGTATTTTGCAAATATTTTTTTTAGCATTTAAATGTAAACTTAAATAAACTGTAAACTAAAATATTTTCTCACGCTTAAATAGGGCTAATTTTGGTGTGTTAGAAATGTATTCAAAAATAAAATATAATAGATATTTTAATTGTAATTTACTGACGCAACGGTTTTACAATTTCCTTTAAAATTACTTAAACGTTAAGTATACCGATTATAAAATAAATAAATACTACAAAAAGTATTCTTCGATTTCTAATTTTCTTTGAAAAATTTTCATAAAAAAGATAAATAAAAAAGAAAGTATTTGGTTGAAATCTGAGACACCTAGGTTTAAGTAAAATTTTGATAAAAGGCAACAATACGTACATATGATTCATAAGCTTTGAAGAACATAGTTTTTTTTAATGTATTTAATTAATAAAATATGTAATATAAATTTGTATAAAATATAAATTATTTTTTTTAAGCTCTATATTTTTCTAAAATAAATATGGATTTTTTCCGGTGTGATTGCAAAAACTTTTGGCCGGAGGAGCTGTAGGCGCACTGGACGTATACGCAATGTCACGTAGGTGGTGGGCGGGCCAGAAAAGAGACAGCCGTCCAAAAAGGGGGGGAGGGAGTGCGGGGGGGCGGCAAAACAGGGGTGGTGAAGAAAAAATGGCGCAGCCCCCGAAAAATTGCAATCAACTGCAAAATTGCCGACGTAAACGATGGCCAAAAAAGAAAAAGTACAACAAGAATTTTATATCGTCGGGGGTGAAAGGGAAAGGGGGGCGGGGGGAGGGGTGGAAAAATCGAAACTGGCAAGGACCAAGGAAAAGCGAAGGAAAACTGCAGCCAGCAGCTGCCAGGACACGTACATCCAACAAGCGTTGGAGAAGCCTGACGCTGATGGAGTCAGGAGCCAAAAACGATGTTTGCCCCACCCCCTTTTCGCCCCTATTTGGCCGCCCCTCCCCCTTTGCCAACCCGCCCCCCACCCCCCACCCCTCACCCCACCTGACTGCGTTTTTACTTCCTTTGCATTTTTTTTGTGTGTGTGTGTGTGTTGTTTTTTGCGCCAAGCCCGTCGTAAAAACAAACTGAACTGAAAAGCAGCCCAAGGAAGCAGCCAAAAGGAAAGCAACCTCCCGACCCCTCTCCTAAAGTTGCATCTCCTGGGAAATTCAGGGGGGGGGGGGGTGGAGCAGAGGCGCAGGGGGAGGGGGCGCAGGTGGGGCTGAGGCCCAAGGAGCTCCAGCAAAAGGCCAAGGAAGCAACGGAATTTAGTGGTTCGTTGTGTGAATTTCGACATGCCCTTGTTTTCCAATGCGTTCGATTGGGAAAACTTATTTTAATTTAAGGAGTCTAAAAATAATGTTAAAAAATGTTAGATATTAAAATTTAGATATTAAATTATAGGTATTAGATTTTAAACATTTAGAAAAAGTATTGAGCACAATCGTAAATTGCCTTATAATCATGGAAATATTTAAGCAGTTTGTGATAAGCGTCCTTTGATGATAGGTAATTCGTTGTAGAATTGGAATATAAATATTAAGACAAAATATTATGGCAATATTTTTATTTTTTCAACTATAGCGTATTAACTATTACCAGTTGTCTTATGGAAATATTATAAGGCATCTAATGGGATTTTTAGTATTAAGGATGAAATTGGACGGATTATTTGGAAACCTATAAGATATGTATTGTCAATTAAAGACTATAAAGATACCATTGAAAACTAGAGGTTGTTAATTTTTAAAAGTTTTTCAGCTATCCCGCTAAAACTAAAATGCTTTATATTCCGTAGAACTTAAAATAATCAATTATGTTCGGATTTTCGGTGGAAATGGTATTGATGTTCCTTAGGATTCTAGCCGGACTCAAAAAGATTTCTATAACACCCTACCCCCGATATCATATGATTATAAAAAACAATTATAAAAAACTATGAAATTGGAACCTTTTTATATATAAATTACATTTTCAAAATAACTATTATCATTTTTAAAACCCCTTCTTTAATTTTCCTTTCAGCTTCCTGGCCAGCCGCATTAACCCTTGATGGACTGCGTGCCTGTTAGAGTAAAGTACACACACAGAAAAACAGGCAGAAATTCCATTAATTTTTGTCCTTCTTATCGCTCGGTGGCTCAGTGGGTCGCCTATTGGAGGGGGTGGGCCGCCGCCACCACTGATTTTCCCGCTTTTCCCCATTTTCCGCCCACTTGCCGCCCACTGCAATCTTTCGTTTTCAGGGTTCCCTGCGTGCCGCTGTGCAGCAGCTTTGGCTTAGCAGCGTCACGTGCTGCAGCGCAAACTTAACGCATTTCCGTGCCCAAGGAGATGCACCACCCCCCAGCCACCCACAGCCACCCACTGCCACCCAAAACCACTCAACCACCCACTGGAGGAATGGGGGGAGGGGCGTGCTCAAGGGCCTTATTGATGGCAGCAGCGACATGGCTGCGAAAATTTATTGAAGCGTTAAGTTGCTGCCTTCGGAGACTCGGTTTAGTTTTCCCCCAAATCACTCCGATTTTCCTATCGAACCCCCAATCCCCCCACCCTCCCGCATCGCCACTTGGCAGGTATGAAATGCTCTTTTGCATGACCCCTGACCCCCCAACTGCACCGCGCCTTCGAGTGGTTTTCAGTGTACACTCGTCCAGCTGCTGGTCAATACACGAAAAATGCATTACGACTGTGTAATTCCATTTAATTAGTTGCCCCAAACAAAGCCAGCAGAGATAGGAAAGTAAAAACCAAAAAACCATAAAATGGGGGCAAATGGGAGTTTAAAGAGGGTCTTTAGATCTTAAAATACAATAATATTTAAACAGAAAATAGTAAAAACAAATGTTAAAATATGTTCATTATTGAAAAAAAACCTTAATAACATTAATTAACAAAAGGTTAAGTAAGCTTAGTATCTTAGAAAATATATATTATTAATATTTCTTAAAAAAAAATTGAATACAATTCGCAGCCGGTAGGATTCGAACCTACGCTCCCAGAGGGAATCTGATTTCTAGTCAGACGCCTTAACCACTCGGCCACGACTGCTCTATGTTTTGGCCAAATTCCATTTAGGCCATGACATTTTAGCCAGATTACTATTTAATTGTCTATTTATAGATAAATCTGTTTATATTTGACCATAACAATTTTTGCGATGAGTTTCTCAAGGGGTTTTATATAGATAAGATTATACAATCAATATTTTTAAAGAAACTTTAAGGTTAGACACAGGAAATGTTTTATAGATTACTTATTTTATAAATAAAATAAAAAAAGTTAAGCAACAAAAAAAATACATATAAAAATATTTGTCAATGAGTTTTTATTCCAACACAATATATAAACGATTATAAATAAATATTACTCATACGCAATGTTGGCACACGGAAAAATATGTATTTCATTGGAAAGTTTAAGAATAAAAAATTATCTAAAAGTTTTGATTAATAATGGTTTTTGATTTAATTTTTAAAAATAGGTAATGCTTATATTATATTTATCCAAGTTGCTACCTTTTTATCACAGTGCTATCGTCGACTTGTAACTGCAACAAAGAGGCCAAAAGCAAACTCTACTCCATTTTCAACGCTTTCCCTGACGTTTGCCCGGCCAATCAATGTTCGATTTATCCATAATTTATTTATTTTAGTCGCTCTCATGAATATTTCCCCTCGAATGCAACGGATGGATGCCACATTCCTGGGCAGTTATACAATTTTGCATTGGCAGGCGATTTTCCATCGCCATCGGCTGGGGGAAAATGTTTACTCGCCGACTCTTCATGTCTATTAGGGCAAATTAATTGTCTATTTATTTTTTGTTTACTGCCGCCTGCCATCAAAATAATTCGACATTTAACATGGCAGGTAAGCTGGCAGCCTTTTCCTTTTTTTTTTTGGAGTGCAGGCACATGACGATCCAAATCGAATCGAAAACCACTTGAAAGCAAACAAGTAGCTCCCCAGCGTTGTTGTGCCATTAAAAATGAATTAAAGATAAGTTTTGGGGACGGTAGACCTTTGTTTTGGCGATGGGCGCCATTTTGTTTGGCTGCATTATCGATGAGGCGCCAAATTGATTCCAAGTGCAGTTACGTGCATGTAATTTGGCTGGCGAAGGGTTGACTTTGAACTCAAGGGGAGGGGGTATGCGGGAAAACTCAGATCTAAAGACAATTTTAGAATTTTTAAAGAAGAATTGGAGTTATGGTTTTAAAAAGAGGTTATCATTTATAGAGGTTTTAAAAAAACTATTTGCGAAAACGCCCTCATGTATGCAACATATTTTTTACAAGAAAATATATTGACCCTATTGTCAAAAGGTGCGTATACTAATTTTTTTTATACCTACAATATTTTAGCTAAGCTTTAAATTAGTTTTAGTATTTTAGTTTACTTATTCTTAATTTTATTTTAGTGTATACTTAATTTGTGTGAATTTTAAATACCTTTGTGTGTCATATCTTATGGTCAAACATTTGATAATAACCTTTTCTCTATGAAAGGAGATTTGCTTGCAACATTTGGTGTTGCATCAACAAATCAAAGAGCTCAAGAATTGCAGCTTAAGAGCGGCTAACAAAGAGAGTCCCGCTTGAGTGCGAAATAAGAGTGCAAATTGTCCAGCCGCGAGAGCTTAAACTGCAACCGAAGTTCCACTCAAACGTCGCAGCGAGCAGCGCAGTCGGCGTTGCAGCTCAAAGAGAAACACAGAGAGAGAGAGGTGCAAGTCGGAAAAGCCAAAGTCAGAGAAAAGCGAGCTCAGTTTACACTTTGAGTGCAACGTGAAAGAGGAAGTGAGTGCATGTTGCAGGGAAAATGCGAGTAGAAAATGTTAGAAGAGAACCCGAGTGAAATAGGCGTTTTGGAAAAAGAATAGGAAAAGTGTGGGTTAAGATAAAAGGTAAGTAAAGGTTAAAGGAAACTATGACTTAAAAAATAAGTGTGGGTTAAAATAGGTAACTCTTGGAAGAACCTAAGTATTATAATATATTATATTTTAAAAAATTTTCAAGCTTAACTAAGAAAATTTTCTAAGAAAAACTAGGGCTGAAGAGGATTTATGTTTAAAAATAAAGTAAGGGTTATAATAACCAAAGCATTTTGTTTCGAATACTCACTAGTTGGTTTCCAGGGAGTTCCAGGAGAATGTAAGTTTAAGTCAAGATTTAAGAATAATATTAACAATGACAATGATATTTTGAGAACTTATTGAAAAAAACAAACGGGTTAAAGTATAACCGTTAACTAGAAGATTATTTCAAAAGTAAGGTTAAGGAATATGTGAAAAAATTAACTAGAAGTTAAATTTTAAAGTAAGGTTAAAGAATGTGGTTAAGAATTCAGGCCTGCGAAGAAATGAATACGAGACCTATGAAAATCTAAGAAAAATGAGAGTCTTGAGATGAGATTGAGGGCTAGCCCAGGAGTGTAAGTTCTTGACCAGAAGAGAAAGTTAATAGTAAGGATTTGGAGAATAGAGGCTGGTGAAGAATTGAGTGCAAGTAGTTAGGGAGAAGAACGAGAGTACCTTCGGAAAGTAAGAGACTGGCGAGTGCAATTGCAAAAGCGGAAGAGAGTTGGCCTGCGTTTGAGTGCATGGCTGACCAGCTGTTTGTTTGTGTGGGCGTAGAGAAAGGGGGGGTGGGTAGGTGGGTGGCCGTTGGGGGAAGGGGGGCTTGTAAAGTTGTTGAGTGTACGATTTTTGGCAGCGACGTTGACTGCGAAGCCGGCAGAGCGGCAGAGGCATTGAGCCGGCGCACGTGGCCACGAAACTTCGACAACGTTCGACGTTGCAATGGGTGTTAGTCCCTCGCAAAACCCCCCACCCCCTCTTGATACTGCGCCCCTGCAATGCCCAACGACCCCCCCCCCCCCTCACCCCTCCCCCCGCACGCATTCGCAGCCGCAGTTGAGCCCACTGGCCACGCCTACGCAGCGGAGGCGGTGGAGGCGCTGGTTGGGATTGGTGCGCCGAACTGGACACTGCCACAGAAATACGGCACCTCCTCGCTCTTCTCCCACCCAATTCTACAGCACCCCCCTTCTTGCACTTCTCTTCCCCTTCCCCTTCCCCTTCCTCTTCGGGCTTTTTCGGACATGGCGCGTAAAAAGGCGCTGCTGCCGTCGACGTTGGCGTCGACCTTTCCTGTAAAAATTTTTGGGGATTATTGATGCGAGGCGCACCGAAAAGAAGAAGAAGAAGAAGAAAAAGAAGAATAGGGGGTGAAAATAGGGTTAGAAGAGAGGTGTTGGAGAGAGAGAGTTTTTCGGGGGAGACAGGGGTGCCAGAGAGTTTGGGGGAGAGGCGAGAAAGAGGGGCTTAGAAGGGGGCAGAAAGAGAGTTAGGGGTTGGGGGTGGGTGGTTATTAGTGGGGAGTTAGTGTAGAGCGAAAGGGTGCAACGTAACGGTAGGGGTGAGCGGAGACATAAAGAAAGAAAGTGAGGGGTGGGCAGAAGAAGAGACGATAACGGGGGGAATGGGAATGGGAAAAAAATAAAACGTGACCGAGAGGGAGGCTATAAAAGGAGGGTTAAAAAGAAAGCCGAAAGCGGGAGAAAGCAACCGTGGGGTGTAAAACTACTGTTATTTTTCGTTTCTCCCCCGTTTTTGTGTCTTCTCTCCTCTTTGTCCGTGGGCAAGCGCAAAAAGCAAATGAAAAATATTAAAAACTATTGATGAAGCACATTCGAAAGAGAGGCAAATACCGGGCAGAAAGAGAGGGCCTGCTGAGACCCAGAGAGAGAGATGGCATGCATGCGTGTGTGTGTTTGTGTGTGAGTGTGCGGGTGGACATAACGGCATAAATGAGGCTTTAAGCTTGTTAACAGCCAACGCTGGCAGCGCTGCCGACGTCGCAGTCGTAAAAGTTTTTAGTATAAGTTACGAAAACTAATCGTGTGTGGGAGCGAGAGGCAGCGAGGGGTCAGGGGTCAGGGGGTGGGCGAGAGCGAGAGCGAGAGGGGATGATGACCCCACCAAAGTTAATATGCAATTTTTCGCGACCATTTCCCCTTTCACATATTTTGCGGGTTAATTACTCCGAGTTTTCGGTGAACGGTATTTTTTGAGGGTGGACCAAAATGTGGGGTTGGGTAAACAAGGGAATTAACCAAAGTGAAAGTTATTCACATTATTAGGAGGGATTTACGGTCAGTAAGCAAATATATGCTTGTTAAATAAATTAAATTTTAATAGAGGTAGATAGTATTCTACTAAGACCTCATAAACGCTTAAAATATATTTTTATAAAGAAATAATTGGCAATTACATTAATATTATGAAGCAATAAATTAATAATTGGTAAAAACGGAATGGTTAAAAATTCAATGAATGTAGTTTGAATATTAAGTTCGAGATGATCATAACTATACCTATAAGGTATTTTTAAAATTGTAATTTCTAACAGGAAAATATATTTAAATTTTTCCAAAGATCAAAAATAAAATCACATTTCTATAAAATGAGTTAGTTTAGCATGTATGATTTAAATTCCAATTTAAATAAAATATTATTCATATGAATACGCTTATGAATGATATTTGGATTTAAATATTGCCAGAATGTGTAATGTGGAATGGAATGGAAATAAAGGAAAATATCCTTGGTTAAAGTTTCGATTTCCCCGCCCGTCACGCATTCATTGGCAGGACGAATCAATTTCGCCCGCCTGGCGGAACTTACCTGGCCGAGCACAACTGTACCTGGGCACGTCTGTATCGAATCCATTGGCGCGCTCGTCGCGACATGGCAATCGCTCTAAACAAACACAAAATGCAATAAATTCCGAAGCGCCAGCCAGGTGTGAGGTGTGTGGGGCTATCGATTATGGGCCCAAAAATCCGCATTCGCAGACGGACAAAGGAGCAAAAAAGCAGGACCCACCGGGTTTTGCATGTGTGGCCCCGGACATTCAGCCAACACACACGGCCAATAGATATACGCATTGATATAGTTCCGTCCGGGGAATCCCAGACGATCCGGGACTGGGCGGAGTGGCCAACCAGGCAACCTGGCCAACCCGTCGACTCCGGCTGCCGAGAAACCCGAATCCGAATCCACATCCGAATCCGAGTCCGAAACGAACCCAAAAAGGTCTGAAATGGCCCTCTACCCCCCAGTTTTTTCCTTTTGTTAATTAAGTTTCGTTTGTTTTGCAAGAGCCCTCAGACCGCACCGTTGTCGTATTTGAACTTTTGGCCAGGATACGCCAGGATGAGCACGAAAATACGCACACCGAAAGGAAAAAGTTTGAAAAATTTAAATGTATCAAATAATTACAGTCAATTAAGCATAAAAGTCCTAACATATCATCATATTTTAAACTTTTCTAACTGCCTTAAAATAAAGTGTTCTGATAATGTATTTTCATATATAAACTCTTTTTTTGTGTTTAATAACTATCGATATAATATAATCGATATAATCGATTCTTTTTTATTTAAATACCGATACAAAAAGTGTTGCATACCTAAAGGCGTTTGGCTTAAAATAATTTTGTTTAAATATAAAATAAAATGTAATTTTAAAGCAAAAACCTTAAGACTAGACAACTAGAAAATATAGTAATTTACATTAAATATAGCTAATTCATAGAAGTTATTTAAGAACTTTATTTATCTCATTATTAGAATATTCAAATATAATTTTCAAAACTTTCCAGTGCATGTAGGGTGAAGAGAATTAGAGAAAATGTGGCCATGTGAAGCAGGTAAATGAGATTTTATTTTATTTGAGGCTGCGCCATGCGGGTGTTCAGTTTATTTTGAATGCTTCGGCTTTGGTCAGGTCCATTATGCTTGAATCCCTATTTCGAGCAGCTGAGAAAACTGTAGATAATTTTCCAACCAAGTTAGGATCAACTGCTAGATCTGAAGATCCCCACGGGCAGGCGACTCACTCCAAAAACTATTGATTTTTACCAATAAAACAGAAGGTATACGAGGGGAGAAGCGAAGGGAAAGAGGAACGGAGGTTACTTTAATTAATAACTTGTCAGTGTGCAAATGACATGGGAGGAAGCTACCAACTTAGCGCCCTTGGGCCAAGCAATCTGAGCCAAGTTGACGGGGGCCAACTGCAGCTCCATTTTCTCCACTCGGGCCAACATCTCAAGTTGGTTGGCGTTTTGCGAGGGGGGTTGGGGGGGGGGAATATCTGGTGGTAATAGCGTAATAGAGCAAAATAGAGCCAAACTTGGCGATTTAATTCATGGCTCCCATTCGAACTTGACTCGATTCAGTTGTGTTTCTGCGGAAGATACAAATCATATTGTTTGGCATGCGGCCCTAGTTTTTGTATTTACTTTTTCTCCACCCCATACACAAAGAAAATTTTTACTTTTAGATAATACAACAAGACTGCAGTTATAATAAATATTTTAATTTGGAATTTTGCTTAAGAAATTTGTCAGCATTCATAATATTGCATTTTCGTGTTAGACTAAATTTTAATTTTATTAAAAAATATTTTAAGCAATAAGAACGTTAAAATGTAGTATATTAAATTCAAAATGTAGTATTCAAAGAACATTATATTCAATATATTGGGTGGGCAAGAAAGTCATGTCGTTTTTTTTAGTAATCGTTTTTAATCTAATTTATTTACGACTAATCGAGCACCAGGGTCACACTTTTTAGTATCGTTTTAAAGCTTATTGTCTTAGGTACTATCGACGAAAATTTGGTAATTATTCGATAACATTTGTGGAAGCTATAGCAAATTAAACATGGAGGACCAAAGTGAGCATTTTCGGCATATTTTGCTTTTTTACTTCCGAAAAGGAAAAAAAGCGGTCGAAGCTCGCGAAAAATTGTGCGAAGTGTATGGTAAAGATGCCATGAGTGATCGCCAATGTCAGCGCTGGTTTGCCAAATTCAGGCTTGGAGATTTTGGAGTTAAAGACGCCCCACGTTCTGGTCGACCATCGGCCGTTTTTGACGAACAAATTCAGGCTTTGCTGGATGAAAACCGGCGCTATTCAACGCGGGAGATGTCAGAGAAGCTCAGTGTGTCGCATACAACGGTTGAAAACCATTTGAAGAAACTTGGCTACGTAAGCAAGCTCGATGTTTGGGTTCCGCATAACTTAAAGGAAATTCACCTAACTAAGCGTATCAACATCTGCTATTCTCTGCTGCAACGGATTAAAAACGATCCTTTTTTGAAGCGGATCATTACTGGCGACGAAAAGTGGGTTGTTTACAATAATGTCCAACGAAAAAGATCATGGAGCAAGAAAGATGAGCCAGCCCAAGCCACATCAAAGGCCGATATCCATCAGAGGAAAGTTATGCTGTCTGTTTGGTGGAATTGGAAGGGTGTAGTGCACTTTGAGCTGCTGGGACGGAATGAAACCATCAATTCAGATGTGTACTGTCGCCAGCTATCCAATTTGGCGGAAAAAATTAAAGAAAAGGAGCCGGCACTAGCTAATCGCAAGGGTATAGTCTTTCACCATGACAACGCTAGGCCCCACACATCTTTGGTCACTCGGCAAAAATTAACGGAGCTGAATTGGGAAGTGCTACCACATCCACCTTATAGTCCGGACTTAGCACCTTCAGATTACCATTTGTTTCGCTCTCTTCAAAACTCTTTGAATGGTAAAAACTTTGATTCAGATGAGGCTGTCGAAAACCACTTGTCTCGATTCTTTGCTGGAAAAGACCAAAAGTTCTTCGAGCGCGGAATTATGCAGCTGCCCGAGAGATGGTCATTAGTGGTCGAACAAAACGGCCAATACATAATTGATTAATTATAAGTCCTGATATAAATAAATCATCTTTGAAAATATTGAAAAAAAACGACATGACTTTCTTGCCAACCCAATATAAATATAAATATATTAAAGCAATGTAAAAAATATCTAATCAAAAAAATTCATTTTAAAACCAAAGCTTAATTTTCATAAATTAACTATAGGTAACTAAGTATAATATTTCCATGCTTTAAAATAATAAAAACATTAAGGGATAAAAATCATGTCGGAAAAATAAAATCTTTGGGTACAAAACGTTTTCTATATTTCTAATGCATTTCTTTAAACACCTTTCATTCTTCCAGGTATTTTCCTCATCTTCTTTGCCACTTGACCACAGAATTCTCATCTTCTTTTGGCCACTCTGGACGACGTTGTCGAACTTCATCACTTTAAGGTCAAGCAGATGAAGCGGAAAAATAAAACGGAGCATAATAAAATAAAATAAGATAAATAAAAGTGGCGAGTATGGACGCCCCCGCTTTTGAATCCACGTCACAGTGGCCAGCTCCATCTCCCTGAATTTTAGCCATCTCCATGCAGCCATGTTGACCTAATTTTTTAACCCTCTGTCGTTTGTTTGTCTGTCCGTTTGTTTGCGCAAAATGGGTTAAAACTTTTCCCCCCGCTTCCTTGGTATGTGTGTGTGTGTAGCTTTGGGGCTGGCTGACTGGGGTTAAGTTAAGTAAGGCAAACTTAACCGGCTCCGCATCCCCCGTCCTCTTTCGACCCCCACGCAAAATGTCACACAATGACGCAGCGTTAAAATGGCAGTCGCAGTAAATGCGAAATGCGGAGGGGGGAGGGGGGAGGGGGGCTAAAAGAATGTCAGCATCTCTCAAGGATCTACGATCCCCCACTTCCATCCGGGAATATTTCCCCCTTTTTCTGGTTCTGACTTTGGCGTGACAAATGCATGGGGCCAATGTGCAATGTAATAGAAAAAGTTAAATTAGACGCACTGACGTCGTGGGTTTCGGTTTTCCGAATCGGGTCAGTGTACCCAATATTCTCAAGTCAAATTAACACAATCAATTGTTTTAGTTTAAAATGTAATTAATTAGGAATAGTCGTATATTCTTTGTGAATTTTTCCAGTGACCGAAAACATTTATTATTTGCGATTTCTATTTTTTGGCATTTCCATTTACAATTTTTACTGATTTTTTCGCACTTTGTAGACAAGTTTTTGAAGACTGGAATTAAAAGTGTGTTTTATTCTTTAGTACTTCAGAAATAACACTCTAAGATACAAATTATTTTTGTCCACAGAATTTTTCATTCTGTAAGGATTTATTTTTGTTTTAACTCATCTATTTGGATTTTTCATTTTATATATAATTTTCCTTAATTTGCTAGATTTATTTTATATATTCATATTATTTTATTAGTTGTTTTATATATATCATATTTTTTAAATAATAAAAATCGAAGCAAACATTACTTTTATTGCTATTTCCAACACACAGTACCTCAGTTTTTAATTCTACCCACCCTAACTATCAGAAATATTCTTTTCTGCCGTTCAGGATTGTATTTGACAGAAAAATGGTATGGGTCTGGGTTTGGGATGTTATTTGCGACAATGGGGAGTCGTCTGCGTAGTGCGTCAATCGTATGACCCGCTTTCAAGATCTAGCAACAGTTGTTATATATTTCCAGTTGAAACTACGCTATAGTTTAAGGATAGCCAAAAAGCAGCTGTTATAATTAATCTAATCCCTCGCAACCTTTCACTATCCTTGTTTATTTTCCTTTTGCCCTCCAGCAGCATTTGTTACGTCACTCATTACGTCATCGAGTGCATTCTTCATTTTGGCTCAACATGAAAAAGAAAAAAAAACAATCCAGACAATCTGGACTTCTCCTCCCAGCGAAAATACAAAACCTTCATCATCATCCCCAGCTCCAGTGCCATGTTCATCTGCGGACCCCATCATCATCATCATAATCGCGATTAAATTGCAATTTTTCTCACTTAAAGAACGTAATTCGCTCCGAGCCAACAATAATGACGGCCAAGTTAATGTTTTGCTTACCACATTCATTTCAACTCGCAGCAACTTTGGACACGGAATGAAAACAAAATAGGAGTGAATAGAACGGAATGGCAGTGAAGTCAGGGGCGTTCTCCTGACGGTGGTCAGGGGAGGGGGGGTTTCTTCAGGGGGAAGCTCCGATGTGGGAAGGTGCGGAACATAATTAATAACTCAATCCAAGCGGAAACCCTAAGACAGGCATTCAGTGCAGTTTAGTTCAGCTCAGTGGAGTTGGAGTTGCACTTGATTCTGTTGCTTGGGTACTGAGAAAAAACTTATGGAGATTCGGAGATTAAAGATCGTTGGATAGAAGGAAACTTTGACAAGATATCCATGAATCAAATTAAAATCAAAACATGAAGGGTGATTAGTAGGTAACCATGTTTAATCAACAAATATGATATGATAGATTATTAAATGATATATGATTATTATAAAAGATATATTGTAATATATAATATAATATAATATAATATTATATTATATTATATTATATTATATTATATATTATAGTTCCAGAAATATATATATTTTCATTGTTGTTCACTTGTTTAAATCTTTACGTTACAGATTGCTTAAATATTTATGTTGGTATGGCTTGGTTTTCGTCAAATTTTTCTGAGTTGTATTAGACTTTGACTCGGGAACTGTGTGGCTTAAAGTTTCTAAGACCTAGATATGGGTTCTTCAGCTCCTTAAGCTTGTAAAAATTCCCATTAGATCTAATATTTTCTGCGTGTAACCATATAGCTTGATGGCTGTGTGTTTCGTGGCCGATGTCTGTGGTTGTTCGCACTCTGCGTTTATGAAGTGCGTGATCGACTGGGCGTTAGGGATGGGGAAGACCTGTAGTCCTCGTGAGCGGTCACGAGATAATGGCCACAAGACCCACGCACACGCCGAGGGGGCAATTAAATGCATAGAGGCAAGACAGCTTGAAAAGGCGGAAGCGTCACCGTTCTTGACGCACTCATTGCGGCCACAAACCCGTGATTATATGGTAGTACCATCTTACTATTACCATTACCAGGCCCTATATCTTGGCAAAACAAAAAAAACAACCAAACCCCCTGTAATTAGCACTAGAAGACACAGAGAGAGAGAGAGTGCGTCTAACGTGGGGACGTATGTGCATTGCGCACTGTACCTGGTACAGTAAGCACTCGATGCACTCGCCCCAAGGCCGTGGGCGTTTTCGGGTAGGCGTGTTTGATTGTTCAATCATAAGCGGCTGGCCATAATCACAGTGCTCCCAACTGCTCTGTTTGCCTTGGCAATTAGCCGGGATTCCATACACCCCACTCCCTTCTCCAAGATAGTGCAGATTATTGGGATCTTAAATGGGGTCCATTTGGCGGGGGCTGATCTTGATAAACGGCCGATGGATGGTCTTATAATGGATCTCACCGCGGGCAATACGAGCAGAAAAAAACGCACAAATGATATGTATGTTTCAAGTGGGGCTATTATGGAAGGTTAAATTATGAAATTAAAAAGAAGTACTTAAACAACGATAAGAAGATTAAATATAGGGGTTAGGATATTTGGTTTAATACTGTAATACAATTCAATTCTTAAATATAAATCGAAATTGGAATTATTCTGCTTGATTTCCTTGAAAACTTGATCTTTAATAGAGTTACCAATTCTGGCTTGAAAAATAAGCCCAGAAAATATCAGAATACCGGAATATTTTTAAAAATAAAAATAAAATATAGGTAAAATATTGGATCAGTTAGTATTAGGATATAATGATAGCCTATACCTAAAAAGGGCTAAAGGCTCTAGTTTAAAAAGTACAAGTAGATTTTTTTAACATATGAAAAAAGGAGGAAAAACTGTTTTAGATCAGATATTATTAACATTTTATGATTACCAATATATTTTTAATTATTTTAGTGGAATGGAACTATGCATAAACGTTTTTCTAATAATACAAATTAATTTGTTCATACCATCTCCTTTCCTAGGCTATAATTAAAGTGAAGAATTATTATAATTTCACTTTTGCTGTGGCATAAAAGAAAGGGTTGCCATAAATATCAAGTGTAAAGTGGCAGGCAGCTGTCGCCAGCGAGTTCCCCCGATTGATTGAGTCGCCTGGTTGCCGCAAATTATATCGGTAAAAACTGAAATGCCGCGACCGCTGGCACTTCCACGGAAAATGCCGAAGAAATGCACTTCCAATAGCCACCTATATGTGCATATTTCTTTATGTTTATGTCTACACGTCTATATGTCCGTATGTAGATGAGCATTTAACGCGCCGCTTGCATGTGAAACGAACAAGTTGCTGCTGGGACCTCCAGCTGCACCTGCAATGCATTTAATTGCTGTTAGAACTTGGCCACAGAACTTGGCCATAACGGGTGATCTGCCCCTCGGAGCCCGGGCTCCCCCATCCCCTTTTCCTCGTATCCCCCCGATGATGATGAATTGCATTTTGCACACTTTAATTGGATGAATGTGTAATTAAGTTGTGTGCCAGTTCATAAATTGAATGCAGCTCCAGCTCGCAGATCTCGCAGAAATGCAAACTGCAAACTGCAAACTGAGAACTGAGAAAACTGCCAACCTTTTTTTTTTCTTTCATTTTTTTTGCCCGTCTGAAGCCGGGTTTCGGCCACAATTTCCGTGAAATCTTCAAATCAAACAAGACACATGCGTTGCGCATGCGCATTGTCCACTGCCATCTGCACCACGGCAACACAGCCACGCAAGTCCTGCCGGCACACTGAGCGAAATAGTTGCGAGTTCTTGGCCTTGGTTGGGCTGTTTAATACTGGTAAACTTTTTTGGGTATTAAAAGCAACCTCTAAATTTATCACTAAGTCAAACCTTAAAGTCTTTGGCTCATTTGAAGTCATTATAAAAGACTATGATTATTATCATTGTCTTTCATGATATTCTATTGAGCTTTATTGTTAAATACCATAACATAACATTGTAAAATGTCTTCAAGTTTAAATACTATTTTTATGGTTCTAAGGTTTGGTTAGGAATTTTAATATAAGTCGTTTGAAATTGGATAACTTTCATTAAAAATATATATATTCTTTTAATAATCATACAATTTCTTAAACAGCTTTTAATTTAAATGCGCGAATCGCTGATAATAATTGTTATTAAGAAATAATACTACTAAACTAATTCTAATTTATTTTATTTTTAAATTTTATCTTGCAAATATGTTTTTAATTATAATTATGGAATTTACATTTATCCCCGCAGAAAAAAGACCTTAAGGAATCCAACTTTATTTCTTAAAGTACCAGAAATGGTTAAGTTTTTTGACATATGAATGTTATTTATAGATCCTGACACTTAAGTCCTTATTCCTCGTAAGACCCTAACTTTTTTTTCAGTGTCAAGAAGAGGTGACCCTGGCAGAGGGGCTGATCGGAGGGGACTCCTTGGGCCACCTTGCTGGCTGTTCGCTGCTCACTGAGCCATCGTCATCGTCGCGTTCAACTTCGTGTTCATTAACGCTTTGCCCATTAAACTTGAGGACTGGTTCCTGACCCCTCCAGACCTCCAGACCTCCAGTCTCCTGACTCCTGCCTCCTGCCGCCTGCCCCCCGCAAGGCGTCCTGCTCGTCACCCGGCTCCAGTGCTTTTCGGAAAGCGTTTAATCGCATTTACATAGATTAGGCAGAATTTGTGTGAAATTGAAACTGAGCGAATGCAAAAAAAAAGTGAAGGAGCAACAGAAATAAATAAATAAGAGGCGTGCAAAGTGCGAAGATTACAGGAACCCAGGTAATTCCTGATAGACAGACGAACACCTGAGTGGCGATTCAGGATAAAAGACTAAAAGCAGTTAACCGAAAAAAGATACAAGCCAAGAAAAATAACGATAATATTTTTGGACAAGCAGGAAAATAATATTATGTTTAATTACAGATGAATCTAGTATTTATATCTATTTATTAATATTTATAATAAATATTTTTATGTTCATACTCTTTATATTTGAAGTATATATTTGTCATTCAAAATTTTATTTAATATGGATATTTTTAATTTTTTTGTGGATTCGCGAAATTCTCTTTTAAGCTTACCTAATATTTCTAAAATTACTCGAGCAAAAATAAATAAAATAAGTAAATTATATGAGGCTCAACCTTCAAACCTTGTATCTTTTTAGCCTAATAAGACACAATAATGTTCCAAAAAGTTAAAGATACAAATGGTAGCACATTTTGGGAATCTTTGATGGACTAGATATAAATACTTATATAAACAGTGAGCTACTTTTCGATGGTGCAACTACTCAGGTCCTATCAGTCCATTTTTTTTCTTTGGCCGCTGCTTACTTTCTTGTGCATTTCGTTCTGGCGTCCTTTATATTTTGGCATTATTTCTTTTTTTCGACTGCCTTTTTTTTATCACAACCCAAATTTCTTCATCAATTAAGAACATCAACGAGTTGCAGGGAAGGGGCGGGGGAAAAGCAGCATCGAACCAGAACAAAGAGTGGAAAAACAAGCCAAGGAATGGGCCAAGAAATGGGGGGGTGTGGGGTCTGGGTGGAAAATGGCGTCTATGCCTGTCCATACTTGTTATTATCCTTCGAGTCGAGGACGCTGACACTTTTTCGTCATTACTGTTAAAAGCGTTAAGGCAAAGGACGTAGCGAACCCAACAAACAACAAAATGAAAAGAGTTTTATCAGGCAAAATAAAAGGAAAGCAGCCAGAAAAAAGGCGACGGAGGAAAATAACTAAAAAAAATAAAGGAAAACTGCAAGGAGCTGGCATAAAATCTCTGTAGGATCGCGGGGCGGAGGGCGGAGAGGGGAGGGGCGGGGCCGGGCAGGATGTTTTGTTGGCCAGGGTGCCAAAAATTGAGGTTATCGCTGAGCAACGGCAGGACGTTGAGGACGAGAAAAAGAGGCTCACTGGGAAAAATACAGGAATCTTATAATAAATATAATATAAATTATTCAGAACATTATCAATACTATATGGATTTTTAAAAACTTAAGTCTACAGCTTTGAAACCTGAAGATAACATTGATTTTATTGCTTGGTATCAAAAAGAATGTTATATTTTCATATTTCATACGTTTTTAAGAGAGAGTTTTGGATTGGATCTTTTGTATATTTTAAATCAACTTTTATTTAAATAATATTAAAGGTAAGTGTATTGTGGCATGAATTGATATTCAAACAAGCTCTATTTTATTATAAATACTATAATATTTTGGCTTTTTCAGTTCATATATTTATAGATTTATCTATAGTACTAGAAATTACATACCTACAATGAACTATTGTTTAGTGTGTTATTTAATTATTAAAAGAAAATACAAGAAAATAGCTTTTTTTAAATAAAGGCTAAAAATAAAATGGTAACCAAAGAAGTTTTGTTAGGACTAGATAGCTTTAGAATTTCTGGTATTTCAGTTACTATTTAACCAGGTTTGTCTATAGAACTTTAAATTACAAATGTGCAAGGAACTATTTATTTTAGTTTAATATATTTTCTCTGGTAATAATATTTTTCTCACATTTTAAAAATAAAGCAGGAAATAATTTTGTTTTTGGCCGTGCCTCAAGAAGAGCCGGCCCAAGGAGTTGATGGTGCCTCCCTGCATACGGGACTGAAATGCCAAGGCGCGTGGGTCGGCATGTCCTTCATCAGGCTCATCAGGACATGCAGACGGAGGGACAGGGCAGTGAGGGGACTGAGGGACAGAGGGACTCCAGCTGCATCGGGATTCTGGTCGTCCTCGTCTGGTGAGCTCTGTATACCATGGCATCATTCCATCGTCCTGCGTGCTGCACGCGTCGTTGCGCTTAAATGCCAAAATGCAGCCCCCACTGCCATCCCAATTTTTCCTTATTTCTGGACCCCCAAACCCACTGATTACCGTTTTTCCAGGCACTACCCACTCCATCTTGAAATCCCCTCGCCGCCAACACACACACACATCTTACAACGCAAAGCGAGTGACATTTTCCGATGGTACGGCAGGGGTATAAACTTTTTGTGTTAAATTTGCCAATTTTGGGATGGGGAGTACCAAAAACAGCCACAGGAATTTATAATGATTATACATCCCTAAAAAGTATACATAAACTAAACTTCTATAACCAAAAAGCTAAATGCAAAGATGAAAAAAATGTTATTAAAGACAAATTATATATTAAGCAATAAATATTACAAAAATAAATTAATTATAATAAAATGGTGTTTATAATTTAACAGTATTTTGACAATAAAGCTGTACCAATAAATTCTTTTTTAAGTATTAATATTAAACTAGCGAAATATTTAATACTATTAAGAATTTTGGCAATATTATGATTTAATCTTTGAAGTATTGAAATCTACAGTGTTAAGACCGCAATAGTCAAACACTTATAAAATAAAATATATTTTGGCAAAATCTATTACAAATATTTATTATAAGCTTTGGAAGATTCACCAAATTATAGGTAATAAATAATATATAAATAGGCAAACGGCATCGGCAAGTTGTGCATTTATTTCGTTAAAGCTTGGCTTCTATTCGTCTTATTTTTGTGGGAGGACGTAAAGTTTTTCCCAAGTTTTGGCAGAGATTGATGAATTTTGATGATGTTTACGCGCAAAAGGAGAATTTTTCTTCAGCTGTATTTGTAGGTCTTCCACTCCCCCTCATTGTTTTTTTCCTTCTTATTTTTTAAGGAGTTTTGTAGCTGCAGCGGCATCCTTGAAATAACCTTAATCCCCCGGCACGAGGGGCAAAATGAATGATGTTCTATGGGAGGCGAATGGAGATGGGGGGGGGAATCCAGGACCCTCGATGTTGTTTTTGGTGTCAGCGGCCTGCATTCCTTGAGCTGCCAACCCAACCCCCTTTATATATTTCAAGGATATCGTTTCATTTTTTACCCCACATTTTCGTCTTCGGTGTCGTCGTTAGATTTTCATTTTCATTGCAATTTCATTTGGTTGCCGCACGAAACGCAACGCAAAGTGGCCGGGACCCTTTGCAGTTATGCAGCCCCCGCACTGCCACGACCCCCCTTTCACGCCACCCCTGTGTGTCCTTCGGTGCGTGTGCATTGCAAGGACGCATATTAATATCCTTACTTAGCTGCATGAAATGTGCTTAGCACGTTTCCACACTTTCCATCGCCGCCCCTCTATTTTCCTCCCCTGTCACTTGAATAGGTGAAAGGGGTGCGTTGAAGGGGGGGTGCCAAAAGGGGGGCCAGAGCTACCCCTTTTATCTGGGGGACCCAAGAAGCTGCAGGAATTTCCTTCTTTCATTCCCAAAGGGGCGAAACGGAAAGGCCTTGGATTTATTAAAGCGATTCAAAGATGTTTTCGAATTCGAAAGGACTCCAAATGTATTTTAAATGTATTTAAATTTAACCCGGAAATGTCAGTAATAACTGTTGATAAATTTTACGGAAAAGAGTTTTAATAAAATTGAATAAATAAATAATAATATTTACAAGAGACTGTATCTTTTTGTCTTGAATAAATTTAAAGATTGAAAGAAAACTCAGTTAATCTTAAAGGGTTGTGTAGAGAAAGAGTATCTATTAAAAAATAAATATTAAATAATACTAAATTTAAGGTGATGTATTTAATTGTCTTTAATTTGCTTAAAGTTTTTTAAAAAATTCAGTATAACTAAAAGATAAAAAAGTTGGTTTAAAATATCAAATCTATATATTGTAAGCTCTATATTATACAATTAAATTGGAGTGAAAGTGTAAGGTGCAACACAACTAAATTGAAAACTAATTAAAAGTGGAAAATTGGGCCAGGAGTGTCATTCAGATGTTAAAGGAAAATAATCAGGAAAATAAACATTTAAATGTTAAAGGAAAATAAACAGGGTAATGATAAGAAGGATTGGTTTAGAAAATCACAAAATTCGCAATATAAACTTTGGATGGCCGAGCAAGTACATCGAGTGCTGCGTAGGCGAGGCCGAGCAATTAGTTCCATTACGACTTCCGGCCGGCGAGGTCCTGCCGTCCATTCTCGCAGGAACCCAAAGGAATATCGCTCATACCACATGTGGCACGGGGACGCCAATGGCAATCGATGAGAGGCTGCACCATGCAAGAAGGGCAACACAAAGACGACGTTTATGCAACAGTCATTCGCTGAAAATGGCAGGCCAGCGGGAAACAACACAGAGTGGGTGGGGGAAAATGGCAGGGCGGAAAAGCGGAAAAAAACGTCGCTGGAAATGGCATGAAAATGAAAACCTACCGAGCTGCAAGTGGATGCTTTCTGTGTGTGCACTTTGATGCTCTTATTGCGTTTGCCAGCCACACACACACACACACACACATAACACACAGCAAATCAAATGAAACACCAAAACACAGACAAGGGAAAAGCGGAGTAGGAAAAGCGGGAAGAAATTGAGTGCCGCCCATGCAATTTGCAGTTATTGCCCCAAAGCATCGCAGCAGCACAAAAACCCCCACTCGGAAAAAAAAGGGACCCCCCTTTGGCAGAGGCTTTCATTTCGTCAGGATGGAAATGTGGATTCCTCTCTACTTTTTTTTTTACTTCTTTTTTCTATGCCAGCATTGCCAAAAAATCTCCAACCGGACGCAGTTGGTCAGCTAAACCCCTTTTCCCCCCACTCACACACACACACACACACAGGAATATATGCACGCTGGAAAAGTGCAAAAGAAAATGTAAATGAAAAGAGCGTGTGTTTTGCGGGGGGTTGGGAAAAATGGGTAAAAGCAGAGTGAAACACACGAAACAAAAAGAAAGAAACTAATTCGATTAATCATCAGGCCAAAAGGCAGCAGCAGGCAAAAGGCATCCTGCCAGCCAGACAACAACATGGAAAAGCGGAGGCAAAAAATAAGGAAAACTAAATGGAAAGGACCCGGGCACACACACACACACAGATACAGATACTCACAGATACATGTGCAGCCCATTGCAGCTGAACGTCGACAATTGTTGTTGTTTTTGCTGCTGCCGCTGCTGTTGATGACTGACTATAACACCCAGCCACCCACCACCCACCCACCACCCTCCTATTTTCCCGATTCCCGACAAGCCGAAAAAAAATGAAGGGAGTCGGAAAATGAAGAGATGGGCTTTGGGTGGACAGCAATCAGGAACACAGGAAGTCGCATCGATGGAACGCGGAAAATACTCTTACTGGAAAATATATACAATTGCATTTGCAGATACAATTCATAGATATTTGATACCAAAAATGATTTAAAAATATGCCAGTTCTTTGAAATGGAGCCAATCTATGATATAGTTATTTTTGAGACTGATTTAAAAGCTTGTCCTTAAGTAATTTTTATTATTATATTAAACCACATATCGATCTATATTTTATCTCAAGTAATTAATCTCTTATTTATTTAAACACTAGGTAAAGCATATATTAGTATAACAAGTTTTTAACGAATTTGTATACTTTCATTTTAATTTAGTAATCCTTATCAATGGGACTTCCATTTTTAGGAATTAAATAGTTCCTTTAAAAAAATGCACATATATTCCTTCATCTTTCAAAATATGCGAAGTCTGTCAAGTTGTCTTTGTACGCAAGTAATTATATTTTTTATAATAACCCATTCAAATTAATATTTTTTTTAAATCATTAATCGCTTAATTTGTTTTATATTTATTTTTATTTTAATATTAGATAAGTTATGTATTAGAGTGCAGAGCAAAATAAATAAATGTATATTAAATATTATTATATTATAAAAAGTTAAATAATCTTAAAATAGGTGGTATATTTTTTATTATAATAATTAATTAATTGTTTTGTCCTGCATTTGGAAATTTAAACAGTTCCATTCGCACTGTGCCAACTCGATGACCAATTGTTCGTACCCCTTGGCTGCAGCAATTCCCTCTTTTGAGTGCTTCTGGGTGTCCTGGTTGATGCGAAGGCGTTGCTACTGACGCAGCACCACTCCCCTGCCCCCCTTCCCACTACACCCCTGCAATTGCTGCACCACTGGGTGGCCCGGCCTGGCCTAAGCCGCCCCCTCCCGGCCACCCCGCCCCCGGGGAACTCCACCGACGCCACTGTACTGACTCCCAGCCATGCGGATTCAACCCAAACGACGCATGCACAGAGCCATCATTCGAGTGGCATGTGTGTGCCAGTGGCGTGGCAGGGGTTTCCAGGGGGTTCAGCGGGTGCTGGGGCTCCCCCCGGATGTCAGTGTTTGAACTGACCAATCTGCAGGCATATATTGCAATAGGCGCAAGCTGCAGGGTGCAGGGCGCACAGTGCGTATGCGCAATGCCGGAATATCTGAAAGCCTGGAGTCAGGTGAAAATGCTGAGACTGGAGATGAAAAACAAAAACACAACTATACCACTTTTTAGGAGGCCTTCAAAACTATTATATAAGCTATTATTAGGCCTAAATTTGTTTCCTTAAAACATTAAAAATCATAGCTTTTAGGTAGTTAGTACTAGTTAATAGACATTATATTTAATTTAAAATATTTGTATGCATTTTTTTAAATTTATAAAATTCGTAGAGATAAGATAAACTATATGCTAGGTATTTCTAAATTTTATTTACCTTATCCTTCATTTAGTTAAATTAAATAACAAAAAAAGTATTTTAGTTTTTTGTAGAGTTGTGCAACTCTTAACAACTTAAATATTAGGAGTTTCACAACACAATAGTTCAGTTTTCATTACCAAAATAATACAGATATTACGTATAAAACCTCCTCCCCTAGTAAAGTGTAATATTGATGGACCACTCAAGTAAAACCCATTCACTTGACCAGTCCATAGGCTTTTTTCCCTGTGTGTTGGCAGATATTTGGAGCTAGTTGGGGAGCTGAAAGATGGGGGCTGGGGCCATGCAATTAGTCTAATTGCTAAGCATGCCAGCCGGGCTATTTCCATTTGCATTCCCGTCCAAATCTGGCCAAGACAGATCGAAGAGGCAGCAGGCAAACTGGCGCTAATCGTTCAAACGAAATCAGCAACAATTCATTTGCACAACAAGCGCCCAGCCAGAGTTCCATTTTCAGAAACCGTGGTCCAGAACCCAGAACCCAGAGCCCAGAACCCACTACCCAGTATCCAGTATCCAGTATCCACTATCCAGTATCCAATATACAGTACCTCAAACCCCAGGACCAAGTCCAACTGGCAGATTATCTTAATTCACGTTGTGGGAGACTAATGAGTGCAAACCGTCGAGGAAGTGGGAGAATATCCAGCGAAAACAAACGTGAGGCCTTTCTCTCAATCTCAAGCTCGGCAGACGCCTCTCATTTTGGATGTGGGTTGTATTTGGGTTTGGTCTTGGGTCTTGGAATGGGATTTCGGACTAAGTTGCGGATCCATCGGACGTTCATCCATCGTGCCACTTCAACATGCGTGCGTTCGGCGGTTTTGAGTGGAGCAGTTGTACTCGAATGTCTTGTGGAAGCTGCGTCTTTAATTGAATTAGTGGGACCAGTCAGCCAAGCCACGCTCCCTCTCCAAACACTGAACGAAATTAGGGGATATTTCCAAAAATAAAATAGATTCATATTTCAAACGGAATGTAACCAACTATAGGTTCATAAGAAAACCAAATTTTTCCAGCTTCATAGTGATGCCAAAAAAAGACATTAAAAAAATCTTAAATTACTAAATCAATTAAAATAAATTAAGCTTAAGATGCGCCTATTTATGTCATCTTCATCAACATTATTTAAACAAATGAATTTCAATACAAATAATACATTTAATTATTGTATAATACATTTAAATTGATCTAATAAAATATATTATAGAATATAATGTAATACTATAATACAATTTAATAATATAGTATAAAATATATTATTTAATCATAAGCAAACGAAAAAAATATTTGTACAGATATTTTTAATGTAATGAAATCAATTATAAAGTAGCGGATATTTTTTTAACATTTCATTTTAAATGCTACTACATTGGTTTCGAATTTCTTTCATATAATTAATTAAACAATTAGGGTTTTACACAAACAATGGCAGGAAATGTTTTAAAAATGATATCACATAAAATCCGACGTCTATTAATAACTTATTATTTATTAATTTATTTTTGGCGGCGTTACAATATTATTTTCCCAAAGTAAGTTACCTTTTTATATCACCTTTAATAACATACTTTCTTTGAGTGCAGGCTGGTCCCCAACTCTCGGCGATCTGTGCGTTTCAAAATCGCATTAATTGTGCGCGAGTTCCCGAACTCGAACGCGATTGCCGGGCGATTCTGGTGATTCTGGTGATTCCCCTTAACCCGCCGATGGCCCGGCTTCCCTGGTTCCCGGGATCCCTGGGTTCCTGGTTTTCTGGGGCCTTATCTGGGCGAACGCGTTGTGCGTTGCTTGTGACGCCTTGTGTCGCTTTTAATTAAGCATAAATTTCATCACACAAGATACGAGTTGCAGTTGAAAGGGGCACGCAGTGGGCTCTTTCTTTTTATTTTTTGTATTTCTTGTTGCCTTTGGTTTTTTGTTTTTATTGATGTTGCAGCAACATGCAGAGCGGTTGAGGCAGCTGTTTCCCAAGGAGATGCCCAAGAGATCCCGGGGGAGACATTATGACAGCCGCCTAATTGATTGAGCCATTTCACTGCTGCCCCGAAAAGTTTGCGTCTTGCAGGGGAAAGCGGCAACTTTCTTTGGGGGCCCCCATCGTTTGTCAACCGTCCACACACAGATTGCACAGCTGCCGGAGTTGGCCAAGACAAATGGAGCGCCATTACAGTTGGCCAGGAGCAGGTCCCAAGTACCAAGTGCCAGGAACCAGGAACCAGAAACCAAGAGTCAAAGCCAAGAACCCTTGGCCACGAGCCACATCCTGCGGTCAGCCAGCGAGTGAAGCAGTTCCCCCAGCGGGCTATTATCATCATCGGTCAAGTCATCGGGAATAAATCCTATTTTTTATACAAATATATTGCTTAATTATAAGTTTAGTTACCAATAGTGGCAGCAAGGTCAGCCAAAACTGCAATCAAAGAGCCCACACTTCTGCTTTAAATACCCACTTAACTGAACTTATGTACATTTTTTTGTTCAATGAAATACTTTGGAATTTTAAAGAAGACTTGCAAATGTCTATCCCGACATCAAAATGTAAGCCTTAAAATATATGTAACTATCTATTTATTTTTTTCAGAATATTAACGTAATGTAAGCCTTAAAATATATGTAAATATCTATTTATTTTTTTCAGAATATTAACGTTTCCTATCCATACTTCATTCTTAAATAAGTTTGCTTTTTAAAAAATCATGCATATACCATGACTTTAAGAATTAAGCCTTTAAAATCATATTTTTAGATTTTTCCTTTTAATACCTCATCATTAAACATATTTGCTTTTTAAATAAAATCATGCAGAGGCTTAACCCTTGTTAAAAATAAAAGTCTTTAATTTTGTCTGCGCTGTCCTATCTGCTAACCTATCATAAAATCGTTTTGCTTGATGATGGTCAATTCTTGTATGAATGGTTTGTTATGAAATCATATATGTAAGTATAAGTGAGAATTTAAAAATCTATTTATCTACTCAAAAATATTATAGCCTAAATATGAATGTTACTATCTATTATAATGTTCTTATTTTTAACGTTTTCCACTCTTTCCTATCAATACCTCTTAGCACAAGTCATTTTGAGTCGGTAGTTCAAGCTTATCTTTATTTAAAAGGCAGGACTTCCGCCTCCGCATATAATATCCACGTATCGAACGGCTCTTTAAAAGCACCTCCCACTTCCGCTTTTGCTTTTGGTAACTGACGAAACGTGGGTCATTGACTTGGCCAAAAGCTTTTGTTTGGTTATTGCTTTTGTTATTACAACGGCCCACACATGCCCGTCATCCATGGGCCACTTTTTCTTCTGCCATTCTTATTTCGGCTCGTTTTTTTCAGGGCTTGATAAGAGCGACAGACGCTGCCCATCCCGACCACCTGACAAACACCTGTCTGGCCCAGGTCCTGGTCCTCATCCCGATCCTCATCCTCATACCCATACCCATACCCATCTCCATCCTGTTTCTGTTCCTGTTCATGGCTCCTGCGGCCTAGCCTGTTATGTTCTGATTTTTTGCCATCATCGTTTGAAATCGTATCGCATTTTTTTAAAGGATATTGTTTCAAATAATTCAAATTGTAAACACACTCTGCGAAAAAGTATATATTAAATATAGAAAGGATTGGGTTTTATATACTAAAACACCTTTAAGTTGTGTTGAAAATATGGGATTAAGAGCTATGCGGATTTAAGTTATTTTCTTTTTCCTTTTTCTTAGAAAAGTTTTTTTGGAAAGACAATTTTAAGAAAAGCCCATTCAACAAATTAAATTAAAGATTCTTTATTTGACCCATTTCCTTTTTTGGATATCCTGTTAAAAAGTTTCTCGTGAAAAACTTTAAAAAACTTCCCTGGCGATTTTAAAAATTAATAATAGTTTTTTATTTAATTTAAAATTGTTTTTATATACCTTTTATTTTATTTTTTGATTTACTATGAGAATAGAAATTAAGACATTTAAAGAATCTTAAAAAAACAGGCCAATTAACAAATTCAAAAAATGTTTTATAGAGTTTTGTTAATGCTAAACATTGCCGACTTAAGAAATTTCTCTGTTTTAAAATTATGTTTATTGTTATTTTTAGATATTATTATGTTATATTATATGTACATATATTAGTATTACAATAATAGTATCACGTCACATTTATGAAAAATATTTTTGTTTAGTGCAGGATTGGCTCACACTGCGCTTCAGTTAATGTTTGCGCCAATATTTTGCGGGCAGGTGGTTTCTGGTGGGGGTTTGCCAGGGAGGGGCTCCACCAGGGGCGGGGAGCAGAGGGGGCGGGGGTTAGGAGGTCCGTTCCGACGGTCTGGCCTGGTCAGCGTGCGGAGGCGCCTCCATCGGTCGCCGGTGCCAGCGTCGTCGTCAGTGTGTCCAGTGGAGCGTGATGTCGTCTGACATTTACGGATATATGTACATGGACAGCCGATTACTCACATAGGGAACGATCCAGGGGGGGGCGTTTTGGTGGATTGGGAGGGGGGTTGGTTCGCGAATGCGGACATTGCTTTCGGACCCCCTGGCCCAGTCCATCCTCCGCCGGTTTGTGCCTCGTTTTATGTATTCCCGTATTTGCGTTTCCTCTTCTGGTTTTTTATTTTGGCTGCTATATGCGGCTCCTCCTCGAAAATATAGAGGATAACACGGAGAGAAAAAAAACGAGTAAACTTTGCAAAAATTTTGTTAACGTAAAAAAGTCTCTTTGTTCTTGTTTTTTGGTAAATGGCAGAAGGTGAGAATGGGAGGCTTAGGTGGGTGGTAGTGTTCCACAAAAATATGCTAGCCATTTGCTTGCTCTTTTGTAGCTCTCAATCTCTTGATAGGAAGTTACTTCCCTACATTGATGGGTTCGATTGAGTATTATCTATCGATGGGGGTCTGGGTTATCTTGGGTAGATCTCTGGAATATAATTTTTAAAGTTAGGCTTAACTTAGAACTGGCTTTACTTCATATATTATTTATTTCATTTCATTATATTTATAGGTCTCAGTTTAATTGAAGACTTCCAAAATGTTTACTATGGTACATCAGTACTTTCCAAATTGCTACAAAAATAAGATAATATCTATAATATTACTTATTAGATCTATTATTTCAGAGTATTCTCAATATCGTTTCGGCCCCGTAAGTGACTCCTTCAGTAGTTCCGGCTTTTGCTCGTCGGTTTTGGGGACTCAGACAGCCCCCCGGGCGGCATCCAAGCCCCCACCCTCTTTTGGCCATAACCTCTGTGATGTATCGTCAATATTTTGTACCTTTATCAAAATTAAATTCCGGCCAGGAACGTGTGCCTACACGAGTGGCTCTTTCTGGGATTTCTGTTGTGTGTTTTGAATTTTGCATGTCTGATGTCTGGTCCTCCGACAGAAATGGTTGATTCCGCAGGGGGGTTGGCATATCGTTGCTGTTTCACTTTAATTGTGAATCGCAGTGAAGTCAGTGAATTCAGCAAGTTCCGGGGGATTTCGAAACGTGGGCCTATCAGCGATTGGGGTGCAGACGTAATACCTGAAAGATGGATGGATGGATGGATGGGTGGCTGAGTCCCCCTTGCGATTTGGTGCAAACTGCAACCCCATTGCAACGCACGGGAATAACAAAGGCCCAGAGTGCCTGATGGATGTCGGTCCTTTTGGTCCTTTTGGTACTCAGTCCTTGGTCCTTTTGGTCCTGATCCCGTTGCCATCCGTATGTGTGTGGTTGGGCTTCAGTTTCGAGTGGGTGGTTGGGTTGCTGGGTGGATGGGTGAGTGGGTGTTAACGGCTCATCGATATGAGGCACTGTTGGCCACAACCAATCGCAGCGCGAATGCAGCGCTGCAAAAAAACGCAGCTACAGTGCTGACCAAAAGGCTACGCCCATGTGCCCGCCCCCTTCGCCGGCGATTTGCATGCGTCGCATTCGCCCAGCCACCCCCTTTAACCCTTCGCCGGTGCAGGGGGTTGCTTATGTGCCAGCCTTTGCCGCGTGTGCACGTTAATTACTCCGCAGTGGTCTCGTTCTCACTTCCTTTCCCACCCCTCTAAGCCATCTCGCTCTATCTCTATGTGTTGTGTTCATCAATTTGCCATCGATTGCAAAAAGTGAAGTCTCAATCAGTGACAAAAGCAGCAGCTAAAAAAAATGCACAATGACAGTAATAAAACCTGCGAATACCCTGTGGATCCTCTAAAAATTATGTACAGTATTTAGTTAGATCTATAAATTTTGTAAGAACCCAAGTTAGGGTCAGGAACCTTATAAATATGTACATATGTTTAAAAAGAAAACCTTATTTTGTTTAATATTTTGTAACAGTAGTTTTGTTAAATAATACAATGTACTTAATGTTTTAATCCTGAAATGTTTTAAAACCTCCAAATGTTACCTTGATATTATACTAACACAAATTCATTGATCAAAAGTTCGGTTGAAGAACCATTATAACTTAATTACAAATATTAAAATAAATGATTTACTCTTGACATACTTTATTTTCTAACATAACATATCAAAATCAGCTCATGATGCCCTCTCAGAAAAAGTTCCTCATCGCGGACGTAAACCAATCTCAGATCGAACCTTATATGGTATATACGCGCTGGTCAGCCTAGTCGGAAACTAAAAATAGAGCGGGCCAGCAACAGCGCGGTGTGAGTGAGAGAGGGCGACTGCCGCCCCACCAACAATATGTTTCATATGCACCAATGTCGTGGGCATTTACTACCATTTTTTCGCCTCCTTTTTTCTGCACCTCCCCAAACTATATTTTCAGACCACCCAGAAAATGCCAAACGAACCCCATCAACCATTTCCATCCATAATAATTGAATTGGAAAAAACCAAAAAGGGGGGGTGATGGGGACGCGGTCTGTTGGTTGGTTTAACGCTACGCGACCACAGGAAAATTGTAATTAAACAGGATATGATGTTGGTTAAGGTCCAGGCCATCAATGAGTGGGTGTGTGGCTGGATGTGATGGCTGAATAAACTTGTTGTCTCCTAATTGGGAAACCGCTGGGGCAGCTCGAGAAACAAAACCCGTACTGACGGTCTTTAATTTGTCATCAGGCTTAAATGAAGCGCGAAAAAATATGAGAATTAATTGAGAGAGGTGGTGTGGCAAAAATAAACTTCTATTCGCAGCCGGTAGGATTCGAACCTACGCTCCCAGAGGGAATCTGATTTCGAGTCAGACGCCTTAACCACTCGGCCACGACTGCTTGGTGAAATGCGCAAGAATACGTCTTCAGAACAGCATTGCAGATCAATAAAAATCGGTTAAATATCAGGGGTATTTCCCTAACCGTTTATGATATTCATTAACTTATATCAGCATACTCAAATCAATGAACTAACCAACTTTTTTGAAAGGAAATATATTTAAAATACTTTAAATACCATTTATATTGGATATTGGATTTTATAATGAATAATATAATATATTATGAGCACCACTTGTTTTTACAAATAAAAGCCAACTAGATCTTCAAAAAAATTCCGGAACTAAATTTGATGTTGGAAAATATTTTATTTATTAATATTTATATATTTTTAAATATTAAACATTCAACCATTTATCTAGTATGCATTAAATGTAATATTTTGTTAAAACCTTTGGGCTTTAGTGAAATATTCTATAGCAATAATCAAACTTCCTCAAAATTCAACTTTTCCCCAAAATAATAAATCCCTGATTACGTTTTTCATTAAAAAAAATCCTTTTCGCAGCCGGTAGGATTCGAACCTACGCTCCCAGAGGGAATCTGATTTCGAGTCAGACGCCTTAACCACTCGGCCACGACTGCTTCTTGTTCTTATTGGTGCCAAAAGACCTTCTTATCCTTCGAATGTGACTTGGCCAAAGTCACGGAAATGGCACATTTTTATTGAAATTAAAATTTTAAGGAACTTCCTAACAAAAAACATATGAGATTATATGTAGTATTATAAAAGGAGTGACATAAGTAAATTAAATGGCTTGCAGTTTTCGGTGGTAAACTGCTTATGCCCATACTATTTCATCCACTGCTTCAATGCCGCTTTTAAGAATAAAATATATGTTTATTAACAATATTAATTTGTTAAAAAACAAAAAAAAATCGATTTTCCGACCGTGACAGGACTCGAACCTGCAATCTTCGGATCCGAAGTCCGACGCCTTATCCATTAGGCCACACGGTCAGTTGTTTCAACGTGGCTTAACTTGTCAACAAAAGCAGCCAGCTAAGTTCTTAGTCGAGCTCAAAGGATGTGAAAGGAGGTAAGGGAAATATGCCAAGTCAGACTTCAAAAAGACTCCCCCAATGAATGGCAAATATATCGCTAGTTTTTTGCACAATTAAACCACAAACTATGAGGCGATTTACGCATTCTCATGCGTCACACTCGCACGCACTGTTTTAATTCACGAAATAGAGCGAGAGGGAGATACTTCTTAAACTAAAGTCTTTTAAGTGCTGACATATGACTCAAATCGAGGGAAGTGGGGAAAACACATGCGGACTAACTCGATTTGTTTTATGCAATGCCAAACAAAGCCATTTCAACTGTGAAGAAAAAATGTTGAACGGATAATAATGAGGGAACAAGTGTAACGTGATTTAAAAGGAAAATGTATAAAGTTAAAAGTTTAATTAAAAATATTTTCCTTAAAAGTTCCTCAAATATTTTTAGCACCTACAAATTTTTTAATTATGTGAAATGAGTATTTCTAAAAGCAACCTCTGGGCTTGTTATTTATTTGCATGTTTTTCACATACACAACGCTAATAATGCGTATAAGAATTCGAAAAAGAGGGAGATGGGGCGAGGAAGTGTAGGGGATAGAGGGAGAAAGAAAGTTCAACAGGGTTGATAGGAGGAGAAATACAGATAATGTCGAATAACAATTTAGCTAACTATTCAAATCATTTAAGCATTCGGACTTCAACGTACATATAAACAAGTATTCACAAAATCACGAGATTTCATCACTGTGATTTATTCACTCAGTTTGGTCTATAAATAGAGATAGGGGAGGGGGTCCAAGCGAATTAGGGGATCTAAGTGGCAGCTTTCTTCACCAAGCAGTCGTGGCCGAGCGGTTAAGGCGTCTGACTAGAAATCAGATTCCCTCTGGGAGCGTAGGTTCGAATCCTACCGACTGCGGTTCGGAAGATTTTTTTTTAGCTTTGTTTATATTTGTAGAGAGAAGAAATACGCACGTTGAAGTTATGCCATCGTTAAAAACACATATTTCATAAGATCGCGCGGAAATTACTATCCTGTACGGAAAGTAGCAGAGACGGAGAAGAGTCCGAAGAAGCCACAAAGTCTATAGCCTCCTTGATTCTCTGATCCCTTATTGTATCGGTGAAAATGAAATCGGTTTAATCTTCTAAGCATTCAGTGGTTCTGCAGGAAAAATGTACAAGATAATTATTAAAACAAAACGTCAATTTATAATCACAGTCGCGTTACCTGTGTTACCTTTATGCTTTAAGCGGTAAAATATGCGTCAGCAGCGGGAACATTTTCATAAATTGTGTTAAACATGAAAGTACTAATGGCAGCAAAATGACAAGCCAACTTAGTTAAAAACATATTTATCGGTTTTTTAATCGTTGTTCAGCCAAATCAAGCCGTACAGCTAAAAGAAAAAAAGTTTTTCAGATTAAAATGCCCATTGATTCCAAATTAAACAACGAGCTCAACGAGTTATGACATTCCATTCCTCATTCTGACTTATACTTTTGTTATGGCAGCCAAAAAGCTGAATTTTTTTTGGCGAAAAAAAGGGTTCAAATTTTTGTCAAAAATAAGAGATTCAGATTTTTGTCAAAAATGCGACATTTTTTTTCGGTTTTTTGATCGTAGTTCAGCCAAATCAAGGCGTACAGCTAAAAGACCGACTGTTTTGAGCAGCTTGCTAAATATGCTAATGATCCCTATCACTTTAAGGAAAATTTATTTTTTGGCCAATTTTCGCTTTTTTTGTAAGGGGTTACATCATCTTTTTTTGCGAAAAATGGCAAAAATGGAAAATTTTCAGGTTAGAATGCCAATCGATTGGAAATTAAACAACGAGCTCAATGAGGTATGACATTCCTCATTCTGACTTATACTTTTGTTATGGCAGCCAAAAAATGGATTTTTTAGGGCGAAAAAATGGCTTCAGATTTTCGTCAAAAATACGAGATTCAGAATTTTGTAAAAAATTAGACATTTTTTTCGGTTTTTCCATCGTAGTTTACCCAAATCAAGTCGTACAGCAAAAAAACCGACTGTTTTGAGCAGCTTGCTAAATATGCTAACGATCCCCATCACTTTAAGGAAAATGTATTTTTTGACCAATTTTCGCATTTTTTGTAAGGGGTTACATCATCTTTTTTTGCGAAAAATGTCAAAAATTAAATATTTTCAGGTTAGAATGCCAATCGATTGGAAATGAAACAGTGAGCTCAACGAGGTATGACATTCCTCATTCTGACTTATATTTTTGTTATGGCAGCCAAAAAACGGATTTTTTATGGAAAAAAGGGGTTTACATTTTTGTCAAATATACGAAATTCAGATTTTTGTCAAAAACGCGACATTTATTTCGGGTTTTCCATCGTAGTTTAGCCAAATCAAGTCGAACAGCAAAAAGACCGACTGTTTTGAGCAGCTTGCTAAATATGCTAACGATCCCCATCACTTCAAGGAAAATGTATTTTTTGGCCAATTTTCGCATTTTTTGTAAGGGGTTACATCATCTTTTTTTGCGAAAAATGGCAAAAATAAAAAATTTTCAGGTTAGAATGCCAATAGATTGGAAATAAAGCGACGAGCTCAACGAGGTATGACATTCCTCATTCTGACTTATATTTTTGTTATGGCAGCCAAAAGACTGAATTTTTTTGGGGAAAAAATGGGTTTACATTTTTGTCAACAATACGAGATTCAGATTTTTGTCAAAATGCGACATTTTTTTTCGGTTTTTCCATCGTAGTTCAGCCAAATTATGACGTACAGCTAAAAGACCGAATGTTTTGAGCAGCTTGCTTAATATGCTAACGATCCCCATCACTTCAAGGAAAATTTATTTTTTGACCAATTTTTCCATATTTTGTACATCACTTTTATGCGAAAAATGGCTAAATTTAAAAATTTTCAGGTTAGAATATCAATCGATTGGAAATTAAACAACGAGCTCAACGAGGTATGGCATTCCTCATTCTGACTTATATTTTTGTTATGGCAGCCAAAAGACTGATTTTTTTTGGGATAAAAGGGATTCCATTTTTTCAAAAATACGAGATTCAGATTTTTGTCAAAAATGCTACATTTTTTTCAGTTTTTCCATCGTAGTTCAGCCAAATCAAGGCGTACAGCTAAAAGACCGACTGTTTTGAGCAGCTTGCTTAATATGCTAACGACCCTCATCACTTTAAGGAAAATTTATTTTTTGGCCAATTTTCGCATTTTTTTTAAGGGGTTACATCATCTTTTTTTGCGAAAAATGGCAAAAATTAAATATTTTCAGGTTAGAGTGCCAATCGATTGGAAATGAAACAGCGAGCTCAACAAGGTATGGCATTCCTCGTTCGGACCAGTACTTTAATTATCGCAGCCAAAATACGGACTTTTTAGGGCGAAAAAATGGGATTCAGATTTTGTCAAAAATACGATTTTTATTTTCGGGTTTTCAATCGTTGTTTAGCCAAATCAAAGCATACAGCTAAAATACCGACTGCTTTGAGCAGCTTGCTAAAAATGCTAATAATCCCCATCAATTTCAGGAATATTTATTTTTTTGACCAATTTTCGTATTTTTTATAAGTATTAAAATGGAAAAAAATTAAATATTTCCAGGTTTTTATAGAACAAATGTTTATCTGCAAAGCGTTGCAAACCCGATACCCAACGCCTGAGTCTCTTCCAAAGGTCTCCAGCCGAATCGAGATTTGCGCAAAAACACAGGCCGCACAACGTCTAAATCAGAGGTGAGGTCAGGTGGTTGTGGGACAGGTGTAGAGCAGGCCGCCAGACAGATAGCCCATTCCCTCCGTATCTTGCCATCGCCGAAGGACAGACAGTTTATTTCATATCTCGGGGAATATATTCGGGCTTAATAATTAATTTTTGGCGAGCCTCTGGCGCCGTGTCCTTTTCGCAGGAGCACAGAGGCCTTGTTGAGCACAACCGGCGACATCCGTTTCAGATTTGGATCTCCACACCGCTCCTTCTGGGCGGCCAGCTTTGGTTTTTGTTGGTAGCTGATTAGCCGCACTTAGTGGAACGGCATTAGGCCACTTGACGAAATTAAAGGGATACTCCTGTCGCCGTCGTCCTGCCAGCGAGGCAGAGGTCCTCGGGCGGTCGTGTGTAACGGCGACAGCTGCTAAGACGTGCAAAATAAACAGAAATTCCTACCGAAAATATAATCCGGAAGCAGCCACATAATGACAAACGCTGTGTGCAAGCGAGAGAGCAGGACAGTGGGCGTCTGAGTTAGAGAGAGAGGGGGATAATAGGGGAGGAGATCCAGGACGAGACAGACAAAATGCCTTGTTCCAGCTCGAGCCGAAAAGAGGAAAAGGATTATAAAATACGACAGAAAAAAGAGTGCTAAGTTCAGCTCATCGAAGTATCAAGCACACTCTATAAATGAGATAATATTACAAAAAATACTGACAATTTGAAAATATTTTGAAATATATTACAATACAGTTCCATTTCTAGAAAGTCAATATTGATTTCAATAACATTTTTTGACTGAATATCTTATAATATAATAAATGTATGATTGTATCCATAACTTCCGTTTTAAAAGACACAGAATTTTCCTTATCTTTTCAGTATTTTTAAAAATACCTCTAGATAGGGTATAAAGGATATAAGCTTAAAAAGAAAACATTGACTCGGGGCGATGGGCCAGCAACATCGACAGCGGCGTCATTTGGCGTGCATAGAAACCGTTAGTCCGGCCCTCAACAAAATACAAGTAAATATATCCAAAAAAAAAGACCCGACCGAATGTTTGTACTTTAAATGACATTCCGCAGTAAATTTCACGTTTATAGCCGGCACACAACAAATAAATATCAAGCGTTCAGCGGCGCTGCAAGGGCTGCCAAACAATTGAAAGTGGACGAAAAACGAAACGGATGAGGGAATCCTGCTGTCGTCCTGCTGCCACCGGCAGGATCAGCTCCGACCAGCAAAACAATAAAAAATGATTGCACAAAATAATAAAATAGCGGCGGAGGACAAAGGCAGCCCTTCTCGGCGCTTCTCATAAATTGAAATGAGTGAGAGCCATCGTCATAGGATGCCAGCAATTCGGAGCTCATGCCGAAACGGTTATAAATCCACAATATGTGCTATAAAAAAACACAAAAGTCTAGGCTTAAGGGGTGAATAAAAAACATCAGACTCTTCGGACTATAAGGAAAGTTACTTAGTTCTCTTTGAAAATAAAATTTAAATAAATACTAAAAAAAATACTGAATATTAAAAGATGAATATAACCACTATTGGCTGTAGGAATTCTTTCCCACCCATGGACACATGCCTCCGCAATAACTCTGTGGGCCCCTGGGAGTCAGGGTGGGGCAATCAACTAGTCGGTTACCCAGACCCAAGTCCTGAGACGAACGTATCAGCGGCACTTCATCTTGATTGACATGCGCATTGAGAGCGTTGACATAATGATGGACAGACCTGATCGCCGACTGGGCTGCGTTGCTTGATGTGGCCGCGGGATCCGGACTGGCCCCAGTCCTTAGCCCCAAAACTGGGAACTGGTAGTCGGCGCTTGGAGTTGGCCACACCGGCCGATATGCGTAATGAGAGGAGCCCAGTCGCGATAGCGGTGATTGCGGCCTTTAAGATTTTCCACAATATCAATTTTCATTGTTTCGAGGTCCGCAAATCCCCAGATTGCCGCCCCATGGCTTTGTCACTCACGATCTGTTCTCGATCGGTGCGATCTGCACTATCTGCGATGACATAAATAGACGCCAATTAAATGGTCCCTTGATGGGACACGTTTTTTTGGTCCTTACACTCTGGAAAAGTTTACCAAAGTTGGGGGTCTTTTGACCTTATGATTATACCTTTATACCTTATGATTAAGAGGTGATATTACCAGAAATATATTATATCTTTAATAATCACATTCTTAATTGATGAAGACTTATTTCAGCTGAAATACTTGTGATTTTTTCCAGTTTTGTATGGTTCTTAGCTGATTTAATCAAACTTAAATAGGTAAACCATTGTGTTTATCATATTAAATTATGTGTGCATTGAAAAATATATATTTTTGAGCTTGCTGTCCTTTTTGTTGTTGTTTATTTCGAGAACCGGAATTGAGGCAGCCACAAAGTAACAGCAAAACGGAAATAATTTTACAATAAATTATATCAAAACGAGTCGCACACCCACAGCCACGCAAATATGACACAGAAAGTTATCGGTGGTGGGGGAGGGACGAGGAGGGGGCGGCCAGGACGAGAGCGGGACAGAACCAGTTTCTTGAAACTTTGCGAGACATAACGGCGTCTGCCAAAAAGGAAGCAGACAAAGTCCAACAACAGCCACCGAGGCCAAAAGCCACAGTCGTGGGCGGGCAAAAGAGGGGGGCGTGGCAAGCCGAAATGCACGGAGGGAGGACCCTCGAGAACTTTTGTGGCGACAATTTCCCCGATTTTCCATACCCTAAATGAATTGGGCATTCCACCATCGAAGGATTATAAAATAAATATAATATAATATGATATGATATCATATGATTTGACATGATATGATTTCATATTATTTAATATATGATATGATATATGTATGATATGATATATAATATAAGATATGATATATGTATGATATGATATATAATATGATATGTGATATGATATGATATGATATGATATGATGTGAAAGAATATTAAAAAGATCTGTTCAAAAGTATAGCCAACAAGTTAAGGTTGTGCAAAATAAGAATTACTGGCCTAAGTTATATGCAATTAAATTATGATCATCTGTCTCAAAAAAAAATAATTCTTATAGAGACCATAATATAATATTAATCAAAAATATAAGACCTGTAAATTATTCCATTGTTAAGAACTGGACAATATTTTTAGGAACAAACCTTAAGTAGATTAAAATTTGTTTCCCTTTTTTATTTCCTATCCATCGACTTGAATTGAAAATAAATATTTAAAAATGTTTCCCAGAGAAAAGTCAGTCCTAAGGGTATTCGGTTAAAGTTTTGTTAGGCAAACCAATATTTTCATGCTTACTTCATTCTGTTTTTGTGGCATTCGGCCTAAAATGCCGAGACCTGTCGAAAACTTTTTCATCGACTTGCCGGAATTGTGAGTGGGTGCCAAGGTAAGAGTTTGCTCCTCGCTTATCGTCAACTGGCAGGAACATTTTTTGTTATACTTAACTTTATTTCATTCTTATTTTTCGTATCGAGTATCGAAGGATTTGATATGGGAGGGAACAACCAGAAAGAGATTTTACTTTAAGGCCCCGGAGGATTTTTATACAAATATAGTATTGTTGTAGATACTATATTTGTATAATTGGCTGGTATTCAGGAAATGGGAAGAGATAGATACTCTAATATCAATAGATAGTTTTTGAGCTGTTCCAAATTGTCGCGAATTAGAAAGAGAAAGAATCAAATAATGTGTAAATAAAAATTAGGGAATTATCATAATTCCATTAATCTACTTTTACCCTGCTGGGAACTGAACTCGGAACTACCGATTAATAAACGGGCAACTCAACCACTGGGCTATGCTATATCATAGAAAACTTGAATATGTTTGGCTCAAGATGAAGCTCCCCGATTTATAAATAGCTTTAAAAGATTTATAGTAAATGTTGGTTTTTATTAAATATTAAAAAAGAAATTCTTCTGATCGCAGTCGGTAGGATTCGAACCTACGCTCCCAGAGGGAATCTGATTTCTAGTCAGACGCCTTAACCGCTCGGCCACGACTGCTTGATGAGGGGGTTCCGCAATTGGAATCTCAAGAGGTGGAAAAAAGCGAACCTGCCTATTCAGATACCATTCGAGAGATACATATTTAAGTAAATTATGTAAATATTATTATGTATTCAGCTTTCGTGTTTGGTAAGGGTATTGTTCAACTCGATTTCTCTTAATAAAACTACTCATAGAGCGGTGCTAGTATATGTCAACATTATTATAAAATATTGTTGATCCAATGGTTCAATAAACCACCAGAGATTTGGTAATATCTTTGAAAATCGATCATTACTATCTATTGTAAATAGATAGATCTAACTTTAGTATTTTTATTAGTCATCAGAGAATTTCGTAGTTTCTTTTATAGGTGTCTAGCCTGATTTTGAAACAACCTTCCACGTCTCAACAAATTTAATTCTAATTTATTGGTTTGCCATTAAGGCGGGATCGTAAACCGAGTCCGCTCCCCCACCGCCCCCCTTGTTTGCCCCACCCTTCAGCTGTCTTTCGATGTCTGGTGCTTTGTCAGATTTTCTTATTGCGTGCTCTTAATGACACGGCTCCAATTAAAGCGGCGCACATTGTCAAAACAGCCGCCAACGAATTGAAATCAAGACGGGGCCCCACAACAACAACAACGACAACAAACATCGGGGAACTGGCGCAAGTTGAAAGCTTCAATTTACCACCCATTGTGCCTTATGGCAACTCTGGCAGATCTTTGGCAGACCCAAAGACAGAAAGGAGACCACGGCGCATGCGCCCAGTTCCTGTTTTTATTTTTGAACGCCGCCCGCCATCCGAACCCCCAAAAATGTCCCTCAATTGTGGGATATGCAAAGAGAGAGCACCTGTTGCGGGGTCTTGAGGGGATTTAGCTATAGGGATTGATGCACTAATAAAAAAAGGTACGCTCAATTAATCTTATTTGAATATAGTTTAAATTCTTTAAAAAAATTTGAAAAATGTGAAATTACGTTAGAACTTACGAAAATCTTGAAAACTTGTTAGATTATAATTATAATACAATAATATAAGTTTAATTTAGTTATAAGTTCATACAAATAAATAGAGTGAGAAATATATAAAGCAACATATACAAAACGATACTAGATTTACTTATATATATATAAAGGGTGTGAAAAATATAAAGTCATATAAAAACAAATACCAGATATCCAAGAAGTATCTTTAAGATACAGGGTCATTTCTTAGTTTTATAAACTGTGCCATAATATATAAAAAATCAATAAATAAATATTTAAAATCCTAAAAAGAAATCTTTAAAAATTAGCTCACCCAATTTAGATTTCCTCAGTAGTTTCCATTTTTGCGTCCAGTGTATCAGGGAGTGGGGAGCGGGGTGCTGAGTTGGTGGCGCGTGGGTTAAGCAAATTTCTTGATTTACGTTTTGCGGTGGCCAGTTGACAGGCAACGCGAACCCCGAAAACACCAGAAACACCAAAGTCTCGATGTCCCGAGGCCCCGAAACTGAGACAGCGGTTCCCCTTGATCTGGATTTGGCCATGGATGAGGTTTTTGTGGATCCGTTTATGGGTTACGATACATACACATATAGTATATATGCGACGACCCCTGTTACAAATTTTACAGCTAAGCAAATCGCTGGAATTAATTGCCGGGCGATAAGCAGGTGCCCCTTCAACATTCAATTAAGTTGTTTGCCGTGGATTGCAGGTGCAAGATGTAACCCTAATCCCTTTTTACCTTTTGCTACCCGCGGAGGAGGTGCGAAATCCATGGCGCACGGCAGCCGAAAAATGCCAAACACTCGGTGCTCTCGGCCCCTTCGCGAAAAACGGTGTCCGTTACTCAGGCATATCCCCATAAATCGAGGGCCGCCGGATCCCCCTGTGTATTATATTTTGTTTTTTGCCTGAAATCCAGGACTGCCAAACTGGCAGCTGCCCCTTGCCACTGAGGTAGTCGCATTACCGGCATATCGCCCCGGGGCCACGCAATTTATGGATGCGATTAGGTTGGGGGAACAACACGCGTCCCCTGAACCCGGCACTACACTATGCACCATATATATCCATCGCTGGGGCTCTTAACATTCCCCGATATCATCCGTGGCACATACCAGGTCATTCCCCTCGTTATTACATCACTTTTTTGTCAGCATAAATCGATTTATTGGGCATCCCTTCGCAGCGAGTGCTGCCCTCAAATTGCTGACTTTTCAGCATAAATTTGTGTTAACTCATTTCACGCAAAATGGTTGATAAGCTACCTATTTATAATTTTATATTAAAATATGTTCCGTTCCTTCAGTAAATTCTATACACTTCATTAATCTAATATTCTTTATGTAACCATTTATTTTTGATTTGTTTAAAGGTAGTGCCATTAAAAAGAATACCTTCATTTTCTTTACACACTTGTAATATTCGCAGGATATTAATTACTAACTTTACAGAATTTTTTATATTCTAAAAATATTTTTAAGCTATCTTATTAGGGGTTTTATATTTTTCTTAAATTATTTTTCCGGAACAAGAGATTTAAACCCATATCCTTTCTCTTTCCACTTGTTTGACTTTCGCATTTTTGCACCCAGACTGCCTTATCTTATCTGCATTTGTATATCTAATCTTGGGGCCTAATTTGTGTTCATTTTATCACCCTGCTGGCCTAGCAAATCATCTTCGCAGATTCCTCGCCCACAGGCTGCGCTTCAGCGTTTTCCCTCAATTTTCCTGCCTTTTTCCCAGACTTTTCACCCCCTTCTCTGGCCAACGATCTGTTTATTGGAGGCATCGACTGCCAGAATGTCAAATGCACGCAACACCAGCCAAATGCCATTAGCTTCTCCCCGAGTTTCGCCCACTTTCCGCTGGCCAACTCCACACGGCCTTTCTCTTTCTCAATCTCCATTTCTATCTCTTTCTCTGTCCCCATCTGCCATCTCTTTCTCGCGCTGTATGGCCCATTACGCTGTCCATTTGAGTGGTCATTATAGTAAATTTGATTTGGACTTGGCTGCCTTGCTCAAGCTGGAACACTTGGCCCGTCTGCATCCTCACTGAAAAAACTTCTAAGGATTTTAATCCATCGATCGTTATATTTTATGGGTCCCTCCTGAACATTTTCAAGAAGAATTTGCTCTCAAAAATATGGGATGATTTAAGCAGAATTGTAAATTTCCTCGGCAATGTAAATTACAAAGTTTTATTGACAAATTCTAAATGAATTAAAAAAATTAATAAATGAAAAGGATTCGTAAATTTGACTTTAAATATAAAATATTTAAGTTCAGAAAGATTATAGAATAAAACCTAGAATAAATTTTGAAGTTCAATTTATTAGATATATAATCAATTAGAGGAAATAAAAATAATTTAAAATACCTCAGTTCACATTAAAAAGCCTTAAAAAATAAAAATAGTTCTAACTGCAGATATGCACTTGTCTTACCACTTTAGCCCGCATTTCTCGCAGTGTAGAACAGCCTGGGCCACATCATCAATAGCCAAGTGACACAGCAGGAGTGGCCAGGGGGGGCAAGGGGGAGCAGGGGCGCCGGACGACACACTAAGAAGGGGGCAGCTGAAATATCGAACACGTAGTTAATCAATCCATTGGTGGTCCGAAAACACGACGCGCCAGCAATTACTGTTAACTGGATTGTTGCTGTTACCATTCCTCAGCCTGCTGTACGCACTTTTCACCATGGGCGGCGACGGGGGCGGAAGGGGACGGAAGGGGTTGCCCCGGCGAATGGAATTGCCAACTGGCAACGTGGGCGGCAACATCTCTCACAGTTGGCAACATTCTATTTTCCAATTCTTCCGCAGACTTGAAGCCCCTTTTATTTTCCCCAATCTGCAATTAAAACGGTTTCTGGGCCACATTTAATCGATGACAAACGATTTCTTTGAAGTAATTACATTGTCATTACATTTAAAAGGCTATACTTTAGATGAAAGCTACAGAAAATAGTAAAGATTTAGGGAGTATGAAAGATCAAATAATTAAAATTTGTTATGGAAGGATTTCAAAAAATATTTTATTGATCTAAAGGACTCTTTATTAGCTTAATAAATTATATCTTTTTTAGGGACTATTATATCTAGAAACTAAGATATAAGTTCTGCAAAAAGCATCTAGTTCTCCCTCGACATTTAAACACATGTATCTCATGGCTTGCCCTGCGATTAGATTAGTTATGCCTGGCTAAGCAAAGACGCGGATTCCGATTCCGATCCAAGAGATCCAAGAGGCGGCAGCTTGAAAAGGAAAGTGGGCGTGGCCAGGTGCATGGCATAATTGCCGGGCGGGGGGCGGGGTAAATACAGGGGGAGGTGGATACACTTTGCATACCCTCACACACACACATAAGCCTTTGACTGCTTTCTTGTCGCGTTTCGCATAATTACGCGCAAAGCTCAATTCTAGACTTAATTAAAATTATTAATACCAGAGGCGGCCCAATGGGGGGCTTAGGGTGGGGTGAGGGGCTTGCTAGAGACGGCCATGAAGGCGCGCAGAAAATGCGTTCAGGCGGCCGGAACTAATAATGCCGTACATGCAAAGCGGCTACTCAAAAGGAGATGACACCGTGAGGCGATATCGTGCTAGAGATGACACTGTTGATGAGAAAAATAAATCTATTATCATTTTGGAATAGAAAAGATGAAAGCCAAATGATCTTCGCCCTGTTAAAAAACATTCTGAGTTATTAAAGATTTTTTTTTTAACTTACCTTATTTAGAAAACTTACTTCACTTAACAAAATTTTTTTTAAAATCCACTCTGTTTTATAGTTTGAAGAAAAAAATCTCTATTATCTAAAAATTTGTAAAATTCACAGTGAATATATTTTTATTCTGTGAAAAAATTTTTTAAGCATATATGTCTTTATTTAACCTTCAATTGTTTGAAATATTTTAGCCCGGTCCAATTTCTTTCTAACCGTTTTGAAATGTGGCTTTATTTCAGTCCCTGTTTATCTAAGATATAATATCTAAAGTAGCAATTATTTCTCACATCAATTCTTATCTACCATTGTGATTTATTATAAGTAATTAAAAAATTGATACACTTTATTTTTTAAAATATTTAAATTAGGTAGAAACTGCTTTCAAACCTTTTGAAATGGCGTTATGATCTATGAGATAATATTTTCATGATAGTTCTAAAGTCTTGGTGTTTAGTATTTAGACTCAAGGGTAATTAAAAACTCTCACTCCATTGAGGCAAATTTTAAATCGAACTCCCGCAGTTACCCCTAGAAAGACCCTTTCAACCCAGACATACCGTCTTCAAGCCTTTCTTTCCAGTCTTCTGCAGATCGTTCTTCCGACTGCCTCTCTTCCGGCGAGAGTGGCTCCGGTGGCGAATTCTTCTGACTTGTTGCCGCAGTGCTGCAAGTTGCAACTTGCGAGTTGCAGGTTGCAGGTTGCAACCGGCAATCAGCACGCAATTGCGAAATGTTTTGCCTAATAGAATCCCATGTGCGCATCGCATCGCATCGCCTCGACTCGACTCGCATGCAAATTGCGAACAATTATTCGAAGCGGCAGCGCCAAATAGGAAATATTTCAATGGCGAACAATTTAGCATTTTCATATTTTCGCGGTGGGGCAGCTACATATCTTTTTAATAGAAATAATTGCCGGCCAGTGCACATGGAAAGTGGCCAAGATTCGCACCTGGCCACGTACTCGTATTTTGCGAAAATCGCATCGAGATGTTCGCACTTCGTAATTTGTGCCCGTGTCGCCCCATAAATTTGATGCCCAATTATTGAAATTGCATTAGATGTGCGTAATTGCCCGGCAACATTCACTTGCTGCGCGAAAAAAGATAAAAAATATGGTTGAAAATGGACCCTGGCAACATCGAGTTGCTTGTCCAATTAACACTTATGTCATCAGGATGGGTTGTTGAGGATCGTTGGAAAGTGGGATTTTCGCCTTATTTACTGCCTGATAATTGCGTTTATTTTGCACCACCGCTGAGTGGGCGTGGCTCATGGTCCACGTCCAAAGCCGATTGGAATGCGTTCTGCAACCAGCAGTTAGCCACATTCACTCGACTGCAATTTTCTGGCAAACGGAAGTGTCGTGCGGTGTTTACAAAGTCTTATGAATGATGTCTGGGGAAAATGGCTTAGATTATCGGATTTTTCAAGAGTATTAGCTTTTATTCTTACAAATCTAATGATTTTTGGATATAATATGACAGCAGTTCAGTTAAACATATACAAAAATTTGTTTTTAAAGAAGATCTTAAGATCATAGAGTCTTGATAGGAATACCAATTTTGTTTTCATGATGGGGTTCTTTTTTAACCAGTTTTATACATAAATTTAAAATATTGAAAACACAACCTTTTAGAAAATGTTTTCTTTGCTTTAAGAATTCAGTGTTACGAAAGTGAAATAAATTTTATTTCCATGATTGATGACTGTTCTTGATTTAATGTTCTTAGAAGATTTTCCCAAAACTAGACCTTTCAGAGCCTAGTTCAGAGTTCCACCGTCAGGTGGCGTTCGCCCAGTCTTCCCAATGAAAAAGAAAAGAACTCGAGCTTGTTTATTCATTAGGTTCTGCGGAAAAACGTGTTTAATTTGTGACAAAACGAAGCGAAATCTCCCGACAACGTTGGCCCGCTGGGCTACTGACTCATATCAGTATCGGTGGCATCTTCGACTCAACCTCGGTGGAGAACCAGCCTCCAATGGGCTTCATCCACGGTGGGGCAATAAAAATTTATGAAGCCAGCCAAGGAGAGAGGACAGGGTTCAAGCTTAACCCATTACAGGCCAATGATCGTAATAAACGGGCCTGTCTGATGGAGAAAAACAAAAAAGCGAAAAGCTACTTACCAGAGTGATTTCCTTGGATGGTTTTTAAATAATACTTATAAAGCCGATTTGTTTTAATCCTTTCTTATTTTTTTTTATTAATCTGTTAGGATGAACATGGTTCATTTTTTATAAAGCAGCAAAACATTATAATATATTAAAGAGAATAAAATTTAAGATGTTTTTGGCGTTGTCTCAAGAGATACAAGATATATGGGTTCTATGTTATAAAAATGTAACATTTAGAGACCTTTGTATCTTAATTACAGTTTATAAAATTTTTTTAAACTGTTCTCCTTTTTTCTAGGCAGATTGAATTTTCTGAACATTTTTTCAGTTAGTTAGGTATGTTTTCTGATGCTCACATATGAATCTCAAAGGGTTAAGACTGCGGAGGGGGTGTTTTTGGATCTTCCTCGATGGTGCGTACAACTGCGTCAACTTGTGATGCTGCTAAATTAATAAGAATCGGGCGCATGCATTGGGAACTCGTTTCTCAACCAGGCTGGGACACCTCCGCCCCCAAGCCCCAACCCCCCCAGCCAGCGGGTTCGGCGCCCCTGGTTTGAGCCCGATTCGACTGAGCCTTGGCAGATGTCACGACGCGCATTGTCAAACAAGCCCGAAAAAAATCCAAGCCAGGCGAACAACAAAAGCAAACAGACAACAAAAATACAACAAAAGTGGAGAGCCCCAAACACACACACCAAACACACACCACACACACACAAGCTGAAAAACAAACGCAAAGTTTGCAACATTTTTTCGCTTGGCAGCCACCAAATTGTAACATAAATAGACTGGCAAAAGTTAGTTAGTGGAGTTGTGGTACACCTTAAAAAAAGTTGTTACAAATTAGTGTTAACGGATTGAGTTAATGGGTTATATTTTATTTATGTTCTCAATATGATATTCCAATCATTGATGTTAATTTATATATGTACAAGTAATCCTTTATTTTAAAAATTCGTAATTTATAAAGAAAATGTTTATAGACTTTTAAATTTCGGTTGATATATCCATCTAGTATTTAAATGTTCAAAAATTGCTTTAGAGAATGTTTTCAAATATGTTTTAACCAAAATGTGTACCATGATTTTAATTAAATGGATTAAAAATGTATATAAAAATATGTTAAAATAAATTGTTTACTCAAAAAATTGACCAAAATATTACTTTTTTCCTTTTTGATATTTCCAAATAATAGTTAAATGTAAAACAATGCTTTAAAATATTATTTTGAAATATGTTTCACTTTTTTCCCCCTCTGTGGATGAGTACTCACTTCTAGGGATAAGGAATAGTGCCAGGGACATGGGTGCGGGTGGTGGCAAAAAGGGGGGCTGGCGGTCGAAGGGGGGTCTCCTCCAAATGCTGCTGCACATGCGCAACTGCAACAGCAACTGCAACAACTGAAACAGCAACGTCAACGAGAAAAGTTCAACATGGCTTGTCGGTCTTTGTGGCGACCATGAAAAACGTGACATTTTTATGTTGCAAACTTTAAATCTTTCATATCAGAAAATGAAATGTTGCAATGCAATTGACTGCAACAGCAACAGCAGCACCAACAACAACAACAACAACCACGTTGGCATTTTCAGCAACAACAACAACAACAACAACCATTCATGTGCACATGTTTTTCTCAGTTCTTTGGTATTTGTTTGTCTTTTTTGGATTGGGATTTGGGTTTGCTGCAGGTTTTGCATTCTGCTCGAGCCTCATTCGAATTAAGTTAACAAAAGACAATTGTCAGTACTTTCCATCTCATTTTCAATGGAGATGGAAAAAAATAATTGAAGAAAGGTGGTTCGGTGCTTGGTTGTTACAATAGATTTGTTTTTAGTATATTTAGGTATTTTTTTGTGGGTTTTGGATTATTGTAATGCTTTTGTGGAATGTACGTTTGACTAATATACTGATTTCAATAGTAGCTTGCTTATTAAAAATATTAGCTATATATTTGAGCTAAAACAAAAATAATTATCTATTATTAAAAATATTATTTAATTTTCAAATGGAATATAGTATTTTTTATTATTTGGTATATTTTTGGTATTATTTAAATAGAATTGCCTAAAAAATAATTTATTCCTTTTCAAGTTAGATAACGTTTGTCTAATAGACATTTCTGTAAAGTAGATAGTCCTTTTAAAATACCAAAAACAAGTAATTTTAAAACCAACCCACCTGAGTATCTGTATCTCAAAGTCATACGGACTTGTGAAACCAAAGCTAATTATTACACGAAGCTTTGGGATTAAATGACAGAAATGAAGGGAACACATCTTCCTTTGAGCTGTTATTAGTGGAACTGGCCAAATGCAAGGGGAAAACGAAAGATGCTTAAATCAAAGGTAAAGAGGGGATAAAGCTGGATCGAAACTACATTTTCCGCTCACCTTCATCAACTTGCTGCATTGATTAGCAATTCAATGCAGATGGAAAACCATGGAGTGGGAAACTGTGTGGGTTCAATTCGGTTTTTTCGCTGCGTTTTCGGCTCTGTTGGAGACATTTAATTTGTGCTAGGGTTTTTTGTTTATTGCGGTACATGCATGCATATATATATATATATATATATATACCATACAGCATACATACCCAACCGATTCGATATTTTTCGGGGACTATATCCCATATCCTCCCCGAGCTGTTCGATTTTGGTTGGTCAGCGCGCATCGACACGCATCTATATCCATATCCATATGCATATGCAGTGGGTGTACGGGTACTACGGATACACATACGCCCCGTTGGCCCACCAACGCTGCTGATTTTTGTCGTATTTTCCTTTTTAATTACAAAAGGAAACAAGAAGGATGCAGCACTGTTTTCTCGCTCTCTATATGTAGGGGTATATATACATTTTCCGGTGGGTGGGTGGTATTCTTTTTATTTTTTTTTTGTTTTTGGTAGGTTACTGCTAGTTTTTGGGTGGTTTCTGCTCCTCTGCAGTGGCAATAATTCGATTAGTGCTCGTGTCTATTTTCAGCCTCCTCTTGCCGTCCATTTTTTTATCCCGGCCCTCGTTTTCCCCTATTTTTTTCTTATTTTTTCATTTTTTTTTTTTACTTTGCTGTATGTGAGCTTGCTGCGCCCAACAGTTTTTCCAGCTTTTCTGCTTGTTTTGCCATTTTTCCACCCATATTTCGCCAGCGCTGTTGTTTGTTTTGTATGCCTTTGTTGCCGGCAAGGATGTTGCATGCTGCGCTGCAGGACTCTATCGAAGCGAGGACACCCGCGCCTGGACATTGGTCATCATTCATCAAAGTGAAATGTTGATTTAGTGCCCCGAGCTGATGCCACCAAAAAAAAGAGGCGAAAAAAATACAACAGAACGTTGCAAAAATGGGCAGGCACCACCAATGGATGTTGCATCTCCCTGTGTGTTTTTTTTTTGTTTTTTTAGGGTGGCCCAGGGTGGCTTAGGGTGGCTCAGGGTGGCTGAGCCTGGTGGCGCCATTTTGTTGCCCGCTGCCGTTGTTGTTGCAGCATGTGATGAATTGGTGCTGTTTATTCGACTGCAAACATAACCAGCATGTGCAGCTGGGGGCGACAAAGGCGGCAAAGGCAGGGGGCGTGGCCGTGGGTGGCCAGGCGGTTTAGCTGCTTCTTGTTATGCTTTTTGATTAGCAGCGAACAGCAAAAAAATGGCACAAGAAATGGCAGAACCTGGAGCAGATGAAGAACGAGAAGAAAGCAAAATTAAAATTTCCCAGGACATGTGTGTGTGTGTGCTTGTGCCTTGATGTAAAAAATATTCAAACGTTTTAATCAGTCGACTGGGAAATGATCTTTGGAAAACGTAAGTTATGGAAAATAACAAGGAAAATGGGAATGTATTTGATTTGATTTGATTTTAAATAGACATTTTCAATGTTCCATATGTTAGGGATTAAATAGAAGGCCTAAAAATATAATATCCTACTTTAAATACAAGCACATAGTATACAAAACTGAATAATCTAAAGAAAAAAAAAGAAATCAATTAACATACATAATTATAATTAAAATAACTATAAAGAAAATATTTTAATTTGATTATTAGGATTATAACAGGGACTTGATGTGATCATTTAAGTTTTGTTATACTAAAAATTTAAAAAAAGTATAGGAAAGCGATATAATATAATCTAACAAAAACAACAAACATTTTAAGATATATATATAGAATTTTTTTAAATATTGTAGGGAAACATCCAGGGTATTTATATAAATACATTATAGATAATATATATTATAGATAAGAAATATATATATATTAAAGCCTTTTTCAAATATTACAGTCCAGTTTCCAGTAAATATATGGCAATTTAAAGGCAATGAAGTACCAATTTACCTTGGATTATATTCTTTTCGACCTTATAAATAGAACAAATGGACCCTGGTTCGCATACCCTGCCCATCTGCCCCTATATAGGGTATGGAAATTGCACTTTTTTCGCAATGCAACATTTTTTCCCTCCGTTTTCATTTTCATCCTTCCTTTGTCCTTTTTTTTCGGTGTCCTGTTTTCCGAGCGAGTGCGGGCTCCTTCGCCGGCCAATCAGATCGGCGGGGGCGGCCGCATGCGTGGGCGTGGCAATGCAGGGCCGATATCGAGCTATAGGTGCCGCAGATGTTGGACCCACTCCATGAGGTTCTTTGGCCACATACGATACGAGGGTAAAACAAATATCAAAAAAAAAAAAATGCTAACCGATGACGAGATGTTGGACACATTTACATAGGGCAAAAAAGAGGGGGGGATTTTCGGAGGACCTTTTGACAAGCTCTCTGGCATATTGATTGAACGCTGCCCGCATCCAGGTGAAGTCCGCCTTTTTCGGATTTTTCACGGATTTTCCTTGTTACTTGTCCATGGCGAGTTCCTTTTAATTAACGCTAATTCCAATTACATATATCGCTGATTTTGTTGTTTGATTTCGCCAGGTCAGAGATTGTCCCAGGAAATTTAACAGATTTTGGTTACCTATCCTAAATCGTAGATTGTAATCGGTAAGATACTCAATTAGAAATCCCTCAGAAACTTGATTTTTTATCATATTAGTAAGGGAGCCTTTTTAATTTTGCATTTTCATATTATTTTATTCGCTTTTCAGATAGTTTTGGGCGCCATAAACTTGAGGATCGCTGGGGATCGGCGTGCAATGCGAATGACATTCGTTGCACTATTTTCCCACTCCCCCAGTTTTATTTTATTATTTTTTTGTTGAGCTGCTCTTCTTCGCGTTGTTGTTATGCATTCCAATGGCACTGGGGATCGTCGAAAAATGCGCAGATTTTCGTTCAGCAAAGGAAAGGGGGTGGGGGGGTTGGTCAGGGGCGTAGTGGGAGTGCGGGCGGCGGGGGGCGGACAAAAAGCGCAGGCGGGTGGGCGCCGTTGGCCCCATCGCGAGAGCCAAGAACGTAAAGCATAATAAAAAGTCGTGCCTTACGTGCAGCAGTTGGGAACCCCCCCATTGTAACCCCCCTCTTCGGTCACCCCAACGCCCCTCCCACTTTGCCCACCACCCCCCTCATTCCACCCACTGCGACCTGGAAGCAGTCGTTCCATAGGGTATCATGGGTATCTCTATTTTACGTTTATTATGACGTTTATTCTGGACATCTTTGGTATTTTTTTATATTTAATAATACTGAAAAAGGTGTCTAAAAGTATGCTATGAAATATGGAAATAAGGAACATTGTCTTTTAGTATATAGTTATCAACATTTTAAATACATCCAAAAATATTGCAAAAGCATTCTTCAACTCTAGTACTTGTAGGTTGGTTTTTTGTTATTTAACCAATAAATTAGTTTTTAAAGATTAAAGATTATACATATAAAAATAATTGAATTTAAGGAATATTTTTTGTAAACTAATATACTAGTGTAGTTATCAACATTATAAGGACATCTAAAAATATTGCAAAAGCATTCTTCAACTCTAGTACTTGTAGGTTGGTTTTTTGTTATTTAACCAAATAAATTAGTTATTAAGGACTATTATACATATAAAAATAATAGAATTTAAGGAATATTTTTTGTAAACTAATATTTTAATATTTTTTTGTAAAACGTACCTGTAATTTTAATTAAGTAATTTCTAATCTTTTGATATCTGAAGATATTTTAATAATATTTTTCATAGGTATTTCGAAGTCTTTCTCCTTTCGCTTTAATTTCTTCTATGATGCACTCTTTGCTGTTGCACTTTTTTTCGGTTGCCTAAGCAAAACATTTTTAGTGGCCATGGCCAGAATCCCCTACTGCCCCCGCCCCTGCCCCCTGCCACCCCCTCTGCGATTTGCTGTTTTCCGTTTTTTATGAGCGTCTTAAGGGCACGCACGATTTTTGTGATTTTTGCGTGGCGCGTTTCACCGCGGCAATGGGCCTGGTTCTCAGTTGCAGTCTGAATCGTTTCGGCCCGACTTGGCCGGGAAAAAAAAGGGGGAAAGAGACGAACCCCTCCCGCCCCGCCCATGTGCGTTATGTGGCACTGATTACCGTTGGCTGTTTCGCGAGCAAAAGGTCAGCAAAAGCGCAGTTTGGGCCATGAAAATGTTTCCTGGGCATCGCTTCGAACGCTTCGAAAATTGAATTTAATTTATTTCGCAGTCGACGCTGGCAGCAAAATGATTATGATGATGGCAGCGGATCGAGAGACTTTAATTAACCGAAATGCTTATAGCTTATAGTTTGCATCTCATTTCTACGTATTTTCTACGATTTTTTGTTTGTGTTAATGCAAAAACTGTGTTGGGTTCGGTCAGTTCACAGTTTTTTTTCTCTATTTCCCTCAGCTCCCTGGTGACCACCCTTTGTGGGTGGTGCAGGAGGTTTTTAAGGCAGGTCCTTGTAACATTTACTTGTTATTCTAACAAATTCGACATTCGACAGCAGCACAAAAGTATGGCCAAAGGAATTGGTTTCAAAGCAGTCGCAGAACCCACTGAATGCTCTTTTGGTAATTTATTTTGTAATGTTATAACATCATTTATAATTATATAACGGTATAACATACTTATAAAACATTTTATTAATTCAGTGTTAAATATAATTTTTATGAGTTTGAATGCTTAGCTCATACATATGTTAATTATTTAAAAAATAAAGGTATACGAACAAAATAAAATACATTATTTTACATTCTTATATTGTTGAATATTAAATATTTTATTTTGGTATTCTTATAAGGTTACTTAAGTGGACTTTCAACTAATTGAAGACCCATAGCACCAACTTTTGCTTTAATAAGCTTAATAAAGGAAACATATCAAGGTTTTTGAGTAAAGTTGTAGTATTTCTTGGTCGAAATAAAGGCCGTAATCCCCTGTAATGCAACGTATATACACCTGCTGGGAGCAGAGTAGCTAAGAAGGTTTGGGATCTGTTTTTGGGTGGGCGGCAGGTGGGCGGAGTGTGTGTGAAAAGTGGGTGGAATGTGTGTGTGGATGGGCCGTTTCAGTGTCGGTATCTGGGGGCTATACGACAGTACAGCAAATGTGAATTTAGTTGCCACCAAAACTGCAATAAGCTGGCTGAAGGGGAGCCAAAGGGCTGGCGAGGGGCATTGGCAGGAGGACTCCGAACAGGACAACGTCATTGCAGTCATTCGGTTGCCCCTACCTCGCACAGCTTTTCCCCTTTCCTCTCATTTTCAACGACACAGAAAAAAAGAAATAGAATAAAATACATAAATTTCTTAACCCAAAAACTAGGATCTTAAAATTCACGAAAACATCTCAGGTTTGGTATTTTTAAGATCCTAAACAAAAGTTTTCCATCGAAACTAAATACTAAATACGTTCTACATAAATAGTATATAAATACCATATAAATACTGTTAAATACCATACAAATGGTATATAAATACTATACAAATACTAAATATATACTATATTAACAGTATTTACATTATTAAGGAATAGTAAGAAACTAGTTTATTAAATATTTATTACTCTTAATTTATTCACTTAAGTTCTAGAATTTTTCATAGTGAGCAGGCATTGTTGGTCCTTTGAGCATTCTTGTAATCCTGTCAGAGCACGTGTGTGTCCCTCTTTACGCCCCCCAAAACCCAGGCATTTTCTCACTAAAAAAGCGAGCTGGAGTCCTTGCATTTTATTTTCGTTTATCATTTATTTACTACTCAATTTTTCTACTACTTTAGTCGCGTTGCTCTTCGGGGGAAAGGGGGTGGCGAGATGGTGGGGTGGCCGTGTGGCTGGGTGGGTGGTGCAAGGTGGGTGGTGCGGCCCAAGTTTATTTCGTATGCCAAGTAACGGCAGCTCAGTGCAGCTGTTGTTGCACGCGACTTTATCCTTCAAATGTCCTTGCGTGCGTTGCAAACGCCGACGACCATTTTACGTGCCACGGCTCCGGCTCCAGCCCCTCTGATCCCCTTTTAGTGCGCCACCCCCTGTGCAACCGACCCCAGCCCCCCCTGAACCCGCTGGCCTGTGGATTTTAATGGCTGCAGCAGCCCTCGGGCAGTCCCCGCAGTGTGCAGTGCATCCACATCCTTGCATTCGTGATGCGGCCGGCTTTGCTCACCGCCCCCTCGTGCCCTTTGTCCCACATCCCCTTAAATGCACAGGAAAAAAATATGTAACCTTTTTGACCAAGAAATTGGAATACAAAAATTAAAAAAACAACAAGAGCTTAGTGGGAAGGTTCCTTCAATTTATTTTATTGGGTTTAAGCTTTATAAATGAGCTTACTAACCGAAAAAATTTGTATCATTTGATCAAAAGCTTAAAAAATATTCATGCATTCAGTATTTATTGAAAAAGAAATACTAATTTTTTTCACATCAATAGTGTATACGACTAGGTGCAAACTTTTCCCTTTTTCTCCATATCAATAATAAGCAATAAAATGGAAAAAATCTTTAAATTTGTAATCAAGTTTATTTCTTAAAGTATATTTTATTAAGTATATTTCATGATGTATATTTCCTGTAGCATGTTTTTTAAGTATATTTAATGAAGTATTTTTAGAAAGTATATTTGAAATGTATACTTTATGTTGTACCTACATTTTATTAAGTATATTTTATCTAGTATTTTTTCTAGAGAATATTTTATTAAGTATACTTCATTTAAAATATATTAATAAGTATATCTTATGAAGTATTTTATGCAATGTATATTTTAGGTACAGGTATTTTATTTTATTAAATACCTATATTTTATAAAATATTTTGTGTTATTATGTTCGATTCAATTCTCCCTGTGCTGGCTCCTCGTCGCCATTTTAATTTTGCCTGCTGCACAACGTCGAATTTTCTAATCTTGTGCGGACTACGGCTCCCCAGTTGCTGCCTCGTCCTGTTCCTGCTGCAGCTCCTTGTGCTCCTTGTGGCTCCGCTTGTTTGTTGCTCTTGGTTCGGGGGTCGCAGCATTTTGGCGCCAGAGGTCGTTTAAAGGACTTTTGCCGCAGGCCTTCTGCTCCCTCCCATTTCCGCCCCTATCCCCTCCTCGTTCCGCTGCATGTGCGTGGCTCTCCCTCGTCCTTCGTCCTTGGTCCTTCGCCCTCCGCCCAAGATGGATGACGTGTCAGTGGGAATTGATGATGCTGGGGCTGGCCAGAAAACAAAAATGGCGGCTTCCTGCAGGAGCACTTCCCCTACCCCTCCTCCTCCGCTACCCCCTCCTCGGCTCGGCCACGAGGCGTATGAGTGATGCAGCTCTGGCATCCAATCCCAATCCCAATCCTCCTGGCCACGATGTCACCCACAGCCAATAGCCGGGCGAAAATGGAAAGCGGAGCTGGCAGGTCCCAAATGGAAGGGGTTTCAATTAATCGTTAGAGTTTTAGGATACCAAATCGATCCAGAAAAAATAAATTTATAGGAAAAAATAATATTATAAAGCTAAAAAGATTTTTATTTTCCTGTAAATGCCATTATACACTACAATTTAAGCCAACGTGTTAATTAAATGTTAAGAAAATCTAAAAAATGCAAACAGTAAAATGTAGAACATTTTTCATTTGAAATTTTATATTGATGTTATATGAATATATGATAATACTTCTAAATGTTCACATGTCAACAGTTATTTTAAAAAGGTTAAAGATTCAATCATATTTTAAAATATAAATTGATGATAATGATTATTGATGTTAAAGTGATAACATGCTTAAACTATTTTTTCTTAGTTTTTAGGCATTTAAAATGTCTCTGTTATGAGAAAACATTAGTTAAAGAATTTTGAGCTTGACAAGGCCCTTTAAAATCGCAACTCCAGCGTTGAACAGAGCTGAGAATCTGTCAGAAGAGGTTGACAGGCCCGGGTCATCAGGCAGGCCATCCCAACCTCCACAGCTCCAGAGCTCTTGAGCTACGCCAAACTTTATGGCCGGGAAAACAATTTGACGATCGCCTAGACTGCCACAAAACTGAACAGCAAGACTTTGGCCGGCCACAAAATCCAATCACAAATTGCCAGCGTCGTTCAATGTTGTTGTCGTGGTCATGGGCACAGCAACAACAGCAACAGCAACAACATGCAACATCGCTGCACAGCGACAACATGCGGCAAGATGTGCCAAAAGCCAAAAGCTTTTTTGGCCAACTCGCTGGTCCGATTCGATTTCCCACTCGAGAGCCCGCCCGTTGTTCCTCGTCCTGTCCAATGTTGTTGTTGGACTCGCCATGGTGCCATCGTGTTGCTCCGGGGACAAAGCAGCAACTGCAGCTGCAACAACAGCAACAGCAACGGCAACGGCAACCTGCGATCATGGGGCTCATGTTGCGCGCGCGTTTCCACTCACCTGGCGAGATTTGTGCCAGCAGACAAGTGCGACATGATGTTATGTGTCAACAGCTTAATTCGCAGCGAGACGAGAGAAAAGTCGGGATCGGAACGGGCTTTGTCCATTCCCTGGATGTATATATATTCTTATATATATATATATATATATATGGGGATAGAGGGAATCAGGAACGCGTCGTTGTCGCCCCGTTGTCCGATCCCAATCTGAGTCCCAGCAAACCGAAACAAATCCGAATTGCCAGCCCCGAAACGCACACAATTATTTATTATGCTCCGCAACTCGAGGTGTCACCTCAGTCTCAGTCTCAGTCCCATTCTCAGTCCTATTCTCAGCCGCATCCCCAATCCCATCCTCTTTCTCCGGAGAAACGGGGAAATAGTGAGACAGGGACATGGAACCGAGTGCACTACATGGAGTTCTCTGCGAGGTGACACTCCAGTCAGCTGGACAATGACAAGTTGGCCCAGGAAGTCTGCGGCCAGACTGACCTCATTGAAGGTGACCCAAAACGTGGCATTAAATTACCTTTACTTACGAAAAATAAAATAGAGTCTTTAAATCCTTTCCAAAGATTGTACATTGTTTATTTATTTGGTTCATTTTATTTCCTTATTTTTGAGATGATACAATTGTTAACAAAACTAAGTATAATAAGAAATCCTATAGTACTGTCCATAAATTTACTATACTAATATAAATGTTATAAATGTTATGTTAAGCACAGAGAGAACAAATCATTACCCATATTTCGTAAGCTTTTTAATAAAGTTGTCTTAAGATAGTTTCGACTTAAATTACATTCTCCAATCTCATTTACAACCATAAGAAATCAGTCTTTTGGCTGGCATAATGCAACTACCAGCCCGAATGAGGAATATTATACCTCGTTGAGCTCGCAATTAAAATTCCAATCGACTGGCGTTTAAACCTAGAAATTTTTTTATTTTTCCCATTTATCGCAAAAAAACATGATGTAACCCCTTATGAAAAATGAGAAAATTGGTCAAAAAATAAATATTCCTTAAAGTGATGGGGATCGTTAGCATTTTTAGCAAGCTGCTCAAAACAGTCGGTCTTTTAGCTGTACGACTTGATTTGGCTAAACTATGATTGAAAAACCGGAAAGAAAAATAGTATTTTTGACAAAATCAAAAAAAAAAAAAGTCCGTTTCTTGGCTGGTATAATGAAAGTAATGGTCAGAACGAGGAATGTCATACCTCGTTGAGCTCGTGGTTTAATTTCCAATTTATTGGCATTCTAACCTGAAAACTTGTAGTTTTTGCCATTTTTCGCAAAAAAACATGATGTAACCCCTTAAAAAAATGAAAAATTCGATCAAAAAATAAAGTTCCCAGAAAGTGATGGGGATTGTTAGCATAGGTTGTCAGCTGCTCAAAACGGTAGGTCTCTTAGCTGTACGCCTTGATTTGGTCAAACTACGATGGAAAAACTGCGAAAAAGTGTGTCGTTTTTCACTAAAATCCGAACCCTCATTTACAGCCATAAGAACATTTATATTTAACTGAACCTGTATTATTTAATTTTTTTTGTATTTACTTCTGTCAAGCTCAACAAATAGACTATTAAACAAGTAGTAAGTAAATATATCTATAGAAATAATGGCTTAAAGTCCCATTCCTCTCCGATTTCAGACCTCGCAGAGGAAGTCATCATCTTGCCTATGATCTCTGGATCCTTCCTTTCCCATTTTCCCCAACTTCTACCCATTTCACCATCTTTCCATCCAAATCGCCATCCTTCCTGTCAATTGCCTAATTAGTTGGCAACATTTTTCCCACGCCCACGCAACTCGAACTGCCGAGAAGGCACTTGTCTCCCACAAATCGCAATGATCTATGGCCAGAAAGAGAGGGCCATTGGCGGTGCGAAAGAGACCGAGAGCGTGCGGCAGACAGAGATGGGGATAGGTCATGGACGGACCAAATTTGGCAGCTGGGGAAAAAGGAGGCAAGACATCAACATCGAGCCAATTGCTGGGGAAATCAAAGCACGCTACTTTTTGGCCAAAATGATCGGGGGACGGGGTAGGGGGCAGGGGGGAAGACAAGACAGAAGACTGCGCGAGAAGAAAAGAGAAGATCCGTGAAGAGCGGAGCTTCGCGGAGAGCCAACAATAAAACTCATAAATCAAATAAGACAAAAGACTCGAGGCGAACGCAGGACACGAAAAACGAAAGCTGGCGTGCGTCGCTCGCTGCCACTCCCCCCAGTCTCCTGCACTGAGAGAAAATCTGGGGAACATATGGAATATTCCTTATAAATAATGTATTACTTGTAAAGCGGTTATAATAAAGGAAAATACATTTTTTTTAACCAAAAACATAATATAAATTCCTTTTTGTAGTCAAAATTTTATGTTCTAACATTTCTGTAAGTCAAAAAAATAGTATTCAGATTAAAAAAATTTATTGAAATTGTATACTAATATTTAAAGGGTTCATAAAGATTTTTCTGAAATTGTTTTTAAGGATTTTAGTAGATTAAAGGGGAAAAAAAGCCTTAAAAGTAAACAAATTGTGTATCAAAGTGGACACTTCTTTTCAAGATTTTTTGTATCTGATTTTTTTTCTAAGTGTACTTCCCCTGAGAAGGGTGAACGAAGGGCGGCGGCGGAGGGGGCGTGTACAACGCAATATTGAGCCACGAACTGCGAACAATGGGAGCAAATAACTGGCAGGCATTTCGCAGTCTCAGTCGCAGTTGCACTCGCGATCCTAGTCCACATCCACATCTATGTACATCCACAACCAAATCCGAGACGAGGTAACGCTGGCGAAGAAGACAACATAGACGTAGACATAGACATGGACATAGATGGTCTCCAGATGAGTCTCCCAGCGATGAAACACGAAGCGGAGGAGCAACATCCATCGAGCACCGACCACCGACCACCGAAGCAGCAACAGTTGCTCCGAGTAGTCAGCGATTTTCAAGGTAAGACAAACACCCAGGCGAGGGGTATGGGACTGACATGGCCAAAACGGCGATGGGGAGCCCGATCAATCGAACCTCACGAACTCTGGATACACTTGAGATGGCCTGGCGGGGGAGGAGTACTTTTGAGTTCTGGGCTCTGGACAGCTACCGATATCGCTCTGGTAATTTTCAATTGATGCTGGAACTCTAGATTTTTTTGGGTTAAGAACAATATCCCTTAGTTTTATTGATCACAAATGTTATATATTACCAACCCATATGGGCTAGGAAGTAAAATATTATTATATTGAATTATATTTTATTATTTACATTACCTTTATAAAGTTTAGTAGAACAAATACATTTTAGATTAACTGGAAAAACCAAGATATTTATAGAATATTTTTTTTAACTTAAACTAAAAATACCACTATAGAGTGCCATATCTAGAATTTTTCAGGAGAGATCTATTAGTTTTTTGTAAGATACACTCTCTTTAAAATTTAATTTAAGATGTATTTTTTCTCTTATCACATTTTCTGTGCTTTATCATATGAATTTCTGATCTCTCTCCTTTTTTTCCACATCTGTGTTTTTTAATGGCATATTTGGCAGTGATCTTTAAAATTACTACAAAAAATCACTTGGATTAATTACCGTCGTTAGCATGTTCTCTAGAAGCAAGGACTAAGCTGGATTTTTCGCAATATACCAAAGCTAATATGATATTTCAGTGACCCTCTGCCAGTTTAGAGAGCAAAAGTCACCAAAATGATGCACAAGTGTCGCCCCAGAACCCAGAGAAAGATCGAGGGCAGAGCACTATGGGAATGGGACTTGGGCTGGGAATGGGAGTGGGAGTGGGGGCTACGGATCGGAATCGGAATCGGTCTCGAAGGCAGGGTCTTGGGGGGCGGGGAGGAGGGTCCCCAGTCAAGGGCACTGGCACCGGCTGCGATTGCGATTCCAACTGGCCAGCGACAAGATGAATTTCCAGCGTATTTCGCTTTGTTACTTTTTGGTTTCATTTCGGTCATGGGACCCAGCTAGATATATATATATATATATATAGTAAATATATAGAAAGATTTTTTTGGGCGCTTCGTTACACAAAATCACGAAGCGGATCGTGCACGACTATTTTGCGTGAGCTGAGAGCATGATCAGCACTCGACTTGGGTCCTTTAGTTGGCCCATGCAGCTGCGACCCGTTTGCCCAGCTTCGACTTCGATTCCCCCCAAAAACCTCAAGACCCCAGAATCCCCTAGACCCCTTCACCCTCGATATATACCCCCGATATACCCAGCGATTCACACTCCCTCGCCGGACTGGCACCTTTTGGGCTTTTGACAGTTTAAAGACCAGAAATAGCAAAAACGAGAGCCACCAAATTGGTTCTGTAATTTGAACTGCTGAGGATTTCGGGTCGCCAACCTGGCACACGTCCAAAAAGGGGCAGGGGATGGACTACCCACCTTATTAAGTCAAAAATATTTAAATAAACTTGGGAGTGTGTGAAACAAGAAGGTGCTAAACAGGTGAAGTGTTCCCTTCAATGAATATTAAAAAGTTTACTGTAGTGAATATTAGGAGGAGAAACAAAATATTTCAAATTGGATAAAACATACAGTTCATGGAATCTGAGTACCCCTACTTATTGTCGATAAAAATATAAAAATTTGGAAAATTTAAAACAATATAGAAGTCCAAATAAATAGAATTTCTTTTGTTTTAGCAATTTATATGTATATGTATCTCAGTAATTTCTATAATAATTATTTTAGTGGTTATTATTATCACACATTTTGTATTAACTCTAAATCCTATTCCTCTTGTATGGCTTGTATCAAAACTCAAAAATTTTTCTATTCACTAGCGAATCAGCGCGGTTAAAGAAAATAAAAAAAAACTTTGATGTTTCCGTACTTTGAGACATTTTCAGAGACTGGAAAACTGTAATCTCTGCCTCTAAGTTCCCCAGTTAAAATACCCAACGCTTTGTTTTATTTCTCACGCCTTGAACTTGACCAGTGGCTTTGACCTTTCGCTGACACAGAGAGCCCAGAGTCCCGAATTCAGTCGGGCTAATAAAAATAGCATTATGTTGCAGTTGCAGATGCAATGGATGTTGCTGATGTTGCTGCTGCTGTTGCTGCTGCTGCTGCAACAACAACTTGACACGACGACACAAGTGGCAGGCAGCGCAGTCGGCGCCGGCAGAGTTAATGAACATAAGAAATTCGTTTACATTTTTGCCATTTGTGCGAATTAGAGACAGGGCGACAAGGCAACTGTGCTCCTGCACTTTTATTACAGCCAACTAACTAGGAAACAACAGTGGCAACAACAACGACCCGAACAACCTGCGCTTGTCAACGGAATTTCAGCTACCAACATCCAATTCTCTTGACTTTTTTTGGCTTAGTGTGACCATAGCAATTAGTGGGTTCATAAAGAAACTTTGAAAATACTATAGTCTGGTATGGTATCATTATTATTATAAATTTAAAGTTGTTGTAGTTATTTTATTTATATATCCTTTTAATCCTGATTTTTGTTTAGGTTCTTGGAAAGATATAAGAAAAAGAGTTTAGTTCAGTGTGGCCATAGTTCAAAAAGTTAAGACAAAATTAGACAATTTTGATCAAATTCCTAACTAAGAAAGTATTCTAATGATATTATGATTACCAAATATTTTAATTGAATTGCAAGACTTGTAGAATGATTGCCCAATCAAATAGGCAGTTTATACTCCAAAGAAGAGCTCAGTTAACTTTGATAAATATTTTCAAATGAGCAGATTCAAGTGGCACTTCAGTTTACAGAGCAGAAGTATATTTAAAAATTTTTCACCCTCCTTCGACTGAGCTTTCCCTTCGGATTGTGGCCACCCAAAATCGAAGTGCCCTTTTCGGGCCCACCTCCACACCCAGTTCAGATGGGTTTTGAGCCCGTACATCGATATGTGGGCACTGTATGGTGGAAAGGAGAAACGGGAAACGAGATACAAAAAATTAGAAACCTTGCGCCTGTCCTGACTGCAAAAATGCTGACTGAGGCAGAAGAACAAAGGCGGATTCTGCCAGGAGATGTCGGCAGGTGCCGAAATGGGGCTCCGAGGGCGGGGGTTGGCGGTGGCGAGGCTCCACTGTATGTGCAAGTGTTTTCCAGTTGATGTAACATTACTTTGAAATCTTTTGCCAGGCAGCCAAATGAAAAGCAAAGAGAAGATGTTTGCCGCAGCCCAAAAGAAGCAAAAGCCCAGATCGGCCAGCAAGGGACTCCCAGGCGATTAACCCACTAAGTGCGGCCTTTAAACCGCTGAGTGCCTAATTGACTTTCAAATAACATGTTTGTTATTCATTTCATTTTTAATGTTTGGTATTTGTTATCATAAGTATAAAAGATGTAATAAAATGTATTATTTAAAGAGCTACTGTCTTAATAATCTTATGTAGTATCTTACAAAGTATTATTTTATATGGTATGTAAAGTATCAATAAAATAAGTTTTACCACGGACATATATATAAAAAAACGTATCTAAAAATATTATAAAATGTCTAAATATTCTATAACTTATCTAAACTACTATACTAACACTAAATTCATTTATTTTCAGAATCAATTATTTTAAAAATTGTAAATTGTAGCCTTTTCAGTGTGGTTAATGGGTTAAGAGGGGGCTTCGAATGGGGTTTTTCAGGGGGGTGTTCCAGCGGTTGAGACAACGGATATGGATACTCGGCTTAATTTCACCAGCGCTCTGTTGGTCAACTGGCCAAACAAAGTTTGCCTTCTTTTTTCTGGCCTTCAAGTGGGTTGGGGGTGGGGGGTTATTGGGCACTTGGGGGTCAAGGGGGCGGCCGAGAAAGGGGTGTGGCCGGGGGAGGCCGTGGCGATGCACGCGAAACGCTTCGCTGGACAATGAACAAGCGAAATTAGAGAATGTAAACAGCGAATTTTATCCTGTTCGCTGCCTTGCCAACACCAGCAGCCCCAATAACAACACTTTGGCGCACACCAGAGGTCAACTCAATAGCAGTGATAGCTAAGCATCGGATTATATGCAAAACAGTATTCTTAACATTCGAATCTGAGCGAACTTTGACCAGATACAATGATTTTTCAAGCTAAAAAATAATTATGAATTAAAAAAAATTTACTTATTAAACTAAGCCTGGAATCGAATAATTTGGATTTGTGTAAATTATCTTTAAACAAGAAAGGAAGTTAGCTTCGGCAAGCCGAAGCTTATATACCCTTGCAGCTATAATTATTAAATTTAATAACACAAAAAATGATATTCCCAATAGTATGAGATAATATGTCACAAAACACCGAAGCTATAATTTGTTTCATATTATTTTCCTACCAATTTTCCGATCGTTCCTATGGCAGCTATATGATATAGTCGTCCGATTTCGATAAAATTAAATTCGAAACTCAGAACTAATTAAAAAATGTTATTTCCAAGCGTAGGAGGTTATATGTTAAAAAACACCGAAGCTATAATTTGTTTCATATTATTTTCCTACCAATTTTGCGATCGTTCCTATGGCAGCTATATGACATAGTCGTCCGATTTTGATAAAATTTAATTCGAAATTCAGAACTAATTAAAAAATGTTATTTCCAAGCGTTGGAGGTTATATGTTGAAAAACACCGAAGCTATAATTTTTTTCATATTATTTTTCCACAAATTTTCCGATCGTTCCTATGGCAGCTATATGATATAGTCGTCCGATTTCGATAAAATTTAATTCAAAATTCAAAATTATTTAAAAATTGTTATTTCCAAGCTTAGGAGTTTATATGCTAAAAAACACCAAAGATATAATTTTTTTTCATTTTTTTGTCCGATTATTCCTATGGGAGCTATAAGATATAGTTGTCCGATCCGGCTGGTTCCGACTTATATACTACCTGCAAAAGATATAAGACTTTTGGGAAAGTTTCAGCTCGATAGCTTTAAAACTGAGAGACTAGTTTGCGTAGAAACGGACGGACAGACGGACAGACGGACAGACGGACAGACGGACAGACGGACAGACGGACAGACGGACAGACGGACATGGCTAGATCGACTCGTCTAGTCATGCTGATCAAGAATATATATAATTTATGGGGTCGGAAACGTCTCCTTCACTGCGTTGCAAACTTCTGACTGAAATCAATATACCCTCTGCAAGGGTATAAAAATGAATTATGGGATTTTATTGAATGCAAAAAGATAAAATCTGGATCTCTCTTTAATAAAGTCTTATTATTTTTATATAGACATACAAAAAGTATAGGGTATCGAACACTGAACATGATCAAAGTTGACTTCTTTGCTTAGGTATTTTTTTTTTTGTATAAAGATGCACTGTAGATTTATCTTAAATTATAAATAAATATTTAAATTTGAAGTCCCAAAATAAAGCTTGTAAAAAACATCATAAATAAATAATATTTTTGAAGATAAACCCTCGCGACCTCTGCTGTTGTTATGTGTGCAACAACAAGATGAACAGAGCTCCAATGAAACGTGGACCATTTTTCTTTGTCCTGAGCCTGGGGACCTGTCCTTTTCGAGGAGATGGACGGCGGGTGAAAGAGAGGGGACTACGAGGAGTGAGGGAGACGGCGGACGGGGAAGACAGCAACAACGGCGCCAGTTGACACGTCTTTTTCCTTTGACAAACATTTAAACAGGCGCTGCGGCCAGCAACAAAAACAATTACAAGCAATTCAAGTTCCACCTTAACCTTCGACTTAACCTCGACCATAAAAACACAAAAAGAACAACAACAAATGACGTTCTCTGACGTCATAACAGTAAATTAGCAGGTACATTGAAAGTGGGCTGGGTATGTTGTGCGTGGGGTAATCCTATTCCAAGGGAAATACGTTCCTATTCTGGTTAAATCGTGCCTTTCCCAGATTGTTTTGTTTGATTTTAGAGAGGTAAACCAGTGGCTTAATCCGCTTTTCTGATTATTATTTGTGTCTTAAAAATGCATATGCTGTTGATAAAATTAGAGTGCAATAAAATATAAGTTAAAGAAACATATCCTAATTAAAGATACGTTCCAAAGATATGACAAAAACCATCCCTATAAAGGGTACTGTCCAAAGATAATATACCAATTATATGTGCCTTAAAAAGCAATAAATTAAAACAAGGAAGAACGCTATAGTCGAGTACCTCGACTATCAGATACCCGTTACTCAGCTAAAGGGACCAAAGGGAAATGGAGATATGCAAGCAGCAAAGCGAGATTTAAATGCGCCACCTACCGGCGGAAGACAGATTTAAGCATTGTGGGCGTTAGGGTAGCCGTGGCAAATTTTTTTTTGGATCAATCGATAGGCATTGACGAGACCAATACATTTCAGTTAAAATTTTTAATCTAGCATAAAAATTGTGGGCGCCACAGGCTTGGGCGGTTTGTGGGCGTTAGAGTGGGCGTGGCATATTCGCATAACAAACTTGCGCTGCGTACAAGGCTACGGAATCTAAATCTGAAATCCCAATACTCTATCTTTGATAGTTTCCGAGATATCCGCGTTCATATTTACGATTTTTTGAAGTTTGTAGGCGGTTTGTGGGCGTTAAAGTGGGCGTGGCAAACTTTTTTTTGGGTCAATCGATAGGTATTGATGAGAACAATTCATTTCAGTTTAAATTTTTACTCTAGCATCAAAACTGTAGAAGCCACAGTTTTGGGCGGTTTGTGGGCGTTAGAGTGGGCGTGGCACTCTACTGAAACAAACTTGCGCTGCGTAAGAAGCTCAGGAATCTGCTCGCCAAATCTCAATAGCCTAGCTCTCATAGTTTCCAAGATCTCAGCGTTCATCCGGACAGACGGACAGACGGACAGACGGACAGACGGACAGACGGACAGACGGACAGACGGACATGGCTAGATCGACTCGGCTAGTGATCCTGATCAAGAATATATATACTTTATGGGGTCGGAAACGCTTCCTTCTGCCTGTTACATACTTTCCGACGAATCTAGTATACCCTTTTACTCTACGAGTAACGGGTATAAAAAGATATCCATATAAAAGATACTTTCCAAATATACCAAAAAAAATACACCCTTATAAAAATACTTTCAAAAGATACGGAAAAAGACAACCTTATAAAGAATGGTTTCCAAAGATACTATACCAATAATATGTTCCTTAAAAACGTATATGCTGCTAATAAAATTAGAATACCTTAAAGAAAATAATTCTAAAAAAAATATAACCTTGTTAAACATATTTTTCCATGATACCAATACCAAGGCCACCTTAAGACGTAGATAGAATGGCCAAAAATATTAATTACATACTATATATATACATATATACGATTGCGTATGTGTATCTCCATAGACCATTTAGCCCTTTGAGGATGGGGAATATTTTCTTTGGGACTGTGTGTTTATAGAAATCCCTGACTAGACATAAAATCCAGCCAGCATGTATATAGAGCGAGCGGCAGACAGGACCAAATAACGAAACCATTTCGGGCACTTTCTGGTGGCAAATCAAGTGGGGACGGGGGTGGGTGAGGAGCAGGCCATTGTTGGCGGTTGCCCCACCACCCACCTTGCACCACCCACTCATCTGTCCGCATTACGTCTAACGGTTTGTCGGTCTGCTGCCGCTTCATCAATTCAGTCCATGTCCAACCAACAGAAACAAAACAGGAGTGGCCCAAAGGATCGGAGATTCCAGATTGGGGAATGGAGAATGGAGATGGAGGGCGGACGACATTTCCACATTTCCATTTGAATAATTTAGACATTTTCGTTGATGAATAACCGAAAGCACATTGATAGATATTCGCTCTACCACTCCATCTCCATCTCCAACTCCCCATCCATTCGACCTGTACAAGACCATATATATCCATATCCCCTATACACACACACGACTGTCTATCTGTCTGGAGTCAAGTGGCAGAAGGGTTTGGGGATTGGGACTCGAATACTATCCCCACATTCGATATACCTACGCCTTTGTGTCCAACTCCTTGTTTTCCCGTTTCGGTCAAATTTCGGGCTTTAAGCAATCTCCAAATGAATTTCGGAGGCAACTATTTAAAGGCCAGACGGTCCTGCTTTCAATTAATATTCAGTTATTGAGTTTATAGAACGGAAATTATTTTATGCCAGCTAGTGAATCCCGAATTTCGGTGCCAAGATCAAAATTAACTAGAAAATGTTATTAATATTCTGTTATAAGTTGGATTAGTTAGATAGATTGAAAATTAAGTTGATAAATATCTCACATAAAAATCATTCTTATTCAGTTACCTGATTTATGAACTCGCATTTAATGCCTGCTTTAATTTCACACTTGCAGTTCCAGCCTTCTTTAGGAACAGCACTTCATTTTACACTCTTTCCACCTTTTTTAACCACGATGGATTTATGAGACATTGTCTTGTTGAACAACTGCATTCGGCAAATTGTGGCCCACTTGATTGTGAAATATGCATGTTAGTGTCCAGATCGGTTAAGTTGGTAAATTAGTGAGGGAAGTTACAGGTTCTTGGGAATCCAATGTTCTGGGTGGGGTGTTCGGCTTGTAATGAGCCAGTGCTAATTAATTTGTATAATGTGCTGACTGAGAGACGACTACTGATAAGTGGCCATAAACATACGAAGGCATATGTATAAGCCGAGAGCCCCGAGATCCCCCTCGACGCCACTGACCACTAGCCCTACCTTTTCAGAGCTACAGACAGAAAAAAATTCTTTAAAATATAACAATAAACATAAAATAATACTTATTAAATATGTGAGAATATATATACATAGTAAATGTTTTTTAAGAGTTTTTAGTTTCCATTTTGTAATAACTAACCTGTTATAAAAAATTTAATATCATAAAAAATTCAGCTCATTATTAAAATCAAATAGTACCTACTTACTACTCACTTAAATAAATATATTTATTATATTATATATACATATTATATACATATCAGTTTATTATACTATTTCATTTTTGTATTTTCATTTAATCATATACAAAAATATTTAATAAGTATAATGTCGTGTTGCATTTATTTCCAGTGTGGCGGCCAATTAATTAGAGGACCTTAACACCCGACTGCCCCTCGAGGTTCGCGTGGTGCGAAGAGTAAAACGTTTATAGTGCGTGTAATCAGCTCTTAACTATAATTTATAAAACTGCATTTCTTGCACCCGTCGAGCCCCCAGCCCCTCACTCCAATGGAGTTAGTTCGCAGTTTAACGCGAAAAATGGGGGAAAATAACGCATCGGCACGACGGAAGCAATAAACTTCTGTATAATTAAATAAAATTAAATTAAAAATGTTAATGAGCTCCGGCTCAGCTGGCAGAAAGAGGAGCAGTGAGCAGTGAGCAGTAGAAAAGGAGAGCAGCACTCACCTCACTCTATAATCATCATGGGCAGCTCTTGGGATCCGAACGCACCGCTTCCCGGGGCCTCCAAAGCCCCCTTCCCCAAAAACCCCAGCTCCCCAGTAAACAATTTAGCGTGTCTCTTCATATTATATCATTAAAATTAATACGAGTTTGGCGTGCCGCAAGATATTCACTTTGGGCCCGCTGTCAAAGTGCGTCTACCAATGCGATCCATTGGCCCACTCCACTCGACTACTTACAGTATACCCCATTTTGGCCGCTGCGTGTCGCCTAACTAATGGCAGAGACTGTGGCCAAATCGCTGATTGCACCAGACAACAATCGGATTAACACGCCAATTATTCAAACCCAAATTGAAATAGGTAGGGGATTCTGTAATCATGTTTAATCAAAGTTAAATAATATAATGCTCACTTAATATTTATTTAAGCGAAAGTAAAGTTTAGGAAAGAAATACTTGCTATAACTATATTGGGGCAAGCTTAAATGCTTATACCCGGATAATTAATCATTTAAATATTTAATACTTTACTTATAGTTTCCTTCACTCCCTGCCATATCTCAAGCCACACTAAGCTCGAATAAAGCCATGATCGTCAGTTATGCAAATCAGAAACTGTCCACAGCTTCCCTTTCCATCCTCCATGGGTTTTTCACCTGGCGGGCATTGTTGTGGTTACCTTTTTCTTATATTTTTTCCTTCTTCTGGCCTAACACGACACTGACAAATGTTAATCCATTAAGGCCCTGTCAATGGGAAAATCTGTCACAACAGCAAAGGAATCGGAGGGGGCTTAGCCATGGCAAAGCGTATTAGTTACGGGTCCTGAGAGTGCATCTTAATTGGTGCAAGGTGCACTGCCTTACCCCCCAGCCCATTCAAATTTTTTACGTTCTTGCTGCACACGAAAAAAATATAGAACCTAGAAATAACATTTGGGTTCTATTATTAGGAGGAATTACTTAGCTAGAGACAGTTTTTTATTTATTTTCCCTCAATATATTATGATTAAAGTTACTAGCAATTGATAATATTAATAAGAATTTAAACTTTCGGAAAAAAAACTTAAGATAGTACAGAAAAATTCCTAAAACATTCATGGTCACAAGATATTACAAGCATTTTTCAATATTTTAAATGTTTAAGGGCTTTAACTTCTTTAAAACATGGAATACCTTTATGAATTATCCCAGTTTAATAGATCCAAATGCTTTCCAATACGCTCCACCTAAATGTATTATCTCATTTTAACAGATCCCAAATAATATTTTCTTTCCGTGTGCGGTATTTACAGAGACAAATGCGAATGCTAAACTTGGCCAACAACAAATTGGCAATCAGGCCGCTTTCCATCGCTTTGCCCACTGGGCAGGTGTTGGACAACTTAATGCGAAAAGGCGAAAAGAAGTGAGGTTGGTTCGGTTTGGTGAGGGGGGCAGGGGCTGCGTAGAGCGCGTGCCGTGTAAAATTTTTTAAGTGCCTGCTCATTAATCGTAATCGTCTGAGGCCCTGACCCCTTCTGCTCAGCCTGTGTCTCTGCTTGGAGCTCTAGTCCAGCTCCTTTGACGGCTGCCGCTCCTGTTTCCCAACGGCCATGTTCTCGAAAACGCCTAAATGGGGTATTTCAATTCGCCTAAGTTTCAAAAACTTTTTTTTTTAAATTAAGATTAAAATGTATCAAATTATAAATACAAATCATGGATGGGAATATCCTGGTATATAAATTATAATGAGTCGTTCCTTAAACATGTTAAAAGGATTTGCTGTAAACGCGAATTCTTTAGATCCGCATGCAAAATAGAATTATCCGCTAGCTTTACCATTTGTAACATTTTTTTATGAACTTTTTTAAATTTTAATAAATATAAAGACAAAGTTTGAAGCGCATTGCCCTTAAGTTGTACCACTAAGACAAAAATGGCACAATTTTTAAATGTAGGACTTAAATTAAAATATACTATGCCCTTCCAAACTGGTTCTGCGATATAATTTCCCTGATAAATTTAGCGAAAGTGGATTCGGGAATGGGGTCTTAAGTTTCTTGGCTGAGCTTAAGCCTGATATTTCTGCCCGTTCGGATCGCCAGTTGACAAAAATGGGGCCTGGGGTGGAGGCACCTTGTCTAATTGCGAACTGGATAAACACCAGGCTGCCAGCTACGCCTCTTTGCCATTTGTCAGCGTTCGTTTTTAGGTGTAAATATGTTAATGAGTGTGAGTAATTTCCTAGAATTTCCTGCCACTAGTCGATTGTCGATAGGCGATAGGCGGGCGCAGGTCTTAATTGGAATTGGAATTGCCGGGTGGCGTATGACGTATGCCGGCGATTAATTTCGCTCTGTGCGTAATCAAGTCGAAAATTTATTGAAGTTGCAATAATTGCGCCTGCGGCGATGGAATTGTAGGCATCGCCACCATTGGCGCCAGAGGGTTAAGGGGCCGTGAAGGGGTTAACGCAGGAGGCGATGCTCATTAGAAAAGCTTGAAAAGCTTTCGCCTGCGTGCGTTTGATTTGAGCCGCAGACGATGACGATAGAGCTTCATACACTGTCCGAAATCGGGATGAAAGGTTCAATAAATGAGTAATTAATATACCCAAAAAAAGAGTAAGCTTTATGGTAAGAATAAAATATATTTGATATCTGATAAATTAGGAGGTTTACCTTTATTTGGGAAAAAACTAGACCTCGCCATTAAATTCTAGTAAATATTTCAAAGACTTTGTTTTTCACAGTGCCTCACTTCGCACTGCTTAGTCCTCCGTTAAACACCGTCAGGCGTTTAGGAACCCCCCTTTTCCCCGCCTGTGGTTTCGGCTGAAGCGGGAGGTTTTTTGGGGGGGATAAAAGTCATGTTTCATGCATGAATTGTAGCATAACTTTTGTTGTTCTTGTGCAATCGAGTCAAGTGGCACACAGTCGCGCTAAAATATGCCGCATTTTGTGTTTGGGGCTTTCAATCAGGATCAGAAGACCCCCCTTTAACCCCGTCAAAGTGACGCCCCTTTACACCACAGCCACCACAATACGCACTTGTGTGCTAGTACTGATTGCCAAGGAACTTTAATTGGGATATAATCCTTTAAGTCTCGAAGTACAATTAATATTAAGTTTATGGCAATTGATAATAGTTTTGCAAACTCTATTTAAAAAAAGAATATTCTTAATAAGCTAATGATCGAAAGAATAATGTTACTTATCAATTTTAAAAAGGCTGGAAATAAGTATCATTATAAATGTTGTTTTAAATATATATAAAATATAATAGTATAGTAAAAACCTTAACTATGATATTAAGACTTTCGCATTCAATGGAAAAAATAAACCTCCAAAGCCAAGGTCCCCTTTCCATTATGTATTTTTCTTTTTTTTTTCGGTTAAGCTAGGTCAGTGATGCATTTCCAATAGCCCGGGGGCCAGCAGTTTGTCTGGACTTCCCCTCCCGATTTCCAAACCTGGCGTTAAATTTATTACACAAAAAAGGGGACCCAAAAAAGAAAATAAGAACCCAGACCCTCACAAGTAGGAATTAAAACAATTGCATGCTTTGCATAATTTCTGTAAACAAAGTGGCGGCTCAAGAATGGCAAAAAATAAGGGGTTTGGGGGTCAAGGGGTGGGGAGTTCTTAAGGGAGTTCCTTGGGGGAGGATTACCTTAAGCTGCCAAGAAACGCGCGAAAATGCGAATTAATCCACAGCCTGACTTTTGCTTTGTTTAAGCTTCGCTGATTTGGATTTTAGCCACTCGAACTCGGCTCCCCCGATTTCCCCCCTTTCCCCCTTTAGAGTCTCGCTATCGATTTACCAAATCAGCTAAGCCCCCATCCGCAGCAACTGAAAATCCACGAGGCCCTCTCCCTTGACTCTGTCAGTTATTCAATTTTTGCCATTTTATCGCTTCAACATGGAAAACCTTTTAAAATCACACACTGCGAGAAAGGAGCAGAACTTCGGGAGGTGGGGATGGCTTGTGAATGGGGGAGCACACTGATAAATATACTTACATATTTTGAAACTTTATCAAATTTGATTTTAATAGAAGTTTTTAAAATTTGTTTTTGATTTTTGGGTATTTAAAGGGAAAAGTACTCTTTTTGTTGCTGTATTTCAATCGTAGCTTAGTCAAATAGAGGAGTACAGCTAACAGACCGACTGTTTTAAGCAACTTTCTTCCTATATTAACGATCCCCATCCATTTCCGGACAATTTATTTTTTGACCAATTTTCGGATTTTTTATAAGGGGTAACATCTATTTTTGCTAAAAATGGCAAAAATGAAAAATTTTCAGATTTGAATGCCAATGGATTGGAAATTGATCAACGAGCTCAACGAGGTATGACATTCCTCGTTCTGACCATTACTTTCATTATAACAGCCAAAATACTGCTTTTTTAGGTCGAAAAAATGGGACTCGGATTTGGTCCTAAATACGATTTTTCTTACTGGTTTTTCAATTGTTGTTTAGCCAAATCAAGACGTACAGCTAAAAGACCGACTGTTTTGAGCAGCTTGCTAAAAATGCTAACGATCTCCATCACTTTAAGGAATATTTATTTTTTTAACAATTTTCGTATTTTTTATAAGTTACATCGTCTATTTTTGCAAAAAATGGCAAAAATTAAAAAATTTCAGGTTTGAATGCCAATGGATTGCAAATTAAACAACGAGTTCATCAAGGTATGACATTCCTCGTTCTGACTATTACTTTCATTATACCAGCCAAAAAACGGACTTTTTGGGCGAAGAAATAGAATTCAGATTTTTGTCAAAAATTCGACATTTTTTGTCGGTTTTTCCAGCGTAGTTCAGCCAAATCAAGGCGTACAGCTAAAAGACCGACTGTTTTGAGCAGCTTGCTAAAAGTGCTAACGATCCCCACCACTTTAAGAAATATTTATTTTTTGACCATTGACCTCATCTTTTTTTGCAAGAAATGGCAAAAATGAAAAATTTTCAGGTTTGAATGCCAATGGATTGGAAATTAAGTTACGAGCTCAATGAGGTGTGGCACTCATAATTCTTACATCTATTAGCCGTTTGCCAGCCAAAAATCTCCTTTTTAATAGGTTTTTCCGTTGTAGTTTAGCCAAATCATTATTGAAATGTATAGAGGAATTTCTTTCAGTGCAAGCACACATGGCCTGTCAGTGGGTGGCTGTGTGGGCTGAGCCCCTTATCAACTGTTATCGATAGGCCTGGTGAGCCAGTAACTGAAACCAAATCCGCAGCCGAAACTAAGCCAGGAAGTAAGACTTGGCCAGAAGTTGGGGCCAAAGGCCTTCCGCCTGCCACAACACACACTTACACACACTCACACACATGTGTATTTACACACGCTGGCAGCACACACACTGTGACAACTATAATTGGCTATAAAACATTTTGGAGGGCCGTTGACTGACATTTCAATAGACTGAAGAACTGGCTAAAAAGCCAACCGACGAAACCAAAAATGTTGCGATCTGGGAACGAGGATGGTGGAAAAAAAACCGGGAAATACCAACAGCGGAAAATAGAAGCAGGGAAAATCTTATAGGGAGGTGTACAACATTTGTGACTTCCCAATAAAGTTTTCTGCATATATTACGATTTTATCCAATGTTTTTGATGCTGGTAAAATGTAAGATTTCTGTTTTTGGGAATTTAGTAAATCACTTCCTAAAGAATGCTTCCGTATACATTTTTTTGGTAACATATCGCGCATTGTATTCCTTTCCAAAACATCCTAGAACATCTTACTCAACTTATGTATGTTCATACTTGGCCCAAACTCTGTTCACAGCCACCTAAATGGTTGTTCCTGTGCAAAGGACGCGCTCTGTCACGCACCCCAAAAAGCTATAGTCCAGCCCCTCCTCAAATTGCCCCCTCTACTGCCATGCCGCAACTCTAATTTCCCATTGATGCACTATCATTTGGTTAAAACTTTTCAATTAAATGTTAATTATGCGAAATTGACATTGACCATTATGACAGGTTACGGGTAGTTTTGATACCCCCTTGAGATACCCCCCTTCACCCCTGGACACACCGCCACTGGCCTCTTGAAAACTGCAAATTTAATTTAATTGCATTTCATACGCCCATTTGGCTGCCACTTTGAGGTTCCTCGCGTTGCTGTCTGTGCAACACTTGACTTATTTAGGCACCGAAACACCGAGAAAGAGACGGCGACACGTCGTCGAGAAAAAGAGAAAGAGACGGAAGGAGGAGGACCCCTGTTCGGTTTTTTGTTTGGGCGCAAAATTTTAATTGCCTTGCAACTGGCAACTGGCAACGGAAAACTGAAAACTGGCATCTTGCAACGCGCTCGGTCTAAATTTGGTTACCTCTCTTTTTTTTTTTTGCTTTTTTCAACGAAAAAGCGGCTTGTTTTAAGCGTTTTGCCGCTGCGCTTCGCTGGTCATCTAAAGAAATGAAAAAACAAATTATTTGGGTATAACAGAAAAATAAAAGAAAAAAGGTCAGTGAGGATAAGGCTATGTTTACAAAGCTTATTATATTAATAGTCATCATTTTTTGTAGGCCTATATGTAAAATCAATATTTTAACAGCCAATTTGAAGTGATTTTGAATTCGTTAAAAATATTTTTATAAGATCATAATTCATTTTAGCCTTAATAAAGTTTGGGTTTTATACAACAAATTTTAAACGGTCAATAAGAACGTTTAATCATCATATTATATATATCATAAACTTATCATTAAAAAATATTCATTTTAATTTAATTTCATAAGCTAATATCACCAAAGAATTTACTAAAAGTAAAACATTTAATTTAAGAATTATTTGCAGCAGTTCAGAAGGCGCAAACAAAGAGGCCCGAATGCAGAGCCCCAAACGCAGCAAATTGCGTCTGAAAAAGGTGCGACAATTTAGACGTTGTCGGGGTCACCAATTAAATAGGATGCTTGGGTCCTTGCCACTGTCATTTCCAATTCCCATTCACATTCCCCGCCCATTTAACCCGATTGTCACTTGATGCAATAAATTGAAATTGACCAAAAGCGTGCGGCAATGTGCAATGTGCTGTGTGCTGTGTGCTGTGTGCAACTTGCAACTCGCAACGTGCAACGTGCGACGCGTATCTTGTTGCAACTCCGCTGCAAGTGTCGCTCGTTTCGTTTCGTTTTCTTTTTTTTTTTGCTGCCGGGAATTCGGTTTCGGTTTCGAACTCGCTCTCAGTCGCTTTTTTTGGGGCTTGGCTTGACAATAAATGTCAACACTTGGTGGCCGCTAATTTATTTGCGCGCCCGATGCGTTCACCACATGAGGTGCTTTCCCATGGGGGCCCGCGGGTCGGGTCACCAATAGGTCCATCGATTCAGGGATGGCAAGAGTTTTGGGTTTGCAGATGATCAAGGAGACTAAGAATCTTTGCCCATCAGAAATTGATTTAAAATATCCAACAATATGCTTTAAAATAGTTAATTGCTTATCCATTTTTGGGATAACTCATTCTAAGATTCATATGACTTGCAAAAAGGTGACCCAGATCTGCACTTTCAAGTTCCATAACATGCTCAATCATACCTCTAAGAGTTTTTTATCTAAATTTATAATAATCTAATCATTGAACGTTGGTTGCTTGATTGCGTGATTTTTTCTACCCTTAGTTTTATTTTCAAAGGGAATATTACCAAATAGGCATATAATATGGTATATTATGTTATTTGTGTAAAGCTTACTACCAATTATAAACAACTTTCTAATAATAATTAAAAACCATGGAAACTGTGGGTTTTCAGCTCTACATGTTAAATTCCATAAGTAATTTATTCATCTTAAGTCTTAAGTATCTACTTAAAGATACATATTTACATAGTTTTATTTCTGTTTAATATTTTATTATATGTTTCGGATTTTACAAGAAAGCATATGATATTTTGGGTCAGTTGTATACATGGCTTACATTTTTCATATCCCTTTCTTATAAAGAGGGCTTCTTTCACTCCAATTCGTTTGGAGAGTACGACCATCTTCATCTTCAGACGAGACACGAGCACACATTAAACACTCGCATGTCTGACATTAAAGCAAAGAGCAGAAAGAGGGTGTTGTGCGTCTCTTTCCCTTCGCCCTCTGGCCGTCTCTTTCGCACACCAGCTTGCCGTCTCTTTCCCTGGAGTTTCGCCCACCTTTATGACGAAGGCCAAACAAGTTGAGGTAGGTTAATTTTATTGGCCAAATAAGTGGGTATCAAATTTAATGGACAACATCGCAGTGAAACAAAGGAAGGGACTGGGGTTTTTAACTTTGGATTGGGGCTTGAGTTTGGGTTTTGAGGATGTAGAGCCATCTGGAAAGTGGAAAGTGGGTGAGGGGCGGGAAACGCGCAGTGCATAGAGCGTAAAAATGAGCCAAAATAAATAAGAAAGCCGCAAACGGAGCGGCGAAGAAGTGGAAAAACTTTTTTCGCAGAAAGAGACAACAAGGGGGCGATAGAAAGAGACGGAGAGTGTGAAGTTGACGGCCCTTTGATTGATTGGTTGGCAGCGGAAGCGTGACGTCACAGACAGCACAGACAGAACGCTAAATGATGGCATAGATTTTCACAAGTTGGAAAATCAAAAAAAAACCCCAACGAATAAAAATTTCTAGTCTTGATAGTAAAAGATTGTATTTTAAATATTATACCTTTTATGTTTTAAAAACATATTTGAACATATTGTTGTTGTAATTATAAAGTGGCTTAAGTTTTTTTTTAAACTCATTTGAGGTATCTAAGACCCAATTTTGGTATAAAAATCCAAATTGCATTCGATACCAACTTATGATAGAAATGCCCAAGTGCTGTGATTTTCTGACTGCAATTGCAGCTGAAATTTGTTGGCCATATGTTTGTGCATTGGGAATTACCTTAACCTACTTCCCACCCCCTTTGGCAGCGCCTTTCACCCACTTCCCCCACTGATTGCAGGCCAATTGCCTTTGGACCTGGCTCAATGTTGGTTTACTTTAGTTCAGTTTAGTTTATATAGTTTGGCTTGAGTTTGGTTTTGGTTTGCCTCGGTTTGCTTTGCTGTGCTTCCACATCCACTTCCATCTACTAACAAGCCGCCTCACGAAATTCTTCCGCAATTTTCACATAACTCAACGGGTGGAGAAGGGGGAAGGGGGGGGAACGGGGAGGTTGGCAATTTTCACGCTGATTTCTCCTCAGGTTTTCCACTCTGCGTATCAGGATCGTGTGATCTGGCCCCTCGGAGACGCATGATCACGTTGGGCTTACGCATCATTTAATGGGTTCGTGAAGAGTGAACTTGCAGCAACGACTTGTTGATGGAAGAGCCAAGTTGCAAGTTCCGAGCGAGAGGGATTTGGGCTCTGGAAGACGAGGACGAGGGCACCGGCACCCACCAACTGGGCATACAACTTTATCACTTGCCCACAAAATATCTTCAATTGGTTCCATTAAACTTAAGCTGCGATCCCTGAGCACGTTTCTGCCTCGGCTCCATGACTGCCACCTAGCCCCCTGCTCATCCACTCAAAAGTGCACTCCAAAAAAGGGGGTTCTCCAGAAAAACCAAAGGGTTAAATAAAAATTAATTCGAGTAAATGGATCATAATATAGGCTTAAACTAGAAACATACCAAATTCTAATAACAAGTAAATTTTATCCCAAAAAAACAAATTAGCTTTTGGTATAATTACCTTGTAGTGATTATGTAGATATTTCTTATACCTAAGATTTCTCAGTATTTATATATCGACAAAACTGTTCATTCAAAATTATAACTAAATTAAATCTTAAAAATAAAAAAGGTCTTTTAGTATAATCATTTTGTACTGATAAGATATTTGATTGTCATAAGATTTCTTAATAACTATATTTTTTGGGTGATTTTATTTTCACATAAGTCTGTTTTTAAGCGCTATTCAAAACACTTCAGTATTTTTTTTATTTCTTTGGGTATTAAGTTAATGTTATGGGTTATAGAGCTTTCTGTGTTATACTGCTTAGGTATTTTTTGAAAACGTTTCAAAAATACCAAAATACTACCATTGTATTAAAAATAATTTTTCGTATATGGACTATATTCAGTATATACCAAATGAGTATCAAAACATTGAAAGCTGTTTTTTATTTTGAATACCAACTTTGTAGGTTTCTTTTAAATAATTTAAGAACCTGCTACTAAAACTGACCCAATCTCAGCTAATTATTTCCCTTGGCCAACTTAAGCTGGTATTTTTTCCCAGTGCACCTGGTGCGGCTTCCTTCGTGCGTTGCCATCATCATCGTCATCGTCATCCACATGGCCGCCTGGCCATGGTCGTGCCCAAAATTAACCTGACCAGGGCATGATCATGAGGAGCTGCGGCTGCGGCAGTTGGAAAGCAAAAAAAGGAACGCAGTCCGAGGCTCGCTATAAATTCTATTGGCGTATCTATCTACACTATTTCTAATTTGGGACTCCCCGCCCGTGGAAGCAAAAAAGCGTGGGGGGGGCTTTTGTGGGATCTCTGCTGGATTAGCTCGCAGCTCGGTTTGGCCAATTTAAGTTTAAGTGCTTTGGTAACAGTTTCGCGCTTTCGAAACTTGAGTCGTGATTTATTTTCCGCTCGACCTCGGCCTCCTCCGCCGGTGGAATGCCGCCTGCTCCTCGATGATTCTCCTCCGCGTTCTGTGGGTTTTCCTCAAGTGCCGTTTTTCACGCCACGACACGCAATCGCCGCGGCCCGGGTAAATTAGGAAAATTGATCTAAATTTTCTTGGGAACCTTTGCCATTCCGAATTGCAGCGGCCAAGGGCCGGTCATCAGGCATATGCTCACCGATCTTCTAAGGGTTTTACAGAAAAAAAAAAACAAAGAAATACTCCTGCTGCTGCTCATCACCATCATCACCATTTTTGACCAATTAAAATTCAATAAAAATTCAGGCAATTCCTGCGAAAATGAACTCGGCCAAGTCGGTGTGCGCTGTGGTCTTATCACAAAATTGCGAATCTCCAAATCGGGGGCATGACTAGGAGCAATCAGTACAAGTTCCATGTAAACAGTATCGGCATCAGGGAGCCGGGGAACTGGCAACAAGTCCCAGTTAAAAATCTTTGCCGGGTCAGCGACAAAGTCAAGTGCAAGTCGCAGTCAAAAGCTCCAAGCGGGCGGCTCCTTCGGCTGGACTACACTCGGCGAAAAGGGCTTGGCTTCAGCTTGCACTAAATGCTGCACTGAAAAATATACATCCGACAATTTACAAAAAATAATGGTTAAGTTATTGTACCTAAAGCTAATTAAGATACTTTAGGTATCCAAAGGTTTTTTTAGAGAATTGATTTGAACCCTTTAAATAGGAAATGCTTATTAAGCTTTAATTATTTTCGCATTTTGTCTAGAAAATAATAGTTACTATTTATTTAAAATTTTAATTTAATTTTATTTTATTTTATTAAACAGAAACTGCTTTTCTCCCAGTGTACCAGTAGCCAAGGAAGCAATGGTGCAGTGCAGCAGTGTGGCATGCAACCTGAACTTGCAGCTCGTTTGGTCGTCACATAATCTGCTCCAAATCAAAATTGCTTATTAAACGTGGAGAGCGCGAGAGCTTCGAGTCCCAAGGAATGGTTTTGGCCACTTGGTCTAGGCCTCAGTTTTTGTGGGATGGTTCTTAGCCGGGGATTGGCTGTGGCCAGATCTGGTCATATGCGATCTGAGGAACTAGTTCGAAGGAAAATTTAGCAAGAAAACTGCTAATATGAGCTATTTAAACATATAAGTTAAGTTTTACTAAATAAAAATACTTACAAGTATTTAAATTTTTAATATATTGTACAACCATTGGTCCAACAACTTTTTATATTTCTGTAAAGTCCTTAAGAAAATCGCAAAATCATTAGCCCATTTAACCTGTTTTTATATTATTAAGTTTATTTTTAGACGTTTAATTATTTGCTAGATGTATATTTATTCTAAAGTCTGGGGCTCACAAAACAGTGAACCGAATTGATCATCTCAGCTGGAGACTGCGTAGCTGCCAAAACGAATCTGTCGCCGAATCGGATATCGTGTATATCGTATATATGGCCAGGGCAGTGGAAAAGGTGGAAAAGGAACCGCGAAGAAAAATTGCTGCCGAATTCTGAACTGCGGCGAGTGGAAGCCACAAGAATCCACAATCCAGTATCCAGAATACAGAATACAGAGTTCGACTCGATCACGATTGCCACTCGAATCGAGGATCGGGGTTGGAGCATAGAGGATAGAGGATCGGGAATCGGGATTTTAGAATGGGGAATAGGGAATGGGGAATGGAGGGACAGGGACCCACAGAGGCAATGGGTCTTCGACTATCTTGATGGGCATGGGATGCGATGCGATGCGGCGCTACAGGCTCAACTGAGCTGGATTGAGCATTGATCGACGATGACGATGTCGACAGGAACAGTGCTGCCAATTCAGCCTAGCATTCAATAAGGAAATTTTAAACATTCATGGTTGTAATAAGAAAATAATATTTATAAATTTTATTACATGTACTAATGAATTAAATTTCCTTAAGATGCTTTATTCAATAATAAATTTTCAATTGAAGAGAATACAAGTATAGTTACCAAAGAAATAATTTTTAATTTTTAACTAAATGTTTCTTAGCCATGTTGTTTTAAAATTTATTTTCTTATATCTATTCACTGACAAATAAAATATTGCTCACTTGAATAGTAATTATACATTTTTTATTTCACTAAAATATTTTATATATTTTTGCAAATTACTTTCCAGCTACCTTTGGCAGCACTGAAAAAATGCCTGCGAACGGGTCTCGAGGGGGGACAACGTGCAAAGCTGCCAATGAACCAAATCCAGCCTCTGGCCGCGGATCTATCTCAATTTCTACATTTGACCTCTGAACCGTAATGGATTTTGTATATATTATAATTGCCGACCGTGCTACACAATCTCCTCCGGTTTTTTGACTGCAGTTTTCCGCCAGGCGATCGCCCGATTGCCTCGGAAGCAGACTGAATTCGAAGCGCTGCCCTCGACTATATCTTGGCAAATGGATCGCGAATAGCGATCTTTCCGAGAAGAAAGCAAGTGCAGAGAGCCGCGGAGTGGAGGGCAGGGGGAATTCCGGTGGACTTGTCGCATTAGCACCAGCCCGCAACGGGATAAGGCGATATATTGGACCCTTGAACGATCTCAGGATCGGTGAACATGAAAGAGCGCCTTAAAATGACCAAAAAATAGGTGTCGAATGCCATCGCTGATTGGCATATATCACTTGTTCCAGATCGCAAAGTGATCATGATTAGAGTGTCCTAAGGCTACGTTAAAGGGGCTGAGTATCTTTCTTTCTCTTCTGAGTTTCATATGATATTACCACACCATTAGCCCCATTAAAAAACTTAATTTTTATCGAGTTACTTTACTCCAATCGTTCCACATTCCAAATCAACGCAAGAGAGTAAACCGTATTTGTGCATCCGTAAAATCCATTGTCCAATTGCTTGCGATCACTTCTGTTGGTCGAACTTCACATCGTTGAGCTCCTTCTCACAGCCCCGATATGCCATGCCCACGCCGAATCCAGTGCCCAGCCAGACGGGCCAAATGCGCCGCCGGAAGAAGAGCAGGGTGACCACGGACCCGATCACCAGACCTCCAAAGCCCTTCACCAGGGAGTCGGACAGACAGCGGTTGAGGTTCTCGCGCAACCTATCTTCGGGGGCCGTCGACATGTCCACTGCTGCCTATGGGTAATTTATCAATTTTTTATTTTTGCTGCCAGGTAATACGACAATAACCAAATCGAATTGACGAGAACAGAAATATCAGTGAGCACTGGGATTGAAACTAATTGAAATTAGAAAATTGAAAGGCACCCATAGAACATAAAGCCTACTATATTGGTTGTCAAAACATCACATAAAGCCTTTTGGAATTCTCCAGAAAATTCCTTTCAAAAAGCCACGCAAGAAGCTAAAATCCACAGCAAAAACCTCGCAAAAAACCAAGCAAAAATTACCTTATTAACTAATTTCGCAGAGCTAAGCTTTATATATAGTTACTTAGCATCTATCGTGCATAGTTTCACAAAAAGGACAGCTCAATCCAGTTAAGTCTGAGTCACGGTGGAACTAATTTTGTGCCCATTTCTACTTAAACTCCTGTTGCCACATTAACAGCTCAGATGGCCAAATGCTGCATTATAGTTCCCCTTTGAGGCCCTGCGGCCACTTAACCTTGTTCAAGCAGCTCAGCCCAGCTCAGCATAAATCGATCACGATCGATTTCTGCCAAAATAGATAATAATCGATACACACTCTCCAGCTCAATCTTCGGCCACCTTATCGATCTATATGGGCATGCAACATGCGAGTTCCAATCCCATTTTCAATCCCAGTTACCAAACACACAAAAAAACATTTTGTCTTACTTTAATAGTTAAACGCATTTACAAAATATTTTGAAAAACCTTTTACTTACTGAAAATACAAAAAAGTCTTAAATAAAAAAAGGAATTTATTTAGACATATGTAAGAATACAATAAACAATTGTATTTATCTGAGTGCACCTTAACTTGCACCTACAATCAACCATTCGAGTTTAGCCTCGACTTTGGATTTGGCTTTGGTTATATGGTTAGCTGGGTAATCATGTCAGCATAAGGCAGAATACCGCAACATTGTTTTTATCGATATGGCCCAAACACTGGGTAAATGGGGGAAAAAATAGGGAAGTGATGGAAGTTCCTCCAATATCAAGGTATATTTCTTAATAGAGGGTAGGAATATACCAAGGAATTTAAGGAAGGGGTATAAGATCCATCTATATATATTTTAGAAATTCTTGAAGACCCTTTAACATAAATATAAAAAAGCTAATGCAATAATAATAATAAAATATGAGTAGTCACAAATGATATAGTTAAAACTAATTTTTGTTATCATTCTATATACATCAGTCCATAAAAGTTGCTCTTATTGATTGATAAATCGTTTTCCCTATCAGTATTATTTACTTTCATGGAGTAGCGTATCCCCGCTTCGTAGGCCCGCCCAACTTGCAACTCCCACCGAAAACCAACTCGAGTCCCGCCGACTGCTTGGGAAAACAGCGCCGGCGACCGTGTTGACGTGTTAAGTGCTTTTGGCCAAGAGATGGCCCCGAAAAAAGCCGAAAAAAAAGTGCAGCAATTGGAAAAAAGACGGCTAAAACTCCGTCTGCTCTTCCACTTGCCTGGGCTTAGGCTATAATTTCAGCTCACCGCCCACCATTTTTTCCGAGGCGTTTGGGGGCGCAACGGAGCTTAACTCGAAAATTGCAAATTCGGGTGTTCAATCGAGTCAAATCCTTTTCTATTACCAACTCAGCCGCTGCGCAGCGCTCTGTGTTTAAAGAAATTGTCGGCCTCATGAGCAATTTAATGCCTGATTTGCCATTGCCTTTGCTTTTGCCTTTCCTTGGTGCGATTTCTTGGGCCACATGGGTGTTTCCTCCTCTTTTGGGTGTTGGCACAGTTTTTCACCCGAGGATCTGCGAGAATATCCCCACTGAAACAAGGAGTTAATTGTTTAATTAACATTAATTACATTTAAAATTTCTTAATAAAGTACATGCATACTATATATATTATGTATATTTGATTCGCATTAAAATGGAATGAGATACATATATTTAAAATTGAATAAAAAAGGAATACATTAATTTTTAACAATTAAGATATATTTTTGGTATAATAGTATCAGTTGAAAATCTCTCCCTAATTATTATTATTTCTGTTAATTCAAAATAAAATCATTCAGTTTTAATTCAACAATTTTAGCCAGCTTATATACTAAATTTTTAAGCAGAAAACCCCTTAATTTCATCGAATATCCGTTGGTCAGTTGGTCCTCAGCAAATTGGCCAAACTACTCAAGATCATAATGAAGACATTTATGGACCCGCGAACGGATTCAATTGTGCGGCATTCAACAATTTTTGCAATCAATGCGAATCGAACTAGGAACGGGAATAATGCGATGGCCCCAGGGCACTGGGCGCATCTGTGTGTACACCTGCAGTCAGAAAAATAGCAGTGTTCCTTTTAAAAATATTTATAAAAGACTTTACGAATCCAAATAAATATATATTTGCATTTTATGCAATACACTTATTTATCTAAACTTACGTTGCTTAAATTTTGTTTTACCTTAATAGAATCTAAATTGAAAAAAAAACTTTTTCAAAACATGTTCAAAGTTACATAAGAAGAAGATATGTTCTTGATTATTACACATCTTTGGGCTTTTAATGAATATATTATATGACATATTCTTTACTTCCTTTTTTAAAAATATTTTAGTATTCTAAACTATTAAAATATATTATGAGCAAGTATTTATTAACAAGAATTAAATTAAAAAAATATTACTAGTAAGTATTCATTACAAAAAATTAAGTTTATAAAATATTATTATCAAGTATATATTAATACAAATTAAATTTATTTAAATATATATATGGAATATGTAATATTATAATAATTTGTAATGTTCATAATATATTTTACTCTAGGTAATGCTTAAAAAATATTTTTAAAATATTTTTTAAGACCTACAGTCCCCTTTTTTATTTATTTGACCCCACCTGTAGGCCAATGTGTGTGCGTTGGGTGGGTGTCCCCATAGAAGATCGTGCTGCCCAAGATCGGGGCTGGGGAAAAAGGAAAAGGGGGCAGGGGCAGGGGCCTCCGCACAGAACAACTCAATGAGGCACATGCAAGTCAAAACATCGGACCCCAGTCTGGACCTGGAACTCAGTCTGGGCTTGGGTTTGGGGATGGGTTTGGGTTTGGGTTTGGGTCCAGGCCCGAGCCCGCTGGCCATATGGTTGCCCGCTCTCATCAATTCCGACTCGGGGGCCTTGGCCCGGCCTGTTCTTTATTTTTTTTGAGCCAGGCATCTGAGTTTGGTCCACGCTGGCTGGGCTCATTATAGATGCAGCGCCGATTTGTTTTGTTGTCCCCCCATTTGACTTTGAATTGATAGCATCAGGCAGCATCCAACATCCAACATCCAGCATACAGCATCCAAACTCCGGCCTTCCTCCGGCGGCTGCTGCTCAGCTTCAGTTTTCCCTCTCCAGCTGGATTTTCCTTTTCGCCTGCCTTTAAGATATATAAATGTATTTGAACAATTGAGTGTGCTGCGCATGCGCTTGCCCAGTGCAAATATTTTAGATTCGCATAAACTTTGCATAGTTTTTGGCCCGACTTCCCGCGTCCATTTCTCTGATTTTCCTCTACGCCTGCACAGTGGGCGGATCTGGGGGAACTATATCATTTAATTGGTTTGAGATTCAGAAAGTCAAATGAAAATCAGATTGTGAAGGTTAACAAACTGAACAGCTAACGATAAATTTAAGAAAACTATTGCTTAAGATCGGTGTTTTATATTCAGAAACGATTTTGATTTGGATTATTGAAGTAGGGATTCTGAAAGATTGTAGTATGTATATTTAAAATAAAAAAAATTTAGTTCTAATACATTTATTATGTTTAATAAGGTAACGTTTTCTTAAGGCCAGTATTTTTAAAATAGTTTTTAATTTAGTTATGGATTACAATATTGTGTAATTATTTATTTTCGAGTATTTATATTTTGTATAGACACAAATTATAAGATATAAAATGCTGTATTTTAATTAAATTTTACCAAAAAGGTTTTTTTTTCACCACAACATGTAATAAAATAATTAAAATATGTAATAAACGTGTAATAAAGACATCATGTTATAAAGAATCACTGTTCCTTTTAAAATTTGTAGCACTATTCAATGAGATAATAAACTTAAACAAGACGCAATTTAGTTTTGAGCAAAGCAAATAAAGTATTTAGGCGATTCGCATTCGCGCCCACTGTTTTTATGACTGCGTGTGCCGAGAGTGGTTCACGCACTCTTTGCACTCACTGTGGCTGCAGTTGTTCCTGTTCCCGTTCCCGTTCCCGTTCCCGATCTCGTTCCCCTGTCCGTTTGCGTTGTCTTCACTGTGGTGCGGTGCCTTGGGCTGTTTAGCTGCGCATTTTTATTTAACATATCATTTAAAATTCATGTAAAACACATGTAGCTGGGCTGCGGGCTGCTTTGCATACGGTGGGCATAAAGTACGAGCCGGCGGACAAAGTGGACAAACGGACAGTTACAGTGGAAAAAATAAGTAAGAAAATTTCTTTAAAAAAACTTTAAAATTTTTAGTCACTTAAAAACATAACTATATTCCAAAAAACATAAGTGTTCATACTCTTTAAAATTATAATATATAAAATACTTTATAGAGGATTTAATAATATAAGGATAATAACCAATTATAATCTAAAGGTTAACAAAAGTATTTAAATTAAGATGCTTGCTACCATAATGTACATCTATTTAGACTCCTTTTCACATTTTAATACCCCTTTGCAGCACTTATCTTTTTTAACAAGCTAAAAGAATATTTATCTTTAATTTTTGAATTTAAATATAACACAACAGTTAGCTTAATTATCAACTTTGGAATGCATTTTCGGATTATACTGATCCTTGGGTTAAAAAAATCATTGCATACCTACAGGCGACAACTTCTAGCGATTATCAAGGAAAATTGAATTAAGAAATACAAAATAATATATTATAACTTACTATAATAATTTGTAAAGCGTTTTTAATACAGTGCCTTAAAATCTCGATGATTCTTTTTCTCAGTGTACCGACGGATGGACCGTAGGACAGTGCAACGGACACATCACACCCAAGCGCCAGGAGGGATCGGTTGGGGGAAGGGGGAAATGGGGGTGCAGGTAGGTCTACCCAGCGAATTCATAAGCAAAAGGCCAGTATCTGAAGTCGCATATCTGGATAGGCGAGGATATAGAGCTATGGGTTCCTGGGCTCCTTGGTTCCTTGGCCGCGATGAAGATGTCGCTTGTTGCATGCTGCATTTAATTTGTAAACAAAGTCTTTAGTTTATGACTTGAAGTTTTATTTTAGCATATCTAGGCTCCTCCCGCTAGCATTTTGTTGGAAAATTTGTAAACAATTCGGAATTCCAGAACGCATCATTGCCAAGGCAATTTGCATATATATGTATGCAGGGTGCCCCGAACCGAACTGAGAGATCTGGGCAGTGGAATCTGGTATGGGTATGGGTATGGGGGGTATACCAGCGATATCAGCTATTTCGGAGTCCGGACAGAAGCCATTGTTAAAGGCCTGGAGGTTGACCTTTTGGCCCCCTCCGCCGTTAGCCCTGGCAGCCGTAACAAATCAGCAATGACGTGTCCCGACACTAAATGCAATTTATAACACTTTTTTTCCCCCGGCTTTTACCGCTTTTAGCCCGGCTTGGCTTGTCTTGTCTTGGCCCGGGCTGCTTCTTCCTGCGAAGATTGTCAAACAACTTGACTTAAAGGCAACTTAACGAGCAGCCCCCCGATGAACGATGAACGACGAACGACAACTTCATCATGGGGTCGACGTGGTCTCCTCAGCTCCCCAGCTCGTCAGCTCCTCGGATGCTGTCATCAGCATCAACACACGATGGACTCGCGGTCTCATGGACACCCAGAGCCAAGGACGGACCCCGAAAAAAGCCATCAAAAGCGTTCAGCCAGCGAACTTAAAATGCAGCCAGAAGGAGGTGTTTTGGCGGAGAAAGAGGCTTTCACCCAAAGAGTCTCCCTAACCCTTCGAATGCTCTTTATAAGATCAATTTTAGAAAACTAAAAATTATAAATGTCATTTGATATTACATTAAATTAAATAAAGCAATGTAAAAGAATATTTTCAAAACTTGCCTTAGGGTTGTAAAGTAATTTAAAAAAACCCACCGAGCTATTATCATTTAACTATACACACAAATTTGAAAGATCATACATTTTTCTTACGGAATAGATCTTAAATTGTAATGTGATAATAATCTAGATCAAGCATCCGTTCTTTCCCTATAAGGGATATATTTTGGTTTCCGTTGATATCAGCCGATTATTGCTGGATTATATGTAGGGTATATATGGTATCTTCCCACACCCCTTGTATTCCCTTTCGCAAGGCCTCCCATGACAGCGAACTGCACTTGTCTGGAGCTCGGTTTTTATGAACGCTTGGGCTTTAAAATAAAACTACCGCGACTTTCTCTACTCTTCCCCGTCATTTCACCTCTCACCCCAGCTTTCTCTCCCAAGCACATGAATAATGCAAATGCCCGAGAATGCGAGAGGAGTTCAAATATCCACCCAAAAAAAGAGAAGATATAGCCTTCAAACACACATAAACAGTTAGAAAAAAAAACATCTTAATAAATTTATTATTATTAACATTTTAATTTGTTGTTATTGAAATCAATACAATAATTTCATATTAAATATACTGTTTAGGAACTTTTTTTCTAGTATATTTATTTAATATTCTATTTATGTCGTTTAAATTAAAAAACAAAAAAATATTAAGTTAAAGGATCCAGAAAGAAAACAAAATATTCCAAATTCATAAAGAATTCGCTGCTTTACATCAATGGTAAAACAGCGAATTCTTTATGACTTCGGTATATTTTTTCTTCTTCTTACTACAACAATAGTAAAACAGCGAATTCTTTATGAATTTGGTATATTTTTTCTTCTTCTTACTACAACAATAGTAAAACAGCGAATTCTTTATGAATTTGGTATATTTTTTCTTCTTCTTACTACAACAATAGTAAAACAGCGAATTCTTTATGAATTTGGTATATTTTTTCATTCTTTCTTTTACTTTAATAGCTTAACAGCGAATTCCTTATGATTTGGGTATATATTTTTTTCTTTCTTTCTTTCTTTTACATCATTAGTAAAACAGCGAATTCTTTATGAATTTGGTATATTTTTTCTTTACTTTTATTGGTGATATTTTTTCTCGGTGTAGTCGCAGCTGGGCTAAATGCGCCATAACTCGCCAACACCCACACACTGGCACTGTGACACTAACAGGGACACACACAGGACACAACCCACACAAGGACATCGCATCTCATCTAATATGACCGCCCGTCACTCATTAAGCCGTCGCTGTCGTCCGCTCTTTATTGTTGTTTATATTCCTATATAGAAAATGTTCGTAGCCGGCGGTTATCAGGGCCCAGGAAATTGCGATTTTTCATTTCAGTATTTTGCTTTTTATTTTCGGGGAAAATAGAAAACGGAGGAGGGGTATGGGTATGGGTGGGGATGGGCGATATGAGCGCATCAAATTTTGTCAAATTTTTCGTTGCTGTTCTTGCATTATTTTAGCAAAATAATTAACACGAACCATCCATCCATCCATCAGTCAGGCAGTCAGTCTGATGATCCTGGCCTCGTCCTTCGTCCGATTCAGAGATGTCAGTTTTGGCGGATTTATATAGGCTCTAAGGGTTTTTAAAATGTCGGAAAAAGTAATAAAACTATTTTACTTTCACTTAAAGTGCGGAATTTTTATTTTGTTTTAAATAATCTACATTTTATGCTAAATATGATAGTCATCCTTCTTAACCAACGAAAATCCCCATAAAATAATATAAGTAGTATCAATAGTAATTAAAAGGAACTATGTAATATATAACTAAATAATAATATAATAAGGTTTTATAACTCTTCACAAACCTATAATATTTTTCTGTCAATTCCGAACAATTAAAATATGATATTAAATTACTAGTTCCGTATTTTAACCCTCTTATTTGTACCCCAAATTATGGCAGCACTGTTTATGGTCCTCTCATCCTGTCCCTGTGCCTTGAGGCATTTATTTATGGTCCTTCCTAAGCAGCCGCATTATATGCAACATTTTGTCGCCTTGTGATTATTTTCGGCATTTCCCCGGAAAAGTGGGCGCTGTGGCGGGATGGATGGGAGGCGTGGCAACTGCACCTCATTTCACTTGATTGCTTTGGGCTCGAGGCTTTTGCCAAGTTGATTTTTCATTTGTTCCTGTCGCCGTTTACAGCCATCATCATCATCATCTCAGGGCTTGTCTTGTCTCCAGATGAGATGGGATTGGATGGTTTGAGATAAGATAAGACGAGATGAGTTGGGGAGGGCGGCCACATGTGCACGTAATATTTTAGTGTCCTTTTACTTATGCACCACCCACAACCGCACTATTCCCCCTTTGTCCCTTTGATATTTGCTTAATTTTTAATGGGCCAGCCCGCAAGTAGGCAGCCATATTTTTCTTTTACAACCCAGCCACTTGGCTTAATTGAAAGGCGGTGTTCTTCCAAGATCCCCAGTCCCAGAAAAGTCATTTAGTTTAGTGCTTAAATAGATGGCAAACTCTGAGAGACGGACCTCAATAACAGATTACCTACTTTTAGGCAGAATTTCGAAAGCAGCTAAGAAAAATTATGCCAACTTATGGGCTGCTCATAAAAATAAAACTGGTTTTTCTTTTGTTTTGTTATACAACGCTTTAAATAAGCAAAGCAAACACTGCTTCCATTAATATTTATAATATTATTATTATATAGATAAGTTCATTTAAATATGCACTTCCTTGATAATCAAAAAAACATGGTCAAGTATTGAGTTTATCAATTAAAAATAAACATTGAGTTTATCAATTAAAAATAAACTATTTGTCAGTTACAAAATGCTTTACCTAATTTAATTTTAAAATACCTATTGTCAAATCTAATTAATGGAATTATTAACTATTAATACTATGGATATTAATTCATTTAAATGTAGTGTAACCTAAAACCACAAACACGGTTTCCAACTGGGAAAACAACGACAACATGGCTTTAAATTGGATCCGCTCTACATCCAAATCCAATTATATCATGAAATCACATTTAATTATTCAAAAGTCACGGAGGTTTTTCAAGAATTTCTTCAGAAAACAAATTGATTACCATCGTGTCTTACTCGAAAATGATTTAATTAAAATAAAATTATGCTAATAACTGATGGCACAAGAACGCGGACTTATGGAGGTTACTTCAATGGGATTCCCCTCACGAAAACGAGTGACCGACGAAGACTGAGCCGTCTTAATAAATCATAATGATAAATACTTGGCGATTTTTTAAATGTGTGAACACAAGTGTCGGAAAAAGGTAGGGAAACAAAAGCATATTTTCTTTATCGAAGAGTAAATGCTCTTGGGATTTTATTAAATAGCAAAACAAAACACATTAAATGTAAACACATTTTTTCTCTTCTTTTAAAACAGAAATATTTGTTACATAAATAATAAGCAATTTTTAAATAAATTAGAATTATTGAATAAATATAATAAGATGAGTTAAAGGAAGAAGAATAGGAATAGGAAATAATATAAATAATAAATATTATAAATACTAGGTAAACATATTTGATAAATAAAAACAATGACCGACAAATATTAGTTTTGCTATGGATGGTAAGCAGGCCCGAACTTATTCAGTCATCTATGACTACTTACACATTTCAATGGCATTTTGCAGAGCTCAGCCCCGAGCTAATAAGCTATTTTTGCGGTTTTGAAAAAACAAAGAGATGAAAAATCCCCGCAATTACCAAGTTAGAAAATCAATAAGCCCCTATATCATTTTCATAAATGATTGCAATCAAATTTATTATAGAACAACAGATGGGATTTTGATACTTTTGCTTTGGTTTCCCACAACTGCCAATCATTTACCCATTGGTCTCACCCAATTGCGCAGATATCTGAGTAGTGATCGTAAAATGATTTGACAAATTGAATGACATTTCGCGACACAATCACCGATGACAGCAGAAATGTCACTAATTATGCCAATCAGAGGGGATCTGATCGCACTACTCGCGAAAACTTGATTTTGTAATTGCTGGCGAATTACGCGATCGCAAAAGTGGTTTTTAGCCCCATAACTAGTTTTGGGGTCCAGTTTCAAGATCCCCCCTTTCGCACTCTTAGTTTATGGAAGATGTCACGATGATGGCTTTATTATGCGGGCAAATCAAACATATATCTTCGGCAAAGAAAGAAGCTTCTTTGTTCGAAGTGCACAACAATTGTGGCTTAATTTCGCTTTCAATGCAATTTTAATTAGCACGCTTTGGTCGTAAAGCAACCACCTTCGATCGTCTGATCTCAGCAGACGACTTCCTTTGATTGCCCTTCACTTTCGCGGATTATGGTCGTAAAACAATGATTAAAAATTTAATTCCATTTCGTTTCGCACTTGCCGAGAAGGTCAGGGTCTGCGATCCAAATTTAACCATAACATTTCTGCCGAGTAATCAAACAAGTAATAAGATCTCCGTCAGCCTTTCCATCGATCGATGTCGTTTTTGACGAATTAACGCTGGTGATGAACAAATCCCCTTGATATTTAGAAAATTAATTAAGTGGCATCCCAAAACATCAGCTCAACTGTGAATGATATTTTCTGTTTTGTTTTGCTGTGCTTCAGCACATTTTCCGCACTTTAAGCAGGTGCAGGTATAAAAAATCTCAACAAATTCCGAGCGTCGTTCTATGCGCTTCTCAAAGTGTTTACCTGGCGAATTAAGCTGTGAAACTGTTTGTGTTTTGGCAAAAAACTAGAAATTTATGGAACAAATAAGCCAGAGCCAATGCGGTTTACATTCATGCTGATCTAACATTGAGTTTTAAACATATATTTGCAATGCCTCAGATAATGCTGGAATTTGACAAACAGACGCGCAACTTGAGTTGAGACGCGAATTATGAATGCTAATGTAAGGGCGCAGTCGCCACTTGAAATATGTTTGATTCGATAAACTAAATATTTTTAAAAGATTTTAACACCCATTTTTCATGATAACTTAAAAAAAAACTGTTCCTAATACGAAAGTACACCTCTTTAAAAATGTTTAAAATTAAAAAATCATATCTTAAAGCAGATCGGAAACGTATCATTTAAATATGTAAGATTAGCAGGTTTATGAGTAAAAAAGACAGACATGCAGAATTCCTACATATAATAAACATTTTTCACATTGAAGTGCTGACATATTCGCCATAAAATAAGCTAATTATTCAATTAACATCATATGTGCCTAAAAAGACCAGCTATAAGATTAATGTTCTTTCCCACATATAAAATGGCAATACCAACTTATGATTTATGGAAGAAGATTCTGATGCGGGGTCATACCCACCCACGTCTGAAGATCTCCAGTGGGGAATTGCCCAAGAGCAGCTAAAAATGCAAATATCGTTTAGACGGGCTTTGCAAAATCCTAAACAGAAATGCAATTTGGCAAACGTTATTTAAGAGCTCACCGTGCTTGTCTTATTTAAGCTTCGTTTTCTCATAACGACCGCTGGCGACTCAAACTCAAGACGTGGCCAAAATACATGCCAAATAAGTGTGTACAGCAGGCTTGAGTGTCTCAAAAAGGGGGTTTCGAGGTGTAAAAGGGGGCCAGCCTCTGTTCGCATGTTGTTGCTGTTGGGCCAAACAATTTGTCGCTTTTGACGCTGGTTCCGCAATTGTTTTATGGCCGCTGCCGAGGGCCGAGACCCCGGGCAAACATTAGCCATCCCCAAACAAGCGAACTGCACAAATATTTGCAAAGCCCGGCGGCTACCAGAGAAGAATCAACTATATCAGAGTTGAAACCGAAAGTGTGAGGAACATATACCATGCACTGAGACAAAAATTAACACTTCTAAATCTTTACACTGAAGATATGGATTGTGGAAGTGCACTTATAGGTTCCCGTTCTGAAGCCAATGAAAATACGGTAAAATCAATTAGATTAAAATTTTGCCCCTTTTTGAAATGAAATATTTAAATGTAGATTATTAGAGAATTAAAACACAAACTCATAGAGGTATCTCACGTCAAAATCAGAGCCCAATAACTCAAGTTATGGAATTTTGAAGTGCAGCTTAGAGTCACCATTCTGAAAACCATTGGAAATACGAAAAAATCGAACATGAAAATGGGTATAAATTTCGACCCTCTCGGAAAACAAATGTTCAAATGTAGATCATTATAGAATTTAAACACAAACTCATAGAGGTATCCCACTTCAAAATCGGAGTTAAAGAACTCAAGTTATGGAATCTTGAAGTGCAGTTTTGGGTCACCATTCTGAAATAGGGAAAAATACAAGCATGAAAATGGGCCAAAATTTGGACCCTCTTTGAAAAGAAATACTTGAATGCAGATCATTAGAGAATTTAAACACAAACTCATAGAGGTATCCCACTTCAAAATCGGAGTCCTAGAACTCAAGTTATAGAATCTTGAAGTGCCGCTTTGGGTCACCATTCTGAAACCATTTGAAATAGTGGAAAATCGAACATGAAAATGGGTCAAAATTTGGACCCTCTTTGAAAAGAAATATTTGAATGCAGATCATTACAGAATTTAAACACAAACTCATTGAGGTATCCCACTTCAAAATCGGAGTTCAATAACTTAAGTTATGGATTTAAAATAAGTGGTTTTGGATCACTATTCTGAAAACCTTTGGAAATAAGGAAAAATCGAATATGAAAATGGGTTAAAATTTTGACCCTCTTTGAAAAGAAGTATTCGAATGTAGATTACTAGAAAATTCGAACACGTACTCATAAAGGTATCCCACATCAAAATCGGAGTCCAATAACTCAAGTTATGGAATCTTGAAGTGCAGTTTTGGTCACCATTCTGAAAACCATGGGAAATACGGAAAAATCGAACATGAAAATGGGTTCAAATTTGGACCCTCTTAGAAAATGAATATTTAAATGTGGATTATTAGAGAATTTACACACAAACTCATAGAGGTATCCTACTTCAAAATCGGAGTCCAATAACTCAAGTATAGAAATGCAAGAGTCTATAAAAATAATACATGAATATATTTTCAATGAAATACATTTTTCCTGAACGACAAATTTGTTAACAATCTTGTAAAATGTTCTTCATTGAATAAATATTCTAGAAAGACTTAAAACATATCTATTTTGTATGTTTAATTCACGTTTCTTTTATATTTTGAAGAAATGGGGGGCGTTTGATTTTTTCTCTCTCTGCAAGTCTAAAGCAAAAATAATTTAGGGCTAAGCTCCCATCTAAGATCCACACCTCTGTTAAGTCACCAACAAGTTTGACACACAAATGCACAATCAATATCAATAAATGCACACTTGTTCAAACTTGATCTATTGTTTGGCAACAAAAGAGAAAGAATAAAAACAAATATAGGTATATATTTAAACATATACTTAAAATCGAACCATTATTATAAATCTTTTGTCGCTCAACCTGATTTTTGGACAGGCTCTGACATTTGTTTTACATAAAGGCCATAAATATAGTTAAAGCTTATATTTTATTGTGTTCTTGTATTTTAATTACACCACTCAAAGCATAAATTTTCATAATTAATACAAAGCAAAGTCATAAAAAAAATATAAAAACTGGAGTCAAGTCTGTCTTCTTTCGGGCCTACTGATGATGATGTTCGAAACGAGTTTCGATGCTCCGAACCGAGTCGCCGAAGAATCTTCGCCACTTCGAGTGAGTCACACTTTTTACGACCTGAGCAGACAGTCAAGTTGGCCTGAAAATATTGGCCAGTTCTACAAATTTGCATGCTCTAAAAATATATTTCCAGATATTTTAAAGTCAAAAGGCGGACGTCACAGGGATGCAAATTTGTAAATATATTACCGACCATAACAAAGATGTGCATAATTAACTGAATAAATTTGTAAAAATAACAAAAGAAATGGAAGAAGCCGGCTAAAAAAGTTATGCTTTTTTACATTAATTAAAATAAGAAACATTAATTAAGGAACTTTATGGGTAATCATATTTTTAACAAAAAAACCAAACTTGTTGTATAAATTATATGAGAGCTTGGAAAGTTTATTTTTACAGAAATACATTCTTTGAAGGAATTATAATATGCTTTGTCATTACAATATTTAGCATATATTTAATAAAAATCAAACTAATAAAAAAGCGGTTTAATTATTAACATAGGAATGCGAAATTAGTGCTATTAAATAATTATTTTATAATTTCTAGCCACTCAAATATCCAAATTTTTGATGAATAATTTCTTAATTTATTGATGGTACTTATAATAACTTCCATAATGAGTTAAATAATTAAATATAACCAATTATGAACATTTGAAAAGCGCCACCGCTAAGATGTCCATTAATTATTCAATAGATATTTATTTTGTCATTTTTCATACAATTAAGTTATAAGCTCTATTGACGGACCATCTATTTTCATCTTTTTGACAAAACACATCAATAAAAAAAACCGATTTGGCATAAACGAGTTTTGAATGGTACCTCCCAGTTCAATGTTCCGTGATTATTCTAGAGTTTTGGCAGAGAACTTATAAACCAGCAACTATTGAACACCCTTTCCTTTTCCTTCGGTTATTATTAATGTACTCCACTTTTGATCATTTTGTTTCTTCAACATTATGAAAATCAGTTAATTTATTAAGTTAAGCTAATTTCACCAAATGATAACCATAAAATCAGCTCAACTATCTTTTAAGCGAATAAATTAATCCATAAAATGTAAGCAGCAACTTTATATAAAGGTTATTTTTATAATACATTCAGCATGGTTGCCAAAGTTGGCGTAACTAATTCGAAACTGGATATATTTAGTTGGCACACTGAATCACTTAAAGCTGAAGTTAATTGATACCTTTATGGCTTTATTATTTGGCTTTTGCGGGGTATGCAACGAGTCCGTTCTCGTGCCGTAAAAAGCCAAAAGTAGTTAAATTTCGATCGAGCACGGCTTAATAGGCAACATCTATGCAAGTTTAAGCATCAATCGATTGATTTCCCCAAGCCCAATTAGCAGACTCATTGGCAGATCTAAGACTCTTGGCCAAAGACTTGAAACTGGTTGTCGAAGCAAGCCGATTATGACACCCGGCTGAGCTTGCCAGGCGCTAATCAGTAACTCCATTTAGCGAGCCATCGAAAGGATGGACTCGTACACATAAAAAAAATAGTGAAGTAATTTACAATAAAATGTAATGGCATCTAAATCATAATTAAAATATATAAATAAATTTAAATAATGGTTTTTGAATTCAGAACCATCACCATTGTAACAGAGATCCACATTTTTGTATGGAACCATTACATTTATATCAATCAATACATTTCATACAAAATAAACATTTTTCTCTCTGTGTTTAAGCCAGACGACAGTTTAATTGACGGAAAGGCCAAGGCGGTCCGACCCGCAGAGGTTCTAATCAAGTTGATAGGATAGCCACTTTTGTTATGTTACCCATGCAAATTTGCAACCCAAAATAAAAATTGGAAAAAACAGGCAGATGGGCAGACAGAAGTTTAGTAGGAACCAAATCAAGCGGGTATCAAAACAAAACTCCAATTAGCATAGGCCCATAATCTTTTGTGGGTATAAAAACCTGAAACGTCCCTCTTCAGATCAACAGATTCAGTCCAAACATGGTAAGTTTCGGTTCTAGGGGGAATCACCTCCACCTCCACGCCTCTTTCCCTCTTATCCCTATCTACTTTTCATGACCTGCTTGCAGAAGTTTTACGTCATCGCTTTGGCCTTTGTCGGCATCGCCGCCGCTGACGTCAGTCACCTTAAGATGGGCCTATCCGCCGATGGAGGCTATGGACTCTCCACCTCTTCATCTTCATCCTTCTCGTATTCATCTTCCTCGGAGGTAGCGCCAGGTGGTGATTCCAGCTCTTACCAACCCGCTGAATACACTCACGAGCATTTGAAGTCGGCTGAGGTCAGCCCTGGAGGTGATGCTAGTTCCTACCAACCCGCTGAATATACTCACGCCCATCTCAAGGCTGCTGAGGTTGTTCCTGGTGGCGAATCGAGCTCTTACCAACCCGCTGAATACACTCCCGAGCACTTGAAGGCTGCTGAAGTGGTCCATGGTAGCGATGCTAGCTCCTACCAAACTGCTGAATACACGCCTGCTTATCTTAAGCAGTCCTCATCCTCCGCTGTAGCAGGTGAGGTGGTCCCTGGTAGCGAATCGAGCTCCTACCAACCCGCTGAATACACACCCGAGCATTTGAAGTCTACTGATGTGGTTCCTGGTGCCGATTCGAGCTCTTACCAACCCGCTGAATACACTTCCGAGCACTTGAAGTCTGCTGAAGTGGTTCCTAGTGGAGACGTTAGCTCCTACCAATCCGCTGAATACACTTCCGAGCACTTGAAATCTGGTAAATTTGCTTCTGGTGACGATGCTAGCTCCTACCAACCCGCTGAATACGCTTCCGAGCACTTAAAAGCCGCTGAGGTTGCTCCTGGCAGCGATTCGGGCGCCTACCAACCCGCTGAATATACTTCCGCCCATCTCAAGGCTGCTGAGGTTGTTCCTGGTGGCGATTCGAGCTCCTACCAACCCGCTGAATACACACCTACCTTTCTTAAGCAGTCTTCCCCCGCTTCTGTTGCCGCTGAGGTTGTTCCTGGTGGCGATGCCAGCTCCTACCAGCCCGCTGAATACACACCCTTTCATCTTAAGGCATCCGTTCCAGCAGCGGTTGAAGTTGATACTTATGCACCAGAGCCCGCTGCTATTGGAGCTGATACCTACACCCCGGCTGACCAAGATGCTCACTACAAGTATGTCCAGGAGCAGCAGCAGGAGCAGGAGCAAGAGGCTGTTGTTCCCGGGGGAGATTCTAGCTCTTACCAGCCCGCTGAATACACTCCTGCCTATCTTAAGCAGACCTCTTCTGCCGCCGTTGTTGCAGAGGTTGCTCCTGGTAGCGATTCGAGCTTCTACCAGCCCGCTGAATACCTTAAGCAGTCCTCTTCAGCCGCTGTTGTTGCTGAGGCTGCTCCTGGAGGCGTTGCTACCTCCTACCAACCCGCTGAATACACTCCCGTTCATCTCAAGGCTTCCGTTCCAGCAGCAATTGGAGCTGATACTTATGTACCAGTACCCGCTGCTATTGGCACTGATACCTACACCCCGGAGAAGTTTATCCCCCAGGCTGATCAGGAAGTCCACTACAAGTACGTCCAGGAGCAGCATGAGCAGGAGCAGGAGCAGGAGGCGGTTGTTCCCGGTGAAGATTCTAGCTCTTACCAGCCCGCTGAATACACGCCTGCTTACCTGAAGCAGTCCGTTGTTGCTTCCGCTGTTTCTGGAGCTTCGGTCCAGAGCGGTTACGTTCAGAACCAGGTCTCGTCCGTCGTCCACGGATCGGATGTCAGTAGCTATCAGCCTGCCCATTTGATCGCCGCCTATGTCAAGGGACAGGCACCAGCCGCCATTGGAGGCAACACCATCACACCTGCTCATCTGTACGAGGAGCCCGCCTCGAATGGCATCGAGGAGTTCAATCCCGAGACCCACGAGCCCGAGGCCATTGGTGCCGACACCATCACTCCTGCCCATCTGCAGGCCACCTACTCGAAGGCCGGCCAGGAGACCCAGTACGCCTCCAACGGAGGTTATGTTTACTAAGTTTAAGTACTAAGAGCCCCAGAGTCTATTATAATTATCTTTAAATACATATATTTTTTTTAACAAGGTAACTACTTTTATGTAAATTATTCTGGGGGTTACACCTTATGATTTAGACCTATAACTCTTTAGACAGGTTTACTAATTACCGGAATTATAGGGCTTTCATTTAAGGAACTGATACCCTTATTCACTTGGCAAGGTATCCTCAGCCACATTGATGATATTAAGTTTCCTTATAACTGTTTCGAAATACCTGTTTTGGGATCATCATTTACCGATTGTAGTTCTCGGAATGGTCATCACTTCAGTTTCCCCAACTGCAGTCCATTAACTCTTAAGCTTACCTCAACTTGTCGTCATGCTTGGCGTTGGCTGCCAGTTCAGTTTTGATTAACGTCTACACTGAAAGATTAATTCAGCATATAAAGGTAATTCAGCATGGGAAATCTATGTATATAAAAATGGATTTTTAACACCATAGAAAGGAATAAATTTCCGATAGTAAGCTTAGAGATATGATCTGTAAGCTATTTATGCTGTGTAGCTACAAAGTTGTTAATGGATTGGCTTAGGAATGATTTATTTAGTGAGTATAAATTTACCGCTTGAAGGTGTTGATATCAAAATCCAGAATTTATTGTTAAATAATGGGGATTGATTTTTGTCGGTGCACGTGCCTTAATGATCACTGCATTTCAAGTTCAGGGGCAACTTGCGGACGCAAGATGTGGCAGCGAGTAAAAGTTGTTGCTTATTATGTAAAGCCGGCTCGGGAACTCGTAACTCTCCGTGGGCTCTGTTCTCAAGGCCGTCTTCTGCCGGCTTCTCAGATGGGCTTACCTACATACTTACGCATGGGTTTATGGCTTTTTAGAAAGTGCGAGTGTGGATCTGTTTCCGAAAGCACGACATTCTGGGGGCCATCAATCCAGACGAGTGTCTGCGGCGAGGCCAGATCTGGAAATGGATCTCTTTCTGGGGATCGGCCCATTTCTGTGGTTAACCACCGAAATGTGGCTAAAACGAGAAATGGTTGCGTGGCCTATAATGTGTTAAATTGAATGTTAATTAGCGGGACCGCTTAGTCTTTTTTAGTTTTGTCGCCACACCCCCGAAAGCCCCCCGCTAATAAGCTCGATTGAAGACCCCACGAAAGGTGTCCCAAAGTAGTTCACCCGCCGAAACCCGTTGCGTCGATGGAAAAATAGAGTATTGTAAATGAGCCAAACCCGTTTTGCGTGTGCGATTTCGTTCGGTTTTATGTTAAATTTAAGTTTTTATGTGATTTTCCGTTTGGTAGTTTTGCTTTAAATATTTTAAACCACCGCCCAGATTAGGGTTGCCATTTTAGCCATTTTATTGCCAAATGCCATAAAGCAATGCGGGTGGAGGGAGTGACTAATAGTAATTAATTATTGCTTGCTACAAACAAAGTGCTGATTATTATAACTAGCTATTTTGCCACATGCATATTTAAAATGTTGCCAAATTTGTGTGATTTTTAAGTAGGGTCGAAAGGTCAAAGGGGCGTATACATAATTTACTTTGCAAAATTTTTACCAATGTTTTTTATATTTTTGTTTTTTAATAATAATAATACATACAACCTTACATATTTTTCACATATATAATATTTACCTAAACCAAAATTTAAATTTAAATTTAATAATGTAAAAACTTTTTTTTTTTTAAGTAGGTTGGTTATTTTCATTATTTCATATAATTTTTTAAATGGATTGTTTGCACAGTATATTATACATTATATTGCTAGCAATGGTATCACCTACATTTTTTATCGTTTCATTTATGTTACATTTATTTAAAACTATTTTCTAACCTTAGAGAATTTAAAAATTTGTTATGAAACATATTTAAATTGTCTCTGAGCCTCAGGCAGCTCTGCCTGCTGTTTGCTTGAATTAATGGTGCCTACTTCTGCGACCGCTTCATCTTGGTCCGCTGGTGGCTTCAACCCCCTCCTCCTCCCCATTACCAACCCCATCTTCCTCTTCCTCGGCGGCTGCGACTGCAGCTTGGCCCGCTACGAACCGGGGCTTTTCTTCGGACCGGCCGGCCGCTATAAATTGAAAGCCCGCTCTAGGGACCGGCATCAGTCGCAGCCTCTAGCTCATCCAGCACAGTCGCATCCAAAACCACAAGCCAAAATCAAAATGGTCAGTGAAGGATTACAAGTTGTATTGCTAATACAAGAAAAAAACATTTATAAACAAAAAAAAAAATTTTTTTTTTATTTTTTTAAATATCTTGTGATTTGTAATGTGTTAATGTGAAAAGTGTTATCCTACTTGCAGAAATTCCTCATTGCCTTCGCCCTGTTCGCCTGCGTGGCCGCCGACGTGAGCCACCTGAGCAACGAGTACCTGCCGCCCCTCCAGAACTCGTACGCCGCCCCCTCGGTGAGCTACTCCGCCCCTGCTGTCCAGCAGTCGTACTCCGCCCCTGCCATCCAGCAGTCGTACTCCGCCCCCAGCAGCGAGTACCTGCCCCCCGTGCAGAGCTACTCCGCTCCTGCTGTCCAGAGGACCTACGCTGCCCCCTCGGTCAGCTATTCCGCTCCTGCCGTCCAGAGGACCTACTCCGCACCCTCGGTCAGCTATTCCGCTCCTGCTCCCTCCGTCAGCTACTCGGCCCCCTCTGTGAGCTACTCCGCCCCTGCCCCATCGGTTAGCTACTCGGCCCCCTCGGTCAGCTATTCCGCTCCTGCTGTCCAGCAGTCGTATGTCGCTCCCGCCGTCAGCTACTCCGCCCCTGCCGTCCAGCAGACCTACTCGGCCCCCTCGGTCAGCTACTCCGCCCCTGCTGTCCAGCAGTCGTACGCCGCCCCTGCCGTCAGCTATGCCGCCCCCTCGGTGAGCTACTCCGCCCCCTCCGTGGATGTGGGCACCCAGTACGCCTCCAACGGCGGCTACGTCTACAGGAAGTAAGGGACTCGAGATCAGAGGCCTGCAACTGAATTCGAAACAGTGTAAATACCAACATACTGCCCCCCACTCACCATCAATTTTTTTTTGTATTGTAAACTCTGTTAACAATGAAAATTAAAAAAAAAACACAATAATCCAAAGAAATATGGTTTTTAAATGGGGTTCAGGATTGAAAAGGAGGGCGACTACCACCAAACAAATACTAACCAAATAAAGATATTATATTACCTAATCAAACTATTTCACAGAATCAAAACCCTCTACAGAAATTGAAAAAATATATGTGGGAAAGAGATCCTAAGGTTGGGATGGTATGTAAGTTGGGACAGAAAGTGTTCTTAAAAACTACAAACCTCTCCCCTATGTATAGAATATAATAGAAATAAACAAAAATGTTTCATATTTTTATATACAAATATACAAAAATATTGATACTATTCATATCAACTTTATGCATATTATTCATATCAAACGAGGGATTGCTGATCCGCTACCAGGTAAAACTTCAGTTCTTAGCTTTAAAATTGTGGACGCTACAGACTTATAATATTTGTGGACTCTTGAGTGTGTCAAATCTTAACTTCTTAGTTCTTATAGTTTCCAAAATCTCAGCGTTTAACTAGCATGTCTTCATCGAATAGACTACAATTCCTGACCAAAAATATATATAATATACCTACTTGTATATACTTTATATGGCTTTCTTTTAACTGTTAAATACTTTTTAATAAATTCAGTACACCCTTATACTATGCGATTAACGGGTATAAAAATGCTTGATATCACACATATTGAATTGATAATAATTAATATAGATTTGACATTTTGATTGACACATAACACTGAAATACCTGTTTCGATCGATATTTTTGGTATTTTCTAATGTCAGGATTCGGCAGGGTCATTTTAGTTATATTTCAGAACGGGTAACAGTTGCCCCAACGACTTGAAAATTTTCAAATCTTTCCTTTTTATGTATCCTTTATCAGAAAATAAATTTTTCCATATCGGGCGACTGTAACCTATAGGTTGAATAAAAACAATGTGATCACATATTCCTATGGGTGGATGTTTTAAAGACATTAGCCAATATTATGTTAAGTATTTTGTATATAAAGTATTTTAGTATCATTTGTGTAATACATTTTGCAAGGGTAAAACTTTGACTTGCCGAATGTTTCGCTTTGATTTTATTTTGCTTGCCAATGTAATTTAAATACACAACTGGATCTTTCGACAATGCCTAAAAAATAAAAGGAAATACTTAGGTAAATGCAAATATCGAAATTAAAATCTGCATAAGTCTATAAATGTAAGGAACTTCCTACTTAGTCACATCAAACCAGAAACATTAAATCATTGCTTAGAATAGCTAAGTTCTTTGGCTAACTTAAACAAAAACCAGTAAAACAAGAACATATACTTTCGAGCCGCATCAATGACTAATGTATAATGTATCAATATTTGATTGTTCTATAAGTTGTGTTCTATGATGCATTCAGCTTGTTCATCTTATTCAATTCAGCGAATTCAGGTTGTAGACACGCACTAACAACACTGACATTTTTTAGTTATTGAGCTAAGAAATGTAACGTAAAGCTTTGGCTGTGCTTTTTATAAACACCTTAGAGCTTTGATTAAACTTGGAAGTTGTTACTAACTTTTTGAAGCTTTACTGTTAATTTTAAGTCTTTAAATTAAATAAAGCTTATAATTTGATAGTTTATTTTAAAAGCTTTTCAATCAATAAGAATTTTTCAACACTTGAACGCTTATAACTATATCAAAGGCCATGTATAAGGCACAATTGCCAGTAAATATATTAAAGATTTTAAATAATATATGATGAAGACAATTGTTAAGCCTTTTTCGTAAGAAGTTTGGTATCTAGGAATAAATATGTTTTCGGTGCTTTTCTTGTACTTAATGAACACTGTTTTTGGCTGTAACGATGTCATCTATTTTCGTCTATTTTCCTATTTGTTTTTAAGTAGGTTCATGGGTTCATCATTCATCAAATGTAACCTGTAAACAATATTTCCTCGATTTCTTTCGCACCTATGCTAAATTTAGCATTTGATATCGGTGTTACTTTATGTAAAACTAATTTATTTTTATAGTTCAGTTTTGGCAGTTCCCCTCGCACCTTCGATCTACAGATCCGCGACTATTTATGGAACCTTTGTGATGATGCAAGGCAATTTCCGTTCGCCGAATGGGAAAGTGAAATGAGCCCGGTCGCGATTTATATAATATGCTGATATGATGTCTTATAAGTGCCGTCTTCGAGGCCCGTGGCCACATAGTTTCCGTCGCCGTGGAAGCTCCCAGAGATAAAGCCGGACCTCGAGATGATGCAGCCAGGGGCCGTTCTACTGTTCATACTTCTCCCCCTCATAAGCGGGGATGTGAGTCACCTGTCCAAGGATTACATACCGCCCAGGGCGGAACAAGATGCACCATCCACACGGTCCGATGATGATGGTCAGGAGATCCAAAAGGATCCATCTGGATTCTATCCATCGAATGGGTTGCCCCTGCCGCCAGGTTACGCCATTCCCACAGGCAGTAATGTTCCACCACCGCCTGTCCAGCCGCCAAACTTCCCCCTGCCCATCTACCCACCGTTCTTTGGGTTCGGTGGAGGTCCTGGCGAACAGGGAGTGGGTCCAGGAATCGGTCCAGTGCCCTCGGCCTATCCCAATGGAGGAACCTTCCCGGTGGGTCCACCGAATGCGGCCTACCAATTGCCTCCGGGTGCAGCTTATCCCAACGGTGGAGCCTCATTTGGACCTCAGGGACCAGGTTTTCCTCCACAAGGAGCTGGTTTTCCTCCACAGGGAACCGGTTTTGCCCCACAGGGAGGAGGTTTCCAGCCGCAGGGAGGTTTTCCCCCACAAGGACCACCCTTCTCACCACAGCCAGGACCTTTTGGACCTCAGGGACCTCCCTTCGGAAATGCTTTCCCTGGAGCTGGCTTTCCACCACCGCAGGGAGGATCATTCCCACCACAAGGAGGACCCTTCCCACCGCCAGGAACTCCATACCCACCTGAATTCCTGACCAACCAGGGACTTCCCTCGCCCAATCCCCAAGGTCCCTTCCAGGGACTCTATCCCAATGGGTTTAATGTACCCGTGGGCTTCGGCGGACCTGTGCCCGGTCAGAATCCATATCAGCAGTTTGGCCCCGGATTCGGAGGACCCGCTCCGCCGGGCTACTCCGATGAGGCGGCAAAGGAGCAGTCCAAGGAGGGCGAAAGGAAAGTAGTGGCGCCTCCGCTGGCAGATGATCCCAAAAGCGGGGCGGACACCGTCTATGCAACAAATGGCGGCTATGTCTACCAGAGGGCCAAGTAACCCCTGGGTTTTATAGCCTCCCATTTGAGGGATATAGTAGTGCATCACCCATGTTCATTATAAATTATCATCCATTTTTTGTTTCGTATTTTTCCGTTTGCGTTTTTATTTATTTATTTGCTTTGGGGCCATAAACCCGCGGACAGTCAAAACGTTTGTCTTTATGCTAATCGAAATCGAAGTCGATGTCTTCGCCAAACTGACTGATATCCATAAACGAGACAATCTATCGTCGTGATTGATACAAATAAACATATGTTTTATGCAAACCCCAAGTGGCCACAAATCTGTTCCATAAATTATGTTGTCTTGAAAAGTCGGGACAAGGCGATAAAAGCCTGAGTAAAAAAAAAACTTGATTAGTGGGTTGGCTGTGAATCAAAAGCCTAGTCCTAGGGTAATTACACACACTTTATTTATGACCTTTTGGCTGCATCCCTAAAAGTTTATTGAACTTTTGACGTTTGACGTCCATATTGGGAAAGAACTAAGTAAAGATCAATGATATAAAATCATATGTCTGTCAATCAATCAATTTTATAAATTTATAGAGATATAAGGGAATGTAAAAAGATACCCACCATATTATTAATACCGGCTAAAATGGTTCTATAAAAAAAATTTGATTATATACCTGACCAAATATACTAGCTTTAGCTTAAATTTAAGATGTTTCCAGAAAAAATGTTGGATAATATGACTGTCAAAATTTATAAACTCATAGTTTTTGTCAATAACAGAAAAGATACAAAAGGTTTATTTAATATGTTTTAATATTTTTAATCTTTCAACATATAACATCTTATAAGCAAATCAAAATAGGTGTATCTTGCTAAAATCTTGTAACCTTTTTGTTATGCCAAATAAACACCCAGTTTCATAATCAATTAATTATCTGGCTTTCAACAAAAATGAGTTCTATTCTCAGAGGTTTATTACAAATTGACGTCATAGAAGAGCGTAGAAAAGAAGTAGAAAATAAAGCTGACCTCTAAAGGGGCGAACATAATCGATTTAAGTTAATAATATTTTATGTTATGTCTGCAAAATTCAAAGAATCGCCTGAGTTATACTTATATTCTCGGTTGTTTGTTTGGCCAAACTAGTTTCTGACGTCAAAGAGTTTCCCTTGAGAACATTTATGATAATTAATTCCTTTTCTAGCTTGGGATTTAAATAGGGGATCTTTCCATCGCTATAATCGAGACCTATTCAATTCCCATGTTTGGGCATTGATTTCAATAGATATTCAAAGTCCTAACAAAAAAACGATTTAGGCTTGAAACGACTCGAATTGATTTCTATTCATCTTTTTTTTTATATCTTCACTGAATTATTTATATTTGGCATTTGGTGGTGTTGTTGCTTGGGATTCGGTAAACACATTTAAAAGCTTTTATGCCATGTTTTTATGGGTTTGGAAGACTCTGCAAAAAGAAGAAAATAACTATTGCTCTTTTGTCCGGAACGAAGGTGGGAGATCTTTTGTCAGCTCTTTAGACATGGTATATCATCTTACATCAGTTGGGGATTTACATATGTGACCAAAGTAGTACTTATTTTTAATGATTATAATCCTGTTTTTAGTATTTATTGTTTTGGTATTTATTGTTATTATCCCTTTTTTAATAAGATCTCTATTAAAAGTAAAAATATTGTATATATATATGTTATTATTATTTTATTAGATCAAATATCAGATGTTGTTCGAACTGCTTAGGCAAATAATAAATTTAAAAAATGCTTTCCTTTGGTATTTTAATAAAGATAAATGTGGATCTGTGATTTAAAATTCCGTAAAGCGTTTTGCTGCTTTTAAACGTAAACCATTGTGGGTTTTATGCAAATCTAGCTCGGTTTTCGGCATATCCATTTGGCATTTTGTTGCAATTTTCGCCGGACCCCGCTTGAATATTCATCGCCGACGTGAGCTATGTTTTCGGATATAGAGGTTGTTCGCACAGCAATTAGTCATAATTAAGCCACACTGTGCCCGCGGTTGTCAGGGGCCCTCAACTAGACATTTTCTTTTGTGGACCTTGTTTTCAATTTGTCACTTTTGTGGGCCTTTTGTGAGGCGCGTGCGTTCAGGTGCAGAAGTTCGCATTTAAATTCGGCCTCCGAAGATCCGTATTAACTGGCATTATTATTAGATTGTATTATCTACGAATGCCTCGAATGTAAGCCCTTAACATGCTTATCATAATCTGCGACACACGCCTACGAGATGCATATAAAATCAAATATCCATATCCATATCCAAATCGAACAATCGGTGGCCCCTGATTACCAATAACTTATGGCCCATTGAAAACGTCCGAAGGTTGGACACATATCTGCCACCGAGTGAGATCGAGTGAGTTGGGAAATCGGCCTAACCGATTAGCATCTTCTCATAAATTTCAACCCGAGGGCTAAGACAATGGTCGAAAGTGTTGGTGTGTGAAAAATTTTAGGTGCTTTTTGGGAGAATGTGGCTTCTGGTTAGCCAACCCCTTCCAATAAATTAAATTTCTTTACTTTGTTAGACCTATGCTAAATAGACTAAAAATTAACCATACCCAAATTCATATGTTCACCTACAAAATATTAATAATTGTATTTAAAATGGTTTTATTTTCTGTGCGCACCCTAAGGTCTCTGGTAAATTTTAAAATATTATTTTATAGTATTTCCAGCACTGTATATTTTTCTCAATAAAAATTATGCTAAACCAATATTATCTTTATTCAAAGGGACTGACATACTTATTTAAATTTCTTTATCTTTACTAAAGATCAATGAGTTTCTTGTTTTATTTTTATTTACAGGCATGTTAGATAACCATGGGCATATTTTAAATATTTTTGAGCACTAGAAAATATTGGTATTTTTTTCGTGATTTTTTTTTTAAACTCAAGCAATGCATCTTATATCACCTGCTGAAGATAAAGTCAATGCACTCAAGTTGAAGTGCCTAAGGTGTCAATTGGACAGTTGGACACAATTCAAGCAAACTCGCGATTGATAAATATTTGAACAATTTTCGCATACACATTTGATTTTTCAAACTTTGTTTTTGACTTGCATGCACTGAAAGAAATAAGCTAAGCATAAATATTTATATAAAATCCACATACATGTACCTACTTAAAATAATATATTTAAGCAGAATGCACTTAAGATCATGTTTAGTCTAGCCTTTATAGAATAGATTTAATTTACAAAGCCAACATTTTATTCATTTTTATATTAAATTATGTTTATATTGCCAAAACATTTTAAAATAAATCAAAAAATAAGTATATATGTTTGATTCAGACTAGTGCATCTTTTAATGGACTTTCAATTTTAAGTTTATATCATTTCTCTAAGCATATTTATATTGTATCCATGCGGATTTTCCAGGCTGAAACTATACAAAAATTGGAGTCCTCAGAAAAATTAAAAATACACATTAAAATTTAGTGTGTAACCGTCCTCAGCCCATTTGGGCTGTTTGTTATCAAACTGAGTCTTTGAGTCGTGCTTTTGGCCATTTAATAATCCGCACCAAAATGAGATGTGTTTTGCATGATTTCATTGTTGGCCATCTGCATTAGCATTCCCCCCCGCTCCGTGGCGTTTTGGCCATCTGGCATTTGGTATCGCACCAATTAAGGGGAGAGCTGCCAACTGCCAACTGGCAACTATAAATGCAGACGGGGTCTCCAAGATGGTCATCAGTTAATCGGTTACGTTCGCTCGGTGCACCTCTAGTCCCCTCTGTGTGTTTTTTCAGTGACCCCAGTGAAGATGGTAAGTGGCCATCTCATTACACTTTTTTTTTCAAGTGCTTACCCAAGTGATATGTGATGATATGATTTCTTTCTCCCGCCCCAGAAACCCTTTGCCTTCATCGTTCTGGCTGCCCTCAGCTTGGCCGTGGTCGATGGACGTCCCGGTGCCAATGGCTATCTGCCACCTCTGCCCCTCAAGGAGGTGTCCGCTGCGCCCAGCTTCCAGCAGGTGGTGCAGCCACAGATTCAGCATCAGATCCAGCAACAGATCCAGTCGCAGGTCCATGTTCAGCCGCAAATTCAGGCCCATGTGGAGTCCATCAAGGCCTCTATCCCACTGGCCAGCTTCACCATCCACTCCGGCGGACAGCAGCATTACCAGAGTGCTCCGGCTCCGGTTCCGGTTTCGATCCCTGCCCCTGCTCCTTCTCCGGTTTCAATCCCTGCCCCTGTTCCTGCTCCCTTGGAGATCCCACAGCCAGCTCCACAGGTGATCTACGAGCCACCCAAGCCCATTGTGGCCACCCAGACGGCGGTGAGGAACGCCTATCTGCCACCCACTCCCATCCAGCAGTTTGTGCCCGCTCCGGAGCCAGTGGTTGAGACTGTTGCACCACAGCAGGAGGCAATCACTAACACTTATTCGGCACCTGCTCCTGCTCCTCCACCAGTTCCCATTGCAGTGCCAGTTCCTGCTATCCATGAACAGCATCAGGTGGTGCACCAGACTTACTCCGTTCCGGCTCCTGCTCCAGTGGTTCAACAAACATACTCTGCTGCGGCCCCTACCCCAGTGGTTCAGGAACAACACTACAGTGCTCCAGCTCCAGTGGTTCAGGAACAGTTCTACAGTGCTCCGGCTCCTGCGGTTCAGCAGTCTTACTACGCTCCAGTGGCTCAGCAGACTTACACCGCTCCCTCTCCAGTGGTTCAGGAACAGTCTTACTCTGCTCCCGCTCCTGTTGCTCAGCAGACCTACTCCTATCCAGCTCCAGTGGTTCAGCAGGCTCCTGTCATTCAGCAAGCCCCAGTGGTTCAGGAAGTGGTTCAACAGGCTCCAGTGGTTCAACAGACTTACAGCGCCCCGGCTCCAGTGGTACAGGAAGTGGTTCATCAGGCGCCAGTGGTTCAACAGACCTACAGTGCTCCTGCTCCTGTGGCCCAGGAAGTGGTTCAGCAGGCACCAGTCGTTCAACAGACCTACAGCGCTCCTGCTCCAGTGGTACAGGAAGTGGTTCAGCATGCTCCAGTGGTTCAACAGACCTACAGCGCTCCTGCCCCTGTGGTTCACCATGCTCCAGTGGTTCAACAGACCTACAGCGCTCCTGCTCCAGTGGTACAGGAAGTGGTTCACCAGGCTCCAGTGGTTCAACAGACCTACAGTGCTCCTGCTCCTGTGGCCCAGGAAGTGGTTCATCAGGCGCCAGTGGCTCAGCAGACCTACTCCTATCCAGCTCCAGTGGTTCAGCAGGCTCCTGTCATTCAGCAAGCCCCAGTGGTTCAGGAAGTGGTTCAGCAGGCTCCAGTGGTTCAACAGACCTACAGTGCTCCTGCTCCTGTGGTTCAGCAGACTTACGCTGCTCCCACTCCAGTGGTTCAGCAGGCCATTCAGCAAGCCCCTGTGATTCAGCAGGCTCCTGTGGTCCAGGAAGTGGTTCATCAGGCGCCAGTGGCTCAGCAAACTTACTCCGCTCCTGCTCCCGTTTCGATCCCTGAACCGGTTCAGCAGATTGTGCAGCAGCAGCAATACAATGGCTACTCCTACCAGGCTCCTCAGCCCGTGTCCATTCCTGCTCCAGCTCCGGTTCAGCTGTCTCTTCCTGCTCCTCCTCCCACTCCAGTGCAGCTGCAGCAATCCTTTGTGCCAGCACCACCCGCCCCCCTTCCCGTCCAGCAGCCATCCCAACCCATTGTACAGTACAACCCACCGGCGGTGCAACAGCAGGTGACCTACACCCAGTCCGCTCCCGCTCCTGCTCCAGTTCCAGTTCCAGTTCCCATCGTTCAGAAGACTGAGATCGTGTCCGCTCCAGTTCCAGTTCCAGCTCCCGTGGAGATCGGAACGACCTATGCCGCCAACGGGGGCTACCTGTACAAGTAGGATGCCCGTGAACGGACCCCAGCGGAGGTCCGAACTCGCATCGAGTTGTGGATCGAACGTTAATCGCTGATCGGTTCATCTGAACTTAGTGTTACGTAGCCAATTTCTAGCACATTTTTTTATCGTTATACAATTTTTGTTACGTTTTTGTTAATCAATAAACTGTTTTTGTTATATGAACAAAAAGATGTATGCCTTCATTTGAATATTTTATGGAGAAGGAAGTCGTGAAGCATTCGAATGGCAGTGGGTATAATAAATTTATCTCAGTTAGCTGACACATTTAGCAGGACTTTGGGATTGGGAAACTGGTTTCTAAATTAGGTTTCATATGTATTCCATTTAAAGTACCATTTAATAAACATAAATAGTAGAGAATGGAAAGACTTTAAAGTAAAATATTTTTAGTTGGATTATACGAAGTGCTATTTCATACCATGACAAATAAATCTCACATATCTATTACCAATCCTAAAAATTCCAGTACTTATCGTAAAACTCCATCTTCTAATGTGTGTCTTGAGTTATGGCAATTTCGCAAAACGGTAAGCAACCAAATTATAAATCACCCAAGGCGGTTTTTTGATATAATAAATTATAAAGAAGATACATTATCTTTTAATAGCTAAATTGAATTTCTAAGCTAATGATATTTATTGATGTTGCGGTGAAGTATAAATTAAGAGTGATTGTTAGGTTCAGTAGACTCCAGTGAGAGTTCAATAAAGATATTAATTAAAATGGGTGGGGATGGCCCATAAAACTGACTATCACTAGATATAATGTCCTGATCTTAAAAATATATGTATAACCAAGAAATGATTAGATTTTGCTCAATTTATTAGGAATTTTCTATATTATATATAAAATTATGATATAATTTTATATAAAAGATATGATATGATATAAGATTTTGTACTATACTTTTAAAAGATCTCAAGGATGTTAAAAACTTCGGGAGATTCCCAACAAGCGGACACTGCGATACCGTAAAGTTTCCCGACATGTAAGCCATTGTTTTCCAGGTAAAACCCCACTAATGATTAATGGACTTACTGTTCAGAACTCGGTCGGTATTGCTCTTCTTGGGGGCCTTTTGTCTGGACTGTAGCTTTGATGGATGAGCAAGTGACGGAACCGACTTATGAATGGAGTTCAATAACGAGTTTTGCCATTTCTCATGTATAGCATTTCTTCCACTTTATCAACATCATCTCCATCTCCGATTCGCGAACAAAATTGGAATCAGATTCATATTCGGAATGAGAAAGAAACATAATCAAAATAAGAATAGGAATCGAAATCAGAATCAGAATCAGCAGGGGAGTGAAACGGGGTAAAAGTAGGAATATTATGGGCGACTAATGAGCTCCGCGGACGAAATGCTTCATTATTATGGCTCTTTTATTTTCGATTGGCGGGTTTTTGGGGTATAGACGATATAGTTTGTGTGGCTTTGCGGTGTGCGTTTGTTCTGGTTTTCGTAGCGCCTTTTGACATTCGTGTATCAAGTTGGCCAGACATTTTTGGCGACTATAAATAAGTGGCTTGTTTGTGGAGAAGGTACTAGTGTTCTCACAACTTCGGTCCCAGCAACATGGTAAGCTCTAGCTTCCAGGGAGATCCTGTGCCAGGGTTATCTAAAAAAAATACTTCTAAATACATCGGATGAGATTGATATATCTTATATGACTATGTCATTATAATCTTATATCATTATCTTTTTTTTTTAGAAATTCTTCGCCATCCTTTCGCTTGCCCTTCTGGCTGTGGCCTCGGCCGATGTCAGCCACCTGGCCAACACCTACCTGCCTCCCCACTCGGCTGCTGCCTCCACCAGCTACGAGTCCTACCAGGCTGCTCCCGCCGAGGAGACCTACGAGGCTCCCGCCGCCGTCGCCGCCGCCTCCTCCACCTACGAGACCGAGTCCTACTCCGCCCCAGCTGCCTCCTACAACAGCGAGTCCTATGCCGCCCCAGCTGCCTCCTCTTACTCCGCTCCAGCTGCCTCCTACAACAGCGAGTCCTATGCCGCTCCAGCTGCCTCTTATAACAGCGAGTCCTATGCCGCTCCAGCTGCCGCCGCCACCGCTGAGACCGCCTCCTATGCCGCCGAGACCGCCGCCGAGGAGACCTACGAGGAGCCCGCCGCCAGCTACGTTGCCCCAGCTGTGGTGAAGAGCTACTCCGCTCCAGCTGTGTCCAGCTACACCCAGACCTACACCGCCCCCGCTGTGGTCAAGACCTACTCGGCTCCAGCTGTGTCCAGCTACTCTGCTCCCGCTGTGGTCAAGACCTATTCCGCTCCAGCTGTGTCCACCTACACCGCTCCTGCTGTTGTGAAGACCTACTCCGCCCCAGCTGTGTCCAGCTACACCCAGGCCTACACCGCTCCCGCCGTGGTCAAGACCTACTCCGCCCCGGCTGTGACCAAGACCTACACCGCTCCTGCCGTGGTCAAGACCTACACCGCTCCAGTGGTGACCAAGTCTTACTCCGCTCCAGTGGTGACCAAGTCCTACACCGCTCCCGTGGTGGCCAAGACCTACACTGCTCCCGCTGTTGTGAAGACCTACTCCGCTCCAGCTGTGTCCACCTACACCGCTCCCGTGGTGACTAAGACCTACACCGCTCCTGCCGTGGTCAAGACCTACTCCGCCCCAGCTGTGTCCACCTACACCGCTCCAGCTGTGGTCAAGACCTACTCCGCCCCGGCTGTGTCCAGCTACTCTGCTCCCGCTGTGGTCAGCAGCTACTCCTCCGGATCCTCGGGCACCGTCTACGGCTCCAACGGTGGATACGTCTACTAAAGACTGCATCCCAAAAAATAAACAAAACGAATCTAATCATACGATGAAACCTTTTTTTTTCTTACAATAAATCGAATGTAATGTGCTAAAACAAACAAAGAGGCTTTTATTTGGTTCTATAAAAAATTCTTGCATAATTTCTGAATATCACAAATTATTTATAACCCAAAACCTGGAACCTTGTGGTTGAATATTAAGTTTGTTTGGTTTTTTTTCTAATCAATATCAAGTTATGTTCTTAATTTAAAGCATTAGTCACAAAAGCAAGCTTGGAGTGTTTTTATAAGAGAGGGGATCTTAAGACTATACAATGTATGGTATTTCTATTTTTAACATTTATTAAATTATATATTTATAAGGTTTCGTTTTTTTAAAATTGTTTCCTACACAGAGAAAATTCCAACGTTCTCATCTAAGTTGAAAATGTTCTTAAAAATATAACGACATTTTTAAATTGAAAATTTTTTTATTAAGCTCGAATCAAGTTGAATTGACGGTGTTTGCATAGTATATCTCAACAAATAAACTATCAGTCCAGTCAGTAGTGTATACTTATTAAAAAGTTGTTTAATAAACTCAATCTAACTTTTCACTTCTCATTATTTCGTTTCAATACTCGGTTTTTAAGAACGAATGTTCTCAATTCAAGAACAATGTTCTTGGATATTTCTCTCTGTGTAGGCTCCTGACTAATCCTAGTATGTTCTGATAGAATCTTAACATTTTTGTGGTTTGGCCAGTTCTAAGATGTTAGTCATATTGGTTACTTACTTAATTTAGCATATACATACATAAATGAGATCCGGGAACGAACAAAAATATGTCTTATGTTCTTCAAAGACAACAACTTTTATTATGAATCGCAGATCTTATTTTGCTTTGGGCACCAATTTATTTTTAATTCAATAATAGCTTAGCTATCCTCAGGATTTTTTAATTTCTTCTTAAAAAATGTAAGACATTTAGATACATAAGTATTACAAATATTATTTGACAATTCCAAATTCCATCCATTTTTGCACTCGCACTTTACTAATAATTTGATAAAATTTAAAACCTGGTTTTAAAAAATCCTTTAAAAAACCACTATACTGTATATAGATAGTTGTTATGCATACAATTTGGGCAATCAAAATTTATAGCACAGCTTCCATCTGTCTCACAGTTAAATTTAAGTTTTAATGTGATTTTGTTGAGAAAAAGCGCATAACCATTAACCAAAAGCAGATTTCGCCTCCTTTAATTCCAATAAAAAGGTCATAAAATCGCAACATCGCAGCCAATTAAACAGTCAATGGTCCCGAAAACTTTTAAGTCATTTCGCCAAGTCTTTTGGCCAAGCAAACCCAAGAAAATGTGCTAGAAAAATGCTATACATATCGAAAACCATTGCGATAAAGACTCAAACGGAACAGATTAAGAAGCAATAAATACGTATATCGAGCAAAATGATAAATAAATACGTCTAGCAAACATTTATTTGCCATTAAAAGCAGAGCTTATTAATTATACGGATCCGAAGCCAAAATCGTGCAACTGGCAACGTGAATTTATGCCTGTCGTCGGGCGAGACCCACTCTATACTCTATACCCTATAGCCCATACGGATATATGTGAATATATATGCCCATGTGGCGAATTGTATGTCCGAATTTGCATTTTTTGTTTGCTTTTTTTTCCACTGCCTTGGCCGTTTCTCTTGTGAATGGACCAAAGTGGCGTGTGTGCATTATATACACCCCGATATTTGTGTGCCAATATATATAAGCATGCATATATTGAGTGCGAAATCGAAATCGGGTTAATGTCCAAAAACTTGTTATGCCCAAAGCGAGCAGGGAAAAAAAAGAAGATATTGCCAGCGGGCAAAACAATCGAAAGGCGATGAGCTCGCCAAGAATCCAGGCCATTATTCCTTGCCGAGTTCCATCCGAGAATCCCAGCTGAGGATATAAAAGAATGCCGCCAGGCGGTTCGGAAATGCATTACGTTTTAGGCCCTTGCAGGAATCGGAATTTAAAATCGCACTTTTGCTGTCATGTCCAGAAGTATTATCGTATTTACCCTGGCATTGCTGGTTTCTACTGGCGCCCAACCAGTGAGCCACAGGGAAATGGAATCTCTGACCACGATTACCACCAGGCGACCCAATCTCGTCATCGAGGAGATGGAACCCATGAGGTATCACTTCGTCACCGAGCATCGACCCACTTCACTGGGGCAGAACTACTATCTGAAACCGGGACAACTAGTGGGATCCGTGGATCTGGACTCGGACATCCTTCAGGTGCGACACGACCAGGATAATGGCAAGCCGGTATCCAGCAAGCACAACATCCTATTTGTGGCCTACGCTAAGGAACCTGTCGGAAAACCTGGCTCCGAAACCAATAATTATTAAAGAAATTATGGTATAATAATAAAACTTAAAAGATTACATTCACATTTTTAAAGACACTTTGAAAATTAAAATAAATCTGATGTTAGTACAGTTTGCAAAAGAACTTCTTCTATATTATGAACCTTGTTGCATTCATATACATACACAGAGAGAATTCTGATGTTCTAATCACTGAGTTCAGAATGTTCTTAACAAGAGAACGAAATATTTGAAGATGAAAATGTTTTTTAGTGCTTAGATCAAGATGAATTGGCGGAAGTGTATACTTAAAGAAAAGTTGTTAAGTTAACTCAATTTAACTTTTCTCTTCTCACCATTTCGTTCGAATATTTAGATAATTGATACCAAAATAAACTTACACGGTTTTTAAGAACGATTGTTCTCAAATCAAGAACAATGTACTTGAATATTTCTCTCAGTGTCGTTAAGCTTTACATAAGTTTCCGTTACAGAGCCACAAGAAGTAAGGTCTTATGGGGTTTTTAAGTGTTATTAATCACATTTTGATATCATAATAAACCTATATCATTGTCGTATGATACCCAAATATTTCATATTAATATATACACAACACGAATTCAAGAAAAAATGAACTTCATATATCAATTTCCTTGACCTTAGCACTCACTCTCAAAAAAAAACATATTATAGCAAGCATTCTTAAATATTTAACACCAAAAACCATATCACATATTTCTTTCCTGTCTCCGAATAGAATTCCGACAACCTGAACTTCATCAAACTAATTTCCAGACCAAAATGAACTCCAACAAGAAAGGAAGTTAGCTTCGGCAAGCCGAAGCTTATATACCCTTGCAGCTATAATTATTAAATTTAAAAACACAAAAAATGATATTCCCAATAGTATAAGATAATATGTCAAAAAACACCGAAGCTATAATTTGTTTCATATTATTTTCCTACCAATTTTCCGATCGTTCCTATGGCAGCTATATGATATAGTCATCCGATTTTGATAAAATTAAATTCGAAACTCAGAACTAATTAAAAAATGTTATTTCCAAGCGTAGGAGGTTATATGTTAAAAAACACCGAAGCTATAATTTGTTTCATATTATTTTCCTACCAATTTTTCGATCGTTCCTATGGAAGCTATATGACATAGTCGTCCGATTTTGCTAAAATTTAATTCAAAATTCAGAACTAATTAAAAAATGTTATTTCCAAGCGTTGGAGGTTATATGTTGAAAAACACCGAAGCTATAATTTTTTTCATATTATTTTTCCACAAATTTTCCGATCGTTCCTATGGCAGCTATATGATATAGTCGTCCGATTTCGATAAAATTTAATTCAAAATTCAAAATTATTTAAAAATTGTTATTTCAAAGCTTAGGAGTTTATATGCTAAAAAACACCAAAGATATAATTTTTTTTCATTTTTTTGTCCGATTATTCCTATGGGAGCTATAAGATATAGTTGTCCGATCCGGCTGGTTCCGACTTATATACTACCTGCAAAAGATATAAGACTTTTGGGAAAGTTTCAGCTCGATAGCTTTAAAACTGAGAGACTAGTTTGCGTAGAAACGGACGGACAGACGGACAGACGGACAGACGGACAGACGGACAGACGGACAGACGGACATGGCTAGATCGACTCGTCTAGTCATGCTGATCAAGAATATATATACTTTATGGGGTCGGAAATGTCCCCTTCACTGCGTTGCAAACTTCTGACTGAAATCAATATACCCTCTGCAAGGGTATAAAAAGAATTCACACTGACTATTCATCCTATTCAAGTACGCAACTCAAGAGCCAGCATTTAATTACTATGTTTTTTATTATCTTGTTTTACTCTAAGAGAAACGGGTATGATAGCTTTAAGAAAGAGGTTATTCAGGTATTTAAAAAATATAACAAAAATGTTTCTTAAATTAGAATTTAGAAATTATAATATTATTGTCAATACATTGTTATTTATGACATAGAAAGACAAGTGAAGACATTTTCTCATATTTGCATACTATATTTCATTCCTCAAAGTCGTATTAAAATGACTTTTTGGATAAAAAACATACAGGTAGTAAATTAAGTGCTTATGATAGCAATTTAGCATCTTTAGCAGTTATGGCGATAAATCCCCCCCACTGACTGCGACAATTTTATGCAAATTACATGACCATATAGACCTACAAGGGTATTTTTAACATCCACAATCATCGTATCACCATGTTTTCTTTTTGTTTTGAGCGATTTTTTGTTTGTTGTTAATTCCTCTTCTCGTAGCATTTTGTTTTTAATTATATAAACGCACGCAAAAGACATAAACACTTGGGTACAAGGAAAAAGGTGCCTGACCATCAAGCCCGATTTGTGTGGATTATAATTAATGTGTGTGGGGTGAGTAATCGTGGCTTGAAGAAGCGGGCTCTCATTGCATGGGGGCTCTTTATCCGCAGTATGCTATGCGAAATTCAAACTTCGAATCCAATACCATCCAATTCGATGCCCCTTTCTCTAAAAACTGAAGGTGTCGAACGCTTTTCGGCTTGGATTAGCTGGGATTGGATTACCTCTAACCACGAAGCCGCGAACTTCTCACCCGCGGCACGGCGCATCATTAATTACCCCGGCGACTTCCGAAATGGACAGGGCTAAAAATAAACGGTCAAATAAATAGAGTCTACGACATCCTCCAATCGCGCTATTCTTCATTAGCACTAGTCAACAGGGTGCGGAATTTAGATATATTACAAACCAATTGGGAAAGTCCTATAATCCTATAAGGGAATATCTAACAAGTAACTACAATGAACTTTCTTAAGTTCAGATTAAGAGTCTTAAATTAAATATTAGGGGATATTTTTATTTTAACAATTACTGTTTATATAATCTTGGAGCTTATTTCATATCATATAAGGAAAGGCCTATACAGAGAAAATTCTGACGTTCTCATCTGAGTTGAAAATGTTCTTAAAAATAGAACAACATTTTTTAAGTTGAAAATATTTTTACTTTGCTCGAATCAAAGTTGTTAAATAAACTCAATTTAACTTTTCTCTTCTCACCATTTCGTTCTAATAATGAGAACATTGATACCAAAATGTACTTAGATGGTTTTTTAAGAACGAATGTTCTGAATTCAAGAACAATGTACTTGAATAACTCTCTCTAAATAGATCTATATACAAAATATGATAATCTTTTTATATAGTTTACTATTTAATTATAATTAATAATAATATAATGATGTAATCAAATGTTTGCAATATAATAATTTCTTATCATTCCTTTGGCAGATTCCTAAAACAAATATAATATAATAAGTTAATCTTTTAACAAATCGACAAAATCGTAAATATTTATTTTTTGAAGATCGTGGGAAATGTATAATTTGTTTCCATATTAGTACAACCAAAATAAGAAAATAAACAGAATAGTCGGGAAGTATTATTTCGGAACCTTTGTCTTGAAGGCGAGTGCCAGTAGCCTCCGAAACTACGATCATCAGCAACGCCAAAAACTCTTGCCGCCCCATTCCATTGCGTTCTAATGGTATTGCTTTATTTTTTGCGCTTCACCTCTCTTTTTTTTTTGTCTATTTTGTGTGTGCTTCTTTGGGGGATTGGAAGATTTGTACCCACCTGCACACCTATGGTTCTCCTATAAAAGTGTTGGATCGCGGCTGCTGCGGCATCAGTTCCACTTCCCAACGAGCTGGAACAGCAGCTAGAAAAGCTTTAATACCAAGAATCCAATTAAGATGGTAAGTTTTCTATATATACCCATATATCCCGGATTACTTTGGGGACTCACACGCTTTATCTTATCTTTGCAGCGCTCCTTCGCTTTTGTGGTCTTCACCTTGGCCTCTGTGGGATTGGTCACCCCGCTGAGCAACTCCTACCTGCCACCGAAAGTGGGTGCCCAAAGTGGGTACAGTGCAGCGGCCTCCAGTTCCTCGGGATCTTATGCAGCTCCGGCGGCCTCCTATGCCCGTAGAGGTCACTCTGTGGCGGCTCCATCCAGGCAGTACCTAGCCCCAGCTGCATCATCTGCATCCCATGGTAGCTACAGCTCGGCTGGCTCCTCCTACTCCGCTCCAGCTGTATCCCATGGATCCTACTCCGCTCCAGCTGTATCCCATGGATCCTACTCCTCTCCAGCCGTATCCCAAGGATCCTACTCCTCTGCCTCCCGTACCAGTTACTCCGCTCCCGTGGCCACTCCCTCCAGGCAGTACTTGGCTCCGTCGGTAGTTTCCCATGGCAGTTACTCCTCTCCCGTGGTTTCCCACAAGAGCTACTCCGCTCCAGCCGCATCCCATGGATCGTACTCCTCGGCAGGATCCTCTCATGGCTCCTATTCGGCACCTTCGTCTTCTTACAGCTCTAGTTCCTATTCCGCACCAGCTGCCTCCCACACCAGCTACTCCGCTCCTGTGGCAGCTCCTTCCAGGCAATATCTGGCTCCAGTTGCCAGCTACAGCTCCGCCGGATCGTCCTACGCCAGTGCTCCAGCTGCAGCCAGCTCCCATGGATCCTATGCCGCTCCAGCAGTCTCCAGGAAGAGCTATGCCGCCCCAGCCGTCTCCCATGTGAGCTACTCGGCGGGTTCCAGCCAAGGATCTGGCTACGCCGGCAGCCAGGGATCTAGCCATGGATATGGATCTGGACCTAGCCATGGATATGGATCTGGAGCTAGCCAAGGATATGCATCTGGATCCAGCCATGGTTATGGATCTGGAGCTAGCCAAGGATATGCATCTGGAGCCAGCCAAGGATATGGATCTGGATCTAGCCATGGTTATGCATCTGGAGCTAGCCAAGGATATGGATCTGGATCCGGCCACGGATCGCTTCAAGGATCTGGCCTGCGATCTGGATCCAGCTTCGCATCGGGACACAAATCGGGTTCCTACGCTTCCAATGGAGGCTACCAGTACCGCCTGAAGCATTAATAGGATCTCTCTCTTTGAAACTAAAAACGATTCAATTATATTTTGTACCTACCATTTTTTTTATCAATAGAAATAAAGCTTATGATGCATGAATGAAAAAATGTTGAATTTCTTTAAAAGTAAATATAAAAGAAATGTATTTCTTAAGAAAATATTTAAAGATATTTCTACACTTAACAAAAAAATGCGAAGCAATATTTAATCATCGGTCATTTAACATAATATATACCAAAGAAAAAAAAATTATGGAACCCATAACACTTGGTTTAGTAGGTTTTAAGTATAAAAGTTTAAAAGTATAACTTTAAATTCGTTTACTTAACGTAAATGGAATACTATTATAAGACAAATATTATTAACTAAACACCTTCAGAAGAAATATGGTTTTAATTTTTTTACATAACTCTCAAAACATTTAAGGCCCAACAAAATCTGAAACAAATTTACAAAATTAATAGTTTGTGATAAGAATTAGATTCGGGTTTTTAAATTTTGAAAAACAAGTTATTTATTTCAACCTCAGATCTCATAACTTGTATAATATAACTGAAGAATTGGGATAGGGATTCGATCCTCTTGAATCCCATAGGATCTGTTAATTTAACGATCCTATACAATAAATTCCCTTCTATAGATAATCCCACACTAAATGAACAAACTGCATAATATATGTTAGTCAGTGTAAACTTTATACTATAAAGCAATAGAAAATATTAATAGCCATAAATTGCACAAAAAAATTGCTTAGCCAAGGCAAAAAAAAAATATGATACAGGAATATAGTTGTCCGCTTGCTCCATTGCTGCTGGTCCTCCAGGGATGGGATGCCTAGTAGACGTAGCCGCCGTTGCTGCCGTACTTGGTGTCCAGGCCATTGTAGCCGGAGTAGCCGGAGTATCCGGAGTAGCCGGAGTAGCCCGTGTCCGCGGGCAAATAGGTGCGAGATGGTGTATTATAGGTGGTGTACTGCGGCACCGCGTAGCTCTTGTAGCCGGAGGAGAGGATCGGGGAGGCGTAGCTGCCGCTGCCCGAGTAATATCCGGATCCGCTGGAGTACGACGGATAGGAGGAGTAGCCGGAGGAGTAGCCGCCGGAATAACCACCGCTCAAGGGTGGCAGATAGCTGCGCGACAAGTGGGACACATCGCCGGCACAGAAGGCCAATGAGGCGGCCAAAATAGTAAAGATGGTCAAGGAGTTCTGGAAGGAGAAAATCAAATTAATCATGGGTTTTAAAGAAAGAAGCATAAGTTTGATTCCTAAATTTCATTAGAATATTTTTCATTGCATACTTTTATACACCTCAATAAATGGTTTTCATTTAAAATCAAATTTTTGCCTTAAAAATTGCTCATAAAATCATAATTAGACTTAAAACAAATCTAATTTTGTTTCTTTTTTCAAAAATCTAAATTTAAATTGTTGAAAATTTGATTTAAAAAAAAATTACAAAAGATCCGAATCTATTCTTATATTCTATTCTAATATCAAAACTTTGGTAGTTTATCCAAAGACTTAAAATATAATAAGACTTCTAAAATTTTAAAATGAATATTACAAAAATATATTTTAAGTAATGGATGTTCCAAACTTGTGTGTAGTGTTGTACATTTTTCGACATTTTTAGAATTTGTTCCATTTCAATCTTTTTCCCTTAAAATGTTTTTAAGGCTTATGGTTTTTTTTAAATTTGTTGAAATAATATTTATTCCTGTTGCGTTCACTTACCATTTTGAGAATGGTTTTTGATAAGTTTTTTTTGGTTCTCGAAAGGATTGGGAGCTGTGTATGCACCGAGTGGAAGCCGACGATCAACTGTTGCTGATCCATGGGCCGGCTCTAGTTTTTATACGCTTCTAACCACGAATCGCGATGTGCACCCCAGATACTTTACAACTGATTTTAACGCCTTGGCGCGGACATGTCGGCGGACAGGGCCCATTAGTCATCGGGTAGCAGGCAACCGGCAACCGGACAGAAGACCAGAGACTGTAGACTCCATAGAGTCTCCATACAGTCCCAGCAGATCCGAAAAGTTCGTCATGTTCGCTTGTCAGCGCAGCTCGTTCGATATCCCACGACTCATCCGGCAGAGAAGCCCCCAAATTGTCTGGCCGTGGAAAAACCACGTTCGCCTTATAGAGTGCATGCACACGGAGAAATTTTTAGTTTTCAAATATGCACCTTTCTTATTTCAAGGAAGCTGTAATACAAATATAGGTACATTAGGGTGATCCCAAAAAATGCAATATTCATACTATATGAAGTATTTTGAGATGTATTCCAAATCGTATATATTTTATTTAAAGTGTGTACTCGAAAACTAATAAATTTAATTTAAGAATCAACATTTCCTTAAAATTAATCATTCGACATGTATGTATCATCCAAGGAAAAACATTGTCGTTTTATTTGTTTTTTTTCGTCAGGAATTTTAGCGCAATTTTTTTTGCTTTTGATCTTAGGTAAATATACGCAAAAGTAAGAAAAAAAAATTTTTTTCAACTATAAACATTTCCTTGCAAATCAGGACCGTTCCAATTTCAAATATTTCAAAAACCAATGGCATTTCTCCCAGTGTACTCCCAGTTTTGGGTTTGGCATTGCGTTAGTTTTTTTTTTACGACTGCGGCACGCCCCCTACGGCGTGTGAAGTCGCTGACGAACTCGCACCCGCTCCTTTCCTTAATTATACAATTTGTGAGTGCTCTTCTGGTTTCTAAGCAATTCGGATTTTGTCTCTGATTTTTTATGACATTTGGCGGTTGAGTCGAGACGGCCAAAGCGCTTTGGTCTTGTTTATATGTCGTCGCTCATAAATCTCGCGGCATAACCGTTATTAATTGTTGCAATGGGTCATCCAAATGGGCAGATGTTTCTGTTTCAGTTTGAGACCCGCGGATTCCCACTGCAGCAATTTGGCCCGAGATTTCTCGACACCGCTGACATCATGGTCAGCCAATTAATCACTCTGTATTTGGTGCAATCCTTTTGCGATATTCAACAGAGCAGTGATTTTATATTTGATGTTTGGGTTTTTTAAAATTTAAATTGATAGTGCGCGGTTTGTTTGGGCGTTGCCACCCAGTTAAGGTATTTGACTTACACTTCGAAAAATAATGTCATTCTGAAACGAAGTACTCGAAAAATTGTGTGATTTTTCTGTGCCAAAAGTAGCGTCTGTCCCCACTGTTACTAAAATAAATAAGAAATTTTACTCGTTTTGGTAAATTTTCGTGTAATTTTTAACTTGATACACCCCTTATCAATTAACTAAAACTAAACTACTATTTCCAATACTAATTTTACAGTATTCAATGGTAAAAGTGTGAATATTATATTAAGTTAATTCTGAGATTTTTTTTAACGCGTTTGTTGTTAGAATAACATTGTTAAACATTCTTTGAAATTTTTTTTTGTTTTATTAAATAATTTCCAAATATCGTTTATATTTGAGTTCAAAACCATGTACAAGTACACCCTTTTTCCCGCCCAATGCTTTTTGGTGCATTTCCGTCGGGTGCCTCCGGTCACACTGGGATAACGGTGCTTTTCCAGCTCCCGTCCCATGACCTGATCCGTTGGAACCGAACGGTTTTCTCGTTCAATTCGCTTTCGGCTTTCCAAGCTGCAAGCCATACTTTCCTGTTCCCGTTTCCAGTTTTAATACATTTCCCCCGTTCTAAGTGTTAATTGTCGATTAAGTTGTGCGTTTTGTGTTGAATGTGCCAGCCGGAGCACCAGGTGCCCCCCAGCGAGCGAAGGAAGCGGGCACAGAGCCCGAAGATGACCACCAGCCGGCGAGGATTCGACCTAACCTCGCAGACACGCGCTAGCCATTCCAGTTTCGCAAATTTGCAACAGAAGGCAAAGGATCAAACACACAATGGATTCGCTTCCCGGCGAACTGTTGAGCGCCACCTGGCCATCCCGGTGCTCCTGGTCCTGGGCCTTTGCGGTGCTGCTGCTGCCGGCACGCCGGGATCAGCGGACACGCGGTGCGATGCGGGACAATTCCAGTGCAGAGACGGCGGCTGCATCTTACAGGCGAAGATGTGCGACGGACGCGGAGACTGCAAGGACGGCACGGATGAAATGGACTGCGGTGAGCGGGGGGTTGGACTTGGACTCCAAGTAGTAAGGGAGCCCCATCCTTCTATTGCTCCTATGGGAGGTAGTTTTCTCCTTTCTAATAAGTCATCCTAGTGAGATCTCAAGTCCCCAAGTTCATACTTATAAAGTACACCAGGAAGCTATTAATATTTTGCCTCATTATACCTTTCTGGTTACGATTTATATCCAGGTTTAACAAAAGTAAAAAGAGTTCCCCCCTTAAACGAAGTATTGAATCCCCACCTGATCTTAACACCATGTGAAAGGGAATGTATATAGTTTTCCCCCATCCAATAAGGTTTCATTTGTTCCCCCGAAACTATCCCAGCGACATATTGAATTTCCAAGTTTATATATGGTATATCAGGAAGCTATTAGCATTTTCCACATCATACCCTTCTGGTAGGGGATCTAATAATCCGGTTTTAATAAGCTAAAGAGTTCCCCCTAAAACGAAGTCTTGAATTCGCAACTGATCTTAACAGGGATCTGAAAAGGGAACTCAAAGTTCATCAGTTTATATGTTGGGCACTATTTATAGGTTAGGATTACCGAATGGTTCATTAAAAATATATACTTATAGAAAGCATTTGTATAGTAAGGAGCTATTTTGCCTTAAAAAACATATTTTTTAAATGCCAAGATTCCTGTAAAATGACACACAAAATAGAGTTATTCTAAAAAACATTATATTAAAATGTTTATTTTAAATAATTTTATAAAGCTATATATTCTGTTATAAATAATGAATTTAAAAGAAAATATAAAACCCTGTTTCGAACCCATTTTTTTATAGGTGGTGTCCCAAAAATCTTTTCGGGCGAAATTAGGGCAATAAGTACGTAAGCATTAATATAAGTTTCACCCAAATCTCGCCTAAAGAAGTTTTAGCGATACCCCTATAATACGCATTTTAAAGGGTAATATCTTTTGGTTTTTTTTTGGATAGATTATATAAAAAGTTGTATTTACTTATTATTTAATTTTGATTTTATTTATAATAATATATAATTCAATGTAATATTTTCTGTTCCCTATTCCTTACCCAGACTATCGACTGTGCCGAGCGCCACATTGGTTCCCGTGTGCCCAGCCACACGGAGCCTGCCTGGCAGCGGAACTAATGTGCAACGGCATCGACAACTGTCCCGGCGGCGAGGACGAGCTCAACTGCCCGGTGCGCCCAGGATTCCGATTGTGGGACTCCAGCAGGCGCATGCGCAACTGCAGCGAGCACGAGTTCACGTGCCAGCAGGATCGCACCTGCATTCCGGCTGACTTCATGTGCGACGGCCGAGCGGACTGTGTGGACAGGTCGGACGAGGTGGACGGATGCGAGCAGGCGAAGGCCACCTGCTCCTCCACGGGCCACCTCTGCGCCAACGGACGATGCCTGCGGCGGAAGAACTGGGTCTGCGATGGCGTCGACGACTGCGGCGATGGAAGCGATGAAAGGGGATGCGGTGAGTCACAATCTTAGCTTATATCTATCTACCTTTCCTAAAAAAAACTTCAGTCCTATATATGGATCATATAAACCCAATCTTCTTGGACCATTCAGTAGTGGTTTAAATACATATGTATCTTAACTACTTCATACAAATAAATTTATGATAGAAATTAATAAATTATTAAATGGATCGCTTAAAAATTGTAACATATTACTTCATCCTATACATAGGACCATATGTATATGGCAGTATGTTTATATTATAATTTTCCATCTGGGCATGTTAAATATATATTTTAATTTCTTGACTTGACACAAATTTGAACTTTATTTTTTTAATGTATTACGAATATAATATTACTATAATAATAAGTATAGAAGTCTTATATGTAAATCCCAAAATGAAATGTGACTTAATCTTTTAGCAACCTCCTCTTCCTTTCAGAGGACATTTGCCAACCCCAGATGGGCAAATTCCTGTGCCGGAATCGTGAAACCTGCCTGCTACTGAGCGAAGTGTGCGATGGCCACAGCGACTGTTCCGACGGAAGCGACGAATCTGACCTTTGTCACTCCAAGCCAAATTGCGAGGCGAAGAAGTGTCCGCCGGGGGCCAAGTGCCACATGATGCCCACCGGAGAAGCCGAGTGCCACTGCCCGGCGGGTTTTCAGATGGCCAAGTTCCAGGGAAAATGCGAGGACATTGACGAGTGCCAGGAGCGAGATGATCTGTGCAGCCAGGGATGCGAGAACACCTCGGGAGGCTATCGATGCGTATGCGATCCAGGTTACCTGCTAGCCAAGGATAATCGCACGTGCCGCGCCATCGTCCATGCCTCCGAGGATCAGCAGCCCCTCCTGCTGTACACCACCCAGATGACCATTATGGGAATGCACCTGCACGAGGACAACGTACGAAACCACATCTACCCGGTGGCTGGGAATCTCACCAAAGTGATTGGCGTGGCCTACGATGGCAGTCACATCTACTGGACCAACATCCAGAACGAGGCGGAGAGCATTGTGAAGGCAAACGCCGATGGATCGCAAGCTGAGATCCTGTTGACCTCTGGTCTGGATGCACCAGAAGACCTGGCCGTGGACTGGCTAACTCAGAACATCTACTTCTCGGACAACATAATGCGGCACATAGCCGTGTGCTCGAACGATGGTATCAACTGTGTCGTCCTGATCACCCAGGATGTGCATCAGCCGCGTTCCCTGGCCGTGTGGCCACAGCGGGGTCTGATGTTCTGGACGGATTGGGGCGAGAAGCCCATGATAGGTCGTGCCTCCATGGATGGCAGCCGTTCGCGGGCCATTGTGAGCGACAATATCCATTGGCCCAACGGCATTGTGTTGGATATGCACCAACAGAGGATCTACTGGGTGGATGCCAAGCTTGGAAGTGTCCAGACGGTGCGACCCGATGGCACTGGCCGGCGTACTGTGCTGGACGGGATGCTGAAGCATCCCTATGGCCTGGCCATATTCGAGGATCAGCTATATTGGTCGGATTGGGCCACAAAGAGCGTGCATGCCTGCCACAAGTTCTCCGGCAAGGGTCATCGCATCCTGGCCAAGGACCGCACCATTTACGCCGTGCACATCTATCATCCGGCCAAGCAGCCGAACTCCACCCACGGCTGTGAGAATGCCAGATGCTCGCATCTCTGCCTTCTTGCCGAACCCGAAGCTGGCGGTCATAGTTGCGCCTGTCCGGATGGAATGCGCTTGGCTCCGGATCAGCATCGCTGCATGCTGATGGAGAAGCGCCAGCGGCTGTTCGTGGGACTGGGACAGGTGCTCCTGGAGTTCGAGCACACCGCCTTTGGACGCCATCAGATCAGCAAGACGTACACACTGCCCTGCGTCATCAACGAAATGGTCTACAACCGGATCAATGGCAGCCTCATAATAGCGGACAATGACCAGCGATTGATTTTGGAGTTCCAGCCGGAGCAGCACGAGACCAGCGTCCTGGTCCGCTCTAGTCTGGGCAATGTGAGTGCCCTGGCCTTCGACCATCTTAGCCGGAATCTCTACTGGGCGGATGTGGAGCGCGGTGTGATAGAGGTGCTCTCCCTGCAGACGCGCCAACGTGCGCTCATCCGCTTCTTTCCGGGCCAGGAGTGGCCCATTGGCCTGAGTGTCATGCCCACGGAGGGCTATCTGTATGTGGTGCTCAAGGCGCGGCGGCACAGCCACATCGATAGGATACCGCTGAGCGGCAAGGGCGAGCAGGTTCATGTCTTTGAAGACGATCTGGGAGATGATGACATCCGGTTGGCCGCTGACTATGAGACCCAGACGCTCTTCTGGTCGGACAGCGACCTGGGCAGGATTAGCTTCTCAAACTACGCACAGCCGGAAAGCCAAATGTTCCGTGGCAAACTGAGGCGTCCCTACAGCCTGGCTTTGGTGCACCACGATCTGTTCTGGAGCGAGATGGGCTCGCCGCGGATCTTCTGGACGCACAAGAGCAACATGGGGCCGCGAAAGATGATAGACATCATGGGGAGCAGTGATCCCGACGCCATCGTGCCATTTGCACCCATCGTTGCACCCAGGAAAATCCCGCTGGCATCCAGTTCACCCATGGGCCGGGATTCGCATCCCTGCCAGCAGCAAAATGGCGGCTGTTCGCATATCTGCGTGGGCGAGGGACCCTACCACTCGATCTGTTTGTGTCCGGCCGGATTCGTTTACCGGGATGCCGGCAATCGTACCTGCGTAGAGGCCCTGGACTGCGAGTTCCGCTGCCACAGCGGCGAGTGCCTCACCTTAAACCATCGGTGCAACGGACGGCGCGACTGTGTGGACAACTCGGATGAAATGGACTGCGACGAGCAGCACCGCAAGAAGCCGAAGGTGATGTGCTCTCCCGCGCAGTTCGCCTGCCACAATGGGGAGCAGTGCATCGCCATGGACCGGCGCTGCGACGATCGTAAGGATTGCCACGACCAGTCGGATGAGCAGCACTGCGAGAAGTTCGGTAAGCGAATATGGAACGGTAGACCCAAAAGTCAGTCTATCTATCTATCAGGGGTATACTGTAGTTTTCTGAAATGAAATCACAATCTAATAATGAGTCCAACTAAATCCCTATTATATTCCCTTTACAGACAAGACCAAGAAGTGTCATGTCCACCAGCACGCCTGCGACAATGGCAAGTGCGTGGACTCGAGCCTGGTCTGCGATGGCACCAATGACTGCGGCGACAACTCCGATGAGGCCACGTGCGAGACAACCTCGCGATGCGAACCAGGCATGTTCCAGTGCGGCAGCGGATCCTGCATCGCGGGCAGCTGGGAGTGCGACGGACGGATCGACTGCAGCGACGGATCGGATGAGCACGACAAGTGTGCCCAACGGAGCTGTCCGCCGGACATGCACCGCTGCCAGCTGGGCCAGTGCCTGGACAGGAGTCTGGTGTGCGATGGCCACAACGACTGTGGCGATCGATCGGACGAACTGAACTGTGAAATGGATACGTCCACGGTGAACATATCCTGCCAGGAGGACCAGTACCAGTGCACGAGTAATCTAAAGATCTGTCTGCCATCTGCTGTGCGCTGCAATGGCACCACCGAGTGTCCCCGTGGCGAGGATGAGGCCGATTGCGGGGATGTGTGCAGCATCTACGAGTTCAAGTGCCGCTCCGGACGGCAGTGCATCCGGCGGGAGTTCCGTTGCGATGGTCAGAGGGACTGCGGCGACGGCAGCGATGAGTTGAGCTGCGACCAGGAGAAGGGCAACCACAACCAAAGTCAGATACACGCCTGGAGCACATCGAGCAGGGCCTGCCGGCCACATCTCTTCGACTGCCAGGATGGCGAGTGTGTGGACATGTCGCGGGTGTGCAACAAGTTCGCTGACTGTGCCAACGGACATGACGAGGGTCCTAAATGCGCCACGGCCTGCCGATCCTCTTCGGGACGCCCGGTGTGCCAGCACAAGTGCCGAGCCTCGCCCGCCGGCGCCGTTTGCTCCTGCTTCGATGGCTATCGCCTGGACGCGGACCAAAAGAGTTGCTTGGACATTGACGAGTGCCAGGAGCAGCAGCCGTGTGCCCAGCTGTGCGAGAACACCATGGGCGGCTATCAGTGCCAGTGCCATGCGGACTTTATGCTCCGCCAGGATCGGGTCAGCTGCAAGAGCCTTCAGTCTGGCGCCACCCTGCTCTTTAGCACCTTTAACGAAGTGCGGAATCTGAGCGAACAGCCCGTAATGCTCAGTGTTGCCTGGTCAGCGAATGATTCAAGGATCACCGGCTTTGATGTGGACATGCATCGGCAAATGGGTTACTTTTCCACCGAGGATGAGGGCATTATCTACCAGATCGATCTACGGAGCAGGGTCGTAGTGCGGGCCTTGGGTCTGCCGACACCCACGAAGCTCTCCCTGGATTGGGCCACCGGCAATGTCTACGTGCTGAGCGGAGCCCAGGAGATCCACGCGTGCAGCTTCGAGGGACGCATGTGCAGCAGGATAGTGCGCGTGAAGAGCCCCAAACATCTCAAGCACCTCGCTGTGGATGGCTACAGTGCCAAGATCTTTTACATAGCCATACGCACCCAAGGCTTTGGCCAGACGAACTCGGAGATCCACACGGCCAGGCTGGATGGCAGTCACAAGGATATGCTGCTGCGGAAGAGCGAGAGCTTTATGGTGGCCCTTACTACCGATCCGCATCAGCAGTTGTTGTACTTTGTGGACCTGCACTCACGCACGCTGGAGAGGATTAGCTATCGGACGAGATCGGGACCAATACGAAGACCGGAGATCATGCTGCAGAAGTCCAATGCCTTGATGCAACCCTCTGGGCTGAGTTTGTACGAAAATAATGTGTTTATCGTGAACCTCGGCTCCGTGGAAGCGGTGCAGTGTGCCCTCTACGGATCCCGGATCTGCCACAAGATACCCCTGAATGTGCTGAACGCCCAGGACATTGTGGTGGCCGGCAAGTCCCGGCAGCCCCAGCCGTCGTCGCATCCCTGCGAGCATGCCCACTGCCACGGGCTATGCCTGCAGGCCAACTACGGATACGAGTGCATGTGCGGCAACCGACTGGCGGCCGAGGGCGAACGGTGTCCCCATGGATCCGGCAACGAGGTGGTCCTGGCGGGATCGCCCAACAGCCTGGAACTGGAGCAGGAGCAGGCTGGCAACCACTGGCTGATGGCGCTCCTCGTGCTGGCCGCCGGATCGTTGGTCGCCGGACTCGGGTACATGTACTATGAGTACCGGAAACGCGGCCACAAGGATCTCAATATTAACCTGCATTTCCAGAATCCGCTGGCGACGCTCGGCGGCACCAAAACATTCCTGGAGCACGAACGCGCCGAATCCGGAGTCGGATTCACCCCGGAACCGGGCCCAGGATCAACCACGAGCACGGGACCCAGCAGCCCTTGTAGCAACGACACGACCACCACCACCAGCACCTCGTCCACGTTTAGCATGCCGAATCCTTTCCAGAGATTGCTCCGATCGAGGCAAGCGGCGTCCAACGATCCGATGGCTCAAGAATTGCTTCTCGAGAGCCCCAGGGTGAGTAGCGCCGTCATATGATTATTGTATGATGATTACCCTACCTCCGATCAACAGGAAATCAACCTACACGCGCTGGACGGAGGGCGGCAAGGAGGCGGAGGCCATGGGCAGGTGCCCAACATCCTGGTGGCACACATGGACGACGAAGCATCCGCACAATTCGGGGGAAGTCGGCCAAGCAATGATGCGAATGCACGACTTGTATCGTAAATGAGGTGAAAGTCCATCCGGAGGAATTCCTCCACCGCCCAACCGCTTGTTATGATGTTAAGTTTGGTTATAACTCAATGTATTTATTCTCGTGTTTTAATGTTAGTCGGTGATTGGTGTTTATTAAGATGATTTGTTCACATTCCTTTTTCAAAATTACTAAATCATAAAAACTAAACAAAGAGATGCGCGTTTTTACTTGGGACTATGTTGCGTCAAAAATTTCTGGAAAATTTATTTTTTTGCCATTTTTCGCCCTAAAAAATCCGTTTTTAGGCTGCCATAACAAAAATAAAAGTCAGAATGAGGAATGTCATACCTCATTGAGCTCGTTGCTTAATTTCCAATCGATTGGCATTCTAACCTGAAAATTGTTCATTTTTGCCACTTTTCGCAAAAAAAGATGATGTAACGCCTTACAAAAAAAGCGAAAATTGGCCAAAAAATAAATTTTCCTTAAAGTGATGAGGATCGTTAGCATATTTAGCAAGCTGCTCAAAACAGTCGGTCTTTTAGCTGTACAACTTGATTTGGCTAAACTACGATGGAAAAACCGAAAAAAAAATTCGCATTTTTGACAAAAATCTGAATCTCGTATTTTTGACGAAAATCTGAAGCCATTTTTCGCCAGAAAAAATCCGTATTTTGGCTGCCATAACAAAAATATAAGTCAGAATGAGGAATGTCATATCTCGTAGAGCTCGTTGCTTAATTTCCAATCGATTGGCATTCTAACCTGAAAATTTTTCATTTTTGCCAATTTTCGCAAAAAAAGATGATGTAACCCCTTACAAAAAATGCGAAAATTGGGCAAAAAATAAATTTTCCTTTAAGTGATGGGGATCGTTAGCATATTTAGCAAGCTGCTCAAAACAGTCGGTCTTTTTGCTGTACGACTTGATTTGGGTAAACTACGATGGAAAAACCGAAAAAAATGTCTCATTTTTGACAAAAATCTGAATCTCGTAATTTTGACGAAAATCTGATGTCATTTTTCGCCATAAAAATTTAGTTTTTTGGCTGCCATAACAAAAATATAAGTCAGAATGAGGAATGTCATACCTCATTGAGCTCGTTGCTTAATTTCCAATCGATTGGCATTCTAACCTGAAAATTTTTCAATTATGCCATTTTTCGCAAAAAAAGATGATGTTACCCCTTACAAAAAAAGCGAAAATTGGCCAAAAAATAAATTCTCCTTAAAGTGATAGGGATCGTTAGCATATTTAGCAAGCTGCTCAAAACAGTCGGTCTTTTTGCTGTACGACTTGATTTGGGTAAACTACGATGGAAAAACAGAAAAAAAATGTTTAATTTTTGACAATAATCTGAATCTCGTACTTTTGACGAAAATCTAAAGCCATTTTTTCGCCCTAAAAAATATAAGTTAGAATGAGGAACGCCATACCTCGTTTAGCTCGTAGTTTTATTTCCAATCCAATGGCATTTAAGCCTGGACATTTTTTAAGTTAGCTATTTTTGGCTAAATAATAAGGAAAAATTATTTCTTAAAATCGTAGGCATTATTACCTTAACTACGTTACGGTTTAAGGAAATATTTTTACCATATTTAGAATATATTTTATGTATAAGGTTGGTATCTAGATTATCAGTTAACTTTGTTCAAACACAAAATCACATCGTGCAAAGCGGCCCTAGAGTTTAAGGACTCATTTGCATTCCTACCATTTGGCTTGAAAGTAGCTAGCACTCGGCTCGGACAGTCTGGCAACGCCAAAGCTTGACACACGTCGCCTTTTGTTATTTTATTGCATTCTTATTGCAATTTTCGTTTTTGTGCCGTACAAAGTGCATGTTGATGCAATATCGTATCTGCCCAAGGTTCTTGGCCTTTCGCTGGTCGTTGGTGCGCAACCTGTTGATCGCGGCCAGCGTCACGACCGCCGCCGCCGTCACAATCCGTCCGGCGTTCGCCGCGAGCAGTTCAGCCCAGTGCACCACCGTTGGCCGCCGGGAAGGGTGCTCCTCCGCCGCCTCCTCCTCGAATTCCAGTGCCAACATGGGTGACCAGACACCAGCCACCGCGTCCGCGTCAGTGGAATCCTACCAGGCGGGCAGCAGCTCGGTGGCCTTTGTGACCACGCCGGATCGGGAGTCGGCCAGGAAGCTGGCCCGCAGCATCATCGACCAGAAACTGGCCGCCTGCGTCAACATTGTGCCCAACATCGAGTCCATCTACATGTGGGAGGGCAAGGTCACCGAGGACAACGAGTACCTAATGATGGTCAAGACGCGCACCAATCGCATCGACGAGCTGAGCAAGTTCGTCCGCGAGAATCATCCGTACAGCGTCGCCGAGGTCATTTCGTTGCCCATCCAGAACGGCAATCCGCCGTATCTGGACTGGATTGCCCAGTCGGTGCCGGAGAAGGGGGGCAGGCAAGACTAAAATGAATCTTAAGGCATTTAAATGTGAATAAACCTTCACTAAGAGCATTATGTTTTCATGTTTTTTGAATGCTTCCAAGGGCGCCAACTATTGGCGTTGCCACATGGGCTTAATTTAAACACACTAATTATTTCAGCAGTCTGGCAGCTTATAGTTCACTACTGAAAAACTTAACGCAGAACTTGCAAAGTTTATTGACTTTATTTATTTTTATTAAAATATGATAATGTTTGACTCTTCTGTTATTAAAAAAAGAAATTTAAATAATAAAAACCAAAGAATCTGTAAGTTGCCTTACTGCCATCAGTCCAAAAATTATAAACAATGCAAAAAATAAAATGCCAAGAAAAAATATACCTGAATTTTTGAAGACGTATGTATAACCAATCACAATATAAACACATCATAACATAAGCAATTATTCGCTTTTAGTCCGTGGTGCTTATAATACACATATCTAAATTTAAAAATAGCGAATTTAAATTTTAAATATCTTCATCTAGCGAGCCCAGTCCACCGCAAGGCACTTGAAAATACTAGAGGTCCAGCAGTTAGCCTAAAACTGAGTTATGTTTTCATTAATTATTATTTTTGCATTTTATAAAAAGTTAATAAAAACTTTCCCAAACCTAACTTTTTCGTGGCACTACAACGGCTACTTCTAGCTATGGTATAGCCAAAGTGGCAGCACAGCCGTCCATCGATTTCCAGCAGGGTGGCATCGCCATCGATCAGCTGTGAGCAACGCCAACGCGAATGAATCGTTTTTGCGGCAACGCGGAAAACTTGCGAAAAAGCCAACTTGGAGCACTAGGAGCAGCCTAGGACCAGCCCACTAAGCCACTTGGCCAGCGGAACAGGATGTCCGACGACGACGAGGCCGGCGTTCACCGGTTGGAGGGCACCGCCGGCCAGGAGACGCGCGGCGGCCTGGTCATCCGGAAGCCCAAGGACGCGGCCGAAACAAAGGGCAGCGGTGGCTTCAAGGTGCCGCAGGGCTCGCTCCTGGGCCTGGACAAGCTGGCGGCCAAGCGACGCGCCGAGAAGGAGCGCTCAGAGCGGCTCATCTCCTTCCAGGACAGCGAGTACGACGATGCCACCGGCGGTGGATCCACGCCCCAGGCAGCCACCGCATCCGGTGGTTCCAGCGAGTTTGCCTTCAAGAAGCCGGACACCAAGAGCTTCGAGAAGCTGCGTGGCCAACTGCGCGAGCAAAAGGACGAGACGCCCACGCACACCGGCGGCGTTTCCGAGAAGGCACGCGAACGACTGCGCGAGCACATTCAGCGCGACAAGGAGCGCGGTCGCCAGGCCAACTCCACCTACATATCGGAGGGCAGGGACAGGGATCGCGATCGAGATCGACGCCGGGATCGGGAGAGAGAGCGGGATCGCGATCGCGACCGGCGTCGCCAGAGGGACAGAGGAAGGGAACGCGATCGGCACCGCAGCCGCGACCGGGAACGCTCCGTGTCCGAGCGCAGTGTGCACACGCCGCGGGAGCCGGGCACACCGGGCGGCAGTGGCGGCGTGTCCAACAGCTCCTGGGACGACGAGGACGGCGAGGGCGGGCATCGCAAGTCGGACTGGGACATGCCCACGCCCAGGTCACGTCATGGCAGCCAATCGCGTGAGTGGTCCGTGCGCAGCGGTGCCAGCCGGCGTCACCAGGGACGGCAGGATGACACTGCCCGCCCAACGCCAGCGCATCGCTACAATCAGTGGGCCCACGACCGCAAACGCAGTGGGGCCACGCCCTGGGGCGAGGATCCGGAGTCGCAGGACCTCTGGGAGGAGGAGCAGCGGCGGCTGGACCGCGAGTGGTACAACATTGACGAGGGCTACGACGACGAGAACAATCCCTTTGGCGGCGCCAATTCCGAGTACTTCCGCAAGCGCGAGGAGCAGCTGGAGCAGAAGCGAACAAAGAGAATCAGCGCCCAGCAGCGGCAGAACAATCGGGACAACGAGCTGTGGGAGCGCAACCGCATGCTCACCTCGGGCGTGGTCACATCGATCAGCGTCAACGACGACTTCGATGAGGAGGCGCTGGAGCGGGTCCACCTGCTGGTGCACCACATCATACCACCGTTCCTCGACGGCCGCATTGTGTTCACCAAGCAGCCGGAGCCGGTGGTGCCCGTCAAGGATCCCACTTCGGATATGGCACTGCTGGCGCGGAAGGGCAGCGCCCTGGTGCGCACATATCGGGAGCAAAAGGAGCGTCGAAAGGCGCAGAAGAAGCACTGGGAGCTGGGCGGCACCAAGTTGGGCAACATCATGGGTGTCCAGCGGCCGCAGGACGACGAGGATGCCCGCTTCGACAAGGACAACGACACGGCCGACTATCGCAAGGACCAGAAGTTCGCCGACCACATGCGCGACCAGGATGTGGGCGGCAAGAGTGACTTCTCGCGCAAGAAGACCATTTCGGAGCAGCGCCGCTTCCTGCCCGTCTTTGCCTCGCGCCAGGAGCTGCTCAACGTGATTCGCGAGAACTCGGTCATCATCATTGTGGGCGAGACAGGCAGCGGCAAGACCACGCAACTCACACAGTATCTGCACGAGGACGGCTACAGCCAGCGGGGCATGATCGGTTGCACACAGCCGCGTCGAGTGGCCGCCATGTCGGTGGCCAAGCGCGTCTCCGACGAGATGGACACCCAGCTGGGTAGGCAAACTAGATTCAGCAACTGTTTAGATTAGTTTTGAAGGCGTTTACAAGCCTTATTTAAATCCGCAACTAGATAACTTATTACATTTCCATTACAATGCTAGGGATCCCTTTGATCCCTGTTTCTATACCAAGTCATTTGTTTTCCAAGATTTATGTTAATGATTTTTGTTTGTAAAATTGTATTTTGTTTAACAATTAGCTAGGTTGTTCATCTGGCATTGTCCTAATAATCCTAATTACTTTGTTTTCCAGGCGAGGACGTGGGCTACGCCATCCGATTCGAGGACTGCACCTCGGAGCGCACGGTCATCAAGTACATGACGGATGGTATCCTGCTGCGAGAGAGTCTGCGCGATCCGGAACTGGACAGCTACGCGGCCATCATAATGGACGAGGCCCACGAGCGGTCCCTCTCCACGGACGTGCTCTTCGGACTGCTGCGAGAGGTGAGTTGCTGACCACCAAGTGCTCCACATTGTCAATGCTCGGGAAAACAAGAATATAGTTGTCTGAATTAGATAAAATTCTAAACGTCCCACGAAAATTAAGATACGGTAGACTGATTACTGATAAAAAACTTGATCTTTATACATATATGAAATAAGGCCAATGGAAAGGTTTCGAGTAAAGCACGTAACATCCATTGTTATTATTAAATTTAAAGCATTTTTAGTAAGAAGACAATTTTTTTTTTTTTTAATATAATGTTAGCCTACAAAAATTGATTTTCTTTCATACTCTTTATAAATCATTCTTTTACTTTATTTTTTGCCTTAAATTGGCATGCGGTTATCTTCATAAAGTAGAGAAAAGTATACCGCCAGGTTTGATAAAGACTAAACAATTAATATTGAAGGTGATACTTTTATCTATTTGATTATAAGAGGTATACTATCGTTAGCAATGTCAAGGTGTGTACCGAAGTATCATTTAATAATTTTGAAGCGATCAATTTAATAGCTCGTTAAAGTATTATTCGAGCACTACGTAACCAAAAAAAATTAGGTTGAATATTTACCTGTTTTGTAGATTTCATATTCCCAAACAAATAAATCTCAAAAACTTGCCAAATATTGTTTAATCCGTTGGTAAACATTTAATAATAATATCAATATAAAGCATTTTACAAACGTTTCATATTCAAATTTCCTCACATTGTCGAAATGTATATAAGACTACCATAAATATTTTATAAATTGCTTAAAAAAGACAAAACTTAAACAAAATAAGTAATAATGTATATATAGCTTACGAACTAGCGTTCTTTACTTTTATATTTCCTTTTTTTTTGTAATGTAATTTTGTAAATTTTGTATCTTTCTTGATTACGTATGCAAGAGTCCGTATCCGTACAGTGCGTCCAGTTTTCAGTTTCCCTATGTACAAAAATATTTTCCGGCAAAACTGCATCTGCATCTGCCATTTTTGCTTAGGTATTCCATTTTTCTTTTCTAATTTTCGGTTCGGAGTCGTCGTCTTCGGTCGCGTAGAGCTAAATAGCTAAATACATAACGAAACATTTCGAATGTTTTGATTGTTTTACAATGCTATAAATTATTATGCTTGCTACGTAGAGTGTTCGCTTGATTTTAGCCCCATTTTTATAGGTTGGGGATATCTTCGGGTATCTCTTAACTACGCTTAAATAACGAAGAAAACAATAAATGTTGCCTTGCATGTATGCTTGCCATTTTCACAATGTATATAAATATATAATAATGTATACGTATTTAATCACATGGAAAAACAAAAAATTAGGACAAAAAAAAAAACAAACAAATATTTAATAAGTCTTTTCGAATTTCACAGTGTGTGTGTGTCTCTCTCTCTCGTTCTGTGTCATATACACAATGGTAAATACAAAAGTATTCTGATAAATTGTAGCTCCAGTTGCAACAGCTCTACAAACTTGGGCGGGAGTGTAGTGTGTTCTTGTGACGTATGAATTTAGGCCATGTTTCTTGCTTTGCTCAGCTTCGCCCTGCCTTTATTTTTGATTTTAATCTTATACAAATTTCCTCAATTTTTTTTATTTAATACTGCCAAAAAAGCCCTCGCCCTGATCTAAATTTTCTTGGCTATCTCTGCACTTAATACGTATATTTGCATTTGGTTTTTTTCCACTGCCCTTGGCGTTCTTAAGCCATAAATTATCTTATCATCCGAATTTGCTTTAATACTTGTTTGCTGTATAAAATCGTTCTGTGGTTTCTACGCTCTAGCAGTAGGCAAGCTATTTCATATATATATATAGTTATATATATCCATATATATAAATCGTTATGGGGAAAATGAAGAAGGTAACTAGTTAGCTTGTTACTTTGAGTGGGAATGGCATTTCTGCCGATTATTGAGCACCAACAGCATGCCCGCATTCATGCCCACGCTGCCCCATTTCACGCACTCCGACATCTGCAATATAGATTCACTTGTAAGACACTGGGTACAAACAGAAATACATACGTCTCGGTTCTGGGCGATGAAGGCCTGGCCCTGGGATTAAAGTGCCGGAAGAAGATAACAAACAACAAGGAGGTGTGCTGTATGCTGTGTGTGTGGCGCCCATGGGCCCATGGGCCCGCTTCCGATCTTCACTTTCGCCAACAGTTCGTTTGTTTCGCTTTTTTCACACGCCCAATCCGCCAGATAATCCAGTTCACCCAGACTTTAAGCTTGTTTTTTCATTTGAATACAAGAACTCAACGTATGTGGGACTTTGAAGCCGGAAAATCTAACTGAAAGTGGTTGAGAAAAGAAAGTCAAGCAAAGTCTCTCTTGACGAAATCGAAAATCAAAAATCAGGCCCATGTTTTTTTTTGGTTGCACATCATAAAACATCAACATTAAATGGGCAGTTTGCAGTCTCACAGAAATATATAAATAATATATACATATATAATAACTATATATATGCGTAATACACAAAGTAATGCTTTCGGTACTGTAGAAAGATGATCGCTTTTTATCATACAAAATGTTCTGGGAATGGGTGGATGCATTTTGGAGTTTCTACTGGTTAAATTGTGGAAATTCTCGGGGTTAGCATCTCTTTTTTTTTTGTTTTGTTTTTTTGGCGAATATATATATATATATATGAGCAAAGCAAGCATGATTCAGAATGATGATGGTTATATATCTTGTGTGGCCCTAGAAAAGTTAATGGTTCTTTTTTTCTGGTTTCCTCAGTACGTTTTTAGTCCATGCATTATTCTGAGTGTATGGTTTTGGTCAGTGTATGGTTTGTGTGTGTGTGTGTTTTTGTGTTTTTACATAGCTTTTTTTTTTAGGTTTTTCATTCGTTTCATTTGCTGTTTGCTGCTGCAACTACAACAATCAATGCATGTGGGTGGTAGTGGGGATCGGGAAAAGGAGGCGGTTGCTGAGGGGGAGTGGCAAATTTTGGTTTCTGTGTCGGCTTTTCATTAGCATTTCTTTTCAATTTCTTAAGTTCTTGCTCTGGGCCTTTCGCTTTTCGCCTTTCGCCGGCTGGCTCCGCTTATCAATTGATCAGGTGCAGGAGCACGTGATTGGCACTCGTCGTTACCTGTCGCTTCCGCAGATCCTGCTGACGACTTCCGTAGCGGCACCAGTACACGAAGTGCTTGTTGTTGTTCCACAAACTCTGCTTGGCCTTGCGCGCCACCGACACCTGTGGGAATTCCAAGTGGGTTAATCATTTTATTCGTTATTTTAAGAATAAAGATTTTAAACAAAATTAAAAAAAAAAACAATTTTTAGATAGAATTCCCTTCATAACAATAATTTATATCTTCATTTTTGTATTATGATTTAAAGCACATTTCCAACCTGAAGAAACTACATTGTTCCAAAGCAGAAATTTAACTCCATGATAAAAATTAACATGACACTGAGAAATCGGAACATGACATTCAGAAAACGGACCTACAACTCTTAATTACTTTTAGCATATCTAAAGTAAATAAATTAAATAGAAAACCTATTAAGTTAGTTTTATTGTAATAGGTCACTTTTCTACACATAAACTTTTTCAGATTAATTTAGGGATAAAACAACCAAAAATATTTTTAACATGGAGTTACATTTTCTTTTACTAACCTTTCAAAAAAAAATTTACTTTTAAAATTATTTAAGAAAACAATCTAATAACTCTACTATTTTGAAACCAAATAATATTATTTACTTATTAAAATCATTTCTATATTGTAAATATTCACCCACCTGATTGCGAATGTCCTTCTCGTTGTGGGGGACCTTCTCCTTGTCGGCAAAGTTGTTGATGCGCAGCTCCCATCCATGGTTCCAAATATCCGCCAGTTGCATCTTGATTAGTTTGTATGTGCCATTCTCACGTATTTTCACAGAAAATATCTCAATGGTCTCGGGCTTGGGTTTATTGTCTGCAATCGAATCAGACCAGAGAAATAAAATTAGACTGTGTGCATATTTCCATTAACATCAATCTAGGCAATTTCGAATTGTTTCCCTGGCAATCTACCAGAACCCCACGAACAGGTGCATCTGCATCCCAATGCAATGTTTGTAAACAAAAATTGTGGAATTCAATTCAGTTAATAATAATATCAATTGATTTTGATTATTGATCATCGATTGATAGATTTTGCACAGAACCGCCAGGAATGATGATAAACTGTGCGGTACAAGGTGAAAATGTGTGGGATTTACTGGCAAATGCCTATAGATAATTTGTAGTTAGGGAATTTTTCTTATAAATAAGGTAATATTGTTTGGATAATACATCTCAAACAATGGTATTTTTGATATTTTTAGTACCAAGATCCCAGAAACACTTGGAATTCCGCGTATTATATACCTTATCTCGTAATACTTGGCGCTTTTGGGAACTCTTCATTCGGAAACCTAATGACATAATAGCAATCACAGGCAACCAGGATGATCATGAGGTGCTTAAAGTGTTGATTGCACAATTCGTTATGGCAATGGCGAATTAACTGCCATGCAATAATTAGCACTCCTTAGTATTTAACACTCGGCCGCCTCTGCTTCTTCCTGCTCTAATGGCATTTTTCGGCTTAATACATGTTGACGTTCATTTGTTGCCATGTCCATCCAATTTGCGGCCTTTCAAATTGTTTAGAGCCTTTGGTGGGTGGCTGACTGAGTGAGTTGTTCGATTGTTGTGGCAGTATTTTTGAAAGTGAGTTCCCATAATTCCCATTATCTCACTAATTACATTCCATTAGAGACGGGCAGACTTTTTTGGGGCTTTAGACTTAGAGCAAAAAAAATCTAAATGCATTTCTCAGTGAGCTCACCTCAACGTTAATCTAATTAATGCCTTTTTATAATATTCCCCATAATACCTAAAATGTTTATATAATATACAAAAAGAGGGGTTAAAATATGATATAAAACGATTATAATATTCTTCATAATATTAAAAGTGATTTTTTCATAGACTTTATAAATCTTAACTTTGAAATATCATACGAAAAAACGTTTATATTTCGATTTTTACCGAAAGAGATGATACATTTTTAGTAATACAAAGCAAATATAAAGGTTTTATAGCATTAAATGATCACTTTATAAAAAGATTCTACTCGTAAACCGCTCTGTTTGGTGCAAAAAAGCCGTGTCACCTGAGTGCCCCTCAATATATTAACGGATTTAATGCATATTTGATTTTCTCCAACGCTTTCTAATGCAAGATAATCAATCAAACTTGATACCGCCCGTCAGATGCGAAAGGGTGGGCGGGATGTGAGGTAATGGGCGTGTGTGCTGTCACATGTACGTGTCCATGGAGCCATAGTAAAAATATAGTGGATAAGCACGCATGCGCAAGGCCCACCGATTTCCACGGCTTCGTAGCCCCCAGATTTGCCCCATCCACTCGTTGGCTATTTAGCTCTTAGGGGGCCGTACATGGTAATCGCACAAGTGCGGGTAATTTGCCTTTGGACAATAATCAGTGGCTGGCCAATAGAGCCATGGAAACCGATTAGCGCCATGCATTCTGGGGTCTTATTGATTGGACGGGTCTTTCGCTGCACTGCACTGAGCCCTTTTGTCGCCCAGAAGAGCTCCCATTATCACGAATATTTGCATATGCACATATTTGCCACATACAAATCAGGTTAAAATAATGGAGCTGAGGCACGAACATTGTCTTCGAGGCGAATCAAAAGTGTGTCGCCTAGCAACTTAAGTTACCAGACCCATTACAATGGAATCAATCAACTTTTACTATCTATCATTGTCTTTTTTTCAGGGTAAACAATATTTTTGGGTTATTTGTAGGTATAGAATTAGATATTTTTAACATCTTATATATCTTTAAATTTATAAACGGATCAAATATAATATTTTAAGCTTATATAATTATAAATTACTATTTTTGGATAATAATGTTAGTGTTCAATAATATACATATAAGATATGTTCAATATATATGTTCAATAATGATAAGATCATCTACATATATTTCTAATCAAGTGAATTCATTCAAATAGTTATTACTATATGATCAGATCCAACGAATTAATTGATCTCTCATAAGCTAGTGCTATTTGCGTGACCCATGCTGTGGCGTATATGTGCAAATGCACCACACTCTTCCGCTCTCTTTGCCGCACGTGTGGTGGGTTATTGGCCGGCACACGAGATGCAACAGTCGTGTGGGCGTGGTGAGTTATGTGGCTGTGCAGCGAAGCTCACCACGCGCCACCCAGCTCACACACACACACACACAGTGGAGACCCGTCTGCGCAACCATTATCATAATCAAAATCTCTTGCTTTTCACTTCTCTGCTTTCCTTCCCGGTTTGTTGTTGTTTTTAGCCACTTATCACTGTAGCTCACAGTGGTTGCTTTTAGTGCACAGTGCCCACTGTACAGTGGGAAATGTGCGTGACTCGAGGCACATGATGCAAAAGTCAGCCCCTCATTTGCTGTGTTTACTTTTTGTCTACTCTTCTTTTTTTTTTTGTTTGGTTTATTTATTATTTACTTCTCTTTCGTTCGCTTTTTCGTTTTCTTTTGTTTTTTGAACTTCGGTTTTGGTTTTTTTTTTACCTAAAAGTTTGGAATGTTCTAGCAGCTGTCGGCGCAGCATAGTGAATGCCCTCTGCCGACGCCGACTGCGCTGCCAGCGTCGCATTTGATAAGCTGCTTGTTGTTTTTGTTGCTGGATTCTCTTTGCGATTAGATAAAAATGTATATGTATGTGTGTGTGTTAGCCATTCTAGTGCGCATGTGTGTGATGTTTGTTTATTGAATGACATTCTACAATTCTACAATAATCCCCACATTCACCCAAAAACCCTTAGATTAGTTTAATGACTCTCTGACGTCCGAAGTTTAGTGATTAATCATCAACTAAAAAGTTTGCCAGGTATTCTGCCGCCAGTTTGCATCCTTTTGTGGGATAAACCACAGTGGAACCTCAATAAGTTAAACACTTTCATATATCTAACGCAAAGTACAATAAACTCTGAGCAAACAATGCAGGAAATTAAATCTTAAATGCTAAATAGGGCAGGCAAATATTATGGGGAACTTTTTAGGGGACTTAAATAAAACCCCATATAAACTTCTGGGAGATTACCAAATTATTCCATAACTTCAAAGCGCATTTGTCAACAATAATACAAGATAACAAACCCCAAAATCACAAAAAGTAATTCACATAGAAATATTTAATCCCAGTAACACTTGCTGCTTATAAAAATGCATGTGATCAAGAAGTTTGAACCACGTATGTACGTCTATTTGCTCTTTTTGCACATAATGATTTAAAAAAAAACAAAGTAATACAGATTGTATATGTATTTAGATAATAGATAAGACTATTAGAGTCACTATATTCGGATTTCGTCAGAATAAATAAGCGTAAGCGTTTTTACCCCTTTCTTTGTTATCTTCTCAATTAAAAAACTGTTTTTACTTGCCCTTACCTCAACTTAAAACAGAAGCTTCGTGTCTAGGGAAAAATTTATCAGGTATTGTTTCCTTAAAAACTTCAATCATTCTTAAACCATTTTTGAATTAAAAAAAAAGTTTATGATGATAGTATGAAGCCACTCTTTAGCAAACATTTTCTGTCAGAGTTCTACTCTACCTCAATGCAGAAATTTTTTTTATTTTCTGAAAAGTTAAAAACAACTTTTTTTTAAAATCATTTGAACTTAATTTTGTATCTATGTATGTATTGAGCTCTAGTTTTTTTAGTTGTATTAATATTATTAACTTATCAAATGTATATAGATATGAGAAGTGTACATAACCAATAAACCTGGGCTGTCTCTTTAATACAATTTTTTTTATTTAGTTTAGGATTCTTTCTAGGGACAATCACAAAATTTTATTTTTTTTTTATATTATGATGAAAATATAATTTTTGCAACGCATTATTTACTGATCCAAAAAAAAAAATGTATAAGTGGGAATATGCGATTTAACTCTTGCTTATTTTTCTCTCAGTGTTTATCGGGATGGTTTTCCTACTATTCTAGAATTTTGTTTGTTTTTTTTGTGTATGCACCACTGCACTCACCTTTGGCCACCTTGCAGAGTACGATGCCGTACCAGGAGGCGACTGGCGTCTCGTTCTCGTCCTGGGTCTCCAGGAAGCTGCTACCGTTGCGCGGGATGACCAGCCGCTGTGGGTGGGATTGGGATTGGTTTTGCTTTTGGGCTTGGTTTGGTGGGGTCAGGGTCAGGGGCTGGGCGGTGAGGGGGCAGTCGAGCTCCTCGAGGGCGTCGACGTCGATGTCGGCATCGCCGGAGGCGGCTGCTGCGGCCGCTGCGGCAGCACTGGCCGCAGCCGCCTCTGCTGCGGCGCTGCTGCGGATCTCTACAACGAAGCCGCACTCGACGACGGCGCAGAAGATGCGCTGCTCCTCGGGCTTGAACCACTTGGATTCGCGCAGCTTCTGGACGGCCACGCTGCTGCCGAAGGTGGCGCCCACAATGCCACCGCCGGCGACCTTCTGGTGGGCGGTGGGCGGCATCAGCCGGTGGGCGGTGGGGTTCTGGTGCTGCTGCAGTGGCGGTGGCCAGTTGGAGGTGGGCGAGCTGGGCGCCGACTGGGAGTAGCCGCCGCCGCCGCCGCCGGTAGGTGGCGCCACAGCCGGCTGATTGTTGTGGCCCTGCAGTGGCCACCATTTCAGCGAGCTCACAAAGCTGTTCGAACGGTTCATTGTGGGCGTGGGCGTGGGCGTGGACGTGGGTGGGCGTGGGCCCCCAACTTTCACTCGAAAAAAATTGAAATGCACTTTTCCGCGCGTTTTCCGGAAAAAACCTCTTTCTTATATCCCTCTGAGTGTGTGGTTTTTCACTCTATTTTGTATTTTTTTCGGTTTTATTTAATTTTTTTGGCATTCGCTCCAGTTCTCTCTGTTTATTTACGCTTCGATTTGCTTCTTTTTCTGGTTTATGTTTCTGTTTCTGTGTTTTTTTTTCAGTTTTTTCAGTTTCTTTTTCAGTTTGCCACACTGCACGAAGTTCGAGTTGTTTCGGTTTGGGTTTGGATTGGGGTTTTGGTTTGGGTTGCTGTTGCTGTTTCTGGCTTTTCGTGTTTTTCGCTGCTGCCTTTCAGGTATTTCGCCTTATCCGCTCGTCGGTTTGCTTTTTACAAATACCAATGTTTTCGGGCCAGCCGCTTTATATGGCTCTGCCCGACCTCTGCCGCCGCTCTGCCGACTTCTCTCTCGCGGTGCGCCCAAGCCCTCTCCCCGGCTCTCTTGCCATGTTAGCTAACAGCGGGAGAGAGCCCGCTGCAATGTTGGGGCACTTAACAGCACAGTGGTCGAATTCAAAAAGTATTTAAAAATATATCTCCAATATTGACCGCACATGTTAGAAAATAATTAGATAATAAAATTAATTAAGATAAATGCTGTTCCAAAATACAGTATTTTATATCGAACCCTAAGGGGTATTTTCTCGTCCGCATGGTACATTTAAAGTCGGACTAAAACCTATGGGAACTTAGAGTTTAAAGTGGTCTTTAAGTTTGACATGCAGACGAGATAACGGCCCTAAGTGTAATAATTATGAAGCCCTAAAATGACTGAATTTATACAATAAAAGTAGTTAAAGAAATAGGTGTGGAAGAAAAAAAAATTTCTTATGAGATTGAAAATACTAATTATTCCCAAATGTACTTCAAAAATAATTTGATAATTATTTAATCATTCATAAATATATATTTGATATAATTTTAACTCACTAATTTGTATGTGTAATATTAGAAACACATATCGAACACATATCAAAATTTCAGTTTTGCCAAGGGCAACAACCACTGTTCACTGCAATAACCTATTCGCATTACAGGCCATCGAAGACGGTGAAAAAACATGAAATTCGTGTTTACAGCGCCACCTTATTAAAGTCTTCTTTAACACAAATTGTAAATAAACCAGCATGGATCAGTTTTGCAATACTAAAATGGCAAAGCTACTCAAAAAGCTTGCTATAAGCCATATATTTTCCTGGAAATCTAAAAACTACATTAAAAATGTTTCAATGCTATCATTTTAAAAAGCTTTTTTTTTTCAAAGAGAAAAGATTTACACACTTTTATGCAAAACATGTACTTGCATTAATATCAAGAAAACTATGTAAAAACGTACTGCAACCCATGAAAAAACGAGTAAACAGTTCTCAATGCTGTTTATTTCAACCGCAACTGTATGTTTATTGCAAATTTTGCGAATAATAAAATAACATAAGTGCAAATAGTAATGAAATGCAGACTGCCGAGGGGAGAGACTCGGTCTAAAGATAAATAAACGGAGAGCGAGATTATTTATAACCGAAGCCGGTTTATTTCGGAGAGAAATCTCGTTTGGGGAGCGAGAGAGCTCTCGCCTTTCAGACCATGGTGAGTTTGGGCTCTTTGCCATGCACAGCACACCGCACATTATCCACACAATTATCTATTCCACGGCGATTAGGCTCATGTTTCGATCCTTGTTGGGATCGTGGGGGCTATATCCTCCCCGATTCGCTTGCCACCGATTTATTATTTATGGTATCCGATTGTAATCGTTATTAGTTGGGTTTTTCTTCATATTTTGTTGTCGTTTTTCGCTAACGTCGCAGTTGATAGTCACGAACCGAACCCCAATTCGAGTGCCCATGGAACCGATTCGCCAATACGTCACAGACCAGGTAAATTGATTGATGTGAGTGGGGGTTTATTGCCTGTTTGCTAATGGTTTGTTTTTTTGACTCGATTCGACATTGGTTTTGGGCAGATCCCGAGTTGCGGGATCTAAGATGGGCCATGTGATCGACCACGGGCAGCAGTCGATAATTGAGAACCTGCCGTTCTTCTTACACTGAAAAAAATTTCGATCAATATGACCCTCTTTAAACAGTAACAGTCGGAGTAAAAATGTTATTGGATCTCCAGCATATCATATAACGAAATACAACTTGAAAAACTTTGGGACCTCAGGTCGGTTTTGCCCCACCCTTCCGCGTAGATAGCTCCCTTCGTTCCTAAACATATACAATTCTGTATTTCTTCTAGTAAAACTTCCAATCCTAAATTTTTAGTCATATTTTCTAAACAAAATTTATATTTTATATTTTTCTTCCGGCTTCTGTAATCTACATAGCTTTTCAAAATATAGTTGTTTCATATATTCGAACAATATTCCTTTAATTTAGCCATATGTCAGGCAATAAATTGATTTTCCTTGAGAAATTGCTGAGAACCGAGTAAAATGATTGATACAACAAAATTGCGAATTTCGGAGCGCCTAAAAATAAAATTGCGGGCTTCGAAAATGGGAGCACGAATGATTTTCGTATTTATAGCAACGCTAGAATATTTCGACTGTGCAAATATTTAATAGTGATTTGCTTGGTTGGTCATTTTAAATTGCCCTTTACTATTTCCAATTTCCAATTTACAAATTGAAATTCAATTCAGTAAACATTTTCTACGAATTTCAGGGATTAACAAACTTTATTCGGGAAATGCAAATTGAAGAGCCCATCTCATTTCTAAAGCAATTGTACCCTCTTGTAAACAAAACATAATTACCTTGAATTTTCCGCAGTAATTAAACCCTGAAAGAGTCAACAAACCACGCACATTAGTTAACGAGCTTTTCCCCAACCCAAGTTCTCTGGTTTTTCCTCTATTTGCAATTGCAAACAATGCAGTGCATCACAACAGGCTAATCGTATTATCAGATGGCCAAAGACCTTATGCCCTCACCAACTATTGAGGCCCTTAAGTAGTACATACATAAATAATGTATAACTGCTGCACAAAAGAGAAAATGTGGAATTGCTATACCCATTAAACGAATAGTAAGATGGGTATATTGTATTCCTGCGATCTTACAGGACTTAACAAATATATTTAACCATAAGTTTCAATAGAAATTATTTACCTGATATTATAAAAAAAATAATCGATTCTGATCATTTTTAAAAAAGGTATACATGCTTGCATTTATAATATCGCGCCTTTAGGTAGGCAAACTTTTTTGATAATACGATAATAATTGGGTATATTGTATCCCTGCGATCTTACAAGTCTTAACAACTATTCTTTCCAATAAGCTTAAATTGAAATTATTTACCTGATGTTAAAAAAATTTATCGAATCTGATTTTTTTTAGAAAAGTTACCATACATGGTTGCAATTATTATATCATGCCTTAAGGTAGGCAACCTTTTAGATAATAATAATAATACATATATCATATACCAAGTTATCATAGTTTGGGATTGAGAAGATCCTAGTTTATTTATAGACTAATAATACAAATACAAGGCATGCCTTTTTCTCTGTGTAATACTACAGTCCTTTACTACAAATCGCCGCATCCCATGGATCGATATCGTAGAGGCCGGGGAAAGCGACGAGTTTAAAACTTTTCGTAGTGACGTAGTCCCCAAGTTTGATATCTCGAGAGTGCGATTCTGTTTTTTTTCCGTATATTTTTGGGTGCTTTTTCTCGTAGAATGCGAGTACGAGTGCGTGTGTGCGTTGTCACGTACGGCGAAATCCGAATCGGTTCCATTCGACTTTGGGTTCCGAGGGGAGGGAAGAGCACTCGACTAATTTGACCCAATGCCGCTGCTGCCAAAGCTTTTAAACTGGGCCAAAACAGCCAGCTGAGGCAACAGAATCGGAAAATGTTTTGGGTCAGCTCTTTTTCACATACTTTTGCCATTTTCTTACCCATTATTATTATGTATCTGCAAGATACATGGTAAATAAGGCAAGTAGATGGTAATAATATGTGTTAAAGGCATTACAACTTCTTTGCCAAGCAGTACAATCAGAATTTAATTATTTTGTATCCATTTGCCAACTAGAATTTTATCACACAAGGCTATCAACTGCCTTTATTATGACTACCAAACAAACAAGTTTGAAAGATTTCGTGATAATGAGTAATTATTATATGCCTGCTAAAAATATGAATGAAATCTGTTCTATGTTTAGCACAGCTATCTTTAAAATGTTTGCCCAAGAACTTATCATTCGTTGCTATTTAATCTAGATCGTCGATGTGGAAGTAGTTTTAGAGCTTTGCTCTTTGGTTATAAAGATTTTCTTGATAATTTTCATTGATAAAACTTTGAAGGCGAATTCAATTTTCTTTAAGAACCTTGAGTTTGCTAAGCTTTTACCTAAAATATACCATATATAGTATGGATATTGAAGATTGAAAAAGATACAAGATAGAAAAGAAAGGGTTACTTAAAATTCTGCTACTTCTGTTTTGAGATCCTAAAGATGTTATTATTATTATTTCAGTTTAAGTGGCTTATATTTGAGAGCATCTTAAGTTCGAATTGGAGGCCTTAGTTTTGTTTTTCGTGTTTTGTTTTCGGCTCAAGTTTTTTATCTACTCTTTTTACAGTCGGCGTCTTGCGGCTGACGGCTAAAAATAGATTTTGCAACTCGCTGTTTTTGTTGGTGGCTGCTTGCTGCTGTTGTTGTTGATTTTTCTCCATATCTATTTATAGTTTTAACCTTGGCTGTCGACGGAAAACGTCGTGGAGAATCGCAAAGTGGGAGTGGAGGGGGGTGGCAGGTGGCAAAAAAGGGGGTGGATGGTCCGCACTGTTGTTGTCTATTGACGGAATGCTCTGAGCTTCTAATTAGCGAAGCCGGTCCAGTTCACCACCCCCTGGCCCACTAACCCAACATATTTACAGTCGTGGTCAAGATAATAGAACTATATTGAAGGAAAAAAAAAATCGTATTAAAAAATATATATTATTTAGTTTACAATTTTGTATAATAGTTGTTATTTATTATTCGTATTTTTAAGTTTGACAGCAAAATACTTGGGTTTTGGAGAACTTATAGGGGGTGTTCCAAAACCGACCTCCTACTCAAAATACAAACCTGGGTCGCTTTCGCTAACAATTTGTGCTACCCATTAATATTATAACTATCTTATTTTTATTATTTTTATAGTTTTGACACAGAAAAATGCATGGTTCTTGAATAGATTTTAAAGGTATATAAGGTATATTTTGGGGTTCAGATGATCACTTCAAAATTTTTCTTATTCAAAATTCTTTTTAAAATATTGCTATCATAAGCATAACAATTTTGTTTTCTCTATATAGTTAACAAATGGTTAGTAACACTTTAACCAGGGTCGCCTTTGCCCCAAAATACATATACCAAATAATGGTACCCACTAAACCTTACAATATCCGATACTCTTTAAAATATTTACTCAAAAATGTCATGTTAAAAGTTCACGAACTTGTTGAGTGCTGCCACTTAATCGTAAATTGCAATGTATATTCTCTAGTGCTGGGTGGGTGCTATTATTTTGACCGCTGCTGTGTCCCCCCTGCCAACCACTTGCAGTTCCTCTAATTGCGATGCAATTTGCTTATATTTATGTACCTTGCAGTCTTGTTTTGTTCTTCTCGTTGCAAATTGCGCAATCAAATTGAAAGCACTGCACGTTAGGCGCATGTGTGTGTAGGTCAGTGCCTCATAGAACTTACTATTTTGGCAAAAAATAAAAAATATTCCTAATTAAAATAAAAAATTCAATAGCAGGAATATGTATATTAAACAAATGATATAAGAGAGATATTTAAGCTTTACCATGATTTTTTTTTATTATTTCTTTAGTTTTTATTATTACTTTTACTTAAGATGAGTGCTAAACGTGACTGTTTTTCACAATCTCGTACTTGAAGTTTAAGTACTATTTTTTAGTGAGATTATATAAGATTGCTTAAAGTTTTTCTTGCCGTGTCACGAACATCGAACCTATTTGTATTTACAAATTCGAAAGAGTATTTAGGGGACGTCACGTTTTTCTCTGTCATGTGAATATTTGCCCTGGCTTTCTGTAATTTATTTTAAGAATTTGTGTGCTGGTTTTCAATATTCAAGTACTTATTTTGAGTATTATGTACTTATTTTAAGTATAATTTGATAAGATTACAGTTAGTCATATGGGGGCTGACTTGGCATTTTCTGTGTGTGTTGAATGGCAGAGTATTTATTTTCGAAAGAGTATTTACCAAACTGCCTTACAATTTGTTTATATTTATACAAAGTTGCGCTTTTTTCTGGCGGCTGGCATGTTGTTCGAAAAATAAGAGAACAAGAAATAGCCACCTGAGCTGACTGAACCACCTGTATTTGTTTACCTTTTGTGGGGCTCCCATTGTTGTTGCTGCAAATGCACGGGGCTTCCGAATCGGGTTGCATAAATAATAATTATTATTAAAAAGAAAAAAAATGTATGAATGAAAATCGAATAAATTAAGAAATTAGTCGGGAGCTTAGACCCGGTGACAAATGGAAGTCGCGTACGTGCGCCAATCTATCCATCTACTTAGGAATCCGCTCACTTATTCAGCCAAACTCACAGATACCACATATCTACTATCTAAATTCATAAATACATATAGTTATTTGCATGTGGAGTATCGCCTCGGCAGCCAAACTCGTTTCGTTTGGGGACTTAAAGGCTTCGTTTTGCGCATTTTACCGGCAAATGCCTTCGCAATCTGGTAATATCCAGACTTTGAGCTCCAGCCAGACCTCAGACATCCGTTTCGCCCACTCTATTCTTCTATACTTTACCCCATTTCGTTCTTATATTAGTTTACTTTCTTTTGTTTTGACTCCCCTGACTACACAGACGAAAATCGTAGCCATATGGACTATGAACGTCTAGGGTATTTCTATATAATGGACACCGGATACACCCAAATTACTGAAAATACCTTTTGAAATAAAGTATTTAAGTACATTTGTAAACATTATTCAATATTAATTTCCAATAGAAAGACAGAAACCTGTTGTTACATTGTAACATTGTATACACAAATGCAAACTGGATTGCTGAGTTTAATATTAAAAGCTGGTTTACCTCCTTCAATTTTTCGTAAAATTTATATTTACCAACTAAACCTAAAGAAACTAAACAAAGAGTTTATGAAATGGGTTTCGTGGGTCTTATTACTATAAATAATTTTATTATGATATATGTATGTACAATGTACATTGCAGATATATGTAAATAAGTAAAACTAATATTTAATGCTAAACTATATTTCCACTACAAAGTTTTGGGGCTTGAAGATATGTAGGGTAGAAAATTCTTTTCAATATTTAGATACAAACCATGTCTGAATTTTTAACCATTTTTCATTCCATCATATCCCTTAAGTTTTAAGACCTCTTAAAATTTCAGTGAGAGATCATAGAACTTGGGTGACATTTTTCCCCGTGTGTTCCTGTGGTGGGCGGTAGGTTTTTTTCATGGGTGATTGGATGGTTGGCTGGCGCTTTCAGAGGGCGACAATCCAAAGTTCAAGCCCGCGACCCTCTGATGGATATACATAGATGGATGTAAACAAACCGGAGTGGGAAAACTACCCATGAGGGGACAAAAGAATCGAAGGAAAAGGAAGGTATGTTGGGGATGTTAATGGTGATGGTGGTGGGGATGGTGATGGGGATGGGGATGAAGGTACCGGCGAACACTTTCAATTGAGTGCCTGTCTAGTTCGTCTGTCAACGTGAACAACAACGGCATTCACAATGCCCCAGGTCAAAGCTTGAAAGCTTATTTGATAAAAATACAGCATTCTTTGCACCCAACTGGAATTCCATTCAAGATGTCAAAAGACAAACAATAAGTGGAGGAAAAGTATGGACTTGGGAGAAGGAAGCGTTTCCAAAGCCTATAAAGTATACATATATCTTATATATATCATCATATATCAACTGCTCTTTATTGGAACTACAGCTTTAAAGTGTTTTAAAAATGTTATTACATATATACTTATGTATTTGGAATCCTATGGATAACCGATATATTAGCTCATGATCCGGCCACTTGTGGATCTAAGTACATATGTTCATATAAACATACAATGGTATTATGGGATTTTGGGCTCTCAAGCCCCCGCCCCCTCTCCACCCCCTCTGGCCAACCACTGACAGCATTCGTCGACGCATTTTTTTTTTCTTTGATGGCTATTTTCAGACATTTTATAGTCATGCAAACGAGACACGAGCACAAAAACAAAGTGAAATAAAAGACAATACAGACAGATAAATGAAAATATGCTAAAAAGAGTTGTTTTTGTTGTCGGTTATTTTAACAGCAGGGGCGCTTCCTGGTGAAATGCGAGGGGGGTATTTTAAAGGGGACTTTCGTATGGCGGAAGGACCTGCTCAACAGATGTACAAAAAACAATCGAATAATAAAAAAACAAAGTCCCTCATAAGAACAGAATCCTACAACATTTTTTAATACTATAGTATCATCCATCTGATATTCAAGTATGATCCATAATCACATATGATTCAAGTAACATCCACACATAATTCACAAAGGATCCACAATCAACTCAAGAATGATACATAATTTATTTTAATGTTTCTTTAAATAAATTCAAGTTAAGATTCATAGTTGTTTCAGATATCATGCATGTATGATCCAAATTCTTGTTGCGCATGATCCATATTTGAATCAAATATGATTTATTATAAATTTGGGTATGATCTAGAATAGATTCAAACATGATCCATAAATTATTTGAGTATGATCCATAATTGATTAATGTAAAATTCTTAAATCATTTCTTTAAAATCTTAAATCATTTCTTTCTTTCAAAAGATATCCATTATTCATTTAATGGTTTCGAGTTAGGATCGATAATTGGTTAGGTATTATGCATATAATATTTAAGTATGATCCATGGTCTATTTATTTATGGTTCTTTATAGATTTATAGATCGCTTGTTGGTTTTTTTTAAAGTACTTCTTAAAAACGAATGTTTCCAAAACTAAAAATGTTTTTCTAAGATCATCATAATTCTCAAGTTGAATATCGAAATGTGCATATTTTTATCAAATTTGTGAATTTAATTTTTTATGAGTGTAAAAATAAACTATATTTTTTAATTCGCCGGCCGCCTCTTGCTCTCTCTCTTTCGCTCTCTTTCCCCGAAGACTCTCTCTGCGGCAATCTCTCTGGTTTCTCTCGCTGGTTGCAGTGTATTCACCTTCGCCATCTGCAAATTGAAGAAAAGTTTGTTTATTTATTTTATTTTTCTGTTATTTTTCATTTATTGCACATATGTTTGTTTGTGTTTATGTGCACAACTTGTTGGTGGTGCCAAAATAAAAAAAAAATGCAAAAGTTCGTGACTGTTTTGATGTTTTTTCATTGAAATTTGTTGACTTGCAAATCGTTTGGCAGTTTTTGAATTTTTGCTTTCTTTTTTTTCTCTGGCGAATCTTTGCTTGTTTTGTTTACATCGTGCGATTCGCTCGGTTTATTTGTTTTGCTCGTAGTTTTTTGCCAAAATGCCATAAATTGCTCTCTACTACGTCACACACAATCGTGTGCAAATTGTTGTTGCCGCCACACCTCCAAAAGCCAAAGGCAACAACAACAACAAAGGAACTTGGAAACTCACCACACTGCAAAACTCGGTTCTCTCTTTTGTCGATTCTGCTGGTTCGGCTCCCTCTCTCTCTCTCTCTTTTGCTCTCAATTCCTCACTCAGGACTTTTCTTCACTCCCCTTTTTCCCCCCTTTCATCACCCACTTTCCCAATTTTTTTGCTCTTAAAATCTGCCATTTTTAATAGCTTTTTTAGCTGACTTTTTTTTAGAAGAATTTTACGACCTGAGCAGATTGCCATATTCGTTAAAAGGGTTTTCAGACGGTGAAAGATCACAAAAGATAGAAATACATATGTGTAATCGTTTTTGGTTTAAAGCTGCTCTATAAGTTCTTTTAATTGAAAGTACTTTAAGATTGTGAAATACAAAAGAATTATAAATGTTGTAATGTTATAATTATAATGAGATGGTTTCGAATAATTATTTAAAAATGCATCTTTGGTATTTTCTCAGGACCGGTTTGTTATTATATTTTATAAATGTGCATTATATTATCTTAATTTTGTTTTTATATCAGTCAAACTAAAAGGTTTTCCATCTTAGTCTTAAGTTACCAAAATTATAAAATCATATTAAAGAGTACTGAAAAGATATGCCTATGTATAAAGTTGTTAGATGGAAATATCTGACTATCCATATGTATTCGCACATTGTACACCCATCCGTATCGAGTGTATCTTTCAAGTCTCGCCGGGATCAGTGGAACTGAGGTTCATCAGACTCGCATAACTCACGCGCCACCCACCAAATCCCACCATTCACCGTCCACCGTCCACCTCCCACCATCCACCATCCCAATGTTCAAATTCGCATCCAGCAACCTCGAGAAAAACGTTTTTGCCTCAATGCAAACGCTCGGTAAATTGCATCTGCGGCATTTTTAATTACCAACATACAAACGCTTCGTAAATTTGTAATTTATATACCACGTTTTTTTTATTTTATTTTGCCACGCATAGAAAAAGATATATACACACGATTGTGTTGGCGCCAGGAAAACGTTTGCCGGAATTTCGACAAGGTTGCTGTTTTCGGTTTTGGGGGCTAGTCCCGGGATTTCTGGGAGGTCAAAAAGTCTGATAATTATTATAATACATTATTTATCAGATGAGATCGCTTTCAAAAATCTAGATAGTACTGAGAGCACAATATCCTTTTAATGGATGCACATTCCTCTAGAATTCACTAGATTTTATTTATTTCGGCAATCATTTTTGAGATCTTATGCTCAAATGCTTGTGAAAGCACAATATCCTTTTAATGGATGCACATTCCTCTAGAATTCACGAAATTTTATTTATTTCGGCAATCTTTTTTGGGATCTTATGCTTAAATGCTTGTCTAGATGCCGATGTTTTTGTAGATGCAAATGGATTGTTGTCATCGTGGCGACTTTTTGGCAAGGTGCCTGTGAAAAATAAAATTATTTAAATTAAATTCGTGGCATTTTTGATTGGCAAAAGTGCATGCAATTTCCTGCTCAATATCACACAGGCAAATATATAAATATATTTTCAATCCCCATATTGATGTGTTCTTTCCGCAGCTTTTGTTTTTATTGTTGTGGCTCTGTTTTCATGTTGATTAAATGGCAATCGAGAATATTTAAGGGCATTATCTGCTCGAATTATATTTCGTTTTCTCGCCAGCTTCCTGTTTCTATAATAAGATCATGTGCAAATGAGCCAGATATGAAATTGCGGGTCTTGTTTACCCGTGTGATTGATAGCCCTGCACCTTATTAGGAAAAAAGTGCATTCGATTCGATTGTTCTAATAGAAACCCAAGAAACCTAAACCTGAGTGGTCTTATCGGGATCTAAAACTGTCGAGCGCACACTAATGCCCACAAATGTAGGTGGCGCTCTAGCTGATATTATTTTACGACTTCGATCGAATTAGTCCCCAATATCAGTTGGTCTACGAGTACAATGTTCCACTCATGCAGATATAGTATAAAGCTCGTGATCTTAGTCAGTGCGGAATGGTTAGTCACGGCTGATGCGACTGATGAAATAATGCCTAAGACCCGGGCAAATGAGCCGTAACCCCCCCTACATCATCTGGTACTAAAACTCAAAAGAAACGGAAAGTTCCCTCGGTGTACGTGCATTTTTATATTATTTGCACTCCTATCAGCTGGCCTAAATCGCATATTAATACGAAAGTACATATAGTTTAACTTGGTTGAATATTTTACAATGTGTTATATACCTATTCAGACCTGATTAGCGGGTGGGTTCGTAAAACACATGACCACAGAGACGTTAGTTTAATCAGCGACCTTGAGATAGTGATTGGGAAGTGAGATAAAAGACAATTAAACGGCGTTGTCCGGAAATAAGGACTTTTAGATAGTGGAATTGGTGAAAATAGAAGTGCAGTTAAATGGTCTTGTAAAAGGTATTCGTTATCTTTCAGAAAATCAAGAAACTTTTAGGAAGTTATAAAACCGGTAACTCCCGTAAAAGAATATACTACTTAAAACTGCGTAGAACAAGCATCTGATTTCATTTATTATCATGATACTATTTTTAAGTTGATCATACCTAGCAATTTTGATAGGATTATTTTATAATATCAATATGATTCCCCTTCAAGTTTCTTTATCAATATGACTGAATGACCAGTGTGTACCGATGGGATTGTTTGTTTCCCTCATTATGGTATTGCGATTGAGGTTATACTATGATGATTTATATCCGTGCAATATCTTTTGAAGAATTTCGCCTATATTGCCAAATGAGCGATAAGCATGCATGTATGCATTGTATGTTTATCGGTTATCGCACTGGCTATCGTAATGACCGTAAACGCCCACCTGACGTCATCTGCTGAGATAGTGAGATAGTGAAACCGATGCACGATTGCGTTAGTCTGTTACTTTTACCACTAACTTCTCTCCGAATACCTCTTCTATAGTCCCCATCCGGCAGCATCATAAATAAACCACCTCTTATTTGCACATACATATGTGAGCGAATCATATGCAAGTAGATAAGCTGCATAATAAACCGCATTACGAGTGGGTTGTAAAATGTGGACCTGTGGGTGGTGGGTGCTTGGACAAGGCGGGCAATGCGAAAGTTCTTCTAGTGCGCAGTTTGCTTGGCACCAGCTTGCATGGCATTTGATTTCAGATTGGATTGCAAGCGCCATTATTGGATATAGATATGGGATGAGGTCATATATTCTGATTCCGAAACGGTTGGGTTTGTGTGGACATTGTAGTATATTGCTAGTCTTAGGTGGTAATCCCACAATAAAGGTTTTCGCGATGATAATTTATGCCTAAGGGCGACCACCTTTCGCATACTCCATTCCCACGCTTGTTATTTCTGCAAACAGGTCTACTTAAACTGATATCCCAACGAAAATAACCCTTTTCAAGTACAATTCAAACTTAAATAATACCTATTCTTAAAAAAAGATTTTATAACATTTAACTCAGATGTCATATAATATCATTATTGCTCCCTCATTATTATAGCTCAGCTTTCAACCGATTCGCTTGGGTTTCTTGGGTATTTCTTTAAAAGCGCCTACGTGTGTGTTGTCACGTCCGCCTTGAATTCACCTCGTCTCATCTTACCGCCCCTGAAAGCGTATTCCCCAACCCATAAAAAACAAAATCCACCACGAGCCGAGATGAACCCGAAGTTTATCAGCCCGAAGAGTCTCTCTTTTTTGTCACCCATCCTTTGTGAGTGGTGAGTTTTTAGTTGTGGAGGCAGGACTCGCGAATCGAAATAGCGAGAACAGGGATTTCGTACCCAGTACTTGTAAAGTCGGGGGAGATATTGTTTTAATATAACCTTTAAAAAATTCCAATATTTTTTATCCTTAAATACCTAATATCATAAAGATCTCTATAGATGTCCTTTTGTATTCATAGTCAAGCTTTATTCACATATTTTTCTAAACCCAATTATAATTCCATATATATTCACAGCTATAATGACCAGTGTTAAGATTTTTATTTTGCCTCCCCTATCTCCATGGTATAATAAATCATAGGATATCTTTTAGTTGAGCTTTATGCAGTTTTAAGGACACCTAGTCAGTGAGACGCCTTGACCCACTGCAGGGTCAACGACTGCAGAACACAGCTGGATGGGATGTGGGTCATATTTGTAACCGTTAGCCGCCTTTCAAGACCCCCGTTGCTCCATCAGAAAAGTCCCATGCCGAGCAAACGTCATTAATCCCCTCTTTCAGTTATGTTTTACTCAAAAACAGTGGGCCCTTAAACTTAAAAATAAAAAAATGTTTTCAATAAGAAAAAACCTTGCTTTAAACTGTAACACTTAACTACTTAAGTACTCGGAACTTTTGGGGATTTAGCACGGAACGTAAACTGTTATTCAATACCTCTTATATAATAAATTATTTGACAGATCATGAATGTTTAAAAATTTTTGTAATTCACCAATTGGGTTAAAATATTTTTAAATTAATTTTTTTTTAGTTTTCCTTATTAAAATGTTAATAATAAGTATTATTTTCAATATACATACATATAACTTAAATTGGATAAATACGTTTTATTTCTGATTATTTTTATAAAATTGAAAATATAATACATTTATAAAATGTTTTTATAATAATACATAAATATTGGTTATATTCAGTATTATGTTTGAACATTTAAAAAATATTATTTGTAGTTTTCAAAAAATTATCATCCGATATACATATAAGCTATTTATACGTCTTATTAGAATCAAAAAACTTATTTTATAATCTGGGTTTTGAAAATAATGATCCTTTATTTTGAGATTGGTCTTTAATATCCCTTTTTATAGAGCATATCTAACCGAAGGCAACCTCTCCTTTTCAGATTGTGGCCCGGCGACATGACCTGAAGCTGATCGTGACCTCCGCCACGATGGACTCGAGCAAGTTCGCCACCTTCTTCGGCAACGTGCCCACGTTCACCATACCGGGACGCACCTTTCCCGTGGACGTGATGTTCAGCAAGAATACCTGCGAGGATTACGTGGAGTCGGCGGTGAAGCAGGCGCTGCAGGTCCACCTGACGCCCAACGAGGGCGACATGCTGATCTTCATGCCCGGCCAGGAGGACATCGAGGTGACGTGCGAGGTGCTCGAGGAGCGGCTGGCGGAGATTGAGAATGCTCCAGTGCTGAGTATCCTGCCCATATACTCCCAACTGCCATCCGATCTGCAGGCCAAGATCTTCCAGAAGTCGGGCGATGGGGTGCGCAAGTGTGTGGTGGCCACGAATATAGCGGAGACCTCGCTGACCGTCGATGGCATCATCTACGTCATCGATTCCGGCTACTGCAAGCTGAAGGTCTACAATCCGCGCATCGGCATGGACGCCCTGCAGATCTATCCCATCTCGCAGGCCAATGCCAACCAGCGGAGTGGTCGAGCCGGACGCACAGGACCCGGTCAGGCATTCCGGCTGTATACGCAGCGCCAGTACAAGGACGAGCTGCTGGCCCTCACCGTGCCGGAGATTCAGCGCACCAATCTGGCCAACACGGTGCTGCTGCTCAAGTCGCTGGGCGTTGTCGATCTGCTGCAGTTCCACTTCATGGATCCGCCGCCCCAGGACAACATCCTCAACTCGCTGTACCAGCTGTGGATCCTGGGAGCCCTTGACCACACCGGTGCCCTGACCACGCTGGGCCGGCAGATGGCCGAGTTCCCACTGGATCCGCCCCAGTGCCAGATGCTCATCGTGGCCTGTCGCATCGGCTGCAGTGCCGAGGTGCTGATTATAGGTATGGGATCTAGGTTAAAGGGGGGTTAACTATAAAAGCAAACTATATATGTTACCCATTCTCTTATAGTTTCCATGCTGTCCGTGCCCTCGATTTTCTATCGACCCAAGGGACGTGAGGAGGAGGCGGATGGAGTACGCGAGAAGTTCCAAGTGCCCGAGTCGGACCATTTGACCTACCTCAATGTCTATCAGCAGTGGCGCCAGAACAAGTAGGTCAATCCCCGCTAGAAATGAGCCTTACTAATTCTTTCACCCACAGCTACAGCTCGTCGTGGTGCAACGAGCACTTCATCCACATCAAGGCGATGCGGAAGGTGCGCGAGGTGCGGCAGCAGCTGAAGGACATCATGACGCAGCAGAACCTGAACGTGAAGAGCTGCGGCACCGACTGGGACATTGTGCGCAAGTGCATCTGCTCGGCGTACTTCTACCAGGCGGCCCGGCTCAAGGGCATCGGGGAGTATGTGAATCTGCGCACGGGCATGCCCTGCCATTTGCATCCCACATCCGCGCTCTACGGACTGGGCACCACGCCCGATTATGTGGTCTACCACGAACTGATCATGACCGCCAAGGAGTATATGCAGTGTGCCACCGCCGTCGATGGCTATTGGCTAGCCGAGCTGGGTCCCATGTTCTTTTCCGTCAAGGAGTCCGGTCGCAGCGGGCGGGAGAAGAAGAAACAGGCAGCCGAGCATCTGAAGGAGATGGAGGAGCAGATGCTGAAGGCCCAGCACGAGATGGAGGAGCGCAAGCAGCAGGCGGCCGAAAGGGAGGAGCAACTGGCCGCCAAGCAGGAGATCGCCACACCGGGTAATGCCACGCCACGTCGCACGCCTGCCAGGATTGGCCTTTGAGCAGCTGACTGATCCCGGCCAGAATTCATCTGTGTAAAACGTTCGTTCTTTCGTTCGTTCTATTCATTTAGGTTCAACAAGTTTTTTTTGCTATACATATATACCCTAATAAAGAATCATTATAAACTGAAGACAGAGAAGGGCTAAGGCGCCCGCTAGTTGAGGATACATGGCGCCATTCTCCGCAAAGACGCACTTGTTGTCCTCCAGTCGATGGGTCGAACTGCAGGTGCACTCGCCCCATTTGCAGACCATGGGATCGGGTGCGGGTGCGGATGCAGATGCCGTGGCATTTGCCTGCTGCATGGGCTTAATCCGGCACTCGCCGTCGTGGTGACAGAGTGCTCCGAAGGGCACTATGGGCTCGCAGGAGATCCGCTCCCGATTGCTGTTCTCCTCGGGGTACTCCACCTCATTGGACACCTCGTTGACTACCCTTTTGGGGTAGTACTGCGGTCCGCAGACGCACTGGTGATCCAGGCACCGGCCGCCGGCTCCCAGGTTGATCTTGCACGGCGAACTGTGCTCGCAGCTGTCGCCAAAGGCGGATCCCGCGATGCACTTGGTCATGTTGTGGTTGTGCACGAAGTTCTCGGCACAGCCGCACTTGCCCAACTCGGTGAGGCAAATGGAGGCTCCGCAGCTGCCGCAGTGCTTGTCCATGGTGCATCTGGATTCTGCGGAGATGGATAAATTTAAATTACAAAAGGAAAACATTTTCAAACAAAAAATATTATATCGGGAAATATTTTTTTGCGCTATATGAACTTTATATATTGGGAATAACTGCTAAAGTAACCCCCCTATATAAAAAAAAATTACAGAATACTTCTTTAAAGATTACGTAAATTTTAAAAAATACTACATTTCTAATTATAGATTAGTGTTGGAAATCATTGGCTATTTCGTGTTCTAGAACTTAAAAACCTTGGAAAAAGTAGACATTTCTGAAATTAAAATCCAATATTATAGAGCGATTTGGAATAAAGTAGGTTTCTATTAGGTGTTTGAACTACTAATGATATATTTTTTTAATGTACATAAGATTCTCGCAGTGAACATTCTATTTCTTATCTGTACCTTTGCAATTTCTATAACCTTGGCCTTACATTGATAATTTGTAAATGGGTTAAGTTAGATTCACGACTCTTGATGATTCATCTGCTTCAGGGAATTTTTAAAAATAATATCGTTACAATGTATTGTAGATTAAGACTTTAAATTAACTTTCAAGTAGTTTACTCGGGATATAAAAAATGTATAAATTAACTTTAAAGTTTTTTGGCCAGATTATAATATATGTATATAAATAATCTTTAAGTTTTTTGGTGGGGATATAAAAAAATCATATTATATAAAAATTCCCTGGGAACTTAGTTCTTCTATTAATTGAGATGATTTCTCTCAGTGTACTCACGCAATACAGCCAGACAGTGTCCCTCGTGGAGCTCAAAGTGGGTGGGGCAGAGGCACAGGCCGCCGGAGCAGGTGCTGAAGCGATCCGCCAACTGGCACTGCCGCGGGAACTCACAGGCGCCGCCCAGCGAGACAACCTTAGGTAGGCAGCGCCTGCGGTCCTCGCTGGGCACATGGCCCTCGGAGCAGAGGCACTGATCCCACTTGGTGTGGCACAGGGCGTTGGGCATGAGGCAGGGACAGGGGCCGCCCACGATGTTGGTCAGCTTCTCCTCCAGCGGCTCACAGGGCACCCGCTGCCCGGTGCCACGTGCCGTGCAGATGCACGCCATGTCCAGGCACCGAGCCCGCTCGAACTGGACGCACTGTGCGTCCGAGCTGCAGGACAGCTCCAGCAGGTCCTCCGCCCGGCCAGCTGCCGGGAATCCGGCCAGCAGCATCAGGATCCAGCTGTGCATCACCTGCATTTTAATTCACTTCGGTGGACGCACGTTTCCCAACTGCAGTGGAATCAAACCGTTACTCGGGGACCATTGGAAAGCTCGGCTGGAAAATGTCATGTCTATCGATCGATCATCGGATTAGATCACATCAGTGCTGCCTTTTTGTCCTTTTTCCACACAGATCTCTTTCTTTATAAAGGGTAAACACCCCCAGTCCTTAAACTTATTTAGGATATCACTGGATGGGAGTTAAGACTCCCCTATACCATAGTTTAATAAAATAATGATAAGCTTATGATTTTATTTATCATTTATATAAATAAATAAATAAAATAATGATATTTAGAGCTGATTACGAGATACTAGGACACACCACTATAAAATTATAAAAGTATGCCACTTAAAAAATAAAATATATAGTCAAGTTAAGACCTAAAGAATGGCATTAAAAAACATTACCAAATTTTTAAAAGAAAAATAAGCTTGCTTATGAATTTGTATAATTATGCTTAGCAATTTATATTTTACTTCATTGTTTTTAAATTCAACATCTTGAATACCTTTTTAAAACCCGATATTTTTTCCTCTACCGTTAAAAGCTCATTGAGAGATAATCGATAGATAGCAGCTGACTGGCGGTCTGGCAACACTCCGTCGTTGGTCTGGCAGCCCTGAAAAAGGCAAAAAATAAAAACGCGGAGCAAATTACAAAACACCATGTCGTTCAGTAATTTGTTAATGAAAAGCGGCCTGAATCCGGGCGTGCGTGGTGCCCAGGCCGGCGTCCTGGTGGCCGCCACCCGGCAAGGGCACACCATCCGCGGCAAGGCGCCCGGCGTTGCCCGTTCCCTGGAACAGCGGGTGCGAGGTATGTAGGTTGATGTAACCACTTTGGCTCACCTTTTCACCGGCTTCTGCCCGCAGAGGAGACGGCCACGGATCCGGAGGTGGTGGCCCGCATCAACATTGGCTTTCCGCAGCTAAAGGAGTCGCGCTCGGCACAGCTGAAGAAGCGGCTGGAGCACCTGAAGGCCCAGCGGACCAGCAAGCAACTGGAGCAGCTGGCGCGCAGCAACAAGCGTGAGTAGCTATGCCGGGAATCATTGGAAACAGCTGCTCATTATGTTCCTCCGCCCTCACCCCAGTGATCATCGACCTGGAGCAGGTGCAGCGCACCTATGTGAAGACCACCGGGCAGCACGATCTCCGCCTGCTGGCCGATCACTACGGCATCTTCGAGCACCTCTTCGGCAGCGCCTACTTTGTGCCCCGCGTGCCGCTCAGCATAAGCTACCAGCTGGAAGGCGACAGCCTGGCCCCCGTCTACAATGGCAACGTGATCAAGCCGGCGGAGGCGGCCAAGGCGCCGCAGATCAGCTTCGAGGGCCAGCTGGATCCCATCACGGGTCAACCCGCCGGCCAGGACACTTTCTGGACTCTGGTGGCCAGCAATCCCGATGCGCACTATACAAATGGCAAGGCCGAGTGCCTGCATTGGTTCATGTAAGATTAGTACGCTGCCATGATGACTTCTTAATCCTGATTTCCTTCCCTTTTTGCAGTGCCAACATACCCAATGGCAAGGTGAGCGATGGTGAGGTGCTCGCCGAGTATCTGCCACCGTTCCCGCCACGCGGCTTGGGCTACCAGCGCATGGTCTTTGTGCTCTACAAGCAGCAGGCGCGCCTGGATCTCGGCTCCTATCAGCTGGCCACTGGCGACTACAGCAACCTGGAGAAGCGCACCTTCAGCACCCTGGACTTTTATCGCCAGCACCAGGAGCAGCTCACGCCCGCTGGCCTGGCCTTCTATCAGACCAACTGGGATGAGTCGTTGACGCAGTTCTACCACGATGTCTTGAGTGAGTTGGGATGTGAGATGCATCAAGAGGATCTTATACTTATAATGTACATCCATCATGCAGAGCGCAAGGAGCCCGTCTATGAGTACGACTTCCCGAAGCCATACCTGGCCGACCAGAAGTTCTTCCCGCTGAAGCAGCCCTTCAATCTGTACATGGACAAGCACCGCGACCAGAAGCAGGTCAACAAGGAATACCTGGAGCGCAAGCTGGCCAAAACACATCCCTTCGAGGGACCGGAGCAGCCTCTCCGCTTCCCCAACGCCCATCCCATACGCGATGTACCCTCGTGGCTGAAGACCGAGATCAGGAAACAGCGTCTGGGCACCGGTCGGGTGCAGGACTATTAGGGGATACCGAATGCTGTTAAGTTTGTGTGTGTAATAGTGGTTAACAAGTTCGTTTTTTATTCACTGGAAGTACATGAGTCGCTAAAGTACACGGTTGCCTCATCTGCAAACTACAACTACTTGGATATAGCCTAAATAAATATGGGAAGGGGACGTACTATGGAATCGTGTGATGCTTTAACAATTGTCCGGAAGATTCTCCTTTAATGTGCTAATTTAATTAGTTACCTATTCGCTTGTTTTTTGCTTGCCTCGCACAAAATTGGTTAAATTGTTTTGTTTTGTATTTTTGGCACTGTTTTATACGTTTTGTTTTGTTTTCCTCTGCTGATATACATAATATGTATCGCTGTTAAGTTGTCCTGCTTGTGTCTATTCGTTAAGTACTTCAGTTGGACATTCGAAAGGGGATCCCCAGTGGATCCTTAAGTCTGCGCCTTGCCGTAGCTGCCAACTGGCGGCCTGTACATGGCCGGCAGAAAGGAGACCTGAGTTCGATTGAAGGCATACTTTCGCTTCCCAATATTCTTGAGTACGTTGTCCATCCGCGTGCCCTCGCTGGAATGAAATTGAAGAAAGGGATACATTGTTTTACATATACGAGCTCATTTTTAGGGCAAAAAATGGGATTCAGATCATTGCCAAAAAACGATTTTTCTTTGCGTTTTTTAATCGTAGTTTGCCAAATCAAGTCGTAGAACTAAAAAAACGACTGTTTTGAGCAGCTTGCTAAAATTGCTAACAATCCCCATCACTTTAAGAAAAATTTATTTTTTTACCAATTTTCTCATTTTTTGCGAAAAATGGAAAAAATAAAAAAATGTCAGGTTATAATGCCAATGGATTGGAAATTAAACGAGCACAGCGAGGTATGACATTCCTCGTTCTGGCTTTTATTTTTATTATGGCAGTCAAAAAACGGAATTTTTAGGACGAAAAAATGGGGTCAGATTCTCACAAAGATACGAGATTTAGATTTTCGTCGAAAACACGACTTTTTTTCAGGTTTTTCAGTCGTAGTTTAACTAGATCAAGTCGTACAGCTAAAAGACCGACTGTTTTGAACAGCTTGCTAAAAATACTAACGATCCCCATCACTTTTAGGAATATTTATTTTTTGACCAATTTTCTCATTTTTTGTAAGGGGTTACATCATCTTTTTTTGCGAAAAATGGCAAAAATGAAAAATGTTCAGGTTAGAATGCCAATCGATTGGGAATTAAACAACGAGCTTAACGACGTATGACATTCCTCATTCTGACCTATATTTTTGTTATGGCAGTCAAAACATTGATTTTTTAGGGCAAAAAAATGGGATTTAGATCTTTGCAAAAAAACGATTTTTCTTTGTGGTTTTTAAATCGTAGTTTAGGCAAATTAAGGCAGCTTGCTACATACATAAAATTAATTTGTTGACCAATTTTCACTTTTTTATACGTTTTCCTTTGAAAATAAAAAACTGGCCTAAAGGGGTTAGAGGAAAAGGAATCGTCTTGAAACCTATTTTTCAATAGGTATACATTGAACCCTATTATTGTCACGCGAATTCTTTAGTCCCCTGCTGGTTTCAAAACCTAGCTACATCGAGGGCTTAATACATTGAAATAAAAGAAAGGGATAAATAAATCCCATTCCCAAACTCACCTCCGCATGGTGCTGAGAGCGTAGGGCACATGCTTGGCCGGCAACTGGAACTCGCGCACCAGGACGCGACACTGCTCCAGGGTCACCGCCATTCCGGTGCGATCCTTGGCGCTCTTGCAGGAGGTGAACCGCAGGCCGTCCATCAGCCGGCAGGCGTCCTCGGCCAGGTGCAGGATCTTCACGTTCTTGGAGACATTGGCCCGCAGCTGCTGCTCCATGAAGCCGAGCAGCGACTGCAGCGACTCGCCGGCGTCCACGGAGCCGAGTCCCAGCTTCCGATACCGACCAAAGTACTGGCTCAAGCGCAGATAGTTGTCCCAGTTGGACCGATGCTGCTCCTTCGTCTGACCCAGGGTCTCAGCGAAGCTGGCCTTCTCATTGATGCCGATGTTGAAGAAGACGGGCGTGATCTTGAACGAGATGGAGGTGCCGTTGCCGGGCAGCGAGTGCTCCGGCACTGGGAGCTGCACCTCCAGTGCCTGCCGCGATCCGGTGATCCGGGGCATGGGCGCCAGAGCCGCATCACCCTGGGCACGCACCAGCTGAAAGCTGACTGCGGACAGGTCCTCGATGGCGATGCACATGTCGCTCCACATGTCCGCCTCGTTCCCGTACAGCGTCAGCAGTCCCTCGAAGTAGGCCAGCGGACCCAGGTCACGGAGCATCACCAGGTAGCCCATGTCCAGCTCGCTGCCCCACAGCCGGAGCATCAGGGAGCTGACCAGAGCGGTTAGCTGAAAATAACAAGGAGAGCGGTGTGTAAGTAAAAAATCAATATAACGCGAATTCTTTAGTCCTATGTTGATTTGATTTCGGAACCGTAAAGACCCTGATTATATGGATTTCAATAAATCATATGATTACGATGTGAACTATGGTTAAATGTAAATTAATATAAAATGATGCTTAAAATAATACCACGCGAATTCTTCAGTCTCATGTTGATTTTCAAATCAACTGAAAATCAAAATTACACTGAAAGTAATCGAATTTTGTTAGACTTATTGACCTTATAAAATATGTACATTGTTTTTAGATTGGGATATTGAAGAAGTTTTAAGTCAGTAAGCCATACAATTATATAAAAAGGTTCAAAATAGTAATCACATCCTTTTTTATCTAAGACAATTCTTGGCAAAAAAGCTTTTAAAAATGCCGCGAATTCTTCAGTTCCCTGCTGCATTTGCATACTTAAGACGTCCTGCATTTAGATTTGGGGTATTGAATCCCAAATCTTTTTCCACAAACATTTGTCAATTTAATCCTTACCGCCTGGGAGAAGCAGACGTCCCTGCGGTACATGATGCTCGCCTGGATCCTGTTGCAGCGCATGTCCTGCTGCAGCCGCTGAACCGAGTGCATCAGCCGAGCAGTCTTCAGGAGGCGATCCATGGCGTGGCGCAGCTTGCGCATGCTGGGCCGCAGCTCCGCCGCCCAGTCCGTGGTCATCGAGAGATTCAGGCCGTCGGTGAACTTGTTGCCCTTCTTGACGGGCACGGACACAGCTCCGGAACTGAATCCACACACTGCCGCCGAGGGCTTGAGATCCAGTTCGAGATTCGGGGCCTGCTTGGCGGCTACCGGAGCGGCGATCACGTCCGGCGCCTGTTGCGGAGCCACCGCGAATCCCTCCCGCTTGATCGGCACCTTGGGATGACGCAGCCGGATGGCAGGACTGTCGCAGCGGCCGCAGAAGAACTTCAGCTTGCTGACCAGGCACATCACGCTCGCCTCGATGTTAAGCTGGGTGAGATCCAGGGGCTCCGGCTCCTCCGTGGGCCGGTAGTAGTTGGCCGACGGCGACGAGCTCATCAGCTTTGTGTCCAGAAAGCCTGCCGGCGGCTGGTGATGCTGATGCCGCTGCGCCCGCCGCCCGATCTCGTCCAGATCGATTAGCTGCAGCACGGATGGAGCAGCTGGCGGATCTGGCACATGGGCGGAAGTGGTGGCCTCTGGAGGAGATTGCGAGTGCCAGGCCAGCGGCAGTGACTGATATGTGGCCTCCTCCTCTTCGGCCTGGCGAGGATTCCCGCCCTGCTCCAGGCTGCGCAGGTGATCGTTGTAGCACTTGACCACATGCTGCAGCGAATCGATGGCCCGGATGTCCAGCGAGCTGGAGGGAGAGCTATTGCTCGGATGCCAGCTGTTCGAACGCATCAGTGGCGGCTGTCCACGTGGCCAGAGATCCGGTGGAGCCACCACCGGCGTGGCAAAGTCCTCCAGCTCTGGCGACTTCAGCTCCAAGGCCGTCAGTTGCTGCGTGATCTTGCGGAACGGCGACATCGGCTCCATCAGCACATTCTCCGGCTCCTCGATGATGCGATGGCGCTCGATGAAGGCCACCGCCTCCTCCACAATGCTCGGCTCCCAGATGTTGAGCAGCGTGCGCGTGCGGGTCACCATCTGGTTGCACAGTGGCATCATGTCCTTGGAGCTGCGCCGGCTGGCCAACTGGAGGAGCTGCGACATCAGCTCGACGATCTCCTTGCGCAGCTGCTTGGTGGCCTGCACGGCATCGTTGGCCGCCTGCACCTTGCACGCGTTGCTCTGCTCCAGCTTCCAGGACTTGCTCTCCTGCAGGAGCCTAAAGGGAAGGAATTATATTATTAGGGATCACTCTTATTACATTGCTAAGTTATAAAAAATATGAAACTCCTATGAAATCGTTCTTATTTCCACGCGAATTCTTGAGATTCCGGCTGATTAGAAAATCTATCTCTAAACCTGAACTGCTACACTGAAAGTAATAGAATTTACTTAAAGATGTTGAATATTATCAATACTCTGTAAACAATAAAATAACAAAATTCAGTTGGAAATAATATTTACGGACTTTTTATCCAAATTAGAGCTAAGTTCTTGGCAATAAAAACATTTCTATAATTAACTTTCTTATAAAATCCGAATAATTCCCACGCGAATTCTTTAGTTCCCTGCTGATTTTGAAACCTTTCTCTAAAACTAAACTTAATTTTTAGAGATCACTCATATGTAAGCATATCGTCCACCACTCACTTGATGAGGCCACCGCACTTGCGACCCTTGGCATCGTGGCGCGTAAAGGCACCCACGGTGACCACGTCCAGGAGACCACGTCGCTGCATCGTGTCGTTCTGGGCCCACATCCGCTGCACATGCAAGTTGACCGGCAGGAACTCCAGCGCCTCGTCGGCCTTCGCCGAGGAGCGCTTGAAGGCGACGCCGTCGCGGGCCAGCTGCTGGATATTCTGCTTGGCCTGCGAGTAGTCCTTGAGCAGGCGCAGATGCTCCTCGAGCAGGTTCATCTGCCGCCAGCGCCACTCGCCGCTCAGCTCGCCCATTCCCGAGATCTCCTGCAGCAGCTCCTTCTCGCGCTGGATCCATATGGAGAGCAGCTGCTGGGGCAGCTGGCAGCACAGGCGGGACTCCAGCAGCGTCTCCTGGACACTGATGTCGGCGCCCAGGGAGGAGTTCAGCCGGTAGGTGCGCAGGCGAGGATTGGAGCACACCCGCTGCAGGCCACACTGCTGGGGCACAAACAGCCGGACTCCCAGCTTCGGCGGCAGCGACTGGGTGCGACGATGGGCTGGGGATCAAAGATTGAGGTACATTTAGTCGATATTTCTCAGGGATCTTAATTAAATAAGATGTTTATTATTATAAAACAGAGCTCAATAACTACATGAAAATGATCCCCTGAAGGAAGTGTATAGTGTTAAAAGTATAAAATATATTTTAAACACATGTATTAGTGGTTCAGAGAATTCCCTGCTATTCACATTTGTATTTTTTACTTTGATAGAGCTTTGATAGTAATTGAGTCTTTTACATAGCTGAAGAATTCGCGGAATATTTAAAAATGTTAATAATTCATAGTTATCAAATATATATCATATATGTATCCCATCACTTGGTTCAATGGAACTTTATTTACATTAGTATTTAAAGTACTAAGAATAAATTCACTAAACTGAAGAATTCGCGGGGATTGATTATAGAATTTAAATATAGCATCAAATAGATACTTGTTTTAATGATTCCGATTATTCCCTGTGACTCACATCAGTAATTATTAATTCAATCAAGCAATGATTGAGTTTCAGTGCTGTTTTGATTTAAGAATCTGAAGAATTCGCGGTGGTTAATTATATGAACTTTGATTATTTCATCACCAGATACCAGACGTAGGTGTTCCAAAACCCAATATAGGACCCTAGATCGAACTTATCTATAGCTTCTTTGCTTCTCACCTCGCCTGCTGCTTGTGGTGGCTCCAGCGGCGGCTGTCCCTGATCCCGATCCCGATCCCTTTCCGTCGAAGAGCTGCGTGCTGGAGCGCGGCGGTCCGTTCCCCGACTGGCCGGGCTCCACGGCGGCATCCGGTGACCAGGAGGCCAGCGTGATGAAGCCGCACTCACCGCGCGGCGAGGTGAGCGGCAGGCGCAGCCGGCTGGTGTCCTGGATGACGCCCAGGGCCACCTCGGCGTGGCCCAGCGGCAGGGCGGTGAGCGTCAGCCGTTCGCGGACATCGAAGACGCTGAAGCGCAGCCGTGTGCCGGCCGAGAAGCCGGCGCTGCGCTGGAAGCGCATGGTGCACAGAAACTGCGGACTGCGTGTGCGCTCCTGCAGCTCGGTGCGGGCATGCTCCCGCCACAGGCAATCCTCTCCAGCCGCCGGCAGCAGTGAGCACACGACCTGTGGGTTCGGCGCTCGCCCCAGCGTGTCCAAAGGCAGGCTATCACAGGAGAGGGCCGTCTCGCAAATGGGCAGCTCCGAGAGATCCAGTTCTGAAAGTGCAAAATAGAGAGTACACCGGGTGAGATCATGGGCGAGGAGGGCGGTAGATTCGGGTACAGCTAAAGCGGTGGGTATCAAATAACAAACAACAGTCAATTCCGTTTAGATTCATTAGCAAAACAAAGTTTATTCCAAGAATAAATTCATATTTTTTCAGTTGCATCACATGGATTAAATTCCACCTCCAATTCCCCGGGGATTACACACATAAAAGTACAACAAATAAGGCATCACCTCCGTTTAGGATTAGATTAATAATAATAATGTATGCAGAATGTTTTGTTTTCTCTTGTTTTTTTTTGGCAAGCGAAGCGCTTTTGGTTGCCCAAAATGGAATCGAATGGCTATAAACCGGATGTTTGTGTAGATGTACATTGGGTGCATGGAAGTGAGCGAGAGGATTGGATGAGGTTGGGAGTGCTGGTGCGGATGGGTCTAATATGTGGACATAACATAACTAAAAACAGTAACGAAATCCGCGCCTCCTGATGGTTGGGTGTTTTTGTTTTGGGGTTAGAACTGTATAAGATCACCTTCAAACGGCGCCGCCTCCTCCGTGGGCACGGCAGTGGACTCCTCCGCCGGCGGGCAGCTGTGCAGCTGCAGCTGCTCCTGGACCTGCTGCTCCAGGGGCATGCCCAGGTCAATGTGATTGCCCATTGTACTGGCGGTTCCAGCAACGTTCGTCTGGCGACTCTGGGCTACGATTTGCTCCTTCAGCTGGCGGATGAGCAGGTTCAGCCTCTCGCTGGAGGCCTGTTCGATGCACTGCACCCAGGCCAGGCGTTCGGCCGACGTGCGGGCAATGAAACGCTCCGACGAGCTGTCCTTGAAGTCTGTCAATCGAATAGGGTACAGAAAATCAATTAACTAGAAGGCTATTTAGGGCTAACCACTCACCTAGATCGAACACATAGCCCTCGGGCTCGGGCTCCTCATTCTGGATGCGCGGACAACAGTTCTCCAGCACCAGGAGGCCGGCCACCGCTGACTTGGGGTCCTTATCCTTGAGGTAGAACAGTAAATTGCCACGCAGTTTACACCAACGTTCAACTCTGACTGTGGGCGGTAGAATATACATATGTATGGAGTGTGCATAAGCCAGGTGCCTGGTGGGGAATGCAGGTGGTGCGGTGGTGCCTGGTGGGGATTGCAGGTGGCTACAGGGGGGGCTTACCTTCGCTGGAGCGCCACAGGAAGCCCTCCTGGCGGTCGGTGATGATGAGCAGGCCCTCCTTGTCGAATCGCGTTGCTGGATTGCTGGCCAGGGAGTTCAGTTCCAGCTTGTTAAAGCGCATGGCTACGGGTCACTGGATGAGGGGGATATACAAAGTGGTTAGGTGGAGGCCCACTCGATTAGCAAGCTCCAAAGATGGACGGTCACGCCCGCACATCAATAATTCACCGCAATTACACGGCACGGTGTACGTGCCCAGTGGGCGTGGCCCGGATGGGCTGATGGGCTGCTGGCCAGGCACACACAGATACACACCTCCTGCTCCTGCGCCGCCTCCTCCTCCTCCTTTTTTGCCCTTTTGGTCCTGCGACCTCGATATTGTTGTTGTTGTTCTTGCTGCTGCTGCTGCACAGCTGGCGGCGATTCCCCCACTCCTGGAGCTGGCTCATCCGTCGCTCCCCGGGGAGTCACTTGCTCCGCTCCGCGCTTAGATCTGGCTGATTACTAGTTAGTAATTACGAACTGATTAAATTTAGTTTGGCAATTGATAAGCGCAAGCGAAGCTTCTTATTGGAAAATAAATTCTGCTGTTCTGCCACAGCCAGTGTTGTGAAGCGCTGGAAGTGCTAGAGGTGGCCAACACTCCTTCGTGAGTATCGAATGGAAAGTATCGTTAATCGTTTGAATTTCAAATTTTCTATTCAAAAAGGTAATTACTTTGCTTTTAGAAGAATTAAAGAAAGCAATTATTTCAAGACATTTTCATAAAGTTTAAAAAACTTAAAATTTTGTTAGAAAATTTCTTATATTGAAGATAAGTTGATTTAATTTGGAATAGGATTTTTAAAAATTGTAAATGCCGTTTAATTTATTAATAAAATCCTAAAATACCAGGCAGATAACTCAGCATTGACTTTTCACATGATTTCTTGCTTCGTATTAACTAATTATCCAATTTTACCTTGTATTGGATAGCATTTTAAAAATAATTTTAAAAAAATTTCATAAATCTTAGAAAACTTTATAACATATTTTAGAAAATTCTATTAAATTAAATACAAAAATGTATGGGAGGGCTTAGAACAAGGCTCTATACTCCAAAAATCACAAAAAAAAAAATATCCTTGATTTTTTAAATTAAAATCAAGTTCGCATTTCTAGCTTTAAAAAATTATAATTCTAAAATTGAGATAAATAAGAAATGGTTTATTATAGAGGCCAATTCACAAACATCGCAGTCTAAACATCCTTGATGGTCTGCAATTCCTCAAGAACTCGCTCAATTCCTATATTTAACTTTAAGCTTTGTAGCATTTACATTCCCATTATAACCATCCAACAACTATTAATACTAAAAAACACTCTTAATTCAGCATTTAATTATGTGATGAAAAAATCGCCAAGTTTAATATAAAATGTTTCATATTTATAACAGCATATAGATAACATTTTACTACAAACGGAGAGAGAGTGCCACACATAGGATCAAAAGGTACTCTCATCATGGTACCACAGTATTCCCACAAGGTCCTTATTCTTCTATTCAATCAATTCACGACGATGACTCATCTTGATGTCCACGTTAAAACGACGCGACCATTTCGCCAGCAATGCGTACTGAAAAAAGGACGACAAGAATTAGATATAAATGGAAAGTGGGATGGTTTGGGTACACCCACATCCATCAAATTATCGCAGAAATTCACGTCGAGCAATTCAAGCTTGGGACAGCGAACCAGAATGCTGAAATGAAATCAAATGTTGACAAATCATTATATAAATCTTTAAGAATACAATATACAACAATGAAACCCACTCATAAATACGTTCATGCGTGATGTTTGGAATGCCCATGAGGTCCAGTTGCTCCAGATTTGCGCCCAGCTGGGAAATATGAATGAGATCGCGCTCGGTGATTCCCCGCACAGCCGACAGAAAGAGCTTCTTCAGCTTGGGGCAGTTGGACAGCAGCTGGAGCAGGCCATCCCCCAGCGATGCCTCCCTTAGGCTGAAATAAGACTTAATTGATTAGGACACATTATCATTTTTAAACAAGCACCACCTACCACCAGCCCAAGTCGACCTCCTCCAACTGATGCAGGCTCGCCAGCGACTGCAGTCCCCTGGCTGACAGAAAATGAGCCTTCCACAGATCCAGAGTGATGAGCTGAGTGTTGTAGGTGGCCAGATGGTCGGCCACATTGTCCATGCTCACCGAGACACCACAGAATGCTAGACGAAAATGTAACATATTTAAAAGTTAGACAAATCAGTTTAAACTTGTGAGCCTACCAAGATTCAGGTGCTTCAATTTGCGATTGCCCTCGAGCATGCTGAGCAGCAGTTCCGTTTCAAAGGCCGTTTGGCAGAGATCGAGTCGCTCCAGATTCTTGAGGTTGGCCAGACAGGAGAAGTTTAGCAGCGGCGGATCAGTGGGGCAGTTGCGCAGGCTCAACTCTGAAAGTTAATGATATTACTCAGACATTTACTCCCCGTAAGTATTGAGCAAAACGCACCTATTAGGTTATCACAGACTATGCCCACGTTCTCAATGCAGCTGCCATTGAGAAATCTACAGGAGTGCAGCCGCAGGTGGGTAAGATTATCGCCGCGTTGGGTCAGGAATCTGCAATGGGTTTAATGGTTTAGGTTTATATCAAAAGTAACATTTCCCTGACACCCACTTTTTGAACTCGGTGGGCGAGACCGTGTTGAATACGCCGCACCAGGACAGATCCAGCTTGCGCAGCATGGTGGCACGACGGGCCAGCGTGCAGAGCAGCTCGGAGTTGGCCAGGTGCCAGTAGGGCTTCAGGCTGATCTCGGCGTAGAGCAGCGGATGCGTGGAGATGTCGTAGAAGGTGCGCGACACCTGACCCACGCGGAACAGGGACTTGAGGTCCAGGTAGCTGAGTATGCGCAGAAGGATTTCGAAGGGCAAATCCGTGAGGGAGACTGATGAAGGCGCCTCTCCGCCAACGCCGCCATCCTCCAGGCTATTCTCCTTGAGAAACTGGCTCAGATCGTTGGTGATAAACTCCTGCAGCTTGGTGGCCCCATCTTGATCACACTTGGGCTGGAACTTCAGTGTGCGCAGCTTGCAACTAATGGGTCCGCCACTGCCATCGGGGTTTGGATGATCGACGGGGGGATTGGCAGCCTCCGGTGGCGGGGACAAGTGGACGAGCAGCTGCCTGTGCAGATGCTCCGAACGCCGCTTGGCCAGAAGGGTGCGCGGTTGGTCTACGGTGCGACCGCACAGCATGATGGCATCAATGGCCGTGTAGTAGTTGAGTTGGCTGTGATTGAAGTCGACGCGCAGTGTCCTGCCAAATGGATGTGGGTTCATAAGTAAAACAGAAGTATTTAATAACCAGATGGCTGTCTCACTTCGTCACCATCGTGGTCTTTTTCAGCGGCGGACGAAAGCAACGCGAGTTAAAAACTGGCCGTTCCAGATCGCCATCCGCGGCATCCCACAAACAGGTCCATTTCTTGGTCAGGCCATAGGACCAGATACGAACGACGGCACCAGGATTAAAGGTCTCAAAGATGGCCACGCCCGTCGGCACCACAAACTCCTCGAAGTACACAACTGGTGGGGATGAAATGCGATGCATTTGGTTAGTTTAGACTGTGTTACCCAAGCTAGTATAAGAATAATCTGACTGGTAACCTCACCAACATAGTCCTGCGTCGGCAGCTTGGACAGATTCTGGGGCTGAATCTCCCGCGTGGCCGACGGAGCGCGCTGCCACCAGTCGCCGTAGGTGCGCTGCGGGCGAGAGTTGAAGAGGAACCCTGAACAGTTGGCTCTGCATGGGCCGGGTGGACTCACCATGGGAAAGGTCTCCGGATAGTCGCCGTACTCGGGATACTTGGCTGGCCTGCCAATCAGATTGGCCGCCGTATACGAGATGCTATAGTCGATGCCATACTGCGAGCTGTAATCGAGCACGCCGAGGACATACTGCTCCACATAGTAGCCCTGCTCGGACGGGTCGGACTGCGCCGGCTCCTTGGACTTGATCCTGAACTCGACGGGGTCATCCGCCTCGGCCTCTGGCTCCGCCTCCGCCTCGGCTGGGCTCGAGTCCGTGTCGCTGGACTCGCCAGGTTCGCTGCCATTGGCCATCAGGGACATGGCTGCCAGCGCCAGCTGCCGTGGACGTTGGCCGTAGGTGAGCCTCAGCGTGTCGATCGCCTGCAGGCAGCGCCCGAGTCCCACTTCCCCACCGGCGTACCAGGTCGGGCGATGCGCATAACCGAACCAGAGTCGCTGGGTTGGCCGCAGGTGCCACAGAAGCCGCAGATAACGCTCCCCGAAGATTCCCGCCTCTCTGCTGCCGGTTGCTGCGGTGGTCCTGCGCCTGGGATCGCCTTGTGTGAGGACCTCGACCTCCTGGTTGTGGTCACGTTGCTGGGCCAGACCTTAATGGCTAGTGGTTCCCGGGGTTTTTCGTCGTTCTGCGCGGTCGCTAATCCAATTAATGGCCAGTTTGCGGAGTCCTCTTTGGGTTCCAGCTTTCTCCGCGCCTCGCTTTTGGCCCGCTTTTCGCTGTCCGCCGACCTCTGACCTCTGCTGCACTGGGGTGCTTATGCTGGCTGGTGATTTCCGCTTGGATTGCCGCTTACTCAGCTTAAGGCATACAAGACTTACAGCACTTTTTAAACACAAATTAAAAGAGTTTGTTTTTGTTAAAAACCTGCGTCTAACCTATCGCTATCGATAGCCCTGTGGCCAAACATATATTGCTATCGATAACCGCGCGACACCCTGTGGCCAAATTCGCTAGCGCTTCGATAACGCTGCCAGGGCTGCGACGTTGTGGCCAAAAAATGTAATTATAATAATATTTAAAAAATCAAAATTTCGTATTCACGGTTTTAATTGATGTTTACATAAACTTATAATTTGTTCCATTGAAAAATGTAATGTGTGGGAAGTGTATGTTTATTTACGTTTGAAAGTTAGTGCAAATATGAGCGATGATATTGCTATTTTTTTATTATTATTTTTAAGCGGAGCATTTAAAATTTTTTTTTTAACATTTGTAATTACAGTTTTCATAAAGTTAAAGTTAAAGTTAAATATTTTTAAACAGGGAGGGAGCAAACATCCTTGTAAAATTCACTATAATTTCTAACTGATTTGTATATATAATATGTGTATAATTTGTAATTGAAGATATTACAAATATAGTTTCTATATTTTAAGATTTTTAAAATAAAACTCTTAGTGATAGGGTATCCTTTAATAAGGAACACATTTAACTTTTACAAATTCCAACGAAATGCTTGAAAATCGTGCGTTGCATGATGGCCGACGGCTGGTCGTGCCGTGCAGAGGCGGCCCTGCAGCACCGTGCACAGGCCCCCCAACTCAACGGTGTGCAACAGCTGAATCCAGCCGATTTCCAATCCATGCTGCGACTGCCGCTCCAGGTTCTTAGGAAGTGCTCCAGCATGAAGACGCGCCCGCGGCTGGACTATCGCAACAAGCTCATCCTGGCGCCCATGGTGCGCGTGGGTACGCTGCCCATGCGCCTGCTGGCCTTGGAAATGGGTGCGGACATCGTTTACACGGAGGAACTGGTGGATCTCAAGCTGATCAAGAGCATTCGCAGGCCCAACCGTAAGTGGATCACGCTCTCAGGAAGTAGCCCAAAACCCAGTCTAACCCTGCTTCATCCCCCCCAGCTGCCTTGGGCACTGTGGACTTTGTGGATCCCTCGGACGGAACAATCGTCTTCCGCACCTGCGCCCAGGAAACCTCCCGTTTGGTCCTCCAAATGGGCACCAGCGATGCCGAACGCGCCTTGGCCGTGGGCCAGCTGCTGCAGCGCGACATCTCCGGGCTGGACATCAACATGGGCTGCCCCAAGGAGTTCTCCATCAAGGGCGGCATGGGCGCCGCTCTGCTCTCCGATCCCGACAAGGCGGCCCTCATACTGCGCACCCTGTGCTCCGGCCTGGACATTCCGGTCACCTGCAAGATCCGCATCCTGCCGGACGTGGAGGGAACCATCGATCTGGTCCAGAAACTGGCCGCCACGGGCGTTGCAGCCATTGCTATACATGCCAGGACGCGGGACGAGCGACCCCAGCATCCCGCCCATCCCGAAGTCCTGCGTGCCGTGGCCCAGGCCGTGGACATACCGATTATAGCGAATGGTGGTTCGAAGAGCATGCACTGCTACGAGGATCTGCGGAAGTTCCAGCTGGAATGCGGTGCCACCAGCGTGATGGTGGCCCGGGCAGCCCAGATCAATGTGAGCATCTTCCGGCAGGAGGGACCGCTGCCCATGGATGAGCTGATTGAGAAGTACCTGCGCCTGTGCGTCGACTACGACAATGCGCCGCACAACGCCAAGTACTGTGTGCAGAGCATCCTGCGCGAGCTGCAGGAGACGCCGCGCGGCAAACGCTTCCTGCAGTGCCAGACGCTGCAGCAGATCTGCGAGATCTGGCAGCTGGGCGACTACTGCCGGCGGAAGCAGCGGGAACTGAAGACGCTAGGCAACTCGGGACGGGCGGAGGTTGAGCCGCCGGAGGCGCAGGCCAAGCGACAGAAGCTGGAGGAGGCGGCTACCTTGATCACGGACGAGTACGCCGGCGTCATTTGCCGGAACATGCCCTTCCTGCGCTCCACCTATCCAAGTGGTAAACCTTCCGCGAAAGCTATGACTCCATGGACTCCCTAACTTTTACTTTCCCTCCCCACAGATAACCATCTGCCGAAGACACAGCTGTACGTTCATGCTGGAAGGGTGGGCAAATCCCCGCCAGCCTACGAGACGCAGCAGTGCGACAAACTGTTCCGCTCCATTTGCACCTACGATGGGCAGCGCTTCAGCAGCTCCTTCTGGGAGAAGAACAAGAAGCAGGCGGAGCAGGGAGCCGCCCTGGTGGCCCTCCTCCATCTGGGCCAGCTGGAGGCGGAGGTTCTCCGCGACAATGGCAGCCTACTCAACTGAGCAGCATCTATTGCTCATCCATGTAAATGACACCCACTCGGCTATGAATGAACCTCTTTTTGCTTGATTATTGCATTGCCTTAAGTGTTGAAAGTGCTTGAATTCTTGTGTTACTTTGACTACATCCGTTGGGTTCACACATTGTATATTTTTTAAATATTAAAAAACGGAAATAAAGTTATGACTATGAACTACTTACAAAAGCAATACAGTATGTGTAGATACTATGGGTTTGAATATGTATCTAAATGTAAGCTAAGTTGCCATATTCGTTATTTTACGAGGGATTTTAAATACATATATTGTTATGCTGTTTCAATCCGCGAATTCTTCAGGAAAAGCTGAAACTTTTGGGATCTAACATGACCAGAAAGTACAGTTTAATCTCACAATTATACCGAAAACAGCGAATTCTTCAGAGTTTTCGAGACCGAATCATATAAGTCGATCTGTTAGATGTGTCCCATTAATAGAAACTATATTGTTTCATGCTGAAGTCAATTCTGGATAGTTAACTAATTTAACTAAATGGAATACTCTCTTAATACTACTCTTAGCAAGCGTCTTTGAAGTCCAACTAATCCAACAATCATATAACTCAAACAGTTTTTCGGCCAACTCAGAGTTGAGTGTAATTCTCGATTTGAAATATATTTATTAGGGGCTGTTTAATTTCCTAGTGTCGGGTTCAATGGTGAGATGAGAGATGAGGCGTGAGGTGCTGCTAGCTGCATACGCTTAGTGGGGCCGGCGCTGTCCCTGCGGTGCGCCATGGTGGTGTTGTCCATGGCCATGGGGATGGGGATGGGCATTTTGCGGCGGCGGCATCATGGCATGGTCATCACGAAACCCGTAGTTCGCGACGTAGTTTAGTAGATAATCCTTAGTTATGGGCTGCTTTATGCTCTCCACAACAGCTGAAATAGTAAATGCAATTACAATTAAATATATCTCAAAATCAGAATAATAAGAAAAGGAAAGCAGCCAAGATCAATTGTTTTCATTTTGAGAATTTGTTTTCTCACTTATTTAAGAAGAAACGTTCTTGAAATTAAGATGAAAGATGAAATTACTCTAGTGTTTTTCGAGATGAAGAGATTTTGAAATGGATATAAGATCAGTTTCGAAATGAATTTTTCTTGACCAAGATCATATGCTCTAAATTATTCGGAAAAAACGTTCTTGAAATCAAGACGAAAGTACTCTTAAGAGTGTTTTTAAGCATACTCACAGCGGGCTGTGTTGAAGCTGTTGGGATGCTTCTTGTCTGTTCGCTCGCGCATAAACTCCCAGTTGCCATACTGATTCATGGTGCACTCGACGATCCTGTTGTCCAAGTCTCTGATCTCCTTTGTCAGCTTTTGCATGCGTCCGAAGGGTGCATCGTGACCACCCACATAGAGAAAGCCCACCTTCTTCGTGAGCAGGCTGTGTAAATGGAAGGGAGCGCAAGCCAAGGATTAGTTGTGCCCATTGAAAACAGCTCTTCTCTCAGAACTCACCCCTCGCCGCGCTCCGTTATGATCTTGAGCCGAAAGTCCACCGAGTTGAGCTCGTGCGGCTTCCACTTGAAGACGTCCGAGCAAACGCCGGCCGTGTACGGCTGCTGGGATGGCTGGAAGATGAGGCCATCCGGCTCGTGGGCCAGCGTCCGGGAGAACTTCTCGCCCAGCAGACGGGCGGACATCCAAATGTCCCAGAAATCCTTGCCGCGCACACTGAACGCCTGCAGTCGCTGGTTGATAATGCCATGCTTCATGCCCAGAATGCGGGGACCTGCAGTGGCAATCGAACGTTAAGGTGTGAAAGTTAAACCGTGAATGGGCAACCCACTCACCTATAACCTCCTTCTTGATGTAGTCCAGTCGGTTGGGATAGAACGGCTCGTCCCGCACATCGCGATGCGAAAGACGCACAATGTCGTAGACGAGGTAGCGCGGCGTTACGGTCTCGCCGATCTTGTCTATCACCATCTCCTGCAGGGCAAGGGAAAGTAAGACAAGCGATTAGATAAACTCCAACATTCGACTATCACGGCTTACCCCATCGAGGAGCGTGCCATCGAGGTGGTCGTTCAGGTTCTTGCCGTCCACAAATGCCACGTTCTCCACCTGGAAACAGGAGTGATTGCGATCGAAGAAGTAGACCTCATCCCGGCCATCGATGAGCATCATGTAGCGTGTGCCGTCCGCCTTCCACGACACTCGGTAGGGTATCTCGCTGAGCCGTTTGATGTTGTTCCTGTCCATGGACACGGGCTGCGAGCCCGGGAAGCCGTTCTTGTTCCACTGGCACCAGTCCTGCACCTTTCGCTGCAAATCGCCCAGCCGCGGCTGGTCGCTCACTTGCCGCACACCCGGCACTCCGGCCATAAAGGCGGCATTCTTGATGACCATCTCGCGGCGACGCTTCTTCCTCGGCTGTCCATCGGACGTGGAGGCGTCTCCATCGCCCTCCGCCTCCTCACCCTCCAGCTCCTCGGCGTCCTCCTCCTGCTCTCCGGCGCCCTGCTGCGACGTGGACGTGGAGCTGTTGTCATCAAAGTGCCGCTTCCGGCTGTCCGTGGCCGAGCCATCGCCATTGCTGTCGTCATAGTCCAGACACCAGTTGGGCTGCTCCGGGGCCGCAGGGGCGTCCTCCTCGTCCTCGTACCGCTTGTACAGCTCATTGATGTAGTCCTGCTTGTAGATGCCCGGCGGTCGGGCACTGGCAAAGACAGCCAGCGCTGCCTCCACAGAGCAATCCAGTCGCTCCACCATATAGGAGACGATTAGGAAGCCGGTGCGGTTGAAGCCATGCGTGCAGTGCACGGCAATGACATCGAAGGGTCGCTCGTTGATAAAGTTGTCCACAATCTCGATGAAGCTGTGCGTCTGCTCCGGCGAGGGCGTCTCGCCGTGCCCGCGGCACTGCAGCTTGATGTACTGGGCGCCGCGCTCCTCCACCGTGGATCGATCGTAGAAGCGTTTCGTGTTGGTCAGGTCCACCCAGAGGCCCAGTTTCAGCTGGAGGGTATGGGCAGAGATGCAGGTTGGCAACTACACATGTCATGGCAAATGACATTCCAGATACATACCTTGAGCGTCTTGCAGTAGTCGAAGAGCATCTCGGGGCGAAAGGTGCACTCGATGGGCATCTTGTCCTGGAAGCTCTGGCTGAGCGGCGTCTTGAAGGCCAGGAATCGCTCGGCGATGATCGAGTCGCTCTTGCGCGGACAATACAGCCAGCGGTTGGGCAGTGGCCCGGAGCCGCGCTCCCTGTCCCTGTCCCGATCCCGATGAGATTGGGCCATGGTGGCTGCGCTCCTGCTCCTGCTGCTGCCTCTGCTGGATGCTGACGACGACGACGACGGGCGCGAGTTGCGTTCCGATCCCGGTGATCTGCTTCAGGGGCGTCGCGGTGGGGGGATTTCTGCCTGGATTCGGAGATGATGCCCGTGCCTATCGAACTGTCCAGCTGTCAAGCGATACCGATATCGATATCGATGGCTCGCTAATGGGGCTCGTTGTGGAGTATCGATGGCCCTCGACCAATATCGATGTACGCTGCGCCGCGCATTGGTTTAGGTGGCTCGTATGGGGTAGTCCCCAAAAAGCGTTTATTTTCAAATCTTTCACAAAACTTTTCACATAAGTTGAAATGTTACATACAGCTACAAAAAGGTTTAAAATCGTTGCATTATATTGACGTACAAAACAAGGCCAACTTCTTATTTTTGGTATGGCCTAATGTGTTAAAGGAAAAAATAATAATAATAATAAATAAAAATTTAATAAATATGAAGGCGTTTTCTTAAACAAAATTGGCATGCTATGTTCATGAAAATATTCTTACTTGGTTTCATCGCGAAGTTCGTAAAACCGCGAATTCTTCAGCGGAACACTTTTTCAATGAATCTTTTGCAACGTAACTGAATACCCCAATTCTAACACATTTTTATCGGTTAATTTGTTTTTTAAAGTATTAATGTGTATACAAAAATTATACATTTAAATAACTTAAATTCCCATTAAAAAATAAAGATAAAAGAAAATCTAAATGAAATGCAGAATCCCGAATATATCGTTTACTGCCAGCGTTGCCAGAGTTTATTTGTAAGTCTTCAAAAATAGTCGTTATTTTGTGTAATCAAAAAAAATATACTAAACACTGCCAGCGATGCCAGAGTTTCTTTATTAAAAATTCAAAAATAGTCGTTCACTGCCAGCGTTGCCAGAGTTTATTCTTAAATATTCAAAAATAGTCGTTATATTATGTAATCAAAAAAATACTAAACCGTGCCAGCGCTGCCAGAGTTTCTTTATCAAAGATTCAAAAATAGTCGTTATTTTTTATCTATTTAACAAAAAATTCTAAAATAGCTTCCATCTTTTTAGGATGTAATTTATATTAAAAAAATAGGTATTTATTTTATATTGATTGGTCTTACCGCTAGCTTATATCGACAATCGATTTCAAAAATGCACACGAACTGCAGAATTGCTGCGAGACTTTTGCATAAAAATAAACAATTTAATTGCTGCATATTTCTGTCGGTGTGTATACGCATCAATGCGATATGAACTTGGGGCGCACCAAACACACATATGCACATTCGGCTGAAGAATTATTTACTGCAGTGTAAATAAACAACAAAACCAGCCGTATTGTTTTTGGGTTCGATTCGAAATTCGAATACTTAACAACAATTGTTCGGCGGCGGGCACGAAGTCGAAAATCGAGGAGACGAGGTGGTTTCTGCCCAAAACCATGCCATTTTGCTCCTCACTCGATTCCTGATCGCTGGCCGGGCGCGATCTCCATTCCAATTGTATTGTTTTCCAACCAAAAAAATTATTATTAATCGATTTTCCATTTGAATTCGCTGACTCGATCGTTTTGCGGCCCAATAAAATTAAAACCGTAAACTCGTAAGCCATTTATTCCGCCGTAAAGTTTCTCGATGGCCGCCGCGAAAGCCCCAAATCGCCAGTCGGAGCCGAAATTCCCGGTGGCGATGCCGCGAGGAGCGGTCTCGGTGAATCCCAATCCGGCAGTGCCCAAATCGCCGGACGGAATCACCGCACTGGCCAGGAAGAGCATTACGTCCATGTCGGACGAGGAGATCATCCAGGAGAACCTCAACGAGATCCTCGAACTCAAGTCGCGCGTAAGTTCGTTTTTTACCGGTGTTTTCCAAAAGTGCACTTTCGAAATCTCCCCAATTTTCTAAGCCTTCAAAATGTTGAAAAAATTCGAGATTCCGGAAATACTTTATAGTAGTACAGTGATTAAATATCCCTAATAGTGAAAAAATTCCCTAATATCGAAAAACATCCAATTTTTGGCGAAAAATAAGTGCATAAATTTCCCTGATGTTGAAAAATTTCTCTAATGTTGAAAAACATTCCTATTTGAAAAAAAAATCGATAAAACTTTTAATATTACGAAGATTTTGGGAAAAAAGATAATATTACGGACTTCATAGTTCTAATATGACACTAAAACGGTTGAAAAACCCAATCTAAAAATTGCCATCAAGGACTTTATTCCAGTGCTTCAATTTTTTTCTGTGTTTGTGACTCATCGGAAACACCTTGATTTACGGGCACGTCATTACGGATGACTTGGACTCCATGTTCTCCTAAAATTCACACGACGCCATCGTTTGTGGCGCCGTCATTACCAGCAGAATGTGTTAGACATAAAACCCGAAATGTTCCTATAGTTTCGCCTTAGATCTTTTGCACCTACAGTGGATATTAGATCAGAAAATGATACTGAAAATTCAAAATAACATATATAAATTTATTGAGAATCAAAAATAACTTTAAAAATATTCCTTTTACCATGTCTATTAAAAAACAATTTTATAAAATCAAACCATAAGTTTTGCTTCTGGTCAGATCACCTTAGTGAAATCCACACATCTCGCAGATACACAAAATCTCTAGACGTAAATCACGCTATTTTATGAAGTGTAAGATAATCAAACTTATATTAGGGTTCTCTTTTCGAATTCCTGTGTGCAATTAAAATTATTTTAATGGACAAGATGGTGATTCTAAACAGTGTAGGAATAGGAAAAGCCAAGGTCTAACTATTCGTTTGATTTTTATGCATTGAAGACTCGTTAAAATTGTGCCCGAATACTTTTTTAAAAGATCATAATTCCAATTAATCGATTTAGATTTGAATATTTTTGGAGTGATTTTTGTGTTGTTGTTGTTTTTTATATATCAATATCCACTGTAGAGTCTGTAGTTGCGAGTCCATTGTTTTTCTCTTGTGTATAAGCGTCTATATGCATGGAACGTGGAAATTGTAAACAATTGTTTTATGGCATCACTCACAAAAACAGAAAGAGAGGAACACCTAGAGCCCTGAAAATTCTTTTTCTGATTATGATTCTGCGAATGCAACCAGGGATGACTCAATTCTCACATTTGATGTCCTTTTCCAGGAGGAACGAAAAGCCAATGGACGCCTAGTGGCTGTCATCGTCTGTTTTTTGGGTATGTGAAGGGGTTTCGGGATAAGTCGAACTTTTCTAACACAAATTCACAGATAAAAACAATTTATGATGAAAAAGCGAGGGAAATTCAAGAGTTCATATTCCATTGATATATTTTCCGCTGTGATTTTAATCCTTCGTGGCTTATATTATTTTATTTAATTTAATATGAATGATGATTTTAATATGTATATGTATACATATATCTAATATTTTTATATCAAGGTAAAAAATATTAGATATATGTATACATATATGGTCATACTTATTATGTCAATAGAAAAAAACATTCATATTAAAACCATCTTTCATATTAAATAATATAAAATAATATAAGCCATATTACACCTTTTATTTGTATATAATTTAAATATTTAATACCTAATTTGTAATTCAATATGCAGATATTTTGTTATACTATTTCCTTTTTTTTTCAATGTGTATATGGTTTCACAATATCCATTTATTTCCTTTTACTAGACTTTCTGCATGTTAAACTAAAAGCAGGTCTAAAACTCAAAGTTACCACTTGTCTTCTAGGTTTAAATCCTACTTTAAGTTTTAACATTCGTAAGAGAAGTTGATCCTAAGATTATATAAATATATTTTCGAAATGGCTTTATGAACTAATTTAAAACTTATCAAAAACCAACTTTATTTAAAATAAAATGATGATGGTAGATTTAAAGTTAAGCTGGAAAGGCCTTCTTTTCCCTTTTATTTTATAGCATTTTTATCGCATCGCATTTGTAGATGTGTACCTTAAATTTAAATCATTTAAATTTTTTAAGGGAGATTTGTGGGAAACCCCTCTTTTGGTGTTAGCAAAGTGCGACTGTAACCCTGACTGGTAAATCCAAGACCCACCTCTCAACAGATCCCCATTCCACAGTGCTCTTCCTGGCCGTCTACCACGCCTGCGTCCGGAAGTCGGAGAACTCGCTGGCCGGCGTCCTTGTCCCGGCGGGCATCATGCTCTCCTACGGCGCCTGGGTGGCCGTCCTGGCCAAAAGGGACAAGCACCGGCGGGCCATGTTTGTAGGACACACATTGCTTGCACTTGCGGCGAGCCAAGCGAGCTGAGTTCACCCAGAGATGCTCTTCCATTTTGCAGGAGCGGCACATCGAGGAGGTGGCCCTGAAGAACAAGATCGAGCTGGAGGAGAAGCATGCCCGCCATGCCAAGCACTCGCATTCGCACCCGCATCATGGTCATGGTCATGGTCATGGCCACTCTGGCACGGATTCCACGGGCAGTGCCTCCAGCACATTGCACTATGTGAACGAACTGCTCCCGAATGGGGAGCACCGCAAGAAGCAGCGACGCCATCGGCACAAGGATCGCTCCGGCGATCGGGAGGATCACCAGCAGAGCCTGGAGGTTGGCGTCCATCGAGGGACGCCCAAGAGGCCCAGCTTCCGGCAGAAGCTCTTCGGCCAGACCATCGCCCATGTGAAGCTGGTTGAGGCCCAGAGCGACAGCACGGACTCGGCGGGCGGTCCAGGTCCGGGTTCAAAACCACCCAGGGGTACGAGTTCGAAACCCACTCACCACAATCCCAATTCCAATCCCAATCCCGGCGAGAAACGCCCGCGGCTACAGCCGCAAGTGGTGCGAGTCAGTTCGGTGCCATAAGTGAGATATATGGGTACCTTTGGCTCGGGGGTCGCCGAGGGGCTGGCCTCGCTATTGTATCGAATAAATAAATGTATTATAAAAAATATAAACAGGAAACTCGCCTTTATAAATAGACGGCAATCAAAGGAAGGAAACGATCCGATCTCCGTTTCGAAATCAATGCTAAATACGTGAGAATTGTATTGTGCAAACAGTTCCGACCATCTGGCTTTGGGTGGAGATGTTTCGATATTTTGATTCAGTTCGACTTGGTTATTATTGTTTCATTTATCCCTTCATTAAACAAATTTTTTTATTTACCCATACCTTTAAAAAAAATTTGTTTTTTTCCGAATGATCGGTTTTCCTTATAATGTTTCTAGGGCAATAGTATTGCTGTATATTTAAATTACCACATTATTATTCTGTAAGGTCAAGCATTTTTCCTGTCCCACTCAGAGCATTTTCAAAACAAAGGTCGGTTTCGCCCCATCTTTCTTCCCTTTTATGATTTCAGGGGCAATCATTTTATTGCATATTTTATTTACCACGAAATTTTCCTGCTTCCTCAATGGAAAATATTACAAATGTTTAAATCACCTTCAAAGGAATACACATAGTGGGTTTCCATTGTTTGAGGGAATTAATGGTGGCGTTATATTTAATGATCAGCACTATCCCTAGACGTTCGTGTGCGTGCTTCCAGACACGGAGTGGGCGCTAATTCCGGGCACATTGTTTTCGGTCATCGGATTGTTATTACAGTTTAATAGCTTACATGTGGTGGACCACACTCTGCCGCTGGGGGCCCCGAATTTAGGAATTCCCCCAGAACCAGAAGCACTCGCTTGTTTACACGGCGTGCCTTTCGGTGCCGCCGACTATGTTTGAACTGAAAATAACATAAAAGTAGCTAAGTTAATAAAACATTTTCTAACAACCTTTTCTAATTTTAACTTAAAATTTTAAGGTTACTTTTTATAAAAGCCATCTGTAAGGGATATGTTAAGATTTTTAAATTTTTCAAACATGTGTCTATAGTTTCCATGATGGTATAGAGTGAAAGGCAATTAGTTGGTAAAGGACTTGGTTAAATTTATTCTTTTTTACAATTATAATAAAAACATTAACATAAATACATTAAGTATTTAAAAAGCATTATTTTTTATTTTTTATAATACGTCCATTTTCTTTACAGATATAAAATGTATATTTTGTGGCCTTATGAGACTGTTATTAGTTGTAATGATTTTACCCATAAATGTACTAATTCAAATTCATCCATGATAAAAAAAATACCTAATTTATTTAAGTACTTACAGTTTTACAAAATATTAGACTTGAAACATTTGATTCTAGTTTTGCGCCCTACATTTAAAATCGATTGCATTCACGTTACTTTAATTTACTGCAGTGGAATGCCCCCAACGTGACCAACAAAAGTCCTGATACTTATATCGATAGAATTCCAGGACATAATTTTGTTAGAAAATCACCGTATCCTAACATTTCTGTTATGCTTGTCGATAGCCGTATTTTCTTACGTTTTCTGGCACTTACGTTTATTGATGGCGATAGCGATAGCAGTGAAATAATAAATATTTATTTTTAATTACGCACTTACGTTTCCGACACTTACGTAGCTAATAGCGATAACAGCGATAAGTCAGGTGAAAAAATATCTCGATATAAATATTTATTTATATACGAAAAGTATCGATTTGGTTACATTTCTCCCATCCCTAGCGTCGGCTTTTGAATATAAAACAAACGACGCGCCGAAAGTAATTGTTATTTGTTCCCCGTGCCCCGTGTTTTTTTTTTCGCATCTAGTAGTCCTTGTGCCCGTCGAACGGAAGTGTCAAACCCACCAGTGCCAGTCGCCCCAGTTGTGTAGTCAGTAGGAGCATAGGATTCCACATTTCCACACAGGACAGACCCGTTTGCTGCTCTCTGCCCGGCAAACACAAAAATTTAGTGAATATTTTCTACACTTTTTTTTTCGGTTGTGTTTTCTTTTTTAATTTGATAAAGTCACGTTGTGCCGACCGGTATTGTAATTCGGCTCGGTTTTCGTTGTTCGTCGGGGGTCTGGTGACCTTGCGCGACCCGCACCATGGACCTGCGCAGCTGGCGTAAGGTCCTCATCCAGTGGGTAAGTAGTGGCGATGCCGAGATCCTCCGGGTTCTAACCCGATACCATCCTCTAACGCGATTCCCCCACGCAGGTGATAGAGTGTCGCTTCATCGAACACAACTTTATCACACTGGAGCAGTCGGACATCGATGCCTTCTTCTCGATCTACGTGCAAAAGGCCCAGGTGGCGCCGGTGGAGGAGGAGGACGCGCTGCCGGCCCAGCCCGAGGAGCACCGCTCCCCCCTGCAGAACTTCCTGAGAGGTGAGTCCTCTGGTATTTTGCATTTCCAGCCCGAAATAGTTTGGCATGTCATGCCTCCTGAAAAAACAGGGTTGTCATCCTTCATCATAGGGGATTCTATTTTTTCAAAGTCATTGTTGTCCAAATGTCATGAGTCTGCATTCCAAGACACCTTTGATATAGGAACTTTTATAAAGAAAATAAAATAGGCACCTACCAGAGTCGATGGTTATAGACCTGATTATATGAGAATTTCACTTAATTGTCAACAGAACTAGTGGAAATTGTGGTATTCAAGGACTAATGGTTATTTTATACCATTTCAGTACTTCCAGGTTATATATGTAGACTCATATCTAGAGTTTCCCTTTTTAAAGAAATTTCTTTTGTGCCTTGAAAAGGTTTTGGGTATACATAGGAACCTTGTATAGACACTATCCGAGTTGATATTTATGTTATAGAACTGATTATATGAGAATTTCACTTTGTTGTCAACAGAACTAGTTGAAATATTAGTATTCAAGGACTAATGGTCATTGTATATTATTTCAGTAATGCCAGGGTATATAAACTCATATCTAGATCAGATAAAAAGGTTTTGGATATAGGAACATTCATGGGGAAAAGGCAGGACATTGTTGTTTAAGTTATAGAACTGATTAAATGAGTATTTTTTTATTTTCAATAAAACTAGTTGAAATATTATATATTATATTATATTATTCAAGGGCATATCTTTATTTTATGCCATTTTAGCCAAATCTTGTATTGTGATTATTAATACCATTTAGATACGTACACATATCAAATCCCCTTTTTAATTTGGTTATTTTCTTAAGGTTTTGGGGTTTTCAAAGGATTTTCTCTCTTGCATTTTACTTTATTTCAATTCATTGTCAATAAACTAGTTGAAATAGCAGGATTATTCAGAATTAATGGCCATTTCACACAATTTTAGTGATATCTTAGATTATTATAAGAACTGCAAGGGTGTGAACCCTTCTCAAGTCCCCTTTTAACCCAGTTCCTTTGGCACCTTGAAAATGTTTTGGGATTTTCCAAGGATTTTCCTTCCCTAACCCATTTTATGATTAAAACTAGCCAACTAATGATACACATTTTTATTCAAACGCAGATCATTATCCAGAGTTCAGTGCCCATATAGATGGCCGTGGACAACTCGTGACCGCGGACTACTTGTACGTCTACACGCTGCTCCTGCATTACTCCTGCGTGAAGCAGCCCAGCGTGTTCATCCACAGCATCTGCAAGAAGCTGCCGGAGCTAGTGCAGACCTGCATCGCCAACTTCTTCGGCCAGACGTTGGAGCAGCAGTTGACGCGCCAATTTCTCCGCCAGTCTATGAGCAATGTGGCTGTGACTTTCCGCCAGGGCGTCGAGATCAGCCCCAATCGTCCGAGCTGCGGCCCCATGAGTCCCGAACAGGCCATTGACACCACACCGGGCACAGCCTCGTCCACATCCGCATCGCCTCGGCCGCCGAGCAGCACGCCACAGATCCGTCATCGCGATCGCAAGCGCCTCCAGATGTCCGCCAACGAGATGCCAGCTCCGCCCACACCCAGGAGCGAGCTGCTGGAGCAGCGTACCCGGGAGCTGCGCGGTGTTCGGGCCCAGCTGGAGGTGTTGTCCTACGAGAAGACCGTGCTCGAGGAGCAGCAAGCGGAGAAGGAGGACCTGATTAAATCGCTAAGCAAAGGTAGGAATGCCTCATAGATCTTGTGGCTTGCAGCCCTTTGATAATTAAATATTATATATTATTAATTTTTCCCATTTCAGAAAACATAATGGCCAAGAGTCAACTGGCCAAGCTCAAGAACGCCGTCCAGAATGGTGAGAATGCCGACGATTCCGTGACGGACAACGTGCCAAATGAGTTCGATCATGTAGGTAGTAGACCACCAGATGGTCACAGGTAGCAGGTGCCATAAACCAATAATAAAACTTTACCTTATTTCAGCTGAAGCGGAGCCTGATGAAGGAAATCAGCCAAAAGGAGGCCATTATCGCCGAGACCAACGATAAGCTACAGGATTTGCGCGCCGAAAAATCCGAGCTGGTCGAGGAGGTAAGCTACCTGTCTGATTTTATGGGGGCATTACACAAAAGAACTAAATCCGCCGAATTTTGTGTGAATATCGGCGAAAAACTAGTAACCTTAGGGTTGGAACTGTACACACGTTTGGTATTTGTTAAATTAATATTTTTGAACTCACATTTAATGAATATTCATATGATTATTTTTGTATTTAATTTTAACAAATTAAAGCTAGTAGGTATATAATTCTAAAATTAATATTGGCGAGAAAGGGAGCTGTTTTAAATTCAAAGTACCTAATATCTACCTAAAATTCCCTAAATATATATTTATATTGATACTCATATAATTTGTTTTTCTTCTTGAATAGCTTAAAGCGTCCGGGGACAAACTTCTCGCGTGCGTGGACAGAATCCGGGAGCTGGAACAGCGCCTGGAGGAATCCATCCTGATTGTATCTTCCAGAGAAGATACAATCATCTGCTTGGAGCGCGACAAGCAGGAGCTGGATCGTTGTCTACAGGAAGCGCGCGAGGAGTTACACAACCGACGTGAGGTTCTAAATGCGTCCTCGGACTTGCTCAACTGTTCCCTGTCCGCGAACACCACGCCCGAGAATCTGGGCAGCTCTGTGGTCGACAAGCAGCTGCGCGAGAAGGAGCACGAAAACGCCGAGCTGAGGGAAGAGCTGCAGAAGCAGAACGCAATCTTGCTGGAGTTAAGCGAGAGTGTGGCTTGCTTCGTCGAGAAGCACAGCATCGAGCCTGACCCGCTGGCAGACGAGAAGTCCCCATTAGTGTTGTCCAGCATTTATATGATCGAGTTGACATTTGCGGCGGAGGTGGCCAAGAACGCCCGACTACAGAAGCAGTGCGACAGTCAGACCAAGGATTTCGACGATCTTCACTCGAGGTTCCAGTGGTCAGTCGAATCTCTGGAGAAACAGAGAGAACAGTTGGACGAGGCCAGGGCCAGGATTGATGAGCTTGAGGAGGAACTTGGAGAAGCAAGTCGGAGTCATGCCAGAAAGATTCGTCAAATGCAGGAGGATCACGATCACGACATTAACGTGTACCGCTTGGAGAACAAGAAGATAATTAAACTCAACGATAAGCTCAATGAGATGGTGGCCAAGGGAGACGCACATCTGGCCGAGATCAAGGAGCAGCTGGGCGAGAAAGAGCGTCAGATAGACGATTTGGGTGCTCAAATCTTGGATCTGCACGAGCGGAACGAGTCGCTCGGAAATAGGATCACCCTGATCGATGAGGAGCGAAGCAGCGAGGCAAGCCGTTCGGAGAAGGAGCTGCGCTGTCATACGTACTTGCGTGACAAGTATAACCATTGTCGAAGCCAGCTTAAGGATAGGATCGAGGACATGGATAAGTTGACCCACCAACTGGATGCGTCTGACTGGGAGAGCGCGTGTCAACGCGTGCTCCAGTTGCAGTCTGAATGCGAATCTCTCATGATGACAATGGAATCGCTAAATACGAACATAAAGACAAGGGCGGATGAGGTGCAGCGTCTCACCAGCCAACGGGATGAGCTTAATATCCAAAACGATTTTCTGAACCAGCAGTACGGCAAGTTAAAGGAGGATTCAGACTATTTTCTGGGCCGCATCTCTAGCCTCTTAAGGGCCGAAAACTCTGTGACCTCTCTGACATCCTCCATCGACTCGACAACGGACGAAATTGGCAAGCGATTCCGTGAAATTGAATCGTTGGTCGAGCAGCACATGAAATCGTTTGATGAGTCTGAGGCGAGGGTGAATAGTTTGAATGATGAGTTGGCAGATCTTCAGCGACGCATTGCAGAGCTTACCAATGAGAACGAGACACTGGTTGCCCAGAAGGTCCAAGAAGTGGACCAACTGGGTGAAGAAATTGAAAAACGGAATGACTTGATTAAAAAACAGAATGACGAGATCGCCCCTCTCGCCAAAAAGGTTGGCCTGTTAGAAAAGGCTCTGAAAAAAACTCAGGACAAGTTGGCGAAGGCTCTTGTGATGTCACAAAGCTTAAGTACGGCAGCCATCAATTCTATTGCCGCCATTGAGCCTCGTCTTTTGAAATTGGGTTCAATCTCCACTTATGCGGGATGCACTGATTCAAAAGACCCCGCGCAATTCCAATCTTGGATGACCCAGTTTGTAGACATCTATGACCAAATGGATGCCAGTCGCCAGACTCTGGAGGACCGCTGCGGTGAGGCCTCGAGGAAAATGGATACGCTTAGCAAGGCCAAGAAGCGACTGGAGGAGCAGGTGCAGCAACTGCAGAATAAGTCGACCAACGATCAGATCCCTATGCTAAAGCAACTCAACGAAACCATCAACAACCTGGAGCTGGTGAACGACAAGCTGACCAAGGACAACATTAAGCTTCATGACATGAATCTGGAGTTGGGTGAGAGTCTAATGAAGTCCCACAAGGAGGTGGAACGTCGCGCAACCAAATACGTCCAGCTGGAGGCTGCGGATAGGCGGAAGGCCAGCGATCTGCAAGATTGCCGAAAGAAGCAAGATGAACAGAGAGCGGAACTGAAGTCCATGCAGGAAAAAATGGCCGCGTTAAAGGAAACGTATGAGAAACAGATTGAAGAACTGAAAGCTAACTGTGAACAGCGGTCCAAGGACGTTGAGAAAGAGGTGGATGGAAGTCACGACTTGCAGGTAAACCTAAAGGAAAGTGAGGACAAGGTATCAAAACTAGTGGAAGAGCACAAGCAACTGTTGAAGAGCACGAAAGATGAGCACGAAAAGCGTTGCAAAGAGCTCGAGAAGCAGTTGGCCGAAAAGGATGAAGAGCAGTCAAAGTTGAAGGCTTTGGAAGCAGAATGTCAAAAGCGCTGCCAAGACATCGAGAAGCAGCTGTCCGAGAAGGAGTCCCAGTCCTCGGAGTTGGTCAAAGAGCACGAAGAAGAAGTTAAGACAATCAAAGCGGAGCTGGAGGAGGCTCGCTACCAGGAGAAGGAGATGCGCCTAAAGGACAAAGAGCTGCGCGAGACCATAGAGACCCACAAGCAACTCTTAAGAGAAGCTACTTCCGATTTACAGGATTCTCGCCTTCAGGAGCAGAGCATGCGCCAAACTATGGAGACCCACAAGCAACTAATGATGGAATCGGGTCCCAGCGAGGAGGTCCTCATTTTGCGTAACAAGCTGCAGGAGGAAGAGAAGCTTACGAAAGAGCTCAAAGCAAAGCTGGAGAAGCAAGGAGGCAGCGAGGAGCTTCTCAGCTTGCGCAATAAGCTCCAGGAGGAGGAGAAGCTTAGGAATGAGCTCAGGGTAAAGGTAGAGAAGCTGGAATCCAGCGAGGAGCTTGTCAGTTTGCGTAATAAGCTCCAGGAAGAGGAGAAGCTTACGAATGAGCTCAGGGCAAAGGTAGAGAACCGAGAATCCAGCGAAGAACTTCTCAGCTTGCGCAATAAGGTCCAGGCGGAAGAGAAGCTTACGAATGAGCTCAGGGCACAGCTGGAGAACCGAGAATCCAGCGAGGAGCTGCTCAGCTTGCGCAATAAGCTCCAGGCGGAAGAGATGCTTACGAGTGAGCTCAGGACACAGCTGGAGAATCGAGAATCTAGCGAGGAGCTGCTCAGCTTGCGCAATAAGCTTCAGGCGGAAGAGAAGCTTACCAACCAACTAAGAGCAGAGCTGCAGGAGCAACGACCCAGCGAGGAGCTTCTCAGTTTGCGTAATAAGCTGAAGGAAGAAGAGAAACTTACGAATGAGCTCAGGGCACAGCTGGAGAATAGAGAATCCAGCGAGGAGCTGCTCAGCTTGCGCAATAAGCTCCAGGAGGAAGAGAAGCTTACGAACCAACTGAGAGCAGAACTGGAACAGCGAGGATCCAGCGAGGAGCTTCTCAGTTTGCGTAATAAGCTCCAGGAGGAAGAGAAACTTACAAATCAGCTCAAGGCGCAGCTAGAGAAGCGAGGATCTAACAAGGAGCTTGTCAGCTTGCGTAATAAGCTTCAGGACGAAGAAAAGCTTACTAAGCAGCTCAGGACAATGCTAGAGAAGAGAGAATCCAGTAAGGAGCTTGTTAGTTTGCGTAATAAGCTCCAAGAGGAAGAGAAGGTTACTAAGCAGCTCAGGGTGAAGCTAGAGAAGCAACGTAAAGAGTTGAGTAAGGCCAAGGCGGACCTGGAAGACTTGAAAAGCGCCGAGAAGGATTTACACAGTCTACAAACCAAACTTAAGGACGAAGAGAAGCTTACTCATCATCTTAAGGAGGAGTTGAGCTCAGCTAAGGTCCAACTCGGAGGCGATGCAAGCAGTACGACTGAACTAAGAAAACTGTACGACAACTCCAAGGAGGAGCTGATCAGTTTGCGTAACAAGCTCGAGAACGAAGCGAAGCTTATGGATCAGATGAAAATGTTGCTAGACAAGCAACACAAAGATCTGGCCAAGGCCAAGGAGCAGCTCAAGAGCGCCGAGAGCTCCAAGGAGGAACTGCTGGCTCTCCAAAGCAAACTTCAGCATGAACAGAAACTTACGGATCAGCTTAAGGAGGAGCTGAGCAAGGCCAAGGCCGAACTCGCAAGCAATGCAAATAGAACGACGGAACTTAATAAATTGTATCAGAGCTCCAAGCAGGAACTGCTCAGTCTACAAACCAAACTTCACGACGAACAGAAACTTACGGATCATCTAAGGGATCAGCTTAAAGACGAACTGGATAAATTGTGTGGCAGCTCCAAGGAGGATCTGCTCAGTTTACAAACTCAGCTCCAGAACGAAGAGAAGATCAGGAATCTGATCAAGAAGAAGCTGGTCGAGAAAGAGGAAGAGCTAAAAGCGACCAAGTCGCAACTTGAAAGCAATGCAAATCGCTCCAAGGAGGAGATGCTCAGCTTGCGTAATAAGCTCCAGGGCCAGGAGAATCTAAGTCATCAGCTCAATGCCGAGCTGGCCAAGCAGCAGGAGCTGCTCAGCACAGCCAATGCCCAACTCAAAAGCTACGCAGATCTGCAAGCGTTGTACGACGTCTCCAAGGATGAGTTGGTAAGGCTTTGGAATATGATTCAAACGGAGCAACAGCTTTCGAAGCAGCTCAGAGCAGAGCTGAAGGCTCAGGCCGATGCTCACCAGAAGGAAGTGGATGGTTTGAAACTAGAAAGGGATTCCATACTGTGTGAGATCCAAGTGGTTAAGCAGCGAATGGTGAAGGCCGAGCGCGAGTACCAGGTCAGTCTGGCCACCCTGGAGGACCAAATTGAAACGTTGGAGGAGCGCCAGAAACAGGCGGGACCAGAGTGTGCCGCTGCCAACGACCGGATCAAAGAGCTGGATTCAAGTTGCAAAGCCAAGGAGGAATATATCGACGATTTGAGGGATCAGCTCTTGCAGGCCGAGCTCATGTACGATCGCCTGGAGCTAGCGAATAGCTGCCAAGATGGGGAGGTGCAAGAACGAAACCGACAGCTGGCAAAGAAAGATGAAGAGATGGCTGAATTGCGCAATTGCGCTGAGCGTAACCAGAAGCAGGGGCAGCAGGATATGGTAGAGTTGCAGCAACGTTTGGATAGCGAGATGGTCAAACGCCAAAAGGCCGAGGAACAGTTGGCCGCAGCCAGCGGACGACTAACCGATCTTGTCCAGGAATTGGACGGCACACGACTCGTCCACGATGCCTGTCAATTCGAGCTGGAGGAGAAGACGCGCGAGGTTGAAACCATTCGTGCCGAGTCGACGGAGCGCATCCGTTCCTATAAGGAGCGCCTGGACGCCCTATCACAGCAGCTGGCCCAATGCAAGGAAGACCTGGCCGAGCTGAGATCGGCCAACGAGAGCCGATCGCAGAGTCCAAAAGATCTTGGTGCCACCTACAGCAAGGCGGATGCCCCGGAAGCGGACTCCAATCTCGGCCAGCTGCACCAGGAGGCGGTGCGAAACAGCAAGCTTGCGCTGGACTGCCAGATCCTGCAGGCCAAGTATCGCGACGCCAAGGATGAGATCCAGCGCTGCGAGCAGAAGATCAAGGACCAGCGTCTCGAGATGGAGGGCAAGTTGGACAAGATGAAGACCAAGATGGTAAGTCGTTTTTAGTCCTAAAACCGAATTCGGTTGGTGGCATGGACATATCCTTATCCAATAAAAAGTGATTACATCCCAGAAACCATGCCATTTTAGACCTGCCGTTGGATTTTTTTTTTTGCCTGTGCATGTTTTTTACGTTGTTTGTTGTTTTGCTGTACTAACTTGTCCAGAATTAGGGGGTGGTGGTGGTTTCCTTGTGTATGTGCTCTTACAGGTCCTCTAAATTCACCGGAGTTTCGGTTAAAATTGATCGAGAGATGGATGCTTAGCTATAAGGTATACTTATATACATCGATCTAGTCATGTCCTTTCTTCATCTTTAAACAAATTTATAAAAAGCTAGGGCTTCTTTGACTATAGACGGAACATAAGGAATATCCTATAGCAGCTATAGAGCTTAGAGAACTTGGGGAACTCTCATATTTGTCAAAGAATATAATAAATTTAAAGAGCTTAGGTCAGGATATTTATTCGATTCTCGTATTAAAATTTGAAATCATAATAGAAGGCATATCCACAATTGCAGAGTTGTAGCTTTATTTAACCGAACTGTCACACCATGGAATTAAAAAGCATATATCTTTCCTTCCTCTCTCCATTCACTCCTTCAAAAAAAAAAAAAACACCAATCAAACATCCTCCATTTCCAATCCCAATCCCGGAACCCCAAAAATATCCCATAAACCCCCATGCCAACCAAAAGACCCAGACATATCTGTCGGTCGACCCGAGGACTGTTGGCCGCCTTACGAGGGTCTCAAGAGGCACAGATGCGAGACGTGGGGCAGAAGTGGCAGCTGAAGAACAAGCGGTACCAATGGCAGGACAAATATTGGTCAGGCGCATTGGCGACGAGCCGGTAGAGGTCGGGAACGTTTACAACGAACCGGTAGAGGTCGCGAACCCTGACAACGAACCGGCAGAGGTCCGAAACAATGAGATCCCGCGCCGTTACGTATACCAATGCACCCGATCCCTGTTATTCCTGGTCGGCCTGAACGCCTTATTTTTAGCTGGACTTCTCTTGACTCTGCATATGAACGACACAGAGATCGATATCGTTTTTCATAGCCCAACGGAGTTCTAGACTGACAAATGTAGATTTTGTTATTAGCTATTTACATGTTGTTATATACTTATGTACCTACTTTGAATATATATATCTGATAAATTTCCACAATGCCTCGGCATTGCCCAAAATGTTTTTTGTTTGTTTTGTTTGTTGTTTATTGTTTATTTGTTATCCTCGCTGTACTCACTGCTGTCTCACTTGCTCGCCCCCCGAAACCCGAACCCAAAATATACACTGCCCTAACTTGTCCACGTTCACCCACACGCCACACGCACCCGGACATTTGACACACCATCCGCAGCGCTCCTTGTACACGGCGGAGGTGACCCGCATGAAGGAGAAGCAGGAACGGGATGCGGCCAAGAGTGCGTCCGAGATGGAGGCCCTCACAGCCCAGGTAAATATGCGCTCTTCTAGTCTTCAATCCATTGGAGTTGTGATACTAATTCTTGCATCTCTTTTGTGTAGAACGCCAAGTACGAAGAGCACACGCGCAAGCTGTCCAACCAGATTGTCCGGCTGAACGAGAAAATCCTGGAGCAACAGAAGCAGCATGCCATCATCAGCACCAAGTTGCGCCATCTGCAGATGCAGCCAGTGTGCGAGGCGAGGCCCACCACTGCCACGATAACCGTTTCCTCCAGCTCATCGACGGCGGCCACCGAGGATTGGCAGCCCTTCAAGCGGCCCAGTGCCCCGTCCTCCAACCTGGCCATGGAGGATGAGGAGGGCGAGGTGTTCAACAACACCTACCTGACGGACCTCAAACTGGGACGTGTGCCCGCGGACATGACGTAAGCGATGGTCTTTGATCTGTTACCCCGAAATTAATATATTTATCGTTTGTGCAGGGCTGAGGAGCTGATCTATAGGAACTCGCTGCAGCCGCCACACCTGAAGAGCACTTATGCCGCCCAGTATGATCTGGGCAGCCAGGACGAAGATCTTAAAGTAAGCGTTAGCAGTAGCCCGACCTCCGGCGGCAGAGTCACCGGCAATAGTAGCAGCAGCAACAGCAGCAGCAGCAGTAGCAGCAGGACCAGACACGGCTCGAGCGGCACACCCTTGCGGGCCCAGCACGCAGCCATGAAAGCAAAGTTTGCCCGCATGATGCGCCGGCAGTAGAACCATTTAACCCATCCCCTACCAAGACACCGAGTGAGCTTTTGTCCCAGTAAAGTGTCCGTGCCGTTCTGTCTTGAAATTGCTGTGGTTGTTTACGTTCTTGTCTTGTCCTTACTACATGTCCTGTTTAATATATATGAGTGTCAAGCTAACACAGTTGCTGTCCAAGGCCCCGTATGTCTTATATATCAATCTTAAGGGTTATTTGTTTTATCACCTTTTGCAGGACGGACCACACAGTCTGGATGACAGCATGAGTGCCCTGCTGAGCTCCTCGAGCACTGGGACGCGCAAGAAGTCCATGGGCACCCATTACAAGCGGCCGGGACCGCCCACGCCGAGCAAGAACGGTGGCAGGTTGTCCTTTGGCAGTTCGGAGCCGCCGCGCGAGATCCTGCGGGAGTTCGGCGACCACCACAACAACACCTCCAAGACGCCGGCGCGCTTTAAGTTCCTCACGCAGCGCTTCAGCGTGGGCAGCAGCGGTTTGCCCCGGGATGAGGTGAGTGCGGACCATGGAGTCCATGGCTAGTGTGCAGTAGATTTGTGCTTTTCAATGTTTTGGTTGTTTTGTGGATGTAGTGCTTGTGTGACACTGAACTTAAGGGGACTCATTTAGGCTCTCTGATTGGTTTTTAAAATAATTGGAATATTTGTAATGATATATGGTCGAAAAAACAATAGTTATATCTTAATTGGAAATATTGTAGGAATGTCAAGGCAAAAACTGATGGGAAAATGTTTGTTGTAATTTACATTTTGTATTACGTTTACTTAGCAAACGAACATTTGGATTTTATTATAACTAGACGTTGCATTTTATGTAAAATCGTTTTCTTAAAATGAAATTTTCAGACATTCGATTGATTAAAAAATGATTTCATAAAGTCATAAATCATAAAATATAATCCCAATCTAATTTTGGTTTTGTATAAAAAATTAGTAATTCGACTGAAAATATTTAAGAAATCGAATTCACATAAAATCGCACATCTAGTTATGATAAAGTGTCTATGTTATCTGGCATAAAAGGAAGTAGGAATGTTTTAAGGAACATGAACATCAGAAAAAATATTCCTAAAGATGCTTCCCTACTTCTCTCTTTAAAAAATTTGTAAAAGGTATACAAAAAAGTGGGAATATATTTGGGAATAATGTTTCTAATCATTGGAAAAGAATATTCAGTTCACTTTTTAGGGAAACTCCCCCCATTTTTTCTTTAAACAAGTCGTAAAGGTATACAAAATATTTTTTTTGAAATCTACTTGTAATTGACTTTATGGGTAAACTTACCTACTCCTTCCCTTAAAAAATCTTTAAAAGTATAAAAATGTAGGAATATTTTTAGGAAAATGTTTAGGAACTGTTAAAAAGAATAGGGGAAACTCTCATACTCCTTTCTCTAAAAAAGTCGTAAACGGTTTGGAAACTTGTTTTTTAAATAGAGAGTGTTCAGTGTCATCGAAAATTGTCTTATACTTGAGCTGTAGCTTGGATAGTCCAAATCCTTAGTTTAGTGCCATAGGGCATTTTGAGTGCCCTAGTGCTTTGTCCATGTGTCGTCTTCGTGCGCGTGTTGTTGTCGTCCTCGTCCTTTGTGTGGCTCCACTGCAGCCGGCAACTGACCTGGCCTCTCCCACAGCTGCCGCGTCGCAAGCGGCCGAATCTTCTGACCGGAATACAGCGCCGTAGGCTGCGCCAGGCGGTGGGTTTGTTTTGTACATCAACGCCCCGCAAGAGCCGCTCCTACTACGATCAGCAGCGTCTGATCCGCGCCAGCGATGCGGACACATCGGAGGCGCAAGTCGAAGTAGAGGAGGAGGAAGAGGAGGAGATGGTAATGGAGGCAGAGGAGGAGCGCCCAGAGGATCAGGCTGAGCAGCAGGGCACTCCGCACTTGTCCACTGCAGCGCTGTTGGCCCTGACCAAGGGCAACACCCGCCGCCTGACTGGCCAAATGAAGCAACGGAAGGGCCGCGTTTCCCTCTGCATACACGGCAACATTTTCGCCAAGAGCCGTACCGCGGCGGCGTTGAAGGTGTCCCATCAGGTGGTGTCCGGAAAGCGGGTTCTGCTGCGTCGAAAGTTGCGCCAGGAGCGGTTGGGCCGCTTCGATCAGGCCCGCCACCTGGACCAGGTCTCCTTCGCCAAGTCGCCCGATTCCGCCGACAATAACAACTACAGTCTGCACAATCGCAATGAGGAGCAGCAGCAGCAGCAGCTCCTGATGGGCCGGACGGTGGTGCTGGGTGGCAAGAGGCCAAGGAGTCCTGTCGTGTCCACCACTTTCAACGTGGAGCAGCACAGCGAGACCTGGCAGCTGCAGCAGCAGTTCGAGTCCGAGAACCTGGCCACCTGGGCCATGGAGAATGACCAGAGTGCCTTGGACGAGACCCAGGAGGTCTGGCATTTCGAGCAGCTGTGCCAGGAGACGGAGTCCACGGCTCCCTTCCAACTGCAGCCGCTTAACTATGAGCCAGCCGTTGAACCAGCGCCGGCGGAACTGAAGCTACCGCAATTGGTCAGCTCGTGCAGCAACATCACCGATGCCAGTTGCACCACCAACATGACCAGCACCTCATCCCGGCGATCCACCTGCACCGTCTACTCGATGGGCAGCGTGCACATGCAGCCGATGCCGCAGATCAATATCACCTATGTCCAGCCCACGGGCTCCCAGCTGGCCAGGTCCATGCACAACCGCTCGCTGCCGGCTCAGTGCAGGCGAATCCTGTGCCGCCTTAGCTTCGGCGAGCGGGTGATCGTGGGCTTGATCCTGCTGGCCATCGTGGGGCTGTGCTGCCTGCAGCTGGAGAACAGGACGGTGCTGGTCCTCACCGCCGTGCTGGCCGCCATGGGCCTGCTTCTCCTCACCGTTTCGTTTGCCGGTCGCCATTAGAAACGCCACAATAAAAACCAGAAACCAAAGCAATGGAAATCGCACAGATTTCGCTTAGCCATGTGTAATGCCCATCGTTATGTGTGTACTCATCTCTTGTCCATTTACAGAACTCGCCGCCCAAGCGCCGTCTCAGCAACATGTTCAAGCGCAAGTAGCTGCCGTCGCAGTATTATCTACTCATTTTCCGATCCAGATCCACATCCAGATCCAGTCTCCGCTGCGTCCACCTGATTATCACAAATACTTTTCGGATTCAATTGGGAAATCTTCATTTATTATTGGAATTAAGCTTTTTTTTTCTGCCTCAGTTAAACCCTTTCTGGATATAAAAATCTATGTTTATTATATGTTTAAATGGTACCATATCAAGAAGAACATCAGATGAAAAATAAAATTTTATGTACATATTCAAAGATTGTGCAGTTTTCAATGCGGAAAAATGTGTTCTGCTCATTGAGCGAAAGAAATCTGGCTTTATTGGTAGTTATCTTGGAAATGATCATTTATTCGGGGGTGGGATTGTAATTTGACTAATTTCTAGATCAGCTAGTGGAACGACTGGCGCCATCCAGTTAGAAAAATCTGTTTAACCAATTTTAAAGCATTATATTTACATGTTATTCGGGAATTCATTTTTAAAAGAAAATAATAATTAAAAAATATAAAGAGAAATAATCCATTATTAAAAAAAAAGTTAAATATTAAAAAAGGCTAAGAATGTTTTTAAAGATATTTAAATACCTGATCTATATTACATGTACTTGTAAAAAAAATGTATAGGGTGTTTTCTAGGGAAGTTCTGGCTCACAAAAACCTGACTACAACTATAAATGCCTTTATATAGGTCAGATAAGTAGGATATTTCGTAATGATGGGTCTTAATCAGAGGGAGGCCGGTACTATAACGCTTAAGAGATTGTTTTTAAGTTGGGGGCCGTGAAAACGGTCCGAAGAAAGAAGTTCGAGAAAACCTGCTCCGGCCAAGGTGAGCAGGAGGCTCGCTCCACCGATCTGTTGAGAGGCCCGATCGACTGACTTACCCACTGACTAACCTGACTCTGATAAATCGGGGACTGTTATGATGCAATGGCAAGGCTTGCGCGAAAAACATATTTTTGTTTATCGCGATATAAAAGGCCAATTAAGTGCCGGGCACAACAACAACAGCTTTGACTAATCACAGTTAAAGGCAAAACAAATATTTAGAACATTGTAAATAAAAAGAATATTTACATAATAGTCAGGGATACCCAATAACAAACAATATTTGCCACTGTAAGCATGGTTGAAAACAAAAACACAAAGACGTTTAGCAATGGTTTGTTGGGGGTCTTGTAAGGTATGCTGATAAGTTTGGTCAGGGAGTTAGGATAAGTTTAGTCAATGGAAAAATAGGTAAGAATCAGATACTAAAAAAGAAGAAAATATGAACAATAGGATATCCTTTTATATATATATATTTATATATATACCATTTTTTCTTTAGATTTTATAACAGTTTTATAGGTTTTAACAGGTTTATAAGGTTTTAATAAAATTCACTGCATTATCCATAATCAGATTAAAATAAAATGACTCAAGGCTGACTCATAGTCCCTAAAATAAATTATCTGATTAAAACTAAATGTATACTCGCATAGTATCGTTAATTTTCTATTTTTGATTTAAAGAACAAAATAAAAGTTTAAAATATAAAAATAACTTTGTCATTCCCCCACTTTTTGATTTAAATAACCACATTCGTGAGACTAAGTCAAAATAAATCGTAATATACGGCTCAATATTGATCAGTTCTATTTATCAAGTTGTATTCTCATTCGTTTCTAAATTTCTTCTTTTGTGAATGTCCATTTTTGTGGCTTTAACTCTTGTTTCTGATTTTTTGCGACGCAGTTTGGAACTGCAACGGATTCCTGTCCGGGCGTCAGATCCAAAATTACCGGGATCCCCGCTTCGCAAATCCCTAAAAATGCGTTGTCATCGTCAACAGGTGCCAGTTAATCTAGCTGATCTAGTTGATCGGGTTCAGATATAGATATAGCTATATACTCTTATGCATATTCGATTATGCAAATCGGTGCGATTACATCAATGGACTTGAATAGCTCAGTGAATTCCACGTTTGTCCAGATGTGCATCTGGTAAAAGTATTTTTCAGGTATCTGTCACATTTTAATATGAATCATTATTATTATAAGTTTTTAATAAAGAATTAGAATTTAGATGTTTGGTTTGGTTCTTTATTTTAAAGTTATGATTATATAATTTTTATATTCTTTATATTAAAATATATATATTATATAATGTGTCATAACAAGATATTTATAATCCTCCAAATCAAAAAGTACCCCTTTCCTCATTTTATTATTTTTGCATTAACCCGTGTTTGCCAATTTAAACACGGATGTTTATAACACTGGTGGATGTTACAAGTAAAGAGTTCAAAGAAACTCACATTAATATATTATTTACGCGTAAATTTGTGAATGAAAGCAGCCATTATCTTTTGGGTAAATAACTTGTCGCTATCAACCAGACTTAAGAGATTTTTTGTTATTTCTAAAGAATAATCATATATTTAACAAAGATGATCCTTATTTATGATCTGCAAATAAAGAAGTGTGCCCTATGTGAAAATGCCATATTAATCTCTATTTAAGGTTTAAATAAAAAAGGGAAAAGTAATATGCTAAGGTAGAGAACTCATTTAAATTTGCTTATAAAATACCTTTAAATGTTATGTAAGTATTTGATCCTATCAGTTTTATAACAGAATCAGGATATATGTATTTATGTACTTGTTCTACTTGAATTTAAATCTTTATCATCATCTCTCTTAGAATTATAAATAATCATATTGATCGAATTAAACCAAAGCTCAAGTTTGATTTAATCTCACAGGACATTTATGAAAGTTCCTAAAATATTTGATAAATTGAAAACAGCATTTTTCCGATTGAAATAGTGTCTAGCCAGATGGTTCGGATCGATGACCGCTAAGATCGCAGAACCGGGAACTATATGCCTTGGATATTGGATGGGTGGTTGGTTAGTGGGTTGATGGGTTTGCTGTTTTCAATGGGCGGGGGCGAAATCTATCCATCAGCCCTCGACCCCCCGATATGCATTAATGGTTTTGGTTGGCTGGTGCTTGGATTTGGCCCAAGACGTTATAGACAACTTTGGCGCATTTAAATGATTCGATGCGATGCGGCTGTTGTTGTTTATATCAAATCAAATCGAATCGAACTAAAATCTGGTTCCGAGTCGGGCCAGGCATTATATGAATATGATTTCGAGGCGGCGGGTATTCAAATCAGTCCGGCGCCCCATAGTTGTTGTTATTTCTTTTCTTTCGATCGGCCCTCTCGGCTCGATCCGAAGCCAAAGTCAGGCGCGTGCTATCCGGCCGATGTGAGTGTGTGGGCTATATACCTATACCTATACCCATAGCCAGACCCAGACCCAGACCCAGATATATATATATAGAGAGCCTATATGACAGCGGCTAAGCGGGGCCCGCCAGAGGCGATAAAAGCCCCAAGATATCTCCGAAGTAGATCAGTTTAGTTCAGAATTCGCAATAGTCCCAAGCCAGACATTCAAACGGTTCGACTTTGAAGACCCCCATCGAAGACCCTTAATCGCAGAACCTCCATCGAAGAACCTCTAGCCACGACAGAGATCCTAATGCTCGTCTGGAACGATAAACAGGATACCAACTTTACATTCATTTGAGCAGAGTGCTCCAATTGCCAGGAGTCGGACCGGAGACACCGTTGAATTTGGAATTTTTGTTTGATTTTTTTTTGGGTTTTTTGGTATTCGTTTTTTTTTGTAAGGGCCGGTGATAATGCCCAGCAGTGTTGCCAACGAGAGTCAGTTCCGATTCCAGAGCAGTCGCAGTCGGGCCAGCTGTCCGAGCCGGAGTCCCAGTGACTCCCCGGACACCCCGCAGTCGGTCGCGGTTACTCCCAACTGCGATGTGGTGGACCAGGCGCTGGCCGAGCTCCAGCTGCAGTCGCAGGACCTAAAGGCGTCCACCAGTAGCAGCAGCAGCAGTGGACGCTCCGGATGGAAGATCAAGGGCTCCAAGTTGTCCCTAAACACGCACAATCGCATCCGGAACATTGTCGAGTCGCTGAAGATCAAGCCGAATCCGGAGAAGCCCATGATACCGCTGTCCATTGGTGAGTAAAATGATCTTCCCTTGAGATCCCTATTTTTAAAGAAGCCATCTTTGCCATTATTAAGTTAAGCATATTTACAAACGTTGAATAACAACCAAGACGGTTGGAATTTGTGTTGATGAAACCATATCATATTATATGATATATTAAATTACTATAATTTCTTCTTAAGAAGCCCTATTTTGATTGGCTTTTTTTCGTATTTTGCTATATTTATATATTATTTCATCAAGATTAGACTAGGTTGCCTTAAAAAATCTTTAAATATTGTTAGTTATTAAGGATAGGTTGCTTTATCGCCTAAAAATAGGTGTATCTCAGAATTTTTACTATGATTGCATAAAAACATAACTTTTTGGAGACTTCCTAGTTCAGGTAAACCAAAACTAATTTTGTCTAATCATCCCAAAACTTTTTAAGTATTTCGGCTAATATATGCTGTACTACATATATTTTCTTAGAATTTTCTATAGATCGAACCACATCAACTATCACTAATTTACACATTCTGCATTATGCATCGAATTCTGAGAAAAGCTAATATTGAGGTGCAACGAATTCAATGACTATAAATTATATCTAAAATTCTCAGAAAAACTATCTTTTCGATGCTATAGGTAAATTATACCTGAACTAATGGAATTATATTTCAGTAGTTAGTGCGAACTATCCAGTTTCGTGGGGAACCTGCTCCTCATTTTACCATATCCCCATAACATCTCTGACGTTTGGGCTACAAGTTGTCGGACTCATTTGAATATTTTGGATGTGTGATCTCGTTTGCTTTTGCCGAATTTTTATTTTTCATTTTTGGCAGCTGACTCGGCAGAAACTTATAAACTAGTTTTGCACAAAAATGAACGCCGAAATGAATGCGGTGCCATTGTGAAAAAAAGTGATGCATATGTTGTACACACCCACAAAATCGAGCCAATCAGAGATCGGTGCATTTAGCGCGAAATATCCTCGTATTCCTCAGAGGAATTCGGGTTTTCGGTCTTAGGAAATTTACAGAAATATATTATGCATTTCGTCGACCGGCGAGAGTTTCTAAATTCTTGCTAAAATATGCCAAATACCAGATATATAAAGTCTGTAAAGCTGTTGTTGTTTCGATTGTTGTTCTTGTTTTTATTTATATTTGTTGTTTTTTTTAGTAATATCATATTATTTTTGTAGCCAGGCACGCGCACTGTATTTGTGTGTTGAGGGATATTTGCATAAAATGTAGTTCCACCTGTTTGGCGGAGTCGAGAATAGAACTCGGGATCCGCGCCAGAAAATTCTGCCGCTTGTTTATCCATCGGAATCGGGAATCGAAACTAGGCGGAAACGAACGAGTTAGCCATTGACCCAATGCAATCTGTGAATCGAGTGCGAAGTCACATGATTTTTACTTTTAACACCACTGACTGACCCATAAGATGAGATAACAAATCAAAAAATATCCTAACCTTAGGGATTATCATGAGATATTAGTCAAAATTTCTTAATAATATATTGTTTAGTATTTTTAAATTGTATTAAAATGTTTATAATCCTCTATCCCTTCCCATCCCAGGTGATCCCACAACCTTTGGCAACCTGAAGGCCGCCGATGAGACAATGAAGGCGGTGTTGCATTCGCTGGAGAGCGGCAAGTACAATGGATATGCCCACACCCAGGGTCACGAGGTCGCACGCAAGGCGGTGGCCAAGTACAGTGCCCACCAGCGCCCCGAAGAGGAGATCGATCCCAACGACATATTGCTCTGCAGCGGCTGCTCCTCGGCCCTGGAGTACTGCATCCTGGCGCTGGCCGATCGCGGCCAGAACATCCTGGTGCCGCGACCCGGCTTCTGTCTGTACCACACCCTGGCCGAGGGTCTGGACATCGAGGTGCGCTACTACGACCTGTTGCCCGATCAGCAGTGGCGCGCCGATCTCGTCCAGCTGGAGAGCCTGATCGACGAGAACACCGCCGCCCTGTTGGTCAACAATCCGAGCAATCCCTGCGGCAGTGTCTTCGATGAGAGCCACCTGCGCCAGCTGATCGCCATCTGCGAACGCCACTATCTGCCCATCATCGCCGATGAGGTGAGTGACCGAAGGGGAACCCATAAAAATGGCCAGGCACTATCTAGCCACAGGTTGTTGGCCTTAAGTTTGGGATAACTTAATGGGTTTTTAATTTAAATACTATATTTTTTTAAAATATTTTTAAGTCCCAACAAGAAATATCAACAATATCATTATATTAATTTAAATACTACATCTAAAGAAGTTTCAAATCCTAACAAGAACAATCATAATAATGGAGCACATTGAACAGTAGTTCTTTTTAAATACTACATTTTAAAAATATATTTTCAAATCTTTATAAGAAGTATCAAAAATAGATTCATTAAAAATACTATATAAAAAATAGGTCAAATCCTTAAATCCAAAAAATTATGCAATCCAATCAAGAAATATCAATAATGGGGTTTTATTAAAATATTATATTTTTATTAAGTATTTGAAGTTCTATCAAGAAATATCCAAAGCTTACATTATATTAAACATTTTATAAAGATATTTGTATTCGATATTACTGTTTCGTAGTTAATAAAGTACTGATTCTTCCGCAGATCTACGAGCACTTTGTGTTCCCTGGCTCCAAACACTTGGCTGTGAGCAGCCTGACTACCGAGGTTCCAGTTTTTTCCTGCGGCGGATTGACCAAGCGCTTCCTAGTTCCCGGATGGCGAATGGGTTGGATCATCGTGCACGACCGGAAGCAGCGTCTGGGCGATGCCGTCAGAGGTCTGAAGAACATGTGTGGTCGCATCCTGGGTTCAAACACCATTATCCAGGGTGCATTGCCTGAAATCCTGACCAAAACACCACAGTCTTATTTTGACGGCGTAATTGATGTGCTTCACGTAAGGCGATTTAAATTATTCATAAAATCTTGCATTTTCTAGACATTTTTGTAGATTAATTTTTAAAATTTGTATAACAATGTTGCTAAAATGATGGTATAAAAACAAACAGTTTTTGTAAATCAAAAGTAACTTTATTTAAATAATTATTTAAAGGAAATCCTTTCAACAATGTACCTACAATACAGCCAAAAATGTTATTTTTAAAATAACAAAATTTTAGTAGAAGTTCAAGCCGTTTTTTAAACTCCTTTTCATAATTTTTTTTATGTTTTATTCACTAAAGCAATTTAAAATAATTTTTTTTAAGAATAATCATTTTCTTTAATGATTCTTGGTGTGTAAAATATGATTTCGATAGATACTTCGAACATTTTTTATTCTTTAGCTCTATTAACCTAAACATCCCCACTTTTCTATCCCACAGTCGAATGCCACACTGGCCTACAAGATGCTGAAGCAGGTGCGCGGCCTTAACCCCGTGATGCCCAATGGGGCCATGTACATGATGATCGGCGTGAGCATCGAGCGCTTCCCGGCCTTCAAGGACGACACCCACTTTGTCCAGGAGCTGGTCAACGAGCAGAGCGTCTTCTGTCTGCCGGGCAGCTGCTTCGAGTACCCGGGATACGTGAGGATCGTGCTCACGGTGCCCGGGGCGATGATCGAGGAGGCCTGCTCCAGGATTGCCGAGTTCTGTGAACGCCACTTCAAGAAGGACTCGCGCGCCTTTATCGAGCACCGACTGCTGGACGAGGATCTCGCCTTTTGAGCTGGGAGCAAAACATTTATTAGACATTCTAGACTACAATTTTTATCAAGTGTACATAAGTATGCATATATGCATGCATGTATGTATATAATATATATATATCAATCATTAACTATCCAATATAAGGAGTATTGTCTCAAAAAATTGCTGGAAAAGTGAAGCGCGTCCCGCCTTCCAGAGCGAGCGAGTGAGTACACACACAGATAGACAGAAAGAGAGAGGGCAAGTTAACTGCGGTTAAGTAAATGGTCGTTATCGAGGAGGTCTGAATATAAATATATATAATATAAATATATATGGGCCTATATTTGAGCTATCTGGCGCTGTAGGCTGGCTGGGGTTCTGTGCAGGGTGTTAAATTTGGAAAAAATACCGCTCCTTAGGAGCTTTATGATATGGTGTTTTCGAATTAAGGGCATTGATTGTTATTAAATAATTTAACTTATAAATCGCTGTAAACTAAAAAATACGATGTGAAATGCTAAAGTTATGGGTGGCAGATCTTTTATAATTCGATAACTGATTTGTGCTGTCCTAGGTTGTTCATCTTGCTTTTGAGTCGTTTTAATATGAAAAAGTGTTGGTAAACGTAGTTTTAGGTTCAAACAAGTGCTGTTAAGTGTTATTTAATGGTCCCTACAGTTCAGCATTCTGCAATGTTGATGCTTAAAAATATTCAATCCTAGCTAAGGGCTCTTCAAACTCCTGAAACTGTGTGTGAATGTGATTTGCTAATTTTGTTTCTGATTTTTTGACTGAATCCTATTGATTGTGATGGGTGTTTTTTATGGGGACCTGAGCACTAGAACCCAATCCCGCCTACAGACTAACGGGGAGAGGGGCAGCCTTTTGCCTCTACATGTGGTGAGGATGCATTTTCCTATCCATTTCGGTCTCCACGCGGGCCTCATCGATTCCCGCGACTGTGGGCAGGCCGCCTGGCCAGTGGAGCAGCTCCTGCTCGTGCTCCATGATCATGTTGGCCTCCGCTGTAATGGAATAGAATTGATAAAATATAGTTGGGGAAGTTGATTTTATATAGTTCGAAAACCAAATGGGTTAAAATATTTATAACAGATAGAACTCATTTTAAACTGATTGTATATAGATGAGGAATATCGTATTAACTATAATCTTTTCAATTTCCACTTATTGATTGTTAATCATATAGGGGTGCTCTTCTATGTAAAACTGATTTACAGATTAATATAATGTTACCCATTAAAGTATACTGTTTGGATGTTAAACAAATTTAAATATGTTATAAGTGATTTAAGCCCTCTATTGTTAACTGTAGTGATTTCAAAATCCTATTGGTTTCTGTTGCGATTTCTTGTTAATTACCTAGGAATCACCTAGTAATACCTTATGTGTGTTATAAAGTGATTTTATTTTAAAATATATGATAAATCCTATTAACAGATTCTGTTCCAATGATAAAGGGAATATTTCTTTTTAAGTGATTTAAAAACCCTATAGATTTCGGTGGTGGATTGATTTCTGCAGATTTGATTTAGACCCACCTTGGATGCGGTGCAGCTTGCTGCCGTAGGCCCAGTCCGTATAGTATCCCATCACGAAGGTGAGCGGCAGGAGAGGAGCCAGCGCGGACACCCGCTTGACCCGCTGGTAGTAGCTGGCGCAGCCGTACAGGGCACTCACGTAGAAACCACTCAGCCAGTAGAAGAGCTCCCGGTGCTGGGCAATGGCCAGGGCCTGTTCCCGCTGCTTGATCTGATAGTGCATCTGGATCCAGCGCTCCATCTGCGAGTGGTCGGTTCAGATTCCAAGGGGGGATTATATAAAGCACTGGGCGAAGGACTCACCTTGAGCTCCTGGCACTTGCGGTAGCTGGGATCATCGTGCTCCGGATAGCCACTACCGGAGGTCTTGCACGAGGCCGTGGCACCCATTTCGATGCGATTGCTGCTCGGAATTGTTGGAATCTCCTGGTCCACTGGTCGGCCACTCCGGAGTTGCGAAGTTGCCACCCCGGCGAAAGGCCCCAATCGACCCGTATCACTGCGCAGGCGTCGTAACTTTTTTGGGGGTTGGATGTTCCAGAGACCCAAAGAGCCAGCCTTAAATGACGGCCCCGAGGAACTGTCACTTTAGTTGGCTGACTGGAGCACTGCCTGACTAACAGACTGAGTGGCCGTAACTCCCAGTCCCCGCGCGTCCGTAAGAGGAAGAAAACCCCCATTTACGAAGACCTCGGCGCGTGTTTGGTATCCAAAAAAAAAAAAGAAAAAAAAGAAAAATAGGGTTTTCTATCTGAAAAACCGGAAAGTGCGGCTACCAAAGGCCACAATATGAGTGCTTCAGCAATCCATTGATGTGCCCACTGTGATACAAATCGCGCGAACTCCGCTCTCCTCCGCCACCAAAATTAAAAACCACCTACCGCACCACCAGGCGAAAAGTGAGTAGACGTCCATGATGAGTAAGGCTAAAAAGCCGAGAAGTGCAGGGAAAAATGCCTTCACATGAAGCGAGGTGATTGCCATTGAGATTTGGATAGGAATTGGGACTTTGGATACGGCTGCGTTGGTAATGACAATAGATTTGCGATTGGGGATGGGATGAGATGGTATTGGAAGGTATGAATAGAATGCCATGTATATAGTACATATATGTACGCATATACGGCGAGAAGTGGTTGCTCTCGGGGGTTGCAAGTGCCAGTCTTTGATCCACACCGAAATAAATGTTGATGCCTTCGAAGATTCATTCAAGGCGTTACAGTAGAACATTCCATCAGTTTTATTTCACATAATAAAATTTAAGAAGATACAATTTCTTTAACCATTGTTATCTGCTAGATCTAGGACCACCTTTTTGCCATTCATGAGTAGGGATTAAAAACACTATAAAATAGGCTATATTATCTTATAAATATCAACCTTCTTAGAATATGATATGAACTTTATTATGATAACAAAGCTTAAAGTAATTGTTCAGGTACTTATTAGGTACTTCGTATTATCTAATATTTTCTCACGGTGCATTCAGGGAATGTGTGAGTGGGCTTGAGTGGTGCACCTTCAGCCCACCTTGGCAGCTGTTCGAATGTAAATATTGACACAGGTCTTCGCTCTAATTGCCGCCTATATATATGTAGTTGGATGAGGTGATCCATAAAATGTGGGAGTGCAAATTAATCGCTCATAATGGTCGATGTTTGGATATCAAGCGTACTTGGCACAAGTAAAAAATTCGGGCATTTCATGATTCCACTTAAATATGAATCTTAAAATGTATGTTATTAATGAAATCGTACCCTTTTCGAAACTCTCTTAGTTATAATTTGAAAGTTAGATGTTCGATTTTTGTTTATGTTTTTAAAATAAGTATTAAGAAATAATTTCTTGATAATGAAATATGATATTTAGAGGGAGACTCTTAAAAAGCTCTGGCATATATAAGCATTCAAAAGAACGTCCTTCTTTGTATTTCTAATACTTTTAATTAATACACTCTTCAAATAAATCGTAGTAAGTCCCTTAATTTAAAAGTAAATTTAATCATTTTTATTTAACACATGTAATCTAATAAAGGATTTAAGCTTTAATTAAAAACATGAAATTATTTTTTATTTAAATTTAAAATGATCAAAGTAAATTAGACTAATATTGAATAAATATATTCAAATTTGATTTAATTATTTTCAAATTCAATCATGGAATTCAAAATGCTTATAATATTAAATACAACATTTGGAATTCCATTCCGTATCCCCTTTTTTTTATCAGTGTATGTACTATATTTGGTGTATCCTAATTTATTTATCTTCTTTTCCACAGCGAACATAAACTATCGACCGTTCCAGGGTCAGGATGCGCCGCTTGAATGATTGACCGTCTACAGATTCGTCGCTTGGGTGCAGCTGCTAGAAACAAACGCGCAGGAGGCGGAGGTGGCGCAGGAGGAGCGGGAGGAGCAGGAGCAGGAGGAGCGGGAGGAGGAGGAGCGGGAGGAGGAGGAGGAGGAGGAGGAGCAGCGGGATCGGGAGCGGCAACTGGAGCGGTAGCGACCCCAGCCAGCGGCACGGGCGGCCACCACCAGCAGCACCACCACCATTCGCTTCCGTACTCCACGAGCGGCATCAACACGCCGGCGACGGCCAGCACCAGTTCCTCCAGCGGCAACAGCTTGACGCCGCAACAGCAACAGCAGCAGCAGCAGCACCACCACCAGCCCCACCACGGGCACCACTTCGGCCACCACCAGCATTCGCTCCACCATCCGCCCCACCACCATCCGCACCCGCATCCGCATCCCCACTCCCATTCCAATCCCCACCAGCATACGCATCCCCATCTGCGCCATTCGCAGCCCGCGTCCGCCAGCCAGTTCAGCTTCAATCCATCGCCGGGCAGCAGTCCTGGCAACGGACTGGGTCTGGGCGCTCGCCAGGATGCGGCCAGTGCGCTTAATAGCCCGACGACCATTGTGAACTCCGGCAGCGGCAGCGGCGGTGGCAGCAGCGTCGCCTTCGGGATGCAGCCGCAGCAGCAGCAGCAGCAGTCCCTGGCCGGCGGAGGAGGCGGTGGCTCCTCGACCACGGCAGCCCCATCCTCGGGCGCTGGTCACAACAATGGAGCCGGTGCCGCAGCCGGACTGGGATCAGCAGTTGGCGGCGGCGGCGGTGGCGGTGGTGGTCTCAATCTGCTTGGCGGACTGGGCGGAATCGGTGGCATGGGCGGCGGAGCAGCTGCAGCCGGAATGGGCATCTGCGGAGGGATCAGCAGCACCGTGGGCAGTGCCGCCATCACCGGAGTACCGCCCATTGGACTGGGCATCGCCACCGGCATTGGCAACAAGATCATGCTCGGGAGGAAGCAGAGCCTCAAGGGCGGCGAACCCTTCCTGGCGGACTATGGGCCGGAGGAGTCGCTCAACGAGAGCGCCGACATCGAGTGGGTGAACAAGCTGTGGGTGCGCCGCCTGATGCGCCTCTGTGCCCTCGTCTCGCTGACCTCCGTATCGCTGAACACGCCCAAGACCTTCGAGCGGTATCCCTCGCTGCAGTTCATCACCTTCGCCTCGGACACGGCCGTCACGCTGCTCTTCACCGCCGAGATGATCGCCAAGATGCATATCCGGGGTGTGCTGCATGTGAGTACGGTGCACTCAGGGAAAAACCTAAAGTTCCTAATACTAAATTCATTTTGATGGCAAAGAGGGCTGGGTTCAAATACCACTGCTGCCCATTAAACTTTTTTTTTTTTAAATGTATTATTATAAAATCAAAAATCATTATAAATTACTAGCTTGAAATAAATCAATAGTCCAGGGTTCAAGTACCACTAGTGCACAATAAACTTTTTTTTATAATTGTTTATAATATTTATCAATATATTCTACACATTTTGCTTCCATTATATGAAATGAATTAAATTAAGTAGTATGAGATAAAGTATAAGGTCAGGGTTCAAGTACCAGTGCTGCCCAAAACACTTTTTTATAATTTGACAAAAATCATAAAATCAGAAATCACCATAAATGTAATACTAATCATACAAACATATTTTAGAATCATTTTACATAGTTAAAATATTATAAAAAATCATTCCTTAAAATCAAATCGACGAAAGTCTTGATCTATTACCTATATTATACTCGTTCACAGGGTGAGGTGCCTTATCTGAAAGATCACTGGTGCCAGTTTGATGCTTCGATGGTTAGTTTTCTGTGGATCTCGATCATTCTGCAAATCTTTGAGGTGCTCGAGATAGTTCCCAAGTGAGTATTTTTTCACAATTAATATCGAATCAGTTATATAAATATATAAATTCTTCCATCCTAGGTTTTCCTACTTGTCTATTATGAGAGCTCCTCGACCGTTGATCATGATTCGCTTCCTACGAGTCTTCCTTAAATTTAGTATGCCAAAAAGTCGGATCAATCAAATCTTCAAGTGAGTATCTGGGGGATTTTTTTCAAGCGCTTTTATAATTCAAAAATTTTCCTATACAGACGTTCGAGCCAGCAAATCTACAATGTGACACTGTTCTTCCTTTTCTTCATGTCCCTGTATGGGTTGCTTGGGGTTCAGTTCTTTGGCGAACTGAAAAATCACTGTGTGATGAATAACACGGAATACGATCACCTGCAAAGACCGTGAGTAAATAAATGAATACGAATTTAAATTAAAGAAGGTTAAGAACTTGAAAAATATCAAATATATTTAGTGTTCTGACGATCAATTCGCTGGCCATTCCGGACACCTTCTGCTCGATGGATCCCGACTCCGGCTACCAGTGCTCGCCGGGAATGGTCTGCATGAAGATGGACTTCCTCAGCAGCTATGTGATCGGGTTCAATGGTTTTGAGGACATTGCGACGAGCATCTTCACAGTTTATCAGGCAGCCTCGCAGGAGGGTTGGGTGTTCATCATGTACAGGGCAATAGATTCGCTGCCGGCCTGGCGTGCCGCCTTCTACTTCAGCACAATGATCTTCTTCCTGGCGTGGCTGGTGAAGAACGTCTTCATAGCGGTGATCACGGAGACCTTCAACGAGATCCGTGTGCAGTTCCAACAGATGTGGGGTGCTCGCGGTCACATCCAGAAGACCGCAGCCTCGCAGATCCTCAGTGGCAACGATTCCGGCTGGCGACTGGTGACCATCGATGATAATAAGCACGGCGGTTTGGCACCGGAAACATGCCATGCCATCCTGCGATCGCCGTACTTCCGCATGCTGGTGATGAGCGTGATCCTGGCCAATGGCATTGTGACCGCCACGATGACCTTCAAGCACGATGGTCGGCCGAGGGATGTGTTCTACGAGCGTTACTACTACATCGAGCTGGTCTTCACCTGCCTGCTCGACCTGGAAACGCTCTTCAAGATCTATTGTCTGGGCTGGCGTGGCTACTACAAGCACTCCATACACAAATTCGAACTACTTTTGGCCGCCGGAACCACCCTGCACATCGTACCGATGTTCTATCCCTCGGGATTGACCTACTTCCAGGTGCTGCGGGTGGTGCGACTGATCAAGGCCTCACCGATGCTGGAGGGATTCGTCTATAAGATCTTCGGACCGGGGAAAAAACTCGGATCACTGATCATCTTCACCATGTGCCTGCTGATCATCAGCTCGAGCATCTCGATGCAGCTCTTCTGCTTCCTGTGCGACTTCACCAAGTTCGAGTCCTTCCCGGAGGCCTTCATGAGCATGTTCCAGATCCTCACGCAGGAGGCCTGGGTGGAGGTCATGGACGAGACAATGATCCGGACCAGCAAGACCCTCACACCGCTGGTTGCTGTATATTTTATCCTGTACCATCTGTTCGTCACCCTCATCGTGCTCAGTCTGTTCGTGGCGGTGATCTTGGATAATTTGGAGCTGGACGAGGACATCAAGAAGCTGAAGCAGCTCAAGTTCCGCGAACAGAGCGCCGAGATCAAGGAGACACTGCCATTTCGTCTGCGCATCTTCGAGAAGTTTCCCGACTCGCCGCAGATGACCATCCTGCACCGCATCCCCAACGACTTTATGCTGCCCAAGGTGCGCGAGAGCTTCATGAAGCACTTCGTCATCGAGCTGGAGACGGAGGACTCGCTGGTCGAGAACTGCAAGCGACCCATGTCCGAGTGCTGGGAGTCCAACGTGGTCTTCCGCAAGCAGAAGCCCGTAAGGATCATGAACAAGACGGCCAAGGTCCGGGCAGCCGGCAGTAGTCTTCGGAAGTTGGCCATCACGCACATCATCAAGTGAGTTAAAGGGTGTAGCAATCCCATGTTTTCAAGACACCCCTATGTTGAATATCCTGAGCCCTCTATAACTGTGTATCACATTTTGTTTTTACCTAAAATAGCCCTTCGAAATTTAGGTATTTTCTTTTTTTTAAGAGTTAAAAATCAAAAATGTTTATTTTCAATTTTAAAATAATGCAAAAATTGGTCAAAACATTAAATTTTTGACAAAAATGTGAACACATTTTTTCGCCTTAAAAATTCAGTTTTTTGGTTGCCATAACAAAAATATACGTCAGAATGAGGAATGCCATACCTCGTTGAGCTCGTTGTTTAATTCCCAATCAATTGGCATTCTTACCTGAAAATTTTTGATTTTTGCCATTTTTCGCAAAAATAGAGGATGACCCCTTACAAAAAATGAGAAAATTGGTCAAAAAATAATAATAAAAAAAGAAATTTCCTAAAAGTGATAAGGATCGTTAGCATATTTAGCAAGCTGTTCAAAACAGTCGGTCTTTTAGTTGTACGCCTTGATTTGGCTGAACTACGATGAAAAAACCGAAAAAAAATGTCGCATTTTTGGCAAAAATCTGAATCACGTTTTTTTGTCGAAAATCGGAACCCTTTTTTCGCCATAAAAATTCAGTTTTTTGGCTGCCATAACAAAAATATAAGTCAGAATGAGGAATTTCATACCTCGTTGAGCTCGTTGTTTAATTTCAAATCTTTTGTCATTCTAACCTGAAAATGTTTCATTTTTACTATTTTTCGCAAAAAAAGATGATGATTACAAAAAATGAGAAAATTGGTCAAAAATTAATAAAAAAATTTTTTCCTAAAAGTGATGAGGATCGTTAGCATATTTAGCAAGCTGTTCAAAACAGTCGGTCTTTTAGTTGTACGCCTTGATTTGGCTGAACTACGATGAAAAAACCGAAAAAAAATGTCGCATTTTTGGCAAAAATCTGAATCTCGTATTTTTGACAAAAATTCGAACCCATTTTTTTGCCTTAAAAATTCAGATTTTTGGTTGCCATAACAAAAATATAAGTCAGAATGAGGAATGCCATACCTCGTTGAGCTCGATGTTTAATTTTCAATCAATTGGCATTCTTACCTGAAAATTTTTAATTTTTGCCATTTTTCGCAAAAAAAGATGATGTAACCCCTTACAAAAAATGAAATAATTGGTCAAAAAATAAATTTTCATAAAAGTGATGAGGATCGTTAGCATATTTAGCAGGCTGCTCAAAACAGTCGGTCCTTTAGCTGTACGCCTTGATTTGGCTGAACTACGATGAAAAAACCGAAAAAAATGTCGCATTTTTGGCAAAAATCTGAATCACGTATTTTTGACAAAAATTGGAGCCCTTTTTTTCGCCTTAAAATTTCAGTTTTTTTGTTGCCATAACAAAAATATAAGTCAGAATGAGGAATGCCGTACCATTCTTACCTGAAAATTGTTCATTTTTGCCATTTTTCGCAAAAAAGCTTTGTAACCCCTACAAAAAACGCGAAAATTGGTCAAAAAATAAATTTAAATTTAAGCGATTTTGCAATAAATTTTTTTTTTGTAATTTTAAAATATTTTTTCCAAAATATTGCATTGAGTATTTTTAAGAGGAGCTACGTTAATGCCTGAAATTTGCCAAATCCCCCTTAGCGATAGCAACAACCAGCGCCTGATGCTGGGCGACTCCGCGATGCTGCCCGTGGTGGGGACGAAGGGCGGCGGTGGGCTGAAGTCGCAGGGCACCATCACCCACTCGAAGCCGTGGCGCGTGGACCAGAAGAAGTGAGTAGCTGGGCCCTGCCCCACCGAGGCGGCGCGACCCGTTTGATGTGTGTCCACTACCAATCCGCAGGTTCGGCTCCCGCTCCATCCGTCGCAGCGTGCGCTCCGGTTCCATCAAGCTGAAGCAGACGTACGAGCACCTGATGGAGAACGGCGACATAGCGGCGGCTCCAAGGGCGAACTCCGGACGGGCCCGACCCCACGACCTGGACATCAAGCTGCTGCAGGCGAAGCGGCAGCAGGCGGAGATGCGACGCAACCAGCGGGAGGAGGATCTGCGCGAGAATCACCCGTTCTTCGACACGCCGCTCTTTCTGGTGCCGCGCGAGAGTCGCTTCCGGAAGATTTGCCAGAAGATCGTGCACGCGCGCTACGATGCCCGTCTCAAGGACCCGCTGACCGGCAAGGAGCGCAAGGTCCAGTACAAGAGCCTGCAGTAAGTGGAGTCTCCGGTGTCCAAGGGAGTATTAGATCTGCACATTTTCCATTTACCCGATGTTTTCGCGTTTTTTTTCAACCTTTTCTTTATTAAATACCATTTTTTGGTAACATTGGATAATGAAATGACATAACAATAGTCAGGATAAGCCAATAACACTATGATATAAAAGTTCCCACTGGAAATCGAACCTGGGTCTCTTAAAACGCAGTCCTAGTTTCAGAGAGAATAGATATATTTTTTTGCTCATTACTCCTCATAAAATTATTATTTATGTAAAATCTCTTTAGAAAGGGGTTTTCACCCCATTATCCGAAAAAGGATAGTATACTTTATAATATAGATGGGTTTCCAAACATTTTAGTAACCATCATCTTGTGAAATTTTTTTTTTTTCACAAAAAATGATAACATATCTAAACAATATAGTAATAATCCCGATAAGCTAATAACACAGTAAAATCAGTGTAATAAGACACCACAACAGTGGGTATTAAACCTGGTCCACTTAAAATGGAGTCCTAAGTAGTGTAAAAACCCTATAAAGAATGTATTTACCCCATTGGGAAATACAGAGCAGTACACTTTACATAGGCACTACGAATATCCCCAAATTTAATCGAAAAACCCCTTTGAATCCTTTGCAGCAACTTCCTCGGGCTGGTCACGTATCTAGACTGGGTAATGATCTTCGCCACCACGCTCTCGTGCATCTCGATGATGTTCGAGACACCCAATTACCGGGTGATGGATCATCCGACGCTGCAGATCGCCGAGTATGGGTTCGTTATTTTCATGAGCCTTGAGCTGGCGCTGAAGATCCTGGCCGATGGCCTGTTCTTCACGCCGAAGGCTTACATCAAGGACGTGGCCGCCGCCCTGGATGTGTTCATCTATGTGGTGTCCACCTCGTTCTTGTGCTGGATGCCCCTGAATATACCAACCAACTCGGCGGCCCAGCTCCTGATGATCCTGCGATGCGTGCGGCCGCTGCGAATCTTCACCCTGGTGCCGCACATGCGGAAGGTGGTCTACGAGCTGTGCCGGGGCTTCAAGGAGATCCTGCTCGTATCCACGCTGCTCATCCTCCTGATGTTCATCTTCGCCAGCTACGGTGTTCAGTTGTACGGTGGTCGTTTGGCCCGTTGCAACGATCCGACAATCTCGAGAAGGGAGGACTGCGTCGGTGTGTTTATGCGACGGGTTTTCGTGACGAAAATGAAGCTTACTCCGGGTCCGGATGAGTCCTATCCGGCGATGCTGGTGCCACGGGTGTGGGCCAATCCGCGGCGATTCAACTTCGATAATATCGGGGACGCCATGCTGACGCTCTTCGAGGTGCTGTCCTTCAAGGGCTGGCTGGATGTGCGCGATGTCCTGATCAAGGCCGTGGGTCCGGTGAGTTCACAGGTTCCTTTGGTATTAATAGGGGGCCAAATAGTGCATCTTAGAAAATTTGGAGAACCTATAGTGATCGAAAATATTTCGCAGGGCTTGTCAGAAACACACAGTAGTTCTCTTCTATTGTAAAATTATTTATAATGATCAACGCCGATAATATTAACAAAATCTATAAAATATCCTTGCTGAAGTATAGTACTTGGAACACTAAATTAGATATCTGTTCAAAATGTATTAGCCTCATTTTATAAAAAATAATAATTTTCTGACTTTTTATAAAAGAATCGAATATTTAATAATTAATATGGTATGTTGATTTTCCACATATTTCTCTGTAATTCTTTTTGGACCCTTGATCATTATATAACCCTTTTATCCTTAAACTGGAGATAAAATGATATATTTTCGTTAATTTTTTAACATAACCTTGGAGAATTTAATATTGAATGATTAAAATGGCATGTTGGTCTTCCAAATTCTTCTCTGAAATTCTATATTTTAATTATTCTTATGGACCCTTGATCATTGATATAATCCATTTTCCCTTAAAATCCCTTTGATCTTTGATATAATCTTGTTCTCCTTAGAATGAAAAATTGAAGAAGGAATGATAAGAAGTGTACATTAGTGCTCCACATTCTTTCCCCTATAACCTTTTTTATATTTTTTTTGATCCTTTGATCTTCGATCTAATACCTTTTTCTTTACAGGTGCATGCAGTCTATATCCACATCTATATATTCTTGGGCTGCATGATCGGCTTGACGTTGTTCGTGGGCGTGGTCATTGCTAATTACTCGGAGAACAAGGGAACGGCTCTGCTGACCGTCGACCAGAGGCGTTGGTGTGACCTCAAGAAGCGTCTGAAAATCGCCCAGCCGCTCCACCTGCCGCCCAGACCCGATGGCCGGAAGATCCGAGCCTTCACCTACGACATCACCCAGCACATCATCTTCAAGCGGGTCATCGCGGTGGTGGTGCTGATCAACAGTATGCTGCTCTCCATCACGGTTTGTACCGGGGCTTTCAGGGGTTAAACGGAGCACGAAGTAACTGCATGAATCTATAAAATGTATCCCTAACTGTATCCCTTAGAAAGGTCTAGCTTCAGATTGATCATTTCAACAATTTCATTAAGGATAATATTCACATAGTGAGCCAAAAAAAACATGACGACAAAGAAAAGGGGTTCAAAAGTCATTAAAATAGCTAAATTAAATATTGTAGTAGAGGGAATTTGTAATGTATTATTTAATGGTAATATATTGGTATTTTTTTCTTTCGCCACTGTATTATTTCATTTTTAAAATATTCGAAATACTATTCAATTCCACATCAAAATGGGTTTGCCAGAAGTTCAGATATATATTCATTTGGTAGCAAATAGTATGTTCTAGTTTATGATATAATAATAATCTTGTGAAAAGTGTAAATCATTTGTGTATTATAACGACAAATTTAAAATTAGATGGGCATACTTTCGAGATACATTCGGTGATATAAGTAGGCCGCCACAAAATATGCTTTTGACTTTCATAAATAACCGCTCTAGGCCCAAAGTCATAATAACTGCATGCCAGCACGTTTGTACAAATGCATATAGCTATATATAGAAAAAGGTGGTCAATGACCCACTGAAATCCGAAATAACTAGCAATAATGCCAATAACCGAAAAACAAAAACAAAAAAGCATAGCAAGATAATGAATGTATGGAGTTATGAATTGGAACAGTAGTATGTAACTGCGTAGCTTAGAGCTTAGAGATTACAGATTAGAGGTTAGCCTCGGAGCTCCCGACTTGGAGCGGTATACTCTATCGTCATAGTCTCTTGTCTCAATTGTCTACTGCAGTGGATCAAGGGAGAGGTGCATACGGAACGCCTGGTGATCGTCAGTGCGGTATTGACCTTTGTCTTTGTGGTTGAGGTGGTGATGAAGAACATTGCCTTTACACCGCGCGGCTATTGGCAATCTAGGCGCAATCGCTATGACCTACTCGTCACCGTTGCTGGTGTGATTTGGATTATATTGCAGACCATTCTGCGGGTAAGTTGTCACTGCTGTTGTTGTCCAATCAAAAAAAAAACACCCACCCAACCAACCACAACCATACAACCCAAGAACCTAAAAACCATCAGTACACCACTGAACACTGACCTCTGACCTCTAATCTCTGACAGAACGATCTGTCCTACTTCTTCGGCTTCATGGTGGTCATCCTGCGCTTCTTCACCATCACCGGCAAGCACACCACACTGAAGATGCTCATGTTGACCGTGGGCGTGTCTGTATGCAAGTCCTTCTTCATTATCTTTGGCATGTTTCTGCTAGTCTTCTTCTATGCGCTGGCCGGGACCATTCTCTTCGGTGAGCTGGGTTCCAAAAAAAAAAAAAAAAAAAAAAAAAAAATATTACAAGTGTTATAAATAAAGAGTGTACCAGAGCCAGACCCCCGAAACCCAACCGCCCGTCCCTACTGACCTCTCCACCCGGCTGATTCTCGTTTCAGGCACGGTCAAGTACGGCGAGGGCATCGGTCGGCGAGCCAACTTCGGGTCACCCGTCACCGGGGTGGCCATGCTCTTCAGGATCGTCACCGGCGAGGATTGGAACAAGATCATGCACGACTGCATGGTCCAGCCGCCGTACTGCACCCTGGGCAACAACTACTGGGAGACGGACTGCGGCAACTTCACCGCCAGCCTAATCTACTTCTGCACCTTCTACGTGATCATCACGTACATAGTGCTCAACTTGCTTGTGGGTAGGTCTCCCTAGGAATTGTCTGGCTACTTGGAACGTTCTATGAGTAACCAAAGTTTTGTAACAACTACGTAATTATTAGGAAAATTGCATCATTATCATTACGTAAATAAAAAAGTTTTAAGTAATTTTATTGTAGAATTCAATAAAGATATCCATTTCTTTTATAAGACCTATAAGACCTACCAAAAATAATATTTATAAATTGAGTTTTAAAGAAAATCTCTGCTAATCAAGTTCTAATTTTGAATTCTTTTATATCGACGAATTCTTCAGACATTACCAAAACTTTTTATACCAGAAATCTTATCTAAAATCTATACCATACATATCATTTATAAATCCTAAGTACCTAGTCGTCGGGTTATATGTGAGTTCATTTGTATAACAGCCGATTTCCAATGATACTTGAAATAAGAAGTGATTTTATGATGCTATATCACAATTTCCAATGAAATTCTTCTCTTTCTGCAGCTATTATCATGGAGAACTTTTCCCTCTTCTATTCGAATGAAGAGGATGCCCTGCTTTCGTATGCGGATATACGCAATTTCCAGAACACCTGGAACATTGTGGACATCCATCAGCGAGGAGTGATACCCGTGCGGCGGGTGAAGTTCATTCTGCGCCTGCTGAAGGGACGACTCGAGTGCGATCCGCAGAAGGATCGCCTCCTGTTCAAGTACATGTGCTATGAGCTGGACAAGCTGCACAACGGCGAGGATGTGACCTTCCACGATGTGATCAAGTGGGTGATCTTTAATTGTTAATTGTCCATAGTGGATAGATTTTAGCCGTATTAATATCCCACCCATCTCAAATCCATTTCAGCATGCTGAGCTACCGCTCCGTGGACATTCGAAAGGCGCTGCAGCTGGAGGAGCTGTTGGCGCGCGAGGAGTTCGAGTACCTGGTTGAGGAGGAGGTGGCCAAGATGACCATCCGCACCTGGCTGGAGGGGTGCCTTAAGAAGATTCGGGCCCAAAATGCTAGCGTACGTCTTCAAAATTTTCAGTTACATTTACCTTATAAAGTTATACCTTCAAAGTAATCCATATGTAGATTTTCAAGTGCTGACTTTTTAAATTATTTTTTATTTAATGTCGAAAAATGTGTCAGTGCTTTAAAACACTCTTTTCCGATTTTTCAAAATATCTCAAAATAGTTAAAATAAAATATTTTTGTTTTGAATTAAGGCTTGTATATAATATTTAAATTAATATTGCCGTACAGGGGCTCTGGTAACTGAAGTCCTTCGGTCTGTATTATAAAATATTATGTTCCAATTTAAAAATATAATACAGTTTCATATTAGAATATTTTATTTATTACCCATAACTTAAATAGTTCAAAACTGGTTCCGTTTTTAAGAAACTTGGGCATAACTTAAGTCAGTTAGCTGTAAAAATGGCATGTAAATAAAAAATATGTCTAAAGTGTATTTTTTGTGTTCCTAATAAAACATTAAGATTGTTTAATTTTATTTTATTGATTTATTTTATTTATTTTTTAAAAACTACAATTTAAAATTCTTAATAACTTACAACCTTTTATTGTTTCTATATCATTGCAGAAGCAGCAGAACTCGCTGATTGCCGGCCTGCGGGCCACCAACGAGCAGCCCGTGATGCGGCCGAATGTCCAGGAGGACAAGGCTCCTCTGGGCGTGGCGGACAAGTCGGCGATCAACACGATCAGTGGGGCGGTGGCTGGGACCTGTCCGCCCACCAGTGACGCCTTCTCGCCGACCTTCAGCTCAACGGAGAACGAGGAGAAGGATGGCAGTAGCAGTGCGATGGTGCAGTTGCCTCACCCTGAGCCACCACTAACCGGAACCGGAAGTTCGGCGACGGTAGCGGCAGTTCCGGCAGTCCAGACCGCCGCCGCTCGTCACGTGATGGCGGTGGGCAAGCGGGGCTATGCCCTGAATCGTTCCGATTCCACGGGCAGCTCGGCGGGCAGGAAATTCCTGGCTCCTACCTCCAGTGATCCGCAGCAGCGCTCGACGCTGAGCGACAAGGAGCGGCTGCACATCAGCAGTCAGCAGCGGAAGAAGAACTCGATGACCACGCTGCCACATGCGGGTCAACTGGGTCAGTTGGCCAAGCAGCGGGGTGGAGGCGGCGGCGGCGGCGGCGGTGGTGGAGAGGCTAGCAAATCCTCCAGCTTCTTTGCCCAGCTGAACAGCGAGATTGGCCAGTTCCATTATCCGACAATAAACGCAGCAGCCGCCGCCGCTGCTCTCCATGGCTATGGGCATGGACATGGTCAGCACCAGCAGCATCATCACCATGGCGGCGGCGGAGTAGGAGGAGGAGGTGCCCTGGGCAGTCCGTCGGCCATGATGAGCCAAATGATTGGGGGCAGCGGGAAGTTGCTGCCGTTTAATAACCAGGCGAATGCCGTCTACGAGGTCCACGACTGGTGGCAGGAGCAGGTTCTTTGTCCACAGACCAGCGATGACGAGATCTAGCAAAGGCCCAAGCGGAGAGCGGGAGGAGGAGCCAGGTTGGGAGGAGCATCTGGAGGAGCAGTAACGATAGCTGGATCCCCGCGAGGATGGCCCAAAGCCGGAAGCCGGAAGTGCCGCAGAGGTGGTGGAGCTGGAGCCTATTAAACATTATCAACAACTAGTGGCCTAGAACTTTTTTGTATATGCCTAATAAGTGTAAATGTATCGGCCTCACAATTAACGGTTAACAATTCTTAACGAGTATATAGATATATTAGCTATAGTTTAGCACTGGGTAAAAATGAAACAAAAACAAACGAGAAAACCCAAACAGAAAAAAACAAGGGCAACCATTAGTTTTACGTTTTGTTGTTGTTTGCGTGCTAGATGGTAAATATGATCAGTCAGTCGGTAACTTTGTTATAGCTTAAATATATATATAAAGAAATATATATTATATATATGTGTAATGAGTATATTGCATATGAATTGCATATGTCTTATGTATAGTGCAAATTTATAAGCGCGCTGCCTCACCAAATGGAGCATTGAAATTCGTAAGTTGCGTAAAACGATTAAGTAGCTAACGAATATATAGGAATGCCAAACAAAATAAATCTCCATCTTACCGATTCGAACTAGCCAAGTTTATACCAAATAGTAGATGTAGAAAGAAGACACGAAATAATACACACACACAAAACCAGACACCAAATAGAAAGAGATGCCTATTAAGATATTTTGAGATTAGCCAAAAAAGAACTCAGCACAAATTAATATTAAAGTTATTACTACGAGTATAGCCGATGCCCCATTCAATGCGACCTCCCCCTTCCGAAGTGAAGCGTAATAAAAATCGTTGAAATTGCAGAACGTTTTAAAAAAAACCCTCTTGGCTGCGTAATGAATGAATGGGTTTGGGGAACGTGCGCCCTCAGGGGCTTCAACTACGTCGCTCCGGTTCGATAATCTTGGGCTTACGCTTATGCCAACCTTATGGAACAGGTGCGTGCCAAGGGGCGGAGCAGTGCTTCCGTTCCCGCTGCCGGAACGATCGAGCTTTCGGTCGACGTCCGGAATTCAAATTCTTGCACAGACTAGGGACCCGATTCCGCCAACGCGGCCACGGCTTAAATATGCCCTTGGGAGGGCTCAAAAGCTCAGTACCGAGGGTGTCGCACGGGTGTTCACAGCACTTTGACCCGCCCACAAAAAGGACACAATCCAAGGACAGCCAGGCAGCAGCACGTTGACAAGATGCAACTGTTCGTAATCTGCCTGCTGGTGGCCACCACGGCCGCATTCACAATGTTCGGCCCGCACATCCGCATCGTGCCTGGCCAAAAGCCCAACGAGATAGTCCTTCAATTTCGCAATCCGTGCAACAATAAAACCAGCACCACGACCCTAAAGCCGCCACCACCTGCGTGTCCAGATCATCCCACCACGCCAGCCTGTGAGCACCGCATTACCAGTCCGGCTCCCACGAAGCCTCCATGCCCTCATGCCACCACCACTCCGCACAATTGTGGGGGCGACACGACGAGTTCAAGTAGGGCCACCACTCCCAAGCCAACATTGCAAACGACTATAGGGACAACCTTCAAGACGACGACATTGAAGCCCACTGAAGGGACAACGGTCATACCGACCACTCTTAAACCCACAGAGTCAACGACAGGGAAGACCACAGAGAAGACTTCTCCCAAACCAACAACTCTGACGCCGACTGAGCCTACGACTCTGAAACCCACAGAAGGAACAACGGCCAAGCCGACAACTCTAAAACCAACTGAGCCAACGACAGTGAAGACCACAGAGAAGACGTCTGCCAAACCGACAACTCTGAAACCCACTGAGCCCACGACTCCGAAGCCCACTGAAGGAACAACGGCAAAACCAACAACTCTGAAACCAACAGCGGCAACGACAGTAAAGACCACAGAGAAGACGTCCGCGAAACCGACAACTCTGAAACCCACTGAGCCCACGACTCTGAAGCCAACTGAAGGAACAACGGCCAAACCAACAACTCTGAAACCAACAGAGGCAACGACAGTAAAGACCACAGAGCCCACGACAACTCTTAAACCAACAACTCTGAAACCAACAGAGGCAACGACAGTAAAGACCACAGAGAAGACATCCGCGAAACCGACAACTCTGAAACCCATTGAGCCCACGACTCTGAAGCCAACTGAAGGAACAACGGCCAAACCAACAACTCTGAAACCAACTGAAGGAACAACGGCCAAGCCAACAACTCTGAAAACAACAGAGGCAACGACAGTAAAGACCACAGAGAAGACATCCGCGAAACCGACAACTCTGAAACCCACTGAGCCCACGACTCTGAAACCCACTGAAGAAACAACGGCCAAACAAACAACTCAGAAACCAACTGAAAGAACAACGGCCAAGCCAACAACTCTGAAAACAACAGAGGCAACGACAGTAAAGACCACAGAGCCCACGACAACTCTTAAACCAACAACTCTGAAGCCAACAGAGGCAACGACAGTAAAGACCACAGAGAAGACGTCCGCGAAACCGACAACTCTGAAACCCATTGAGCCCACGACTCTGAAGCCAACTGAAGGAACAACGGCCAAACCAACAACTCTGAAACCAACAGAGGCAACGACAGTAAAGACCACAGAGCCCACGACAACTCTTGAACCAACAACTCTTGAACCAACAACTCTGAAACCAACAGAGGCAACGACAGTAAAGACCACAGAGCCCACGACAACTCTTAAACCAACAACTCTGAAACCAACAGAGGCAACGACAGTAAAGACCACAGAGAAGACGTCCGCGAAACCGACAACTCTGAAACCCACTGAGCCCACGACTCTGAAGCCAACTGAAGGAACAACGGCCAAACCAACAACTCTGAAACCAACTGAAGGAACAACGGCCAAACCAACTACTCTGAAACCAACAGAGGCATCGACAGTAAAGACCACAGAGCCCACGACAACTCTTAAACCAACAACTCTGAAACCAACAGAGGCAACGACAGTAAAGACCACAGAGAAGACGTCCGCGAAACCGACAACTCTGAAACCCACTGAGCCCACGACTCTGAAGCCAACTGAAGGAACAACGGCCAAACCAACAACTCTGAAACCAACAGAGGCAACGACAGTAAAGACCACAGAGCCCACGACAACTCTTAAACCAACAACTCTGAAACCAACAGAGGCAACGACAGTAAAGACCACAGAGAAGACGTCCGCGAAACCGACAACTCTGAAACCCACTGAGCCCACGACGCTGAAGCCAACTGAAGGAACAACGGCCAAGCCAACAACTCTGAAACCAACAGAGGCAACAACAGTAAAGACCACAGAGCCCACGACAACTCTTAAACCAACAACTCTGAAACCAACAGAGGCAACGACAGTAAAGACCACAGAGAAGACGTCCGCGAAACCGACAACTCTGAAACCCACTGAGCCCACGACGCTGAAGCCAACTGAAGGAACAACGGCCAAGCCAACAACTCTGAAACCAACAGAGGCAACAACAGTAAAGACCACAGAGCCCACGACAACTCTTAAACCAACAACTCTGAAACCAACAGAGGCAACGACAGTAAAGACCACAGAGAAGACGTCCGCGAAACCGACAACTCTGAAACCCACTGAGCCCACGACGCTGAAGCCAACTGAAGGAACAACGGCCAAGCCAACAACTCTGAAAACAACAGAGGCAACGACAGTAAAGACCACAGAGAAGACGTCCGCGAAACCGACAACTCTGAAACCCACTGAGCCCACGACTCTGAAGCCAACTGAAGGAACAACGGCCAAACCAACAACTCTGAAACCAACTGAAGGAACAACGGCCAAGCCAACAACTCTGAAACCAACAGAGGCAACGACAGTAAAGACCACAGAGCCCACGACAACTCTTAAACCAACAACTCTGAAACCAACAGAGGCAACGACAGTAAAGACCACAGAGCCCACGACAACTCTGAAACCAACAACTCTGAAACCAACAGAGGCAACGACAGTAAAGACCACAGAGCCCACGACAACTCTTAAGCCAACAACTCTGAAACCAACAGAGGCAACGACAGTAAAGACCACAGAGAAGACATCCGCGAAACCGACAACTCTGAAACCCACTGGGCCCACGACTCTGAAGCCAACTGAAGGAACATCGGCCAAACCAACAACTCTGAAACCAACAGAGGCAACAACAGTAAAGACCACAGAGCCCACGACAACTATAAAACCAACAACTCTGAAACCAACAGAGGCAACGACAGTAAAGACCACAGAGCCCACGACAACTATAAAACCAACAACTCTGAAACCCACTGAGCCCACGACGCTGAAGCCAACTGAAGGAACAACGGCCAAGCCAACAACTCTGAAAACAACAGAGGCAACGACAGTAAAGACCACAGAGAAGACGTCCGCGAAACCGACAACTCTGAAACCCACTGAGCCCACGACTCTGAAGCCAACTGAAGGAACAACGGCCAAACCAACAACTCTGAAACCAACTGAAGGAACAACGGCCAAACCAACAACTCTGAAAACAACAGAGGCAACGACAGTAAGGACCACAGAGAAGACGTCCGCGAAACCGACAACTCTGAAACCCACTGAGCCCACTACTCTGAAGCCAACTGAAGGAACAACGGCCAAACCAACAACTCTGAAACCAACAGAAGCAACGACAGTAAAGACCACAGAGAAGACGTCCGCGAAACCGACAACTCTGAAACCCACTGAGTCCTCGACTCTGAAGCCAACTGAAGGAACAACGGCCAAGCCAACAACTCTGAAACCAACAGAGGCAACGACAGTAAAGACCACAGAGAAGACGTCCGCGAAACCGACAACTCTGAAACCCACTGAGTCCTCGACTCTGAAGCCAACTGAAGGAACAACGGCCAAGCCAACAACTCTGAAACCAACAGAGGCAACGACAGTAAAGACCACAGAGAAGACGTCCGCGAAACCGACAACTCTGAAACCCACTGAGCCCACGACTCTGAAGCCAACTGAAGGAACAACGGCCAAACCAACAACTCTGAAACCAACTGAAGGAACAACGGCCAAGCCAACAACTCTGAAACCAACAGAGGCAACGACAGTAAAGACCACAGAGAAGACGTCCGCGAAACCGACAACTCTGAAACCCACTGAGTCCTCGACTCTGAAGCCAACTGAAGGAACAACGGCCAAGCCAACAACTCTGAAACCAACAGAGGCAACGACAGTAAAGACCACAGAGAAGACGTCCGCGAAACCGACAACTCTGAAACCCACTGAGCCCACGACTCTGAAGCCAACTGAAGGAACAACGGCCAAACCAACAACTCTGAAACCAACTGAAGGAACAACGGCCAAGCCAACAACTCTGAAACCAACAGAGGCAACGACAGTAAAGACCACAGAGAAGACGTCCGCGAAACCGACAACTCTGAAACCCACTGAGCCCACGACTCTGAAGCCAACTGAAGGAACAACGGCCAAACCAACAACTCTGAAACCAACTGAAGGAACAACGGCCAAACCAACTACTCTGAAACCAACAGAGGCAACGACAGTAAAGACCACAGAGCCCACGACAACTCTTAAACCAACAACTCTGAAACCAACAGAGGCAACGACAGTAAAGACCACAGAGACCACGACAACTCTGAAACCAACAGAGGCAACGACAGTAAAGACCACAGAGCCCACGACAACTCTGAAACCAACAGAGGCAACGACAGTAAAGACCACAGAGAAGACGTCCGCGAAACCGACAACTCTGAAACCCACTGAGCCCACGACTCTGAAGCCAACTGAAGGAACAACGGCCAAACCAACAACTCTGAAACCAACTGAAGGAACAACGGCCAAACCAACTACTCTGAAACCAACAGAGGCAACGACAGTAAAGACCACAGAGCCCACGACAACTCTTAAACCAACAACTCTGAATCCAACAGAGGCAACGACAGTAAAGACCACAGAGAAGACGTCCGCGAAACCGACAACTCTGAAACCCACTGAGCCCACGACTCTGAAGCCAACTGAAGGAACAACGGCCAAACCAACAACTCTGAAACCAACTGAAGGAACAACGGCCAAACCCACTACTCTGAAACCAACAGAGGCATCGACAGTAAAGACCACAGAGCCCACGACAACTCTTAAACCAACAACTCTGAAACCAACAGAGGCAACGACAGTAAAGACCACAGAGAAGACGTCCGCGAAACCGACAACTCTGAAACCCACTGAGCCCACGACGCTGAAGCCAACTGAAGGAACAACGGCCAAGCCAACAACTCTGAAACCAACAGAGGCAACAACAGTAAAGACCACAGAGCCCACGACAACTCTTAAACCAACAACTCTGAAACCAACAGAGGCAACAACAGTAAAGACCACAGAGCCCACGACAACTCTTAAACAAACAACTCTGAAACCAACAGAGGCAACAACAGTAAAGACCACAGAGCCCACGACAACTCTTAAACCAACAACTCTGAAACCAACAGAGGCAACGACAGTAAAGACCACAGAGACCACGACAACTCTGAAACCAACAGAGGCAACGACAGTAAAGACCACAGAGCCCACGACAACTCTGAAACCAACAGAGGCAACGACAGTAAAGACCACAGAGAAGACGTCCGCGAAACCGACAACTCTGAAACCCACTGGGCCCACGACTCTGAAGCCAACTGAAGGAACAACGGCCAAACCAACAACTCTGAAACCAACAGAGGCAACAACAGTAAAGACCACAGAGCCCACGACAACTCTTAAACCAACAACTCTGAAACCAACAGAGGCAACAACAGTAAAGACCACAGAGCCCACGACAACTCTTAAACCAACAACTCTGAAACCAACAGAGGCAACGACAGTAAAGACCACAGAGAAGACGTCCGCGAAACCGACAACTCTGAAACCCACTGAGCCCACGACTCTGAAGCCAACTGAAGGAACAACGGCCAAACCAACAACTCTGAAACCAACTGAAGGAACAACGGCCAAACCAACTACTCTGAAACCAACAGAGGCATCGACAGTAAAGACCACAGAGCCCACGACAACTCTTAAACCAACAACTCTGAAACCAACAGAGGCAACGACAGTAAAGACCACAGAGAAGACGTCCGCGAAACCGACAACTCTAAAACCCACTGAGCCCACGACTCTGAAGCCAACTGAAGGAACAACGGCCAAACCAACAACTCTGAAACCAACAGAGGCAACGACAGTAAAGACCACAGAGCCCACGACAACTCTTAAACCAACAACTCTGAAACCAACAGAGGCAACGACAGTAAAGACCACAGAGAAGACGTCCGCGAAACCGACAACTCTGAAACCCACTGAGCCCACGACTCTGAAGCCAACTGAAGGAACAACGGCCAAACCAACAACTCTGAAACCAACAGAGGCAACGACAGTTAAGACCACAGAGCCCACGACAACTCTTAAACCAACAACTCTGAAACCAATAGAGGCAACGACAGTAAAGACCACAGAGACCACGACAACTCTGAAACCAACAGAGGCTACGACAGTAAAGACCACAGAGAAGACGTCCGCGAAACCGACAACTCTGAAACCCACTGAGCCCACGACTCTGAAGCCAACTGAAGGAACAACGGCCAAGCCAACAACTCTGAATCCAACAGAGGCAACAACAGTAAAGACCACAGAGCCCACGACAACTCTTAAACCAACAACTCTGAAACCAACAGAGGCAACGACAGTAAAGACCACAGAGAAGACGTCCGCGAAACCGACAACTCTGAAACCCACTGAGCCCACGACTCTGAAGCCAACTGAAGGAACAACGGCCAAGCCAACAACTCTGAAACCAACAGAGGCAACAACAGTAAAGACCACAGAGCCCACGACAACTCTTAAACCAACAACTCTGAAACCAACAGAGGCAACGACAGTAAAGACCACAGAGACCACGACAACTCTGAAACCAACAGAGGCTACGACAGTAAAGACCACAGAGAAGACGTCCGCGAAACCGACAACTCTGAAACCCACTGAGCCCACGACTCTGAAGCCAACTGAAGGAACAACGGCCAAGCCAACAACTCTGAATCCAACAGAGCCAACGACAGTAAAGACCACAGAGACCACGACAACTCTGAAACCAACAGAGGCAACGACAGTAAAGACCACAGAGCCCACGACAACTCTGAAACCAACAGAGGCAACGACAGTAAAGACCACAGAGAAGACGTCCGCGAAACCGACAACTCTGAAACCCACTGAGCCCACGACTCTGAAGCCAACTGAAGGAACAACGGCCGAGCCAACAACTCTGAAACCAACTGAAGGAACAACGGCCAAACCAACAACTCTGAAACCAACAGAGGCAACGACAGTTAAGACCACAGAGCCCACGACAACTCTGAAACCAACAACTCTGAAACCAACAGAGGCAACGACAGTAAAGACCACAGAGACCACGACAACTCTGAAACCAACAACTCTGAAGCCAACAGAGGCTACGACAGTAAAGACCACAGAGAAGACGTCCGCGAAACCGACAACTCTGAAACCCACTGAGCCCACGACTCTGAAGCCAACTGAAGGAACAACGGCCAAACCAACAACTCTGAAACCAACTGAAGGAACAACGGCCAAACCAACAACTCTGAAACCAACAGAGGCAACGACAGTTAAGACCACAGAGCCCACATCAACTCTTAAACCAACAACTCTGAAACCAACAGAGGCAACGACAGTAAAGACCACAGAGACCACGACAACTCTGAAACCAACAACTCTGAAACCAACAGAGGCTACGACAGTAAAGACCACAAAGCAGACGTCCGCGAAACCGACAACTTTAAAACCCACTGAGCCCACGACTCTGAAGCCAACTGAAGGAACAACGGCCAAGCCAACAACTCTGAATCCAACAGAGCCAACGACAGTAAAGACCACAGAGACCACGACAACTCTGAAACCAACAGAGGCAACGACAGTAAAGACCACAGAGCCCACGACAACTCTGAAACCAACAGAGGCAACGACAGTAAAGACCACAGAGAAGACGTCTGCAGAACCTACAACTCTGAATCCTTCTGAGCCAACAACAGGTAAGACGACAGAGCAAACATTTGTCGAACCGACAACTTTGAAACCCACTGAACCCACGACTCTTAAGCCAACTGAAGGAACAACGGTCAAACTTACAACTCTGAAACCCACTAAGCGAACGTCTCTGAAGCCCACTAAGCGTACAAAGACGAAGAAGACAACCATTGCGACTACTACGACCACCGCAACTCTTCCTCCGTTTAATATCTTTGATGTGATAACTGAAGCGGCATTAACAGCTGCGGCTGATGTTTTGTAAAAGGCTCGAAACACTAATTGCATTAAGCTTGTTTAAGTCTTAATCAAATTCTAATAATAATAAACAATATTCTAATAAACACTCAACCATAGTTAGCACAAAATTATATTAATATTTTTAGAAGATTTTTAATTGCTTAAACACTAGCAAAAAAATGTATGTTATGTAACTTATGCCAGGTAAGTGACTACGAGTATTATTTCCTTATCCTATTGATTGATTCGTTTCACAGGGGTATATTATTGTCCAGGGTGTTATCGTCCTCGGCGCTTTCCTCGCTCTCAACATCGTTCGTAGGGTCCCGCCAATCGCACAGGCCGGGGAACTTCTCGCTGATCCGGTGCTGGGGGCACTTGGAACCCGCCGGACCCGATTGGTAAATGGGTTCCTCTAATATGTTGTTGTAGTCATAGTTGCACGTCAGCATGAACTGGAAGCGATTGGAATTGGGTTCCAGGAAGCGGATAGCAGCGCAGCCCACCCGACTCACTCGATCCGAGACCATAAGGGTGAAATGTCCAATCTTCTTGCTGTGGGTCAAAAATATTCAGATTAAAAGATAACTCTTATAGACAACTCTGTCAACGAAAGTTCTTACTAGAGTATATTTACTCTACTAACAATGCTAAAGTTATTTTCAGAAATACTTTACTGCTGTACCCAAACCCATTAAAGTAATGCTGACAATGCTATATAAACATAAAAATATTTAGTAGCAGGGTAATCATTACGCAAGTGAATCTGCTTATATAAGAAGTGTTTGAAAAAGCTGTTCTATTAGTAAATGACAAAAACTCTAATGCGAATAATAAATCTAAAATATGTAGTGGTAACTGCATTTATCGTGTAATGTATTCGGTTTTAATTACGTTTTTCAAGATTTCTTATTTATGTGGATGGGATTAACTTACCCCTGCGGATGTCGGCGATAGCTATCGATGAAGCTCTGGTCGGCATCCTGGTACTCGCGGAACCAGTTGATCACAAAGGACTTCATGCGCCGCGAATGCGACTTGAACTCGCGTCCAATCCAAAAGTAACCGATGTTCTGACCGCTGAACTTGAAGCGCGGCGTATTGCGGCACTTGTCGTGGGCGAATTGGCAGCGTTTGGCATGCAGGGCTGCCATTTGCTCCAGTTCGTTGTCCCAGCGCAGGAGCGGCATGTGGGCGGCACTTTGATAGCCCTCGAGTTTTCCGCTGGCGATCTTTGATCTGGCCAAATTGTGCATGTCCAGCAGGAGTTGGCGGCGCCGATCGCTCATATCCAGGAGCTTGGGCTCCGGTCCACAGGCGGGGGAAAAGCTGCCATCGTTGCCGCAAGCGGTATGTGGTTCATTAACCACGTGCGTTCCATTGTACAGCTCACATAATTCCGGCACACAATAGCCGGCTGTGGGGTGTGTAGCCGCTCTGGGCAGTAGAGTCCTCGTGGGCGGTGCAGCCTTGGTTGGTGGTGGTGGCTTGGTAGGCGGTGGTGCCCTGGTTGGCGGTGGTGCCCTGGCTGGCGGTGGAGCTCTAGTAGGTGGTGGTGCCCTGGTGGTCACAGCTCCCGTTAAACCTCCTTGACAATCCAAAATCAAAAGGAGCACTGCAGGCGCCCAAAGAACGGCGGCCACGCTGCACTTGCTCAACAATCTCGGCATCTTGACGGTCAACACGCTACTGATTGGAGGTAGAGCAGCACTTTGGGTTTATGAATGGATCTCTGGCTAAACCATCGACGAGCTCGGCTGGCGTCGCTGCTTTTCCCACATCTTGGGGTTGGGCAGCGCTGCGGGGCCTCACAACTGGTTCTCATTAGAAAGAAATTAGCCATGGGAATTAGTGGAGCTTTAACATGAGGACATCGGATCTGGCCATTCTTAGAATATTATCTTAATCACAATTTTAATAGTCTTCGGTGTGATTAGGTGGAAATTAGCTATTGAAATAAGTCATTAATAGAAGGGAACCTTTAAACTTAAGATATTCACAAGTCGAACATCGAATTTGATGTTTTTTCTATCACAATAATTTTATCTAAAATTATATATATCTGAAATTCAGGCTTTACTACTTGATATCAAATATAATATCATATTGAAACATTAAATACATTTTGAATTTTATATTTCATATAATCCCAATATTTTTAAGATAAGATATTATTAAGATTATTATTATTATATGTTTATGATAAGAAGTTCCTTAATATCCTCAGGTTTGTTGAGAGCAAGTAATTAAAAGTTACTTACGATAGTATTTTTTTTTTTTCCAGTGAAGATTGGGTTTTTTAGGAACTGGACACCCTGTGCGCAACACTCTTCCCCATCTAGCTTCCCTAATTGCACCACTAGATCACTCGTACATATAACACCCCTACAGCACCCCCATATCACCGCCGAACCGAATCAAACTGAACCGATTCGAACCGATCATCCGTGGTGAACCGGTTTGGCGTCGGCCCAACGCTCCGGGCGTCGATGGTTGGGGTAAGTCTGTGTATAAGTCTGGGTCTGGCCCCCCTGTAAGTGGTATAATCAGTTACCGCCGGCAAGTGTGGGAAAAATGCTCGCTTCAAGGCAATTGCCGATAAGTAGCCGAGCCGGGGAATTATTATTGACTTTCCGCACAGTTTTACAAAACTACTAACCCGGCTAAGAGCCGTTAACACAACACAAACAACTGTCGTAAACCCAAAAAAAAAGAAAAAATAAAACAGCACAACAAATGTACAGAACGCAGAAAAATACAGAGATTAAAGAAACGTAGACAGAAACGTGCCTCACACCTAATCGGCGTTAATTAAAATAACAATGCTTCGACAGCTGAAGCTTCGCACTAAAAAAACTAACAAAAGCAAAATGCGAGTTATGCAAAAAACCGGGAACGCCAATAATACCAAAAAAATAAAACAACTTATGATTATGACTCGGACCGTTGTGACGTCGAATGGCCATCCCCGATAGAGCAAAAAATAATGGTCCCAGACGTTTATTGGTTCTGGATCTGAGTCTGGGTCAATTTTTTTTATATTGGTTTTATAAATCCATAAACGACATCCAATTCATTTCAGCTTAGGAAATTACGATTTCTTAAATTTACTTGGTAAAAATAACAATTCAGATCCGTATCCTAATAAAAATAAAAGTGTCTGAAAGGGTATTGTCCACCTGAGCTACCATGAAACACAAAATATGTTCTATGTAATTTGTCACGTGCCATATTATGGGATCGTAAAGTATCTTATTTTGAAATATTTTTCGCTTGAATCTGTGTACCAGGCTATTTGAGTTTTCAGACCATTGGTTAAAAAATCTAGATTCAGCTTTTTTTTTTTGTTGGTCAATTGCGATGCTTTATTGGCTCTATAACATCACCGAGTTTCATTATGCAAATTATAAAATATACTTTCTTCGTATTGAAATACTCTTAATTATATTCTGCCCCAATTTTCTCAATAATCATTGATTCTTGAAATTGTTGATTCTTGAAAAGGTGACTCAACAAGTCTTGGGTTTTATTGGCTGACTCAATTGAAGTTCTCCTTATAAAATTGGTAAAATATACTTTCTTCGTATTGAAATACTTTTAGTTATATTCTGCACCAATTTTCCCATTAATCATTGATTCTTGAAATTTATGCGTCACTCTCATAGATAATTTGATTTTTCAATTAAAGTGCCACTTGCAATTTCCATTCAACAAGTCTTGGGTTTTATTGGCTGACTCAATTGAAGTTCTCCCGCATATATGATTAGCAAGATATGATTATGAATGATTTGTGCGCTTCTATCGGGCCGCAACCGCAATAGTTGTTATATGGTTGCTTTACGATCTCTGCTGGTCTCCAGACCTGTACTCGTATTTCGTCGACAGCATCTCTCAACGGCTGTTGTAATTAAAGATCTCTTGGCATCACACTATCATCAGATAGATCAGTCAAATTCAAAGTCAAAGTTAAAGTTGGAGAAGTTCGCGTGTTTTGGTAAGGGACGAACGCGCGGCGCATATATATAATTTGCATAGAAAATGATTAATCACGCAGCGATTAATTGCCACCGACGTCAACGCTGCAGTTGTTAAGTAAAAACAATAAATTTAGCAGCGACTAAACATAAATTACGCTGAAAATGTGTACGAAAATACATTTGGGGACGGGCAGAACCGCTCGGCGTTATGATTGGCAGCATAATTACCATATGTCTGGCTGCCCAGCGACCGCTGCACTTCCTCATTCTGTAATTACACCAATTGCGGCAGTACATCACGTTAAGCGTGACGCCACCTGACCTCAGGGTCGCCGATAATCATATTGGAATGCCAGATCTATATCTATATCTACATCTATGGATGTGTCGCCAAACAAGAAGTGTTTGTGGCGGAAGTGCAGGCACAATTGATTGTCCAAGAAAGGGGTGAAGATTTTTAATGGGTTCCAAAAGATAAAGAGGTTCCACCATTTCAATCTGAAGTCTGATATGACAGGCCTCTAATAAGATAAGATTTATTACTTTAAAGATTATAGATTTTTATATCCATTTTTATCTTAGTTATGACTATGTTTTCGAAGGCTTGCATAAGTGTTCCCACAATATCTAAAGCTATCTATATTTTAAAGCTCATAATGCTAATAGATTTAATTCCTTAAAATTTTATTATAAAGTGTATCATTATTACTATATTAAATATTATTATATCTTTATTGTTATAGTTGTTAAATTTTCAACACATTTTTATGACCCTATTATTAATTGCAAAATTCTTTTTAATGCTAAGAGGTGACCCAAATCTGTATTTCTGGAGACCATAACGTAATCAATTGAGTTCCGAAAAATCTAAATGTTATACTTCTATAAGCCTATGGTAGTTTTTTTTATAATATTTTATTTTAGCAATGTTTTATTATGTTTTCCTAAAGAGTTCTTAGTTCTTAGTGGCGTTTAATCAAAGTCATCTTGTTTCGAGCCTAAGTTAACCGGCCTTAATCGGTGCACGGCCACACAACGATTGCGTCACAGCTTCTGGGTGGCTTTCTAATGTCCGGCGATGAAGGCTCCCATCATAATTAGCATATTTCGCCCAGTGTCTTTTGGCCTGGCCAGCGGTGATCTCTTTGTGTCCGTGTGATTGTGTGATTGTGTGAGCCACATAATTGCTGGCAACAGAACGTGACGTTTGCAGTGGCGACTTCGTGTCGTGGGTTGTTCGGCTGTTGGGTTGTTGGGTTGTTGGGTTGTTACCTTGGCAATTAGTTGGTCGAATCTGCCAAGACATAATTACACGATGCAGCTCCCCTAAATCTACGGAACTTTGGTCCCTTTCATCTGTGTGTGCTTTGTTTACATTTCGGTAGTTTACCGTTTTAATTAAGGGGAATTATCAAAAACGTTCCTTGTGTTTTTGCCAACCAGATGTTCTTCTTGGCGTTACCCCTTTTAAAATTGTTGAAAAAATTGGGTAAATATTGCTAAATTATTTATTTTATAAAGTCTGTAATAATTATCCAAAAATAGAGCCATTTAGATAATTATCCCAAAGGTTTTATAGTGCATAAAGCACACATTTGAAGGTTGAAATGCCAGCTATGGCCTTATGACACTGGCTTGATTTTTGATCAACTGACTAGATTTAATTCAAAAATTCATAGCTACCTAAACATGAACTATATATAAATCCTTAATTAAATTATTGTTCAGTTGTACTCCCTTTTATTTTAACGTTGCCACGAATCTAAAATAAGTCCAGTCTTTAGTCAAAAATCATGGAAGTGCCATAATGCCTTAAGATTAAAACTATTAAGAAAATTAAATAGATATTTTAAAATTGTTTATAAAATAATATATATGATTAATATAATTATCAATTCAAATCTGTAATATTTTTCAATAAAATAGTTATATTATAATGCTTTTGTTTTTGATGATTTGTAGTACATAAAGCATAGATTTAACGGTCAAAGTACCAGTTAAGGCCATATGATACTAGCTTAATTTTTTTACCAACTGACTAGATTTCTTTCAGAAATTCATGGCAACCTTAATATGATTAAAATCGAATTTAATAATCAAATCGTTATTAAGTTGTTGCCACTTTAATCTCTTGGTTGTCACGATTTTCCTAATTAAATTGTTCTAGTGTCATAAGGTCTTAAGAATGTGCCATAAAATGTATATTATATTTTTTAGAAACTGAGATTTCTTTTGTATTATTTTGTAGACTTTTGATCTAATTATAATATTTTATAACGAAATCACACTTGTTGGATCCTGAAATTGTAATCTAATTTTGGGATGAGAATTCGAGAGCATTGTGATATTTTTGGATGCTATTTCCGGCTTGTGTCTTGGCTTGTAATATTGCATTTTTCCGAAAGTGGTTTGCTGGCTTTTCCCGCCTTTCCCCTGGTAAATCGTTGCTGTTGTCCGATGCCATTACTATTGTCAGCCAGTTGTCAGGTGTTGGCAGTGGGCTAGCTGCATTTCATTTTCATTTTCATTTCATTTTATTAAATTTAATTTTCGGCTTTGTCTCTCCGGCCATGTGTGCGTGTGTGTGTGTATCTGCACTAATTAAATTCATGGTGAAATTTTTCTAATTAAAAGTTTACTAATGAAATTTATGCAGCTGCTGTTGCCAATGCTGCTGTCTGCTTTTGCGTGGGAGTGTATGTGTTTGGGTTGGTCGAAAGCCCAAAAGTCGCGCTTTCAATTAAAAATCGCCACGAACGGTCGGGATTTTGCGTAGATTGGAAGGAGGGTGGGATTGGGGGATTTTACACACGGACAGCTGGCCAGCTTGATGTGCTCGTATTAGATTTGTATTAAATTGCATTTTTGTGGTTATTATTTATTTCATTGCATTTCGCAGCACTTTCACGTCTCACATCAGCCTGACTGCATATTTATTTATTTTATTTTTTTTTTATCTTACTTATTTTATTTATTCGCGTAAACAACTGCGTGGGCAAGTTAATGCAATCAAATGTGGCATAATTAAAAACTAATATCGATTGGATTGAAGGAAGGGAATTTTTGGGGTGTTCTTGTGGGTTTGTTTATCAACTACATGTAAATAAATGAGCAGGCCTTGATTAAGTTGATTATATAGATATTATTTACACATTGTCATTATCCCCAGGCCATTCAAACAAACAGTACTCTTATTTTATTCGGTGCAACATTTTCTCAACGAGGCTGATTCATTTCGATTGGAATAATGCCTCCATATAATATTGCTAGAAAGCGAAGCAGGTCGCCAGACACTGATAGTGACATCATGGATCAGCCCCCAATAAAACGAGCTAAGCTCTTCGGAGATCTGGAAGTAGAGAAGAGGTCTTTCGATTCGGTCTTACAAACGAACAAGGCTACCTATAAATCGCCGGATGAAACACCTAACCAATCCGAGTAAATATTTATTCTACATGGTATAAGAAAAAAATAATCATCTTCCTTAGCCTAATGATTGAAAGAAGAACATTGAGATTAATAGATCATTTATTGGGCTGGAAGTTGAGTTAACTGATATAAAATGGCACACTCTTTGGATAAAAAAATTGGTAAGGTCTGGAAATTTCAAATGCATAATGATAAATATTTATAAGATACAATTTGGAAACAGATTATTATATGAAAACTTATCCTTAAAATCCTTGATGGGTGTAAAAAAATTCGATTTGGCGTTTGCAGTGTTTATAGTTGGAAGTTAATATCCTTGATGGACCTCAAGGCAAGCGGTATATGTAAGACCGGAGTAATTTTGATCCGTCTCAAACTGGCGATCAAAAATATAATATTTTTTGGCATCAAAATTGAATTAGTATATATATATTGATACAGTCTTTGGATAAGAAAATTAGGTAGGTACTCAATATATACCTATAATTTGCAAACAGATTATAATATAATATCTTAAATTAGATTTGGCATCTAAACTGGGCTGACGAATATCCAATTATTCGTTTTCATAGTTGTATATCATTATCATGAATACCTTGGACCGGAGTGCGTTTTCGACAAGTGCGGAGTGTCCTTCTTGAAGACGGGAGTATTAGGTAATTACATGCACACGAGGCAACTCAATTACGGAAGCGTTTTGCGCCATGTGGCGGCTGCCAAGAATTTCATTTGGTTGCCAAGTCACGTGATGTGCAACAGCAGCAGCCGCTTGTGGGTAACGTTATGTTGGGGGTCGGGGGTCGGGGTTCAGGGGTCAAACGCTGACCCGACACAATGATAAACTGCGTGCCGCAATATGAGGCACCACAGCCGCAGAACTTTTGGCCAAGTGCTGCGCGTAGGAGAACCGGCCTGCCGCTAATTTATGTCCTCCTTCCTGGCCCTTTCGCCCCCCCCTTAAAAGATGGATCCTGGCCGATGGCCAGAGTCCTTCGGATGGACTCGCCAGTGTTTAACATGCGCCGACTGCCCTTCTAGTTTTCCCTCCATTTTCTCAATTTCTTCTTTTTTTTTTTCGGCAGCGACATGGTCAACTGGCACATGCCATTCCCAGCGGCACGCTCCGGGGGCATCAATATTCCCGACGCTGGACGCGCATGGCCACCTCCGGAGGGGCATGGCAATCGCAGGACCACCGAGGCTCCCAAGACACAGAGATGCACTGGGGGAAAAGACGCCACCGCAGCGGTTCCAGCCCAATTCAAGAGGTAAATGACAGTGCTACAAGTTCGGCCCTCAAGTCATGTTGTTCTTCAGTTCAACTTATAAATTGGCATTTAAATGGAAAAATAAATTGTAAATTGAAAACAATTAGCCCGACTTTTTTACAGTTTATAAACTATATATTATATTTATTTTTAATAAAACTAGAGGTTTGCGCTTTGAAATACGTACAATTGTCTATGCATAATTTTTTGAAATTTCAGTTAAATATAAAAATGATTCAATGTTATATTATAATACATAGTTATAGCCATTCAATAAATGTGATAAGACAAGATATTAAAAACATTTGTCTACAACTTCTACTTGCTGATTTTTGGGATATAATAAAAAAAGTTGACATATACCGAAATCATTTAGGTTAGGGATATGTAAACCATTTAATTATGCTAAAATATGCAGCTTCGGAAAAATCTACGTTATGTAAATCAAATCTGTAAGCAATTTAAAATAGTTTTAGACTGTTTATTTACAATGTCAAACTGTGTTGGTATTTTCTCTTTAAAAAATAACCCTTTTGCCCTGTAGTTTTCTGTCAGTGTGCCGTGGCCAATACAATACAGGCACAAAGACAGGAGCCAAGGCTAAAACACAGTCAAAATATTGACACGACTTGCTCTTGGCCGAGCTCTTTGTTGCGCTTTATTGACACTGCCCAAGGACGTGCATCGTATCCGTATCCGTATCCTCCTGCCCTCCGCATCCTGCCCATCCCCGCCATCCCCGCCATCCCTGCTTGCCACTTTGTGCCTTCTGTCTGCCGACTTCCTTTTAATCTCGTTCCCAAATTGGCCGATTTTAAAGACATTTGCCTTGCTTCGAATGGCTTGCATTTTGAAATTCGTTTACTTCAATAATGCCAAATAATGGCTGAGATTTCGTTGGCCGATTTATATGTATTTTCCACCGGCTGGCTGGCTGGCTGGCTGGCTCCTTTTCCCTTTTCCCGAAGACACGCTCGCTTTCTCACGTATGTGGTTGGTTTTTTTGAAATATCGCTGGTATTTGTTTTGTATTTTGTATTTCTCATTTTCCCTTTATTTATGCTCGTTTCGTTTTGTATTTTTTTTGGATTTTCCTTAGGTTGGCTTTTGTCTTTGCCGCATTCGAGAAAAAGGAGCGTGTTTGGCTTAGGCGATTTGCACGGCTTCGAACTAATGCAAAACGGTCTTTCGTTTGTGGGTGAAAACTCAAAGATAGAATCTGCGCAATCATTGCAAACGTAGTGCAAACTTTCAAGTCTTAGAGGGACCAATCTAAGCTGAAATAAAAAGAAGTACCAAATAACTATTTATTTTTGACCAATTTACGGCTTTTTTTGCGAGAAATGTGAAAAGTTAAAAATGTCCAGGTTTGAATGCCAATGGATTGGAAATTAAGCAACGAGCTCAACGAGGTATGACATTCTACGATCTGACGTATATTTTCTTTATAGCAGCAAAAAAACTGAATTTTTAATGCGAAAAATGGACTTACGATATTTGTCAAAACTACGAAATTCAGATTTTAGTCAAAAATACGATTTTTTTTCCAGTTTTTCAATCGTAGTTTAGTCAAATCAAGGCATACAGCTAAAAGACCGACTGCTTTGAACAGCTTGCTACCCATGCTAACGATTCCAATCACTTTAAGGAAAATTTATTTTTTGGCCAATTTTCGCATTTTTTGTAAGGGGTTACATCATCTTTTTTTGCGAAAAATGGCAAAAATGAAAAATTTTCAGGTTAGAATGTGAATTGATTGGAAATTAAACTACGAGCTCAACGAGGCATGACATTCCTCATTCAGACTTATATTTTTATTATGGCAGCAAAAAAAACTGAGTTTTTAGGGAAAAAAATGGGGGTCAGATTTTTCTCAAAAACACGAGATTCAGATTTTAGTCAAAAACGCGATTTTTCTTTCTGGATTTTCAATCGTAGTTTAGCCAAATCAAGTCGTACAGCTAAAAGACCGACTGTTTTGAACAGCTTGCTAAAAATACTAACGATCCCCATCACTTTTAGGAAAATTTATTTTTTGACAAATTTTCTCATTTTTTGTAAGGGGTTACATCATCTTTTTTTGCGAAAAATGGCAAAAATAAAAAATTTTCAGGTTAGAATGCCAATCGATTAGAAATTAAACTACGAGCTCAACGAGGTATGACATTCCTCATTCTGACTTATATTTTTGTTATGGCAGCCAAAAAACGAAATTTTTAGGGCGAAAAAAATGCGAAATTTTTTTTCGGGTTTTCTATCGTAGTTTAGCCAAATCAAGTCGTACAGCAAAAAGACCGACTGTTTTGAGCAGCTTGCTAAATATGCTAACGATCCCCATCATTTTAAGGAAAATTTATTTTTGGCCAATTTTGCCATTTTTTGTAAGGCATCGTCTGTTTTTGCGAAAAATCTGAAAAGTTAAAAATTTCAAGGTTTGAATGCCAATGGATTGGAAATTAAGCAACGAGCTCATCGAGATACGACATTCCTTATTCGGACCTTTATTTGCGTTATGCCAGCCAAAACAGTGATTTCTTACTTTAAAATATTATATTTCTTTTAAAAGGCTATTTCATTAAAAGATCTTAACGGAATTCCCATTGATTGCATATTTCCCACTCAACACCTTTTACTGTCATTTTGCTCGCCCCATGACTTTTATTTCGCCACAAATGTCAAAGGTTTAACGTAAGTCAGTTGACTTGAGCACATCCAGATTGCATGGCGTAAATAGTGCGAGGAGGACCAAGTGTCCTGGATTTCCTTTATTTTCCTTTTGCGTTCCTTAAGCCGCGCACATCATAACGTAATCACTTTACGTTGCCGCTTAATGCGGACAGCAAACACCCATACATTCTTGTGGCATTTCCATATGCAATTGGGCGCATTAATTCAATTGAGCCGATGACGATGTGGAGCCAGGATGCCAGAATGCCAACGATAATGACCCGGAAAGGAAAGTACCGGCCAGGACAATGAACAAATGGCATTAAATAAATAAGAATAATTAATGCAGTCCTTCGACAAGTCCTCTGTAGGCGATGTCCTTGACTTGGGGTGATGCCAATCTATCTATCTATATAGATAGGTTTATATATGTGTACACTCCGTGTTTGGGCATCCTTTGCCTAATTTAGGCTGATGGCGGACTTTATGCGTTGACTGAGCGACAGGAGACTTGGCTACAGGACGCTAAGTGGCAGCAGATTCCCAGAGACTCTATAAATATGACTGTGAGTCGTAAAAATGTATGAGGCGCAGTTGTCGAAGGGCATGAATTTAATGCGGGCCTGGGTGTGTTTGCTGAAGCACTGCCAAAAAATGTCATTGAAATGGAAAAAATAAAAAAAATCAAAACCGCAAAGTTACGATTCTAACACTAGCTATAAAATAAGCTTACGAATTATGTTCCTAATGCTCATATGACTTTGATCTTAGGGGAGACAATCTAGTATTCCAGATTCCAAAGGGTTATTTCTTAAGTAGAGAAAACCTATTTAAATATTCTTAAGGCTTAAATAATTAAAGGTCTTAAAATATTGAAATGATGTTGACATTTATGGTAGGTTTATAACCAATCAATAAGATTATACATATAAATCAGTTATGAGATTAAGCAGTCAGAAGGATATATAGTCTGAACTCAATGATTTAAAAAAATAGTTGTCTTAAAAGTAATATAGGAAAACTATGAAATAAAATATCTTATCACTGTGATATGTAGTCGTCGAATTATATTTCAAATATATATTTTTTTAAGAACCGATTTCCAGTAATACTTGAATGGTTACAACCTTTTTTTTATAACATCAAATGGTCGAAAAGAATAGAAAAAATATGGATAAAAACGTTCCAGGAATAACAAAATATAAAATATTATTATATTATATTAGACCAGCTATTTTCTCCCTGTGTATGTGGCAAGGACAATCATTACGTGTTGGTGTTGTGGAGCAGCTGGGACAATACCCTGTCCCCTGTTCCCCGTTCCCCATCTTCATCTCCGTCTTCGTTTCCGTCCACCTCCTCCCGAACTCAATCCACATACCTTATCCACCATCCTTATCCGTGGATTCCGGATTGGCAAGTAGCCCCATCGCCACGTGGCCACGTGTTTACATGCGCTCCGGCCATAAAGTAACGCCAACAAACGCACTTTACAGCCTCCAAAAGTCCCGGCTAGATGGGGAATATGGGTGGGTTGTGGAATGGGCGAAACCCTCGATATGCGAACTCCTCACAAAGGTGCCTCATGCTAAATTTTTAATGAAACGTCGCATAGAAAACGGCAAAAGTTGAATTTATGACTAGCACATGAACACAGGGACTCGGGGTAGCAAGGTCGCACAAGGTATATTGAATTTGCTTTTAAAAGCCGTTTATAAGGTAATTTTATTGAATTTCGTTTGATTTTATCAGAATATTTTATACAATACTAACAGTCTAACTGCAGGTAAGTTGTATTATATATTTGGGTAATATTAAAGTTTAATAGGGTGTCCTATGGTTGGAACCTTTCGGACATACCATTCCTTCCTGTCTTCTTCTATCCTGTTGGCCTTGAAACCTTTTTTTTTCCTAGACGGAGCCTCGGGTCACGACTGGGGTTTGATTAGCTGCGATTGGTCGCAGTTGTTGACGGCTGTTTGATGCTAAAATAAAAAGTAAGATGGGATCTCCCCCCTATTCGCCAGGTGAAGAGGGGGTTAAGCAGAATCCTTTTGAAATCCTTTCCTATAAAATGTGACTTTAACATGATTTGCCCATCTGTTGACATTGAATAACATTTTCCTTTTCATTATAATAAGAATTGTAACTTAATTGTATAACTTCCTTAACATTTAACTTTAGATTTGCCAACACACATAGCCCATCTAGTATTTCTTCCTCAAGCATTCTATCCAATTTCCTTGGAGATCTACCCAATACAACAATAAGACCATGAATTTTAATTAAGTGAAATTACATACTGATATGTTGGCTGCAGTCGATAATTAATCTTAATTGGTAATGGAACTCAACAATTGACTTACTTTCGCCCACAATCAATTTTAATGGAGAGCTTTAAAGGCGGCCTCATGTTTCGATGAGATTCGAAATATTAACTTACTGCCGGTGAAAATCCGTTCGATGACAGTTCGGATCAACTGGAATTGAGCCTGTCATAAGTACTTCTTAAATTGACGATTTTTATACCCTTGCAGAGGGTATATTGATTTCAGTCAGAAGTTTGCAACGCAGTGAAGGAGACGTTTCCGACCCCATAAAGTATATATATTCTTGATCAGCATGACTAGACGAGTCGATCTAGCCATGTCCGTCTGTCCGTCTGTCCGTCTGTCCGTCCGTTTCTACGCAAACTAGTCTCTCAGTTTTAAAGCTATCGGGCTGAAACTTTCCCAAAAGTCTTATATCTTTTGCAGGTAGTATATAAGTCGGAACCAGCCGGATCGGACAACTATATCTTATAGCTCCCATAGGAATAATCGGACAAATAAATGAAAAAAAATTATATCTTTGGTGTTTTTTAGCATATAACCTCCTAAGCTTGGAAATAACAATTTTTAAATAATTTTGAATTTTGAATTAAATTTTATCGAAATCGGACGACTATATCATATAGCTGCCATAGGAACGATCGGAAAATTTGTGGAAAAAAATTATGAAAAAAATTATAGCTTCGGTGTTTTTCAACATATAACCTCTAGCGCTTGGAAATAACATTTTTTATTTAGTTCTGAATTTCGAATTAAATTTTATCAAAATCGGACGACTATGTCATATAGCTGCCATAGGAACGATCGGAAAATTTGTGGAAAAATAATATGAAAAAAATTATAGCTTCGGTGTTTTTTAACATATAACCTCCTACGCTTGGAAATACGATTTTTTAATTAGTTCTGAATTTTGAATTTAATTTTATCAAAATCGGACGACTATATCATATAGCTGCCATAGGAACGATCGGAAAATTGGTAGGAAAATAATATGAAACAAATTATAGCTTCGGTGTTTTTTGACATATTATCTTATACTATTGGGAATATAATTTTTTGTGTTTTTAAATTTAATAATTATAGCTGCAAGGGTATATAAGCTTCGGCTTGCCGAAGCTAACTTCCTTTCTTGTTTTTTACCAAGTGAAAGACGAAAATGTCGCCTGATTGATGGTAATATATCGAGGATTTTAATAAGTAACTCTTCTGGCGTCTGTGAAACTTTTAATTACCTTCGTAATTGTCATCTTTGTTCCTTATGACTTTAAAAACTATAAAATACTTAAATAAATACAATTTGTAGTGAGATTTGTAAAATATTAAGTAAGTTTAATTTTTCAATACCTAATCAGATGTTATACAATTTTTTTTTTATAGATTGTAGTAATTCTTGTGTTTATTTAATTAAAATACATTCTGAACATCTTGTAAATTTGAAGTGATTTCCATTTGCAAGCTGCAATAAGTTTATTGGAATGGGCCAGAGATTATTGGGCTGTCCTTAAAGAGGCTAAATCAGATTTTGTAATCCGACCATATAATTCACTTATCTGTCTCTGCCACAGCTCGGCCACTCCCCCTTCTTGGCCGCCCCCCTTGGAATGCTCCATTGTGCAGTGGATTAAGACTCCTCGCAAACTCACATACAGATGGATGTACATACGAGTGTTTCGGCAATCCCCCAAACGATTCAATAATAAATGCCTTTTGCATTGTTTTCCCAAATGTGCCGCAAATTGCGAACATTTTATGCACTTCGAGCTACTCATTAATACGCACGCACACACTACTTATAAGGGGGAATCCAAACATACAGATGGGCATGTGTATAGTATAGCCGCATTTCACATATTGCCAACTTGATTGAATTTGACAGTAAAATATTTTATCCTAAATCATTTGCCATTTCCCTCACAGCCTTCTTAGTGTTCATTTCGTTGGGGCTTTCCGTTTTGAGTGCTTGGCAAATCAATGGGAAATTTGCTTAGCCAATTTGTTAAATGCGTCAGAAAACAGGAAACAGCACACCCGTATGTGTATATGCATATATATCTGTGTATCTGTATACAGACTGTTGGGCACATCGGTCAAAAGACCAAAAAGTGGACAGACAGTGTGTCCTGGCATGTCAGTTTCCTGGTGTCCCGATGTCCTGACGTCCCGATGTCCTGGCTGTTAAGTGCAGCACGCAAATAAATCATAAAATATTTAGCCAAAAATTGCATACAACATTCTGAAGAGTGCGGCGTGTGCAACAGCGACAAACATTCAAGTTTCCCTGGCAATCGGCCAAAAAATCTTCAACCCACCGATCTCTCCCTCTCGGGCTAGTCTCCCCTGTTTGTCGGAGCAATTAAGTGCAACTTCTGGGGCTATAAAACGTGGCCAGGATGGGATTTACCAGAATCGGTAGCCACATCTTTGTGGCAAAATGCAAAATTATCAAGGCGCTTGTCGCAAAATCATATCAAAATATGATGACAAACGGCCGGTAGGGAAAATAAAAGAGTACACAGAGAGACTACAAACGGAATATAAATATCAAAAAATATAATATAATATAATATAATATAATATAATATAATACAATATAATATAATATAACATAATATAATATAATATAATATAACATAATATAATATAATATAATATAATATAATATAATATAATATAATATAATATAATATAATATAATATAATATAATATAAAATAATATAATATAATATAATATAATATAATATATAATATCATATTTTTGTTTAATTTTTCAAACCTATAAAAGCCTCCTTTAAAAATACAGCTTATTAAGACCATTAGAATTTATTTATGGTACACTTAATAGATCAAAATAAAACTATAATTGATTTTTCATAGAAAAAATTAAATTGACAACTATTTAAAGTAATTTTAAAAGAGACAATAATAAGATACAATAGCAAACCGTGATTAGTTGAATCTAACATAATATAATATAATATAATATAATATAATATAATATAATATAATATAATATAATATAATATAATATAATATAATATAATATAATATAAAATAATATAATATAATATAATATAATATAATATATAATATCATATTTTTGTTTAATTTTTCAAACCTATAAAAGCCTCCTTTAAAAATACAGCTTATTAAGACCATTAGAATTTATTTATGGTACACTTAATAGATCAAAATAAAACTATAATTGATTTTTCATAGAAAAAATTAAATTGACAACTATTTAAAGTAATTTTAAAAGAGACAATAATAAGATACAATAGCAAACCGTGATTAGTTGAATCTAAGAACTACAGATTTTCTCTCTGTGCCTTCTTAAGTTCATGTTTGTGTCCTGCACCTTAAGAAGGCTGCCATTTGTGCTTATCACTGGGAATTCTTTTGGAAACCTCCTGTGAAGGGATTCAACTGTGTCACCATCGCAACAGGCAACGTGCCACATCCCTTCCATCCTTTTAGCCGTAAACAGACAAGTCGTGGGAAAAATGCAACCAGAAGCATAAAACCGCAAGCGGTTCACCCAAAGAATGCAGCAACTCAATCAAAAAGGCAACTGGAGGAAGGAAGAGAAAAAACTGTAGAGCCGACATAAAGATTAAAAAATATGTCACAAAAAGACATTATTATTTACCAGGAATTTCTAATAGAGTGCGCTCTCCGTTTCTCACATAGATATTTGAAAAAATAGAAGAACAATTTAAGCTTTTCCCTCTGCCATTAGGTAGCTTTCATCCATCCAGTTAAACTAAAGTTAAATGTCAAATATTGTACGACCAAAGAGCAATTTTTTTGAACAGTCTCTGACGGCAGCCTAATTCTTCGCACACTTTCGTTAAAAACTGTGCGGATTTTTAATAAACAAAGTGTGTGCGTTGGCAGCAACAACAAGGCCGTCGACGTTGTTGTTTTAATTTGTTGATTGAAAACACTGTGGAGGGAGGGGAGAGATGAAAAAAAAGTGGCAAAAACGAAACATATAGAATATCAGGGCAGCCCACCATCAACGCCACATCAATGATGCGCCCAGAAACTCCACTTACAATTGGGCACAGTGTTTTAGCAAAGCATTTCTAGATCTTTAAAACCTTAAGTTAAAATTCCTATTGTTGTGTTTATAATTTTAATTGTACCAGACATCTTAACTGCCACTGAATGGATTTTTATCAAACGTGTAATATAATTTTTTACTTAATTTTGGACTTTTATTTAAACCGTCAATTTATATAACCTTTTAAGAAACTAAGACCCGCATTTTCCAGCTACCTACATGTTTTTCTAAAAAATCTTGTAAATACTCAGAAACCATTTAAGTATATGGAGAAGATGGAAATGATAGTAAGTTAAGACCTTCTTGAGTGCTCATTTTTTGACCGCAACTGTGAGTGTGTGTGCGAGTTGGTGCAAGTGTTTGTGAGGGTATGGTCAATACCGACTAATTGCGCTTAACAAGCCAAAAAAGAAGGAGCTCTTGAGCGAAGAACGTAGTGTAAAGTGCAGCTGGAAAAAAGGATTCAAAAGCAGACGAAGAAGATGGGAAGAATCGTAGCTCCTGCGGTGGCTGAAAAAAAAAGGGAGTGGGTAAAGGGGTCAACGGGATGGATGATAACATGCTCCTAATGGACTTGACATGCAAATTGTCGTCATCAAGAGTGACCTAAACGAGCGGCGACGTTACCCAGTGCCTTGCCCCTGAATGGGGCGTTCGACCACGCCCACACGGCCAACGACTTTGGATTTTGATTGTTGATTACCTTGGTTCAGCCAGCAGTAGCTTCTCTATCCGCATCCGCATCCGCATCCCCATCTGCACTCTCATCCGCATCCGAATCCGCATTCTCATCTGCATCTGCTGCCGAGTAAATTGCATTAGGCAAACAATTGATTCGGGTCCCCTTGGGAGAATCGGTCGGTTAACAAATTTTTAATGCATACATTTAGGGGCAAGTCGATGGAATCGAGTCGGCCACATTGGATTCATTGGCTTAACGAAGTTACCTCCATTCTATCCCCAGTCCTTCATCGCCTTCATCAGACCTGCATAATCCAACGATTGGTACGAAATGTAATTATAATTGCAATGGAGATGAAGGCAAAGTGAGTACGTACAAGTTTTATTTATCTACCCTTGTAAGAGCATTACAATTTCAGGAGAGAGAAAGGTAAAGTTGATTTATCTTAAGCTGCAGTCGAACTTTCTAAAATTGCATTTTATACTAATTTCTTTTATTGGAACTCTATTCCAGATGAGTATTACCTATGACTATTTAAGAATAATGTTATTTCCACCTTTACAAGACTTTGTAATGCTTGTTTTGTCCAGTATTTTCAGCTGGGTGTCGAAAAAATTCATTGGATTTCCAGCTCGCTGCAAGTAAGAAGTCCGAAGTGAAAGCTAGAATCGGACTTGGACTGATGGGCGTTGACCCCAGTGCGTGTCCCGGAAAACACAGTCCCTTTCCTGCCACTCGTAAGCCCCGAAAAGCCCATCCCCACTCTCGTGACTAGAACAGCCCGAAAAACGCTATTCGCCTCGCTTTGTTCTAATTGAAAACGAAAATGTAATTAGTTCGCCTAGAAGCGACAATGTCGGAGGTGGCGCTTCAAACGAAAAACGCACGCAAATGTCGCAAAGTTTGTTTAAAAATTACCAAGGCAGCTAAAAAGAAGCAGGCAACTGGGATCTGAGTCTGTGGCAACAATTAGCAGCAAACAGGCTCAAGAAATCGGCACGGCAGCTTATTAGGAAGACGACTCCGGCTCCTCCTTGGGTCCTCCTCCAGAATGATATACTTTATGCATATGGCGGCAAACATTTGCCCGGCTGAGCCGCGAAGCCAACAAGGCCAACTGGCAAAGGCAGCGAGCCCAGTTTAGAAGTCACTGGCCCAATGTACCAGCCATAAGACACCTACACAGAGAAGAAAAGAGTGTAAGATAAGATAAGAAAGTATATTAATTTTGTATACTCTAATTTGGGAATAAGTATAGTAAAACCTGAATCTACAACTAAACCATCTCTATAAAAATTTAATATCCAAACTTGAATATTTACGATCTAATTTAATTTTCAGTGACTTGAAATTAATTTGATTTATTTGGTTTAATGCTTATCTTGCTGATAATATTTATATTATTATATTTATAAATATTTTTTTCTATTATTTTTTATATTGTTATTTTTTTAATACTTGGCAGTATGATGTGATAATGAGTGAACAATGTGTTAATATTTTTTCCAGTGCAGACGAGCCTTTGTTCTTAGCTTGTGGCATGGATTTGGGCGGATTTGGTTAGCCAGGAAGCTCGAGTACGGGGAGGCGGATTAGGCCTTCAAGGAAACCAAGGACACAAAAGCGGTATCATGTTAAAAGAAGCTTCCAACGAGATACCGAAAAACAATTGCCAAGTGGAAAGTGGAAAGTGGCAAGTGGCAGCTTCGACTGGCGCGCTTTTGACACGGGAGAAGTTTTTGTCAGCTCGTTTGCCGCCCCCAAAAGTGTGAATTGAAATATCGCTGCTGGTTTTAATCACAATTAAAACGGCAGGCGGGGAAATGATGTTTCAGCCGGAGTGAAAATGCGCTTAACAGTTGCCTCACTCATTAAAAGCAAAACAGCGACGACTCGGCGGTTGACTAAACTGACAGAGAACTTCATTTCACAAAGCAACAATATGTGTATATTTTGACTAAGTAATTACGAATTAGTCATTAGCTACAGACCAAGTAACTGGAGTGTACAAATATATCCTAAACTACTTGAAAGACTTTCATAACCTTTCATGCCAAAGGTTCCCATGTTATTGGAACTTAATTTACAGCACGTGAAACATGGCGTATACGTAATGTAAGCAAATACTTTTCCATTTATAATTGTATGTTTAAAATATTTTAATATTGTGTTGAGACATGAAAGCTAATATTATTTTTAAGAATTAAAAAACAAATAAAAATGGGATTTGATAGCTTATGATATTATATTATTTATTTTATTATCTTCTATATATATTATATAACGATATCCCCTGGAAACCAAAAATCAATGCACAGCGAAATCTACTAAAATGACACTGTTAAAATTTGTTATCATTCAATTTGCATAACTCTAAATAGATTTCCTAAGTTAAACTGGGGCTCCCTTAGATACTTATAAGCCCAAGATGTTATGCCTCTTTATTCCGAGTTCATAAAAATAAAACTGTTGCTCTTCCGCCAACTGTGTTGGCCAACTGGGGCGTTTTAGGCTTTGGCCCTGAACTAAGCTCAACTGAAATGAACTGTGAACTGTGGCAGAGTCGCACTCGAGCGGACAGGTCAGAGGTCAGGGCCCAGGCAGCGGAACGCGGCAGGCGAGGCGGTCATGTGGCGAGGCCAAGTGACCATAATTGGTCAGCAGGCGGCAGAATCGCATCGCACATCGACTTAGCAGCTTTTGCGGCAGCCAGCTGAAATGGCTGAATGCGTATTGCACATTGCATTGTGCGTTGCACATTGCACACTGCGTGTTGCAAGTTGCAAGTTGCATGTGGCAGGCAGGATATTTTACATTGAGAAAACGCTATTGCATATAGTGGGTATATAAAAGTATTGGAGACGGTGAACAAATATAAAGGTAGAAAATATTATAAACGTTGCATATATTTTATTCCATTTAATGTTACCTTTATTGCTTAATAACAAATTCAAGACAACACTTTAAAAAAATTATAGTAACAGGGAAAGACGAAGGGTTTTCAAGCAAAGGATTTTAAACGATGATTAGGATTTTAGGATTGACTATTACTTTATAATACCCAAAGTTAGCATTAAAAAATGTTTTAGGATACAAGAATTATTATTATAATTATAAGTTAAAAAAATATTTTTTATAATATCTAAAAATCCTCTATATTTCTGAACTTTCACCAAAGTAGAGTATTGAGAATGGAACCTTTGGAACACCCATTTTCCCTCTTTGCGGCTTTCCATTCTCCATCTTGTCGTTGTTGCTGTACTCCCAGTCTTTTGTGAGTGAAACAACCATGTGTGCCCATAATTATGCCATAGAAATTGGAGGAGAACTATAACTCCTGGAACGTGGCACATGGATCCCATTCAATCCGATCCTAACCGATTCCTGAGCCCGTGCCACTTGGCTGTGCGCCCACTTTTAACGATGGGGCGTGGCATGTCCTGGTCATTGCCGCTGACCGCAGAACGCGCCGCTGCGTAAATGTTACAGCAATGAGCGGTTTTACAGTTGAGTGAATTAATCTGCGCTCACACGCCCCGCAAGCGTTCTCAATCGCATAAACATATGCATGTGCGGCATGCTAGCGCCCAGACCCCCCTTGCACTGAGCAAAAAGGGGGGAACTCCTTCTTAAAATTTAAATTTAAATAAATAAGTCGGTTTTCGCCCTACGATAAGCTTTTTCTGTGGGAGAAAGAATATCATTTTTAAAAACAAAGTATTTACCAAAAGGGAATTTGGTTTATCTTAGTTTGATTTTTTGAATTCTGTGGGACTTTAACATTTCTTTTAACTTTCCATTTACTTTTACAATCATAAAAAATATGTAAATGAACAAGTCTTTATTTTTTGATAAGGGTAAGATATTAATTTCAAATTTTAAAAATATATTTATAATGCACTTTTAAATATCTGCTTGATTTTATTTATATTTTTCATTTAATATATTCTTTCAGTGTCTTCGCATAAACTAAAAAAATGAGCAATTAAATATTGTTCACTGCAATGCTTAGGAGATTTCAATTGAAAGGGATGAGTTCACATTCATATGATTTGGGTAAAACAATTATTTGTATAACAATTTTTTGTACTTCAGCTGAGTAGATAAATAAAACAACTTTTAAAATAAAATGTTGCCTTATTTGTAGGTTGTTTTTTAGCTTACAGAATTTAATGAAACAAAAATATTTATTTTTGATTTTGTTCTAACAATGTTATCTGTGAATCTACCTTATTAACTAATTTTTAAGATATTGTCAAGGTTCCTTGCATTAAAGTAATATTCCTATCCAAGCCCCCTTTTTTACATGACTTTTCTTGAAGTGCACAGATTTTTCGCACACTCACACAGCGTTTCACCCACACACAGGTGAGACCAATTATCATGTTTCAATTTGCATTTGTAAGCACTGCAGTTGAGTTCAGGATTCGCATGGAGCTGCTGAGCCGATTGCCGTTGATGACGTTCGCTGCTCTCACCTGCTTTTTGGGCATTTGGCATTTATTGCAAATGGCCGGCACCGTTTGCCCCCCTACCCCTACCCCTCCCCCTCCTCTCAGCCGCCTCACGCCCACCTGCCACTCCCCCCGGACATACATATACACCGAAAATGGCGTCATTTCCGCACCTGACGCGTTTTACAAATCAACGCAAATTTCTCAAAAACGTTTCAGCACACCCAAAAAAAAAAATACAAAATAAAAATATATATTTTGAAATGTTAGTTTGCAGATCGCCGACTAGTTGATACCTCGGATTTATAGTTTAATAATAAAGTCATTTTCTTAATAAGTGGAAAAATTGCTATGGCGTGGTATAATGGATTATAATTATTTTCGCAAAACATATGCTATTTTCATTTAAGTTTAAACATGGTCCATAATTTGTCCTAACTTTATTTAGAGGATTTTTTAAAATATATTGTTTGGTTTTTATAAATATTTTGAATGAGAGAATGAATTATAAATTATTTATTTTGCAATTTTTCCAGTATTTAATTATTATATTGTTGTTAAAAATATTCTGGCACATAGAATGAATTGTCTTTTAGTATAATTTGTAATCTTTTCAGCTCTTACTTAGCGGATTTTACTAAAATATTTTGTGGGGCACACAGAATAAATAACGTTTACCATTCTTTTCAATCAAAGTCTATTGAACTTGTTAAAAATTCTATTGCTGAAGTGTGTATATACAATCCCTTATGTCTTGGGTACTGTTCTGAATACCTTATAACGACTACAAAGAACTAAGAAGAACTGTCTGTGTGTATATTCCGTGATTTGCAGTTGTTGTCCGGGTATTATTGTTGCTGCTGCTGTTCGTTTAGCATTTTGGCCGTGCTGTTTGTTTGCCATTGTTGGCCGGTGGTTTTCGCCCCTGCCACTGCCACTGCGGTTTGTTATTGGCCGTTGATAAAATCATCAATAAATTAAAAATGAAACTAGGCCCCCATCCCAGCCCCCAGGGGCCACGCCCCCTGTCACTCACTCGACCATAACATCCGTTGGCAGTTAAATGCCAGGACGTTGGCGGCGTCTGTGGCCGGCGCCTGTGTGTATGCAATGGTATTTTTATTCCTATTTTCCCCAAACCCACACTCCTCTTAGGGAACACGGGAAACATCTAACTCGCGGGCCATGTCGAATGAATAGCTGCAGGAATTTCCGAGATTTCTGCGAGGGAACCAATGGTCATTGCCACTTGGCCAATGTTAGTCTGGAAAAAATAAGCCCATAGGTTGCAAACCAGTAGCCTAAACAAATCAATCATCGTAAGAAAAATGTTTGGTTTTTATTGCGTTTTATGTATATCAGATTTAATGGATACTTTTTTAAATTAAAATTAATCCCAGTTGAAGCACTTTTCCCATTTTCCATGCTTTTAACTATTTAAAAAATGTAACATCACTTCAAGAACTCTTAACTGGATCTATGTAACCTTCTCTATTCGAATTTATAGTTAATTTCTCTGATCTACTATATTTAAATTTGTTATTTAGTGTCACTTTCCCATGACTCATAGAAGGGTAACCCAAAAGCTTACTTATTTTCAAGTTTTTTTTTTAAGTTTCCAAAAAAGGTGACCCCGATCTTGACTTCTAGAGGCAGTTATTTGAGCAAGTCTACTCGGATTTTTTATTGTCTTACCTCTTAAAATTGTTCATTAAATTCTCTAACAATCTGCATTTAAGATATTGTTAATTACTTATATTTTAGCACTGTCTTGCAGAATGGTGACCCAAACCTGCATTTCAATAAGCCATAACTTGGCCAATCCTATTCCGATTTTTGATTGTCTTACCTCTTAGAAGTTGTAATGCAATTCCCTAACAATCTCCATTTAAATTTAGATAAGCTATTGCTAATTTTTCTTAGGCTTCTAGAAAGGTGACCCATAACTAGACCAATCTTCTTCCGATTTCTTAGAGACACATCTCTTAAAGTTTGTGATTTAAGGCTCTGCTTTTGATAGCCTTAACCTGAACTACCAGTGTATCTTGTATACTTTCGTTCCTGCTACACGACGACCATATTTCTTTGTTTGCTCACATATTCCCGCGTGCTTTCAGGTGTGCATACGTGTTCGTGTATCTGATGTCCCTGTTTTGTCTGTTTTGTCCCTGTTTTGTCCGTTGTTGTCTGTTGCAACCCGGCGGCAGCAACAATAACAATGGGCCAGGGTAACCACAATGGACAGTTTTGCATAACGCATTAGAGATGCATTCAAATAGGCAGGCAACATCGCGTATACGCCGCGTGGTCGTCGACACGCGTTCAATGGATTTTCGCCCATACTTTCCGGGTGGTTGAGGTTCGCCATCACTGCTTTTGGCACGTAATAATAATGGGACACAACAAACAATGCGAGAATTTGTCGAATTTTGATTATTTTATAATAAGTAGTGGACGGGCCAAATATTACTATATATACATATATGTATATTGATGATGAAGACGACTCTGACGATGATAGATGGATGGATGTACGGATTTATGGACAGATGGAGTGGTGGTGGCGAGCGATTGTTCCTGCGGTCATTGTTTTCCCCTTATTGTGGCATAAATCGAGTATAGAATAGAAGCGGGTGCTAACACCATGCATATTCCCCAATGTGATGGATATTAATTGTAATAGCCTCTGCTGATGCTCAGCAATTGTGCACTTCATTCTCATTTGTCTTCTGCTTAATTAACTTGGTGCCGAGGTCCTTTTGTTGCTTTCAGAACATTGCAATTGCATTGTTCTTCGCTCAACCTAAACCGATGGATCTTGGTCAGATTACTGATGTTCCATGTGCCATGTGTATTATCAGAAATTCATTGGTTGAGGTAATAGTCGAATTGCCTTGGAAGTCGCTTTTGTGCTCTTTGTGCTGCCTTTAAAATTTAATTTGCCTTCGGACCTTGGCATTTTCCATGCCATTTGCAATGATCGATTACCATCGACTGAAGAATGCTGATTATTTCCACAAATTTGCAGAACGCTGCCAACTTTTGTGGATAATGGAAGCCCAATAGGTTTTAAGCCTAATTGGGATTTTTGTGTGACGGATAAAATCATTATAAATCAACGAGCCTGCAAATACTCTTATGTTTTGGGAAGCCCACAGGAAAATGACTGATATTTGATTGCATTTAAATATAAGTAGGTAACTCTCAATTAAGTAAAATATGTTTAAGTTATTAATTAGATAGATTAGATAGACATAGTCATTATTCGTGTTGATTAGTTCATTAATTCGTTATTTTGTTTTGAACTGAAATCTTTGACCCCCATAAATTGAAATACCTATTTAATACAGTACCAAAATATCCATGCCATTTTCCGTGTAATTTTTGTTGGAACTGGAATTTTCTGATTTTTGGCAAACAATTATTTGATTCAAACAAAAATGTCAGTTTCATTTTCCATGTTATTTTTGTTGATATAAGGATTTGCTGAATTTCTGTGAGCTGTTTTCAATGGTGTAATTTTTCTAAAAAGCTTCTCGGTGCTTACAAAAATAAGCTGAAAAATTCGTTATTACTTTATTTTCAGCACTTTGACTACAACTTTGTAATTGAGTTGCGGATTATCTGAGCAGACTAAAATCAAAGTCATTTAACTAGTAAAGTGTCACGTATATATTGATATTGCCAACTATTTTCTGTGAGTATTATGTAAATCTTTTGGTACAATACAATTGGGAGTATACGATTTTTTAAAAAAATAATTTTAGTAAATTCCAGACTCTTTTCATTGCTTTTTTATAATGCCTCTTTAGAATATAGCCTGCTTTATGCGTGATAATGATAGGCCCTACATAGAACATCTTGGCCTACTTTTTAAACAGCGAATGTTGCCAGTGCTGCCGCTTTCTGTTTCTGTTTAATCAAACCCAAAACGCAATTAAATGTGCGCATCGTCACGTCGTCCAGTTGCCACTTGGGAGGCAATCCAAGACAATGGACCCCCGCCCGAAAATGTAGCACTAATGAGGCACATGCCGCACGCACCCACCGAGCCACCCACCCCCCGCCCATTAGCACCACCCGCTTTTGAGCCACCTACCACCACCCATCGACACCCCTTTCGCCCCGCGAAGAAGTTGCGCTCTGCAGTCGCGCAATTGTCAACAGCAAAACAATATACAAATAAATTGTATTTTATTTCACTTAAGTTGAAAGGCAGCATCGCGAGCAGGCAGCTCTGTCTTTTGGCAGCCACACTGGGGAAAAATATTATAAATATGTTCCAATATAGGTTATCATCTAAATATTCATATAAGATTGAAGTAAAATCTTAATTCTAGAAAATTGATCAAATTTTGCCTTTTAAGAAATCCCTAAATCCCAATCCCCCGACAAAAAATTGTATTTAAAATACCCTTTTTTTAAGTATCTGTGCTTTTATTTTAATTTATAATTTTTGGATGGTAAGCTTTATATGTTCTTAATATATATCTTGAATTGTTGTGTTATATTTTCCATCTCAAAATGCAAGGTAAATACTTTTTTTCTTAATTATTTCTATACTTCTTTCAAACTTTTCATTTTCATAACATATTACTCAGCTTTTTCACGTAGATCTTAACTATAAATAAAAATTTATTGTAATATTAAGTTATGTTTTTGTTGTGTTTACTGTAACCTTTCATCACAAAATAGGTGCAATAAAGGTTTTTTATGAAATGGTATTTATTATCTAAGTCCGAAAAAAGGATTTCTTTAGGCTCTGAAGAATTCGCGTTTATTTGTAATAATTTTGTTATTAAGCTAAACTTTCTTGTCATGTTAGATGATATTCTTTTGAAAAATACGCTGTTATTATATTACATTAATTTCACATTTACATCTTTTTTTAGATGGTTGATTCGCAAGGTGGCTTCATTTTTATCAACTTAAATAGTAACAATTTGTTAAACCAACTTCCGTCAAAAAATTTGGCTGCGTGTGCGAAACAAACCGGCACTGAGACGAAACGAAGATGTTGCAGATGTGGGACTAGGGAGGCCAGGATCGGGAATCGCGGGGAATCGTGGCGAAAAGGACCTTCAGGGGCGACAGGAGGCGTTCAGGTGAGCGTCGGCACTGACAATGCCTCGTCCTCGTCTTCATCGTCGTAGTTGCATTTCGTGGCTGTTGCACTAAAACAATGGAGGCGGCCAGGACAATGGCGGCAGGATAAGCAACAACCAGCAAAGGCACAAAAGGAGCAACAAGGACCAAACGAGGGCAGCAAAAGGCAGTGGCGGCGATCCGGGGATACACTTAACCCGCAGGTGCAATCGACTTCATCGAGATTTTGATAATGCAACTATCTTAGTTCCACATCTATAATTGATGGACAGTTTAACCGTATTACATGTTGTTGCCTTTCCCCCGGCAAAAGCCTAAAGATATATTTTAATTAGCTAACTTTAGTTCATAAGTCATTGTATTGTTTTTTGTAAAGAAATAAAGTTATAATATCTTATGAGCTAGTAGTACTAACTTCAATTTAAAAGCCTACGAAACCAAAATATATTTAAAAAATAAAATCAGGCAGAGGCGTAAAATCACTAAGATCTTTAGATGCTAAGGATTATAATCCTTAAGTAATTATTAAACTAAGGAATCCATATGTTTATATATTTTTCTGATTTGATTGTAATTTTTTGTTTATGTAAAGATGTACTTAAACATATAATATATACTAAATAAACTTCAATAAAGTTGGAAGGTCAAGTAGATAGTTAAACTTAAAATTCAAGAAATACATATTTTCCTAATACATTAATATCGATACCTTCCTTTGTCAGATTCACCACCTTCACTTTCCTTTGCATGCATAGTAATTTTACTTATTGAAAAATAGACTCCATGGGGATGCAAAAGTTCAGGGACAAGTGAGACGGCCCATACATTTGGATATTTTAAAATTAATGTTTTCATTTTTGTGAAAGCCTCGAAATACAAGTATTTTGCTTATTGAAGAACAGTTTCCACAGGGGATACAAAAGTTCATGGGCATGTGTGACTGCGCGTGGTAGCAGGGCATCAAATATATAGGGATAAAAATATAAAAAATATATATACTTATGCTTCCATGGGGAAGGGGAAGGAAAATGCGTGGTTGTCGAAGGCGAAACTATATAATAAACTTGATGGCGGACGCTTAGCAGACGGCTCTTGATTTAAATGAGACCTTAATGGCTCATAGAGGGGACTGTTGCGATTTGCCTGTCGGTTTGCAGGGGCGGAGGGGAGGGGGTTAAAGCTCCCAAGACAGAGGACTTTTGTGGCCAGAAGGCGGGTGAATTCATTGCAGCCTGCTGCGGCATTTCGCATAAATGCAGAAAGTTTTCTCCAAGGCAGCCTTCATGTTTTTCACCCCCCCCTTTAGCAACCTGCAACTTTGGCCCACCTTTTGCCCACCTGCATGCAACAGAGTTGCAGCGCCTTTTGGCTCGCTGAGTGCAATTTTTTAATGACAACTTTCGGCGGGGCTGAGTGGGTGGTCGAAAATCAACTTGATGCTGCTCGACGATGCGCAAACCGAGCGAAGTGAGTGCAAAGGGCTTAGAGCTGCCAGCGAAAATAGGGAAAAGCCAGGGAAAACCAGTCAAAAAACATCAGCAGCAACAACAACGGCGTCAACGGGGAAAACCGTTCAAGTGAGCAGCCATAAGAGATTTTCCCCCGCCACCAGCAGCAGCCAAGGAATTCGAATCCGAGTGGCAAGTCAGAGCAAAAGTAAAGCAAAGTCAGCAAAGTGCAACGCGCAGGGAAAACAACCTGAAAGCGGTGCACTGGAAAAAACAAGGGCAGATACTGTAAAAATATTAAATTAAAAATATTAAAAATATAAATATTAAATTTTAAAAATATTCCTAGCCTAGTATCGTCTTCATATTTGCTACTTTACTATGACTAATCCATAATTACTTTCCAGTTAGTTGAAATAAATTGTGATATATATATCAAAAGTCATATATGTACACCCAAACCCTTAAGAAAATAAAAAATAATTTTTAATAAAAGGGTTTGCAATCCATCGGTTTTGGGAAACTGCTTAAATATTCTTTATTGCTTACAAACATTTATCATAGATCATATATCATTCTATCCCGTAAAAAATACAAAATTCTTATAAATCACTTAAAAAATGGTGGTATATATACCAGAAAGTCTTCTATAATATAACCCCCATCTTTAATAAAAATTTTAAAATTGGTTAAATATATTATATTGTTAGCAAAGATTTAAGCAATATATAAGATGAATAAAATGTATTGAAAATGTTTATAGTAATTTATATTTTGAATAGTAAGGTAAAAATTACTCTTGAGTTACATAATTGCTTTGCAATTTAGAAATAAGGTGCACATAAATCAAATAAAAACGTTTAGGGACTAGCTTTCTTATATTTAAGTCAAGATACAAATAAAGTTACAAATGCTGAAGAGGACTTAACAAAAAGTGATGATAGAGTGGGCTCATTCGGGTTTCTCTCTGTTCAAAGGCGAAGGACGAAAGGGGATCTGGGGGCGGGGTGACAAACTGGCCGGGTTCGAATGGCTCGAGTATCTGGAGTTGAAGTTGAGGGAATGCCAGCTGAACCTGCGGCTGCCATCTTAATTTGCATTGCACTCGCTGGCGGTGCGTGTGTAATTTATTTGTCGCGCGAAATTCCCTTGAACTTGTCCGTTTGGCAGCATCAGCAGCAGGCGTACATGCAACATGCAACACGCAGCACGAGCAGCAGCAGCAGCAGCAGCAGGACTCCTCGCAGGACTCTTCGTGCCTCGCCTGCAGAGGCAGCGCTGCCAGCCTCTCGGCCACGACTGTCCCTCGGAGGCGCCGCCCGAGCTGCAGGACCCCAATAGAGTCCACTCAGGACCCGCCAGGTATGCCCCTCCCCTTCGATAACGAGTGGGCGAACCTGAATAAACTGGGGCCTCTCAATGAACCTATGAACTATAAACAACAATTCAAAAATGATTTTTGGTCAAAATTCTAATATTTTTAGAGGATTTTTAAACCTAACTTATTCAGATTTTTGTCAAAAACGCGACATTTTTTTTCGGATTTTCCATCGTAGTTTAGCCAAATCGAGTCGTACAGCAAAAAGACCGACTGTTTTGAGCAGCTTGCTAAATATGCTAACGATCCCTATCACTTTAAGGAAAATTTATTTTTTGGCCAATTTTCGCATCATCTTTTTTTTGCGAAAAATGGCAAAAATTAAAAATTTTCAGGTTAGAATGCCAATGGATTGGAAATTAAGCAACGAGCTCAACGAGGTATGACATTCCTTGATCTGACGTATATTTTCTTTATAGCAGCCAAAAAACTACATTTTTAGGGCGAAAAATGGAATTAAGATTTTAGTCAAAAATACGATTTTTCTTTCCAGTTTTTCAATCGTAGTTTAGTCAAATCAAGGCGTACAGCTAAAAGACCTACTGTTTTGAACAGCTTGCTAAATATGCTAACGATTCCAATCACTTTAAGAAAAAATTTATTTTTTGACCAATTTTCTAATTTTTTGTAAGGGGTTACATCATCTTTTTTTGCGAAAAATGGCAAAAATGAAAAATGTTCAGGTTAGAATGCCAATCGTTTGGAAATTAAGCAACGAGCTCAACGAGGTATGACTTTCTTCATTCTGACTAGTATTTCCTTTATGGCGCCGAAAACACTTATTGCTAAGGGTGGAAAAAAGAATTCATATTGAATTCACAATGTACAAGGTACCTATTATATTTGGTTGCTACATTTTTTGTGAACAAATGTGAAATTAAAACTTAAAAATTATATTGATTCTAGCTGTTTAAAAATCACTCTGTACGCCCCCTTCTGTTTATTTTTTGCTAATATTTAACCAAAACCATAGTTTAAGGTTTTTGGGGGTGGTTTGACCCCTTTTCGCTGGCTGCTGTTATCGAAACGTTGCTCATCTCCCGTGCACACACAATCCACAGTCGGTATCCACAGAGGCTAGTTCGCGCCTGCGCATCGACCGGAAGTGCCACACACGAAGTGGGGTTAAGTTGGCCGGAGCGGGAAACGGAAGTGGGGCAACCGAGCCGAGGGCACGCACACACACAGCCACCTCGTGTGTGCTGCGAGAAGGTGTGTGTGCGTGTGGAACCTGAGGGCCGAGAAACGGACACGAAACGACACGAATCGTTGGCCGAGTTACGAGCTTCGAGCTGCCGAGCGGCCCAGCTTTGAGTGCTCGGCGATTCAGTTTCGTTTAGGTTATCGAACGCAGCGGTTTGTGCCACGCGACTGAGGACGGATAATCACTGGATTTGACTCGATTCGATTCGATTCGATACCGATACCGATTCGTTTCGGATCGCATTCGCTTCAAACTCAAACTCGAATCTCTAAAACTCCAAATCTCCAAATCTTGAATCTACAAATCTCGAATCTTTAAAGAGAAAGCGCTGAAAAGGCGATTCAACGGTCGCGATCGCGATCGCCCATTGCAATTGTGGCTGGCTCGTCCTGTACCGCCTCCCGCCCCCCTCGACCCCTTAAAAAATAACACAACCAACCCCCCCCACACCCGCAAAATTGAAAACGCGTCGCGTCGCGTCGGAAAAACGCGTGCCGCCGCCAATTGCATCTGTTGTTTGTTTGTTGTTTTTTCGGTTGAGTGTGTGAAAAGAGTGCTGTTGTCGTTGTTTTTCATATATATATTTTTTTGGGGGTTCTCCTCAATTGACAACAAAAACACGAAAACAAAGAAAGTACAGCGGGTATTCACAAGTGAAACGTAAACAATGAAATGTGAGACGGCTGGCGGAAAAGTGAATTCCAGTTGATTGCAGTTCGCAGTTTGCAGTTGCAGCTGCACGGCGAAGGCGAGAAAAGCTTAGCATACTTTTTTGGGCCTGCCCCAATAACTCAAAACGTAAGTGTCCTTTTCGTGCGCTTGTGTGTGTGACTGTGTGCCTGTGCGACTGTGTGTGTGTGTGTGTTCGTGTGTGTGTGAGGATGAGCCCTTTAAAGTCCTCAGGCTGTTGCTGCCAAGCCTAACCCAATTGAAAGGGAAATTTATTTAAAAAAGCGGCCAGAAGGTGGAAGAAACAAGTGCCAGTTACCACTATAATTATTTTATATGCCCTTAAAACTTTTATAAAATATATTTAACTTAAAAACAGCTGGCAAAAAACATTGTGAAATAGTTAAATTGAAAAACAGGTTATGATATCAAAAGTGCCTTAAAGGTTCTTCCTTAAAAAACCTGTAACATCTCTCTGGTTTGGTATTTATAACAAAATCTTTATCTACAATAAACTATAGTGATTTAAAATTCCCAGAAAATATGCTATGTGGTTTATACAAAGGTAAATTTTACCTCACATTTCTGGAGTAACTTATATCAAGCGATGGCGCTTGGCTAAAAATTGTAAGAGGTTTTAATTTTTTAATTTTGCATCCCATAGGAATTTGTTTTAAATATTTAGCAGAAAATGTAGTAATCATTCTTTAGCCCTCAAAAGTGCAAGAAAAATTAAAAATTTAAGCCAATTTTGATCTGCGATCTACAAATTGGCAGGCAAGCAAATTTCCATCGACACTAATAAATATACTTCATATATTTTTTGGCCTCAGAGCTGCCTGTGTGGAAAACTTATTTGAAGAATTTTTCAGAGCCTGCGGAAAATACCTCAAAAATAAAGAAAAATGAAAGCCATTCGCACCTGAGCCAATGGGGAGCAGAAAATTTCAAGTTGAAGCCATGTGCCGTCGCCTAAAAAAAATGAAGAAGGCAAAATGTTTAAGGCGAATGCGAACTTTCACTCAATTTATTCGAACTTTTCTCGCCTGCCTACGGATTTGCTTTCTTTTTTTACTTATTTTGCTCTCTTTTTTGTTAGCAAAAATCGAATCAAGGATGGCACAGGTAGCAGAATCAGCAGCGGCAGCAGGACAAAATAAAAATATATAAGGAAAAATGCGATAATTTAATCTGGTTTAAGCTGCAAAGGCTATGGCTACAAGTATATATCCTATGGCTATAGCTCGATTCTCTGAGGAGCAGGCCTTCCAGCAGACTTTTGGTCTCGTCTAAGCAAATTATAAACTTTTGCTCTCGGCCCGGGCTCTACATTCCCAATTTCCCTTCGGCTTTTTTTTTTATTTCGTCGAAGAGTTTGTCACGTCTTTTGCCAATTTTTTGTTTTTTTTTTTTTGTACTCGACCCCCTGGTCGTGTGTATATTGTATATGCATAAATTCTGTTTATGCAAAAAAATCCAGTCGGCCATAAAGTACGCCTTCAATTTTGCGCAATAAAACGCAAAATGCGAAACAAATGCGAGGCAGCTGACGGATGTATGCGAAAAAGATCTTTGGCTATCTGAAAGGTTGCAAGATGTCAATTGAAGTGGGGTCTGTCGTATGGAGTGCAAACGGTTTGGGGGTTGTGTATTTTGTTTGGTCCCACTCCCATCGATGTATACATATATGCTGGCCATAAAAAGCTGGCATAAAGCAGCGCTCCTAGATGGAAATCGAAAGACAGACGCGGCTTATAAATATGCGCGACTTTATGGCCTCTGGGAAGTGTTATGTGCGAGTTTCCTTTTGGCACTCGCATTTTCCCGCTCTCTGGCGGCTGGCTCCTGGTTTCTTGGCCAACAGGCGGCACCTGCCCGCTTTTCTCTCTCGCAGGAAAAGCTGGAAAATCGGCAAAGGAGCAGCTGGCATGGCTGATTAAAGTGCCAGTCGCACACTTGCCCACCCATCCAAATATATATATATATATCTTCTACTATACAGAAGGTGGAACGCACCGGGCAAAAGTCAAAACTCAAACTCAAACTCAAAACTTTTCTGTGTCGCCTGTCTAGTGAGCGGCCACGCCCACGTACTCTCGAAAAGGGGGCGGGAGGCGCTAAGTAGCAGGTAAGTGCGGCAATAAAAATAAATGGCAATCGCGAGCCGCGCATCAACTTTTTCGCACATTTTATTGGATCCACCACGAAAGGAGGTGCACGCGGAGAAAAATGGGGGCACATAGCAACAAGTTTGGATGTCTAAATGATGTTTGTAACCTCTGCAACAAGGGTAATTTTATAGAAAAGGGATAAACATAAGTAATAAATTAATATTTTCAAAACACATACTGACATAAATGTATATTATTATTTAAAAAAAATTAATTTTGCGGATTAACATATAATTTAAATATTTTTAAGCCATGTCAGAACTATTATTTTAATACAATAGGTATTATCTGCTTTCTACAAGTATTTGTTATAACTTTAAGTAAGGATTAACGTATCCTATGTTAAACATAATTCATATTCTTTCATACTCACTATAAGAAACCTATCCCTTACTCACTTTGATATTACTTTAACTGGATACTATTGCTGTGGTTTTTTTTTTTGCTGTGTAGGCATAAACAGATACAAGAACCGGAACCTTAAAGAAAACCTTGCCATAGAGAGCTATTGACTGTGGGGTATGTCTACTCCCGGAAATGGAATAGTAATGTGAATTTAAAATAGACACAGATGCAAGTGAAGTTGTGTTCGAAGATACCCGTCTTCCTTAATCGAACAGAAAATTGTTCTATCTTTAAAAATAAATATATATAGAATGTGTAAGTTTGATATAACTACTTCTCTCCAAACACGCAGAGCAATTATTGCTTGAGCCACTTAAGGCAGCTTATTACAAAGGGAATATTTCATTATAAAATATTCAATGAAAACGAACCAGTTCGTCGAAGCAAACCCCTTTAAAACCTAGAAAATCCAACATAAAGTCCGCATGCGAGTAAAAATCGCTGAAATATTCAACGGAAGTGTGTTTGCTCAATGGCTCCCGGTTGATTGTACTTGAATATTTCATACAGGTGCACGCATTTCCTAGGCCCTCAATGCTAGTTTAATTTATTTCGATCTTTTATTTCGAGCCAGCCACTTGCCGGCAGCATTACCTTTTCCTTTTCACTGCGAGCCAAGTCTGTCTGTCTGTCTGAATGTCTGTCTATCTGTCTGTCTCCCAGGGAAACGTTGTTTGGCGCGCTTATAAATGCCATAAAAAAAGTCCATTACGGGCTAAATGTGTTTGCCGTATATATTTCGTTCCGTCGAGTGGGTTACGAGTTGCCAACTCCGGCGGCCATATGGGCAATAACCCTCCAACTTTCAACCTCTGAACACCCGAACACCCCTACCTCCCCGACTTATTTGCATTGTAATGCGAGCCGCGAGCGGTGATCACTCATGGCAGGTGTCGACAGTTTGTTTTTGGACAGGCTATATGGTTATACGGGCTATACGGATATACGGATATACGAATATACAACATGGAGCCGGAGTCCTTGGAGTGATGAGGACTTAATGCTCCTGTGTTCCCCGCCTTGTTTTCGGCTTGTCGTCCTCCGCCGTAATGTGTTATGTTATGCGTTGCAATCCACGATTTGATTGCCCCCGATTATGGTCTCTGTTTGGGTTTAGGGCGGTGGATTACGGCAACTGGCTACTGGATACTGAATACCGGATTTGACATTCCGTCAGGGCTCCGCTTTGCGAAATAATTGGTCATTACAAATGCATTTAAGCTACATGATGGCTAGCACTGAAAGAAACTGTTGCTCTCAAGGGAAGTGTTGTTAAGTTATAAAGATAATCATGGAAAATATCAATAGGTATTTCTCAAAATATAAACAAACTTTCAAAATTCAAATTATTTAGACATGGTTCTTTAATCTTAAATAAGGGTAACGGTTAAAAATGTGTTAATATTTTAGAAAAAGGTATACGGTTTAATACGTACATGTGTTCTTGATTAATTGTCATCCCAATATAAAAACAAATTTCAAGGAAAAAAAGTATTTTAGGATATGATAGACATTTGGCTTTCTAATAATATAATATAATTTATAATTCTTGAAAAATACCGAAAATACCAAATACCTAAATACCTTTACTACAAAAAAATTAAAAATAAATTTTGGAATATTGATAACGTTGTTATTTAAATGTTCTAGACAAATGGTTATCCAAAAATCAACAAAAAAATCTAGTACATAAAACAGAAATGTTATAGAAATGGATAAGGTTTTTCCTTAAATATTTTTTAAGAATGGTTATTTAAATATCATAAAAGGCTTTTTAACCATTTTTGGTAATAACCTTATTTTGGCTTACTAAATAATAGTAAAAATCCTTTAATAGCGAAAGCTTCTTTAATCATAATGGGTTTTAGTGCTTCCTTTCCGTGTACTCCATCTGTTTATCCATTCGCCATCCATCCGTGGCACAATCTATCAATGCGCTTGCCCATTTTTTGACACTAGTGGGGGGTCCAGGTCCACCATCGTTCAGGCTTTTAGCCAAGTGGAATCCATAAATTTGCTGGCCACCAAGATACCCGCATTAAATTTGAATTTGCCACGCTAAATCTTCGGTGGCGAAGATGGTGCACATCGGATCTAATAACCGACATATATCATGCCAGTAAATAGTGCGCCACTCGAACGCTTTGGACACACTGCTTCCATTCAGGCATCTCATTTCGTTATGCAATCCCTCCGGAGGACCCCCTCTGCCCACCGCCCCTGGCTCCGTTTAGAAGGCATCCTGACCGGAAAGACCGCGAGGACAACGGGAAAAGCAATAAACTTGTTTGTATTTGTATTGCACTTATGCGCTGATTGCTTTTCAGCGCAATTTGCTTTTAAGCGATTCCTAGTAAGGACTGTTGCCCCCCTCCCCCCTGCTTTTTTTTTCAGCCCCGCCCCTGCTCTACGCCCACCTGTTCATCCTCGCGCCATTTTGGTTAGTTAAGACGCAGCTCATCAGCGTTCTCCATTTTCCATTCGCCAGGCTCATTACAAGACGAGCGCAGTTTTCCAAGACAAGAAAGGAAAAGCGGAAAAAACACAAACCATTGAGTCACCTTCCACACACACACATGCACATGGGAGCACTCACACACTCTCACACTCACATTGACTCTTACATCCTGGCACTCAGCGCTGTTTGCCAACGCCTCCAACGCTCCGCAGTGCACACAATACCATACATTCCATGTTAGGGTCCCACACCATATCCACACTGCTAGAAATCTCCCAATTTTGAGGGGCTTTGAGGTTATTTGCAGAGGTGTCTGGAAGTATGCTATAATATATATTGGGAATCTGAAAATTCCTATACATAAGATGATTGTAGCATACTTTTAAGGACCTTAAAAAGGTTCTTCTTAGTTCCATTGCATACTTTTAGGGATTTTAAATGGGTGTTTCTAGTGTGTTAGTTTGAAGAAGTTAAGATTTGCAATTTATTTACAAACTTACCTAGAAGTAGGTAATATTATGTTTGAAATACGAAAGTCCTATTGTAAACTTATAAATGTGGACTTTTCTTATTGCATACTTCTAGACACCATTTATTAGTGAGCTCTAATAGGCCTATTGCCGAAATATTCTATTGAAACAACATTTATAGGTGAGTTCTATACATATCTCTAATATGTATATATAATAACTTATTTACGAGGGACTAGCAAAAATGTAATATAGTATATGGAATCGAAATCAATTGGATTTCTTTGTCGACCAAAATCAGAAGGCCCTATCTTTTATTAATAGAACTCCTAGAATCAGTTACTCTTTTATCGAAAACTAGTACTTCCTGTTGGTAAACTGCCGATCAAAGAAACTAATTGGTGTTGGCTTTTTGTTTGCCCTTGATTGACTTGCCACCCTGCTCCAGTCCAAAGTCTGGTTCTTTTTTTCCAGTGCAGGTGCAGGTCCGGGTCTGGGTCTCCGTCCGAGTGCCGGTCATGTCCGTATCCGTGTCCTTGTCCGTGTCCCTGTCCCTGTCCCTGCATCTGTATCTGTATCTGTGTCGGTGTCCGCTTCCCATGTCCATGTCCGTGTTCGCTCCGCTTGTTCATTTTCAATTTCGTTTACAGCATAGAAAATTTTAGTTTTTTCTCTGTTTGTGCTTTCCATTTTATTTCATCTTCATTTTCATTTCAACGACTTTGGTGGGGGTGGCACTGACCCACCTAACCACTCCCATTTTCCAGCCCACCACCCAGAGATTGTTGTTTCGATGGGTGTTCGTTCGTTGGTGTTTGAGTATTTGGCTGTTCCGGGATGTGGGTGACTGCCCAGTCAGGCTGTTGGCCCAAGGAGCCTCGCCTAGTTACTTACTTTAAAACACATCTATCTCACAGATACGACGGTTCGAGAGCGTCGAGCTGCTCCGTTGTTATCTCGTTTGCCGTGGTTGTATTTTTAGACCCGGCCATTGTCATCTGATTTGCCGTAATTGTTTTTGCTGCGACCAGAGCAACGAAAGCAAATCGGTTATCTTTCCATTCCGCCCAGTAATGGTCCTGTCATCTGGACTTTGGACTCTGGATTGTGGATTCCGGCTCCGCAGCCAACAAAAAGCCCACAGAACAAACCCACTAAATGCTGTAGGGACATTGTTGTCCCACATCCATTGGAACACGTACTGGTTGTGAACGGTGGAATGCCCGCTAAAAGGATTAGGCATCCGGGTGGCCTGTTATCCCATCGCATGCAATGCTTTTTTGGTTCCTATGGAACACTCATATTATATCACGGAAAAAGAATATATTGAGAGCATAGGAGTCTAGCAAAAGTGATTGATATGATCATTACTTTAAACAGTAAGCACTAGATTAAAGACTAGTTACAAAAATCACTATGATTTTCGTAAACTCTAATAAAGGCGCCTGAAAGTAAGCAGTGTTAAAATAGAATCGTTTTTCGGAACGATGGCTGCTCTAAATACAAAATGTTGCATACTTTTAGACACCTTTACAAGTATTTTTAGAGCCCTAGAGTTACTCTTAACTTGACTTATTAAAGTAATTCAATGTCAAGCAATAAAATGCTTGCGGCTTTGAAGTCCATTACATGCCCAAATAAATGCAAAAACCGAAAGTCCCTTAAACCTTGACCGATTTACTTCGTAATCCATTGGCAATCCATGGCAAAGTCCTTTGGAAATGGCATGCACATCAATGATATTTTAATAATTCGCAGCTATCTATTTGCCGTCTTGCATAGTTTATAATGTTATTTGCCTGGGCTAATCTGTTGCCCGCCGTGGGCCACATTGTTGTTATAATTCGCTGGCCCGGGATTTCCTGAAATGGGTGGTTCCGTGGATGGTTTACTGGGTGGCCCCAAAAAGTATGCAACAGAAATTGTTGCCATTGTTGCCATGCTGCGAATTCAATAAACGAGAAACGCAAACGAAACGAGACGAGACGCAGAAATGAAAAGGCCAAACAACGAGAGCAGCATTTTAGCCATTCCAAATTGCCATTCTCTGCCATTCTAGCTCTATTCCATCTATCTATCTCCTTGGTCTTACCAACTTTCTGTTTTTCTATTTTTCAGTTTGGCTGTTTTTCAGATTTTGCTTGTTTTTTAGTTCTGCCCGCCCAACAGTTGTGGCTGCTGCATTTTTGTTTATTGTCATTTCAGTTGTGCCGGGCTGTTTAGTGCAGCAAGGAATGCCGAAGCGGGGCTGCAATTCCTGCTGCATTATCCTTTATTATATTGCCGGCATTAACGTTTCCGTTTGTTGCTGCCACATGGAAAACACCACGAGAGCCTCGGCCTCACACAGCGAGAAAAGTGCTTATAAGGATAAGCTTTTTGTTGCAAAATATATTATGGGGCTTTTAAAATCACTTATAAAGGTGCCCAAAAGTATGCAGTAACATGGTTTTCCGAATGGTTGCATGCTTATTGACTTAAGTGCCACATTTTTAAAATTAATGAACAATGATTCCACTTATCAATATGTCGAAATCGACTCACTACAATATAAGCGGGTTTTTAAATTACTTATAAAGGTGTCCGAAAGTATGCAGTGAAAAAATAACGTCGAATTCATTTGACTTCCGAATTGTTGCATACTTTTGGGCAGCTGTTAAGTTTTTATAAGGCCCAAGTGATTCAGCTCCATATTTTTAAGTTACAACAAAAACTTATATTTTGAAATCGATTTACAATAATATTCTAGTGGTTTAAAACCAACATTAAAGTGAAAGTGAAAAAAAGGACTAAGAATATATCAGACCTCCAGAGGGTTGCATATATGTTTTTTTTAGTGTTTTTCTTCTTTTATAAAGATGTGTAAATTGTAAAATATTAGTATAGAACTTAAGTTGAATCGACTACTTCGCTCAGTGCACTCAGATAAAATATGCAGGCCTTGTCGAAGCCTCTTCTCAGATTGCGGTTTTTATTCTGTTGCTGCTTCTGGTCCTGAGCCGTCCGATAAGCCCAACGATCCTTGGTCCTGTTTGTTTGCTGCTGCCTCAGCAGCTCTTCTTATTGCCCCTCATTTGGTTATTCTTAACTGATTTCTGTGTGTTATTTTTAAAAAGGAATTTCAACAATTGCACACGCAATACAGCCCTTAAATAATAAATAAGCCAAGCCACGCACACGGCTCCAAGGGAAGGGATGGGGATTGGGATTGGCATGGGGAATGGGGAATGGGCTCCTTCCTTCGACCCAGGCACATGGCCGGCCACAGGACGATTGTCCTTTTGGCCAGCTCAGCTGGAGTCTGGGTTAAGTGCGGCATTAACAATCAATTACAAGCATTACGAGCCGTAAAACTGACGCATTGACCAAATACGAACTCCTCATGTCCAGCGAATGCTTGGCCCCAGGACACGAGGAGTTGGTATTTGTACGGCAATGGGACTTGGGATGGGTAGGGATATGGGTAGGGATATGGGCATGGGTAGGGGTATGGCTTCTGGTTCCTGGGATGGCATTACTCACACACCCAAAAACGGCATTCGCTGTGAAAAATGTTGCGTGCAAAGTAAACCCGGCGAGGAAATGGGGAAATGGGGAGCTGGAACAGAAAGAGAAACCTCAGTCTCAGCGGTGTCTGAGTTACGGTTTGTTGGCTCCTTGTATAATAAGCCAAGGGATATGGCCACGAGGAAAAATGGTAGCTGTTGTCTTACAAACGGCAGCTGCATTCCTGCCGAGATATATTTCTGGATCAGTACCCAGCTGGTCCTGCGAAAAGTTTGATAAATATATACCTAATTTACATCTGATAAATATGTAATGTCTTTTAAGTAGCTTTGTAAAAAGCGGCATAGCTAAAATGTATGCAACAGGCAGATCAGTAAACCCTTATATTAATATTATAGAATAATATATTTGCAATCGATATAAAAATTCCCCCAATCACAAAACCCATTGAGAAATTTATAATTTGGAGACTATTTTGTGTCTATTTTGAATGAGTGATTTAATTTTCAACATTTATTGGCACACAAAGGCTAAATTTCTTATAAAAATACACTCCGTTCAGTTTATTAAATGGACAAAAGCTTTATTAGGTCCCCGAAAAACCTCTGTATAATTAAAAACTATAGTTTTTGTGGGCGAAATTGCTGACTTATTTGCATTTAAAAAAGACAAATCCTCAAACGGCATGACCAAATTTATTGCTTTCACTTGGCATTATTAATTTTACGTATTTCAGCTTTGTGAAGCGCTTGGCCTTCGTTATAAAGTGCAAATGAAAATGCGAGATAATAAGTTTGGAAACCCCAATGCACCTACCTCATGCTCTCCCCGAAATAGACCCCCAATCCTATTATGTTCGTTTTCACAGGATTGGGTTCAGGAATTTAATTAACTCAAATGGCACAGGACACATGGCCAAATGAACCTTCTCCAGCTCTTTGGATCTCTGCTCATTAGTTGATGACATTCTAAAGCGGGTCGCAGACATTTTTCCTTTGAAGTGCATTTGAAATCGCTTCTTTTTGTCTTGGATCCCCCCAAAATACCCCCCAACCCAATGTGTCTGTGTGTCTATGCTCCATTGTCTTGGGTTTTCTTGTCTTGATATTTTTTTGTCTTATTTATATTTTTGTTTTATTATTATTTTTATTTTTGGTTCTAGTTCGGCGTTGTTGCTTTCGCACTTGAGCGACAAAACAAGCGATGTCGACGCCGGCAAAATAATACAAATAAATTTTATTGTGGTCAAGATATACACGCACACTCGCCCATTAGCAACTCACACAGATACAGATACAGACACGGATAAAGATACGCTGAGAAAATTAAAATGTTTTCTGAAAAACCTTTATTAAAGTGGGGGAATATAAATGGCATATCAGCAGTATCAGCCTTGGTGTAACCGATAATAATATAACATTTTTACTTAAGGCTATGTTCTAGTTTGTACTGCTTTATATTATACATCTTTTTACACTGAGTACCCAAAACATTTTCGTTTGATTCTATAAAGTTATACATTTGTTTCTCTGTAAGGATATGGGGACTGAAACGGGGGCCATCAAGCAAATGCCAGACGCATTGGGCACAGATTTATGCCGCCTGTCTCCCCCGCCATTTTCCCATTTTCCCCACCGACTGTTGGCCATAAAAAATGAGTTGCCGTTGGCCGTCAGCTGGTCGACTCGACCTGCCCCAGTGGTTTTCTTTTTCCTCACCGCTTTTCCCGCTTTTCCCGCCTCCGAACCACCCCCCGCAGCAGTTTAATGGCCATTGTTATGCCCGTTATGTTGATTATAAGCTTCTCATACAAACGCTTCACTCCCACCACGCCCCCTCCGCCCACTCCGCCCACCGCCCACTCCAACTTAAACAAGCTAACTGCATAGAAGCGTGTAAGCCTCTGACATTTTTGGGTCTAAACCAACCCCCTCCCCCCACACCTACCCCCCTGGAAATAGAAAAAACAACAAGGAAAATGGAAATAAAAAATTTACTAAATTTGAATTTTCCTACTGCGCCGAAAGGTGTAAAGCCTGATGAGGGTTAAGCGGTGTCCAACTCTGTGAGTGTGTGTGTGTGTGGGGGAGGGATGCACTGAAAAAAAATAAGCCTTCATATATTTTGTCTTACCTTAATTAAGCTTTAAGAGATTGATATATGATAATATTATTTGAAATTTGATCATCTACTTACAAATTATTTTGATTTTCAAATTAAAAATTTTGAAAGTTTTTGAAAATAAATGTATAATTTTATTTGCTTTATCAAGGGGCTGTATATTTTAAAATATTTTTTAGACTGTAACCATTTACTAATAAATTATTTTCATTGTCAGCGGCAACCATTACGTTTTAATAAATAGTGTTAAGTTTCTGTTTGTTCTATGAAGTGATTAATACTAAAAAATATTATTAGGATAATAGCAATCTACTTATAAACTATTCTGATTTTCAACGAAGACAATTTTTAAATTTTGTAGGTTTTTTAAAATAGGTTTATATATTTGTTTTTTTCATCAATTCAAAACACTACAGAAAATAGGCAGTGATTAAAAATATATAAATATTATAATGCAGTCCTAATATATAATATAAAAGCGAGAATATTTCATCCTAATTTTAAATAAATACTTTCCCATTTTCTCGCAGTGCACCCGTGTGTGCTGTGCCAGCGGAAATGTTTTTGCCTTGTCCGCTGACGGAGCACAAACCGAAAAAGGGGCAAAGCTAATGGAATGGGCAGTGGTGGCGGGGCAGGGGAGAAGATTAAAAAAGTGTATATAAACAACATTTCATTGCCGGGCAACGTTCAGCTTGCCACTAACCCCCCCTTTGGCGGCACCACCCTAAACCCACCTTAACCCACCTTTACCCACCTTTACCCACCTGACCCACCTGGACGCTTTATATTGAAATATTTCTGTGGCCATGCAAATTTAATTCGCCATATGAGGGAAACAAGCGAAAACCGAAACCGAAACCGAAACTGAAGCCAAAGCCTCTTGGCCCCATGTGTGCTAATTGGCGGTGCCGCCAAACCAGTGGTTCCAGGGGCGGCCCAAAGGGGGGAGCTTTGCAAGGGGGATCGTGCAGTGGTGCGGTGGCGAAAAGAGCGTTACAGAAACACAAGCGAAAACAAACACGGCCAAGTTAGTTAATTTTTTAGCATGCCGCTAAGCTGCAAAACTGTTCAGGCGGCACAGATGCACTCACAATAAAATTGGCATGCTTTTGTGATAGAAAATGGGTGGCAATTCGGTTGGAAAATATTTCTAAAGAACCCTGGTTTATATTTAATATTTAACAAATATTAAAAAAATATGTATTAGGCATTTTTCAAGTGCCTTGAAAGCAGAAAACAAACAAATAAATTTAGGGCCTTTTATAATTTAACCAAAAACCATTACTAAATCTAAAAAATGTAAAATAGCAAATATAAAAAGAATTTAAAAATGTTATATTATAATATTTAATTATAATATTTTATATTATAATATTTTATTTAAATAAATAATATTTAAAATATTTAAAATTCATTCTAAAAGTTTTTGAATAAAAGAATGAGAACTTTAAAGTGTGAATAGCTATTTTCCGCCTTGTCGGAAATCATCAACCATTTTGGCAGGACTAGATTTCAGATCTGTGATTTTAGTGGCAAAGAAAATACCCATTCCAGAACTGAACTCTCTAAATCCTCTATCATCTGGCTGTTACCGAAAACTAGTTGCTTGTAGGCCAAACTTTCTAAGTTTCGTTATTTTTCGGGCTTAATGCCGTGATTTTTTGGCATTAAAGGCTGTCACAGACACGCCCCCTCCGCCCTGACACCTTTTTGGGCAGCTGGTATTGTTTTAAAATTTTTTCCTTACTTTTTAACTTTTGGCCGGTTTGCTTACTTAAGGCGGCCACGCCCCCCGACCGCCCAACGCCCATCTGCGGTCGACGGGCGGACAAAAGGACGAGGGGTAAAAGGGGCTGCCTTAGGCTTTGCGGTTGTTTTTGGTCCTGTCAACTCCAGGACGATGCCGAAGCCACAGGATCAGGAGCGGAGCCGAAGTCCACAAGGAGGCAGTGGCAGACCGGAAGTGCTGCATTGCGTTCACTTCCGGCCTCATGGCCATCTTACAGCCCACATCTTTCATTCCAAAACCATACCATTTCATTTAGTTATTCCCTCCCGCCACTCGGAGTCCTGTTTTCAGTTCATTTAACATGCCATTTGTTGGTCCACGCCAAAATGGATTTATTGTTGTAGTTGTTGCATAAATTATGGCGCTTTTCACGCACTTTTCCACACGGTTTTCCGAGCTCGAGACGCTGGCTAACCGAAAAAGCCCCGGCTATTTTCCTTTGTCTTCGGAAAGGGAGATAAACTAAAGTGGCCTCCTCGATTTTGGTGGAGTGGATTGAATGGATTCGCCACTTAAGCTGGGCATGCAAATAGAACCGCTTCTTAAATAATTGATATTGTGGCATTGAGGAAATCAGGAAAAAGGGATAATGACATTAATGCGATTCATTACCCCTGACATCGCCGAATAGATAAATACCTAACTCATTAATATACACTTTTCTTACATTATCGAGTAATGAAAGAAAGTTATTAATATAATGAGCAACGTCAACTGTTTGGGGAGTTTATTCTTTATATATACAAAAAAAACTCTCCTTAAAATTTAAAGGAGTTGGTTCAGAATCAAAACTAGTAAAGCTACAGAGTCCAAATTTTTAATTAATATACTTACTGTGGTTTAGGTTTTAGCTAAAAAATGATTTCCCTCACAGTCCCAACTGTTTAAGAACTTTGTTCTATATTTTCATTTATTGTATATCTCTCTCTTTAATAATTTCCTTTACTGCACAACAAAATTGATTAGAAAATCGAGTCCTGGCATGGCACATTTTGCAAGATGCCCCAGTTCTCGTGTTTCTTTATCTAAGCCAGTTTGGCCCGACCGTCGATCAATCTCGTGGCCATATCTAAAGTACAGCCTTTTGTCAGCCATCTAACCCTATCGCAAAATCATTGGCTAAAAATCCCCATACCCATTTTGGGGTAAACAAAGCTGTGAGCATGCGATTCGCTTCCGTTGAACTTTCCCCAGCTTTCGAAGGCAGAATGCAAATTGCTTTCGAAATAATTGCACCAACGAGGGGCAACCTGGGGTTTTTCGGATTGAGTTCAGATTTGGGCTAGTCACCTGCCAAAGCGCTCAAATATTTTCTGGCCATTTCCTTTGCTGCCAATATAAATGAACGAGTATGTGTTAGGGGTAAACTTTCCCATCCGCTGTCCTTTTAATAGGGGGGCAAAAAAAAAGGAGAAGAAATAAAATAAACCACTAAACAAAGGGTGGGCAGGGAAAATTCGAAACAGATTCCAAATCTATTTAAAAGTTATGGCCGCAACTATTTGCGGGCAGAGAGGGTAGAGGGATTTTCTGGGATTTTTCGGGGAGCGTAAGGATGTCAGGTGTACTATATATGACCAGGGGCCAGAATGCAGAGTGCGACATGCAAAATTGTGGAAAATGCGAAAGGGTTGCCTCCCTCTACAAATATCTCCCGATGGCCACTGAAAGTGGCGCTGTTGATGATGCCGGGTGACGTTGCTTAAACTTTTTGACACTTTAAAAACTTTGCCCACACGCACACACACACACACACACACACCATCACACACACTGACACGCTCACACATATTTGGCAAGCCTGGTTTTGAAAGTTACGTTAAATGGTTTTAAAGGTTTCGGTTTATAGGGTTGTGCCAGGGTTGCCAACTTGTGGCTGCCTGCAAAGTTGCCAGTGTGTCCCCTCATGATCCTTTCGCAATCCCTGCCCTCTCCGGCTATTGAAATTCGAATTACGGATTTGTGCCCCTCATGTGAATTAGTTTTCTCCTCTCATCCTGTTTTCTGCAAACTCTTTCTTTTTGTGTTCCTAAATTTGTGAAATTCACGTCCCAACGTGTCCTGTTTTCCCCACTGGTGGATGGATGGTTTCGCATTTGTCAATAACTTTCAGCAATACGAAATTTTTCTATTAGCCCACAATTTCCGAATCTCTGCCGAAGGTTGCTGGAATTTTTGTTTACTTTTTTGCCATCCTAATGAGAGTCTGCTGGTGGTGAATGGAGTTTGTTGGACAAATATTTAAGGGCAGGCGAGCCTTGTTTGGTTTAAAACTTAACCGCACTTTTGGACATGATTTCGGTCTATTTAAATCGACATTTTCATGTTGTTTTCAAGTATGTGGGGCTTTAACAGCCCATAGATAGTAAATTGAATTTCCATTATTTATTTACAATATATCCCTGCAATTTATTACTTTATTCACTTTTATTTTCTTGGCTAGATATAATAAATACTAGTTATTTAGATAACTACTATATATTTTTTCAACACTATAATAACCAATATATCCGTATAACAATAATAGCTAGAACAATACAAATTGTTGGGGATTTTTATGAAAAATAGATTAGACAGAAATAGTCTTCCTTCTTTTTTTCCCAATAGTGAGGCAATGACTTGCCAAAAGTGTGCTTTCATTTGCTTGCTGCTTAATTATTTAAGGCCTTCATAGAATTTGTTGGCGCCTTTTGTTTAAATTTCGCTTTTGACAAAGGAGAGAATCCTCCTTCTGTTTGCGGCTCACCTATAATAAATACATGAGCTGCTTTTCCTTTTGCATATTCATAGATTTACCTTTCTGCTGGCCAGATCTTCTACAGCTCCTTCAAATACGGCTTCTTTGAGTGACTTTCTCTTCGTTTCTCATTTCTTTTTTTTTTCTGCCAGCTTATTCCAGCTGGCTCCTTTGGGGTTTTTTTTGATTAATGAATCTTTTTCGTTTTGGGAAAAGGAGTCAGTGGAGGTCCTGGAAGTCCTGGGACTGCTCGGCTGCATTTTGCCTCAATTTGTCAGGGTGGGCTGCGATTATAAGGGGTCCTGGACAAGTATGCACAAAGAACTCCGAACAGAACTCATTTGGGTTCAAAGCACTCTTTTTTTGTGTTTTTTTTTGTATCTCCACTTTTGGCGCCTGACTAAATGTAACATTGTGTTTTTAAAAATTTTTCAGCGTAATAACATTTTTATAATATTCCGCCAGCAGTCATCATCATTCAAATATTTGCCTCAATGATTCGTTTCATTATTCTTTGTGGTGTTTTATTTTTGACCAATTGTTTCTGTTTTTTTTTTGTCTTTTTTTGAATATACAATAAATAAAATGGTAGTGGCGGGAAATCTGCAAACGAATCGCTCTATTATGGTTGTCCTGTGATGTCCTGTTCAATGATGTCGCCCTGTCACACACACATTCGCATTCAGAAGACCGAAGAACAACTACAAACGATGCCATTTTTATCGACTGTCATTTATTTATTATTTATTTGATATGTTCAACTCGATTTTTTTCGCCCGCTGATTCGCCTTACAGCATTATCCTCTCGCTCATTTCATCATTTTCTTTTTGTGGCTGGTTGTTTGAATTTATGCTCAATAATTTAATAGGACATCAGTTTTATGGCTTTGCTGTGGCATTAAATTGGAAGGGGTTTCTGGCCACAGCATTTACCGCCCCCCCCCCAAAAAAAAAAAGAATAACATCCCATACTTGCCGCATTGCCTACGCACTAGCATCAAATTTTATGACTGAGGCGATGCCAATTTGCGAAACGCAATCAAACAAATAAACAAAAAAATAAATAAGGAGCGGGAAGTGTGAGGGATGTGACCCCGGCAAGTTGTAAATTTCCGTAATTTACTTGATTGCCCTGGCAACCCTGGCCACCTGTCGTCGGCTCCATCGTTGAGCTGGGGGAGGAGTCTCAGGAGGAGAAAGTCCTGGAAAGGAAGGTCCTGGAGGAGGAGGATCCGAAGGCGGAGCTGGAGGAGGAGCCCCATCATCAAGGTCCTTGTGCCGACAATGGCACATAATCAACGAAATCGCGCATATTAAAATGGTGAATGAACGCGCATTACGACTTAACACATCTTGGTGCCGACGAAAGGGTCCTCCGATGATCAATACCAAGTTTCTAGGAAATAGAAAAAATATATTTTAAATATAAAACAAACTGATCAAGAAAGATTTTTAAAAAAATTACAGTTTTTGTTTCAATGTTTTAAAATGATTAGCACTTGTTTTTGTTTGAAAGTTTAAAAAATATTTCAATCAATTTTATTTTTATAATAGTTCATCCGATCAAAATTAAAAATAAATATATAAAAATTGTGCTTTTGTATATTTTTTTTTATTCTAAAAAAAATGTTATCATAAATAATTATTTGCTTGAATAAAAATGTTTTTTTTTAATCTCTGAAAAAAGTTTTAAAAAAAAAAGTTTAATTTAAAAGTCTGTGTTTTTGTATCTTTTTTAAAAGATGAAACAAGTTCTTATACATTTTTCTTGTAAAAAAAATTTCAAATCAAAAATAACTATTTGCTTTGAATAAAAATATAAAATCAGTACAGTTTTAAAGTCACTAGAAAAGAACATTAAAATGATCAAATAATTTTTCAAACTGTATCTCCCCTTATCATTTTAAAATGATATTTAGCTAGATTTATTATTAGAAACCTTTGAAGTATTACATTTCCTTAGTTAATTTAAGTGGGATTAATCAATAAAAATCGTTAGTAATTAGGATGAATTTTTGCCAACAAGCGGAATTTAAGGAATCGCAAAAATAGAGGCACTGGAGTGAATTCCCCCGAAAGCGCTACCCACTCATATCGCTGGCAATAAACTCGGGTAATTGGAAATGTTATTTCCAAACCCCCCCGCCCACTTCCCACAATCCATATCGCGTATACGCCACCGACGCTGGTCTTTTGTCACTGGGTGCTATGGTTGATATTTTTCCTCGTCTCGAAGAGGGGGCGGGTCTTTGATTACAAACACATCAACATTTAACACAATTTGCATTTTCATAGGTTCTAAAAAGCAGAAAACAAACAGGGACCCAAACACAGGCACACACACAGCACTCGCTGGCGATGGCAGTGAAATAAGAAATGAGCCGAAAGTGAAACAAAAACCGGCGAAAAGCTGGGGGTTCGCTGGGGCGGAAGGAGAAGCGGAACCGGAGCCAGAACCCGAGCGTTAAAGAGGGGCGGAATGGCGGGCGGGCGGAAACGGAAGCGGGCGCTTGCATTAGCGGAAGTTGTCTTACAAGCGACAGGCGGTATTTCTGGCCCTCGCCGGGCTACAGGGGGTTATTACGAAAATAATTCGCCAAATGAGAGAAGAACCGAACCGAAACCAGGGGGAAAAAAAAACAAATGCTCATGAGCATTTCCCACTCCACCTCCTCAAGGAGACTCATGCGGTTGATTTGGCAGCACCATCAGCGCCACGCCCACCCCCTCCTGCGACGCCCCTGCCTCCTTGGCTGTCATATTCATAACAGCATTTAAACATGCGCGCAATTCGAAACCAACTTTTAGTCACAAACCGAGGTGTAGTGCGGCATGTTGGGCTTAAAGTTTGGGGTGTTTGGGAAATAGCCCAGTATTAAATCACTTTAGAAATAATGCTACCACCTGTAAAACATGGTTAGCTTTTTAAAAGTGCCTATAAGTATGCTACAATATAAGTTTAGACCATATAAAGTTTTATGGATTATAATATTCTTCTTTCATTACATACTTTTAGACATTTTTAGAAATGCTTTATATCTTTTGAGATTTTAAAAAAATATATTATAATAGTATTATATTTTTTAATATTTTAAAAAGTAATGTAGAAACCTTCGTTATAAAAGATATATAATATATATATATATATAAAGTTTCCTATTCCTAAATAATCTTGACTTTTAGACTCCTACGACTTTTTCACTTGGTTGAAATACCATTTCTATTCGCGATATCCCATAATTTGATTAATACCTGATCACTTTAATTAATAAATATACCCCAAACCCTTATTAATTGGTATTACCTGTTCGATCACTTGCGAAGCCAGAAAGTTGTGTCATGTATTTTGAGTTAAAGTTTACTTTCTTTGGTGTTGTTCGACATTGTCTCACGTGCGCCTCGGCGGTGCTACGACCCAAAACCACCCACTCTATTCTATTTTCTGGTCCCCTCCCCCTCCCTCCAGGACCTTTATTTATGATGTTCATTTGCAGAGCTTAGCATAACTGCCAGCGAGTGAGTGAGTGGGAAAGCCGGGGGAGAGCGCCTCATAATTCAGGACATGAGCTGGGAAATGGGTGGTTTTCTGGGGGGTTGGGGGGTTATATGCCTGAGGATGGCATCTATGCCTGGACCAGGTAGCGCTATAAAAAGAAGTTACAATGCCAAAGTGCGGAACGAAACGGAACGGGTGCTGGCCGTAAACAAAGGCGAATTGTCGTTGCCTGTCGCCGTTTTGTCATCGCCTTCTAAATTATGTCACGTAATTAAGCTGCATTAATGTGATACCACCATCTATATGTAGACTATATACCAAATACCATATAATCTATCCGTCTCTGTCAGTTAAATGCGTAAAATATTTTTATGCCGAGGCATTTAATTAAAATATGCTCGTGAGCGCCGAACTGGATCTCTAATAGCCCCACAGCCTTGGCCCAAAATCATCCGGCTCGACTGGCTCTCTGATCCATGAATCCTTGGCCGAATCCGTTGTTCATTCAATTCCAGTTGCCAGTTTTATTTCGCTTTCACTTTCCCCCTTCGGTGGGCACTGAGAAAAATGGGGTATACTATTATAGAGTTAACTAATTAGGGAGGGGAATATATTATATTATTATAATGATGTTGGGGTTATTAAAAATATTAAGATTACCAAAGAAACTAATAGTGTTAACTGTTTTGGCTGTACTATAATATTATTGGGACTTTGATTATTATGGATACTATTCTTTTATTTTATATACCTTTCTTAAATGTCATATAACATATTATATAATATAATTTATTAAAGAGCATTTAAAAAATACTTAATAAATATTTTCAGGTTCCTAAAATATATAAAAATGTAATATCTTGTAACCCACCAATTTCTCTCTCTGCATCGGCTCTGCGGCTATCTCATTCCGAAATGTTTCCAATTCATTGCGTATCCAAATTTTGATTCATAACAACAACTGCAAAGACAGACCGGGCAGGGCCCGAATTTTCATTAAATTTTTAACCAAAGCTGGCCATATAACAGGCCCAAAAGCAAAACAGGCCGCAAATTGCCAGCACACCAGGCGAAAGCAAATAGCGACGACTACAAATTGTTATACAAAATGGCCAATTAAACTGCCAATCGCCGCCAAACGCCGCGAGCTCCATATACATACATATATATATGGGGAAATTGTGGGGGAATCCATATAGATGTTGGACCGACAGGCGAAAGCCAAATTCTAATTCGAATTGCATTTAATGCACAGGCAAAGCTGGGGCAAACAAGTTGGCTAACAAACAAATAAACAAACCGAAATGGAAATGGAGAGTGGAGGAGTGAAAGAAAGAAAGCAGCAACAGAGGGGCAAATAGCAAATAAATAAGTAAACAAACAGGATGACAAAAGCCTAATGCAAAATTTAAAACAATCAAATGACGAAAATTGTCTCTGTTGTTATTGTTTTAGTTTCGGTTTCGCAGCCTCCACTTGTTGTTGCAAATGCCAGCTGAAGTGTCCACAAGTCACAAGCCTGTCAGCCACATAGCATCCAAAATACCCATTCCCCCCCCCCCCCATTTAGGTCAACACACACACACATATATACTCTCTAAATTTGGCATTGCGTATACGCCGCGTTGACTGGTGAATTTAAAACTGGCTTTCGGTGGTTCTAAAATGCTATATTCAGTGCATAATTAGACATTTGATGGGCAGGATACTCCTTTAAGTATTTTACCCTGCTTAAATGGTTGATTTTTTAGGGGTACATGCCCGCGCTTTATTTATAGACCCCGTTCAACCCCTAATAGAACCGGCAATCGACCTCTTCCGGCTGCCTTTATTCCCATTAATTATGTTCTATTTTCGTTTAGAGCGTTTCGCTGGCGTTTCTATACTTTAAATAGTTCTTATAACCTGGCGGGGCGAAAACGAGGTCAGGGGGCATAATTATATCTATTGATTAAGCGTCTTGGATTCGTGTTGCCCAAAAAAAAAAGAAAGCAGTTGCTTGGCAAATTATTTATGAGCTTTGGCAAGCCGGCAACAAGAGATACTTCATTACCCACTTAATACCTGCTAGCCAAACTCAACTTTCAGACAAAGAACTAACTAATTTGTGCACCCTACTTATGGTTGAGCGTAGAGCAAACATTGAAGTTAGTTATCAAATTTGTAATGGAGAGAAAGCTCACGCACACACAGTCAGCCCTTTTCTGCTGTTTCTGAGATGTGTGAAAATTTCACTTGGCGCACAGCTGAGTCAACGCAGCGAGTGTGTGTATGTCCTTTCAGCCACCCCCTGAAATACCTCCTAAGCCACCCACTAAGGCACACCCTAAACCACCCCTAAACCACCCACTAAGCCACCCACTACACCACCACCCACTTCCACCCCATTGCATTGTATTTTGATTGTAGTCCGCGTTTGCTATTTCAGCCCTGCTCGCCATTTTCTTATTTTACAGTTGCATATTTTATTAACTTTCCTTGTGCAACAGCGAAATAGAAATATCTCTCTGTCTATGTGTGTGTGTGTTATTTAAATAAAAAATGTTTTAATTCCATTTTAATTTCCATATTTCCATTCGCCCGCTACGAAAATGTTTTCCTTGTTGATTTGCTGGTTTTCACCCTCAACAAAAAATATCTCTAAATTGCGGTGCGACTGAAAATAAATGCTGTTAGGAATCTATACCCAAAAAATAGAAAAGGAGAAAGAACAGAGCCACCCCCCACAAAGGAAACCTGGGCCAAGGACCTTCAAACCCACCTGAGCCAAGGGCGAAATTCCAAGGGCGGAGTGGGGGCTTGGGCCCAACAGGGTGCTATCCAAACAGGACGCCCTGCAGCTGTTTATTTGTCAGACTCTAAATGATTTTTAATAGCGCAATTGAAAGAGTCGCCAAGTCGACTCAACTCAAGTCACTGCCCGCGGCTCAAATGCAGGTGGAATGGGGGGGGGGTATTCCAGGACGAATTCGGACCCCCAAGGGGGGTTAGATTGAGGACTACGTCTTGGCATACCCCTTACTCATATGATATGTGGGTGTTTTGAGTACAGAAGTGATGCAAAAGTTCCCAAGATGGAGAAAACACACATCATATCATCGTAAGATCATCAAAAAAAAAAAAAAAAAAAAAAAAAACAGAATAGAATAGAAAACTTTATCAAGAGCATAATATTAAAATTAACATTACTATTGAATGAAATTTAAACACAATTATATTTTTTATAGAATAGCGAGAACTAGCTGTGATAATTATAGATAGTATCTTTACTCTTTGGAATTAAAGCTTTAGTCATTTTTTTAAACATACATAGTATTATTTTGATAAGTGCATAGGATTCCCAACGTATCAAACAAGTTTGCAATAAGGTCTAGGTATAAGAAATCCAAAGAAAGGGTATATGAATTGACCTAAAAAAGTGAAATGAAAAACCTACATTCCCCAATACGTCCCAGTTGATAATCACGAGCAAAGAAGAGAAGCAAGCTACCTGAATCAACCTGGGTCAATTGAGCAACTAACAAGTTGGGCAATATCAATTTTTCGATTCCATCGCATCTCGAGATTCAAAAAGGCGGGTATCTTGAGGTCGGAACTGGGGGTTCTCCGGAGCCCACTTGTACTGCTTGTCGTTGTTGTCAGCACTCGCCCTGTGTTTGCCCTTGAATATGAAATGGAAAACTCAATGGCGCAGGCAAACAAGCTGGCAAACAAACAGACGAGCAGCAGTCCGCTGGGGGGCAACTCTGGCAGGAAGGTGGAAGAGAAGGGGGAAAGGAAGGAGGAAGGGAAGAAGGGAAGAAGGAGGTGTGCAACAAGGATGCGGAGCAGCAGGAGCAGCAGACAGGACACACCTCAGGGTTGTCAGGTAGCCGTCGTTGTCGTCGCCATTTCTGCGTTGCCGTTCTCGTTGTCGTTGTCTCATTGTTTTTAGCTCTGAAAGGCTGGCTCCTTCAAGGCGTCGTCCTGATGTCCCTGTCCCTGTCCCGTTGTCCTGGCCCAGTCAAGCGGGCGAGCAAGTAGCTGTCATGAGCTGGAAATCCACCTCTGCCCCCAGGATACTGCATTACATCCCAAACGGTATCAATGCCATGCGATGGCGTACAAATAATCGGGGTAGACATCTTCACGCCCTCAGTTATTTATGTGGGGTATTTCAGAAGTGCTGCAGATGCAATTGCCATCAGAAAATAATCATACATTTTCCAGAGCAGTTGGTCAACTGACCAACACAAAATGGCAAACTGCATTACCAAAATATAAATAATGCATTTACATGGCATTTCAAATAGTTAAATTACTTATTTAGTTAGTTAATGGTTTTGAAAATAATTTATTCGTACATGTTCAGTGAATCTTTTCTATTAATATTTAATATTTATTTTTGGCTTTAATTACCGAAAATAAAGTATGTTTCAGAGGAAGGAAAGTATAATACATTTATTCTTCACTAAACACGCAGTATTATCTCACTTGAATTTGTGCCAAATGATATTCTTTGCGGTTTAGTGAGACTCATCGACTTAGCCACATCTTAGCACTTGTCTTATCAATTTACATTTTACCCGATTTTCCCCCCAAGCACTTAGTCATCGCTTTCCCCTCGATTGCACATGCTTACACACCCACACAGACACACCATTTTCCATCGTCGCTTTTCCGCGGGCACTTTTCCGCACTCTAATGAGCTTTGATGAGCGATGGGGTGCGTTGTGATTGCGACACTCTCCATTTTCCCCAGCCACCAACCGGATGAATGATGAATTTCAATTGATTGTGCCTGCATTTGGCCAACGCATCAAAATTAAATCTACGAAAATAGCGGAGATACAAGTAATAATACCCAAAAAAGCCTCCGAAATTGGCATTCGGGATTAAGACGCATCGCGACAATCAGCCGAAATGGAATTTCTTTCCATATTTATGTCCTAGGCCCAATTCATGGCTAGACAAAAGGGGGAGAAATGGGAGAGGCAGATGAGCAGCAGCTGGTTTGATTGATTGATGGATGATTGGCAAGCTTGATTGATGCCTTCGCCCGTCTCCATTTGATTGACAGGTCGCGTGGGACTCCAAATGGTTGGAGGCAACTCCAAGACAAAGTCCAAGTTGAATGGTATAGCGAAGTCCTAGAGTCTACAGTCTAGACACATAAGCCAACTCACTGAGCCCAAGGCTAAGGTGAATGAGTTGCACGATTGAGGAGAAGAAAGCGGAGAAAGGCGAGAAAGCTGAGAAGGCATGGTGGCAAATGGCTTGTTTGAACACCACTAAGTGCTGCCAAGGCCCACAAATAAGTCTTTCTTGGCTTTCCCGGCCGCGACAACAAATAGACTTGGCCAATGCCAGGCAAACAGTTAACATGCGCGACAGGCCGTCGAGTTAAGCGGGAAAAGTTAACCCGCGAATGTGTCATCTGATATCGGTTTTCAGAAAGAGGTTAACATCCTGGTTTAACCCGCTGCCACACGAAGCCCTTTATGGTTAGTCAATATTATCGCAGCACATTACTATTATTATTAAAGTATGTGGAAGAGCAACAAAATGCTGGAAGTATTATATACATTAATATTTATGGGCAGAATAGGCCCTTTTTATTATGTCTTGAGTCGAAGGCCACCGAAGTAAGATTGAATTTAGGGTTTCACTTAGAATGCGTTAACTGAAAAAATAAAAGTTATAAAAACATTTTATCTTGTATTTAAGGTTGAGCTTTACATCAAAAGCATTGACAGCCCCACGTTGGGCGCCAAGTAAAAACAATTCATCCTGTATTCAACGTTGAGCTTTAAATCTAAAAGTCGTTAGGCGCCGAATTCTAAAAATTATAACAAAATTGAATATAAAAGCAAATTATTTGTTAATCTTTTCTTTTAAAATCAGTTCTTAGCACAAACCTACACGACCCTAAGAGTATGCATAAAACACCTTAAAGGCTAAATATTTCTTTAAATTTTAGCAAGATCTTTTTGTATAAAACATTATATTCTATTAAAATTCCTATTGTTATAATGCTTTTCGAACTTGAAATGGTATTTTCTTGTTCATTTTTGTCCTTTTCATGGCTTTGGCAATCTTAATGCCAAATTGATGCTAAAGATCAATTATTTCCATTCCTCACTGAACCGCTTAGATAAGGCCGCTCTGGGCCCAAAAACCCGAATAAAAGGGAGATTTGCTGGCTAGGCAGGCTCCGAAAAATGTGAATTTCTTGGCAAATCCAGCGAATAATCGTATTACACGACCATACCAACGACACTCGTAGATAAACTCGCAGGGCCGTCGGTTTGTTTGTGGCAAAGACAAACACAATCTCACATCAAAAAGGACGGTGGTGGTGGTCCAAAAAGAATAAAAATAAAATAAAAATGAAAATGAAAATAAAAATAAAAAAAGGGAGAAGAAAATAAATAATAAAAGTGTATGGGGATGAGCCAGCTGGGCAAACAAAAATGGAAAACGATGCCCCAACGCGAAGGAAAATCGCTAAAGGCCTGTGGCAATTACCACATGCAGGCCCTTCTGGCTTTTCCTCCGTTTTCCACTTTCTCCTGGCCTTTATCCGCTACTTTCTCCCCCGCGTAATGGCGGGCAAAGTGTTAAAAAATGCTTTAAAACGAATGAAAGGCAAGAGGCAAAGGCAACACTAACAAAGCCAATCCCGTTTTGGGAATGTTTTGGGCCAAAAGCAAAACCGATGACAACTCGTAAAGGACATTCCGCAGTTGTGTGAGTGTTCTACTGAGTGGGTTTGTGTGTGTGTGAGTGCGGGTATTAGTGCGTCCTTGCAGATTGGAACACTTGTTAAGTCATACGCTCGATTCGCTCGTAACAAGCCACAAAAAAAGGAAGAAAAACCGGGGAAGCCCACTCAGCCGCCCAATCTCCTTGGGTTCTCAGGTTCTCGCTGGGTTTCTGGTTCTCCTAAGGACATCAGGAGCTCGTCCTTTGCCTCCTCGCCCCATTGCGTTTCAAGTGTTAATTTGAGATCCCTGTGGCATAACCAGCACACACACACACGCACACACTTTCCCATCCTGGAGGTGTGATATGTGCCTTCTTTGTAAGGATTGCCAAAAAGGGGAGGAAGAAAGCACACACAGACAGACACAAAGAAGGCAAACGAAGAAGTTGAGTCAACTAGAGAGCCCAGAGTTGATTCCTTTGGCTCAAACGCTGTCAACGCTTCGCTTGCCAGGACCCTTCAACCCAAGCCCCTTCCCATCCGCATCCTTTGTTCCGAGTGCTCCATCATATCACTCCGATCCACCATTCCACCGTCCCCAGCCCAGCTCGAGTGTCTATCTTATTCTGTGTTTGAAGTAGTTTAAAAGCTTCAAATTTTCATCGACATGATTTGACCACGTCAGAGTCCATGGGATGTGGTCCTTGAGAGGGGCAAGAGGAAACGGGAGTGGCAGGACCCAGCCAAGTGTTGGCTGTAATTAGGTAATATAATATATTGAAGTTATTGTGATGACCAATTGGGATAAGTGCGGTGCAGGGGGCACTGTTGTTGCCTCTGATGGCTGAGGGCTGTTGTTGGTCCTTCGATGGTGTGCCGTAGATTTGCTCCTGCCACTGATATGTAATCGATATTGGCTTGTGTTTTCAAATAGAACTTTTGATTAAACACAGCTTCGTTCTACCAGGTTTGGGTAATCAATGTAGGGGTATTATACTTGGTTGAAATTGGCATAGGAATAATAATAGGTGTTTAATTGCAACCTTATTTAACCATAAGTGCATACAATATTCATATACCTTTCCTTTAAATTGATTAATAATTATTATGGATCACAATTGTAGTTCTGAATTTTCTCGAGTTAAAATATTAAATTATTAGCTAAAACTCTGCTCTAACTGGCAATTCATTGAATACCTACAATTATTAAAAACATAACTTACACCAGAGTTTTTGACCATCTATTCTGTACCAACATCGATCTAGCTCCTTTCTTTTAACCATATCCTGTTGGAAAATCACTTTCCACCATTGAATTCACACTTTTCGCATATACTAATGGAATACCAAGCCCGTTGTATGGTATTCAGTGGATCGAATGACAGACCAATCCGTAATGAGCCCCTGTGAAAATCCTCTTCGGGCTTTTCTCGTCAGACTAAATGATTTTTAGGGCTGATCCGGGAGTTTTCAATGACATTGCAGTACCTGGAAATCATCGCCTGGCCGGGGCTTTCTTTAAGCTTTCGCCGAGCCAATGGCATTCGTGTTGGGTTTTTGGCATCGCAGTTTCACGACAAACGTTTGTCAACATTCTTTAAATTGAATTTCAATGGATTTTCCTTTCGCCTGTCAACGCACGCAAACAAAGGCACACGCATTGGTGGGCGACCAGTGGAGGGGGTTGCTGAAAAGGTCACGGGTTACAAGGGTTAGGCAGCTGCCACCCACACCTGCCCATCCCCCCGCTCTTCATCGGCCACCTCCAGCTGACATCCGAACCGGCAAACAAAAAGATCTCACGCAACGGCCCCCTTTTCATCTGGAGCTCACCTGGCTCTTTGATGCACTCGAAAAAATACACCATTAATGAAAATATAAATTAGGAATGTTCCTGCTGAGAGGACAGTAGTTTCAGTTTAAAGTAGGATATATAATATGCATACTAGAAATTAAGAATGGGTTTAGAAAATATGTTTCCAATATGACTTGTACCAAATATTTAAAAAACAAATATAGGGTATATAAACGAAATACCATGAAATTATGTAGGGCGGCCAAAAAGACAGAATCGATTGTATATAAATTAATATTTAATTTTTTCTAAGACTTAATAATACGACTAGAAAAGTTAAAAATAGAAATAAACAAAGAAAAATGTATTAACTATTCTCGAAAAGGAAGTATTTTAGAACAATTCATTTTTGTCTATAAAAGCCCAGAAAATTATTTAAGATATGTTTAAAACTTAATTTGCATAGGTATGTATGTGAAAAACAAAAAACATATATTAAAAATGTATTATCGTTGCATCAAAGACAGACCAATCCTTAATCGACCTATACATATTATAATTTGTAATAAATAATAAATCGAATTTTTTTAGATGTTATAAATGGAATTATAAATTAAAGATCAAGAAAGAAAGCGAATTTGAATCTTTTTGAAGACGATTTTGTTAAGATCTTAGGATGTATTTCAATGATAAATAATATTTACTTAGTATAGATGGTATTTTTATTTTTTCCCCCAACTTTGACTACCTTTTCTCCCAGTGCAGCTGCATAATCCGACGTTTGACTTCGTTTCGGTCAGCGGATGAGAGTGGTTCCAATTTTTTTTGCAGGCACTGCTTGCCTGCGATATTGTTTTGTATAAAGGAATATACTTTGAAGTGCATTAGCGCGTAATTGATTGAATTGAAGTTCCAGTTTCAGCGGCTAACACGCACACAGCGGCTAACACACACACACATGTGGACTCGCATACAGACACACGGGGCGGCCATTTTCGTTTATGGAGCATTTTGTATTTTGTATTTCGTATTTTGTATTTCGTACTTTGTATGTGCGTCGCATGGCAAAGCAGCCTGGTTAGCGACCAAAGCGAAACAGGCATGGAATTTAAATTATGTGAGCCAGCCGGAGAAGCGGAGGGCGGACAAGGGTTAAGGGAGTTGGCCAACATCGGCAACAAAGCGTTAAACATTAAACGCCGTTTGCTGTTCTCTCTTTTGTTCAACTCGACGCTTTAGTAGACGGCTAAAATATCAAAGGCAAAGTCGGTAGCTTCCAGCCAAAATTTAATTTAGCCCTGCTTTCTGAGCCACACAATCAATCAAAATCAAGAAAAAATTTTAACAAAAATATATAGCTATTTTTAAAATCATTTGAGATATAAGAATAGGTTTTTTTTTATCCAAAGAAATGCTTCACAGCTATATAAAAATAACTCACCTTTAACCTCCTTATATATTCGTTATTTTCATGTAGCAAATTTTTTTAAAAATATGTTTCCTTTTGGCCCTTTGGCTTATTTTAAATTCCGTCCAACTTTCAAGTTTTTTTTCTTAAATGTAAAACAAATAGAAAACAATATCAATTTGGCTTTGGAATTACCCTGAGCCCAGCTTGTTGAATAAGCCCCTTTGGCTGCCATTCAAACCTTTTGTAAACAAGGCCTTCGAGCACATTTGCTCTTCACCTGTGAAAATCGAAAGGCTTTTACAGATTTATCAGTGCAAATTCTTGCAATACACGCATTTTTTTCACTTAAAAAAAAATGGGCTGAAAATCCGAGCAAATCGCCGCAAATTTGCCACATATCCATGGATTGCTTAAGTAATTAAATGGCAGAGTTATGTGCTCCACTAGCAGCCATGTATTTGCCTATCCATCGAGTGCAGTGCCAAAGGCAGAAGTCGGCTGCCATGCATAATAGTTTTCAGCTCAAAGTGCAAAAAATGCAGAGGAAAAGATACGAAATGAACTGCAACAGTGTGCGGACAAAAAATAAATAAATAAACGAACTTCATAACAATTTCCACTCGGGCTGAGATTGAAAATCGATCGATGTGGTTGATTGAGTGGTCGAGTGGGGTAAAAGGGGGTGTGTGTCATCAAATCTGAATATTTTACCAGTTTATCATTTCCACTTTTACCGTAAGAGGGCACACACACACACAAAGTCGGGTCAAAACCTAAATATAAATAATTAAGGTAATTCCGTTGCCTGGATGTGCGAACTTGTCTATGCGAAGGACTCTTAAAATGTCATCAGGAAGGTGAAATGAGCAGACACTTGCAAGCATATCCGGTGGCACAATGGAAAAATCCCACACAGGCAAACTCAATTAAAAACCGATTGATAGGGGAGAACCTTCACGTAAAGTGTCTGCACTCGAACAAGTATTATACTTATTGCGTGAGTAAATAAGCCCTGTAGCCCAGCATATGCTCGATGGCATTATTTATAACTGAGCAGACTTCGCCATATGGTGGCCCTAGAATACGGAATCCAAAAGGGGCTAGAAAGGGTCAGACGGGTGGCCACTGGAGGCGGATTTGCGAATGCAAAGTTGATAATAATTAGATTGATTACGATGGGCGAAGGGACGGCAGGGCGGATTATTCGCCACACACTCGACCAGCTGAAGCTGCTCAACGAGGAACTCACCCAGCTGAACTTGGGATTATGGCCATATGCACAATATTTACTTCACTACAAATTCCAGACACAAAAAGTTCCTCGTAAAGTTCGGTGTCGGAAATTGTGTTAATATTTTATACGCACCCCCCTTGTTTTTGCAACTATTTTATTTGACTTGAGGGTGGGCATGGGAAGACAGGTTTATGTCTAAGCCAGATTGTTTTGGGTTTGCTTAATTGCAGCACCAAAAATATGTTATGTGGATATATATTTACTTAAATATCTTACTACGAAAATTGGTTGGTTTTTTTTTAAGCAAATAGGAACAGGTTCTAAAAGTCAACTAATTAAATTGTTCGATTGCAAACCTTTAAGATCAATAGCTTTAAAATATTAAACAGCACTTCACATTTGAAATCAATATTATAAGAAACCCTTAATTCAACTTACCTAAAGGGGGAGTATTCTTGACAAAAATCGGAATAGCATTTTTCCGCCCTAAAAATTCGGTGTTTTGGCTGCTAAAATAAAAATAAACTTCAGAATGTGGAATGGCATACCTCGTTAAGCTCGTTGTTTAAATTCCAATCCATTGGCATTCGAACCTGAAAATTTTTAACTTGTCACATTTTTCGCAAAAAAGACGATGCTCCCCCTTACAAAAAATGCGAAAATTGGTCAAGAAACAAATTTCCCTCAGAGTGATAGGGATCGTTAGCATTTTTAGCAAGCTGTTCAGAACAGTCGGTCTTTTAGCTGTTCGCCTTGATTTGACTAAACTACGATTGAAAAGCTGGAAAGGAAAATCGTGTTTTTGACTAAAATTGTAATTCCATTTTTCGCCCTAAAATTGCAGTTTTTTGGCTGCTGTAAAGAAAATATACGTCAGATCGGGGAATGTCATATCTCGTTGAGCTCGTTGTTTAAATTCCAATCCATTGGCATTCAAACCTGGAAATTTTTAACTCTTCACATTTTTCGCAAGAAAGACGATGCACCCCCTCACAAAAAATGCGAAAATTGGTCAAAAATTAAATTTCCCTTAAAGTGATAGGGATCGTTAGCATATTTAACAAGCTGTTCAAAGCAGTCTGTCTTTTAGCTCTACGCCTTGATTCGACAAAACTACGATTGAAAAACTGGAAAGAAAAATCGTATTTTTGATTAAAATCTGAATCTCGTATTTTCGACTAAGAATTCAGTTTTTTGGGTGCTATAAAAAAAGTAAAAGTCAGACGGAGGAATGTCATACCTCGTTGAGCTCGTTGCTTAATTTCCAATCCATTTGCATTCAAACCTGAAAATTTTTTACTTTTCACATTTTTCGCAAAAAAAACGATCCACCCCCTTACCAAAAATGCGAGAATTGGTCAAAAAATAAATTTTCCTTTAAATGATAGGGATCGTTAGCATATTTAGCAAGCTGTTCAAAACAGTCGGTCTTTTAGCTGTACGCCTTGATTTGACCAAACTACGATTAAAAAACTGGAAATTTTTGACTAAAATCTGAATCTCGTATTATTGACTAAAATCGCCCTAAAAATTCAGTTTTTTGGCTGCTATAAAGAAAGTAAACGTTTTTCTGACGCCCCTTTAAGAATCCTCCCCTTTCCCCCTTTAATGCGCGTTTGAACTCGTGCAGCCACGTCACCTCCCGATCGGCCGACCCGAATGACCTCCGGCTGAAATGCAGCGGCATTCGAGGGTCGCGATGACGGAGGACATCGGAGGACATCGCAGGACATCGGGGGACGTGATGTCAGGGAGTCAGATGCAGGCGCCGTGGCAAGTGATGCGTGTGGTAAATGCTGCAGGACACCCCCGGCACATCCAGGCTGTCCGTTTATTTTTTCGCCCGTTTTTCAGTTTTCAGTTTTCTGTTTTTTTTTTGTTTTTGCAAAGCCATCGGGCTTCAGACAGGCCCGCCAACGCTCGTTACAAATCATTTTAATGCGGTTACACACCGCCACTGAAAGCGGCCCTCAATCCTGCCTGCTGGCAGCCAGGCAGCCAGGCATCCTGGCCTGGAAGGACCACGACCAGGAGCAGGAGCAGGACCTCCGTAGCCATCGCCCACAACCGCATCATGTAAATAAAAATTATGAAAAGTTGTCGCGGCAGCGCGTGGCAAAATTCCACATAAGTATGCATTTAAAAATAATTTATGGCAAACGAGAAGGAATGAATCGGCGGCGGTGGGGTGAGCGGCTGGATGGCTGAGGAGTTTCCTTTAAATGGACACAGTCGGCAGGACAAAGTGCGCTTAATGAGGCTCAACGCAACAACATGCCGCAATATGGTGGGCGGAGGACGGAGGACGTGCCGTTTAAACACACACAATGCAGCAGCAGCAGCAGCCTTAGCATTTTCCATCTGCTTATTTTTCACCATTTTCCCCATCACAATTTTCACTTGAATTTCCAGCACTTAAAGCCGAAAGTCCCTGTTTCGGGGGTTTACGGGGGGGTTCTGGGGCGCTCTGCGGTCCATCAGGATCAACGTTTTGGGATTAATTAATGATGCCGAACGTCCATTGGCCCATTGTCCTTTGTCCGCTCAAGCTGCTTCATGTATGAAAAATGTGCATAAAATATGAGCGTTAAATATTTATAAAACCCCACTACACATGCGTTTCCAGTGGCGTTAACTGTCATTGCAGTTTGCGGCTTTTTAAAAATATGGCCGCTCTTTAAGCGGCTCTCCTGTTTCACAAATATTCGTGGGAGTCCCGGGGTCCTGAGACCCGAGTCCTTTTGCGTCCTGCCCTAGAGCCGGCAGCGTAGAAATTACATTACATTTTACAAGCGACATGGGGCGTTCGTTCGCAGGACACCCAGGACACTCAGGCCATCCAGGCCAATAACAAACAACTGGGGGCGTTCAGTCTTCGCTAGCCGGCACGGAAATTTAAAATATTAACATAAATTTGTACAATGAGGCAACAATTTTCAGCCAGACAGGACGAAATACAAGGAGCTCCAAAAGAGGGCGTTGGACGACTGTGTGACAGGGGCGTGGCAGCTCCTTTGGCTCCTTCTGCTCCTTGGCGGGTGTTAAATATTTTGTAATAAGCACAATAAACCAAAAAACGAAACAAGCTCGAAATTTATTCACCAAACTCTCGGCAAGGCAGAATGTACACTGTGTATGTGGCGGGGGAGGGGAGTGTGCGGTTCAGGATACGGCAGACTGCCTGATAATGGTTCAATTATTTTTCCGCCCTATTTAACTGCAAGTAAAACGGTATTTTGCTGGCGTTCTGGACAAAAGCCCCCACCCCCGGCGACGACTACTACACGCTACCATCATTTTCATCCACAATGGCCAGCCAACCTCAACGCTACCCGGATATGTTGGACAATTTTCCGGCCATAGACGAGAGGAGACACATTTGCCACCTACAATACACGACCCTCGTTGGCTTTGCCAACCGCAAAAATTTGTCACACGTCATATATGGCCGGCCACGCCCCCAGCCCTTTCTTTCTTTTTTCTTTTTGAGGGCAACGCCCCACCGCCCACGACTGCCGACCGAGTGGAACAAAGCGCTTTATACATACATATATATGCCCCATTGTCAGCCCGTTAAATGCGACTCAATTGGTTTGCCACTGTTCGTTCAAGTCCCTCAAAGGATATCCCTGACTGACCTCTCAAAAACAACACAGAAGGTCCCTGCAGATATAGATCCTGCAGGATTCGCACTGGCAGGCGTCAGCTCCACAACTCGAAGTAATTATCAAATTATTAATGATGGTGATGGGCCATTGGAGGCGTCGACAAGGGCTGTCCAGTATTCCCACAGATAAAAAAATATTAAGATCATCAATCATATCCTCATTTATACATAGTTATAAAATACTAAACATGATATAGCACACATATATCATATCATATCATATATCAAATTATATATTATATCACATTTCATATCATATATCATATAATATATCATATATCATATCATATATCATATCATATATTATATCAAATATATGTTAGCTTCCAGCTTTCCCTTAAAATATCATCAGATAATATAATTAATGCTTATGTCAAGATCAATTGGCTATACAGAACTTTAATTGTCCATTACACAAATGTAAATTGATATTGAAAATGGTATTTGTTCAAAAAAAAGTAATATCCAAAGTAAGGAACATGATGTTTTTGCTCCTTCGTTTAAACGGCTATGGAATTTCATCACAACGATTATAATATCTCATCAATTTTGAACGGTGCACTTGGTTCTGGGTGCTTGGACAGTGGTTCTGGCCAAATTGCAAATGATTTTGAAACGCCTAGGCATTTAACATTAATTAACATTAATATAGCCATCCTGCCACGCTGGCTGCCCAGCCAGCAGCACTCGAGGAGTTGTCCTGCCAGGACTCAAGGATCTGGGGTCAGCAGGATGCGGATGAGGATGGCGACTCGAAACTCGAGGCCCTAATAACTCAGTTAAACAGCTTATGGGCAATTTAAGGGCCGCAAAGTGTGGAGGGGAAGGGCCAGTGCCTCCAAACCCACCAAACCCCAGATCCGCTGTCGTTTCCTGTGTGCACTTTTGAAATTCTTTGCGGATACAGAAATTTAATTTCCTTTGTAGCGCTTTTATTGCTATTTATTATTATGATTATTATGTAGCACTATAGACATTTTGTCGGCCCCGTGTTTGCCGGACTCCAATCGACTCCGGCCATCCCAACGTTATGACGGTCATAAATTTGTTTGCTCGCCCCGCTCATTGTGCTGCTATGGTGGATGGTGGATATGGATGGTGGATGGTCGATAGTGGATGGTGGATGGTCGATAGTGGATGGTGGATGGTCGATGGCGAGAAGGGTTCGATATGCAAACAACAATATTTGCGCAAATTGTTTGGATCCCCGCTCGGGGGGCTGTAAAATTGATGCCCACTGTTGCTTCGCCTGATTATGTTGGGCATTGTGTGTCCAACTGCTTGTAAAACTATAAAGTTTCATGATTTATCTGAATTCGGCACTCGGGCCATGGAATATTGAAAATGGCTCACTCCCTTGCTGGCTTCTCGGAACCCAAAGTGTCTTTAATCTGAAAAATAAGTGTCATTCTCTTAGGCCTTCATATTTATTCTTTTTAAGTGAGGTATTTTAATATTTCATCACTTGGGATTGTTGATATTATTTTTTAAGTGCATCTATATAGATATACCTGCATATTTCCAATACCCTATAAAGTGACATACCTCTGAAAGTAGAATTATCCAAAAATCTTCATTTTAAAAACTATATAGAACGATTTTAAAGAAACAAGCCCCAAAAAGTTTGTGATGGATCTAGCTGATCCATTTCATAAAAATTAAAATGAATCACAACTTTGTTTGAGAACAATTGTTTGGAGGTATAAAGGGAGACTTCATTTTCCACAGGCATATATTCCATGGCAGTGAAGTGTTCGTGCTCTGCGGAATTTATAAGATTTTTTGGGGGATTTTTGAAGTGTGCGTCCTTGCCGGCGGCTGGTAAAATGGGAGCGTGATTGCGAATCTTTTTGGGGAGTCCCACCCGAACCCTTGACTCACACTCATACTTATTGCGAACTTACCCGCAGGCACTCTAAATTAAACCGCAAAATATTCGCATATGTATATTCCTGGGCGGCCATTTTGGGATCTCGCAGCTTGAGCCAGGTCATAATTTCTCTTCTCATCTTGTTTTTCCCTTCTTTTTGCAGGCCCGCCCAAGGACGAGTCCGAATACCCAAAATACCGAGCGGCAGAAAAAGTAAAAACCACAAGAGCTCTGCAGACGGGTAAGTTTCAGACCATCGGGGAGCGGCCTCGGCTCGATAATGAAGTTGAATGTGTTGACAAGTTTATTTGCTTAATTTTTGTTCGGCACGCCATTTTTGAGATTCCATTGGAGGCGACGGAGGGCGATGGGCGTGGGTCGTGGGGCTCTTGGGGCTCTTGGGGCCCGTTTCCCAAAAGAGGCCGCCGGGAGTGGCTCAGGTCCAAGTTTTCAGCTCCCAGTTCCAAGTTCCCAGTTCCCCGGGGGGCGGCTTAATACATTCGACGCGGGGCGCGGCCCGCTGACAGGCACCCTCCATCACAATGATGAGTCGTTGATAAATACGAAACGAGGTTATGTACACGCCGGTAGGGGGCGTCTGAAACAAGTTCAATGCGATCCAAAGGGAAGGGTTCTCGGCAGGCCTTTCGGCAGGTGGGGCCTTTTTGGTTCAGGGGCTTGGTCCTTGAACTCACTCATTTTACTCTAGTGATTTTACCAGCGCAAATAAGTGGTTATTCCTGAAAGTCATGTGAAAGTTTTTAAGCCAACCAACCCCTCACTTTCACACACACACACACATGTCCGCTGCAGATATGCATTATAGCCATTTGCCATGCTTAAAATTTAGAGGGTTCTAACACCACAATCCTATAGAGCAGAGTTTGGGCTTACAAATTATTTGCAAAGCCGATTAAAAAACATAGAAAATGTTTATATTTAATTTAAACGTAAATCAACCAACATTGGTTGAAACGAAAATTGAATTATCCGTTTTGTAAAAGATTTATAAAATGATTGTTGCTGCTTTATAAAACAGGGACCGTAGTTTTATCCATAATAAGCGATATAGAATTTATGGAGTTGGGATTATAAACACTTGTATGAGATAGGCATTTGGTCAAATATATTGAGTATTTATAAGGATTAGATTACGTAGGAAGATAAGAATAATAAAGATGATAACTGGCGTCCGAACAGAGACTGTGGGTTGATTGGGAAAGAATGGAAGTTTGTAAAAACATTGGGTAGCTATATTTTTATTTATATATATTCATTTATGTACAAACTGTAGCCCTGTCGAGAACAAGATGCAAGTGGTAAGTGCAGAAATCAAGACGTGAAGTGGCGCTCGAGCAGGGACCCTACACCTAGTACTTTTCAAGTGCTACGAATAGCCCCCACCCGTCGTTCCCAGAATCTAGAAAACCTACTCATCGCTCCGTACCCCCAGCCCCTTCTGGCTGACCCCGTGGTTGGCTTTGTGCGGCCAATTAGAACGTTTTGACGCCGCCTCGGGTCACTTTGCGTGCCATTTGCTTATTTTGCTTTATGCATTTCATTTCCCAAATTGCGGTCATAATTTTGTAGCCCACGGGTTGCCCTTTGTGGCGAAGAGGTCTGTCTGATTCACTGTTCGCGTTTGCCAATCTGAAAATTGAAAAGCTCTCAATTTTAGTGGACCTAATTACTTGAAAAAATATTCAGCATCATTCCAAACTTTGTTATTCGATATATGGAAACCATTCAAAATAAAACGCAGTAGCTTATAGAGGCCACTTAAAATATAGAGTATCCAGTAGACGGCTGGCTCTGGCATTTGAGCTCTGCCCTTTTTCACCGTTTGTTTGTGAAAGTAATAAAATAATTATTAATTATGAACTGGCATAAGCACACATTTACATACATGAGGGCTCTATTTGCGGCGTGTGTAAATATTTAATTTGAGCATTGTGGGGAATGACCTGGCAATGGGCGCCGAACATGTTCGTTTATCGATTGAAGTGGCGGGCCAAACCTTAGAGGTTAAATCAAAAAACACACCGGTTACGAGAACACAAAAACCCTAGAGCAGTGCGTATGAGCATCACGTATACGGCCCATGTGCCCATGTACATTCTGCTGACAAAACGAGCGGTTAAGGGAAAACCGAAAGGCCAATTACTTATGCCAGAGGCAAAGGAAGCCAGGGGCGCATTAAGTACATTATGCACTCGGTGCTGCTTTTGCTCCTGCTCCTGCTACTGTTCCTGTCACACAAGCTGCCAGGATCATCTGGGTCCTGCGAGGGCGGACGTAACTGGCAACTGGCAACTGGCAACTGGCAGCTGCATATATTAGCCAAGTTTCGCCCCCGTTCTAGGCCCTCACGTTTTCGTTTCGATTCGTTTGGTCTCGTCGCCGCGCAGTTCGTTACACTCCTTCCTGTGCGAGGCATGTTCTGGATGGCTAGAAATCTGGGAGGCTAGGAGCCAGGATTCAGCCTGGCCAGAAAACCCGATCCACACCCACATCACCTCGACCGAGGCCAGCCACGCCTCGAAGTTCGCTCAACGGAAACGGAAATAATTTGTCATTTTATTTCTATTTTATGATTATTTATTTTATTCCAACATTCTGCTTGGGCTCAAGGATATTTGCTCTGCGAGGGTGGTTTGAGGGATAGACGGCCGCAGGACTTGCACACTTGCTCACACATACATTAGCATTAGTTTTTGGCCACGCTAACGGACTTCCGTCAGCCGTCAAGCGTTGCGGGCGACTTGCGTTTCAAGTGCCACAAATTGTTGCATGCTTTTTGGGGCCTGTCCGTTCCCATGTCCTTTTTGCTGTGGGCCCGGCACAGTGTAGCTCTCCCAGCTAATAACTATATTTTCCCCAAAGAGCTCTGTACAAATCACTTAAGTCTACAAAAAAGTATACAAAGTTACAGAAGTTTTTAGTTGATTTGTGTAGAGGTGTCTAAAAGTATGCAACAATTTTGTTGGAAGCCGAAATTCCTATGGATTCATTCTGAAATCCAAACTACTTTTTACACCAGCATACGTTTAGACAGCTTTTTAACTGACTTTGTAACACTACTAATTTCCAAAGGTACAGATATTTTAGGTAAAAGTGCTTAAAAGTCTGCAACAATTTAAACAAAAATTATCCGATTCATACCGAAAATCGAACTCATTAACACAGCAAAATTTAAGACAACTTGTTAACTGACTTCGCAACACTAGTAATTTCTGTGCATCTTTTTACTTGTTTCCCAACACTGGTGTACATCAAATTTTTGTTTATTCTACAACTCACAGTTTCGCCTGCCAAATGAAAATCATAAATTAAATTTATACAAATCATAGATTTTACTTTTCATAGTTAAACCCAATTTATAAGCTTTTACATGCAATTCAAAACTGCAGCGTTTAAAAATATAAATCCAATTCACAGCTTACACTCATCATCTTTACTTTTTAGCACTTATATTGGCATTTCCATAATACATTGCGTACACAAATAATATTTGCGAATGGCACTCTTAATTTTTTTTTATTTATTTCTGCTGTCAATGAATTGCTGACCAAAAATATATTCATATATATATTTTATATGCATTTAGCAGTGAGATGAATGAAAGCAACGATTTAATCGATTTTTATTCAGTCTTGACTATCATTTCTGGCCATTTGTGAAAATCGTTTATAATTTTTTTTATATGTAAACATATATTTTTTTCTCCAGTTTTGTTTGACATTTTAAGTGATTATATTTAACGACCAATTGAGCTTACATTGCCTGCGCAGTTTTGTAAGTGCAAAGGCGATTGGTTAATTGTGCAATTATTGGCGGATTTAACTTGGGGCCATAACCACTGTGCCGGGGCTATATCTATGCTGGTGGCGGGTTTATCTGGAACTCCCCCCCCCCTTTTCAGGAGCTGTCTGCCACTTTTCATAGGCTATCGCTTACTTGCGCATACTTAGTGGGCAGCCGGCAGTCGCCTTGTTGTTCATGTCACATTCCCGCTTTTTCTGCTTTTTTCTTTATTTTTTGTTAGCTGTGTTTTGACCACATTGCTGTCGTCGTCGTCGTCGTCCTTGTTTGTTGGCTTGTTCAACAATCTCGTGCGTAATTTCCACCCCACCCTGCGAACCGAAAGTGTGTTTGTTGTCACTTTATTTATGGGCTCGCTTAGGCTGTCCCCGGTGCGAGTCCGAGGAGTCCAAGTTTCAGTTGTGGTTCAGGTTTAGTTTCGCATCCAGTTACGCACCCTGAACGCCCCACTTTCACATCCCGATTCTGCTGCTGACCACTGATACAGTGATTTTTCATGCGATGATTAATTAACTAAAGTCCAGGCCCGTCTGGCCATCCTCTTCAGTTCTGGCCATTATTTAGGCCCATAAATATTTAGGCCAGGTCTGGAAAAGTGGGTGGTGAGCCTAGGTGAGTGGGCAAGCTGGCGGCGTGTTTAATTTCCACTCGAGCACCTTCAACACGCCGCTGAAAAATGCAAAGCAAATTGAAAAAAAACATAAAAAAAATATGAGAAAAAAGCGGGGAAAATACATAACGAAGAGCAAAGCGAATTACTCTTAATGAGTTGGAAAATGCAAACAAAGAGCTGCATAAAGTTGGCTGAAATCGTCCAGCCCAAGTCGACTGTTGGCCAAAAGTGTGCTGAATAAAAAATGAACGCCTGCCTATATTTTCTTTTTTTCTTGGCCAGGAAGCGCGGCCAAAGCGGCCGGATATTACAATACAAAACGAGCGGCCAAAAAGGAATCAAATTAATGCAAACAGTTGAGTGAAAACTATAGGGCCTTGTCGACCGGAAGGGGGGCGTGGGCGACCCCCCAGTGAAGCGACAACTTTGCGTCGACTTTCTGGCACATTGTTTGCATTATATTTGAATATTATTAACAGAAAAAAAAGAAAAAAAATGTGGAAAAACCTCGAGTGGCTGAAGAAATCCTTAGAGAAGTTGTCAAAGGACAGCGTATACCCTGGAAGTCAAAGAAATCGAAAGGAATGCCGGGCAGCCCATTGAATCATCCATGACTTTGAGCCCAAGGAATTTCTCTCCTCTGCCGGGAATGCAATAATCAAAGATGGCACAGAGCAATCAGTTCGGTTTTAGCCTTTGCAAGTTCATGCTCGAAGGTGAAAAGACAACACAATGCAGCCACTTTTGGCCTCTAGCCCTCAAGTCTGGACTCGAACTCGAACTCCGGCTAGGAATCAGAATCGGAATCGGAATCCCTGCCTCTTTGTGGGCCCAGTTGCGTTGACAAATGCCATTGCCATGGCGTCCTCTGTTGGGCCCTTCATAATGGATGCCTTCATTTCCGCTTCCGAATGCTGTTGCTCCACGGACCGACCTCCGTGATCCACAAGTACAGGGAGAAAAAGCCATTATTAGGTCGTGATTCCCCCACTCAAGATGTAATGCCCGCAAGAATGTCAGCTTTCTGAGCTTCTCAGGCGGCTATAAATGGAATATTGCAGAAAAAAATGTTTCTTTTAAACTCATAGTTCATAAATACCCAGCTGGCTCGCATTTAAGACGATTTAAGGCACACAAGCCACTTGAAAATTCTTTTTTTAAGTCTAACAAAATAACTCTATACATATGGAATGCATTATTAATTTCCAGTCGATTCGTTTTTAATCCTTCATTTATTTATTTGTAGGGTATTTTTGGTAAAAAAGTAATGTTAAACCTTTAAAATTGAAAATTAAAGAGTTTAGGTAGAACGTTTTTTAAATAAAGATCTTTACTGAGCCATTATAAGAAGGAAAAGCTGTTAAAAAAGAGTGTTAGTACTTAAGAATTATAAGGATTATTGCCAAAAACAACAAGTATTTGCTCGTTTAGTTCTAAATTCAATTTCAATTTGGTTGAGATATTTTGAAAGAAAGTGTAATGACTTGATCATTATGATATGTATAATAATATGATAGTATAAATGATCATTATAGCTAATTCCAACCAAAATTCATATAGAGGTGTCACAGAAACCATTTCCAAATCACGCAGACAATTTAAAACCATCCAAGTAGTAGGGTTTGGAAGCAATTTTTTTAAAATTATATACAATAACTGCTGAAACGCATATCAAATTGGTGACTCGGGGGAATTGATGGCTTGATTTTCAGGCCCAGCGTACATTTATAATTTTTTCCCACGTTTTAAACGTTTCGAATTTAAAATGCACATTAAAGTTGAGGAAACTATGTTCAGAAACCTCTCCTTTTTTCCAGCGTATGCGAGGTGGGGGTTTCAATCAAAGCCCCAGTCATGCCGCTGACCAGTTTGGGTTCTGGCCAGTTCATTTTCGCTGGCCACTTGAGCAGCTCCATGAGTTGCCAGATGCCAGATGCCACATGCGGCCGCTGCTCGGCTGTTTAATAAAAAAAATTGCTTTCTAACACACAAACACTCGCATGCGATGCGATGCGATACTTGTCGGCAGTGATGAGGATGCTCGGATGCTCGGATGCTCGGACTTTTGGACTGCAGGACTCTGGGACTAGGACTCTGGGACTCTAGGATGGCAACAGCTGCGGCTGCCATAGTTGAAAGCACTTAATTATGTGCGAACATTTTGTGTAGCATACTTCAAGGCCATCGCCGAGACAGGGACGGCAAAGGGGGGGCCATGGGTCGACAGTCATTTATAATCGCCAGTGCTCATGGCCTGCCACGCCTACCCCAAACCGCCACACACCACCAAAATGTGGCAAGGTCAGACCTTCGTGTCCCCCTCAGCCCCATGTAAATCAAAGACACTTTTTGGTCACTTTATCAGTCAACAGAAGTCTGATTGAGTTTTTGTGGGGGAGCTGAGGTTGGCCGCTATGTCAATGCAGCTATTTCTGGGCGCACGGCGGCTTTGAGGCAATTATTCCAGTACTCTGACTTGCGGGGTGGTCGAAAATGCAAATGGAGGTCAGGCAAATGGGTGTGTGATTTCCGGTGCAGCACAAATATCTTTAAAGTGCATTCAAGAAGTTAAAAATGCATATCAATCCAAGGTTTTCTTATTACTTGACTTGTTTTAGGGGGATAAATAAGCCACTAGGGTACTAAAATCACTTATAAAGGTGTCTAAAAGTATGCAGCGAAAAAGTTTACGTTTCTAATATATTATTGCATACTTTTAGGTACCATTTAGAGGGAATTTCAAAACCCTTCTTTAAAGAAGTAATATTTTTTTATAACTATCTGGAGTTTGTTTAACTTAAGAATCTTTAAATTATGAAGTCTCAAAGTCTTCTCCTTCCTCTTTTTTAACATCTTTAGAGCTTCTCAGAAGTGGTCCAGATTTTGTTGACTTAATTTGTGACCTCCTCGCTTATCCTGTTGCTCTGACTTCCCCGTAGTCCCTCTTTTCCCGAACCCAACCCCTTCCAATCCAAAACTCTTAGCCATCCTCGTCTCAAACTCCTTGAAAGTGAATCGCTGTCGCGCACATCCCGAAAATTGTGAAGTGCTCTCCGCAGTCGACGCTGTTTATAAACATTTTTATTTGCACATTTGTTTTATGGGGCATTTGCTTTGCTTTCCGGATGATGCACTTGTTCTGGCCGCCGCCTCTCCCTCACTTGCAGTTTTGGGACTCGCTTTTGCTTGTTCGCTTGTTGATGTTGCAACTGCCACAAAAAGAAGAGGCGAAAGTCAGAGGGGTATTGCCACGACCTATAGGTACCCAGTATTCGGGAGTGGCAGCTCTATAAATAGAGACATTACACCATAAACAACACAATTTGATATCCAATAAAAAATTATGATGATTAGTCGTCGGACTTTAAGTCAAGATTTTTTTAAGATTTTTAAAATGCTTTCGTAAAATCATAATTATTCATATATTAAAGTATTATTATAATTTTTTATAGAAAATTTATAGAAAAATTATAGCAAATCACAAATCGACCAAAATTGGATTTTTAAAAAACGATTTCATATAAATTCCCACGTTTTTTAATGAGTATAAAGATAATACCTGAAATATATGTTTGATTATATCAATTTGAAACAAAAATTATGTTCAAAGTAAAATTTGAGTTCTATTATAATCCCTATACTATGATATAAGAATATTAAATTGAATACCTTTACATTTTCAACAATTTCTTATACATATTACTACTTCCACTTTTGGGAAACTAGTTTCAGAACCTTTTTTAGATTTTCTCAATCACATCATCCCCCTAAAATCTCAGATCCCAGGATGTATAAAGTGGGTGGGTGAGCGATGGCCAAAAACAAGCTGTGCATAAAAACAAATGGCAAAGGGCGTGGCAGCGCCATGCCGATGATTGTCGGAGTGCTTTATTCGATTTTGGACCCCGGCAATGGGATCCGTTGTTTTGCTTTAATTTGCAATGGCGTGGTAAATCGTTCATCATAAATGTCAAGAGATTTTCAGAGAGGATTACGATGCTACGGAATGGTGTGGCACAGAACCACTGCATCGTGCAATACGGATGTGGCAGGGTGCAGTGGGGCATTAAGTGCATTTGGCCGCCAGTTGTTCTTGTTGTCAGGCTTTTGAAAAAAAATAAAAGGGAAAAACGGAAAAATACCATAACGATATGACAAGGAATCTGCGAACTTTGAAGCAATAGGTAGAAGCATCTCCAAGATGGGAGACCTTTAACCTTTTTACTTGTTGCTCTGCTCCTTCGCTGGACTCCGGGGACGGGATTATGGCCTGTCATGTCCTGCAAACATCCTTCGCCCCCCCCCATTCTGTGTCCCCCTGCCATAGTTCAATTTTAAGCATCACAGACAGCTGAGGCATTTTTGCCTCGCATTCTTTTTGGTTGTTGATGTTGACCATGGCATGTTTGACAATTTCCACTTTCCGCTGTGGCTCCCAACCGGCTGTGACAGTTCTCGGCATTTCTGGCTCTCCGGCTGGTTGTTTCTGGCTGTTTCTGGCTGGCTGTCCCTCGATCTGTTGTCACCCTAAACATGCTTTAAACAATCAAAACAAACGGCTGGTAGCAACGGCAACAGTAACAACATCGAACACACACTCTCTGCGTTGTCAGTTTTAATAAATCGTCATGTGCATGCAGCTCACAGTCCAAAAAAACTAAAAAAAACACAAACACATACAAAAAATGCAAAACAAACCCTTGGCCATCAACAAAACGGAGGGGAGGGAAAGCAAAGCTTAACAAAAGATACTCGGACGGATGGATAGATAGATAGATGGCGAGATTCAATGCATCTCGAAACGATGGATAGATGGTTTCACCCACAGTTCGGTAGTCTTAAATGGAAAGGAACAAATGTGAAAAGAATATGTCAAGGGAAGAGAACGTAAATGGAAGGATAATAAAATATTTCAAAAGATATGGCATCCCTGTAAAAGAAAATTTGCTTGAAAAAGTCTCTAGTGGCAATTATATTTATTTAAGTGTTTCATTTTTATAAATCTCAAAGACTATTTAACGGTTTCACCCACAGTTCGATAGTCCTAAGCGAAAAGAGCCTAGAAATGGAAGGATACTGAAATATTTCAAAAGATATGGCAACCCTTTAAAGAGTATTTGTTAAAAAGGTCACACTTTTATACAAATTCATGAAAATATTTTGAAATTAATAGATGATTCGAAACGGAAACTAAGCATAAACGACTTTTACAACCACTTTAGAACACGTTTACTTGAATTGGTTTCCGTTTCCTGCTGTGGCTAAGCAGCAATGGCAGAGGAAATTCGAAAATACTTATGTGGCAACTTTAAAAAACAACCAATTCATTCCTAGCCCCCCGACTTAACCCAACCGATTACCACTTTCTTTCCACACCCATTGCCATTGGATTCCGTTCGTGATATTTGCGGCCTTTGGCGGCTTTGGCGTCTGTTCTTTTCCGTTTCTCGGGCCTCGTGGCCTTTGCCGTAATTCAACTAATAAAATATTTACGATTCCCGGTTCTGGGACCCGTTCAAAGCGTAAGTAGTGTGAACAAAGACCACACAAGACCGGGGCGAAAAAATGGGAAAACTGAAGCCAAAGTTAAACAATCGACGCATTCGTGTTTATTTTTACTTTCAATTTTCCGTGGCCCCTATTTCTGTTTATTTATTTTGATACAAGTAATACCGTAGTCTGGATGGTAATATTTAGATAGTGACGTTCTGGATGATTTGATTTTCTTTTGGCTTAATCACCTTATCCTATGTCTGGTTATATATAGATGTATATAAAATATAGGTACTTTTTTCTGAGAAGTCGGGGTAAGGCAAAAACGGCTTGACTTATGAAAATAAAATAAGAAACCGATATTCGGAAATAACTTGTAGAAGTGCACCAAGAAAGGAAATCAACAAACTCCAAGTATTTCAAACAAAAATTGTAATATATTTGGTACGAAATTAAAGAGTAGCATATGGATTGGAATCTAAAAAAACAGTTTTGACCAATCTTATTTTAGAAAGTTTAATCATGATGCCCAGTTCTATTCAAAAAACTGGTCAAGGGTATAAAAGCCTTCGTTAGCTGTCTTGTTCTATGTTTTTTTTTTGTTCGTTTGCCCGTTGCCGTTTAATAATTATCAACGCATTAGTGGGCGTTTCTCTTGTCCTCTTTCGCCGCTTTCACCCGCTTTCACCCGCTTTCACCCCCTTTCTCCTGCCTAGCTCCCATCCACCAGCTTTCTCCACTCCTTTGGCATTCTGGTCCAGGTTGGCAGCCTCAGGAAATGCTCTTGCCGCTTAATTATTCACGTTTTGGCTTGTAATTTCCCGAATGAAAAGGGGGTGGCTGAAATGAGGGGGTGGTGCCGTGGTGGCGGTGGTGCGGCGGTGGCGGTGGTGGTGGCCTGACACTTGTTGGCCGCCACTGTGGTTAGGCGGCGATTAAAGAAGGAAGCTGGAAGCCGGAGGCCAGAGGCAGCCGCCAGCATATTTAATTAAATTCTAAACTCAGCACAAAATGCAGTCGCGATGGTGGGAGAAAGATGTAGAAATACAAAAAAAAACGAGGAAATAGGAGGAAGGAAAAAAAATGAAAAAGATGATAGAGACGGCACACAATCAGGGGAAACTTAGCAAAGGGCAAATACGGGGAGTCCCACCACTGTACATGTACAAGTAATCTATTTGCATGTGTATGTGTATTCAGCAGCTTTTGTTCTTTACCTTTTTGCTATTTCCGGTTCCCCCCTTGGCGCCCAGAATTATGCAGCGAAATATTCAACAAACATTTTCACTTCATTTCGCGGGGGCATCGTTAGCAGCTGCCACGCCCCCAGCTGTCCGCCCCCCCGCCCATTGTGCTGCAACTGATTTTAATTACATTTAATGCGAGACACTTTTTTCTTGTACTCCTTCTGCTATTTTTTTTATTTAACCAACCGGCCACCTGCTGACTACAAATTTTTATTAATGTTAAACGCTAGTTATGCCGCTGCCACGCCCCCTTCCGCAATCACCCGCCCACCAGATGGGCGCGAGTGTCCTTGTCGCTCGGTTTTCTTCCTTCTTTTTCTTGCATATTCATGGCAGTTGGGCGGATGGACTTCATGCTCCATGTTTGTTTGCTCATCAGGCGAAGACAACTGTCAGTGGAAAATGGCAGAAGGCAGAAGCCAGAGAGAGACAGCAGAGTCGGGAGGGAAAGTGAGGGGGAAACAAGTGTTGCCTGGCAAAATGGTGGGGTAATTGCTAAGTAAAGTTTAACTGAAAGTTGTAAGCAGTGGCGCAGTGGAAACTTTGCAGCTAGTTGATTCCCCCGAAAGTATGCAACATTGATTGAAACAATTAAAGTAATCCCTAATCGACAGGACTGGTTTATCCTTTGGCAGGTAGTTAAAGCTCAGTTGCTGGATGCGTGGGTGCACTCAGAAAAAAGATAATCAGGTGTTTTGAAAACATCCATGAAGGCGCCTGAAAGTATGCAGTGAAAAATGAGGAATATATTGTTGCATACTTTTCGGCACTTCATTTCAAATTCCTTATGATTTCGTTGGCATTTATTTATTATTAAAAGATAAATATAAAATGTATTGTTGCATGCTATAAGACACTTTTGAAATGATTTTAAATTACTTATGATTTTAGTAGGACTAAAAAATAAGGATTAAATAAGGATTAAAAAATAAAAACAAAATATATTGTTGCATACTTTTAGACACTCTTAAAATGTTTCCTTAACATAGTTTCTTCTTTAAATATTTGTGACGCATTTTCCTTTCAATTGCTTTCATTTGCTGTATCGAACTGACATTTTTTTCTCTGTGAGCCGGATGCATTCAATTTGCTTTCGCTCTGCGGCGGCCGTTCATTACATTGATTCCCAGCACAGATTCTGTGCCGGCCCCCCACACTTCGTGCCTTATTTTTGCGCTTTTTGTCCATTTAATGGCATTTGTAGCTCGCTGTTTTCGCAAATTATTGCCGCCAATGCACACACACGAACGAGTTGCTGGGGAATTTAATGCAAAATAATTATGCGCCGGCCGAATCCAATGCTCATCCAATGCTGGGCCAATTTTCAATTTGATTTGCATGTTCGGCGGCCAGTGGACAAACCCGTTGGGACACGCGGCTCGAATCGGAATCAGAATCCGAAACATTTGCAGTCATTACGACCACGCTGAAAACTGGCTTTCGTTTGCGTTTATTTATTGTAAGTTTTGTGTGCGTTTCTGCCGGCTTAACGGAGTCGCGGATTAATGATGTTGTCAGGCCGCACTAATGTGCCTTTCATTCTCTCAGCTGTCCCCATTTCCCCTGACTTTCACCCACTGACTTTCACCCACCCCCGCTAGGTGAAATAGGGATTTTAAAGTCAAGGGTTTTAAATTGGTTGTAATATAAACACACATCCTTAAATAAGTTAAGCCACAATTGGCTTTTTAATTGAATATTGCACTTCCAATTTCAATGCAATTAATTGAGTTCACTTCAAATTAAGCTTGTGAATCAAGGGTCCAAAGTAAAAACAAATAAACTTTTGCAAATATTTACCGAAAGTGTTATTAAAGGCGAAAATGATTACACTGTTCTGCAAAATATGGCTTTCGGATAGACAATGATAGGATAATGATAGGATTATATAAGGTTTTTGGAAGTTTTACAATAACATTTTGTAAAATTTTTGGTAACAATTAAACTTACAAAATATGGCATGTGCTTATTCCTGAAGAATTCGCGTTTATTTCTTTTGCTGTCTAGAATACGAATATATGATGCAATCTTACATATAGGAATTTTCTTAACGATAGGTCCTTTAGCTGGCAGTTAAACTTAAAGAATATGGTTTGTGTATAATCCTGAAGAATTCGCGTTTATTTATTTTGATGTCAAAAATACGAATATATGATTAAATTCGAGATATACAACATTTTTTCTTAGGATAGGGACTTAGAAAACAATTAAACTTGAAAGATTTGGTATGTGTTAAGTCCTGAAGAATTCGCGTTTATTTCTTTTGTTGTCAAGAATACAAATTTATGATCCAATCTGAACTATAATAATACTTGAATAATTTGATGTGGTAACCATCGAGTAACTATTAAGGTAAACTAAAGGTGGAACCATTTACTTCACTGAGGAAGGAGAAAGGACAAAGGGTGAAGGAGGCTCCGGGGGACATGTGAGTTGCAGTTGCGTGTGGCGACATGCCACGCCCCCTCGGACAGCCGCCGCCCCCTTGGCGTGTGCGTGATTGGAAATGAGTTCGAGTTAAATCGCGGGCGGCAATTAAATGAAATGAAATTTCCTTCTCAAAAGTCGCTCGCCCACAAAAGTGTGCTGAACAGTTTAAGTCGAGCACACGCAATACACCCCCCAGTACACACACACGTGCAGGGGGAGGAAGAAGAGGAGCTGGAGGAGATAAACTTAAATCAATGACAAAAAATACAGCGTTATCTGCCCATGTGTGCGTGAGGGGGTGTGAGTGTGCGAGGGTGTGCGACAGTGTGGGTGCAGCCAAACGAAGACACAAAAAAAAAAAAAGCAAAGGATTCGAATGAACAAGGAGCACGGCAAAAGCACAGGGCTACACTGGCAAAAAAGAGGCTGATACAAATTTAAAATAAAATATTTGCAGGCTTAGGCGTGTTGATATTTATCACACAGCAACATTTACTTTCACTTTATATTTAAAATGTTAAAAGGTCCTTCAGGAAAAATGCAAATATCTTACATCTAAGACATTTGTGAATTGTATGTGTAACAAATTAAATTGTTTTATTAGTGTTATGTTAATCCTGGATATATATGTTATAAGTAAAAAATGAAATTACGGCTTTCTGTGCCTAAGCTTTACAATTGTCTATAAGTTTTCTAAGGTGAATAACCACATTAGGTCTTGTAAATATGGCTGTTCGTAAAGGTCCTTTACAGGGTAGTCTAGTAATGAAAATGGTATGTATTTATGTATTTCTATATGGGTAATATTTTGTTAAAAATTCTCAAGTACATTATTATATTTTTTCTTCATGAAATATTAAGTTTAAAAATTATTTTATATATTCTAGGAGATATTTGACCAGCCTTTTAAAATATTTGACAAAATGTCTATGACCTAGGTGTTTTATAAGATTTTAAGGGGATTAAGTTCTGGAGTTTTTAAACCATTACCTTGTTTTTTAACAGTGTCTTACTATATAGGATAATTGAAAAATTGCTAGTATCGGAATAATAACAAAATAATATAATACCTTTAGAAGGAAATTAAGTGATGTAATATTTTTTAAGTCACCTGGTATTTTCTCTCAGTGTGCCCGAGGTGTGGGCTGGCTTGGAGCCACCATCGATTGCTTTTGTTTTCGCAGCTCGTGCCGCAGTTGCTGTCGTGGTGTTGCTGTAGTTATTGGTATCTGGTTGCCGTGTTAATCTGCTTCCTTCCGCTATATTTGCGCGGCATATTTACGCGACGCCGCTGTCGGCGCAGCAGCTGGCGCTGATAAGTGCAGCAGCCGTGACAACGCGGTACGCAGGCAGCGCCAACGTGCTGACAACAACAAAATCAACAAGCGAAGGATGCGGCGGAGGTCCTTCCTCGGAAAACCTAGGAAAACACCACTCACTCTCCCTCCTTCAGGAAGGCCTTTTTATCCGTGTTGTTATCCCTTCTGCGGGATAGCCCCCCCTGGTAAAAAAAAAGAGCCAACAAGGCAACAAGCCAGCAAGGACTCGCTTATCCTGCCAGTCAGACGGTGAGCTGTTTAATTAAACATTAGGCTGCCAACTCGCGGGCCGATTGCCAACGCTCACCACTGCGTATGAGCGATGCGGAATGCCAGTAGCTGCGGTCGCGGGGCGTTCAAACAGCAAATAGCGCAGATACCATCACCTTATGGCGGGTATTTTATTCCGGAATTGAATCTGCCGGCGGGGCAACAACTGATTAAGTTCCCCCACGGCTTGTAATGGCAGTTCAGGTGCATTAGCAACATGCAAGGGTACAATAATGCAGCAATCCATCGTTTATAATCGCAATTCGAATGGGTTTCCATTGCATTTCGGAAAGGTTACCCAAGAAAGCACTTCCATAGCTCCATATTTTTATTAATGGGAACGCAATTTCGCAGTATCTTGCCTCTAAAAGGATTTTTAATCATGGATCTCCAAGGTTTTTTTAAGTAACGTTCTAAAGGTTACTTTTGGATTAGGTAACCAACACTATAACATTATGCAATTTTATGATAATAAAATAACTCCAAAAAATGATAGCTTTTGAAAATTATTGATAGCACAGATAAGAAGACTAAACTGGTAGAAATCCGCACTTCTTTAGCCCATTAACTACTCAATAGACAACTACTTCTAAAATGTAAGTACATAGTTCTTGAATTGAGAACATCCGTTCTTGAAAACCGTGTAAGTACATTTTGGTATCAATGTTCTCAATATAAGAACGAAATGGGGAGAAGAGAAATGTTAAATTGAGTTTATTTCACAATATTTTGATAAATATACACTACTGACTGGCTAAATAATTTACTTATTGAGATATACAATGTAAGTACAGTCAGTTCAACTTGATTCAAGAACAACGTAGTCATTTCCATCTTCAAAAATTTAATGTACATACAGCTCACCTCCATTTTGAGCACTCTTATATAAATTACAGTGTTTAAAAGCCCCAGTTCCCTTTCAGGACCCCTGATCAAAAACTCGTAATGAAATAAAATTTAAAAACAGGCAAATTACATTTGTGCAGAGTGCGCTAATTCCTCCCGCATCATAATCCTTGGCCGCAGTGGCCAAATGTCTGAGTAATGGGATATCTGGCAAGTGAATTGGGAATCTCATTTGCTTGTTATTCATTGAGGCAACTAAAACCGCTGGCGGCTAACCAAATTAGTCGCAGCTCATCAATTTCCGTCATTAACTTGAAGTGGGATGACGGGCTCGTGGCCTGAGACGGGGTGGCATTTTGGTGGGTGGGGTGGCACAAGGACGGCATTGTCAAGGCCGCTTGGATTCTGCGGTGCGGCGGTGCCTTTGGCATTATGACATGAGCACTTGTGACAATACGCCCAGTCACCGATACATATTATATATATATGTATATATATGGGTTATACCTACCATATATAGATGCATTATTCATGCTGTGGGCCTTGCGCTTTCCATTGTTGCTGCTCATTTGGGGCTATGTACACACACATAGATACTAAATACATGCGTGCGGTGTCTGCGCTTAATTACATTTCAAAGGTTATTATGTAATTAACCCCGGTCCTCGAGCCCACATCTCTCGGATGTTCCGATGGTGATGGAGCTGTCACAATTCATTCCGAGAACTTCTGCAACTCGGCTCGAGTTCCAAGGCTTCTCATCTTTTTTCGGCCGATCCCTGGGCGCATCCTTTACCGGCATCTCAACTTGTATACCTTAATTAATGTTCATGTTCTCGGTTTCCTTTCCCTTTATTATATTTTATTTTATTTTATTTTATGATATTTTTTCTATTTCCTTTGGCACCCTTCATTCTGGTGCTTTATTTTCCTGGCACGCGTCAAAATTCGGGGTTTAAATATTTTTTAACATGAACATCTTCCTGCTCCGGCAGCTGGCACCCATTTTTGTGGGCTTAACAGTGTTTTCCTGGCATAATTTTCCATCTTCGTTTTCTGTTTTTCCTGTTTTTTTCTGTTTTTTTCTGTTTTTTGCTGCTTTTTCCGTTTCCATGTCTTTTTTTTAGATGCTGTAAAATTTTTCAAATGCTCTTCATATAAATGCGGCATATTTTGCCCCTTTTTCCGCCCCATCAGGGCACCCTTTGCCACCCCCAAAAAGGGGCGTGGCACAAGCTGGGGCACAACAAAAAGAGTCAAGGCCGCCCAAGAAACACACACACACACACATTTGCAGAAGCTCTGATGTGTGCTTAATGTTGGCGCAAAATTAAAATTGCGTTTTAATGGGAAGAAGAACTGCCAGTTTTGGGGGTCTGTCAGCAAAAAGCATATGTAATAGGGCTTCCGAGGTTCAAAAGTCGGTTTTTTTTGCTCTGCAGACCAGAAGCTTAATGGTTTTTGTGTTTTTTACTGATCAACCAATCAAGTAAGCTAAATTTTCTGGATATTTATTAGAATGAGAATATGAGAAATCCTATTCTAAACATTAGATTTTAAGCCAACTTTGGTTGGATATAAATTGTTTTTCTTAATTTATAATTTGGCTAATTTGAGGCTAAATCTGGAGATTTAATTAAAATATTTATAGCTCTAAAATGCGTATCTTAAAATTATATTTTATTTATTTATAAGATATAAGGTGAATTTCATACTTTTTCTTTGGTTTTTATGTTAGTAAACACTAAGAAAAATCCATCCGTAACAATTAAAAAGGAATCTTACTTTGATACACTTAAAATAATAGTTAACCAATATTAAAGCTACATATTTGAACTATCATATTCTAAACTATTTCTTCAAAATTACTATTTTCCTAATAAAGTGTATTTTTTGTATGATGAAATGGTAATAGATGGGTTAATTAAATTATAAAATATTTGAAAACTAGTACAATATATCCTATATTTTAGAGTTAGAGAGCCTACCTTATCTTCAACCTTCCTCCGTTCCAGTTCTCGTAGTTAACTTGGTCGCATTCAAGTTTTTGGGTCGACGTGGCTATTAAATTAACAAAAATGTCTGGGCCAACGGCAGCAATAATAATAGTGGCAACACCGAGTGCAGCAGAGGCGACAAGGCCAAAACGAGTCGCATACTAATGCACAACTGTTGTTTGTCTGGTTGCTAGGAATCTCTGCTCCTTGGTCCTTGCTGGAACCAACCCCCTCCCCGCCCCCCCTTTCTACTGCCAATGAACGCATTAGAAGCCAAAATGTAAGCAACAAACAACAATAACAGCGTTAACTACTTAACAGGCACATGTAATACGCTCGCACCAGGAGTACCACTTACATTTTACATTTGCATTTGCTGTGGCTCGAGAGGGGGTTCAAGGGGGTCAAGGGGGCTAGGGGGGGGGCACTGACCCCTTCCAGAGCTTTGTTTATTTGTGACCTGTGGCCGGTCGACAATATGCGGTGCTATGCCAAGTGACGACGCCACAACCACACAAATCAGACTGCAAAGTGATTAAAGTTGTCCTGTCCTCGCACCGCAAAAGTTGGCCCCAAAAAGTAGGCAATAATTCGTGCACACACACACACACACAAACACTCCAGGGACGTGGCAAAAGGGGGGCTCCGCAGTTGGTGCGCACTCATTACTCCTCGTACATGTCGCATTTAGTTGGCTGGCATTGCACTAAGCAGCCAGCTCGCAGAACAGATACTATATGCCATATGGCATATGCCACATGCCATTTGGCAAATGACGCGTTTAAAAACGCGACTGCGGCCATAAACACGCGCGAAACGTTTGAAAATGAGAAAACACGAAGAGAATAAAGTGGGGCACCATGGCAATTGACTAGTGACTGATGAATGGGCCAAAGGAAATAGAGGAAAATATTGTTCCTGTATTTATTAGTAGCTGGAGATGTTGGTCTTCTTAGAGGAAATATAAAGAAATGTTATTAATACTTTTTTTCAGTGCTCAAAAATATAATATTTTAGAGATGTCTTGGGTTTTTGTTTATATTTTTTGTCATAAAAAGGTAACAACAAATTTAAATATAAGCTGAGAAAGACAGTCTTGATAAACAGTGAAAAATGTCATTTGACTGAAGAATTCGCGTAAACTTAAAAAGTTGCTTTATTATGATTCTATTAAATATTTGTAAGTAATGGTTTCAAAGTTATTTTAGGTTTTGGCAGCCATTTTCGAAAGATTATAGCCAATTATAACAGAAACATAAAAAAAGTGGAGTCTGAAGAATTCGCGCCAAGGGAAATCACCTTAAAAAGTTTTAATTGAGTGGTAAATAGGGCTTACTTCATTATCTTTTTAATAATTGAAATAAAGGGAATTTGTTCTATAAAGTATGTATTTGGTATCAGTTAATTAGCATTCAGTCTTCCAGCCAATAAAAGCAGAAATATAAAAAAGTTGAGTCTAAAGAATTCGCGTTAATCATTTTAAATCGGTTCATTTAAGTGGTAGCTTAAGTATACTTCACTTAGCTTTTTAATAATTAGAGGTTTTGTTTCATTAAGTACACATTTTGTATCAGTTAGCTAGCTTTGAGTCTCCTGTCATGCTAATGATGTTGAAATAAGCCAAACGTGTGCCTTTTGTACCGCTTGCGTGCATCCGACATAGACACAAAGTCACAAAGCACAAAAACACATATTTCGCATGACGTTAGCTCAAAGGATCCAGGGATCCGGGGATCCTGTCGCAGGACTATGACAATGTTTTGCTGACGTCTGCGCACCTACACTTTGAGTGTATTATTTGCAGCACATTTATAATGATATCAGCACATAAAAAGCGTGTTATTTGCCAACTTAAACATAAGCGTATCAGGCAGCCGAGTGAGGAGTAGAGTAGAGTAGAGTAGAGCATTTTGCCCGTTGTCTCCGGGAGACGGCTTATAAATACGTAGCGGCGGCTTGCTTCTGTTGTTGTTTGTCAAACGTTGTTAGCAGTGGGCGAGAGTCGGGCGAATCCTGCGGCAGGACGAAGGGGGAATCCCCGGGCATCGGGAGTGGAACCTCCAAGCGAGACCACATCATCAGCTTCCCCAGCAGCTCCTCCAGCAGCAGATTCTGCCTCGGCTTCTCGGCAACTGTGGCAACGTCAACATGCACACTCGGATTTGCCTAAACACCCATACCCACGCCAGCATTCAGGACCCTGGATCGCACGGGGACCTGCATACACTTGCATAAATATATCCGGGCTGGTGTGTGTGTTGTGCGCTCCAAAAACTATCAAGAACAGCGATGGCGGAACGATGGTGGCCCCTCGAAAGGCAAGACAATACCAGCAGCCCAAAACAGAAGCCCAAAAAAAGAGGGTTCTACGATTGCCAAGGGGCTGAGGCGAAGGTCCTGCTGCAGGACGAGGAAATACCCTAAGATACTGGGCACAATCTCATATGAAATTAATTTTAAAATATTCTACGAAAATATATATCAACCATGTGAAATAATATTATTGACAGAAAATAATACATATTATTTTTACAAATATATAATCTGCTAAACAATGGTTGCTGAAAATACTTTTAAATATTTGTGGACATTGAAACAAGCGGTGTTAAAAATATTAATTAAGATTTAGGGACATTGAAATGTTAAAAAATATTTCTAGCATTGTTTTTTTAGCAAGGAAATTTATTTAATTCGTAAGGGACCATTAAAATTTTTTAAATTGGTTTTTAAGCTCTCATTTCTAGTGCTACAAGTATTAACTTATTTATACTACACTGGTAAAAAATTCAGAATTGTACTTAAGCTACCTTTAAATCATAACAGTTTTAATTCAATCTTCAGTTTATTAAACCACTTGGTTTTACTATGAAGGCAAATAAATAAATCAAATTAAAATACTTACTTAAAATATATATTTTCTTTAGATACACTTTTTTGTTTTAATTGCTTAAAAGCAAACCTATTTTTACTTTCCATTTTTCTTTCATTTCATTTTTCAAGCAACCTAACCCCGTATCTTTTTGACAATACCCTGTATATTTTTTTTCTTTCATAAAAAAATCTGATTAAAGTAGAAGTTAATTTGGAGTAAATCTGCATTATGCTGGCATTTTAAGCTTTTTTATCAAATATTTTTTGTAACACAGGCGTCGTCGGTCTGCCATCACTGTCGCTAAGCTGTCCGCTTCCCCGGCCCCTCGGCCCCGGCTTTCTTCACTTTCCCCGCTTTCCCCAACTCACTTTCCCCGAACCCTTTCTATTCTTGCTGCTGTGAAGAAGGAGCACACGGGGCGCATGAGTAATCTAGGCAGCTTGTGCTTTGCATTTCCCCTTTTCGCCGCCCCTGCACTTTGGTCCTTCCATTCCGCATCCTTTTTATTTACTTTTATTCCAGCAACCCGTGAGGATATTGTTGTGTGGGTGGGTGTGGTGTGTGTGGGTGTGTGAGTGTGCTGGTGTATTTTTGGTATTTATTTTTGGCATTATTATTGCATATTTTGTGTCGCTGTCGTCCTTCTTTACCTCTTTTTCCCCACATTTGTTTTCTCCTTTTTTTCCTCGCGCTTTACGTTAATGCGAAATTTATGCTTCATGCGCTTTTAGTTCTGCCCCCTTTACCATGCTTTTGGATTTTTGGTATGCGAAAATATTTTCGCGAGCACCCTGGATAAAAATGGGAGCAGCCCCGCCCCTTCTCCATTTGCAGGTGTTTTTCGTGGGCTTGCCCACATATTGATATTGACCGAAAAATATCATCAGAAACACGGTGAGGGGGGGGGGGTCGAAAAACTTGTTTATCCTGGAAGCAGCAAGGCAAGAGAAATAGATAAACAAATACATAAATAAAAAGTGCAGGCAACAAGGGAGTTTGGCACAGTGATAAAGAAATGCTGCAGGAAAGGAGGAAAGTGGCCAAGAAACCGGGAAAGTGGCTAATGACGCTGGGGCGTATGAGTAATGCGGCAAGATGGGGCGTATGAGTAATGTGCTGCGACAGGAATAGGTTGTATAGGTTGTTTTCCTTCCCAATCTCTAATTTTTAGCAGGAAAAACATCGTTAGCCGTTCCAAATTGGTGAGTAATTGCAAGTACCAGGAAAGTGAGGGACCTTGAGAACGCTTTCCTTTTGATCAAGGCGGGGATATTGATGCTCCAATAGTTTTGCCATTCATTTTGCCCTTCATTATATTCCTTCCGCTTTCACAAAACTTCGATTGCATTTCCGTTGCCATTTCCATTTGACTGTGCATAAACCATATATGTATAATCCACGCACAGTCTGCTTTCAGAGCACTTTGGTCCTGGGGTCACCCCATTTCGCCCCCTTGGGCCCCTTTGGCCCCCGCCTTAATGGCCTCCACTTGTCGTGTTTTATGCCGATTTCATTTTCATTTTCATTTTCATTTGACTCGCCACGCGCCAGGGCCAAGTGCATGCTGTGTGCCACGTCGGTGAACTTTTCATTCCGCAGCCCAGGGACCCACAAAAACACTCATGAGCACCACCACCTCAACCACTCGCAATCGCAATCGCAGCCCCTGCCACGCCTTCTTTTCGCCCGCCCACTTTCAAATAATCATAAAAGAACGACGCTTGAAATTTATTAAGAAACTTGGGCACTAAAAATAGTTGCTAACATCGCAGGGGTGGGCCGAAAAGGGGATGGTTTTCTGGGGCGAAAAGGGGGGCAATATTGCTGACGAATGCCCTCTGAAGGTCAGGCAAAATATGCAAAAAAAAAAAGAATACAGCAGCTATAATTTTAAAATAAATTAAATTAGTCTTGAATGGAAATAAGGAAACAATTTTGGAGTCCATGTGATTTTTAAAACATTTTATATTTATGATTAAAACTATAGGAAAAAGAAAAAATTTAATGCACTATTTGGCATTAAAATTAAAAATAAATCAAAATTGATTTTGCTGGACTTTTACAGACATTACATTTGATTTTTGATTGACAAAATTTTAAAAATATATTAAAAATTCTTGTACTTGTTTTTATTTAAATATTTCTTACAATTGTTGTTTTATATCCAACATAATGTTAGGTTAAAACAACATTGAATAATAGATTAGCCATGCAAATCAGTGTTTGTTTTCAATAAAGGCAGTTAATTGATAGGGCTTTAAGTAAAATAGAAGGGAAATATATTTAAATTAATATTTTGAAGCCCACAGGCACTTGTCAAATATACTGAAGCATGCAAAATAATCAAAGGTTAAGTGAAAATCTTAAGAGCGTAAAAGAATTCATTAAAATGGCAAAAATAAGTGCCAAAGTGCAGCAGTAATATATGCAAATTGGGCAAAAAGATAATTGAATGACCATCAATGCAGAATTTAATTTTTGGGCAAGTAAAATCAATATTTTGCCGTTCAAAATAAAAGCCTACTGCAAGTCTCTTTCAAACTTTTCCGGCGATTTTATGTGTCACGAGGAATTTAGCAAAGAAAAGTGCTTGTTTTTTTTGACATTTTTTTTTTTGGTAAAATGTTTTTGGCCAGGGCCGGTGGCAAGGCACGTTCATTAACCCCCTCTCCCCTTTTTTCGAGCAGCCCTAGGAAAAGTCCCCTAGCTCAGTTTCCGCCCTTTTCCCAGGCTCACTGTATTTTCTTGGCCATTGTCCTGCAGGTTGGGGGCCCTTCCTTTTCCTTTTCCTATTTCCTATTTGGGTTCGGCTTCAGCGGCCTGTGAAATCCTTTTAATGGCATAAACGGGTTAAGCATTTTGGTGACGTAAATATGAGCAGCAATAACAACATCGGGGTGTCCTGTGAGTCCTGTGAGTCCTGTGAGTCCAGAGTGTCCTGCCTGTCGGACAATGTCTGGTTTATCCGCCCTCTGCCAGGAGTCGTTGAGCTTTAAAGCCTGAATTTCAGTTATGAGCCAAACGTGAGCATCTCACAGATACACACACACACACGCACACATCCTGCCACACCTACCGCCCCCAACTGGCTGTGCATGTGTGTGTGCATTGGGCATTTTTCAAAATGGCAAACAAAGCGCGCGTGACAGGAAAAAACGGCCAGCAAATCGTTCACTCAGCCTCAGAAAAACCCAAAATCCATTTCCCCCACTCATACACACACACACACTGGCACACTTTCCTTTTGTTTCACAGTGTGTGTGTGTATCTGTGTGTGTGTGTAGTGTGCTTGTGTGTGTGGCAGACAGTTTGCCAAGCATTTGCTTAATTTAATTTCGCCTGCCTCAACGGCTGCTGCCCGCTCGTTTTTGGATTTTTCTCCCCCGCTCTCACCACTTTTCACTTTTCACTTCGAGTTGCCGGGATAACCCGGAGTTTAAGCCCTCGAAATTGGCCCGAAAAACCCTGGGAGATTTCTCTCAGTGCCGGCTTCAGTGGCTGTCTTGGCTTGACTTGCAGTTTGTTTTCTTCAAATTTGCAATTAATCAACTTAACGTGTTCCGCCCGGAATCCCCAGATCTTCTTCATCTCGGCTCTTTAAGCACGCCAAAAGCCTTCGACCTGCGTACACTGAGAAAATTTACTTATCTCATAAAATTAGCAGTATTTAAAGGATTAAAGATTTTGGTATAGGTACTATAAACTTATTTTTTTATTGTATTTATACTTTACTTAGCTATATCATAAGCTTACCATTAAAGAATATAGTATAACCAGCTCTCGTGGCAAAGTATATATAAAATATTAGCTTGGATAGGTTATATAAGCCCATTATATTATTTCAAATTTTCTTAGTAACTAACTAACTAAAAAATCGTAAGGTTATTATTATTATCTTAAATATTAGAAATCAAAAATAATAATAGAAATACAGATTCCTTACGAAAACACCATTTAAAACAACAATCTTAATCTTTAAAATCATTTAAAAAAACTGCTTAACCTATTAATATTTTATAAAATCCTGTAATACAAAAAAAGATAAAACTACATATGTACATCCCCATAAGTTAGTTTTAGTATAGCAAACTATTGATAATAACTCTTTAATAAATAACAAAACAAATAAAAGACCGCCATAAAAGTGGGTAATTGTTAAGTAAACAATTTTTTAGGGTTGGTAAAGGTACTGATATATTTAAAAATAAATTGGAATTAAGATTAATTCAATTAAGAATGATATAAAACAATCAAGCTCCAGTACAAACAAAAAATGACTAAAAGACGGCATTTCATGTAATACTTGAATTCCAATCGAAACTGGGAAATAACCTAAATTTCAGTTTGAAGAGCGGAAGAAGGCTAATATCATTGATTTAGGAGGGGGGTTTCTCTCAGTGCAGCCATTATAATCAGCTGAAAGGAGATGATTCCAAGCGTTTGGGACTACATATGTACATGTGTGAGGGGTTCTATCGCTCATCGGCAATAATCGAAAGGCCAATGGGTGCGGGGTCCCTCTGACAGCCCCCAGTATTTATCCCCCTCCCCCCCCCTATACTACCCCCATGAAAACTGAAGGCCAAAGACAGAGAAGGTGACAATTGTTCATTTGTTTGGTCCTTTGTTTATCGCCAAACAGTTGACAGCTCTGCTGCTTTGTGGAACAGCAAAAGCGAATGGAAGGGAAATTGCGAGAAGAAAGTGGATGGGAATGGCTGGGGAAATATGTGCAGATGAAAGCTGCTTTCTTTTTGCAATTTCAATTGTTGACAGGCTGCCCAGAAATAACCTGGTCTTGAGTACCATCTCAAAGCTTACTTTTTATGCAATAAAAATATAAATCGATGTGTTGTGGCAGATTTGTGCCCAATTTTCTATTTATTGAGTTGAAATATATTAATGGCGAGAAAGTTTTAACTATCGTATTTAATTTTCGGGGTCTTTCTCCAATGACTTCAATTTTTTATTATGTTTTTTTTTTGAGTGCTTCTCCTTGTGTTCCTTGGACCAAGAAGGGTACCAATTAAATTGAAATAAAACCCCTATCAACACTTCCGTGCATTTAGATTTCCAATTCCGTTGGCTGGCTCTCGGTGCTACAATTTTTGCCATTTGTGACTGGCGATTGAGTTCCGCTCCCCAGGATGCCAGTGTGCCAGGATGCCAGGATGCCAGGGCACTTTGGCACTGTGGTCAACACAATCAGGATGCAGTCATCGCCAGTTGGCACTCCATTGCTCACCCACACCCCATACCCCCTTTGATTTTCCCCAGAATTTTCCCTGGCCTGACATAACTCCAAATGCACTTGCTGACAGTCATTGAAAACACAAACTGTAGATTATGCCACTGCCAGGATCCTCTAGTTCACCTCCTTATTGCCCTTCAGGCGTCCTGGCAACCTGGCTGACTGGCTACCTGGCTACCTGGCATCCCAGCATTCTAGCACTTGTTATAAATCACAAAACAAGTAAAAAACCAAAATTATCTAACGAAACGCTACTCGGGAGCATCGGAAAAACTCGAAGACCAAAAATATAGTCACCTGGGCAGGTGAGCATCCCTCTTTTTTTGGCTTAAATGTGCAGCATTGCAGAAAATATTGCAACCCCCTACCCCTGCTATTTTTTTGCGCCCTCCGCCCCTGCCTTTCACCTTTTTTTTTTGCTGGTCAGTTTGGCAGTTGGTAATGCGGTCAGGATGCGAGTGCCTGCGTCTCAGTTGCCCCTCATGCCCATTCTGTTTATAAACGTAACAATGACCGCATTTTTGTCTCTCTGTGTGTGTGTATCTGTGTGTGTTGCCCTCGAGCAAGGACCTCCCATCACCCCCCCCCCCCCCCAACACTTTTACACTTTCCCATTTCCCAGCCGCCGAAAAGTGCAGCAACAAAGTTAAAGTTTTCCTCTTTTTCTATTGACAACTGTGCGGCTTTTGTGCCAAAAGAGTGAGTGGGCGGCTGGTTATCCTTGTACACGCCCCCACATCCTTACATACACAGATACACACACAGATACACACACAGACACATACAAATGAGCTGCGGAGGCTGAGGAAAATGCCGCGAGCTTTTTACGCGGCCACAGTGACTGCGAAAAAAACATTCCACTGCGCCAAGCAAACAGCCACCGGCAATTGGCAGAGGCGCTGAGCCTTTCTCAACCATCCTCGGCCCGAACTGAACCATTCTGAGCCAAACCGAATCCACTCTGAGCCCAGTTAAGAGGCGGACTGGGGTCGCCGCGCCGCATTAAAACAAATAAAATCAAATAAACGTTTATTGCACTGAAATGTTTACGAGGCCACAAACAACAACAATGACAGCTATGGCAGTGAAAATCTCGCAATTTAATCAGCCCCCCGAAGCCAAATGACCAGGGCCCAGCAACTTTGTAGGTTAATTCTGGCCAGTAGTGGAACCAAAGTGGCCAGAACTGTTGGTTGTACTTCGCCCCTTACATCCGTTTGTCCAACGTCCTGACCTCCTTTCAATTGTACTTTTCGGGTCCTCAGTCATTTTGTTTGCTGCACTGTCTTCACTTTCATCACTCGCGAAAAAAGGGCGATTTTCACCACTCTTAAAATGGGTTTAATTAAAAGTTAAATGTCAAATTACTAGTCTTAAAACTCATGGACTACCTAGATATCAACAGTTTTATCTGTGGTCCCAAAAGGATCCCCATTTTACAGGTTGTCAGGGAAATATCTGTAACCTTAGGACCCTATGATAGCTGTAGCCTTGGTTTGGCTAAACTGCGATCGAAAAACGGCTAGAGGAGGAGTATTTTTGACTGAAATCTGAATCCCATTTTTAAAAATTCAGTTTTTTGGCTGCTATAAAGAAAATGTACGTCAGATCGAGGAATGTCATACCTCGTTGAGCTCGTTGCTTAATTCCCAATTCATTTGCATTCAAACCTGAACATTTTTAACTTTTCACATTTTTCGCAAAAAAAGACGATCCAAAATTACAAAAAACGGGGAAATTGGTCAAAAAATAAATTTCCTATAAAGTATGGGGATCGTTAGCATATTTAGAAAGCTGTTCAAAACAGTCGGTCTTTTAGCTGCACGCCTTTTTGTGGCTAAACTACGATTGAAAAACCGAAAAAATGTGTCTTTTTTGGCAAAAATCTGAATCTTAGACTTTTCACAAAAATTTTAACCCAATTTTTTTACATAAAAATTCAGTTTTTTGGCTGCCAAAATAGAAATAAAAGTCAGAATGAGGAATATCATACCTCGTTGAGCTCGTTGTTTTATTTCCAATAGATTTGCATTCAAACCTGGAAATTTTTTATTATTGCCAGATTTCGCAAAAATAGATGATGTAACCCCTTACAAAAAATGCGAAAATTGGTCAAAAAATAAATTTCCCTTTAAGTGATGGGGATCGTTTGCATATTTAGCAAGCTGTTCAAAACAGTCGGTCTTTTAGCTGTACGCCTTGATTTGACTAAACTACGATTGAAAAACTGGAAAGAAAAATCGTATTTTTCACTAAAATCTGCATCTCGAATTTTTGACTAAAATCGTAGTTCCATTTTTCGCCCTAAAAATTCAGTTTTTTGGCTGCTATTAAAAAAATATACGTCAGATCGACGTATTCAAACCTGAAAATGTTTAACTTTTCACATTTTTTGCGAAAAAAAAATCGAATTTTGGTAAAAAAATAAATTTCCCTTAAAGTGATTGGGATCGTTAGCTTAGGTAGCAAACTGTTCAAAACAGTCGGTCTTTTAGCTGTACGCCTTGATTTCACTAAACTACGATTAAAAAACCGCTAAAAAAATATTACTTTTTTGTGAAAAACTTTCAGATCATCCCAAGCTACAGTCCACTTCCCTTTAAAATAGTTACTCATATTATTTTATATTAACTCTTTAAATTTCATAAATGTATTTAAACTGTACAAAAATATTTATTTAAAACGAACACTGCAATCATGTAATTTGAAAACGATTATTTAATATAGTGTTGTAAAAACGTGGTAGCCCTAGTTTCTTTATTTGGCTCTTAGTGCTCAAATAGTAGGCCTTGACTTCAGAGTAAAGTCAACCCCTTTGCGATTTCTCTGATGAGCCTCAGTTTTTTCATTTCCCTCGGGCTGATAACAACTAAACTTCCTAATTTTTCAAAGGTGAAAAAAAGTGAAGAAATAAAAATCAATTTTTTTTTTCCCAAAAGAAAAAAGTAACTATATATAGACTTGCTAAATTCAAAGAACTTTCTAAACGTATAAATTTAAGTTAGAAGAGAACGATGGATTTGAGCAAGCTGAAGAAGATGGAGGATGTGGTGCGCATTGGGGGCAAGGGATCGGTGCGCCGCAAGCACAAGCACGTCCAATCCTCGCCGGCCTTGGAGGAGAAGCGCCTCCAGGCCACGCTGGCCAAGTTGCCGCTGAGCCAGGTGCCCGGCATTCAGCAAATCACCCTGGAGATGAACGACTCCAGCGAGATACTGCTGATGAGTCCCAAGGTCCAGGGCTCGGTGGCCAACAATGTGTTTGTGCTCAGCGGCGACTTGGTTCACTCCAATCCGTCGAGTTCGAAGTCGCAGCCTGCTGCCAGGACCCAGCCGGGTCAGCCATCCCAGGTGACCAGCCAGGTGACCAGCCAGGTGACCAACCAGGTGCCCAAGAAGCCCAAGAAGCCGCGCAATCGCATTCGCTGTCGCAACAAGAGGGTCCAGAATATGCTCGCCCAGGCCGAGGAGGCTGGCAAAAAGGAGGCCGAAGAGGTCAAGGAGCAGGATCCCCAGGCAGGCGGAGATTCCCCGGCCAAGGATGACCCCCGTCTGGAGCGGATCGCCGAGGAGGTCGAGGAGGAGGAGGAGGAGGATTTCTCCGAGGTGGGCTCCAATCTGAGCGCCGATTCCGACAACACCAAAGTCCCCTCGGATGGCTCCGACATGGATCAGACCATTGTCGGCGATGACGATTCCCTGGGCAGCTGGGATGCCCCCACCTCTGGGCATGATTCGGATTCTAACCAAGCCGACGATGAGTGCGATGGCTGGGCCGATCGCTATAACTATTCCGATGATGAATACCCGACTGAGGTGCCCCGCCCGGGTACTCCGCGTGGCCCCTTCTCCGACGACGAACTCGACTGCCTGACTCCGATGAATCCCTATACCGGCTCCTCCGACGAAGAGGACAATATCCAGGCCTAGTCGTACACAATTTCGGGCTGTCAGCTAAAAACTAGCTGGCAAAATGCTGAAAAATATGCTTTCATGGCCTGTCTCGATTTGTTATTTATTTTTAAAAGCAACTTGGTACCTTTGTAAGTCAAAAATTTAATAACGAATCGATAAATCCTCTGTGAAAAAGCATAAAATGGTATTTTAATGGGGGGTCAGGCAAAAAGTGCTTCATCATGTATTCTTACGTTACCAATTACATAACGCTTAAGTGAAAACGACTATTTTTCTGGAAAAAATACTAACCTAAAATGCAGTATTGTCTGCGTTTTCCAACACCAAAAATGTTAAGCGGGCAAAATAATTATTTCTGCTTTGGTCTATTTCGTGTCTATTTTCATCCAAGTTCTTCGTTGACCTGTCTATTAAACCAAATGAAATTTATGGGCTTCAGCGATTTCAAGCGATTGTTTCATTATTAAAATGACATTAATTTCCCCAGCTCCTTCCTTATAAAGCGGTTGGTTTTTTTCCTAAATAACTAGGATATTTGTAGATAATTTTAAATACTGCCTGCCTTAAGAGCTCTTTCATGTTCATATATGCCGCATTTCCGCAAATTTCCGAACGCATTAAAAGCAAAATTCATACAAAATTCATTTAACAAGCGTTTAAGAGAAACTGCCACGCCCACTACTTATCAGAACTAGCGTTCCAGGGGGCGGGATGGGCGGAAAGGCGGAAGGGCGGAAAAAGCGGTAAAAGCGGAAGGACGGCGAAAACTAATCTGCGCCTCGAAAAATGTACGAAATTAATCTGCACATAAATTAAGCATTAAAATTTAATATATTTGTTTATGGGGCCTCAAAGTGCGAGGGGGGCGGCAAAGGGGGCGTGCCGGATGTGCTGAATATGTGGAGCATGTATGTAGGTGTGCGTGCATGTGTGTGTGTTCTTAGTGGTAATAAATAAATAGCAAAAAGGTAATAAAACAGATAGCAAAAAAGGAAAGGCAAAAATCCAGAGCAGAAAAAGTGTTTGGCGGAAGGATCAGGATAGGAGAGTCGAGGTTTGGGGATTGGGGAATCTGCCAACTGGTCGCCCATTATCGTATTAGCACATGCCACCAGTGATTATTATGAGGTGTTCTCCACCCCCCACTTCCCCACCCCCTGAACCGCCCCCCATCCTTTGTCTATGCATGCGTGTATAATTAATTTTGCACCCCTGTTGTATCCACATGGTATCCCCATGTGCTGATCACCCCGGCTTTAGCCTTCCAAGGGAACAATGGATGGCCTTCGTCTCGACTGGGGGATGTGTGTGCAAAAATGTGGAGCTGGAGTTCCCCCCTAGGAGGAAAATCGGATCTCATCGCCTGTCGACAGACACCAGAAGCCAACGATATGGAGAACAACCCTTTAATTTGCCACCCAAAATGCATATATGCAATGGGTATTGGGTATTGGGTAAAGACCAAATTGGCAGTGACTAACACTGATTAATCCGGACACTCTGGGCCTCAAAAATCCATTGGGGTGTTTCCAAAGAAATGGAGGATTTAAAAAATGATTTTTATTTGAATTGATTGCATTTTGAGTTGTGATTAAAAAACCTCTTTAAATTTGCATATCGTGCATTTAAAGTGTCTTAAAATATGCACCAATATATTTTAAACTCACAAGTTCTATGATTATACCTATTCACTGCATACTCGTAGGCAGAAAAAAAATATTTAAAAGTGATTTAAAAACCCTATGGCTTTGTGGTTCACACCAGATATTTATTTAAATATTTTGCAGATATTCAGTATCCATATAATTTTCTTCAGACATCCACTCATTTTAAAGAAAGCCCTGTTTTTTGCTTAGAAAATAAAAATATGTGTGTAAATGGGGCATCTTAATAGAGCCATAGAAACGAAAAAAGAAAATGGAAGCGAAATATAAAGATAAAAGCTTAAACATGTCAAGGTGGTGTTTCCCAGACATTTTTATTTGATATTTGTGTGGCATATAAAATTTCTCTCGGTCTGAACTGAAGCTTAATGTGGGATTTTGCGGGTGTCCGAAAAGATATTTGATTCTCAGAGGTTCACGTAACCAAAAGTCCAAGCCAATGCCATTCCACCAAGTGGCTCACTTTACCTGGCAGGAAATGTGAGTCCCTGAAAATGACGTTTCGCTCTTTTTTCTTAGGACAGAGAAACCTGACGGACTTTGAGTGCCGGGAAATAGTTGCATATATATAAGTTGTCATTTCGATTTAATGACCATTGTCGAACATTATCTACCATAATTCATAAAAGAATGCCGAAGCCCGTGGCGGCGGAAACCGAAAGATGGATGAAGATGAATGGGCCCTAAGAACATCTCATTAGGCTGAGTGAAAAATAGACCTCCTTGGGACATAAGCCCATCCGAATCGATGGTGGGATAGAGTAGGATCTTAGGATCCCAGGCCATTTGCACGGTGCTTGTCGTGTTTGTCGCCACTTTTGTTTGGACTCTAATGAAATACGCATTATTTGGCAACCGGCTGGCAGGGCATGGTGAATTTAATATCTGGCAACAGGGCTGTGTCCTGACGACAGTGTCCTGGTCGTCGCCTGTCATCCGCAAACGATGTCATTCATTTTAAGACACATGTGTCATTCGGGGACACACACATCCTGGGGAACCCGGTTCGAGGACATTGTATTGCGGTCGCCAGTCCTTGGCTTAAGTGTTTATTAATATCGAGTCGTGCGAACCCGGACATGTGTTGGTCCCAAATTGACTTTGCCGTAACTGATAAGGTTCCATTTTTCCGTTGCCACAGATTGTAGTTATTGTAACAAGCCATTTGCGATTGTTATCGAGCTTTTGCGGGCAAGACAACAGCTGGTCACACTACAAAAACGCACGTCTCCCAAGCCGGGGATTCAAAAGAAGTCCTTGCAGACGGCAAGTCCTTTATGCTCCATTCGATTTCGATTCGATTTCGATATCTTCCACCACCCCCTCCCTTTGCGTGGGTGGGGAGTACAATTGTATTTGTGTGGCGAAGCTCGTGAAACGGCAATTATGAACTGCGCCCCTCTACGCGCTTCTCACAATTCCGAAGGAGGTCACGGGGTCAGCAGCTGGCGAGAAGTTCACAATGAAAGGAAAGGAAAAGTTCGCCCTCGATGGCTCTTCAATTATTATAATCTATTTTAAGGGCCCTTTTATCAATATTCTCGATTCGCCCTCGGAAAGAGTTCTTCGGAGCAGCTCTTCTGCATCGCTCGTTCTGCCTTTTCTCCATTTCTTGTCCTTGCCAAAATTCTTTACTTAACTTTTCCCCCGAGTCGTGCTAACCTGGCCCAAAATACCATACTGCAGGATGCTTTCAGGCCTTGGCAACTTGGCAGTCGAGCCACACACACGCCCGTTCCGCTGGGTAATGTCTTTATATTTGAAATTGCTTTGCTATTAAAACAAAATAAACGACGCGACGCGCAACTTATAAATTTTGTTTGAAAATCAAGTGAAATAAATGCAGTGGCAGAAGTAAGGCGCTTTTCTTTTTGTATTCCTTGGTTTTTGTTTGGCGAAAAATCTGGACCGGAGTGGAAAAACAGAAAAGAAACGAGGCGAAAACAAAAGCGCAAGACAAACACGAGCTGTGTATGGATGTGCCCGGGGCTGGAAAGGCTATAAAAAAAGAAAGGGTGAGGAGTTGGGGCAATAAATTCAGCTCTTAGCCGGGTGTGTGGGTATATACACATGACCATAAATAGCGGTGCAAGTAAAACCTTTTCTCTCACAGCCCAAAAAGAGGTCCTTTTGCAGAGCCAGTTCGGCGGTTGCGACTTTTAATTTTATTGCCTGGGTCCGAACGGCAAACACAAATATGTTGGCCAATTGTCTGTTTGGGGTCAGCTAATAATTGTTGGACAACGCTTCATATATCACCGAAGCCCAAGTTGCTTTCTTGGTAAATAATTGCCTGCCCGCATAAGTATGCTATGGAAGATTTAGTACGAAATTCCTGCGGGGGCCGCACGATTTCTCAATTTCAATTGATTTGGGTGTCTTAATGAAAATATGTCAACTCAGTCAGGCAGCATGCAGCATACAGCATTTTTCATTTTAATTTCCACATTAATTTCCAATTCAATTTCGCTGCTCATTGTCATCGATTGAAGGCAGCAGCTTGGCCCCGCGTCGATTTTTGTCATTGATGAATGCCCTGGCTGGGGCGGCGAAAAAAAAGAAAGTTTCTCATTTATTTCCTGTTCATTTGATTTTTATTTATTGCGTATTTTTCTAAGGATTTGACTTCTAAGGTTGCCTTTTAATAACTGAAAACTCGCATAATTTCGCCCTGCCCCCCTCGTGAAAACTTTTCCCCAAGCTGATTAGCCTTCTTGCGGCGAAGGGGACTTGGTCTCCTTTTTGGCTTTTGATTTGTGTGTGCGTTATGTAAATTCATTAAGCTGCTGCCTAAGCTTTTGCGGCTTAGTAGCACAACCTGTGCGGCAAGGTGAGGGGGTGCTATAGCGCCCAACCACCGACAAAAGGCCAAACAAACAAATTGATAGCCAGACTTTGGCTCAGTCGACTTTTGCCTTGCACTCACAATGCCGTGGAAAGTTTTCATTATGCATGTGCGCCAAAAACTTGGCAAACAAAGAGCGCTGGGGCGTAGTCAAAAGGGGGGTCGGTTATCCGTGGGGGTTAGAGAAACTTTCCCGGACGAAGCTCTGGCATAATTAAAATGTTTATGCGTTTAATTGCAAATGAATTCGAGGCGAAAGTTGCCAGTTGCCAGTTGCCAGTTGCCAGTTGCAGCTCACACCAAACACAAACACATGACAATTGGTGTATCAAAATTTGGCCCCGAATGGAAAAGGATAATTGCTTTGGGCTCACTCAATCGGAAAATTGTCTTTAAAATTGAATCAACCAGGAGTCACAAGTCCACACAACCACATTTGAGCAACAGAAACCGAGTATCCTGCGTTAATTTATGTCTCGCTACTTATGACATCACCGGCCAGGATCAGGAGCAGGGCACCTCTTGCCCAAACCGCAGTGTCTTCGGTCCACAGAGTTGATCCCGAACGGATGAAAGGGCCAAGTTAGTTGAGTGGCTAGCCGCAGTACTGCTGCTACCAACGCCCCCTGGCGGGCAGGACATTAAACAGCTTCATTACCTGCAAATTTCTAAATCAAATACGAGGAAAAACCGCAGGCTGAGCTCACCAAAAATTGGTCCCTGGCTCCAGAAGCTCCAGAACGACAATTGATTAGCCAGCAGCAGTGACAATTTGCGGGCAGGATGGGTCCTGATTCCTGAGTCCTTAGTCCTGACTCCTCATTTCGGATTTCTGGCTCTGGCTTCTCAGGATTCTGAGTTCTGGCGGCATATATGAACATGACCAATGCAGAAGTATAAACGATGTTTGTCCCCAAAATTTGCTGACAGGACGAAAATGTTGCGGTTAATGCCGGGTGGAGGCGGAGGTCCTTGGCCAGGATACCGAAGAGTTGGCAGACGATGTGTGGGCGGTGGGCGGTGGGCTTAGTGGGGGTGGTGAAAAGGATACATTGTGGCTGTCTGATGGCCAAGTGCCGAATGGAGCTGCGAGCTTATAAAACGGCTGTATCTATACGGAATCCCCTCCTTCGAGAAAGCTCATTAAGCCGCTTTCATATGTTTTCTGATTTTCCCATTATATCTGTGGCAGTTTTTGGCAGCTGGCTGGGTTCCAAAGATTGTGGGGTATCTAAAATGACAGTTGGAAAGATTCTTTTTGGGACTTTTAGATGGGGTATAGCTCACTTTAACCTTAAATATGTTAAAATTAAATCATATCATAAGAAAATTATTAAATATTATTATTAATTAGTTAATTATTAAGCAAAGAAATATTATATAAAATATAATATATGTCTTATATAATATATTTTTATTTATTTTCGGGTGAAAACATTTTTTGAGTGCCTAGCACATAGGCCTTTTTTCTCTAATTTTAATAAATAATTAATTACTGGTTGAGGTTGAGTAATCTATCCCTACTAGTCCGCTCTCCTTCAAAGGGCCTTTCCCAGAACCTATTTCGTCCTTTAAAACTCCTTTTATCCTTGTCCCAGGAGCCGGAGTCAAGAGCCCCTTCTGCTCACTTACTGTTTTACATCTGAATGGCTCGGCAGGTCTCCAATCAGTCTCGCCTGGAGGCATTCTTCTAGTTCATTTAATGCAATTTGCTGTCATCGTCACCCAATGAACTCTGCCCGCCCCCTGCCCCCTGACCCCCTCCTGAGTCAGCGATAGGATCTGTATTGTATTGTCCTGCGCTCCCAGGTGGCTGTATCCTGAATCCCGGCAAGGACATCGCCACCCATCCCCGAGTCCCTGTTATCTTTCGGCTGCAACAAGCCAAACAACAAAGCCACCTGAAGACAACAGCCGACACATAGATATTTAAATGTACAAGTTTACTCTGGCGCACATACAAAATAAGTAAGGTGCGTCTATGAGGGACCCAAAACAAAAATTTAAAAAAAAACATTTACCTACCCGAAGAAGGTAAAATGATAAAGAGAACGTCTTGAAATGAATTCATCCCCGGGGACTCTCGACAGCGCCAGAAATTTGTTTACGGCTTTTTGTTTTGGGGGGGGGGCCAAAGAATAATTATATCCCTGGTCGGTTCATCTGATGACACACAAATAGCCGAAAGTTAATGAAAGGCGCCTGTTTTAGCCTCTGCTTCCACTCCGAATGCTGGGCAAATAAAAAGCTGCGAAATAAAATATGTAAATATCATTTGCAATGTCTTTAATGTGCACGTTCCTAATGAGTTTGCCCCCCATTCCCTTATTTCGTTTTTTTTGGGGGGGGGGGGGGAGCAAAAGAATATATATAAAACTGATATGGCAAATATTTGATTTCTGTTTTTCCATCTTCCAGGGAACACCCCACAGACGACGAGCCAAGGTAACTGCAGCCGGAATTAACACAAAAGGTAAATTTAACCTCGAAACTTTCGTGGTGTGGCCACCTTGGCAGCCCGAGCACTCAAAGCCCCACAAAACTGTCGTGCACTTCAGCGATGCTCCAGCTAAGCCACTTATTTTAGTTGGCCAAGAAGTGGCCGAGGGCTTTTGGCCAGATCGAAGGCAGGATACCCTAAGTTCAGCACAGTTTATTGGTGTTACTTAGCTACGGTGTCCCAAAAAAAATTATTAAAATATTATAATAGGTGTAATATTATAAATATTATCAGTAAATCTGTTTCTATTTAAAAGATATGTTTTTATAAATGTGATTTACCAAATATCTCTGATACCTGATACCTTAAGATATGTAAATTTTCCAATATACATTTATTTTTAATTTTTTTTTGCTTTGTTATTTTTTTGTATAAGTTCTTGGTGTAGACCTATCCTATAACTAGAATATAGGATACAAATTTAGAGGCAGTAGCTCTACTGGTTTGGGTTCTGGACTGCACCTGCGTTTTTATCGACAGGTTAAAATATATATAGCTGCATGTGAGCACCAAAAAGTATATTTTTTCACATAATTTTAAGCTTGGAAAATACGTTCCTACCAAAATTCATAGGTTTCATTACTTACATCCTCACGTTCTAAGAGTGTGTGCCTTGGGGCTTGAGGCTCATATTGCCCCATGAACTCCCCGCCCAATTTTTCCCCCTACCCTACTCCTTCGCTATCTGAAATGTCTGTCAGGGGCTAGTCGAGATTCAGACGCTTAACGAGCTGCACTTCGCGATGGGAAAAACTATTTTTCCGCTCGTCTCCATCTCCATCTACCATTTTTTTTTTCCAGCCTTCTGTATGCTAAGTGAAATTTAATGCTGTGGAAAATTGTAAGATCTCAGAACTAATATTTATTTTCATATTTTTATGCTGAGCTGCGGATTGCGGGTGGCGAAACGGAGAACGCTCTGTGTGCAATAATTTAATTTGCAATTTTCCATTGCTGACCAAAATTTACACACACAACCGCGTGCACTTTTATTGCACCGAATTCAACGGGTAAATACTCCTACAAATGTATGTATAGCACACCCATATACCATATATGAAATTAGTTTTTCGGTTAGCTTCTATTGTTGTTCGAGAATTCGTGTCTGTGGGCAAAACTAAATTGCGAAATGATATTACCACAATATTATTGCCAGTTTTTCATGGCTGCGAAAGTGGCGGGGCACGTGGAGAAGGCATAAAGTACACAAACGGAAATGGTCAAATGATCGCGGCTCTGTCCGTAGAACGTTGCAAATTTAAACAAACAGTAGCGAACGTGTTGCCCGGGTTTTCCTGGGTTTTCCAAGGGGGGCAGGGGTGGTATTCCCACCCCCCCCCCGCCCAAAAAAAAATGTGGCTCAGTTTTTCGGTTGCCCTTCGCCTGATGAAATTGGAGGCGTTAGGCAAACGGAGATGGCTAATGGCTAATGGCCCGTGGAAACGTGCCTGACTGAGCTGATTTGATTTTCCAGGGTTTTCCCAGGGTTTTCCCTGTGTTTTCCCTGGTTTTCCTGGTCTGTCCCGAGTATTTGCAGATGAAATGAGCAAACATTTTTATGAACAAGCCGAGCCGGAAGTCGATTTCTTGCTCATAAGCAAAATGAAGGGCTCACATGGGAGCGGTCATAAATCAGAGTTTCCATTACGCTTTCAACAAGTCTGGGCCCAAAAATCCAATTTGGCCACCGCAAAATTTCCATTAAGTTAAGCTGGTAGCTCCTTTTGCATGTTCATTAAGACTGGAAAATTGCAAGGTGCACGGTGCGTTTTACATTTTACAAATGCATTACGTATACGCCGTGTATTCGCGATGCAATCACGCCGAAAATTCGTTTCCATATATTACACAAGCCCACACAGACACGCAATATTCTATGTGTGCGTGTGTGTGTGTGTGTGTGTGTGCCTATGTGTTGGTGTGAGCCTATATTTGTGTGTGTGTGTGCCCAAGTGGGCGGTGGGCGTGGCTTTTCAGCGAGTAGGGGTAAAATGCTTTTGATTGTTTGGCCCTGCCAGTTATTTATATTTGTATTGACTGCATTTTTGGTTTATGTTGCAAAAGCTTGGCTTGGTGGGTGGTGGGTGGTTGGGTGGTTGGGTGGTTTATCCCGAGTGGGTGGTGCATAGCCAGGGGGGGAGGGGGGTGCTGGTGGTTTGAGGGGGCACTCCACTTTTCTGCGGGCATTGCGGCAGCTCAATTTCGTTAGCCGTGTTCACTATAAAAATTTCTCCTGCCCCTTCAACTCGCAGCTTTCACTTGTTTCTTGGTGTGAGTGTGTATATATATATTTTGTGGGCTAAAAATTTTGCAAATGCCAATTTTTGTTGCCATTTGTGTTGGTGGTGTGCGTGTGCCTGTGCCTTTGTGCTCGTTTTTGGCCAGTTTTTAACATTTTCCCATGCTGTTGTTGCCTGGTTTTTGGCAAATTGGTTTACAGGCCGAAAAATAGAGAGAGAGAGGGGGTGAAAGGGGCAGCCGAAACAATAACTAACCTAAGGCTAGAAAACTGCCCCCAACACTCAGTTGAGGTTGCTGTTGTTGTTATTGCTGTGATTGCTGGCAAAATATTTATTCCCTCCTTTTGCATCTGTTTTAGCATATTGTGATTCACATTCACTCTGCCACTCTAGCTATATATATTTTCCACCCGCTTTTCCGCTTTTCCCGGGCCCCGAATCATTGTTAACCAGACGATTTTCGCACTTCCTACTTACAAAATAAAACACATGTTCCAAGCGGATGTGAGGCAACCAGGGAATGCAAAGCAGGGAATGCAACACAAAAAAAAAAAAATATAAATTACAAAGCCAAAAGTTTTAAATTCCCTGGCAGAGAATGCAATTCAATTGCTTTCTCCCAATCTTTCCTACGACAGAAATATCCTAATTCAAAGGACCCAAAACTTTGACAAATGTGCTTGGAATAAACCAAATTTACCATTTGGTTTAGGGAAAAAGGAATTAAAATGTGTAGTAATAATAGGGGTACTTGCTATTTTCATTTGATAACTAAGAGAGCATAAAATGAAATGAGAATTACCAACTGACAAAGAAATCCCCGAAGAATTTCCCTACCCAAAATAGTTCCTTGGGGAAGGAGAAGTTGGTTTTTACCAAGTTAAAATTCTTGAAATTCCAGAATTACTCGCTCTGCGAGCTGTGGGAAAAGTAAGCCGCAGAATAAATAAACAGACAGTGGAAAACAATGGCAGACGGGGAAAATTGGGGAAATTGGGAACCGCAGCGAATTGGAAAAAGTCAAATGCGAGAGATGTAAATGTCTACGGATACATATATATCAATTTATATATGTATATAGATATATAGAGAAAATACACATGCACGACTGTGGGTGTGTGGGAAAGCTTCCAAATGACAAACATTTCAATTAAATTCCAATTTGAATAAATTCCTAGCAACCAAAACAAACTCCATCTTCCATTTCCACCGCCTCCATGCCAGGAAAATGGCAAAATAAAATAAAATGAGGGAAAAGCGAATGAAACGTAACAAGCAGAAAATTACATCAGCGACTGTCCGAAAGTCGAACGAAAATGCCAAAAACAGCAGATGGACAGCCGGGGGACCGGGTTTCAGGGACCCAAGGATCCCAACAGGACTGCAGAGAAACGCACCAGCATCAGAAACTAATTAAGAGAATTGCAATTGACAATGGGTGGGGAAAGTCGGGCGCTAGTCGCATAATGAGCTCCGGATTCGACTTGAGTCGCTGCAGCTGCACCCGCGAAATCAGCGCTTAAGGAAATGGAAAACTGTTAATTTCCCATTTTCCGATGATCGACTATGAGATGCTTTTTTTATGGGGGGCTTAAAATCACATTTAAAGGTGCCCAGAAGTATGCAGTACAAAATAATGTGGCCTTTTGAGCTTGAGATATAGTGTTGCCTACTTTAAGGAACTTCTTTAATTTATGTTACCCCTCACTAAAAACGTAAGACAGTAAATCCAAAATAAATTATGAAGGGCAAGCACATTTTTAGACAAATAATAAGTTCAAGGATGCCTAAACGTATGCTTTTTAAAAATGACATTGCCCTTAGGACTCAAAATATATTGTTGCATACTCTTAGACACAATTTTAAGAGATTTATGGCTTCTATAAAATTTACAATAAAACCGAAATCATTTATTAAAATAAAATTCTGCATAATTATCAATTCAAGGAATTTTATAATCTTAAAATCACAAACGAATCATTTTATTTGCTAGTTGCTCTTTAGATTGATTTGAAAGTGTCAAGAAATCAGTAAACGTTAGCTTCCTAATTTTTTTTTGTCAAAGTAGAGGCTTTCGGTTGCAAGATCTCACATAGCTGATGTGCTCCACTCACCGCACATAAATACTATAAAAGCAAAAGCCACCGGGAGAAAGGGAGGCAAGGAAAAAGAGATGCCGGAGAAAGGGGGGCAAGCAGTCAGAGATAGAGGCCTTCTATCGACCTCAATTCACGGGCTCTGGCTTCAAATGAAATTGTAATTTTATACAAATCGCAGTGCCAATCGTTGGAGTCGGGGCGAAAAGGCCAGGATGAGATGCCGGGGAGCGGAAAACTTGCGGAAAACTGGGCGGCAGGGGGCGGAAAAATGGGGGAGGGACGCCGCCGGCATACGTGCCTTGGCTCCATAGTACTGATGGCCATCATTTCCCCGCCCGCTTTCCACTTTCTCCTTCCTGCTTTCTTTCCTTCTCCCCATTGGAACGTGACAAACGAAATCTCCTATTTCCTATTTCCACCTTTAATTCTGGAGCTGCCCCTCGAGCCTCAGGTCCTCCGCCTCCACTGATGACCACAATTTGTAGTCATTGATTGTGCCAAGGAGGCGACCTGAGGAACCAGAACCAGATTTCTCACACAAGGAGAAATGGGAAAAATCCTTGAGCGAAGGGTGGCGAAAGGAGAAAGCGGCGAGGAGACACGAAAACGAGCCACTTGTGTTGTTCACTTAAATAGTTGCAAGTTAATTAAGTTAAAATATGGCCAGGCACTGCCAGAAGGAGATGAAGATGCGAATGCGAATGCGGATGAAGCTGGCGGAGATCGGGCCAGAAGAGGAGTAGTGTCTATTAAACGGGAGTGCACAACTCGAATGACAAACTCGGATCCAGTTAGCGTCCTCGGCCAACGGGGCGTATGTGCGATGTCCTTGCCCGTCGACTAATGGCCAAGTTGTCCTCAAGTGTGTGCATGTGTGGCCTGCATTAGACAAATCAGAAGGCGTGAACTAAAGATGATTGAAATGGAGACCAGGGCGCAGAAGGACCTCGAGTTGCAAGGAGCAGGGAGCAGAGACCAAACTTTTTACGACAGTCAGATGGACACATATAATCAAGTTGAGTCATAAGTAATCAGCTTCTCAAGGACTTGGGGCGAATATTTGTACTGACTACTTGGGACTTACTTCTATGCTATAATACAGCTTAAGTTAATAATAATGAGCTTTACAGAAATAAATAAATATATAAATAATTATTAAAATAAAAATAATTATAATTATAATTATAATTATATACTTTTTTAAAAGTTAAGATATTTAACAACATAAGTACTTCTGTGACCCACATTAACTTAGAAATCAATTGCAAAAACAGTGTTTTATAATTATCAAATAATTAAACAATTTAAAATTGGTTCTTCGGGCCAAATGAATTTATTTGCAGAAAGTATTACGCTAATTATTCATCTTACTTAAGTATTATTCAATCAAGGTTTAGCTTTTTAAGCATCGAAAAATATATACGGCGTGCCGCAGAATCTAGTGTTGTAAAATCATTTTTAGATGTAATTTCGGGTGTCTAGAAGTATGCAACAATATATTTTAAAATGAAAAGCATGGCGAATTCAGTCACAAGACTACTTTTATTTATTCACTGATAGTTTTAGGAACCCAAACTCACATTTAGAACTGATTACCAAACCTTAGAGTTGCTAAACTCACGCAGGTTGTCTTTAATTAGCTTTAACGAGCACTGAACATTTTTGCTTAAAGAAACCCGAAATCGATGCGTATCGATTAAAAGCCAATATAGGCAAAGGTGGCGGGGACGGGTTGTGAAGGACAAACTTGGTCGCAACTTCAGCTTTCATCCCGTAATTATTGAACTAAAACTTTCACCTGGCTGATGGCTGTAATGAGACACCCAATGCCCCCCGCCCCGGCTGGTTTCTAATTAGTTTTTAATACATTTTCCCTACATTTTCCATGCAGAAAACAGAATACCGAGTGACACACGTGCTCACATGCGATACAAGCCGCTTACAGGGGATCAAAACCACTCAATGACTAATTAGCATACGCAGAGTGAGCTCCGGCTGCTGTGGTATATATCGGTATCTATACCTAAATCAATACCTATACCAATATCTATAGCTATAGATATACGAAAATATCTATTCCATAAATAATGGCGAATCTAATTCTTTATGTAGACCTTGCGAATTAGCACTAATTGCAAAAGTCGATCTGGTCACTTCCCCATTCGATTTTGGTTTTTCCCGGCATGTCAGAAAAGTTTTTCTCGGCTTTTTCGGGGGCCAGGAGCGTATAAAGAAAAGCCAACGACTATTTCTATTTTTATTTTATTTCGCTCTGGCTTCTGCCTTTTCGAAACTGATAAAAACAACGTTTGCCATTTCGACAGCCGTTTGATGGTTTTGTTGCCCCGCAGTTCTGCTGTGGCCAGCACTTTTCCAGCATTTCCCTCACCACCAGTTTAGTTGTTGTTTTGAGCCGCCATTGCGTGACAGCCATTTGTCTCATCCCCCTGCCACGCCCACTTGAGTGCCCCTGCCCGCGAATTCTTCAGACACTGAGTGCCTGAATGACAGACGGAGAGAGGGAGAGAGCGACTGCCTGACGGACTGACTGACTGACTGACTGACAGCGAAATCATTGAAATGTCACTTGTGCTGTCACTTTCGCCGGGCCTTCTTGCGGTGGTGAGATTGCTACACGCAGAAAAATACATGTGTCTTAAGGAAAGAAGCCTCATAAAAGCAAAAAAAACTAGTTTATCTTAAAGTATCAATGCTCAAAAATAAGCTGTTCAATAGAATACTTAGTATATTTGCACAAAGAGTTGCATCCGATACGGTTTTTTGAATTTTAACTTTAAAAATATTAAATTAAACTATTATATTTATATTTTATATTTATTAAAATTGTTCTCGTTTAAGATGATATTATTAGGGTTACAATAAAATCCCAGTTTTTTATATGTATTATTTTGATGATCATTATAAATCTTTCTTTTTGAAGACACAGCTCAACCATTTTTTCGAGTTCATTTCGCCTTGTGCCGCGTATTCGATTTCAATGGCGAAAAAGATTTCCCCCAGCCAGTCACTTAATGTCAGTTAATTGAGCTGCCTGCCGCCACGCCCCCAGTTGGTTTTTGCATAGGATTAAAATATCCTTTGGCAGAGGACCGCGAAACACGGCGGCCAACAAAAGAAAATTAAAATCGAATTTGAATTCGAAAAGGGGCGACTGGGGCGGTAAATGTTGAAAAACGAATGCAGGCGCCAAATAAAATGGCCGGGCCATGCTGTTTTTTAATTGAAATGGCACTCATCATCATCTATCATATTTCGCAGGACTGGCAGTGTTATTTTTGGCGACTTAATTAAATTGCCAGCCCGCAGGCAGTTGCCCCACATATACTCATTCATATTCACATTGAAAACTGGCAGGTGCGCATGCATTTGCACTGCAGAAATTGTCACCTGCATGTGGAAAGTATATACAGATTAGTTGCTTACCTTTCGAATGGGTGTGGGTATGGGGATTGCATTTAAGTGAGTGATAAGACCGGCACTTGGACAGCTGAATCCCCAGTTGTGCATGCATATGCATGCGCAGGGATTTTTCTACTACTCCTTGAGTGTATTCAGAGACTCGAATGGGTGGAAATAGTTTATTTGCCCGGCTTACGCACCTGTTTCCGGTTCCTGTTCCTGTTTTCCCGATCCTTTTTGGCCAGCAAGAGGGCCCTAAAAGCATTTCCCGCTGCCCCTAAAAGCATGCTGCATAATTCTTGGCTCCTGTGCAGGACCCTTGCAAATGCAATACGTGCCTTGGCTAAATGTGTGCGTTTGGGTGGTATAGGAAATATTGCCTGTCAAACATATTGGCTTAATTCATGCGTTGCCACCCCAAGTCCCCGAATGCAGAATCCACAATCCAGGATTCGGGACTCGGTATCCTGCTCAATCCCGCGGCATATGCGGGCGTGCGTGCCAGGATGGTAAACCAAAAATCGACACACAGATACTCGCAAACCAACACACCGGCACTTCCATACATCCATAAGCCATTTGACGTGGCACGTGAGTCAGCTTATGAAAATCAAATTTCTATACAGAAACAAGCCGGCATATGAGATATTTGTTTGCAGCCACGACTCAACAAATGCCCTTCAATGATGGATATTCGTTTGAAATGGCGGGGGAACGGAAAGGAGGGGACTCCTCGACAGCCTCGTGGAATGTCAAAGGTATTCGAACTACCCCGACCCGAGAATTTCCATCATTTTCAGGTCACACATCAGGAAGCAAAAGGTGTGCAGTGGGAAAATATCTCATGGTTATTGAATCGAAATTTTTAAGAAATATTAAATGGTTCATGTATACGATATAAGAAAGAATTGGGTGATTTTTAGGGTTCCCGATTATTTTTAAGTGAACCTTTAATTTTTGAATGATTTTTAATATATCTCTTTGAAATATATAAATATTCAATATTTTTGATATTGTTTTAATTCATAAAAATATAAATAGCAGCCCTGAGCACTTGAAAAAACAGATAATCGAAAAACGAAAATAAATCGATATATATCGATATTTTGATAAACTTATTATCAATCACCAAAATTATTTTGTTATTCTTTTACTTAAAAAATCCTAGTCTAATTTCTTAATAATGATCATTATAATTAAAATTATTATTTTATTTTTTCAAACACTTTCTCTTTTACCTCAGTCTTGAATGGCTTTTCTCCATGTGTGACCTTAAGAGTTTTCCCAATAGATCGTGTTTGAGATTTGTATTTATTATTCCACTTTGTGTGGGTTAAATCAAATTTGCATATAAGACATCGACTTCAGGACTCGCCGAACACTTCCACATCCACATCCACTTCCACTTCCGCTTCCAATTCCCAACCGCAAGCGCTGGCAAACTTGATGAAAGACTAAGAGCCGCCGCGTATTATAATCAATGGGTAAGGTTATGTGATGGTATATGGTGTATGGTAAATGGTATGGGGTGTATGTGTGAGTTCTGAATTGAGGTTTTCACTTCAAATTGGTTTGGTTTAGTTTGCTGAATGGATTTCGGTTAGAGCGCCAAGTGCTGCGGTGCCCGGGAAGATGTTTCTGTTTCAAGATTCTTGGGTAGAGCTGCCTGGTGCGTGTGTTTTAATCATTTCACGTGGCAGGCTCAAGGACATGTCTGTCTGCCTGTGTGTGTGTATATTTGTTGGCCAGGAAACGGAGCCTCTTTTTACGCCTCCCAATCAGTTGTTAGTCAATCAGGGCAGGGGGCCTAAAAGCCGGCAACAGTTTTCACCGTGTTTGAGTGAACTTAAATCAAGTCTTCCCCCAGAGTTGCCTGGCAAAGTTTTCCACTGCCGTTTAGTTGTTGTGGCCCGTAACTAATATAAACATGCATGCCAGGGGGCAGGAACCACTCCTCCTCTCCCCCTTCTCCTGGCAGGACCCACTCCTTCCTTCCTTTCTTCCTTCCTGCGTGTGTGTCTAAGTTATTGAAGTTGATTGTGGCTGCTGTCCTTGTTTGACTGCCTGCAGCTAACCGATGTAGATGTGGATGTAGATGTGGATGTGGATGTGGATGGTGGACGTGGATGTGGATGTAGATGTGGATGGTGGATGTGGAAGTGGATGTGGATATTTGGATGTGGATGTGCTCGGAGTAGACCACAGAATGCGTGCACGTTATGTTTACTGATTGAAGTTCAAGCGTTGGCCAAATTAAATACAGCAAACTAACACAAGAAAGGGAGAAAATAGTGGCATACGGCAATGGCAAAGGACCCACATATACACCCTGAGCAAAAAAATAACCGGAAAAGTTGCCCAGGGCAACTGAAAAATTCTGGGAAAATTACAAAATAAATTTACTAGGTATTTTCATATGGAATTTAATTATTGCATGACTAAATTAAATTAAACTTTATTAAGAAAATGTGCTGTGTAGAATTTTGATAACTATTTTCTTGCTTTTACTTATATGCTTGGCAATTATTTAGGCATATATTTTGTGTTTATAATTGACAGCTTACTTACATATGGTATTTAGGAATATGTGTTCTTTTGTAATAATGTACGAAAATAGTATTATTTTATTTAGAGGGGAATGGATAGAACAGGCACTTAAGTCAATCGTTATTACTCCCGAATATTGGTATTCGTTTTCAGACTTGTATGCCAAACATTTATTGTTGGCTTTTGATTATCAAATTTATTTATTTATTTTCTTTACGATTAGCAAATACATTTTTTTTTATATTTTTTAAAGTTAGAAAAATATCCACTATCTCAATACAAACTTCTCAAATAGCTTGGAAAACCCTTATTTGAGTGTAGGACTCCATGTAAATGTCAGAGTTAACTGGGGGGAAAAAGAAGAGACAGGGGGCCAACCAAAATTGTAACCAACACATGAACAGCAAGAGGGAAAAATGCTGCAGAAATGTGTAACAAAGCGTTGTTACTTCATTAAAAGCGTTTGATGTGCGCCCGTGTGCGTGAGTATCTGTGTGGGGGGGGGGGGGGGGGGGGGGGGGCGTCTGTTGGTGAGCTGAGGCTACGCATATGTCACGTATTTGTTTTGCAGTTGCTCAAAATTGTCCCATCCTGTCTGTTCCTCTTCATCTGCAACCTCTTCGAATTTTCGCATTTTCTCGTTTTTTCTGTACTTAATGAAAATTGCTCAGGTTGCAGCAAAAAGCTGCTCGTTTTTGTTTTCCCCGCCCATTTTTGCTGGATTTCTTGCTGCTTTTCCGTTGCCATCAGTCGCTTGACGCATATTAAAACCGAAGTTTCACATTTTTTTTCACCTCTTTTCAATTTCTATCTCCTCTTATTTTGCTGCAACGCATTTCAATACAAATCCGCGCCACCCATGTAAATGGTTCAAGGAGAAAAGGGTTGCAAAAATATATAGTCGACATTTAAATACCCTAAAACGCGTTTCACCATCCCGAAGGAAGTTCTCCTGAAATATAGTCAAAAATACGATTTTTCTTTCCAGTTTTTCAATCGTAATTTGGTCAAATTACGGCGTACAGCTAAAAGACCGACTGTTTTGAACAGCTTGCTACATATGCTAACCATCCCAATCAATTTAAGGAACATTTATTTTTTGACCAATTTTCGCATTTTTCTAAGGGGTTTTTTTTTGCGAAAAATGTGAAAAGTTAAAACTTTTTAGGTTTGAATGCCGATTGATTGGAAATTAAGCAACGAGCTCAATGAGGTATGACATTCCTCATTTGGACTTTTATTTCTTCTATGGCATTGGAAACACTGATTTTTTAGGTCGAAAAAATGGGATTCAGATCTTAGCCAAAAAAACAAATTTTCCTTGCGGCTTTTCAATCTTAGTTTTGCAAGAAAAAACGCTTCTTGACTAAATTAGGCATTTCAGTTGAATTCAAACTGTTGGTTAAAAAATCTATTGTATTTCTTTTATAGGATCAAGCTCTTTTTTTTCCAGGTATTATAACAATGTATTTTCGAACTCATAATTTTGAAAGATTTTCAGTTACCTCTTAAATTCCGGTGCTGTTGATAAACTCACAGCTCTTTGGTTTTTTTCTCATAAGAATCGAATGTGCAATCGTACCGACTTGCTGTTCTGGAGTTTGAAGTTGGGATTTTTCCGGTTCGGAAAAAATGGGATTGGGATTCGAAGTGCATGGGTGGAGGGGAGGGGAGGGGTTCTAAGAGGGGTTTCGGAACGTGCGTTCCACTTACGCAGCGACGGTAACGGTAACGACGGCGATGCTGGCGACGCTTTTAGCAGTCGCATTATGCATGCAGCAATGCGGCGTCTGTCTGTGTGAGAGTCCTGTGAGTGTGCGAGTGTGTGAGTGAGTGTGCGAGTGTGTGTGTGAGAGGGGCGAGTGTGTGTGTGTGTGGGTTGGCTTCAGCAAAAAGTCCAAAGTAGGGCATGGCACTTAATTGAAAAACTTTTATGCGGTCGACAACGCAGCGAGTGAGCGAACTCGGGGGGAGTTGGGCGGCCTGGGGATTGCAAGTGGAAAAATGGCGGACAAACGGACAGCACCTTTCCTGCAGAGCCCCCTTTCAAAGACCCCATACCCCCACCCATCCCCATCCCCATCGCCCAACATCCCCAACAGCTGTCCCATCTCTTGCAGCGGCAATAAAAAATAGTTTATTGTGGCACATAAAAGGCTTTGTCCTTGTCTCATATTCTTCTCGCCTGCCCCGACTATTTTGATTTTTCCCCACATTAAGACCGGTTCCATCATTTGCAAAAATGCCACTTTATATGCCAGAGAATAAATATGTGCGAGTAATTTGCATATGCACACAAAGAGATAGATGGGAATAGGGATATGCGGAGGTGGTTTTGGATTGGATTTGGCTTGGCTTGGGATTGCCTAAGACAAAAGGAGCTGGGCGGTAACTTTTCCACCCTGAAAAGTCACTTTGATTCAGATAAATTTCCCGAAGATGTAGTCAGTGCCACGCAGTCACCAGAAAAATCAGTGCTGCATACTACTTTATAAGAAAAAACATAACTACTCTGCTGCAAGTTAGATCTTCAAGAACAAAAAACTCTTAAAAAATAAGAGACTATCTTCATTGGCACCTTTTTGATACAACAAAAAAATCAGTGCTTATATACTCCTATATAAGAAAAAAAACCAAAATTACACTGCTACAAGTTAGTTCTTAGTTCTTCAAGAATAAAAACCTCTTAATAAATATTACACTATCCTTATTGATACCTTTCTGATTATTTTTGAAACGCATCCACCAGAAAAATCAGGGCTAATATACTGCTATATAAGAAAAACCAGTATTACACAGCTTCAAGTTAATTTTTCAAGAACAAAATCCTCTTGAAAAATAAGACGTTATCTTCAGTGATACCTTTCTGATGAATAATTTCTATAGAGACGTTTAAAATCCTGTTTTAAAGGAGAATAAACTAAGTGACACTTGATTTACTTCCATCACCTTTGCTTTTCACAATTTCCTTTACATTTTAAGCGCTCAACTGGTTATCAAGTGGTGCGTTGAGTCAATAATGAAAATATATTGCACATACGCAGCGTTGCCATGAACTGCATTTCCATTTTCCAATTTAGAGCCGCACGATACTCGCTTTTTTGCTCAGTTAATTTAAATTTGCATATAACATCTGGATGAACAGCTGCGGAAGGAAGTTTGTTAGGCGGAAGCTCTAAATGATTTTTAATTGCAATTATTTGTGGCACAGAGCCCTTAAAAGCGTGTGTTGTGTTGTTTAATTAGAAATGCATGGTATGAAAAGTGTTGTAGGCGTTTCTGATTTTTTACTTAGAATATAAAAAAGAAATAAATGAAAATACTACATAAGTCGAAAGAAGAGTCTTTCAGTATTTTCTTGAAATGTAAATACCATCCCACTTGGTTAACTGCCTTATCAACATCCTTTCATTTTCGGGAACCTAGTAAATCCATCATTAGGAACTAGTAATCTCCTTGCTCGATTTTTGCTGGCTTCGCTTTCTTTGAAAAGGGAATGTGGAGCGTAGTGGGCCTAACATTTTAATTGGATGTGCATTATACGGAATCAGCTGGGGGATGAGTCCTGGTCAGCAGTCGTTGGTGGAGTCTGTTTATCAATGGGCTCCTGTTCCAGCTGTCAGCTGCCAGCTGCCTTAACCCTCTGCAGCCCCATCGATGCTCCTTAACCCCCCTGTGTGTCTGTCCAGCATTTGTGTGCAGCCAACACAGTGATGAGGCAGCTGACATCCTCGTCATCCGCATTCGCCTCCGTTTTTCCCCCAAACCCCTTCTTTTCCAGCCTTTTGAGATTTTCCGGGCGCGCAGCAAATGAAAATCCAATGATACGCAGTCACACACACGCACACACAAAAGCTGCGAGTGCAATTTTCTGCCAACTTCGCCGCACATTTGCGGAGAATTGTTGGGAAAGAACATGAGAAAAGCGCAAAATCATTACGATTTGAATGCCATAAAATGCGTTTTCTCGTTTCGGTTGGGGGTTTTGGGCCCCCCAAAAAAAGGAGGGGGGGGGGGTTATTGGGGTATTGTCTGCTTAACCGCAAAGTGAGCAGGAAAATGTCTTTTTTAGTCAACAGCTAAACACTATTCAGTCTGCCACTCCCAGTCGCACTCCCCTCTATTTTGTCGCTCCCCTGACATAATAAACCGAACTGTCGTAGACATGCCACGCCCCCCGTACACCGCCCACGCCCACGACGCTTTCCCATTTCCCATTTCCCCGCACATGCAATTGGCAGAAGAAACCTCAACACACAAAAGGCGTCGCGTGTTCTTCGTTTCTCCATTATTTTCTTTCTTTTTTTTTTTTGTTTATCCCGGTCAACTGTTGGAAAAACCAAGAACAGAGGTTGCATTACATTTTCCCACAACCTCACTGCCCCCGAAAAAAACACCTGGGCTTTCAACATTGATTTCGCCTTCAGTTGGCCAAGCTCCCCGAGCAACAGAAACAATCAAATTCAGCTTAACGACAAGCACTTGACTTACATACCCCCAGATGCAGACAATTGCAGGAGGGCAAAATAAAATAAAATGGAATGGAATACAATAATTGCAGGGACTACATTTAAATAGGACATCCCTTTGGGAATTTATATAATTCGTAGAGCCGGAAAATCCTATAAGATACATATATAAGGCTCATCCCAATTGAATAAGTATTAAATCATAGCGAATATATTTGAGTAAGATATAAAATACGAAAGACAAATATCATAGTCTAAGTTATGAACTTAATTATAATTTCTATATGCTTTGAGGTATTACAAATAAATAACTTCTTAAAGATTTCGGATTTCGAAGTGGCAAAATTGGCTAAACCCTAAGCGAATTGATTTCCTTAAAGATATGAGTATGTACTCAAGATCACCCCTTTTAAATAAATACTAAGTCCTAGGAAAATGGTAGTTATACCACAAAATCTTTTAAATCTTTGAGGTAAAAAAATAGTAGGCAAAAAAAATATGATAGTCAAAGTTATGATTGAAATAATCATTAAATGTATTTCAAGATATAAAAAATAAATAATTTTTAAAGAAATATGCATTTGTCTTAAGGAGTACTCAAATCACAATGCCAGTAGTTATTGTTGCAAAATTCTAAAATTTTGTTTTAAAATGTATAGCTATCTTGAGAAGGCAATATATAAGGGCCACTTTGTAATACAAATATTATTTTAATGATACCTAATAATTGATATATTGTAATGCAGAAACCAAAGAGCTAATTCAGGTAATTTGTCAAGGCTCCGGGAAAACATGTAAGGCAAATATTTTTTAATAATGTAAATTGATATATTAATTAATTTTTTAAAATCTGTATGAAAATGCATAGCTATCTTGAGTGTACAAGACAGATAATATGGGCCAATTTGTAATACAAATATTGTTGTAATAAAACAAATTGATATATCTCAATGCAGAAAATGAAGATGTAGTTCAGGTTATTTGAGTAAGCCAAGGGAAAATATGCAAGACAAATATTTTTTAATAAAATAAATCCATATGAAGAGCTAGTTCAAAATATGCAAGGCAAATATTTTTTATTAAAATAAATTGATATATCTTCATGCAGAAAATGATGAGCTGCTTCAGGAAATTTGAGTAGGCCAACGATATGTATATGCAAGTCAAATAATAAATATTTAATTGGGTGCCCATACCTTGTGAAGCAGATGCAGCCCATTTTTACCAGCTCGAGCCGGGTTTATCCCTTCGGAGGCACTGCAAAATGTCACGAAGGAGATAATAAAGCTCTTAAGTTCCTTGAGGCAATGAGCACACTGCCATCCTATACCCACTTTAACTTTTTTTATATTTTTCCCAGCTTTTCTGGCTGTAACCCACTTTACAACTTCCTCGAGTGCCGGGGCTTCCCGGCCATATCCCTCCCCATATATAGACATAGATATATGTATCCTTCGCCCCCCTTGAATAATCATAAACTAACGGCGTCTCAAAGTATGCAATGCATGTGCAGAGCTCTGCTCGTGTGTGTGTGTGAGTTGCATAAGGACGAATTAAATTGCATTTTGTATTGATTTCAATTAAGTTCTGTTCACTTATCCTTTGGAAGGGGGCCTTGGGCTGTGGAAATGGGGAAAACTTTGCCCTATCTACCCTATCTGTGTGATTTCAGCTTTCCCGGCGACTCGAGTGGCGTGTTACGTATACGCCTCGTTGCGCTCCAATTGGCTGGGATTCCCCCCTGATTGATTCTCTAATTGTTTCGCCGGCAAAAGTGCATCAACGATTGGAGTTGGGGAACCTAAGCACCCCCATATCTAGCTCCATCTGATTTGTGGCCAGCCTTCCTTTCGATTTCACCTCGTAATCTATTAAAAATGTGAATTTAATGTCTTCTTGATATCCCCCCTTTGCACACACACACACACACAAAGATTTGATATCAGCGAAACATGGGCGGGGAATTTAAGGCGGAGAGGGGGAGCCACAAAAATGTAACTCGATATTTATGTACCGATTTCTCGGTAGACTCTAAGCCTTTCGGCAAAATGGGTATTAATATTTTGGCCAAAAAGCCATTTATGCGCGCGCACATGTCGCCGAACATTAAAATGTCAAATTTCGGGCGTAATGTCGAATTTGGCCCATTCCGAACTTTTATTGGCCACGTTTCATCTGCCATTTCCACACAGCGGAATTTAATTAATGGATACGCTTGCAAAGCGTCTAATCGTAATGAAAAGTAATGCGCCCACACAAAATTAAAAGCCAATTAAGCGGTGACGAGCTTCGGCCATAACTCACTTGTCCGGTTCTCCCTTTTACCTTTTCCCACCCCTTTTCAGCGCCGCCAGTGAAATGCAGCCGCCCCTGGACAGGGGCCATAAATGCCAATCATTGCAGTCCGGTAAAAAGGACTCGGGCCCCTGTTTTTCTGGCTCCTTTCCACACTTCTCGATGGCAACCGAGGAAAAACAAGGCGGCCAAAAGGCAAGCGGGCAAAAATAACAATTCAGCTTTTAATTTCATTGCTTTGAGCACTCTCCTGGGATTCGCATGATAAATGGCGCCGGCCAAAGCCAAGCCCCGTGGAGAAGGGAAAAAAAGGGGGGGCGGTGGCCAAAAGGAAGCCAAGTTCATTCACACGGCTTGTGTAAATACGAGACTCGAATATCTGCACTGGGCGAAAAATATAGCAGGTCTATAGCAGGGCATTCACCTCAAAATCTAAGAAATTTAATGAAAATTTTTAAACATTTATTTAAGGTTCTAAAGCAGTTTGTTGTCACACACAGTATTTTGGTTGGGCTTTAAATTTTTCATAAAATTATAGTTTTCAATGGTTCCTAAAATATCAAAATAAAATTAATTCAAAGAGTATATCATATTATTTATTAATCTTACACCACAAACGTTTTATAAATAATTGTAATAGGTATTAAAGTTATACAAACTTAGAGGACACCTAAAAAAGGTTCTAAAAAATATGTGTCGTCCTGAAAATTCAGTTACTTAAATAAAATTATTTTAAACATTTTACAATTCAAAGCTAAAATGATTTTAAGGCCATGCCAATTTTATCTCTGTGATATTCAAACAAAGCACAAGTATTTGGCGTGCGGCGCGGAATGCCATCGCCCCATGGTAATCCCTCAAAATATGTTTTGGCCAATTCCACGAATGGCTAACCCTAACCCCTAATCGAACTTTCAAATTCGTGGCAAACTTTATTCAACTCAAAAAAAGGGGAAAAAACACAAACAAAAAGAGAAGTGAGGGAAAGCATTCGACTAAGCACTGAACCGCTTGATATCGTTTTAATGAAATTCGAATTGACTCCCACACCTCGAAGTGGCAGCCATTTTGTATTTGCCTCAACATTTTAATCTAATTTCAATGTTCTCGCCCAAAAAGTGAGGGGCAACGGAGCGAATACGTTGAAAAGTTTCGCCCGGTGAAAGTGGAGAGCGGGAAAGCGGGAAAAAGGGCGAGTGGAAAGCGGAATTCACGCAGGACGGGGTCGATTCGCGTGAAAAATTTTGTGGTCAGTTGTTAGGGGATGGCTATATCCCTGAATGTATCCCAATCCCCCTTTTTTAGGTACCACTTTCCCAGCCTTTCCCCGCCCTTCCCCGATTTCCATTCGCCTGTCAAAGCGGTAAAGTTAACGCCAATTGCCAAACGCTCTCAATTAGCTTTGATTAAATGGAAGCAATCCCCATCACTTTCGTCTTTATCTGGTGCATGGCAAAAGGTATTAACATAACTCTGACAAGGGGTTCGGCGCCCTTGGATTGTCCATAAATAAAGCTTAGTTTGAAGTGTCCAAAATGGGGGAAAAAGAACGGAAGGAACGGTAGGAAAACTGCCCTGTTACAAAAAGTGTTGCATACCTAAAGGCGTTTAAGCGGATTTTTTATTAAAATTTCACCCTTATGAAAAACTTTCAAGAATAAATTCTTCTTGAATTGTAATTTTACACAGACTCTAACAACTTACTAATCAGAGGTATCTTTGGTAGAGGTATTGTTGGAACGAAAACTGCCTTGTTTCAAAATGTGTTGCATACCTAAAAGTATTTGAAGTGGATTCTTTATTAAGGTGCCACATTTATGAAAAAATTCAAGAACATATTCTTCTTGAATCGTAATTTTAAACAAACTCTAACAATTCAATAATCAGAGGTATTTAAAAATGGGATTTAAAGTCAATTTGAAATTTGATTAGCACCACTTTATATTAAAGTAAAAAATATCTCACAAAATACAATAATCTTTGGAAGTCTACATTTATCAGGTAAATGGAGCATAAGAAGTCATTGTAAGGCAGCAATCATTAATATTGGTCCTCCAGTCAGCTGGGACTCTTCGAGATGCCACAAATTGTTGTGGGCCCAGGCTGGAAATACCATTTAGATTTCGTTTCGGATTGGGACAGATGGTTCTCTGGGCCCGGGTAATTGTCGGGTTCCAAGGGATCCCAACTTGTCGTTTTATTAGGATTTGATTTGACCCGGAATGTTTGCCTTTGACAGCTCTCTCTGGATTCTTTTTGGTCCTTGACTGTGTTGGCCTCTGGTTCGCGTCACCTCCTCACCTCTTCAACTCTCGGGCGCAGTGGGGTGCCCCTTTCATTTGCATTTTGCAGTTTGCTTTTTTGCGCCTAATTAAGATGACCAACGATGCAGGCAGCACAGAGGACCAGGACCTGACCGAATCTGGCCGAATCTGGCAGGACCTGCAGCTCCACTGGCGCATCCTTTGAGCCAAACTGCGCACAGTGGCTTCCCAGCCCGGGCCCGGCTTATTATCTCATCTAATTTACGGGGCTTCCCCTTTCGACCTCGCAGTCGCCCAACTAAATGAAATCAAGCCGTGTAATGAGCAAAAAACTTTCTAAAATGTGCCAATGCTCCACGAGCAAGATGGAGTCCATAATTTTCTGTTAACGAAAGCCCCGAAATTCCCCCCGGCTCACCGCCACCGTTTTCCCTTTATTACACTCCGAAAAGTGAGCGAAACTGTGTTCGGTAATCCGAAAAAGTAGCCATAAAATAGAAGCACTTGGCGAAGAGTTCGTTATCATAAGGAAATTAATCCTTAAAGTTGAAAAATTGGGATTACCATGTGATGGTTTCGATTTAGATATGAAAATGAACACTATTTCTTAAAAGTAAAATATTTAAGAAAGGTAAAAGGTGATTAAAGGTTTTTATTTATTTAAGAACTTTATATATACTTAAACTTTTAATTTAGTTATCTGAACTTTTATCTTATTAAATATTACGATTTAAATCCGTAAAGAAAACACGTTCTTTATAAAAAGAAAATTGTTCCTTTATGTTAAAAAAATGTCAAAAATACTGGGTTATCTCTGCAGGATTTTGAACTTTTATTTCAAGTCAAATAACCATTCCAAAAGTTAAAAGGTATTTGAAAAAGAAAATAAATAAGGATATTTATTTACTTAACAATAAAATATTGCGATATTTAAACTTTAACATGTTTATAAGGTTCAAAGAGTTTTCTTTCTTATTGATTGGATATATTTATTTTTATCCCTAAAATATCCCAGAAATCCATATTCTTTCTTTGACATTTTTGACACATTTTTTGGCCAACTGCATGTTCTGTACTACATTTTAATAAAAACAATTTCGCGCATTGCGCTGCCATTTGTGAAGTGGGCAAAAGTATTCCGGGAGCTGCGACAGAATTACAAAAATTTTAATTGTCGCTTGCCGTTGCTGTCGACGTCGCCGCTTCCACATCCACATCCTCATCCACATCCTCATCCACATCCGCATCCACATCTGCGTCCACGTCCACCGTCCACCGTCCACCGTCCACATCTAACGCCTGGAGCCTGCAGGATATCTGCGCTCCCGTGTGTTTTGGCCGATGTTAATGTGTCCATTGTGCTGATTAACAAAACCAATTTGCCTTAGTGGATTTTTATGTTGCGCTTCGGTTTTGCAGTTTTCCAGTTTTCCAGTTCCGGGCAACACTTTTGTCTGCGGTTTTCCGGGTTTGTTTGTTTGTTTGCTTGTTTGTTGGCTTGTTCGTCCATTTGTCAGTTTGTTTGCCGATCCCATATTGTCGTTGTTATTGTTATCCCTCGCCCTGTGTTTTTTCGACTGGCTGTGAACTTTTGCCTGCTTGTGTAGGTCATGATTCGCTTTTAATTGCACTCCGCTGCGGGGCTCATTTGGCCAACAAAAATAAAAACGGAGAAGAAAAGGCTTTGTTTAGCTCTAATTTGAGCATGTGTTTTTGCCACAGGGCTAGGAATAGACTAGGCCATGTATGGCCTTTATAAGCAATGTGGGAATATTATCAAATTAAATGCCATAAGTACTGAAATTAAATAAATATTTATAAAAAAATTATATAGTTTAACATAATTACATATAAAAGACTGCCTTAAGATAGAATTAGGTATTGGATAATGTATATGGGAAATAAATCTTTTAGTATTCGATTTCCAGTGATGCTTGATTGGTTAAACCTTTGTTTTTATTAAATAATGATATTCAATGACAACATTTTCTTTTTCCATTTCAGCTACCGCAGACTAAATCAAGTTCCTGAACAACAGACTTGGCAGTGCTAAATATTTGAATAAAGGTTCCCAAACCAAGATGTCGACACACAGGCTAATTTTTCTGGGCATTTTGTGCCTGCTGGCAGGTGAGTTCAACTATTTGCCCTCCCATTTTGGGCTCTTGAATGACCAGAATGGCATTTTTTGGCGAATGACAAGGGCAGGGGCAGGGGTCACCTGTTCCAAGGGGGGATTTTGGAATCGCAGATGCCACGCCCACCCAGGCGAACGCCCCCCTTTTCAAGAATCCATTTTGCATGCGCGGCACGTAAAAACAATTTCGTTTGGCCCGCGACTGCAGCTTCATCAGCAGAAGGAGCATCCCGTGCAGAAATTGTTTTAAATCATCTACTTCGCCATCTATTTTATAAACTGAAATTTAAAATAACAAGCCGTAAGCGTGCTTTGATTATTGGGGGCGTGGCCGGTTGGGCGGGCGATGGAATAATATTGGATGTGAAATAGAAATAAAATAAGGGCAGCAGCATTTCAGCGCATCGCAAATTGCAAATTGAGCAGAAAAGCATTCAGTTGGAGTCTGGGGGGATGGGATTAGGAGTTCCCGGTTACGGGCTACAGGGCTCAAGATGACGACTGCAGGCACAGATACGAAGTATCCATAAGATACGAGCCCAACACAATGCTCGTTAAAATGTGAGTAGTTTCTATTGCACTTCGATCTGCCTTCGAAGATGGTACTGCCATCCTTCGTCCTACGCAAATTCGATTTAAATGACTTTTGTGCAGCGGAATGAGAGCAATACACCTCTTTTGATTGCTTAATACATTTACTTTATTCTATTTCACTGTTTTTCACCAACCGCAACATTTAAAGGGTTTTCGGGGTCACCACCATGGCACCAACACCTTCGCTCTGATGAAATTAATGCTCAAGTCAACTGATGGCAATCAATAAAATGTCAGCCGAGGAAAAATTGTCGGTCTGATTAAAGTCAGCTTAGCCGCTTTTCCCAGCCGAAGTTCGTGCCTTTGTCCCTTTCGTGTCGCTTTTTTTGGCTTTTCCCCCCGGAAGGAGAAAAGATCAAAGGGCGTAGCCAAATGACAAACGCTAAATGGAAAGTAATCAATAATTTTGTGACAAATATCGGTGGGTAAAAAGTTTTTCCTCCAACCAGGTTGCGTGGCTAAAGTAAATTGAATAGCAATTAAAGTAAGGTCTCCACGCTGGGCGATTAAACAAACTGGGTCGTCGCTGTGGTGACCCCGTTGATAAGGCGCGGAGTTCCATTAAATTGGTATTACTCAACAGGTTGATCGCCAGTTATGGTCTAATGAATGAATAATTAACTATATTTGATTGGAAATGTTTATTTTCCTCTTGATTTATTTTCATTTCTTGGCAACGTTAATAAAAAAAATTTTTTTTAGTTACAAATTGTTCTATGGAATATTTTCCTCCTTAAAAATGTATCCTTTATTAATGGGTCTTTAAATACATACATCTTAAAAGTGTGTTTTTTTTGTGTTTCATTTTTTTTTTAAGCTTGGTGACCCCAATGCGTCGTTTCCTTTTAATTTATTTTCTTTTCTTAGTAATATGAATATTATTTTCCTTCTTAAATTGTAGTCCCTTGTTAATGAGTACATGAAAACATATATCTTAAAAATGTGTTTCATTATTTCTTTTAACTTGGTGACCCCGATGCTGCGAATCGCTTTCAAGTGAGGCCCTCTTAAACTGCTTGGACTTCTCAGCATCTTAAATTCTAAATGAGTTCCACAAGTTTTAGTACTCCCCTCGATTGCCCAGAAATCTGGAAGAGACTCGAGTGACATAAATCAGGGCATACCACCTCCGCACCCACTCCCCAACTCCATCTCCATTTCCAACTCCACGGCAGTCCTATCAGCATTACAATCTCATCTCGCCGCACTGGCCAACCGCAAGTTAAATAGTTTCGAGAGCGGCCATTATATGGGATATATGGGGGAAATATGAAAAATGCCATCAAAACGCCGCGAAATGAACTCCGACTTGACTGACTAACTGACTGAATGACTGAGTGACTCACCGACTGACTGACTGACTGACTGAATGACTTACTGACTTGGCGGAACTGAAAAGACGCTGGGCCATTTATAACCGGGCTGCGGGTGGTTCGGATTGGGTTGTTTTGGGATGGGTTAGGGGGTCAGAGGGCTTTGGGGCTGGAGGGCTGGCGGGGTCCGTGGGCCATGTTCCTGTGATGCGATAAGAATAATTGGAATGTCAGTTTAGATGCGCGCACGTAAAATGCGAACGCAAAGCGACACATACACATCCATTGCCGCCCCTGGAAACCAGCAGTGGGCGTGGCCAGCTGCACATGTTGCAGGCCAGGCTGGAACACTCAAAATCTTTACTTCATGTTTTTTTAAGAATTTTAAAATGCCATATTTAAAAAGAAAAAAAAAAATGTTGAACCTTATATTGTATTCAACAAATAATTATATTAAAGGCCATATGACACTGACTTCATTTTTGGTTACATTATTGGATTTATTTAAGGAGGCATGCAAATATAAAGACCATTTTATATATTTTTATTATTATTATTTAAACTAAATTTATTTCAAATTTAAGACTGTTATCCCTTCCTAAGATACTAAGATACATACACGCATACTCAGTAACTAAAAAATAGATCTAGTGTCATAAGGTCTTAAGTTTTAACTACTTACAAATATTTAAAAAGTCCTGCCAACCTATTTATAGTATATCTGTGAGCATGTATTCATGTAGTATACAAATGCTTTAAAAATATAGGTTTTATAGGTTGCCATGACTTTATAAATTGGGTGTCATAAGCCCATAATCAATGATGCACATTTTTTAGGAAATAGCAAGTAGGCTGCAATATTTTCTCTCGTATCAAAAAATACCATAATATCAGTGCTCTTTGAAGATTTATATTAAAATGTATATTAATATTAATCATCATAAATAGCACTAAAGTGATTCAGACTTTCTTTATTATCTGATGGTTGTCTACATGATTTTATTCGAGTGCATGAGCTGTAAATATGGCACAATAGTTGCAGCAACATGGCTGGTTTTAGTGTTGCTCCTGCAGCTGTTGCTGCTGCTGTTGCTGTTGCTGTTGCTGTTGCTGTTGCTGTTGCTGTTGCTGTTGCTGTTGCTGATGTTGCTGCTGCTGTCGTCGTCGTCGCCGGCGCACTTGGCTGAACAATGACATAAGTCTAATGACAAGCAGAACGAAGATGACGACGATGGCCGAATGGCGAATGGCGAATGGCAAACGGCGACCGCAAAGCCACCGCCATGAAAAGGAGGTCCTGGGACCCGGGGTCCTGGGGTTCTGGGGTCCTGCGAATGTGGGGTATACCAGGGGGTGCTGCCAACCAGAGCTTCAGCTGCTGTGATGACACTGACAACAATGACATCGCTGACATGACATGCCGTGCGGGACGAGGGGTCGCCGGGACAAGCGACTCGACAAAAAAAAAAGAGAAAATAAAGCGAAAGAATTTCGAACAGAGCGGAATTCCAAGTTGGCCATAAAGAAGCTGCAATACCCTAAAGTATCCGGGGGAGAAAGCTTGTAGGGCATTAAATTTCCAACCATCAGATACAAAAGAAGTTGTTTATATTTTGCGAGCCTGAGAAAGTTGCATGCTGGGCGGAAGTGGTTTTTAACTCAAAGCTTTAAGAACTTGTCACTAAAATTTGTGGCCTGGGTGGTTTGTTTATAAGTAACCATATATGGTTTATATCTTCTTTTAAATGCTGGACTTAACTGTTTTTTATACAGAGACAACTTACTTTGATTTATAAACCTCTTAGTTCTAGGCAGTCATAAGTCTCTTTATTATAACTTTTCAGAAATATACTGAAAACTTACGATGTTTTAAAGAGTTTGTATACTTGTTAGATTTAAAAATATAGTATGTTTTTAGTATGTTTGTACCTATTTGAAAGAAAATAGTATTTTTTTAATTTTCTAGAAATATACTGACTTCTTCTAGTTCATCATCATTTTGGGGTATCCATTCCAGCGAAGAGTCGACAAAGAAATCAAATTTTAACACACTAAAGGGAATCGGTGGGTGGTGGTGTTAAAGAGGGTGGTTATTCAGGGGGTGGTGCATCAGGGGGTGGTGCCTGAGTGGGTGGACAGCTGGTGGGCAGTCTAAGCATAAATTTAGCTGCATGCTGCGGTCAGCAATATGCGTCCATGATAAACGAGCTGGGATAGGGTTTTTCGTCCTGCACGGAGTCAGGGGATTTTCAGGGGCTGTCAGGACACCGAGAGGATGGAGGACTTGGCCAGCCAGCCAGCCAGCCGTGCCCATTTATCGTCCAAATTGAAATTGAAAATCAGGCAGGCGCAACGCGCATCGCGTTGGAGAATCGGGAGTCAGGGAGCGTGAATCCTGGAGGTCCTGCGACCGAGCTACACTTGTGTCATGAAAAACGGCGCCATGATTAGCTTGTTGCGCATGCGTTGTGGGCGTGGCCATTTGGCCAGGGATCCTCAAAGGTCCTGCTGCTGACAGGATGTCCTCGAACCGGCAGACTGGGTGCCTCTCATTTGCCACAAGGATGTGTGGCTGCCGCATGTTGCACACAAGTTGCTGCTGTGCTGCAACTGTTTTCGATGTTTCGCCGGCCACTGAGATATATTAAATTGCTGTCCTGCTCCTTTTACCACTTTTGCAACGAGAGTTTCTGGTCCTTTTTCGCCATTGTTGCTCCATTGCAATTATAGTTCGCCCCATTCCGGATGCCTTTGGTGCGGTTTCAACCGATATTGCTGCTCCTGCCGTGGCCATACATCATTCTGTGCCGTTGTTGCTGCTGTGACTTTTCAAAAACATTGAAAACAAGTCAAAGAATCGTTTGTTTCTGTCGGCAAAAGTCATGAAAAGTGTGAGTTATGTGGCGAGCGAGGAAAGAAAAATTGAGGCAGACAAACACGGGTTTGGCTGGGAATTGCAAGGGGGATGCCAGTCAATAATATTGGAAAAATAAATAAAAGTGTAACATTCCATATTGTCTATCCATTAATATTGAGTAGACATGATTTGTTCCCAACTTTATGAGGAATATAAAATTGAATGTATGATATTAATATTTAGTAAACAATTAAGCTATTACATATAATATAAAATATTATATAAAAATTTTAAAATCATACATATTTTCTTTTAGAAAATAATAATAATAACCATAAGGCCACATAAGGACTATAGTATTAGATTTATTATAATAATATATTTTAGCCATTAAGTTTTTATTAATAATTCTTATAGCGCTAAGAAAAAATAGTTGTGTTTATGTAGTTATAGACTCTATGCTAAAAATTAAGTTAATTTAATTACACCCTGTAATATTCAATGGTTTAATATTACAATTAAATATTTGAGCCATATAAGGTAGAAATACTCATCATTTCCAATGACAAAAAATTTAGAATAGTACTTCAAATTTAAAAACTCCACTTGATTTTCGTAACGCAACTTCGGTTTTTCTGTTGATGGCCAATTTTGGTAATTTTTTTCTGTTCTGCCACAAAAAAAAAAAATAAATTGACCCGGAAATTATGAAAAGGAGCCAATTGAAAATGTAAAATTGCTGAACTTGGCACAAAACTCATTTGACATTCAAATGGCAGTCGGAGGGGAGGGGCAACACATTGGACGGCATGTTGAAAGGATATTGAGAGGGTGTTTTCAAGGGGGTGTGGCATTTTCACTCGATTTTCGCCAAGTTCCCGGAAAAAAGCGAACTGCGAATCGCCAACGCTTCCTTCGCCTGTTTTTCTGGCTAGTTTCTTGTTCGCTCCGCTGGCCACTTTTCCACTTTTTCCACTTTTGGCCATTTTGACTTTTTCTTTTTGATAAATGTCATGGGTTGATGGGCTGCCAGGGCCATTAGGCGACAGCCTCTCAGCCCGGGTCAACAATATATTACACGCTTATATGCAAATGAGTTCAATTTCTGACCAACCGAAAAAGCATTATGGACTGCTGGACTTGACTGTGAATCGCTGGCAGGGGTTTTGGCCACGGTGGCTGAAGAAAATTGCCAAGTTAGTGAATTATAAAACGGCTAAGGGCAGCTGCAGAAGCGGAAATGCCCGGAAGAAATTGAAAATCCATGCAGAGGGCCAAAAGGGGAAGCAATTTGCTGGCCGGCAGTATGGATTTGAGCCTTTTTTGTGTGGTTCTCAGAAGGGGAAAGCTTCAATTTGCATAAGAAACCCCAAACTAAGCTGGACTGACCAACCCCATTTTACCTAATGTTCAATAGGGATATCAGTTGGAATTCATTCAAGATTTTCTTCCATTTAATGCATTTGCCAAGTGATGGAATTTAAATGGTTTAAAGTAACCCTTATTATGTGAATTACCTTGTTTTTTACACGAGCAATGTTTTTATTCAGTTAAGAAATTTGTATAAGTTCAATTCTAATTAAATGCATGTCAAGTTGACCTTTTCGATCGGCTTTCAAGCTTGAAATTGGACAATTTATGACCGTCTTTTGCGAGCACCTTCGGCCTGATTTCCTCTAATCTGATTTATCTGTGCAATTTTTTCCTACTCCTTCTCAAACTATTTCAATCAAAGACAAACTTTCAATTGGGAAACCAAAGCGGCTGCTTCCTCTTCCATTTGAATGCTAATCTTTGAGCCACGCCCACCGACCCCTCGATTTGTATTCGTATTCGTATGGAAAGAAAAAGCCAAAGCTCAGCATTAAAAAGTTTCCGTACAAGTTTTTTGCAGTCACTTTGCCCACAGATATATTTCATCTCCTGCTACTTTGGTCGCTCTTTTTTGTGCATTTTATCAGCATATCATGCGATTAACTTTTACATAAATGCCTATCAGCCGGCCCCCGACTCCTTGAGTTATCCTTGGCTCCTTATTCATATGCTGCTGCTTTTCCACTACGTATTTGTACGAGGCCTTGGCTCACATGTGTGCCTCAGGTACACTCAGCGAAAAGGGTGCACAAAATAGGATAATCCAAAATAGCATTGATGTATTGACAAGTGTTTGATTGTGGAACCTACTTACATCTATATTTGTGTAAAGAAAAATAGTTTAAAATTCAATAAGAACTTAACAAGATAGGAAATGTTAACAGTTGTTGTATTTTAAACTAAAATAATGTTTCCGTTGTAAAATCTTATTTTTAGTTTCGAAATTAAAAAAAGAGAAGCAATAAAGGGATAATATGTTTTACGGATGAATTGCTTTGTAGACTCTGAAAAGAAAGTATTTTTAAAATGCAATAAGAGTTTAATGAGATAAAATATATAATATGAATATTACGTTTTTCTTTTTAAATAATATAATTTAAAAAATAATATAAAAACAGGTCTTATAAAAACCCAATCTTTTGATAAAATATTAATATATACCCACAATTTTAATTTTCTAATTTCTATAGTTACACCCCGATGCAAAAACTATTTCGTTCTATGCCAAAATGCAAATCTTAAAATCATCTTTTTACTGATAACTACAACACTATTCTTTTAATATTGCCTAGTCGATTTCCAGCCAATTTTTCCTATGATGAATAAAATTATTTTAATAAAAATATTAATTTTGTAAAATTAAATTTTATATTCCCAATTTAATTATGCCATTGGAAAAACAATATGTTTAATGATATAGTGAAAATCTCAAAGTCATCCCTGACTTACTGAAGAATATTAAAAATTTGTTTGAGGTTTTTATTTAAAGATTACAAATATTTTATAAGCAAAGGCATATATATTTTAGTATTCAAAGGTGTAACAATATTTAACTAATATTTTAAGTAAAATAATAAAAATATTCAAAGGCTAAGCAATATTCATAGCAATATTTTAAATAAAATAAAATATTCTTAATATAATCATGCGATTGGAAAACATTTTGTGCCTTGCCGCAAGAAAAAGGCAATGGCAACTCGCATCCCAGCGATGAAAGAGCGGGAAAAGCCGCGGATCTCCATATCTCGATGGGCAGACATTCAAGGCGGCGCGACATGAACGTCAAGGGTTTTGGCTGCGATAAGGAAGTGATGTTCGGCGAAGAAGAAGAGGAGAAAGGACCTCCGCCGGGAAGAGGAAGCAGCCGAAAAGGACGAGGCAGATGCTTAGCCCCGTTGACAATTTTATTTGCATACTTCTTGGCGCACAGGGCGACGCGTCTTATGACGCATGACGGAATGATTGCGCCCACTTCGAGTGCTGCACCCACCCCCCCCCCCCCCCCCACACACTTTCTCCTCACCACTTTCCCCGCCTTTGTTTGTGTTTGCTTCGCGGGGAAATTTCACTTGGGCCTCCTTGGTAGTTTTTCTCGATTTTTTGCTGGCAATCGCACTCGTTTCGCTGCCAACTCAATTAAAGTGTCCCCACGGTTTTTTGGCAGCTTGGCACACGCACACACACATATGCCACTCGATGTGGCCGGAAATGCCCGCCAGGGTTGCCACGGTCACGAACAACGCACTGCATTTGATGCGTTGACTTGGCTTAGCCGCTGACTTTTTCGGGGCAAGTTCCCACCGTTCATCGAACACCAAAGTGTTGGTAATCCCGGCGACCGCTGCGGCCGCACGTAGCACTTCCCGTATGCTAATAAATTATTTGATTTGCTTTAAAAACCATAAAATGGGCAGGCCACATGCAATTCTGACCCCTGACCCCGCAAGCAGCGCTTAAGTGCACACTTAGCCCGGCCCACACTGCGTATGATAAATGCTAAAAGCAATGGCCAAGCCGGCAAACTCGGCGCTCACTGGACCACAGAGCCAGCCTTTTTCAGCTCTCGCAATTCGGCGGTATCCTTTATTTTTGGTGGCCGGTTTAAGGGGATTTCGCATGGCCCAGTTTCCCAGTTACCATCTTGTTTGGCCAAAGGCCGAGCAACAGGTATGGGTATAAAAATGAATGAGAAATAAGGGGAGGGGGTAAAAGCGCTCAAATCGCACGGTGGTAACATAAAAATGCACGTTAAATTGGGCTTGGGGAAGAAAATACAAAAAAAAATTGTAGAAAAAATAAATGTAGAGGTGTATATGCATATGCAATCGACAATCGGCAATCGGCAGTCGGCCTAGAACTGCAAAAGGGTTGAGTCGCCAGTCGGGGGCAGACAATCGATTGAGGGCCTACAATGTGTTGGGGCATTAAAAGCCATAGTTGATGCCTCAATCGCGCATTTTTATGGCCCCACCAAGCATTCAATAAAAAAAAATGCAAAAATTTATTATAGCATTTATGGTATTCGCCATATATTTCGCCTGGTTTTTTCTGCCACATTGCTGGATTTTTTTGTCGGGGCGCAACCAGAAAACGAATATAACACGGGCTTCGCAAATAAAGAAATTACAATTATTAATTTGATATATAAATCTGTTATGGGTACTATAAGTAATCGTCGAATTTCGCACTTTTTCATATGCAGATGGGAAAAACAGTTTTTGCGGCCCGCAATGAGAAATGTTTTTCATTATTTCCGCCAGGCGTTTGACAGGCGAATAAGTGTTGATCTTGGCCGAAATTGAGTTTTTTACAAATTCACGTTGTAATATTACCATGACATTGGATTAAGCTAGAGCAGCAGGGCATTACAACTTTTTGTTGATGTTATTTTGGACATTGGATTTTTACTATTAATTCGTTTTACATTTATTCTGCTAACCGAAAGTTGTATATTCTTAACAAAAATTGTTTTTATAAATGCCAAATAAATTTGGAAAAATCAGAAATACATTGGGCAAGTTTTAAAATGAACAAAAATTGATCTTGTGAAAATATTTCTAAGTTTTTATGGATGCAGAAGACTTGTAGATATGTAAATTAGTATAATTTCCATCTAGGTATATCTTAAAAAATACAAATATATTTTTTTCAAATAGGATTCTTAAACAAAATGTTTGTAAAATCCATATGCCTAAGCAAGTGGCGCCTTAATCAAGTTGCTCGAATGTCAGCGGGTATTGAGGCAGTTCCAGAGGAGCCCCTCCCCTCTCCGTGTCCTGTCATGCCATCACTTTTGTTATCCTGGCAATTGACAACTTAACGATGCCTTGGCTGCTCCTTGAATGGCATGCTCAAAACATTATCACGCACAGCGGGACAAGTCGTTGGAGCCCAGGATATTGGACCGGGGGTTCGGGGTGGGTCGTGTAAAAAAAGCATAAAAATGCAAAAGACAAAGGACAAAGGACATGTGATTGCTGGGCGTCCGCCCACCCTCTCCCCTGAATATGTGTGTTTAATAAAAAAATTATGAACTTCAATTACGCAGGAGGAGCGAGAGTTTGAGGCGCCGCAGCGAGTGCATAAAACGCTGAACAAATAACAGCAGCCAGGATAAGAGGGCCATGTGTGCAAGTGCCTGTGTTTGCATAACATAATTCTTTCTGGCAAAGTTGTAAACCCAAAACGAGGACGTGTCATGTTGGCGGGAATGGGCGAGGTACTCTCACTTTTTACCCAAGTAAGCCACGCTGCTTTCGGGCCAAATAATGTGGCCAAAGGAGGGCAAGTTCTGCGGCATTTCGGAGTACTCATTAAATATCTTCAAAAATATTATATTATTCTTAATTATTAAATAAAATAAAATTATGTAAGTATTTTAAAAATTAAAATAACAAATAATACTGTTATTAGAACTAACCTGTATATAATGATACATCATACTTATAGACTAGGTACGGTAAAGGGTGCTGAAAAAGTATTAAGAGGTCCTTCCCATGACTGTTGTTGTATTTAAATTGAAAATAATAATAATATAAGCTTATATATTATTCTTAAAAACTAAGTAAAGTAAAGAATGCCGAGCAGGTACTGAAATGTAGAGGTCCTCTCAATCCCTAATGCTATATTTAATTAAAAATAGTTATCAAATTAAACTTAATAGTTATAAGGACAATGGTGCTTTATTAAATCGAAAATATACTTATATAAAAAATATTCCAATGTATTATTGTGCTAAACGTGATATAAGGATATATTATACCCAAGAACTTGGTAAAGTAAGGGGTACTGAGAGGTCCTTCCATCCACTGGCATTGGGTTATCTGTGGGATGGTGTGATGTGGGGAGGAGACGTGCATGTGAATGGCGGCCATAAATCAGCTGACGACAGCCAAGGGCAGCCGGGATCAAGAGGAGGAGACCGAGTGTGTCACCCGGAGGACTGACGGCTCGCCTTTAATTGGCTTGCAGCCACCGAAGGCCTTGTGCGGCCTACCTTCCCCGCAGCCCTTGGCCCACCCCCCCCAAAGCCACAACCCACTTGCTCATCAGCATAATCGCCGGTGTAATCGTCGCGCGAAAGCGCCACACCTCTCCTCGAAATAGAAAAGTGCCACCGGCTCAGAGATCATGGATGCCAAAAATGGCACTTAACACTTGGCAAATGTCGCTGCCGTTTTGGGCGGCCATTTACGTCCGCTGCGTTACGCCGCTTCCGTTTCCGTTCCGCTTCATTTCCGTTTCGCCTACCACGTTCCATCTGTGTTTGCTATGTCGCACATGCACTCCTATGAGGCATATACCTTTTTTAATTGTTTGCTTAAATATGCAATTGAATTTACATGTTCAAATATTTATTTTAATTACAATTTGCATTCAACTGCTTTAAAAGAAATCAAGGAAAATGATGTTGTGTATTGGAGGAACCTGAATATTTAGCATACTCATTTTTCGTGGGGGCTAACTATGTTTTTTTTTTGCAAAAAATTGAAAATAATTATGATTTCTGGGTTTAAATGGTACTGGATAGGAAATTAAGCAACGAGCTCAACGAGGTATGACATTCCTCGATCTGACTTTAATTTTTTTTATAGCAGCCAAAAAACTGAATTTTTAGGGCGAAAAATGGAATTACGATCTTAGTCAAAAATACGAGATTCAGATTTTAATCAAAAATACGATTCTTCTTTCCAGTTTTTCAATCGTAGTTTAGTCAAATCAAGGCGTTGAGCAAAAAAACCGACTGTTTTGAACAGCTTGCTAAATATGCTAACGATCCCAATCAATTTAAGGAACATTTATTTTTTGACCAATTTTCGCATTTTTTGTAAGGGGGTGCATCGTCTTTTTTTGAGGAAAATGTGAAAAGTTAAAAATTTTCAGGTTTGAATGCCATTGGATAGGATACTAAGCAACGAGCTCAACGAGGTATGACATTCCTCGATCTGACTTTTAATTTTTTTATAGCACCCAAAAAACGGAATTTTAAGGCGAAAACTGGAATTACGATCTTAGTCAAAAATACGATATTCAGATTTTAATCAAAAATACGATTTTTCTTTCCAGTTTTTCAATCGTAGTTTTGTCAAATCAAGGCGTAGAGCTAAAAAACCGACTGTTTTGAAAAGCTTGCTAAATATGCTAACGATCCCAATCAATTTAAGGAAAATTTATTTTTTGACCAATTTTCGCATTTTTTGTAAGGGGGTGCATCGTCTTTTTTTTCGAAAAATGTGAAAAGTTTAAAATTTTTAGGTTTCAATGCCATTGGATAGGATACTAAGCAACGAGCTCAACGAGGTATGACATTCCGCACCCAGCCCTTTATTTTTTTTATAGCAGCCAAAAAACTGATTTTTAGTGCGAAAAAATGGGACTAAGATTTCTATGTTTTAAATTTGCACCTATTACTTGGGAAATTTCTGATGTATTCTTTTTCTGTCTGGCACTGGGGCGTTAAGTTTCTTTACATGTGCTTTTGTGCCTGCGTAGCCATCTCACCTTTTTCCACCTGCCAGGTGTGTTTGCGAGATGCCGCCGAGCCGAGCTAATCTGCTGACAGGCAGTTGCACAGTCGAGTCTGTTGCAGTTGCAGGTTGCAGGTTGCCCATTGCACATGGTCTGGTTTCAGTTTCCCGCTTTCGGGTTTCGGGATTCGGGTTGCTGATTTCTGGAGGCTGGCAGCACATGGCAAGTGGCATTTCGGAGATGGTCAGGCGGCAGGATGTGTGCGCTGGATATTTGCCCGGGGCGGGGAGTGGGGGCCGGGAAACTTATCTGGCCAGCGGCACCCGGGCCTCGATTCGCTGCCCAGGGGCAGTTATCGGCGGCGCCACAACACAACGATCCAATTTCCCGACCACCGCCGAATATTCCACCACGGCGAGGAGTACAGCATGTTACATAAACTGCTTACAGAACAACAAACAAGCTCCTGGGCATATAATATGGGCGTTTATCATTTAATTAATTGCCTTTCGTTGCCGTTTTCATTAAGTAATTTTCGCCCTTCGCCGTTGTTTGCTCCTCCTCGCTTTTCACTACTTTCCCCATTCTTTTTTCTCCCCTTTCTTTGTTGCATTTCCCGGCGAGGGAAAAGCTGTGGGAAAATTCAGAGAGGGCAGGAGCAACAGCTGTGGGCTGTAGCCAGCTTGTATATGTGTTCTTATTGTAGTTGCACTCAAAAAAAATACAATTCTTATAATTTCGATACATTTTAAAGGCCTTATATTTAAAGTGAAATGTGTTGTTTCAAAAATATATTCTAAATAGTTTTAATTTCATAAAGACGCCATGTTTTTTATGTTTGACTTTGAAAATCAACAACTATTTGAACGTAGTCAGTGGAATATAACGTAAGCTCTTCATTTAATATAATTATAATTTTTTTAATGTTAAATAAATCCATAAGGTCTTTAATTACTTTAATATTACCGTTTGTTGTTCAAGATATAACTCAACCTTTGCACTGCTTAGTCAATTATTTTTAAAACAATTAGCTAATGATTTTTGTAGAGGTGTAGGATAAGGTGAATAAAATTAATACCACTTATATTTTATTTACTCATTATGATTTTAATTTATTAAAGAATATTTTACGCAATTTTCCGAATTTATTTAATATATTTTTTAAGGAAAATCCATTATTTTTGAGATATAGATATGCCAACAAGATAGGGATAGCTTTTTCCAGCGTGTTCATATATTCCTTTTTTTTGTAAATGTATACATATGTTGGTCCTGGAGAGTTTGCTTATATAAATACACATGTGTGTGTGCGAGCTGCGAGTGTGTAGAGCGAGCCGGCTTTCGATCGGCTCCAAATTGCCACTCGTTGTAAAGTGGCAATTAACGCCACATGACGCTGTCAACAAATGGCCCTGGCTAGGCATTACACACTCCCCCATCCAAACACCCAAACACCCCATCCAAACACACACTCACTGATATGTGGGGCACTTACAACACTTGTTAAGTGCATTTTTCAATGCCCCCGGGGGTTTTCGGCGTTCTGGAAAGAGCTCAAAGGGATTTTCCGGCGGACTGGGGGGCACCTCGATTGTGCTAATTTTTAAATTATTACTCGAGACACGACAGCAACACGAATGCATTTCCCGGAAAAATGGTTCAGGAGAAAAGGTGTGCCCCAGCCAAAGCTTAGAAGGGAGTGAAATCCGATAACAAAGCCATTTTCTACCCATTCTACGGCCACGCCCACCTGTCATTCGAAGTCGTTTGGGGGCTGGGATTTGGCGAAAATGAGGGCTCTTCGTTATTTTGGACATGGGCCTGTCACGGCTGTCATGTCCCCTAGCAGCTCGTTATTGCTATTATTATGTTACTCGAAAACAATGGCTGGCTTGGTTAATTGTAGAGCAGTCAGTCGAAGGACTTCTATGTGGAACCAGTCGAAAGATAGGAAAGGATCCTACCTTTACTGATAATTTTCCGATTTGTACACCAATTACATAACTTATAATCATATTAGTCAGAAATTTGTAAACCTATAAAGTGTTTATATTCGGGATTTTAATAGAAGGAAGTTAAGTAATTAAGTTATACATCGCTTTTCTTAAAGCTTTAGATGAAAAATATTTTTTTATAAATTAATACCTTAGTAAGGATCACACCTGGAAAGGATCTTAATGTACTGCATCCATTTTTCCATTTTTAATAAAATGACATATATCTCATATCTCCTAAATTCACTCCACTTCCTCTTTATGATAAAACCCTCTGATTTCTATGAAATTATGATATTCTTCTTAACGCCGTTTAAAATGAATATATGCTTTTTACAAACCTACAAATTTAATATAAGCCCTGTCAACTGCTAGGGTATATATAGTACTAAATTTATTTTAACAAATTGTGTTCCATAGATTTTTTATTTCAAAGGGAATATAAATTTCTTTTATAAAATTAAAATTACACATTTTATAAAACCTGCTGAGTTTCCGTTAAGTGCATTGTTTAGACATAAATATATTGTATAAATTATATCGTATACTCGAATACTTTCTTGTGACTACAAACCTGTTGACCATTATAAATTTGGGGGGCTCATAAATCAGATAATAATACTTTGAAGTGGCCGAAATACATTTAATTTATATGATTTATAAGGTCGGAAATGTATTATTTTCTGCTATAATATGATTTATAAGGCGGAAAATGTATTATTTTTTGCCATATAAACCTCTGCAAGGGTTGGTTTTCCCCTGTCAGTTTTGCCATACTCAAAGCCCAACTTAATGTGGTTCCCCCATCATTTGCAGGCTGTGTGGACGGCGCCTCGAAGCGCTTCTTCACCGACTTCCTGCAGGACCTGCCCACTCCGGGGACCGGAGGACCCACCTTCGACACGACCATCGGAACCAACATCACAGGACTCGTCGGCAAGACGGTGAAGCTGACCTGCCGCGTCAAGAATCTGGGCAATCGCACGGTGAGTACGCACTGAAATGGCTCGCAGGATGCGGGATGCGGATGCAAGTGGAGGCTGTGCATAATAATTTTTAAGTACTTGACCAAAAAGAAATGAGTATGAAAAACAGGGGGCAGCAAAAAGTAAAAGTTTCGCAGCGCAAACTTGTCAAAAGGCGTTACGCTTGACAGGGCGGCGAGTGCAGCTGCAGCATGCCACGCCCCCTGCCGCCCCACCGCCTACCGCCGCCCCCTCAAGGAGGCGTGGCTGAAGGCAGCTGTCGCCTGTCGTTTTCGGTTTGGATTTTGGCCTCGGCCGCGGGGATCGAGGGGGGTGTTCTGAGTGAAAAGTTGTAAGCCAGCCCCGCTTTTCATTATGAAAATGCAGCTGGAAAATGCAGTTGCATTTGGCCGTTGCGCTGCTGTGTTGCATTGCTGTTGCAGCTGTTAAACAATTAGCAAATTAAACTTTCAACTTTGAACTTTCAACTCTGGCAGCCGGCGAGCGAAATCCGAGAACAATGCCAAAACAAAGCCGTTGCAAATGTTTCACTCCGCTCAGTTTCAGTTTCAGTTCCAGTTTGGTTGGTTACCAGTCGCAGTTCATTTCTAGTTTAGTTCGGTCCGCACCACGCTGCGTATGAGTGACGTGAGTCGTGAATCGTGAATCCTGAATCGTGAATCGTGAATCGTGAATAGCGAATAGCGAATCGTGGACGACGAACATAGCGTCGCCTTTTAGCAAGTTTCCTCAAGTGTCGCGAGCGGCCATAAAACTTTTCAAATTTTTACGCTTTGCTGGCTTATTAGGTGAGTGGCGCTGGAGTCCTGCAAGTCCTAGTTTTCGGGGCACCGAGTTCGAGTCCTCCCCTAAAAGCCCGAAAAAAAAGTTTTCGCCGCTCGCTTCCCGTTTTAATTTCAGTTTGACAAAGTGAATGAATGAATGCCTCGCAGATGCCCGGATAAGGGGGTACTGTTCGGAAAAGTAGCTCTGAGTGGGGTTTTTCGCTGTGGACGCGTCCACCTAATTACCAGTGCCACGCAAACAAGCCGCAATTAGGTACGCTGCCTTCTCGGTATCAATTATTCCTCAGCCATTTCCGCTGCTTAATTGTTATTTGTCGACCAGAACTATCCGATTACCAACTACCCATGGGAGAATTATATTCAGTGGGTGTATATTAAAAGTCATACGGCTGCTGTCAGATCTTGTTTCCGATTTTCCTCCATTTGTGATGGTGAAAAGTTTTCAACTGAAAGCAAACTAAAATGCCTTGAAGATTGGTGGCAGAGAGCCTTGAAAATTATTTGATTAAAACTTTATAGGTGGCTTTAAGTTTTTACATTTTCAAGACATTAGTTTAGGTTTCCCTTACGTTAAGTTTAGCTGTGGTCACATAACACCTTACTTTTCTGTATATGAATTCATAACAATTTATGTTGCGCTGAAGATCGCTTTTCCTCTAAGTTTCTATCACTTTCCTTAAAAGGGTTGAGTTAAGATAGTTCAATTGATCAAAATTCATCAGGCTACTTAACTTATCGCTTACCATATTTGTTTCTAGTTCCACCCCCACCAATTAGTTAAATTCCTTTCATCAGATGGTTAAACTCCTCGAACCGATTACTCCTGCATTAGATCCAATTAGCTCGCCCATTACTTGGCTTTATTTACTCCCACAACTACTTGGTAACTGCTACCTGACTGGCATAAATCCAGAATTCATCCGAGACTTGTTGTTTTCCGTACCGAAATATTCATATATGTAGCATATTACCGGGCGAATTCCCAACGTGATATATGCATTTGCCGCATGGTCCATTTTCGATTTACCGAGTGCGAAGTGCGTTGGTCATCGAAGCTGATGAGCTGGCTAAATACTGTGTAATTAATCACAGGCCGAGCAGCTGGTCATTTATAACGCCAGGCAGCCCCTACCACCAGCCCCATTCCTCAGATATCAGATGATTTCCTCCCAGACGCCTAATTACTCAGAGGATGTTAGTCCATGAATTATATCGGCCGCCGAGTGAACGAGTTCCATTTTCAGGGTCTGGGAGTCGGCTCCTTATTGCATCTTGCACATGTCCCTTAATGGCAGCCATTTTCCATTCGATTTAACAATTTTCAAGCGACTTTTTTATGCTAAACAATGAGTGGCGCCATAAAGTATGCTCCCAATTCAATTTCATGTCTGAGAAGGCAAGAAATCGTATGGCTTCAAGATTATTTATTCACTTGCTCGAAACATATTTAAATCTAATTGAAGTAATTTTTTATACTCAATCCAATCGATGCTTTCTACCAAACTTTAAAAAAATAAAAAGAGTTTAAGCATCTATCTAGGTTTCACAAAAATCACCACAGCTTGTAAATTTTTAAATTTAGCTGTCTAAAAGTATGCAACAATAGTTATCTAACTCATAAAGTCGACTATCCAGTATTCGCTGCATACTTTTAGACACTTAAAATTGATTTCTGTGCTAATACAATTATTTCTAAGATTTTTCAAAAATAATTTGAAGACATGACTCGAGCTAATTAACAACTCGAGCTGAGTCCTTATAAATAAGACAGTTCCACATTTCCAACAAATCCTTTGTGCCAGGCCAATTCCTAGGAGATTCGGAATGCGGAATGTCTGGGCGACATTAAAATTTCCCTTTGCAATTCATTAGCAAACGCGATTTGGTGGCGGCAGAGTGTTTATTAACAAAGCCGCCCCACTTAACTTTGCCTGGGTGGTTTTTGATGGGGGTGTTGCCTAGTGGGTTAGGGGGTTGCTTGGGTGATTTCTCAGTGGGTGGTGGTGGTGCTGACTGAAGGAACATGTCATTTGCGGTCTTCGAGAGGCGACGACCGCAAGTCAAGGCTCCTTCGACACCGCAGAATGCCAATGGCTGCGGATTGGGGGTGGATTTTCGGGGGATCGGTGAGGGAGCGGGTGCCCCAAATTCTCAATGGATGTACTTCATTAGTGTGTAATTGTGAGGGTGTGTGTGTGCGCACTGTGCATGTGTGGGTGAATTTAATTGCCAATGCCCTGGGCAATGACCGCAGCCACAGTAGGAACAACGACAACGTGACCATGATGACTGAGGAGTCGGACTCCAGGTACAGTGGTGAAGAGCCACAAGACTTTCGGGCACTCCAAAAATATTGATTTTGTCTTTGGATGGATTTTCAAGTGAAATCCGCACGGCAAGGGTACTTTAAATGATTGTTTTCCCAAGAAAAGTACTTGACATACTGACTCAAGTACAACTTTATGATATTAAATTGCCAGAGAAATTTATTTGGGGCTAAATTAAACAAATATTGTTAGGTTTACCAAACTGAAATGTTTTTCTCAGTGTCCAAAAGTATGCAACAACATATTGAATCCATTATTCATTGCATACTTTTAAACACCTTAACTTTAAAATAGGTATTGTAATTTATATATGTTTGGTTATTATTTTATTTTATTCTATAACTACTTAATAAAAAATTTATTTTAAAAGTTTTTTTTTCTGTGATCTCTTACCGATGTATTTCCGTATTTGTTACAGATTTTTATTGGTTCAGTTATCTGAGAGATAAATTCTGCTCAAAGAAACCACTGTAAAGGGGGGTCCTTTTGGGGAGGGATGGTCAAAAAGCGACCCCCCGTCGATTTCTGGGCAACTGCAATTGAAATTGTTGCGGTTGATTTTACAAGTAAATTGTCACTGGCAGTTGTAACCAAACCCATCTGCCTGAAGGACCCCCCGTCCCCTGAGTCCAGCCCTTTGGCACCGAAACAATTGAAAATGCAATTTAGCGTGTGAGGTTTCGCTGCGTTTCGACTCCCTTTCGTCCTTTTTCCGTTCCGTTTCCGCCGTTCCGCTGGGGGTCCTGGCATCCTCCATTTTTTCCTTCAATATCCAATTTTTGGTCTTTTGTTTTGCGACTGAACACCGCAGTGGGTCCATCACCTGTGCCCCCCTTTCATCTCAGTTGGACGCCACTGCGATTTCGATGGGTATTCGTTTCGCTTTCATACGAAAAAATAAAGCTGAAAAAAATAAATCATCTGACTGGGCAACTCGAGAGGCACAGGAAAAAATTCTATGAAGCTAATCCTTTAGTTGTTAGTTCTGAAAATAATATTTTCCTAAGAGCGATTGGTGTGCAATTAAAAGTATTTAATCTTGGCCTTACATATATATTTTTTAAGTATTTTTCAGATTTTATAAACACTTTAAAAGGTATTTTATAATTTTTCCAACACTAATGTAACCCATTTTTTCTCAGGCAAAGAAAGTTATACAACTCAACATCATGAGAACTATACAACTTATTTGTTTAAAAAAATTGTTTATAAATATTAAATCAAGTAATCATTTTTTCCTGTGTTTTTCCGGTGAAAAACTTTCTTTCTTTTTGGCACTTTTTCGCTTTGGCGAAAGTCAAAGCCTTTTCCTCCACGCACAGAAATAAAAATTGCGTTTCTACAGTTCGTTTCTTTTATTTCGCCGCCTCTGAGTGCCACGCCCATTCGCTTTTTGCCCGCCTTATTTGTATGTCTGTCTGTTTGTTTGTTAGTTTAACGGCACAGGACTAAAAGCAACTCCACGGGCAAAAGAATCCAGCATCGAGAGAAGAAATAAAAAACTTTCGGCTTTCCCTGACAAAAAAAAGGAAAAACTTTAAGAATGTCAACCACTCCCCCCGTTAAAAATCAGAATCTCCTTCTCTTTGTGCCAAAAAGGGAATTCGTAGTGCATTCATTAAATTAGTTGTAATACCCAGTTGCGAAAAAAGTCGGGGGGACTCATTAAAAAATCACTTTTTCTAGGGTGGCGTAAGTTTGTGGGTGGAAGTCTTTCTTTGAGAAGGGAAAAACGCTATAAACACATCGATTGCCACGCCCACTTGGCCACGCCCACGAGGAGCTCATGGGACGCCGCCCCCTCAATCAGGAATCAAAATATATTTATATAACTGAAGGAAAATCACATTCTCGTGTGTTGTCATCGCTTTTCTTCTTTTCCCTCTTTTTTGTTTTTTTTTTTTAGGGGCGGTGGGCGTGGCCCCCTGTTGGCTGAAAGCAAATCAATCAAAGAAATGTTTAATATTTTTCGCTATGCGCTTCACGGGTCGCGATGACATAAAATCCATGCGAACGATAGCGAAACCGAAACTGAAAGTCGGGGGAACGGGGAAAATGTGGAGATGTGGAAAGTCGAAAAGCTGAGCGACTGTCATGGCAGCCGGAAAAACGCAGGCGGCAACAACGATTGTCTGTGTGTCAGCTGTCAATTTTCCAGCATTTACTTAGCTGGCAGGGGCAACGCGGTGAAAGTGTCTTGGAAAATGTCTATTTGGCCATGCAGGCGGCTTTTCTTCTTCACTTTTTTCTGGGGAGGGGTGGGAACACACAAGAAAAAACAGCTAATGATCTGAAGTGTGCTTACCCTTTCCCAAGTCAGGTTTTACACATAGAGAAATCATATTAATTAGTTGAAAATATAAAGATCAGACCTTCAAACTGTAACTGGCCGGTTTATATAGTTACAAGAGTTGTAATATACCATCTCTATATGTAATATACTGTTATATTACCAGGGCTGAATATATTTATCTGCTCTGGTCACACTATCCAAACCCTGAGAGAGCAGAATAAAAAAGAAAAATTATTTCCTGATACAAAACTTTCAACAGACAACCATTTAGCCATAAATAATGAATATAAAAAGTTGTAATGAATAAAAAATATATGTCCAGTTATATCTGTAAGCCCATAGGCGGATTAAATTATTTTTACAGTGGGACACAGACAATATTTCCCCTCAATTCACCTCTAATGAATATGCAAATACCCAATAAATATCCCATTTTCTTGATGTATTTTTCCGGCAAAGCAGCAGCAAACAATAAACCCGGTAATACATAATAAATGGCTCGGCAATTAGAGGGTGGTGTGAGTAGGGTTCTCCAGGGTTGCCAGGTGACATATGTATGCAGATATGCTCTGTATACCCACTGCCATCGTTTATCTTCGTCAATGGTTTTTGATTTACGTGCCCGGTGATTGCTTCACCTTATATCTATCTCCGGCACCCTTTGCACCCCGCTAATGTGGCAGGTCAAAGGTCACACGGCATTTAAATACAATTTCCCTGCCCCGCAGCCAAAATAAAATACTAAAAAATAAGCGAAATTGCGTTACGTGCCCCCCAAAAAAAAAAGGAAAAGGGGCAGTACTGCCTGCTTATTATTATTTCATACTCCCGTTGTTGTTGCCCAGGCAATTTTATTCAATTTCGCTTACGAATTTTCGACGCCACCGGCAATTGAAGCCGGAAAACAAGGAAATCGAGGGTGGCAAAGGGGTTTCGAAGCACCTGCCGGAAAGGACTTTCACTCCATCCACCTGAGAGACCCCCTCCAAAGGACCCAGCCAGCGTTTAGCTCGTTAGGATCATCGGACACTTGCGGTTTATGAAAAGCTGTTGCCGGCGCATCCTGGAACGTGTCCTGCGAGTGTCATTAGCGGCACAGTCGCGGCAAATCAAACCAACCTGGCAATCCTGGTTAACCATAAATTCTGCCAGAACCCTCTGAGCAATGCGGCCATTGATGGCCTTCTTATGCTAATTTCCCTGGCAATTTTCATATTTATTTTCCTACACTTTTCCCGCCATTTCTTATGGGCCGTTCGGCAGAGACAATTTGTGTGACCGATGGGTCGTATGAGTAATATTTTGCGTGTCTACATGAAAAATTCATGCGACTTGCAATCGCTCAGCTGCCAGATACATACATATATATATGAATTTCCATCTCCTCAGCCAGCTGGCAGCAATGCCGGCAATGGAAAAGCGTTTTTCCAACAGAATGATAAATTATTCAAAATGCAAAACGTTGCGTATGAGTGATTTAAAGCAAATACAAATACAAATACTATATATGTACATCGAAAAATGCGTAGCCATATGGGATATGTATGAGCTATATCGGCACAGGTAAGAGTGCCACGCCCCCTTCGGAGGGCTATTCCGATATCTTTGCATATTTATTGGCTTTCAGCTTTCAGCACAACATGTGCAGCCCCTTTTTATTCAGCTTTGTCTTGCTTACTTTTTATTAGCATACTTGGCTTCGAATCAAAATAGCCTGGCAGGATATTCGAAAGTGGAAATGGATCGAGGGTCAACGGAATAACCGATTCGAGGATGGCGAAAGTGCCCCAAATGACTACTTTCTATATGGTCTGTGCAAATAGATAAGGGTCTCGAATAATGTGTGTTATGTGGTGTATTCCCATTCAGTTCTGCTGGTTGAGTCAATAAACCAAATTGCAGCAGGAAAAATAAATTGTATTTGATTGCAAATTGAAGCGAATGGTGGGTATCAAATGAAATCAATCCATGGCCACGGGGTTTTCCACAAATGCATTAGATATTTACTCAGATTTCTAACCAGCTTGGCAAAACACAAAGTTTTATATGAGTTATTATAAACAAAATACAATAATTAATAAATACTGAATAAATACTGAAAAACTAAGAGTTGGGGATATATTTCAACAATGTTCAGGCTTCCTTTTTATTTATTTTTATTAGGAGTGTATAACCTAATAATATTTTGATACTTGTGGATCAACAGGTATATTTTTTTTATTACCTTAACATTTATAATTTATTTTCTTAGGACATTATGGATTTTTTTTATGGGGATACGCCACCTATCGGGCATTTATCGATGTCAAGTTGAGGTGCCCAATCAATCATCCTTAAACACATCTCATACCATCTTGCCAATCAGGCTTTCCCCGCATTTTCCCCACGTTTTCCCACTTTCCTCGACAGCGCTCGTGCATCTTATTTATTGCTTTATAAAACTGAGATGGACAGGGAAAAATGTCGGTAAACAGGGCCACAATGGCAGCCGGAAACCAAGGCATAAGCCCCCGAAAAACAAACAATGGCCCAAACCGAACTCGAAGCTCCGGAAAACTCTCTTTTCTCCGGCGACCTTCAACGCCATCAATCGAAAATGCCCCTTTTCCCCGGGAAAGTGGCTAGTTTTTACCCTTTTCTAATTTACTTACACTTGAGGAGTTTTCAAACGTGAACTTGGAAGCAAAACTTCTGCTTCATTAGTGGGGATGAAAGCGAGCGGAAGTCCGAAATGAAAAACACAATGAATTGAACAAACAAATGGAAGCGTAACGAATTGCCATGTGATTTTGCATAAACAAGTGAAGGAGGTCCAAGTCTAGCTGAAAAACTTTTCATAAAGTATGAACCAAGGATTGGCTTTATAAAAGAACTTATATAGCAAGCCCTTTTGAGACAATATACTCTTTTATAAATATATTTGAGAATATAATAGAAATAAATATAAATAAAGATAAAAAATGGTATGCTAACCTGTTAAAAAATAAAACTTGAAGATCTTAAGTCAACAACCGGTATAAAATATCCATAACTATTCAGACCACATTGATTATAAATATTCTGATCTATTGTATGATACCTTTCTTATTCATTTAACTACTGACATATTTTGATGGCTTAGTTCAAAGGTCACAATTTAATGGTGAATTGAACTGTTATTTTCTGAGAATCCCGACACTTAATTGCTTAATTCGCATTCAAAAAGCGAAAGTCAAACGAAGCGAAGTGGAATTTGAACAGCGACTGCACTCGACAACTGAAAGTTGGGGAAAAAGGGGCGAGGGTCGCTATTATAATGTCAGTCCGAATGGCATAAATCATAAATTACACGACGAGCTTGTCAGCGGCACTCGCTCCTCACACACACATACACTTGTTCCCTTTTTTAACTTGGCCAAGTCAAAGGCAATGTTGTCGTAAAACATTTACACGGAGAAAAAAAAGAAATGGAAATGCGGCCGCAGTGCGCTGGAAACTAAAAACCGAAACAACCGCAAGGATGTGCCACAGGAAAAATGGGAAAAATAAAGGAAATTCGCGGGAAGAGAAGGGGGAAAACTGTCATAAAAGTTGAGCACAGCGTGGGGGGTATTTGCTGCATAGAGTTAGAGGGGGGGGGTTTCTAAAAAGGACCAAGGCGAGTCCTTGCAGGTGATTTCCGCCTGTAGCCAGCGGCAACTTAGCTGTCAGTTCAGACATCGTTTTTGTGCAAACTTTGTCGATGTGGCTCCGCAGTTTGGGTTTCCCAGGATCGCCAGCTAATCTTGGCCAGGCGCAGGGGGATTGGGATTCGCCGGACTGGGTCCTTGGGAATTGGTCTCTGGAACTGGCTGGGTAATGGGAGTTGGAGATGGTAAATGGGAGATGGGAGATGGCCCTTCCTGGCTCCTTCGACGCGCGTTAAGCGAAACACGTACGCCGACCCACTCATCGCAAGGTCGCTGCTTCTCGACTCGTTGTCATTCTATGGGAGTCCCAGCATCCATCCAGCCCCATCTCACCTTGCCGCCAAATCCACACCCACTTGTACCTGGAGAAAAAACGCCCAGCACAGGCGGCACAGGTATAATCCCCAAGAAACTGCCAGGGCTGCAAATTAAATTAACCCAAATTGGTTAAAACTGAAGAGGATTAGACCCACTGTCTTATTTCATTTTGTGCCTTAAAATATTTAAATCAAACTTAGGGTGTTTAAATTAAATTCATATCAGATCAAGACTGTAGTTGCATATACAAAAGTTACATATATAAAATATCAGTTATACCATAAAAACTCTTTTTTGTTATATTAAAATATTTAGGAAACCATTATAATATGTTCATATCATTACAATATTAACTGCAATTTTTATAAAGATGTATATAAATACATTTTTTTAGGCTACTAGATTTTGCTATATATTAAAGGTTTTAAACTTAGTCAAACTAAAACGAAATGAAAATTATATTTATATTCATCAAATTGGAAAATGAAATGATTATAATGATAATAATGATTACTTTCGAACCCTGGAATTTTTTTATTGCACTTGAATTAACCATTTGATAAGCCAACTGATTTTTAAAATGTTATTTAGCCATATAAAATGATTTATTTTCAAGTGCTCTTGGCTTTGGGGTTTATAAATCTTCCCGATTTCCCTTCCGCCAGATTAATTTGGAATGAGATAAGTTTTCGGGCCCGTGTAGCCTCTGTCTGGTTGTACTTACACTTGATAGGCTTCACGTGGAACGTGTTCGTGTCCATGTCCGCGTCCTTGCACCGGATCCCCCCCCACCTCCAGATGTCCTGTTTTCCCGTCGTCCTGATGTCCCGTTGTCGCCGTGTCCTGCTGTCCTCGACAATTGCCGCGCAGAAGTTTTGCCGAGCAACATTCCGCCGTGAGCCGCCATCCCGAGCAGTTCGACGCAGCGGCGACAACAAAGAAGGGCTCTGAACAACATTAGAGCGAAAGTTTGCTCTTAACGAAGCGTTCAAGTGGAATAAGTGGAACAAATGCGACCTTGAGGGGGCGTAGTGGGCGTAGGGGGGCATGGCAGGGACTCGATATAATCAGCATCGTCGTCAGAGGCCGAACAAAAGGTGCGCCCCTAGAAGGAGCTCTACGGGAGAAGCTCAGGCCGACGACAGAGTACACGGGGAAAAATAGTAGTTGCTGGTTATTAGAATCATAAGAAAAATACTGAAGAAGTTCTCATTAAGACCTACAAATAGTTCTTCTCCAATTTGGACTATAACTGAATATAACTTTTTGGAACACAGCCTTATAGATAGATTTTAGTTTTTTGATTAATCCTGTACCACAAATTAAATGTTTATGTTCAAGATATTGATCACATGGGTGGAGAAGGGGTCCAAAATCAAAAAAACTATGATAACATAATATATGGAGTTTTAAAAAATACTTTTCTGATCTTAAATGTATTTATTATTCATTATATCATTATCATATAATGATCAAATAATTTTTAATTCATAAAACTTTTTTTTTTACCTTATTAAAATGTTTTTTAACCAATTTTAATATCCAAATTATTTCTCTCAGTGCCCCCGTGCAGCTCTGTCAGCAACAATAAGATTGTCAACTGAAAAGGGACAGGGACTGGGGCACGTTCATGCTGTGTTGATCCCCCTGGGCGATACCTATTGATGTTTTCAGAGAAGTTGATTGTAAAATAATTGAACAACAGGCTGAGCAAAGTGCCAGAGGCACATGAGCACCGCGGCCAATTGCTTTGTGGGGGGGTAGGGCATTACATGGTGGCTGCTGAACTCATCGGTGAACAATGGGGGGTACGACTCGCTTAGGTATTTACAGATACCCCGCTGAGAACATGGTCAACAGTTGAGTTCTGTCTATTTAAGGTGTTATTAGAAATTACTAGCTATGACAAGGTGGTGTAGAAACTGTGATGCAGCTATAGAAGCAATCTGCTCGTAAGGCTTGTGTTTTTATTTTGGTATATTTAGGTATTAGTTTGTGGCATTATTTATTCGATTGGCATTATTATGAATATTATTATATAACTTATTAAAGATACTACTACTTTAGAATAGCTTGAGAATCTTCAACCGATTACTTATTATTATAGACTAATGCAATAAAAGGTAGCAATGTACCACTAAGGTTAGTCATTTTAAAGAGTAATATGGTTAATAAAAAACTTAAATGTATAGTTCCTCTTTATAATCCTTATTATTTGTATTATAACTTATTTAAAATACCAAAACTTTGGATTACCTTAAGAAATTTTGTGATATTTTGAGTCAAATGTGCGGCCTCCTTGTTAACCAATTTAATTACGTGGTAATTCTTTTTCTCACATCTCATTTTGAGGCTTGTTTGATTTTGGGACCCCTTCCCGGAAAAGGGCCAACCTCCTGTCAAAGAAGGAACTTGGTGACCTCATAACCACCCACCAAGGGACGACCCCGGGTCCCTCAAGGCCATTGTTTGACAAGGCCAATCTCTCGTTCTCTATCGCTTTAAAGGCAAACCGAGCGAAGGGCAGGGGGCGGCAAACTAATGAGTGAACGTGTTCGAGCAAATTGGCCCTAACGGCATTTATCCCGACCCATAAACCCATGGCCTAATCAAACCCAGCCCCCCTTTCCCCTCGAAGGAAGTCGGTCCCTGGGACGACATTTATTGACCAAATTAAAAGATGCATAACAAAAGCTTTGTCATGCTGCTGGCGGAGCTGTCTTAAAACTTGGTCGAGCATAAATCATAAAAAGCAATCCCCCCCCCCCCCCTCTCATACACAGACACACCATCCAGTGAAAGACATTTACTAACTAAAAGCGACGTCGTCAACTAACAAACAGTAATAAAAACTTTTAACAGAGCCGACAACAGGAAAAAGGAGAGAAAAGAACACTGGATGATGTTGGAAGTACGGGATGGTTATGGGGGATTTCGGGCTGGATTTGAGGATGGTTATGGGGCCTTTCAGGAGGTCAGAATGGCAGGGAAAGAGCAGCAAGAAATTCAAAATAAATTAAAAGCAATAATGTCATTGGGGCACTGGGTTTGATTGGCATCCTCCTCATGGGGATTGACCAACCCCAAAAACCCACCCCCAACCCACTTGCCCACTGTCCTTAAAAACTTTTAATCTTAAATCAACCAAACGACGACAAATGTTCACAAGCAATTTCTTGTGCTTAGCAAATATTTACCCAATAAATTCCATTAAAACTAACAATTGGTTTACTTTTTAGCTTAAATGGGCGATGGGCGGAGGTGGGCGATGGGCGGTGGGCGGTGGTAGGGAGTGGGCGTGCTGAACTTTCAACTTGACTCCGTAGTTTTGTTGCTGCGGTGACAAGAGACAGCCACCGCAGCAGCTGAAATGCCGAAACCGAGCACTCGAAAAAAGTATGCAGATAAATTTGAGAAACGTATTCTTAAATTTTGAACTTGGTTTCTTAAATTAAAAAAAAATTAGTTGGGCTAAGAAATATAGCTTATAATAAACATAGAACATTTTATAACTCAAAATATATTATTTAATCTTTTTTGTGAAATTGTAAATAAAATTATACTTAGTTCTTATAATTCTTATGATGACAGGCAAATAATTAAGCCAATATAAAGCATCAATAAATTTAAGATTGTAAAATTCAAAATACAATTTATTTACTTTTTTATAAGATTGTAAATAAAGTCGTACTTAGTTTAAAATATCAAAGGGCCAGCCAAATAAATTCCCAAAAGAAAACACCAATTTTCCAATATAAATTTTCCAAGAAGTAAGGGAATTTTACCATTTCCGTGCCAAAAAGGTATGAAAAAATCTATATTTTCAGGTAAAAATAAGTATTTACCAGTACTTCATTGACCCCAATTCCAAATTCCACCCCGATTTCTCGCAGTGCTCGAAGTAAATGAAGGGTGCGCAGAAAAAGTGGGCTGTGGCGGGAAAAAGCGGGCGGCGAAAAGCCTTCGGAGGGGGCAGCCATGCGTAGGTGTCGTTGTAAGTGCCGGAAGTGGCTTTTTGCACAGCCCCTGCTTCCGTCCGCCATCGTTATTTTTTGCGGGGCTGGATGCGCGACATGCATAAAACAAAGCGATGCGAGCCAGAGTGAAAATAAATAAACATGCAGCCGGGAAAACCCAGACACAGCTAGTGGTGATCCTGAGGGGGGGAAAATGGGTTGGAAAAGGGGTGCCTTGTGGCTGGGGTGGCTGCAAATTGGGAGTCGTGGCTGCAAATTGGTTTGCCTTTTTTCCCCGCGCCAGTTGTAGCGAATTTCCCAACATCAGTTGCGGCGCCCGACCAACAAGCCAAAAAAAAATGAAACCCAAAAAGAGCAGAAGCAACAAAAAACCGAGAAGGTTTCAATTGCCAAAGTCAAATAAACTTGAGCTGAACGCTGAGCCAGGAGTTACTGATATTGGGGTTTATCACCAAGTTCTTGACGGCTTTTTACTGCATTAATGTCTTGGTACATCCTATGAAGTCTGGTAAAAATATCACTTATATGATGGGTTAGGTAAATCACTCAATACATAAATAATAAGCAGTTCAAAGCGCATTCTTTGGAATCTATAGGGAAATAGGAAGGTTCTTTTTATAGAACTTTGATAATAATTTTTTAAAACAGTTTATTCAAACAGTTTTTGACAAATAAACTTTGGATATAAATAAAATATATGTTTTTTATCCGACTGTTCTAAGACAATATCTAATAAGCCTGCAAGCCTTAAATCAAAAAATATTTTTAAAGCGCACTTAGGATATTTTTCAGCTACTTCAATTGATAGCCGATTGAATATGAGTCGAGAAAATTTGTAGGTTTGTTTGCCAACTCGAACTCTTGGAAAGTTTTTAACTTCGCGACCGAGTTGGAGAACTCCCCGCTGATTCCCACCCCGTTTTGAAAAGAATGAAAAGTGGGAGGGGAAGGGGGCAGGAAAACAGCGAGAAGAAAATGCCAATAACAGCGGCGAATAAAGAAATGAAAATCGCATTACAAGGGAAACTAAGGCGGGATGAGAAGCATAGCTCTTCCACTTTTTTCCTGCACTGGATTTGTGCCCCGCATTTTCCGTCCGCAGCCGGGCTTTTTGTTGTGGCAAAAAAAGACTTTGGCTCTGGTTTGTCTTCTCGAATACCCTTTCTTAAAAATCGCAGAGGTATACGTTTAGCTAGCTAAGTTATTTTGAAACTAAAAATATGTATCCGACAGATACGCCTTATTAAAGTAATCCATTTATATATAAATCAAAACTAATTTTTACTAAAAAAATAGGTAATCAATATTTTTTATAAATTTATTTGGGGGGATTTGTAAGCTATTTACTTAAAAAATATTGTTTCTTATAGATTTACAGATTTTACACAATATTGATACATTAAAAAAATTTTTTTATATTAATTAAAAAGACTTTTCTAATAATTTATAGTCTTTGTTAACACGACTCAAAGATAAAATATATTTTTAATATATAATATAAACCTATATATATATATTCCTTTAAAAATGTCTACGACTTGGAAATTATTTATTTTATTTGAGGTATACATTTTTGATAACATATCTTAATTAGTTCAAAACCTGGCCAAAAAGTGTATTTCTTGATTCCACTTTCGAATTTCACCTTACCCTCTTGTTTTTTGGTGGCACACATATCACGGACAACAGGGACATTAGGAGGTTTTTGGGAATCCCGCCCTTCTGATGATTGGCTGGAAGGCATGGGAGGTGGTTAGGGTTTTTTAAGGGGGGTTTTGGGGGAATTCTTTAGTCGAATCGGGACTGCGGCATGTGCTTCATGTGTCCCCAAAGCCGCGCTGACAAGTTTTTTCCACGACGCTTTCCTCGCTGGTTGTTTTTCCTTGCTCCGGCGACACTTTGTTAAACCCCCCCCCCACTGCTTTTTTTTTTCTTTATTTAGTGGGGAATCCAGGGGTTTGGGGGGTGCTATTTTCAGGGGGGGCCTGGGAAGCTTAAAGTTTGCGCTGCGTGAAACTTTTTAGTTGGTTTATATTGCACCGCGCTGGGCGATAGAAACGAGTGCAAATTATGAGATGTCCTTGCTTTTGAATATGTAAGGAGCTGTTCCTTTTTCACTCTCACCCTGAGAACCATTTCCCCGGATTTCCCACCGCTTTTCCCGCCGTTTTTCCTCAGTTTTTTCCCCCCGCTCCCCGGCTGTTTGCCGAGTTGTTTGCTTAGTTTATTGTTGCCATTGTTGCTGCACGTGAGTGGTTGCTGATTGGGACTACCTGGCAACGGAGCTGGGAGTCCGACTGCAGCCGAAATGAAGTGCCAATCAGTGCCCCCACCTGGGGCACCAACAAAGGGGGTGGCGCCCCTCGACCTTCCGCCCGCTGGGTGGAATTTCCCCGCCCACAAAATACAAAGCAGTCAAAGCACACAAAACAGCCAGCTCAGAAGTCATTCCGGCAGTCTTCCTCACGGAAACGGGGGAAAAAGCTGTCTTAAGATTTCCCGGAATTCTCGTGATTAACAATCCTGAAGCCTCACAGAGGAATACATTTGATGATTGCCATTTACAAAGAATATTTTCGCTATAAATATTCCTTCTTACACATTTCCTAGATTTTTATACTGACACTTTATTGGTATCTGTCCTTTGTAAGACAAAAATGTATGGCTCTAAATTGAAATATACTACTGATTAGCCAGGAACTTCCAATTTGTTAGACCTTTACCTTTGTTATTTCACTTATATATGTATACCTAGTATAAAAAAGCTTGGCAAATTTCAGCATTTTATTGCTTCTACATTTAAAATGGAAGAATATTTATTTACTAGAATATTTTCATCACATTTTGACCTATTTCCCTTTATTACATTTTACTTGAATTTTCCTCTGACTAATTGTGTAATTCAATATTATTACTAGTCAAGGGTACAAAGTAAATAAACCAAAGTCCTCTAACTCAAAAGCATACATCACTTCCCTCTAAAAACTAATGCTTTTAAAATTGGATTAATTTTTGCGGGCTTGCCTTCAATTTAATTTGATTTCAAATTTAAAGGCAAATATTTTGCCGTCAGTATGGATACCTGAAATCCCAGTTTCGGTCCCAGTCCCTCGATTTTCCCCAGCGCACCCCCGATGGCACAGAAACCTGACTAATGACACTTCCGTGATGTTGGCCAGAAATGCTCGCTAAATAAATTGAGCCCTGCAAGCCCCGGCAAGATAGTGCAAATAATAATCACATTAAATTAGAAAATTCTGCACTCATAATTTTGCTCATTTTTGCTGTTGGATTTTCGCTTCCTGCCGTTCGCCTGCCAGAGGCCACGCCCCCTTTTTGGCACACAAAAGAGGGCGGAAGGGGTTCGGAAGGGGTTGGGAAGGGGTTCGGAAGGGAGGATTTCATGGATGCCAAAAAAGCCAGAGGCATATTTGAAATGGCTGTAACCGGCAACTGTTTTTATGCCGTGCTGCTGGCCAGGGTCGAAATGGGCTGGGATTTTCCGAAGTGGTGGGGTCACTCTTCATTTGGGGCCTGGAAAACAGCAGAAACGCGGAATTGTGGCAGCTGCTGCAGTCGAAGTGAATCTGAATTTGTATCTGTATCTGTATCTGTATCTGAATTGGTATCAGAATGTATATATTGTAGCACACAATAATGGCCTCAGATCATCCAGTACAAGTACCCATCCCCAGAAAACCCCCCTTTACGATTTTTGAAGCACTGAGCAGAGCGGAAATCATTTTTGGAGCACCATAAATTGCTTCGCATTTGGGATGGAGGGGGGTTTTGGAATGGGAATGGGGATAAAAGATGAGGACTTGAGCGAATCTGACTGAAATCAAAATGCAATCAAATTTATGCACAACAATATTTGGCGTGCTCAAGGATTGGCAAAGTATGTGAGTGAGTTTTCGCCAATTACAATGTAGAATGGAGAACGGAGAACGGAGAGTGGTAAACGACTGCGAAGTCAGACTTTTGTGAGATATTCCATTTTGCGATTGCCCTCATAAATTTTCCACTTTTATTCATAAATATATTGTGCATGTATTTTCTCTTGCCATTAATGCAATTTGTTTCGAGAACTCGTTTTGGCTTTAAAATGAAACTTTGGCATTTTTTGATTATCAGCTCAAACGATTGCTTAGAGATTTTAATAGCAATTTAGAAGCATTCATCGGATTTTCTTTTTAATTCCTTCTGCTGGGTTTTGTTATTTATTGATTTTTAATTTGTCTGTCTGGGGTCTTTTGGCCTGGAGACTCAGGGATTTTGCGTGTAAATACGTTTAGAGTGCATTTTTAAATTGAAAATCGGCTTTGGGCGAGCCTTTGGATATTATTTAATTTATATTGCTGGGCATTTATTTTGGCCCTGCTAAATGGGCCAAGGCAATCGCAGTCCCCCGACTTCCATTTCCAATCTCACACACTTCCTTGCCAAATGATTTGGCCCGCCGCCAACATTATCTACAGCGACTATGAGGAAATGCAACAAAAATGCGCAATTTGCAATTGCATGGAACACAGTGGGCATATCTCTTTATAAAGGGGGTGGGTGGGAAAAACGGGGAAACAATCCTCTTTTTGGCGTTTGGCATCCGCCGCATAAAATCAAAATTAATTTGCTAATAATGTTGTCGTAATTATCTAATTGCCTTCGCATAGAATGCCCAGAATGCAGCATACCCCCCGTCCACTTGGTGATTGGTGCAAATTGTACAACAAATTCATTAACAGACCAAAAGCCGCACAAAATAATTACAGACTGCTGTGTGCGTAATGACCAAACCAAACATACTTAAATACCCAAAACATACTTAAAAACTACACAAAAAAGTGGCTGAAATGATGGCCCAAACATGGCAATTTTAGGGTTATTTGTATTCTTGCTTTATAATTAAAAAGCTTGTGGTTTGTCTGAAGCTAATTGCATAATTAGTACAACGGATATCCATAGATATAATATGTCTTTAAAGCTGAAAAGCTTTGCTTAAATCAATATGCGATGTGTGCCATCCTTGTGATTTTCAATTCCCAGAGCAAAACAACTTCAAACTTGCTGCCATCGTTAGTGGTAATGCATAAAACCAGCAGCTCGGAACAAATAATCATAGGGACTAATATATGGGTGGGTGATTGCGATTGTGACATAGTGTGTGCCATTAGAGTGGGACTCGAGTAAACTGAATTTGGGAACAAAAGTACAATTAAATGCTGCATCGAAAGGGGGAAGACCGGAGAGAGTCCCTTAAAATAATTACATCTGCCAGGGCGTAGCGAACGCATTCGCTTCAATGTATCTGCACAGGGAAAAAGATTGATATGGAAAAAATTGTAAAGTTATCAGAATATGGAGCAAATCATTCAAACTCAATTGCTTAATATGTATTTTAATTTTAAATGAATCTGCTAAGACAAAATCTTTATTTTTATATGTAATGCAATAACGCCCAGTGAAATAACATCCATTCGATCTATAATTTTTAAATGTGAGGTATTTTATTACAAAAGGTGCATGAATGCAGTCTATAGTATTAATGTGTGTGATATTTATATATATTCTTAAGAATATGGGCGTTATTTCATTGGGCGTTATTTTATTGGACGTTATAACATGCACTTGATCATTTCTCATACATAGTTGAAGGATTCTCTCATTTTATTGAATTTATTAAATAGGTAAATCTTTCAGTCCTATTTCCCTATGAAACCAAAGGGTGTATTCCTCAGCCCCTCCTCACTGTGTATGTTTTCGAGTGTGTCTGAGCAGGAAATATGAAAATGTGCAGAGGGAGAAGAGGGCCATCTGCTTCCCATCCCAATTCCGATCCCACTCCCGCTCCATTTGCCAATCATCCAGAATTTTCGATTCCAATTCGCATTTAAACATGCAGAAGCCATCCAGAAGTGGAAGTGTGTGTCCATGGGCGACTGTGCAAGTTGGTCAGCCTCATATACGTATGTAGTATGCAAATGCGGGCAGTGGGACAAAGTCAACACAATCCGAAATCCCAAATCCCAAATCCTCAATGGCGGCCCCGTATCCACACACGCACACGCTTTTCGGCATGCGATTGTTTCGCGCCAATGCCGCAGACCACAGGCGATGTCAACGTTCCGAAACCCAAAATCCTTTTTCCCGCACCCAAATGCGATGCGTTTGTTGATTTGTCGGGCCGTCCGCGCCCCTGCTTTTTTCCCTGCCCCTCCATCCGATTTACGCCGCCCCTGGCAGCGAGTTAAGCGGCGCGTAATTATGGCCAACAGTTAAGAGCAGGCGAGGGGGGTTTTTCGGGGGGCTCAGTTCAGTTCAGTCGGGGCGGAAAATGGGTATTCACCATAAAACTCAAAGAGCATGCCGGAGCGAGGAGTCGTGCAGGACTTTTTGGGAGAACGATCCTCCAAGCTTAGCAGCAATCCAACACTCGAAAAGAGTTTTAAAATCAAAAAAGGCTGCTCAAAGTATATAAAAAGGTAAGACAATCTAAATAAATAGTTGTTCGAAATTACAAAGTCCTATTGTATTTAAATGTCAGTGGAGCATCAAGTATCTTTGGTAAAACTTTTCTGTTAATAAGAAAAATTTAAGATGAGATAAGTTAGTTGGAACTTCCATCTTAGATATATACATATGTGCTTTAAATAATACTGCACTATATTAATGTGGTAACAATACCTAAAAAATGTTTATTTAATAAATGTTTTTTGTTTCATTACTTCAAGTATTCAAAATATACCTAGCTTTACAGCTATAGGGGTTGATAACTTTTCAGGGTAATAACCTATTTATTAAAAAGAGATATAAAATATTGAAAAAAAAAAATGAAATAAGCTATGCCAAAAATTCTCTCAGTGCAAGCAGTGGTCCAGCCACATTCGATTTCAATTTGGCATTTAAATTGTTTGTCGTACGACAGTCTCCGGTGGCGTGTGTGTGTGAATGCGTGTGGCGGAAGGATGTGCTGTGTGTCCTGTAATCGTGCAACAGACACACACTCGCACAGACACACACGCTGACCAGGCAGGAGTCAAATCGATAACTAAGCGCGCTATTAAAAGCCCCAAAAGTCAGTTGGCGCTGCACTTTGGAGGCTTCTCGTCGCCATTTCGCCTGTCGCCAGACGCCGGACTAAGTGCCTCCTTCTCACCTCCAACCCCTTTCTCTCTTTCGTCCTTGCAGGTGTCCTGGGTGCGGCACAGGGATATACACCTGCTCACTGTGGGCCGCTACACCTACACCTCCGACCAGCGCTTCGAGGCCATGCACTCACCCCACGCCGAAGATTGGACACTGCGTATACGCTACGCTCAACGCAAGGACTCCGGAATATACGAATGCCAGATATCGACCACGCCCCCAATAGGACACTCCGTCTACCTCAACATCGTTGGTGAGTATCCTTAAGTCAAAAGCTTACTTTACTTTCTCCTGAAAATCTTGATAGTTCAAAACTTACTAAGAAACTGGTTGCCAATATAAAAAGGTGACCCAAACATGACACTCCTGAGGTCATAACTTAGTACATCTTAAGGTCTGTGGTCTTATTTCTTGCACCAAACGTTTTTATTTTAATTTATTATTAAATGTTGATACATTTTTAATTTAATATTTTTAATTTTTTAATGGCTTGCAAAGTGGTGACCCCAAATTGATTTTAAAAGGTAACGATATAAGTGAATGAACCCCTAATAAGAATTAGCTTCCCTAAAACTTTACTGGGACTTATAATTTGATTTTGTTAAATGGTGTAGTCAGCTTTAAAATATAATAAAAAATATTTATTTTCTATTAGAACTTAATAGCCTAAAATACAATTGTTTAGAAAAATTAATCCATACAAAGGCAGCCGAATATGAAATATCATGTTTCATTAAAAGCTTTGTGAGGAAAGTGTGAGTTCTTTCGATAAACTCATACAATTCCCTTTAGTTTCCTTTTAAGCTGAATATCTTGTGGCATTTTCCGAGGTCGATACAAAAGGCCACATTAAGTTGTCGCCATTATTGTATTAATTCCTTTTCTCCAACCCCTCCCCTCGGCAAGTTAATCAGGCCGAGTCATTATTTCGCTCAGTGTGGCCCCAAAACTGCCGCCAATTTGTATGCCGGTCACAAAATGGCTCCTGCTCCATGCCTCTGCACCCACTCCATGCAACCCAACCATCTTAACCATCCTCTTCCTGGTCCACAGCGCTTTTAGTTGGCTACGTGTGAGTGATTTGCCAACTACTTTGATGTTTACACTGATATCCAATCTGGCAGCGAGCACACACAGACAGAGGCAATCCGGCAGCCACACCAACGAATGTTGACCACTTGATGGGGTATCTATTTCCGGGTCTCCGTTTCAGCTACCTTACCCATGACATGCCGCCCATCCAGCTATCCAGCTACCCAGCTACCCAGCCATCCAGCCCCCATACCATTTCCCATTTCCACTCTGCCGCGCGGCGTTGGTGTTGCGCACATGTTTGTGTCGTTTTATGGCAGCTTTTTGCTGTTTGATGATTCCCCAGGGCACCATTTGCACTTTATGGCTTTTCACAGGCCGCCGCCGCCAGCAGCAGACCATCCAGATCCCATCCTAACCGACTATCTGACACCCAAACTCAAACTCAAACTCAAACCCAGTAGACTAGGGGACGCGTGATGATCTGAGATGGAGGTTGGTGAATGTCGGATGTAGGATACTAGATACTGGGTACTGGAGGATACCGATGGGGAACTGCTGGCCAAAGGTGCCGCTGCCTCGGCTCATAAATCACAACTTATGCGGCAAAAAAGGCGATGCCAAGAAAACGTTGCCTTCTTTTGAGGCGCCGCAAACTAATGACACCACACACAATATTTTGCGTATTTTAGATTTACTTTGTCATGACCGCAGCTGTGGTTACTTTTGCCTTTTGGGGAAGTGGATAACTTGGGTTGGAGTTCTGACATATATTTTTCACAAGGGCAAAAACAACTAAGCATAAGCCGATTTGTTTGTATTTCCTTGCAAAATGTTTTGAGGTATGATTTTTATATGTCTCTTAAATTTTTAACAAGAGGCTTAGAGGTGCCACAGAAATCACTTGGGTCTTTAAATCACTTATAAAGCTGTCTGAAAGCAGGCATAAGTTCAGCTTTTCACTGCATACTTTTGGGCACCTTTTGAAAAATATGTAATATATTTAAAAGCAATGAAAACTTTTTATACATTTTCTCGTTCTAAGTTTCTTAAATTTTTGCCCAAGAATCAATTAGCTCATTCGCCTTTTTGCCCACGCATTTTGCGCAACATTTTTCGACTGTCCCCTCATACATAAGGCCCTTTGTAGATGTCATATTTAAATAAAACGTCCCTCGCTGCCTCTTTTCAATGCATAATTTGCTTTATTAATTGTTGGAAAAATTACGAGCAAACTTTGCTGAGGGGAAAAGTTGCCGCTGTCGGGGGACAGGGGAATTGGTTGGGGGCGATGGAGCTTATTTCAGGGCAGGACTCACTCAGGACTCACACTCGGAGTCACTGTCAGGCCCAAAAGCAAACAAATATGAAAATAAATAATGCAAATTTGTTTATTTTTCACACTGTCACAATATTTGAATAGTAATCAAAGCACACAAGCGCACCCACAGCCAGGACATGGACATGGGCGCCAAAGTTGCAAGGGGCGTCAGGAGTCAGATTCAGAATCGGAATCGGAATAGGAATAGCACCCAGGGAGAGGGGGAAGGCGAAGGACGACTGAAAGGACGAACATGTGTACGGTTGCATGAAGCAGACTATAAACATAAACCAAACCATTATTATAATGTCAACACAAACACACATAATTCCACTTTCAACACTTCGCCTTCGGGGTTCGAGTGGGGTGTTTGCTATATGTACTGGGTACATATATGCGGATACGGATATATGGATAGGGGCTGCAGGTTGGGCCGGATTTCAGGGCGTGGCCCTGCCCGCAGTCACGCACAAACACATTTGTGGTTGTTTGCCAGAGAAACCGGCGAATTTCTGCCCAGGCTCAAGCCCTCATTCTGGTTTTGACTCCAGATCACACCCTGAAATGGAGTCGCCTGCACTCGGAAAATAAACTTATTAATCTCTAGTAATAATATCTAGTTTACTGATTATTTAAGGTGTCTAAAAGTATGCAACGATATATTTTATGCTTGGAAGTACCATGAATTCCTTTTAGAAGTCGACTATACTTTATTCACAGCCTACTTTTAGACACCTTATTTAATTTTATATACCCGTTTAATTTTCTTGAGTGTAGAAAATGGAAGAAATTCATTTAAAATTCTTTTTCTTCCAACAAGAATTGAGTCATCTTGGGAATTATGTATTTATTTGTCAAAGTGTATCTCCCTGTTTCCTTGTACCGGATTAAACATTGGCATTCGTCGTCTTGTTGTGCCAAATGCCAGCAAATAAAGTGCGTCCGTTTGTCTGTGGCTTCGTGACGAAAGCTTCGTGACGAACGCCGAATCAGGGGGAAGAGTTAGCCAGTTTTCAGCATTTGTCAGTGACGACAGCCGCCATGAAATTGGACAATTCGAGGGAATGGTGGCTCCACCAACGCCGGTTAAGTTATTGGTTTGTGGGGTGCGACATGCGATATGCCGAATGCCAAATAATTCAAGTCAATTTCCTGGACAAACCCAAAGCAAGAAGGTTTATGGGGCAGAAGCGTAGGAATATTACAAGGGGGTCAGGGACACCAGAACTCGTCAAATAGAGGCGATACATAATGAATATGGGGAAAAATAAGCGATGCAATATACAACGAAAAATAGAAGTGGAAAAAATAATTTATTTACTTAGAAGAGGGATCTGCTTATAATAAATATGTAAAAAGGAATATGACACTAGAATCCCTAGTCTTTAAAAACCACCTAAAATGGTGCCAAAATGTATGCAGTAAAATCGTTTTTTGGACTTACTGTCTTAAAACTTATTGCTACCTACTTTTAGACACCTTTGTCAAAAACCTTTACTTTTCAAAGTGTTTTTTTATAGATACAAGCAAAAAGTTAAGAGCATGCAACAGAAGCTTCTAGCATGTCGAAAACACTTATAAAGCTGTATAAAAGTAGGCAGTTAAAAAAAGAACATTGTATTTTGTACTTAAGATTGCCTACTTTCTGACACCCCAGTAAACTACATTCATTTTGCAAAGTGTAGGAAATGCACAACAGATTGATTAGTCAGCAACACAAAGGCAGGGCTTAAATTGGCCAACACTTGTCCTGGGGCCATAATCACATAACAATTCCGTGCGCCGACAGCTCTCGATGATTATCAAATGTGCAATGATTTCTCGTCCAGCCAAATCGCCTCAATTCGAACCGAAGCGAACCGAAACGGATCGAGTTCATCAGTTATTCCAACGCCATATAATATGCATGCATGCAGTTCGGGTGCGTGTGCGGTGCATATTGAATTTATAATGCACGGCTGATAGATTCTGGCTTTGCATCCTGTCAACTGCAAGCTGTTTGCCAGCTCTGCCTTTTGTCCCGATTGTTCGGACAGGCGGAGTCAATCAACGGACAAAAGTCGATTTCGCCATCGCCATCGCCAATCGCATTTATATATGCATGTGTCGGGGCAAGTTCATAAGCCATCGCCCAATCAACTATTGAACCGGCGAACCGTGTACGTGCCACCAGCCGTGGCAGCCACCGCATTGTCCCATTGTCGTTTTGTCGTTTTGTCCCATTGTTCACCGCCAAAGAGCTTGTTGCGCCTTGTCGAGGGACCAATTTACCGTTTTCCATTTCAATTTAGCTCAAACTCCAGAGTTATCGCGCCTTAAAGCTCTTAACTATTCGGAACCAAGGAGGTCTTAAGGTTCTGTGTCAGCATATCTCACTTTATAACTACACGGAGAGAAAAAATTTATAAAATATCATGATCATATCGATGAAATTCAGTATAAATTCTATATAAATAGGTGGCGTATTACTTTGATATGTTAAAGGATTTCAGTCGCCATCTTGATTGTTGCTCTCTTTTTTAGAAGGTATCTCGCTTTTTCTCTTTTTCAGTTTGAGAAAGAATTTTGAAAGCCAAGATATACCATTTCTCAATATGAAACTTACATTATGCAATGGTAAACTAGTTAATCAATTTAAAATTAAATTTTAAATTTTTTCTGTGCAGCTTAAGATACCTACAATATTTTTTGCTGATCAAAAACTCTTAAAAGTGTTTCGCCTGGTCGACCTGAGCGCTCTTTCTGGCTGCCAAGTTGAAATATGTCCACGGTATCATAAAATCGCTCCTCGTAGAACAATGGCGACAACGGCAACAAATTTTATTACCCACAGCCAACGGAAAGAAAAAAAGAAATGAAGGTCGAGATCCGCCCAGAACTTCGGGACAATTCAATTGAAAACGCATAAAGGTTTATGAGCGTGTAAGCCTTTGCCATCTCAGTGTTTCAGTTTCGCAAAATGGGCGTGCCCCAGCCCCAAAAGTTCCTCTAAGTGGGTGCTTGTGTGTTGTTATAGGCGGCATTACGTTAACCTTTATGGCAGCAACGAAAACATATAAAAATCCACACCGAAATGGTGACACTTTTATGGTTCGGATTAGAGATTACCAAGGGTTTTTCCAGCCGGAATACAGAGAAAGTTTATATCGTAAGTAGTAGTTAATTACAAGGCTTTGGTATTGACAGAAATTATTCAATAAATTATTTGAAACATCAGAGAGCTTGGTTTTCCTCTGAAAAGATTTAATTTAATGATCAAAAAAAGCAGGCATGTTTATAAGGCTATTTGCACTCTTAAAAGGCTGTCATGTTTTTTTGAATCTGCTTTAGATTGAGTGATTTGAGTGATGTGTCCATTAAATTATTGAAATAAAAAAGTTGATATTCCTTAAAGAGGTCCTAGACATTCCGCAGGGGTCTGTACATCACACAACGTATCAAATATCGAATGTTTTTCGGCAGGCATTAAAAATCGGCTTGTAAACAACCAGAAACCCAAGTGGGCGGCTGGTCTCGAAGGCGACCTTTTTGGGTATCATTTTTGGGCACATGCACGTTTGATGGGTTTTATTTGTCTTTTTATTGAAATTTATTATTTGATTTACATGCCTTTAAGTGACAGGGAGCAACACACGCAGCAACACACTGGGCCATTTAAATTTAGGGGCTGTTTCGCCATTTCGGAGTGTGCGTCTCTTGGCCAATTCGGTGTTTGCCCTTGGGCCATAAATCACATTCGAAAGCCCCGGCATAAAAGTTGCAAATTAGGCTCAAATGTTGACATGGCGATTAATCAAAGTGCAAGGCGCAAATGCAGCAACTAATTCGATAAGAGCAGTCGAATTTCCGTATCGAAGGGGGAAGAAGTGCCCCACAGCCACCGAAGGGGGCCATGAATCATTCATAAGCGCCGTTTACACTCCCAAAGACTCCAAATTACGTTGATTAATGAGCTGGAGTTGCTGCCCAGCCCCTGGATTGGACTGTCTGTCCCGGTATCTCCCATCTCAGCCTTTGCCGTTTGCAGTTTGGTCACGCACTTGGAACAGGCCAAGGTAACCACAGTAGGGGTCAGAATGATATGGCCTTCATGGGTCCTTGGTAACTGATCCAAAAACTAAATTTACTATATTTAAAAATATTCATAGGTTCCCATAAAAAAACAAAAGCAAACATTTCTACACCACTTACTTATATCTATCCGATCTCTTTAGTATTTTATCCTAACGATACATGTTATAAAATTGTATATGCTGAAAAGCTTGCAAGTGACAGATTGAGTTTTAATACACAAATATTAAATTATATTATTTAGATAGCACACACTATAACTATGAATTTACCAATAATTTTATAATCAATTGAAATATTTTCACTTGTATTTTCATCTATTGCTCTTTTTATTATTTTTAATATGCAACTATTACACTCAACAAATAAAGTCAATTTAAGAAACTTAATTTTAAAATGCAATTATTGCTTATTAAGCTTACAAAGGCTTTAAATAAATATGAATAGATTAGTATATAATATTTTCTACGTTGGCATACATATTTTAAAATTAAATCATGTATTTAATTCTGAGCATTATTGTCAAATTTTGAATTTAATATGCAAATATTTACTATTTCAATTTAATTTTCGTATCAATGACTATGTTAATATTAATTCAGTGTGTTTATAAAACCTATCCAGTTAATTGTTATGCCTTAATTGTATTATGTGATTGATATCTATAGCAAAAACTCCTTTGTTGACCGCTGGTGTGTAGTTCTGAGAGTCCAATTCCGGCTGGTAATTGAGTCGGTGAGTGGCGATGAGGGGGGGATGGGATGAGATGTTATAGGGGCATGTGGAGCTCCGAGGGAAAACTAAAAATCACCAAAGATAATCCGTTTGGAATGCTCTAAGGAGCGCATGAGCGAGCCCCGTCTCGCATGGAATTCTCCTACGGATAGCGCCCCCCATCTTGTCCAAATTAAAAGTAAAAAGGTCATAAATTCCTCCCGGGACTGATGGAATGTGGTAGGATGTGCGATGTGGGGTGTATATATCCCGATATGGCGGGTTATTTGAATGTTCTACCGCATGAATGGCATAAATAATAAACCTGCTGCATACTTCTTGGCGCTACAGATACACAAACACACCCACATCCACACAATGCGAAAGCGTTTGATGATTTCCAGCTGCTCCCCCGTGTCGTATGCGTAATATTTGTTTAATATTAACTCGCCGCACACACACACACATGCCACGCCCATCGCCCCCCGGCCACGCCCACACACACAACGCCCACATGTGCCGAATGACCCGCAATTTCCTACGCAGCCCCCGCCTGCCGTGTCCTTTTTGGCATTGTTTTTAAAGGCTCCGGCCGAATTCCGAACCTGTTTTGGATCAATAAGTTTAATGTGCTGCGAACGGCAAAGTTTAAATTGCCATAAAAGCTGTCGGCCGAGCCAAGGAAAATAAATAAGGTCCTGCAAGGTAACCGACACGTATTGAAAACAACTCTTTGTTCGCCTGAATATTTCAGGAGTAGAAAACTTGCCAGACCCGGGTGACACTTAAAAATGCAGGGAAATTACCTTCAACAAGTTGCCTTGGCTGTCAAGGCCTTTATTTTATTCATTTTACAGGAGATTTGCATTTTGGAAAAATAATAATAACAATTAGGCTAAACGATTGAAGGGAAAAAGGTAATTTTTGCTATACTTTATGGGGTATATATTGGCCTGATTTAATCACTAGGTTTTTTTTACTGAAAATTGTATAACATTTTCCGCATCCTTACCCTTAACCAGAAGATATATTTTTCAGAAAAAGCCTTTCAAATCTGCAGCTTATAACCATAAAGGACTATTTTGTTGTATGCCCGAATCCCTTCCAAAATGTTTCCATTTTACTAACTTTTCGTTTATGGCACTCGCGAGGCATTTGCCCTGGAATACCTGCAAGTGAAATCCCGGCCAAAAATGCAGATGCAAGGAGAGTTTTTTTTGGGAAAAAACCCGGTTTATTCGCCGGGTTAACTGCAGGCAGCATTGCACATCAGGTTGACCGGGCAACCGGAGATCAAATCTGTGGCAAATGGGGGAAATCACCGCGGGGAGATGGCTGCGCGGCATAAAGAACTTCAAATGGAGATTGAGAGATACGAGCACGTTGCAAACGAAAATGGGGGCATAACACGGCAAACTAGTGTAGTAGGAAAAAGCGGGGCGAGCACACGCCCACTTTGCCATTTCTCCAACGCCCACTTTCTTCGGGCGAGTGGCAGCCATTTGGCAGTACATAACTTTCACTAACCTTTAGCGGCGCTTTCTGCCAAGAGAGCACATTACCGTTAGCCGACAACAGTAACTGCACTTCCAGACACACACTGACACACTCCGACACGCACACACTGGCACGAACACACACACACTGTGACGAAAGTTTCTCAAGAACCGGAAGCGCTAAAGCAGCCATTTTGCTGCTTCCCAAAATGGCGGCGAAGGGGAAAGGAGAAAGTAGAAGAGGGCGAAGATGGAGAGGGAGATGGAGATGCAGAGGCAGAAGAAGGCGAAAAGCGGAAGGCGGCAGCAAAGAAATCCCAATTTATTAGCATTGAACAAAGGAAAACGAACAAGGAAAGCTTATTCATACACTGAACAAAAAACACACAAAAGGTTTTAATAAACATGGTATTTAAATCAAACAAGACAGTATGAAATATATATACTAAATTTATATAATCAATTTAATAAACAAAATAAACCATCTTTAAATGATATGTTTGGTTACCTATACTATTTAAATTGAATGATTTATATTGAACTCGAGAATGTGGTTAGATATATTTCTATAACTCAATAAATGCTAAGACAATCTTTATTAGAACTATTTGCCTAGTAAAAGAAAGTCATGGTAAAGCACCATATTATTTAAAAAAAAAATTTAAATGTCTTAAATTTTTGTTTCAAGACACCTACATATATTAATGTTTACCACTACTAATTTTAAAATACCTTTCATATATGTTTTATTTTACTTTTAATATATTTTTCACACGCTTAAACTACTTATAAGGTACTAAATATAACACAACTTTTGCTTTTACTCTATTATAAAAACCAATTTAATTATAAATAAATAAAATCAAATTTTCTTTTTCTGTTCTATTTTGGCAATGCAATTTTTTCTGCTAATTTTCAAACATGACTCTTATTTCGCTCACTGTACTCACGGCATTTACAAAAGTGTCTGAGGGGGCCAAGCAGGGGGCAAGTTAAAAATTTCCAATTTTAGTTACGGGCAACCGAGATTTCAATCAATGTCCTTGAACTAATGACACAATTTGTTGTTTACTTTGGCCAGCATTTGAATTTGAGATTTCTGTTGTTCTCCAACCCACTTTCTTTACTTTCCTTCCCTCTTCCGATGTCGCTTTGCATTTATCCCAGCCCCCATTTTGCCTTCTTTATGCCCGTTCTGCTGTGTGTTCTTTTTTCTACCCGGTTCTTGGCTCTCTCGAAAGTCAGAAATTGTTTTACGATGAATAAGAAAGTAAACAAATGTGTAGATGTCAAATACACACAGTTTTTTTTTTGGGGGGGGGCACTGGGGGTATTGGGAGTTTTTCAGGGGGGTTAGTACATACGCTCTGGTTACGCAGCAGGAAAGAAAACAATTTAACGCAACGGTAGATAAACTTTTCTTAAACAGGCTCAGGACGACTTCGAATGTCCTTGGCCCTTTGCCTGTGTGTGTGTGTGGGTTCTTTTTGTTTTTTACTTTTATTGTTGGCCGGGCTTAAACGAAATGAGCTTTCAAAATGTTTTATGCGCCATTTTGCGTGTGCGGCACAGCTTATGGAATGATTTTACCCCGTACGTTGCTCATCCTGTGCTTTTTTTTTGTATTTTCCTCTTGCAGAGCCCGTCACCGACATCATCGGCGGCCCCGAGCTGCACATCAACCGGGGATCCACCATCAATTTGACTTGCATTGTGAAATTTGCACCGGAACCGCCGCCAACCGTCATTTGGTCGCACAACCGCGAGGTGAGCCCACAAATCCCCCTCGAAAACCCATCACAAAATCACAAAAACCGCAACGAGACCACTTGACATGTGCACGTGTCTGCAAAGCGTATACTATATATACTAATGCTTATACTTACATTCATATTCATGGCTGTCCCCAAGTACACCTACATAATCCAGGCGTAATAGAGCCCAGCAGTCGCATCAATAATTACGCTTGACAAGGGTCCTCCCTGCGGCTGACTTCTTGGTTCTTTACGATTATTGGTCTGGCCTTGGTCTTAAAAAGTACAAACTTCTAAACGATATACTACCCCCACCCTGGGGAATATCCTTCCTCATATCGTAACTATCAGAAACGGAAGCTGTCAAACTATGCGTCTCTTATCGCCGGGTTAAGAGTTGGCCCGAAAAATGTCAGGACCTCTAAGATAACAAATATAAATGTAGATATGTTTTGGCTTTCACCTTAAGTGAATTTAACTTAAAATCGATTTGTAATCAGTCCAAACTTAATAGTTTCTTAAATGAACTTTAGCCAAACTACCCGAAAATATATGATTCCGATTTACAATGATCCTTGATTGGTTAAAATGTTACAGTTTAACAAACTCGGTTTAGACCTAACTCTAAGTATAGTATAAAGGAATCATTTCTAAAACTATAAAATATTTTAGGAAATTGATTTCACTTATAATCCGGCATCCAATAATAATAAATTGTCTTGAAATACTAAAAAATAGCTTTTAGTTGAACACAAAATCAGGACCCGCATCCCTCAAAAAAAAAACAGAACCCCTATTAAGGTACCAAATGCTTGGTCAGCCGCAATCTCATCCCACCACACCGTGTTTCCTGTGAATCCCCAATCTTTCTTCTTTTTTTTTGTGCAAATGTCAAGGAAATTCTGTTGTCGGTTTGTATTTTTTACGTTTTGTTATTTTTCGGGAGTTGCTGGCGAAATAAGAAATTTGCCTGGCATAACGAAGCTTTGGAGCTAAAGCGCACCCTGGCTTGACTAACACGATGTCATTAATAAAAATTTAACTAACATGAGCTCGCCAGGGGCCCAGCATCCCGAAAAGGAACACAAACAGAGCGCAAACACATAGAAATACCATGGCCACAACAACTGGGAATGTGGCAATCTACCAAAAAAAAAAAAAAAAAAATTTGTGTCCTGGCACTTAAGCTGTTTGCCTCACACCGCCGTCGCCGGCGTTATTTATTTCAGATCATAAATTTCGATTCACCTCGCGGCGGCATATCATTAGTCACCGAGAAAGGTGTGCTGACCACCAGCCGGCTCCTGGTGCAGAAGGCCATCACCCAGGACTCGGGACTCTACACATGCACCCCCTCCAACGCCAATCCGAGCACGGTGCGCGTGCATATCGTCGATGGTGAGTAGCCCGGTATGCAAAACGCTTTGCCTTACCTAAATATGAGTGTTGTCCTTGCTGTGGGTGCACTGGGAAAAAAGGAGGGTAGCTGAGGGGGGAGAAACGGAAGCAGGAACTGGATCCCAGATAGTCGCGGACTTACGGATCGAAAAAGTACAGACACGTTCTGATTTTTACTTTCAAGCCGTTATCATAATAGTTTTATAGCATATGATCTGTTACGGAAAATATATATCTTTAATCTTAAAAGAATACTACCAGAATATTACCATTTTCTTGAATCGAATTCGAGTAGTACACGCGAAAGTGAAAAACGTAACAGGCTTTATAGTCATAGTTAATAACGTTAAAAACTTTCCCTTACTTGATATCATATTATGAGTCTTTTAAAAAGTTCTTAGCCGTTTCAAGGATATTATACTAATTTACAATCTTACCTCATAAAATTCCAGTAATATACTCGAAAGTGAAAAACGGAACAGGCCTTATAGAATTGTTTTCAACCTTTAAAGCTTTCCTTTACTCTCTATTAAATTCTGTCTCTTTTAGTAAAGTTCTTACGGGTTTTTAAAAATATTCTACTATTTTACATTTTTACATGAATATTTATTTGGCATGCTTTTCTTTTTATTGTGAACAAACAATAAATTATATTTATTAAAGGTTTCTCTTCAAAATATAGGTAAAGGTATAGGAGTCCTGAATTTTGACTTCAGAACAATTCAGCATCCGTCAGATAGAGATAAATATATTTTTTGCTTTTCCTTAGAGTCAAATAAGATACTTGGGACCAATTAATATTATATTTGCCGTTGTGTACCCTTCAATAAATAAAAAATGTTAACATTAAAATTTTTGAATATTATAAGTTTGCTTAAAAATCATAAACAAATAAAAATAGTTCTTTAAGATAACAACTCAGCTTAAAAAGGAAATCATTTATAAATATATAACAAAACTTTCTAAATAACTTTTATGTATTTCTTGCATGGATGTTTTTCATTTTACGCCATAAACTAATATTTTCTTATAGGTTATAACCCAACTAGATTTCTTTCCAGTGCTGGGGCTAGTTGGCCAGAGGGGCTAGTGGGTCAGGGGTCACTTTGCGAATGGCCCGGCACAGCAAGACAAATGTGCGGCGCCCAAAAGTCAACTAAGCTTGTTTGGCTTTATTTGACAGACGAGCGCGTCCAGTGATTGACGACAACTTTTTCGAAAAAGCTCGTAGAGACGATGGGTGGGCGTTGGGATTTTTGGGGAGGGGGCGGAAATAGCTGGGGGTGCTTACCAACAATTAGCCGACAACTTTGCGTATGAGCAATCTGCTTTTTCGTTTCGTGCTCTATCGAACCGGAGGTTAAAAGTCTGTGCGGGACATCATTTTTAAATATTCAAAAAAGGGGTGCAGTGGAATTTCATCTCAAAATAAGCTTCCTAACGAACCAGGAACGCAAGTTGTTAGTATTTCCTCTGGTATTAACATGCAATTGGGGTATTAACTGTCTTTTAATCCTTTTCAAAAAAAAATATTGGGCAGAAGTTTTCATTTTTCTCGATTGCAAGGAGCTTAGCGGTTAGCAGAACCTAAAATAAAACTTTGACTTTGACTTCGCTAAGGGCCTCTTTTCAGATTATATGTTCCATTTGACAGGAATGACATTTTCTCATGGTTTTTTAAAGCCTTTAAAAGTGTTCTGGGAATTTTGAAATAAAGTTAAGGGTTCCAAGAAGAATACAAAAATGTTTAGTAATACAACTTAGGTTGGCAATGCCTGATTTATATCTAGTATTTTCAGAAACAGCTCCATAAATGTCCAATTTTTTTGGCTCTGCCAGTTAGATCTCCTCAATTTGTTGCCAATATCTCAAATTTCGCGCACACACAAAGACACACACATGGTAGAAAGTAAAGTCAAAGAAAATTAGTTAGGAAAAACTTTGAGCATCAACATTTGCGCAAGTTTTGACTCGTTTATGCCGCAGACGCCTCTCTCTTTTTTGCCATAGGAATTTCCCGCTATGGCTTAAGCTTTGGCTGCCACTCCCCTTTTTTTTTGGTCCGGCCCAAACGCCCATCCGCCCACCGCCTTTCCGCCCAGCGTTCGCCGCTTCCGCTGAGGCCGGAAAAAAGCGCTTACAAAGCAAAAAGTTTAACAACTTGAGCGCAAATGACTTTGGCGTGTAAGCGGCACGCTACAACAAATACGCCATGGAATTAGACTAAAATAACAACAATATAGGGGCGGCTAAGGCGGCCGAGAGTGTGGAAGAAGCGGCAACTTGTTAAGTGGAACAACTGCTGAAACTTAAGTAATTAACACAAGTTGTTTGCGCTCAGCGTTGCGGGGAAAGGCGCCGCAGGGCAGGGTATTGATGCCAGGGAGGCGATTGGGGGGGGAACTCAGCCCACCCACCGCCCACAAGCCCCGCCCCTCAAGTAGTTTATTTAATAAAAATATCTGACAAGCTGCACGGAGAAAAAAGTATCTGGAAAATCCATCAATAAGTTATTATCCTATCATATCAAAAAGGGATAGAAGCATTTATACATTTATGAAACTTTTCAAACTAATTATTTTGGTATTTTACTTAAAGTATAGAGATTTTTTTGTTCAATGTTTAAATATGACGAGGAATAAGAGCTAAAAAATATTTGATTAAGACTATTTGATACTAAAATCAAAAGTTAAAATTAAACTAAATCATTGACTGTTTAAATAAATATTTTGAATTTAATTTTTTAATTTGAATAAATTTATTTGATTTTAATTATTAATAAATTAAATAGTTATTCATAAAAAATAATAAAATATAAATATAATATAAATTGCAACGTGCTACTTTTTCGCTGTGCCAAAACCGAGTGAACTGCCAAATTGAAATCGGCACAAAGGCGTTCGAGTTCCAACGAATAGAGATATCGCCCCCTTCCGGTTACGCCCCCTTTTCTCGTGGGGGCTGGGATTATTTCCCCTTCCGGCGGAGTCGAACTCTTTGAGCGGCGAAGCATACCTAAGTCGGTAAATGAGCTTTCAGCGGCGTCTTTGCAAATGAGTAAAGAAATCAAGAGCACGAAGTCGAGCAAGTTTTGGTCCCCCTTTTCGGACTGAATTCCATTTCAGGCTTCAATGTTGTGAAGGATTCGATTTCAGCTTATTTTCGCATTCGGAAACTATATAACAAAATATCTTGACACTTTTAAAGACAGTTTAATACGGTAATTTATATAAAAGCCCTTCAGTAAGATCCAAGCTTTGGCAGTTTTCATATTAGTTGAGCTAATTAAATTAATTTGCCCTGCAGCGAAATTGCCCTTCCTTATGCGCTTATAATTTCTAGGCTCATATAAATCATTTTCCCATTTAAACGGAGTTCTTGTACTAATTTCCCCTTGAACAATAACGTGTATAGAGTGAATGCCTGTATCAAAGAGTCACTGCCAGCCGAAGGACAAATGCATTCAGCATTTAATTTAATATTCTACGGTTTCCACAGAAGCGTGCTTCCAATTCAGTGTCTCAACTCTAGACTGTCATCTCGAATTCATTCGTTCGTTTTCGTTTTTGGCTTCACTTGCCACTTCCACTCTCGAAATCAGAGTTAACCTCTAGTTCAGGGTTCCAAGTCCTTTCTTCCGGCGATTGTTGTCCTTGCTGCTCGCTTTTAGCTGCAGTACACTCTCAAAACAGATGTCCTTTAAAATTAAAAACATTTGAACAATATACAAATTAGCCACCTTTGGTTGAACAAGACCTTGTGTTTTATGTGTGTAACAACCCAACTTCTAAAGGGAATGGTCTTAAATTTAAATTTAATGATAGAACATATTTCAAATAATATTTTTAACTGATTCGTTTCCATACCATATAACAGTATTAGCTAGTAATACCTTTGCCCCAGTGTATCTCCTACGCTTGCTGCATTATTGATAATTTCGTCCAGCTTCAAAGCTGAAACAAAGCCGCTTACAGCTATTTGTTTTGCCCGAGCTGGTCCAGTTTTCTGGTCTTCTGGCCATTTAAGGCGATCATTACACCTAGCCACACAGAAGTCGACTCTGTGGCCGCACATCAAAGTCATTTTCATTAATTGAACTGCTGCCTCAGCTGCGTGGTCAAGTCCAAGACCAAGTCCAAGTCCAAGTCTAAGTACAAGACCAAGTTTCACTGGACCGCACCAAATCCGACCCCCAATCCAATTAAGTGTACTTTCTATGGCGCTTTTATCTGCAAGTGCTTGCTTTTTAACGCACTCGAAGGAGAAGTCTGATGCCAAAAACGGGGGATTGGGGCCTGTCATAAGTGGCGAATGGCGAATGGTAACTGGCGAATCGGCGACAATTCATTGTCATCTGCAAGTTCCCGGGCAGGACGACGTACGGAGGACAAAGGACGCAGCACGCTTAATTATGTCAAACCGTATTAACTGGGGGAATGGGACCAAGCCCAAAGTTCCCATCCTCGACTGCCAGTAATTAGAGACGTTGGACGATCCGCTCTGCGCCGAGTTATTGGCGTTGTCGTTTAGCATTCGGCATGGAAAACTTTTGGAATGCCCTAAGCACGTGGTGCTGCACAGATGAGATGGGTACAGTGGTGAGGATTGGGATTTGGGGAGGAAAGAAATGCCCTATTTTGAAAAGAGGTTCCTTAGAAGTCAAACAGAAAGCAATATAGATTAAAATCACTTATAGAAGTGCCTAAAAGTATGCTTTAAAAACAACACAGTCGTCTTTATGCAATTAATCATCGCATAACCAGAGGAAAAATAAATTGTTGCATACCTTTAGGCTAAATTACAAATTATTTTAAAATTTTTGTTTACTTTTATAACACCTTGAGAGCTCAGAAATTGTATAAAAGTAATTATTGTACTCCATTTTTTAATAGAATATTTTCTTTGCAATAAATAGTATTTTTTTTAATGAGAGATTGACAGAGATGTCCTTGGATTAGTTTCTTGGTTTCTTGTCAATTTGAAAGAACAGAAGATTACCCCCTTTAAAAAGACACTTTCAAGTAATGATCAATTGTCTGTTTCAACAGTCGTAATTCTCTTCCGAAGTTCGGGAATTTATGACCAGCACGTTGGCGTGCGTTAATCAGCATTCAGCTCGTGGAGAAAGTGCTTTCACTAGGTGTATTAGCACCACAGTGCGGCCCAGTCACACACACTGGCGCACCCGCACGCACATTCGGGCAGGAGCACACAGATACAGACACAGACAGAGACACAGAAGCAGACACAGACGGACTCTTAAGTAACAGCTCATGATGGGCATCAACGAACTCGTAAAGGACGAACGATGCATGATAATTGAAGCTGCAGAAGCTACAGAAGCTATGGGGGCTATATAGATGCCATAGGAGCCATGGCAGCGGAATCCGCCCCGACGACAGACTCTCGCGCATTTCATGCCAAAATTTATGGCTCCCTATCTGCCAACTGGGCCCCCAGCCACCCATCGAAACCACCTTCCAGGCACCCAAAAACCACCCATCTAGTCGAGTGCCGCCAAGTAGTTGGGCAGTTTTTGAACGCTGCTCTTGTTTTTTGCTGCCTTTTTTTTTAGCCAGTCTTGGCGTTTTTATTGCCGGCAATTAAGTTAATAGGCAATAAAGCTTCTGGATTTTCCAGGGGGGCCAATGGCAGTAGTAGCAGATGCAGATTCATATCCAGACTCGGATCCAGCTGCAGGCCCCAGTCCCCCACTCCACTCCACTCACCTCGCATCTCTTTGGCGAATCAATGTATTTTAGTGGATCTGCGAGATGGGCTCTCGCCTCCAGTGCAGTGCAGTCCACTTCCAAATTAACTTCTTGCGCTCGCTTTTATTGGTCTGTGGCGATTGCCATCGCATCCGGGCTGTTGATTGTTTTCCAACTATCTGAATAACATTTTCGTAGAAATTTATTTGCTGCTTACTTGGCTACTCGACTTGATTCGCGAGGAGTAAATCAATCGCTGGTGGGGCTATTACTGAATTCAGTTTTACTTGTACTGCAAACTGAAAGAGTTTTTCCTTTTACAATGTGTTGTAAATTTGAATTTGAACAACTATATAAATGATTGGATAAATGTTATATATAGTTATTGTATACCCACAAAAATCAAGGATGCCCTTACAAGCTCAGATATTTATTTTAATCTGATTAATAAATATTTATAGGCTTTGAAAAAAGTTGAATAACATTAACAAATCAATCAGATTTGTTTCGGAAGCTTTATTGCTAAACAAGTTTTTCAAAAACCGGTTTAAGAGGCAAATATTTTATCACCACAAAAAATGTTTTAGGGATTTTGGTAACTTAAATGGGATAAAAGGGATGGAAAAATAAAATATTTGTCCATCAAAGAAATGCAAAAATAAATCTTTTGGGGATTATTTTGAAAAACGAGATAAAAGGGGAATGGAAATAAAATATTTTTCTATGAAAGAAATGTATAAATAAATGTTTAGGGGATTTTGGGAATCAAAAGTGGATAAAAGGGGAGTAGAAAATAAAATGTTTGACCATTAAAACAATTATAAATGTGAATGCCATTCGCTGTTCGTGTCGCTGTTCCGTTTACCTCTTTCCTAGTGCTGTCCACTGATCGCTCTCCCATTTCCGTTTCCGTTTCTGTTTCGTTGCAGGCGAGCATCCGGCGGCCATGCACACGGGCAACAACAATAACTCCACGGCGTCCCAGCCGCCGGTCCTGCTGCCGCTGGTCCTGCTCACCTGCGGTACGTTGATGCTCCTGCAGCTGGTGGCCTGCTGCTCCGCCCTCGTCACCGCCGCCGCCGCCGCCCTCGTTCCGGACACGCCCCCAAGGATCGCCCACCATGCCAGGAGCCTCTCCGCCAAGGACACGGCTAGCGATGGACAACGAAGCGCCAGGATCAGCCAGGATCTCCAGCGGGAGGAGGGGGATCTCTACCGCAGAGGATTCGGGAGGAGCCCGGTGCCCGGGACATAGCTCTGCCAAGGATCGGGAACCGGAAACGCTGCCGAATTGCCAACAGGAGTCGCATTTTAGGTTGATCCTCTTGCCCCCCTGCTCGCCCTTGCTCGCCCCTCTTTTCCTTAGAACCCATATTCCCTGGTTTTCCGTTTTCCCCTTCCGTTTCCATTTCCACTTTACCATTTCCGGTTTCCGGTTCGATCCCTGCTCTTGTCCCACCTGTGGGCCCCCTTCTCTCCAACGCCCCTGGACTTTAGTGAGCGGGCTGGAGTGCTTATCCTGTTATCACTAAATTAAGTAGCCAGACTTGGCCCACAAAAACAAAATAAAAACATATATTTATCGGATTTTTCTAAAGCTAACCAAAGATAGATTATGCTGTGGGGTAAATGAAATGGAACCAAAACTATGGATTCCAAAGAAAATTCAGATTGAAAAGATTATTGAAGCGAAATAAGAGAGAGAGGTAAGCAGATGATTTTCGTAGATGGTTGGGTCAAGTTGGCCATGTTTTTGGGGGCAGGTAAAAAAAACTACATAAGCAAACAGCCACAGACACACCTTGTAAATAAAGCAACTCACCTGGGATTTCTCTTCCATCGATAGGAAAATGGTAGAAGGAAATGTCGAGTATATATGAATTCATCTATTCAACTTTTATTTTCGATTCTTTCCAACTTTCACACACTCTCTCACACACACACACACACCGACAAAAGGAACACATTCTCTAGTACAAGGATAAGCTATAGGTGTCTAAACATATTATAAATAAATAGCAGAGAGAAGTTTTGATGGGAAAACCCTTGCGATTTGAGGCAAGCCTAAGTATGATAAAGAATTTTTTTTGTAAACCTAGCATAAGTTCAAGACTATAGTAAAATGTAAGCAAAATGAAAGGGAGTGGATAAAAAAAGTAGCTAAAACGGATGGATGAGGGCTAGGATTAGCGATTGATTGTTGGATTAAATGTGTATATATAAAGCAAATCAGCATAATTAGTCTATGGATTTTTTTTTTGTTTTTTTGCCTACTCCCATATATCAGATCAGAATAATCTCTACCTACATATAGGGCATTTTTGATGTGTTTAGGGCCTAAGCGATATTAATTATTGTTGTATGTTTGACAAAACGAAACGAAAATGAAAATGAAAATGCCATTGAGAGCAGATATTGAAATAGAGAACTAAACAACTATCCAATAAAGCGTATTGCTAATTCAACTCGAGTATTTAAGTGTCTCTCTCTATCTATCTCTATCTCTCTCTATTTCTCTATAACTCTCTAACTGACTCTCTCTCTAAAGCAAAAACCAAAAAAAAAAGAAAAAAGTACAGTCACAGACACATAAAAACGGTAACTTTAAGCCAAGCTAGTGGAAAGATAGAGAAACACTGGAATACAGAAACAGAATCAGACATCCGCGATCCCACCCCAGAGAAAGGGTCTAACCCTATCCCAATCCCAGCCCCTAGAAACCCGGTGACCCATGCACTGGAAACTCTTCATACGTTTTCGCTCCAAATGAAAAACAAAAGATAATATTCAGAATACTCTCCGTACTAAACGTAATTATATGGATATGAATACGAATACGATGGTACCACTTAGTATGCATAACTATAATGAGGAGGATGAAGGAACAGGAAACGAAAACAAAAAGGATATATTTTATGAATGTGATGACGTTTAGCAAATTAAAGCAAAAAGTATATGGAAGCCCCAAAATAAAGACCAAAACATTCAGAGAAAATCATGAAAATCAAGAAGAACCCCCGCGAATCTTTTCGATAAAAGTGTGTTGAATGTTGCAAAGCTCCTTTCAAAGGCCAATAAGTCAAGTCCAAGGATCAATATCAGAATCAACCCCATAAAAACCCCAATCCCAAACACAATTCAAGTTACAACGCCAGATTTTCCCTTTGCAGGGAGCTGCAACCGCATTTCAAGTTGATGTATTTGTAAATGTATCTGCCAGTATTTTGATTTTCCTCTCCATCTATCCGCATGCACTAGTCTAAGCAAAACTTAAAAAGAGTGTTTAAATGTTTATAAGCAAATTGAATGTAATTCAATATCAAACCGAAACCAGAACTTAAATAGAGAAAAAGCAAATAGCAAAATGAAAAATGAAAAAAAAATTAAATGAATAAAAAAGAAACGACAACAATTTCTATGTATAAAATAAGGTGAAATAAAGTCCATGTTGCAGATGCTAAACCTATGAATATATGGTATATTGTAATTGAATGAAACCGATATAAATATGTAAATGATAAGCGATAATTAAAAATGTGTTGACCCCATTATTATGTTCGTTCGATATGTGTATATTAATTTTATGAAGCTCTTTTTTTCGTTGTTTCTTTTTCTTTGTGAGTATTTTTTTTAAACATTTTTTTTTTGTTGTTTTTGTGGTAGAGTTAATTAAAGGAAAAAGTAAACAGAAAGTGCGTGGAGAGCAAAAACAATTTTAAAGTAAATATGTTAAATACAATTTTAAGCATAAACAATGGCGTCAAAAGCAAACAATTTTAATGTGGTTAAATAAGAAAAATGCCGAATTCAATGGAAAATATGTGTGTTGTTCCAATTGAAACTGGACACTTTGAAATATTACAATTCATAATAACTATAATTACGGAAAGGGTAAGAAAATGGGATCCTACCATCAAGTGGAACAAAAGTAAAGGATTAAATTGCATAGGTTTAAGAACAGATTAACGAAGGTAATTACCACACTCATACACACACAGAGCAGACACACATAGATACACGAACACACACAGACACACTCACACAGACAGTCAGAACCATGCAATTTGAACCGAAAACGAGAGATTCGATCACAAAACCAAATATGAATTCAATAAAAGTGTAAAAAAAACAAAAAAAAACTCAAACGCTGCATTTTCAATTCGAAGCTCGAACAATGGTCCTGTCACCCAGATGTGAACACTTTGTGACCGTTTTGTGGCCATTTCCCTTCCGATTGGGCATCGGAATTCCAGGCGCCATGCTAAATTCGCAGCCTTTAATTTGATAGCTCGCAAATTTGTTGACACATCCAATCGAATTCACCCAGAATTAGAGTGTTGGTGGAGAAACTGGTGTGGAAAAAATATTAAATGAAAACTATACGTTTGGTGTATAATTTATGCATACGCCGTTTTTTTCATCCAGCTGTTGATGATGTGCAATTAAAAGTACATGGTGTGTGTGCATGCATAAAATGATGTCAACTAGGCAATTAAGTTATGGCAGCCAGGCCCAGGTGTTAAAATTGCTACCAAATCGATTAGCACTCGGCACGAAATGGGAGAAGGCTGAAAAATGGGTGGAAAATATATTTTGTGGACTGGTAGTGTACTCCGAAGAAGTGGTACGAGAAGAAAAAGTAAGTAAGTTAATATATAAGAGTAAATCAAATATGTATACAGGTATGAACAGACGAAGACCCGCGTTTGCATACTACCCACAATAACAGGAAATTTATGTGTCATTTTTGGATTCTCAGCTAAGTTGTTTACTTAATATATCAAATTAAGACTTTCTTTATATTTAACGAGCTTGCAAGCTTTGTTGTTCCAGATCATTTAAATCTTCCAACTTAAAGTTGCTCCCATAGAAATCCGATTGTCCACTCCATTTTGATTTATTGTAATTAATATTTAATTTACTAGGTGGCTTCGATTGCCCAACTGCTGTCTCCATCTCTTTCTCTGCCCCTCTATCTGTCTCTGTCTGCGGTCGCATTGAATGTTTTATTTGATTTAATTTCGCACTGTCAGCTATGATTGCACTGCACTTTTTTGCCATTTTATTTGTCTTCGCTCGCTGTGGGGCTTTTCCTTTATTTCATTTATTTAATTTTGCATTTTTGCAGGACTTTTGCATATTGCCTTGTTTTTTGTAGTTAAATTAATTTGCATAATGCATGACGCTTTTGAATCATGGACGACGTGGACATGAAAGTAGCCGCCGCATCCACATCCACTGCGCTTAACTTTCCATGCACCATTCCAACAAGCAACCTTCCGAAATCGATGTAAATGCAAATGGCCATAAATTACGACTCCCCCTTTGTCTCGGAATATTAACTTAATTAGTTGGACGTTATTCCCCTCCTCGCCGGCGCTCCACGCACTTTTATTTGCGAATTTAATCGCAATTTTATTAAATGTTTTCATAATGAGACAGAGCCGGAGACTGTTCCTATATGAAATATTAATAATAATATCCCAGATCAATGATTGCACATGGATCGGCTGGGACAGCGATGGAAATCGTTGTCATTGTCTGACAGTTTTCATTAAGGGCCTTAACGTCCGTCCTCAAAAGCGAGGAAGAGGAGCCCTGGACATCCGGCCAAACAATGCCAGAGACATCGGATAATGCGGCTCCGGCTTTGTGCAGCTCATTTTGATTGCATTCTGGCCCGACTGAAAGCCATCTGATTGTGCCAGTAACCGGGCAAAAACCCTGTCCCATTCCTCGGGATAAGTCAAGTCCGGACTGCAGAGGGATCCCCTAGGATGACCCGCCAAAAAAAAACTTAATTGGGCCTTCATCGGGGAATGGTAAAAGGACAAAAAGGACAGCTTGTACAACAGAAAAAGAGTCTCAAAAAATAAAATTAAATAACAAAGCAGTAATTCTAATATTCGATTTATTTGTGAGCGAAGTGGGCTCAAAATGAAATGCTTAAAATGCGTTTTTGCATAATGCATAATAATTATATTTACATTTAAATTTTGCCTCTGATAATATGGTCATTTTATATTATTTTCGTATTAATAATTCATTTAAAAAATAATCAATTTTAAAATAGTTTTCATATTTTAAAATATAAAATTGTCTTTGATTTAAAAATTGTGTGATTTGACAGGCAGTTTGATGTTAAGTAAGTTAATTTATTATAAGTTGGGGATCATTTTACAAGAAAGTATGAATATGCTAGACTTCTTTTGGGGATAATAAAGCAGAGGTACAGAGATATTTTAAACTGTCCCCTTAATTAATTACAGTTGAGGACTTTTTGCTCTTAAGCCTCTCATTTACTTTTCATACAACCTCGTGGGGCGAACATTTTGTTTCGCAACTAACCTTTCTGGACCGGGTTGAACAAAGAAGGTCCTTTGTGCCGATACTCCACCCAAAACTTGTTCCATGCAGCTGCTATCTGCTTAGTCCGCTCAACCCGCGAATATCCTGCCATTCTCCAAAACATCCGAACACCGCCCATGCCATTGTCCATTTGTCGTTGCTTTTTATATTATTTACGCTCGTTTAATTTTTCGCATGCTTTCTTTATTCGACGCGCTCAAGTATTTTAACAAATTTTACAACTTTTTAAGCGGGTCTAAGCGACTACGGCCACCTGTCACTGCCTACCGACCCCCCCCCCCCCCCTTCCTCGAGGGTCCTTTTGGCCACCCCAAAGGACATTTGGCCTTGGCTTCTGGTGGCGAGTCCTTTTTTCAAAGGACGAATGGGGAGGAGAAGAGGTGAGGCGGCCTGCTTAAACGTTTTGTCGAGCATATTTGTTGGCCATAAATTAACACGCCGCTCTCGCCTGTTTAATCTTTTTATGGCCCCGCCTAGACCACGCCCCCATTAAGCCGGTCCAAAAATTTAATAATTTGCTCAACATTAACCACTTGGCGGCCCGTTGTTGTCCTTGGGCTTTCGCCCCGTTGTTGTCAACGTTCCGTTTCCACTTTTTCCCCCCCCTGTTCGCTACTAATTATAAGGGGATTATTTGCTTATCCCTCGAGGTCGTCGAGTGGGGGGAGATGGCATAAATTCACCGTCGGCAGGTGGGTGGTTCCTCTCATTGTCCGCTGTCCCAGCTGTAAATTAGCCGCTTTTGCAACGCCCAACCACCACCCACTCGTTCATCCACTCAAGTCCGCCATAAATTCCCAATTAAAAGGTGTAATAAGCGTTTGTTCCGCTTCGGCTATGAATAACATTTTGGGCCGGGGAACAGTGGCACAGGAACCCCCTCCCCCCCCATTCATTTCACCTCACTTGTCAGCAGCTGCGACTTTGTAATGCAATTGCAATAAAACAAACTACAAAATGGCCGGCGGGGCGAAAGGGAAAGCCCACGGGAATCAGAATAATGGGTGGGGATGATGGGAGCTAAGAAAGGTGGCTCTGCGCACAGTGGGGCAAAGTGCGGTTTTGCGGGGGCAAAAGTGTCAGCGAAGATATCCTCGGAAGGACAGCCTTAAGTTATCACAGTTTGCAGACAAAGAATCAGCGGTGCTGAGTCCAGTAAGTAAATGATAGAGTGATAGACTCAGAAATGGGACAAGTAAAAGCAGATGGGATAATAGAAATCAGACAACTTTAGATATGATAAAGAAGAGAAAAGAAATCTTTAGTGATATGATATTGCTATTTAAGTTAACTGATAGTATAGGTCTTCTACGATTTTTAAGGAAATGTTATAGGGTATACTTCAATACTAAAATCTATTTTTTTTTTATTTTATTATTTTATTTATTTATTTATTTTTTTTTTATTCAATTTTTTTTTTATGATTTTAAAGTCTCTTAAAGTGAACGATCTGATTTTAGGTACATTTAAAAAAAACAGCAACGAATGTAAATTAGTTTCTTCTTTTCTTGAGCTTATGTAATGTATAACATATTGTTTCTAATTGTAAATGCTCTATATGGTATATATCGTAGCATTACTTTATTAAATTTATCTTATTAAAGAGTATTGAAACGATTGTTGGTTACGATGTACCATTTTTCAGTAAGAGCTTAGAGATCCTTTGCCACTGTGCCCTTGTGACCTGAGGGCAATTAAAAGCGGGTTCGAAGTTCAGAGCGAGTCACAAATTATATGCGCATTTAATGAAGTGTGCCGGGCACACAAACACACATTTCACACATGCGACTACGTGCAGTCATTAAACAGCCAACACCCGGGCGCCCAACCACCCATTCTCACCTGTGCCCCCGGTCAAAGGTCACGCGCTGGCCGGGCCAAAAGGTCACTTAAACAAAATGAAATGAATAAATGCATGAGGCGAACTCCACACTCCACACTCCACACCCACCTCTCATCTTGAGGATCGGGGGAATGGGAATGGTATAGGGGGACCTGCTCCATCGAATGGCCAACTAAACGGTTTGTAATGGACGCCTTGGCTGCCGGGATTGAAACTTAATTGCAAAAATTTTAACAAACACTCGCAGCAATAACAATAATTTTAACCGACTGCAGTGGGTGGACAATGGAGAGCTTTCCCGTTTGGCCAGGAGTCAAGATTTATGCGCCACAGACTGAAATTAGAAACGCTTTCCTTGCCGCTCCGTGTGTCCTTGTTCTTTCTTTTTTTTTTTTTGGCGAGCAGTAAACAAGGCTGGGCCACGCCCCCACCCCCCCCCCCCTGAAAAAAAAGGGGCGGGGGGAGTGGCACTGGCCAATGGCCATTAGTTGTTGCTGGTCGCCTTTGCCGCGGCGACAAGTGCACTTTATTAGCGCTTTTCATTTCGCTCCTTCGAAGCCGCCTAGTGTCCTGCTGTTCAGGGCTTACATATTTTTTTTTGCCTTCCTTGGACCGAGCTATTTGGCATAAATGCGTTCATTAAAGGCACATTGACACGGTGCCTCAGTGGGTCAGCAAAAAAGGGGGATCCTATCCTTGGGCAGCACTTACGCCATGTTAGCCTAGTTATTGATGTTATTTACCAGTGCTGGAATCCGCATTTTGTGTCTACTTTCAACATTTCAAAGAACTATTTATAGGGAATAAATAAAGTTAAAATGGGGAATATTTCTTGTTAGATGTTCTGTGCCAAAAACGTCTCTACTATCATTTCTTCCTAATCACATTTTCTTACTAGGTAGCTTTCCGAAATTCGGAAAACTGGACCACAGCTTTGGTTCTTGTTTTAAGATCATGTTCTACATGATTTCTCAGTTTATAAGCCACTTTAAACCTAGCATAAAATTGAGATAAGGACTAGAAAAGGAAATTTGATTTTTGTTAACCAGAGCCTTGCATTATTCAGTAATATTTTCTGTTCCTATGCTGCAACAGCAGGATGCCAGAAAATGTGGCCCATCTACGCCCCTGGAGAAGTGGTGTAATCGGTCAAAGGGTCCAAATGAGCCGGACTCTCCTTGTGTGGCCCCAAGCTCCTTGTTCTTTGGTGCAGCGGACGCCTTGACCTGTTATTTATGCTGACCGCAGTCACGTCCTGGCTAAGTGCTCATGTGTGTCCCTTCGTTCCTGCGTCCGTCGTCCTTTGAACCCCTTCTCCTGAGCCACCACCCTGGTGTATTTGTGTCGACATTTGCCGTGGCATTTATAAAATTGTGCATAATTTAAGCTCAGCAGTTGCGGGCTCCCATTCGCCAAGCAAAGCAGCAGAAGCCCAGCCAAACCAGAGTACCGACCACATGAATAATGGTTCCCGTGGAGCCAGCTAGGGGATAATAAAGAGAGGGTGCACTGTCAAAATAAGTTTAAGGCAAGCTCACTGTTGTTAAAAGACATACGAGAAATCGGAATTAGAAAATCGATGATTGAGGCTCAAACACTCATTAACATGTTATTTATTGAAAAAAGTCAACAATTAAAATTTTTAAGAATTTTTATGGGGAAAAAAAGGGATCAAGTTTTTGTCAATATACGAAATTCCGATTTTTGCCAAAAATTCGACATTTTTTCCGGTTTTTCCATCGTAGTTCAGGCAAATCAAGGCATACAGCTAAAAGATTGACTGTTTTGAGCAGCTTGCTTAATATGCTAACGATCCTCATAATTTTTGGGAAAATTTATTTTTTGACCAATTTTCTCATTTTTGTAAGGGGTTACATCACTTATTTTGCGAAAAATGGCAAAAATGAAAAAATTTTCAGGTTGGAATGTAATTGGATTGGAATTCAAACAACGAGCTCGACGAGATATGACATTCCTCATTCTGACTTATACTTTTGATATGGCAGCCAAAAAACTGAATTTTTATGGCGAAAAATGGGGTTCAAATTTTTGTCAATAATACAAAATTCAGATTTTTGTCAAAAAAGCCATATTTTTTTCCGCTTTTTTCATTGTAGTTCAGGCAAATCAAGGCGTACAGCTAAAAGATTGACTGTTTTGAGCAGCTTTCTTAATATGCTAACGACCCTCATCATTTTTAGGAAAATTTATTTTTTGACCAATTTTCTCATTTTTTTTTATTTTGCGAAAAATGGCAAAAATGAAAAATTTTCAGGTTGGAATGTAATTGGATTGGAATTCAAACAACGAGCTCGACGAGATATGACATTCCTCATTCTGACTTATACTTTTGATATGGCAGCCAAAAAACTGAATTTTTATGGCGAAAAATGGGGTTCAAATTTTTGTCAATAATACAAAATTCAGATTTTTGTCAAAAAAGCCATATTTTTTTCCGCTTTTTTCATTGTAGTTCAGGCAAATCAAGGCGTACAGCTAAAAGATTGACTGTTTTGAGCAGCTTTCTTAATATGCTAACGACCCTCATCATTTTTAGGAAAATTTATTTTTTGACCAATTTTCTCATTTTTTTTTATTTTGCGAAAAATGGCAAAAATGAAAAATTTTCAGGTTGGAATGTAATCAGATTGGAATTTAAACAACGAGCTCGACGTGGTATGACATTCCTCATTCTGACTTATACTTTTGATATGGCAGCCAAAAAACTGAATTTTTATGGCGAAAAAAGGGGTTCAAATTTTTGTCAAATATACAAAATTCAGATTTTTGTCAAAAATTCGATATATTTTTTCGGTTTTATCATCGTAGTTTAGGCAAATCAAGGCGAACAGCGTAAAGATTGACTGTTTTGAGCAGCTTGCTTAATATGCTAACGATTCTCATCATTTTTAGGAAAATTTATTTTTTGACCAATTTTCTCATTTTTGTGAAAATTATTTTGTGAATTATTTTGCGAAAAATGGCAAAAATGAAAAATTTTCAGGTTGGAATGTAATCGGATTGGAATTTAAACAACGAGCTCGACGTGGTATGACATTTCTCATTCTGACTTATACTTTTGTTATGGCAGCCAAAAAACTGAATTTTTATGGCGAAAAAAGGGATCAAATTTTTGTCAAAAATACAAAATTCCGCTTTTTGCCAAAAATGCGACATTTTTTCCGGTTTTTCCATCGTAGTTCAGGCAAATAAAGGCGTACAGCTAAAAGATTGAGTGTTTTGAGCAGCTTGTTTAATATGCCAACGATCCTCATCATTTTTAGGAAAATTTATTTTTTGACCAATTTTCTCTTTTTTTGTAATCACTTATTTTGCGAAAAATGGCAAAAAGTAAAAATTTTCAGGTTGGAATGTAATCAGATTGGAATTTAAACAACGAGCTCGACGTGGTATGACATTCCTCATTCTGACTTATACTTTTGATATGGCAGCCAAAAAACTGAATTTTTATGGCGAAAAAAAAAGGAATCAAATTTTTGTCAAAAATACGAAACTTAGATTTTTGTCAAAAATGCGTAGTTGAGCCAAATCAGGGCGTATTTTTCGTATAGCGCGAGAAATGACAAAAATTAAAATTCTTAAGATCTAAAGCTCAGCAATGTATGACATTCTTTATTCTGACCTTATTTGACACTATGGCGACCAAAACACAGAATTTTTGTTGCCAAAAACTGAGATTCAGATCAAGGAGAATATCTGAAAGAGTGCCACCAAACATTTTTTAATATTTAAAGCTTCTGGAAATTTACAGACCACTAATTCACTGCTGCCACTCAATTTGAATTACAATGCATTGATTTTTTATAAATAGATGGCGAAATAAATAATTGATCCGATTTGGCTGACTAATTTTTCCTGTGTGGGTACAGGCTTCACGTCTCCGCGTTGCAGTTGCAGCTGCGCCGGCGACATTAGGATGGTGGTGAAAAATGGCGAGGAGGGGGGAGGGGGCGGAAGGACGCCGCCAACACGGCAACTTGAAAAGCATAATGAAGGATAATGAGTTCTTGATTAGTACAAAGTGGAAAATTGTGTATTTTTGCCCTGTCGCGCGGTGCGTATAAGCTTTGGCCCATCAGACAGGGAAAGTCCTGCCCACGGCCCAGTGGAAAACCACCAGCCCCCCACAGCAGGCACCAATTAACTGTAATTAGGGTTGCCCCGTTTCTGCGTGACCAGAGCAAACAAACACCATCATTCGCCAAAGTAGGCGGACCATCTGCCCGATGGCTTTGGCCAGCCGAAAAAATGGCCAAGAAACCGATCCGAGGCTTGTAGATACCCGTAAAAAAGGCCAATGCATTGGCACTGGGTAAATACCTAAGTGCAGGACCAACAACACATTGCATTCTGATGCCCGATACCCGCATTTTCCAGCTACCGTTCATATTCGTGCTGCGTATACGTAATGCGTATTACGTATACGCCGTGTAAACAGGACGGCCGCCGCTTTAAAAACACCGCATGGTAAATAAGAATCCAGAGTGAGGGAGAGGTGGAATAGGGGGGCAAAAAACGCCACAATAAAATGCTGAAAAATCAACACCATTTTCAGCACACTTTCCTTTTATGCCTGCTGTTGTTCTTTTTATTTTCATTTTACCACTCGCTGGGTCTGCTTTCGCCCAACCCTCCATAGTTTTATGTAGTCGGAAGTTGTTGTTATACTCTTAAGCTAAAGGGTAATGTGACAGTCATAAAAACAGGTGAGCATCTAAAAAACAAAACAGAAACCCATTAGTGGCTGGAGCACATTTAAAGTCAATTATTTGAATAAGAATTAAAATACACTTTATATTTTAATTATAGAAAAATTCCAGATAATACTTTTAATAACAAAATACTGAATGCAATATCAACAAAAATTAAATTATATGTTTAAATAGGCCTTGAATACACTATTTTACCCTTTTACTAACTGAATACATTTTTTTTTTAGTTTTCAGGGCATACAAAAAGCGTTTCCACGTAGAATATCTCTTCAATTTGCTCTCTTTTATATGGATTGATTTTCTTGGCTGGATTTTTGTTGGATTTCCGCATTCGCATGCAAATCGACGATTAATCAAAATACCACTTTCCCCCAATTGTTGCTGCAAATTACATTTTTCGCGTTTTTCGCTGACTGAAATGACAAATTTACACAATTGGCAGCCGATCAGGCATTGGCTTCAACGAATGGCGATGGCGATGGCGATGGCGACGGCAATGGCAATGGCAATGGCCATGGCGAAAGTCAAATTGCGAAAGTTAATGGAAATAAGTGAGAATCGAGCGAAGCCACAGCGAAAATACGTGCAACAACTTGTCCACTGTGGATGTCCCTGTGAATTTCCATTCAAAGTATTTCGGCGGAGCCTGGCCGCTGGTTTAATAAGAATTATTCGGGCGATTGACATTCGGATGGTTAAGTTTACGAGCATTAATTTGTGGGTCTGCTACTGAAGAGTCTGGCCAGCCGTGGGATCACTTCTGTGAGTTCTGTGAAAGATGTTTGAATTTTGGAGGCCTTAGAATCTCAAATTCAAGACTTATGTACTTGTAGCTAGAATATTCTAAACTTTAGACTGATGGATAATTAAAACCGTTGTAAATCCGAGTCTTAATACTTTCCTTCCCAGAATTGCATGCAAGTGCCCTGGCCTTTCTCCGAAAGATAGGACCATCCACTCCCCCTCGCAGCCATTTTAGGTGCTGCTCATTTTGACTTTTTAATAACATTAATTAAAAGTGCGCAAACTGAATGAAAGCGCTGCCAGCGGACCTTCCCCTGCCCCCCTTTTTCCCGCCCACTCCGTCCATGAACCACCCATTGGCCTCCGTCCGTGGGTCTGTCCGTCCGTTTGTCCGTTTGTCCGCTTGTCCGTCCATCATTCCGTCCGTCCGACGAGCCTTCCGTCCGCCATTCCCTTCGACGCCTTGGCAAACAAAGGTAGCGGCTACGTGGACGCAAATGGGGCAAAAATGAAGTAGAAGTCAGAACATGCACTGAGAAAAATACAAATATATATATTGTTTTTGAGGTTTGGTAATGTGAGTAAAGCTTATCATACAGTTTGAAATTGAATAACCTTCTAAATAAATGCTCTTTCCTGAGTCTACATTTTAATAATATTTCTTAGGTGACATTTTCTAATCGAAACGATTTCCTGAACCATTCCTAGTACAATTTTCTGTCAGTGCAGGTGAATGAAACGAAATCAGTAGCAAGGCGAGTCCAGGTTCTGGTCCGAACTGAGGCAACCAAATATTAATGAATGGGCAAATAAAGCGGCGAGAGCTTCGGCACCTAAACACCCACCGAACCACCCACCGAACCACCCATTTAGGGCACCCTTTTGGGGGCGGAACCCTGCCCTAGAAAGCGGGCACGTCTTTCATGCCTTTTTCCCTCGGTTATATAACGGTATAAATTTCTAGTTAATTAATCACCTTTCGCTTTGTTTATGGCTAATTTAATTAATTTTATGTCTTTTATTGTTTCTTGTTGCTCTTTGGAAGGCCCAAGTCGGCAAGTCCATTGCTCTGCGGATGCGGATGTGGAGGCGGATACGGATGCGGATACGGATGCGGATGCCGTGGAATTGAATTGAAATTGGCAAAGGAATCGGAATTGAGCGTGAGAGAACTTGAACCCGAAATCATTTGAAACTCTGGCCAAGAGTCGAAGAATTATTTATTAATTAACCTTCCAGTGATAAGAGAAAAATGAAAAATTGGAGGGCAAAGAATTTTTGACCTTATTAAAGGAAGAATTATGAAAAAAGTTAGTCCATGTTTTGATTTGATGCCCGGACTTCAAGTTATGGAATTCAACTCATGTACCTAGAGTGGTTTAATAAAATAGTTGTAGTTCTGTGAGTTAATCTATTAAAATAATGTGCAAATCACAGCGATTGAATGTTTGTTTTACCCCGACACTTGTAAGTGCTCTATGAGAAGCTCTTTGTCGGCTGAAGACTGCCACGCCCCCTGCGGCCGCCCCCTTCCCAATAGCCAGTTCACAGTTCATTCACCTTGGGCCTTTTTGCATTTGCCATTGACTGGTCTCTCCAACCTGCGATCTCGGATGACTTGCACTTGGCGGCAGCTTTCCTCCTCGAGTGTCTTCGCTTTTTTTTTCTGTATACATACATATTTATTTATTGTTTAAAGCATAAAATACAATACAATGCTATAATAAATTAATTATTTATTTTAAATAATTTTTATACACGAGCTGCGAGCATGAAAAGGCACTTTTCACGCGGCGGGGCAACGTCGAATCCGCATGCCTAGCTTCTTTGTTCTCTTTGTGTTTACTTATATGGTGTGTGTTTTTCTTTTAAATCTGTGGTGGATCCAATCCGATCCCCTCCTGCCCCCTGGACTTTCACTTTATGGCAACTGGGGGGACAGACTGGGGTTAGCTCTTAGTTGATGATGATGAGGCAGCAATAAATAGGTTCAAGCGGCGCTGATGAGTTCGATGCTAACTAGTGACTGACTAATGCTTGGCCTCCTCGTCGTTGACCACGATGGGCTCGATCTCCTTGACCTCGGCGGGGGTCTCCTCCTCGTTGTCGGGATTCTCGGGCAGCACACGCACCTCCACGCGATTGGAGGAGCTGCTGGCCTGCTCATGCTCCTCATGCTCCTCATGCTCCTCGTCCTGGGCGTGATCCTGCTCCTGATCATGCTCATCGGAGCGACTCTGGGCCTTGTGGTTCTGGGGCACATTCTGCTGACCCTGGCCTGGCTGCTCGATGGCCGTGAGGATGGACTGCAGCAGTCCCTGCGAGAGGATCTCCTCGTGGTTGGCATCGCCGGCTGAGACTCCGGGGGCATTGTTCAGGGATCCCCCGAACTGCACCTGGAAATTCTGCGTGGGCTGTTGTCCATTCAACTGGATGCTCTGCGATTTCTGGGCGGACAGCACATCGAGGCCATCCAAACCGGGCAGCTGGTGGGGATCAGTGCCATCGGGCAGGGCAGCCACCGAGTTCTTCTGCGAGGCATAGCCAGTGTGATCGTAGTCCAGGTCGTTGCCAGAGGGCGGAGGACCATAGCTGTCGCCGGGTCCACTGACCAGCTGCTGGGTGTGCTGCTCGGCCACGGGGATGCTCTGCGAGATGGCGTTGTAGGCTCCGGCGGAGGCGGCGGACACGCTGCCAAAGTGTTGCACCTGCTGCTGCTGCTGTTGCTGCTGCTGCTGCACCGTGTAGCCATTGCTGCTCACCAGGTTGGGACCATGTCCGCAGTCGTGGATGATGATGGGCTGCTGCTGCTGCTGCTGGAACTGCTGACCCTGCTGGAACTGCTGACCCTGCTGGAACTGCTGACCCTGCTGGAACTGCTGACCCTGCTGGAACTGCTGACCCTGCTGCAGATTGAAGCGAGGAGCCTGCTGTGGGAGGGGCAATCCCTGGGAGTGGAACTGCGAGGCACTGTAGCTGTTCTCCGAGTGATGGTGGTGCTGCTGCTGCTGCTGCTGTTGCTGCTGGTAGAAGAGTGGTGGCGGTGGTGCGGAGGGCAGGTACTGCTGGGAAGGTGGTGGCGGAGGTCCCAGAGGACGCACATTGGCCACTGGTGGCGGAGGAGGCGGCAGGTACTGGGGCTCAGGTGGTGGCGGTGGTCCCGGTGGTCCGAACTTGTTCTGGTGGATGAAGGAGGGTCCTGGTTGCGGGGCAGGCAGCTGCTGCTGCAGGATCACCTGGGGAGCAGACTGAGGCGGCGGAGGAGGAGGTGGTGGCTGGTACAGAGCCTGCGGCGAGGGCAGTGGTGGAGGAGCAGATCCGGCCAGGGGAATCTCATTGGCCGCAGGGGGAATGTAGGTGGCTGGCTGTTGCTGCGGCTTCACTCCAAACTGATCCAGATGCTGCACTGTGGCTCCAATGGATTCCAGCAGACCGGCGGGCACAGGTGGGCGATAGGCCACCGGCTTGTTGGGCTGACCGGCTCCATGCTGCGGGAAAGGCTGAGGATTTCCGGATGGAGGAGGACCATACTGGATGTTCACATTGGACTGGGAGTGGGAATGGGAGTGGCTATTGCTGCTACTGCTGCTGGTGAGGGCGGCAAACTGGGGAGGTGGTGGTCCATAGTTGCCCTGAGGAGGCGGAGGAGGAGGTCCGTAGTTGCCACTGGGCGGAGGTCCATAGTTGCCACTGGGAGGTGGTGGAGGAGGTCCGTAGTTTCCACTTGGTGGAGGTGGAGGAGGTCCATAGTTTCCATTAGAAGATCCCGAGTGACCGATGGTCTGGTACTTCTGGGCGTGCACTGAGCCGGGGGCAAACGAATCCGAGGGTGGCTTGGAGTACGAGTCATCCAGGGAGCCAATGGCGGCCTTAAAAAGATAACAAGATTAGAAAGTGTTAACCGGGAGTTGGGCATCAACTAACCTGCAGAGCTTCCGCTTCGATGGAATTGCCTCCGGGTCCGGTGATCAGATGGGCTCCATCGCCGCCTCCTTGAAGGGCCACGGCCACCAGTTGCTCGTCCGAGAGTCCGTCGATGATGCTGCCGCCTCCGCTTCCAGAGCCTCCCACTCCTGCACCACCACTGTACTGGGTTCCAAAGGATCCACCGTGTCCCTGATTCACCTGGCTGTAGCCACCCTGGGTCTCGATGTGGTTCTGCTCGACGTAGGCACCAATGGGCGCTGGGATCGGTTTCCAGCCATCGCAGGCCGTGTGGAAGGGCGCCTGGGAGCCACTCACACTGTGCGTGTGTCCCGAGGAGTCGATCTGGATCTGCACCTGCTTCACTGGTCCCGGGCCACTGGGTCCACTGGGTCCACTTGGTCCCGAGTGTCCTCCACCGTTGGTCAGGATGATCGTGGTGGCGGGTCCATTTCCGGGCAGGGCCACGGGTAGAGGAGGTGGTCCATAGTTAGGGGGTGGGGCATCGAAGATCTGCTTGGGCGGCAGGTTGAGTGGGCCAGAGGCAGGTGGTCCGTAGGAGGTGGCCGGCTGGTGGGCGGGCTTGAAGAGGGGAGCGGCATGTGGCGAGGGCAGCAGCTGCGGTGGAGGTGGTGGACCATACTGAGGCTTGGGTGGTCCGTACTGAGGAGACGGGCGGTGCTGGATCTTCAGTGGTGGGGGTGGACCATACTGCTGTGGTGGTGGACCATACTGGGGTGCCGGTTTCGGGGGTGGACCATACTGGGGCGCCGGCTGGGGAGGTGGACCATACTGGGGTGCTGGTTTCGGCGGAGGTGGTCCGTACTGCTGGGCAGGCTTGTGCTGGATGTGCGGGGGTCCGTAGAAGGGTTTGGGCACCCCAAAGTGGGTCTTGATCTGCTCGTGCAGGGAGCTACCTCCGCCGCCGCCACCACCACCACCGCCTCCTCCCAGGAAGTTAAGCTTGGGTGGACCGTATTTCAGGGCCGGAGGTCCGTACTCGCGGAAGGGAATCTGCTGGGGCACACCGTACTCCCGGTGGGGCACGTGCTGCTGCGGGGGCGGCGGTCCGTACTGGGGGGCAGGGCGTGGCGGCGGACCGTATGTGTCGAATCCCGCCTCGCGGCGCTTCACATCCTTGCCGTGCAACACCGCCTGGGCGGCGCAGAGGCAGCAGGCGACCAGCAGAGTCAAACGGAGCATCTGGAATGGATGGGGATGGATAATGTGGGTCAGTCATTTGTCAAGATGGCATCTGGAGTAGGAAATAGGAAAATAGCTGGCCCCAAGCGATTGGACCGGAAGTTAATCTCCTCCAGGGAGCCCAAACATCCAGGGGGCATTACTCAAAAAATGAAGTCCATAGCTCTGGCATAAAATATTGTTAATCGCTCAAGAGCATATAAAAAATGTGGTTAAAATGGGTGAAATCTATAGCACCAAGCAAATACTCTTTTGTTTTCACATAAATACTAAACTAATAATTGAATTATCTTCCTTAAGGTATTTTAATAAGCAATGTCTTTAAAATATATTTAAATTTTTTGGAAAATATAAATATATTTAAATAATTCAAACTGTATAAATGAGAACGGTAGACTCTAACTACAGCCCTTTAATTTAGGCCTGATATATAATGGTTTCTATAATCCTCAACTGTTTTCTAAACCTTTTAAAATAATAATGTCTTAAATAATTTCCCTAAGAGTGTACAAACCTCAGCTGGCTGAAGTTATGTTTCCCATTTTTTTGAAATATAACAAATGATTGCGGCAGAAAGAGTTGTAATATGAGGGGTTAGTCGGCTAACCGACATCGTAATGTTTATTGAGTGGCATCCGCCCAAAGTGTCTCTAGTTGCCATCCATCTCCGGCCTTAACCCCCTGGCCCCTCGACCCAACCCCACCCCCTTAACCCCTTTTGGCCGCGTCTCATTTGTCAGCTGTCTCGGTGACCTTTTTGGCCGATGGCAACTTGTCAAGGCTTGTCAGGGGTCGCAGGTCACAGGTCTTTGGTTCATTCGCCATTCGCCCCCCAGCCAGGTGTCGTTTTCCGTGTGTGCGTGGGTCACCCAAACCCCTGCCCAAATATGTAACCATAATCTGCGCTAATTTGCAAACCTACGACCTGCCTCCATTTACTCGACTGTCAACACTGTGCAACAAGGTAAAGTTAGAAATTAAAAAAAAGTTTCAATTTAATTATAATAATATAACAAAACTCTTTATAATAAATAAGATTGACCCCTCAAAATATTTTACAATTTCATGACCAATTATTTTAATTGCTTAGCTGGAAATTTTATGCCAACATCTTTAAAATGTAGATATATTTTTGGTAAGTTTCATTACATCAAATATGAATTGTTTATTTTGAAATGATTTTAAATGATATTGCATAATCTAAGTAATAATTGTATAATTTATATTACACAAACTATAAGAGTGCACTTTCGTGGTGACCTAAAAAATGATTTCACTTTAGTTCAAGCAAATACATTGCTATATCTTCAAGTGCCATCAATTATTTTGGCCAACGAGCAGGCGTTAATTGAACCATTTAGGCCAAGTTTGTTGTGTGGTGTAATTGGCATTGCGGTTGCCCAGAAAACGCTGGCGTATTCCGCTCTAATTAAAACATAACCCGACCGGACTGGCCATCATCGTTATTACCATTGTCATTATCATGGATGTGGCCGCTCATCATGATCATCAATAATTCAGCAGGCGAGTGGCGACTTCGTGTCAGCCAAATAAAAAAACACAAAGCCAAAACAAAAGCGCCGAAAATAACCATTGGCCAAGATGGATGGGGAGAAAGGGGGGGCATTTAATTGGTTTTATGTTTAACAACAAATGCTGCGGCAACAATGGCAAAAATAAGCCACTCAAAACGGGCCAGAAAGCAAATCAAAACGGCGCTTCTTTCAAAATTCCACGCACAACAAGCGATTTAGCCGGTAATGCCAATAAAAATAGCAAAAAGCACGCGGATCGACCGCAAAAGGTGACGAAGCTGGAATGCCCTTATATAAGAAAGTGATTGGAGTTATGCAAGAGGTGAAGGTATCAAAGATGAGTAAATGTTTAACTCAATGAATCACGGTTTTTGAAAAACACAGCTCCATTACGCCTGGGACTTTTAATGGGTGAGTTATAAAAAAGCCAGGAAGTTGTATAACTAGGAAAATGATCTTTAATAGCTAGAAGGTATTTTCTATATAAGACTAAATGATCTTCTATTCAAAAATGTTCTATTTAATATCAATTGATCCTAAAAATCCTGATCGTAAGTCCGAACTGATGGCCAATAATGATCTTAAGCAAATATCTTACATAACTTCCCGAGATAATAAATCCGAATTTAATAGAACCCCACCATCATCTGCAAGCCAAGCGTAATAACCAAGTTATTATGCCATTTACTACGATCGCCTCGTCTCTTTCCAGATTGCATAATGCGGGGCAATCAGCAATCTTTGGAAATGGAAAAGTGCACCTCAATGGTCAGCGATGCGCATTGAATACGAGTATCACAATAAGCCACAAAATATGTTGTTACTTCTTCTCTGATTTTTTGTGTGTGTTTTTTTTTTGGCCAGCGGCGGCGTTAAAATGTCATAAGCGGTCGAAGCGGAGAAGAAGATACAGAAAAAACGCCGAAATGGTAACTTTCACTTGGCTCCGGGTGTATCTACATACGGCCATGTATCTGCGTATCTGTGAGGTTCGTTTCGTGGGGATGAGTAGGTGTCACAAATGCTGGCAGTGAAATTATGCGCCGCATAATGAAAATACATTATAAAAGAAATGGCAAACAATTAAAGGGGCTGCTGGTGTGGGCATGGGCGGGGGTGATGTCTTCTTTTTTTTTCTTTAGAGAGATGAGGGGGCTTTCTGTGCCCATTGTCTGTGAGCCGTGTGAAGTGACCCGCATGTGGCCAGCACTTGCAACTCCATTCCATTGTGGATCTGTTTTTGGGATGAGTGTATTATGCCGGGTGTACGAGTCACTAAGCCAGTCGGTCGCATTCGTACAGTTAGGCTCAAAAAAATAGATCACTATGATGATTTTATCCAACAATATATAATATTTATTATATATTATGATATTTAAGATAGAATAAAATCATATATCCCTTGGTAAGTTAACATGGGTAATTCGCAATTGGATGCCCATTAGTTAGATCTTACTAGTCACAGTTAAATAAAAAAATATATCCAATTATTTAAATAGTATCTTAGAATACCCTCATATCCAAAATAAACTCAGACCCCTACCAAATACACCCATACTCCCCAAGTTAAACTGGGTTATTCGCAATTACCCAACCCATTACTTAGATCCCAGCTATTTGGGGCCCTAAATTTATCACCTGTCACTGGTCACTGTTCACGCAGGCGGTCACCACTTCAGTCACCGCTTTCTTTAGCCCGGCGTTCGATTTCTGTTCATTAGCATAGGCCACAAATATTTGTTATTGATGCTAAACAATTGACAACAACGGCAGACAGCAAACAAATGAAAACCAGGCAACGGCAACGAAAAAAAAAAACTAAATAAAAATAAAACAGAAAAACAAATAAACAAACAGACGGGCCGGCAAAACTTTCACTCTCGCTGAGAAGACGTAAATTTAGTTCGAAGATGAAAACAGCAAAAGTTCAGCCAGGAAGCGATTCCGGGTTTTGGGGGGGGGGGGCTCCAAAAAGGGTTGCCGGGGGAATTCGGCCCCAAGTTTTTGGCCACAGCTGCCTGTTCTGGCCCAAAAGTCGGGAATCGTAATCTACGTTAATTAAATTTACCCCACCGCCGCCCCGCAGAAGCGGGCAAATGTGAATGCGAAATTATTTATGAATCAATTTCGATAATGAATAAATTATGTCTGGAGACAGGAGCTGCTAGCCCGTGGCCCCTGACCCCTGACCCCTGGCCTCCGGATTCCGGCAGCAAATGAATAATCTGGGCCAGGATTTGCCAAGAAATCCGGGTCCTGCATCAATTTTCGTTTAGAGTCCGGGCAACCCTCATCAATTAGCAGAGGTCGTGTGGCAAGGTCAAAGGGCAAGGCGCAGGCGTGCCCACCCAAAAATAATACCAATGCACGGGGAAAATAAAATATGGAGCCTGGTTTTATAAGTCAACTATTTTAGAGTCAACTATTAATAAATAAATATTTTTTTCCATTGTTTAAAATTTCTATAAAACTCCAAAACTAGCTTTTGGAACTGATAATCCTTTATCTTTTTTCCCCGTGAATTCCAAATGTTGATCCTGATTTTATAAGACTTGATTTTATGGTCAACTATGGAAATATGAATATAATTTTCCTATTTTCTGATAGTTTTAGGGTCTACAAAACCCAATTTTTTAAAAGTGATGCCTTTAATGTACTTCATATTTTTTTTTTATTCTTTCTGTGTATTGGAATTTTTTCCAAAGTATTTGGGAAATCTATCTTTCCCAAAAGGGGCGGTTAACTTTTTCGCTGGCATTTCCCCCGAGTCACTTGGACTTTTCTCCTAATTGGGCTTGTGTTTGAGTTTCTTCCGTAATCCTTTGCACTCGAGTCCAATTAGGGAAACGATTCTTTACCATGCCAGCTGCTGGTGTGGGTTATCCTCGGCACAAGGCACTCGAAAAAAAATTCAGATGATTCGATGCGATTCTTGATAAGCGGCACACTGCACTCAAAAGGATGCGGGACTTTTAAAAAAATTGAAAAAAAAAATAAATAAGACGCGGCACTCACGGAACGGATCGCGGGATCGGTTCGGAACGGTTCGAATCGGTGCGGATCGTTTAAGATCTTGGATCTCGAGATGCGGTATTCGGTTTTTGGAGATCTGGGATCTCTCGACAACGGATCGGCGACGGCGACCGCTGCTTGTCAGTCGCGAGTTGAAAATGCTGCCGCTCAGATGATAACGGCAGCTCATATAGGTAATAGCCGGGCCAACGCCGGCGTCGCTGCCTCGGCCGCCGCGCAGCCGCTGAAGAAACCGAAAACGAATCCGAATCCGAATCGGAATCGGAATCCGAATCGAAACCGAAAGTGAAGAAATTTCGTAAACCCGACCCACAGACGTAGAGCCAAAGCCCAAATGAGCAAGGTGCCGAGTTGAAGGGACAGCATCATCCGAAGTCGAGAGATTTTCCCTCTCTGGCGACCAGTTTTGCAACATTTTCACATCGATACCTTGGCATCGAAGAAGCTCTGCGAGCAGAGCAACCTTGCCACATGGGGCAGTGGTACTCATCATAATCATCATCATCATCATCATCATCACCTCTCGGTGCCAAGTGTCATTTTTGCCGCATTCGGAGTCGAAGTTGAAGATCCTTGTCAAAGTTCAGAGCCTTGAGCAGCGCTTAAAAAGCGATTCTCGAGTGGTTCAGTCTCTGGCCCTCAACAGTGTAAACATGGCAAACTTAATGGGTTTCCGAGCGAACGCTTCCTCATGATCGCCAAGTGCCACCCAGGAAACGGGGGAGATTCACCATGAGTTGCAAATGGATTGGAACTGATAGATATTTCCCTTTCAAAAAATATCTCAAGACCATAATCTTTCTTTTGAATGTGGAAAATTTTTGATAGATCTCTAAAATATTTTACTAATACTTAAACAAGACCTATTTTAATTAACATATTACATTTTAATTTATTTCCCAAGAAATCAATATGTTGATTTACTTAAGACCCTTTAACATTTAAACATACTAAAGGTATTTGAAATTTTTTTATTGATCCTTATCTTTTACTTTCATTAATACTTAATAAGGCCTTTTAAATATCAGCCAAATAAAATGCATTAACTATGGTATATTTTCCAAGCCACTACCATTTTATTTACTTTATTTTAAAGCCAATGGTAAATTTATTTGATGCCCAGCTCAACATCCATACAGATTCCATTTCTATTCCGATTGATATGCATGTGGTATTTACATAATTTCCATTTCCATTTCGTATTACTTAATAGTTGTCTCGTCGTCATCGCCGAAAGTCGAAGCTGCTTTTCTAGGTTGCCGCCAAGCTCTGGATATTCATGAGCTGCTTTAATGGGCCAACCGGCAGTAGAACAATGTCAACACACTTGCCACAATGTCCGATAGTGGAACTCTTTTCCTTTTCTTCGCCCTTTTTTATGCCCCGTCTTTTCCACAAAGTTGAGTCATAAAAGTGCTCCGCCTCTCAACTTGTTGAAGAAGTTGCAGCCGCCCGAGAGATCAAGTTTTCATCTCGGTGCCCAGAGGGGGTCTTTCGGGGTCTCTGGGGGAATGGAGTTGCAGATGGAGATGCGCGGCCTTCGCGTGACTCGATTTCGCTTTCATTTGCATTTCTTGGGCCACTCTTTTCTCTGAATTTGTATTTTGGCTCGGCGGCAGCCAAACCATCATCATCATCATCGCCGACATCCTCATCTGCATCCCAGCACCATCATCATCGCCATCACCATGATCGTCTTGGTTATCTCAAGACTCTCCGGCCAAAACAAAACCCAGAAAACGGGAAAGAAACGCGCTGGCTTTCTCGAATCGGGGAATGAAACTGGGAATCCACTCCTTCTCCCTTAGTGACGGACTGCAGTTGAAAACCAGAAAGGAAGACTGCATTTTTGGGACTAAAAACAGAGATACCCTATCAAAGGAAAGGCAAAATAACACAAAATCTTTGATATTTCTTTCAAAGGAATTTTAACCAAAGGTTAAATATTGGTGACCCCAAAACTTTTTATTTAAATGAAACTCAATGAATGAAGGAGTGAATGAGTATGATGTATACCTTTATAAAAATATATGTCTTGTATTGCAGAAATTACAGATTTTCAGAAGGTTTCCTATGAAACAACACAAAAATTAACTTTGGTGACCCCGTCTTTTTTTTTTAATTAGAGATGCTTAAAAATGTAATGGTAACCCTAAGTAGCAATTGCAGATAGTAAAGGTTTTTAGAATGTTTTCCCTAAAAACATAAACAAAAGATGACTTTGGTAACCCCGATTTTTGTATATTTTCAGTTTTATAAGGATTAAAATGAATGAAGCTTAAAAATTTAAATACTCCATTTTAGAGTATGGAAGAAATTTGAAAATTCGCACAACCCAGTCGCCAGACGACATCCATTTGGCCACTGGTGACCCTCTTCCCTCTTGGCCAGGTTACTTCACAGTTGCTGCTGCTGCCAAGTTTGGACTTCCTGCTGTTGCATCTTGCGGGTGCCGCATGGCCAGCATGTGACCAGTTGCAGCAGCAGCAGCAACAACAACTGGCAACAAGCAACATGCAGCAGCAACAACAGCAGCATCAACTGCAACCAGCAACATTCAACTAAGTGGCAATATTTTTCGGCCGCATCTGTTGGCCGCTGTTGTTTTGTCATTACACATTTAAAATATCCCCCTACATATATACTTATATTTATATATATATATCTATTGGTGCCCGCGAGTGTGGGTATATGTATATATATTTTTTTGTTTTTGGTCGGTCGCAATTATTTGCGCTTTTACTTCCTCGAGTCTTGCGTTGATGGCTACTTTCGTTTCGAGCTCTAAATGGGTTCATCGGAAAGAGCGCTCCAGCTCGATGGTGATAAGGGTCCAAAAAGTGAAGACAAACTGCCAGTGCATTAAAGGCCTCAAAATCCGAATATCCAATTCCCTTTTTGATTTGCAATTCATTTATAAAGCATTTTAACTTAGGTCTTTTCCATCCCAATGCCCATTAATTAGCACTGAATGCTATAACATTAATAAATTAAATGTAACTTTCTTTTAACTTAATTAATCAAGCTAATGAGTTTATATATTCGTATTGCGTAATAGATATTATCTTATTCAAGGCTGGATTTTTGATTATATTTTAAGACATTGGAATTTCTAGGGGTAAACATTTTTGGGACTAAAGTCTATTTCAACAACCTATGATTATTTTGCTTGCTTAAATATTTTTTTACGTACTTCCAAGTTGTAAAAAAGCAACCTAACAAATAAAAAGTTCCCAAGCCCATTATTAAATTCAATTTTTCCCTTGGCCCATTGCCATAAATCATTGTAAAACTATTTTATGGAGAAAGGGCATTTCAGTTGATTGCATTGTTAAAACAATCGTCAAGCTGTCAGGTTTCGCATTAACCAAACTTATTGGCCGTCAATTTCCTGGACAATTTAATCCGTCTTCAAAATGGATATTTTATAAAGGTCATGTTAAAATGGAAATGCTATTACAACGTTAATTGAACTAATTAGCAAATGTGAGTGCCAGTGCACTTGACTGGGTAGCGTGGCGGAATAATATTAAGCCTGATACAACCGATCCACATCCATAAACATATCCATGCCAAAGACCCAGATCCGAGACGCAGAGCCAGAGACACGCACAAAAAGCAAAAAACAATTGGGAAAATATTTAAAGAAGTGAAATTGCATTCCGATGTCATGAGGTGTTGCCGTCGAGCTGATGCTGCTGTCGTTTTTTATTTCGTATTTTTGAAGCTGCTGCGCCTAGGCCTCGCCCACATTTTGGCCTCCGTTTCGGTTTCGGTTTCAGTTTTAGTTTCTCAGGCGGAGAGAGCCCTTAACTTGGCCTCGAGTGTAGCCGCGCAATTATGCGGGTCCAGTCCCTGTCTTCCCCCCCTGGCCCTCCCTTTCCCTTTCTTCGCACTCATTCATCGCCGAGGCCTCCGGCTTTATGTCATGACGCAGGTATTACGCAATCCGCTTTCTTCTCGCTGTCTTTCATTCTCCCACAGAAGCACAGTGGTTCGCGATCGGATGAAAACTGTATTCACCTGATCTTGCAGGTGTTCTAAAAAATTGTAATTCCCCTCTAGCCATTAATATGAATTATTCGAGATATACATTCTAAGCTACACAGCCATCTCTAAATGTCATTACAAGAAACTGAGAAATAACATAGAGTTGAACTTTTTTCAATAACAGTATTTGTAGGATTTACAATAGATAAACTTAAATAATTACTAGTGGGAGATGGAAAAAATTGTATTCTATACCTCTTAAAATAATTATATTACTTCTGCGATTTAAAGAAGACTTTTTTCTTCAAATTGGTTTCCAAGTTAGAATTTTTTGTTATAAAAATATATATTTTGTATGCAAATTATAAGAATATGCTAGACAAAAAAATATTCGTCATGAATTTTAGAAATTTGAAGTCAATGGCTGTTCCTTAAATTTAAAAAAAAAAGTAGTTTTTGATTAGTAAGCTTACCAATTTTAAAAAAATGTTTTGTAGGTGCAGGTATTTTTTTTATTTTTTCAAAGTTCTTAAGTTTTGAAAGAATACACCTTTAGGTTTAAATATTTTAAATATTGAGTTAAATCAAGAATATTTTGGTAGATCATAAAACATCCCATGGAGTTTCTACCTCTTTATCAACGATGTTGTCCCACTGTGCGCGGTTGCCATGACACTTGACGTTACCGTGTATCGAAGACCCGAGCTCCGGCATCCCAGCATCCCAGCATATCCGCTTCTTGAGGGCGAGACCCAGTGGGATGGCGATGGAGACAGATGGAGGCCAAGCCAAAGCGATTTGCAATTTGTCATGCCGCGTGCCGTGCTCCAAAAACCATTGATTGCCGAGCACAATTGCCATTGCCATTTCCATTTCCATTGGCATTGCCTCACTTTCACAACTCTCTGGTGCTCTGGCAGTCTGGTAATCGGGTACTTCCTCTTCTGGGCCCCCACACCCATCGGTAGCCCAGTTTATTTCTGTTTATTTCTGTTGCCTCTGCTAGTTTTGTACCCGAGTCTCGCAATTCGCTTTAATTAATGCTAATTAAATGCGCTTATCGCCGCGCCTCGGCTTATCAGCCGGCGCCCAGCACTACGATTTCGACTGGGACTCCAACTCCAACTCCGATTTGGACTCGGATTCGGATTCGCATCCCCTACGATATTCCGGATTCCGAAACCCCATTTGCCGCATGCCTTTCGAACGCTTAATTTTATGTTAATCAGCCCAGCCCCATCCATTCGCCATCTCCATCCGTTCCCAGGGCTAATGCAAATGAGTCTCGTCCTCGGATTCCCATTCCCCCTACAATTTCCCATTCGTATTCGTACTTATGACAATCAAAAACGCAATGCAGAATAGAAAATTCATAAATATGTTTATGCCGGGCCCAGCACTTAGGACATTTTCTGCGGAGAATCGCACGAGGTTGGCTTGAAAAGTCCTTGGGATAGTGTCTTCATTGCAAATACTAGGGATTATTAACAAGGTATTATTTGTTTATTAATTTAAATTCAATTAATATTTATAAGTATTATTATAACCCACTTGAATGGCACTAATACATTTTTATTATTTTAAATGATATAGCCATAAAATGATTTGCTATGGTTAATTGGAGGTTCTCAAATGGATTGGAACTATCGTAATAAAAAAGAAAAATACAATTTATACAAACACGCGCATTAAAATATTAAATTTTGAAAATATAATTCAATAGAATACAAATTCTGAAATGAAAATGAAGCATTTTTAAAGACATATCATATATATCATACCATAGTTTTTTAAGATTCTTCCAAATGTTTCTTTAAAATATTTTTGAAAATTCAATAGGTTCTTTATCTATGATCCTAGACATTTGTTCCCCTTAATCCAAGGCACATGAACTTGGTTTATTTTGTTATCCCCAAACTAAGTCCCAAACTTATTCAACAGCCCCTCTGCCGACAAAGCCAAGTATGTGAGCCATACAGTGACTTACTGACTTGACTCCTGCAGCCTATTGATCCAACCTGCCTTCCCCATATGTAAGTGGGAGTATTCGTGGATGGGGACTCCGCATAGTTAACGCATCCTTGCAAAACATTTCCTACATAAATATCTCGTTGATTAACTTTGAATTTTGGGCGCTATGTTGGCGCTGTCAACATTTGCCATTTCAATTTGGGCGCACGCATCTCATTTGCATTCCCAATAAAGCTCTCGAAGGCGGTGGAGTGGGCGTGGCCGGGTGACTGGGTGGATTCCTCATTATGACACTCGAGTACGCCTTTAAGAACGATGGCGAAGTCCATGGAGGAGTGAAAACCACTCGCAATTCCGTGCTCATGTGGCGTGAGCCCATTTCCCAGGCAACTCGAGGTGGCTGCAGATTTATGTTGCGTTGCCGCGACGGCCATAAATTACCATATTAATCGCCGAGAGGTGTTAGACTCGGAAGCGAACGGCACCAGCCCCAAAAACCAAGAGTCCCAACGAAGCCCCAAAAGTCGAGGCAATCCAAACGGGGCGCTATGAGTGGCGATGAGATATGCCACAGCCACGCATTATGCAGCTGGCCATGTCCAAAAAGCGTACGGCTATTGACTGACTGACTGACTCCGAGTTGGCCAAAAGGCCGGGGGGAAGACGGGGGCTCATCTGCCGTACAGCAAGTGTCTTGGCCCTCGACTTTCACCCATTGCGCAAAATGTGGCCAGCCGTCGAGATCTCAAAGCGCGAGGAGTGCCAACCCATCGATCGATCGCCAAAGCGCTCGGAGAAAGCATTTAGGATTTTATTAAAATGCAACATGTTTTTCAAAAGTATTAGTCAAAATATGTAAATACAGTTTACCAAGCAGAAAGTATTGGAGATTTTAAATCAGCCTAACAACATATTTATATATACTATAGTAGCTAAAAAGCCATAAAAAATGTATTTTAAATATTGTTTCAATGAATAATATATCATTATTATTATGCAAAACGTTTGTAGATATATATTAGTTTTAAATCCGCTTGTTTAATAATACAAACCTATTTAGACATATTTGAATGAGGTACTCTAAGCTTATGTTTTAAAGGCAAACCCACATTAAATCTTTATAATTGCTAGGGAAGACTTTATTATACAAACATAATTATATAGTTTTAAGACATTTTAAGAGGTGCAGTCTAAGATATACCAAAATTACCCATCTTCAAGCTGCCAAAAGCATTTGAATTTCTTAACAGATACTAAAATTATAGTGTTTACCTGCGAAAGCAGCTGTAATTTTTGTTTGCCACTCTTTTCGGTTGTTTGCAGCCTTTATTTACTTTGCTCAGTCTGAGCACTGTAGTTTGGAACCATCTTCAGCATTATTAGCTGAGCTTTCAAATTTATTTTACCATCATACACATTATTATGGTATGTTTTTGGAACTAATAAGTTATAATTTAAATCTTACTCTTCCGAAAACTGGTAAAACTGTGCAAATCAAGTATATTCAATGACTTCTCCAAATGTTTCCCCTTAAAAATAACCCTCGAACCACTGTTCACCTGGCCAACAAACCAAATAAAGGCTTGCGGCATGCGAAAAGGGTCCCAAACTAGAGGTAAGAAATATTTTTCCTGGTCCGCGAATAGGGGAAGTCTCGCACTCGCATTGCTTACGTCATCCGGAGTCTGTCACCTGCAATCGCTAATCACTCAAGTGCCGGTCCCCAACCCCAATTCCACTCGAATCCACTTGAGGTCCAACGGTAGCCTGTTGTTTTGGCCGTGTTTTCCATTTCATTTCAGCCGTGTGTTCAATTAACTTTCACTGCTCGCCGGCCAACGCCTCGAGGCGCCCTTCTCGGCTTCTCGACTCAAATGAACTTCATTGCAGCTATCAAAAACATGGGCGGATATTCAGAGGAGGGGGGGTTCAAGGGGTCAACACCTTCAATTGTCCGGATCCATGTCCATTGATCAGGTAGCTTGGCCCGCCTTGATGGACTCTCAGCGGTTCAAAAGCCAAACAACCCGTCAAAGCGAGTTGATCCCCGGGGTGATCTATTGATCAGGGGCGGGGCCAATTTGGAGATTTTGGGGATTACACAATGCCGCAGACGATCGAAAGTTTTGAATAATTACGGCCAATTAGGTACTCATTATCGGAGCTCTTCACATCATTGGGAGTCTTGATTAAACCATAATCATATGGAAAACAAGTCGTAATCAATGTTTATTTTCATAATTATTTGTGATATATGACTTTATTAATCAATTCTATAAAAATGTATTTAAGTTAATTCCTGAAAATATATTTATAAGTTAAAAGGAACATTACTTTGACTATTTTTAAAAAAAATACCATTGCAAATTTGTAACAATTTTTTTTAGTAGTCTTAGGTTTGTTTTCTCGTCCATATGATAAACTTTAAGGTTTTATGACTAGAATTTCGATGCCTAAATCCTAATTTAGCATTAACATGCGTACAATAAAACGGCCCACGGACCATTTTGGAAATGGTAATCCCTTTTCTATTGTTCTCTGGTATTGCAGTTAATTCAAAGATTTTCCTAGCCCACAATACCTTTAGTCTTGCCTTCGAATTTTCCCTTATTTTCAACATAATAGGATTGCCTTTTGCCTCGACGTATATAACATAATACCAGGTATTTTGCGGGTGAAGTATTCGAATCCTAGAGATCTGATGCCATTGTTCCGCTGTTAACTTGGCAGAAATTCTGAAAAACAATATCCAAAACCAAGGACTTGCTTTTGGTTGTGGTGCAATTGCAGTTGCATATGCCATACACCGGACGTGTGGCATTCTGTTTGTTCCCGGCACCAATAACCATTCTTGTACCCGAAACCATCCAGGTCACTATGGAATGCAAGGCAAGAATAACCAACAAATGATATAAAAAAAATAAAATAAAGTTCTATATCACTACGAAATATCCGGTTTTTTGGTTGTCCAATCAAATATTATTTAATTAAGTGACATTCAATTTATTGTAGATATATTTTCTGTGCTCGCAAAAATTCTAGAATTTTGTGCACTCATATTGGAGACCTGTCCCACCGTGCACCGCCTCCATTTCATCGGGACATCGCTGTCATGGAAACTTCTGAGAGCTTGGGATCGAGCAGCGAGCTGCAGCTGATTATGCGCTGTATGCCTTGTGTTTGATATGTCATAAGCTCGTTTGTTTGCCCTGCATGCATGCAGTACGAAAACTGTCGATTCCAGACCAGATCCACTTAAAAAAAATGTAAAATACTAAAGAAAGATAAATAAAATAGATATTAGGTCTAAGTAAATATATAGAACTATTTTTCTATCAACCAAATATTTTATATTTTTAAAGCTAATTATATTTAAAGCTATCGTAAAAAGAGAAATTAATGTATGCAGTATCGCCCATGGGTCTTATTGCACTTAAAAGAGTGCCATAACGCCCGTTATGTGAGCGTAACTTTTTTTTTAGGTATTTAAAATATAGATTTATTATTGAGAGATTCTATTATAAGATCATCTATGAGGAATCATTTTTTAGCTGACCTTGGTGATCTTCAATACCATTTCTTTCTGTGCATGGGCGTACTGCCGGGGGTTTGATAATGGGTAGTGGTATAGTGGGCTGCCCAAGAAGCGGCAGCCACATGCGAATTTTATTTTGCTTTTATTATTATTTTCCTCGGTTTTCGCATCTTTCCCCGTCGCTGTTGCTGTGTTGGTATTTGGGCGAAAGTGCAAACAGCAGCGGCGCTCTCGAAATGTGCAAATATCTGCCAGTGGGCTCCCAGGTCGCCCCACTCCGCCATCCAACATCCACGTCCACGTCCACATCCACATCCACATGCACCATCCACCATCCACATCCACCATTTTCCACTATCATTTGGAGCACGCAACTGCGGTCTCTTCGGTCTTGAATGGTCGGTTTTTCTGGGAGGAGGGGCATGTTGGCATGGGGTGCCAAAATCAAATAACATTTGCCGTAATTACACAAGTACTCAACTATATTTATGCTTATTTATTTGCACACTCGCACACAAGCTGCAGGCGATGTCTTCGGATCAGCCATGGACCAAAGACTCTATGCTCGGGGCTATAGAGCCCCGAACCCCGAGCCCCAAACAAAACCCACCCTGAGTCCCCACTTTTCTTGCCACATTTTTGCGTATGCAAATATTTTCACATCCCAAGGCACTTCCGCACCTTTCGCCCAACGAATGCCCTTGCTAAAGTGCAATGTGGGATTTTTAGTTCCAGAAAATCAGAGGCTTTGATCTCAGAGAATGGTATTTGTTTTCAAAAAATTATATTTTAAGTATTTTGTCGATATCCCTTTCCAGAAAAATAGTTCTTGAATTTAATACTACTTATAAAACAATGATATTCTAGATATAATACATATATGATAAGACCAAATGACTCTTTTGGATCATAATAATGTTCTCTGTAGGGTTGGCCACACTAATAAAAAATACATACCTTGTAAATCCAAAAAATCTTAAATATTTAATTAAACATTTATTAATAGAAGGTAGTTTCAAGATTTTAAGCATTCATTTAAGATGATATTATTTTTATATTAAACAAATTTGGAATCAAGTCTGGTGAAAATAAGATATAGACCTTTGCAGTCACCAAGGTCAGTGTATGCAAATTTCGCAGTGGCCAAGGCCATGTTTTCCGAGTTCCCGGCAGCCCTGCTATTGACTTTGGGATGCTGATTTTGCATCGTAGACCCAATCTCAGCCGGCAGTCCCCCAGTCCCCATTCCAGATCTCGGATCCCCATTGCCATCACCCCTCGGATATCTCGACACGCTTTCCCAGCGACTGTTTTGTTTGTCTACCTGTTGTCTGTTTTTAGTTGGGCTTGCTCTGGGTCGTAGTTTTGCTTTCTGTCGCCCTGTCTTCGGAGGCAGAGCCAAAACCTCATTTCTGGCCGTGGCCACAGTGCATAATTGAAATGCAAATACCAGAAATTCGAATGAGAAGAGGGGACCTAGGCAAATCAAGTGCAAGAGCCCATATTTTCGGGCCCGGGTTGCCCAACCTCAGCAAACCCATGATGCAATTACCCACAATGGGCCACTTAACACTTGGGCGTGATCGGATCAACAAAAACAAGGGGTTGCATAAAACGATGCGCTGATCTGATGAAGTCCGGGATGGGACCTAACCGAAACAGTACTGGAAAAAGGGGCTAAGCCGAAAGATAAACCCAAGAGATTCGCTTGCCCCGCTTGTTAGATGTTTATCCAGCGATCCCTCCTCGTTTTGCTTGTTTGTTGTTCAATTGGTCAAGAGAAAAGCGCTGGTAATCAGCGGACCAGCTCCCTAACGATAATGGGAAAAGAGTTCGGGGCGAGGCCTTTCATAACTCCGAAACAAGCGAGCTGAAAGATGTTACATCTGGCTACGCATGGTAAAAAGCTGATATAATATATTATTCAAAAGCGTACATATGCAGAACAATGTATTTTCTCTAAAAAGTTAAGATCATAAGCATATTATCAAACTGGTACCTGAGATGGTATCCAATCTAAAAATATATATACTTTTATAGTAGTACAATAAGATTAAAATAAAAACTTAAGCTACGAAAACTTAAAGTGGAACCTTATGTTACATAATATTTAAAAAATTTTCTTTCTATCTTTTTTGATTTTGTAATGAATATAATATAATTCAGTTTAATTTAATTAATTAATTTAATTTACATTAGTTCTTCATGAGGTCATGCATTTTCAATAGATGACCAATTCAGCAATAATTAGTAGTTTATTCTTCAAAGCCCGGAACTGCCGACAATTTGAACTCCGTTGAGTGTTTAACCCCCAGGGAGGCTTATGCAACTGTTATCGAAGCGGCCGATTGTCTGCCCGCCAATCGATTGTGCGCCAGGGTTTTGCATAATTTTATTGGCGCCACAACGGGGACAAACAATTAAAAGGCAAACAAAATATTGCCCCCGGCAGTGGCAACTTGGGAACATGACAACAACACCGATGACAATGACAACGCCGCTCGTTGGTCAATTTCATTGTGTTGACTTTGTGCTGGCAGCGGCAGCAGCATCGCAACGAACACACAATAAACATCAAACAAATCAGCCAACAACAGTGGGCAAATAAAATGATTTCGTCGCCGGCTGCAATCATTTTGTAGCCCTGCAATCGCGCAGGGATCTCAAAAAGCTGCTCTAAAATCGTCAAATTAATTTGACCCAAGTAGGGTATACATTTTCGCACCAAAAGCAGAGCCAAATAAAATTTAGCACAACTTTCTTCTCTTTTTTCGGTGGTTGTAAAAAGCCCTCATGTGATATCATATCCGAGTTCTTGTGTTCCTGAGTGTAATCCATTTTCTATGTTTATTTTGAGATTTTTTCGAAATGGACATTAGAATTCAATCCCCATCTTTAATGGTAATTGGCTTAAATATTTAAAGGCTTAAAATAGTTTAGTGCTGCATTTTTACTAAATTGTGAAACTGGAGCAGGATTTGCTATTTTTGTTAGTCCAATAAAAGTAAGTGAATGAACTGGACCATAATACGAAAACGAACAATAATTTATAAGCTTTATTTTTTCCATGGGTACAGCATAAGATACTTATTTATATTATAATAATTATTTTGTTTCCCGAAAATGATAATATTTAAATGAATATATGTAAATCAAGGTTAGATGCCTTTGTATTTTGCTAATGGTTAGTAGCTAAAAGCTGACTTAATTAAAGTAACTTTATCTTTACTTCTATCTAAATTAATTGATTTCCGGACAGGGAATGTTTGAAATGCTTTCAGAAATCACACTGGTGAGGGGTAATATTAACCCCAGAGTCCAGTCTTAATCAAAACGAATAGTTTTCCCCGCAATATTTCACATCACAGCACGGAACTGACTTGGAAACTGACTTTTGATTAGTCCCAACAAAGGCGGGCCTGCGGAAAGTTGCCGAAACAAACAGTTGCCAAGCAGTTGGCCATTGTTGAGTGAACGAGTATCTGCTCCCTTAATAGTTAACCGGGGCCCTCGGCAGATACTTGGATACTCAGATACTTGGATACTTGGATACTTGGAGCAGATACTCGGATACTTGGCTGTGCAGATACGGGCCAGTGGAGCAGTGGTCCCGAGAGCCAGGCAACTAACTGGCTTCCTTCCTCAAAGTAATTAAGCCGAAAAAGTATCTCGTATCCATGAGATAGCCAAACTCATGCCCATACCCATACCCATACCCATCATATCCGCAGTAACCGAGCTTTTGTATCTGCATCTGGAGAGTTGCTCTCTTGACGCATTTGCATGCTTATTACTTATTCTTTATGCCGTTTGTTTGTTTGCTCTCATTTGGCCATTTTCATTTCCACCCCTCCGGTTTTAAGGACCCAACCTCCCACATTTTTCGCCCTGACTTTCGTCCTGGATTCGACTCCTCGTCTCTTGTCATAATTCCGAGCATTTAACATGTTTCTCTTGTCCAAATTGTCAGAGTTGTCAACTTGTTTATTGCATTTCAGTTTGTCATATAAGCCGGAGCGATGTGGGTGCTGGATGTTGGATGCTGGGATGCTGGGCTTTGGTTACTGGGTTCTGGGTTCTGGGCTCTGGGCTCTGGGCTCTGGGTTCCCCAAAACACTTGGATGGACATACCCCCCCGAAAACGTAGCAAAAGTTTTCATTGACGTTGATGAAGTTGTAGCTGCTGCTGCCTTTTGTGGCTTTTGCATTTTATAGAAACTGTCAAATAATAAAGCTAATTTGCATATTTTCCGCAGCGCAGCGCCGGCGTTTTCTTTTCCCCGCCCTCGGAAACACTATGTGTGAGTCAGATTTCAGTTTCATTCTCAGTTTATCTCCAGCTGCAGGCATTATGTGAATGGAATGCCCTTCGCATTCCTTGGGAACTCATATGCATGAATTCGTCTTCTTTTTTCCTCGTTGCCATCATGGCCCAAATAATAAAGATAGGATCTTCTTTATGGCCATTTGATGGTTAGACAAGTTGTCAACGCAGTCTGCAATTTAATTGCAGCCTGCTACAATATTCTACCACTTGAAATGGCATGGTGAAGCGCAGTTTTTGAAAATATAATTTTTGTTCTCACATTATTTTTGTTCAAATATTGGCATTCTAGCATTTTGTCTGCAAATAACTTATGTAAATACGCCGCAAACATAAACAAACCATTGGCACATACAACAAGTAGAGCTCCTGGGAACACAAATATTGGTTTTGTGCCGCACTAGAGCAATAAAAATAACAATAATAATAATAATAATAACAGCGGCAAGAGCAGCTCAACAATAACTTTTGCCAGGCAGCATATTTCTAATAAACATGGAGTCTAGATTTTTTAAAGAAAAAGTTAGTTTTTATAAATATAAGAAATATTTATATTTACTTTAAATAACATTCCAAATGAGTTAGTGATTCTTACTGCACTTTATAGTTTAAAAATATTTAAGGCCACAAACTTGGCTAATTTCTTATCGATTTTAAAGCGGCATGCCTCTAAAAATTCGTGGTTTAATTCCCCTTTAAATGAAATATAAATTATATATATTTCTGCACTAGTTTACTAATCGCTATTCACACTTTCTGGCGGAAGTTAAAACCTGGTCCCAGTGCGTTTTTGGCGGCGGCCAATTGGTTTTTAGCCCGCGTATAAATCAAAGCGCCCACAAATAAATAATTTAAGCAAAACAAAATGGTTTTTCGATGGCCATTTCATCGCCGTGCATTGTTTACGAGTTTAATTTTGCATATGCCTGGGGGACATGCCCCCAGAGGAGTCGCCCTTTCACCAGCCGAATTGGCCAGAAAGGAATTTCTGTTGCGGCTCCATTCATTTTTGTGGTCTGTGGACAATGGGCGAGGGCAATCGAAGGTGGTAACAGGTAGGCGGGGGCGGTGAAAGGGCGTCGTTAGAGGGGGCAAGGGGGCACCTGGGCGTGGCAGGTGTTTAATTGAGGTCACCCATCGCGGACTGGAAAGTGGTCGTCGCTCAAGAAGCAGAAGTGACCTGTTTACCCGTTTAAGACGCACCGCATACGAACTTCGAGATACTCGTTTCAAAGGGGAGAGAGTGAGATACATTCCAGCGAAACGAAAACCAATAAATAAGCCGCGGATAGAGAGAGGGAGATGGTAAAAGTAATGCCTTGTCCGCGGTTACGTCACATGTATCTATCAGATACGCGCACGTAGCGCCGCTCGATCGCCGCCGCACACTGGTAACGCTAGTTAAAGATATTTTACACATTTTGTGGGTTTTCTTTTAACCATTTTTATTGACTACAATGTTTAGTCTAAAATATAAATAAAGGGTTTTACCAAAGAGATTTTTATTTTCCTTTAAGTTTGTTGTATATTTATTTACACAAAACTCCAAGGAATTTTAAAAATATAAACGAAGGTTTCACTTCTTCTAAAAAATTAATCACAATAAGAAAACTTTTAAAATAAAATAAAAATGTAAAATATATTTAAATTATCAGTATAAATTAATTTTTAAGCTCAAAAAGTATTATATCTAATGTAATAATAGTAATAAGCTGAATATGATCAACTTTTAATACTATGGTAACCACTGTGCAATGCTGTATTATTCTGTTGCTTTTATTGTTTTCTTTTTGGGTGTGCGGAGTTAAGCTTACAAATTGAGATACATGGTGGTAAAAACACTTGAGATGGGGTAGCTGATAGAAAAAAAACTAATTCTAAAATTTTGAGGCGACTAACATTGTACAAAATATTCCCAAAACATTTTTGGCAGAATCTCTAAAAAATTTCAAATAAAATTCACATATCCAACCGATTCCACATAATTTGGTCCCGTGAATTCCGAATTGATATCTGTGCCGAAAACATAACAAGCCGACTGAATGTTGTCAAAGTTCCCCCCGCCGAAGTTGTGACACTGCGTGCGTGAGATCTAAATAGAGGGCGGCCCATCCATCTTGTTATCTACAAGTCCGCATTTGTATCTGCAGGGGGATATATCAGTGTGTATCTGCAACATCTGCAGCAGGTGATGACATCACTTGTGTAATTTTTTGTGTCCGAATGTGTGTGCCGAGCGACATGACAAACGGATTTGCATCAAAAACGTGCAACAAATTTACAAGATAATCAACGCAGAGCGACGACGAAGACGAGCGCATAACGAGATACACGTACTGACAGATACTCACTCGAGTCGGTTGCAAATGCAAATGGAAATCAACATCGAAATCAAAATGAAAATGAATGAAAACGGCAGTATATCTCATATTTGTTGTGTGTTGTGTGCTGTTTTGTGTTGCCTTGTTATTTTCCTAAAGGGCCCCGAAAACTGCTCACTTTCATTGGCTGCATTCAAATTGCGCTCGACCAGGCTCAAATCGGGCAGTTAATTAAATGAAATTACTTTTGGGAGCAGTTTGGGCAGCTTGAGCAGCTTGATTTGCAGAGTGGCAAAGGGACTTTCGCCTCTCGAGCGGGAGAAAGTGCTTTGGGGAGGGTCGAAATCAGATCTGATTCCAGATTGGCTTGGCTTGAGGTCGATCATCGGGTCTTCTAGAATGTGTTTTCTGCACTTAAACAACCATTTTACCTGTGTATTGCCCATTAGCATAATGGCCAGCGATCAATTAGCAACTCGGACTCAATCAAAATGAAACACTTTTACTTTGCTCTTCGCGTTTCGCTTTAAACGATTAACAACCTTAAACCCAAAAAACCCAAAAAAAAAACAATAATGAAAACCGTTTCTGATGTTTGTTTTATGCGCATAATTCGAAATTTATTTTATGTCTTATTAATTTTACATAAGCGAACGCTTCCACGAGTCTGGGAAAATAACTTTTGGGCTGGCAGATGGGGATAACTTCAGATGAAGCAATTAACAGGCGGCGATGAAGTGGAAAAGTAAAAGTTGAAAAGGTTGCTGCTGCAGGTGGATGAAATTCAGCATCCGCATCGGCATCCCAAATTCGAATTGATTTCGCTGGCAATCGAGAAATGTGTCAACGGCCAGAAATTTTAAGTCTGAAGTTTGAAATTTGAATTTCGAATCTGAGTTTTGCCAATCAAGTTGTCAGACCAATCGAAGCCAACAATAAAATAAAGACCTCTTCGATTTGGTTCACATTGGCGGCCCCCATAACTTTCGATGGCATTTTTTGTTTTATTTTTGTTGGGGTCCGCTGGAAAGCTGAAATCCGAGATCTGAGCTTCAAGTTGTCGTGCTGTCTGGAGAGCCATCAAATCAAATTATATATGAATTTGTCACAAGTTGAAAGCCGAAAGTCGAAAGCCGCATCGATCGTGGTTTTATAAAGGTTTCCTTTGTTGCAGTCGACGCACGGCGGTTCCAGCATCAGCATCATCACTCGGCACCCGACTTTTGGTTTTGGAAAAGATATGATCTTCAAAGAACTCCAGATGTTGCGCATACGCAGTGTGGACCGCGTTCTACTGCTCGTTCTCGTGGCAATCGCTTTGGTGGCGGGAAAACAGGAGAGTGCTTGTGAGTAGCCGAAAAAAATGTTAATTTGATATATCTTGAACTACAAATGAATAACCCATCAGATCCCATTAAAGATGTTCTTCACTTATCTTTTAAAAACATATGTTACCCAATTTTTTGTGAGCTTGTGCTCTTAGAGAACTTAAAAGTACATTTAATGGGAGAAAAAAATTATTGGACAATTATTAAGGCACAGTATTTAGTAAAGAAAATATTACAAAGGCCAAAAACAATCATTACTTGTAATTTTTTAATTTTTAAATATTTTTTTATTATCCCTTCTTTTTCAAGAAAAAAATATTTTAATTATAATCCCAACGCCCTTTCTGAACAAGACTGAAAAGGGAACAGAAATATGTAAAAAAAGTCGTTTTTTTGCTAATAAAACTTACAAATAATGATTAGTTTTGTTCTCTGCATAACATAGATTAAGTAAATGATAGACGAATACAAAGTACAAGTATTAAAATCTCACAGTAATGATTTAACTTAAATTAAAATTAAATACACAAGATGTTTTAATTCTAAGTTATGGATTGTGACTAGTCCAATACTAACATATTATTATTGTTTTTTACCTATAACTTTTTCCTGACTTAAAAAATTAAAGCAAAAATTTTGCCTCCAATTTCAATAATGTTTTGTTAGAGAAGCAAGTAAATACAAGAAAGAGCTTTAAAAAGAGACTTACCTTTTTGTGGCTCTTTTAGCGCGTCAGTTTGGTGGCCAGAACTTCGGAAACGGACTGGGACCCTCCTTTGGGGCGGGGGCTGGGTTCGGGGGACCGGGTCCCGGAACCGGAAGCGGAATCGGAAGCGGAGCCGCCGGATTTCCGGGACAGGGCTTCGGTCCGCCGCCACAACAGCCCGGCTGCCCGCTGTGCGACTCGTCGGTCTACTCGTACTGCTCCCACAAGATGGTCCACGACGCCTGTTGCTGCGATTTTCCAGGTAATTAATCAAGGGCCTCGGCGACATTATTTATGCCCGCCCCTTAATCGCCAGCATTTATTAATTCGATTTCGTTCAATAATGCGCTTTAACCCGCAGCCGGTGCCCCGCAGTTGAGGCCACCCCAGTGCCTGTACTACGACTGCTCACTGCTGTATGCCAAATCCTGTTACGAACACGCCCTCATCAAGAACTGCTGCTGCAATAATCCCTACTGAAATGATGAAATGCTGAAATGTCGGGGGAACGAGTCAAGTGATTTGTTGGCCCTTTTGCTTAATTTATTTATTCAATCCATTTAAAATCCCCACATGTATATCAAACACCTGCTATTGGCTAAAACAACCAGCCAACGCCAAATTAAATTAAGTAAATTATTTGAAGCGCATTGGCGATGGCTTTGATTACTGGCTAATTGGATAAAATATCGGAACACCAAATTGGCTTTAGAAATGAAGTGAAAAAATGCACTTATCGGATTAAAATGGTATTACTATCATCTCGCATCGCATATAAATAATTTAATTTGAAACTTAGACTAGAAAAGTGTGTAGTTTATTAATCGCACATGAATTAAATTATTTGAAAATAAATTCTCACAATATTTACAATTTTGATAATCATGCTTAATAGGCTTAGCAAAAGGTTGAACCAACATTTTGCGGAAGAAATATTGCATTGACCCCCCGAAAACTTTAGCCGTGTTTACGGATTTAATATATTTCTCTAAGTCCCTAATTAAATGCATCGGCCATGGGATGGCAACTTGTTCGCCGGATTACTCGGCATTAAAAATGTGTTCAATTAATTCATGGCTTTTGTTTTCATTTCACCTACTCGCTGCCTCATTTATCAATTGTCGTGTTCGGCCCCACTCCACTGTATTAGCATAATGAATGTTTTCTCTCCAGATTAATTGATTTTTAATACGCAACCATAATCGGCACACAAATACGCATCTACATCGTTTTATATGCAGATACTACGGATTTTTTCCATTATCTAATCCCAAATTATGTGGCTTAATAAATTATTTACGAAAAAATCAAATGCACGGCCATAAAGTATAAAACTTTCCATTTACACGCACATTTAAATTTAAATTAATTAGTTTGAGCACAAACACGACCAATTGTGAATAAATAAGGCCCAAGAAAAAATAAACAAAAGTAAAATACGATTTTTTTCTTTCTTTTCCTCCCGCTTCAAATAAAAACAAATCCAGCAAAGTCGCTGGAAATTTCGTTGTCGATTATTAGATGACAGAAAAAAAAAACACAAAAAACATTCAGAAGATAATAACAACGACTCAAAACTTCTCTGGCTGCCTCGCTTTCTTCAGGCCCCTTCCATAAATCTAAAATTATAAAAAATCTCTCGTAATCCACAAAGCAGCAACAACAACTGCGAAAAATTCAAATCCAAGGCGCGGCAAGAAATATTAGCATATTACATAAGAATTTTCACTTTCATTTAGTATGACGAAGACTCCACTCCCCGCGATTCCGTTCCATTTGAGCCAACTGCCAACTGCGACCCCTCTCGCCAAATACTTTTTGCTTGATTAGCATAAATCTCTATATTAAGTGGCTCGTCTTGCCCCTTCCGAATATACTTATATATATATATATATATTTTGGATATTTTTCAGGGGGCTGGGGGTCCGACTGTCAGGCGGCAAGGCCGTTTGCTGATGGAGAAAGCGGCATACCCTTGCCACAGGGTATAGACATTTCGACACTCGGCCAGCTGCTTATTAAATGTTTATAAAACTGATTTATACGATGCAGCTGCTAATCGGGTTACTTCGGCGATACATCACCCCATTTCATCCAATTTGGGTGCGATGACTAAATAGGCGTTAATGGGCCGATCCGGGTTTCTCTTTGATCAACATTTAATCCACGGTTGATCTACATTGTGTCGAACTTTCGCAAGGTCTTTATGTTATTCATTAATAACATGAATAAGGTCTACTGAATTGTCTGCTAATAGAGCTCTTTCCGTAAAATAGTAATAAATCATTTAAATGTAGGTGACTTAATACCATTTGTAAGTTACCAGAAAGTTATCATATCAGGAAGGTGTTTCTTATAAATAAAATGCAAGGCACATTCCTTAAAAAATATGGATATTTTTTTAAAATGAGTTCCTTACTTAATATTTAAATAAAATACAAAAACATATTTTATATATATATTTAAATAAAATATTTAAATCAAGCCTAAATTAAAGCCTTATTCAAAGTAGAAAAATAATTTCATATATAAATCAAGTAGAACATTAGATACCATGTAAGTCATATCTTAATTTAATAAAAATTGTTTAATATGAAGATCAAAGTTTACAATCCTAAGATACATAAAATATTTCCAGAATTAAAATGAATATAAACAAAGCTGAGCTAATAGATGTACAAATATTAAAGCTTAAAAAAAGAATTCCAGGTAAGTGGCTTGGTTATTACTTTGCAGATGGTAGTCAAATGTTGGTAATGAGGTGCAGTGAATGAGATTTCTGGAGTGAATATTGTTAGACCTCTTAAGGATGTGACTTTATATACTGAACCTTACAAAGATACTTCCCATTTCGACTTGATCCTCTGGCCCATTGGCGCAACAATTGTCTGGGCAATCGAGCGGATGGCCACGCCCAAACGCTTGCCGCATTGACAGTTATTGGGCGACACAGAGTTGACGCTTTTTTCTGGCCAGCTCCGCAGGACCTCGTCCTGATTGGAAGGACGTGAGGGACGTGGGCCCGGCCAAAGGCAGCCGAGATAATCACAAAAGTTTTGTAATAATTTCAATTTTTTCCGGCCACTTCTTTGCCTCATCTGCGGTTCGGCTCGGTTCTGTTCGGTTTGGTTCTGGATTTTGCTCTCCGTTTGCACTTTTCTAACAATTTCGCCTCAAATGAAACCTTTAATGGATTTCAAAAGAAAAATTTATTTTGACAATGACAATGAATTTTCTCTGCTTTTCGCCTCTCTTACACATTTCATTTTATTTATTCATCTTCAGGCTCTATTGTTGTTGCTCTGTTTTTTTTTTTTTGGTATTTTTTCTATTTTTTTTATTGCCGTTCCAAAAGTTTTTAATGAGCGCGCGTTGAAATTTTATCTGCGAGCTCAACCCTCTGCGCTTTTCCTTTTTCCGCTTTTCCAACACCCTCCTGCTCGTTCTTTAGTTTCAGTTTGGATTCGTTTCGGATTTGTGTTGCCTTTGTCTTTATGAAGTAAAAACTCGGGACACGTTTACTTCATCAAATGCGCTTAATTAGAATTAGCATCGGAATGTGGCTCTGCTGGGGAATTTCGCTGTTTTTCTTGGAAAAAGCGGGGGATTCGCCATTGAACTATGTCCAACTGGGTGGGAAAACCTGTGGAAATGGGGGGTTTTATTCAGGTGGCAGGCCAAGTGGGAATAATTTCAGCATTTTTTTGAGTGAAAATGTCAAGGGGTTGGGTGAGCTAAAATGTTTGAGGGCCGGTCGTAACAAAAAAGGCAATATTTGAACAGGATTCTGGTGCAGAAAATGTTTTGAACACAACAGCCAAGGGGGAAAATGGAAAACAGTATACAAATTCAAAACTCTGAACACTGATTTCATTTGTTGTAGAATTTGCGGCACAATAATTGAGTAACATGCCCACTAAAAACATCTACAATCCATCAATCCATGCAATTTGTTATTTCAAAGAATTGAAAAATTGTATTTTGTATATCTTCTGATAGAGATGTGTTCTTTTTAATTTAGAAAAAATCGAAATTTATTTATTTCCATACTGTTATTAATGGTTGACCTAATATTTGAGACAGAATTAATTTGTCAAAACAAAAATGATTGAAAAGTAATAATAATCCATTACCTTCCGTTAGGAAGAACATTAATTCATACTCTGTTCAATTAATTTACCATGGTTTAAAAACATATGGATTTTAACAGTTAGGTTTCGTAAAAGACGCACTATTTATGACTCTGTTTAACTAAAATTTAATATGTAAAATCAGGAAGACACATATTCTATATATTTTTAGTTTATGAATAGTAATTAAATCTCAATTTTTTGGTCTACCATTTATATTTTCAAATGTTATTACTAGCAGTAATTTATATGGTTTTTAATTACTTTTCTTAATGCATTTGATCGGCGTAGATGCTTTTGCGTTCCATTTCCCCGATATCCGAGGAAGACTCAACATTTTTGCCATGCTTTCTCCGTCGATTATGGGGGAAGTACATCGGACATCGCCTCGTAATCGCCGCGATGGACAATTTGCAGACACCGCAAATGGTGTTATGCAATCCCATCGAGCAGTTACAAGCACACGCACTCGAGTCCGAGTTCACCCCGAAAGTACGAAAATAAATAAATATTTGAAAACAAATTATGCTTTCGACAAAGAAGACGCCAAATGGGAAATGGGCCACAATAAGTTGCCATTAACCGGTGGATTATATAGACGTATATCGTATAAAAACATAATTAGTGTTCCTCATTAAAGCGAAGATCGCGTGAAGGATGCGGGAACGAGATGGTGGGTTCCGTGACCATTTCTCACTTTCGGTAAATTAAATTCGCATAAGCAAAATCAGCAAGAAAAACGATACCGGACCGAAACTGAAACCAAAACGAAAAGAAATGGACAAAACAAACCAAAACTCTTCAAATGGCCCATGACAACAAGAAAAGGGGACTTACAGAGGAAAAAAATGGTATAAGATCTATTATAACTAAGGTAGTCCAAACAACGACCAAGATTTCAGACGCTTCTCCAGTTTTAAAGATAATTTAGCTTAGAATATAATAAAAACAATTAGGGAAATACTTTTTTCTTTTTTAAATAAGCATTCTGATTCTGGATTAAAAATATAAAACAGAAATTCCTTAAGTTAGGATCAAAGAATACAGCTTATATCTTCAAAAACAAAATTTGAAAGTATACATTTTTCTTAAATTCATTAAAACTGTTTTTCTCCCAGTGCACGGAGAAATGAGACAACATTAAAATGGCAAAAAACTGCAAAAAGTTTCGGGTGCCGTTGAGCTCGGGGGAATCTTTTAAAGCTGGCCATAACCGCTTTCAATCGCGCCAAGTCATCAAAATTACCAGGCGACCACTACGATGATAATGATGACGATATTGTTGACGACGAGAGTGGCTTGAATTGGAAAAGAAACGGCTGCCACAACGAATATGTAATATGTATAATGACTTCCAAGCTTGAATGAAACTTTGAATGAATCATACAACAAGCAATTGAATACAAATCAAGCAAACTGTAATCGGAAGAAACAAAAGATGCAGAAGTAACTAAGTATTCGTATCTGATTCAATGGAAATCAAAACAAATACTTACAAGTACAACAAAGGGGCTTAAATTGTGTGCAGAATTTGTTAATATGTGAATGAATTGTATTCAACAGACATTTACAAAGTCTTTCTTCGATGAAATTAATTTTGCATGATTAAATCCCACAGATACTTAAACTATCTTTTTAAGCTCTCATCGTTTCTTACAATTTTCCCAGCCTAATAGATAATTAAAGTACCAGTTCTTAAGTTCATCACTCAACTGTTTTGCTTTCACTTATCGATATTACAGTTGGCTTTTAAGTTATGATTCACAATGGCCGAAAGGTCCGAAAACACAGGACTTGGCCAGTGACCAAACGAAGGAGGTGGCTCAAACTCCCCACAATAGTGAGCTGAAACACAGATCAACTGTCTGGTCCTCGGATACATATAGATGGGGCACTGAGGACCAAAGAGGAAGTCGCCCTAAGTGGGTGCACATGTCGCTGTCTCTTTCTGTGTCAAAGCATGTGCGGAAGTGGAAATCTCGCAACTGAGAGGTCCTTTTAAGGCATTGCCGGACTTTGAGATACTTTATAGAGCTTAATTAAATAGGTGTTTCCTTTTAAATATTATTTATATATATAAATCATCATAAGAACTCTCTCCTTACCCATTTTTAAATTAATTTAATATTATTTAGTAGCTATCACTGTCTAATACACCTTTTCTTCTTGCTTTTAGCGGAGTATCTCTTGGATTCCGTTGGCTTTGTTAGTTGCAATTGTTTTGACCCAAACAACACAACAACAATAGCCTGAGTTGTAGATACTTTTTCGCTATGTTCATTGTCTGTTTTTTGCAATTCTTTTTTTCGGGGCAGGCTGATGGGTGGGGTGAAAGTTTTCCTGGCTGCGCGCTCATTTTCTAGCCGTTTTCCCGTTCCTTGGCCCTCCTTCCAGTTTTTCTTCTTTGTGCATACGCCCGTAGAGGTTGGGTTGAGGGTCCTAACAAGGACAATTTGACCCACACGGGGGAAAAAATCATTTGTCAGCTCATCCTTCTTAAACAGTTATATCGCTTTTAAAAAGATATATAAGTATATTTAAGAATAAAAATATTTTACAAATATTTTCTTTAAAAACAAGATGCTGAAAACTAGAAGTGTTTCATTTTGGGATTCGAAAAATAAACATTCTTTCAAGTGGACTAGCTATACCTGGTCAGCTCATTTATTTCTTACAATTATAATAATTGTTAAGGTTTTATAGGTATATTTAAAAATACATAACTATATTTAAAAAACGATTTATTTTGTAAAATTTTAGGATCTGCAAATATAAACATTTTTTGCAAGTGCTTTTAAGAAGGGAAAATATAATTTTATAAGGTTTTTAGCACATTACGAGTAGGTATATAATCTTAGCTAATGCCAGAAAATACTAGGTAATTTGTCCATATATGTTGTGACATTTTCTCTCAGTGCTAACTGCAGTTTTGTTGTTGCTGCCTCGTTCCCCGTATTTTTGCACAGAGCTTAGCTATGCAAACAAAGACAACAACAGTCAGACGGACTGAATGTAATTTCTCCTAAGGACATCAACTAAGCAAATACACGGCTAGTGGGTTTAGTTGTCCCCCCCGCCCCCCTTCGCAGGCTGCACATCCTTTTCGGACCCCTTGCCCCCTGCTGACCCCTTCTGACCCCCCTTCAGTCACTGCCATGTTTGTCGGGGCTGTGTGCCAAGGCATTATTATTATTTCATTTTTCTATTATGTTTTGTTTCTTTTGGACGGTGTATTTTTCCATGTCCTTTGTCATGTCCTGCGAGTTGCCAGCTGCAAACATTTTTCACCGCTAGTTTGAAGTCCTGCAGCGGGCATCCCGCCCCTTTCGCCCCCCTTTTGTCCTGGACAAATCAGTTTATGTTACATTTTCCTTCGGCTTTTTGTCTCCGTGTCTCGAGCTTTTTTTGTTTTTCGGCCATCTCGCCCAGGGTTTCCCCAAAACTCTGTTTATTTTCCCTATTTCTTCTTCACGCGTCTAAAGTTACACAAATAAAATAAATTTGTTTCGACTCATAAACAATAAGAATGACAGGCGACTGTCGCCGAAGGGACAGGAAAACCGGGAAGGACGATTGGGGAAAAGGACTCCCAGCGAAGGCCGAATCGAAAGTGGTCCTAAGCTCGGCTTTCGCTCGATGTCAGCTGTTGTCAAATAGTTCTGGTGGAAGAGCTCCTGCGGAAGTTCTCCAGAAGCTGTCGGTCGCCACATTGCCCCCGAAATATTCAAGCACCTGGAAAATGTACCAGAACTCTTAAGAAAAATTACATTGGTTCACTTTCTTGCTTTAAAATTGCATAACTTGCAATAAACTAATAAACACTTTAATTTATTTGGTTTTCGTTAAGAACTACAATTTTATTTCATAGTTCCTTTCTCTTTTTTCCTCATATAATAGTATCATGCCTTAAAAACATAAATTAAACATTTCTTACCTAATGATTTATAAAGAAATAATAACATTCATGATGTTACATACATTTTTTATTTAAGAAAAAACAATGCTATATAAAAACTTCTAAGAAATTGAACTAAACTTAGCACATTTTGTAACATTTAAGTCTCAGTAAAAAGGTAGGCAGCTTCTCATACTGATTTATAAATCATTACTACTTTTGTTCTATGTTTTCAAAGATTTCAAGATTTTAAAGATTTCAGCTGCGGAATTAAGAGTATGAATAATCCTAGGAAACCCTTTTATTTTCCATTTTAATAATTTATTTTGCCATACAAATTTACTGGCTACTTAACTATTTATTGCAGAATATTTAAACCAGAAAAAAAATATTAAAAAATAGATAATTACCAAATATATTTTATTACAAGCCAAATAACCGTGACAAAATCAATGTCGGATACTTACTATTTAGTATAGACTATTTCAACTAGAATAAGAAATTCAACAAAATATTCCGCTAGCAAGTTCTTGATTAAACCCTTGTTATTAATGAATATTGTAAAAGAAATTCAACATTTTCGACTGCCTGCAACTGGGAAATCGAAAGATTCGCATGCCCATGGTCAAACCCTGTAATTCGGAGTGCTCAATGTCTTTCAGTGCGATCGGCCTGGGATTTATGGGGGAATATCTGAGGACCCTCTACTGCTGGGAATACGGATACCGATGCCCATTAGGGACGGGCATCGTTAGTCAGTTGCCATAGTTTATTAAGCCCGTGGCCGAGGACGGGCCAATTCTCATTTTCAGTCCGCTCGCCATCGTGCCGTCTCTTTCGGCGGCCAGCTGGCCGTCTCTTTCCCCCATCCGTCCGGCTGACTGATGAATGCCTAACATTTTCGCATTTTCGGATGCTGGGATGCCTTCAGCACGCGTTTCGCATTGGCAGTTATGATGCGGTTGCCTTGGCTTCCTTCCTTCTCGCATCATTTGCAATGGCCACCAGATCCTGCCCGGCCCCGCCCCCTTTTCCGGACCGCCCCCCCCTGGAAAAGTGCATTTTCCGAGTTCTGTTTAACCCGTTTCTTCAGCCATTCCGCTACCCCCCCTTCCCTCCCCGCACTCTTTTTATTGTTTCTGCCTCGGCCGCCATTTTTGTGGGCAACGGCTGCCATTTTGTGTTTGCTGGTCACGTTGTTGCACTTAATTGTCGAAAGTTGTCAGCACCGTTTGCCAAAGCACCGCCACGCCCACCACCCACCACCGCCCACCGCCCACCGCCCACTGCATCACGGCCCTTTTGGCCATCCCGTGCTAATTGCTCGTAGTGCGTGAATTGCGTGAGTTTCGTCTTTGGCAACTCGCGGCCAAAAGTAAATGGTGGAAATGGGTGTCGGCTTGAAAACGTCGAAAAAACACCGAAAAATTGGGAATTTAAAAAAAATATATCTGTTTTATATGGAATATTTTATACTACAATTAAACATAATTATAAAGATTTTTTAAATCGTTTAATGAGTGCCTAAAAGTATGCCTTATATTTACATTTCTATTTAAATTATAATTTTTACGACATTTAAAACCCTCTTACAAATACCTTAAGGTTTACATTATTATTTAATTTCAATGTAAGTTATATTTAAAACGCCAAATGCCCAAAACGTAAAAAAACCATTTTGAGGTTCTTTAAATATTTCCCTTCGGCTCCATTCTGAAATCATCATGATATTTGATTAATAACATATGAAGCCTTAGAAGTTTATTAGCTAAACTGTGACCCAAACCAATATTTTTAAGTATTTTAAAATATGGTTTAAGTATATCCAAACCTGTTTTAAAAAATCAATTTCTTTCCCTACTCAACATAATTAAATTAAATAGGTATTCAATTAGACCATCCATTTATAGATTTTATAGTGGTAATTTGCAACCGAATCCAACTCGGATATAAACTAAAAATTGATAAGGAAATCCACGAGATACAAATACGATTAGCATAGACTTAAAAGATAAAATATTAGTTCAGTGCTAAATTATATTTTTCCAAGTGCTGTGGTCGATGGAATGGGATTGCCTCAAACTTGGCCATAAATTTCATTGGCTGGGCCCCCTTCGCTTTTATTATTTTTTTATACATTTTCTGCGTTCATGTTATTTTCAAGTTTTGTGGAAATAAATTATGTTCTTGTTGTGTTTTATCAGGCGGAACACGAGACAATTGCCTGCTGCTGCTGCCGCTGCTCCGCTTTCCCCAGGAAAATGACGAAAAAAAGTTTCCGCCTCGAGTTTTCTTCCTTCTCGTCGCCTCTGCTTTCCCTCTCGTTTTTTTTCAAATGGAATACCATTTTTCGCTGCCGCTGCATTCGATGGAAGGCATCGCATCGTCGCCGTTGACGGTTGCTACACATGTCAAACTTTCTTTCATATCATTGAATCAGGCAAAGTTACATAAAACTTTTCCTCGCCTACAAGTATGCAACAACATTCAAAACGGCAAACTTGGGCCCCCTGCTGCGTGAGTGTGCGTGTGCGTGTGCGTTTGGCGTGGTGTGAGTGCCACACAGATACAAATCTCAAACATGGGGAACAAATTTTGCAAAAAAAAAGTGTATTAGAATTGAAGAATTTTCATGGAGCTGCGGAGGAGAAATGCAGAAACCTGAAACTGATAAAGGTAATCGTATTGTTTTCATTGCTTTCCAGTAAACTCTTTGGCCAACTTCGTTCCTGAACAGTAAAATTGATATTTAAGTCTATCGTTGAAGGGAAAAAGTCCCCAAGGTCTTATTAAACGAACTTATCAAGCATAACTAAGCAAAACCACTTCTGTTCCATTTAATTTTCATTTACTTAGCCTAAGTGCAGTCTTACCAATTTGTATAGAGTGATTAACATCTAAAAATCTTTCATTCTTTTGAAGTTTTGGGAGAGTTTATAGGGGCTTTTTAAGTAAAAGGTATTTTTTAAATTAAATTCAGTGTCATGACATTAAAAATACAAATGTCTAGCTATGCAGAAAGCAATGTTCAATGTTAAAAATGGCAAAAAAGAAAATGAATTAAATTAATCTCCGAAAAAACAGCAATAAATATCTTACTTCAAAGGAATCAATGTTTATGTATCGCTTTACAGTTCCAATTTATATTGTCTAGTTTTAAATTGATAACGACTTTATAATAACATAATAAAGTCCCTAAAATTTCCTTTGTCAACTATATTTTATGTAGCTCATAAAGTCTGTTTAACACTCCTTTAAGTATTTAAATGATACAATATTAAAGTGGCTATAAATCTCATTCTTATCGAAACTATTAATTTAGTCAATTTAGATACATTTAAGGAAAGTCCTAATGGGAATCGCGACGTAATTACAGGGTAAGCTCATTCGAATTGGCTTCACTGTGGCGCCAGAAGCTCATCGGCCCAGAACCCAAAGAGTTGGCAATTGGCGCGGTATTTTGGCCTTTTTGGCCGAATCCGAATCCCCGATGGAGAAAAGTGGTGGCTCAAGGGGAGGGAAATGGCGAATGGCTGTTAAATTCGCATGGCCATGAATCTCTCGGTCGGATTCCTTTGTGCCGCCAGGTCCTTGCAAGGCAATCCACAATCCACAATCGGCATTCGGCATTCGGCCGTCGGCAGCCAGACCACAATAAATCGCTGCATTTTCCTTACCAACTTTTGTATGCCCAGCGATTTAAGAAGACGGCGAAGGCGGTCTGGGGGAAACCCAGTCGCTTTGACACTATTGACAGTTTTATTGCAGCCGAACGTCATTGCCCGCTACCTGGCCAAAACAGGCGACCACAGCTACAGCTACAGATGCAGATACATTTACAGGGCTCAGAACTCAGCATTCAGGACTCGGCGGAAGAGGGCCGAACATAAATTGCAATTCCCCGCTGCGATCGACATGGAAATATATTCCCTGCATCGTGTGCATCGATTGCACTTTTGTGCTCCTCCGATTAATTGCAGGGGCTGAGGGACAAGAAACCAGGGGGGCACTAACTCGTAGGCCCGGCATGATTAACGCCAAACAGAATTCATTCGCTAGATCGCAAAGTGGAAAATTAAGAAAAAATGGAATTCAGATCTTGTCAAAAATGCGAGATTCAGATTTTTCTCCATTTTTCATTCCCGTTTTTCGATCGTAGTTTGGCTAAATCAAAGCGTACAGCTAAAAGACCGACTGTTTTGAGCAGCTTGCTACCTATGCTATCGAACCCAATCAGTTTAAAGAAAATTAATTTTTTCACCAATTTTCGCATTTTTTATAGAGTTGGCATCATGTTTTTTGTGAAAAATGTGAAAAATTAAACATTTCCAGGTTTAAACGCCAATGGATTGGAAATTAAGCAACGAGCTTAACGAGGTATGACATTCCTTGTTCTGACGTTTATTTTCTTCATAGCAGCCCAAAAACTAATTTTTTATGGCGAAAAAATGGGATTCAGAATTTGTCAAAAATGCAAGATACCGATTTTATGAAAAATACCACTTTTCTTTCTCGTTTTTTGATCGTAGTTTGCCCAAATAAAGGCGTACAGTTAAAAGACCGACTGTTTTGAACAGCTTGCTAAATATACTAACGATCCCTATCACTTTAAGTAAAATTTATTTTTTGACCAATTTTCGCATTTTTTGTAAGGGGTTACATCATCTATTTTTGCGAAAAATTGCAAAAATGAAAAATTTCCAGGTTTAAATGCAAATCGATTCTAAATTAAACAACGAGCTCAACGAGGTATGACATTCCTCATTCTGACTTTTACTTTTATTTTGGCAGCCCAAAAACTTATTTTTTATGGCGAAAAAATGGGATTCAGATTTTGTCAAAAATACCATTTTTCTTTCCCGTTTTTCGATCGTAGTTTGTCCAAATCCAGGCGTACAGCTAAAAGACTGACTGTTTTGAGCAGCTTGCTACATATGCTAACGATCCGCATCACTTTAAGGAAAATTTATTTTTTGACCAATTCTCGCATTTTTATGGCATCATGATTTCTTGTGAAAAATGTGAAAAATAAAAAATTTCCAGGCTTGAACGCCAGTGGATTGGAAATTTAACTACGAGCTCATCGGGGTATAACTCTCCATAGCTTGACATAGCTTTTGGCAATGTTACCACAAAACAACTGATTATTTTAGCCCAAAAATGAGGAGCAGCTTACAGCTCTAGAGAGATCGGGAAAATGCTATCGAATGCCGCATTGCCAAGCCCCTTTGTTTCGGAACTTTGATATTTCGGGGCCGGGGTAAGCGGCTTAGCAGCCCGGGGAAGATAACGATACACTCGACCGCCGACAAGAGCACTCCGCACTTATCATCACGAAAATTTCCCCTCCGCTGACCGTAAAATAACCGCACACAAGCCATACTGAAGTGCCACCAATCCAGGAGCGGACCACCGAACTTCCTTCGCCCCGGGCGGACGTTAAATGCTACAATTTAAGCGGATTTTACAATGCACAACATACAAAGGCATGTGTCGAGCAGGTGGGCAAATGGGCCGAGAGTTGGGAAATGGAAAACAGGAGGGGCTTTTCCGGGGGACAAGCGAGTGTCCATTAAATGCGCCATGTGGGAGCTGCTACAAGATTGCTTGTTTGTTGAACTTGTGTCTAAACATTTGGCTTTCTCTTCGGATGTCAAGGAAGCGATGGAAAGGGTACCCTGTTTTCAAAGGCGTATAACTCGATGTGTAAAGGAGAACTTTTTCCACTATTGATACATACCCATATGAACCCAGGGTTATTTGTTGAATGCAACATATGATTTGACTAAGATTTATTTCCAATTTTCACTTACCGTTTTGCTTGTCGGTTGGCCAGTATGCATATTGGTTTTTCAGAAAAGTAAACAGTACTTGCTTGGCTTGTAGTACTCGGTTCTAACGAGGTTTATCCAATCATTGCCCCCTCGGCCCGGAGATTGGCGAATTGTATTTGGGTATTTGGGTCAGTGTTACTTTTGGGCCACGATAGACGTTGTTTAAGTCTCGTTTCTTTCCCTGCCCCGATGGTTTGTTAGCTGCTTGTTGGCTGTCTTGCAAACGTTAAGGCAATGGCAAAGGCAAGGGCAAAACACAGACAACGAGACCACAGCAGCAACGAGAACATTGCCTGGTAGTTCTCATTTCATTTTGCCTTTTTAGCCTCGTGTTTTCTGGCCAAATAAATTTCCCCAGCAGATAAATCACATTTTGCCAGCCCAGCCGACACACAGGCGGAGGATCCCTGAGCTGCGCGGCGGAGCAGCAAGGAAAAACAATTGGCTGGCGAGGCGAACATCGAGCAATGCAGAGCCCATCCCGCATTCCTGCCGAATTGAATTAGCAACTGCTGTGGCAGCCCTCGCACGGACCTGGGCCACGAGTTTACAGCCTGCACTGGGAGAAAAAAAAGGGGTAACTTCAAAGTCACTGAGGAACTCACAATCCATCAGTCTTCGGTTTAACTACTGACCTTCCCACAAAATCATAATCTATAGATGTAGTATAGTGGAAGCATAATCTGTCTTAATCGATGGACTCGTAAATTTCATATTTTTCTAATTTAATTTAATAGCATAAATTAAAATATACAACAAGCATTAGAACCGTCGAGAAAGTTAGAAACTAGTTAATTGAATGGCGCCCAAACAGGGACTAATATAGAAAGGTTCGATGATTTAAAAAGACAATTCAATTAACTTAAACTTGTCGATTAGGAGGCCATTTTTTACTAGTATGATTCCAGCTTTAATATGATTTTAAAATGTAATATTATATATATTGTTCAGTTAGTATTTTTTTCAAAGTGTAGCTGCCTCAGTCGCTCTGGGGATGGCCCTAGTCTCCTGATACACCAAGGAGTTATTAGTTAAGTTTTTGGCTACCAACATGGGCCGGCCATCAAAGAGGACGCACTGCATCGCCCCGCCGCATTCCGCCCCTCTTATATTTTGTCGAGCGGTCCTCATGATGCCGAGATTGAAAATTGTGTACAAATTTTTGGGTTTTTGTTTGACTGCTGGCCTGGGTTTGGGGCTTAGGCTGGGGTTTCCGTTTTGCGTTCGGGGCATGGGTTGACTATTTGCACAAAAAATATTGATTGTTGCATGTAAATTGACTTAAATATGGCTTGCGGATTGGGATTCCCGCACAGAAGTACACACGCACAGTTCACCAAGATGGAAGATTTTATCTGCTGGTAGTTGGCATTGATGATGTTGCCATTTCGGGTTTGTCTGCTTAAATTGGCCAAAGGGCAGCGACAGATGGGCTTTTTTTGGGGGGAGGAGAGCAACCTTTTGACCGCTTCTAGTCCTGCTGGCAGTCCATAAGATTTTGGCCTGTGACCCATTCCATCGACCCTTGATTTTCCACGACCCTCAACAAAACTAGTAGAGTTTGTTGGCTATGTTGGTGTTTTAGAAATAAATAGATTCCGGCTTGAGTGTTTATATTATACTAGAAAAGTTGGGAAAACAAAATAATTACAATTCCGTTCCAAACACTATGGTGGGTATTAAAACAATATTATAATTGTAAAACCCTGCTGTTTAACAATGGTTTCCAGCTGTTAATATCATTACTGACAAACATTCAAGGGCATTCATTAAATTAATAGGTCTATAAAAACTGCAAACTGATTTAAATTAAGTCGTAACCGCATCTTAACCGGTTTATTATTTGTGAAAAACACTCGTCATGTTTAATGACCAGCTCATAACCCATCGGTGATTTGTTAGTGGATACAGATACAGGCAATAACTATATTGATGGGTATTTATGTCACACTTTTAAATTAATTGAAGTATTTTATCAAAATTCTGACACTTTTAAAAAACAATGGTTACAATTGGCTGAATTGTTTTATAATGCTAATATTAATATTATTATTTCAGTTATTTTATTGCTAAAGCTATTTCTTAATTGCCAAAATATTAATGGTGATCTAATTATAGTAATGAAGATATATTTTAGTAATTTGGATATCATTTGCATCTAAATTGTACTTTTTTATTGTGAGCTAAATGAGTAAGCTGAAATATAGATATCGGCAAAAAAGAGGCCTAGAAATACAGAAATTGGTGGACTCTGGCCTCCATTTCGGATTTCCATTTAGGATTTATATTTCTCCTTTCCGATCCAAGAGTCCTCCATTGGCTCAAACTGCTGCCAATTTATCAAGGGCATCCGCCTGTCGCACATGTGTTTGGGTTTGTTTTTGCCCGGCTCTGGTTGATTGCCATTGCTTTTTGCATTGGTTTAACTTTTGCTGATTTCTGCGTGGCGTTGCTCCCTCATCGAGTGCTCCTCGGCATCCTCACCATCCTCACCATCCTCACATCCTCACCAGCCTTGCCATCCCAGCCCCATCAGCAAAACCTCCACGATCCCAAACCTCCTCAATCGAATCCCAACTCTCGGCCTGGGAGTGGCGTTCTTGTTGCTATAATTCGATTAGATTTTGTTTCAGATTACAGATTCAATTTAAATTTCAATCATGAATTGTAGCATTTTGCAATGGCAAGACCAGAGGGGATTCTGCAGACCCGAACGGTATGGGCTGCGTGTTTGCGGTTTGATTTAGATTTCATGCTTGTTAACACATCGTTTGCAGGACCAGGAATAGTTTCTCGTCCCTTCTACCATTGCAACTTTAAGTTCTACATGGCTTCGCTTGGAATTCATAAGCGAAATGAAAGGGAAATCGCAGGGGTCGAGGGACTGTGAACGGGGAGAAAGGTAGGTAGCCCTGTCTGGCTTCTGGCAAATCCAATCAACCAGCAATTGCAATATAAACGCGTTGACAAGGAATTCGGGGTCTGAGAAATGTCGACCACCTGACAGCCGCCGCAGAGTCCTTGGCGAAAGCGGAACAGAACAGCAGAGAACCGAACAGAATCAGGAAGAGAAACAAAAAGCAGGGCAGAGTGAAAAGGTTGCCAGGATGCCTAGGACTACGACTAGGACAAAAGCGGTCTATACACCCTATACCTATAGCCATACCATCCCCCCCCCCCCCCCCCTTCGAGCATCCTGGCTAGTCCCCACCATAAAAGTTAAATTTTGTGGAAAAATGCATTCATGTGCATCGAGCAGTGAATCCGATGGAGCCTGCACTCGGCACATTGTGTGCTTACATGTGTCGAAGTCGCATCCGCCGAAGCTCATCCACACATCCGTCTCTGGCCAGGATGCCCAGGATGCGAGGATGCGAGGATCCGAGGACCCTCTTCCCCGTATTCCCCCATTTCCTCCTGGCTGCCCTGCCGCGGTCCTCTGTCTTGTTGCCATTGGCAGCATTCCATGAAGGATGCGTTGCAATACGAGGCGCTTAGAAATATATTAGGGAGTCCAAATGCACCCTTGTCAATGCACAGCGAGAAATGAGGGTCTTCTTATGGAATTATAAAGGCAATTTTCATTATGGTATACTTTTCAAAGTCACTCTATATTGAACCATTAACATAATATAAGTAATAGTATGCTTTTCATATATTATCATTGATATAATATCATATAATATAAAAATATAAAAGATTATAATTTTCTTCCAGTGTAGTGTGTCTCTCATCTCGAACGGTTATTTAGCTCTCCCTGCTGCCGTTGACGTTTTCGCGGAAGTATTGAAAACATATTGAATGCTATAAATCTGCCTCGACTTCCACTTTGCCTTTCACTTCTACTTCCCTTATTTTCCCTTCTCTACAAGTCTCTTCTCCCAGCTTTTCTCTGCTCTTCCGGACGGAGCAACAAATGACTGTCCATATGGCAAAAGTGGGTTGTGTTTTGGAGGGAGTAACTCCCCCTACCACCCAGAACCCTTGTCCTTGATGTTCTATCCCCTGGGTGATTAGCCTGTACCTGAATGCGGAAACTGAAAGACATTTTATTTAACTCAGTGGCACAATAACAGGGAAATTGTATTCCAAATGACCAAGCTTCTAAACTTTATATATTAATATTCAGTCGTTTGTCTGCGAACTGGTATCCAAGCACCTAGGTTCCACTACAACCCATCTTTGTCAATAGGTAGACCCACACCATGCGACAATCCCACTCCTTTCGGGTCGCCAAGGACTCGCTTGTGGGCTGCCAATCAATGAATTAGATAAATATTTTCACAGCAAATGGAACGTAATGAAAAGCATGCTTAAGTTGCTCAAAAGCTAAGTCAAACAAGGCGGGCAGCGAATCATCGGAGCAGCCAACTCGAGTGCATGGGTAGCAACAACAGCCGGGGCAACCAGGACATCCAACTAGGACTAGGACATGGGCAACAGGAGCGGCTGGACACTGGCCGATAAGTTATCGAGCCGAGGTCAGACCAAAAGCGGGCAATTAATCATCGACAAAACGGCCGAGTGGCCACGGAAATTTCACCAAGAAAATGTCCAAATGCCAATTAATTAAATTATGCCCGAGCAGCGGCAAGACCTGACAAGTCCACTTGAGCGAGTGCCCACTGTGGCCAAAGGATTTCCAAGCAGCACCCGCACACTGCACTCCGCAGCCACTTGTCCTTAGTTCGGAGGACTCCGAGTGTGGAAATACCGAAGACAAAGGCCGACAGCATCGGCGACATACATGACATATTATTCATTTCGCTCGAAATTGACACAAACACTTAGAGCAACAAAAACATGCGCCATTTATTCATGCAGCGCAGTGACGAAGACAAAGACTCAAGGCGAAGATCAGTGGCTCAGCTGGGATTTTGTTTTTTTTTTTTTTTTTTTTTTAGTAAAGGTGTATATTTATTCAAGATTAACAGGTATACTGCTACCTATGTGGCAGCTTGAGCAGGTTGTAAATATAGGGGATAACAAAGTGTTGGTATACAAGATTATACATTAGTTCTTTTCATTTGATATTTAGTTAGATTAGGTATTAAATATATCTTAATGGAAGGTCATGTGGGTGGTTTCTTTTCAGTCTTCTTCTTGTTGGTCTCCAAATTAGCCTCTTCGCCAGGGAGTTAGGATGAGAGCCAAGGCGTCTGAAGTAATTTTCAGCATGCGTACGACAAACATCGCCTATCTTTGGGATTTTGAGATCTCTTTCAATATCTCTGGTTCGCATGTACCAGGGGGCATTACAAATCGATCTTATAATCTTGCTTTGCGCTACTCGTATTTTGTTTAGATTCGACTTAGACGCTATGCCGTAGACTTGTAACGCATATTTCCAGATTGGACTGAGGATCGATTTGTAAATTCGAACTTTGTTGGACAAAGAGAGCTTATTTCTTGACGAAAGAAGCCAGGACATACTTGCTGCCTTTGAAAGCACTGACTGCTTGACCATTGTTGTGTGCCTCTGGAATGTTAGTCCTCTATCCAAAATCACACCAAGGTACTTGTAGTAGGACTCGTGACGAAGTACAGAACCGAGCATGGAAATGCCTGGGCAGTTCTTTGGCCTTGTGGAGAACGTGACACAAGCACATTTGCTGCAGTTTATGCCTATGTTCCATTCTGTTGTCCATTTTTCAAAACGTGATACGTACTCCTGCAGGCCCAAGGTTGCAATGTCTATGCTTGGACTTCTGACCATAACCGCTGTGTCGTCGGCGTATGTTGCGATTAACATGTCATCATCGTCAACTTCGGTACAACCCCAGGAATCTGGCATATCTGACGTATACAGTGTGTAAAGTGTCGGGCCTAGTACACTGCCTTGTGGTACACCGGCTGAGATTGGACGTTTTGACGACTTTTCGCCATCGACAACAACACTAAATTTCCTTTCCGATAGGAAGCTCTGAATGAGGAGGAAAAGCTGCGGCGTTAGTAGGATCTTTAGCTTGCTTAGGAGGCCGTCGTGCCATACCCTATCAAAGGCTTGTTGAATATGGGTAGTATGTAAATGCGGGTTCCATCACATTTTGCAAGGGCCAAAATGAATGTCTGGAAAGGATTTTGGTTAAGTTATATAAATAATAGTACAGACTTTGGTAATACAATAAAAATATATTATAAGTTTATTGTCTTTCAACCTTAGAAAAAAGTTGAATAAACTAAATATTTTTGGTTATGTTTGTAAAATATGAACACTACCTCTACAAAACCTTGGTAATGGGAATGGTATGCTCATAAATTTTTAAGAAAAATTACAATCCCCCATTTACGCCCCTGATCAAAATGGGTATGGAACTGAGCAAAGCGAGCGTAAGATTGCGCTCCAGTCTGAAGTTGTTTGCCGGCCATATTAGAGACAAAGGACGAGCGACATATGTCAAAGGGAAAGTCGGGGAAAGGAGTCACGGACTGAATTGAGTGCGGGGGGGCGAAGGATGTCCGGAAGGGGGCGTGGCCAGGCATGCAGCAACAATATGTTTCCTTTCCGTCTGCAGTTACCATTTCCGCTTGTAGCCGTCTACTTGACGGCGAGAAAAGACTTGACAAAAAATAAACACTGATACAGTAACAGCACGAGCTGACTGTTGAAAAAATATTGAATCGATTAACACTATTGTTAAATAATTGATATAATCTAAATAAAATCAAATGTTTTTCTGAGTCGCAAGTTGATATCGCTCTATAAACACATTAAATTAAGTGTAATTTGCCATTTTTGATACTCGAGTTTCAACATTTTTTCTGTCAGAAAAATGTTCAAATGTTCATTTTCCCTGCCAATTGGCATTGCAGTTGTCGGAACAGTAATAAACTGACACATTCATTTTATATTGTGTGAAATTGATATAGAAATTTTGAAGTGGCACTTAAGCGAAATGCGATTTTAAATCTACACGATTATCGTTATTGTTGGCCATGTGGATTTCATAATTACCGCAAAGCTGTCATTACTATTTCAAAATGATATTATTGTCGGGAATGGCTGAACATCAGTTTGACTGGGACTTGCAACATGGTTGCTAAAGGGCCAAGACAAACCCGTCTGAAAAATGTCACAGAGCTCCAAGGGAAGCATTTCACAACCCACACGTTTGTCATATTCGCAGCTGTTGTTATTCGTGGGGGCGTTGTCTACTTAACTAGCAGGCTCTTCACACACTCGAATGGAAACGCAGGCTTCTGCAAAACAAAGCGACTCGTTATCATCAGTGATGGGGAGTACTTTACTTCTAGGTACCAAAGAAGGACCCGTGTACTTAGAAAATATTCAATATGGATCAATGAATTAGGATTAAATTGGTAGCTTCACAGAAGGGGAAGGCTTGGATAGAACTCGTAGTCGCAAATGTGTATTCTTAATAAAACAACCATACTACTTACCTTAAGAAATGATGAACACCAAATAAAAATGTTTAATAGGAGATTTATAAAAAGGAAAGCGTCTTAAGTAAACTAGATTCTAGGGTTCAACTAACAATTAACCTCCTTTTCTTTAAGATAAGATGATAAGATGTGATTGTCGGTACATTGGGAAGGTACCCCGATATCCCAGACATCCTGCGCATATCTGACTGTCATCGGGATGGTTTGAGGCTCTAACTGGGAACTCGGTCTATTGACAAATACGCAATTGACAGTTTGCAGCACGTAGCTGCGTACAATAACATAACAGGCACGAACGGCAGCAACAACAAACAGGACACCCAGCCGAAGGAAGCACACACTCACACCTACACTCACACCCACAGACACAGTCACAGTCACACTCACACATATGTGGCATATCCTGGTAATAGTTGGCATTACAACGCGTCATTCAGAGGAGGCGGGAAATTGATGGCAGGATGGCAGTTGGGTTTTTATTAACTGCCACCCGAAACGGAGACAAGTGTAAGCGAGCAATTATCAGGCCTCCTGTCACGGAAGGTGCGACCGGGTTCATGACTCTGGGCATTTATGGCATGGCGGTCCTGATCGGGTCCCGTCCTCCCCGGAAAACCCATTTTGCGGATTTTCTTCAACGCCTCGAATCCAGGAGCCTTCAAATTTATGCTCGCCCAAACTCACACACCGGCGCACAACTCAAATAGAAGCTGCGCGCAAATAAGTGTGCTACATAAATTGTGCTCATTTGTGCGGGCCAGGACGAAGGACGAACTTTCGGCAATTTGCCTTACCTTACCTTGCCGTGACCCGAACCGAGCAATTGCAGCCACCCAGAATTCGGCGACGCTAACTGCATGCAATCCCGGAAAAGTCTGAGAAAATCCCCATTGACTCACGGAGAAAAATATTATCAAAATATGGGGATTAATCATCTCATTTTGTAATATAATATACGATTTTAAGATTTTTTCATATTAAATTTTTCTCCTTTAGCACTTTAACTACACATTTAGAATTTACAACATTTTAATGTTTGGAAAATCAAACACTATCTTATACATTTCTTACAAAAATTACCTCTATTTCATAATATATATTATCAAAACATGGTATGATGGTATTTTTTAGGCTATCCAAAGCAACTGGACAAAATATAGAGATTGTAATAGTATCTAATATAAACTTATTATACAATAATAATTTTACAAAATAGATTATAAGTTCCTTTTATGATTATTATTATATTATCCAAACATTCAATTAAGGGTTTTTTTTTGTAATATTCAAAGCATCCATATGAATTTCTAAATTTTTCCAAGTGCATTCAAGAAGTTGAAAGAAAACGGCACAAAAAGAGAGGGAAACCTTAGATAGCTCAGGTGTCAACTTTGCCCGGAGTCGCAGAAAATCGTTAATAGAACTGGATGCGAGCAAGTTTTGCCTTAGTTTTTGGCCGCAGTTGATTTATTCGCGACCCTAACCGAGCTCCTAATGATCTTTCATTTGCCGTGCGAACCTGTTTATCTAAAAAAGGTGACCCCGAATGCGAACACTCCCTTTTTTGGGAGTACGAGGTCACCAAGTGAACCACCATTACCACGTGGCCAGAGGCGTCGAGGCAAAAATATGATTCATGTCAGGATTGCCGTGCGTATAAATGAATATTTGAATTATTATTGTTGTCGTGCTACGTGTTTCGGTATGTGTCTCTGTGTGGGTGTGTATTTCCATGTGTGAGTGCTGTGCAAGTTCATAAATTATGCCAACTTCCTGGGACACTCGAAGCCACGGCCCAAACCAAACCAGAAAATGCGAGTCCAAGCCTGAATCAGGATACCCAACGTCCAAAATGTGGAGAAACGCAGAGGCAAAATGCACTGAGAAAATAGTTGGGGACTTAAGACCTTTACAACTTTGTATTACACACAGGAAAAACAATTTAGAATTTATTATCAAGTTAAAAAGAATGTATTTCCATTCTATATAACGATTTGATTTAAGGAACTTAGCTATAATTATGATTGAACTTTAAGTTTTAATGTTATATAATTTTTTCCAAGTATGCAAATGTGCTTTATAGCTCTTTTTTGTCAGTTCTTTTGAGAGAGAGTTAAATGCTGGGCATATGTGTGGGTGTGCTAGCATGTGTTGGTGAATTTGTGTCACCTTTTGGCATTGCTGGGGTCACCTGCTCATCCTCAACCTCATCCTCATCCACATCCTCGGATCCTTGGGCCTTATCCTGAGCTCGAGCTTGAGCCTGAGCAGATAAGCATAAGTTTTAATGTCTCAATTGGCTTTATTACTACATCTCTCCGCCTCGCTTTCACCTTTCTCCCTCTGCATATGTGTGTGTATCTGTGTCTGGAATCACTTAAGTTTGGTTTTGTTTTCCAGTTGCCAAAACTCGGCTTGAATGCATAATAAGCGTGTTCTTTATGGCATACAGATTCAGCGGGGGCGGCCATACATGTATATACTTTGTTATATTATGTTGAGTGCTGGCTATTAACTTACACCGTATGAACGTGCGCCACACACGGCGTATGAGTGATAAATAAATGATGCGCCAACAGGCCTAGTCAAGGCATTCGTATCGAATATGGTAGGTGAATGCCAGTGGCCGGGCTCGTTGTCTTTCGATATTCGAAATAAATTAAAAACTTTTTCAATTGCGTTTCCCCGGCTACGTGCCTTTTGTAAATCGTGTTTAAGGCCACGCCCCATGGGCATATACATGTAAAAGTACATACATTCGTGGCAATGGGATTATGTAGCATATATTTCATCACGCACTGTAGGTACGTACTGAGGACAGACAGTGTGGCTTGCTTCCTTGGGAATTTTAACGATCGAGGGTGTCTCTTAAAAATACTCAAGCCTCGAACTTTAATTAGGTTGAAATATTTATGGAGCATGGCCAAGAAAGTTGATTAGATTTTTTAGATTTTTATTTAAAGGGCAGCGGCATTTTACAAAAAGAAAATTGATTACCCTTTTCAGAGCTTTATTAAATGGGCAAAGGTATTTTACTAGAATTTTTGAAAGAAAGTCTATAAGCTTTTTCAACATTTTTTAAATGAGCCATAGTATTTTACTATTATTTAAGTATGATTTTACTAGTATTACCATATAATATATTTACTACTGTTTCACTATTGAGTTAAGCTAATATAGGGTGTTATAAATAAATCTAGCTCCACCTTAAAATAATTATTGTACGAAAATGCTAGGAAATAGTAAACATAATTTGCCACCTGTTTTTCCTTTGATGATTTCCCCATCTCCGTTTTGGGGATCTCCAAAAATTACCCAGCATTTTCGGTTGTGGTTGGAGGGGTTTTCCAAGTGGCTGCCGCATGCCATTGAATTGCCTGTCCCGAAACGCACTGTACCAGCTTTACACACGCTCATTTTCAATTAATTTCGCCTCAGCCCCATTTCAGCCCCATCCAGTGGCTCCGCCTCCACTTTCGCCCCAATTCAATTAAGCTTATGAAAACTTGAAGCACCAAATTTAAAGCATCATTAACACTTTCGTGTGTGTGCGAGCATGTGGCCGTGTTCGTGTTGTATAATAAAATTAACAACTTTATTGCATTGTCGCCTCCATTTTCTGGAGCAACAGAGAAAGTCCTGGCGAGTAGAAAGTGGGCTTTAAGCGCCGACAGAGTTCCTGTCTAGCCGCTTAAAAAAAATTCCAGCAAACGGGCCATTGAAAGTTGATCAAATCAATTGGCCAAAAAGTCCTCGATCGCAGGAAGTGCAAATCTGGCAATTGCCAACGGGCCACGCCCCCTTTCCGGGGTCAAAGGCCGCAATCCCCTGTTGACCTGCCATTGTTCAACTTTCGTACAAATGGGCTTTTTCACACCAGGGCCAGCTGCTTTTGGCCTTCTCACCGCTCGGTGATTTTTCACTTGACCGCCGCCAGAATTTGCGACCTAAATTGTTTTCGCTGCACTTGAAAAGAGTGAAGAAGGGAGAAGAGGTCGTATAAATTCAGCCAAGAAATGCATTAGCCAGAATAAACAAAAAAGCACTTGGAAAATCTAAAATCAAAGTCATCTCATATATAAATGTGAGTATTTTAATTTACTTCAATTGAAATTAAATTTTGGTATAATTTTATTAAAATATTTTATTATAATCAATGCGTAGACATTGACCTTAAAAATTATTACTCATACGTACGGTTGTCTTTTATCAAAAACTTATTTAAATCAGGGTGGCACAGATTGGAACAAAAACATAGTAAATATATTTTTTCCTATTTTTAATCTACAGAAAAAAATATAATCCTAGAAATGAGAAAGCAATTTCATTTTTAAATTGTAAAACCACAAGACCTGTTAAATATGAGTAGAGATTTCGCAATTCATATTTAAAAATAATATATATTTAAAATATTTTCCTCAGTGCATGGGCAGTCGCCAGCTGGGACAGGGACCTTTGACACCAGTCTGCTGGCCAGGGCTCAAGCCGGAGGGTCTCAAAAAGATTTAGTGGCAATCATAAGGGCATGGCTTCCATTGATTTACGCTAATGCATTTTTAAATGCAGCCGTCCTTTTGTGGGATATTCCAGCTTCCACAACAAGGTAAGCACCGAAGTTATGAGCTGCTCGACACACACACACCATCTTCAGAGGACCATCTTCACCAAGTTACCAGGATACCGAGATGTTGCCCCTAGACAGGATACTTTAAGTCACCTAAGTGCGAATAAATCAGCAAATTGCCAGACGAGTGGAAGATGGGGGTGGTGGGGGGTCTAGGGGCATCGTGAGGACGTGAAAAAACACATTATAAGCTAAAATTATTATAATCGTTGCACACTTGCAGGCGCGCTCAGTTCATAAATAATGGTCCTCCAAGTGGCATAAAAAAGAGCTGACAAAAAGCAGTAAGAGAGCCCTACTATAAAGTACACTAAAGAAATTTCCACAACTATTTTCCACCTATTTTTAATCCTTTGAATTAAGCCAAGTTTAGTATAAATGCAACATACTTTGAGTGGTAATATATCCACCAAAATTAAAGAAGTTTAACCATAAAATGATAAGGGCAAATGAAGGGGCAGCATTTTTTTAAAGGATATCTAATAAATTTAGTCTAGCAAACTTAGAAAAAATTTAAAAAATTTAAATATAACTAACAAGATCATCATTAATCATTCATTTTTTATGACATAAGTAACCAAAAATATCATAAAAATCTTAAAATAACTACCTAAGAATTCTATTATTAAGCCTTCTATGTTCTAAGGACCTTAAATAATATTAATGATGGTTTTAGAGTTCCAAAACTTTTATAGAACTATATTTACTTACTAAATCTCAATATAAAAGAGGACTAAAGCCCACGTCATTTATAGTTTAATCAACTGAAACTACTCAATTCGTTTAAAATGAATACGTGGATTAATCGCTACAAAAATCTACGGCACCTCCAACTAATTAAAAAGGACTTGCCAGCACTTGTTTCAAAACTTGCGTCTTATTTATAATTCATGGCCTTTTGCCCGGCAGTTTCGACACCTTATCGTAACAAACAGGGATCCATTTTATGGCAATCTAATTTTGTTGACCGCGGCCAATAAATAATCAAGTTTGGCGAAAGTTGCACTCAGTACTTCTACTTCTCTCCCAACTTGACTTTCCCCAGGGTGAAAGCCTGGCTCGCTTAAAATGTCTTTGCAGGGGGAAAGGATGAAGGATAAAGGATAAAGGATGCAGGATGCAGTCAGCTTAGCTCAGCAGCAGTATCCCAGAGTTCCAGAGTCTCATCTCCAGATCCTGATTCGAGAGCAGACTAGGGCAGCCATAATTCAGAAGCACTCCTCGGGGGCCTGGGGCCCACACCTTCAGTTAATATCTTGTGGGTCAGTTCCTGGCTGGACTTTTTATCGGTTTCCTTTTTTTAGCCCAGCTGTCGCTGGTCGGAAAAAATCCAGCAAAAAAGGAGAGGATAGAGGAAAAACCAAGCAGAAAGCGGAGAAAAATGCAGCCATTTTGCAGGGCAAGCTTAAAATTTATTCGATTCGAAGCGTAGTAATGATAATCGCAATAATCATAATGCAAATATTGCATAAAGCAAATTGCCGCAAATATTTCACAAATGCCTGGGGGGCAGGAAAAAAAATGCTGATTGCATCTGCTGGAGAGTTTTCCCCCTGTTTTTTATTTGCCACTCCATTGTTATTGTTAATGTGAATGTTGATGTTGATGTTGATGTTGATGTTGATGTTGTGGCGTGCTCATTGACGCACAGTTCCCACAATGGCCATTAATTTGTTTACAATTACATGGATTTTTGCTTTACGCGTTTTATGTTTACTCACTTATTGTTTTCCTATTTTTTTAATATTTTTTTTTGTGAGTTTTTTGCACTTCGTGCTTGCCAGTCGACTGTTTGGGTTGATTTTCAGGTGGATTGAGGACTTTATTCTCGAACTCGAATTCCAGCATGTGAAGTGAATGAATGATGCGAGTTAATCGGAATAGGAAGTACAAGTGGAAATCGATAGGAGGTATGCTAGGAATTATACCAAATTCGAGTTCGATGGCGGAAAGTGAGAGGAAAGAAAGCCACTGGCATGAAAACACAATGGAATAAATTCCAGAATGTCGTGGTTAGAATAAGAAAGGTTTTTCCGAGCACTCATGGGGTTGGGAAAATTAAAGACATAGAAGCCAGTAAATTAATATTAATATAAATGTACACAGAGAGAATTATTTATGTAAATTGTTCCTGAATTGAGAACATTCGTTCTTGAAAACCGTGTAAGTACATATTGGTATAAATGTTCTCAATATTAGATCGAAATGATAAAAGGAGAAAAGTTTATTTGAGTTTACTTAACCACTTTTTTATAAGTATACACTACTGACTGGACTAATAGTTTAGCTGTTGAGATATACAATCACTTTAAAAATTTCGTTCTATTTTAAGAACATTTTCAACTCAGATGAGAACGTCAAAGTTATCTCTGTATTGATTAATATTTATATTAAGGGCAATCAGAACTAGTAAGCCGATATTAATTTGATTGGTTTACATTATTTATGACCCCCCAACACTATATACCACCATTAAAACTCCAAAATAATTTAAGTCTATTTATTAATATTTATATTAAGGGTAATCAGAACTAGTAAACTCATAGAAATTTGATTGATTTACATTATTTATGCCCACCCAGCCCCATATACTACCATTAAAACTCCACCAATTTCATTAGTGCGACGAAAGAAGTCCTTTCAGGCTTTGTTAATCCACTTTAAATGCAATTAAGTTTTAAATGCCTTTTGAATAAACAATATGTGCTCTGGCACTGCGAGATCACGGAGGCTGCCCTTTTGTAATGAGGCCATTGTCCGGCGAGCAGATGTGGTTGATTTCCAGTCCGGCATTCATTTAGCCCGTGTCACTTTTGTTAATATTATTATTATTATTGCTACTCTCGTGCCTTTGTTGCCTGGCTCCCTGTCGTTCTTGTTGTCATTCGCTAGCTGCTGCCGTTAATAAAGCCATAACAATCGACATCATAATCATCGATGTCATTGTGAGTAAATAATTGTAATTAACCTCGAAATTATTTTTTAATTTATATTTTGACGTTGTCCCGCGCCCGAATTAAAAATTAAACGGGCAAAAAATTCAACGGCATCGCGCTGGCAAGGCATGCAATTAAAAAAATTATTTCGCTTTTTCCAAATGATTTACTTACAAGGCGGAATAAAGCGTGATCGGGCAGTTGAATCAATGTGCGACTGGGATCGGCGATTGCAACTGTTTAAATGATGCCACTTGTGTTTTTCATCAGTCTCCATACAATTTGAATTATTATGCCAAGTGCTCTCCAAACTGTTTTTATTTTCCCCCGAGAGGTTTGGGTACAAATGGTATTAACGTGGCGCATACGTGATGCAAAAAAATTACGTGTACGTAATGTGAGGTGTTTTTTCTTGACGTGCTTAGGGCTGGACTTTTAATGTTGATAAATATATTTTAATTACTAGAAAATAACTTTGGCTGGGCACTTTTGAAGGTGTTGAAAAGAATGCAGTTTGAAATAGAGAGTTTTTTTTCGGAATGAATATATTTTGTTGCATACTTTGTAACACTGCGTATACATGATGTAAAACAAGTAATATAAGTGGTGATTTGTTTTTATTTGTATTTTTGAGGGATATATGTTTAGTAAATGGCAATCACTTTTGAAGGTGTTGAATAGTATGCATTACTAAATAAAGCGTTGTTTTTCGGAGTGAAAATATTTTGTTGCATACTTTTTAGCACTGCGGATACTTGATTTGATTTCTTGACTTTTTTTTTTAATTATAATATAATATTGATGAGTGCAAGGAAATATCTGTGGTTTGACAAACACTTTTGAAGGTGTCGAAAAGTATGTAGTGAAAAATACCTCCCCACTTGGAATGCATTTAATTTGTGGCATACTTTTAGACAGTCTTTTAAGGGATGTCAAAACAAAGCTCAATAAAAAACGATACAATGCACACTGTTTGCCATGAATTTTGCTCTAAGATACATTTCACAAATTTCACAAAGAAGTACAGTACTCGCTTATGCACATTAACCGACAAACTGAGGAATCGGTTAGCTGATTTGTTGCCTAGGTGAGCAGCTGTGTAAAAAGGGGTTAAAGCAGTATTCATGAAATCAGCTTTGATAGGATATCTCCACTGACCTCCGACCCCTGACCACTGACCACTCGCTGACCCCGCGGGCGCCGTCATTCCGCTGCCATTTTCAGGTTTAGCAACTTGCCAGTTTTGTGTGTTGCACTTTCTTTGCGTATTAAATTTGCATTTAATTAAAATACCACAAACTCTTAATGAGTCCGTCCCGACACTCCAGCTCTGCCTTCAGCTCGTGCAACTTTTTACATTAGTGAATTTTACACGGCAACGCTCCGGGCTTCAGGTTACAGCTATGCTCCTGATTCCCATTGAGCCAAAAGAGCGCGAAATATGCAGGCCAACCACAAAAAAAATGGAAAAAGGAAAATGGCTGGGAAAAAAGGACGAGAATTTGCGCGGTAAGAAAATTGTGCAAATGACCAAAAGTTCAAATGCGAATGATTTATACGGAAGCCAGTGGGAAAAACGGCAGCGGAGCAAAAAAGCATTGCATACTTATGAGGGCAGTCGAGCAGATCCAGGCGATTTGCATGGCGAACACAACTGCGAACAGTAATTGTTGCCTAAGCTGATGCAACGGCAGAGTTGCATAAATTTAGGATCCTTGGACCTCCTTCTGAGAAAATGGCAAGCATTTAGGCCCCCTGCACTCGCCATCGATTAGCAGAGCCCCCATTTTAAACGTTCCCTTCTGTTTGGTTGGGCTACAAATATTATTCATAAATGAAAAACAACTTTAAATTCTAATAAACCAATTTATTGCAATTTATTGCCCCCAGCTAAACAGCTATTAAAAAGTATTGACAAAAAGATACAAGTAAATATAGCAATGAAACTAGACCTTATATTCACAATTTTATAATTAATTAATTATTTGCCTTGCGAAAACAAAGGCAAATTTGCTCGGATTCTTGGTTATTATACAAATATAAAAGTACATTATTTACTTAAACAAAAATTAACTAAAAAGAAGCACACGGAGCATAATACAATATTATTTAAATTATAGTATAGAAATACACCTACTATTTTATTTATTACGGTAGAACTAATATCTTAATAATAATATGATCAGCTGCCTAAAAGGTATAAATAAGGAAGTCAATAAACACTTGATTATTTAATATTTACAATAACCGTGTTGTTAAGAATGGTATACAATACAGATTATCAACAAAATACTAATATCTTATTATAATTAGCTTATTGATTGGGAAACAAATTCTTAAAAGATTTATTTAAGTAAGTACTCTACAAAAAAAGCTCGTTAAGCTATCATAAAATCACATAATATTTCCTAGTTTCATTATTAGTAGAGCTACGCAGAAGTTCATTTAAGTTGCCTGCGAATCGTTGACAGTTGAGGACCGAATATTGTGACATTGACTTCACGGCTGAGTGCATTTCGGCCCAGACGCATGGCCATTTGATTTATTTGCTGTGTCGAGCGAATTGCGAATGCAAAACTTTCTAGACACACGAGTGCCGCATGTTAAGTGTAAGTTTCACTTCCCCAACCCGTGTAGCAGTCACTCGCCCGAGAAGACAGACGTACAAGTACAACAATTTGCGGCTTAAACGAGTCAAAAGCGTAGCGTGAACTTTTCTAATTGTAAAATTGGGCCGTGCAGATATCCCGGCTATAACTCCGGATTCTGTCACTGCATTGCCGGCTTGTTTTAGCCCCCTTTTGCGTTCTACGCCCCTGCACGTGTCAAGTGCGCCAGCCAGTGAACTTTTTGTATTAAACTGTCAATGAGCCCTGTCTGTTTGCCCACGGGCAGTCCTCGCGAAACGGCACACTCGCGGGGATCCTGAGATCCTAAGACACTGCAAAAAAATATTAGAGTTCTATAAAAAAAATACATTTTAAAGGAAGGATATAGTAAGTTTTTAGGGCTGGAGACCTTGGTATGTAAAAGAAAGCTTTATATACGTTTATCTTAATTTAATTTTTTATTTATACTCGTATTTTAATATTTATTCAATAAAATATATGAGCTTTTACACAAGCTTTAAGGAGTTCCTTAACATTTTTGTAAAGATTTAAATTTAGATTTTTTTAATGAGACCATATTATGTTATTATTTATTATATATATACCTATATAATATATTATTTAAGTGAAATAAAATTATTCCTGTGAGCTTATAAGCAAAACTTGATTGAAAAACCTTTCTCTAATGTAATTTGAAATTTTACAAACATCGAGGGCCAACTTCGATCCCATTTCTCTAAGTGCATGCCAACAATTGTTGGAGAAAGTGGAAAGGGGATGGCTGGTTGTCCTCGGCAGTCAGCGAGCTAGAAAAATGGCAAAGCGTGCAAAACAAAAACATTGCCAATGGCATCAATTTTCAGCGTCAATTTTCCAGGGCAACAGAAACAACTGAGACGGGAGGAGCGTTCATGCCCTTTCCCTATCATTTTCCCCCCATTTTCCCATCTCCACTTTATGGCCATGTGTATTTCTGGCTTTGTTTGCTTTATTTAGGCTGTTGTCTGTCTATTTACTCAAGTTTGCATACAAATGCCAAAGAAGCGTGTGAGTGAGTGGAAATTTAGGGGCTAAAAAGTGGTCTCATTGGGGGTAGTGAAGTCGGGATACCCTTTCTTCTAATGAAACTAAGCTCATGATGGTGAATACATATTTAACGATTTTCTAGATATTTTTAACTTCTAAGCCAATACATCATATATTTTTGAAAAATATTTATAATCATAATAAAAAATCCAAAGGCTTGACAAGAAATCATCCAATTTGACTTTACTGAAAAGTTCTTAAAATAATAAGATGCCATCGAAGGGGTTGTGTTGGCTTTATTGTCACAGTTAAGACACGCACACTTCATTTATCTGCGGGAAAGTTGGCCAAAAAAAAGGGAAGCTGTGGAAAGGGATTTGGGCGGCATGTTAAGGAATTGGAATTGGAGTGGAGGAGTCTTTAATGTTATTAAATCAAAGCTAGCGCTTGGCAGGCCACAAGTAATTTGGATTTATAGCGGACTCTTCCCGAAACACACCACCAATCCACAGCCACCCACACTTAAACCTCAGTGAAAGCGCAGCGAAACATTTCTTCTTTGCTTTCTTTTCACATGGTCAGCTTTTTATTGGCAATGCAATGCAAAAAACGGGCAGTGACGTCTGGGAGGGGGTTGAGAAAGGGGGTGACTGGACGGTACAGGGGGCGTATAAATATTGCGCCAGGAGCGAAGGGTGGAGGGTGAGGGTCAGCTTTGGCAGGAGTTGAAATTTATTTGCTTGGCCTAGCCAAACTCAGCGGTACACTGCGAGAATTATTAATTTTTAATAGAGGTTACTTTTTAAAAAATAAAAAAGAAAATATTTCAATATAATTATATATATAACACGTGTGATAGTGAATCAATTTAAGTTCATATAAAAAAATAAAGTATAATATCCTATAACATTAATGGCATAGATATTTATAATTTATTATTTAAAAAAAAAACAAAAAATTTTAATTTTAAATGGTATTTTTCTTAAAGGTATTATTATTATATTATAAGTATATTTACATCTACTTGTTTTCTTATGACTGCAAGGGTAGAACTTATTTTTAAATACTATACATTTTTTGAAACACAACCTATTTCCAAACCAGGCCCTTTTCTTATATTAATAATATAGGTCTGTCTAGGTCTTTATACCCGTTACTCGTAGAGTAAAAGGGTATACTAGATTCGTCGGAAAGTATGTAACAGGCAGAAGGAAGCGTTTCCGACCCCATAAAGTATATATATTCTTGATCAGGATCACTAGCCGAGTCGATCTAGCCATGTCCGTCTGTCCGTCTGTCCGTCTGTCCGTCTGTCCGTCTGTCCGTATGAACGCTGAGATCTTGGAAACTATAAGAGCTACAATACTGGGATTAGGCATGCAGATTCCTGAGATTCCTGCGCAGCGCAAGTTTGTTTCAAAAGAGTGCCACGCCCACTCTAACGCCCACAAACCGCCCAAAACTGTGGCTCCTACAGTTTTGATGCTAGAACAAAAATTTTAACTGAAATGTATTGTTCTCATCAATACCTACCGACTGACCTAAAAAAAAGTTTGCCACGCCCACTTTAACGCCCACAAACCGCCCACAAACTTCAAAAAATCGTAAATATGAACGCGGATATCTCGGAAAATATCAAAGATAGAGAAACGAGTTTTCAGATTTAGATTCCGTAGGCTTGAGCGCAGCGCAAGTTTGTTACGCGAATATGCCACGCCAACTCCAACGCCCACAAACCGCCCAAGTCTGTGGCGCCCACAATTTTCATGGTAGATAAAAAATTTAAACTGAAATGTATTGGTCTCGTCATTACCTATCGATTGATTTAAAAAAAAGTTTGCCACGCCCACTCTAACGCCCACAAACCGCCCAAGCCTGTGGCGCCCACAATTTTCGTGCTAGATAAAAAATTTTAACTTAAATGTATTGGTCTCGTCAATACCTATCGATTGATTTAAAAAAAACTTTGCCACGCCCACTCTAATGCCCACAACGCTTAAATCTGTCTACCGCCGGTAGGTGGCGCATTTGCTGCTTGCATATCTCCATTTTCCTTTGGTCCCTTTAGCTGAGTAACGGGTATCTGATAGTCGAGGTACTCGACTATAGCGTTCTTCCTTGTTTTAACTTGAAACTGAGCTTAAGTCACTTAATTAGTATCTAAAATTATGAAAATATTTTAAAAAGTTCTAGGAAGTAAGGAGTTTTGTTTAGTAACTAACCACCTTCTTTATTATTTAATTCTTGCTTAATTTTTCTCAGAGTGCATCAAAGTAGTTGGTGTTGCTGGCGAGCTATTGACCTTTGGGTGGCTCACAGTCGAATTGCTTTGGTGTGAGTGTGTGGGTCCTTTGTCACCCAAGTCTCAAGTCCTTGCAGCTTCAACTCTCCACTGAAGCCTAGGATGCTAGCTTGTGTGAGAGGAGCATGCCAAGGGTCATCCACACACACACACACACACACACACAGGCGGCAATCACCCACACAGCAGCACACTCAGATTAACACTTCCGTTTCGCCCGTTTCCGGTTTTTTATTTATTTCATTGTTTGCTCCCCGTTGATTCGGCCTTTGTCTTTACCTTCGTCGCATCGCATCGCATCGCATCTCAGCCGAACCGAACGGAACCGAAACGAGGCGATCCTTTGAGCGAGTCCTGCGAGTCCTTCGAGTCCTGGACCCTCGCCGCCTCCTGTCTCGCATTTTTATTCCGAGCAACTGATAAGCTTCGATATAAGAGGATTTCAAAGTGTCTTAAATAACGCTTGAGCGCATTCTGTGTGAGTGAGCCGCTGGGACTGGACGGAGTTAAGTGGACTGAGAGGGGTCGAAAATAAGGAGGGGTTCCACAAGGACGAAGGACCCAGGACTACGGACTCCGGACTACAGGCTACAGTCTCGCATGTGTGGCTGCATTTTAGCTTTGGCCCCCCGCACAATAAGCCTATATCTGCCATCTGGCGAACGGGAGTACGTAGCGAGCAAAGGAGGAAGTCGGGACAGCTTTCATTGTGTCATCCTCGCCGGAATCCCTGACCTGCCACGCCCCCCAGCCACAGCCCCCGACACCGACTTCCTTTATTCATTATGGGTGTGAATAATATGGCCCAATACGCATTGTGGAGGCCGACTGGGCAAACAGGAGAGCAGAGCCCCTGTGCCAAATAGTTGCAAACTCTATGCCTTGGAAGAGGGGTTGATCCAGAAATACCTGGGAAACTAGATTATTTTATAAAAAAGAAATAAAAAACCACTCAAGCTTTGAAGATCCGGGAAATCCATAACTCTTTTATAGACTTTTAAGTGGGTATTTGTAATAATATTTATATTTACTTATAGGAGATACAAAGCTTACTAAAACTTACCTTGTTGATCTGGATAGTTATCCTGGCTACCATTTTGTTATATTTTTAAGTGAATTAAATGTTAATGGAAATATTTAATTTGATTATTATTATTTTCTAATATTTACTCTACAATAACTTCTAAATTTTATAATAGTTCGAAAACCAAAATAAAGTATAGGTATAAGATTAACTTGAAGATAATGTACGTTAAGAAAGGGTAATGAGTATTAGGTATCGATCGAAGGCATTTACTTTATATATTTTTAATAAATTATTACATTACATTTTAACCTGCTAAATAATAATCATAAAAAAAATCCTATTGAAGTACAGAATCATTCCCACTTTTTAAGCAAGCTGACCCCTTTTGAAGGAGCTCACCTGTAGTCCTAATAAACTCCTCAATCCCACCTCGCAGTGACGTACCGATTCCACACCTACCCACACACATACCACCTTCTATTCGGCTGCCTTGCGAAAGGAGAAAAAGGTTTTCACCTTTATTTGCTGCATGCTTCATTGAATATTTCCCTTTCGTTAGTGAGGCAATGAAATGTCTGTTATAAATGCACACACACATGGACACTGAAGCTGCAAAAGTGGAAAAGTTTGAGACAGGCTCGCACTCACACACACACACTTACACACACACATGGACATAGACATAGACATACTCGTATAGTTTATAGTCTGGCGCTATCAACACTTTAGGATCTCGTATGTTAAACCGACTTAAACACATAAGATTTATGCCTTTTTCACAAACGTGCGCCTCACCCACACACTGACAGACACTCACTCACACACTTACATACACACACCCATACACACACACCTTTGGCGAGGGTCTTCATCATTTCCACTTAAGTGCCATGGAAAATCAGGAGCCAAAGGAGCGAACGGGAATCGAAATGGGAAATAGAAATGGGAATGGGTCCTGAGTTGAGGCAATAACGATCCTTACATTTTTTAGGCTTTGAGCAGGCTGGAAATAGGATTTAAAGTGAAAAGTTACTCCTCAATGGGCCTATTTTTACATATTTAACTAGTGTAATTTAATTTATAGTTACAAGTGGGGAAAAAATATAGTACTAGTGGCACTAATACCTATTTGGTTTTTTTTATTAATTATAACCTATTAAGAATTTTTGGAACCACTCTTATGTAAGTTAACTGGTCAAATTTATTCGGTTTTGTTTTAGTAAGCAACATAATATTTACCTCATCATATTATTTTCAAACCTGAACTTACATAAAAAAAACAAATAAATGGTCCTCAAAATGGAAAGCAAGCAGTGTCTCCCCAAAATACTTAAAATTTCGCTGCATGGCACGTCGATCGTTTGTCAAAGATTTAAGCCAATTTCGCAAACTCCATCGGCGCCAATTGACGGCAATTTAAAATACATAAGAATTTCAGCGATGCCATAAATAAGTGAGCTGGCCCATTCCCCTGGCTGGCCACCAAATTGCAGCTGCAGCCAATCCGCTTCAGTCATTCACTCAAAAATACCCAAGGCAAACACACGAGTATCCCGAAAAAAGGAAAACGAAACAAACAAACTGCAAGGGGAAAAGTAACAAAATGTGGAAAAATATTTTGGAAAATCTCCATGGTTGAAAAAGATGGGAGCGGGGGTCCCAGGATACAAGGGCAATCCTGGCATTGTTGAAGTAGCAGCAATAGTGGCCTTCTTTCCAACATTCATCCAACCTTTGTCCCCAAACAGAGTCAAAATTAGGCTTAGGCACAGATTTCAACCTCCCCGTTCCTTTTTCTTTTTGCATATATGTAGATATTTTCGGTCCTTTGGACTTTAAATGCTCTAAGCGAGAAAAGGGTCCTTAGAATATCCTATATGCCATCTCATTAATATTTCAAATAAAACTGTATATTTTGTTTTTCTAAATTACATTTTATTTACTTATTACATTGTATTATATACATTTTTTCATATAACTTATTTTCAGATCTTTAAATTAATCATTACTCTCCCAATTTTATAAAGCCACATATACTTATAATCTTAAAATTCTAAAAAATATATCGAAAATTTTAAATAAAACAGAATATTATTTTTCTTAAATTACATTTTCTTGACCATTCAAAATTGTTATATTTATTTACTTTTTTTAAAAAAACTTGTTTTTAAATCTAAAGAAATTTATTTCATATGTATTATATATTTTATAATTATGTTATTAGGCCACATATACCCAACGTTCTGAAACTATTAAAAAAGGTTTCAATTTTATACCTTGAGATTGTTAAAACATATATTATCCCCAAAAAACAAAGAACCCCAACTTAGGGTATCTCCAGTTCATCCCCTCTAAATCCTATTGCAGATTTTTCATTTTTTCCCCTTGTATGTTTGTCTCTCCACATTTTTTGCAAACAAGAAGAATCGCAATTTGGCTCGGCTCACTGGCCATGGACTCGGGATGGGCACAGGACTCGGGATGGGGGATACAGGACGAGGGACTCTGGACACAGGACATGCATGGATCCGTAACTACGACAACAAGAACCACCGCATGGCAAAACATTTTTGTGGTCAATGGGACAAAAACCTATTTAGATAGTAATCAAAAATGCTATTAACTTTATGCCAAAAAATTTTACAATGTCGTGAGCCGAGAAAGCATCCCCCAAATAAAAGGGAGGCGGATGGGTAAAATATATGCCCACAATCGGACATTGACTGTCATGGTCAAGGTAAGAAAGGTAGAAAGGTAGAAAGTTAGAAAGGTGCCCTTCCGAAGGCCACCAAGCCTGGGGATTCCGAAACGGGCAAATAGAGTGAGTGGGAGTTGGGCAGACAAAGTAAAGTAAATAAACTTTTCAATTCAATAGTCAAGAAAATCCGCACCATAAAAGAAAACAAAGGCATTTGGCCCATTTTCTGCTAGAAGGGAGTCTGGGCGGCATTAAAATAAGCAAAACATTTGGGATTCGGGATAGAAATAGTTTCGGACATGGGTGTCCTGGGGTCAGCAAAAGAACCCAAGGATGAGACTTGTTTAGCAGCTTAAGCTTTTGAGTGGGTTTCCTTTTTCTTGTTTCTTGGGCGGGGGTTTCCTTGAAATATTAATGTGCTTCTTTTAAGTGTCCGTCCCCCTGTTCAAGTGCCAAAGACGCGTTTAATGCAAAACAATTTAATTAAAAGTGCGAGCTCACGGGGCTGTTTGGAACCCCCCACTTCTAGAGGCGGGTTAAGAGCAAAGCACAATAAAAATCGAGCTGAAAGTTGTAAATATCAACGTGCGTACGTGTTGAGAGAAGGGCTGCCAGGCCACAAGGATGTTTTCAGGGTCAGGATGGTAGAAAAACCGCCGGAGGTTGGCTTACTCAGCTAAGCTTTCCAATTTGTGCTCGTGGCTTTGTTAAGCCCGCAATCGAGTACGGTTTTCCATTGGGGTTTCCCTCTTTTTCTCTCGGGAAAACTAGGGAGCTTTATTGCCAGTTAATCAACTAAGGTCCATATTGTATGCAAAGCATGTTAAGAGGTTCTCGGTACTATTTACAAGAATATATAGTGAAGGTCTTAAACAAAAAATGTATAGCTCTAAGTATAAAGAATAACTTAAGCCATTATTTTCTTGAAAAAAATATTAAGCAAAATGTTTTATTTTACACAGTTTCATAAAAGTAATATTATAATAATTGTACTTTAAGCATTTTATAACTAATTTAAATTTATTTTTAAAAAAATGGTCTGTACTTATCGGTAATTAATCGAAATATTGTTTTATATTAATCGAAGTATTGATTTATTTTGACACAGCTAAAAAACAAATTTATTAAAATAAATTAAAAATTAAAATGTAATTCGTATAACATTCTCATTTATTTAAAATTAATTGTTATTAGTTATCAAGAATTAATCGAAATATTGATTTATATTAATTGAAGTATTTACTTAATATTATACAATATTTTACAAAATTCTAAAGAAAAAATTAAGAGAAAAGTGTAATATCTAATATACATATATTTGTTTTAAATTATTAATCAGGTAATTAATCGATATATCGATTGACTTTATCCAATTCTTAAGAGCAGGACTATTTTAATAAAATTAACACAGAAATATATCTTATCAGTAATGTATGCATTTGACATTTGATCAGAAGTTTCTAGTACTCTAAATTCTACTAGTACATAAAGCAAGTTCTTAATCAAAAGTTGATTAAACTGGTCTTACTGCACTTTCCCTTGTCTACAAACTGATTTCCGCTGCCACTGGAGCTCCTTGTATTTTCCACTCACTTCGCCCAGCACTTCCACACTCAGCTGGATTCGGACTATATAGGGTATATATATTTGGGGGATTACAGGGGACAAACTTTATCTACAAATCGTTTGCATCGCAGATCAGGTTTGTCCACACTTAGCCAAACTTTGGCCGTCTCATCCGGAGTCCTTCTTCCGGCATTATCCTTTTTCCGGCACCTTGGTGACTTTTCACATTTGCATTTTCCCCACTCCCTGATTTTCCCCCCGGTGCTTATGTTTCGGCCAAATCCCCTCATTTTGCATTCTTAAATGCTTTGAATTTGATGCCTCAGTTGGCCAGTTCATCCTGTTTTCTGTTTTATTTTTTCTTTTATTTTTTTTTTTTGGACACTGCACAACTTACTTAAGCGTCCTTTAATGGCCTGCCACGCCCCCTTCGGCGTTGCCGCCCACGCTAAATGCGCAAATAATGAGTAAAATAAATAGTTGCATAAAATATTTGTAAATTGCCTGAAAACTTTTCGCCTCGGCTTCCTTTTCGCTTTCACAAGGCTCGCGTTTCGCTGGCGCAAAACTTTCATAGTTTCATATTCATTGGGCAACAAGAAACTATCGGGGTTTTTCGGGGGAAATGGAAAGGGATGGGCTGGGAAAACTGTGGAAACTGCCAAGGCATTTCCCACTTCGTCTTAGGCAGTCAACAGCATTAAAGCTAATTGCCAGGCAACAAGGACCTGCAGATAGCGATCTTTTTCCAGGGAAAACAAAAATAATGCAAATGTATTTACAAAAATCTGTGTAAATCTTTGTAATTCTCCTTTTGTCCTACAATTATATCCACAAAGTTAATTTTTTGGTGTTGGCTAAATATTTAAAAAAATTATTAATGCCATTGTATCTACAAAAAAATCTGTAGATCTTAGTTATGTTCCCTATGTTCTACAATTATATTTCCAAAAAGATACCTTTTAGCTGCTGGCTAAATATTAAAAAAAATATTTTTAAAGTCCACTAAATCCTAATCAAGCTGGTATAAATTCAGCTTGGCAAAATTGGAATTATTAATGCATAAATCTTATTTTCGCTGTTTGTTTTTCGGCCATTAAGCGATGTCAATGCCGTCGTTTTCGTCGACGTCTAGACGCGATTTCATTAAAAAGCAAACACACACGCATCAGGGCCACGCCCCCTCGCACTCACGCCCCCTCCTTTCATATGGTTTCCAAAGTGGGCGTGGCACCAGCCATCATAACCCACCCAGGCAACGCCTTGATGAGCCATGTTTATGCCGCCAGAGAATTTTTAATTGAAAATAAAGAGTTTAAGCAAACATCAAAAATCGCACATACGCCATGTGGGCCGCGCTGTCTCTGCCGTTTAATGACTTCATTTGTGTGGCGCTGACAGCTGGCTGACAGCAGAGGCAACAACATCCAGAACCGCAGAATGTCATTTTAATAGACTAAACAAAAGGCTCAAATAAAAATTAACAGCATTTGTTCGCCGAAAGTGGGGTGTCGAAAACGAGGCGTCGTATTTTATGGCAATACTTTCGGGCTCATAAAATTTTTAGAGTTCTTTCTGGCCAGTTGGCGATGATCATTCGCCGGATTTCGTTTGCCACTGCTTTTCGAATTGTTTCCGCGCAACAAGTGGCTGTTTTATTAATTAGTAAAACACCCACTTCCACCCTCAGAACGGCGTTCTTATATTGGCCACATCAAAGGCATTTTGGGAGTTGGGGGAAAATCGATTTAATTGTTATTTTCAACTGGGAGAAAGGCGTTCTGCTTCGAGAACTCATAAAATTTTATTATGTATTATCACAGTATTTAGCATTTTTCACAAAGAAAGTCCTAATAATTTAATAAAACACAAAAACATTCAAAGAGGCAATAAAAATATGACTACCATCATATATATAAATTGATATGATAAGATGGGTAAAATGTCATTTTTATTTTTCACCAAAAATATTAGTCAAAAAAAGAACCATTCCAAGAGGCTCTAAAAATATGCCTACCTATTTATAATATGATATGATATGATGGGCAGACATATATGATAAAATATAGAATAAACTTTTCTTAACTACCCTTCAAACTTTGCATCCCATCTTAAATCAGAACCCAAGGCAACTTAATATTACAAAATTCATAAATGCCATGTGGAAACTATATATATCCATTGCTGTGAGTGAAATGTGGCAAGTGAAAATCGCTGATTATGTGTAACTCCATTTCGAATGGCCCGGGGGCGTTTTGAGAAGCCAACGCCTTACATGGGGCGGTAAATTTGAAATTGATTTTCACTCAAACATCAAGTGTTGTGCTGCCAGGCCATCGACTCGATGTGTTCGTCAAACAATGCCTATTTGCATTCGGGCACATTTATATTGCATATATCGGGGTGTATGTACTATATACTGAATGGCAACAGAATAGCAATAGAAACAACAATGACCGGCGGGCATGGCAACAAAGTCAAAGTAATTTCCCTAAGTAAATTCCGAATAGTTAGATGTGCAAGCCCGTTGGCTTTGTTACCCCTTGAGCCACAGGATTTTTATAGTGCTCTCCTGCCGCAAACATACAGATGAGGTGCAAAATCTAGCACTAAAGATGATTTCCTCAAAAGATCTATGTATGGTTAATGTTTCTTTTTAATAAGGCAAAAAAATCTGAAAAACTAGGGGAAATTCCTATTTGATATATTTTTGTAATTCCAAATTTCGGTTCCTGTTTTTACATTTTGAAAGTCCTACCATATTCACATACTTAAACATTTAGTTTGGGGTTACTTTAAAATGTGGTGTAATCCCCATAGTATTATGTCCTTACCAAATATTAATTTTATGTTATTTTTCAGAGGACCAAAAAAGTCTTAAAAATTAAGGGACATTCCTTTTTTAAATATTGAAGTTAGTCCGAATTTCGAATTGAATTTCTTGAATTTCTTAATCAAGCCGTATTCACACACTTATACATTTAGTTAATGATAACCTTTAAATGTTGTGTTATCCTATTATGTATTTATCATCTATTAATTCTGAAAACAATTGACACACTTAGGAATCCACTTAATTACTCGCATTTCTCCTTTGAGACCTTAAGCTGGAAAGTGAAAACCTTTAAGGTAGGCAAAGGGTTGAGAATGTGCTATTAAATTGAGTCGTACTGTGCACACACTCACATCCCGACCCCATTTCAATTTGCACGTTTCCCATTCTTATCAATAGTCAAAAGCTCGCCTTCTTTCTCCGAAGTGCCGAAGAATGAAACTTCAGCTGTTTGTGGATTGCGGACTAACTGACTGACTGATTGACTGACCTCCAGATGGCGAGGAGCTCTTTAGTATGCCGGTCGTGTGTGCGGCTAGCTGGAATGGTTCTGGCCGGGCTAAGTCCTTCGGATTCCCAGTTCAGCATGCCCCCAAACCCCCTAATCCCACAGTGCTGCAATCCGCCAATACTCCATTTATCCCGCCTGGCGAAAAGTTGCCTCGTTTTTCAAATTTGAATTTACTGCCTTGGTCCTCCGGTTTGAGCAGTCAGAGTCAGTCAGCCATTCAGTCAGCCATTCAGTCAGTCATTCAGTCATCCAGTCATCCAGTCAGTCATTCGGGCAGTCGGATTGCAAATGGGATGCGAGTGGGTGTTTCCAGGAGGGGGATTCGTGCTCATTCGTTCATTCATTTAGCCGCTAATCAAACAAAATTGAGGCGTGCATTAGTTGTCTGCACGCACCACAGAAGCTGCAGGCATTTGACTTATACAGTGGGCCTCGAAAAGGGATATTCTAGCCCTAAAGGCCCTACAAAATATAGAGTTAAAGAAACACCCCTTCAATTTAGTGCTGTACTTACCAAACGGAAGTAAAACGATAATGAGCCGCAAACAAATCCACTTTAGAATACCACCTCAAACTTTGAAACTTAATAATTGAACAAGTTACAAAAATAAATGGAATCGGTTGGGAAGTTTTCGCTCCTTTAAACGTTTTATAAAAACAAGAAACAATAAGGGGGAAAGTGTAAATATAAAAAAGATTTGCCTGGTTGTTTTTCAAGGAAGCGGTGAGCATAATCCGCGACAAAACAGGAAGCAAAATTAATTGAAAAATTCACTTAATATTCAACCAAAAAGCGATTGATTCCAATCGGGTAATTTGCGACGGCTTGTGTACCTACCAATTTCTACCGTGAACGTTTTTTATCCCGCCGCACAGTGGTGTGACTTTTGAAAAGACAATTTAATATTCACGAAAAATGTTAGTGCCTGAGAGTTAGAAAATAAAATTGCTTTAATGGAGGGTGCCAAAATCAAATAGGTTTTTAAAATCACCTATAAAATTTAATTTTAGGTGTTTAAGAGTAGGCAGTGAATAAGGGATAGCCGTTTAAAATATATTGTTGCATATTTTTAGGCGATTGAAAAATGAGATTTAGAGGTGATTTCAGAACTTAAGTAATTTTTGAGGAGCCCCCGAAAATCTTTTATCAAATTCAGTGAGTGTCAGCCCTATAAAAATTTTTACTACCAAATTTTTATATATTAAAAATTTTTGTTTTAGTTTTAAATATAAAATCTATTTTGAACCTAAATGCTTATTTGTAAGTAGTTATGGATAAGCAAATGACACTATGATTAAATATGTTCTTAAAAGGGAAAGATATATTAAAACTTAACTGAACAACAATTTTAAAATAATTTATTAACCTGTATAACATTCTTGATCCACTGTGCGCGGGAGCATCAAAAAATCTCTTGGCTGTATGGTATGTATTAATTTTTCGGGATTAGTGAGATTTTCGGTTTTGCATAAAGATCAAATTATGTAGCGATTCTAAAGTGGGGCAATGCAATTGATTTTTGCCATCAAAGCGAGTGGAAGTAATCCACTGTCGTCGGAGGAGGAGGCTAATTTCGTGGCTGCGGATGAGGATGGGGCTTTGGATGGGATTTGGATGGAGATGGCGATGGAGATGATGCCGATGCTGATGACGGTGGAGCACAATGGCGCACGCGCTGCCCGTTAATGGCCGCTGCCACGCCTCCCCCACCGCATCACCGCCCCCTTTTGCAGATTTTTTTTTTTTTGGTCCGTTTAAGGGCCGCTCACGTACGCAAATAATGTCGCTTTCAGGCGGATGAGATGAGAGGCGGCTGTTGTCGGTTTGCTAACTTTTAGCCAACTGAAACGTGATTTGCCGCAAACAAATAATTTTCTATAGCCAGCCAGCCAGCCAGCCAGCCAGTTTGTTTGGCTTTTCGGGGTAATATGTGCAGCACACTTTCGGGCATTTATTTGCGTAGATCGCATTTGCGGCAAAAGCGGCAATTAGCACGGCCCCTCTTAAAGCCAAGATGAATCGAAAATCGGACTGCTTTTGTCCTGGCCATAATTGGTTAAATAATAATTGGCCAGCTTTAATCGCCCACAAGTGCCATGAGCTGTGATTGCTGTTTAAATTAGAAATTCCCTGGTATCTTTCTATGGATTTTTTGTTTTTTTGGTATAAGCTATAATTGTATAAGTTTGCCACACTTTAATTACACACTAATACCAACGGCAATCAGGCATAATTGCTGCCTGTTTTGTAGCACTTCTTAGATCATCAGAGCCCATTGATTATTTTATGCATCCAATTAGGACGGCTGCAGTTTGTGAAACGCTTTTAAGGCCAAAATATGAAGCTGCCTTGGCTTGGTTTATTGGCCAGTGAGTAGCAATTATCAAGCTTTAAGTGTTGTCAACACTTGAGGCTTTTGCACACGGAATAAAAATCACCAATCACTCAAAGAAACTTGATTTAAGAGCTGGAGTTTGAAAATCACTTCCTAAAGTGTCTAAGAGTATGCTTTAAAATGTTGCATTCTTGGTTCTGATGAATGCAATATTCTTTTATGTGCTGCCTACTTTTAGGCACTTTTACAAGTTATTTCTAGACCCTAATAATTTTCGTGGCAGTACTTAATATTTCATTCTATAAAAATCAAATTATTTATAAAAGTGTCTAAAAATATGCAATACATTTTTATACGAGGGTCTCTCATTCGCTGCGTACTTAAGGCTTCTTTTTAAGTGATTTTGGCTCTAAATAAGTTTAAATTTCTTTAAATTATTTTTTTTTCTTGTGCAGAACTGTCAGATGACCAGGTGTCCACATCCGCTGGCCGTATCCATTTCCCTGCCGAGTGCGTTGATAGCAGAGCTTAGCTTCGAGACAGATTACAGCTTAAATGATGCATTAAAACACACTCTCACCCACACTGACTTATCGAGGTCCTCACTGAGTCGGAGTCACACCGGCGTATCCTAGTTTATTATTGACTGCTAAAGAGCCAGGACTAAGCCAGGACGAATCGGGCGGAGAGCAGCCAACGGCAAATGCCTTGACATTTAAGAGGATTTGGGCCAGACGTCGCACACACAGACATTTGGTGTCAAACCTGGTCAATCGAGGGGCGGCACGAGGTTGGGGGCATGGTCAACACTTTGCCAAAGGTGAAAACTTAAAAAAACAGCCCCAGGTAGAAGTGCGTTTTTTGCAGATCATTTCGCTTACAGTTGACAATAAGCTTTAAATGGGCTCAAATTATCTCAGGTCTAAAAAAATATAATTAAGGTTGATTTCAAGATCCTAACAATAGAAATGACAAGTCAGTTCTTAAGATTTTTAATAGTTGCCTCATTATTTCAAATCGTAAATGTTTATTTCTTAGATAAAATAATGATAACAATTCTATTTCAATACAGTTTCAAAGTGCTAAAGTCAAGATAATGTCTCAAAGGGAAAATCCCAATTCAGTTAGACAACAATGTTATAAGTTTCATATTACGATGCAACAATACCTTTGTTATTTTATAAGCTGATAGGATCTTACGAGCGATTGACCTAAGCCTTGGACTCCCCACAAAATTGTAAGCCCCTGGCTTCGTTATAAATTCCGATAATTTATCCAAATTTAGCACAGTTGCTCGTCAGTGTGGCTCCCCAGCCAGCACTTCCACTTAATTATAAGTATCACCCAAATGACCACTCATTCCCCCAACCAACGCCATGATATGTGGCCCATTGTCTTAAGTGTTTTGCTTGGGGATCATCTCAGGATTCGGTATCCTTCGCATGTCGTGGTGAATTTTCTAATGCCCCCCAATAAATTGCCAGCGTGGAAAAGTGCGTTTTATGCACTCGAATAACTCAAGTCGGAGGAAAGACAACAAAAACAACGGCTGGCTGGAAAAACATTCGTTATAAAGTGCCCAGAGTTTCAAGTAGTCCCGGTACCTTAAGCCAAATGAAAGATGGTAAATGGTAAATGGTAATGGTAAAATGGGAATGGGAATGGCCCCTCCACCGATAAAAGTCCCCCCGTTGGAAAACGACTGTCCACACTCTGCTGGCAAAAGGAAAATTAATTATAAGCCCGGACTTCTAGTTAAGATTAACAAACTGTGAAAATTGCTCAGCTTTAATTGAAATTAAGCAGCACTTGAGCAGACAACGCCCCACTGCTAGATACTTTGTAGTTTTTGTGCTCGCGGATTAATTTAAATTTATTAGCGAAGCTTTTCAAGTTGCATTTACATTTTATTTTTGCATTTCGCCCTGGCATTTTTACATATTTTTTTTTCAGCCCTCCTCCCTGGCTGTAATTTTATGCCACGCCCGGGCAAATCATTTGAAAATCAGCTTAGCCCCGCAGTCAATAACTTGTGACACAGGCAAAATCAACAAGGAAAATATGGCAAAAATCCATGGTAAAATAGTAGAACAAAAGGGGAAAAAATGCCATGAAACACAAAAGGGCTGTAATGAGGCGGTGGAAAGTGTGGGGGCAAATGGGGAAATGGGGAAAAGCTGGAAAAGCGGGGGCGATGGGCCAGCTGGCGATAAGCCCCAAGTGTTGACAACTGGCAGATGAAAACTTTGGCCTCAAATGCGCTGGAAAAACAAGCCTACACTCAGCTGGCAGCCGGCAGTCGGCAGTCGGGGAAAACTTTCTAATAAATAACTTATTAAAATATTAAAGTGAGTCAGTCGAGCGGAAGGAGTCACCGCCTCATCCCCACACATGGCCCCCTTTTAAGCCGCCCTAAGCCAAAGTAACTTTTTAAGTTCGCCTCTTCGGCCAAGTTGTCTGGATGACGATGGATATCGGGAGGGGGAAGGAAATCGAAGGGTTTAAGTTGCCAAAGAAAACGGAACCGATGGCACTAAAAAATTCGCGAACTGGGGGATTAATTGTAAAAGTTTGCTTGAATGGTTTGTGCCTTTTATTATGGAGTCTTGTTAATATCATGTTTTTTAAGCTATCTTCTTTATTGAATTTCGATAGCAACAATGAGTAAGTAACTTAAGTTGATGTATTTACTTGAGTAATAAAAGTAAACTAATTATTATACGGTTTTGACTTAACACTATCGTTTAATCGGTTATACAAATTGTCCAACCCTTTTTTGCGACTTGATCAACACTGAATGCGTATCGATAACCCATAATCGACTAGCCTGCTGGGAAAACACCGTTGGGAATTGTAAAAGATTCCTTGAAAAACCCAGTAGGTGAGGTTTAAGGTAACCCCTAGGAGCTGTCATCTCGCCGCCGGTGGTAGCTGAGTGGGTAAGTCAACCGACTCAGTTAGAACATCGTACCACCGGTCCGGGTTCGAATCCCGGTAAGTTGTAAGAAGCACGGCACACAGACACCTTTCAATCGCTAGCACTACCAGAGAAGACAGTCAGTCATACATACACTTGTGGGATAGGTAATCGCAATGTTTGGAATATTAAATAACTGTAACAAAATTAGAATTAAGTATAAAGTGAAACCTAATAAAAAAAAAAAAAAATTTTGATAACCGAAACGCTGTTTTTATTTTTATTTTAATCGGAATTTCTTTAGCTTGACATTTGTAAGATTATTATCACGGGAATATACAAATATTGATGTTTTTTCTAGGAAATAAACAATTTTGTTGATCAGCTTTTGTCAATCGCCGTTTCTGCGATTCTGCTGGGAGGGGACCTAAACTTTTAGATGGGATAATAACAAAAAAAAAAAAAACGATATATTCTATGGGACTTGAACCCAGATCTTTTGAGCGGGAGATAGATGTTCTAACCCCTGGGCTACTTAGGACTGTGAAAATTCGAAAAAAAATGCTCGATCTGTTTCGACTCTTGTTAAATCAGGAAAAATTAAAAAGTACGTTGTAAGTTATAACTCATAACCGAAAATGGTGAACCAAAAAGTAAAAAGTCACATACATACTCTTTGCTATAACATAATAAGCCATTTCTTTTTGGTGTATTTATATTTTCCCAAATAAATCTGATTAACGACTCTAATTAACGCCCATTTCAACTCTGCTAAACACGTTCAAATCAAATGATTGTGTGAATAGATTTCGTTGCATAATAAATTATACATATTTGTGCATGAATTAGCCAATATTTTAATTGAAGCATGGTGTAAATTTAATTTTACTCAATCCGAGCTTTTAAAAAAATAGTAAAATGATAAACTAAAACCAAATGAGGTTAAAATCCTTAAAAATCCTATTAAAAACAAAAGAAATTACTTAAAACCTGTGGATTTCTGGCAGTATTCCACCGAAAGCCCGTGTAAACCGGCAGTTTCTTAAAACTTTTGCTTAGCCGCTTAAATGTCTGGCTTAAAAATACAGAAACCTTTGGCATCCCCGTGGCGTCGTCTGAGTTTCATCGATTGGTAATCCCAATACGCCGCAAGTTCATTCCATCGATTTCCCCTCCCTCGATGCGTTTAACCTCTGGATCAAATTTATTTTTCCACCCTTTGCTTGGGGTATTAGCATTTGAGCCACTGGCTTGCGGCGTTTGAAGGAAAACAGGTCAAAGGAAGTCCAATTTGCACGTGATTTATGATTTTAATTTGACTTTAGGCTCTTTATTCCCATAGCACTTAACTGAAATAGCTCAAAGAATCAAGGTTTAATCTTCTTATCATTCTAAGCGCAATAATCGTTTGAGTTTCGGGAATAAGATATTTATTTTCAGATCCTTATCAGGATTCTTAAGGCATGGCGATATTCGGCTTGTATCTGTGTGCCCCATGATTTGGCAATTTTTTTTCTGAAGGCAACCTGTCAAATTTGTTGACAATCAAGTGACAAGCCCAAAAAAGTGAGCCAGCCAAAAGAGAATTTCCTTTTCCCTTCCTTTTTTTGGGGGGGGGTTTGTTGGGGATTTGTCATTCACATGTTGCTGCCCCCCAGTCAACCGGGCCAGGAATTATGCAAAAATTGACTTTGGAACTTTGGAACTTGGATTATAAAGCATGTAAAATGGCGCCATCAACGCAGAGAAAAAACGCAGAGGGGCAGATTTAAGTGCCGCAGACACAGACAGCAAAACAGAAACAGGACCAAAACCAGACAATTGGGGTTAGGGATTTGGGGGCTCAGACTCTCGTTGGACACGTAAAAGTGGCAATAATAAAAACGATAACAATGCAAATACGTGATGGGCCTCGAAAGAGATACATTTCCCCATTTCGGCTAATCCATCATTAGGCCAGGTAATTATGGCTGAAATTAAGGGAGTGCCGTGTGTGCGTCATAAAACAGGCTTAGTCGCATTTCTGGCCAGAGATTCCTGTCGTTCGCAACTATTTCTGGGGGCTGGGGTGATAAATATCACCGTGTGACAGGACCAAACAAAATGCCAGCTGCTTTTCCGGCTTTTCCCATTTATGCAAATTGAAAACTTAACAGCATTTTTAGGGCGCCAGTATGTGTGTGTGTGGTGTGGTGGAGTATTTGCGGGGTTTTTCGAGGGGGTTTTTGAAAGGGTTTCAGTCTGCAATACCATTCGCTTAGGCCCAGCAGAACCGGCAATTAATCGTCCACTCGACTAACTGACTGTTTCCCTCCCAGTAATTGTAACTGTTTACAGCAGCCAAACATGTCGCATGTTTTATGGCCCAGCCGGGGGTTAAGGATATGCAACGCAGGTCACAGGTCACCGAGTTGGGGGAGGGGGTTTAAGAGCAGTGCCATATCATTTGCGGCTCAAATTTGATACGATGCGGTAAAAGTTGTTTATGACGCGATATGATTTAGACAGGCCAACTGCCGCAAATAGGCAGCCATAACGAATGGGTTTTTGAAAATACCAGAAATATATCCAGTCAGAAAAACAAAAAATAGCAACAGAATCATTGGCATTTTTGGTGAGTACCCAAATAAAGCAGCTTGCAAGGACTCTTCTGTTTTTAAATGCAAATAGAAACTGAATAGCAAATATAAATGTTTAAAATCTTATAAATTGTTCCTTTTTTTTACCCTTTGAAAGTAAATATGCAAATAAAATTTTCCTTTAAGTTTCCTGGCCCTGCTGCCAATTAAAATTTGGTTTTAAGATATTTACTTCCAATTATTTTACATTTTCCATTTTGAAAGTTAAAATAATTAGAAACTGCATTTCCACTAATTGGTCAACCATATTAAGTTTTAAAATACACAAATTCACCTTGTAAAGAATTTTATTTTCCCATAGAGATGCGGGCATGAATTAAAACGTGTCACGTCAAAAGACAATAATATAAATAAAATAAAATCAATTTGTGAAGCCATTTAGATCTCACGTCAGCATTACTGTAAAGTTGAAACTTAATAAGCTTATGAAGGCTGGCCAGAAATATATTTTCCTTGAATTTAGTTGGACTCCACGTGCTAAGAGATATAACTTAATATTAATTTTAATATGCCCTGCTGACCCTGCTGAGCTAAATCATAAATCCTTTGAAGTAAATCTGTAGGCTGAAATTTTCCTGAAATCTACGTGCCAATTGGTACAGTGGTAGGTTTTCGAAAAATAATAATCAAAATTTCAAATTGCCTTAAAAGTTTTGAATGCAAACCAGTTTCTTCGTTAAAAATATATTTCAAGATTATAAAACCATGGAATTTATAATAATTATCCAAAAATAAATAGCATAAAAGATAAGAAAACACCCCACTGTTTACCGAGTGATTGATAAATGCCAAAACCATTTCTTTGGACCCAAGTGAACTTAGGCCGTTCCACAATAATATTAATTACAATTAGCAGGCAAGTGTGGATGTGAATGTAAATGCGAATTCTTTAATAAGGCGGCCAGAGAATTCGTTTATTGAATTTGTGTTTTCATTTTAGATCCCAATCGGTGACAAATAATATTCAAATTAATGCATAAATCAGTTGCACATTTGGCAATTTGATATTAGACTCGTAATTTGTTTGTCATTGCCAAAATTACAGATTACTTGGAACTGGCCGAACGATATTGCCACAATGTTGTGCAATTTATTTATGAAATGTATTTATGCAAATTAATTTCGGCACACTCAAGGCATTGGAAGGGGGCTAAGAATGGGCTCGACCCGAGGTCCCTTGGAGCGGAATAAATGATCCCATTGTGTTTGAAATGGAGACGCCGACCGCATATAAAATGCCAGGCGAATGCAGCACATTAACTTGCAATATTTGCGAGGCCCAGGGATTCGGAGCACTTGGCTGACCAACACCGCAAATGAACAATTGCCGCAAAGAATACGAAAAATTAATGAAATTCTCGAAATGTGGCAATGTGGCAATGAAGACGTTTGCCACAAGTCCTGTTCGAAATGGTCCTTCGACGTGTCCTTGCCGCAGCCTCCTCCTCCTCCGCCCATTGTGGTCCTCTAAATTTGCCAAAAAGTTCATTAGAGTAAGACAAAGATGCCCACTGCTCCTTTTCCCATCTCCATCTTGGCCTCCTCGATGCCAATCCTTTGTGCCTCCTCCGTGTTGTGTTGGTTATTTTAATTAAAAGCACATAAACGAGTCGGCCACGGTCCGAACTTCGGGATACACTGGAAAAATGCAAGACAGGAATGTTCCACAGCAACAGGGACTGTTTAAAAAATTAATGAATCCTATGAGATATAATTTAAAAAGTGAATTCACATTTAACTTTTTTTATATTAATATATGGAAATTTATTAATAACCACATTAAGATAAATCGATTCTATTTGCAAGACAATTTAATATATAAAATGTTAGAATGAAAACTAGAATACTCCCAGAATCTTATAGAAAAAATACTGTTTTAGTTTTCGTTTTAAGAAATCAATAAAAATCTGAATATTTTGTTAAAGGCCATATGACACTAACTTGATTTTTCATTTATTGAGTTTATTTATAAAAGAAAGTCTGGGCTACCTAGAAAAAAAGGGTCAACAGATGAACAAAATGTTACTCATTTAACATGAAAATAAAAATATTAAGGTTCCGTAGACTTTTAAAATTAAATTCAGTCAGATAGTAAAAAAACAATTGTCATAGGGTCCAAAATAAAATATTTAGGGTACCTTTATTAAATAAAATTTTTTTTTTAAATCACAAAAATAATATAAGTGATAGACAACTAAAAAATGTTTCTCCCTGTGTACTGGAATGGACCACAGTCCATTCAGCTGCCCTATGCATGCGCTTTGCCTGCCAACTTGCGGCCACAAAATAATTATTGCAGGGAAATGTTCTATGAATGGACGCGGAAACTTTCAGGGCTGCTCACTTTGTGCCACGCCAAACAATGCAACATGGGAAACTTTTACTCTCCTCGGCATCGAGTTGCCAGCTCCTTTTCCCCTGGACTTTCCCCAGACTTTTCGCCCCATTTCACCCTTCTCCGCAAGGTGAACGGGTATACAAGACGGAATTCTTGGCCACAGTTTATGGGCCACGTTACGCTCCCAAGGCCCAAAAACAATGCAATCGAAACTTTGACGTCTGTAGGCCAACGGAGCTATGTCAAATACAATTCCAGCACTCGAAACTCCCAACTGCCAGTCGATCGATCACTTTGAAAGTTTCATCGTGTTTAACAAGTCAACAGGAATCTGCATACTTACCTGGGGAAAGGGTCTTTTTAACTGGGTTAATGTGCAGGAATCTTCAAATTTAATTTAGTTACTTTAAAATGTAAGGTACCTACTCTTCAGGAAAAATCAAAATGCACTTATAAATATATATTAAAATTAAATAATTTACCATAAGCATTTTACCATATTGCTGTCTTAGGAAAAATAATAAATTATAAATAATCCAGACCAAATTAACCTGTTTTATTCTAGTTGAAAACCAAAATATGTGCTAAATTTATGAATACAAACTCATTCCGATGTAATTGAAAATACTTTGGCTATTTATTAAATACTTGGTCCGAGTCTGTGATACTTTGAGCGCTCTCTTACGGAGTTTTATAATCCCGAACATTCGAATGATATATGCGTCATGGTCGCCTTGGCCGGGGCAACTTCCCTTCACGGGATTAGTGGCCCTTAAAGTTTTCCCATTTATAAATATATATATATATCCATATCCGTTTTCTGGGCGGCAGCTTCACCTTCAATTAGTTTGCTCCCGTGGCAGTGCTTTTAAGGCATTTAAATGAATGTTCACACCATATTAAGCGTAATCCCCGCCCTGTCAACCCAGGGCCAGCCAGGATGCAGGATGTAGGCGGCAGGATGCAGGATTCAGGACCTTGGTCGGACTCGAACTGCTCTTTTCTCCTTTGGCCAGGACTCTGTGGGTATTCGGGTTTTTCGGTTTTTCGGTTTTGCGCTCTGTGCGTATGAATTTGCAACTTAATTGAGTAAATGTGGTCATCAGTTGCATTTCGGTCAAGTTGAGGTGGCTCGCCGGCGGAACGGAAAGGGAATGGAACGGAAGGGGGAACGGAACGGATGGGGAGGGGCGGCCATTGCCGAGGGCAAGTGTGCTTCACTGTACCGGAAATGACGACGAGCAGTTGCCGCTAAGCAGCTTAAGCACGCCAACTGAATGCCACACTAGATATGCGGCGAAAAAGGGGGGCGGTTGGTGGCAGGGGCGCCCTTTTCGCCAGGGGCGTCGGCGGCAGAAGGCAGCAGGTTGTGGCCATCGACGTGGAGCGCTCAACCTCGCTGCAAAGTACGAACTTTTTGGCCCCCGACTACACTGGCCGAAAATTAGATATATTTAAAAGTACAAAAAAAATGAATATACTAACGGCATAGCAAACTTTAAGCAGGACAAAAACATTTAAGAAACTAAAAAAAATGCTTTACCCAGTTTGGTAAAAAAAAACACAGGAACTGTTGTAGGTCGAATCTTTAATATTTTATAAAATTGTTTTTAAACTCATCACAATTAGCTCACCTAGTAAATTAAAAACCAAACAAGAAACATTTATATGATTTTAAATTGATCAAAAAAGTCAAGACAACGTTGCGTATACTTTATATAGCTAACCAAAAAGTTTAAGTTACTCCAAGTGCACTGACAAACAAAATAATATTTCATTAACATTAAGTGCTAAAAAGCATTATTATTTATATTTTTGAAAAGCAATAAGTTTTACAAAATAGTTTAATTTACTTTTTTGAAAACCTAGAAAACTTTTCAAATGTTTTTGTTGTATTACTCATACGCAATGATGACATTTTGAATTATTATATCTTATTTTTTTATTTTTATAGTACATATATTTTCAACAACACTTTTTTTTTTTCCAAATACTTTTTTGTTAACTATTTTTCGTGCAGTGCACTTCTGCAGCGAAATTGCAAAGCAAATTTGCATGTGTGCCTTTTGGTGGGTTGGTGGACTGGTGGACGGGTGGGCTGTCGGTCCTGGCTGCCGGGCATCTCCAGAAAAACCGATGACGTCGCAAAGGAAGAGGGCCAACTCGCATTCGGCCATTGCCATTTAAATATTAAACGCATTTGAAAGTTGCACTCGCATCGTGCCACCGAATGAGTCCTGGCGACGAGAGCTGGACTTATGGGGCCGGATGGCAATATCTGTTCGGTTCCCGTGGGCCTGGTAAAGTTTTCCGCCCGAAAATACTTGCGGAGGTGAAGAGTTCGTGAGGACATGGACATCCTGCGAAAGGATTCTCGCTTCTCCGGCAATTTTTGTTTCGCTTCTAATTGAAACATTTTGTGCAACGGAAAGGAAGTGCAATGACTACATCGGTCTGTCGGGAATCCCCCAATTCCGCCACCAAAAAAAAAAGGAGGAATAAATAAAAAATATAAACCCTTCTTCCACTCGGCATCTCGACAATGTTGACGTCCCCACTTGTTGTAACTCCGAGTGGCCTCCACTTTCTCATCCACATCCACATCCCAAAAGGAAGCTTTGCATCAGAATGGGGGCGTGGCCGACGGTCCTTCAAAGGGGCTGACTATGGGTTTAAAAGACCTGCAATTTGGCCCGCCAAATCCGGAAATTGTTACTAAAATTCTTGATTGCAGTAGCCAATTGGGGAAATCTATTTAATGAGTGATATGATGATATATGATATATGATATATGATATATGATATCTGATATAAATATAATTTAAAAAAAAAAACTTTTCAGGCTTTCTAAAATATTGAAAATTTATATCATTAACAGAGGCTCCCTAAGTTCCATTTTATTATTCTATATAGCACTAAGTATTGGTTTTATTATATTCTTTCTCACCAAGGATACCCCCTTTTTTCTTCCACCTTCCATACATTTTATTGGATTTTTATTTCACCCACTGAAAACAAATTAATCCTTTAAAGCATCAAGATGCCATCGTTCGGCCACCTCAAACCGTCGTTCTGCGGCGCAAGTTTATTTAATTATGCAAAGGAAATTCAATTTTTAATGGAAATTGTTTGAAGTTTTGCACACGATTGCCGTCAACGTGGGCGGCACTGCCACGCCCATTTCCATTCCCATTCGAATTTCCATTGGCATTCACCATTGATTTTTCTACATGTGTTTTTGCGCACAGATGGGCTGGCAGATATATACTACATATATTTGTATTTATACATGTCGCTGGCTGCTATGATTTATGCCCGCGGGGCCATGCACATCGCTTTGGATTTCCTTCTGATACTTTTTTCATTATTTCTTTCTTTCGCCACGACTCAAACATATTTATTACCTTTAATTAAAAACGCCATTTGTCAATGCGACTGCCCACGCACACCAGCGGGAAAATAAGTATCTGTGTGCTTTGCAGGTGACTCGACTGCCGCACGCAGATGTATAGACGAATGGGGATATATCCACGGGTCCCAGTATCGATATTATTAATTGCTTTCAATTAAGGCAACAACACAAAGCACATCGAATGACCAGACTGATACCCCGAGGCTCCGCACTTGAGAATTCAGCATCTGGATTGATGCACCCGCTCTATAAAACGGAATAAGGATATCTAGTTCATGACCTCTATCAATCAAGAATAACCCTATAATTGACTAAGCTATGTAATCATATTCTTGTGTTGATCTATTTTTTAATTTCTAAATATTACTATTACTTTAATAATTCTACTAAGCATCACTGTATATAATCTTAGCCTTCCTCTATTATAAAATATTATGATTAGAAAAATATTGTTACTTTCATGACTATAATAAGATAAGCTTATAGTGCTAGGATATCAAATAAAAAAATAAAAAAAAAAATAAATATAAGATGGTTGCAGCTCACTTATGAAAAACCATTTAAAACTGGAAAGCATTACAACATGGACTTTGCTAACTTGAGTAGCTTTCATTCGAATACTTTAGAATCTTTTTTAAGAAAACAAACTACCCACATATACTTTTATTTCATAGATCAACGCAATAGAAGCTTACTTACATATATAGTTGATTATGTGTTTCAATTTAAGTATGAATAATACCCTACTGTTTTTTAAATACATCTCTGATTAAACATATTTCAAAATCTTAATGCTTCTATTAATAATCAAAAATACTTCATTTAACAATACCTATACCTTTAGGTATATAATTAAAACCGACTCCTAATGAAAAACCCATTCAAGACTGCCTGCTCGATTTAATTTTCAATTAATCGTCCTTGGAGGCGGTAGATAAATCGCTTGTAATAAGCAGACAACCACTCGCCATGTGGTCGGAATAAATGCGAGTCCATTAGAAATGAGCGATTTGTAGTCATTGCTTAGTTGGTGGCAATAAAAATGAGATCAGAACAAATAAATTTGCTCCTTCTGCTGCCAATGTCGAGGGTCCTGCGACCAGTATCCTGTGTTCTGTGCTCTGTGTCCTGTGTCCTTGGGCAAACAACAATTGCTCACCGAGTGAAATAATGATGTGGCAACGACATCGATGCAGGCCAGGACTGCTCGGTTGCACCTTTAGCCACGAAAATAAATTCCCCGCAACACACTGGAGTCGGTGGCTGTGGCCAAACCAACCAAAACGAAGCCATCTCACATATCCTGGTACTTGGGGCCCATGGCAGCAGACTGGCAGCTAAATGAATTTAGTTAGCTCCCTGCCTTCCCAGTTGCCCCGCTTTCTTGACTTTCCACTCAACTGTGGCCAAGTTTTTGACTTGGCTTTCCATTCTCGTCCGCATCTGCTCGGCTTGGCCCATAACTTTGTTAGACGCCATATTATCAGCAGCCGCAACGAGTGGCAGCATCCACACGGCGAGAATTTCGGGGGTACTTCTTGAAAAAATAACTTGGAAGGTAATATTTTCAAAATCTTAAATTATTATATGGAAAATTTGTTGGTGTTCTAAAAAAATTAAATATCTATTTAAAACATGTCATACCAACTATACATATTAGTTTTGACCACTTCATTTATATGAATATTTTTTGGGGTAGTTCAACTTTACAAATTTTGATATGATATATACCATATATGATGATAAATATATTATACCTATTTAAAAGCGTTTACTACAAGCTTCACTTATTTTTAATTAAATTCAATACAGAGAATTTTTTCAGATTTTTGTTTTGAACATCATTACCATAAATAAATTTAACTGACTAATTCGATGGAATGCTAGTTTTATCAAAAAGAGTTCAACTTATATTTCTAAAATATTGAATGAGTTCAGACAATTAAAATACTGAAGGCACCAAAAATATTTTATATCAAAAATCTGACTTAGTACTATCATTTTCCCCCAGTGCACGGCAAGTGGCAGCTCCTTGGCGAACAGGAAACTTAACTTTAACTCAACTGAGCTGCTCAGTTCAGTCATTTTGCCCCAGTCGGGGAAGTTCAAGTTCAGCGCAAAGCGCGCTAAACAAATTGAAAGTAATTGGAATGCTTAGAGCAGGTCAAAGGGCATATCCTGTAAAAAAGGGGGGGGGGGGGGGGGGATTTGTACGGTTTCTGGGGGCAGAAAGACCTACACACACACACACACTCCCCATCGAGGGGTTAAGTCGGGCCAATAAGGTGGCAAATGCCCTTCTCATTGATGGCCAACAATTTAGCGCTGAAAGGCGATGGGAAATGGCCAAGTGAATGGGCCAAGTCGATCAATCAGTTTGTGCAACAAGCGGTTGCAAGTTAGCCACACTTATAAGGAGCTGATCGGACTCTAAAGGCTCTCAAACTAAACAAAATCAAGGACATTTAGGAACTCATTTTAAAAATAATTAATGTGCGTTTTGAATTTAATTTTTTTATAGTTCTTAAAGTTATAAGTAAAAGTCTTACAAAAAAATAAAATAAAATAACGATACTTTACTAATAACAAAACGAGTTCTAAGTTGCTTTTCAGTTGCTTCTGGATATTTGAAATGATCTGCCCTTAAACTTTTGTTTTTAATAATGATTAATTTTTTTAGTTTCCAGATGACGCCAATCTGGTTTTCTGCAGTCCATAACTTGGCTTATGGTTTTCGATTTTAAAAGTCTTGCATCTAAAAAATTAATTTTCTGGTTATATTTAAAATTTTATAGCTGTGCCTATTTTAGCTTTTCTAAAAATGCGTTTTCAGCGTTTTTCACTCCCAAAAAAATACAGAAAGCGCATCCTTTTACCCAACTTACTTCACCCTGAATACAATATAACCTTTTACTGGCAACTTGCAACCCGCTGCAGTTGTGGCAGAATGTTCTTTCAATTAACTTGGCGTGCTGCTGGCTGAGGAAGTGCCGTGATTTCAACTGGCGCCCAACCGAGGGCACGGAATCCCCGAGCTGTGGTGGCGGAATCTTGTAATTATCTCAACAATGTTAGAGCATGGCCGAAACCGGAAAAGCCCTCTTCAAAATCAAGTCAATGAAAGCGCTCTTCCCCTGTATTTTGCTGTCCCTGGCAGGGCGACACAAACAATGGAGCACACATATGTCCTGTGTGTCCTGTGTGTCCTGTGTGTCGCATGTCCCTGCATGGGTCCTGTCAGAGGGGGTTTTGTGTGTGTATTTGTGGCCGTATTTGTATTGGTGGCTATGTGGCTGTGTCAGTCCTTGCAACTGTTTGCGATTCGGGCTGCAATTGACGCTGGCCAGGTCCTGGCAAGCTGAAAGTTGAAGTGCCGAGGATCGGGGCTGGGGGATCATATGGAATGGGCTCCTCAAACATTGGCACACCCCCCCCGCACAGCGGGTGGAAAAACGTGCCACACGAGAGTTTAGATGGCGGGGCACGGGCAAAACAATTTCCGTGATTCGGCTGCCATTGGGCCGCTTGTCACAGCCACCGCTTCAGTTTCAGTTCCAGTTTCAGTTTTCGCTTCACTTGCAGCTGCGTGGCCAGCTGCACTGACAGAAAATGCAGCCAAAAAAAGAGGGAACATTTAAATGTATACAGAAATAAACCTTTATTGCCTTCAAAGGCTTGAAAAATCGTGGACGTATACGATTATGCCATAATTTTTAAATGTCAAAGGCTCTATCCTTAAATTTATACGCATTTTCGAGCTACGTTTAAAATATAGCCAAAGAGTTTAAAAATATATTGAAAATGGATCTACAAGTTTTGTTTTTAGTTTATATTATTATTATTATTCCTATAAAAAATTATTTTATTACCTTTTATTTTTTAAGAATTTATGATTAAGTGATATTTAAATATATTTAAACCTCTTCCGCACTTTTTATATTTTTGAAAATTAATTCATTAGTTTCAGAAATCAGAAATTCATTTTACATATTTTTAAAATTATTTAAAAAATGTACAAAAAAATTTTTTTTATCCTTCAAATTTATAGTTTACATTATAGGAACCGAATAAAAATTAACACTTAATACTTCATAAGTACCAATATTACAATGATTGATAAGCTAAACATATTATGCAGAATAAATGTTTTGCTGGTTATAGTTATTAAATATATGAATTATACATTTATATTTGCTTTTTATATAATTTACTTATTCTGATGAGTAATATTGTTTAAATATTTTTCTTAATATTTTATGCGTAAGGCCCAGTTTTATGAGAGTTTTCCCGCAGTTTATGGAACCAACCTGCACCCGCTGCGGTTGCCTGTGGATTAGTGGAGACGGGGTGTTATGAGAGTGGGTTAGAATGGGCTAGAATGGCGGGGGGCAATCCTTTCCAGCACGTTCGCCATTCGCGTCCTGGGAAATATTTCACACTTGCGGCGCAGTCAGCAGTCGCTTTCAATAGACGGCTGCCGTTTCTTTTTTGGCGCCTGTCAGCTCACGTCGGCCACGCCCCCCTTTGTGGCACGGTGGGCGGCATTTCTCAAATGGCCGACCACTTGGCGAACAAGCAGCATTTTGTTAAACCAACTTTTGCCAGTAGCGACGCAGGAAATACCCTGGGATGTATGTACATACCCTAGAAGCCGGGAAAATCAACCAACAATCGTGCTGAGATTGACTCCACCTTGGCAACATTGTGGCCGTCGGCCAAGTTGGCCCTTATTTTTCCGCCAAAATGCAATCGCAACTTTGCGGCTAACACTGTTGCAACTTGGAATCAAAATGACTTGCAACACACGCCACACGCACAAAATTTCGCTCCCATGTGCGTCATGCCAAGTTTGTTGTTTAAACTATTGCGAGTTGCACATTTTTCCGCTGGAGTGTTGCTGTCGTGTCAGCGGCAGATTTTGGCTTTGAATTATGTGCATGGCACGCACTGTAAGCCGCAGGCACGCACTGTCCCCCCCGTTTGAGAACCCCCTTGCAATTTGGCGAAACTGTTTAAGAACGCCGTCCGTGGACAGTTTTTAATGCGAAAACAATATGCCACGCAAACTAATTGAGAGGCTGCCAAGAAAGGAAAATGCATGGTACACAGACAGAAAATAAAAATATTTTAAAATCTCTTGCTCATATATTTTTAACAATAAAAAAAGTAATGCAAACACATCAACCAAATTAAAATTTTATAATCAACAAATTGACAAAAGAACCGGAATGCTTTATAAATAACTCGAAGCCTAGTTTAAGGCCTTTTGACATTTGCTTAAAAAGTCTTGGCATCATAAATATGTTTTAATATATTGTATATATACCTTCTTTTTTATCAAGGTAGCTATCACTTTGTTAAATAAATCTAGTAAGTTGATATTGACTAATAACCAAGTCAGTATCATAAATTCTTAAATAATATTATTTAATAGTGATGTCAATATATTTTTTATTTGCTTTCAGCTTCGGATAATATTGGAATAAATTAAAAGATATTTAAACTTTTTTATATTATTAAAACTAAAATATATTTTGACTTTATCACTATATTAACATTAAAATATCTTTTAATCTTCACATAGAATGAAAACTAAAATATTTTTTCAAATTATTTCATCTGAGTAAAATGAAAGAAAGCATAGTGTAGTACCGATAATAAAGAGGTTCTATTTAGCCAATTTTTACTGTGCACATTAAAGCTGCTCGCTGCTTGTGTGAGTGAGTTGGCTCACGTCAGCTAGACATAAACCAAACAATAAACAAAAGTTTATGCATCTAATTTAGTTGTGAATGCTGGCAAGTAAATTCGAGCAGCCATGCTGCCGCTCTTGATGATGCACACTGCCAAAATGAGCAAAACGAGCCCCCTTTCACCCGTTTTTCCCCGCTTTTCCAGCTGAGTTTCCCCCCTTTCCTCATCCGGAGCTGGATGCTACAGCAATGTCTTTGGCTGCTAAACTTAATTAGTTTGCTGGCAGCAACGACGCGGGAAGCCAACCGCATGCGGCGCGCCACGCCCACCGCCCACCACCCACCACCCACAGCCCCTTTTTATTATACCGTACCACCCCAATATATTCCTCCGCATCCAACAGTTCGTTTTATTGGCGTAAACGTTGCATAAGTTGGGGCTCCCCAACTTTCACTTCACTTGCGGACGACGATCGACAAAAACATTGTATGTTAAAAAAAGTGGTAAGAAAACCAGCATGAGTTATAAGTACACGAAATATAAATATTATGGCTGAAAAGCTCAATATCGTAATCAAAATTATAAAAACTTTCCGACCAAAACAGATGAGTTTTGGCTGTCATAATGCAAATAATGGCCAGAATGAGGAATGCCATACCTCGTTGAGCTCGTTGTTTAATTTCCAATCCATTGGGGTTCAAGCCTGAAAATTTTTTATTTTTCACAAAAAAACATGATGCCAACCCTACAAAAAATGCAAGAATTGGTCAAAAAATAAATTTTCCTAAAAGTGGTGGCGGTCGTTAGCATAGGTAGCAAGCTGCTCAAAACAGTCGGTCTTTTCGCTGTACGCCTTGATTTGGCCAAATTACGACCGAAAAACTGCAAGAAAAATGTTCTTTTTTTTTAAAAATCTGAATATCGTATTCTTGACAAAATCTGAATTCCATTTTTGGCCACAAAAAATCATTTTTTTGGCTGCTATGAAGAAAATAAACGTCAGAACGAGGAGTGTCATACCTCGTTGAGCTCGTTGTTTAATTTCCAATGCAATGGCATTCAAACCTGGTAATTTTTATTTTTTCACATTTTTCACAAAAAAACATGATGCCAACCCTACAAAAAATGCAAAAATTGGTCAAAAAATAAATTTCCCCTAAAGTGATGGCAATCGTTAGCATAGGTAGCAAGCTGCTCAAAACAGTCGGTCTTTTCGCTGTACGCTTTGATTTGGCCAAATTACGACCGAAAAACTGGTAGGAAAAATGGTATTTTTGACAAAAATCTGGATCTCATATATTTGACAAAATCTGAATTCCATTTTTTCGCCAAAAAAATGAAGTTTTTTGGCTGCTATGAAGAAAATAAACGTTAGAACGAGGAATGTCATACCTCGTTGAGCTCGTTGCTTAATTTCCAATCCATTGGCGTTTAAACCTAGAAATATTAAATTTTTCACATTTTTCAGAAAAAAAACATAATGCCAACCCTAGAAAAAATGCAAAAATTGCTCAAAAAATAATTTTTTTTTAAAGTGATGGCGATCGTTAGCATAAGTAGCAAGCTGTTCAAAACAGTCGGTCTTTTAGCTGTACGCCTTGATTTGACTAAACTACGAATGAAAAACTGGAAAGAAAAATCGTATTTTTGACTAAAAGCTAAGTCTTGTATTTTTGACCAAAAAATGGAGTCCCTCTAAAAAAAAGTGAGTTTTTGGCTTAAAAATATTCGGTTTTTTTTCGTCCTAAGTAATCCGTGTAAAGGCCAGAATAAGGAATGTCATACTAAATCTTTTGCACAAACGTTAAAGCTAAAAGCTCTACGTTTTTATGGAGTTGCAGCAATGACAACAAAGTGCTCTCCATACAAATGGTTTTTGTGAAAATTTCGCGCTGCCAAACAAATGCACATTAATTGCCGGCTTTAAGTCTTAAGGCGATGTCCTGAGACGGCCCTAATGAAATGAATGAAAGCAATTATAGAAAATATGCTTTTGGACTGCAATACTTTTGACCGGATTTCCTGTGAGAGTCCGAGATCCCGAAACTTTTGCTGCGAATTAATAACAATATGATGTGGCAACTGAAGCTGTTAGTGTGTGCGAAGCGCAGCGTGACTGCTTTTCTAATTAGCTGCGAGGGCAGGAGCAACGACGAGTCCTTCGGAGACCAGGAGCTGCAGCAGGACTACACAATATCCTCCTTGGGGAGGGGGAGAAAGGAGACAGGAGGAGGAGAAAGTGGGAGGAGGACCCCCTCTACGGAAACCTAACAAGTGGCTCCAAAAGCCAAGCGGATGCACAGTGAAGACCCCATAAGTCAATCCTAATAACCTTTCATTTAAATATAAATCTAAATGTTATAACTCTATTTTTAATTTATGTAAGTAGTTTAAAAAACAACGTAAACCTTTTAATTTCATTTTTAATATTTTCGCTTGAATTTGTATCATTTGTGGTTTTTTTATTAGTGCCAAAAATATGGAAATATTCAACAACATATAAATAACAATTACAGCTAATTGAAAGACTTTAAACATTAATTTTAAAAGTACTTATCATTAAATTAAAAAAAGCCTATAATAAGTATAACTTACCTTGTAGGTACCTTATATTTTCTGCCTTGATCCAAATATTTTAAAATCACATTCAATATACAGATATTTATTTTTACTATTCCCTTTTTGTATCCTAGTAGTTTTAAAAATATAATACATTTAATAATAAACCATATATTCTTTCAAGCAAAATGATTCATAATTAATTCATTTTTGAAGTCTAGTAATTGCAAATATGAATTTAAAATGTATCCCAATATTTCGTTCTTCTGCTCGCAGGTTTGACTGTTAGCCAACCGTCTTTCCCCACAATTGGCCACCTCCTGCCACGCCCTATTGTCAGTCCCGCCCCCTTTTCCCAGTGTGTGTGTGTGCGTGGATGCGGGTTAATTGCGTGTAGCTCACCTGGCATTAGCAACGCTGATGTGGCTAATAAACTTGCCGCCTTCGCAGCGCCACTATCTACAAATAGGCAAGGAAAAAGACAAGGAGATTCGGCTAGAAACTGGCGAAAGTTAGAAAGTTATTTGGCACAGACCAGAAAAGGAAGAAAATAGACAAAAAAAAAACTCTTAAAAGAAGCCTGGCCTGCTACATGCAAAACGCTTCCCCTGAAAAGAAGCTTATTTTTCCCGCGCTTTTCTTGGCCCAAGGAAAATGCGGGAAAGTATGGGATTTCGGGGCAAGTTTTCGCCGAACTTTCAAGGGAGGAGCGATCGATCTCCTTGGCTGATCAGTGCATTTCGCGCTTGATTGATTGCCACCATTTTCCCACTCGCATTTCCCAATGCCCCCATTTTCCATCGCCCATTAGCCGAGCCAAGTTTTTGTTTACTCGGCCACTTCAGTTCGCTGGCCAAGTTGGCGCTGCGAAGCAGGCAACGCAAAATTTGATGGCCAAATAAACGGGGCGACTTCAGTTTCGAATAGTGATGGGAAGTGTCTATGTGGGTACAGTCAAAATCGCATCTGTAAATATCTAACTTTAAAATTTTGTTGGGCCAAGCTGGTAACTATTGAAGTTTTATACTTTTAGCACTAGTTTACCTTTAAGAAGGTATATTTTTTAATATTTTGTATAGACCTACATCTAACATTTTACAAAAACTCTTTATTTCGTTTTTTTAAATTCTTTTAATAATCTAATGATTTGACTTTCAGGTCTTTTGAAGGCATACTGCTATTTATTGTTCTCGTAAAGCTTTTTTATATTTATAGATTATAGGTATTTTTATACCTTCAAAAACATTCTTATATATACTCTATAAAATTGTCACCTTAAGAATTTTGAATTATGATTTGGTTATTGAAGTTATGTTGTGTTATATGTTATCTTAATGCCTGTCTACCTTTAAGTAGGTATGCTATAAATATTTAAATTGACTTTTTAACGAAATTGTTTGTATTTAAATTTTATATTTATTTAAAAGATTATCCCATCTTTTATAAATTATAAATCTTTTTTAAACATTATTCGGCAATTCAACTATTTATTTAATGGTTTCTTATGTTACTACTACCTTATACATTATATGGTTGTATATTTTAACTTCCCTGTGGTCCTAACATTTCATATTTTATCGAAATATTCCTCTTAAAAATATATAGAAATATCAAGGTTTTTTTTAAGGTGAGGTAAGTTTGGGTACCGAATAAGAGGATAAAAGTCAGTGGTCCTCCCATCACTGTTCCCCAGTCGAAGCCCCTCCGTTTTCGGCTCAATTTGACTGCCTCTTGTCGGCGGGAACGTGAGCTGAAAGCCGAACAAGAAATTAACATGACGAGGACAACAGGAGCAGCGAGTCCTGGCCAAAGACGATGACGATGATGATGACGAGGACGACGATGATGACGATGACGATGACGATGACAATGATGATGGCAATGATGAGGCGTCGATTTACGTTGATGCAATTGGCAGGTGGGGGCCTTGGGGGCGTGGCAGCATAGGGCGTGGAGCATTGACCACTCGGAAATTGGCAAATTTGTCACACTTCAGCCGAGTCGATTGTGTCTCAATCTTCATAAAGCACACACCGCACATCCACATGTGGGCCCCAATCTGGCTTTGATTGCTCGCCGTTTGTCGCGATTGACAAGGACTCACAAGGACTCGCAGGACTGGAAGCTTGTTAACTAACGCTTGCTAATCCAGAACCACAACAGTTTGGCATGGAAGATGGATGGCCAACAAGTTTTATGGATGGCGGAAACCATTTTTGATTAAGCTCTTGTTTCCCTACTTACATCATTAGCTTAGAATATATATTCTCTTAATTTCGATTACCACATTTAAATAATTATGAGCTGTTCTCGTTTCTTATAACAATTAATTTTAAATAAATAAAGAAATGGTAAAAGATTTTAGATAATATTGTTTAAAAATAAATTTCCAAATTATAAAAGCACCTATAAATTAAATTTATGTGCAAGTAACAATGTATTTATTAAGATTCTTTAAATGGAGTATTAATTGATCATTTAAATAAAAATGTACCAGTAATGAAATATTTGTTTTTGTAAAATCCATTTGTTTTCTATTTATTTAAAATTGTATTACACCAAATTTTTGATTATTAATTAAAAGCAAGAAATATGATTAAGTAGCAAGTAGCATTTTTAAAAATACAATATATTTGGAAACCTTTAAATGACGTGGTTCTTTGTTGTAAAACCCGTATTAAATAATTTTGCAAAATCTATTTATTTTTCTTTTTACTTAAAATTGTGTTAAACATGATAATAATTATTATTTAATAATTTTTTATTGTCGTCTAAAAATGTAAATTGTAAACCTATTGAAAAAAATGTTCAATTGGGCTTGTATTTATTGCAAAATAGCGTTAAAAACTGTTAAAGATCCAAAATAGAATTATTAAAATATATAATTCCAACTTACTAAAGCTTCTATAAATTCAATGTTTCTACAAATATATAAATAATTTTTGGGCAACTTAAATCTGAGTGGCTTTTAATCAACTGCCCCATAGCAAGCCCGAAGAGGCTCTTGCAAATACACCGCCAGGCATAAAGCATACTTCATGGCGAATGTTTAAAAATCAGATTGCAGCCAGAAGTAGCCGGAAATTGCGAGATGTCGGTCCGAGTTGGAGGACCAGTTGGAGGCCAGGGCTAAGTAATTATAAATCCACTTGATGGAGCGCAAGGAACGGCTCCTCAGCCACTTCAGTCGACATTGATGATGCACTTAGATGTCAGCACACTCACGTGCACAAACACTCGCACTTGCCACATTCCACTTGCCACATTCCACTTGCCACTTGCCACTTTCCACTTGCAACTTGCCACTTGACACTGGAAGCCAAAAGTCTTGCACTCTTCGAAAGCCCGAAAACAGTTTCAAGTCATCAAATTCAAAGTTTGTGGAGCCCCCGGGTGGGTGGTATTTGGCTCTCATGTTCTCATATATATTGGGGGCTTCATGTGGCAGCCATGCAAAGTTTCCATTACACCCATCCGCCGCCCTGTGGCTGTGCCGCCCATTTCATGTAACATGAAATGTTAATGAGAAATTTATTATGGCAAATAAGCTCGATTTGCGTTGTGCGTTTTGGGTTTCTGGGTTCTGGGTTTCTGGGCTCTCCATTCTGCATCCAACATCCTGCACACCACATCCTGCATCCTGCATTCTGCATCCTGCGGCCCAACATCGCCTTGCCAGGCTGTGGTTCACTCCGTTTTGGCCATCTGATGGCAATGGCGAAGGCGTTGTTAAGTGCATGTGGCGCGCAATTAGCGCAAATGGCGTGAATGTGCAACTTGCAGCCACCACCCACGCACCACCCATCCACCTTAAGCACCCACCAGCCCAGCCACCCATCCATCCGACATCCTCAACCACCACAAAGCACCGCACCACCGCCCCAAGGCCCTTGTTATGATTATTGTTATTATTATTATTATTATTGCCACTGTATTGCCATTGCGATTAAGCCAACAGAAGGGCAACCATAAGTAGCTAGCTGTGGAAAGTCGGCAAATGAGTAGGGAATCGTGGAAATAAAGTATGGGTTTTTGGGAAAAGGAACAACATCAGTGAGATTGTGACCTCCTCATTGATATATCAATCTATTATTATTATTTCCGAATTTCGGTTTTTGATCTTAGATTTTTAATCACTATGCAAAGGCCACCACGAAAATAATACCCTTTATTTTATAGCTATATATTTTGATAACAATACTTAACAAGTCAAGATTAGTCAATTAATCCAATATATATTTTTATAAAACAAGCAACAGCAGTAAAATACTTCTCTTGTCATTATTCCTATACCTCCACATTGATATATCAATCTTTTATAATTATTTCTGAATTTCGGTTTTTGATCTTAGATTTTTATGTCAAACAGTATTCACTATACAAAGACCACCCGGAAAATAACAATATCGATAACAATACTTAGCAAGTCAAGATAAGTCAGTTAATAAAATATATATTTTTAAAAAACAAGCAGCAGCAGTAAAATACACCTTTTGTCATTATTCCTATACCTCCACATTGATATATCAATCTATTATAATTTTTTCCGAATTTAGGTTTTTGATTTTTATGTCAAGCAATATTCACTATACAAAGGCCACCCGGATATTAATACCCATTATTTTATAGCTATATATTTTGAAAACAAAACTTAACAAGTCAAGACAAGTCAATAAATCAAATATTTTGTTTAAAATCGAACAGCAGCTGTAAAATAGTCCTCTTGTCATAATTCCCATCACTCTAAATTTATCAATCTATTATAATAAAATCCGAATTTCGGTTTGTGATATTACATTTTTAAGTCAAACAGTATTCAAACAGTATAAGCTCCCCCGGAAAATAATACTCATTGTTTTAAAGCTTTATATTGAGATATTATATACCTAAGAAGTCAAGAATACTGAAACCTATTTTTATAATCAAACAATATATATTGAGTGTATATTAAATAACTACAGACATAATATTTGCTTTTGCTTTGCTTTCCACCCATCTACTTTAATGCTTAACGCCTTTAATTAAATTTTAATTGACGACTTCATTAGCATAAAGCACAAAAATGTTGTAATTAGTATTGAGGAGGCATTAAAGACGAACGGGCGGTATTGTTGAGCAATTTATGGCGGCAGAAACGGCAATCAGTTTTGGCCAAGAACAGGAAGTGCCACGAGGAAAATGGGAGCGGGAAAAATCATTTTCCACCGCGTGGTGGGGGAGTTTGGGGATTCCGAAAATGAAGCGACAAGCTGCCACCCAAAAAGCGACGCCTTTTGTCCGAGGAGTCACCCTTCCTGCCCCTCAGCCACTTCAATCAAATGCCAGGCGCCGCAATATTTGCGTTTAATTTACCAACAATTTGTGTGTTGCGAGCGTTGAAAATTTTAAACATGCGGTGCGCGTCAAGTGGCCATTGAATCGGCTCGAGGGTCTCGAAATTGCGAAAAGGGGGACTCGGGAATATATATATATATAAAATATATAAGCGTCCCCTGGGCCCCAAACAACAAACGAAACAGCCGTCGATGGCCACAGTTTGTACTCGTAAACATTAAAATCCCTTGCAAATTAAATCGATAAATGTTTGAAGGCGAGATTTTACGTGTCCAGTTTCGCCATCCTTCTTATTTCGCCTGAATTGGGTATTCATAAATCGATAATTTGCTGCCTTATTTCCCAACAACACAATTTCGTTCGGTTCGTTACAAAAATAATTTATTGGGTTGTTGAAACTGTCTTCAATAGGCTCATAAATGTTCGAGAATTACGCTGATTATGGAAAATTAATATAAATGACCGAAGGTTTTTGGATTGCAGCATTTATCAGATCATGAAAGGGAATTACCTTGTACATATTATAAATAAGATATTTTATTGTGAAGTATATTTAATTCATTGGGATTAATATAATATAACGTTTTGGTTGAGGCAACAACAAATAATGATTATTCGATCCTACAGAGTATATATTCTTGATAAGCATCATCGATCTATCCTATGATTCAGTTCTCTGATTTAATATTACAATGCAACGTATAATATTCATATTAAGCTTTCCACATATGACTTAAAAATCTTTCATTTTTGACAATTTCTTATGTTTTTCTAACACAAGTGTGATATAATTGAAATTTACAATTGGCCACGTTATCAATAATGTTAATTATCGAAATATATTCCCAGTGTGATATAATTGAAATTTACAATTGGCCACGTTATCAATAATGTTAATTATCGAAATATATTCCCAGTGAGTACTTATTATTCCCAATTAGTTCAGGATTTCCTTATCAATGTATTAAATTACCTAATTAAATATTTGTATACTTTACAAAACTTGTTCAAACCGCAACACTTTAGTCTTGGCTTATCAACTATTGAGTTGTCGATTACAACTTGCCTTGTTGAATAAAAATCGCAATTGAAAGTCTTGAAAATACCACTTAATGTAACTTTGAGACGTCGTCCAACCATACCCTTAATAAACCCCATCCGGATTGACTAACGTAATCGCAGCCGGAGTCGGGTGCAAATTAAGCCGGGGAAAGACTTTCTTGGCAACACTCGCACTTGGCCAATGCAATTTCCCCGGCATTACGACGGGCAAACACTCGTGTGTGCACTATATGCACCATACTACATATATGCACTATATGCACGTGCAGGAACTGCCGTATAACGATTTAATGATTCTCGATTCTCATTTACATTGCCACTTGATATGGAATTCGCGCCCCGGGCCATTCCCTTCTGGTTTGACGCTCAGGTAACGACATTGGGAGCTCGGCCCCCTTCTTCCCGGCGGCTGCTTACGTAACGGTTACGTAATGTGCACACTTCACTTGGGCCACCCACTAGCCAAAAAGACCCCAAAAGCCACCCGAAACCACCCGGAAACCCCCCAAAAACCACCCAGAAACCACCCAGAAACCACCCAGAAACCACCCAGAACCCACCATCTCACATCTTGCATACAATCAGTGATGGGAAGCATTCAGGTGGTTTTTATTTTACACACTTATATCCGGGTAAATACCTATAAGTAGTACGGAAAACGTAAATATAATAAGTAGATGGATCGAAAAATAAAAGCATTCTTAAATTGGTCTCAATTTTTAAGTGGAAATATTCTTGGAATCAGAAAAAAATTGACTTCTTTAAGAAGGCTCTATAATGAGTAAGAAGTTCCTTTCTTCAAACATAGCTAAGTTTTTTTTTTGGGGAAGGTCCGAGTTCTATTCCTAGGATTTAATTGACACGTACAATTGTATATCCATTTTTTATAGTCCTAAGATATTGTAAAATCTATGCTTTTTATATTTTAAAGTCCAATTGATTGGTATCAAGTCTTAAAAGAGGTTAAATATAGAAATATATATTAAAGTCTATTAAGAACCATTTAGGGTATTATTAATTCTTAACAAATATAAAAATGTTTAGGAATTATTAAAATAAAATAGATTAATACTACTATACATTTTAAGATCTGTAAGAATATTAAACCAAAATACCCTTATAAATGATATATTATAAAAAAGGTTAAGGTGCCGCATAAACAAATAAAAAAATGTATGTTAATTATACTCCTATACATTTTAAGTTCTGTAATGATATGTACCCAAAAATCTTATACCATATATAGCTACAAATCTGGTAGCGATCATCACTGCCTTCGAGAGACCACAAGCACAGTTGGGGAAAAACAAAATGCAAATTTTGCGAGACGGCATCGTGATTGACATTTGAACTGCTAATGAAGCTATCACTCGTCGCCGGGAGAAAGTGGGTGTCTGGAGGTGGGCCGGTGAAAGTGGGCGGCTGTGTCGCAGTGGCTGTCATCAAGTGGCAGTCAGAGATGGAGACACACTCACACATCCTTTTTGCAGGAGGCGAGCCAAGTCCTTTGTGTGTTGAATTGTAGAAATTGCAACTACGTGACTACGTTGCAACATGAACACACTCCTCGACGAGCGGGAAAATCTGTCTGCACATTGCACTTTAACATTTTGTTTTGACAACTGCGAATTCATCAATGCTCCCCGTCTGATGGCCGATGCAGATTGGGTTTTTCCCGGGCTGAAAGACCCAAAAAGAGAACCACCCCTCTTCAGTCTACAATCCTCAATCTGGAATACCCCCGACCATCAAACCGAAAGACAATCAAACGAATGCAAATTGAAGTAGAAGCGATTAAGCTGAAAATGGATTTGTGTACTTTATGCCATTGCCAAAAGGTTCTTGAGCTTCTTTTGGCTTTTTCCCACCGCCACACCGCCATGGGAAATCCGGGGGAAAACAGCTTGACTCGGCAAAGTTTTTGTAGGCCGTCGCCACTAAAGTTTGCCACGCCCACTTGAGCAGAAGGGGCGGTGGGGCGCAGGGGCGCTGGGGGGCGTGGCTGAGAGTTTTGTGCATTATGCAGCCTTATTGTGAATTTCTGCTGATGCGGCAGCAGCTGAAGATTGCAACTCGGGGCCAAGACGGAGGATTCTGCCATACTGGATGGCTCAGGAGCCGACAAATTGCAAATGCCGCACAAAAATGCAAACGCAAATTCTTCGGAAAATACGTTCGAATGGACGGGAAACGCCGGGAAAGCGCCTTGCCACAAAAGCCAAAGATAACGAGACAATTTCATGCGACGCTAGTTGAACAGAGTTTGATGGAAATCGTAGGACGATACTCGGATACACGATAATCGTTTTACACTTTGCCGAAACGGGCTTAATAACAGGTAGTTGCCACATTTGGGGCATAATTATAAAAATGAAGAGGCTTGAGATATTAAATACTTTGTTAATAAACCTTCACAGTATATAAATACACAAAAAACACGTAACAATTAATAACAAGGAAGGAAAGCAAGGCGAAGTTTCTATACTATTCAATTGTATGTACGAAGCTTTCCTATTTATAGAAAACTAAAAACTAATTACACAAATATTAAGATAATGTTGCATTTCAATTTACTACGAAATATAAGTCTTTTGTATTATTTTGGAATTAATTGTCCGATTGTTCCTATGACAGCTATATGATAAAGTCGTTAGATTGGTTTTAAATCCTATTCGAATTTTGAAATATTAAACGAATGATATTCCCAAGAGCATAAGGTAATATATCAAGAAACACCAAAGTTATAATTAAATATTTTTAAAAATATTTTTTGATCATCCCTATTGGAGCTTTGGGAAATAGTTGTCTATTCCGGCTTGTTCCGACTGCCTGCAATAGAAATACCACTTTTGGAAAGGTTTTATCCCGATAGCATTAAAACTGAGAGACTAGTTTGCAGAAACGGACAAGGTAACCTGAATTAACCTGATATATGATATATTGAACTATGCAAACTACCAATTAGTTGTTTTGAGCAAACATATGGTATTTATTTAGTTTATTTTGGTGAGTGTTGATTTAATTTAAGTACAACGTAGTAGTTAAATGAAATGCAATTTAGAATTGTCTGCATGTTGATGTTGTGTGAAGTTATTGAAGTAGTTGCGTTGCGTAGAGGTGGCCCTTAGGCAAGGTCAGCAGGGACCTCGGTTTGGGTCTCCGGCTCCTTCTCGTCGGGCTTTGCTCGCTTAGCCTGTGGAGCGTCCGTATCATCCACCAAACCCTGAGCATGGCGCTTTACGTTTTCCTTGTCCTCGTCGTCGGATTGCTGATCTGAGTCGGTTTTCTTGGGGGATTCCCCGTCCTTGGAGTCCTTCTCCAGGCCCTTCACATCGGTGTTGGCAGCCGGTTCCGCCTCGATCTCCGGCTTCTCATCCTTGGCGGTGGTAGCCGCCTTCTCGGGAGCTGCAGTCTCAGGAGCTGCAGTCTCAGGAGCTGCAGTCTCGGGAGCTGCAGTCTCGGGAGCTGCAGTTTCGGGCTCCTCGGACCCGGTGGCTAGGGTCTCAAATGGAAACTCCGCGTTCATTGATGCATCTTTTTCCTCCTTGTTGAAAAAGTCATCGCTTTCTAGGTCTGGCATGTCGGCTATATTTCTCACGTGTGCTGGCTGAATTCTTTAAATAATTCGTCTCAATGCTTCTTACCGCTGCTGAAAACCACTTAACACCTTGATCCTAGACCCCAAATAGGTTAATTGAGATTTATTAAAGTTTTTGTGCACTTACGTTCAGTGAAAACCAATTTTCAGTTGAGAAAAAAAATTTTGCACTCCAATTTCTTGACAGAACTTTGACAGACACTTAGTGAGGACGCACAGCGTTAGGGTTTGCCAAAATCAGTGTGGCCAGATCGCCGGGAGTCGTTAAGCTCTAACTTATGCGGGCACACTTATCAGTAACGATTCACCAATGTTATTTCTTAACAGAGTTCAGTTAAAAACGACGCGCTAAAATCAATCTTGACTTAAGAAGGGTATAAAAAGAAAGCATTTTCTATCAATTAATGTAAAGGAAGAAAGCTGTTCTTTCAATAAAATTTATTAGTTAATTTGCAGGCAACATTTTTTGACAATATATTCAACCTAACACATTTTTAAATTTTACACATGAAACTTTGTAGAAAATAAATATTTAATACTGTAAAATTATTTTTAGCTTGGCTAAGCTTATATTTATTTGTATTATTATATTGAATATATTTAATACATATATATAAATATATTGTATGGAACAAAATTGTCAACCTATAAAGCTTATTAATTCCAGATGGAATCTGGAGTTAATATAATTTGCAAACGTTTAAGTGGGCATACATTTTAGGAACACTTTGTAGACTACTTTGCTTTACAATGTATAACTATTTTTACTTGTATTAGGCTTACATATATTTATTTAAGTATATAGAATATATTTAAAGTAATAACCCATAATTTTAAGAACAGTGGAATTTTTCTTTGTTCAGTTTTTAATATTTCCCTCAGAATTTATAGTTTTCGGGAACTTAAAAAAGGTGTCAAAACCGCATTTTTTGTGTAGGGCACTCCATGTTTCGATGATTTGCAACCCATAATCGCTGTTCATTTTTGCTGGCTGGGCAATTTGTTACGTTGACGCATTGCAACAATGCCGGCAATCCGAACCTCCGAGGAGAACCTTCCAAAGAAGATGTTATGCGTCGATGGCGTGCATTAAACATAATTTCGCTTACGTCACTTGACTGATTAACCATCTGGAACACTCGAGGGGGGTGGGGTGGCGAAAAGGGGCGGGGGCGGGGGCCAAAAGGGCCCAAAGAGGGATCAAAAAGGGAAGGAAGCTGGAAAACAGCAAATATGACAGGGCATTCAATGCATGAAACATGAAAACGCACTTAAACAGCAATCAATTGCACTTTACACGAGATGCACCTCCGGAGGACACTTGACCCCTCTGAAAAACCCCCCCCCCCCACACTACGCCCCTCCCCCCGCGCTTTTCCGATAAACTATGCAGGCGAATAAAAAAATGAAAAGTTCGATGGAGGAGGATGCGAAAAACAATATGCACAACACATGCAAATATTTATTTTACTACAACGCAAGAGCGCCCCCTTTGTGCCACGCCCCACAGCTCAAAGTCCCTGGCGATATTTTCTTGGGGAAAATGGGGGGAAATGGGAAAAATGGGAGACGACAGCAAACACAACAAAATACGGCGAAAACTTTTCCTCCAAAGAAGTTCAACTAGTGAAAAGTTTTCTGCACGAAACTGGAATTTTTTTTCCCCTTTGCCTGCAAGGAAAATGCGAAGCCGTCGAATTTTCCATGTTTATTTTGAAATCATGCAAAAACAGCAAAATCAAATTATGCAAAAAATGCGAATGAAAAAATAGCGCGACAGAGATGCAGGCACTACAATTGCAATCAAAAGTTTTGTCCATTCCAATAAGCAATAATTTGTGCACAAAGGCAATACAAATATATTGTAGTGGTCCTTTGGATGGAAATCTGATTCTTGGGAATCCATTGAAATGTAATGCCACCAATTGTTAGTTAATTAATTCCCCCGCTTAATTGCTGGAAATATTACCACCGCAAAGCACCGCTTAAAGTGTCGAATTTCCGAGGAAATTAATACAGTTCATTGAAGGCGAAGCAATAAAATGCCATTAATCAGCTAATGTATTACAGGTGATTTTATTACTTCGACCATCTTTAATGAGAACCAATCAATGTCAGTTAGAAATGAAATTCCACGAGTGTGTATGAACAAATAATTTATTTTTAAAGAAACATTAAAACGAATGAGTATTATAAAAATTATATAAATTGTTAAAGAAGCTATTTTGAGTAATGGAAATAAAAATGGAAGAAAAGGATTTTGAGAAAATTGTCTTAGGTATTTTATTTATATTTTTCAGATTTTTTAAAATTTATTTTTAAACATTTTGTTTATGTTTGCCATAGATATTTAGTTTATTTTTTTATAATAAAAGTTCGATCATATAAGTTTGATAAAATATACCAAGTTGAAAAGAATAACATATGTTAGTTTTAGGTTTGTAAACTTTACTAACATCTTTAATAAATAAATAAATAATTAATTTTGCTTATTACAATCAGTTCTCTTCTCTTTTCTTTTTGCCTTTCTGATTTTAATAATAAATTAAAAATTGTAAGAAATAGAAAAAGAAACTGAACTTAAGCTCAATTACTATTCTTTATTTTTGCTTTTGTTTACTGAGAATTTATTTAACGCCACTCTCCCCTTTAAATATTTTGGAAAAAGATGTATAATTATTATCTTGTTAGTTAAAAATAAAATGGAAAATTATCAAATTTCGCCATTAATCCTCGCACATGGACTCAGAAAAGAGCGTTTCAGAAAGTTGCAGTCCCTTGAAACGCGATTTTATTGATGGGCAACCAAGCTCATGAATGTTAAATACTAACCTGCCCATCCCAGCACCGTCATAACCATCTGCATCTGCATCTCTGGCCCGTTTATTTAAATCCTAGTCGAGGGACGGGGGTGCCGAGAACAGCTGATAAACCCTGAGACGCTGACCCAAAAGGAGGGAAACACGCAGCCCTTGCCCCCTTTCTTTATCAGCTCTGTGAAACTTTGTTCGCTGTGCATCATCAGCAGTTTATGAAATTGTTGCAGCTGCAACACCAAGATGCCCCGAGGACCCAGAACTCAGAATCCAGAATCCAGAGCCCAGAACTGAGGACCCGGGCAGCCATGTTTAAAGTTGCCCACGCAGCTGCTGCCAGGCCTCGTAAAACAATAAAAACACACAACTTGGCCGGGGGGAATCGAATGGGAGAGTCCGGAATTCTCGGGCAATTCTCGGGCAGGATGGAAATGGTGCTGGGAATGGAGATGGCGATGGAAGACTGGAAGTGCCGGGGCGGACAATCAACATCGGTGGCCACATGACGGCAAACAGATTTAACAGCACGCCTAGCCCCCTGGAGCCCCCTATTCCCCCCATTCCCATCCAGATTGTCCCTTCTTTATCACTCACCCCGGTTTCGTTCTAGCCCAGAATTTACTTGCAATGATAAACTGCTAAAGGGTTTGATGCCCAAGCTATCTGCAGATACTCCCAACGCTTTAATGGCCATAAGATGTAAGATGGAAGGCTGAAATTAAGCATACGACATGTTAGCCAGGTCAAAGTACTCATCTTATTTACAATTTATACTTACAATTGATAAGTTGTTGTTATAATTTAATTCAAAGAATCATTACCACATCTGAATAACAACTAATTTATTTATTAATTGCCATGGATAACCTCTTCCTGGCTACAATTAATTAAAAATTTAATTAAATTTATTAATTATAACATTTAAAATAAAATTAAAATATTTAAAATGGAATCGGAACATTAAAAATGAATCAGTTTGCCATTCCCGATTGAAATGATTACTACAAACTTCATTGAAAGAGAACCATTAATAATAATTATTTGTTTTATGTTTTGCTTGAATAAGAAATATTTGTTTAAAATAATGATTTGCTAAAATTAGATATGCCTTTAAAGAGATTCAGTAAAATGGGAAATGATATCATAGCCACTGAATAAAATAAAGGCATTACATAAAATAAGATATCAATCAATCAAGATAATCTAAATGCTTGAATAAATACTTAAAAGATGGGAAACGTGGATAATCACTGTTGCAAGCTCTCTCGCTTTAAATACCCGAATTTTATTCTACAAAAATATGCTTGAGGCTACTAAGTATCTTTCTGATTATAACATTTACCATTTTTATATTTTCAATTTATTTATAAAAAATGTTGATAGCCTCAATCTAAATTTAAGCCTACTCGTAGTAGCTCAAGCTAGAAAAATAGGTTTATAATTGCCTCGAAACCAGGGTAGTACATAAATAAATTGATAATAAAATATATTTAAGCATACATTTTTTATTTACAATGCTAAGGGTTAGCCCAGTGCAGCCTAGGTATCTTCAGGATCCACTTCCTGCCACTCCCCGGGATTAGCATCCTGCGGATTTGGCTTTCGTCCTGCGAACTGCCATCGCTTTCATCCACCTGCGTGCACTCAATCATCCGGCGAACTGACACAGGCTGAGCTGCTCTTTAAGCCGCGTTGGCCTTCGCAGCTGAGCCTATGCAGAATGCCTTACAAATGCTAATTCGCAATCTTAATGACAATGAGCCGAGCAGAGGCGGTGGAAAAGCGCCGAAAAAGGGGGCAGACAGCAGGTGGGCGGTTGAAGGGGGGCGGCACGCCAAACAATTCTAAAATAATTTGCATATTCCGCTGACTGCGTCACTCGCGAATCGCGACTCGTGGGCTGGAATTGGGCTGGGCTAGGGTCTGACTTGTCTCCGGGTTTTAACTTGGGCTTTGGCCGGGTTTTTGGACGGGGTTTGGGTTTTTGGGGCCGCCTGCTTGTCATAATTCTGGCGACATTTATCTCAATTTCACGCACGCTAAATACTCACCACACACACATACACTCGGAGAAATTGCGAGTACTTTGGTGGGCACATATCTAATATCCCTAGGCTGTATATCATATTAAATTTCTCTAGACTTATTAACAATCCCAATTTTTTCAAGACAAATACTTTTAAAAATGTAGTATTTTATAAAGTTTAAGATAATTAAAAACTGTGAAAACATGGCTAAAATATGGTTGTTATTATTAAAAAAAATGCAGAAACTTGTATTATATTTTATTATCTCAAGATGTAATCATAAATTATAGCAATATTTTTCACATAACGAATAAGTATTAAGTATCTATCGAACTAACTAACTTCTAAAGTTTTAATATTAGAAAAGATGACTATGGAAATCACCAAATTATGTTAATAAAGAAAGCTTCTGTATTTAATTAAAATTTTATTATTTATATTAGGGATACTCCCTAGTCTTGAAAGCCATGAAAAAATGTTTGCATTTTATTTTTACATTTATTATTTAAAAGTATCTGATATTATATTCCTTTATCCTATACTAGGAATACCCCCTAGTTATCTAAACTTTTAAAAATACTAAGAAGTTGTAATAAATATACTTAAATTTTTGTCTACACATTTAAGATAGTTAACCTCCAAGCAACTGTTAAAATATTTTCATTTCACTTATATATATATCTACCCTTCTTTTAAACTATAATTATATATACTAAGCAAGCCATAAAAATATTTTAATTTTATTTATATATTTTTCTACCCTCTTTCAAAACTTAATTATTTTAACCATCAACTTATTTACATCGTATTAAAATATTTTCCTTCCAACCTTGACTTGGTTGCGTTGAGTGTAGAGAGACACACAGAGACGCAGCTACTTGGCATAATAATAACCGGGACAATATCCTGGGCACCCTGACCCCCTTTGACCCCCCCTTTACCCGCCCCTGGCCCGGCAATCCTTGCCAGCTCGTCGCGATGTCGTCATCGCTGTCAGCGTCGCTCGCCTGTTTCTGTTTAAATAATAAACTAAGAAAGCTTAGCGCCCAAATGCAAAGTTAAATATGCAAAATACACACACGCACCGCATTCCCCGAATGGCAAAGGATGCAAAGGATGCGAAGGATGCCGGGGTAGGATCATAAGCCGCTCAGCAGCTCGTTGAATGTATTTAAGCATAAATTTCAATTATGCACAAAATAAAAGAGACGGAGAGCGAGGACTCTAAGCCGCTGCCATTAAAGCCGGCAAGTTACCGACTACGGCTTAAAAGATATTCCATCTTGTTTCTTTCTGCGCCACCTTCAGCATGTCCTGATTTCGTTTTTAGGGCGCAGAGGGGGCGTGCCAGTATTTAGCAATTTTCCTTGATTTTTTTCCTCATATATATATATTTTGCGTGGCCCGGAAAAAACCCTGTGCCAAGTCAAACAATCTTTCACACACGCCGAACACGCGTCGTATGCGCGATAAGGAAAACGGCTAATGGGAAATGAGGAATGGAAATTTAAGTGGGTGGGAACAGCCGGGCGCAATCAATTAGCATTAGGTGGGTAATGAAGGCTCACAAGGCCAGGAGTCCCGAATCCAAGCACAATAATTATGACTGTGATTGAATGGAGCATCGCGAAAGAACCTGAGGCTATAAGACTAATATTTTTCAAAATTTTAAGCATCAATTATTGTATGTAAGATAAGAAACCATAACATTCTTTTTATAAAACATTATAAATATATATTCTTCTTTTGGAAAATAATAAGAAAGACACAGATAAACTTAACTAAACCAACTGGTCGTATGAGTGATATTTTCTAGTATTTTGTTTCACCTGATTTACCTGCTTAGAAGTTAAAATACAAAACAATACCCTACGAAGCATCAATTCCTTATTTTAGAACGTAGGTATTTATTCCCCATTTTAATGGAAAAATATTTGGTAGTACCAAGTAAAAGCTTGCCTCAGAATTTCAGGTGAAAGAGGCTCCTAACTCGTGATGGCCATTGTTTGGGGAATCCCCTAAGATTATAATCCCCATGAAATTTTCAATGCAGCCTTGAAAGCAAATGGAAATCCTGAAATAATAGGCAGCACAAGTCTTGCATTCGAAGGCGTGTTTTGTTCTGCTTTCATCTTTATATGGGTTTATGCAACTAGCTAGATAATAATATAACATATAATAATAAATGTTTTAGGCTTTTTAAAAAAGATAAGAATATGTACTGATTTTAAAAGGCAATTCCTCTTTAAATAAGTAAAAAAAAACAATTGCATGCTTAAGTGGTAATTAAAATGGAATTTTTTGTGCGGCTTTAAACAATTTTACTGGGCTTTACAAAAATACTAAAAACTACTACTTTTCCCAAAAGTATGCTATTTAGTAATAAATCCTGCACCTAAAAGTACTAAAAAATACTAATTTCCCCAAAAGTATGCTATAAAGTAATAACAATATTTCCAAAATGCAACTCCTGAACAAGCCAAAACATTTTAGTTTGAAAATGGGGTCCGAAACGCTTTAAATTAAATTTAAAATGTATAATGTACTGGTGATTTTGCAAGTAGTTTGGCAATTCTAATATTGGCACAGCCACCTGGGAACTGCCCATGCAGCCTTTGTCCCCTGGAACTGGTGACCATTTCTTGCGGCAGCGAGTTCAAAATCAAATTACATGTTTAACAAACAAACCACTTGCATGCCATTGAGCACACACAACACACACAACGCACACACACTCATACAGTGGCAAGGACATTAATGCAACCCACAAAATCCACGAATTGCAGGTCCTATCGCAATCGCAAATGCCCCCAATGCGTTATGTTGCGACTAATTATTCAACATTAATTCTAATTTGATTTGTTTATTTTGTATAACGAAATGTGTTTGCATCGTGTGTGTGTGTGTGTGGGAGGTGTTGGGCGTGGCAGTGCATGCTAGTATTAGTGTCGAGATCTGCCCACACACACACACACACACCCACAATCAGATGCAAAGGAAATTCAATTGAATTTTGTTTGAGCGTAATTAAATAACACTCGGCAGTTAGTCAGTTAGTCAGTCAGTCAGTTGGTCACTTAGTCACTCCGTCAGTTTGTAGGCCATTGTTTAATGCTCACTCATGTGTGCATGCATTAACACACACACACTTGCAGCACCGATCTGGAGCGATAATAAATGCCGGAGAGAGTCAAATGAAATCGTGCCAGGACTACACAACCAGTAAATCTGGAAAAATATAACAAATATATATAAATTAACGTTATTAAAAGGCCTCAAATTAGATTAAATCTAAATTATATTATTATACATATGTACATGATGAACATGCGATGAAAATTAAGCTCTTTGTTGATGATTGTGTGCGATGATTGAAATGGTGTTGATTTAGTTATGAAAATGTGATGAAATGGAGATGATTTGATGATGATAAAGCGGTTGAAAATACACAAAAAAGAATAATCATTTGCTGATGGAAATGTGATGAAAATTTCTCATTTTGTTTATGGTACTGAGTTATTAGCTTATTTTCTTTCTATAGACTAATGAAACGTTGATCAAAGAAGTCGATAGCAAGATTTAAATTTATTTATTTATTAAATTCTAATAAATTAATTCTAATAATAATAATAATAGTATTCCCTAAAAATAAAATGGTGTTAAGGTCATTACCTTTTATTACTAGGTGATGAAAACTATGATGATGAAATGGGTCATGATTTACTGATGGTAATGTGATAAAAGGTGGTTCAAATTTTTCTGTGATTCACTGCCAAAAAGGCGATAAAAGGTACTGCAGGGCAAATAAATATAAACACACACAAAAACGAACACACATTCATCGACGAGTTGATTATGCCAAAGAAGTCTGATGATGTCAAACAAAATGCAGAACACATAGAACGAAACACAAGTTGCCGGGTGCAAACAAGCCAGGCCAGCCTCATGACCCCATGACCCTTTCGCTGGACCCTCTGGCGATCAGGGGACTTTGAGGAATATTTATAGGGGAGTAGGGGGCGTTCATCATCGGAGGCGTCGCAGCTGCAAGTCAGGCCGCCAAATGCCAAATGCAAACAGCAAAAGAGCAGTCAGCAGACAAAAAAACTAAAGCAAACGCAAAATCAAAGCAAAGGCCGCAGGGCAAGGCAGAAAAAAACGGAAATGGTTGGGGAAAATGGTTTGGAATATGCACTCACTAAATGCCAGAAAAGGTTAACTTGTGCCACAAGATTAATCTAAATACTCCAAGATAATAGCAAATTATATTCGTTAAAATACCTCAGCAAACAGTCTGGAATTCGAAACATATTTGTAGAAACGATTAAGTTGAAAGCAAGTCGACACCAATTAAAATTTTGATATGCAATACAACTACATGTTCAGTTAAATCGGTTTAAGTGCATCTTAATTACATTTCCTGTTTAATGGTTATAAGTATGTCCAAATTCTGTTTTTGATAAATGAATACTAATTGTATGCTTTTAGATGATAGCTTTTTAAGAAAACACTCAACTAAATATTTAATAAGGCACAGTTTTTAATTAGAAACTTGTGATTTCACTACTTTTGTACGTATTTATAGAGTTTGAACTAAATATGTTTAATTATAAAGAAAAATCATAGAGAAATCAGAATCAAAAGTCATAAAGAAAAATCTTTTCATTATTTCCAAGTAGAACGGAAAATATTTGGGGCCCTAAATAAAACGAATAATGAATAATGAATGACCCAGCAGCTCATCTGCAATTTCATCCATTGTTTTACCTTGTGCGAAAACAAAACTTGACCAGAATGCCAGAGCGAAGCCCATATAAATGGAAGATAGGTTTTTGCTAACCCTACCACAGTAGCCACACCAATGGTGAAAAAGCTATGGGATGTCAGCGGGGACACAGTGAGTTCTCGGTTGTCACAACCGCATTTCCCAGAACAAAAGCCAAAGGCTGGGTGACCAAAAAAAACACCATTGGTGTAGTATTCAGTGTGTGAAATTCTGTTCGTTGTCGAATTTATGACATTTTGCAAAGGAAAACCGCAACCGTACTCTAATTAGCAAATACATGACACTCACCCACCTGCCCACACCTAAACACACGAACGTGCGGACCATCTTTATTTAATATTACGCATACGCACCGCTGGCACTGTTTTCGTGAGCCTCAGTTGCCTTGTCAATGGCTCGCCTGCCAAAGTCACTGTAATGAGCACATCAAGGAGAGAAGATGCCTGGGACATGCACTGATAAAAAATGTTATGGGTTTTTATAATAATTAGCAACTGTGGACGGCAATCCACGTAGTGACGAAGCGCACCAGGAGAGTGTGAGAAGGCGAAATGAAAATATGCTGTGATGATCCGATCGTATATAATCCACTAAATGAATACACTTTTTAAAATTTTGTCATTAAATAAAATATGCATGACTAGGGGAAAATCTGTACGAGTTTGATGAATCTAATTATCGAATCACCGAATAATCGGATCATAAAATTATCGAATTACCATATCATCGAATCAAAAATGTTGTATTCATTAAGTGGATTCGTCACAAATGCTGATATTAAAACTTTCGTATGTTAAAGGTGCGATCGTCACTAGCTGGTTAATTCGTTCAGAGGTGTTTTAGCTTATTTTGTTAAATACTTAAACCACTTACAAACTAATCAAACAATTTGAAACAACTTAATTCTTGGTAAATATTTTAATTTCTTAATTTTAAACTTTTTTTTTTAAATTACATTTTCAAAGCTAGGCTTATAAGTATTAGGATTTTTCGGCTGTGTGGAAACTAATGAGATGCCTCTACCCTTTTTTAGGGAATCAATGATTCGAGGCTCGGCTTTCAAGCTCGAAATTTTCAATGGGCAACCACAACGATGGGTAATTAGGCCCAGAAAGTGACAGGACGGTGGGGCATGTCACATTAAATTGATTAGCTATGCGAGCATGTGTGTTACATTACGGTCTTCCAGTGGAAGTTTGAGAATGGAAAGCGGCTGGCAATTACACAGTCATATATAATTAATTTTGCATTTCAGCGACAAGGCAGCTCTCAGCCTGTATACAGAAAAAATAAAATCCACACACCCCCTCGGCGGCACTCAACAAATTAACCTTTAATGAGCCGCAGAGGAAACATTTTTGTGGGTTGTGCACTTTTTAGTTGATTTATTCCCAACTCCTTCTTGCCTAAGCCTTAATAACGTCATAAATACAAATAACCAAACAATAGTCGTAACAGGAGACTTCAACGGATGGCATCCCAATTGGGGATCACCACACACAAACACAAGAGGCAAAATAATCTCAAAATTCATAGAACAATCACACCTTACACTCCTAAATGATAAATCTCCCACTCATTTCACCACACACAACACCTTCACTCATATAGACCTTACTTTCTGCTCACCCTCGTTAACTCCTGTCGCAAACTGGACAATCTCTGATGACCTTTGCGGAAGCGATCATTTCCCTATCCTAACTTCCTTATTTCCTTTCGAACCACAAAGCAACTACAGCAAACCATTCTTCAAAATCAAAGAAGCCAATTGGGAAAAATTCTCGGACTCTACTACAAACCTGAACAACATATACCCCACAACTACAAACATCAACAAAGAAGCAGCCACCATCAACAAAATATTAATACAAAGCGCGCACTTTAGTATACCACAATCTTCACAAAACCTACATCCACACAAAGTTCCTTGGTGGAACAAAAAACTCACACAAATGCATCAAACGAAGAAAAACACCTGGAAAACCCTTAAGAGAGACATTTCGCAAGCCAACATCATTAACTATCGTAGAGCAAACGCACTTCTTAAAAGAGAAATTAAAATAAGAAAAAGAGAAGCCACCATCGCATTTACATCTACAATACAAAGAAACACACCGACATCAACAATATGGAACAACATTAGACAATTCTGCGGTTTAAATCAATGTAAACAAATACACTGCATAAACAACACAACTAACACACATGAAATAGCAAACCAATTCGCACAACACTGGTCTAGCCTTGCCACAGATTACAATTTCGACCTACAATTCACATCTCACAAATATAAACCAATAATTATAAACCACACCCCATCCACATCCGCAACAGAAATAGAAAAAAACATAACAAAAATAGAACTTACAATAGCCTTACAATCCTTGAAAGGATCCACACCAGGACTCAACAGATTGTCATACCCGATGATCAAAAATAGCTCTTCAATAGTACAAGATAGAATAGTATCCCAATTTAACAAAATTTTTAACACATACATCCCACAATCATATAAAACGAGCCTCATAATACCCATACTCAAACCAAATAAGAATAAAACAGACATTACCTCCTACAGACCCATTTCTCTTAACAGCTGCATAGGAAAAATATTAGACAAAATAATATCGCAAAGACTTTGGTGGTTTTTAACCAATAACAAACTTATACATCCAAACCAATTCGGCTTCAAGAAAGGAAAATCGACTTCAGATAGTCTACTCTTTGTAGACCATCTCATAACGAAGTCACTAAACACAAAAAAGCACATCTCACTCGTCTCTCTTGACTTTGCAAGAGCATTTGATCGAGTGGGTGCACACTCAATAATAGACCAACTTATCGATTGGAAATGCGGACCAAAAATAATAAACTACGTAAAAAATTTTATGAGCAACCGCAAAATAACAGTCCGTGTAGGAACTCAAAACTCTACCATACGTCCTCTTGATAACGGCATTCCTCAAGGCTCACCGATATCAGTCGTCTTATTTATAATAGCTTTTAACAAACTCGCAAACATAATCTCCCGACACAAACAAATTAACTTCAGCGCATATGCAGACGATTTTTTTATAATAATAAACCTAAAAAAAAACAAAAACATAAATTACAACCTAAACCCACTCTTTCTAGACATCGAAAATTGGGGCAACTACTCAGGTGCCTCTCTTTCTCCAACAAAATGCCAGCACCTACACATTTGTAAAAAACACAATTGTAACTGCACTATCACCTGCAACAACACCATTATAAACAACGCAACATCAATCAAAGTCCTCGGACTTTGGATTAACAAAAAATACAACTGGAACACCCACATCAATGCTCTCATCCCTGCACTCTCCTCCAAACTGAACATCATAAAATGCCTAGCTAGCCCTAGATTTAATTGTAACACACATACCCTGCTAAATGTCACAAAAGCAATTCTAATATCAAAAATTGACTACGGACTTCACATATATGGACACACCTCAAAAAGTTCTCTAAACAAACTAAAAACGTCATTTAACTCCGCTATCCGGCTATCTCTGGGAGCATTCTATACAACACCTATTCACAATCTTTTATACGAAACAGATACACCAACAATAGAACAAAAGCGCGATTATCTAACAGCAAAAATCTTTAAATCCTTACTACACTCAAAAGACACCCCGATTCATAAATTAATTAAACCAAAAAAGAACACGAAAAAATGGACCTCAACAATTCAGCGATCAATTAAAATATGCCAAAAAAACAACATACCCTACAAACCAAAAATAATCAACAAATTAAAACCCGCCTGGCAACTACCTAGCGTCACTATCAATACATCATTACACATTTACAACAAGAACAAAACAACACCAGAAACATACCAAACACTCTTTAACGAAGCAAAATCACTCTTCCAAAATCACAACTTCATATACACCGACGGATCCCAACAAAACTCCATAACAACATTCGCAATCACCACAGAAACGGAAACCTTAGCATTCGGAAGTTTACCTCCCTACTCTTCAATTCAGTCAGCTGAAATCTTAGGCATCCTTGAAGCCCTAAAAATAACCCAAAAAATGCACGGTAAATTCGTAATATGCTCCGACTCTCTAGGAGCCATCGAAGCCATAAAAAACACACAAAACAATAACATTTACCCAGCCCTAATCCGCTCAATCCTAACAAAGCACTATCCAAAATTCAAAATCTTATGGACCCCAGGACACTGCAACATTAAAGGAAACGAGATGGCCGACAAAGCAGCAAAGTTAGCACTAAATATGCCACTAATATACACACAAAACTTATGCACAAAAGACATTAACAAATTCTTAAAACAACAACTCAACGAAACCAAAAAGAATATACTTTTTAAATGCAATAATTGGTACCAAAACATCAACTCAAACAACACACACACAGATTTCTACTCAAACGTAACACAACAACAAATAACTCGCCTTGATCAAGTTAAATTTACCAGACTGCGTCTAGGACATACAAACCTGACGCATAAATATTATTTAGATCGCACCACTCCACAAAACTGCCCAATCTGCCTTACACACTCCCCAATTGATATGGACCACATCCTTAATTCATGCCCCGCCATAGCCCATACAAAACTAAATATCCTCAATAACATTAACGCCATACAGTACCTCAGGAACCCATCAATAGAAAACATCAAAAAAATAATAACATATTTAAAAGAAATAAAATTATATCATAGCATATAAAAGCTTCTCACATCCCTCAAATTAAAAATATAGGTAAACCTAAATGTTAAAAAAAAAAAAAAAAAAAATATATATATAAAAATTGTTAAATTAAGTAAATAAATAAATTGTTAAATTAAGTAAATAAATTCGTAGTCGAAGGCCTCGTAGCTAGCACTACATTCCCTATGTTAGTATTAGTTTTGTAAACTTTACTATCATCTCAAATAAATAAAAATAAATAAATAAATGTTTAATTATAAAGAAAAATCATAGAGAAATCAGAATCAAAAGTCATAAAGAAAAATCTTTTCATTATTTCCAAGTAGAACGGAAAATATTTGGGGCCCTAAATAAAACGAATAATGAATAATGAATGACCCAGCAGCTCATCTGCAATTTCATCCATTGTTTTACCTTGTGCGAAAACAAAACTTGACCAGAATGCCAGAGCGAAGCCCATATAAATGGAAGATAGGTTTTTGCTAACCCTACCACAGTAGCCACACCAATGGTGAAAAAGCTATGGGATGTCAGCGGGGACACAGTGAGTTCTCGGTTGTCACAACCGCATTTCCCAGAACAAAAGCCAAAGGCTGGGTGACCAAAAAAAACACCATTGGTGTAGTATTCAGTGTGTGAAATTCTGTTCGTTGTCGAATTTATGACATTTTGCAAAGGAAAACCGCAACCGTACTCTAATTAGCAAATACATGACACTCACCCACCTGCCCACACCTAAACACACGAACGTGCGGACCATCTTTATTTAATATTACGCATACGCACCGCTGGCACTGTTTTCGTGAGCCTCAGTTGCCTTGTCAATGGCTCGCCTGCCAAAGTCACTGTAATGAGCACATCAAGGAGAGAAGATGCCTGGGACATGCACTGATAAAAAATGTTATGGGTTTTTATAATAATTAGCAACTGTGGACGGCAATCCACGTAGTGACGAAGCGCACCAGGAGAGTGTGAGAAGGCGAAATGAAAATATGCTGTGATGATCCGATCGTATATAATCCACTAAATGAATACACTTTTTAAAATTTTGTCATTAAATAAAATATGCATGACTAGGGGAAAATCTGTACGAGTTTGATGAATCTAATTATCGAATCACCGAATAATCGGATCATAAAATTATCGAATTACCATATCATCGAATCAAAAATGTTGTATTCATTAAGTGGATTCGTCACAAATGCTGATATTAAAACTTTCGTATGTTAAAGGTGCGATCGTCACTAGCTGGTTAATTCGTTCAGAGGTGTTTTAGCTTATTTTGTTAAATACTTAAACCACTTACAAACTAATCAAACAATTTGAAACAACTTAATTCTTGGTAAATATTTTAATTTCTTAATTTTAAACTTTTTTTTTTAAATTACATTTTCAAAGCTAGGCTTATAAGTATTAGGATTTTTCGGCTGTGTGGAAACTAATGAGATGCCTCTACCCTTTTTTAGGGAATCAATGATTCGAGGCTCGGCTTTCAAGCTCGAAATTTTCAATGGGCAACCACAACGATGGGTAATTAGGCCCAGAAAGTGACAGGACGGTGGGGCATGTCACATTAAATTGATTAGCTATGCGAGCATGTGTGTTACATTACGGTCTTCCAGTGGAAGTTTGAGAATGGAAAGCGGCTGGCAATTACACAGTCATATATAATTAATTTTGCATTTCAGCGACAAGGCAGCTCTCAGCCTGTATACAGAAAAAATAAAATCCACACACCCCCTCGGCGGCACTCAACAAATTAACCTTTAATGAGCCGCAGAGGAAACATTTTTGTGGGTTGTGCACTTTTTAGTTGATTTATTCCCAACTCCTTCTTGCCTAAGCTCCCAACATCCGGAGGGGGCGGTGGAAGTGGGAGTGGCAGTGGAAGTGGGGGTGGCAGATTGCAGCCAATTAACGCTGCTGCAATTAATTTTAAATGCAACGCATCAAAACTAATTGCTCAAAACTGAATTAATTAAAAAAATACAAACACTGCCAGCGCAAGCTAAGCTTTTGGGGAACAACAGCTCCGAATGGTGAGTGACAAAGGGAATTGATCGAAGGAGACATACCTCTTAATACCACTATTTAAGTTTATTTTTTGATATTTTTATTTAGTTGTCCCATTGAAACACCTTTTTTAAAAAAAGTTTTGCAAAAAAACTTTTAAAAACATTATGATCATATTTCTGATACAAAATCATGGCTTGAACTAGTCAAAATACTTTTTAAAGAACTTGAGTCTTTTAAAGGACCTAAATTTCATGAAGCTTCGTTATTAAACTAGCTTTAAAAACTAGCAAATAATATATCAAAAATGTATATATATTTTTAAGCAAAAGGAAACTTGTTTTTTATTGAAATGGCTTGTAGAAGTATGCCACAACATATATTTTTAATAGAAAACAACTATAAATACTTTTTACTGCATACTTTTAGATACCTTTATAAGTGTGAGATTTGTTTGGCAGCTCCAAAGAATTTGATTAGCCTCAAAGACATAAAAATTAGAGCACAAAAAAAATTAATAGATAATTTTTATGGAACTTGAAAGCAAGCCAAGTGAAATGGTGTTTAAAATTATGCAACAATATATTATGTTTCGAAAATACCTATATATTTTTTCACTGCATACTTCTAAACACCTTTTATTAGTGTTATTTTTCTTGGCAGCTTCAAAGAATTTGATTGCTGCGAAACAATTAAGAAGATGTGTCTGAAAGTATGCAACTATATTTTTTGGATAGTTAACACACTTTCACTGCATACTTTCAGACACCTTTATAAGTGTGAGGGTTCTTTAGCAGCTCTAAAGAACTTGACTGCTGATTGACAATTAAGATTTAATTAGCTTTATGCACCCTATTTTCCCCCCGTGTACAGGTGCATTATCGGTCGAAAGTGTGCCATAAATCCTGGGCAGCCAACAGCAGGTCCAGCCGCGAATACCCTTGCTCCGGGCTCTCCAAGCCCTCCAAGCCCTCCAAGGCTCCCCAATCCTCCAATCTCCCCCAGCTTCGGGATCAGGCCAAAGGCGAGTGGCGGAGGCCAAAGGCGGAGGAGGTTCTTCTGGGGGCTGGGGGCGGGGGGCGTGGCCGGCTACAAAGTATGGCGAGGCGAGGCGCCATATTGTTAGCAATTCCGTGTGCATACTAAAATGGCAGCCACCGCACCGCCGCCCAACTGCTTCTTCATCTCCCTCGACGCCGTTGTGTTTAATTTCTTTTTGCCGCCGCCGCTGCCGCTCCGCTTCTGCTTCTTCCACCCTTTGCTGCCTTTGCGCGCGGCATGCAAATGAAATGTCATAAAAATTGCAACTCGGCAGCGGCACGGGCAGCGACGTCAATGTTGCAGCTGCCACTGTTGTTGCAGAGAGAGAAAAAAAGGGGAGCTATGTAATAAAAAGCATACTTTGTTAGAAAAAACATTTATTCTAATAAAGGCCACAAATTCCCCAAATAAAATGAAAGCATTTTAAGAAGGTGCCAAAAGTATGCCATGCTTGTCCATCCAGAGGAATATATTGCTGCCTACTTTTAGACAGCTTTAGAAACAATATTTAACATTATTATAACATTCCATTTTATAACAATTTAAGCCTCAAATTCTTCTATACAAATTTAAGAGATTTTAAAACTCTTTAAAGCTTTGCTTATCCATCCATTTAAATATAGTGTTGCATACTTTTAGACACCTTTTAAAAAAAAACATGATTTATGATCCTTATTTATGTCTTAAATTCTACAAATAAGAAATTAAGTGCTTAGAAATCATTTTTAAGCCCGTGTAAAATTATGCTATGATAATAAATCCATGTAAATATTTTGTTGCATACTCTTAGACACCTTAATAAATAATTTTAAGCCCCCTAGATAAACTTTTAAAATTTTAGCTTGTATAACTAGACCAAAAAAATTAAAAATTAAGATAATTATCTTGTTTATATTTCATCCTCAGAGTGGAAAACTACTTTCCGTGTAATGTGGCTATTGGTGTTGCTGCTGCCGTCAACCGCAGCAATGAAGCAGCGACGGAGCGCGCATATTTCTGCAGCGTTTTGTATGTTTTTTTTTGTATTTTTTTAATTTTAGAAAAACGCAGAAACAATTTTTTTTCTGTTTTCCATCTTTTGCCTTGCCGGCTGCTGCTGCTGCTTCTTCTTCGTTCTGTGGCAATGTTGCACAGATGAAAACGGGAATAGAAAAATGCACAGAGGCCCACACACACACACATGTCCTGGGAGTGGGTGGGCGGAAAATGGGGGCGGGAAGGCCAACGACAGTTTAGAAAATGTGCAAAAGTATTAAATTTCAGACGCCAGGCCACAACAGCGGAACAAAATGGGCTTGGAGCCGCCGGGGGAGTGGTCCTGGGGTTCAGGACTCAGGACTCAGGATTCTGTGTACTGGGGAGGTGGCGAAAGGGTTCCGAGTTGCGGTTACTTATCCCCAACAGGCCCACACACACACAACACCACTCACCACCATAGTTGCCAAAGCCAAAAGGACAATCGGATGTCGCTACTTGAGACGTTACCGGAAAACAGAGTGTAAAACGAGACGGCTGCTCGGAATTAATTACAATGTCCCCCTTAAATGAAACACTAGCTGATTGAAACTGTAATCGTTGAATGTTAAGGTTTATCACTGGGGTTTTCGGTTAATCCTCGAAGTTTATCTTGAGCTGATAAAATGTCCTGATTTGTGAACTGAAGGAAAACATTCTGTGGTGAATTTCTTAAAGTACTAGTTTTGGTATTTTCTGGTATATTCCATAAAAGACTAGATTTGGAATTTTTTGGTCGAGTTTCTCAAAACCTCAAAAGGTTTCTGTTAAAATGTATCAGCTAACCATTTTCTTGTTTTCCCCATAAATGATATATACATTAATTGTTATAAACTAAGGGTAATAATAAAATCAGGTATTCAAAAGCAGATTCTTTAGCCTTTTTTTAAAATTATAAATCTATGAAATAATATTATTTTCTTAAAAAAACAATCAAGTCAAAAAGTTACTTAGAAACACACCCCATTCTTCTTTTTTTTTTCCAATTAGTAGTTTGTTGTTCTTGGAATATTTCTTCTTTTCCATTTATCTCTGTCTTTCCTTGTCCCCTTTTCTTCTCCTAAATTCTCCATTATCCCAATGCCCGCATTTGTCGTGTTCCCTTTTCAAAGTTTCGTAGCAGTTTTTCCCATTTAAACATTGGTTGGCTTTTTTGAAGGGGAGGTGGTTTTGGGCCAGAAGAAGACGTACTACCAGTTTTCCATCTCCGAGTCCCCAAAACTTTTTCCCTTTTCTGGCACCTCTTCCCACATATGTACAGTGGTCGGCATAAGTATTTTGACAAAACAAAAGTTAAATATACTCATAATTTGAACTTACTTCGTGTAAACTATAGGCATCAATGGAAAGGTAATTTCAATGCCGTTTGAATGATACAATGCATTTCTTTACCCATTCAGTATTTATTGAAAAGGACGAATTTGTGTAAATCAACTTTTAAATTTTTTTTAAAAACTTTTTTCCTCGACTTGAAAACTTAAATTTTTTGATGCAAAAAGTTTCTTCAAACAAAAATAATAGTAACTGCAAAAAGAATTTTTCAAAAATCATTTTTCTTATATTTTTTATGAATTTTTGAAAATGCTTAAAAACAGGCATTTGAGCCATATTTTTCTCTTTTTCATACAAATTTTTTCCGACATTGTCACCTTCAAAAAATCATAAAAAATATAAGGAAAATGATTTTTGAAAAATTCTTTTTGCAGTTACTATTATTTTTGTTTGAAGAAACTTTTTGCATCAAAAAATTTAAGTTTTCAAGTCGAGGAAAAAAGTTTTTAAAAAAAATTTAAAAGTTGATTTACACAAATTCGTCCTTTTCAATAAATACTGAATGGGTAAAGAAATGCATTGTATCATTCAAACGGCATTGAAATTACCTTTCCATTGATGCCTATAGTTTACAAGAAGTAAATTCAAGTTATGAGTATACTTAACTTTTGTTTTGTCAAAATACATATGCCGACCAGTGTATGTACAGACATGCACTCGATGCACTCGATGATGATGTTGCTCCGCCCTTTTCCCATCCCGCCCTCCAGTTTTGGGCTTGGACTGCCCGGACTGATGATGACCACAAGCACCGCACACTTGACAGCCACCCCACTGACCCACCCAGACACCCAGCCACCCACCGAATGACCCCCAACCACCACCCCCTAGAACAATGTGCCAAGTGCGTGCAAAGTTTTTCCTCATCGGGCAACTTTCATCAGGCGAAGGGTCCCTGGACTAGAAATCGGTCTCATATGGTGGCCATTCCGAAGAAAACGTCTCGAGCTGAGATTCAGTTAGCCCCCCTTTTTGCCAGGGGCTCAACCAAGAATATTTTTGAGAGGGGATGGCGATATTTTTTAAATGATATACCGCTTTTGTCTAAAATTGTCCTATCTTCATATACTTTCTTTCCTAGTCACCAAAGTTTTAAAAGTTATTTTACAATATCACAATATGATTATTATTATACATTCATAAATATTTACAAAGAATTATGGTAAGTCGCTATATAACCACTGGAATGATGGTAAAATCGGATCAAAAAATACCTAAAAATACTAAAAATACCTATTGATAAGATCTTACCATCAAAAAGAAATACCTCTTTGAATCACCAATATCTAAAATTTTTTTTTTCAATATCACCGGGGAATATATTTACTTTTAACGTTATGGTATACATTTTTAAGTTTTTGACATGCAAGGATTTAAGATTGATTGATAATAAAATGGAATCGAATGGCATTAATCGATGTTTTCTTATAAAAACCCCCTTTAAACCGCCCCTGCTCCGAAATTTCCACGAAAAAGCTGCAAGAGAGAGCTGATCAAAATTATTTGAAGCTTTTGCAATTTTTGTAATTAAGCGAACAAAGCCAAACATTTGCTCAGGCATTTTCCCCATTGTCTGGGCGGTGGATCATCGGATTTGGGGTGGTGGGTGGTGGGTGAATGGGGGGCTGGCTTAGTGGGTGGTGGGTGGCGCTTTTGGGGCGCCTTTCGAGTGTGGAATCTGCTGCAAGTGGCAGCTGAAAGTGCCAGTTTTATTGTTGTTACTGTTGCCCTAACTGCTGCAGTTGCTGCTGTAAAGTTGCTGGACATCTGAAAAACTGCAGCATGCAAATCGAAAAATAATTACAATTGCGCAAAGTTTTAAAACGAACAGACAACTGAGGCTGCAGTAAACGAGGGGCGTAGGATGAGTTATTTTGGGGGGGTTTGGCCCTCAGGGAGAAAGTGCCTGATTTCTTTCCGTTTCCTGGCCGAGTTAGTGGGCGTGGCGGGGAAAGTCCAGTGTCAGTGCGAATTGAAGATAAACCACATGTGGAAAAGGGCACACTGGGTGCTGATGAAAAGCCCCAGAAACACTCGGAAAATACTTAAAACAATACTATCATATATCCTATTTAATACAAATTTAGGAACAATAAGATGGTAAATTATTTAGAATTTAGTTTAATAATAATTAAATGAACCCATGGAAATTTCTAACTTAACAACCTTTAATCTTTCCTCATCAGAATCTGTAAAATCTTTTGGAATTTCATTTTTTCACAAGCACTTGGTTTAATTTCCCCCCCAACCGAGGTAATTTGAACTTCTTTCTCATTTGAAATAAACGTATTTAATTTTATTTTCCCAGTGGAAAATGGGAAAAGTGGTCGCCTGTGTGCTTTGACAGAACATTTAGATGGCTTCAGCCGGGGAATAGGAGTACGAATGCACTCCTCAAAATGCATTAGACACACATTTGCCAGGCAAGGAGCCATTCTACTATTCTAACATCCCCACACACGGAGACACTTACCAATGGCAAACGATAATGCGTTTGTCTCTGTCCTCCAGAACTTCCCATACCCCAAATCCTAAACCTTCGGATCCCATCCTGGCTGGAAAACTTTGAAAACTCATTCAGTGTCATGTAGATTTTTCGTATTTTTGCGTTTGCTCCGACAAAAAATAATTGTTGGCTAACTTTTTGCCAAGCTCATAAAACTGTGCCCCCTCCTCCTCCTCCTCCTCCTGGAGACCCATTTTCCTTGGGGGCAGGGGCAGTTATCCTGGGCTGGTGGCATTTTAAAACTATTGTTCATTTCAAGCATCAAGAAACTTGCCAAATTGTTGTTGAAGCGCTGTCGAAACTTTTTAATTTTGACGCCTTGGCAGGTGGCGTTTGGCCATCCAACCCCCCTCCTCCTACGCCTCATTTTCTAAGGAAAAGTAGGCGTGGTCCGGTCAGCGTTTTCAATTACAAATCAAACTAAAGTTGGAACTTTTTGGTATTTGTTTCACCATTTAGATACCTTTTCTTCCATTTTCAAGCACCCTTAAAAAAATATATATTATAAAATGCATATTTGTTTCATATTTTCTACAACCCAACTACATAATAAATTATAATTCGTACAATTAAGAGCTATTGTTGAGCGCTAATTTAATTTGATATATTTTTTTATAACAGTAGTTTTAAATTTATTAAAAATAAATATATAACATTTAGTAAAATATTTAAAAACTGTGATATACAAATGAAAATGGATTAAAAAAATATTACTTTTGTGTTTCAATTAAAATTAACCTTGTTCGAAAATTACATTTATTTTCTTTTTGCTTGTTAAAATCCTTTTTAATTATTACCAAATACAGAAAAATAAAAAAATGGCACACCAACACAGGGAAAAATAAAAGATATTATTCTGAATTTATTACCAAATTTTCAAAGACTTCAAAACTGTTATAATTCTGGCAATTTATTTATTAGTTGTTACTAAAAAACTAAGTAATTATTAAATTAAATATTATGCCAAAAGCTAAGTATTTTTCTTTTAAAATACAATTTCTAGAACAAAAAAACTACGATAAAATGCAAAATCGAAGGCCAGAAGTCGGAACACTTTGGAGATCATCAAGGAAAGCTCAGCCACTTACCATATAATCGGATCTGGAGATTCCGGCTGCCGAACCAGGTCAAAAGCGAAGTTAACTATCGTGTGATATCGACGACATTGATACCACTGGACATCCGGGCACTAATCTTGTTTGAAATTCCATTTCGTGCTTAACGGACATTGCTCATACGCACCATTAACGAGTGGGTGGTTGGGTTTCTCAGCGCCTTTGATTCAATTAACTTTGTTTATCGCGCATAATGCATGGATTATCAATATCAATTGACATCAATTTCGGTCACTGTGGAAACCAATAGCATTAACATCCAAAGGAGCGTGGCGAAAATGTTTGGACAGCACAGCATTTTCTGCCGAGCCATTGACAAGTTTTTCTTTTTTTTTGCCGGGGGCATCGGCGGCATTTCAATTAAATCCTCCCCGTCTAATTGAATTGAACGGAAATTGAATTGAACGTGTGGCCAATTGTGTGAGTGTGGGTGTGGGTGACCCTGTGACCCATTAAATCGCACCACCCACTCGACTCGAAAAACAAAAATGAGCGAAAACACAAACCAAAGTAATTTTAATTTTAGCTTGAGATGGGGATAAAGTTGATTGGGGATGACAGAGCAGAACGATGGGGTTGGGCCTTAATTGCCAGCATACACACAGTGCACACACCCACGCACAGATAATTAAAAAGTTTTCTGCCGCTGTAAAATGGAAAAATCTTCGCATATTCCCATCTTCAATATGTGTACCATCTTCAGGATAAGCCGGAAAATTCTTGGGTGCTACAACTTGCCACAATTTACGCAATATTATAGGGTTGCTGTTGTTTTTGTTGCAGCTATTGTCGTTGGTTTGGGGATTGTTCATCACAAGCCTTGCACTTTCAGGTTGCATAAGATCTTGGTAGGTTCTTGGGTATCTTAGGATCGGAATTAAGTACTAAGAAAATGAATTTAAAATATCTATAGCTAACACAACTAGTAAAAACGTCCGTCTTTCATATCAAAAATGATTTATAAGTATTTATAAGCGTCGTAAAGTCAATTTGTAATATTAATTTTCAGGAAAAAAGGTTAGAGCTAAAGGAAAAATATATTGAATAAAAGATTTATCATCGATACATTAAATCATTACTATTAGGATTCTAAAAAATGTTTGGGCTAAATGAAAAATTGTTAAAAATAAAAATTTAAAAAATATAATAAGGCTTTGTTTCGTATAGATCAACTAGTTAAATTTAAGTGTAGGATCTTAGGATGTTAGGGCCAAATAAAAAATACCAAAAACAGGGTATCTCATCGTCGATTAACCCAGAAAAAAAACAGCCGAAATGGCGGCTCTTTCATTTATGTTGTGCTTTTTATTGCCGCCCCATAAGCTGAAGACGGCGACGTCAAAGGAGAAGAAGTCATTTCGCCAAGGTTCACATAATCAAAGCATCCCTCTCGCTCGCACACTCCTCCCTCCCGCTCGCACTTCACAGCCCGTCTCTTTCGAACCCATTTCAAGATATGACAGCCAGCGTCGGCAGAATGTAATTTGTTATATGGTTTTGTAACCGTTAGTTTTCTTGTATACCTATATTATATAGGGGGTGGGCTATATCCTTCGTTCATACTCACAGATACAGATACAGATGGAGATGCACACAGATACAGTGACACCCACACACGCACTCACAACACTATGTGCTGCATAAATTTATGCAACACTCGTCATGCCTTATTATTGTTAAAGATTCCTGTTTGCAGTTGCTGATGGCATTCCTCGAATAAGTTTTAATTAAAATCAAAATATGTCGGCATCTCTGCTTAACTAATTTGCATGACATCCCAGGACAGTTGGCACCTAGGCATTCCCCATTTCCCGCTCGGCATTATAACACCTATCCGGGATCCTGGCGATAAGGACAAGCAACCCCCTTCTTTCCCAACCCCTTCATTCAATTGTCTTTGCATTTGCCCAGGGATTCAGCCAAGCTCGTAATTAACTAAACAACATATGTAGTTGTTACTGGAAAGCACTCAAATCAAAGTCAATATTTAAAGGTTAACCCAAAAAAAGAGAGAATGGGTAGCGGAAACAGATATTTCTTTTAGTGTAAAAATAAGCAAGGTATCAAAAACACAAATATTAGAAATATATTAAGTATAGCCCAGAAAAAACAGAAAAATTCAACGTATCATTCCTACCACTGAATAATGTTAAATAGATAGTGAAAAACGTAATTTTTGATTTTACTCCCTTGGAAAAACGAGTACCATTCCATATTAATTTATTATATTTACCCTTAAAGCTTAGAAAAATAATTTCAAAATTGCAAAAATGATTAGTAAACATTATTAAAATTCATTTCGCAACGGTTTGCTGTTGATGCTGAAATGTCTGGCATAGTTTTGAATTCAAATGAATATCAGTACGTGGCTCAAACTGTCTGTGGAGCTCGTCCCTCGTTTCCGCATTCAATTGTTGTTAACTAATTTGCATGGCATCCTGTGATAGGTTGCACCTTGGCATTCTCGATGGGCATTGCAACACCTTTCCAGGATGCTAACGATAAGGACGGGGCACTTCATCCTTGAAAGTCCCCTGCCAGCGACTGCTCCTTTGCATTCACGTTCCGGAGTTTTTGGCCGAGGCATTTTATTGCCTTCATATTTCCATGTCCTGATCCTAGACGCTGTCATAAATTGCACAAGCCTTGCACAAATGAACCGTGCACAGGACGAAGGACGAGGGACGAGGGACGAGGGACAAAGGACGCAGGACGATGGGGCAGGCCAAGATAGATACACACCGATGGGCATACATAATTTGAATAACTCACAAAAATGCACATTTATCGCATAATGCTCTCGTACATCAGCCTGGCCAGGACACACGCAGGACCTCGCCTGTTCGCCCTGTTTTCAGCTTATTCCCTCCTGTTTTTAGAAAGTATCCCCCACTTTCCATGCGCCTTTTAAGTCTTGGGAAATGGGATAAAATAAATAAATTAAGAACTAATTTATTTGCCTACTACAAAGGGCCAGGTTAGGATGTTCTTGATACTGCTCACTTATTATTTTGTCACCTCTTATGGTTTAATAGAAATGTTTGCTGCCAAAATGCAGCTAGCTGAATAGAATTAACTAAAATGCGGTTGACACTTGTAACTTGCAGCAAACGTCGGAAAAACTGTGGTAGCACCACATTTATAATAAGTAAAATTAACTAAAATGCGGTTGTCACTTGTAACTTGCAGCAAACGTCAGAAAAACAGCGGTAGCACCACACATATAATAAGTAACTGCATTAGGAAGCCACAACCAAAATCACTGAACGTATTCAAAATGCGTCCGCAGGGGGTCATGTGTCAGCTACAAATATATTCGGGGCTATCAAGTGCCGAATGCCAAGAGCAGACTTTGGCTAAAGACGTGACCATAATTTGGAGGTCTTCGAGAGAAACCCAGTCTTCTTAGTTTGGTCAAGCAGTTTTGTTGGTTGGCAGACAGTGATGAAGGAAATGTGTTGAATTCGATTTGGGTAATAATTTAAAAAACCGAAGCTACCTTTTAAGGTGAAAAGCATTTATATGTAATATAATACGATTTGTTAGTGATGAAAATCTTGCCAAAAAATGTTAAATACTGAATTCTTAATAAATTTATTTTAGCCTGATTGGGATATCTTAGAGTGAAATCATTTATTGGCGTATAATAACACTGCAGAACGAATATTTCCTGAAAATTTGGCAGCTGTAGCCTTACTGGCTTAGGCTATGTACCTACTCCTTTAATATTAGCGACATTTTTATATATACAAATCATACATTTATGGGAAATGTACCCTGTACCTCGTTCCATCCGTATAGTACCTTTCCCAGCACAGCTGGCGGGATTCGGCTGTCAGGCGCAATGCTGTCCACTGCTACTTAGAATGTCCGGCTTATCCAGCTCTCCCAGCCAGATCCTTGTGGTCGTCCTTTGACCTCCTTCCTGCCGTGGTGGCTGTGGATTTCCAGCCTAGTTTATGCCCCACAACAGAACTCATGACAAAATCATTACAACCATTTCGTGTAGTTATCGTTCCATATATGTATGCATACACATATCCTTCCTCTATATCCATACCCGCCCCCCCCCTGCCCACTAGCCCCGCTTTTCATAGTGATGTTGCTCTGGGAAATGGCAAAAGCTGTAAAAAATTTGCATTTTTATAACAACTTAAGTCACCAGACGACTTTACTTTTCCAAGCACTTGAACTGGTTTGCTTCCTATACAAAGTTTTGCATGCGTGTCACCCCCACTCAACTCCCCTTTCTGCCACGCCCCCTCCTCCATATCAGCATATCTAAACTATAAGCACGGAAAGAAATGGTATTACATAAAGTACTGGTTTTAATAGATTAGTTAACCTTTTTTTTATAAAGCTAAAAATATAAAATAGCCTTTTAAACATTAAAAACCCTTTTCTTTCCTCAAAAAAATATTTTAGTAAGCTAATTTGTATTTTAAATATTAAAAGAAACATCAATATCATATATTTTAAAAAATATTTCCAGTGCAGTCGTGTGCATTTATAAAAGCAGTTATATTTATGAACTAGAAAGAGAAAACGATGTTCCAAAAAAGAATGAGGAACCAAAAAAATGGTGTCCATTTTGCAATTTGCCGCCGGCGTGGTGAACGCAAGGCAAAATGGTTAAAAGACTCTAAGTTTAGGGGGATGTGGGGGTTTTGGGGGCAGTGAAAGTGGCTTGCAAAGGGGCGTAGAGGGGCAGGGCGTGGCAGTGGATAAGTGAGGACATATGTATGCAATAGCACCGAAAACAAAATAAAACAGCAAAGTCCTTCCTCAACGGAAATTAATTTCGTAGAGTATTTCCTTGAAAGGAAATTATGAAATCCATAATTGGAAGCACTTGCATGGGACCAAAGGGTTCTTAAACTAAGAATTTTGGAATTTGGAATTTTTAACCTACTGGTAAATTTGTTTCTTCCTTAAGGGCTTTCAAAATCGCATCCTGGAACTTAAAGCTCCAATGCGCCCGGGTAATTCGTATGACCTGCACCCACTAAATTGCCATTTTGGCGCCATAAAGTGATTTGCTAGAAGAATTACGTATGCAGAAAATGACCAACATGTTGCTCCCAGCTCTGTGCCATAAAAAATTGGCATACGAATAAGGAGTGGAGGAGCAGGATGTGGATATAGAAATTGCAGCATGCATACTAAAATGCATTTCTGAGTTGCACTGTAAGTAATATCTGGGGTTTCTAAATGCTAAAAATATTTGGTAAGGAGTCTGTAGCATAAATGGAAAACTCTGGAAACTGGAAGTTCTCAACTTGATATATATTTTCTGCGAGTGTCCAGCCTCAGCTCCTTACATATGCACGCCAGTGCGTCCTGGCTGGACAAACTCGATATGCATCGTGGAACGGAACCCGGCGTCTCGGTGAATTATTTAAATAAATGGTGGATGCTGGGACAAAGATCAAGAGCCCGTTTTTTATCATCGCTCTCTAGCTCATCTGCATCGCCAGGACCTCGGCTCCAGGACCTGCCCCCATACCATCTCACCCGTCTGCTTGTTAGTGGTGCTTCAGCTCAACGACGGTAATTTGTGAAGACAGGAATGAAGAGATGGGACCGGGCCGAAAACTAACATGTGGAGCGACAAGGAAAAGCCAACATCACACTAGTTCTTTGAGTAGAAGAACACGGTCGAAAAATACCCTCTGAAAAAGCTTTAACAGGGTTCTTAATAAATATTTTAAATAAAACTAACACATTCATACTGTATAAAACAAGCCCCGAATAAAATATTCCCTTAGTAAATGTACTAAGTATATATTTTCTCTCTTTAAAAATTCTTTTCATTTCAAAAAGAGAGCATAAAGCAAAAATACTCCTAAAATTACTCACCCCTTATCTAGTTAGAAATAATACTGAATTTCATCTTAATGATCATTTTATCATACTAACAAGTAAACCGACTGGCTTGGGGGCCTTACTTAATATAAGTTCTTAAATTTCTTCAACAGTTTATTATATTTTTTATATCTTCTATTTGCTTAACTTAGTTGTTCCCTTAAGCCATATAGGGATAGAATTTCTGCACATTTCATGCCAAACCTGCCATACAAATACATTGCATTTTTGCACTCACATCCAGCAGTGTCCAGAAATGAAGACGTCGGAAGCTGCCCATGGGGAAATGTAAGGGGAGCTTAAAATGTCCTGGGAAAGAGGAACGAGTCTGGAACTTATCGCATACAATGCGCATTAGCAATGTCTACATGAGTCCCCATCAAGTTATTTCCATCCCTTCCTGAGGACGACTGTTGCATACTTCAAGGGTCTTGCGGATTTCTCTCGGTTTGTCATCTCGTTTTAAGGCGTTTGAATGCGTTTTGCTTGGCAAGATTGCCGGCTGGGGTACCTTTAAAAATTGCTCGCTTTAGAATTACAAAGTAATTTTTCGGCCTTAAAAAGTCAATGTTTTGGATGGCATAATGCAAATAAACGTCAGATCGAGGAATGTCATACCTCGTTGAGCTCGTTGCTTAATTTCCTATACATTGGCATTGTAACCTAAAAATTTTTTATATTTGCCATTTTTCGCAAAAAAAAAGTGATGTAACCCCTTACAAAAAAATGAGAAAATGGGTCAAAAAATAAATTTACTTAAAAGTGATGAGGATCGTTAGCATATTTAGCAAGCAGCTCAAAACAGTCGGTCTTTTAGCTGTACGCCGTGATTTGGCTGAATTACGATCGAAAAACTGGAAGGAAAAATGGTATTTATGACTGAAATCTGAATCTCGTATTTTTGACTTAAATCTTATTTATTTGCCTTAAAAATATTTCACATAAAATTAAGCGAGATCTCAAAAGCGCGCCTTTTATTATAGCAATCGACGCAATCGTACGTCTTGATTCTGCTAAACTACTTGGCTAAACCGAAAAGAAAAGTCGCATTTTTGACTAAAATCTGAATATCGTATTCTTGACAAAAATCTAATCCCCATTTTTTCGCCAAAAAAATTCAGTTTTTTGGCTGCCATAACAAAAATATAAGTCAGAATGAGAAATGAGTCATACCTCATTAAGCTCGTAGTTTAATTTCCAATCGATTGGCATTCAAACCTAAAAATTTTCCATTTTTCCAAAATCAAGTGAAAATTGGCCAATAAATAAATTTTTCTTTAAGTGATAGGGATCGTTGGCATAGGTCGTAAGCTGCTCAAAACAGTCACTCTTTTAGCTGTAAGTCTTGATTTGGCTAAACTACGATGGAAAAACCGAAAAAAAAAGTCCCATTTTTGACAAAAATCTGAACCTCGTATTTTTGACGAAAATCGGAAGCCATTTTTTCGCCATAAAAAATCCGTATTTTGGCTGCCGTAACAAAAATGTAAGTCAGAATGAGAAATGTCATACCTCATTGAGCTCGTAGTTTAATTTCCAATCGATTGGCATTCAAACCTAAAAATTTTCAATTTTTGCCAATTTTTGCAAAAACAAGTGATGTAACTAACCCCTTACAAAAAAATTCGAAAATTGGCCAAAAAATAAACTTTTCTTTAAGTGATAGGGATCGTTGGCATAGGTCGTAAGCTGCTCAAAACAGTCACTCCTTTAGCTGTAAGTGTAGATTTGGTTAAACTACGATTAAAAAACCGCGAGAAAAATGAGTATTTTTGACCAAAATATGAATCCCCTTTTTCCAGATCTAAAAAATCAGTGTTTTGGATGCCGTAAAGCTAATAAAAGTCAGAAAACCGAATGCCATATCTCGTTGTGCTCGTAGTTTAATTTCCAATCGATTGGCATTAAAACCTGAAATCTTAAAATTTTTTCCAATTTTCGCAAAAAAACGTGATGTTACCCCTTATCAAAAATGCGAAAACAGGTCAAAAATAAATTTTCCTTAAAATGATGGGGATCGTTAGCATATCTAGCAAGCTGTTCAAAACAGTTGGTCTTTTAGCTGCACGCCTTGATTTGCCCAAACTACGATCAAAAAACTGGAAGGAAAAATGGTATTTTTGACTAAAATATGAATCTCGTATTTTTAAATGGAATCTTATTTAGTTGCCTTAAAAAAGCGCGCCTTTCATTAAAACAATCGACTTATCGATATTTGACTAGAGAAAACTGGTATTAAAAGGGTATTTCTTAGTATATTTCTGAGGTATAATCCTGCAATAGCTGCCCGGTCACACAGTGACTGGTTTTGTGCAAACAAAATGGCAAAATCCCTTTAATCCGAGCTAAGATCCTTAGAGTGTCCAAAATGTCCTTGCAGACGGGAGCGAGTGGCTCGGGCGGCGGCGGTGGCGGCGGCGGGAGCAGCGGGAACTCCGAGGAGACGCGGCGCATCTGGGTGGGCAACCTGGACTCGCGCATCACCGAGTAAGTTGTGGCTGCACAATGCCGTGCGATCCGGAGGTGCTAATAGTTCCTTTTGCATTGCCCCCTATCGGTTTCAACTCCTCAAACTGATGCAAAAATGCGGCGCCATCGAGAAGTTCGACATGCTGTTCCACAAGGGCGGTCCCATGGTGGGACAATCCCGGGGCTACGCCTTCGTCACCTTCGCGCAGGTGGGTACGCTGCATTTCGCTGGCGGTGCACGGTGCAGCGGCTGCATTATTCACAGATTATTCCGAGTTATAAAGGTGCATGTTGTACCATCCTGACTTGGTTTTAGTAGCTCTCATCATAGTCTACAGCTTAAAGGGGCTATACAATGAACAGGGTTCCAGATATAACCATTATTTGTACCATTTTCTGGTACTTTTTACCCTAAGTACCCCTTGCACGAGTTAAAGGGAATATTTGCTCTCTTGTATATCAGATTTTTGTACTTTTAGGTATGCCTTAGCCAAAACATTCGTTAAAAATAACTGGTATTATAAACCACCATGTAAACTTGTGTATCTCAACTAGTCACATACCTATGTACATACATACACAATATTTTGGGTACCCTTTTAGTTTAGGAGCCCTTTCCCTATCAGTTTTATATTCCGTAACTTAAAGAGGATTTAAAACGAACGATTTATATACTACTTGATTACAACATATGTATATCTAACATATTTCCACATCGGTAGAAACATAAGAAACATTTTTGGGTACTTAATCTAAAGGACCCTTCAAACAAGTTAATTTTTCGGTGATTAAAGCGTAATAAAACAGATTAAATATTTAAGTACATACCTTCAATATTAAACACTAATTTTATTGTTAATGACCTGTATTACCTTCAACAATTTGTAAATAACAAGTTATTGGTGATTAAAATTATAAAATAACCAAGACAGTTCAAGGATATGATCAGACAATCTTAAATTCTCATTTAATCCTATTAACAAATCAAAATCCTCTTTTAGAACGAAGGCGCCACCAATGCTTTGCTGAAACTGGACGGAACCAGCGTGGGAAACCGCTCGATAGCCGTGCGCCTGGCCAAGAACATCAAATATGTAAGCAAATCAAGGGAATTCCTTTACATACTATCCAGACTTTTTAAGCCTTTAACTATCAACTTATAATTTGGCATTCCTCACTTATTACAAATTAAAATCTCTTCCTTTACTCAACAGGATGATTTGCAAAAGCCCAAGCCGCGCCTGGAGATACCAGCCTTGGGCACTGGCAAGCGGGAGGAGAAGATTAGCAAAACCGAGGCCATACGCGCCATCGAGGCCAAACTGAAAGTGCTAGAGCGGCAGACTGACGACAATCTCGAGCTGAACACAGCCGGCAGGGGAGAGGCCAACGTGCCCTTCATCCAGCGCTACCAGTTCAACAAAGACCGGGACGGATCGCAGCGCTATGGCAAGTCCTCGGCCCCATATCACCGGCAGCAGCGTCCCAAGCGGCGCTAGGCTCTCCGATTAAGACTTCGCCACCGCCTCACCCTCGTAGTGTGTAAAAATCGTTAGTACTTAGGGCGCTACCTCAGCAGACGAGCCTTGCGGGTGTAATTTACAATTAATTTATTAAAAAAAGGAACAATCAGAACGACGGAGGTCTATTTGGGTGCGAACTTGACCTTGCCGCGCATGTGATCGGGCAGCGGAACGGTTCCGGGACAGGGCACCTGGCCGGGTATCTCGCAGATGCAGTGCCTGCCGCATCCGTAGCCGAAGTTGGCCGGGTTGTCCTTGCTCTCCTTCAGGCGCGCCTCCGCATCCAGTTGCTCCCTGGAAATGTCGAATGAAAAAGGTTTTTACTATCTATATTTAAGGCTTGATTATCGGGTAGAAGATATCTGCTTGAATCAACAGTGCGAATTGATACATTTTGTTAAAATAGCCCGTTAACTATACCCCTGTCAATCATAATTTTAACTTGGCCAGAATCCTGTCGTAAATCGCCTGACTTATCTCTTTTATACTGTAGAATTTTTGTATTTTCCACCATATGCTACATAATGATATAGACTCCAGAAACTGGTGTTCATTTTACACATAATCATACATAGTTCTCAAATTTTGAAATTGTTTGCCCGTAGAAGTTCATTTAGACTGGATAAATATTTATACTATTTTGTACTTAATAATAAGAAAACAACGCAGCTAAGATTAGTTAAAAAGTGTTATGAAAAACAAGAGCATGCATTAAATTGTTCTGTCAATATCAGAAGGTTTCAAAGAGTTGGTGCATGTTCATATTATTAAAGTATTTCATAGGCTGGACGAATACTCAATATGAAAATAATTGAACCCTCAAAAAAGTAATATGATCTATGTAGTAGAACCTATTGGAAAAAATTGTCTAACAGAAGATCAATATATCAAGTTCATGTGAAAATAGGTATATGTAATACAACTTATGCAGCCCCTAAAATATAACTGGATCTACCAAAAACTAGTAAACCCTTTGACTAACGAAAGATTAATAATAAATGCTAGTTAATATGAAAATAAGTTATGTTTCCTATGTTTTTGATAGACTACGGGGGATTATCCTATACTATTCTGTACTTCATCATGGGGAAACTAACAAGAACGGTCTATCTAACCCTTCTAAGAGGGAACCAAGGGCTGTATCTTGGAACGGGGGCTCACCGGGTCTTGCCCACCACCTGGACCAGGTGCTCGATGATCTCGTCCCGCTTCCGCCCGTCGACGTCTATCAGCATGTCCCGTCCATCGTCGAAGTAGCAGCGCACGAAGGGCGAGGGCGTCATGTTCTTCAGGGTGAGCACCTGCACCTCGGGGTTCTTGAACTGGATCTGCGGGATGTTCCAGAACACAAAGTCCCTGTGGGAATCAAAGTTTGTACTCCATACTCCCTGTACCAGGCACATATATCATCTAACTCACCTGGCTCCCGCGTGATGATCGCCGTATGTGTTGTAGTTGACGCTGAAGATGCGCACCTTGTCCTTGAGCACCAGTTTGCCTGCATTCAGATACTTTAGGGTTCGGCGGATGGGCTCACGGCCCTTCATGAACGGCATTTTGAGGTTTTAATTCAAAGAACTCTGGTAAAAATGAGGAAAAACTAAAAAGCCGCTGCTTGTGTAATGCGAACAGCTGATTGGAGAAAGGTGGCAGCCCTTGCTTACGCAATGTGGCAACCTTTTGGCGCTGGAATACTTAAAAGCAAAATTTGTTTTAAAGTACGTTTCATATAAAATGTTGATATAATTTTTGATGGGACTCGCCCTTCCAAACATTTTAATGTATTATCTACCAAAATCTATTCAGTGGTTTACTAGAAATTAAACTTTTACTGTTTTAACTAAAATGTTTTTAGTATTTTTTCTGCAGCCCTGGTGTATTAGCTAGAGTTGCCATACTGCCAAATAATTATCTTAAAACAGAAATTTCTATAATTTTACTGCTTTAATTTAAGTTATATAATGAATTAATGCATTTTTGTTTTATTTTAAACAAACTTTGTGAATTTATTATAAAAAGTAATGGCAGTGGAAACCGGTTATTTAATTCAGCGGCACACTACGATTGGTTTTCCGGTATTATCGATAGACCCATCTCAATAGCAACCGACTAAAAACTTTGTTTACATTTTAAAATAAAACTAAAAAATTGGAAAGACAAAAACCAGGATATGGAAATCACACTGGCCCTGATAAAGCCGCATGTGCTGCGGAACACCTATGCGATGCAGCAGATCCGGGCCCTGATCTCCCAGAACTTTACGGTCCTCGACCAGAAGGAGGTTTGCATAACGAAGGAACTCTCGGAACGATTCTACGCGGAACACCAGGGCAAATTCTTCTACCACCGCCTTACGAGCTTTATGAACAGGTAAGCAGACCATTATCCAGTGAATCCAGGAAATATCTTCTGGATAGATAGATACATATGTATCTACCTATCACATTTTTTTCATTTTTCTAATAGGCTAGATTTTAGGTTCAAGTCTCAACGGGAAAAGATTCAAAAACATATGTGTATCTTTGAATCAAATACTGATAGGTTATCATTTTTATAAATATTATAACATCATAATATCCTAAAAGTTTTAATTTTTTTTAATAGTTCTTCCTAAAACCTCCATTTACTAAACCTAAACCCATTACTATTACTATAGTTTCCGCTAAAACCTCATTTAACTGGTTAAACTTATTATTATTATTAATAGATAACAATAATTATAAACATATTTCTCCCCCAGCGGACCCTGTTATGCCCTGATCCTTCAGTCGGAGGCCTGCATCCAGAAGTGGCGCAGTCTTCTGGGACCCACCAAGGTGTTCCGAGCCGTCTATAGCGATCCCAACTGTATCCGAGCATTGTACGGGCTATCCGATACCCGTAATGCCTGCCATGGGTCCGATAGCGAAGCCTCTGCCCTCCGTGAGATTGGTATCCTGTTTCCAGAGTTCAACGCCGCTGAAAGAAACCTCCAGGCGAAAAAAGAGGCGTAGCATTCAGCTTCATCTTTATAAAGATGCCCTACAGCATTTCTATTATAAGCTATTTAATGTCAAAGATTTCGAGCTGGCTCATATAAAAAGCCTATAAGGTTGTTAAAGAGCCCTATTTATTTTTGTTATCCCAATATTATTTGAAAGACATCAAATGATACCAATATTTAGTAAGTAAAACGTAGTGATACTGAATAAAAAAATAAAAAGAATTACATCTCGAATTTAACATTGTGGTAATAAAGAAACCGATGGATGTGTTTCAAAAACTTTATTTCTTCAATTTCTGGTTTACATAATACAATTCTTTTTTTATTAGGTGGTAGGTACATGTATAGATAGAGATTTTCGATTTGTTCTGGTTACCGTTTAGCTCATTGTAAATATTTGGTAATAAAATTATAAAATTTTTAAACTTAACAAATTATATAAATATATATTTATGTGTGTGTAAGTTCTGTAGTATCCCTATAAATAGGTAAAGATATAAATGTTTTGTATATCGGTTCAGACAATTGAGAGCATGAGAGCAAAGCGCTAAATTTAAAAAAAGAACGAAATATATTATCAAAAAAAAATTTAAATTCTTGTATTTTGTTTGCAGCCGGCACTTGGGTGCAAGCGAGACGGCACCTGCATCTGCTGTCTTTTTCTAACTCGCGTACGACGAGTCCTTCACAAAGAGCGATTAACCGAAAAAATTAAAAAAAAAAAAGTGGCATAGTAATCAGTAATCATAGAAGTATAACCGTCTCTCTAAATCTAGTTCTAGCTTTGGTTGCAACGTTTTGTCCAAACAGACAGAGGTCGCAAAAAAAATGTATTTAACAAGTATCCATAGTAGTATTTATGTTTGCTTTCTTTTCCTTTCTTTTTCAATGGCTTTTTCTATTTTTTTGTTGAATTTTCACAGTGTTTGTTTTCTTTACCTTACTTTGGTATCAATTACAAATCTTTAATGCCTATTTGCAGTCCTACGAATTTCACACGCGATCCCCGACCGCCAGGTGGCGCATTAGTCGCACAAAGTTAGAAACATTCAGTTGGGATGTTTGTATTTAGCTTTTGTCCTTTTTCTGCATCCTTGCTGGATTCCCTCTTCCGTTTTTTCCTTATTATCATCATCATTATCCCCGATCCATCACACACATATACATATATATATAAATATTGCTATTCCAGCCGATCTCTAGATCGTTAAACTCGTATATAATGTGGGTAAATAGCGCCAACGGAAAATTGAAATGAGAACAAACAAGGATAGACCCGAAAGCTCTGCGGCGAGTGTTCACTTTTTAGGTGGGTACTGTACGGATTGGTGGTACGGATCGATTCCTGGCGGTACTGCACTCAAACCCAAGCCCTTTCCCAAATACCAGGTATTCTTTATGGGCCCTGCACTCTTCCAACCGCTTGGCAAAGATATTTTCGACTGTTGTGTGTGTGTTTTTCTTTTAGTTGTTTCTGTCATTTCTCTTGATCTTTAATTAATAGAACACAAAAATATATGTATATATAGATTTGTTTCGTTTGTATAAACGTACGTACGTATCAACTATGCAACTTGGCCTATGCGCACTACATAAGATACACATATGCATATGTATCCACACTAAATATCTGTATACTCATATATAATCTTTGAATATAACCAGCTCATAGCATAAAAAGACTATTTCAAATAGTTTCTGTTTCTCTAGCACTACTTTGTCAACGACAACGTCCAATATATCAATATAGGTTGCTCTCAACATTCCACCATCGCTTAACTTTCCATCTCAACCCCTTGGTATCCTGTCTGTGTGCTTCACTCCTAGTATATCCTCGTTTTGTATAGTAATTAAGTGAATGTATTTGCTTCTCTCCTTCCGAGAATGGTGACCCCGTTAATTGAGCACTTTCCGGGGGTTCCTATCACTCGAACATGGCCATCGATGAGGTGGGCACCACCTCCAACAGCAGCTGGAAGAACAGCGTCACCTTGTCTGCGGGTAGAGAAGAATTCGGGATTAGAACTAGAAGATTCTAGGCGATCGTTATAGAAAAGGCTGACCACATCATATAGTATCATGTGATCATATATGATATCATATCATATCATATCATATATCATATATCATATCATATATCACATCATATATCATATCATATATCATATGGTATGATATGCTATCGTATAACTTCATTTCCCCGGGACTTACTCATAAACCTCGGCGTCATCCCGAGCTTGACGAACGGCACGTAGAAGATCAGGCCCGCGAAGATGAAGAGCAGGGCGTACAGATACTCAACGCGCGGGGTCTCGAAAATTGGTGCCGCCACGAGATACACGGAGATGACCAAGACCACAACGGGAATGATGATCGGCACTTTGTAGGGCCGGGGATGGTTGGGTTTGGTGTAGCGCATCACGATCAGGGCCAGCATCGCTCCGCCGTAGAATATCCAGGCGGTGAAGCTGAAGAAATCAATCAGCGAATCAATCGTGCCATGCAGCACCATTGCCGAGGCAATCAGCGACTGGAGACGGGGATAAATACGCACAGAGAAAGATACAGAGAAAGAGGGGAGTTTAGAACGAGGATCGGATCGATACACGGGCATTCACATGGGTGGTCAAACGGATGATAGGGGGGACTCTCAACTGTCGGTGATAAGTGGGGTTTCTTGGAGGAGGTACAAAAAAGGGAATATTATAGGGATAGTAGTTAGATATACAAATTATTGTTAAGGAGGGGCACATTTGGGACTGTTACTATGAGGTTGATGAAGCATAGTCTACGTAGGGTTTACCCCTAAGGGTAGTATTAGATGCTTACGTGGAATATCAGCCCCGGAGCAGGTGTAAGACGACGCACATGCACGTAGGAGAGGATGTCCAGCAGGTGACCCTCTCGACTGGCCGCAAAGCACAGGCTGCAATGAGGAAAAATCAAAAACAGATTATGTTAATGCTCCAAAAATATTTACAAAAGATACAAAATTGAAAGATATATCAACTTCTGTTTTGCTAAAACATAAACTTCGATTTTCTTAACGTTTCTAATTATTTTTTTGTTAAAATTTAGGTATGTAACGAAGAAAAATAATGGCAGCTATCATTGTCAATGTTTTTACTATCAAAAAGACTTTCAAATGCTTCAAAGCTAACTTATAAACTTCAAGGAAAGTAACATTTTATTTCAAGTTTCAAGAACTCAATGTTCATGAATGACAATAAAAAGGTATGAAAGTTAATTTATAAAATCTAAGGATGGTCGAAATATCATATATAAAATATAATTATAATAAATATTAATGTACTATGGACAACTTAGGAGCTTGAATTCCATAAATTACATTTATAAAATTTGAAAACTGTTAAAATTTCATCGCTTGAGTTTAAATAGCTCAATGTTTTTGAATGCAAATAAAGAGTAGAACAAACATTTCTGGACTTTAGACTTTATAGAGCTCCTTAAAAAAAAATTTGTAAAAGTTAAGGACAGTCAATGTTTTTGAATGGGAATAAGAAGTGATAACTTTGCTGATTGCAGTATGCTGCTTTGTAGATATATTCCTAATTTTCTAGCAGTAATCCTTACCGGCCGGCTGCGAAGAGCGTGCCGTTGGCGCTGCCGAAGGTGCTGATGGTGACGCTGAGGGGCATCAGCCAGGCCAGCGCCCCCAGGATGCGGTTGCCGAAGGTCACGGCCACCGCCTCCGACTCGATCATCTCCTGCGGCGACATGGCCGCCAGGTAGGAGATGTTGATCAGCGCATAGCAGAGCGTCACCAGCGGAATGCCGATGATGATCGAGCGCGGCAGGTTCTTGCTGGGATTCTTGATCTCCTCGGTTACGTAGTTCAGGTTGTTCCAGCCATCGTAGGCCCACAGGCCCGTGTAGAAGGCCGTGGCGATGGCGCCCACATTCGGCATTGGGCCATTAAATGCATTCGACAGGTGCTGCGTGTTGCCCTGCATCAGTTTCCAGGCGCCGCCGCAGATCACGACCACCACGGCCACCAGTTTGGCGGCGGTGAACACGTTCTGCACGGCCATGCCCAGGTTGACACTATAGCAGTTCACAAATAGGATCATCACTGTGAGGGAAAGAGACCATTCTTTAGTATATTTGGAAATATAATACAGAACAGGGATCAATACTGGTAGTGATCCCCAAAACATTGATCTTACCAATTGCCACCAGGGCGACCATCTTGACCACGCCCCTGGGCGGATCGCATTCCGTCACAAAGGCCTCAACGGCGTACTGTGCAAATGATAAGCATATTATAGCCATTTGAGATGGCTTCAACACCAAAGTCGATACCCATGAGAACAGAAACGCCGGCGCCGGTCCATAGGCATCCATAAAGTAGGCCCATTCCGCCCCCGACGATGTGTTCATCGTGCCAAGTTCAGCGTATGCCAGAGCGCCTGAAATCAAGGAGGGGAAGTAGTTAGGGTTATAAAATATGGTCTATGAGGGTCTAAATTATTTAACTTGAGATTATGTTTTATAAAATTATTTGTGATTTTATGTTCTCGTTATGTAAATTCATTAAAGGATAATGGGATTGTAGATCTTTATAAGCAGTATGGTTCTCAGGGTTAGAAATAATAAGGAACAAGGGGAAATTATAAGATATGTATTTATAAAAAACATGGTCTATAAGGATCTATTCATTATTAGATTTGGAAGGATTTTTATATTAGATCAAGTTACAGATTTGTTCTCATTTTTATAATTTTGAAAGGATCATAAGATCATGGGTGAAATCATGGTAGAATACTTTATTTAGTAACTATTTGGTTACCATGGTAAAAAATATTACAGAAATGGTTAAATAAGTACCTATATTAAACATGGTCTATAGAGAAGTGACATTTTTTATATAAGATAAGATAAACAGTTCCTTATTTCGTTGTTTTATTAAATGATCTTGAGATCATGTGCAAAATCATTATAGATCAATTTAAGAAGAAACTAAAAGATAACCATAGTTAAGGAGTCAATGGAATACAAATATTACGTAATACATCCAGAATTTGATGACAAAGAATCATCATATTTTAATATATCGATTTCAATATCTTGGGGAACGGTTTTTCTCCCAGTGTATAGTGCACAACACTGGGAGGTGTGAGATTCCGCGAAAGTTTGGCCTACTGCCAGCCGTGCAACAAGTTGTGATGAGTGCAGGGTCGGATTTTGGGACTTGGCCACTTGGCGTCGTTAAGTGGGTCAGTTGCACGTGGTGCACGCTTTGGGGGATGGCTAGGTTCCCCATCGGGGCTGTTCGAGAGACGGTAGCTTACCCAGCAGAGAGAGCACGCCACAGGCAAGCCAGATTATAAAGCTAACTCCAACGGAACCAGTGCGAACCAGTAAACCGGAGGGTGACACAAAAATTCCAGACCCTGTGGATGAGAAAAGAGAAAGAGATGATATAGATATAGATATAAAGTGTGTATATGGGTTGACCGCATTACACGGCACAGCTGCTGTTCGGGAAAAACAGCTGATTAGGGCCCACATTGTTTTCCCTACTTTTCCCATTGATTCGCGTATGCTAATGAGGGAGTCTACATATATATACCACTGGGGGTGTTGCAGACGTCATCAGTGGGCGGGCGAAAGTTCGGCGAAAGCTCCGACCACGCGGCGAATGCGCAATACTGGTAAATAGTGGGACTTCTGCAGAACGATTCCGAGAGCTCGGAACTGGAGGCGTGCAACAATTTGGTAACGTGCCACAACTGGCGCCATTGCCTAAGGTCAAAGTGCAGCAGCGATAATAGGAGCTATTCGTGTCATAAATATATATTAGACTCCCTTTCCCGAAGCCAGCTTTTAAACGGATACAATGGCGTCCAAAATGGTGGGGATAACTAGCCATAAAGGATCTTTTTTACATCTAATAAAATTGATAGGAGTTTCTGTTTAAAATTATTTTTAGATATAATTCTATACTTTACTTTAGGAACTTGATTACACTTGGTATGGTATAAAATGGTAATCCTATCATATCTTTAAATATATGTTATTATTATTAAAAAGCGATGTTTAAACAAGATTTTATATATAAGGTAAGAATGAACTTTGAGAAACCCATTTAAGCTGAACTTGGGATGGTTTAAAATCCATTATTTTCTGAAAACTTTGAGATTACTTCGATTCTCCTCCCTTGACCACAACTGTATGGGCTGTAACCACACCCTCCCCCACTTTTTTAAGGCCGCCCTCGTCCGCCCCCTAAAAATATGCCTGGAAAGTGCCCTTAATCCACGCAATCCCCCGCACTTTCGTTCTCACGTCGATGGCGTATCTATATATCTATACCCTCCGACACCCACAGACAGACTCTACATACATATAGGCTGGGGCCAAAGCTGTGTATATGTACCATGCCGTACATATAGCTAAATTTATGCGTACGTATTTTTGGCCATGCGCGTCTCCAATCTTAACCAAAAAACACAAAAAACCGAATGAAAAAATGTGCCTCAATATTTTTCAGAGACTCCCCGAGAGAAAGATGTTCTAACTGACAGGAACGAACAGCAAATTCAAACAAGAGTATTATCATTTGACACAATCCAAGGAAAATTGCGTGTTCGCGTTTTGAGGGGCCATTTTGGTTTCGACATTCCTGGCTCATGTTTTATGCATTTGTTTTGGCAATTGGGTCGGCAGAAGCCGTCTTGTATTTGTATTTTATTTTACACTCACCTATCATAGTTCCAACAATTAAAGCCACCCCACTGAAGAGGCCCAGCCTGAAATCGAAAAGAGAAAGGGGTTAATAAAATGCTTAGAGGGGGTCTATATTTATGTCAAGGCTCCCTGTGTTTATAATGTTTTATCAATGAATAAAAAAATATATTATCATTTGCATTCATATTAAAAATCCTCTAAACTAAAAGCCAAAGCTTCTTAATATTCAGTTTAAATTCAAACAAGTTCTAATGAGGGCACTTGATTTCAAGGAACACTAAAACAAAACCAAAGTCATGATTTCATCATTTAGATCTTTTTAGCGAAGTCTTAAGTTAAATAAATAAATATTCGTAGATAGATGTCAAAAATATATGTGCGAACTTGTTAATTTTTAGTGAGTTGAGCAAATCATTTAATTGACGGCAATGTGTTAAAATCAAATCAAGTGGATAGCGCGTTTTTAGCAAAGTAAATAGAAAATGGTTACGACTACACTGAGAACATGTACTTAGTATAAGAGCAAGAATATGCCAAGCTCCTTGTTTCTTTAATCCAAGATTATTTAAAAATTTGTAACTTTATTAAATTTTGAAAAAAGGTAAAGAATTTTGTTAAGGATAGTAAAAATTATAGATATAGCACCATACTAACATTTTTTCTGAGCAACTGCATATTACAATTGAAGAAATTTTAATCATATATTATTGAAATAATTTTGCAAGCCTGAATTCAAACTGAATATGCCCTGGTATATTTAAAATATCATGAATGTTCAATATTTAATATTTAATACGAGTCTGATAATTTTTTAAATAATAATATATGACCATATTATAGTAATCTATAACAAGAACAGATAAATAAAATAAATATACTTTAAATAAGCAAAGAAGAATTCACAGAGTTATAGATATAAATGATTTAAGACAGCTCTATTAGGAATATAGTTGTCAGATCTTAAAGATAGGACCTTTAAAAATGTATAATGCCAGCTCTTTTGGGTATGTAGATGTTAGATCTTATAGATGGGACCTTTAAAAATGAAATATGTCAGATCTTTAAGGAATATAATTGTTAGATCTTATAGATGGGACTTTTAAAAATGTAATATGCCAGATATTTTAGGAATATAGTTGTTAGATCTTATAGAAAGGCATATATAAAATGTATTATGCCAGATCTTTTAGGAATATAGTTGTTAGATCTTATAGATAGGACATGTTAGAAACCTTTGACCGAAACAAAATAGAATGTACTTGTTTTAGTGTTTTGAACTGCCCTTTTCAGATAAACTGCTTATAACCGGGGTATATGTTCTATAACATCTTGATGGGACTTCAAAGGGGCGATCGTTACCTTCTCTCGAGGTGAACAGCGTGGTTCTGCGTTGAGCCATTCCTCTCCAGCGGCTTCCGCATCCGCCCGGTCCCTGATGCGTCGGTCTCTGGCGCTTCGGGCCCTTCTGTCCCAAGAGCCCCATTGGCGCACATGGTCCCGTTGGTCGTTGCTTTTGTTGGCACATTATGTCCTGGAGGATCGCGAGGGATCGGATCGGGAAAGAGAGAACAGAACACATAGATTAGCATTACTCATGGGCACCAGAAAAAAAAGATGGGCATCAGTTTGATGCATATTTCTTATAAATATAAACAACCGAATCGAATCGAATATATGTATGTATATGAGTATATTGGGACCGCACAATATTATTTCCTGTGTAGCCAGAGTTTATGAATGGACCTATGACACACTCGCACACACACACACACCTCTGTTATTATCTGTTGAATTATTTTTGCATGCGTTCTTTTGCAAGCAAAATAGTTGTGATATTTTATCGCGCATGGCATGGACGGATAACAAGTTGCTAAAATTATTTCGCCGCGAATTTCAGCTCTCAGCGAATACGAATTTATATATATATGTGTATATATGTAGAATATATATATACGAATACAAGAAGTGTTTCAAAAACAAGAGCGGGCCAAAAAAAGTGTAGCGCAGTGGGCGGCGATTCGCAGGCAACTGTTCGCATCCCAAATGTCGGCGGCGTCAAATAGTCCGCCCGGCGAAAGCTTTCCGAGCGGTTCCCGAGCGGTACTCGGGTGACAGCCGAGTGCCGGAAAAGCAACCGACGAAGTGGGAGCACAACCACTTTCTCCAAACGAGATGAGGTACGTTAATGCTTTGTAATGGTACAGCCAGCCGAGGATAATAATAACATCCCAAGTCAAAGGGTTGAGCCATTTTCAAGTAACTGCTGTCGAAGGCAGGACCTCATATGATTTTTATCGAGGATAACAATAAGGAGTAAATGGAAATACAAATAAAAGCTTAGACCGCATACGACTTGGAGTAACTGGTTTATAGATACCACACTATTTCTAGCATAGAACCTGCTTTCAAAGAACGTATACAAAAACCCATTGTCAACTATCTAAGATATGCATTTATTCCGTTTCGTTTTCTAAGAACTTTAACTTAAGTTGCAATAACTTAGATTTAAAAATGCGGTTTGCAGACAAAGATATCATTTGGTTTTTAGATGGGATTAAAGACGGAAGTATTTTTTATTAAGAAATTTTAGTCTGCTAATTTGAATTACCTTAAATAAATAAATTATCATTATTAATTAAAATCCATGGTAAATTATTTTATTTTAAATGGGATTAGTTACCGAGAAAACATTTTAGACTGCCTATTTTGTATACCTTTAATTAATAAAATATCATTATTCATTAAATTTTATTAACGATTGTAAAATCCATGGTAAAGATAAGATCCATTATCACACTGAGTCCAAAGGAAAAGCCAATTTAAGCCAGTTCATAATAAACCCCTTTTTATAATTATCTTACTTTTAAAAGAACCTAGTTATGTATCCCGGTGTAAATACCGCCGAAGACTCTATATTTCGTTGGCTTTTTTCATTTTGCCTTGCTGACTACGTGACACACTGCGTATGTGTGAAAGTCCTCCTCCTTCCGACTGATTTATGCAATTCGCGCCGACTGTCGTCGGTTGGTTTGATATATATTTTGATTATAGAATTGTCAAGGTGAAGGCATCCATCCGCTCGCTGGCTCTCTTGATCTCCACCGGCTATTAATAACTTTGCATAAAAATTTCAAATTGAATTAGTCGGCTAATTTCCCTGGCGACGTCAGAAGGTTCTCACTCGGCGCTCATTTAAATGTGCACTATAGTATAGTGTGGGTATTATCATTCCTGGTCGCCTCCATTCATCGGCTCCTCTCAATTGATTGTTGGTTGCGCATTTCATTTGCCTCAATTGGCCGCTTATTAATGGTCATGTGCTGCGACGGGCCACACTTTCACATCCATATATCTTCTACCATCGAAAGTCTGGAGGTCTACGTCACTGGATCCCGGGTTCTCGGGTTCTCGTTTTCTCGGGTTCTCGCCCACGAGGCGTCGAAATTTCATCAGCCCAACGAACGCCTGTACATAACACCCTATGTACATTCATAGTTCCAAAGTTCCCCGCACTATTTCCACTCGATTCCGCCACTGGACTTGCCCCCAAAAATCGTATATGTACCAAGATAGTGTGCTAAGCAAATAGATATCTGCACGAGCATAAGTATAATACGTATCCAAAAGATTTGGATACACACGCCAAAGCGCCTACATATGCACCAGCACAGCGGGGTCATAAAAATTAGCATCCCATTTGAATTGTTAGTAGGTTATTAAATATATATAGCATCATTTTATTTCACGAATCAGTAGACGTTATAAAATATGCTTGGTGCAACATTGCGTATGCGTTATATTACATTAAGTATACGTAATCAGATTTAACTAAAAATCTTTTATTTAAAGTTCAAATACACTCAACTAAATTATAGGCATTTATTTAATTTTTTATTATTTACCCCCTGGCTTAAATTGCATGGCTCTATTTCGCTGACTGCCGGCGTGCGTTTAAAAATAAATAATATACGTCTACACACAGACTCTCTATATACGTGGGCACATAAACATAAATAAACGATTCTTACGTTAAGCTCTCTGTCGTTTTTCAGCTTCTTCTTGCCCAGCTTTTTTTCTCAATGTATTTTCTGTCATAAAAGTCACGCGGCCTGTGAGAATTTTTCGATTTACTTTTTCCCTCTGTTTTGTTGATCACTTGTCGAAGGGGGCGTGGCGGGCGGAAAATGGGCGGGTCGGATACATTACTTCAAGATCTGTGCAAGTCAACAAGTGATCGAATGCCTATTGCACACTTTTGCAAGGGTGGCGACAAAAATAAACAAACAGTTCAAGCACTCAGTTAATCGATTACCTCTATTTATTTATGCATTTAAGCACGTCGTATTGTCAACATGTCCCTCATATAAACATTTAAACAGGGGTCATATTCAGTTCTTAGCCAGAATTCTATAAAATATTTTATCAATAACAATTAACAGGAATACATTTCGTTAGAGATAACATGATTTTTATTGGGTTAAGGAAAATAGCGATAACTAAAGTGGTAATTTGAATATTTATTTCATTTTGAAATAATTTATTTTTATGGAAAAGCTTGGAAATGTAAGCACTTAAATTAGAAAAACAAATTTTTTTAATTATTGCACTCAGTTAAAATGCATTGTACATTCATTAGTAAATATTCTGTAGTACTTTGCAGTTTAGTTAATGATATTTTCCATACATCTTCATTAGTTTGAATCTCATCTGCGAATACAGCCACTTGACAACCAGCCATTGACTTCACAAACTAATGGTCAATTAAAACGGAACACGAGCCAGTCTCAAAATCCCCCCTTTTGTTGGGTGAGTTCTTTGCTCAGTTTTATTAAATATGATTTTGATTCGACTTCTCAGCTACTCGACATAAGGCGTCACATGAACTTAATGTCTGCAATTGGATGCCCACAGTTATCGCTCGCAAAGTGAAACCTGATTTAATTCAGCTTTGCAATACTTAAGATGTGTGAATACAGCAACCCATTCGATTAGATTTCCATTTGAAGGTATATAAACAAAAGCGAATTCTTGAGTTTCATGCAGTTGTCCCTCGGAAATTGGAACCAGATAAGGTTCAGCTTTGCAATAACGCAGATATTTGAATATGGCACGCTATCGATTGGATTACCATTTCAGAGCATATACAAAAACGCGAATTCTTGAGTTTCATGCAGTTATTACTCGGAAATCGGAACTAGATTAAATTCAGCTTTGCAATAACAAAGATATTCGAATATAGCACCCAACTCGATTAGATTTCCTTTTGAAAATATATAAACAAACGCGGATTCTTGAGTTTCATACCCAATTCGATTAGGTTACCATTTAAAAACATATACAAAAACGCGAATTCTTAAGTTTCGAATTCTTCCCTGATAATATTACCATATAGCAAATATGGTTCAGATCAAACAAAATTAGGTTTAAATTTGGTACATCCTACAGTAAAACAATTCGAATTTCCATAATAGACTAACCACTGTACCTTGTTTTAAGTGAAATGTACCTACGCCTGTGGATGTGCGATATATCTTCGCATTTTTAGGGGTCGAACATTGTTTGGGCTTGTCGGCTGATTTTCGTCCGCTAATTACTTAGACACTCTAACGCAAAAACAAACTGCAAAGATATTAGAGTGATAACAGCAGCGGCTGACGTGATAGGGGATTTCAGAAATTGTCGGTCTTTAAGGGGATATCTGCATTATCATTATCACCCGGTATTTATACCATGCTGATTGGCAACAAATCAATTTAAATTTACCAACGTCACTACGTGCAATTAATCATATTCTGACACCAGTATGGTATACTTATGGAACTCATGACTCTTGGTATATGTACCCAAATGAACTTAATATTATAAGTTTAGTTACAGCATAAATCCTACTAATCCAGTTGTGTAAAATATTAGTTAAAAAAACATAAAAAAATAAAGAAATTGTTATTTTAGAGATAATTCAAGCAAATTTAAAAAGCTCATTTGGCGAAAATACTCCACCAATTTCCGAATTGGGAATTTTTGAGTTAAGTCTTTTAAATAATACGAATTTGCTCACATTGGAATGTAAGCTATCTATAGACTATCTAGACTAAACATTTTCGTATTCCCCCTGACTGTTGTTTGAATAATAAGCTATAGTGATGACTAAGTGATAAACTGACCGCCAAACTAAATTTAAGTTGGTAAAAGGCACACTTGACATATGCTATAAATATACATTTCTTTCAGTGCACTTGACCAACTCCAGGGAGGATGGGAAGTAGCATTGCCTACGTCAGCGCCACTAAAATGAGTAATAATCACGCGCTGGTCGGCCAAATTTCTGGGTCGAGGAAAAGCTGCTGCAAATGAATATTTGAAATATGCAAAGCTCGGCGGGGGAAGTTCATGCATCTTAATTGGCAGGCGGCCAAATAAAAAACGATTTTCCTCTGCCGGCCGTCGTTGGTAAATATTTTCAGTTAATTTTGTTGCGGGCGTCGCGTCAGAAATTCTTGAATCGAAATATTCGGATGGGAGAACAAGGACGGATCTACAGATCCTGACCAAAAGTTAGGACCCAGTTACCAGGCCAAGATCTTAATGACTCAGACTAGTATTTATAGGCAAAAATATTTGATTAAAATTAGTCATCGTTTAGGGCTTTTTTAATTATTAAATAAAATTTTAAAGCATTAACCAAGGGAACGGAAAATGTGTTAGGGTATTATATAAATTATTTAAGAAAATGTTTATATATTAAAAAAATGTTTAAGATTGTTTTGCCTTTTTTTTGTGATAAAATAGAAACAAATTTTAAATCCATTAGCCAAAAAATGATCTTTTGGGTAATATATAAATTTTAACAAATTGTTGATGTCCATTTCTCCTCTTTTCTAAATGAAAATGTATTCGAATTTAAATTATTTGTTTACTTATTAACGTAAGCTCTGTTAATTAAACGAGGCATGCAAAGTTCCCTCTGCTTGTGTCGCAAATTCGTTTGTGCTAATTAGAGCAAAATGCCTGGATGGCCCACTGATGGATTGATTGATCGACTGACGGTTCGAATGTCCGCGCTTCACCTTTTGACACTTGTTTTTGACCAACCATCCCCCCCACACCGAATCAATCAAAGAACTTGGTTACAAGTGTTTGCTTAACCCTCGAGGGACATGCGAGCCACAAATGCGACCGAAATAAACCACTCTCCATTCGCTTAATTGATTTGTTCTGTATCGACAGACATCTTGAGTTCCAAGTCCCGACAAAAGTGTCAATGGCCCTCTCCCGGTCCCAAGTCCATGTCCAAAATTCTCAATTCGGTTGGCCACTTCTCATAACCAGAGCAGCGGATTACACGTGTCCCCAAAGCGCGAACTGAAATTTTATGTTAATTCCATGAATTCACTTTCGATTTCTTAACACCTTTAGTTTTTTTATCGTCTGTCGCGAAAGTTTTGCTGATAAATCGGGTAAGAACCAGTTGCAATCTATCTGAAACTTAATCGGCGTTTAATTCAATTGTATTGCCACTGAATCCACTAACAAACCGGTTGCAATCTGCCTAGAAGTGGTTAATGCTAATTATTTAAGCCAAATATTGTTGGCATAGGGAAGTTATTAGAAGGTTAATGTGGTTTGACAATGCTGTTGTTTTGGAATGCATTCAAAAGTGTGACGACTATTAGACTGTCATATTTGCATGTTTTTTGGACGGTAGGTAGTTATGGATAAGCAATATCAATCGGCTTTCATTAACCTATATGTATGGGGACAATAAATTATGGTTTATTAAGTCTACGAATTGATAATATGGTGATTGTTCAGAGATTGCTTGCTTTATTTGCATAATATTTTTTTTGGGATATTTCCGGATTGAATATAGTGGAATCTTTTCATAGTTCACACTTACGAATTATTCTCGAATTTTGGTTTTTACTTAAAAATTTAAAGAAGAAAAAATATGCTTTTTGTATTAAAAAAAGTATGGAGTTTGCTAGTGATACTGTGCTTTTTGTAATGACCCTGCTTGTTCGCGTTATCTGCCTGCGCATGAACATCCCGAATCGTTTTTGAAATTCTTCTATTTCAATATGTATTGTGCTCCATTTGCGTCAGGCATGCCCACCTCTGCCACCTCTTCTTCAGAACCCGAGCTCCCCTTCTCCATCGAGTTTTATTGGATGCTGTCGAAATGCTGCTCGCCCTACTCTTAATTGAAATGTATCGTTTGTCGTTTAACGTAGCTTGGTGGACCGCCCTCTTCGCCTTCTTTAATTTTTGTTGTTAATTGAGGTTCCGCAAGGCAGGGGGGGGAGGTTCTACGTCTGGGCGGAAGAACGACAAAGTCAATGTCAAGGCGAGCCGTGCACTTAAGGCAAGTGGGTGGCAGGGGGGCGTGTCGCCATTTTGCAATGAGCGCAAACTGTTGGAAACGTTCTACTAAATAAAATATCACCGTAAAGCACACGGGGGTAAAATGTAATATTTTTATTAGGATCTGACAGTTTTCTTTATGCTTTTTAAATGTGCCATAAAAATGTGCTATTACCAAGCTCAAAGTATTGCATACATTCTGGCGACTCATTGTGGCGATTCTCAAAGAAGCCAACTAAAAATAGCCGCAATATTTGTTGGATCGATAGGAAATTTGGTATGTGGTTGGGTATATGAAAAACATAGATATTGGCTTTGGGTCAGAATTTTCTATCATTCAAACTACGTTAGCTGGGTCGCTTCTTTTCTCAGTGCACTCCCTTTATAATGCCAACTTGTCACTGTTATTACAGTTACTGTTAGCGCCCGCTGTCATTGTTAGCCACAATATTTGTGACACACACATACAGAAAAACCATTCGGGTGTTAATTTTTGACGGCTATAACACCTTGACATTGTCAACAAACAACGCGAAGGTCATCGAGAAAAGTCTGACCACTGAGCAAAGGGCATTCTAGATATATCAATCAAGAATATATCTATTACATCTTATATGCAATATTTAAAACAGGTCGTAAAAGGTTAATTATAATTAATATTGATTTATTAATATAAGTGAACATATTAAAGATATTTAAGCTTTATATAATAGAAGAGAACTTCCTTCTCTATAAGAGTTTGCTCACAAGCTTTTAGCCTTCGTAGTATAGACACCAACCCAATAAGATTCTGCTGAATAAGATCTTAAGCCACAGAGATCATCTTATAATAGTATAGGAATTATCGTGATGTATTCTAATTTATTTACTGTTATTCACAAGTGGGAATTGGTTTTTTTGTTTAACACTTAGATCGAAGATCGCTATCATAACAGATGAGACTAAACCCACCTTAAAGTCGGCAGATAATCGTGTGCTAATCAGTTTTTCTGTCCCCAGTTTTATTATTTTCTTCTTTTTGAACTGGAATCGGTTTTTATATAGCACTGTCGCTGCCTCTTCTGTTGGCATATCAATTTAACCCAATTGATTTTTAATTGACTCGTGACGCGCCGAGCGTTATGGTGGACTGCTCTGCCAACGTCCACAATGATGACGCTAATGATCGCCGTAATAATTACAGAGCTATAAATTCATTTGGATTCGTTTCGGGGCAGCCGAGAATATTAGGCGAAATTCGTTTGTGCAAGGCAATTGCAAAATAGAAAGGCTATGGTACACATATGTATGAGATCTCGGGAACAATCAAAATCATTTCGAGACCCAAGCAAATAGCTGACGAATCTTTAAGTGTAGTCGATATAAAAATATGCAAATTGATTGGAAAAGGCTTCTAAAAATACCATCGAACAGCTGCAATGGAAAACACGGTCCTGCTTCCGTTTCGTTTGATTCCCGACTTCGTTATCTCTTATGCATGGTGGAAACTGCGACACATGTCCATGGGAATAGAAAATTAGAAATAGCTGGCAGCTGAGGAAAAGCCAAGAACACTTTCCTCCTCATGCAAGCTTAATGCCTCGGGTTCGGGTTCTGATGAAATACAGAGTACAGAAATTGGCTTCTCAAGCTGTTGCCAGTGGGTCGAAGAGCGGGGAGCATACGAACACCAGACAGATGGAGAACTTGGGGGGACGAAGGAGGACCTCTTCTTCGAGGCATTGAACTCATTTTTTCCCTGTTCGGGCGCCATTCAATTACTTGTAAGCTTAGCAAGGACACGCACACAGATGTAAGTGCACGAGGACACACACACACACACAAGGTACATCAAGAAACTTTTGTTTGTGTTCGGGCTATGAATTTTAGAGGCTCGTCGTTTTTCCCTCTTCCCTGCATCGTTTTTCCCCGTTTTCCATATATTTCCCAAGAATTCGCCGAGTCTGTTACCTACTCTCTCTCACTTTAAATGGAAAACTCTATAAATACATCGCATTTTTTAAACAGATGAGTTATTATTATAATGACAATATCAGAAAATATTAAAAATGTATTATGATACGAGTTCTTTCATCTTGATTTTAATACCTTATAGACAGGATGGTATTTTAATACATCACAAAATATAAATAAATATTAATTATAGATTTTCTTTGTATATTTTAACATTTTCCTTCATAATATTCTTGATATTATGTGGTACAATTAATTTCTTTCAGTAGGATCTCTTCTGTTTGCCTACTCCAATACCTTGTAAGATAGAATACAAACTTAATTAAAAAGTGATTGTCCTTTGTATACCAGGGACTTTAATGATTCAAGCAAACTTCTGACGGTTTTCTCATCAAATATATGAAATTTTTATAGGTGACGGCTGCCGCAGTCGTTTGAAATCGGTCCACGTGTCAGTTTTGGTTGGGTATATAACATAATATATACATATATGGATATGTGGGGCACGCCCCTTGCCCGGTGGCCACCTGTTTTTATGACACCCCCGCACTTACGCAATGAAGCCGGCTCCTGGTGACGTTGCCAGCTGCTTATGTATGTACATCCAGCGATATTTATATATATATACTTCTGTGGGTATTTATGTGGCCTGAGTCTGGGTTAAAAATAGACAAAGTCGGGAAAGTGGGAAAACGGAAACCGGTATTCTGCGGGGAAAGCTCTGCTCACGGGGCCTGCGCTGTGGGCCATGTCCTTGCCAGGACATCTCGGCCTGATAGCTGATAACAGCTCGCAGGCTGCGTTATCGCCGCCAACTTTCACTGCCTTTCACCCCAGCACGCTCTGCGATTCCTGAGCGCCGCTTCGGCGATGTGAAAGTTTCACGGCAGCTGGGGAATTGCGTCCCCGAAAAAGCACGTAGCACACTTTGCGGGGCTGTCAAAGGGTCTCGCCCCAAGGACCTGCCCACCACCCCACCCACTCTTACTGGGCAAATGACAAAGCCAAGGACATTACGAGTACGTGAGCACAATGGCGAACTTCTTAGCCCTGGCCCCCAAATTCCGAAATGGCAATGATGCCTTCTCTCATGTTCATTCAAATGAAATCTGCTAACTGCGACGCTGCTCAACCCTCGACTACATTAAATCACTGGCGGAAAAATGGCATCATTAAATGAAAAATGTGATAAAATACAGGATTTAAAATTAAACTAAAGATCACGAGTCCAACATCAGATATAATAAAAATTTAAACTCAAAGTACATTAAATCACTGGGGAAAAATGTCATAATTAAATGAACAAATCCTCAATTAAATACAGACTTTAACATTAATTAAAGAATCATGTAAATAGTTCAATTAGAATAAAATTAGAATTCAAAGTTTATTAAATCACTAAAAAGAATGTTGCATCATAAATTAAAAAAAAAATAGTTAAATACAGTCTTTAAAATTAAATTAAAGATCAGGACTAACATTACAATATAATAGAAATTCAATCTAAAATGAAAACCATTTTTATGGTGTGGTAAATTGTAGTTTAATAAAAATGGTATTTTAAAATAACAGATCTGTTTTGAAAACATAATCATATAATGATTCAATGAACAAATATGATAAAATTTTAAATTTAAAAATACTAAATTAATATGAAGCACATTTTTAGTGCCCGAAAATGGTATTATAATAAAAAATGTTAACAGATCTATTCTGAAAATATAGTCTTATAATAGGTAAAGCCACATAAGAGTTCTTTGTAGCTAAATCTCTTATTTTTTTTAGAATGATTCGAAAATACATTTTTTATTACGCCTTATAAAATCATTCATCAGACACCTTCCCATAAACACGTGGCTATATAAAGGTCTGAAATTCTCCGCTTCGTTAAGGCGGCTGGGCAGAGTGGGCGGGGCTGGGGAGGCGATGGGGTGGTACTAACACCGGGACTGCCCCCACACTCAGCGGATTGCACAAGTTAAGCAAACATCATAAGATGAGATCTCAGAGAACTGAGGAGGGGAACCACTGGGAGACAACACATCTCTCTCTAAGTGTGATTAATGACAGCAGTTCTAAATTATTAGCTAAATGCATCAGATCATCAGCCGACAACTATTTTCGCCTGGGCACAATGAACGGGCAGTGCCGCAATTGCTCTGTCGGCGGAAAATAATAGATGTCACAATCAAAGTGCTAAAGATTCGACATATACAGCTTTGTCTGCAAAAGTTATGATGCAAAAATCATTTTTGACTGGTAATTGGAGAGATCTAAGAGACCCGAATGCTCTTCAAGGTTTTACAAAATCTATAGCCTATCCCCAAGGCGAAAACCCTCTACTTTTCATGTTAATCACATATTATATTCTACTTTTTCCTTTATAACAAATATTAAGGTGTTTATTAATTTAAGAGGTTGTGATTTAAATCGAATTTCATAATATATATTTTTGTATAATCATTCTAATTTAAGAAGATAGCAAAGCACCTAATTCATTATTGCTTTTAATACAATTATAAAAATTTCATAGGTTTCTAGTCAAAATATTTTAGGAAAAGAACTGTAATTAAACCAATCATGGGCGTTATTTCACTGGGCGTTATTGCATGCACCCATAATATAAGCCTATTTAACAGAAGGAAGCTAACATTGAGTGGTATACCAAGCTCCATTTTAAGGAGTCTTTAAAAAATCTAAAAGTTCATTTCATATGTCCTTTTCACATCCATTCCGATTCATGAACTTCCAGTTTATTTTTCCAGTGCACAGCATTTTGTGGACAAATTATGTCAAGTGCAAATTGCAGTCACGACAACCCGCACAACCCACAACCCACCAAGTAAAGCCCACCCACGCACCGAGGAATCCCACATTCCATCCCCTTTGGCGTTGCCTTGACTTTGTCCTTGACTCGCTCGACTGCAACTTTTGGGCTTTGAGGGCTTCCGGCTGCCAGGGAATCTCGGCTCAGCTCAGAGAGCTCGTTTCCCAGCTGAAAAGCCGGCTTAACAAGTATATAATTAGACCTTTTGCCAGTAATGCGTGGGCGGCGCCTAAAAATAGGCAGCACCTGGCCACGAGTGCCAGAATAGAAGTCCGGAATCGGAATCGGAATCCATCTGTCTTTGTACATCTCTGTATCTAAGGGAACATAGATAGATAGCCACTGCGACCGGGTTGGGGTACAGTCGACACCCACTGATAAGCAACCCCGGACAGCTTTTAACGATTGCGTAACTGACAATGGAAGGGCCGGGGATTGGTGGCCAAGTTTAGCCATCGTAAAATTGCTTTTAGGGACAATAACGTAAACAACCTCAAATGAAAGGGAAACGGAACGAAAGTCGTAATTGCCAATATCCATTCAGACGTGTTTGCACTTGCTAAAAGGCAGTGCAAGATATACCAAGGACTTAAGGATCATCTTTATCATATCATAGCAAGATATTAGATTCGGAATCTATAAAATGTTAGAATATTTAAATACTTTGAGAAAACTCTTAAAATACCCAGTACCAATATATTTGGATTTTATATCAGAAACAGAGCTATTGATAAACTCTACCTTATCGAAAACGTTTATCGGTTGGTGTATAATTATAAATCTATGTATTCACTTTCAATCGTATGTTAAGTTCCCACATAAATCATTAAAAACGTTTGGATTTTACTTTTGGAATGCAAAACTTTGATTTGCTGGGGATTCAAGTAAATGTTTCTAAAGACCTTAAGTCTACAGATGTTTAAATCGTAGAAATATCGAACCACACTGATAACAAAAACTAATGTCAATCAGCAAGAGCCGCTGTATTAAGTTTAAATTTGTTTTTATCAAAACAATTGTCCGTCTTGGGGATAAAAGTCTTTGGAGAGTGTCCATTTGACAAGTTCTTAAAGCGGAATCAATGCGAATTATAGGTTCTCTTGGGTTTTTCCCCCAGGAAAGTCGACTTTTAGGAGGGTGTGTCACAGGTTCGATGTTTATGTTGCAATATTTATGAACTTGGCTCTCGGCTTGGGCTGATTAGAACAGCTGTTCTGCTGCAATCATGCACATTCAAGCACGCACTCACACACAGGGAAAACCGTTAGCCGGTCAGTAATTTACCGTTTTTTATTCCGGCGCATGCGCATGCGCGTCACACACAAAATTCACACACAAAAAAAGCTAGTAAAAAGCAGAGCAGAAACGCGAAAAAAGCACGCACACCTGGCATCACATGCTGCAATTCGAGCAATTGTTTGCCCGCTCACTTAGCACCGCAGAAAACCCACGAGATTGAATGGAAATATTGCCAATAATCATCACTAATTTGCGATAAAAAGCGAAAAAAAATAAAAAAAAAAAACAAAAAAAAAACTAGCGAACGATAACGATAACTCACCATTGGCGTGAATATGATTTGTGTTGTTTGGTTGGACATGCTGATACATGACTTGCTACAGTGCGCCAATGTCGTCACTTTCATGTCACTTTAAACACTGCGAGAGAATGAAAGCGTCGCCCTGCGGCTCTGGGTATTTATAAGGCGCCGGGAATCGGGAATCGGCCATCGGGTATCGGAACGCGAATCGGAATCGGTATCGGCCGCTCTCTCTCTCCTCTTCTCACCTCCTGCTTCTCTGCTCTGCCCGGCGTTTTCCCAGTATTTTTTCTCTTCGACCTTCTCCTTTCTCCTTTTCGAGCAGAAAGTTAAGCAGAGCTTTCGGCAACTTTGCCGGCTACACTGGGAGAAATTAAAGCTAAGTTATGTTCAATTGGAGCTAAATGTACTTTGGAAAAATTCCAAAAAAATTCTAAAGTTCCACTAAAATGCAATTATAAGTTGATATTTACATAATTTACTCTACGAATTATTCCCGAATTTAGGTTTTTAAATTCAGATTTTTTTTGTCAAGCACTATTCGAATACTACTAGTCATGCAAAAAAAAATAGGTTCTTTTTTATAGCAATGCTTAGAATATTAGATATTATAAAATATTTAACAATGTTCGATTGCATCTAAGTTAAACTTAAAAAAATGTAACTAAGACATCTTTAATGAAAGTTCGTTAATTTTTTTAGTTTCGGAAATATTTTTAAATGATTTTTTGGGACCAAACAATATTTTTCCTTAATTTATAATAATATAATAATAATAATATAATATATGAGTAATAACTTTTTTTTTTACATTATAAAATATTATGTTTCTGAATTATATGTGGACTTGATCATAATTTTTCCCAGTGTAGAGAGAGCTTGCGTGGGCGAGCGGCTTGCAGGAGCTCGGAGAAAGAGAGCTAGAGAGGGGTGGAGGGGGAATCGGGCGGCTTGATGACGTAAAATGGGCGGTGGGCGATGGGCGGTGGGTGGCACCGAATTTGGTCGGCGGCACGGAACGCACTTGTTAAGCGTCTAGAACTGGCGGCCCAAAATGCAGGGCCTCCGAACGCTGCAGCCCGGAATCACCTGTTCGTATTTTTAGGGCCAACAGCAAAGGGCAAGACAATAGCACCCTTTGGCCGAAATTTCAAGGAACCCAACCCTAAACACAGCTCTAAAACTGAAGTAATTCACAATGATTTGTAATGGTTTCTATTAAAGATATTTAACATTCTAATAACGATTGTTAACAGAATAGCCAAGTCGCAATTTAATCAGTCCATATATCATTATCGTTTTTGAATTAATTGCAAATTAAGATATGGTAGTTTATAGGACGACGTTTTTAAATTGCATCATTATAAAACATTGTTGTTCCAACACAGATATCACATACACAATGTATTAAGAAGATGGGGGTAAGCTTCAAGGGCATATAAAGGGTGAGTTAGAATATCTGACACCAATGCTGGATTGTATTTATTTATTTATTCTCTGGTTTAAAAGGCAATTGTAAATTACCCAAAAGATATTTCAAGTAATAGAACAGTCTAGGTACATTCACGCTCTCTACTGACTGTGTTGACTGTACATACAATATAGTTTTGAAGGGAAGTTTAGAAGTCAAAAGCACCTGTTTAATAATTTAGCCAGGTTTCTTTATGGCTAATATTTTATGGGGAAACCCTAGTACAATTATCGGGATTTACATATACACTCGACATATTTATGCTTATCCGACTCTTGGCGACGACTTGTCGCCAAAATGTAAGCAAATATATTCCTCGCTTATGCCAACTCTGATTTCAACGAATCTGAGCTGCTGTCTCTGTTTTTATCTCAGATTTCGTGTTTGCACATTGAGAAAATTGGATTAATGGAAATGCATTGAACCCAATAAATTTGCAAAGTAGATAACACGTGTAAAATAAAATTCTAAAATATCCGTCATTACTAAGTGATAAATTTTCATTTCACCAAATACGTATTTATGTTTGTCACTAGTGAACTAAGCTTAATATTTAATTAAAAGTCATTATATTTTAAACAAACTAAACTAATTTGCTAGCAATCAAATTGTCAGCTAATTAAATTGCCTGTTTTTTTTAGATGCTTGCTTAATAAACCAACAATCATTGTAATAATAATAAATTGTCAACAAAAAGTTGCCAATTTGCTTGACAATAAGTCAAACGGAAGCAATAGCAGTTAGTCGATATTGGTATGGAAAATAAATTTAATTTGGAAAAACTTAAATCGTTTACTTTTTGTTTTCAAATAAATTGCTTAGCATTTTTGATGGGAAAATGATAATACACATTTCAATGTAAATTTGGTTTTTTTAGTGTATGATGCATATGTTTATGTTTTTATTTAAATGAAAAGCGATTAAATCGAATATCAGTACTGAGCAATTGTGGGCAAAAAATGATGAGTAAATGGCATTTTTCTTGGTTGCATTTTGTCTCGTCTTGTTTATAATTATATTTTTATTTTTTATTTAAATAGGATATATATATTTTTAATTCTTGCTTCTGGACCCCTCTGAACAGATTTTGTTAATACCTTTTTCTCAAAACAGCACTTCTGGAAAGTGTATATATGTATAAATATATATATTGAACTTGGTTTAAACTGAACAACAAATTTGAATTTCAACATTTGATACATAACAGATATTTGTATATGGAATATCTACCATATGCTTGTATATAAAGCTTGTCTAAAAAAAAATCTTACTTTTCCATGGTAGATAAAGGTGTGGAAAAAATGTATTTGTAAACTACAATATTTATTTTCCTATTTAGACGTTAAGCAACCGTCCTTAAGTTCTTTAAAAATTTACTCATACAACATGTTAGCTGAGTTAACTTTCTGATCTCAGTCACTAAAAGTCAAAATGTGGACAAAAATAACCACATGTTTTTGTTGTACAACTATAGTCCATATTTGTCACAATTGACTTTTCATCCAGTTCAAAATTCACATTGTACATATTGGAAAATGGTGTATTTGATCAAAGGCAACAGTGCGTATGAGTAATATAATTAGGAGCCAATGCGTAGATCCTAAATCGTATTTTTATTTACAAAATTGTATATGTTCTGCCTCACATATGTATGTTTGCAAACCATATAGAAGATTTAAAGGGTCTTAAAAATTTCCATATAAATAAAGACCACTTTAATGTACATACAAACGTACTTACACATGTAAACGAAATCTTGGCGCGGAATAGTCAAAAATGTCAAAAATATATGAAAATTTTTAAATGTACTGCTTTCAAACCTTATTTTTAAATTGACCCAAGATCCTACATATGTTAGTTAGCTTTAAACAGCTCCATTTCTTTTGAATTCGATGGTAAATCCAGTTCTTGAAAAACTCCATGTGTTCGCATCAAAACATAAGCATATTCCGTTTCGGATTAATCCGCATTGACTTCCATGATCAGGTCGCCATGCGCAACATCCTGGGCAATCCAGCCCGCGCAGCGTTTAAGATTCAAAATTAAATTTGAAATGTAAGCATATACAAATAAACCATTGTGAAATAAAAAATAAATGTATGTGTCCTCAAGCCATATACATTCTACATAAAAAAATGTAATGTAGAGCCCCTATAGAATATTTAAGAGAAAATAAACGGCGAGCCCAAACAGATGGCAACGATGGCTTGCAAATGGCAGCACCAGCAATAAGAAAGTCTGGCAGAACTCTCAAATACCCGCCAAAAATTTGAAATTATAAAAACATTTCCACTGCTCTGTACAATATTTATTAATTACGATTTATGTTATGGTTGGTTGATTACAGAAAATACAAAGACAGTGTGTAATTTACATACAATCGAGTTGTTTAAAAACTTTTGGTTAAACATATACAACGCATACGACAACATATAGCAATATTAAAAGATACAAAAATATGTGTACAATTAGGGCATGCGAATGGTGCACAATTTCCAGGCAACGGATATTAGTTTTATACAATTTCAATAGATGCCAACTGAATTACATTTTTGGGGTATTTGAAGGGCAGACTAACTACTTCTTCAATTTTTGTGATAACAAAACTGAGCGACTCTATACTATGTATATGTATAACTAAAGCTCATCAATTGTGTTGGAGCCCTCTATTAAGTATATATATGGGGGTAGTATGACGACTACAACTAGTGTTGTGTGAGAAGACTACACACATCAAATTGGTTTCAAGAAACGAAAGCCCAAAGCAGGACGATGGCCTATGTGGCTAGCTTCCCGACTTTTAACTTTAAAAACGAAACTAAAAATTACGTTGGTGTTGTGGTTTCTGTTGATGTTGACGCTGATGGCGATAACGATGTCTTCGACCTTTTAGCACATGGTGACTGCGGAAGCGGCGCGTCAGCGTCTAGTCAGTTGTCAGTCTCCAAAGGCTTTGCCTCCTCCCACGAGAAGCCGGCACGACCAAAGTGGCCATAAGTGCTGGTGCGCTGGTATATCGGCTGACGCAGGTGTAAGTCCTTGACAATCTTGCCGGGCCTGAGGTCAAAGTTGCGCCGGATGATTTCCAGGAGTTCCTTTTGTGACTTGTGGGATGTGCCGTAGTCGAACACGGTTATGGAAAGAGGCTCGGCATGACCGATGGCGTACGAGACTTGGACCAGGCAGCGCTTGCACAGACCAGCTTTAACCAGTGACTTGGCCACCCAGCGGGCTGCATATGCTGCAGATCTGTCGACCTTGGTGAAGTCCTTGCCAGAGAAGGCACCACCGCCGTGGGCGCCCCAACCTCCGTAGGTGTCCACAATGATTTTCCTGCCCGTTAGCCCGGCGTCACCCATTGGTCCACCGATGACAAAGAGACCGCAGGGATTGATGTGCACAATGGTATTGGCATCAATGTATTTGGCGGGAATTACAACTTTCACTACTTTCTCCATTACTTCCGAGCGCAGGGTCTCAAGCGAAATCTTCTCAGAGTGTTGCATGGACACTACGATGGTGTGGACCCGCTTGGGAACAGCTGATCCCCGATTAAAGAGGTACTCGCAGGTGACTTGTGTCTTCGAATCGGGGCGAGCCCACCAGAAGACGTCCGAGCGACGCAACTCAGCAATCTTCTCGTTCAGTTTGTGGGCCAACACGACCGTGAGGGGCATGCACTCCTCGGTCTCATCGGTGGCATATCCAAACATGATGCCCTGATCTCCGGCACCGATTTCTTCCTCGGCGCGGTTGACATGCACACCGGCAGCTATTTCGGGCGATTGTTGGTCCAATGTCAAGAGGACGTTGCACGTTTTAAAATCGAAACCCTTGGAGGAGTCATCGTAGCCAATGTGCTGCACTGTTTCACGAACAACCTTCTGATAGTCGACCACGGCCTTTGATGTGATCTCGCCGCACAGCAGGATCATGCCAGTCTTAGCGACGGTTTCGCACGCCACTCTTGCGTTGGGATCCTGCTTCAGATGGGCGTCCAAGATAGCGTCGCTGATTTGGTCGCACATTTTGTCTGGATGGCCCTCGCCCACGGACTCGGAAGTGAACAGGAATGTGGCTCCGTCTTCCATGCCATAGGAGTGTCCGTTTGTCTTTTGCGGCATTTTGCTGGGGAGTTTGTAGTGTGTAGCTCGAAGCCTGTAGTTCTGACGGAGGAGAAGGGCTTCAGCATTCTATTTATTTAACGATTATTAATAGAATAGCCAAGTCATAATCTAATCAGTTCATATATCAATACTGTATTTGAACTAATTGCAAATTAAGGTATGGTAGTTTATAGGACGACGTTTTTAAATTGCATCATTTTAGAACATTGTTGTTCCAACACAGATATCACAGATATCATACACAATGTATGAAGAAGATGGGGGTAAGCTTCAAGGGCACATGAAGGGTGAGTTAGAATATCTGACACCAATGCTGGATTGTATTTATTTATTTATTCTCTGGTTTAAAAGGCAATTGTAAATTACCCAAAAGATATTTAGAGTTATAGAACAGTCTATGTATGTACATTCACGCTTTCAATTGACTGTATTGACTGTACATACAATATAGTTTTGAAGGGAAGTTTAGAAGTCAAAAGCACCTGTTCAATAATCTTTCATGGGGAAACCCTAGTACAATTATCGGGATTTACATATACACTCGAAATATTTATGCTTATCCGACTCTTGGCGACGACTTGTCGCCAAAATGTAAGCAAATATATTCGTCGCCTATGCCAACTCTGATTTCAACGAATCTGAGCTGCTGTCTCTGTTTTTATCTCGGATTTCGTGTTTGCACATTGAGAAAATTGGATAAATGGAAATGCATTGAACCCAATAAATTTGCAAAGTAGAAAACACGTTTAAAATAAAATTCTTAATTATCCATCATTACTAAGTGATAATTTTTCATTTTCATTATATTTTTAACAAACCTTTTTGCAAAAAAAAAAACTAGTTTGCTAGCAACAAAATTGTCAGCTAATTAAATTGCCTGTTTTTAGATGCTTGTTAAATAAACTAACAATCATTGTAATAACAATAAATTGTCAACAAAAAGTTGACCATTTTCTTGTCAAACGGAAGCAATAGCAATTAGTCGATATTGGTATGGAAAATAAATTTAATTTGGAAAAACTTAAATCGTTAACTTTCTGTTTTCAAATAAATTGTTTAGCATTTCTGATGGAAAAATGATAATACACATTTCAATGTAAGTTTGGTTTTTTGAGTGTATGTTGCTTTTGTTTATATTTAAATGAAAAGCGATTAAATCGAATATCAGTACTGAGCAAATGTGGGCAAAAAATGATGAGTACATGGCATTTTTCTTGGTTGCATTTCGTCTTGTTTATAATTATATCGTTTTCATTCAATGGCTTTTTTATTTTAACAGGCTATATATTTTTTTAATCTTTGCTTAATACCCTTTTCTCAAAACAGCACTTCTGGGCAATGTATATATAAATATATATATTGAACTTGGTTTAATAGTTAAACTGAACAACAAATTGGTATTTCAACATTTTATACAACAGATATTTGTATACGGAATATCTACCATATGCTTGTATATAAAGCTTGTCCAAAAAGTAAAATCTTACTTTTCCATGATAGATAAAGGTGTGGAAAAAATGTATTTGAAAACTACAATATTTCCTTTCCCATTTAGACGTTGATCAACCGTCTTTAAGTTCTTTAAAAATTTACTCATACAACATGTTAGCTGAGTTATCTTTCTGATCTCAGTCACTAAAAGTCAAAATGTGGAAAAAAATAACCACATGTTGTTGCTTGTACAACTATGGTCCATATTTGTCACAATTGACTTTTCATCCAATACAAAATTCACATTGTACATATTAGAAAATAGTGTATTTGATCAAAGGCAACAGTGCGTATGAGTAATATAATTATGAGTCAATGCGTAGATCCTAAATCGGATTATTTTTTATAAAATTACATATGTTCTGCCTCACATATGTATGTGTGCAAGCCATATATAAGATTTAAAGGATCTTGAAAAAATTTCCATATAAATAAGGACCACTTTAATGGATATACAAACATACATACATACAAATGTAAACAAAATCTTGGCGCGGAATAGAGCCTAATGTCAAAAATATATGTAAATTTTTAAATGTACTGCTTTCAAACCTTTTCTTCAGTTGACCCAGGAATCCTACATTAGTTAGTTAGCTTTGAACAGCTCCATTTCTTTTAAATTCAAGGATAATTCCAGTTTTTTAAAAACTCCATGTGTTCGTGTGTGAAAATAAGCATGCTCCATTTCGGATTTATCCGCATTGACTTCGATAATAAGGTCGCCATGCGCAACATCCTGGGCAATCCGTACAGTCCATCATATCTTGCATTTCCCCTTGTTTTCCATTGTTATTTATTTATAATTTAAGCAAGCAAAAACGTAAGCAAAACACCAAACACCTGTTTGGTAATCGATAGGCACAGTCGATAGTTGAAAGGGTGGCAACGCCATAATCTGATTGGAGCTGCCACATGGCTAACAGCCCGCGCAGCGTTTAAGATTTAAAATTAAATTTAAAATGTAAGCATATACAAATAAGACATTGTGAAATAAAAAATATATTAATGTGTCCCCAAACCGTATACATTTTACACAAACAAATTTAAAAAGTTAAGGCTGTAGAGCCCCTATATAATAATTATGGAAAAATAAACGGCGAGCCCGAACAGATGGCAATGATGGCCTGCAAATGGCAGCACCAGCAATAAGAAAGTCTGGCAGCACTCTCAAATACCCGCCAAAAATTTGAAATTATAAAAACATTTCCACTGCTCTGTACAATATTTATTAATTACGATTTTTTGCGAGTCATGCATGCATCAAGGTGTTTCTTACAAATAAATTATTGCTTACTGGCGCTCGTTTCGCTTTCTCGAGACTGCCCTAGTACGTAAATTGTTCACAAATGCTTAAACTGGGCTGACAGGAATCCTAATTTAGCGAATAATACAAGTCGTATATATAGATTACATAGATTACATGTATAGATACTTTCGTGTGTTTGATTGAAGTTAATCAATAACCGATTGTTTTGTAACAATTGAAGTTAAAGTTAAATAAATAAAATACCACTAGTTTGATTTTAAACTGCTACAAAATCGGTTAATTTGACATTGACATTTAAAAAAAAAAAACAAAAAAAAACTGTTTAAGCGACAATGACACGATTTGATTGTTTTTCTCCTGTTCGGCTCTGTGCTCTCAATCATTTCTTAGGACCTAGAATCTTGGGACTACACACAGGGAGTGGGACTATAATCATCTGGGGGAGGATTACGCACAGGTGCGCGCCCTCCGTTGGAAGCGCTTCATGCGTCGATACCAGTCCTCCTTCCATTCGATCACTATGGAGTGCGGCCCAATGCCCAGGTATCCGGGTGGCGCCTCCGAGTCCCGACCCAAGATCAAATAGGATCTGCAAAAAAAGGGTTTAGAATTAAAAAATGATATAACAAAGAGTATTTCTAACTCTACATATCGGGATACCATTTACATAGGTTACCCTATAACTTGGATAAGGAGTCATCTGCCAAGCAATCAATCTTAATTACCAACTTTACCCTATTAACAAGAAACTCTCCCTAAATCCATAGTTCTTGAAATGTTCAAAGGTTGATTACTTGATTGTGATAAAGTTACCATGACTACCATATCTTGTTCTTAATATTGGGTAGCTATCATCCATATAAAGTACTTCTAGTTATCTTACAGTCTTTTTTTCTACCCACAAGGCTCACCTGTTTACTCTGATCTTGGGGCAGCGGCACTCCAAATCCTTAGTCGGTATGATCCAGGTCATAGGACCGCGTTTTAGGGTTGTACTCGGCATTCCGTAGACGTTCCCCGCGCCGCTGCTTTCGCCTGGCCTGCTGCGCTTGAAGACGGCCTGGATCTGCAGATCGTAGTGCTCCATTTCGCTGTCGCTGGGACTGGAGTTTGGATTGGGATAGTGGAACTCGTACTCCGTCGTAATCGGCGACCTCGGCGATCCCGGCTGGTCTTGGTCCATTTCGTAGTCCGCCACGTCGGGATCCATTGCGCGTCGCTGAGACTCCCTGCTGGCCGCCTCGCTGCTCGTATCGCGACCAATTACTTTGGCCATTATTGCTAATGGGGGAGAGGGATATATCAGTAGGGTATAGTATATATTTATAAGGATGAACTAAAAAAATAATTGAGAAATGGTACTTTGGTACTACAAATGGTACTTCTTATGGAATTAAAATATATTATTAATGGTTTTCATATTAAAGTTAAATAGAAAATTAATCAAAACGCCACTCCTTATAAAATTAAAATATATATTATAGGTTTAAAAAATTCTATTACTTTAGCATTTAAGCATAGTTTAAATTTAAAATTAAATATAAATTAGGAACATATAAATATATCTTAATTTTCTCAACTCACCGTAGTCTCTTTTGCAGAACTTGTTTAGGTTTAGCCTTTTGGTGCTGACTCTGCATTTGCCGCATTCTGAAAAGTCAAAAATTGGATGGTTTTCTATTAGCAAATGGGTTAAATAATACCCCGTTCGCACTGTGAGGTCCTCATTCCCTTGGAATTAGGAATGTCCCACACAGAGCGAGCAATCACTTTGGCATTTCACAGATGACATAAAGCTGAGCTAATGGGCAAGTGGATCGGAGTGATATTGCGTTAGAGGTTAATTGGGGATAGGATTTGAATGGGGCTCGCTCCCTATTCCTACGACACTGGCCCTTTTCCATTTGTCCTTCGGCTGGGGCATTCCACTTTGGTGTTTACAATTTAATTGCAAAATTTATGTCTTTATGGCCAATGCCAATTAGCAGAAACAGAATCTGAAACAGAAACAGTGGCAGCAACAACAGCACTGATGCTCGATCAATTTTACATTAAGACTGCCCCGCCGTGCACAGAAAAAAAAAAGTTTTGCAGTCCTTAATGCCCTAATATTGCACCTGCAACTTCGACTGAAGAATTCGCGTTTTACATTTTTATTGATTTTTCGTGTTATTTTATGTTTATTTATTTATTTTGAGTCCCAAATTATAGTATTTTCGAATGTTTATCGTATTTATCTCTCTGTATTTCGAATTCGTGCCTTGGGCCGCCTTTTGAGGCGACTAAAATTAGCCAAGAAGTTTATATTTTGTTTTTCCTTTGGCTGGGCATTGCAATTTGCATTGTTGTTCTCTCCGCCGCCGATCGCAATGTCAAAGCAAACGTGACACAATTGAAACAAACTCTCGATCTGTTCGTGGCATAAACAAATATATATTAAGCGAGTTGAACGATTTATCAATCGATTGAACTGGATAAGAGGGAAGGTCGAAAGGTAAAATAAAGTCCAAAATCGAAAGTGAAAATGGCACTTTCCCCTGGGCTATTTATGGAGCTCGCTCCCATCTGATTAAAGTGCATTTCTCCGATGCACTTAGCTAGCAAACGATATTTATCGCCGTCATTTAAAGATCATTAGCCACGCCCCGAATACGAACGAAAATAACCGAAAATAGAGCTGGGAGATTCGAAATTTCTGACTCATTATTCGGGAATCCCTCTTTTGGCCATTTTGGCTATGCTATACGGGTTTAAGTGGGCCAACAACTCATAGAACAAGTGAGAAAAAATTGCAGATAAAAATTGGAAGATGGGGAAAATACCTGAAGGTTAACCGGGCATAACTTATATCATTCATTCTTTCTATCTCAGGATTAAATAATATAACTTTCTTTAAGTTAATCCAAAATATTGCAAACCTTCGGTAAACAGCCCATCCAACTTTAATTTCCATTTGTGCAAATTTTGAGCAAACATAAATCTTCCTAAAATTTGCCAGTCATCAAATTAACATAACATTAAAATTGACCCACGACCCCTGGCAAAACACACACACAGTTGGGTGCTTTTGCGCTGCGGGGGCAACTAACTTTAAATTAACTCAAACTTGGACAGAATTTTAAATTAATTTAATAAGATTATCAAATTATAAATTCATAATTAACATTCATGTTCGTGCTGAGTGGTGGGTGGTTGAGAGGGGGGGCCAAATGGGCGGTGCCAGCCACGCCCCCTCATGTTGTGCCAATGAATAGCAAAGGACGAACTTTTTACGCCCGTGTCTGTGTGTCCATTTGCCTAACTCAGTTCTTGGTTACAAGGAATGGAAAACTTTCCACCGGCAACTTTTCCAGCTTGCGCTTTTCTTTGCCGTTGACAAATAAATTTAAGAGGGTAGATCTTTAAGCGCACTCCTCATCTCAGTGTTCTGCATTTGCATTTTTGGTCGGGATGGAGTGGCGTTTGGGTCCTTCGGCCGGAGGCAACTTGATATGCAACAATTGCAGCCAGGAATTGATCCTAGCCGTCTGTCTGCCAGCTATTCATATTTGGCTGCAATTTTAATGGATTCGCAGAACTTGCTCTTCTGGCTGGCATGGAGGTAATAAAATATTCTTTAGCTACAAGGCATGTTCAAAAAAATATTCGAAATTCAATAGAGTTAATAAAAGGAAGTTGCCCAAGTGGAAAGCTAATACTTTAGTTTTTTCCCCCTTTCATGAAATTCTTTTGAGAAGAATTTACCAATATTTCGGAAAATAATATTTTAAACGACATTCATTTTTGAAATTTAAAACAGTTGCCTATTCTTTGAAGATTTTCTAATCTATAGAGTGGTTTTTATGGGTTTTGAAACAATATAATTTAAACCTGCCAACCCTTATATAAACGTCAAAAAATCCAACTACATTGGATTCGTTTCTTTCCTATTTCGCTTTGATTTGGAGAAAAATATTGCTACATTTTAGAATAAAACCATTTTTTTATACAACATTTTTTTTCAATTTAAAAATGTTAAATAAAAGTGCTACTGCATTGGATTCCTGGCTTTCCTTCTTCGCTTCCATTTTGTTATGTATTTTAAGGAGAAAAATATTCCCAAAATGTTGGAACAAATTTTAAAAACGAATCTTAATTTTAAAATATATTTTTAAATATGTTTCCTGTTCTAAAAATATTTTACACCTCTTCTGAAGCTTTATATTTGAAGTTTTATTTTGAAAAAACCCTATAAACAAATCACTATAAACAAATGAAAGCTGCCAAGACGTGATAAAAAATGTCGAATAAAATCAGCAACTTCTTCAGATTCTTGACTCTCCCTCTTTTTTTTTTACTCGGTCACTTGGCAATGACAATGGGACTCTATTATGATTAACTCGGCGCTTATATTTCCTGTGGCTGCTTAACTTGCTCAGTCAATTTGTCATTGTTTCCACTTGCAGCTGCATAAACGGCTCATCCTTACCCCCATCCTGTCGTCCTTGGATTCTAGTATCCTTGGATTCTTGGATCCTTGGAAGCAGCCACCTTTGGGTTATCCCGCAGTGACTTTGCCTAATGCCTTGAGCAAATAGTTGGGAGCAATTAGCGGCGTCGGCAGAGGTTCTACTTATACGTATATCTACTGTGGACACTGGACACAGTGCGACTGAAAAGTAGGCGACTGCTCTTCTCGTCGCCGCTGCAGCTTATTCATGGGAAATTAAATAAAAAACTTTTTTAATACATTTGCTTTGCCAAGTTTCGCCTGCTCGCTGTCATTCTACACTTTCTGGCCCTCGTATTCCCTGCTTTTCTTTCTCCTTTATCTTTTTGTGATGTTTCTTTGGGGTCCTTATTGTTGTTGTTGCCACTGTTGCTGCTGCGTTTTTAATACCCTTTAGTTGGAAATATCAGGGGTATGCGGGAATTTTGAATGGGTACCTGGATGTGTTATAAAAACTGTACTGAAAATTTTGAGTGTAATTTTTAGACAGCGGATTATATATTCAATTCCAAAAAAAAAATTGGCAGAAATTTTTTTTATAAATTAATTCGTCTATGGGGCAAGTTTGACATTCTAAACATACTATAATATAAGAACTACAGCTATCATGTATCAGTTTGTTTTATAGCCATGGTTCAATAAGGAAAAATAAACCAATCGGTAAAAACATCTTAGTGAGGGGATTGAACACACAACCTAACCTTACTTAACCTATGATTCTTCTACCTATGATTAAAATTGTTTATTTTTTATGAGTTATTGCTTAAGTCGCCACAGTTATGAAGGAAAAAAATGGATTTTGGTTAGATCATCAAGTAGGTTGATCGAACTCAACCTAACCTACATTTATAAATCTTTTATTTTTCTTTAAATTTAATATTTTTTTATTGCTTTAAAATGTCAAAATAAAAGTAGTGAGTATGGGTTATCTTAAGTTCGTTACCCTGTACAAAGATGTCCTGTTGTTTTTTCTTTCTTGGAATTCTATTGCAAAGTTTGTTTTGCTGCGAGAGGGAGAGGGAATGAGTGTGCGAGCGAGAGGGGGCTAGAACTGGGCTTAGTATGATTTATGCTGCGTGGCGCATTTTGTATGCTTGTTGCACTTCGCCCATCCCACCCCCTTTCCTGCTCTCCGGGGCCCCACTGTACTTCCTTCGCCACTGTAACTAAAAGTTGCGTGCAAACATTTGCGTTGTCTGTTAAGTGCCGTTGTCCCCGTCCTTGTCTTTCCTCCCTGCTCCTTTCTACGCTCCTTGTTTTTCCGCTTCCACTTTTCCTGACCGACAACCGACTGCACTTTAGCGGATTTGTGTTTTCTCACCCATTTGAAAGGATTACAAAGGCGAGGCAAGCGCCACGGCAAAGCAAGCGCCTCCTTGGCCGCGGCCTTTAAACAGTGGGCCCTCGCTAATGGGAAAATCAGGGGTAAAGGTTTCTGACAAAAAAAGCTAAATTAAACATTTTTCCAAAGCTATGAATATCCTGCAAATAGCCATATTAGCATGAACCTTACGGAACTTATAAATTTCTAGGTGGTGATCTCATCATCTATCATTAGTAATCAATTTCTGAAGATGCAATACATGATATAACCCATTATAACTTATAACTTATATGTCATATTTAATAAAATTATCCTTATGATCACTTTTTCATTCTCCTAGTTCAATTTATTTAATCAATTTATATAAGACTTACTCATAATAAAAGCATTCCATTTAACATGCATATTCTGGAGCTCCCCAGATATTCCTAAGTTCTCAGGTTCTCAATATCTTTTGGATCTATACTTTCGATATCTTTCTTCTCTATATCTAAGGTTCTCTTTACCAAGACTTCACTGTAACCACTGATAAACAATACAACCAGTTGGCATAGACACCCGCAAAAAGATGGGAATATGGTAAGATGGGGGAGATGGGGACGGACTGGGATCCGGATAGTCGGTTAGCACACAAAACACAACAGATAGATATGGATATGAGAGGAGGCACTTACTTACCCCTGCCGCCCTCGGTGCGATAGTACTGGGACTGGGCGGCCGTTCCGGAGGCGCCATTGCGATCGACGCCAACTCCTGGCGAGGATTCGGCATCATCAGGCTCGGGAGCGGTGTTCTGTGTGTCCAGCATGTTGATCATTCGCGGCGGTTGCTCTACAGTTGGGAAAAAGTTGTGTTACTAAGGATAAATAATATATTTTATATAATATTTTCACGTATTTACATTTATTACAAATAAACCATCAGGTTCTATTCAAAAATCCTAGTCAAAAACAGTAGAGTATACATTTGAATACATTTTTTAGATGTTAATATTCCTATTTATTATTTAAATCCTATAATGTAAGTTTAATATTTAGATCATTAACATATATAAAAAAGTAAATTTCTTATAGTACTCTAAAACGTTTTATAAGAAAAGTAAATATTATTTGTAAAGATCTTTAAAATATAAATATAATATCAACGATTTAAATGTGTAAATCCCCTTAAAAGTTCCACAGCTATTTTGAAGATCTTTCGAAATCCCGAATACTGCAGATGTCCTTGGGATATGGGAATCTGCAACTATCTACATATACTACTTACTTATGCAGGGGGCGATGTGGGAGCGGCTCTGCTGGTAGCCCCTGGCGCATCGGTTGCAGGTCAGTCCGGTGACCCCGTCCTTGCAGGGACATTGACCGCTGGTGCTGTTGCAGATCTTGCCAGATGAGCCGATCGGATGGCACTCGCAGGCTGGAAAAACGAGGAGAGATACGAACGAACCATTAGCTCGGCTAGATCTAGATCAGAAGTATTGGATGGATGGGGGGTGGGCTGAAAAACAAGATGCAGATGCTGCTGAATTTGCTCTCGGAGCGTGCTGAGAGCTTAATGGACACGGTCCGGCACTTCAAAGACAAAATGGCAATCGCGAATCGCCGCCGGAATCGGAATTGGAATCGGTATTGCATTGCCAATCTGGTCCACTTGAGTTTTACTTAAAGTCTTTCAAGTTCTGATTCTGATTTCAGCAGCATCCCGCGATTTTCGACCCCCAAGCGACTACCACCGTCCTTGTTCAAGCAGATTCGTTTATGAGCCGTGGAAATGTACATTAACAGATACGATTACGGTCCGAGTATTCTGGCTATATATATATATGTATGCACGGGTGTATTCCGGCAAATTGAGTGCACGCCACCAGTTAACAGCTGTCCGTGTCCGCCGTGTCCGTTGCTTGTCCGTTTCTTGTCCGTCCGCACACGGTTAATTGCAAATGAGAGTGCAAATGGGCCCGCCCAGCATTATTTTCCGCCCTCCTCCCAGTCTTTTCCTTTATATAATCAGTGTGCACTGGAACAATGCCAGTTTTCCGCATTTCCATATTAAAAAAAAAATTAAATTATTGCAAGGTAGAAGTTGAATCATTAAAATAAGGCAACCTTGCATGGATCATTTAAGCGCAAACATAAGTTAATTATAAGGTAACACACTACTAACAAAAGGAGTTATGGTTTTTATCAATGTGGTTACGTTTATGGTATATGGTTTTTACCTTAAACAACTTGATATCAGAAAGGTCAAATTTATAGATCCAAAAGTGCCTGATATCTTAATATATTCATATACTCACAGTGGGTGAGCCATATCTTGTACTATCCTATCTTATCCTCTTTTACATTTCTTACAAATCGTAGTTCTGCACATTTTTTAAACAGGAACAGAACTTGTTTTTCTGTGTTTAAATTCCCTAGCTTTATATATTTTTAACGCGTCACATCTGTTTTAAGAGGAAAGGACAGAGAAGACTAATTCTTCGTTATCCCTTATTTCACGACTTTTGTCCTTATTTTCGGGGGATTATTTGTGTCATATGTGTCGGTCTGAGACTATTGTAAGGGCCAAACACAGTTGTTGCCTCAGCTGGGCCAGCTCCCTGTGGGTTGTTTAGTTAATAAGCCGCTTTTGGCCACATTTAATGGGTCTTTGCCACGGCTCTTGGCCAAAAGCTGTTGCATATTTAAAGATTTAGCTTGTGTGTGATGGGTTGTGTTCGGCGTAGGCAAAGGTGCATGTCAAGTTCTGGATACATTTAACCCATTAGTGAGGTTCATAAGTCGCTTGTTAGGCTGCACAGTGAAAAATATTATCATGAACGAACTATCTTTGGTTTCTTTCTTGGGATATGATGTTTATATTGCCAGTTTATCACTAAAGACGCCCATTGCCTTGGAAAATTCTTTCTTTTATATAGATAGTAATGGGTTAACTAGGCCTACGGCTCATCCTACTGTCCTGCTCCCACTCTCCGAACCTCTCGCTTCCACCTTCATACCCCACATATGTAGGTACATATACCGTGTTCGTTTCGTGCGTTCGTGCAACATTTGGTAATTTAATCCGATTTACAATAAATTAAATGCGATTTATATGCACACAGTGACACATCCGGATGATAACAACAACAATAACGACAACGGCAACAACAACAGCAACAGACAATAATAACTTGCAACAACAGCAACATGAGCAACAATTCCGTGTGTCCATTGTTGTTGCCTGCAGGGCGTTTCGTAGTCCCCAAATGGCACAGTGGGTAGAAAGGTGTTTTTACCAACATCCTGCTGGTTCAAATATATTTTAAAAATTTAAAGGATTTTAACTTCCCATCAGAAATCTTTTTATAAAATTATAAATATTTTAAAACATTTTAAGAAGTTTCGTAAAAGTCTCTTTATAAAATGACTTTCTAATATTTTCAAATTTTTTTAGGAGTTTTTTATCTAAGTTTTAAAACTCTAAAGCCCTTTATAAAACCGAAAAGGAACTAATATTATGAAATATTTTAAGAACAGAAATCTCTTTACAAAATCGAATATGACTTTTGAGTATTTTCAAATATTTTTATGAAATTTTTATAAAATCGAAAATTATTTATGAATGTTTTCAAATATTTTTACGAATTTTTTACAGAAATCTTTTTACAAAATCGAATTGGGTTTTTGAATATTTTCAAATATGTTGATGAGTTTTTAATTTTAGAAAATGATTTTTGAATACTTCGAAATATTTTTAGGAGATTTATGTTTTAGTTCCCCAAACAGGTATCTTAATATCTAACAAATGTGCACACTTTTCAACCATCCTGGTTCCAGTGTGCGACATACGGTGGGTTTGGGGCCAAACAATATGACAACAATATGCGAGTTGTGTGCGCTGCGCTATCTGCGAAGAGCAGAGTGTGGGCCATTTGGATGGGATATGGTCTGAGGACCTGGGGAAATGGGATATGGGATACTGGATACGGGATACGGAATATGGGATATGGGGATGTGGGACTTGGGACTCTGGGCTTTTGGATATTGTTAAAATAAGCAAGCCAGGAAAAAACGAAGCCGGGAATGCGAGTGGCGGAACGCGAAGTGAGCGAGTTCATTACACATCCACAACCAAAATCCATATCAGTGCACGGCATTGGCATTGGCATTCATATTCATACGTATATATCCTCCCCATATCCGGATCCCATCTGCATCCCTTGGTGCATTCCATATGCTCCGCCCGGATTTTCCCCCCGACCCGCTTTCCATTTGTGAATCCGTTTTTCCCTGTTTTTCATCCCATATCCCCACATATAGTCGTGTGGTCCATTGGCCGAGCTAAAGATTATGAATTTTCATTATGGCCAACCATTCGAGTGGCTTCATTGGCGAATGGTCCTCGGCGGCGGATTTCCCCAGAGCCATTTGCATTTCTATTTAATTATTGAGTGCACAGTTCCCTGGATGAATCAGGGAAGCCGAAGTCGAAGAAGCCCTTTCACCACAGAACTCCTTTGAATTTAACTCGAAGTTGTGGACGATGTAGTGCGACCCAATTTTGGACAAAGAGCTTCAGACAGTCACTTCTTTTGGCTTATCCCCAGATCGATTCGGGTCAGGGACTCCCGAAATAAATGAGCTCCTAATGAGGGGGATACGCAAATGAATCACTCGAACAACTGACTGCCTGACTGAGTGGATATTTGATAACCTACTTGTGAATGTCAGGGGATTCCAGTGAAAGTGAATCAGTGAGTTTTGCTACTCCTTTGGCAGCAAGTCTTATCCACTTTTAGCATGGCAAATATTATTTTACCCCACTGCGGTTGCATATTTTAACTCCCTTCTGTGCACCATTAAATCAGAAATATTTATTAATCGAATTATTATTGATTCACACTTCCCGGGCGTATTTACTCCGCGTTGAAAAATGTGATTTAAGGCCATTATCCACTCATTAGATCATTGATTTAAAACGAATTTCTCGCTGCGCAGCGATTCAAAGTTACCTCATTGAACGACCTATTAAACAGTTGAGTACACAGAAATAAATATGCATGTTCATGTGCGTACGAGTGTGTGCCGAATATTTATACCCACATATATCCATCCATGTTTATTCACATTTGCAGGTATGTTTTATGGCATCTGCCAGGCATGGATATTTTTAAATCAATCATTCGCAGTATGACTGGTATTTGTAGATGCAACAAAAAAAAAAACACCGAGTGCGTTGTTTTCACCCTCCATTCCCCTTGACCTCCGACCTTTTGCCATTTAATTTGGACAATTTTCCGACTATGAATATATTTCGAATGTGTTGTTTTACTTATTTTGCTGCATGTCAAGCAAAAAATTAGATTACGCCCCATCCCGTTTTCTATATATCTTGTTTTTTGAGAACTTTGTTGCCTTGAAAATGATTTCCAGGTAGTAGCTTTAAAAGCCCCCAGCACTTGGAATTATTTTTCTTGGCTCTCGCTTCCTTTTGCGGGGCAAACAAAAATTAATTAAGCAAACCACCCACTCACTCAATCTCAAGATCCCAAACCAAAAGTACTAACACCCAAAAACAAGGCACTGGGCCTAGTGTAAACATCATAAAGCAAATCAAGCGCAATTTGTTATTGTTTATTTCAACTTTGCACAAGCAAGCCCCCGTATGCCCCCTGAAAAAAACCCCAAGAAACGCCACTGACCACTGGAGGAAAGTGCGTTACATAAATTCACCGCAAAAGTCTCTTCCTTCAGCCATCAATTGCCATAAAATATTACCCGAAAATTTCTAGTCCAACAGCGACGAAACGAGAAAAACCAAAAACCGAACAACTGAAAAAGAAAAACGAAACGGGAAAATGAAAAGGAAAATTGTTAGCCATAAAGAGCACAGCTGCCACTAGTCAGGGGGCTATTGTTGATGCTGCTATTTGTTATTATTAGCAAAAACAAAAGCCCACAGAATCGTGCAATTTTCCAAAGAAAACCAAACAGACTCCTTTTGCAGTGAGGAATTATGAGGAAGATTTCGCAGACAAAGTCTGCCGCGCCATCGGATGATTTGCAGTGAGAGATTACACCTGACCAAGTGGCGGGGATCTGCGGATCCACTCTGTAACACTAACCAGAACAGATCGGTTGAATATCTATGGATAATGAGTGTACTTCTACTTGTGCATTCGAGGAAGAGCCACTGGTGCAAGTACTGGGTACCTGGAAAAATAAACCATCTGATTCGGATCTGTCCGAGATTTAATTCTGATGAAAATTTAATTTTTCATAATAATGGGTTTTATTATCTGTACCTATATTTATAAGTTGTTTCCAGGCGAAAGAGATATATTAAAAAAATAAGGTTCTGATTAGGCGATACTCAAGATATAAATTCATAGATATACATAATGGAAACAGAAAAATCAGAGAAATAAAAATAACGAATAGGTACAATTTTATGAACAATTTATTAGGTACGCTAATAAAACGGAACTGAAAAAATTGAAAGATTTCATATTCGATTATACATAACGGGAACAGGAAATAAAGCTTAAGCCGATTATTTTAACAATTTCCACGTAATGAAACTGACAAATCGAAATATTGAATGGGTACATATAATGAACAGTTAATTAGGTACACTGTTGAAACAAACGTAGTATATTTAATGATTTTATTTTCAATTTAAATATTTTTGTTATTTTTTAACATTAATTTATTTATTTTATTATTTTAATTTTAGAAATATTAAACCTAACATTTTAAACTTTGATTTTAGTACCTTGATACCTCTATTTTTACCTCGATTTAAATATATTCAAACTAAATGTAATTCATATATTTAGTACAAGATTTGAAATTCATGAGGCAGTTATTTATTTTTTATATTACTTTTTTTTAACATTTCATATAAGTACATTTGTTAATATCTAATGGTTTTCAATTATTTTGATATCCTTCTGACTGCTTACTTTACTCATCCTATATGGCTAATTTGCACATCATTCAAGCCCCTACGTACTTAAACAGAACTCCCTTAAGGTAGGGATTACACATTCAATTAAATGCACACACTCGCGACTGCCGCCAATGATTCACTCGAATGATCTACCAATTGCTCATGAATTTAAATGAGCCATTTGATTTACCCCGAAAGCCTCGAACCGGTCCAAAAAGGCGATTCACCTTTGCCATCGCACTTCACACTTGAGTTTCAGCCGGCGGGCGGAACTTTTCTCGGGTCTTATTAATAAATCAAAGGCTTCGCGCGACACTCCAGGAAAAGTTGCTATCCCCCCGTTTTCCACCCATTTTTCCGGGCTGAAAAAAGTTTATCGCGGTTGCAACTGGCGCAAAGTTCGCTCAACTTTCATTCGCCGTTCAAATGAGCAAAATGTGAAGGGAAAGGCAAAGCCTCTGCTCGTCTTGCTACAATTTTCTGTTGCATGTACAAAGTTTTCCGGCTGCCAGGTAGTGGGGAAAATCCAGGGCTAGGAAAATCGTCTCAGACCAACAGACGGATGGGGAAAAAAAACTTTTCGCGCTTTTCAAATTGTGCGTTAAAGATTGAGGCGCCTCGGGAAATAGGGAAATGTATGGCCAGCGGGGGAGGAGTAAACAGATCTGAATGGGCCTATTGAAAATCAAATGGCGCGCCGTAAAGTAGGCAATGCCGAGCCGAATTGTTGCCAAACTCTCCTCGCTGAAGTGCACCGTTTCGGAAAATGATTTTCCAACTGGGGAAATGGGGGGTGAGAAATAGCGGGTGAAATGGCAGCGCCAATTTGACGCTCGAACAATTTGCACAGCTTTAAATGTCAGCTCGCATGCAAAATGTCATAATTCAAATTGGGCGGTTTCTATCGCCCTTGGGCAAAGTGTCCAAAGTGTCCATGGATGGGCACATGGGGTCCTTGCGGGTTAAACGGCGCTGTAAGCACATATATACACTGGGGAAAACGGAAGCTTAGAAAAATCACAGCCAGAAGAGTAGGATATGGAGGTACGTTTAAATAAAACTCATTAAAAATGAAAGTATTATTATTTTTATGCGCTTATGTGCTTTAAAAAATTATATAAATCGAAAACCAATAGTCATATGAATATTAATATACAATAATATAATTTAATATTTATCAAGTTCTAGCACTAACTAACCAAAAAAAAATATATATAGTGTAAAAGATAGATAAATGATAAAATTCGGTACTTAAGATCATAAAATAGTTATACTTTTAAGGAACGAATTTTAAAATTTCTTCAACTGTTTTTAGTACGTTGAAGTATTAGATTTTAAGTCCATATAAGCTAAGCTGAAAAAGTCAAAAGAGCTCAATTCTAAACTAACGTGAATCAATAAAATCTTTTAGAATTATATAGATTTCAAAACGAAATTTAGAATGTCATTAATTTAAGTACTCATAAACTTAGCACAAAAATAACCCAATCCATCATATAATCCATAGAGTTATCGTCTTGACTTAAGATAATCAATCAAATCTGCTCAAATTGAGTATGTTTTTGAAAATTCCAAAAGCATAAACGATTCGTTCAGGCGTACCCTTTCCTCTTTTCCCTCATAAAACTCATCTTTTTCCATCAATTTTTTTTCCTACCTCCGTTTTTTGTTTAGCTTTGTCGAAAATGTTTGGAAAATGTCTGTGTTCTGGGCACGAAGTTTTATAGCTTTGCAAGCAGAAAATTTGTCACGGGACTTAGTTTTGGTTGGACTTGAACCCACCACCACCACCACCCACCGACTGACTCTGCGGACTGTTTAATAGATTTTTCCGGCTTAGTTTTCGAAGCCACCTTGGCGTGTCGTATGATAAATGCATTTCGCGCTGGCATTCCGAAATTTCAATTAAGTTGCCGAGCGACCCTCGCCGGGGCGACATTTAACCTTTAAGCGATTCGCCACAGTTGCAATGACGCGTTTTATGAAATTCTAATGATGTTTGACTGATTCTGGATTACTAATTTCTGACTCCTGTTTCCTCCCCCACAAATGTGAGGTTCTTGCCCTCATCCTCATTCTAATTCGCATTTTCATTTCATTTTCATACTCATCCGCCCCCTTTTCCGCATTTTCATGAACTTTGGGCAATAAAGAAACTTTTCCCGGCTACGTGTGTGTGGCATTATTTTAATTGCCGCTCCTGCTGTTTTCCATCCATGTTATTGCTGTAACATTTCGCACGTGACTTTCTGATTTTATGGCTTTTAATTTCACGTATTTAGTTACGGATAATGTTAATTGTATTCCAGGGCACGCCCACGCCCACGTCCACTGCCCACCAATTCACCGACTCCCCCAGAATCTGTGGAGTTTCCCCATTTCCATGGACACATGCGAATCCGGAGAGTCTTTTGTCATAGTGGATACGCCTATGAGTTCCGGGCAGTTGAAAACAATTGCCAGGCATTCAGTTGTACACCCTAATTACTGGGCGGTGATAAACGGTGATGGCAGATATGACACGATATGATGAAAGGGCGGTCTTGTCAACACAAGGGAATCCGATGCGGGGATGGGATCTGCGGTCGATTGTAACTCTGTTCAGGATTAACACTTAAATGTTATGAAGGAATATAATTAACAATGATTTAGTTTGGCATAAAATGTAGAATACTTGTTTTCATCCCATTTTAAAAACATATTTTTAAACTGACATATGTACACTTGACTAATTTTTTATGACCTCTAACTAAATATAAAAAGAAATGCTAACCGAATTATATAGAAGAACTCTAGTAGAGTACAAAAATATAAAATTGAAACATCAATCCTTGAAATAAATTGATTTTAAATAAATAAATATAAATATATAATTGTGAGCTATATTATATATAAAATATAATGATTTTGTAGTGAACTCATATTTCATAATAATTATATTTTTCAGACTTTAAGTTGGTCAAATAAATGAATTCTAATATATTAAAAGTATACTAAATACATTTTAATGATTTATGTATATAAACAATAAATACCATAAACTTTATATAGCAGTACTCGTGTAATTTAAAAAATTTTAAATTTAATCCTTCATCGAAAAATAAAATGATATTTAACACATCCAAAAATCCTTTAATACAAGTATATATACTAAATTATGTTTTTCATTAACGAAGTAATTAAAATGTAAATAAACAATCCCTAGGTTTATATCATATGAAGCCTTTTCTGTAATTATTATTTTCAGGGCAAACAAAATTCGATATGGGAGTTTCTCTTCTTGCTTTTATTACCCTTATATGGATGTGACATGCAAATTTAATGATGTCAACGAAGCCGGCGGGGCAAAAAGTAGAGTATACTTTTTTGGGGGCGAGGGTTCAGATTTTAATTATGAAAAGAGCAAGGCAAACGGCAACACATGCAGACAAGTGTATGAATAACGATTCGTTTACGGCCAGGATGTCGGGAGCCTCTCGTTGGACAAATAATAATATGTAATTTTCCGGTCATTGAAACATTTGCACAAATAAGGAAATTGACTGAGCCGTTTGCCGAAATGGCTTTGACAACACGTGTCCGTATCCATGAGTTTGCCTCTGAATCTCAATCCAGCCTCTGTGTGTAATTCCAAATGCCAGTTCGGAACCCATTTCCAATCCCTATGCCAGTTCCATATCCCGACTAAACTCCTCTGTCTGGGCGATGAATTATGGCTTTGGATGGCGTTTGCTCCATTAGACTTGACTCTGCCTTCCCGGAGTAAATCATTTGAATATTTAAATTAAATCAACTTCAAATTCAACTGCAGCGCACACATAAATGTATGTATGTTTAGTTTGCGGAAGAGTCGAGTTGCCTCTACTTCTGCTAATCTTTTTCATTTGAGCTCCGGCAATCGAAACGAATTTAAAGGTAATTATAATTCGAGAATGTGTGAGAACAATTTCCATTAACTAAAAGTTAATGGCTTTGAGCCGGATTCGGAAATGTTCTTCAAACTCACAATTTCACAACTTAAAACCACTGATTGCATCAATGGAAACCCAATGCTTCTATAAAATATTAACAATAAATTCCGAATTAAATTGTGTAATTGTGGCCGTTGATTAAGTGTCTCTGAAGCTTAAGCCAATGTGTATTTGCAATTGAAAGGTGGAAGGCAGATGGGTAAATTAAATAATAATAAAGGCATTGATTACGATTTGGATTATTTTGTCTTGCAATAATGGAGTGCTTAATATGCAAGAATATCAAATCAAATCGCTTCAATAACTTCTTAAAGGAGTTTCAATATTTTCCATTAAAAGGAGATGTAAATTAATTTTTGATAGATTTAAGTGCTTAATATTTTCAGATGGTATTTAACTAAATTTAATAATATAAATGGGCAAATAAAATAAATATAAAGACATTGATTGTGATTTGGATTATTTTATTTTGATATAAAGAAGTGGTTAATCAACCAACATTTTCAAAATAAAATCGTTTCAATATCTTTTTAAAGGAGTTTCTATTTTTTCCTTTAAAAATAATAAATCTTTAAATGTTTTATGTTACATTAAATATTGTTTCTGTTAGATGTAATAAACTATAATATAATCTATTATAATATATTCCAATCTAATAATTTTAGAAGGAATTTAATTTAATTCCCTGGTGCTGAATAAAAGATGAAAACACCTTTCTAGACATCCGACAAAAACCCTCATATGAGACAACCCCTTTTGCGGCTTTGGCTGCTGTCTCCCCAGCAAAATGCCATTAGTAATGTGAAATTATTTTAAATTTATTTCGAATGCTTTCGGGGATATGGAAAACGAGCCGGCAGCTCGAGATGAAACGAATAAATCACCGGATGTCCTACGACAGTCGGCATCAGCTGGAGAGCATTCCTCATCGGCCCTGGGCCACAAAGATTTTCCCCCCAACAATTTCGGTTGACTAATTGAAAGTTCGGGGGCCAAATAAAGAAAGTGTGTGTATGGGGGGGGTTAAACATTTGGCAAATGGCAAACATGACGTAAAACATTTTGCCAACAAGCCGAAAAACAACAACCGAAAAACAATGACAGCCACTGTAAGGCGGGAATGTAAAAATCTTTCTTAACAAATTGCACGCGTGTCAAAATTAAAACGAATAAATTGTTTATGGCCGCCAAAGAAGGGGATATAATTTAAAAAATTGTCGCAGCGGCGCCTTTTGTCTCAAAATCGCAAGTGGTTGAGTGGGCGGTGAGCGGGGAAGTCAGTGATATTTACGATGTGGCTCCGTTCCGACTTAGCTGGATAATTAATTAAAAATCGATAAGAATTTGATTTGGATTTAACGGCTCTGGCTGAGCGGGCGCGAGAATTATGATGCTTAGTCAGCCGAAAGCCGAAAGCTGAATTTCGAATGCCAAAAGCCAGAGTCCGAAAGCCAAAAGCGGTTTCGACCAACATTTCTGACATCCCCATGACAAACGACAGGCGGCACCCCCTATGACCGCCTCCCGAAAATCTCCCGAAAATCCCTCCCACCGGGGCCTTTTGTTTTTGTTTACGATACTCGATTCGCAATTAGGTATAAATTTTTTGAATGTGAATTCCCAGCGGGTTGCATATAACATGTACATTCTGATATATATATATACGCATATATTTTCGAAACTGAACTATAAATAGTCGAGCGGTTCGGATTTTAGCCATGTGGTTCATCTGATTTGATTGTTTGCCAATGAAAATGATTGCAGGCCATAAATTTCGGGCAGCTTCCTCTGCCTTGTAAAGCACATCCGTGTTCTGAGTACTCTAAATGGAATGCACATATTTCTGGCAGCCCAATAAACATCTTGAATATTTTCAGCAATAAAATAAGTAATATCATCTTAATTAAAGCGAAGATATTTCATGCTCTTATATCATTTTGTTATAATTATTCATGAATACCCAGGGTATCCATGCTTCCATCATTCAGGAACTAGACTTTTTCGTCTAGATCTTTTTCTTATCCGCTGACTTCGTTTTATTTTTATTGTTTCGATTGGAGCGCGTGAATTTATGGTGGTCATAAATTACATTACAAACAACACACTCGAAGGTCGCCTGGGGACGGCCAAAGGGTTGCCACAGGGGGTTGGGTGCTAAAAAGGGGGTCTAAAGGGGGTCTTGAGATGGGCGAAAGGGGGTCAGAGGGGGCGGCTGGCCCAGTTGGATTTTACTGGGAGCTAATTATTGTAAATTGAGCATTAATCTCGGGAGGAGGAATTTCCGATTGCTCAATACGTTTAAAATCACTCTATTTAATTCGAATGATTTACTTCCTGTGGTCTTTGGTTATATTTAAATGTTGGTAAATGTAAAATACTTGCATAATGGAAAGTTTGGTTGAATTAGACATTAATCGGCTTTCCCTAAAGCTGCCGTACAGTATTTTCAGAAAGGTGACCCAAAACTACACTTCGAGATTCCATAACTTGAGTTATTGGACCCCGATTTCAAAGTGAGATACCTCTATGAGTTTGTACTTAATTTCTCTAATAGCCAACATTAAAATATTTCTTTTCCATGAGGGTCAAAATTTTAACCCATTTTCATGTTCGATTTTTGTCTATTTCCAATGGTTTTCAGAATGATGACCCAAAATTGCATTTCCAGATTCCATAACTTGTGTTATTGAACTCCGATTTTGAAGTGGGATACCTCTTTGAGTTTGTATTTAAATTCTCTAATAATCTACATTCAAATATTTCATTTCCAAGAGGGTCAACATTTTAACCCATTTTCATGTTCGATTTTTCCTTACTTCCAACAGTTTTCAGAATGGTGGCCCAAAACTGCACTTCGAGATTCCATAACTTGAGTAATTGAACTCCGATTAAGACGTGGGATACCTCTTTGAGTTTGGATTTAAAATCCCCAATAATCTACATTTAAATATTAATTTTCTAAGGGGGTCGAAATTTTAACCCATTTCCATGTTCGATTTTTCCGTGTTTCCAATAGGGTCCAGAATGGTGACCCAAAACTGCACTTCTAGATTCCATAACTTGAGTTATTGAACTCCGATTTAGACGTGGGATACCTCTATGAGTTTGTATTTAAAATCTCTAACAATATACATTTAAATATTTATTTTCTAAGGGGGTCGACATTTTAACCCATTTTTATGTTCAGTTTTCCCGTATTTCCAATGGGGTCCAGAATGGTGACCCAAAACTGCACTTCGGGATTCGATAACTTGAGTTATTGAACTCCGATTTAGACGTGGGATACCTCTTTGAGTTTGTATTTAAATTCTTTAATAATCTACATTCAAATATTTCAATTCCAAGAGGGTCAAAATTTTTACCCCTTTTCATGTTCGATTTTTTCTTATTTCCAAAGGATTTCAGGATGGTGACCCAAAACTGCACTTAGAGATTCCGTAACTTGAGTAATTAAACTCCGATTTAGACGTGGGATACCTCTATGAGTTTGTATTTAAATTCTCTTATATTCTACATTCAAATATTTCTTTTCTAGGGGGGTCGAAATTTTAACCCATTTTCATGTTCGATTGTTCCGTGTTTCCAATGGGGTCCAGAATGGTGACCCAAAACTGCACTTCTAGATTCCATAACTTGAGTTATTGAACTCCGATTTAGACGTGGGATACCTCTATGAGTTTGTATTTAAAATCTCTAACAATATACATTCAGATATTTATTTTCTAAGGGGGTTGACATTTTATCCCATTTTTATGTTCAGTTTTTCCGTATTTCCAATGGGGTTGAGAATGGTGACACAAAACTGCACTTCGGGATTCCATAACTTCAGTTATTGGACTCCAATTTAGACGTGGGATACCTCTATGAGTTTGTATTTTAATTCTCTAATAATCTACATTAAAATAATTATTTTAAAAATGGGTCACATTTTTCACCCATATAACTTGAGTTATTAGATCCGGATTTAGAAGTGGTATACCTTTATCTCCGCGGAAACGTGTAGTATTTTGACATTTCGAAATAATTTATGGAGACAACATATCTTGAAACATATTTTTAATATTTTAAGAACTTACCTTTGCAAACCTTGCGGTGGGTGAGTGGCTTGGTGCTGTCCCTGTAGAAACCCTCCTTGCACTGGTGGCAGTTCCTTCCGGTGGTCGAGTGGCGGCAATTCTGGCAGACTCCGCCGGAGACGCCTTGGGAGAGCCGGAAGATTTCCATGTTGAAGCGGCACTGGCGGGCGTGCTTGTTGCAGTTGCACTCTGAAATACAAAAGACAAGGCAGACAAGTTCGCATGAGAAAAGATACATTTGTTAAGCTCCAAGTGTCCGCTTTCAGCGGCTTTATCGGCGCCTTCGATTTGGCGATTGCCCAATGCGATAAATGGAAAAAGAATGGCACGCAAAATGGCTTGTCCAGGCAAATGGCTCGAGATGGGATGGAAATGGTGTGAGTTCTGTTCGGTTGAGTTGGGTTTGGGGTGGGGGAAATGGAACAGAGATTGGCAGTGGATCTGGTGGATGGGAGCGCTATTTGTCTAGCGGGACATTGGCTTCGGTTGGATAATTTATGCGAAGATTTGTTTTGAATTACTCACTTAAGACAAGGCAAATGGACTATTAGGCGGGGATTTATCCCTTGAATGTAGGGACTTAAATAGAGAAAATTAAATGCCTAGAACTTTGCAACGCCCACAAATATTTAAGGCTTTTACTTGAACTTTTGGATATGTAATCAAAATAATAGTATGTTTTTTGGTATATTTCTGGTATTATCTGTAGTTTAAATTGAACATAAATTATCTAGAATCTCCTATTAAATGTTTTAAAAGCAAGGTAACTAGCATATCCTATTCGATCACTAAAGACCAGAGGTTCCTTTGCTTATTCACTGTCGCCTGCTGCTTGTTATGCTTTTGGCAAACAGTTTTGCTATTGACATTCGATGGCGACTGCTGCGGTTAGAGCTGCCTGCCATTGGTACACAGAGAGAAATAGGGATTTATTGTAGCAAATTTTAGGAAAAGTTGGGAATATATAGCCAAGGTGACTTATTAACTTCAACAAACACTTAACTCCTTTAAGGAAAATCCCTACCAAGCCTTAGCTTAAGTATTATACATTGTAATTTCTATCTTTATATACAATGTTGTATAGAACTTAGAAAGGTTTCCCCAAAAACCACTGTTCATTTTATATCTGTGTACAATTCCTGCTGCTGAGTTGGCATCTTTTAGAGTTTGGAGCTTGAGGTTTAGGGTTTGGGGTCGAGACGAAGGGCAGACGGAAATGGACAACTGAGCTGTCAATGGCAAAGACCACGAATCTCGAATCCCGAACCTCGAATCTCTTTCTGCTGTTGCAGCTTGCGGCTAGACAAAAACTTGAAGCGCCTCAGCCATTGTCCACCGGTCGAGGGCCCACTGTCTGCGATTCTGTGCAATCGACAGTTGTGTCAGTCCAGCTTCATTTCGCAGTTCAGTTTTGTTCTCCTGCACACACATGCTGTAATTATCTTGCACAGCGGCAGACAAGGCGACTCTCGACTCCACTTTCACTCCATTTCCACTCTCACTGGTTCCCTTGGAACTCCCAGCTCCATGGAGCTATATTATACTCCATACTACAACTCCATCCTCCATACTCCATTCCAATCTCCAATTCCCGTCTCCCTGCCAGCCGCAGACAAACTTATGTCAGCGCAAATATTTGAACTCAGTCAGGGACTGTCGTACTCATACACTTGAAAAAATATATAAGTATAATAGGAGGTATACAAAATATCTGATATATAAAGTTATTTTATAAGACAATTTTTATGAATCCCAGATAATAAAAAATAATTGTTCTATAATATGTTGGCTTAAAAATAAATTAAAATGTTTACGTTCCCATTTATCATATTAAAATATACCGGTATATTTTGGTATTTTAATCATTATTAGGTATTATTCCTAGATTGATTTGTTGATCTCTTCAAAGGGTAATTTTATCTTAGTAAGGAACTTTTATTTCTAACGTTGAGTATATTTTTTAAGAACAAAACTTGAATCTTTGAAGGTCTAATAATAGCGAAAAATTCATATGGCAAAAATATTTGTAAAGTGAATATCATCTTATAATGATTTTCTCACAGTGTAGTCGCCGGCGAAGTTGGAGACCGTTGTAGAATCGTCAACAAAAGCCAAGCAAATATTTAGAAAACGCAGAGAGCTCAAAGCACGGCGTGTGGCTAATTGACAAGCTACCAGGCTACCAGATATACTATATGTACATATATAGGCAAACCTCCCCACTTCCGCCCCGAAAAGGGTTCGGCTCGGTGTTAAAAATGCTAGATAATTAATTTTAATGACACACTTACGACCTGCGACTTGCGACTGCCGGCGAATGCCACTTGATTTATGGGCTGGGCCAGAGATTTTCGTTTGGTTTTCAGTTTTTCGGTGGGGTTTTTTTTTTTTTGGGGCCATGTAAATCTCAGTTCGACGATTACAAAATGCCCATCCAGCTCAATCAAATGCGACTTAAAGCGATGCATAAAACCGCTCATTAGCCGGACCCCAAGCTGCTGTGTTATCCGAGAAAGGTGAGTCCAGTAATTAAGTTCAAATTTGATAAGTGGCCCTCAAACACTCTCACACTCCCTGAACAACCCGAGTACCCCGAATCCCCAAGCCCCCAAATCACCAAATCCCCGATGCCGGGAGACAATGAAATCGTCAGTATCGGTATCTGTATCCGTATCTTTGTCGCAGTCGCAGTCGCGTTCGCTCGAAATTAACTGCCTGGGAGAGTTTCCAATAAAAACATTTTTAGGCCGCTTAACTTTCGACTCGAATTAGTCATTTTGGCCAAGAAAAAAAGCATTGATTTTGACAGGGAAAGCTGGTGGTACGAAAAAAAAGGATATGAAAAGTGACTACAGCAACTATAAACGCTAAATTAATTTACTATATCATTAATTATTTGTACTTGGGAAATAAAAATTGGAATATTTCTTTGCACTTTGATGCAAAAATGGAATCAAAAACGACATATAATATATAATATTAATGAATATGAATATACTAAAACGAATGATATTATAAGAAAATATTAAATAGATTCCACTATTCTTTATATGTATCATTATAATTCTCTTTTTTTTTATATCATGTGTAATTTTAACTTTGATTTTAAATAGACCTGAGCTCCTCCATTCGATTGGGTTAAGTTTTTTTTTCTGGCTTCCAGAAATCGTCATTTGAATGGCGACTGCTTCCGGTACTCAAGCCAAGTTGACACAGTGCAATGCCAGCGAGTTATGAATGCGAGCCCTTTGATATCTCCCCAATCCACAACGCGTAGGAATCGTCGGTTTGGCATCTCTAATTAACTGCCGCAGAGACGGAGTCGAATATTTTTGTTTTTCCTGGACCTCCAGGGGGTATTTCTGTTCGTGGATTTCTGTTCCTGGATTTCTGGCCAGGAGCAGGAGCAGATTTGGCCAGGCTTAGCAGCTCAGCATTGGCCAGCCAGAGAGCTGCTGCATCGAAGTCCGTTGATAAATGGTCGGAAAGCGTTCGCTTTGGCCACTGCCTTCTGCCATTGCCCAAAAACAAACCAAAACATTCCGAATCCGAATCCGAATCCGAGCAGACCAAAGCCAACGCAAACCAACCAAAAGCCAATCCAGCGTTACGCTTTTGACTTGCTCGGGAGATGGATGTTTATGCCGGGGTTTTATCACAGCTAGATCTTTTAAAATTCTCGATAGCCGATAATAAAGTAACTGTGTGATCAAATTAATTGTCATCACTAGAAAATTAATCGTTATTTTAAAATATTAAGCCAATCGATCCTACTTGTTATCATTACTTCTCTTTCATGATAAAATCATCAATAAGTCATTTATTTTATAAATGTTCCATATGGAATTTTTTTTAAGCAATAAATTTTATGTATTTGTCTTTTTGAAACAAAAAAATATTAATAATATAAGGAAACCAATGAAATGTAAGATTTTTTAGTGATATCAAAATAGTAGAAAGAAAAGTATCATAACCATTAGGTAGAGCATAGATTTTATATCATTTTCACAATATTTAAAGACCCAATCACGAAGTGACTTTGCAAAATGGACCTCGCATAAACCGTTTTTTATCCCCCCATTTTTCGGGGGGCCTTGGGGGTTGGGGCTTTTCCTTGTCCATGTCCTGGCTGAGAGTTTTCAATTTTCCTCACTCGACCCCGCTCGTCTGCTGGTCGTTGTCGACATTTCATCGTTTTATGATTGATTGCGTTCGCCTCGCAGTGATTTTCGGTAACCGAAAATTGTGAATTGAATTCGTGGTGGCAGGGGGAATTGGGGTGAGGGGTAGGGAAATGGGAAAGTGGGGATTTCCCCGGGAAAAGGGGGACTTTCAATGGCTGTTGCCTGTTGGTGCGATTGCGGTTGCGGTTGCTGCTCCTGCGTTTTTCCACTGCAATTTGACAATTTCATCGCAAAATTGTTTTGGTGTTTGTGGCCGTGTTGTTCTCTGTGTCTCTGTGATTTATCAAAAGTGGTCGCTTTACACACAAAAACCAGAAGAACAAAAAATCAAACAAAACAAAACAAAACATTCTTGTTTGGTAATTAATAATTGAAATTTTTGCGATCCAAACAAAGCGAAATGATTGTTCGCCGGCCAACCGAGTGATTCACAAGAAGCCGGGCAATTATGTCATCTCAATCTCATCTCGTCTATCTCAGCCGTCTAGTCTTTGTATTCCGTCCAAGTATTCTGGTTAACCCAATTTCGCCACTCTTTGAACTACTCCCAAGTACATTTATATACGTATAGATATAAAGTGCAGGGCGGGTATTTATAAACATTTTCATCGTAAACGCCCCAAAACAGTCGTAAACAGCCAGAGCCACTTTCATAAATTGTTCGCACCGACTTCGCTGGAAGCGTCCAAGAGAATACCAGGAAAATCGCCCATCCTCATCCACATGGCCCAAAACATCCAAACAACTATGGCCCCGGGCAAAAATTCCCTTTCCCTCTATCCTAACTTAATTATAATAAGCCTTATCGGTAGAAGTAATTAAGTTGTAGGGTTTTTCAGTTAAATACATATTTCGTCTGTCACCTTGTCCATCTTTAAACTTAATTTCGCTAACGATCAAAAGTCCACTCTTTGGAGAATTTGCCTTCAGAAGAATGGTTGCCTTGGGACTTTCTTTTGAAATTTAGATACTATGGGGTGCATTGTACAAGCTTCAGTTTGCAGAAAAGTGAATAATTGATTTGGAATTGTCAAAAATACTTATGGTTTTTGTGAATTGGCGATATAGACCACCCCTAGGTGAAATTTTTAGAAACTTAAGCAATATAATAATATTTAAATAAAGATATTTTACTGTTAAATATTAAAGAGAAATGAAGATGGAAGTAAATATATAATAATTATGTGTCAAAAAAGATAAATCGTTTTTAGCACAATGGGTTATAAATAATTAAAGATTTTTATTATTGAAAAAAAATGTATATATACAGAGTGCCTCAAAAAAAAACTTGGTTGCAAGTTGCTGAAAGGTAAATGTATCAAAATAAAAATCATAACTTCCAAAATAATAATATTAATATATTAGGTAATATTCTCGTAAGAACAGAAAATTAATTTAAATTTTTGTTTTGTAAAGCTTGTCCTTTCTCAACTTTTTTTTGCCAGAACTATCCCAAAAAAACCCTATTAATTATGACAAAATTATTAAAAACTACTTGAGCAACCCACTTGCGTTTCCATTCAGATTCGGACAATAGAACAAGAGTAATGGACTAAAGTTGGCCATGTTCCGTGGCCCACGCCCCTTTCCATTTCCATTTCCATTCCCATTTTCCATTTTCCATCCCATTTCCATATCCATCTAATCCGCTCCACTGCATTGCCGCCCCCTCGAGGCTTTTTGGGGAAAACTTGCAAGCATTTTTCTCTTGGCGCTTCCTTGCAAAACTGCAATTAAGGCGACTGCAGCTTTTGTTTTCGGTGTCGTTTTGCGTGCCGCAGCTGCAACATTTTCCTTGTCAACGGCGGCGGCGATTACAAATTGTTTGCTGCCTGCGGCCAAATAAATAAATACAATAAAAATATAAAAAAATACGAGAACACACAAAAAACATCGCAGAGAAAGGCATGCTTATAAATACATTTTTAGTTCGGCAGTGCCGGAGAAACCAACTTGTTTTTTTTTTCAGCTGCATTCAGAGTTTTGTTCTCTAATTAACGCCGGGCGAATTAACATATAAATATATACTTCAGAAGGCGGGAAGGGGGGAATCCAGGCGATATCCTGCCGCTAATAAAAAACAATGTTCATGGCCCACACAGGCGGCGGAGGAGGGGTCGATGGTAATGGGAATCTGTATGGGAATAGGAATTTATGTTTGGTTTTTCGTCGAACTGAGCATTCGGAAAAATGTTCTCTCTGTTTGTTTTTTTGTTCTTTGGTCTTTCGTATTTAAATCAAGGCCCCAAATTATTTCAATTCTCTGTGTTCTCTTCCTTTCCAAATATTCGAATTCCAGTGCCAACTCCAATTCCGAATTCGGTTTTCAATTTTCGTGGTGCATTTTCTACGTTTTCCCAAATTGATGCTGAGGACGCCGAGGAAAAACAATAAACAAATTTCCAAAATGTTTGTGTGTGCTCGGCTTCGATTCGATGGGATGTGTGTGTGTATGCAGATATAGGGTGGGTTAAATAAACGACTCGTTAAGACACATAAATAAAACGCACCAGTTTCCTAATTAAGTCGCCCGGCCAAAAAACACGCACACTCATTGGCCCGAAAAGTGGGCCCGAAATAAAAACAAAATAAGTTAAGTGAGCGGAGATTCTAGATGAAAGCAGGCACTATCCGCTATAGAGAGTGATCTATAGTATTGCCAATGCTCCATCAAGGTTTCACTTTGTGTATTTTATGCTTGTACTTTGTGCTCGTATCTTAAAACATTTTAAAGCTGCATCTAAATTACTGCTGTTAGTTTATATTTATAAAATAAAATCTCTAAAGTAGAACAAACAAAATATTTGGTCTATTTTTTAGGATTCATTAACTTTATATTGTATTATGACTTGGTAAATATTTTATACTCCTTTAATAACTCTTTTCTATAGGTATTTTACGTTTGGACTATATACTCATATTTTAAAAGATATTAAAACTGCATCAAAAATACTGTTGTTCATTTAAATTTATAATATCATGTCGGAAATAATACAATATTCAATATGATAGTCTAAATAAAATTTTGTATTAAAATTAAGATTAAAAAAAAAAAAATCGTAAAAGAAATGTATCTATCAATTTAAGGTCTAAGCATTCAAATCTTCAATTCACCCTTGAAAGAACACACAAATTGCTTCCTAATTAAACCAATGACCTCATATTTACTACCAAATTCCCCATGCACCAACCTCAACCAATAATTATTATTCAGCATAATTGTTAATTACCAAAATATGAAATCAATTATACATCCTAACACAATTCTCTCCTCGTTGCAGGCCTCATTAATTAGTTTGGACAACTTGAGATCGCAGACAAAGCAAACTCAATTGAGTTGAAGTTGCTGGTGTTGAAATGGTCATGTATCTGTATCTGGTGGGTGTGCATTCGTGTGTGTGTGTGTGTATCTGGTAGATAAACAAAACAGCAGCTAGATCAACAACACTTGCAGGTGAGGTGAAAGGTCTCCGCTGCCGCCCGCCCGCTGATCGCCCGTACCGCTCATTCCCTCGATCTCGTACTTCGTACCGCTCATGATCATCCTCGTCCTCATCCTCGTCCCGCCCATCATCGTACCGCTCAAGTGCCGCATTGTTGCTGGCTGCCGGGTTTTGATCTTTGTTTTGATTGGGATTCGGATTTCGGATTCAGATTCAGACTCGTGTGCGGATCGGATCGGGGAATTGGGATTTTTACACGTAGAGAAAAGAGTCTATCAATATACCTTTAAAAAAAAATGTTGTAAGTCTATTAAAATATATTATATATATCTATGTAACTATGATCTAATGAGACTTACTTGTATTATTATAAATATTGTATTATTATAACATACAAAATCGGAATCAAAAAAGTGTTTTTATTATATGAATTATTATATTATAATATTTCACATATATATATATATGATCTCATTCGATATAAGCTTGTTTTAGATTTATAGGTAATTCCATTCTTTTTTGGATATAAGAACATGTAGTTTAAGGAATGTACCCTAGATAAGACGATACAATCATTTAGAGAGGTCAAAATATAATGATGGTTCTTAAAATATCCCCTTATATGGTGGCCAATTTAGTTATACCCCAACTTTTTTCCAAGTGCCTGTGGTGTCTGTTCTGTGGATCAAAGTGGTGCTGGTTGGGTTTAGAGTTCGGGACTGGTGGTGCTCGTTTTGTGGTGTTGAAATGTCAGCCAGCACTTGCCGCACATGGCCTCCAATTGCGGCAATATGTTTTGTTTAACATTTTCTCGCCTTTTTCGGGGGCCTTGCAGTTGCATTTGTTGCATTTGTTTCATTTGCATTTTGTTTGTTTATCTTTGGGAGCTGCACGTGTGTGTTTCGGTTTTCATTTTCGTTTTCTCTTCTGTGTGTGGGAAATCGTGGACTCTGTGCCCATGGGCCACGCCTTAATTACCATTTGCCGGGGGCTAATTCGTATAAATGATTTTTAAATGCGCAAAAATGCCCAGGCTACTGATTCCCAATAGAGTTGTAGATTGCATTTAATTAAGCTGAAAACGCCGTCACTTCAACCCTTTTCGTTGTTGTTCTTGTGGTGTGAATGTCAATTAAAAATCGTATCTCCCCGCCTTGTGACATTGTAGATGTATCTCCAAGATGGTCTATCTACGATGTCCGAACAAATTCCCCAGAAACCTTCCATGAAATGCGATGCGTCCGAAAGGTCAAAGATGCTGCCTGCCTGCCACCAACGAAACATAAATCAGCTCCTCGTCCACAGAAGAGCAGAAAAGTTGCAAAGTAGGGTGAGGGGCACGAGTTCGGGTCGAACTCTGGCGGAATTTTCAATGTCACATGCAGTTACTTGCAGATTTCTCGGTTCCTTCTTTTTTATTCTCCGATTACTGACACTTGTTGCCCTTTTGGGGAGCACTCAAGAGGCCCCAGAGAACAGCGGTTTTCTATCTGATTGGGGTTTACCCGACTATGTGATAAGTCAGGAAGTCTTGGGAATATTTTTTATCAATTACGGAACGTTGTAGAGTAATAGAAATTATTTGATTTCATTGAATTATTGTCTAAAGGAGACTTTTGAAGGTCCAGATTTCCAAATTGTAAAAGATAAAATAACTTCAGGTTAAGTTGGGGTTAATTAAATGTAAAGATTTAGATGGCACTATTTCAAAACTTCATGTTCTTATACTTTCGCAATTTACCAAGCTGCAATCTTTAGATACAAACTAAATATATTAGAAAACTGTGAAAGTTAAAATAACGCCTGGTTAAGTTTGGGTTAAGTTTATAATGTAATTTTCTGGAACTATTTGGGGGTTAAATATATTTAGCAGGATTTTTATGGGACTATTACAAAAATGCATATGCCTCCTTTATTTTCCCAGCTGCAATCTCAAACTGCAAAATAAAGTCACCTGAATAATAAAAGACAATCTCATAAACCTATGACTTCGCACTTTTGGTCCCAAAGATGATTTCCTACTATCATTTCAGTGAAAAGGTCACCTCCAATTTCCCGGAGCACTCCGATTGCAAGTTATTCCGCAACTGTTGTGAGAGCATTCGGGTTTTCCCCAGAAATCCAGCAATTCACTTTTTAAGTAGTTTCTCCACCTTTTTTTATTGTAGTTTTTGGCAATTCGTCATGGTCAGGACCTGAGATCGGAGTACGTGTAAAATCTCCAGCTGGGCGGCCTGGGTTCAGAAACTTAAATCCTTTTGTGTCCCATCCCGCACTGGGATGGCTCTTCTTTCGGTTTTCAGTTTTTAGTGCTCAGTGTTCAGTTTTCGTTCTGTTTGCCATTTATGGCACTTAAGCAAATTAATAATAAGATGCCACCAGAGGCCCGAGTCGCACAATGCCACTGGATTTTTGGATATGACAATGAGCTGGAAATGGGAATTGGGAATGGGATGGGAATGCGAATGGTAAGAGCGGTACGTATGTACATATGTACGTACGCCTGGCCATCATGAGATAAACTAGCATAAAAACAGGGGGCGTGTCGGCCGCCTCAGATTCGTTTTCATGGATTTTAATCTTGGTACCCCTCGGTTTTTGCCACATTTCGGCATTTCGGAAACGGGTCTCGAAGAGGGGGTGCCTGAGAGCCGTGCATTGTGCATTTATTGTCCGTCTGGCAAGTTTTGAGGCTTCGATTTGGTCAATTGTTCAATGAGTTTTCCGAGCAGCAGCTGCTCTGCTCTTGCCATGTTGCACATTTTGGACCCAACTCCCAGGCCCTTCTTCTGCACTCTAAATAAAAATTGGCAAGTTAATCTTGCATTTAAATTTAAAAAATAGCTATTTTTTCTAAACGGGGAACTTTAGAAATCAAGTGCTTAAATTTGGAAAAACTGTATTTCAATTTTAAAATTGAAAACAGTTAAAAAAAAATTCTTTTACGAACTTGTAGGTGTTATTTTGCTTTTATTATTGATTTTTTTATATTTTATCGAATAAATAACTAAAATAAAAGGAGAAAGTTTAACAAATAATAACAGATACAAAAAATTTGTAAAATGTGAATATTTTTAAAGGATTTCTTAAATACTTTTTTTTTATTTTAACAACTACAAGCCACTGTATTACTATAGATTTTTACCAGAATTTTTTCTAAGCAAATAAAACTTCTAAGTCAATATTTTTCCCAGTGTCATGGAAGGAAAATGCATGCAAAACTATGTATGAAGGCCAGGCAGAGGAGCCACGTCCCTCGTGCAGCCTTTGCATTTATTTACATTTGTCGATGAACATGGACAGTGGGCCCTTGGACAGACGGACAGAAAGGCAGACGGTTGCGATGCATTCAAATTCGCATTCACATTCACATTCGCATTGACATTCATTCATTCATTTGCCGCCGAGGGAAGGGGAAGCGGGATGGGTTTTCCCGACTGGCAAGCCTTTTCTTCTGGGTTTTCGGAAATCGGAAATCGCCGACCAAAAAGGGAACTAACAGGTGTGCAAACGGTGGTCGAAATGGAAATGGGACTGCTTTATTATGAACTCGGGGTGCAGGACAAGAGGGATTCGAGTTGGAATGGGACGGGGATCTATGGTAGCAAATGCCGACTGCTGCTAATCAATTAGTGACAACATAAATCGATTTCCATTGAGAGCTATTAAGCCATAAAAGTGGAAGCCATGGATGCACCTGGAATTCGGACAGATGCCGAAGTGAATCGGGGATTTAACAACTAACAGGGATGCAGATTACGTATTCAAGGACTACAAATATAGATATTTTGTTTGTTTAATATTTAAGAATAATAAAGTACGAATTGTAACCAAGCTAAGATATTATATCAACACTATATCGCTTATAATAATCAGTTATTTTCTTTTCGGTTTCTAGATATTATAGATATATATAAGTCCCCTGACTCTGCATATATTTCGCTCCACCAAAAGTAATCCTGACAAAGTCATCTTCAGTTCACAAGTCCTAATCTTTCCTGGACTATCTCATCTTATTTTAAGCTAGATGTCTCATTATCATCACATTTCTTTTACTAATACTTTCCCAATTCTAATGAACCTGTTCGCCTTGTGGAGGGATATCTCTAGTCCCATCTCTAGTCCAGCCCATAATAAACATTCTGTTGTCGGGCAGGCTGAATCGGAGACGCACATGTACATTTATGTAGGCCATTAAACCGAGTCAGTGATTGGGATTATTTGTGTTCAGAAGGTAGTGATAAAATGATTGGATCCTTGGGAATACCAAAGTTAAGCCTGAATCGGATGAGAAATGCACGGCATTCATGTGGATTATGGGTTTCTCACACGATAGTTGATCACAGTTCCCGGTTCCTGGGCCGCTTCCCATTGAAATCCGGCCAGATGATTATCCAGATGCCCCTACTTCCAGGCCAAGTCAAGTTAAGTCAAGTCGGGCTGTGTACTAGCAGTTTGACAAAACGGTTACCCGATAGCTACCATTATTTGGCAGTGCCATTCACCTGAGTGCCGCATAAAGTATATTGTCAATGGGACGGGGATATAGATACAGATGCAGATGCAGATGCAGATTTAGATTCAGATGCAGGGAGAGGACAAGTCGTGAAAGTAACATGAACGGGGCCAGCCAAAAGCAAATCACAATGGGCCAAAACAATGATAATAAGTAAAATGTGCAAGACTTTTCCCGCGACAAGCGCGATCTGCACCGAGAGAAATGCAGATCTCTCTATCAAAACAAATACTAGATTAATTTAAAGCAAAGAAAAGTTTTGGGAAAACCATCGGAAAAAGTTATGGTATTTTTTGGTATAACTATATAACTCGTTTAACCATTTTAAGATTTATTACAAAATTCAAGCCAGTAAAGCCACAGGTTCTATATTTGTACCCAATATTCTTTCTGTAGTTCCTTGTAGTGCTATATCTGTGCTATGAATGGATTTTTGGCCTTTATATTTACTGTTATTACACATTTCGTACTCTTATTGAACTCCTTTTTGGTTTTCTGTGTGATCATGATTCCGGCCAGCCAGCCCAGCCGAATCTTTATTAATATTTGTACATATATTTATCTGGTTTTCGGTTTTTCTGTTTTCCAGAAACGCTCGAGGTCAAAGAGATAAACGGAAGCTGATCCGCGCTCCAATTGAACCTTAGGACAACGACTGCCGTCGGCAGACAATGCAATTTGCATATTAAGACAATGGTATCTATACATCTCCCAAGCTCTTCCAAATGTATCTTCTGCCTTTTCTGGCTATCAATGCTATTTTTCCTGCCATTTTTTTGTTGATGGGGTTCTTGGTTTCGTTTTAAGAGAGAGATAGAGCCAGACCAAAAGTTAATTGCTGGGGAAGAAATTAACACTTGACTGTGGCGACGAAACCAACTTGGGTCCTCGATATCCGGGTGCCGGGAAGGTCGTAAAAAAAAAACGAGGAGAAAGAACCAACGAAACAGAAGCCAGTGCAAAGTTATAGGCCAACAAGTGCAGATAATATTTATGGGCAAGACAAAGCCGCAACACAAGATGGCCATGTACGAGTATCTGCCTCCCTTTACAGCCAGTTTTGTGGTCACTCGTTCTGTTCGCCTACTATCTTATGCCATTCTACTTTATGGGACATTTTGCTATTTCATAAAGCAAGCCTAGAGGATTGGATGGGATGGTATGGTATGGGATAGGGTCTGGCTATGTGGTCCTGGTTCCTACGACATCCTGGGTGTCCTGGCTGTGTGTTTATTAAATGCTATTCACAAAAGGCAGGCAGCAGGCGGCCTAAAAAACAAACAAACAAAAAAGATCTTGCACTGCCCCTTAACGACTTTTGATTGCCGTTCTTTTGTTTATACCCTATCTTGAGGTTTTGGAAATGAAATCATCAGAAATAAGGGGGGGAATATACATAATATAAGCCAAAATGATATAAGAGGCTTAACGATTATATGATATAATATTAAAAACAAGATGGTTTTTTTCATATTTTGATTAAGGGTTTGTGAAAAGTTTATAACACTAAATTATTTGAAGAGTATTCTTTTTATCGACTTAGGCTTTTCCCTGAAATTATATTTTTTTCAGAGGACACCCTGCAATTTTTGTTCTTGGCTATCTCCCTCAACTTTTTGTGTGTCACATTTATCGCACTTTATAATTAAAAGATGAACACAGAGAGTGGAAATATATGAAAAACGAGCTGCTTTTTGGCCAGGGGATGCGAATACCCCCTTCTGTAGCCATTTATTCCCAAGTCCCTGGACGCCGTCTTATCAGTTGGCTAAATAATGATAACAATAAACAAAAGTCGGGGCATTGTTGTAAACGGTTTCTCAGCCGCCAGCTTCTTGGGGTTCCCCGTCCTCTTGCTCCTCTGTTCTCTTAATAAATTACATATTTATGCATCTTCACTTGACTTTTTCCAGCGACCGAGTCCCCCGCTAGTTGGCATAATTGTTGGCCCCACGCGATGCGATGCGACGCCGCGGAAGATTAACAACTTCCGAAATGGCTTTTTTAATGACACCAATTATGAGTTTCTTATCGGGACAGCAGCTGGACACCTTAGCCCTGTCTTTCGCAACATCCGACATGGAGCAACCTTTTTTCGGACACTTCTTCTTCATTTCGAAGTTTTAATGAAGTAATTTTTCCTCTTGTTCCCCCAACGTGTTTCCCAGAAAAACTGGGCAACTGGGGAAAACTTACTGGGGGGAGGTGTACAAATATTATTACAGGGCAGGCGTCGCCTGGCGACTTTCGCTGCATTGTTTGTCATTTTTAATCTCAGCCTCTCCCACTTTTTATAAGGGGTATGCGGAGAGTACTAAGGTATATTAGATAGAAAGTGTTTTTAGGGTTGGTATCCCAAAATTATTAAGGGATAAGAGAGTTCTTACAATTTTTTCAAAACCATTGAAGATATGATTTACTAATCTTAGATATTATTATAAAGCTAACTATAATAATGGGTATGGGATAGTCGATTCCCTCAACAAAATCATTCTCCCACGTTGGCTTACATTTTGTATTGTTTCTCTTTTTTCCAGTTCTTGGCTATATTTATTTTTTGGGAGCGTTTTGTTTGCTCAGCTTCTTAAATAGTTGAGTGTGATAAGAAAACTTTGAAATGGGGACAAAGTTCCCGTGAGGGAATCAACATGGGTAATTGCTTGCATTTAGGGGCTAAGCTTGAAATTGCAGCTGCAGAGAAAGGCATACACTATTATTTGACTTAATAACGCCAGGTATTTGATATAAGAACTAAACTTCAAATGGAATATGGGGTTTTTGAAGATTTCATTTTTGTAAAATAGTCCAACACAGTTGGCTTTCTAGGTTCGTACTACTTATAAAAACTGTCATCTGGTTAACCTTAACCCCTTCAATACACTTAAAAAAAAAGAAATCCCAGCTCTTCACTTCTGACAAACCCCTCCAATGATCACCGATCCAATCACATTCATTCATGCAGGCCTCGACCATTCATTCATCAGTTGGTTTGGTTTTGGTTTTGGTTTTGGCGGAGGGGACTCATCGTTTTCCCATCGCCGTCATCATCTTCATACTCCCATCTGTCCACCTTTCACTTCCTCAATGGACTGAAAATGCAACTGCAACAGCAGCATTCCAAAGACCGGAATCGGTTTCGAAATATTTGTCGCCTCCAATCAGGGGAACTTGACCGATTTGTTTACGCATACAGATGACCAACTTCAATTTGTTTGAGCCGATAATTTGGTGTTTGTCTCATCGCTAATGAAGCCAATGTCGATTCGCCAGTTCTTCAGATTGAGCTTGAGATTGAGACTGCGGTTTAGTTTCCCCAGGTTTTTACACTTCTCATCTTGCAGCGGCGCCTTTCGATTGTGCAACATCATTGCGGCGAGGTGTCGAAGCTCCTATCCTCGCTGGGTTGATTAATTAAATGTAATTGAGTTTTAATAAGCTGGCCGAGAGGCCAAGCCCTGCATCCCTAGTCTCGTAAAAAAAACGCCCACACTTGGAAAAATTATATAACAAAATATTACTACCAAAAACTTATTGGGCCAAGCTTTTCCTAGGATTTATCATTTTCATACCTTTTAGTTGGGTAAAAATATATAGGGAGTCTTAAAAACAGTATTATAATAATATCATATCATTGTAATATCCATATCATATCAATTCTTAAAGTCCAATTTACCAAAAATGATGATCAAGTTTGGGGGGTTTATAAGAATACTTAAATACTTATGAAAAATCCTATCCTATTTTAGATAGTTTGAACTTTAGGATCAATTTTTCCGAGTGCAAGATGCGGGTGTCACCGAAGGTCACCGTTGTCGAACCGCCAGACTCATTAACGACTTCAGCCTGACTTTGGAATCTGTGGGATTGGGAAAGCCATCGAGCTGGGCTCTCCATCTCCACCAGCGCTTAACAATCACTTAGCGCATTATTAAAAACGCTTTTTGATTGCGCTTTGGCGTGTTGGGTCGGTGGATCAACAGACCCATTGAAATCAATAGGCGTTGCCCGGTGGATCTTGGCCAGAGGCTTAGCATTAGATACCCTAACTTGGCAGGGAGGCAACTGTAAAGCTCTGATTAAATTTGTACTTGTTCCGGGGAATAATATTATAATATATAATAATAAATGTCCCTAAATTTATCATATGTATCATCAAAAGTAAATGTATCATATATATCATCAAAAGTATATGTATCATATATATCATCGAAGGGAAATGTATCAAATATATCATCGGAGGTAAGTGCATCATATATATCATCGATGGTATAAAGTATAAAAATATATCTCTAAATGTATGATATATACCATGGAAGATAAATGTATCATATATACCATCGATTGTAAATATACCATATATATCATCGAAGGTTTACAGCAAATCTACCAATAATCCTGTAAATCCAATGATTAAACTCCCCATTCTTGGTCTAGGGTATTTCCCATTCCGTGTATCTTCTTCAACAGAAATCTCTCCTTCTCTATTTTCAGCCTCCGCTACATTTTAATTGACCATGGCCAAGAAGTCGCACTTGGAAATGTCTCAATCAAAAACAAAAAGCCAAGAAAAAAGGCAGAAAAAACCGAAATCGAACCGAGATACAACTGCCCACAGTAAATCTACATAAATTTTGGTGGTCAAGAGGGAGAGACACAGAATTCGGGAGGGAAAATGAAATGAAAAAAATAAAATAAAATAAAAAAACCAAATCGAAACTTTTTCTTTTGTAGATGTCGATGTGGTTGTTGGTGTTTTTTCGGTTTTTTCTGTTTTGGTAACACGCCCCAAACATTTTTTCTTCGTTCGTTTTTTTTCAATCGGGAGAGTGAGTGTGTGTGTTTTGATAATTTGCATTTGATTACGGGTTGTTGTTGGCTGCGAAAATTGTGGTTCCGGCAAAAGGCTTTGATTTCTAATCAGAGTTGTGGGATCTTGTAGAACGAAGATTAGGAGGTTTCTTTTGACACGGGTCTTACGATACTTGATCCGCTCTCCTATCCTATCCCCCCATCAATATGTATCCAAAAAGTTGTGTTGTTTCTAACGAGACATTTCCCCTCAACCGACTGAGATGATGTTGTCAATGTTCTTGGGGAGGTGGGGCACGAAGACTGCCTAATAGGATCGTTTGCAGACCTCAAAAATTAATAATACCGCATTAACAATGGGAAAATGTACGACTTGTGAGGGACCGGGGGACCCAACACGACAAAAGGCCAAACTCAATAACAATAAAAATAACAAGATGTCATAAAATGGGAATGGAGTGTGGTTCAGACGGCAGAAGGAAAGCCGAAAATAAATAAATAAACAAGTTACCGAATGCAAAAGGCCAGAAAAAGCTGCTCGGAGTGGGGGAGTAAGCGTTCAAAAAAGGATAATTACGTGCTTGAGCAGCAACATAAAAAAAAAAAATACCAAATTAAAGTGAGCCCGTTTTGCCTACGGCAAGTAAATGCCACTCCAGCTACAGCCCGAAAAGTAAAAATATAAAAAATACACAGAGACAAGACCAACCACCGAAAGCAAAAAATGTAAAGGAAATCTAAAATTTGTCAAATGAAAATATTTTTCAAAAAGGGAAAACGATGAGTGCCACCCACAAACCACCCCGAAGACAATGAAAGCTGGATTATTGTTGCTGGCTTTCCCTTTTTCCGAGTTTGCCGCTTCGATGACTTAATCTCGTCGTCTTTTGGCGCCTGTCAGGATGCGAAAGGAGTCGAGAAATCTCGACAAGATAGTCCCATCCTTGGGACCCTTTTGGGCCTTACCTTTCGAACAGGTGACCATTTGTCAGAACCCCAGTTCCCTTGCCATCCCCCATCCCAATTCTCGAATCCCAAAACCATCCTCATCCGCGTTGAACATCCCCATGCAGTCAAGGGGGTTGGCCACGTTGGCATAGAACTTCAATTTGGTAAATACTTTCGCACAAAATATTTGTGTAAAATTTAATTAAAGGAAAAATGCCCAAAATAACATCGATGGATGCCTGGCTGTTTGCTTGAATGCGCAAAGCAATAACAAACTAAATGCGAGGCTGGAATCAATGAGGTCTACCGATGTCCAACTACCAGGGGAGCTGCAAATTGGTCCTGCGGCCATTTCACAGTCGACAGCCCACACATTTTTCCTAATAAATTGATTTAATTTAATTGTGAGCCAGCATTGGGAAAATGTCAAGGTAAATTTGGATTTATTTTGGTTATTAGTCTGGGGAATGGGCGTCCTTGGTCTGTTCTTAAAAATTAGTTTGGCTTTAAGAATTATTAAAGCCCAGTGGGTATTGTAAAATACAGATATACTTTCAATTAAGTTGTTATACAAGCTGCTACATTTAATTGTTAGGCAGTTACGTCTAGGTTTTCACTTGAATTATTTAAGTTATGAAGCAGTGTATAAAAAAGATGGAATCTTTTAAAATGAAAGAAATGTTTTTTGTGCCCTTAGTTTAATTTGGTCAAAGATTTTTTATATGATGGTTTATAATAAATAAAATAAAACGTTTTTAAATATTTTTGCAAAAAGTTGAATAAATTAATAATTAAATAATATTTAAAAAATATTGTTCTTACATATGGTTGCATAAAATTGATTAAAAGAAAAAAATACTGAATCTATTAAACTAAAATATGTATCAAATATACTTATTTATGTTTGCAACATTTTAGTAAATGAAAGTTATTTAATAAAACTGAATCCATAAGACCAATAATTAAATTATAATAATTATCATATAAAAAATATTAATAAATGGAAAGACTACAAAAAATACTGAATCTATAAAATTAATAACTCTGTTATGATATCACGGCAAACTTAAAGGAGTTACTATTTCCTCCACAGCAAACTACACCGAAAAATCTACTTAAAGGCACACCCCCAAGCCATTTCCATTAGGTAGTCAAATGATCATCTCGATTCCGATCTTGAGGTCTGTAATTAAGTTCCCAGAAGAAAGCTCTCCATCGAAAATTCCCCTCAACCTGTGTGTGAAAATTAATTTGGGGCCCACGAGCAAACTGATGCCTCTGCCTGATAGGCGGCGAATGTAACTTTCGCAGCTTAAATCGGCTCAGAGTTAATTATTTGCCTGACCCTGGGCGAGACGTACACACCTGCCGGAACCCCCTTTTCACCCGCCTCTGTCCCAGCTTCGTCATGATGGGCATCATTCGACAGTTTCAATTTTAATGGCTTTTAACGTCGCCCGCTCGATTTTGGAGCTTTGCTTTTCCAACTTGAAATTTGCTTTTCATTTATTTTATCTCATTTTATTTTTCTCATTGCCTGTTTGTTTATCTTTTGTTTGCCAAGGGGACGGGGCCAGCTGGAGGGTTAATATTTGAATTGGCTTTTTTCCGCAGGCGTGGCAGCCGCCCTCCCAAAAACAAAAAAAAAATAAAAATAAATAACGACGAAAAACAACAACGAAATCAAGAAACATGTTGCAATTTGGTCAACTCGCCTAATGAGCTTTTTATTTGACTAAAAAACTCAGACGGAGAATGCTGGAGGGGCAGTTGGAACCGGGTCTTTCAGCAGTGATGGAGAAGTTACAACTTTTTGTGCTATGAGAAGTGCAAAATATATGTAATGCTATAACAAAAAAGTCATTGTTCTGTATAAACTCAAATTATGTAAATATTATATTTAGACAGCTCTTTAAAGTATAAAATTTGGGTAAGAAAACAGTATTTGACTAATTCTGTGATGAAAATCCTATCCTAATCTCCTCTTTCAATAAAAATATCCTCATTTTATAATGTTGATTTTTCTTTTCCAACGGTTTATTTTTAAACCTGATGCAAAGTAAATTTTTTAGGAGGAATTTGTGGTTTTTTGAGTGTAGCTTTTGATTGCACTTCACACCTGATGCACCTGACGCCGACTGAGAGGCGTCATCCACATCGTTCTCATTCTCGTTTTTGGCCACTTTGCGCAACTTCATCGCCCCGTTTCGGGATTTTACTATCAGTTCTTTTTACCCTATTTTTTGGGATAAATTTTCCCGCTGACAGCCAGTGAAACTGTGAATGTTCTGTACTTTACTCGATAATTAGGTGTATTTGGAGCAGATTTTATGGCATGTTCCCAAAAAAAGAAACCTAGTGAGAAACTAAAAAGCGTAGCTGTGTTTGTTTATCTATAAAACAAATCCAAGAACATATCAATCAAATTGGCCGACTAAATACAGCATCAAAATGGGTTAGTCAGAGGCATAAAAAATATATTATGCGAATACGAGTGAAAATAATCGCATTTTTAGCGGGAAAATAAAATAGAGAGTGCTTTAGTATAGCGTGAATTATGGGGGAACTTTAGAAGATTTATGGCAAAATAAATAAATTGGCTTAAAGAGGATGGAATCTTAGTTGTTAGAATGTAAATGGAATGAGGAAAGAGTATATTTATAGAGTTACACTTTCCATCTATGTATCTTTAAGTTATAATAAATATTTTTTAAGATATAGGGTCAAAGCTGCCTAATTTTTGGAAATATTTTAAAAATATATTACGAATATTATGGGGTTAGTATTTATAAGAAATTTTTAAAATTTTAGCTGTGTCCCAATGTCTTTTCTGATAAATATAAAAATACTCATCCAGTAAATGTAACTCTTCTGCGATATAAAACTGTCATCATGTATAGCCGGTCGTCTGTAAATCTTCCCATAACCAACACGATCCCCATGTTTCATTTCTGGTCATTTTATGGCGCCCCCAACAGCAACTTCTGGCGTTTTTGCCGGTTTTCTATGCTTTTTTTTTTTATTATTTTTCAGTTGGCCATGGGCAGAAGGCAAGGTGCCAGGCGGCAACAATAAAAAGGCAAGATGAAGCCGCCGTTGCAAGTTGTTGGCGGTGTGTTTCTTGGGTTTCTTGGGCTTTTTTTCTGTTCCTGTATCGGCTGTTGCTCAAATCTCGAATCGCATGTCCAGGTCTTTTGAAGCGTGCAACTTGGGGAAGCCGAGGAGGCTGAGAAGCTGCTGCTGCCGCATAAGTCAACATGTCGGCGGCAACACCATGTGCCATGTGCAATCTGCAATGTGCAATGTGCAACTTGCAATCCGCAATGTTGCTACTTCTTCGGCTGCCACCGCTGCCTGCATAATTCTCTCACTCACTGTTGCATGTTGTAAATGTTAAGCGCGGCAGCAACTTTTTCATCTGAGCATTTGCGCTTCACTGCGATTTATTTGCCCGTTGTTTGTAATGCCATTTATTGCCGGGATGTTGTTGCTATTGCTGTTAAATGCTTATTTACATTACGTTTAGTGGCACTTGGCTGCGGCGTTTCCCCCGAAAAACAGAAAAGCTGAAAACAGCAAACGGAAAACTTAAAACCACCCAAACGCCCCTCTTTTCCCGCCGAAGGTGAGAAGTTGGAGTTGCCACCGCACACATTTTGATTTATGTTGCCTTTGGCTGCTGGCTTTTTTTATGTCCGATATGCCATACATATCATTAGGCCAGTCCCAGTGGGTTGATCGAGGAGATTCGAGAAGATCTCAGGCTTAAAAGGGGTATTTTAGATATTTTCTAGTAAAAAATATATAATCAAATCTAAAGGATATGCATCGGAGGTCTATATTTACCAAAACGATCACTAACTCACTTAATTTTATCATTGAAACACTATAAATAATATATATTTCATATATTTTCCCGCGTTTACTACCCAATATTTAAATATTTACTAGTCAAAGAAGAGATAAGAAATAATTTAAATATTTTATAGAATATTCAAAGGGTACTCATTTTGGAATTCTAAATATCAAAAAGATCATAGATCATGATCATTAGTTTTTTGTTTCGGTAAATAAAATGAATTATTAAATTTAAGAATAGATATTTTAAAATTTACTAGTCAAATTTTTATTAATATGACAATTATTATGATAAGTAGGTAAGTAATATCAAAAGGATATACATATCTTTCTAACTTCTATTTATTTTTTATTTCTTTATATTAAAATAATTACTTTTATAGAAATGTTCGCTATGCTGAACCTTTCTATTCTACTATACTACTACTATACACGTTTCATAATGGGTATTTTTAAGCCAAAAATAAACTCCTTTTCCCAGAACTCCTCGATCCACCCGTGGGTAGCTTCCTTTTTCCGTGTCTATTGTTGCAGACAGTTGATATTGATGTTGTTGTTGCGCATGGGCAGCTGCCCCAAGTCGCAAGTTCGCCGCATTTCGCATATTGGCAGTTCAGCTCGAAGGGAATTTATGCAATTCGCAATTCAAATTCAAAGGAATTCCCAAGAGCAACACCCAGTTACAAGCGACAACCAGGGGGAGTGGCACATGCATATGCTATTTATGTACAAATGTATTAGCAACAAAAATGATTTAATAGATTCCACGAACAGGCGAGACTACCAGTACACCCACTCCCCAATCCACACTCGTACCCCTCCAAAAAACCCCCATTGGAAACCCTCCAAACAACCTGACTCGAGACCCGCCGGCATTCCTCGTGTTTGTGTTGACATTTGCCAACTGGCCTGGCATTCACAGCCTATTAAAAATGTATCCGACAGCTCCATGAAGTATGCAACAATCTCTTATGCCGTTTTCTTTGCCACATGGTCTGGAATCCCGATGATGATGATGATGATGGTGGGATGGCGGGATGCTAAGATCTGAAGGGAGCCAGCGCCCCTGATCCAATTAACTGCTTACACAAAACTCAAATGGCCAGACAAATAGAGACGACCAAGGGGTCGAGTCCTGGATTCAGAGACATATGTATATAGATGTACAGCCCCCTTTCGACCCATCCGTCCCCTCGACCATCAAGTAATAACAGTTAAAATCAACGCACGGCATTCGTTCTCACATCCCCGCTGGCCTTTGGCCATTTTCTAGCAGACACACACATAAAGGGGATTTTTAGGGGGGCGGCAAAAGGTTCAGATCCTTTTTCTACCTTTTGAAGCTGTGTCATAGAAAAAACCCAAGTCCCTGCACTTTTTTGAGCGATTCGTAATTATGAAACGGATGGTTACGAATCTGTAAGTAATATAGCTTCCAAATTGGAAGGCTTATCAAAAGGAACACTTCTTAGAAAGCATATTACCCAATATATTTGTACCACTAAATACTGGATACTGGATTTAATATTTGATCTAAGCCTTTTAGAAGTGACTTAGTAATGTTTGGGGTAGACAAGATATACTGAAAATAATTTTATTGGCATCAATAACAAGTATACATTACAAATGGGAAGGCTTATAAGCATTCTTTAAGGAAGCCCTTATAAAAATTTCTGATATATATCTATTATAAGTTCCTGTCTTATATATGGGGTCGGAATACCGTATGGATACAGATATCTCACTTGATCTTCAGGATATTATAGGAATTTATAGAGTATCTGCAGGTCCTTGGAAATGAATTAGCTGATCCGCCTCAAAGCTGCTGACTTAACGTTTCGTTCTGTTTTGTTTGGCTTGGCTTTTGAGCTCCCTGTATCCCTGGATCCCAGCATCCTTGTATCCTGGCCGCCGTTGCCCTTTGCTTTTGACGTTCGCTGGCTGATGAGCAATCCGGAGCGACGGATTTCAGCTGCTGGGGTTGCATGTGTGGCGTTATGTGCATAAAAAATAATCATAATCACTTGAAAGCCAAGCCCGAACCGAAAACAAACTCAAATTGAAAGCCAAAATATACAGTATTTCAGGGGGGGAGGAGAGAGCATTTACGTTTAGCCAACTTGCCAAGCCACAACAAAAAAAAAAACGAAACATACATTTAGCAACAAAATAAAGTGATTTTCACTTCAACGGGCTTATTAAAAAGTATTTCTAAATGAATGCCCTAAAAGGGTGTTGTGTTGAAGGGGAAAAACAAATGTTAAAGCCCTGATATTAAAGCAGGTGAGGCGGCCCAGGGTCCGAAGATGGGGCAGGATATATGGGCGAGGATGTGTCAGGACGAGTGTGTGCCGGCCTGGTCGGTAAATCAGAGCGTATGGCGATGACAGCCTCGTCATAGACAGCCGGCCATCATAACGAATGGTCTAGGTGTCCCCGGCTCTATTCCAGTCACCAGCCGCCAGTCCCCAAATCCCAAATCCCAGACCCACCGAATGGAAGAGCAGCACCTGGGGGCTTTCACTTAGCACCGATGTCAGTCCTATTTTTTCATACCTGGTTATTTACTTTTTGGTTCAGGAACTATATTGTACTAATACAATATACCATATAAGCCACATATACCATATATACCATATATACCACATATATCACATATACCAAATATACAATATATACCACATATACAATATATACCACAGATACTAAAAAAAAAATATCATCAGTAACCTATTTCTAGTTACAAAATCTTAAAACTCTTAACTAATGGGTTATACGTTTTTAAGGATTCCAATATCTTTTATTTCTATTTTAATATATTTTTAAAAATATTTAGCTATATGTTCTATAAGAAATAAGAACAGGGCATCTCATAGTCAAGACCCCTCATGGTCCACTTATTTTTTTCGTACTTTTTTCTCGCACTGAAGTGCGCATTTGACAAGCCCGGTAAACAACAATTAAAATGACAACGGAGGAGATGGCAAGGCGAAAGGATTTTTGCACGTTTCGCTTTCTACTCATTGCCCTATCCCCACCACCACCCATTTTTCTTTTCACAGTTGAAGGAAAAATCCACGAGCAAAATATAGCAAAGAAAAAAGAAGGAATATTCATGAAATGTTACTGATGAAAACTGACATAAGGCGACTGGCAGGGAATGCTGTGCGAAATTATAGCCACAGGACATTCACACACAAAGCAGCGGAATCACAGCCAAACAAAGCCCTAACCCCTCAAAAGGACGAGCAAATAACTTGAGGACATGCCAATGCAATTTCAAATCAATGTCCAGGAGAGGCAACCAAAAAAATGAAAAAAATGGGGGGGAAAAAGGAAAAGAGACAAGTTTGGAAAATGACAAGGAAAAAATCTGGTAAAAGCAACTAAAACTGACTGATGGGGAAAATGCATTCACAAAAGCCAGGTGATGGGGCCAAAGAGATGAAATTTATTCACGAAGAACTGCAAAAAATCTTAAATATTTGGGAGAAGGTAAAACTAAGATTTATTATGGATTGCTGGGATTTTTTATCAATTAGGTTTATGGGTATTTGGAGCTAAGGGATTCAGGAAGTGCATTTAAGGACATAAATTTAAGGGGATTTGCTGATATACATTTCAAACAGTTATAGATCTTTAAAAAGAAAATACCTTTAAGTACATAATTTTAATAGGATCTACCTATAGAAATTTTAAACAGGTATAGTTCATTAAAAAGAAAAAGTCTTTATGGACATACATTTTAATGGTATCTACCTATGTAAATCATAACCAGGTTAGTTCTTTAAAAAGACTAAGCCTTTAAGGACATAATTTTAATGAGATCTACCGATATAAGTTTTAGCCAAGTGTAGTTCTTAAAAAAACCACCAAGTTACTTAGTTCTAATGACCTTGTGATACACTTTCCTAGATGACACATAAACATCAAACCATCAACCTTTCCACTCGATTCTCGGCTAGACAAATTGTTTGGCTAATTTGCGCGGCATTTTCGTAAGCCCCGGCACATTTATCACCACTCCGAAGCCTTTCAGACCCGTCCATCAGAATCAGAATCGGAATCGCAATCAGAATTAGAATCGGAGGAACTATTTCTGGTGCGGCCGCAACACGGCGTATGAGTAATGTCTTGATTTGCCAAACGTTTTAACGGATTTAAATTTATTTATTGCGCGCCATCTCAACAGAACACCACGCCAACGTTAATTTTAGCCACCTCAACATCTCGAATTTGTTTGTTTTTGTTTAAATTTAAATCTAAAATTGAAATTGAAATGCTCTCTCTCTCTGAGTTTTCAGCTCTTTATGACTCCCGTGTGCCTGTGCATATGGGTATATATATATTAGAGCCAACTATACCGATCTTAGAGCCGATTTTGGGGTGTCGACGGAGGTGTGATAAACTGCATTCGCCCTATGATTGAGGGGTTATGTGCGGGTCAAAGTTGGCTGCCGTCTTAACTCATTAAAAATATATGTACCTGCCCCATGCATCTTGCCTTTGTTCTCGACACCTATAAATCTAACGCAATTTATGCTCCGAGTTGGGAGTTTGGCAATTTATGGTAAAAGAATGCTCAGGATGGATGGTTTCCGGCGCGGCGAGGGAAATAATGGGATTGCATCTGTGCATTAATCACGATTTCTGGAGATTCTTGCGTAATTCGCTTCCTAAAATATTAGCGCATTTCGGGGATAGTTTGTAATCCCAGAGATTACTTTATTATTTGTTGATCCATTTAATGATCCATAATTTTGCTCATCGACAGGGTAATAGGAAATATCAAAACCAAGAGGCCATAAAGAATGCTAACTTCCGTTCTGAGGTTTGCTTTCCAATGATGCTTGATTGAAAACATATGCATTTTGAAATTGTTTATCGATTTTGGGGCATAAGACTATAATATAATGATATATGCATCTTAGAATTCGAAGTTTTTCTTTGGTTTAGTTTAAGGAAAAATGATATAGTAGGGATCTTATATAATCGTTTTCTATAAATAATAGAAAATATTTTCATAAAATCATAATTAGATAGTCCAATTTTCTTTACTAATCTGGGATTGCAAAAAAAAACGATTTTTCATAATATTCGACTTTTACTCATAATACTTTCTTAAGGTTTTTGCGTAATATTTCACACTCTCTTTATCAATTTCTTCCATGTGTTTCTGTGGACTTGGGTAACCCTAATTTGGAGAGTAATGGCTTGCAAATTGCCTGCTGTTACCGCCTCCTCATTAAAACCCCAGCTAAATCGTTTCGCAGTTAGTTAAGAGATAATATCTCTTTCCCTTACTTTCGATTCGATCCCATTCGATTCGATTCGATTCGATTTCCATACCCATTTCGTTTGATTCGATACGATTCGATTCGAATGCAATCTGCTCGCATATGTTCGTTTTTCCGAATTCTCTGTGGTTTTTTTCTTTTCACACCGCTCGGCGGAAATATTTTCCGGCCTGGACATTTTCCGTTTCCCTTTCATTGTTGTTGTTTTTGGTGTTTTTGCTGCTGTTGGTCTGTAATTGCTGCCTGTTGGTTGTTTTTGTAGCCGTTGTTTGAGGTCACATTGAACGTCAAAAGCGGCGATGGCAACGTTAATTTCGTTTGTCCATAAACATGCTACATATGTGCGCGCCGGGTCCTTTGAAAGTCGAAAAATCCAAGGGGTGAGGGCTTGCATTTTGCAACCCTAATAAACCGAAAGAGGCGGGGGGCGTGGCAGGGCGGCGAGTCTGGCACACGTGCCATGCCTGTGATAAGAGAGCGCCCTCCGTACCCCGCCCACCATTTTCCATTTCCATTTTCCCGCCACGAACATGGTGTGACTGTGATTTATGCACTAAACAATAGCAAAGGTCCCGGCTGCATATTGTCCATCTCATCTCCCCAACAAGGTCCCCCCGTTCTCCGTCCACCCATTTAAAATGGATCACAAAAAATTGCAATGTTATGGCACGTGATGACCACGAAGGACACTTTCATCAAGTGCCTGGAACACACATTCAATGATGCCTGAACTTTTTTGGGGGACACAATACTCGAGGAATACTAAGGATGGTCTAGTGATAAATAGGTTATACTTTTATATGATATTATTATGATACTTCGTAGGTTTTTCTTTGGTTTACTTTTATATTTTTAAGCTACGAGCTCGTTTATAATATATTTAGGTTACATATCATAGCAATATGAGATATATAGTTCTTAGACACAAAGGACATCCGAAAAGTATTTATTTTCGATCTTTAAATAAAAATACTTAAGAAAAACTATAAAACCCACGGAATTTACTATCACCTATCATAAGGGTTCATCTATACAAACTATATTATTAATGCGGAGCAACATATTATTTATCTTAAAATTATTTAGTTCCGAATTTTAAAAAGGTTTTAATAACATCTTAAGAAAAACAATCCATTGCATGGATCATACGAATACCCCTATTTATTAAGAGCTCTAAACCCCTTTTAAAGAAAACAACCAATAAATTCTCCCACTCTTTTCAGTTTTGCCTCATAGAGAACCCTTATAATGTTGTCAGTTCTAATGTAAAATGTAAAAACCAAATTCAGAATTGCGCAAAATCAAAATCAAAAACCCAAAAACCTTCCCTGCTCTCATTTTGATGTTCGATTGTCGAATTGTGTGTTATTCGCTCTTGTTGAAAATGCTTATCAAATTAATTTCGCTTAAATTCGCGCTTATTGTTCGAGCTCAGCGAGTTTTTAGAGGGTTAATTGCGAGGGTTTATCCCGGGGATTCAGGATTCATGATTCAGGATTCATGATTCGGTATATGGTATATGGGGTATATGGTATTTGGGATATCGCCGTCGCTCTATTGTGTGTTGATTGAATGTTTGCGCTGTTGTTGTTTGCTTGTTTAGCCTGGCCAAAGGTAAAGTCTCGATTTCGCCTCGTTGGCGAGGGTTGGCCCAAGAGTTGCCGTAAGTATACCTCCCCCATAGCGCCGCTCTACACGTGTCCATCGAGTTGTTCAATTATGGCTAAGCCAAATCCGCAGCACAAACATTATTGCCTTCAGGTCTTTCTCCAGATTTCCGTTCGACCCTTTCCTAGCCCAGAATTCTTATCCTTTCCAAGGCAAAAGAGCAACCCTCACCTCGATCCCAAGTCGACCGAGTTAAGATGAAAACTAAACACACGCGACTGGCTCGAAAATTGAATTCTAATGGAGTTGTCGCCGCCCCACGTTCCGTATCTCCAGATTAGCATTTCCAACCCTGCCCGCCTGGGATCTCCACCGATTTCTGCATTTTCCTTATTTTAACTTTGTGTCCCGATATGTTTGCCCAATAGATTGGGCCGGATGGCCGAAAGCCAGAGTCCTTGGGGGTTACTCGCCCCGAAGGTAAAATTCCATATCAAAATTCACCATTTTTGGGATTGGATTTTTTGGGGGAGTTGGTTGACTTCCGTCTAGGTAGAATGTATTTTCCCGGGGAAAATCTCCAGACCGGGATATTCCACACAGCAGAAGTTTAGGTAAAAGAGCCTCCGAGGCCCAGGTAAGATCCCAGATTGCAAAATTGGGGTAATACGAAATACATGTATTTCTGATAAGTGGCTCACAAATCTATTCTATCTTGAGTTTAATCCATATCCGAATGACCTATTACAGTAATGACTAACATTTGCATTGATATATTTTACATACTATAGTAATGACTCACTCACTTATATTTTTCCAAGAATGTTTGAATGGACTGCATTTAAAGTATGAAGTCAGTTTATCTGTGTAAGTTACCATAATATGATAATGAAGGATAAATATCATAGTTACTACTACGATATTGAATTCTGGAATCTTTTTAATTTAACTAAATGCCTTATTTGGAATAATTAATACGAAATACATGCATTTCTGATAAATTGCTCCCTAATCTCTATTCCATCATGTATATATATACGTAATACCCAAATATACAGAAGTAATGACTCACCCTTCCTCTAATATAATTTTAAGATTAAATATAAATATCATGATAAATATCATAGTTCTTAGTAAAATATTGAATTCTGGAAGGTTTTGATATAAATTATGTCCCAAATTTGGGATAATATCAACGAAATACATCCATTTCTAATAAATGGCCCCAAAAACTCTGTATTTACTCTATTATATAGTGGTAATGACTCACCCTTGCACTCGTTGGTCTCCTTGGCGGTGGCCCTGGCCCAGGGGCGGTCGAAGTGGAAGGGCTTGCAGCGTTCGCAGTCCCTGCCGGCGGTGTTGTGGCTGCACTCGCAGCTCAGCTGCCCACTGGAGTCCGGGGAGCACTTGGAGGCGTGTCCGTTGCACTTGCACCGCCCGCCCACCGCGAAGTCCGAGATGGCATAGTGGAGTCCGCCGGACGGGGGCACCACCTCCAGTCCCGGCTGCACCTCGATGTTGTTGCCCGTGGGTCCAGTGCCCACCAGCGGTACACTGTACTTGCCACTGGCCAGGTCCACGGGTGCCCCGCCCGCCTCCAGGGAGAGCACCGCCTGGGGATCGGGTCGCTGCAGGCGGTGGAACACCACCCTGATGTCCGTGGCCGTCACCCAGTCCTGCAGCACCGGCGATGAGTCCAGATCCCGTCCAGAGGGTCGTCCCTCCAGCGTCCTGAAGGCAATCCTCGAGGCCAGCGGTCGGGTGATATCCGTGCAGCGGGGCTCGTGCTCGTTGTGCCGCCCAGCGGATTGGCGGGCGGGACGACCGAACACCCTGCGGCACTGGGAGCTGTAGTACTGGAAGGGCTGCCAGGTGAGCCCGTGGTCGGAGCTCTTGTAGATCACCATGGAGTCGGGACGCGGGGCATGGGGGCACAGCTGCAGGATCACGTAGGTCAGCTCGAACTTCTTGCCCAGCGACAGGGTGAGGGTCACATTGTCGCCACTTCCGGTCACGGGTGCACTGCGCCAGCAGGTCACATTGTTGGAGTTGTTTAGATCGGTCAGCGAGCGGGCGGGAAAGCTGCGCAGTGGATCCGCCTGATCGCAGGTGTGACAGGAACGCTCGTGCTCCTGGAACTCACAGTAACGCTCCGGTCCACTGGCCTCCGATCCGCAGGTGGAACTGGCCACCACGGGGGCATCGAAGGCGGCGTTCACGAAGTCCGGAACGCAGACCTGTGGCTCCCGGGCCTTGTCGTAGCACAGGTCATCCGGAGGAGCCTGTTGCGGGAACATCTTCAGGTAGGCATCGTTGGGAATGCCCTGGCTTCCGGGGATTCCACCGAAGATCTCCAGCAGAATTAGGAGCAAAAGCCCACAGATCGCCTTGGGAGGCATGTTCTTCAGTAGTTGCTTTTAAACACCAGTGTTGGAGCTTCCAAAATCACTTTGGTTCACTTTAAAGGTTTCGAAAATTGAAGTTTTGAAAAATCACTTAAAACTCAAAATTTTCAAAAGGTTCCACAACTAAGCACTCGAAAAAAATCAAATCTCTGGCAATTTTGTAATCACTTAGCAAGAATTTTAAAATTTAATTTCAAACTTTTTCAAAAAACTGTTTGGAAAATCACTCGAAAATCGTTACTTAAAGGTCACTGTTTGTTTGAAAAGTCACTGGGAGTCACACAAACAAAATTCGATTTATTGGAATATCGAGTGGTTTAAGAATCGCCGCTTTGGCAGCCGTTTGCGCAGGCGTCGCGTCTGAAATCTCCGAATCGGCGGCCCCAAATCTCAAATCTCCAACCGCAAATCTCCAATCGCAAATCTCGGAATCGCGTCGTTCGTTACGTCAAGTCGGGCTGCTTGTCCACAGGCGACTGACTGTGTGTTTTTGGTTTTCGGTTTATCGCTTTTCCGCGAGGTGTCTGCACGTGCGTGTGCGCCGCTACTGCGAGTGTGTGCGTGTGTCTCGAGATCGCCGCCCGCAACATGCTGCCGCCCTGCCGCTGGCCTCATGTCGCCGGATGCTGCCCGCTCTCGCTTGGATACATTCTCGCTCTCTCCGCCGCTCTCCGGCGAGAGTTGCGCAGCTGGGCCGCAACATTGTTGCCGAACTCGGCCTGTTTTGTTGCCATTCGGCGGCACAATTTGTTGCCGGTTCTTTGAGTTAAACAAATAAAACAAATAGCCACTGTTTTTTGTTTGTTTTGTTAACAAACAAAAGGGGCCACCACACACATCAAACATACACATTCACACAGCAAATTCAAACATTTCTGCACAGATCAGTCCTTTTTTGCCCCAATGAAATGAATTCAACATTGTAATCGAAAAGATAGATTGCAATGTAAGATATTTGAAAAACTAAACCATCTTATATTTCCATAACCTTGAAAAATATTCCTTTCTTAATGGTTTTATTAGGATATTTCCTTTGGTTATAGATTTTTAATTCATATATTTTAATACCTTACAAAATGTGGAAAAAAAGTTCGTTTTATTATAGATTTAAATTGTAAATAAAAATATATATATTATAAATCTAAAATAAAACGAATTTTTTTACTTATTTACTTAAAAAAAAGGCGAGAAAAATTGTATTTCCTTAAAAAATATATGTTGTCTTTTAAAATGTAATATACATTCTTCAATTTTCATTAACTCAATCAAAAAAAAAATTTTAAATGTTCAGTTCTGTAAACATTTTATTTTTGTTTTTTCTTGAAAATACTATAAATAGTCCTAAGCTCGTCAGAACTCAAAAACCAATCTATTATAAATAAACAAAAACTTACCATTTTTCAAAGAGAGATAAGACCCATTTTGATTTTTGATTATTTGAAAACTAGTTTAGTCTAAAAAGACAGCGCTAAGAAAAATAAGATTACCTTTGAAATAACATTTTTTGAAATTTTCTTATATAGTTTTACCTGACAAAAATTAAAAAACTCGATATAAACGTAGCTCTTCAAAAAAATATAAGAAATCGCAACAAAATATTACATATTTTAAAAACAATACTGTTAGGTAATCAATGTTTTTAGCTAAAACAGAGCCTCGAAAGGAGATTCCCGGACCAAAGCACAAAAGAAGAAGATACGAAATTCATTCTTCTGCGTCTTGTTTCTGCCTTGTGTTTACCTTCCGATGGCTATCGATAATAAAGACGCCTCGAATCTCCGACTCTCAAGTTATTAACTTGTCGTTAATGAAAATCATCAATTTCCGAAGAGGGGGGCGCGTAATTACGGAGCGGACGGTCATGCCGATGACGATGGCTTCATTATATGTGGCTTTCCCCCGGCTCCCAGTTCCAGTCCCATTCCCAGTCCCCTATATCTCCAGCCATCCCACAGTATTCCCCTGCCTACTCCAATATTTTCTGCATTTTGCCTGCACCTCGGCGATAAGCGTTTCACTTTCAGTTCCCTTGGCTTTATACTTCATAATCGGCGTCCACGCGCTTTTGTTTGTTTTTATTTGGAGGCGCGTATAATTAGTTTGGATGGGGCATGTGTGGTCGGGTGGGCGTAGGGGCGTATGGGCGTGGCAGCGGTCGAAACCGAATCGGAATATACCTTAATTACACGATTTCTCACGAGGGCGCTGCAACATTCAGAATGCTCACACCTAATCCGTGGATAAGACGAACGGTTGGGTGTAAAATCAGGCCCTTTATCGCCCTTAGCTTTTAATAACGGTCTGTTTCTAAAATTAATATAAAACTCACATTTGAATTTGGTGAAGAATTCGAAAAAACAGAAACTTTTTAAGACCTTTCACTGCTAGAAAATACTTATTTAAAGTTCAAAAATTTACAAGTAACAATATCTATTCAACATACTCGTATAATAGGCAATTCTCAAGATCAAACTATTTAATACCAAAAAAAAATATGTTATGTTATATTAATTAAATTTTACATTATGCCACGTCATCATTTAAAAGTGATCCCCTCCATGGGCACTTATAATTCCCAATTAGTTCTAGCAAAAAATTCATGACCTAGGTGCTATGACATCTGATAAATCAGTTGAGCGGAAGTAGTGTTGAATATGTTGGTGTTAGTGGAATGATAACAGGAGATCTTTGGGGATGTCAACGTAGTGGAACTGGACTCCAGGATGCAGTGCGTCGTGATCCTCTCCAGGTATGTACGGTATTTAGGTATAATTTCATTTGATTATATATAAACTAGATTATGATATGAATTTAGTTTTATAAATCCTTTTATCTACACCCAAAAATAAGTTAAAAATTCACAATCAATTTTACATTGCATTTACCTAAGGTAAGTCCCTTTCGGTTGGTAAATTAAGCGGAGAGGTGATTAGAAGTGTGATTACCTTTGAGCCTCTGCCTATACAAACGCAACACCTACGCCCTCACACGTGCATTGAAAGACAGCTGGCCGGCTCATTTCCGCTTCCTTTGTTGATGCGGATCCACTTCCAGCTCCACCTCCACTTCCACTTCCACTTCCACATCCACGTCCACCCAAAACTGCTTCTGGTCGGAGGCTTATCGGCTCCTTTCTGAGATTCAGAGGAGCATGGAAGAAGATAGGGCACCGAAGCTGGATCAGAACTTTTGCTTTATTACCTTGGTTGTAGGCGTGGCAGGAACAACCGCAAAGCCCACGACCACAACATGACGAGGATGTCTATGTGGATACACTGAGAAAAAAATTATGGAATATTCGCCACAAGCTTTTCCGGAAAATAATAATGTAAATTTATGAACAGACTTATTTTGTACATTTTTTTAGATCGTAAACTTTAATCACAACGTATATTACAATTATCAAAACAAGTTCTTATTAAGAAACTAATTTAAAAATGCAAATGAATCATTAAGAAATATATTATATCTCGTTAAAATAAGATGTTATATTGTAAAATGAGATTTTAGAATGCCTTTTGAGTGAAAACTTAAATAAATAAAACTTGAACTGAAAAGGCTAAAGCTGGCACTATTTTTGTTTTAATCAAACTTTAAAACTAAAATGTATAACTATTTTTATAATAAACCTAATATATCCCCTGTTTTCTCTCAGTATTCCTTTGTGTTTTGTCCCACTCCGTTTGTTTGTATGGGTGGGCGGCCAGACAGTGCTAAACTTTGGCTTAATATTGGCAAGTGCGTAATGAAAATTGCATTGTCGTTTTCACCGAGTTTTCAGGGAGTGGGCGTTTTAGGGGGGTTCCTGGGGGGTCTTTGGGCTGAAATGGACGGGGGCTTCAGGGCTGTGGTCCAGGACCGTCCGGCCTTTTGTCATTTGTGCTCTCGAATGGGGCGCAAAGTCCAAACGGCTTTTCGTGGGTCCGTTTGTTTGTTTGTTTGCCAGGCCGGCCGGCGGCAAGATTTTTAGATTATGACGGCTCTACAATCCTCACCAGCTGGGCAATATCGAGATCCGCTCTTTCCCAGGTCATGCACCAAGCGAAAAGTGGGGGAAGCCAAAGAAAAGTTGGTAAGTGTATTTAAAATTGGAAACAAATTCAAAAGGCAATGCAAAAAATAAACAATGTGACCAAATGCCACGAAACGCGATATGGTTTTTGAAATCACTAAAATATGTACCTAAAAGTATGCAACAGTATTTTTAAAATTCCAAATTCTGATAAATTTCTTACGAAAACCCATGATTCTAATTTAATAGCACACTTTTAGGCACTTACTTAAGTGTTTTCTATTTCCCATTTGGACTATTTTCCGTAGAAATCCCCAAGCTTTTCTCCCAGTGTCCTTTGTTTACTGTACTCGTATTTATTTGTGTTAGGACACTCTTTCACTTTATTGGTGACTTCGATGAATGTGAACTCCTTTGCCGATTCCACTCACTCATCGAGGGCTTTGTCGATTCACACGCCTGCAACCCATTTTCCTACACAAAACTCCATACCCCCTCCCCCATTTTTCAAGCTTTGTGGTCACTTTTTTGGCCAGTGTTTATCTTTCGGTTTGTGTTTGTCTTTTACAAAGTGTTTGGCTCTGTAGTTGGTCTTTGATTTTATTGCTCGATCTGCAAACATGCAAAAAATACGACCCACAATACAATACAAACAACAAAAAGATAAGTACAAATTTAGAATCAGGTATAAAGCCTGCCCCCCAACCAGGGGGCGTGGCAGGGGCGGGGGGCGTGGCCGAGGGGAAAAAGGAGCAGGCGGTGCAACTAAAACGCACAGATAGCTGACTAGATTCCTATCAGCGTCAATAAATAAAGTTTTTAAATGGGACAAGAAAATAAATATGTGTCTCTCTGTTGTCACAGACAACCCAGGGGCAAGAACAGTGGGGCTTTAGGATGCAGGACGGGCTGACAGTGGGCCTTAGGTGGGTGTTTAGTGGGTAAAAAATATTTTCAGGTCTTCGTATTTTTAATTTGCCAATTTGTGTTGTCCCATTGTTAGAAAACACCTTTTTTATAAATCGAAATAAAAATATTTATGTAAATAAATAAAAAAAAATTTTATTTGGTTATAGTATGTAAACATTTTTGTATTTATTTGGAAATACAAATTATAAAATTTATCCGTTGTCAGTAACTATAGCTACAAATAAACAAATTTATAACCCATGTACAATATTTTATATCGTTTTAGCTACATTCTTGATCGGTTTCGAACCTCTACCACCGATCTTTGATCAATTTCCCCCTCATCCCACTGTCAAGCGCCTCAAAAAGGAGCACTTACATCGCCCCGCATCCTCCATCCTCATCAGCTGCTGTCTTTCCGCCTGGCTCATATTGAAAAAGTTTTTTTCGAGTATCTATAGCTGTGTCTTTTCGTCTCCCGGCCTTCCTGAAAAATCTCCCCCCGTTTCCCAGACTCTTGGTCTGGCATTTTTTTCTTGTCTTTCCCAGTGTGTCTGGGTTGTCTGTTGGCTGTCTGCTTGTTTGCCCGCTTTGTCTTTTGTCTAGTGCAATATGCGTCTTGTCTTGGCACCTCCCATCCCTCCCCCAATTTTCCACTCACTTTTCCAGTCCTTCGAAAAATCAACGGACAAATAATTGTGGGTAATTTAACCTAAATAGACGTCCAAAGTTACCTAAAATCATTATAAAATGATATGGCTCGCTAAATTACACTGGTCAACGCAATATAGTTTTTGATTTGATCTATGACTTTTTGTATCCTTAAAAAAAATGTCTTACAAGCATGTATTCATATTTAAATTCAAAATCACAGAGCTAATGTTATACTTAGCTAAAAATAAAAAATAAAAAAGTTGTATATATAAATTTTTTTTTTATTTATATATAGATATATTTTTTATATAATTAATATATTTTTTTAAGAGCTTAACACCAACTTTATTAAAATATATATAAATTAGTTTGTTATGCCTTTTTAGTATTCAATTTTTACTGCTCACTGTTCCTAACTAAATTATTACATGAAGCTAACTAAATCAAAGGTGCACTTTTATGGTAAACACATTATGGAAGGAGACCCTATATAAAATATAGCTTTTTCCCCGACACCTCCATGCCTACCTACTTACATTGATTTTCTAATTAGCTTTGCCAAAAGTGGGTGGCAGGAAATCGTGGTGGTGTGGAAAATAGGGGTAAATATATATAGTATGTAGGGTGGCACAGGAAGGAAGCATCGGAAGCTGGCAAAGAATTGAATGTCGAAGTCAACTCGTGGCCATTAAAACCAGCCAATTACCTTCAAGACTCATTAAGTGCTACAAGCGATGGGTGGATGGTTGGATGGTTGGGATGGTTTTGATGGCCAGAATGGCCAGAATGGCTGGATGACTGGATGGCTGGATGGCCGGGAGTGCCAAAAGGGCTAAAACCGTGGCGTCCCGGGCTGTTAGCTGACCGTTACAATCGAATTAGGCGCCGCTCGCAACGCTAAATGCAATTAAAACTACAAGATGTTGATTACATTAGAAGTGCAGGACAAACAGGAGCAGGACCAAGAGCTGCAGGAGCATGGCCAGGACATTTCAAGCGTTTCACCACGACATCGCTGTCATGCCCAGGAAAGTTGCGGATACACTTGAAAAAATGTACAAAAGTTTTTAATTAATCAAGAGTCAGCTTAACTCAAGGAACAACTATTAAATTTGTTTTCTTTACTTTAATAAGGTTTCATTCTTTTAAGCTTTGTTTTCCTAAGCATTCCTAATTAAAATCTAAAATACACCTGGGACTTTTCAGAAAACAAACCTTCGTAACAACTTTTTAAAGATCTAAACAAATATAAATAGTGATGTAAATAAATATATCACAAGTACCTTTTTTTAATATATCATAGGTATTTTAAAATTTTTAAATATATCATAAGTATATTTATTAATATGTATCATAAGTATATTTGTATTTTTGTCAAAAAAAATGAACAATAAATATAGTTTGGTTTCGACAACTTTAAATTTTAGATATAAAAAATCTTGAATATTATTTTCCTTTAATATTATTAAAAGATTATATTTTGCCCACATATCGAATATTATACCTACTTATTACATTACTTGTAAGTCCTCAAATATAATATTTTAATTTTCTAGAACTTCCAACTATGGTTTGTAGTTGATGTGTAGACAAATGTTGATCTTCTGGTTGGTAAACTTTAGCCAATCCCGATTCTATTAAATCTTGTACCATTTTTTCTTCGAGTGCATAGGTATTGAGCCAAGTCGTGTTCGGACTCCTCTGCAACTCCGGCTACCGGTTCATAATTTATCCCTTTTGCCGTCGTTGCTGTTGGCCATCGTGCTCCTTTTTTGCTGTCACGTTCCTGCCGAAAAATTGTTGTGGCTGACCAAAATTATTTCTTTTTTTTTGCTTTGCCAAAAAAACGGCAACAAAAGTAAACAGAAAACTTTGTCAACGTCGTGGGACCAGAGGCAAAAAAGAGCAAAAATTAAGGAGGGGGTTTTGGGGCAAGGACGGACCAAACTAATGTGTCAGCCATCACTCATCACTCGGAAAATCATGTGGGGCGAGCGTGTTTGTGGCAGGGACATAAAGCCGAAATCCTCAACGCTAATTTGTGCATGATAAATTATTTATGTTAAGGCGAAGGCCGGGCGGAAACGGAAATGGAGCGCCAACCGCACGGACCACAAAAGCCGACTAAGCGCAAATTAAAATCTGAACTTGGCCAACTTGCAGAAGCCAGCTCGCAATAACTTGTCAACAGGCCGTAATCCCCAGAACCGCTCAGCCAACACGAATCACTCATTCACAAATCATTTCGGCCCTCATTCAATATGAGTTCTTGATTTCAAAGTTTCTCCCCAGCCAGATCCATCGGTTTTCCGGCTTTTCCCGCTTTTCCAGCTCTCTGTAAACCCACAGGAATGCAGCTGGGGGGGCAAACTTCAGCCGGGTAATGGAATCAAAGGGAATCAATGGGGAATCACAGTAAATTCGAGTCGTTGCTTGGATAAACAGATTATACAAGCTAAGCCAGTGGGGTATAAAATCGCATCGAATGAGAATGGAAATCGGAGGTGGGAAAAGGGAAATAGAAAATAGGAATGGTAAAATGAACAGGGGAAAAATGTACACACACCTATCGCTTGTTAAATTTAGTTAATCCGAAAGAGACTATTAAAGTGATATGCTTTAAATACACAGATCTTGAAGCCTTTTTTTGATATTCCACAGATCCTTTATTTACTTCAAATATATGTCCCTACAATCCTTAAAGCTTTTCCTGATATCTCATAGTTCCTTTCCCAACATCCACTTTCGCATTATCGGGTTATGCAATCCCTTCGGAAAATTAAGCTCCAACCAAGGGCAAACCATCAGCTAATTGATTTAAGATTTCCTCCTCGCTCAACCGCACCTGTTATTCGGCGCCCCTCACCTGGGCATCCCCTAATGGCCCACCCCTTTCAATCCGATGTCCATTTACCACCGGAGACATAATCCTTGAGCTTAATCAGATGCTCCTTCTGCTGATGCACTTAAAGTCATTTGCCTTGCCCTGCACCAGCACACTGAGAAAAAAAGTGTCAGAAAACATAAAAACTATTTTAAATAAAAATTTTAAGAATCTTAAGTTACCAAAGTCCTTAAAGTACTAAACATCCATTTATAAAATATATATTACCTCAAAGTTATTGAAAAACATTTTACTTAGATTAATTTATATGAATATACTCATACATAAATTTCCTACAATAAAAAAAAAACTATTTTAAATTAAACATATAACTTGAAAATGTCATTTCAAAATTGTATTAATTTTTGGAAGCCAGGTAAAACTTAAATTTAATTTAGATTTATTAACATTATTGTTCGAATTGGCATATATTTATCTAAGTTATCAAATACAAAAGCTGCTAAAAAATCCAAATTTAATATATTTACTCTAAATTTTTGAAGTCCTTGGCTTATATATCTTTAAAATTACATTGCACTTGTATAATAATTTTCTTAGGTAAGACAACGTTTTTAAACAACAATTTACTCTGGATTGAATAATACTGTATGATTTTATATTCATTAGGGTATGCTATAAAAAAATATAAGTAACCTAGACAATAAAACAAATTTAAGACACTTCTTGAAGTGTTTTATATTTGTAATCATTTTTTTAAGGCTAAGCTTGGGATTTTAAAAAGCTTATAAAGTATTTCCCTTTAAAACCTAATGATTTTGATAATTAGTATTAAAGATTTTAATATTGGATGGATTGTAATCGGGTGGAATTTAAAGATTTCAAGATGGCATTTTATTCAGGACAGATTTATTTGCAGTGCACACATCCCGTGGTCCTTTATCACGTTCCCTTTGTGAACTGCCATCTTCTGTCTGCTGGCCATTTCATTGCGTTGGCAAACACTTCCCGCCAGCTGGCGCCTTCATTTGAATGGCAATTGGTGGCAAGAGGGGATGGGATCGGATGGGGAAGGGATTGGGATCGGGATGGTAGTGTTGGCCAAGTCGGGAGCTCATCAAATAACGACTCCCGACTACCGATGGCCACTTTGCGACTGCCTTTGTTGGCTTTTGGCTAGCTCTTTGCCAGGCCAAGGTGTCCGGCATTGTTTCAATTAGTCCAGGAGGAGGAGAACGTGGAGGAGGAACCGGTGGAGGAGCAGGTGGTCATCCTGGATGGCTCACCTGCATCCCAGTTCTGCCCGCCACTCATTAGCAGAGCTTGCAGTTTGCGGTCTGCGGCTGATGTCGGAACTTTACAAAAACCCCTCGAAATCCGTAAAGGATCCCCATCCTCACGCTTCGTCACCTCTTTGCAGCCACTTGATGAATCGGTTAGTTGAATCGGTTGAGTTGGATTTAAAAGTCGGTTGAATGGAAAAAACCATGAGATCTTAATCTTGGTAAGTTTTTTTGGGGGGGTGGTAAAACTCTAAGACATCTAAGACTTAGAATTATACTATACTGCTTATTTCCCTTTTTGAAATCAAACAAGTAAAATTAAGTCATTTAAACGGATTAAGTTTATAAAATCTAAGCCTATTAAGTAGGTAATCTATTTTGTAAAAACAAAGAGGTTACAGATATCTTAAGTTAAGCCTACCTTTAACTACGATTTTAATAATCTATTCAATTTAAATAGTTAAAAGTAAGTGATTCTAAGTGAACAAGCCTGCTAAGTACAAACTTTTAAGAATGGGAACATTTATTCTAACGAAAAAGGGTAACATGTATATTAAATTTCCCCTTTTTGAAGAAATAAACATTGACTAAGATTTTAATATTATTATTCTGCTTGTTTTCCCTAAATAAAAATCAGTAATTCTAAAAGGACACTTTTTGTAACAGAGAGGGTAACATATATCTAAAATTTAGCCTTCTTTTATTTTTGAAACCTTAACCTGTTACCTTAATTTGTATTACACCTCATTAGGCCGCTCTTTTCGAATCCTTCCACGGCCATTGAATTTTTAATTATCTGCCATCTTTTTTTGTGCCATACTTTTGTGCAACTAGCATTGAAATTGCTGGACATTGCAGGACTCCCAGGGTGCTATCCTGTTTCCCAGGTCCTGCGTCCTGGTGGAAAAAGCTGGGAAAGCGGGGGAAAGCTGGGAAAATGGTGGATCTACCTCTGCCATTTCTTGTCTGGTCGCATGCTTTGTGCATTTATAATCATTTTTCATAAATGTCTGACCACTGGCCACTCTGCACTGGAAATGGTAGATGGTAGATGGCAGATGGCTGGGAAAAGGGAAAGCAGCCCATTCACGTTTACTGTGACAGCTCTCAAAGGATTAGACGTGTTTCACATTTTAAATTGTCCGAACCCCATGATGTTCCATGTTGATGATGAATCAGATGATGTTTGGGCTGTGGATGTTGAATGTGGGATGTTGAATGTTGATGACGTCTGCCAGCTGGCCTTTGTCTCTGAACTGTCTAGGCGCCGATTGCTCAACTCGCTGGGGACAAAACACCTATTTAGCCCTTAGTAAGAATTTATATAAAGGTTTATACACACTTTAAAATATTAAATAAAATATAATAATAAAATATAGGAAAATATAAAATCCTTTTGTACAGAAAATCGTATCTCATTTAATTGCATTTCCAATTTGTTAAATGTTAAAATAAAAGAACAGCAAATTGGCTTTGGATTTGTAAAATTTATAATCACTCAGTTGTTAAAAACTAGTTAAAAAGCATTTAAATAAAGGTTTATACACACTTTAAAATATAAAATTAGGAATTTTATTTTTTATTGGAATATAAAAAAGCCTTTTGTTCAGAAAATCCTATCTCATTTAATTGCATTTCCAATTTGTTAAATGTTTAAATAAAAGAAGAGCAAATTGGCTTTGGATCTGTAAAATGTATATTCACTCAGTTATTAAAAACTAGTTAATAACCCGCCATGCGATTAATGTCCTTTTCATTGCCTGAATGCTTTTAACCATTTTTCGCAGCCTTTGTATGTGTTTTGTTGAGTTTTTGACTTTTACACTGCGGCAAAACTAAGCCGCTTACCCTTCCCCCGAGCCACGCCCCCAAATGGGCGCGCCCTTTAAGCCGTCGCCTGCAAATGTCAATTCTGCGTGTTGGGAAACTCTCTTTTTGGACCGATTTTCCCTTTTTGGCTCTGGTTTGGGTAATTGCCGTTGATGGAGATTATGCAAACCTTATGCCAACGTCGACTACTGAGCATCATCTGTTTGCACAGTCGTCTTCAATGGCACCCCTAAAAATAATAATATCCAACCCATCTAACTTGGAAAAACAGATCTAAATAGTTGAATAATCAAAGATAATAGGAGGTTCACAGGCACTTCGTGTTTTTCTTTTATTTTAAACTGAGTAACTTTAAAAATACCTATTATGATCGATTGTTCCCTTATATCTGTCCCGAATTATATTAAAAATAATTTTATGTTCTTGCTTACCGCATACAAAATATTTTATATATTGTACATAAAAACGTAATGAGTGGTAGAAAATATGTTATATTAAAGCAGGTAAATTTGGTTGCCTAATTTTATGTTGTCTATTTTTAAGATCCAATGTAATTCTGATCATCTGCCTTAAAGTAGTAGTTTATTTTTGATTTTGTTGTGGCTTAAAATGTTGTAATAATCTCCTAACATTTTGATTGGACTGGTTTCACTTGGCTGGCACGACTTTCCATCACAGTTCGAGTTTATGCTGGAAAATAAAACATTTTATCGCTCCACAATTAAAAGTCATTTACAATGAGCCTTGACGCCCCCTCACGAATCACTCTTTTGTCTTCGAAGGGCGCATCTAATGAAGCGGAAAGAAATGGAATGCTGGATGTGCACTGAACAAAAATTAGGGTATACAATAAGAAACAATTTCTGTATTGATATGAATATAAATTAATACATCATACTTTATTAATATTAAAGAAAGATTTCAGGCATTTTATCCACTATCTGTGACTACGATTTCTGAAATACAAAGATATTTGTATGTTTTATAAAAGTTCCTACCCAATAATTCGATTTCTTTCAGTGCATTGGCTTCAACTTCGATGGCAGCCGCATCATCATTAAGTAATAAGTCTTCGGTTTGGACAGAAAGTCCGATAAAAAGCGGAAGAAAGCGGGGAGGTATAAAAAGTTGAGCCAAAAGCTATTAAAAGCCCAAAAGGCGCCTCCCGGCCACGCCCCCTTCGGGCCAAAGCCAAACCGCTTAACGACTTCATTAAGTGATGGCCAATTCTCGAAGGAAAGGGGTGCTAAAAGGGGAGGGGAAGCTTTTTCAGAAGGTAAAATGAATTTAAGTTTTAAGCAAAACGAAGATGAACTCCGCCAGCCAGTTGGCAACTTCAGCCGAGACCAGTCAATCACTCAATCAGCCAGTCAGTCAGTCAGTCAGTCGGTGAGTTGCCGACCAGAAGGAGACGCCATCTCAAGACGTGGCACTTCCGTTTCCGCTTCAAGTCCGCTGCACAAAGAAGAAGAAGAAGAGGAAGCGGAAGCGGAAAGGGCGGAGGAAAAGCGGTGAAAGTGGGGGGGTGGGGGGTTGGAAAAGAAAAATGAGCATTGCGCCAAACTGACAACACTACCATTACCCTTTTTCTCCTCTTTTTTGGTGTGCTCTTTTTTAAGTGTTTCTCCTCTTTGATTTCGCTTTCCCAGTGTTTTTCACAATGGCCGTCCTTGGTCAAAACCGCCCACCACCCCCTTTTTTGTTTGCCATTTCCGTGCGGGGCGCGAAAAGTGGTTTCTATTTATTTATTTATACTCCCATTGTGCAAGTTGCAAGTAGCTGCGAAAAACAGCAAAGAACACTTTTCCTCACAGCGATGCTCTTCGATTATTCGAGTTTTCGATTGGGCGTGGCACTCGGCTCGGCGGATTGGGAAAACCGATTTCCAGACTTAGCCAGCAACTTGCTGGAGATTACTGGAGTTAAGAGCCCAGCAAGACGAGAATGTTCAAGGGGATTGGAAAGGCTGGAATTCAATTATGCTTTAGTTCAGCGACAAAGAAAGTGCCATTTCCTCTTTATGGATATTATCACAAATGCGAGAATTGGTAAAAAATATATTTTTATTAAAGTGATTAGGTTCGTTAGCATAGCTACTCAAAACAGTCGATCTTTAAGCTGTACGCTTTAATTTGGCTAAACTACGATTAAAAGACCGTCAAAGAAAAGTATATGTTTGACCAATAATGGGAGTCCCATTTTTCACCAAAAAATTTCAGTGTTTTGGCTGTCATAATGCAAATAATGGTCAGAATGTCGATTCTCATACCTCGTTGAACTCGTTGCTTAATTTCCAATCGATTGGCATTCAAACCTGAACATTTTTGACTTTACACATTTTTTTGCAAAAAAAGACGATGCAACCCCTTTCCAAAAATTCGAAAATTGATCAAAAAATAAATATTCCTTAAAGTGATAGGGATCGTTAGCATATTAAGCAAGCTTTTTAAAACAGTCGGTCTTTTAGCTGTACGCCTTGATTTGGCCAAACTACAAGCGAAAAACCACTGAAAAATGCGTATTTTTATAGACTTAGTTCAATGATTATGAGGAGGATTTGCTGTAGATAATGCTACTTTAACTCGATTTTTTACATTTCATTTTATTTTACCATTTTTTGTTCTTCCTATAACAATAATTCATTTATTATTTTTACACCAAACAGGATCTAATAACCCTATTGGGTTAAATTCTAATATTGATCAAATTCCTTTTTACCCTTATTTTACATTTAAGGATATTATAGGTTTTATTGTAATAATCTTTATTTTAATTTCATTAGTATTAATTAGTCCAAATCATTTAGGAGACCCTGATAATTTTATCCCAGCTAATCCATTAGTTACACCTGCTCATATTAAACCAGAATGATATTTTTTATTTGCATTCGCTATTATACGTTCTATTACTAATAAATTAGCGGGAGTTATTGCATTAGTTTTATCAATTGCAATCTTAATAATTTTACCTTTTTATAATTTAAGAACGTTTTGAGGAATTGAATTTTATCCAGTTAATCAAATTTTATTTTGATCTATATTAGTAACAGTAATTTTATTAACTTGAATTGGAGCTCGCCCAGTTGTAGAACCTTATGTATTAATTGGGCAAATTTTAACTGTTATTTATTTCCTATATTATTTAATTGATCCATAAGTTACTAAATGATGGGATAATTTATTAAATTAATAATTAGTTAATGAGCTTGAATAAGCATATGTTTTGAAAACATAAGATATAATTTAATTTTCTATTAACTTTACTAAAAATAATTCATTATAATAAAGAAAATAATAAGATTTTAAAACCAATTCCATCTGGAATTAATAAACTTTATAGGTAGACAATTTTGTTCCCTACATTATATTTATATATGTTTTAAATATATTCAATATAATAATACAAATAAATATAAGCTTAGCCAAGCTAAAAATTTGTTTTACAGTATTAAATATTTATTTTCTACAAATTTTCATGTGTAAAATGTAAAAATGTGTTAGGTTGAAAATATTGTCAAAAAATGTTGGCTGCAAATTAACTAATTAATTTTATTGAAAGAACAACTTTCTTCCTTTACATTAACTGAGAGAAAATGCTTTCTTTTTATACCCTTCTTAAGTCAAGATTGATTTTAGCGCGGCGTTTTTAACTGAGTGCTGTTAAGAAATAACATTGGTGAATCGTTACTGATAAGTGTGCCCGCATAAGTTAGGGCTTAACGACTCCCAGCGATCTGGCAACACTGATTTTGGCAAATTCTAATGCTGTGCGTCCTTACTAAGTGTCTGTCAAAGTTCTACCAAGAAATTGGAGTGCCAAATATATTTTCTCAACTGAAAATTGGTTTTCACTGAACGTAAGCGTACAAAAACTTTAATAAATCTCAATTAACCTATTTGGGGTCTAGGATCAAGGTGTTAAGTGGTTTTTAGCAGCGGTAAGAAGCACCGAGTAAACGTCTTAAAAGAATTTAGCTGGCAGGAACTTTCCAGAAGAGGAAAATGGCCGACATGCCCGACCTAGACGGCGACGATTTTTTTAACAAGGAGGAAAAAAACGCATCAATGGATGCGGAGATACCAATTGAGACTCTAGCCACCGGGTCCGAGGAGCCCGAGACTGCAGCTCCTGAGACTGCAGCTCCCGAGACTGCAGCTCCCGAGAAGGCGGCTACCACCGCCAAGGATGAGAAGCCGGAGATCGAGGCGGAACCGGCTGCCAACACCGATGTGAAGGGCCTGGAGAAGGACTCCAAGGAAGGGGAATCCCCCAAGAAAACCGACTCAGATCAGCAATCCGACGACGAGGACAAGGAAAACGTAAAGCGCCATGCTCAGGATATGGTGGATGATACGGACGCTCCACAGGCTAAGAAAGCAAAGTCCGAAGAGAAGGAGCCGGAGCCCCAAACCGAGGTCCCTGCTGACCTTGCCTAAGGGCCACCTCTACGCAACGCAACTACTTCAATAACTTCACACAACATCAACATGCAGACAATTCTAAATTGCATTTCATTTAACTACTTGTACTTAAACTAAATCAACACTCACAAAAATAAACTAAATACCAAATGTTTGCTCGAAACAACTAATTGGTAGTTTGCATAGTTGATAAACTTATAATTTGCCACAAATATCGGGTTTATTCAGGTTAGCTTGTCTGTTTCTACGCAAACTAGTCTCTTAGTTTTAATGCTATAGGGATAAAACCTTTCCAGGCAGTACTTAGGTCGGAACAAGCCGGATTAGACAAATATATCCCGAAGCTCCAATAGGGAAGATCAAAAAATATTTTTAAAAGCCTAAAAGTAATTATAACTTTGGTGTTTCTCGATATATTACCTTATGCTCTTGGGAATATCATTCGTTTAATATTTCAAAATTCGAATAGGATTTAAAACCAATCGGACGACTTTATCATATAGCTTACAAAAAATGCGAAAAAACGTATTTTTCACGAAAATCTGAATCGACCAAAGAGATGACAAAAAATGCGAAAATTGAACAATATCTATATCACAATAAAACATTACGTACCCAAAGGGGTTAGCAAATGTAGCAGGCTGTCCAAAATACAAATAACATTATAAATAAAGTAGTTTACACATGAAATAGTACGAAAGTAAATATTTTAGTTAAATGTTTAATTGATTTTGATGAATTTCAAAGCATATTTTGAATTACAATCAACACAATTAAAATTGTGACTAAATTTAAAAGAGAGTTTCCCCGTGTGTTGATTTGGCCAAACTACGAGCGAAAAACCACTAAAAAAACGTATTTTTGAACAAAAAAAAGAGCATTTTTGGCCAAAAATCGAAATTCCATTCTCCGCCCGCACAATCTGAAATCAAAGTATAAGATTTATAGGGCTTCCAGCCTTCAGCATCGCAACACTTTTTACTATGGAATTAAAGAGCCTGTGGGTTGCCATCGATCAATCATGCCGACATTTATCAGTCAGTCGTCCATCTGTAAGTGACATCATAATTCCCGCTCCCAATTGGTAATTTCCCGACCTGTCCCTTTGACGATTTTCCATTCGCATTCCCCCCTTTTCCTGATGCACTTAAGATGGAGGAAAAGGGAAAACTTTCGACTGAGGACTTTATGCATTTGTCAATTTGTTAAGCGCATAAGTTTCAGTTTCTTGTCCTTTGTTTCCCTCTAGCTTTTGCATTCTGCATTTTGCACACGGCAAGTGCGAAAGAGATGGCGAAAGTTTATAATCTTTTACGGAGCTGAGAACTAATTGCAATGTAAATAAATTACAGGCGACACTTGCAGCGCCAGCAAAGTACTTTCAGCCCCTTTTCTCCAGTTCCCCCCATTTCTCCGCTTTCCCCGGGCTTAGCAATATTTCACTCAATATTCAAAAGCAGGCGGAGAATGCATTCTACATCTATGTCAACGCCCCAAGTCGACCCCCCCCCCCCCCCCTGTCGAAAAACGCATTCAACTCGACTTAACTAACTATTAAGCACTACTTGAAGTTTTACACAGGATATATGCATGTATTCGCCCTCGTTGTCCTAGCATCCTGCCAGAAGGGAGTGACTTTTGCCAGGGGGGGTGCGGAGAAAGTCAGGGGGGGTGGGGCGGAGAAAGTGGGGGAAGTGTGCCAGGGACGGACAAAGGGTATCACAACTATCTAAAGCATTTAGTAAATTATATCCAAAGAAAAATATAATTTTGTAAGACATATTATCGGATAAACGGATGAAAATAGCTAAGATCTTCTGAGTTTTAAGAAGTATTAGTTCTGTCATATCCATTTAAGTAGAATTTAAAATAATAAGCCCTAAATTTAAGGAATAGTATTTAATGTTGATACTTTTTTAGTACCTTATTTATAGCAACATGGCTCAAATAGGCTTATCATAATCACAGGGAATTAAAATAATATGTATATTGGACATTAAGGTTTAATCACTATGTATATTATAGAATATGATATGGTATGCCCCATATTTAAGGATTAATTTCTACTTTGTTTTGATACTTTTTTTTTAAGAATTTCTTGGTTTTTAGCTTTAGAGCATAAAATATTAAGGTCAAACAGTTACTGTAGTACTGTAGTAGTAGTACTGTACTGTAGTATATCCTTGCATAGATTATAATATCTTTCAACCCTATAAGGTATTACGGATTTATATAGGGATCTGTTTATAAGAAAACATATAGCTAGAGCATTTCGTAGTCGTTCTGCAAACCCTTCGCAACTAATTCCTGTTTTTAGTTGTCCTTTGGTCGTTTGTCGGCATCGTTTGCAGTTTGTCCTTGCCGTCGTGTCATTACGACTTTGTGTGCGTGTCCCCAATGGGCGAGTGCGTGTGTGTCAGTGGGTTGTCCTTGTCGATTTACAAGAGTTGCAATTAGTGCGCTCCGCAGCCAAATCCCTTGTAGCTTTGGCAACACTTTTTGGGCGGTCCTCCCTGACCGACTGCGATCTCCCCTCCGATCTCGTCCTTGGCCCAATCGAAGCTCTTTACCCCATTACCATTACCCGTTTGCCCCTGTTAGCCCCTCTTAGCAGACCATTGTTTGCGGCGTGCCTTTTGTGCTGCCCAAATGTGTCGGAAAGTGTCTTGGCCCCTGCGAGTGCACAGAGAGAAAATGGTAGCGGAAACACCAAAATTAGCTGCTTAAAGGATCATAGGTATTACAACTAAATACAATATATTTTTATAGATGTTGAGTTCCAAAGAGACTCTATTCGGGTAATAATGCTGATCAGCAATATGTTTACTATTTAGGATCACATCTTTAAACAAGCATTCTATTTAATTATATGTCATCATTTATATATCATTGATCATAAATAACGCATTATACCTTACATATCTAAATTATTCATATATTATACATGTATTATAAATTATATACCATAATACCAGAAATATATTTACTATATAGGATCACATTCCATATTGAAACACGCATTCTATAAATTATGTATATATCATATATTATATATCATTGATCATAATTATGCATTTTACTTTATTTATCTATATTCTACTTTAATATATGTTATTAATTATATATCATAAAGTCTACATCCTTATTTATTTTATAAGATATCATTATGTATCATATTTTATAGATCTAAAAAAATAGAACTATCATAAATTACTTAACATATATTATATATTATTTTATTACAGAAAAGTTTTCAAAACTTTATAAGATAAATATGTTTAAATACCCTCATTTTGGCAATCAACCACTATTTTTCCTCACTGTATTGCATGACATATGTGTGTGTGCTGGTGTGATCCTGCCCGGTATATCCTGCAGTGTCCTGTCGCTGGCTTTTGGTGTGTGTAACTCATGCCTATCAACTGCATCCGGCTGGCACATCCGTTTGGCAACAGCTCTCGGCTTTTATGGCTTTTAAATAGTTGCAGCCAGAAGTTTCGGCAACTCAGCTGCAGCCTCAGCCCCAGCCCCGCCCCCTTTTCGCCACCGCCCCCTTTTAGGCCCTTTAGTTGGCCACTTTTGGCAGGAGGGAAATTTATGACTGTATTAAAGAGTTTCACCCCTTTTCGAGTTTTTCGCTCACATAATTTTTGCATAGTTTTCGTCGCCCAAGCTGTCGGCCACTTGAACCATAACCCCATATATCTCATACCCTCGACATTCGTCCAAAAGTTCAAGTTGTGCCAAGTTGTAAATTTAGCTAAGGACGGAAGGTCCTTTTTCCCCAAAAATATCCAGCCAGTTTCTCCCTTTTTGAACAGCAATCTATTAGGAACTCTAAACAAAATATTATGATAAAGTTTGAATTATTAAGAAAAACTATCAGTAACTTTCTGGAACAGCAACCCATTAAGATCTTTAAGTTATAATTATTCGAAAAAAGATTCTAAAGTCTTGCAACTATCAGTAATGTAGATATAGAGAAACCAAAAAAATAGATTTAATTTAAATACAGCCAAAAATCTAAATACTCATAATAATAAAGGGTAAAATATAATAAATACCAAGCAACAAAATATTCAAAGTTCTAAACAACCTAAGTATTTTTCCGAGTTTACGTTTACCGCCTATTTAAATGATATTTTAAGCTTTATTGTTCAGTTGCTCCATGTTTTTCCTCCTCAGGCAGTGCGTGTTGGCCATGTGTCCGATTTCCTGTTGCAGGATGTGTCCAAGGATGTGGTCAAGGGACCCAGGATCCATCTCCTGATTGCCGCAATGATACTTAAGGCGGCCAAAGGACCCGAGAACAGCGCCTGCATTCCAGTAACTTCATTTGCCACTTGAAGAGCGCTGATAATGCACGCATATTATGTTGCCGCCTCACTTGGCCCCACCAACTTTGTTGTGTTTTTAGTGTTTAACATTAAGGACACGCCATGCCATGCCATACCAACTCATACCATGCCATACCATCTCATCTCATACCATACCATCCCGGGATCCTTTCATCCCGCACATCCTTCACCGGCATTGTTGTGAAAGCTTAGTCAACTTCAAGTCGAGAGTTAGTTTATGGTCGTCATCCTGTTGTTGTATCCAGTGCCATGTGTATGTGGCACTACTGCTGCGGTGTTGCCGTTGTCGTCTCAAGTTCTTATGTGAAGTGCACTCTTTATGTTAATAGTTGACACTAATTAGATATGTTTGCACAACAAAGCGTTCGGGGGTGTTTGTTAGCCCGGCCTGAGCCTGGTCCTTCGTCTACATATACATATTAAAACACTCTCGCACCAGCAAAGTCTTCAAAGCAGAACAAAAGACTTTGTTAGTGTCCTCTTTGCGGAGGATGTGTGTCCTCTCTGCGGCACAGGTGGCCCTGGCTAAGTGCGATGGATGGCGTTAAATGGGGCAGGCGACGGTAATTAGCCGGTGTTAAGCTCCTTGAGGCAGTACCACTATTAGGATCAATAAATTAGGTTAAGGGAACCGTTTTAACTTTACTTTTGACTGGGTCATGGATTTTACTAGCTTCCTTTCTCTTTACAATTTTAAATTTTAGGAAGTATTAAAAGAAACTTGCAATCGAACAACTTTTTCTTTTAATACTTCCTGTACTTTTTTATTTTTATTTTTACTTAGTTTTCTACATTTTCCATCTCTTTCCAAAATGATGAGTATTTATAAGTATTATTTAAACAAAACTTTAATCAACTTTATTTTTATTAATTTGTACTTGTTTTTTTTATACCAAATATAGCAAAAGCGTTACTTACATGCCACTTTTTACTGTTCAATGGCTTTGAGCATTATTTTTATTGCAACTCCTGTGGCTTTCCCTCCTCCAATTCGTAGTTGCTCCATATAATCCAGCGCAGTGTAAGGCACGGGGCACAACTATTACTTAATCATGACAACCTGTTTAATTAATGTACCACGAGTTCACGCCACAAGTTGCTGTAGGTTCGAGTCTTCAGTACTTTCCTTTCGGCAGAACTACAAAGGCAGCATAATCTGTTGTTCTTAGGTATAGAAAAAAAGAGATAATCCAATTTCTAAGTTCATCACAAGAAAATCTATCATGATAAAAGGCTTATTATGTACACTTTTTGATATCAGCAGCTTGTTTTCTTTTTGGCAGCCCCGGTCGGTTGTGCCCCACCCTCCCCTAGAATTCGCGATACACCAGTCAATGAATATGCAGATTGCTGGGTGCTGCATGTAGGCCATGAGAAGGGTTAAAAGCTGTTGGTTTAGGGGCTTTACGACAGCTGTGACTCCTCCATTGTCAGCGATTATGCTCGAGGAGCCCCGAAAATAGTTGAGTTCTGTTGAGATGAGTGTAGTCGAGTGGAGTGGAGTGTAGGAGGTGGAGCATCTGGTCGCTTGGCAGTGTGTCCGCCCACCAATCATGCATCCGCTTTTGTTGCTCCTAATGAAATTTTAATTTGCTGCGGATATGCGCAGTCAGAGTGTTTGCGAACTTCGACAGACGCCGCTGCGTCAGCACGAGAATATCCATACATAGTAGTAGTATGGCATGGTACTACCCATATATATATATTTATATGGCAGAGATCGGGGGTAAATGGTTAAGGGGCTTTTGGGGCATTCAGCTGGCCATCCAGTGAAAACTTCACCACTCGATTGTGCCACTCACACACTCTACGGCACACACAATTACTTAGACTTATGTATGATTTATGTCTATGGTTCTCTTTGGCGCTATTGCCTTTTGCATACACTGCGAGAAAAGCCAAGGGGTGAGTCGCAAGCGAAGATTGTTTATTGATTGGATGCATCTTTGAGTGCCTGAGTGTACGTGATCATCGAAGCTTCCGTTGGCAAAGTGCAGCACTGACAGAAATATGTTGTAGCAAGAAAAAGGAATCTTAGGTACTAAAAATTCATATATTTCATTTTAGCCTTGAAAATCAAGAACCTGTATAGGTTAGATATTCAAAATTGATTATAATAAACATAAGAAATATATTTAATTATTATTATATTACAAAAGTTATAGGTATATTAGAAGATCCTAAAAAATCTTCTTATTATTATATTATATTCTTAACATTGGGCAAACAAAAAACGATTCCAAGTACAATCATTAAACTAAATTGCAAATTTATTATAGATATATAATATCTGTGTAGGTTCTACCCAATATTAAAAAATTTCCAAAAAGCATGTTATTAGCTTTCTAGATTTTTGGTTTTTAATACTTTTAGACCTATGCCACTTACTTAAACTTGGACTAGCTGACAGGATTTTTTTTTAAAAGCCATGCCAACCTACAGAAAAAAATTAATCTCAAATACTAAATCAAAACAAATATTTTTCAGATGTGATGTAGGATGCAATGTCTTTAAAAAAAAATCTACCTATTTATTTAAAAAGTATGTTGGTCATATGACATTTAAACTGCAATTAAATTGGAAATAATGATACGTTTGAAAAATCTGTCTTAAATTTTTTAGGAACAAGAGAAGTTTTTTTTCCATATAAAGACTGAATAGTTTCCCCATTTCTCTCAGTGCACTACGGGGAATACGTGTGCGTTGACTCACATTTGTGTTCCTGTTCCAGAATCTGTTGCTGTTGCTGTTTCTGAAGCTGTTTCTGTTTCAGTTCGCTCTGCCAGTGGAAATCTCGCTGCGTCGGCACCAAAATCAGCATCCACACAATGTGGAAACACAATGGGATGGGAATGGAGGTGGCTGGATGGGAATAGGAATAGGAATAGGAATAGGAGGGCTTGTCGGTGTTTAGCCTAATTTGTTGCGCTACCATGGAGCCATTCTCTGTGGGGCACTGCCGGCTGGAGAAGGGGTTATTCGATTTCGAAGGGGATTCCGGATGGGGATCAGAGATACACATGTACGTGAGTGAGTGGCATAAGGCTCCTTGCGACTCTGCTCTTTGGCAGCACAGTCACTTTTTTTAAGAACGCAAGCGGCTTTGATGTGTGATTTGGTGTTGATTGATGGGATATGCAAAGTTTGATTGAAAACTGATGTTGTTGATGGGTTGTGAAAGTGCGAGAAGGAGTTGTGCAGGAGTTGTTGGTGTCTCTGTAAATCATCGAGAAAATTGAGTTTTGAAAGTTCGTGGAGACCTGCGCCTCGATTAGTTCATTCGATTGGGAGTTCTCGATGGGGGATTTCGGGGCTTAAAAGGGACTTTAAAACCCCCTCGGATTACGACTCACTTAGATGACTTGACAATGAATTTGATTTTATTGGATTTGTTGGCTTGCCATCTCTGCTGGGCCGTGTAATCCAATTCCGGCCATGAATTCTTTATAGCCCCGTATTGCTACCAGGTTTTTCCTGGCCTGCAAATTTTCTGCAATGTAATGGCAAATGAAATACATAAACAATTTATAAACATGAATTATCACAAAAACGTAAAAATGATAAGGAGAAAATGCCATCACTCAGCTGCCGCTTGTCTCCCTGAAAAAAAAAACAAATAAATAAAGCCCCCCTTAAAGGAGAATCATGGGCGTTGTGGCTTTGGGGGGGGATGGTTGGGCATAGCGATTTGTATAAAGTGTTTGTTGGCGGGGCAAATGTAGCTCCTCGTTCTATTTTTTATTATACACTTTTTTTTTGCATTTTTTGTTCTTCTGCGGAGGGCGTGTGCGTTACAAGACAATAATTGTGGCTCGCAGCGGGGCGGAAATGGGGGGAGTGGGGCTATCAGAGTCCTGGAGAGTCTCGAGTGTCGCGAATAAATGTGATTACATTGCCTGCAGAGAATCGCGGAATGCTAGAGTCCTGGCACCCAGATCCTGCTCCACCCCATCCCCCCGACTGTGATTTGTCATCCTCCCACTCATCTGGTTTATTTCCCCCACTTCGTACAGTCTGGCCCCATAAATAAGCATCTGCAGCTCGAGAAGTGGGCGGGACCAGCAGATTTATAAAAACGCTTAGAAATACGAGTCAACGCAGGAATATTTGTCTCTTCAGGTTTGTTGATCTGTAACCAAAGTTAGGTTAGTCGACGAATCGGGTTCCCTGGGGTTCCTTCGAATGAGCTAATTATTCCAAATTCCTTAGAAAGTAAGTGGCATATCTGTAAAAAAAAAATAGTTCCCCAAAATAAATGACTACCCCAATGACTACAAATATTATAACTGTAATAACCTCATAAATATTATCAAGCAATTTAGTTATTATTGTCTAAAATAAAAATTCATTTCCTTATACCTTCCTGATTTTCCCAATAATTTCTTTAAAATATGAGGGCTTATAATTAGTTGCGCAAAAATTCTTATAAAATTGTATTAGATATTTTCTGTGTATATAAACTTTTGTTTTTTACACTAAGGACATTGCTGCTTTTATTTTTAAAGTTAGAGACAAAATATCTTTTCCTCTGAAGGAATAAATGATATAAGATATTGTGATATAGTAATGTCAGCATATATGATATCATCATAGAGTGGTTCTCATTCGGAATGGATAAATGATAAGACATATAATGATATAGTTATATGACTTCTTCTATACAAATATACCTATTATGTTATTGTATTATAAAAGTAATAGTTTGTAATATTATTGTATTTTTACAAGGGCAGACTAAGAATATTGTTTAGAGTTTTAGTTCACCAAAACCCTCCTTTTAGTACCTAAAAGGTCAGTTAATTTTCAACAAATTTGAATATATCTCCCCTTTAAATATCCATTTTCAGTGCCATAGATCTCTTATTCCTCTGGCCAACTTCATCAGGAGTTCATTATGCCCCAGTGGAGTTGGAATTTTCCTTTTGGCTGCTTGGACCCCCTGGCTGATGTATAACGGTTCATAATTTGACGCTACCATAAAATCTGTAATGTAAAAATTGTCTATTATCTTATATTTTCCTTCGTGCTCACCTACTCATCCCCTGCTCAGCGTTTTTTTATTGCTCCTGTTTTTTAATATATATATTTTTTTTTGGGTGTTGGGCTGGTGTTTAATAGAACAAATATTGGAACAACTCCACGGGGGTTGCCGCAGTGACTCTGGGGGGTTGGTTTCACCCCGATTCCGGTCCGATTTCGAGCCCAAGCTGCCCCATTTCATAGGCCATTGACCAGGGAGTCGGTGTTCGGTGGTCGGTGGACGGCAGCTGATTAATTGGTTTTCATTCCAATCGCCTGGGCAGCCTGTGTGCCAGTGGCTCCAACTCAGGGCTTCTGGTTTTCTGGCTGGGATTCGGGCCCAGAAGCTCATGGGCAGGGCCATGGACATGTCCATGTCCTGGCCACGTCCTGTTCGGTTGCTCACTTGCATGCGTTTTTAATGCGTTTATTAATTACATTCTGGCAGCCCGGAAATCGCACGGCAGCCGAGGCAAAAATTGTTTTGCAAGAGGTTCAACAATGTGTAAGTAATTGTTGGGCGGGGGAAAGGGGGCAAGGGGCAGGGCTTACCTCAGAAACATTTCAAGATGTCCATCTCTGTCGCTCAAGCACTCAGAGAAAAGCTCTGGTAGGTGTAGACATTTTTGAGATTTTTTTCTTTGCCTATTTAAAATAATTAAAAGCTTATTTGGTTAATTATATATGATATTTTATATAAAACATCCTTTTTTGCGCCATCCCTGACTAGTTAAAAATTGGTTGTATAGAAACATAATTGGTTTACGGCTTAAATTTATTATTAAAATGAATAAATTAATTATAAAAAATGTTTACCAATCAAATACCGCTGAAAACGTGCTGTTCACAAATGGTTTCATATATAATCCAAAGTAGTAATATGCATATTATAATATTTATACACAGAATAGATTAGGTTTTAAAATGACTGAGTCTGAAAAACTAAAATTTTGAAACCATTAATTTGTTTTTATTTATTATTAAAGGCATTTACCATTAACATTTGGAGGTTCCTAACTTTTTTAATATATAAATATTCATTAATAGTTTAAAAAATTATTAAGATATAGGTTATTATTAGAGTTAATTAGATTATTAGAGTGGGTAAGACATATAATTCATTAAAATTACAAATAAAAGTAATAGTTTTTTTTCCCAGGTGTACCTTTCCCGGTGCTTTCCGCGTACTTTGCGCCAATTAATTTGTTAAATAAACGCATTTATCCATCGTCCTGCCGGTGCGTGTGTGTGAGTTCGTTAATTATCCTTGGGCATGGGCATCCATGTTAGGCATCAGCGAACACCGGGCGTAATTGCATATCGGCAGACAGTGCGCCCCATAATATATATAATATATATACGCGATCCTTTCTCCAAAGTGGTCGGCTCATCCTTTATTGGCCCATATATCAGAGCCGTTAGTCCTGCACATTTTCTTATTAATTGATTGGCCTTTGGACAATTGCTCCTGCGAATGGGTCTGCGATTGGACAGGCAGTGCTACCAATTTATAATTGAATTCCAGGCGAAATCCCCTGCTTCTTTTTTTCATAAATCAATTTTAATTGTTGGTAATTATTGGTGAAACTTTTTTTTTTCTCCACCGCTGCCTGCCATCATTAATTGCGCTGAAATTATTATCATAATCGCTTTATTTCATTATTTAATACATTGTTAATGAGCGAATGGTGGTGGTGCATTGAAGGTGGAAATACCCAATTAAAGGAAATTAAAATATTTTAAAGGCATGTTAATCACTCGAAAGGGTAGCCCTACAAAGGTATAAAATATTCAAAATAAAAGGACCAAAAACTTGAACTTAAATGAATTTTTTCTCGTTGAAAGTAATGCCGCAATATAGCGTGACCGCCCTTTGACATTTATTATTCCATATCATATTTCAGACTGGTTTATCTTCAAATTTGCGGCTGAGAAGCACTTTGTTACCTCAATTCAGCTGGCATTTATGGGTCTCCGGAAGATCACACGCATCCCAAACGAGGACGTGAGTAAGTCACCACCCCACTTGTAGTTTGGCCACTCAAGGACCCTTCAAACCCCCCCTAAAAAAAGGGGTAAGGGAACCATTTCCGGCATGTTCCTTGGACTGGGGTTACTTCGTGAACCCCACGCAATTCACATTTCATATTTTGCGGCAATTTTCTATTCCATTTGTCCGTTTCCTCAACCTCTCGTCTCGAACTTCTTGGGTTTTCCTCGGCTTTCCTTGGTTTTCCTGGGTCTGCACTGCTTTCCTCTCCTGCTGTTGGGGCAATTTTATTGTTTTTTCGTTTCTACTCATAACAGAACTGGAGTACAAATGGCCAAGTTTATGGCTTGACCATTTCAATTTCATGCAGCTTGACCACATTTACAGCATCATTCTTCGCCAGTGGCCCCCCAAACTGCCCCTGACTACTTGAGGTCTCTACTTTTTACATCCGGCTCTGCAGAGAAAATAAAAATTTCCATCTCAACTAGCAGCTACAAAGTAGATGAGTTATTTTAGATTAGGGTCAGGTTTTTAATTTGAAACCCCTTTATACTACCTATCCTTACAGAAGAGCCAAGCAAATAATTAGTTTTCTTATATGATAAATTTATATGTTACTATTAGAGACCTATACTTTTTACATCCGGCTAAGCAGAGACAATACAAATTTACATCTCAAAAAACAGCTACGAACTATGAAATGATAAGGTTTTAATAATAATATCGATGTTCTTTTAGTCTAGAATCTAAACCATCTGTAAAAACCATATCCTTACGGAAGATATAGATAACTAATTACTTTTCTATTAGATATATTACATGATATGATGACAATTTTATAAAGTATGTATTAATTTTTATCAGTAAAAACCATTTATGGTGACTTTTCTGTATGAAAACATTAAATATATTGTGGTTACCAAGTATAATAAATATATTTTTATTTTGTATATTATTAATGGCCAAGTGGGTAAAAAGCTAATTTATATTTTAAATCTCTGAATTATTTAAGGGTTAAAAGAGCCCGTTTTGATTTTTAAAACCATACAAATGTACTTAAAATAATTTATAAAGCTTTTAAATACATTTTGTTGGATGTTTAATAGTTATTATTAATTTTAGTATATTTTTTCAGTGTTTCCTACTCTAGCATCGTAATCATCTTTCTCCTACTTTCTCAATTTCCACAAGACACTTGAACACTTCGTTCCCTGGCCCTTTTCCTCCTCTTCCTCCCCCCACCCCTGACCCCCGACCCTTTTCCCCAGGAGTTGTTCAAACTGTAAGTATCATTGACCTTTTATGGCTACCCATGGGCGTGGGGGGGGGGGGGGTCTTTCTGTAGGTGGGGATGGGTTCAATAGGCGCAACAGTTGCAAGTAATGCGGCGGTCCAGAAAATTACCTTAAAATATAAACAAAGCTGGGTTACAAAGTGTTGTGCATGTGTGTGTGTGTGAATTAGGGGGTGTGGATTGGGGGGGGGGGGGTTATTAGGAGGAGGGGAGGGGGTTTTTTCAGAGCGTGCCAAGCAACGTGTGAAAATAATGAGCAGGCATGCCAAACACAAAGGCTGCGGGGTGGAAGTACAAACAAAAAATCGGGCAAAGAAACAAGGTTTTTCATTGAAAAGTGCAACCGAAATCCCTGGAAAGTTGTTTTCGAAACTCTTTCGCTTGAGTGTGTGAGTGCCAGTGTGTGCGTGTGTGTGCGAGTATGATCCATCATTCAGTGGCTAAACAAACAAAGCTAAAAAAGAAGCAGAGCAGGAGCAGAAGCAGCTAAACAGATGCACACTGAAAGAAATATAAGAATAGAATTTAGTTTAGAATTTAAAAAAAATTATTGAATTAATTGCAAATCAAGAAAAATAACAAACTTCCTAAAATACATAAATTACTATTTCCTTTTGTAGGCACAAGCACTGCCAAATCTTAAAGCCACCGACTATCTTAAATATTCAACAACAGAAAATATAAAAGCTACAACAGAATTCCTTAAAAGGAACAATTCTTACAATGTGATCTAAATTCCTAATATACTTTATTTATAAATTTCTTTAAAATGTAAAATCAATATGATCTCAAAGTTTTAAAAAATATGTGATTTAAAAAACATCTTTAAAGGGTATAATACAATACGATGCCAACATTAAATTAGTTATATTTTGATCCCTGTTATATTAAAAGATAATTTAAAACTCCAATATTATAACAATTAAATCATATTGAATACAAATAAAACGATTTAAGTACCTTAGACTTATCCAAACTATTTAAAGATATGAAATGAATTTCTTACTAAATTAAAGCCGATGATCTGAAGGGTTATAGTGGTTATAAATCATGTGCATTCCTACCAAATGGGTTTCAAAAAATTAAATAAATAAGTACAATGCAATATTTCTGTATTATAAAGCAAATATTGTTTGTAGGATATGATTTCATGTTAAATTTTAATTTCGTTGTGATTTTTCTCAGTGCAGCCAGGCAGCGGCATCCACGTTAATTTGTAGACGACCGCGTTGAAAATAAAAATTAATATATGCCGCAACACGCTTCAACTTCCCATGGAGCCGGGAGTCACTCACACTCGAGGGGATGTGTAGAAAATGGGCGCTTTTTGTTGATTTTGAAGCAAAGCATAGCAAAAGCAAAAGCAAAAGCAAAGCATAGTTGGATATAGTTTCCATTGAAAAAACCCACAGAGCGTAGGAAGCCGCACAAACTATATATTTATCCCTCTGTGTTTAATTGCGGCTTGAAAATGCGGGTAAATATATCTATCCCGATCTGTATCTGTATCTGTATCTGTATCCGCACTTTGACATCCACCGGAATCCAGCTAAATTCGAATTGTCTCTCAACTTTTCGGCAGCCACGCCTCATTGCCCACTAATTAAGTGAAAAGCGGAAGGGGTTCTATTTTGCCAGCTGCAACAAGGGGTTAATTTGATTTGTATTCCTGCCACTTGCCGGCCAAACTGCAGACTGCATTAAGCGCAGGATGCTCAAGGATGCCCCAAAGTCCCTAAAACAGGGGGTTTCTTTTCCCTTTTCCCTTTTTATTTATTTTTTGTTTTTTGCCCAGACAGGACAAAGCTGTAAACAATGCGCAAACAACTCCTCAAGGAGTGCCGCTCGGAATGAGCTGTAAAAATTGCAGAGAAGAAAAAGGATATTTAGACGCGGCTTACCGAAAGCTCAGCCAAGGAAAACAAGATAACAGGCAGCAGACTGGCTGGGGGGGGGGGGGGGATTTTTCCTCCTAGGGAAAGCGGCAAGGGAAAGGGGAAAATTCAGGAGACAGTGACTGTCAGGATTGCCGGCAGACAATGTGTAAACTATGCTGGCTATATACATAAATACACTTATGCATGCACTCGAACTGAACTCCGGGCTGACTTCATCTTCGCACGGCCCTGACATCGCAGGAAATGAGAAAAATCGGGGGGAAAAATGGGAAAAACTGGGCGGAAAAACCGCTTTAAATTGAGTGAATTCGTCACCCCAATAGTCGAACCCCAACTGATTGATGGAGAGATAGAAAAATCATCGGAAAACAGCATAGATTGTGATAATACATACAATAAGCATTTAGTTACATTTTTAGAAATTCCATAAAAAGGTTTAAAGGTTTTTGTATCGTTCCACAATCATATCTTCATCATATAATTTAACATATATTAACATTTTTCAACTAGGACAATGGGCTTACTTGTGGATCTTAGCCTTTAAAACTTTGTCAAATTCACAAAAATACTTATTTTTAAATTAATTAATAAAATATAAAAAAACTACTAATCAAATCAATCTTTAAAATAAAATATGTTTCTGATATAAAGCCAAAAGATATTACCAGTCCAGTATTATTACATTTGCTACAAAAACATTTTCAATGTAGAAAATAAATCACAATTTTTCAACTATGACAATGTCTTTACTTTTAAATATTAATTATTAACATATTTTTAAATTCACGAAAAGACTTATTTTTAAATTAATTGCCTGAAATAAAAACAAGTTTATATTATAATTTTGTAGCCAGTCTAAGTAAATTGGTTCTTATAAATAATTTGGATTCTTCTTTAAATAATATATTATTAAAAAATCACAGAAAATATTTTATACAGTAAGCGATATTAATTATTTAAATTCAAAACTTTGAGCATAAGAAGTAACTTAGTTTCGATGGATGGGATATATAAATATCCCCCAACTCACTCGCTTTTAAGGCAACGCGCATTCCGTAAACCTTTGGCGTTCTTTGAGTTCATTCTTTTTCACTCACCTGGGGTCTCTGCCACGGATTTCTTATTTTGTTTCTCGCAGGAGTATGGGGAATCCTTCGGAATGCGCCACTTGCTGCAGCTCACCTGCAAGGATGCCTGCAAGGATCTCTGCCAGGATGCCAGGATGCCAGGATGACTGCCAAGCTGGGAGGTTGTATATGGATATCCTGCTTGCCAGTCCGAATGTCTTGGGCAATGAATTGCATTTCCTTTTCCCTGCCGCATTCGTAATGAAGACTCCATTGAAGCCCGAAAATAAGAAAGTATATATATAGTATATATATAGGTTGGCCAGAATCTGGCCTAACCCAGTGTGTGTTTGTTTGCCAACCGTCTGTCTGTCTGACTGGGCTCTGGGGCAATAAAATAAGCAGCCAAATAAAATGGCTGCAGACATTGCCATCTTGGAGGATGTTGCAGATGCCACCTGCAGAAAAAGAAGGCTTGTTCCCGCCGGAAAAAATAAGATATATGGAGCTAGTTGGGCGCCCCTCCCCGGAGACCCCATTTTGGGGACTCGGAGTGGGTGGATGCGGATGTAGATGTGGCTCTGGCTGCATCTTGGCCTGTCGCAAATAGTGAAAATATTTACCAATAGCTGCTGTCCATGGCGATGGCAATACCAGTACCAATACCACTACCAATACCGATACCGATGCCCCCGTTCGAACTTCAAACCTCCTTCCCGAGTGGCGCCTGTTAACGAGTGGCCTTTGAGCGGCACGTTCGTGTTTAGACTCTTAACACATTTTTTGGTCCGCTCCGGGCTTAGTCCTTGCTCCTCGGTCCTCAGTTCTCAGTCCTTGTCCGGGCTGAAGTGCAATCAGCAAAGGCAGAAGAAACCAGAAGGAAGAAGCTCTGGAAGGATGACAGACCACGAGATACCCAGTACTTAAGGAAAGGGTTTTAATTATCTATTTATTTTATTTATTTATTGATTTTTTATTTGTTTCTTTATTTATATCAGTTATTTTGTTTGTTTTTTTTTAGGTTTTTTTTTCTTTATTTTTCTTATTCATTTAAATTCATCAGTCAATTATTTTTACTATCCATTTTTTGTCTCTTTATTTATTTTTCTTATTTATTTAATTTTCTTATTTTTTATTTTTCGTATTTTTTTTTTCTTATTTTTTTATTTCTTTTTCTTACTTATTTATTTGATTTAATTTCTAGCTTATTTGTTTTTTTTTTATTTGTTTGGTTATTTATGTAATGAGTTCTTTGTCATTGTAAGGGGATAACCACTGAGTTTAAATAAACCTCTCTCACATAGGTAATCGGTACTTATAAAAATGTCACAAAAATAAAACGATAACTTGATATGTATGTTATTCCCAAAATTAAAACAAATTAAATAATCAACGATATCAAATTAGTAATCAATAATTAACACCTAGGTAAGTAGCCAATCTGTTGGCGAAATAAATAAACAAACTAGACCTATTTAATTCTGAACTCAGATTTTAATACTGGCCCTTCTACTTCTTTCTATCATTCAGTTAGTTTACCCCGCCTCAAGATCAACCTGATCTTGAATATATATGCCTTCTACCCATACAATCCAGTCCCTCGTCCTGTCACGGACAGGAATCTACAGGATATGCACAGATAGCATACCCCGTTGGTCGACGGGTATCAAAACGCCGGATCTCGGACCGGCGGACATCATCCGCACGTACAACGTTGTCTCGCCCAGACAGTTTGCAAACACAGACCCGTCCGCACAGCCGACGGAACCCGTCCGGATCCATCCTTATCCCATCCTAATCCATTCGACAGCCCCCCATTTTCCTTATTTACCCCATTGTTTTCCTTTCGCAGCGTGGAAAGCCAAAAAGCTTTCACTGCTCTCCAGTCCTTTCATCCGGTGGCTCGGTCTTAAAGATAAAAACTAGTGGATCAGCAGCACTTAATTACATGAAATGAAAACTGTTAACATTTTGGACAAGGAGCCGGAACAAGGATTCGCCTCAAGTGGTCCGAGCATTGTGTTTTGGGGCCATGTGACATGATAATCATCGCCGGCTCGAATCACTCACCATATCGAAGGGGGCCTCATAAAGCTGAAGGACATGCTCATATCCGGCGATATCAACCTCAAGGGTCGTCAGTGTTAATTGACCCAATTGCAGGGGGGCTTGGGGTTGGGGTTGGGATATATATACGGATGGGGATTGGGATTTAAGATTGGCAATGGGTGGTTTGGGGCCCAGAGCTTCTGGTTCAAAGGAGGCGTTGACCTACAAAACGACGACAAACGACATACGACAAACGGCAGATGACCAAAATGGGAGCCTGTTGCTGGGGCTCCATCGTTGCATCGCATAACTCGTATAATCTGATGCGATTTTGAGATTTGTGAAGCCGAGCGGCGGAGCCAGGAGCCAGGAGCCAGGGGATCTCCGAATACGAATGCGAATGCGAAAACGCGGACCTGAGTTGCTTTTAAAATGCAACAGTCAACGGGGGAGGAGGGACAACAGTCGAGTGCCATAAAAGGGGCTAAAGTACAAATCGTTGTCACATGTGAGCCGCATTTTTATGGCCACCGGCTTGGGAATTTCTGCAACATTCAACATCCAAGAGCCTCCGGCTGCAAAGCCTGGCATGAAGAATTTATTGTCCGCGCTAAAAATGGTCAGGGCAGGCAGACATTTGGGCATTCGCCCAGAATCCACCGACCACTGGTCACCGCCGACCGACTCAGCTGCACCTGCACTCGAAAACTAACTCATTTATCGCCTATCGTTTATAACAATTTACCACTGGCTAAGTAAAGACCCCGCAAAGGATCTGGGGAAAAACAAATCGAATGGGATAAATATCACACGGAAATATAATATTTTGTTTATTCAAATAGCACATTGATAGAAAGGTAAAGATAATCAACAAATAGAGAGTATCATTCAAAACACACAATCAAAATATATATTTTAAAGGTTTTTGATATAGTACAGCATCTAACAAAATATCAATATCAAAATAACCATTTCTTTTAATTAGTAAATTTTCTTTATTTGAATTTAAAAGATTCATAAATGTGCAACTTAATCTATTAATAGTTTTTAAATTTAATTAAAAATTCAAAATAGTTCCAGGACTAAAGTAAATAATTTACCATTAAATATAATCTTATAGTTTAATTTTATTAAATGTTGTATCTTATATTTTTATTAAATGAAGTACATTAAGAATTATATTGTTAAATATTCTAATTATATATTTTTTTTAATATTAACATATGCTTTAAAAGAATAATGGTACTAAATTATTTACATTATATATAAGAGTGCTGGTCTCAGGTAAGTTTTGAGCTAGTTGCATATATTAAAAATAAATTTCAAATACACTGCTTTATTTTTCCCAGTGTAGCTGCCACTGCTGCCCTTTCGAGCTGCAACTGCTCCCATTCAATTGTGCAACAGGTCAGCTTTGCCCGCAGAAGGTGCTGCAATTTTTATTGCTTTCACGAGAATTGGGCAAGGCCCTTTAAAGGCTTTTGGACCGGGCTCCGTTTGTGGTTGAGTTTGGGCCTGGGGACTGGGGAATGGGAATGGGTAAGGGCCAAAGAGACCCGCAGGCGGACAAAGATGATTCAATTGATTGATTGATTGATTGATTGATTGACCGCTCCGCCACAGCAAACAGCCAACAGCAGCCGTTGGGGAAACTGGCTGCTCGACCGGTGACGTCAAGCAAATCGATGATGGGTGGTCACTCGAGATTCATCTGCAAGATGCTAATTCAGCCACCGGATGCCTGGCACTTCTGCAAAAATATACAAACTCCGTCTGCAATTGACTTGCAACTTCAAATTAGCTGAATTGGCCCAGAACAGGGCAAATTAAGTAATTGTCTCACAATCTGGGCAAATAAAGTCATCAATGTAAGAGTTCTATTAAAAATATAATAAAATGCCCAGGCTTTAACAGCCTATATTTTAATATCTTTCCATTTTATAACAAACATAAAATTTAATAAGAATAATTTATTATTTAAGCTTGACAAAATATCTGTACTATATGTTATATGAAACAAGTAAATAAATTTTAAGAAATATAATTTGTGTTGCTTGTTAATAATTTCTTTTTGGTATAGTTTACTATTTAATAATACGATCGCATTATCTTGTAGCTGAGGTAAACAAAAATCTTTTTCTTTCAGCTATCGGTATAAGCCTTCTTATCTATGTTCTCCACACCCGGGGTGTCTACATTCTAAAAGCTAAAATTAACAAACAGACTGTCGCAGATGTGCTCTGGCATGAGAACTAGTTCGGTGATAACACTTTGCTCTCTTCCAGAGGCGTATGCTTAGTTATTTTAAAGGGGGGGCTATAAAATATAAGAAAATAAAATATAATGGTTCTTAAAAGAAAAAACATTCTAAGGTATTTTGAATATTATTATAATAATAATATATTATTACCCAATTGCTCTATTCTTCTATTGTTTTACATTACGATCATCTATGATGTCTTTCTTATTTTAGATCTAAGATGTTCACTTTTTTTAAAAGATATAAATATACCATATATCTAAATATTCTGATGCGTATACCAAGCCATACAATGTAAGCTTTAAAAAAGTGATATAGTAAAATAAATCATTTAAGTAGTGCCTACGCCCCTGTTCGGTTTTAAATGAGCTGGCAGCCAAAGTCCAAAGACCCGATTTAGCGGTTGATTATATTATTCTCGCTTTCTCCGGCGTTTCATTCGGCGTTTGATGCTCGGCCAGTGGGCTTCACTACCTCTGATAGAATAATACTTTGAGATTCCAAAATGTGGGTGCAGAGATTTTTAAGTCGTTCCGCGGCGCAATTAAAGACCTTTAGCCGCCAAATCAGTGCGAGGATAGTAAATGAAACTAATATAGAAGTTCTGGAAGAGAGTGATCGTAAACCCCTGACTTTTCCCGGTGTTTGGCTGCGTGACAATTGTTTGTGCGAAGACTGCTTTCATGGCAGCTCCAAATCGCGTAAGTTGGACTGGGATAACTTTGATACCCAGATACGACCAGAGGCCCTAGAGGCAAATGAGGTTACCAAGGAGTTGAAGGTGAAGTGGAGTGACTCCCACGAGAGCAGCTTCTCCCTGGAGTGGCTGAAGGATCGCAGTTTCCAAGAAGAAAGACAAAAGGAGTACCTGCGCGAATTCTACAGACCCGCGACGAAACACTGGTCGGGTGCTGAGTTCCAGGAGATTGCCCGGCACTTCAGCTACGAGGAGGTGATGTCCCAGGACTCCGTGTTGATGCAGTGGCTCCAAGCCCTGGCCGTTTATGGGGTGGCCCTGCTGCGGAATGCCCCACTGGATGAGGGGGTGGTGCGCCGCCTTGCGGAACGGGTGGGCTTCATCCGGCGCACCACCTACGGTGAGGAGTTTGTGGTTCAGGCCAAGCCGGGTGCCCAGAACTTCGCCTACCTCTCGCTGCCCCTGCCCCTCCACACGGATCTGCCCTACTACGAGTACAAGCCGAGTGTCAACATCCTGCACTGCGTCGTCCAGACGGATTCGCCGGGGGGCAGCAACATGCTGGTGGATGGCTTCCACATCGCCGACATCCTGCGACGCGATCATCCCGAGGACTTCGAGCGCCTGTGCCGCGTGGTCGTCGACTGGAACGACATTGGCAGCGAGGACGGAAGGGAGTTCCACAACATCTGGCGGGCACCGGTCATATGGTGAGTCCCCCAAAAACATTCCTACTAGATCTACAACCCAGAAAAAAAAATAGACCTTAATTTTAAATTAATAATTTAATTAGAAATGGATTTGCAGTTGGAAAAAGACTCTTTAATTTAGTAGATGCATTTATTTTATCCAACAAAATTATTTGTTTATGTTTAAGATCTACATAAATAGCTAGTATCTCGAAATCAAGCGACTATTTTATATTTTTGGTCAAAAAACTACATGGAAAGTCAAGTCAATATATCAAATCTAATCTTTTTTGATTTATTTCTTATCATATTTAACTAGAAAATTAAAAAAGCCATACTAATCAATACGCAAATGACATAAGCATAATATAAAGTAATACATACAAGTCAGATCCAATTTTAAATTAATAGCTGGTAATATCTGGGGTACATCCAGCTGTTTTTCTTTTGTGTAGTACTAAATCCCCTTTTTTCTAAGATTTTCAAATTATTTTTTAATAGTTTCGAATTTTTTTCTTCGAATAACTTGCAGTTGAAATAGGACACAAGTATTTTTAAAAGCACATTCTTTGTAAAGCCTTATATTTAACTAACCTTTTTTAACTTAACTCATGGTTTCTGTTTTTGTAATGACGATATATATATTCATTTTTTATTTGCCATCTTCAATACAAAGAGAACAAATTTATCAACATATTGACTTTGAAATTTGTTTTGGCTCCAATTCAGACAGAAATATGTTTGGGTGGAATAGGTATTGATTTAGAACGTAGGAGTTCCAACCAAATATCATCCAAAAATATTTTTCTGCCAATGAAAGCGCCCTAAAATTAAGTTCATATTGAGATTACTTCATCTTAGTTACCACTAAGTTTCCCCCCTCGATTGACTATCCCCATTTTTATTCAACCCCAGCCTGGACGCCGAGGGGCGGTACACGCGGGTGAACCACAGCGTTCCGCAGCGGGACAGCCACTTCAACGTGCCCCTGGCAGAGGTCCTGCCCTGGTACGAGTCCTACGCCCGCTTCGTCCGCCTGGCGATCGCCGACAGCCACGCCTTCAAGACCCGACCCGGCGACGTCCTGACCTTCAACAACATCCGGCTGCTCCACGGACGGACCGGATACGACGACTCCGAGGAGAGTCCCCGCTACATTGTGGGCGCCTATCTCGACTGGGACATCATCTACTCGCGTCTGCGGGTGCTGAAGAAACGCCTCGGGTGAGGGAAATACAAAGGGGGGGTACCAATAAAAGCCAACGCAAGATGCCATATTTTCCAAGCCATTTGATGTGAGCTTCTCATTTGAATAGTTGCCCCACCGCCGCCCATCGGATTTTCAACGGCACATATGCTTCCAAATCGCGAATCCTGCATCCGGAATCCATCTAATCCTGTTCAGCTTGGGGCGACAATTTCGGCAGTTAAAGCAGCTCAAGCGCAAAAATGAAAAGTTGTAAAAAATCACGATGATCCAGAGCTGACAAAAAAGTCTCTAAATTGTATGGGGGGGTGTCTCGGCTTATTTGCATCGCGGCATTGGCTGACAAATCGTTTGTGAAAATGATTGACAGCGTGGGGGGGGGGCGTTGGGGAGTTAGGGGTATAAAACGGGGAAAAGGGGGCGTGCCAAATTGGCCAAGACACGTTGGGAGTGCCAAAAAGTTGCCAGGTTGCTGGTGGTTATCACTTGAGACCCCTTACAGGAAGAACAATTTTGATAGTAGATCCTTTCAATGTTTTCTATATTTTAATACACATACATTTTCTTTTTTTATTTAAATAATATTATTTATAACAAGTGCATAAGAAATATAATATATATTAGAATTCCAAATAGTTACTCTATGTAATACTACGAATGTGTAAATCTTTCTGTCTGCCTAAATAAATTTGTTTTTCTGCATTTACTAAAGTTAAACTATTATTACAAATAAATACTATAAAATTTAAATTTATGTTCGCATTTTAATTTTCCTAGATTATAAAATATGCTTAAAATATATATTTTGGCTACTATACAATGCAATTTGGTTAAACTACAAGCGAAAAACCACTGAATCGCAAAAAAAATGAAGTGCCCCTTACAAAAAATGCGAAGATCGGTCAAAAAATAAATGTTCCTTAAAGTACTGGGGATCTTTAGTAAATTTAGCAAACTTTTCAAAACTGTCGGTCATTTTGCTGTACGCCTTGATTTGGCCAAACTACGAGCGAAAAACCACTAAAAAAAGCGTATTTTTGAACAAAATCTGAATCGACTAAAAAGATGACGTCCTTACAAAAAATGCAAAAATCGGTCAAAAAATAAATGCTCCTGAAAGTACTAGGGATCGTTAGCAAATTTAGCAAGCTTTTCAAAACAGTCGGTCTTTTTGCTGTACGCCTTGATTTGGCCAAACTACAAGCGAAAAACCACTAAAAAATGGGTATTTTTTAACAAAATCTGAATCGACTAAAAAGAAGACAAGATGCGAAAATCAGTCAAAAAATAAAAATTGTTAAGCTCTTTTGGAATATAAAAATATTTATAAATATAAATAAATATATGTAAGCCTAATCCAAGTAAAAATAGTTATACATTGTAAACCAAAGTAGTCTACAAAGTGTTCCTAAAATGTATGCCCACATAAACATTTGCAAAATATTTTAACTCCAGATTCCATCTGGAATTAATAAACTTTATAGGTCGACAATTTTGTTCCTTACATTGTATTTATATATGTTTAAAATATATTCAATACAATAATACAAATAAATATAAGCTTAGCCAAGCTAAAAATAATTTTACAGTATTAAATATTTATTTTCTACAAATTTTCATGTGTAAAATGTAAAAATGTGTTAGGTTGAAAATATTGTCAAAAAATGTTGGCTGCAAATTAACTAATAAATTTCATTGAAAGAACAACTTTCTTCCTTTACATTAACTGAGAGAAAATGCTTTCTTTTTATACCCTTCTTAAGTCAAGATTGATTTTAGCGCGTCGTTTTTAACTGAGTGCTGTTAAGAAATAACATTGGTGAATCGTTACTGATAAGTGTGCCCGCATAAGTTAGAGCTTAACGACTCCCGGCGATCTGGCCACACTGATTTTGGCAAATTCTAATGCTGTGCGTCCTCACTAAGTGTCTGTCAAAGTTCTGTCAAGAAATTGGAGTGCCTAATTTATTTTCTCATCTGAAAATTGGTTTTCACTGAACGTAAGTGCACAAAAACTTTAATAAATCTCAATTAACCTATTTGGGGTCTAGGATCAAGGTGTTAAGTGGTTTTTAGCAGCGGTAAGAAGCACTGAGTTAACGTCTTAAAAGAATTCAGCCAGCAAAAATTAGCAGAAGTGATTCCTTACAATGGCCGACATGCCCGACCTAAACGGCGATGACTTTTTCAACCAGGAGGAAAAAGATGCATCAATGAACGCGGAGTTTCCATTTGAGACCCTAGCCACCGGGTCCGAGGAGCCCGAAACTGCAGCTTCCGAGACTGCAGCTCCCGAAACTGCAGCTCCCGAGACTGCAGCTCCCGAGAAGGCGGCTACCACCGCCAAGGATGAGAAGCCGGAGATCGAGGCGGAACCAGCTGCCAACACCGATGTGAAGGGCCTGGAGAAGGACTCCAAGGACGGGGAATCCCCCAAGAAAACCGACTCAGATCTGGAAGCCGACGACGAGGACAAGGAAAACGTAAAGCGCCATGCTCAGGGTTTGGTGGATGATACGGACGCTCCACAGGCTAAGCGAGCAAAGCCCGACGAGAAGGAGCCGGAGCCCCAAACCGAGGTCCCTGCTGACCTTGCCTAAGGGCCACCTCTACACAACGCAACTACTTCAATAACTTCACACAACATCAACATGCAGACAATTCTAAATTGCATTTCATTTAACTACTACGTTGTACTTAAACTAAATCAACACTCACCAAAATAAACTAAATAAATACCATATGTTTGCTCAAAACAACTAATTGGTAGTTTGCATAGTTCAATATATCATATATCAGGTTAATTCAGGTTACCTTGTCCGTTTCTGCAAACTAGTCTCTCAGTTTTAATGCTATCGGGATAAAACCTTTCCAAAAGTGGTATTTCTATTGCAGGCAGTACTTAGGTCGAAACAAGCCTGATTAGACAACTATATCCCAAAGCTCCAATAGGGATGATCAAAAAATATTTAATTATAACTTTGGTGTTTCTTGATATATTACCTTATGCTCTTGGGAATATCATTCGTTTAATATTTCAAAATTCGAATAGGATTTAAATATTTTAGTTAAATGTTTAATTGATTTTGATGAATTTCAAAGCATATTTTGAATTACAATCAACACCATTAAAATTGTAACTAAATTTAAAAGAGAATTTCCCCGTGTGTAGTTGGCATCCACTTGCCCCCCGGAAATCCCATTTTGGAGTGCATTAACCTTAAGTAACTCTCAATGAGGAGCACCGTTAATCGCCCAGCACGCGTTTGCCAGGTCCTCGAGGTGCCAGCATCCTCGGGATCCTCGAAGTGCCCGCCTGAATGGGGCAGAGGTACTTGGGACCCGGAAACGCAGCCGTAAATGTAACCGTAGCCATAACCGTGCCCTAACCCTCATCCTTGCCCCCAAAAATCTTGCCAACCGGCTGCAGAAAAACTTCTATGCCAATTTCCTTTTAAATATTTTATAGGGCCCCATTATGCCTACTTATGTCTTGTTATAGTAATAAAATAAAATTTAAAAGTGTTCTGACTGGCAGAGGAGGGGGCGGGGCTGAGTAGGGCGTGGCCGGGCGGAAAAGTGCGGAGGTGGCGAGCGAATTGTTAAGAAAAATATGAAAAGTCGGCGGTAACAAAAAACCCAACAACTCCCGGTCGCTGGAAAACATTTTGAACAACAGTTACAACGCCAGAAACTCCACATCGACATTCCACATCCCATCCGAAATCCCCCTTCAAAGACCCTGCAATAACAGGAACGGCAACAGCAAGTGGAAAAATAGGAAAAACCTGGGGGAGGGAGTGAAATGAGGAAAAACCCGGAGGCGTAGAGGAAAAGCCTGAGAAGATTTGCGGTCGAAATTCGGCTGTCGTGGCAGAGTTTTGACCTGCAATGCAGCAGATCTCTGTTAATTCAAAAAACATGTGGTCTTTTGAGATGGAGAATTGGGGGGAGCATACATAATTCCAGAACTAGAATTTCTAGAAAAAATGCTGCCCAAAAGTATGCTAAAACATGGAGCCCTTCGTCTTCAATTACCTGAACTAAGTGTTACATACTTAGGGGAAAAGTCTTGCTGGAAGATTACACTTAATGTTCTATTTATATATTTTAAATTATAAGCGACTAAGTTAATTTATTTAATATTTAATTCAGGACCCAAAGTAGTTTTATATTTGTGATAAATACAATTAAGCAAGAGATCCATTTAATATTTAAAAAAGGTGAACATTTAATAAAAGATCCAATATATATTTAATATTCAAAAGATACTATATCTATAAGTGTGTAACACTTCTTTCATATTTAATATTTATATCTTGATAAATCATCTTTAATAGTAGTTAAACTATACCGTTTTTTTAAATGTGAGTTAATGTTATGTGTACGTTTCCTTTTTTTATTTAATAGTGTGATATATTTCTGAATTTCCTTTGCACCTTAGAGTTAAATGCCGCATCCGAGTACAGTCTCAATTGATCTTCCCAACTGGGCGTAGTGCATTTATCCTTGGGCTCCTTGTAGCCAAGTGAAAGCATTTCCCTGGCGCATGGTTGTGTGAGTGTGTGTTGGTGTTTGGCCTATGCCACACGGAGTTGCGAGTGTGCGGGCATGTGGATATGGCCATGGGTGTGTGTATTCCCTTAACACGCATCATGACGCCCAGACAAAAAGCGTAGTACAACTTCTTTTTCGTTCCGCACTTAGCCCCAATCCCCATTCCCCTGCCCCTGCGAACAGAGAGAATGAAAAGTCTATAAAAAGTTTACTTTTTTAATACTTTTCGCATTTATATGTAATAAAAATCTTGTAAAATACGCCTTTTTTGCACTTCACAATGCGCCCCATGTGAATGCCATCAGTGGGTTCTCCGCACCGCAATCCCCACTTTCTCCAGCCTCAACTTCAGGCTACATCTCGAACTCCTTCTCCACTTTCATCTCCAACCCCGAACACGTTTAGGGTTCAGTGAAAAACTCTGTTTCACTCGACTGGCGTCTGTGGCCCCCAGCAATTTGCAACTATGAAGCAGCAGTTCGGTCTGTCTTCAGCCAGGAGCGAACTTAATCCGAAGAGGGTGCCCGTCAGAAGTTTTGGCTAACATCTTTCAATCTTCTGGATTTTTTAGATAATTTTATGTTCCAACATTTTTGGAAAAATTATAATAATTGCCCAAAAGGATCTTAAATATACACTTATTAAGTAATAACCACAGTTAAGATTAAAGATTTCTTTCGACGAAACAAGAAGCACTGTTTCTTTATCTTTTTAAATTGTTTAAAAATGAATTTCTTATAAAAATAATTTTAAAGAAGTATAGTTATTCTTTTTATTGCAGTCCCTTATCCTTAATAATATTTATTAGAATATACAAAACAGATACTCATATTAAATATACATTAACTAAGCAATTGTCGAAAATACTTTTAAAAAAGAATAGTGAATATATATTTTCTGGAATATATATTCTTGAATATCTATATAAAATATACACAAATTTAGCATTTACCAGCATTCCTACAAAATTGAATAATATTTCCCTGCATTTTTTTGTTTTAAGATGTATTTCCTACGCAAATAATTGTAAGAGTTTTAGAGAATATATTTCTGAATTGCAATCTCTAAGATACATATTTTTAATATTTCTAACCAATTTTTCTAGATATATCTACAAGGTATATGCCTCTTTTTCGCCTTCCAAAATTGTTTTTAAATATTTCTTATACGAAAATATAGTTTTAAAAACTATGATAAATATATTTCTTATTGACAATCCCCAAAGAAAAATATGTTCTGAAATATCTAAACAAAATTACAATAAGTGTTTCACTCGAACTCCAAAATACAAATTTCCATACAATTACCAATAAATACAACTTGTTCTGAGTTTTACCCACTTATGGGGAATAAATGTTTCCAGAACTTAGGGTGAAACTGAAAGTTTTTCCAAGTGTGTTGGTGCTGTGTCAACTTTTGTGTTATATTTGCTGCTACAGCAAGTGGCGGCACTCGAGATCCAAGCGGCGTAATTCCAGCAGACGACCAGGGCAGAAATGCTTCTTAGCCGGGCTAAGCATTTCCAGGGGGGAGTGGCAAAGTCTTTGAGCGTTTTCAAGGGTCTACTGTGGGTTGGTGGTGTAACAAAAACAACAATATTGGGGAAAAAGGTTTAATGCGGCCTAAGTTCCCCCCCATTCTTGGCTAGAGCCCATCTCTCAGGGATATCTTCGTGGCAGAAGGAAGGAAAATACTGTCGTCGTCGTCAATCGGCATTTGGCATTTGGCATTTCTAGCCATGGCAACGCCGTATGATGAGCCTGTGCAGCAGGCCACAAAATCCCAGTTGCCTGCCTTCGCTGATTGGCCAACTAATCCCCGTATATCTTTCCGCAGGGTGGCGAATTTGGGTTTCTTTTGAAAGGCCTCTATGGTTCCCATTCCCCCCCCTACTAAAAACGAGCACGTTTAATGTAGTCCCGAAAAAAGCTTTGCCAAGAAGCATTTTTCAATTTTTCACTTTAATCAAATTAAAATTCATTCGTTGCGCTTATGAAGCGTGCAGGCGCGTAAGGGAGTGGGTGGTTTTTGGATGGATGTGGGTGGTTTTTGGGGGTTAGCAGGGGGCTGCCTGCCACAGACAGACGCCGCTTTATCCCTGCATACTCCCATTGCCAGGACAACCAGACCCAACCGGCCTATGGACCATGGTCCCATGGACCATCCATCGAAAACCCACCTTCTTCACCCACCACCCAACGAAGTTTTAGCGGTTTTTTTCCCTGTTAGGCATGATACCTTTCCGCAGGGTGGAGTATTGATTGCAAATGCTCGGATTATGATTCCTCCTGCCCGACTGACCCTGTCCCTTTCACTCAATTATTCAGAATCCGGAATGAATCGTCGGATGATATCTTAGAAAAATGGAAAGGTGTGTGGAGAAAAGCGATTATTTTGTTAGCTTTAAAAGGTTGTAAAATTGTTTTGTAGCCCTGAGTATAAAAATCAAATAAAATCTGATATAAAAATATAAACAGCTGTAACCAAAAAAAATATTTTAGAAGTTCCCTATTTCCTTGCTATAAGTTATTTTATATATCTGTTAAATATGTAATGGTTCCAAATACTATATAATTATATATACCTATATAGGTATGTATATATATTATATAATTGTTATAACTATTTTTAAAATTTTAAATAGGAAGCTCTTAAAAACTACATTATTGATTAATATGATATTCCAAGAAGTTCCCTTCTTGTTTTAAAAATTAAATACATATTTTTTAAGGTATAGGATTCGATACCATGTTTTTACATACATAGGTACACTCAAATAAGTATTCTCTTTGACAAACTATCCACTCATAAAGAAAATGGTTTTTTAAATATTTTAAATTTAATAAATATAATAAATTTAAATAGAATAGATTTACTAAACAAATAAAATAAGTAAACAGGTAAGATATTTATTTTTTTTCCTCGAAACTTTTAAAAAGGAGTGTACGTAGGTTATAAAATAGATAAACCTCTATTAATGTTTGTAAAATATTTCCATTTAACTTTCTTAAACATAAGAGTATATTTGCGACTACCATTAGCTAATTTCTGAGCTCAACCAAGGAAATTGAATATCCTCCCGATGACAGGCACTTATTTTCCAAGCTACGTGATCACAGGGTATCTCCCTGGTCGAGCAAACTCCGCAGACGTGCTGCGCCACTTACATTTCGGCGCATTTTATTTCTTTGTCAAGTTTGCCAGACCAAAAAACTTGGTCCGTCGCTTTGCATTGCGGTCGACTTGCCACCACCATCGCCCATCTGCCATCGAAGTCCTGCTGCAGGATGAGGAGGTCCTAGTCCCTGGAAAACTGGAAGCGCTGCAGGGCATTTTCCGGGCAGCCCGGCGAACAGTGGATGTACATTTAGGCACGACTTCAGATGCAACGGAAACAGAAGCGGCATCAGGAGTCAGGAGCAGCCACCCCGGAGCCGTGAAATTTGATAAATATGCGTATTAGTTTCACTTGCCGCCCGCAGGACGAAGGACCTGAGCTCCCTGAGTTCTGAGCTCGAATAAAACTAAGAAACGGCCCCCGGGCGGAAATTTTACTTAAATTGCGCTTTAAATTAATTTTCCCCCTGGACAAGGGCACAAGTGCCGAGTGCCAAAAAGTATGCAGCACTATTTGGTTAGGACTTTTCCGGGCAAAATGGGAAATAAGGCTGTGTACTTGTGTGTTTCGGGCACAATAAACTGCTTATGCAAATGCAAAATCAATAGGAAAGTCCTCCGATTGGGTAGGGACCATCCTAATAAGTGCCTAGAGCAGAAGCTCCAGATGTGGTTCCCCCAGAACCAAAAAAGAAACGAGACGAGAAGACTTTATTGACCTGAAAAGGGAGGCATTTTGGGCACAACATCTCCCTGATGAGTTTCCTGTGATTCCATTAACCTCACGGCCCCACTGATTTTCACTAAATTATTCAAAGATAACTTTTTCCTATAAATCAAAAATAAATAACATCTTATATTATTATAATATTAATATTACATTTTGCAAGGATTACTTTCATTTTCAGTAGATTATTCTATGTCGTCTGAGGAACCTTTTTTATAAACAATATATTTTATAATGTTTTATACTATTATAATGTGAAAGATTTCTTGCCTTTTCAGTACATTGTTCAATATTTTTATATGGGCTTAGTAACTTTTTGTTATAAATCAAAAATTAATAATATCTTTTATTATTATAATATATTTAATAATATTTATGTTATTATATTATAATTAGTAACATATTACGATTTCTTAAATAGTAAATAAAATAATATGGGGAGTACCAAATATATTTAGATTTATCAAGTAAAATATCAATATTTATAAAATTGCATTTCTTACCTTTCACATAATTCATCTCAATAAAAACTTCCCCCTAATCCCCAGTAAAAACACAACGCTTGGCTTGATTTCGTTATTAGTTTTATTATTATTATTAGCAATTTGTCCACTTAATTCGATTAAACTTTCATGCTCTTTTTGCTTTGTTTTCGGTTTTTTACTTTTTCAAGTACACATAAATGATATATATATATATAACTTGGATTTTCCTCCATCTGCTTGTCTTTGATATATTTTTTCTTTTGCCACAAAAATTGCATACTTTATGTATTATGATTAATCATATTTTAATATTTATTTATATATATATATATATATATATATATATGTATTATATAAGTACCAACTACAATACTTTAATATCAGACAATGTGAATTTCTCTTGCTTTTCGTGTGTGTGTGTGAGTGGGTGTGTGGGTGTGTGAGTGTGCAATTTATGATTCAACATAATAATTAGCAATAATCGAAATTGTAATCAATGTGTTTCTATATATATATAGTTCTATCTGATCTGCTTTTTGAGTATTTACAAAAAATCTAAGAAAAAAATTGTTTTCTTTTTGCGTTTCCTTACGTTTTTTTTTTGTTTTTTTCTTCTTTTTTGATTAGGTATATTTATGTTTTATATGTATGTATGCGCTTTATGTATTTCTTTGTGTTTTTTTAGGCTTACCATATGAATAATTCGTTCTGGACACACACGCATGATACTCATATTAGTCTGACAAAAAAAAAAACATTATTTAATAACTAATCGTGTTTACTTGTGTGTGTGGCTGAAGGATATGTGATTAGTAGGCCATGCTTAATGCATTCGCAAACCAAAAGTGGGAGGTGATCTGCGGGCTGGAGAGACCTCCCCCTATAACATATAAATACATCTTGGATCTCCTCGCGATTCGTTCATAAATATATTCCGTATTCGTTTATAATTAGGTTTAGGAAAAAAAGGTGTAAATAAATAAACGGCTTGACATATCAACTAATGACTAATTTGGTTATGTTTGCATCTTTCTCTTTAAGTACTTGCTCATTCTTTCGAAGAAATTTCATTTTTTTTTGCTTGTTGTTTTGAATTAGCGGAAACGGAAGTCAATTTGTCAGCTTGGGGCTGTTAGTGTTAGTGTATTTGTGTGTGTGTAATGTTTGGTGGGCATTTCAATTAATTTTTGCATATTTTTTTTTACTTTTGACCAAATGCTAGTTAACAGTTACGAGCCATAACCCTTTTTCTCTTTTTTTGTAAAGCCTCTTGGTTAAGAGTTTTTTCGTTTTTATCCACTCAACTGCCGCTGCGTCAATTTATATGCTAATGGGGCCTGCATCCTATTTAAAATACATATGCGACAACACGCCCGCTTGCCACGCCCACCGCCCCCCGCCCCCATGGCGCGTTAAATGAACGACAAAAATGGCAAAAAATAAAGAACTGAAATTGCGAAATGAGAAGAACCCAATTTATTTAAATCTATATAAATGTTTTATATCTCTGTGCGTACACGTACATTATATAAATTAATATGTTTTTTTCAGGGCCACACGCCCACATATCCCGCTGGCCACGCCCACCGCCCCCCGCCCACGCAGCTGGAGTATGTCGGTGAAAAAATTCAGTTAACGCAAAATCTCATTTAAATATGCATGAAGGCATGAAGCCGGCCACAGTCGACGAGACCGAGGCCACAATTGAATTTCTCATTTCATTTTCCTCTTTTTTTATATTTTTCTTTTTTGCTGTATTTGTCAGCATTTATTTAACGTTATTTTCGGAGGTTTCAGGTGAAAAGGGGTTGGGACTCAGCCCTAATAAGATCGAAAATTGGAAACAATGGTATATAATCGCACCAAAAGTATCCTTATCCACTGAAGGGTCAAGAGAATTGTTTTAAGGTTACAAACAACTTTTTGAGTTATCATTTTGTCTGCTGTTAGTCTACAATTTATTGATTTAAAAATCTAGAATCATTAAATACCAATCAGTATTTGAAAGATTTTAGACATGTTAAAACATCATTTTATTTGGAACTCCTAGGCTTTTGAATAGTAAATATTAAAAAAGAATTACTACATAGTTGAAAGCAACTTTTTGAGAGAATTTAGCATTTAATCTATAGAGTAAGATGAGTTGGAGGATAAAAAACCAATAGGTATTTGAAAAGCTTTTTGAACATGATAAAATATAATTTTAAGTCTTTAGTTAATATTAAAAAAGAATTAGGTATTCCATAGTTGAAAATAACTTTTAAAGAGAATTTAGCATTTTTAAAACTAATAAAAATATTTGTTATATTTATTTTCAGCGGGGCAATCTATAGATTTTAATGAGTTGGCCGATAAAAATACCAATAAGTATTTGAAAGACTTTTCAACATGATAAAATATAATTAAATAAAAAAAATTGTTACTTAGTTGAAAATAACTTTATTTAAAATATTGGCACTTAACAGAAATATTTATTTTATTTGTGGTTATTAAAAAATGTATCAACTCGAATCTTTTGAAGGATAAAAATACCAATAAGTATGTGTAAAATGAAATTCCTTTTGAATGCCAGGTCTCTTTAATAGTTGGTATCATCCCTTGGGCAGGGCAGCATCCTGCATTAAAATGTGCACAAATGAATACTGTTAAAAGTTGACAATTTTGCATTTATTTTGCTCCAGGACACGCTACCCAGCCGAATGTCCCTGTGTTTTTCTCTGGGCACACGTGTGCCCGTGACTCATACGCCGCGTTGGCCAGAAACAGAAACAGATACGGATCCAGATCCAGATCCACATATCCACATCCATTTCAAGAGCCAGGGCTAATTATGCCGACCCTGGGCGGAGAGCGAATGCGAACACAAATCTCGGCTTAAATGCCGCAGCATGTTAACTGTCCAACTCCGGACTGTCCCTGCATATGTTGCCCCCATTTTGATTTATCATACATCATGGTCACGGTCGGACCTGAATAACTTGTGAATGGGTATGGGTATGGGTATGGGTAGGGGCATGTGGATATCTGGATATGTGAATATCTGAGTGTATTTATGGATGGGGCAGACAGCACAACACATCAGAATCAGACATCCACAAAAGACCCAGAGAGTAGGTGTCGTGGCAGCCGTCGAAACCAAAACCAAAAAAAAAAACGAGCCGAAAGTCAGCCAAAGATCTCGATTCAGTCACTCGTTGCCGGATGGCAGCCAGCACATAAACACGAAAATAAATTCATTAAAACATTTATCAAGTTCGACACTTGGCTGTCATATATCATGTTACATTTTTGAGCCCGAAACATGTTTAATCCGCAGCAACATCGAAAAAATGTAACTGCAATCGGCGGTGGCTCGCCGGCTTTTGGGGGGCACGGATATCACTTGGTGCGGCCCACGAAGTTCATTTCTACGGTACACATACAGAAATCTATGTTTAGAATACTCCATTTTGTATAATTTTTATATGCCTAATTTTAAATAGAATATTAACACATCTAGTTTGATTAATTAATGAAGAAAACTTGGGAATTTATGTTGAATAGTTATTTTCTGAAACTAATTTCTCTGTTTGTTTCTGCTGTTTAATTTGTGTTACGTGTTTCATGTTGTCTGCTGTTTTGATGGTTTTGTTTGCCTCTGATGCTTATCGAGCAAAACAGTAAAAACCCAGTAAGGGAGAAAATGAGATTACCAAAACAGAATCTAAATTTGGGACTTTGTATAACTATAGATACAAATTAACTGAAAAAGTAAGATATTTTGTGTGCAATTTTAAACTATATGGCTTGAATAAATTCTGAAAATCCCCCTAGGCAAAGTTTACTGTACCAAGAAGCTGGTCGGGATGGGTTTCAAGTGTTGCGTGGCCTACACATGCTCCGAAAACAAGTTACAACCAGATCCCCCCAGCCCTCAACACCTTCATCGCACTCTTAACGCCTTCGATTTCGGTTTCAGACACTCTGGCTGGGAATCGATGCGCTCACAATTTGCATGCATAATTCAAATTGAAAATTAAATTCAAATAAATGCATTTTAAATGCCTGTTTTGCCGCCGCTGCTTCCCTGCTTTATTTTATTTCTTTTTTATTGATGCATCCATCAAACAAATTGGTATGCAAAAGCGCGTGAAAAATCAACTAGCAGATTGTCAATAAACATGTGCATAATTATCTGCAAAAACTGTTTGCATAAATTCTTGAGAAATGTTTTTCTGGTCGACAAAAATACAGGAAGAGCAGTTATAAATATAAAAAAACAGTCACTTTGACACCTTAAAAGCTTTGGGAGAACTACAAAAAAATTACTTTACTTTTTTTAGCAAGAAAATAAAGTTCTGAATATTTGGAAATATTTTTTCAATGTGTGAAACAAACAGATAAATAAAATTCAAACACCTCCCGCAAGAGTATAATAAACTAAATCAAATAAAGTAGTGCAAATTGTTAGACCAGCAAATGGTAAATATTTCAAACGAATTTTAGCAAACATTAAAAATTGAATCAATATTTGGTTACAATTTTCAGGGATATTCAAATCTGCCCTGTTATATAGGTTATTTGTTTTAAAACCTCTTAATGAAGTAAACAAATAAAGACAGACAATAATGACTAATTTTAATACAAATTAATAACGACATTGAATGAGTTAGACAATGAACACTAATTTTCGTTTTTAAATTTGGCTTTGTAAAAGATTTTGATTTGATTTCCAGTGATTAGTTTGAAAATTAATCTATTTGTTACATTTTTTGAGTCCATTCAAATATCAGGTTTCTTTAATGAATCGATAAAACCTTTACTTTTTATTGATCTGAAAGGCATATCTAAGACACAAAGGAAAATCTTTAGATGTACTTAAGAAATTTAAATAATTTAATATGGTTTTTAGATTGCAACAAGGTTTTTTTGGAAAGGAAAATTGCTAAAATAAGGCTGACAATTCGAGAAACTGAAAAGATATTTCCTGAAGATTATGATAATAATAATACTATTTAGAGGTCGACTTCCGCAAAGTGGCCCTACTATTGGCAAAAGTGTGGATCTGAAAATTAAATGCGTATCTAAAATACAAAAGAAAATCTATAGATGTATTTAAGAAATTTAAATAATGTGATTGTAGATTTCAACAAGGTTTTTTTAAAGGAAATTCAGAAAAAATACTAAAAAGTCTAGTCTATAAAGTCAAAGTCTATAAAAATATTTTAGAAAGTTGAAAAATGCAATGTTGTTTTAGAATTAACAAGGTGTCTAAAATAAAAATTTCGAAAAAAGACTGAAGATCGTTCAAATTGAAAATATTTTTTAATTGGGAAATATGATAGTATTAACACTATTTTGAGCTCGATTTCCGCACGGGGATCTATTCTATTGGAATATGGATATGAAAATTAAATGCATTAAAAATAATAAAAAATCTATAGCCATATTTTAGAGATTTTAATCATTAAAAAATATACGAAAGAAATACTGAAAATATGACAAATTCAAAAAATATTTTTTGGGTAACATGATAATGATAATACTATTTTGAGCTCTATTCTTTCAGAGTGCCCCTACTATTGGCAAAGTGTGGATGGCTGACATCCGGTCAAGGCCCGTGTTGTTGGTTTATGACTGCACTCATGTGACGACGTGGCCTGTTTGTCCGTTTGACCATTTTCCCCAAAACATGCGCTTGTTTGCCTTTCTAGAATTGCGACACGCGACGTTTTCCCCCGATGTTCCGGCTCTTTTTCGCACTTATTTTCAATTTATAACCGTTTTTTATGGCCAGCACAACCGTTATGGACACGCGGCCACGCCCACCCATTGGCACGTAACTGTAATTAGCATTTGGTGTTTCATAAAGGGGGGGGTATTATGTATACGTTGTGTGTTTGCTGGTTCGCTGATGGTGTGTAAAGCGCTTTATAGACTAGAGACCGCCCCGGAAGAGGATATTCTAGGAAGGAATTGAGATAATATAGATGGGTTACTTCCGGTTGGGAATTGCTGATTGGGGGGGGGGGGGTTTGTGTTGCTCCGATTCAATTAATTTATAGCATGATGCCGAAGAAGGTCAGAAACTTGAGTAAACTGTACAATTTATACAAAAACCGATACCTAGCCAAGTGTGTGAAATTGAAATCCGCTCTGACATATTCCGTTTCCGGTTCGATTCAACTGCATTTGCGGGCCCGCCGCTGGAACCGCTTCATGCGGAGCGACCACTCGTCCTTCCACTCGAGGACCACCGAGCTGGGTCCGATGGCCAAATAGCCGGGCGCCGCCTCCGAGTCGCGTCCGAGGATGAGATACGATCTGGGGGAGAGAAGATGGAGGGATAGTTGGCTTTTAGCAGGTTTCCGGGGTCACATATCACTTAGCACATGGATATACCCAGGAAAATTAAGAACAAAAAGTGAGAAATGGTAAAAAACTATTTTGAAAAATCGGAATCCCATTTTCCGCACAAAAAAATCAGTGCTTTGACGCTCATAATGCAAGTAATAGTCAGAATGAGGAATGCCATATATCCTTGAGCTCGTTGCTTAATTTCCAATCAATTGGCATTTAAGCCTAGAAATTTTTATTTTTAACAATTTTTCGCAAAAAAAGGGATGTAACCCCTTACAAAAAATGGGAAAATTGGTCAAAAAATAAATTTTCCTTAAAGTAATGGGGATCGTTAGCAAATATAGCAAGCTTTCCAAAACAGTCGGTCTTTTTGCTGTACGCCTTGATTTGATTAAGCTACGATTGAAAAACTGGAAAGAAAAATCGTATATTTGACTAAAATCTGACCCTCGTATTTTTGACAAAGATCTGAACCCCATTTTTTAGCCATAAAAATTCCGTTTCTTGACTGCCATAATAAAAATAAAAGTCAAAATAAGGAATGTCATACCTCGTTGAACTCGTTGTTTAATTTCGAATTCATTGGCATTCAAACCTGGAACTTTTTAATTTTTGCCATTTTTCGCAAAGAAATGTGATGTAACCCCTTACAAAAGATGAGAAAATTGGTCAAAAAATATATTTTCCCCAAAGTGATGAGGATCATTAGCATATGTAGCAAGCTGCTCAAAACAGTTGGGTTTTTAGCTGTACTCCTTGATTTAGCTAAAATACGCTTGAAAAACCGCTAAAAATTAGCATTTTTAACAAAAATCTGAATCCCATTTTCCGCCCAAAGTAAACATTGTTTTGGCTGTCATAATAAAATTAACTGTAAGAATGAGATATGTCATACATTGTCATTTATACGTTGACACATATAGTTAAACCTTTCTAATCCGTGTTAATCGAATAGCTATAATAAAGTTATCCCTTTCTAATCCATGTTATCCGACCCATTATAATATAGTTATCCCTCTCTAATTCATTTTATCCCACGCGTTAGTGTATAGCTGTCTCACTCTCTTGAAAAAGGGGTTCAGAAAGATTTGAAAGCAAGATCTTGACTATACTTGCTTAAAAGTGGTGCTCAATTTGTTGCCTTTGTATACCAAATGTATTAAAATAGCACATTTTATTAACTTTTGAACATACATATATCCTCGCTTTTGGACAAAAAGCTTACGCCCTATAATACTGATACTGATTGTTACGGAACGTTAATAACAAATAATACTAATTAACTGTATGTAGTAATAAATCATCTAGTTAATCAATTCTAATGGTCAACTCACTTGTTTAGCTTAATTTTGGGACACTGGCACTCGATGCTCTTGCGCGGCACCAGCAGCATCATATTGCCTCTGCCCAGCAAGGAACTGGTCGTGCCCGACATGGGATTCCGCTTGAAGATCGTCTGGATGTTGATCTCGTACTTGTAGATCTCGTTCTGCCGCTCTATGGAGAACTTTTCCGTGCTGATGTCCTGGGAGGCGCGATCGTGGCCAATAACCTTGGCCAAAATGGCTGTGGGTAAAGTAGAAAGGTGGGAAACAAATATGTGTATATCATTATCGATCATATCAAGTAAGCATAAATCATGTTTTAAAAAACTCAATTTTAAAATGAATGAAATGAGAAAGTAGATCAATAATCTAAATGCAACTAAAATATTATAAGAATACATTATTTTTACTAATCTAATTTATCGAGTTAAATTTGTTAATGCAACTTTTAATTTTATATATTTTACTTATCCAGAACATATCTTAAAAAGAATATAACATTTTCGAGCCCACTTACCATAATCTTCCATGCAAAACTTGTTGAGGTTGAGCTTCTTGGGACTCGCCTTGCACTTGCCGCAGTCTGTGGAAGAAGAAAGGCTATTTTCCTGCGAACCTGAGTTTTCCTGAGTCTTCTCTCAGTGTACTTACACTTCTTCATTTCCTCCACCTGCGAACCACCGCCGTCCTTGTAATCACCTGTGCCACTTCCTCCGCCGCCAGCACTCTCGGCCTGAATCATATTCGCATTGGTGGGCACTTCTGTTAATTGTAATGGGGAAACGGGAAAGGTAAAAAACGGCGGGATTAGAAACCATGGCACCCGAGGATCCCTCCCTGGAACTGAACTCACTGATGCAGGGTGCCACGTGGGACCGGGTCTGCTGGTAGCCCCTGGCACATCGGTTGCAGGTCAGTCCGGTGACGCCCTCCTTGCAGGGACACTGGCCACTTAGGTGATTGCACGTCTTGCCCGTCGAACCCACTGGATGGCAGTCGCAACCTGCGAATAGAGGGGGTATATGTCATCCTCATTAGAGCGACTCTCCATCCATCCATCTATTCCACACAGCTGTCCATGTGTCCATCTGTCTGTCTGCCTGTCTGTCTGGCAGACAGCTTATGGGACCACTGATTGATGACAGCTTATTATCAATAAACAAGGGGAAAAAGAAAATACCCTGGCAGGTCGGACACTTCTCTAGTCTGTTCAGTGACAGGAGTAGGGACAGGCAATACCCATTACATGATATTTACAAAAGAAAGATAACATTTCAATATGGGACAAAATCATTTGGAAAAGCCTTATATTTAATTTTGAAAAGTAAGCTTATATGTGTAATTTATTAAATCACCCACTGTCACTGAAAATAGGAATACCCCTGGATACTTTACTCAAACACTAAATCTTGTTCTTCAACTTTCAATCAGCAGAAGACGAGAGAAAGCAAAACTTACGCTTGCAGACTTTGCGATGATTTGGCGGCTTAGTGGCATCCCGGTAATATCCCTCGCGGCAGTAGTGACAGTATCTTCCGGTAGTATCGTGCTGGCAGTTGTAGCACACACCTCCCGAAACCCGGCCAGATAGCTTGTATAACTCCAGGTTGAATCGGCAGCGACGGGCGTGTCCATTGCACTGGCACACTGAAAAAGAGAGGGAAAAAAACCTTGGTTATAATGAGGAATTATCAATAAGATATAATACAATCTAAGCCCCAGAACCCGCATTTTTTGACTACCTTAGAAAAAGTGCCATAGTGAAGCCCAATTTAAGTTTGGTAACAACACATGGCCATTTCAAACAGTTTGCTCCCTTGGTCCCCGATAGTTTCACCAAATTACCGTCATTGACTAACGAGCTTAACCCGCTCCCATTTTGTTATTATCAAGGATATCAGCCTCGGGTCCGAAGAGAGCTAATCATATAATGGCAGTCCCTGCCGTTAGCCTCGTTTTTCCATGTTAGATGGATAGGTTTTGTGGGGTGGACGGAATGGATGGAATAAGATGGAATGGGTTCCGCAAATTTCATAAATAATTAATAATGATGGGAAACTGTTACGTGCTCTATTTCTCGGACAGGTGTGGGGGCAGCTGAGTTACTCCCTTTATCCCCTGTCTTGCTTATGATTGATTATTGTTGTTGTTATGGGTGCCGTTGTTGTATCCTTGATTGATGAAAAAAAGAGAAGAAAACCCAAGAACATTGGGGGTGGGGATGTGATGTTGGTGCTGAGCTTCCTGCTAACTTTCATTTATATATTTTTTATGCTCTTATTTTTTTTTTCGCTGGTCTTTATCGATTTTCCAGACTGACCGCCCACTTGGACGACGTAAATGTTCATTTAATTAGTCGGAAAATATCATAAAATAATTTTAGCAACTAATTGGCAGCACTTGACTTCAATTTATGGTGTTCGTGGGACCACTGAGGTTGCTCCTCCGTTCCACGAAGTTTCCTTTGGCCCCATACCCCACTCACTTTTATTTTGGTAAAAAGGCATTAAGGGTGATTTATACACAAACGCAGACACACACGTGTCCTCTTTGTATAAGTCATACAGTTGCGGTCAAAACAGAAGGTAAGGTCAAGTCGGCTTTGGTAAGGAGTTATCTCAGTAAGGTAAGGAGTTATCTCATTACCAATAATGATAAATTAGTAACCAGCTGGTTGGTTAATCAAAATTGGAATATATTGCATGGCAAACGACATTCCCTCAAGACATCTTAAAGTTAAAGTGATATTTTCTTGCCCTCATCTGTATTTACTGGGATTGTCCGCCGTTGCCCACGCATGAGCGCCTGTCGAAGGGGATTTTGGCATCGGGCATCAGGCATGGGAATCGGGGATGGGTAGTTGGTGATTGCCTTTGGTGACTGGTGCGACTATTGTGATTGCTGTTGCCTCATATTTTTCATATCTTATGTCTGCATCATCGACGAGCGACGATAGTGGAGGGCAGTGGAGGCATAAGGATGAACACTGAAGGCTGACAACAAAGGAGCTGCCTCTCAGGAGGTGGGCGTGGCAGGAAGACAACGCGGATGGCCGTTCGCTTATTTGGCAAATAATAACAACAGCAGCAACAATGGATTCAGACCCAAACCCAGACCCAGACAGACCGAATGAATCTCGAGCCGGAGCGATGATGCCCGGAATACTTATCGAAGGACCTTATCCAGGCAGCAGGCACACGACATGTGCTCTGTGCTTCGAGCTTCGCCGCCTTAACCCATAATGTCATTTTGTCATCATCGCCACTGCTACTGCACAATTTAAAATGGATTTTATTTTTGCCCGTCTTCTCGACTTCTTTGGGAGGGGGGGTTCCAAGGGACAAGTGGGTCAAAGGGGTCCCAAACAGCAGGGTACCAGGAATTTTAAGCACTGTTCGACTGAAGGAATTGCGTTAAAACAACAAATTTCATAACGAATATTATCTTTATGTCAATAGATATTACCCTTTTATATTTTAAGTGAGATCTAGGGGTTGGACTTATTTTCTAGTTAAGATCAAAACCTAATAGATCCTTACATAATATAAAAAAAAGTATTTATTTGGAGGAATTATGGTAAAGCCACGATTGTCATATTAAATATTAACTAAAGTCACTAAAATCAAAATACTTAAGCTTAATTTTAAATTTAGTTAGATTTATTATTTTGTGAAGATATATTTATATATTATATATTTAGTTGGAAATTAGCTTCTTCCAAAACTGAATAAGAGCATTTCCAGTTTGCTTTCACTCTTAACTTCCGAATTCCCCACCGACACTCAGGAGTATTATTTCCATTTTCTTCTCCCGCGTCAATATGAATCTTATTAAGAGCTTTATTTCCTCCCCATCTACCCATATCGCTTTTAATGATAACGATGATAATAATAATACGATATTGTCCGCCAGTTGAAGTCCCCTCAGTCCAACCCCCCAACCAAATGGCCTTCGGGAAGGCGTCCTATTGTCGTATCATTGCCATTGACACGCATTGTAATTGAGTTGATATTGCGGAACGAAAACGAGACGGCGATGAAAAGCGGACCGCGAAAATTCCAGAGACCCCGCATAAATTCCATTGGCAGACAATTAGAGGAACCACAGAAAAGAACAAACGTCGAACCCCTCCCCCCAAAAAAAAAAAAAAAAAAGAAACAAAAATATTTCGAAGCTCCCGCCGATTAGCCAAAGTAGCACATAAATTTTCGGTGGCCTCTGGGATCGGAAAATCGTTGGAAAACCTCAGTGAGTGTGCTTTCGTGCGGTGGGGATTTACTCAAGCATGGCCAACGATGCAGCCGATCGGCTTAATTGGGTAACAATAAAACGCATTTTTACGCGAATTTCCTTCACAGTTCATTTGCTGCGGCCCCATTACGCGTTCTGTATTCTTTTCTTTCGATTTTTTTCACCCAGATTCTTTTTCTTTTTTTTTTTCCAGGGGGAAAACTTCAATTACTGGGCCAGGCGGCTAGGCGGCCAAGCGAAATTTGCACATCTTAGCCATCTTGGCGAGAGAATGCCGTTTTTTGATATACGGCCGGGCCGGGTCGAGGCAAAGACCCAGACCCATCGCTGGAAAGAAATTTGCAGGCGGTCGAGAAAAGAAAAGTTCATAATTTAGCTGCAATTTTAATTAAAAGCCAAAGGAAGGGGGGGAGGCTAAGGAAATGCGACAGGGAAAACGAAAAGTGGTAAAACACATGCAAGCCAACAAAAGTGCGAAAACAGCAACGTGCTCACAGATAAAGGAAAATAAAGGAAAACATGTGAAAATCATTTTGCACCCAGAGTAGCCCAGAGGAAGGGGTAGATGGTATGGCATGGGATGGTATACGGTATGGTATGGTATACGGTATGGTATGGTACCATGGTATGATGAGGCCCGGCGCCGACAGATAAGCCCGGACCGGACTGGTCCGTACCCCGTTCATAAGTCGACGAGTCTGAGAGTTATGTGCCCGTTTGTTGTAAAACGGCACAAAAATTATGGGCGAAAACCAAACAGGCCTCAATTGTGGGGGCAGTACGTTGGAGGGAGAAAAAAGGGGGACGATGCCAGACGATTCCGTTGCCTTACCATCTATAAACTGGCTACAAAATGTCTAAATTTTTTCCATACGAGAAAGAGAAAAGTGGGAGGTACTGCCAGCAGAAAGCAAAAAAAAAAATAAAAGAAAAAGAAATCAGAAGAGAAACAGAACAAAAAGAACTCGTTGAAGACTGGGGGGAAGTAATACGATATGATATGATCTTGAGTACTTGTATTCACATTCGAGCTGTAAGAGGCGCCAGACTGTATCTGTGTCTTCCGAAGAATGGAGGAATTCTCCAGGGGAACAATGTGGCCGAAAGTGAGCGAATGGAAATGTGCCATCCAAGCACGTTCCCATAAATCATAAAAAATATACAGAAATACCAAGTCGGATTCAGATAGTGCAGATAGCGCAGATAGGGCGTCTTTACAGCGAATCGCAGTCATAAAACACATAATGAAGCTTAATAGTGAGAAAAACTGTTAACAGCGCTATAAGTCACTTGAAATTGCCACAAGTTCTCATCATTGTAAGTACAAATGAAGTTTAACTTCCTCTTAAAATAATAAGTTCCATTTTAAGGTCGATAAAAAACGTCAATTCATTAATGTTGTTGTCGGTTTAAATATTTTCACCTTGATTTTAATCCATTGAGGGTCTTAAAAAGTATAACAAATAAAAGTAAAAAATGGAAAGATACATTTTAAGAATTATAGTTATTTGCAGGATTTTTAGCTATGATTTTTAAGTGAATTCATAAAATTAAAAAAAATCTTAGGGTACGTCTATATGTGATATATATCTATCGTGATTAAAATATTTTCAACATTTTCAATTAAATCAAGAATCGAATATATTTTGTATTAAATATTATTTATATTTTTAATTCGAGATTCCAAACTCCATTTGCATGATTTTACTTTGTTTATCACCTTTTTTTTATTAGTGTAATAAGTATTCACATTCTAAAGTAGGGAAAAATCATCTCAACTCCTTCTAATGCTCTCGAATTTTCCAACTGCTTGACTTTTTTCTCTGATTATATGTCTGCCATCTAATGGTTGGAGTTAACTCTCATAATTTTGATTATTTTTCATTTCGCCTGAATCAGCATATAAACCATGGAAATAAATTTGCCGTATCGTCAAGTTTTCCTTTCCCTACAAAATCCACCGAAAATTTGCTTTGCCTGCACAAAGAGTTGCTTGTTGGCATTGTCCTTGTTTCTCTTTTTTTTCAAGGACCTGACAAATTTTGTGACTTTCCTTCTTTATTTTTTCCCCCAACAGCTTTGTGTAATTTTCTCGCCCGTTGACAAGAAAATGTTGCCCGTTTTCACTTTCATTTCGTGGGACCGCCTCACGTTCTGATTTTATTTTTATTATTATTTTTACGTTCTGGCTGTTTTATTTGGTTCGACGGCGATTTGTGTGTTTTGGAATTTTGGTGTGATTTGAATTTTCAATGGGATGGCTGCCAAAGCCAAATTCGCACAATGTAAAAATAGGGGGAGAATCAAGTGAGGCATGACTGTTTTTTGTCCTCCTCATTTTCGTCGCTTGCCAATGGCTTCGAAAATGCTGCCACGCATAATTTTATTTATTTTTCAATTTCTCCGCCCTGTAACTCCACCCAAGTTGGGTTGTCTATATGTCCTTAAGCACTCTGCTTGCTTTTCGGCTAAGTCTGTTATGATATCCCAGCGAACGTGTTGACACTTTTCCCCATCTCATCTCAGCCAGCTCACTCATCTCATTTGGTTTGCCAAAATATTTGCCGCTTGAATGGCAACTGATTTTTATATTTAGCCCCAGAGTGCATTTGCTTCATACTCGACGAAATGCAGCCACTATTTGGGGTGGTCTGCCTTATTTTATTTCTTTTTATTCCACAATGCCAATGGAATTTTGAGGAACATTTTCTGTGCAGATAGCTTATGCTAATGAAAGAGATTCACTGAATGTCGATTAAAATAAAGGGAGTCAGCCAAGGGAATAGCAATTTTTATTTGAATAAAAAAATTATCGATAATTATCATCTATTGGATAGGAAATCATTTTACAAATTTAATCTAAGGCTGTTAAAATTTTCCAATAATTTTTCATTGTTAAAAGGATTTAAGCTAAAAAATGGAATTGAAAAATAATTTTACAAATTAACTATAATGCCGTTAAAAATTATTACTCAAATATAAAATAGCATTTTATCTTAAAAATTGGTTATTGTGTGTGAGATAAAACCCACTCTCTTATTGGTTAAAATAAAGTTAATTTACCAAGGGAATTAAAGTTATTTGCATAAGAAAATCACAGAAATTTCCATCTATTGGATGTAAAATCTTTTTACAAATCTAATTTTAGGTTGTTGAAAATTATATATTTAATTTAACAATTATAGATAATTTAAAGATTTTCAAATTTGAATTTCATATATTATTATTGTATTTAATGACGTAAAATATTTAAAGTAAGTCACGCAATTTAATATGTTTTGTATGGATCATAATGATTTTGTATTTAGTTCAAATATTTAATACAACATTACGAATTCAATATGCAGATATTTGTTTTTACTTTTTTATTTTCTCGTCAGTCAAATAATTGTTATCTTTGTAATGAACCCACTTTGTCTGAGATTAAACCCACTCTACACTTCACTTGCAATTAAATCTGAGCTTAATCTATGGCTTTAAGGAGTGTTAACTATGGACATATAGTTGGTAAAAACCAACGGATTTTCCCTCACTAATTTCCTTTCGAATGTACATAAGTGCAGACTTCAACGCCCTCTTTTATTCACTCCATCGGAAAAGAAAAGCAGGAAAGCAGAAAAGCGGGAAAGCGGATAAGCAATTCTCCCACCGAATGTGACTGGCGAAATTGGCTTTTGCCTGGAAAATTATTTATGGCCAAGTGAGTGGGCGGGGTGGCATTAAGGCTGCGTTGTTGCTGTTGCAATCGACACCCCCACAAAACTGGCAACCGATGGGTGACAACTGCCGCGATGATCACGCTGCCAATGATCATCAACGCGATGACGCCAACACGCAATTTGGCAAACAAATTACGCCAAAAATGTGCATTGGGAAACAGCAAATGGCCAAATTGCAGGCCCAAAATCGGAGCCAAGTCGAGCCACCCTCCCAAAAAAAAAAAAGAAATAAAACCCAAGCCAAGCGAAAATAAAAAAATACCATGGGCGTTGATAATTGAATTGAAAACTTTTGCCTCGCACTCATTTCGATGGGTGGAAAGCCAAGGAAAACGCGCTAAGACGCCATAATTCGAGAGATTGTGCAACTTTAAGGTTCCCTCAGCAGTTTGGAACTGCTAAAATGGTGAGGGAAAATTGAAATTGGGACGCGGCAGGGCCAAATGAACGGGGAAAATCATTTGAACGCAGCAAAACTCATCATAATTTCAGCGGGAAATGAGGAGTAGAGGTACCCCGACCATAATAATAAAAGGTATAAATCAGATTTAGACTTCTTTAACTCCTGGCAGGCTGCTTGGGCCACTTTAACGAAGCTGAGATACTTGATTGGCCAGTTCTCCAGAGAACTCAAGCTGCGTCGAGGTGTTAGGGAATGGTTCTTTATGAGTTTCTAGGTAATAATAGTAAAATGTATTCTTAAGCCCACTTTTACAGCGCACCAAGTGGGGCAAATGCAGGAATTTTTTTGCCATATTTGGATAAGCTACTTATATTTTTTACACTTTAGACTTTAGAGATGTCATTAAAATTTATTTTTATAAACTAATAAGATTAAGAGATATTGGATAGATACATTACTCATTTTGTTTAGTTAGTAAAAAGCTTATACATTTAAAAAAAAATAGTTTTCTACAATTTTAAAAAATATCAAACAATATATCACAATAATATTTAGATTTTAAGGAGTACGTTGGACCCTTTCTCTTTGCGATCCATTACACTTGGGTCTCGTACATTAGCCATGTCTTTCTGGCAATGTCACTTGGCTTTAACCCTGCGCTGCCTTTGGGACCTTGGTCTGTGGTATATGGTTTTGGTTTGGGTTTCGGTTTCAGTTTCGAGACGCAAGCATTTTTATAAGACATAAATTCTGCGATTTAGCTAAATGCGCTTCATGGACTTGGCCGGGTAATTTGTGGCCTGCCAGGGTCGTCGGTTGTACGAGTATGTGTATGCAAAGGAAAATAGGAGGAGGAAAACTGCAGCAGCATTAAATTACACTCTCATGCAGGCAAACACATCCACGTCCACCATCCACATTCACATCCACGTCCACATCCACCATCCACATCCACTTCCACATCCAAGACATCCAGACAAACTCTTGGAGTGCTACAAGCTCATATTGCTTTATGTCTATGCCTGAATTCCTTCCTCCTTTTCCCCCGACGGTTAAGCGCTTTTAATGGGACATTTTGTAAGTAAATTGCATTAATTTCACAACTTGGCTGTGCACACATTTTGTTCAAAAAAGTAAAAGAAAAAAATAAAACAAAAAAGAAAAGCAGCCAAATCGAACATTGCCGTTGTCAATGTGCCATTGATGATGGAACGATTTATGAGCTCCGTCGAAGCCTCGATTACGATTGTGCCAAACCGGTCCCGAATTCGATTTCGATATCGCTGAGCACCCAGTCGCAGACTCTCTAGCTCAAATCAAAATGCAATTAAAAGCAGAGGATCGATCTGACGCAGCGGGAAAATTGCAATAGCTTTGGCTATTGCCCCCCGATGACTGCGAACAACTGTCAAACGAGTTGGCCGGGTTATCCGGTTAGAATGGCCAGCCAACTCAGCCACTTGGATATTCAAATTCACCATTCAAATTCAGAACGATGCTCTTTTACTGCCCCCTTAGATTTAGATTGCTGCACACGAAGGTGCCAGTCGAAGTTTAACGATTTTGTCCTGTGGTAAATGCCACATAAACCATTTAGTTATTTTATATTTTCGAATTTTGCCATCCGAAATGGCTTTCGTTTTATTCGTTTTAATTAAATTATAGTCAAAATAAAATGGTCACTTTATTCCTTATGTTCATTTCATTACCTCTCTTTAATATTTTTTTGTTGCTTTAAAATGTATACTTTTTTAAAATGTTTTATGGCCTTCAGAATCACCAACTTTTATTTCATTCCCAAAAAATATTATACAAAGTGGTACCACATACAAAATTCAGTAAACTTGAAAAATGACTATGCCATGTCTAGGAAACCTTTAACAAACAGCCCCTCCTTTGAAATATAATGCCAATTTTCTCGATAAAAATCGCTTTCAAAACAAACTTAAAGACAAAACCCCTTCAAGGCGTTATCTACCTCAATTTGTGTGTGGCAAATGAAGAGTCTCAAAAACCCATAAGTCGTGGAGCCTTTTGCCGGAGATAATATTCCCCATTCAACGTTTTGCACCTAATTGAAGAGCTTACAACTTAAATTGCCACTCGATGAACTCTGTTGTGGCTTTCCTTTCGGAAAACTCTCTCCACCGCCCCCTGGTGATCTACATTTTTCCACCCCCCGCCCGACTGGGTTTTCTAATCTTCATACTGGGACGCAGGACACAAAGCTCCTTTATTTTCCCCTTTATTTTCATGCTCGTTGTTTTATGTGCACATATGCAGGCGGTAAATATGCACGAGAATTTGTATTTTTATACCCATCACTTGATATGAGAAAGGGTATATATAGGAGTTTAACTGATTCCCACATGTTTAATAATAGAAAAAAAGATAAAAGTCTAAGATATAATAGCAATAATAAAATAGATACATTCACAGAAAGGTTTTAAAGATATGTTTTGTATAACTTGGTTGCGATTTAAGCTCAGTCAGAAAAATGGATCTCAAAGTAAGATCACTCTAAATAAAATAAATAATTAAAAATAAATGTGTTTGAGGTATTTTATATAATTATGATTAAACCATTTGATAATATTGTAATTTAGGTCAGTCAGAAGAAAGTATCCCAAAGTATCTAAATAAAATAAATAATTATAAAGAGGTATTCCATTAGAGAACATTGCGATTTGGGTCATTGTGTAAAAGGTATCTCAAAGTCAGATCACTCTATCACATCGTTCTGTGTAGTTTCCGAATGATTTTGCGTATTGCGAGCACAGCAAACGGAAAAATGCAAAGTCAACTGCTTAAAATGCAAAACTAAAAGCTCTCGATGGCCGTGTGTGTGGTGTGTGGGCTAAGCGGCAAACAAAAGCCGTTGGAAAACATAGAAAACCCTTTTGCGAAACAAAGTGCAACTGCAGCGGAGCCAGAGGTCGGAAAAGCAAGCATCTGCATCTGCGTATTGACAAAGCGGAAAAACTGTGCAAAATAAGCGGCATCCACGTAAGCTTTTCCCAGAACGCACCCATATATCCCTAAGCCTTTTTCCATGGCGGCTGGTGGAGTCGAGAGGGCTTTAAATTGTCACACCGCAGTTTTAACCCAGAAACATAAATACTGAAAGTGCTTAACGCTGGGCGGTTGGGATTTCTTGGCTGAAACAGAATTTCAAAATAATTAGAGGATATTTTCCAAAAGATATACAATTGTAAGGATTAAAATAGGTATTGCCTTAGAGTCATAACTATTTAACCTTTAAAAAGGTTAAAAGAAGTTCTAACATACAGATTCAAAAGAGTATCAACAAACGGACTAAACAAATTATTTTACTTTACATATAGTAAATCGAAGATATAATTATTTTTCGACACAACATAAAATATTAAAAATGTAGTATGTTGAAGACTACACCACATTCTTACCTCTCCAAGATGTGATTTATACATGGTAGTTCTTTGTTCAAAAATTATTGGTAAACGTTATTTCTTAGTTTTTTGTTATGATATAATTTTATTATTCAAAAGGATTGCAATTTGCAATATATAAAAAAAAATATTCTCCAACTTTAAAGGGTGTATACAGCATTATAAAAAATATTTGGAAGCAGGTGTGAATAATTAGAGATAGTTGTTTTCCACGTTTTGGTCATTGTCGAAATAAAAATTGGTTGTAAAAATATCTTAAGTATTAAAAATTGTACGATATTGTTTTGATCAGTTAATGGCATGTTATCATAAAAAAAAACCCAAAATGATTGAAATTTGCAATGAATTATAAAACGTTGGTCATTGTCAAAATAAAAATGGGTTGTAAAAATATCTTACGTATTAAAAATTATACGATATTGTTTTGAACAGTTAATGGTATGTTATCATAAACAAAAAAAACCCAAAATGATTGAAATTTGCAATGAATTATAAAACGTTATATAAAAACTTTTGGTCATTGTCGAAAGAAAAATTGGTTGTAAAAATATCTTAAGTATAAAAAATTATACGATATTGTTTTGATCAGTTAATGGCATGTTATCATAAAAAAAAATACAATTTGCAATGAATTATCAAACGTTATATAAAAAATTTGAAAGCTTGTGTAAAAATTTGGCAAAAAATCGTTGTTTGGAAACCAACGTTTTTACTCATTAGTTATTGTAAAAATGTTGAATATTTGTAAAAATTAGTAAATATAAAAAAATGTTGAATATTTGTAAAAATTAGTAAATATAAAAAAACGTTGAGTATTGAAAGTTATGGCTTGGTCACCTCTGACACTTTTTAGGGAAGGACTGAGTGGATCGAAATTATCAACTCATGCTTGAAAATATCTCTAGTATTAGTAGATTATTATTGAAGAGTTATTGAGCAAAGGGATCCAAAAGAGCAGGTGACAATGGATCGATTTGCTAATCGAGGGCACAGGATTATTCATCGAATTCCTGATCGGATGCGAATAGTGATATTTCATCGTAGTCCCGTTCGCATTCTTCAGTCTCCACCTCCACCTCGGCTCCCACCTCCAGATCCTCGTCCGCCACCATCAGCTCCTCGTCCGCCTCCTCCAGCTTGACGCTGCTAACATTGGGCTTTAGCTCCATGCCGGTGTCCTCTGTTTGATTTTGGATTGTCGGGATCCCTTCCTTGGGAGCCTCGCCGCCGCCCACAGTGGGGACTAGGTCCATGTCGGTCTCTGTTGTTTGCTCTAGGAATTTCGGGAACGGTCCCTTTAAGATTTCGACGCTGATAATAGTGGGGACTAGTTTCAAGCCGTTATCCTCTGCTTGATTTTGAATATTCCGGATCCCTTGTTTAGGAGCCTCGCCGCCGCTCAGAGTGGGGACTAGCTCCATGACGTGGTGCTGTGGATCATTTTGGACAATCGAGATACCTTCTTGAGAGGCCTCGCCGCCGCGCACAGTAGGTACAAGCTGCATGACGTTGTCCTTAGGCTGGTTTTTGATTATCGGTTTATCGTGTGGCAGGTCCAGTGGTCCCAGCTCTACGAACTGGCTGTAATGGCGAGGATACCATTTTGGCCCCTTGCCCTTTTTGTTCGCCTAATGAAAAAAAATATTAAGTAATAAATTATGTTAAAGTCTAGGGAGGTGCTTACTGCTTTTCCGCCATCGATCGACCTGGTCCACTTCTTGGGTGGCGGTGATTTGGATCCTTGATCCAGGGCCATCTGTGCTTCCTTAGCCACTTGCACTTCCTTGGCTCTTTGCGCTTCCTTGGCCGCCTGAGCCTTATCCCAAGACGAGGGGCGTCCTTTTTTGCGCTTGACCAGCGGCTCCCTTAAACGCGGCAGGGCTACTGTTGCTGGCTTTTTTTCCTCGATTTTTGGCGAACTGGAAGACGGCCATTTACCCGATTTGTCACTGGGCGAGGAGATCAAGAGTTTCTTGACAACTTCGGCCACGGGGACTGTCGGTTTTCTGCACACCGGTCCTAGTTTGACATATTCAGGGGCGGTATTCATTTTTTTAAGCCTCGGATCGATTTGCCAATCGGAATCAGTGCCTTTAGATTTGGATCCCCATACATTACGGGACTGAGTTATGGCTTGTGGTATCCAGATCTTTGCATATTCTGAATTTCGAGGATTTCTGTACTGAGCATTAGCTGTAGAGATTTTCTGATTGACTTTGGCACTTGGCATAGTATCTACTAATTCTGAATTGGCTGGATGCTGTGTCTTAGCATATTTAGTGGCAGAGTAAAGATTAGATCTCTCTCCAGAATTCGAAGAAATATTTATATGTTTTTTGAGATATGTCCTTGATCTTGATTTCGAAGAGCAACTTGGTATATTATCCAAGAACTCGGCATTCTTATAGTTGAAAACTCGAGGAATTCTGTACTGAGAAATAGAACCCATAGATTCTTCTTCAGAATCCGAAGAAATCTTGCTATGCCTTGTAGAGCAGCTCCGCAGATTGTATGCGCGTTCTGCATTTCTGTACTGAGAATTATCTTCTTTGGAATCCGAAGTTAGATCTATAAAATCTATAAGACGAGTGCTTCGTGAAGAGCAACTTGGCTGATTACCAACCGAAACTACGATGGCTTCGTTCGGTTTCTTTATCGTAGAATTAGCAATAGTTTCTTCTGCAGAATTCGAAGAAACATTTCTACGCTTTGTGCTTCTTGCACTTGAGCAACTCGGGCGTAAGTCCAATTCCGAGTTGGCTTCCTGCAGACTCTTGATTGTAGCAGAAACACAAGGATTTCCATACTGAGAATTGGCAGTTGAATTATTAGCTTTTTGTGTCGAATAACGAGGATTTCCGTACTGAGAATTCGCAGTTGAAACATTGGACTGTTGTTTCAGTGCTGGATTTACCGAAGAACTTCGAATACTCTTGCTGTGACTAGGAGCTGTGCTTTTTGCCAGATTGGCTGCCTTCCGACGCAATACCAACAATTCCTCCCTGATGGTCTGAAATTATAATTAATATATATCTTCCTTTTGCGGCACACGCCGAGAAATTCTTACACGTCCGGCCTGAATAACGTAAGGCCGTAAAAGCGATCGTTTGAAGTCCTTTTTATGTTTTTTCCACTCTTCTGCATGGATTTTCCGGGTCTTTTCAAGCTTTTCAACTTGTTTCCAAGCGGCTCTGAAGATTTTATATGTTTTGGGTTTCATAACTGTTAATCACTTTTAATACGAAAGGACAGCTTTCAAATCGCGTGCACGTGGCTTTGCTTTTTTTCAAGAGTGACCATCAGCCCGATAATTTGCTCGAAATATACTAGAAAATCTTATGAACTGGCAAAACAGTTTTTAAGAATTGAGGAACCACCGAAAGTTATACCCGAGTCCCACGGAGCTCATTTCTGAGAAACACTTGATTTGTAACTCCGATTCGCGGTGAAACCTTTTTCCCTTTTACAACAAATTGCATACATATTAATATGGCGGAGTTGTTAAACTAGACTAAACTTGAACTCAAATTGTTATGGAGCAGCTTACAACCAGCTGACTAAAATTAAACAGTTCAAAGAACTGGGCTGATTTAACTTTTTTTGTTAATAACCCATCCAATTTTGTATATAACTAGTATTTAAATTTATAACTTTATTTACAATGATAGTTTTAAGAACAAACAATGAAAAAAAAAATTTAACAAGTATTTTGATTGTAAAAGCTTTGACAGTTGTTCACAGTTGTATTAAAGGTGAGTTTTGGCAGGTCCGTTCAGCAGCAATTCAAATATAAGGGGAATACCCTAAGTATGAAAAAATACTATAAAGCATTTCGTGAGTTATCGACCATAACAGCGTGACTTTTTTCTGTCAAATGCCAATATTAAATCGCAAAGGCTAATCGAGCATAGAAAACTGAAATATAACGAAGCTATTGGTAAAATTCACAGCAAATGTTGGTATTCGCTTTTAAAATAAAAGTTGCCTATGGTATTAGTCAGATTTCCGGTTATGTTTTGGGGCCAGTGTGACCGTACATAAAAGCACGGATAATATCGCATTCTTTAATGCACACTAATACAGACATGGCAGGAAATATTAGGCATGGTTAAGTGGGCATGCTTTTCTTAGAAGTAAACCAAATATAAAGTAAATGTAGTTCATAGAAAAGTTCCTAAAAAGTGTACCATAAAAAATAATTGTCGGTGCTGATACACTTGTGACGATATGTGTGCCAGGGCTAATTGAATTGATCCTTGCCGCGTTGGGGAAAATGGGAAATCCATTAGTCGAGGTCGCTATACATCATCTTCAAGGAACTCCAGCGGAATGGAGCAGGCTCACGTTTCCACGGGAGGATTTGGGTTGCGTTACGCATACGCCGCGTGTGACAACTTCGGCGCTCGTTCATCTTTATGCAGCCAGAATGCGGACAAACACGAAATGTATTTAACTTAATTTAGTTCGAGTTACTTAAAAAAGCTTTTAAAAGTAACAGCAAACAAGCCAAACAAAGTATGTGAATATATAAAAACAGGACCGAGCGAAACCAAAGCACACAAGCACGAAACAAAAACAAAACTTTCGGTTGGGCAGGGCACAAAAAAAAAGAAAGGAAAAAAATTCCAGAAAGTTATGGGAAAATCGGAGTGGAAAAGTGGGTAAAATCCTGGTTAGTAGTGGTGGAACGCGGACTGCTGAACGCTGAAACTCATTAATATGCACATATGCAGATTAAATGATTAACTGTATAATGCACAGGCTGCCCCGACCGCCGGTTGAAAAGTTGCTGCAGGATTTTAAGATTTTCCATTTTCCATTTGGCCGGTTCAAAATTACAATATATATGTATATTTGTGGAATATCCGGCAGTCCTAATGAGGGACGAAAAACTAAGCATGGCATCATATTGCCCAGAAGAGCAAAAAGGACTATGGCATCATCAGCCACTCACTACACTGCTAAAAGAATATACTGTATGCCTAAAATGTCAGATGTTTTAGAAACATGTATGTAAATATTAGAAAATATATTAAATTATACTTATCAATTTTTCAGACAAAAGGGATGTCTAACAGTCAAAAGATGGTGGAGAAAGCTTCAAGAAGAGCAACGCATATTTGCATTTGCCGAGCTAAAACTATCAGCTAATGAAAACCCGCCAGAAAACTCCAACCCACTCCATCTGAATCTTGGATATTTGCTTGCCAAACGGAAATACATCAAAATAAATTCAAAGGAAAGGTAGTGGGCAAAAAACGCTTCGCAAAGCAAACGTCAAAAAGGAAAAATGCAAATATGAGCATTTACAATGAAAAGGATGCGTATTTCGGGCGGATGTGGATGTGAATGTCAGAGTGGATGTGGATGGTGGACGTGGACGTGGATGTGGATGTGGATGTGGATGCGGATGTTACATTTGTGATGAGTTGCGGATATGAGAACACCAGTGGCCATTGGCAAATATGCCTAAACAAATATTTGGCACACTTTCCCGACCATCCTCTTACCATATTTCCCCCTAAAAAGCGCCACATACAACCCTCTTCAACTCGAAAAGGCCGAAAAAAGGGTTGAAAAGCGGCAGCGAAAATTTCTACCTGATGTCAAAAGTAATTAAATGAAATGCCAGCAGCAGAAGCAAAGAACAACAACGGGCAAAAGATAACCACACTCGAAGAATTTGAGAAAAGCTTAGATTATATACATATATGTACATATAATGTATAAATATGATCAAAAATTCAACAAATTTGCAGAAAATATATATATTTTAAAATCTTAAAATGTAGAAATCTTAACTGAATACTTAATAATTCCTTTTAAAATCTATTAAGAATTAACTGATTTTTTCTTTCAGTGCTTTGGTATATACACTCGTACAGCTTGGATTTACTGGAAAATGGCAGGGATAAGGCTGAACTAAGCTTGCGAGATGAGAAGAAGCTGAATTCTAAGAAAATGCAGACTCTTCTGGGCAACTTCGTCTTTCCAAAGGTACTATCATCCATTTAATATTTTGACAGGGAATGGGAAAAATGGTCAAGCTGTCAGGGCCAGCATAAATATTTTATGTTATGGCATAATTTTGCATTAGGATAATTGACCCTCGTGCACTAAAGACTTTCTAAAGACTTTTACTCTTAAGAGAAGAGAAATTTGAAAAGGGTAGTTTCAGCAAAAATTGGCTCTAGTCAAAGTTGATAAGTTAGAAATGGCTATTTCTTAAGTTTATTAAATGATCGGTTAAATCATTTGTGCCAAATCATTTTGAAATTATTGTGCGTGACACATGTGCTATGCTAATAAATATCACCCGATTTTGGTTATATGTATGTACTTTATAGTTTTTGCAGCACCCCATGGGAAAGTCTCCTGGTGATCTGGCAAATTAGAGAGCTCCCTTTTTGCTGTCAAACCCCATTGGATGCTCATTACTACGGGGAGTTCGAGTCATTAAATTACCTGGCAAAGATGCTGACGAGGAACGGAACCGGTGGAACTGGAAGATACCATACCAGCCCATTGTGGGTGGGGCACAAATTGAAGAAAAGCCAAGCAAAAGGGCAAAAAGTAGTGGAAACTTTCGCCAAACTTGCGCTCTGTGCGAAGCCGGTGAAAAGTCAAAAGGGGAAAAGTGGGAAAAGATGATGTAAAAATGTAATGAGAAAAATTTGTAAACGAAAAAGCAAAGAAGTGAGCTTGAGAAAAGTAGGTAGTAGGGGGTTCTTGGGATGGCCCAAGAACAATCAGCGTCAAAGGTTGACGAAGGGTACGAAGGTTGAGCAGAACTTCCGGCAAATAGTGTGACAATGGGCATGGTGGTGGAAAGGGGGGCATTCACATCGCTGCCAACATCACCATTTTCCGCCAAGAATTTTCCATTTTCCCCTCGCTTTGAGGTGATGACTTTAAGTGTGCTCCATTCCCCCACCACCATCTATCTATCCGTATCTCTCCGCTGTTTGCCGTAAGTAGCTGTGTAATAAAATTACTTTTTAAGTGCGCCGCGTACCTGCGAAGAGGGTTTCCTCTTTCTTTTTTTTTTTTGAGGGAAGGAAGGAAAATGCCCAGACGTCGCTGTGCTTCATCTGTTCGCAAACTGAATATTTCCAGGCGACGGCGGGAAATGAAGGAAAACGACCACTTCAATGTCAAAGTCTAAGTCGGAAGTCATTTGAATTATTTAACGAAAGGCGAGGGGGGCCAAAAACCGGGTCAGGGGTCGGGGAATAAATAACAAATCGTGTGAGCAATGTGGCAAAATTTTGGGGTGGGAAAATCGCCCACGCCCTGGAAAGGCGGCCGGAAAAGTGCAATATGCTCTTGCGCCTCCATAAAATATGTTGCAAATTATGAAATATTTGAAAGTTTTTAGCCCAGCAATGTGGCAGCCCATGAGGCGCCATTTGGCCAAAAACGCAGACGGTCGTGGGTTCGGCACCCCCATTCGTATGCCCATTCCCATTCCTATAACCATCCTCCAGATGTGCTATGCAGACCAAGTCTGGCGGCGCCGTTATGGGCATTTAAGTTTTCATAAGTTGTGCAAATAAATTTTAATCGAAAAATGTGCCAAAGCAATAACCAGGAGGCGACCAAAGGAAGCCGGTAAAAGATGCGACAACTTGCAGGCCCAACAGCTGCAGTGGAAACTTAAAGGGTGGCGTCGGCGAAAGCGAAGAAAGTCTAGTGAAATGGCAATCAATGATAAAAGTTTCACAGGGGGAGATTTAAGTCGGATCTTGGAAATTTATGGAACCCAACGAGGTATCCCGGTGGCAAACCTGAGCAGCATAAGTTTATATTTATTACATTCTACATTTAATAGTAAAGCAAGAGTTTGGTGTTTCAAATGGTACTTTGAGATGGAGTCCTTTAAACATAATATAAATGTATAAATAATAATAATGATACAAGATATGAATAGGTCTTAATAATATTATTAATAGTAATCATATATATGATGAAAATAATATATTCAACATTTATTAAAGGATTACAAACATTGACTTGAATATGGAAATTATTTTTTATTATTAAGCATCATATGCAATATCATATATATTATTAACTATCATACATTTGTTATTCCTTATCATATATAATATCATATATATATTATTAAGTATCATAGTGACATAACAGTAAGGATAAAAGGTCTTTTAGGTACAATTCCTATTCCCTGCCATTGTGTATTTTTAATACAATAGTTTATTGCCTCCCCAAAACGGAAATCTCCAGGCACTTCCATTAGCCACAACTGCATTTTCGCCCAGATAATTTGCGACTTGTAATCCCTGGGTCTGCCACCAGCCGGAATCTGGATAAATATTTACATATCCCACTGCCCCCACTGCGCTCACCTTTCGGTAATGACATTAGCTGCTGCAGGGCTGGCAATTTGATTAGCACCCTGGCAAAATCATTAGCAGGCCCAAGGAAAACACGCTTCCCGCTCCGTTTAGTACAGTTTGGTTCGGTTGAGTTAAGGACACAATGCAGACAGTCCCGTCGAACAAACAGGCAAACAAACAAACAGTCAAACAAACAGGCAAACAATTGGGCGGGGGAGTTGGGGAGCATGTTAAACATATGCAAACAAGCGAATGGAGCCAGGAATTTGTCGAGTCGTACTCGGATTCGTATGCGGATTCAGATTCTCAGATCCCAGAAGATGCTAGCTGTATGCCCTGGACCTGTTCGCTTGTTGCTCCTTCATGGGCACAAATAAGCAACAAATTAAATAAGTAACACAGGCGAAATCACAGAAGGGCGGATGGGGCAGCATCTGGAGATCTGGAGGAAGGATCCAGGACGAGGGGACCCAGAAGACCCAAAACAGATAAGGCGGCTTAGCAGATAACATGAGACAGTCATTTGTGTTGACGAGCGGACAAGGAGGAGGCTCAGCCAGATGCAGATGATGATGTGTGTGCTGGAGGAGGATGGTGGATGGGGATGGTGGATGGCGGATGGGGATGGTGGATGGTGGATGGGAATGGGGATAAGGTTTTGATAGGGATGGGTATCGAATGGGTTTCCCCCAAGGAGCCAAATATGTAAGCCAACTTCTGGCAAATGAAATCCGGCTCCGACAGCCAACAAAAACCTATAAATAATAATTAAAGCAGTTCTAAAAATTAAAAAAAAAATATTTCTTAAAAAATATCTTCTCTTTAATAACTAACTATAATGATGGTTTTCAGATTTTTAAAAAACCTATTTTTTAAAACCTCTTGATCAAAAAAAAAATATTGCTGTAATATTTTCTTAATGAATTTTTGGCCATTTTAATAAATTAGTCTGGAGTTTGGGCTCACACAGCCAACAAAAACCAAATCAATAAAAATAAAAGCAGTTCTATATTTACTTTTCAAGAACTATACTAATGATAACTGGAATTTCAAACCACAATTCTATTATAAAAACCAGAATTAAATTAAAATCATTGGCCAACTATTTTTTTTTAGTGCCTGCGTCTTGTGAAGAGAAGAAAGCTTTCTTTTTGGTCTTTTTAATAAATTATTCTGGGCCAAGGGGGAGGGTTTTTCTTTTCGGTGGGGTTGGCAATAAGCTTGGGACTGGGACTCTGGATTTCCGACTACAGACTCCAGGTTTCGTGTGCGTGTCATGTAATTAATGCGAGTCAAATGAATGAGCAAGCCAACCGAGGCGAAGGCAAACAAATAGACAAATTATTCGGGGGGAAGTGTCCGGGCCCCACCATATAGATATATGCCACCATATGTGACTGCCATTCCATCGCTGCCTTATACATTTTATACATTCTTAAAGCTGATCGGGAATACATATGCACACCCATAGAAGGCGATTCGAGAAGCTCGAATGCCGCCTCTGGGGACACTAAGCTGGCATTCCCATCGCACCGCGTCTTCTGCTGGTGCCACTCGCCACTACACTGAGAAAGATTTGTGGGAATCAAACAAATATATTACACAAAAACCATAGAAATTTATTTAGGAATTTCGCAGTTCACTGGTAGCTTAAAAAAAGTAACCATATCTTTATAAGGAGATACTCCTTATATCAAAAATATTTTTTTGTGCTTTGAACCCAACATTTATTTGACTAAAATAAATATCACTAAATATATATATTTGTGATGCTATGATATTTTTATATCATATATTGTTTTATTTTAGAAGTCGAGTTTCATATGAACTCGTTTTTGAAAATAGTCATATAATCTTAATTATATTTAAGCCTTATCTAATTGGTTTAAAAATATTTTCATACAATCATTATTAAATACATATAAGCCCTAATCTAATTTTGGTTTTTGTTTCAAACCTCTGTTGCAAGCTCAATTTAAAAAAATATATATATTTATAAAATATGTATACAACTACTTTTCTTTAGTGTATTATAACCCAGTTAGTTCCAGCTTGTTTCCTATCACCAATAGTGATTGCTGTCATAGGTTTATAAGTTTGTCTGTATACTGAAGTGAAAAGGCCACTTAAAATAGAGACATAGTTGGTTTTTTTAAACAGCATGTATACAATATTATAACAAGCCAATTGTTTTTCAGTGTAGAGTGATTTTTCCTCCCCGTGTCTTTTGCTCTTCCTCTTGGCATCCGGCACGCAAATTTCTTCGCGTTTGCTGCGCGTGCTACGCAAGCTGGCGATAAATTTTAATACCTAGGCCCAGGACGAAGGACGAAGGACGAGGGACGAGGGACGCAGACGCTGGCTGCCAAGGCGCATTTGAAAATTTATTGTTATTATGTGAATTTTATAAACGATGCTGCTATCGCCGGGGTCCCCGATGCTGCCGCTGTTGTTGCACTTAATTAAATTTTATGTGAGCTCGCCCAGGACCCAGAAACGGAAGCCAGAGGAAGGAAAAAAGGAGCGGAAAGGATTTCCAGGCTCTGTATGCCGTATGAATGCGTCGGGTCCGCGAAGTAAAAATTATAAACAGCAGCGGGTCCACTGACCCGACAAGGTTTTCCACTCCCCACTCCCTAAACACCCTATTCCCAATCCCCACAGCCCCCATAGCACCCCATTGATAAGCAAACTTTCAGCTAAAGCAGCAGAAAATAATTTGTTTTTCGCCTCTTTTTTATTATTTGCAATTTACGAGGTGTTACGAGGCGGAGGAGTAAAAAAGGAACTGTCTAGTAGAAAGGTGACCAAGTGGACTTAACAGGCTTCTTTGGTCATCAGTTTATTCTGAATTTAAATACGGGGGTTTTATGATCTAGGGGAGGTATAGAACATCAAAAGAGTTATACCAAATAAAAAGGTTTAAGTTCATTTAGGATAAAAAACATATCACTAAATATCAGTATTATTATGTAGAACATACTATATAGTTAGAGTACATAGGAATATATAAAACTAATGAAAATATCATCAAATATGGCATTCTAACTTTGTAATATTTTTAAAGGTATCCAATAAACACAATCCTTTAAAGAGTCTCCTGTTCTAATCAAAGTAGCAAGTAATGAGTCCCTTTAAATTGCTATATTGCTTAGCAGTTTAGATTTATCGTGGTTCTGGGGATGGGATGGGATGGGATTGGATTGGATTGGATTTCTCGAGCACTTCCCCAATGAAGCTGTCATTCAATCCCCACAATCAGCAATTATCCACTTTACGATTCGCCCAATGAATTTCCACTGACTGAACCGATGCCAAGGATTGGGATTTAGCTTTGGATTTGGGGGGCCAGAGGTCGGAGGAACCTCTAAACCTGAGCCGCGCTGTCACTTCTTTTCGGCGTTTGTTTAATTCAAATTATTCAGAAAATACCCAAGGCCAGCCAGAATGGACATTCCACAGAGGGGCGCGAATACAAAGAAAATTCGGGTCAATTCCCCTGGGTTCCCCCATTGCCGTGACCCCTCCAATACAAAATCGCATGAAATTCCAAGCGTTTTACGACAAAAATGCCCGTCGAAAAGTCATCGCAAAAATGTTTTCGAATAGGTGTTGGCTTGGAGGGCGAGCGGGTGTGAATGGCTTCAATGTTGGCGAGAATGTCAAGGAAATTCCAGCACATTTTTTATTGAACAACTTCGATTGAGCGATGCTCCATCGCCCCCACTCAATTTTCCTTCGAGAGCAAGGAGCTAAATAAACTCAATACAGAAATCGAAATCCTTTTAAAATGGCTTCCCTCGGCAGCTGCTCGGATGGCAATGGCAACACTGACGGCAGCAATAAAAAGCGCAAACGACAGCAGCGCAACCCTGTCTTTCCCGATGTCGGAAGGAAATGTCGTCATTACTGTGCAACCTATTCGAATAAAAAAAAAACAGAACAAAAAATCATCCACAAAAATAAATAGAGGACGCGGAATTCTCTCTACATTTACACTTGACAATCGATGGTATGGATGGGGGTTCCTTGGGTATTTTCGCTAACGCAATATGCAAATGTGCTAAGAATCTCACAAATTTGTTAAGCAAATCGAAGAAAGCCAGTAGGGCGTGTAACAAACCAAACAACCCGGCACATTTATCATCTGGCAGTTGAACGAGTGGGCCGATACACACATATATATTTGGGGGGTATATATATTTTCAGGGTGGTGGGCCGTGAATCACCCCGTGATTTATTCATGTGCCAGGTAACACCACGTTGGGGTTAATGGCGGCGCGAGCAATTGCCGCATTTTGCCGGTTTTATGAGCTGGCAAAGAGCTCGCCAACAGGCCGGGCCAAAAGCCCTCCAACTAGAGCAGCCCATCCTCTTCCGATAGCACATCCCATCCATCTCCCGAACATCAATAAAAGATTTGTTCCTTTTCGGGCCGCCTAAATTGCCTCATAACGAATAAAAAAAGAGAGTGCAGAGGGACAAGAAAGTGCGGCGAAAATACCCTTCACTGAAGTGATAAACTTCAGACTTTGTGTTTCCGAAGGACCAAGTGGCTATTATTGCGTCATAACTAGTTGGTATTTTTAAAGAACGTACAATTTTATTACTGAAAAAGGGTTACTTACAAGTTGGAGTAAGGCACTACCCTTAATATATCTAAATATAAAGTATTCTGATCAATAAATATTTTCGTTCTTCCTAATAATGTAAAAACTATATCATTATTGAGCTTGTATTAAAGCCTTAACAGTTAGGTGTTCTACATTTGTTTATTGTCCTATTTCCCACAAATTCTTTATGGCTTTCCCCTTTTCCATATTTTATGATACCTTTTAAAAGGGTAAAGGAAAAGTCATAAATTATGGAAAATGTTGGAGTCGTCTAGGCGCCTTAATGGTGGTAATGGCGTAATCGATTGAATTAAAGAATTTCTTTGCAGCCATAGGAGCTTTATTCCCCCTCCATTTTTTAATGTTTCTCAAAATCTTTATTTTTTGTACATTTTTTATCATACACACACACTTACACATCGATAAATACACGTGTACGGCTTTGCATTTCACCGTGAACGCCTTTGAGGTGGCGCCATCTAGTGAGCGCTAATCTCTTTGAACGCACGAATAAATAAAAATAATTTGGCATCGTTTAAAGCTAAAAACCCGCCCAACCACAACCCACAACCACCCCACCGATTTTCGCCTCCCCTTTTCGCAGATGAATACTTCAAACAGTTTATGCCCGCCACCTGTGGGGGAATTCGGGTGGTTTTCGGGGGGTTTTTTTGGGGGCTTTTACGGGCGGGAAAACCCCCATGGCTTGGTCAAAACTTAACCGATTTCGGCTGCCACTCTAGACGCGTCCTAGTTAGTCGCGACTTTGATAAGGATCCCTTTGAAATACCCGGCTCCGTGGAATCGAGCAAGCGGAACTCAAAGCGGATTCAAATTTGATTTCGCTACCGCAAGGTAAACAAAAGTTTGCTCAGCCTGCATGCAAATTAAATTTGAATGCCCTTCAATGAGCCCACACACCACATTTCGTTGGCTCAAAGTGGGCGTGGTGGCTTAATACACAGGAGATAATTTTTGGACATTTCCTGGAAGTATATCTATCAAATTTGGAAAAATAACTACTATAAAGTAGGCCCCCTAATTTTAGGAAAGTAGGTTCGCTAAGAATACGGTTGAAGATAAAAATCCAAAATCAAAAACCGAAATTAGGAAATAATATTTGTAAATACGTATGTGTTAGTTATAAGCAAATTCTTAAGTTTTAACAAAATTTAAGGGATAGATAAGTTTAAAAATATTATTTATATATAATATATCTTTTTAACGAATTGCTAATATTGTTTTCTTTTTCAGCTATTTTTTTTTTATCTGAATAACTTTTTTTTAAGTGTAAGAGAGAGTTGCCATGGCTGGAGGTCGTCTCGCTTTCGTTATCAGTGGCGGAATGGGTTGGTAAGACAAATGGCGGTTGGCAAGGACGGATGGGTCGCGACTGCATTAAGCAGCGATTATCCTGCCCCTGTTCCGGCCTAACCGCCCCCACTCCACAAATGGAAACCACTCCGCCCCCAAGGTTTTCCATTCGAAAAGTTTCCCCAAGTTTCCACACACACACACACACACACACACACACACACACACACTCATAAATAACATATAACCGGCGTATTATGTATTCATACTCGGATGTTGTGTGAGCTAGCTGAAATTTATGCTAATGCCATCTCCGCCCATCGCGGTTCCCTGTAATCAAAGAGCGTCTGCCTCTCGCCCAATTGCCAAAAAAAACTTGCCATAAATGTCCGCGAATGCGGCTAAAATGCGGGCTAAAAGAGAAAATGCAGGTGATAAATGTCAGCGCATCCTGTTGCACAAACATTTCAACTTTGGTCGGAGAAATTGCCTGGGTTTTCCGGCAAACTCTCGCATTTTTCACATTTAAATGAACGTCAGCGTGACCAAAAGAAGCTGTTTTATCATTCTGACATTAGATTACCATCTCTGGAAAACAAGTAAAAAATAGATGTGCCCTTTTATTTAATAAAAAACTTATTAAAATATATTAAAATATTTTATGATTACCCTATCACTCGTATTTATATACCAAACTGGGAAATCAACAATGCATAAATTAAATTGTTGCCGCTTTGAATTTATGGCCATTGGGCTGAGACAAATATGAGCCTTTAGTGTTAATGAATTTATATTAAATAAATTACCTAATAGTATTGGTTAGTTTGAGGTCGCCAATCAATAATTTAATATTTATTGTGACCTTTTCTAGTTATTTTATATTTTATAATTATAGTACCCTATTAATGGTAGTAAAATCGTATGAAAACAGAATAAAATTTAAAGTACTGGCATGTTTACAATGAAGTAATCTCTGCATTATATGATTACGTAGTCAAATCGCTGAGGCTTCACCGAATTATGCAACCGCAAAACACCCACTCAGCCACGCCCCCTTTTTGGCGCCCTCGGACAGTAACCGAAAAATTTATGCAAAAGCCCAGCCAAGGCAATTATTAATGTTAATGTATTCATTACGGCACGGCTTCCGTTGCCATTTTTAGTGGCCAAGTCAATGGTCAATGGTTGCGGATTGCGGATTGCGGAATCGGAGGTGGTTAAAATCGCGCCCAAAAACCGCAAGCAAATCGCACGGAAAACGCGAGGCCATAAATTGAGTCTGCGATTTGTGGAATCAATAAAGAGGAACTCGGATAGTGGCATGCCATTGACTTTAATCGGTGGGTATAGCAGGCTGTGAAATGGGGGATAGGGGATAGGGATATATATATAGAGGGATACCCTCCGGCTGAGTGACTGCAAATGATACTTTAATGTGACAAGCGGTTTTCCCAACCGAAGGTCGTCTGTGGAGTGGGCGGAACTCCCGTCGACAGCGTGCTGATGATTTTTGCACCTTTTTTTTTTCTTTATCCCACTGCGGTTTCCTGCTCCATTGCTGTCATAAAATGGAGTCGAGTCGAGAAGGGGTGGGGGTATAAAAAAAATGAGAACTATCCCATCCAATTCTCTTGTTCACTTCTGCCTTTTCTGCCACATTTTCCACACTTTTTTCTCTGCCATTTTCCCTTTTTGCGTTTTAATTCCCCGGGCGCGCTTTCAACGCTTGTCATCGTACCGCTAATGGCGGCTACATGTCAACCACTTATATCACTCGACTGCAGCCCCGGCTATATAGCCTCAGATCCAGCTTCGGATCCAACTTGGGCCCCGTCAGAAGAACCAGCAGCCGCAGCTCTTCCTGTTCTCGCAGCAAAGCTGCTCGTTTTTCAGCCGCTCATTCATTCGTGGCAGCGTCATCGATGCACTGAGAATAAAATGGGCTGCTTATGGAATAAAAATATCTTTGGTAGTTATTAATATTTTTTATGAAAATATAAGTGGTTATATATGGTATACTAATATACTGTCTACTCACTAAATGAATACTGTTTGATAAATATCCAAATTGCTAATAATATCATAAGTGGTGATATATGGTATGGTATAAAGTAATACTCTAATGGTAAAATGATAATATATGATACTCAATTTGTAGCCAAATGTTTCTAAGTAAAAACCAACTATAGTAAAGTTTTAAGTATTACTTATATCACAAGATAAAGGTATAATTTATACATGGGTCGGTTTTACCCCACCCTGTATATTTTTTTGTAAGAGAGCTATGATTTCTATATATTCCAAAGAACTCCACTTTAATTTATTCAATAAGTGAATTTAGGTTTAATATTAGCTAAAGAAGAGTTATGAATGACCTTTTTTAAATTAATTTTTTTTCTCCGTGCAGCTGCGCCACAAACGGTCCTCGGCAGGTGGCGCCACTGTGTGCACCGTGGAGCGTCAAGCGTGAAATCGCTTTCCAGGGCTGCCAGTCACCTCGAGCTCCTCCCGAGAACCCCCCCTCCACACCCAACCATCTCCAAAGGAATATCCAACCAACCGACGAACCAACCAACCTGTCGTCATAAAAATTTGTGTACACACACAACAACAGCGAATGGAAAACCCAACAGAAGGAGCAGAACAATGTGTCGAAAGGGGGGCTGCCAGGGGTCTAGTGGAAAAATGCAGGCAGACGGCAGTCGACAGTCGACAGTCGTGGAAATGCACCACAAAACAGCCAAAGGGAATACCCTAACTTCACGCCAATTCGTTGAACTTAAGTTCCTAACCGGTTCAAATTGGGATCGGTCTCTGGGGAGGCAACAAAGTTTGAAATATGGTTTCCAGACGGGCTTAAGCAGACGTATGCATCACAACAAGTTAACTAAGAAGAACCATAAAAAATGGCAGAAAGGAATAGATTAGTTCTAATTTACAAGAGACCCATTATTCATTTTCAGCTACAGTATGTCTGCACTTATAGAGTTTTATTATAAAATTTATTAAAATATTTTGTTTCAATTATTCATAGTCCATTATTCATTTTCAGCTACAGTATAACCACATTTATAAAGTTTTATATTAATATTTAACATAATATGAAGTTTCCCTTTATATATCAACATACCTATACTCTTTCTCCCAAAAAAGTAGAACCAATTAATGCAGCCTCTGACGGCTGTGCCAGTATAAATTTGAACGTATCAAAGACTTAATTGAGAATTTCATCAATGACCGAAAATAGAACAACTTCAAATACATAAAGTCAAAGTATGCCAGTGGTATCGGCTAAAAGCCATTTAAGCAGCTGGCTAAATTTAAATTTTCGGTTTTGTATGGTCTAAGGCAGACTAAAAATACCCGGAAGAAAGAAAACCACAAGTCTTCCGGAAAGATTTGTCTAAATTTCAACAGAGTGATGATCGCCGGGGCCAGAGATTTATGGGCATTGTGTGATCTGTTAGCTAATGTGCTCTTTGTTTTAACCAGGACATTTTGCCGGTGCGAAAAAGGGATTCCGATGGAGAGAGTGAGAGAGAGAGTGTCATAACGATGTTGCCAGGTTGGTTTTATACCCTTCAAAAGGGGCGCCGAGTTGACATTTGTGGAGGGGGGCAGGTGAGGCAGTGCTCTGCCAAGACACAGTTTCACTAATGAGTTTCCGTCTGTGCCTGTGCGTTTGTCGCTGGATTCCCATACAGATCCACACAGACCCTGGCAAATACACACTGTGCCCCCCTTTTACCCACGCCCCTGGCTGATGATGTTGCCTAAATAGTGGCAGCGATAAAGGACCGACTATATCCAGGGGGATAAGCAAGTGCAGTCAAAATAATAGCCCTAAAGTTTACTCACTGATGGCAGATATTCAGCATGGAATGAAATTCTTATAGTAACATTTATTGGTTCTAAGAAATGAGATTTAAATGCAAATATGGATATCAATACAAATCATTAGAAGTTCAAGTCCGAACGAAAATTGCTGTGATTTATTGGATAAGAAATAACATTGCCTAACATTGACATTTTGAAATTCAAATGAACTTTTCTATATTAAAAACATGATTAAAACAGGCACTGCCCTAAAATAAGGTTATTTTTCAGAGAGTACTGACAAGAAACACCTTTTTTGCATTCTGTTTATACAAATCTTTAATTATAAAATCTTTAAAAAATCTTTATTTTTCTTAAATAGGCTGAATTAGGTTTAGATCAAAATAAAATGTATTTTAGGTGATTTTTGCATAAGGGACTGGAATTGTTCCAATTACAACATGTAAAATTCTCAAAAAATTTGATTTGAAAATTTAAAGCATTTGTCTTTTGAGTTAGAAGTAAGTATTAAATTAAGAAAGTAATATTTATAAATACAATGACACTTCACTTTTCATTTGTTTGAATATACGCAAGGGGCAGCTTCATCGATAATCGTTAGCCAACACTGTTGTGTACTGTACGTTTGTCGGCAGAGACCTAACAGAACTTTTTAACTAAGCCCGCTGGCTGCTGTTTTTAAGCCAAATGAAAGGCATTTTAAGGGCAAAAGAAGCAGATTATTTCTCAGAGTGTGTGCATAAGGGAGTCTGGGGACTGGGACTCTGAATGGCGATGAAAGACGCCTGCAAATGAGCTGCAGCGAGGCGTGGCATCGCCTTCATCTGGCTGCACTGTCTGCACTGGCTGCACTGCATCCGTCAGCGGGCGATGCCATTAGCGGGCTTATTAATTGGCCAGACTTTGTGGCGCCTTTGCCTTCGCTCCGGCTGACTTTTATTTCCGCCCGGCTGTCAATTGCACAAGTGGAGCGCTTCTCCGCTTTCTGTTAGCTGTTTGCTCTGGCAACATCAACAAGCAAACAAGCCAACAAGCCGGCAATCCAGCAGTCAGCCAATCCATCAGTTAGTCATTCACGCGCTGACAACTCAAACAGCAACATAACAGGGACAAGGTCGTTTCTCCAGTCGACGGTCGCCTGTCACCGGCGAAATAAGCTAATCCAACCGCCCCCCCGGGAAATTGAAAGAACGATGGCAACATTGCCAACGACAACATGGTTAAGTATCTTGGAATAATATTTACACTTTACGCAAAAGACGCAACGCAAACAGCAACAAAAGCTAAGAGGAAACAAGTTTCGACTTGGAGATACCTTCTACCTATCATAAGTATTTATTGGGATTTTTTAAAAACTGATATATTTCGCCCAAAACATTACTCCCTCATATCCCTCAAATACCTCGCATTAAAACCAAAGGAGACCAGATGATGTTGACTTGATAAGATGGTGGAAAATAGGGGCAGCCAAATAAGTTAATCGCTCTGCCAATGTGACAATGGACCATGTGGACCCAGAGAGAAGGGTCATCACTTCAAATTGTAGAACCGGTTTGGGGTCACATGCAAGGGAAATAAGAAAAATGGGAATCAAATTATGGAAGCCTCGGGTAGAGACTTTGCAACGCAGGCGGTTCGATATTGGCCAGTGGGTTTTATGAGGCCACTGAATTTACGATTCGCCTTTGCGGTGAACGGACCTTAATACGAATACTGGTTTTGTTTACTCAAGACCCATTAAAGATTAAAGTCATTCATTGTTTTAAGTGGGCGTTTTTATCTGCAGAGTGTATTATTTATAACAACTATTTACAAAATTAAAAAAACCAAGGCTAATATACAAAGGTCTTATATTAAATTTATTTTAATCCCATATTTAAATGTATCTATAAGGAAATTAATAGGATTAAAACACACAGTGTGAAAAGAAAAAGTACCATTGATGTTTAAACTTTCAAGAGAGAAAGAAAGTCAATGAATATAACACAGCATATCCATATATCATTTTTAAAAACCTCTTAAAGTGAAAGAAACTTAGAAAATCTTCCAGGACAATCAAAAATCCATCAAATTCCGTTTAGAAATACCACCATCACGCCCTAATTTCCTTCGCCAAACTTTAAACAGAAATTACTGCAGTTGAAACTTTTGCCGAATAGGCACTCAAAGTCCTGATTTGCATATTGAACGTTTTTGCGAGTGTACGAAAGCAGGCTGCCGCCGTCATATTTTTAGCTTAACCTGCTCATTTCGACCCTCCGATTTTGCCCCCCGATCCGAGGAAGCCGCACGCAAAACTATTTTTAAATGACGCCGGGGCAGATGCAGACAAAACGGCGCAGACAACGATTCTTGGGTAGAAAAAGAGGAGAAAAAAATATGGAAAAGGGGAACAGAAGCAGTCAGACTTATACGATGGTAAAGCCCACCTCCCGGCACCTTTTCGACTTGGTCCAAAGACCCCAAGACAAGTCGGTGGTTCTCGAGCCAAAAGCCAAAGCCAGACCAAAAGCTGCGGTCGTTTCATCTCGGCCTTTCTCGGTCTTGGCCGCAATTGAAATTGCATTTGCATTTCCATTTCCATTTGAATTTAATTGAATTGCATTGTTTTCGGGGGACACCGGAGGATCTGGTGCTGCAGAGATGGGGTTCCATCGTAAATTATCCATTTAGCGTTATGGCCTGCGATAGCGAGGCTTTGATCTCCGCAGTCATTGAATGGAATCATCAGGATAATGAGTTTGCTTTTATCTCATACAATGTAGAGGTTGATTCGAAAACTGTTAGGAATTAGTGCAGTTGAAAAGAGTGGGTTGATATACTGACAGATTAAAAGGGGTTAGGTATGTAGATTTATGAAATATTATAGTATTTTGGGTTAACATGGGGTATACTATTGTACCAATTCAATATTATTATGCAGTTTGGAAATATATCTGAATTTGGATTTTGTTTTTATAGCTATGCTTAGTTTCAAAGATTTATTAGAACGTTGGAAAGCAGACGGATTAATGGATTTAAGTTTAATAATACTTTTTAAACACCAAGATGCGGAACGTTTATATGTAATTTCAGAAAACCCACACCTGTTGCCTTTAAAATTGTTCTAAAAAAATGGAAACTAAGTTTGAAAACCCAAAAACTTCCGATATCACTTTGATATCATTTTGACAAATAATAGTTAGCTGAACTTTATAGTTTCCCTCCCCCCCCCCCCCCCCCCACATTTTTCCGGCTTCATTTGATCAAACACTTTGGGCTCTTTAATTGGCCAATTTAGTTGGCCGACTTTTATTTCCCTCCGTTTGTTTATTTTGCCACTCGAAGTAAAGAGGGGAGAGGCTGAAATGAAAGGGGATCTGGGAACTGAAGGGCCCAACTTCATCTGCAACCCGAAGTCCGAAGTCTGGCTTTTGTGTAATTTCCAAGAGATAATTGAAAATTAAATGCTTTCGACAGCTGAACATGACCAGGGCTTGGTCTTCTTGGGCTTCCAGCTCCGTTTCCATCCGACTGCATTGTCGAACGAGTTATTTAATTAGTTTTGACGCGGTGTTTTCCCCTTTATTTTCTTTTTTTCAGGCCCCTGTGTCACTGATCACGGGTCGAAAAGGTTGAGATCTGTTCGGGGGGGAGTCGGAGAATTTTAGATTGATCGCGTGCGGGTCTAGTGGCACCTTGATGGAACTTCGATTTCGATTCTGTGGCCCATGACTCAATTTGCCCAGGCACTCGGGAGAGTTTTAAACCGTAAGCAGCCCAGAGGATGCCGAAAAGGAGACAAGAACCGGGCTCAGATACTCCAGCATCCAGCAGCCAGCCTCGAACATCCAATGGACAATGGCCAATGTTCAATGATTGAGAGGGTTAGGTTGGTTGGCAGGAAGGGGTCGGTGATGGCAACAAACAAACAAGATTTCACAATCAGCGCTAGACCGAAAAGTGTGTTTGAATTTAGAGTTAAATGGCAGAAGGCTTGGGTAACTGGCCAACAGGGATGGCCCATAAACTGTGACTGCTACTTTTGGAATGGTCTCCTGTGATTTCCTCGACTCAATAAATATTATTGGTAAGCAATAACTTTCAATGGTTGATAAAAATAAATATTATAAAAATATTCTAGACTTTTTAAAAGGAAAGTGATTTGAATTCCATCAAAAAATAGTTCTAATATTACCTTTCGACCTTGTGGATAATAGTAATTTAATATTTTTCTAATATTTATTACTTAACTACCATTTTCTCGAGTGACGGTTAACATTTATTGGACAAATAAGGCCTCTGTTAAGAAATTTTGGTTTTCTCTAACGTTTAGGTGAGAGTTAACTTTAACGGGAAATTGGACTCCCTGTTAAGTCAATTTAGGCTCGATAAAATGACAGCTGATTAAGACGACATTTTCAAACAGCTAGATATCAGGGCCTTTGACATAGACTCGAGAAACCGGTTAAAAATATGAATATCATAAAAGTTAATAAATAAATATGTAGAGCATGTAAGGATAGTTAATTTCCTCCTGTTAACAGTATATTTTCCCCTAAATCACTTCGAATTTTTGGCCCACCGATTTGATTCCTCCTAATTTCCTAGTTTTTTTTCCTGCCAACTCAGCCACACACTCAGTTATCGCTATTACTGGCTGCTAACGAGTTTGCTGGCCAAAACAGCTACTGCTTCTGCTCCTCGACTGGGAATCGGTGGAGTAAATGTAAATGCCTCCTGCCTTCGAGCAACTGAGCAATGTTTGACCAAATCGCAGGCTACATACAGCACTCCTACCTCCTAACTCTCGGCTGATTTCGCATGACAACCTGCAGGAGGCAGGCAATCGTTTGCCAGAGCGAAGATATTTCATGGCTCTAGCCAAAGGCCATGAAAGTGCACAGTTGTCAACTCTCAACAGGCAGCAAAAACAGAAGGCACAAGTTGAAAGAGCAGCAGTTGGAAGGGAGTGCTTCTCCGGGTGGAACAGGAGGAGGAGGTCACTACAACTACAGACATTCGAACTGGGGGGGAACTTGGATTCGGCTTTGGATTTGGATTTTAACGATCGCCGCTGGCCATACATTCGAGCATCTCCTCCTCGGCTCTTTGAGCCTTTGTGTGAGTGTAATTGAAGCGTCAAGCCTTTTACCATATGCCGGGGGCCACAGAATCGCAGCCGGAGAACAGCTGTCCATTGGATTTCGTACTTCGGATTTTGGCTTTATTGTGCCATAGACAATGATTCATCGAGAGATGTTCCACGTCCGCTTGCCGTGTTTAGTGCTCAGGGTAACTCAATCTCGAACCACCATAATAACTTCAGAAGGAAGTGTACAAGTCGCAACACTAATTAGTATTCTAAATACTTTTTATTGGATTTTTGTTCCCTTTGCAAAAGATAATTCTACCCTCTTTTATGCCCTTAGATTTCTCAATGTCAGGTTAAAGTTCTAGTTTGTTTTTTGCCAGAAAAAGCTTACACTAACTTAAACTGTGCGGATTGACAAATTCGTTTTCTCAATGTGATGTTAGACAATTTTGTTGAGTTTTCTGTCAGGTAAACACAAACATAATATTGTGGGACCAAACTTTTCCGAAGCTTAACCAAAAGTTAACCTGACATTGTGAAATCGGACCTTAACCAATGAAAATCATTTAACCTTAGTCTATTATCATTAGATTAAACCAAACAAGATATTTAGAGACTACATTCTTAGAAAGGCTAACCAAAGGCTAACCTGACATTGAGAAATCGAAACTTAATCGATGAAATTCCTTTAACCTAAGACTACGGCTATTATTAAGTGGAAAATGCGAACCGGAAAGAGAGTTCGCAGTTGTGCGGTTAGGTGAGGCCTGTCATGCGGCTGTCACGCGTGAATCACACCTCACTTTTCTCCATCGCGCCGGGCTTTTGTCTTTTACGATTTCGGACAGATTGGAGTTGGCTTTGCAGCTGCGTTTTCGGTGTTCTCAACGGTTTTCGCTGCTGGCGCCCACGTCAAAAAGAGCCCAGCAAACAGAAACAAAAACGAGAAATGAAAAACGACAAACAAAAAGTCAAACTCAAGCGAGAAGAACCAAAACGGCAGCAGTCAGCTGTAGCATAAATCATAATTTGTCAGCGTGAAATTTGGTTGACGTAGCTGCCGCCGCTTTGTTCTTCCTCTCGTTTTGTGTGAGAATTTTATTGTGTGTTTTTTTTTTGTGTGTAGTTAACCTTTTTTTTCAATTTGGCTGCACACCGCCACCCGTCGTCGTCCCTCGCATTTTTCTTCATTTAATTTGCATTCTTCTTGGGGATCTTGGTGCGCTGCGCTTCTTTATTCGCCTGTCGCTCTTTTTTAATTAGCCGAAAATGCGCTTAACGACAAATAACAACATCAAAACAAAGAGAAATTATAATTTATATGCTTTCTCGGGTTCCCCAAAGAAACTGGAGGGCGAAAAAGAGGCGGGGAGCGGGAGGCGGAGTATGCTTTTTCCTCAACTGGGTCAACATGTCGTATGCGCAATGCGAAATTCACAAATTTACGTATTCGCCCCGTGACTCACGCCAGACAAACTGACACTGACAATGCCCATCACTCACGACCCAGAGAAAGTGGGTCAAAAAACGGATGCTTTCGATCCGAGGGCAGTGGAAAATATGATAAATTGCTATTTGGTCAAGATATACGAAATATGGACTGTAGTATGGGTATTTTAAAGGGAAAAACAAAGCAAGCAATGATCTAATACTTCTTTAATAAAGTTTTTGGGTATTTTTTGAATTTATAATATTAAATGTTTATAATAATAACATATTTGGTCAAGAGCTTGGGTGTTTTAAATACCCAAAACCAGGCAAACAGTCATCCAATACTCCCTAAATATGGTTTCTAGGTACTTTTAGATTTATAGTATTTTTACTACCATTGGTGACCACTTTCTTCTTTCATTTTAACAATTTTTTAAAATCTTTTCCGAACCCACTGCAGCTCAAGTGATAAAATGACCAACAATTGTCCGCAGATCCGTAGAATTTTATTGGCAGCGCATAGTGCACACATGAAAATCAATTTATTTGGAAAGCCGGATAAACAAAAAGAAAGGGGGGACCAAAACAACAAAACCCATATTAAAAAGAATCTCCCAGCGTATTCTTCAATGGCGGTGGAATGGTCGCTCGACTTTTTTGCTTTCTGTGTTTTTTTTTTGTTTTTTTTTTTGCCAATCAAGTGCTTCTCGTTCGGTCGATGAATAAATGGCAACTGTAAGTGAAAACAATTCAAATTAAACATGGTCGGGGCCATGTGCTTGAAAATTGCAACAGAGGCAGAAACTTCAATGGACCACGCCAGCAATGAAATGCGAAAACGGAAAGCAGAGTAAAAAAAATCAGCAAGTGTACTTCAGGCTAATATCACAAACGCAATTACACGGACTCTCTCGCCCGAATACCCCCCCCCCCCCATTTTTGGAGGGGGCTGGTCAGCCACTGGCCACTGGTGAAAATGTATTTTTTGTTCTAACGAAACAAAAGCAATTGCCCGACGGCCAGACCAGACTGAACTCTCCCCCGGAACTCCCGAGCAATTCCCATGGGGCTATTGGACATTGTGGAGCCTTCAATGGACACACACGTACGTGCACAGCGAGAAATTTGTTCAATTTATTTAAAAAAAATAACTTACACTTTCTTTTCTAAATCTTTGGCGGTAAAAAGAAAAAAAATTACTAAAAGAATGAAAATAAACTAAACATGGGCGTTAATTCACTGAGCATTATTTCATTGGGCGTTATAACACCCTCTCTTTGTCACGTTGTTTTCTAGAGTTTTTTAAAAAGAAAAATTCTATTATTTTTAGTTCCTTTCTTAACATACATTACCCTATTTTGCCATGCTTAAAATTATAGAAATTATTTTTTATAAAAAAAATATTGTTTTCCTATGTTCTATTTGCCTTGGTGTTTCTATAATTTAATGTAGGTGTATATACAATGTATTGCACATTTAAAGGTATTTATTTACTTGTCAATCTATTATTATATTTAATTTAAATATAATTGCTAGTTCCTTGTGATTTTCCCCCAGTGCACACACTTATAATAGGCAGCCACTTGGTCTGAGTGAGCCTTTGTCTCTGGACCTCAACGTTTCCAACTGTCCGCAGGTAGCCAGCAGAAGTTTGTATGTTCTTTTCGCCTTTTTTTATGCTTTTGTTTTTTTTTTGGCCTGTGCCCGTTGGGCAAGTTAACGGAAGCAAGCAATTTAGCTGCTAAGAAGGCCGATAACAGGGAATTGGCAATGGCCCCACTGGGATGCCACAAGTATATCGAGCAGCGATTGAAAAATCACTGACTTTTGAGGTGCAGAGCTTTAAGCTGGGGCTACTTAAACCATGAATAAATATTAATAAATGTTTTACAAATTCCATTGTACTTGAATAAATTCAGGGGATTTTATTTTTATATGAATGGAGTTGTTTGGAATTTAAGTAATTTTAGCAACGAGTTCATTAACCACCTAGAATGTGTTCCTCAAAAATAAATCTTTGAAATAATTTATTAAATAAATCAATTTGTTGCTTTCTTTATAATAAAAAACCGTATGAAATAAAATAAAATTTTAGAGTTTTTTTAATAAAAGATTAAAGAGACATAGAAACGACCCAAATAAGAATATAGTATAGATACTCCAAAAAACTCGAAGTCTTCAGAATATATACCAAAAATACCACATTGTTTAAGTACTCCAAAAAAAAACTCAAAGTGTACAGAATAAATACCAAATAATAACACATTAGGTACCATAGATATATATTTTATTTATTTAGGTACTCCCAAAAACTCTAAATCTCCACAATTAATACCAAAAAATACCACATTAGGTACCATAGGAACCCACATGATTTTCCAGAGATTTATGGCCCTCTGATTTGTTCCATTTTTCGACAAAACTTTAAGCGCTTTGCATATTGCGTAATTTGCGCGCTTTGTTTTAATTAAAATTCAAATGCGTTGCAATTTCATTAATTACCAGGCAGACACACACGCACAACCAAAGGACCGTAGAGACAGACATGGCTGATGTGTCTGGCGATGGGGATGGATATTGGGATGGTGATGGGTGTGGTGATGAGGATGGTACTGGTGCCACTTGCAGCCATTTTATAGTTGGGAGGCTTTCGAAAATGGCGCTGACGTGACTCTGCTCGAGTTCAGTGTTCAGTGTTCGGTGCTTTTTGTTGCTGCTGGCGATTGCATTCCAGCAGGGCATCGGGCCATGAAAGCAAACGCATTCCCATCAACTAAGCGGGGATGCTCTGGCCCATGAGCGGTGAACCGCATTCGCACGAGGCCAGTACCCCCTTCCCTGGAAAACCCCCCTTTGGACGCCACTGTGTGTGTGTCAGTCAACAATTCAATTAACGTGTTGATGATTTTGCGGCATGCAACATGGCGAACGAGTTGCAAATGCGCCGAGAACTTGCCTGTTGTTCGGTTTCCAGCATAGCCATTTTGAGGAGCCACTGATTGCCACCCAGCGACCCCTGACCCCTGACCCCTCCCATCATAATCACCCCAAAAACACAACCCAATCCACCCATAGGCGTTGCCTACTTTGCTGCGTCAATTTGTCAATTAGTTTGCCAATTGTTGGCAACACTTTTCACTTTCTCTCTCGCGTTTTCCAAATGGTTGGTAAACAAGGGGGGAGGTTGGGAAAAGTTTTCCCAGGAATACCGCCGCAATTAAACAAATGCTCCATTGATGCTCTGGCCATGGCCAAAGGCAAGCAATGCTCAACACTTTCAATTAAACGCATTAATTTTATGGGATTACGCCCGTAGTGTCCCATTTCTGGCTGCTGCCACCGTCGCATATCAAATTTAATTTGCTCATTTGCCCTAAGAGCTTTTAATGTGTCTTGGGTGGTCCTCCACCCTATATACCCAACCCATATACCATCCCATAGCATCCCCCTGGCGAGCGAGACGGAATGCGTGTCTTACCTAGCAAAAATGCGCCCCCAATTAAATTCAATATTAAATTGAGCAAAACGCAATTAACTCCAAAGGCAGACGGCAGATGGGATGGGTTGGGTTGGGATGGCGATGGCGATGAGATGACGATGGCCACAACTTGGAGGCGCGCCAGGTCCACGGGCCAGAGCATCCCCATCTATATCTTCGCCATCATCGCCTTCCTCGGGCCCAGTTCTGCCCCCATGCCATCCCCCATCTAAATACCCCTCTCTATAGACCGTTTTCATAGGCGCACAGGCAGACGTATAGCTGCGGTCGAGATAATAGCTATGTTGTTTTAATAATTATCAAAGGAAGGAGCACTTTGATGGACTCGAATGGGAATATAAACAGATAATATTAATTGGAATTTAGAAGAAAATGGTAAACTCAAACAGAGAAATAAAGATAATTTATTTTATTGCATAAACATTTATATTGTATGATATATGATGATATATATTTATTATATTAAATGATATATGATATATATATATGATGATATATATTTATTTATAATAAAAATATTTTAGTAGCTTATTAAATTGTAACACTACTAAACAGATCAAAAAAAAAGTGTGAAATAAATATAAAAAAATAAAAAAGTTATGGATCGCTCAACTTTTTAAGATATTTTGCCCTGCTGTTGCTCTTCAACTTTTGTTTCTGTGTAGAAAACCCCAAATAATCACTGAAAAGGTGGGCTTAGATAAACAAAATTTCGAATTAATAGTGATATTATTTTGACCCCAAGTGTGCATTTAACGTAGGTATAACACGTATACGCACCGTTTGCCCCACAGACTGTGATTTGCGGCATACAGATACAGTGGGCTGCAGATAAGAGGGCAAATAGAGCAAAATGGTGCGGGGAGCAGAGAAACTCAGACATAAACAGCATGGGTGGCAATATAAAATAGGAGACAATTGGCAGCAAACTCCACTGGGTCTTGATCAAGAAATCGATAAGGAAATAAATAGATGATATGAAAAGAAAGGGGTGAGAAAATACAAAGCTATAAAAGGGTCTTCAGGATTATATATACTTAACATAGCATCAGATATTGAGTATCCTGGTATAAAAGTAGCCTTATTTGTTCTTGAATTACAAAAATATATATAGATCCAATTAATAATCTGTAATTTGAACCCACTGTGCGACTCAGCCACTAGTCAACTGCGTTTATGAGCCGCTGACTAACTCCCCAGGCAGTTGGAAGATGTTCTTGTTGTCGCTGGGTGGGCGTTGAAACAAAAACGGGGAACAACACAGGCTGCACAGGCTACATAGATAACAATCAACAAGGTTTGCCAGTTTGCCGCCCACTCACCTCTGACCCCAACCACGCCCACATCTGCCATCTGCCACCTGCCGCCCACCGCCCAGCACCACCTCGTTGCTAAAAGCTGCTGTGTAACCCGCTGGCTACGTTTGCCAATCTTAGATGTCGGCAAACATTTCGAGTGCGTGTTCCTCTGCCTCAACCAGAATGTACTATATGTTCTATATGTTATATTTATGCACACTGCGGGGAATGCAGATCTACCAATTATAACATGCAATTAATGATAAACGGAATAGGGACTTACCAAAAGGTATTTACACTTTAAAAGGTACCTTCATTGTAAAAATTCCAATTAATTGAAATATTATATTTTTGGAATTTCAAAATATAATTTTAAATGTAATCGATCATGAATTTTGTTGATTTTCATTTTAAAATATTAATTTAAAGTTTTTATACATAAAATGTTTTATTCGTTTAGAATGTAAGATTCTGTTAGCTTTTCCCTAAATAAAAGACTTTATTAAAACGTTGATTTTCCTATATCAAATTTTCATAAAATTTTCTATCTAAATATAGTATTTTCCATATATAGTATTTCTTAGTATTTTTTAATCTACCTTTTAATGCTGTTTAAAATATATTTAGTATTTTGTATGAAATGTTTTTCTGAGTGCTCTAACAGTGCACTTTAGATTCTCTCGAATCTCCCTTTATCCTTAAATGTATTCCCCCCCGAATCCAGCCAAGCAGACAACCAAAACTTTAGCTACAGCATGCAAAGTGTTTAATGTTTCATAACACAACTGACGAACTGCTACAAAGGGTGGAATGTTGGGGAGCTTGAGGAACTCCAGAAGTCAAGCAGAAACTTACGCAATTGCGGGATGGATGGTAAGAACAAATGTCATTGCAATCTCACTTTCAGTTGGCTGTCAGTTTTGCCTCGTTTGGTTTTCAGTCCTGCAGGCCATCATGCATAAATGCCGCATATGCAAAACAGAACACAGTGGTTTCAAAGGTGGGGGTTTTTTGCAAGGCACAACCCTATGTCTTCGGAACCACAGATCATTTGCTATCTTAAAGAGTGATTTCAAAAAAATAAAAATTGTTTTGAGTATTAAGCAAAGACTTTTCACTAAAGGGTTCCTCCTATTTTCTGTTCTTATTTTCCAGGTTAGAATGACAATGGATTAGAAATCAAACAACGAGTTCAACGAGGTATGGCATTCCTCATTCTGACTTTTATTTTTATTTTGGCAGCCAAATAACTGAATTTTTATGGCAAAAAAATAGGGTTACAAATTTTTTGAAAAATTCGAGATTCAGATTTTTGTCAAAAATGCGACATTTTTTTTTGGATTTTCAATCGTAGTTTAGCCAAATAAAGGCGTACAGCTGAAAGACCGACTGTTTTGAGCAGCTTGCTAAATATGCTAACGATCCTTATAGTTTTAAGGAAAATTTATTTTTTGACCAATTTTATCATTTTTTGTAAGGGGTTACATCACTTTTTTTTGCAATAAAAGGCAAAAATTGAAATTTTCAGTTTTGAATGCCAATCTATTGGAAATAAAACAACGAGTTCAACGAGGTATGGCATTCCTTATTTTGACTTTCATTTTTATTTTGGCAGTCAAAAAACTGAATTTTTATGGCGAAAAAATGAGGTTCAGATTTTTGTCAAGAACACGAAATTCAAATTTTAGTCAAAAATTGTAATTATTATTTTAGATAATATTTAATATACAAGTCAATTTACCATAGAAAGTGACAATTTAGAGTACTATACCTTTACTGGTTTGGCTAGGCATTGATTCCTAATTAATATCGCCACAGTTTTATATACATAATGTTCAGGCTTTAAGCTGTACTTTCATAGTTCTGCTTGTGCTTAGCCCGAAACCGCCTTATCGATAAGCCTATATCGTTTCCCCGACAACCGGTCCGAGCCCCATCAATCTGCATCAGCATCAAAATGCCATCGAATTGCGGCTCATGCATATTCATTTGACCACCAGCACTTGGCACGTTCCCTAGCAACTTGGCAATGGCGAAAGCAACAGCTCCACCGGTCACATCCCCACCACATACAATACCATCCAACCATTACGATCCGATACCATCCCAGATCCCAGAAACCACCGCCTTCAATTTGGTTAGGACACGTAGCGGTGGGTGTTGCTGTAGCAAAATGCGCAACTCAATTGCAATTACGAGAAATGTTAGCTTATAATTTGATTAAACTTTTCAATTACAATATGCAATGAAGTTGCTCACTCGACAGCGGCAGCAGGTACGAGGGCGTGTTATCCAGAGGGGGCGTGGCAGTGTGTGATTGTGGGAGAGAGGGAGGGGGGAGGGGTGGCGAGAACTGCCCGGACTGCTAATTCCCACAATTACAATTTGCTGGCAAAGCAATCGGGAGCAAGTCAACTCCCAGACCTCCCAGTCAGCAAAAGGAGACCGGAGCGAAAATAGGGAAATAAAATAAGTACGGAGGATTAGAGTTCGAGACCACACCATTCGATTGACTACCCTTGGGTATAGGTCTAAAAAAGCAACGATATAACAGTTTTCCTTATCATAGTTATTTAAGAAATTAGAAAGTTTTTTAAAACTATATAGTTTTTGTGGAAGCAATATATAGTATCATATCAGGAATATAACCCTCTGGTATTAAAAAAAAATTTCTTTTGAGTAGCATTTACAAAATTAGGAATATTAAACAAAGGAAAATAAATATTTGTTAGAATATGTAAAAAAACAATCATTTGTATGATATCACATGAGGAAATAATCCTCTGGTACTAAAAAAAAATTTCTTTTGTGAGTAGCATCACCAAAACTAGGGGAAATTATAAAAAAAATCCTATTTTAGCAGTAAGTACCTCCACCATCGAGGAAAGTATTAAAAGCTAGACTTCAGAGCGCATAAAAAATTAAGGAGCTTTTTGGGTCATTAGTATGATCTGTGTTATAATATACTTTTGCAAATGAAAAGTGGAATTGAATACCATTCTACAAGATCTATTGGGACATGGAAATAGCTACCTTAACACATGCTCCTATGAGATCAAATCCCTTTTGCTGGGACATTGAGAACTTCTTAGGCCAGCTGATGGGCTTTAAGCCATGGAAAGGGTATTAAAATTAAGTTGCAGGCAGCACCTGCAGCCGGGGCTTCAGAGGCGGCGGCGGGGGAGGTGCAGGGGGGTCTTACAAGAGGCTTGGCCATGCGCCAGCCAAAGAGTGGAGCATATGCCAAGGCCTAGACTTGCCTTTAGGCTGGGTTCCCTGCCTTTCTTTTTTTTACTTTTATTTCCCTGCCCTTCTCGACCCCTTTTTGTGCCCCCTTTTGCGCCGCCTCTGTCGCCAGACTGCCGTTGTCTGCGTGTGGTTCATAATCTTAAATTGCCAGGCAGGCCCAAGTTCGGCTGGGTTTGGTTTCGGTTGGTTGGTCGGATGGTTGGATGGTTGGATGGTTGGAACCCTGCCATGTACGTGCTCATGTGTGCAATGCGATAGAATTTTCTTTTTCCCTCGTCATCTTCGCTTCTTTTTTCTGTTTTTTTTTTCTGCTTTTTTTTGCTGCAGGTTAATCTAAATTAGTAAAATATACACGCAGAGGCAGCATCGGGTTTAACTAACTCAAAGGTAAATAGACAACGTCACCGTCGCGACGTTGCAACGTCAGCAGCAGCAACTCTTCAGTTTGTTTGTTGCTGTTGCTGTTGCTGTTGCTGCCGTGATGTTGCTGCTGTGATGTTGCTGCTGCCGCATTGCTGCTGCTGCTGCTGCTGCTCCTCTCCGTCTGCTGCGGTTGTAGATGTAAATGGGGACCGAGGCTTGACGTTGCCATCGTCATCGTCGGCGACGATGCTAAAACCAAAGTAAACTTTAAACAAAACTTGGCACAAAGCAGCCTGACGTCGTTGTTGTGACTGTGCCGCTGCCGTTGTTGCGGCCCATTGATTCGCCAGTGATGCCAAGTGGCAAAGTGGACAGAAAGCCGTGACTCTGGTCTGAGAAAACTAGATACTACAACCTACAAATAACTAAACTTCAACAAGAAAACATCTTTTAAAATCCTCAAAAATTAGGACCATCGTTGCTTCTGATTTTATAAACATTTTGATTCGTTGATTCTTAAAAGATAGTATCCAAAAAACTAATAAGGCATTGGTTCTATCCATAAAAATAAATAATTCTGAATAGACATTGGATTTCGTGCAAAAAGCTATTTTAAACATAAGATTAAATATTGTTTTACCAAAATTCAAAATTAAGTTGAAACTTAATCTTGTTATGATTTAAGGAAATAAAATGGTATTGTACCAAGGATGGCTAAGAATCCAGTATCTAGCACATTGATTTGCATTTAATTCCATTTGTAAATGAAAATGTTTCTATAAATATAGGTTACCTTACTTTTTACCTAGGAAAAACTGCGACTTTTAATAGCTGACCTTCGTGAAAGGAAGTCACTGGCTGCCGTTCACGGCTTCACTTCCGTTCACTGTGACTACAAAGCTTTACCTATTTTAATCCGATTTGCTTTCACAATCACGTTACAATAACAATCGTGACTCTTCTTCGAAAATTCGCCCCGTCTTTTCTGCATTTTTTTTCTCATTTCTTGTGCCCGCCCACAAAGAAAGGCACATCTCTATTCGCTATTCGCAACGAGCATAAGAGGATTTTCATTAAAGCGCATAAAAATGTGCCCCCTCCTGTGGCAGTTGCCATTCTTCTTATTTCTTATTCTTCTGATTGTGGGTATCTCCGCATGCCGATACAAAACGACCGAAACAGAGCAGAAAAAACAAATCGTAGGTATATGTATGTAGATGTCGAGGGATATGTATGTAAGTGGGGAGTTCCAACCAGGAGACACTCGAGTCGACTTTCGACCTCAGTCGCAGCTTCAGCCGGAAATGCGCAGGCAACAAGAAAAACAACAACAACAACAACAACGCGCGTGCCCCAACAACAGGCATTGCCTTGGCCTTTGGACCCCCTTTCAAGAACCCCCTTTAACCCCTAGTTGTTTGGCCCAAAAACGCAGCCAAAGGTAAACACAGCTTCGTGTCTACATAGAAAGAAATCAAGATGGAATAGGTCTCCCATTTCGAACTTTTATTGGAATATTTAGATGGATTTTGCAGCAAATCTATTATAATGTAAGCAGCAAAACTCTTTATAGTCATTCCTCATAAATATTAAAGTTTTCAATTGGTATAAAGAACTGCAGAATAACATAACCCCTTTAATTTTAGTATTTAGTATTTAGAACCAATATAACTCAATACAAATAGAAAGATCTTGTTGATGGGTGTTCAGAAACTATTATAACAGAAACTAACAGTAGTCTGATTTAAAAAAACCAATATCTTTCATGGGTTCCTAACAATTACTAAGGTTTTAATTTGTAATAAAAATAATATATAACATAAGCCAATTTTCGGTATTTTTAAGGAATAATAAGAAACAAATCAAAACGAATATAAGCTCCTTAAGGATGTGGGTTCAGGAACTGCATATTATAACTGAAACTGAGCTGAACTCGGATATTTAAACGAAGATCTTTCATGGGTTCTCTAAAAACTGCATGATAAAATATTTTAATACCAAACGGCGCCTGCATGGTATTTTTAGTACGTTTTAGGAACCAAAAAATTCCAATTTGAACATACGGAAACTAGCTGAACTTGGATTTCTAAAGAAAGATCTTTTAAGAGTTCTCAGAAAACTAGTGAAATAGTAAGTGTTATGCGAACCACCAAGACCTTCGCCTGTCCATTCCTATATGCACGTAATTTAAGATCCAATTAACCCTCATTACGACTTTCTCCGTGTACGCGATATGACCATCGCACTACCACCCTTTTATCCCTATTTTTCAGGAGCAGAGTAATAGATGTCACAGATTAGTAGCAGCTTGTACCGCCCCTGGAGTTTCAGTTCCGCTGAGTTGAGTTGAGTCTGCGGCTCAGCCGTTGTCGCTGTCATTAAAAGTGTAATAAATACAACGCACCGCACCGCAGCAACATGCAACTGCAACAGCAGCAGCAGCAGCAGTCGCGACAACAGCAGCAACAGCAACAGCAACAGCAGCAACATGCCGAAGCAAAGTCAAGTACATCGTACGTTGTAGTATCATTTGCACGTACTTGTCACTCGAGTCGAGTCGTCCTTTCCCCCGAATCCCCACCAGAAATCCTCTTCAGAAGCCTTCTTCTTCTACTGGGCTACTCCCTGCTGTTGCTGATGTTGCTGATGTTGCTGCTGCGATGTGATGTTGCCACTGGGCTGGATGTTGTTGCTACCGTCTCCCGTTTCGGTTTTTCAGTTAGATTGCCCTTTGGGCTGCCAGGTTTCCCGGTTTTCAAGGCCCCAGACAGCTTGTCAGCCCCAGCATCTTGCCAACAAAACACACTTTCTGTTTGACCCACGGCTGTTGTCGGCATTATGTCCAGTCGGCTGATTTTCCGGCGGAGGGTGGCCACGACAATCATCATTTGAATAGTCCACACTTTGCATAAAATTAATATTGAGTCCTCCGGAGTTTCTGAAATGATGTTTCCGACAGTTCATCGCGAGTGTTTTAACGGCCGCCACTTCCGCCGGCAGCCAGTTTCTCCATCTTACTTTTTCGAAATTTTTCTTTTTCTCTTCAACGCAGCCTGTTCGCTCGCATAATTCGCTTTTTTATGCCAACTTTGTCATTTCAAATATTTAATTTTCAAAAATAATTTATTCATTTCCGTCCAAAGTGAGCGACCCAAAAAAAAAGAAGCAGAAAGAAAAAGAAGAAAAACCCACTTCCTGTTGATGAATTTTCTTCGTTTCGTTTTGATGTTTTTGTTGCCGCCGCCAACCGCAATTCCATTTGCTTTGTTTTTTGTACTTGTAGGTGTTGAGGAAATTAAAACCGAACTGTAATCAAAAGAATGGCTATTGATGTCATCTCACCCCAAGCGAGGAAAACCCAGAGGAGAACCCAGAACAGAACCCATCATCATCATCATCACAATCTGCTGGCCAGTGGGAAATGTAAACGAATTTATGCATCAATTGCCAATATGAATTTGAGCAGGGCGATATTGGGTTCCGCGATTCAATAATCTTTGTGATTGCTCACTGTCCATAGCGAAACTGAAGGAATATTGCTCTTTGCTTTCTTAACAAAGACTTTTTTAAATCTTACTATTGGCAAAATCACTTCCTAGCTAAAACTAGTACTATAGTTTGAGTATTGAGAAAAAATGTAAACTCTGTAAATCTTACAAGTGGCAAAATCCGTTCTTAATTTAACTAACTTTTACTAACTTTTTACTGTAGTCATAATATTGATAAGAATTATATATGATATGGTCACTCTAATTTAACAAGTTTGTGAGATCTGCATTGATTCTACAAAATTGGAACCCTGCAGTTTGTCTATATTTAGCTCTCAAAGGTAGCTATTTTCCTTCCTTTTGAAAACAAATATTTTTATCATACCATCACTAATAGTAATTAATTGAGTTGGATTTATTGAAACCACAATAACCGAACGGTAAAACGCACATTTGTTTCCAACATTTTCACACGCTTTTAATGGCCAAATGAAAGTTAAAACGGCATATCAATTGTTCCCGTAGTTTGGAAAAACTCGGCTGTCGAGTGATTAATGGGCGGTATTAAGCGAAAGTTGAGGGAATCCATTGCCAGTCGTTAGAATGTTTCGCTCGCTTAATGGGTTAAATCGTAAAAATCACTCATACGCCATGTGTGCCTTGTGGTGCATCGATATATCGAAAAATGCAGGCACTTAAGTGCAGCGAAATCAATCAAAATCATTCGTGCACAGCTTAAAAATGCATTCGATTTAATTATCGCGTATAAATTTCAGACCCCTTCCTTCGATTCCACCCCCATTTTGGGTATACCTACATAAATATACACTCATATAACTCCGGTTCCATACAATCAGCAGCTGCAGACGTCGACTCTTGTTAATTGTGCGGCTTTTTGTGGCATTGGAATCAGAATCGAAATAAATGAATCGAGTACTGGAGTGAGTATTTGAATATTTCCCAAATAAAACAATGCGACTCCCAAAAATGAACAAATTCCGGCTAATGTCCTAAAAAGGTATTCGATTATAAATAGGGGGAGATGTTTCGGCCATTAATTTGCGAGTGTCTCGTTTTACTGCCTAATTATATTGGTTCAATCAATTTCGAATGGTTTGTGTTTTTTCCATTCAAATGTTTTTTTCCAAAAAAATTTAATTACGAAAATTTATTCCTAGTCACGTTTTTGGCATTGTGGCTTTTTGATTTTATTTCCCCTCCCTTTCTCTCACTGAATTTTGTGTTGACAATTAACGATATAAATTGCCTATTCGCCGCAACCAAAAAATCATTCTAAAAGTTTTTGTTTTAATGAAATGTTTTTAAACCCTCGTTTATGCTAATAATAACTTTGGTTGTCTGTATATAACAAGAACAACAAATGATCCGTGCAACATTTTAATGAAGTCAAAAATGTGTGAGATTTTATTAGTGCATTTTATTGTTTTTCGTCTGAGTGCGTGTATATTTGTTAAAGTGGGTGTCTCGTTCTTTTTTTTTCATTCAGCTGCCTTTTACGGCCATAAATAATGCGTAATGAACCGGGACTGGAGTGGAAACTAAATCACTTTGTTAAGCTGTTTCCAAACGTTTTTGCGAATTTTCCAAAGTGCCCTGTAATTGATGGACTTGCAGGGGGTATAATGGACGACCAATCATTGTAACATGCAAAAGAATCAGTAATAGATCTAAGGAAGGACAGACTACATAATTTATTTAAATAATATGTTTTAAAATGCTTACTAAGTGATAGGGTTGTTAAACCAAGCATTATCGAAACTATCGATTGTTTTAATATGTGCCAAACATCGATATCTTTGGCATTGCTCAGCAAAACTATTTATTTATTTAAAACAGACGTATTATTGCATTTAAAAAAATTCTTTTCTTTTTTTTCTCCGCTGCTATGCATTTTTCGATAATTTCGATAGTACCGATAAAATCGATAGGTCCCAACTTTACAGGGTAATGCCCTCTTCCATCAGCCCTTCAAGGTTTCCACTTTTACACACATTTCATGTAAAATGTTCAGCACTTTTGCGTGTGCATATGGGGCTTTTTTTTAATTAGCCTGCATTTTATTGCAGACCTCCCTGGGCTTACCAGCTCATTAGGGACCCTGGCACCAGTGCACCACAACAATACATCATTTAAGCCTTCATTAGTTTATCGGCCAATGGCAACTGTTGGGTCGAAAGTTATTAGCGACAGTTTAAAATTAAATTGGCCTGAAATTTTATATTTTATTTTCATCGTTTTTTATGCCCCCTATCGATGCGTCGTTGTTGTTTCACTCTTGTTAGCATATTCATTTGAAAGTTAATGAACTCGTCAATTAATTTTCCATTGTTTGAGCTGCCGCTGGGCAATGACAAATAATTCAATATTAATATGCCGTCGACGGGACAAACGGCTGGCCATGTTCAAATGCCCGATGATGGTTCGGGGGAAATCGAATGGGAAAATTTAAATTATCCTCAGCTGAACAGCTGAAGAGCTTAAAGAGGGGGCCTGCCGTGTGTTTTCTTTCCCCAAGACCAAGTTTAATTATGATTTATCATCGAAGCGAGATATTTACATGCGAAAGGTAAACTTAACACAAAAGCTATCACAGATTGTTTGGAATAGATGCAATAATAATCAAATTAATGGGTTGACATATATATTTCCTTGTCTTGAATACAAGAAAAATGTATTTATAGATCAAATCAGAACCAAAAGTTTATAGAACTGACCCTGAAAACGGAATGAAATGAGAGCCAGCCATCAGACATACACAAATCTAAGTGGAGCCCAACCGCAAAGTAATTCCAATGGATCGCCGGATGCATTCCCCATTATGGGAAACTGTGGGGAAACCCACACCCATGGATATACACACATATATGTATGTTATATATACCCCATCCATTCATCTTTTTCGGTGCATAAAAACCACGCAATTTGCTACAGTTTTAACACTTGCACGGCTCAATGAAGTGCAACGAGACGCACTCAACTAACCACCCCAGTCCGCCGCCCCTGGAGCCCCCTTGGTGGCCCCCCCCTTTTTTTGCCGAGGACCCAGAAGTCAAAGCAAAAGGCCCCAGAGTACTGGAGGGGGTAAAAAAAAGAACTGTGAACACAGCGAGGGGCAAAGAAATGGAATCTGAAATGCTTTTGCAGCAGAAGGGATTCAAACTAACCGAAGGCCGCATGAATCTGCGGTCAGTCCAACCCCCCTCACAGCCTCTCTTACCACCACCACCCATGGGCTGTGTAATCGAATCCCTGGACTCGCAAACGCCCCCCTACTCACCACGCCCCTGCTCTTTTGGATGGCTTTTATTTGCCTGGCTTTTCATTTGGCAGTCAACGCTACGCTTTCGCGCTTTTCAACGCTAACGACTACGTGCCGCAGTTTAAACTGCCTTTTGCCCATGCCACCTCCCCCCCCCCCCCACTTGAAACTACGCCCCTGCTTTTGGGGCCCACGTGCAATTGGAGCAAAAAAAAAAAACCAACCTCAAATTGCAACGAAAGTCGAAGGAAATGTTACAGAAATGGGATACCAAAACCGAAACAGAAGCAAAAACTCTCTATAAAAAACGGCGCCTGTCTTGTAAAGTCTATATTACCATTTCCCCCCCTAAGAAATTATAATCTAAGGCCAAAAACAAATTCGAATTGGAAGTAATTAACACTTGAATGGCAAAAGGGGGGAATCTCGACAGACAGGCAACAAATCGCTGCAACTTATTAACAGCTTGCCCCACCATTTCCATTTCCATCTGGTGGGGGAAAAAAAAAAGAAAAAACACCATCAAAATGCGGCTTTGAAATTAATTTGTGTGCGTGTGTCGGGACCCCCGATGGGTTAACTCACACCCGATCGAATTATGGGTCTAGAGAGGTGCTACGACCGTACAAGTTTTCTCCCCCCACCCAGCCAGAGTAAATATGGGTTTTTTTTCAGTTTCCGCACTCGAGATTTCCAAGTGGCTTCGGTTAGCTGAAAATTTATGAGCCTCTAAGGTTAGCGCAAAGAGAATATCATCTTTCAAGCCGGAAAATACCGTACTCATGCTAACCAAAACAAGGCCATATTTAAATAGTTAACAAATATGTGGGCAGAACATACAATTATAGATATATCATATATTATTTTTAAGATCTTGATATAGTACTTCTTAAAAAAAAAATTAAAATAAAATTCGATCATATTTATTTTAGAACACTTAAGTCCCTAAAACAGCGGAAACTAATAAACATTTAAAATCAATATCAATTATTCCAAGATCTTCCAAAAAAACCTTATAATATCTATGATATACCATTTTACCCACAACCCCCTCCAATTTGTGTAATTTTCAAGTGGGGAATTTTAATGCTGGGTACAAATTTTCGACTTGTAATGGGCTCCCCAACTATTGTATCCCCTTCTCAAGCCGCAGAATCCATTTCGCCCAGCACCATTTAATTTTCTTCATTAACACACACACTCTGAGGGGCACACACACACACACATGGCACGAGAAAATGCTTTAATAGTTTTTCCGTGCCTTTAATTTATGTGAATTTTCAAGGTAGCTAACGAGGTGCTGAGAGGGGGGGATTTCGTGGTGTCAAGGGGGGGCTAAGAAGGTGAACATTGTAAACGAGCCTGCGACAACGCCATTCGATTTGTCACCCCCTTCCAGCCACCTCCCCATTAACCCCCTATGGCCCCACGCCCATTTCTCCCCCGAATTCATTTAGATTGCTATGAAAATTGCTTTTAAATTAAGTTCTGTGTGGCTGCAATGGCGGCTTTGGGGAAATAAAACCGACAACTAACTAACCAAACATTATTTCTGTTTGGAACCTTTTCAGACACTGCAAAAAAATATTCTACTCTATAGAAATATTTTTAGATTGTTTGTTATAATAAACATAAGTGGAAAATAAACTTTTTATGAAAAATAGAGAACACCTAGGGGCAAGCACTTTTTAAAAACATTTATGAATATAAAATGTTTTTTAAATGTGAGTATATATTTTATAAGAAAGCTAATGTATGGACTTACAAAATGTAAGGATAGTATTTGATGGAAACTTAAGAATACCTTGGGCTAAGCTTTATTTAAAAACATTCATGAATATAATGTATTTTTTAAAACTAGTATTTCTAAAAAAAAGTTATTATAAGGCTTTACAAAATGTAAGGATAGTATTTAATGAAAAATACCTTGGGCTAAGCGTTATTTGAAAAGATTTATGAACTTAACATATATTTTTAAGATTAATATGTCTTATCTTTTCTAGAGATAGTATTTCCATTAATATTATTTAGTATTTCCATTTTATATTTACAAATATGTAAGCCTACAAAAGTTCAATGTTATTGCTTGGTTTTAAAAGATTAAAATTCCCAAAAAAATGTAACCACCCCCATTTCTCGCAGTGCATGTAATCGCAGTTGTTCGTTGGTTGTTTTCAAGTTGTTCGTGTTGTTTTCGCATCGGCTGCGGCGTAAAACAAAGCATTTGGCAATTAAAATACCGCCGGACGGCGGCTTTTCACAGGTGGCCACAGGTGGGCAGCAGGGGCATTTTCCTAGTGTTTTCCAAGTAATGGAAAAGCCGCAGGAAGAAGCAGCAGAGGCAGCAGAGGCAGCAGGTCGAAAGGAGTGCAGCCCCAGAAATTGCATTTTCATTGAGTCAATTGAGCAAGTGAGCAACTGAGATATTGAGCGGCTGCAAGCCAAAACAACCCGCAAATGCCGCAGGAAAATGGGGGAAAAGCGTCGGGAAAGCGTCGGAAAAGCAGAGCCAACATCGCAGCATAAGTCAACACTAATTGCAATTTGCAGCTAAACACGGACGGGCTTTAAGAAAAAACGGGGTGGCAAATGGAAATGGGAATGAAAATGGGAGTGAAATGGAGGCATGTATCTATAAAATACATGACATAAATAAAAGAGGATTCTGGGCGAAAATAGCAGAGAGAAATGCACAAACAGAATTGCAACTTTTACTATTTTCAATCCCAGAGTGTGTGAGTATTTTGTGTTCAGTTTCCCAATGAATGAAATGGGCAAAAAGTAGTCTCTCACTAAATGAATGAGCGTATATATTCGCAGGAAAAAATTCCTCCGCTTTTTATGGTTTTCGAAAAAAGCTATCATATGTATATCCAATTTATAAAATGAAATCAAATTATTACTGCGCTACATTGGACTCCACCAGTCATATTTTTAAAAATACTTACATGATAGCATTTTATGGTTCTTTTTGTTTATATCTTTAAAGGTTCATCACTTGAAGATCTAAAAAAACCGGTTTATAACTTTGTAATGTAAAATATTTTTTATACCCCAGGAAAAAATCAGTACGTTTTTAAGAGTTATTGATCAAAGCTATCAAATATCCTCATTTTAATATTGGTTTTTAACCAAATTATTACTGCATTATATCGGATGTCACTGGCAATATTTATATATGTATATATTCCAAAAGAGTAATCTCTCTTTATTTTTAAGAACTGGAATATAACATTGTGATGTTAAATATTTATTAAACTTTTTTTCCTTGATCTTGTAGACATTTTTCTTTCAGTGTGCTTGTGTGGGTGAGAAATTGACACGATGGCAAATTTAATTTGCACAGCTCAATGCAAATGAAAAGAATTGACTCACAAGGAATTCAAAGCGAACGATGCTAAAGACGTGAATGGGGCTTTCGAATAATTAGTGAATAATACTGAGAACTTGCGTCTCCGACGGCAAACTCAATGAACTTGATGGCACTAAAAATGATGATATAGTAGCACTATTCAATCGAAATGGGTTGAGGTTGACTAAACAAAAGGCACATTCGTGTCTGTGCTCAGGGTAACAATGCAATTAGAGTCAGAAATGATCTTTAAAGTGCCTGTAATTTGTATTATTATTAACTTTTCAGAGTACCCCATTCGATGCCGGCACAAGTGAATTATCCTAGAAATTGAATTCTCCAACTCTGTGGCAAACAGATGCACTTTATCATGTCGTTGGTCCCATGTTGCCATGCTACTTGGCATTGGTAGCAAGTTGGGAAAACCCCGAAAAGTGAAAACAAAACCAAGGCACAGGGAAAACAATGCAGGAAAAACAAGGAAAACGAGCCATATACACACATACTCCTCGGCTGTTTTTGGGGTTTTTGGACCAGGATGATCTGGAGGACTACAGAAAGCAGTACCAAAAATCCAGGACCAGAGGGTAAACAATATAGAAAGACAAACAAAACGAAGGAAAGTGGAAATGATAAGGAAAACAAAGCACAGCCAGGCAAAACAAAAAACCAAGTAAATTTCTTCTCTTTTCAGAGTGAAAAGCGAGCAAATTAATTGAAATATGCTTCTGTCGCTGGCAAAAACAGAAGGAAAATGGGTAAATGGTTGGGGGAAAATCAGTGGCATCCCAAGTGATAAATGTATTTGATTGAATTATTCATCTTTAATCCGAGCTAAGCAACTCCTTTGAATTACATTTAAATAGCTTGGCATCCCCACCTCTGTCTGCATATATGCAAATGTATCTGCATATCTGAAATGCTCCTTCAATCAAGCAATAAATTAACAACTTGTCCGGGCAAAGAGTATTTCCTCGTTTTGCCTTTTCTGCGGTCATCGTCAAAGGCAACAGCATTTGGTCAGTTGTTTGATATCATAAATTACACTTTAATTTTTATAACGAAACCTAATTGGAGCGATGACGACGACGACAGCAGAACCAAAAGAGCTCTTTGAAGTGTTCTCTTTTTTGTGGATTTTTTTTGTGGCCCAAAGCAGCGGATGATGATGGCCGATAGGATAGGAATTTTGGTCTTTTGGCCACAAGACAGCCACCAAAAGCAGCTAAAAAAGCTAAAACAGCTGCAACAGCTGCTGGGTCTGACCAAAAAGCAAAAAAAAAAATCAAAAATAAAGTCATAAAAACATGACTTGATGCGACGGGGAGTGCGGTCAATCACATCCACTTCCAATTTTAATTCCACCTCCATATGGTCACCTAACCATAAGAACGAAGAACGGATCGCGTGGGCGGTGGGTTTACAACGCAAAATTAAGCCGCTTGTGGTTGAAAACCGCCGCATAAAATAGTCAGCGAGTTCCCCTTAAAGGCATCAAAAACACTGAGGTAAATCAAATCTGAGTTTCAGATTCTGGAAATAACTTGCCATTCGAAAGTTATCTGCTTTTGGTTGGGTATGGATCGGATAAGGTGCTTGGAAAACTAGTTCTATATGACTTGCTATCAAAGCTTAATCTGCATTTGAATGGTTGTATATGACTTGGAACAATAGGTATAAGAAAAGATTTTATAAGGAAATAAGTATTTTTTAGCTGGATAAAATAATGGAAGTAGTCATTAAAAATTGTATTATCGTATGTTGTATCTTTAAAGTAATGATCTATCCTTAACAAAGCAATATATTCCAAACTATATTCGAAGAACCTTAGAACTCATTATTATATAATTATTATGAATTTAATTTGATCGCTTTTATCGATAATATTATCGATTTACTGTTTTAATGCTAATGAGATTTGTTAATTTTATTAAGTACGGGTACTATTAGGAGCCCTTTTTTCTTCAGTAAAGAACTTCCACTTCTCTACAAATTGCCGGAAAACGCAAAATGCATTTTTATATAATAAGAATAAATTTAATTTGATCGATTTTATCGATAATAATATCGATTTACTTATTTTATTAACTAAAGATATTATCAAGAGCCCTTTTTCCCTCAGTGAGGTAGTTCCACTTCTCTACAAATTGCCGAAAAATGTTGAACGTAAGACAAGGAGCTATATATATATAGTGGGTGATGGGGGCCTTTAAGGGGGCGTGGCAACTACCGACACGGTGCATTGTTGTTGTTGTTGTTGTTGCCGGCGCCAAATGCTTGCGCAAATTAAAAAGTAATTGCTTGAGAAAAAGTCAGAAACAGAAAATATGCAACAAACAGCAGCAGCAGCAGCAGAAGAAAAAGAAGAAGTCGGTGGAATGTGGCGTTGATGGCTTCCAGGGGAATCGAGAATGGAGAATTGAGAATGGGGAACTGAGAATCGGGAAAGGGGGCACGGAATCCGAGGTGGCTTACAGTTTGTGTAGTTGAAAGGTTTCAAGTTGCCAGAAAAAGGCCAAAAAGTCATCAACTTATCGTTGTTTTTCGGTTAACAGCGAGGGCAGGAAGGGTACTACGATACTGCGAAACAATAGAATGCAATATAAGGAGGGTTTTTGGGTGCTGGGTTCTGGGTTCGGGATGTTGGATGTTGGCCTTTCGAGAAATGCTCGGGGGAACAATTAAACAGAAGTAAAAGTGATGAATCAAACACTGACATTCGGCGAAAAGGAATTAGAGTGCTGACTTAGGGAAGCCATTAGTCGGATATGGTTGGACAGTTGGAAAGTGAAATAGTTGGATGGGGAGCAACTGGAAAGGGAACTGCAAGGATCTGCGGGTATTCCCCGGGGTACAAATCGTAATCCACTCCCTGGAATTGAAATGCTCACTACAGAAATCTTTATTGAAATTACTATATTAATCAGCCTATTCAAAGCCAACCTAAAATAAATTTAATTAAATTTAATTAAAGAAATATCAAAGAACTAATAAAATTGAAATTCAAAAATGTTATATTCCCGCTAATAAAATGCTGCCTTCGGATATCTATATCCTATAATATCTTTAAAAATAAATTTACAAAGCCAGGTGGCAATATCCCAAAAAAAAAACAACCTAACCAATTCAAATGCTTAGAAAAAGAAATAGAAAAGATTGCCCAAGTGACACCGATACACTTGACTAAAATAAATAAAAATCCCGGCACTATTTTCGAGTTGTTTTGAATCATTTTGCATTTCCTTTAAATCGGGGAATGCTGATGGTCGCCTTTGTGAGTTCGATTTTGCACAAGTTTCCCTTTGAATGCTCTCGGGCTCCATTAGTTCAGTCCTTTTTGTGCATTCCATGGATGGATACATTCCCCTGGACCCCCAAAAACATCCACTCCATAGTTTCATTCATTAAATGTAAAATGCTCAAAGGCTCCACATTTCCACATGGCAAACAAAAAGAGCGTAATTCAGACTTATTAGGATTCCCAGGGCGCATTTCTTAAATTCCGGGCATTCAGCAGTACAAATCACATCCGTATGAGAGTACAGCCCGCTGCTGCATGCAAATTAAGTACAGTCGCCGAGTCCTGCCACTACACAAAGGACACTCATTATGCAGTTCCATGTGCCCCCCACAACCCCTTCTACTTTTCATTTTTATTTATTTTTTCACGGCTCCTTTTAAACAAAAAAAAAACACTCATTTTTTTCCGCTGCCACATACTTTAAGGCGTCCCGCCAGTCTACAAAAAATAAATAAAAGTAAAATAAAAATCCGGAGGCAAAAAGCAAAGCAATCGCAACTGGAGAAATTCCAAGCGAAATGGAAGCTGCCAGCATTTTATCACATTGACACGCCACGCCCACCACCGCCCTTTTCAGAGGGCAGGGGGTGTGGCACAAAGCCACAGTGTTGCGGTTATGCAATAAAATGTTGCATTTTGCTTTCCGCCTGCCAACCAGAAAGCCTCGACCAGAATGGCCCAGTATCCCGAATCCCGAGTCCGCCTTGTTGCATCCTCTATATGTGCAACAACTTAACTGCCAACCGCTAGGTAACTCTTACTATTACTGCTACTGTTTCAAGTGCACTGCGAGAAAAACTTATCTGATTTTTAGATATATTTTACCTCTACCCAAAACTGTTAGATGTTGGCCACTTGTTTAAACAGGGGCATAGATAACAATAAATAATATAAAACCAAAAACGTAATATTCCCGAAAATAAGAAAAACAAATTTTTTTAAGCCTACCAACCTACAAATTTTTTTTCAAAACATAACAAGAAACATTTTTTTATACTCTAAAAATATTATTTTCTCTTTGAATAACACATTGAGAAAACATATATTTTATAATATCACTAACCTACACAAACCTACAACAAGATTTAAAAAAATTTAGTTTATGTCTATGGTATGAAATTTTTTATATAGTCAATATCAATAACTAAGTTTATTCATTTTGATAAATCTTATGTAATTTAATTTTTTAATGTACCTAATTAGGATGAAGAACAAAAACGTAAATGCTCTAGAAAAATCCTTAATTTTTAAAAAAAAAATTCTGAGTGCACTGCAACTTAAGCTGGGCAATTTGTTGCAAGTCAGTTGTGGGTGCCGGGGATTCGAGTAAGCTGGTGGCTCCGTTTACACCTCTCCCTGGACAGTTTAAATGCGCACAGCTGGCGGGATTACCGGGCGGAATTTGCAAATGTAAACGCAGCGAATTAGTCGCGCCCCGAACATTCCGAACAGCCCTCGGAAAAGGGCATTGGATGGAATGGGTAGGGGTACGGGAACAATATCACCACCACCCTCGCGCCATTGAGAACACACCCCCGAGGGGGAATAGTAAACATATGAAAATCACACACAAATAAATGTAATAAACAAAGCAGCATCTCAATGAGGGAGAGAGTCCACGTAGAGTCCATCCCGAAATGGACATGGCAGGGGCGGGGGCAGGGGACAAGGACAGCCCATCGATGGCATGCCCCTTGGCTTCCCGGTTTTCCCCGCCCCCGATTTTCCATTGCCGGCGATTGCAGCCTGCCAAAAAATTAACAGATGTCTCGCATTAGATGCGCTTCACTCGACCCCAGAGACCCGCGAGCGGCGAGCCAATGAGGCGATTTAAGGCACAGTGGGTCAAGGCAGACTTTTACTGGGGACATAACACTTATAATAAAAATAAATATATCATATTCTGATTCTATTATTATTAAATTATCATATATTCACTAATTTATTTACTGATACATTCATTTCATGTCAGTTGTAAACAACAGTTTAAAACTCCCAGGCTTCACAATCTTAATACGGTGTGTGAACATGTCTGAACCTGCTTAAAATCTGGGGTATTAGATCAGATGAATATTTATGCTATAAATATGAATATAATAAATATATTATTTATATTTGCAGTACCAAATCACATAGAGCTTAATTATTTCATTTGTAATCAATTTTGTTTTAAGAGCCCAAATACTTGGTCCTAAAAAAATTTCCATGAAATGTGACAACATTTCAATATATGTATTAAATAAATATTTTCTGCAGACATACATATTTTTTAAATAAATGTTTTTTTTTGTGCCGAATCAATAACATATTGGTAATTTAATAGAACTTTTTTCTTAATTTCCATTTGGAAGCTTGGATTAAAATAAAAATGTTCATGAGACGTGATCATATTTTAACGAGTTTAAAAATACAAGACCTTTAGTAAGTACAGCACTTTGATAAAATTACTTAATTGGTAATCTAGTTTTCAAATTGACATTGAACCACTGTGCAGGTGAGCCGGGGAATTGGGAGCAATTTTTGGGCAAACGGAATCGAGACAAATCGCCAACGAATAAAGCAAATCGGAATAAAGCATTTTGGGTGGAGTGCAGGGGAACTGGAAGTGGGACCGCGAGATAAGCCACACGGCAGCAGGTAGCAAAATGTGTATTTTTCCTTTTTCAATATTTACTCTTTCCGCCAGATCCGTTATTTGGCCACACGAATAATTCCCTTACAAATGGGATCTTTAAACTTAAGTACACTATAGCATTACACTATATTATCAGAAATTAGTGACTTTTATATCATGAGATGAAGTAAAACCCACCCATGTAACTAATTAAGTATATTATATACCATCGGAAGTTGGTATACATATGTACATAAGATGTAGAGCAAGGGCTTGTATTATCAATATATTATTCTTATTTTACATATAATAATATATTATATATGTAAATCATATTATTTATTAGAGAGGGTAGTACATATCTTTTTAGTCAAAATTTGCTTATAAATCAAGTGAGTGGTATCCAATAATTCGGTGTCATAAACAAAACAGCACGTTTCCATACTATTTGCTGCTGTATTGTTTGTGTTCGTAAATCTTTTTGGACTTTGGGACCCGGCTGGCTGGTCCTCCAGTGGCCAAGTGGTCAGCCGGAGGAGATTGTAAGTGCCGGAGAGGAACGGAGCTAGACAGATGGGATTGCTGGGCAAATGGGACAGGATAGGACAGGATAGTACGGGACTGAACAGAAGAGGGACAGCCGGCGGCTGGAATTTTGCCAGACATAAATATTTTTTATCACTTTCCCAGCGCCCCCATCTTTCCATGGCCAACAACCCTTGTCCCCGCGCTGTTTATTTCGTTGCATTTGTAATGAAGTCCGGACTCGGGATTCCGGCGGAGACTAATTCAAATTTAAGCCATAGAAAATTAATTTTTCCGTCCCCCCCCCCCCCCCCCAAAAAAAAATAAGCTTCGCGGGGTGGATGGATGGATGGTTGGAAAATCTGATGGAAACGCAGGAAAGTAGACGGACAACTTTCGGCTTATGCGGCTTAGTAAGCTTCAAGGTCGATTAAGGGCCGTTGGCCAGGGGTTAAAGAGTTTAGGCAAATTTTTGGCCAGCATCCAGGGGTCTTTGTTTACGCAGATTTACGAACATTACGGACAAAATCCCCGACATGATTACCCGCACTTGAATTTAATTTAAATATTTTAGTGGCCTACAATGACAAGTTGTAAAAAAAGAATGAAACTATCCAAAGAGAACTTGAACTTTGCTATCTAGTAACTGGCTAATATCCAGTAATTCTATATTTTTTCTCCCCCTAGCTAATCCTTTTCGCTTCAACTCGTTGGCCAATTTCATCGGCAATTGTCATGGGATTTTCTTTTTGCCATAAGCCATAAATTAGTGCCAACCGACGTTCCGTTGAGTCTTTAAGCTGACCTCTGACCCCCCCAATCGCCCACCCACCTTTGGGCCTGGTCAGAGCTCTCCCTCCTTTGGTGGGCTTTTGATTAATTCTGGATGAGGACGACAACGTCGACTTCAATGGTCTACAAAAAGTTAATCGTTAGTAATTTATGGCTCTCTGGTGGGCGTGGCCGCAAAGGTAAGGCGATCTGAAAGTATGTTGAATATAGAATGGAACATCACAGGAAGATGATGATACTGATGATGATGATAGTATATGGTAGATGGTAGATGGCATAAATCCCGATGTGCTCACACATTCTTGGTGGAGACTAGACAATCGTCTCGAGCCATTCGAGGCATTCAACTGCGCCATTCCGAGTCTCGAATAAAACACCAAAAATGCAAAGAGAGGAATGTTGATGGCAATTTGGAGCGATGGAGGAGTTGGCATCGATGGCCAGTGCAAGGCCAAAGTACTCAAATGCAGGGGAACTGGAGTGGTGACAGGACAGAAGGAGGGGTCCCCAATCATCATGCCCGTCCCCATCACAATCACACAATGCTGGCAATTGAAAACGCCACTCGAATCGCCGTTCCAGCCCCCCGAGCCCCCAACTTCCCCCTACTTTCCCTGCAATCCTATCCAGCAAATGCACTCAATTGCACTGTCCAGCGTGAGTGACCATGAAAAGACCTCTGCTCTTGACCGAGGGCAGCTCGAAAGATCAATATCAATATCAATGGACGATTCGGGTTCAATGAAAGAATAGTGGCTTTATCACTTGGACAAGCCATTCTCAAATTTATAAAGGGAACACTTAATATAAACTTCCCCCATTGACTTAATATACACAACAATTATAGATTAAAGAGATTAATTGACAGCAGTGTTCATATAACATTAATGTGTAACAACACTTTTGGTTTTTATCTTCTTAACAGCATACATATGTTTCAGATATTACTATCTGGAAACCGATTTAAATTTCAGCTATAAGTCCTCACTTAGAAAATATAATGTTACACACAATCATAAATGTAGTATGGTTATCGTATTAATCACAGACATTACATTGATTTGGCTCGAATATATAGATGGCTTATCAGATGGCATTAATAGTTTCTTTTGGAATATTATTACTTGAAAAACTGAACAGCTTTTTTGTTTTGAAACCATTCGCTCCAATCCAAATTTCCCAAAGGTATAATGATTTTTCAAAACTCTCAAAAAGCTGATTTAAGATCTCAGCAGTTAACACTGCTATGAACCATATAATATGATTAATAGCTGGCAATTTATTATAACAAATGTATTGATGTTAAGACCCCTTTTGTTTTTTGGGCGTTTTAAGATTTGACAACCTGTAGAAAATATCAAACCAAACAAAATCGTTAAAATCCCTAAATCTCTTACAAATGTAAGTTTCAAAGGGTTATAATGCATGGTATTTACTGTAAGAACTATGTACATAAGGTTCAAATAGATATGAAAACCCTAGATCATAAGGTTTTTATGATATGACTTCAAATGCTGTTATGCCCCAAATAAAACCTTAAGAATTCCCAAAAATTCCCTATGTATTAGGGTTTTGAGGGGTTGTAATGCATGGTATCGATAAGAAGGGGTACTCACTCTTGCACTCGTTGGCATCGTTGTCGGTGGCCCTGCCCCAGGGGCGGTCAAAGTAGAAGGGCTTGCAGCGCTCGCATTCGGGACCGGCGGTATTGTGTTTGCAGGCGCAGGTCATGGCCAACTTGGCGCTCATCTGGGTGCTCCGTCCGAAGTGGGCGGCCAGCGAAGGGGCGGCGGGGGATGTGTCCTCATCCTGGCCATCATCGGGATCCGTTCCTGATCCTGCTGCTGCTGCTGCTGCTCCTGCTCCCGAAGCCATGGTGGCCACACACTCGGAGGCATGACCATTGCACTTGCATCTGCCACCGACGGCGAAATCGGAGACGGCATAGTGCTGCGAAACGGGCAGGGTCACGGAGGAGGCGGCCGAGGGGGCGGCTGTGCTGGCTGGGGGCGTGGTCTTCCCGGGCGGAGTGACCTTGGGCTGCGGTGGCGTGGTGACCGCCAGTTTGCTCTGATAGTGCTTCTCATAGGCACTGCCCTTGTGTTTTCCCTGTCGCTTGGCACTCGAGGTCTCCCCATCACTGGCATAGTCCAGATGCAAATGATCATCATCCAGTTCCAGGTGCTTCTTGGGCTCTTCGTACTCATCGTAGCCCGTGTCGGCACTATCGTTGTCCTGCAGATTGTAGTCGTACTCATCCTGCTCCCCGTCCATCTCCAGATCCGCCTCATCATCCTCGTCGTCGTCCTCCTCCCGACTGCCGCCCATCTCATCGCTGAAGGCATTTGCATTTTTCACTTTCAACAGCTGAGGTGGCAGTTCCAAGCGATGGAACACCACCCGGATATCGGTGGCCGTCACCCAATCTTGAAGGACCAGCGAGGAGTCCAGATCATTGGCCGACGGACGACCTTCCAGCGTATTAAAGGCGAATCTCTGGGCTGCACCACCCGTATCGTGTTGCGAGTTGATGCAACGCGCCTCCTGCTCATTGAACTTGGAGATCTTGGCCCGATCCGGACGACCGTAGAACTTCTGGCACTGGGAGCTGTAGAACTGGAAGGGCTGCCAGGTCTGGCCGAAGTCGGAGCTCTTGAAGATGGCCAGCGAGTCGGGACGGGGCGAGCGGGGGCAGAAGGAGAGCGATATGTAGGTCAGCTCGTACTTCTTGCCCAGCGAGAGGGTCAAGGTGACATTGTCCGGCGGCGCGGTGTCCGGATCGTGGGGCACATTCACAGCCCCCGATCGCCAGCAGGTCACATTGCTGGGATTATTGAGATCGGTCAGGGACGAGGGCCCATATCGCTGGGGTTCGCATGCTCGACACTCGCCGGCATTTCCATCGCGGAGGAGTTCACAATACCGCTCCGGCTGTTGGGCGCCACATACGCTCGATGCCTGGACGGGATTACCATAGGCGGCGTTCACAAAACTTGGCAGGCACTTGCGCGGCTTGCCCTCGAAGTAGCAGGGATCGTTGGCCGATATGCCGGCGGCCCAGGTGGATCTGGTTAAGGATCCGATGGCCACGGCCAGGATCACCGGCAGGAGCTGGAGCAGGCCCATCCTCACCCTGAATGGGAAATGGGTAGAACTTTATAGTCGACTGGCTGACTGGCGACTATCAATGCCCCATAAGCTTCTTATGCTCCCCATTTCTTGAAAATGCATGCTATTACGGAACCCATTTTTATAAAAGACCATAGCTAATTGGGTCCTTACAAACATAAATATCACTTCAATTCAATGTATTCATTCAATTCAATCATTTTTTTGATTTGAAAGCATTCAAAGAAGACCTCCAATTTGTGTCTACATAAACTCCTCAATGAAGTAAAATGAAAATTGCTACAATATTTAGCATATATGTAACACCCCTTGAAGTATAATTAGAATGAACATATAATATTTGAAAAAGTTCCCAAGTCAGGTTAATGCTAATTGAAGGCAATAATCACTTTGTATTCAGAACACTTTTCACTTATGAATGTTATACAAACCTTATAATCACCAGAGATATGATATGAATTAAAGAGCTCCAAATGTTTTTGAAAAAATAAACTTAATATCCTGGTATATTTTGTAATCAGAAAACACGGACATGATAATGCTAGTTCCGTTAAAATACTCAATCACTATATGTTTATATGAACACCCCTAAGAGATATCGTGTTTAAAAAGCCCGATTGTATTTCCAAAATAAACTTGATCTTCCGCCATAGCTACCACCTGAACTACCCATCAATATTTGAGGGACTATCCCAAATTGAAATCAGAAAACACGGACATTTTCTATATCACTTCCATAAATTATAGATGGGGAATATATTCGAAGCTTATGGGATTCCAGCGGCAGTTGTTTACGTACATTGGCTCGAATGCGAAATACCTCGTTCTCGGGACTCGTCCCACAAACACTTTCTGTTCCACTGTTTCTTTGAGTGTATAGTTCTCTGGAAGAGAGCGTATCTTGCTGTCTCGGTCACACACTCGAGAGGATCGCGTCGGGGTCACCAAACAAACAAACAACAAAAACAAGACGCGGCGACGGCACTCGCGGCGTCACTGAGTCTGCCACAACGGCATGCAACAGCTGCTCTAGGAGTTCCACCGATTCTCAGTCAATACGATGCGATGCGATGCGATACGATACGATACACTCCTCTTGAAAAGCAATTCTCCAGTCCAAATCCTAAAACCGAAACCGATTCTCCGGGCTGCGTTGCCACTCGGTCAACGGCCAGCGTGTTTCTGTTCGCCACGGCGACGTCCTCGCGCCAATTGCCCCCAAAAAGGTCCTGTTCTGATTCGACTCGTTTCGTTTCGATTCGACTCGTTTCGTCTCGTCTCGTTTCGTTCCGAATCGTTTCTTCTTCGTCTCGAATCTCTCCTCTCGTCCTAGCACACTGTGATGAATTCAACTCCTTGTCGCGGAGGCTGGTGCTCCTTCCTTGTCGCGCTCTCTATCTCTATCTCCCTCTCTCTCTCTCTCACTCGCACAGAAGAACAAGAAAAAAAAAATAACAACGAAGGCCCGACGCGCACTTCGGTTGGTTTTGGTTTTGGTCTCGATTTCGATTTCGGTTTCGTACCGCCTCGAAATCGCCTCGAAATCGCTCGCTTGCGCCGCTCAAAAATGTGTTGTTACCTGGCAAACGGTTGGTCGAAAACTGATTGCATTTGGCTTGGGTTTTGGGTTTTGCTGTCAACGTCAACAGAGGCGCGAGAGAGCGGATGCTGCTCGGCAACATTTCGTGGCTCCAGCAACATTTTCATAGAACTGTTGTTTATTTACTCTAGATGTTTGAGGTGCTAAAAGAAAGGCCTATAAAAGGGTAAACAAAAATGTAATAAAAACTCTTAAAACATTTGTTTTAATAAATTAAAATATATATTTATTTTTAACAGGGCGAGCTTGTAAAGTTTTTTGTAGTGATTTGAAGACGATCATTACAATGATATTTAGTATTGCATAGGTTTAGGGCTTTGATTATATTTTAAAACTATAAATCTAAATGTTAGCACTTAAAGTTATTTTTTATTACATTTCTGTATAAAAACTTTAGTTTTCAAAACCAACATAAAACATTAGGTTAATTTCTTACAATTTACTTTTATTGCTACTTAAAAAATATAGAAATCCTTTAAAGAAGTTATATAATTGTTAGTTTAAAGTTAAGCTTTGTTTAATTTAAATCCATATTTTAAATCTCGGAGCCCATGTTGCTGGATGCTGTTCATGTTGCTTCGCGCTCTTCGCAACATTTGTTGCTGGCTCTCTCTCTCTACATTTTCGAAGTGATGTTGATAAGGGACTCAATAAATATGTCAAAAAAGGAAAGATCTTTGAACTCTTAATCTGTGAGCTATTAAAAATGCTTTCAGTTATTGATAATACATTTATATTTATCTAATATATATACAATTATTTTTCAATCATAGTTCTGGTCCTTAAAAGGTCTGTAATATTAATAACGTAGTTATAGACAAAATAATAAATAAAGTATTGTATGTACCATATTATATATGATATTTTATATCTCTATAACAGTGGCGGATCCACGGGGGGGAAATAGGGAAATTTCCCCCCCCTTGAAACCACAGAACCTGAAAGTGCATGCACTCTGTAATGCATGCATATGGTTGACTTTTCAAATATAACCACTTTGTTTACCTAAAAATTGGGATGAATAATTTTTGTTTTATAATTTGTACTGTATTTCTCTCGCAATAATAAGTTTGAACCCCAAATCGAAGAATAAGTTCAATTTCCCCCCCCAAGCATCGTCTCTGGATCCGCCACTGTCTATAAGCTATCAGAGTACTGAACAATTATACTCGAAAACAGCAATACCATAATTTATAATTTGTGAATTCATACAGAGCTTATTAATTCCGTTTTGTGCTTTGTTCGATACTTTCCCTCTCGTAAGACATTTTGCGCACAATATCTGTCAGAAAATAAACGTACATACCTCACTCGATTTCAGGTCGCACCTTCCTCACAACAAAGACACCGTTCTCAAAACTTCCGCTGTCATGATGCCGTTTCAAAATTCCACTCATTCACGAATGCTAATCGCCAGACACAGGAGATATGGGAGATATTTATGTACATATGGGGAATCGGAGTCAGATTCGGCTGGCGAAGACACAGCGACGCCTGCGCAACAGTTTTTGTTGGATGTCTTCTTCCTGAAAAAAGCGACTCTTAATGCTCGGAGCTTGCCCAGTGGCATGCCCCATCGAGCGATTTGTAAAGAGGGCCTCGAGAGCCGCCCGACGAAAGGGAACGTGCCGGTAGAAATCTTCGCCGGTCTCTGAGACAGGGCTTCCGTTCGGTTCCGTCCAGTCAAAAAAACATTTTCTTCCACCCTTATATATTGCTTTGATTTACCCTATCTCTTAAGTATATACATTACTTTTTAATAATAAATTGAAATTCCCTTTACTGAAAAGTATATTTCTTATACAACCTATTGTAATATATTTATAATATAATATTTTTTTAGTTTTGTCAATGGAACAGCAATAATAGTAATTATAAAGGTTAAATCTTTAACTTGTGAGAAACAAGTTATTAATGAATACCTCTATCTGCTCAGGGAATATATGATATTCAGTTTTTCAAAAGAGTTCTAGAACTTTATTGCAAATCAGATTGTTTACCAAAGCAGGGATATAAAATTTGTCATGATAACGATAATATTTATGATGATTTATCACACCCGAGAGTCAAAATTAATATGAAATTAGAGTGTTTTCAAGAGGTATATGATAAAATTACCATTAATTTCTGTGTGTGCACTTCCTCTGCTCGGCTGCTTTATTTTTGATTTATTGTTTTTGACATCTCTTCGTTTTCGTCGTCTTTAGGCTCCTATTTCTGCGTTTCTCGAGGATGGAGAGTCCCCGGGCTTGAATTCGAGTTTGGGTTTGCGTTTCAAGTGCTTCAAGACTCGGAGCTGGAAATCTTTCGTTATGTTTTATTTATAACGGATTTGTTTCTGCCGCCACTTTTGGCTTTCCGCCGTCATTGTTTGTAAATATTTATGCCATGTGTGTGTGGGTTTGGCTGTGGTCCCTTCCTCGAGACTCCTTTTTTGACCTGCTGCGGACCCGGTTTTCCCCGTCCCCTTCTTGATTTGGGTCCATTTCGCTAATTCCGGAGCTGGCCTTAATGGAATTTAAATTTCGTTGGGTTCCTCGCCTAGGAAACCGCAGCGAGATATGATTTGCTTTTCCCTATTGAGGAAAACTTTCGGTCGATTTCTCTCAGCCCGAAGCTCTCTTGGCCATATAAAAAAAATGTGAACCGCAGCTCCAGCTTTTGGCCAGGCACTCAGAAAAATATCTAGAAATTAAAAAGGAAAGGTAAATAATATCCGAGAAGCAATATGGAAAAATACATAAAATTAAGTGCATTTAATATATTTCAAAGACCATTTAACTTGTATTTATATCATCGAAATAAAGATTTTTTAAAGCAGGAATAGGACAAATAAATTAAAATGTTCATAATTTTAAAGGAAAATAAATGCTTTAAAATTGTATTGTACCTTTAAATAAAGTAAATTTTTGTTATATTATTTTTATAATTGTTCAAAATTTTTTTTTTAGTTTTAGTTAAGCAACAGCATTTTCTCTCTGTGCACCGAAAAGTGCGGAACGTGTAATTATGACGCCTCCTCGCACTTGGCCGAGCAAAATGTAAATGGCCAGCACCTGATCATTACGATCATTATAGAGCTCAGTTGGCTGAGTTGCTCCAGATGAGGCCGCTGATGAAAATGATGATGATGATGACGACGGCGATGAAGCCGCTGGTCAACGCCTTTCATTCGGGGCGTGGCACTGGAGCGTACGCCTGGCCAAATTTGTCCCACGATCACGATATTTTCCGGCCACTTCGAAAATGGTTCGTTTTAATAATAATGTCTGGTAAAGTGAGGAAATGAGAGGAGGAATGTGTGAGCTAAGCCTACAAGTCTTCAAATTATTCAGGTAAAGTTACTAATAATAATCCATAGAATATAAAATAAGTTTATAAACAGGGTTTTAATCATTCTAGTCCTAGGGTAAATACTAATATGTTTTCCAGGAAGGCTATATTTTAAAAATTTGTAATAGCTTTTAAAATTTACAAAAATACAAAACAATCAATCCCAATCCATTGATTAAAATGTATTTATGACTTTGGCATAAAAGAAAATTGTTTTCGCTTCTTACTCCTTTCTGAATCCTTTTATACAAATTTGTTTGCCTATGTTATATGTTTTCAATTAATTTTCCAAAATGGCTTGGCCCTCTTCTGCCAAATTGTTTGCTGGAATATTAGTTATTTTTCGGTTTTCTGCTGCTGTGGTTGTTTATATGTATTTCTAATGAGCCTTTCCCCAACATCCGTGTGCGTTTGTATGTATATTTTTTTCATTTAAATGATTTATTTATTTTTGCTCAAGCTTTTGGCCTGTCCGCCGCAACACACATCCCTTAGACCCTGGATTGACTTCTACATGGAGCGAAATTTCGGTAGACGAATCTGTATAAATTCATGGGGATATTTTGGTAGATGAAGATGTGCTATTAACAAATTTATTTTGAACTCATAGCTCTGGCATGACAAGGTCTGTACAGAGAGAAAAATTAAAAGATGTTGACCTTATAAAGGATGGTACATACATATGTGCATGTAAATATAGGTTCAAATAATTATTTTAAAATCAAGCACGTTCTTACTTATCTTCAGGTTGTTATTATTTTTTATTTTTATTTATAAAGTTAAATATATAACTATACAATATGTAATAAATTTTCAATTACAAGTAAAGTTTTCTTATGAAAACATGGGTAATAAATGATGTTGTCAACATAGTAAATGTAATTTCTATATAATTTATATGTAACTTTTAGTTGACTTTTGAAGGCATAGAACAAAACTTTTGTAGAAAACTGTTTATAATATTCAATAATATTATTAGGTAATTATGTGATATTATTATTACAATTTATTATTTTTTCCAGTGTTCTTTCCAGACACTCCCTTACATCTTGGCCCCACATTGTTGTGGTTTGGCGGAGCTGCTCTGGCTGCTGGTGTTTCGGCTGTAATTGTTGCTGGGAAATTGCTTCTGGCATTTGATTTGTACATCATTTTTAACGAAGCATAAAGTTTTCTATATAACCGATGTTTCGGCCAGGAAGAACAGGACGATTCCGGGTGGAAGGAGGTCGGAGGTCATGCCAGGACAGACAGACAGGCAGACAGAAACACATCCTTGCTGCTGAAGCTCTTGACTCTGTGGCTGCTGCCCCTCGAACTTGGCCTCTCCACTCCCCTCCACCCAAAAGCGGGGTTAATAAACAAAAAACGTGGCATGCAGATATATTATTATTATTATTTTTGCACTTTCCACTGCACAACAGTTCTCTGTTCCTGACAGAAAAATTAAATAGGCATTTGGAAACATTAAATCAACCAATTAGGAAATTACAATGCGGAAAACGGAAAATAAGTAAAGCAATTGGGGGTAGAAAGGAAAGTGGGAAAATGGTGTAGTGTGTAATGTTTTTTACATATGAATTTTTATTTATTTGACTTGAATTAAACTTTTATAAACTTTAAATTTTATATATTTATATATAGTAGGCCTTAATAGACCATCATACACACCATTCCACTCAGATGTTACATATATACCATTTCCACATGTCTCACAACCATTTAGTTCCCATCGATCTACCCAATTGCGCGGCATTTTGAGACCAAACGAACCGAGAACGAACAGAACTCAGCGGAAGATTTAGACAAATCTCGCGTTTCGGTCTCTAATATGGGATCCCCAGTCCCAATCCCCAGTTCGTTGCCATCGAGGCATGCCGCCCCGAGGTTTCCGTTCCGCATCCTCCACTCAAGTAGCGCCGACCAAAGCGATGCTGCATTAGCATTGCATCCCATCTCAAGTGCACCTTCCCATCACCGTTCACCATTCACCATTCACCAATCCCCAATCACCAATCATCATCACCATCATCAGCATTCTCGTCTGCCCCGACGACGTCGTCTTTATCGATGGGAGACTATCGGAAAATCACGTAATGGGCACGTAGGCCAAATATTTACTTAAGCCCAAGTCGTGAGGGGAGGGTCTTGGTCTCCGTACTGCGGACTACGGACTACGGACCACGGTCTCCGGAACAGGGGCCACATTAATGTTGTGGTGGCTAACCAATTGACTTCACAAAAGACTCGAGCTGGGGCTGGGGACCAAGATGAAGACAGGAATCGGGTTCGGGATGGGTGGCGTGAATGAGTAGCCTGTGTACACAATGACTTCCCCTCCGATTGTTTGCCTTAATCGCCCTCATTGCACTGCAACTTGCAGTTTCAGCATCAAACATTTTGATTAACTGTGGTAAATAATTAAAAAAATGATGTCAACTAAATATGTTTCTTAAATATGGCAGACTAAAACTCATAGCATAGGGAAAAGAAAAGTTGTTGATTAATTATACAAGTACAGTTCCATGCAGCATGGTGACCCACATTTCGACCTTTTCGAATCCGATTACAAAGTGATAAAAAAAATTTGTGATTTTCACGAAAAACCAGTATTATTAACAACTATCTGAATCCCATTTTTTTGTCATAAAAAATCAGTGTTTTGGCTGGCATAATGCGAGTAAGCGTCAGAATAAGGAATGTCATACCTCGTTGAGCTCGTTGCTTAATTTCCAATCCATTGGCATTTAAACATGAAAATTTTTAACTTTTCACATTTTTGGCAAAAAAAGACCATGCACCCCCTTACAAAAAATGCGAAAATTGGTCAAAAAATAAACTTTCCTTCAAGTGATTGGGAACGTTAGCATATTTAGCAAGCTGTTCAAAACAGTCGGTTTTATAGCTGTACGCCTTGATTTGACTAAACTACGATTAAAAAACTGCAAAAAAAATCATATTTTTGACTAAAATCTGAATCTCGTATTTTTGACTAAAATCAGAATCCCATTTTTTCGCCCTAAAATTTCAGTTTTTTGGCCGCTATAAAGAAAATAAACTTCAGATCGAGGAATGTCATACCTCGTTGAGCTCTTTGCTTAATTTCCAATACATTGGCATTCAATCCTGAAAATTTTTTAATTTTTGACATTTTTCGCAAAAAAAGTGATGTAACCCCTTGGTCAAATTGTAATTGTAATTGTAAATTGGTCAAAAAATAATATTTCCCTAAAGTGATTTGGATCGTTAGCATATTAAGCAAGCTGTTCAGAACAGTAGGTCTTTTGGCTGTACGCCTTAATTTGATTAAACTACGATTGAAAAACTGCGAAAAAAACGAGTATTTTTGATTACAAGCAATATTTTTTCGTCCTAAAATATCAGTGTTTTGGCTGGCATAACACTTTACCTTAGCTACCTTTTTCTCGAAGAAAGTTCACTTTAAGTGGCACTGCAAGTGCAACATGAAGTTCAACATTGACTTTGCTGGGATGCAAGACAAACAATGTGGATCCCTCTGAGACCCCCTGATGAGGACCGGCCAATAAGCAGCTTTTTGACTTTGACTTTGCATTCCGGGTGCATGGTATTAATGGGTGTGGGGTTATTCCATGGTTATTCCTTTGACGACCTCCCGCAGCAAGAGGATTGCGAGCAATTCGATTGATTAGGAGGGCACACACATACATCAATTTGGGGGAGATCCCGGCTTGCCCAACGAGAATCCTCTTGAGGAAATTGCCAGCACACAGGAGCCACATTTACAGACCAAACAAAATAAAACCTTTCCACCCCTCGAGTGTGGCAAATATCAAAGTCAAAGAAACGTGAAGTGGCCGAGAACAGGAAAAACAAGCGAGTGTTGGGGAAAAGTGGGCCAGAAGGGCGGCGAAGAGGTGCGGTGGCAAGTATTTTGCACTAAAAGCGAAACTACTTAGCATTTGCCATCGAAGTCGGACTCGAAATGCGGAGTTGGCCAGGCGGAAACGGAAACAACCAAGGAAGCGGAAGGAGCGAAGGGGAAGGCGAAAGTCTGGGCCTCGAGGAATGAGGTCAAGAGACAAAATAGGCTTACTGACATGTAGGTCCGACTTTCTCTTTTCCTTAAATATATGTGAGTGTGTGCAAGCCACCCTCTGCGGGAATTTAACGGTCAAATCCCTTGACTTTCGCCCGCCCAGAAAGTCACTCCTCGAGGTTCTTTAACCTTTGCCATCGCTTCCTGCAGCTTTTTCGCACCCACTACTTGACAGGGATCTTAAATTCAGGAGAGAAATGAATTAAGAGAAATAAATGTCTAGAAAAATACAATATCGTTGACAGTAAAAATAAAAAAAAATTCTTTGAAAATCGCTGATAAAAAATGGAATGCTTAAAATAAATATACCTGCAATCGAACTCAAATATTACATATTTAAATTAAATATAATAAACATATTTTTAAATGCAATCATATTAAAATGATTTATATAATATTAAAATATTATACTCCAGGTGGAAAATTTGGTATATGATGTCACTCAAATTTTCTTTAACCATTTTGTACACTAAATATTATAAAGAATAAGGAATTTATTTTTAAAATCTATTAAATTTTTAATATTAAATGTTAATTATTAAATCTTATATTATTTAAAACTTCAAAGGATAAAAATCATAGCGATAAATATTTAAACTTAATATGAAATCATTGGTTTTATTATACATTTGTTAATTAATAACCAAAGTAACCATATAATGTAAGCTCTAAGGTTCAAAAATAAAAGTAATGAGTACGTCCAAGTCGCAATGGATAATGCTCATCACTTTTTTATATACTTCCTCTTCTTTTTTGGCTGAGCTTACGCTTAATTAACTCGTTTGATGCCATACCAATCCATATGAAGATGGCCATTTGGTTGACAGCTTTTAGCCCCCCTTGACTTCGCCTTCGGATTTGGATTTGAATTTGGTTTTGGCTTTGATTAACCGATAGAATTTCTTTGATTTATATCCGAACTGGTGGGTGAGCAGGAAAATAGGGTATTAATTATGGAGAGTGATCCATTCATTCCCCGAAAACAAGCACCGGGACATGTTTAATGAACAGTTTACTGTGAAATTGTCAAGAAAATGCGTGTTTAAGCCAGATTAAATGCAGCTGGCCACTGATTTATGGCCATGTTGCTCCCCACTTCACACTCGAATTCGTTGCGCTGGCTTTGTTTACTCCAATTATTTATGGGTCAACGGATCATCTTGAACAAGTTGGAAAAGGCAGCGAAAACAAAGGCCCCACAAATGGGGCGATATCAAATTTCCACTGAGTGTGCGTGTTGCTGCAACATGTTGGTGCCGTACGCTTTTCTCTGGCTTAAAACTATATGGCCAACAAGTTGGAAGGAATAGGAAACTGGCTTGAATCCAGAAACCCATTGTGGGTGAGTGAGTTCAGATGGGGGGGGGGGGCGTCCGCATATCGAAAAAGTAATTAAAGGCCACGAAAGCGGAGGCTGCTAAATGCTGATGCCAGTCGCAGCCGAAACCTGCCCCTGCCACGCCCACCGAAAGTCCTGTCAAGTGCAATACGTGCCACATGCAGTTGCCAAAAACAAAAATGCCCGACCAGCAATAATGTGGCAGCAGATGGCAATGGCTTCTAAAATCCAAGTGCCTTTCAAATACCCTTTCCTCTTTCTCAAGGAATATCATGTATAGTCTTATGGTTCCCGAGATCTCTATGTTTATATAACTTATAAGGCCGGAAAGGCTTTTTAACGATTATTTAGTAAGATACCGCAAGCAAATATTTCAAAGTTTATATTATTCTCATTTAATCTGTGTCTTTAATCTTAAGTCTCTAGGTCTTATGGTTCCCGAGATCTCTAAAGATGGTGATATAAATTATAAAGTCGGAAACAGGGTTTTCTTCGATTGTTTTTTAAATCACCACATATTGGATGATATATTTCCAGCTAAGTATTCCTTAGATTATATTATTCTCAATAAATCATTATCATGTTTAATTCTCTAGGGCCTATGGTTCCCGAGATCTCTAAGATGACTATATAACTTATGAGGTCGAAAAGGTTATTTCTACTATTATTTTTAGGATACCTTATATTGAATTGTGTGAGAAATTTTCTAAAACCTTTATAATTTAAAATCTAGTTTTATTTCTATAACTCTAAGAAGGCTTCCTGCATATACATAGGTATATCTAGAAAATACCAGACAATACAAAAAGTACGAATATACTTGCGCTATACAAACGGATGATTTTAATGAAATCATTGTATTTTGTGACCGTTTTTGCAAAATTCGATTTGGGATCGTCGGAATTTCCTGCCTGAACTGGCGCACACACAACTAACTTGGCCCTCCTGCACAATAATTTTACACGATAGGGCACATGCGATTCCGGACTTATCACACAGTTAATGCACTCGGAACCTTTTCAGGGAGATGCCGCAAAAAGAGCAACAATGGCTATATGGCTGCATACCTACATGCAACAAGGGGCAGATACAAAACGCATCCGTTTTGTGCAACGTAATCGACAATTATCAGCGACATGAGCAAACCAATTGTTCAGTGCCCCGTGTCCGCAGTCTGATATCCTGCGTCCTTCGTCCTTCGTCCCCGTGTCCCGGATTCCTGGCATCCTGTTTATGAGCAGGAAGAGAGCGATAGGCTCGCGGCCAGGACTCCATTTAACCCGCCAACTAGTCCATTTGTGTGTGTAATTGTTTGCCAGCGACACTGATTACGAAATCCAAAAACACTAGCAAACAGAATACATATTTAAATGGAGTCGAACTCTATGGATCACATATTTTCTACATTTTATTTACCAGAACTTGCACTTCTTTTTTGCTAAAATCGATTATAATAAATTACAAATATATGACAATTTCAGAAAAGACTAGTAAGCAAAATAAAAATTTCAGTGGTGTGGAACTTTATAAGTCTGATGTTTTCTATATATTTTTGATTAAGCAAAAAAACATCTTAACGATGTAAAAAACTAGTGACGATCGCACCTTCAACAGAAAACATCGATGACAGCAGCTAGGCTGTCATCACAAATTCATAGATGACTGCAGCTGACTGTCAATAACAATTCATCGATGACAGCAGCTAGGAGGCTTGAAAAATTCATCGATGAAAGTAGTTAGACTGTTATCAACAATTCATCGATGAGAGCAGCTAGGCTGTCATCAACAATTCATCGATGACAGCAAATTGCTGTTACTTACAATTCAAAGATGACAGCAGCTAGAATGTCATCAGCAATTCACCAATGACAGCAGCAAGGCTCTTATCAGTAGAAAATTCATAAACAATTTTATTAACATGTCATTCATAAGAAGTTCATCAAACAACTTCGATGTTGTTAAGTGTACAGAAACAGAAACATTTTACAATATCAATTTCTCAATCAAATAGTTATTTTGTTAGCCAGTGTAACAGCGAAATGCCATGTCACGCTTTTTGAACTACGACCCCCATCCTCCTGCATAAAATTCAACCACCCATTTCGGACAAAGTTACATTTATTAAATTCTTCTTAACACTCCTTACAGCTAGGCAAAAAAAGGAAATTATAAAAATTACAAATTGGAATAGGATAAGATAATTACAACGAAAACGAAAATACATTTAGAAACATACGGCTAAATAAAAAAAAAATAATATATGTAATTGTACACATTGTTTAGGATTAGGATTTGGGAATGGGATTGGGTATGGGCTCAAGAATAAAGCGGGAGGTCCAATATATATTGTAGCATTTCAATCCATTTCATTTTGTAATCTAGTATTTTTTGTATCAATTTTAATTTAATAGCATCGAATCGATTTACTAGCACTAGAAATTCCTGGTATTTCGAATCACTTTCCGGTTCTCCCCACTCCCGATCCCGATTCCCTTAGCGGAATGTGAGTATGTACATGAGGATGGGATATAATACGCTGATCCCGCTCTCATCTCGCCTAACAATCCTTGACCTTGACCTCCTCCTGGATGAATCCTTGGTTCTCAATGCCCCGTGGTTCTTGGGGTCGCGAGGTCACCGCGTTGCTGGTGTTAGTGGGTGGATCGGCATGCTCCAGGGACTCGTGTATCACATTGGCGATGATGCCGTTCATCTGGCCCTTGCCCTCGCTGGCCAAAACCAAAGCTTCAATGGCGTTGATATTGCCATTGGGATCCTTGACGGAGGCGCTTTCCGCATCCGAGGAGGCCAGTTTCCGGCGCTGGCGAACCTGGAAGCGGTACATCCATCTGGGAAAGAGATTCAGTTAATATTATAACAATTCTGGGAAGGTCAGAGATCACTCTTACAGGAATATGAACACAGAAAACAGGGTGAGACCGCCGCCGAGGAGGAAGAAGGCTCCTGGCAGTACCCTCAGGCTAGCCGCATACAGAGTGGTGTACATGGGCGCAAAGACCATGGGCATCAAGGCCTCCGCCACGCCAAACAGCGAGTTCACCTTGCCCAGCTCATCCTTGGACACCAGCTTGGTGGCTATAGACCTCATCGCAATAAAGGCCGTTCCATTGAAGATCTCAACCAATCCGCCCAGATACATATGCCATGGAAGTGTGGCAAAGGCGTAGACGAAGGACGACAGGATCTTCGAGGTGCTGGACAAAACGCCCACCAGGGCATCATCGATGTTCAGCTTGTGCGACAGCACGCCCACGCAGAAGATCACTCCGATGAGACCCGTGAACATGGCATAGGTCGAGAAGAAACTGAACTCCACCTCTGACCAATTGAAGCGGAATCGAGTGAACAAATACGTCACAGCCATCTCACCATGCAGCGGACCAATGATCACCATCACCACGATCATCAGCAGGATGACCCGTTTGCGACGCTGGTTCTCGCCCTTCTTGAAGGCCACCCGGAAGGTCTGGACCACGTGATCCCTGTCGAAGAAGTCCGCCAGCAGGCTCTTCTGCTCCCCGGCAGTCTTCTCCGGCCGGGCCACCGGCTCCTCCAAAAAGAAGAACCCGTAGACGAAGGCTATCACGTAGAAGGCGGCCGAGATCGAAAATACACCATAGAATCCAATTTGCCTGGAAAGAAGATTGGAATGTAATATTCGATTAATATTATTTGAATATTAAATGCTATTTTAACACTACAACCGGAATAAATAGCCGTTCTCGATCGATTCAATCACAAATTCTCTATATCAAGAATGCTTTACTCACGAAAAAACAAAATCAAGACTTATTTTATCTCTCATAATATTATGACCTCAATAAACAAATTCAAGACTTATTTTATCTCTATTAAGAATGCTTCATCTCGAAATGCAATATAAAGAATAATTTCAACTTGATTTCAAGAACGTTTCTTCTTGAATAGATAAGAAAACACGAATTCTCAAAGCTAGAACATTTGATCTTGGTTTTTTTACGTTCGTAATTCTTCTGAGCTTATAAGCACCCAATTTTCATATTAGTTACTGTCTTTCCTTAATCTTCTACCCATTTATTGTATAGAGAAAAGCTAATCAAGACTCACTTGAGCAGGACTCCGCTGAAGGCCATTCCGATGGGCACGCCCACCGAGAAGCAGACATTTAGGATCCCGATCCGCAGCGTGCGGTCCTCCTCCGTGGTGATGTCCGCTATGTAGCTGAAGACCCCCATCAGCATGGTGAACCAGCCGCCGCTGAGGGAGGGGAAGATGGCCTCCGTGAGGGCGGCCGCCTCCATGGGCGCCTTCTCGAAGTAGACGCACAGCATGAGGCCCACCACGCCGAGGAACTCGCCCACCACTGGGATCAAGATGCAGGGCTTCCGCCGGCGGTGGCGGTCGCTCCAGGATCCCCAGAACAGGATCAGCAGGCAGGGGAACAGGGACTGGATCACCGTCTTCCAGGCGGCCATCCGCGCCACCATCTGCTGCACCGTCTCCTCCTCCCTGGAAAAAGAGGAAATATTTCAAAAACCTGGTCAACACTTAACTTTAAAGAATGGGTAAAGTATTCTTAAGTTAAAATTATTTTTTAGGCATCAATTTGACAGATAATCTAATTATTTTGTATTTGTATACACTCTTTTCCCAAGGTGTTTAAAAAGAATAACGATATCAGACATCAAACAGATTAAATCCATTAATTTCATTTCAGTTTAAATGTTTCCGCCTTGATTTTTATCCATGTTAATTTCTGACAATATTCGAACAAAGATATCAAACATCAAACAGATTAAACTTATAGCTATTGAAGAACCCATTAATTTCATTTTGAATTTAAATGTTTCCGCTTTGATTTTTATCCATGTCAATTTTTTTTATGAATGTAGATATAAGATTAAATGGTTCATAAGATTATATGGATATAAGATTATATGGTAGTTGTCTAATTATTTTTAATTTTAGTTTGTATTCTTTCCTAAATAACCTAACCCGAATAAAAATGAAAGGGTTGTGGTATTGTTTTCTAAAATATAAAAAGAAGTGCCTAAAAGCATATGCCAACGGAAGAGTAATTTGGGTTTCTGATATACAATATTTCAATGCATACTTTTGGGCACATTTGTAAGCAATTTTAAGTTGTCAATGATAGAAATAATATTTTAAGTAGGTATATAGTATGGTATGGTATGCTATATGGTGTAGACTTTCACTTACTAAAGACTTTAGTGACTTACAGTGTGTAGTTGGCTGTTTGGCGGCGGGTGAGGGCATCGCAGACCTCGTCCCCGTAGGCCATGTTCACCCGGCAGGCCTTCTCCAGGTTGAGGTTCTGGGTGGCCAGGTTGGAGAGCACGCTGGGCATGATGTAGGCGGCCAGGATGGGTTCCACGGTGACGTTGTTGGCCACCAGGCGGATCTTCTCCCGCCAGGAGCGTTTCGCGGGCGGGGTCGTTGTGCCATTGTCCTTTTCCTTGGCCATCGTTTTGTCCACGGCGGTGGATTGTGTCGTCATCGTCGTCGCCGGAGGAGGTGGCGGTGGCTCATGGTTCACCGTGTATTTGGCGAACTTGGCATCGCCCAGGCTGCCGTCCTTGGGTGACATCCTGCTAGCGGAGTAGAAAGGATCTGCAAATCAAAAAAATATTTTATAAATAAATTTTATAAAGATTTTTTAATGATATAAACCTATTTTATGGCCCTATGAGAACCCATAATCGAGATAAATTCATATACTCATTAATTAAATTATTTATATTGTTATAAAATACCCATCACATTTGTATAACCTATAAACAAATATATGGGATAAGAGAGTGCGCTAGAAGCAAGGTAAGTGCAGGTAAGTAGAACAACAATATCATTTAAATTTCAAATAAATATTCCCACAAAGTTATTGAACTTAACTTTAACTGTTTACACCTATCAACATAAATTAAAAATTGAGAAACATCTGTATTAATAGATTTCCAACTGAGTGAATAATGAGACTAGAAATAAACAGTCTGACAGACATTTCAATACTCTATCCCCTCTTGAAAAAAATTTAAAATATATGTAGGACAGATGTCCATCACTATTCTTTTAATGTCTCATTTTTATCTGAATCCAAACTTGTGTCTTTAATCAAACAGATTTAAATGAAGGCCAGTAACCTTCTTAATGGTTTGTTTAATTCCTAGCGTTATTCGGGGGCAATTCAGTCTCGCCTCACCAAAACTTAATTTGCTTTTGTTATCTAACGCGAATTGTCATAAACACGGAATTGATAAATTTAATTAAAGGCCCATTAACAAGGTTCTTTGCGCTGCTAATCTTTTATCTGGCTTTATTACCACAGTTGCCACCCTTGTTTTAATTGCGCTGCTTCATTATACATTTACGAAATCGTGTCAATTTTAAATTTATTACCCCGGATTGTTCTAGGGAATTTTGAGTTGGCCCTAATGTTTTTGTACAAATTTTAAGGTCATTACTTAGAGTACATTTATTGGTTGTATAAATGGCATTGAATGTTTATAAATTGATTTCTGTTTGATTAACCCTATTTTTAATTTGTGTCAGCATTTCAAAATCAATCAAAGTAGAGCGACATCATTATCATTATCATTTTTAAAAAGAAATCTTCTTTAGATCTACATGAGATATTAAGGGCAAATTTGTTACCCTCTATAAACTACATTGCTTGAGGCCTTATGACACCTTCTTTTTTTGATTAACTGACTAGATTTCTTAAAAAAATTCATGGCATCCAAAATATGACATAATATATTAATTCATGAAATATTGTCTTGCTTTTGTTTTTTCTGACTTTTAAAGTAAATCAAGCAAGTGTTGTTCACCCTTTTTTTAAATGGTGTCAGCATTTCACTTGTCGAAGTCAAAGTCAATCAAAGTGAAGCGTCAACATGCGATTTCCGAAGGTTGTAGTGTTATCATTAACTCATTGGGGGGGGGTTTTTTATCGGAACTTGAAGCACCTGCTAGTACCCCTCTTTTATCTCTTGAAAACCCACTTCAGCATCCGCTAATGAAGTTAGTTCGGAGTGGAAACCCCGGCATCTTTCTGGTTGTCATGCCGATTCGATTGCAAAACGTAATTAGTGGAACTCCGATCTCTAGGAACGAAATCTCCGGTTCTGCAGCTTTATCAGCCCCCCTTGGGATTTGGAAATCCCAGACAACAACGACGACGACGTTTTCGTGGTTTTTTTTTCACCTGCCTTTTTGTTTCGCATTTTGTTGCGTTGTGGCTTTTAATTGTTTTGCTTAGTGCATTTGTTTTTGTTCGTTAAAAGTGTTTACACAATTGTTGCCACATTTTGGCTTAAAGCATATGCCCGTCTATATGTCATACGTATTCCCCACCGCCCCCAACTTCACGTGCCAGGCGCAATAACCTTATCGCAGAGAATTCTCGCCCAAGGCGATATGTAAATTATTAAGGAACCTCAATGGGTGTAGATAATGATATTGAAACGCATGGGAGATGGGTAATCAAACATGGGTGATATAAAATAATTACATTTTCATCTATATACAAAGTGCAGGCTTGAAATTTCGGTAGTTATCTTGGTTGCCAGAACTTGTATACTTACACCTTCTATATTTTTACCAAAAATTCTTATGATAGAGTAGGTGCAAGTGAAGAAATGATTTTAAAAAATTCAAAGCCCTAATTATTTTTAAAAATATTTTAAATCTCCTAAATGTACTATTTTATGGTGAGGAAAGCTCCCTCTACTAGTGGTTTTTGCATTTTCCACTTTCAGTTTAATCAAAGCGAACCCAGCGACTTTCGACTTTAGCACAAAACTAAAATTAGCCAAAATTAGGCAAAGCTAATTGACCCTGACAGGTGATCACACACGAACACACACCCAAGCATCTTGGTCATAAAGTGCAGCACTGACCGTTTTAATCTCCAACTTCCGTCGAGCGATGACGCAGAGTAGAAAACACATAGAAAGCTATTGCGAACAAAGTCCACACTTAGAATTGGATGTCTGGTGTACAGTGAAGCTTAGCAACAATGATCGAATGCGAGTCACTCAGTAGTTTATTTTGTCTTTTGTTTATATAAATAGAAAGGTTTATTCAAGTTATTCCCAAGTAAAACGTCGCTTAGTTGACCTAAATCATTTAACCAGAACTACTCTGAAAATAATAAAAATACAAAAGCAAACATTTAGCTTTTACAATGATTTTTCGGACATGTTTAATGACCAGTTCTATCTATTTTGTTATACTTTTGAGGCTTAAAACATTGTGTTTTACAACGCTTAATGCTTAAAGCGTGACATGTTCACAAAAATGCATTTAAAACGTCTCAGCTTTAATCCCAAATTCTGCCCTGAATCTTAACTTATGGCTCATGAATTTTGGAGAATCGTCATTGGAGTGCTCGTAACATTGGAAATCGAGTAGATCTTGAGGTCTGCACTTTCTGCATTTTTTGCAATGATCCAATGCCATTCAATCAGACGTGCGTTGAACCCAATTAAAGCAGGAAGAAACGCTATTGAGGTCACTTGGGGCCAACGCGTCGATCGGTCACGTCAACAGCGTTTTGGCCACCAATCAACATATCGCCATATAACCATATCCATAAGGTGGGTACCGGTACTCCACGAGGTGCATACTAACCAGCCTAATCGATGGTTATGGCCATGTGCAAATTCAGGAAGCATTTGTTCAGATGGTCTCCACTGCCTGACTATGTGAAACTAGGAGTGGGACACTGAGAAAAAGATAAGGCAATATAAGATCCTTAACTGAAAAATATTTCCTTATTTTTAATTTTTTATATTATTTTATTTTTATAATAGCTATAATGGTCTAAAATTTTAAATCATTCAATCACAGTCGTCTGGATTTTGTTAACTCTTTATAAAAGTAGACAAATGGTTTATTTTTTCCAGAGATCACTTTGATAGTTTAATATAAATTGTAAAATATTGTTTTTAGGCAGCCCCAAAATTTAAGCACCATTTTTATTAATAACTCAAAATGGTGTTAATATTTTAATCATCAAGTACAAGTTATCTCAAAATGTGAAAAAAAAAATGTAGAGTGAAGTTGTGATATTACTGTAGTAGAAATATATAAATATTAAACTAGTGTTTCCTTTATTTTTACCTATTATTATTTATTTATTTAAAAGTATTCCTAGTAAAACAAACTGGAGCTTATAGTTAATAACACTAGTCACTTAAGTAATCAAATCTTAAATTAGCTTTGAAATGACAAAAACTAGCCATAATAAACTCTCATCTCTTTATTGTGAAATCACAAGTGCGTGAATTAAAAGCTATAATTAGAACTGTTTAATGGGAAAACGTTTTTTTCGGGCTTATAATATTTTACCTAAACATTCGAAATGTCATGCTGACATGGGTGGAAAAATTCACCCCGCAAAAAAACAATTTTTTGACTCTTCCCACGATGTGAATCACGGTGAATAAAACAAATGACAGAGGAATTACAACGATTATTACCAAATATTTGGCGAGTGCCTATCGTTTTTTCCACCCCATACCCCCATTTTTGTGCTATTATTTAATTTTCTAATCTTTGTTTGATTTTTTCGGGCCGTTTTCCCAATGTTGCTTCGCTCATTTCCGGCCGCGTTTGACAAAACTTTTCACACAAGCGAATCGAACAAGCGATGGCGCTCCAAATTACCCATTTACGTTATTAATTGCATGTCTATGACAGATACAATTAGATATATGAGTGTGGAATCGCAGATACGGCGACGCTACACGGATACGGATACAAAGATACAGAGATACACGGCCCACCGGAGTCTGGCCGTGACACAAACAAAGTTCTGCTTTAGTCGGGCCACTAAATTGGAAATAATTAAATACAATTAGCTGGCGAAAAAAGAAAAACTTTTCTTCTCGGATTTATTTATGCACAATTCAATGGTAAAATTAGCCGCTAAAAATATTTAGACACACGAACGCAAGCTGGAATCATATCGTGTGCACAGAAAACAATTTCAACCTTTGTAATAGGCGACATTACATATGTACCTATTAGGGCTATTTTAAATTATATAAAAAATGTATTTTTTTCTCTGCAGACCTGTTTGCAAATCGCGGAAGTTCCGGATAATCCAAAAAAAAAAGTAAGCAGATGCTCTGGAAACAGACTAGCAAAACAAAACTTGAAAAAAATAAATAAAGAAAGCTATAGTTGAGTGACTCGACTATAAAATACCCACTATATAAACTCGTTTTTATAAAATATATTCTTCTTAAACCAATTTTATGAGCTTTGGAAGTGGAAAATTAGAATTTCTTCTCCGTGATCTTCAGAAAACTCGTGAGTTGGATCTTATCGGGCAAAACAAAACAGCCTTTTAGAATCGGAAATGTTTCTATCTCCATCTTGTATTCTCTTGGGCACGAATACAATATGTACAATCCGAGTAACGGGTACGAATCTCTATTCGTCGGCGATCAAAATAATGATAAACGAACCACTAATTTGGGCAATCAAACAATAGCGCAAAACACGGATCTCATTTTGCAACGGAGACAGAAACCGCCGCAGAAAATGTGAAAACAACCGAAATTAGAATAAATTAAATACGATTTCAGGCCATAATTATAATTAATTGGGCTTGACAAATCGCCTGGGATGGTACGAGATTGTCACTGGAATTTAGATTTAAGAGAAGGGTTGCCGAAATTTTCCACTAAAAAATAAATAATATTATGCTGTTTTGCTGATTATTTATAAGAGGGTATCATCCAGATTTATAGAATTTACCATTTAATATAATGCAATTCGAAGAATGGTTTCTGAAAATCCATGAGTGAAGGAAAAGTAATTTTTTGATTTATGGGATAGGGAAAAAAAGATACTATTTGTAATAGATACAATATTTTCACAGCTTTCACTTGGATAAAAAATTATGGATAGTCGAGTTATGATTTAATACCCTTATAAAAACGGATCAGCTTGAATATTATATTGAAACATGACAATCCTTTACTCACACCACCCACTTTTCGGGTAACTATAGATATAATAAATACACTATATTTTGGATATTTTCGACAACCCTATGCGAAAGGGACGCACTGGAAAGCGAAATATGTTCAAACAAGCGGATTTGATTTAATTTACATGTCGTTAATAAAATTAGTAAAAGAGAAAGACACACACACGCACACACATGGGGGAATAGTTGGAGATACATATTCGGATGCTGTAAGCAATTGTTCGAGCAACGGTAGCCATGTATCTGTATCTGTATTTGTATCTGTGCATTGTACACTTTAGGAAATCCCCGACTGATTTTCCCATTTTCCAGCTTTACCTGAGACTCACTGATTTTCGCCTCCTTTCGACTAGTTTGTTTGTTTTTTAATCGCCGCTTGTTTCTGTTTGCTGGCAATCATCTACATTGACACGGCTGCAATTGCAGTTGGATCGTTTTCTTTCTTTTTTTTTTGGAATGGTAATGGGAATTGAATTAAAAGTCCATGTACGTGTACAATGTACAGCGAACGAGAGCGGTGCCTTCTGTGTTTTTTTATTTATATTTATTTTTATTATTTTTTATTTTTTTTGTATTTATTCAGACGCCACTTTCGGCTTAACGAGCTGGTGGCTTTCAGTGCTCAGTGTTCGGTGTTCAGTGTCTAAACCATCGGCGTTGAGCTGAACTCGGCGACTAAAATATTTCGCATTGAATTTGATGAGTTCCGCTGGGCAGCCGCCGCCGCCGCCGCCGCACGGTAAAAAGCCGCTGCCGTCGGCGTCGGCAGATTGCGAGTCGTCGGCTGTGGGTGTGGGTCGGTGGGCGGTTGGGCGGTTGGGCGGTACGGGTACGATCAGCCCGAGGGAAACACACACACGCACACAGCGAAACAGAAAGCGGAGATACAGGTGGGCCCACAGGTGGCATCGCCAGCCATCCTCCTTTTTTCCCGCTAACCCCATCGGCACTGAAGGCCCAATTTAAAGTCTGTATAGCCTTGCAGCTAGAACCATATCATACTATTAAAATCATATAATACAAATACCTTATTAGCCGCAACTTTTCTTAAAAAAAGGGAACTATAGTTCCCATAACAGCTATATGATAGAGTAATCGGATTTTTCTATAGTTTAAAATTCGATATCTTAAAAATTTTGTAAGATAAAAAAAAAAATACCAAGCTATAGTTTTTTTCATATTAACTTTTCATTTACTTATCAATCTTTTCTATTAAATAGTAGTCCTCCATACCTCAGAGTGAAAAATAAAATATAAACATTTTTTTGTTTTAATTTATTTTTTTTTTTTTTTGATACTTTTCATGGGACTTAAATCCATTCCGACTTATATACGACTAGAAAGAATACCTTTTTGGTACCCCATAGTACAAAACTGATACCCTTTGTAAAGAAACGGACAGACGAACGGACAGACGGACATGGCTAAATCGATCCGTGTAGTGATGTCAATAAATAATATATATACTTTATAGGGTCGGTAATGTCTCTGTTTTTGCGTTGCATTCTTCTGACTGAAATTATAATACCCTCTGCAAGGTTATATAAACGGGATAGCACATCTTAAATTATGAAAAACAACCAAATAAAAATTCCCCCCGAAACCTGTTCTTTAGTCAAATTGGAAGTCACTGATCCCCTTTAAAATGTAGTCCACCATTGTCAATAACGGCTTCTTTTAATTTATTTTAGAAAGATCAATAAATTTTGGTATTATAAAGGAAAGAGCATTTACTAAGACTTTTAAAACGCAGCTATATTTTGGTAAACAAGATTTAAAATTATTCAATAAATACTTCCGCATTTTGCATTCGATTGGGTGCTTTTTTAGTTCTTATTACAGATCTCACAAATATTGGGAATAATAAAAAATATTTTAAAATACAGTTTGCTTATTTTGTGTTGTTAATAGCCATTTTTTTGTCTGCATGTTAAACCTAAAATAGGTTTTAATCTAGAAAGGTTTTTAGGGTTTCAAACTTACAATTTTTCAACTTGCAAAATTGTTTTTTTTAACTTATAGCAATTTCATGTCTTCGCCTAAATTTATGTTAAGTTTCAAGCATCATCTCAAGATAAAACCAAAGCAGACAGAACCTTTTTTCTCTTCAGAATTATCTAAAATTAAATTACTAAGAACAATGGCTAAAATCACAAATAACCTTGCTCATCCTTATACAATTTTTAATTTCCTACAATTGGGTGGCATTTAATTGCGAATTTACACCTTCCCTCAAAGGCAATTAAAATGTGTGTGGCTGTAGATATGTTTTTATTTTTCAATTACCTAAAAAGTTACGTCTTCATTAAGCATGTGTGTAAAATGTAAGAGTGCCAATAAAAGTTTTCAAGAGTTTCTAATGTTTCCTAATAATAAATCCGTTTCTCAAGAAGGCAAATTAAAAAAGAAGCCAATAAATTAAACTTACAACCAAGTTTCACTCCGGGCAACACACATATGTCACGACAAAATTCAATTGAAATATTGCCGGGGAATAACCAAGTGAAATGCAATAAGTAATCAATCACGAATCAATTTAGGAATTATAAATACACGAGCAATTATCAAAACAGCGTTGATTGAGTAAGGGTAAGGTTGGAATTAGGTTTTTGTAAAAATATTCTATCTATATTTTACAGAGCCAGAAGATTTTGGGTTCATGGTTGTTCAGCTTTTCATTCAATTAGTACGTTTGATGTTCTAAAGCTTCTGTTTGCAGCTCGCTCTTGAGCGCTGCCCGTAATTATCGCACTTGCTGCCACTTTTAATAACACCAACTGTGATCATAACTACGATGATAACCATGATGGCGATGATGGGCTTGGCTGGGCGGTGGGGTTCAGCGAACGCCCACGTGGCCTTGACTCACAAAGCCACAATGCCGCGGAGACCGCAAAAGGCGCATTCATTGACTGCAGATGCAGATGCTTGGGGTCTTTGCTCGACTGCAGTCGAAAGATACGTCAGCGATGCCAAAGGTACAAGTCTCTAAATGGGTAACTAAAATCGAATTAGGTGAGATGAAGTGCAAGGGAGTTCCTAACTTGGGTTAGTAACATTTTCATAATTTTTAAGTGATGCCAAGTTTTGCACACTGCATTGAATATATTTAAATGATGCCAAATGTTTCACATTTTTATATCAGAAATAAGTCTTATGTCTAAATAGGTAAAAACAATCGAGTTTCTAAGTTGAGTTGAAAACATTTTAGTAATTTTAAAATGATGCCAAATATAACACATTATAATGAATATTCTATTAAATATCCCAAACTTGTTATTAGTTTACGAATTAATAATATCTTTTTTAACTTCCTAGTGCTACAAGCAACTTGCTTAAATAAATCTACAATTCACAATGCCTAATATATTTATTTTACCAATTGTTTTGTTTTGGAACTTATTCACACTTCAACTATGTTAATAACAAAAAAACACTGAAATGGAATCAACAAATTATAAAAGCATATTTAAAAGCACACGTCATACATCTTAATCTTATTCACTTTTGAATATTTTTCAAACATTTTACTATTTTCATTAGATATTAAATTTTCATAAAAATATTTTTAATAATATTAAACATTAGTAAGTCCAAGATAAAAAAAATCTTAAGTATAAAGAGTATTTATTCCAAGATTTGTGAGATAGCCTTGGAAAAACAACGATAGTAAAAACCAATGCTAAACCAAGCTCGTATTTTAATTTTACAAAATCCTAATTATAAAAATCAATACATCCGCCAATTAATATGGAAAGCAGATTAATTTTAGATTTTTTCGTTTGAGGTTATTAGTTTATTAAAATATAGATACATTTTCAACAGTCTTGTACCTAAGAAAGGTACAACCAATGTACTCAGATACAACTGCCTAGATGCGGCAACAATACATATAGATACATAACTATAACTGGCCGTAATGAGATAGTGATTAAAAGCAGCATAGCTGCAGTCACCCGATCCCGGCACCCGACCCTCCAGCCGGTAATCAAGCAATAATATTTAGTTATTTGGTAATTCAATGCAAAATAACTGGTAAGTGGGCACGTTGCTCCGTGGCTCGGAACGCTTTTGTCCGCTTTTGCTGATTAATTTCCAATTGTTGTTATGTTCGAACACCCTTCACTTCGCCGATCGACTGGCAGCCGAATGCAAATATCTATACCTATTGCTTCTTTCTGCACTTGCAGTTTTGTTCAGCATAATTACTGGAAACCCTAGATCGCAAGACAATACAATGTAATTGCAGCCTCATCTGCGACATCTGTCGCCATAAATCAGCCATTGTCCAACTATGATATTGATCTATGATTTACCCTTTCGCCACGAAAAAATAAAAAACACAAAACACCTTACGAAATTACCTGAAACTCTATCCATCCAGCCAAGCGAAATGGCATTTGACATACTTAACTATTCAAACTCGTTTGCATTTAGCGGAAGAATCTCGAAAAAGAAGACATGCATGTGGCAATCGATTAATTAACTTGAATCTATTAAAATGTCTAGTCAACTAGGTAGGATAGCATCGCCCAATGGCGTCATATATTTCCAAAAACCGCTTCATCATCTTATATAAGTTTTATATAAACAAGGTTAGGCGATTTAAACAATTTTCACCCAATTCGCTGGCAATATAAACAAATACTCTTTGCACACTTTCTCCCGATCACTTGAGAGTGTCGTTGCCCAATTGATTAATTGTGTTTTGTCGCTAATTAACCGAATCCATTGACGCTTTGCATATAAATTCGAAAGGTAATTATTAACCGCCGATCATTAGACCAAAACAAACAACGAAGCCAACTTTACGTCAAGCGAAAGATAAACTAGTTTTTTTTGTTGGTCAAAAAGGCCCAAGAAAAAGTTACAAATATTAGTAGGTGAGGCCTGAAATACCCTTCTAAAATAATTTTATTTTATGGAAATCTTAACTTATATATGGAAATATTTAAAAATTCTTTAGCTCTATAAAAGCTATGCTCTTTAACATTTTCCTCCGTGATTGTTAATAAAAATCATATTTTATTAGTTTTCTATTCTAAATAACATTTTTTAAATCCTTCAATATATGCAAATATTAATCCGTAAATAATACTGTGTCTAAGTTGATTAATACCCTTTTTTATCATTTTAAAAAACTTGTTTTTTTACAATGGAAACAAAAATCACAAGCAAGCTTATGGAACCCACCAATCACTTCAGATAATTTTATTCGCAACACCGAAAGCCTTTTTTAAAGTAGATATGAACAGATAAATAAATATACATTTTTTTTGGGTTAGTTATGGTAAGAGATCGGTGTTAAAAGTTGGTCCAGCGCAACAAATGTGGTTAAGATTCAAAGGCAAGGGAATGCCTCAGTGGAAGTGCCAATCAAAATGGTCAACTTGAGTCACAAATTGTGTCTAATTCTGGCCGAGTTTAATGCCAGTTGGCAACACTCACTTGCTGGGCTTTTTGGGTTAGTTGGGCAAAGAAAAGAAAACTGAGAAGTGAATAAAATATAGGGTATGTTGGGCTTTATTAATTCAGGGCTAAAGTAGAAAAAAAGAAAAAAAATAGAAACAAGTATTTTAACTAATGTTTAGACTGCTAAGAAATTAATTGTCATAAATATATCGATTTCTATATAAAACACACTTAAGTACTAGGTCATTTTCGAGTCAGTTTGATTTTATTCATATAATTTTGATAACACTCATGGTCTTTTGATAATTAGGTGCATATATCCAGTTGATATAATTTATTCATATCATTTTACAGTATTCATATCAAGTTAATTATTTATTCATATTATTTTTACATTATTCAAACCAAGTTAATTTAATTTATTCATACCAAATTAAAATTATTCATATTAATTTAACGATTTGGAATTTGATTATCAACAAATTTATTGTTATTCATATAAATTTAAAAGTATTCTTATATATTTGATATTATTCATATCAATTTGATAGCTAGCTTAGAAAGTTTTGAATGTGAAATAAAAGATCTATAGAATTAAAAATTGAAATAATAAAATTAAATTAAATATGAAATGAATATTGATATTTTTTTGGTACATTTTTGTACATTTTCTTTATAATATACTTATACTAAAATATAATATTTTGTCTTCAAAATTCGAGCTTTAAAACTGAACTTTGTTCTTGAGATTAAAATTTATATGCTTGACGAATTCTTGAGTTTTTTGTGAGTGTACACATTGAAATACCTTGCTATTTTAGCACTTAACTCAGCCCTAATGATTTCCAAGAAGCCGAATTTTAAACGGCTTAATGCTCTATAACAAATAGTGGGCAACGGGTTTATAAATAGAGCAGGCTGGCAATTGAACCGGGACTCCCGGTCGCTTCCAGTGAGTTTGATTGACGAATAGCTGGTGCCCTTGTACTTTTCGAGTGACCAGAATAATTGGCAGCAACAATAAAGAACAACTAAATAAGTTTGTTCGGCGCTCACGACAACAATCAGAATGCCAAACGCCAAATGCCCATGACAGCACAATCCGACTGGGAACGCTGTTGCAAATCGCTGTTGTGTCATTTGTTGGGTAAACAAATTATAAGCCATATGTATGCAATTTAATAATAGTAATATAGTTTCCATACAGCCAGCCACACAGCCAGGTGGAATGTGTCAACACAGTTTTGGGCCATCTTTTGAGGGGGACTTACGGGTGGATTAAATGTAGTTAATATTATTCCTTTTCACAAGTAATTAGAACCAAAAGTGCCAGTAGCCAACCGCAGGATGTGTGTATATTTATGGGAAAATTCACAATACCATTTCACCATTTCGATTCAATCGATTGCAATTGAACAATTTAAACAGCCTGCTGTGCAGCTCATTAATCCCCAGGCAAAACCGCATAATTTGTTCCAGAAGTGTGGTCTACACAGAGGGAAATATTTAGAAAAATATTATATATTATATTTCAAAGATTGAATTCTCAGGTATTTTATTTCAACCATAACTGCTAATTAATCCGCTGGCAAAAACACATCATTTCTTTAAGAAGAGTGGCCTGCACATAGAGAAATAGTTAGGGAGCTTTTAAAAATAACTATAAATATATTTTCTTGAATCAGGTATCTCAGGTATTTTATTTTAAACGTAACTGCTCATTAATCTGCTGAAAGACCCACATAATTTGTTCCAGAAGATTGACATTCTCCTACACTGGGAGAAATAGTTAAAGGTCTTACAAAATTAATATAAAAAAATATTTTCTAAGGCTTAAATTAATTTATTTCAACCGCAACTGCTCATAAATCCTCTGGCAAATCCACATCATTTCCTCCAAAAGAGTGGCCTACACAGAGAGAAATGGTTGAAGACCCTATAAAAATAATATTTATACATTCTCAGGTCTTTTATCTCAACCCTAACTGCTCTTGCACATATGTACTTCGCCGGGAGAAGAAAGGAAATGTTATAATGATGAAATAATAAAGCCGGAGGACAGACCAAACAAATCCTTGGGGAGTTCAAGACCCCCAAACCCCCCACCAAACGCACGCCCACGCATCCCGTCCGCAATAACCGTTGATAGTCGTAATAAAAAAAGCCAAGAAAAGAACCCCCATACCATCCTAACAGCATCCAAGGCAAACAAAGGGGCTCCTGGAACAACAGCAGCTCCTTATCGCCACCAAAAACGGAGAACGGAGAACGGAGATATAACCCCTTGGGGAAGGCCTGTCCAGCAGTTCTCCGTTGTTTCGTGTTAAATTGACCGCTCGCATGCAACTTGGGGCCATAGAAGACAATAAATATTTATATGTAAATGCCGGCAATATTGTCTCTATTGTTCACACAAAAAATGCCCAGAAGGGGAGTACATATATGTACATATGTGTACTAACCTGAACCCGGAGGGTACAGTTCACACCGCACTAAGAGCACCAAAGGTCGCACTAAAGTAAGAAATTAAATGTTACAATTGACATAATTGTGTTCGTTAGGCGTTGGGAAGTAAAGTTTTATTGTATTGCTGGAAAGGTAAAAGTAAGTGACAGGTAGGTGGAAATGTGGTTCAAAAAGTGATATTAATTAAGTTTTATTAACCGTTTTCAAATACTAAACGAAACTGTGAACAAATTAAATAACTTAATATAAAAGTAAGTCAATTACTCAAGCCAACTTAAATGTATTTTCAATTTTATACAAGTGTTTTTAAAAATAATATAAACTGTCATAGAAAATGAGGTACTTTTATGAGAAATTGTTGCTAAAACTAACAGCAAATTACATGTACATGCCCAAAAGTAGGCAAGAAATATAAAAGGCGCCATAAGCCCAATCATTAGCAATAATTATCGTTATACTAATTTTATATAAGCTGTAATGTTGATGCTATTGCGAATATTTGACAAAAATTAAAATTTCACCTTCCGCCAAAAATAAACAGTGTTTTTGCTGGCATAATGCAAATAAAGGTCAGAATGAGGAATGTCATACCTCGTTAAACTCGTTATTTAATTTCCAATTCATTGGCATTCAAACCTGAAAAATTTTAATTTTTGCCATTTTTCGCAAAATAAGTGATGTAACCCCTTACAAAAATTTCGAAAACTGGTCAAAAAATAAATTTTTCTTAAAATGATGGGGATCGTTAGCATATTTAGCAAGCTGTTCAAAACAGTCGGCCTTTTAGCTGTACGCCTTGATTTGACTAAACTACGATTAAAAAACTGGAAAGAAAAATCGTATTTTTGACTAAAATCGGATTCCCATTTTTTCGCCTTAAAAGTTCAGATTTTTGGCTGCTATAAGAAAAATAAACGTCAGATCGTGGAATGTCATACCTCGTTGAGATCGTTGCTTAATTTCCAATCCATTGGCATTCCAACCTGAAAATTTTCCATTTTTGACATTCTTCGAAAAATAAGTGATGTAACCCCTTACAAAATATGCGAAAATTGGTCAGAAAATAAATTTTCCTCAAAGTGATTGGGATCGTTAGCATATTTAGCAAGCTGTTCAAAACAGTCGGTCTTTTAGCTGTACGCCTTGATTTGACTAAGTTACGATTGAAAAACTGAAAAGAAACATAGTATTTTTGACTAAAATCGGATTCCCATTTTTTCGCCTTAAAAGTTCAGTTTTTTGGCTGCTTTAAAGAAAATAACGTCAGATCGAGAAATGTCATACCACGTTGAGCTCGTTGCTTAATTTCCAATCCATTGGCATTCCAACCTGAAAATGTTTAACTTTTCACATTTTTTTCAAAAAAAGACGATGCAACCCCTTTCCAAAAATTCGAAAATTGGTCAAAAAATAAATTTTCCTCAAAATGATTGGGATCGTTAGCATATTAAGCAAGCTGTTCAAAACAGTCGGTCTTTTTGCTGTACGCCTTGATTTGGCTAAACTACGATTACAAAACCGCTAAAAAAGGCTTTAATTCAATCATATTTTGCAATATGTTTCTAATATAATTTTTTCAATTCCTTTTTTATTTTTCCTTAAATTCCGAAAAAGAATACTTAATTCCTGTTGAAATACCATTTATATCTAGCATAGTTGGTTTCCACTTATTTTGTGCGTCGGAGGCTGTGGTTCTGGGAGCGAAAAACCCTTTCCGGCGGCGGATTCAGCCTCGGTTTCAGCTCCAAGTGACAGAGTCGAGGCTAAGCGACCACTTTAAAGTGCCCTGAACTTGATTAATGAATGGCAGCGCTCCAAAGTATGCTACGGCGTGCAGCTAACACAAACACACACCATCAGGCGGATTCACACACACCCTCAAAGTGTCAATGACACGGGGCAAAAAGAAAATAAAAATATAAAAAAAGTAGATGGCAAGGAAAGGCGAAAGAAAAGCCCCCCGTTCTGACGTGGCTTAAAATCTGTTTGCCACGCGGAGCACAAATTGAAATTGGCTCACAACTTGGCAGCTAATTTAATATCATATTTCCACTGGAGATGTGCTGTGGGTGTGTGGTTCTTGAAAAGTGTGTACCACACTTATAATTGTCTGAGACACGGGTTACGAGATACGAAAAGGAATTAAGAATAATTTCAAAAGATTGTAAAGGTACTTCATGAAACTATACAAAGGGTTTTACATTTCTTGACATTTGTTCTTTCTTTAAATTAATAAAGGCGCCTAAAGAAATTATTCTATATTGAAATAAATTGTACAAGGATTGTATAAAAAATTTCCTTAATAGTCCCAAAAGCTTGAATACTAATAAACCAAAGCTTAAATACTTAAAATTAAATTTCCAAATTGTAATAAGAACCTCTTTAAGTTTAAATTCAACTTAGATTCAACCAACCAAAAAAGCACCTACACTCTTGCCCCAGCATTTTCCATCTTGCCGCTTTGGCTTCCTGATATCAAACATTTTTAATGCTTCCTGTGCAGCACTTAAGTATCTATAAGATACTCCAATATCCCAGGGGCGCACACACATGCCAACATCCGTGCGAAGATAGACAGACACCTTGCCACACTTTGTTGGTAATTTAAATTGCACCTGGTTCGGAATTCGATTCGACTGCTGCGGTGCTCAAAAAATTTGCTGTAATTGAATTGAAACGATTTTTCAGCTGAGCATTTTACTAAAAATGTGTGACACGCTTGAGGGAAAACCAGAGTACGTAGATTTTCTTGCAATTTAATATAATACATATAGAAGTTTGCTAATTTTAAGGATTAGAAATACATATTAGACGCATTCATCATGGTAAACCAATAGTTTTCCGCCCTAAGCTCTCAACACTCATGAATAAACTCATTAAATCATTTATTCAAACGTCCATTTATTCATTAGTCTGGTGAAGCATAAAGTATACTTTATGTATAGTAAATGCTGGTACTCAATAAAAAAAAAGGATAGTATGAGCTGTGAAGAAAAACACACATACGCAGCGTGGGCACATTGGAATTCTAGACATAAATCGTGGGTCGAAATCCAGAGGAACGAAACTCATCATCAGACACGAACGGACCGCGTTGCCATTTTCGATTTGTGCAACAAATGAAGTGAGAAATTATTTTTATTATTATTTATATTTTTACTACGGATGCTCCACATCCACAACCAGATCCACATCCACATCCACATCCGCACCGTGGGCGAATCACGTATTCCAAAAAGCAAACAAACGCCAAAGCCCGCATATATAAACAGGCGGGTAGTTATGAAAAGTAAGCAAAAGCCAGGGAAAAATAATAATACGAGGGGGGACCAGAAACAGAAACAGAACCAGAACCATCTCCCCATCGAAACAGCGAAACATTGAAGCCAAGTTAAGTACACATTTTTCGGTGGGCGTCCGTCAGTCACATCATTAAAATCGAGCACGGAGGGAGCTCCACTGCCGCCTAATTCGAGTCCTTGCCGCAAGATGTGCTGAAATGTGCCGATGGTATTCGTTGGGGGAAGGGGCACTAGATAGGGATAGGGACACCCGTCCTCTGGAGGCATTCATCAATATGCCAAACATGTTTTGTTATCATCAAATGGAAAATGCTTCATTTTCACGTACGCCAAAACGGAAGGCGGGTGCACTGGGAGAACCGAAAATTAAGTTTGGAGCATCAAAAAAAACTAAAAATCCTCAAAACATTTCAGATTGAATATGATATCATACCAGTTTCATTTTCTTAAAAAACTCTTCATGTTGAAAACAATACAATATCGATTTTATTTAATATTAGGTATTTCATTTAAAGTATTATAGGATTTTTGATTACATTTTTAATAAACTTTTCTGGTGGAAAATAATAATATGTCGATCTAATTTTACTTATGCTATATAACCCATTAGAGAGAATTTAGGAAAAACTTTTTTTATTTCAAAAATAATTCCCACTTAAAAATAAAAAAAATTCGACAATTTAAAAAAATTCCTCCACTTAACTATTATAAAATCATTAGATCATAATTTCAGTTAAAAAAAATTAGTACTTTCGTAAATCTAAATATGACATATTAATTGAAATATTTCCAAAAAACGTTACTATTTGAAGACAATGTCCAAACAGAATTTCTTAAGATGATGGTAACTTTTTCTGTGTGTAGTTAGTACCAAAAAAATTTTCCAGTAGACACTGTTACTAAAAAAAGCAAGTTCGAAATGTATAATGAGAAAAGAAGGCGACTAGAGGCTGGGCCTTTCCTTTGTTCGCATCGGAAGTTCCGCTCCGAAGGCATTAAGGCTGTCCCGGGCAATCCATAGTTGTGCCACCAAATTTATTTAGAGTGCAGGACGAGCAACAGGACGAGTGGCAGGACCAACAGGCGACTGACAGGCAGACAGGGGGACCAAAGACAGGCCGTCAAAGTTGATGGCCTCGAGGCGGAGATGAGTGCAAGTTATCGTTGTGAATTCCGCAGGTGAATTTCCACAGCCCAGATCCCAGATCCCAGCCTCCTCTACCTCCCCATCCACATCTCCATCCTCATCCCGCATTCAGATGGCAGCAAAGTTTGCGGCTTGCGGCATCTGGCGAATCGCGGTGCTTAAACCACCCAAAAACTAGCGACGACGGAACACATAAATTGATTACCAAGACATTTCACGACAAATTCGGCATATAACTCGGAACGATGGGGGGGACTCACATTCAGTCCGCGGGCTTATCGGTGGTACTAGACAACAGTTTCCGGAAGCAATATACTCGTAGATGTGGCAATGGCAATCGCAGTGGCGCAAGTCGTCTGTGGAATTCCGTAATCTGCGACAGTCAGGAAAATACTCAAATACCCAGTACTCAATACCCAACACTCAGATGCCAAATCAAACGCGACAACTGTTGAGCCAAGCAGCCAGGGAGGAGATTACAACGCCAATGGGACTTCGAGTCTGGAAAAGGAGGGTTCAGAAAGCCACAATACAGATTGATTCAAGCGAAAACTTCACAAAAACCTCTTTAATCCCTACAAAATACTTGCAGAAAACAGACAAATAATAATAAGAAATCTCTAGTGATTTGAAATCACCTTAAAATGTACCTTTAAGTATGCAGTGAAATAAAAAACCATTCTTTTGCGCTCTCTAAATAAATTATTGCATACTTTTACACACCTTTTAAAAGAGCTTTTAAAGCTCTTCAACATTACTAGGGTTTTGAAATAAGTTTTAAATATAGTTTTGGGTATCTACAAGTATAGTGAATAACAAATGGTGTAGTTCTAAATGAACTTCTGAGTTTAATATATATTGTTGCATACTTTTAGACACCTTTGCCTGATCTTTCAATCTCCTACTGATTTTTGTAACATCTTAAGTATCCCTTGAAAATATATTAAAAAATAAATTTCTGATCCCTTCTCTCTCAAAATCTCAACCACAGTAACCATTGCCTTATCCATCTGTTTATAAACCTTTAACGACACCTATTTTCCAACTCAGTAACCGCAGCCTTCAGAGAGTCAATAATCTATAATATTCAAACGATATTATTGCCGAGAAATTGTTCAAAGATTTTACACAAAAATTATTTTTTTTTCAATTTTGCAACGCTTTTTCTTGAAACCAATCGATAATCTGGAGATCAGCATGTCGCTAAACCGCAGTCGCACCCTCTGCCGCTACTATATGCAGGGGATCTGTCGCTTCGGGGAGTACTGTCGATTCTCCCACAATGTGGATGCCAGGCCATCGGAGGAGGAGGAGGTGGAGGTGGAGGTGGCCACCACCAGTGGCTACAGTCGTCAGCGGATGTGGGCCAATGCACCGGTTTTTGTGCCCAATGCCAGGAAAATGAATCCTGCCGAGACTGAGCCCCCCAAAGAGTTCTGTCCGCGTGGGGGCACATGTATTCTGGGCAATAAGTGCCCCCATCGCATCCATCTGGAGCTGTGCGATATGTGCCAGCTGTATTGCCTGCATCCGGGAGATCTGGAGCAGCGAAGGAAGCACAATCGCGAGTGCCTGGAGCAGCACGAACTGGACATGGAGCTATCATTTGCCATAGCCCGTTCCAAGGACAAGATGTGCGGCATCTGCTTTGACACCGTCGTGGAGAAGGAGGGCCGCAGGGAGCGTCGCTTTGGCATCCTGTCCAAGTGCAATCACACCTTCTGTCTGGACTGCATCCGCCGTTGGCGCCAGGCCAAGCAGTTCGAGCACACGGTGACCCGGGCCTGTCCCGAGTGCCGGGTCGCCTCGGATTTCGTCTGTCCCAGTGCCTTCTGGGTGGACACCAAGGAGGATAAGGACAAGCTGCTCAGCGACTATCGCACTGCGTTGGGCAACAAGAACTGCAAGTACTTCCGTCTGGGCAGGGGCAGGTGTCCCTTTGGCAACAAGTGCTTCTACCGACACGCCCTGCCCGATGGCACTATCATCGATGTGGGCCAGCCCAGGCGTTACCGGAAGCCACAACGCAATTCTAGACGGGATCGGGAGCGGAATCGCGATCGGGATGATTTAATGGACTTTCTTGACTACTATCCCTGGCGGATGGAAGATCGTCTGGACCAGTATTGGCTCGACCTGGACTGGAGTGATTTCAGCGATCTTTCCGATGGCTCAGGGGAGGATAACTAACTAAATCAGGCCATGATTCAAATGGATGGCCGCTGGACACCATAAACAGCACACACATTTGGACTCAGTGTCCCAGAACAAACCCAAAACAGACGAACATGCAACTTAAACCACAGCCAAAATTACACTACAAATTCAGTTGAACACCAAATTTTGGTTCACATCACTTGTCTCACTTAATGTTACAAATTTTCCGTACCTGTATTAAATTCAATTACACTTAATTCAAAACAAAAAAAAATTTAACATTAATACATCATTTGAAGTTACATTTGAAATGTAAGTAAAATAAAAAAAATGCAGCATTTATAATGTGTTTTTGTCTATGTCTAAAATTTGCCGAAAAATTTAAAAGAACTTAAAAATACTTTATTATTTTGGATAATAGACCCTCGTTCATAAGTCACATTGGTAATATTTTTAAGTTGATGGCGTGTCTATCATATTTAGATTTTGTTTAAAGATTTTACATCCAATAGCTAATACAACACAGTTAAAATAGGATTTATAGCTTATCTTGTAATTCTATTAACCCTTTTTAAGGTTTTATTGATCTTAATTTGGGAAACACTATAAATTTATCAGTCACAATTAGCAAACTACATATCATGCCCTTGTAATTTATCAAAGGAATTTTGTTTACCAATTAAGACAGATCCAAAAGAAGGTATTTCCTTCAATTTCTGTCCCTCCCCCCAGTTGATAAAAAAAACACTGGATCTCATTTCTTGAAATACCTTTAATTAAACACTTAATTTGCTGGTGCGACCGAGTAGATGCCCTTGGATCTGATGGGTCCCCATTTACCAGCTGTTCACATCGTACCACTCGGAGGAGGAGCAGAGGTTGCCGAACTCGCCGTTGGTGCCCGATCCGCATCCCTGGGCAGCCCAGTCGCAGCTGGAGTAGATCTGGCGACCGATCATGTTGGTGGTGGCGTAGTTGCAGGCCACCAGCACCTGGTTCCATCCATCGCGGTTGTACTTGGCGGCGGCACAGCCCACACGGGTGTTCCTTTCCGACATCATCACGGTGAAGTGACCGATGGCCCTGTGGGAGCAACAGAAGGGGTTCCATTAAACGTGTTCCTGATCATAACAAAGTTCACCAAAAAAAACTGAAACACAGCTTTTTATAAACCTATAATTCCCCTTCATATCTTATCTTATTTGAGGGGTTCTATACAAAAAATTAGGTTTTTGTTTGAGAGCCAGAAAACCAATTTCCATTTCCGCTAAGATTAAAATTTAAAAAGTTCCATTGTTTAGCGACAAGATAATTTAACTAATTAAGTTTTTAAGATTATTGATATTGGATTCACACTTAATCGTCTCTACGACAAGGCACTTGAGAACGATAGAGTTTCGGCAATTTGCCTATAGCTCTGTCACTTTAAATTATGTACTTTAAGACGCAAAAGGCAAATTCTGAAATAACCTTTTCTTTAAGTTAAAATAAAATCTGAGTAGTGGCTTTTTTCACTCACTGCAACACCTTGGATTAAGCACACGAAAAAAGGGATTCTAGAAGCCTTCTTTTGGAAGAAGTTCATATTCCCATAATAGACTATAACATATTTACTCAGAGATGGTGCAAACTCTGAAGTTAACTTTTCTTTCAGTTAAAATAATAACTGAGTAGTGTCTTTTTCAATCACTACAACTCCTTGGATTTTTTAAAAACCTATTTAAGCCCACAAAAAAAAGGGATTCTAGAAGCCTTCTTTTGTAAGGAGTTTATATTCCCATAATAGACTATAACATATCTACTCAGAGAAGAGCTCTGAACTAAACTTGTCACTGCCACACTTTGGATTTTAAAAACCCATTAAAGCACACATAAAAATAAGGGATTCTAGAAGCCTTCTTTTGGAAGGAGTTCATGTTCCCATATGATATTCAGACTATATCAGATTTACTCACGGTCCGCTGTAGCCTGAGGGATAACCTCCGGAGATGATGCCGGCGTTGGAGTTGTGCACCTCGTCGAACCACATCTGCACGCTGTTGTCCAGGATGTAGCCCATGTCGGGCAGGTCGCCGGAGTAGGCCTGCCAGGCGAGGTTCTGGCCGGAGTACTTGAAGGCGTCGGTGTTGTGGCAGCTGTCGTGCACCATGTTGCACTGGCGGACGTTCAGGGAGGCCAGGTAGGCCAGCTCATCGTCCCACTCCATGGTGGCCATGCGGCAGGCGGCATCGTGGCTGGGATCATACCCACCGGCGATGTAGTTCCTCTTGTCGTTGTGCGAGTGGACGAAGACCCACTTGTAGTCGTCATTGATGTCGATCAGCTCGGCATCCCCAGGACAGCTGCTGTCCCACCAGTTGCTGTGGCCACAGGCGATGTGGGAGCCACCGCTGCAGATGTCCCACGAACAGTAGTCGGTGGCCTGGGCCAGGCCAGAAATAACCACCAGAATGGCGAGCACGGCGAGCTTCATATTCACTTCGATTCGATTGACAACCAAAGGGGATCTATTTGGTGGCCGGATCGGCATTGTGCTTATATGGCAGTTCCATCGGTTCTATCGGTCAGCCACTTCCTCCAACCCAAGTGCCACTGTAAATCATCCCCGTGGTTCCTTAGTCTTTCACCCAACCCCCAGTCAATCTAATCTTAAACATATTATAATCTTATATTTACGACAAGCCGACTCTCGGCACAATCTGTTTTGCCAACTAACCATATTGATATACAAATCGACGAGGAAAATCTATACAGATATCATTATTAATAATATAATAATCATAAAGAACAAAAACTTTAGAAACTTAATTGTTTGTGAGGCTTTTTTAAAAGCCTACAAGAGTTGTAAAGGTACTTATTATATTTTTTTCAAATATGTATTTAACAGTTTCAGTTCCGATCAGGTCATAATAGAAAGTTGGGGTAGGTCGCCATCCTCGTGCAGTCTTTTTTGACCAGCAATCTTTGCTTCTTATCAGAACTGATTGAGGATCAATTTATGGAGCATTTCCTCAGTCCACAGTGCTCGTGCAGAAAAATATGGCTCCATTTAAATAAAACCACCGGATTTATAACATTTTATTAGTTTGTTTTCATTTCTTATCGAAAGACAGATAAAAGAAATTGAAAATCAGCAAAAAAGAAAATTTTGTAAGTTTAATTAAGATCTTTTTTGCATAAGACTTCTATGTTTATAAACATCTTTATAAATAGTCCACGTCTTCTTGGGTTTTAATCTTATCAAATCAAAGCATACATTTCCTGGAAAAAACAATAATGCTTAGTTTTTTTTTACAACCAAGTCGAGCCTTCATCTGAAATTATATATATCTTATCTTTTAAAAGACAACAACAGAGATAAGCTCTTAATATCTAAAAAGTTCCGGTGAAGCCACAATAAATCCTTATCAAAATTCGCAATTATGTTTGTTGTTAAGCATACACTTAGAGAAAACTGTGGTGATTATACCATTTATAACTTGATAATGGCTCTATAAAACTTGCTTGATTTTTCACCATATGAATGGATTGGTTTTATAAACTTATTGTTAAGCTTTATGAATTTGCAATATGATACCTATACATATTAATATCCATTTAAAATTAAGAAAGTAAAAGCAAATAATATTAAAGTCTTTAGTAATACTTTTACTTTAATATAATTTTTAATTGTTTTATTTATTTTTTGTTTGCCAATTAATGAGATTGTTTATACCTCGCTCGAGTTCCGGAAACAGGTTTAAATATTTTTAACACATTACTTATAGCTTGTATAGAATAATAATCCAAATTGTAGTAGTAAAATGCGTTTGATTGAAATTCGAAATAGCCCAGCTGTAGCTTCCATTTATTGGTTCTCATTGGTTCAGTAGGAGAGGTTGTTGACGTCGTACACCTCCTTGGAGCTGCAGAGGTACTTGTACTGGGGATTGGTGCCAGTGGTGCACTTGCTGGCCGGCTTGGCGCAGGAGCTGTACATCTTGATGCCCAGGACATTGGTGGCCGCGTAGTTGCAGGCCAGCAGGAAGGCCTTGTATCCCTGGCCAGCCACCGAGTAGGTGGCCGCGGCACAGCCCACCTCCGTGTTGCGATCGGCCACCAGCACGGTGAAATGGCCAATGGCCGGGCCATTGTAGTTCGAGGGATAGGCATCGATGTAGGCCTGCTTGGTGTAGACCGCCTCGCCGTACCACATATCGACGCCCCACTGCACGTAGTGGGTAACGTTCAGGGGATCGTAGTAGCTCATCCAGGCCAGGTTCTGGCCGGACCAGTCGAAGGCGTCCGTGTTGTGGCATGCGTCGTGGCGCATCGCACAGCTCTTCACGTTCAGGCTGGCCAGATAGGCCAGCTCGTCGTTCCACTTGATGGTGGCCATCCGGCAGGCGGCACTCAGGTTGGCGTTCAGTCCGCCGGCGATGATGTTGCGGTACTCGTTCGTCCTGTCCACCAGGGCGGCCTTCTGCGCCGTGGTCAGGGACACCAGGGCGGCGTCGGTGGGGCAGCTAGAGGCCCAGGCCTGAAATACGAACAATACATAAAATAATATAGTTGGTAACAAGAAAAACATTTTTTTTAATATTTGTATATTAACTTTATATTTAAAAAACAGTATTTCAAATATAACATTTTTTATAGATAGTTAGATAGATAGATAGACAGATAGATAGATAGATAGATAGATAGATAGATAGACAGATAGATATATAGAAAGATAAATAGATATATAGATAGCTTGATAGATAGATAGATATAGATCTAGATATAGATAGATAAAAAGATAGATAGAGATAAAAAAAATAGATAGATAGATAGATAGATAGATAGATATATAGAAAGATAGATATATAGAAAGATAAATAGATATATAGATAGATAGATAGATCAAAAAAAGGTATGTGCAAATATCAGAAATTGTTGATCTTGTGAAAGCATTGCAAATAAAAAGTGTTATGTGAAATACTTAATAAATATTGGATATTCCCTTTCAAAACAGTATCAAAATTTTTCAAGTATCACATATCATTAATCTCATTTAAATAATATCAAAAGGACAAAATCATCGATTTCGTATTTCGATCTTATTAAAGTAGATAGTTTTTTCGCTACAGTGGTCAGAATTCATATACCATAACAATTTTAGGTGAACTTATTTATTATTAAAGAACATTTTTTTATGTGAATCACACTTTCTATATTATTAATATAAATATGTGAGCAATGTATAATAGATTCTCTTGAAAGTATATATTTTTTAAAGGCGAAAATAAAAAATCGCAAGAAATATTTCTTTCTTTTAAACCAAATTTCTTTATTAAGATGCATATTAGTCCTAAGTGAATTGATGGATGGCGGATCAAGGATTTAGTTGTAGGAGTTTTAAAAAAAATATATATTCCGAGATATTTCATTGTAGCCTACAAAAACAGTGAATCCAAAATTTCCATATTTTTATAATCCATTTTTATATTTATTTTTAAAATGATCCCCAACTAATATAATATTTATAACTTTGATTTTCATTTGATATCATGCAATTTAAGTGTATTGTTTTTAGTATTATGTATGTTGTATCTCTTAATTTTTTCCGTTTTTATCAGTGCACTTAAATTCTTATCCCGATGGAGGGAGGACTCACCCCGTTATTGTCGCATCCCAGGTTCTTGGTGCCGCCGCAGGTCTTCTTGCAGTAGTCGGTGGCGGAGACGAGGCCCAGTGCCAGCGAGAGGCTGACGATGATCACGGTGTTGCGCATTTCTATTCCCAGACCAGATTGCTGGCCATTCCCTCGGGGCGACGGGCTTTTATGCCAACCGCAGTAGAGCACTCTTTCTTTTATCAACATTTGATTAAATATTTACCGCCAGAGTGTCTCATTTGTCCCAGCCGAGTCTCAGCCCACCCGCCCTTTGTTTGGGTGGGTGTGCTCAACTATATGTAATGGGTAATTTCTACCCTCCTCCAAAAGACGTCATTCGATCGGTAAGAGAAAAACAAGCGTGTCTGCGGGAACCACCTGAGAGTTCTTCGCCCCTGAGATGGTATATGTACATCACTGATTGTTTAAGACACGGCCAAGATGTTACGAGAAACAAGTTAATGAGTAATTAAAAAATAATAATCAGGGATGACAAAAAAACAGAAGTTCCGTTGTTAATCTATAGGAATCGCGAATGATTATGACGAAACACCTACAGAAAACTGAAACTCATTGAGATATGGAAAAACCCAGTGACTAAATGTATGCTAAATAAATTAAATTGGTTCTTGAGGTCTTTAATAAGGTAAACATAGTTTATAAAATGTTAACATACTTTTTTAAAACCAGGGACTGTAAAAAATAAATTATGATCTGTCTTGGGCATCAAAAAATCAAGCATTTAGGATCAACATACAAAGAACAGAAAAAAAACTATCTATCGTTTTCCACCACGATTTTATAAGTTTTAATTTTTATATTAGTTCCTAAAAAATAAGGTTTATTTTAATATTTTTATTTTTTTGAGCCAAAATAAATATTATCTTTAAGCTTTATTTTTTTTGATTAAAAGTAATCATTATTTTTTGGTCTTTAAAATAAAACTCATTATTATATGGGAACCTTTTAAAAAGCCATTATTTTGTTTTCTTGGTAATATCAAAAACAAACCCTTATGACGCAATTTTTAAGAAAATCTTTGTAAATATTATAATATTATTTCCAACCAGCAACGTTTCCTGGCCAGAAATACAAACACAGTGAGTACACATTGCAACAAACAAAAAGTCCGGCACGTGTGGTGTTGACCATCAACCAGTCAAATGTTAGCCCAACTGCAAATTCAACAAAAGCCCATATATCAAGTGCAAAACCATTATTTGCCCAGTTGTTCGGAGTACCATTAAATTTGAAAAACAAAAGACTTTGATTGTGAATTTTAGCAAAGGAATATTTAACCAAACATCTAATTTGGTGCATGTCAATAAGTGTGTTGACTAAAATTTTTAATAACAAATACTCTTGATTGCTTGTTTTTAAAATGGTTCTTAACAGCCAAATAAAAGAGAACACAAGTTTATATTTTTGTATATATATATTTTTTTTGACATATTTGATATGCTGACATTTTATGTATTTCTAGTAGGGTTTTCTTTGTTTTTTATGCAAACAGGGCCTGTTCCATTTCCCAAAATTTTCCAATTCTTAGCTCTAAAAGAATCACTCCAATTTCCGCTTGACATTGTGCTTATTTAATTGATGGCACTATAATTTACTTTTCACGCGGAATCTGGAACAGCCCTGATAATGCAATTCTGCCAACTTGATAATTGCATTTACCCATCAAAATGAGTCGACAATCGGCCTCCGGATTTTGTAATCCTCCATATAAGGCCTTGCTTACCCACCATTTCTTTGTGTAGATATAGACAGATGGCTGCCATTGCATATAATAATTAATTCTTTGCCATTTACCATCTTTTAGTACAGAAAAATAAATATACTTGCGCAAGTCCAACTTCCTGTCTGCCTCTGTGTACAATTATATGAATGTGTGTATACAATATATATAGATATTTATTCCAGCTTGTTTTCATTTTCAATTTTTATATGTACATATATATTGAATGTATACAGATCTGCGCTATTTGTGTTTATATTTGCATAAGAAGTTTATCTGTGGGCTGTTTGCAGCACTTGCAGTAGCTGTGGTTGTTGCTTTTATCGTTTAATGTACTTGCATTCGTGTAGTTTTCTTATTTGTTAATAATATTTGACGCTCCTAAGGCGACTTAATAAATTTCACACACAAAATATGGATTTGTTTGCTTACATTTTCCTTATTTATCATTTGCACAGTTGTACGAGATTTTGTTTCAGTTTTCATTTTGCTTGTTGTCGTTTGGTTTATGTTTCTGTTTTTGTTTTGGTTATCAAGGGTCGGGGCAACAATATCAAGAATATCTTTTTGTCTCTGCATCTTACGTTCCTAGTAATTGTAAATCATATTCATATATATATCTTCTTTTGAATATCCTATGTACAGATCTTACAGACGAATGCACTGAAGTAGCATAGCAAATGAAATTTGACAATTGTGCAGCAGCCAACAGAGTGGAGTACACTTTGAGTCACTCCGTCTAGCACTCTGGAACTTATACTTAAAAATTCGCAACATCATATTTGGAATACAAAAGCTAAAAGCTAGGTTTAAGCCAGTTTGTGGTTGAGCCCAAGAGTAGGCAACATATAATATATAGGGTCAAAGACGCTTGGCGTGGCAAAGGGAGCATGGTAGTTCGAAAAATAAAAAAGCACGACGTTACTTATCTTTCAGAAGGGACTTCAATATTATTATCCCAAGTAATGATCTCAATTAATGAGATTTTTTGCATTTCAATTTAAAATTCGAATTCAGGGTGGCGCAGTCTATGGGCAAATTTATAAGCCTTACAATAATATCGGGGGAAATATTTATAACATTTTGCTTTATTTACAACTTGTCATGCATTGGTTGTGGCTTCGTGTGATTGGCCAAATCTTTGCTTATTCGATTATCAAATGATACATATACATACATATATATTCGTACATTAATAACATATGGGTTGGATGGGGGATCCCCCCTTCCAATTAGAAAGTCCTTAGGAGGACTAAGCGCACTAAATGATGAATTCATGGATTAGCATTGGATATCTCAATTGGCGGCTAAATATCAAGTATAATTTCGATTTCTCTCACGCGGGATAGTAGTAACTGGAACGCTTAACTGGGCCAATTGGCGACGGCTAACCAATGACTACGTGTTTACTTTTCAATACATATAGAGTTTTCTTGCATATACTATATATATATATATATAGGCATTATGGAGCCACAGTAAAGTAAACGGGCTTACATCTAGGGGTGCCATATATAGAGCAGCTTTAAGTGCCTCTGCTTTTTTACATACATAAATATATCATATATATATATATATATCTGTCACCTATATTCTAGCTTTAGTTTACTTTAGTTTAGGTTGGTTTATTGTAAATTATTAGACACCATTTGCATATAGCAATAACAACGTTTGAGTGTTTAACGCTCCATCATCAATCTTTACTCTCTCAGCTCCTCAGCGGACTGGAACTGAACCGGAGCTTGGATTTGGGTTTGAGTCTGCTGCGGATGCTGCTGCTGCTGCTGTTGCGGATGCTGCTGATGCTGTGCCGGCGATGGGGGCTGTCCAAATTTGCTGGAGATCTTGTGCGAGGCATTGACAATGGCCAGCTCGTGCTTGGAGTCCAGGTCGCAGTCGTAGAGGCCGCTCAGCGAGTCCAGGCTGAGCAGGCGGGAGCTGGCCCTGCTGGACACCGAGGTGTCGTCCACATCCGGCGCGTTATACAGCGAGTTAACGTCCGAGAGGGCGCCCTCGGCATCGGTGAGCCCAGCCTCGTTCAGCAGCGAGATGTTCTCCAGTCCGGGCTCATCCGTGATGTAGCCCGTGGATTCAGCTCCCCCTAATGGATTGCAAAACATATAAGTACATATTTTACAGGAAAATGCCACTCTATGGCTACCCTCACCTGTGGCTTCCTCACGACAATCGTCGTCCGACCATTCCGATTGGCTCTCCAACGGATTGGAGTCCATGGACTGGTGGTTGAGATGGGCCGCCCCGTATTTCAGCTCGTCGTTTATCACATTGGCCTCCAGGCCGCGCATGCTGCCGTTTGTCAGCGGCGCCGCCTCCTTGTGCCCTCCATTCCGGTGGTCCTGGTCCTGCTCCTCGTCATCATCCTCGTCGTCGTCGTCATCGTCGGCGTCCACCTCCTCCTCCTCCTTGCCATCCCCATCTGCCCGCTTGTGATTGAGGTCCGGCTTCTGTAGGCGCTTCTGTCGCACATCGCGACCCACTTCATCGTCCTCGAACTCCTCGTCGGCCAGGTTGTCCTCGGTATCGTCACGCTCCTCCTGCTCCTGCACATGGTTGTAGCGCTGCTGTTGCTGCTGCTGCTGCTGCCTCTGTTGGTGGTGATGGTGGTGGTGATGGTGGTAGCGCGGGTGGCGCTGTTGCGACTGCACCTGGACCGCTCCATCCAGGCCGTCCAGACTCTCGTGGCTGTACTGCAGCTCCTTGGAGCGCGGTCGCTGACGATGCGGCCGCGTCTGATGCTGCTGCTGCGAATGCGGCACATGATGCACATGGCAGCCATTGAGCTCCTTGGCCGAGTGCATCTCCAGCATAGCCAGCACATGCATCTGGTTGCGGTTCTCGTGCAGGATCTCGCAGGATTCCGTGTCCGAGGTTTGCCTGCAAGGGTCACAAGCGCTCCATAATATAAGGTTGTAAGTACATAGATATTATTATTAACGTAATCTACAACTTAAAATAACATAGGGCCACCCGCACACCGGTTATGAAAGCGGCGAACCTACACCATATGACATGGAATGGAAGCTGTCATCATGGTCAGTGATGGGAATAAATCTCTAGTTGGGTCTATTATCAAGAAAAATAACTGAAACAAGCAAAATATTTGATATTAAAGCTGATTATATTGAAATAACAAGGGTTTTTAGGGATCCCTTTATGACAAAATATTTAGATATACATAGACCTTTGGTTGGAATACAATACACTCGTCCTACCATTCCCATCACTGATCATGGTCTACTCACATTTGGCTTGACTCCGATGGGTTCTTGTTGCGCGTTATCTCCTTGATGGCCTCCAAGCCCACCGGGTGCTTGGCGATCATGAAGCTGCTGCTGCCCGGCAGCTTGCCGCCGGCCAGGAGTTCGTGATCCGCTTGGGAATGCTGATCCGACTTGTGGTGACTGCTATTGTTGTTGCCACTGTTCGAGTTGCTGCCGCTGCCGCCGCTGAGATTGCCATTGCTGCTGCCGCTGCCGCCGCTGCCATTGCCCACCGCCGATCCTGATCCGGATCCCGAACCGGAAGCGGTTCCTGCGGCACCATGCCCATTGACGGAGCTCAGCCTGCCATTGCTGAGGGAGTAGCTCATCTCACGGCTGCCATTGCTGGCCGTGTGATCCGTGGTGGAGTTGCCACCGGCTGCCGTCGTCGTCGTCGAGGTGGCCAGGCAACGGGCTCGCGAGGATTCGTTGAGCAGACGCTGCAGTTCCCGCTCGAAGGGCGACTTGGTGGGGATGGGTATTACGCCCGTTCCAGCTCCCGCTCCCCCTCCCGCCGCCGTTCCCGCTCCCGCTGCCGTCTTCTGATAGTCGAAGCTGCTGCAGCTGTCGCCCTTGTGCTGCGTGTTGCTCGTCGTGTTGCTGGTGGTGTGGTGGCCCTGGCTCTCGGTGGTGGAGCTCAGCTCAAAGTCATGCAGCTGGGTCATGTCGACGACCGGCGAGGTGGGATCCACCTGAATGTCGCATGGGTAGAGCCATTGCAGCGGATTGACCAGGCCGCCGGCGGGCAGGTGGTAGCCATTATTGCGGTGCTGCAGGTGGCCGCCATTGGGGATGCGCGGCGAGTCCTCGTCGCCATCGCCCTCGCCCTCGGTGGTCTTCGAGTAGCTCTCGTCGGAGCTGCTCATCGAGGGCGAGTGTGGCCGGGAGCTGAGGTCGTCCGTGGAGGACATGTCGCGACTCTCCTCCAGCTCCGCCGGCAGCCTCGGCAGCGGCTTCATGTACGTCCTCAGCGCCGGCTTCGGCGGCAGCTGCGGCTGCTGCGAATACATGGCGTACTGTCGCTGCGAGGGATGTGGTTGCTCCTGGGCGGGATGTGGCTGCTGCTCCTGGGATGTGGCAGGATGCTGTGGCCGCTCCTGCTGATGCTGTTGATGCTGATGCTGCTGCGACAACATGGTGTGGGGAGAAGTGTAACGTGGTGGCTCGTACTTTGGCGCATGCTGCATGGGCATGATCTGGGGGCGTGGTTAGTCGGAGATGAGCAAGCGAGAGAAAGATAGATGTGCGGTCATGCAAAGAGTGGACACAGAGAGTTAGACACATGGTACACACAGATATAGATATAGGGATTGGATATTCGGGGGTAGATCGGTGGGCAAGCATCAAGAACAGACTGGTATGTAAAAGTCAATACAATCAATGGCCAAATTCTATAACCTATGTTTTATACATCGATCTTGAGTTTAATTATACATATATCTTATAAAAGAAAAAGTTCAAAAGGTCTTAAGGTGTATCTCACATTAATTTTAAAAATGTATCTTAATAATAATGACTTAGTCATCTTGTTTTTCAAGCGAAGTTAATAACTTGAGATCAATAAAAAAGTAAATGTAATCCTTTAACTAAATTAAAATTCCATTAATTTTTAAAGTTGTACTATAAAAATAATATTATATTAAATGTTATATTTAGTTTAGGTTTTATATTAGAAATAACTATAGAATCATTGGCCCCAGTATAATATGTAAACACACATCTTGTTTCAAATATACGAGTATATACATGCAAGTCTGTTCAGGTTCTTGAGTGTTAAATACGAATGGGATGGATATGGGTATCGGTTCGGTTCGGTTTGGGTCTGGCTCTGGTTACTGGTTACTGGTTTCTGGTTACTGGGCAGGTTCTGAAACACTTGGAGGCGGGACAAGGCTGCGCTGGCTGTTCAGAGGAGGATCTCCTTGCTCCAGAGCAGGTGGTCAGCGTCTTCACTCACCTTGGCTACCGGCGCGACGCTGCTGGCATGCAATAGCGGCTCGCTCTCCCGGCATTGGCCATAGCCCAGGCTGGTGAACGATGGCGGGTGCTGATTCTGGCTCTGGTTCTGGCTCTGGCTCTGGTTCTGACTCAGGTTCAGGTTCGAATGGAGGTGATGCGGTGGATGATGGCCATGCTGGTTTAGGGGCGGCACGTAGGTGCGATCGCGATCTCGCCGTGGCATCATGAAGCAGTCACCGCCTAGCACGCCAGCCCCCATTCCCATTCCCACACCCATTCCCATTCCCATTCCCGATAGGTCGAGGCTGCCGTGGTGCGGCGGCAGCTGCTCCATCTGCGGATGCCGGCCACCGGAAGTCGGGTTCTCAATAATATTAAACTCGCGCAACATTACCGAAGGAACGGGTTGATGCTGGAGCTGGAGCTGGTGGTGGAGTAGGATCTGGTGCTGCACTGGAGCCGCCACAGCTGGCGGGAGGGGATGCGAGTGCGGGTGCTGGTGCTGGAGCTGGTGCTGGTGCTGGAACTGGAGTTGGTGGTGCTGGAGCTGGAGTTGGGGCTGGAGGGGAACCGCCACTGCAGCCGACGGTGTCGTCGTGGCCACCATGAAGCCACCGTGCTGCTGCTCGCCATTGTGACCATTGCCGTTCTCCCGGATATTGGGCAGACCGCCGTTGGCCATGAAGATCGGCTGCTTCTGCAGCTTGCTGTTCAGGCGCTGCTGTTGCTGCTGGTGCAGATGATGGTGCACCGGAGGCGGTGGTGCTGGCAGCGGCAGCGGATCCAGCTGCTTGTGCTGGTGCTGCAGCAGCAGCTGTTGCTCCTCGCCACCAGTGCCGGCGTACAGGTGGCCATTCTCCTTCTTGCTGTAGGTATCGGTATTGACGCGATTCTCCGGGAACTGTGAGACCTTCATGTAGTAGTCCGGTGCATGGAGACTCTGCGGCAGGGACATGGCGTTGCGCACCTCGCCGTTGAGCGACTTGTTGCCACTATCGCACAGGAAATAGGTGACCATGTCGCCCTTGCCCTTCACCTTGATGGTGCCGCGGCATCTGTAATGGGATTTCAGTTAGTAAATACAATAGAACTTGATAATCTAATAGTACACTCACCGGAACTCAAAGTGCGAGCCCACCAGGCTGTCGACCACCTCCTGGGTCACCTGCGAGTAGCCAGGTACTCCGGTGGAGTCCATCCGACTGGCCACGTTCACCGTGTTGCCCCAAATGTCGTACTGCGGCTTTCGAGCTCCAATAACGCCCGCCACCACAGGACCAATATTGATGCCTAGAAGACATGTACAATTAGAATAAGAACTGCTAGAAGGGATCTTAAGCTCCAGGCTTATAATACCCACCCACGCGCAGCATAAAATTGTTGTACGAGTGACTGTTGATCTCCTGCAGCGAATGCCGCATGGCCTTCACATATTCAATAAGCGCAGTCATGTGGCGACGCACTGAGTTCGGATCGTTGGGCTGGATCTTGTACTCGGGAATAAGACCCACGACGGCCATGTAGGTGCTGCCCACCGTCTTGATCTTGTCGATGCCCCGGAAGCGGTCCTCCTTGAGCAGCTCGTCAAAGTCCGCGATGATCTCGTTCAGCAGGCGGAGACACTCTAGACCCTGATCCGAGCCGTCCATTTCGGTGTAGAACTCGTTGAAGTTGGGCACGCTGGCGAAGATTACGCCCACCTTGGCATAGCTCTGGTGGTAGAGCTCCTGAAGAGAGTATAACAAGGTCACAGGTTAGAACAGCATGTTGAAATTATGGGGAGTGCTATACAAATCATTAGGGTTTTAATAACACTTTTATTTCATTTTAGGTGTCTAAAAGTATGCAGTAAGTAATGGGAAGTTGTCTTTCTGAATGCATTTATTGCAGTCAGGAGTTTAAATCGTATTGTTTCATACTTCTACCCACCTAAACTAACACATTTTAACAACTCATTGTACTTCATTGTTGCATACTTTTAAACCCCTTAAATTGAGTTGACAAATTATAATGATCTCCGTTTATCTTTCTCCCATCAAGTCACATCAATCTTTCTAAATCCGTCAGTGGGTCAGTGGGGACAAGGTGATTCTCACCATGTTGTTGCGGAATTGCGCATCGAGGAAATGTGCAGCCACATGAGCGGGCAGCAAATTGTGCAGAATGCGCTTGTTCGACTCCTGCAGCACGTCCATCTCCTTCTTCTCCTGCGAGGCCTGCAGCTGCCAGAGGAAGTCCAGCCGGGCAGTGCCCTCCACCAGGCGGCCGTGCACCAGAATGGCAATCATGAAGATGGCTATGCGGGCCAGCGAGATCAAGTGAAGTGGAATCGAGGCGCTGGAGGGGGGCAATATCGATCGATAAGAGTGGATTACATTAGTGGATTTGTGGGGCAACCCAAAATTAGCGTGACCTACTTGACCCGGTTGTCGTAGCACTCGAAGATGTTCTGATGCGACAGCTCTATGAACAGGGCATAGATGGTGCCCATTCCCAGCACCAGCAGCGACTTGAATATGATGGGCAGCCTGTGGACGAGGTGGCAATCAAGGATTTGCATTTAGGGGTAGAATCATGATGAACTCACCTGAGGAACACGGACACAGATAGGAAGGCAAAGGCAGCCGATAGCGACACGTACTGGGGCAGCGAGCACTTGCGATGCGAATCGTTCTGGAAGGAGCTCGTCGCATTGCCTCCGCACGGATGGTCCGTGACACACGTGAACTGGGGGAAAATGGAGGGATTAGTATTTATTTGTACTGCGTTCCCTGGGTAATCCAGTTTATATACCCCTGCTGAGTTTATTACACTCTTAGTCAGTAGTTAGAATGAAGTTCATATATTCATATATGACAATAAGATGAATCACTTATAAAAAATTGTGTTCGATGAAATATTTGGCAATCCCTTCCTGAAGAATTCGCGGTTTATTTTTTTTAGTTTTTTATGTTTAAGGACCCCAATGCAATAATATGTGAATTTTAGAACAGCAGAGTATGATCAAGCATGAAAAAAAAGTTCAGTTTTATAAAAACGCGAATTCTTCGGACCAAGTAAAACATTACACAAAAACGCGAATTCTTCAGATTTCTGATTTTCTTATTTACTCACCACATTCACCTGTCCCACGGAGTAAATGAGAATGACCGTGAAAATAGTGATGGCCATGCGCAGCGAGAAGCTCTCCGAGATGTCCCAGATGATCCACTTGAGTCGCACGGCGAGCAGGAGCATCAGGATGGCGCTCACCCAGATGAAGGCGAAGAGGAAGAGCAGCAGCAGGATGAGAGTGCGCGGCAGAGCGGTCACCTGGAGGGCCGCACCCAGGATGAGAAGCAACAGCGAGCAGCCCATGGCCGTGGTGAAGCCCAGATCGAAGTCCTTGTGATATTCCCGCTCCATGTCGCTCTGACGGAAGCGCAGGGTCAGCCTGTCCACGTGCTCCGACTTGTCGCAGTCCACCGACCGGGCATTGATCGCCTGGGAGAGGAATCGATTCACCCGATTGGTGGGCTGATGGTGGGCTGCCACCGAGTGCCGCTTCCGGAATGGCCTCTTGAACTTGTCCGCCACCTTTGACTGCGACTGCCAATGCGGGTTGCCGATGCCGATGCAGAGATGCGGGATGGAAAGCCATGCAAGAGGGAGCAAGAAGTAGAAAGACATTCGTTAGTTGTGGTTGTGGTCCCCGGACGAGCTCTTCTTTGGCTGGATGGCTGGCACTTGAACTGGCTGGTTGAGTTGAAGATTCAAGAGTTAAGATTGAAGATAGAAAGCGCTACGTATGTGCGTTAGGGGATGTGGCCACGACTCACTACATGCTGAGAACTGAAAGGCAGCGAGCAGAGCTGGGACATTGCTGGACAACTAGGCATGCTGGTCGGGATCTGAGGATGGACTCGGAACATGCTCTCCGGATGTCGAATGGTCAGTGATAATGCGGAGCTGCGGCTGGCATTTTAAAGCTCGATAATGACACTGAACCAAAATAGAAAACTTTACCTAAGGTTATACAGTTGTGATCAAAATAATACAGAGTCGCCTCTTTTCAACATAAAAAGACCAATGTGTTTAGGTATACTCAGAATTCTTTATATTATCATGCTCTTGCTAAGAAAATGTTTACCGAATTTGTTTGTTTCTAAAAATGGGAGTGTTAAATGGAATATTTTTAAATATTTTGGTAAACAAAATTGTACTGTAGTGATAAATAGGAATACATTCTACTCAAAATAAAAAAAATTCATAAAAAACTTAATAATATATGGTTTTCGTTCCGATTAACTAAGATAATACCTACAGTATATACATTTCATATGAAAATCACAGAGGATCTTTAAATATTTTGAACAGAACAGTATATTAAAAAAATTACTTTACAAGATGGAAAATGGGTTCTTCCTAGACATTTTAAAAATCTAGTTACTACAAATTCTAAATAGCTAGTATTTTTTATTTATTTCTTTCTTGGCTCAGTGTCTTGCAGCTTTAACGAAGCGAATAGGAACATAACTAGGCTTGACGAACTTTTGCCTGGAAGCCCTTCCAGAAACAAATCTCGACGAAGACCAACGAAACATTTAACGAATGAACAAAGCACACTTATGAAGTAGTTACACTTAACACATTTATTGAACGAATGTAAATGGACGAAACACAAAGTGAAGGCCCCTCTTTCAAAGACTTGAGTTCTTATCTTTTGGGGTACAAGACTAGATGGGAACTCAGTTCTTATGAAAAGGGTCCTTGAACGAACGAACGCAGGAACGGTTTTGAACGATTGAACGAAAGTATAGAATGTATTTTTTTTTTGGCTGCTGCTCTGCTCACTTTATTGTTCTTGTGATTGTGCCTATGAATGCGACTAATCGTACTCGCTGTTGAGTTGGGATTTGTGCCTACGGTCACTTGGACACTGCCCCCACTGCCGCCACCGGCGATACCACCACCACCGGAACCGGAAATACCGCTGTCACCACCGCCGCCGCTGCCGACGACGCTGCCATAGCCCATGCCGTGCGGTGGCGGTGTTGCATGCAAGATCTTTTGCAGACGTATCACCTGGATCGGAGAAGTATACACAGTTTTCATGTAAGTTCTTATATTTACATTTCAACAAAGAGTCTTTCTTATCACTAGGCGTAAAATTAAACAGTAGCAAGAAGTACAAGATGGGTAAGTAGTATAGTTAGGGCGGAAAAACGGAAACAATAACGATAGAAAGTGAAGAAGAGGCGCATCAAGTGAAAACCAAAATCAACATAATCTCAACGGAACTGAAGGATCGCTGGCTGCGGTAGCACTAATAAATAATGTGTGAGTGTTGTAGTATTTTAGTACAAAATACAGCCTTATCAATAGGGGATCTCGAAGGTCTATAAATGATATCGTCATCAGTGCCGAATAGAATACCTAGAATACCATAAAATACCTATGGCTATATTTTCGATTTTAGAACCTATTTCTCTTGCCAGTTATTATAATCTTTAATATATATTACATTTTTAATGATCCATATTTAATTTCCCAATATTATAATGAAGTAAACAAGTAAATAGGCAATATGTATTCTAATAATTTAGTTAATAGTAATTTAGATATTCATTTGACCCGTTCCCAAAACATTTCACAAGAATGTGTGTAATAGGTGTCTAAAAGTATGCTATCAAATTTGTGTGTGTCCTTTCAAGTGTTCTAATGACAGAAGTTTAATTAATAATATTATAAGATATCACCGCACAACACTGTTATACAACCGATGAATATATTTACACATATATATTTAATTTATGGCATATATGTTTATACTTTCTACATTCAAACTACACACAACATCGACGCAAACGAATCGTTATACTACAAATTGTTAGTAGAGACAGCAGTACGGAATTACAATTGCTGATCTTGCTAAGCTAAGTATATAATCTTAAAGTTATAGGAATAGATACATATGTTTACAATGCGACTACGAAAAGAAAAAGAGCCCACTAAATACGGAAAAACAAGAACCGATCGAGAACTTAAGAGGGGCAAGGGATAAAAGCGCAACTCAGGAATAATGGTTACGGTTATCGGGTTTTCAACTGGTGGATATATAGAAATACTTAGACATGGGCGAGGCAAACTTACCGCATCCTGAAAGAAAACGAAAGGAAACAAATCAAAGCAAGAAATGAAAAGGAGTCTCGCCGTCTTCAAGCTACCCGATCTCTATCTATCAGATCTCTGTGTATCCCTGGGCTACGGATACAGTACGGAAAATGAAAAGCACACCAAGCCAGAACTCAAAACCACCGCCACAAAAAACTAGTTAACCGGAACCCAATCAACCCGAGTACCATCGTAAACCACCCGGACATGCACAGAACTGGAGCTACGACAAAAGAATAGAACAGAACCGAGCTACAGGAACACGCAACTTTGTAACATTGCAACTTCCAACTTGCAACTCCCACCTTGAAACTCCCGAGTCGGCTTTTCGATAGAGTGCTGCTGATCTTTGGCTGAACACCACTTACCTTGCGGGATCCCTTCTCGGAAACCTGAACGCTTCCGGCGTTCGCCTCGCAGGTGCTTCCCCGTGCCACGCCTCCTCCTCCACCGCCTCCGAGTGCCACTCCGCCCCCCAAGGCGCTGGCCGCCGAGGGGAAGGATCCGGTGGCTATGTTGGAGAAGGGCACCGGTTCGGAGAACTTGATCGTGTGCAGCAGCTGCATGACCACATTGGACACGTTCCGGAACGAGAGCTTCCGCCGACTGCCGATCGCCGAGCGAACTCCCAGGGTGTTGAGCATCAGCGGCTGTTAAAGAAACATGGAAACATGGTTTAGTAAAAGATAGCATCTTCACGATTAATTTTATATACATAATTATCGTTTTAAAGTACAAAAAATCTACTAAACCGGGTCGTTTTCTCGAGTGACAGTTAAAGTAAGAGTTAGCTATCCGTCCGAAATACTGACAAGATAACCAGCGCTATCGTCAATACAAATCCGTTGTCTCGATTTCTATACTTTGGCTGAACGAGAATCAATAACATATTTCTGTTATGTTAAGATTAAATTAGACTTCCCATTTAGTTATTTGACAAGTACTTGACAGGAAGATCAAGTCCCTGTTAGAGTTTCCTTTTACATATGATTTATCTGAACGAAAAACACTAACATAGTGCTATTATGCTTAAATTAAGTTAGGCTATCACTGCTTTGATTTGACAAATACTTAACAGGAAGTTATGAAACCTAGTTTGCTTAACCGGCACTCGAGAAACCGGCCCTATGAGATCTGTGATCTTTTCGTGAGACATTCCCAAGTAACCAGCTCATACTGAACTCACCTTGCGACGATGTGGTGGCGGCACAATGAAGAAAGTGTCCACGCCATGGTCTCGTAGGTACGAGGACCGTTCGTCCCCGTGGCCAGCCTCCACCTCGTATTCGCCGGAAAGGGAGTCCAGGGTGGCGCGGGTCACGTGCACCCGGCCGGGCTCCCCGCCCGACTCCATGTGATTGGCCAGGGTCACGTCGTTCGACCACACATCGAACTGCCACTTGCGGAGCCCCAGAACCCCGCAGAGCACCCGGCCCGTGTGGATGCCCACGCGCATGTTCAGGATGACGTCGGTGGCCTCCACCACGGTGCTGGAAACGAGGAAACGGGGAAAAAGCCATTATGTGATTTCAATTAAAGTGCAACGAAAGAGCAATTCGAAAGCTCGTTAATTAATTACAGAAGACCGACAACAGAATAATGCAATGAACCTTTGGCAAGCCAAAAGGACAATACTTAATACCACATATTGAAAACAATTTCTAGTAAAACACATTTCCCATAATCAAATCAATTATACTATTAGAAATTGTCTTACGCACGGAATGAATTTGTTTTGTCATCGATTAATAAGTGATTATTATATCAAATAAGTTTTTGAGTTATTGTGTAATTGATTTCTTATCAGACGCGGATGACAGCGGAATTATTTTACTAATTTATTAATAAATACAAGGAATGACTCAAGTATATATATATATATATATATACTTTTAAAGCCCCGTCGATCATGGTATATCAAATATATTAATGTAGATACTCACGCAATGGCATCGATCATATCGAGCCCCATTTCCACGGCGCATTTGGCGTGATCCTTTCGTGGTTCTGGCAATCCGGAGACACAATAATAACAGTCGCCTAGGATTTTAATCCTCAAGCAGTGGTTGTCCTGGGAAAAGATGGTATATTTTTATAGACGAAAATATAAGGTCATAGATACTCATTATTGTTTTGAAAATCGAAATAACATTATTTTTAAAGCCTTAGAGTGACAAACTCATAAAGGTAACCCACTTTTTAATTGGGATCCAAATACCCAAGATATGAAATTTATAAGTCAGTTTTGGGCTCAAGTTCTGGACTCCATTGGAATTGCGGAAAAATCAAACATGAAAATGTGTTAAAATTTTGACCGGTGCAGTTTTCGGTCCTTATTCTGGACCCCATTGAAAACACGGAAAAATTGATCATGAAAGTGCGTAAAAATATTGACCCTCGATGAAAAGACAAATTTTAATTTAGAATATCAGAGAATTCAACCACAAATTCATAAAGGTATCCCACGTCTAAATCGGCGTCAAATAACTCAAGTTATGGAACCTAGAAGTCCAGTTTTGGGTTCCCATTGCGGACCCCATTAGAAAAACGGAAAAATCAAACAAGAAAATGTGTTAAAATTTTGACCCTTGTTAAAAAAAAAGATATTAATATAGAGCATTAGAGAATTTAATTACAAACTCAAAGAGATATGACACTTCTTAATCGGGATGGAATTACCAAAGTTATGAAACTTATAAGTACAGCTTTGAGTTTCCATTCTGAAAGCCCTTGAAATTACGGAATAATCTAACATGATCGACATAAATTAGTTGCTATATTTAGGTATTTGATGACTATGAATATTAAGTCTTGATTGACTCTTGTCTCCCGTTAAATCCCAACCCCTTTTGGGCCCACTTACATGGGCCAGCTGATCGAAGCGGCCGAAGAGCTCGTTGAGCAGGCGCACCAGTTCCTGGGCACTGCACTGCGAGGAGAGGACCGTGAAGCCGACGATGTCCGCGAACAGGATGCTCACGTTCTCGTGCTTCTGGATGTAGATGCGATGGAACTGGCCGGCCACCGGCGACAGGATGTCGTTCTTCATCTGCATGGCCACGTGCTGGGGCAGAACCGACAGCAGGAGGCGCTCCAGCTTCTCGTTCTCATCCTGGATCTCCAGGCGCGAGGCAATGCAGTTCCGCGTGTCGAGAAAGGTGCGTCGCTGGGCCCGCTCCATCATGATGTTCACCACCAGACCGGCCACATTCACGCCAATAAAGATGACGATGTTGGCGATCAGCTGGTTGTACTCCAGGTAGCGCAGCGCATCCGTGAATATCTTGTAGACCGTCAGGCTGATGTGGACCGAGGGTAGGGCGATGCCAAAGGCCACCGCCTCCCAGATCTGCAGCGGCATCATGGCGTAGGCGAGGAAGACCACGAACACGATCTGCCAGACGCCCTCGGCCATCACCTCCTTGGTGTCCACCGGGAAGATGCTGCCCAGCGTTGGCATCGACACCACGCAGATGCTGGCCGTGAACAACAGGATCCCGTAGCATAATGTGGGCAGGTGGTGGTCCTTGATCACGGAGCACTGCAGCAGCACCAGCACCACCGCGAACAGTCCACACACGACCGTATTGAAGATGTTCTGAGGAGGAGGTTAATTCAACAAAATTAAAGGTATTATTTAATGGTTGTTTAATGAAATTAACCAGGAGTTAAACTAAGAGTTAGTTCTGTCTGTCAGTCCTGTAGATCCTGCTAAAAAAAATATGGCCTAACTTAAGATAACTTATAATATATCTCGGTAGTTTTTTTTTAATACGAACATGAAAATGTAATATGTTTATCATGTTACCGATTTCCCAATGTCATGTTAAAGATATAGTTTCCTAGCTGTCAGAAAAAGTTGATATGAAAGACAAATTTGTTTTCTCAATGTGATATTAATTAGACAACTCGTTATAAAGTCTGTGACCACATGATTGAGTGGAATATTGGACCTGAAAACGAAGAATTTTAACCAGAACATAACCTCTAGTTAAAAGTTTTTAGTCAGATTAAACCTAACCTGTTACTGAGAAACCAAAACCGAAAAAGCAATTTAACCAAACGTTAAAATTTAACATGACATTGAGGAACCATTTTTTCTGAATGTTATAAAGAATTTCCCCCAAAAGCAAACCACTTACGTGAAAGGTGGCCGCATTATTGAAGGTCAGCGAGAGGGCCGCCATCACCCCGCAGAGGACGAGGACCAGGGCCACCACGCCCAGCACCGAGAAGCGCTGCAGCTTGAGCGTGTACCGCTGGTAGAGGCATTCCAGCTCGTCGTTCTCGAAGCGCAGCGTGTTGAGCGGGCGGCCGCGCGTCGCCTTCACGGCATGATCCATGCGGTGCCGCCGCAGCTGCCGCTGCCGAGCGGCTCCGTCCGACGCCTGCCAAAAGGATTGGGGCCGCCAAGATCAGGGGCTGCAAGTAGAGGAGGCGGGAGATCGTATAAGTATATCATTTCATTTAAAATTTAAAACTAACTTGAGCGTTATTTCACTGGGCCTTATTGCATTCACCCTATATACAGTAATCTATGAAGCCTAAAGGGCTTACTTAATTTTGGATTACTCCTTCTACAGAGAAGTAAACACACATAGAAAGTATTTCGATTTTTTATGATCCCAAGATTAGGGACTTGTTAATGTCTTACAATCGATTTAACTTTTAGGTCATGCCTTTTACTCTTTATCGACCCTCTTAAATGTTTGATATTTTCGAAATTAAATAAATTATTTTAGAGGTTTTTATTAATTCTAAAGTTATTACTTGTATTTACAGTTATTTCAATAATATCAATTTTTTACATATATCTATGTGTTATTATACAGTGTTATTATATAGTAGTATAAGTTATATATTGCTTTAAAATTGGTTTGCAGACTTATCCAATATTAAATAAATGGAGCTTTATTTTTCGTGATTATAGGAACATTCTCTCATTTAATACATCAGAAATTTAAGAGATGATTTTAAGATTATTACTTGATTGATCAATAAATAGAATTAATACAAGTATAAACTCTTAGTCCATTTCCTATAGCATATGTCATACCAGTAGCCCAATTGAAAATTAAATTTGCAGACACATCCAATTTTTTATCAACCAATCAATATATTCCCTCGTTTTCCGCAGTGTAAGCGGGACCGGGTCACCTTGAAATCGCGCTGGCGCTGCAAGTCTGTGGTGGGTCGGCTTTGTAAAATGGGAAATGGAAAATAGGAAATGGGTGCCTTCGCCTTCGCCGCTGCCTTTGTGCATACAACACGCAACCAATGGAGGGGAAAATGTCCACCGTCGGGCAGCATCAACACATCGATGGAAAGCGAGGCAAAGCCAGGCGAAGCCCAACGCCTCGCCGGAATCGTTTAAAATAACATTTCCCATTCGCTGAAAATATCCGCTAAAAATAAGTAAGCTGAAAAGCTGGCGTGAAATCAATCAATGTTCAGCAAATTCTACCCGAATGGCCCACGCACTTGAAGAGGCGCAAAATGTTTTGAGATGGCCAGGGAACCTCCGATGACAACGGTCTTTCTGTGGCAGATTAATTGCGATCTGTATATGCGGCAATCCGTTAAATTCATTAAAATATTATGCACAAATTCAGATTGCAAATAAAATCCGTAATTAGCCGGCTTTAACGAGTGCAACGTGGAATATTTGGCCGCTGCCATTGGATCGATGTCTATATTCGGCTATGCCCGAGACGTTAAATCAATTAGGCATGAAAACATTTATAGACATCGTGGAGCAGCAGCCCACAAAATCACCTGAACGCGAAGTGAGGTGTGTTTTTGGGGGGGTAAAACAGGCAGGTTAACCCTTTTGTGGCACCCAAAACTGTCCCAATCACAAACACCATCTATCATAAAAAAAAAAAACTGAGCTGCTTCATATTGATATTATTTTTATTCAGACCTATTAGAGTTTTATAAGCTAGACCGGTGTATTATTATTAATCTTTTCATTCATAAAATTATCTGCTTAAGTAGGTCACTGAATACATATTTTAATAGGTAAAGGAAGTTGTAAAAGTAAACAAACAATATATATTATATATTTAAATAATTTTTATTATTATTATTCATTCATCATCAATCATTTCATTCATAGAATTATCAGCTCAAATAGGTACACTCACTACATATTCTTTAATAGGTTTTTCAAAGGAAGTTGTAGAAGTATATATGTAAACATTGCCTTAATAAATTTGATTGCTTCCTATGAAAACAAAATTAACATTAGCCAAATAAAAAAACTTTCTATAATATAACCATAAATACACATTCTAAGAATCCATAATACCTTTTGAAATAATATCACCGTAACAAACCTTAAAGATAGATGACCTCTCCTAATATTCTTTGAATTTTGACCCCTTTCCCATAAACACATTATCTTTATTCCATCCACTGATCCTGATAGCAAAGTTTCGAACTTAAATATTCTATCTTAGAGTTAGAGGTTTGACCATCCTACCATCAATATATCATTTTTATAACACCTTTAACCATCTTTGTATCATCATATCATCTCAATATCATCTTTCTATTACCTGTATATCATCTTTTTATCATCTTTATGTCATCTCTATATTATTCCCTGATCCTGATCCCAGAAATTCACGCACTTATGATGGCAACGAACTGTGCAAATCGATCCGAGCTCCTTGTATCTCCCAGGCCAGTTGAGCAATCATCCAGCAGATCTTCTAGAGCCTCGTGTTTGAACAGTTGCTCCGAAGAACCCTCGACAATTAGACTTCAACATGGATGTTTCTTTTGTTTGTACGGCAGCAGTTTGCCAGTCAGTCAGTCAGTCAGTTGGCCATTCAGTCAGTCAGTCAATCATTCAGTTGGCTTATTCGTTGATTCGCTGTCAATTTGTTTGCTCGCGCCGCTTGATTGTTTGCTTATGTGGGCTGTTTGAATCATTTTTGATGTGCGCATTTCGAATTTGCATTTTCGCAGCGACATTAATATAATGAGACGTGAATATTTTCAATTTTGCGTCCACATACCCATGTCCCCAACTTAATGGCTTCAATGCCCGGTGATCCACCAACCAAACGACGATCTGACCAACCGACCAGGTTGTGTGTGGGCTTGTCCAAAATTCTATTTGCGGCACGCCAAGTGCTCAGGCGAATTTCTGAGTTATGCAAGTGTAAAATACGAGTGCTTCGCACTGCAAGTTCTTCACTAAACAGAAGAAAAAGAAAAAAAAAAAAATACAAACAAAAAAGCCAAAAACACAACGCAACGGAAAAATTGCTGTCATTATAAATTCACGTCAAGTGGGAATTTCGTGCGTATTTTGGAAATTGTATTTATGGTGTCCTACATAAGTTGCGACGAGCTGTTTTAGCGATGTTATATTTCTGGCCGGGCCGCAAATGAATTAAATAACATTCGATTATGATTGGAAATAGATCGATTGAGGGCCGCCTTCTGGGAATACTTGGCATCCTCCATCCATCCATCGAATAATATATGTACACATGTACTAGCTACCCCTCTCGAAAATGGGAAAACATGACAATCTCTTGTGTTTCCCCCTTGTGGAACATTGACAGGCGCACCAGCCATCCCATCGGGGAGATCAGAGTCCAAAGAGGCTTCTTGCCAAGACTGGTCACCATAGTAGTGCTGTCTATTAGAGAATACTGCTTAATGAAACCCCCCAAAAACCCAGGGGTTGCGTTCCGTGTCAATCAGCGGATGCCCTCCCCAAGAAAGAGTGCAAATAAAATGCAAAGCAAGTGAATTTGCAGCGATTTCTCGATTGATTTTCTAGCCCCAGCAATTGACAGCAATTAGGTTTGCAACACTTTTAGGGGCTCCGCATTAATCGTCATCATTCTCGCAATATAATCAATCAGATTTCAATTTCCAATTTTCGCTTTCGTCGTCTGGCGCCCGGCAACAAATTAAGGCAAAAGCGATAGATGGATAGATCGATAGATATACAGATAGAATAGAAAACCCGATGCAAAAGCAGCATTCAGCATCAGCGAAATGACGCAAACCGAACAGAAAATATTTAGCAAAAAAAGGAAATCACTAAATGTACGATTGTGTGTATGGACATGGCCATATCAAACGGTTTTTATGGCCCACTAAACTGATTGGATTCGTGGGATTCATTTGTAGTTTCCAAAATGGGAAGCTCCGGGAACTGCAGCAAAATTAAGGGTGTGAAAGATCAAGGAATAATAGTTTAAGGCCTTTTCATATTCTGGAAAACTAAGCCACAAAGGTGCTAGGAAATATAATGTTCTCCATTTTAAGTTGGATTTTATATACCTTAAATATGGTAAGCATCCTTTAAAGACCTTCAGGATATGACTTGACAAAATGGATCACCCCCTTGTGCACTGATTATTACAAAGAACCCATCTATCAAATACAACCAACCAACTTGCCAAGGCTCACTCATCCGCCATGTGGCACATAAATACATTTTTCCACATTTTGCCATTGCCAAAGGGAAACGAAAATTGTATTAGACCAAAGTTTCCTACTAAAATATTTTGATAGACAACAAAGTTTGTCTCTCTGGCCAGCCGTTTGTGTAGCGAAGCCGGTCCAAAAACTAATTATATTTGTATATGTTCATCGTAGGACACAGCAAGCCCAATTTTCCCCCTTTTGCCTGGCAAGTGGGAAAGACAAAATCAATTAGCGGATCCGGTGCACGGTTTTGCCGTCCACTTTACCAAATAATTTATTACACTGGCTAACAAAACAAAAAGAGATGCTTTCGAACAGGGAACCATCTTTTTGTTGACTCCAAAAAATACCTTTATTAAATACTATTCGGTGCTGCACTAAATCATTTTGATTATTAAGACGATAAGTCATTACATCTATTAGTGATTTTCTAAAATATATAAAAATGTATCTTTCAGAAATTTTTGTTTTTCATAATAGGAAATATTTTTTAATAAAAATGCATTTTTCAAAATTGGCGTTATCATAATTATGTTTAACTTCTACCAAAATTAAAATACAATTTTTGTATACACTTTCGAACAATAGTCCTCTAAAAACATGTTTTTGAATGGCATTTTAAAAATATTGTCTTAAATAGAGATTCCCATTGTTTTGTCAACGAGTGTTATCTGCATCCAAAATGTTGCCCATATATTTCGTTTATTTTCTTGTTATTGGCATTTAAGTAGGCCATCATGTTCGGGGTTTTGCAACAAAATCAGTTTAGCTGACCCTCCAAACTCGGTAAATTGAATAGAAAGCAGGACATTGCGGGCTTTTTGGGAGGGTGGAAAAGCTGGCGCCACACGAAATTTGATGTCTCGCCAAGGAACTCGTATATGTGAGCTCAGCTCCCTACTCCAAAAACCCGAAGCCCATAAAAACCGCTGCCATTTGTTGGGCTTTAGCGGTTTTATTAGCATGTGGGCGAAATTCGATTTCCATCCTGTGAGGAATTTGATATACAACATGCAAAGCAAATTGATGATGCACTCTGAGGCTAATTTATAATTACTTTAAAGGTTATAAAATAGGAGGAGGATTCTTTTGAAGGATATTTGCGATTACAGGATGTCAGGCGAATGCCTTTTATCCGAGTTCTGTCCATGATGTCAGCACACCTTTCATTGCTCTCTGGGGGTAAAAATTGTGCTACATGGCACACACCTCGTCACGATAAGAACTGAAAAAGCATTGCACTTTGCACTCAGATAATGGACAAGGCAAATAGATGCATATAAAGTGCACCATTCCAGCAAGGCAACCTGCGTATTTATGTAGATACTATTGTATCTACAGGTTTTTCCCCAGACAAGGCATTAATCTGCAGACCATCTGCGTTTCTTATCAGTCAACAGCTACAGTCGAACTTTGAGATGAGGAACTTTCCCAAAAATAATAAAGTGAAACAACCCATTCAGATCTTTACAAGTTTGTACTTTGAATTAAAATGTATTTCTAGCTTTTTAAAGAGAAGATCAGTTTTAAATGGTTATCTTATGTATTATACGAAATTATGGTATTATTAGGGAGGTAGTACTGTTACCTGTAGGTAGGTTCTCTGTGTGCTCAACTCCTCTATTTACACGGTATCTTGGCTTTTTAAATGCAGTGCAATGCACTGCCAGCTGATACAATACCCACTCACTCACTTATTCCACATTCCCCACTCGGCTTTCGCCGTTGGAACGATAAAACTTTTAGTTGACTTATAGAGAAATTCAAAGTTTGAAGGTTTTTTCTTATCAAGACGACAAACAATCAGTTGCTATTAATATATAGAGTAAAGAAATTGCGTCACAAGTCAACATATATACATATAATATTCAAAAAAGATCTTATGAATCATTAAGTACATGAAAATATATTTGGTTTTTTTAAAAACAAGAAGTCACAATATCTAGTTAGTCCAAAGATTTATTTATATTTAATTTCTAAGTTTTTTTTAAATTTTTTAAACGCAATTTAATGCTTTCTTTTTTTTCCAGTGTCGGTTTGGATCAAATTTGATTTGGTATTTGAGTGATTTTCTGCGAACTCCCCGATTTGCCGTGCTTTTTATTGCATTTTTGCGCCTAATTAAACCCACGGCACAAAGCGCGAGATATCAAGAAACGCACTGAGCATATGTAAAAACCTCTAACCTAGGACTGACTGCGAACTGAATCGAATCGCTTGTTAGCCGCCTCGAACGTGGCTTCGCATCCGCAATGAATGGATGACGGCAGGATGGTATGGATGAGGTGCTGTAGAAACTGAGGAATGGAGGAGGTCTATGAGGTTGAGGTACAATACAAGGCAAGGGCACGATGCAAATTACCCCGAAAGGCCATCGCACAAAATGAAATCAATAAAAAGTTTATTTTTAACACACTCTCGAAACGCTGGATGATTGAACGCCTGACGATCTGGAGCCTCAGCGGGTTAATCGTGTGTGAATGCATCCCTCTGCGGTGTTCCGAATCAGATTGAGTTGGTTTAAAAATATATACATCTAAGTTCGATCAATGATCCATCAAATTTTTAACATGTATACCAAAACTAGGATCAATTCAAACAGATTTACTAATATACAGTATACTAATACCAATTTTTCCTTGAATCTGGCTTCTTATTATAATACAATGTACCTAATAATGTCTGCTTAAGAGTTTTCTGTCCAAATGACAGTGGGGCATTTGGTTATAGGATGCTGTCTGGCCTGTCAATCGAACTCAGTTGCCCTCGTTCTGGCCAAGATTCCCAGCGAAAGTGGCAAAATCATCGAGCTGGCTAGCGACCCCAGAATAACCGATCTTCAGCTATAACACCTTGACAATTATTTACAATTTTCATTCAGAAATCTGAAATGACTTGAAAAGAACACAAGGGCAAATGGGTTGGAATAATACTAATAATACTATCTTTTGAGATGTTTTTACCCGTATATTGTATCTACTCAAATCATTGTAACTGTAAAGATAGCACAACTTTGTTGCTGTTAGATGCACAAAGAGATGATATAACTATTTTCCTGTAAAGGAATGATTACCAATCCCACATATTTATAGAACATCTGCTCGGATATTCGTTTCTGCATCATTGCTCCCCCAGCATGCACAATTGATAGTCTTAAATTGCAACCGGAAGTTGCATGATTCGAGTGATCAGGGAAGCATCTGTTTCAAGGTTTAATGCTGCCTTCTAATATGATATAGTGCCCTCTGTTCCCGAACCCGATCAACTAACTAATCGCTAAACGATTATAGAGACAACTACTGTAATTTCGCTATAAAATACCTCCCCCTTTTCAAGATGCAGGTGGAGGAGCTATTGACTGTGACGCAATTGGAGGTGGCCATCAAAACGCAAACTTATTATTAGTAATCTATGCTATTAGCTGCAACTTATGGGTGTTTCATAAGAGCAAAACCTTGGCCACTTTGGCCCCGGCAACCCCTTACCTCCATCACTCGCTAATGCAGGGCACGCAAAGAAAAACGGAAACCCAATCCGAATCCGAAATCCACAATTACCCCCGACTTTTACCCCACACCATCCAAGATACCTAGATATACCCGTAATTTAGCTGGGTCAGCGGGGCGACCATTATGAATATTAAATATTTGCTATTTCGAGTGAAAACAAAACGAAAAACGACATAAACTGCGCTCTAATCCAATGGGTAATGGTATTTTTCCACTGAATTATGAACCTGCTGCAGAGATATCTCTATTTAAAATCGTTGATGAAAAACAAAGTTTGCCTTAGTGACTTTAAACTATCGTTCTTAACGATGATGCCTCATATTTGGCACAGCCTCTTGAAGTTTTTGCAAATTAGAAACATGACAGCCAAACCGTTTAAAAACCTTTTTGTTTATTGCTTTCTTGGCCTAGTCTTGGTAAAAAATTATCATATATTTTAAAAATATTGCTAGAAAGACAGGTACTGCAAAGAAAATTTGAAAACTGGCACTTTGAGGTTTTTTAAATTGGTTTTCCATTAGTGTTAAAGACTGTTTTAAACTTATTTAAAGCAATATATTGAATGGAAAATATTAGAATGCACGAGAATTATATCAATCGCACTTCCCAAGTTTTAATAGTTCTCGAGATCTCAAACAGCCAGTCATGTTTAGATCGACTTGGCTGTTAATTATAATCAAAAGTGATAAGTATAAACAAAAGTTCCACTGCTCTGGCGTTTATAATTTTTGAATTACTTCTGTTCGTACAGACTAAATCGCATTGAACATTAATTCAGGGTATTAACAAATATGTATACTTTATATGGCTTTATATGGTTTACAAACTTAAAAAGCCACGATAGATGTTTTTGTATTACTTTGGGTTATTTTAAAGATTAATAATATATTTTTCTGGGATTCCCTCATCTTTTATCTAAGAAAACGTGCCTTGAAAACCAAAGGGTTATTCGCCAAAATCGACATCTGCGAAATCATTTGCCGCCCATGTGTTGTCATCATGAAGAGCCAGTTGCTCGACGATGGTCTTTGGGCCTTTTGTCAGAGCATCTCACTTAAAGTGTTGACTTTTAAATGGCAGCCGGCAGAAGCTAACCGAAACAGCGAAATGAAAAGAAAATAAGCGACGAAACACCAGAAACGCCAGCGGCGAGAGAAATAATATTTCCGATTGTCATTGACTTTGTCCTTAGAATATTTGAAACAACAGCAAAAAAAAGATGGCAACAAATGAAAACGTCAGAAATTCGTCGTTCTTTTATTTTATTTTTATTTTTTTTTGAGCCTGCACAAGACAGCCGGAAGGATGCGATGAGAAAGTATTCGCCAGGAGTTGACGTTTTGACTGCTTCCTTCGAATTTCGCAGACCGGATGCTGGACATCATCGCTGGAACTGGGCAATCGGTGGGGATAAACAGCAAATCGCACATCGCAAACACACAGGCGGGACAAAAGGCAACTTCTGGGTTGTTGAACTAAATATGCCAAATGAATTGCAGGTGTCTTGAGTGCAGCGACCCACGCACACAGGAAACGGCTGGCGGTGGTGCAGCAAAGTGTCCTTTCCCATCCCATCCTAACCCGTCCTCCTGGTGGTGGCCACCCAGCACCCAGTGCCACCCACCAGGACACTTGCCCCACCACCTGAGGAAAGCCAGGACACACACACACTTCAGCCTTTCTACGCTCGCGGTGCTGATGACCCTTTGGCGGCCTGCCAACAACAACAACAGACAGACCCACTGAAGGACCCTCTCCAAAGGACCAAGCGGCACTACACAGAAGAAAAAAACACGTAAGAATAAATTTGATATTCGCATGGTATAATTTTTACCATTGAGTAATGTATACTTGATATTGAGTAATGGTGTATCTTGAATTTCCTCTCTTTGAAATTTTTCTCTCTCAAAATAGAGATAAAAGAGCGAGATATCGCTAAAAATTTCTGTGGCTAAGAGCGAGACAGCAATATTCGAATCCTTAAGGATCAGTTGAATATTAGCATGGTATTATTTTTACCATTGGGTAATGTAAACTTGATATTAAGGAATGGTATATCTTGAATTTCCGCTCTTTGCAAAGTCTCTCTCTCAAAATATATAGAAAAGAGCGTAATAACGCTTAAAACAACTCTATGTAAGAGCGAAACAGCAATATTCAAAACCCTCCTAAACAGAAAAGAAGAGAAAAAAGCAAGATGGCGAAAGAATTAAAATAATATACCCCTATCTATATAGAATCTTTACCAAATTCCAACCAAAATCATCATCATAACTTATCAATATTTTTTCTCTGTGCACCCCTAGTAGACTTTATGGGAGGCTTGTTGCCCTCAAAGGATGTGGGTAAGCGAGTCCAATGTCCTCTTTAGACAAATGTTGTTTACGACATTTGTTGTGACTCGGGGACTACTCGAATTAAAGGACTTGGCTGAGCATAGCATGTCTTAGTTTAGACAGAAGAGACAGAGAAAATCACGAAATTGAATACACTTATAGATCGAATTCAAGGCATTTGATTAACTACCCACCAAAATTATAGCTTTGGTTGCATCATTTGGCACGCAATTTCCACTTGACCTTGACGTGCCATCCAGAACTTTGCTTCCTTCTCGTAGACAACCGCCTTATACACACTCCCCAACTCTACGCAAAACTCTTTATCTGTCTACATATACCCTATGACATCACTACCCGAATCGCGAATCGATAAAAGGTTTTCTTCTCTCTAGAAGGCCGTAAACAAAGCAGCAAATGATAAGTATAATATGTCAAGCTTTTGGGATCATGTTAGGCTCCCATAACCATCGGGTCAATTTAGCATACTTCATTGGAGGAAACTCTCATGTAACCAGAACCAAGGTATTTTTCTACGATGGGTACCTCTTTTTTTAATAATAAAAAAAAAACTATGTTATATTGTATATAAGTTGCATCTACTATGACATGTCGATAAGAAAACCTGAATATATAAGTATCTTAAGCAAATCAATATTTAAAGTGTTATATGATTAACATAAAATAAAGAATATTATTAAGTCTAATCATCAGTTCTAATTGTTGAAACTGTTAAACAACACAACGGGTCTTAAGTTCAAGGCAGGTGGCTAACTATTATTATTTTGATCACCACTGTTTATTCATAAGCACACTTCGGTATAGCGTTTCCCATGGCAGCTTATCTATCTTCTCGCCTTATCAACCCGTCTCTGCGTCCGTAGCGAAAGTTTCCTGACCCTCCGCAAAGAAGCACGTAAGATCGGTGGAGAGTGTCCCGACCATAAAATACCTGTACCTCAGATCGTTATAACTTTACTTCCTATCGTGCGAAATTGAAACCAAACAAGCACTACGAGAATTACTAAATAATAAATAAAAAACTTGAATTCATATGTTATATCTTTAATCTTGAAGTCCTTACAATGTAAACTTTGAGGGACATAAATAATAATATTATTATGTTTGATTATTTTTAATTTTTAGTTAAGATTATCACCTTTAAATTTATATTATGTTATAGGTGCACTTTGACCTTTTAGCTAAGAAAGTAAGGTGCATTGTTTAATTATAGAGTTATATTTATAGCGTGTAATAATGGGCTAGTAGAATGTAAATCTTATAGGTAACAACTATTGATTAACTTATACAAAGTACTCTTAATTGATTACCCAGACAAATATGCCCTTTGGCCGCTTAAAAAAAACAAGGTATAACTTGTACATTGAATGTGCAATCGCTCTGGCCACTTGAGTTTTGGTTTTTATCAGCGCAACTCGAAAGCTGATTAACCCCAGACCACATACTCTTTCCCCCCTTTTGAAAGTCAATTCCACCGCACTGATTTTTGTTTGTCTGTTTGCAATGTCATTTGGGAATATTGCCCGCACTGTGGAAAATTTAGAGTTCCAGAAAGTGGCGCATAGCAGGGGTCACCTGAGGATTTTGCAGTCCTACTGCAGGTCGGAGTCGTTTTAATATGCCCCCTCCCCTCCAGGAAGTTTCCTTCCATTATAATTTCCACCGCAGTTCCTGTATCTTACGGGTCAAAGGTCAGTTCCGTTCCTAAGTTCACTGACACATAAGGGAATCGATCAGGAATTGCGGGTATGGTAAATAAATGTTCCCATTTATAATCGAAAAAACTTGATAATAGAGCGGAAATAGATAATTTTCGGGACCCCAAAGAATGTTCTACCCATAATACAAGCATGATCATCTATGGTATTTTTGCAAAACATCACTTGCACTTTTAGGCGATACACCCGACTGAATTCGGAATTGATCTGCCCATTATGTTCTATTATAGAACAGTCGCGTCTGTTTCGCTTTCATCTTTTTTTTTTTTTGGTCGCCAACATGTGTGAAACATCTGACAGCGTATTTTGCTATGTCATGCCAAAAAAAAAAACACAATGGGCTATGAAAATACTCGATTCTACGAGCTTACCCAAAATCGCTATAAATAGGAGACCCCTGGCAGACCCTTAAGTTCTATGGAGAACTTTCCTGTTTGTTGAGTTTTTTGTGAATCACAGTCGATTGTATCTTTTGAGACGTGCCAAAAGTAGTTAGCAAAATTGGTATCGAAATCTAAGTGGAATTTTTAATTAACCAATTTGTATGTGTGTCAAAATGGAAGTGTTAATGCCTTTAGATGTTTTAAATTTTAATTATTTTTTCCATTATTTTATAACTGCAGTAAATTGCCAGAATGCTTCATGTGCCGTCGGCGGTTGGCCGCTTAATTGTTTGCCATAAGCGGATTGGAAAACTCGTAAAACGTCGTCTAAAAGTGGGCAGTAAATTATCATATATGTATTATGTCCGGCATCATTATCATCATTGTTATTACATAATGTCCAACGATGTGTGGAAAGTGTTTTGGTTTTTTTTGCCCCAAACTTTATATGGAATATGTATGTTAGTTCTAATCGAGAAGTGACAAACTTCCCTTAATGAGGCCAAAGTAGTAATGTTAATTAATTTGCCCAACTTGGCGCAAAAGTGTCGAACAAACAGGCCGAGAAACCTGCTGACAGGTTCAAGTGATGGCTGCTGGAATCGAAGAAACGTGAAACAATGGCCCATGGAACATCTTAAGACCCTCGAGTTGGCAGGCGCCAATTTCACAATGCAAATTGCCCGATAATTGTTTGCTCAGCAGGCAGCCTCAATTGGCCAAACGATGTAATAAAATGGGGTTGTTCAGGATGGAAACAGTTTCACTTCGCTCTGAGGTAGCTAATTGCGGGTATTAACATCTATAGCACTAGCTTACAGAGTACGTTTTCTCTTTTGGAAAACCTAAACTTAAAAAATACTTTTTTCAAAAACCAAAAATATATATCTTTTAAAATTCTTGGTACTTCATTTTTGTAGGTTAGGTAGATAGTTCTAATCAAACTTTTCAAGATTGTAAAGCTCTAGACAGAAGTTGTTGTTCATTTCCCATATCACTAGTTCTGAACTACCAATTGGGGCTATAAAATGATCTTAACTGATTGACTGGTTCTTAAGAGCTGATATTTGTTAAGTACTCTACTTTGTAAGCTAGTGTAATTCGAGTGCGTCCAATAGGCGTTGTGCGTGGTGGCCAAATCCCCCCTCTATTTACCTGTCAATCTGCTCTCTCTCTGGCGTTGACTCGCTCATGCATGATTGATGGCATTGATTGATCGGCGGTGAGTTGGCCACGGGGCGGGGACCTAAGATACGAGCAATCATCTGGCCGACTGATCATTGTCATGTCGATCAAATTAGCAATTAGATAAACAATCGAAACAATGAGTTAATACAGCCCATTCAACGCTGCTCGATCAAGTTATGACTTTGTTATGAAATTAAATTGCAAAGTGCCTAAATTAAAATGTTCAAGAAGATTAGAAGGCTGAATGGGTAAGCGCAGCGAATTACTAATGCTCTTACAGAATTTTTTTTTAAAACTAATAAATGTTTTATAAGAAATATATATTTTTTAAGGCTTGCTTAACGAAAACAACTAATTAATTTTAAAAAATTGATTAGTTTTTTGTAAGCTTATGCTTCGCTTACCACCTTTACTGTCATAACTTAAATGATCTGTGATTTTTAATGGAAAATAAGTCGATAATATTATATCATAGGGCATCCCCAGTTCGATCTTTCTTCACCTGTCAAGTGTTTTTCACTTCGCAGCTCGTTTTGGGGCTCGAACTTTACAAATTTCCTGCGCGTGCGCAAAGTGTCTCAGCTCTCTGATCTTTTCAGTGCACTCAGCTGTGTGATCCAGTGCTTGAAATCAAAATGAAAATCAAAATCAAACTCAAAACTTAATCAATGCGCGCGCTTTTGGTGTAAATGGCTTCGGTGCCAGGTTTATCGAAGGCAGGTTTATTTTATCTATCTCACTTTTGTGCAACTGCCGCTCAGATATTTTTGCACAGTTGCAGTTTTGCAGTTGAAGTTGCAATCGTCCGGCCGGCGGCACGTTTTTGTCAGGGTTGCCAGCGTGAGTTCATTTTAATTGCCAGCACATTCCGTTGTCCACACACAGATACTCACTATTCACTACTCACAACTCACAACTCACTACGCGCTCATTCGGGCCAATAGACTTCGGATAGCCACCACTATCTAAGGAGCTTTGTAATGAGCGGGGATTGAAATTGCTGGCCAGCATTTGTGCCTGATTGGCTTACCCCCAGCACAGGCAGGAACTTCACAAATCTGCTGCCATAATGATCTCAAATGACTGGTCAGAAGTTCATTAAACTCTGTCTGCAACAGGAAATATTTGCATCAATTGCATCACCACTTTGAGATAGAAGAAATGAGATGAATAAAATAAATACACATATCAGTAACTTCTAAACACTTCAACAAAATTCAACTGATTAGAAAATCTGTAATTATGTTATTGAAGCAGAGAATAAAAATGTAGGGTCTCCTCAAAGATTTAAGATAATAAACTTAAATATAGTCTGTATTTTAAAATATCCAACTAAGTACACATAATGTTATGCCCAAAGACAGTCCACCATTTACATATGCTAAAGGGTATTCAATTGTACTGTATTCCCAAACTATCTTCGATTTATCTCTGATGTTCATAATTGATTCGCTGTGCAGCTCTCTCTATTTCGGCTTGGTTAATTTCTGCTCGCGAGAATGGGGTTTTCTCTGTGTTTTTGCCAATTCTGTCACATTTGGCGGCGAACAAATTAATTTCTGCGCCTACATGCACTAATTGACTCGCATATGGGCGTCTGTCTGATCTGCGGCGGCGTTTAGTAATCCCCAAGAAATACAGGCGGGGGTAGCAAACAAAAAACTGTTCACACAGTTGGGAAAGTTACTACTTTTTATACTCTGCTCGAGGGTATTGAATATTTGACGAACTGTTCGTAATTATTGTGAATTTTAACAATCTATAAAAACAATTGGGAAATAATGGAGCCATTTTGGGTTAATTTTTCATCATTGATTTGTAAATGCCAGGGAAAGTTTTTAATGAAAAAAAAATGTTGGTATAATCCGCTAATGCTCTTAGTTTTTTGTAATATTTGAAAAACATGTTTTTAAAGCTAATTAAGGTATAATTTAAGGGAGAATACACCGCATTTACATACTACCCAGATACTTGGTATCAATGCCTGCTCATCTTTCGCTGCCCACACAAAAGCGAACAAAAGACGCTGGCAAGACGCAGCTTGACCTACAAATGGCTTAATAGATAGGAAAAGCCGACACCCTTACACCTGGTTGAATGCCACATGGGTGACATGGGACACGGGGGAATAAGGAGAACTTGGGGAGACATGCAACATGGAACCGAAGCAGATCAAGTGCACACGTGAGAACATTCACACATGGACACTGGCACGCAGCAAATGCAAATGGTTAATTAGAAATCAATTGAAACGTATATGTGCTCGTAATTGGCCAACGCCTGCAAACTGCCAACTGCAACTGAGAACCGCCAACTGCGACCCAAATACGCCACCAATTGGATGTGGCATGCAAACTGCGACGACAAACCAGTTTGGACTATGCCCCCGCCCCTGCCCCTGGATCCCCATCCACATTCATAGTCCAACTTCACCAGCTAGAACTTCCCAAAGTTGCATTTTCTCAAGCTCAAATCAAATTTTAGAGAAACTTTTATAGTTCTCAAAATTCTTAAATAAGTTAAAATGTTATTATTTTTAGGAAAATATTAGATTGAGTTATACTAAATTTATTTTTCTGTGGCGATTTTTAGACTCTAGGGTCTAGACTCTTGAAAAATTGCAGTCTGCTCGTAAACACTAGAAAATCCACGCTCATTGATTTCGAAAGCAACAAAAGGTGTTCGTTCAACGAGTTAACTAATCGGCACTTGTGTATGAATGAAGTGTCAAAAGTACTGCAGCCATAATACGATTATTTAACGTCTTTTCCGTATCCACATACTTATTTAACAAGAAACTATGGTTGCTATAGAGTGAAGTGGCTCGACAATGAGATACCTTCCATTTAAGTTACCCCCTACAAAGTAATCATATCCCAAAATACCATTTTTGATTAAAGAATTTAGTTTTTGGATGGTTTCTTATAAGATCCTTACTTTAGTGCCGATGTAAATGCAAGGAAGAATTGCTATTTGTTCTCTACCTGTTATTCTTAGAAAACTTGTTTGCTGGAAAATTGTAGGAAGTGGTTCTTTTGTGATTCTTCGGTCGGCTTCAATGGCAAGCTCACTTGCACTTTTTTTTGTGTTGATCCGATGTTCAGAGACTGTTGTCAGGCAATTTAGCTCACTTCGCAGAAGGTTAGAGGCAACTGACTCTTTGGGCAGCTCTTCGCCTTATCGCCCGCCGCAGGTTTCTCATTTTTATTTGTATCTTTTTCCTTGTATTTTATTTATTTTATTTCTGCGGGTCTGGGGTTGAGGTTGCACTCACAGCCGCGTCAATGCACAATTTGCATGCATGTCACGTTCCCTGCAACGATGACGGCTTCGTCACCTGGCCAACGCACAGCCCCCCAGAAGAGCAACAAGAATTTGTACATTTCAGGCAGGGATAGTACAAAAAACAAGCCATACAAGCGGATCGGTTTAGCAAAAGACATGTGGAGATACCCTTTTTATGTGAACATGATATTGCATTAAAGAAATCTTTATATAAAAAATCGTTTTATAATAATAATATGATTTGTCTTTTGTGTTTAGTTTTATCACAATTATTCATAAGTTGTTATTTAACAAGCCGCATATTTTTCTTGTTATCTCAACTTTCAAGTCATATACAGTGGTCGGCATAAGTATTTTGACAAAATAAAAGTTAAGTATACTCATAACTTGAATTTACTTCTTGTAAACTATAGGCATCAATGGAAAGGTAATTTCAATGCCGTTTGAATGATACAATACATTTCTTTACCCATTCAGTACTTATTGAAAAGGACAAATTTGTGTAAATCAACTTTTAAATTTTTTTTTCAAACTTTTTTCCTCGACTTGAAAACTTAAACTTTTTGATGCAAAAAGTTTCTTCAAACAAAAATAATAGTAACTGCAAAAAGAATTTTTCAAAAATCATTTTCCTTATATTTTTTATGATTTTTTGAAGGTGACAATGTCGGAAAAAATTTGTATGAAAAAGAGAAAAATATGGCTCAAATGCCTGTTTTTAAGCATTTTCAAAAATTCATAAAAAATATAAGCAAAATGATTTTTGAAAAATTCTTTTTGCAGTTACTATTGTTTTTGTTTGAAGAAACTTTTTGCATCAAAAAATTTAAGTTTTCAAGACGAGGAAAAAAGTTTTTTTTTTAAATTTCAAAGTTGATTTACACAAATTCGTCCTTTTCAATAAGTACTGAATGGGTAAAGAAATGTATTGTATCATTCAAACGGCATTGAAATTACCTTTCCATTGATGCCTATAGTTTACAAGAAGTAAATTCAAGTTATGAGTATACTTAACTTTTATTTTGTCAAAATACTTATGCCGACCACTGTAAGTATTCGTTGTTACTTTGTTTTAGTACTCTATTTGTAGCAATCGTGAGCGAAATATTTAACCCGTAGAAAACAAAACTTTTAAACGAAAATGTGGGCAGTCAATTAGGAATCTTTGGCCATGTTTTTGTCGACTGGCGCCTTGATTTACGATTTTTAAGAATGTCAAAATAGAAAATAAAATGTTACGATATTATTAATGCAGATCGATTAGTTTATGTTGTGATTCTAAGACAGAAATTTTACTTTTGATTTTAAATGTTCAAAAATATAATTTTTTTAGTGTTTTATTGGGTTTGATCAGTTTTGATTTGCGAAATGTCCCTAAAAATGTTTGTTAATTTAAAAAAAATAGTTAAAAACCCTTTGATTTGGAGGATTCTATATTTTTTTGACTATTTTTTTCCAGTGAGGGCCTGCTGGTGTTGCATCGGCTGTGAGCAACGCGGCTTTGTGTAAATTGGCAGTGCGTACCGAGGCAACAATAAGAGCTTCTGCATCTGTGAGACTGTGGTCACAGTTCATTGAACCGTTAGAACACACTTTGCCTTGCCGCAAAGATGCTGAGGAAGATGCATCCCGAAGATATGGATGGAGTCCATGTGCCTGTAGATGCTGCACAGACAAAATATGGCACGCTCTCGAGATTGTGCGACATTTTCCATTTCGATATATCAACTGATAGTTACAAACATAATTACAAAATCAATATTCTTCATAAGGAAGAACACTTCGGTTAAGAACATATCTATGAAATTTTTGTGTTTTAGAACTTCAAAATATCCACTAAATATAGCTGATGAGTAACGCTAACGAGCATCTATCCATATTTTTAAGATGTGTCAAAAATTGCTGACTTATGCGGAATGCTGACAATCGTATATATATTATTCTAAACAAGAAAATATGCTAGTTTCAGCAATACGAAGCTTATATACCCTAGCACTTATAAACAAAATGAATTTCTATAATATAATTGGATGATATTTATATTATAATGGAATATTATATTATCTCTATCCCAATATTGTGAGAATAGTTTATTTAAAATGTAATATTTTAATTATATAAAAATTGAATACAATCTTGTTAAATTTTTTTTGGCAATCCAAATTTCTTTCATTCCTCACAACCATTAAAACTCTAGCTTGTCAAAGTCATGTTCCCTTCTCGTTTATTTATTGTTATTATTTGTTTAGCTTGTTATTGAGCTTATTTTTTACTGTGTGCCCATGCCAATGATTCTGGAGGTGCCTTGGTGGTTCAGACAAACACTTTAGAGCGTGTCAACAGAGGCACCACCGAGCCAGAAAACCGATGCTTTCAGTGCTTTCGGGGAGGGGAGGTGCTGACGATGATCTGGCAGCGTTGCGAAATGTGAGTTCTGCTTGGGCTGGCCAAATAAATAATCTTGGTGATATTATATCGAGAACTACCAAGGTAAATGATTCACAATAATTTATACATTATATGATGATAATAATGATATGTCATCGTTTTGTATTTCAAGATTTCAGAACATTGTATATAACGTTTCAAAGACTATCGTTACTTTTTCTACGATTTGTGTATTTTTGAAATCTTAAAAAGAAATCCCTAATGCATTCCTTATATACATTTTATTTTGCCACAAAATCTGACCCCAAGGACAAGTCGTTGTGGACTTTGTCCCTCAAGGAGTCTTTTGTATTTATGGCCCTCGAAACGCTAAAATCCGTGGGTGGCCGTTGGGTCATCAGACGCACATGTTTGGAATCCCCACCAACCCACTTGACCCACATCCTTGAACTCTAAACTGAAAACGCGCTTTCGGCGACCCTTTTTTGTGGATAAACACTAAGTGAAATATTTATGAAATCGAGCACAGCATTATGAACCTAAGGCGCAGCCCAGAGAAAATGCATGTGAAGAGGCCGCATTGTTCGTGTGAACATTGTGCTAGCGACACCGAAGGCCAAGAAGGCCAATGCACCAAGTGTTATTACCAATATGCGATGTGGGCCCGCCACATCAAAGCACAATTCAGCGGAAGAGCGGTTGACTGGAGCAGCATTCGAGGGGCATCCTCCCCAGGGAGATCATCGCCGCGAAGCCATCGTGAAGACCATTTAAAAATAGCAAATCCAAACGAATCCCAGCGTTTTACGGAGGCTTGTCGCATGTCTCAGTGCCGCCGCTATTCGTTTGGAGGCCGAGAACAGAAATACAAATAAATGAAAAGGAAAATCAGCGGGGAGAACGGAAAAACATGTGTCAGCTGCACCGCACACACCGATTTCAAAGCCCATTGCCAATGATGTGCGATGGGCTTGAAGATCGTAAGGAAATAATATTAAGTATTCGTAATATTTATATTTGAAGTCCCTATAAGAGAACTGAGAGAAGCACAATACAAAAGGTAATACAAGCGGTCATATAAAGAGCTTTACAATTATACAAAAATATCATCGAAAAATTTATAAGCAATAAAATGATATTGTACCTACATTTTAAAAAAAGTATGACAACTTTTAATCTTATACAATCATTGCTCTGGATTGGAGGTTTTACCAAAAAATTTTACAGAAATTAACTGGTTTTATTATAGAATTATAGAATTATAAACATACATATCTTATATTCTTCCAAATATTATAGATCCCCATTTTGGTATCTGAATTATTTACTTAATATCTCTTTAATTTCTGATTATTGTTCATTTTCTGTGATTTTACTTTGTTGTTTATAGTTTGGTTTTATAGGATTGGTTTTACAACAATATTATTTTTTGTACATATTCTTCTTCCCATTTAATCATACTTTGTTGAATTGTCATTTTAATTGACGTAGTATACATTATTTTTGCTACGATCTCCTTGATTGCTATACATTTAAAACTTTTGATTAATTTCTTTAGTGGATGTATCTTGGATTTTATATTTTATTCTTTTTTCTATTCTATCTTTATAATTCCACTAAAATTCCGACTTTCATTAACACTTTTTTGAAACCATCTAATTCCCATTCTATGATTTTATTTAAATGTTTGGAATTTCTTAGATACAAGTAACGTATCTTGTAAGTTCAAAAGTATCTTATAGTTTGATATGGCAAAGGAAATCCCGCAAGGCAAACTTATAAACTCACCCAAAAAGCAACAACGATTGTGTTGCAAGTTGCAAGTTGACTTCTTTGGTTCTTCTTTGGTTCCTGGTTCCGTATCTACCGTTGTTGTTGTTCTTGCTGTGGGCTTAAGATGCATAGATGGAGAAAAAGAGATAAAGATGAGGGGAGAGCGATTTGGAGAGTGGCGAGCGAGTGAGAGAGCAGGAGAGGAGCGGTAATTGAATGTTTGGCTTTTAATTAAGAAGAAGAATTGTGGCACCCACGCCATGTGGGCGGCGGGGGCGTGGCAGCCGCTTATTTTGTTTTCTTCGGCTCGTTCTTCTCTCTCCCCCTCTCTCTCTCTTGCTGCTCTCTTTTTTTGGTTATCTAATCCAAGGGATTGGATTGACCCTTTGGGGCAGGTGACATTTTGCGAGTTTTGCTCATTTTGCGACTCTTTTTTTTTTGGAGGAAGCAACTGCAAAAGCGGAAGTTGTTGTTTTTTGCTGGGGCTGCCAATACCGTTATTGATTTTTTGCGGCAGCTTGTTGTTGCTGCTGCTGCTGCCGTAAGCCGAAAAAAAGGCGTGTGGCAAAGAGACAGAGGAGAAAGGCGGGGGAAGAGAGGGAAAAGGAAAGGAAAGCCAAGGAGGAGAGAGAGAAGAGGGGAAAGCCAAAAGAAAAGCGCCGCCTAAGCGCATCCATGGACAACACACACACACACACACTTGCAGGCGGAGAACAGCGAGAGGAGAGGATAACAGAGAGGGGGAGCTGGAGTAACAAGAGAGCCGAAAAACGAGTTAAGACGCAAGACAATGCAGATAAAGCCAGCAACAAAAACACGGCCAAGAACAACAACAACAACATTAGGCGTCGCGGCTCGCTCTTCCTCTTCTTCAGCAGCCACTGCATTCGTATTTTGTTTTTACGTTTTTGTTTTTTTTTCTTTAAGAAAACTCTAATTGGAATCTTTACCAGCTGGGTTTTTTAGTTTTCCCCGTCACTTCTTAAATGCGCGCGCGCATTTCCCCGACAAAAACGAAAACAAACTTTGTGTGGAAAAACCAACAACAAAAAAAGAACAACACTGGGCACCGAAAAAAAAATGTTTAAAATCGTCGCGTTACTCAACGGCTTTCCTCCGATTTCCCGACGCGTTTTCTTCGGCTTGTTTGGTTTGTTTGGCTTGTTTGGCGTGGTTTGTTTGGCTCTCGATTCGATTCGATTCGATTAGACTCGTTTCGTTCGACTCGGTTCTCGGTTCGGACTGTTCTGATTTCTGTTTTGAAAAACATCGATGTCTGCACCTCTTACGTTCTTACGTTTCTTACGTAGCTACGCAACGAACTTACAACAACAACACCAAACACAACGTAAGTGTCGGCAAAACGTAAGTTGTCAGTAAAAAAGGGAGACAGCCTCAGCGTAAGGTGTCAGTGAAAAAGGGAGATGGAAGATGTCAACAAAACGTAAGCCACCGTAAGTGTCAGTAAAAAAGCGAGACAGCCTCAGCGTAAGTGTCAGTAAAAGAGAGATGCAAGAGAGCGAAGTGAAGTTGATAGACCAAAGCTCTTTGCAGATATCGATACCCAGGGCGACTATCGATGGTTTCAGCTGACTAAGAAATTTAAATGAAAGCTTTTTCTAACCGAAATGTTTTGGTTTTCTAACAAATATGTTATGGTACTAGAATTTTAAGCAGTGGCATTAGATCTAACTAAGTATTTATATGTAAAATGTATTTTATTTAATATTTAAACATTTTTCAAAACGTAATTTCTTAAATTTTTAGCCTCTTTTGTAATATGTATATTTTATATGATTATTACAACGCAGTGATTGGTTTCTTATGTATGAGTATTTATTTATATATTGATAATTATCTAGTATTTGAGTTTTGCATTGGATATTTTTGTATCTCGCTGTTCTACCGCCCAAAAGAAATTTAAAAAAAAATTTTAACGATTAATAACCCATACTCAAAATATGAAAGAAGTGGCTATATATCTAAAATAAGCTATGATTAGTTGAGTCGAAGAACAAGATCGATTAAAAACAAATTGTTATTGCCCGTTAAATGCTTGCTTTGCCTTTATATGCAAAATATTTATGTTACTGATGTTGTGAAATTTTTAGGTAAAGTTGAGTTGATAAAAATGCAATAAACGTTTGCGTTATGACGGCCATTTGAAGTCGAAATGTTAAATATTAATTCAACTCGTATTTTTAATACAAAATACAGAAACCGTTATGATACTTTGAAACTAAGCTTAAAAATAAATTTAAATATACCAAATATCGGCTTAAGGACTATCGAGATTTTGCCAGCTCTAGCGAGAAAAGAAAGCTTTAACTTTAAAAATTTAAAAACGGTTAAATTAGAGTGAACCAAAACTCAATTTTTAGTAGCCCATAAATTGACTTATCGTTTAATTTATTTTTTTAGTAAAAATTTAACAAGCCTACCCTCTTTTTATGTCACCCATAATTAAGTTTAAAAAAAGGTGATCCAAAATTGCACCCTTCATACCCATAACTTAGTTCATTTTACCCCAATTTGCATACCCAGAACATGAAATAAAACAACAGGTCTTGTATAATACACTTCATATATTCTTTATGCAGGTATTAATACATGTATGCAAGTATTTAACACTCAGTGGCGCACTCAGAAGAAGACCGGAGGGTTCTGGCCACATAATATTTCAAAATTCTCCATAAACTATTATTGCTTAAGGTGTTTTCCTCGCCACTTTCCACCAAACCCTGCTTTCTTATTCTGCGCACGCCACATTTACCATAATTTGTACAATCGTATGTATTTTTTTTGTGGGTTTTTGTAAATCTTCTTGCTGAATGTTTAGCTCATACACACTAAAACTATTAAACTGATTTCGTTTGTTGACTAGCATTTAGTTATTTGCTTTTTGTAAACAGCATAAAATGTAACTTTCTTATTTATGTATATGCCTCCAAGTAAACTAAATTATTGCACATTTTATTTAGGATTAGAACATAGTTTGCCACACGTGCCTGAGTGCGTTGGTGTGGATTTAAAAGATTCCTGCGGGCTGATCGGATCCGATTGGATTGATGTCTTTAATGATATGTACGCTACGTTTTTGACTAATTGGATTCAAGAGTTAAGATCGATGCCCGAATACTCATAGAGTAAAATTTTGCCATAATTCATAGTAAATATAGTTGCAGTGATGGGTTCTGCCTTTGCCTGCACTCGAAAGTGAAAAACGTAACGCTTTCGAATTTGATGAAAGGATGTTTCTAAAAAATATGACAAACTTTGCATTTTCGACTTAAAGGGCTATCTTTTTCTCTATATAAAACATCTACACATCTTTATAGTTTATAAAACAAAGCTAATTCCGTAATTCCTTAAAAATTTTGGAACTGCCAACATATATGGATTTCACATATAACATAGATTTGAACAACATTACGAATATTAAGTTGAAAATGTTATTTTCCCATCACTGCATTATTTGTGTGTGTGAGTGAAAGTGAGGGCGTTTTGGTGTTTATCTAAGTGTAGGGTATCTCGCTGTCGGTTCAAAACAGCAAGGCTCCAACCACATTAAGTGCCTGATGGTGTTGCTTTTGCTGTTGTTGTTGTTGCTGCTGCTGCTGTTGTTGTTGTTGTTGTTGGTGGTGTGTGTGATACATGCTTGTGGTTGTTGTTGGCGATTTGAGTTCTTCCACTATAATGGCACCGTTCTCATCCACCAAGTGATTTAATAGTAAATTCTCAACCTGCTCATCGGACAGTAGCTCTTTAGGCTCTGAAGATCTGTAAAGTTAGGTTAGTTTCTATGTAGTAGGCTTCACTTTTGGGGAGTTAAAAGAACTCAAAACGGTGACTCGACAGAAATAAGTATGATTTAAAGTGATTGATAGGATAGGTACATAAATTGTCATTACTAGGACTAACACGTAAAACAAATATAGTCGAATTTTGGACGACTTAAAACAACCCAGTACTCAGTTTGATTGTTATAAATAGGTAATGTTCGTTAGGTAATGTTACAAATTACAAATAAAAGTAGTCTTAACTTAAAATAGAAGCTAAGAAGCAAAAACTTTCATTTCAAGAAGTTTTGGGATCTTTAAGGGTATATGACAGTTTTTCTTTAATCAGTTTTTAAGAAAGCTTTACAAGGTATATACGTTCTATAAGAATTTGTACTTTGGAATATCATTCAGAAAACAGAACTTCATTTGAAAGATCTCAAACATGTTGATATCTATCAAGTGCTCCTAACTCAAATACAGTAAACTCAAAAGCTAGAGTACTGGGTTCTCAAAAATAAAAGTCACATTCAATTAGACAGAGAGGGTGATATGTGGATGACTCAGCTTAGAGGGAGAAAGCAATGGTGTGGATAGATAGCGATTTAAGGCTAAGGTTAATGAGAGGAAAAGTTCCGAACTAAAAACACAACAGATATTTTTCGATTTTGGTTTTTGCGTTCTGAGCAGTACATACAGAATCTGTGGTTAAAAGCGAGTGTGCGTTCGTGCTTGTTGTTGTTGTAGTTGTTGTTGTTGTTCTTGATGTTGCTGTAGTTGTTGTTTGATTTTGATTTTAGTTGTTGATGTTGTTGTTGCAGTTAGTGGTGAAAGTTATATTGAGTGAGAATCAAAGTAGCAAAAGCAGAGACCAAATCAAAGCAGCCAATTATTCGTATTAGTATTATTATTAGTAGGTATTCAAATTTAGCAGTTGTTGATTGTAGTTGTTTTGTTTTTTTTTTTTTTTTGGTTGGTAGGTTGGATTAGATGGGTGCAAAAATATTGCGCTGATCATCGCTGTTTCGGTTGGGTATTACAAGTACATATAAATATATATATTTCGATATTCAAATTGAAATTCAAATTCGGTTTCTGATACGGATTCGGATTCTGATACGGATTTCTGATACGGATTCAAATGAGCTTGGTGAGGCGGCTCTGCAGCGAGTTGAGCAGACTGCGACCGCCACCCCTGGGCCCATTACCGTCTACTGACCTGCTGAAGAGGAAAAAGTCACCGGCACCGCCGCCACCGGAGGATGCACCTCCTCCTCCTCCTCTTCCATCTCCTCCTCCTCCTAAGCCGCCGAAAGGGCCACCACTGCCTCCGCCGCTGGACACAGCCAACGAGTCCGTCGCGCCGCCCAGCAGCGCCTCGCCCTCGGCTCCACCACATCCATCGCCGCCCATCTCCGATTCGCTGTTCCGTCGCTCCAGGCTGCGTCCCACCTTCTGGAACCCGTAGCTAAACACATCCTTCACCTTGTCACCGGCATCGATCAGCAGATCCAGGCTCTGCCGCCGTCCGCTGCCCTTGAAGCTATTCGAGCGCGAAAGCCACTGGCTGAGGCTCTGCTTCCGGCTCATCTGCTGACCAGCTCCTCCTCCGCCGCCTCCTCCTCCGCTCGAGGCACTGCTGTCATCCTGGAATATCGTCGTGCAGGTGACCTTGCGTTTGGGCTCATCGGACGACGAGGTCGAGTGCTGCGACTGGGCATCCGCATCCAGATGGCTCCGCCCCAGACCCAGTCCCATGCCGCCGGCCATGCCGCCCGTGCTCTCCAGGCCCTGCTGCTCGAGGAGCGACTGATTCGAGTAGCTGGAACTGGTGCTATCCGAATGCGATAGCCGGATCTCCGTCCACTGTTCGATATCGTTGTCCGCCGGCGCTCCGCCGGCCGATGTCGAGACGGAAGCGGATCCCGAGGCCAGGGAACCGCTGCCCGACTTCACCTCGTAGGGGGCATGCAGGCCCAGCGGCCCCAGACCGGCCTCCCCATCCGCGGCACCGGTGCTGGCCGACTTGTGCATGCCGCCGGCCAGTTTCTGGGGGAAGGTGAGCACCGCCTCGAAGTCGGTCAGCAGATGGGGGCACTCGTGGTGGCCCAGGCGATCCGGCATGCGCAGGTACTCCTCCTCCTCCTCCTCGGCATCCGCCTCCTGTTGCGACGAGGGTGCGCCCTGGGGGGAGCTCCTTTCCTGGCCCGCCGACAAAGTGTCCACCACGTCCACCTGGCGCAACATGGCCTCGTAGTTGAGCAGGTTGTTGCGCTGCTGGCGCTGCCGGTGGATGTCCTCGGAGATCTGCTCCAGGTTCTTCAGAGCCTCGTTGTACGTTAGCTTCGCCGCACTGACCTTCGCCTCCAGCTCGTTGACCCGCGTCTTCTGGGCCTTCAGCAGTCCATTGTAGTTGGCCCGCGTCTCGTAGTACGGCCTGTTCGATACGATATCGAATGGAATGGAATGCAATGGAATGGGATCGGATTGGATGCCATCGGTTCGGATTAGTGGTGCTGCCGGTTACTTGGAGCCAAATCGGCGATACTCACGAACAGAGGGTACAATACAAAGCGTGCATAATGCTAAAATATCTCAACAAAAGTAAATTGCGCTTGAGCTGCAATCTAAAAGAAAGGAAAAAAAGAACGGAAGAGAGAGCAGTCCGCCGGGAAAATACGGAGCCAAGAACAAAATAAAAAGGTATAAACAAATTAGAATTAAATAAACGAGGAGAAAACTTAAAAGTTAAGATAAACTGAATGAAAAACAAGAAAAGCTTAACCTCGGCGATGGCCCGAAATTTATAACTCCCGACAATTTGGGTTATTTTTAGGATCAAAACTATTTTGTTAGTAAAAATGACATGATATCCTTAGGTTCTAACGTTTTTTATAAATTTCAGTACTTTTAGTCTTGAAAAAAATATTTAATTAAAATTAAAAAAAAAAAAATATTATAATTATATAACTAAGGCTACCTAAAAATGCCTAAGCATTTTTTATTAAATCTGTTATTAAAATACTTTATAATATTCTGTTCATATCAAAATTTTCGGTTTCTTTTTTTAAGATAAAGTATAATAATGTAAAAATTATAAAAATGAACTATATATGGAAAATAAATAGACCTAACATTTCTTTTTAAGCCTTATAACTAAATTACGTTCATATCAACAACTTTGAATATGATATCATATCATATCATATCATTTTTCTTAGAGATTTCCAATGACATTTCCACATTTTTAAAGACTATACTTAGATTTTGAAAGAATGTACCGGGGCTATAAAGTTTTCTGGGTCACCAGAACTGGTTTTTCTGAGAAACCTCCCATTAAATTGACCTAGTTACCCTCCCCCCACTGGGTTATCCAAAAGGACACCCCTTGGACGTTACCTGGAGGCCCTGAGCGCCTGCTTGAGCTGCCCCTGGAGTTTGCCGACCCGGTTGTTGGCCACCTCCAGCTTCAGCTGGCACATCTTGAGGGCGTTGCGGGTGTCGGTGACCTCCAGCTGGGACTGGTTGACCTTGCTGGCGGCGTGGCTGAGCATCTCCTGGCAGGCGGTGTCCAGCGTTGACTTCTCGCCCAGGCCCTGCTCGGCCAGGTAGACCATCTCCTTGGCGGCGGCATGTATGGACTTGGCCTTCTCGTGATTGGCGGCCGCCAGTTGCGTTTCCTTGGCCAGCTGGGCGGCATAGATGCGGGACTCGTAGTAGGGCTTGGCGGCATCGATGGAGTTGCCCAGCTTGTGGGCGGCGGCCTTGATCCGCACCACACTCTCGGCCAGCAGGCGCTTGAACTCGCACTTGGACTCCTGCTTTCCCGGGGGGATGGGCGGTGGATGATGGAGATGGCAAGCAATACGGGTTTATAATTGGGGTAACTGGGGAAAAATCAATACTCGCCCACTCACATCGAGCTCCACCTCGTAGCGATTGATGTTGTCCGTGGCGGAGTTGAGCTTCTCCAGCTCCACCTGCGGATCAGCCAAGGATCAGTTGGAGTCTATGGTGCACTAAAGATAGCTAGATATATGGGGGGTATCCCACCTGAACCCTCGGATCCACGGGCGTGTTGCTTTCCGTTGACATGACTGCTGATTCTTGGGCGATCCCGCGATTTCACCGTGGCGTGCTGTGGATGCAGTGCAGCAATGGGGGACAGCGGGTGTGTTCAGCGGGTCAGTTTCTGATGCCAATTCGAATCGATTCCATTTCCACGGCACATCGCAAGTTGGTCAAGCAAATCGCAAATCAATTGGAATTGGGGAATGGATGCGAGCTTTTGCAGCGTTTGTTGTTGCGCAGTTTTGGCCAGCAGGAAAAAAGCTCCCGTCAGCTGCTCGGTGCCGTTACTAGGCGAAACTATCGATAACTTCTGTTATCGCGATTATTTCAAATGACCTATATAATTTAAGCGCATTTTGTTGGATTAGAATATATAATTTTTTAAATAAGAAAATGATTTTTATTTTGAAAAATGTATTAAAAAAGGTGTTTAGCATATATTTTTGATTTTGTTTAGTAAAAAAGTTATTTTGAAATGGAAAATAAAACTTATTTATCAATTTGTATTATACAAATTATAGATGTAACTTATAATACTAAATTATGGGACCTCTGAAATGGTTAGTCATAGGAATGGTTTTAATGGAAAATCCAACACACTATATACATAAAATACCTTAAGAAAATACAAGATATAGCCCACGCTTTATTAGCTTACATACATTTGTGTACATTTTAGATCTTTAAATGTAGGAAACTTGTTTTTCTAAATAAACTGATATTTAAAAACAACTTAAAACCACCGCCATAAGACCTAATACTTACTTTTATTTAAGAAGGGGCTTAAAAAAGTATTCCTGTACCCTTTTATTAAACTTGTTTCTTAGTTCCAACACATTTTGCTAAAATATTTATACATATAGATAAGCTTATAATTATTAAAAAGATAATAGATACATTTAAAAGTTCCCGAGGATTGACTATCGGAACTAAAAGCTCGATGGTATTTGGCAGGCCCAAATTTCCGATACATCCGTGTTATCGTTATCGTTAACCCAGCTGCTGGCCATAAAGGAAGTTCATTCGACTTGAGTCCAAATAAAAATAAACCGATCCGATCCCAGCGGAGATGCAGTCGCGCAGCAAGTCCGAGATGAAGCCCATAAGAAAGGAGATCCTCAATCCGGGCAACAGCTACATCGAGCTGACCCCGGGCACCAGGGTGAGTCTCCAGATCCGCAGGAATTGCAACTTTTGCAGCAGGAGCAGCGCATAGCTGGGGGAAATTGGGCCAAGGACATGCCTCGGTGGGTGGTGCACCTGCCTACCTATCCTCATAGCCCCCTTTTCCCCATTCACCCCCTTTCAGGTGAAGTTCCACTTCCAGACGCGCAGGGCCGGCGACACTCGCATCATCGACGACAGCCGCAAGATGGAGAAGCCCATGGAGCTGGTGCTGGGCAAGAAGTTCAAGCTGGAGGTCTGGGAGCTGATTGTGCAGCAGATGTCCCTCAACGAGGTGGCCAAGTTCACTGTGCACAAGTCGGTAAGATATTGGTTAGAGTTCCCATATGTAATCCGATCCCGATTGACCTACTTTTCCTGCTGCTTCCGCCCACAGCTCTGCGCCCAGTATCCGTTCATATCGAAAACGCTGCGCGACATTGGCAAGAAGCCCGAGGAGCGACGCCACTGCTGCGGCATGACGCTGCAGAACGAGGGCATTGGTTACCCCGATCTTGACGAGCTACTCCAGCATCCCTCCGAGCTGGAGTTCATCATCGAGCTGATCTCCATCGAGCTGCCCGAGCAGTATGAGAAGGAGCGCTGGCAGATGTCCGACGATGAGAAGATGCTGGCCACCAGCACGCTGCGCGAGCGTGGCAACAATTTCTACAAGGCCAGCAGGTTCACGGAGGCGGAGACCTGCTACCGCGAGGCCGTGGGCATTGTGGAGCAGCTGATGCTGAAGGAGAAGCCCCACGACGAGGAGTGGCAAGAGCTGGCGGCCATCAAGACGCCGCTGCTGCTCAACTATGCGCAATGCCGGCTGATAGCTGGCGACTACTATGCCGTGATCGAGCACTGCAACGAGGTGCTCACCCTGGATCCGCGCAATGTGAAGGCTCTGTTCCGGCGGGCCAAGGCTCATGCTGGCGCCTGGAATCCGGCCCAGGCACGTCGCGACTTCCTCGACGCTCTGGCACTGGATGCCACCCTAAAGACGACCGTGTCGAAGGAGCTGAAGTCCATTGAGGATCAGCAGCAGGCCCGTAACGTCCAGGATCGCATTCATATGCAGAAGCTCTTCTAGAACATAAGTTGCGTCAACGTGCTGCTCATGCTGCTCGTCTATTGGAGCAGCTACCTGCAGCGCTAGCAGTACCTGTCCCTGCCCCCCATCCTGTTGCTGGCCGTCAGCTTTGCCCACTGCCTCGTGCTGCTCTGCTCGCTGGCCAACCTATTCCTCTGCTGCTGGACGCTCAAGAAGCTGCTGCGGGCACTGCGGCTGGCCAGCCGGTGACCAGAGGCAAGAGAACACAATCAACTTAGGTACGACCTCATTCTGTGAGAGCTGCATTTCGGAACACTATACACTATATACTATACTATGCTCATCCCTCGCCTCGAATCACGTTCATTTTCCACGCTGTAGGCTAAAATCTCGAAGTATATTGTAAATGTAACATCCAGATGGATGGATGATGTATACATGGTGTGTAAGATGTTGTTCACGTAGCGTTTACCAAAACAGGAATCAAATGTCCATAGTCGTATCTGTATGTTTGTATAATGTTTATCCACATATGCGATATTTACCCGTAGCTAGAATCTACTCTAAGTCTAGACAAATTCTATATAAGATGTAATAAATGTGCTTGATGCTGTCTAATTGTTAAATGTAGTACGCGATAAGAATGCGTAATAAAATGCATTAGCATAAGGTATTAAATTGTGTAAAATAAATGTGTGTACCCTTCTCAACTAACAGCAATTTGTTCTAACCTTTTTAGGGGTTTTAAAAGATAAATAATAATGGGCAGAGTTATAATTTGCGGTTGGTGGTTAGCTGACCGACATAAAATTATCGTATCAATTATGTTGAAATACTTTCCAAGATAAACTTTTATATAGGACATAGGTTTATAAAGAAAAATAATATTATTCAGAAAAGTTATGGTCTTCTAATTGTTCGAAATTTAAAATGGAAACCATATATTCCATATTTTCTTATAGTTCTTTAGGTCCTGGAATTCATAGGGTTGTGGTTTTATAAACTTGACTTTAAACTGATCAAAACTATACATACATATATCTTCTTAAGATCTCGATGTTCATACAGTTTTGGCCATATAAACTAGGTTAGGATTAAAAATATATCTTCTTAGTATCTAAATATCAATAGTATGCCTCTCCAGATCACCAAGATCCTACGTTATTGACCATATAACCTTGACTTTTACATATAACCAGGGTTATACATCTTCCTAATACCTAAGTAACAACACCAAAACCCCATTTTAATATTAAGTTCGATTTACTAATTAAAAATCACGATTAAGCGGCATCGTTAACGATTAATATACACAATAAATACACGAAGATTACGGGCTAGGAAAATCTTTGGAGACCATTAAGTATGTGGATGCGTATGTCGGGCCTACAGCCGCCACAGCCGGCTGCTGTTGCCCCCGGTGGCGCCCTCGGCCTCGCCGCGCAGCTTGTTGTCGTCGGTGCGCCAAACGAAGGGCTCCAGCCGGTCCTCGTCGTCCAGGAAGTTGTTGATCGCCTCCAGGCTGGCAATGTTCTCGTGCAGCAGCGAATTGCAGCGGCTCAGCTGATGCGACACGCTGCGTATCTTGGCGAACTGCTCCGCGTACGAGGCGTACGTCTTCTGCATGTCCACGAATCCGGCGAAGAGTGTGGTGATCGAGTTGCTCACCACCTTGGTGCGCTCCACCAAATGATTCTGTTCGCTGGCCACATAGCTGGCGCACAGATTCAGATGCGTCTGCATGCGGGCACATATGTTGACCAAATGCTGCGAATGCAGTCGCTCTAGAATCTCTGCATCTCGCGTATATGTGGCCGAGGCTATGGACTCCCTCAGCACGGGCAGGAACTGCGGAATGTTGCGCAGCCGGGCCAAATCGAGATCCACATCCTCGCCAGCATCGCTGGCACCGGGACGCACGATCACAATGTTGTGACTGGAGGCGGTGGACTGCGGTCGCTTGGGCTTGATGGCACTGGTGATTCCACCGGGATGCGACTTCCTGGCCGCCGCCCGGCTGGCGCTGCTCTGCTGCAGCATGTGTGCCGGCTTGCTGCGGATCTTGGGTGAGTCGCCGATGGGCCGGTCCGTGTAGGAGACATATGGCAGGTCGGAGCAGACGCTTAGCGGCGGCGAGGGCGGGCGGCTCAGTTCGGAACCGCCGGGCGAGGCTGCCTCGGCGATGATCTGCTTGCTAGCTATCACTATGCTGGCGCCGGATGCTGCTCCAATTGCTGGATTGCCAGGTAATCCTCCAACTCCGATTCCAACTCCTCCTGCCGCCTGCTGGCGATGCCCGACTCCGCGTCGCTTGTTGGCCGCCGCCGTGGCCGCCAGCATCATGTCGACGGCTCCTGGCCCGCCGGCCTGGCCAATGCCCAGCGGCTGGCGCCCATCGAAGATCTCGTGCCCATCGGCCTCCGCCCGCTGCTGCGAGTGCTCGGCGCCCATTTATCGATCCGATTGCTGCGCGTCCCCAACTGCAAATCCTCGAAGGTTGCTCCTTGGTCGCTGGCCGTGTCACTGCTGCTCTCCTTGGCACACCTGCTGCGTCATTTCCAGCGGTCAGAGGCTGGGGATTCACTCCCAAAAACAAATCGCTGCCAAAGCCTCGCAAGAAATCCAATCCCAAGAAAGTCCCAATAAGAAACTAAAATACTTCCAATTGCAAGGGCGGAACGCACTAGTGCGTTTTTTTGGCTTCGAAAAAATACCACTGGTATTAAATACCAACTATGAGCAATACCCACTGCAGCAAATATCTGTACATTTTACATTGAGGGTATTCCCATGGAAAACAAGTTTAATGTATTTTAAAAATAAAAATATGAACTTTTAAAAATATATATTTGTGACTGTGATGAACTATCATAGCTTAATAGTTAATTAATTATAAACATTTGTTGGTATTTCAAAGTTAATCTTAACTAATATAATAATAAAATATATACAAAATCTTAGATCAACCATTATTACATTATTTATAAAAAAATGTATAATAATAGAAGAAACGTTAGAACAACATTTTAAAATGTCTGAAACTTAGAGCTTGTTTATCATAATATATTCAACAAGTTTGAATTTTAAATTTATATAATAATATATTATTCATAATTACCAAGACCTCAAGAACCCTGCATAAAAGGGTATAGAAATGTAAAATAGATAACGAAAATGATTTCTGATTGCTGGTGTTACAAGTTTAAGTTCGCGACGAGGTTTGTATACACATATAGGGTATTGACTGTATAAATAGAGAGGCGTCATAGAGGGGTAGATAAGCATACGCGATAAGTAGAAAGCGTTCTCGCTGAGCTTCCGTGTGGATTCGCCAGTGTTTTAGTGGTCGTTTCGTCGTTCTAACCGTTCGAGGTGCTAATTCAGCATCAGATAAGGTTTCGGTTTCGATTTCAGCTCGGGGAGTATTCAGCAAAGTTAGTTGCCCGACGACCGTGATCGCGATAGCAACACTTTCACCCACTAAAACGGATCTATAATGGTAAGCAGAGTTTTTAATAGAATAATCTTATCAAGCCATCAATATTAATAATCCATCAAACACAACCCACATAATTAGAATGGTCCTCTATAGTTTCCCACCCAAAAAAAACCATATAGATATCTTTGTAGATATGATCTTAGCCAAAAATGTTTTAAAGTAAAATTAAAAACGGCTTGCTTTTTTAATATAAATAAAAAAAATATGTTTTGAAAATGAATTCTAAAATAGGTAATAATATTGTTTTCTTGTTATTGACAATTGAAGTTAAAATGTTAATAGGGCTGTTATTTAAACAATTTATTGCCTGTTGGGTCAGAAAATGTAATGTAGTTGCCTGATCTTCCAGTTTTACTGATGTTGACCCAGGTCATGAATATACATTAACATTATTCATAAGTACTAGGAAAAAAGGCATCCATAATATGTGTTTTGTGAGCAAAAACAGTGTCAAAAATAGTGTGTCATGTAAATACATATATTTTTAAATAATTATTATTATATTTTCTTAAATTATTTGTATCGACTTTTTTACCTCAGGCCAAGCCACAGCACATCCTGCAGCTGAGTGAGGAGCAGCGGAGCAGCTTCGTCGGCTCCTTCGACCGGGTGCTCAGCGACATCGATGGCGTCCTGTGGACCTTGGACTACAATGTGCCGCGGGCGGCCGATGGATACGCCGCCCTCGAGCGGATCGGAAAGCACCTGACCTTCGTGACCAACAACAGTGTCCGCACGATGGACCAGTGCATCAGGCGCTTCGCCAAGATCGGGATGCAGGTGCAGCCGGAGCAGATCTGGCATCCGGCCCAGTCCATCATCAATTATCTGCGGGGCATCAACTTCCAGGGGCTCATCTACATCATCGCCAGTCCGCCGTTCAAGGCGGTGCTCCGCGAGGCGGGATTCCAGCTCCTGGATGGGGTGAGTTCTTACTAAGGATTGAGATTAAGCAGGGATCCTTTAGGATTTCTAGTGGGTGGATTGGGAATCGGGTTCTTAGTGTGCCTAGTTGGTTAAAATCGAATCAGCTCCCTAAATTTCAAGCTTCCAAGTCCAACCAATTCGCCTTTAGATCGACTATCACATTTTCCGTGTTGGGTTTTTATATATCTATGAATTTAGAATATCGTAAAAAGCCTTTAAAGTTTAATCCCTTAGCTTTGAATTTTTATTTAAAATTACATATATTTAATTGGTAAAAATTCATGTTTCCAAATCAATACTTTTTCTTTATGAATATTATTTTATTCACTTATATATAACTATGAATTTAAACCAAAGCAAAAATCGTTTAAATTCTAATTCCTCAAATTGCAGTTTATATTTTAAATATAGAATTTCTTAACTTTAATTTTTAGAAAATATATGCTTTCACATTTAACAAATTCGTCTTTAGCTTGATTATCATTTTTTTTGTATTGGAACTTTATATTTATAAGCAACAAGTTTTATTAAGCCTTACATTTTGAGTCCTTCATTTTAAAGATTTTTATTTAAAATTACTTTTTAAAAGCCTTTTTATGATTTTAATTTTATGATTTTAAGTTCTTAAAAAAAATTTGATGTATTATAAAATTTAAAAAATTCTTCCTTACAGCCCAACGCGTTCATCGAGGATAACTACGAGAGCCTGGCCAAGAACATCTTCGATAAGGAGCCGGTTCGGGCGGTCATCATCGACGTGGACTTCAACCTGAGCTCCCCGAAGATGCTGCGGGCCCATCTGTATCTGCGTCATCCGGAGTGCCTGCTGATTGAGGGCGCCACGGATCGCCTGCTGCCGGTGGCCAAGGGCGTCAATATCATCGGACCAGGTGCCTTCTCCTCCATTCTGGTGGAGACCAGTGGCCGGGAGGATAGCTGCATCACGCTGGGCAAGCCGGGACGCGAACTGGGCCATCTGATTGTGGAGCACTACAAGATCGATCAGCCCAGCCGGGTGCTCATGATCGGCGACATGTTGGCCCAGGACGTTGGCTTCGGGCGCCAGTGCGGATTCCAGACCCTGCTCGTCCTCAGCGGCGGATGCACGCTGGAGCAGCTCCTGGCGGAGACGGATCCGCGGCACATTCCGGACTTCTTTGCGGACAGCATGGCCGATGTGGCCCAGCTGCTCGGCGAGGCGCCCAAGGCGCATGTTTGAATCAGCGGAAAATCATTGGAAAAAGAAAGGAGTGCTAGGTTTACAATGTATTGGGTACCTGGTTAAATGATTCATTATTGTTATCATCACAATACCGTATTTTATTCGTTATCTGAAATATAGTTCACACTAAATAAGAAAAAAAAGGTTATACTTATATACAACTCGGGGATTGCCGGAAGGTAAAAATGGGACCATTCATGCAACTATTTGTAAATTTCATTGGAGTTGATGCAGTCATGTGCTTAATCACACCACATTTTATTGGGCGTCTGCAATAAAACTCACACCTAACAAAATAAACAAAAATACTCAGAAAAGTAGAATCGAACTATCGAATTTGGGGGGTTTTCCAGGTCTTAGTCCTAGGAAAACTATGAATATTATTACTACTTTTAATTATTTGTATGCAATTTGGAATATTTTATACAGTATGTGTACTATTTCGACAGATATAAACATATATATACATAAAAATATTTTTTAAAACGATGGGTTAATCGAATTTCCAATACATTATTTTGAAAACTTTAATTGTACGTATATAAGTATATTAAATTTTGACTCAAAGCAATTCAATTATAAATTCGAAATTCGTATAACATTTTATATTAATCCGTTATAAAGCAGAAATGCATTGTACAAACAAAATCAAATGATTTCATAAATCGTGTGGATCTTTTGGGAATATTTTATATTTCCTACACAATCATATTGAGTTTAAAAATTCAAGTTTAAATTCAAAATTCCGTATAACATTTTAAATTGATTCGTTATGAAGTAGAGATGCATTATACAAATAATTCAAATGATTTCCAAAAACTTCAGCATGATTAGATTTAGTTTGTTGTTTACTCCGACACATACTAACCTGTTGATTAAAATCTAAAACACTAATGGTTTCTTAAGATTAAAGTCCCGTGGAAAGGTGTGGCAAACACTCGAAGCGCTATCAAGTCAAATGCGTCGAGTCAGAATTACTCGATTCCGGATTTTTGGGTGCGGAGGTGGGTGCTATCTGGCCCAGGCAATCGGCCAGATAGTCGGGCATCTGGGGATGGTCAGCCGGCAGTCGCTGGACGTCCTCCAACTTTGTGCCGCCGGTGAGGACGAGGAGCGTCTGGTAGCCACTGGCGCGGGCGAATCCGATGTCGCTGGCCAGACTATCGCCCACGAAGAGCACGCGGCTGGGCGGGATTTCCGGGTGGCGATCCAGCAGGAGCCTGCGCAGATCCTCGCCTGGCTTGCCCAGAGCAGTGGGCTGACGGCCGACGGACTGGGACACCACATCGATGAAGGCTCCAGGTCCTGTTTTATAAACGATAAAGGGAAATTGTATTATATTTTAAAATGTGATACTATTGTGTGGTTAGTATTTTAGTACCTATAAAATGGTTATTAAATTCTGTGGTATTATATTTTATTTCATTAAAATTTTTTAAGGGTCCAGAACCAAAGTTTCTTTATATTTTTTAGTACTTTTGGGCCACAAAAAAGGGAAAACGGTTTTTTTTCTTTTTCATTTTTTATATTTTGGTATTTTTTTGGTATTATTTTATATTTTTTTCCATTGAAAATTTTAAAGAATTTTTTAGGATTCAGAACCCAAAGTTTTGATATATTTATGTTGAACATTTAGGTTAAAAAATATAAACCATTATTTTCGTTTTCATAATTTAATACCTAAGGATCTTGAAGGGATATCTCAAGTTATATGTTTGCTAAAATACTGTTTTATATCTTCTTTAAAAGGTAATACCTATAATCTCGCCCTTGCCGAAAGGTATAAGGGCATCTGCAGCTCCAGCGAGAAAAAGGCACTTGGGATTCTGCAGCTGGACATGGGCTCTCATCAATTTGGCAGCCGACAGATTGAAGTCCACATCGATGATGACTGCATCCACAGAGTCGCCGGAGAAGATGGCATCGTGCAGATCCTTGAGACTCCTGATGATCCCGGTACCGCTCTATGAAGATTCCTTGAAGTGATCAAGAAGCTTTCGAAGACCTTAATTTCGATCAACTCACATCTTCTGTCAGCCGAAAACCGGCAGCCACAAGGAGTTCCTTAAAAGGGGGCGTGGCCAGGCAGTATATAAGTCCCTGGAAGTTAATGGACCTCAGATGATCGCAGATAGTTTGTGCAGGATGGACGATTTGATGCTGGCGATCAGAAGAGAGAGAATACTATTAATGATATATATTTAGGATCTAACTTAAAAATACTATATTTTTATAGGGATAGAAATATATTTAATATATCTCTTATCTTGAAAGTTAGTATAATAATATAAAAATAACGCTTTTTGTTTAATTAACTTTACTTTCATATCATTACAATCCTATGATATGGATTTTAACCCCCACTTACCTCGTCAATCTTGAGGTTACCCTGTTTCTCGAACTTCTCGATGTGCTCCTTCACCGAACTGATGCTGTTGTTGGTCACAAAGGTCACCTGCTTGCCGAGGAGCTCCAAATGGGACAAGGCCTCAGCGGAACCGGGAATAAAATCCCGTAGGGGATACCAAACCACTCCTAGGGGTAGGGAGGATCCCCAATAAAGCCGGGTCTTAACTGTCTTTCCATTAACTCACCATCGCAATCGCAGAAGACCAAATCGAATGAGTCGAAGAAATCCCCGAGCTCATCTTCACTCAAAGTCTTCAGATGTTTCGCCTGGAGAAGAGTTTATACGTTATTATCTAACAGAATTGATATATTATCTTTTCCGGTTCGGCTTTATGTAAATGGAATCTAGAATGCAGGGGACCCAGCTAAGTATCATATCCAACCAGATCGATGATCTCTGTTCTATTCTTCTGCCTTCCACTCTACCCACCGAACTCATGTCGATCGAGTGATGGAATAGCGACACAAATCCGGATTTGGAGAGGTTTTGGCGAGGGATTCCGATTCCTAGCAGCTCAAGGTTCCAGTCCAGCGATGCGACTCAACCACATTGCCAGCGACAGATTTGTAACTAAGTCCAGCGAGACGAGTGTGCCTCGAGTCTGTCTGGAAGACCCAAGCCAACCAAAGAAAATTGCTCGCCATGGAAGGGGTCCGATTGCATTGCACATTCACACATTCCAAATTGCATTAGACCAGCATAGCGTTCCCTGGGTCCGGTCCGTTCAGATTGGGGGCGAACACTGCAGGGAAATATTCTCATTAGTTTAAAATGGAACAGATATTTTAAGAAAGTTACGCACCATCCAAAAAGAATATCAGAACTACAGGAATACGAATATATCTGGATCAGATACATCGTTCATGGAAGTCTGCATTACTATTTCGAGCTTTACATGTAAATACATTGATTTAAAATGGAATAGATATTAAAGAAACATCCAATCATTCCAAAAAATATCAAAACTTTTGGAATACGAAAGCAACTGGATCTAATAAATGCTTCTACAAAGTTTATTACAGTTTGCATTATCATTTTAGGCTTCAAAAACACATTCATATCATCCAAACAAATATTAAAACCACAGGAATACTAAAATAGCTGGATCTAACACCTTTTTCTACAACGTTTATATAAGTCGAAGTTATTGTTTTAGGCTTTAAATACAAATACATTGATTTAAAATGGAACAGATATTATAGCACCTTTTTAGATCATTATCATTTAGGGTTTAAGGAGAAATTATAAAAATCAAATATCAAAACTACAAGAATACTAACATATCTGGATCCTAAACGGTTAGAAAATCAAAGTACTTATACAAACTTTATAAACCCTCCCCTTTTTTGTTATTTTATAAACGTAAATACTTTTCCAGTGTAGTTACACCTCATTTGTTCGTAATCCATGGGTTGTTTGCCAGGGAATGCGGTGGTGAAGGGGTAGTAAGTGGTGTCTCTGTCAATTGAATGTTGTCCAGTCGAGCCGCTGGTCAGCGTTCCAATTGATTTGCTTTCATCGCCTTTCAATTGAGCTCATTTCTTGACATCTTATCTAGAGCATCCGGTATACGCCTCACAAAAAATACTCAAGATATCCGAAAGTCAACCATCCCATTGATAAACCCTGGATATTTTCGCTCAAATCACTGTTAACATTGATGGGGTTAAACCCATTTTTTATTTGTTATTTTTGTTTTTAGTTCACATGCAGACCAGCACTCAACACAATCCGTTTCTGGCTTAATCCCTATCGTAATCGTAGTTGTTACCATTATTATTATTATTATTATTATTGGTATCGTATAAATATGTTTATCAAAACAACAATTCACTATAGGTGTACGTACTGGTAAGTAGCATTTAGAGTTCTACAAAATATTGCGAAATGTGCAATGCTCTCGCTTGGCAATAATCAACAATAAAAACAATGGATTAGAGGGAGAGGATGAACCATATGTCTGAGTTCGCTTTTCGGTTGTGGGCAACATTGTAAGGTACATTGGATTGTTTCTTAGTGTTTTAATGCTAGCATATTTTAACCTGCACACATTTTGTGGTGTATAATTCGTTTTCGATTTGTTCACGATCGACTTCGATCCATCATGGAAATACATTGATTTAAATTATAAATACTCCTCTTTAATGCACTTTGGACGTGTGTATAAAATGTAAAAATATTCAAATACATATCTCTTTAACTGTATTTCGTTGTGTGCTGCTAAAGCGACTTGGCCACGCAGTGATCTCATGGATTAACGACGGTACAATTCCCTTGGCTCCTTCCGGGAGTTGCGTGAATCTTTCGTACAAAATACATACAACATCAATCAATCAATCAAGTAACAATATAAAACCTCGTGTGTGTATATAAAAATGCAATTGCTTGACTCGGGTCATCGATACCCCACAATTCGTTGAGCATTTCCAATGCAAACACAGTACAAAAATCATCTTAAGTACGAAGCACAACTTCCAGGCGATAACGTTGCGACAATACCCAAGATATTCGCGTGTCGCTATATACAAAAGTTCAGCTAACTACGTGTTATTACTGGAGAGAAACCAAGGAATGATCTGATGAATATGCAGCTCCCACAGCTCGCCGCCGATCCTTAAACAAAGGTGGTGGCATCATCGCGCCTTCGGATCACCGTCGTCTCACTTGGGGGCTCCGACTTTTGTGGCCCCGCCACCTCCGTCTGGGCCATCTTCATGGCGTGCTGCTTCTCGTACTCGATGATGTGCTCCCGCAACAGGAAGTTTTCCCGCTTGATGCGCTTCAACAGGCGTCCCGAGACATCCGGCACGGCCCAGCGCAGGATGCCCTGCAGCATGGTGATAATGTTCTGCGGGGAACAGGAACAGAGTAAGTTAACAATTCGATTATAGTGATTACGACGCTTCCTCGCACCTGGTAGATAACGATGAAGGCCAGCCGACCCGTCAGTATCTTCCAGTATATCATGGGACGCTTGTAGGGATGCTCATCTGTCGGCGAGTTGCGGAACTCTGTGTAGCGACACACCGTCTCATTCACATGCTGGCTGCCTCCCAGCAGAGGCTGCACCTGGAAGTCCTTGGTGTTGAACACAGCCAGCGTGAAGTTGAGATAGTTGTTTAGCTCGTGGTCGCCCATTGAGGCGGCGTACACGATTTTCGGTATGAGGTTCGTGCTAAATGCGATTATCATTGCCTGCAGGGGAGATCAGAAAGTGGGATTAGGCAACATCATTGCCTGACATGGGAATGGTGACTCACACTGGAGGCCACGGCTATGCGGGTGACGACGGTCATGATGCTGTGCCAAACGCCAATGTCGCGGGCTCGCATTCCCACCGGTCGTCGCAGGAAGCGCAGCATCTTGATGGCGTCCAGGCGCACCTCTATCACATTGTTCAGCAGGGCCAGCAGCGGCGCCAATGGGAAGGCCAAGCTAAACAGGGTGATGAAGCCGAATTGCACAACTTCGAGAGAGATAAGTTGTTATTAATATTAAATGACAACCCCTTTAAACTACAAGCCCTACCCATTTCGAGGTATTCCACGTAGAGGGAATTATTCTCGGCGGGCAGTAGATTATAGTCCTCGGTGAACTGGTTGTAGGGCACCAGACGCTGGTCCTGGTGACTCTTGTACCAGCCATGACGGTAGCTCAGCTCCTTAAAGGTGCGCATCAGATAGGGTATCAGCATCTCCACGATGGCATTGACCGCCTGCTTGCCGGCCATGATGATCACCAACTGCATGCAGAGCTCCATGAGGCAGCCGCCGGGATTGCATTCCTCCTGGCGGAAGCCCAGCACGCGATTGTACTTGGCCGGATAGCCGACGAACTTGCCCTTCAGGAAGGCAATGTAGAAGAGCGAGGAATAGTAATTGACAAACTGGAACACATAGTTTTTGATTGTTAGACTCTCGTCGTACTCCGTCTGGGTGCGACAGTACTCGTAGTTAGTCAGCTTAACCGCCAGACTGGAGTACACCATGTCCAGCAGCGAGATTACTATGAGGTCAATCACGCCCGCCGTCATGGGCAGGATCATAACCTTGAAAGTCATAGAATTCTCGCTGCCCAGAATGCTGTGCGAGGCCCGCTGTGCCATTCTATAGATGATTATGCCCGCTATGGCAATGATTGATATGCAAATCTACAAGAAAAACACATTAGAACCCACCTTCAGTGGAAGAAAAACTAAGGATCTACTCACAAACAATATCATGATGCTATAACTAGTAAAGTTGGGCAGGAACTTGATGCTCCAGAAGGGCACGTCTGGATCCAGGACGCTCGGCTTGCCATTCTGGTCCTCTTCATACGCCTTCCCGGCCAGCCTTCTGGAGCGTGATATTTTGGCCAAGTACTGCGGACGCGGGTGCTCCACGTGGTGGGTGAAGCCAGTCAGCCCCCAGCGGTGCACCAGACCCGCTGAGTAGCGCTTCCAGAACTCCAGGTACACTACCGCCCAAATGGACATCAGCAGGGCGAACACCACGGTCGATTTGTTGTCTATCAGATAGTTGAACTTGGAAGACGTGCAGGTCTCGTTCAGCCGCCAGTAGTCGCAGCTTCGGTCGCACTGCGGGCACATGATCGTGCCATTGTCGCTACAAATGTCCCGGCTAATCGGATCGCTGCTCCACGTGATGAAGCCGTAGAGGAAACAGAGCACTCCGAACACGCTGATTGGGATCAGCATTTGCGTGTAGAATCCCAGCCAGGCGAAGTATAGTGCCACCTTCGCCCCGAAGTAGTCTTTGATTTGGTCCAGTGGTTGCAGGCTATAAAAATAAATGGGGCGTATTATAAGTTTGTTTTTTATATATTCCTATTGTAATTCTAATCATTTAGGAATTCCTTTTGCTAAATAAACCTTGAATAACATTGATGTACCCTAAATACACATGAGTCTATTTTTTTGTACAAAGCATACACAAAAATCCATTTAAAAATCTAACAATACATTGAAGAACATGGATTCATGAGAATCTATATCGATTTTAAAATCGTAGAATATTATACATTGAAGAACATTGATATACCCTGAAAACATATGAATCTATTTGAATCTAATGATGTATAAAACTGCAAGAACACATTTTTCATTCTTGCAATACACTATCGTTATTGTTAACAATAGGTTTGGAACCAGGTTTTATTACATTTCCACTTGCAGCTGCCTAGTTTGTTTTCCTAACTCCAAACTTGCCTCCAAACCAACTTTTCACAGCTCATATTTCGCTTTAAAAACTGCCTTTCCAAGAATCTACGATACGGAAAACTCCTATGTCTGCATAAACAGAAAGAAGATCATATTCTTACTTCTTCCACTTGGATATGTTGGCCCACTCCTTGAGCAGACGATCGCGATCGTCTTTCTGTAACACAATATAGAGACTATAAGTAGGAAGTAGTGGATCTATTTAGAAATGGAATCATACATCATGCAGGGTATAGGCGCAGGTATATACGCCATCCTGGACGAGCTTCTCGATGCCCAGATTGTCGGCCGTCTCCTCGCCCTCGACGAAGTGCTGGCGCTGCAGAATGAAGTTGATGATGAAGTAGCGGGTGCCGGCATCCAGGAAGTTCGGGTGCTCCGTGTCGTACAGCTCCAGGTAGTTGCGGGAAAACTCGAAGTGGATGCGCGATTCGCGCTCCGGAAAGAGGACCGTATTCAGCTGCACGGAGCTGAACAGGCTGCGGCACATGCGGCTGAAGCAGGACTTGAACTCGTGCGCCGACTCGGCGAAGATTTGGTCCTGGCCGGGAATCGGCTTGAGCGGCACCTTTATCTTGAGTATCTCCGCATAGCGATACAGCACCTCCGCCGGCGCATGGATCTTGACGAAGTGCACCCGCTGCACCTTGTTGTGCTCCAGCTGCAGACCCTCCCGCTGCAGATTCGCCTCGAAGATCTCGCACTTGCGCCGCTGCTCCTCCGACTGGACCTCGCCATTGTAGGCCAGTACAAAGTCCACGCTCCTTTTGCCATCGTCGAAGCGTCTGTAGGTCTGTAGAAGATTGATGCGATGTTTGTGGGAAGAGAACGATACAGAGATTAAGAGCATTAGAATGGGCTGCTACATGTTTATATATATATGAGTCACTCCAGAGAGAGATCTTAAAAATACATCTGCTTATCAACTAGACGGAAACAAAGCGTGTGGGTGCGCGTGTGCCTACACCTCCCCCTGGTCACCCGGTAGCCCGGTCACCCAATCACCGTGGCGGACTCCTCCCGCTGATTCCTGGAGCGCAGGCCGCGCAGGAGGCAGCAGTTCAGCATGGGGGAATGGGAATGGGAATCGACCGGCACCCGGAACCCAGAACCGAAACGAAAGAGCTAGAAACACAACCGTCGCAGCCGAGATACGAGAGGCTAGTGATATTCCGTGCGATCTGCAGGGACCACTGATTGCCCAGCTGTTCGCTCCGATCGGCTTCAGCTCCAAAGTGCCCAAGTACCGAAGTGCCTGACTTATATATTAAATTACAGTATACAAAAAATCGCATTAAGTGTTCATACCCAATCCCGCAAGCAAACTATAGGAAAAAGAGAAATATAAACAAACAAAGGAGAGCGTGAAAGAAGGCGGCAAGAACTTCATCAAGTGCATAATATCATTGCAGCAAAACATTAGGATCTTATAAGTGACGAGTGTGGCCAAAGGGAGTGTGTACAGTGGTCGCTCAATAACTAGATGTATGAAAATAAAACTCACTAAGGCATTCTGTTCAATTTTGTCATACGTTTTCTAACATTTTCTAAAAATAATCAAGACCTTATATAGATAATTTAGGGATTCTGATCATTCTAAATTTAGAAAATTCCATTTTACTTTCACACAAAGGCCTCGATCTTTTAAATTTACTTATAAATAAAAAATGATTTATTATTTTATAAGATATAGAACCATTAGAATTAGTTATTATATTTAAAATATATAATAAAAAGAAAACAATTTTTTTTTAGGGTAATTGAACCTTTGGATAATCATATATAATGGTATTAAAACTTTCGCGAACTTAAGAAAAGCTAAAAGACACTATACTTTGATCTTAGACATATTATCTAAGCTTAACAAACTGAATTACAAAAAACTTAAGGCCTTTTACTGCGATATCTTTTTAATAAAACTCTTATTTAGCTTGTAGTTTTAACTATAAGAAAGCAATAAATAATAATAGTATATTTTTTCTATTTTGACTAGAGCCCTGCATGAATCAACAGTATATTGCGATAAGAATCATGAAACATGCGAATCCCGTGTCATTTTTTATAGTATTTTAAATGTTGTGAAGATGAGTAATAATAAAATAATTTAAGCAACATTTCGGATCTAAGATATAAAATCTGTTATCGCTGAAAATCTTGGTTACCCTCCCCTGAAGAACTCGCGTTTCAATTTTTTCTTTTTATTTCTTGTAGGTTATTCAACGCAAGAATATAGAAAACGCGAATACTTCAGACGAAGATGACAAAAAAAATCATTTTGTAACACAATGATAGAAAAAACTCTCCAGTCTCCTTACTTTTGATTCTAATTTCTACACAAAAAAGGATGAAGCACTACAGATGTAATTTTTTAAGTTCCCTAAGAATGCCTTTATCAGAAGGATCCATCGTAAAGGCGACCACTGCACCACTGCCCACAAAAATTCGAGTGTGGAAGCTTGGATGAAAGCTCTGGCAACGGGTGAAAGTGAAAGTGGCTGGGAAATGGGGTGAGATGGAACAACAGCAACAGCAAGGCAAAAATGAGGATGAGATCGATAATCGATGTGTGTGCGCGGCAGTGCAAAAGCGAAGGCTTTCTTCAACCAGAGTTGTGAAACGTATTTGGTTTTGATATCTGAATTTGAGTTTGATTTTGAATTTGAATTGGTTCGTTATGTTACTGTCGTTGTTTACCCTTGATTTCCACTGGGAGTATGTTATTGGCAATTTCTTATCTTTATTAGAAATGTTGCTACTACTTCTTAACAGACGTCTAGAGACCTCATCGTCACCACCGCCATGTCCTCCGCCATCTCCTCCGGCCACCCCAATGCCAGTGGGCAGGTGGTTTCGTCCATTTTGCAGTGCAATCATTTGGGCGGCGATGGCGGCGTCCGTGTGATCACCACTTCCGCCTCCATTGAGGTGCTCCAGCGCCGTGGATTGCCGATAGCCGGGTTGCCAGGCCAGGGCCGCATGCTCGGCAGATGTTGCCCCTCCCAGACGCAGGCTGCTCCTGCCCTCATCGCCGGCCAAATCGACCGCCGAATGGTAGATGGTGTTCCGCGACTGGGAGATCGATTTCCGGTGCGCCGCCGCAGCAGCCGCCGCCTCCGATTCCGCCAGCGATATGGTGTCGAAGTACAGGCTCTCCCGCTCGTCCATTTCCGATTCGGGATAGTCGTAGTCGTGGGTGCGGACTGCAACGAAGGGTGAGATTAGTCGGAAGTTCTGGCTCAAGTACTTGAGATGAGATCAGATCTGATCGGTTTGGATCGGATGAGATGAGAGGTGAGGCGGTGGTGCTGATGAGTTGTTAGTGGTTACGTTTCCATTACAATAAAGAGTGCATGATTGTGGTGAGAAGAAATGCTATACCATGTATACCATGAAAATTAAAAATGACAACACATAGGAATTTACCAATGGAAATGGGTAATACAATGGGTAATCTCTCCAGGGTTCAATGGAAAATGGAGCTATATTCTCTTCTTTTACTTTTAGCTCTTAAGTAGAACTAAAACTAATATCGCAACATATTAAACTTTATCGAATAAACATTAACTTTAAAAGGAAGACACTCAAGTTATAAATGGTTTGACCCAATTCTCTTTATACAGAATTTCCAATTAGGTGACATCACATAACACCAACGCCCATGACTAATGTGATCATTGGTACCCAAAGATATAAAAATGAAATGCTAAGCTAAAATTATATGACCCTACTTACAGAAAATAAATATTCGGGACTAACATATTTTTTAAATATAATATTTTCTATATATATTAAACTTTAAATCTTTTGAAAGCATTGAAATTTTAAAAATGAAATCGGTGTATAAAAAATAAACTAATCAACTATGAAAAACAAATGAAAGCTTTAATTACCATCCAATTTTGATATAGTAGGAAAGTAAAGGGAACATAAATAGATCCCTAAGTGAAAAAGGTGAAAAGTACCTATGAGAACCCAAAGAAAATAATGATAATCTGGAAAAGTTGAGAACATTAACTGAGGATTCTGTTATATAAAGCAAAATAAAAATAGGTTCCTAGGTAATAAAATGAAAGCCCATGATCATCTTTCAAATATAATACCTATAGTTTGAAACAATGACCATTGATTGAGATTAGGGCCGGAACTCGTTTCGAAATATCAGTTCAGCCAATATTAATTACTGATAAGCCGATAGTGAGTCTGTGGCCATGATAGTGGGGATGATGGCATTTGATGGCCCACCGGGCAGGCCAATTTGGAAGCCAACTTATCGGAGGCGAGCTGCCGCTGATACCAGCCAAACCGTTTGACTCATTTAAATGCGGTCAATTACATAAGTGCCCCATAAGTGCGATACACCCGTGGAAAAATGCGTGTGAATGTATGAATGAATAAAACGAATGAATGGGGTGGCATCTACTAATGGTGATGATCAGTTTCCGGCGCAGGAAACCACCAAACCAAACTACAAACGGCACAAACTAAACAAACTCAAGCTCGAATCAAAACTAAACAATGCAAAATGGTTCAAAAAAACCATATGGTATATAGAACTTGTACTGGAATGGATACAACGAATATAAAATGAAACAAGTTCGAACATATATGTATGCATGTTTGTCTGTATGGCATGTACATAATAAGACTGAAACAAACAAATTTGCATGACAACGGGTGCGATGTTTACTCATTAAAGTATTTACCCGCCGAATACATGATTGGTGGCAGGGGGAAGAGCTAGGTGAATGTCTTGACGGCAGTTTTTGGAAGTCGATCGATCGCAGATCCCTCACAAGGTGTGGTGCCAGCGATCCTGGCGATCCTGCTGATCCCGCTGATCCCTCTTAGGATCCCTCGTTTCGAGTCCTGGATTTTTCGGCACTTTCTCGGCGGCTGCGCAGCGGCTCCGACTTCCATGCATCACGATTTTCGGACTGCCGGCAGCGAAAAAACAGCGATTGATGCAGGACAAAGCTCGTGGCTCCAACAAAAAATTTAAATATATTTAAAAAAAAAAAAGGAGATACTGCAACTAAAACCCGCGCACACACAGAGATCCACCAGCGAATGATGTCAGAGGGAAAAATAAAATAATAAAAATGTAGAGCCAGAGAGGCGAAATATGCGTACGCTCGCGTCGTTTGGCGATTACTGAAAACAGAGTACGAAAAGAATAATAGAGGCTGAAATACACAAATTTGGTTCGGGCTTGCCAGGCAGCTAACCAACCTCAGAAATCGCCGACAGCCACAATAAATGATTGCCCAAATAGGCGTGCAGCGAGAACAGTGGCCACAAATCGGGGAAAAATAATGTACACCCCTGCAGCAATACTATTTTGTGACACAGAACCCCGGAAAAAAGAGGTCTAACTAACCCTAATATAGAGAATTTCAAGATATTATTATAATATAGCTAAAGTGCATTGCAGAAGTTCAGAATTTTACGAAGTTGACGGTACCAAGTTCAGATTTATTTTAAAAAATTTATTTCAAATATTCAAAATATCTTGAAATTCCTTGAAATTTTGATATAAATAAAATACTCCAAGTTAGAAAAGTTGCTTACTTTCAAAACTAGAACCTATCTTTACCAAGTTCAGATTTATTTTAAAAAATTTATTTCAAATATTCAAAATATCTTGAAATTCCTTGAAATTTTGATATAAATAAAATACTCCAAGTTAGAAAAGTTGCTTACTTTCAAAACTAGAACCTATCTTTTTTATATTTAAAATAATATTATTTCTGAACCATTTAAAAAAATTTTAAATTTACAACTGGTACCCATTTTATAATTTTATAATATCATGACAGCTTTAAGAGACTTATAAAATAAGTTAATAAACCATTATTATTATTATTATACCATTCAGTTTTAGATTAACTAATGCCACTGTAACCATATTAATATTTATACTGAAAAACGCACCCATTCGCATCGAGTATTTGGCGAACGAACAACTTTTTTCCTCATCTTACAAATAAGTAAATCTAAACAGTCGATTGTGGTTTAGATTCGGATTCGTGTATATGTAGGTAATTCAATGATCGGGCAACTATACGTTGATATAAACAGCACTTAATGCACTGCGATCGGGTAGTTTTCCTTCATTTCCCTGAATTTTACGGCGAGTAGAATTTAATTTATAGCACCATTTTAATAGGTAGTGCTTTTAACGATAATGTGAAGAGAGGTATTCAAAAAATTTTCAAAAATTAGAAACTGAAATATTCCAAAATTCTGAACCCGACTAAACAAAAAGAACAAAATGTTTAAAAATGCTACTTTTGCAAATAGTCATCGGCTGCTTATACAAAAGAGGGGTACGATTTATGATTTGAGTCAACTAGATTGAACTTTCTGAATATAATTCATAAATATGGTGTATACTTCACAGGCTTAACTCTATTATTAAGATTTTAAGGACCAGAAAATACCTTTTGAGATACATAGATAGATAATGTTCATAGATGACTATATCTAAGGAACTAGAAAATGTCTAGGATCATATAAGCTCGTTATTATGGTGAGATATTCCATTTACCTAATGACCAGTTCCTAAAGTATCACTAGGTCATATTGCTTTGGTCATTAATGCATCATTTCCTTGGGAAAGTGCTCTAACCAATGCCGAAACACGATAGCCACTAGCCAGAATCATTAACCACCGAAATCCCTGGGTGCTCACGAATAATTCATAATTATAAAGATTTTAAGGACCAGAAAAGATCTTTAAGATAGAAGATAATGTTCATAGATGACTATATCTAAGGACTGGAACTAGAAAATGTCTAGGGTCATATAAGATCATTATAATAGTGAAATATTCCATTTACCTAATGACCAGTTCCTTAAGTTTCATTAGGTCATATTGCTTTGGCCATTAATGCATCATTTCCTTGGGAAAGTATTCCAACAAATGCCGAAACACGATAGACACTAGCCAGAATCATTAACCACCGAAATCTCTGGGTGCTCACGGAGAATTCATAATTATAAAGATTTTAGGGACCAGAAAAGACCTTTTGAGATAGATAGATAATATTCACAGATGACTATATCTAAGGACTGGAACTAAAAAATGTCTAGGATCATATAAGATCTTTATTATAGTGAAATATTCCATTTACCTAATGACCAGTTCCTTAAGTATCACTAGGTCATATTGCTTTGGCCATTAATGCATCATTTCCTTGGGAAAGTGCTACAACGAATGCTGAAACACGATAGACACTAGCCAGAATCATTAACCTTGACGGAACCGCCGAAATCCCTGGGTGCACACGAATAATTCAGCGGGGGAGAAGGTTGGGTTGGGCTAACATGTTGGCGGCAAAGGTAAAGGTCAAGTTGCTCCGTAGATTGTTGACAAATCAAAGTGCGAAAAGAGTTCTCGCATTCGTACACATATCTATATAAGAACGAAACCTGTTTGGCATATGTATAATGGAAATGGGATCCATAAAAAGGTGCGGGGGGAACTAGTCCAAGACACGCGAATCGCTTGGAAATGGAGAAATTCGCCGGAGAAAGCTCTATTCCCGAAATTCCGGATAATGATGTTGCCTACGACGACGACGACGACGACGATGATGATGATGATGATGATAATGGTGATAATGCTGATGATGCACTACACCTTCGGTTCTGTCTATGTGGACATTTCTATTTTTAGCAAACTGCAGTGGCCGAAAATAGGCGGAAAGTCTGTCGTTGGAATATTGGACAGTATAGCCTATAGAATAGCGAGATATTGGTTAGGCACAAGGCGTTAGTACAGCTGGCGATACCAATTCATTTGGGCTTCCTTTTTTGAACTCACCTGGTTTGTTGTCGTTGACTTTAGTTAGTGTTCACCGTGGTTGACGGCCAAGGCCATTTCCTGTGCCTCCTGACTGCTGCCCGCTTCCCGCGCACTCCCCGCTTTTCGCACAGCCGACAAACAAACAATTAAACTCGAAAGGGAAGCGGAAGCCGCCAGCAACACTTGTTTTTATTAATTTAATTTAATTTAATTTGATTTTTCCTCGAAACGGAACGAGGCCAGCGTTGCCAGACGCACTGCATTATCCAATCAGCTGTTGAATGGGTTAACCGTCGCCGTTCGTTTATCGATAGGTTATCGATTGTGTAACATACGGATTCCACTGCAAGATGTTAAAGTAAAGATTCAACCAGTAAGCATTTTTGTTTTAAATATAAATAAAAAACATAAAATTTAGTTAAGAAAGTATAATTTTTCTGTTCATAGTGTACCAAAATTGTCTGATAGTTGCTCGAATATAAAATAGTAACTTAGTTTTCTGAAAATTGAATCGATTTTGTTCCGTATTCTTTCTGTGTGAAAAGGGTATTAATAAATCGTTTCCAAAGCAGTGACTTGTGACTTTTCAATATCAGTGACTCCAGCTCAGTTTGTCCACCACTAGTAATGTTTTGATCCGACTTGACGGGAACATCTGGATTTATTTTGTAAAGTGCAATAAATTGAGGGTGGCTGGAGAACCCTGGATGAAAGCGGGGCGCCATGGTGTACATCGACCATAGTGAGTGCAAATAGACTCTAAAGCATCCAAAAATATTAATAACTTGTTTGTTTTGCCTCTACAGATGGGCGCGTGTGGGAGAAACGACCTTGGGACTGGAGAAGAATAGTGGAGCTATTCGTGGGGATATGGTTTGCCATAAAGCAGCTGTAAGTGTTTCCGAAGTAGGTCCTAGTGTTGAAAAGGCGTTAATACAGCACGTTTTCCCTGCAGATTCCTGACTTTTCTGGCCCCCTTCATGGGCACCGATAACCAGACCAATCCACGTCGTGGAAATGGATGGGGTGGTGGTGGAGGAGGATGGGGTGGTGGCGGAGGCGGCGGCGGAGGAGGAGGTGGCGGAGGAAGACCAGGCTCAGGAGGACTAAGACCAAACCGCCGGATTGGACGCATCCAGCCGTCAATGAGCTGCAATATGCCCGCGGCGGGCGGATGAGGATAGTAGCGACATCCGGTTCCCAAAACTCTTGGGAGGATGTCGCGCCGACAAGAGGTTGGCCACGCCAGGCAGCTCCACAAAACGGCCCGGAAATCACGGTTTATCTCGCCCCCGTGGCGCCTATGACGCAGTTCTCCCAAACTCGGACTCGAGCGGAGTGCTGCTGAACACGATAAATCACTGATTTCTGGGTCGCTGCTTACGTGGCCATCGTCGGTCCTATGAGCTCATGAACAAGCTCGAATTTAGCTACAGGTTTTTAAATCGGTCTACGGGTTTATGTGTAAAACATAAAGAAACAATTGTATATTGTAATCCTGACAAAATGTTCAAATAAAAACCTAGAATAACTTTTGCAATCACTGTTTTTCAATGATTTCTAAAAACGGGAATTTTGTATGCTCAAAAATAGTTTCGAAATCTTTACAGAATTTTCAAGGCAAAACCTATAAGGTATGGTCTGACTTTTCTTTAATAACTATAAAACAACTCTAGTTACTGACCATTTGAATACAAAATAATAGTCTTTTTTTATATCTAAAATTCATTTCAAAAAAAAAATCTTTATAATTATAAAGTACTATGAAGAGTTTTCGAGTTATTATTTTCATAATATTTTTCATATTATTTTCATAAAATAGCTCAAATTTGTCACTTTTTTAATTTAAAATAACACCTAGAAAATTAAAAACAGTGATTTTCGGATGACATCAGTGTAGGCTAGTCGATATATTTCGATTGCAGTGAATCAGCTGTTTTGTTTGTCCATCTCTAAAAACCACGTCAAGTGTGTAGTTTTGTATACAAATCTTATAAATTCAGGTTTGACCCCGGATAGGAAATATTCCAGAAAAACCGAGAAGATCTTGCACGCTGATTGAGCTGCAACATGGCGTACATTGATCAAAGTAAGTGGCTGTGGATGAGCAAGTGGAGTCCAGTGAGCTAATCCCTTTGTTTTGCAGATGGTCGCCTCTGGGAGAAACGTCCTTGGGACTTGAGACGTGTTTTGGCCCTATTCGTGGGCATCTGGTTCGCCATCAAGCAGCTGTAAGTGGTCCATGGATTACTAATGTTCTAGGTGATATAACCCAGTACCATCCTTGCAGATTCGTATCGTTCCTGGCTCCCTTTAGCGGTAACGATAACAGCGGTGATAACTCCCGCCGCGGAAATGGATGGGGAAGTAGCTGGGGAGGAGGAGGTGGCGGCGGAGGCGGCGGCGGTGGAGGAGGAGGAGGAGGCGGTGGATATGGCGGAGGAGGATTGAGACCCAACCGCAGGATCGGACGCATTCCTCCGCCCTCCCAATCCTGCAGTGCCGGTGGATGCTGCGGTTAATCAAATAGTTTAAGCGTTTTGGCCTAAAGAACTGCTAAACCAAAATGCTCCCACTCTTTACGCCTAAACATCAATATCACCCCCATGATGCAGCAACTATGGTTTATAGTTCTCTGTTTCGAACACACATATTATAGCTCGATTTTAATAATAAGGTTTTGGACTGCTTGAGCAAGATACAAAATACCATATACTTTCCAATAAACTTCTTAGTTTCTCAACTAACAATAAAAAAGAGATTTTTATAACTTACTGACTCTAGGCATAATGATGAATCTAAAAATAGATTTTATTATAGGATATGTATTTGGAACATTTTTCCTACTTTGGTTTTAGTTGCAAATTATTTATATTTGTGTTAAAGGTTAAAGGAGAACACACAGCTAAAATCAAAGAAGCAAATTAACTGAATCTATACTTATTTCTATTTGCTTAGAACCGAAATATTTTATTTTTGTATACAACTTTCGAAATACTTGTCAAATTATTTATTATAAATAAACGGAATACCCCGAATGTACTTTTTGGCATTTGAAAATAAGTGCCAGTGAAAACCATCTGGCAACGCTGCCCGGCATATGTTCAGTCGACTGGTGGGAAGAAGAAGCACAGATGCGGCGGCTGGTGCGAAATTGGAATGGCCGGTTGTTATTCAACGGCAAATCCGGCCAAGAAATTGTTGGACATGCCGGTGTCCATCAGGAGGCCAAGTCCGAGTCCTCTACCAAGGAGGAGGGAGCGGGCGAGGTGGATAAGAATGGCTACGGCGCCAAGCACTGCATGAAACTGGTGGAGTAAGTAGCTCAAGTGGAAGATCCAATAGATCCATACTTAATTGATCCATATATTCCCCTAGGAAGTACGACTATGAGAACTACCTGTGCACCCTGCTGCTGCCACGGGAATTGCGACGAGCTGCCTTCGCCCTAAGGGCATTCAATGTGGAGGTTTCCAGATCCGTCAGCGGCCATGTGAGTGGGGCATCCGAATTCATGGGGATTACTTACACAGCTAGGGAGAACCTTTTGCCTACGTTTCAGTGAAAGCTCCTACTCCACCTCCGGCTTAATTAGCCTATTGTCATAAATACTTTCCCTAAAACGTGCTACCTTAATATGTTCTATCAGAAGTCTTTAAGATGTGTATGTACATGCGTTAACCTTATTCTCCTGCAGATTGCACATATGTAAGTTTTATAACCTTGTCTCCTCCGAAAGCTTAGGGTCTACCCCAAAATTCTGTATTCTTTAATTTATCTTGTCCATTCCAAACGGAAAGATAAAATACCTCTACATATTTCTATACTATGTTTTCTAAAAACATGAAAAATACTAGAAGAGGGTTAACCATATTCCACAATAGTTTCCAAAAAATAGTACTGTTTTTCCCAGGCTGCCTTCCTGAAAAACAAAATCAATCATACTTATAATAAAAAGATAGATCAGCAAACTGCTTATAAAAAAAAATGTATTTATAATGGAAAATCCATAAATTATATAACCCTATCTGCTTAGATAATAATTAATGAACATCAGCTGTAGTCTCATGGTCTAATAAGTTTATCACTTTATATACTTTTAGCTAGTCGAGCCCCAAATCGCCAAGCTGCGCCTCAAGTTCTGGCACGACTCCATAGACAAGTGCTTCGAGGCGGAGTCGCAACGCTCCTACGTGGAGGACCAGCCCGTCCTGCGCGAACTGAAGCACACGGTGGGCAGCCGCAAGCTGAACAAGGTGTACTTGCGCCGCCTGGTCACGGCACGCGATCGTCCGCACACCCATGGATTCGAGACGGTCCGCGAACTGGAGGAGTACGCCGAACAGACCTTCTCCTCGCTGCTGCTCCTGCTGTTGGAGGTGGCCGGAGTGCGTGATCTGCAGGTGGACCATGCCGCCTCGCATCTGGGCAAGGCCCAGGGAATAGCCACCCTACTGCGGGCCATTCCGCTGGCGGGACGTCAGCAGGCGGCCTGTGTGCCGCTCGAAGTGCTTGTGCGCCATGGCGTCAGCCAGGAGCGCATCATTCGCTGCAAGAGCGATGACAAGGGCGTCGAGGAGTGCATATTCGAGGTGGCCAGTGCCGCCAATGGGCACCTAAAGCTCGCCAGGCAGCTCAAGGATCAGGTGTCGCCCCTCGTGCCCAAGATCTTCCTCACCGCCGTGGCGACGGATGCCTATCTGGAGCGCCTGCGTCGCGCCAACTTCCTGTAAGTATACCTATTATATTAGCTAGTCAATGTTTAAATACCCTTGAAGTATAGATCCTTTACTTTTACATCACATATTAACAAATGTTTTTGTTCCAATCCTATAGGCTTACCCACAAAAGCTGCACAGGACGTGACTCCATGCTGCCCGCACGTCTATTTTGGAAGTCGCTATTTAATCGGTACTGATACCAGTTACTTTAGTAGTAGTAAAACTAGGCCTAATGCCACATTGTTGACTTCTTTAAGTAAAACCGTTTTAAAACCACTGCCTTTAAAATCTCTGGGATTGATGGAATACATTTTGCCAAGATTGTTAAGCTCTACTCTGAGAGTTATGAGTATAAGATTCGAAACTTAACTGGCATGAATTATATTTAATAAAAATTGTTTTAATCAGGGGTGCCTAAGAAATTGCCAGCGGTAAGTCGAGTAAAATTTATATTGATGTACAAAAAAAAACGACAATAGCAAACTATTATCAAATGGAATGGGTTTACAAATGGGTGCCTCTTTTTGGTGTCTTTTTTGCCGACTGTCTTCTTTTCTAGGAGAAAGGATTGCTTTAAGAAAAGCATTGCAACATGGTAAAAAATCGAAGAAATTTGTCAAAATATGGAAGAAACGAGAAGAAAAGTACAAAATTTGTTCAAAAATTTTTTCACCAAATCTAAACCCTATTTTTTCGTCCTAAAAATTTAGTTTTTTGGCTGCCACAAAAAATATATAATTCAGAATGAGGAATGTCATACCTCGTCGAGCTCGTTGTTTAAATTCCAACCCGATTACATTCCAACCTGAAAATTATTGCCATTTTTCGCAAAATAAGTGATGTAACCCCTTACAAAAAATGCAAAAACTGGTCAAAAAATAAATTTTCCTTAAAATGATGGGGATCGTTAGCATATCTAGCAGGCTGTTCAAAACAGTCGGTCTTTTAGCTGTACGCCTTGATTTGGCCAAACTACGATTGAAAAGCCGGAAAGAATAGTCGCATTTTTGACTAAAATCTGAATCTCGTATTTTTGACCAAAATCTGAGCCATATTTTTAGCCCTAAAAGTTCAGTTTTTTGGCTGCCAAAATAAAAATAAAAGTCAGAATAAGGAATGTCATATCTCGTTCAACTAGTTGTTTAATTTCCAATCCATTGGCATTCTAAGCTGAAAATTTTTAATTTTTGCCATTTTTCAAAAAATAAGTGATGTAACCCCTTTAAAAAAATGCGAAAACTGGTCAAAAAATAAATTTTCCTTAAAATGATAGGGATCGTTATCATATTTAGCAAGCTGCTCAAAACAGTCGCTCTTTTAGATGTACCCCTTGATTTGGCTAAACTACGGTTAAAAAACCGTTTGATACTATGCCATTTGTTGAAATAAGAAATGATTATTTTAATGATCTATTTAAAATGCAAATGAAAAACTTGCTTGAAGAGGGTTAAGAGCTATGCAGGAATATCATTATTCCGATTCGGCCCGGGGGATACTATCGATGACAGGCGATCAAGGGCCCGTTCCGAAGATGGTATCGAAGTGGAGCGAACGATACCCGCGTAGTACGGTAGTTGCTAGCTGATTTCAGAGCGTTTTAGGCGCAGTTTTAGTTTTTTTTATGAATGTTAGAATTGATGTGGAAAGTGTGTTTGGGTTGGATATTATTGAAAACGGAGCAGTGCAATAATCGCTCAACAAGATAGGCACCGTTTTTTTTGTCCCGTTTCCGATTCCGGTTCCGGGAGAATTGCAACGCCTTTTGGGCATTGGTGAGTTTCTCCGGACTTTCTTCTCGTTTAAGATTCCCTTTTCATAGCCATTTATCGCACATTCTCTTTATTCAGTTTCCCCTTTTATTTTGCCCACTTTGCGTTGCAATTTCGGTGCTCCTCGCATTTAACGTAACGGTTCTTTTTCGCCGCCTCCTTCACACACAGCGAAACAAGAGGAAGAGGAAATTCGAGAAGAGAAGAAGAGAGGAGACCGCAATATACGAAAGATAGGCGTGTGTGTGTGGAACTACGGTACTTTTACACTGGTGGCCGTAAAAAAGTGAAAGTCAGCCTTATTAATTAAAAATCCTGAAATGAAATAAAGTGTCAAAGTAACTAAAACATTAAAAAAAAAACGTAAGAAAACAAAACAAAAAAATCAAAAACAAAAACAAAACTTATAAAAATACACAAAAGACATATAAAATATTTAACAAAATAAAAATAAACAAAAAAAAAAAAAACAATAAAAATCAGAAAAGTTTTCGAATTCAAAAAAGAAACTAAAAAAATTAAACATAATTTAAACTTAACTTAAACTTAGTTATAAGCAACTAAGCGATCCGTGCCGAGCAATTTTTTATACCCAAAACTCGAGCCACGATCGCCACACAATACTATTCTATGTTCACCACCCGAATATCCGGCGAAATGAAGATCTTTGCCGCAGATGTTGCCGAGAGCAGCGCATCAGCAACATGCAACACGCCCGTGCAGCAGCAACAGCAGCAGCAGCAGCAGCAACTCGAGTTCCGGTCACGAATGTCCAATGGATCGCCAGGCTCCAAGACGGGACAATGCCATCTGAAGTTCGGCAAGTACAACAATAAGACGGCCAACCTGCTGCGCCAGGTGAGCAGCTGTCACAGCGGCAGCAGCAACAGCAGCAACACCAGCAGCAACAGCAGCAACAACGAGGCCAGCAAGAGCCAACAGCAGCAGCAACTGCACTATTGCAACAGCAGTCACTCGTGGGCACGCAAAAAATACTTTGGCAACAGCAACAGCAGCAACAACAATGTGCAGCAGCAGCAACAACAGCAGCAATCTGCGTACTACCAGCGACAGCAACAACAGCAACAACATCAGCAGCAGCAGCAGCAACACCAGATTCAGCAGCAGCAGGATCAGCAATCCTTAAACAACAACAATGTGCTAATGAAGAATCAAAATATCTTGCAACCGCAAATCTCAGATTGCAAGTCCAGCGACAGCAACAACAACAGCAGCAGCAGCAACAACAGCAGCAGCAGCAACAGAATAGCGGCAAAGCCAGCCAAATTTCTTAACGACAACAGCAGCAGCAGCAACATAAGTAACAACAGCATCGGCTGCAGAAATAGCAACAGCAACAGCAACACCATTAGTACTAAGAAGCGCAACTCATCAGCGGCAGATGCAACTGCTGCCTTCTATCGCAAGGAATCTGGAAACCCGGAAGTTGCAGCAGGGACAACGGAAACGGATGCAGCAGCAGCAGGAACAGATGCCTGCAACATTAGTCCCCCAACGACGGGATCGAGCTCAGGGAGTACCAGCACGGAGACATCCTTGGCTAAGACTCAGGATCCAGAACAGGATCAGACGGCGAAGCAGCGACCGCGACAGCAGCCCCTTAGTTTCTGGAAAACCAATTACCCGCAGGCAACCGCCAGCCAGCTGAAAGATGTGAGTGGGTTTCTGTAAAGAAGGGTTTTCTTTATCATATATAATATAGTATAGTTTTCTTTATAATATAATTTTATTTGCTTATCGCTTTAATTATGTCATTACAACATATTATTAAAAAAATATGGCTGGAAACTATGCATCAGTTTGGAATAGGTCTTGTAGCTTTACAAACAGATTCAAATTGTTTCAAATAGTTTTATTAGCATATTAAAGATTCATGATATATGTTGCTTTACATTTCAGAAGGAGACGGTCGCAGCAGTGGTATCGGCAGCCGCAGCCGCTGCATCCGAGCAGCAGCAGCAACAGCAGACGCTGTCCTTCGAGCACAGACGCAACTCGGGCTACCAGCAACATCAGCAGAACAACAACTATCAGTACTACTATTCGCAGCCCAAGCAGCTGACCATCGCCTCCTTTCTGCAGAAGGAACTGCTGCCCGAGAGCAGTGAAAAGCCCACACAGCAGAGCAGCAGCAACACAGGCAACAACAGCAGCAACACAGGCACCAGCAACAGCAATAGCAACAACAGCAGCAATCTCCTCAGCAGCAGCGGCAACAGCAACAGCAACTACTCACGGCAGCAATATGGCCACCAGTCGGTTGGGAATGGCTACCATCAGCAGCAGCAGCGCTACCGCAATGCCCAGAATGCCTACCAGCAATACCAGCAGCAGCATCACGCCCAGCAGCAACATTCGCACCAGCAGGGGATGGGCAACTCGCACTTCCGCCGGAAGAACAGCGACAACAGCAACCACAGCAGTGGGATCAACCAGAAAAAGATGCACTACAGTCCTCCGGGAAAGAATGGAGAGCCAACGGACAGATCCTCTTCGGGACAGCAGCAGCAGCAGCAACAGCAACACCACCATCCGCATCAGCAGCAGAAGACCATTGAGATCCTGGCCAGCAGCAACTTTAACGCCATGCACCGCCGGATGCAGGGGGGAAACAACAAGAATGGCTACTACCAGCACAACTATCACCCGCTGGCCGGTGAGACCGGATCCACGCCCACGCGTTCCGAGCACCAGAATATCTACAATCTCACCTACATCCATGTGGACATGGAGGCAATGGCAACCGGTGAAGCTGGAGGACCAGCAAATACAGTGGTAACAGGAGCAACACCGGTGGTCAAGCCTTTGCTGCCGAGCAAGCCGAGCATTTCCATAACCCCAGCTGCGGCTACAACGCCAACTTCCACCGTGGAGCGAGCCATGCCTCCTGCTCCGCTTCGCTCCGTATCCGCTCCTGCTCTGCCGGCGCCAACGAGCCATGTCCGCAACATGTTTGCCCCGCCACCGCTGGCACTGATTGGTGCCCACGGCCTGCTCTCCCCGGTGACCACCACCTCCACGCCCACCAAAATGATCAGCTGCGCCCAGCTGGACGAGGCCATAACGGCGGCGGCCGCCAGCGGTGACCAGTCGGTGACCACGAGTCCCAGTTTTAACCAGGCGGGGTCCTTCATTATTCCACCCCAGCAGCAGCAGCAGCAGCCGTCGCACCTAATCCCGGCCTGCTCCACGTCACAGCCTCCGCCACCGCCGCCGCCACAGATGTTCTTCCACTTTGCCGAGGGGTTCTGCAATCCGGGAATGGGTCACCAGGCACGTCCAGCTCCCGTGTGGCCTCATTCCACTTCACCCTGCTATCCGGCTTCCTATGGATCCAGCTGCAGCCTGAGCGGAACTGGAACAGGATCGGGAACCTCCCCTCACAACAAGGATGGGAATGCGGTTGGACTGAGGCCCGTGTCGCCCGCTCTATCCTCTTCCTCACTGGGCAGTGAATCCCATTGGAGCAGCACCAGCAATCGCAGTCGGTATGTGCGAAATGGGGTTCCTAAGATAAAATCGTTATAGTATTAATTTTCAGCTTGGGCCATGGAGGACACCTCTCTATATCGCCAACGCCCAGCGCTCTGGGCTCTGCCCAGCTTTCTCCACATCTGGCCGAGATGGGTGTACAGCATCCGCTGCACCAGCAACATCCTCCGCCGCTCTCCAACCACCATATTCATGCGCAAATGAATGGTCATGCAATGAACTCCTATGTAAGCCACCGACCACCGCCGCCGCCACATCCACCCATCTCATCGCCGACCCCTACGCTAGGAGCCACAGGAGGCGGAGGAGGAGGAGGAGGTTCAGGATTAGGAGGACCCTGGTACGAGCTGTTCCTGCCCCCCGATCGCTACCTGGCTCAGGCGCGAAACGTTGAGGTCGCCGTCCAGCCGGAGAAGCTCATCTGCATGTGCAAATACGACAAGCTGTCTGCTGAGATTTGGAAGAGATTCCGGGGGGCCCAACAGACGCACACGAAGTTCAAGCTGAAGATGCGTCTCTGGCGATACCTCTTCCTCTGGATGAATGTAAGCAAGCCCCTATATAACGTACAACTACAATATATTTAAAATATTACCAGTAAAACCCAAAATCCCTATGAATAATACAACAATAATATATATGAAATATTATTATACCAGTAAAACCCTGTATAACACACACCTTTAACATATATCATGTATAATATAATATCAGTAAAACCCTACATAACATACAACTATAAAATATGTATATCATATTTTATTATACCAGTTAAACCTTATATAACATACCCTATAATATATGTAACATTTCAATAACAGCAGCCCATGTTCGAGAGGTATCGCATCTGCCTGGTGGGATCGACGATCACGGGCTTTGGAACGGACTCCTCCGACATCGACATGTGCCTGCTGCCCGAGCAGGGGGCCCATCTTCACCAGCAGCACTACCACCAACACCATCACTTCCACAATGAGAAGCGAACCGAGGCCCTGATCATTCTTACTTTGTTCAATGCAGTGCTAAAGGACACGGGTAACAAATACCATATTATTCCATCCTTGGGAACAGTATAACTGTCTTTTGCAGAGGTCTTCCAGGACTTCAATCTGATCGAGGCGAGGGTGCCGATACTGCGCTTCAAGGACATTACCAATGGGATCGAGGTCGACCTGAACTTCAACAACTGCGTGGGTATTAAGAACACATATCTGCTGCAGCTTTACGCCCAACGTAAGATTGTATTGTATTAACTTCAATGATATATTATATTTGTGTACCTATCTTCCTAAAAAATCTTCTTGTTTTTGTCACTGAATTCTATAAAAACAGCTTTACCACTTATGATTGACTGAGTGCCTGTCTTATATGTCTTAAAAACCCGTCCATGTATTTCAAATATACCTTGGGTGTTAGTTAGTATATCCTTTTTAAGAGGAAATTGGTGAATAACCTAACCCTAAAGTCATATATTGCAAGTAAGTATTAATTTGAATGATCAAGTTATAACAAAATAATGATTATATACTGAGTTCTATTATTTTAACTAATGATAAAATGTTTTTGTTATGTTATGGATAGATATCCAGATTGTATTTAAAGTATTTACCCTTTCTTAATTTTGGTCAATTCTTAACGATAGTTAAACTAAATAAATATAATATTATAGTGGATTGGCGAACACGACCCTTGGTGGTGATTGTGAAGCTCTGGGCCCAGTACCACGACATCAACGACGCCAAACGCATGACCATATCCAGCTACTCGCTGGTGCTAATGGTGCTCCACTACCTGCAGCACGCCTGTGTGCCCCATGTGCTGCCCTGCCTGCACACCCTGTATCCGGAGAAGTTCCATCTGGGACAACAGGATTGCCTGGACCTGGACCTCATCGAACCGATCGAGCCCTACCAGGCGCTGAACAATCAGACGCTCGGCGAGCACCTTCTGGGCTTTTTCAAGTACTACAGCAGTTTTGAGTGAGTCCTGTTTTGATCTTGAACCCTAAATTAAAGATATATGTAGGAAAATATTATGATATGCTAGTTTTAGCCATTTACAAGCAAGAATTCTTCAACAAAATGAGACCGTGAATTCTTCAGAACGAAAAGAAAAAGTACCATAATAACAGGCTTTTTTGGCCACATAGGTATATTTGAGATATATTTTCTTTATATGCTTACTTTATTATTAGAAATTAGTCTATTTTCAGTCTTTTTTTTATTAAAAACTAACAGCTCTTACTGACATCCATATGCAACTTTAAAAATATTCATTATTATACCGATTAAAAATTGATTTTCCTATCATTTGGATATCTTTAATATGAATATGGTAAAGCCCAAATGATTATCTTATCTTTATTATACCAAAATACCCACGATTATATATTTTCTTTTTATGCTTCCTTGATTATTATAAATTAGTCTATTTTTTTCTGATATTCATATGCAACTTTAAAAATAATCGTTATTTATATCGAATAAAAATCGATTTTCCCATCATTTTAATATCTTTAATATATTTATGGTAAAGCCCAAATGATTATCTTATCGAAATGTGTAGTTTATTATACCAAAATACCTACGATTATTAAAAACATCTTTTTGTTTTATTTCTATGATCGCCTTAGCTTCCGGAACTTGGCCATCTCGATACGAACCGGCGGCGTGCTGCCTGTGTCCACTTGCCGCATGGCCAAGAGTCCCAAGAACGACGTCTACCAGTGGAAGGAGCTCAACATCGAGGAGCCCTTCGATCTGTCCAACACGGCGCGCTCCGTCTACGACTATGCCACGTTTGAGCGCGTGAAGGGTGTGTTCCTGGCCTCGGCCCGTCGCCTGGATCACACCCTCGATCTGGCCACCATCTTCCGGCCCATCCACCACGTCCCAGAGAACTTTGCCCCCCAGCAGCCGTCGTCGTTCGAGCAGCAGCTGCACTATCCCAATCCCGGCCAGCAGCGGAGTGGAGGAGGTGGTGCCGCTGCCATGTCCAGCAGACTGATCCCAGATGCACCCACCACCTTTGCCGAAACGGCAGCAGCGAATGTCGCCTAATGGAAGACACATTAAATGCCTTTTTCCAGGTACTTGCGAGAATATGAAGAAAATACAAAAAAAAAGATAAATAAAATGTCCAACAATGTTAAATCAGAACAAGAAACCTTGTAAATTGAAATTCATAAAATGCATAATTCCAAAAGATAATTGTGAAAAACCGAACGGAATTGAATTTCAATAAACTTGAAAATGCATCCCTATCTTGTTAAATGTTATTATATTCATTTATTTATGCTTTTACAAACCCAAAGTGTTTTAAACGAACTCCATTAATGATTGTAAACATCCGCGGAGGAGTGCGATGTTCGTGCCTCCTGTGGCTTGTATGTATCTTTTTGAAAAACAAAAATGTCACCCGAAAATGTAAAATTCCAAGTTCTGTTAAATATACAACACAAAACATGCAAAATTCTGGTATAATGCGCCCATAGAAATAATACAACAAGTACTTATCTGTTTTTCGCAAGGGAAAACTTAAATTCTTTATTTAGAATTTCCAAAAAAAAATGTTTCATTTTCTTGAATCAAAGAGTCGCGTGGGGAAGAATTAACTCACATTATATAGAAAAAATATACCATTTTCATATCGTTTTAAAAACAATTAACAGGCATCTGTAACTGCATTAATATTAATTAATATTAACCTTTTCTGATCTTGACCCTCCATTCCGTCGATTGTAAGGTATGTTAATTATTGTGTATATGGGTGTGTTTGTGTTTTGAACGATCGGAACGCGTTTCCGTATCGATCATTCGATTTCCAATCCGCGCTGGAAAGTTGCATCCGCTTTGGGGGATCCGCCAGCGTTCCCGTGCGATTTAAAATGGTGTATCCATGCTTTTTGAATTTGATCATGTATCGTCTTGATTTTTTTGTTTTGTTTGTTGTTGTTTTTTTTGTGTTTGGTAGGATAACAAATGCATACAGAAATCAAAAAAGAGTCCAAAAATTTTCGAATTTTACAACAGTGGGCATATGGTGGGGGATCGGTGTGAGTTAACCGGTTTTTTCTTTTGTTTTTTGTTTGTTTTGTTTGTTTTAAGGAAGAAGGTTAGAACAGGAGCTAAAGATTGGCTGCTGCACTGGAGGCCACAAGAAGGTTAGAAGGTAAGCCACTTGGTGAATACGTGTCCTGGGCGGGAGTGGTTGCGTGATTGCGTTTTAGGCTCCGGCTGCGAGTCCCGGTAGGCAAAACAAAAAGGAAACGTGTCGAGAAGTTGTCCATCGTCGTTTCAAGGGCAGCACAAGGTGTGGCGCCTTGCTGGCAGATTGGCAGCTTGTCAGCTTGGCTCATCCGTGGGCGAGCTCCTTCGGAGCGCACTCCTCTGAGCAACGGGCAGTGGCCAGTGGCCAGTCGCCTGGCCATGACCTCAACGGCCCGCGGCGCTTCGGGAACATCTGCGTGCTGCAGTGGCTGCTGCAGTGCATCGTGGCTGCCTACAGTGATTTGCTCTCGATATCTCGATTTTTTTCGATTCCTCGACATCTCTCCTCCGCCTCCTCTCCTTTCAATAATTCACTCCATCATCTCGCCATCGCCATCTCCATATCATTTCAATCTCAATCTCCGTCTGCGTCTCACACACTGTCTCCTCTCGTCTCGTTTCGCCGTCTTTAATGTCCCGCTCGTGCTCATGTTCCTAGGTCGCATTGTCGCATTGTTTCCCGCATCTGTCGTTGTTCCCATGATAGTCCTCTTTGCTCTCTTCCTGCTGCCTACTGATGCTACTCCTTGATGATGACTTCAAAGTTGAGTTTGTTGTTGTTTCGTTTGGGTTGCTTGTTATCGTTTGTAGTTGGTGCACCTCCGGCCGGATTCTCAATAAGGCTGTGAGAACTGATTCAAACTGCGTTCGCCCGACTGCAAAACACAAGGAAATGGATTAGTTAGGGGGTCTTAATAGAACGAGCGATCTATCTTGGCAGTTATTCCACTTATTAATGTGGTAAATATGGCACACTCACCACGTTAAAGGCCACATCCTGGGAGAGCAAACCATCCATCTGCGATATCTGCCCAAAGTCCTGCGATAGCTCCGGCTGCTGCGAAAGAGCAAATCCGCTGGGCTGCGTCATCTGCAGCGACAGCGGCACCGGCTGCTGGCTGAATGGAGTGGCAGCACTGCCCGTGCTCGCCTGTCCACCAGCTCCTCCTGCCGACGATCCACCACCAGACTGGCCAGCCGCTGTACGCAGTTTTCCCAGCTTCTGGGTCTTCTTCATGCCGCCCAAGGTGGCCACTCCAGGTCCACTGAACGTGACTCCAGAGTTCGACGGCGAATAGTTACCCGACTGCTGCTGCATCGCTCGATTCTGCTTGGCCGCCATGATCGCCTGCTGGTGCTGATTGTAGAACCGTGGCGGCAGATTGCTCATGTTCATGAACATGCCAACTGGGACCGGCATGTTGCCCAGTGCCGCTGCGCCGTGCTCGTTGGATATGTAGCCAATGGAGTCGTGATGCAAGTGAGCAGCTGCCCAGCTGGGTCCAGCACCGCCAGCGCCTCCGAAGTTGTTGTTGCCGCCGGCAGCGCCACTGCCCGCGCCCAGGCCGAAACCGCCCATGGAGTTGGAGCTGGGGGCACCGTAGCCGAGGGGAGAGCCGCCATACTGACCACCGCCACCGCCGCCGTACTGGCCACCGTTCATGGCCTGACCCGGCATCTGACGGCCCTGGCCGTAGCCACCGCTTCGATCGTAGATGGAGCCCGGTACCATCACCTCCTTGGCATCAGCTATCATGGTGGACATAAAGTGAGCCCCAATGTTCATGCTGTTGACGAGCTTCTTGGGCTTCTGGAAGTGGATGAGCGACTCCTTGAGGTTATTCAGCGAGCCCTCGACGAGAACCTTGCGGTCCTTGTAGAAGTTGAGCAGGTGGTTCCACAGCTGCTGCTTGGCGAGCACTTTGGGATTGCCCACAATGATGATGCCGTACTTGGCTCGGGTGAGGGCCACGTTAAGGCGTCGTGGATCGTTCAGGAAGCCGATGCCTTGGCGCTCGTTGGAGCGCACGCACGACATGATGATGATGTCCTTCTCGCGTCCCTGGAACGCGTCCACGCTGGCGATCTCGATCTCCTGATAAAGGCGGGAGTGCAGGCTGCCCTGGTATTGCATGTACTGCACCAGGTAAGCGCGCTGTCCCTCATAAGGCGTGATGATTCCAATTTGTTCCGGTTTAATGCCAGCCTTGAGGAATCGCGTCGTGATCTTTTCCACGTTGGCCGCTTCTGTGCGGTTGAGGAACGAGGTGCCTGAGCCGGCGATCTCCTCCTGACCCTGCGTCACCAGAAAGAACATTGGCCTCTCCGGCTGCGGCCAGGGGAAGTCCAGCTTAAGGCGACGATCTTCCGCACAGACGCCGTTCTGCAGCGAGCCCTCGTAGAAGAAGTTGGACGGGAACTGGGACAGTTCGGGGTGCATGCGATACTGCACCTCCAGGCGGAACGGACGGATGCCCAGGACCACGAGGCGCTCGAAGAGACTCTGCGAGAGGCCGGCACGAGCGGCCTTCTTGCACATGACCACCGGTCCCAGCTGGCAGTGGTCGCCCACGAGGATCAGCTGCTTGGCGCCCAGCACCACCGGCACCATGCACTCCGGCTCCGTCGACTGCATCGACTCGTCGATCAGGATCGAGGTAAACTTGATGCGCGACAGCCTGCCGTCGCCGGCGCCCACGCATGTGCAGCAAATGACGTCGGCCGCCTCCAGCAGTTGGCTCTCGGCGCCACGTTTCAGACTGCGATAGCGCTTCTCGTCCGCAGAGCTCAGCTCGCCAGTCTCGTCCTTCAGCTGCTGCAGCTTCTTCAGCTCCGAGTTGGTCTCCATGTTGCGGATTTGGTTGTGCAGCGCCAAGAAGCTAACCGGACTATCGATGGCCTCGCGACTCTTGGCGCACACACGCACCACCTTCAGGTTTGTGCGGTGGATCTTCTCCGTTAACTGGTCCACAGCCGTGTTGCTGGGCGCACAGACCAACACAGTGCCGCCATGCTGCTTCACCAGCTGGTAAACGATGGTGGCCGAGGTCACGGTTTTGCCGGTGCCGGGCGGTCCCTGGATCAGCGAGAGTGGGCGCTGGAGCGCGTGCTTCACGGCGTACACCTGACTGCGATTCAAGTCGGGCAGATGCGGGGCGCTATAGAGCTTGGGCTGTGGGCCGCGAAAGAGCACTTCGTCGTTGGCATCCGGACGGCCGTGACCCAACAGGCGCGAGTAGATGTAGTTGGAGACGGAGTTGCGGTCCATGGCGAAGTTGCGCAGGGCGCGCGTCATGCGATCGAAGGAGGTGCACTTCCAGATGAAGTCCACCGAGAAGTTGCTGGTGCACTTGACCGGCGCATTCGACCAGGTCTTCAGCTCGAGGCCGACATCGTCGCCGAAATTGTCCGGCACCTTGATCACATGCCCGATCTCGCTCCAAGGATTGTACAGCTCGCCCACGTAGCGCAGGCGCAGCTCGTCGCCGTGCATCAGCTTCATGTCCGAGTCGGTCTTGGCCAGCGTGAAGTAGGCGATGGTCTTCTTGTTCAGGCCCACGTCCCAGCGCACTTCGATGTTCTCCTGAGTGGCCGACTCCTTCAGCTTCTTGTCGTAGTCGGCCTCGAGGCGAACCAGCGGACCAAAGGTCTTCTCGTACTGATACCCGTCCTCGTAGCGCAGCAGCACCTGTGCCGGTTCCGAGTCGATGCCCGGCTTCTCCAGATCCTGGAACGTGGCCTCGATATTGTCCTTCCACAGCTCCTCCAGCTTGTTGATCTGCGCGGCCGAAATTTGGCGCGCTCGCAGCTGGCCCTGCTCGCTGGGCTGCTTCACCAGCCAGGGCAGAAAGCAGCGGTCGGCGATCAGTGGCTTCCACTGCTCCTGGTCCCAGTTCATGTCCTTCAGCGAGTTCTGGGCGGCACACGGCTGCCGGCAGAGCAGCACGACCACCGAATCGGCCTTGGCCGGTATGAAGCCCAGCACAAAGACGTTGCGCACGCCGCAGGAGTAGCACTCCAGTATGGTCTCGCCCAGAGGTCCCTCGCCATGGAGCGTCACCTCGCGATGCTTGGCCCTCACCAGATGGTTGATGATGTGCGAACCGGAGGTGCTGCCGCGTCCGTTGCAGAACCATTTGCGGCAGTTGTTGCACATGACCACCGTGGCCGGGTCATGGATGCCGCAGTACTTGCAGGCGTGCGCCGGCAGCTCCTTCACGTACGAGCTGCCCGCCTCGTCGTCCTCCTCCTCGAACTGCAGATCGGCCAGATCGTTGGTGATGCTGGCCAGCCGCGGATGCGAGTCCCCGCCAGAGCGACGTGGCTACAATGATGGTATATAAGATATGGCAATGGTTGGAGACCATAACACTTACGTGCAGCTCCAGCTGGTCGTTCTGCGTCTGGCTCTGCGAGGTGGAGGGCATGGTGAAGTCGCGGTAGTCGTACTGCGTGGGCTGCGTATCGGCGCCCGGCAGCAGTTCGTTGTCATCCATGTCCAGGAAGGAGAGCGCCGAGCTGGGCGCGTACGTGTCCACGCTCATGGCGCCTGTGCCTCTTCTCACCCAAGGTTGTTAATTTTGCTGTGGTTCTGTGTGCGGTATGGGATCTGGTTAGCCATGTGGATGCAGTGTACCCAATGGAAAACTCACCTGCAGTTCCCGCGAGGAACACACGGTTCGCTTGCTCCGGATGCCGGAATTGGATTGGATTTGCCCAGGCGGAGCGTGGCCGCGATGATTATGGTATGATATTGTCGTGTGTGCGTTTCGCGCTTTCCGGTGTCGAAGGTCCGCTGGTGAGCCGCTTCTGCGTAAGCGCGGCTGAGGCGTCTTCCAAGTCGGTTCCGTTCGAGAGTCCCACGTTCGGGAATCGCACGCAGGAAAAAATGAGGGGGGAATTGTCAGTTTATAAATGTGTTTTATACAAAATTACACAGCCGGCAGTGTGACCGCGGAATTAGCGATGAATTATACAGTCCGGTTCTGGGAAATATACTTTTTATACCAATTGTTTTGTTGAAATATACCAGATCTATTCCAAATGGTCATGCTGAAAAATCGATGTTAACTAGATTCTATCGATAGTTTCAATAGGATGTACATATACCCGATGTATTATCGGTTTTCGGATATCGATATAATAAGAAAAATGAATTCAAACAATTCAAATAATTTCTGTATTTTCAGCCCTAAAAATCAGTGATTTGGCTGCCATAAAAAAAATAAGGGTCAGAATAAGGAATGTTCTAGCAAGCTGTTCAAAACAGTCGGTATTTTAGCTGTACGCCTTGATTTGGCTAAACTACGATTGAAAAACCGGAAAGAAAAGTCGCATTTTTGACTAAAATCTGGATATCGTATTTTTGACCAAAATCTGAACCTTATTTTTTGACCTAAAAATTTAGTTTTTTGGCTGCCACAAAAAATATATAATTCAGAATGAGGAATGTCATACCTCGTCGAGCTCGTTGCTTAAATTCCAATCCGATTACATTCTTAGCTGAAAATTTTTAATTTTTGCCATTTTTCACAAAATAAGTGATGTAACCCCTTACAAAAAATGCGAAAACTGGTCAAAAAATAAATTTTCCTTAAAATGATGGGGATCGTTAGCATATCTAGCAAGCTGTTCAAAACAGTCGTTCCTTTGGCTGTACGCCTTGATTTGGCCAAACTATGATCGAAAAACTGGAAAGGAAAAGATCATTTTTGACTTAAGTCTGAACCACATTTTCTGCCAAAAATAATCTGTGTTTCGGCTGGCATATTGCGAATAAAAGTCAGAATGAGGAATGCCATACCATAATTTACACATATAAAAATATAAATATTGAGAATAAAAAGTATTGTGTAAAATTATAATAAAATCACACCTAATATGTATTTACTTATTTTATATAAACATATATATTATTAAAGTTATTAATGCTAGGAAAAACAAAAAAATAAGTAAGTGACAGCACATGGCAGTCCAAATAATTAGTTTTAGTTTATAACCAAGATACAAATCATAGGGAAAGTATCCAGTCCGTTCTCCCTTGTGAGTTTTCATTTTAACATTTGAGATGGTCGCAATAAAATTGAACTTTAACAAAAGTCAATCTAGAAAATATTAAGAAAAATGTAAATAATTTTACTTTATGTGTTTCATTCGACTTACTCTTTCTGCTAAAAATTCCAACACACAGATTTGAGTTTTAGTCACTCTATTTATTTAAAACGTATTACGTTCCAGTAGCACTTTAATAATCCTTTTTTACTTGGTTTTTTCTTTACTATAAATTTACTTGTGCTTCGGTCAAGTCTCGGAAATGGTTTGAAAATGGTTGTGATGAGAAAAGAATTTTCTGACCTGAGAGGAATACATTTACACACAAAATTATGTATGTATGTGCATATGATTATCAAATTGCGGCAGCGAACAAACAAAATATGCACATACAGCATTTGAATTATGCACTGAAAAAAATAGTTTTATATTTTAGACAATACCATTTTTAAAAAGTTTTATTTTAGGATTTAAAAATTTTTTGCTCAAACTTTTAACAAATTTTACCAAGGTTCCTTTAAAATAAGCACAAAAGTACCTAAAATACAAACAATTTTAAAATTAAATTAAATGTTTAATTTTAAAAGAAACCATTTATTTTTGGTTTTTGAAATTTTAAATTGTTAATAATTTTTTCACACATGACATTACTTACACTGTACGATTCAGTAAAATGCTTATGTGGCATTTAAAATCGGAAACGAGTTTTTGGTGTTTGGAAATGTATACTTACTGAATGAATATATAAAAAATACAATACAATAAAACAAATTCTAACTTTGTTAGTGGGTATATTTATTTATTTATAATTTATTTCAAATTGTTTTAGATTACACACATTTTCGAAAGGCTTGGCTAACCGAAAGCGAATATGTAAGTTTGTTTATAAGGCTGTAGCATGTCGTAATCGCGTATTATTATCAATTATTATTTATCAATTACACTTACAGTCTATGTCTTGGACGGATTAGTACTATGTTACGAAAAAATTGATAATCGTGAGAAAGTATTGTGTGATCCTTTCAGAAAGGAATCAATCCAATTGAGGCCCCGTATATCATCGATCTGTTATCTGTAATCGGTATGCTGTATGTCGTTCGTTTAATTAGGATATTCCAATGTTTAAGTATCAAGAAGACGATGCATTTGGAAATACTATTCTGTAGTAATACTTTCATTTCAAACCTGTGTATCTATCCCACCTGGAGTATATATTCAAAAGTGAAGATCCTCGAATCTGTTCAAAATCGTGTGCATGTGGCAGTTTGATCTTTGTATATATACATATATACATTTGTAACTAGAAAAAAATAGGATACCTAATTTCGACGATATATTGAGAAGTTTTACTAGTTAATTAAGAAGAGTAAGGATGCTAGGCCCCATGTTGTGACTGCACATACGAATTTCCTATCAAAAAAAGATCAACGGCAGCGTAACATCTAAAGAACACTTTTAACTAAAATTACAACTTTCACACACCATCTTTTTAATTATCTATCTTGCTACTTTCCTCAGAACATATTTGATTAAATGCGAAATCTCAGAAATACCACTTGAGAAAATTTGGAATTTAAGTGCTTGGACGCTTCTTCACAAACTGAAATATCAAAAAAATATAACTCTAGTCTGTTCTGATTATGGTCCTTCAACATCATCCGCTTCGAACTGACATTCAAGTGTTTCTTTATAGTGGCTTACTTTGTCAGGCAATTGTAATTGGCACGTTTGTTAATTATTGTAAGGTTATGTACTCATATGACCCATTAATGCGAATTAAATGTAAGGGGCATTCGTAAAACAGGTCTGATCTGCCTACCATCCTTTCATTCCGATGAGAAGAAGAATGGTGGCGGAACACTCGTCTGTGATATGGAGTTTTTCTCGTTTGAAAACCCTTTCTTCGGAACGGTGTGCTTCATCGATTGTTAATTAATTTTAAGGGACTCCACCGATCCAGTGATCTTCTTACCACTTGCGCGGTGGCAAGGGCATTTCCTTTTCGGCATGGTAGACCCTTCGATGGGTCTCCACATACTCACTTTGCGTTTGGCTCTGGGCCACAATACGCTCGCCGGTCCTTCCAGTTCCGGTTAAGGCCAGCTGATTCGACGGCAGGGGCTGAAAATAGGAGTGTTTATATAATGTATGCTTTTTTTATATGATATACGTTTAGAGTTATCAGGCCTTTTCGTTGAATTCAATTTGACTTTGAATCCTCTTCCAAAACCCCCCAGAAAAGTCGGAAAGTAGGCAAAATCAAAACTGATAAATGATATAGGGGTGCTTGGTCTCGTTGAGCCATCAAATGTTATGTAGAAAATTCCAGAAAACCCTTGCTTAAAGGTCGATGGATTGGGTTGCGAGATGGTATGGGATGGGGATCAACTGCGACCGAATCTCACCTGTCGAGCCCGGCGAGTGTGCGGCGTGCCCTCCGGCGAGGAGACCTCCACCTCCAACTCCTCGGGGGCAGTCCAGTGCTCGGTGAACTCGCTGGCGGATCGGGCCAGCGACGGATGGCTGAGGGAGCGGTGGAAGGAGCGTCGGTCGTCATCGTCGTAGTACTGCATCCTATAGTAGCTGCTGGCATCGCTCACATTATCCGGATGGGCATCCATCTGGGGGCGTCCGAAGTCCACGGTCACCTCGGACATGGAACGGAAGTCGTTGTGATCCGTTTGATAGGAAGTGCGCGAGCTGCGGCGCGATCGCTGGAGATTGAAGGGTCCACCGGGTCCACCGCCAGGTCCCACACCACCACCTGGCATTAGGATGCCACCCATGCCGGGATCATTCCGGATGGTCCTCACACTCGACCCACCATCGCTGTCGTACTCATAGAGTGTGGGCAGGGAACTGCGCCGGGATCGGGTGTCCCATGGCTGCGGCGATGCCTTCTTGCCGCGTCTCGGCGTTCGCATCTCCACATCGGGATCATCGTGGTCGGGCGGAGCCAGGATCCTGATGATCACATCCCAGGTCTGCGGCTCGAAGACATGCTCGTACCGCGTGTCCTGGCGGATCCGCTCGAAGTCCTCCCGCACCACCGCCTCGGTGAGCATGGTGCGCAGCGAGGACTGCGTGGTGATGATCTCCTTCCACTTGGCCCGGTCGTCGTAGCTCAGATTGTGCACCGAGCTGACATCGTCGTTGCCCACCTCAGACATCTCCGGCTCCTCGAGGATGCGGATGAGCACATCCCAGTTGGGCACATCCTTGTCCTGCGGCGGCACCTCAATGGGCTTCATGTTGCCCACCAGCTCGGGACTGGTCAGCTTCAGTTTGTTGTCATGGATCTGGGCTGGGAGCTCCGCCGGCGGCAGACTCAGCTCACTGCGCTCCATCTTGGGCGTGAGGGTCAGGCCGGAGGCACTGGAGATGTCCGAGAAGTTCTCCCACATCTGCTGCTCCCGATCGCTGGGATAGTTCCTCACCCGCACATCGAACTTGGGATCCACCTGGGGCGGTGGTGGTGGTGGTAGCGGTGCCCTCGGCTTGCTCTTGTACTCGGTGACCCGACGCTTGTGGCTCTCGATATCCTCGATGGTCTTCTTTTCGGTCACCGTGCGCAGGTACACATCGTCTACGGTGTGCGAGGTCACCGGCGGCGGCAAGGTCACCACCGCTGGCAGGAACTCATCCTCGTAGTAGTGCATCGTGTCCACCACCGTCATGTCTGGAGCCTCGGAGGACAGGTCGGTGATCTCACTGGGCGCCGGTCCATCGGTATAATCTGACCAGTTCTCCGGTCGACCATCCACCACCTCGTGATGGGTGCGAGTGTAGACAGAGAACTTGGGTTCGGCAATGACTGGAGGTGGGATCATTTGGGGCACCTGCGGCGCGGGATGGAGTTCCGGCACATAGGTGAACTGCGAGTGCATCGTCTCCACCTGCGGCGGCAGTGAGTCCATGGTCAGGACGCTCTCCCGATCTTCGTAGGCCTCCATAATGGTCGACAGATTGTTCCGATCCGGACGCAGAGTGGCCACACTTTCCGTATCCGAGGTCACCGGCGATGGTGGCGGCGGCGGGCTCTTCTTCACCCTCACCTGGACATCGAACTTGGGCGAATCGGCGGCCACGGCCTCCTGGATGGGTATGGAGTGGCGGGTCATGGCCGTGGTGGTCATCACCGCATTCGCCGACGGCAGCTCCTGGGCGGGAACATAGTGATCACTGTAGATGCTTGACGTTTCATGGACAAAGGCGCGATTCTCGAAGCTACCCGCCGAACTGAAGGGCAGCGATCTTGTGTCGATCTCCTCAATCTCCGAGTGCGATTCACTGGGATAGTCCGAGGGAATGAGGGCTCCCTCGCTGCCCGAGGAGCTGTACACCGCCTGGAGGGCAGCGTGTGCTCGCGGTATCTTGACGCCCTCGAAGGCGCTGATGTTGCCCACACTGCTGCCACTCAGCTTGGTGATCTCCGATCCACTGCCCATGCTCATGGGCAGGCGGCGCACCACCGGAATGGAGCGACTGCGCAGACAGTAGTAGGAAACAGCGAGTCCCAGGAGCAGCAGGGTGAGGAACATGATCGCGCAGATGATCATCAGGATCTGGATGCTCTTCAGCGGCGGCTGCAGCACGGAGCTGGTGGCAATCGGGTTCAGACTGTGGGGTTGAGAGATACAAAAATTAGATCATGATCTGGTGTAAATAGAATCCTTCGATGGTTTCTTGGGGGTTTATGAGGATTTGTAGTGCGTTTCTAAGTACTTACATTGGAGCTGGAAGTGCGGGTGGCAGCGAGGGCACTGGAGGAGGATAACGGCAGACTATCGTGATGATCTCGTCGCCATCCATCTCCAGATTGGCGTGGAACCGAACGATGATGTTGTTGGTGAACACACGGGTGGGGTTCTGTAGGAGAAGATATAGAAATAGGATTGGATTCTCTTATAAGGTTTATTTTATTGTTGACAGAACCCACCTGTATGGTACCGCATCCTTTCAGCGGCAACTCGAGTCGGTAGCTCAGAGCTCCTTTTCCACTCACGCGGCAGGCACTGCTGCGATCGTAGTCAGCCTGGATGATGCCATGGAATGGATCGTTGAACTTGAGATCGACCTGTGGGAAGAGACCTTTATTGATGTAGTGACTGAACTGAAGTGAAGAAGATATATCCCCTGAAAAGGAAATATAATTACCTGCATGGATCCTGCAGCGCAGTTAAGAGCAGCCTTCGTTCGGTTGAGGAATATCAGCGGACTGATGTCGTCCAGTTTGGTCACCTTTAAGATATTACATTTTAAAAAATATATAAAAAAGAAATATTCTACTTAACTACAAACTAAGCTTTCCAAAAACTTTTTTGATCAAACAAAGCCAGTTTGGTAACACGTATTTCAAAAAGTATACTTTCTTTAGATCACACATAAAAAATATATAAAATTGCCATATAAACTCATGAGCTTAGGCATTTCACCGCAAAGTAGGTGGCTGGCTAATGAATATTTAGTGGGAACTTTCAGTCACGATCGTGCTCCATTTCGGGTTCGAAAACAATGCCCTGTGATTTTCCCAAGGATCTGTGGAACTGGCTTTCTGCAAAACCGAAGAGCCATTGTGAATTTGAAGGTACTTCCATCGGAAGCACAGTTACTGATATAACACTAGCTTACAAAATGAATGGATGCAAATGGGGCAGATGAAGATGCATCTGCAATTTGTGGTTGCACTTCCTCATTAAAAATAGAGAAAAAAGCTGACTTGGTGATCTATAATTGAACTAATTTTGAGCTAGAAAGATAGGTATACCTATATTATAGAGTTAGACCAAGTGAAAGACTTATTTTTCCCGTTTAAGCCCTTCTCAAGTGGTAAAATCCGACATTGACGGTTCTTTAAATGGATAAACTAGTTGAGTGATTGCCCCAACTGGCAGTTGCAAGGGCGTTACACCGGATGGAACCACCTAAGTGGTGTCCAAGTGCTCACCTTGCCGTCGAGAGTCGCCTCCTCGGGCAGTCCGTTGGTGGTGTAGTTGCTGCTATCGCCGTGCTGCACATAATTGGACTGGGCCGCCGTCTGTCCGCCGAGGAGGAGGATCGGGATCAGGAGGGTGGCCAGCAGACCCAGCTGTCCTCTTCTGGCCGAAATTGGCCCTTGCTCCAGGTTCATTTCGCTTGGCAGTTCCGCGCCGGGCTCTAAATTGGTTTCGGGCTGGGGGAAAACGAACTCAATTAGTGATGTAGACAAACGGTAAGGATTCCATGGCATGATAAAATAAAAAAAAGTGTTTCTAGGATTAACAGATACAGCTTTGTGCTATTCCTCTACATTTAACAACCTTAGCTTACTATGAAATCAAACATTTTTATAATTTTAAATACTATTTATTTATTATTTATTTTACGATAATTTAACATTTAAGCTTATGTAGATAAAAGGAAAAGCGTTTACCATGGCTAGAACGTTCAAAAATAATAAATAAATAATAAATATTACTTAAAAATACAGTTTTGTGCTCTTTCTCTGCATTTCACAAATATAATTTAAGAATGTATAATAAAAGACAAATAAAACCTTTCTCTAACTTCCTATACCGTTGTATTATTAAACAATTTTATAAATTATTCTTAAGTAAACCGAAATAATTATCTTGCTATATTTTTTATGATAATTTAACAATGAAGATTATTTTAACTAATGAAAAAAGTTAGATATGCCTAGTTTCACATCGATTTGACCAAGTCATTATATTCCCTATATAACCAACATGGCGTATGAGTAATAAAAACCTAAAATGGTCTTTATGTTTAGGAAAAAAGCTGAAAAGGGGGGAATTTTTAACAGAGAAGTAAAGTTACTCAAATATCAGCTTGGCATGGATGAAATACATTTATTTCTTGCTCATTTGTTTATCTCTCTAACGTCTTAAAGAAAGTCCGAAGTAATGGTTTAAAATGTCAAGCCATAAATCAGTTTGTTAAGTAAAGCCATTCAAAGATGTACCGTTTACCGTTTAGTTGAACCGACATCCCAGTTTTCGACTAAACTACATACATATGTATCTCCACCTCGCCCATTGTGTATTTGTTTTTGGCGGCCTTCTGTCAACGACCTTCGCCCCAAATATCCGAGATACAGATGCAAAGATACAAAGATACAAAGCCACACATGTGTAAGTGATTCACGTGGAGCTCAGCTTGGCCAAAAAAAGTCCAGAACCTATTCCTCAAGCGGCTTTTGCTGGGATCTGAGTTCTAATAGATCTTTTTTCATTTTGCTTCGCCTTTAAATTTGGCTTTGATGGACAGATGTTCAATGCCAAGATTGATGGGTCAACCAACCGCAAAAAATCTTTGAAAGATTAAAGTAATTTGAAAAGGCGGTTTCCGAACATGATATAAGATTTAAAATCAATTAGGGTTTTCATTTGTGTGTTACCTATACATATGTGCAGGCCAACCACTTACACTTATTGCATAAAAGCCTATTGCCACACGCAAGACAAAAAAAGCAAGAGATTCGATGTAGAAGTTGAGACCAAGTAGACCAATATAGCCAGACACCTACGACAATTTGGCCATATTTGTCAGGCAGTCGCCTTGAAGCGGATCTCCCGACTGCATTGCGACAAAGCAGACGCCGAGCAGAAGCAAAGCAAAAGCAAGGCAAAAGCAAAGCAAAAGCAAAGCCAGTTCAAGACGGCCAGACAACGGCAAAAGTATAGCAAAACCAGCAGCCACTTGGCTAAAACTCTACTCGATATATAAGCTTACCATTTTTTGCAAGAACGGGTTTTTCAGCCAGCCAACCAACCAACACACCGCACCGATTCAGATTCAGATACAAATTCAGATACAGATACTTGGGGCACGTAGGAGCGAATTTTAGCCAGGGCCCTGGCAAGGTAACTTTATGGCCTGGTATTATAGTGCACCTGGGCCAAAATCCTGTTGCCACCGCTCGACTCAGCAGCCAGCCTGCATTTCTGCACTGGAAATATGTACTTGTCAAGGTTGTTGTCACGTTTCAATAGACAAACTCTGTTATCACTCGCATGAGTCACCGATCTGGCTTAAAATGCGAAAAGAACTTGTTTTTGGTTTCACCGGAAACCCGCTTTCAGTTTCGGAACTTGGTACATTATTTCTAAACTCTGATCTTTAAAATGTGGTGTTTTTTTAGCAAACCTAATAAAAGTTATACTCTCTATACTGGAAAGCTTTTAATATTCAGCAGATAATTGCATAGAAATGGAAATATTCTAAGGTCCTATAAGCTGATGTTGCTTAGGACGGATGTTGACTCAATTGTAAAAAATGCAATGAGTCAGTCATAAGTGCTATAGGCTTTTTTTATTTTCTTGAAGATGAGTGTGTGAGAAAGAAAAAAATTATATCTACAAAACCCATAAAAGTTTATTTATAAAATGTCTCTCCTACATATATAAATTATTTTAGTTAGCTAGCATTTTTATTAAGTAACAGAGTTTGTGCTCATAAAAGGTGTTAATTGTGAAAATGCAGCTGCAAATTTATGCAAGTTTTTACAAATGTTTGAAATTAGTACCTATTATATTATTAAATATAAACATGAAATTATTATTATTATTATTATTTTACTACTCACTGAATATTTTAATTTCTTGAAGCATTTTATGATGTAATTCCTTTTCATTTTCAATATATGCCAAGCCTAAAAATCATTGAATTTTTATAGATCCATATATAATTTGCAACTAACATTAATCTCCCCAAAACCCAATTCAAGTTAAGAAGCAAAATATGCATGAACATGACAAGAAAAACTATTTAGTAAATAAACCCAGTTGAAGAAACTTTTTTATGTAACTTTTTAAACTACATCGGATAGGTATAATAGCTATTGTTTTATTTTTGGTGTACCTGGAGTCGCGAAAATATTCACAATTAATTGGATTAGTGTTCTTTCGCATGTAAGAAAATTTTGGCACACACATCTAAGATCGGTGTGTGTATGTTTATATATACACCTTTACAGATCCGAATATGTTTGTTTGAATGTACAGGTAGGTAAGTATCTTTTGTATGCAGCTTCACAGGCACAGTCACAGCAACACCAACACTCTCACACCAAAAGGTATCTATAGATAGGTTCGCTTTGTCGCTCGGAAAAAACTGGTATTTTGACTTGTTGCTCGCTCCGGGTCTCAAATACCCCCGGTCGCTCCAACTTACTCCACAACACAACACAACAGAGCCCAACACAACACTCCGCCCCGTCCCACCAGATCCGAGCTATGGTTTAATGATTACGCGACGACTGAGAGTTGCCAAGGTATGAGTACCAGTTGAAATACAAATGCACTGGGAAAATATATAATGCAGTATAATATATTCTATCCCCTTGCCAGAAAAGCATTAAAATTGTAACTCAATGGGGTATCAATCTCTATAATTGTCTTATGTATAAAACGGAATTGGTTCTTTAAAATTCAGTAATGAAATGCCAAGATTCGCAGTGTAAGTTATTTGTAGATGTTATGTTTGAAACTGAATAGACTACCCATTTATATTACTGTCATATGAATAAGAACAGAATTGGTTCTTTAATACCAGGTTTTTTAAACCCATAATTAATATGCCATGACTCCCAGTTTAAGTTTAAGTTGGATGTTTTAAAAATATATTTTTCATAAAAGGATCTTTTAAAAAGTATGGAAATACCAGATAGAGATGTTGAAGAATTGCTTTTGGTTGTTGTAGAATTCATAAGACAAACTAACTTCTAACTCTTTAGTTAGATTTATATGCTTGCATGCATCTAATTATCGAATACCATAGGTTTTTCTCGGTGTATGTCAGGTATGTATCGCAAACTCGGGCTGCGCATGCGCTGTGCGCTTATTAAGCCATCTCCCTCTCTTTCTACTCGCTCCCTCTCGCTTCCTCCCACAGCGAGCTTGCCTCATCGGCATGCGTAAGCTTCGGAGACACTGTTCAGTGTTCAGTGCTCAGTTTTCAGTGTTCGGTGCTCAAGCTCTGGAAAACAACAGCTTCTATGGCGGCGTTTCGACAGCATTCCAACTGGGCGATACCCACGCATTAACCATGAATACCTATACCTATACCTATACCTATTCGCGTACAATCAGTACTGGGGATCTACTTGAGTACCTATGTATATTCTTGCCTGACACAAGTCTTAACTTAGGTATAGGGTATATTAAACTGCATTATAAATATTTAACTATATAAATATATAGTATATAGTACTCTTCTCAAATCTATATCATATATAGTATGCTTAACTAATCCTTATTAAAAATTAATAAAGGAACAATTACAATTGTTAAGGTATCTCAAAGGTGGTGTCCTGTCTGGAATTCTAATGATCTCATATGAAAATGATAGAATATGATATATTACATTTTTCTGAAGTCAGCCTGAAGTGACTTAATCCCCATTATAAGCTATATTTCCAAGAGTTGCCTGCTCATGACAATCAAAAAGAAGTATGCCCAAGAATTTAAAGTGGTATTGAGATACTTAAGAATGGTATGTAATTATATCTTGGCCACAAAAGCTTAGTGAAATTTACCAAGATAATGCAAAGTGCATTAGGCCCCTCAAAATACCCGAATCGCATTCATGTTGGGGAACCAAAAGCATTAGGAAAGCAGTAGCTTCCATTTACAAAAGGCAGACGTCACGATGGAGATAACAATTAAATTTGATGAAATCATCAAGGCGATGAGAACTCTCCACTCTGCCACACTTCCGCACACGATCAGATACAATTGAGTGAAACTTTCTCGGATCAGAATAAAAAGCAATTTATTCTGCCAGGGGATTACTGTACCTTTTTTCTTTTGTGGGGGAAAGCCAAAGATTGGTTCTTTTGTGAATGGGCCTGCTATTGGAAACAGGGCGCCACCGTCCACTCGACCGCACTTTTTGTTCTTTATCCGAAATTGTAATTTTTTTTCTATGGGAAACTAAATTCCACTCGGTTAGTAAGGCCAGAATTCCTGGAAGATCGATGATTTAAATTCAATACCCAGAAGGCATCACTCGATAAAGTGTCACACCTCTCGACTGTCAATGCTATTCGAATGCATCACACATTTTAGTTACTGTGCAGTGTGTTTTTTCATTTTATTAACACAGTTGCATTTATTAACCCAGATGGCGTGCAATTAAAAACTTCAACAAATGCGTGTTTGTAGTATTAATAGGTCATCATTATCATAACCAATGTTTATAACACTTTTTTGTAGTTGCATCCTTACCAGTTAGTAACACTACTTATGTTAATTCACAGAATAAAAAGGCCTTTTGAATTTTACCAGTATCCCAAATCGTTATACCATAGATCAGTATACATATAGAGTATATAAATAAAACTTTGAAAACACTTAAACAAAAAGAAAAAAGTCACAGGAAATCACAAAAGTTGTTTGTTAGCCAGTTCGGCCATTCAAATTGGCCACGCAGAGAGGAAGAGCTTTCGCAAGTGATTTACGGGAAATAGGTATGCAAAATATAAAAAACAAACAAAAACAAAGGTTTAAACAAAACAAATAAAACGTAGGTAAATACTTTTTCCGTTTGAGTCGCGATTCCGACGCCTGGTTGGGGTTTTTTCAAATTACTACTAAATGCCGAATTATTTTGTTGAGTTTTGTGATCTGAGACCAGACTTGTCTCTAACACTGGTCCGTGCCCGAACGCGCTCTAGTGGATTACTGGCTGGCGACTGTTTTGGCCGCTCGCGAATCTGGAAAGCTGGCCCCACCGAACTGAGTCGGCCTTCTCGGCTCACAGCTCGTCCCACAGCTTTTGAGCCAAGTTGAGGCTGGGTCTCCGGGCACTTATCAATACGTTGCCTCCCCAGTTGCCAGCCCACCTGGCTCTCTGGCTCTCTAGAGATGGTGGCCTGGCTATAATAGTTGCAACAGTTCTTGGTACACAAATACAAAATACTTACTTACCTACATTTTTGATTAATATCACTATGATATTATTATATTTTATTATACGTCGGTCTGTATTCTTATAATATTATATACTGTACATATTAAATAGTTTCTAAACATATTAATATTTTTCATATCACTATGATATCATAATATTTTTTTATATGTTGATCTATATTCTTATAATATTATAGTATCTTCACATCTAATAGATCTTAACATGAAACAAAAACTATATTTATTTCCATAATTGTGTATTATCTACTCATCTATAATAGTTAAAACAGTTCTTTGTATTTTATTTTTGTATTTTTATCATAATATATTATCATATTTTAAATTTTGTTTATAATTTTATGTTATCTACATATCAAATAGTTAGATACGAATGTGTAACAAAAATATCTTTATTATCCACTTATGAAATATATACTGATATGCAACAAAAAGTATCCAGATATTTTGCTGTGTAGCTGCGATTTGGCTTCTAAAGTTATACAGGGCCCAGCACTGGATAGTAATCTTCCCTGTCTCTCTCTTTCTCGTGCTAACGCAATTTAAGTTCGGGTTTCGGTTTAAGCCTCGATCACCTTTGCTGGCTCAGCGATGCAAGACGAGCTGGCTTATTCGGCGGTGGGTTTGGGTTTTGGCTTTGGTTTTGGATCCCCAATTGAGAGCGCTTTCTGGCCATCTCTCGCCCTGTTGCCAAAACCTGTTGTGTACAGAGAAAAAATTCAATTGGTAATAGATAACTGAGCAAGTCACTCAAAATGTGAAAACTGGAACAACAATATGTGGTATAACATAAATATTTGCAAGTTGTGCAAATTTAACAGTGTTATAATATTTACTGGAACTTTTGTTCACTAAACTCTCACTCACTGTTCATTAAAATATGTTTTATTAAATAAAATATAAGTAAATAAAATAATGGGTACTAATTTATATAATTGAAAGCATTCTATAACTGAAATAATTGAAAACCTAGAGCTGGCTAACAAACTGGACCGTGAGTGGATGTTATCTTTTTTCTAAGTGTAACTTTTATTATGGTAACGATCCATACTCTCTTAAGCTTCGATTCTCTTTGCCGAGCTTTGGAAAAACTTTGTGGACTTTAAGCTTTTGTTGCTAGCAATAAGAAATTATATTAGCAAGACAAAAAATAACCCATTCTTAAAAATGCGAACATTAGTAAAATATAATTTTTAAATCCAATAGAGTAATGAGATTTAGAACGGGTTAGCAAGCTGTTCAAAGAAGACGGTCTTATAGCTGTACACCGTGATTTGGCCAAACTACGATTGAAAAACCGGAAAGAAAAGAAGCATTTTTGACTAAAATCTGAATCTCGTATTTTTGACCAAAATCTGAACCCTATTTTTTGACCTAAAAATTCAGTTTTTTGGCTGCCACAAAAAATACATAATTCAGAATGAGGAATGTCATACCTCGTCGAGCTCGTTGCTTAAATTCCAATCCGATTACATTCTTAGCTGAAAATTTTTAATTTTTGCCATTTTTCACAAAATAACCCCTTACAAAAAATGCGAGAACTGGTCAAAAAATAAATTTTCCTTAAAATGATGCAGATCGTTAGCATATCTAGCAAGCTGTTCAAAACAGTCGGTCTTTTAGCTGTACGCCTTGATTTGGCCAAACTACGATTGAAAAACCGGAAAGAAAAGTCGCATTTTTGACTAAAATCTGGATATCGTATTTTTGACCATAATGAACATTATTTTTTGACCTAAAAATTTAGTTTTTTGGCTGCCACAAAAAATATATAATTCAGAATGAGGAATGTCATACCTCGTTGAGCTCGTTGCTTAAATTCCAATCCGATTACATTCCAACCTGAAAATTTTTCATTTTTGCCAATTTTCACAAAATAAGTGAAAACTGGTCAAAAAATAAAATTTCCTTAAAATGATGTGGATCGTTAGCATATCTAGCAAGCTGTTCAAAACAGTCGGTCTTTTAGCTGTACGCCTTGATTTGGCCAAACTACGATTGAAAAACCGGAAAGAAAAGTTGCATTTTTGACTAAAATCTGAATCTCGTATTTTTGACCAAAATCTGAACCCTATATTTTTAACCTAAAAATTTAGTTTTTTGGCTGCCATAAAAAAATATAATTCAGAATAAGGAATGCCAATCCATTGGCATTCTAACCTAACCTCCATACGTGGATTATAGATTTGAGCTTCTTCCACGATCATATCATATTTCCAAGAGTAATTCCACGTAAAATGCATAACAATTGAGTGTTTTTTGATAAATATATAAATTTATAAACAGAATAAATAAGATGAAGGAGGGCCGTTTAGGGCGCTCTCTTCCGAGATAACGAGAGATTTGTTCTTGGTGTGTTGGAAATGGGATGGACGTCCATCTGATTACCAGTCATCTTCGACATCCTTGGAGATCTCAAGGCGGAAGGAGGTCTTGAAGTCCTGCAACTTGCGTCTGCAGTTTCTGCTCAGCGGGTTATTGCGAAGATCGACCAGGGCCAAACAGTCACTGGCTATAGCCTCATCCGTATCAATTTCTGATGAGATTAGATATTGAGATAATATTAGATATAAGGTGGAATTAAAGGGGTCTTAAGCCCAAAGACTTACCCAATATGGCATTGTTCTGGGCATCCAGACTGGCAAGACTCTGAAGCTTAAAGACTACTTGTGGTAGGACGATGAAGGAGTTGTTTGAGATATTCAGCTTGGTCAATGCGGTCAAGCTGGCGAATTCTTCTGGCAGCCTCGAGAGTTTGTTGTGTGAAAGATTAAGATCTGCAAGGGTTATATGTATATATTGTATATATTGTTAATGTATATATATTATTTCTTAAGAACCCACCTGTGATGGTGCTGAACTTTTGCGAAAACTTTGGTGAAACGCTTTTGAGCACGTTGCCACTGAGATTGCAGGTCACCAGCTCTGTGTTTCGCATTAAATGATAGACTGCATCTGGTATCTGCATTAGTTCACAGCTCGAAAGATCTGAAAGATTGTGAATAATAATAATTATGAAACATAAACAACAAATCCAGCTATAAAACAGCTTTTGCCTATCGAAAAGCTTTAAACAGATGGCAGAACACTAGCTCTTTTATTCCATATACATAAACTTGTATATATAAACATTGATTTTTCAGAACTCTCACCTAAATTAGCGTTTTCGTTGGCATTTTCACAACGCTCAATCACCTTCACCACCAAGTGCGCCATCACCAAGTTTCCATGCAATCAGTTGGTACTTTAACCGATAGCTAACCACCTTATCAATGGACTTATACCATATATTTCCCCTTTGTTTCCTCGTTGGCTCACAACCCACTTGGTCTACACTGAGCACGTGAATGGAACGGCCTAAATATAAACACGGCATTTCCCCATCTGCGCACGCAACTTATTATGCGAAAAGAGCGACGATATGGGGGCTCTCTGTATTCCCTATATAATATACGTGAGTCACCAGCGATCGAAAGAGCTTTTTCGGATATTCGGAGAGTATAAGAGCGGGGCGCAGGGAATTGTTTATTTCGCGGAAATTGCTATAATAACAAAATAATATTGGTGTTCTCTCGAAAACATTAATTTACAATACAAAGTAAAGAGTGTTCTCATATATTATGTTAATGTTTTCAAAACAAAAACACAAATGAACAAAACAATCTGATGAAATTATTCCAGAAACGCCATTTCGATTTTCTGATGCAGATTACTTCCTGATTTTTAAATATTCAAAAATTATATTTAAAAATTTCAAGTCTTTCAATAAAATAAATATATATTTTTGTATTATAAAAATATTTACATTTTTCTATAGCAGATTTATGAAAGTAAACTGCGCTGTTTTTAGAAAAAAGTACTAAAACTAAAAATACTAATTTACAGCGTAGTAGGTAAATGTCTTCTAATGCAATTTAAGAAATATTTGCTATTGTAGTTGTTAAATGTATTTAAAATATGTATTAAATTATAATACTTTTTTTATTGTAAAAACAAAAACCATTAAAATTTATGTTTGGGAAATGGTTGTGTGGCTAAAAGCATTTTCGTCATTGAAAATCATTAAATGTTGCCAATAATATGTTTACTATTTTTGTTAATACTATAAATTAAAATTTAGTTCATCATGTGTACTTGATGACTGTTTATTTTTAAGTCTTAGAGAGATTAGACGTCATCTGCAGTTTAATAACATCAACAATTTTACAACTACAATGATTGCAAATCTGTGAGCAACACAACCTGCATATCAGAGAGTCGTAGAATGAAATCACTTGGAGGCCAATGTCTGGGTAATTATTACCACCCCCAGCTATCTGGCCCATTGATAAGTACCTTTCTTTGTTAAGAACTTTCGGAATATACACATACAATACAATACAACGCACTTTCTGTGGCAATTTTTGAACGGGGTGTGTTTGGCGGGCGGGAAGGCCCTCGATTATAAACAATTTTGTTGCTTTTGCATGGGGGAAGTCAGTGCGCAATAACTGAAATTGGCTAATGGCCAATTGTCCATACTACGACCTATAGATGGAACAAGGAGAATCCGAACTCGCAACCGTCTAGTTGCAACTGCGCCTCAAACAAAAAAAAGAGTGGGTGGGTGGTTTTGGCAGGGTAAAGGTCACCATTTGCTTACCCAGCTTGTGGTTCTCCTTGGCATCCTCGCAGCGCTGAACCACCCTGATGACACCCTGTCCGGCGATCGGCGGAAAGGTTCCTATACCACCGATCCTTGCTATATGGGGTGGTATGCTGGGATCATCTGATATCCCAGATTCCTCTGTATCATCACTGGAGAGGTTGCTGCTGCGGTTACCATTATTCCGGTTGTCATTACCATCGTTGGGATCGTTGTTGCCACCATTACCATTATTACCATTACCACCATTATTGGTAGGGATGTTTGTTATATCGTTGCCAAAAGGCCGCATCTTTAAGGTCTATCTTTTCTATGTTTTCCAATAGGTGTTAATCAAATTGCCTTTGTCTCACTGGGTAATCACTCGAAAAAAATGTAGATATATATATAGTTATTTTCAATCACTGTTGTAAGTTTAAGATATTTTTCTTATTATTTGGATTTTTAAAACGCGAGCCACTTCGCAAGCCAACTGAACGTGACTCTCTTCCGCATTGAAATATTGAAAATGCTTTTTACTTTCGGTTTTTATAGCACGAAGAAGAAAGAAAAGCTGCGCATAACAAAACAAATGAAAAATAAAATGGGAAGAAAAACAAAAATAATAACACACAATTTGGCAGATTTGAAGGCACAACGATCCAGGAATACTCTGTGATTTGGCTCGTGAAGGATATTTACCCTTTAAAGAGAGAGAGATCATAAGGGAACTGACCATGCTAGTTCTACATGATCTAATCTTTCCTTACACGAAATGAGAACTATACAAATTATATCTCATATTCTGGAATAACTAAGATTTTGAATATTTTTTAAATATCTGAAAAGCTAAGAATAATACTAAAATCGCGTACCCTAAAAAAAATATGAAAAATTGGACACTTTACTTTGAAACTTCAACTTAAACAGCTTTCTATAAAAATAGGTCCATAGATCCTTTAATTTTCTTAAAAAGATAGAAAAACAATACTCCCTTTTATTTTTAAAATTATTATTTTTAATTAAAACAAACAGGTATACTTAACCCACTTAACCCCTTCTAAAGAGTATAGCTGCATCGTAACAAACTGTCTTGTCATCATAAGAGCAATAGCCTCTGATATAAACAGTCCTTCTTTCTCTTGCCAATAAAATGAGCTTGTTCTAGCTGCGGAAAAGTGTAAAAGTTCAATGCAGAGAGAGAGGATCGCACACTGCACTACTTAACAAAATAAATGAATCCAAATTCCAAGCAATTAAAATGCTTAGATTTTTAAATTGTACATACAAAAATCTGTTTTTATGGCTTATTTCACCATTTTTGGGGATACCAATAAATATTTTAAATCTCTTGTTTTGTTTAGCCCATTTTGATCACATCTTGTCTTTTCTTGAATATCTCCACATTTTGTTAACCAGTGATATCTGTGTAAAGCGGTCAACATACTTATAGAACCGACTTTTACGCATCAGCCGTTCGCTGTTTCTTTCCACTTAAAACACGTCATTTTAAACACCGCATTTCCATGTAATATATGTAAATATAATGTAAGACGTAAAAAAAATCCTTACTTATTTAAGATAATGGTCAATTTCAAGGTCGCCAAGGCTATTCTACCCATTATCTTGTGTCCCCATGGAGAATAAAAGTAATTCCAAGATATCGTAGAGAGCTGTCAAAAGCTACAAGCTCCCAAGAAAGCACATTGCACTTTCTTTAAAGTTATGAAAGCTTTTCTATCCATACAAAAATTCGAAGAGTGTGTTCCGAATACCGAAATACCCTATAGTACACCTTAAACTATTCCAATCTGTCAAGGTTTTTTAAGGGTTTAAGGCTAAGTAGAATTTTATTGTAACGTGTTCTTGAAATAATTTATAGTTTTGATCAGTGGTTCGATGTTTAGTTGCAACATAAGCTAGGTAGAATTAAGAGGAGCCTTGAAACAAAGTGTCTCGTCATCTGAAGAGCAATAGCCTCTGATATAAACAGTCATTCCTTCTCTTGCCAATAAGCTTCTTCTGGCTACGGAAAAGTGTAAAAGTTCAATACAAAAGGAGAGAGACCTGCAGAGCGAATAGAACGCTCGAAATAATACACCTTGAATCGTACTTATAGAACCGACTTTTACGCATCCGTCGTTCTCAGTTCCTTTGGTCCGGAAGTTCCAATAGTCGGCACGTCATTTCCACGTAAACATACTTTGTTTTTAAGTGAGTAACCTTGCACTTTTTAAACTCACATGACACTTTGAAAAGCGAGAAATATATATTATATTTCAATTAAATATAAGTATGTTAACACTCACCATAATCATATTCAACCGGAAATTCCACTAGTCCACTCAAAAACTAACCAAAAATATTTAAATCAACGTCAAAAATGATCAATTTAATTTGCACACATGATGTTTTTGTATTCTATTATTTATATATATTATACACATAAATTTAGCTATAAAACAATAATTAAATATCGTCAAAAATGTGAAAGAACCTAAGGAAATTTTGGTTAAAAATTTTTATTCGCCAAAACATGTTTGAACTCTATAGATACCATTGATGTTTTGTATTGATTTTGGGTTAATCCCAATATTATGTATGTACAAATCGGTTTCAAAACTGACAAATAAGCGTATTTCGATTGAAACAAATGGCTAAAATTGAAATACTTCTAGGTAAGTATGCCACAACACGAATTAAAAATGCCCATAAGTTCACTAACACATTTCCAGTCTACTACTTAAGATTATGTACGAGTTCACCGAATACACAAGTATTTAGCCATTGACATTTCATAGACCCCAGACGTAGGACCCGCTCCATCCCTAGTACTCTATTGCAGGACCACTCCCTGGGCATGCTGGAGACCCGTGCACAGATACAGCATAATGATGCTGAGGGCCTGGACCCGCTCATCCGATCTGTCCGATTTCCAGGGCGACGACTCCGTGGCCTTCTCGGCATCATTCATTTGGGTGTAGCCCTCGGTTTCGGCATCCAGAGCCACCTTCAGTTTTGTAAGCTGCAGGGAAGGTATAGATATGGATATAGATGTTGATATAGATATTCATATAGATATGGATATATATATGGATATAGATATGGATATAGATATTGATATAGATATGGATATAGATATAGATGTGGATTTGAATATAAATATGGATAAAGGTATTGATATAAATATTGATATAGATTTTGATATAAATTTCTGTTTAGATATTAATAGATATTGATACAGAAAAAGATATAGATATATATATGAATATAGATATTTTTAGATATTGAAAATTTCTGATATTGTTACAGATATGAATATAGATATCAAAATATATATTGATAAAGAAAAATGATATGGATTGATATTGGATGTAGATAATGATATAGATATTGATATAGGTAATGATATAGATATTAATATAGATATATAGATATATATTTTGATACAGATATATCAATAGGTAAGGTAATTATAGATATTAATAAAGATACTAATATAAGTGTTGATATAGATAATGATGTAGATATAGATATATTGCTATAGATTTTGATATAGATATTGATAAAGGCAGATATTGATATATTTGATAAAGATATTGTTACAGTTATTGATATAGATATAGGTATTGATAAAGACCCCTCCTTAACTTTCCACTTACCAACTCGTTTATTTTGGCCACTCGCTCGTCGGGCGGGAAGCCAACGTATAAATGTTTGCTGGTGCTCTTGGCCAGGTTCATCAAATCCTCGTTGCGGGTGTGCCGAATAATGGGCTCGGTGATGACGATCACCTGCTCGAAGCTGAGTTCTGGACAGTCCAATGGCAGAGCCTCCAGGTGCTGGGTGACGCTCTCGAAGGGATTCTGGTGCAGACCAGTGGCCGCCTCTTCCACTATCGACGATTTTCTGTAAGATATTGAAAGTATGAGGATCTCAATACAACAAAAAAGAACTTGGGCAAATAATTTGATTAGATATAAAAATTGTTTTCAAATCGGATTATATAAAGTCATATTGTTCTTTTAAAGGGGTCTCTATGATCGTTCCTTACTTTTACATACTTGTCATTACAATAAATGGCGGATCATTTATAGTTTATCGTTATAGACATGCAGAAAGTATTATAATTATTTCAGGATCAACATGAAGAGATTTTATTACGTATGATTTATAAAAATCTGATAGATGAGTGTATGAATAAGTATCAAATGGACTACTATATGGAAGAGTAGGTTCTTCAAACTCACCTCGATGGCGTGTGCTGGGGACTGGGGGGCAGGCTCTTGGAGTTCATCTGCTGCCCACTGCCAGTCAGCGAGGACACGATGCCGGGAATGTCCAGGTTGCTCGCCTGCCGCTTGATGCCCTGGGCCAGCATCCCGGTGATACTCGACCTGTGCACATCCAGGCCAGCTGCCGTCGGGGTCTGGATCTGGGACTGATCCCCGCCAGATGCCGACGTCGCCGACGACGCCACTCCCGCCGAAGTGTCGTCCAATGCAGCCGAACAAGTAGAGGAGGATCCCTCAAGAATCTCCGGATTGTCGGCCTGCGTAATGGTGAACTCCGGCCGGCTGGCCATCGTCGCAGTGGAACCGGAACAGTCCACCGGACCACAGACGGTGGCCATCTGGCACTTGACTATGCACTTCTTGTGGCATGACATGGAGCACTCCTGGCACTGCATGGCGTCCTTCAGCCAGATCTTCTTGCCGCAGAAGTCGCACTGGGTGGCCCGATTGAAGTGGGTTCGCACAAAGTCATGGGCCCTGGGAACGCCAGTCGCCGCACTCGAGGAGTCGATGGATGTGGAACTTTCCCCTGGGGTGGTGGTCAGCTTCAGGAACGCCGTCTCATGGGACTGATCCTCCGGAGCCACTCGCTCGGTTCTGCATTTTTAAGGAAATTAATAAAAGGGATATGTTTATATAAGCAGTATTACGAGTATTAGTTCTATATTGCATTATTAAACCTAGAAATGTTAGCTTACCTAGTCTGAGATTGGGACTTGGGGCTGGAGCTGCTTTTGAGGGAACCATTGCCCACCGTCAAATTGGGATTACCCATCCAGGAGAAACCAAACAAGATGTCACCAAAGCAGAGATTTGGATTAAAGCCGGACTGATTGGACAGAGGATGCATCTTCCTGTAAAATGGGCTATAAATGAAAATGGTAAAAGAATCAAATGGCGGGGACCACATACACAGCCTGTAGCGATGCCGGATTGAGACTAATCTGCTTGAGGCACTGGTTAAGACTGGTTTCGGAGCACTCGACCAGGATCTGACCGATCTGGACGTTGTTGTACCCCAGGAGGACACTCTCGCCGGCTGATTTGCCGAAGACGCAGACGTTGAGGAAGCGACTGGAGTTGTCCAACTGGAAGCTGCACACGTCGTCCATGTGGATGAGTGGGCTGAAGGGACAGTCGATGGTGGAGTGCTGGTAGAAGTAGTTGACCGGCTCCTCCGCCTCGTCCTTGATTTTCTCCTTATCCTTATCCTTCTCCTTGTCCTTGTCCCGATCTTTTTCCTTATCCTTGTCACGATCCTTGTCCTTGTCACCGGCATCTCGACTCATGGTCTTCTTGATGGCCTTGGCTATAAGATTGGACTTCTTGGGCGAGTTGGTGGGAGTGCCGCTCAAGTTCGGCTTCACGACCAGGTGCTTGGGTGGCACTGGTTCAGCCGGTGATGCAGCTTCGAAATCGGTTTCCGTCTTCGACTGACAAAGATTGGGAAGATCCCCGAGATCGTCGTATTTGTCAAAGTCCTCCAGTATGGCATCGTTGCGAATGATGCCAGGAATGATGCGTTCGATTCGCAGACTAAAAACGGTGGCCTGCAGCGTCTTGACCACCTTGGCAATTTGCTGAATGGTGGTCACTGGCCTGCCCTCGATGGCCACCAGGACATCGCCGGCCTGCAGATTGGACTTGCAGGCTGGGGTATTCGGCAAGACGGACTCGATCCGGACCACCTGGCTGCCGCTCTGCTTGAAAACGATGCCGATCTGCTGGTTCTTCGCCTTGTGGATAAACACGTCCATCGAGATGAGCACGTTCCGACTGTCTCGCTGATTGGCCTCGATGAAGGGCACCGGGGCCAAGGTGATGGTGCAGTACGTCTCACTGGCCCCCGGATAGGACATCAGGCGGGAGAGCTCCGCTAGCTTCACGGTGAGCAGTCCATTCGGCTGGATGTCACAGTCGCCGGCATCGGCATCATCCGCGGTCCAGTGGAAGAAGGGCTTGTAGCGCAGCTTGTAGTTGGGCAACGTGTGTTTCCGACGCACCGCCTTCCGGATCTGGTTCGAGATCAGATTGGTTATGTTCGACTGCATCTGGCGGCCCTGGTACTTGGACTCGATGTCCAGGATCAGCTCCGGATCACCCAGGAAGCTAATTGACCAGTGCGTGTAGGGCTTCCTCGTGAACTGCAGACGCGCCATGCCCGACAGCTGCTTGACTGCAAAGGAAATTGGATTTTAAGAAAGCCTTGGGCTTAACAAAATTTATAAATAAAATTGAGAACAGAAAAAAGCCAAGATCAAATTTTCTCAATTTAAAAAATTTGTGTTTTTAATTTATATAAAAATAAACGTTCTTGAAATTAAGCCTATATTACTCTTGATTTACGCTCAATTTTGTTTTTTGAGACAACAGTGGTCTATGTTTTAAGTTTCGAAACGAAAATAGTCTTGATTTAATTTAACTTGTTAAATAAGTCTCGATTTTGTTTTTTGAGAAAAATCTTCTTGTCTTCTTGATAATATTAAAAAATTTGAGATCATTTTCTTCTTGTCTACTTTTGAGATCTGGGTTTATTCAACTCACTCACCCTTCAGTGTTATAGATCCCTTCTTTCCAAGCACCATGTCCGCGTCTATGGAAGTTGTGAAGTTGCCCACGTAGTTTATGTCCAGCAAAAGATCAAGGTTCTCGATGCGCTGCTCGTCCTTGTCCAATTCCACGTTGTGCACGGAAAGCGACCGGACGTCAGGGAACTGGTCACCCAACTCGAGCTCTTTAATCTGGAATCGAAATGGATTTAAATACTTTAAGAATATCTTTGAGGATATTAACAATAGATATTCTGCCCTAATTAAACGATTAATACATTCACATTAGAGTAACGGGTATACCCGATAATTACTCACCGTGAGCTTATCCAGTAGCTTTCCGGTGGTAGTCTTTGTAATCAGTTCGTCCAGCTCGATGGACAGCTTGCGGTAGAACCACTTTCGCACCCGATTCGAGTTCTTGAACTCGTGGAAGAGGAACTGCATCACGAAGTTAAGCGAGACGAGGGCCGAGGCTCTCCGTAGACTTTCCTGGTGGTTCTCACATCCATTACCCGCACCTCCAGCTCCCCCAGCACCTCCTGCTCCCCCGCCCATTCCCGAGTTGGACAGCCTTTTCAGGTTCCGTGCGGTTTGTTTGATGTTCTACAATTAAGTACACAAAAGAGGGGCGTACATTAGTAATCAGGGGGTCTTGATGGTACATACACATTACAAATACTCACCAATGGCAGGGTGTACTTGGCGTTCATTTGCTTCTGCTCCTCGCTTTCATCTGGCAAATTGGAGAACTTGATGAAGATGAGATATTGCAGCAGGATCATCACCACCCCGCCGATCAGCAGGAAGATCAGGCAGAGGAGTAGTATGTTCGAAATGGGTATCTCCATGCTGGCGAAATCTCACTCACTCGAGTGAAATAACTGAATATCTGTTCCTCCGATTCGGTTAATGGATCCTAGAAGCCAAACACTTTCGAGCCACAATTCTGATGTCAGTCTCTTCAATTACGTTCGGGATGTGCTCGCATTCTATCGTCCAGTATCTGTATACTATTTAGTTTATGCCTCCGATTTCGATGCCCCATCCATTTGGGTGGTGCCTCTGCCGATTTCGCCAATTTGAGGCTGGTTCCAGCTAGCTGTTAGCTGTAAACTCACAATTGTTACAACTGCGGTAGGGGCGACATAAAATCAATATGTATTCGCAGCAGTGGCTGCGCCTTTTTTGGTCATCGGCCGTTAATGCGCATGTTCCCTGATCAGCTGGCAACTGGCAACCTTCCTGGGGGTTGATTCAGAGCCCATCTGGAGACCAGCAATCAGCCGGACCTCTTCGCCCAGCTGTTCTGCCTTGGAGGACGGAGAGTATGGAACCCACTTTTCAACAGCCCTCATAATGGAAGCTCTAAGTGACGGGGGTTGTTCGTTTCAAGGGGGGTTTTAAAGCACTTAAATCGGCCATAAATCATCCATTCGTATCTGGTGTTATTTATCTACTATATAGTGTTCGTAAACTAGGGCATATCTAGATATTCTAGATATCTAGATGTCGTTTCAATTTTAATAGGTCAACAGATATATTTTTCTTAGCAACGGGAATTTAGATAAGTTAAAAATAAAAAATTTCCTTAGAACTTAAAACAATTTTAATACATTCATGATTTTTGACATGAGTATATTATAACCGTGGGCCTTACAAGTATTACCCCAAGTTTTTAATATACAAAAAGAAAAAGGCTATTTAAAAAATATCGTTTTCCAAATAAAACTAGAAATATGCAATTTTTTGTGGTATTTTTCTGACATTTATTTTCTTCATGTTTTTTATTATGGTATTCCTTTACTTTATGTAAAATAAGAAAGTATTAATAGTTTTATTAACAAATTTGTTGAAGGCAGGTATTTATGTTATTATATGTTTATGTATGTATATCTTGTATATAAATTACGAGTCATCTTTATAATTACATAATTATTAAATGTAGTTTAATTATCTCTAGCGTATCTTAGTAATTATTTTAACTGCTTTATTCACTTAGTATATTAAATTAAGATATTTATATATTAATCCTTTCTTTTTTTATATATTTATGTATATGTATTATCATTACATTTTAGCCGTAACAGTTACATTTTTCTAATTTTAAACTAATTTTTATTATTAATTTCCTTTCCTATTCGCACATTACTCCTCGCACATCCTATATTTCGGTTGCTTTGTAAAAAAAAGTCAGATCTACTTACAAATATGTATTTTATTTTTTTTTTCTTCATGTTACCGTTCACACCAGACAGTAAACAAATAACAAAATATACAATCGAATCGTAAAGTTGGGGATAAATGTGTAGTGTTTTAAAAAAAGTAAGCCACCTACGACATGAGACAGGGAACACAGGGAGCGGACCGATCGGGGTCACCTTTTGGGGTCACCTTTTCTGGGACTGGCTCGGCAGCAGCCTTGTGTGCACTTCATCATGACTGCGTTTTACCAGCTTTAGAATATAATGAACTTGCACCGAGCCTTCAAGCATATATGGAGATCTGAATCTGAATCAGGAGTATTAAAAAATATTCGGACAATGCTTTTTATGATAGTTCCTTGTGAGAGAGGAATGCAAGGATCTGGAAGAACAATCGATAGCAGCACTGTCATATTATTATAACTTTTTTTTTTGTATTTTTTTGAAATTTAGTTTGGTAAATGGCGGGTTGTGGTTCCCGAATTGTTCTTCCCCGACAAAATGATGTTGATGCTGATCCCTGCACTTGGCACCTAACCAACTAACCATATAAGTATGTAGGAATGTACAAGTAGGAGTAAAGTGGGTCAGAGAGGCTATTTGAAGGACGAAGCGAAGGTCGTGTGCATTAAAAGCGAATCGAATGGAAATGGTCAAGTATGCCAATAATTAGCTAACTAAATAGTTCCTCTAGAGGCAATGATGGATTGGATAAACATCTAATATCGAAACGATATTAGTAAACTATCTTCATATTTTGTACTCATTTCTATTTTTTTGGTTTTGGTTTCGTTTCTTTTGGTTTTTGTTCTTTTTTTGTTTTGGTTTTTTGTCATTTTTTTTTTTTGTTTTGTTTTTATTATTTATTTATAATTTTTAGTTTTGGCATCGGGGCAATGATTCAGTAGTAGTAATTGAGCTAATGAGCCCTAAGCTGCCCTTCCAAGAACTCTACTTGTGTGAGGATATCGCTAGTAATAATTCGAATTGGAATGTTAATGTTTAAGCAAGCAGTGCAAACGAAGGTCAAAAATCGGATCTTAGCCTAAGACTGAGGACTTGAAACATTCGCCACGTGGGCAAATTTTTACTGGAAGTAGTCAAAAGTGAACCTCGGAATTACAACGTGCAACAGCACTCGGTAATGCGCTGTGTGTTTACAATTAATTGGAGTGTGAATTTCTATATCGGCGATTCTTTGATTTCCCTAAGCAATGGAATTCGGTTTTTTTATTCGAGACTAGTTATAAACTATTGTATATTTATCTATGTAGGCGTGTATATATCTCGAATGCATGTTTGTCGGCGTCCGTAACTAATCTGTAATAACTATAGAAGAATACGCTTCCCGGTTTCCTTTCACTCGAAACTTTTTTCTAGCTTTAGAAAATCGCCATCAAATTAAATAACAACTTATATTTTAAAAAACTTTGTTCGAAAATCATAAAAATCTCAACTTGAATTGTTTGCTTCATAAATGTATTTACATAAGTCTTCCTATTTATAGACCTTTTACAACTGGTAACACTAAAATCTAACAAAACCTAAGATCAACTTTTTGGTTCTTTAAAAAAGTTCCTGAGGTTTAACAGAAAAGTTTAATAAATTATTTTTCCCTATTTTAATATTGGAAATTGAATTGAAACTTTTTTTAAGTGATGGCAGAGTGTTATTGAATTATTCTAATGGCGAATTTTTTAATTCAATGGCGATTTTGGCCATTTTATTAAGTGTATATTTTGGTTTATCGCTTCTAGGTTAGTCGTTTTCCCTATTCAGTATTGCTCAGTTAATATTTAAGTATCGTACATAGCTGAAGTCAGCTCAGTTAAGTTAGTTAAGAGTTAGTGATTCTTGATTTACTTCGTTTGCTAAATGTTTCTTCTACCTTCGTATGCAATCTACGCCACTAGTCATCGTCATAATCATAATGGTAAGTTCCTTTGCTGTGTAAATTCGCATTACTGCTCAGCTGCTATAATTATTTACTTAAGTTATGGATTCATTTCTTTAAATTACAATTATTGTGCGCTCTTCGATATCCCGTCGTCAAACATGTACGATTCGTCTATCTATACACATGATGTCTGCATTTTCTATAGTGAGTTGGAGGGGCTGTGTGCATGCATACTTGTATATTTGAATATATTTCGCTTGATGTGCCATGAGCTCTGCATTTTTACACATTATACACATTCTGTTCGAGTATGAGGAGCCGGAGGTGTATGCATTATATCTACACATGTTTATGTTGAAGATGCTCGATTGTAAAATCAATGCTTTCGTTCTTTGATTATAGATACAAATGGACATCAATTTGTTCAACAGATCGGAAAGTCTGAGAGGAGCTAATTTCAGCATACGAAACGCTTTCGGAAATACATTAACAGAAGCATAAACCTTTTTTCGCGTACAGAGTACAGAGAAACATTGTGAAAAGAACGTGCCCTCCTCATGAAGAAATGTGACATCGAAGCTATTGTAAATTGTAAATTCCTAAAGTCTGTACACACACACATGCCATTGGATAATGCTAATTTTACAGATACATACTCTTGGTCATAATTGAGTTACTTGGTTGTAGTTGGGTTTTGTGTTTGAATTCATTACGTGTCTATAAGTCGACAAAAAAAAATATTCGCTCGAGTATACATACATAACAGAATAATAAAAAATCGTAGGGTACTAAAATGCGCTTATTTGTTGCTATTATAGCTAATATTTGCTATCGGGTTCGTTCTGTCGAAGGTATTTATAATAGTTGGTAGTCGTAGGTAAATATATTACATACAAAAATTTGATATCTACAATTATCTGGTATGTACATAGAATAAATAAAATGTCGCATTTAAATACACATAATTCAATTACTAACTTTAAATACAAACAAGACAAAAACGCTTGCAGATTACTGATTCCTCGAGTTATGTCCTATATAACTTACAATGTATGCGAGTACCTACAATTTATATTTCCTATGCACTTAGACCTAGATCTATGTGTGTTCTGCTTGAAGGAGTTCCGCTATCATTGGTTTCATTTTGATGTGCTCTTCGTCTAGGCTTGTCCTTACATTAGAAAAAAAGTACAATACACTTGATCATATTCATATCTAACAATATGTGTTCTACTCCTATTTCTAGGCAAATAGTAGCTCTAATCTGTTTACATATCTCCGTCTCCCTACTCCGGGAATAATCCTTTGGAATAGAATCTCTCTCACAATCTTTACACCTCGTTTCCGTTTGCGTTTCAGTTTCAGTTTCAATTAAAGTTGCACTTTTAGTGGTTCTGGATTATGGATTCTGGACTCTGGAGTCTGGATTCTGAATTCTGGATTCTGGTTCTTGATCCTATACTCCTTAAAGCGTATGATACGAATACTGCGGATAGTGCTGGTGATCTTGCTGCAGTGGTGGCTCGTGTTGTAGATCTGGTGTGGTTAGTTCTGGCTGGTGATAACGATGTGCTGCTGCTTCATCCTCCACTCTGCCATCAGCATTATCATCATCTCGTTCGGTATTATAATTAATGTCATTATCTGAATATATCTTTTTAATAGCTAATGGGGACGTTATTGTAATTGGTACGCTTAATATCATTGCTTCAGTTTTAGTTGTCCTTGGTGTTATTGCAATTGTTCCGGTTTCGGTTTCATTTCTCTTTAGATTCATTTTTCTGATGTATTGAATATCGGATTGGGGCGATGTTGCTCTGGTTTCCGGCAATGATGCCATTACCGGGGATTGGGGATATGACCCCAAACGGCACCACCTGAGCCACTCAAGTCGCCCATCTTGATGATCCAGCTCTTGCTTCTGTTGCGATTGCGGTTGTCGATTTGGGTTTAATTCCTGTAAGCTTACTCCAGCCAATTTGATATCAGATATAGTTGTTCCTAGTTTCGGTGTCGATACATTCGTGTCATACCTTCGGTGTCGGTGTAGGTGTGGTTCTCTATGTGGGTGTTGCTGTGGCTTTTGGTGTGCATGTGGATGGGTTTGCTGATGGTCGGGCTGGTATCTGTGTCGTATCGTATCAAAATTGTGATCTAAATTTGGTGCTGACAAAGAGGAGCATATGGCCTGATGCTATACCCAGATCTGATCCTTTCGATTACGCGATCGCAATCAAAGCCTTTGCTAGCACCAATCCTCCTCATCCGAATCGGAGTGTCGAGGGTTCAGACCGCTCTTTGGCTTAAAACCATTTAGAACTGGAGATGGCAGTACACGACCTGTTCGGCCCATAGCCAGCGCTTGTTCGAATGACAGCGGTGCTATATATTCCAGTCTGTGGATGATAATACGGATATGGATTATATACTATATGGTATAGCTACTTTAAAAGTACAACCCACCTTTCTCTTTCGACCTCCCGCTCGCGATCTCTTTCGCGCTCGTACAACTCTCGCTCCCGATCCCTGTACTCGTAGCGCAGGTCGTACTCGTGCAGCCGATCGCGATCCCTCTCCCGATCTCGATCCCTAAGGCGTTCGCGATCCCGCTCGCGTTCCCTACTACTGTAGTACATGTCCCTTGGATCTCGCAGCAGGTCGCGGTGGTGTGGTAGCGAGTGAACACTGTGGGGCGTTGAGTGGTGTGTCTAAATGGGAAAATGTTATAAAACAATTTAATAATATGGTATTTAATTTTTTTTTTTTTTTTTTTTTTTATCTTACATGTGTGGGACTCGCATTCAGCTTGGGAAAATTGATATTGGTTGGCTTGAGCTGCAGTGTTGAAGGTTTGCTGGGAGTCGGTGGCAGACGTCTACCGATTCCGGCTCTTCGGGAGGCCAGTGTTGGGTAACTATGCTGCACATGCGTTACACCTGCGGGAATTGAAGGCATTACTTCCCTGCGGCCTGAACGGATGTTCTCTTTAAGGGCATAAATCGTTGCAAAAATACTCTGCTGTTATGATACTGAACAAAGTGTACCTAAGTAGATCTTCACTGACATTAACATGGACAATGCTTAAAACATACATACAAATAATTGAAACATAAAATGGACTGGGACATGTTCGGTAATCATGTTAGTTAAAGTTCGATAAGGTTATTTTAACTCACTAATATTTGAAGACAATCAGACAGACATTTTAAACGAAATGTGATTATTTTTAATTCAAATTCAAGTAAAATTGCGTAGTGCAACTTTTGGATCCTTAAAGTTACCATCTGACTTTGTTACAAAAAAAAAATATCAGAAAAAATGCAGTTACTTAATATTAATAATTACGATTTTATGAATTTTTCAAAAGACGATTTTGAAATTGTGAAAATATTGAACATGTCCCAGTCAGAACCCATTGTATTAAACTTTTATGATGTTAAAAACAATTGTTGCTATGCAAAAATGCATTCACTGTATCTACGTTGATAAGCGTGTGCAGTTACTTGAGCACCGTACAGAATTATACAACTATGGAAAAAAAAATATATGGAACAGTAACAACAGTGCTATATAATGTATTGAGAGAAATATACACAAGTAGTTGGATGATTTGGGGAATGGCCGGTCGGCAGTAAGGTTGTTCATGGCAACATGCATGACTGTTCGATTCGATCTATAGATACCGTATTTATGCAGAAACGAAAAGGATGGATTAAGAATCGGTGCATAATACTATTGACGCACATTCATAGATAGATTAGATAGATAAATATGCACACACGTCTAGATACTGAAACACCCAAAAGCTGCATCCCAAATTATTCCTCTGGTAAATACAAAGTAGCTCTGTCGTTTTCACCGCCCAAAAGTCGTATACGAAAACAATACTTGAAACATGTTACAGATATTGCCTGTTTATCTTTGGTATAGTGGCTGGACTTAATGGGAACGAGAAGCAAGCTTATAATAGAGATTCTTGGTCAGTGTCTTGTCCTGTGCTAGTCAGGCTGACAGAGGTCGATTTCGAACAAAAAAAAAGTTCTACGACTATGGCTTACGAACTTCACCTTCTTGGGGGATAGTGGATGGACTAATAAATTATGTTCACTCATCTCTCCCCTACACAAATTACTCTTTTAACTTTGATTCCGTTATAAAAGTGACCAGTACAAGCACTAGGTTTTCTCCTCACTAATAATACAAGTCCGTCGAAATTAGTCTAAACTTTGAATAGATTTAAGCTCCTCTTATATGCATGTCTTCTTACCATCATAGATTTCTAGAAAAAAACAGTTCATTTGCCAGAGATTCAGTGTGGTAGTTTAAGGATGAGGATGAATGTCTGTACATGTCAGTACCATACATACGAGATGTGATTATAATATAGGTGGATTGGATGGTACGAGAATGGCATCTAGAGAAATGAAAACAATAAACGCTGCTAGTGTAACAAGAGTACGAGTACAAGTACGAATAGTTGAGCACATATTTATGAGTTCTTCGGTGTGGTAGATCGGAGATCTGAATGATTTGAGAGCTGTGAGCTGTGGTTGAATGGGATGTATGATTAGTATAGGACTATTCAATTAGTTGAAGCTTATGATTGACTGTTTGATTGATTGATTGACTGGTTTGTTTTTCTGATTTAACGCCTTGGCATGACAATACATGTACATGTTAAGCATGGTTGGCAACTATGTACGAATACGAGTTAGTTACGAGTTACGATTTACGAGTAAGCATGTCTGATCTTTGATGTTTGTAAAAGTTGAAATGGTTGAAGTTGAAATTTGTGTAGAAGAAAATACTAGCATATATAGAAAACAAGTTGAGTAGTTTTTTGTTTAATTTGATTGATCTTGTTCGACTTTAGATAACAAGTGCTAAGGATGTACCCATATCAATCCCATAACCAAGTCTGTCTCGTTCACGCATCTCCTGAAGTCTAGCGGGACTCGGCGATCGTGATCTTTGACATAGACTGGTTGTCCCATATGTGGGATAAGGCAGTTGAGTGCGTTTACTGCGAGACAAATGACCACCATATCGAGAAGGCGAAGGCGAACGGGCCGGACTTGTCGATGCTGACCATGAACCTATATTGTACATATAACAACAATAATAAAAAAAGTAATAATTAAGGATGTCGGGGCACAACATTTTACGTATTTGATTTTAGCAACATATTTAATTTTTTATTTTTTGTTTGTCTTTGAAGAGATAATAAAAACAATGAAATACCGACGACTTAACCGAAATGAAAATATTATTATTGGAATATATTATATTGTATTAAAAGATTTCGTTAATAGCTATGGAATTGTAGACATATATTTATATATGTATATAACTACGATTCTACAAAATAGATCAAAAATCCTCGGAATTTCCAAGTCCCTGGTTATGTGTGCCTATTGCAAGCCCGTCCAATATGAATATACATGAGTGATTAAGGGCAACATCGGATACAGACAAACCATTCCAAGGATCATTATGTTGAAGGTTCCCTAACCAGATCAATGGGGCTTACAACAAGCACACACACACACAAAACTCAGTTAGTTTAGTTCGTTAAAATGCCGTGTGTCGGCCAATAAATACCTCTTGGATACCGCGGATGACTGTTGCCATGCCTAGGATGACGAGTCTCCTTGACCATCTCTACAACATTAGATACGGTATCGGAGAACCCGATATCATGATGTATGTATTGATGGCCACGCCGTCGAGGACTTGGAGATCTGGCCAGTGGAGAGCCGTTGTGCCTGTAGAAATATAAAGTAATGTTATATTTTGTACATTACTGCCCTAACCATTCTTACCTCAAGCTAGGCGATCGCCGATGGCCATTCATATACGAATGTCCAGGATGTAAATGGCCAGCATCGGCACCGGTAAGTGATTCTTGCGAGGGATGTCTCGATGCGTCCTGTAGCTCCAGCATCTAGTTTGGAAGATGATTACGGGACGAATAAGTAAACTTGATGATTCACCATGAATGCCACCACTCGAAATCAGTCCAAAAAGATTCTGAACTAAGGGGTTCATTTGGGTTCATTTGGGTTCATTTTAAGGAACAGGTTAACAGGTTTTGGGTAAGCAGATGGATTGGGATTGGGGGAGCTTTTCCAATTGTCCGAATCGATTCTAATTGGATGAATAACTAGGTCTTGTCAGCATTTTCAAAACTTGGATTTTGGATTTTGGATTCCTCTAGACCGATTTCTTGTGGATTCATTCATTGCACTGTTACATTTCTTTAAGTATATCTGTGTATTTATAAATTAGGAACTATAGATGTCCATTGCCCCATAATGGAGCGTAGGTAATATATATGTATATATGTTTGTACTTGGTATAATGCTACAAAATAAATATACATAGAGACATGTATGCTTACTTTGCGGGATATAGTATTTAAGGGGTATACGTATACGGTATATAAAAGTAAACAAAAGCAATCATTACTCCACTGCAACAAAATACATATTCAAATGCGTTTTAATTGTACTAGATTGTATAGAAAGGTTCTTTAATGCGGGATTATATTGGATTGTAGTTTCGATTAACCTATTTGAGGGCATGTAACATTTAAGGAATTCCATACACTACTCGGGAGTATACATATACATATATACTTCGGCACTTTCTGTCAATAATTTGTTTCGGGTACTTTTATAATTAACTGGATGTCTTCTCATACTTGAGGTCTTTTTGGGAATGATATGATTGCCATATTGCGTTACTTATTACGCCAATTGTTTATTCGATTTTATCTACGTTATATTTTTGGTTTATTGTCCTATATTTATGGTAATATGATGTAGTACAAAAAAAGTTGAACGCAAAAGGAATAACAAGTAAGTACTAATCGATCTTTGCATCTGGAAAGTGAAGATTGAGCTAGAATTCTCTCTACAAGTTAAGAAGGATTTCAACATGCGTGTGATTTAATAGCGTCTACTTATTTGGTAAAGCGGTGAATGAAAGCTAAGCTAATTTATAGGCATGCACTACTTGAGCATTTTAATTGGATAAGTGTGTCGTGTAATGGTTGGTTGTAATGGGTTGTGGTCAGGTCCTGAGTCCTTTTCCAATTGCTCTTGCTTGGGCCGTCAAAAGAGCAGCTTCATCGAGCGTCGCGTCAATTAATTTATTATTGACAAGATCGACGAACTTACTTACCGTACACAAACCGTTTCGCATTCGTGGTTGGACTAACGAATAACATTCAAATACCAAAACTTTATACTTATTACATTTAAATCGAATTCGAAAACAATTACTACCTACACATAAAGCCGCCTTTATATGCGTAACTAGAGGGAAAACTCGCTAGAAATCAAGAATCAAATTGACTTGGGCAAAAGAAACCTCTTCGCCTAACTTTAACTCTAAACCATTATATTAAACAGTGGCGGGAGTACATTAAGTGTTCAAATTACAGATCGTGTGTTAAGTGGGTAGATTTAACTCTAAGAGAAAAACAGTTTTCTAGCGATGTTACGAGTCATTGAAATATTTTCCCTAAGAGAAACAAATAAATAAACTGCAGGTAAGTATTACATAAAGGAAATTACAAAAGTGACCTACGTCTTCGAAATATATCATTTTACAATATTCGGGGCGAAAAAGCCGAATAATAAGAAAAATTGCATTATATTATAAAATACGTAATAAGGACAGACCCCGCATTTTCATACTACCTACGTATTTCTTTTCCTAATGGCTTTATGTGTACGTATAAAAGTATATCAAGTCTTTTCCGGGTTTCACTTTCAAAATGTTTACTCAGATTTGATAGCATGGGCAGATGTAAAAATAAGTGAAAACCAGAACAGGCATGATTTTCTGTCTGATTGAACCCGGGGTTATCGGACTTTGCCCAAGAGGCTGTGAGTGAGAACAGAGTTAGAACCGCCAACTTGTTTCACATAGCTGGCATGTCTGATGCGAATAAACGATTAATGTGACAGAGGCATCGACGACTTGATCTGTGAGTAAGAAATCCTCATTTTCTTGTGTAACATGAAGGTGTTTCGAAATGTCTAGGTCGCAATTGTACTGGGAATGGTGAGTTAATCTTACATTGCTGGTATATTGTACGTGAAAACATATCATGTTATTGCATTTGCCTATATTTACGCTATTTTTAAAGGGCCTGGCAAACTATTTGGTGAAAGGGGCGCACACTTATTGAGGAAAAAACGATTGCAAGTCCGCTTTTGGAAGCTACAAGTCAACTAAGCCTGCTTTAATCAAAGAGGCCTGCATTGTCCACTAAACGAATTTATAGAAATTCATTGCACAGAGGACCAGTATATTCTTAGTGAAAATTAATGTTTACTAAACTTTACTTAGTTTATCGGAAAGCTTAAAATCTATAGTTTGAAATCTTCATTTCCCACATCTTGAAAGTTTATATTTAATAAAAAATTGAAAAAAAATGGAATGAAGTTACCTTTTTCTAACAAATATTTAAAAATTGAACATTGGTTAAGACCACACAGATGTATTTTTTTAATAGAGTAATCTGCATATCCCTATTCGTAAAAAGAAAGGAATTTCCAGATTTCTGGCCAAAAATTAACTTTCTGGTCCTCCGTGCACTGGCAGGATTGAAAAATGGGATCGGATGGGAGGATCGAATCGGATCGGACTGAGTTTGGTTCGGGTTGAGTGGCGCTTTGCCAGAGCCTTTCCGTCCACTGTTCGTTGCCACTTTTAACTTGTCCAAGGAACGAACGCCTACGTACATAGGAGTACATTTAGTGGTTATAGAAACGATCAAATTACAACATTGAGTACGAGTACGAGTACTAAGCCAAGTTTTGCGTTTCTAATGTTTTTAAAAATTGCTATGCAACATTTAGGTACGAGTATGTATTGCACTATTGAGTAAACGCAAATTAAAGATTTATAGTAGGTTGAATACGCAGTACACACATGTGCGCATGTATATATGATGTATGTATTGATATATTTATGCTTGGAGCTCAGCACCCGGTAATCTGGCATATTATATATTATATTCATACTTTACATAGTCATAGATACGTCGTACATTGGCGCGTACAGCTATACATATACTTATGAGTGAGTATGTATTTAAAGGTACTAGTAGATTACTTGACTTAATCGGTTTGTGAACAACATTTATATCGGAAACGGAGTATGGACACAAAGAGTATTCACATATATTTATATAATACACAATTAATTATTATTTTTGATAAGTAAAATTTGTTGATAATTTCATTTTGGTTTACCGCTTGGAGTTTATCAAACTTATTCACCTTTTTGTTTCTGAAATATTTAAAAATTAGAAGAAAAACAATTTACTTATGTCAATGTTGAGAATGCACAAAGGCACAAAAGATCTTGTAGTTAGTTGCTAATTGTGTTTTGTTGGTGTTGTTAGTAGTAATTGTATTTTGATAGTGTTGTGAAACGAAAGTTTTCTTATGCATGTATGTAAATGTATGCTGTGGTCCTTTACGATCATAGAAAATAATCATTAGATTAGATCTAAACTTTAAGAAGTTTGCTGGAAATCCTTAAGAAAGGTTTCCGGAATTCTAATATTAAATTAAAATTTCAGACTTAATAGTTTAGATCTATAAACAGCTTTAAGAATTTTTAGAACTTAAGTCTTTTTCTGTACTTTACTTGATCTTGAGACGCAATGGAATATATAAAGCTTAAAACATTATATAGAATCAAAGCCTTGCTCGTTGACTTGTTCATTTAATCTTTGGGAATAGGCATATACAGCTGAAGATATTATAGCATACTTTTTTGTGCAAAGCGGAATAAATATTCCTGGATCGAGTCATAAGGTTTGAGCTTGATACCATATTAAGTACAATCGAAAAAAGAAGACCACTCTTTGATGTGTATCTCCTCGTCTTGTCTTATGATGAACGACTTGAAATGGCAATGGATTGATGACCTTGATGTGATTTTGATGGTGATGATATGGCAATGGAGATGATACTTTGCACTTTACGGACTATAATTAAGATTGAAGCTGTTTTAAATTACCTAACTGATCGCTTTCTGATCGTACTCCGCCGTGCTAGTGTTGCCAAACTGTTGTGTTCGGCATCACCGTTTGCGTGGTGGTGGTGCGTGCTGGCTAACAAATGTGTTTGTGAGTTGGCGGCTCCTTCCCCATTCGGCTCGAAACTTATGGAGCCCTGTCGCGATCCTCCTTTGTCAAGGGCGGCCATATCGAGTAGGCAGTTAAAGAATGATTGTTTCTACGGTTTTTTTGTTTGTAATTTTTGTTGGCAATTGGTAGTTGATAGTAGACAGTAGACAGGAAAGTGCAGTGGTTTTGATTTTATATTGATTTTTTCAATTGCCATTCCGTTCCGGTTCGTTTTAGTTTTAGTTTCGTTTTCGTTTTGTTCGTTGTTGTTCGTTTGCATGAATATTTTTCGTGTGTTTGGTTTTTTTTTTTAAATTAAGTTGTAGTTTTTTTAGTTGTAGAAATACAGATTTCATATAGTGTTGCAATTCAATTAGATTGTTGTTTATTGTAGACACAGTTGTGGTTAAAGTTGGGTGAGTGGTGAATATTGATGTAGTAACATTGCAACGCATTTGGGATTGGTTTTTGTTTTGATATTTTTTGTTTTTTTTGTATAAGCATTGAAAATGGAATGTAAGAATTATTATAGAATAATTAAAAAGTATGAGTAGATTACAGAACTCAAATAATAATCAAAAGTATTGTTATTATCGCATATATGTACATATGCATAGTATATATTGGTTTATACATATGTACGATTATTAATAATGGGGCGATAGCCCCTGCTTAATATCTTTACATTTAGGTATGGTAGTAGTATATAGCATTTCGAGATGTGTCAAGCTCTATTCGGATTGTGTCGGTATTATGTAGGTTAAGAGGAGGCAATGTATAAGAGATGCTTTCGCTTAAGATTTCATAAATAGCTTAAAAGAGAGGCTTGCTTAATACGGTAAAAGCATGCGCAAACATTTTTACAACTCACTATGATTTAAAGAAAATCTAAGAGGTACCGCTATAAGACAAAATTGTTACAATCGTTTTTAATATTGTTATTATTATTATGTGCCAATTTAGAGAAATGGTCAACCAAACAAGTGAGTACGAAATTTGTTTAAGTTCTTCTATTCATAACAAAAGGAATTTAAATGGTGTCGAAATAAAAAAGTAAACTTATATTTGTATGGAACTTAAATGTAAGTACTAAGTTAATTATAATCTTAAATACCCATATGACATTCGACTTGAAAGAGAGTTCTTATGACGGCTTAAGAACCTTCAATTTGGAATATAAAATATATGGTTTAATCTTTCATTTTTTTTATTTCTTTTCATATCTTGTTACCTTTTTTATAAATTTACAATTCTAAGTTATTTAATCATAAAGCATTCCATTCCATTTTTTTAATCTCTGCAATACACATGTGACAAAAAAAACCAACCACTAACAAATTATCATACTTGTAATATGGTTCAGCTTTTAAGAAACTTCATCCTTATCTGCGGTTTACCTTTTAGTCTAATGTCATATGGGCATATAAGCATAATAAATTTGACCGATTTCTTTATTATCTTCCATGCTTTCATTTTGAATTGTTTAATTAATGTTTTCAGATTGATGCGATCGCTTGATTACCTTAAGCATGCCTATTCAGCAATAATGATTATAGGAAATTCACTAGCAATTCGACTTGGAAACGAAAATGTTAAATATAGGACATTTGCCTGATATAATCAACGTTTTCCTGATTTCTCATATAGATTATGGATTCATTGAATCCATTTATGGTTTATTGAATCTATTCAAATTTAAATATTTACAATTTTATATCAGTCTATAGTTGTTTCACTAAAGGTTAGGTGGTATATGTATATTTAACTCGAGACTATGGCATTGTCGGTATATCAAAATGCTGTCTTGCGGTTGAGTGCAACATACCGATCCATACTTAAAAATAGTGCGCTATTTAAAAAGGAGCCACTAAGTGTGTAATAAACTAAATGACAATCACTTTAAATGCATCAACACACAAGGACTTAGACGTTTCACAATGTAAAAATAATTATTCATTTCGTCGAACCCTTAAGAATTATATTTCCTTAAGATTCTAAATAGCTTTGACTTATTATCTTTGTCGCAGGGAACCTTTTTTATGAGACGGTAAAATTTTCCATTGCTTCCAAACTAAAATACGCCGTTCAAATAAATGTTTAATAATTTATACGAAATACATTTTAAATTTGGTCAAGTCAAAAAAAAACCCTTAACTGATCTTTAAAAAAATAATTGTGTTGGGTCTCAAATTAATTACTTCCGGTGTATCATCGTTTTTTTGATTTCACACATATAGTATCTTTTTGGTATATATTTTCTTATTTCAGTTGTGAATTGTATATTAACCTATAGTCTCTGTCTCTAAAAGAAGCCAGAGTAGATCCAAATATATTATTTTAAGCTTCGAATCAGACTTCTTAAACAATTGGTATCCGACGATCGTGCATGTAGAATACATTTGGCATATACTAAATACGTATGTAGAAAGCTTTGCATGTAAGGTTTACACGTAAAAGTACATTTGATGATAGGATCTCAGAAAACGTAGACATCTTAATTTGCAGTTCAAAACTAAATGGGTGAACCAAGCACTTTACTACGGAATTTCATTTTAATTTTTGTATATTTAAATTATATAATTTTTAAACCCCTGGTACATTTCTATTCACACATTTGAAAAGAAAGCTTTATCGAGGAGATCGCAAAGGGTCCTAAGAGGATCCTGTAGAGCAGGAAAGCAGGCAACCTATACCAGAGACCAGAGGGAATTACACTCTTCTATGAAAACAAAAGTTCGGTTGGCTAGTGGGTGTATTAAGCGAAACATGACCATGGCATTGCAGTTGGGTGTTCATCTACAGCTGGTTAATAATAGGTTTTTGGGTGTACTGGATTTTTTTTTGGTTGCACTCTTGTTTAGATTTATTTTGATTTTTATATGGGTGGGCAGGCTTTTATGCTGGTTTCCTAGATATTTGAATACTCTTAGGCGAGTACGTATGTAAACATGCCTCTAGCCGAGAATGGTGAAAAGTTGTACAAAAGTAGTAGACGCAAAACATGTGGAAGAGGAGGAGCTTTATTCAAAAAGGCGAAAGAAAAACCAAGCGAAATATAGATAGGTATATATATGGAAATATATTATATACCGGCTCCTCGACTGCCGTTGGGCTATATTTATGCGCATCATCGTCTTCCGGCTTCTTCCGCTATCATTGATCATTGATGTAATTTTTATTACATCGTCCAATTATCATTATTTTTCATGTTTATCGAACATGGATCATGTTTTTAATTATAGATTTTTAATATTCAATTTTGAGTTGTCAATGGATCGTTTGTGTGTTGTGCACAAAAACAGGATAACAGATAAAACATTTTAATTAATTACTTCAATACGTGTGTGTATTTAAACCACATAGGCCCGCTTTATCAATGTCCAGATAAAAATTTTATAAATTTTAACTGCACATCAAGAAACAGGACCTAAAAGTGGATAGATTTAAGGAATGTGTGGATGTGTGAGGATGTTCCTTTACTTTTTTTTTGTAAATCCCCTTAATCTGACTCTTAAGTTCGAATGATTCCACATTTTGATTTTGGTGTTGACGTTGTGTAGTAACAAATGGCAAACCTCTAGAATTATCTAAGAATCAATACAGACAGATTTGTATAAAGTGTGTCAAATCTGATCTGGTCGTATCTACTTAGAACGAACATACAATCGCAAACTGGAGAATCAAAATACGAACTGGTCAACTCTACCGATATATTGGTATATATTTGTGTATATAGTAAGTAATTACTTAAGGATACTCGACTTCTACAGAACGGTATTTTCAATGCTCATTATACGAGTCAACTTAGATACATTTCATTCGACTTAGATCGAGAAAATAATGCATCCCACACAGTGGAAGATCCAAGGATTTTTTTGGTAGTAATCGTAATATAAACAAATAAATTTTGGTTTAATTTGTTTCCACCTGGATCCACCCCTGATTTTTCGAATGACTGCCCATAAATAATTTCAAATTTTGAGCGTAACTCGTTTTGGCTAGTTTTTCGATAGGATCTGATAAGTGGCCTCTTTTTTGGGCCAATTATGGGCAGCTGGTTGTACACACACATCTTACGTACTCGTAATATATGTGGTTATATAAATTCGAGTGTGTAATACTAAGGTTTGGGTATTTTTTTCACATACAAACGGGCATGTATGTGCGCAAATATATAAGGTATTGTATGTACAAATGTGATAAACATGAGGTTGCATATAAAATTAATTATATACCTCCTTCCAGTTCTGCATATTTTTCATTATCTCGTTTAATTTGATTACAGTTTTTGTTATTTTATTAGTTGTTATTCAATGAGAGAGTTCATATTCAATCGTATGAGAAGAGAAATCATAATATCACATATTTATTCCATGTTATATAGATTTAGTAGAATAGTTTGTAGTTGGTGTTGCTTAGTTATATGTAAATTGTTTGTGGTAGAGAAGAAAAGGTATTTAAACTGCGTATTTTCTTGTTCTTACGCCGAAAAAGCAAATCAAAATCGCCCTAAATATGTGAAATATATTAAGAAACTAAGTTGGAAAGATTTCCCCGCATTTGACATAGTTTATTGTCATTATAAAAGACGAATTTGTATGATATAGTGTTGTATTCATTATAATAATTAAAATGTATAATAAAAAGCTAGTTTTAATGCATTATCTTTAGAATTCGATTAAAGGTTTCTTAAACTTTTTCATATTTACAAAAAAATTAAGGTTGTAAAACGATTATTATTATGTACAAAATCTTTTGAAATAGAACTCGAATAAATTATTAACCGAAAACTGCCTGTAACATATTAAAAATATATTTTAACACAGCTTGGGCTTTCAAATAGGTAAGTTAATATGAAGCTTTTGTTAAATTTAGGGCGATTTTCTTTTAAGTGCAGCATGAGCTTGAAGTGCTTTGAAAGACTGATAGAGAATAGATGAAGAGTGACTTGTATAAATCTGTTACTCTGACAGTACATTGTCCAAATGTAGACCTAGACTTATGATAACATTACAGAAGGCGACTCGACGTAATCCTAGATTATAACTGCCTATGTCTGAGAATTTGTAATGCCTAAAGATTCCTGAGGGCTTGAACCTTGGATGGGTACCATAGAAACATAGAGACTATCTGGCTTGACTGAAAGAGTCGGTCCAAGTGGACCGAACTCATATTCATGGGTATCTTCGACTCTACGCAACTGGAGTAGTGCGGTAGTTTGTGTTAGGGGCTGGGCGGTGTTTTTGAGTGGCTTACCGGCATTCCCGAATCGAGCTGGCCGAACCGCGTGCTGCGCCAGGACTCCAGGATGAGGAAACCTGCATAGATTTTACCCACTGAGAGCTTGCCCTTGTTGAGCTGATCGCTCGGCGGCACCAGCAGGTTCAGCATCTTCTTCGCCTGCAAAGGCCAGATGTTTGTGATCGTCTCCCGGAGCTCCATGTCCGCCTGGTCCATCTCCTCAGCTGATGGGTAGATCAAAATATGTATATATTATCAGACCTGTTAACATTTTAATGAGTCCATCTCCTTCCTCATTTGACATTAGAGTATTTAAGTAAGTAAAATAAACCGCAACGTTCTAGAAATATATCTCTACAAGATTATTATTGTATTATTGAAGATGGTACAAACAAAAAATACCTCATAAAATAAATATTTGATATATTTAAACAAGCTTACTTCTAGTTCAAACTTTAAAACGTCAATATCCTAAAGAACTACAGAACTACATAGCATATGTATATATAAATTTTAAATATAAATACGTACGCGCTCGCATTTTGATGCTAAGATTCTCGCGAATCAAAGCAAATAACGTTGTGGTGAACTGAACTCTCAGCTCGTCGTCCAGGGGCATATTCATTCGTATTAGTTTCTTGTAGGCCAGTCGATTGGGACACTTGTTTCCAAATCCCAACGGTGGATCCATATTCTTCAGCATGTCGTACATTTCCGTGTAGTGTATTTTACCACTATGTATCCGGGAACAGAATAAAAGTTAGTGGGGTTCTTCAAAACACTTGTGTACTTGGTCCGAAACAAGGATCAAATCAATACATTCATGTTACCCAGCACTCACATCGATCTTTAAAAAATGTGAGTGCCAGATGTAAACAGTGTAGCTCATCGGCAAAGCCGAGAACATGCATGAGTCAAAAATATCTGGCTGGATTATATAAATCGGAAAATTCTCAGGTGGTTAAATCACTGGCCAGGCGTCTCATGCATGGGAAAACTAAAGAAAAATGAAGTACTCGGCATTGCAGTTCCCCCAATCCTTTTTCTTTAGTGAAAGGACTTAAGCTCAACTTGTGCACAAAGCCAACCACGAGTATGAATCAAATACGACCAAATAATAATCGTTTAATATAAAGGTAGCCCTTTGGCTCTTTCCTCTTTTACCTCGCATATCGAATGACAGAAAATGAAACAGAAATCATAAGATAAAAGAAACTAAAAATATTTTAGGTGGGGGAAAATGTGGTGTGTCATGTGGTGTACAATGTACATATATTAAACAGATAATTACGTCGCATTTGGATCATATTCCGCCCATATGCGCACAAATTCGTCTAAGTGATGAGCACCCAAGATGCTGGAGTCCCGCGTGAGATAATCAAAATTATCCATGATGACGGCGACGAACAGATTCAGCATGAGGAAGGAGCAGAAGAATATAAACGATACGAAGTAGGCGTAGGCCAGTGTGGATCCGCAGTACTCTCCAGGTTCCTTCTCGGCGTCCTCGTCGCAGGCCTTGCCCTTCAGACAGGCCAGCATTATGTTTGGCCAGGCCTCGCCCGTTGCACACCTACGGTTCCACAGTTGTATGGTATGTAGAACAGATCATTAATACGTAAATCGAGCCTACTTCTATGCGTACATATATATGGTTCGTAAGTGGTATATTGGGGTTACTAACTCTATATGGAGGTTATTTGGTACGAAAATGCACTTTATGAGTATGTCGGCTCGCAACTACTGACCAAGTTCTATGTATTTACAGATAGTGTATATACATAAAAGGGACTGGATGATGTTATAGGTATGTTGTAAGGCTTACTCTATTAATGACTATATGTAAGAATAAGCTCTTTAGTCGTCAGTATTCTTCAGTTACTAAAATATAAGGCTTGCGTCTATCACATCTACTTTATACTTCCACATTAAAATCCACAGTATCTAAACGGTTTATAGATTCTATATTTGGACATATCAAAATATATCGGGGATCTTATGTTATTCCATTAAAATAAAACCATAAGCCATGGTTTAATATCAACATATATTCATTATTTTAAGTCCCTGAAATATATTGATTTCACATTGCTATCGTATATGATTACCATTAAGTTATTATTAAACTATATATCATTAATAATACATTTATTATAAGCTATGTATTCCAGCCATTGAATAATGTTTAAGCTTTAAAAACAAAAAGAAATTTGGAATGAAATGATTTCGACAATTCTGACTCTGGTTATGGATTTTTTTCTATATACTATATATATAGATTTACGTACAGACTAAGCTACGATTTAAAAATACTTAGGGTTGCCAGGTGGCGGATGTTCCGGACAAACGGATATTTATGCCAATTGAAAGTACGATCTCTTTTACAGACTTTTCATACCTAGATTTATAGCGTACATGAGTTCTATATATTCAAGTTAGGTGTGTGGCTAGAAAATGATAAACAATGATATGATTTTCATACAGACATACGTCAATCGAGAGTTCTATTAACTTTACTATCAGTATATAGATGTAGATATAGAGAAATATAAGTAGGGAAGGGCAAATCGTTTTGCGACGTACAAGTATATAACAACTATATATGTATGTAAGTATATATAGCTATAACGTAAATTACCAGCAATACTGTAAAACTATGAAACTTTCATTTAAATCTCAACTGATTAACTGCAACAACGAAAAGTGCAAACTTTGAAAAATCAAGCTGCGCTCAAATTTAGTAATTTTAATAATATAGCTCTACAGGTTTGTAAATACATAGATTTTACATATATGTATACGTATATTCCAGCTTTGTTGAATCAGTGTCGCAATTCTAGAACTCAATCTACTTACACAGGTATCAAAAAACTGTAATTATTGTTACGCAAAACGAATGTATGTAATGAAATTGGTTTGAGATCTGAGTTGTTTTATATTGATTGTTTTAAGTTGTTGTTATGGATTTACCACCGTTTATATGGTTGTCACAAATCCGATTGATCCGTGATCAGCTGGGAGAACCTCGAAATAAGTTCTGTTTCATCTAGAAACCAATATATAGATTATATAAAAATATGCTAAGAGTCAATCTAAGATCTAGATTTTTCTATGTGGCTTCGATAATAATGGGTTGTTCATTTAAAATAAACCAAGAATGAGCTAGAATTTGAAAATCTTTTCAAAACGAATACCCCATTAAGACTACTATGGTCTAAATATCTAACTGACATATATTTTTGTGGCTAGGGTTTTTCATTATCAAAGTGCTAGACACCTTTTAAAAGACCCTGTCGCTAGGCTATTGACATACTATTTAGTTATAGATTATAAAATCGCGACTGGAACGAACATCTATCATTGCGAACATATGGATTGTGGTAGAGTTAAATTATGCTAACTTGTATTTTATGTATAACTATTAACTTAATTACTGAGAGTCGAAACTTTGTATTGGATAATAACAGTACATGGTACATATTGCAAATGACTGGAGAGATCTAGGAGTTACGTACCTGAATAGCAACATGACGCCTTGAATAAATGATTGGAAGTTGTTGTGTCTAGTAATGGAATTTTCCACCGTACCTAGTTTGATATTCCCGAACACCTATTCACGATTCAAATATCGGTAAAGAATGCATTGATTATTTGTTCATTTTTTTGTTTAGATACTGAAATGGTTAAGTTATATTCGTTATTTCACATTACACAGATTCGCCTCCACCTCAATATTATTCAATTATTCTCCACAATGCTGTCTCTACTAAGTGTCAACGAAAAACCCGCGATTCCTGACGATTAAACGGCAAATCCATGTGTGAGTGGGTCAGGAGGATCAGTAATATATATATAGTATATGTGCCGACTTCCCCCGATTCGCAAAGTCCATGTAGATGTGTAGGTGTGTGAACTGATAGTCGGGGAATTGCACAGCTAAAACTCTATGACAGTCAACATTGGAACAAAATACACTTATTTCATTTTCTCAATAGCTCACGAATCACATAATTATATTTAAGTCTTGGGTAATTAGCAAGCTAACTAAACAAAGTTACGGGATGCACAAATTATATTAAAATTTGTGCTATATACTCTTCCCATAATATGTTAAAAAATAATAATAACTATCAAAAAAGCAAACTGCAAACTGCAAACAGCGAAACCTAAAAATGTTATAGTTTAAATTTGACTTGCCTATGTTTACCTTTTTTTTATTCTGAATTTTTATACAATTAACATTTTTTTTAACAACTTAAGATACTGATACAGCCAAATCATTTTGCAAATGTACGAATCGTACCTACTAAATAGTTTAATAGTACATCATTGTATTATTTTTTGACGTTTTATTTTTTTAGATTCGAGAAGCAAACAACCTGAAGTCTGGTACCTTCTTAAAACACAAACATTAATGGGAAAATAACTTTATAAATTAGCGCATCTATGTACAACATTAAAAAACAAAATGTGCAATGATATAGATAGGCTACATTCACATTCGATTGGTGATAGAAACGAGTCCAGGATAATGAAACGATTGAAAACGATCAAAGCTACCATAAGCATACGAATATGTAGCTCGATTTGAAACCACAATTCACAATCTTAACTGCAAACAATACGGATCAAACAACTTTAAACGGCATACACGGTTTCCTTGATTGATTGCGAATATGCACAAGCTTTTAAGTTCGATTTAAACACAGACATGGGAATTAATGATTACAATTGATGCGATTTTATAGAATTAGGGGAGTTGACCACAGCGGATGCCCTCCGGCATTTAATTACACCGACCGAATAATTTCGAATAATATGACTCGACAAATGACTACGTTTAATGTTGAGTATACATAGGTGACTGTAGTGCCATCTTTTGGGTAATCGCTATTGAATAACTATAAGGCTAACTAGGTTACTTTTCTCGTTTACCGAAAGAGCAGCATGATTCCACCGGAGAACGACTGGAAGTTATTGTGGCGGTTGAGTTGCGTGTCCGGATCATACTTTATGTTGCCGAAAACCTTTTGGTTTGATGTAAACATTATAATTGAATTGGATAGGCATTAAATTGGTCCAGCAAATCATGATTCTTAACAAAACCAACAACCTTTCCTCGTCTAAGCTAAGCTATTTCCAAAGTTACTATATGCAAAGGCAAATAAGACAACTACTTAATCTATAATTGTATTTTTTTAAGAGACCACCAGAGTATTCAGGCCCAAAAAGCATTTAACGGATCCCCTTGCAGCATAAAGTCAGTGGAGAATGGACGACCCAATAACCCAATATATTTTACAAACTGTTTCCCCTATCATATTTAAACCACTCTTGATACTAAGGTTTTTTTCGGGATCCAGTATTCGACTTACCTGCATGCCAATAATGGCGTATATAAAAAATAGCATGGCTATAAGCAAACAGACATAGGGAAGAGCTTTAAATGATTGTACAAATGTCCATAGAAGAATTCGTATTGTGTATCCTTGACGAAGTAACTTGATAAGGCGCGCCGCACGAAATAAACGCAGGAAGCCGACGTTGATTGAGTTCGACTGTAAAATATTATTGGCCAAAACACCAAAGGAAGAGAGAGTCGAAGAAACAAAAAAGAGGAGAGAGAGAAAACAGAACGGATAAGGAAATTGGCATTAGACTGGTTAACGTTCCCGTCTTATAGTACGGATTCGATGGAACCCGGGAACTCGGGGAGCTCTGGGGAACTAGAAGGCGTCGCCATCGATCTACGTGATTCGATGCATTTCAATCTAAACTATCGATTAGAAGTAGCTCGTTCCGTTAGTAGTAGTAGTAGTAGTAGTAGTAGGTAGTAAGTAGTTAGTTAGAGTAGGTAGTATTGGGTGAAGTAGTAGTTGTGCAGTAGTATGTGGCTAGGCGCAGTTGTAGTAAGTAGTAGGTAAGTAGGTAGGTAATAGGTAGAGAGTTACATACATACAAGTGGCGGTAGTTTCATTGGTTAGTTGTAAGAATCGATCGATATAAATCTTTTAAGCTATGTTAGTCGATTCGCTCTATCACAAATAAATAACAAAAGAACTAATAAGTAAGATCCAATTTGAATTTACTCATAGTATGGTTTTACTATACACAAAAAAGCCAAGTGCTAAACAAAATCGTATCGTTTTAACCATTTTTACAGTAATCGTAATGTACATAATTTTCGGATCATTTTTTGGTAATTAATAAAAATAAAAAACTATTTAAGTGGTTTTCTGTGCGTATCAGTGTGTTTGTGTATCTGTTTTTAGTGTTTTGTGTTGAGATTATCACCCAAAAACATAGTGATTTGTGCGTGGGCATCTGCCAAATACTAATTAACAAACTGTACGGATTAGAAAAATACACATATTTGTTTGTTCGTCTAAGGAAGAAATTTTGAAAAGCGATGTTTGTGCGTGGGTTTTTTATTTTATTTTTTTTTTTTTCGTCTAAACTAATCGTCCCAAGTAAAAGTGGAACATGCGAGGCGTGTTCTACATACGTATGTATATTTAATTTGAAATGGGCCTAGGGTGGCGCAAAACCAATTGGACAGTACAACAGTTAAGTAGGTATGTACAATGGAGTTCTCCATTTTGGAGAAAGTAAGCGTTGCAGTACTTGTTGCTTGAAAACGTTGGGGTTTTGTTTTTAAATAACTATACAGTCGAATTCGACGGGGGCTTTGGCCAAAATATTTTACGCATCAGCTGTTGAAATTCGCGCATGAGCGGATGCATTCCAGGGTTCCAAGTAGATCCCCGTTTGCATCCGATCATGCGTGATATAGGGCATAGAGTGCCGGTTAACTAGGGGTTAACCGAACACATCAACCGCTGACTTAAGGACGCATACCGCCTCACCGTGGGATCTGCATTGATAAATCACGATTCGACACTGTAGAACATGGAATTATTTATACTATATATATAAATTGATGGTTATTAATATTGCATATGTACACTGAAACAAACAAGAATTAATTCAACAGCGAATGGTATTTATAAGGGGGTAGTCCTGAAATCGCGCTTAAATGTATTCAAAGATTAGTGTTGTCAAAAAATCATTTATTTAAATAATCTATACTGGATATATTCAAGCCAATTTCGGGATTACCCCTTTGTTAATCCCGTTCAAATGTGAATTTGGTGTAAGTACTTAATTAATGAGTTTGCATATACTTAAAGTTAGAGAGTGTTTATATAGAGACAAAACAGTATTCGACTACGGAGTCTAGAGCGGATGAGGGATTAGATGTTTGATTAGTCGTTGCCTTGGAGTAAGTGAACAAAAAATTAACAGAATCTGGCGTACACAGAAGTCACCAGTTCTTTGATCGAGATATATTATATCTATGTACACGGGATATATGGCATGAGCTAAGCAGAAAGTCTATATCTACCTGGAATTCTGCACTTAGCTATATGGTACTTATAATGGCTCTGCGGGGTATGCGGGGGGAATAGAGAGAGGAGAGTACTATGAAGAATAATTCCACGCTGTTGTTCCTTGCGAAAATAGTAATTGTGAATCTTGGGAAACTTGGGACGACGCACTTAAAAGTAACTTAATTGGACTATTCTAACCCAAAAATATCGAAAATTAGGGATGCGGGAAAGTACACACAAGTATATATTTCATGATCATAATAACCCTGTCTATATTCGCTGATATAGTTATATGGTTAAACTAGCTATGAGTATTTACGTAGAGAGTGGGCGAATAAATAAAAGAAATTCGAACTTGAAACTACAGATGATGGTTCATCGATGTGATCTACTCGTATATAAGGATTTTTAAAATGGCAAAACATTCTGGTTGTAGTTAAGGTTTAGCTAAACTGGCTAATTATTCAAAAGAATTTTGTAGAATGTTGTGTTGTTGTATTGTATCATTTTGTTCTTGTTGTTGTTGTTGTCATCGTTGATGTTTGAGTTTTGTTCGATTTGAAAATAGAAAGCTTGTTAGGATAGATTTGTTTACTTACATCCTGTTAGTCAGAAACCATTTTCAATTGAAATTTTTGGATTTGTTTTGAGACAAATCAATGTGCACACAATTCATAAACCGCATTAGAAACGATTAGTTCGTTTATATATATATAAATATATATATATTTTTTGTGACGACTCAGGCAATCATTGTTGTAGTTGTTGTTGTTAGTTGTTGTAGTAGTGGTTGGTGTTGTTGAATTTATCATTCAGCAGTTTGTATTCGATTGCAATCAGATATTCAGATATATAGTTCAGATCGTTGCAATTTACAAGACGAATAACACAACAAGGACATGTTTATGATTGGTTTTGGTATTCAATTGGTTTAGTTTTTTGTTTTTTCAGTGCAGTTTCAATAGATACTCGGACGTTTGACGATCGATCACAGGTCAAACGAAATTCGTTGGGCGGCGTTCGAGAGATTATTGTTGATTTTCGTAATGGTTTTTACACAGTTTTTGTGTTTTTTTTTTTTTTTTTTTGAAAAATATAGAAACAAATAAAGTAGAGTTGAAAATTAGTAGGACAAGTTTTCTGCAGTTTCAAGCAGGTATACAAAGATAGATCAAGATCAATATCAGTAAGCAGAGTTTGTGTGTATATATGTCATTGTTCTAGTGTCGGTATTGTTTTCTAATTGAATTGGTTAGGAAAAGTACAGCTCAGCAAGGATCTAATTCGATATTTCTATTCACGCAGATCGGTTTGGCTATGCTATGTCTTTTGGTTTTATATTGACTTCTACGAGGGCTGTTATATTCGAGCACACACATTTCATAAAAAATGTATTTGAAACATAAAAGAGAAAACAGGGCGGTTGATAGACGAAATGAAATACGAAAAACCGAAAGTTACCTTTGCAAATGGATTTAATTGTTTTACCTCTCTTACCCAGGATTAATACCATGGACTCTCGGGATCTGCAGCGGTGGAACAACCAAGGCAAGCAACTATAGAACCACACTTCAGCACTTAAAACTTCTTTAGCATTTTACAGAATCGGGGGTTGCGTGTTTAATAAGCGGAAGCCAAACATCTTGATAAAGAACTCCGAGTGAATTTAACGATCAAAATCGCAAGTGTGATTTGTGATTGAGTGTATGGATATCTGAATGTATTTGAAAGTGCGAGTGAAACATGCAGGAGATGTAACGAAAGCTAATCCAAGCCCCTACTAAAAGTTGCAGTCATGGGATTGAAAGATGTGAGCATAGCAAAACTTAAGGTGGCGATGTTAAACGGGGTTGTACTTATTTATTTTTTTTTTTTTGGGCGGGAAGAAGCAAATCTTGAAAGCCATCCTATGACTCATGATATAGAGAAACTACTGCGCTGAACCTGCGAAAACATTACCCAGAGAGAAAACTAGCAGGAGCAGGCGGAAAATTGGGCAGGGGTACTCAGTCACCAATAAAAAAAAAATATTTTAAAAAATACCAGACAGTATTGAAATCATGCTTTTGAAGAGTCAAGTTTATGATATTTAGAGATTATCCAGTCTGAGCCTTTTTTAAGTACCTCTTTAGTTGGCCTCAATTTTATTTTGCTCGCAGACTTCGAATACGACTACTTACAGTTACTGATCGACTGTTGGGCAGCTCATAAAATACCTCATCCGATGCACAAGTTCGATGTGATTATGATGACAATGATGCTGATTTTGATCTTGCTTTGGTTATATCGGTTTATATATCGAATAGTTTTTACGAAGTATTATTCAATATCGGATATTCTCAAGTGGGGTTTTGGGGTTTTGCGTTTATGTGTGTGCATGACAGTATGAGTGGAATAATAAGTGTACGCAACGAGTTTCCATGTGTTTTTGTGACATATGTCGTGAAATTGCAATATCGATTAAACCAAAGGAGTCCATGTGCAGTGTAAACCAAACGGAAACGGAAAGTGGTTCAAAACTCGAACAGTAGTTGCATAATATCAATGCACTTTACAAGCACTTTGGGATCAGTTTAGCCAAATAACTTAACTAGAATAGAAGTTGGGAGTTACTAACTTATAAGCTCTATTTGTTCATTGATAAAATTATGTTCTTTGCCTTATATGAACATCTTAAATTTAGAAATGGTATAATCATAATATTTTCGTTGTAGGGTTTATATTTATTCCTATAGTTGCGATTAACTCTGCCTTTATTATATCAAAATGATATTACCATCTAGATCTCGGGGCCTATACGACCTAGGAATAGGAGATTATACATAAATATGTCTATTTTTTATGAAATCTATATTATAAGTAATAAGACCAGCAGTTAAAATTGATATGCTCTGCAATTTGATCACCATGATGATCAACACTAAAAGATCTCAGAAATCGACTTGACTATTTACCAAAATACGGATACACATACACATATATCTGTTAAGAGCAACTAAGGGATCTTTATATTGTAACAGGACAGCCACTTTCTGTGCAATATTTTACTATATTAAGTGGGACGTTTATTAAAAGCCTATAGTTACTTTAAAACCTTAACGGTATTTTTGGAACCAACATTAGAGCTTATAATCTTCTATAGAATATATATCTATATAGGCAGTTTCGACCTCCCCTTGCTGTACATTCCACCATTAGCTTAAGCTCCACTATAGGCTTATACAAGCTTTACAACTTTTTACAGGAGACAGAGATAGACAGTAAAAGGTAGCCATAAATACAGATAGATATAGAGACAGACAGAGAGACACAGTAGCAAGTACAAATCGCAATGTTGTGTGCTATGCAAAAGAAAACTGATTGCCAAATCGGAAACGGAAATGAGAATAGAAAATTTAAGAAAGATGAATTAACTAAGATAAATAAGTATATAGAGCTAATTCGTAGTGAGTAGTCGATAATAATAAAATGAAACTAGAATCTGTTTTAGGCGAAACGAAAACGATAGAGTTAAGGATTAAAGATGATCGTAATTAATAAGCTTTTTTAGGTGGAAGGCCATTACTTAGCGTTTTAAGCATTAAGTTGTAAGAATCTAAGTTCATTGATTGGTATTATTGGAATTACACATTGAAAAGTTTTTGGATAAATGCAAAATCAGTGTAGATTGTGTTTCGTACTTACATCGTGCTGCAGGTTGTGTCGTTTGGTTGTACATGTTGTAGTCGATGTTCAGATGTAGTTTTTGTTGATGAGAGATAGCCACGTCCACACATACACGGGCAAGCATATACACCGGCCACGTATGTGTGTGTGCACGTGTATGGATGCGAATATGCATGTGTATATGTGCGTGCACGCATGGTTGATTAACACAGACACAGTAGCAGGACATACACATACACATGCATGGGATTTGACGAGATGATGGATCATTTTTAATCGAAATTGTTGATCGATTGTTTTGATTAATTTGGTCGATTGATTCGATTTGTTGATTGATTCGATTCGATTCGGTTGGGATTCCATTTTAGATTTTGATTGATTTCATTTGGTCGGTATTCGTATCAAGTTGATATTTTGCATATAATCATTTGAATTTGAATTTGATTGGTTCAGTGAGTTTATATATATATATTTTTTTTTTAGATACAAATTCGGTGGTGATTTGGTGGCATTGGTGATTGTGGTAGTGGATCAGTGGACACGTGGATCGGTGGATCAAGTGGATCAGTGGAACAGTGGTGGTGGTTTTTTTTGGTGATCGAGAGAGACATATAGAGTTTGTTGCACATTCATTGCATTTGGTATTTGTAATTACATAGATGGTATAGTTGTTATTGGTTGTATTTGTTGTAGTTGTTGTTTGTGTTGAAGATATTATTGTTTGCACGTTGTTTGAATTCGTTTTCAATTCATTCCCGATGTGGCCAATTGCAAGGGACATATAAAACGTTGCGTTCGCATATATAAATTACATTATATATAGGATAATTTTACACCAGTGTATAGATGTGGAGATTTGCGTGAGTTATATATATGAAATTACACATTTGTTTGGATGTGTGCGTGGGTTTTTTTGTTTTTTTTTTTGTCATTATTGTGTAGATATATATATTATTGCGTGAGTGATTATTATATATTTTATGTAATTTATTTTTTTTTATTTGCATTCATCGAAACATATTTTTGGATTGATTCGGATTGGGTTTTCCCGATTTTGAAACCACATTTGGTTTTTGGTTTTCGTACATAAATAAATATGGAAAAGGAAATCAAAAAAGAAATATGATTATTAATTTCTGTAATTTGTGATGTTTGGTTTCGTTTTTGTTTGATTTGGTTATATTCTGTTTGTGTGTTTTCGATATCATATTAAAAAATGAACACAAAATTTCGGTATAGGTGTTCAAATGTAAAAAGGATAAGAAAAACATTTTAAAACAGTGGGTGTAACTGTACTGTCCTTGCCATCTGTGCATAGTGCCAAATCCTGACTGTTCCGCTGGATAAAAATATATTACTTAAGGCTAAGCGTTTGGGAACCGCAAAGAAGTGTATTAGGTATATATTCTGAAGCGGACGCCTTTCGGCATCTCACTAGATCCCTCACAAATATTTAATATTGTCGGAAACGTTTTTGTAATGGTAAGTCCAACAGCTATGTATTTACTCTTGCATCCCGACTAATACAAAAATATATTAACTGGATGCAACATTTTTTCTACCCCCAGTTCACTGAATGTTCGGAAAAAAATATTTTTGTAACGAAACAACATCCGAGTGTATGTACCTAACGTTGATTATGAAATTATATAGACTTAGAGGTATACCCAAGATACATATGAACATACGCGTCAGTTCTGTATAGATAGTTTTATAGATACTTATTAGATATGTTATCTTCTTTCTTATTTGCGTGTTCTTGTAAATGTGTGGGTGTGTCAAAGTTTCAGTGTAAACTTGTATCTTGGCAAAATAATGAAGCTAGATACATTTGATATTAAGTTAAGGGTTACATTGTTTCTTGTCTTGCATAACGGCACAGAAATCGAACACAACAATAAAATGTATGCTCTGAGTCGTGTTGTGACAAGCAACTGATAATTACCCCGAATTCCATCCACAGGGCATCCACAATGCTGCCCAGAACGGTGATTAGATCGAATATGTTCCAGGGGTCCTTGAAGAAATTCTACAAAGCCATCAAATGGAATCATGTTATTCAAAATAGCAGTTAATAATATGATTAATTAACTAAATAGTTTAACAAAATCTTATGTATCCCAAAAGACAAGAACTGAAGAACCTACCTTAACACCGAATCCAATGATTTTAAGCACAGTTTCTACACTAAACATTCCAGTGAATCCCATGTTGATATACTTCAGTGACTTTTCGTACATGTCTCCCTGATTATGATACTGTTGAGATTTAAAAGGGATTTATAATTTATATAAACAAATTATACATGTTCTGTGACAAGATCTTTAGTGTAGATCACATATTTTCCGATATATGTAAGATGGCATCAGCCCACAAACTTACCTTCATCATTAACAAAAGGGTATTGAATACGATCAACATCATAATGAAGTACTCGAAAGGCGTTGAAACCACAATTCGCCACACTTTATACTTGAAGGTGTTCCGGTTTTTGGGCATATAGCGTTCGAGAGGACGTGCTCCTATAGTAAAATCGATGCAGGATTTCTAGAGTGAAGAGAGATGTAATTATGTAAATGAATTTTGATGTCCTTTGAATTGGCGTTCGTGGCTAATTTCATTACACAATACATGTTTCCAAAGGTTAACTAACATGTGTTAACGCCTATTTTATTAATGAATTGAAATAATAACACCATTTCGGCATTTGCAAATGAGTTCACAGTTCTATATACACACATTAACATCGATTGTAACTACTTTTCGATTCCAATCTAGACAAATTAAACAAAAGTCAGGACTAGGATAGGTATATGCACATTTTGTTAAAGCAAAATAAAAAGTTCTACCCCCTTAATTAATGGCGAATACATTCATTTAACACATGCCCAATTTTAAATTTATGGTTTACTCTCGGGGTTTGTCTAAGGGATGTGTCTGTATTTGGTTTGTACTTGGAAGAAGAAAAAAAAACAGATTTTATCTGACTTCGAATCGGAGTTAATTTGGAACTAAAATTAATAATACACTTTTCTTACGATACTCCTCTACTGGCGGATGTTGAAGAATGCATACTTACAATCGTCTTTGAGAATGATGGACAACGCGTTTAAACAGCTTTTGGCAACTGACTTGACGATACAGATCATTAAATATTCCAAAACTAGTAGGGAATATTTAAGGATTATCGTGTGTGAATGATATATCTCTATTTTCCGGTAAATGTTCACTATTTATATCAAAATGGCTACTCTAATCAAGGAGGCTTCTAAGCAAATGTGGGGATTGGGGTCTGAAAACGTTTCGAGGCCCACCGCTATACACGAGTATCTAAGAGCGGATCTATACGCAAATATATATATAGTATATATATGTAGGAAACTGGAAAGTGTTTTGTGGGGGTGTTTGGGGGACATCCACAACGAATGGCGAGAAAGCAAGGCAAACATTTCGCACATACGAGTACAAATGGAGCTAGACTAGGATTTACGTTCTTGGATTTGGACACATTCTATGTACGAGTATTTTGCTTAGTGTACAGAGTGTACTTGTTGTGTTGGAGTTCGTTGATTTACTTTGGATTCATTTTTGGAAAGTTTTTAAGTCTGTAGTAGGTAGTAGTATTAGTAATAGTAGTAGTTGTAGCTATGTCGGTAGCGGGTTCTTACGAGTTAGTGAAATGTACGTGCATATTAATAATTAATCAATTTATTAATATTTAACTTCAACTTTTTGTTTTTTTTTTGGGTTTTACAAATACGACTAGCGGTACATTACACAACATACACACACACACACACATATTTATAAGCAGAGAGAGAGAGACACGGAGAAAGGTAGAGATTTGGACTCACATACGTTTTACAGGTCGGATTGGTCTGGCTCACCTGATTTTTGTCAATTTCGCCATCTTGTAACTCAGCTTCGCCTTGCTCTTGAAACGTAATAATAATCAAGGCCACGAATATGTTGACGAAGAAGAACGGAAATACAATAAAATACACAATATAAAATATGGACATTTCGATCCGGAAATTTTGGATTGGACCCCTATCTTCATAAGTGGCAGCCATTGAGTGTTGCAAGACCCTATATTCGTATAATCGCAGTTGAATCGATGAATGTGGTTTCGTTTAACACAGATGTGTGGGTTGGATGGACATTCAGGGTGCAGTTTTTTGTGGAGAAAAAGAGGCAAAAGATATCAGTTAGCCATGTCATCCATTTTGATTTTCATCCAACAGAGACAGATCAATAGACATAGAGATCATAGATACAGATACAATTACAGATTTAGAAACATAGCGGGGAAATGTACATATAGATTTATCAGTTACAACAACAAATTGGCTTACTGTGGCCATCCCTCGCCGGTCTGAACGGCGAAAAGTGTTAGCATCGCGGCGGCAACATTGTCGTAGTGGAAGGCCCGAGGCTTCCAGACCCTCAGTTCCTGTTTTGGCAGCAGTTCGTCCTCCTCGTACTTAAAGTACGAGCCCCTTTGGTTGCGTTTTTTATTTATTTTTTTGTTTTCGGATTTGGTTTATTTAGGGTTTTCATGTTTATTGGATGGTGTCGATGTTAGTCATTTGTGGATTTATTAATAATTTGATTGAGACTCATTAGAGAAAGTACAAAAATTAAGTTTGCGCAAAAAACACTAAGTTCAAACAAAAAAGGCAATGAATCATAACTAAAGTTTGGCAAGCATCTAAAACTAAACTGAACATCAATTGGGGATTGAAATACGTTTTTACCGTTATTTTTAGTTTTCTAATTTTTTTGTATTTTTTTTATAGCTTTTGAAAGTTTAATGGAATTGTGAAATGATTTTAATGTGAAATATGTGTAGAAATCGAAGTTTTATAAATAAAAACGACAGTTAGATTTCTATAGAAACACGTATGGGGTGCCGTAAAAATCGCAGATAATTTGGAAAAATCTGTGCCACATAATTGTTAGTATTTAAAGTTTCTTCGTTGTAAATATGCTATTAATTTCCAAAAAACGCGATAGCTTGAATGTGTCTCTACTGAAGGTTAAGACCCGCATTTTCACACTACTGTTGATTCAACCACTTTTCACCAAGATCGTTAGGTAGCCAATTAGATAAGGGTTTGAAGAGATTTTTTAGACACCCCTGTTAGAGTTAACGAATTGTAGTAATGTTCTTGTTTTTCAGTTGGTGTATGGTAAGTCAGTTGTCGAAGAAGCTGCTGTCATATCTAAATACTGCATTGACCGTGTACGAGTAGGCAATTTGACTTGGAAATAGATTCACGCTATGGCCGAGATCAACTCAACCCAAATCAACACTCGGTACGGTCTAAATAAGAAGGCGTACAAATAAAGAAATGTTCGAAAATCACTACATACAAAAAAAAATCTAAGACCATTACCAGTAAAATGGGTGAATGGAAAATACTATGGGTCGATTTGGAGCTGTGGATCAAAAGTTTGGCTCCCTTTTTCTGGGGTTTCGTGGTTCGGCCCGTTGTCGGTTCGGTGATGTGTAACAAAGCAGCTGCGCTCTAATGAATGAGATCTTATCTTGGATTCGAAGAAATTGGGATAATTTACAAATACCAAGGAAAATGTATTTTAAAATCAAGCTATCCGGCGAAATGAGCAGACTTTGTTACTTTTTTTAATGACCTGATGGGTGGAGCTTCCGATAGCTTTAAGTGTTAAACTCGAACCGATATGAAATTTTGGGCGAATTTTCTAGCAATACAAAATATATTATTTTAAAGGTGTACTTTGTGTACCTTTATCAAGACCTAGTTACACAAAAAAAAAGTTTCATCACTGGCGGCGTAGAGGCGTGAGTGTAAATGCTAGTGGGCGTTGAGATGTACGTGTACATATGTATTAAGATTTTGAGTAAATTTTTATTGGATTTTATTTGGTTGTCAATAGGGTTGACCACAGTTATTGCATACGAAGGCCAAACAGCTAAAACAAACCGATACTCTATGGCTTTTAATAAATCGTTGAACGTCCATCGGGTGCAACGCAAGTATCGGGCTTTGTTTTCACTTCTTAACAGCGTCGAGTGTAAGATACGCGGTGTTAATAATATAATACATAATGATACTCTTTATACACACATAACTTGGGAAAGAGCGCTCGTCATCTAGTTGGATATAGTCTACTACAAAATGGTTACGATTCCTACGATAGCACTATTCGTACAAACCGAAAACTTTTTCTGTTATATTGGTAGTTATATTTATACTTGAACATACAAATAATGAAGTGTATTTATGGATGATGGCTAGATATAAGGATACACTTGCTACTTGGTTTGGAGATAAATTTATAGAAAAGAAAGTCAGGACCTTGGACCAGAAATGAAATTTTAACCATACTGTAGTTCCTTCGCAAGGAATTGGGCCTTGAACATTGAAATATTAGAGCTGAGTTATTGAATGAAACCTCTTTGTATCTAGTTTTCTAATCTAAAACGGTCCGTGGACTGCTATGCGCGTGCTTATTAAGAAATCTTCTGGTAGTAATATGGACTCTTTGGTATTTGGAGAATACCCAATTGCAAATAAATGAAACATTCAAATACAGATATAATTATGGTTTAAGTACACAGGCTAAACGCGAAGAATCTTGCTATTTCCATTGGTGTTTCCCGAGCTTTGGTTTGTGAATACAACATATACAAACATACACTGATACGGCTTAACTGATTAAATATATATATATATAGATAAAACAATTATAGAAAATTAGGCGTAACTGGTAAGGTTTTTCAGGTGGTAACTAGAAACTGTAAATTTGCATTTCTATATCACAGATGTTGAATCGAACGCATTTTCTCTATATTTCATATGCTTTTTATCAGTCACTTTTTGATTCGGTTGTTTTTTTTTCTTTTTCAATTTTTGTTTATGGTTAGTTTTCGTTTTTCCTCTTTTATTGTGTTGTTTTTGGCCCGTTTAGTCGCGTGACTGTTAATTTAACAAGTCAGGCAAGAAAAACATGGCAAGAAACTATAAAATGCTACTCTTACATTCTGTTAAATCAGTGCACCTTTTTTGGTTTCATGAAAACAAATATGGTAATATAACAAACAGAAGGATAATAATAATGGTTGGGTTAACAAAACAATCGTACAACACACATACAAAACAGGGAATGGGTCTGGAAACTTATATCCTAGTTGCTCTCTATTGGGACCACTTTAGATTTATGCATACACGTAGGCACATATATATATATTAATAGGTATATACACTAGGGGAAATAATCTAACAAAAGCCTTTCCTGCTTTCTGTATTTAACATTCAGTATTACTGGTTCCAGTAACAAAACCCAATCAAAGGTTAAAGGCAAGTAGTTTTCTTTACTTTCTCGGAGTTTTTATCTTAAAAGGAATGCAAATTTGTATGCAATGGACACACAAAATCAAAACATAACAGCTAGACATTTATGTATTAGAAGGTATAGAAGTGTTGTGTAGGCGAAGCACCCCTAATAAATGCAGCTGGCCTGAAAATAGCAGTATGGCATCCTCCCATCTCCTTAAACAGTAAGTTGTCTCACTTTTTTTTGATTTTCATCTCCAACAGTTGTGCAATATTTTGTAAGATTAGACAATATTGAGAAGGAATTTAAAGGAATATCAAACGTATTTCTTGTTAATCAGCCTCTGAAAGTAGGCAACACGTAATAGCATCTACATTCGGAGGTAACATTTTTCTTTACGTATCTTATTTTATCACTAAACCTAACACAAATCTCTAAACACAAATACAAAGATCAAGTCAATTTCAAAAAACTGTCCTAAAAACATTGTTTACTCACGTTAGCTCTACTTTTTTAGTTAAAACATTTATTATTATTTTATTTTCTACAATTTCTAGTTAAGTCTTACAAACTAACGCACCACTGATCAGTTAAAAATAAAAAGAGAGACAACAGAGTTTTAAAGGTGATGGAAGGAGGTGGTACTAATATCTTGAACATAGCTATACATGTACGTGTAAAGAGCCCAGAAACATATCGGGAGATGTACGTACGAGTGGGTGAAATGTGTTTTTGTTTCTTTCCAAATCTAAGAGCTACGCAATGTACATATGTTTCGAGGTTTTGTCAGTCATCTATTTATATTATTTGACCTTAGGCAAAGAAACACACAAAGTTAGCAAGAGAGACAGATAGAAAGATAGTCATAGAGAGCGTGTTTGTGGGAGAAAGTGGGAAAGCTAGAGCGCTACAGAGTAACGCGACTATACGAGTAAAGAGGATTAAATGATCGAGATGGCACATAAATCAAGAAACCTAAAAGAGGTCACTACGGCAGGACAATAATTATGTGGCTTCTTGGCCGGAGTCTTATTGCAAAAATGATCTCAATAAAAAGAAAACAATATGTCACAACATTAGAAAACCAGGTCTAATTAAGATCAAGATAAAGATTACGAAGAACTTAAGAAAGCGAACGAATAAACAGTTTGTAAACTTGAATTAAATATAAATGTTACTTACTGGCACTCTGCGGAAGTATGTTTACTTTCGTCCGTACAATAAAAAAATTTTCCATTGAACAATTGTACTCCAATAACAGAAAATATAAATTGAAACAATATGTACACGATTAGAATGTTAACAACATTTTTCAATGAGTTCACGACGCAATCGAACACGGCTTTCAATTTTGGTACACGCTTAATGGTCTTCAATGGGCGTAGGACACGCAATACCCGAAGCGATTTAATAGTCGATAAATTTTGTCCAGCGCTGCTACCGCTCATATCGAAACCGAAACTAACAGCAGCGCATATAACGACCACAGCATCCATAATATTCCAGAATTCTCTTAAATAGCTGCCAGGGTGCAGGATCACACCCAAGTCTACAATTTTCAGCAACATTTCTATCGTGAATACGCCGGTAAATGCATAATCGAAATAATTCAATATCTTGTTTCGCCTTGAGTTCTCACGAACGGGATCTTCGGCTGCTAATGCTATTGATGACATTGAGATGACAACCATAATGAAGAAATCAAAATATGGTAAATTAACAACCCAATGGGCTCCGCGTCGTATGCTGTATAAGTCGTGCGTAATTCGTTTTTCGTTTTTGATTTTTCGAATTCATCGGACAGCGAATATAGGTTTAAAATTGATAAGTTGGTAATTGAGTGGTTTCGATTCATATATTGGTTTAGACATGTAATCAATTAGGATCATGATCATATTTTTGCATTCGGGATTGCGTCAAATTCGGTTGTATTTTGGTTTATATATTTTAGTTTTTATAATTTTTGATTTGAAATTCGGTTTTGTGTAGGTACAATTTTAAATATTTTTGTAGAGTTTTCAATTTTAGATTCCGATTGTAGTTTACGCATTTTGGTATTGTTTTTGGGCACCCGTTCATTTTATTGAATTGGTTGATGGTTTTACATTTTTGTCGTCGTTCCAATTCATATTGAATATTTTAAGTTTTTATTTAATTTTTTTCGGTTGTTTCAATTTTGAGATGAAGTCGTTGTTTATGATAAATTGTTATCAATTTCGTTTGGTTTTTTTTGTTTTGTTAAAAGTGTCGATGATTTTGTAACATAATTATTGCAGTTTTTCATGATGATTTTGTGGTGGTGGTTGATGGTTGATGATTGAAATAATTGTAGTCGGATATTGTGGTTGAATATATTTACAAGCACATGTTAATTCGTTCAATAGATCAAGTGGTTCATTAATTTGTTTGGTTGTGTGCAACATAAGATTGTAATCCAAAACAGGAAAAAAGGTAAAAAGAAAAGAGTATTGCATCAGTAATTGATTAAGTTGTACTACAGATATTGTAGTTCATCAGATATTTTAAAATGTCATTGGCTATGAATGATGGTAAGTAACTAGGATAGGATACTGTACAAATAGGGTAACGATTATTTCTACAAGACCCAATATAACTGTTCAAACCCTTGGACGGGATCATAACTACAAAATGATTAAGGCACCATAAAAAAGTGGCATAAGAGTATTCCAGACGTTCTTTGTTCTCTTCTCCCTTGCCAGCGGGAGGTTAGGGTCCTGGAAGAGACTCGATTAACTTAACACTAGGATGAGGCCCTAACTGATCGCACTACAAGAATGACCCCTGACCATGAGAGATGGATGGCTGAGTGAGTGAAAGAATATTTACGGATTGGTTGGTGAGAGTATAAACATCGATGAGTAGGGCAACATCGGCTTGGGACCCTCCGTCACTTCCTCCTCCTCCTTCTTCTCCTCCTCTTTCTTCTTGCCCTTGGACTTGGTGGGGGCCACAGCACCTTCGCCATTCTCCACATGGACACCGTCCGCCTGGAGGGCCTCCATCTCCTTCTCGAGCTCCTGCAGTTGTTTCTCTTTATCCTCTTCGACTTGTTCCTCTTCGGCTGCTGTAAGTTCTTGGGCATTCGCCAAATTATCAACGGCGATAGCCAAGAACACATTCAATAGCGTGTAATTTCCGAAGAGTACCAAAACGATAAAGTATCTGTCGAAAGAGCATCAAGAACACACAAAAAACAATCAGAGTTTAAACACTCATTGCATTATCTTAATTTTGGGGCATTAGCTCAGGAGAGGAACCTCCTCGATGGTATGAAACTCAAAATATACGTCAACGTGTGCTGGGGAATTTTTAAAAAACGTAATCGGGAATTAATTGTACTGCAGAGTGGTTTGTTTGTTTGATTGGATTGTTTGAGAACTGAGGCAACTACGTTTAGTTTGAGAAACTCTCTTTCTGTTGAATTGCTGTAAATAGAGAGATGAGATTGAGAATAGACAAAGGTATAGCGTTTAATTGAGTGTACAGATTCGTATTTAAAAGACCAAAGGTTCTCTACACTTACGGATTAGTGGGTATTCGCGATGAATGATCGTTAGTGGGTTGCTTGATTTGCTGTTTCTTGGGACTTGGGCTTGCAGAATTTTGGTGGATAAAATTCTTCAAGCTCCCAAGTCAAAGGTCGATTGCACACATTAATGGTTCGACGTTCAATGAATTGCGAATTCGCTTGGTGACATTTTTTTGATTACTTTTTTTTCTTTTTTTTTTTGAGGGGGGGTTGGAGGACGGCAATTATAATCATAATCCTAACGAGTGGGCCAAGATCAATAGGTATTTCCATTGTGCGTTTACTACGTTTACTTGTACGTTTCGATTTAGAGGACTGGCATACATACAATGCACATGATAGAATGATACGTAATACAGACATAAACTTACATAGAGTAAATCATTCCTTTCTGAGCACCACCCTGAGATATGATGCCCTGGTACATGACCTCGTTCCAATCTTCGCCAGTGAGGATTTGGAATACAGTCAACAGTGCTATCGGGAAAGTGTTAAAATTGGTTTCGGGCGTGCCTCCTGGCAGATTGAACTGGCCGCCAAATAACTGCATGCCAAGTAAGGCGAATATGAGGATGAACAAGAAGAGCAGGAACAACAATGAGATGATGGATCTCATCGAGTTCAACAGAGAGATGACTAGATTGCGCAGCGACGACCAGTACTTGGTTACTTTGAAGATGCGCAGCAATCGCAGGGCACGCAGCACAGACAGACCGAACGAACCGCCTTTGACCTCGGACCAGATCACTTCGAATATCGAACCACTAATGACAACGCAATCAAATCGGTTGAACGACGACTCAAAGTAGATGCGTGGTCCCAACGCATACATCTTGATGAACATTTCCGACATGAAGAGTCCCAGGAAGATGAATTCAGCATAGTCTGCATGGGATTACAATACGGTTAAGAACCAATTCTATTAAGATAACACCGCTTTATACTTACAGAGAAACTCCGTGAGGAACGAGGGCTGGCCGTAATGCTCGACGGCTACGCAGACCGTGTTCAGAAAGACAAGGACTATCACAAACCAGTAGAACCACTGCGTCTTCACCGTGTGCCGGATCCAGAAACGAAACCTCTTCTCCGCCCGCCAAAATCCGGTACAACTTCCTTGAGGTTTCGAGCGAGTTTTCAGATAACCTACAGAGAACACAGATAAACAATCCTTCAGATTAAGGGGTTCCTTGATCATGGAGCAGTGCAATTACAAATATCTCCACCTATGGTTACAACCAGGCAAATGTTGTGTACACTGCTCAAATACGAGTGCATTTCAAAACAATTTGACACAGTTCTTGGTAACAATCAGCATACATCCCTTTCGAAATGATATATACTTATTGTCCTCTTCGGTTTTGAATTGCACTGTTGCTATAAAAATTAATGTACTCAAATATATGATTTTAGCGATAAAGAGTATGGTTTACTAGTTGTTATATAGACGACGTTTACACAAGTGCGATTTTTATATATTTTTTGGGTGGGCACTATCTCTACACAGACGTTACTTAAGCTCGGCTGGCTGAAGTCCATATGAATGTCGTCCTGAAATTTTCTATCTATGGTGCTTTTTATAAAATTAGAATGGTCCATTAGTCGGCTTCCCATCCTCACTATCATCATGTTTGATATTAAGCTTTAATCTTTGAACTGTATTTCAGCGCATTGATCATACAAATAAAGACTCCAATAAATCGATGAATTAATTTTTAGATTTCATATAACTAATATTTATGAAGGACCTATATCCCAGATACATCCAAGTCTACCGTAGAAAAAAAGTACATCTAATACCAACTACTTTCTCATATTTACACAAGTGAAAGCTTTACATAGATTAAATTTGTTGCTTTACGATGATAATTTCTATTTATTTGGGTAACGATTTTAATGGGGCTGTTACTATCTGGCGCCAGTGCAGATTTTTCACTTCGTGAAACAATAAATAATAATTTACTTACACATTTGGAACATAGTCAATGTAAGATTTACAATTTCGTTTTGTTGTAGTAAGTTCAAATATAAAAATAAAAAATGTAATTAATTGCATATCGTAATTGCCTTAAATGCAATATATCATAGGGGTATCCTTTTAAACTTAAAAGTCTATCATTCGTTGCAGTGTGGTTAAAACCCAAGATTAACAATATTCTGTCGAACATGGGTTAATGTTGGTTTTTCGTTCAATCCCATTTGGCGTACTTGCATTTTTTGACAGTTCCTTTAGAATTTAGGAACCAAAAGTCTTTTGCGTTATGCAATGTTAGTTATAGACCCCAGTTCTAAGGAAACTACTTAGAATGTCTTTCTTACCATCGTCACCATAATCTTCCTCGGCTTCCTCCTCTTCTGTGTCTGTCGACTTGGACTTTCCCAAGCTTTTCAGCTTTTTCCGCTTGGCAGCGTTTCGTCTACGAGCTATGGGGATAATTTCAATAAATGAAATTGGTATTATAATCCAAATTTGATTAGACTCACCCTCCATTATGTGCATTTTTTCTTCTTCCGTTGTTCGCTCCTCGGCTAGTATTACCTCCTCTGGAATAACACCAAAATCAGGTGATTGGTAGTTGGTCACAACAAGTAAATCGATTTGATCAACACATAAGCAGAAAGGATATATGTGCAGTAAAGTTTATGTAGTAGGTATGTGTTTATATAGTGGGGAGGTATGAAGGATCTGTGTCCATATTTCCACGAGAACTATTTTATTTCAGAGTATATTCAGGAATTTATTTACTTTAATTTCGGTTTAAGGTTTTGGTTCTATGAGGTAGGGGAAGCTAAAGTGTGCCAAAAGTGCTGGCTATTTAGAAACATCTGAATACAACATGTAAGTATACTTTATTTTTCGTATTATTTTATAAATATGAATATATCATTGTTTTATATGAACGTTTTCAAATGGGACAGGCAATATCCAGTCAATGTAAGTCTTACTGAAGGGATGATATTGACGCAGAGTTTTCGAAACCTTTTAAAACAACTTCTGATATCTTAATTAAAAACGAGCTGTTATAAAGCAATTTTAAAAATGGTCTTATAAGTTTTAACAAGTTAATGAAATATTTAGCTTAAAAATCCCAATCTTGATAGTTAAATCTTAGCTCTAAAGTTAGGGGAACCATAAAGTGTCCCGGGTCTATATGTCGGATCGTACCTCGTTTTAAAATATATACATATGGATATTTATGTGTGGATGAATATGGGGTGAGTAATGTAAAAATTTTGTGTGTTTTTGAATATTTGTGTATGAGAATTATTTATGAATTTAATCATAGTAGGTGTATATATAGATTTACAAACAAGAAATAGGGGTAAATACTATACCAGCTTTACAAATCCATTCAACATAGCCGTTTAACTCTCTTTCTAGTTGCTGCTGCCTTCTAAGTTTAAGAAACTCTTGTCTATTTTCTACTTTTTCTCGTTCTTTTGCGAATTCACTACAAAAAATAATTAAATAGAACGTGATAAACCAAAAAACAGGATTGATTGATTGCTAAAACGATCATGTATGCTTTGGTATTTGGTAATACAATAGCAAAGTTCACACCATACTTTCGTCATTGTTTTGTAGGAGTGTAATCAACCGAGCAGAATTGAATTTAACCATAAACCAAAAATCAAATAATATTTCAGTGCATTCGTAAAAACACACGACAAACGGGCATAAACCGAAAACTCAAAATTATTTACTTGAAATTAGGAAGTAACAGAAGTACAACTTAAAATATGTATATATATCTTTTTTTTTTGGCGTTGGAGAGCGCCTCCCCGACGAGACCCTTCAATGAGGTCAAAAGTCAAGGAAACATATAGTATAAGAAGGGAATGTGTAAGATTATATGTGTGCATACAAGCATATATAGGATGATTTATTTGGTGGCGACAAATAAATAAAGTACGCATGGGGTGATGATGCCATATAGCGTCATCGGGATTCCAATAACTCTGGCTTGGCCCTGAATTTCACTGGGAGTCACTGAGTCTAGATCGATGATACATTGATGGCGATACATTGAATAAACCGGGGACAGAACACTGATATTGATTGGTGGGTGCACTGGTAACAGTGTATATAGTGTTTTGGGGGGTGTATATGGCCAAGAGATCGAGATCTAGATCGAGGACAGGACCGAGACTCAACAACATTTCACGACTCCGCTGGCGGGGAATGTACATATATGTATATAACTGGAGGTTAAGATGGCTAACTTTAGTAGAAACAGCTAGTTTTGGTTAGTTTGGTTTAATTAGGCTGGAGGGTATTCAACTTTATCGCTATGGTAAGTAGTAAGAATCGGGTAAAGTTGGGGTAAAGTTAAGTGTGTAGCAAAATGCAGAGAATATAATACGCAATACGCACTGGAGAGTATATATGGATTCGATTATTGTTTTCGATTGGTATTGGTTGAACTATAGTGGGGTGAACGGCATTTCGCAGTTAATATTAATAATATTCGGTTCATTGGAAGTTGTTGTATTATTTGATTGTTAGTTAGTAAGTTTTTTGGGTACCAGAACTCTTTGTAGCCGGGGAATTGCTTGCGATCTATTTAGGAGTACATAACTAGCAGTAAATCAAACAAGTTCTTTATAAATTGGGAAGTATAGGTCGGAGTTTGCTTTTTTGGTTGTTTTATTTGATGGGTGTTTAATTCAATGAACTCGCTCGGTTTCGATAGCATAAACCTAAGAACGAGTTGACATATTGTTCTGTTTTTTTTTGGCCGATAATAAGTTGTTATATATTATTGCAGGTTGTGTTGTATGACGTTCGGGTTGATTATGGCAGTTTACTTGGTTGCACTTAGATATAGATCTAGTTGTATAAACCTGCTTGTGTGATCCAGTCAAGGTACGAGACCATTGCTGTCTGAAACATGGCCCGAAAGCGGCATTTCTGAAACTCCATGCGACGTTCGACACGATTTCGTTCGTTCGAAAACTCTCTGAATTCGGGAATACGATAGTTAAATGCATTGAACAAAATTCCGAAAAAGAACCGAACTGAAGAATGCAAATCAAAATGAAAGTATCTCAAACACGTACATACATATATTTCAATGGTCTGTCCTCAGAGAAAATTTCGAATAATTTACAGCCAAATTGACTTCATTTCGCACCCTGTATGCGCATGCACGGAGCTCTACGTAAATCCGATATATACATATGTATAATCTGGTTAGACACTCTTTTTTTTTCTTTACAATTTATCTTTACAAGTATTATGGTAAGCCATCTTGACAAAAACTCCCGAAATTGTATAATTTTCTAAACATATGTATGCAGTATTTTCAAAACCCTTGTTTTTTCTTTTTTTTTTTAACGGAAGTAATCAAATGATAAGAAGAAGAAATGTGAACTGGTGTATAAATGGCTTCATCGATAAATAAAGCGTTTCGTGATCAACTTACCCACTAAGGACACCAAGAACTAAGTTGAGCATAAAAAATGAGCCTATAACTATAAGAGGCACGAAATATATCCAATTAAATGCTGAACCTAATGCGTCGTTGGTCTGTAGGGGAGAAAAAGTTATTGGGGGATCACAGGATATTACAAAATGTGATCACTGGCAAATATAAGTAGTATTGTTCACTCACCCAATACAGTATTGACGTCCAGCCCTCCATCGTGATACATTGGAATACGGTCAACATGGCAAATCCGATATTATCGAAACTCGTGATACCTGAATTTGGTCCATCCCACTTCTCCAGACACATGCTCGTGGTGTTGTTGCATACAAAGGAGCCTGTTGCCTTTTCCGTGCTGTTGTCCGTGTTGCAAGGCGTCTCTGATTCGCCCTCCTTCACTAGTTTGTCTGCTCCAAGAAAGCGGAAATCATTAGTCTTTACCGTTCCCTAGGAGATGGTATTTGATTTGGGAATATTACTTGGATCTTCTAAGCTATAACAAGTCTTATGCAGTGCGCCCGAATAAAACTCGAGTCCAATGATTGCAAAAATTACGATTGCAAACAACACCAAGAGACCGATTTGCAGTAAAGGTGCCATCGCCTTGATTATAGATTTTAAAACTACTTGTAAACCTGTAGACGTTGAAGTTCATCCGATCCAGAGTTAAATGTTTGATTGGTTGGTTAAAGAAACGGGACGTTGGATTAGCAAGATCAGAATGCTAGGGGGTGTGTTCACATTTAGGACATGGTTGTCACAGACAGATTCGCAGGCTCTACGACAACCATGTGCCACAAACAACCATTCTATTCAAAAAGAGTACGTTCAAAAACAAAATCGAAACTAAGTGGTGGCAGAAATGGAGGCTCTTGTATCACTCACACAAACTAGATTAAGATAAGGTTTATAAGAAATAAATGAAAATTTAAAACACACTCTCGCATTATGGTACATTTACACGCACTTAAGAGTCTTGAGCGATTATAATCACAATCGCAGATTGAATTAGGATTAGGAAAATAAATAAAGAAAGACAACGACAACAACGAGAAGAAGTTGGGAAAGTAGAATAAAACAGAGGAACTACTCACTAGGAATTCCAGACACTAATTTTAAGGGCCGTAGCACACGAATGGCTCTAAGTGTTCTTAGGTCTACCTCGGGCCCTATTTGTGGGTACTGTGTCATGAATCTGTTTGCAGACGTTAAGCGATCAAAATGAAGTTATATATATTGATTAGCGATACTCAATGAATACAAGATCAAATTATCATAGTCAGATAATCGTAAATTAAGAGTGAAAATCAAGAGTTTACATGTATTTGTATTGTGCATCTTAAATCGAAAGCAAAAAGCAACTAAGAAATGTAAGAATTTAAACAATCAAATTAAGTAATCCAGAGTAACGTTTAACGCGCGGTTAGTTCATATTATTCGCACACACAATGGGTAACCCAAGCGAAAACGCAGAATAGTTTATCTTTGCTCTCGGTTCCGAACACTTTCATTAGGATTCTCTAGGATAAATGCAATATATTAGAGAGCAAACATAAACTATGGTATTGGTCAGCTATGGAATAGAATATAATTTAGATATACATATCTATTTAGGACTATAATATATAAAATCTAACTCTTGCTTATAACATACACACCGCTTATATTATTATATAGTAATTTAGGTAATTAATCCTTTCAATCAATATAATTTTTTGATATTTTTTGAAAAGATTCTAGCTAAATATAAACGTTGCTAATTTAATTAATTTACTCTTTGGCATTGTGTTAAAAAAATAAGGTCTAATGAGTAAACAAAAAAATCTAATCTTATAATCTATGTATGTGCTAGCTATTATCGAATATCAATAATATAAACTATTACCCTACCTCCTTTTATAGGGGTAATTTAATGACTTGCAAGATACAATCTATTTCGAATGGAAACGAAAGTCCTGATCAATTACTCTTTAGGCTAAAGGACTTTCACATTATCGTCACTGCATAAGATTAACATAGATTTTTATAGCGCGTATAACTTACATGTTAGTCTATTAAACTTTTTTTTTGGAAAAAATAAAAAATGATAAGATGACTTGTTAACAATACTACAAATCATAAAAAATATACAGCGATATAGAGATTTATTTCTTCTACGAGTTTAGTATTTTATTTTAACGTTCTAGAGAATGTAACTTTAACATTTCTTGAGCATGAATAAAAAATCTACCAAGTGGTAGCAACTTCTATAGCACACATCAGCAATTTTCATTTTTCACTTTTATAGAAGATATACGATTATGGCAATGGGTTTGTTGTGCTAAATTTGTGGCTACCACTGTACATAAACGCATTTATAAATAATACTACAATGAAACACTTTTAGTTTCCATATATAACATGTTGCATCCTACCGATGCTGTCTAAAGTTAAGTAATGCTAATTATATTTGATTTATGTAGAAAATTTAATAATGATTCCGAGTGCTAGCTCAATAACTAATATTTCTAGCCGAGCTTCCGCTTTATCTCAATTTTTTGGGGAAGAATTTAAACTATTTTATAATAATAACGGAAGCAAGACCTATAATCTAAGTGACACAGAAGTATTTTTTAAATACTACTTAATATATAACTAATTAATAAAGTCACAGACTTCAAAGATTTTAGCATCTCTATTTCGTGGCTCCTAAATTCTAACTTTAGATCTGTTAATTCCGTTTCTTGCTACTCTAAGATAACATTAATTAACTAGCCTATGCTTTTGAGTGTCATTTGTTAAATAAACATATATGTTTAAATGATTTTACTGAAGAAATCGTTGTATAATCTGGCCTAGGTTCATTTAATAGCAACTAAGGGTTCGCTTGATGGCAGATGTCTTACTTGGAATTCGGGATACGAGCTTCAGTGGGCGTAAAACACGAAAAGATCGCAACATACGCAGGTCAACGTCTATATTGGCCTCAGCAAATATCGTCATGGCTCTGTTTTTGGTCATTTCGAATTCGTTATTTGCATATGAACATACGGGAGAAGTTGTTATTAAAATCGCTTACTTAAGTTACATTCATAGTATTTAATTTGGGAATAGTTGTATCCGACAGTTTTTACCTCGAATCAGAAACTTATATACTACATACCTAACTTAATATAATCTTTATAGATAATACATTTTTTCCGACTTAAAACTATTTAAAAATTGTTAATATAAATTTATTTTTGGTATTCCTAATCATAATGATTTAGCCTCTTAGAAAATGGTTATATTCCAGTAACTTTTTTAGGGGTTTCATTATAATTAAGATGTGGGTACACGTGAATTTTGGTTGGATTAAACATAAAATAAAGCTTGCACGGCGTGGTTGACTTAAGTGGTTTTTCAATACGATATTTTTTTTCATTCAAAATTAAAATGTGCATGTGTAGGGAAAAAGTTTGGTTCATTATTTACCCCGTAACTACAACGAAAAAATCCATGATGTTCCAAATATTCCTGAGATAGGAGTGTTTATGCAGAACAAGCCCTAAGGCGAGGATCTTGAGCGACGCTTCTACACAGAAAATGCATAAAAAATAGGCCTCCGTTTTTTCCTAATTGAAATGTGGCCCAAAATAGAAATCAGTATCAGATGTGTAGGTCGATTGGCGAATCGGATAGGATTTTGGACCGTGTCTTACCAATTTTTGAGCCAATACTGTCTTGTCGCCCCCCGGCAAGTGCTCCTCTAGCGCCAACACAACACAGTTGGCTATGATTGTCAATAACACAGCGTATTCAAAGGGCGGCCATTCTATGATGAATCGTGTGTACTTTCTAATTGGGTTATCCTCGGTTAGAATAAACAATGACGTCGGACCACCACCTGGTGGGTTTTCCTCTTTTTTCGGGCCACCCATTCTATCAGCTAAGCGATGGGCTCCCTTTCGACCCAAGTGCCCCCCGCCTAAGGAGTCCTGTTGATGCTCTGCTTGCACTACTTCCTGAGCCGCTTCCAACCTGTGTGGGAGAAGGGAAAGGGGTCAAAATATTGATGTATGCATTTCCCAACCGCATTGTAGAGTAACTCAACTTTTGCATTTAAATAAGATTGTACTAGGTCGGTTTATGCGAAAGTAATCGACCAATAAATACATTTTAAATAGCTCTGATTAATGCTCTCTATTGCTAACCCCGATTTTAAGCTATGATAGAATGTACTAAAATAACCTATCTCTAAAAGTTTGAAGGAAAATCCGCAGATTATCTGATGAAATAAAAAGATTTCTGATCATATTTTTAAACCATATAATGCTATTGCCCAATAATTCAACCATTCGGATTTCAAAAAGCATTAAATTGCCTCATTAACAGCTTCAAATGTTTGTTTTTAATGATAGTTCATTTGTAAATTTATTCTATTTCTTCAGTTGGCCTGCAAAAATGTGACCCGAATATGTAAAATGTTATAGAAAGGACTTTATAAGATCACAGATAGTGATTTTACTGAGACCATATAATAATAATACGCATACGACGTGTTGGTTTTTAAAACGTACCTTCGATTTTTAGCAATGTTTTGTTTTAAAATGTTCTAATATTATTGTTTAATATTAATTAGTCTAAGCCGAATAAATGTTTTTAAAAATGTATTGCTTAAGTTGTATAGAACGACTTAATATATAGTCCTTCTATACAACTTAGCAAAATGCATTCATGTGAATACATTAAAAAAAAACAATTAAATTTACGCAGATTGACCTTTAAAATAAATAAAAAATTTTAAATAGGATAACATTTTTCAATGCTGTCAATTTTATTTAAAGCGGACAAAACATTATATAGCTGTCATACCAATGACCCAAGCGAATACGATTCAATACTGATTATAACTATGTGAAATTGTCCACCCCTTGAATATTTGTGGTCTATACCGCTAATTGTTATTTAATATTTAAAAACGTTTAATATAGCAATAGTTCCGATGGTTGCCATCGGCATTCTTTCTATTTTTAATAAGATGGGGGCACGTACCGTCACTGTATCCAATTTCTGATACTTTTGTAACGACCGCTCGGCCATAATTATATTAAACAAGGTCAACCACAATACGCATTTGTCGGGAGTGACACGCCGTCCGTATGGAACGATAGCGGCAACTGGACATTTAGCTCGCGGGTCCGATAATCTGTTGCTAGTGATTACTGGAGTTTTGGAGGATTGTGGGATTGGAGTATTGGTGTATTGGAGGACTGGAGAACTGGAGGCTGGAAGCTGGAGAATTCCGGATCCGATTCTTCCTTAACTCGCTTCCTCGGCCTTGTATCCCTCGATCGTTACTGCTTCTTTGTTTACTGATGTTTTGGGTTTACGATGTGTTGATGCATGTATCCTTTTGACATATTTTTTGCTCTTTGAACTGTAGTCTTATATTATCTCTTTTTAATTTTTCTTTAGCTTATCGGCATTACCGTGTTATTATAGCACTTAAACTGCATAGGAATTTGAATTCAATTAGATGGCATTTCAAATTGGTTGTAATTTATTTATACGGCGACACCACACACTTGCTTTGATTATCCGACACTTGAGTTTATAGTGATTGTAAAACGGTCATTATTAATGCACGGCGTATGGATTGTAAACGATTTCTGGTCTTTTTTAGGTACTTGGCACACACTTGTAATTGCACTTGTGCATACGAAATTGGTCAGATTCCGCAAACTGATTCCGGCCGTAGTTTCAATTGCCTGCGGTGTTGTGCTACTTATTTTGCCAACCGATAATTATGATGCGCCCGGGTCAATTCAGTTCATGACCTATTGAAAACATGCTCGTACACTCGCACACGAACATATATGTATGTACATACATATGATGGTTTGGGGATGGGGATTTGGTGCATACGAAATGCACGGCTGGTGTTATTTTTATTCCCCAGCAAGGTATGGCCCATGGAAATGGGATGGAGGTCCAAAAGACATGTGCACTTGATATGGGTTCGGTTATGGTTATGGATATGGCTATACCGTTACAGTTACAGTTACAGATAGATGTAGTTATTTCGGTTATTGGTATAAAATTCCATTACTGGAACACGCCATGAATGAAAAAGTTAGGGGATGAAAAAGCCAGAGGCTGAGTATGATATATATATGTATGGGTATAAGCCACCGAAAAAGCTCAGTACACACACTAACACACACAGAGCGTGGTGAGTTGTGAAACGGTGAGATTCCGAATTCCGACATCACTGGAAGGAATCAAGTTCCCCCAATTCGAAAACTTGTTTACCTTTTCTCAAATTCTTGAATAAAAACGAGGTGTATTTGGGGCGTGTGGGGAAACAGAAGGTTCTTTATGTTTACTGTTGTGCACTGATTAGTTGACTGATATTATTAGCTGTTCTCCATCTGATAACAGGAATTGCCATTTGCAAATTTCAACTCTTCATTCCACTCACACACACACACGTACCGGCAGGAGCTCTCTCTCTCTCTTTCGCTCCCTCTCTGATTTCAGCAATCACTGGGTCATATCGATAACGATAACATCCCAGCCACAAATCGCTTGCCTACTTTTGAGGGCCCAGTAAATCTGGTTACATTTACATATTAATTAACTTTCGAATTAATTGCAATGGGTGTTGAAGGTCTAAAAATATCATTTTATATTTCCGATTTGGCAGATCCATTTCCTAGAAACGTTTAGCCATAACTCTCTTTATTCTAGTGACGTCACCAGGCACAGTTGTCTGCCTTTTCTTTTATGTTGACGATGTTTTTGGAAAAAGAGAGTACGGGAATGGTAAACGGGCAGAAGCTATATATATCTGTATGTATTATCGGGCGACAGTAGGACCAACGAACCTGTAATTGCCAAAAATAAACAGTCATTGCCGCTCCCCTCCCATTAGCACAACTATTTATTATTAAGGCCGCTCTACTTTTTTTGTTGTTGAGCAAATGTTAAATTTTTGAATAGGCCATGGGAATTACTAAACGATGTTTGGATGTCTCGTAATTCTTTAGTTACCCGTGGACACACACACACACGGAGGAAAAACAATGTTTGTTCATATGCTCACATTCTATTCTTTATATGAACCATTGTTCAAAGAACAGGGGCAAATAAATTTTTCATTTCCGTGGAGGAGAAAATATCATTCGAATTCGTATCCGGTATGCTGTCTGTATGGGAAATGTGTGTGTGGTAAAAACATGGAGGGGCTGGGATAATAATAATATGAGGGCTGTACGAAGTTCGGTGTTTCATTCACCTCGAAAGTGCGTCACAAAAATAGCCGCTCTGGCTAAAAAACCCGAAACTTCATATCTCCTTTTCCTTTTGCTTTAGCTTTTCCTTTTCCTTTCCCACTTGCCACATCCACATCCACATCCACAGCCACATCCACAGCCACATCCACTTCCATCCACCGCAATATATAGCACCACCGACGCAACATTCCGCCCGTTGTGCTACCGACCCGCTGACCCAATCCCAGCCACTATATATATAGATATATGTATATCCCTGCATGTGTGTTTGTGTGTGTGCGAGTGTGTGTGTGTGGTGCCTTTATAGAGCTTGTTAACTTAAACTTTTACAACTGGTTTTTAAGGCTAGGTGTATAGGTATTTAGTATTCAGGATTGGGACCACTTGGTGAAAACTCGGTTCTATATATAGCCGTAACACAAAAATTAGATCTGGGTGCCTGGGGAAACGGAACCCAGAGGTCGTTTATTGGCTTCAGTACGCCCGAATAATGCTTTTCACTTGGTTTGTCTTTTCTTTTTTCCATTTCTTTTTCTTCTTATTTTGCTGTCCTCGTCGCCATTGTCGCTATTTCGATGTTTTCACGTTTTTGGACTATTTTTCACATTTTTTTTTTCATTCTTTTTGGCTCGGTTTGGTTTGGATGTTTGTAGTTTTATTTTCACCACTCGACCCGAATTCGGATGCCAGCGCACACAACTTTCGAAATGTCGAATTTTCACAGCACTTATAACCCCGCAAAGCGAGCGATTGCACTTGATTTGTTAACATTAGGCGTTTGGGGCTGGGATTCTGAACCGTTTCGTGGCGGCCACACAATTGCCAATTAATAGGCGTATCGGGAAAAAATAAAAAACAAAAACCGCTTTGGACGGGAGCTGTCACCACCGACTTTGTCTCACCAGTTGGACGAAAAACTCAACAAAACGCAAGACTTCAACTCGGCGACTTTGTATCACATACTACCACATCGCCAGGGCGCACACACACGCACAATGGGGAAAACTAGAAGGGAAAAAAAAACACCAGCCCTGCGCTCTGCGTCCGCCCGAAAGCTCCAAGCTCCACCCCAAGCTCAAGTTTAAGCTCAACTTGGCGGGGTGGACACACTGGCCAGCGAAAGCAAGCGCGAGGTTGCAAGCGCATGCGCGTCTTTCAAGTCGGCCCTCTCAGCTACCGTTACTTCCGTTGATTGAGCTTTAAGCTCCGCTTGATTTTCCACCCTAGTTCAACGATAGCTTTCGGTCTATTTAAAAAGCCGGTTCTATCGGTCTTCAGGTGCGCAACCTCAACGAAGTTTCCCCTTCAGAAGTTATTTTACTTTATTCAAGCACACCCACTCAGCTACCCCTTCATCCACTGATTGAGCTTTAGGCTCAGCTTGCTTTTCCACCCCCAAATAACGAATCTATCGCTTATCGGTTTTCGAATACACCGGTTTAATCGGGATTCAGGGGCGATACTTCAGCCCAAGTTACCTTTATAAAATTATTTTACACGATTTAAGTAAGTCCACCCTACTACCCCTCCATCCACTAAATGAGCTTTAAGCTCAGCTTGCTTTCCTACCCCTCTTTAAGGACTCTATTGCACTTCTTCTATGACGGTATTTTGAAAACCACGGCTTAATGGGGTCTCAAAGATGGGTGCACGTTCCACCCTACATACTCATACAATATTTCGCCAAAATTATCTAATACTTATATACTTTCCATAAAAAAGCTATTTTTTTACCATTTATATTCTATTCCATCAATATTTTCTATTAAAAACTCTAGCCACCCCATCCTAAAAAATGTTGCTATAATGATCAACGGAAAAAAATGAATAAATATCCTTTCTATTACATAAAGTTTTGGTCACCGTTTCATAAAAAGCGAATAGTTTTTAATCAATTACTTAATTATTTAACGACACAATTTCTTTGAAAAGAGGAAACGGGTATTATTTAGATCTTTTGAAGATGTTAAAGGTGCCATAACTATTCTACTAATATTTTAAAGCACAAATGCTTTATTGTTAAGAAATTTTACGAAGACTTTGGAGGATTATTGTTCTTAACAGTTTTAAAAAAAAATGTATGAAGATCAATCAGTGGTTTTGAAGACCATACATACTTAAAATATTTTAAATTTCGGTATTATAGACCTATTTACTTACATTATGTCTCCCAGGTTGGGTCTTGTCTGGACCAGAGCAAAGCTTTCCGGCGCCCGGCGCCTTTTGTTGGACCCTTGCGAGCCGTAGTGCGTGGTCCGCCGGATGACGCCATCGCCGATGATGGCAATGCTGTCATCCAGGCTGTTGATGTTGCTAATGGTCAATCGCGCCATAGGTGATGAGCCCCTTCTGCGACGAGCTCCCACTCCGCCCAGCATTCTGGTTCTGGGATTCGTTAAAACGGACTTTGCAATGCGCGATGCGTGCTCCAGATATGGCCATTTCGAGTACAATATTCACTGCCGAACCGGTCACGGGCACAATTCAAATGGGCAAAATGGGTCACAGGTCACACGACGGAAGTGGAGATCATCAACGGATGCGGATGGGTAACGGAGACCACGGGCCCAGAGCCCCCTGGACGAGATGCACCAACTGCCACGGTCCGGACGAAACTGATAGTCGTTGGGAAACGGCTGTTGCCGATGCCCCAGCAGGCCAGCAACCAAGATAGATAACCGCCCAGATGGCGATGACGACGATTGCGACTGATGACGTGCTTGATAGTAGTCAGCATATGCGCAGTGCAGGCCACCGTCGGTAATTAGGGGCCAGGTGTCCACGGGCACAATCCACTCAGACGGGTAGACCACCCACTCCATCGAGCGGCAGCTTCCTTTGTTCACGAGAGCCCTCACACTGATAACAAAGTCATGGTGAATAAAACTAAGCCATAATTCATTTACATCAGACATACCTGTGATTTTCTATAGCTATATAAAGACAGGAGAGTTAACTCGGGGATTTAATCAAATTCGAATTCTTTAAATTGAATTTAAGGATGATGTATTCTTTAAATTTCTATGAATAGTTTTTAAAAGTGTAAGAAGCCTCTCTTTAAAGAGACTTCTTTTGGCTTTCCCGTGCCATTATTTATTGTACGTATTGCCTTACTGCCTTAAATAGAAATTAATATGCCGGTATCACCATTTTTCATTAGCGAAACTAAGAAAACCGAAATGGAAGATGCCCATGGGGCTATCACAGCGCTTATTTAGAAATCCCCTAGTTATCCCATACACATTTCGGGTGTGCTTTTAAATTATGAAGGCCGTGATCCAGTCCAGGAACTTGGCCACGTCAGCATATATGATGTACTGGTTTTTACAGCAAAGCTTGTGGCTTGTGGCACCCGGATCGGGTGACTCTGTGGCGGGCAGGGCTGCTGAAACTGTGCCGCGCAGCATCCAGCGATTGTTCCGGCGGATGAAAAGCCCGGCCCCCGAAATTCCGGTGTAAATGCTGGCACTGCTCTGGTGGCGATCTCGTTCCTCCGTCTGGATGCCAGCGCAAAAGGTTCGGTTCGAGGAGAGGCTGCGAAAGTGGGCATTGGCTCGGAAGCACTCGGCATTGCTGACCACCGGAGCCTTGACCACTTTGGGCGCACTATGGGAATCGCTGGACTTCTTGCCCGGAGCGCCCGACGGCAGCTTCTGATCCTGCGTCCTGTTTGATCTGTCAAAGCTCCAGCCAATGACGATGCCCTGCTCGCCCACAATGTACTCCGCCTTGCTGGAACCAGACCACAGGCAAGCGGGACGAATGAAGGTGTTGAAACTGCATGGGAAAAAAAGGAAACATGTAATTATTAAGTATTGAAATCAGCCTCCAAAACACCTATAATATTATTATATTAGAATTATATTTACCGAATGAATGTATAAGTTATTATATACATCGGGAAAAATAGGATTTATTCTGATAAAGATAGGACAACTATTTTGTATAGCTGGCATAGTTTTACCTGTGCTGCTGCATAATCTTTGGCTTGCCGATCTTATCTTCCTTTCTTACTTTTCATACCATATACCCGACTCACCGAACTTCGTCCTTGAGCATGATCACGGCGATATCCGCATCGTAGTTGCTCAGCTGGCTGTTGAAGTCGGGATGAATGTAGATGCCATCGACGGGAGCGGCCAGAGAACCCTCCTCGTTCCAGTTCTTGAGATTGTGCCTGCCCAGGAAGACGAGCACTTCGTTGGATGTGTAACGCTTGTTAAACAGCTTGAAGCAATGGGCCGAGCTGATAACCACGCGTTCCGAGACGAGCGTTCCGCCGCACTGGAAGTCCAAGGAGGTTAGATTGTTTACATAGATGGCCGCTAGCCAGGGCCAGGATCCCCTGGTGATCGACGGCAGACTCTTATTATCATCTAGGGTGTCGTTCTCCTCCGCTTCCGTTTCGTCCACAAAGTGCTCCAGGCCATCATCATCCTCGTCGTCGTTATCATCAACAAAAACTGGCGATATAATGGCACCGGAGCCAAGGATAGGTTCCGGTTCCAATTCCTGAACCTGTTCCCTTCGTTGGGACAACCGAAAGTCAAGATCCCTGTCGATGCGTCCGCAAATCTCCTTGGGCGCCTGGGCAAAGGGTTTTCTACAAGATCGGGCATTAAGTAACGAATGAATGTCACCGATCGTGTGTGCTTTGAACCGACCAAATTCCAGATGCATACTTCTTGAACTGGATGTGCGCCTTGTCGTCCGTCTTCTTGGCCTCCTGCTCCGCCTCCGCATCCTCCGTCTTCCCCTCGTGGGGATCCAACAGCAGGGAGCTGCTCTTATCCGGAATAAATGACAATTTTCTGATGTGCTCCAACTGGATTTGGGTCATGAAGATGCTGTGCTCTGTGCGGGCAAACAAATGGTGCGTTAGATATGTAAGCTAGCCCTGGAATTTCAGTGATATATATACGTACCGCCGGATCCGAAGCAAATAACATGGTTGTTGGCCGACAGGAGGAGCAGTTTGGGTGGGAAGTGGTGCTTGGGAAAACGGATCTTGTAGAGGACCGGAGCATTGTGGGTGAACTTGCCGCGGGTCAGTAGCTCGATTTCACCCAGATAGTTCTGCGAGAAAGGAGGAGAGAGTGGATATAGGCTAAGAACTCTAGAGTCCTGGGTTCAGGGATTCCCTGCCACCCAGTAGATCACCTACCGTTGTGGGCTTCCCTCGCATGGAGAGCGTCACCCGGATGTGGAGCGGCTGGTGGCCATCCGGACTGCGGACCGCCATCAGGCCGAACCACTCGCTGCCGTCGAAGCGGTACTGGAACACCTTGGGACAGGGACTGATCGGCATCCCCTGGGCGACCGCCTTGGACACGTGCTCGATGCAGAGGATCAGGATCGCCGTCAGGTGCAGCCTCATCGCGATGTCTGGACGGGATGGGATAACTGATCGGATTTGATCTGATCTATTCGGATAGTAATGGTTTCACTTCGCGCAAATGTAAACAAAATGTTTCAACAATCACGATCAAAGCTTTTAAGGTCTGGCAACGCTGGTAACATTTCAAAAATGTTGCACTGCCAGCGTTGCCAGTCACAAAAAACACCCTCTGTTAATCTACATACAGTTGGCATTAACAGAATTCCGTTAATATTCAAATTAATTAAGGGTGATAAGGATTTATTTGCGGAATACTGAATAAGTAGCGAAAATGTCCATTAAACTATTATTGTATTTATTAAAATCTTGTGGTTTAGCTTTAATAGGTATTTAAAGCATGGACCATAACTTATTTTAATTTTCTTAAGACGAATGATTAAATTATTACAATATAATAATAAATGATTTATTTGAGGCTGAAAATATTCTTTAAAAACTATTTACACTCTAACAAACCTTTGGATTTAAGGCATATATACGGAAAATATTAAATCAGATAGTGCAGTACAATTTAAAAAACAAATGCAACTTTTAACTGTTCAAATATTATGAGAATTGACAAAAAGTTAATAGAAAATAGCGATTGTTAATGTGATTCTTTATTTTTAATAAAACTAAAAATACCAAAGGGTTTGTTACTTTACAAGTGTATTTACAACGAGCAAATTAGAGAACAGGATTGCATAGATCAAAATCTTAATTGCTTAGGGTTGCTATGAGAACTCATCATCCTCGCCGTAGCTCCAGCCTTCCTCATCGATCTCCTCGTTGCCGAAGAAGCGCTCCAGATCCTGTTCGGCCTCCGCCGGAACGGCTGATTCGGCGGTCAGCAGCTGGTCCTGATCCTCCGGACAGCCGCGGCAGCGACTCTCGTTGATCCCGTAGTTAAGACAATTCCCACCCACGCACTCGCAGCATCCGTCGTGGAACCATCGATAGCTACTGGCTCCCATGCTCTCGCACTGCTGCCGGCACTTGTTCGACCGGATGCACGAGTTCACATATATCACAGTGCACTGAACAGAGCCACCATTTCCGTTTCCGGTTGCCAAATCACTTGAGCTGGAGGAGCCACCACCCTGAACCCTTTGCTTGAAACCAGCACGCATGGCAAAGCGAATGGTCGACCAGGCTTCGTCATCCTCGGCTGTCAAAGTATCGAATAGCTCCGGCAATCCCTCAATATCCCCAATCTCCGAGCGCGGCGTCAACGAGGGCAGGACATCCTTGTGCTTGGGACACATGTCCAAACAGCCACAGCACTCGATATACAACTCCCCCAGGCAATTCAGACAGTCCTTGCAGCAGTGGCATTCGTTCAACTTGCACTGGCAGCTCTGGGTGATCAGGCACTTGGAGACCACCGATCCGCAGACCACCTCATTGCATCCATCGTCGTTGGCCAGCGATGGTCCAGGAGCCAATCCGGCGATCAGCAGGAGAAAGATGATGGTTTGGGATAGAAGCTGCATTCTGGTCGAGAACTCTGGGTCTAATGACACATTATGCATTATTGCAGCACGCCTTTATATATCAGTTTCTCAAATCTCACCTATAATCAACACACAGATGGTCAGGTAGAGATGGCTCATCCTTACCGCAATCCGCTAATCCTCGAAATCAGGTAGAGCCAACCCAAAAGCCGGTTGGGTAATTTAAAACCAGTTAGGACAACAGCTAACCCTCCATAAAAATGGGCCAAATAGGGGTGGCAAAATATACATAACTTTTCGGGACCTAGATCTTAACCTAAATCTGTATTATGGTTTCACATTAACCGCCCTAAATATTAAAAAATCCCAGATTCTAGGACCTACATCCTAACCGCAAACAGGTATTATTGGTTAAAGTTATTTTTTTTAGCTAAAAGTAAGATGAATAGTATGACAGAAAATAATAGTTTTTATGGAGTGTAATGTATATGAGTCTTAAAATTATCATTATATATGGACTAATGAATAAACAAAAATATTTTTGTAAAGTTGAGGTCCCCAGAAATGTTCACCATTTTACAAGTAATTTCTATGAGCTTTACAGAACCAAAACTTTTTAATGTATTTCAACAAGTTGCATTTAAAAATTTTGACAATTGGGCATACAATTTGGTAACTAAAGAATGAATTTAGGGGACTTTTCAAACGTATGGTTAGAGCTACTCGGCAGGAGGATCAGCAGGAGCAGGCTCAACAGGAGCAGGATCAGCGGGAGCAGGAGCCTCTGGTTCAGGGGCTTCGGCGGGAGGAGCTTCCTGGGCTTCGGCGGGAGGAGCTTCCTCCTTGGGGGCCTCGCCGGCCGGTGCTGCTCCTTCTTCCGTCGGCGCCACCGGAGCTTCGCCCTCTCCTTCGGCTGGAGCCTCTGTGTCGGGAGCTTCGCCTTCGACAGGAGCTGGAGCCTCGGCAGGAGCCCCTGCTGCTGCGGCTGCAGGAGCTGCCACGGCCTCCGCCTCCACCGACTCTCTGAGATCTTGGCTCTTCTTGCTCTGCAAGAGAAATTTATTAAAACGCGAATTCTTGAGTAACTAGACCGCGAATTCTTCAGCCTAAAACTTACGCGCTTCTTCTTCTTTTCGGGCTCCACGACCACCTCCTCCTGGGGCTTGTAGTCCTCCGGGAAGAACTTGAGAGCCTCATCCTTGCCAACAGTGACATTGGGACTCACATAACTAGGACCATAGGAGACCAGCGATAACATCATGTTGGACTGAACCTTGTTGACCTTGAGCACAATCTTGTCGTTCCTGGGAGAAAAAAAGGAAAAAGGGATGTATTATTTTGGAATACAAGTAATCCCTTCTAGAATACTTACGGCGTTTTGGGACTGGCCTCGTACTTCTCCGTCGAGTTGGCTATCAGCTCGGCCTCATCCGGCTCGGCGCTGGAGAAGAAGCCATAGAGCGGCACATCGTCCTTGTGGCGATCCACCACATGCATGATCTCCTTGCGCTTGGAGGCATCGAAGGCCATGATCACATGTGGTGGCTCCGGTTTGGGATCGGGTGGGAGGAATCCGCTCGTCTGGCCGCGGAAGAAGACATAGATGAGGGCGGCATGGGTGCGCCGGTTGTTGGGCACCCAGATGGGTGGCATTTTCACGGTCTTGGTGCGAGTCAAAGGCTTGGGCGGCTCCTCCTCCTTGACCTCCTGGACCTCCTCCTCGTCCTCGGCGGCCTCATCGCCGACATCGAGATCCATATCGAAGCCTGGAATGGAGGGGAATCCTCCCATAGCATCACCGCCGGGAGGTTCGCCTCCGCCGGCTGCCTCCTCCTCGCTGGCCTCCTCCTCGGCGTCCAGATCGGCCGCCTCCTCCTCGGCCAGGTGGGCATCTTCGTGGACAATCGACTTGCTCTTACCCTTGGCCTTGGCCTGGTTGAGTCTCGCCTCCTCTTCGGAGCTGATCTCCTCCACCCACACCTCGCCCTCCTTCAGCTCCACCTCGACCTTCAGCTTCATGGTGACGATAATTGGCGGGATGACATGCTCCTCGGGTATGTCCTCGTTGGGCGGGGCCACTCGCTCCTTGGTCAGCTCATTGGCATAGGCCATCAGGACATTGGGCACGGTGCCGATGGTCTCGTCGATCTTCCAGAAGCACATGAGCAGCTCCTTGCCGTCCAGTTGCTCAATGACATCCGGTGGCATGGGATTCTTGCACGAAAAGTTCACCACATCGAACTGATCGCTGGCCACCTGGATGACCCGGCGATCCTTGCATTGCATCTTCAGCGGTTCGGCGGGTTCGGTGAGTTTCTTGAACATATCACGATTGACTTGCGGTCCAAAGACCGTCACTCCAATATCCGGCATATTCTCCATTATGGCGTCCGTCACCTGAGTGAGGTAGTCCACCTGCTTCTTGTGCTTGATCTCGCGCTCAATCCGCTCGGCCCGCTCGATGGCCTCCATTTTGATCCGTTGCTGCTCCAACTCAATTGGCTGCAGTTCATCCACAGCAAAGGTCACGGGACGCGGCTGCCGCTGGACGACCTTCTCCAGCTCCCGCGTTAGTAGGGCGATCAACTTGGGCACATCCGAGCCAAACAGAAGGTTCACAGCCCTGCCTCCCTGAAGGAATAGTATAATATAATGGATTTGTCGGTTGGAACCCCTTTCGTTTTTATAGTCATTTGGTCAATAGCTTAATTTTAATTTGGGAAAAAAACTATGAAAAATGTAAACAATGTTTTGTATATCCCAAAAATACTTTTAAGTTTAAGCAATTTTTATATGATATTCTCATCTTTATATAAAATATATATATCCCAATAATAGAAAAATATCATCACAACGTATTATAGGAGTTTACCAATTTTTTTTATATTCGATCTCAACTCACCAAATCCGGCAAAATCCAAAACGGAAACAAATAGATGATAAACATTACGAAAAAAATCATATTTTTTGAGGCTTTAAGATTAACATCAAATAAAAATACCCAGAAAATTTCAAAGATAATATCATATCTTAACAATCTTTCCCTTTCTACATTCCCTTTCTCATCTTTATAAATTTTTCTGATTATACTCGATTCCCAGTATAAACATCAGATTTGTTGGGATCCTCAACATTACACGATTACTGCTTATAAGTCGAATTTATTAGAAATACTTACGGTCACAAACAGCCAGATGGGCTCGCTCCTTTTATTGAATCGCTTGAGGTATGAGATGGTGTCCGATTTGCACTATGTGAGAGGCAGTTAGGGAGCTAGGGGTTAGATCAAAAGGATAAGGACGAAATAACCCACAATGGCCAGATGCAGGTTGTCGCCACCGATCTCGAGTTTGATTTTGCGCAGGCAGCCCACCATTCCAATGCAAGGACCGCACCACTCCGAATAGACATCCAAAACTGGTAAATATAGTATATATCTATATAGCCTACTTAAGGGACCCTAAGATCTCGACGCACCCAAAAGACCCGGTCGTTCCATAAAGCGCTCCAATTCCTCATCCGTCTGGATGTCCGCCTGCAGTTGTTGTTGTGCCGCCTTCTTCGCCATCTAACCAAAATTTTGCTGCCAATTTGGAAACAATTTTTTTGATTTTTTCTAAATTTTGTATATCTTTTCCTTTATTTTTGGATGCCAAACCGAAACTAAATGTTCCATGAACTATTGATTAAACAAGACGCACTGCCTCCCCCCTTTTTTTCGCCACCTCCACTTACCCACTTACCAGTTTTTCCTTTTCGCATTGAATACAGTTTAGTTTTCCATCAATCATAATAAATTAGTCAACCACAATCGTTTAATTGTTCGTAAAATTAACGCTTTTTACAAACACACATTGGCGAGTTCTTACACATTGCATAACAAAAATTGTTCACTCCTCACTACATAGTTAAAATAATTTAAACAACACAAACAAATACGAGTATGAATATGGGGAATATGGAGCAAATAGATATAGGGATATCATATCAATCTCTTGGCTCGTGGTCCAAATTACAAATTCAAATTCCTACTCGACAAATCGATTTCAGTACATGGGCAGTGGAGTATAAGTAAGTATACAGATAGATTATGCGGTACATATATGGATAGGCCTAATTTATACGAGGGGGCTACTACAGTACAAGTGCGTGGGGTGACCAAAGTTAAGATTTAGGCGAACTACGAGTAACTCAAAACCTCCCTTAAACAAATAATATGTACAGTTATTAACACAAAACTAAACGTTAAACGTTCGGTAATTAATGCTGCCATCCGGTGCCTCCTTTGGATTTCAATAAGATACGCATAGTATCTATAATATCTATCTCACGGAAATGCCGTTGATGGTGATGACGTTACTGGCCACCGGTTCCGGTTCGTAAACCTCGTCATTGGTGCGCATCTCGTAGGGAGCATCGTAGAACTGCTCGTTTGGTATTTGATCGTAAATGTTTTCTGAAAAAAATGGGTCCATATTAATACAAAATTAATAAAAGTAATAAATTATAACAAATTATTTAATGAATTAATTAGATTTAAGAAAATTATAATTTTAATATTTTATAAAATGTTTGATACTATTAAAATGTTACTTAATTGATTACTTTAAAATTATAATTGTCTTAAGTGTGGTATGGATAAGTATTGGTTTTTTTTAGATTATCTATGTATTAAATAAATTAACAATTTTATAGAAAACCATAAAAAATCATCAATTTATTTTATTCAATACTATGTTGATAATAATATAAATTTTACATTTTCTATATGTCAAAAAGGATTTTAAAATATCATTATGATATTATTAGTATTGATACTCGAATTATAATTTTAATATGTTCTACAAAAATCCGTAGGGTTTATATATCACTTTTAAATATGATTTCAGGTGTCTAAAAGTATACAACGGAAGTTCAATAAATTCATTCAGAAATATGATTGCATATCATTGACTGCATACTTTTAAGTACCTTTAATATCTTATTTAGGTGTTCTACATATCAAATGGATACAAAATAAGTATTATATCTCATAGTTTTTTTTCTTTTTTCGGGTCTAGCAGGTTACTGAAAAGAAAGTAGGTCCTTCACTTACCCGACCGATTGTTGTTCAGTCTTTCCCCGCTGCTGGTGGCATCTGGATTGCCGCCGGGAACGCTCCGTCCGCCGGCTCCTCCGTGGAACGTGTTGAACGTCGCCGAGGGATTGTTGTCCATGTGCATCCGGTTGTTGGCCTCCAGCGTGGAATACGACATCACGGCGGCATTTCGCTCGTCCTTCGTCTCCGCCGCCTGGACATTCTCTGTGTTCTTAACGGGTCTCGCCTTGTTGCGATAGAGGAAGATCAGGCCAAAGATCACCAGCAGGGCCACGATCACTGTGGCTCCGATTCCCACGCCCGTGCCCAGTTCCGAGGTCTCGTGACCCTCCGTGGTGGACAGTTCGCAGCGCGGCTGCTTTCCGCTCCAGGCTCCGTCCTCGGTGCACTTGCGCAGATACTGCCCGATTCGGTTGTAGTTGGGAATGCAGTGGTACTCGGCGGATCCACCATATAAGGTCGAATCGTTGACCACGATCACACGGCCGTTCTCAATTGCTAGGGGGCGTCCGCAGTCGACAGCTGAATGAAAAAGAGATTGGAGTTAGAATAGTCCCAGAATTGAATTTGTATTAAAATCATTTATAGAGGTGTATAAAAGTAGGTAAGAAAATATTTTGGCTACAAAAGTCCCATGTATTTATTCCGAAAGCCAAAATTCGGGTTTTAACTGCATATTTTTATGCTTCCTTTTTAAGTGATTTAAAAATCCTAGTGATTTCTGTGTAAAGCTGGTTTAAATAAATTCATAGTTGGCACAATTTTTGAATGGTATCATATTATAATAAGCATTTAATAACAATTTATTTTAGGTACGAAAGTTTCATAGAGTTATTTCGAAAGACGACGTTCTGCTTTGAACTGCATACCCTTAGGCTTCTTAAAGGTGATTAAAAAAATTGAGGGACTTACATGATAAAACGTTTTAGATACAGTTTAGGCAATGCAGCTTGCATGTATTTAATAATATTCTAAACATTTTAATATTATAATTTCTGAATATTAAGAGTATTACTTACGTCTGCATGTGGGACTTTTGCCGGCCCATTTGCCGTTCTTCTGGCATACGCGTGTGTCATTGCCCATCATGATTCTACCCTTGGAGCACTTAAAGGTGGCCACGGATCCCACGGCCCGTGGACCGGCCTCCACGATGAGGTTCTCGCTGATATTGGGCGTATCGCAGACGACCTCCACGCACTCTGGAGCTTCGTGGCTCCAGTTTCCATGCTCCGTGCACAGGCGGCGCGAGACTCCGTTTAACTTGAAGTTCACATTGCACTCGTAGAGGACGGCGGCTCCATAGTAAGTAGCATTCGTGGCCAGGACCACCTTACCATTGTTGATGCTCTCCGGTGCCCCGCATTCTACATCTGAAAAGTATACGATATATAATTTTTCATATTTAGTAGGGAAAATCTTTTATCAATGTTAAATCACTGAAATCACTTATAAAGGTGTCTAAAAGTAGGCAGTAAAAATTTAATGTCGTTTTTTCGGTCAAAGATATAGGGTTGCATACTTTTTGAACAATTTATAAGTGATTTTTAAACAGTCACGACTTTTAGGTAATATTATTAAGTTAATATAATATAAATATGAAAAATATTTTTAAAATGCTTTAAGTTAAAAGCAATTCCTAAACTTACAGACACACTCTGGAATAGAACCACTCCATTGACCACTATCCGTGCAGGTGGCCAGGGCCTCTCCGACCATCTTGTAACCCCGTTCGCATCGGTACTTGGCCAGGGCGCCAATTCTGAAAGATTTTTAGACAAGATAATATTGTAATGGCTATAAGGAAAGCAGGGAAGTCAAGTACTTACTTGTAGGTCTGAGTGTTCTGTGTGGATTCAGCGGTGCGAATGAGGGTGCGTCCGTACATACGATCGTTGCCAGTAACTGAGAGCAGACTGTGGGCAGCCAGTTTTGGTTCGGGACAGCGAATCTCTGTGGAAGATGATATTAGATGATAAACTATTTACAGGGGTATATCTGCATAAGCTCACCTTCGCACTTGGGTGAGGTATCGCTCCAGACCGCCGATTCCAGGCACGTGCGCTTCAAGACCCCACTGAGTTTGTGGGACTGGGCACAGCTGAAGACCACCTCCGAACCCACATAGGTGCTGTTCGTCACGTACTTGTGGGTGCCATACGGGATGGGTAGGATTTGACCACAATCGATGTCTATTTGGAGGAAAAACATTTAATAAATAATCAGTTTACAAGCCTTAATTGGGGATAAGTGGGTTATAAAAAAAACACTATAGCCGTACTCTTCATATTTATGACATCCTTAATGGAATTCATGTTATTTTCATTTTTTTGAATACTCCACATTGTTATTAGTCACTCAGAAAATGATTTGTAAGAAGATTTTATTAAATTGAAATGTTTCAGTTGATCATTAAGCATTTTTATTATTTTTATTCCATCATGATCTGTAAAATATGATTTTGTAAATATCCCAATGAATACTAAGCCAATGGTCTCAAGATCATCTCATGATATAAACTGTAGATTTATGTGCTTAATATATTTTCTAAATACAATTTTTGTGTGTAGGTATACGTTTTTAGTGAGGAGTTTTCGTCATTTTCAATATCGGTTTTCTGATCTTAACGATTTAATTTCAATAATACCCTATAATAAACTCACATTCGCAATATGGAGCATCAGCACTCCACTCCCCGCTGTCCAGGCACTCGAGAACCGGGGTTCCATGCATGATGTGTCCGGGATCGCAGTTGTACTGGATCTTCGAGTGGACATTGTAGTCGTAGCCGATGACGAAGGATCCAGATGGGACAGGTGGCGTTTCGCAGGTGACCAGCTCGCAGACCGGAGCCTCGCCCGACCACTTGCCATCCCGGGTGCAATAGAGTTCCGACTGCCCGTCCAGCCAGTGATCCTCGTCGCACTCGTACTTCACCACAGAATTTACAGTGGTGGTGCCATTCAGTAGGATCGATATACCTCGATTTGGTCGCACTGGAGCTCCACAATCAACGAATCTGCATGAAGGCGTCTTGCTCGACCACTCTCCTCCCAATCCACACGAGATGATCTGGTGGAGATATGATATCATTGTAGGTTAAGATTCCTAAAATGGTTATCCACCACTTACCGCCTCGCCAACCAGCACATATCCCGGCTCGCAAACATAGGTGGCCGTGGATCCTGCCCTCTTGTCACTGAATCGCACATTTCCCCCGGTAATCGGCTGGGGATCCGGACACCAGTCCACCAGGCACTCCGGCTGCTTGCCACTCCATCCCTCGATGGCACAGGTTCGGTTCTCATTGCCGATCAGCGTGTAGTTCTCGTGGCAACTGTACGTGGCCACCACGCCGAAGCTCGTCCGATCCTCGGACATGTGGATGGATCCAAACTTCAGCTCCGGCAGACTGCCGCAGTCCACATCTGCGGGAGAGTTGGGGGATTTTGGAATTAGAAGGGGATCATCACAAATATTAAACATATTAGAGATATAGGTTGAGTATATAATGATCTTAAATAATACAATATAATTGTATATTTAGACTAATCAATTTTAGGTGGGCTGCAAACCTTATAAGCTTGATAATAATACTTTTAGACCAATTTTCTCCTTTTTTGAAGGGGTCACATCACTTTTTTGCGAGAAATGGCAAAAATAAGACATTTTCGGGTTAGAATGCCAATAGATTGAAAATTAAACAACGAGCTTAACGAGGTATGACATTCCTCATTCTGGCTTATACTTTTGTTTTGGCAGCCAAAAAACGGAATTTTTATGGCGAAAAAAAGGGTTAACATTTTTGTCAAAAATAGGAAATTCAGATTTTTGCCAAAAATGCAACATTTTCTTTCGGTTTTTCCATCGTAGCTCAGCCAAATCAAGACTTACAGCTTAAAGAGTGACTGTTTTGAGCAGCTTTCGACCTATGCCGACGATCCCCATCACTTAAAGAAAAATTTATTTTTGACCCATTTTCGCATTTTTTATAAGGGGTTACATCACTTATTTTGCGAAAAATGGCAAAAATTAAACATTTTCAGGTTAGAATGCCAATGGATTGAAAATTAAACAACGAGCTCAACGAGGTATGACATTCCTCATTCTGACTTATATTTTTGTTATCGCAGCCAAAAAACTGAATTTTTATGGCGAAAAAAAGGGTTCTACAAATTGTTCTAGCAATTGGTTAATTATTTTAATTATAGTACAAACTTATTATAATCAAAAGCTCATCTTCAAAATATGATTTTTTATGGGAGCTATAAATTGTAAGAATGAAATATAGAACCTCTTTATTTTAAGATTAATCCAAAATACAAAAACTAGTTCCCCCCCTTTAAATATCCGATTTCTCGTTAATATTCTTGTTAAAATTGTCGGTCGACAAGACGAAAACTTTGCCTTCTTTTTTATTTCAGATTTGTCAGACCGAATTTCCCACTTAATCGTATGATAACATATTATAACTCCAAGCTAACTAAAGCTTAACTTGACATTGAGAAATCGGTCCTAAATCTGGTAACAGGCATATTATAAGCTACGTTAAGTGTCAGCCTGGAATACAATTTTTTTAAGGCCCATCTAAATATGATAAATAGGAAATCATAAGTTCCAAAATCCCAAGCTGCCTTAGAAAAAGTGTTTTTGCCCGAAATCCAATGGTTAATCATGAGGTTATTTATCATTTCAGCAAGTTTTAAGCCATTATAACGCCCCCTGGCATTGCATAATATCGCTTACATTTGCAGGTCGGTGCGGAGCCGCTCCAAGTGCCGTCGAGGCGGCACTCCCGTTCCGTCTGACCGAGCAGCGAGTGGCCCTTGGGACACGAGTATTGGATCTTCTCGCCCAGAGTGAACTTTTTGCCCATGACAGTGGTGTTTTGCTGGGCATCCGGCGAGCCGCAAGACAATGGAGCTGCCGGAAGAAAACAGAGGGACACGATGGTAATTTGCTGGCACTGGATGACACTGAGTGTCGATCGGAAGACCTACAGTGCTGACAGATGAAGTGCAGGTAGTCCAGGTTGCAGCCCACGTCGTTCCACAGCCAGTTGCGACCTCCGTCCAAGACGACGCAGTTCTGCTCGCCGTTGTAGTTGTTCGGTTGGTCTTTGCCCCAGGTCGGCTTTTGGACCACATCCCCTGAAATCAGTCAATAAAAAATGAAATCAAGAGATAAATAAATAAATAGATAATTTAAAATTACATAAAATTTATATAAAACCAGTACCTCCTTAAGTCCGATAAATCTAATAAATATTTAATCTTGAAATTCCATAAAACACAATATCATCTTTACCTTATAATGGTAATAATGATATACTTAACAGGTTAGAAATAAGTTGGTAACATAGCAAGTCTTTGAATTTTAAATTAATCATCTTGCACACTTATAAAAAATATTACTGATTCCATACATTTCATATTCGATTTGATTATGATTCATATGCATTTTTTCCTTTGCAGTTATAGTTTATTATAAAAATAGAAATATAATTTTTAACATTTATAGTTGATTTAGGGACTTAAAACTTTGGTTTAGATATGAAGTTTCTTTGTTTCCTAATATAATAAGTATATAATTTAATATTTTCTACATTGTTTTCATGCTCTTTTTTAGAAATGTACGATTGAAAACCAAAAACATTTTCTTTTAAGTCTTTTAGTGGTTTAAGTTCGGAGTTTCAAAATATTAATTATTATTTTCTACCTTAGATCAAAGGTATTAAACCTTTTAGTGGTTCAGAGTCTTAGCATTGTAATAACCATTTTCTACCATAACTTAAATAATTTCATGTTAAATCAAGCATATTTTTTTATCAGTGTACTATCAGCAAACGAAAACCTTTCCCATTTACTAATCTATACGTTGTTGGAAATATTCATAAAACTAGTTAATAATAATTAATGGTTCGTATAGGAATTTATTATATTATATCTTATCTTATCTTATATAGATGGTCTCATGGCTTACCGTTAACCCACTTCCAGGTGCGCGAGGTGATGCCCGGCTCCTTTTGGGCGCCAATCCAGACGAGCTGCGGCTTCAGCTCGGTCTTCCGGCGCTCCAGCTCGGACAAGATGTATTGACTGGTGGCGCCCCGAAAGTCGTGTACCAAGTCGCCACCTATAATTAAGGCGGTATTTATCGATGCTATCCAATTGGCCACATAACTATAGAGCTAGAGACGGATCCCCAACAAACCGGACAACTAACTCACCTGTCTGCTTGCAAATGGTCTGCGCCTTGTCGAAGCTTTCTCCTTTTGTGATATGAAAGTCGTAGCAGGTTTTCGAAAATGTCGTCACCACGGTGTCCACTCCGATTTTGGGACTCAGGCAGCGATCCATGGAGAACTCGTCGTTGGTGAAGGTCTCCACCTCGCAGAGACTCAAGCTGCCCTCGACGCCCACCAGTTGGATGGCCACATATTGGCCGACCAAAGGTCGTGCACAGGTGAAGGTCTTGACCACGCCCTCGTCGAGGGTGCCGGGATACCAGGCACACAGGGGATTCCTCTGCAGATCCGCACTGCTGTTGCCCACCCGGATCTCCAGATCCTGGAGCGGCTGGTGACCGCAGCAGCCGCGCGTCGTGATCCGCACCACGTGCACCGCCTGCGGGGTCAGGAGGTCAACGCGCCACCACGGCGACGGCTCCTTTTGCGTCTCGGAGCACTCCTGGCCATCGGGATTCTATGGATGAAATACATAAATCATTAAGGTTAATTTGCAAATTTAATTCAGGAATTTAGCAAGTCGTTTAGGGGCTAAAATAATCTCCTTTTACTCATATAATCAACATGGCGTATAAGTAATATTTTTGTTTTTAATATTTCTACAGCTAAATTTATTTATTTTCATTATTTGAAGCCCAAAGTAAAATGTGAAACCAATCTTAAGCTTGGCCTATACATTTTAACTAATTTAACTAATATATACATATGTATACAAAGTCAAAAATATAATAAAAATATTTTTTAAAAAAGGTAAATATGAAAACATTGATTAATTTTGTTTCTAAGTTGGGGCATAAAAAGCACACAACACAACTACTAATTTGAATGTATAATGTATAATTTCGAAATCGATTAACAAACATTATATACCTTGACCTTTAGTAAGCTTGTGAAAAGACAAATTTGGCTATTTGTGAAATGTCAGCAAAATAAACAAAAGACAGCGTGGCAAAAAAATGTTATTTATAAATCAATTCAACATGACTAATGTGTTAATAAACAAAAAAGTGTTCGACATTGTGGCAAACAAATTAATACATCAGAAGAAAAAACTTACCTACTTTAATATTTGATATATTTAATATATTTACGGTAATGATCTTAACTATATTTTTAAGGTGTGCCACAAAAATCAGTAGGGTTTTTAAATCACTTATGAAAGTGTCTAAATGTATGCAGTAAAAAAATGTATTTAAAAAAGATGTGTTCAGAATATATCGAAGCATACTTTTAGACACCTTTATACGTGATTTCAAAACTCTCTATTGAAACTAACCAGTTTTATGTCACTACAAAAAACTTAAATAATATATTACGTTATATTAAATAGTAAATGAATAAATAAATAAAAAATAAAATGAAATATTTTAACATTTTGATTTCGATGGGATGTGTAGAGGATTGGAATAGGGAGACCCACCTTGTTGCCCGGCTTGCCGTCGTTCGCATAGCTCGCAGGACCGCTGCGTGTGTAGGAGCTCTGGTTTACCGGCTTCCGGTAGGCCACGTTCACCCCGCAGAAGGGCAGGTCCCGCTCCCAGCCCGTCCGGACGTCACACTTGACCGACGCGGAGCCAAAGAGCTCGTAGCCAGCATCGCACTCGTAGTGCGCCTCCGCGATCTGGGAGTCGACGGTGACGGTTCGCACCTTGGCATTCAGCGGCACCGCCGGCGGACCGCAGACTGAAAACAATAAACAGAAAATATAATATAGTGACATTCGTACATACATATATAACACGAAAGGTTTAGATCCTAAGCTCGAATATCTACGCTATGCAACCACACTTAGCGTCTTGCGTTTGACGCAATCAAGTTTATACAAAGAAACTGGAATACTTAAATATACCCAGCAAACGATTAACAGTTTATATACATATGTTTGTCTCAGACTACACTTTTTAAAGCCCCCTGTAATAAACTCTTAGGAGAATGTTTTTCCATACATTGTATTCATATGTTGACTGACAACTTTTTTTGAGAAGTATAATATATTAAATACTGTGGTATAATAAATAATATTATATCATACCATATCATATCATATCATAGTATAATATTATATATTTATACGATAATAGCATTATAGTAGTATAATATAGAATATTATATCATATCATATCATATCATAACCATATCATATCATATCACATCTTATCATATCATATCATATCTTATCATATCATTTCATATCTTATATCATATCATATCATATCATATCATATCATATCATATCATATCATATCATATCATATCATATCATATTATATCATACCATATTATATAATATCGTATATCACATCATATCATAAAATATGTAAATATAAATATATCGGAAAAGCTTATCCATGTTTCTTACTTGGGACTTTTAAAGTGTAGTTTGGGATACTTAAAAAATACATTTTACAAGAAATGCTCATATAAATAAATTAAGGGGTGGTAAACTTTACGCAAATGATCTCTTTAACTCTCTTACAAGGTGCACAAAAATATATTTGGAGCACAGAGAGTCGAAAATAAAACCAGTTAAGGTGCCTGAGTTCGGAGCTTGCTAACCGATTCCTTATATAGTAGGACGCAAAAGATCTCGTTTCTTTGCGGTTTTTTTTTCTGCGTGGGTATTTTCTTTATCTCTCTCACCTTTGTTCTCCACCGGATCCCCCGTCCCATTCAAGAAAATTGTTAATTTTTAAACGAACAATTTGAGCTAAGAACTTGTGAAAAGTATTTTTCCTATTCCCATAATAAATATGCAAAAGCCTAAAAATTCCATGTTCTCACAATTGTTTTGCCTCCTAAATTGGTGAGCATACGGCTTAGTTGCAAAGAAAAAAGTCTACATAGTTATGTATACATTTGTGGGCCCCAGAAATTGCATTAAGAATAAAGAGGCAATTAGTGGACAGCTGGAAAAGAGCGCGAAACGGTTTTGCAAACATGTTTTTGGCCAAGTTAAAGGGCAAGAAACAAAAACGCCATCATGTCGCCAAGGAGAACACCGTTTTTCGAGCCGAAAACGCGGTTACGAAATGCGGTGTGAGGTCTGTGGCCTAGTTATGTATCTCTTTTCGTAGGAATTTTAGATCTTACACCCCCATAAAGAGATGAAACCCACCAGGGGAATTGAACATTCTGTATTCCTACTCCCAATCCAATTTGTATTTCAGAAAGTAACTTAAATAATCCCACCCAAGTAGGCTCAAAACCTGACTAATTTCAAAACAATTAGATCTTTGGAGAAACCAACGCCATAATTTTGCATATGATGGTTCTTTAGATGGGATTTGGCTTTTAAATAAGCCTTCAGTATATTTTGGGCCTGCAGCTGTGGTTGATGTCAGTCAGTCTTGGATTTTGGCAAAAAAAGGAACAGCTGCGCTAGCTGCCTCGATGATGTTATTTTTTCCCAACAGCCAAAAAGCCTTTATTGTTATGAGTTTCGGATCGCATTCATCCGGTTTAACTGGTGTCAATGATCTTCCTACACACTCCCAACCATCCTCCTCCCTATGAGGAGTTAAATAAATGGAAGGGCGTGGATCAGGCCACAGAAATGAAGTAAAGGTAACTTTGTTTCTAAATGGCAGAGAAAGATTTGGTGAGAGAGCCCTAGGAGAAGGTAAAGGATTTATTTAGATATGCATATACCACAAAAAATGCTAATTGGGATACCATAAGTAAAAATTCTGATAAAGAAAAAATCATTTTTAAATATTACTTTTAAAAAGTATTTTTAATAATTTGAATCCAATCTGTAAGATGTTTCAAAAAAAATTAAAACGACTTTTTAATAACATTTGAGAGTTTTTGAAAAGGTTAAGCATATGCTTTATATTATTAGTTGTAAAATATTAAGAAACGTTTAAATTTAAAGAGTAAATCTAAGCTACATAAAGGCTTAAAAATCAATTTTCATAGTTGGTAAACGAACATTTATTCCCACTGTGCGATGGCATAATATTTTTTTGGTCTATGATTGATTTTTGACCTTCACGAAACTTAAGTCAAGAGGGATACCCGTTCAAAGACCTCAAAAAGAAATGGTTTCGAAATAATTTGATAAAAAAAATGTTATCTATGTAAACACCTTAGATAACGAAATATCATATCTACTTTATACTATAAAATGAAGACCAATGTTTTTGTGTATTTTGTTTTTCGACCTGACGAGTGGCTGGCATAAAAGCCATGTAAATAACAAAATATGACTTTTAAATAGCAAATACTTTTTGCCGATATGGGGTTTTTGTGCCGGCATTAGAAAGGTGGCCCATTTGCCGATGTGACAACATCGGGTGGCGATGATCATCAAACACCGATCACAAATAACAAATCACAAATCGTTAGGGGAAATTGTAATTTAGCGCACGTAGGAGGGCGCAATACCTATACCTGTAACTGTAACTTTAAGCTACATAGGTAGTAAATCTACAAACGGTGAAATGTACAAACGCAATCACGTATTGCAAGACTCGGCCCGACTCGACGACGAAATGAACTTGTGAAACTTTTGAAATAAGAATGTCACAAGCAAAGTGGCTTCCTCAAGACGACGGCATGTCCAAAGCCAAGACTCCAAGTCGTTCAGCCACTGAACTCGGAAACTCTGAGGCTTTGAAGCCCCCGAGTCTCTGAGACTCCGAAACTTTCACTGCTTCACTACAGCTGGCCGTCCATTTCTTCTCGCCCCTCCTTCGATGTGACCCAAAAGAGTTAGCCCCATTTATTCCCTTCGCAACGAAAACAGGCCATAAGGCATTCATGTTTTACATGCATTTTCTAAAGGGCTGGGCAATGGTTTTCAATGGGAGTCATTAGATCTACATACTTGGCTGACTATTATTAAAGAATTCGCCCAAGAAGAGAGGGATTTAATTGGAATTTTTGGTATACAAACAGTATTACAAGATCTGTTTTGTTATTCAGAACCCATCAACGTTTTTTATTACACTGCTAAAAAAAATGCTATAAAATTTGAAAATTACTTAGGCAGATCTATAAAATGTTTCCCAAATTGAATTTCTATAATTTTGAAAACGTTTTATATCATTGTTTTTATGCGTAGTGCTCTATATGTCATTAATAGATTTTGTTTTATCATAATAAATGCTTGAATTTTATTTATAAAGGTTTTCCAAACCTTTTAAAGAAAAGAAATAAGTATATTCTTTTATAATGTTTATTCATTTAGTTGGGATTTTTCTAAAATTCTTTTGTTCATTGTTGTTAAATAATAAAAGAGTATAAAATAATTTAAAGGAAAAGTTATTTTTCTTAGAGATCTCTAAGTTCCACTCCATTTGGAAAAACATTTTTAATTAATATAAATGCGAAATTAACAAATACTAATTTTTAATAGGGAACTTTTAAAATAACGCATAATAATTGCGAACCGTTTTCGACATAAGATTGCAGATCGATTGTTTGGGATTAAAAATTGGTTAAGCACCAAATTATCTGACGATTAGCTGACGATTTACAACACATTAGACACAACCTTTTATTTTTTTTTAATTACAAATATTACAAATTCGATTATACCTCCAAAAGTGATTTCCCTTCAAATTGTAAAGCATTTTCTGGTTTGTTTGCGCTGCCAACAAAGGTCATTCGTTCATAATTGCGGTCTACAAAAGAGGTCTACAATTTGAAAATATTATGAAGCTGCATTTTTGTTCAACGCAGCAGATACTTTCCTAAGACCAGAGAATGACTCGAACTCGGACAAACAACGACTTGAGAAATTCTCACAGCGGTGACCCCATTTGGAGGTGATAATTGGAAAATCGAATGCATGAGCGCGTCGTAAAGATACAAATATTGGGGTCAATACTACGGGATGGATGTTTCCCCAGATTCGATGTGGATATACTTTGATGTGGATGAACTTACTTTGGCAATTTCCAGCTGTGCACAGTGCCAGCAGCAGCAGCATAATGAGGGGCATTGCATTTGGAGAAGTCATGGCTCTTTTTAAAGCCACCACACTGCGGTTACGATGGGATCGAGATTGGGATTCGGATGTGGATGTGGATGTAGATATTGTATACAATATGTTGCGGCAAAACATTGTTTGCTGTTGGCAGCTGTTAATTTTCCTGCTGCCGTGTATTTCCGATGCTGCAAAAGTTGATGCTGAAGTTGAAGTTGAAGTTGAGGTTGATTTGCGTTTGCGTTTGATTATAATGCCGTTGGCTGCTGATTAGCTGGGGGCCTTATATATGATATTGTTTTTGTTGTGGCATCACCAGCGATTAATTTATGCATACACTTGTCAATTATTTATATTTATATGCATTTATATATATTTTTAAAGAAAGATATCTACACACAATACATAAGTGCATATGGCGTGAGCGATCGTGCTGCGTTCATTAAGGTTTCACTTTGCATTCACACTGAATTTCCACTGGCTAATTATGATGATGCTTTGTGTATATATTACTGCACACTGCATACTGGATAATACATTGTAATCATGAATAATCGTGAAAATCACAGGTTGTCGGCCATTGACTTTGACTCCTCCCTCACCTGTCCAATTCAACCGATGCCAACCGCTTTCCTAAGATCCCATACCATAACTCTTTATATTTTATATCTATCGGTGTGTATATATAGATAGCTAACTGACCACCAGTCGATTCGATTCAGTTCCATTCGATTGCTTCGATTGAAAAAGTAAAAGTAAACTTTAAATGGCTTCCCTTTTTGGGGGCTGTAAGCTACATGGGCATGAATATTCGAAAGAATAAGCGGACTGCAGATGGTGAATGAATACATTTAAAAATATATATGTGTGGATAGATTGAAAATGAAATGAAATCGCCTGAGGGCGAGTATTGATTTGGTGTTGCTTTCAAGGTTGCTGCGGCTACTACAGACTTGTATCATTTAAAGTTGATAATTTATACCAGACCCGCGTTTATATACTACCCTGAGCAGAACCCACTTTAACGGTTTCACTTCGCCCCGGGGTTTTGGAACTTGAATCTGGAAACGGAAATTTAAAAACTACAACTTTCGTGAGAGCGTATATATCTTTCACTAATTATCGGCTACTACTGCTTTTGCGGCGGTGTTGATAGCCTCCGGTTGGAGAGTTAGGAAAGTTTTGGAGCCAGTGAATCGGCGGCCTGGCTTGGGCACTCTAATTCAATATCAGTGGTGCTAATTTGAGCCGTGTGTGAAAGTACACGGCGAACTAGAAATATTGGGGCACACACTAACACTCGATCAAAAAGTGACTTGTACGATCCGAAACGTTCCCGATTTTATTTGCATATATATTATGTACGTACGTACGAATCGTGAACGGCTAAACATTCATATATGAGCATGATTCAATATGACCGGATTTAGCTACTTTTTTTTCTTTTTTTTTTTTTTGTCTGCTCTGGGTGGGAGCTGTAAGACAAGCAAACTCACTCAATCTCTGACCAGTTCACACACATAAAATAAAAGTCACTAAAACAAAAATATACAAAACAGCAAACCACACAGGAAAAACATACAAAAAAAAAAGAAACAGAAAAAGAGCGCGGCTTGGATTCAGTTAAGTTCGCACAGAAAATGGGAAAAATTAATGGCTACCTATGAACGTGAACTTATTTCTCGTTTAGGCGACCTGGCTGCATTTGCACGAGTTAACGCTGCTGCTACTGCAACGGCGAAACAAAAACCCGCCGCTTTCCGATCCGAACTCCCAGCACGTCTGCTTGGAATGAAAGTTGACTTATAACTGGTTTTAATGTCCCACAGAAGTTCGCAGCGAACCGTACTCTAAACAGTGGTATACCATTCCAAGCCGAGCCGATCCCGAGCCGACGCGATCCGATCCCATCCGAACTGCGCGGAGCTGGCTACTGCGCATGTGCAGCGACGAGCGCATGAGCCGACTCACCATCGGAACCTCCGCACTATGGAGCAAAAAACCAGCCATGACTACTCTTTTTCTAAATCCTATACAGCTTTGAGAATAAACCATTCCGCCTTGAGAACATTATATTACAAAGTTATGATCCCTTCTAAGCTTTAGCTATGTATATATGGAAAAAGCATTGATTTTTTTCAGCTGTTATCTATAAAATTATGTATACTTATCTTATAATAAAATCTTTTTGTATTTTAAAAAATTATAATAATAATTTAAATTTTAAATTTAATAATCTAAAACAGTCAAGGAATTTGGATAACCTGTGTTTTACTTATCTTATATTGAACTATCGTATTTTGACGCATTTTTAACGATTCATTAAAACTTAAAAAAAAATATTTTCCAAGAGTCTCACTTTAACTGGATATTTTTCATACCATCTTTAGCTTGCGTTAGTTTGATTTATTTAACTAAATGTATTATTTATTTATTTTCTCAATTTAAATTAAGCCAATTATTGATTGTTACTAAAAAGTAAGCTTGTTTAGCCCATTGTTCAGCGTCACCAACATAAGGTTGATTGGTCGGTTGCCTGCTTGGCTGACCGATCGCCTTTACACTTGACAAACAACCATTTCAAAATATATTTTATATTTTCCCAATATTGTTAAAAAGAACAAAAAAGTTCGTACACGCTTACATTTTTTTCCAGTTCTTTTCCAGCAAAAATATGCAGTTAGTTCTCCCACACTTTTCTTATCACTCGGATCCGAAAGCAACCTTTACAGTTATTAGCTCTTAACCGGTTCTGAACCGAAAGTTATTTAATTGTTTTAAGCCAGAAAAAAATATTATATACGTATTTGCATTACATTTTTAGTGTTATTTATAAGGCATTCTAAAGCGTTCCACTGTTTTCTGGACCAGTACCAAAAAAAGCAATACATGTTTAAAAATATTTTGCATGATTAATATTGAGATAAGCAACAAATGTTTAATTTTAGATTATTATAGTCCCACTAAAGAACGTCTAACTAATATTATAATATATCTTAGATTTGTATAAGAGTACTCCGAATTATGTAACAATTTAATTACATGCGTAAATTGATGTAAGTGTGTTTGCCTAGATAAATTTATGATTTGTATGTTACATTATCAAACAAAACTTGCATTGTTGGGATGTTTAAAGCAAATAAATCAATTAATTTAATAAAGAATGATGTAGTACAAGGAAAATTGTGATTAATTGAAGTCCTAAAAACATGGTTATTTCAAAATGTTACCTTTTTTTCCACTGTAGTAGCCTTATTTACCGCTCGACGAATGGCGGACGGTAGTTCGGTTTGTTTTCGCTGGTCGGTTGGATGTCTGTCATGGTGGCGTTGTTGCCGACGCGAAATACAATATGCGCAATCGCAGAGTTTTACACAATTCGCTCGAGAGTCGATTCAAGCGTTCCATATACTACTATATGATGTACTGCGGAAGTTTAGCTCGTCTATGAAGGAAAACTGGGGGTCTAAATATTTCCATATGCTTATAGCACCTTTTTTTAGGAATATTTCTTATACCATGGGTCTTAAACTCTATATTTATATTTTAAAATAGATTGCCTACTTGAATACCATTTTCTTGGCTCAAGTCAAAAACCGCCTTATAAACAACATTGAAAATGGTCCGCTGAACATATAGTTTATATATTTATACAGAGGTATATCTAATTCGTACAAATTTATAGCTCCAAAAAATCTCAACTATAAAATATGTGTGTAAGTTTCGCAATTAGCGGGGGCGAAAAGATGCGTGATCAAAATCAGAAGCCATCTTAATCTGATTATCATAAATTTCGTAACTCTTTTTTTCCTAGAGATGTTACTTAGGAAAATAAATATAAATCTATAATAATAATATTATTATAAAGAGCTATGAGAGACTACTTCATATAGCTTTAAACATCCTTATCAAATTAAAATTTGTTATTGCCATTTTTGTAGTAATTGCAAGGGTATCCAAACTTTCACGCTCTATTTTTAAATCCATTCATGTTTCTTTCTGTAATTTTGCTGGCTAGTTGGGTCCCCACAGAGTAACCGAACCCGACGACAAACTTAATTAAAGAAGTGAGTCTTAAAACCCGTACTAAAACTGGATCACAATAGAAGCCGTGTTCTGTTTAATACCGATAATTGGCATGGCCATGCCTTCTAAAACGTCAACTGTGGCAAATAGTAAGAAAAAAGAGACTTTCTGATTATATTTCTATACTTGTCCTAATTCCAGGTCCATGTACCCCAATGACCATTAAGATTTTTGGCAACTGAAATTGATCTTTCAAGTATAGATGATGGTTTTATGTGGGAAGCGGAATTTTATTTGATATTTCTGGGTAATGCTATTATCGAAATATTTACAGTTCCTTTACGGTCCACTCAATGCGCATGATTGACAATTTATTATTCCGCAATATTTCGCAAAGTGCATTGGTCCGTTGACCGGGCCTTTTGTCGTCATCTTTATCGGCAGAAACAGACGCCCATTTCCCAGCTGACGTCAGTTTATGGTCTTTTGAGCCAACATTGTAATGCCTCAGTTGGCAAATATTATTTAACCATTTTACCTATGATATAACTGAATTAACTGCTAAATGCAAAGACAACTGAAAGGCAATACCATGGGGGTCTTGAAATCGAGGGCTAAGAAAGAGCGGCCAGTTAAAACAAAAGCCCACAGAGCACATTTAAAACCAACGGCTCGACTTAGTCGTCTTGCTAACCTGAGCAAGAGCTTTTTATTACTGAACAATCTATACTAAAAGCTTAGATCAGGGGCACACAAAGCTTGCGAATATCAGTTAAAGTATATGCAAGTCTCTGGTAATATCTAATTGTTCAAATGGGGCTATAATATATATTTTCCATCTGGGGTATCATTAAAAAAAAAAACAAGTCCATTTTTTAGTTTTAAAAAATTACAACATACTTAGAAACAATTTTAGGTATAACCTGCTCTTAAAAACACAAACATTTTACATTACTATAACGTTAGGGATAGTTCCTAAAGTAAACTTAATCTCAAATTTTATTTTTAAACCCCAATTTGAAGGTCACCATAGTTCAAGTGATTTTTGGGAAAACGTTTTCAGTTGTTTTGTATACATTATCGTAAACTGAAAAAAATAATCACTAATCGCTTGTGTTTTTTAGAATGTATGATATGACCACGAAATTCCCCAACTCAAATCCCCTCTTTCGAAACAACTTTGCACCGCCCCTTAAAAAAAAGAATTATAACAGCACATCTGTTATTTATCACGCTCAAACCCTTGCCCACTTTTAACCTTGGCTATTATAATACCTTCCACAAGACTACACTTTTTTCCAGTGCTCTCGCGATCTCAGCCTGGTTTGAGAGAGAAAAAGAGAGAGTGAGAGAGAGTTACCTGTGTTCAGGTATACGCTATATAGGTATAATATCTGTTTTTTATACGGTTCGGAGCAGAGAGAGCGAATATAATGGAAATGCTCGCTTTAAAGCGCTCGATCGCGGTGGTGAGAATTATTTTTAGTTTGTTTTCGCCTCTTGGTGCGTACAGTTGTAGTGCCGCCCAATCTCCAAATCGTTTACTTTTTTGTTTTTATTATTTTTTTTTTTAGTTCCGTTTCGTTTCGGTTCGATTTTGTTTTGATTTCGGTATTGCTGCTCTCGGTTCTTTTCAACTCGGCTTTCCCCGCCTCCGGAGCGGATTTCGACTTTCGTTTTTTGTATCTTTTTCTGTGACCATTGCATCGGGTTGGTACGAGTTTGCTCTTTATAAAGTTGTAAAATACAACAGATTTGTGCCTGTTTATTTGCGTGTTTTTTGCCCACGAGGCCGTTTCTCTAAATAGATCAAAAGAAGTGTTTGGCAATCAGAGATTTTGATTGTACAACGACAATACGAACTATCAGCATTTACGGCCTGTTCAGCGGCCCGTAACAGAACCCACAATTTAAAAAATTCCAACGACCTGACAGACCCAACGACAACAACAACATCAACAACGTAGCACCCAAAGTTAAAGGCGGAGTTAGTTGGCCGTTCTCTGGAATTTGTGAATAACTATTTTCTCTCTCTCTCACCAACCTGGGGCATCAATGGATGCCAACGACCTATTTTAAAACCGGAATAAAATCCAAACAAACCGGAAAATCTTACTAATCTCAAGTATTGATTTCCGAAACGGTCTTTAATGGCCCTTTGCCCTTTAGCTACAAATAGTTTTGGTTCTATTCTAGTTCTCTTTCAAAAAAAACATTATAAACAGACTGAAATGAAGTTGTATTGAGTATCTGAAGATATATGATAAAATCATACTAGATGATGATACTAGATGGAATGATAGTGTTTATATGCTATTATATTAAATTACAGTTGCATACCTAGGGGCGTGAGAGTTTTTATCAAAAACAATAAGATCTAATAGTATTCTGAGAAGCATAAGAGTAACGGCATTTATATATTTTCATTATGTGTAACTTTTTATCCAATATAGATCTTACCATAAACTTATAATATTTTTAAACTTACTTGTTTTCCTTCCAGCGAATGCAGCCGATGGGACTATGCCCGTAGCACCTGGTGCGGTGCTCTCGCCTGGTACTGGTACTCGTAACACCCCAGTTTCGGAATGTCCATCTAGATCTAGCCAGGCGATCGGCCAGTCATGCCAGTGCAACCAGTCCGTCCCGTGAGCACCTACGACAACTTGGGCTCCACCAACTCCCAGTCGAGGCACCCACACCCCGAGTCCGGCGGAATGTACCCGCCGGAATTGGAGCCAGAAACGGAAGTGGAGTTGGAACTCAATGGCAGCGGCACTAGCCATAGCATAGCCGCTGTGAAAGCGGCTCTGAACGATGCCAAATCGAAATTCTTTGGGATCAACAACTATGAGTCACCACCACCTGCGGTTAGCAAAAGTGCCGCTCAAGCGCCGGTTGTTGTCGTCAAGTCGGAACCAAAGTACCAGAATGTTCCGCAGCGGGATGATATTCCGGCAGTGGCCGCTCCAGATCCCCCAAACCATCATCCATCATCGGCTTCGTCTCCACCCGCCGATCTGCAGAATAGGGCACTGCGATATGCCACCACCTACGAACAGATTCCCCTGAGCGATTTGGAAGCTCCGCAGGCGTCGCAGGTGAGTGATCTTTATAATCTATGTATTTATCCAATATTGACAATCCAAAATCTACTCTTTTCCCCAAAAAAGGCCGTCTACATGAGCACCACAGTTCCGCAAAACATGAAAGGCATGAAGATCGCCGGCCGACATACGCCAACCCGAAACAGTCTGAGGCACAGCCGGATGATCGTTGTCAATCACAAAAACCATGACAGTAAGTTCTCTTAGTCTCAAAACAAAGAGATATGTGTATAAATGATATGTGGGTGTCCGCACTGTCATCTTTGTTTTGAAAAAACAATAACCAGGAAGAGTATTTCCTAAAACTCTATAGCAGTAGATCTATAAGACTAGTCGAGTTCTATGATGATCTCTATAACTGAAAAAACCTTGGGAACCATTAGATAAAATATATTAATCCTTTATAAACAAGAAATATAATTATTAATAATGAATTAATAACTTAGGAATATTCGTTGTTAAGCCACAACTGTTTTTTTTCATTTTTTATAATGATAACTAGTTGGTATTAACACCCCCACAGAAAGTAATAATTCTTTTAGTATTTTTTTAACTATTATTAACTAATAACATTTATTAATTTTTTTTTTTCCAAGGTTTCCAAGAGTCGAGGAATCTGAATATTTCGCGGCAGCTTTTAATTATGCAATTAGCTGTTGGCCTGCTGATTGTTGGATTAGCCGCTTGGATCCTTATTCTAGCGCCAAATGCATCTATATTGATCAATCCTTATCTGAGTGGTCTGTCGGTAAGTTGATATATTTAAAAACTTAGCGAATCTATAAACTGTTCTAAGAATAATATAGAATTAATAATAGTAATAGTTTAACTAGTTTTGGCTATGAGTTGATTATAAGATTTCAATGAATAGATTAGATAGATTTGTATTATCCCCAAAAATATTTATATACAACGTATATATGTATTTATAATGGAAGAACTGAATTTAATATATCCATATTTACCCCTTTTTAGTTACTGTTGGCTAGTGTTGCGGGTCTAATACTGATGCGAAGGAACCACAAGATCACGGATCACAGGCCCCCGAACAGTTGCTATAAGGTCTTGTTGGCCGAGTCCTACGTTTTCACCGGTCTGGCGTTGATCTTCTGCTGTTTGGCCCTAGTCTGTGCGGCGATAGAGTTTGCGGAGCTCATCTCATCTGCGGATGGGGAATGTGGACCCACATCCAGCTCCCTTTTGAGCTACCACAATTGCACCTGCTTTACGGCCGGCGAGGCAGTGACCTCATCCACATCCTCCTCCTCCGGGGACCCCTCTGCATTTACTGCTGTCCAGGAGTCACCGCAGTAAGTTTCCCAAACATTTATATTATTTATAAATATTATATGGACCATCCCTTTCAGAACCGATGGATGTGGAAAACTTGGTGTCGAATGGAAGTATCTGCTGGCCTTTTCGATGGCGCTCAACACTCTGGGCATTGTTGCAACATTCTTATACATAACGCTATTTATTTGTTGCCACCGCAACAGGGAACACTTTTACACGTCTGTATAAGGAAGTTTACACCTAGGCTATTACTTAAATTATACAAATATTTTACTTAATTTATTTTAGTAACTGATACAAATTATAAAAATAAATTATTTATTAATATTAATACCGTCTCGATGTGCATATTTGATATTGATTTAGTATTTTAATTGTAAGGTTATTATTTAAAGGTATTTTTGATCGTTTCTAAACCACTTTTACAGAATATGCCTTACCTAAATTGGTATAGGGAAAATTGTTTTGATTGAATTGAATGCTGAAAGTTGAATAGAACTCTAAATTCATATATCTTTGAGCAGGGAACGTTTAAGCCTCTTACAAATATGGAATACTTTATATAATACTGATATTATACCATCGATATTGTGATTTTTATAGTACTTTGAGATCTACAGAAGCGGAAGATAGGGATATACCACTTAATCAGCCTTTTAGAAACCACTAACTCCACCTGGCTTTCGGAAATCGGAGTTTACCCAGATGGTTCCATTTTGTTGGTCGATTCCGCAGATGACGGATCCCCGGTTTTCATATCGCTCGCAGCGATGTCCCTTGTCCTCCAAGCTCCTCACCTGGCTTTGGAGTAGTCCATATTCGTAGGATAAAAGATTGGGTAGCATTTGGTGATGGATGCGACTGGCATCGATGGCGGACTTGATGCTTGCCCTTTGCCAAAGGATCCGGACGAGCAGTGGAGCCAGGGAGGAGATTATTTTGGTACCGCCGGCGGCACCCACAACCAAACGAACTTTCCCAGAGGAGCGTTCCGTGACAATCACCGGACTCATCGAGGACATGGGACGGGCGGCGGGGGCTATACCATTGACATCGCGAACAAATGGCAGATCAAAGTAGTTCTTAATCTGTTCCATGGAGAAGTCGGACATGGCGTTGTTGAAGATCACTCCGGTTCGCTTTCCCGTCCGTCCACTACCAAAACTTAAAGAGAAATATATAAGTTTATATATATTAGATTTAGAAGATAGTATGTTCTTACTAGAAATTAATTGAGCTGGTCACCGAAACGGCATCGTTTCCATGGAGAACTGAAGTGTGGGCAGTGCCGTGCTCATCCCGTATTTGTATCTCAGATGAAGCTCCATAAAACTCAGAACTGTTGAAGGTCTGTGAGTCATTGATTTTCTTGGCTATGGATTGCGCCAATTCGTGGCTCGTCAAATTCGCCAAAAGCTGTGGGTGAAAACGAAGAAAGAGTTTGGTGGTATATAAAGAGTAATGATTCAGAAGGCGAAGAAAAAGGTAAGTATATAAAAAGGCAGTTCTAAAATCTTTAAATTAAAAATTTTCAATACTCTTCAAAACTGGTATTTATAATAAATATTTCTTATTAAGAAATTCCCAAGTAAAGATCTAGAAATTTTTTGAGTTTCTAAAAATACATATGATCTTTCTTAACTCGAATTTCCCTAAATCAATTTAATTGTTAAATATACTATATAATGCTATATATACTATATATAGTGCTCTTAAAATATATTCTATAGCTCGATGTCTCCATAACTAGAATTTATTGGTGGCAGAAAGTGGTTCGAGTTATGAAAGTTCGACTGTATAAGAAGTGCATCAATTGAAAAGAGATAGGAAATAGTAGTACCCACCTCCTCATTAGCTGATTCATCTAGTTGCCAACGCTTGACAAAGCCAAACTTCATGGCCTCCACCATCAGGTGAATCTCCCGGGCCCCCATTGTTTCGATTCTGGAGAAATCCGTTCGGTACTCCCTTAATATGTTCATTATGAATCCCAGGACATGGCCACTTCCAGGTGGAGGGGTCAAATGGAGATCATGCTCATCCAGAGGCATCACCAAGGCCTTGCTCAACTTGGCATGGGCTCGGTTCAGATCCTCCCTGGATATAAGACTGCCAATGTCCTTCAGATCGGCCAGCAGATCATCGGCGATGGATCCTCTGTAAAAGCTGAGGGGTCCCTCCCTGGCCAACCGTTCGTAGGTGGTGCACAATTGCTCCGAGGGTCGGATGAGATGACCCAGGGGCCAGAAATGCCCCGTTCCGGGATCGATGAACATCCGCCGCAGGCCAGGATCAGCCCTGATCATGTCCTGGTTGAGAATGAGGGCATCGTACTGGTGCTTATACATTGGATAACCACGCCGGCACAGCTCCAAAGTGGGCAGCACCAGCTCCACCCATTTCAGCCGCCCGAATTTCTGGTGGGCCACCGCATATCCGGCCAATTCCGCGGGCACAGCGATGGACCATCCGGATCTCTTAAACTCCTGCTCATCGCGAAAGGACGAGAAGTTCTCCGCCCGCAGCGTCAATGGAGCGATTTCCCGGGCCAGAATGCAATAGGATTTGCGCTCCTTGGCCGAGTAGATGTTCATCACCATGCCGCCACCGATTCCCATGCTCTGCATCCCGATGAGTCCGTTGCAAATGAGGGCAGCCAGGGCCGCATCCACCGCACTGCCTCCTTTTTCCAGGACCTTGCGGCCCAAATCGCTGCACACATCGCTGTCGGAACAAATGGCTGCCCGGGCGAATCGATGGAGCGGCGAATTGGAGGGTGGTAGGGGATCCTCCGGATTCGGCGGTCTTCTAGGGGACTTTTTTGGAACATCTATACAGGGATATCAGATATATTTGAGTAAGGAGGTACTATATTTCATATATCCAATCCAACTCACCATTTCTCGCCGGAAGACGGTACCAATAGACAGCCACCAGGAGTACAATCACCACGGATATAAAACTATTCACACTAACTCTAAAGTACATCTCGAATAACTATGTTTCTATTGATTTCACCCCATAGTCAACCACCCAACGAAGGCCAAATGGAAATATCCTTTTCATTTTGAAAAACACAGCTGGTCGCCTGTGAGACCGTCCTATTCGGATCTAGAAAATGCGGAATACAGGGCGGGAGCAACTTTATTTATCTGGATACCATGAGATACTCTATACCTTAAATATATTATAACAGATTTTTTACGGATTGAAACTTCTCGTATGAAATAAGTAACTATTATTATTTAGTGTTTAGTTTATCAAAATTCTAAATTATTTAAAGAAGGCAGCTATAAAATAAAACAAAAATGTATTATAACTATTTGTAACCTTTTTTGTATATAGAAAAAGGTTATATAACAAAACCCTGATGATAGTTTTGAAATATGTATCTGATAGATGTAAGCAATCACAAAATTCAGATAGATGCTATGGTAAAGATTTAATTTTTAAAGTACTTGGTTGATATGATATTAATATTTACTAGAATTATTAAAAGAAGGAAAATTATTTTTAAAAAATCAAATTATTATAAATTTACCTATATTATAATTTGAAAAGAAAACCTTTTTCGTTATTTAGAATTCGTTAAAAAAATAACCTGTTTTTAGTATCGCAACATTATTTATAATTCAGATAAATAATATTATTATTTATAGTTCTGATAAAAATATCTTAAGAATTCAAATATATTTTATTTCCAGAAATCTACCAAACGAAACTGTGAGTACTCGATACCTATCGATACACTGCTTGCAAGACAAGGTATCGACTACAATTGAAGGCAGCCACAATCGACTTATCAAGGCAACAACAGGTAGTTGTCCCGCCCTGGCGTAGGTCAGTTGATAAAATCGCTTCGGCATTACAAAATACTCGCTAAGTGCCGTCGTCGCGTTTTCAGATACTTAAAGTAATTAAAAGTATTATAATTAAGATATATATATTTTTTGCTACTCTCAGTTGATTGTTGTTACTGATGTTCTAAGTGTTAAGAAGTGGACAATAAGTGTATGAAATCTTAACTTTAAGATGAATCTGTTTTCCAAAAAAAATCTCCCAGACATACATATTCGAGTGGCTACATATGTGTGTATCTATCTGTATAGCAATAACACATATATCGTACGACTGGCGGCGGGGGTTACGGCAATAGAAACACTCTCGTTTGGTATCGGTATCTTCAGATAGAAAGATGGAAAGATAGAAAGATATGTGGATATCTGATGCACCTCCCAGGCACACACACACACACTCGCACACACCGGCACTGACACGTGTTCATGTGCTGCACCTGTATGGGTAATACCCATCTGTTGATCTGCGACCTTGCCAGGAAATAATTACCCTCAGAAACATTATGATATTGCCGACGTCGATGTCGGTTTAATAAGAACCCCCATATCATAATGAGGAATGTATACGTACTTGGGTACTTCGATGCAATTGGAAACCAAACACCATTTCCCACGTCAGAAATCCAAGACTTTTGTATATTTATACATTTTCCATTTATTACAGATATATATGTATTGATATATATTGCATTTTTCCTAATAAGCCCTTTAAATTGATTCGCAAATCGCATGTCAGTTTAAAAATTCCTCCATCTCGCTCGATTGCATTGCAATTTTGACGTCAAAAAAATCTATGCGGTAAATTCAATTGTTGAAGTACTAAAATATACACCAAAACAATGAAGTATCTTTAAAAAAAACTCAGTTCATAGTTTCATAGGGGGTAAGCAAATAACTACACTTTGTCATTATTTGTGGTTTGTTGGTTTAAGCATATCTTTAAGACTTGCATAATATAAACAAAATTTTGTTTTATCAATAATATATATATACATTTACTATATATATCTGCAAGTCCCCATGGCTTATCAAAATGTTTTTATACATAACTACGTATTATGGTGAAATTTTTGTTACACGTGCGTGGAAAACTGTAACCATGAATCGAAAGTACGCAAATAGTTTTTCTTATGAGCCGTCTGTAGAAGCATGACTCAATTTAGATACGTATTCAGATACAGACATATCAATGTCTGCGTCAGGAAAACTTTGTTGACGTGGGTTTGAGTGTAAGATGAATCATCTCGAAGTAAGCTAAATTCTGTTGCTCTGAAAAAGTATTGTACTCTGCAATTATAAGGCATTATTGCACTCATGGGCTTTGTCCGCTTATCGAAAGCGAGTGCCTTTTCTAAAAATAGAAAATATATTATACTTTGTTTGTTTTTTCTTAATTGCGCTTGGGTTCTGTATGAAAGTAAAATTTGTGCAATACTATTAAGCCATCAAAAAACTTTAAGTGTCAAATGTACGAGCCATAACTCATAAAGCAAACAGACATTTGTGCAAACAAATTTTCCCACTTTCACTTTTGAAACCAGACAGTAGTTGGCATTCCCATCAAGTCGGTGGCGTCTTTGTGTCTGAAACAAAAAAAGAAAAAAACGCATTTCATGACCTTTAAATATTTTCCTAAGGAATACATAATTGGAGAGAAACCAAAACTTGCATACATATAAGTATATAGTATGTACCCAAAAGTTTGTTCTCATTTAGGAAAGTATCCCTGCTGTAGCTCTATTCTTTTTGCGTCTACGTGACTTAAGTCCATTATATTATGACTTAGCATAATAAAGGGTGTGCCAGATATTTTATGAATCTTTATTTACTTTCGCCGGGAAAGGCAGACATTCTATAGAACCAATGAAAAGTCTTTTGGGCACGGCCTGTTTTACAGAACTTTATATATTTTTTAGGGCAGGAATTTATGAAAATAATATTTTCCATTAGGTCATCAGCTTATATTTTATATATGAGTAATTAAAGGCTTTGATATCCTTATATCAAAACATTAAAGTTGTGGGTTTCCCCTTAAAGTCATTTGCATATAAGTATGTGCATATCTTTAAGCTGCAACAGTCATTACATGGCCCATAGAACCGAAAACAACATCAGAAGTTTTAAAAAAATACAATGTATATCATTAAGCTGCAACAGTCACCACTTGGCTTTAAGAACCGAAAACAATATCAGAAGTTTTAAAAAATACAATGTATTCTGCAGTCGAACTTCATAGCTTAAACATCCCAAGCTCAAAGCCCTCTATAAGTAATTTATTCGACATTACAATAAGATATATAAATAAAGGTAGAATCAGTTCTATAACTCAAAGTCGAGTGCCTATCCTTAGCATTTTTTATTAGCACATTTTGCTATGTAGTGTAAAATTTCCCGCTCATAACCGTCAGAACATTTTATATTCTTCCTCGTGCCCTTTTATTAGCACCAGTCTTTGTTATATTGTTAAGAATATGTACATATTTGCAGTAGATCTAAATAAATGTATGGTAGCCATATAAGTATGTTCCTCATAACAACTGGTTAAATATTAAAAATAATAGCCTTGTACATATGTGTGTAAATATTATGATTTTAATGAAACCCAATTGTTCCTATTTTGCTTTTTCCAGTACTGAATCTCAATCACCGGAAACCCCCCACAGAATAGAATCTCCCTCATAATGTATCCCTTCGTAAGTTTCCAATCGATGCCTTTAGATTTTAGTTTTAAAAGCATCAATCATTATCCCAAAAGAATGTTTTTATATTTTGAAAATTTATTTAAGTTTACTTTTTATAATCTACTTTTTACGACTTAAGTTAAATTATTTATATCATGGCTCAGAAAATGTTTGAATAGTATTTTGATTCTGGGTGAGTTAAATTAATATTTTTGGCTTTTAACTTTTGGTTTTTTTTTTTAAATATTAAAATATAAATAAACAAATGGCTTGTGAGCTCGCTCTGTGAATATTAAGCTTAATTTTTTGACCTTTATAGGGTTCTGGTTCTGGAATGCCATCGTACCCCCCTACCTCCACTAATCACCAAGAGCCACCGCGGGCGCCCTTTGGAGCTGGTTGGGTGCCACCGATGCAGCAAAACTCGCCATACCCCCCCTCACAGCCATCGCCCCAAATGCACCAGCACCACCACCACCAACAGCCTCATCAACAGCAACATTATCCCGGAGCCCCTGCTCCCTGTCCACCAATGTCGGCTCCCTACCCGACGGCCAACCCATCCTATCCACCTTATCCCAGTTCGAATCCGTATCCGTCTCAATTCGCTCCTCCAATGCATCAGCAGCAGCAGCAGCATCCAGTTTCGAACAGCCCCTATCCCACGGATCGTGGATATACCCCGGCCATGACAGCCGGATACGATGCAGGCTATGGCTACGGAAACGGACAAGGACATGGACAAGGACATGGGCAGGGGCAGGGGCAGGGGCAGGGGCAGGGGCAGGGGCAGGGGCAGGGGCAGGGGCAGGGCTATGGACAGGGGCATGGGCATGGGCATGGACAGGGGTATGGGAATGGTCAGGGGCAGGCTCATCGGTCACTCCCAGCTCACAGAGAGGTTGGTCATCAATTACCGGAGGCAGTGGCGTGCGCATGAATATTCTCAGAGGGGTTTATTATTATTATTTGATTTATTTTTACCTTCAATGCTTATAAATATGGCTGGTAAATTTTCTATATAATAATCTAGTGTCAAGAAGAATTTCCATCACCCCCCTTGCGTACGCCACTGACTGGCCAAATTAAGCGCACTCTCACATTCCAAGTGGCTTCTCCCCCCAGGGCGGTCTTATAGCTATATTCCCTCTTCAGCCTCAGCCATTCATCATCATAATCATACGGTAATAAAAAAAGAGAAACCATCTCATCTGGTTCTTACCCGATTTTCCAGGGAACTCCCACTGTGGTGCCCGCCCAGGGCTTCGATCCCGTCAAGGATGCCCATGCCCTGCGCAAGGCGATGAAGGGCTTTGGCACGGATGAGGATGCCCTCATCGAGATCATCTGCCGGCGGACGAACGAGCAGCGCCAGGAGTTCCAGCGCCAATACAAGACCCATTTCGGCAAGGACCTTATCGAGGACATTAAGTCGGAGACGAGCGGTAACTTTGAGAAGCTCCTCGTCGGCCTGCTGCGCCCCATCGTGGACTTCTACTGCGCGGAGCTGAACGATGCCATGGCTGGTCTGGGCACCGACGAGGAGGTACTCATCGAGATCCTCTGCACGCTGTCCAACATGGAGATCTATACGATCAAAAACCAGTACTTACGACGTAGGTTCATTGCAGTGAAATAACGCCCAGTGAAATAACGCCCAGTGAAATAACACCCAAAGAAATAACATTTATTTTTACTTTTATGGGAGTTATTTCATTGGGTGTTATTTTATTGGGCTTTATTTCCTTCGACGTTATTTCACTGGGCGTTATTTCACTTTATTAATAATATTTAAAACCCCATCAAGTGTACGGTGCTCACTTGGAGTCCGAACTAAAGTCGGAGACCTCGGGCAACTTCAAACGGCTGCTCACCTCCTTGTGCACGGCGGCACGGGATGAAAGTGGTCGGGTGGACCCCAATGCGGCCAAGAACGATGCCAGGGAGCTGCTCAAGGCCGGCGAACTGCGTGTCGGCACCGACGAGAGCATGTTCAACATGATCCTCTGCCAGAGGAACTACCAGCAGTTGAAAATGGTATGTTACTAAATAAATCATAGGTATCGATAATATAAAATCAACAAAATCGAGTTCATCAAGAACACAACGGTAAACCAAGTTCTTATCCGGAAAAAAATGTAATCCTTAACCAGAAGAATAACCAGCAGATAAAAATGGTTACAAAGAAAGCAAGTTCTTTAAAAAATTGAAAATACTAAATAAAATATAATTAAGCAAAAGTTGAAGTTAAATATTTTAGGAGGGTAATCAAAGTTCTAGTCAGAAAAGAAATGAAATCCTTAACCAGCAGTTAAAATTGGTAAGCCTTAGTTCCTATTATAACGATTTGTATCGAGGGAATGCAATAGTTAATTTTGAAATGTACTATACATAGTAGCCACAAAAACCGCTCGACTTTAAGAGTTTCTTCTTTTTCTGCAGATATTCCAGGAGTACGAGAACATGACTGGCCACTCGCTGGAGAAGGCCATCAAGAAGGAGTTCTCCGGCGACGTGATGGAAGGCCTTATCGCCATCTACAGGTGTGTCACAAACAAGGCCGAATACTTTGCCTCGCGTTTGCACAAGTCGATGGCCGGAATCGGTACCAACGACACCCAGTTGATCCGTGTGATCATCACGCGGAGCGAGGTAATATAATCTATATATATTCTATCCTATATATTCTCGACTAAGATGATATTCTATATTTCAGATTGATATGACAGACATCAAGGTGGCTTTTGAGCGTCTGTACGGCAAGTCCTTAAAGAGCTGGATCAAGGTATAATAAAAATCCCTTTTTAGATATACATAATCTCACAAATTAAATATATTTCAGGGCGATACTTCGGGCCACTACAAGCATGCTCTCTACGCCCTGGTGGGTGAGCAGCGGTCTTCTTAAGAATCTCCATATATATTTATTATTCAAATCAAATCGAACTTGAAATCAATTATTCGAATACGTTTTATCTTTTCAATGTATTCGATCATTAACAACATACATACGATTAACATTACAACATACACGCCAAGGGAGCCAAACAATTATGACCCACTTTGTAGACTTTAAGTGCTCACAAATATTACCTGAACAATTTGATACCTCTATAAACAAGCATAAAACCTATGGTTAGCAAAAGTTGTATTTGTTTTTTTTAATATAAAAATACCTTTGTATTTAAACGTGCTCGGAAAGACAAATATACCTACATTTATTGAAGTTCCTCTCGTGAATCACTTGCTGCTTGTTTGGAAACAAAAAAAAAAGAACTAAAGATTTGCTAATACTTCAAGTGACCACATAAATGTTGCAATGAATCTTTCTACCTACCGACTTCGTCTCGACAGTGCCTCAATGTAACTTTATTGCCTACTTCAAAAGCATTTAAAAACTGCAAGAAACAAAACAAAAATAAACATACACTACAAAAAATATATGCATATTGAACCGAAAAATCTATTTGTATTCACTTATACACTACTATACACATAATCGTGTTTGTAAGCGGGCTCTTTTAATTTCTAGCTCGCTGTCAATGGAATAAATTATTATATATATGTGTGTAGTATATTAATGGAATTTTTTCTTATCGATTTTGGGCAAACTATGTATGATACTAAGTATATCATTTGAGAACTCGAACCTCAATGAACAAGGAATCGTTGCGAATATAGTTGCGACTGGTGATGACCCTGTGGGGTATATGAAAGTACTGGTTGCTCTGGATAAAGTCGTCGCTCTTCTTGCGCACGTTTACGGTCTTGATATAATCCTCCGCCTCCGCCAGATTGGAGTTCTGATCCCGAATGATGATCTCGGCCTGGAGACGGCAGGGCCAGGCCAAAAGTGGATCGTACTCCCCGGAAAGAACGTTCAAACAGGCGATCACATTTCGACCCTTCCACGTTCCCTTGCCGTTTAGGAAAATATCCAGCTAATCAAAATATGTATATAAATATTATAAAAATTAAAAAAAAAAACGGAATAGGTTCTTAACTCACCCGAAGAGCATAGCTAAATGCTTTATTGGAGAACATGGTGCTGTGGAGAATGGTGTCGTATTGCTTCGACTCTTCGAGTTTCTTCGAGTAGTCCTTAATACGCCAAATCAAATGACCTAAGGAGTCATAAATATTAGTTTCTTATAACCACTAAGTACTGATATATCAAATAGATATACCTCTTATGTTCTGCACACTAGCGATGCGCTGCTGCATGGCCATTTGGGCCTCCAAATCAGAAAGATTCTGCATGGTCTGGTGGAGGGCTCTATCCAATTTATCACAACGCTCTTCGGTTTCGCACACAATGTTTTTGACATTCTTAACTTCGTAGTCCAATGTGGCCTGTTTCGAAGTTACGTAGTCACTATTGCCCAGCTTTGTTTTGATGTCCTCATTGATCTGTTGCAGAAATTCCTCAATCTGAAAGAACTTTTCCCTAGGATTCGGAATTTTTTCAGTGTTTAAGATACCTCATAAGATATTTAACTCCACTTACCGGTTGAGCCTCTCATTTTCGAAGATCAGCTCCTCCAGCTTAAGAATATTATCGTTCAGCTGATTCTGGTGAAAGGTCACGTCCGCCGAAAGCTGGTTAATCAGCTTTTGAGCCTCGTCCAGCCTCGACTGGACTTGCTCCTTCAAGGACTACAATAGATAAAGATTGGTATATCTTAAGAAAAAGATTGCTTATAACGCTTACACTTGTAAAAGGTTTCATATAGCTTGATTTTAAACTTCGATTTACTAGCTGGTTTTACTAGACGAGTGACATAAGTCTCAACACACGATTTTTGATATAACGATTCAGCAATGTTCATTGTTACGAAAAAATACGGAAAAATCAAACATGAATAGGGGGTAAAAATTTAAAACCTCCCTTAAAAGACAAATTTTAATAAAGAACATTAGAGAATGTAACCACAAACTCATAGAGGTATCTTATTTTAGAATAGGGATCCAATAACTAAAGTTATGGAATCTAGAAGTGCAGTTTTGAGACCCCATTCTGAAAACCATTGGAGATACGGTAAAATCGAACATGAAAATGGGTTAAAATTTTGACCCTCTTTAAAAAGATATATTTTTATGAAGAATATTAGGGAATTTAACCACAAACTCATAGAGGTATCCCACATCAAAATTAGAGTCCAGTAACTCAAGTTATAAAATCATGAAGTGCAGTTTTGGGTCCTCAATCCGAAAACCATTGGAAATACGGAAAAATCTAACATGAAAATGGGTTAAAATTTTGACCCTCTTTGAAAATAATCATTTTAATGTAGAATATTAGGGAATTTAGCCACAAACTCAGGTATCCCACATCAAAATCGAAGTCCAGTAACTCAAGTTATGGAATCCAGAAGAAAAGCGATATCTACATTGTGCAGCCCATTGTAAGAGCATAAGAAATACATAACTTACTCGTACTTGGCTATCTATTTTTCTGTGTTTTTTTGCTCTGCTTCTTTGCTACAAGGTTAAGTTTAGAGCTTTACGAAACTTGAGATAAAAAAATGTAAAAAAAAAAGTTATTTTACTCGGTTTGTTATTATAGTCACATAAGAATTGAGCTCTCATAAATGTGCAATTCCTACTCTTATGGACTTATATTTACCGAAGTTCACAGATACTCTCTTCTTGATTGGGAACATTCTGTGATGTCTATGTAAAGTTCAATACTCTTAAGGTCTTATATTTCGCAGTGACTAACAATATATAGTAATCCCCCTTACTCACCTGGGTGATATCACAGCAGTATTGGACATCTAGCTGGTTCTGTTCGATGGCAAAGGCCCTGCGATTGGTTTCCTCGTCCATCTGATTTCGGAGCTCCTCCAGCGCCTTCTCGGTGTCGCGGGTCCAATCCTCGACGACTTGGTTCTGCTTCCGGATATTTCCCACATCGGTGATGAGATGCAAACGCTGGCGGATCTCCTCGTTGAGAACGGATCGAATGGTGCCCACATCCTGCTCGATGACCAGAAGGCGCTGATCCGACTGTCGATCCAAACGATCCATGCTGACACTCATCCTATTGTTGGCGTTCTGGTTCTGCAGATTGATGCGGGGACACTCCTTCTGGTGGGAACGCATCCGGATGCGGGGAATGAAGGCCTGACAGCCGTTGGGACACTCCTCCAGCACCTGGCCGCAGTGGATCAAGTGTTCCTGCAGTCGCATCCAAAGGGGAGTAATGTAATAGTAATCAAAGGTGGACTGAAAGATTGGGCGATTATAACCGTGAATGTCTGGGCATCGAACCATTCGTTGCAGAAGAGGCACGACGACTTCTCATACTTGACTATGGTCGTCGATTTTGGGGGGCTGTCGTTATGGTTATGGTTCTGATTCTGATTGGAGTCCTTTGATAGATCCCTCCTTGACGATCCCTTGGTCAATGACATATTTTAATTTGGCTTGATTGGATTTAGTATAGTACAAAAATAAATCAAATTCTCTGGCGCTGCGAGAACCGCCCTATGCACACTAAACTCAGCCGAAAATGATTAAGAATTTCCTTCGGCATAGTCATACGCGGCACACAGACGTGGTTTAGATATAGCTTTGCACATGTGTTAGCATTAGGGCGTCCGTGAAATCTATATGACAACCTCGAACTGATAGCACCCTCAAATGGTACGAGTACGATTTCGAAAAAAAAAGAACCAGAACAAACGAATCGTATTGACCACTAACTTGGCAAACTCTTTTCCCGACCATAAAACACAGCTACCAAATGTCCACTAAAATCGTACTCGATCTCTCAGCGATTGCGACTATATGCCTATATGTACCTGCAAAATACTGTTATCTTCCAGTCTACAAACAAACATATATGCACATATACATCTATATATATATGCGGAATGTGAGATATCATTATCAATGAAAACGGCCCCCACAATCAAAACTTTTTGGTATTGCTTCAGCAATGCAAATGGGAGCAACAACGACGACGCCATCAACCAGATAACATTATGAAGGGGCTAGAGTGGGCGTGGCAATGGGTCTGGTCGACAGAACAAGTGCACTACGCAGTACAGTAAATCCCATTTATTGGATCGCCCTACATAAATACTCCTAAAAATTTGAGTATCAAGGTTGAACTGCACGTAAACAACGTGTGTCCTATGCTATTCCAACCACATATCATTCCTATATCCTATATGGTATTTTTCAAAATCTGTTACGAAGCACCTAAGTCTTTTTTATAACCTATATAAAGTTTTGCGATTTGAATAGGTGTATCTTAAATAGGTTAGGGTAATCATTAAAATACCAAATAAATAATGTATTATATGATTACAAAATGGTATTCGAATTCACTACACTCTTTAGACGTTGGAACTGATCAACTAAAAATGCATTGTGTTCATAACTATCAAAATCTAACGATCTTGAAAACTTTGTGGTACTCTGATAAAATTGCTATCATCTTGACAATACCAAGTTAATTGCCAGTTGTAGCATACGTTTTCAAGGTTCTCTATAAGAAAGGGAAATATTTTCGATTCTTTCAGAGGTATGAAAAAGAAAACATTCATGATTTTTCAACAAAAATTTCTTTTATCTAACAAAAAAATGTATACATAAGGGAAATAAATAAATTAGGGGTTTTTAAAACTATGGCCTCGAGTCGATTTACAAGTATGTGGACTCGAACTTTTCGCGCATTTTGAGTTTTCGCTGTTTTCCTGGAAAAATACTGAAACTCTTGATGTTGAGGGCCCGTTGGAGCATTCGGATGGTATAGTCAGGGACCAGGCAGGCCACACAGGTTAGCAGGATCCACAGCCAGACCGGCAGAGAGGCCAACAGATTGTTGTAGGCCCAATAGATGTCGGTGTCGTAATCCCTGCAAAAATGGATGAATGTTATTTAACCCCGAATGTAACCCAGAAATGAAGCGAACTCACAGATTGATAACGTTGTAGATAACCGTTGTGACTACAAAACCCAAAATGGAAATGATGATGGTGAATATGTACCAATAGGAGAGGTACATCGACTCGAGCCAAAGCTTGAGGTTCACCACGACCACCACCGTCCACATGAGGAGGGTTCCGAAGCAGGAGAAGGCCACTGTCTGGCCGTAGTTTAGGATCACGTTGTTGAAGGAGAACAGGCAGAAGGCGAAGTAGAAAATGATCACCGAGTGATAGATGGCAAAGAGGACCCACATAAGGAAGTACGGCCAGTGTAGTTGCTTATTGTCCGTATTCTTCTTGTAAAGCTGAGGTGTTCTGTTTGAGGAAGGGATGTCTTGATTTAGAAATCTCATTTTCTATAGTATCCCATACTATTACCTCATCAACTTATCCTCGGTGTATGGCTTCTCAGAGATGGCAATGAATAGAATGGGCAGCGAAGTGTATATCACATTGTACAAGGTGAGGAACAGTGAGTCGTAGACGGAGGACGAGGAGAACAGGGTGTGGAATTGGAACAGGAACATGATGCCCATGAAGACGATGTTCTTGTAGAAGAAGTACAGGACCAGCAGGGAGAGTCGGACACTGTGATAGTGGCCATGGACGAGGAGCAATCGCTTCAGCATGCAGAACTTGGCGAAGGCAAAGTCGGCACATCGGGCCGCCTGTCTGCCCTCGCGTCCCATGATTCCGATGCCCACATGAGCCTCCTGGATCATGGACACATCATTGGCCCCATCGCCAATGGAGGCCGTATTGTAGTTCTCGTTGGAGGACTTGATCAGGGACACCACCTCACTCTTTTGCAGCGGACTCAGGCGACAGCACAGCACAGCCGTACACTTGACGGCCACATCCCGGAACTCCGAGCTGGCCTCGGCCAGAGCCACGCCCAAACTCTTTCCATCGATGAGCAGAGCACACTCCTGGCCAATTCCGAAGATGATCTCACGGTCCAGGGCATTCAGGTGGAGCAGCATCTCCTCCCTGTTCTTGCAGTCGATGATGAAGTACTTCTTGGCATCGGGCGGAATGTGTCCACAGGACAGGGCTATATTCAGGGCCGTCTCCACCTTGTCGCCCGTCAGCACCCAGATCTTGATGCCAGCCGCCTGGAGGGACACCAATGTATCCGCCACGTCGTCCTGCAGGGCATCCTCTACAGCTGTCGCACCCAGCAGGTCAAGATCTTTGGAAAGAAAATATGATGTCATATCAGAATAAAGCAAGAAAGGACATACAAGAACTGGCGCCCAACGTGGGGCATTATAGAAAATGTAGTCAATATTTCTTATATATTAGAACAAATAAAAAAACTATTTGATTTATACGAAAAAAAAAATAAAAGTGTGTCAATTCGCAATTTTCTTTCCATATAAAGATATTAAAGTGGAGTGGCCGAATCAAGGTGTAACCTCGCGAATACTCACTGCTTTCGATCTTCGCATAACACTCCTCGCTGAGTTGTTTTCGATTCTCGAGTGAGCTATTGGCCTGGGCCAGTTCTACGAGGAAGTCCTGGTACTCCTCTTCCGCAATCAGACGACGGGCAATGGCCAGGGTTCGCAGACCCAGGCGGGCAAAGTCACTGATGTGACTGTCCGTCTTTGAGACCAAATCCGCTGAACTGTTCGCGCACAGCGGAAAGACGTAGCTCTCGGCGCCCTTGGTATAGATCCATTTCCTGCCCTCCGTATCCCGCACAATCACGCTCATTCGCTTGCGATCCGATGTGAACTCGAGGACATGGAGTCGCTGGAAGGTCTCCTCCTTGGGCTTGGCAAATGGTCGCTTGTAGTCCATGTGGGGCGGAACAATTCTCACCCGAAGGGTCTCGTCATCGTCTCCGGTGTAGACCATTCCTAAATTGGCACAGGCCTCCACCAAAGCCTTCTCGTCCGGACTGGAGGCCTGATAGTCCAAGGTGCTGTAAGAGAATATGGGAAATACTTAACGTTAACTACTTGATATAACACAAACTAAAGATTACATTTGATTTTAATACCAGGTAATTTATCTAGATTCTAAGCTAATCCCTTTCAACAAAATATCTTAAAACATTAAATTGGAAATGGCTCTAAAGAGGTATCTATAGTGTAAATCTATTTGGGTTTTCTTGAGACTTTTTTACGCTAAGCGACTGATATTTTTGGTAGTCTATGGAATTACAAAAGTACCTTCCCTCTTGACTTACAATATGAAATCTCGTATTTCGTTTTTCCTGCGCTGCGACTCGGCTCGCACGAGAATTGTGGGCTGTCGGGTGAAGGTGGGTGCGGCGTAGGATTCCCGGGAAGTAGTGCTGGTGGATCGGAAGAGGACGTTCGTGGGCGGAGAGCTGACTGCAATCGGGCTGGTGAGATAGGCATTGGGCGCTCCATAGGAGTGGGCCCTCCGGTGGCCGGGAGCCTGACCATTTTGTGGCTCCCAGGACTGTTGCAGATCCTTCTCTGAGGTAGACCTGCGGAATTGCAGTGAAATGGGCCGGAAATTGGGAGTGTTCTCCACACCATTTAAGGCCCCATTGAGGTCAGTCTGGTTGACATTCAAGTCAATGGCGGTGGCTGTGGCATTGGGGGAATTGTGCATCCGATTGGAGCGGGCAAAGTTGGGACTTCTCTTCACCACCACCGGTCGTTTGCGACGCTCCACACCATAGCTGTCATCGGAAACGAGCAGAGGATTGACATCCGATGAAGTGGCCGTCGAATTGGAGCCATTCGGATGACCCGACACCGAGTTATCGATGGTGTGGCTCACATTGAGCTCGCTCTGCTGACTAGCATTGTGACTCTCCTCGGTGATGTCCGAAATGGAGTACATTTCCGGCGGACCCGTCTTGATGGCGGCCAACGGTTCCCTCTTGGTGTTGCCCGCATCAGCCTCCTCCAAGGAACCAGAGGCCACCTGAACTGTGTGGCAAATGGACAAAGCCTGGAAGAAGACACGCTGGTTGGCCTGTTAAGAAAAGGAAATATATATAATAATATATTATACAAAGAAGGTATTAAAAATGGGTGCGTGATGAAAAGACTTTAACCTACATTGAACTTGTTGATGTCCAGGAGGGCCTTGGTCTCCTCATCCTCCAGCCGCGTCGTCTTGAACAGGAACTTCTGGCCGGCTATCGAGCACTGCTGGAAGTTCATCTCGTTCTTGGTTAGCGTGCCGGTCTTATCGGAGAAGAGTATATTGATCTGGCCCAGTTCCTCGTTCAGGTTTGATGTGTTCACCACGCAGGGCTGGTCGGTCTCCTTCTCGTACAGCTCGATGTCCCACTCCATGAACCAGCTACCAATCACCCGCTGCAGTTCGATGGTCACATACAGGGAGATGGGAATCAGGTAGTTGAACAAGATGAGGAACGACAGGTAATCCTGGAGGAACTGTTTCACGCTGTAGCTGTCCGTAGCATCCCCCAGATAGGTCAGCTTGGGTATCACAAATAGTTCGTTGTACCTTAAGAGAAGGACATGTATGAGGGTTCCTAGATATTGCCAAACAAAAACTCACCTCTTGAGGAAGTAGAGCAGGGTGACTATCGCGATCAGGGCGACGAGTATGACGATCAGGAAGCGGTTGATGTACGTCTCGCTGGAGGCGTTCTTGTTCCGGGTGAGCCGGCTGTTCAGCTGCAGCTTGGAGATCATGCCCGTGTAGACGGCGCATCCGATGACGCACTCGGTGTTCTTCACCCGCGATCCGCGCAGCAGGACATTCTCGGCGGACAGGGGCAGGATTCGTCCCTCGCCGCCCTTCAGCTCGATCTTGCCATTGAAGCTGTACAGATCGGTGGTGGGACTCTCGCACTCGATCATGCCCAGCTTGTGCATGTCCTGCAGGTCCACGGTGGGCAGGTCCCGCGGCACCATCAGGGTCTTCAGATTGGACTCACCATCCAGATTGGCCGTGGTGATGAAGCACTTCCCGTGCGGATCTGTGGATCGCAGCAGGACCAAATCGCAGGGCACATCGCAGTCTCGCTCGACGACGACTAAGTCTCCGGAAATAACGTCCTCAGACTTGATTATCGCCTCCTTGCCATCCCGGATAACCGTGACTGAAAAAGGAGCAAAAATTAAAAAATTTTGAATTTGAATTTTTAAGAATTTTTGTGATCAAAGTCAATCATGTTTAATCAAAAGCAATCATGTTTTAAACAAAGGTCGTTTTCTTGAGTGCCAGTTAAATTTTCTAGGACAAATAAAGGGCCTGTTAGGAAAATTCAGTTATCTCAAGTGTTCATAATTTATAATATCAGCTTTTTAGGCTTTTTCTGAAAGCCGAAATGCTTATACGACGGGTTTTTCTGGTTATCAGGTTTTCGGACAGATTGTTAACCCACACTTTAACTAGCACTAGAGAAAACGGCCCTTAATCCTTAATTTTTTCAGCTGTTAATTGTTAATTTTAATTCCATGAAATTTCTTTATGATTTCATTCGAGTTTTTGGTTTACCCACCTGGTGAAGAATTAACCACGTTGTCCGTCCTATATCGCAGGATATCTTCATAGCCCTGTTTAGCTGCAGTGACGGCAATTACAAATACCAAGGGTAAAAGGGAGGTCATCGGAGACACAGGACTATCTAAACATATACAGATATTGGGAAATTTTAGTTCAAGTTATAAACATAATGATTTAATAAAGTTTAAGATTATTTTATAAATTTCCATATATTTACCAATTAGGAGGGATATAATTGTCATCACCAGGAAGTAGAAATTCGCAATTCGGCGAAATTGTTCCAATAGATTTTGTGGCAGGAATGTGATCAGAGTGTATTTGGTTGATTTGATACGATTTTGGCCCTTTGGTCTTTTTTTCTTGACATCCTGAGGGCCACCAATTTGTATTTGAAGCCAATCATTTATTGTACTAACTCTGGAGCCCTGGAAAACATGGATCGAACAATGGTAGACATGCAGATAAGAATTGGTACTATCAGAATATTTGTTCAATGTATTCGCAATGAATCAGCGTCCATTTTCGGACAGAGGTGGGTGATAATAACACTAAACATAGTTAAATACCATTTAGAACGTTTTAATTAATTACCTTTAATTTTATTTATTACCTTAAAACGCAATAACTTGTAAACAAAAAAGTCTTAAGATGAGAACATAGTATATTATAGTAAGAGAATTTTATTAACTCGTTGTTAGAAGTAAAGTTAGTTTTGGTAAATATTACCCATACGACACATTAGCCAGATTGAATTTTCTTTAAAGCTATGAATGACCATTTATAAGGTTGTATATTTATAGATTTCAAACAAGAACCGGGGTCTTTTGTATAAATGATAATGTCAACCAGTAGTTTTCCTTAAACTAGTGTAATATATTGACCCTGAGGAACTTCCCATATATTAGTGTAGGTTAAGTTTAAATTACAAACTTTAGAGATAATAAAACAATTTAGTTTAAGGCCTCTTTTGAGGGTATCTAATAGTCGAGAAACCAAATACCACTGGACCAAATACCCTAATGATTATATCACACACCTTATGCCAGCTCCATAGGAAGGCGTCCTTCAGATGGAACGATTCCTGATCTGCCCACGCTGCTGTGGGATAGGATCCAATCCGATCGATGCGTCGAAATCCGCTCAGATGGTCATGGCCAAAGAAATTCATTGTTCATCATTCTAGGATAGACGCATTTGGTAGCGGTGTTACCACTGTCGCGTCCGATCATCTCTTAAAAGCCTTTTCGCGGATCCACACTGGGAACGGATTTTTCCGGTCAATACAATGGAAACTTTTACGACGAACCTCTCCCGTTTTCGCGTTTTTGGAGCAATCACATTTTTAAACACCTGCTATTTGGCTATTGTTAATTATTGTTTACTTATCGACATTCGGTCGCACATAAGCTCTCTATGCACTTAGAGTTGATCTCTATGAAACACGATTTTTTGGCGAGATTGAAAAAATATCCAAACTGATATTAGAAAATCTACGACTTAGATCATATTTTTATCACATTTTTTTTGAAGCCTTTGTATATCTTGATCTTAACTGACCAAAACTAAGGTCCGCCCTAATGCACATACAGACATTTGTATACTTATCAACTTTTTCTCAGCACACTTAAATGTATAACCTTAAAACGATGTTAAGTGGGCAATTTTAACACTTCAATTGAACAGTTCTATGATGCATGTCCACGACCATTGAGGTACATATTTATACACATTGATATTTTATAGATTTGTACAATGTATCAGTGGGTGGGTACATATTTGCTTTCGAATTTACATATATCTAATCTTTCAATACACACACACACACTGGTCACTATTCTATATGCGATATACGATCATTCAGGATACTTTCAAGACATTCTATTAGATCGACAACTAATAGATCGCGAGAGACCCGCGTGATGTGCGCCACCGAAAAGCCGTTCTCACACTGAGTATTCGATCTGCATTTCCATACCCATACCTAGTGCGATCCCATACCCATTCCCATTCCCATACCCATTCACAGCATCAAAATCGGTCGGCCACCGCTTTAGCTTCAGCTTCGGGCATCCAATAAAAGCTCGAAACCTATTGACGTCGCCAGTTTAAGTTTGCAGTGTCTATAGATATGAACATTCGTATGTGGATACTACACACGAAGACATTCGGGAACTAATAGGTTCAAAGTGCATAGTTAATTTGCCGTATTGTCAATTCGATGACGTCCCACTCAAATCAAATCTCATAAAAACCAATTGTTTGAGATCTAGCACTGACTTTTCCTCATGCTCAAGGGAGAAATGTAATTGTTTTCTTTTGGTCAGCAGGTAATTGAGTTATTTCCGCGTAGGCTGTTATTTTAATAAAGTTATAATTGTTTAGCTTCTGGTAATATGGGAAAGGAACTTCGCTACGGGAGTACAAAGTTATAAAAACACTAATCAAGTTCCATTGAAAAATGGCATGTTGATAGCTTGTTTATTTACTTTGATAAAGTTCCTAGAACCATACTATTTTAAGGAACATATAACCTGATGTGTTAGGAAATAAAAAAGTAATATATCATATTCAATTATAGGCCTGTTTAATCTTAACTTATTTTTTTTTATTGAGTAAATAAACAAAAATCACTCTCAGTTCCATAACACTCTTATAAATGTTATCACTTTGAGATTCTGATAATCAACTTGGGCTTTTTCTTTCATTTTTTTCTTTTTGAAAACCTACCATTCCCACTTTGCGTATTCCAAAAGACAATTTCCGCATGAGTCATATAACGACCGAAGCTCTCGATCAATCAATTTCATTAAGGATAACCCAAATATTTAGGGAGATTACTAAAATCAGATTTCCGTAACCTGGCGTGCTCCAATTTGTAATCTAGGATTCCAGAACGAACAGAGAGTTTTGTGATGGAACTCTAAGATTATAAAGTTGCAGTCCACTTTATTTAACCCACGCTATCTCTTTTTCTCTCACATATCGACAAACGGCGTTATTAAAGTGCTTATCTCTTATATATATAAATTAGTTGATGGATATAAGCAGACACACTCACATAATCACATTGGCATGCTTTTTGCAATGACCCTATAACACATATACATATATGTATACCTGAACAATCCTCAGTGTTTGTTCCTTTGGCTGTTACACAATCGAATGTCAATATTCGAACTCACCCTTTTCTGAAGAAGTCTTTCGAAGAACTTGCCCATGGTGTGCCCGCGATTGTATCCACTGCGAAGGGGGGGGTTTCTAGAGCCTCCTCAGGTTCATATATACGTTGGAATTCGGGAACAATGTGGCACCGACGCGAAACAATAGCATAACTGACTAAAACTGACCGATTTCTGTATCTCTCTAAAATACTTCGTTACCACGAATTCGTCGTATTGCTTATCGGGAATAACTTTTTTTTGAAACCAATAGCCGACTAGGCAGGTAATCTCTTCGTTAGATTCCGATGAGTAAGGTTTCGCCGATCAGTTTTCAATAGTCGAAGCTCGCACACTCTTGTTTCTAGGATAGACCAACACTTTTCAGGGAATGAAAACCAATATGCAATGGATGGCTGACAAAAAGAATACTGCATTTTAATTAATATTGCACTCCGAAACGTCACTCGCAGGTGTACGCATTTTATCATTGCACATTATCAGTCGGGTGGCTTAAGGTATTACCAAAGCAATTATTATTTTCAGTTTACAACGAACAACGTGCACGATCATAGATAGACCTTCTGTCACCCAAGGCGTACCGCCCAAACTGATATCCGTGCCAGAGCACCGGGTCCATAATCCGATATCCTCCCCAGTACACGATCTCTCAGTTCTCATTTTGCTTTTGAGAGCTTTTAAGTACAGGGGCTCTCTGGGCGCGCGGGACCTACCCATATCTATCTGCTTATATGTGAACTGCCAAAAAAAACTGATAAGATTATGGGTGTATCTAAGTACCGGGCACCTCAGCTGACTAATCGACGGTGACAGAGAACATTTGAGCGACATTTGGAATAAAGTACGGCCATGGGCATGTTCCTCATGGGGTTGGGTTCACTGTAACCCATTCTGTATCGCTGATACGGGTATCTTAACTTTCGTCACCATGATCGAGGTAAATTCATTTTTCGAATTCAACATCTCCTCGTCATTTTACAGTCCACAAATAGCGATAAGAAATCCGGATTTTGTCGAGCTCCATGGGGAGTACTTATTTATCAGAAAGCACTATTGAAAGATCGTTTTACCACATTGTATTTCACAATCAAGCGAGCTTATTTTGTAGGTAATGATAAGCAAAATTTCGCCAATGGATATAAATTCTACATATATTTATTTTCTTAAAATTACAAACATAAATAAGAAAAAAATTTATTTTAAGATCACATTAACACGCGCGATCACTATAACTTGCACACATTTTTTGTTGTCAGAAAGTGAAAATATTAAAATGATGTGATGAATAAATTAGCCGCGAGGATGTGTTTTTTTTTTAATGTAACATACCATGTTTCTAGCGACTTAATTGTGTTTGAGTAGTTGAAGTACTGAGTTGTTTTTCCGCGCTTTAATTGAACAATCACCCGATGTCCTCTGGCCAAACAAAGAGGTAAACAAACAGCCAGCTCTATTGGCGAAATCAAATATATAAGACAGATATATATATATATAGAGGTCTATATGTTATTGTACAGCGAATGTTGAAGGAAAAGAGAGACCTTCCACGCGCAAACTGATCTATCGGCAAACTGTCGAAGAATTGTTGATACCGATACCACTAACAAAGCCGCCATACACATAGGCTAGCCTGTCGGACATTTCCATGCATGTTCATGTATAATACATATAGCCATAGCCATACCCATATACCCCTACCCATTCCACACCCAGACCAGGGTCTTACCAACTTTTGATATCCCTAAATACGTGCATAGCAAGTGCATTGCACTCTCCAAATGTTGATATAATATAACCATATACGATCCTCACAGATACTCTCTTTTTTGTTTTTCAGTGGTTGGGGGGAGGGGGTTGAGGTCTCTCGTGAGCGAATAAGCCCGCGGTTTTGCCATTAGTCGAAGAGATAATGTCGATAACAATATCTTATCGTTGAGCATTGAACGGACTCCACACAAAACTACACACATCCGTCGGGCTTACGGACAAACGTATCTAAAAATCGCCGTGCAACTGACACCTTGACTCACTCATCCCGTAGGAAACATGTATGCATCGTCTATAAAACTTTGAGACCAATTCTTATCAGTGGGCTTGAAATTAGTCATTGGTTGATGGCTGAAAATACGACCTTTGCCCTTATACATATGACCGTTGAATCAGTGCGAATCAGTTCCATAGGATGGGTTTCCCTAAAAAACAATTAACAGACAATTTGCAATAATATGGAATAATTAATCAAAGTTCCAATGGTGTAGCATGCCAAATGATATCAAAAAACTTTCCGCCAAAAAGTAAGTTATTTAATGAAACGTATGATGTGATATTCGATTGTCTGATATGATAATTAATTGGACTTTGAAATCATAGAAGAGCCATTTACGAAGAGGCTGTCTTGAAAAAAAGACAATATATTATCTGAAGCATAGGAAACTAATAATAAATAACCAACATGGCGAATGAGTTATATTAGTTAAATGTTTTTGTTATTTTCTGTACAAGATCAGCTAAGTTAAATTAAAAACTATTAAAACTTACAGATTCATAATAAAAAAGCCTTTTCCATATGTTAAATCATAGACTTTTTTTTCCATTTGTTTATTTTTACCTTTTTTAAAGAGGTGGTAACCCCTTACTTTTGTGAAAGCTTAACTTCGTTAGCTTTTAAAGTGAGTGAACTTATCGCCTAGAACCGGATGATGCTGTTTAGGAATATATATAATATATATAATACTCATTGGATGATGGGTATAACTAACAACTCATTTTTCAGAAAGTTTGCTGTAGTGATAAATTTTCTGAACCCTCCTTTAGGATTGACAACATATTAAATAAAAGATCAGTAAGTAGTGGGTATCCCATAGTCGGGACTCTACTTTCTTCTCTGCACACAGAAGCAGGGAGTCCAGAGCTCAAAGACCTTCGATTATTTTAGAAAACAGCCTTAAGTGCCATGGTTATAAACGAAGTGTGGTGCTGATTAGACTAATGATTAGGCTACTATGTAAAACTATATCAGATGGATTAGATATTGAAATTTCAAAATAGCGATAATATAAATCAGTTAAGAGTATGTATACGGTAATACAAAAGGTTTGCGCCATTTGTCTTACTTAATCTTTAGCAGTTCAACATACATAGTTCAAGCGATTGCAATTCAAATGTAGAATTAATCTGACATAAGGAGTGCATCTAATCTCAGCCGCAAGTGTTTGACTAATCTGTCATCGAAAAAAAACGCCGGAAACAAGAATTCTTAGTGTCCAGCCTTTTTCGATGGGATATTTCTGTGACAGAACCACTTGGAAACCAGAAATAGGTTTTATATAAGTGGCTAATATTCCATTATCTTTATCATATGCCAATTTATGTGGCTATTTCTCTGCGAAATTCAGTCTAACTTTTGCTCCCCAAGGGATCACGCGTGCGCACCTCCAGCAATAATGAACCACATCTGAATGATCCAAAATTCTGGGGATAGATAGAGAATTATAGTGCAAATGGGTGCGAGCAAGAAAAAGTCTGGGGATCCCCAGCGGATTCAGATCGGTGGCATCGAGAGTCGCCAAAGGAAACCTCTTAACCGGGTGACCACCACCAAGTACAATTGGCTAACATTTCTGCCCCTCAATTTCTATGAACAATTCAGGCGCGCTGTTTACTTTTACTTTTTGATCATTACAATTATCTCATTCTTCGTAAGTAAGTATGATTGTCTTTCGTTCAATAATATTCCCATTATGGTCAATGTTTATCCGGCATTATCAAAAACAAATAGATGAAACTATATCGCCATTGGTTTCCCTGCTGCCCCTGCTGTTTGTAATGATCATTACGGCCCTTAAAGAGGGCTTGGAAGACTATTCGAGATCGAAAAGTGATAAACTAGTCAACACAGCCAGAGGTAAGGCAATATTTATATATTGAAACAAGAAAGGGAGTCTTGAAAACTTTACTTATAAATCTAGGAAGCATAAGAAATTGTATTATTAGGAATTAAAAACATAACAGATCTTGAACACTATATATAATATAATAATTTTTTAATATCTCTCTAAAGGATCTCTTGAGAACAATCTTTTGTTAAATGGAGTATGGATAGAAGTTCCAAGAAAATGATACGAAAAATTTCCATTTCTAGTCACTGTCATCCGGAATGGAAAGGAAAAGATCATAAACTCCCAGTTCATTGTGCCCGGCGACCTTGTGGTGGTGCGAAAGGATGGTGATGTGCCCTGTGATCTCGTCCTGCTGCAATCCTCTAGTGCGGATCGCAAATGCTTCGTGAACACAGCTAACCTGGATGGGGAGACCAACCTGAAGACCATCTCCGTGCCACCCAACTACAAACTTTCCCCCGAGGATGGAGTTCAGGGCAAGGATTGCATTGTTTGCGAGGCCTCCACCTTTGATCTCTACAGCTTCAATGGACGTCTGGAAATCGGAGAAGGCGGTGGTGATGCCCTGCCTCTGACTATTGAGAATCTTTTGCTTCGTGGGGTTCGAGTCAAAGGCACCGATCGGGTAGTTGGATGTGCCATCTACACCGGAATGCACACCAAGTTGCAGCTGAATAGTCGCTATACGGGAAATAAGTCAGCCTCCAGCGAGAAATATATCAACAAGTTCATGGTGGCCCTCATTGTGGGCATGATCGTGGTGGTGGTGGTGTTGTACCTCATTGAAAGGTGAGTGGATCTCTAGATAAGTTTAGAATAGTTAGGGATAGATTAGTATCTATATCTAGTTTAAAACCTACTTCTTTCCTTTAGACACAAGGAAAAGAAGATTGTGCCAACCATGCACTACCTGGGCCCACCTACCAACTTCAATTCCGCGTGGCAAATCTTCGAGGACTTTCTCTCGTTCCTGCTACTCTTCAACTACATGGTGCCCCTCTCCGCCTACATGAACATCGAATTGTATCGCATTTTCGGAATGCACTTTATGCAGAACGACCTACATTTATACGATGAAGAAACAGATCAACCTTGCCGGGTTAACGCCTCCAATCTCAACGAGGAACTGGGTCAGGTCAACATCTTGTTCTCCGACAAAACAGGCACACTCACCAAAAACATCATGAAGTTCGTGAATTGCTATGTATCGGATGTTAATTATCAGCTGCAAAATACCCATCTCCTTTGCGAAGCCACTGGTGATCAGTTTGAACTGGAAAAGCTTGATGTGAGTACATTATACCTCTAAACTTAAATGATTCTTTGGGATAGTACTAAAAGATTTCGTTTCACTTTAATCCAGGGTGAAGCCAAAGTATTTTTTGAGGCACTCACCGTATGCCACACAGTGGAAGTACTTCAGGAAGTGGGAGAAAAGCCGCAGGAATCTCTAGAATCCGTGTCGGAGAGAAGTCACTTAATGGGCAGAAAGATTGTTGACCACTATCAGGCGTCCAGTCCCGACGAAAAGGCAATCCTCGAGGGCTGTGCCAGCCTGGGTTTGGTATACGAGGGTCAGGACAATGATGTCCTGCGAATCTGTCGGTATCCCAGCACTGAGAAGCTGCAGTTCGAGCGCCTCCATGTCCTGGAGTTCAGTTCGGAGCGACAGCGGATGAGCGTCATTTTGAGAGATCAGAGCGGTACCATCTGGCTTTACTCCAAGGGAGCGGAGAGTGCCATCTTTCCACGCTGCAGGGCGAGTCCTCGTTTGGAGCAAACCGACGGGCAGATAACAAAGTATGCCCAGAAGGGTCTGCGCACCATGGCCGTGGCCCGACGCACTCTGACCGAGGAGGAGTTGGCCAACTTCGAGGTGCTCTACCGGAAGGCAAACACCCAACTGAGCAATCGCATCGAGCTAATAGCGGAATGCTACGAAACGGTCGAGATTGGTAAGTTTACTGAAAAATTTGGTCCTTCGAGCCGGATCTCCTTAAAAACATTTTTCTGAAATCCTATCTTTTTCCGCAGAGCTTGACCTGCTGGGCGCCACTGCCTTGGAGGACGCACTGCAGGAGAACGTGGGCGAGACCCTGGAGGCTCTGCAAACAGCTGGTCTAAGGATCTGGGTGCTCACCGGCGATAAAGTGGAAACTGCCTACAATATCGGTCTAGCTTGCCGGCATATTCCGCCTGGATCGAAACAGCATTTTATCGTTAACCTCACTGAGCCGGCGGAGCTGCTCGAACGACTGCAGGAGATCGGTTCCGACAATCCGGAGGTCCTGGTGGTCGACGGAATCACCATCACAGCACTACTAAAGCACACACCTCGCCAGTTTGCCGATCTCGCCCTGCGCTGCCGAGCGGTACTCTGCTGTCGATTGAGTCCGCTGCAAAAGTCCGAGATCGTCACGCTGATCAAGCGGCGCAAGAAACATATTACGGCTGCCATTGGTGATGGGGCCAACGATGTGTCCATGATCCAGGAGGCGCACATCGGCATCGGGATCACGGGTCGTGAGGGAAAACAGGCTGCCCGGTGTGCCGACTTCGCCATTGCCCGCTTCGAGATGCTGCGCCGCCTGTTCCTCGTCCATGGGCACTACAACTCACAGCGCCTGGCCTTCCTGGTGCTCTTCTACTGCTACAAGAACATCATCATCACCGGGTGTATGGCCCTCTTCCAGGTCTACGACCTGTTCTCCGCCACCAACGTCTACAACTCTCTGTATCTCTGGCTTTTTGATATTGTATATATCTCGTTTAGCTTTACGTATTTGGCCATTTCCGATAAGGACTACAGCGAGGAGACGCTGCTCAGGTTAGGATAGTATATCTCTGTCATATAATTAGAACATCATAATGTATATATATCATATTTCAGCCATCCAGAGCTGTACAAGCCCCTCGCCCACAATCGCCAGGCTTCTATGGGCGTGTTTAGCTTGTGGATCTTCAATGGTTTCGTCCATACCTTCATAATCTTCTATTTCACCTATGCCGTGCTCAACGAACAGAATGTCCTCTTTAATGGCGGACAAACGGCCAGTTTCCAGACCTTTGGAACCATGCTGATCACTGTTATTGTTATAGTGGGCAATTTGAAGCTGCTTCTAGTGGGTCGGTATATGACCTATCTGAACATTTTCATGATCTTCGCCTCCATTGCTGCCTTTATGCTGACCACATACCTTTACAATCTGGACACAACTGGGGAGCTCTACGATGTCTACAACCAGTTCATAACCTCACTTCCGCTATGGCTCTTCACGATAGTCTGCTCGGCAGCCTGCCTGCTGCCCGATTTTATCTTTAAGGTTGTGAATGATATGTTCAGAAAAGTACCACCGCCCAGCAAGGCAGTGGTATAATAAGAAAAATGTACAATGATCATTAAACGTTTAATACTCTCTAAATTCGGAAAGGTGTTATTACTCAAAGGGCAATTTATTTATATTATATTATATTTATTTACCTAGATGCTTTACAATTTTTTTAACACAAAAATTTATTGTCTGTATACAAGAATCCGTATAAAAAAAATGAGTTTTAAACTTTCTCAACTTAACAAATAACAGTAGAGCAAATATTTGTATACAATTTCTTCTTTCTCGTACCTACATAAACTTAACAACAACTATATTATTTACACATATAAGAGCAAGCAATCTGTGAAAGTAGTATTTGCTGGAAATTCTAGGGGGTAGATCACATCACTTTAAAGGAATGCTCCCCAGCCAATGTACATGACGGCCAAGTTGTCCACCTTGGTGGCCTCGTTTATGAGAAAGTTGACCTGTCCTTCGGTTGAAAGTGGAATGCTGTTGGCCTGCTGACGTTTGACCTGTAAAGAATTAAAGATTTGGGTAATTAGCATGCAGTAGAACTTGGTTACACAGAAGTATACACTTACGTGTCCTTGCAGGCGATCGGCAATGCGCTGGACATCCTTTGTGATCTTCGCCGTGGCGGCTCCATTTCGAGTCTGCGCCCCCACATCGTAGACAAAGGGCCTCAGCATGGACATGAGGGTCTTGGTCTCCTGCTTCAGCAGGCGCAACGTGATCTCGCAGCACTTGCGGTAGCTGCCCTCCACACCCAGCGGTCCCATGGCAACGATCATGTTTCGTGTTAACCGAAAAGGTACCACCTCCGGATAGGCTAGCAGTTCGCCCTGATTAAACAGGCAGTTGAAATCCACGTGGACAGCATCGCCGTTGCCCTCGGCGAACAGGATATTCTCGCCATGGCGATCGCCCAGTCCCAGGATGTAGCCCACCATGGACATGACGGCCACGGTGCGAATGTAGGTGTTCCTTGCCTCATACCAACTGTGCAGGGTGACAAATCGCTGGCGCAGCCACTCCTGGAAAACCGGCGGATGGGCAGGAATCAGCTGCTTGGTGAAGACCTCTCGCTTGCGCTCTAAAGACTCATTCAGCGGCACGGCCAGCTGGTGCAGTTGTCGGCTGGACATCACCTGACCCCGCTGGGCATACAAACTCATGCAGATGCTACGATATGAGGCCAGATTGGGCAGCCACTCTACCAGGCCGCACTCCTCGTTAAACGGCAGCACGGCGTAGGTGCGGATGTGGAGGCGCCGCTGCCTGGCCGGAGCATCTTGGTGCAGATATCGTTTGACCAGGCCATTGAACTCCATCAGACGGGCATCTCGACGCAGATCATCCTTGGGCTTCACCAACACATCATAGTCCTTGCCATCGCTGCAGCGAATGGTCAGCTTTTTGGGCTTCGCCGCCGAGCGCAGGATTAACACGGACTCCTGGAAACCACTGATGTAGATCTGCTGGTAGGGAAACCAGTTGGTTTTCCCTGTACTCGCAGGCAGTTGGTTCAGTGTGGATGATGTGGTGTCCGAATTTAGCGGCAGCGTTGGCTGCATGTACTTCTCAAAGGGCAGGAGTATATTCGAGAATTCCGCCTGTTTGCATAGCTTGGTGAGTCGTGTGTCCAGGTCACTTAGCTTATAGGTTCTATCCAGCGTAACCTCCTTGTTGGTCAGCTCAATAAGACGCTCTGTGAGTGAGTTAAAGTCACTCAGCTGTTTCTGGAAAGCAGCCTTCTGCAATCGACTGTCGGTGAGCACGAGTTTGCAGCGCTTGATCCTAGAGGCCTTGGCGGACTTAAAGTGTGGCAACAGCATCCAGAGCGACTGCTGTGGATACTCCTCCACCAGTCGAATGATTATATTTCGCAGGACAGTAAAGACCTCCGGCAGTGGATGACACAGGCGACTCAGCATCTGAGAGTAGACCGTATAAAAGATAGCCGCTGGCAAGGCAGTGCAGCAGTTGGTCAGCAGGTCGTTCATCTTCTTCACCTGCTCGTTGTTGGTGGAGGTCTCGGTGGTGTCCAGCCACAGGCTGATCAGTCGCGGCATCGACTGGTAGACATGTTCGCTGCCATAGCGCAGGGATCTGGCATAATTCACCATCACACTGATCAGCATGTCGTCTTGTTCGATGGTGGCGTCGGATTTACTACCCTGCCTGGCTTCGCGCATCTTCTCCAGAAATTGCGCCATCTGCACAAAGCAGCTCTCCGACTGGCGATGCACGGCAATGGCCTCCTCGAAGTACTTGAGCACGGCATCCGCGCACAGATGCATCGATTCCGCGCTGTACACGGCCTGCAAATACTTTCCTCGGAAGAAGAGATGTCGCTGCTCCGGTGCCAGCTGTTTGACATTACCCTGACACTCCGAACGCATGATGGACAGTTGCTCCTCCAGATAGTTCATGGCCATCACCTGGTCACCCTTTTGCCACAGAAGCTTAGCTCGCTCGATGAACAGACCCGTGGGCTTGTATTCGGCCGCTTTGAGTATATAAAGTTGGGCACGCTGCAGTTGCCCTGCATTCCGATTGATTTGGGCACTGTTTAGCCAAATCCTCGCCAGCTCCGTCTGCAGGTGGGGCAGCAAGTGGCCACGATCCGAGAGGCGACGTTGGAGCTCTGCCAGCAGATTCCGGCGGAAGCTGTAGATTGATTCCTGGACGCGAACTTGCGGCTGTATGACCTGCAGGCGGTACTGCCAGTCCTCGAAATACTTCTTCATTAGCTTCTCCTGGTTGTCCCGATCGCGATCCTGTTCGAGTTTCTCCACCAGCTGCTGGCTGCACTGCAGTTCATGGACTAAATGGAGTTTTAACACCGCATCGTAGGCGTTGGCATACGAGTGTTGCTGTACCGCAGAGCAGCTTCTTAGCTGCTCCAGCACCGATCCACGCATCCCGTCCAGCAATCCGTCGAATTCGGTCCGCGTGGTTAGTGGCCTGCGTAGTTTGAGACAGCCCTGGGAACACTGAGCTGGCCAATTGGACTGCAGCTCCTCCATCTCATCGTAGCTGCCCAGGCGCCAGAGCAACTCCGACTTGCACTCGGCGAAGCACTGCTCCGAATACTGATCAGAGAGTCGCTGCCACAATCCATCGGCTATCAACTGAGCCGTCTTGGGTGTGTCCCTCAAATAGGCATCGATCATGGCGCGCACGTGATCCGGCTGCATCTGGTCTGTGCTGGAGAGCAGCTGCTCGTACGAGGTGATCATATCCTGCTGTCGCTCCACCAGTCGATTGACCAATATATCCTGCGTAACACTCATGTCATAGCTACGAACCTGCACCGCTCCCTCCACCGAATCCGGGTCCCGCAGAGAACCGTACACCTCCACAAGAAACGTGAACTGTTCCAATAACCTCTTCGATTTGTCCTCGCCCTCCTCCAGATAACTTTCCAGGTAGCTAAGGGCCCGAGCATATTCACCACAATTATAGCTGGCGCGGGAAACCAAGAGCTTGGGTATCTGGTTGAGAAACTCATGGATTTTCCTGTAGTTAGGATCGATCGTCTCCGGAGGCTTTCCGCCCGTGCTACGGCCATGAATTCGCTGCCACTCCCTAAGCCAGCGCTGCAAAAAGTCTAAAAGTTCGGCGCACAACTTCCCAGCCAGGCGGGGCACACGACTGGAGTCCTCCTTCCGCTCCAGAACTGAACTGCCTTGGGATGGCTTGATCCCAGCGGCATACTTTCGTGACTCGAATTGCTTGAAGGCATTCTCCTTAATGGCACCCAGCTCTTGACGACCCTTGACCGAACTGGAGCTCTCCTCATTGGCTCGCAGGACGGCCATGAACTCCTCCTGGATGTGTCGCCTCTGCTCCGCCGTGCCCTCGAGCAAGGCATGCAACAAGATGTAGGGATAGAAGGTGCTCAGCATATTGCCATCCCGCTTGATGCAGGGCTTATAAGAGCTGAGTAGATGGCGGATGTCCGCGGACTGAATGTAGTCGATCAATCGACTAGCCCAGAGAAAGGCCCACTCCTCATAGAAGTTGTGGGAGTAGTGGCTGCCAAAGAGCGGCTGCTGCAGGCCGGTATTCGGGCGATGGCAATAGGTGTAGCAAGAGTGCAGCATAGGCTCCATCACCTGACGCATTCGTGCCGGCAGCGATTGCCAGAGCTGCACCTTCTTCTGCTCCTTGGGCGAGATGCCACAAATGGCCAGCGTCTCCTGGATGGCCAGCGAAAAGCTATCCACATGCTTTGTCTTCTGCTGGAACTGATAGCCGCGACACAGCGCGGTCAGGGCCAAGACAGCAAAGTCATCGGACAATATATTGAGCGGCAGCTGCTGCGGACTGGCAAAGTTGTAGTTCGAAGGTAGATAGCTGGCATCGATGGCTCCCAGTTCTCCGAGGCACTTGGCCGAGGCCATTTGCAGTTGACCATCATCGTGCTGGCAGCCAGCCATCAGGACGTTCACAATCTGCTCCAGCAGCGGTTCCAGAGGCACTTCACTCAGGATTGTGCTGTTTAGCTGATCTCGTCGCCGACCGAAAAGTTCGCCCAGATGTTGGAGGGCATAGACGCGCACCTGCAGGCATTCGTCGGTGATGTGTTTTTGCAGAAAACGCAATTGTTCCACCAATTGTGGCGATGTATTTGATTGTCCCTCCTCCTCGGCCGATCCCTTCAGATCCAGGTGAGCTGTATGCCTTCTGATGCACTTTTGAATGGAGGGCGCCACATTCTCCATGCGATCCAGGAAATACAGGTCAGTTATAAAGTTGCCCAGCATAGAGGCGTTGCGCAGGATTATAAACTCATACAGATCGTTGACTTGCTTAACGCTCTCGCTGTCCGCCAGCAGCGGCTGCAAGGTGGCCACAATCCTGCCCAACGATGGCCCCAGCTCCTGTACATTCACAACATGCAGAAATATGTGCCAGATCTTCAGGCAAATGCGCTGCAGACGAGGCTCCTGCAGCGTGTGGACGAAGCTCAGCATGGCGATGATCTTGAACCTGAACTGGGTCACGTGCTGGGATCCCACGAAGCGCATAATCTGTCCCAAGCTGTACAAGGTCTCCTCCTTCAGTGGCTTTTCGAAGGCCGATTCACTCAGGCAGCTCTCGAAGTAGGTGATCACTCCAAGGAATCGCTCAGCAATAAAATTGGCAAACTCCGCATTGGCCGTTTGACTGGATAGCTCCTCCTCGGAACCGATGCTCAGCTGCAAAAGGCTTTGGAAGGAACGCATCACGAATGTGGGGTTTCGGTTGAAATAGATTAGCAATTCGGCCACCGTTTGCTAGCAGACATACGAAATAAAATAAAACAAATAATACAAAATAAAGAATAATAATAATATAACGATGGCCAACCTTCACATCTGCATTCATGAGCTGCTGCAGACTCGACTGGGTGCAGCTGACCACCAGCTCAATGCAACTGTTGGCCAGCTCTGGATCCTCGGTGAGATAGACATGGGTGTAGATACGCAGAAACGAGGTGGAAAACCATGTGGCAATGGGTTTTCGCATCTGTTTGGCTATCAGCACCAGAACTCCTTTGCAACGCGGTTCCAGGATGCAGTGCGGCAGGACCATGGCGGTCACAAGGCGTTGGTACTTGCAGGTGAACTCCTGCACGCATGTGAAGCCCAACATTTTGGTGAGCTAAAAGCAGAGGCGATATTAAAATTGGAAAGTTAAAGCGAGTGCTGCAAAGTACTTACCGCTCTGAGGGATCGGGTGAAGCGAACGCCATCTGAAAGGTATCCTGTTAAGGCCAGACGAACGGTCAAATCGAGGGCATCCCGCTTATACCAGTTCCACAGATTGATCGTCTGCAGACCATGGCTGGCGCACATCTCAGTGGCCGCCAGCACAGCCTCTTGAGTGACCAGCGATCGGGTGTGCACCAAAAAGAAGAATGTCATTTTGAACCAGTGGAAGAGCCAGATTTCATCGTCTTCCATGTGTGCAATGGCGTTCAGTACGTTCAGCACACGTCTCTGCTGCAAAACATTTTGCTCCGCTAGCGGCTTGCCCAGCAAGACTTTAATGGCATTTAGAACAAGATTGCCCAATTCCTCCTTGAATTCCGGCGAAAGAGCACGCATTGCAGAGACCAAAAGGCCGAGGATCTTCACATTAACTTTTTGCAGACCCTCTGCTTCCCTTAGAAGACGCAGGATCAGCTTGGGTTCGAAGCTCAGCAAATCCAGGTGATGGGAAATGTATGAAAAATCGGGATCAAACAGAAGATCTTTTGCTATCATTTCGAGGGAGGCGCTTGAAAAGTCCAAATGTGCCACTGGCTGCTTGCATTTACCCAGGTAAATACCAGGAAGTGCATCTGGCAATGGTTTGCATTTCGGGCAGTACAACTCAATGCGATCCTGGACTTTAAAGACACTTAAAGTACCTGGCTGGGAGCACAGCAGTAAGCGGATAACATGAGCGGGTGCAATAGGGCTCACAATAGAGGTCAAATTCTTTAGTAGTTGTTCCGCCTTTATGTAGCCCGCTATGTACAACTGCGGAAGATTGTTACAGAACACCTCCTGTGTCTCCTCCGCTTGAATGAGATTCATATAGTGCTGGGCATAGAATCCCTGCATCTGGGTATGCGCACTCGAAGGCGTTTCCAAGCGAATGCCGCACAGGTGGGACAGCTCCATGTGCCGCTGGAGAATGGCCAACAGCTGGTGTTGCGTTTGCGTCTTTAGAACGTGTCGAATGAAGGTGATTTTCATTAGAAGCGAGCATATTTCCAAGTAGATGGGCTTTTTGGCTGAGGGGCACTTGGATTCCTGCTCCACCATCTGCATTGAAATGTTATTCCAGTTGGTGTCCGTCACCTTTGTAATTTCGCATTGCAGTGGCAACTTGACTAATACCAAGACATCGATGTGGCCTTCATGTTGAGCTATTTTATGCTGGCTCTGTGACAAGACGAGCTGCTCCAGCTGCTTAAAGGTGCGTAGAATGGCTACCAGTTCCCGCCACTCCCTGGCCAAGATTTGCTCCTTCTTCATGATTCGAACGAGGCTTTGGGTCAGCGATTGCAGCACTGTTGTGCGTATCTCAAGCTGTTGCACAGCCATGAGTGCCAATATGGGCAGTAAATATTCGGGATAGGAGTGCCAATGGCTTAGCAAAAGCTGCTGGAAGTGCACTAGTTGCTCCAGCGATGTTACCGAATGTTCTAGCTGGCCTTGTATAAAGGCGCTCAGAGTTTCCAGTAGTTCATCTTCCAGTTCGATGTCGATGGGCAGGCTGAGAATCTCGTTGAGGAGCAGATAGCCAAGCTGGAGGGCTGGATGACCGCGCTTCTGCAGGACGAGTAGCAGCTGCTTGGTGGTCACGTTCAGCTGTCCCAGCTCCTGGCGTGTCATACAACCAAACTCCAGCCACTTGGCAACTGTGGACCACATAATGGTCGTTGCCTCCAGCGTCAACTGGGCGTAGTGGCCAACGTCCGGATTGGTTGACCAGCTAATGGCCGACTGTGAGCGCAGAACGCTGTGGCAGTAGTTCAAGCTGGCCAGCTTTGTGTCCACGTCGCACTCCTTGAGAATTAGCAGGGCCTGATGCAGGCTGCTCGAGAAGATGTCGCCGTGCGTGGCATAGCCAATGTGATGGGCGTGCTCCAGGACCTCCAGCAGACTCTTGGCATACAGGTCGGCCTGCTCAATGGGCAGCTTGATGTCCCCAAAGGCGCACTGGGGATCAAACTCCTGCAGGCAGGCCACATCGCAGCGGAAAATGCTCAGGGTTATGGTGGGGCTATGCTCGGTACTTCCTTGACTGAAGTCCAGGGAACTTAGCTGCAGGTGGGTCTCCTCCAGAGCCTCCACATAGGCCAGAACCAGGCGTTCGTACAGCTTGGGATGATTGGAACAGCAGGAGCTGAGTATTTTCCTCTGCAGATTGATGCACTGACTGCGGCAGAACAAGGGTGGGTATTAAATGTTGGATCCCTCAGCCGGTGGCCAATCTCACCTGCCATCTGGAGTCTCGCTCAGGCACTTGGCCAGCTTGTTGAGGAGCCACAGGAGGAAGGTGTCCTGGAATTTGTTGTGCAACTCCCGCACCAGTGAGCAGCTAATCAGGCTCGGCTCCTGGCACAGGATGCCCTCGATCACGGTGTACACCCGGGACAGGTTGGACCCGTTCCGGTTCACGTGGTTGTAGAGCAGCTTCCACATGTCCTTGCGCTGGTTCGACATGTTGGCAGTTTTGTTTGTACTCTATTTATTTATTTATAATATACCGGACCAGACATTTGTTTACCAAATTACCGGCATCCAAGGCGGTCGATAAATATCGATATATCTGGAGTTACTTATCGCTTCTCTAAACTAATACCCGCTTTCCACCTACTTTTGTTGTATATATCGCATCCATTTGGAGGCAATTAAAAAATAAAGTAAAATAAATAATAAATGATACAAATAAGGCAGAAATAATCGTGGAATTAGTAAAAATAACTTTTGTTTTTTTAATAAGACCAGATGCCGAAGCCAACTCAGTGTGAACGGCGCTTAACCATAGGATAATTTTAGTTGGTATTTTGTCGTTAACAATTTACTGCCCTACTAAAAATTCATAAACTCAAATCAAAATAAGAGCAAAATTAATTTTATGTGTATGTAAATAAGCTAGTGAACGATAAAATGGAAGTGGAATACGACGAGTCCGGCTGGCAGGGCCGCGCCAAGGGACAGTCCAATCCGGAGGTAAGTGGCACTGCGGCGTGGCGGCCAATCCCGGCTAGCCTAATCCGCTGACGCCACTAGATTTGTGGACAAACTGCCCAACTGAATCATGTTATTCCCCCCATTCCAATTGCAGGAAATGCTCGAGGATAATCCGCAAAAGACGATCCAGGAGTGCCTGGAGAAGTTCCTCACACCCGACTACATCATGGAGCCGGGGATCTTCACGCAGCTAAAGCGCTACTTCCAGTCGGGCGGCTCCCCGGAGGAGGTTATATCGATGCTGTCGGAGAACTACAAGGCGGTGGCCCAGATGGCCAACTTGCTGGCCGAGTGGCTAATCCTGGCCGGCGTCAAGGTGACCGAAGTGCAGGCCATGGTGGAGAATCATCTTAAGGAGATGATCCTAAAGTCCTTTGATCCCAAGAAGGCGGATACCATCTTCACGGAGGAGGGCGAGACGCCCGACTGGCTAACCGAGATGATTGACCATTATACGTGGCGATCGCTAATCTACCGCCTGGCCGAGGAGTATCCCGACTGCCTGATGCTCAACTTCACCATCAAGCTGATTTCGGATGCGGGCTTCCAGAGCGAGATTACCTCCATTTCGACGGCGGCCCAGCAGATTGAGGTCTTCTCGCGTGTGCTCAAGACCTCGATCGTCAAGTTTCTAAACAATCCGGACGATGTGCATGGCGCCATTCAGGAATGCGCCCGCATGGTGTGCCACGGCCAGCACACGTACGTCTATTCCCAGGTGCTTATCCAGGTCCTCAGCCAGGAGCAGAAGGGCGGGTTCAACATGAAGCGCCTCTCCCAGGAAATCATCAAATACGCCCTGCAAAAGTAGTTATGGTTATGAGTTTATGATGAGACGAAACCTAATCCTTTGTGATCCACAGCAATCAAAATGTGACGCCCATAACGATGGCCCTAAATGGTTCGGCGGTCTATCCGCAGGCCTGTCAAGCGCTGACTTCCATGCTCACCCGCAACACACTCAATCCCGCCGATATCACCGTGCTGTTTCGCAACTACTCGGGATCCGATCCGCCGCCCATCGACTTGATACGAAACCCACAGTTTCTGGAGCTACTGGTAGACGCCCTCTTCCGTTCCGGCGTTAAGATCAATCCCGAGCACAAGCCCAAGTACATGTTTCTGCTGGCCTACGCGTCCGCGGTAATCGACCAACCGGCCAAGAAACGACCCATGACCGAGCGGATGCTGAACAAGGAGGAGCTGAAGAGCACAATTCAGGCTATAGAGAAGGCTCATACCATCTGCAATGTGGACCAGGGCTCCACCGAGCTGATTGCCGAGCTGCAGACGCTGTACAATTGCATCAAGTAAGTGAGCCTCAAAGTAATCAGTATTCCTCACATAAGAATCTCCCCTCTTCTCCAGATATCCAGTGGTGGGCGTGGGCGTTATTCGGTGGATCGAGAATGTGGTAATGGAACCGTCCTACTTCAAGCTCTCTACCGACAGCTGTCCCACGCACCTGGCAGTGCTTGACGAGGTGGCCGCAGTGCATCCCACACTGCAACAGCAGATCCTGTTCCTGCTCATCCGCCTGTTCGAGTCCAAGCAGGATGAGCTCGAGATTCTCGTGCAATTGGAGATGAAGAAGATGATCCTGGACAGGATGGTTAACCTGCTGACGCGTGGCTGCGTTGTACCCGTTCTGAGGTACATAAAGCAGTGCTGCGCCATCGAGGACACAGACATTTCCCTCATCCGGTACTTTGTCACCGAGGTTCTGGAGACCATCACGCATCCGTACTCGCCGGAGTTTGTTCAACTATTCCTGCCGATGGTGGAGAACGAGGAGATCACCGGCACAATGCGCGGCGAGGGCGACAACGATCCCGTGTCCGAGTTTATTGGTGAGCTATGGATAGAACCTCCTGTTTTCACTCTCTTTTCTGACCTTAGTTTACTATATTTTTCAGTTCACTGTAAGGCGCACTACACGACTGTATAAAAGGTGGCAAAAGAATTTGTTTTATAGGCAATTCCCGTGCAAATTTTTAGTTTTCAAGTATTTTTTTTTGTAATACGAACATTTGTTTCACGATTATTTTAGCCAACACATTTTAAACAACATAATACGGAAACCTACCTATAAAAAAGTGAAAAATATTTTATATATCTAGGCATAAAGGTTCAAAATTCAATTATTAACTCAACTTTGTTTAAAAGCGAGGATATTTTTACGCTTTAGATTTATACACCCTTTTTTTGGGGGTTATTTGGTGGTACATTTGTAATTTTTTTCCATTATAAATCATATTTTTATATAACACTATGCTCAAAAGCATTATGAAAACCTCTACATAAAACCTCAAATCAATCTACAGAATTCTGCTTTAAAAAATCACTTTAATATCTTCTAATCTTAAGCAAAAAATTGTATAGTTCTTAGGAAAATTGTATTGTATAGAAACGTAGTTGATAACAATCCTAATAAAGCTACTAATACGTTATTACCATATAATAACTGAGAATTCAAATTGTGACAATATAAAAAATAAATATAAATAGTAGGCATTTGAAAAAATCATTTTTTAAGATCAAACCCATTTCAATTTCTAATTTTTGTGATTTTAATGATTTATAAAGTACTTGTAAATAACTTTTGTTTAAATCAATGTAACAACTCATTTGTTAAGGTCCGCATTTTTAGACAAACAAGACAATCAACCAAAATCGTAGTTTAATTTTATTGCAAACAATAAACATTCACACCTCTTACAATAGCCTTAAATTCAGCTTGAATACGTGTTCACAATCCTCAAGCAATGATCTATCATTCAGTTTTCGAATGGGTCTTCGGCAAAAATTCTTAAAATGTATTTAATAAAAAAAAAATAGAGGAAGCACTGAAACGACTTCAATATTTACACATTTCGTTCGTTGAGCACGTCGCTTTTGCAGCAAAAGACCCAAGACTCGGCGTGCTCCTTCAGATGGCTGGTCTAAAATCGTTCTCCTTTCGGCTGTCGTATTTGTATTATAGATTAGCTGTATGGGCCATGCTCAAATTGCATTAAACATGGCAACCAAAATAAGTCTGTGGTCTATATAAATCCTACCAATTGTAAAACAATACACAAATTTTCGAGGGCTAACACTCGGCGTGAAATTCGGAGTCGAGGAACAGCGGGGCACACCCAACCCCAAAATGCTGATCCTCAAGTGTAATTTCCACGCCTCACAAAAATGTCTTTGGCTTGCGCTTCCGCATCGAATCCGTATCCGAATCCAAATCCGAATCACATGGGAAGATCGTTCGTTATGCTATATAGTATGCTGTATATAATGTGTGTGTGCGTTTAGCTTTGGTTGGCAGCGTTAAGTACTTTTTAAGGGGGTATGTAAGGTGGTAGGCTGACTACAAATAGTTTAGTTGCTCTTCTTAACATCTTTGCTGTCGGCATCCTTGGCCTGCCCGCGGCCCAGGATCTTGGCCAGGCTGTCCCAAATGCCGCCAAAGAAGATGGCACAGCTGAGGTTCTCCAGCGGCAGGAAGGGATCGTGGATGCCCAGCAGAATGGAGGACAGCTTAAAGTAGACCAGGAATATGACGATGCCGAAGTAGACCAGTGCATGCGGTGCTGAGATCCAGTCGGTCTTCTTGTCCAGCACAAAGATGATCGAGGCCAGCAGGGAGGCCTTGGTGTAGCTGTTTAGCAGGATACAGGATCGATTAAAAACCAAGATCTCAGGTAAACAAGAAGGGGAGCAACACTCACAAGCTGGGCTGCATGAATTCCATGGCTGTGGGAGTCCATGCTCCACGGATGAGGCGCTCGATCAGCTTGGTGAATCCCGCTCCGTTGCCCTTCAGGGTGCCAATGATGATCATGATGATCCAGGCGTTCGGATACAGCTTGGCCGCGTGTCCCACTCCGTCGTAGACCTTTTTTGCGCGATAGATCTCCTTCATGGCGCTGGCCACGATCTTGACGGGCAGGAACTTGGCCACCTTGTAGCCGATATCGAAGGGCGTGTAGAAGACCACGTACCTGTAAGCATTGATTGGGATTAGTTCGACATGGCTAGAAGAATCTGAAATGAGCTATAACTCACCAAACGGCCGTGCCCACGAGCAGCTGGCCTGTGTTCTTCAGCGGAGCCAGTATGGGCTCGCCCAGCAATCCATTGGCCACCATGCCGCCGGCGAAGATCACCAGCATGGTGGACAGCCAGCAGGCGAGCGGATGCTTCCGCGAAAACGCCTGGGCATTGGCGCCCAAGTCCTCGCGCACGGCCAGCGCGGCAAGTAGACTGTGAGCGATGTCGAAGAACGGAAACATTTTCAGCTTGATGACCTGGTTGGCCACGTCCAAAAATGCTTCCGGGTCCATGATCACAGCCGATCTTGTGTCCTGCCTTCACGGATGATAATCTAAGGGATATTTTACAAGTTGAAAATTGTAATTAATTATTTGATAAGAAAATATAGGTTCAAAATATTTTGAAAACAAGTATTTTCCTAAATATTGTTCAGGGATGACAATCTGCAGTATAAAAAAAATATAGAAAGGATTTGGAAAACAAAGGTTTTGTAAGTCCCCATTATTCTCTTAAATAATATAAAAATATTTCCTTTATAAATAATGTTTTCGAACTCCTAAATAATCTTTCCGCAATTCTAAAATATTAAAACTACCTAATATTTCTGAATATATTGTGTAAACTTGCAGTTGGAATAATCTTAAATCTTCAAATGTTACATAACTGAAAGGTAAAAAACACTAGGTTCTGTAATTTTAGGGATAATATTAACGCGTTTCATATGGTTTCAAGGATGTAACAGGTTCCTAACGCACTCATTTCGTATGTTCTTACATTCCCAGGAATATTGAAGTATTGGCGGTTTGGTTTTCGAAAGCAATTCAAGCGGTTTTTGAACTGCAGACAGTGCACGGTTGCAGAGGATGTGATGTAGAAGTTGTCAGATTGTGTGTTCATGTAGACGAAACATAGAAAAAATTCGAATAAAAATTGCGCTGTTTTTGCCGCACCTCCAAAAATAAATTTCACCATGAGGGCTGTTAAAAGAAGCGCGCCGGGTCGGGCCTGACATATATGTAAAAACTTATGTGCGTACGATTGTTTATATCAACAATGGTGCTCAAAATAATAGCACTTGGGATCTGAAGTTGTGGGTTTCACGAGTTTATGGTACTTTGTATGCTTGAGTACTGAGAAACAGGGGAAATTAACCATAATTTCGACCCTATAAAGATGGGCAATCTTATGAAATGGATATCCTAAGAGTCTAAAATAACTCAGTAACTGTCGAATTTGTATAACTTTCCAGTTGGTTTATATTAATATGGTCTGAACATATTATCATTATCTTAGCTATAAGGTTTTTATTAAACACGTTTTAATATCATTTATAAATATTAACTCATTTAATAGCCTTACAACTTGAAAATGAATAAATAAAATGAGTGTGGAACATTTATGGATAAAAGTTCTTGATAATTAGCAATAAAAGCTAGAACAATTGGTTCTTGAACAGTGTTTTAGCAAGCTCTTCGATTACTACTCTATAATAATAGCAAATCTAATCTTATCTAACTAAACTTTTAAATAGTCCAGTGACCAAAGTGTAAAACAAAGTATTGCACAATCGTTTTGGAGGAGGCTAATGACCTGAGTTTTCGGGTCTGACAGCCTACAAATATTTGTATATCCAATCTGTCATTTATGGGACTGGGTCTAATTTTCAGTGCTAATATCTTAGCCACAGCTGTGTTTATTATGTACATATACTATATGCAGCCTGCCTCCTGGCTATTTTTGAGCGGCGTAAATTGGAAGAGATTTGTCGGCGGTGGTGGATATGTACATGGGTATGTACAGGATGCTACATCCTATATGCACAGATGTCAATGCTTGGAGTTTAGGATTTATCTGCTTATATTCCCAAACCAAATCCAGGTACACACGCGATTAAAAAAAAGATTTAAAGCGAATTAAGCAGCAAATTACCTACGTCTAACACGCGAGCAAAACGGATAGCGGATAGCAGAGTGCAGCACGAACACTGGGAGACTGGGCCAGATATTATATATGTAGTATAGCTCTGCTCTCGAGCACGCGAACCTGATATATATTTAGAATGCCCCGACAATTTAGAGAACCAAAAACTCTCGCGAGCAAAGTGCCCATTATCGAAATCCCGAGTCTTTCAAAACTCAACGGACGCAGATTGCCCGCCGTATGTTGATGTTTTATTCTTCGATCTGAGATAAGTCTGTGGGTAAACATTGGGAAATGGTTTATGTTGATTATTTTCACTTATTATTGGGATAGCATACTATTGTTTACACTTCTTACATAGATAATTGGATTGCGATTGCGGCCAAACGTAAACAAAACAAACACATAAAAGCTCCATAAAGCTCGATAAAATCTATCGGAAATTTGGTTTTGCAAAACAATCGATGTTTTCCAGCTAGTGTGAACGTGCAGACGTTTCAATTTTTTCACAGAACTCTGAATTAAGCAATTACACAATTTAAATTTTCCATAAAAAAATTTATGTATGCATTTTTATATAAAATATATAAAATTTTAATCTTAAAAGATTCCCTATGATTTTTTCCTAAGAATATATAGATAAATATTAATGGATAAAGGCAGAACGCAGTTCATCTTCAAACTGGCTATAAAAGAGCAGATTTTATTTTTAAATGAAAAATTTTGAAACACAAAAAACACTATAGTTAGTTGAACGAAAACTAAGATATTGATAGAAAACTCGAAGCTAGTTTTGCGTCCATTTGGATGGCGATAGCTGACGTGTCTGGTGTAAACAGTGCATTAAGCCACATAGTAACAGTGTTGTGACCGATAAAAAAGAGAAAGCTGTTCCCACTGACTTGCACAACACTGGCTCTGATTGAGTTTTTGTTTATTCGATATATACAGCATGCGCTCGGTCGTTAAATAAATAAAATAATGTAACCTGATGTAATGTAAGCATTGCCATTCGCTACGCAACCATACCCTTCCAATCGTTGTGTTTAGTTCCCGCGGAAAAAAGGAAAACAAGAAATCTTTGAAGAATCTCCAACATATCACGGATTTATACCGAAACCCACTCCACATACGATAGTATATATTTGTATGTTTGTACTTGGCTTACACAAATGCTTCATTTGCACAAAACCTTGTGATATTCAGGTCAAGATCTGAGGAGAAAAGGTGAGTGCGGTTCAAATTCAGGTTTAGTTGTGATTTTAAATAAATATGTGTAGTCTAATTGCTGTTTAAAACCACTAACACACAAATGGCTATTTCTGTTGTACCACTACTACTTGTTTGTCACCCAAAAAATATGTGTACATATGTATGTATGATTGTGACCATATGTATGGTTATATATATGTAGCAGCGACAATGTGCGTGGTGTTTTGAATCTCGACTTGTATATACATACATATGTGTTTGGTAAACCACTTTTTATATTTTATTCAAGTCGACGCGGTGCGCATATTTATAACGTAATCCCCTCCAACAAGTTCCAATTGTGAAAATACCTTATAAAGCGAATGCGGAGACTTTCGATCGTCTTCGGTCATGAGTGCCAATTTGTCAATAGTCCACTGTCAACAGTTATTTCTACCCGTACTTGCGAATTAGTGCTATCATATCATATTGCGTGGGTATTAAGAGGCATTCTTTAATGTATTATACAGTAGAACCTATAAATAAATGCATATATCATCATATTTTATGGGTTTTGATAAAGATAATCAATATTTCTTTTGCTTAAATCATCAGAAAAAATTGCAATTCCCGAAATCCTACGTTCTCTCTCAGAAACCCGAACCATGCTTAAAAAACCACAAAACTTGTTGTCATTCATAAGAAAACATAAATAAACTTATATCGTAAACACTTACGCCACAGAAAAATTCGACTTATGTATACGGGGGTGTCAAAGAAATGTATTCCAATCAAAACTGGTTGGAGTTCTTACGTACGGGGAGATAATACGGGGGTGTTACTGAAATCTATTCCAACCAAAATCGATTGGGATTTTTTCGTGAATCAATACAAGACCAACCGCTTTTAGTTGGAAGAGATTTCCCTGAAATCCCCTATAAAGAAATCAAAACTTGCTAGGAATTGTATGAAAAAAGGTCGCAAAGGCTGAGTTAGGGAAATATGGACTATATTTCCATAGAAGCAGGTATTGTAACTCGGGATAAAAAGGGATATAGGGAATAATCCATATATGTATGTAGTCGGAAAAAAACATTGCTTTCTTTCTTTTGTAACTAAGTTTTCAATTTTTTGACTCTTTAAAGTATTTTTTTTTTAAGGCCCTAACTTAAATTTTAGGTATCGTTAAAAAAAATTAAATTAAGATTAAGAGGAATGTTTACTAATTGCTTCCGAAACAAAATTCATAGTTTTTGGTTGGCGACATTTTTATATGTTATAAAGTTCAAATTCAATCTTATAAAGAGCTTTCTTCAACTTCTTACATAGATATTTAGAAAAAAAAACCTGAATAAAGTTGACTATAATATTACTTAATGGCAATCTAATTTAAGTTAGCAAGACCACTTTAATGATGTCACAAGACTAAATGGCGGGAAATGGAAATAGGAGTTTACAAATCGGGAAAAGCCTAGTTCCACTTACTTTGGAACTCAGTTGGCCAGCATTTTCGCCAACTATAAATGGGAGTGTAGTTTGACAGGCTTGTGACAAGACAACTACACTTACAAATAAACAACAGACAGTTGTATTTTGATCATTTAATTTCTGAATTTAGTATACGATTTTCAGATGGCTTCCAATCCGACGAAGAAAAGCAAGACCACCGGTATGCGCATATTGTGGATACCGGGTCGGAAGTCGCATTCCAAGGGCCGCTTCAATACCACCAACAAACAGATCTCGTATTCAGGGCCACAGAAAAAGAGCGAAGTATGGTCCTTGGGCGGCAGCAAGGCACAGTCCGAGCTGATTGACTTGTAAGTAAGGTGGAGCGATTGTGATTAAGACACTATTAAACTAGTTGTATATTAACCAGACCATTTACATAACCGCAATCACTAAGGTTCCTAAGATGTATGGTATATAGGGATAAATGAAATAATCAGTTCTTGTATTTCAGTCCCTCTCCCGATTTATCCGGCACATCCCCATCATCGTCGCTGAGCATTGTGGCCACCTGTTCGATGGTCCAAGGGTCCTCGACCAGCGAAAGAGCATCCTCAGATGATCTGGCCATCGTTTCGGAGACAGCCACATTGCCCACGACGCCATTGAGCATCAACTCACCGATCCCGAACAGTCCCACTTCCGAGACGGCATCAGCATCCACCCGAGTCATGACTTCGCCCAATGTCATCACCACCGTGGTAATACAGGATTTGGTAAGATGTTCTCTCCATTTAATTTGATTAGATCGTAATCCTTAGCTGATTTTAGCACAACTTCATGAGTCCCGACGACTTGCCCAAAGTGCCAGCCCTCCAAGCGCAGGAAACCGAGGTGGTGCTAAACAGCTCGGCGGGAACCACAGCCTCAATAGCCACCACTTCTTCGCCCATGGCCAACCACAAGCAGGGATCCCCGCCCGCAACCCATTCCCAGCAAACTTCACCACAGAAGAGTAGATATAAGAATCACAACAATAACCAGGTAAATAATATCCAAAACCCCTCTGTAAACCGTTCTAAAAATATGAATTACAGGAGGATATCAACTCTATAGAAAGCATTTCCAGTTTCCCGAGGTTTCAGGGAAACGCCACCGACTTCGATTGGATCGACGACATGGTGCAACAGCGTAACTGCAACGAGGTGATGCACAAAAACAAGAGAAAGAAGTCTAAGAAAGTCGAGGGCCTGGAGGCCGATCAACTGGATGGCAAGCTCTTTGGCTACGACAATGACAAGGCTAAATTGAATGGCAAGGATGATGGCGACAAGGACGAAAAGGTCGTCAAATGCTTGTACTACTCACTCATGTGCTGCGACTGTACTATATCTTAAATGGGTCGTACGAACGTAACCGCGTCCATGTAAAATACCTCTCAGCCACCTATGTAAAAAATATATATATATTCGATTTTGTATACTTTAGCATACGCAGCGACGTAATAAGACATTGAAGAAGACAGAAGTATTACCGAATTTATAATGATTTACATGGAACTAACATTATGAACATTCGAATAAATGTCGAATTCCAAATCCCACTACAGCTATTTGTAGTGCATTTTTGGTTTGAATTTGAAATAAGTGATCGAAACATATGTATATTAATTAGATATTTTGTATTTTTGTAAATAAAATATTTTCTATCAACAGAAACACTTATTTAATTCATTTCGGAGCTAAATAATATAAGATCATCAAGATCTTGTATTTTTGATTACTTTATAAAAGAAATCTAAGAAAAAGTGAGAAAATATTGCTATCTCTTTCATATAGGTGCGGATCACAAATAGTTAATACTAACTATAATCACAAAAATATTTTGCTCAGCTCCTTTAAAAGTGTTTCCATTTATTTAAAATTTATTAAACTAAAAACATTAAATCCTAGGACTATTTTTTTTTGTACCGAAATCAAGTTGTTTTTTATCTTCCCTTCGAAATAGAAAAGATATGGGGGCTGGATCAATAAAAAACGACACTGTCATTATTCAACTTGACATAACATTTTTCATAAAAATTTAATACAAACATTAAATTTACAAATATATATATAAAAACAATTCACAATCACATATAAATTTTTATCATTTTTCAGATGTTAAATATTTCGATTCGCTATATTCCTCAAAGCAAGGTTACAATTTACTAGTCCAGAGCAAGAAAGCCAAGATCAAAGTTCTTGTTGGTACAATCTATGTTCGCTGTTGCGTTGTCCATCGATCAATCAATCAATCAGCTACGGATGTTTATGTTTGTACGGCTCGTTGTCGATGGATACGGATTCCTGTCCGCCGTCGCATCATAATGAATATCATCATCATCACCGTTCTCATTGCACCTTCGTGGTTGTTGGGACTCTGCTTTCTGCGCTCCTTTGCAGTGAAACTCGATCGCATCAATATCATTTGTACTCTCAATGTAAAATTCGTGTCCCAGATCTTTACCCTTGCGGTCGTAGACAATCCGGTTTATATCGGTGCCCAGATTACCATCCATCTCATCCTCGGAATTATCACCATCTGTATCTTCGTCCTCGCCAATGTTAAAAATGAATCTTGCATCGCTGGTGGGCTTGGCGGACAAGTTCTTTCGCCTGCCCGACGATGTGCTTGCTATTTTCCTATACCTCACTGAATTTCTGGATACATGGTTGCTATTACGCTGGAAATTAGACAATTAAAAGGTTTAATTTTCATGTTTCAGATAGGAAATTCCAGAAAATTACCTGTAAAACAGCAAAGATGATGGAGAATATCGTTATGATCAAGAGGCAGATGGCCACAGCAATAGCTGTGATGGCCGTTAAAGGCGAGTCTAGTCGCAGGACGAACTCCCTGCTATTCCCATCGCTCTCAAAAGATCCGTGCTCAGGCTCGCCGCTTTTGTAGGCACTTCCACTGCCGATCACCGTCCGCCGTTTGCCGCCCGTAGAGGTAGCTTTGCATTCGCCTGGAAAAATATTTAATTATTATTAAGTTAATTAAATCAACAGAAAACGAAATAGACCAACTAGAGCAACTCTATAATTTTTCCCAGGTTATGATAGAAGGTTTTTACAAAAAAAACCACACCCTACATCTGTCGAGTTAATGCCAAAAAAATGATGACTGAACATTGGACTATACTCGTGGGACAGGGCTCTTAACTAAGGTAACTTCCGACAAACAACACACGTACATAACTTTAAAAACATGGAAATCTATAACATTTATCCTAGTCCTTAAGGCTACTTCTAGAAAAGATGTTAACTATACCAATACAAACTTATTTCAAACAAAAATAGTTCTTAATGGGATACTAGATACTCATTTAAAATACATGTTCAATTAGGTTACAGTATAAAACCCCTACCAGTTTCTCCATCGCAATTGCAGCAGGGCGCTGAGGCGGTCTTCTCGGCGAGCGTCTGATTCTGGCAGCACGGCACACACTGGCTGTTCAGCTGGTCCAGATGGAGTGGCGCCGCACAGGCCTTGCAGGAAAACTGGCCGGGACCGAAGCAGGAACGGCACGAGTCATGGCAGGTCTTGCAGGTGGACGTGGTTGTATCATAATACTGTGAGCTGAGGCACTCCATGCACAGGCCGCCATCGAGCATCGAGTGTGGCGGGCAGGAAGTGCAGGCCAGTGGGCCAGCATCTAAAATTAGAAAATCCCATTAGTAATAATATGATATAAGAGGCCTTCCAATTTATATACCATTGCAGGTCTTGCAGTAATGATGGCACTTCTGGCAGCCAAAGTCAGACTTGTAGAAGCCCTCGGGGCACTCGGGGTGGCATTCGCCGGCGGCCAGCTGCCAGCCAGCCGGGCACTGGACGCACTGGTTGCGCCGCGGACCGCTGCAGGTGTGGCAGCTCAGGTAGCACTTGGCGCAGATGCCGCGGTCACTGTAGTAGCTAAAATAACAAAGGCACATATTAACACTGAGTTAGAAGAGTGGCCAGTCAAGGTTTGGGACTAGTAGCCTACCCATCGGCACAGGTGGTGCGGCACTCGCCGTTCTGCAGCTCCAGCCCCTTGGAACAGTTGCTGCAGTTCGTCCGCGAGACGCACTGGCTGCAGGTGTGCAGGCATGGCGAGCAAACAGAGCCCGCCTCCATGAAGAAGCCCTCGCGACAGCCGCTCACACAGCGACTCTGCTCCAGCAGTCGACTGGGGCCACAGGACATGCAGTTGGTCTCCGCCGGTCCGTTGCAACTGCCGCAGGAAGTGTGGCAAGAGCTGCACTGCCCCGCGCTCTGGCTGAAGAACTCAGCTATGGGTAGAAGATAGATAAAATTTCTTAATATTTTACAGTCTTCTGCAGCATTGAATGTTTTCAGATCTCTTACATTCACTGCAGCCCTCGCTCCCGGCCACGATGCACTTGTCACTCTTGTTCAGCGTCCAGTTTTGAAGGCACTCGGAGCAAACTCCGTTGCTGGTGCAGGTCTTGCAGCCCTCCTGGCAGGGCATGCACTCCAGCCGTTTCTTGTCGGCGTAGAATCCGTCTGGACAGCTAATAAGGCATTTGTTTTGCCAGGCATATCGACTCGAGCGGCACGTGATGCAGTTCTGGTCCGTGGGGCCATTGCATGTGGCGCAAGTCGAGTGGCAGAAGGCACATCTGTCGAAGGGGTAGCATTAACCTCCAGTTCCACACTTATCCATCCATCTACTCACTTGTTATCCTCCGTTTCGTACGTGTCCAAGGGACAGGCCGAGTAGCATTTGTTCTCATGCATGACCAAGTGGTGGTCACAGCTGGTGCAGAACTCGGGATGATCCTGGCACGAGGCACAGTTGGGCTCGCAGGGCACACAGGTTCTATTCCTGCTATCTGCAGAGAGGAATAAACAAAAACCAAGCACATTACAAACATGCATAAAAGGCTAGTTCCAGCATCAGTTATTACTTTCAAAATATCCGTCTGGACAAAATTGCAGGCAGACGGCGAGATCGATGACGTGCAGGTGGGCCGGGGCACAGGTAAGGCAGCTGTCGGGTCCAGCCCCAGCGCACGTTTCGCAGGTGTCGTGGCAGGGCCAGCAGATGCCCACCTGGTTGGGGAACGAGCGCGGCGGGCAGCGGCTCACGCAAGTGCTGTGGAAACAGAAAACGATTAGCCATGTATCTCCCAGTTGGCCTTGCTGTCATCGCTTACTTGTCCAGCCGGTAGTGACTGCAGGCCACGCACTGGGTGGGTCCACGGCCATAGCAGCCCGAGGAGTCGCACTCGGCATCGCAGGAGTGCAGGATCTTCTTGTCCCCATCCCTAGCATCTGGTGCTGCTACCAGCTGAGCAGCGGAGGCTGTAAAGCCAACGGATTCCGCAGACGAGGCAACGGAAGCGGTCACATTCTGACCGTCGAGAGTAGCTGTTGCTGGCTCTGGATTAGAGCCAGCGCTGCTAAAGATATTCTGGTAATTGAGGTAGCCGGCAAAGCTGTCCGTATTGAAATTGCCACCCTCGTTGGCCGGCTGGCCAATGTTCGAGGCCGACGGGATGAGGAATGGATTCGAGCCGATGGGGCTGCGCAGCTGGGGACTGCTGCTGAGCAGCTCCGACTTCAGACGCATCGGCTGGCTGGAGGTGCCGTAGAAGATTAGCTGCCACTTGGACAGGATGCCGGGTTGGTTGACGCGCCGCCGCCCTCCATTGATCACCTGCAGGGTCCAGCGGCCTTCGGCCTTTTCGCCCCAAAAGTGCACACTCAGGAAGGGCCAATCATCAAAGTTGGACTTGACAATGTCACGTGGTCGTTCGAACAGCAGGGTACTGGTGGTGCCCATAGGCGAGGTGAGCAGGATACGCAGGTTTCCTCGTGGGAAAAACCTCAGCGTTATGCGACATTGCACATGCTCCAGGTACCGCACCTCGTTGATGGTCCCCGCACACCCATTGACGTCCATGTGCGTGGCCAGCGTATAGCCAAAGGCGCCCTCAATCTTTCGATCCTCATTGTTCTCCCGCGACTTGCAGATATGCTGCGGCGGCACCGATGACCATTGCTCTGCCAGCGACACCATGGCACCTGCATCCATCAGTCCATAGCCAAACTTATGGCTGTACTTTCGCTTCACCCCGTTCAGCGTCCAACCGGCCTCCTTCTCTAGCGGCGCCGGCCTCGAAGTGTACACCACCAGGTACTGCATGTCGCGCCACGTCAGCTCTGGATTGGCCTCCAGCGCCAGGGCACAGATCCCAGCTGCCAGTGGCGCTGAGGCCGAAGTGCCCGTATGCTCCACGGTGCAGATGTGGTCGGGTCGCAGGCGGCCATCCATGTCCACGGTGGCCACGCTTTTGTCATGACCCGGTGTCCCGGAGCTGTAGGTGGTGGCCAGCGTGGAGGAGCACTCCTCCAGGTACCAGGGCTTGAAGCTGTAAAGGTATTAGAGTCAGTATCATTCCCTTTAAAGCTCTACCTTAAACTTACCCTGCTTGGGTGGCACTCGAAATGGACAGGGTAAAGATGGAGTTGGTGTAACCATCGCAGTTGCACGAATCTGTATAGCGGCCACCATTGCCCGAGGCCCACACAAAGATGGAACCCTTGCCCTGCCGTCCGCTGGTCACGCCATAGATGAAAGCCCGACGCGCCAAAGGCCCAGGACCATCAACAGTGGAACCATCATCTTCGGGTCCCCAGGAAGCGCTGTATATATCAATGTGGGCGGGATTAAGACTCAAGGCCTGGGCCTCCACCACATCGTTGACCTTTCCGTCCAACATGCGGACTCCTAAATGAACAATAAACATCTTTAATAGATACTAGTTAAGATTGATGACTGGGATCACTTACCACCAATGCTGGCATTGTAGGCCACACCCACGCCGCAATAGTTATTGAAGGCCACGGCGGCCACCTCGCCAGCACAGCGGGTTCCGTGCTTGTTGTCACCATTGTCCTGGGGCGTGGGATCCGAGTCGTTGCCGTTTATGTCGAATGAGGCATCTGGATCCTATGTTTTGTATAATAGTTGGTATTAAAGGGTATTACTTATCTAGTAAAGATAATACTTACATAGTTCTGGGCCAGATCGGGATGGTTGGTTTGAATGCCATCGTCCAAAATGGAAACGACCACGCCCTTGCCCGTATAACCTTTCTGCCAGGCTGGACCCACATTCATGTCCAGGCCATCCTTGGCACCGCCATTCTATAAACAAGTTTTATAAGAGTTCATGGAAAGATTAATACGTATGAAATATAATAAATAGTTTAGGAACATAGGTACATAGACACAATCACAATGCAAAAAGCTCTAAATTTAGTAGGTTAGATTATAAAGTAGTTTATTTCAAATATATTTCTTATCAACATTAGTATAAATGTTTCAAAACAAGTTAAAAACAAACTACTTAAATGGTGAACAATGGACTCTAGACTAAATGGTTTCATGAGGCATGCATTTAAGTGAGAGATGATCACATACTTTACTCACCAGATACCACTGTTCCTTAAACAACGGATCCGGAAAGACAAAATGCGAGCTGACGTCCCGGTACTCCATGCGCGGCGAGTGCGAGGCTAACGATATCGACTCTGGGGAGAATGAAAGATGCGGATTCTGATCGACAACGTAGCCGCCGGGTTGGCGTAAAGGATTATACGGACTGTAGGTGGGTAGATCCTGGTAGGGTCCGTCTCTCTTCCGGCGCACCTTTTCGTGCTGCTGCTGCATCCATTTTACCTGCATGGGCAATGGGTGTTTATAAAGAGTATAGTAATAGGATATGGTTGAGTCCTACTTACCTCGCTCTCTGATTTAAGGGCTCCCTGGTGCTTGCGGCTGGAGCGCAATGAACGCTTCGACACATGATGGTGCTGGAACAGGTAATAGTTGTCCAGGGATCCAATCTATAAGAAGGGATAGAGGGTATTATCAAGATTGCTGACTGAGGGGTTTGTCAAATAACATATTTTTAAACTGATTATTATAAATACCTATTGTATATAATCCTATCCTAAGAATGTAGCTCACTTTCATTGTTTTTTTTAAGATACATAACAGCTTAGGCTTCAAACTCGAAGAAGTCGTCGAGTTAAGAAAAACACGATTACGTAATATCGATTATCCATACAAGTATATATAAAGCTGTCCACTCAAAACTGAAAATCAACGCATTGCCCAATCCTTTTAAAAGATACTATTTCATTTTCTTGTCCGTAATATAAAATAATATATAAATCTATAAACTTGAAACTAAGAATCAAGAAACATCCCAATTATCTTAAATTAAACTATTCAAACTTATTGTTTATATTAATAATCTATCTTCTATTTATATAATATATCTTCAATGTATATAATCTATATTCTATGTATTTAAAGCTATCCACTTAAAAATAATAATCAACGCATAGCCCAATCTACTTAAATTAAACTATTAAAATTGTTTATCATTCAATTTTTATAACTCTAAATAGAAATCTACTTTGCTGTTTTTTTATTCCTAGTAATGATATGATATAATAATGACAAAATACATTTTAATAAAGTGTGTGGAACTTAAAAAAGAATATTAAGATGTTGTGTTTTAATCTTAACTCACATTATGTATAAGAAAGGATCTTAAATTTATCCCGCTTTAAAAAAAAATGGATCCTTACCTGTCCCTTGTTGATAAACCCATGTTTGTTGGCTATGACATCTGCCACTTGCTGGCCAGCTGGAATGTTGACGGCGAACTCGTTTGTGTATATCGCCTCCTCGGGAATACTGAAGGCGCCAAACATATCGACCCCGTCGAAGTCGAGGCTATTCGCCATCTGGTGCTCAACCTCTTCATCTTTCGCACTGGCATTTGTGTGAGTATTTTCATAGTTATTATTATCGTATTTGCCGCCACTAATGGTCTGTGCTTGACCTGCTCTATCACCTCCAGGGCCGGAATCGACCTTGTAGATGAAGCTATTGCTGTTGCTATTGCTGTAGCCGTGGCTATCATCATCATCGCGTGATGGGCTGGTTGTTGTTCTACTACTGTTGCTGAGTATTCCGGCATAATTCTGAGTCTCACCCTCACTGCTTCGTAGAGCACAACTAGTATTTGGGCTTAGGATTACTAAAAATAATACAAAATATATACAGCTCTGTGCCATTCGGTTAAATGTACATAAATAGATTCTATTGAGTTTCGCCGTTGCATTTGCCGTCGTTCCGGGGTCATGGACGTGGATTTGGAGTATCTTTCGCCGTCCTATCTTTCGGTACGTTGGCTCTCCGAGAGGTTTCTTAAGGCCACCACAGCAGGATGGGCCCCGTACTGGGTCCATCATCTTCTGTTTCTCCAAGGCGGACCATTGATCTGTGTTGATCTGTGGCGTGCATCCCACTCCACCGATGGACCCTTTATTTGACATATTTAACTAAGATTTAGCTAATAGTATTAAGGTAGTTTGATTCTCCCGAAGAGTCCGTTTGCGACGTGTCCCTTTCCTGTTGTCGTACTCATGAATCTATTTTTTTGATCTGCTATCCGACGATCTGGTATCTGAAAAGAACAAGAAAGCACTTTATTCATATTGTTATGGGATGTACACATAGGAAACCTTGGGACCGGTTAAACGTGGGGTTTATCACCAAGATGCCAAGATGCCAAAATGAATCATATTCCACTGATATTATGGGTAAAAAACGATGGAGTTGCGGTTGTGGCGGTGCTTACTTATTAATGAGGTGCCTATTTGCGATGTGCCATTGTTCGTGGGGTGACACAACAGAATCATCTGAGGGGAACCACATGGGTAAGTGTTGACAATGAGTAATCTTGAATGGCCATCAGTTATTATAATATACCCCCATATCGTTAGTTTCTATCGTTTTTCCATCCTATCGCCAATAAACCAAAACAGCTGGCAGATCCAACTGGTCTGCCATATGTGTGCATTGTGCAAAGTCCCATTCTAATTAAGTTTTTGAAATACAGACATTCACTATTTCGAAAATGGCGTTACTTCAACTTAGGTTAGACTATGTATGTTTATAGAAGATCTAAGGATCCATTATGAAAGTTTAATAGAACATTACTACTATATTTATCTTGCATAATACTGTTATTAAGGATTAAGATGGGGTTTATTTTTGTTAACATATGAAAGTATATTGGGTATAGAGGAAAGTTTTTGTTTCCTTATTAAAAATTAAAGATTTAAAAATGTAACTTAAGGTCCCCCGCCTTTAAAAAGAAACGGTGTTTTATAATGGAACCGTTTAAACATTCCGTATGCGTTTCCAATTAAAAAATAATGTATGCATGCACATGACGCCTGCATATAAACTACATCTATACATACATAGGTGCATGTACCGCTTCTTCTAAATTTCATGTCGGCATGGCATATGTATGTTTACCAACCAATACATATGTTTATCCCATATCCATGGGTACATAGGATATGCAGTTATGTGCATGGCCAGACATACATGCAACATAAGAAGGCTGGAAAATATTGGTTACGGTTTCATATCAACAGTATCATATGTACGTACTTCGATTCCGGTTTCTGTTTTACTGTGCCATTCGTTTATAAATCATATAAAGTAAAGCATGTCTGTTTGTACATACATACATGCTTCACTTTTGCCGAATATGCACGTCTGTGTGTCTAAGCATTAAACGTACATAAATACATAAGCAAGTTCGGCTTCTCCCAGTTACCCTCTCTTTCCACATGTTTATAAAATCACACATCCCCATTTAATCACACTAATTTCGCACGAAAAACAACAATGTAAGCCACCAAGCCACCTTATATATATAGGTATATATTTCATGCGTCTGATAATGTATAAATTGATGTATGTCTAGGCATGCGTGTGTGTGTGTGTGGCTTTATACACATTCGCAACTTTATGCGTAAGAGTTGCCATTTCGATGGCACATACATCTGTACATATGTATGAAATCACGTAATGCATAAATGCATTTGTATGCTCTTCATTTTTGTTGTACATACATACATCACTGGGCATCGAAAATGGTAAAACACAATTGATGTAAGCCAATGTATTATCGAGTATTACAAGTTTAAAAGCAATTTCGGATTCACATTTTGGGAAATAAATCACAGAGGTGCAGACACAATTGGGGGGCTTTAAACCTGCAATCGAAACGACTGAAAACTGAAACTGAGACTGAAACTGAAACTTGGGGAATCGAATCGAAAGAGAACGCGTGCTTACCATGCGTACATAGGAACTAGCCGAAACGTACATATAGGACTAAAATCCGAAATCCGAAATCCGAACCGACCGAAAACCGACCGAACCGAACGAACAAACGACGCAACCTCGACTGCGCTCAAGCTTAAACTGAACTTTATTTTGAAGTTAATACATACATATACATAAATAGATGCGGCTATAGCCAACGTTGTTGCTTGTTTTCTGTTTCTTTCTCGCTGGATTTGTGCTAACCGCATACACAAACACACGGCAAACGATTCGTATGTACATATGTATGTACATACAAACGGACGGGCAGTCGTGCAATCAAACACATTCGTATGTACGTTACATACACTTTAGTTCGTTTGTATGTGCCATGTTTATGCATTGAAAGCACAGCTTTTGGAGCTTTCAAAACAAAATGCAAAACATAACACGCAACTTGGTGCTGTAACAAAAATATTAAGTATTACGTACGCACGCACACAGACGTGCAATTTGGTGCCGTACACCACCATGATGATAAATACACATTTAAGACGTGTTTCGATAGGAAACCGAAACTTTCGTGCAAGCCAAGTTGTACATACAAACATACATACAATCGAACCGTTGGAAGCTTGACTTTTGTATATGTACATTACGATGTACATACATACATACATACGTGCGAAGACGCTCTCTAAGCGCTGACATTCAAACAAGAGATAACATTTAGCGGCAGCAAGGTTTTCGTTTTATTTCGTTGTTATTGGCTAGCAGAGATGCGAGACTCGAGATTAGCGTCTCCATTTTCCGCTTTTATTTGACCTGAAAAAAGTAAACTCCGCAGAAAAAAACAAATCCCCCCCCCCATACAAACATGTTTGTCTGTATGTAAGTGAGCCAAAGATTTTGGCAAGTCCCCAGGCACATGTCTACATATATATTACATACACACACATACAAATGTGAAGGCAAAGCGCCGCTTTTTAAAGATCTGCCTTACCATTAAACAATTATTCGCGGTTAGGACAGGTTATGGTTGTTTCCAATGGGAAGTAATACAGACTTTAACTGGGCGCAAATTGAACTACACTGAGATGAAAAAGCGTGAGCGTGAAGGACCTATTTGATGTATTTTATCAAATTCAGTTAGCATTTCGTATAAACCATTTAAAAAAAATCCCCCTTTGATATGTAGCTGATTAAAAAAGCTTCATTTCCGGTCGCATCGGAGCGTTAAATAGCAGAGAAAGCGCAAAATAATAGTCACCTTTAAATATTTGCAGTGATGGTGCAGTGTTGCCAGATTGGTAAACGTTGTTAGCATCCTTCAGCACAAAACAGCTGTTCATCTATGAGGTTAGGTATTCAACTTTTATAGTAAAAGGAGCCCATAAGTTTTAATTGACAAATTAGTTCACTATTATATTTTCCCATTCGGTATTTTGCTTGTTTTCCTTCCACTTTCTGTTAGGATGGCATAATGGTAATTTTCCTTCTGCAAAATAATTCCTAAAACTAAGATCGACTGACCCCGAACTCCAACTAAAAACAAAATCAGCCTTATTTAGTTTCATATGAATTTTTTTAATAAAGTTTGGTTCAGCATTTGACTGTCTGCGGTTTTTGAAGTAACGAAAAAAGTTTACAATTTTTGTGTTAAACAATACAGTTGATATCTGTTCCAATACATAAACCATCATATCCGAATGCAAGTCTGGAGAGGAGACGTCTTTTGCAAAACCAAGTAAGGTATCGTCCAGTTGTTTGATCTCCTGCAAACATAAAATGGATTAGTCAAATGTTCTTCAAATGCTCATTTTAAAAATGCAGCGTATTTAGGAGAAGGCTGCAACAAAACGGAAAATGGACAGCAAACCCACGTTGATCGGCCAAAAAAACCAAGCAACGTTGATGGAACAATAGAAATTTTAAGAAACACTTTATAGCTTTAAAGTGTTGGTTACAATTAAATATAGATTACCTGATATATGTTAGCGCTTTGCTGCCAGTCGACTTGTGTTGACTTGTTTTGCAAGCAAAGACACCATAATTGCAATCTTGAGAATACATCTTCGGCCAATGCTGAAGAGTTTCGTCGAAAACGAAAACAGCTAATCGCTGGTTCGACCCCAAAACAATCCAGACGCAGAATCTCATCCATAAAACAACAGTTTTCAGAGATCTATTTGGTCACTTAAGCGGTTTGCGCTGTGCCCATTCCAAAATTGTCGAGTTTCTGTAGCGGCACACCTTGCCAACAATTTTAAGAATCTTCATGGGTCGAACATGGAAAACCTTTTATCAATAACACAATCCAATCACAAATCATGGATTTCGATTTTTGTATGATTGCTGTTTGATCGCTTTTGTTCATTATTTCAAACACATTAGATCATGGGTTTTGTTAAAAATAATTCCCCTAAGTCTTCTTTGGAAATAAAATTCCTCGTTCATCCTGTCATTAAAATAGACAACTCTGCATCAAATTTAATCAATAAGTCGCAGTAATAAAAATGAATTTCTAATATCAGTTCGACTTCAATAGTTTTCAAATCCGTTTGGTAATTTTTTTTAATTTCGAGTGAAACCATCAATTTTTAAACGTTTATGTCAAACATAACAAACTTCTACAAATTTACCCAGATCGATAGGATAGCTTCATCACCCATATCAACAAAATTCAAAACAATGTCCCAAAGTCGTATTAACGACTATATCTACATTAATAACATTAAAAAATATAAGTAGTTCCAATTTTTCCAGATATTTCCTATGGATGATCCCATCCAATGGAGCGGTAAATGATTCAGTTGTCCAATTTATTAATACAAATGTATTTATCTGTAAAAAAAAAGCGATGACTCGAATTCGAAAGATGTGGACTAACACCTTTATTAGAGAAGCAAACCCATAATTAAGACCATAATTAAACCTGTTCCACTTTGTGGTTTAATTTGAAGACGCGTACGTATTATAAACGTTGAAGTGAAGTTGTTCGATGTATTTCATGGCAATTTCCACCATTCCTTTGGTATAATTAATTGTTTGCTGTTTAAAAATCCATTGTTGAGCTTTTTTTCCACCCATAAAACACCCATATGCCTCTTTAAAAACCAGTAACTGGTGTTTTGGCTTATTCATATTGCCGTCATACAATTTTGAACGAAAATAAAATCATTTTCTGGTTAATTTAAAATAGATCTAAGAAAAATGAATACGAGGACAGAAAGGCATTGATATTCTTACAATTTGGTAAAAAGTATTATCTGGTTTTTTTTTTTAAATACTGTTGATCGTTCCGATCGTTCCTTACAGTCGCAATTCGATACGACTTACAAAAGTTTTGCAAGAACCATTACTTTTTCGAGGTTAGACTTCTTATCAACCCTTAACTCAATAATATTATTTATGAAATTCAATATCAATGAAGAATTAGGTATTTGTAAAATGAAAGTTTAAAAAGGTTTATTGAAAAAAATAATATTTTTTCAAGAAGTGTTCTCCATAATATTTGAAGATCTTTTTAATGTATTTAAATGTCCGATACAACCCCCAATGGTTAAAGATAGGAAAAATTCCTTCTCCCAAAAATCGTAAGACCTAGTATTGCAATTTTGTATTTCGTAATAGCGCACGAAATAGTGCAATTTTCCATCTAAAATGATTCCAACGTTATGGTACATGCTTTAAGATGCAAGTCATCACATTCTTTAAATAAACCTGTAAAAAAACTTGAATATGAAAATAATTAAATTATTTTAGCTGTAGGGAAGTAAATTAGTTAATTTTCACAAGGGCAGGTATTACCTTTTCCCAATCGCCATGGCATTGAATTAATCATCCTTCTCGGAGAGCATTTTCTATGAGAAAGCGCTGGACGTTGTTATCCCACAATAATCTTGAGACGTCTTAATCTTCTCCCGAAAACCAATGGTCAAATTAGCCACCAATACCAAAATATATATTAGCTTTGATTGCATTGTACACCCAATAATTGTTTCCTTTGTGCTTAATAATTCATTTTCATAACTGACTAAGCATGATATCTATATTTCCAATCCAATAATTCAGTTAACATAACGAAAACAGAAAATTTAAGAACTAATAAGACAAATTGCAGTTTCGAAAAAGCCTAATACCAAATTTCCGCAAAGTTGAAAAGCATTTATGTCATGCAAAAATATTTTTAGAATAGAGTATTCGAATCGCTGGCTTCCAGGTATATATTTTATGACATGTTATTCCCCAATGTAAAATATTGCGTCCGAATTTGAAGTAAATATTGCCAAAACTCAGAAAGATAAAGCATTTTTTGGGAACGATCCCATGCATTTTAGGTTCATATCAACTGAACCGAATAAATCCCGATTTTATAAAGTGAATATGCCTATCGCAATATACTCCCATAGTATGTACGTATTCCCCATTGATTCTGCTAGGTTATAAGAATGTTATTATCAGTATATATAAATCCCAAATAAAAAAGGTTAAGCCATAGGAAACGCACTGTACAATTATTTTGTCCCCGTTGTAATTCTTACGAGGGTGTTACAGAAATCCTTTTCTACGCAATTTGGTTGAAAGAGATTTCTGGGACACCCACGGTTGTTTTTCTTACCCAGTTTGAGCGATGTATCAATATTTTGCTGGATTGAATATATTAATTTATTAAAGGTTGAAGAGGGAAGATTCACAATTTTATTTATTTTTATGGTTATGCTTCATTTTAGAAAAAATTAAATTGTGCCAACATGAAATATTAATTAAAATGTCAAAATTCTATATTATTATTTTTGGTTTTAATTAATGGGAGTGGGCTTGTTTAAAGTTATTTAGCAAAAGAAATTGGAAATTTGTAGGTTAGGGTACAAGAAAATAAAACCACTCCGTACATAAAATCAGTATATTGTACAAACAAATTCTTTTCGCTGATTACACTCGAAACGCGAAATGTAGGTGGAGAAGTTTGCAATCCTGAAATTATTCGCCCGATCCAAAAATCAGGAATCGGTGAACTCTTTTTCTTTTTCCAAAGGTTTACAAAATGAATTATATTTGAAAATCCGAGTTCAAGTCCCCTTTAAATTTTGGCAGCGTTGCCAGATCTCTCTGCTATATAATAGCCATATTTAAAATGGTAGACAAAAAATCAATATACCATAAATTAAAAGCGCTGAAAACAATTTTTTTTTAATTTAAAGAAATAAAAAAAACTATATGCAAATTAAAATATTTTAAAATAAGGTGCATTTTAAAAATGTAGCTTTGTATGCCTCCCAGTTTTTTTTTAGTTTTCACTTGAAGTGGGCAAAAAAATGGGAAGAGAAATAATAGCTTTTTAGTTTCAATTTTATTTATCTATCAGTAGCAAAATGTGTGTACAATGACAATGGTAATTTAGAGTGAACGTATGATTTAGACTGAATTTTGATCTCCGACAAATATTTTAACTACATTTTAAATCATAAATAAAAAAATAGACTATTCGGAAAGCATAAATGCAACACGAAGTTCCATTTGCGCACATCGAATGATTTCAACAGGAGAAAGATCCGCACCAGATGGAGCTAATGGTCCATTCGCTCATCCGGAATACTCACCGTTTTCGACGATATTATGGAATTAATAATATAATTTCATCTTCAAATTCAGCAAGTCGATTAGTAATATATCTGTATATATTTAATTTGAATTATGGATAAAAAAAGAATCATATTTGGAGAATGTAGTCACCACATACATAATTTAAAATTATCGTTATGATTAAATAGACGCACGTAATGAGTTCTATTTTTTTCTTTTTTGGTGCAGTACTGCACTTATATGCAATCATTTTGGGATTTCAATTGGGTATTTTTTAAGGTTCATCCTTTGCGGGTCATAATTTTATAGTTGCCTCTTACTAGGACCGATTGATAGTATTTGACTAAGTAGTTAATCAAATCATATTGGGGTGCATTCGATTAGACGATCCATTTATGCTAGTTTATTTTGTTCACTCGCGAACAAGCAAGGTCAAAATTGTGAAACGTAATCAATAATGGAGAGAGTACGTTATTATTTCATCCTCATATGTATGCTCCAGTGTCTAAAAACGTCGGCGTCCCCATGGGACATTATTTCCTCCGCCATTATTTCCGCGTTGATTGCCGCCTTGGTTCATATTGTTAACCCCAAATTCAAAAGCGAAGGAGTCCTATTCAAGCAATGAAATACAATTGTTCAATTGAGTGTTGCATTAGCCAGGTGGAACCCAATTTAAAAAGGGGGGGGAAAATGTTATCAAAAATATGAGCCCACTGATAAAAATTAAATATCTATATCGGTGGCCCACCATACACCCCATAAATAACCATATATGTATCCCCAAAACGGATTAATCGATTTCCCCTCTATCTATTTAGTATGTAAAAATAAATAATGGATTTTACTTTGTGTACCATCACGGTAAGCCCAACAATTTAGTATTGATACTTTCGAATGTGATGATTCATAAGGCAAAATTAAAATGCATACATACAAAAATAGAATTAATACCCCCACAAAGTCCTAAATGCATCCCAGTTTTTATAAAAATAATATATACATTTGGATATATACAGAATGGCTGATGAAAGCCGCTACCAGAAAGTATTAATAACTCTTTTCTATTGAAGTAATCTGCTTATATTTTTTTTTTAGATTCAAAACGATTGGCTAGTTTATTTAAAAATATTTTTGTTGATTAGAGTCCAAAAGTTTCTGTTCAAAGAGAACATAGGGCAACGTTTCGCCATGATCCGTAATACATAATAATCCAAAATAAGAAGCATGTTTAAACCAGCGGTCAGCAGCGGGAAAAGCTCTGCTCAGCCTCTGCCGGCACACGTACAGCGTACATTAGCAGTTGTCACACACATTGATAAGCTTCCCCTTGAATGTTACTCACAAAATAAAAGACAAAATGTCATTGTCATCAGTCATCGCAAACCGTAAAGCACAATTTAAACTTATTTGCAGACTTTCTGGCATAAATAGTTTTCCCCAGACCCACAGATATTTCAAGAACTTTACTTCCTTGAAGGAAGAGTTTTCTGCACAGAATTATTCACCATACGGTGTGGTATTTACAAGACGTTGCAATTCCACACATAGCCCAATCTATTGTGGATGAATTGCTACAAAAAGTTGCACCCCAGGTTTTAAGATTTAAAAAAATACCCCACAAAGCACCTGTGGTCCCCAGGTCGCCTGACCTCTTTTCATAAAATACAGAAAACTAAAGCAATCCATTTGGCCTGGATATGCCCAACTGATTATTCTTTAACATAAATAAAAAAGAATTAATTCCATAGACTAAAAAAAGTTATTTGAGTTTCTTAAAGTAGCAATATTCATCAGCCACCCTGTATATATGAAAGAGAAGAGCGGCAGCCCCCTAAATTGTATTAGTTATTTGCACTATTCAGTTGAAATTAATAGGTAATGCATTCCCGGCTTCATAATCTTGATTTACAGAAGGTGTATTTGTTTATAGCGCTCGAGAATTCGCTCGCGCTTTAATAAAAATAATCTTTTATAGAGATTGAAACTAATTGTAGCCCATGCTATATTATTTAAATCTCTTCGTACCCAAAAATTCCAATACAGGTGAGATTATCTTGTAAGTGTTTTTTGAAAACAGACCAGAATAATTGCCAGAGAAATGTAATCATTCTCTATTCTTTTGTATGAATCATATGTATTGGGTTACGCTTTTATGAGAGCGATAGACAGAAGGCTCTACCACTAATCTGGTGGCTATTAAAGATCTGGTGAGGCTGTAGTTAGGACTTGAACATACCTGTGCATTCGGACCAGCATTGTTTCCAATCATAGTGGAATTGTTGTTGTTATTGCCTATTGTATGGTGATTGAAATGATGATCAGAATGGGGATCGGAACTAGGAATGACATTTGATTTCCCTCCTACCTCTGAAAACTTCAAATGGTGAATTGCTGTTGCCCCCGAAGTTGTCGAAATTAGAGTTGTTGCCGCCGCCGCCGCCGTTGCCACCACCGCCGCCAAATCCTTCCTGCAGATCGAGCATCGAATTTAGCTGCTGCGCCTGCTGAAACAGTTTGTCCTGCTGCCGGCGCAGAATGTCCTCCTCCTGGCGATTCATGTTGCTCTGCAAATCGCCCTGATGCCGTCGCATTGTCTCCTCCTCGCGCTTGCGCATCTCCTCGGCCTGCTTCTCGCGCAGCTCCCATTCCAACTTCTTGCGCTCATTGTCCACTTCGCGCTTCCTCAACTCTGGAAAAGAAGCAGATGCGTTTATTAGAGAAGTACAAATGGATTTGCTATCATTTCTGATATTATGTATGTTCATTAGGTAATTTAATTTGAATTCCCAAAGCACAACATTGTTTAAAATGTACTTTACCTATTGGTTTCATAGTTTAAATAAGCAAAATCTCATAAATATTAAAACCTTTCTCAAGATAAGAGATATACAACGTATGTATTGTAGAAGACGAATTACATTCATCCGGTGTTTTTATATATAAACAGAATATATATATTCTACATTCATGTTCATACTCATTTTAATTTAAAAGCCTAAATTGTTGTATAAACTAGAGAATTACAGTCGGTCTACAGCAGAGCTCGGATACATTGAGAAAGTTCATTTATTTAATTTGTTCTCATATTATGATTGATATAATTTCCTATTGAAAAACCCCAAATTCTTCTAATTTATCAAATGAAAGATGATTTAACAAAGGATGAAATAAATTATTTTCATTTTAGTTTCAGCCGCTGAAATTCTTTTTAAAAGGCTTACTTTAAATAGGGGCTCTAGTTATTTTAAACAATGATTAAGCTATTCTCTTTGAAGCCTAGCACTTACGCACTTCAATCAAAAAGCCTACGAAATTAATATGTTCGTTCAAAATTTGGTTTGAACGTTGCATTTCGTTGCCTTTTTGATTGAAGTGTATGGTTAAAAATATAAAATAAAAACTGAGAATGATGAAATGGCTTTTCCTAACCGAAAGTCCGATTTAATCGTGGCATACTCACCCTGGCGCAAAAGTTCAGTTTCCTGCTCATAGCGAGCGTACTCCATCTGAGCCTCCAACTTGTCCTCCTCCATTTTCAGCTCCCGTTTGAGGGCGTCCTGCTTGGTTTTGAACAAATTATGCAGCTGCTTCCAACGCGAACCGTACTCATGCTCAAACGAATTGAGATCGGCGAAGCGCGGACCAACGCCGCGCTCATGATTGAAATCGGGCATCTTCTTGTTGAACGCCTTCTCCGGCAGACCATCGGTGTCGTCGTTCACCTCCATCGGTTCGACCAGACACGGACGTAGGGATGCGGTCAGAAAGAAGCATTTCTCATTGCACAGTCGCAGACAGGCGCTGGCGGAAGACTTCTTGGCGAACTCCACAATACCCTCGCCCATGTGCTTGCCACGATCATCGACGGTGATGCTGGCCCGCTCGATGGGACCAAAGATCTCGAAGGACTTGTACAGCAGCTCGTTCGACACGAACGGTGTGAGATTGCTCACCCGCAAGATGGTCGCATTGGGGGCAAAACGCACACGCAACTGGCGACCTTTTCGCATCGATCCATCCAGGGCGCGCTTGGCCTTCTCGGCATTGGGATGGTAGTCAACCTTAAGGAATGTGAAGTTCTTGTCCAGATTCGAGAAGATCTCGCTGATCTCGCCGTACGGCTTGAACATCTCGCGCAGCTCATCGTCGGTGATGTCGTTAGTTAGATTGCCCACATACAGGCGATTGCGGCCAGAGAATTTGGTCTCGGTGGGCACTTCAATGGGTTCCAGTTCAAAGGTGGGTCCGGAAATGCTGCGCAATCGCTGGGAAATAAAGAAGTCCTCTCCGCCACGAGGACCACCGCCTCCGCCCATGTTGGAGCTGTTCATGCCACCAGGACCACCAGGGCGTTGACCCCGGTTCCTGTTGTCACGCTGCTGGTTCTGGGGTCCTCCGCCGCCGCCACCACCACCACCTCCGCCTTGGTTGTTACCCGCGTTGCGACCTCTGAAGCCTTGACCATTTCCTGGTCCGCCATGATATCCCTGACCTCCTTGATTTCCTTGTCCTCCATGATTTGCTTGTCCTCCTTGATTTCCTCCATGATTTCCTTGTCCTCCTTGATTGCCTCCATGATTTCCTTGTCCTCCTTGATTGCCTCCATGATTTCCTTGTCCTCCTTGGTTTCCTCCATGATTTCCTTGTCCTCCTTGATTTCCACCTTGATTGCCTTGACCTCCTCCTTGATTTCCTTGACCTCCTCCTCCACCTTGATGACCTTGACCTTGAACCTGATTTTGGCCTTGGTTTGGCCCTTGTCGCTGATTTTGGCTCTTGTTAGCATTCTGATTCGGTTGATTTTGGCTCGCAGCTGCTGTTGCCGGTTCATTTGTCTTGGCAGGCACATTTGCAACGGCCGCTTTTGGTGTTTCGTTGTTGGGCTTTTGCTATATTTGTATCATATAGTTGGATCAGTACAAAGATATTAACACGTAAGCCACATCAGCAGTAAAAATAACAACTTGTTTAGAGATACTAAACACAGAATCAGAAACCCAATGAAGAACCCAGTATCCCAAATTTGAAAATTCGAATACAGCCCCTTCCTAATTATAATAATAAATGAAACGTCGGATGTGAAATACATGTAAAATCCCTATATAAACATCGATTTTCCGAATTAATAAAACCATAAATAGATTATGGTTTTATAATAAATCTATGTTTATTCTAAAATCGCTGGAAATTGTATGCTTAAGAACTTGTTTTCAGACATAAAAGGTCTTTAAAGATCACTTTTTTGCATTACTGAAAAATAGAGAATGGAGGCTTTTCGAGTCTATATAAATTTATGATGATTAACCTTGTTAAAGTCAAGTTCAGACTTAAAAGGTATTTGAACAGGCCTCACTCACACAGAGTTTAAATAATTTATGAAACCTGCCTGGTAATCAATTGTTCAAACAAAAGTGAAATTAGTCCACAAGGATACTTACATATATGGCTATCACGCACGATTTTGATATGATGTATGTATGGTATCCCTACAGGACTATCTTCATATCATGCTTTAAGCTAAAATACTAACCTATCCCATTTTATCCTATCTTGTCCTATTTTTGTTTAAGTCTCTGTTGTTATTTTTGAAGCAAGCAAAATTGTTTTGATAGTTTCAAATATTTAATTTTTTTTTTGGTATTTAATTAATAATCTGTCCTTGGGACTATAACTAAATGTTATAATTAGTTCAAAATACCTTTTAAAGAGATATACTTTGTAAAGCCTTTTCATCGTTATCGAAACAACAGCAAGCGGTATCGATATGAGAAAGGAACGGCTAATGCACCAACAAATTCTATGTGCAATGTACATTACATTTATGTACATATGTATAGATGAATTATCAAATTCAAAATGTCGACACTTCCCTTTCTCCCAAAAAAAAAACGCCTTGACATATGTATGTGCATATGTGTATGCACCTGCATATTTGGCTACAACTGTTCATTTTGTATGTATTCAGTATGCACAAACATGTGTACGCACATATGTATGTACGTTAGAAAGCTAAAGAACTGAGCATTTGTACGTAAATAAATTTGCAAACAGTAATTTGTACGTATATACACACGTAAATGCGTATAGGATCTGTACCGTTTTCATTATTTACTGACGTGTGTGTATATACACACAAGTATGTATGTATACAGAACATTTGTAAGGCAATTAACCGACCGATAATCGAATCAAATATGACAATATCAAACAGACAAGAATAACTTATAACTTACATTCACATTGGCGGCTGGAAAAGTCCGGTTCTGATTTCCGCCACGATTTTGATTTTGGTTCTGATTGTTGCGATTCCGGTTGGCAGCGAAACCACCCTTGTTGCCAAAGTTCTTATTTTGATTGGGGGCATTACCACCGCCACCCGTTACAGCACCATTTTGGTTTTGGTTCTGGTTCTGATTTTGATTCTGGTTTTGGGCATTCGGTCCACCAAATCGAGCCTTTTTCTCCGCCGGACCTCCGTCGGCCGAATCATTTTGCTTGGGTGCATTGTGCTTGCCAATATTTTTATTCGGCTGCTGATTGCCCCGCTGCTGGCGTTGCGGCAACGGCGTGGTGTTATTATCCAGTTTCACCGCACTCTCCATTTTCAAGTGTATTTATGTATTTATCTCTAAGAAATATTGCCTTTTTTTTACAACTCGCACAACAGACCGCCCTCGAAATTGTACTTCCAAAAAAATTACTGCGAGGCGATTCGATTCCTCTAATCGAATTTGTCAGGGGTCGATAGAGCTGGAAATAACATCGGCAATGTATCGATACATCGATATGCCAAGAGGGCGCCACCAGGACGATTTTGGTCTGTGTGGAATGGAACAGACGCAGAGATGCGGGCTGGAGTGCGTCATTCATTTTCAAATGGAAAATACAAATATATTAAAAATAAAATAGTTCAACATATTAAATACTATACTTTTATACGTTTCTTATAAAAAAAACTTGATAATATAAAGTTATCATAATTAATTAAATTTTATAATATTTTGGCTTGTTAAATTTAATACCACAATCTCACTCAGAATAGATTTAAGAGACATCCAATACCTACCGATATTAGGTTAGCACAAATCTGGAATATATCTGAAAACAAGCTGTATAAATACCCGATTTTATATATGTATAACATCATTGAGAATTTTATTATTTTTAAATGAAAACTATAAACAACATTTAAATAAATAATTAATTATATATTACATTTTTACATTTTGTTTGTCATTTTATTTAATATTATGTCTTTGGCTTGTTCATAAAGCTGTTATTTTGTATACGGTCACGCTGATTTTCTGATTTTTATGTAGTAGGAAAGCCCTTTCTTGAGGTGAAACATCCTTGATTTGAAGACAATCTGAACAGAAAGAAACATCGTTATAAACTTGAATTATATGTGATCATTGATCACATTATTTTAAGGGGTACCTATATCATTGCATCCTTTTAAAACCCGCTTCATACACCCTTCAATCGGTAGACTCAAAATTTGTCTTCGTACAAACTCAAAAATGCTAAGAGTTGCAAAAGTAAGCGCCTTCAGCTTTAAAGATTAGAATATTAATATCAAGTTACATATTTTAGTAAAGATAAAACTTACAGCAGCAAAAACTATATAGTAGACGAGGGTAGTGGGAAATAAAAACAGAATGGCGGAGAAAAATATTGTTGCTAGATATAATTGGCGATTCATATAATTATGAGACTCAGTGCGACCTGAAATTAAATGTTAAAACGTATGTTGCTATTGTATAAATAAACTGTTGAATAAACTTACCTTTTAAAATATTGTACCGGTTCCCTCGAACCACTTGCCATAGCACCGAAAGTCCTTTTCTTTCCACATTGTAGAGCCTATTAAAATTTTTTTGATATTAAAATTTGAATTGTTAAAATATCTTCAAGTACAAACTTACACTTTGGTATAAATATAGAAGCAATGCGAATGTAACCCGATTATGGATATTAGGTCCACTAGTAGCGCTATCTGGAATGTAAGACCCAAGCATCCAAATGCTCCAATGGCCAAGAAAACTTGTCGCACTAAAGGTTCTATGAAATCTTTAAAAGTACAAAATACTTTTAGTAAAAATACATTTGGCAGTTAGACCAAACACTTACCCAAAAATGTCGACCACAATTCAATATGATATTTAAAGCAGTCGAGAAAGAAATTATTCAAATGTATATTTAGCTTGAGACCAATAGGACTGCCCTCCAAAACTTTTAAAAGGCTGTATAGTTCGTCAATAACGTACTAGGAAAATGGTAAAAATTAGTAAATTCAATAATATTCAATTTTAAATGACAGACTTACGTGGGATATTTGTATAAGAAAGTCTCCCGGCTGTGTCGCTAAGGAAAAGAGTATTAACATCAATATGATCCCCAATATTCTGTCAAGTGCTATATTTGCCGGACGAGATCTGTGGAGTTAAAGAAAGTAGTATCGATTAGGTGCAAATTTCTATTATAAAATTAATTACCGCTCATCATATGTCTTCTGCCACTCCTTGAAATGCTTGTAGATACTAGTATGAACCATTATGCTGTTGACAAACACATTTTCAACAATATATTTGAATATTGTTATTGGAGAGTCGGCGATGAGAGTTAGAACATACAGGACAGTCTTTTTGGCATGGTTCTTTGGGTTATTTTGAATCCCAACTGTGGATTGTGTCAGCCTGGACAGCTCGATAAAGTCGCAATCATTGCTATCGTATTCACCATATTCTATAGATCGGTTACTTACAGATTCCCCGCCAATAAACAGATTTCGTATCATTGGTTTTTCATAGAGAATAAGCTTTATGTGCTTGAGATATTCTGGGGTAATACCGGTGTAAACTAGGCTTATATTTGCCTGGCTGCTATTGTATGTGAAACACAGTCGCATATTGAACTTGAGATACTGATTTTGATCTGCATTGAAGTCCACGTTTAGAATAGAACCCAAGAAACGCATATTGCTGGAATCATGATTTATGGCCTTGTCGCGAAACTCCAAATCTAAGGCTTCCAGAACGTAATAAGCCACGACATTGTCTTCATTTATTTGCACTTGGCCGTACAAATCCGTGGGCTTCTTGAGGTAATAATAGTTGAATGGTAAATACACCTTAATGCTCATAATATAATCGTTTAAATGAAAACAACACCGGTATTTTTTTTACTCAAGCAAAACAAAACAATTCGAGCATGCTTGAGAAGGTGGTGCACAATTGCATGTGACGTCACAGTCTCTTTAAATGGAATGGAAGAAATGGAATAATAAAATTATTGTATGCCAAGTAAAGTTATGAACTTTTTTAATTTGAGTACTTTTATATAAAGAAGGGGATTGTAAATAATTTATATAAAAAATGTAATAAAGGTTATTAACTTGCGCCACCTCACAAATTAACACCATGTCGATATGACGATTATTTGAAAAAGCAACCGTTCGATAAACACCCAGCACCCTGGACTCGTTCCATCTCCAGTTTTCACGTGTTCTGTTTTATATCGTTTTATCGATATTATAAATCGACATTTTGTATTAATATACGCAATAGTGGGATACATTTTTCATCGGCATTTTATATAGTTAAAAATTGTTTTCGTTTAAAGGGGATATATATTTTAATTGAACACTACAATGGGATATGATGGTGAGTTCTGCACGAAGTGCGAGTAAATGGTTGGAGTGAATTCGATGCCCAAGTGTGCATAAATAGATGTATGTGGATACATACATACATATGTAAAACTGTATGATAAAAAGTAAAGAAATGGAAAATGTGCAATTAGATATGTATGTGCATATGTTTGATAAGGCAGAATCGCATGCTGACCTTTTTTGGTTTTTGATTTATTTGAAAATTACGTTTTTTATGAAGTTCTGGGTACAAAAATCTTCGGTTGTTGACCGGTTGTTTTTTTTTTTTTAGTACTACCCCATGCATACATACATACATATGCATGTACATATGCTAAACCAAAATGGACTCGGTTTTGTCTTGTTTTCATTAAATAAAGTGCATTTAATGAAATGTTTGAGTGGCAAACAATGTATTTTTGGTTATTTGCCGTGTGCTCTATCTTTTAGTTAGCTTGGAAAATACAGGCATATGTGTCTGCATGCTGATGTACATACATATGTGCGTGCATCAGTGTGTAGGCATCATTTTTGGGTTTCGAATTCATGGCGAATTTGCATTAAAATACCACATCATCATCATCATATCATTGCAGATCGTGAACGAGACCGCGAGAGACGCCGCCATCGTTCCCGATCCCGCGACCGCCATCGCGATCGCTCCAGGGATCGCCGCCATCATCGCAACTCGAGGCGCAAGCCCTCACTTTATTGGGATGTACCGCCACCGGGATTCGAGCACATCACCCCCATGCAGTACAAAGCCATGCAGGCGTCCGGACAAATCCCGGCCAGCGTTGTGCCGGATACGCCGCAAACGGCGGTGCCCGTGGTCGGTTCGACAATCACCCGTCAGGCGCGTCGCCTCTATGTCGGCAACATTCCGTTCGGCGTCACCGAGGAGGAAATGATGGAGTTCTTCAACCAACAGATGCATTTAGTTGGCCTCGCCCAGGCGGCCGGCAGTCCCGTCTTGGCCTGCCAAATCAATTTGGACAAGAACTTTGCCTTTCTCGAATTCCGGTCCATCGATGAGACCACCCAGGCAATGGCATTCGATGGCATCAATTTGAAGGGGCAGAGTTTAAAGATTAGGCGTCCGCATGATTACCAACCCATGCCGGGCATTACGGATACGCCGGCCATTAAGCCCGCTGTTGGTAGGTCCACTTATAAGCTAGATATCATCCAGAACCAAAGCCTAATCGAGTAACTTTAGTTTCCAGTGGAGTTATTTCGACAGTGGTACCCGATTCGCCACACAAAATCTTCATTGGAGGTCTGCCAAACTATCTAAATGACGACCAGGTTGGTTTGGAAGGGTTCTAAGATTCTGTATTGTTATTAACACATATGTTTTATCGCAGGTTAAGGAACTGCTTTTGTCGTTTGGCAAGCTTCGAGCATTTAACCTCGTTAAGGACGCTGCTACTGGTTTGAGCAAAGGGTATGCCTTCTGTGAATACGTGGATCTTAGCATCACCGATCAGGTAAGAAATATGATCTGTAATAGAAGAAAACTAAACATAGAAATCATCTTAATTGCTGACACTTCTTGAAAATATTGTAAATCTTCCAAAATAAAAGGGTTCTTTATCAGTATATTTAGTAATTTAATACCAAATTATGAGATCCTATATATTTATCATTTTAGATAATCGCAATTCAAGGTATTATAGTTCCTAAAATAGTTCAGAACTAGCTGGTTAATAACAAAAAAAGGAAGACAAAAAGGATTAATATTTAAAAACATTCAAAGTTAAGGCTTCTTAATTAATATAGATTTTTTCCGTTTGTGCAATTTATGAGATCCCTTATATTTATCATTATAGATAGTCAAGAAAGTAAACTAAATCGGTATTATAGTTCGGAACTAGCTATCTACTATGATTAATAACAAAAATAAAAGGAATAAATATTCTAATACTAGTATTTCGATATTTCCGGCATTAATAGTTGCTTTTGTATTATAATAATCATTTCCCCCTCTTATTTTCTCCTCCAATCCACAGTCAATTGCCGGCTTGAATGGAATGCAGCTGGGCGACAAGAAACTGATTGTCCAGCGAGCCAGCGTGGGCGCCAAGAATGCCCAGAACGCCGCCAACACCACGCAGTCCGTGATGCTGCAAGTGCCGGGCCTGTCGAATGTGGTTACCTCCGGTCCGCCCACCGAGGTGCTTTGCTTGCTCAACATGGTCACGCCGGATGAGCTGCGGGACGAGGAGGAGTACGAGGACATACTGGAGGACATCAAGGAGGAGTGTACGAAGTATGGCGTCGTGCGGAGCGTGGAGATACCGCGCCCCATCGAGGGCGTGGAAGTTCCGGGTTGCGGCAAGGTCTTTGTCGAATTCAACTCGGTTCTCGACTGTCAGAAGGCCCAGCAGGCCCTCACTGGAAGGAAATTCAGCGATCGCGTTGTAGTTACATCATATTTCGATCCTGACAAATACCATAGACGCGAATTCTAAATACAAGTAATTCATATTTCTCACATTCACCGATTGTCCAATAAATATCACACAATAAAAGTAACGATTTGACTACGAAAGTAAGCATCAACTAGAAAGAGATAGTCGTCTCGGGGAAAAAACCATAATAAATGGGTGTTGGTAACTGTACGAAAATCATAGGGGTAGCGAAATCCATCAGCACATTCAGTCTAAGCTGGTTAAAATTTTAAAAATGGAACAATGTTTCCTTTTCTTTAATATTTCATTAAAAAACTTACGTTTTTATTTCGATAGTCCCAAAATGTAAAACAGTTAAGAATATTTATAGACAGCTAACGCCGGTAAATATTTATTTGGCATTAAATAACGTATGCATATAAGGCATTTACAAAATAATTGAAAAAGTCTATTAGATATACAGATACACTTAAAAACGGAACGTACAGCTTAAATACATTTTGGGTACATATACTAAAAACTATTGGCTTATTTTCAAAAGCGAAAATTTCCAATTCAGATCTATTGTGCAAAAAGTATTATTATTTCCACGTTTTTTAGAATGGGAGCTGCAGAATGTTATTTGTATATGTAGTTAAATGCAAATGCATGACAAATGATATGTATAGGGTTGTATCGATTTTCAGATTGTAAACCTGTCGATATTCATTTAAGTCCTAGATGATTAATTTTGCACTCCTTAAATCGACAAGTGCATCTTAGCGATCTTTAATATATTTAGTGTAAAAAATGCATTTAAAAGAATGACGTTTATTAGGTTAGTTTAGAATTTGTAGATATTGCAGATATGGAGAGTCACGACATTTTTGCTATACCATTTAATCACATGGAAATTCGAAAATCGTCAAAGAATGTGATTTGATTGCTTTCGAGAAAAGTCAAGTCATTTTCACGAGGATCCCTGGGTTATATTTTCAATATTTGTTGATTATGCTGGAGTAAAATGTTCAAACATGAGTTTAAAACATGCATTCACAAGTCTGAGTTAATAAACAACATTTAAATATTTTTTAAATAGAGTCACTACTCATAAAAAAAGCTTTACAAATAAATTCAGTTACATTTTTAGATTATGTTGAGTCTAAAGGCACTTGTAATATTGATTTGCAACTTTAAATAATTATTATTTCTGGTTTATTGTTTCTTTTTTACTTTTTGTAATTCGAAGACTCCTTTTGAAGATGATTTGATTTTCCCATGCATTTTTGAAATGCTTTTTGAGTATTTGTGCTAGAAAAATAAGCTGAAAAGGTGTTATTTTGAGGTTATTTTGCATTTGGGAAGGGTGCTTTTAAATGACATTATTATTTTACTGAATTGAAATACCCTTTTTTAAGTTTGTAATATAATACTTTTGAAAAGGTGTTCAAAAATCAAGCTATTTAAGATGAAAATCAAATGTCATTCGAATTCAATGCGAAATCTATGTAAAACTTTTAAAAATGAGGACAGGAAGACATGTATATGTTATGATTACTATTATTAAAATCAGTTTCGAAGTTTACTACTGATTTTGATCATTTGTATACGATATAGTATAATAATCGCATAATTTTATCTCAACAATTATATTCAGTTCTGATAGTTATGATAAACTGTTAGTGAATTAATAAATTAGTAAAAAAATTGTTTTGCATAAAAAATAGTAGTAAACAACAGCAATTTTAAAACCAAAATTAGACATATAGAGGACTCATAATAAGACGTTGACAATTAGACGATTCAATAGAACACACCAACATAATGAAAAAGTTAAATATAATATGAATTTAGTTCTAGGAGTTCCCACTCTTATGATTTGTGATTTTTATAGGAATACTACTAGTATAAATCCAAATCATGAAAAGTTTTTGAATCTCCCTTTTAAAACTAGTATATGAGTCGGGGGATGAGGTCATAGTTTGATGGAACAGTGCATGTATGTACAGTGTTTAACAAATTGCTTTTGCGAAAAGCTTAGCTTTCTTTCGGGGCAAAAATTGTTTGCTTTCCTAAACACTCGACCCACACGTACATGCAGATTTGGAATCATTTCTTGCACTTTCAATGCTTTAGCAAATCAATATCCGCCTATGGAGAAGTGGCATTTACGATCTTGATGTTGATTAGCAGTGACGACAGTTCCAGCTCCTCGCTGAACTTGTTCCGCATGATGACGCTGCGATAGCCCTGTCGCACACAGGTTAGCGGATAGCAGGCCTGGGCGATGAAGTGCGTCTCCGCGAACATGTCCTCGTCCTGGACCTCAAAACGCAGGATGGCGAATTGCGGATTACGCACGTTGAACTCGCACGATTCATTCCACACCGGATTGAAGCCGTTCTCGTTGACTTTGGTGCGATACTTGATGCCCGTATCGTAGCTGGCTCCCACAATTTCCACCACAATCTGTGGATTGTTCGATTTGCCGCCACGAAACAGGTGGCGAGCGGCTATCAGGCGAATGCTAACCTTCACCTCGCCGAAGCCATCGCACAGGGGATTGTTTGGATTGAAGTTATCCGACTTCATGAACGCCGGCTTTAAGATATAGCCACATTGCCCATTATTCCGGAACTTGGCCTGATTCAGCTGCATGGCCTTGTCGCCCGTCTGATAGTTCAGTGCTATCATCTGCGATCCAATATTCCAGAAGGGCATCGGGTTAAAATTCGACGAGTCCAAGCGCTGACCCTTTGGGTACACGCGACTTATCTGATTGCGATGGTACAACAGGAATAGCTGTGTGTTCTGCTGGAAGAATTGCTTCTCCGCCTTGGTTTCCGGAAAGCTGGACATTTCCTGGAAGATCCACGAGTGCTCGCGGAAGGGCACGCTGCGGAAGTAGATAATCAGGTCGGACATCTCCTTGGCCACTCGGGCAGTGCGCTCCTTTTTCCGACGCTCCGAAGCCAGCTGACTGGCGATGAGGGCCGCCTCCTGGATGGCCTTGATCCACTCGTAGGCCGTCTCCTGATTGTCGAAGCCAATCACAAACGGATTCTGCATCGTCGGCGTTTGTATCTGCAGCTTGAAGATAATACCCGGCTCATTGGACTCGAAAAGGGAGGCCACAGCCCCAAATATCTCAATGGAGTCGGTGCGTCCATCGGTTCCCTCCTCGTTCAACGAGTTGTAGTCCTCCGTGGCGGAATCAATGACCTGAACGGGTGAAATACAATAGAAAATTATAATATAAATCAATATCATCTTAAGTACATCGATCTCACCTTCACGTAGTTCGCCGGCAGATGTTTCTTTATCATGCCGCCGTAGTCCCCAATCCACCACATCGAGTTATCCCGCTGCACGTTCGTGATGATGGCGTGCTTGGGGAACGAGAGCTCGTCCGGCTTGTTCGCCTTGTAGCTGTAGAGGGCCTTGCAGGTGACATACTCCTCCAGGTTGGAGCCCATGTAGTTGGAGGCTCCATTGTCGTCGTGGCTGTGATCGCCCTGGGCGCTCTCCGCTAGAGCCTGACGCAGCAGCTCCTGGGAAACCGGATGGCTGAGCTTGACATTGCGATACAGCGGATTTCTCGTATAGTAGTTGATCAGCGAGACCAGAGACTCGAAATTCATGGTATCAATGCCGTACAGACGACCCTCCTGCATAATGCGACAATGTTTGATCTTCCGGTTGATGGTGAACGAAATCACAAAGGCGTTTATGCTCTGCACCGATGGTCGTACGAGAAACGAACCGATATCCAGTCTATATAGACCCTGTTCGGCCTGCTCCTTGGTGGTGTTCGGATGGAACCACTCCTGATCCTCGTGCTTCTTTGGCTGTGGAACAGGCTCCTTGAGAATAATCGAAAACTCCGAGCTACGCAGCATGTTCTTGCGATAGTAAACAATCAGGGAATACAGGGAATCGAACACGAAGTTCTCCACTAAATAGTATTTGATTGAACCATTTTCGTGCTTCAGTTTGATGCGGCAGTGATTCGGTCGATTTCGCCGCCAAAAGGATAGACTATAGTCGCCCACAAAGGTGGCCGATTCGCGTACCAAAAAGGTTCCATCGCCAAAATGTTTATACTGCTTTAGTAGATCATCCGCTTCCTTTCTGCCACCTGAAAAATACATAATCAAAGTAGGAGTTTATAACTTGTGTATGAAGTTTTTAAAAATAAAGATAGTGTATGTCATAGGAGTCAGCTTAAAAATCAAATATACCTTCTAGTTTTCCATGGAACCAATTCTCCCCAAAGTGCAGCTCATCATTGGCCGATGTATCCTTCTGCTTTTGCTGCATATTGCTGTTCAGGGAACATGACGAGGACAGTCCAAAGTCGTCGTCCTCGGAGTTTCCATTGCGCGACTCGTTGATTTCCGAGGAGTAGATGAGCTCCTGATGGGTGAGGACGAACTGATACAGATTCCAGGACTTATCAACCGGATCCTTGAAGTACAGCAATCCCTCCTTGAACACCTTGCGCACATTCTCGCCATCGGTCTCCCCATGAACTCCACCGCCCGCTCCACCCAGCGAGGATCTATGGCCCAGCGATCCGGTGCCAGAAATGCCATTGGTGATATCGTCAAACTGCGGCAATTTCTTGTGCTTGAGGATTATCTTGCGGCGCAGCTGGTATGGTGACGGCAGGTGCTGCTCGTTTCGGTCACAGGGTTGCGAAAGCAGCATGTCACCGAAGACCTGAAAGGATGTACGGAAAATGTAAGTCATGTTCTTTAATTTATGTTTAAGTTTATGTATTCAAACATTATTATATATTATCAAATTTTAACGTAAAATATGAAATCGTTGAATGGTTTAATGAGGCAATCATCGTTTTAAATCCTTAGTTATCTTTAAGTAATATCAGCCGCGAATTCTTCAGGTCTATGTGATCAAGCATATAATTTACTTTTCGTTTATATCGAACTATCTGAGTAGATTAATATTATTTAGTTATACATCCGTTTTAAAGTATTATTTTGATTTTAAAAAAATATTAAACGCGAATTCTTCAGGTCTATATGGTAAAGCATATAGCTTGCTTTTCGTTTAAATCAAACTATCTCAACAGAATAATGTCATATGGTCATTCTAAAGAATTATCTTGATTTTAAAAATATAAATCGCGAATTCTGCAGATCCAACTGATTTAATATATCACATTGCTCAATAGTCAAATGTGGCTATTATCGTTTCCAATTCTTATTTAGCATAAATAAATATACATGCCGCGAATTCTTTGGGTCTATGTGATATGGTATATTGCTTCGTCTTGTTTGTTTTTATCGAACATCTCAGCAGATGTTCAATTCAGCAGCTACGTTGTGCATGTAATAGCTTCGGCATTCAAGCCAAGCCATACCAAGAACCAAAAATGCACTCATTTTCCGAGTGAATGATTCGAATTGCATTCATGCAGAACCCCAGTTGGTATGCAATAATCAAATTATAGCTATTTATAGGCGCGATTAGGTCAGCTCACCTCGATCAAGGCCTGCGCCATGTTGCGCTGTTGCTCCAGGGAGCAGTTCTGCTCGATTGACAGGATCACCGGATACTCGGAGGTGGTGAATGCATGGTCCTTGATCGTCTTGATCACGTCCATGAACTTGATCTTGGAGGTCATGGTGTGGCCGTGGAAGATGTAGGGCAGGTTGTCCGGCCCATTCCAGCAGTCCAGCTCGATGCAGCGACAGCCCATGCGCAGGGCGCGGGCATAGGCCTCGCAGGAGGATTCGCTGGAGAACTGATCGCCCGTCAGGTAGGTGTTGTGCGACGAGGCGATCCAGTAGGAGGACAGCGGCAGGTTCATGTCCATGAACACCGAGTCGTACTTGCTGTTCCACAGGTCGTTCTGCTTGGAGAACAGAAAGTCCACAAACTCCGCAAAGGTCAGATACGGCTCCTGGCAATCCCGCTCCACATCCTGCACAAAGTCCCGAATAAATGTGGCAATGGCGGCATTACTGATCTCACTGGAGCTCACATCGCGCTGTTCCGTCTCCAGGAAACGCTTCAGCTCCGCCGGACGCACCACCTGCTGATCCTCCGAATAGGGAAAGTTGGCCACACCCGATCCCGCTCCGGTTAGATTGCTGGCGAAGCCATTGGGCAGCAGAAGCTTCTGATAGAGCCGCGAGAAGTCGTCGAACTTGAGGTCATGCTTGCGCCGCACATCCTCGTTAAAGTGCTCCATAAACTTGCCGGTGGTCATCTTGCAGCTAACGCTGGCCAGGAAGAGCTTGAAGTCCTTGATGGTCACCTGGGCCGGTGACTGTTCGGTGGCCTTAGCCGAATGCGAGTTGACATTCTCGATTTGGTAGTACTCCCGCCGCAGCCAGCGGTCTATTTGCAGGGGATACGGTGCTCCCAGGGTGTCCTTCACCATGTAATGCAATCCCCTCACCCAGTTCTCGGCCTCGATCTCCGACAGAGCGACCACCGAGAAGCTCTTTAGCTTGAACTGGCTACCGTGCAGGATGACGAAGCATTTGCTGGACTCAAAGCGCTGGCAATCGTCGGCGAACAGCCGGAACTCTTTGGAGTGCTTGCCCACCCGGATCTCACGAATCTCGCGCAGCTGGATGGCGCCCTCATAGTCCGTCCTCGGCGTCTGGGTGGCCACCGTGGCCCAGATCAGCTGACGCGTCTCGCGGATGAGCATCAGGTGGCGGCGATCCGGACGACGCTGTTTCCCATACAACTTGGTCACTATGGTTCCCCGCTCCAGCATCCCGATGGTCTGCTCCATCTCGCCCAGCAGCGGGGCACTCATCGCACTGAAGCAGCTCATCCTGCTCCTGCTCCTGCTCCTCCTCCTGTTCAATCCCGCTCAATCGTGTCCTCTCCTGTCGTTTCCTGTCTTTTCCTGCTGGCTGCCACAGGTTGTTCCTCGCCTCGCCTCGCCAACCAATCGCCACAAACTAAACGCAATGCATGCAAACTGTGGACTCCAGCGTGTAGAACAACTAGACGCAGGTCAACTGCCCACTATCTGCCACTGGGTTAATGCACAAATCACGGGAAGTGGACCGTAAAACCCACTTTAACAATGCAATATTTATAAAAAGTACCCAAAAAATACCACAAAAGCAGATAAGATAAGCCAGCTGCTGGGGGAACTGCCAGTGTTGCCAGCTGCAATTGCACAGAAATATACTAAAAGCGAAGAGAACTCAGATAGGGTATTCCCACTGCGCCGTTTTTTTTAATTTGGGCCAGCTGTTCGTCAGCTGTTTTACATAAATTCAAATTTTTAGAGCGTACAGAAAATGTATAACTCAACATCTCGAACTCTTCCCAAATCCGTTTTAATATTATTAAATTAAATTAGTGTAATTTAAGTGAAATTCAAACCCGTAATTCAAAAGGGTATGTATGGAATTGAACTTTGAAAAGCCGGTCACACTCGAAAGATAAACTTTTTCTTTTCTGATTCCAATTTAAATTGAAATAGTTCTTAATGGATTTTAAGTAATATGTTTGTGAATACTACAAGTATAAAAAAAGGCATACAAACTAGATTGAATAAGTCAAAATCATTTAACTTACCTTGTAATATTAAATATAATTGAATTCAACAAAATCTTTATAATTCCTTCCCTTGAAATTAATTCCTAGATCGCGAAACGAAACAAAGTGATTGTTAAGTTTTTAAATTTTAAGAATTTTTACAAATTAAAAGAAAACATCTGAATAAAGCTTAGGCGAATGTTGATTAATATCGGATTATCCAAGGCTTAACCCAATTTCAGCTTTATAAGGATAAAAATCTTCTGCAATATACAGTGGTTCCCAAGAATTTAGAGCGCCCAACCTATGATAGAATCAAGAGTTTACTTCCTGTTTAAACATAAATGTGGGTTTATTAATTTTAGAATAATGGTACCATTCTTTGAAATCCCCATATTCTGACCGAAGGCAAATTCTGATCTATACCTAGCCTGAATAAAACAGTATTCACAAGAAACAAGCTGTCGATCTTGACGAAAGGACCTTACTTCTAACCCATCTGATTTCTGAAATACTTGGTTAATTCCCCACAAAAAACCCTTTGGCACTACATACGCAAAACAAATGTTCTCCGATTTGCCTTTACAAGCGTACATCTAGCTAAATTAAGTTTATTTCAAACTATTTTTACAGTATCATGTAAATTCTTAGGAAAAAAAACAAATACTTAGAGGCTACTATATAGTATTGCTAGAGTAATTCACACATTTTAGGCTTAGGAACTCGGACGCGCTTCCCACCGAGTGTTGTGTCTATGAAATATAAAAGCTAAAGCTGTTTATAGGGAGTTTTATTTTATTAACACAAAAGTTCGTCATCTAATATGTTGTGTATGCATGTACCAAGGAGCCAGAACTCAAAAATAATAATAATAAAGACAAATGGATTTGAAGAAAACATCATTCCATCGGAAAAAAAAGAATCTCATTTCTAAAAGTTTATTTTATAATAGTTTAGTTCTTATAACAAAGCGCACAGGGAACTGGAATTTTTCATAGTAATTTATTATGTGTGTGGCGATGATGATTACCGTCAATTTGTGGAAAATTAGGATTTAAAGGTTTAACCTAAACACATCTCTCTATGAATATAATCTCGGTGGCGAGTTATTCTCTATCAAAATGATGCTAAAAATATATATATATAAATACATACATATACAATATGTCGCACTCATAACGTGGGGAGAGCGAAGTTAGGGATATACTATATTGTAGATAGAGACGTCCTGGTTAACTGACCATCGACGCGTCCTTCGCTATAGTTTCAGCTCCTCTCTTATCACGTTATAATCTAACCACTACTTAGCTTATACATGCCATATAAAGAGAAACGGGCTTCCAACCGATGCAAATGGATAACAAAAGCCGGAGGATCGTCTCCCTTTACATCTGCATAAACACTTTCTGTGCCTGGAACATTCATTGGGTCTTTAGGATCGACGTAAAAACTAGTTTTCACTTCGCCCCCTCAAACTTACTACGCAATTTACATTACTTTGCAGTCCCGCTGAAATCTACTCTAATATTAGGGTTGTATTTTTCTTTTTATTTGCTCTCGATTCTCGTTAATTTCTACGTAGTCTCATCTAAATAATACTTCAAATAGTATGTACATGGCCAAGTCAACAATTGTTGCAATGTCCGAGATATCGTTTTGGTAGCTCCCTGCCTCAAAACGCTGAATCTTATGATCGTGGCTATTATAATTGATGTATATATTTACAAATGAACACAAACCCAAATCTCTCCAAGGATCCTAACTCAAGAATCGCAAAACTGAACTGCTAAATGAAGGTAATTAGAATATGAAATGAACTGAAATGTGTTTCTTCCTGTTTTTTTGCTTTTAAATATATATGTATATATATTCGTATGGTTTAGAGAGGCAAAAAAAAGATAGATCGAGATATCACCCGCCACTGAGTTAAGTATTTCACATTATCACGTTTGATTGAGTTTGTTTTTTCTTTTCTTGTTGGGGACATATAAACTCGAACGCATTAATTGTAGTTTCATTATGGTGAATCTAACTTTAATAAATGGGAAATATGTACCAATATTTATAAATGTAGTGGTAACCTTCATAGTTGCTGAGAACGAATGACATCATGATGAATTTCTTCAATTTATAAAATAATTCTTCTTATTACGTTTAGGAGAAACTTAGCACTGAAGCACAAATAAGGTTCGCAGACAGATGAGTGTCATTTTAATCTAACCATACTTAATCGTATTCATCTTAACATAGAACTTATAAAAGGTTTCTTTGTGATTTATCTTCATAATTCATGGAAATTTGATTACTTATGTTAAAAAAAAAAATTATATATTATTTATATATATGCATTTACATATATATAATAGGTGTTTTTTAGAGGTTCCATTTCCCGATAACAATCAAATTCTCACAAAAATACCAAAAAATAAAAAGTAAACAATTTGTGCTTTGGTTTTTCAATCACAGAAATCTGTAGAGATTTTGCCCTCGGTTGGTTTGCAGCAAATCGCTTCAAGAAATCGCACAAGTTTCACAGAATCTCCTGAGATTTCGTGCTGTTTCGAAATACACTAGGAACAATGTTTTTATAGCCTACTTCTTCTTCAAAAAAAAACCCCTTTTGAACGTTCAAGAGATGTCTGTGCTAGTTGGATTTTTAGCTGGACTTTGGGAGTGAAAAATCCTTTCGAAAGAGACCAAGACCACTCATTTTCCATTCGAGATTCACAAGAGATCCAAGCACATCCTTAAAAATTAGAACCTTTTTCGCCCATATTGTTAGCCTATATTTTTAATCTTCAGAAGAACTGAATCAAATGGTGACAATTTGTTGATGTTACCGGTAAACGGAACCTCTAAAAAGGAACACCCTTATATATATAAATATATATTCAACACACATTGGCCAACCTGAGAATAGATCGACCAACGTTATCATGTTCATCGTTCTGCATCTCCATCGTGACAACGAGCGTGTGTATAAATAGTGAAGAGTATTTACTGCTAAACCTATTGGTTCTCGTCATCATCTCCATCCCCATCGTCGTCGTCGTGCTGCTCTTCCAGCTGCTGGTGTTGCTGCTGGGCAGCGGCGGCAAGTAACGCGGCTTTCTGTGCCTGCGCCTGCATCGACGCCTGCATCGACGGTGCGGACATGGCTATTTTCCCGCTCGTCTTGTACTCGGTCATCTCCTGCAATCGTAAATACATTATATATCTGACCAAAGGTTCCTTAAAAAACCGAAACCTACGCGTTCATATCGAGCCTTGTCTCGCTCTGCCATCGACTCGTACTTCTGCTTGACCTCGGGATCCACATCGGACCACTTTCTTCCCAGCTCCTTGGCTATGTCGCCCACTCCAAACTCGGGATTGAGTGCCTTCACCTTATTTCTCTCGTCATTGCAGAACCAGAAGAACGCAGACCTATGTTACAAAACAAAAGAGGAACATCATTTATTATTGCAATCCATTAATTTTCTCATTCTGGCAGTTAGTTAGTTAAAATGTTAGGATAATGGTTTTTGATCTACGAACTCACAATGAACGTTTTGGAGCATTGGGATCCTTGATTTGTTTCCTCTTCTTGCCACGGCCCACAACCGCTCCCTTGGGCGGCACATAGTTTTGCATCTCGGCCTCATATCGCTGCTTGTCCTTCTCGGCCATCTCGTGGAAACGCTTCTTCTCCTTGTCAACCATTGTCTAGGGAAATGGGAGTATGTTTTATAACAAAGCTATTCAGATGTAGGCTGGCTTTAGAAGTACTTACCTTCCACCTTTCGGCACACTTTCGTGAGAACTCGGCAAATATAACCGTCTCATCGGGATGCTTCTTTTTGTGCTCCTCTCGGCAAGTTTGTACAAAGTAGGCGTATGCGGTCATTCGGCCTCTGGGCTTGGCATCTGCCTTGCCTCTGATCATGGGGCTCTGTAAGTTGGAAATATCGGAAAAGAGTTAGAACCCTTTATCTAGCGCGACTTCTAGAGATCCCCGCTACTTACCGCCACCGAGTTGATGACATTCTGTTGCTGCTGCTGCTGTTGCATCTGTTGTTGCTGCTGGTGCTGTTGCTGCTGCTGTTGTTGCTGCTGCTGCTGTTGCTGCTGCTGGTGCTGCAGTTGAGCCGCCGTATTCGCATCGACCTGGCCCTGATTGGCGGCCGAGTACCACCATTGGGAGCCCGGTACGGCGGCTGCTGCGGCCGCCTGTGCCATATTTAGACGATAATCATAGCCTGTGGTGCCGGCTGCATTCGAGGTGGCCACCACCTGGGCCATCGTTGTGGCCGGATTCGGAAAACTGCTGGCCATTTTGTATGTGAACAGCTGTTGGGTGCCCACGCCGGCTGTGGTATTGGAGCTATTCTGGTGCGCCTGCTGTTGATTCTGCTGCACCACCACCTGGTGCTGTTGCAACTGTTGCTGTTGTACTTGTTGTTGTTGCTGAGCAGCCAGTTGCTGCTGATAGTGTTGAATTGTTTGCTGATCAATAGTTGGTTGATGGTGTTTCATTATTAGTGCATCGTTAGTGCGGTGCCAGTCGGTTTTTGTGCCTAAGCCACAATCATTCCAGTCTGGCATCGCACTAGCCACTAAGTTTGGTCCTTAAGATTAGCAATTAGTGAGCATTGATGGTTGTGAGATGTGTGGATCGTTGAGTATAAGATATGTAAATATATCTGGGGGCAAGGGCAGGATCAACACAAAGGGCAAAGTGTATGTTTCTGGGGATATGTAGTACTATAAGTCGACTGATAGGTGTAAAACTTTGAGTTTACCATTGATAACAACCAAAAAAGGGGAAACCTTTAGGTATGACCACTTGATAATCGCTGGTTTAAACCAGAGACAGTCCAAAACTACCTATTCTTCTTTTTTAAAGACCAATAAACCTCTTTCCCAAGCTATAGAAACAAATAAAAATGTGTTCACTCTATCTAAAGACTTTAAGAACTCTTTTCTCAACAAGGAAAATCAATAATAACCCATCTTATTTGCCTGTATCCCTATAAATGTAGATGGCTTCTAAGGTTCGAATAAGATACCTAATCACAAGGGTAAAAACGCAAGTAGGAAAATTTATCTACTTATTAAACAAGAAAAAATCAATATACCATTATTTTTAAGAAGTTGGGTTTGCTTACTTAAACACAAATACCGGAAATATTTATAAGCTTAGAAGTATATAATAGATTACCTACTGCGAAACATTTATTATAAGCTTTTAAGGTTAGTTTGAATGAGGGCGTTATCCTTTTCATTCACTTTTCATGTAAGTAAACATGTAGATAATCGTTATACATTGTACATTGTACAAGTACCGATAAGTTTTTGACAAATTTACACCTGAATGCTTTCAAAAGAAAAGGCAGTGGAGTGGTATTTTCCCAATCGACGGGGGGTATTTCATTATCAAGGTTGTTACTTGATTTGTTTACAAGTTACAATTAAGTATCCAACCAGCTGATGTCGCCGGTGATAAAAAGCTTTTACATGAATCGGGCATGAAAATGCATTGGAAGTATGTACATGTTGGTGGGAAAGAGAAGAACCGGTTCGCTTTTTGTGAATCGGATCGGATTATCTTCGTTTTGATTCCGATTCCAGGGCCTAAAGCGCAGAACCAGGGCCCCATGAATGAACCAAAAGCATACAGTTTTTAAGCTGAAAATAGCCGTTTTCCTTGCCAATTTCAAATATTTCTGGCAATACAAGAAAAAAAAACCCTATATTATATGTACGTTACAATTTTATGTAGGGACATATGTACATTGTACATAGATAGGTAAAAACCAAAGACATACATATGCTGACCGATACAAGCATGGCCAAATATTTGCACGTACATACGTATTAATATGGATTTATGCACACATGGGTGGAAAATATAGCCAATTTCGGATTACGCAAGCTGTGATTTTGGTCTTCATATTCAGGTTTTCACATAGATATATGTACGTATGTATGCACGTCGCATACATTTTTTGCATATATACAAACAAACGTGCGTACATCGCATTACGCCAACATTTGGCAGCGTACATTCTACATACATACATATTTAAACATGAAAAGAAAAAACAACACACAAAAATGCAACAACATTTACACAGAGGCACTTACAATTCTTACAAACGGTATAAATACATTTGTATATTTATACAAACTAATAAGAAAAATGGCGGACTTGGATGCGCACGCAAAATACAATTTTGATTGTACGGCGTCGTTTTTTGTTTGTATGCATACTTGTATGCACATATGTACACATAGGCGTGCTCCTAATGCAGTTACACACAAACATATGCACATACTTGCTAACTAATTAATTAAAAACAAAAGCGAGACGCTATGTATGTACGTATGTATGCACAATGAGCAGGCACCAAAATGTCTGTATGTCATCCAATCAGGTGCCAAAATATCCTGCTTTTCATAGATTATATAGTTTTATTAACTATATTTAGTGGTTTGGCGGGAAAATGATTTAGTTAAGCGAAAACGCGGCAACCCATACACACAAACGCGGCTATGTGACTGTATATATATATGTAAGCGTGTTTGTGATACATATATGTATGTGTGTGCTTGTGCGTTTTAAATAAAACGCCGTATACCTGCTTACCTGTATTTGATGAAAGTGTTCCATAACTGTGAATATCGGATCGAGTCCGATTGTTTTACTGGTGTATAGGCTTTATAGTTAGTCCCTCCTTCGATTTCCTTCACTTTTAGTCCTAATTAGTAACTTTCTTTCTTGCACAAATATGTATTGTGTGTGTGTGTGTGTGTGTGTGTATGTAAAACGCACACGAACGCAAGTCTTAAGCCAGTTTTTGTCTTTTTTCTTCTTTAGTTTTAATACTGTTCTACGCAGTTTGTTGTACGTCGTATTGTATTGATTATTGCACGTATGTATGCACGGATGCGAGTGTATGTCTGTATGTACGCTTGGTGGTACGATACAAGCCAAAAAAAATTCGAATTTCAAAATTCGAAAATCTCCAAATTCACACTGTTCACACACGTTTTTTGTTTTTGTTTCTTGCCTTTTTTATTTGTTATTTTTTTATTGTATAGCGCGAAACGCTCGCGGCTTGGGCTGATTTGTTTTGTGGTTTGTTTTTAGCTGGTAAAAAATAAACAAACAGCACTGCACATACGCTTTTCGTATCGTATCGTATCGCTTGTGTTTTTTTTTTTGTTGGTATATACACTATACACTATACACTATGCAGAGTATGGTATCGTAAAAATACAGAATATATATGGTATGGTATGGTATGGTTTGGTTTTGGCTTATGGCTCGGTTCGCGCGCCGCTCGCTTTATTGAAAACACACACAGAGAGTACCAACAACGAATGAAAATGAATTGAATGGCCGTCTCTGCTTACTGTGCTTCTGCTTCCAAATCTAAATGAGCGAATAAATGTGTATGCGTTGAACTGTATGCGCAACGGTGAGAGCGCATGGGGGTGTGTGTGTGTGTGTGCGCGGCGAGAGAGCAAGGGAGAGCCGTTTCTGCCCGTTACATACATATGTACATACACGTGGTGGAGGGAAAAGGCCTTATAAAATGTTTTTGGCTCGTTACTTTCGTACATACATGCGAACACACGGCTATGTACATAAACGCTGTGCGCTCTGCCTGGGCCCTGCGTACATACTGACTGTGTGGAGTGTGGGAAAAATACAAAACTGTATGTATGCACATGTACATACGTACGTACGTACGTGCAAATGGTTTTTCGAACTATGTACATATTTACATGCATAACTTACAGCTGGTCGAGAAATGTATTTTAAACATATTTTATTTATAACAGCATGCCACATTCATCAGTATGTACATATGGCCTGTACGTATGTACATACGAATTCTACAAAAACGATATGCATCAATGCAAACACATTGATACATAACCAGGCATATATGTACGTATAGAACGCAAACACACGGCACATACACATCGCAGCTACCCGCTACATACACATTTTCATTTTATACCGTCTGACTGTACTTTCCTCTCTTTTTCGCTCGCTCTCGTTTCGAGAAAGAGAGGCATGTTTGAGAAAAAAAAATGCAGCCATGCCATGTGTGTGTGAGCTGTGAGTATTGGTGAGGTCAGAAAAACCCAAAAAACAAATTTTGTCAATTATATCGGTCATTAAAATAAGGTTTTTTATTGTTTTGCAAATTATTAATTGATTTAAGCATTACATCGGTTTCTGGGCGTGAGAATTTTTTTACAGCTTAAGTTTAATATTTTTTTTTTAATCAACCTGAAAAAATACCAGCCATGTTCCCGTTTCCGTAAAATGAAATTGGTTTTTGGCGATTTTTAAAACCTTTTTTCTTGGTGATTACCTAATTCCAAACAAAATAATTGCAAATATCAAATCTATTATGTTATATTATTTGTATTGTTAAAATAAGGATGCTAAGAATTGCTAAGGATGTTTATATTGTTAAACATATTTGTAGATAAAATCATGGAATTTCAATTCAAAACCATTTTACTATACTACTGTGGGCAAAAGTAAGGTTAATTTTTTTATATAATAAAAAATCTTTATTTCTTATTTATTTTTCTAAATCAATTTGGCCCATATGTCATAAACAGTCCTGCTAACTCAAGAAAAACGAACTACCCTGAAATGTTAGACCCGCGAAGTTTAAATTAAAAATTCACCTAACTTTTTGGCCACAGAACATACCAATTTTGAAAATTATATTGTTTTTATTTCCTAAATTTATAATTATATATTATTTTTGTTATTGATATTGTGGATATAGAAAAAATATCTGTAATTATTTTGTCAAACATATTAAATAACAAAATCATAAAATTTTACAATCACAAAAATTCCTCACTATTATTGAAAAGAAATTTAAAAAGTTGCATATCATTTTTAAATCAAAAAAATAAAAATTTACTTGTTTATAAAATAAAATGCTTCTGCCGTTGGTGGCAGTTCTGTGTTAAGTCCTGTTTACACTAGAACTGAGTTATTTTGCTTTGGGCAAAACTCAGTTTCTTTTGCATATGTAGGTTGGATATAGTCTAATATTGCCAAGGAATTTATTTTTTTACTTGAACTAAATCAGCTTTTAATTCGACTGTAAACTTTTTTAAACTGTTTCTCGAGATTTGTAGGGTGACAAGATTTCCGTCGTGAGAATGCTATCGGCTGTGTAGTGTGAACGCCCTCATTTCTGTTTGTGTCACGGTGCCCATCTCTAATTCAATAATATAATTCGACTGTAGCAGCTACTGTTTTGTCAATATTTAATTGAATTATCCGCGATATGTCGAACAAAATTCAAGTCTCGCTGCCGGAGGAGGAGCTGGACTGGATCCAATTGCGCCAGGAACTGGGACCCATTGTCGAGGTGGAAACGACGAAGGAGAAGCTGCAGCGCAAGATAAAGGAGAACCCGCTGGTGCCATTGGGTGAGTTTTCCTTTGCCGCGCTGCGCCGCTCATTCAAGCGGTCTGGGTTATGTAAACAAAACATTATTTGTGCAATTGTTTATCTGCAGGATGTTTGGCCACCACAGCTGCGCTCACAGCCGGATTATACAACTTTCGCACTGGCAACCGCAAGATGTCGCAGATCATGATGCGCACTCGAATCGCCGCCCAGGGATTTACCGTTTTGGCCCTGGTTGCCGGCGTCGTCATGACTTACACTGACAAAAAATAACTATAGCTAAATAATCTTATGACCTTAAATATATAGGCTGAATTTTGATTCGGTTTGGTTTTTTTTTTCTAGCACATTGTTACAAAAGCTACCACCTACGGCTATCAACTTGTATAAATATTTAAATATATGTTTTCTTTTGTATGGCGAGTATCTAAAAGATATGTACCTATAAATCCTACCTATGTAATGTTTCGACTCTTGATATGATATGATATGTGGGCTGTGATCATAAATAGGTCTTAATAAATTGCATAAATCAAATGATTTAGTTTCCTTCATTTAATTTTACTAAATAACAAACATATATTGTTTACAAATAAGGAAGTATTACCATGTTTTGTCTCTTAGTGCTTGCGAGTATACTAAAAATTTAGAAAGAGGGGAGGTTTAAAAATAACAAAGCTAAAGTTTTTGAGCGCTTTACCTCCTACATCCTAGATCCGAACCAAAAAAAAGCCCTGAAAAACTCAAATATTTGAAAAAGTCCTTTTGAAATAGGTCGCTATTAAATTTTTGATTTAGCTTCAATGCTAAAAAAATATATTGAAATTATCTCCAGAGGATAATAATAATAATTATTCTTTGATTTTTATTTTATTGAACTGGAATATCTCTTTAAAGTCCTTTTGAGCATTTTCTAAAACATGCGAAAAGGACCTCAAATCCTTTAAAAGTTAATCAACTTGATTTGCTTAAATAAGCAATTTTATAAGCAATGTTTTGAAAACATATACCTATGCATGAGCATCATAATCATACCTGGGTGTGTCCAAAGGCACGGGGGTAACTGGCTGCGGACTTAAAGGTATTGCTAAAGCTACCGATTTTACCCATTTCGGTGGGACATGCGCGCGCACTTCGGATGAAGAGAAGAGCCCTGTATTTGGGATAGTTACTACCACTCAGTTCTGACTGGGATTTCCTTGACACAAGTCAAGGCATTGTGTTGAAAGGTACGAAACTGTTTTTAATATTAATTACATCAAAATAATTGCCTGTTAATGGACTGGAAAAGATTCCCTAGTGTTACGATTTAGTAAAACCCAAATAGGGTATAGGTACTCAAAACACCAACTTTCTTTGGGATGTAATGGAATTTTCTAAGGATGGCTGTGTTTGTTCTTGTGTATTTAAAAACTTTTGAGATTGGAAAGTTAGGAACTTTAAAATATTAGATATTTTAGCATAACAGCAATCTCATCTAGTAATATAGGCCACAAAATGGGAAAGTTTTGGTCTGCAATTAGGGAATTCGTAGTTAGTAGTAGTAGCAGTAGTAGTAGTAGTAGTAGAAAACCTACCCCCAAAAACGGTGTTATGAATCTAAACACAACACAGGAACAGATACACATGAATATCCGAGATAAGGAGTGGGTACATGGGCATTCGCCATTGATTCTTTGGATCCTTTCAGCTTCATCATGAACATAATACTTGGAAACTGTGTGGGCAGCTGTGACCAGTTGGCCGGTCCGCCGCCGGATTTTATACTATCGATGCCGCCGCCACCGCTGCCGTCCTTCCTGATCTCCAAACCGGCGACGGTGGACATCCTGGTGCCCTCCAATGAGTCCCAGCCGTGCTTCGCCGCCTTCATGTGTGGCCATGGGATGCAGCACAACGAGAGCGGCAATGCCCTGATGGAGCTGGTGAGGAGCGATTCCAAGAGTCTGGAGAACGTCTGGCTGTTCGTCTCGTCCTGCATTGGGATCTTTGTGTTCGGCTGCTTCCTGGCCCTCATCGTGATCAGATGTAGAGAGTAGGTTCATCTCTATTTTGGTCTTACTCCCCTCTAATCCTGGTATTTCCTTTCTGTCCCATCAGTTCCTTCTTTTCGTACCACGACGCCAATATCAAGCAGACGGCCATCAATGCCCTTGGCGAGGCCACCAAGTCGAATGCCTTCACATCTGGCGGAATACTATATCCCTGCGCCACGGCCAACAGCCGGGATCTCCTCCAGAGTCAGCTGGTCAACGATAGCCGTCTCTTGTGGGCCACCCTAACGCCCCATGGCACCCGGCACTTCATCATCGAGAATTCCCAGGATGGGCACTACGAGTCGGTGGACTACCGCGTAAAGTCCCACAGCCAAGTGTTCCGCGGTTACGAGAAGCACTCGCAGTCGTTTGTCAAGGTAAGGATATGGGATCTATAGATCTATCAGAAAATAAAGGGATAGGACGTTCTTTGTTCAAAATACGTAGTATATCTTGAGGCGGGGGCTATAGGAACAATACAAGAACGAACCATACTATACAATACGATGATATTTTTCAACTTTATACCGATTAATATCAAAGTTACAAGTTTTTAGGATCGAAATACTGTTTTTGAAACTAATATATTGTATAATATCTAATGCCTATCGTAGGGCGTTGGGTATTACAAGGTACGATAATACTTAATGTTTATAAAATAACACCAATTACCCCAAAATTGAAAGTCCATATCTATAAAATGCTAATTGAATCCCCAAAATTGTTTAAAATTTAAATAAAAGTTAAGATTTCAAAGCATTTTTATAGTTTTGAAGGATATGATGGAAACATTACTGTTTTTTGTATATAAATCTATAAATTAACGTCTTCATGGTGAACCACAATGGTTTTAAAAATTAGTTCAGAAGAATTTTGTAATAATACTTTAGTTCTCTAAGCTAAATCCGAGCACTTTGTACCATTTCCAGTCCTTTGACAACAATGGCTTCGTTGACTACGACTACGAGGATCCCACGCCGTTGATGGACTCCTACCACGATGACATGGATTCGGGTTACCAGGAGCCCCACGAGGTCACCGGCTCCCTGAAGCGGTCTGCGCTGCGGACCACCGACTCATCGAATGACACCCCAACCAGTGGCGGATCGAGCTCCAACTACAACTCCAACCAGATCGGCAACTCCAAGTCCATTAGCCGCAAGACGACGCTCTCCCGCCGCATCAGCGATGCCTCCTCCCAAAATGGCACATCCATGTAAATGTTACGTCCATTGGGGAACCCTTGAGTTGCGTTTTGTACATTTCAATTGGATTAGGATTACGGAGATCGGAGCAGAGGGGATCTCCCCGGTCACGTCGTCCAACACAAACTACAGATGGTAGTGATTACTCACGCTGATATTCTAGACTATTTTAAGAGGTGATGCATAAGTGTGGGTTGTTTTCGAGGGTCACAAGAGCAGTAAGTCCATGGAACAATTAGGAATTCGTATATCACATCGGAATATATGATATGATACAACTACGATACTTCGGAATTTAAAGCGGGCACCAGAGTTATGTAATTTCCAGATGGAGACTATCCAAAACTTTGGACTGCATCTGGAATCGTTACCAATTTCACTATAGAGACCCACATGCACATGCAATTACTTTTTAAGCCTACTATGGATTATATCCGCTGGTGTACTATAATGCACACATAATACTCGCATCGCTCTCAATTGCTTGTACACAGACCTACACACACTCCTTTTATATATATAGAAATACCTTAACTATACGTCAGATAATCTAACTAATCGCGCAATTCGATCCGATTTCGCTGATCGGAAAGGCCAACTATTGTATCTGCATATGGGATATGGACCTACTATACCCTGGGAGTCCTTCCGCCCCAGTTCTGGGGTGGGAATTAATAAACATGCATAGATTTTGAAAATACTCTGAACACGTCTCGCCTTCAGCGCTCGTTTAATTGTAGCCATAAGAACAATAAATAAAATTCTCAGTAGTACATACATAAACCTGCAACCGCATTACCGATCTCGCTCAATTCTGGCCAAATCGGAATTAGATATGAAATATGATTTGATTTAAAACTATAAGGCCAGTTTTGGTTATGGTTTTTGGGAAGGGTTAGCTAGGGTTAAACCAGGAAATCTTAAGATTAGGATTACAAAAAAAATGATAGATTAAAGATATATTGGATTGGAGAGAAGGAAACCATATAAACAGAAATCAAGCGAAACTGGCGATCGATCCTTGTAGCATCCTTATTTAAAACAAAAGAAATCTGGAGATTTCCAAAAAAAAAGGTACCCAAAGAGGGGTTCCATAAGCTCAGCAGCTCAGTATGCTCTTTATCCAGTCGTGCAGGTGGACCTCGATCACATTCACCTGGCTGTAGTTCTTCAGGTGGAACTGATTGAAGGCGGTGGTCAGGTGGATGACGGCCGAGACGAAGTCGCTGAGCCGCAGAGTGCCATCCTTGCGGATGTATCGCTGGATCAGGCAGTTCATGATGTCGGTGCTCAGCTGGAAGCCAATGTCGCAGAGGGCATCGCGCAGACGCTCCGCCCGCAGGATGCCCGCCTTCTCCTTGGTGTACATCTTGAAGACGCCTTGCCAGGACTTCAGATTAACCATAAAGGTCTTGAACTGCTGGAAGGTGATCCTGCCACTGCCGCTTCTGTCCTGCAAGGCGATCACCTGCCGGCAAATGTCGATGTTGGCGCAACCCTTGATGTAGTCATTGGGCAGACAGGCCTCTAGGAGTTCATGGAGCTCGAAGCAGTTGATGGTCTTGTTCTCATCCGCCAGCTGCATGTAGACCGGCTCATACTGGCACACGCTCTTCACCTTCTGCCCCCCACCAGAGCATCGATCCGAGGTATCCGTGCTCTTGAGCGCCGGAAATGGATCGAGCAGAATCATAGTCTGCGTCTCCAGGCAGGAGAGCCGAAAGGATCCTGTGCCCAGGATGCGGACCGTGAAGTGGGCCTCCTCCGCCGGCTCATAGGTGGTGGGTATGAGCACATAGTGACCCGCCTCCAGATGCGTGTGATAGCTAACGTGCCGCGTGTTTCCATAGTCCGAGTTCAGGAAGCTCACGTGGTTCTTGAAGAAGTCCTTTTGCAGGCACTCGCTTAGCATGTAGTCGCCATCCCAGTTGTACATGGTAAAGCCAATGACCTTGGGTTCCACGGCCGTGTGCTGATTGAGCGCCACCACCAGATCCTGTTGATCCTGCACCGAAATCAGCAGCTGGGGATTGATGTGGAAGGACTCATGGTTGCGACAACCACCGGCGGTGACGCCTCGCTTCCATTGACCCTGGTGCATCTTCATTTTCCAGTGCAGCGGGCGACTCTTGAGCATCTCCTCATCGTTGGACGTCTCCGTGTCCAGGTACACCACCTCCATGATGGTGAAGATCTCCACAAAGTCGCAGAACGATAGCCAGAACTCGCCGGGACCCAGCTGGCGGATGAGGCGCGCCCGCTCCACCTGCGAGACCCGCTCCCACGTCTTGGACGATGGCGCCCAGTCGCCGAGGAAGTGCGTCTTCTCGCCAAACGGCTTGCTCGAGAACGTGTCCTTCAGGCACACCAGTTGCACCGAGTCGCCCATCAGGGTCTTCACCTTGTCCAGGCTGGAGAGTCTGCAAGTATCAGGTATAATATCAAGTTTCTAAACTGTTTTTCTATGTAGATCTATAGATAATACTTTGATGGATTTTTTAAAATCCTAACTTAATTCCATAATTACAAGGGTGGTCAAAAGTATTTTCACAATAAAAAAGTTAAATATATTCATAATTTGAACTTACATCTTGTTAACTTTGGCATCAATGGAAAGGTAATTTAAATGCCGTTTGAATGATACAATACATTTCTTAACACATTCAGTACTTATTGAAAAGGACGAATTTGTGTGAAAATGTCCTTTTTGAACTTTTTTCCTCGACTTGAAAACTTAAATTTTTTGATGCAAAAAGTTTCTTCAAACAAAAATAATAGTAACTGCAAAAAGAATTTTTCAAAAATCATTTTGCTTACATTTTTTATGATTTTTTAAAGGTGACACTGTCGGAAAAAATTTGTATGAAAAAGAGAAAAATATGGCTAAAATGCATGTTTCTAAGCATTTTCAAAAAATCATAATAAATATAAGCAAAATGATTTTTGAAAAATTCTTTTTGCAGTTACTATTATTTTTGTTTGAAGAAACTTTTTGCATCAAAAAATTTAAGTTTACAAGTCAAGGAAAAAAGTTCAAAAAGGACATTTTCACACAAATTCGTCCTTTTCAATAAGTACTGAATGTGTTAAGAAATGTATTGTATCATTCAAACGGCATTTAAATTACCTTTCCATTGATGCCAAAGTTAACAAGATGTAAGTTCAAATTATGAATGTATTTAACTTTTTTTTTGTGAAAATACTTTTGACCACCCTTGTATATACATTCACATAAAAATCAAGTTCTCTTTAGAAAATGTTGTATTTTTCTTTGTTCTATCAGTTCATTTAAGATCGTTCTACCACTTTTTACGGTAGTTCTTTTTATAGCTTTGGGATGATCCCATTTGTATGATAATGATTCCATTTATATATGCTAATTTAGGAAAAATAATTTAGGAATCACCCTTTACCCTATTTTAAAGTGCATTCATTAAAATATTTTGGTTAGGAGCTGGTTTTGATTCTTATAGTAGTGGAAAACCTTTTCCATTTATAAATGCTAATTTTTAAGCCATACTTTACAAAACACTTTCTATCATATGTTGTATTCGATTTGTTAAGTGATCGTTTTGGTTCAGCGATACCTAAGTAAACTTCTAATAGTTATTGGTAGATAATTAACTAAAAAAACTAGATATTTAATGCACCAATCTTAAAAATTACCAGGAATCAGATATTTTTTGTTTGAATATCAAGAAAGCTCTTTAATTGGAAGAGATTTATAAGAAACTGAACATGATATTGGGTTACCAGTTATGATGAAAGGAACCCCTAGCTATAAAAAACTAGTAAAAATGTAATACCATACAAAAAATAGTAATAAGTGAGCCAATTATGCAGATTACAAAGAATCAGATATATTACGGGTAAACCTCTTTAAAAGGAACTTGATTGGAAGAGATTTATAAAAAACTGAACATGATATTGGGTTACCAGTAATAAAGAAAGGAACCCCTAGTTATAAAAACACTAGTAAAAAAGTACTAATGTACAAATCACAAAGAATCAGATATATTATGCATAAATATTAAGAAACCTCTTTAAAAGGAATTCGATTGAAAGAGATTTATAAGAAACTGCTACTGATATAGTACTAGTACTATAGTACTACTGATATAAACTAATCGATAAGAAAGGAACCCCTAGCTATGCATAGTTACACACCTGTAGTTGACGTTCACCAGTATCCCGTTGGGCATGCGCTCGGCGAGATTCTTCTTGGCCACGGAGGCGCTCTTGTCCGCCAGACAGGTGACGATGCAGGTGGTGGTCAGCAGTTCCTTCAGAGTCTGCGGCCGGATGGTGTCCGCCAGGATGGGCATTTGCCGGACAACGCCGCCGAGGAGATCGGTGAGTCCATCCGAACGGGTGCCGTACTTGAGGGCCTCGTAGGAGCCGTGCAGCTTGGCAATGGCCTTCTCCAACAAAGCGGCCCAGAAGCAATTCGAAGCCTGTGGCTGCATGAAGGCCAGGCGACCATTGATGGTGGGCAGTCGATCGTCGACCAGGACCTCCACCCACTCGCCGCACCACCACAACCGGAAGCGGAAGACCCCGTGGGCACTGGTCAGGGTCTGGTCGGCGGGCACCACGCGGTAGAAGAGATTCCTCAGCGAACTGAGCAGCCCCAGGCAGGAGACCAGCCAGCGATCACCCATTTTACCAGGCACCACATCGAATTCGGCCGTCTCGTTGAGGAACACCGGTGCAGATACAGGTTGCGATCCTGATCCCGATCCCGATCCATTGTCCGCCAGATCCATGATACGTTTCCATTGGAAGGTGAACGGAGGCGTTTGGTAATAGAAGACGGACGACTGAACCGCGGGGAAATCGGGGTCTTCCCACAGCACGTTCTTCGCCCTGCAATCGCTCAGTATGCGCTCGTATTTGGATGCCATTCTCTTGGCGTTTGTATCGTATTCACATCACTCCCGATCTTAATGCCGATCTCGATTCCCGCTCTTGAGATCCTGATCCCGATCCTGATCTTTTCTTGAAATCGTATTGCGATTTGCCTTTGTCTCCGCCCCTTGTAACCGAAGTGAAAGTTAACGAGCTGCATGAAATATACAATGCCAACTAGCTGGGCTAAGTCTAGCTTCGAGTCCGAACCGGTTCGGTTCGGTTCATCTGGGGGAACCGTTTTAATTGGGCCCGAAGCGGAATTCCCTCTCAGAGACCGATTCCGAATGGTACTAGTTCCATATTGGGTCGTTGCGCATGCGCAATTGAATTCAGCTCAGAGATACATCAATTATGTGTTATTATTATGTATTTTGGTTCACATGAATTTACTGAAATTAGGAAGCCTGAGAAATTAAATAAATAAATAATTATTAATCCTTTCCAAATAAATTAAAATTACATTTAAGGAAATTGCATGTTTTTAACTTTGGTATAACACTGAAATTGTAGGAAACCTATTTTTATTTTTAAGCTGGTCTATGAATATACAATTAGGTAATAACTTACTTTAAAGAAATTAAAAACATACTATTTTCAAGGTATATCGAATTACTGGCGTTGGCATACTATCGATAGGAAAAGCCAAAGAAAGTTAAATCAATAATTTAAATAAAATCTTTTTAAATTCCATGTAATATAACAAAATATCATGAAAAATAAGCCCCAAATAAAATCCGTAATATCAAAAAGTATCGAAAAACGTTTATTATCAAGAGATTACACTACTTTAAAAATAAGTTGGTATGGTATTGGGATGGCAGTTGGTGTAGTAGAATACTATAAGCATAATTCCGACCACGTACAAGGCAATAATGGCAATGGAAAGATATAGGGGAATGTACAGGGCGCAGGCGAGTGAGTTTTGCAATAGGCAGAATGACAGGTAGAACACGTATTTATACTTGGTTGGTGCATCCTTAACGGGTGTGAAAATAAACAAGTACACTACGCCAAAGCAAAGGCAGTACAGGTAGTTCATAAAGCGGGATTCGGCGATCATGGGGGAGTCCACAAAAAATACAATCGTGCCACAAAAGCAGGCGTGCGCCGCACAGAAGATCAGTGTTTCGATGGGATAGAGACTGGCCACATATGCAATGCAAAGCGTTCTCGAAACTACAAAATAATACAAGCAGACTACTATACATTTGTTTTACCCTGGATGACTACTAACCAGTTAGACAGAAGAGGAAGAGAAATTGCAGGGACCTTCCCTTGGCCGCAATATCATGTTTGTCCAACTGCACCAGGCGATTGGAGTGGTTGTACGCCTGGATGCACCACGCTATGTTGCCAAAGTACACGACGAACGCAATCAGGCGAAAGTCTGAAAAATAATCAAACAATTATTTGGATTTGCCTACATACCTCTTTTGATTTTCACTATCCCCGGATTTTTAATGCTTGGCTAGGTAGTTAATAAATTACCTTTCGAAAGTGTAACAGGAAACAAGATTATACAGGAAATCAAGTATAAAGATTTGGTTCCGGGGGATATCAAACATATGTATATGAATATCAAAATAGAAATACAAATATCACCCATTTACATGTAAAGTCCTTGATCGATCGCAAAACTATAACGAGCTGTAGTATTTTCTGCGGTGCGGATTCCAAAAATGAATCAAAGAGCCGCACAAAGCTGACATTGCACTCTTCCGTCGTAAGTTTTTGATAATATCTAAAATATACAAATTAAGAAAATCGTTAAACAAATAAAAGAACATAGGAAAAAGACCTGTTTTCTATTGAAAATTCCAATACCAGCCATAAAAACTACAGGCTTTATATGGAATGAAAAGGCCGTCGAGATCAACTGACTCACCTGATCTCCTCCTGCTGATCATCCCGCCTTTTTGCCTCCGTATACTTAAGAGCATAGTTTAGAGCGTAGACATCGCGAAAAAGGTACGAGATCACAACGTTTGAGTAGACTCCCCTTTCCAGGATGCGTTTCTCCCCCGAATGACCGGCTTTCAAACTGAAATCAATCGTTATATTAGCTTCGGTCCTTTGGGAAATATCTGAGTACTTACGTGTGTATATATATCACCGATGTGACCGTCATGGGCACCAAAATAGAGCCCACTGTCCACCCGCAGTAGCCGTAGTCCTCCTCCATCCAATACTCGTAGGCCAGACTCCAATTGATGAAGATGGATACGAATCTCCAGAAAATTGAGAACCCAGTGAGCAGCATACTCAACTTGGAGATCGGCTCCATCATCAGGGCGTCCACTTGCGTACTTTCTTCGGAGGCCATATCCACATCCTTGCTTTCTCCGGACTATGATATTGCACATATGATATTCCACATATTCTGGTAGCTAAGACTCGGTTTAATATAAACTAAGTTTGCGCAGGTCTTTTTGAATGTAAACATAAACAAAGACTGGCGAAATGAATTCTTGATGAACTGGTTCATTTGAACCGCCAATCGATCAATGTTATCAGAGGGAAATCGATAGTCTAAGCCCTGCTTGTTAAAATAAATTAATAAAATATGGATCATAAACATTTACTGAGTTCTTAAATGTATAAATATGTATAAATTATAGCTTTGTCTTTATATATTTTTTACATATATACAGGGCAAACTAAAATGTAAACCAATGCTATCGGAGGAATATCGATAGTCTAAGCTTTGCTTATTGATATGAACAAATAATCATAAACATTTAAACGGTACATACATATGTATAGTTTATAGTTTTGCTTGTAAATATTTTTTAACATGTATGCAGGGTTGATTGTCTTTAATGATTTCGTACTGAAGCCATGCTTAACATAACTGTAATAATATTTAAATGTATTTTTGATAAAAGCGCATTAAGTTGCAGTCGATAGTCCATTGCGGATGTGGACCAACTAAGCCGATAGGCCTCTGGCTATCGACTATCGATGGTGTCACCGCCGATTAACCATCACTTGCCGACGGGTGGGATAGAAATTTAGAAATTTCCTAATTTAATTAATAGTTTCCAGTGCAAAGCTCTTATTCGTCGGCGGCTGACCTTACAAGGAGAACAAAGGGGAAAAGGAAAAGGGGACCAGGAAATAAAGGGTAAAAAAGAACGGCAAAAAAAAAGCAATACCCAAAATGAACAGGACATTTTGGAGCCAGACAATCGGTGTGATAGGCATAGCCATCCTAACCATACAGGGCATACATGCCCAACTGGATTTGGATCAAATCCAGACGCAACTACCCGACCAGATAGCCAAGACGAACATTAGCTTAAACGATGCCAAGGAGCTGTTTCGCAACAAATGCATCGAGGTGGCCGGCGAGACGGCTGGTGGTCAGGCCTACGGTGAAATCGAATCGGGATTCGTGGTGCTCACCGAATGCCTGAATGGCATTGTCAACTATACCGCCATGCAGGAGGAGATCCAGGAGGCCAGTCCCAAGGGCGAACTGGATGTGGTCTTCAACAAGTATTGCAGCAGGCGCTCCAATGCGGTGCAATGTGTGGACACCTTCACCGCCCAGCTGGTGCCCTGTTTGTCGACCGAGGAGCGTGAGGGCCAGGATGTGATCAAACAGATCATCCAGAGCCTACTCAATTTCGTTTGTCACAAGGATGGCGATCAGATAGCCCTGTTCATTGCCGAAAAGGGTCCCGAGTGCATTGAATCCCAGAAGGAGAACATTCAGCAGTGTGTGAACAACACTTTCGCCGAGTATCTCAATCTGCAGGATCCGCAGGACAATCGCATCAAGACGATACCCAAGCTGACGGTCGGTGAAAAGCAATGCGACGAGATGCTAAACCTGCAGGCCTGCGTGGTCAGCAAATTGGAAACCTGCTCGGATATCACGCCCGCCAATCTCGTCGAGTCCATGTTCAACTTTATCAGGAACCAAACTTTGTGCCGGGACCATCAGAGATCACCCCAGGTCGCCGCCGCTGCCGCCGCAGCAGCCAGTCGGGCATTTCCGCAAATGACCCATAATGTACTCCCTCATCTCGCTTTTTATTTGCTTATCTTACGATTTTGTTTTCGAAAATCTCCCTAGTTTTAAGACCGCAAGTTTATGCTCGAATCAAATCGAATCTGTTATACTTTTTTAATGCTTCAGCTTAATCAAAAAGCACGATGATAATCACTGTTTTTAGCTTTCGCCTTGCTTTGCCAATCCAATGTATCCAGAGTTCAATCGCTTTCGGGTTTGCGCATGCCAAAGTACCCCATGTATGTAAGAATGATTTTTGGTTTGCTTTCAATATAATATATGTTATTAATGGCCAATCTACAATACTACTATGTCATGCGTTCATCCCAAATGCTTTATTTTTAAATTTAATCATCTATCAAGGGGGCTTTTTATGATTCGAGTTAAGTTTGTATCAAATCTTGTATTTCAATGAGGTCGGCTTATGGTAATCTCGCTATTTTATAGTGGATAAGGTAAGGGGGTTTGGGAAAAGAAATACACTACAATATATGTATATGAACAAGGAATGAAAATGTTTTGTAAACTAATATACGTATCATTACTGTAAAAATAAAGTGATAACTTTAACAATAAAAATATTTGGTAATATTCATGAAAACTTTGGGACGAGAGGGTATGAATTTCTGAGAAATTTGCATTGAGAATTGCACTGATAAGTTTGTTATCAGCAAATGTACCAAGAATGTGCGGACAAAAATACATTTTAGAATAGCCCGCGAAATCAAACATGTACAATTCGAGTTAAGGTTTTATTAAATCTTGTATTTCAACGAGTCAGCTTATGGTAATCTCGCTATTTTACAGTGGATAAAGTAATGGGGTTTGGGAAAAGAAATACACTACATACATAAATATATGTATCATTACTTTAAAAATAAAGTGAAAACTTAATATATATAAATATTTGGTAATATTATGAAGTTCTGAAAAATTTGCATTGGAAATTGTACTGATAAATTTGTTATCAGCAAATTTACCAAGAATGTGCGGACAAAAATACATTTTTGAATAGCGCGCGAAATCACTTACAATTTAAATATTTTGTATTCCACAATTTTTTGACAGGTTGGCAGTTCTCTCGTTAACCAGTGGCTTTTGTATATGATGTACATGGTGGCAATAGTTTCGATTTACAGCTGACATTTAGCCAAAATAAATAAAATCCTGGGTATTCCCTAAACTGTTGAATTGTTCAAAATTTAATAAAAATTTAAGCAAATGACGGACCTAAAGGTTGTTGAATCGCTGAAATTTCTGAAAATGGAGTTTGTATGCAGCACCTGATAAACAGCTGACCAAAATTCAAAAATTAGGCAATTCAACAGTTTAGGAAATACCCCAAAAATTTGTTTTTTCAGAGAATATATAGAAATTATTCAATAGTATTTATAGTTTCCATATTTTACCTTGCATTAACAACACATATTAAATTGTTAAAGTTTGCTTAATGGATTGTTTCATTTACTTTTTTATATCAACTTCCAATCGTTCCTCAATTTAAAATTTAAAATAAAACGGCCTTCTTCGCATTTAAAAATGAACGTATTTCTAAGTATTGGCAGAGTTCAGTTTTTATTTGAAAAAGTATGTTTCAAAAGTTACTTATGTCAAATACAATTTTAAGTAAGAATAACAGATGTTGTGACCCGCAAAACAATCGATATATTAGGATAAGTGAACCAGAGTGAAAAATCACTTTGTCTTTCGATATTCGTTAAAAAGGTATATTCTATCATTAATATATTTTATAAAGCTTGCTTACAGTAGTATACTTTGACAACTATTAATATCCTTAAGGTAACTATCATTGATTCCGATAGTGTGATCTCTATTTGTATTAGTTTTTCCCAATAAAATATCGATATTTTTATCGACAATTCAAAACTCTTCCCTTTCTTGATAAGTGATCACGAATTCTGATCACCAATGAGTGATACATTATCAGCTGTTCTGTTGAGAGCGGAATGAAATGGAATAGGCCGAGCCAAAAAAGTGCGTTCATAGGTGCCCTAAAGTGATGTAACAGCTACACCGGGAAACGAAACGGGCGGAATGGAACGCCGGCACACATCGTGTATGCGGTATCGTAGTATCGTACATGCGGTCGGCGCCCATACACGATGGTCTCTTTCGGTGCAACTCTGGTTCGACAGTTTCGGTATAAGTCGGCAGCGGCATTTCAGATTGCAGAGTCCGCCATTTTAACTAAGAAATCTATAACCCTAGCTTCGTCAGCGTGCAGTGCGAATAGGGGTCAGTTGCAATTTGGAATTCAGATTGTTCGTGAATATTCGAAAGCGTCGAAGATGAGTACTTTGCCTAGGGTATTTTTCGATATGACCGCCGATGGCGAGCCCCTCGGTAGGATCACAATGGAGGTGAGTTTAAATAGTTTAGTTAATTTTTTTTTATTTAAACAATATTTGTGCTCAAAGTGAAGAAAGCTGAAAACACGTGATTTTTTTTGAAAAGCCCCTTGTTTCGCGCAATAACCGCTTTAATTTATGGAAATGCCTATGTACATATTTACCACTAAATACCGCAAGTGACAAGTACATACTTTTTTTTTTTTTTTTTGATCTACTTAAGTACCTAAAATATATATATGTGTATACTGTGGGAAAAATAGCTCCTTTACTCGCGGCTAGTGTGTAATTATTTCCCGTATTTGCTCAATCATGCCTAAGTAATTGCATGACAATGCGGTCCCTGTACATTTTTAAATTCTAATTGGCCTGAAGAACAAACGTTTACAATGAAATTCCCCACAATTATCTCTATATCACGGAATTTTAACCCCCTCCCAGGGGGGGGTCGCAAGCGATTAAAAGCATTATCTTTATAGAACGGAATTTTCCTTAATTTAATTGGCGTGTCGGCAAACTTTTGCGGCAATGGTGTGCAATTTTTACCGGTATTTATAAGTATGTATATATGTCGGGAGGTGGTATATATATAAATTATTCCACTCGTGTATACGTATAGCCCCCCCATACCCATACACACACGCAGATCAATACAGGAACATAACCTCCAAGCGGTCACTCACGTATGTTTGTACGTATGTATGTGCATACGCGTATGTACAGTGTACACACAGAGATATTCGGGTGTGAATGCGCGAGTTCTGTAAACCCGTTTGCAAAAATGAACTCACTATTAATTCCGTTGATGATGTAATGTGTCCATTTGATTCATAAAACCGTGCAAATTAAAGTTGATATTGCATCTGGCTGTATTTTTGGTGACCGGGCAAAGTCATTGCCCACATGTCTAGGACTTTCCAATGGGATATACATACGCACAAACATATGTATGTACATACGGTGGGAAGAAAGTCTTCACTGTGTGCTCAAATTTCCAGATTTGTACCTATTTTTTTTTCTTCCACTGTAGGCATTTCCGCCCAAAGGCTTCAAAAAAAATAAAAAGAAAATGCTAAACTTAACTAAATTAAACAATTGACTTTACATGTTTGTAGGTCTTGTTTATTAGAAAAACTGTTTATCTGCCTTTTAAACGAATTCCAGTGCATTCGAATGTGCTGGAAATGTTTGTGCATATATTTTTTAGCTATAGATAATATACAGTGGGGAAAATGAGTATAGTAGCTGTACTAAAAGGGTTATATTTTTTACATTCTTTCAAAAATGTGGTTTTTATCAGTGGTTCAAAGATGGCGGCGAAAAATCCAGAAGACGCGCCATTATTAGAACAGCTGAGATTGCGCAAAAATGCTGAGGTCCTCAAAAAAAAAATGTAAATAGTCTCAAGGTCGTCAAAACTTATGATGATTCAGTTTTTAAGTAAGCAAAAAAAAACGATCTTTGTTTAGGAAACCCTTCTTCAAAAGAAACCTGGACGAAAATGAGGTCTTTTAGGGATTTAAGCAAACAAAAATTGTTTTGATATATGATATCTTAAATATTGTCATAACATATATGTATACATCGTATGTGATTTCCCTGTTTACTAATAGAGTTTCCCCCGCCTTGTATCTTCCAGCTGCGCTCCGATGTTGTGCCCAAGACCGCCGAGAACTTCCGCGCCTTGTGCACCGGCGAGAAGGGATTCGGCTACAAGGGCTCCATTTTCCACCGCGTCATCCCCAACTTCATGTGCCAGGGCGGCGACTTCACCAACCACAACGGCACTGGCGGCAAGTCGATCTACGGCAACAAGTTCCCCGACGAGAACTTCCAGCTGAAGCACACCGGCACCGGCATCCTGTCGATGGCCAACGCTGGCGCCAACACGAACGGATCCCAGTTCTTCATTTGCACCGTGAAGACCGCCTGGTTGGACAACAAGCACGTCGTCTTCGGCGAGGTTGTCGAGGGTCTGGATGTGGTGAAAAAGATCGAATCTTATGGTTCCCAGTCCGGCAAGACCTCCAAGAAGATCATGGTTGCTAACTCTGGTTCTCTTTAAGATTGCGCTAAACACAAAAAAAAAAAAAACGCAAGATTACAAGAAGAAAAATCTGTTAAGACGAAAACCATTTGCATTTTCTCCAAAACATTTTTTTTTTACCAATTACTGTAATATTACGAAATACAATACAACAATATTTTCAATAGACATGTTTAAATATTCCCATTGGGTTTTTTGGCCAATTAAAAATTGTATAAGGGGGCCAAAATGCAGTATATAAAAATATATAGCCTCCTTTTGTCAGTTACAGTGTTTATTAAATTGGATAGTGAAGTTCTTAAATCAGGCTAAATAAATACTTCAAACACCTGTAACCTTTCGCATTTCCATAGTAAAATAAAAAAAAGAGACGAACGAGACATTTAACAATGGGATTAGCAAAATGTTTAACGTTTAAAATTGGCCTACAGCTCAAAAAGCTAATTATCCACATATATTCCAACGTTCTACGATGTTTTCCGCAATCGGAATTGTATTTTCGTCTTAATAAAAGTAAATAAACGACACCCAACAACTGATTCTAGAGTGTTTTGGCTTGGGTAAACAGTGGTTTTATTGGAAGAAAAATATCTCGGAGCTACTTAGGGTGGCATACAGTAGATTGTATTCATGTTCATAGGCATTCACATGTCGTTCGGTTATCGCCAGCGTCTGCAGGAGCTTCTCGTCCAGCTGCTCCTCCGTCGCCGTCTGCTGGCGCGCCAGGATGTCGCGCACCTTGGAGCGCTCTGCGTTCAGGTGCTGCGTGGTCGTTTGGCTCCAGCCCAGCTCATGGAACTCGGTCTGCTGGTTCAGCATGTTGAGGATGTAGACCAGGCCAATGGCGAAGCCGTCCTCGAACAGCGAGATCTTGGCCAGATCCTTTTTGTGGATCTTCAGCTTCTGCTTGACCCGGTAGTCAATGTAGTTCATGATGAGCGCCGGTGTGATGAGGTAGAAGGTCCTGAGGTGGTGGTTGTGCGGGTTGCACAGGAAAGGCTGGAATCCTTGCAAGAGGAGCTACAAGAAGAGATGCCAATTGTTAGGAAACTCGATGAATTAAGCCAGGAAATCCCTTTACATACCTTAAAGTAATTTGTGCTATCCGAGTAGCATTCCTTCATGTGGCCCAGGCTCTTTTCGTACTCCCTGATGGAGCCCTCGGTGGCCTCGTGCAGCTTAGATCCTCCGGAACTGAAGCTGCTGTCGAATCTGGTCTTGTACGAACGGCTCCTGAAGTTGGCATTCTTGCTTCCTGCCTGCAGGAGGCGCACATAGCCCACAGCGTTGCCTAAAAATAAAGGAATTGCGTTGAATTGCAATGACAAAATTAAATAAAATAAAATACAAGATTTCTTAAAAATAATATAATTTATTAATATTTTACCTAAATTTTAAAAAAGATACTTAAGAATGTCTTTACTTGGAAACATGTATTAAATATATTTAATTTAAATAATATATGTTAACTTTTAAGGAAACAAACTACAAATATTTCCTAAAACGATATATAATATTAATATTTTACTCAAACTTTCATAAAAAGAGACTCTGCCTTTGGAAACTTGAAACTAAGATATTTAATTTGAAGGACTTTACTTAAAATTTTTATGAAAGATAACACTAATATTTATTACAAATACTATATAATATATATATTTTACCCGAGTTTTTAAAAGGGATACTTAAAAATGTGTGTTTTTCGAAACATTTACCAATGATATTTAATTTAAAATAATTTACTTTGAAACAAATGAGTCAAAATTCAAATATTTCTTAAAAAATATATATAATTTTAATACTTACACAAACTTTTAAAAATGATGACTTAAAAATGTCTATATTTGGAAACATGTATCACAGATATTTGATTAGTAAGAAACTGTATGACATATTCGTCTGCTATTAATAAAAATCTAAAAATACTCCCATGTAACGATTGCTTATCTTGATACTTTTAATAATTTCCATTTTAAACGGAAAAATCAACCATCATTTCATAAGGTTCGACAAAGATTCATTAAAAAACGGTTCAAAGCTTCATACTAAGATTGAATAGATACAATAGTCGACCTAGTCCTCCATTAAATATTACCAAAAACATAAGTAAATTATTTGATTTCACTCACCGACTTGGGTGATAACCTTTCTGAATAGGTCCATGTAGGTCTCGCCATTGCTGGAACAGCCCAGCTTTCGGATCTTCTTGAGGAAGCTGTCGGCCCGCTCATAGGGATACGATTGGTAGGGCTTGATGTGCTTGTGCTCCGAGTGGAACCGCAGCTCCTTGAGCAGACGCGACTTGATCTGCTCGTCGTGCAGGAAGGTGGAGAAGGTGTAGAACTTCTGGCGCAGGAATTGGTATATAAAGTTGACGGTGGTGTTGATGATACCAGTGCCGTGCGTCTGCACCGAATTGGCCACATGGCGGGTGCCGATGATGTCCAGGTGCTTGCCCCTGCTGTGCGTCTCCACGAACAGCTGCAGGTTCATATTGTAGGCATACGAGGAGGCGAACGTGTGGATGTTGCGCATGATCTGTAGCACATCTATGCCCTAAAAAAATATAGTTTTAATGCAGTTAGTAGATGGTAAATTGATGGATTTACCTGGTCTATAATCTGGTTGGGCAGGTGATCATCGATGGGCCGCAGCTGCAAGACCTTGTTGGCCAGGTAACGCATCTTTTCGTACGACTTCCAGTCGTGCGGGGCGATGGTCGTTAGGTTGTAGAACGTTGCAGTAAAGTAATTCTCCAGGTTATCTGAAAGAACGATGGTTAATAGTACCCTATTGAAATTGCAGAGCTTTCTCTCACCTCTTATAATACTATAATCACCGCCGCTTTCAAAGGACACCGCCTTGATGCAGAGGCGATAGTCTAAGGCACTTTGCTGGAATGGTTGGTCCTGGTTCTGAAACAGGTGCGAAAGGGCCTCGACCCGCAGAAAGAACTCCAGGTGGTTGCTAAGAAACTCAATAATCAAGTCATTGGCCGATTGCTTGGGACATCTTGAGCTGGAACCCCTAAATGTGGCCATGATCTTGTCCAGATGATGGCTGGCTGACACAATATTCTGCAGTTAGAAGAGGCAAAGTTTAATAAGGAGGAAAACAGCTAAATATCGGGTGAAAACCCACCTGTAGGGCGTACGGATTGCGCTGGAGTTCGGTGTACTCCTTAAGCACCGAAGTGCTTAGGAACCAGTAGTTATACACAAGTCGCGATGCGTCCGACGAATCCAGTTGCCCCCTAATGTCGCGCATGAAGTTGCTGATATTATTGGCTCGAACTAGAATCGATCTGATCAGCTTCTGATTGTCGGCGGGCAGCAGGCGATTGTCCAGAAACTCGCCAAGGGCCAGATTCATAAAAGTCAAGCGTTGTGTGCTCGGAAAACCCATTATTGACTTCTCGGCCAGCTTCATGGTGGACAAAAAGTTCATCTTGCGCTGCAGCAACTTCAGATCGACGATCTTTTTTTTGGTGGTGTGCAGCAGGTGAAGAACCTTTTGTTTCTGCCATTGAATCAGTGAGCTGATGAAGCGCACGAAATTGATTTGGTTCGACTCGAAGGTCTTCTGTAGAACATTCAGGTACTGTAGCAGTCGAGAGACAAGGAACCAGTCCGACTTGGTCAAAGGCGTCATCAGGGCCACATGGCGATGGATCAGCGAGACTGCTAGATGGGTTACTTGCTCGGCATAGTCATGGCCACTGAGGATGAGCTGCGAGAAGGTCTTGAGATGTCCAAAGACTCCCACATCGAACACCCGCTGCATTCGGATGGACCACACCGATATTTGGGTGCCCAACTGGCGGCAGCTCTTCTGATCGCCTAGCCTGAGCTTCTCCAGAACTGTGCTATGGATCTTTGGGCCAGGGCCATGTACATCCTGGGATCGGGCTGGTGATTTAATCAGAGTTTTGGCATGTTGCGAGAGAAAGGCAGTGGGCGACCAGAAGACACTTCGGTTGAGGGGCACCTGCTTGTGTCTGGCCACCGAGTCCACAATGCTCTTGACCAGCTTTCCCTCCATCTGGATGCCAAACTCATGGGCCAACGCCACGAAGGCCGTCAGGCGAATGATGTGCTTGGGTTCCTCGTAGTTCCTGTACTCGTTGCTCGGATTAGCATCGATGTCAAGGAGCAGTTTGCGAATATAGGCATTGGAATGTTGGGTGATGTGATTGACAACGTTCAGATTGAATTCCCTCTTCAGTTCCATTAGGTTATCTAGAAGAATCTGTTCAACAATAGGCATCAGAGCGAGTCTTGGAGTCTTTTACTTGCATACCCTAAAGAAATCCTTTGTCATCAGACTTTCCATGTCAACCAGTGAAGTGCTGAGGTTATGGAGCTCCAAGTTCGTGGATTGATTATTGGACAGGTTAACCAGCCACTTCTTGTAGAACGCCCACATGGTGGAGATCTTCGATTGGCTCGCCAGTTCATTGAAAACCACTATGTGCTCCAGTACTTCAGTCATGGCATCAAAGACAGCCTATTGAATCGGTTGGAAATGGCTTAGTTCACTTTATTTAGTTATAAACCATATGATACATACGAATATATGGACTTCAGTAATATCCGCTGGCACGCAGACGGATGCGGCCAGTTGCCTCCACAGGTTTTGGAGTATCACAATCATGCGTTTGAGCAAAAAGTAAACCTGACAAAAGAAATCCATGGAGCTGCTCATGCGGACCAGGGATCCCTCCAAGTTGGAACCCTCGGCGGGCGATTCATCCAGTCGAAAATCGCTGAACAGAAAGGCCAGCTGGAACCTCTTGGCCTTCCGGGATAAGTTCCGGCACTGGTTGCACAGATTCGCCAACGTTGTCAGGGGCTTATTCGCTATGAGCTCGCTTTCCTCAAAGTTTCTTTCCGGAATCATGGATATGTTGCCTACAAAGTTCACCTCTATCACGGGCGACATGTTTATACATGTTGTAGGCTCCAAAACATCCGAATTAGGCACTTTATCCCGCAACAGCTTCAGTTTCCCATCGTGATCCGATATAAATGAGCCGTATTCCCTCAGGATATCCTCGGCAAACATAGCTAATACAGGATAAAAAGATTCGTAAGAAGATATAATACTTTCTTATGTCTTTCATCATTAGATTTGGCCTCTGAATTTCCATACGTACACATAGAGCTTTGCTCTTCCTTCATGTTTACCATCTGGAATTATGTTATTGTTTTGATTTTCTTATTAGTAATTTAGAGATGGGACATTTTAAGTGGGTGGGCTCTACTTCGATAACTAAAATTATGTGCAGCCGGAAAATACTGCGCTTCCACTATGCATTTTTGAATGTATGATAGCGATATATAGTACGCTTGGCCAAATGTTTATAGTTAATTTACCAGAAGTCTCTACCAACAGTTGGAACGCAACAACTGGTCAAGAAATACATTTTCCTTAAAGTGATAGGGATCGTTAGCATATTTGCTCATTTGGTCTTTTAGCTGTACGCCTTGATTTGGCTAAAATATGATTGAAAAACCGGAAAGAAAACTTGCATTTATAACCAAATTCGGAATATCATATTTTTGAGAGAATTCTGGACCTTATTTTTCACCAAAAAAGTTCAGTTTTTTGGCTGCCAAAATAAAAATAAAAGTCAGAATGAGAAATGTCATACCTCGTTGAGATCGTTGCTTAATTTCCAATCGATTGGCGTTCAAACCTGAACATTTTTCATTTTTACCAATTTTGGCAAAAAAAGCGATGTAACCCCTTACAAAAATGCGAAAATTGGTCAAAAAATAAATTTTCCTTAAAGTGATAGGGATCGTTAGCATATTTAGCAAGCTGCTCAAAACAGTCGGTCTTTTAGCTGTAGGCCTCGATTTGACTAAACTACGCTTGAAAAACCGGAAAGAAAAGTTGCATTTTTGACTAAAATCGGAGTATTGTATTTTTGAGAGAAATCTGGACCCTAGTTCAGTTTTTTGGGTGCCAAAATGAAAACAAATGTCAGAATGAGAAATGTCATACCTCTTTGAGCTCGTTGTTTAATTTCCAATCGATTGACATTAAAACCTGAAAATGTTCAATTTTTATCAATTTTCGCAAAAAAACGCTGCCTCTCTGTTGTTCCTTCATCCTGGGAATGGCTGGTAATGGCCCCGTCAGCTGTCCCTTCGCGGGTGTCCAGCTCCGCTTAAGCTGCCAAGTAGCTGGTGGTGGTGGTGTGCGGAGTCCTAAAGAAGAGGTCGTCGGATATCGTATTACTGTTGGTTCTGCTAAAAAGATACTTATATTAGTACAACGTAACCAAATTCTTTAAGCCAGGTCTTACTTTATTTACGAGGACACGCCCGGTAGGATGTCCATGTACAGAGCGAAATCCCACTCGGCATGTTCCTTCGCACTGGGATTCTCTAGTGGATCTCCTCCAGCATCCAGCACTTCAACTATTCTGCGGATTTGCCCCTGTCGGTGGAGTCCCACAATAAAGGGCAACAGCTTGGATTAGGCGTCCTATTTCATCTGCACTGACCACCTGCAGCCGATTTTGGGGTTTTCCTTTCATTTTTAATTTTTAGTTTCCATATCGCCTGTGCACGATCACCGCCAAAGATCAAATATCTTATTCTTTGAGCCGCAGCTAACGGCGTTCATCGAAATTCACTCGCAAAATCTGGTATTTTTTGTGGTATTTCCTTAGCTCATCTGAGTACCGCGCTGAAAAACAGACCCGACGTAAAGAGTTAGCCGAGTACTTGCCTCTCGCTCACTCCTATGGTTAGCTCGCGGCTTTCGTCGATGTGAGTACTAGGCTTTATTAAGAAACGCTTGTTATCGATTACTGATGCGGCTGGGGTGTGTAACGGCCCCAACCAGCGTGCAGGCAAGTGTACACACAACGTACACACAAACGATAGTGTTCCATTCCACTCGTTCCGTTTTCGTCGGCCCTGAATCGAGGAATCGAATCGCGTCGTATATTTTTAGTCTTGCAGTAAAATTACTTTTTAGTAATTAATTAATTTTAAGTCCCATCCGAAAATCATTTGCACAACGGACTCGGATCAAAGTAATTCAGTTGTTAGAGGTGCTTATCCTTTTCTTTTTATTGTAACAAGTCGCTCGGCATGGAAACTTCTGAAAAAGGTTGGTTACCAAATTGAATTGATTACGAATTGTCGAATTCTTGGCCCCAACGTCGTAATATCCCATGAACTTGCAGATAAAACCGCGAGCGACGACGCCGAGGGCTCACTGGGAGCTCTCGAGAAGGTGCCATCAGAGGATGCGGTGGCCCAGGCTGAGGCAGCGGTGAAGGAAAGTCAAGATTCCAATCCGGACGCGGCCAATTCGGATTCAGTATTGCCGGAAAAGGCCAAGAGCAAGTCTCCCTCACCGTCGCCAGCCAAGGAGAATGGTGATAATGCTGGCGAGCCCGATTCCGAGGCCCCTGAAGCCGCCACCGCCGCCCGTTCGCGTAGTCGCAGCCGCAGTGGATCCAGGAAGTCCAGGAGCGCATCCCGCTCGCAAAGCGGATCACGGCGCTCGCGCAGCGGATCGGCCCACTCGGCAGCCAGTTCGCGGCACTCCAAGCAGTCCTTAAATGGCTCCCGGCGCTCTCGCAGCGGATCTGCCCGCTCGCGCAGTGGATCCCGCCATTCTGGCGCAGCTCCTGGCTCGCCCACTGGCTCTAGGCGTTCCCGCAGTGGCTCTCGAAGGTCCCGCAGCGGCTCCAGGCGTTCCCGCAGTGGCTCCAAGCGGTCCCGCAGTGGCTCCAAACGATCCCGTAGTGGATCCCAGCGTTCGCGCAGCCGCTCCGGCTCTAGACGCTCCAGTCGATCCAGGAGCGGCTCGCGCAGATCGCGCAGTGGCTCAGGATCTAGACGTTCGCGCAGTGGATCTGGATCGAGGCGTTCTCGAAGTGGCTCCAGGCGCTCTAGGAGCGGATCTAGGCGCTCCCGCAGTGGCTCCAGGCGTTCTCGCAGTGGATCGGCTCGCTCGCGCAGCGGATCTCGGCGTTCCCGCAGTGGATCGAGGCGTTCGCGCAGTGGATCCGGCTCCAGGCGGTCTAGGAGTGGATCTAGGCGCTCCCGAAGCGGATCCAGGCGCTCTAGGAGCGGCTCCAGGCGCTCTCGAAGTGGATCCAGGCGTTCTAGAAGTGGTTCTAGGCGCTCTAGAAGTGGCTCCAGGCGCTCTAGAAGTGGCTCCAGGCGTTCTAGGAGTGGATCCAGGCGCTCTAGGAGTGGATCCAGGCGCTCTAGAAGCGGATCTAGGCGTTCTAGGAGTGGATCCAGGCGCTCTAGAAGTGGATCCCGGCGCTCTAGGAGCGGATCACGGCGCTCTAAAAGCGGTTCTCGCTCCCGCTCTCGTAGTCGCTCCAATGCATCTCGAAAGGGATCTCGATCTCGGTCCGGCAGTGCCGCATCCCAGAATGACGCCAGGCGTAAAAGATTAGCCATCAGTGATTCCGAGGGTAGGTATTCCCCAAAAGCATTTGAGAATCTTCAACTAATTATCTTCTTTTCTCCTTGCAGACGAGGGACCGAAGATAGTCAAAAAACGCGCAAAAATCACAGACACAGACAACGAAGAGGAGGAAGACCAGGATAAAGGCCTGGGCAAAGAAAAGTCACAAGAAAAAATCACAGAAAGCTCAGACGATGAGAACACACCAATTTCAAATGAACCAGAGTAAGAAGTCTCCTTGTACCTCAATGAGTTAAACTCACTTTTACCATCTTTTTGCAGAAACAGTAACTTTATTTCCGACTTTGATGCGATGCTTTTGCGCAAGAAGGAGGAGAAGCGAGTGCGACGTCGCAAGCGTGATATCGATCTGATCAACGACAACGATGATCTGATTGATCAGCTAATCATCAGCATGAAGAACGCCTCGGATGACGACCGTCAGCTGAACATGATGGGTCAGCCGGCCACGAAGAAGATTTCCATGCTGAAGCAAGTGATGTCGCAGCTGATCAAGAAGCACTTGCAGCTCGCCTTCTTGGAGCACAACATACTCAATGTACTTACAGACTGGCTGGCGCCCCTGCCAAACAAAAGTCTGCCCTGTCTTCAGATACGCGAGAGTATTCTTAAGCTCTTGTCAGATGTGGGTGTTTATTTTACGAACACTTTATACTTGTAATCATGATTAATAATTTCTTAATCTTTCCCTAGTTTCCTACCATTGAAAAGGGACTGCTGAAGCAGTCGGGCATTGGCAAAGCTGTGATGTACTTGTACAAACATCCCCAGGAGACCAAGACGAATCGCGATCGAGCCGGTCGCCTGATCTCCGAGTGGGCCCGCCCCATATTCAACCTCAGCTGCAACTTCTCGGCGATGAGCAAGGAGGAGCGGCAGGAACGTGATTTGGCGCAGATGTCGCGGCATCGCCACAAGAGTCCCGATCCAGAGCCAGCCTCCAGCAGCAGAGGCCCATCCCTGAATCACACATTCGCCTTCGATGACAAGCTGCTGCGTCCCGGAGATCCCGGCTGGGTGGCCCGCGCCCGTGTGCCCATGCCCTCCAACAAGGACTACGTCATTCGCCCCAAATCCACCGTTGAGGGCGAAATCTCCACGGTTAGTACGCCCTATACTTTGGTTTGTGTATATGAAATGAAAGTGAAAAACGTAATTTCCCATTTCAGTCAACCAAGCGTAAGCCAAACCGCTACGAAAAGCATATGAAGCGTTTTCTGGACTCGAAGCGACTGAAGGAGAGCCGCAGGGCTGTCGAGATATCTATAGAGGGTCGCAAGATGGCACTGTAAGCAGCATTCTAGCTAACTTTAAAACAAATAAAATCCAAATCATAGAACAAAATTAAAGATATATTTTTGAATATACCTAATAACACTTAAAAGCCAGCCTTTTAAATGGAGGTGCATGAGATAGGTTCCAAAATCAAAGAGAAAGAGATGGAATATGGCTAAGTTTACATATAAGCGATGCCCGACTCGAATTACAAAATTCCAATCTTATCAAGATGCTAAAGCATTGTTTGTAAAAAGATATGAGAGTAAAAATTATATGAAAGTACTGATTAGATAAAAGTATTGTAAACACTCCTGTTAAGCTGATGGGTGACCTAAATAAAATGAATTCGCATTGATACTATTTTTCTTTTTCAAAAATATAATATTTGAATTTTGTCTGCAGATAGATATAAATTTAAATAAATTACTTATCAGATTTTTTTACTTGATAAGAGAATTTAAAATATTAATAGAAAAGAGATAAAATACTGTTTTCCCTTTCAACACACTTATTACAATCCCCATTTGGTGCTAAATAAAAATAAGAAAGTAAAGTAAAGATCGTAACTTTAATCTTTGAACAATGATAGCCCATTTGTATACCCTTACTTTGGTATTATAATTTTTTTCTCAGATGCTTGTATACCTATTTTTGTATCGTATGCTTATGATAGCGATAAAGAATATTGTTTACTTGCTGCAGATCTTTTTTTTCCCAGCTTTATCTAGTGACCACGTGTTAAATTTATTGCGGGAAAAAAACAAAAGATATAAAGAAACCGAGAGTTAAGCATTACCATTCTTTTCAAAGCTTATATTTTGTACTCCTAAGATTATCACCGTAAATATAATAAAATATTTGCAGACATCTCCTAGCCAAAAATAAATTATAAGAAATTTTAAGCAAAGTAAATATAAAGAAATTGGTTTATAACTCTTCAGGCATTGCATGTAACTTTTTTTTAATATAAAAGGAGAGAGTATTATATTACTTTTGAGATTTTTTATATACATTGCTATGAGCTTTCAAAGCCGGAATCAGCTTAATGTATTCCTATTATATTATTTAATTGCGTATACAAAATACTACGAGAGCTCAAAAAGCTTAGTAAACAATTCAAGGGGCTATTTCTATGCCAGTAGCAAATACATAAGTGCACGACAATCACAAAGATACCCGTATAGTAGCTAACATTATAAAATGGCATTATTAATAAAAGTCAAATTAAGGGCATCTTGGCACAGTTTCGTCGAGTGTCACCCAGTGGGAAATTGGTTGCTTGTCAAGAACTTTCTGCGATGGATTATCTCGTCAAATGGGTAAGCACACCTGTTGGAAAGGTAACTCGCTTTTGGTACCCATAAGATAAACGTAAAGGTAAGAAAATATATTCTTTGATTTTGTATTTTAAATTTTATTTTTAAAATTTTAATTTTGTGGGTTTGGGGTTTGTTTTTAATAACTTAAGTCCGGGTTCAATTCCAACAGCTAACTAATGATTTAAAAAAATATTTTTAAGCTTAATAAAAATAATTTTTAGTATTGAAAATGAAAGTAATCAACTAATATATCAGATCTTACTGTATTTTAACTATGAGTTCAAATCCCACAGCTAATTCGATGATTTTTTTTTTTTTCCGGCTTTATAAAATATAGTTTTGATATTTTAAACATATATCATATCATATCACATCATGTCATCATATATTTTAATCATGTATCAGAAAGTTAAGACTTTTTCGCAGAAGCAAAAGTATAGGTTCAATTCCCACAGCTATCCGATGATTTTTTCGTTATATTTTCCATATTTATAAAATATAGTTCTGATCTTTCTGTAAAAATAAACCAAATCTTAAATACCTTTTCATAAGTGAAATATAAACCAAGTTAAGCATAGTTTAAAAAGAAAGGTGTAAAGAACTACCTTTTAGGATGTGTATATACTATAATAATATTGTGGGCGTGGCAGCATCGTCCAATTGGCTAACGGGGTGGCATTATTATCGCACGGGCGTGTGTGCAGGCCCACTATCTCCTCGGAAATCTCCACGAACACCCATCAACAGTCCACAACACCCCACAAGCACTTGGGTTCTCGGTCCCCGGTCTCGTTTTTGGGTTCACCTCTGCCGTCCGTCGTTATCGCCCAATATTAAACCGGTTGCGCTGCCGTCTAATTGTTCAAACGCATGTACGCTGTGCCAAGTGGCGGTCGACAGCAGTAGAGCTCCTCTAAAACTCCCCAAGCTCCATCAAAGTACACAAAAACAAACAGAGATGTCGCAGTTGAAGAACGAGAAAGTGGGCATTGTGGGCAGGTAAGACAGACATTGCAGGGGAAAATCGATTCCGAAGGATATCCTAGTCATATGCTCCCCTTACAGCGGTCTGATTGGTCGCTCCTGGTCCATGCTGTTCGCCTCGGTGGGCTACCAGGTTGTCCTCTACGACATTCTGCCCGAGCAGGTGTCCACTGCCCTGACCGCCACCCAGAAGGAGCTGCTGGATCTGGAGTCCAAGGGTCTGCTGCGTGGCAAACTGAATGCCGCCCAGCAATTCTCCTGCATCTCCGGCACCAACGACATCAAGGAGCTGGTCAAGGACGCCATCCTCGTCCAGGAGTGCATCCCCGAGCGCCTGGACCTGAAAAAGGCCCTCTATAAGCAGCTGGATGCCGTCGTCGGACCCAACACCATCCTGTCCAGCTCCACCAGCACTTTTCTGCCCTCCCTCTTCAGCGCGGATCTGAAAAACAAGGCCAATGTGAGTAGATTTCTTAGGTTTCGTTGGTTATATGTATATGTATCTACCTGATAAACGCTATGTGATGGTTTATACATAGAGGCGGTATCAGAAGAGTTTACCTTTAGCTGGTTATACAGATAACATGGTTCTTGAATAGCTTAAAACAATGCTTTTTCACAAACTTAAAACAATGAGCTGAATTTAATGAGTAAACCTAATTAGAGATACATTAAATGCAATTTGATCATGAGATTCAACCGTCCTTGATCCGAATTTTTGTGTATTTCTCATGCGAGAACGTTTGAAGGCCAACTAAGCTTTATTTCGTGAACAGGTTTTGGTCTCGCATCCCGTCAACCCACCGTACTACGTGCCCCTGGTCGAGATTGTGCCTGCGCCATGGACGAAACCGGAATGGGTGAAGAAGACGCGTGCCATTATGGAGGAGATTGGCCAGAAACCGGTCACGTTGTCGCGGGAGATCGAGGGCTTCGCCCTGAACCGCATCCAGTATGCCATTCTCAACGAGACCTGGCGCCTGGTCGAGGCGGGCATCCTGAATGTCCAGGACATTGACAGCGTGATGAGCAATGGACTGGGTCCGAGGTACGCCTTCCTGGGTCCCCTGGAGACGGCCCATCTGAACGCCGAGGGCATGGCCAACTACTTTGAGCGCTACTCGAAGACCATCTATGCCGTCAGCGAGACAATGGGACCCACACCGAAGATGGAGGGACCCGTCGCCGTCGAGGTGGCCAAGCAGCTGGGCGAGATGGTGCCACTGGACCAGTTGGCCGCACGCCGCAACTACCGCGACAACTGCCTCACCCAGCTGAGCATCCTCAAGAGCAAGCTCAACAAGCAGTAACTCATCACTATCCTTCTGTTCTTATTTTTTTTTGTGATATGCTAATGCCACACATGTACTTTAAATATACGGAAACTGTCTAAACTAAATCGAGTTAATGGTTATTACAAGGATTTAGGATTGCAGTACCCTTGTGGTCAAACAGCATTATTTTCGTTTACGTTGAATACATGCATTTGGTGGTTAAACTTACAATCTCGTTGTTTATTAAACTCTACTTGTGTGCGTATTCATAACATTAAAGAATTTAGAAAATTAATTACATCGATTTTTAATTACTAGCTTAGAAAGTATAACTTAGGCTTAGTGGCTGGGCGTCTCATTATTTTCGTTTCCTTGTAATGTGTTACGTTAAACAAATAATTTATAATCTCCTAACATTTAAGACTTCGGGACATTAATTAATACATAGTTAGGGTCTTGGAAAAAAAACGTATTCCTAGTGGATGGGTATTCCCAGTAACTCAACTTATTAACTTTCTTTTTTCCATCCGTTTCTGAGAGATAACTATATGTCTTATGTTTAATATTAAGTCCAGACTGCATATCAGTTTGCATTATCTTGTGACGTCAGGCAAAAAAGAAGTAGGAAACAACAAAATATAGGAATAGATAGCCAAGCCGTATTCACAATGTAGGTTTATCTTCAAGGTTAAAAACTTGACCTCGGACATCACATTCTCACTTTCAGGCGACATTGCGCCGCCACGGGACAGCCAGGTGCACTCTAACCGGAACTGGTCTTCTTGGAGAAGCTCGGTCCCCTGAACGATGGCGTTGAGTAGGAGGCATTGGCCAGGGATCCTGGTCCAGATCCCAAGCCAGTCACTGGCTTTAGGGATCTGCGCTGCTGAGTGCGCATCTGCGGCAGCGGTGTGCTCGTGCAGGATATCTTCTGGCCGGCCTTGCTCCTCGAGGAAATGGGCGTGTCTGGGACACGTGGATGGACGGGATTCAGGTAAGTGGACTCGTTGCTCGCTGTCACTTTCATCATGGGCACAACGGGCTTGATGGGCTTCGTGGCCCTCACGGATCCATTGGGTTTCGGCACCGATTCGGTTATCGATGGCGTCCTCAGGCGGCTGCTCATGAGGGTGCGCCTGCTTTCGTAGGCCTTTGTGGACGGATTGCTGGGCGTGGAGAAGGAGTTGCTCCTCGGTCGGAAGCCAGCCGCTGCTGCTCCACCACCACTCATTGGACCAACTGTGGCTGTGCTTTTGGCTTCCCTGGGCGGCGGTAGATTCTCCACCTGGCGATCGGACTTAAGCACTTCGCGGGGCAGCTTGGACTTGTCCTGAATGGACAGTGACGACGATCGGCGGCGCATTGAGCCTGCTGCATTGGCATCACTTAGGGGCATTGGATTCGCCATGCCAATGCAGCTGGAGGGATAGGAAAGCTGACTGCCGTAGTTACTGGGATTTACCAGTAGGATGACTGTCCTGGGATCGACGCCTTGTGTCTGTTCATGATCCCCGCTCGCTGACTTTGCTAGTTTGTGCCGTTCTAGTAACTCGTTGATCTGCAGAGCAAGTGTTTCATCCATCAACTCCGTCATGAAGGGTTCCTGTCGGGCGGCCACTGGCATGACGGGTATCGTCGGTGGGGATGGATGCAAGTCCTTTTTAAATGGATCCATGCGTGATTCACCATCGTAGGTGGCCGAGGAGCTGACCATGGCATCGGGAAACTTTTGGGTCTTGCTGCCTGGCACCAGGACCTCCTCCTGTTCATCCTCATTCTCCTCCTGAACCTGCGAAGCGTCAAACGAACGCTTTGTCTTCGTGCCCTGGAAGTATATAATCATATATAATACAATATGTTATAAGGATTTTAAAGATATTTACCTGAAGTTCTAGATCAAATGTTCCCTGGCGGTTGTACGAGTAGGAGGACGGCGGTATTGGTAACTCGGATTTGCGGGCCTCCACACCAGAGCCACTGGGACCAAAGATGACGGCTGCAATCGATTCAATTGCCGTGTCAAACAGATGCCACTTGGTCCTCTCGACGTGCTCGTGGGCCAGCATCTTCAGCTGCTGCAGCAGTTGCCCCAAATCCTTGCCATTTGCTCGATCCTCGAGTGCTTCCTCCTGCGACTTTTCCGGCGTTTTTTCTTCAATTTTGATAAGTTGTCGGTTGTTATTGTTTTCCTCGACATTTGTCTTGGGTTCTTGTGCATTATTTAGCGCATCCAGAACCGGTATGCGTAGCATTTTCAGGTCTTCCTCGAAACTCATGCTGGAGGACAGGACGTCGTCGTCTTCGATGAGCTTCAGCGGCGATTCGGCGGCCAGCATCTGTAGGTTTTCATTCAGTATGGTCTTCTCAAACTCCAATTTGGAACGATTCTGGGGCGGAGTGTTGGCCACGGATCGTGAGGCGTTAAGTTTGAGCAGCTGCTTTTGAAAGGAGCCGTTGGAGCGACGCTTTTGTGTTACCTCTCCGGATGAGGATGCGGGAGCAGAAGCTGCATCCTGTGTCTGCATGCAAACCGGAGGACTCTCGCTCTCCAGATCCGGATACTGTCGCTCGGCACTGGACATCTTTTCCTTGATCTGCGTCTTCAAGGTCATGCCCTGGGACACAAAGGGACGGAGGTGGCTAAGTGACGGCTATGACTAGATGGGTGCACTTCCCAGATCATTTGGCCTGCAATCTACATAACCTTACCTTAATGCAGGCTTCCTTTTCCATCACATCAAAGGGATCGTAGGGTCCCTCGAAATTCGCGGAAGCCACCATGTCCTCCGGCTCCTCGTGCAGCGTCTCCTTGTTGGGCTCATCCCACTCGGTCAGGTCAATCAAATTGCGTACTTCGCACATCTTTGCATGAACACAATTCTTTACAAGTTGAAAAGGAAAGCCAAATAAAAAAAAAACTTCGAAACAACGCCGTGTTTGGCGCTACTGAAAGGCGACTGTGTGCGTGAAAGTTATCGATATCAGTTACATACCTGAGGCTTCCACCTGTAGCCCTTTCACTTTGTTTTTATAGGCTGTTCACACAGAGACCGCTAGGCGATAACGATAGAAACGATTTACCTAGAATTGAGTGTTCACATTGACCCAAAAAGAACAGCCGTCTTTGGTTTTTTAATTTTAAATTAAATTTTATTAAAAATATACAAACTAATAGAATCGAAAAAAAATAGCAGGGTGAGTTAAAATTCCCTAATCCTACTATTTATGGATATATATACTCGTATAATTTTCATTTCAAATAGTCTTTGTAGGTAAACTTGTATATTGCTTGAACATTAAGAATGCTAACTAATATTTTTATACAGCATGACACGAAGTTTTGATGCGACTTTGCTATCGACAGCGATAAATATGATAGAAATTCCTTTTTTTTGATGACCACAATCTGAGCTTTTCACACTTATGGGTTACCCATAATTTGTAATGATTTCAACACAAAATATGAAATAAAATAAAATATTATTATTATAAATTAAATTTTAGACTAAATTGTTACTTAAGTTTCATTTTTATTTTTGCAATCTTTGATCCACAAACTGACCGTGTTTTTAACTTTGATTTTATGCTGACCCCATTTTTGACGACTGGCTTTGTTTAAAGATTGTATTTTAATTTACAATTGTTTCCATATATCCACATATATATTTCTAACAAAATTGTATAATTTCGTGTTCTATATAAACGCACAGATGAATTTTTCGCTATTATGGTGCTAACACATATGCAATAAATATTTTTGAGTAATAATATGTACATATTGATACAACAGAGGAGTCTTAGTTTAATTGGGAAAAGCTCTTAGGAATTTGCTGAAGACGTCTCCTCGTCCTTCACCTGGGATTCTGGAGGTACGGCACCGTACTCTTGGACATTTGTTGTGACGGTCGTGTAGCAAGATCCGCATAGCCTAACTGGATTAAAAAGCTTTTCGTTTGGCAAAGGAGCCCAAAATTCCGAGCAGTCAGCACAAAAAATTTCTCCACATGATCTGCAAGTATATTAAAAAAAAAATTTCGTTGTTAAAATATAGTTAAGTATCTTGTAGTCTTGTTGAAAAAATATAACTCTGTAAACCTCATTGAGAACCATGGTTATGGTTATAACTCTAATTTACAAATACAAAAACAGCTGTTGATTTAACTTGAAATATGAAAATATTGGTTATATGTTTTATATATATTCTTGATTAGCATAGTATACACTGTTAGTATAGTCATGGATCCCAGTAAATGACGAACTAGTCGCTCAGTTACTTCATTCAAATAAATAACATCACGATTTCAACTAAAGTTTTATATTAGGTATAGAAAAAACATAGAATTTCAAAGTAATCAATACGATAGTTAACTAATTTACTGACTATACGGGCTCTAAAATATTACAACTTGTTAATATTCAACTGAAGTTAAAAATCAAACTAATATTGAATGTCTTTAAAGAGTAAAGAGTAAGGTTTCAAATGTTGGATGCGCACCGACAATGATGTTTTCTTCGTCCAAGCCAGAACTCAGTTTGACAACTAGAGCAACGCGAAACTGCATGATCTGGTACCCAGAGGACACTGGAGGCTTTTTTCTCTTGGATCGAGGAAGGGGCAAACGATGGGGGACCGCTACGTTCTTCGACGGCTTCCCAGGAACATGTTGAAGCATTTTCAACGATATCCGATCCATTTTCCTAAAGAAGAGTTAAATGATTAGACGACTGCAGGTTAAGGCACACAAAATTACATATGATTAGATTACAAGTTTGGCCTCGTTTAACACAAGTGCGCTATTATGCCCAAAAGTCGTTTAGGAAATCCAAAATACCCTGGTAATTAGCACACACTTGCTATAACTAACACTAACCACGCTTCTCAAGAATATATGACGGGAGAACGAATATTAAAATCATTATTTACATGTTCCATATTTGTCGAAACGATGCTATTGCAGCTGGGACAACCTTTCTCCAACAAAGCCAATCGCATGCCGTGTATTTCCCGCAGAAGCATTTCCTCTCGTAGCTGAAATATTGTATTGTATTATATATAAGCTTCAAGGATAATGGGGAATGTACTGCTCACCTTGTGTTCCTGTACGATCTGGTGGAGTCTTATGTTTTGTTCGCTGAGTCCATGGGCTAGGCCATCTGGACAGCTTATGGTGAACTGCGCCCGCTCCTGAAATGGTGTGGGCGGTAGCGAAATGATGCCTGATGAAGGGAAATGGTGTGCGCTGGAAGTACAGATTTTTCAGGTAAGTAAAAGTCCATCAAATCTCTTATACTAAAACTCACCTGCCGTTTTCTGCTGCGTACTTTAAGTCGCGACTGTTGCTCGAACCGCAGGTGTTTCGACGGATTCGACCGCCCGCAGAGGGTGCATCGAATGGCGACTGGGCCACGAAACGCTGAAGATCGGGCGATATAAAAAGACCCTCATCAGCATGGTAACAACCATCGGATCCATTGGCATTCGCATTGGCGTCTTTGGACAACTTCGCCAGCTGGCAACGGTCCGCATTTCCGGCACTCTCCCTTGGCACTTGTAGGTCCAGGTGATGCGGAAAGGCGTCCCCTCGCTGCGGGCATATCACGGCATTCGGTTTCATGTGAACCTTGGGCAAATTATTGTAGCTCTGACTGATTTTACTGCTCTGGCCAGCAGCAGCAGCAGCAGCAGTGGTCGACGACTCCAGCTTTCCATCACCACCGGCCAGGTCGATGGGTGGCGTTCGATCGCGATCTCTACTGCTGTTCTCTTCGCTGTTGGTTGGTTTTTGTACGGGCTCTGCAGGAATCAGGGTATCAGTGCTGGTTTCGATGGCGCCATGCCACAAAGCGCGACAAATATCACTGGTGTCTTCGGATATTGAAGGAACTGGATTTTGATCTGAAAACAAAGAAGTACAAAGTTAGTTCTTGCCTTGGATTCTTAGATCTACCATTAGATCTTACCATTTTCAGAGTGATCCAGAACGTGGACAGGTCGTCCGGATCCAGGGATCTGTTGCTGTGTGGACACCAAGGAACTTCGCCTTTGCGATTGTGATTCTACTTCCAATATATCACGGTTAGAAGCTGTACTTTGGTCGTTGTGGAACTCTGGAATGGGATGATTTGAACGGGGAGCACAGGGACCCGATTCAATGGCATCCGTCACATCCAGCTCAAGTTCTTTGGGGTCTTTAACACTCTCTTGGACATTTTCGCTAACACTATTGTCGGTCTCCGATCGTATGTCAAACATGGAGTTGCTGTTCGCATTGAAGCAGTCTGTAACACTGATTAGCAAAGAGGAAAGTAAGTAAACAATACATTAATTAATATAAATGGGACCCACATGGATTCAACTGTGAGGTTCGGATCACTCGATCTCCTCGAAATGGTGCTCTGTCCCAATTCGTTCGTTGTTAAGTCTTCCGAAGATCTTGTCTTCGCCATTAGGCCTAGATGATGCAGAAACAAACTAAAGTTAGTCTGGCTTTTTTAAAAGAATATTCAAACACTCACCGTTGTGTCCCGTCTGTCTTTCATTACTTAGTAATGGCAGATCAGTTCCGTTTTTGTTGCCTAAACTACCAAGGTATACGTCAGACCAAAAATATAAAAACCGCACACTGTGCGCCGGCCAAAGAACCTAAAATTCCATAAAATATCATTAGCTTTAGCTTTTAATACTACAGTAGATCCTTTACCTTTTCAGTCTCATGCTTATAGAGAGGATTTCTATACATAGTTTCCGCTAAAAATGGCCACACTGAAAACGTTCGGTCGAAAACGGAATTTTCGATGCGTTCTCTGAGCGAATTACATAGGAACGTGCCGAACAGACAGGACAGCGAATGTTGCGCCAGTTTGATCTTTATAAACAATATAAGTTAGTGGATACGAAAGGCGGTACTACAGAGTAGCACTTACCAAATAGCTTATACTGAACTCAAAACTGCACGGATATTGTCTGTGTATTTGATGCACCAGATCAAGCCACTGCAGAAAAACTGGGCATCGCTCGTTGACTTCGTCGGAGTTGGGACCATTGCCAGAGCGATCGGCAAACTTGTGACCAAAGTTAAGCCATTCACGCTCTACTAGAACACGAAATCCCTGAAAGAAAATCAATTCAGAATCAGATCATGATCTATAAATGATGGTTTAAACTAGGCAAGTCACTTCTAAGCGAAGTTCTAGTATGAAACTAATATTTTAAACTATAGTATTCAATATATTGCAACGTACTTCAACAGTTCTGTAGTACGGATCCAAGCAGAGTTGGGCCGTAGCCACAATCTGCGGAGTGCGATCCCAACCATCTGAGCAGTGCACAAGTACGGGCCGTCCATTCTTCTCGATTGTATGCACAACAGTCATCGTGGCACCCAGCAGACCCGAAAGGTGCTGCATCCACATGGTCTTCTCCAGTTGTCCGAACCAGCTGTGAGTTATTCGTAAGGGTTTGATTAGTTTAAGTACATATATGAGTTCGTCTGCATGGTTAACTCACTTTGGATCATCGGGAGATGAGGCGCAAAGCTGGCGAACAGCATGGAAACTCTTTCGGATGGCGTGGATGTTGCCCAGGTTCATAAACTCAATTTCTGCACAAGGGTAGTACTCTATGCACTCACAGCCACCGCCTCTGGCGCGATTTGTAACCGCGGATGTGTAGCTGCGGGCATCCACAATGAGGATTTTCTGAAATTTTAATAAAATATAATTAGTTCTAAATCAATCCCTATTGAATTAAATGCATGGCTTATCATTTCTGTGGTGTTTTATAGCCTATATGTAATTTAATTGTAGTATTTTTCATTTCATTATATACAATGGTATACAAATAGTAGGTATAAACCTAAAACCTTGTACAGAAGTATCATCATATTATAAATAACCGCTTTATAGGACTTGAATCGTAATACAAGCCAGCTGAACAAAGGCTTAATTGCCGCTTACAGCGAAAAACAGCCATAAACTTACCTTTATTTCATCGAGCGTGAGTTCCTCGTGCGAGGAATCGTCCAGAGATGGTGAACTCTTGCCGGACAAGCCCGACTGGCCGTTGGTCTCCTTGGAGCCCTTTGTTGGTTGCGCCTTTGTGTTGGCGAAGGTGGAATTCCTGGCGTGCTCGCCACGGTCAAAGGCACAGGCATCGGCCAGTGCCTTCAGGAGCTGCTCATCCCTGGTGTTCCGCCAGCCCAGCCAACCCACCTCCGGCTGGCTGCAACGGGCCAAAATGGCGCCCGACTTCTGGTGCCGCCAGACGACGGCCGGCAGCCTGCGCGATCCCCGGAAGTTGGCCACGTTGTGTAGCATCTCGTCGGTGATGCAGCAAGGCACAAGCAACTTGGGTGGATACGAGGGGCAGAGCTTGAAGTCGGCATTGGCTGTGGAGATGCGCCAGGAGCTCTTCAGGTCGAATCCCAGGCGGGCCACTTCGTTCTTGAAGTCGCTCTCATAGCGCACCGATCGCTGCAGGCGGTTGCTCATGGCGGAGGCGATGCTCTCACTGGCGGGATCAACAGCCAGAGGATTTGCCACCGCGGCACTGTGTTGTGGGGCTATCGGCTTGGCCGAGCCATTGTGTAGCGCTGAAAAGCGATCCTTGGTCACCAGGCCATTTCCATTGGCCGCCGGGGTACTGCCATTTCCGTTTCCTGATCCACTCCCGATCACGTCGCAGGTCCAGGAATAGAAGGGAAAGGCAAAGAGTGTCTCCAGGGCCTCGGGCACACCGATGAGCAGGTGAATCCGGCGCTGCCAGTCGGCACACTGCTCTGCCGATGGAAAGGAGCAGCGCACCGTGCTGGCGTCCTTGCAGTTTACGATCAGCTGGAACAGATCCCGCACCTGAACGGATTCGATTAGACCCAGGGGCACGTAGGTCTCGTAGGCGGTTGACTTCTTGGAGAGGAATATCCGGTAGTTGGACAGGGCGAGGACGCCATCGTCGGTGCGTCCCAGGTACTTAATCGATTCGCCGGCCACTAGGGGGATATATAGTATAAATTATAGATTAATAGATGATATAGAATATATAATAGATAGTATCCTACACTCTTGAAATGGGACACACAGCTGGGAGTCTTCCTTCTCCATTTGTGATTTTGGATACGATTCGGCGGCACGGATAAAGCAAATCGATGGAGGCGGTGATCCATCGGACATTGTGTGAATCGGCTAGAAGAATACTTGGCATGTAAAGTTTTCGAAATTACTTATTTGCTTACATATATATACATATATTTATATATATTTGGGCAAGGCGAATCGAATCGAATCGAATCGAGTGTCATTGGAAATCCGGTTATCGCCTATAGGTGGGATATATCATATATCCACCTTCCACCATCTCCGAATACGTAATTATGTATGTGTATGTGTGTGTATGCATGATATATGGGTTTTATATGGATGTTATTGGTTTTGGGTTCGATGCGATGCAAAGTTTTTACTAGTATGGCATAGTAGTAGGTCTCATAAATAAATAAACATGTGCATTATTAAGTATTTGGTGGTCAAAACAAAGCCAAATAAATTGATAATTCGAGCGGGCATGATAATTCCAGCACAATTTGACCACTTTTAGAACAAATCGAAGTTAATGTTTGAGTGTCGTGGTGGCAATATAGATAATGCACTGCATATAAACACTATGTATGTATGTATGTATTTATGTGAGAGCTGCACACACAGTTGCAGTTCCACAAGGTGCGCAATACATAGTATGCACGTACATATGTCACTACATTACATTACACACATGTATATATGTGTATATATATAGCACTAGACTAGATTATCACAATTCCATAACCAATAAGCGAAAAAATGGCCCATTATCGTCGTACTCAAACTCAACAGATTCTAATGGCTGTGTGCATGTTGTCATAAACAAAGTAATTAAACATTTACGCATGTGTATGTTTGCATAAATTCATATGAATTCATATGTATGTATTCCGATATGCCGAGGAGCAACAATAACACATTACAATCGTTACATATGTATGCACACACATTTGGTTATATATTTTTTTTTTTTTTTTGGGGTTTTGATGTCCACAAAACGATCGGTTAGCAGCTTTTGCGGGTGTGTATTTGGCCCGAAAACGAATCGCCGAATTGAAAACGCGCTTGGCTTCTAGCTTTTCTCGCTCTATTTACCACCATAAAATCCATAAGCGTCAGCTATTATAAACAAAGATTTGCAAATGTTGTTGCACATACATATGTGTGCATATGTATTCATTTAGACACTTTTTGTTTCATTTCCATTGGAAATGGTTTATCGCTTCGGCATCGGATTCGATATTTTGTATCGTTAGCGATGGGGGGTCGGTCATGTGACGTGACTATAACACACTATCGATAACATTTGTCACACCGAGACCGCACCGCACACCGAAAACGATAAAATGCAATAGTGTGCTTTGCGAGACTAACCAACACTGGCCAGCCGATAAAATCAACGAAATTGTTAAAACTTTTTTATTGTGCGTACGTTTGCATTCCATTCCAGCTGATGTGTAACTGAAATTGAACCGATCGCTTGGACTTTCCGCCGGTGCACGCAAATCCACACCCACTCCACTCTGCCCACAGCACGCCGCCCATCAGAATTGTGCCAGAATGATGATGGTTGGAGCGAGAATCGGAATCGGAAAGCTTGGGCCCTGTGCGGCCCTAGTTGCGGTGAGTCGACGTGTTCTGTTCTGTCTGGTTGTGATTCTCTAGCTGTTTCTGGTTCCGGCTGGGATTGCGAATCCCCCCCGCTGAATCAGCGGGGCATGTTTTTTTTTTTCGCTTGAAAATGTCACAGAGGCCGGCTTTTTGCCTCCATCTTTGGCAAACTCCCATCGCAATGCTTCTCAACTAACCGGAACTGTTGTCCTTATTGAAATTCCAGATTATACAGCTCCTCCAGCACATACAGCCGGCAGAATCCGCCGGGGCAGTGCCCATGACCAGTGATAATATCGATATGACCCTAGGTGAGAGACCAATCCGATATGAACGCACCAAACCCATCCCAACAATCCCACATCCCAAGTCAATTAAGCCACTTACCCCATTGACGTGTCACTAAACAAAGTCAGTGGCTCGTCCAAATCGGCACTGCCAACGTGGTAAATTGCGTTTTAGACCTATTTTACGGATCTTCTGAGGCAGTTGATCCGGCTGCTGAATAAAATTGAGAGATTAGTAGGGTTTATCATCCATTTTGGTCTGAGTTCCTTCGTTCCGCCAAAATATCACCCATCAGAGAGCGGTTCATTTTAGATCCCAAGTTTGGCTTTCTACATATTAGGGATATCTTAAGCCAATAAAAAGTTTTAATTATCCCATGCTCGATTTCTTTTGGGTTTATTTCTAGTTTTTTTTTATGACATCTAGTCTTTCCGCTATTATCTTTCGTTTTACACAAATTCGATTTGCGTTCTTGTTACGGTTTTCTAAGTACTAGATTTTACAGTGGTACTACACTATAATTAACCACATCTTAAAACTTGTTCTTTTTATTAAATTTTTTATATTAAAAAATATATTTTATTTACAAAATGTATAAAAATAATATTATTTTTAGAAAATTCAAAGTACTCACTTTATATTTATTGTTATGAACACAATCGCTTTTAGTTTGCCACTCTGGGAATACACATACCATTTCATACACAATTTGGTGCTGATAACATTAAACACGCCTTGTTTCTTCCAGCGTCTAATGAATTGGTTTTCCTTAATTTTTATGCGGAGTGGTGTCGGTTTAGTAATATTTTAGCACCTATATTCGCTGAAGCTGCAGATAAGGTGAGTAGACCAAATGGATCGGTAGTGATATATCTTACCCATCTTTAAAATGATTAAACACACGACAATCATTTATCTCTTCTTTTTTGCAGATTAAAGAAGAGTTCCCAGAGGCTGGTAAGGTGGTGCTAGGAAAGGTGGATTGCGACAAGGAGACGGCCATCGCATCCCGCTTCCACATAAACAAGTATCCGACTTTGAAAATAGTCCGTAATGGACAGCTCAGCAAACGGGAGTACCGAGGCCAGCGTTCGGCAGATGCCTTCCTCGAGTTCGTCAAGAAGCAGCTGGAGGATCCCATCCAGGAGTTCAAGTCCCTGAAGGATCTGGAGAATCTGGACTCCAAGAAGCGCCTCATCCTGGGCTATTTCGATCGTAGGGACCAGCCCGAATACGATATTTTCCGCAAGGTGGCCACGAATTTAAAGGAGGACTGCCAGTTCCACGTGGGCTTCGGTGATGCCGCCCAGGCCATGCATCCTCCTGGTAAAAACCAGCTTAAACTACGCTTTCTTTCTGTTTTTATAGTAACATTACGTTCGTTTCAGGCACACCCATCATAGTATTTAGACCCGATGTGGCCCTGTCTCACGAAAACGATGAGACCTACACTGGCACACTGCAAAATTTCGATGAACTTAAAATTTGGATCCAGGAGAAGTGTGTGCCACTGGTACGAGAAATTACCTTTGAGAATGCTGAGGAACTTACTGAGGAGGGACTGCCGTTCCTTATCCTCTTCCATCGCCCAGACGATCTTAACTCGATCAAGGATTACAAGTCGATCATTGAGCGTCAATTGCTGGATGAGAAACGTAAGATGGTTGAGATTTTCTGGTTAACAAATCCTTATTATACGTTTGTAAAACCCCACAGAGAACGTCAACTTTTTGACCGCTGATGGCAAGCGATTTGCGCATCCTCTGCACCATCTGGGGAAATCCGAAGATGACTTGCCACTGATTGCCATCGACTCGTTCAAGCACATGTATCTGTTCCCCCACTTCAGCGACATGTACTCCCCAGGAAAGCTAAAGCAGTTCCTTCAGGATCTCTACAGCGGCAAGCTGCACAGGTAACAAAACTCCAGCTATATTACTACATTAGAACGAATCCTAACCATTTTTTGTTTACTTTCCAGGGAGTTTCATTACGGGCCGGATCCCTCAAATGATATAGAACCTGACCCACAGACCGGCAAAGGTACGTCCCCTCCAGAGTCAAAATTCAAGGAACTTGGCCCCTCCAAGCATCGCTACACCCTGCTAGAAAAAGATGAACTGTAATATAATTATGTACATTTAAAATAAAAGAAAACAATATAAAAAATGTAATAAACAGCCTTTCATCCAGTCAAAACGTAAGCAGAAAGGCGAAACTTCGATTGTGTTTAACGTAAATCTAAAAATAAAAAGTCTGGATTTTTTCCGACCTTTGTTATTGCAAAAACAGTTGATGGATGAATCATTTTGGCATTCAACGATTTCTTCGACTTCCCATGTTGAATTCCCCACATGTTTTTCAAGAAAATTAATGATGTTTTAGGAGTACTGTCGACTATTGTTGATAATAAACATGTCGCTCACTTACTAGAACAGTGACATATCTCAATAAAAATAGCATTTCGAGATAAACGCTTTTTAAGTTATCAAGTGCCTTATGGGTTCCAGCAAAGCTATCAGACTCCAACCTCTGTATATTAAAGGTAGGATGATAAAATGTACACGCAACATAGATTATTACTCAAAGAACATTTCTGCATTATACCTTTAATTATAACCGATACTCTTGAAAAAAAAGGGTATATTAGATTCGTCGGAAAATGTGTAATAGGCTTTTTCGACCCTATATAGTAGGTATGTATGTACATATGTTCTTGATCAGGATCACTAGCCGAGTCAATCCAGCCTTGTCCGTATAAACGTTGAGATCTCAAAAACTATAAAAGCTACAAATTTGAGACTTAGCATGTAGAATGGACGAATCGATGGAACATCTCGATAAACGGAAATAAGTCTCAGCACTGCAACTTCTCTCTTAGAAGTAAAATTCTCCCCAGAGTGAAATTACATGACACACTCATACCGCAATCAGCCCAGGCTCAGTACTTGGGCTTGATTTTGGACAAACGTCTTACGTGGAGGCAGCACATAACCAAAATTACAGCAACATGTCGCTCCAAGCTGCGGAAACTAAATTGGATGCTTAAAGGTAAAAGTGAGCTCAGCCTTAGCAACAAGATGTTGCTGTACAGGTCGATAGTGGTTCCTTCATTCACGTATTGCATACAAATATGGGGTACCGCTTCAGACTCAAATGTCTTGAGGGTCCAAAGAATTCAAAACCGGGCGCTACGTACGATTGCGGATGCGCCTTGGTACGTAAGGAACGATGTCCTGGCTTGCGACCTTCACATCCCCTCGGTGCGAGAGCAGATTAACATGCACTCAAGCCGTTACAACGACCGTCTACAAGCCCACACGAACCACCTAGCAGCATCCCTGGCAAAACGAATCTCAACGAGAAGAAGACTAAAGCGAAGGCACCCCGGTGATCTCTGGACAAGAGGACGTCAGGTCTCTCGAGTCCTACAGCAATGAAATTGTTCAATTATTGTAAATATTGTTAATCTCCTTTTCTGTTATGTTTCCATGTTAATTTTTCCTCTTCGTAGACAACGTTTTATAGCCATTAAGTTGGCTGATCAACGTTAAATAAATAAATTTGTTATAGTAAAAAAAAAAAAAAAAAAAAAAGCATGTAGATTCTAGAGATTCCTGCCCAGCGCAAGTTTGGCGCCCATATTTTTGGATTTTATTTCAGTGTAAATTAAAATAGATTTTATTGATCAATACCCAACTAAATACTGAAAATTATACCTATCTTATTATTATTTTAAAGGTTATGATAACCTTTCAGTTAAACAGGCTTTGGCATGGTTAGTAATACCGCTACCGTCCGCTGCCCAGAAAATGTCTTGTATTTGAAAATTGAAATCTTTCGACTCCGAGTCCCACAGCCATTAATAATAGTATTTAGATCTCTTTTCGGATTTAATGTATATATATATATATGAGTTATATATATATATATTTTATTCGTATGTACCATGTTACAATTACAATCGTTAAATTAGATTACATAATATAAGTTCAGTCAAATCGAGCGCTAACCGGGTCCGTGTTGTCCAGAAGTCGGTTAAAATGAAGATGTGTGTTGGTATTTATAATTAGCTCTGACTGGTAAATTTAAAAGTACATTTAAAAGAGTACTCGCTACAATTAATACGTAATGTGAAAAAATAGGTGCCATGCTATACAGCGCGCTTAGTATGGTCTGGAGCGCATGCCTCCGTCGTTCCTCATGGGTCCACCGCCGTCGCGACGGTTGCCACCGCCTCCTCCCCGGCCGCCACCACGTCCTCCGCCGCCGCCGCCTCCTCCTCCGTTGTCATTGAAGCGGGAGTAGCCACCGCCGCCGCCGCCTCCTTGCGAGTTGCCTCCGCGATCTCGGTTCTGGTATCCACCGCCGCCGCCGCCGGATCCGCGATCTCCACGGTCGTAGCCTCCGCCGCCGCCGCCACCGCCGTAGCCACCTCCACCACCACCGCCGCTGGAACCCTCATCGTCGCCTTTGGGAGTCTTGCAACTAAAAACAATACAAATTCAGATTACAATCGAAATCTACTAGTGATTGTAAAAATGTTAGTTCCCCAGAGACTCAATAAAATTTCTTATCAAGAACAATTGCTTCCAAGAAATTATTTCGAGTCTCGTGGGTCTCGACCCGCATTGTTATAAAACGGTTTCGTACAGTTCAATCTATGTTTAAATAGTTTTCCTATCATAAGTAATGCGACAAAAAGTAAATTCTTTGGTATAAAACAATGTTCGAATAGTTGAGATATGTATATTATTTCTAGGGATTTCCTTTGAGTCTTGTGGGTCTTGACTTTTTAAGTTATAAAGCGGTTTTAGGCATGAATACTAGGTAATTTAAACTATGTTAAAATACTTGTCTAGTCATAAGTAATAGAACAAACTATGGTATTATAAATGATTAAGTAATTTTCCTCGGAATATAATTATGTTAAAGAAGTTAAGATATATCGTGGGTCTTGATTTTCAAAGTTATGAAAGTTTTAGGCATGAATTCTAGGTAGGCACAAGAATTATGAATTTAAAATAAATAAACTGTTTTAAAATATAATAATGGTCAAACAATTGAGATATATTATTTCTGAGGATTTTCTTTGAGTCTCGCGGGTCTTGACTTTCTTTGTAGTATAACAATATTTAAGTAGATGAGAATTCAAATGTTAAGATCCTAGTTCGACTTACCGATTGCACTCATTGCGCCAGGCGAAGTTGGTGTTATTGCAGCTATTGCACTTCCAGTCGCCGTCACGTGGTTGCACATTGCCACCGCCGCCAGCTCCGCCGCCGCCTCCTCCGCCACCTCCGCGGTCGAAGCGTCCGCCGCCGCCGCCTCCGTTGCCGCCACCACCGCCTCCGCGATCAAAGCGGCCACCACCGCCGCCTCCTCCTCCTCCGCCGCCAGCACCGCCGCCGCCGCCTCCACCTCGACGTCCGCCAAATCCACCGCGACCTCCGCCGCCGCCCTTGTTCCAGTTGTTCTGGCGCTGGGCCAGCGAAACCTTGATCGCATTTCCATTAAAATCTCGCCCATCGAACCATTCGATGGCGGACTGCGCCGCATTGGTGTCGTCGTAGGTGACAGTGGCCTCTCCCTTGGAGGCGCCGGTCTCCTTGTTCTTGTACAGCCAAATCTTAGGCTTCATCGTACGCTTATCCTTCTGTTAAGTGCAATGGAGAAAGGAGATGGGTTAAAAGGTTGAAGTATATCCAACTGTTGAAGTATATCCAACAACTTACCTTGATAATGCCAATGGCTCCAAAGTGAGTCTCAATATCCTGCTCTGTGGTAGATGGATCCATGCCGGAGACAAAGATGGTGTCCTCCTGGGTGATCATGTCGCCGCTGCTGGAGCCACCGCCTCCTCCTCCTCCACCGCCACCCGAGTATCCGCCGGGTCCTACAAAGGTGAATGGGCTATTAGACCGGGCTGACAAAGCAGGGAATAGCTTAGAATGGAACTGCTATTTATTTTTTATATTCTTTATTTTCTTTTTTTTATATTTCTTTTAGAATTTTTCCCCTCGATTTCAACCACCAAAAAACGCAACGAAGGTGAAGAAGGTCGAAGTACACGCCCATATGTGTATTATATCGAATCCTATACCTTGGCTGTTCCGTAATATTTGTTTAACCAGGATAGTACTTGTTTGGGGAAACCAGAATTTCGAGATGTATTCGAAAACCTTTGGGGTGGGGGGTGGACGACTCGGGGAGAGACAAGGGGGACACTTTGAATGGGTGGTTTCGAGTTTCGGGTTTCGAGCTTTCAAAGCCAGACTAACTGGTGGTGGTGGTACATCAAACACAAACAGGTGACCCCGAATTGCCAGGAGTAAGCCCGACCGATGCACCTTACGAGAACCCTTAGTTCGTAATAACGCTTTAAACTGGACGTACACTCAACATTTCACAGGAATTTAATATTAAATAACCCCTAGCAGACCAAGTCGGTCGTTAACCATAATTGATCAAACAAAGATCAACGAGTTTGAAGTACACTAAATACACTTGTTCGACGGGGATTATGAATTATAATGGGTAAAGACCCCACAAAGAATGCCACCAGGAGGGGAACATTTTTGTTTACTCTTTCTATGATTTTTTCCAAAAACCTCTCTTTCTCTATTTGTTGGTTTAAAATTATATATTGTTTCAGGATCTGATCGGTTGGGTTGTATTTGAATTTTTTTTTTTTCATTTCGATTTTAGGTTCAAGTTCAATATGTAGAAAAATATTGGTATACATTACTCGATATGATTGCAATTATTTGCATTATTTTTACCTTTGTTGTAGCTGTCCTTGCTGGCGCCTCCATTTCTAAAAGAGGATATTGAATAACTTATTTAATGCTTTGATTTTGGTTTTAATGCAGTATGGTGAGGTATACGCCTAGGATCCCTTGTAATACATATTGCTTGTTCGACCATATGGTATCTAATACCATCTAGAGAGCACCCGGCACAGTTCGGTCAGTGACGACGGTAAAACAGAGGATATCCATTGTCATTTTCCATCTCAATATCCAGAATCAAGGGCGGCAATCACTGATCAAACTGTCAGGGAGAACACCGTAATCTACGCATACATATTTGGTCTTAAATCTCTATTCTAAGCGTTTCTAGTTTACTATTGAAAAACCGATTTTTCCAAATAAAAGGGACGCAGAAATGAAAGGGACGGAAGATGTTCGTTCCTTATCAATAAGTCCAGGAAGTTCCTCATACCCGAATACCATTGTTAATAATCAAACCATTCTTTAACGTGCTTATCTATTAAAAAAAAAAGTTTTAAAAAACATTAATTCATCTTAAAGTTAAGAAGATAAAATCACGTTTCAACTTAATACTATTAAAAATAAACAACAAACAAATCTCAAGGGGAATACTAAAAAACAAAGCTTAGAACTAAATTTATTAGAGGTACAGAGCTCTATCTTATACTCAAAATGTTTACCTTCTCTTATTTATCTACTATCTTAGAATCAGAATGATTTTAAATATAATAATGTAAATACCTTGAATATGATTAGAAAGAATCAGAACCATACCAATCACTCCAAAATGCGTATTTTGTATTTATTTTATATCGTTTGTAATGATATTACTTGTTTTTACTCGAGCTCTAATATGACCAATTGTAAGTTTAGCTGAAGTTTTGGAGATTTCTTCGTTTATTTGACCGTTTTATAATTATTATATCGTTATATCATTGTAAACACTCTGTCTTATGTTTGTTCTCGTTTTTATTTTCATAATTTCTTGACCCACATTTTTTTTTGTATATATTTATGCTTGTAGTGTGTCATTTTGAAAATGTTTACGCAGGGGTGGATATTTTTTTTATTTGTTGTATAAGAAAAATGATAATAATGTAATGGGCGCGATTCTCTATGCAAGAATCATTGAATTCATCATAGATTTCATAAGACGACCGTCACAATATACCATGGCTGTCAAACCATTAGATTATTTCTTCGTTGCAGCGCCTATTTGTATACCCAAGGCGATTTATACCATTTCATAGATGTGCATTGTCAAAACCATTTTTTTTAATACCAGTTTCTAATGTTTTAAGTCAGATTTCAAAGAAAAAACATACATACATGAAAAATACAGTCATGCCGTGTAAATAATAAGACGACCAAATTAGAGACTTCGGTTATTCTTTTTCAAAAACAGCTGAAGAGATGTTAATTTCTATTTTAAGAGTTTTCCACCAGTCAGAACGAAGAATTTCGCTGGACTTGCAAATAGCCATTTCACACTTTGATGCAGGGTGGTGCAACGAATGCATTTCCTTTGCTTTAGCGGGTTATCATTATGCTTTTGAGAAATTGGCTCGGCTTTTTCGTCGATTATGCTGAATTGATTCATAAATGTTTTTTTTTTTTTTTTTTTTTTTTTTTTAAATTCGTACACTTCTTATAAACTCTTAACCTCCGTGGAACGCTAATCGTGATTTTTGAATCCCTCTCAGTATAACACTGTACCGAATAAATGGATAAAAGTGAATAACATACCCGTAGGAATTGCCTCCTCGGTCGTTCCATGAGCCGCCGCCTCCACCTCCACCGCCTCCGCCGCCGCTGCCGCCGCCGCCGGAACCACGATGACCGGAATCATAACCTTAAACATAAATGTGTCGATATTGGAGTTGCGTTCGCATTGGCGATAGTTATTTGCACGCCTTACCACCGCCGCCTTGTTTGCCGTAGTTCGGAGGTGGCTCGTTGTAGTTACCCGTTTTATTTGGCATTTGTTGGTAGTTTGGTGGGGGGACAGCGAAATTATTATATCCCTGTCCGGCACCACCACCATAACCGCCACCTAGAGTGCACATATTTCGGTGTTTCAGTGTTCAGTGTTCTGCACGATGATACTACAGTTTTAGCGATTTAGGCTCTTCTACTTACGTTCCATGACAAATAAACGCTGCGAACAGACTCTTTTCGATCGATAGAAATGCAGGAGTTTCAATTACTCGCTGCGCACAAAACGTCCCGAATGATATAGCGTCAGATCGTCACAAATTTTATTGTAAAATGGCGTGTGAAAATCAGTTAGGGATGTGCCTCGACTAGGTCTGGTATATGTGAATATCGCAGGGGCTATCGTTATCGATAGTTGGGTGGTGGAATGCATGAAAATGGAACAATAACATACGCCATCTGCAATTTCTTGTTTTTAATGTGCAAGTAATTTTGTTTTACGCTACATTATTTATATTTAATTGTTATTAATTATAAATATAAGTTTTTAGTATATTAGTTCACTGCCCGCTTTACAACACTGTTTGGCTTGCAGCCCTGCTAACATTGTTTACATTCGCTAGCACTAAAACTTTGAATGAGAGTGCAAATCAGCTGTTCGTGCTTTGAAATTGAATTGGTGTTTACGTGGATTTTTTTTTATTCAATTCGACCACAATTTAAGGCAGAACCGCACACACCATGATCGAGATAACAGATCTGCAGAGTGAGTAACCCATAGTGCGGGCAATACCAAAGCACTGGCTCAACGAAATCTTCCCGCAGAAATTGGCATCGGCTTGGCTGGTTTTGGCATCTCGTTTCTGTTCCTCGGCATGCTGCTGCTGTTCGATAAAGGCTTGCTCGCCATAGGCAATGTAATAATAACTAATAATACCATCCCTGCCAGCTGACTGTAATTATAGCAACCGTCCTATTCCGCAGATTCTATTCATATCGGGCCTCGGCTGTGTGATCGGTGTGGAGCGCACCCTGCGCTTTTTCTTCCAACGCCACAAAGTCAAAGGCACCACCGCCTTCTTCGGGGGCATCGTCATCGTCCTGCTGGGATTCCCCATCATCGGCATGATCATTGAATCCTATGGATTTTTCGCACTGTTCAGGTTCGTATAGTATTGCCTTGGTCTTGGTTGGTTTTGTAGGATGACCATGGCCAGTTGATCCGGATTAACCGGTCATAGTCCACATTTGCGCGGTCTTGTACCGCCGGAACTTATTCCAATATTCGCTATTTCACCTTATATCAAGGGTTTTTTTTTGTATGATACTTACTAGACCTTTAAATAGTCTTAAAGCCTATCTTGTGAGTATTGTCCATCGGTCTTCTATAAGATGATTTTTTTTATTAACATTTAGACCACGCTTTTACTGTCCTCACTAACTTTAAACTTATCCAGTGATCACCTTAATATAACCCTGTAAAATTTTCTAAACGCATCACCGCTCCATTAGCATACATCTCGCTCTTTTTGCTACAATGTGCTTTTGAGGCCAACAGAAGTTAACTAAACCCTAACTCTATTTTACTTTATAATAAACTAAAAACAATGTCATAACAATAGCTCTACATCAAATTTACAAAAATGACAACCTTTTTATTTGGCCAAGCGTTTACCTTTTCCATGAGACATCAATCCAACCTGCACCTCTTTTTTATGATTATAAATGATTAATTATAATCAATATAAAAGTTTCAGGCGGGAAGTGTGAACTCCCAAGGTATAGGTTTCTCCCCAATGATTGGCTCTTAGTTTTAATATTAACATTTAACCTATAAGATCTCCTAATGGTTTATATTCTATCTTTGCAGCGGCTTCTTCCCCGTGGCCATCAATTTCCTGGGACGCGTGCCTGTCTTGGGATCGCTGTTAAATTTACCATTTATGCAAAAGGTAAGGGAGCCGTAGCATGGAGCCTCATATAAGAAGCATGTGCATAAGTAACCCATCGTCATACATCTAACTCATAATAATTTTTCGAGATCATCTCGCTTGAACGCGAAGAAAAAAACCCATTGAATAAACTGATGGGGTCCACATTCCCAAACGACCACGCAGAGTCTCGATTTCATAGCCAACTTTGGTATTTATCTAAGCTATGTATTTCAACATTTACAAGTCCAAAGAAGAGGGATTTAGTGGAGAGTTTAGTGGATCTTTTCCCAGTCCTCACGCTCCTCGCGCTCCTTCTCGACCTCCTTGAGATACGGCTCCAGATACTTGACGTCCTCCTCGTACTTGGTCCACTGCTCCTTGGGCAGGATCGTCTTGGTCATGGACAGGTGGAGGGCCCTCATGATGCGGTAGTTGCGCTCATCGTAGAGCTTTCGGGGCAGTCGGCGCACGGCCTCCTTAACGTCCTCGTTCTCATACAGACAATCATCCCGATGTAATCCTGTAAAATGAAGTAGGTCCATAGTGAGCGGCTAGAAATCGTTTGTCTATTTAGTTATCCTACCGTATTGGTTGAATCCGGACAGGTTGTAGGCCCATCTGCCGAGATTAGCTGTGGGGCAAAAAAAAATTGGCGTATTATATTTACGTAATCACACTATCCGAGGCACTGCGTCAACGGGTTTTTGATTATTTAGAGCGTGTCAGTCCATTCTTTTGGAGCAAATACTCACAGAGAACGGCGGGTCCCTTCCTGGCAATATAGCTCGACATGGTTTACGTAAAATTAGAAGTCAGGAAAGAGATATTCCTCCAGCCTTTTTATTTTAGGTATGGTTATATTGCTAGGGATGAGCCTCGGACTTATCGCACTATGCTATCGATTCACATATGGTTGTGTTGGCGAAATCGGTTCTCGAATTTAGCTGTTATCGATATATCGCTTTAAAAAAGAACTCGTTTTCACTGCGTTTACCATCTTCTGTAATTTTTGAAATTAAAAAAATTATTTTCTAACATTTAAACCTCTCTTTTTTATACAGATCGTTCAAAAACTTGGAGGAGACGGCAACCGAACTACAGTATAATCTCATCTGTACAGTTTGCCATAGTTATATATGAAGACTTTTGTATAAAGTAAATAAATTCAATTGAAATTCTTGTAAACCCATTAAACTCCATGTAAAAATCTGCCTTCATAAACAAAATACTTGTAGTTTATCAAACCGAATAATGATGTTTTTAATGTTTTGGGAAGTTCCTGTTGGGGAGTTTGACATATTTAAATTCAGTAATGTGTTTAAACTCTTTTTAAAGAACCACGCGCAAAAATCGTTTTAAAATTCAATTCCATTTGTAAAAAAATAAGTTTGTTGTTCGTACCGTTTTGAAATATTTAAAAAAAAAATTTCCGCACAACAAATATGAAGTGCTTAGAACATAAAACATATACTTACTTGTCTTTTCCTCCTAACTTCATATTTTTTTAAAGCTGGATTTTAATAAATCGGAAGTATTATCAAGAGTAAAATACAACATACATATCTCTTAATCCATTTAACAGTCAATGCCATTTGCCTCAAGTTCAAAATATTTGTATAATTTATGAGTTCACCAAGCGGAAATCCTTCTCATTAGAATAATATTTCCCCTATTTTTAGCGATAAGCTCCCGCTATCAGTAAATCCTCCAATAAAATGATTGATAGTGGTTATACTTTAAAGTACATACCTTCGCTTTATTTATGACTACAAAATATCGATTTATACAAATTAAAGAACATATACAAATTCTTTATATATATATATACAGTGCCCTCTCTTTAGAGTGAACACTCGATTATGTGAACTTTTAGTAAGAGTGAACAATTTATTCAAGAAATTTTAAAAATTTTTGTTTAACTTAAAAAAAAATAGAACGGCGTGTTTTTGAAAACGTGTTGTTTAAAAATATGTTTATTATTTTTGTTTTTGTGATTCGTTATAGTGAACAAATTCGATTCAGTGCGCACCCTTTGGTTTTCAATAGTTCACTGCATCGAGTGAGCACTGTACATACACTAAGGCTGGCACGAACACGACACTAATTTAAGTTTGTTTTTTCGGTTTTAGTTTCTGTTTCTGATTTCTGAACACACGTTATATATATACATATGTATAACATTGAGACCCGTTCCAGCCTTAGTTTATACATATATCACTGGGCACATAATTAAGTAACTCCCAATGCGGTGAGTGGCCGGGAGAGAGAAATCACTTATTGTTCTTTGCTGCAGTCAATGACAAAAACTCGTCCTTTCGAGCCAAGTATTCATTGTAACGAAGAAATGCGTAGCTATATAGGGGGCGAAAGAGAGTCGAAAATTCAGCATTAGTACTTATTGGCTAAAGGCTAGTACTATAAAATAGGTTAAGGAATCGTAAGGTCGATTTAAAACTTTGTGTAAGTGCTTGGAAATATACATGTTCCTATTCAAACTGATGAATATGAACATTATATTGTTTCTTATAACCTTAAATTGTACTTTCGACCCTATTAACAGTAGCCATATCATTCTGTCCGTATGAAGTTATTTGTGATGCTTACGTATAATTATATTTCTTCAAAAAACATATATCCTATATTCAAATCCCGATGAGGTTCAGTTCAGTAAAACTATCTACCAATTCCTGAGACACATGAAGATTTAATTAATAGGGTTCTAAATGTTAAGACCTGGATCCTTTTTATATCTAGTCCTTAGTTATTGGCGTATACATACCCAACGTAGTCGAAATCGATAGTGGAATGCTCAGCTTGCAACAGGGACCACACCGTCCAGAAGATATGCGATGCCAGCGCAAACTGATTGACCTGGACGTACAGCAGCTCCACTTCCTCGTTCTGAATGTGGCTGCGCTGGAGGTACTCCTCTAGGTAGACCCTCAGCCACTTTAGCTGGAATTCGCGCTTCGGGTAGCGGGAGTAGTCGACCTCATCCACGCCGCACATCTCCGCAAAGTGATTGCCAATGTCAAAGGCCTGGAAATTGTAGTCGGCATACTCGTAGTCGATAAAGTTGACGGTTTTCAGGCTCTGTGTGTAGATGACATTGCCCAGCAGAAGGTCGTTGTGGGAGAAGACAATCGGACTGTCCAGAGCCTCAAGGTATTCATATAGCTTGTTGAACTCCTCGCGCAGGCGGCCGATAGGTAGAAACGTTTCTTTCACTCTGCAAATGAAGATGGAATGGTGAATGGTTAGCATTCAAATAATCAGAGATCATAGATCAAAGAATCATCGTACCTTTTGTGTTTTTCAGCATCACTAAAACGTTCAGGTACTAAATCGAGAAAGCTCTGCGTCTTCTTCCATATCATCGGCATTGGTTTGGCCGCCGAACTTTCCCCGTGCTTCCTCACCTTGCGATGCATCTCGGCCATGCGACGGGCGACCAAGGGCCAAATCTCTGGACAGAGCACACTGTCCGTATTCAGGGTGGTTCCAGGTACGTATTCGTAGACGAGGCCGTTCTTGAACGTCGCATACAGCGATGGCGCTAGGCCGTACGTATGCAGTAGAAGAAAGTTTTGCGTCTCCGCCTTGCGATCTATCAGTAGGTCCGTTTTGTTACCATATATCCTCACGAGCACTACGTTATCGGAGTACTGTACAGGTGTACCGTCGTCAGTTGCCAGCTCGTCTGTGAACTGATCATCGTCCTTCTCGATGATGACTGGATCCTCCGACTGAACTGGCGACAGACCCTGGGTCTTGATGGGTATATACGATCCGCCGTTCTCATCTCTCAATTTGGAGATCTCTTTGTGGAAACATCCGACCAGTTTGTTTGTGATTCCATCGGTAAAACTCTAGAATTAGCAAAGGTATAACCTCGTTAATACCAAGTAAAAAGAATATTGATTAATTGGATGGGTTAGGACTAATAATTACTAGTCAGTTGAGGCTACGTGATTTGTGTGCTTTGATTATGTGCGTAAAATGGTTGCATCACCTATTACCAATTGCTGTGGAAAGGTTTATTAGTAGCATTCAATGGAACTATTTCTGGAATTCATTCATTAAGCCGCAGGCTCAATAGCTACAGTAAAGGGCTTACGGCACCTTTCTTATCAACTCCACATGCTTCTTATGTACGTTAATAAATACATATATATATACATTTACATATATAAATGAATGGAAGCACATGGGTGATAAACTTTTTGACACCAGCTATTTGCGTGCTAAGCGTCTCGTCAAGACCCCCTTCGTATTGAAACATACGTATACGGTGCGTTTTATAATGAAAAACACAGACACAGATAAGATAAAGGAATATTAAACAATTCAAATTGAGAATATTCAAAGTAAGCTGATGGAAGTGGAAAAATGTAGGAATAATGCGTAGGTTTCTTGTACATTGTACGATTAAAAGGAAAAAAAGTGTTAACTTATAATCTTTTTAATCTAAGAAAACAATTGGGTTAAGCTAACCAGACTTGGTTATATCTTATGGGGCTGTAATAAATAATAATCAATAGTTCTGAGCTATCAACCCTTGAGTACTATCAATCAACTTCAGATTATATAGCACGGCTGGCACTAATAAAAGTCGAGCACATGAGTAACCCTGTTTTTGGTGTACTATCGTTGGAACTAATAAGTTAATAAGTTTTTATACCTGCAGTTGTTAAGAAAAACAATTTACGTTATGGGATATATATATAAATAGTCAACCGACTTTAAAAACACCCAATATTTGCTGTTTATTGTTGAGAAGTTGTGCCTATGACGGCAAGGTCCATGCTGAATCAGCTTAGTTTCCCTTTCCTTAACAAGAATTTGGAATGTATCATAGTCGGGGCATTTTACTACTGCTTTTATTCTAATTTTATGATATGGAGGACGACTGACTGGCGCCAAAAAACAACTCTATCCCAAAGCTTTGTTCTTTCTTAAGAATGCTTTATGTCTAGGTATCCGTTTAGTATAAAAAAATACCAGGTTTTAATATACCAACCTATAATATCTAACATTTAAAAAACAGCTTTGACTATATCAACTTTTTTTTTACGTATTATTACCAATACCTACTTGAAGGATGAGCCACATTCCTCAACCTACCAACGATTAGCCAAGATTCAACGTTCAACAATTCAGAATGGAGCTGTTATAAGCTGATTATGATAAGTAACATACGTACAAGCTGTGTACACCAATTAAACGTCATGCATACAGTGAAGTATACAGATAGTGAGGTCAAGGCGTACGAGTGGGTTCCGATAAGGCAAGAACGCCCCACTTCCAGTGAAATAAAGATTACAAAAAGCTACAGGCCATATATTTTGTACCATTATCAAATCGGGACAACAAAAATCAAGCCCCTTAAAAGGAAAAAAACGGACATATAGGGGTATCAGTTTTATGGATCATCCGTAAAATATGGACTGATGATTAACTGAAAACACTCGAGTCAATGCACCTGTATGCGTCGCCTTGTAGATGGGAAAGGTGTGATTTCATTAGAACCACCGACTAATTGGCACGAAGGCCTATTTCTTGGCTGCCACCCCTTCTACCCCCTTAAGTGCTCCATTTGCAGGGAGCAATTATTTCCACCGGAGTCGAGGGCTAGATTGGCAAACTGGTTTCTACTGCGACTCGGTCTCGGTCTCTGTATCGCCACTCAGAATTCGTAACTCTCGCAGTCCTAACACACCAACACCACACACCATTGTGAATAATGTTAATTTCGAATAACAATCCCATGGGTCTCTCCATTGATATAACAAAGTCTATTTACAATTATCAAGGCGGCAGCGAGTACGATGTATATATATATATATATATATTATATAATTACTATTGGAAGGTTGGTTGTGCAATAACCCTGTTCAAACTGTGTTAGCAAACTACTATAGTATGGAGTATCTATCCCCCGTTCCGCACACCAGTTAGTGATCGTAATAAATGATAAGGAAACATACATCATCGTCATCATCATCATTTTGGGCCGGATAACGATCTTCGATCTGCGAACTACCCTGATCTGATGGAGTAGAGAATATATGACATTGATGGTTTTGATTTTGCGTTTTTATTTTTATTTTTTTGTAATATTTTTCTTTTGTTTGTATTTTTTGAGGGTAATGATATTGTAGGGGGGTGATTTTTGGGTTTATGAGCTTTACTTTACCTTAAACTCGACGTGGCTGAGGTCCCAGGTCGGTCGAATAACCTTCAACAGTTCCTTGGCCCCTTGAATCACGTCGGCCTCTTCAACAAATACGGGGACAAAGGGAACAATCGCCTCTTTTCTCGATTTGTCCTCCTGTTTTGCTCGAATATCACGCGAATTTAGTTCGTGCTCGTTTTCGTTTTCGCTCTCGTTTGGATACGATTGGGAATTTGAATTTGAATTCAATTGGTTCTGGACCTGGTTCGATTGCGATTGCTGATTGACCGTCTGACGAACTAAGGATAAAGAATCTTTCATCACTTTGGGGTTGCCGCCACTTGTTGAAATCTGTCCTGTGTAACTGTTGCTCTTGGTTTCTGTGCCCATTCTATTGTATTATATATGTGAAATACGAAAGTGTCAGGTCGGGTCATACACATAGAACGACAATAACAACAGCAAGTATAATGAGTAGGTAGTAGGTAGCAAGTAGTAGGTAGCGTTAAAAACTAATCCGAATGCAAAAACCAACCGAAAACCCGAACCCAGCCCACAGCCAAAGGACTGCCCCCCAGTGGGCACATCCAGTAAGTATACTACGCCCATGTCCTCTCACTCATGCGCACCGAAACCAGAGTTTTGGATGGAGAAGACCGCACCCAGTCAGCAGATCTAGCATGTGCTGTTGCACCGAAACCAATAGACCACAGGTTTCCAGCCACAATAGGCGGAACTCTTGTAATCTTCTAGTTATATCATCTTCACAGCGCTTACTTGTAAGCCCCATGACTTATGACAGCTCAATAATATGTATATAATCTATAATATACCATCTAACATGAAAGGACCATGAAATTTTAATGTAATTATTAAATGAATCGTAGTGGGTAATTAATAATTTATATATCTATAGGAAACAATGTTGTTAGAAATGAAAACTGGCAATAAATAGAACATTTGAAATAGTTTAGTCAACGAACTTTTCTAAAAACTTAATGAGCTAACGATCACATTTTCAAGCTACAAAATATGACAAATTGCTTGTTTCCGGTCATTTTGAAAGCAAATAATTGTTAATAGATGTTTAGTGTGTAGTAAATTTTAGACCTTGAACGGGTGAACAGGTTTTTTGTTTAATATAGGAAGTTTTTGACCGTGATTATAGATAATAAACATTTTTATACAACTCTCACATGATTTGTGATACTGAAAGTATGACCCATACTCCCCCATATCAAATAGCTGAAATAATCATTCATATATATAATGAAATAATAACTACAAGTCCATGCAATTGTACTTATGATGTATGTACTATATGTATGTTTGATGACCGGCTTTTGATTACCATTTTTTCAGACCTTATCGTTGACTTTATCTACTGTCTAGATCCATCATCTTGTCTCCTTTTTTGACTATATCAAAGAAATGACTGTTGACTTTAAACCGAAAATGTTTATCTTAAGGTTATCTTTTAATGCATTTTACGTGTGATCAGGTGGTTTGGTTTGTTGTATATGCAATCTAGGTATAAGTATATTTAACTACAAATTGTAATACACTAAAATGATTAAATAAAAAAACAATTCAAATATCAAATTTTGAGATGTAGTACTTTTTAAAATGGTAATGATTCCCTTTGATTTGGAAATTTGTTATAATATAAATCTATTTTTAGGTTTATATAGCTCATTTCATTTCGAAAAAGAATGCATGTCTAGACAACTTTATATAACCATATCAATTATGATAATTGTGCATACCAAACGAGTATGAAATATTAAAACTACATTGTTTTAAGTTTTTTCTCTAATTAAAAAAATGTTTTAAAAAGAAAACATGTTCTACAAATCTATCCTCTACTGTAAGTGTTCAGAAAGTACACGTAAACGTTTGTACTCGAAATACACGATGGGGTATTGTATGGGATAAGGCAAAGGGGTCGAAATAAGTCAATAAGATCGTCGAGTGTTGAGCCAACGTCTTTGAGGGCAGGGGCGGAGCCAAAGGGGGCTCGGGAATTAGGGGTTTTAAATCTTTTTTAATTAAATTCTAAAAAATAAATAATTTATTTTTTATAATGAATAAAGGGGAACCCTTAGTGGAACCCCTAACTAACCCCCTTGAATCCGCTCCTGGAGCAAGGGAATGCACCCACACTCTTGCACAAATAAATAGGGCGTTAAATGCTAATCTTGTGAATACTTGAATATACATATGTACTCCACGGAAATCATGTGTTGAGCAATGCAAACGTACGTACATACATATATGTACCTACGGTCTGTACATATGCAAGTGCATGCGTGTGTGCGATCGGAACTCAGGTGAAAAACCGGGGCGTAAAGAGACAGGTGGGCGGGTCGCTTGCACGCGACAGTCGTTTCGGTTGTGTTTTAATATTAACATCTTTTCCTTTTCGCACTTTCATGCTGTTTTTTTTTGTTTGTTTGCCTGTTTTCGCTGTTTTTTAGCCAGGCCAAAAATCTGTTTAAAGTTTACCTACACAGGGGCAATATGTGCGTGCAGGCGAAATGGCTGCATATGTGTGTGCATATTTGGTGGTTAAGGCCCCTCTGCACGACCTCAGTTTTTGGTAGGACCTATATACGCCTATATGGTGTGGGAAAACCCCCTTGAGGTTTGAAACTGGCACATACGTTAAAATGCCGGGTCTGTATTTAACCCAGTTATTTCATAAAACCCCTTTTAGGTCAAGAAAATCAAAAATTCCCTTCGTGTAAGTGGGCCTTTAGCGCGTTCTGGGTTAAGAACCCTCTGCCCCCCCTTTTATCACGACCCCACCCCGCCCACAATCCTTTTTCAGAACCCGGTGCGAGGAGCTCCCCGTATAACCCATTCCGTTTTCGATTCGGTTTGGTTCTGATTCTGATTCTGATTCTGATACAGATTCCGATTCAGTTTGAATTCGATTCGATGCGAACATGCAATTTATTTTTTTGGAAACGACAAACAAGGTAAAATAATAATAAAATGTGTACCAATATGTCAAGCGTCAACGAATGCAAACGCACACTGAGATGGATTGTTAGTGGTCTACACACGTTACCTTCGGGTATTGATTGTTTTTTAAAAGAAAACACAAAAAAAAAGCCGCGAAAATCACACAACCAGATTATTGATTTTGGCCCCCGCTGAAATTGGCGCACACAACACACAAATTTGACTGGGAACGAACGGCGGGCGATGTAAGCGATTCGGTTCCGACTTGGGGATATAGTTGCCGAACTAGAGGTGGAGTAACGCAAAATCGATGGGCCCATCGATGCATCGATAGCGGTGTCTTCCAACATGCTGGGTGCCATCGATGTTCTGCGGCGACTATCGATGTTTTCGACACATCACTAACGCTTGTCGATTGCTAATATTCAGCGATTTTCTAACAGAAATGTTGGGAAACCACGAGTTTCTATATATTTTTCCCATAAAATTGATGAGTTTTTAGGGGTATTACTATTTGTACATGTATGATGGGGCCTATTTGATTTTGGGACCCTATCCGGCAAAAACAGTGTTGCCAGACTGTCAGACCGGTATTCTGGACATTTTCCTTAGCTTTCCGATTTTGATCAAAAAACAAAATACTACAGTCCCCACCCAAAAGCTGTCCCATTAAGGGATTTCCCGGAAAATTGTATGGAAAAATATTGTTAATACAGTGTTGCCAGACCTTCAGTAATTGCTGCTTTTCCAGCGGAAAATCTTGCCGAAATGTTATGATAAAGAAGTAGAAATAAGAACTTTCCCAGGGAAAATGTTTGATAAGCTAGTTTGACTTTATTAATCATAACTAATGTGAATTTATCAACATTGGGTTTTTAAAATTTGGGTAATAATACGATTACCAAAAGCCCGCCAACTTTAAATGTTATTTAAATTTAAAATGCAAATCTTAAATCTACATTTTCAGGACTGTTTATATATTCTTAGTTCAGTGTCTAATTTTCCTTCAGAAAAACTTAAGAATTTGGTATATTGTCCATAAAATTTATAAATCGCATTAAAATTGTTTGAAAACTATATTTGTTTTGATGTATTTGCAATCAATATAATATTTGTTTTCTTTGAAACTAGTTTGTGGTAAAGAAGGGCTGTCCTTAAAATGCAGCGTCACCCTATTTTGCGTAAAATATTGTACCCTAAAAAACTTGTTTTATTTCTCCCAAATCAAAAAATCGGAGAGCGCTGTTCTATTTAGAACAGCCATGGTTCATATTTTATGTAAAATACCACCCCAATTACAAGAATAAAGCTTAAATATCCAACAGAATTTCCGTTTAATGTATGATGACGCATGTATTTTATACAAATCAAACAGTTTCATACCATTATACAAAGATCCGAAGTATAGAAAATGGATAATTAAAAAAAGTGTGCATTCGGTCAACCGAAGCTGGGAGTTGAAGCGTTTTCCAAGTCAAATCCATCTGCCCTAACGAGCAGACATTATGTGAGGGCGAAACCATTCTGTCGCAGGATAAATTTGGAAAACGTTTCAATGCGAAGGCCTTCCACCGAACAAGTGAGCCAGCTGTGTGTTACTTCTTCTGTTTCTTCTTCTCCAGCTCCTCCTCCTTCTCCTTCTCGATGATCTTAACGTACTCGGCGATGACTTTGCTGTCCAGCATTTTCAGCGGCACACCATTCTCCATAATGGCCACCTCCAGATTGTTCTGACCCGACTGGGCGACCTCGAGGAGGGCGCGAATGGCCAGCTTGACGGCACCACGCTCGGTGGCCACCTCCTCCTCGCGGTAGGCCTTCTCGAAGAACTCGCGCACCACCTTCGCCGAACGCCCGGTGGCATTCGCCTTGTACTCGTAGAAAATGCCGGACGGTTCGGTCTGGAAGAGATGTGCAGAGCCATCGGCATCGAAGCCGCCGATAAGGCAGGATATTCCGAAGGGACGGCGGCCATTGCTCTGCGTGTACTTCTGCTTCAGCTGGGCAATGTATCTGCGAGAAGAGAACCCATACCATATAGTAAGGCTGTGGGGGTAGAACTACCTATTGCAATCCTCACCTGGTTATGTACTCAAGGGTCACCGGATCCTCGACATTCAGGCGATGACTCTGGCACTCGACCTGGGCGCGATTTATCAGGATGCGGGCATCGGCCGTGAGACCGGCAAAGGCCATCACAACGTGGTGGTCGAGCATGCAAATCTTGCGCACGGTGCGATCCTCCTGCAGCTTGGCCACCGACTTCTTCTCCACGCCGAGGACCACGCAGTTGGCACCGCGAACTCCGACCTGCAAGGTTGGACATGTTCAGGCTTGTCTCATTTGGTCCGGCAATTGTTTGCGAAAAATTTGGGGGACTGCGACTGGACTTACCGCTGTGGATCCCTTGCGCACGGCCTCTTGGGCGTATTCGACCTGCAGGAGATGGCCGTCCGGCGAGAATATGGTTACAGCTCGATCGTAGCGCGAGGACATCTTGGCGATTTGTTTAACAGCAGAGGTATTTGCGGAATATCAACTCTTTAGCTTTTCCCCTGTCGTCTTCGCAGGCAATGATGATGCTTTTTTGAGGAAATGCCGGGTGTGACCGCAGCACGAGCGCGTCGAATAATACCAAAAAAATACTGTTTGCGGTTCCGCAAATACCGTGACATCGGTGATGGTCAGGCAAAACTATCGCTTAAAAATAAATAAATATTTTTTAAATAAATAAAATAATCTAGAAGGTAATTAAATGAGTGTTGTTAACTTACTTAGTTTTTATAACCAATATAAAGTGAATGATTTTTCTTCTATAGAGATAACCTGTTTCCACTATCGATTAGAAAAGAACCCTGGTATCGGTGTCTATCGATAGCTGTTGCAGCCCTCGCCATCGCTGTAATTACAATGTGCATTTGTTTTTGTCCATCAGAATTGTCGGATTTTACAGTTAGACTATTTGTTCTAGTACAATGCGATCGCGGTGATATCGGCTTATAAGGGTGTTGCGTCCAATGTTAATTTTTACCAGTGCGTTTCGTGTTCGTTTCGTAGTTAAGTGGCTTTTGTGCATAAAAGACACCAGACAGCTGATCACAGACTTTGGCTCACACCTGCTACAAAAAGACAATAATTATTTAAAAACCTGGCATTCGGGGGGTATTTAGCAGCTGCCAGTGTATTTATATAACAACAATTTGATTGATTATGGCGCTGCCCAGAAAACTGATATCGAAGATCTGTAAGTAAACCGAATGTTCGAAAGTACCGTTGTATATTCCCACACACGCACGTACAATAAGCCTCCGCTTTTGTTGTTGTTGCTGTATGTGTGTGGTAGTAATAGTGGTAGTAAATGAAGTTGCATGTATCATCTGCACATTTTAGGAAATATTACCACGCGTTCTTATAAACAATGGTAATAGTCAATAGGAAAATTAACATATGCACCTCAGTTTGTATTTTTTACATTTGCTTGTACATAATGCAGCTGCGGGCGAAAATTTACCTTTAAAGTAATACAATATCCATCTTTTTCCTCGCAATATCAATGACCAGTCTACTCAGAATTCAAACTTTAACATATGGAAGCCTTTTTCTGTTTACCTTCATTTCATGTTATTTATAATTCAGGGAATCGAAGAAATACAATATTCTATACAAGTGTTCCGATATGAATGAGTTAAGATTGGAAGGTTCTTAAATATATATGTATCCTGTAATATTTATGTATGTCATGAATGAATGATAGTTCTGATTTAAAATATAGATAAATTCGAAAACGATTGTTTTATTTAATGTTTATAACTGCATTTTTTAAAAGTATTTACTAAATGTAAATTTATATACTTAAATATCTTGGGTTGAGTCACAACTATAAGCATTCCCCCATTCAGGTTTTTCTATTAAATAAAATTAGCTTAAGATAAGAATTTTAGTAGATCAGATACTGATCAGAAACTGTATCAAATGAAATTAGTTTAAGGTATGGGACTATAGGTCTATATGATAAGACTACTAGATAGACGACTTTTAGTAGGTTAGATTCGAATTTGTTAATTATTTCAAAAACAACTAAAGTAATAAGAGAATACTTTCACTGGGACATGATATCTTGAAAATATACCCAATAAGATAATAAAATTGAATTCATATTGTCATTCTCCATTTCAGACGATATAAAGGCACACGATAGCAGAGTTACGAGCCTTGATCTGGGCGAAACAGGCCGAGTGCTGGTCACCGGAGGCGAGGATAGGAATGTGAACCTTTGGGCAATTGGTCAAAATGAGTGTTTTATGGTACGTTTAGAACGGCGATATTTAACCAATCCTTAAATACTATAAACCTTTTTATTACAGTCCCTGACGGGTCACAATCGCTCGATTGATTGTGTCCGTTTTGCGTACAAGGATAACTTTGTCTACTCCGCCGACGACATCGGAATAATCCGGAGATGGGATCTGAACTCTCAAAAAATTTACTCAACGCTAAATGGCCACATGAAGAGTGTTCGCACTCTGGACTTTAATCCGTCCGGAGAGTATGTGGTCTCCGGAAGCAATGATACGACCGTCAGGTGAGCTAAGCCTCGATCTATATATATGTATAATAAAAACCACCTATGAGTCAAGAGCAATCGCTTGTTTGCTTATCAAGCACAGCGTTTAAATGGTCATTTCGTAGATTGAAAAGAGATGGCTATACTTCCTGTCTCCCTCATTCAACTGTTGCGATGTTTGGGATAGGATGGGTCTAAATTTGGGTGCTTAAGATCTTATCATACACATATTATAAGCAATAGATTTATGACAATGGGTCCAGAATACAATCTTTACGATATAGTCTTTCGCCCCTGACAAATCTGACTCTCAATATTTACAAAGTAAAGTAGACCAAATGAGGCACTAGTTGGCAAAGAAACAGACAATCTGACAAAGATAATCTCGTATCTCCGAGTGACGTGGATTCAGAATGAAGAAAGAGCTTCCTGATCTCTCTCTAAAGTTGCATTTAAATGATTGTGTAAAACAACAATATTTATTTTTTTAAATTTTTATTGGGAATATTAAAGTGTTAAAAAAATACTTCTACCACCAAGGGTGTTTTAGCAGTTGCATGTATATACTACACGCATCTTTGTTATGTGTACATGGTAATCGGACGCTATACAATACCACATCTAAGGACAAATACGATTCATCGCGACGAAGGCGGAGTCAAAGGTATCACTGGTCAGCTTAGAGCTTGGCCTGTGCGCTCTTCAGGTCGACATAGGCTCCGGAGATGACCTCCTTACCGGTCTCCACGACCACGGTGCGGAAGTGAATGCGTGTGCCTTGCTTCCACATGTCGATGCGCAAACTCTGGCCCGGAATGACGGGTCCGGAGAAGCGGACTTTGACGGCCTTAAACAAAGCCGGGTCGTTGTCCGCATATTGGGCCAGCACGGCGCGCACCGAGTAGCCCAGTGTGCAGAGTCCATGGAGGATGGGTGTCTTGAAGCCGGCCAGCAGGGCCATTTGGGGATCGATGTGCAGGGGATTCCTGTCGCCGGACAGGCGGTAAAGTGCCGCCTGGTCCTCGCTCGTGGCATACTGAATGGATGCGTCCGGCTGGCGACTGGGAGCCGGCTGCAGTGGAACTACTCCGGCAATGGGTTCCTTCTTGCCGCCAAATTTGCCGGCTCCAACCACAAATGTGCTGCTCTGGTTGCGCACCAAAAGACGGCCGCTCTCGTCAAAGGAGTCGGTATTGGTGACCACCACGGCGCCGGATCCCTTGTCCATCACATCGAAGACCTTGCCGCTGGTCACCAAAGTGCCGCTGGTGGGCAGATCGTCGCAGATCTCCAGGTACTGCTCGCCATGCAGAATGTTGGTGAAATCGACCTGGGCGTTGGGCAGGGCCTTGCTGATCAGCTTGTCGGTGGACATGGTCAGCAGGAGGCCGGGCAGCACGAAGAATGATGGAATGGGGGCGAAGTCGGAATCGTTTTCGTACAGGAAGCGTATGTCCTTTTCGTTTTTGATGGTTGCCCCAATGCCCAGGGCGTAGGTGATGAGCTCCTTGCTGTTGAACTCGAAGGTGTCCTCCACGGCATCGGCACCGCCTTCCTTTAGCTTCTCGAGCACCTCCAGCAGGGTGCCGGAAGCCTCGCCGATGGCGTTCAAGTGCTTGGCCTGCGACATGTCGGTCACCTTGGACCACACGTCCTTAACGTACTCAATGGTCACGGGGTCATCCAGCGAGGGTCGCAGCACTGAGCCCTTGCCGCGAACAGTGTGAATCTTGGAGGCCCAGCCAGCGGCACTCTCGATATAGCTGCCTGTGGATTGAAGAAGAGAAGGCAATTAATTAAGATCTTTCTATAATAATCTCTGATTTCTGATCCTATAAATGGGTGTTATATGCATTTCTGATAAGCATCACCTATATGTACACATACCTTTCAGTATATTTATTAGCTGAGTATAAACGTTATCGTTGTGAAACCTTCCCTAATCGCATACTTTTATATGTATGCATATTAGCTTTAAGAACCATTCGGATTGAACTACTATATCTTATATGTACATAGATGGGCAAAAATTGCATAATATTGTGGGTTTAAGGTATATCTATCAAATGTTGATAAGGGTATAATGGATATACTGTGTATGTGTAATATACATTATTTAAGAACCTGTGATAAAATACTACCTATCCTAAGATAAAGGAACTTTTCCGCACGGGATTGTACTCACCATTATCCTCGCAGGACTCGTGGCACAAGTAGGCCACCACGGGGGCAATCAACTTGGGCTTCAGCTCGTTGAAGAGAATGTCGGGCAGGATGCCCTCAGTCATACGACTGGCGGCCGTTGGCACAATGACGTTGCATAGGACATTGTTGCGGGCACCCTCGATGGCCACCGTGTTGGCCAGTCCCACCAGTCCCATCTTGGCCGCCGAGTAGTTGGCCTGACCGAAATTGCCATAGATGCCCGAATTCGATGAGGTCATGATGATGCGGCCATAGTTCTGTTTCTTCATATACGGAAAAGCGGCCTGGGTGCACTTGAAGCTGCCCTTCAGATGGACATCGTTGACCAGATTCCAGTCCTGTTCGCTGGTCTTCACCAGACTGCGATCGCGCAGGATGCCGGCATTGTTCACCAGGATGTCCACGCGTCCGAAGGCATTGATGGCCGTCTCGATGACCTTTGCCCCATCGATCACCGAATTGTAGTCGGCCACCGCCTCGCCGCCAGCCTTGCGGATCTCATCCACCACAACGTCGGCGGCCCGCTGCGAGGCACCCTCGCCGGCATGGGAGCCACCCAGGTCGTTGACCACCACCTTGGCGCCACGTTCCGCGAAGAGGAGGGCGTACTCGCGGCCCAAACCGGCGCCTGCTCCGGTCACCACCGCCACACGGCCATCGTAACGAAGTTTTCCATTGGATGAGGACATGGTTGGGCTCTTCTGGTTATGGAGAAATCAGAAATCTGGTTTCGTTGCACAAAATCCGGTCTCCCCTTCTCTGCTTTCAGCTGAAAAATACGAATGAATATAAATGATCGGGTTACTGGGACTGGGTCTTAATCTAAATAGGCAGAAGGTTCGCCTTAATCTTAAGCGACTACTTTGATAAGGTTATCGCCCTAAAGTGTGTGAATATGGAACTGGGTTCTTAAATTGAAGAATGTTCCCCATGGTGATATGGTCCAAGTCCAACGGTTCATGGTTCAAAACCAAGAAGTTCGACTGGTACCAACAACAAAGAGATACAAGATACATTACTCGCGGCGAGAGGGCAGACCCATGGTGGAACACATGTGTTAAAAACAAACATCCCATATGCCATTCACTATACTCCACTTACAATTCTCGACGATTAAACGTTGGAATACGCCTGAATGCACAGATTAAAAGAATATAGCAGGTACAAAGTGCATTACCATTCGCCAACCAGATAAGTTTGTTACAATCGTTCAATCAGTTCGGCTCACGGAAATTCACTAAAATATACTGCCTATATAAGTATCGAAGCAGATCTATAAGAACTGCTAAAATACCCTAATGCTATTCGCATCGCAGACACAAACCTTTGCTTGGAACTCTGGTAAAGTCTAGCAGTGACTCGATCCCCTGCGATTAGGGTTCCATTTAATGGAGAATCCGTTAATTTTAAAAATCATAGGTTAACTTCCGGAAGTTACCATGATGTATTATGTATGCTTTTATTTTTAGACGACTTATTTATGTGAGAAATAATTGTTTTTGAAATTATTTGAAGTTCTGTGAATAATATACCTGTGTTATACAAATGACGTATATCTTTTGTCCCATACCTATTTCCAAACCTTTTTGTTTCAGACTTTGGGATGTGCAGAACGAAAACAACTGCATCAAGGTGTGTCGGGGTCACATGTCTCATGTGAACTCCGTAAAGTTCTCACCGGACGGCCTTTGGATCGCCTCTGCTGGCTTGGAGGGATCCATTCTCATCTGGGATATACGGAAGAGTAAGCAGATAATGGAGTTCATAGCGGATCCGCCGGTTACGGCCATCACATGCGTTCAATTTCATCCCTTCGAGTTCCTGCTGGCCGCCGGACGTATCGATGGCACGGTATCCATCTACGATCTGGAGCATCAGCAGCTCGTCTCGCAGACCACTCACTTCTATGGCCAGGCCATCAGGTGTATAACCTTCAGGTAAAACCCCTTAATAAATATCTACTATAAAAACTTGTTTGTCTAAAGAATAATCCTTATTAATTTGTGTTCATCCATTCATTATATTTTAGTGACAACGGCGAATGCCTCTTTGTGGGCAGCTCTTCTGGTATTTCGGTCATTGCCTGGGAGCCTGATCGTGAGCTAGATCACATAAAGAGCACCTGGTCCTCTTTGGCGGACATGAAAGTGGTTAACAATAAGTTGGTAAGTTAAAATATCTCCCAGTTATTATATTGCTTACGTTCTTATTGATATACTTCCTCTTTGTAGATCTGTGGCTGTCATGAGATCGACACCGTTTCCATCAACACCATCAGTTTGGACCGCGTGATACCCTTCTACCAGCCGGCGAACTCTCTGCCCAACTTTAAGCACAACTCAACGACCCGAAAGAGCTTTACACGCGGCAACCAAAAGTTCCGGCTGTCGCTGGGTGGCTCTAAGCCGGCCCAGGTGCAGGAGGAGCATGAGGGCAGCAAGAGTGGCCTGTCGTCGCCCAACTATAGTCTGGAGGTGGTCAACGAGGCTGTGCTGGAGTCGGCGGAAACGTCTCCTATGTCCTCGTTGCCACCGGTTCATTTGGCCACCACGGCTGGAGGTTCGTCGGCCGATCTGGCCTCGCATCATGTCGTCTACGGCGGTGCAATCGATCCCTCGCTGAGACAGGGAAAGTTCTCCAGGGTGCCCGATAATATGGCCAGCTATGCCAGTAGTTATGCCATCGATACCCGCCTAATGTCAATGAACGAGCCTAGTTCGCTGCACAAGCCGGACATCTATAATATTTACTCGCTGGGAAAGGACGCGGAGCCGGATGTGCAGCAGCTGGAGCTCAATCTGAACGATAGCAATCCGCCCATACTGAACAACTATGACAACTACGATATGGCCGAGGATTTTCCGGTCAATCAGAACCTAAACTACATTACCAGTAACTATAAGCCAGTACCACCCGCCACCTCCACCATCAATGCCTCGTCCAAGTCGATCAAAAAGACCACAACCACAAGCCTGCACAAGAGGGCAACAAGCAATATGGGCAGCTCGAAGCAGACCTCTACTGGCATCTTTGGTAGCAGCAAGCTCAGCCAGGTCTCGTCGGTTAGCTCCATGGAACTGCACAAGCTGGACGACAACATGGTCCTAAAGAAGTCCTCATCCTCGAATGTCGTCAATAAGAATAAGCGCCCAATGGGCTCCGCACAGGGACAGTTCAGCAAGGAGAACAGTCAGCAGAAAAATATTAATGTGGAGATCATCACAAAGCCACCGATGCGATCTCGCACCACCTTGGACATGCGTTCAAATCAGCAGGCCAAAACTCAGGAAAAGCAAATTCACGTAGGCATTTGAAATTGTTAATCCTGTACCCAGTTTTTACATACCTTCTCTTGCATTATATCTGCAGCAGCCAATGAACAATCGCATCATGATGGATGATCACGACTTTGATATGCTCTCGAGATCGCATGAGGCTGTGCTGCAGGAGCTAAGCAATCGCCAGTCCAGCTTGGATTTGCTGAGGCACGCCACGAGGTGGGTGTGGATTGGAATATTGAATTTACTTTTATATAACTTGTATCACCTAGGTCGCACGATGTCCTGGGCGCATTAAGGCAAGCCAAGAGCTGTGGAAAATCTATTTTCATAGATTTACTTGGAGCCATACTAGAGAAACCGTAAGATACCCAACTAAAATGAAAAATGATATAGTATTTATTACACCTATTTTTAGGTCCTCGTGGAACCTGGACTTCTGCATGTTTGTGCTGCCAGAGATTTACGAACTCTTGCAGAGCCAACACAAGTTGTGAGTAGCGATGAAAATAGCTGTCGGTTCAGTCAACCTTAACCGATTCTTTTATTTTTCAGCCACTTTACAAGAGCCTGTGATACACTGCGTATTATTCTGTCGAACTTCTTGCCAACCATACAGGAGAACCTCGATTCCTGGGCTGCCAATGGCCTGGGCGTGGATGTGACCCGCGAGGATCGTCAGCGGAAGTGCGCCGAGTGCCAGCGATGGTTGCTGCAAATCAAGAACCTGCCGGAAAGCACCCACTTTGGGTCCACGCTCTCGCAATTGCAGAACATAATCATTTTCTAAGCTGTAAATTCTCCCCGGCGTTCAGATCAGCTCTGGAACGGTACAAAGATTGTCAACAAAAGAAAAAACCACCAGCTTCCCGAAACCTGATTCAATTGCAGTGTCGTGGGGAGTGGCCTCATTTGTCGCTCTAAGCTGCCAAACTAAGGAATTTTAAACAATCGTTTGAGGAACAGCAGCTCGAAGGCGAGCTCTTCCAAACACACTGTTTATCCAGCATTAACAAACCCTGGGGCCTTTTTCCTTTTCATCAGCATGTTATGAAAGAATCAGCTTGGAATCTTTGGAATTCAAAGCTGCTATCACTTTACCATGAGGATATGAAAACGGGCCTTAGTTATTTAATGATTCATACTATTAATTTGTTATGGAAACTAATTTATAAAACTATTATTTACATAGAATTAAGCCTTATAAATTTGAAAATATATAAAAGAAAACCAATGACGATTTTTATTCAAGTAAATCTTTTATATTGGGAAAAATGTTTTCCTAGTTTAAAAGTAGTTTTTAAATGGAGTTCTTATAGCAATATATAGATAGCCTTTTTTTAGATTCCTTTTATATTAAATAGTCGTTACGCATTTATTTCTTATTTTACAGTTTTCAATCATTTTTAATTTTTTTAAGATATTGTAAATCTGGATAATGGTTTTTATTAAAGTATACCATTTTAATGGAGTTCGAATAGCAATATATAAGTTCATGGCAGTCGTACGTATATATATACCACCTGGTAATTCACTTTACTTGGCAAAATAAATGTAATTAGATTGTTAAAAGCAGACAGATTTATCTGTTTGGCGAGTTGTAACTAAACCTGTGTCTTGCATGTATTTAGCACACAGGTTGGTATTGGAAAAAAGTTATGGAGGGGGGATTACATTATGGGTGTTTTTGTGCAAGCGGTGAAATCGGGGAACGCACTATTGCGGTTCAGTGCTCCAATAGAATGACCAACAAAGCAGCCAGAACAAACGGCTTTGAAGTTCAACTTACCATGTCGCCGAATCATTGTAGCGTTTAATGCCCAACCTTTCAATAGAGTTTTGCAGCGATTAGTGGAGCACTTCCATCTGGTGGCCCGAACGCATCGGCTGTACTTCTGCACCATGTCGGCGAATAAAGTCATCCCGCTGTGGTTGACGACCTGTTTGATGCTGGCCACCTGTATATCTGCGAGTCCCAGCTTCGAGGACCTTGGTCGGGGTCAGGATTTGGAGGCCAAGGATAGCAGCGTGGTGGATACTTCGGCGGGAATGCTGGACCCAACGCAACCCAAGCAGATGAGTTACCAAAGGCCTGCCATGGGATACAAGGACTACGAGTACATCCTGGGTCCACGACGAATGGGCGGTGGTGATTCGTATGCAGCGGATAACGATCTTAGTGCCACCTCCGCCCTGAAGATTCACGGCGAAGGGAATTTGGCCTCGCTGAATAGGCCTGTAAATAGTATTCCCCCCAAACCCCTGCCCTGGTACGGCGATTATTCGGGAAAACTACTGGCCAATGCGCCCATGTACCCCTCCAGGTCCTACGATCCCTACATCCGACGATACGACAGGTGAGTGGGTATTCCAAATATAGCCAACTATTGAAGTTATTTTTTTTATTTGGCCAATATATTTTGGAAACGAGAATGTTTTTTAATATTCAGGGTATGTTTTGTTAAATTGCTACGGTTAATATATCTGATATAAGGGAGAGGCGCTCTTAATTAGATTTTTAAATAATATTATATCTGGATCAATTAAAACTCAAAATATTAAATAAGGTGATTGAAAGTTGGAAGCTAAAACAAGATTTTTGTTTTTAATATTGGGTTTTTTTTCTTATATGACCATTTATTGGTCTAACCTGTTTTAAAGCTCAGTTATAAATAAATATTTTGACAAATCTATAGATATATAGGTATAAATAAAATGGATGAATAGAACATATTATGTTACTTACATACAGTTAAATAGATTACCTACTATGTATAGTACCTCTGCAATCGAAATGCTAAGCCCATTTTTACTCAAAAATAAAAGTTAAAGATTTTAACCTTTTTTATTAATCAAAAATGTATAATTTTTTAGATACGATGAGCAATACCATCGCAACTATCCGCAGTATTTCGAGGACATGTACATGCATCGCCAGCGTTTCGACCCATACGATAGCTACAGTCCGCGGATACCGCAGTATCCGGATCCGTACGTTATGTATCCGGACCGTTACACAGATGCCCCATCTTTGAGGGACTATCCTAAAGTGCGACGTGGTTATATCGACGAACCAATGGCACCGATCGATTCCTACAGCAGCAGCAAGTACGGTCCTTCGAAGCAAGCCGATCTGACATTTCCGGCCCGTAACGAGCGGATAGTCTACTATGCCCACCTCCCTGAAATTGTACGAACCCCATATGATAGTACGTCAGAGGATCGGAACTCAGCTCCCTATAAGCTAAATAAGCTGAAAAAAATTAAATCCAATCTGCGACCTTTAGCGAATAATGCCACCACCTATAAGATGACGTTGTAGATGGGCAAATGCTAACTAGCCACTAAGATATTTTTTTTATACTCATTACTCAAAAGCATTTGTATCTGCTAAGCACCAAGTTCAGCGTTTGGAATATTTCATTACATTTATGCAAACATAATATTATACTTAAAATAATAAAGAAGAATGATTCGGAACTTACCTTGAATTCTAAGTTTTATAAATAATTTTTTTTGTTCTTTTATAAATATAAGATCATAAATTCCATCATATATTTATTATATAGCATTTCATATTTTTGAAAATTGCAACATATATGTTTATTTATTATAATCAAACAAAAAGATATCCTTAAAAGGTATAAAATGTCTATATTAAATGGGATGACCAGTAATGGTTACTTTAAAAATTATTAAATGATTATTAGTTTATTTTTTGTATTCCTTTTTAAACGCATATAAATGACAGTTTTCTATTAGAAAGTCTTTCAGGCAATAAAAACCTTTCACAAGTTCCATTATTTTTGACCAAGTTTCATCTACGTATATTTATTTATTGAAGACCGGGCAGAAGAACGTTCATCGGTTCGAGATCCCTAGAGTCTCGTTAATTACGCAACGCCATTACTTTGACTTTTGTTTCGGACTGGGGGATATTAAAGTTTGCGATTTCTGTAATTTAACTTTTTTGCTGTCTCTGCAAGAAGCAAGAAGCATTCGTAATTATGTACAAACATGCAGACATCCATCGAATACGGGTAGTATGTACGTACATCTATACGTACTCCCATGGAAGGTCAAAAAGGCCATTCATCCTGGAGCTTTATGTGTGTTTGGGTTTTGTTCTCGTTTTCGTTGTCGTTTTGACACAAGAGAAACAGAAGAGCTATTATGGTGCCCCAATACCAGCGACAACAAATACTCCAGTAATGCATGAACACGTACAGCTAATTAATGTCCTTTTTTTGGGGCTAAATTTGGCGGGGAGCATCGGAAGATGTAATTGCCAGTGCTGTAAAGCATCCAACGCCCAAATGTATGCTATGTATAACCGCGATAAACGCTTTTGTTTTATTTTGTCAACCGAAATACTTTTCATAAAATAGTTTAACAAGAAACAAAAGTGTTTCCATATTTTTAAGCCTTAAGATAGAAAGCAAATAATATATTCAAAAATGTTTGATAAACCTATCTTGTTTTTTTTAAATCTACAGTTTTGAAAATATTACAATAATATAAAGGTTAGATGTTTGATTATATATGTTTTTCATTGAGAAATGATGAGAGGGTTAATAAGATATTCCTGATCCGCTGGACAGATACTTATAAATATATGAGTAAGAGCACGGTAAAACTTTATAAAAATGTTTCCAAAAGTGCACATTTTTAAAACTTAAATTTTTGTAACACTACGAATTTCTAAAAATTGTTAAATTGGTTTTTATTAAATCTTTGTTTTTATCAAAACATATCCTATGTACAACCTTTTTTTTTATAAAACATACATATTTCAGATCTACTGAAATGATCCAATATTGTATTTTTCAAAATTGTTTTAGTTAGAGTATTCCCATGTCAACTGTATGATAATCTCTATAAGGATGTCCTCCCTGCGTTTGTCCATTTTACGAGCCGTGCTTTGCTGTCCTTTTTCTTCGGCATTTCCGTGTTATTACTCACAACTTGACACGGACATTTTCACAGGTCACAGCCACGCACACATGCACACCCAAAACACCCACGCACCCACACACCCACACACTCACGGAAGCAGGACAATTGCCGTCCTTGTGGGACATTTTGCATGACGATGCGAAGGACTTGCGATGCGAATTGGAAGGGGTGGCCACCTAATGAGCGCGCACCACCCATCGAATGAAATGTTACAGGCGAGCATGGATTCCTACAGCACGGGTAAGCAAAATATATACATGTCATGAAGAAAAACAACAGAAACTTTGTTACTGTAAAAGGAAAACGACTGACTTATACTCAACAACCTTGTTTAAAAGGAAATGTTAAATATGGTTTTTTATTTTGATTCATAAATTATACATAGCAAAAAAACTGATAAAAATAACCAGGTGGGTGTTGAACTTACAATTACTTTCCAATTTTTTTTTTGTTTTTGTATATTTAAAGTAAAATGTCTTACACGTGTATTTTCTTAAATTATTTGTTTGATTACGATTTTATTCACTCTAGTTTTACAACAAGTTACAAAATATTACAAGCAAAATTTTAAAAATTTATTTGTTTCCTTAGTTTAGGGTATGTTTTGTTTACTTTTAGTTAACGTTTTACTTGTAATTATTTTACTTAAAACTTTCATATTTTTATATTTGTACATTTTAACTTTTTTTGCTCAATTACTTATTGAACTTTCTTGTACAAGTTTTATAATTTTATATCAATAACACAATTTTTATTTTAAATTGGAAGTTATTCGAATGCAATAACTACAAAGGTAATGGAACCCAAAACTGTGTTATTTAATTTATAAATATGATGGCGTTTTTTAATTCTAATAACTTTTTATATTTTTAACAAATCTGAAAATTTTTAGTGCTATTTTTGTGCCTCCTACCGTACAACCAAAGAACAAGGCAATTCGGCTGCTTTGTGGATCTCGGGTTCGGCAAGAAAAACAATAACAATGATGCACGCGATACTTAACAAACTTTTGCGCCGGGCGGCTCCATAATTAGAATCATTGAAATAGCCATTCAAGGTTCATTTGCTTTGGCAGGCAAGTCGGGTTTTCGGATTGGGATGGTTCCAAATGGTCCTGTGTACCTTTTTTGGGGGAGAAGTCGGGGGGCGGGAGGAGCTCGATGGGCAGACGACACGACATATGCCTCATGATTTTGGGGGCGAGTGGGTGTATTCGGAGGTGTTGTGGCAAATGAGAAAACAATGCCCGAATAACGACTCTCCGATGTGCATTAAAAGATTTATTTCCCTGCGAACAAATGAAGTTTTTCTTTATGGCCCGGTCTCGCCGGCGTTTCCACTTGGTTGCCATTGTAGCATCCGCCTTCAGGATGCTTTTGACCATATCCTGACCATCCCGAGCTACCATCCTCACCTTATGGAGTAGGCGTACTTTGATGGGACATAAAGTACGGAGGCAGCAATTCATTCTCCTTGCGGAGTGTTCTCGGCGTAATCGCCAAATAGTTAAATTCGCTCTAGTTTACTTATTGTGTGTGGGGAAAGTAATGCCTTTTCCCGTAGCCCCGTGCATGTCAACAAATCACCGAAAATTTATTTGTCTACCCCGAGTAGACTTGCACGTAATTAGGCAACCAAGGTACGAACGACATAAAGAAACCTATAAAAATTCCGGTTCCCTATTAGAGTGTCAACGCTGGAGAGTCCAACTTGGATGTCTGGTGATGGAGTGCCGTCGAATGGAGAGGGGATATGGGACATAACCGAAGGAAGCTAATTATCTTTAAAGGACCTTTAGGATTTTCTTGATTAAGAGCAAGGCTCTTATTGTTTTTGTGGATTTACTTTAATCCATCTTAACAAACTTAGAATTTGCTTTTAGATTAAAGCCATATGTAATACATTGTATTCTAACTTTTGAATGAAAGATTAATGAATGAAAAAGTTTTGTTTCCATTTTATAAGCTCTCAGAAGGTATTTTAAAAATATAGATAGATTCTTAATAAAGAGTCAGCTTGTTATTATTTTTGTGGACTTGGTTTACCCAATAAATGGAATTTTAAAATGTGCTTTGAATAAAGTAATATCTGAACAGGTATTTTAGAGGTATTTCAACATTCAAATTTCAAGAGGTATCTAAGAAATATAGTAGTCTTTAAAAAAAAAAAAGTCTTATTTGTTTCTTCTTAAATGTTTTCTTGGTTAAACTTTAATACAATAAGCTGCGAATAGGATTGTTGTATTCCATATACTTAAGAAAGATGTATTAAAAGGCTTGTAACATTATGTTCATTATTTTTAAAGGAAAAATTTCAAGAATTAAATTATTGAAAAGGTTCTAGACATTATAAAAACATTTATTTTAAAATGAGATCATGTAATATTCGTTTCTTTTAAAGTTCATTATGGTTTGTCTGTATTATAAAGAACCTACTAGTATTCCCTATGAAGTAAGCTATTTCTTGCCTATAGTATTAAATGAAGTAGCTGAAGAAATGTATTTAAATATTTAGGACTGCATTTTAATAGATGTTTTAATATTTTAATATATTGATGTTCCCAATTCGATTCATGCCAAGAAGCGACATTCGGAATTTATAAAGTTAAGTTGTGGTCAAAGGTCAACTAAAAGTTAAATTAAATATGTATCTTCATTTGGCGTAAGTCATTATAACACCTATGATTGACCTCCTGCATTCCGGCCAGCTCATTAATAATACTGTTCATTTGATAAATTCAGCGGTGGGATAAGCAGTTTGCTTGGGCCTCGTATAAATGTATCTCCGGGATGAATAACTGCTCACTTATTCTTATTTGTAATTACCAGTTGGCTGGGTCTGTCCCAAGTGTGTCCCATCTGGTTGGGTAGGTGGTGCAAATATGGCAGATATGCCAGATATCCTTCGTCCTTTGAGTCCTCGTGTGTTGTGTTCTGTGTGCTGTGGGCTTTGGGTGGGGTAAAATATTTTCGGAAGGAGTGGTGCGTGCGGTGGGCAAATGCAAAACCTATAAATCTTTATCCAGTCCGCATTATTGATTGGCACTGGCCAGGATACGCAGGACACGCAGGACATATGCTGGGCAATATTACGAATATTCATGCAAGGGAACGGTCAGTAATGTCAAATTTGCGGGGCGTGTCGGGCCCCCCCAAAAACTATGGAACTTGGGAACTCCACCCTATCGATACGATACGATACGATAGAGATTACCACCCCCCACAGGACAAAAGCGAAACTTGTCCGACTTTCCAATAATAGGATAAATAAATAATTCAAATAAATAACGCCGAAATAAAATCAAATGCAATGACGAGTTATGATGCCCACATAAGACTGGATGTTAGATGGCATGTTGTACTTACTTATATATCATGTTGTTTGGCTATGTGTCCCGAATGATTGGGGAGCTCGTAAATCACCGACAAGGGGCAGATCGCATCCCTTGGCCCTTGATTAGAGGCAAGGATGAGGAGACGAGATGCCCCTGGCCACTCGAGTGTCAAGTGCCTTGGGCATTCCAGAATAAACAATACGAGTACGTATAGTATGGTATATCTTTTGTATCTCTGGTTTGTCATAAATATTCCGTCTGTGTGTTGGGCGCACAAAAATTTATCATTTGAGTCAAGTTTGTTAATTATTTATGTTGCCCCTGGTCTCGATGCCTCATATTTTGCTCTTTTGCGATCTGATTTATGTGCGAGTGTGCCAAAAACTATATATATAGTACAGTGAAATCTTTGGTTCGCCTTGGGAATGGCGTGACATGTGACATTTCATGACAAGTCCTGCATACTGAATTAATTTAGATAAACAAACAGATTTATTGTGTGGCCATTTCATTTCTAGTCTAAGCCAAATCCAAATCCTAATCCCAATCCATAGCCATATCCATATCCATATCCATAGCCATAGCCATTCGTTTCGCCAGAATGGCGAGTCGTTAGTCAGATTCGATTCGGTTTTGGGGTTTTTGTGTTTCAGTTCGATCCCGGTGAAGTGCAATAAAGTCGAATTTAATTGCCCGTTTGAAATGAGCAAACTTAATGGACAATGACTCATTAACACTGACACGTCAAACAATAATGGCGTGTCTGGGATGTTTGCCGAAAAAAGGACGAGCGGAAAGGCGGAAATTGAAATAACGCTTCCTGCGAAAATGCTACGATGGCCACGCACTATACACATATATATATATATATATGTATGGATATATAGAACACGTCCAGGTCCATGACAAAAGCCCGCCTTCCACATGGGCACATCAAAAGGACTCACAGGACTCACAGAACTCACGGACACACTCGCAACTCGAGCACAAAAAAAGCAATTAAGCGTTGAAAGCAATCTTAAGCGCCACTGACGGTGACAGTAAAGACAAAAGGGAGGGTGTGGCACTGGCATTGGCATCGCCATCGGAATGGTGCGAGTGTGAGGCAGTGCCTCAGCCCGGGCTCCATGTGAACTCCGATGGCTGCCGAGTGGCGTGGGTGAGTGGAAGCCCTTAAGGATGTGACATGAAATGCTTATCAGCAGGCACAGGCACAGCACTCAGGCACTGAGAGAAAAAGTGGGCCTATAAATATAAAATGAAAGTAAAAGCTATTTCTGCGACTTATAGAATACTATATTGACTATTTCCGAATTTCGGTTTTTGATTTTGGATTTTTATATCCACTCGTATGCGTTTTATACTGACCCTCCCAAAAATAAGGGGCTGTTTTTTATAGCATTATTAATATGAAAGAGAGAGAGAGCAAGGTAGTGCATCTAAAAATTATACTTAAAGCTATATAAACAGTTCCGTTTTTGGCTTCGATTTTTTCATTCCCTCGTATTCGTTTTATACTGATAACTCCAAAAATATGGTGAAGTAATTTATAGTAATATAGTAGATAAGAGAAGAGGGAGAACAAGGGAGCGACTCTAAAAAATTATACTTAAAGCTATATAACTTATTTTTGAATTTCTGTTTTTGATATTAGACTTTTATATTCACTCGTATTCGGGTTATACTGATCCTCCCTAAAATGTGGGGTAGTGTTTTATTTAAGATAGTATTGATAAGATGAGAGAGAGCAAGAGACCGTCCTTAAAAATTAAACTTTAAGCTATATTAACTATTCCCGAAATATGTATATTATTAACTATATTCACTCGTATTCGCTTTTAAAGATCCTTTCGAAAATATAGGTCAGTGATCTATAGTAATATTAATATAATAAGAAAAACTTTTACATTAAACTATATAAAATATTCCCGAATTTCGGTTTTTGAATTTAGATTTTTATACCCTCTCGTATTTGTTTTATACTTATCCTTCTAAGAATGTGGGGCAGTGATTTATAGTAATATTACGATCTTAATTTCGAGAAGAGAGAGAGCAGAAGAGACAGAGCAAAGGGAGAGAGAGCAGAAAAGAGAGAAAAGAGCGCCTCTGATTATTTATCAAGAACAAATCGTGCCAACTGATCTGTTCTTGAGTGATGAACAATGAGCAATATATGCCATTTGCGATTTCGCAACACTTATTTTTCTGCCTGTAAAGAGCCAGTTCTCCGAGGAGGAAACCCACCCCACCACACACACAGCACACCCAAGACAGTACGCCTAGGAAATTAGTTTTCCCACAGATAAAACTCTGTGTGTCAATTAAGCGGGCAATGGACAATGGACAGGGGCCAACCCATCCGCATCCGCATCCGCATCGAATGAGTTCGATCAAAATGTAGCCGGCGTAGAGCTCTTTAAATGTTTTTCCCCCTAAAATCAGCTCACTCCTTCGACTCTGGCCGGGATTGATGGGGAATGTGGGATGGGGGGCTCTACATATGTATTTGCCCCGTTTGTTTGTCCACAAAATTATTCCGGCAGCCATCGATTGGCGGCGACTAATGAATAATGCCTGATTTCGCCTTCATTGCCTGAGGGAATCCGCCGCTGTCCATACAAATGAGCCCCACTGACAAGTGGAAAGTGGCGGAATTGGCCAGGACAAGTGGCTTGGATTGCCATTTGCTGTTTGCCGTTTGCCATTTGCCATTCCGTTGACCTTTTTGCCGCATTTCAGCGGCGATATTCGCCCTCTAACATACGGGTCACAGCCACGTTTAATTGTAGTGCCATAAAAACCAACGAGCAATTATCTGTTTCTCACCAAACTAAATGAAAGGTCGCGATTTATGGCAGTTCCAAATATTATTCACAAAATTCGAAGGAAAATTCGACTGTTTTGATATAGAAATGTTCTTGTTAAGCTTGTCTTACTTTCTGGAATTTATAAACAAATTATATAGTTCGGTACCTTTTTTAGTTGTGTTTTTAATCATTTTGGCAAATTTAGGAACAATCTAGCTGGCCCCTTCTTTTATTGAATATTTTTTAAAAATAAGTGTAATTTTAATTTCAATTTATAATAGCTCACAACTTATTACAAATATAATGTATAATATAATATTCAAAGTACCAAAATTTAAATAAGGGCTTTTAAAATGTACTTCTTTAAAAATTTAAAAAGAAATATAAAAAGCAGGACATGTTCTTAGCCATTAATTTATTTATACGTATACTAAATTTATAAAACATTAATCCATTTACTTGGAAGAGTAAAAAAAGGTCAGCCAGGAAATATTAAAAAAAATGATCCTTTGTTTTAAAAGTTACATTGTTTAATTTATAGGACTTATTATAATTACTTATATAAGGACACATACTTGAGAGCCGTGTTGTTTTTATTGCCAGTTCAGAAAATTACTGTCTCTTAATGTAAATACTGTCACATAATTGCAATATATACACAGGTGATTTTAAATTACCCAAAGCCCCACAATCTAATTACAGGTGGTGCGGCTAATGCCTTTGAGCTGACCAATTCCAAAAAAAAACCGCGTAAATCTGTGTAAAAAGAGCGCCGAAACAGAGGATATATTTCACAGCACATGCCCATGGTCACATCTGTCCCAAAAATGAGGCCAAAATTACATTACAAAATCGAAGGAGCGGAGGCGGAAACGGAAATGGAAATATGCGGGGTGAGTTGCACATTTCCAAGGGGGTGGGCAATAATTTGCCACTTCCAAAAGAAGGTGAGTGGGAGGGATTTGGGAGCGGCCCAACCGCAGTGCCAAGAAAAAAGCAGCTTTAAAAACCGCCTTGTTGCCATGTAGCCTTGTCCCACAAGCTGTTAGAAGAAGGTAATTGCTATAAAATTGCTTTGTAATTGCTTACTAGAAACAAATAGCCGTCACATTAATAAAAACAAAAGAAGCAAAAAGTGTGTTGCTCAAAAGCGGTGTTTTGTGACGTGGGTCGTAAGTCCAGAAACGATGGCGATGGCGATCTATTTCGGTACCGGGCGTTGAACCGCTTTATTTAATTAGACGCTCACAAACCAATTAATCAATTTGCGCTTCTGCCTCCCCTTTTTTAAAGGACCTTCAGGACTTGCCGGGACCTTTTTTTGGAGTGCGGGGAACCTTTTGGAAACAAATACACCACCCCCCCTATATTGTCAATGTCAAATTATGTACACTTTTATGCTAAAATAAAGTGATGCCTGTTGTTCTTGTTGAAACGGAAAAATGTGTAATGAAGAGTGAGTTTGGCATGGCACAGCGAAAAATAAATAGAATCCAGTTAAGACCATTTATCACTCGACAATTTGTATGCTCCCAAAGAATTTATTTGGGCGGGGGGGGTATTTCGCCTTCGCCTTGCCGATGATGTAAAATAAAATTATTTACAGAGGACTGGATTTTTCACCCTCTTTTGGAATTGTTAACCGCATTTTTGGTGTAATTCCCGCTGCTACGTGTTGTACTGCCAAAAATATTTACTTATTTACAGACCTCACGGTCGGTCGGCTCGGCCATCAAAAATATCATTAAGAAATCTGCCACTGATTTATTTTTGGCCAAGTCAGAGTCAGAGTTCAGCCTTGGGTTAAGGTTGGGGCCATTCTGACCCCCGGGAATCGCCTTGGAATGTGGAAATATTAAGTGTCCTGTCTGTCATGAGTCCTTCAGTCAAATACTATATCAAATGCCTAACTGTAATTAATTGGCGTTTCCTTTCATTCTTTCAAAGTGCTTGATATGTGATAAAAAAAAAATTATTATTTATTAAGCCTGTGTAAGTCTGGTAGGATTATGGTAAACAACATCTCTATATTAATATTATTATTAAACCATATAAAACTATATAAACCTAATTCGTTTTTATTCCTTTTTTTTAGTTGGTTATATAACAAATATAAGCCTTAATATAAATACATATGCATTAAACAATCAACTTAATATTTTTTGAACATTTAGATTCATACTTAAATAGTTTAGAAAAGTGTTTTTGTGAATTTGGCATGTTTTTATGACAATCTATAGAGCTTTTTAAAATTAAGAAGTAACACAACCAGTTAAAAAAACTTTTCTCTGTAAGATTGTTGTTAAGGAAATATTAGCATTTGTATAAATTATGTTACTTATACTTTTTAAATTCCATAAAAACAAATATAAAAGTTTATTATATCAACTTAAGCTTTGTAGGAAAACATTTTTAAAATGTTAATGTTATTTATAAATCCAAGTTCCCTCTAAACGATTATAATTATTTTAAAGATATGCTTTCTTTAGTTCATCTTTTAAAAAATGTGTAAAACCTAAGGTGTTTATACACACTTTTCTTTTTCAATTTGATGAAAGTAATACACCTGCTCAATATTTTATTCAGTGTCATAAAGCGACACCTTTAAAAAACGTCAGAAAATTAATTCCTGAGGCCCATTACGACAGTTCCCCGAGAAGGCAGACACTCCAGACAGTCGTCTTATGGTCGTCTGAAGGTCGGATCCCAGTCCCATTTCACAACCGGATTTCACATCCCCCTGGAGATCCTGTGCCAGTAATATCCAAATATCCAGCTTAATGCGTAACTGGCCATTTGTGTGCAATAATGCCGTGTACGTACAACAATAACCGAATAAAATATGCAGCACAAGTGTAAATGAAATGCCAAATGCCAAATGCCAGAGGTGAAAGTGGGGAACGTTCCCCCCGAACGACATTTGCATATTAAAAATTTAGCACATGCACTTTGGCAAGTCGAGGGGGCAATAAACGCGTGTAGTCAATGCTAATGTGCCCATTACCGTCGCGTGAAATTCATGATCTGATGCAAATCTAGAAACCACATGCCGCCCACACATCCGGCCGATAAAATTCACAACTCTGGTGACAAGCGGAATCGGCCTTGTCCTGTTTTTTTTGTTGTTCCTTTGCCGGAAATGGAGGGGAAATGCGAGCGGAAACGGATGGCGGGATGCCGAATGGCGTTTAATCGCAGCCAGTGCCATTGGCAACGGCTGCCCCACTGAAGAAGGTGTCATAAAAATCCTATTATGCGCATTACAATATCAAAGGAGCAGGCCCGATGCCCCGGAATCCCAGAGGAAATCCGTAATATGCGGGCCACACAGGGACGCGATGTTGCTATTGTTGCTTTTGTTGCCTTTGATGCCGGCAACCAGTAACCAGAAACAGACACACACATAACTGCACTTGGAGAAACAAAATGCAGTTATCCGACACATTTAAAAATTTAAATATTTTTAGGGATTTATAAAAAAGGAGTATCTGTTGTTTGAGTACAAAGACAATAAAGTGTGGGTAGGCTAGAAATGGATGGGAATTATTGGGTTACATAATCATAACTTTAAAAAGTTGAACGATTATTGACATTTAATTTTTCCGAACTTATAAAATAAATGTTTAAAAATAATATTAATACAATTTAAATGTTGTTATTAAGTACTGATTAGATACTAGCAACCTACATATACGTTCTACAAGTGTGTAGAGTCCACCAAAAATGTTAAAATCGAAAAAAAAACTAAAATCATGAGGAGCTTATTTTTATAGAACCATTTTTTTTGGATTGAAAAATATTCTGAAAATTTAGAAACTCCAAAATCATAAAAACAATTAAATAGAGTTGTATAACTTATATTATAAATTTGTATACCCTAGGTATTGCAATATTTTTGTAGACTGTAAGGACTTAAAAATTTGGAATCCCAAACTATTTCTAGAATAAGAGTAAAAAACTAAAGAAAAACGAAAATTTTATATTTTACAAAAAAATCCCAATGCAAAAACTCTAAGAAACAAAAAATATTAATAATGGGGTTAAACAATTTTTACTTTAAATTTAAAAAAGGGGTTTATATCTTTTTCAAAAATATACAAGGGTATAAAAACTTTGTATCCCTAAAGTAATCTTTCTTTGTTTTTCCGGGTGTACTTAAGTCGACCTATCGCATCTCTGTTGGATGCTCACTTGCATCGTCTTTTGACAGATATGCCCATAATAAAATGTATCTGGCGGAGGAATTTTAATAAATTTGCAAGCACATCAACGACGGCCGAGAAGGTGTTTCGGTTTCGGTGCTGCTGTTGCTGGTCCTGATGCCAATGCCTCTGGCCCCAGGAACAGATCCAGAAGCCAGCACCCAGAACTCAGAATTCAGAATCTAGAATACCCCGAAGAACAGGGCTCCACACCCAGAGCGACATAAATTATGACTAAATATGAACCGCCGAGGGTACGGGGTCATGACCACAGGGGCTTCACTTCCACCCTCGGAGTGCGATTGCGATTGGCATAGGTATTGGGTTAGGGTTAGGGTTACGGAAGTGGGTGGCGGTGCCCGGAATCGGTAGAGGGTGCGTATTTTATGTTCTGCTTGGAGGAAAAGGTCTTTGGGTGCCAGAAAATGTGGCAAAACATAAAAGTGAGCAGCATCAAGCGCATAATAAGCGAATTATAGAACGTTTAGAAGGGTCACAGTGGATCCCAGGGCATCCGAGTTCCCTGGAAAAATATGTATATATATCTACATAAATATATATCCCCTCGTTACAGTGTGCTCCTGCCTTGGCCAATGCAAATTTACATTAATTTAGGCTGGGCAGGGCGGTGCGGCACTGTGCTCAACATTCAATAAATGAGTTCTATTACGGCAATGAAGCGGTAAAAATGAAATTTTATAGCTCAACCCAATTTACAAATGACTTGTCCTCCCCGGAGTAGCCGAATCGGCCTGCCAATTGAATTAGGGCCAAGGCGGTTGGCAGATAACATCAAAGATGCTCCCTTGATTAGGAATCGCCGGGGAGTTCGGCTTAAAAGACAATTTTTCTTTTATAGTTTTGGCATGCTTCCACATTTTGGCACAACATTCAGTTTTTTGGCTACAAAAATAAAAATAAAAGTCAGAATGGGGATTGTCATACCTCGTTGAGCTCGTTGTTTAATTTCCAATCTATTGGCATTCAAACTTGGAAATTTTTAATTTTTGCCAATTTTCGCAAAAAAAGCGATGTAACCCCTTACAAAAAAGGCGAAAATTGGTAAAAAAATAAATTTTCCTTAAAGTGATAGGGATCGTTAGCATGTTTAGCAAGCTGCTCAGAACAGTCGGTCTTTTGGCTGTACAATTTAATTTGGCTGAACTACGATTGAAAAACCGGAAAGAAAAGTCGCATTTTTGTTTAAAATCCGAATATCGTATTTTTGAGAGAAATCTGGACTAACAAAGTTCAGTTTTTTTGCTATAAAAATAAAAATAAAAGTCAGAATGGGGATTGTTATACCTCGTTGAGCTCGTTGTTTAATTTCCAATCGATTGGCATTCAAACTTGGAAATTTTTAATTTTTGCCCATTTTCGCAAAAAAAGCGATGTAACCTCTTACAAAAAAGGCGAAAATTGGTAAAAAAATAAATTTTCCTTAAAGTGATAGGGATCGTTAGCATGTTTAGCAAGCTGCTCAGAACAGTCGGTTTTTTAGCTGTACGCCCTAATTTGGCTGAACTACGATTGAAAAACCGGAAGGAAATGTCGCATTTTTGACTAAAATCTGAATATCGTATTTTTGCGAAAAATTTGGACCCTCTTTTTCGCCATAAAAATTCCGTTTTTAGGCTGCCAAAATAAAAATAAAAGTCAGATTATGGAATGTCATACCTCGTTGAGCTCATTGCAAAAAAAAGCGATGTAACCCCTTACAAAAAAGGCGAAAATTGGTCAAAAAATAAATTTTTCTTAAAGTGATAGGAATCGTTAGCATGTTTAGCAAGCTGCTCAAAACAGTCGGTTTTTAAGCAGTACGCCTTTATTTGGATGAACTACAACTGAAAAACCGGAAGAAAAGTTGCATTTTTGACTAAAATCTGAATATCGTATTTTTGAGAAAAATCTAAGCCCTATTTTTTCGCAAAAAAACACTGTTTTGGGCAAATAAAGGTCGGTCGGTCTTTAAGCGGACTTTTAGTTTGGCTAAATTACGAATATGTTATGTAAAAATGCGAAAATTGGCCATAAAGTATTACTCATGGGAGTTTCAAGCCAAATTACCCAAATTTTTGAAGACGGTAATTTAGGAAAAAAAAGTAGTACCCTTTATTTCTTTTCTGCCGAGTTCCTTGAATGCTCTGCAATATCTCATAATCTATTTATCCCATTTTCGCGCGTGTGACCCGCATATTAAGCATTCTGGCCAGTGATTCCGATGCAAGATTTATACTTGACTTAAAACGGCATTCCACAGACCTTCGAGGCCGGGCTGTTGGGTTTGGGATTCAGATGGGGATTGGGATTGGGATTGGGTAGATGTCGCTAACTGACCAACACCAATTTCCCTGGGGTGTCGTAATTTTCGAGATATGAATGTAAAATAATTTTTCGCCTCGAAACTGTCGAATGTGGGTAGCTTTGTAATTTGTTACTCTCTCGATAAAGGTTGCCCCTAATCAATATTGAACACTGAGCAGTTAAATATTTGAAACTACATTTTTTCTTTTTGCTCCTAGCCTATTCAATTTACATCCCCAGCTTATGCTAAGACCAGCGAGGAAATGAATCAAATGAAAATCAATTATCAGCGAAAGAGGCTAAACAAATTCCTCAACAGACACGTGACCTAAAAATCACAATAAATCCGTTAAAACTCGACGGAAATACTTAACCTAAGGCCTTCCCGGACGCAGGAAAATTTCAATAAGGCAAAAAAAAAAGAAGCCAGAAACAAAAAAGGAAAAAAACAACAGGCGTGCCAGCATTTATTTGATGCCGTGGGTGAAGATACGGGTGCGAAGGCGAAAAGCAGAGCAATCTACATAGCAACCCCGTAAGGCCGTAACTCCATAACTCCGTGTCCATCCTTAAAGGACGACGGCGCCTGGACTGACACATTATTAACTTGTCATACAAAGATAAAAATGTATTCGCTTGCGCTGCACGAGATCAACATAAATGTCGGCAGCTTTATAGCGCCGCGGAACCCTCATCCCCTTCTCTCTATAACTCCTTCCACCGACATGCCTTCCCATTCCCTTCCCCCGGAACTGAAAAACGGAAAAACTGAATCTGAGGTATTTCGGTTTGGGTTGGGGGGTGGTGGACCGTAGGACCGTCGAAAAGATGAAAAATTACTATAAAACGTTTTGTGGCATTTTAATGTCCACAAAACTCGCTTCTGTTCCTTTATGAAAAATTCAAAAGAAAAACAAAAGTTAGGAATGGAAATGGTATGTGGGTTTGCGAATATGCTTTGTGGGAATGCTTCCTTGTTTGATGGCATTGCGATTGTAAAGGCCGGTGGATTCAATTTTCCCTCCCCAAAACTTTATCGTATTAAAATTAGGGTTTCAATCATTTGTCACAGTAATCGGACTGAAAGCTCTTCCTGTCTGCAAATATTAGCATACTGCATAGTTTTCAGTTCTTTGTGGTCAAAATGTAGTATTTATGGTATTGAAACCTCAAACCCCATTTAAAACGGCCTAAATATTAATTTTATAAGATCGGAAAGAAAACTTTTTGTTGATCTCCAATAAAATTTAAAAAAATATTTTAAGAGATAATTATTGAAAACTTTAAAAATACATTTTTTTAAATACTAAAATAATATAGTTTTTTCGTTTTAGCCTAAAATGAAATAAGAAAAACATATCTTGGAACAGAAGAATATTGGAAACTTTTTCATTCATTTTTTAAAATATTAAAATAAGAACTTCCTTTTTTTTGGAATCCTTGCCTTATAGAGTCGAAATAGCTTTGCAAGGGTAAAAAAGTAAGATTTCATCGTCATGATTTTGTTTGTGATTCATCTCGATAAGATTTCGAGGGGAAATTAAATTTTTGCGGGCACCCTGAACTTTGGACGATGGAAATCCAATTGCCTTCGCTGAATGGTAATCAAAACAAGTTGATGGAGATAAAATCTGAATACACTGCAATGGGCACAAATATTTTCTTTTCAAAAATTCTGGGCATTCCTTTGAAGTGTGTCGCGTTGCCATCTACTTGATTCTTTGTTTGCCTAACCTTCCAAACTCCGAACTTGAACTTTTCATCCGAATTACTGCCCTGCCCTGGAGCTTCACTTTAAAGTCGCTGGAGTTGAGTTTCAGGGGGGTATTCGGTATGGTATGGTATGGTATGGGGCATTCTTTGACTGCGCTAAACGGACGGAAGGCGGTAACTGCGGACAGGAAGTTTTCTTGAAATTTACCGATAATGCGTAAAATTCCATTAAATCGGGTGTAATTAAATGACATTTACTTTGGCCACATTAAAAAGGGCATAAATCAGCGACTTCTGTAGCAAAGCATATTTCGACCCCGGGCAAGCGATACCCGTAGGTTTTGGGTTTCTTTTTTTTCCCATCTTTTTTTTGGGGGGGTAATGACAAGATGACAGGATGGGGACGGCAGAAGGAACTTTCCTCCTCGTTTGCGTACAAAAAGCCAAAACAAATATGGGGTGAATTGCTTTACTTGGCTTTTTTGGTAGTGGAATGGGATGGGAATGGGATGGGAATGGATGGACAGAGAGGTATGATGGTACTATAGAACCGTAGTACCATAGTACCAGGAGGTGTGGGGGCAAACGGCGCGGAATCTGCTGAGAAACCTAATTTATTGAAAAATTGTTTCTCGGGGTGTGTCGGTTTGACTTGCTGTCGTTTTTGTTTTTGTTCCTGTTCTTGTTCTTGGCCTTTGCCGGGGGGCATGCTGTGACCTTTTCGCTGGCGCTTTTGTGTTTGTGTTCACAGTGTTATAAAGACAACATTCTACTACTTAATGTCCGTCGCACCATCTAGAACACCCACTCCAACTCCAACTCCAATTCCAACTCCACCTCCGCGCAGCTGCTGTTCCTTTGTAGAAACTGAAAAAAATGTGCATCAAAGAACAAGTTTTGCCCATTCACAACCACCATTTGAGAAGTTCCCCCTTCTCCATGGCAGACTATAAAAAGTTTGGCCTGCCTCCACCTGACAGCCGCTAAAAGCCACAAAATCGTACATTAAAAAAAAAAATAAGCAAAATATTACTTTTGGGATGACCGCATTTCCTTACCTACGATTTAACTTTCCTGTTTTCATTAGAAGCCGCGGTAAATCACCGGGATTTTTTCCCCAAATATATATATGTGGGAAGGTCCAGTGCAGAAGTTCAGATGGTGCAAAATCAATAGTGTAGATACCACTCTGGAGAGGGAAACTAAAAGGCAACCCTTTTAATCAGCACAAAATACACGTATTCTTCTCGCGTAAGTGGGCATTATCAGCCCGAGGACTCAAAGGACACCAGTTTCGGAAATAAACAACTTTGGCAAATAGGGATGGTTTTCCTTTAACTTAAGTTAGAGTGGCGGTACATTTAATTGAAAGCGTAGTAGTGCAATGCGGGTTCTAGGCTTATATCCTCCTAACTCTACTTAACTTAGTTTAATTTAAACATTATACGTTTTATATAAGCTTACGTTTTTTTAAGCTTTTAATTTTTTAAAAGGATACCTTACGTGTTTTTCAGTTTTCAGAGGAAAGGACTTAAATTAATTTTCAGATATATCATTTTTTAAGATATCATTTAATACCAGTGTTTAAATCTTTCATAATACTGTTGTTTTATTAGAAACAATATTTTTATAATAAAATAGAGAACTTATCTATATACAATAATATTTTAAGACTCATAAATGTCATACGTTATAGTGTTATTTTTGGAAATTCCCGAAAATGCCAATCTGTCATTGTGGTTATTGAAAACAAGAAAACTTCATTGTGTATTAAGACATAATATGTGTGTTCACAAGGCCAATGGATTTCCCATTGCTGGATTGTTGGACAATCCGCCTTGGTAGTTTTGGGAGTGCCTAAGGAGGAAGTTCGGGTAGCACTGGGAGTACAAAGTGCAGCGAATGCCGTGTTAAATCCAGTCCCATTCGGGGATGTTGGGATGGAACACACACGCAACGGAGGAGGTGGCAATATGAAAACGGGAGCAGCGGGATGGGATGGAACACACCTAAAAGATTGATGACTGTCGTGGCCATTTGGCGTTAGGACTTTTCAATTATTGGTTCGACATGGCAGTGGTTTGCGTGATTTGCATTGTTTCAGCCTCGGTCCTGCAGGATATACAGGATACACAATATACAGTCCTGTTTGCTTTGCCGTTGCCGTTGCTATTGCCACATCATCGTGTCGCGGACACTCTGTCATTTGGCTGGATGGTCGTTGGTCCTTGGTCCTTGGTCGTTAGTCCTGAAATCCAGTCGCTAAGTGTTGGCAAACAATCTGTGTGGAAGGGCAGTGAGCGGGCTCTGTCCGAATATGCAATATGGATCCCTGTTCTCACATAATGATTTGTCAAAACTCTGATTCTGCACAATGCACACTGGTCAGATGTACTAAAAAGCTACTGGAATATCTTGATAAATGGTATTCAGAGGTGTATTGATCAGATGATTTTAAGAAAATTGTTTACAATCTATAGCATAATTTTTAAAATTCAATTTCCTGAGATCCTCAAATAAAATATTATTATATATGTAGTTTATATATAAACATAATTTTTACTGTGATTTTCTTTGTGGGATAAATATACTTAAAAATGTTAAATACTTTTTGGTGGATTTTTACAGGCCTTTGACATTTTTTTAGCATAACTGATTTTCCATAGGAATATTGTATATTTGTAACCAAACTTGTGTTCGTAACTTTGATTTTGGGGATGTGAAACAGTGTGCTATGGGCAGTACTACAAGTCACTCTCATTAATTAAACCAGGAAGAACCAGACTCGGTTGATTTAATGCAATTTCGCCATCTCATGTCTGCTGAGGCCGAAGCTACTTACAGAATGTATTTTGGTATTATATTTGTTTGATTAAGGTCCTACATTTTACTACACAGATTACTTACCTTCTGTGTGCTAAATTTTTTAATTTAGCTTGTATTTAGTTTTAACATTTTATGTTATTTAAGTTAACGACATTTAGTAGATGGATAATTGAAGTTATGTAATAAATATCCTTTCAATAAATAACTAAAATATATATATAAGTAAAAATAAATATATTATATAAATAACTAACTGGAATCAATCAACAACAATCTCTAAGGATACGTAGTACCAAATACTATACCTTAAAGTGGTAAACACAAGCCATAAAATTGTTTCTTGTGTATCTGTTCTATACTACACAATAGTATATGTCTCTAGTACTGGCATCTGTCTTAATAATAATTCAATAAATATATTCGGGAGTAAATTTAATGTAAATACCCCTAGGGCTCAGTCTGCTGACCGAAAGCCATTAGAAAACCCAGCCGAAGCTAAAAAGTCACTTCGATCTTGGGCCCAATGCTTTTATGCTTCAGATGCCAACCACTCCTTACTTACTTATGCACTCGTTTGATTTGTTTTACGATGCCCCCAGCTCCCTCAGACTCCCCTTCGGTTTCTAATTGAAAAGAGGTTGAGCAAATAAACACAAATTGTAATAAAAGTTTACTTGCAATAAATATTTTTCGGATACAGGCCAGTGCCTTTGCCGTTGCCTTTGCAGCACAGAATTTTCACTCGACGGCAGCTTCTTTGGCTTTTGAATTTTTTATTCGAAAAATAAAATTGAAAATTCAATTTCGCAATCATTTTGGCACCCCAGACACACATACACCCTTACCCAAAGATTCCCAACCCAACCCCCAAACCGCGCTGGAGATTAAAAACGACAATCTCCTGACGGCAGAAGAGCAAACTTGTCCAACCAGACCAGACCATCCAATCCAGACAATATTTGCATCAGGCCAACTCGACTCCTTTTCGAGTCCTTGGCTTCGAATGTGAGTTTTGAATTTTGGATGGCCAGGCAGCCAGGAAGCTTCATTAGCAGTAAGGATAGTAAATGCGCTGGCGACTCGAAAGTTTGCCCTCGCATTCGGCTTTTTTTGGATACATATACCCAGGGGGAAGGCAGAAATCCAAAGTCCTGACGCGCCTTATTGGACATTCTCGTAATAATAATTAAAGCATAAAAAAGGATGAGCAACGGCGGGTAAAAAAAAAAGGGCTGAGCCGCGACTTAAAGACGGTGTAAACCCCTTTAAAGAGTGGCTATTTGTCGAATGGATCTCCAAATAAGTACACGGGCCACGTTTTAAGGCTGGAAATTATTAATTAACCCGTTGTTAGCCCACAGCGGCCTCATTTGCTTTGGCTGCTTTTTTAAATTATGCACCTATTAATGTTTAAAATGCAAATGCCGGGACGGTTCGGGACTCCAAGAGACTGAAAGACCACGGGTCTAAATGAAAACGGGACGAGACAAGACGGCCGGGGAACGGGTTAAAAAAACAGCACTCCTTCCTTCGAAATGGGGGCCACAGCTATAAAGTTTTATGTGAATAATGCAAACCGTTGTCAAGGAATTATGGTCTAGCGGAAAATGTGCGCTTAGGGTCACTTCTATGGAATGTCCATTCGTTTATAGCCTTTTACTCGTGCACGCAGAGAAATAAATGGGCAAAAACTGAAAATTATGTGCATGTAATATTTTTATCATATCACTTTTAATGCCAATTCATAATCTAAAAAAATATTTTATATAATATAGATATCTATCATTGAAAAACTCAAGCAGCTCAGATTGGTAAAAGTAAACGCCTAGAGTTGGGATTAAAATTCAAACTAATCGAAGGGGACGAAGAACTAAACTATTCTTTATAAAAATAAACTTATTGGGACTCATTTCTTGACTGAAAATTCCTTTACACTGGGAGAATACAGTACAAAGTCACACTTATTTTAAAAATAAGCCCCTTACTGTCTAAAAAATTGTAGATGCCTTATATTATATTTTTTTCCTGGGTGTACAGAAATATTAATTTAACTGTCTTAAGTTTATGGAGTAATTTTCTTTAAAAAAAACACATAATACAAAAGATTGGTTTTGGATTACAATCTTAATGTTTAGCATAAGCTTTTAAGTTTATGAAAATGAACCATTCTGGACTTTGGTCTAATGTATCCTAATAATATAAATCTAATATCTACTATCCACTCGTAATATCTACTATCCACTATCCAAAGAGGTGAGAACTAAACAATTGCGGTTATAATTGCGCCACACAACCATTAGAGGTCTTAAGGGTTTATGTCCTTACACACTGGCATTACAGTAACCTACACCCATATTACATTCCCCACATTTATGGTACGACTCGTTTTATTTGTAGAACGAGCGCTTTATAAAGCTAATCACGGCAAACACTGGATCTGAAAAGTGTGGAGCATTCAACCGCAAACACGGTCGCCGAAGCCATTTAACGGAATGTTTTCAATTAAGCCAAAATACCTCAAGGTAAGGTTGAAATCACTTAAAGAAATTATAATCACTTTGTACACATACGTTTAGCTCCTCGGGGCTGCTCACTTTCCTCGCTTTTCCGACGCTTTCCCAACGCTTTCCCCCTATTTTCCCTTTCCCCCTCGTTAGTGGAGAGCTCAGCAGTTGAGTTTGAGCTGAGTTCAGTTCAGTTCAGTTGTTTTTGTAGTGGATTAACCCGAGCAAAATAAATAATTTCACCTGCAGATGCTGGCTGGCCTAGAGTGCCGTATACCTTATCGAGTGCCTTGGCGATAAGTTGGCTGCTTAGAGCGTATTCCCACATCCACATCCACCTCCACATCCTCATCTGCCACCCCAACGAAACCGACATACATATGTCTGGTATTTTGGTATTTTTGGGGCGGTGGGAGGGGGGGTGTGACGATGCGGTATCTTCGGGTTCATAAGCCCTCGCCGAAAGGAAAAGGTAATTTAGTAAATAATAGGGTCAAAGACAAATATTGTTGGTGGGCCTTTGCTTTTTGCCAATGAGGGAACGCTTTCGGCGTCTTTTGTGCGTGAAAAGCGTGTGTAAGTTGCTTTTAGAGGCAATTGAGGGCGATTAACGAGCGGGGAAGCAACAAGGCCAATAAAGAGCCCCCTGGTTTTGGCCTTTGGCCGGCAAGACCTTGGTTGTAACCTGTAGACATTCGGGGTTAGATATGTGGCTAAAATACGGTCGAAACTATAGGATTATAATAATATAACAGTAGAGGTAGTAGAGGAGAGCCAAAGAATTTTCTTTGAATTTTTCCCACGCCTTTTTGCTAAAGCTTGTAAAGGTGTCTAAAAGTATGCAATAAGATATTGTGGATTCAGAAGATTGATGGTCTTATTCTTTAAAACTTGGTTTTTTTTTCTATTGCATACTTTTGAACACCTTTTTAAGGGATATACAAAAACCTACTGATTTCTGTGCCGTTTTCTCAATCTCATGTTAACTTTTCTCATTGAGCTTAAATGCTGAAACGGAAAAATGTAGTTTCTGAATATTAATGTTAGTTTTTATCTGACCGAACACTCCTAAAATAATTTAACTTACTGTTAGCTTTCTCTGACAGATAACAAACAAGAACATTAACTTGACATTGAGTAAACGGCCTCAAATCTTTGTTGAATTACTATATCTTATGAAATCGTACAAAATATTATATATATAATATAATAAAATCTTATAAAATCTTAAAAAAACTAATTAAATCTTATAAAATTTTATAAAGTCTTATAAAATCTTATAAATTCTTAGAGAATCTTAGAAAATCTTAGAAAATCTTAGAAAATTTTATACTATCTTATAAGATCTTAAAAAATCTTATAAAGTCTTATAAAATCTTATAAATTCTTTAAACATCTTATAAAGTTATAAAGTTATAGAGATATTAGGGTCTGAAGTTAAAGAGCAGAAATGTTTTGCACACTAGGTATTTGGCATAAATTATTCAAGGCATCAACTTTTGTGGAGTGGGAGGTGAGTAACCCATTGCGAAAGAAAAATATTATGCCAGGCACTGTTCACATGAGCGACATCAAAGCGATGACTGTGTGGTCTATCTAAGTATAATGTGTACATATTTGCGACAGTGGAATATCGAAATAAAAACTGTTCCGGGCGCAATCAATTGAAATTAATTTGCATAAAGGAATGTCCGTGCACACGCACTCCAGCCCACTCCACTTTTGACCCCTGACCCCTGCGACCTGCGATGAAACTGGTCTTTGGCACTGGTTTTCTGCTTTTCTGCTTCAGAGGAATGCCCGATTGCTTATCTCTTGATTTTGCGACTGATTTGAGTGCACCAGATTGTTTAATTAGATTTTAATTTGCGCATTTTGGAGAAGTGGGGGGTGCTGTTCAGTGACAAAAAGTAAGCATACGCACATTTTAAGCTAAGCAATTTCCATTCCGAATCCTCGGCCCGATGGGCCTTACTCCCCCCTTTGCGTTTCAGAAATGTGTGCACTGCCCAGGGGCATTCAAAAGCCGGATTCCGAAGCTGGGGCAGCGGAAAACTCTGTTGGCACAGCTGAGTTTAGGGTTTAAAATTAATTAAGCGGAAGTAACCTAGTACGTTTGATTGTTTTAGACAGATCCTGTGTGTGTGTGATGTTTCTTTATTTTCGTTTTTTTTTTGTTTGTTGTAAACCCATTTCATTATCAGCTTTAATGAGGCACACAATACTAATGTCAAAGAATAATATGTTGTTCTTCATAAGTTCGAATGCTAGAACATAGATGGCGCCATTAAAAAATATAACCAGGTGTGGTACCCTTGTCTGACAATAGGTAGCGCCCCTAATGATATGCAGTGGTTTCTGTAAATTGCCTACTTTTAGGCCGTATCAATATTTAGGATAATGTGTTTTAGAATTTTTAAACGCAATTAAATATTATTTAAACGCCTGTTGGATATAGAAACTTAAGGACGTACATGTAAATATGTTGGAGATGTAATCAAATTAAAAATATATTTAGATTTAGTTGTGTTGTCTCTCACGCTAAATGATAATGTAAGGGGGTGTCACAAACCTCCTGTAGCGCTGAGAGTTTTTTATATAAAATATAATGTATACGATATATATAGTATAAATTCTAGACGAAGATGTTTCTCTGGTACCACTAATATTTTAAATATCTTTTTAATTTCTAACCGTTTTCAAGATTTCTTTTTAATTTCTTAGTTCACATAGGCATTTATTTAGAACTAGCACATATACACAGGAACACAAAGTAATATAATTCGGCATTGGATTATTATTAGCTTTTGATGACTTTTAGAAGTTCGAACCACAACACTTCTGTAGCCCATAACATAGTATTTAGTAATTTTTAGGTTTCCAATGTTTCACCTAAAAGTGACACAAAACTTCTGGGGCCCATAACTAGAACAATCGAAACCCGATATTAAGGTGTATACGCATATGTATACATCTAAAAGTTTTAAGATACATTCTCATAATAACTGTATGCATTAATGTATTTCAAAGATACTATTACGTTTCAAATTTATAAATATTTTGTATAGTTTAAATGCATATTCATTCCATTCCATAAATAATAATTTTGTTGTGATTATAAGGCTGTCAACTTATTTACATTCTTACGATAATATAAGTATTTAAGACATTTGGAACAGAACTGCTAGGATTTTTGTTGGAGTTAAATATACATTAACGATGGGTAACTTACACTCTATTTTTTTTTGAGGATTTCCATTTAAATTTAAGCGCATAACACAATTTGTTATACTAATAGAAGTACTCCTGGTGATTTTAGTGAATACTTGGTTATTACCCAAAAGCTTAGACATGTTTTTGATTAATTTACTTTCTAACCATGGATTGATTTTGAAAAGAATGGCCCATATAGGTTCTTTGAACTCGACTGGTCTATGTAAACATTTTCGACGACAGTTGGGAAGGGGCTGCAACGAAATCTGTGTACTATAACACACCCCAATGGAATTACTCAAATGTAAATGGCTCTTAAAAATCATTGTATGCATACGGCAGTGGATGTGGATGTGGATGTGGATGTCGATTCAAATTTGAATGCGAATGCGAGTGCGTCGGCAGTGATTTCGTTAATGAAATTTTTCGTCGACTCGCGAATGCAGGGGGATGAGGACACTGGCCACACCCCTCAGTTTAATTGCGTATTATTCGCTCCGAACGCCACCGTTACCCTCCTGACTTAGTGGTTCAGGGTTCCAAAGGGTTTGAATCTAATTATTTTACGATGTATGTATGCCGTCGTGGAGGGAAAATGGGGTATAGCTGTCCTTTTTTTCGAAAACCAGTACGAAAACCATCAATAATGCTTTAATAAAGCAGGAAATATCAACAGATCTTTAAAGCATATTTTATTATCAAACGGGTAATTATGCTGTTGATTTATTATGTTTTTGATATAAATCATGTGATTAAGCAGTTTTTAAAAATAAAAATGGCTAACACTTTTCAAAAATGATCTAGCTTTTGATTGTGGGTATTAAAATGGTATATATAGTATGGCAGAGAATAGTGCTATCAAAACACCACAGTATTTCATGTAGATAAACTTGAAAAGATAAATTTGGTGTTTTATTGAGGAATGAAAAATGTTGATAAATAGTATAGGTAAACATACTTTTTCAATACAAACCACAAAAATATTTTTCTTCTTCAATAATGCTAATGCCAAGGTTCTATGATTTTGACTATCAATATCTATGAATCTGTAAGATATATATCTCTGTTTTTGTTTACAATTAGTAAACCTTCATAGCTTTCTAAAAATAAGAAAACTCTTAAACGTAGGTACCAAATCTTTTTTGGCTTGCATGAAATGAAAATGATCTTTCTAAAATTATAAAAACCTACCTATGTGCAAGATTTAATAACAGAGGAGCACGAAAAGTCGTGAAAACAGCTTGGTCATATCCTCGTTGATTAGTGGGCAAAAATGCTCAAAGGCCCAGTGCCGTATGTACATCTGATTTTTGTAATTAATCTCATGCTGCGACACTTCCCACTTTTGTCGGTTCGCAACTGGATCGGATAAGACGGGATCGATCGAAAGTGCTGGCTCACGTGGAATAGATTACTTAAGTTTGGGACCCAGAAATAAAAAACGTATTTCATTATGTTGATTGACGATGAATAATTTGGAAATGTAATTATGATTTATACGGTTTCCCTTTGAGCACACCATCGTATATAGATGGGCCCGATCTACGATCGCCCAAAACAAAAAAAAAAAAAAAAAGGGGGCATGTACCCTATACACAAGTATAAAACTAAAATTTTACGGTAATGTTGCAATGAATGCCGCCAATGGTTGGTTGGATGGATGGATGGATGGATGGTTGGTGGGATTGATGTATTGACTGTCATTGATTAATGCTCCTTGGCGCCGAAACTTGGGAAAAGTGCAACTAGACACGCGTACTTGGAAATAATGTGCAGCAGGAAACAAAGCAAAGCCGCCGAGGTGCAACGCCCATGGATCTGGATGGTTATATGTAGGAGCAGGATGGGAGTAAATATAATTAACTGCTTATCGACGGGGTGCGAACAAACCGTCGATTCATCTTGGGATCGGGAGTACGAGTGGTACCAGAAATCATACCAAATGATCACGGCACTTTGTCTTCGGAATAGCAGAATAGGTCTTTGATTTTTTCTCTTTTTTTTTTTTTGGACACTACTACTCGGGTGGAACAGGTTAGTACCTGGGAAACTTGGGTGCTTGATGGAGGAGTACACACATATATGATTGATTGATGAACACCATATGCCACTTGCCGCTTGGATCATCAGTTTCTCGAAGGACAAGTGTCATCGGAGGACTGTCTCCTGCGTGGAGGACTGTGCAGAAACCGTTTACAGGTTGCCAGATAAAATCGGCAACTGGTAACTGGTAACTGGTAAATGGTAAATGGTAAATGGTAAATGGTAATTGGTAATTGGCTTTTCGGTTCGTCCTGTGGCAGCAGGACAGCAGGACAGGAGCGGGCGGCGGCAGGAACAGAGTGAAAGGACTCTGGGTAGGATTAGAGAGATCGTAGCTGCAGGTTGACAAGTGTAGATCAGGGTTCCCTACGAACTCCGATGTCCAAGTCCTGAGTAATTACACACACACATGAAGTGAATAGGATAATTAGTTGTATTTGCCCCTTTGTGTCCTTTGTCCTGCCGCTGCTACCGTGTCCTTTGCTCTTTTTTTTTTCTTGCCCTCTGCTTTTTCAGCCTTTTGCCTACCATTTGGCTGCTCGAAAATATTTAACGCTTTGCCGCATTGTTTTGCCTGCTGCGTTTGTTCGCCGTCCTTTGTCTTTGGCAGCTAAACCCCTACGGGGAATATGGGTATACTACCCATACCTATCCCTAAGGATAACCCAGGATAACCAACCTGTTGTACCGTTTTCGTTTCGGTGCGCTTAGCCCTAGCGCATGGCGCTACGATCTCTAGGATCCTCGAACAGGATCAGCCGGGATATCGCCATTGTCCGCCTTTGTTCAACCTGCTTGACCTATTATTTTAATTATTCATTCGCAACACTGTGCCATTGTACTTTCGGTTTTTGCCCTTTGGTCTTTGGCCCTATATCTTCGTTTGTCGGTTTTCGTGTCGGATCTGTTGTGTTAACCTAGAGAACTTAGCATATTCCCTCATCTCAACTTCTTCAGGTTAATCCGACGTGCCTTCCGATCTGGGCATTGTTTTGCTCTCTTCGCTTGCCGAACTTATGGAAATTATAATTGTCTTAATTTAGGAAAACACTGAGATTACAAGCCAGGTACAATGGGTGGTAACTCCAAATGTGAATATGACTTGAATGTAAAACCGTTCTCTGTTTGTAAAGACTTTTACAATTGCAAATCCAATAAACTGTAAGTTTCAAAGAGTACCAAGAAGCTAAAAAATATCATATACACCTTGAAATCCACAAAGATATAAAATGATATATTACATGAAAACCTTGATAGAAATAAAGATATATCAAATAAGACATGACAAGAAGATCAAAGAACTTTTTATAAAAAAATGTTTTACTTAGTGATAGAAATATAGAATTCTAAAAACTAGATTTGACCTGAAGATCAAAAAAATATGATATGATATGTTACATGAGTCATTTGAGATCTTTCTATAAAAAATTATACTATTATTACTTGACCTAAAGATCAAAACAACATAAGATATAAAAACCCTTGAGTCTTTTGAGAACTTTCTATTAAAAAATGTGGAGTTTACAATTTTTAAAAATAATACTTAACCTGTAGATAAAAGAGATATGATATGATATATGAAAACATGAAACCCCTTAAGTATTTTGAGAATTTTCCATCTTAGTGAGGGAAATTTAGATTTTTGAAAATAAAATTTCTGTGATTTGTGATTACTTAACATTTTTAGTGTGAACTTAAATAATGTCCCATCAATTAATAATATATCAAAAAGTTATTACTGTACTTATTATGCGATCCCTGTCTAGTTTCCCTTTGAAACGCATCTCAACCCTTTTTCGGATGGTTGAAATTTGATTTGAACCCAATTTCTCGGTTTGGGAATGGGAATGGGGGCGAAATATTTATATTTATATCTATACCGGTACCCGGTACTGCCGAAATCAAACCCTCGGGTCGCACATAAGAGCAAGTCTATATGGCGTTTGGTATGGAAATTTCCCCGGCTTACTTATGTACTTAAACAGCCCCGTCCATGGCAATAATCAGAATAATAATAATAATAATAATGGCTGCCCTGATTCGGGCATGTGGTTGGTGGCGTTTTGTAAATGATGACGCAGCTCGATGGCGTTATAATTAAGGTTCACATCAATGGGCAGCGGCAGGCTGGAGATGGGTGCCACCTGGCCATCAGGCCATCAGGCATTAGGTAAAAAGCATTGCCCGGCAACCGGAGAAACCCCAGCCCCAGCCTCTGCCCACCTTATCGCCGTTCTCGAATTAATCACGATCCCAAGTCCGCCGCGAAGTGTATGGGAAAATCTAGGGAAATCGTTGCCAAATTGTTGCTACAAAGACCGGAATAGATCTAGAAATCAGCTCCCTAAAATATATTATTTGGTATTTAAAACAACCATATAAAACAAAACAAATTCTAATCTTAAGAGATACCAAAACAAATGCCTATTTTAATAATACTCATGAAAGTGTAAAATACTTTTTGATTACTCAGCTTACACACTACTTATAAAAGGAACAGTAGAAATAAATATGGTTCATTTGGAATTAAAAATATCATATTAACAATTTGAATTAAGGTAGAAAATATTAGCTACGATGTTAGTCTTCTTCAGGAACTTTAATCATTTTACTCTATTGAAAAAAAAAGTATTATGTTTAAATTTAAGTGTAATTGTTGTTTTTAATATTTCTATGCTTAAAATAATAAATCGAGGAATAAATGAAAGTCACAGAGAAAAATACTTAAGTTTACTACATTTTTTATCAGTGCAGGAATTCTGAAATACTCCATAAAAATCAATACATTTTGATAAATTATTAGTCAGCAATAGATGAAAAACCAGCGCAGATTTCTAGAGTTTTCACATAAGCAGTGCTGTGAGTTAATTGAATTAAAATCTGGAGCGAGGGGCCAACAGATTTAGGCCCATCTGAACTGTCATTATCAATAAGTAGGAACCAGATCAATTAAGGCCTGCAGTACCGAACCGAACCGAAAGCTCCATTAAAATGGAGCGACGACAATGGGACTCGTGTCATTTTGAAGAGTTGTAGAGCATCCGAGGCGGTTAATTGCAGGTCACGCCGAGCCCAGACGGGATGTTCCATGTTCTTCTACAACTAGTCTTTGTCTTCGGACCGACCCAAGAGGTTATTATAGTTAGGATCGCCCCGAAAAACCATCGTCGAGCTGATGATCCGCAATTAACATTGACCATCGTCATGCGCCCCAGTTTTTGTGGTCGCATATCAAATTATTATCAAAGTCGGGGGATCCAAAAAATCTCCAGAAAAAATCAAGACTTCCTTTTCGGTGGTTAAAGAATGTAAGCCGTGCATTAAGATGGGTCGCATTTGGTTTCGTCTTTTTTATAATGCTTAAATGGAATCTAAAATACATGGATTCTGGGTTCAGTGAACTAGTATTGTCAGCATTTTGTATATACAATTGAATAATATATTTGATTTTCAGATTAAAAAATAAAATATTTCAATAGTTCATTGTTTCTTTAACATATCTAATCACTCAAAATACATACCATTGTTATTATATAATTTTTAACAATATGGGAAATAAGGTAATATTACATTAAAAAATAAAATATTTCAATAATTGATTTATTCTTCTACATAATTAAACCCTGTTGCATCGAAAAACATAATTTTCAACCTCTGATTCGATTGTATTCATACTTTAAAAGCAATTTCCATGGAAAATGGACCCCAACCACTCGAAAAGCCCCTGAAAGAAGCTGACAAAATTGCATCCAAAGGTAAACAGGGAATGCAAATATTAGCAAACACTGCAAATCATACACATAATTGGAATTCATGTGCATTTGCTGGCGAGTGGGGGCTGTATGTGTGTCCATATCTCCTTAGAAAGAGCAGGACTCCGGGACTTCAGGACTCCCAGGACTTTGGGACTCGGTCTGCGTGTTCGGTTGTTTGGGTGTGTCGGCCATTGTGCAGGACGATGGACTGATGTGCATTGAGCTTTAAAAAACAATGGCATTCGCACTGGCCCGGTCAGCTTATGTTCTATGCTCTATGTTCAGGGCACTTTTCAGAACCAGGTTCCACCATGCCATTCATGGAGTTCCAATCCAAATGCCCGGACCACACGGCCAAACATTTTCGTATATGGGTATTTAATTAATCCGTAGTTGACTCAGGGCTGCCTTTTCTTTGCCCTCCCATCCCCTTTGGCAGAGACCTACAGAACAACTGGGAACGAGTGGCGATTCGAGAGTAGCCTCAATGAATTCAAAAATAAAATCGTACATAACCTTAAAGGTACGTATAAACGATCTGATACGGTATTTTTAATACCGTGAGTATTGGAATCAACAAGGAAAATCTAGGGATAGGATTATTAGCTATTTAAAGTTATAATATACAAGAAAACCTTTTAGTCTTAATATAAATGTTATATCTGAAAGCCTAAAAAATAGATTAGTATCTTATCTAAATATCTAATACATTATGATCTAGATTAGGAAGATATTTTATGTACGATATAGCATAGGTACATTTTGTATAGACCCAGTTGATTCGATTTAGTTGCGTGTCCATAAATGTATAAATCAAATCAAACATCTTATATAGGAAAGAATGGGGGTGTTATGTGCAGTTCAGTTCGGTTCCATCTCTATATGGTATATACCGCTTTAATCGCGTTATGTCGTTCTGCCTGCCAACGAGGACGAGCCCTTTTTTCAAGAAGGGAATGCAATTAAATATATGTACGAGTGCAGGGACTTATGTGAATTGAATCAACAGAACATCGGGTGGTTGAGGAGGCATAAAATCGGGGGAAAGGGCTATACAAAATGAGGAAACATCCTTCATGGGAGACATTTTGTGTTTAAAGAGCTGCGAGAATGAGAACGAGAACGAGAACGAGGACACGGGCCACTCGAAATCAGAGCAAGGGTGAAAACGAACAGTTTTATAATCTCTCGAGGATCCTCATCGCCCTAGCTGTCATCCTGCCGCGCTGTCACTGCCATCGTCGGCATTATATAGAAATAATATAGAAATCGGCCATTGCCAAACTCGATGCCGCCAAAAATAAAAAAAAAACGCACCCCACACCGCTTAAATAAACATTAGCTTGAGCTAAAAAATAAATGTTGAGGATGCTGCAAGACCGGGATGATTATGATTATGATTATGATGATGATGATGATGATGAGCAGGGAGATTTGTGATTATGATTATGATTATGATGATGATGATGATGATGAGCAGGGAGATTTGTTTCTTTCCTCTGTTCAACAAGCATGCCGATCACTAAGAGTCCTTATGTACAAAAGGCACTTATGTGAAACATTTTCCAAACTGATTCCCATCTCGTGATCCCTGGGACATGGGATATGGGATACGCTCCTTGCGGGGGTTAAATTCGCATGGCCACTCAACTCGACGTCATCTGTCGTGAACAGCCCGAAAATGGCCAGGAAACGAATCCTCCATCAATTAAAAAAGTCCTTTAGTACAGTCTGTAAACCATTTTGGTTCTGGTGCTGAATGAATTGGAGTCTGGAGAACGCCTGAATGGAAACAGAAAGCTCTTCAGATCAGCCTCTTCAGGTTATTCTGATATAACATACTTAAATTGGATGGGTATGAATGATTTTTTGGCTATATATTCCATTTTGAAAGTTATTAAATTTGTAACTATTATTATTATTTTTTAAGTACCTGATAAAAAAATATTAATAAATGCCTTTAATTAATAAATGCCTTTGCTATCTATTTTTGATCCGGTGTCTTCTGATAAAAAACTTTTTGATTGGAACGATATGATATTTATATATTTATTGTAACTTTTATATTTATTAATTATATAATTACCTTTTTAAGGTATTTATATGTTTTTAAAGAATAGAAGAAAATAAAATATAGGATCTAAAAATTTACTCATATCACAAATAGATATTATTATAATTATAGGAACCATATATTAAATGTAAATAGGTTGTTTTTATGCTAGAAAATACTTATTTTATATTTGTATTTATGTAGATTTTAAAATTATTCAAAATTCTTGTTAAATAATAGTTTTTAAGTCTTAATAATCGTTTTGTTTACCCTATCTATAAACAATGCAATACCTAACTGCAAAATTAAAGACTGACTTCCGCACTTTCAGCAGCATATTCCCCGCGGCCTTTGTAGGTTTTCAATGAATTGTTATTGCCATTAGCCTGGGTCGGGGGAGGGGGGTTCCGGGGGCCAAAGGACATTGTGCGAGAGTGTGACAGGACACGCTTCGGATGTACGCACATATACGTTATACGTACACATGTGGCCCCCAGTGGTCCACACACTTTTTTCTAGTGCCGCAAACTGGCTGACTGGGGGAACAACACAATTAAGTACCGCTTATAATGGATGTTCTCGTGTCAAAAGCCCATTTTTTGCGGACTGTTAACAGCTCGGATATACACAGATGTCGGCTCAAATGTATATATAAGCTTAACAAATGCGTATTTGCCAGAGGAACGTAATGCGGGTAGGCAGGTGAAAATGTTATCTTTATTTTAGTGTATCATTTTAGGCCTATCGGTGGGAATATCTGTATTGATTTTATGTTTTACAATGTTTAACGTTTTATTAAAAAGGTAATTATACCACCAATTGTGGCGGGTGAGTTTTAGGTGACTGCCAAACGAAACATTTGTATTACAGAGTAAAAACTAATTTCAATTGGGCTATAAAATTGTAATCAGTATAGACAATGAATGAACAATTAAATTCAACTGAGTTCAATCTAATGTTAGCTGACCAATTTGATATCTTAGCTAATTTTAGATAGTTTGTTTAATTATTTAATAACTACATTGTGTGTTAGGTCGAAACAACTTCAGGTCAACTAATTCATCAGCTGCTTTAGTACCTAGGTCATGAGTTTCGGCTAGAACTAGTTGGGAATTATAAGTGCTCAATGGGTAAATTCATATTTATTCAAACTTACCAATGACGTGGATAATTGTAAATAGATTATTTAAATGATATTAACTATTCAACATGTTTTATGTTGTTTGGTGCCTGTTGTAAGCTTATTTTCAGATAAGACAGCCTTATGATATAGTTGTGATAACAGCTTCAAAGATAAGATACTAAATTGACGCGGTCATTGATACTGCTCAAGAATTTATATACTTTATAATACTGCTATTTAGGATGATCTTAACTTGATATTTATCATATCATTATATCATATCATTATCATATACCATCGTTTCATTTTATTTTCTGTTTGGAACATCTAGTATAGATATAGGGAACATATAGGGGCTATCTGAAATTTCTAACCCTGCTCTCGCAGCCCGATTTCCGATTGGTTTTCGGGATGTCGCTGGAATCCTTCGAAAGGGGTTAATTGCACACACACCAGGATATACACCCAAACACACGTATTCCTCATGGGCGGAGGCTTTTTGGTTCATCGAGGTCGGAAATGGAGATTTCCTTGGCCAGATCATCGGGCCCTTTGTTGCTTTTGTGGCACAGGTGCTTTGTCCTTTTCGCAGCAGGACAACGGGATGGCCTGTGCCTCCGTGCCTCCCAAATCCTCGTCCTTTGGCAGTCATTTAGTCAGTCAACTGCTCTGTTGAGTTCTTTTATATTCTGCGGTATTATTTGCTGTTACTTTTGTTGCCACCGCTCGTTGTTAACAGATTGCGATGCGATTGTTTTCCGAAATGAATAAAGATGGTGTTGGGCGATAGCCGCCGCCTGGTGACGGAAATGACGGGAATCCGGACCACGGGGTATGCGGAACATGGACTTTGAGAAGCTTGGCCCCCTTCGGCATCTGGGGCCCATCCAAAAGCCGTAAAAATTGCGGATTACAATCGCGGATTTCCATCGCACAATTGTTTATTATTGCTGCCTGCCCCATTTTTTTTTTTGTTCACCACCATCACTCCCCCCGGATTTTTGTGCTTTCAATGGCCTTTTTATTTTTCCGCTTGCCTTTTGAGGCACTTGGAATCCCCCAGAACCCCAGAACCCCAGAATTTCCCCCACAATGACAGCCAAAATGACAAGGACAAAGACGTCGTCGGCGGCTCAATTCTCACTGGTGTTTTGGTTGGTTTTTATACCCGTTACTCGTAGAGTAAAAGGGTATACTAGATTCGTCGGAAAGTATGTAACAGGCAGAAGGAAGCGTTTCCGACCCCATAAAGTATATATATTCTTGATCAGGATCACTAGCCGAGTCGATCTAGCCATGTCCGTCTGTCCGTCTGTCCGTCTGTCCGTCTGTCCGTCTGTCCGTCTGTCCGTCTGTCCGTCTGTCCGTCTGTCTGTCCGGATGAACGCTGAGATCTTGGAAACTATGAGAGCTAGGTTATTGAGATTTGGCGAGCAGATTCCTGAGCTTCTTACGCAGCGCAAGTTTGTTTCAGTAGAGTGCCACGCCCACTCTAACGCCCACAAACCGCCCAAAACTGTGGCTTCTACAGTTTTGATGCTAGAGTAAAAATTTTAACTGAAATGTATTGGTCTCGTCAATACCTATCGATTGACCCAAAAAAAAATTTGCCACGCCCACTTTAACGCCCACAATGCTTAAATCTGTCTTCCGCCGGTAGGTGGCGCACTTAAATCTCGCTTTGCTGCTTGCATATCTCCATTTACCTTTGGTCTTTTTAGCTGAGTAACGGGTATCTGATAGTCGAGGTACTCGACTATAGCGTTCTTCCTTGTTTTTTTTCGTTTTTTATTTATTTTCTTTTTTTTTAATGTCTGTTCCACACGAGAAAACATTTGTATTTGTGAGCGAACTCCTTGGTCCTTGCAATCCTGGAGAATCCAGTCCGTTTGCGCTTTATTTGGTCTTGTTTGTTTGGCTTTTTCCCCCCTCGGAGAATCTTAAATTTGCTAATTTGTGAACTTTTGTGTTCGCATTATAATTCGCTCCGCTCTGTGTTTTGTGCCCTGCTTTGTTTGGCATTGGGAATTGGAATTGGATCCGTATCCCCCCCACAAGAACCCCCTTTCTCGGTTACATGGGCGTCTGCTTTTTGCTGCTGCCCTTTTTTCCTTGCGAGTAAATTAAGCGGCTCATTTTTTTGGGGGGCCATAGCTCCATACCCTTCCCCGCACCCAAAACAATTCAATTTAAGTCGATAACATCTTAATTTGTATTAATAAATACTTGTTGGACTGTTCGCGACTCTAAGCAGCCGAGCTTATCTGATTTTATTAGATTAGCAAGTTCATTGGCGTTATTGTACAATTAAAGATTTACTTTTCTTGATTTTACAATTGATTCACCAATTTTTTATCATCAAAAGAATTAAGAAAGTGGTTATTTTAAACACTCACAAATATTTTATAACTAATTTTGATACGGCAATTTTTAATCTTCAAAAAAATTAAAAATGTGGTTATTTTAAGCACTCACAAATATTTTAAAACTATTTTTTAAGGCTTAAATAAGGTCAAGTATTCTTAAGCAGTATTCTTAGAATGTCATATATTTTTTATAATTCAAATAATATAGATAATAAACTTCTTAGGAGCAAAAGAAAAAACGTACGTATAATATAATAATAAAATCATGTTTTGGAAAGAAAGCTTTCTGGATTAAAATTAAGATTCTAAATAAAATGGAATGGATAGGGAGTTGAATTAAAATTTATTTATAATATATATTAATTCTAATATATAATTAATTCGAATATAATAGTCGTTTAATTTAGAACCCTCAAAAACTTATAAATTGCCAATTATTAAAACTTTAATTTAAATAAAACCTATAAGAAAATCATGAAAACACCCATAGTAGTCACCTATTGTTTATTTATTTTTAGTTTCGAGAAGTGTTGTAGATTTTGATTTGACTTAAGAAACATTTTACGATTATAGTCAAAAGTTTATCTCTGTTACGTAAAATATATAAGATTATTAATTAAATATGAAAAGAAATACTTTTATAATGACCACCTATATATTATAATTTTTGCAAATCGTATTCGAGTATCTCATAGCTTTAGTAATTTTCCTTAGAGAAGCCCAATTTGTCCTTCGAAACAAGCTCATTTCAGATCTGCCCCAACCATATTTTGCATAATTTTTTTACTTTTTCCTGGCCATAACGCGGCAACGGGGCAGCGACGAAGAAGTGCGCATTAATTAAAATGTGAAACCTAATAAATTTAAATTACAACTTTCAATAAAAACTTTTTAACGCCCACCTTTCTGCCGGGCCGGCTCCATTCAGAGATGCTTCTATGATACTTCTGATTCTGGTCCTGAAAAGTCAGGGGTGGAGGTGGGCGGGAGAGGGGGAGGGGGTTTTCGGTAAGGAAGAACTTTCATGAGTAGAAATTATTTAATGAGCATGAAAATTGCGGGGCAGCAACGCTCCCATTTTATAATTTTATTATAATTTTTTTTTTTGGCTCGCCCCTTTTAGGCGTTTTCCAGTTTCCCGGTTTCCCAGCTACCCAGCTAACCAGTTTCAACCCCAAAAAAGGAAGGCTAAAGGAAAAACATAGCGCGACAAATAGATAACCTCAGGTAAAAATTAATAAACATCCTTCCGTCCGTGGGTCCATCCAGCTAACGTACCGCATCCTGCAGTCTGCTCCCTTTAGCGGAGTAAAATTGCCGCGGGAGGCAAAGACAATATCCTTTCGCCCATTTATGGAATGGGCAAACCGAAGGAAAACAAAGGAGTCCGGAACCCAGGAACCCCACAACCCAAAATCCAAATGGTAAAGCCCGAGAGCCAGTTGTTTTTCTTGTAATCAAAAGCGTTTTCATTGTTTAACAATTAAATTGCTGGAAAAGGCATCATTAGCAGTCGCAAGTCGCGAACTGCCAAAGGAGCAACAGCGACACATCCACAAGCCAGAATCAAGAGTCCCCAGTCCTCAATTCAGAATCGAGAATCCCGAATCCAGAGAACATCCTGCAAAGGAGCTGCCGAGCCAAGAACAAAGGATCTGCGAGGAGTTCGGCACAAAAACACAGGGCAAGTAAATGAAAACACCGCTCGAATACCCCACGGTAATGGGTCGCAGTCGCAGCCCATTAATACAGCGAAACAAAATAAATATCTATATCATTTTCGGCGATATTCGACCACACACGCACTCAACCACAAACATTTTAAATTAACCAACTCTCGATAAGCCAAAAAGAATTTCAATTTATAGAGCCCAAAAATAGAGAGAGCCAGGTTAGTCTAAAAAAATAAAATGTTTTAATAACTAGTTGCGTTTAGAACTAAAAGAAAACTTAAGCTTTAGTCAGACAATGAAAAATTTGTAAACAAATTTATAAAATTTCTAAATGCCTTGTATATGTTGTTTAATTTTTAATTTTTTATTAATTAATAAAATAAAAAATAGTTTTATCTTGTTTATAAATCATTCAAATTTGTCCCTTACAAAAATCATCCTTAAAATATAAATCTAATTTTTCCAACTAAGAAAAAAGTTGCTTTAAAACTTGTACAATTCTAAAATATTTCTATATTTCTAAATAAAAACTGTTGTTTATTTAATAGTCAGTTTAAGATGCTTAAGAGTTCATAAATGGTTCGGTTTCACATTTGTGTTTTATAAAAATCTTCCTTAAAAAATTACACCACCTTAAAATAAATAACAAAAACTATTGCTTTAATACAAGGTATTTAAAATATGTAGGCTCGCAGTAATGAAATAAAAAGTGTTTTAAAACAATAGTTAACATTTTTAAAGGCTAGAGGCTTTAGAAATCTTTAAAATGTGTGATGAGTATATAAATATATGCATTTTTTATATACAAGATAGATATATATCTATCTATATGGCAAATACATCCGTGAGATGTTTTATCTTTCAATGCAGCAGAAGTAGCGCCAGAGCAAAGTTCACTTTCTGGCAGACAGAAGCAAAAGTTGAATCACCAGACAGTGAAATGGGGTGGTGGTCTAAGCGCCAGGATGATGGTGAGGATGAGTTTCAGGATGGGGAATGGGGCTGCGGATACGGATGAGGTTGGGGTTGTCTCTACGCATTACGGAGAATCAATTTCTGGGGGGTTGGGGGGCGAAATTATGAGGAAGCTGCTGCGTTACCGTTACAACTGCCGCCAGCGACGACCTTCTAGGCTAAACTTTTGTGCAAACAGTTGTTTAAATATCCAGCAAACACGAAAGGGTTAAATTCATAATATGGCCAAATTAGATACAGGCGGTGGAATAACATAATAGAACGGAGGCAACCCTTTTTGTGTCCTCTCTGTCTCAGAATCCAAAGGTCCCCCCCTTCTGATTATTTTGCTTATGAATTCCCAAAAGGAAATTTCCCCGAGTTCGGTTACAAAATTGTTATAATTTTTCCTGTCGACCGAGGAAAAGCTGAGCGAAACGGAAGTGAGCGGAAAACCCCGGGAAAGCCAACCGTCTGTTCGCCCATTTAAATTAGCCTTGTCCCCATCTAGGTGAAATTGTCGTGTGCCAGGAGTTCCACTTCCGACTTATAACCATCTAAGAGACCCCATTCCAACCCAACCAATCCCAACAACAATCCACATCTCTGAACGCAATCTAATTTCATTACGCCTCCTCTAACCCCGGGCCATTTCGCCCATCTTCGAGTAGTAAAAGCTAATAAGCCCCTTCTATTATGCATCTGCTTCAAGGTTGAAGATGGTAGATGGAAGATTGAAGATGGAAGATTGGCTAAATGGTAACTGCGAACTGAAAACAAGATGGGCTGTCAACAAGTCAGTGGGTTTATCTCGAGGAATTGGGTGCCAAGAAACTTAAATACTGCGGTTAGTATGCATATACTTGGCTGCCCAAATTAAGTCATTGTGTTAACAAATGGTTAAGGGCATGGTTTTGATATCAATATTCTTGGTTTCTTTGGAATATAACGCCTTTATTATACTTTTCTTGATAGCTAAGCATTTGAAGAAAAAATCATGGTCGGTAAGCATAAAATGAATAAGTCTATATGGAAAATCTGCTGGGGAAATGATTTATTTTAGTTCGCTTTTAGGGTTTTTTAAATAAAATGCATATTTTAGTATTTTTTAAAGAATGTTGTTGGTTTTTTTGTTCGTTGGAACTTGAACAAAATAGTCCTTAAAATAAAGCTATTGAAAAAATACATATGCTGACCATTTTTTTGTTTTTCTTAAGAGCGTAGACCACTTTATCTGAATAATTGGTCAAAATAAAACCTTTCCAAGCTTGAATGCCAATGGATTGTACATTTTGTTAATTTTGTTTCTGCTAATTTAAAATCATACTTTCAGTAAGAAATACATTTCTTTTAGCTTTAAAAATGTAGTGAATGTGAAAGCAGCCAGATGTATTACATTATGATATATTTTGTTTCGTGCAAATTCGAGAATCCACTACTGGAACCACTCGTTTTTGAAGTGAGCTGCCTTTTGCGCAACCCATTGCGGCCCCTTGTGTTTTACATTCGCATTTTTCCACTCGCCCACTCCCAGGACATGGAACACAATGGAGAGTCCTGTGACTGGGCAGAAAACAGGGAGTGATTTGGATGATGCATTCCATTTGTGTGCCACCACTTCAGTTCACTCCCTTGAATTTTCGCCCAACTTGCGGTCTGGTCGCTCCTCTCGGCCCATTATATAATACCACTGCATCCGCATGTCGCGGTGCATAATTAAAAACTGTAAACCACACAAATAATCCCCAGATAGTAGAGTGGACCGAGCGTCCCCAGCAGATCCCAGATCTCATAGTCCATAGTCCATAGTCCATGGCCCATAACCCATAACCCATAGCCCATATATCCCGTACTCCAAACTCCAAGCTGGGGTGGCTGTTCCCATCGATGGCATAAGGTATATGGTATATGGCATGATGGTTATGGAAATGGAAATGGAAATGGAAATGGTATCTCATCTGGTTTCCATCATTAGGGCCTGGAAACTTGTTCTCGAATCACTGTGTGTGTCGTACATACATAATACATTGATGTGCCCGCGAGGGTGAAACCTCTAATGTCCTTTAATAGTTTGTACCGACCTACGAGCAATTACTAAACATATCCTCAAACACACACACACACACTCGCATTGATGGTTTAGAAAATCTGCCGAAAACCTACCCCAAAAATGCATAATTATTGCTCGATGTGAGGTCTCTCATGGATATTTACTGAGTATGGGTGTGGCTTGTCGGCATTTGTGTGCGTTTAAATTGTGTAAAACTCATGCCTCGGAACGGGGTCCTGATATAAAGTATAAAATATACCCCGAAAGGATTCAAGCTGTTGAGATTTTTCAAAAGGCTCAATTTCAGTGACGAAAATATTAATTCAAAATGGCAACTTTGACTGGTTTGTGAAAGTAAAAACCGATTTCTCAATGTCTGCTCAACATGGTGACATTCCTCGTTCTGTCCTTTATTTGAATTATTTTTTATTGACTTTTTAGGGCGAAAAAATTAGATAAAAATATTAGTCAAAAATTCCCTTTTTTTTTAGTTTTTTAATTGTAATTTAGTGGAATCAAGTCGTACAGCTAAATGACCGACTGTTTTGAGCAGCTTGCTTCCAATGCTAACGATCCCCATCCCTTTCCGGGAATTTTTTTTTTTTTACCAATTTTCGCATTTTTTGTAAGGGGTTACATCATCTATTTTGCAAAAAATGGCAAAAATCAAATATTTTCAGGTTTAAATGCCAATGGATAGGAAATAAAGCAACGAGCTCGGCAAGGTATGACATTCCACGTACTGACCTTTATTTTCATTATACATATTTGCAAAAAAACTGACATTCTTGGGTGAAAAAAACGGGATTGAAATATAACTCAAAAAACTCTATTGTTTTGCGGTTTTTCCATCGTAGTTTAGTCAAATCAAAGCGTAGTGTTAAAAGAGTGACTGCTTTGAGCAGCTTACCTCTTATGCTAACGATTCCCATCACTTTCCGGGAAATTTATTTCTTGACCAATTTTCATCTATTTTTGCGAAAATTGGCACAAATAAAAAATTTTCAGGTTAGAATGCCAATCGATTGGAAATCAAACAACGAGCTCAACGAGGTATGGCATTCCTCATTCTGAATTATATATTTTTTGTGGCAGCCAAAAAACAGAATTTTTAGGTCAAAAAATAGGGTTCAGATTTTGGTCAAGAATACGATATTCAGATTTTAGTCAAAAATGCGACTTTTCTTTCCGGTTTTTCAATCGTAGTTTGGCCAAATCAAGGCGTACAGCTAAAAGACCGACTGTTTTGAGCAGCTTGCTAGATATGCTAACGATCTCTATCACTTTAAGGAAAATTTATTTTTTGACCAATTTTCGCATTTTTCATAAGGGGGTACATCATCTATTTTTGCGAGTAATGGCAAAAATAAAAAAATTCCAGGCTTGACTGCTAATCGATTGGAAATTAAACAACAAGCTCAACGAGGTATGACATTCCTAGTTCTGACTTTTTTTTTTTTTTGGCATCAAAAAAACTCAATTTTTATGTCAAAAAAATCGGGTTAAATTTTTGTGAAAAATGCGAAATTCAGAGTTTTGTCAAATATTCGATATTTTTTTCGGTTTTTTAATCAAAAAATCAAGGCGTAAAGCTAAAAGGCCGACTTATTTGAGCAGCTTGCTAGATATGCTAACGATCCCTATCACTTTAAGGAAAATTTATTTTTTGACCAATTTTTGCATTTTTTATAAGGGGTTACATCATCTATTTTTGCGAAAAATGGCAAAAATATAAAATTTTCTGGTTTGAATGTCAATCGATTGGAAATAAAACAACGAGCTCAACGAGGTATGACATTCCTCATTCTGACTTTTATTTTTATTTTGGCAGCCAAAAAACTGAATTTTTGTGGCAAAAAATAGGGTTAAAATTTTTGTGATAAATACAAAACTGGGATTTTTGTCAAAAATGCGAAATTTTTATACGGTTTTTTAATCGTAGTTTAGCCAAATCAAGACGTACAGCTAAAAGACCGACTGTTTTGAGCAGCTTGCTAGATATGCTAACGATCCCTATCATTTTAGGGAAAATGTATTTTTTGACCAATTCTCGCATATTTTGTAAGAAGTTACATAGCTTTTTTTCAGAAAAATGGCAAACATGGAAAATTTCCAGCTTTGAATGCCAATCGATTGGAAATGACCTTTGTTGCATTACAGCAGTCAAAATACTTATTTTTTTGGATAAAAATATTAATTAAATTAAATTAAATTTTAACAATTTTTTTCTACGAGTGACGGGTATAAGATGGACCGGGGCTCATGGTTAAAATATACATAGGTATTTAGCTTTGAAACTTAATATAGTCTCTTTCGCCAGCAAATAATATTAATCAATTACGAAGAGTACAGCAGTAATTCCATAATAAAGCGGGTTCCGACAAGAGATATCGATGACTCGGGGTCACCTTCCAGCTTAGATCAACCAGCAGGCCTAGAAGATTCCCTCAAATGTGGGTGGGCCAGGATCGATTCCTAATCCCATTGCCCATTGTATGAACATGGATGCATTGTGTAACAGCGGAAATACGATCGAGCAGCCATTTTTATCAACGGATAATCTCCGTCAAACATCTGCAGAAATATGGGAAATCATAATATTCCACCGAGTCAAACAACAGATGAGATTCGATCCTGTATCTCGAACTGCACAAAGGAATGCCAAAAATCGTAGAATATTTACCCGAGGAACCTCCTTTGTTGCCGTTTTCATTGTACTGGAGTATCTTGTGTAATTATGGCGTAATTGCTGGGCATTGTTTGCTCAATCCGTTTGGTCAGATAGATGGAATATGTACATATTAACCATATTGGTAGCCTTTTGGGATTTATTTAATATGTTTAGAAATTAGGAATTTTGGTATTTAAAATAAATTTCAAGTTCTTTAAACAAACAATAAGCGTTGTATTTCTACAACAAACGGGTTTTCACAGCTTCTGTGCTTAGTTCCTTAAAAAACAAATACAAAAGATAATACGTTTAGTATTAGCCAATAATTTCTACAAATGATTAAAAAGTTGACTTGAAATTTAAGAAAATTAATTGATTTTTATATAACTCCAATTTATTTATATTAAAAACAGTGCACAGGTCGCTAGAACCAGTTGGGAATTATAAACAACATATTGGAGAACATTTGTTAAATAATTGTTACAAAAGTATAAGTATTGGATTTTTGATATTTCATTAACTATTGCAATAACAAAGGACACACATCACGTGAATGTAACTTTGTTGATAGCAGTTTATCTATTCAATATAAATGTTCTACAGTTACGTAACCAATGAATTAAATGACCAAACAACACTTGAATATATTCATGTTTGATTAAAAAAGTAAAATCCGAAAAAAGTATTATGATAAAACCCTAAAGGATCTCAAGAGACAAACCCATTCTACTTCGTTTAGGGACATGGTATGATATTTTTATGTCCGCATTAATTATGTCAGCTCATTATGGACTCGTGGGTGACCGGAGACGAACACTTTATTTATTTATTTATTTCCGAGCTTGGCAATCGACCTTCCCATCGCTGGCGGCACTGCCATTGAACCAGGGTCCTTCCTGATTGTCCTGCATCCTGGACAAACAAAATACCATACCTGAAATGTTCGGCAGGATTTTTTATGATCGGCCATTATGGAATTTGTGAATTGCGGACATGTTGGAAGCGAAAACGAAACGAAACGAAACCCTTTCAGCCCGGCAAACTCAGTTTTATCACCCGGTTAGCGGAGTTCTCATGAAGGCATTGTAACCCTTTCACTTAATTATTGGGCACATAATGTACCATATTCATGGCAACCGCCACGTCGGCAAGGGAGTATTCACAATGGAAACTACTAACCCGACCGACCCGTGTCCTTTATGAGTTCCCCGTATCACAGTTCCCACTTACCATGTGCCCAGTTACCAGTCCTCGAATCCCTGTGCTCAGTTCCCAGTTCCCAGTTACCCAGTCTACCTGAATTTGCAATTGTGCAATATCCAAGGGCCCGAGGAGAGCCACCGCCACCGATTTACCATTATTATGTCTCATGTGCCGACCATCCCGCGCGGATTTCACGCATTCATTGAGGAATTGTCGAAGAGCCGTGCGATAATTGCACCACCTCACCTCACTGGAATATGTGTATGTAGGTATAAACATTAATGAATCGGACTGTCTGAATGTACCCAGCAAGGATAAGGTAATTCATAAGGTCAGGAAATATACCTCACAAAAGAACTGACCATTTTGGCAGTGATTTATCAAAAGATTGCGTTTTTAAAGCTACATATCCTTTATAACTCAATAAATTATTATGAGTGATTTATCAGAACTCAGTACAATATATTCAAAAGATATTTAATTTAGACCACTTTGTATCATTAAAATAAAAACCAAGATATTATCTTGTTTTGATAACATAAATTACATTAAGGTAGGACACTTTGTATGGACGGGTATCTCATAAGTAAACTAGAATAATAATTCTTCCTATAAACATTAAAGGGGTGATCAGCATGAACCATTATATAAGAATAGATCATTTTTGTTAGTGATTTATCGAGACCCTTTGTTTTTAGGGCTATATATCTATTATAACTCAATAAACTGTTATGATGTTTATGTTTTAATAATAATATATGTAATATAAGGTATTCATATGTGATTTATCAGAATAAAGCATAATACATTCAAAAGATATTAAATTTAGACCACTTTCTATCAATCTTGTTTTGATAACATATATATCCTTAAGGTAGGTATAAGCGGGCTTCTAATAAGTTCACTCATATAATATTTATTGACCACATATGACATAATATACTTAATTTTAACCAAAGTATATTTCCTATTATTTTTTTATTTAAGAACTAGTAACACCTTATACAAACCACTCTTGGTAATAGATATTCATATCTTTAAATTCTGTTTAAATTTAAGAAGTTCCTAAAAGCTTATACAAAGATTTTTCAGATGCTATTACAAAATGAGAGCTCTCCTAAGACATTAATTACACCCCATAGCCATTCAAACCGAACCCACAACTCTTGCATCAGTGGCTATATTATTACAAGCACTATTTATAATGTCCCGGGTTCTATCGGATACCAAGCATAATTATATTAAACTGTGCGAGGTTGATTCGTTTCGAAAATCCTTCTTGCCACAAACGACCATTTGAAGCTGAAGATCCCAGATCTACTGTAACCGACGAACAGTTGCTTGAGTTTGGTGGGATAAATCGGCTGAAACTAATGAGCTGTCCTTTGGCTCAAGAGGGGCTTGGGGGCGTGGAACCAAACTGATCTGGAAAAGAAGAAAATGTAATTAAATGTGAGATGTTGTGACGCCTTTTGTTTGAACTGAAGATGGGAGAACTTCCCATGGCCTTTGCCTTTTGGCCGTTTTTTTTGGGCTCAGATTCAGGTTGATATTTTGGCTGGAGAGTATCGTACGGATACGTATTCGGTTTTGGACTGAAAATACAAATCGAAATCGATGCAGGGTCGCAAGTTATTAATGGATTTTTAATATCATTTGTGTCAGCGTAAATCGTATTTAAAGAAATCAGTGAAAAGAGGGCCGAAACAAAAAAAAAAATGTGAAACGATTTATTGACCTGAAGTCAAGTACAGAGCGAAAGAGAGATGATATATACAATCATATATCGCATATAGTCGCTGGATCTTTGTAATCCACAGGGCCTCCACTTGATGGTTCGCATTCGGATGGGAATGGTAATGGGAATGGGAATTGGATTGAGGATGGGGACTGAGAACCTGGACGACAAAGTGTGAAAAATGATTGATCGATTTCGTCTCGGCTCTCGGACCTCGATTACGTTTCGAATTCGGTTCGTGCACAAAGGGTGCCGTGTCGTGTTGATAAAGATTCCGATTCTATGGGCTCCGATTCTCTCGACGGACCCTGTCTCTGGACCCGATGCCCTAAGACTCTCAAAACTCCGATTTGATTCCAACCGAGCGGCGGCGACAGCAACGACAATCGACATAATAAGATAGCAATTATTTATAAAATCTGGCAGGGGGCGAGATGAATCGAATCGCAGCGAAAGAAACGAGCGCTTTGGTATTTTTCTTTCGATTTTTGATTAATGAAAGCATTTCGCTATACAATAGAAGAGAAAGGAAAAACGAAAGTGTTGACTAGCACTGGCCAACAACAGGGGGCGACATTCGACATTCGACATCGCGATGACCCCATAGAAGACATTTCCATTCGCATTCGTCGCAGAGAAAAAAATGAAAAACCGATTAAGAACTGAGAACTGAGGATTGACTTTTCACCTCCGAACGCACATCAATCAATTCACAAAAGCCACTTGGCGGCGCCGATTTGAAAAGTGACACTCGGCACTGGGGAATCGATTGTAAAGACACTCCACGCTTTGATACAATCAGATATTATTCTGAAATCAATTCACTTGATGACACTTTTTTGAAGAAGTCTTTAGTCTTACACAATTTGCAGGTGTTACGGAGTACAGTTCTCAATCAAGGATTCAAACATGTTTGTTTCTTACAATGGTATTTAAGATAATATTTTCGAACTGAGGTTAACAATATAGTATATCAAAAATAATTATTGTTTTATCGTTTTGGGGCACTACTGTCGTTTTCCATTTTACCCGAATAAAGTTTATATTTTCCTAAAGACCTTTGGCGGAATAATCTATAAGAAATTCCTATCCAAATTTCAGTTTTTATTTATATGATTTTACTTTATTTTTAAGGTCTACACCAAATAAGGGATATAGTTGTATTTCATAGAAGTTGCTAAAAATAAACCATCTTTATTATGAACACCACAACTTAATAAATCTTGAAGGATATATACATATATTTTAATCAAAACAATGTTATATCAATGGAATTTGGACTAAAAACTTGAGAAAAATATTGGCATAGCGCAGTTTCAATTATGAATGCCCAAAATTGAAACTTTAATTGTAATTTAAATGTATTTTAGTCAAGAATCATTGCAAATAGTGCAAAAATAATTTAAAACAAATATAGCCAATGTATTGCTTAAACAAACTGTATTAAAGAAAAATGAAAACCAAAAAACGTTTTTAATTCGAACTATGTAGATAGATTTTTAAAAGATTAAAGTATTCCTTTTTAATAATACTATTGATTAGCTTACAATAATTAAAATAAACAATTATTGTTTGAAAACCATGTAGTTAGGGTTTTATAAGTTTAAGGCAAGTCTTTATAAGCTATACTATTAAATATTTATCAATAACTAAATCAAATAGTTTTTCCTTTAAAGCCCTGAATAGTCGCAACAAATTGTGAATTGTGCTAAACTGAACATTTTATCTTCCCTGCAACTAAGTTACTCCCAAAACTGACCATTTTCGTGAAATTTAAGAAGGATGCTAACGCCTTTTAGGTATGCAACATTATCTGGTGGTCCTTACTGCTCTTTTCTCGTGCTTTTTGGGCGAATATAAATTGTACAAAGCTTTTGTTTCGCTTTAAGAACTTCTTTTGGACAATTGTGTGTGGATATATTGATGCGAAAATGTGGATAGCCATGTGGCTGTGTGTGTGTGTGCGTTTGTATCTTTATGTGGGACATTCCAACGTCTGGCAAATACATAATGTGTGTGTGGGTGAGAATAATTTTAATTCGGCAATGAAAAGGACAATGAAACGACAAGGAGATGTACATAGATACACTCACACACAGATATTTATATACACACACAGATACTTATATGGGATTTACATAGGCCACGTGGGAGAGGGGCGAAGGGGAGGGGGAGGGGAGGAGAGAGGAAGCGGCAGCGACGCTTCTTTGTCACCAGTGCTCGAATTCCATTGGTGCTGCTGTGGCGACAGGGAAAAAAAATCGAAGCGAATCGCCCCCATTGCCAAAGTGTCACCCATACACACACCCACACAGATACTCAGCGACACTAACACCCACACACACACACAGACCGATGCACAGATACGGCGCAATCGCAAAACAAAGAGAGCCGCTCGCTGCGGCCATTCGTGTGCGAGTGACAAGGACGGACACAGGGCATGTACACCACACCACACACACACAGACACACACACACACACACACACACACGCAGACACACCGAGTGGACAAGACATCAAATGACAAAAATTTAAAAAGAACCTTTAGCCACCGAGAAGAGAGGCGCAGCGGCGAGAGGAGAGGAGTAGAGAGGCCAAGACAAAAAGTGACGTCGCAGCAGCGACAAATTACGTACACTGTACTGTGCCATTGCCATCTCTGTCACACCCGAGCAGGCCCCGTACTGCCACTCACACCAAAGCAACGCGCACCCATACCCACAAGCGGTGGAGAGCGAGAGCTGCGTTCTCTTTGGCTGGCGGCAGTGCGTGTGCCTGTGTGAGCCGCACTGACCACACACACACACACACACAGAGACACACACACATGTCGCATGTGTCAACCCAACGAAACGGTTTCTCGTCCACTCAGACGACAGTGTGCGAGCGGGCCGGCAATAGGCGCACTGCTCGCACACTCTTCGCTGGAGAGCCGAATTGAGAGAGTAAGAGCGGCGGTGGCTGCTCTTGACCGAGCACTGCTTTGCCGACCGAGCGAATGCGATGGCCTGCAAGGCGGTCGCACCTCTCGCTCGCTCCCGCGCAGAGAGCGCCTAATGACCCATCGACGACAATGTGACGAAGCGAAGGCCAATTCCAATAGCGCGCGCTCTCTCACACTCTTTTTGTTCCAGGTGCCCGGGGGCCGGGAGAGATAGAGAGAGCGACAGAGAGCGGGCGAGTGCGAGAGCGAGTGAGAGAGCGAGAGCGAAGTTGTCACCCACCACCGCCCCGTGTGCGTGTGTGTATCTATGTGTCGCCGCATTTGTCGTTCGCCGCTCGCAGCCCGCGTCGCTGCCGGCGTCGCAGTCGCCGCACAATTTCGTCGGTGAAACGACAAATCGACAATCAGTGTCACCCACAACATTCGAAGAAGTGGATCTCTCCAGTCCCTGCTCTCCGCACATCCGCATCTTCGCATCTTCGCATCTTCGCAACTCCGCATCCGCATTCGAATTCGCATCCGCATATCCGCGCGTCCACTTCTCGCTGCCTGCCGCGCGTGTATGCGTGCGTGTGTGTGTGTGTGTGTTTTTGGCTCGATTCGATTGTACCGCAAAATAGCATGTGCATATGCCATACGCCTGTGTTTGTATGTGCATGTGCGCCCAGTGAACGACCAACTTTTTTAATATCGAGCGAAATGAAACAAAAATAAATGCACGTCGGCATGAAAACAACAAGAGAAACAAATAGAAATACCAGTCAAACAGTGAATTCAACCATCTGAATTTAATAACTTTTTGGAAACGACACCCCAAACATTTTTTTAAATGGCAAACCTGTGACAAAGTGAACAGCAATTAACACAACAACAGCAACAAACCAAAATACACTGCAATAAACATAGGCAACTTGCTGCCAAAGTAGCAAAAGCAAAAGGTATGTATGGCTAAGAAGATTGTGATTTGCCGTCGGCACTTTGCACTTAGATTTTACAGAGATTTTTCAAGATCCATGGGTTATTTTCTTTAAAATCTTAGACAGGATCTTAAAATAGAATAGGATACTTATTGATACATAGTTCCTTTAAGAGCTACATTATATTTTATATGGTTATGACAACTTACTTCCTATTCGGAATTCAAAATACCCCAGTGTCTTATACCATTTTTGATTAGCTGGCCGTCTTTGTTTAAAATTGAACTAGTGTCAAACTGACTTTTTCTATTTTCTGCGTTAGGCTGCCCAAAAAAAAAAAACAATATAAAAAAATGTTGGGTCTTCGGGGAAACGCCAAATGTCAAAGTTGTAATTAAGATTTTTGTCTGCGGCTTTCGAGCTCTGCTTTTTTTTTCTTTTTTGTTGAAGTCCGGCCATCGGGGTTGTCATCTTCGGGCCATCGGACCCCATAGGTACCCCTCGGTTACCCTGCCCACGAACTGCTGCTTATTATAATGTACTACTATTAACAGCAACTACAACAGCAATTATAGCCGCTGGATTGCTCACATCTCGGCATCTTCCATCATCCATCTCGTCTCACAGCTCTTAACTCACAGCTCCCAACTCCCCAAATCCCCAACTACTCTCTGAATTCTTCGGTCTTGTCTTCTCTTGTCTTGTCTTGCCTCGTCTTGTCTTTTCTTGGGGACTTTCAACATTTTGCTGCCACTGCCACCACTGCCGATAATCAAAAAAACGTTTCGTCCGAGAGCCATCAAAAGTTGTGATTGGTTTTCCCCCCCTTTAAGCCCCTCCCCCCGCATCCCCCCTTTCACCCTCGGTGGCTTAAGACATTTTAAGCGTTTGACAAAAATAATTACCCATGTACATGCATACTCACCTCGATCTGTCGACCGAAAGCACTGCGAGAAAAGAGGGATACTTGTTGAGATACGCGTTTTACTACTACCCACGAAAAGCTCATAAAGCGGCTGAGTAAAGAGGTTCCCTGTTATTATAATATTATTGATACCATTAAAATAGTGATCCAGAATATATAATATATAATCCCATTGACTTATTTAAGATCTCATTGGAAATAAAGTTCTGAGAGATACTTGTTTTTGAGATACGCGTTTTACTACTACCCACGAAAAGCTTATAAAGCGGCTGAGTAAAGAGGTTCCCTGTTATTATAATATTATTGGTACCATTAAAATAGTGATCCAGAATATATAATATATAATCCCATTGACTTATTTAAGATCTCATTGGAAATAAAGTTCTGAGAACTTGTTTGGGTGAAGTCCATTCTCGACACCTAGTCAGTATGTGATGGATTCCCAGTACTTGACAATGTCTTTTTCTTAGTTCTTTTTTGTTTTTCTTTTTTTCCCCGTGTACATACACTCATTTTAATGCTATTGTTGTCATCGTTACTAATGAGCCCCATAAAAAGCGACCATCTCCTGGCTTTCTGCATCTGTATTCTGTATCTGTGAGCCATGGTCGCCGTATGTGGTTTTCAGTTTTCGGTTTTCAGTTAAGCTCGGCATTGGGCAAAAGCAAAAGCGAATGCGAATGCGAATGTGTGTTGGACTTTTGAGATCGAATCCAGATAGCCAGCCACGACATCGCACACACGATCATCACCATCGTCGTCATCCGCATCTCACCGCAATTGTCCCCAGCTTGTGACGCCCCTGGGTTTGGTTTTTTTTTTTACAATTTTTTTTTATTTTTAGTTTTTATACATCAAGTCGACTGCTCACAATTACGGTAGCGAACGGAGCCCACAATAAAAATCTAGCTCTTTTGCTTTTGCTCTGGGTTGAGCTCCAAAGCTGGCCTTAACTCCGACTGATCGGATCCAAAGTCGAAGTCCGACACTGATCGCCGCATGTTGTCGTCGCCGTCGTCGTTGTCAGAGGCGATTTTAATGGCCAGTAGAACCGAAAAAGCTGTAAAAGATTTCGCTCAAGTAAATGAGGCAATGTGCACTTACACGGCAGTACTGATGTGTGTGCACTGTACAGTCGGTCTTGCCTAAGGCGAACTTGGGGGATTACAAGAAAATTTATTATATGATGATTGGTCATATTATTTCAAGTCAAATTACAAGAATGATATGGGAAATAGATTTATAAATCTAACATACATTTCTCTTGTTTGTAAATATAATCATAGTGCTTCTTTTAACCATATAACTAATTGTAAATCTGCCTTAGAAAATAGTATTTTTATATACTAACGTATAAGGTTGATTTAAAGGTGTTCTACTGTTTTATCGCTGACTTGAAAGATCTGCCGACTTTTGTGTCACCGATATACGGCTGACTGATTTCCATATATCGCATGTGTATTGTCTGTGTATTGGCAATAAAGCTGGCTGGATTTGCACAAAGTTGGCTAAGCTCCTTGGGGGCTTTCACTTCGATTCGGGAATTGGGTAATACACTTGAGATATTGGTTTAGAGCTCTTTTCAATCAGACTGCTTGGTGTTTGCTGTCATATGCACAATCTCTTTAGTTAGGTGTATCGGAAAATATCATTTCAAAGAACTTTTTTATATGTACTTCATTCTTAGTCAAAAATATAGTAAGGAATCCCTTCTTAAAGACCTTTTTAGTGTATACTTTCCATCTTTAAAGGTTTTTTTTTTTATATATCGATAAGGAAACGGTTCTTTAAGCAATGACATAGTAATCGTTGTAATGCCACTGATTAATTGAGCCCCCGAATAAACTTTCTCCCCTGAATTCTATTTGACCGCCTTGACTTTTCGCACTCTAATTGCGCATTGAACAGGGGATGTGGATGCGGGATGCCCCATGACCGGGAGTCAATGTCCACAGCCCAAGTTCCCAAGTTTGCCCTGCTGACTCCCTGCGATAAGGTTGATTCCGAATAGTTGCGCAATCGGATTTGCCCAGTCGGTCCAGCCACCCTGGCACTTGTTTAGCAATAGTTTTCGATTAGGACTGACCGATTCAGTGACTTCCTGATTGACACACCCTGATTGACACTTCTAACGATTCGTTTCTGTTTCTGCTTCTGTTTTTCAGAACCACCATCACATCATCGCACCATAGCAACTCAGATCCACCACAGACGACGACATGGAGCACATAATGAATCCGTTCATGTCACCGGCTTATCTGCTGGGCCATGCCCCACATCCCCACCAGCATGTGCACTCCCATGTGGGGCAATCGCATCCCAGCCAGCAGCCGCATGCCGCCTCCTCGCCAGCCAGCTCACCCGGCGGATCCAGTGGCTCCGGATCGGGGGGATCGGGCTCTGGCTCGGGATCCTCCCTGAAGCCACGTCGCTGGGGCTCACCGCCCATCAACCTGGCCGGCCAGTTCATCAATCCGGCGACGGGCAAGAAGCGGGTGCAGTGCTCCATATGCTTCAAGACCTTCTGCGACAAGGGCGCCCTCAAGATTCACTTTTCGGCGGTGCATCTGCGCGAGATGCACAAGTGCACCGTGGAGGGTTGCAACATGGTGTTCAGCTCGAGGCGTTCGAGGAATCGCCATAGCGCCAATCCGAATCCCAAGCTCCATTCGCCGCACATCCGGCGCAAGATCTCGCCGCACGATGGCCGGACGGCCCAGCAGTTTCCGGTCTTCTCGCCGAGCACAGCTGCCGCAGCGGCCGCCGTCGCCGGACGACTTCCGGTGGCCTTTCCTGGACTCCTGCCACCACCACCGCCGCATCATGGCCATCATCCGTATGTGATGTTTGGCGGACAGGCAGCGGGCTTGCATGGCCTGGGCCTGCTCTCCTCCTCCTCCTCGTCGGGCTGCCAGGATACGGACTCCGGTTCGGTGGACAATGAGCAGGAGGCCGATCCGGAGGATGAGGGCGACTTTGTGTATGTGGACATGCAGGCAAATAGCTCCAGTCCGGCGGCCTCTAGCGAGGATCATGAGGAGGACAACGAGCATGAGCATGAGCAAATCGAGGATCAGGATGAGGAGATGCACTGCAGCCTAAGCCTGGCCAGCAGTAGTAGCACCACTGCCGCCGATGAAGAGCGGGCTGATCAGCCTTTGGACTTTAGCCTGCACAAGCGACGCAAGTCCGAGCAGGATCAGGAATCAGTGGAAAAGGAGCAGGACAGGGAACGAGAGGAGGAACAGGATCTGGAGGAGGAAAGGGAGCAGGAACAGGAGCTGGAGCGCGAGAAGCGCTCTCCCAGTGATGCCTTCTCCATGGACCAGCTGTTGGGCAAGCGGAAGCGCCACGACAGCAACGCCTCCAGTTCCGCTGGATCCACCACAAACGCCGCCGCCTCCTCCACCGCTGCCGCCGCTGCCAGGTCCTCCTCCTCCCCCAATTCCAGCATAAATCTCCCCCAGACGAGCATCAAAATGGAACTGGATCTGGAGAGTGACAATGCCTACTTGTCCAGCCGGCGGCCAATGCTGCCGCTGCCCGTTTTGGACCTGGATGAGCGGCACCACTTGCGTCTCCTGCAGACCCAGATGTTTGCCGCCGCAGCCGCCGCGGCTGCCTCCAGCCAGGCGCCACCACCCACCGCCTTCCTGCCGGCCGGTTCACCCGTCGATCTGGCCAAGGACTCGCCGCCCATGTGGAGCCTCCTGTCCGAGGTGTACCGCTCCATGCTGCTGAAGACGCAGCACCAGCAGTACAGCCAACACCACCACCACCAGCAGCAGCAGCTACAGCAGCACCACCACCAGCAGGAGCAGCTGCACCACCACCTGACCCTCAGTCACCACCACTTGAACCACCACCAGGAGCAGGCGCTCAACCATCATCTGGGTCACCATCAGCACCACCAACAGCAGCCGCAGCAACAGTCGCCGGCGGCCACGAATGCGCCGATTTCCGTCTAATCTCTGGATGGCAAATTCTAGAGATTCCATCGCTGCAGCGATTTCTAGATGATTTCCTTAGTCAAATTTGTTTTTCTTTCTTTTTTTTTTTTGTATCTTAAGAGGAATACATTGGATGTTGGGGTGCTGGTTGGGAGGAGTAGGTGGTGGTGGGGCCGTGCCAAAGCTGGACCATTAAATGGCTGGCACTCCTCCTCAGGCACGACCCTGCCACGCCCACCTGCCGCCTACGCCCGCCCCTCCAAACTGAAAGAAAAAAAAGAAACTGGAATTGCTCCGAAACTAAGCTTTTTCTGCTCGTACATGTGTTATATGGAATTTTTTTTGAACCCTATGTATAATGTATAATGTATACCGTAGTGCGACATCTAAGTGTATAGTATTCAATCCGTTCCTCAGTGAGTGTTTGATGAGTAAATGTGAATGTATGAATGAGTGTGCGAATGTGTGCGTATAGGATTGCGAGATCCACATAGTCTGTCATCTGAGAAAAGCGGGCTGGGCAGTGCAGAAGCGGGGTTTCAAGGAACGGATTCGGTTTCCCTGCCCCCTCGATCGATCGGTGTACAACGAAGTATTTGATATTTATAACGAAATATATATTATGAATGCATATATTAAATAGTTTTAAGACAATTTTTTTCGTAGCCAATAAAAACTATGTATTGTATAACTTGGATGTACTAACACAGCAAGCGAATTCTATTGAAACATATCCCGTGTGTTAAAAAGAAACCCCCCCCCCCCCAAACATAAATCCATCAAAAATGGTTGATAGAACGAAATGTTATTGCTCTCGCAATCGAAAATTCCTCCCGATGATTGTGTACTGTATTACAACAAGATTTTAAGTTTTTATTAACAAATAAACAACGGCAAAATTGAAGAAACATGTAATCAAAGATGCTTTTTTATTGGTTCTCGGGGCGGATGCGTATTTTTCATGTTCCAATGGATCAGGTACAAAGGAAATAAAGTAAGTACTTTATGGGGAAATAATATGATTCATCGGATTGATCTAAATATTTAGGTGGAATAGGTATATTTTAATATGCTATAGAAAGAAAAACGTTCCTAAGAACATAGTATTCTTAATGTTCTTCTGATATTTATATAGAATATATCTTAAAGATACTGAAATAATAAGCGGACCTTCAACTGCAGAGTTCCTTTGTATTTTATATAAGAAATACTATATGCAATATGTAGACCACCTATTTTATAGGCCATTTTGTAGACAATTGTTTAGGATCTGTCATGTGGAATTTTACTACTTTTCTGGTTTTTTATAGTGGAATAAAATCATTACCATAATGAGTACTGAGAATTGAAATAAACTTAGGGGTGGCAACACGCAAGCCTTTCTCCCCTGCGAAAAAGGCATATGTATGTGTTTGTCTCATCGGATCCAGATTCAAATGTGTATAATATTGGTCTGATGAGATCTATAATGGGAAACGCCCTCGAAAGTGTCTCTCCCTCCCGCTTGCGCGCATTGGCACCGAGATACGGAGATACAAAGATACAAAAAGATATCGAGATACCGACGGACTCTGGGGAAGGCGTGACATGCGGCATAAATTGTTTTCGGCTCCGCAACTATACTATACTACACTATGGCATACCGTATAATACTCCTCCTATGCCCGAATACTCGTACATATCGTACATATCGTACATATCGCACTCCCCCCGCGGATCGTCGTGATGAATGACCAACTATTGGTCGCAGCGGCAACCACATCATCATCATCATTATGGATAGGCATTTGAGGCCACTTATGGACGGATTACACACTCAGGCGCACGCACACAGCCACAGAAACAGTCAAAGATATATATTCAGATACAGATACAGCTACAGATAGAGATACAGCCACAGATACACAGACTTATAGTATAAGTGGCCAAATAGAAAGACCCTAAGTAGACGGGAGTACGAACCTCGCAATCTCGTGCGCCTCTCGCACATATTTACGATTCTATAAAACACGCAACGATATTAACACCGCGCTCTTCTCTTCCCTCCTCTGAAATTCTCTTTTTCTTTCAATCACCTCGGACACGGCTTACTTTAAAGAGACTAATTAGGCATGGTACCATAGTAATGGTACATTCTAGATGGGCAAAAATGTTATCCATAAAGTATATATACTCTTGATCAGTATCCACAACAGGTTGTTAAAATTCTCTACTTGGGTTAAAACTATAATCTCTATAGGTTCATGTCAACAAAAATATATACAAATCATTTGGGGTTACTTTAGATTTAATGAGTTCTTAGTCCAAATATACATATCAGTAAGAATATGTGGTAAAAACATAAAAGCTTAGGGTTCATTATATTAGGATACGCATTGATTGATTCTTCAAATTTTAGCAAGAGTTTCATATATATGTTAACCTAACCTAACCTAACCTTCATATATATAGGTAAGGAATTTACTGATTAGCCCAAAGTAACGATTTCTCTTAAAGTTATATACAAAATCTGGATTATAATGAAAGATTTTCTTAACAAATGCGGAAAGAACAACACCTATAAAAATATTTTTATTAATGGTGCCCATTGAAAGACGTTGTAAATCAGCAGATATAATACAAAGTTATTAAATCGTCCTGGAATTTAAATATATATAAATATTTAAATATATCACTTATTATTGTGCACATCTTATGCATAAAGTTCAAGAAATCGTTTCTTTCCGTGTGCCCACAAAATCCAAGCTACAAATTCCGCATTCATGTGGGGAATGGAGCTGTGCACACACTCGCATCCACATGGGTGTATGAAACCGAAACCGCAAAATTGACATGGATGCGAGACTGTGAAAATGTCAAGTGGTTTGAAAAGCGAAGGATATGATATGAGTCGAGAGTTCCGTGCTCGGCGTTCAGAACGCAGAGCTGAGAACTGAGAGCCCAGAACACCGAAATTTAGATCCCTGAGTTTTCAGCTAAGCCAATCCCAATACCCATACCCATACCCGTACCCATTCCAAATGCCATTCCAAATCCCATTCTGATGGAGTGATGATGCAGGGGTGGCTGGAGCTAAACGCTTGCCACATTATGAGATGATCCTTGGCAACGATGTCACTTGAGACAAACAGAACAGTCGGGCAAAGACAACGAAACGCAATGGCAATTGGAAAGGAATGGAATGGTGCGGCCTCATCTCTTGGGATCTATTTACTTTTAAGTTTTTCAATTGGATGATGTCACGAGACAGCCTTTGGAGTTGGTGTTGCCAGAAGGGGGGTTGGGTGTGTAACTTTTTTCAAGTACCCCGAGTTATGGAGAGGCAGAACGGAAACAAAAAGGTTCGCCCATCAAGCCAGTCAACCTTTGGAATACTCTTTCACTTTTTTACGGAATGGGTGCTAACCAAATCTTGCCAAAGAAATAAAATATTCAGAAATATGGCAACCCTTTTGGGTTATCAGTGTTTAGGATCTTTAAAACTTTTTAAAAATCATATAAGATTTTTACTAACAAATGGCCAATCAATAAGTAAGAGCATTTAATATTCGTTCATCGTTTCGCATTCATTTTTGGCCTTATGAAATATTAGAAAAATTCACAATGCGTTAAAAATTAACATTTAAAATGGGATTGGGATAGACTCGCGTGTGTGTAGGGGATGCAAATGCGTTTTATTTCTGGAGACAATTGAAAACCACTCGAGGGTTATTGAGATGTGACAGTCAAGTAGTTGGAGTCGAGCCGTCGAGTTGAGTAACTTGACGTTTGAAATAGGATCAACTGGCTCATGCTCGACGTTGGCCACACTGGCAGCGCGAATGCGAATCGAAAAAGTGCTGCCAGCGTGGTCCAAAATCGCACTGTCCAATGCTCGTCACGTGAGACATTCGTATCCATATGACAACCGAGTGACACAAGCGACTTTTGCCCATCAAAATGTAAAGAGGGTTGGGTAGCACAATCCTTTGGGGGCGGTTAACGGATTGGAAACATAAGTAGCCCCCTAATACGGTTGTAATTCGCGATTTGACAGTTCATTATCCACAGAACGATGAGTTCTTAAAGCTGATTGAAGCAAATACAGCCATTCTTTTGAACCACCTTTAAGATGTATAACTGGATTCCACTGCAAAAGTAGTGAGTCAATTTACTTAATATTCAATTAAAATATACTTGTTTCGGATTTTTATGCAATTAATTTTTAAATTATATTAAGTTTTACTGCAAAATATAAATAGTTATTTTAAGGACTTAAAAGTGGGATTTTAATTTGAAGTTCCTTTTCTTATAGGCATAATAAAACTATAAAATGCCTAATGTAAATATGACTAATACTTTCTAGTACTTTCTACCTCACTTCCTTGAAATTTATTGACTTTGTAGTTATTTTAAATATAAAATAACATTTTTACAATAATTTGGTTACTATTTTTTTTTACCTGTGTAAAAGCTGTAAGTACTTTACCAACAAACCTTTCATTGTTGTTTTTTTCTTTTCAATCATAACTAAAACTTATTTAAGACAAAGAAAGAAATTTAATCTACTTATAATCATCAACTATTTTGGATTTTTACCAAATTTGCATATTTAAGGATTTTGTGAGCTTATAAAGAACTCTTCTTTATCGCCACAACTAAATACGTTATTTGCCCGAGGGCAGAAAGAAAACATTACAAACTTATCGGGCAGCCTTCAGTTTTCTAGGAATTAATTTGGGAAAAGAGTGTCACCTTAGTTTCGTCTACTTTTGGTTTTAACGAGCCTGATCTGATAAAAAGCCCCCCTGGTTCTCCATTAAAATGGTCATTATATTTTATATTCCAGCACTACTTATTTGGGGACTCTTCATTCATGTCGCCTCAATTCGATTTGCTTCTGTTGGGATTTCAAATGCAGAAGGTAATCGGTAAATAGATCGTTTTGTTGGGGAATTACTGCCTAGCAGAACCATAAAATTTGTTTCGATTTCGGTAATTGTACATAACACTGGCCCAGGGAAATAACAACAATCACGCGATCAGCAGCAGACGACAGCAGTCAGGTTTAACTTTGATTCCGAGTAAGTAAATATACTTAATTTTAATGACAAGAAACCGCTGCTTAAGTGGCCACTGATTGAATCTCGTTAGTTCTTACTTACACACAATCTTGCCAAGTGAGTTCTGTTCGACCAGAAACAAGAACATGAACAAGAACCACTAGGAACGGCCTCAGTACTTCGGTACTTGGGCAATAAATTCGACATTTTAATTTACATTTCAGGGAAACATGATGGGTTGTCCACATGTACACATTCGCATGAGAACACGAAGTTCAGATGGCCGGAGGCAGTATTCCAATCGACTGCGAACAACTATTCCATGTTGTCACATGGGCTTACCATACCACTGGTTAACTAAACAGTCTAGACCCTCGGGAATTGAGAACTGGGTTCAGTGATACCACCCTGAAGGTTCCTCACTTACTGAACTTTATCGACAGAAGCCCTAGTTCTAAAAAGAAGGAAAGATGTAAAAGCTATAGTATTTAAATGTCTGAAGAATATATATAAATGGGGAACTTTATTATTATTTTGTACCTATTTGCAAAGATTTTATAGAAGTATGATCTGGTATATATACAAATAAAATATTTAGGGTATTATGTTAAAAATATGATGCAAGATTTAATATAGAAAATATCTGACAGGCAGAAACCTTATTTCTAAAAAAAAGGACAGGTGTTAAAGCTTTGATATTAAAATGTCTGAAAATTTTTATATAAATAAAGAATTCGATATATTTTGAACATATGATCAGGTTAATTTATCAATATATAAATATAAATCCTTTTTTGAGCTCTCTATGTCTTATTATACAATGTTAAAGCTCTGTATGTGTTAAATATAATGCAAGATTTAGAGTTAAGTGTTGCAAATAGCTGGCTTAATATTATATAATCAAATGATAATTTCAAAATTGTAAAACATTGAATTCCACATGTTATATTAGGGTTTTATTTTTGACTTAATTTTATATATTTTTTTTTAAGTATTTATAAATTTTAAATAAATAATTTTTAATAGACATGTTGCAAAAATCTCTTTAATATTCAAGAATCCATGATAATATCGATTCAAAAGTACCTTGCAGATGGTATAATATTATGTTGATTATTGATATTTCCCGCTCACAATCTTGCCTTAATTCGGCATATTATTGGGGGCCTTAATGGCAGAATACCGCCCAGTTGGTAAACACAAGTTGGAGTTTGTAGCCCAATGGCGATTTTGACACCTGTCGTGGAGCAACATCCAGCTCGAAATTTTAATGGTCGTGGGGAAACGAGGTTTGGGTATTGTTTGAACACACACGAACATTATCTGGTTAAACAATTGATTAAGTTTTAATAAATTTGAAAAATCAATATTAAAAATTAAGTGCAGTAATTACTTAAATGGCTATTTGCGTTGCCAGCTCGAAATGCAAATATTTTGCGAACAACAATTTAAGCACGCCGGCAACGGGCGCATAATACCCGCGGGCCTGTGTGCATTTGCACGGATGAATGTGCTGTATACGAGTGGGTATATGGGTATATATTCTACCTGCTGCATTATATAAATATTTACGTAATATCCAGGCAACACACCAGCACTTACATACACACAGTCAGTCACGTAAAATGCGTAACGCCCGTTGTCAACAACATAATCAACAACAGCGCCACCGCCACGAGCAGCCGATGGAGCCCCATCCCCAGGATCTCGGGAGTTCTGAAACTCTGGCCAGCTGAGGCTGCCGAGGTGTTGGTGCTGGCCAATGGATCCCCAGTTCCCCAGTTCCCCAGATCCCCAGCTCCTCCACGAGCCACCTCCTTTTGTGCGTACGATACACATGCATATTGTGTGGAAAGCGATTTGCATATTTCTCCGTTCTTTTTCATTTTGCCCCCTTCTTTTTTTTTGTCATTAATTAAATTACATTGCGCAAATTGCAGCTACCACACACAATCCTCCTCATCTCCTCTGCCACAGCGGCATCATCAACGGCAGCCGTTCGCATTGTGTGCATCCTCAAGGAGCGGGAGCAACATCAAAAACAATAACAGACCCCACCAAAACAGTGCCCAGTGGTCCAGGCGTCCACTGGTCCACCCCGGCGAAAGTGCACTGAGACTAAAACATCCAAACAATCATATGATATATGATTATCATTTCCTGTATCTATCTGATATGTAAAAAATGTATAAGCGATAATATACAAATATCATAAATTATGACATATTATTATACTATCAGAGAATAAAACCTCTAAACAAAAAAAATATATGCGATATGATTACTTTTTTAATAATAAGATATATATATTTTTAATAATTTTCTGTTTCCTATGTGGAAATGGTATAAAAGATTATATAAAAATATATATACACATATTTTATGTTATAAAAAATGGTATTCCTTCATATAAGGAATTATTATTTAATAACTGCCAAATGAGTTGCAAAATATGTTCCCAGTGTATCTCCCATCCCTTATTTCTCTGGCTTAATATATATCTTTATCTTATATATGAATAATATCTTAATATCTGTCTTATATCTTTATTAACCGTAACAAAGCTTTTAATTAACCTTAAGATTTTAAGTTATTATCCAAGTCTGTTACGTTGTTAAATATTATTGATCTCCCTAAAAATATCAGCTTAAAAAGTTAATAATATAAACCTTAAATATACCAAAACTCAGATAAGAACGGAGCTCATGTAAGAGGTCTTAAAGAGACCACACAATTGCATCTTCCGTTCTATGCGCAAACCCGTTTGGTAACTCGAGTTACGTCCTATATTTCCACCTTGTCATAATTGACATCAAGGACTTTTATCAAGACATTAGGCATTTTTCTTTCCCATTATGCATTATCCTTTCTCCATTATCCACTATCCATTATCCATTCTCCATGTGTATTATTCATCCCCCTCGATGGGGAAGGGCGGTTCGCCTGTCATACGCATCATCGGATGGTTAAATACGATGTGTGTTTTGTGAGGGAAGGTGAGATGATCTACCAGCCACAAGATAACAAGAATCGGCAGTTGGGAACTGGGAGCGGGACACTGGAAACAGGGAACTGGGCAGAGAAACCATCAAATTGGATTGGAGGCATCTCGAGTCGTACCGAGTTCCCTCATCTTCCCAATATCGAATTCGGGCGCTGTCAGCTCGGATCCTAATTAGCAGGCCCATAAAAACACAATGCACAAATACTAGTTAGGACTTGTGCAACTGCTGAGCCTCTGATCTTTCCGGAACCGATACTCAGAACAGCTACCGAAGATAAAGCCGTCGGTAGCCAAACTTCACTTCAAACAACGCACATCTCAAAACGGCGATGGATAAAAGTGTGAGGGGCTCAACAAACAGCCGGGGTCGAAATAGAATGTCCCCCGTGGTTCAGACAGCCTGCCTAACCAAAATTGATATGGGGATCCTTACTACATATCACTAAAATATTTAATATCTAATGATTTTAAACCAAAATATATACTTTTCATAACTAAAATGTGAATTTATATTATGATAGATAAGTTAAGATGATAGGTATAAAAATTGCAAGTCCCAAAGTGTTGGCTTTTAAAGATTTATAGTTAAAGTTTAATAAACCTATTTTATGAACTTCCAAAATAAATGGTTATAGGTTTGCTCTTTAGCTAAACCTATGAATATTGCATTGGATACCCTAAATACCATATTATAGTATTATTATATTTATTTTAAAGCTTTTAAAGGAGAATTCAGAAATGGTGTTGTATGAATTACCGCTTATATTATAATAAAATCATTCTGCCTTTGTGTGACACCGTTTCATTAAGGAATATTTGTCATGGGATCTAAACAAATGAGATGGTAAACATAATGCATTTATCAGTCGTGCATTTCCATTTCCATCTCAATCTCAATCTCTATCACTAATTCCATTTCGATTTCCACACGCACAACCGAACCCGGGAAAAGAACAACAACAAGAAAATACAAAATACTAAAAGATAAATAGAAAAACCGTGAAAGGGTAAATTGGGCGACATGTTGTGAAAACATGCTACCGAATTTCAGTTTACAATAGTGCGACAAAACGACCCGACGACCCACGACCCACGACCTACGACCCAATATTGTGTGTCGGAGTCTTCTGATTTTTTCCTCCTTTCTTCTGGATTACTGTTTGTGTTTGCCAAGACACGAGGAGACCTCAAGGTCTAAGGTTTAGGGTGTCGGCAAAGGCCGTTTTATCTGGATACATATAGTATGTATCTGGTCGAGGGACAAATGGCCGAGGGCCAAAAGGATCACTTTTCAGGAAAAACACTGCCAAGTGCAATTAACACATTCGGCGGCCAACACGAAGAAGAAGCAGAAGCAATGTGTTAGGATCGGGCTCGACTGATAATGATAATGTGATCTGTAGATCTATGGATCTGTGATCTCTGGGCATCGCTTTGGTTTGTGGATGTGTCGCTAAAGGATCTCTGTGTTTGTTGTATCAACAACAGAAACTCAAATGCTCAATACAGTAGAGCCCGGTGCCTTTGATTCCTGCCCGAAAAACTAGTGGGTAAGTGCTAATTGGCTTTGCCAGAAACCGATACCCAAAACCGATACCGAAACCGAACCAAACCGAATCCAAATATCCATCCGGGATCGATCGAAAAAGGGCTGCAGTCAGCTGCGGCACATTTTTTTGGGGGGTATGGGGCTAATGCTGTAATAGATCCTAATTCCACCCAACATCAATGTCACTTCTGTCCGGGCATCCGTTTCAGTTCTCCAGTGCTTCAGAGGCCACATGCTGGCAGGCCAAAATGGGATGGGGTTCTCTCATGGCATTTCATTAAACAAACTTGTATTTAAAGTATCGGAAAACATTTACGGCACATGGTTCGACTTTTGATGCCTATATACCATACATTGCATACTTATAAGTTTTTTAACCTATTCCATACCTAAAGGATTCGAATTTTAGTTTCAATTTGTTAATAAGTTAGTTTAAAGAGTTTAGTAATGGTAAGCATCGCGCTTAAAGTCCCTAATATATTTCTTCTCATCTCATATTTTAAAGATTTGAATTATTTTTTGAATACTTTAAAGTACTTAGTAAATTAAGTGTTCCCCACGGTATTTTAAGTATCAGAAACGATCAGGAATACAAGTATATATTCATTATATAATGTATTTTGATAAGTTCGTAATTTAATTTAGAATTTAAAGGGATTTATTTTTTTAAAGAGGTTTTGCCTTATATCTTTATACATAGGTAGGTGAGTTTGATAGGAGTTGTGTTTAAAAGTCATAGTAGCCCAAATATGATTAAATTTATGAGTTCATAAAGTAATTTAAAGGTGACCAAGCCCTTAAAAAAATATTCAGCCAGTTAGTTGAAAAAAAACTAGTAAGTGTCATAAGGCCTTAATCGGTAGTAAGCTCTCATATAAAGTGTTGTATAGTTATATATCTCATCTCTTCTCCAAACATAAACAAATTTATGAAGTTATAAAGTAATTTAAAGGTGACCATGCCTTTAAAAAAATATCCAGTCAGTTAGTTGAAAAAAGCTAGAAAGTGTCATAAGGCCTTAATCGGTAGTAAGCTCTCATATCAAGTGTTGTATAGTTATATATCTCATCTCTTCTCCAAACATAAACAAATTTATGAAGTCATAAAGTAATTTAAAGGTGACCATGCCTTTAAAAAAATATCCAGTCAGTTAGTTGAAAAAAGCTAGAAAGTGTCATAAGGCCTTAATCGCTAATAAGCTCTCACATAAAGTGTATAGTGCTATATCTCATCTTATCTCATCTCATTTCCTATGTGAAACATTTGTATTCCTTTTTAATACTTAAAAATATTTAACAAAGTAGTTTTTTTTGTTGCTCTTACAACTTGAATCAATTGCTGTGAGTGGGGCTACACATAATACATTGATTAGGATTCGAAAACCATCTCGTTGGTCTATCGGCCGTATCAAATGCTTTTTTCTGCTCATAACGCTTTCAATGAGAGGCCATCAACGAGTTGGATCCGAGTGAAGGGGGGGCGTCTGGTTGGCATAGGGTGTGGGACCTGTACCTCTCCACCACCACTCGCCAGACGAATGGGCCTAAGTTGTGTTTTTCATTTTTGCATCTGTTGGCCGGTACTTCATGCACTTTGACCGCTGCGGGCCTTCTCGCTTGACCAGAGTCCAGTAAAAAATAAGTTTTGCTTTTTTTTTGTTTTGCCCAGCCCCTGTGTGTGTGTATACTGGGATGTATGTTGTTTTTGAGCGATTCAATTCAAATTGAATGCCATGAATTTCGAAGCAAACCGAGTGCAAGCGCGTTGCTTCTTTTTCTGCCGTTTTTAACAAACATAAAATCAATTACACAAGCTTCATTAAGCTTGCCGGCCAGGTGAGTGTGAGTGTGGTCGGTGGGTTGGCAAAGTTGGTTGCCGAGGTTGGTAAGGTTGGTAAGGTCGCCTGGTATTCGGCTTACCTGGAACTGAACTGCCGGAAGCCGCAATGAAATGGACCGAAAGTGGGTGGTGAAAACGGTGTGTGGGAGTGGCTAACGAACTACCGCATACGCGACCTCAAGAGTAACGAAATGCGGAGGAGGATGCCTTGAATCCAGCTTGATATAATATGATATATGCTTGGCATGGTCCTAAAACATGGGCAATCCCGAGATAATATTACAAACATCAAGTATTAGCTGTAAAATAAATTTTAAAAATATGTTTGTGTACATGTAGGAATCTAGAAACTTTTTATTTAAAGGTAAGAATACATAGTTTAAGCCTAAAAAATATTTCCGAATTTCGGTTTTTGATTTGGGATTTATATATCAAGCCATATTCGCTGTATACTGATCCTCCGCAAAATATGGGTACTACTTAGTTAATCGTGATCTATAAACGGGTGTTGCCAAAGCTTAAGAATTATAAACATCGATACATCTTAAAGACACCTTCTTAAAATTCAACTGTTTAATCGGTCACAACTTCGAGAAAGGATAAACTAAAATCAATCATATTTTTTTTTAGCATTTTCCTTGGACAACAAAATCTACCGTCTAGCGACTGTCTGGATTGCCACTAAGCTGATAAAATTCATTTGATCTGCAAATATAGGGGGAAATTTGAAGAGGAGTTGCGAGTTGTGAAATAATCGTGGTCTAAAAGGAGGGGGGAGTGGGAAAACGCGGGCATCCGCTTAGGAAAATTAGCTGACGGTACAAAGGAAAATGCTTAAGCCACAAATATTTGACTGTCGACCGCATCAACAATGTTTCTCTTGGCAGAAGTTTGGTTTTTTAGTTTTGCGGCTCTGAACTCCAGCGGAGGTCGACTCCTGCAGCTTATCCCCATTTCCATTTAAGGTCCAACCGTTGGCGACCCCGAATCCTTCGAATCCTCCGAATCCTCCGAATCCTGTGAATCCTGCGAATCCGAATCCGTGTGTTTACCCATTAACTTGCTTTTATTGACAACGACTTTGGTGATGAAACGTAAGTAAGTAAGGAACATCAAAGCCAAATGCTTCTTGTCCTTAACCCCCCTCCTCTGAAAAAAAAGCATACCCAAACCAGTGGGTTTATTTGTTTGTTTGCCTGTTGGGCGGCTTGTTTCGACTGTTTGCACAGCCACCGGCCACTCAAAAATTATGGGAATGGGTTTTGGGCATGGGTATGGGATAGGGCACATAGCAGAAGGCATTATGCTGATCCATGGATGGATTCACATTATAAAAATCAATGAATTAACATTTACACATGCAAAAGTATTTGACCACAAAAAAGAAACAAATGTACAACGACGACCTTATGCCTATTTGTATATGTGGCGTTAACCACCCTATTACCCATTACCCATTGCCCGTAACCCCCGGAAATCCTGGGGCCTGCAAAACCCATCCATATCCCCTCCCATTTCCCAATCCTTGTCCTTCGCTCTATGTACACACGTGATTACTGGTGTTTTTACCCCGTGTTGTATTTGCTTTTTATGCGAATGTTTTCCCTTTTTTATTTCCTGGCTTTCTATCTTCCCTTCTGTTTTTTTACTTTTTGTAACATTCAAGTGGAGTAGGCCCTGGGTTTATTCATCTTTGAATGCTACACCCGGAAAGGGGGCGTGGCACTTGGCCTGGGTTGCATGCAGATAACCAGACGACAAAGAAAACCAGCCTCACCGAAATCAATTCTATCACAAATTTAATCATCCTAAACAGTTTCCCCCACCCAGCAATTGATTCATGTCAGTGGCTTTCAATTGGCTTTTAACCGATTAGCAGCAGGAAAGGCATCGGCGAGTCAAAGGAGTAGTCGCACTCCGCCAACCCCCAGGTTTTCGTAACCCCTTCGTGGATACTTAGAGCACTTCATTAGCATAAAACGGCAATATTGGACAGATCGGTCCATATGGCGGCATCCTGAGCAGCATTTGCCACTCGAATTCCCATAAAAATTAGCCATCTATTTCGTTTTTGTGATGCAAACTATTCTCTGCAGAAAGTAAGCTACTTGGAACAGGGAAAAATATTACCTTTTAAGGGTATAAAGGCTTTTAGGGTTAAAGTGAAATTAATATATTGAATTTATGATCAAGAATTCCGAATAATATAGGTATATTACTTCCCTCTACAGTCATAAAAATGTTAGGTTCCTAATGTTATAAGCAACAAAGTTACGATAATGTGGTTATGGCCTTATGACACTTGCTTAAATTTCGAAAGGATTTATTTAAAAGATTCATAGCTACCTTGAGAAATTTCTGCAGTATCTGCAGTTCAACAACATTTTATGAATTTAACAACAGATTTCCTAAAGACTTCCCTGACTTCTTAATATAAATCCAGTATCTTTTTATAATTAAAGCTGATGTCATATGGCCATTAATTCAGTTACTTTGATTAATAATATTCTTCCTAACACCAAGTAAAGTATTTTAATCACAATTTTTTTTAATTATCAATTTTAAAACTATGGGTATATTGTCATATAAGGATTTTAATCCTTACAAATAATTAATAATATTAATGACAGCTTTAAAGTAAGTATTATTGAATATATTTTATCAAGGCTAATCGAAATATGTATAATATAATATTATTATTATAATGTAAAATATTTATAATATGATATTCAACTTAATATATGGTTTTAAAGATGATGCTAAGTCAGTAGGATATTTTAATACCATTATAATAAGTTCTAATAACATCCTTGCTTGAAAAATGGGAAGGCTAAGACTTGTGACTGAGTTCCAGAGACCACTATGCAGACTGTATGACACATGGTGTCTGTTCTATTGGGGGCATCGGCATCGCTAGTTTACGATCGTGTATCGTATCCGAAAACCAAACCCAACTATCCCAGTCCCAGTCCCAATCCCAATCCCATTCCCATTCCCATTCCCAATCCCAATCCCAACTGAGCCGATAAAGAGGCCGCAATTTGCAGATTAGATCGACTCGACTCGACGCGGAGCGACAATGGAACGTGCTGTGTTTTCTTTTTAGCCTCGTTTTTGCCGCTGATAACAGAGGACTGGATTCGCACCTCCAACTGGGGACTGGGAACTGAGAACTGGGATCCCTGGATTGGGATCGGGGCTTGGGGATCGGGGATCGGGGATCTTCGAAGCCAAGAGCTGGCTGCCCGGCTGTCAAAGACAAAGTGTCTGGCATAATGCTCATGGGCACTTTTTAAAAGCCGAAACGAGTCGGCAGCGTTTCCTGCTTGTAATCCCAAAGCCAAGTTGGCCAAGTTAACTCAAGTTACTGAAGTTGGCCCCCTTAATCTCGCTTTCGGCACGTATCCGCGCATCCGCGCAGAGAAATATCGCAAAGTGCTGGCGGTCCTTGTCCTGCGGCAGTAGTTTTACATACAATGCCATGCTGAGATGCAGCTACCGATGATGATGATGATGATGCTCTGCTGCTATACGGTGGGCACTCTCTATAGAGTGCCTTCCACAGTGCCGAATCCGAAGCTCCGAAGACTCTGTGGAACCAACTCAGATCGCATGCGATTGCGATCGGCGCGGTAACAAAGCGATAATGCGAAAATCGTGTAATCCATTAGCGTAACTTTTTAAAAATTTGTGACAATGACAATATTTAGATAACACATACGGGGGATACAACAACCAGTGCAGTTGCGGTCCTCAGATACTTTTTTGTTTTCCAAATTGAGATTCAGATTCAGTTTCGGTTTCGGTTTCGGTTCGGTTTCGGTTTCAGCAGTTTCTCTGCCAAATTAATTTGTCGTCGGTGGGAGCTTAGCCAAGCTGATCCGATCTGAAGAGCCAAAGCAGAAGAATCTGTGCGGGTTCGGTGGTCCGTTTCTTCAGAGACCCCCCCCTCTTCTTTTTTCTGGGGGAATTACGATGCAGCAAAGCGCAGCCGCAGATTAATTTCCAACTTCGGGTCCAACTAAAAAGATTCAGGCCCGATGCCTTTAATTGAAGATGCGTGCGCGCATACTTAAATCGCGCAAACAACACTTTGATCTTAAAAAAAGTGACGTTTAGTGGTAGTTTTATGGTGATAATGATCTCTCAGATGGGACAGTGATGCCATTTATTATGCATCGATTACCGAAGCGGGGCATAGGATTGCGATTGCGATTCTGATTCCGATTGCAGCCTACCCAAGATTATACTTTCATAACTATAACGTTTCGAGAAGTAACTAATTTTTGTTGATATTAATAGAAATGTATACCCAAAGAACATACCTCTTTAAAAACTATTATTATAATTGATTTATTGTTATTATATTATTAATACAACTCCAGTTCTAGCATTTCCTAACAAACAAATCTATAATTTATTTTTATTAAAATTCATTAGAACCCATGACAAATTTCTTTCAGTGCAGCACAACTCCAGTTTTAGCACATCGACGACATCGACAATAACAACAAAGTCAACAATGTGACTTTTAGATACGGATATTTGTTTTCTTATATTGGGCTGCTTGTTTACATCGCCAGCGACAAAAGTTTACGTTTGCTGTCATTTAAAAATGAAAAAAGTGACAACAAACGATGGGCAACTAAACACAGATCATGTGCCCGTGCAGTCATAAAGAAAGGAAAGGACAATGACTCGTAGAAAATCGACATTTGATTGTAAAGTATAGCTAAAATAGGGAATTTTCAACTCGAAAATAAAGTATATTGTACACTTGTCACGTGCCAAATAAATAAATGCCAGCTCTTTTCTAATTTTTCCAGTGCGGGATCGCAAGATAAACGGGCCAGCCAGTGGACTATAAGTAAATTGCACAAAGTTTCGACCATCTGGACTGCAACGACTCCAAACTCCCATCAAATAACAGTTTATTGCACTGCGTTCACCACAACGCACGGCCGGATCAGGGATCCTCCAGCCCCATCCACAACCCCATCTCCAAATCCAAATCCAACTCCACAGCCAACTACAAATCCACATCCACATCCAAATCCAAATCCTCCTCATGCCTCCGTTGTCATACATTTCCTTGCACACCACATTTTCCTGCACCAGCGTTCTCAATATACACTGAAAAAAAAGTGTGCTATACTATTTTTATTTGAAAAAAATCTAATCTTTTAAGGGCTACAAATAGATCATATTTCATTTTCAATTTTTTTTTCCAAAAATGAAGTTTTAATTCTGATTTCAAAAGATAAAAAAAAAAAAATAACAAACCTATTTTTTTAATTTAATTTTTCTTATTTAACAAAAGAGTTTTATATACAATTATTAATACTAATATATTTAATATAGAGGCAAACAAGAAATTAAAAAAAAAATTTTAAGTTTAAGTTAAAGTTGAGAAGTAATAGTTTTACAGTATGGCTCAAAATTCAAGCAAACGAAATCGATTAATAAATATCAGAAAAAAAGAGTTTTTTTAAAAGGAAGATAAAAAAAAAAATTTTTTTAGTATGGAGTTGAACTCGGTGAGTTAAAATTGAGAAGTAATGTATTCATAGTATAGATCAGAGTTCAACCAAAAAGGATCGATTCTAAAATAAAAGGATCATAATTTTTGGAATTTTTTTTTTAAAAGAGATTTTGAACCCTGGACATTTAAATTTAACTTTTTTGATCACTTGTTTTGTTCAGTGTTGAAGTGCGGGGCCCAAGAGATGGAGCCTCCGGCGAAGATGTTGCAAGTTCCCCATCCCATCCCCCAATCCCCAGCCCAATCGATGCCACCAAACTACAGAACACCACCCACTCCACTCCAGCCATCATCGATTACTCGGAGCATATACATCTATCGTATTTTTAGCTGGTGTTGATGTGTTCAATTAAAGAACCGTGGATGCTGCCTACAACAATTAGATTGCGGTGCGTTTAGTTAGTGCGAGTGCGAGACGATGTCAGATGGAGAATGAGAATGGGTGGTTTTTAGGGATAGTTCGGGGGCTTTTCTTTTTTTTGGGGGAGGTTGGGGGAGGTTAGGAAAACGTTTCTGCAAGGTGTCGACACCTCGAGAAATTAGTTGTCAAATGCTTTTCAGCGATTTCGGTGGTGACAGACGGCTTTTACCAAAGTGTCGCCATGTCGTCGTGAATCACCCACCAAAATTGACACCCAACGAGGCTTTCAATTTGTTTGCGTTAATAACTCATAGATTTATGATTTCACGGAGCACTGTGCGCGTTTGTTAATGCTTTCGCTTGGCTTTTCTCTGTCAATATTATCAATTTAATATGAATTTTTCCATTAGTCACCAGCAGTCGTCGTCGTCGACGTTGTAGTTTACATATATATTCACATCGGATATGAAATGTGTGACTGTTCGCCCGCGATGCGACATGTGTGTGTGTGAGTTTTGAGACTATGATGTACTCGAACTTTAAAAATACACCACATATCTGGGATTTCTGGGATGCTTTGGGGGCCGGGACCACCAATTGCGAAGTTCCCGTCGAGCGGCTGAATAAATACATAAACTGGTCAATCCGAACTGCGTGCGGTTTCCTTAGACTTTATGACCCCTGGACTAAATACAAACATCCCCACCAAAACCCAACCCCAAAAGATTCGATCCGTCTAGGGGAATTGGATTCCAATGCTCCTTGGTGGTCCGGCAATGCGGGCCGATCCGATTATTATTGAGCCCAGACATTACTGGACATTATTCCAGCGAATCGGCTACTCCAGACCGTGACTCTTTGGACACATGGGCGTAGAATCGACGGGCCCCGGTATAATTAAGTTTTTAGTCACGAACGGGATGTATTTTTGGATACGTCTCGGGACCCCAAAGCTAAAATTCTGACGGTTTGCATTCAGAATGCAATTGTGTAACGCAATCGGTGCATCCAATTGTGTGGCAAAGTGCGAGTTTCCCCTTGCCAAATATTTCCACAATCTCTGGTTTCAGTGCAAAATCATATGCGATCCTATTTCCTTATAAAGATTTCAATGAAACGTCTAAAAATTGCATTTTGCTTTGATTAACTTCAATTATTCTTGAAGTTCTACTGATATAATGCAAATGTATACAAAGAATATACCTATATGTTTCAAAATTCAATGGCAATAGCTTAGTGGGGATAAAAAAAATTATTATCTTTATGGAAACATAAACATATTAACTCAAAAACACTTAATATCCATACCAGTACCATACCTTTACAAGTAAATATTATTATTAATATACATAAATATTGATATAATATACATATAATTCGAGATATTTCAGAAGTCTTATTTGTATATCTTATCAATTCTTCTATACTCTTAAGATAAATCTATCCCAAAAGTTTTGGTGCTCAAGAGACCAAAAGTAAGGCCAAATTTCCCCCTCAATCTGCAAGATTCTGACCCGATTTAAGACACATTTGAGGACTCTCTGTCAAGAACGACGCTTTGCAAATTGATACAATGGCATTTGCATTTGCTAACCGGAAACCCCTTTGCGGCAGAAAATGAACCAAGTGTTTCTTTTTTTTTGTTTCTATTCTGGAAAGGGGCAGGGTTTCCCTTGTGCTGTTGATACTTGTCGGTTGTATTGTGTTGGAAATTGATTCTTAAACGTTGTGAAGAATGATGCGAGATTGACTGGGTCCATCCACCCCTAACCCTAACTCTAACCCAAAGTCAGAAAGATGAACGGATGCTGCCGGAAAGTAATATTTTCTGGGGGATGCGGATGGTGTTGGTGCCAGTGGGTGGTTCTTTAGGATGGGGGGACTTTTACTGGAAGCCCATTAAACAGCAGTTCCCCAAGCAGCCAGAAAAAAATGAACAAAAATTTAAATGCCAATGTAAAAATGTGTTGGTAAAAGGATACAGATACAAATACAGATACCGATACGGATGCGGCTATAGATACGGGGATACATATTGGCAGATGGAAAACAATGTGGAAAAGTGACCACAACAACATGGGCCCAGGGTCCACACAACCGCAGCCACCCCGGAAGGCTCAAAAATATATATGTAAATATATATACAAGGCAGTTACAGTTACAGATGCGAATGCCGATTGCGATTGGGATACGGATACGAATACGGATACGGATACGTACAGATGTCGAGAGTCTTAAATTGCATTAACTCATTTTCATTTAATGAGGCTCAAATTGAGGCTGCCGCAGAGGACGCTGGGTAGTCGGTGGGTGGTCGGTGGCGCCTCCCCGGGTCTTTCGTCCCGCCCACTTGGCCCAAAATCTCACGCCACTTTGTCACACCAGCCGTGCCATTCGGCGGCACACCCCAGAAAACAAAAACCCAGGGACCCCGCACCCCGTACCCACCGACGAAAAATGGGAACTCTGGCATCGGGGCATCACTTTAAATTGCTGCTGTCAAAGCGACAGTGTGAGTATGGGCACGGAATTCTGGGGGATTCCGGGGTATTCCGGGTGTTACGGGTGCTACGGGTGTGCTTTTTCGGCACGGGGAGTGGTAAACTATTTGTCATGCCTGTCATACTCTCGTACATCTTTGTCAACACTATTTAGAAGTTTAATAAATTTTCACTTTGTTGAACGGGGCAAAGGGAATGGAAATGGGGATGGTGATGGGGATGTGGATGTAGATGAGGCGCCTTTTCCGATTTTAATAACAAGTGAGACCCGGTGTAGTACATTATGTTGTCGTGATAACTCAGTGTAGGAATTTCTTTTGCAGCAACTCAAAATTGTATACAATTCTATAAGCCACTTGGAAATTTATCAAGATTTTTAATAAGAGTATCAAAATATTATGTATTATTATCTATATTTTTTATCCCAATTTAGTATCAATTTAGTTTCTTTGTTTTAAATTAGAACAAAGCTAAATAACTATAATTTATTTATATTATTTCTAAATTTAAATATTTAAGGCTATACCATTTTTTTAAAATTCTTATTATAATCTATTTATTTTTTCGTATTTTTTAAACTCCCTCAAATTATTTTCCCTTTCCTCATTTCCCTGGCAAAAAAAAACCTTACAACTTTGATTATAAATATGAGATATTTATTAATAATACAATATGTTCCCCAGCATACTCGTAAAATGACTTTTCCTCACCCCCATTTCCCTGACAGTACGAAGAAAGATACAATTTAGATAATAAATATAAGATCTCGCAATGTGATAAAATCATAATTGCTACCGCCAGCCCCACCCAACTGTGGCACCTGAAAAACTCAATCAGCCGGGCATCATAAATTTATGAGAACTAAATTAAATTATTCAATCAGTTGCCAATCCCAATACCCCAATACCAGGTCCTCTGGTCCCCCCTGTATTCCCAGTATTATTACCTTTGTCAGCGAGAGTGTGTGCCGCTTTTTTCTGCTTTTTTTTGTTCCGTGGCATCATTGCAGGGCAAAATCTGCGTGAGAGTCTCTCGATTCCGAAGGGAGGTAATGTACTCGTACTATACTACACCGATAGAAAAAAATATGGTAAATGATAGTCGTTTATATAAAGTTCTGTATTAATTTGGGGGTAACACTGTGACAAGGTGAAAAAATATATTTTTAAAATATCACTGTGACAACGTGAAAAAATATATTTTAAAAATATCTTACCTTTTTCTATCATTTTTAATTTTTAAGAATGTTTTTAAGAGAGAGAGAAAACGTATAAAAAATTGAATTTGTTTTTTTTATTTAAGTCTGAGTGTCTATAAATGTGCGATTTTTCCCTCGTTGCATTTTTCAGTATCAATTTAACATTATTACAAATATCAATTAAACCATTGCTTATCAAATAATTTTCGATATCTTTTTTATCTGTGTGTATATCTGTGCGATATTCCCCTCGTTACATCCCGATGTTCCTGTTGCTGATGTTGCTGGTGTGCCTGGTGTTGCTGTTGCTGTTGCTGGTGTCGTGTATGCAAATGTTTGACAGTGTCGCTTTATTGTTCCGCTCCGTTCCATTTGGTTTAGCACTTGGTCGTCGGATCTGGAGGTGGAGGGCAAGTGCCAGAACCAGAGAGCCAGGGAACCACTTGCCTTTGCTGCCCGGAGTTGCCTGCCCGTAGATGTGTTGCCTTAGTTGTGGAAAGTAAAGTCACGCTGCCATATTGCGTGTTTTGATTGATGGATAAGCGCGATATTTGTTTTGCAAACACTTGACAGGAGGCTTGATTAAAAAACTTCACTGCTCACATGGGACTTGGGACCAGGGACCTTAGAGCCCGGCAAATGGGGAAACTCACAGCTCGCAGTTGGCAAACCCCGGCTAAAAACCTCCTCGACGACATTTACGGGCGTGTCCCAGGACCAACCCATCTGATTCCCGGAGGGGGCGATACCAGGAACAATTACCAGAGGGCGGCAGATACCATTTACATGGCTCTTACGCCTGTTCCTGATTTCTTGTCGCTATTTATTTCACAACCTTTGTTGAACATGCAAATTACCATTAATGAAATTGTCGAAATGAAACGCCATCGCAGCGTTTGTACTTTGGACAATCTTTCTTCCTGTCAGATATGTCATCGCTTCTTCTACCGGCTTAACCGAATGAAATTCAGGAGTTGATTAATTGAAAACTCATAAGCCCGCTGATTTTCACATGCAGATTCCATCGGAACCATGGATGTTTTTATTCGTATGGGGGTATCCATTTATTTGAAACCCTTTTCCGTTGCCCAAAGGTGACATATGTTCTAAGGTCACCATGAGTTGGCAACTATATACGATAATAAAGAGAATAAACAGAACATTTTATCTAAGCCATTAAGAATGACAGTGAAAATATAATTTGCAATTTCAACATTGCGAAAGACTTAAATATATTTTTAAGCTTTTAAATATATTTAAGTAAATGGTATTATTATTATCTAGTTATCATCGATATTTTTTTAAAAACACAGTAGGCAGATTATAAAACGTCAAGCCTTTGGATTTATATTCAGAAACCTTCTCATTCAATATAGAAAACGTTCGTCAATTTGCCAAAAACACTTTCAAATGATCTAGAAGTCTCAATTTATAAAACGAAATTTGGTAAATTTTTGTAACTTGAATGTCCAATTCATCTTGAAAATGTAAAGCATTTAACGCGATAAATCTTACAAATCTTCCATTCTTCTGTGATCAGCGAAGCACTGCGAGGCTATTGGAACTTTTTATAAAGTATCTATTAAAGGTTCCAATGGTCTGGCAAAGCTTCTTTATTTTATACCTGAAGCGGCGATACCTGCGATAGAGGATAATATAAATTACAAAAGATGACAAAAACATGGTACGTACACATTTATATTTATCGAAGTTCAAGAAAAATGTATTATTTAGAAGTGCGATAAGAAAGCAAAAGAAATATTGATACAAACTTAAATCAAATCAAAACATATTTAATTAATTAAAAAAGCTCGTTGTTTAATTTCCAATCGAATGGCATTCAACCCTGGAAATTTTTTATTTTTGCAATTTTTCGCAAACCCCTTACAAAATATGCGAAAATTGGTAAAAAAAAAATTTTCCTCAAAGTGATAAGGATCGTTAGCATATCTAGCAAGCTGCTCAAAACAGTAGGTCTTTTAGCTTTACGCCTTGATTTGGCTTAACTACGATTAAAAAACCGAAAAAAATATCGCATTTTTGACAAAAATCTGAATCTCGATTTTTTCACATAAATGTAACCCAATTTTTTTGACATAAGTATTCAGTTTTTTTTATGCCAAAAAAAAAAATAAAAGTCAGAACTAGGAATGTCATACCTTGTTGAGCTCGTTGTTTAATTTCCAATCGATTAGCATTCAAACCTGGAAATTTTTTATTTTTGCCATTTTTCGCAAAAATAGATGATGTACCCCCTTATGAAAAATGCGAAAATTGGTCAAAAAATAAATTTTCCTAGGGATCGTTAGCATATCATGCAAGCTGCTCAAAACAGTCGGTCTTTTAGCTGTGCGCCCTGACTAGGCTAAGCTATGATTAAAAAACCGCAAGATAAAATTATAACTCTGACCATTTTAATTTTTTATCGAATCGGCTGGTGATCCGCCGAACACAATATAAACTTTTCTTATACGAGTAACCGGTATAGAAATAGCATGTACTATTATTCCAATTTAAAGATTTTAACCCATTTCCTAAACATTACCAACAGTGTTATATTATGTGTGATTATTGGTTCTGACTAAGACATTAACTATACGTTTATATTCCACTTAACACCGGTAAACATATGTAAATGCCAACCCGTACGAGTATTTCCTACTTTAAGGCAGTAAGGAACGGTTTGAGTTGAGTTCTTAAGGGAGCCAAGTTGCGAATAATTTAGTTGTGGGGCTCGATGACCCGATATGTAGGCACATATATTATATTCACTGGAATCATTAAGCGAGCCCAATGCGGTAATGGATTGGATATTTGTAGCCCACAATTACGATAACTGCATAATGGTATATTTATCATGAACGGCTTGCTAATCAATGTGGTGGGGGAACTTTTTGGGGGAGCGGGTGCTTGAGTGGGTGAATGGGTTGAGGGTCAATCGGGTTCGACAAATGTCCCCCCGGCATTCTTTGTATTTATTTAGCCCGAATAAAGATGTCATAAAAAACAAATTCCGCTTTTATGTTTTGGCACGGCCACCGGGCGGAAAAGATTCATGGCCCAATCGAATTGGCCCTTAGCAGAAATCACAATTGGGGTGCTCCGGTCGGGCAGCACTGGGAAAAAAAGTTTACTTAAGATTTGTTAAATAAATATGTCATATCATTATTTAATACAGAAAGTATTTTAGATTTCTTAAGCTGATATGCCAATTAGAACATTAAAAATATTATTTCGCTTTATGGAAATTCGATAGATGCAATTTTTTAGAGATCCTTCAAAACATTTTTAAATTCCGAAATAAGAAAAATATTTTAAAATATATATTTCAAACAAATAAATAGTTATTTTAAAATATTAAGGTTAAATAATCCATTTTTTTCAAGAATTGTTTTATAAATGTTTTGCCAACTTATGTGAAAATGTTATGACCTTAGATTTAAGATAGTTTTTGGTATTTTAAGGAATTTAACTAAATAAATATCATTAGAGCTGTTATTTTTCTCAGTGTATTAAACGAGTGCCATGCTAACAGAGATGATGCCCAATTTCAAAGGACTCGCAACATCCAGTCACTCTTCACTCGGGAGTGGCATCGAAATTAGCAGCTACGGGGCAGGCTCAAAGGGTTGACTCATACATGTACCTATATATTTTCCACATCCGTATCCACCTCCACATCCAGATCCCGAGGGTGGAGTCCTTACCCCTTTTTCATGTTGATGTTGTCACCCTTGTGACGGTGAGCTGCTTATATCCTCGGACCAGCATCACCATCAGCATCCTCATCCGCATCCACATCTACATCCATTTTCACTTTCACTTTCACTGCCCAGTTTGAAGGGTTGGGCCGGGCTTAAATGATTTGTCGCCTTTTACGCGAGCGATTACCACATTATAGGCTAAAAGCGCTCCTTATATCGGAAAACACTTTCGTTTATTGCAGCCGAGCTCGGGGTATTCGCAGTATTCCCACTTGTGGGCCAAGGAAAAGCCGGAAAAGCGGGGGGTTTCCCTGGTTCCCAGTTACCAAAGTTCCCAGTTTACTGGCACCCTTCACCCCAACCTCGGTGGGCGGGCATTGCGACACATTCGCCCCTTTTCCCATCGGGTTCATAAATAATATCGCAGCCTTTCTGCATAAACAACTAAAGCCCAACGTACACGAATTCAATTTCGAGGCTGGAGATGGAGCTGAGCCACCGTCGTCTGATGATTTTGAGCCCTTTTTTCAGCTCCGCTAATGAGTTTCTACGCAATTTCGTGTGTTGGAATTATTAAAGGCCGACACACAAATTATAATTTATACACAGTGAGAATTTCAATGATTTATAAACTTAAAAAAATAATGGGCTCACTTTTGGTTGCTCAAATTTTCTTTAAATACAATTTTTATTTTTATATATTGATAATGAATATTGCTAATTTTGCATTACATTTTTTTTAAATAATTAAACTAATGTTTAGTCAATATCTTGATACTTTATAATATGATTTTTAGTTGTTTATATAATTATTGTAATATTTTTATATTTAATAATATTTATATTATTCTCATTTCTATTTAGTTTATTTAATTTTTCACAATATTCATAGTTGCACTTTTAACTATAAGTCAATATATGTTCCAGCTGCTGGATTAAGCAACCTTTTTTTTGATAAAAATAATTTTTCCTTATTATTTTCTATTTTGGTGGCGAGAGAATGGCAGCAGACAGTCCAAGTTTAGCAAGTTGGCTCCCATTCCGAACTGAACACTTCGTTCCCAGGGAATTGTCACTGATCCGATTCGTGAAGACCCACTTACATATCTGATTTGTCATTGTCCTGATCGAAAGTCAGCCAAAAGGCATCGTATTACACTTGGTGGCGGGACCTGCTCGGTTCCATTATATGGCTGTCCATTATCCCAGCGCAAGACGCTAACAAATGGGACCACCTTTCAGGTGACTTCTGGTGCACAACTGTTGCATTTCGCAGATGAGATTGGTACTGCTACATTTGCGGATATTACTTTGATGAGTATTTTGTGTGGAGTGGAAACATAGACTACCTTTTCTTGTAATAGCTGCATAACAAATATTCTATAATAATGTTTTAGTAATGATATAAGAGGTTCCTAAAAGCATTTGCATATAAATTCATTTCTATCTCTATAAAAATACTTGGAACCCTATAATATCTATTAGTTTCATATATTATATTATATTAAAATATATTATTATATTCATATCATATAAGTTTCGTGTATTATTCTATGTACTTTTCATCTTCAAGTTTCCACTGTAATGAGATCTCGAAAACTATGATCTTAGAGGGTATCCCCCAGTTTGGTTGCACGATCGCCTCCTATCGAGATCTCAGTTGTCGATTCGCGTGGCTGGGGTGTTCATGAAACGCTTTAAGGCCGACTTCATCTCATTTGCTGTCCCAAGCTCCTGGGCTTGGATTCGGAATCGGGTTTTGGGACTTGGTCGTGAGCGGGTCAGATTTCAAGTCGTAGCCAAAGACTTCACCATTCGGAGCATTGTTCGTAAGCCGGGCGACAAAGGAGACAATATTCCTTTTATTTGGAGCACGACCCTTTCATTGGATGCTGGACAAATGGACAAATGGATAAATGGACGGATGGATGGACCGGCTGGGTAAATCATCATTTGGCCATAATGAGTAGACAGCCACAAATTGGAAGTCCAGCGGGCTCACATTCCACATAAACCGGCCTCTCTGATGGTTAAAAAGTACGTTGTGTACTCATTTAATAACCCCAAGCACCGGCAATAACCTCCAGACCCTCAGGAAAAACAAAAACACCTAACCCAGACCAGAAAAACCTCTCGCATTTTCGCCGCAAAATTGTTTTGTTTTATTGGTTTTGTCGATTTGCTTGGCGGGTGCCGAGTGAAAGAAATATGGTCAACGGTCAGCGGATCAAGTTTGAAAAGGAAAGGACGGGCCGGAACAGGAACAGAAACTGAAGCATAAACAGGACTAAAGTTACAGTCCTGAAGAGTTTTGGGACAGCTGCTGGAAACAAATTGCTGATATGTCCAGAAGCGATGCCGCAAATTAGTGTGTTTAGTACGTGTGTGTCTGCAGCACTAACAAATTGAACTCATTTCGCTTACATTGCGATGATCACCGGAAAACAAATGGTCGCCGAGTGACGGAAGCCGGCCACACGTCCTGTCCCAAGGACCCAGAAACTCGGGGAACCCGGGAACCCAGTAACTCAGGACCCAGTTCCTGGAGTGGGGCAAGGTGTTGTCTTGTCCCGCACTAGAGCTTGTAAACATTACCCCTACCTCCTGTGCACTCCGAAAAATACTATCTAGTTATGTTTGTTATAAAAAAAAAACGATAGTAAAAATGCTTATCAAACTAAAAATATTTTATTAGATATTTTTAATTAACTTAAAAGATTGACTAAAATGAATCTTATATTTATATTTATTAGGGTTTTTTGCTGCTTTATTGGGTTTTTCAGTCACTTAGCTACTATCAGATCATCTTGAATAAGAAAGAATGGAAATCTCCTTCACTCAGATTAAAAAAACATTCTTTCGATTTCAAAAGTGAGTCAAGAGTGTCTCGAAAAACAAAATCAAGATTACTTTCATCTCTGTTTTCAAATTTCTTCATCTCGAAAAGGAATATTGAGAGTACTTTCGTCTTAAATTTAAGAACATTCCTTGTCGAATAATTGAGATGACAAATTCTTAAATTAAGAACGTTTAAACCTGACATTTTTTCCGTTCTCAATTTGTATTATTTTGGGAAGTTATTTTTCCCTAAGGACCTACACTTTTGAACAGTTTTTCTCGCAGTGTCTGCTTGCGTGCTGGTCAAACATCCTCGGACTTCGCCACACATCCTCGGACAATGACAAAGAGACAAATGAGAGGCACGTAAGTTATTTGTTCGACTTGTCCCCCGACCAACCCCGTCAGCGGGAAACGCCCTTCGGACATCGGACATCAGATGTTATGGTCATAAACAAAAGTGTTTTAATAACAAGGTTAATGACAAGTGGAATGCCGAATGTCGTTGTGGCCGTAGTAAGTAGTGCGGTGGTACGTGAGACAGGATTTGTCTTACAAAAGGACCCCAAGTTTTTCCTAAGAACACAACATTCCTGGCCCGAGTAAATCTGTCCAACTTGTCTGTTCGGAATGCCCTTAGTTATGGACTGGTATCAAAATTTAATTATGTCAAATATCTCAGATGTCAATGCAACTACAGAACTTCGAGCAAATGGAAAGACAGGAGGCACAATGAACAATGTAGTTGTTCTTGGCACTCGAGGCGAAAGTGGCAAGTGCCCATCCACTTCATAGATTATTAAAGCGAATTGCCCAAACACAAAAGCATATAATTCTTATTTCGTTATTACACTGCGAGCAAAAAGCAGTGGCAACCACCCACCCCGCACACACGCTGATGCAATCAATTCATGCATAAACCCTTATGACTTTATACGCTTCACGCTTTCCCTTCGCAACTCTACCGCTCCGCTCTACCGCTCAGGAATACTATGCCACTGGTCGCCATTCGGACACGAGACCTCAAGATAACCCCATCCCAAAAACTGGAACTTGAACTCAAACCGAAAGCCGAAAAAACCCCAAACCAAACCAAACCAAACCAAACCCAAAAACCCAAGTCAAAACCGAGACGGTACTATCGACCGTACGTCAGGGCAATATTTTACCATAATGTAACGGAAAATAGCCAAGACGTGGTCATTTGAAATATTTTATTTTATTTCGCTTCGGGGAAAAGGTGTAACGACAAAACGGAGGCAGCCGCAAAAGGCCACAGAAGGCCAAGAGGGCCAAGACAATATATGACTCGTTACCTCCAGATACTTGGATACTTGGATACTGGGATACTGAGACCACCGCCCACTCGATGCGGATGTGGATGTGGATGAGGCTGTGGATTTTGGCCATGTATGGCAACAATGAACGGATGCGAACCCAAACTTGAGTTCACTTGCTTTTGGCAAGTCGCAATTTTAAAGACCTCATTGGACGGAAGAAGTTCAAGAAGCGCTTTGCAGCTCCATTTGAATCATCTTGATGGAGCCTCACTTGAAAAAACAGGACTTTTTCGAGGGATAAGGATTGCCTTTGAAATGTTTCATCTTTGGCAGCTCATTTAAAGCATAATCAAACGCTTAAGGGATTGATAAAAATATTATTATATGTAAGATTTATAAAGAATTCAAGACCGAAAAGTTAAAAACTTCTTTTAATTTATAAAGAATTAAAGATTAATTAGCTTTAAACTTCTTATACCTCATTTGCTTGAAAAATAGGAATATAAAAAAAATTATAAGTCGAAAAGATATATGCGATCTCTTATAAAATAAATATATTTTTCAAAATATCAATTTAAAAGGTTTAACTTTATTTACAAATAGATAAATACGTTGAATAGCAAAATTCATGACAGCAATTTAAAAATGAATCTTAATGTTCTGGGTTTTAGTAGTCCATTTACATTTTAAAATCAGAAAAAAGCTGCATTATTAAAACAGCTTAGTTTATGCTAAGAAATTTTCTCATTCGATTTTGGAATAGTTTTTAGAAAAATACCCATTTTGAATTGATTTTTGAGTGTGAAGTCAGTGATACTATCTAGGAACCCACAATACATACACAGGCATTAAAAAAACCCTATGTTTTTAACGACTTTTGGTGGGAGGATGGACAGCCCCAGCCCCACGATAATCGATACATTGAAATGGATGCGATACGTGGTGAACACGAAATGGAATAACGTATAAATATGCTGAATGAAAACTTTTGATAAACCGGTTTCAATTTCAATTGAAAAATCTCCCACATGCCGGAATGCATTATAGAGGACTCCTCCAAAAAGCTGCCCAGCGCCGTTACGTGACTAAATAAAATATAGAATTCAGAATCCTTCCGGATGCGAACAAGGGGTCCCCAATTCAAGGATGCCCGATGTGTGCCATTTGATTCATGAGATCTAGAAAGGAGAAAAAAATATATATAGATGGGGGGTTGGGGATGTGCGTGGCCTTACGTGTTTATGAGTCCGTGTGCGGTAGAGGGTGGGTGTGTGTGTCTGATTTGAAATTATTGGCTGCTCCCACGGGTGTCGTAATCTCGGACGGAACGTTAAGCTCGGTTTCTGCATAGTTGGCCATTGGCCCTTGGCCCGAAGGACCAAAACCAGGTCCTCCTCCAAGTGGCTTTTTATCTTATTGGATTGTCGGACTGACCACAGATTGCCAAGGCTGCCCGGCCGCATATTACTCACAAAAAATACACCATCGTCCCATTTTAAATTCCGTGAGCAGCTGCCAAATAAACGCGATTGATCGTTAAAGTGTATGCCGGATTCGAAGCTAGTGGTGGGCACTAGATATTTTATGGTTCTTAAATTGAAATAAATGCCGGTCGAATCGTTATCATAAATTTCATTTGGCTTTAAAAAGAAAAAGAAAGGAAGAAGAAAGAAAGTATGAGGGTTGCACACTTTCAGGACTTAAGGAATAGGGTGGACCGCAAGTAGCTATGCATATATGCTGAAGTATATACACTCTAAGTACTTTTATACATTACCTTTATAAGTAAAATATAGAGAAGTCATAATATTATATCTATTATGGTTATTAAATAAGTCATTTTATAAGGGAACTGATAATAAGATATATATAATATGACATGATATGATCTTCTTTTTTTTATAACAATGTAACTTATAGAGACTCCAATCTTTTAAATTAAATGAAGATCTTTAAGCTCTGTAACATCACCACTCTTGTTTTAATTCCTCTTCAGTTATTTTCATGGATTTCCCACTCATCAACAGTTTTATTTGTAGTTGGCCGTATAGGAAAACCAAAATTACCCAACAAAAGCACACTTTTTTCTGTTGAACTCTGAGAGTCGAGCACTTCGGACGGCATTCCACACTGCCACTCAAAAGTCGAGACAATTGCGTTCGGGCCGGGTCCGTCAAAGTCTTCCAACGGTGACAATTTAAAGAATCGCCACACACATCTACCATATAACATATACCATAAGCCCCTATACCATATACCATATACCATTTTACCCGAAAACGACTCTAGACAGTGCTGACAGGTGACAGAATTAGCCTTGAACATGCCGTGGAGGTATTTTGGCCATGTCAACCGAAACGATTTTTGTCTTGAATTGAATCGAATCGAATGGCCCGAATGGCCAGGCCCCACTCCAGATTCCAGATGACAATGGAACGTTAGTAATCGCGTTTCTGTCACAGAAGTTAAACGACTACGCGTTTGACAGTTAAATTGACACGATCAAGTGCACCCCAAACACGATATATATCCACATTAAGGTGGATTAAGCAAAATGGCAACTTCTCCAATGGAATTCCCATTAAGACGGCTTGACAGGCCGGCCAAGACAACAATTGAGCGACGCTTTTGTTTCTCACTGAATGTCAACAATTTCTCTACACTGCCAATAAACTTGAATTACCTTTGCAAGGGGGTAATAAAGGTCTAGCTTATCATATATTTACCCTCTCTAAAGACATTACAAATTGAGTTAGTAATAGGTAAAGCAGATATGTTTATATATACCAGCTATTTTAAAAAATAAATAAAATATATATACCATTTTTTTAAGTGGGTTTATATATTTTGGAAATATTTAGACACCCTTTGAGGATAAAGTACCATTATCTGTTTTATTTTTCGGTTGATAGACTATTTTTTATAAGATAGATTTTTCCAGATAAACATCAAGATTATTATAGTTTTTTTTAAAAATAGTAATAATTTTGGAAAAGGTAGAAATATTACCCGCTGACACTTGAGAACATTCATGCTCGGCCATTTGGTAATTGGCGCCAATATGTTATTTTTAAAGACTCCCGTCCGCAGTCTGCATTGTAAAAGTTTGGTGGAGTAATTGGCGCTAAACCGCCTACAAATCATCACAAAAATGTGACGAAATAAAATAAACAAACTGTCAAATGTCAAGACACTACCATAAACATTTACAACTCTTCTATGCCCCTCCATCTGTGTGTCTGAACGAGATGTTCTGATGCTGAGATGCTGTTGCTGTTTGCCATTGGCGCCCGTTGGTTGCATGGCATTTGTCGAAAGACCCCCATATATATCCCATATAACCCCCACATATACCCCGGCCCCAGCCCATTAGATCCCCAAAATGCAGAGCATATTTCCGCGGGGAAAGGGCTAGGGGATAGGTAGAGGAGCTATAGGAGCTGTAGGGATAGGGCCACCATCAGCTTCTGATTCTGAGCATATCCGCCTGGCTCGTCTTCGTCTCCGTTGCCGCCACTAATGCACCCAGGGCGTCGTGCACAGATGTCTACACTGAGCGAAATTAATGAGAAATTAAGATATCATTTATCTATTTAATGTATAGAAAATATTAAGTCCATAATAGCAATATCAAAATGGCATAATAACTATCTCTTCAAATTATATCATTGATATATTAAATGATATCAAAAGAAAAATGTAGAAATCAAGGAAAACCTTATAGACCCCATACCATTTTCATGAGGAAAACTAGCCTTTTAAAGTCCGAAAACTTCAAAATTATAATATTTAAAACATTTTGATCCCTCTTCAAAAGAAAATCTATAGTACCAACTCAATCTTAGCACTATTCTTCAAAATATTTAGATTTTTTTAAGATTTCTATATCAAATCCTATTTATCTGCGGTTTCAATAGACATTTCTTTTAATAAGTAGTTAAGATATGATAAATGTAAATATCCAGTTAAACCTAATATAAACGGTATGTACCTATTTAAAAGGTTATAGTACCAAAAGAGGGTTAATAGATCTACTAAAAGTATCAAAATGATATAAATTCTACCCGAGAATATCCGATTTGTTTTTCTCCGTGTACTAATTTGTGTATAGTTTCGGATCCGGACGGGAATGCGACTCCGCCAGATGCCGTTAGTGAGTCCCCGGCCAGATCTGCGGAGACAATGCATATACGACGGATAGGATGGCTGCGATGGATGCATCCCACCCACTGAAAGTCGAAAGTCGGAAGACTGGGGCTGTCGTATCGTGTGCCTGCCATATTTCGAAACCTCCGCGCTGGCTGCTTTTTCGCCGCAGACGTGTAGCACACACATAAAAGATTGAAATTTGTCCCAGGAGCATTGAAAATTTACAATTTAATTTGCAGATGGCTTTGCTGGTTACCCAAAAATGGCACACAAAACACAAAATTCCACCGGGGCAAATGGTACTCCGACTTTAGACACATCAATGTCCGGCCCGTTCTGCTCTCATTTGTATGCAGGAAAACCCCAGATTAATTCAGACAAGAGATGTCTAGATGGAGTTGGGGGGTAGCACTATGACTTGGAAGCTTTAAGAGTTGCCACCAGAGTCTGTGACCTTTGATTGAAGATGCCGAAGGCGGGGGGTTCACATGTCACCGTTCCAGGGAAGTCAATATCCTGAGACCTTGTTAAGTCCCCGGCGTCGTTATCCGCTTAATTACGATAATCATTCATCAATGTGACATTTGCGTTTGACAGAACCGAGCTGAATCACTGCCATGATTAATTCCGCAACGCGCAGCAAAATTCGCAACTATTCGAATGGATCCCCCCGAAAACTATATGTGTGTATTTCGAGTATTCCGAATTTTGTCAGCTCATGTGGGTGTCCAATCTGTTGGATACATATCCCAAAAGCATTAATTGTGCGTTGCACACCCCCTCATATATTTAACTTGCTGCCTTGGGAGTCGCAAAGTCGGATAGTCAGATAGTTGGATAGTCACAGAGTCCGAAAGTCTGAAAGTCAGAAGCCAACGCTTGAGCAACCGCAGAGTGTCCGGCAAAGAAAAAAACCCAAACTCAGGGGAGTTTGCCCCACTGCAACTCAAGTGGATCGCCAGAAAATCGCCAACAGACGTCAGTATCAGTATATTACAGCGACTTTGATGCAATATCGCGATGGCGATGGTGATGGCGATGGCGACATGCCGGCGAATACAATCGAATGGGTTAACGCAATCGGAGTTGGCAACCTCAGGAAAGGAAAGGGTGTTGGCCAACAGATATTGGCGTGATCTTTGAAATCAAGTACGATTTTTATTAAAATCAAGCGACTTTATAACTAAGCTAACACATAGGAAGGAAAGGATAAATCGATTTAAGGTAGTTCTGAATGATTTTAGGGTCCTTTAGTTAATATACTATCTAGGAATATGGAACATTGCAACCCCCTATATCCAGAATGATAAGAATGTAACCTATAACTATCATAAAATATATATTACTCTGTTCTTTGCTTAAGATTATATCTTAGTAATGTAAAAAAATGTAGCAAAACATGTACTATACTAACTATCATTAAATATACAAAAGTTCGAAAATAAAGATTAGGAATATTACCTATAACTATCATTATAACCCACTATTACATGGCTAAGATTTTATCTTAATAACCTTAAGATCAAGAAAACATATACTTAAAACTAAGGTGCAACCCCTTCCACCCTATTAAACATGTATATTCCAATCCAAATAAATATTATAGGTCAAGCTAAAGGTTAGGAATATATTAAAGTTTAAAAGCTTATACCACCCTATTACTTAACTGATATGTTATCTTAAAAATCTTAAAATGTAGAATAATTGAGGTGCAACCTATTCCGTCTTATTCCCAAAGGCTAGACTTCTTACAGACAGATGGATAGATGTAGCGCCTAGGGTCTGTCATTTGTCCTCCTTAAGCGATGCTAAATATTGTTTACTTTCGCGGCACATGATCCATCATCATCTCGTTAGCCAACCGGCTCCTGGCTAACTTTTATATATATGCGCAAATATAATTTAGTGGAAATTGGCTGTCTTTTAATGCGCAATAAACGACTTATTTAACACTTGGGCGATGCAAATTGCGAAATTCATTTAGGGAAAAAGTCGAGCAGAGGACCGGGACAGGAACTGCGACTTCAAAGGCACTGCAAGTGGGGACAACGCAGAAAGCACATTTACATATGCAAATTAAACCAGGCAACCGGAGGACTCGGTTAAAAAATTCGCTACAAGGTAAGTAAGTGAGTGTGTGTACGTAAGTATATGCGCAAAATACCCTAGGGTTTTCAATCATTACTCAAATTATGATGGTTTAATTTGGGCGCTTTCGGAATCCGCCGTCATTAGCCCTGCCTCTGCAACACATTCACATCCCCATCCCCATCCCCATCTCCATTCCCATCCACATCCACGGGGCATTATGATACCGACTTTATACGCACATGTGTATATATGTATGGCCGGGGTGCATAATGTGCAATGCAATCAAAGGCCTGTTTGTTTTGCATATACGATAGCGATCAAAATGTCAAGCCCCTGGCTCCGAGAATGAATCTGTCAATTGCAGAATATCTAGAACATTTAACTCTTCTCTTGAAAAGTTTTAATCGTTCTAGATTGCTGATAAATGGGGGAATTTTATTTGCTAATGGATGTAGGGCAGATGTTTTATTATAATATAATTGTTTTAATATTTTCTTATAAGCATTCTTATATCATAAGATAAGATGCTTGTGATCAAATATATTCTTCAAGCTTCTGAATATTTTGTTGGCTTACCAACGCTTCCGAACTTCCCTGAGTATAATAATAATAGTAATATATTATAAGATAAGTTATCACTATTCGTTGGTTTGGTATGCGTATGATCAAATATACTCCCCAAGTTTTGGAATATTCTTATAGTTATACCATAGTTACTGAACTTCTCTGAACTATAATATAATCATTATAATATTTTCTTAAAATCATTCATAAATTATAAGATAAGATGTCACTGCTCGCTGATTTTCTTTGTGTGTGATAATGGCTTCATCAAAAAGTATTCTCCAAGTTTCGGAATATTTTTTTTGTTATACCAAAGTTTCTGAACCCTACCTTAACCCTAAAACCCCCCTGGGAATCCCCTGTGCCTCATTAGCTTATCTGAGACAATATAGTCGAGCAGTTAATTGAGAAAACCGGGGAGACAAAAACGCTTTCAGCAATTTGGTCTAATATGTAAACTAAAGTCCGGACGACGGAAGTCGTTGGGTAGATAAACTGGACCCGCGCCGGAGACCGAAACCCAGGGCACCGAGTGAAGAAACTGGAACTGGCTGTGCGATATAGTTGGTGATTCATGAATATTTAAACGTCACATTTGGTCGCACTTTTCACGATGCTCATTAATAAGGAAAAGACGGCAGAGAGTGGTAGTGGAGGGCGGTCACGAGAAGATACAAAAAAAATAAAAAAAATACATACAGAAAGACGAGCGAAAAATGAAGAAAATGTGGCGATCATCGTTGGATCGTTTCAGCGTTACAGCGTTTTAGCGTTGGTTTGCCAGCGTTTTGGCTTGCGTTCGCGATTGCGTTCCGTTCGTTTCTGGGGCAGTGAACAAGTGCCCTCTCTATGCACATGGACACATGGACACATGGACATCCACATGGCCATCCACAGCCACATCCACATCGCCATCACCCATCACCATGATGGCACGGTTGGACAACTGTGCGGCACTGGAGAGAAAAGTTTTCTTTGTTTCGGTTTCGGTACGGTTTGGTTTGGTTTCGTTCGGTTTCGGCTTCTCGGACACAACACATGCATGTGCATCTGTTGAATATCTGCTGGATCTGCACTGCACTATACCATACCATACCATACCATAGCATAGCATACCACTTGGATATGCAAGATAGCGTCGTCTTGGTCGTCGTCTCCTATAGTTCGGTACCAAGTTGGATTTAATTTCATGCCGCAGTAGTTCGCGCATTCGTTTTACGCCGCAACATTTCCAGCTAAACGGCAACGGGAGCGTCCAACGACTTTAATTCGAACCACACGCTCGGGATCGGCGCATAAACATAAGCCCACTACTTATACGGCTCGTCGTCTTGGGGTGTGGGGGGGGGGGGGGGGGGGGTGCGCTACGAGTATTTGGTATTTTCAGCGAGGCATATTAACGTATGCATGAATACATAATCAGGAGCTCTAAGGCCCATGTTGTCAACCCCTCGAAAGACACTCGGGGGCTTCTCTCTTCGCAGGGTCTTTTGGATGGATAATGACCTTAAACTCGATCTCAGGCGACTTTGCACTTGCCACCGCAACTTTTGTCACCCATTGTGACTGGTATAAATTATTGGCAGGTGCATACCCGGTCACGGTCCGTAAATACAATGTCTTAAGTAATTCTAGAAATTTATATTCTTAATAAGCCCAACAGACCGACCAGAACTGGGCAACTTTGACCAAAAAAAAACAATGTACAAAAATTGGAAAGGCTCTCGAAAAGCGACAAGACCCACTCAGAAGAACATCTACAAGACTCCTCAGACGACGCCACATAATTTGTTCTCATTACGTTTTCGTGATTTTTCGAATTATTCAAGAAATTAATCATTTACATCATTACCACATTATCAAACGGAGAGCTCCGAAGCTTCGGCCCGCATGACTCGCTGCTTTCATATTAAATTCGTTTTCCTTTGATTTCGATTTGGATTTTTAGTTTGATTTTGGGGGCTGTCATCCGTCGATGACCGAAGACTGGACGAGTAAATGATCTAACCACAGCGAAACAGACGCCCCAGTGGGGGTTGTGGTCTGCCTCCAAATGAGTAAAAACTTTAATTGACAGGGGACCTTAGCATTCGATTCGAAGGCACTCGATTATGTACTCGATGACTAATAGTATTGTATCTTGTCCGAAATTGGGTTCAGAGACCGAAAATGACGAACGAAAATGGAGTTTTTCGAGGAGCAAAAACTATTTGATTGAAACTAGCAGAGTACAATGGTATGCAAAGAAAATATTACTGAGGACCTTGATTACTCGTACTGAAAGTCAAACCAATTTTGGCCAACAAATCTCTTCTGCCTTGCGTAAAGGATTAAAAATCAACCAAAGTTTGGGACTTGAAAAAATATGTTGTAAGTAAATTTTGTAAGATTTGAAACCATTTTCTATTCAGCAAATTAAAAATTCTGAGCAATCAAGTAAATTAAGTTTTAGTTTAATACCTAACGTAAGTATTCTTAACAGAAATGTAAGCCAACTTCTCTACAGAGAAAAAAACCTATATAACCAAACCAATTTCCATTCGATCGGATGCAAAGTGAATTGAACTGTGTTGTTTTTTATGTCAGAGTGCTATTGCAAACACTGCAAAGGAACTTTTGAAATTGAAATGCATCCCCTTTTTATTTGGCTTCAGTGTGGAACCCTCGCAGGCTTTGGCAAAAACAAAATGATTTTTTATTGTTCTCGTTTATTATTTTTTACTTTTTTTTTGCAACCTTTGACCACGCCCACGAATACTTGCGGTGAGTCCCTGTCGAAGGACATTTTTAATTAGCGCATTCACAGCGGGCAGAGTCTTTAGATTGAAATGCCTTCCGCAGCCGTTTTCGCGGCCATGGCCGTGACCGTGGAACTTGAAGGCGGAGAAGAAGGAAAAGACACAGGCATAGTTGGCCCTAAGGGCCTCTCTTCACTGTGAAAAATGGGGACCAAGTTGTGCTTTAACTTTCAAGTTATTTCACAAAGAAAATAAAAAAAAACATTTTTTTTGAATCGGTTATTTAATAGCTATTAAGAAAGCATTCTAGAAGCATTCCAGAAGCGTTCTGGATGCATTCTTAAAAAAAGAAAGTTTTTATTTCCTATACTCTACTTTATAAATCCCACAAAATGAATCTAATCTAATATAGCTTTAAATGTTCTCCCTTAGTGGTTTTATTATTAATTTACTTTTTTAGCAGAATTAGTGTAGTATATATTACTACTTTGTACCTATAGTATTTAAAGGTATATATTTAAAATAAAAAAATTACCCATTAAAGACACAATAAATCAAAACAAAGCTATAACCATCATTTAACATCAATTTTTTTGTAGTGTCCCCTTTCGGATGGATATCTGCATTGGGCGTATCCGTCGGCGATAGCGGTGACGTCGTCCACCCCGATCCGGAGTGATAGTTCGGTGTCTCTCCCGGGGTCGTCACCTCACCTCATCTTACCTCACCTAAGATCACCTCGGCGGCAGCTGATTCATTCCCCTACGCATTATTAATGCACATATTTTGATAATTGCCGGTTTCGGGCAGTCAAACGTCTGCTTCCGCGGTAGGCGTTCCCTTTTCCTTTTCTCTTTGGCTTGAATTTGTTTTAGTTTCGTTCGCTTTGGGTTGGATTACGTGGAATCCACACATGTATACTCGCATACACTCGATACACACGATAATCAACCTAGAAACTGCGGCTGCGGTTGTCCCAAAGATCAGGTAACTACTATTGAGCATCGCCCAAAATGCATTTGTTTCTCGCCGAGGCAGACGCGTAACCTCCTTTGATCATCTGTGCTAGTTACTGGGCTCCTCCAGTATAATTCGTCTTGCCGGTCTACGCCGACCCCATCCAATCCAATCCAATCCAAAACCATTCCAATATGTCTTACTATGGCTCACTTGAAATCTCGCATATTTCATTTATATTTCCATCTCATTCTTGTATTTACTTCCCATCCGTCAATCAAATGAAAATGACCAAAAGATTAATCGTTTCTTTCGGAATTTTGTTTTGATGTTTTATCGCCACAGTCCTCCAGATTACCGAAGCACCACGAACAATAACTCATACCCATACCACGCAATCTTTTCTCGAACTTGTGTGCCCTGTGTGTTGTACAAGTTGTGCCCCCATACCATCTCATCTAAACTCCATCACCCCTCCCCCGACGAACTATGCAAAGTTTTCGGCGTTGTCGTATACCTGACTGATTTTAACGCTCGCCTTAATGATACTAGAAAACGGGGGGTGTCCCCAGCCCAGTTGATCACCCTGCAGGGGAACTCGCCTTATAAGACCGAGGTAAGTCTTGGACACAATCCAACAGGATCAACAATTTTCAAGGCAATTATGACAGAGGAGACTCTTTGGAAATCAAGAAAAAGACTAAAATCATTTATTCTTGACCAACATAACTAGGCGAGTCGATATATCTAATCTTGTCCGTTTGTCCGTATATATGTTCTTAGATTTGTCCTTATGACTGTCCGTATGTCTGTCCTAAAATATGTCCTTACTTATCTTATTTTCTCTATCCTTAAATTTGACCTTATTTGTCCTCATAGCTTTCCGTTTATCTGTCCTTTAGTTTGTCCTTATACTTGTCCGGATATCTGTCCTTAAATTTGTCCTTATAACTGACTGTATATCGTTCGTAATATTTGGTCTCTTTATTGTACGGACATCTATTATAATATTCATCAGTATATCAGTCTATACATATCAGTAAATATATCTGCCCATGTGTATAATTCTGTCCGTATAACTTTGTCCGTATAACTCTGTCAAAAAGCCTCACCATCTGATTTTTGTGAAGCTATTATGTTAAAACTTTCACAATAGCCTTCTAGCCATAGCAGATAGTATATGACTAAAATATACTTGCGTAAATGATTTTTCATCGATTTGGTGGATTTGGTTATAACTAAGACACAGCATGGGACACGCTGACCACTCCGTGCCAATCACATTCACACTCGCACACACTTTCGCCTTTCTCCAAAATAAAAAGAGGCGAAAAAAGACCCACCGTATCGGACAAAATCCCAGTGCCAGTCCCAGTTTCAGTCACTGAGACTCAGTCACAGCCCCCAAAAACCAGCCTCGTCGGTCAATTTGATTTCGACAATATGGCAATCGACGGTCTTCAGTGGCCCCGTCTCTTGGCCTTTGTAGTTGTGGTTGGTCGATTGGTTGGTCGGTTGGTTGGTTGGTTGGTCGGTTGGTCGGTTTGTTGGCCAAGTTGTTGCCATTGCCGATGTTCTGGGCCGTGGTCGATGGCTGTGCTATGTCGATGGCGATGTCGATGTCGAGTAGATGGTCACAATTTAAATTAATGATTTTTTCTACGCTTGATCTGTGATAGTGACTGACATTTTCCCGTCATTTTTAAGATTAGTCCATAGTCATCGGCATTTACTTTCTACTTTTGGCGCACACTCTTTGGGACTTTGGGACTGGTCGTAGAGCGTAGAGCGTAGTGCATGAACCTCTGTTGGCCACTGGCATTGTGTCTGGAATCCCAGAACTTCGTCTCCGTCGCCGACTGCGACTCCGTCCATTTATTCTATGTATGAACGAGCACTTTTTCCCCGCATAAAGGAAAACGTAATAATTATGTAAAGAATCGCCCGCCCCTGTATAGTGTGTGTTCTGCCGCAGTAGCTGTCGCAAACAGTTCTGAAAATATGGATATTTTCCCGACGATACTGACTATTTTTTGGGGTAACACCTCTAAGACATGTTTCAATTTTGCCATTACCTAAAGTATCATCATATTAGTACTACAGAAATTAAAGTATTTATAATCAAAACCCTTAAATCTACTTATATTAGTCAGTAATCTATTATCTTTGGTTCCATCTTAAAAGTAGGAACTGCATCCTATAGAACACATAACCGCAACTTCAGAACTAACCTATGTTGGTCAACAAATTGGCATCACTGGTTCCATCCTAGGAGACGATATCCCAGACGAGACGACTTGGGAATCACTCCTTATAGAACACTTAGATCTCGAATCCCAGATCCCAGCGAGTGTGTGTGAGTGAGTGACTTTGATTTCAGCCCAGAGTGTGTGTCTGAATGTTTTCTTTTTAGCCCGACAATCGGGCACTCTGGCGCTTCAGCGGCATCATTATCAGATTGAGATTGATGGCTTATACCTCAAGAATCGGGCTTGGTCGGTGGCTATTTGACTGGATGCTCGGTTGGATTGGATTCGATTGGATGGGATGGGATGGGATGGGATGGCTGGATAACTGATTTGGTCGCTCGGTGGCGCCTTCGTTCTCCAGCCGCTGATACTGTTGTCAATAATTTGTCACAATCGCACGGCGCTCGGAACAAATTGTTCCATGTCATGTCTTTGTCAAGATTTGTCGATGGCCCCGCCGATAAGCTAGTGACAAAATAATTAAAAACCCAGAGTCACAGTGAATTGGTTGAAAATATATAAAAACGCAGGTCGCCGATGGTATGGTTTGGTATGGGATGGGATAGTTTGGTATGGGAGTGTAGGAAATCGAGATAAAGATTTGGGAAGTCATGCACTTACCGGCTATTACAAGGTGATTAAGACTCAGCTGCGACCGCAAAGGCTTTTTGTCAAATGTCGATTGTGTCCGCTTGATATATCAACAGGCTTGTCAGGTAGAATTTGGCCACAGTTAAAGGGTTTCGATTCGATCTGTCGTTGGTAAATAAACATGTAGTTTATTTTATAAATAATATTTTATTTTTATTAACCTTAAAAAATGACTTTAGTATTTTTTATCTTACCAGACATGGGGCATTTTAATTTAGTTTTAGAAATAGTTGCTATTTTTAAAAGATACATCAATAGTTTTGGGCTTAATAAGTTGGTACTCAAAGTATTTACGTAGATTTGTATTGACTAATTCGTTTTTTATTAAGCTTTAAGCAGTTAGCTTCCTTTCTTGATGTCATTACATTTAATGGCCCTCGAAAATTCAGCTCTGGGAGAACCCGGCTTTTTTCCAGACGTCTCTTCCTACATTGCACTGTGGGGCCACTGAGGTTTATTTGGAATGTAAATATTAAAAAAAAATATTATATCTATAAAAGATATATCAGAACAAGATATATTTAACACATTATGTTAACCTTCATGAACTTTAAAAAATGCCCTTTTAACTAGGCAACAAAAACTTATTTATCAAATGTGTTAAAATTTGAAAATATGTATATATGCATATAATAGTAATTATTTAATTTTAAAATGTAGGGAAGTTTTTTGTTTATTTATTGTATTAAAATTATTGTTTTGACAGTTTTTACCCACTGTGCATCGTTCGACCACTTGATTAAGTGTTAGCATACTGGCTTGGGAGCATATTGGAATGACCATCGCACGGTTAATGATATTTGAGACGTAATTTCGTTTCGGAATATTCAAAATTTCCCATAACTCAAAATCAGTGGAAACTATTTTGTGATTACCGCTTGTTACTGCTGTTATTCATACCGCTTTCTAGCGCGATCAATCAATTCAATTTATCAACCTTCCCACCTTTTTATGACCCCGTCTGGGCAAAAGAAGCCAGTCGTCTGGCACTCAAGGGATCCGCAAGATGTTACCGTCTCCGGCATTTTCACAGCTGATTAGGCCCGCATTTGTGAGAGTCACGGGAAATTTGTAGATATTACGCAAAGGGCAGGACAAGAAAATTAAATTTTTAAAGGTCTTGGCTACTATTTTTTAATGCCTCCTTAGCCATTTTACTTAAAATAGATATAGCTTAATATGTATAAAGTATATTAGGATACGTTTACATATATCCTTAATGAAGATCTTACATCCAACACTTTTCCCTCAGTGTACCCGAAAATCATAGGTGGTGAGGGAACAGAAGGGCAATTGGAAAATGTATGTACTTTGGAATGGGAGTGGGAATGTTTATATCTGCATCCGATTCTGGCCTGAAGACAACCTGCTGTGGCTTCGAACATTTCAAGATGAAACAGTCCTGATCCATTTCGTACACACTCACGTGCGCCCAACTCCCCGCGCCACCCCTTTTCTTATAGATCCCATACACACATATAGATCTTTGGACAACTCAAGTGTCTAAGTGCTCACCGACCGATTCGAGTTCCACTCCCCTGCTGATCTTCTGATCTGCTGATGCCTCTGTAGTTTCGGTTCTACATCGCCGACGTTCTTCTGTTTGAGAATCAGCATCCAGATCCAAACATTCGCATTCAGATACAGATACTATGCGATCTGGATGTGGCTATGGGGAAATGGGGATATTTTCTGGGGCGGTGGAGTGGTGAAGTGATGCATGCGAACGGTGAAAGCTCCCGGACTTTTCTCAAACCACTGATCAACGCCATCTTCTGCTGTTCTGCACTGAAAATAAGAACTGATAGTTGTAGATAAACCAAGTTTAATCACTTAGTCTGAAGTACTCTTCCAACACCGAGTGTATTTAGTGATTCAAAAGAAATACCACAAAAATACTAACATAAATACTAAAATGTGGACTAAAATGTCTTATTTAAGTATGTGATGAGGTTGAATCAACGAAATTATTATATTTTATTTACCCCTTTTAAGCCTAAACCTCTAAGCTTTAGTAACAGATTGAACTTTTTTTTTTATTGCCACCAGCAAAGGTAGAGATTTAGACAGCAGTGGTATTAAAATACTGACTTTCTTATAACAAAGGGTTTTAGAGGTTTCAGGATATCTTAGACATTTTATAATATTCTAGAGATTTCACAATGTAATATATTAATGATTTATTAGAAAATTCATAATATTGTGGAGATTTTTCAATGTTTCAGAGATTTTAGTTATGTTTTAAAGGATTTATTACGTTTTAGAGATATAGTTATCATTATTTTCGCTTGGGGAGGTTCTAGTGTAGAAAAAAGTTACCTAAATACATCTAAAAAAATTTTTTTTCGGTGCATGAAATCATGAACGTCGCCAACACGGGCCGAGAGAATTCCGAATTCGGCGGGGCCATCTGTTGCACATCATTCGCACTTGGTCTCTGTCGGCGCGCTGCCCTATATTAATGGTAATATCTTACTTTTTGTATACATTTTGGATTGAATGTGTTTTGTCTATTTTGTTTTTATTCCGAGGCAGGCAATTTTGGATATGCGTGGATTTCATATAATTAAATCGTCTTCGTTTGGTTTTCGGTTTGGTTTGCTTTGCTTTGCATCTTAGATTTATACTTTGTTGATACTTAACAATTAGGTATTGTGCTTCTTCTGTCTTTTGTTGTTCCGAGGCAATTGCACACGGGGCAGCTGCATGGATATATATGTATCGGAATGGACTGTTCGATTCGACTAGGTGGGGATATATGTAAAATCTATACATATATATATATATGGGTAGGTATATTTGTGAACGGGTGGACCGCAGAGATTGTTGGCATATGTGCGACTGGGCAGGGTGACTAATTGCGAGGGATACACTTACAAAAGTCATTAATGAATTAAAAGCAAAAATTATAAATGGTCGAGGTCGGTGGGGCATGGGCATGGGCATGGGCATGGATTGGCTATAAAGACCGTATAGTACATGTATAAAATATAAAATCATAGGAGCGTTGAGGCACAAAGGCGAACAAGGCGCACTAATAGGCCTTTGGAGTCAAATGCCGCACACTCAAGTCGGGCAAAACATCATCAGCGGCACCAGGAGAAAAACAGCTACAAAAACAATATCAACAAAGGCGCACAACGGGGAAACTTTTTAGATGTCTTTATTTTTTACTATTTCGCGTGAAAGAAATTACGATGAAAAATGTGCTCTAATAACAATTATGAATAAGCAAACAAAACGCCCTGGCCAAACCAAATGCCGCAAATAGCGGTCTCTACCTAATAGTCTCAACACCACCCCCGCCCCAACGAAAAAAAAACGAAAAAGATCTGGAAATATGTACATAACGATCCGCCATATCCCTTCTTCGGCGTGGATTCACCTCAAGCCATTGCCGATGAAATTTTATTATACTCGAACGTACTCGCATTCGTTCTGCCCGGCAAAAGAATACGCAGTTCTATCTATTCCAATATGTTTATATTTTTCTTTAGCCCACCCCCACACCCTACGAATATTTAAAAAAATACTGTTCCGATTTTGAGGGAAAAACAAGATATAAAGGTTTCCCGACTTTGAGATACCCACTGTTACAAAAAGTGTTGCCTACAATCAGGAGTAATACATTACACTTTGGTGAAAACCCCTTAAGAATTATAGGATACTTATAGTGAAGATCTATTGGATCACAATGGATAATAATGTATATACTTTATAGATCGATTATACTATTTCAACTTTAAGATACCCACTGTTACAGAAAGTGTTGCCTACTCTCAGGCGTAATATATTACATTTTGGTAAAGCTCCTTAAAAATTATACGAAATTTGTGGTGCATATCCATTGGATCTTAATGGATAATAATGTATATACTTTATAGATCAAATATAGTTTTTACGAGTACAATATACCTTTCACCTAATGAGTAACGAGGTAAAAAGATACATAACATCCAAAATTCATGCTAAAAACATAATGAAAATCAGATTCAATATCTTAAGGCTCTATGGATACCTTGTATTAACAAATTGATCAGTTTATCACCTGACAAAGAATATCATCTCTCTTTCGGTTTTGACTGTTGCGAAATAAATAAACAATAACCAACCGAAAATGGTATTTGGGTGCCACCAGAGATCTCTTAAACATTTTAAATGAGCTTTCAAAACCAATGAGTGGAAATGTACTAGACAAATAATCAGGGAAAATGGATTGAAAATCCTTTTTATATCTGAAGTTATCTTTCAGGTTGGCACTTTCTCAATGTCGTGATGATTTTTTGAAGAACTGCACATTCCAAAAACTATTCTTGAGATGTGCAAATGTAAAAAATGAGCAAAGTTGAAAGTGGCCAATGCTAAGATGTGTACATTTCGGCAGCATCATTTGTATTTTTAGCCGAGTGTTGGACTTTGTTTATAGGCAGGGATTGATCGGGTGAGTGCGAGTGGCAGCAGTAAATGCCAATCTGGCCAGGTTCTTCCTTTTGAGTTCTGTTCTCAGTGCCCGTTTGCCAGAATCTCCTCAAATTTATCTAATCGTCTCACTTCCCTCCAACTCTACGCCCATTTCCAATCCCATTCCACTTGTCTTCGAGTTAGTGGAGATACATAGTGTGGCGATGGGGATATGCCACGTGAAAAATAGCGGTCCAAAACTTTAATGCCTACTACACATTTTTTATTTCGATCTTGGGTAAACATTTAGCTGGAAGTAAACAAATACAAGACACTTAAAGATATTTTTGGTAGTCGTCGGTACTTGCGACCAAATGTAGACATTCTGCTCGGAATGTATCGTTACAAATCGCTTCGGTAGCTCGTTTATATAAAACGCAAATGATTTCTTTTTCTTGTTCTAATCTTTTCTGTTGTTTTGCTTTTTTTGTTTTTTGTATGTTTATTGATTCAAGGAATACGTTGACTCACGAGCCATTAACACTTCAAATTGTACTCGTACATACGACCGAAAAAAGATTTTTGTACCTTCATATGGCAAGTCACATTAATTTGAAGATATATACAAAAGAAGGCTTGCAACATCGCGCGTGCCTCTAGATTTTTAACAGTCTGGTCCTCTTCTATATCACAAAGTATTTTTGAAAGTGTGGGGTAGGAATTACATCACTTTCTAGGAACTTTTTGGAAAAATGTTGACATTGTAAATGTGTGTGTTAATAAATACTAAAACAATAAGAACTAGTTATAATAATCTTAAATGATTTTCAGGTATTTATAGTTTCTCTTATGGTATTAACCAAATTTTTTTTTATAATAAACACTTGTTTTATTTAATTTACCATTTAAGAAATAGGCCCTACTTGTTTTAAAATTTTTCTCAAGACAGTTCTAACAATTTTTATAATATTTGTCATCTTTTTTCCTTGCTATTCTCTCTATAAACAAAAGTTCTCAATCTACCCCTCCGAGTTTTTTAATTTTTCTAACCGTAGTATTCCCATTCCTTTTCTCCCAAGACAGTTTAAACCATTTTCATTCTAGTTTCTCCCCTGGTTGCCCTTTTTAAGGCGTAAAAAAATGAATTTGACTTTAAATGCCATCGATGCAGTCTCGAGTTCCCAACCCCTTTTAATTTCCTTCCTCCGATAGACTGACCAACCGATACAATGTTCGCGGAGTTGCTGCCTCTAATTTGATTGTTTTTTCGGTGTTTTTTGTTTGCTTTTTTTTTGTTTTTTTTTTTTGGTAACCCGAGTGCGTGCAGTGGACGATTTTGCTAAAGTTTGTTGCCAAAAAAGACGGCGTGACCCGGCCATGGTTAGCAGACATTCTCATACCCATTCCCAGTCGCAATTTGCGTGCTTGGCTCATATATTCGTGTATTCGGGTCCTCTCAGTCCGTTGGTGTCTTTGTTTGATCCGTGTGAATGTGAGGAACGATCGGCGGCGGCGCTTACGAGACTGGAGAGCCTTAAAAAAAATTAAGAATAAAAAAAAAAAGAGCCCAAGCCATAACAATAAGAAGGACAACAAAGGCCCACAGATTGGACGAGCGAACGAGTAAATGGCGAGGAGAGGGCTTTAAAAACTGTGTCCACATCATATACGATATGTGTCTGGGGTTCTAAAAGATGCCACTTTTTGACTTTACTGCCAGAAGGTAACACCCACCGGCCGACTCCTGCATATTTCGAATCGAAATTCATTAAGATTCATTCTATGAGCCCGAAGGCTCTGGGCACCAGGCTTAAGTTTTGGTCCCCTTTGATATCTTTTCGTGACCAAGAAAGGACCGAAAGGAACGGAATGGAACGGATGTTGCCCCGTTCTTTTTGTCGATCCACATTTTTTTCTGTTTTCTTTTTTTTTTTTTGCGCCCGGATTTAACGTCAAAGGCATCCATTTTGGCGATTTTTGTAACTTATAACTTGACAGCAAGCCAGCCAGCCAGCCAGACAGTCAATCAACCAGGCAACCAACCAGCGAACCAGCGAGGATAAATGAAATTAGGCACTTATTTTAATGGAGTCCCTAAAACCGGGGAATAATACCGCATACGACAGGCTGAAAAAGCAGCGCTTTGGCAGGAGGAGGAGACCAACTCGAGACGTCGGCGACAGTAAATGTTGGCCAGATTGTTTCCTCTGCTCGGCCACATTCGTATTATTGCAGGAATAATCAAGTGGGTTCCCAAAAAAGAAAAAAAAACAGAGGGTCTGAAAATGAAACTGAAACTGGGACGAGGACCGATGGAGACATGGAGACAAGGTTCCAGGTTCCAGGTTCCTCTGGCCAACAAAAATTTGCCTTTATTTGATTGTACATAAGGATACACACGTATGGACAAATCCATTTGGAAGGCCGACTTTTATTTGTTAATTTATTGTGATGTTCTTCTGAAAATTAGTCTAGAGGTTCCCCCAATTTCCCATTATGTATGCTGTCTTAAGCCTTCATAACTGGCCATTCGGGAGACAGGCTCATGTGAACCCGAGTTCCGATAAGGATGGCCAAAATGAAACCAGAGCAAATTGGTATTGCTGGTAGCCCTACGTTGATTCGTCGAAACCAATTAATCATTTTCTTTAATTTGTATTCCCCTTTCCCTTTGGCTTTTTTCCTTTCCCTTCACCTTCACCAGTTTTTGTTCCTCTCGAATGTTTTAATGCGAAATCAAAGCGTGTGACTTTGTCATTAAGTTTCCCGAACCCGTTGATAAGCCCATGGGACCACGACTCGAAAGCCCACTTGAAGAGTCGTATCTAATCGCAAATAGGAAGGTTCCAATGTGGGAGCCTGGGAATGCTACATCCGAGGTTTGCAATCAGTGTTCCTCTTATTTATTAGGTACCACTGCACAGTGGTTGTGGTCGGATTGGGATAGAGGTATAAAGGTGACCCTAAGCTCCGATTCTAGATTGTAAAACTTGGTCAATCGGATCTCGATTTCTAAATTTCATACCTCTTTAAGTTTGTCATGGAATTCTCTTACAATTGGTAATACAAATTTTCTTTTTACGTTACTTATACTGATGGTGACCCAAAACTGCACTTCAGGTGAAAATACCTTGATCATCGGATCCCGAATTGGATGAATAATACTTTTATTAGTTTGTGGGCAAGTTCTCTCCAAATTCTATTGACAATTTTTCAATTCACCTTAACTATTCAAAAAGGTGACCCCAAACTTTACTTCCAGAGCATATAACTTGATCAATCGGATCATGATTTCCTAGAGCCATACCTTTAAAAGTTTGCCACTTAACTCTCCAAAAATATAGATTAAAATTAATTTTTTCACATCGCAAAATTTAAAATGCCGAAGGTGACCCCAACAAACTGACTATTAAGTTTATGGATCAATGCTTTTACTTTTCCCTTTAGATATTACGTTCAAGCATATATGTTTCTTTCAGATTTTTCTTACCAAATACGCACCTTGAAAACAACAATTAAAATAGACTTTTACCGAGCAAGACTGGCCAAATCTCCCACTGTGCCACGGACACATCCAATCTGCGACGAAACCGACAGACCTCGTCGTGTCCGTTTTGAGTCATGTTGCCTTATAATAGACTACAGCTTTGAAGTTGTTTTGGCGATGACTTCGTCGCTTCATTCTCTTTCCTTTTTCCATAAATTTAAATTATTAATTTTTTAACCACGGATAAGATGACGGCGACGATGATTATGTCGTTTTATTATTGCTGCCGCCGCCGCCGCCGTTGCTGAAGCCTTTGTGCCCTTTTAACGAAATGAGAGTAATTTGTGAATTTTTTCCCCTTTTCCATTTTGCTCCGCTTGAGTTTTTTTTTTATTTCGAATTTTTGTGTTTTTTTTTTTCTGTTTTGCCCTTGCCCAGACCATTATGTGGACCAAACAAAGGCAAACCAATTTGACTACAAGCGGCCTAACATCAAAACCGTCGTCGCCATTGCGTTAAAAACAAACATGAAACAAACGTGAACTCTGGCTTCGGACACTCGGATATTTGACCTCGACGGCTGGGTATTCAGTTCTCCAGCCTCCCACGCCCCCCAAAGTGTATATAGTGCATAGGGTATTCATGAAAATGATTTAACAAAACGCTACAATACAAACTCGTACCTGTGGGCAAGGGCCGTTGAGACCCTGCCGAAAAGGATGCAGAAAGCTCATCCAAATCTGTGGAAATACTAACATCTTTTTTTTAACATTTACAATGTCCAAATTAATTAATTAAAAATACAAGGAAATAACAAAGAATGTGGTATACTTGACATCAAGGTCTTGAGTTCCGTATTATCATTCCCTGTTGTGGTTGCTCGCCGCAAATAACTGTCATCAGTTCAGCTCAACTAATTTTCCCATCTGTTTAATGTTGAGATATTATCACGCTACATAACAATTTTGTATTAACAAATATTTAGCTGGAAGTCCTAAGGAGGCATACAAATTTACATTAGTAACTTGATATGCTTAAAATAATTTAAATTTGGTCAATACTTTGAATTGGTAAAATATATATTACCTTTTTATTTGACTTTGGGTAGTGCCATTTAGATTTCGAGTTCCTCGTTCATTGTGCCCCGTTCCTCGTTGGCAACCTGCCACAAATAAGAAGTACAAGTGCGAGTAAACTTACGAGTGTTTGTCTTGGCCGGGAGGAAAAATCGCGAAGGGGGCATTACCACGACCCACGACCATGGCACTGACTGGATTTTTTTTATATATTTTTTTTTGTTGAATGCAGGCCATAACCTGCGCCTGCTGCTGGTGGCAATACCGCCAGATGGCCGGAGGTCTTTGCCGATGCAGTTAATGAAGATACGTTTCAATTAGCTCAATTCGAACGTGAAAGTGTGAATATGTGTATTTATAAACCCAGCCCATAAGGCCCTTGCTGGGCTGCTTGAACCAGCTGCATAGCTACTAAGCGTAGTGCAGAATACACTGAGAAAAACAAATAGTGTCTAGGTCATCAGTTCCTAACTAAAGTTTAAGTGTAATCTTAGGCTAAGAAACTTGTATGGTTGTACTTTTTGCTTAAGTAAGCTTCAAGGATTTTTAAAAATATACTAGTCAAGTATATCTTTATAAATATTTGTTTTTATTTCTCCCAACACATATTTTTAGGTTACAAAATAGTTTTTTAAAGGTTTAAAAAAATAATTGAATTTTTAAAGCCATAAGTTAAAAACGAGGTTAGTTTTTGGCGTTCAACCCGCATTTGCATACTACCTACATATTTAATTATAGACTTTCCACATTTTCCATTCAAGTACAACCACGGTGCGGTGCAAAATAAACAGAACGTTACAAATCCAAAGACAATGATTTCGACGCCAAGTTGAGTTGACTTGGTCCGAGTTGAGCCATGAATGCAATGTGCTATGCAAATAGTCATAATTGCAGGCAACCAGAAGTCGAAATGGTATGGTATAGCATGGTATATGGTATATGGTATTCCTGTTGCTCCTCGCCGGCTGATCATTAAGCGCAGTTGTTCACTTAACGCATGAAGGGAAAAACAAATGCACGCGCGAAAATTCCTAAAATCAATTTACCCTCCATGTTTATGGGAGCGAGTGCATTCTGCCATTGATTTGCTAATGTCTGCGAATGTCATTGAATGAGCTTGGGCAGGGGAGCACCAACTATAAAAGTAGGGACACCGCAGACCTACACGCAGAAATATAATTTGATAAATCAAATCCAACAGAGATTTATGTATTATAAAATATTACTGCATTACCAAGATCGTGTAAATGATATATGATAATATTAATTTCAGTGCATACTATAAATCCTTTACAAATATATATTTATGTTGCAGTCTAATCATAAATATGTAGTCAATTTAAGTTGCTGTGTAGGATAAAGTGGGAAATGCGGATTGTAGCTCATTTAACAAGAAAACCAATAAAAATCTGCACACCAAATCTTCGAGGGAAGGGGAAGCTATAAGACGAAGCTACTTTAAATCTGCAAGCCTCGCAGATATTGCACTGCAATTATTTAATTTGTGTTTAGAGATGTCAAGTGTTAAAATTAAAATGAACTCAATGGTCGTCGAGAAAGAAAAATAAATTATAAATTTTTTTAATTGTGTTATAAAGTAAACGTTACGTTTTAAATATGAAACGGCTTTACAAGCCAATTTCCTAGTTCCGCAAAGGATTCATCATGCCTTTGAGGCTTGTAACTCTCATAAATTAACCCCCACCCCCATAAATTCATTTACACGCACGTCATTGATTTTGGATTGGCCTTATATTTAGTAACTTTGAGATGGGGCTTCTTCCTTTTGAGATGATGACGAGATGTCCAGAGTCGAACCCGTGTAACATTGAACATTATTTATTTGGAACGGCTCCCAGAAAAATTGAAACCGAAGAGGGGATAAGTGTTCGACATTCCGTTGAAATGCAATTGGAATCTGCCTTGGAATACCACTAAATACCAACGGAATCATTCTTATCAGTGCAACCCACCTAAAAATTCAGCTCTTGAATGGTCATTTACTTAATGTTTCGCCTAATAGAGAAAAATGGGGAGGGCTTCAGGAGGTCGTCGAGGTCTTTAAGTATTCCGGCAATCAAGAGCCAAAGTAGACGCACGTGCGACACTCCAAGTGACTCATTAGCCCCATTCCATCCTTAAGAAATCCGCCACGAAAATCCCCATCCCCATTCCCATCCCCAAACCAAAAGTCCAGCAAACAACATCTGTGGGGCGTGGGGCTCTAATTTCGAATCGGCTACTTCCGTTCCAATATAATAATACTCGCATTTGTTTCATCCCGATGCGATTAAAAAGCAAAAAGAGAGAGCACACTTTCGAAACTCTGGATCTATGGATTTTCAAGCCCAAAACTTGGGGTCCAAACTAACAGCACATTGAAATACTTGGGCCCTAAGTGGTTTATTACGATAAGCGAGTTTCCCGAGAGCACTCACCGTCCGCGTTTCAATTACCATTGTCAATTCCGATGGCACTGCCTGCGGCTTCCTCGACTGAAGTTGGGTTGTTCTGGGCTGGGATGTTGGAGTGATGGGGTGCTGTTGCTGGTGCTGGGGTTGCCCTTCCTAGGGCAATTCCGGTACCGATTCCGATTCCATTTCGAGTCCCAGTCAAGTGCCGCGCGGACTTTGCCCAACATGTGAGATGATTGCCATGATTGCGCCGGCCACAAGGATTACAACTGACTAAAAAGGGGGGTCCATAAAACCAACAGAAGTAAAACAACAAGTGCGGAATTGAGGTCCAGCTATTTGTTGATCTTTTTATTATAGCCTTTTTTTTGTGTCGAACTTGCAAGTATCATGTGTCCGCAAAAAAACTTCCCAACCTAAGGAAGTGTATAACAATTATCAAGTTCTGGTGAGGTCACAGAAAAAGCCTTCTAATGTTTTTAGGACATTAGATTTGTACTTTTATTAAGCTCGCAAGATTATAGCTTCTTTTGGTATTTTATTATTACTCAAACTCATTAATATATTGCTCTGGTATATACTAAAACACCTAGTATGGAAAATAATACTAGGTACCCTATAAATATTTTCGTTGGTTTTATAACGTCCTTAGACTCTATATTCAATTCAATTCTTAACTATTATACAGATTTCTTTGTTTTAAAATTACATTATATATTACAATACTTAAAGCAGCATTTATTTAGATATTTATTTAACAAGAATTTCCCTAATTTCAAATTAAAGTTTCTTGCGATTGCAAGGGTAGATGCATATGAGTCGGGGCAGGGGCAGCTGGAAAAACAAAAAATAAACAGCAGAAAACAAAAAGCAAACACATTCGTCCTATAATCAGAAAGGCAGCGAGCTGTTAGCTGCGATGCACTTGAGCGTGACTAAGTGCGACTCCGATTCGGTGCCGATATACGAGGTGCGAGCGGTTCTTGGGCTGAAACCTGAGATATGGCCATATAGCTGAAAACCAAAACTACTACTAAAATGAAAACCAAAGCCAAAGCCCCATATTGTGAACTCAATGGCTCCACCTGCTCGCTGGCCGTTGCATTAATAGCGAAGCAATCAGGGCGTTGCAAAAGCGAACGCGCTAAGATCATAACGAACGGTTTAAATATAATATATTAACTGGATTTATAATGCCGAGAGATTGTGTGCCTTGGCCGCTTGGTCTTGCCACAGATACACTCGGAAAACGAATGAAGGGAGGAGCCAATTTTAAGTGATTGACCGAGGCTGTTTATATTCTTAACTATCTTCAGTAAATGCCAAAATATTTGGGTATCTTCTGTCCCTTAACTAGATTAAAGGTCCAAATTAAATCTAATTTAAAGTCTATCCACTATTTACATGGATATCTAAATAAACCTACATTAAATTATCAAGATTTATCTTTTACAAGTATATATAACCCCTTAAACGGTTTACCCTCAGTTATTTTATGGAGATACTCGACTTTTCGTTCAATTGGGGATCCATGAATAAACTAACCTAATCAATTTATAGTTCCAAAATTTAATTGGAAAGAAGATTAGAGCGAATAAGTTCGATTCAGATTTAGGTAAAAAATACTCTTTTCTTTTGAAGCTTTCCATCGAAATTTAGCCAAATCAAGGCGTAAAGCTAAAGGACCGACTGTTTTGAGCATCTTGCTAGATATGATAACGATCCCTATCACTTTAAGGAAAATTTATTTTTGACCCATTTTCGCATTTTTCATAAGGGGGTACATCATCTATTTTTGCGAAAACTGTCAAAAATCTAAAATTTCCAGGTTTAAATGTCAATCGATTGGAAATTAAACAACGAGCTCAACGAGGTATGACATTCCTAGTTCTGACTTTTATTTTTTTTTGGGCAGCCAAAAAACTGAATTTTTATGTCAAAAAAATAGGGTTGGAATTTTTGGGAAAAAGCGAGATTCAGATTTTTGTCAAAAATGCGATATTTTTTCGGTTTTTTAATCGTAGTTAAGCCAAATCAAGGCGTAAAGCTAAAAGACCGACTATTATGAGCAGCTTGCTAGATATGCTAACGATCCCTATCACTTTGAGGAAAATTTATTTTTTGACCAATTTTCGCCTTTTTCATAAGGGGGTACATCATCTATTTTTGCGAAAAATGGCAAAAATAAAAAATGTCCAGGTTTGAACGCTAATCGATTGGAAATTAAACAACGAGCTCAACGAGGTATGACAATCCTGGTTCTGACTTTTATTTTTATTTTGGCAGCCAAAAAACTGAGTTTTTATGTCAAAAAATAGGGTTGGCATTTTTGTGAAAATTTAAAAACTGAGATTTTTGTCCAAAATGTGAAATTTGTTTACGGTTTTTCAATCGTAGTTTAGCCAAATCAAGGCGTACAGCTAAAAGACCGACTCTTCCTATGCTAACGATCCCGATTACTTTCATGGAAAAAGTCAAAAATAAAATAAAATTCCACGTTTTGAATGTTAATAGATGAAAGTTTAGTTGTCAAAATGATTTCACTTCATTTTTTTACTGAGTCCTTAGCTCTATTTAATGGTTGAAATAAATAAAATACCAGGATATCCCCTTTAAGGACCTGTCTGCAAGCACAAACCTCATGAAACCTCAACATGACATTTTAGACAATTTTCATAGTTTGAGCCGTGGCCTGTGCCACAACCCCATCCATTTTCATACGTAGTTGTCGGCTGCAGAAGGCCTAGCCCCCTACCACCACCATATCCGCACCCCCTCCCTGTTGAACACCCCCTCACAACGGCGCCCCTGTCACTCAGCAGTGGCCACTGCGATTTCGCAGTCGCAGTTATTACTCTGCCCAGTCGCAATTAAAGCTTCAACAGCAGCAGCTAAGCGAGGAAAAAACTAAAAAAAAGAAGAAAAATAAAAATAAAATACAGCAGAAGAGAAAGAAAAACTAACGTCTTTAACTCTGCAGTTGCCGTTTGTTTCATCGTCCTCACTGAACACGCGCATAAATTTCGACTTAATTAGATACGTTGGGATGGGATACCCATATATATATGGGTATATATATAGATATACATATGATCTTGTATGCATTGCACTATCATTGGCATGTCGGTAGCAATGGCCGGCGATGTCTTTGTCATGCCACACTTGCTCGCAGATATATAGAGCCTACTATACTGGATATAAGCACCGATCTCTGGTCAGTGTACTGTTCTTTTCCACTTCTTAGATCTCCGACTTCTTGGATCATGAGTAATTGGCCTTCCAGCTCGCTGAACATCGTTAAGGATGTATATCGAGGTGGTTGGCTAATGAATGTGTTTGTCCAGATTACAGGTTTACATTATACCATACCAATTGGACTGTTAGATTTCTTATGAAGCTATGTGGTGAACAGATCTTATTGCTAATGTATCTTGAAAAGAATATAATCATGTTTAAGAAACCAGATTGTGCTATATTTACTCTTTCTGGAATTTGTATTTCTTGTTGAATACAATGTTTCAAATCGATATCACATTAGGTAAGGAATGACAGAGAAATAAAATATAATCCAAATGAAGTAGGAGCATTGAGCGAGCTATAAAGGGAGATTAACGAAATTTGATTATTTTTCAAGTCGTTTAAATGGTCGTTTATATCGAAAAATGCTTCAAAGAACTATAAAAATGGCTACAATGTCTGCTAAAATTTGAGTTTTTCAGCTTTGTTAATTTAATATGAAAATAGGTTACTATCAACTTGAAAGTGAAAAAAAATATTTAGTAATTAAATTTTTTTTTTTAATTCTTAGCTATAAATCTATTGGCTTATAATGAAATCAACCATTGTAATGGTATTTTAAGTTTATAATTCTATTCCATACATCTGCATATAAGAACAACTTGTATTTCTAATACTTTAAGCCGTTGCAGTAAACCATCGAGGGTCTATAATTTAAATTTTAAATTATATCTTTTTACCTATGCATCTTCCCCTTATGAAAACTATTTACTTTCTTCTATTTTCTATTTACTCGGATATCGATGAAGCACATTTGTACATACCATATCATGTCCTCAGTCAGGATTGCGTAAGTGCCTAAACAATGAGGGAGGCCACTGGGCATGGCAACAATGAAGAATCGCTTAGGTACAATACAAATAATCCGCCGAGTACTCGAACTCGAACTCCATTCTGTCTCGGGTCTCCGAGTGGGCCATCCAACCATCCAACCATCCATCCATCCATTCGATGCCATCCTGGTCTCGATACCTACATACCCAAGGAACCAGAAAACAGATGGCGCTTGTTCGCGTCTTCGACATTGTGCTCGTCATTAGGGGCTGCTCCTTCTGCTTGATTAAGGGATCGCGGGCGAGGATTGGGATTTCTATTTGGAATTATGACAGCATAATAATAACGGCAACCAGGGGTTAGGGGTCAGGGGTTGCTCCTGATGATGGCCATGGAGCGAAGCGATGCGATGATTGCACAATATTTATTTACAGAAATTATTATCATTTATGAGTAGGCCGTCTGGCGATGCATTGTCTGGTCGCTCCGGTTCATCGGTCTTATTCAGAACAGGGTCTTCAGTGCTCGCTCCTCACTTCACTTTCATGTTTTTTGGGAATCGAGACAGTTGCTTCCTTGATTGAACTGCAGCCTGTCTATCTGCCAATTGTTTGCTAAACAGGATACACGCTATGTTCGGAAAAAAGTGAAATAAAATATAACAGGGCCCTAACAAAAGGCACATATCATCCAAAGGCAATGAGGAAATTTTAATGTTGGGTAACAGTTAGGATTTTTAAGTTCGTATGTTAAGTTTATTTTTTATTAATACAAAAATTCTAAAGATTTATAGGTTATTTTCTTTAGTAAGGTATTTAAATGTTCACATTTTTTGTAATTGATCAAAATTAAGAGTGCGTACATCTCAAGTTTTGATAGTATATGATCAGTTTAATTAATAAAAATTAAGAGCATCCAATTCCCATGTTGTGACAGTATAAGATCAATCTCCTCAGTTCCCATGGGTGAGATCGTTACCCTAGGGGGCTGATATGACACATTTCCCTCCTCTGATGATGGGTCCACCAAGTAGCAGTGACCTTTCCCGCCTTTTCGCAATGCCCTTGAGCCCTCTTGCATTGCCATCCGATTATCAATTCATGGCTGCGACGTTATTACTCGCATCTGGAAAAGTGGAAAATGGAAAAATGAAAAAAAAAAAACTATATATATAGTTAAAGTTGCAGTCTGTGGGGCAACCGATCTTAATTTAAAATGAAAAAGTTGAATGCTATGGGGCGACGGCGGTTAGGAATGTTATGTAAATTGAACTTGAAAATCGCTGAAACAATGGAAAAGGTTTTGAATATTTCTCTCGCTTAATTAGTAAACGCAAGGAGGCGAACGCAAATAATTCTCCCTATAGAGCGGCGCAGTTGCGTCTTAAAGCATTCAGAGTCGCCAAAACACTGGGAAAATTATTTGCAGTAAATGCCATAGATTTTTCGGTATTTTTGTATTTTTAATACTTTTAGAGCACTTCAAAGTAGTGTTGCATGATATTGAACTGACCGAAGGACTGTCATATTATGGTTATAAAAAGCTTTTATCACGGATAATCTCATCCGATTGATTTTTCAGGAAAAGCAGTTCCTAAAACTCATTTTTCATTTTAACGCTTAGAATATTTAATTTTCTGTGGTATTTTAATACTGTCCGCTTAATTTTTTTTAGATTTATCTCTTTGATTTTGAGTTTTACAGCTTTTCTTGAGTTAATCAGTCATTTCCCGCAGTGCACCGTGGAGGAGGTGACGTTGTCGGCGATGGTGAAGGTGGCGCATAAATTATTTAACAACTGGTTGGCTAGGCTGGTGTGTCGTGTGGTTTGGGCCAATCTGGCCCGCTGATCGGCCCTCCAATTGCGATTCCCGACTTTGGGTTCGACTCGGCCCTCGGTCCGTTCCGCATTGGCGACGCAACGCAGCCGAGTCGAGGCGATTCGCGTCGAGGGCCCACGGCCCACATATCGAGATCAAGAGGGACTGGTTCTATAAGAATCGGGAACCGAAAACAGCTGTTATTAATTTTGCTCCTCTTTTTTTTGCTATGAAGCAAAAAATTCATGATAAGGAAGGATCCTAGAAAAGGTCCCCCAAACCTTCTCCAATATTATTATTGAGCATTGTATTTTACTCATTGGCATTGATTTTTATACTCTTTCAAAGGTTGTTGTAAGTGGAATCACATTGATTTGAAACATATTCAAATTGGAATTTAAGTATGAACTAATTTAAAGTGAAATTTAAGTATGAAAATATTTAAATTGAAGTCTAAATATGAAACATTTAAATTGAAGTTTATATATAAAACACATATTTAAATTTTAGTTTAAATATAAATCAAATTAAATTATAAATTAAATCGTAGTTTAAATATTAAACATATTTAGATTAAAATTTAAATACGAAACATATATAATTTTAAGCAGAAACATATTTAAATTTAAATACGAACATATTTAAATTGATATAAAAGAGGTTCACGACATTAAAAATCGAAAGATGAACGGAAAATTACGGTATTTTATTTTTAGACGGCCGTATTTCGCGAAATACAAATATGAAATTAATATTTCTATTTATTCCAAGTTTCATAAATGAATTAGTTTAAGTGGAAAAATTCTGACTAAGTCCTAATGGAATTTTCTCAGTGTACGATGGGTCTGCCGGGGCTACAGGTGTGAGTGCTAATACTGGCTACTAATATGTACGAACAGGTGCCGCAGGGAGTCGCGGTCACAGTCGACAGTATCGCAGTATCGTCGTGAAAATTGCTCTGGGAGACCAAAAATTTGAATCGTCTCTATCTGCAGCATTGTTATGCAAATGATGTCGCTCGACACGCAAACGCCACCGCCTTCGCCTTCGACTTTGCCGTTGTATCTGTCCCGGACAGATACAGATCCCTTTGTTGTCTCTACCTGGGGCGATTGCATATTATCATATTATCATATTATGCGACAGGGCCGCGGTGTTCACCTGATGGTTGATGGCTGATGTTCCACTGGGCACGACGAATGTCAACGCACAGCGACCTAGACGAAATGCTTTCGCATGACAGCGGAACATTGCCACCACAGGCACAGACTTCAGACTTCAGTCTTCGAGGTATTTAGTCTGGAAAACCCGGGGGTTTCTTTGTCTCCGAGGTTCTTGGCTAACTACTTATCCACTTGGCAGCTCGCATTAGGGTTATTTGAAGGCATGGTATCTACCGTATATGGAATACCTAAGGTCACATCCCTCTCACATGTTGCATGTTGCACTTCTTTAGCACTTTTGAAATATTTTCTTGGGTTTATTATAAGACATTACAGAAAACCCGATTGATTAACCCATAATTCTAGACAACAATTCCGAACACAAGTGATAACAAAATGATTTAAAAAAAAATTGAAAACAAATGCTTTTCTAACTCCATTTGGTGTACGGTCACTTTTAATGATCATTCCACACGCACCAATTAGCTGAAAAGTTTGTCAAACTGCAAATGAAAGCAGGCTTTTTCTTTGGTGGGTGGCCTTTTTTAATGACTTCTAATAAGGTCGCCTCGGGCTTGGAGCTAAAATCCACAGCCAACTACTGAGGATCAGCCACAGTGTGACCGATATCAACAACTTCGCAACAGTGTGACCATACACCGAAAAAAAGCTTTAGGTCTTTTTTTTTAGAACTTTTCTAAGACTTATGAAACGTTTTATACAACCAGTTTTTCTGATTTATGGAATATTTCAGAGAATCTTTTCTATGATTTATGATATTTGTTGTATCATATGATTTCCTTTTTTTAAGTAATTACCCAAAACACTTGAAGACTTTTCTTTGGGTGTAGTTGAGTCGATGGGCCACCTATTGCGGGATCGGTGATCTATAGCATTCGATCCCGATTCCCCCGCCCCATTGCCATCCCCATCAGCATCACGTGAGACGATTCCCCGCACAAGAGGCTGTAATTAGCGGTCAGGGTCCTCGGCCATCGCATGACATTTGGGCACGATGAATGGAGCCAAATGAAAGAAGAAAAAATCAAATACAAAAAAAAAACACGGCCAGGTTGCTCAGGTGTTGCGTGTTCGTTAAGATGCACTCGCCGATAAGAGTCAACAAACAATTTTCGAATTGTAAACAATTTGCGATGGTGTGTCTCTAGGCCGGGTCCATCCAACTGCCAACTGCCAACTCCCAACTCCCGATTCCACAGTCCTAGAGTCCCAGTTTTTAGATTCCGAATCGAGTTCTGGCTGAAACTTCAGCTTTTAACAGGCCAATGGGAAAGTTTGTGGCGATGGCGAGTGTGAATTTGACTCCCAGCACGGTCGGTTCTGCAGGCCCATCACAGATCTGCTGATTCGTTAATTAACTTAAGTTGCTCCACCATGAAAACTGTCATGCCGAATGGATGACTAACACAAAATCGATTTACTTCTTACCTTGGTAAATTAGCTATCATTCCTTTGGAATATGTGGGCTTAAAGAAGAGGTTTATGTGAAGTTAAGAAAAGAAACTAGATCATAAAAAAGGAATTATGCCATATAAGGAAAATAACTAAGACAGTTAAACTTGGGATTTTCAAGATATATGTATATTTTGATATCATGATCATAATGGGATTTATAATAATAAAAGACATTGCCTTTTTGATAACTGCAAAATCCTAATTCTTATCTATTATATTCGTTCTATATTTTTCTAAGGTATTTTTCCAAAGTTTATTTCAGATCGTATCATTTCACAGGTTTTCAAGATAGTTGCACATCACTTAAACCATTATAGGATCTTTAAAAATGGAATACAATGTCATTTAATGCTTTTTCTAATTTCCTGATTAATTTCGCTTATATTAGGTAACCCCTTTTTTTTGTTTTAAATATACTTTAATACCCATAAGTCTGGAGGTCAAATGAGGTACCCAAAAAAGGTGACGCGAGTGGACCATTTGGAACTGCGGGATGGGTCCGCCCAGTCTCGTTCCGCCCTTCATGAAAATAGACCTTGGGGCAGGGAATGGAAATGGAAATGGAAGTAGAAATGGAAATGGGAAATGGTCTATGGGCCTGAGAACACCGGGAGACGCGAAATAAGACTACGAACTGTAAACTCCAAACTCCAAACTCCGAACTCGGTGACTCTGGGACTCTGAGCGAAACGAAATAGAAAGGCGTATTGTTCAAGTCCGGGCGATTTTCAACAGCGTTAATTTTTGACATGAAGATAAATGTGTGTTCTGCGGCCTGGCTCCCCGCCCCTGACGGTCGTTCTAATGTGGGGGTACCACTATACCAAACTATATATACCATAATATACCATATAGCCATGGCTGTAGTGCCCTCCCCCGACCGCCGAATCCCAACCGATCCCAAGCGATCTCGGGCGATCCGATCGAGAGCCGTGGCTCTGGGTGAATGTTCTTATGTGGCCACGGCGAATGATCAAAGCCAATGCCGAAATCCAAGTCAAGAGGCACACGGCGCGGAGATCGAAAGAGAATTGACCGCAATTATGCGATAAAGATAAAACAATGTGGTGTCATCTTTATGGTTCTTTTTCGTCGGCCAAGTTGGTAAGGAATCCCCGATTCACCGATTCCCAATGTGCGGGAGTGAGCGGGATGGCATCAAGGTGATAATCTATAATTGCCCTTGCTACAACAATTGTTCCTTTAATTCCACCGCCGGCGACGACAACAACGATGAAAAACAAGAAAAAAAAAAACATGAAAGACAAAAAGACAATCTGTCCTACTGTCGCGGCAGGAAGGCTGGAAGGATGGGTTCTCGAGGGTTCGGATAAAGGACCCCAGAATATTGGTATTGTAGAGCCCGGAATACGGAATACCGAACCGGGTTCCCAACACAGACATTTGGTAACACGTGAAACGAATGCGTTGACAGCTTGAGAGTGTCTCCGTGTTGCGTGTGTGTCTCCTCTCCTCTCTTCCTCTCTCCCTTTCTCCTCGTCTTTCTCTTTCTGTCTTTGTGTTCCAGTGTTTGCCTGCGGTGGAAAAGTGATTAGGGATCAAAATATCGTTTATAACTCATAATGACCATGACAAATATTGCATTCATTGAGCTTCGCTTTAGGAGTCCGGCTTGCGGATCCCTTTCGGAGATGCCAACTTGGCTTTTTTTTGGTCCTTGTATCATATAGGTTGTATCAAAATAATATAAATTAATGTTTCTTAAACAATCTAAATGTATATTTATTATTTTTATTTTAGTGGAATGAAATTTTGTAATATTTTTAACATGAACTACATTTAAATTTATTTTTCGCACGTAAGTTAGTTTTTTATTTAAGCAATTTTTTTTACTCACTCAAGAATTGGATTACGATGTTAAAAGCTATTTTTAATAATTTAAAAATGTCATAATGTCAAAAAATATCCTCATGTTTGACTTATCAAAAAGGTGAGTGGACTAATTTTTTTTTCGCCGACTTAATAAGTGTTAATATAAAAAAAACGGGTTTCTTTTATAACTTAAAGCAGTTTTACAATTAAGTCTAACAACTTGTCGGATTTGTTTCAAAACTTTGAATTCATAAAGATTCCTACATACTTGCAAAAATAAGATCTTAGTTCCTTCTTAAGAACTTAGGATACCTCTTCTGGAAACTAGACTTATAATACCTAATTTCCTATAAATTCCCAATGATCTGGATATTTTTCGGCTGCTTTCTTTTTGGTAATTAAAGTGGCCACCTCTGTTTGGCTGTGTGCGGTCAGCAGTTGTGGTTGGGCAAGGGCAAGTCTGGTAGGCCAGCCCAACTGACCCTCAAGGACCGAGAAATTGAGGAAAGTAGATGGGGGTTGTGGAAAGTGCATGCACATGGACGGGCCCATATGGCACGGATCGCGATCGAGGGTTAAAACTCGTCGCAATAGCGTCATGTGATGTGACACACCCGAACCGCTAATGAAGGTTGGCTTTCGGGCGATTCGGTGGAGGTCCAAGGACAAAGCGTAAAGTCGCGACTAATGGGTAATCGTTTAATCGCTTATCAAAATTGCGCCCATCGCCTTGACTATATCGGTTCCACATTAAGCACAATTAGAGTGGTCGTGCCGTCAATTAATTTATCTTCTGTTAATTACACTCGTTATTTGTTAAGCATAAGGGTATATTGCATTCTTGATCGGAAACAACGAATGAGCGGATGTCTTTGGAAGTACAAGAGCTAGATTATTTCGATTGAACATGCAAACTGTCTGAATATATCGGAATTTATGGAATGTAAGCTCTATGTATATGATATATCTACTTACGTGTATCGTATTTTCAAAGCATGACTATTTTTTTAAGGTATTTCTTGATTTTACAAGGAAGTTTTCACTCGCGCCTTGGGGTAGGCAAATTAATGGGTATACTGTATTCGTCCCACTTGGCATTCTATATTTTTTTTTTAAATTACTATCGAGCAATTTCATGTTATCTATCCGTAATTAAGTTTCAAACTCACTGAGAAAAAAAGTACACTCACCAAAGAGATACAATAACATAAATACCTAATCTATTATTTAAATCATGGATACATCTTTATATAGAATGTCTAAAAATGGTGTTAGCATTTTATATACCATATAATTGTATAATATATTATTATTGTATTGTATAATATATTTATTCCTTCAAGAACTTTTAAGTTCCTTGATATAGTAACTTCACAGTGTAGTACAAAACGGAAGTGCGTTCAGTGTTTACTGCAGAATTCCCAATCAACATTCTCGTAAATTTGCCAATTGCCGACATACTTAACACAATTGAGCCGAGAGATACGAACTCAACTCGAATGCAATTACAATAGATAAAAAGAGAAAAGCGAGTCAGTTAGGGAGTTATAAGGTTGGAGTGAGCCGAGTTCAAATGGGACAGGCCAGGCAGACTCGTAGGCCTGGTAGAGTCAACAGTTTTTTGATTTATTTGTATTTATGTTCCGATTTTTAGCGTTGTCACCTCGGTGAATTGCGCACTTGACTCGCTGACCTGAGAAAAGATGGGTAAAATGGGTAAAATATGGGTAGGGTAAGGAGCTTAAGGGTACGAAACACACATCTAAAATAAAAGGATGCGCCACCGAGGCTGGCAAAACAATGAGATTGCCGAATTTCAGAGAATGCCGTTTCGTAAACGTTTTACGCTCTAATCCCCCATTGTGTGAAGGGCAGACATGTGTGCAGGAGATCGGTTTTTTTTTTTAGTTTTGAGAACCTGCTGCTGCTGCTGTTGCTGCCGACACCCTTGATTCCAAAACTAATTCTGATCCCGGTCCCAAAGATGACAGCTAGGTGCGGGATTTTTGTCATTTGTCGCCCTGGCCCTAAGTCAATCCTCATCGGCCACTTGACTCAAAGTGCCCATTACCACACACTTTCCACACTCTTCTCCGCCATCCTCACACATCCCATACCTTTGGTACCATCATTCGGGCCCAGTTTATTGGGATTTGGCTTACTACACACAGAGGTCCCAGGCGCAGATGCAATCGAAGCTGGTCCAGACGGAAATTCGAATCGCCGCGGGTCATCAGCTGCATGGAACCTCCAGTTCCAGTTCCAGTCGCAAGTCCAAGTCCCAGTACCCACCTGATCCTCCCCCAAGAAGCGATCCTATCCGATCCCAACCGAACCGAACTGAACTGAACTGAACCGAACGAAACCCTCTCCCTCGCGATGAGCTGGCCGATAAAGGCACTCGGAGTTGGCCGATCGATTGGTCCCTAAGTAGCTTGCACCTGGCCAAGTGCCCCTCGATAACTCCACCAACTCAACCACCCACCGCAGTTGGTATAATGGGATCTCGAAGCTCATGAGCAGTTGGGCAACGCTCTTGTAACATATATCAACCCTGTGAGAACCCTTTTATAAAGCAGGATGCAGCTTTTGCATGGGTATGTCACCTTATCTTGTAACTGTGTTGTAATAAAAGTATGATATCATATGGGTATGCACCCATAGTATTCTATTTTTCAATATATAATTTTGAGATAATAGTAAAATGGGTTATAATCGCTTTAAATAATATCTTAGTTTCTAGAAAACTATAAATATAACCTTTTTATAATGCAGGATCTAGTTTTTACAATGGTGTGCCATATTATTCCATTACTTTGTATTGTATTAAAAGTCTTGTAGAACATGGGGTGTACTTATATATCATTTTCCCATTTATTATTTTAAGATAATAGAAAAATGTATTGAAATCGTTTACTATGATACCTAGAATAATGATAATAGCACAACACCGCAATATTACTTCTAAATAATATTTTTAATGTTTTTTTAAGACAAGAAATACTAGTGAATTGAATATATATAAGTTTGCAATATATATTCTTAAGGATAATAATAAAATGTGATAAAATCCTTTCCAATGATATCTTAGTTTCTTAAAAATGATTTTTACAACTTAGAAATATTATTTGTAGAAAGAGCATAATTTGGGAATACTTTCTATAATGACAACATTTTTTTGTAAATAGAAGAGTTATTTGTGAATCGTATAGTACGTAATCATAGGAAATTATAGGTGCAGAGCAATCCTTAAAAGCACCACGTCCCACCTTATCCAGTCACCAGGTGAAATCTCCATTAACACACCGAAGTGCACATCTGCTAAACCCCAGCTTGGGGCCCCAACTAAGTCATTGCCGATCGTGAGAACTTGGCTTAATTGATTTCTACAGGCCTGGCCAATGAACGGCATCAGTGGAATCCGAATCGAGTATTGAGTATCGGGAGTTGAGTGTTGAGTACTGAGTGCCACATATGGGGCAGCTTTGGATTGCACAAGTTCAAATGCCACGCATGACCGTCACAAATCCAATGTAATCTCCGCTGAGATTTTTCACAATGCAAATGGGAATTTCAAGAGTGGCTAGAAACGTTCTCTACTAAAAAGAAGATACTAAATACTACTAGTTATACTAAAATTCTTGATGGCTTTACAATTTTTTTGATTTTAAAATAGAGTGGGGTAAAACCGACATCACCCCAAAAATCTAACTTTTCCATTTTAAGAGAGCTGCTTAATACATTTTAATAGCATATGATATCATTATTTTTTCTAGTAACTTACACTATTTTTCCAAGTGCCTAAGAACTTTTTGGAGCTGCCTTGAATGAGGCTATATATGTATGTGCATCTGTGTTATCTGCAGGAAAAGAACTACGCTTTTTGGCCCGCGGCATGTTCATGCTATTTTTTATTATTCGTCCTCCCTAAGTGATCGATCGAAATTAAATAAGAAAAGTAGGCACAACGCGAAGGGGCAGGCGGCAGGAAAATGCCCAGTCGCCGTGGATCTGGTCCCACAAAAAGTGTCTGCGGAGCTGGAAGAGCGATGGTTAATGTGCGTTTAGATACCAAGACATGTAATTTCGCAGCTTTTGCTTGGAACTCGGCCCTTCGCGCAGTCGAAATCACTGGATCTGGTCAAAGTGGAGGAGCATTTCTGAGTTTGCTGGACACACTTGTCAATACCGAGGACCCAGGATTATCTCACCCATCGACAGTTGGCGATTTAGCCTGCACTCAGAAAAATGACGTGTAACTTATACTTTAAAAATAGGTTTTAATTTGATTTAAGACAAGGGAGCCAACTTTGCATAGTATAAGATGTATATTCATTGAAAGAAAGGATCTCTTAAATGATATATCAACTAACTTATCGGTTTCAAAACAAAGGTATCATTACAAATTTTATAAATTACTATATCTTTAATAGGCTATTATATGGGAAAATTCTTTTTTTTTTACTTATATAACCTTTTACATTAATATTTTAAGTTATTTTTTTATTTTAAGGTTCATTTTTCAGCCTTTAGAGGCTGGTATCAAATGGTTGAAGCTTATATAGTTCTATAGGAAAGTATGTGCTTCATTGCTAAAAATGGGTTCTTTCCATAAAGGAACTGAAAGATAAAACTACCAAAATGGTACACTACTTGTAAAAAATAGTTAAATACTATAAAAAATAGTATGTATTTTGACATACTTCCATGGGTTGTTCCAAATTAACTATTACATAGGTAAATTTCACCAAATGTTTTTTTCTGTGTAGGTGTCTCTTTAAGTCCTACAAGATATGTTTGCATAATTTAATTGGTATCATATATCAGGGTAACATTAATTTTGGTAGTTGGTTTATAAGAAGTATTAAAGTATTTTTATAAGTAAAAAAAATATTTAGTAAGCGTCGACCTTGGTGACCTGAGATTAGCATAGATGGTGATTATGATGGACCCCTTTGGATACCCTACCCTCTGGGCAGTGAGTACCCTACGAAATGGGGGGGAGGGGTATTTTTTCGTTAGGTGTTGGGTGATGATGGGTGGTGCACTGCTTAGCCGACGGCGAAAGGCGAAAGATACCCCTGTGCGACAGAGAGAGCGATAGACTTTCTCTCTTTGCCATGCGCAGCCATCCATTCCGCTTTCGACCAATAAAGCGGGGAGTAGGTGCACCTGGCCAGGGAGAGAGAGGGAGAGGGAAGCGAGAGAGAGAGGGAGCCAGAGAGAGAGAGGGAGCGAGAGAGAGGGAAGGTCCTGGCGACACATTTTCATGTGTCACACGGAGTCCTGTGGAAGCCGAAAAACCCCCCCTCCGCATCGAGATCGCCGCTCTCTTCGGACTTCGGATTGGGTGCCTGTGCGGGGGAAAGGGAGAGCGCTATGGACGTGGGGCAGGTCCTTTTCGGTTAAGGACTTGACCCCCTCCCTGCCCCCCATCCCCCCTCTCCCCACACAGACAAATACATATGTATTGCTTATCCATGTGCAACTTCTACATGGCCATGCACACCAGCGTATTTACTTTCGCATCCAATAAACAAAATGTGTCTACAAATCCAAGAATACGTATGTATCTATATATCCACATAGATACACCCATACATATATATGGGGCCATAAATTTATCCCATTTGTATGCAATTGACATTTGGTTTCTGCATCCCAATTCCCTGGGCGAAAAACTCTCCAGAGTCTTGGGTTTTCGGGATTGCAGTTGCGAAACCTTTGAGGCGGACATAAAAACGCTTTTCTGCTATTCATAGTCGTACATAAACCCACATTGTTGGGTAATTTGGCCTTAAATATTCACAGGGCATCAGGCATTTAAATTGCAAGCAAAAAATACCGATTAATAACGATTCCACTCATAAAATAATCGAAATTGAGAATTCATTGTGATCATTTAACACATATAAAAGCTCACAGATTCAAGTATCCAATAAATTAAATTAAATTCATTTAGAAAACTTAAAGTAGATAAAATTCCTCGTTTCTACATAAAAAACTTTATAATGGTTTTGGAATTCAGAAGAAGATCTTAAGTTGATGATTATTGTATGCAATCCGAAAACTATTTCAAGTGACATAAATCAAAAATCCTATCACTTATCTGCTATAAAATTGATCATAACTTAACTTTCAAGCCATTTTCATTAATTATTCGTTTTTTTGGTGACCCAAAAATGCTCTTCAAGAGTCCATAACTTGACCAATCAAATGCCAATTTGTTTAAACCTAAACTTAATGTTTTTCTAACAATCTGTACGAACTTTATTAGTCATTTTCAATGATTCCTTTTAGTGGCAGAAAGGTGACATTAAACTGCCTTTGTAAAGCCCTTTACTTATCGTATCGAAACTTAAAAAAAATATTGTGTACATTTCTTAATTTTTTTAAAATTTAGTTTTGATGTTTGTCCATTTATTTTATTGGATAATTTTACTTTTGGAAAGGTCTATTGTTGCTCATTTTTTTTATAAAGCTGTTCTGGAAAAGACTCTTATTAAGAAACTTACAAAAAGAAGAGCCAACATTTTAGAACATTTGTTGAAAAAGTTTTTTTTAAATGCGTTACAAAAATGTATTACCTATTGATAAACAAAATACCGTTAAATTAAAATTACCAAAAATATTGTAAAAAAAATAAACCATCAAAATTTTAAACTCAAAAATGAATATTACCATTTACATTCATTTCTGCCTTTTTCAACCTCTAACCTAATTGAGATCCTAAGTACTCACAACACTTAGTTTATGGCTATGTTGTTCCAATTATACTGGACTCTAAGCGAAAATATATTTTGAATAAATTACCATTTCGCCTGGAAAAACACCAAGTGCCCATCAATAATTTCTATTGATAGATAATTATACCCGAATGATAGGGAGGAAAAAACTAAAATAACGATATCGACCAGAAGGACTCGCTCTTAGCGAGCGAAAGAGCATCGAAATAGGCTCTCTTTGGTACTCTGTGCACTCTTAAGTCTGGCACTGCTTTCAAACTGCTTGCTTTGCTGGTCTCTCCGCCTGAGTGCGACAGAGCTGGCAATACAAACGAATGGACAGTCGGGCTGTGTCTGAGTGTGTGTGTGTGTGTGCGTGTGCAATGGGGTGCTTTAACTGTGTGTGCGAGTGTCCAGAGAATTCACATGTAAATAGAGCCGCTGCGTGTGTGTGCGTGCTTTGTTTGGCTCCCCGAGTTGTGTTGTTGTTATTGTTTTTTTTCTTTCTGGTTTTCCAGTTGCTTTTTTTTTTGTTCGTTTCGTTTCGTTTGGTTTGTTGTTGTTGTTTTCTCGGTGAGCGGAGCGCCAAGCGGCAAAAGCAGCAAAAGCGGCGGCTCCGTGATTTCAAACAGTGAAGTCGACTTGCCGCTGCCGCATCGCATCGCACCGCACACACCGCAATCGGTAATCGAATCGGGAATCGCAACGAATCGGCTCGAAACGGTTTTCGAACAAAAAAATATATAAAAACATATCGGTTGATGTTTTCCAAAAAGAATATATAACCAAAAAAAAATAATATTCAAGCAAACGAAACGGCCAGCAAAGAAGAAGAGAGAAAAAAATATCGGTGTTTTGCCGTCGCTAAAACCGTTAGTTTCATACATTTTCAGTTTTGTATTTTTTTTTATTGTTACCATTACTGTTTTTACTGTGCAAAAAAAAAAAAAAGAAAAGAAAAAAAAACAAGGAAACCGAAAAATAAGAGAACAAAAAAGGATTCAAGTGAATTGGTATTGGTATTGGTGCTCCGCCCCTCGCAGGACATTTGTGTGGGTGTGAGAAAAGAAAAAAAGTAGTGGATGGGGTGGGGGACGGGGGAGGGGGTGTTCCAGGATAACGGCGAATGTCCTGCTTCGTGTGCCTCCTATTTATTTACTTCTTTTTTCCCTTCGGTTCTCTGCTGCCTCTTCCTCCTCACCTCCTCCTCCCCCCTTCTTCCGCATGCCATTCCAATCGCCATCTCTTTCGCACCCGCTGCAAAGTGTCGCCCGACGTCGTCGTCGTCTGTCGTTTGTCGTTTGTCGCTTGCCGTTTTGTCGCTTGTCGCTGCGTCTTTTGGATTGGCTTCCTTGCTTTTTGCCGTGCGTTTTGCGTTCGTTTTTTAGCCCACCCACCCACGCCCACTTCTTGGATTGGATTACATACACACACACACACTCACTCACTCAGTTCCAGCTCCTTTTTCTCTTCTCTTTGATACACATATTTCTTCTTTTTTTTTGTGTCCCCAGCATCTCTGCCCGCAGCGCTGTCGGCGTCGACGTCGACATTTCGTTTTTTGTGACTCGTTTTTTGCCTGCGTGTGTGCGAGTGCGTAGCGTGAGTGTATGTGTGTGCTCGCTAATATTGTCGTCGAGTGTCATTGGTCGAAAGGCAAACGAATGGCAGGGGGGTGGGGGGATGTCTCTTTTATTAGAACGAGAGAGTGCGGTGGGGCGTGGGCGAGTAGCCGAATGGGTTTTTGATTGTGTGTCGTCGTCGTCGTGCGCGCGGGTGTCTCTGTGTGTGTGTGTGTGGGTGTCCCTCTATCCCTCTGCATGTATGTGTGTGTGCCTGCTGGTTTGTTTGTGTCGCAGCGAGTCTGCGGCGAGTGCGAGCGAGATAGCGAGAGAGAGATTGGACTGCATGTGCATGGGCGCGTGCGGGTGCGAGCGAGCGAGAGAGCGAGAGGGCGAGAGAGTGCAAAGTGCATGAAAAGTTTTTGGCCAGCGAAAAATGGCGACACATCGGGTCGCAAGTCGCAGCAAGTCGCAAAAAGCAGCGACGCGACGACGTCCCCAAAAAGCAGCGCCAATTTTCGCTCGGTGTCGCGCGATTTTATAACCGTTCTCAAAAGCGGCGGCGGCACTGCTTCGCACGGCGAAAAGAAAACAAAAAAAGAGAGACGTACAATCTATAGAGGAAAATAAAGTTAGGATCACACAAAGAACATAGCCCCAAACCAGAAACCCAAAACCCTCGATTTAAACAAAAACCACAGCCAATACCAAAACTCAGTGCCGGGATTTCATTTCATATGTCTAATGTCCACTTATTTTTAGCCCATCAATATGAACAAGCAGGAAGAAAACGAAGACGTATTTTAATAATACAATAAAAAAATATTTAAAATAAAAACTAAAAATAAAATTTAATAAAAAAAAAGTAACAACAAACGAAGAGAGAGATTATTTCGAGAACAACAAATAAATCTCGTGCACACGCACGTGGGCTTGCATGTGTGTGCGTGTGTACTAGTGTGTGCCTGTGTGTGTGTGTGAGCAACTAAAACAGCATCTACAACTACAACAATGCACTAAAGCAACTGCAACAACTGCAGCAACAACAACAACGACAACGCACCGACACCAGCAACAACAACGCACACCAACACAAAATATACAGGTGAGCTTAGCCAAGGAAAATCGGGGAAATCCCCCAAAAATTAGTCAATTATTTGGAAAACTTAAGTACCTTTTTCTCATGAAATACCATCAAATTAAGCTCAAGGATACAAAAGATATTCCTTAGAATTTTGGTACTGATCTACTGGATTTGATTATTTTTTTAGTTATGTCTTTTCATACCATTATTGGAAAATGTTTCAATTTCCAGTTAAAGATTACAGTCGTTGGGAACTTTTGAGTAGTAGTTAAAACAATAAGTTGAGGTTCAACTTGATATACTATGAGATACTATGCAAAAAACATATTTCTCTAAACCATTTATGGGTGACAACTGTAGTTTGTGAATAAATATAGGTAGCTCTCTTTTGCTCGATTTCTTACCTAGATAAATGGGATGCTATATAAAAAAACAGATGGAACATTATGATGAGGGCCTACATATCGTATACGTAATATGTTTAAAGTATGGCAATAAAACCATTTACAAAAACCAAAAATAAAGTCAGTTCATAGGAAGTTCTTAGTAGTTAATCTATAAGTAAATAATGATCAATAACAATTTTGTAGTGCTGAAGAAAAATGATATTTAAATTTATAAGGTTCTAAATTTTGTTAAGTCTTACAAATTAACTTCTCGAAGCAAAATAAAAGTAGGCGACAAATAGGATCAGTTACTATGTGGTTTTCCTTAGGATCGTCTTGCCCTTTTAATAACAAGTTCAAAAATAACACATTAGTGCTAAATAAAATATATATACCACATGTATGTTGATAACTCAAATAAATAAACTAAAACGATATGTATTATATCCCCATAATTTTGTACAGAATCCGATATTAAAATAGATAGCATTCTTTCAATGTGGTTCTTGGCCTAAGGCTATGCTGATTAAGCTCCCAAACGACTTGCACTTTCATCTTTATTATGATCATACACAGATATTTACAAACATACATACATATGTACCGGTTCCGTGTTTCCTGTCAACTTTCCAGTATCTTTATTTTGATCAAGTGCGATTTAATTAGCCTATTTGTAAGTGAGACTGCATATTGTTAATTTCTTGTTGCCGGTAAACCTGATTGTCAGGATCAGTGTATGGCATAATGTAAACATTTTTCTTATGGCAATGCATGCGCTTTTGCATTGTGCTATATTTACATAAATCATTTGTCATTGTGTCATCGTGATTTAATAGGAAAAGACATTTTCGAACAGTTATCAGGAAAAACTGATGTATGATAGATCCTTGATTTGTTTTTATGGATGTTATAATCCCTTTAAGATACATTTGCAAGCAATCTTTTAGCTTTTTCTAGAACTACAACTGTCCTCAACAGTATTTGTGGTCCTATCAAAATTCCTTCAGTAAGAAAGATAATTAAGGTTAGTGATTTATGTCAAAGGAATAATTTAAAAAATTATCCCTTCTCTTATCCACTCTAAAAATCAAAAAAATGCAAATTCTTTAAATGGCGATGAACGTGAATTTCCTCATGCGCCCATCTTTTCTAGTGCTTTTCAAAGCTCTTTCATTCAGCCTTGATTTTCCCTCCAACGAGCACTCCCCACTTTTTTCCCAGCCATATCTTCCATCTGGATTTTCTCATGAATTAAACAGGTCATTTTGGTTTTATTAATTCTCTTTTTTATTCAATCTCAAGGTCGGTTCCGCGCATATAAAATAGTATTATGTCTGTGTGTTCCGAGCACGTGTACGTTTGTATTTGGTGGAGGTTTTTGCCTAAACATTGATTTCCTATTCGCAGAAGTGATGAACAATAAGTGAAATGTGGATATATTATATCTGGGGTTCTTCCATTCGAAAATGACAAATGAAGACACAAGAGATTCAGAACGGTAGCAAGTGAATTCGAATGCCAGTGTGAATGGGAATGGAATATACCTGACAACAGTTCCGACATTTGCCTTTTGTCTTCTTGTTTAACTCAACCTTTGTCAAATATATATAGGTATACGTTATGGATATATAGATATATAACTATGTATAGATGTATGTGGGCGCGTCACAGCGGAGGCCATAACTATATAGTCATATAATCGGTTGTTCGTGAGCTGTAAACACAAGCATTGTAAATTTACACCATGCTTATAATTAGCAATAGAACGGCAGTTGACTTTTCCAGCTTTATTTACAACGGCCCCTACACCCAGACCTCTAGATCCCCTACCACATATTTCGCATGTTTTCACTGCAACCGCAATTGAGTAAAAATGTTAGGACATTGTTTTTAAATTTACATTTTTGTAGGGAAATCCGTTGAATGTTGAAGTTCTTGTTTCTTGTTCTGGTAATATAATTCATAAATATAATCGCTACACCATCGCTATAAACGGATTATCTAGGTTTTCTTATATCACAACGAATATCTGGTATTTTGTAGTGTTTTTAAAGAATATAAATACTAAAAGTCCTCGAGACTTACATTTAAATAGGCCCTATATCAAGAAGATAATAAAATACCTTCAAGAGTACTAAAGACTAAGAAAACTAAAATATTTAAAAGAAACAAACAAGTTGTGTTACTAATTAACAATGAAGAAATTAACTTTCAAGTCCTAGCTTTTGGAGGAACATAATATCTAAAGAACCCCTTTTGCCAAAGTAGCGCTAGATTCTTTGTATAGTCAGAACATTTAGCTAACCCGTGTATTTCAATCCATATTTTTTCCGAGTGTCTTACTGGGGAAGGTGGTTAAGAGACAAAGACCAAATGACAGACTGGAACTGCAGCCAACACCTGGGATCATCATGCTTGGCTGACGGCAAAGATTGTCGCTCAGGCGTCCACAATGGGCGCCAGTTGAGAGTCAAGAGTGGAGAGTTAGGAGTGGAGAGTGGAGAGCTGAGACGGAGGCCAATGCTTCGATGCCTCCAGCTCCGAAAGGCCGATCCGAAAGCCCCATCCAAAGTCCGATCCGATCCAACCGCAAGGTAAACAGTGCTAAAGACCCTCTGACACTTGCCTACAGTGCAACTGAGTGTCAATAAGCTAAGTATAAGATTCATTCTCGGTTAAGTTGATACCTTAAAGGCCAAATTCATTATACCACTATATAATTATGAAAAGAGTTTTTCTGTAATCTAACAAAATACTGACCAAAACTGCCAAAGTGTCGTATTCGGTATATTGTTCTTGATGACAGTTCCAATTTGGTATATCGTTAAGTAATTTGGTATACCAATAATTCCAGCATATTTGTTATGGAATTATATGGTTTCTTTCCTATGTCGCTATGTCTTCAGTCAGTCGATCAGATGGTTAACATATGTATGTACCTTTGGATCTTTAGTTTCTAATTAGCACATTTTGCCAAAGTGAAGTCAAGTTAAAAATGAGGTGGAAAATCCAACTAGCATTGGCACAAAATGGAAAGTGGAGCCGACATACGTAGATCCGGCGAGGCGATCTCAGTCACTCCTTGACTCTCCAGGACAGTAATAATTTAGCCCGATTTGCGCTCCCCTCCTTCGAAAACACGATGTATGTATGCCCGCGGTGGCATAAAATAAGATTGCAAAGGCAGCGGCAGCGGCAACAGCAAAACACACGAATGTGCAGATGCAATAATGGAGGACATGGGACATTGTTCTCACATCCACATATCCATATAGCCATATATCCATATCCACGGCCACAGCCACAGCCACAGCCACACATCCACTTCCAAGTCCGACCTCGTCATCGTAATTGTTGCTGCCCAGCGCCGGCTCGTATAATCCGCTGAATCCGTTGACCATCTCATCTCATCCCATTCCATTCCATCTTGTGCCACCACCCCCGCCAGCCATGGCGTATAATTGCAGAGCAGCCACCGCCGAACAGTGGTTACGAATCGATATAATACACAACTGATCAATAAGTCAGAATTCGTTTATTGGGGGAAAAATAAAAAACATATAAAATGATATTATATAGAAAAAAATGGTTGACATACCTCAATTATGATCGTACTATCAACTTTTTAAAATACTATAAAATAACACTTAAATACTACAAAAAATACTTTTTTTAAATACTACCAAAAAATACTTAGAAAATATACTACAAAAAATGTTTTATTTTTAAAGTACCACAGTAATTTAAATTAAGCTTTAAATGCGATTTACGACAAATTTTGTAGAGGGTTAATAGGCAATAATCAAATTTTTAGACCACCTCCTTAAAGCACAAATTTTCTTCACAAGGCATTTGTTCTTAGATCTATCATAAGTATAATACCAAAAAGGACATCTTTTAGTTTTTTGGTTGGTATAGTATATTTAATAATTATATTACAAGAACGGTTTTCTCAGTTTTGGAACAGGTCGTAGTTTAAAAAAAACATATGGCACCAAAAAATCGGATATAACACCTTTTGGGATCTGAAACACAGCCCACTGTGATCCAATAGGCCGCCACCTCCGCTACCTCACAGCAAGCCACCAGATGTTCAATCTTCCGCTCGAAGTGCTCGATCGACTTGGCAACAGTTTTGGCCAGATCGTAATCGCTTTGGGTCTCGGTGCTCCGTTCTCCGTTCTCGGGTCTCTTGGGTCTCCGATCTGGGATCTCTTTGGGGTCGGGCGTATGGTATATATATGTGCATATATATATCTTGAACTCCTCCAGGTCGAGTTCTCTTTGGGGTCTGCGGCAAAAGGCGCAGATGAAGACGACAACTTGGAGCTTATGTGTCAGGTGCGCGTCGTGCCGCGAATGTAACAATTTATTGCACTCGCTTTTGCAGTGTTTTCTTGCTTTATTTTTGGTACCTCTATATAGATTTTTTTTATTTTTCTTATTTTGCTTCTGCTGCTGCTGGGTACCAAATTGAATTTTCCACTGTCCAAGTTGTTTTCGGCTTCTTGCTTGTTGTTTTGCTGCAAGATATCCTCTCTTTCAGTTTTGTATTCGTCCGTACGGCCACTTATTGTCCAATTTTCATTACCATAACGAACTCGGAAATAAGCCCGATTAAAGGGCATTGTTGGATGGCATTGCGGCGCCCTAAAGAACATACCATATCATATATACAAACATACGCGACGAAGTGGCAAAATATTTATGTTATTACCAGGATGCAAGAATGATGCGAAATCAGTCAGATATTGATTTATCCACCAGATGCAACTTTTGATATATGTATTTGAGTAAGGAACAGTATTATATCCATTTAGTCCAAACCTATCTTAACTAAAAATATACATTTATTCATTTTGAGATCTATTTATTACCTTTTTAAATAAAACAAATATAATATTAATATATAACTTTTTTCTAAACTATAAGCCCCCTGGCAACAATATACAATATTTAAATTTTGAAATGAAAAAAAGAAACTATGGTAAAATACCAAAAAAATACTTGATCATAATTTGCGGTCTAATCGATTTTTGTCGTATTTTCCTTTCCCGCTTTTCGATTAAGCCATTACATAGCCTAATGTGTATTAATAATTAAGCATGGTCGACCTTGCCGACTGGCTGGCTGGTCAGAGATCTCAGATCTTTCAGATCTCACAGATCTTTCACGGCCTCGAGATTGGCCTGCCACTGTGATCGGAACCCGCAGACAATGGAGCAATTTGATTTTTCTTGAAACGAAGGAAATATTTATATAAGTAAACGTGTGCGTTTATAAATTCGTGACTGCCACTGCGTCACATTATTAGCATTTAAATGTAGAGCTCTTTTAAATATGAGTTTTTAAAGAACCTATGTTTTACGATCCCATATCTGGATCAAGAATTTATACACTCTACAGGGGCAGGAAACGGTTTCTTGTACATTTTTCATACTCCTGCACGAGTACAATAAACCCTTCTAACTGTACAAAGGACCCTCCATCCTGGCCATTACGACTTGCAACGGTACTTTATAGGGTCGGAAATATGCCCCCTACCTCGTACATACATTGCAACTAATCTATCCTTGTACCGGGTGTCTTTATTAACCAACAATTATACCTCTCTCGCCATCGCGTTCATGTCGGAAATGAGACTTTGGTGATTAGTTTTCGTACATGGAATTGACATCCAAATCAAGGCTTTGCTTTTCTCTGATTAAGATCCATTGCATCGTGTTCTGGCACCTTTGTTTTCATTTATTTTGTGTTTTTTTTTTTTTGCTTTTTGGCGAGCGGCAGGGGAGCGGTTCGCAATTCAATTACCATCAGGTGGCTTGTCTGTCAGGCATTGATATCGCCATCTGAGCAGTGATCCAACAGAATACTTGGGAATCTACACGATGGCCTTAACTTATCTCGCCAGGGCTTCTTTCCTCTATCTCTGTCCCTCGTAAAAGTCAATCTATTTGTAGCAACTGAGTGGCGTGAGTGGCCAAAAAGCACAGATGCGGTGGTTTGAATAGGTATTTTAGGCAGTAATTATAAAAAAAAAAAAGTTTAAATTAGTCGTCTTATTTGTATTTAAACAATTTGATATCAAACGATAATTGAAATATGAAAAGAAATTTACCACATCTAAGTTCTTTAATTTTATTTTAAATTTGTTGTCCAAGACCCACAAGTATCCTACAAAACTGCTGTTTTAGACACAAAAAGTTCAATAGAACGTAACAGAAGAAATGATTTTTCATTTTATAATTAGAAATGTATATAAAAGTATTAGTTGGTATTGAAAATGTTAAAACTTGTGGGAATGTTGGTAAAAAAAAAATGTTTTACAAAAAAATTTACAAACTTTTACGTTTTCAATATAAAGTATTATCATTAGACCTGAACTTATAGCCTATTGCTATCGACCATAATATTGAAGATACAAAAAAGTTTTTTCTGTGCTCTGGTTTCCTCTTTATAAGTCCTACAAATGGGGCTCTATCGATGTGGCGGTGGGTGTGCTTTTGTTTGTCGGCTGGCTGCTGCTTTGTGTCTATTCTGCTGAGTTGTTGTGCTTTGTAGCTTTTTGTGGGTTTTTCTCGGCTGATGTCGGCTGCGTCTCGATCTTCTGTCGTCTTCACTTTGCCTGGGCACGAAAGATTAAATGTTTTTAATTTCGGCTAATTTGTGACATGCGCGACCTTAATGGCTTCTTTTCACATAGTAAACCTCGGCGGGCTGTGCTCGGCGTTTAATTGCTCTCGAAAAACAATCATTGTCCCGCCGCCGCTTTAACTGTCTCCCATGTGCAACTGAAAACTCCATTTCCACAACTCTCAACTCCACAACTCCCCAGTTGACAATTCTCTGGGAAAATCTGGCTGCCGCGCAATGAATTAATCATGCATTTGAGAAGCTTGAGAAATTATGGTCTCAACTTGGTTGCACCGCGTTTTTAATATGCTTTTATATTCAAATTATCACGCATGCCAAACAGTTTCCATGAAGGCAAATGCCGTAAAAGTAAGCATTATTTTTCACACACACATTATATTGTTGGCCCTGATATTATTATTTAAATCGAATGAGTTATATGAAGGTATAGTCACCTTTCTAGCTTCTTTTAGTTTTCTTTAAACGAGATATTTATGGAAATATAGCCGCCATTCGTGGTTTGTTTTGGGTAGGAAAATATAGCATACTCTGAGGAGCAGCCGTCCTCAAAAATTATTTGATTTAACATTTTTCGGAGATCTGATGGATATTTTAAAATTTATTTTTTTAAAGCGGAAAGAAGCGGGAACTTCAGAATAATATTTGTAGTAAAATAGTTCCTAAGTTATACTTTATAATATTTTATTAGCCATAAAGGCTCGGAAATGCCTTCCATTGGCAAGTTTTCTTATTTTTATTTACTCCAGAAGTATAAAGTATTAACATATAGTTTTCTCTCTGTGCATATGGCAAATCAAAGATAAGTTTGTGACTTGGGAACAAAGTGGAGACTCGCTGTTAACGAGCCATACTGATGAATGCCATGGGCTGGCGGGCGGCATTCAAAGATTTTCGATTGCTCCGGCTATTTCCCCACTCAGCCACCTTTCCTCAACCCAAAGTACTCCCTCGGGGCAAGGTCTGCACTTGGGAAAAAAATGGAAAGAGAAAGAGCCAACAAAAAAGGGATTTAAGTATAGGCTTTCCCCAAATTAAGACGAGATAATCCCCAAGAAACAAAACAAAATGTCAGCTCATCGAAATATTAGCCTAATTGATTTTAATTATTTGTTATGACAAGCTAAAATATATTTTACGTTTGGGGATTTGCATTTTTAAGTTTGGTATTTACATAGATTAACTCATTTTTCTTAGCTCCCGCGAGGAGGAGAATTTCAGTGAAAGAGAATATTTTGTTTTTAGTTGTTTAACCCACATTACTAGCATGGTTTTGTTGTTTAAGACCGTAACTAAAGCTGGTATATTTATAGTCGGGGCATTATATCTTTTTTTATTTTATAGTCAAAGTGAAGCGAACTCTGTCCGCTCTTTGGTGGCAACTCTGGCTTAGTGAGAACCTGGTGACATCGGTTTATAATACAAGTACAGTGAACAGTGGGGCAAAATAGGTATTACATTTTTAAAAATGATATGAATTATTTTGTTTAACTGAATAAACATTCCGTTACTTACGGCCTGGTGACCCAGAAATTACTAAGGATCTAGATTGAATTACGTAAGAATAAATGATTACTTTCTTAAAAATATTATTTTTATAAGATAAGCACAGCGTTTCAAAAGCTCCTTAGATATAGATATTAAAGCGAACGTATAAAACGTTTTATAAGTAATGGTTGATTTGATCTACATACATTTTTGGCCCCTACTTCAGACCTGTTTGCCCCACTGTGCCCACTCGTTCGCCTCCATTTATTGATGTGGACAATTTGTAATGGCATGCGATTTCCTGCCGACCTGCACAACCAGTCCAGTCCGACTCAGCTTTCGAGGTCTGGACCCAGCCTGTAATTGAACTCACGCTGGCAGCTGTGAGCTAATGACAAGCCGAGTCCAAGCAAAGCGTATTAGCTGATCCCAACTTTGGCCCGTGATCCGCAGTCGGTTGGTTTTTTATATATTTTTTTTTCCTTTCGCATCCCGATATTCCTATTCTTGCAGTCCCTTTCCCTTTTTCTTTTTTCTTTTTTGTATTGCCAATATTCCAACCGATATTCTTCATCCCGTGGCGGGCACTTTGCGCCATTATCTTCTGGCAATTGCCACACCGCGTGGGACAAGAGATATACGCAATACTCGCTGATATGTTGATTAGCCAGGGTTCTCAACCCGATTCCGCTCCGAAATCAGGATACAAATTCCACTACTATTTTTATACGATCGTTAAATGAGCCATAATAACGGTAAGACAAAGCACCTGTTCTTTACTTTCCATTAAAAGGCCATTCTCAACTATATTATCCCACTTTTTGCAGTTAAATTTGTTAATTGCCATTCGATATTGGGTTAAAAAAAGTTTTGCAAACGGTTTTAAAACGGTAACAACATTTATTTTGGGAAAACCTTAAAAACATTCTAATTAAAATTCAATCTAATCTTAACGTATACAAAATTTGAATTTTCTTCCGCAAAATCACTTATTTTGCCCACTGTGCAGTGTCGCCTGAGAAGAAGAGACAGCGACAGAAAAAAGGCCGATTTCTTAATTATACATATATAATATATGGCTGTCATAGGAACGATCGGACCATCCAAATGGGGCGTGGCCAGACTTTTAAACAAACTTAACCAACGACGCCATCATACGTACAAAAAAACGGACACATCGGCTTTTTATGCCGATCAAGAAGGTATATCTTTATAGGATTTATTGCATGACTAAAATGACTTAAAAAGCCTCTGCAATCAGTATACAAATTTATAAAATTAGACGGTAGGAGAATGTTAATCAGCCAATCAAATTTATAAATCTAATGGGTGACTAATTTTATCAACACATGTTAAGATGTTCTTAAACAACTAAATAGTTAGTATTCTTTGGTGAAATCCGAAATATCAAATATTTCTATCCTAAATTATAAATATGTATCTGTTAGATACCTTAGACTTAGCCAATCTATTCAAAGATTACAAATGAATTACATATGAAATAGGAAGCCCGACAAGCTGAAGGCTTACAAGTTCAAGTCCCATGGCTAGAAAAAAGTTGGTAACTAGTTGTTAGTAATTTATAAATAAATAAAATATAAAAATATAAAAATATAAAAAATATAAAAATGTAAAGATAATATCACGTGATTCTTCAAACTGAACTGCACAATATATGCTGACTTTCTGCACAGAGAAGTGCGATTCGAGGCGGATTTCGTTTGCATTAGATTCAATGAGCATCAGTCATCAAGTTTAACAACTGCAGAGAGTGCGGCGCAGTAACCAGTTAGCGAAGAGAGGCCCCCAGAAGAGAGGTGCAGAGAAGAGAAGAAGGCGGAGGTGCATGCGGTGCATTCTTGACATCGGTCGGTGGATACTGTACGTTTTCGCACTGGACGTTGTTTAATATTTACACCTCGACCAGGCAAATCCATCAAAATATAGCAACTCGTTATGTGCCAAGACCAAACCAAGACCAAAACGACGAAGACGACGACGACGACGACGATGGAGTAGATGGAACTGTGGGATTAGCGATTCCCCGAGAAGAGAAGAGGGCGTTACCTGGTAACCAAAAGGGTCGCCGGAAGGAGAGGGCGGACACACTGGCGAAGCTGGCAAACTGGCGGGAACATCGGGCCAAGTTCAGTTTCTGTTTGATTTTATTTAATGGCATGACAAGGTCAAGTCGCCACTACCACTTTTGCCAGGCTACGCAGATTCTCCAACTCCAAGACCAAGACCGCAAAAATAGGGACAACACACACGGTGGAGAAGAAAAGGAGTTTGGCGGAGGTGGATGTGGATGTGGATGTCGACGTGGATGTGGACGTGGATGTGGATGCGGAGAAGGTGACTGTGGAGGATGTGGAAGTGGAAATGGAGGTGGAAATCTTCGAGGCGGAGGAGGTGGGGCCTTTGAGTGGAGTCGGCAGCTACCTGCCGACTAGCAATCGGTAAAGCGATGAACGCGCAAGTTGGGCCGGGCCATAAGTCACAAAGCAATTACAGTGAATTGCTTTTTACAGGCTCAACTCCAAGTCCAAGTCCAAGTCGCAGGCCGGGATCCCAGCTCTCTCTACGCCAGACTCCAGACTCCAGACTCCCAACTCCAGTTCCAGCTTCAGCTTCAGCTCCAGCCATCTTAAATAAATGGAGGAGCAATAGAGCAGAGCCCAGCGGCATGGACGGCCAGAATGGTCAAATGAATGTGGAGAAGCGGGTGGAGTACACTTCAAAAATACAGTGAATCTTATTAGTACTTTCGTAGTTAGTGTTAGCTAAAGATAACGATAACAATACCCATCACTTTTCGGAAAATGTTTTTTTTTACGAATTTTCACATATTTCAAAAAGAGGTTTTAGCGGTTTTTCAATCGCAGCTTAGTCATTTCAAGTAGTACAGCTAAAAGGCCGACTGTTTTGAATAGCTTGCTTCCTATGCTAACTATCCCTGTCACTTTCTGGGAGATTTATTTTTTGGCCAATTTTCGAATTTTTCATATTTTTTGCGAAAAATTGCAAAAATCAAATATTTTCAGGTTTGAATGCCAAAAGATAGAAAATTAAACAACGAGCTCGGCAAGGTATAACAATCCACGTTATGACCTTTATTTTCCGTATATTTGCAGAAAAACTGACTTTCTAGGGCGAAAACCGAGATTGAAATTTTAACACAAAAATGTTCTATCTTTTTGCGGTTTTTCCATCGCAGTTTAGTCAAATCAAGACGTAGAGCTTAAAGAGCGACTGTTTTGAGTAGCTTGCTAAATATGCTTACGATCCCTATCACTTTAAGAAAAAATTTATTTTTTGACCAATTTTTTCATTTTTTGTAAGGTGTAACCCCATATATTTTTGCGAAAAATGGCAAAAATATAAAATTTTCAAGTTTGAATGTCAATCGATTGGAAATTCAACAACGAGCTCAACGAGGTATGACATTCCTCATTCTGACTTTTATTTTTATTCTGGCAGCCAAAAAACTGATTTTTTATGGCAAAAAATAGGATTAACACTTTTGTGAAAAATGTAAAACTCAGATTTTTGTCAAAAATGCGAAATTTGTTTACGGTTTTTCAATCGCAGTTTAGCCAAATCAAGGCCTACAGCCAAAAGATCGACTGTTTTGAGCAGCTTGCTAGATATGCTAACGATCCCTATCACTTTAAGGAAAATTTATTTTTTGACCAATTTTCGCATTTTTTGTAAGGGGTTACATCATCTATTTTTGCGAAAAATGGCAAAAATATAAAATTTTCAGGTTTGAATGTCAATCGATTGGAAATTAAACAACGAGCTCAACGAGGTATGGCATTCCTTATTCTGACTTTTATTTTTATTTTGGCAGCCAAAAAACTGAATTTTTATTCCAAAAATAGGGTTACAATTTTGGTGAAAAATGCAAAACTGAGATTTTTGTCAAAAATGCGAAATTTGTTTACGGTTTTTCAATCGTAGTTTAGCCAAATCAAGGCGTACACCTAAAAGACCGACTGTTTTGAGCAGCTTGCTAGATATGCTAACGATCCCTATCACTTTGGGGAAAGTTTATTTTTAGACCAATTTTCGCATTTTTCATAAGGGGGTACATCATCTATTTTTGCGAAAAATTACAAAAATAAAAAATTTCCAGGTTTGAATGCCAATTTATTGGAAATTAAACAACGAGCTCAACGAGGTATGACATTCCTAGTTCTGACTTTTGTTTTTATTTTGGCTGCCAAAAAAATGAATTTTTATGGCCAAAAATAGGGTTAACATTTTTGTGAAAAATGCGAGATTCAGATTTTGGTCAAAAATGGCATTATGCCAGCCAAAAGACTGATTTTTTAGGGCGGGAAAAGGATTAGGATTTTGGCCAAAAATATTTTATCAATCCAAGTTTATCCAAATCAAGGCGTACACATAACACTACCTTAAAGGTCAACATCCTTGTCAAGTTTTATTGAGATTTCCAACCAAAAAATTTGATAAAAATATTTTCTTAAGCCATTCCCCTATGTTTACCATAATCTTTTAATAATTTCGGCCCATCGCATTCCATGCGATCCACAACTTGATACCGAATTCCGTACAGTGTGCTGAGATGGTACCGATTAAAGGACGGGTACCAATCCACCCAATGCCAGTGTCCACCCACCGGGCACCCAGCACCGAGCACCTAACCCGAACCAAACCGAACCGAACAAAACTGAACCTGAACCACAACCACTCTTCCTTTTGTCGAGTCGATTTGAGTCGAGTTTTCGGTGAGGTGAGGTGAGTTGAGTTGAGTCGACCGTTGAGAAGGTGGCGACTGAAAAGCTGTGCGCGAACCCTGGGTTTCATAACACTATAAAGATGAAATTGAAACCGATTACCGCACTCTTGAAAAAACGATCAAGTACCACGAATGCTCGCGGACACATTTTACTCATGTAATTTTATTGCGGCTGCGAATGATTGGCAATTCTCGCTAAAAGATAAAGCGAAGGGGAAGGCTGGACTGAACCGATGGATGGATGGATGGCTGGATGGATGGCCTGGGCGGCTGTACAGATGGACGGATGGTTGGATGGCTGGATGGTTGGATGGCTGGATGGACGAAAAAAACCAGTTACCGCCGTTGCACAATGGCGAAGCAATGTGATGCGATGGGTCCATGACTGCGGCTTGATAATGCCAAAAAAAAATGGGGATTATAAAAACAAAACGAGCAAGAAAAACAATGGCAAACGCGAAATCAAACAGTTAGACGAGACACCTGCCATAGTGGTATGTATCGTATGCATGTATGCACTCCATATAGAGTCGGTCGGGCCTAACCCATCCAATTCAATCACTCAACGGAGGCAAATCTAGAAAGTATGGCAATCTCGGGCCATCATAAAATGTGCCAGTGAGAACTGAACCCGTCATTTCCTTGGATGCGATTGTGGATGTGGATGTGTGATGTGGATGTGAATGTGTGATGTGGATGTATGATGCGAACGCGAATGTGAATGTGGATGTCCGCGCTCACATTCGCGTCCGCGTGCAGAGCCGTAGATCAGCAGGCATCAAAAGGGGGGGAGACAAAAGCACTTATCTTGTCTCAAGCTCAATAAGCCAACCTGTCAGCAGGAGCGGGAAAGGTAAAGGCCATGGGAATTGGGAATGCAGATGGACACTTGGTTTTGGACTCAGTCTTGGAACAGGGACATCGGCATCGGCATCTCGCTCTCATCTTTGCTAGCTGGCAATGAACCATGGGAATACAAAGGACAATAAATTTATTGCCATATAAAAGAAATAAAAACAAGACACAATATGTACGTATATATAATCTTATTAATATCTTTCACACGTGCTTCAGAGCACCTGAGTTCAAGTTCTTCGACGCTTGTTGAGTTAAGAAGTTGGGGACTCCAATGGGTAGAATCCTTGGACCCATAAGTATTATACTGATACTTTGTTCTAAAAAGGAGGAATTCAAGATAGCGGTGTTCTCAAAAATGGAACACATTGTCTTTAAGGTTCATTAGCTTTATTTGGGATTTTTTTAATCCTTTTTGCTGTGCTGATAATACATTATTATCTTTATTAACTTATCTTGGTATGTCCCGTAGAACTTTGATATGTTTACAATATTATGAAATCAAAGGGAAACCGAAAATGGCAATTTTCATTATCTAGTTTCCATTATTTAATATTAAAATTAATACGTCCACGACTGTCCGTGAATTTCCAATTGATTCTGACACTTTTTAACCAGCTTATCACCGTATTGATTAACGTTTATATATAATGGGTATTTCTTAACGAGGAAGCTCGACATCAAAGTTTAATGGCCCAAACGACGAATATTTTACCTGGACTAGGTGTCGAGATAGACGACAAGGTTGATGCGGCTGGATCTGAATGGATTAGAGCTCAAGAGTCGGGGGAAGTGGAAATGCAAATGGAAATGCACAGCATCGATCTGGCAGGCAGGTGAGCCCTGGGATTGCGACTGATTTTGCGTTTCAGTCGTCTGGCCATTTCAGTTGGCACCCTATGAGGTCTCCTCTGGAGTTCGGAGCTTGGAGTTTCGAGAGGAGAATGGTATGGTATGGAATGGAATGGTCATGGTCGGAGATACCTTCCTGCTGTTTTCGGTTCACAGCCCTCTGTTCCTGTTCTTATTATATTGCCGTTCTTCTTGGCGGCGGTGGCGTCTTGGCTTTCAGCCACCAAACCTTTTGGCGGTGGAGGCCTCGTTCATTCTCATTCTGGAAAACATGGTCGGTGATACTTTTACGATCGAATATTACCCAATATGACGATTACAGACACCCATTGCCATGGCCATATGGCAATTTGTTGCCATCTTATTTTCGCATCCTATCGCCGGACACTGCAGGGCTTTTCGTTTTGATACTGCCGCTAGTGTCTGGTTGCCACGATCTTTCGCCCGATAAAAGTGCTCGCCCCGGCCCAAAGATCATATGCATCCTCGACCAGCAGCTGCTCCCTAGGAAACCTTTCAGCTGCCATTCGTTTGCCAAGGAGCCAATCACTCCTCGCCCGGATATTTCCGCCTTGGCCATCCAGCCAACCAGCCATCTTTGTATGCAAATCTATAAACAGTTCCCCGAATCTAAGAGTCGTACATTAAACGCGAACCCGTCGGCCAGCGTTATAGAATGCACTGGCGAAAATCCTCCTATTCTGGCAGATATATTTTATATATTTAAAATGATTTCAAGTTAAGGTTCCCTAAAAGTAAAAAAAAAACTTTAAAAGGTAAAAAAAAAAAAAAAAAAAAAGAATTTTAGTTTAAAAATTGTTTTACTAATTTAATTCGAGTTTTTCCTTTAAATGATAATAAAATTTTTTAAATGATAGCTTTGAGACTTACTAGATTTCTAATAAAACGTCATTCTCAAAAAAAAAAAAAATTTCAAGTGTGGATATCAGTAAGACTCCATAAATCTTGAGATACAAAAATGACCAAGGAAAGCGATATTAAAATTTACGATTGATAAGCTGAGAAGATTTAAGCTCATCAATCGTAAATGTTGAGACCATTTTTCTTGGCCATTTTGAATGACCGAGTGTCTACAGGGTCTACAGTGAACTCTCCCCCCCATCGGATATCGAAACGAACGAATCGATGACGGTTCTTCGTTTACACCTGCTGTCGAATATTGGGCTCTCTTAATCAAATCGGCTCGGTTTCAGTTCGATTCGGTTACATTTCGACCAGTAATAATATCGATATCAGATGGAGAAGTCGAAGAACTAAAAACGAAAAGGACATAGGACACAGAACACAGCAGAAGATGAATGCTAACGCGAAGACGAGAAGTAACATAAACACAAGAGACAGACCAGACAGAAACAAGGAGAACATGCCCCCTAAAGTATGAAATTCGCATAATTTTCGAGACCGATCTCAGTGGCATGACAGAGCCAGATAATCATTTAATGCCCTCCGAGCGGAACGCCCCTGGATGAAAACTGGTACGAGAGCTAATAACGCTGCGATCCAGCTACGAGTGTGTCCAGATCCAGCTTCGGATCGAAACTGCGAACTGCAGACTGGGGAACTGCGAATGGGATTCGGAGATTGGGGGACTGAGAACTGCGAACTGAGGACTCCACTCGACTTCACGCTACCCTTGACTTTTTCGGCTTGTTTTTTGCCGTCTGCCGCCCATTTGTATTTACCTTATTCGCAGGCGTTTTTTTTCTACCATCGGATTGACAGCTCTCGAGTGACTCTCGCAAGTGTTTTTGGGTTTCGGTTTGGGTTTGGGTTTTGAAGTTCGGGTTCGGGCGACACAATGCACCTTCTTCCTCACCTGCAGCATTATAAAAGCACCACCATCTCATATATGTATATGTATTATATGGCACATACCATACCATACCATACTCCACCGGCTCCTTTGCGGCCTCGGTTTTGGATTGGAGGAGGCGACGAACTATTTCTCCCGTTAACATGTTCACTTCTCAAGTGTTTCCTTTGTGAATCGCTGACTTGACTGACTGGCTGACTGACTGTCTGCCAGTATGAGGCCTGGTCGCTCGCCCGGCCGGCAAAACTACTGACACCGCCATGACGGCTGCCTTTCAAAAAAAAAAAAAAAAATACAGAAAAAATCCAAATGCGCACAGGCCAATGCCAGGTCCCCAATTGCAGTCCCACTTCCAGACCCTGGTCCTCGTCGTTTTCCCTGTGAGCCTCGGGGCCAGTGTTGACAAAAGAGTTAGAAGACATAAAAAAGCTAAAAAAAAAAATACTATCATTTTTTGTAACTGGAAAGTATTTTCACCTTTGACAAGCTTTGAGAAGTGGTTTAAATCACACATAACCAATATTGATGAATGCAAAACATTGCTCAACTGTACTCACTGTTTAAAATATGGTATATCTAAAAATACATAAAAAGCGTGCTCACAATAAATACCGAAAATTTTTGAGTATTTTTTCTAAATTTTTGTAATTTACTTAAAAAAAAAACCCTGAACCCTTAATGAAACACGGTGCATAGTCAAGACGCTTGAAATAAACTAAATTAAAATACGACATAGCCATGAAAATGAGTTTTAAGCTTTTAAATGTGTAAGTCCAATTCTGTGTAGATTCAGTATTTTGATGACATGTCATAAGAGCTATAAGCGAAAGCCCATCCATTTTTAAATACTTATCATTATAGGCATATTGCAGTTGACACAGAGCAAGGATTATTATTATTTAAGGGGGGTTGTCAAGTCGCTGATAAAGTCAAGTCGTTTCCTTTTTTTTTGCCGAACGTCGTCTTCAGTTTTCGCGATGGATCAACTGCTAATGGGTTCCCTGATCACTTGCACGCCAACAACGACACCAGCTATAAAGACAGGGTGACAGGGACGGTTCACCAAAGGGTTAATGCCGAATTTCAAAAGGCCTTAATGAAAAGTTCAGCTGATTTGACGTCCCACTCGAGAAATCGCTCGCTTGGCGCATTCAAGTCAAAGTCACCATTGCCATGTCCGTCCGACTGGGACTGCGACTGAGAATGAGACTGAGACATATACCATATATACTATACTATACACCATATAAACATATACGCCAAAAGCGGAGGAGAAACGACAAAAAGTCAACCTGGTCGAACGCCAAGTCGAATCCGCGGCACGACAACACGACATCGTTTTGTACGTCACTCAAAACGTTCGTGGGCTGTCAGGGAGACAGTTCAAAAATGAAATATGTATATACTCTCGTACACATTATAACAAATTCTAAAAGGAAAGACACAAGCATGCACTCGGCGAGGAAAGTCTGCTAGTCAGACAGCCAGTCGAAGTCATTGATTGGGCATTGACGTTCACGGTGGAAACAACAGCCATATCACAAAATTACTAGCCATTTTCTAGTTCCGAGTTGATAGACCATTTTATAGATAGGGCTCAATTTTGTTTTCAGTATTCGGTTGACAACATTTTCATGACCGACAAATGGGTGTTGAATATCTTCACAATATCTATATTCTCATAAGATTTTAGTATATCTAGTATTATTTATAAAAATAAATCAAATTTTGACGAGGTCTTCGATAGTGGAAACAATCCTTAAATAACGTTTTAAAATGCAGGAAGTGTTAGTGATTTGCACGATTTCAATTCTTTTCTTAACGTTTTGGTATTTTTTGGTATTTAACCTAAAGCGTTTTGTAAAATACCAGATTTTGGAGTTTTTTAAAGGAGCCCTTAAAAAAAATCAATCAAAAATTTAGATAGTATAAAAGAACTTCATCAATTTAAAAATGGATTAAGCTGATAAGTAAAAATACGAAATCTAAATATTAATTAATTACAAAAATATGGGTTATATTTTTCTCGGTGCACACACATATGTGGAGTAGATCTGACCCGGCCGAATCGTAAACCAAGTTCGATGCCTACACCCCATGCCCAGTGGAATTCGAAATGGGGGTCCGGCTCTCAAGAGTCGGCGATGGTGACGTTGCCGTTCCTTGTGCTGAAATGCTGAAATGATGACACGATGACACGGACAGCGAAACGAACACGGACATGGGGATTCAGGGACAGACATACGGACGGGGCAGGGGATTTTGTGTCCAGACGGAGACGCAGACCGATTCGGAATTGGAATCGAAAAATCCGAGTTGAAGTTGGAGTCGAAATCCAAGTGTCATTGTCATCGTCGTACATTTTGATTTTATTATTGATTCAATTACAATGTCAACGGGGCAGCAATAGTCGTGCTGGGCGGAAGGATCAAGACCGGGACTTTTGCGCTCTGGTCAAGGATGAAGCCACCAAGAAGGGGAAAAAATGCACACCGGACACATGAAATATTCAGTTGAAATACCAGTTCATTAATCAATCAATACTTCAGCGGATCCCCGCGTGTTCTTTATAAACCTCAAATAAGGGATTGTAAATTGGCTTTAAAAACTAAAAGATGGGAACGGAATGTAAAATGTTACTGATTGATATAGGCAATTCAGTAAGTACTTATTTTTAAACGTGGATGATGTAATACTGCGCTGTTATCAGACTTCCACGTTATACATTTGATGCCTGTTGATTTGCCTGGTTGACATGCGCCGCTGTCACAAGTATAATACGTGTACGAAGCTGATAATTCCGCTAATGAGTTGCCCCAATGTTTGCACGGTTAAAACTGTTAACTGTCCAAGACTTGAACCCACACGATAGGTAAATAAAACAAACTCTGGATGGTATGTGGGTTCACAAAATACTCTGTAAAATTGTCAATGAAATTGGAATGATTTGATATATCATTTATATAAAAGATGTAATCTCATGATAGTCTAGTGAAACATTTTTAAGAGAAACAAATTTTTTTTTAATTTTTAGGGTATTTACATACTTTACACACCCATAGGCCTCGGTTTCTCTTTACAAACACACAATGGCCATAACTGACGATAACACCTAAATGGTACTGCTAATAAGCCGTTTAAATTTGACTTCTTCTTTTCATTTTGTAAGTGTTGTTGCTGCCCCGGTGCTAATGACAATAAAATGATTAGCTTGTTTAATTGGTTTTCATTTTTCGCTTTTGTGTCAAACACTCTACCTCAGTGATGACACATTTTCTACCTTTTCTGGTTAGGTTTGATCTATTTTGTATGGTATTTAAACAAGATCAGTTTAAGTTTTTATTAGCCTTAGCTTCCACAGAAATTTGGGGTGCATTTAAATACAAAATTTAAAATCATTGGTATTTTAAAAATAAAATGTTTTTTGGGGTATTTTTTAGTCTTTTATTTAGTATTTTTTTAAGATAACCTTTGTTTGGTTTGCGATTTCCATCGATCCATTCATAGCTTATTCTTGCTTCTTAGAACTTTTATATTAAAAATATTCAGCTTTTTAGTTGAAATTCAAAACAAATTACAAAAGTGGCTACATTATTCGACTCCCCAATGTGACGATTTTTTTGTGTGCCTCAGCACTTGGCACATTTTTCGTACCTTTTTAGAAAAGACTCGGATTAAATTTTATGGTCGTTTATTATATTTTGTCATTTGATTTAAATTAACACAATTTGAAAAATACAAATAACGTTGACTTCGGCATTGCGGCAATACCGAATGGATCTTTTTGGGGGGCTGAGAGATTTGGTTTTTGGCATCGATGTGTGAAATGTGTCGAATTGTTGATGTGTGCCCAAGAATTTGACATTTTGACGGACGGGTGTTGGCACAAATCATCAAAACTTGTTGTTAGATCGTGATCGGCCAGACAGACTATAGCTAACTAACTCGCTTTTCTTCGCCTTCCTCTTCTTCTTTATTTTTCATAGCTCTGCCGTGGAACTATATACTCTGCATATACCAAGCCAAGACTTATAAATATATCTATAAAAAAAAACACTTCAGGAAGTCAGTTCACGGCCTCAGAAAGACGTAAGTATTTTAGATATGATATGATGTATATATAGTTAGCTTTCATCGACTTCCTCATACCGGTCACTTTTAGGCCATTATTTCGACAATGTCTTCTCGGCAAACTAATTTGTATATCTCTATCTATCTATCTATCGCCCCGGCAAGATGACTCCAGATTTTCTTTCGATACGGCCAAGCACAATAGAGTCACAAAGCTATTAAAAACTGATATAAATCTCATTAAATGCGATGCTTGTAGCAGATGAACAAAGCCGCCGCCTCGGTTTTTCAGCCGAGTCGGTTTTTATCATCAATTTGTGGCCTTAGTTTTTCAGTCTCCCTGCCTTTCCTTTTCCTTCAATCAATCGTTGATTTTGCTCCCGGCAACAAACAAGAATGGCTTTTGTGGTTTACTCGAGATCAGTTCGGTGCACATTCGGTGGAGGCTCTCTTTTGGCCAAAAATGCCATGGCCAAGCCTATGGAAGATGGCTTGAATGGCCTGTGCCAAGTTGGCTGGTCCGCAGTTTGGACATCATCTTGGTGACGCCCCAAAAACCGATAAGTAAATAAACAGAAAAAAACGGGCACATCGCTAGTGTCCCTTGGACGATCTTTTTAAGCGATAAGAGAGCTTAAGAAATACTCCATTGCTGGAAAAAATATTTAGCAAGAAGAGTTGATTTACAATGGACTTGCCAGTTAGTCTGAACATTCCTTATATTTCTTAAAATAGAAAATAGTCGGGGGATAAAATACATATTTCGAAATTAGTTCGAATTAGTTTTAAAAACTATATACCAACAAAAAGTGTTTAACAATTTTTTAAAATTAAATTCACTTAAAATATTACAAAATATGTATAAAGCATTAGCCATTTACAAAATAACAATCTTAGACAAACTTTATTGTCCCTATAAACTAGTCTAATGTTTGTCAACAATAGAAACGCTTTCATCATAAATAACACAGACTTCTTTGATGCTCCCAAACCACCGATTCCTTCCACTCAAACGCTCCCATTTCATAAATGCACAAGATCAGATGCTATACAGACGAAAAAAACCCATAGATCCAGTAGCCCCAACATCACACTTTCCAGCCGATGATGTTGATGCGGCTTCGTGTTTGCGCTTGAGGGCTAACCGACCTATCCACTTAAAACACAGTCTAAGCCCCGGATTACGACCATTCTGGCAGGCTTAATCGGGTCGAGGAGCATCCAGAGCGGACCCCTGCTATGCGGCCCGACCCAAACATCACGTCTGATCGGCTGCGACAGTCGGCCGAGGTCCCAAGTAGCGCCAGAGCCTACACGGAGCGAAAAGGGGGTTTCCAAATTCAAATCATTCGAGATTAACATTGAATTACATACACCGAACTTAGAAACAAAAGAATAGCCCCTTTATTTTGAAATCAAATTTAACTAAAAATTAATTTCTGAATCACAAAAATTTTTTATCTGTGTAGTAGTACTACTAATTTTACTGGATCTATAACACATCTATCCTTCATTCATGCCAAGACCTGATTTTCTTTTTAAAAACACGGTTTTTTCTTTAAGTGTATCTTAAGTTTCTCACCTGCTTGTAAACAAGCTCTTTGACTTTATTAAAAATAGTTTGTTTATACTATAAATAATAAAGGGATGTGTTTTAAAAGGTATGAAGTAGAATAGAAAAGTTACCTGCTTTGTATAATTAGTATATGAAGTATATATTACTATATATTAACAGCTGTGGTCAAAGTACTAGCACTTAGTGCATTTTTTAATAGACAAACGAAAATATTTTTAAAGATATGACATAATATAATATGACTGTCAATTCTATACATTCAAAATAAAGAAAAGCTTAATTAGTATTTATTACCTATTTTTATAGGTTTTTTTAAATCACAAGTGTTTTTTTGTAAAAATGGTATAAACATGATAGCTAACTTTTTTAGATAACTTGAATTGCAGTAAGTTTTTATGACATAGATTTTGGAAACACGGATATTCGGGGCAGTTTAAAGTTTCCCTGCTTGATCAAAAACAAAACCAATAACAGGACATATTTAAGTAATATAAACGTGTTTGGTAAAACCTAGTATTTCTCAATTATTTTAAAAACATCAATAAAGTTGATACTAATTTTATTATTATTATTAAGTGATTAGATAATCATTTTTCATTGGAAAAAATATTTTCTCTGCACGGATGCTGCATTTGTCGCCCAATCCCGGTCCAAGTCCCATTTGCAGACCCTTTCCCTGATTTGGGTCCAATTCCGATTCCGATACGATTTCGATTTGGATTCCGAGTCCATGTTCGTGTTCGTGTTCGTGTCCTGCCATTGAACACCGCTCGATGTTGGCGCTCTCTCCTCTGTGGTTTTACCGCCGATCCCACAAGGGATTTGCATATTAACGAAAAAGAAAAAAAATTGGGGGGGGGGGGGAGGTAATCGAGAACAGAGAAGTAGTAGGTTTTCTGTTGGAATCACTTTGTTAAGCCCTGTTCGGCAGCAGTCGGGGCGATTCAGAGGCGTTCATAATCAGAACTGAAGTGGTGCCATGGTTCGGGACTACTGGAGACCTGGAAAAATAAAAAATAAAAAAAAATACCAAGGGGGCTGACTTGGTTTGGTTCGGCTCGGCTTTAACATTTTAACATCGGCTTTGACAGAGAGGCAACTTGCCAAACATATCTCATGTGCGGCAAGCCGTGTTGACACTTTTAATGTGTTTCATAAATAAATTTTTACAAAATAGTCGAGACTTGAGAACGGGGTGGCGGGGCTCTTTTATGGGATCTTGTGGGTTATTGTGTGTGAGATCTGTGAGAACGATCGGCTTTGACTTGGATCGCCTTGGATCGGCTCGGCTTTCTCGCGTTTAATGGTTGACATCTCACAAAAATGCTGTTGTTCGACTTTAACACGCATTTATGACCGCCGATTTATGCTGCTTTATGACTTTTGGAAATGCGTTAAGAAAATGCGCCTTATGACGGCTGCCGCCGATTCTATGCGATAAAGCCAATAATAATAATCATGATTGGTGTCTGGAATGCCATTTTTCTCCTCCTTTGTTCGGTTGGGAATTGGGGATACACAGCTCACAGCTCACAACTCACAACTTAGCGGCAATTTTGTTATGAGACGAAAATGAGTTTCATGTGAAATACGAAATTAAAAGGAGTTCGTTCTCATCTCGGACAGATTCTCGTCTGATTCTGTCTGCCGATGGAACTTTCGGATACAAATTGCCCAACGGCCTCATCGATTGAGGCTAAGGATGAAATAAATGACCAGTGCTTTTTAGAGAACTGAGATATTGGTGAAGGATTCGCCTGAACCTGGAGTATGCGTATACATAAATCATAAAACATGCAAGCGTTTCCATAAAATGTGAATTAAAGAGCTCTGACTATTTATCATTTTCAAGCTTGAAATTTAGTTTTAAAAAAAATATATGTATTCATAAGGAATGTAAAAGTATGCAAAAATACCAGTGTTACCTTTTTTTTGATAATATGGTCACATTACCCTTGTTTGATTTTAGATCAACTGATTTTATTTATTTAGGGAATCAGTCTTTTAATTTAGTTCTTAGAAAATGTATATTTATAAAGTACGTGTAAATCTGTAAAATGTTATATTAAAAGCTGCCTATCTGTGATTATGGTCATACTTAATTATGGATGGATTTTTGACCAACTGACTGAATTTATAAAAAAAGGTGAAGAAAATTGTTTGAGTTTATTTACAGATATGCAGACATGAAAGCCACTCAATTATTTGAAACTTTGGCTAAATTCAAATATTCCCAACATTGTTCCAAATAAGCATTCCGCAATCGGAAAAGTTTGTAAAGCGGTCCAGCGGGTATGGACTATGGAACCCTAATTATAGGCAGACAACAAAGCTCCAATAATACTCGCTGCAAACTGTCACTTTTATGCAATCAGTGCCCAAGAGCAGATGGGTTCAGATACACACACATATGATGCCGAGGGAAAACTGGTTTGGTCAGAACTGAGAGCTGCGATCTGTGATATTCGGAACGTGTCAAATCACAAATACACGAGGCAAAATAAGTAAGAAAAAAATTAAATATCAGCCGAAAGCAATTAAAATCTGCCGTTGACGAGACTGTCGCGTCGTGCATCTCCGGTTCTAGACGACAGTTCCTTATTCAGATCTGAACAGAACAGAACAGAACAGAACGAACCGAGCTCAGAACAGAAACGTAATCTTAATAAATGTCATTACAACAGCGGCCCCAACAGGTGGCAATTAAAAAACAATTTGTATACCATTTAAATTACTTGCCAAGATGACATATATCATGCAAACTCACCCAATGCCAAATGGCACAGTCCAAAGGCTGGCGAGGGAAAAAAATAATAGGAGCGAATGTTTCCATGATTGCAATTTTTGATACACACACAATCGGCATAAGGAAGCTACTTCCGTACATTAATCATTCAGCATGTATTCTTTTGGTCTTATAGTCTGGGTCTTAACTTTATTTGGTATTTCTCTTATTCTACATTTTAGAATACTTTTTAAGAAAGGATCATTTAAATGTCACTTTCATAAATATATCATTATCATATTTCCTTTGGTCATACCCTTAGTTGGTGTTTCTTTTTTATTGTTCTAATTTTTAGTACTATTTCTAGTTTTTTTTTGTTTAAGAATTGGGAACAACTTGAAAAGTAACCAGAAGATTAACTCCCTAGTTATAAGAATGCTTTCCATATTGCAATAAATCTAGGATATATGATATTATAGGTGGTAAATTAAAGCGGAATGGCACTCATCACATGGGATCATCAAGAGGTCACGGGTAATGATCGCGATCTCGCGGCCTCGATCTTCATCTTCATCTCGATGGAAGTGGAGTTGAATATCACGATCCAGAGCCCTATCGATTTGAATTAAATTTTCATTACGATTTCGGAACTTGGATTTGGAATTGAATTTAAAGTCGAGTCGAATTCGGATCTAGTCGGGTCGGAACCGCTCGTATTGGATCGTATCGCATTGTATCGAAGAGCCAAGATGCGAGATCTTGACTGGCTCTTGTGCGGCACAGAAGAATGTGACATGGGGACTTGAAGTGGCCGTAGACGACAGCGCGAAGAGCGTCTTCTGCACACACTATCACATTGTCATGTCACGCCGGGCTCTCCACAAAACGAGTGTATGTGTGTCTACAAGTGTCCCTCTGCTCTTCTTCGCCTCTTCACCTCACCTCCCTTCTCTTCTGCTCGCCGACTCTCCTCTGAAGACGTGAAGTGACCACTCAGAATTTGTCACATCATTATTCTTATTTTTATTTTCAATAATCATCTGTACTCGTGGATGCACGAGTGTATTTGGTATGGGTATGGGTATGGTGTGGTTGTGGATGATGTGTGTCTGGGAGGTCCGAGGGCCACTTCGTTAGGCGGTTTCGGTGGAAACTCCTCGACAATGTTTGAGATGGGCGAAGATATGTGGCCGAGACGCACTGCTCCCCAGATCGCTTAAATGCCACACACACCCGGTCACCGGTCAACAAAGTCGAGCGAAATTAATTCAAATTATACCAGGTACTGAAGGGGTACAAATATATGCGTAAATTTGTAACAGTTTGGCACGATGCCATGGGAACCTTTTAAGTAGGAGAATAAATAATATTAACAAGAATTTAAGATGCGGTACGTTCCTTATTTTTTTATAAAATAAATACCAGGAACAATAGATAACATCATTAAAATAGAAAACAAAAATCATCAAAACAAATCATATTCTTTAATATAATATACCAAATATTCCATTCTGTTCTTTTTCACAATACTGCAATTATGATAATGATAGGTTGATGATCATTGTAAGACTTTAATCTTCATCTTCGTTTTTATTTATCAATTGTTGACCATGTTATTCACTAAACTTCATTACTAGGTATAAGAACCACAAATACTTATAATATTATATCTTTTATTGTCATTTTCTTGCAGCGAATCTTTTGCACATCACCTGGAAACCTAAATGCCGCATCTAGTCTAATGTATCGTCAGAAGTCTACAGATTAACTGTTGTTCCTAAGCCGCCGCTTGATGAATATTGGCCACGAGAAGCATCCGCACTTTCATCCGCATCCGCAACCGCAACCGCATCCGCATCCTCAACTGCAATCGAGCAGTCGGTCATCCTCTGAAGTTCACCGTTTGGCCGCCGGTGGTTCGATTAGTCCATCGTCTTTATTGTACCACCTGCCCACCACCGTCGCCGCCTCCTATCGCCACCCCCTGCAAGGTCATGAGCGGCAGCAGCACCACCCAACCCACCACCACCACCACCAGCAGCAGCAGCAGCATCATCATCATCAACTTCAACCTGGGGAACTGCACCTGAACCCCGAGTCCGCTTCGATGGTGATGACCCCCAGCCGCCGCAGTTCGCCGCCCCTGCCGCCGCTGCCCCTAACGACACACCATCCACATCCGCACGCCCATCCGCATCCACATCCGCACCTGCCGCTGGCGCTACCGCTGCGCCACCCACTCACCCTGAATGCCAACGCCGGCGGCCAGCATTCGCCGTCCCGCTCGCAATCACAATCGCCGGCACAATCGATGAGCGCCCACTTTTCCCAGCTGGCCCATGCCCAGCTGCATTTTCAGAATCAATTGCAACAGAAGATATCGGCGGCGGCGGCAAGTAGGAATAGTAATAGCAGTAGTGGAGGAGGAGGTGGTGGAGGCGGAGGTGGAGGTGGTTCCGGATCTGGAACAAAAACCGATAATCCCATGAATCCCCTGAGTGATCTGCAGAATATGCAACCCTTTGACTTTCGAAAGATCAGCTCGGCGGCGGCCCTGGGCGCCTTTGGTGGTCCACTGCCTCTGCCGCCCAGTCCCACGGAATTCGGCCACCATCATCACCACAGTCAGCAGCAGCAGCAGCAGCACCAGCACCACCTGCACCGGAGTAACCAGTTCTTCAATGCAATGGCCATGGCCTATCACCTGCCGCCGCCACCGCCTCCGCCGCCACCGGATTCCCGCTCACCGCCGCCGGCTCAACAGTATCCGCATCAAGGAGGCTCTAGTTCGGGCTCGGGATCGGGTTCCGGTTCGGGATCTGGCTCGGGATCGGTGGAGGAGTCGGCGGGCAAGCAGCAGAGGGGCAGCGACAAGGGTTCCGCTTCGGGGTCTTGCTCCAATTCGGGCGTTAGTTCGCAGAGGATGACCCGGCTGGCCCTGTCCTCCAATATGCGGGCCAGCAGGAAGGCCCACTCCCCAGGAGGGGGTGGAGGTGGAGGAGGAGGTGGATCATCCGGAGGAGGCTCATCTGGTGGCAAGCGGCAATGGGGCTCCATGCCCGCCAATCTGGGCACCCAGTTCATCAATCCCGTGACGGGCAAGAAGCGGGTGCAGTGCAATGTCTGCCTGAAGACCTTCTGCGACAAGGGCGCCCTCAAGATTCACTTTTCGGCGGTGCATCTGCGAGAGATGCACAAGTGCACGGTGGATGGATGCAGCATGATGTTCAGCTCGAGGCGATCGAGGAATCGCCATAGCGCCAATCCGAATCCCAAGCTCCATTCGCCGCACCTGCGACGCAAAATATCGCCGCACGATGGACGCAGTGCGCAACCGCATCCGCTCCTGCTGCAGGCGCCCAATGGTCTCATGGCGGGATTGGCGCCCTTCGGCAGCTTCCCGCTGCTGACGCCGCCGCCAGATCTGAGGCACCATGCGATGGGTGGCGGAGCGGGTGGGGGCGGGGGAGCGGGATCGGGAGTCGGAGGAGCCCTGGAGATGAAGCATGGCCAGGACTACCTGCAGAGATCCTACTTGGATGCCGGACGATTCGAGGGGCAGCGTCGCAAACTGACGCTGGAGAACGAGCACACGGAGGACGAGGACGACGACGAGATCCTCGAGGTGGGTTTACCAATCAACGTTTTTACCATTTTTAATGATTGTCAAAATAACAAAATCGTAACATCAAAACTTTTTCCTTAGTAATCCTTTTAATCATTTCAATGGGGATATTATAAGATATCAAGATCATAATATCAGTAAGGATCTATTTTTACTAATTAAACCTTATGCTCTTTTCCCTCTTGATATTATAATGTCAAAATAACATGATCTTAATATCAGAAAATAATTTTTTTTTGTCTACATAAATAAACCATATACTTATATTAATGAAAAGAAGTATAAAATCCTATGTAACATTTAACTCATCTATCAAAATGTATACAATATGATGTTCTATTTGATGATAAATCGTTTTAAAGGGCGGATATAATATCAGAATACGATTTTAATTCCCTAATTAAACCTTATACTTTTTTAGTACTTACATGGTAGCCTTACTAAATAAAAGATCCTCTATTGCATAGAGGTTTTTTTTATTCGTAAAGGTAGGATCAATAAGATATTTTCAGTGGTCATATAACAAAACCCTATCAGTTCCAAAGTACAATATATTTTAGATGCAGATAAATATTACTCATCCGACCTGCTGGCTATATGGCTTACATTTGTCTTTGGGTTTTAAGACACTATAGACTATTTTATTTTTTGTATATAAAACTAAAAGTAGATTTTATATTATAAATTGTTTATACATTTTCTTAGGTCTAAAACCTATTATAAAGACTAATGAATGTAAAGGATATTTTCCGAATAATGCTTTATAGAATATCACGTCTTAAATTAAATGCATTTATAATATTTTCAGAATATTTAAAAAATATAGAAGTAATACTATAAATAAAAACCTTATAAACATGTTTAAAAATAATATTTTCGATTGCTCATTGCAGGTTGGCATCCACATGGCCGGCGACGATGACGACGACGAGGCTGACGGCGACGAGGACGAGGATGAGGACGATCCCGATGGCATCGTGGTGGTTGGCGATGAGCTGGACAGCATTCCGCTGGACCACGACAACGATAACGATCACGATAACGAGCACGAGCACGAGCACGATAACGATAATGAAAACGACGAGAGCGACGAGCGCTCCACGTCGGCGGTTTCCAGCCTGAGTCAAACCAAAGAGCAATCCAGTCCGGGCAAGGTCGTCCAGTCCGGCCTTGAGGAGTGCCACACCTATGCCCACGCCCACTCGCACGCCCACGCCCATGCGCACGCCCATGCCCATGGCCACGCCCATGCCCACGCCCATGCCCATGCCCACGCCCATGTCCTCGCCCAAATGGCGGCCAATAAACGGAAACGCAAGAGCCAAAATCCAGTGCGATGTCCGGTGCAATCGGATGAGAATTCCGGTGAGAATTCGATCGACTACGATGTGGCCGCCGATTTGTCCATAAAGAAGGTGCGTCTGCCAGCGCAGGCGGCACCCGCATCCGCCAAAGAAACCGAGGTGGGCGAGTCCACCAAGTCGATACCATCACCACCCCTCACGCCCTACGGTGATCTCAGGCCGGTGGGTCTCTGCATCAAGACGGAGCAGGATCAGGAGCAGGAACAGGAGCAGGATCAGGAGCCGGAAAGGGAAACGGAACTGAAGCGGGAAAGGGGTGAAAGGCCAGCCGGCAGGGAAAAGGATCCACCGGTGGACACCACACTGGACCTTTCGCGGGCAGCGGCCGCCATCAAGCTGGAGCCCCTGGAGGAGATCAACTACGAGGCGGACGAGAATCGCTATGTGCGCATCAAACAGGAGCTGATGGGTGGCGGCGGCGATGGCGATGATGAGTCCTTGGCGGAGGAGTCCAGCGACAAGACTGCCAATCACAATAATAATAATAATAAAAGTAATAGGAATAGTTTGCGGCGCGAGGAGAGCGGCAATGGCAATGGCTTGCAACCGGATGCGGAAACGGAAACCGAACCGGAACCGGAAGTGGAACCAGAACCGGAAGTGGAGCCCGAAACGGAGGTGCCCGAGGTGCCCATCGACAAGGAGAATCCTCTCAAGTGCACCGCCTGCGGCGAGATATTCCAAAATCACTTTCATCTCAAAACGCACCACCAGAGTGTCCACCTCAAGCTGCACCACAAATGCAACATCGATGGCTGCAATGCGGCCTTTCCCTCGAAAAGGAGTCGCGATCGTCACAGTTCGAATCTCAATTTGCATCGCAAGTTGCTGTCGACCAGCGACGATGATCACGGGCTGCTCCATGCTCCGGTCGTCATGCCCACGGATCCGCTGCTCGAACTGATGAGTCTCAATTTGAATAACAACAAGGGTGGCTTTCCGCACATCGTTGGCTCAGCCGGTGGCGTGAATCCCGCGGCGGTGGGCAGCATCCAGGCGGAGATCCTGGCACGCCTCTGTGCCGGTGCCCATGCCCATGGACTGAATGTACCGCTCTGTTTCGAGGCACTGCAGCATCGTTTCGCCTATCCGCTGGTCAGCGGCGATGGATCTGCACCGCAACACCAACCACCGCCACCAGCACCCAATCCCCGCCTGCTGCTCGGCCATGGAGGCGGCATGTTTGCCGGACTGCCAAGGATGCCGCGATTCCCCCAGCTGACGCCCCACATGCTGGCCGCCGCCGCTGGAGCCGGTGGTGCTGGTGGTGGGGGTGGGAATCCAGCCGTTGGCCTGGGCGGACTAAGTCCCTTCTGCCGACGCACTTCCTCCGACTCAAATTCACAGCACTCGATCACGCCGCCGCTGCCGCTGCTGCCCCCATCGCTGACGAAGAGATCCCAATCCCGATCCCAGTCCAGATCACCGGATCACTGCGTACGGGGGGATGGAGGACATCCCGGCGAGGTGGCCGGCGCCGAGGAGGCGGGCCAGCGGCAAAGTCCCGATCGCATATCATGACCATGTACCTCGTACTATGCCAAGGCTTTGGCATTCTATCACTAAGAGCCGAGGGCCCCCATGCTCAGATATGCCGAGATACGGATTGGGATATATATGTGTATCTATATCTATATCGAAATCTATCTAATATATCTATACCAGATGCATATGCATTGCTCATGCTCACATCGAGGATCGGAGATCGCGAAGATCGAGGATCGTCTGCCGCTCATAATACGAAGGAATACTTTCACTTAGGCTAATGCTAAAAATAAAAAATATTTAGATGGATCAACTAGCATTTTTTTTTCTATACATAAATATACACACAATATATATATATACATATTTATTTATATATATATATATATATATTAATGAGTCCCTTTTTTTTTAATTGTACTTATGGAAAACTGATGTTTTGTGTACAAGCGTCGTGTTGTAGAGAATTTATAAATGGCAAAGAAATAACAAGTACTAAATAAATAAATAACGATACATATTGTTAGTGATACTCGATTATGTAAGTTAAATAAATAGCCACTAAGCAGCGTGAGTAACGTTTTTTTTTTTTTTATTGTAACTGAAATATTAAGTGTGTTGTATATGATATGACGATGGCAATGGGAATGCAATTAGAATGAGTCAACAACGACGAAACGCTTTATATGAGGAAACGAACCAGATTTGATTACAGATTGCCGTTTGCCGAACCTAGGTAGGGTCACTCATTGAAAGTCCTCATTATCCAAAATCGATATAAAAAAAATACGTTCTGTTGTTTTTTTTTTATTACAAACAAATCCTAAAGTAATTATGTAGTCGGTTAGTTAGTTCTGAAACAGTAACCAGACAAATACCTTCAACTCATATTTAAGCTATATATGTTTGCAATAAAATATCTGAAAATTCTTAAATCTCTGTTTGTTTAATTGGGAAAAGGGTGTTTTAAATTTTTCCAGGAGCTCGTAACACGGTGGATTGTATGATAATTATGGGTGGAAAAGTCAAATTGGATCTTATTCTCTAAAACAAGGATTTGGATACAGATGCACTCAACAGAAATCTTTATTACACCCATGTGTGTGTCATCTAATTATATTGTCACCCCATGACAATCCAGAATATGTCCCTTTTCAATTTACCAATGATCAGGGAGATCTTTAACTTGGTTTTTGTTTAACATTATGTTTAAACATAACATTTTCACAGGTTCCTTACAAACTGTTGTGTTCTAGGCATAATTTTAAAAGTTTGGGATGGTATTTCGGTTTAAAGTAGAACCCATGTGGAATATTACTTAAATAATACATTTATCTAAATATATGTAGTCTATTTAAGTAATACACTTAAATCAAATAATAGTTTAATATATAATTTTAAGAAACCAAGATACAGATACATCTTAGCAGTTTGGTGACTTTCTTCCTTACGTTTTCAAACATATATAAAGATTCTTTTTTGTGTAAATACATATATACATAAATTTTTTAGATGATAGATATAAAATAATGTTGTAGTATACTATTAAAGCAAGTACATATAACAAAGGTAGCCATATTTTATGGGTAAAGACAAATCCGATGAACTTGAACGCTTTAAAAGGATAGTTTTTGCGGAAGAGAAATTGCAAATTGTTGATAACAATTAGGATTGCAGATAGCTATAATGCATGAAGGTGGAAGTTGGTTGCTTTTTGTTTTTTTTTGCCACAAAAGGGTTGATTTTCCAGCAAGCCGTTTAATTTTAGATCGATTAAGGGAAGCTCGTAAATTTTGCTGCCCCGACTGCGAGGGCGTAGTGTCCAAATAAATGAATGCAGTGCGCCAGTAGATACTGCACATGCAGGCCGGGTTTTTGTAAGGTGTGTGCTCTCCCGGTATCTTATATGGCCTGGCCATATGTATATAGGATATGTAGCTACACATACCATATATAAAATATGTATATGGGTGCCATCCGTATCCATGTATCCATGTGTGGTTGGCCATGTCACACCCGGCCAACCCCAGTATAATGTATCTACCAGCTATGGTAGCAACACCATCGCCATCGGCACAGCCATATAGTAGTCATATAGCCCTATGGCCATATATGCAGCCCTGTATCCAGTGACCTGTCCTTCGTTTGGTGTCTAGAAAATAGCAGAGCCCAACCGAACCGAGCCTCCGGTGTGGTGCAATTTATTTAAAGTAACATTTTAGTGTTTCCTTCCGCTGAAATCCGCTCTCTTCCTTCCTGTTTGCCAGGACTCGACTCGTACACGTCCTAGGGACTCCAACTCGAACTCGGACTCGGACTTGGTTTGGGTCCCTGTGTCTGTGCCACTGACTGTATTCCACCTCCATCTCCATCTCCGACTCCCAGTGCCTGGCTCCTGGCTGGTGGCGCCCCGGTCTCAAGTTCCACGAGGAAAAACAACAGATTGTGGGTAAATAAAATTGCCACAATGTTATCGTTAAGCCCGAAGCAAACACGCAGAAAACAACAGCCCACAGACATGGGGCACGGCAATGTGTTCCCTTAAATGCTCCTCGGCCTTTTCGAACTTTGCCCAATCCCCTTTCCATACGCATCATTTTTTAGAACCTTATATCCTACCATTATGCATTTTAGGCAACATATCATTAAGTAAAGATTGCCATTGCATTTTATAAAATGTCTTTATAAAAATACTTTATATTAGGTTACACAAAAATAATATTCCTATTTAAAAACTCACTTACAAGACAGTTTAAATAAAAATTGAAATAAAATCTACCTATTATGTTTCTTAAAAAGTATAGGTTTTAAAATAGATATAGTTAGAGGTAAACGATTTACTTATACTATTATAATTTTTAAGCTTATTATCACAATTAAAAAAGGAATACCAAGCCATGTACTTATACTGTTATGAAGAATCTAACCATATTATCAAGACCATACTTATACCATACATTTAACCATTTTATAATATGATCATGATATAAATTCTCATATGGTCATGATACAAAACATATATAGAATTTAACCATATTCTTATATGGTCATGATATAGTATATGGGATTCAACCATATTATCATATGGTCATGATATTATCATATTATCATATGATATGAATGATACATAAAAGTATAAGTACATTGTTTGGTATTTTTATTCAAGTTAACTTTAAAGGATTATGAGTATTTACAAAGATATAAGTAAGTACGCCATCTTAACTACAAAAATGAAACCCGACAAGATATAGTAATATTATTAAGACCTTTTGTACTAGTGAAACAGATTTTCACTAAAGTTCCAATTGAAATTAAAATTCTTCAAAGGTCGTTCGCCCAACTACTGAACTCCATAGTAATGAACAAGTCTCTTTCTTTTTTTTGATTGATCGCGGGAGTTAGTTCAGCCTTGGTCATAAGTTTCGCTTCCCGAGATACCGATTTGATTTTCTTTCTTTACTTTTTCGCGGCCCGGCCGGCCTCAGTGCTTTTTTAAGTGCACCTGTCGTGGAGTGAACGTTAACCCGGCTCTAATTCACATTCAAAGACCCCAACCCATACCAGACCAGGGTTCTCGTAAACGAGCAGTGTCATCATCGGCATCATGGGCATCTTGTGGCCGGCTGCCACGACTCCCAATCGTAATTTAATGCTGGCGGTCAATAGCATTACGGCTGCAGCACCAACTACTACTCGTACTACTACTACTACTACTAAAACTACTGCAACAACAAATGGCTTATGAACAAAAAAACAAAAAAAAAAAAACACAAAAAAAAGCTAATCTGATAATACAGAATTGAAAGGGGCGGTCACGGCACGAATTTTGCTACACGCTCTCGATACGATGGCAGTTCTCCACCGCCCCAACATCCAACATCCCAAGATCCGAACCTCCAACTGAACTGAAGTCCAGCGATTGACGTTGGCAGCATCGTCAACCGAACTTCTTTCTTCATATTGGTATAGTATGGTATAGGATCGTATGGTATGGTATGGCATAGTATATTGCACCGCATGCGGCTTGAACAGAAGGGATCGATGGTCAGACGGTGAAATTGCCTTTGGCCGGGGCTAAAGTTGGAGCTCAACAGCTCCACGAATGCAGTGTACCTGTGTGATAGAAGGTTGGCTCAGAAGCAAAAAAAAAAAAAAATAATAATAATAAAAAATACGAAAAAAGAAGCAAACTGCAACGGCAGCAGCAGCAGCAGCAACAACACCAAAAGTCCTTATAATCTTCTGCGAGATTGATGGCATGGGACCAGATGTCAATAATTCAGAACAATGGCGGTAGTTTACTGTACCCACTGGAATAGTTTTAGTCCATCACAAGCCAAGATCGAGTGGGATATAAAGAAAAGGGAATAGAACATAAAATATATCTAAGTTTTGGAGAGTTAGGATAGTTAGGAACCAAGGTAAGTTAGGAACTCTTTAGTTCTTTACAAAGCATAATCGAAAAACAATGATTTAACCATATCATTTTAAAGAAACAATATCATAACTTAATAATCCTTTAAAATGATATCCAATTTCCCATATCTTGACCCGATAAAGGAACCCTAAGCGAACTCTACTTTACCCCGTTTGCCCCTTTCCCGTAACGAAACTAGCAGAAGAGCAAAGAAAGGGATTAAAAAATCTGCTCAGCTCAATTATAAAAATTCATCCCAATCTCAATTCCCGCGAATCGTCGTCTTCATCTTCGTCTTGGTCCCAAGATCGTATTATTGCCGTTCTGGCCTCACATCTTGTGATCCCGATTCACTCTGCGTTTTGCTGTGGTCATTCGTCATTTAAAGTTCGCTCAGTCACACACACAGAGCGTCCGGTTTCCCAATCTTCGGGGACCCAAGAAGACCATAATCTGCAGACTTCCCGAGTCCCAACTCTCCCAATCCCAATCTCAATCCCCAATCCCAGAGTCGCAGAGTCCCAGAGTGCCAGGTTTCCAGGCGTCCAGGTCCAGGTCCCCCAGTCATTGACACTGATATGTGTGGCTTTTGAAATGACAATCAGCAATTTGCTATTCGGAACCGTTTAAAGTAATTTATTTTTTACCTTTCCCCCCTCCAGGATGAGATTCACGCGGCGCGAAGAGTGCTGTATATCACAAATGTGCGAGTGTCTTTGATCCGAATCTGAATCTGAATCTCAGGACCCTTGCGGCCCTGTTATAGTACATTGTATAGATATTCTGGGCCATTGACAAAGGATTTTGTTGTTAACAAGAATACAAATCGTCTTATTTAATTAATGACCTCACTATGTCTGATGTCTCGCAAATCAATCGCCAAGTCTCAATGGCAGTCTTTTACACTTGAAGAAAAAAAGAAATTTCTTATAATTCTCAGAGCCCAAACTAAAATATAATTTTTAAAAATACATTTATGGCTTTTTATATTACATTTAAATTAAATTCATTTCAAAATCTATTTGGTATAGAAATGTTCTATGATATGTGATATGTTATGATATATGATATGTTCTATGTTCTCAATGGCAGTCTTTTACACTTGAAGAAAAAAAAGAAATTTCTTATAATTCTCAGAGCCCAAACTAAAATATAATTTTTAAAAATACATTTATGGCTTTTTATATTACATTTAAATTAAATTCATTTCAAAATCTATTTGGTATAGAAATGTTCTATGATACATGGCTTTTTATATTACATTTAAATTAAATTCATTTCAAAATCTATTTGGTATAGAAATGTTCTATTCTTATTCTTTCCAAGTGTAGACCCAAAGGATTGCAGAAACATTTCGTTATGGTAAATTGACTTCTTGAATATTTAATGCTAAAAAAAGAAGAAATAGTGTTATCCCAGCACCCACATCTTGGACTTCGGTCTGGACACCCAATCTGCAATCTTCGTGCACTGACCACCCCCACCAGTGATTGAGCACTACGAGTGGCACACCATATGTCAACCCCTTTTCGAGTTGTCCACTGTCCGGTTCCGGACGGACATCCAGTTCAAGGATCCCATGTCTTGGACTCATCTCATAAATAATGCAGTCAATTAGGCCAAGCGAATGCCTCACACACCCTCGCCAAAGAGGTCGGCAGGGGTTAGATAAGGAGTTGACTTAAAAGTGAACATATCGTTAATAAAGGTACTAGTACTATAAATGCATAAGTAGTATTTAACTAAAAACAAGAAAAGAAACTAGCTACAGTTCAACATTTTTCTTTTTATATATTTCCAAGCACTTTTCCAAGCCTTGGTGACCCCAAACAAATTTTCTAAGGCCCATAATTTGACCAACTGGGTTCCTATTTCAAAGTTACATACCTTAATATTTTTGTGGTGCAGTTCTTTAAAAATTTTCATTAAAATTTCCCATTTTAGTGATGACTTGTAAAAAGGTGACCCAAACCGGCATTTTTGGAACACAAAGCTTTGAAAGGTGACCCAAAAGAAAAGTTTTAGAGTCCATAGCACGACCAATCAGTCAATATTACAGAATGCATTTAATTATTTGCATTGTCAAATGAAAAATAAAATAAAAACCATTAAAAAGATATATGAAAAAAGAATAACTATATAATATTACTCATCCGCCATGTCGGCAATAAAAGAAAAATAATCTATAAAACTAAACTTTTCAATTATTTTTAAAAGAAAGCCTTCTGTGTGGACCTAGTTACAAGTTAAGGTAACATGAATATTATAGCACTTATCTTAATATTGTGAAAATTTTTTATTTACGACGGTTTTGTACATAACAAAATATAATGAGACCCCCTGAGAACGAACCGCCTTATTGTTGTCTTTCTCTTAAACTTCATCGCTGTCCTTGTTTGTGGAAAGATGTCTTGCATTGACTAGCCGCTCTTCTCGAATTGCGTGTAAGGGGCACATTTCGCCAACATGCGTGAATAAATTAAGGTTTCTAAAGGGATTGTCACCCATGCCACTAAAACAAAATCCGTTGTCATATATATCACTCGACCAGGGGGCGGACTTCGGTTTTTGTGGCTGGCCGGTGGCCACAGGAAGAGAATCTTCGGGGGCTTCGACCGGGACAATGGGTACTGCCGACTGCAAACTGAAAACTGCAAACTGGACACTGGACACTGAACATTGGACGTGGGTCGCAGCAGTGAGCTCACTGCCAGACGTAACCGGCCCATAAAATATGACAAACATAACTGGCTAGCAGCAGAGACAGATACAACGGCGGTAACAACAACAGCTGCGGACCTGTCGGCATTGATACAAAGGGCAAAAAGACGGTGTGTGGACACCCGCTTCTTAGCTGTCAATCGTCTAAAATCGTTACGGCCACTTGACGGCCAGAATGAAATGCAGCCCACAAAACCCAACAACAGCCCCAAACAGTCCGAGTTTTAAATTATTAACGACGAAAATGTTGTGACCGGCTAACTCGGCGATACTTAATGGGCTATGTAAAGCGGACTTTACACCCCTGTATGTCCCATCCACACATATACCATATATATATCTAGTGAAATACTAACTGGGAATCCGGCTCGAAGGCTCAAATGGTCGAGGGGAATAAAGATTTCGATCGAGATCGCGAACGCGATGTGAATGTAATGTCACATCCACATGCCATAAACGTTGTGATCAGTGTAATCATAATTTATAATTGACTTGCTCGAAAATAAATGGCACCGAGCAGCACCGGCCGACCACGATCATTGGCATCCTGTCGTCACATTCATTTAAATGGTATAAGAGCGAGTCAAATGACCCGGGTCCTTCGGCCTCCGTCGCCAAAAGCTGGTTCCGCCTGGTCGCCTAACTGAATGAGCTTCAATGGGTTTAATCGTGGGAAATCTTTAGAGATTAGAAAATACTTCTGAAAAAGTATGCAACGATATAACATGATAACTCGATAGCATACATAAGAGATTCCACAGAACTAGTTTCTAGCATGGTGTCTATTTTGTGTATAGTAAATATACCAAGAATTCTGTAATCACTGTCGAAAAGTATGCAACGATATAATTTGAGTATGGAAACTATTGTGATAAATATTAAAGCATACTTTTGGAATCATTTCAAAGAGATTTAAACTCCTTAGAGATTTTTTTTACACTTTACTACTATTTTATCTCTTTACTACAAACCAAAACGGAAACAAATTGAACAGCTTTGCTTACATAATATTAAAATAAATACAAGATCATAAAAATCCAATTATATGGTGGGGAAACTGTAGAGGTTTCAAATCACTTTTGAAAACACTGTCAAAAAGTATGCAATGGTAAAATGTAAGCCAAGGAAAATGTTATGAAAAATATTAAAGCATACTCTTAGTACAACTTTCAAGAGGTTCAAAATCCTCAGAGATGTTACCATATTTTATTAATATTTTATTAATGAAACAATTTGAACAGTTTCCCTCACATAATATTGAAATAAATTCGAGACCAAAGTTATCCAATCCTGCGGTAGGGGATCGATTTTACACCTTGGCAGGAAGGGCCGAGGAAAAAGGCCTGAATTGGATTCTCGGGCGCCAATGTTTGCACCGCGGGGTGCAACTGGAAGCAATGATGCAGATTTGGCAGGCAAACCCAGCCGAACCGAGGGAAACCAAACCATTTACCGTCGGTGCGGGCACACTAAGGTGGTTTTATTGTATTGCCTGTGAAATGAGAAATAAAACAATGTCATCGCTGGATCTTCGTTTTTTTTGGGTTTTTGGGTCTGGTCAAGCGATCCGTTGCGATGCGATTCGATCCTCGAGGTGGTGATATGCTGGGGATATGCAATTTATTTTATATTTCGTGTTGGAACAGGAAGGAAGTCGTGAATCTATTGCCAAAGCCGGATGGCTTTAGCAATCTTAACCTTATTTTTTTGTTGGTTTTTTTCAGCCTGGCTTTTAGTTGCCAAACATTCGAAAAGTAATCGTTCAACGAAGCGATTGACAAGGTAATCTACCCCGTAACATGTGTTCACAATATCAAGGCCATGCCACGCAACATCCACCCCATTCCAAAGTACTCCAACCTCCAACCTCCGGCTATCTTCACATCCTTTTGCTGGAAATGGGTAGTGAACAAAGGTTGTGGCAAAGTTTTGCCCAAAAGACGTCTCTCTCTCTGTCTCTGTCTCTCCCTCAGAGGTCAAGCTTAAAAAGGCGCAAGCCAAAATGATGAAAAAAAAAGAAATAAAATAAAAATGAAAATCCCTAACAACGTGACGTGCAAAACTTTTGGCCGCTGATAAGATTTTGGGCAGCATTGAAAAGGGTTTTGGTTTTCCTTTTCGTGGGGTCTTCGGGCCACTTTTTCTCGCTTCATCACTTATGCATGCTTTGGTCTATTAGATTTCCGTTTCCGGTTCAACTGTAACGCATAAAAGTTTAACAACGTGTTTGAGGTTTTACGCTCTTTTGGCACACACGTCAATGCGATTTTAACCGCTAAGGCTCACACACCTGACCCAAGTCCCTTTTCTTGCTCCTTTCATTGTCCTGGCATTTTCCAAAACCCTCTGTTCCGTGCGACCGCCCAACCAAACGGTTGATGTATTACATTTTTGCTATTCATATTTGATGGTCAATACACTTTCTAAACAGGATTTAAGACTGAGAAAAGTTGGAAAATTTGGAATTTAAAACCTACTTTTAGTTTAAAATGCGGACAAAAAAGAAGAAACCTAACACTATCATGGAAAACGGATAAAAATACATATATTTGCCAAAAGAATATAAAAAATATTTATTTTTTAGGTACAAGGTAATAATTTTGAGACAATAAATTACAAAAAGGCTTCCTGGGATTTTTGTAAGATCTTATCTTTATAAAAACACAGTACTAAAAAACATTTTGGGATAGGGTATTGTATTTAACATGGTTAATAAATTATATAATTAATTTCTGTTTTTGGTAATTATGCAATTTCCGAATTTTTTAATAATTTGTTATCAGTCCAATATTATTTTAAAAATCGTATAAAAACAATATAGACAACTCAACTCGGAAACACAATATTTTAAAAATATTTCAATATAATCTTGTGTAATTGGTCAATAATATATAAAGTAGAACTCCTTAAGAACACTGTATAGTACAGCTTCACTCGCTATAAGCACCTTCTATAAATAGAGCATTAAAAGTTCGATATTTTTTTTTGTAACTTCTGCATTCTGACAACTTACAGAAGTCTTTGACATTGCTGCAGATTGAGCCAGAACCTTTTTGTTCATATAAGCATTTAATTCGATGTACGCCACTGGAATTACAGCGATAAGAGCGGAGGGTCAGGTTGCGAATAGATGGATGGTGGGCATGGGCGACTTATGGGCCTGGGGTGGTCCAGAGTTTTTCACCAGTCACCAGTCATCGAAAAGACAAAAGGGTAAAGAGATGTGAGCAAGGGGTTGCTGGGGCTTATCTTCATCCAGAGTTATTATTGTTGATTTCCTAAGTGGCCCCTTATTTCTTGTTTGGCCAAGTAATATATACAACACGTTTCATGATGGATCCATTTTTACTTACCTATTTATTTATGTTATGAACTTAAAGTTCCTGAGATTCTGATACTTTATAAGAAAGTTTATTGAGGATGTAAAAATAAAATTAATATTATATCATTTTGTTTCATTTGAATCTTTTGCTGAGAAGGTTCATTGTTTAATATATAAAGAATATAAAAAATATTATATTATTTAGATATCGATTTCTTTTTTTCTGTGTAAGAAGGCGTTTAGTCTGCCACTGAATGCGCTCTATCCTTGGCCATTATTCAGCATTGGGTTTTAGCCTTTGAGCCGAAACAAATTCAAGCTAATTAGCATAAAATTGAAAATGTTCTTGCATTTACTTGGCGTTCACAAAAAAAAAAACGAAAATGGAAGCGATGGGTAAATGAGCTTGATGGCTCAAGTGCAGTTACACAAAAGACGGCCGAAAACAGATCCAGTTTCACCATAGATCATATCATATCCACATCGTCACATCTCATCACATCCAGTCACCCAGTCAATCGTGTACAAAAAAGTTTGGGTAGCGAAGCGATCAACATAAAACAATTACGCCTACACTTGCTCGGTGCCTTCTTTTTTGCTTTTCTTTTTTTTTCGCTGCATGTGGATGTCGATGATGATGATTATGTGCGGATGAGGTTGTGGAGGAGATCGGTCGGCGGCACTTTTGCGGTGCACGACCTTCCCTGGAATCCATTTGCAGGCAAGCTCAGGTCCAGAGAAAAAAAAGATCACTAGTCTAATGCATTGATGTAGGCTTAACAATTTTCATTACTTCAAAAAGATTGCCATCCTAACGAATTGGAACGGGACAGAATTGGAATTCTACTTTAACAGTATGATCCTAAAACATGATCCAACCAACAAAACTACATATGTATAAATGCAATTGGAAATATAATATATATTCCTTAAGTAAATTATTTAATAAATATATTATTTCCTTATAAGGTATATATGTTTATATAGTATGTAATAATTTCTAAGAAGTCGTTTTCTTATAAGGCATACATGTTTATATAGTATGAATATTTATAAGATTTTTAAGACCCCAAATAAGGCAGATTGGAATACAGACCTATATGTACCTTACGATGATTTAGTTTGGTTTAAAAACATTTTCAAACGTATATAAATTTGTATAAAATCAGTATTTTTCTTCTTGGGACTATTTTGTAAAATTTTATAAGCCTATCTGAGATACAAAATATGAATGTTACTATGATATTATAAAAAGTATTATACAAATCTTTTATAAAAGTTCCTAAATCTAAAGTTTTCTCTCTGTGCAGTCTTCTGTGCGCTATATTAAGGCTGATTTTCAGTGCCCAAAACGGATTCCAGTCGGAAGCTGTAAAAGACTACTTCAGCCTTCTGCGGCAGGCTATGAAACACAGTATTCATTAACTTAGGGAGCATTAATGCTGGGCCCAAACTGCTTTATGTAGCTCCATCTGCCGCTCCAAGACCGAAGACTCAAGGCAGCTCTATGTGTATAAATGCAACCTGAACGGTGCCTGGAAACTGGATACTTGGATACTTGGATTCTGGGATAGCGGATAGTGGATCGGCCAGAGTCGCTGAAATGGCGTTGGTGGGGCTCGTGGGTTTGGCTACAAGTTCATTTTTTATGGGTTTTTCACGGTTCTCTTGGGATGTAATAATGCAGATATTAAACTCTGCGTTTAGAGGTGCTTCTTATATCTGTAGCCCCTAACTGCATGTTCGGAAAATCGCAGGATCACTCCATTGAGAGATTCTCACATCGACGTAGATTGGCAATAGAAATGGAGTATTACTGTGATCGGCCGTCAACTTAGTGATGAACTTACTATGCTAGCGCAAAAACAAATGATGAAAAATCCGAAAATTGGTCAAAAAATAAATTTCACGGAAAGTGACGGGGATAGTTAGCATATCTAGCAAGATGCTCAAAATAGTCGGTCTTATAGCTGTACGCCTTGTTTTCGCTAAACTACGATTGAAAAACTGGAAAAAAAAGTCGCATTTTTGGTTAAAATCTAAATATCGTATTTTTAAGAAAAATGTGGATCCTATTTTTTCGCCATAAAAATTAAGTATTTTGGCTGCCAAAATAAAAATAAATGTCAGAATGAGGAATGTCATACCTCGTTAAGCTCGTTGTTTAATTTGCAATCTATTGGCATTTAAACCTGGAAAATTTTAATTTTTTCAATTTTCGCAAAAAAAGATGATGTACCCCCTTATGAAAAATGCGAAAATTGGTCAAAAAATAAATTTTCCTTAAAGTGATAGGGATCGTTAACATATCTAGCAAGCTGCTCAAAACAGTCGGTCTTTTAGCTGTACGCCTTGATTTGGCTGAACTACGATTGAAAAACCGGAAAGAAAAGTCTAATTTTTGACTAAAACCCGAATATCGTATTTTTGAGAAAAGTCGTAATCAGTTTTTTAGCTGTCAAAATAAAGATAAAAGTCAGAATAAGGAATGCCATACCTCATTGAGCTCGTTGTTTAATTTCCATTCGATTTGCTTTTAGGCCTGGACATTTTTTATTTTTTACATTTTTCGCAAAAATAGATGATGTAACCCTTTATAAAAATCCGAAAATTTGTCAAAAAATAGATTTTCCTTAAAGTGATAGGGATCGTAAGCATATTTAGCAAGCTGCTCAAAACAGTCGGTCTTTTAGCTTTACACCTTGATTTGGCTTAGCTACGATTAAAAAACCGAAAAAAAATATCGCATTTTTGACAAAAATCTTAACCTCGCTTTTTTCCCAAAAATTTCAACCCTATTTTTTTGACCTACAAATTCAGTTTTTTGGCTGCCAAAAAAAAAATAAAAGTCAGAACTAGGAATGTCATACCTCGTTGAACTCGTTGTTTAATTTCCAATCGATTAGCATTCAAACCTGGAAATTTTTTATTTTTGCCATTTTTCGCAAAAATAGATGATGTACCCCCTTACAAAAAATGCGAAAATTGGTCAAAAAATAAATATTCCTTAAAGTGAAAGGGATCGTTAGCATATCTAACAAGCTGCTCAAAACAGTCGTTTTCTTAGCTGTTCGCCGTGATTTGGCTGAACTAGGCTTAAAAACCGAAAAAAAATTTCGTATTTTTGACAAAAATCTGAATCTCGCATTTTTAACAACAATTTTAACCCTATTTTTTTGCCATACAAATTCAGTTTTTTGGCTGCCAAAATAAAAATAAGAGTAAGAATCTGGAAAGTCATACCAGTTTGAGCTCGCTGTTTAATTTCCAATAAATTTGCATTCAAATCTGAAATTTTTTTTTTTTTACATTTTTCCTTATGAAAAATGCGAAAATTGGTCAATTTATAAATTTTCCTTAAAGTGATGGGGATCGTTATCATATTTAGCAATTTGCTCAAAACAGTCGGTCTTTTAGCTGTTTGCCTTGAGTTGGATAAACTGCGATTGAAAAACCAGCAAGAAAAGAGTATTTTTGACTAAAACCGAAATTCTTATTTTCCGACATAGAAAATCCGTGCTTTAGCTGGCAAATTGCTAAAGTCTGAGGTAAAGTTTCGTATTATACATTTAGTGTTTAAATTATGTAGTATTTTAAAAAGTATTTTTACTTAAAACAAATTTGTTTAACATGAATGATATATTTTTAAAAGTTTTTGTGAACCCTTTAAAATATTTTTAAAATATTTTGAGAATGATTTGTTTAAAAAAAAAACACCAAAACAACAAGTGATCTGGGGTCATTAAAATAATAGGTTGCGGTGAACGTATGAGTGTCAAAATATGTTGGTCCCAGGTGAAATTAGAAGGATACTAACGAGTGAGGAGGGCACCAGACACTTGGACAGTTCGGTTCCGTTCAGTTCAGTTCAGGTAGCTTCTTTGTGTCCACATATGAGTGGTCAAAGGCAAAGTGCATGCAGCGGCTCGGGACAATAACATCAATTTCCTGTTAATGTCCATATTGTGAATCGGGGGTACAAGGCAGCAGCAAATTTAATTGAGCCCAATGCAAATTATGGTGAGCAGAATTTTCCCACAGATTGCCAAAGGTTTTAACGATACTTTTTCACTGCCTCTTTTTGACGTAATGAGCCTTAAAGTCAAACGTAGACCTGACAGCTCCAATGGCTTAAACGTAGCACAGAAGCTGCAACTAACCACAAATCACAGTAACTCCATAGCATGGGCTCGGTTTTGGTTTTGGTACGGTTTTGGCTCTGGCTTTGGCTTTAGCTTTGGCTTTGGCTCTGGCCATCGGTTGCAGTTTTGGGATTCGGGACCTGAACCTGAACCTGGAGATTGCGTTTCGTCTCGGCGCTGGGAACTGAACTCCTCTAACTGGGAATATGGGAAGTCGACGCAACGCATAATCATTATCACTTAAATTGGGGGCCCACCTAAATTGGTCGGCATACGATACGAGGCGATGCGATGCGAGGCGATCCGTTCCGATCCGATACGATATGTAAGCATATCCGTGGACCATCCATCCACGGCCAGGCCAACCCCAAGACCAATTATGTGGGTAAAGCCAAAGTCAAAGACGCTTCTGCTAATACCAAAGCCAAAGCCAAAGACGAAAACGAAAGAAATGCCCGTCTTGTGAAATGAAAAAAAAAGCGTACATATGCATATGAGGCCGATGGGATACGCTGGCACCTAAAACAGTGGGTCGCCGCCGCTCCAGTCTGTCCATTATCCATTATCCATTACCCAGCGAAATCCCCAATTCGAGTACCGTAACCGAACCCCCGAATTAAGCGAGCCGGGTAAATGTTAAACTCTATGCGACCATCGATTGATTGGCCGACAAAGTCCTGGAACCTGAAACCATCATTATGCGCGAGATTGCCAGTTAAGCGAGAGGAGGCCATGCCCTTGGCTTGGGATTGTCTAGGGATCTCCTCGGGGAATGCCCACCAAATCGCCCCTTGAAACAGTTCTCACACTAATCCAACCCGTATGCAAATGTTTTGCATGCATTGCTATGTAAAAATCAGATGGTAATTAATGATCTTTATCGTACTGCCAAAGAATTGGTAAGGTAAACACCGTATTTTGTTTTTAATCCAGTGGTTACCACACCGCTGCTAAATATTGGTACTTTCTGTTGAAATATTTAGCTTTTTCCCAATTTCTGTTGGCTAGATTTAGTTTTCAAACTTTGTATAGACAAAAGTTTTTTATTCGTATATCAATTTTTTACTACAACATAACTAAGCAAACCCTATATTTGTGTCTACATAACGAATTTTTTTGTCCAAGAATATTTTAAGAAATTGCTTGAATATCAACCGATTTTAAAAATGTATTTCCATTAAAAATAATATAAAGTAAGGTAGCCTAAAAATATTTTATGCATATAAGAAGTATTTATTTTCTAGCATACTTTTTTGTCGTTGATTTGTGTAAGCCACAACAGATGGCGTTAATGAAGTTCAAATAAAAAACTACTGGAGCGCTATTGCATCTTTTGGACCTTTCCGCTGGATGGCGCTGCACTTCTCTACATAAAGTCGCCGTGTTGTGTAAAATGGGTTCGAAAGAGGATGACTTGGAAATACCTTCTGCTTAAATTTCATTTAAATTTAATTTAAATTAAGAAACTAAAACTATGTTGTTGTATTTATCTGTTGATGTAGTTATTAGTCAATTTTTAATTATCATTCTTAGCTCAACCAGTTGGCAACGCTTTAAGATATTTTTTCCACCCAAGTGGCAACGCCCTAAAATGTCCTTATGCGAAGAAGAAGAACCATAACAAAACACACAAGAAAAAATCTTATACAAAGATTGAATTTCATTGGATTTTTAAAATTTTGTTAGGTTAAACTTAAAGTTATTTTAGCTAGTGTACACTTAATACAAGTACACAGAATTAAAATTGTTTCCATTTGAGTGGTAAAAATCTTTAATAAGTTGCGGGTTAGTTTGGAATAAAATGTTATTATAATATATATAGGCATACTTATAATGTAAAGTTAAGACTTTTCTATGCTATGTTTATACTAGTTATTGGCAAATGTAATTTATAAATTTCTTTTTATTTTCAAATGTTATATAAATTAATCCTTATGTTACAAGACTTCTTTCGTGTGTAAAATTGTCTAGTATAACTATTTCTTTTTCTGTTTTCTTTTCTTTACTATTATAAAAATTATTTCAAATACCATGTATAATAAACGTAGCTTAAGGCCACAGTAGCTATAGCTGCAATAAAAAGCATAGGTTCTAGGTAATTTCTCAATTGCCTTTTAGCCTGAGAATAAATAAATAAATAAATAAATATTTCAAATACCAATAAAATTGATAAACAAAATAGAAAAAGTAATACAAAAACAAAATCTTTTTTATGATTAATAATGCCAACATAAATTGCTTCCTCATTAACTGCATTTAACATTTTTAATATGTAACTAATACATTTGTTACTTAAAAGTACTTGATTGTTTTTCCCAGTGTAGGTCGGGTCATCGGAAGTTCTGCGCTCAAGCCTGGCTGGAAATCCGCCGGTCCGGCAGCGCTGCAAATGTAGCCACATTTCGGCTCTCTGCGCATGCGCTCTGCGACGGGAGCACGTTTTTGCCGCTTACTGTTCGACTTTCGGAGCGGTACGCTATTCAAAACGCTTTGAACTCTCTCTCTCTTTGAAGAGCAGATCTTGCATCTCCCTTTTTTACTGGCACTTACGTTGGCTTACGTTTTGTTGACACTTACGTTCGCATCTTCCATCTCCCTTTTTTACTGACACTTACGCTGAGGCTGTCTCCCTTTTTACGTTACGTTTTACCGACTTACGTGTCGACGAACGAGACGAGACGACATTCGGCGAAAATTAACGGTGGTGTTCGGTTCTGTCGGCCGTCGCAGAGTATCTGTGTCTCAGAGTATCTGCGAAATATCGAAGTTGTGGTTGTCGCATAATAAGCATAAACAATCCGGCAAAACCCAAAATACCGATTCTGATCTACATCTGCAGCAATAACGTGAGCTTCCCCTACTCCAACTCCACATTTGGCCAAGCGAATTAGACGAATTAGGCTTATTAAAGCGTTCAACGACGTGTTTTTTGTTTGATTTCTGCCGTTTGCCGAACGCCGGAGTACTTTTTTTTGTTGTTAAGTGCGCGTCGTCGTCGTACCGCCGCTATTGTTCACGTTTGTTTAGGTAATTGTCGTAAACTAAAGTCAAACACAATCACAATCACACATCCAGAGAGTGCCAGTACGGATCGTATCTGTATCTTACTGCCTTTGCAACGGTGTTGTATTTATTTTACCAGCAACAGTACGGCAAAATATTGGATTGTTTTCGGTTTTCTGGGTTTTGTAACACAATGTACGGCGAAATTAATAATAATACTCAAAACAGAAACAGAAAAGCAGAGGAAAACAGTGGTGGATTCGTAGGTTGGATTGTAGGAGGGGTTTTTGGGGGATCTCAACCACCGATTCTGTTTACAATGGTTGTGTGAGTAAGCGAACGTTAGTGCGAGTGTGTGTATCTGTATCTGTATGATTTTGTATCTTTCGGTTTTTTTTTTTTTATTATTATTTTGTTGTATTTTGTTGTTGTATTTCGTGAGTGAGTGCGGGCTAAAGCAAGAGTTTGTGAAAAAAAGAATAATAAAAAAAAGAACGTTAACGTTGGGGGTTTTCTTCGAGACCCAACTGGGATGTTCGTTCTTATTGGCATCTGCCAGTTGGCTCAGCGGTGAATGAACTCCGCTACCAACTCACACTTTTTCCGCTCTTGCTGCCAAACCAACGGAAAACCGCGGCGCATTAAGCATTAAAAACATAAAAAAAAGAGTATATTCATAAAAAAAAAAACGCAGAAATAACCAAAGCAAGCACAAACTCAACTCAAACCACAAAATGGTGGCAGAGACACACAATTACCGCTTATTTTCGAAATATTAACCCAACTGTGCGCAACGGCAATAGCAATAGCAACAGCAAATAACCATAACAATGACGAAAGCGAAAAGCAAAAGCAAGAAAACCTAGGTCCAACCAGAAAAAAAAAGAGGAAAAGCAAAAGGAAATCTTCATTACGCCTCTTCCCAATCAGACATTGATTCATTTTCATTTGGGAGAAAAACCCATTTGAAATTCTATGCGGAATTAGGGATGCAGTTCCCATTCCCAATTGCGTGGTGGTAAGCGAAAAAGGCATGCTATAAATCGATCGATGATGCTATGACCCGTATACACTGGATACAATTTTCAGTTCTTCTATTAAATACATTTATAAAATGTTTTTCTAAAATTAAAAATATATTATTATATAAGATATAAAAAATATATTCTTAAAAGATTTCGAATTAACCATATCTTTATACCACCGTTTTATAAAAAAAATTGACCTTATGACCTTAAATTTTCTAAGTGTAGTATAATTTCTTCAAGGGGTTATTTCCCTCTCAAGATATTTGTATTGAGTGGGTGTATTTTTTTTCGTAAGACATAATCTTATTAGCGCCAGCGCTGCTTTTGCCCACGGTGCATCCAAATTTCGCGAGTTCAAAACCCACTACAGATGGCATGATATATTGGTTTTGACGTAGTTTCCCTAATTGGCTCCATTGCCCAATATCTAGTTTTCAAGTATTATCATAAAAAGTACTTTAGCATACAGATAGATAAAATATTTTTGTAACATTAATATTAAAGGTAAATTCCCGTAGAATTCGCTAGACATACATAGCATGAGCAGCATGAAACATTGTACAATTTTGTTTTACAGATAAGTTTGACTGACAAGGTCTCTCCATCACCCTTTTCCACTGTGATTAGAATTCAAATTATTATTACTGAATACTGAAATCGAATTCATGTGTGTGTGTTTGCTTAGATAATGGTGACTATCTTATCGCAGGGCTTAATCTTTTGCAAGCTGAAAGCGAAAAAAAGCAAAAAAAAAAAAAAAGAACGAACGATCCAGAGCAGCTGCCCGGGAAACGTACTAACAGGCTTACTTCGACAAAAACACCGATCGAATATGCATTTAGTATGCCTCAGCCTTGGAAATTACTCACAGCTACAAATCAGCCTGGTCGGCTTATAACCGTACATATATATACAGAGATACATATAAGTATCTTGCCAACATGCGAGTTTGGCAAGACGATGACGAGGCCCTTGCTCAGCAGAAAGAAAAAAAAAAGAAATTCAGGAGAAAAGTATGGGCACTTTGACTTTAACATATCCTCTAAACATAAACCTTTTTGCAAATTTTAAGGGCGATAAGGTGTCTGGAAAAAATCAACAATTTCTCATATTTTCCCTATCTAAATTCTGGGGAATATCTCAGAGACCCCCTGTATACACAAAATTAACCCGTTCAGTCGTTTTCTTTTTAATTGCGTTTTGCCACCATTTCGGCTGGCTTCTTTCTTAGCTTCTCATTTGGCTTCAGTTACTTTTTTTTTTTACTTTTAGAGTGTGTTGCTCAAGTTACCGATGAGGCAACCCTTTTTTTCAGGCCCTGTTAAATGCCGACACATGTGGTCGAGATCCGAGATCTGAGTGGTATTCAAATTCAGTCGACAGTCTACAATCGACAGTCGGCTGCTGTATTCGCCTTCAAATCAATTGGAAAATCAAATGCCCCCGCAGTTCAGCGGTCGACTCTCATCCGATGTCACGTAATCTACTGAGCAATAATTATTGCAACTGAATTTACCAGTTTCTCTACCGATAACCGAACCCGACTCCGCAAATCATTTGACACGAGGTGGCAATTGCCAGTGGGTTAGTAGACAATATGCTTATTCGGGCCAACAGACCGCAGTTTTGCGAATTTGATACTAGGAAAAGGCTAAGTAGGTTGCGAGCAGAAAAAAACATATTGATTTTTCAAAGGGGAAAAAATTGTTGGTAAATCAAAAACGACGCGTAAATCTAGTTTCGATAGAAAATTTAAAAAAATATAATATACAAAATAATATTTATATTTGATCTGTTATTATAATAAAATTCATAAAACAATTCTAATACTTTACTGGCTTTAAAAATGTTCAATAATTTTGTGTTACTTTGTTTTAGTTTAGTTTGAAAAACTTAAAAAATAATTTAAAACACAAAAGTAATAAAAAAGATTTCGAAATAAACAGTCAAAATTTCGAAAAATATTCTTTGCAAATTTTTCTATTATATAAAAAAGGCTCTGTTAACTTATCTACTCAGAATAGATTTTTAGAAAATGCTTTCTTTAAGATATTGAATAAATTGTTCTAATGTCTAATTGTGCGAATTTTGCTGATACGCAAATTTGTTTTTAAAAATCCATCATATAATTTATATTAATTTATTAATAACTTAGTTTAATAGACTTAAAAAATAATTTAATCTAAGCACTATATTTCATAACATACAAAAATTCCCTATAAGTAGTTTTATTAGGTTTTTTGAAAACGCTTTTTTCGAGAAATTTAAAAAAAATGCAAATATCCTCCTCGCATCTTATTTTTCCTGTTAAAAATTTGCTTTGATTTCGGAAAAACAAATACACTATACTATGCTAGACTTTCATAAATATTGGTACTCACCCATAACGATAACACACATTGCTACCCGTCGTAAAAAAAAAATCTCAGGGAGAATTGGGTTGGAAGAGCTTTGCGTGGCACCGATGTATTTGTGTGTTTCAAGAGTGCCGGATACAAAAAGCCTAGTCAAGTGCCATTGTGGCTTTTTGACCTTTTTTGGGGCGCGGGTCCGGTGGGGGGCCTTAATTAAATGATCAACTCAAGTGAAATTCCCGAGACGTAGATATCTGCCTAGCATATGTACATATGTGGCTAGGTATGTACGTACTCGGATCGTACTTACATTCATATGTGCGCCTGCCTTTATTGAGGTCGATTGTTCATTTATCGTCAATGTCAGTCATCAGGTGGCCTGCGTGCATGTTTTGTTGTTTTTACACATTCCCTCGCGATTTGTTTACGTTTTGCGCCGTTCATTACAAGTCGCCTCCGCCTGAGAGCAGCCCACCAAACCGAAAATCTGACTGGGTCGTGTTCCACGGGCCCTTGGGATTACCCAATCCCAACGATATCCCGGGTTCCCAGCAGATGGAGTGGTTTTTTCCCCAATTCGGTATTTGCAAAACGGAATTCCAACGTTTGGTGGCCGAATATTCGCTTGGGAGAAGAATAAACCGTGATTTTAACCTTAAAGAGAAGGCTGTTTGGTCATTAAATTTGTAGAATAAACATATGTATGTATTTTTTATGGGTCGCCGAATACGTAGAAATGTATCGAAGTTGGCAACAAATTTGTGGGCAAATATTTATTTGAGTTTAATGTTCTTATCTTGCGAAATATTTTCCTCATCAGGAAAAATATTTTAAAGGATCGTTGTATCATTATAACTTTGATATAAAGTGGGGAATCCCTGAATTAAGAATGTTTGACATATAATTTGGACTTTAAAAAATGTTGTTTAATATATTTTATTTTAATAATTGTTACAAGGAGAGAATATTTGAACTGATTTTACATAAATATAATGCAGTAGGAACATGTTTTTAAAATCCTTGCAGATTGAGGTATTATTTTAGCAATTTAAACTTTTTTATATAAACTCTTACTTAATATTAACCAAAATTTTAAATATTATTTGCAGATTTTCTTTCGCGGACCCCGAAACAACATTATCGATGGTGGGCACACAGACGACAGCAGCTCCCAACTCTCTTCCACTCCAAGCCCTCTCGTTTTCCCCCTCACCACTCTTCCCCAGCCAGTGCTCCAAAAAATGTCTGAGATCATTAAAAGCGAAGAAGGAATCCGTCCTCTAAACGAACCGAAAAGTCCAGAAACCGATGGTGCAGTCGACCAAGATTCCCAGAAAATAGTGGAAGATAACTATATCACAGCACCTCTGAAGATCATAGAACCCTTCGAGAACTTTGAAAAGGAAAGGGATAAGGAAAAGGAAAAAGAGGAGGAGGACAAAGAGAAGGATAGCCCGGTGAAGACCCCGACAAAAGCGGAGAATCCGACCGAGATTGACGTTACCAGCAGTGCCAAAACCAAGAAATCGGTTAGCTTCAATCCCAACGACGAGAAGATTCAAAAGTTCATCACCGGCGAACCCATTGTCGACCAGAAGAATCCCTTTCGCAATGGTAACATAGCCAAATCTGCGGAGAAGAAGACACCACCACCGGTGCCTACGAAGAGATCGACCCTTAGTGTTCGAAAAACAGTGACCCAGCAACTGAGGGAACGGGAACGGGAAAAGGAAAGGGAACGTGACAAGGAGCGGGAGCAGCAGAAGAACGAGTCCAATACTCGCAAAAGTAAGATCAGTAGATCTCAGTCGCAGAACACCGATGACTATGTGACCACCGAGGAGGTCCTGAAGCAGTCCAAGTATGTGAAGACGTACATTAAGAATCCGGATGCCTACTTTGTATATGATCCCTCGGTGCTGGCACGTCTCAAGTTTGAGGAACTAAGGGAGACATCGGCTACTGGTAATGGTAAGTTGCCCAAGCGAAAACAGACGCCCAAGGATTCGAGAGCGGGTAAACAGGCCCGTCATCAAAATCAAAATCAGAACCAAAACCAGAACCAGAAAAATCTAGAGCCGCGAAAACCACAGCCCACTTTTAAGAAGTGCTCAAAGCCCAACTATCCAGAATTAGCGAACTTGAAAATCCGCACCGGTACCAATTCCGATCCCGAGAGCAGTGCCTTATTCAATCCCGCAGAGGTGACGAAAAATGCGCGAAAATTCGATGAGCGGGTGAAGAAGCTACAGATTACCTCGGATGATGACCTCGATGATATCGATGGACCGTTGACCAAGAGCGAATCAAGTGACGAGCTGGCGGGCAGTTCCTCAGTTCCACAAAGTCCACAAATAAAGCCGGCTATGAGTGGAGCTGAGGACTTGCCCTCACCCACGCCCACGCCCACGCCGGGCACTTTTACCAACACTATCAGCTCCGATGAATTCCAGGCCTATCTGGATCGCAAGGGTCTGGCTTTGATGCCCCGGAGGGAACTCTTCTCGCCCACACCCACAATTGCCAGGACCTCCACTCCGATGCAATCGGCCGAGGAGCGACGTCAACAGGTGGCCGAATCCCTGGCCGCTCTGCGCAAGAGCAACACCAAGAAGCTATCGGTGCTGCAAAGGCTCTCAAACAGTATCTTTCCAGCTCGCCGAAAAACCACTCCAAAGTCGGAAAGCCCCATGCCCCGGGTATTGTTCCACGACCAGGACAAGGAGGATTACCGCCGCAAAGCGGATGTCCCTGCCGAAATACGTCGTATACTACTGGAGCGCCAGAGTCCTAATTTTCGCCGCCAAAATGGCCAGATTCCATCTCCAAATGTTGATCCTACAACTGAAAAAATCACTAGAAGCGGTGATATCACTTTGCAGAGGAGAAACGGTGACTCCACGTTGCAGAGAAGAAATGGTGACTCTACCTTACAGAGGAGAAGCGGTGACAATACTTTGCAGAGGGTAAACGGTCACACTGATTTCCAAAACAGAATCGGTGACTCCAATTTACAAAACAGAAACGCTGACTCCACTTTGCAGAGGATTAACGGTGACTCCAATTTCCAAAACCGAAATGGTGACCCCAATTTCCAAAACAGAAACGGTGACTCTACTTTGCAGAGGATAAATGGTGACTCTGGTTTCCAAAACCGAAACAGTGACTCCACTTATCAAAGCAGAAACGGTGACTTGAGTTATCAGAACCGAAACAGTGACGCCACTTTTCAAAACAGCAATAGTGACCCCAATTTCCAGAGCCGAAACTGTGACACCACTTTGCGAAGATCAACACTCGAAAGACCGGGCGTAAATCCCAGGCGACAATGGCCCGAGGCCCAGCAGGTGGGTCGGATTAATCGCTCCACATCGGTGGATCGCAGTCAATTCAGCCATGAGCAGCCCATCCTGGCGAGTCCTGTGGCCTCCTCGACCCCTGTGCGTGGCCAGAACCAGTGGGACCAATTGCGGGCCATCAAGGAGGTGACGGATCGCCAACTCTATCACAAGCTACATCAGCAGCAGCAACTGCAGGTTGTCCCTCAGCCGCAGCAAAATATGACAGCACAACGACCGAATGAGGATATCTACACCCAGGTGGTGTTGCAACCGGATCAACAGCAGAACTTCATTCGCAATTCGGTGCAGCGTAATACCTTCTCGGGAATCAGTGGTCGCAATCGCCCCCTAACGGTCTTCAATGGCACTCCCCAGAGGCAAGTGCAAATGGCCATGCCCATGCAGATGCTACAGCAACCTCCTCGAAGTCAGAGCGTTCTGGACAACATGGTGCCAAGTACTGGAAATCCTGGTCAACAGACACCGGTGGTAATGCGACAGAGGGGTCAGGATCATGGTCAGTCCCGACGCATCGGGGGACTCCTTACCAGGGAGGAGATTCTGGAGAAGGTTAAGGAGTTCTGTCGCAAGAGCGTTACCAGAGCCCCAGAACCCAAGACGCCAATGCAACCCGTCTACAAGCGACATCTCACACCACCCAATGCAGATGTCTCACCCGTTTCGTATGCCTCCGTGGATGATCAGTGGTATGTACAGGGGGTTATACTATCCTTAATGAGGTTATAATATTATTTTTCTTTACGTTTTAGTGCCCGACCTCAGGTGCCTCAGCGCGTCCAGAGTTTACCCATCGCCCAGGGACGCTATGTATCCAGTGGTGGAATGGCCGTCGATGGACCCTCACCCATCTACGCCCATGTTAGCAAGCGGAACAGCCTGCTCTCCAATGTCTCCGAACAGTATTTGTCCAGCCAGCAACTGGGAACGCTGGCCAGGCCGGTTCCCCTGAACCAATTGGTCCTGGTGGATACGGGCGAGGGTGTCCAGGTGGCCCAGCTAGTGGACTACTTGCCCTACGTACGTCCAGCTCCAACCCAGGCGCATGGCCCATATGCCATGATGCAGGATGGCAGGGCCACGCCACTGATCCTGGACCAATCGGCCCAGCAGACCAGCCAGATCTACTGGACGCCACAGCATCGTCAGCGGATCTCCCATCCGGTGCCAGCACCCCGCCTTATAAAGGGACCAATTGCAGGGCCGACGTCCAGGAACAGTACTTTGAGCCGACATCTAGAGGCTAGGATGGGAAACGCATCCGACTGGGAGCTCAGCTCGGAGGCCGGTGAGGTGAGGAGGATAATGGAGAAACAACTATAAGGTGAGCAGACCTTAGAAATATCATATCATACATAATCACTAAGAGAGAAAAAACAAACGCATTATAGAGAAGCTCACGAATTTCATATCTTTAATTATTATTTTCCTAAATATTACTAATACATTGAGTGTATATTATGCATTTCAACGTATGACACCCATTTTTGAAAATTATTTACAATGTTATGTAAATCTATTTAAATTTAAACTTAACTTTTTATCTGAATCACCGAGACTTAGAAATCATTAAAATACTTCTACACTAGCTATGTATTATATATCTTTACCTAATATATGATTTTTTTTTAAGTCCCTATAGAGGTTTTTGAGTCAAAAACACAACTCATGTAGAAATATCTTCATCAAAATACCGTTAGTACTGGTTTAAGACCCTGCTTAGTGGGCTTCTGAACCATGGTTTGAGTCCGCAACGGTATCTTGCACTTCCGATTGAAATCGGATATACAAATCTAGAAAAATCGGATGGTCCGATAGTGCCAGTGCCATCGATGTACTCCCACCTCTAGAACCCACAAAGAATTTTATTTATTTACCACTGAAGATATCTGCTGCTATATTATTTTTAACTATCATCCATTTACGGCAGATATTGCAAATTGTTTGAAATCGAGGTGTGTAGTGCATTTAATGTTTACCCTGATTCCAAATTCAAAATAACGAATCGAATTGGACTAACACACAAAACGCACATTAATGCGTACTTACATATATCCATTGTTTTTAACTTTGTGGCGAAAAGATATAGACGCAAATAGGTACTCACATATATAAGCATTTCAAGGTCGAAGTACTAGTAGGCCTAGTAAACCCATAAAGAGAAAATTTAGCCTTGCCATTTTCCCCGAAATTTCCTTTCATGACGTAGGTACTGCTTTCTCGCTCGCTCCAAGGGAAAAGCTGGCATGTGAAAAGTCTATTGCCTTCTCGCTCAGTCCTATAGAGCTTCGAAATTTTCTTTACTAGGTCAGTGTCAAAATAACGGGAGAATTGCAAGGGTTCTTAGGTATCTCCCAAAAGTATACATACTTCTCAAGGACTTCCTTTTTGGTACTTGTATATTTTTAAACGGTTCCTATAAAAAGAATCAGAATCATTTTAATGAAGTACCTCATCCTATAGAAAGTCTTTTAAACGAGGAGCCCGTTGTCCATATATCTCTTAAAAGTATAATATAAACTTGACCTGATACTTGAGTATATTGATAGCCGAGCCCCGGGTAAACAGTGCACATTGGGGTAAAAGAGCCCAGTATTGCAGGCAGAATCTTATAATCGAAATTGTACTTTAAATAAAAATCCAAATTAAACACATCGGGCTTCTTAAGAATTTATATGTTACCTGTATTTTTATTTACCTAGTAATCTCCAAAATTAAACATAAAAACCAGATAAAAAACCTATTATGCACAAAAATTGTTTAAATTTAATATTAAGTCAAGGACTATTGCAAACAAACAATATCAAAAAACTGAGTCCTTTTGAAACAAAGGATTTTTGTATTATTAAACAAAAAGAAATAACACATTTTATTACGCAATTTAATAGGTAAATAGGTAAAGGTAATAGGTAAAGATTTTGACGAAATAACAATGGAAAACCAAACACCTCAAAAGTTCATGACAGATAACAAAATGATGTGTGATTTTTCTATTCCCAGACAACAATTCAGAGATGGAGACGGAGGGCAGCAGGAGCGAAGACATTGGGCCAGCCAAGACCGGGCCCACCTTAAGCGAGGAGTCTCTCGGGAGCAGCTCCTCGTCGTCGGTGCTCAACTCTTGGACCATTTTGCCGGTGGTGAAGGAGAAGGATGACGGCCTGGAGAAGACCGAGGAGTTGGCGGATTTAAGGCCGAGCAGTCGAGCGGACAAGCAGAAAATCGAGAGGTACATCCTCCGCTCTAACTCACATCTCAACCTAGAAACTAAAACCAGTATCTATTTCTCTAACAGATGCAACAGGGTTGCGGCCGAGGATCCCCAGGCGGACGACATTTCCGATGGTATTTCGATAATCAGCGATTGCGAGAGCACCGATCGCATCTCACCCAATCTCTTTATGCGCGAACCCCTGCTCGGTGACTTGGGTTTCGGGGATTTGCCCACTAGTTCCGTGGAGCTGATTGCACCCATACCGATTAGTACTGGCCAGCAGCTTAAGGAGTATCCCGAAAGAGATGAGGTGCAGGTGCAGGAGTCAACGAACATAGTGCGCTCCAAGTTCGAGCTTGAACTGCCACCACTGGTGCAGAATGGCCTTACGGCCTTCTTCTATGTGGCCGCCACTTTGTCCATTCTGGCCTTTGTGGGCAAGCTTCGCAATCCAGAGTGGCAGGTCCTGGGCGAGGATAAGCCCCTGGTCGAACTGGAGCGCCGCGTGGGTGAGCTAGAGCTGCAAAACAATCTGCTGCGCGCCGAGATCGATATCATGTCGAAGAAACTGCAGTATCTGCTGGGCTCTGGCCAGGATGGGATGCAGCGTCAGGGAGCAGGCCGTGCCAAGGGCAAGACCTTCAAGGCCTGGCCCGGCAATGGGGACAACGTCAGTCCCGTGGACATCACCAAGGCCGACCTGAAGCAGCCCTTCCAGTGCCCCGATGGTCGGTTCGTTGAGATCGCCGGCATGTGTGTGGAGAACAAGCAGCATTTGGACGAGCTAACCGATGAGATCGGCAGTGTCGTCAACGATGTGCTACAGCAGTCGGGAGCCTTTCACAAGTTTGAAAAGATCACCGAAAAGCTGGGCTCGTTTGCCGGCGATGAAAGCGAAAATGTGGATGCAAAAGCTGGGCCAAGAGCAGGCAATTACCAACCGAAAATGGATGGGCCAGAAACCGTGACTTCCCATGGCCAGTCGTCAAAGCTGGCGGATGGTTCGAAAGATCGTTTCAGGCCCAAACAGTACAAGCAGGAGCAGCAGTCCTCGCACGAGCGCAAGCATCGACGACAGGAGCAGGATCATAGCCACTCCAAGGAGCATGCCAAAAAGAAGTACTACGATCAGTCGTCCAACAATCGAGGACGCTACAATAAGAAGTCCAACGAACACTCCAATGAAAACAGCAAGGAGCGCGATCCACAAAACGATAGCGGCAGTGGCGAGTGGCACGAGCGGATGATGCAACAGCGGGAGAACGCTCGCCACAAGCATGCCCAGAAACGCAACAACAACAACTGGTACATCGAGCGGGGCGATGGTCGCGAGCAGATGCGTTCCGGAGAGACCCAACGCTGAATGGATCCATTATCAAGACGATGGCCTCTTAATCTTAACCGTAATCCCCGAAAAAAGGGATTGGAACCTATGCCACAGAGGTCACATACATATATATTTTAATCCCAAGATATACTTAAGGACAACGTGTGCTAGTAAAGCGCAATACCGAATTTTTGCGCTGGTTCCTAACTCTATACATGTTTACCATATACATATTTCGACAATGTTTCTACAGGGTGTTTTTGCAAGACAGTAGGATTCAGGATTCAAGGGCTTTGAAACACACTGTAGAACCAGAGCTTATGCAAGTGCTTAATATTTATTTATTTTTTATCTACTTATACCGTTTTTGGCTGCGTCAAAGCTAGCATTATCCTTGTAATCCCGATTTCGCAATATGTGCGAACACATACAGTTTCAATAGTCAGTGTTAAAAGCTAGTGTATCGCATTTTTAATGGAAACATCATACATTTCGCACACATTTAACTAAAGTGGCACTGCTATGCGAACAGTTCTGAAGCAATATCGTGAATTGGTTGGTGCAATTCGAGTTAAATGTGAGCAATGTCTTTGTATAATATCGGTTCCTCCCACTTAAAGGTGTGTTTTTGCTACTAAGTTCCAGCTCAACCTAAGAGACAGACCGATCCAGGTGCGGATTCACCTTGGCAATGTCCGTCAATAAAGTAAAAATCAATCAATTCCTTTCAACGAGTACGTGTATATCAATGATCCTTTTGAAACATTAGATTTCGCTAAAATTATGTATTTATATATACATACATATATATATTTGTGATACCTATACTAATATTTTTTTGTAGTCTAGAAAAATAAATTATTGTACCATATTAGGTATTCCTGGGAAGCCAATTCTATAAAAAAAATCGTTTAATAAAAAAGGAAATTTAAAGGAACAGAAATCAATATTTTTGTATTCATGTTCGTTCAAAATCTAAGCATTATATATGTATAAATAAATGTATAAATGTGTACCCCAAATGTTTTGCGATGAAATAAATAAAATATCCTTGAATTCCATGTGCTATTTATTTGTGGGATTTGGAATTTTAAGCCATTTTGTTAATGTAAACTAAATTTTCTCCATTTTCTGAATGAAGAACGGTCATTTAGGATGTGTTATGCAAAATTAAATTAAAATCATACAGCTTTCCCTTTGATTTTTATTAATGTTTTAGTAACTGAGCTATGATAAACTTTGTGTCTATTAAATTTACTGACAGAAACTGAATATGAATTTTTTATTTTTATAAAAATGTAACCTTTAACATTCGAGCAAGGGCCACCCTAATGTACACATTATTTCTGTGTGTACGCATATGTTACGTGCTCATGCACTTTCATTTCTTGCCCCAGTTTTCGGATAAAAGGGGGCGGACCGAAGCAGAGACTTTCCGATGGCTGCTTTTTTTTGGTGGGCGGTGCGGGGGAGTCTGTACTAAAAGTGTGCCATGGAAGGACATGCACTCATCGCGCAAGCCCTTCTAGGCTCGATTTTACTACGAGCACGTCACGCGCAACATTATTCAGAGCATGCGAATGATACAAAAACAAGGGGGCGAGCTAGCCCTATCAAGCCGAAGTTTTAATGGCCTTGAACGTACAAAATAATTATACATAAGGCAGTTCTTTTAAAAAGATATATTTTTATGCTTATCCTTAAGTTTTAAAATTTTAATAAATGAAAATGAAGCCAAACTTTGGTTGTCCAAAAACTAAGTACTTTTTTATAAGGTTTACATAGGTGTATTTAAGTTTTCTTCAAAATTACTCATACGACACGTATGCCAGTTATAGTTTAGTAAAAATGTCTAACCTTGTCAACTTATTGTAGAGGTTTAAGTAATTGTTTTAGAAAAAGGAGAGCAAAGCAATAAATGTTTATTGGACATCTAGCCTCCTGGATTAAAATAAACTTTTGATTAAGTGCAACATTGCGTATGAGTGATATTTTTCATTCGATATATTAAGGTATAGGGGCAGATCCATACAAAATTATAAAATTAATTTAATATTTCAAAAACCAAATCAAGAAATTGATTAATGGGGTTATCATATTAAAAACTTACCACCTGTCCCTGTAAAATTTTTCCAATTAAGGTCCACCCCTGCTTAGGTTACACAACAAAAATTCCCAAAACATGCAAATATTGATAGGCGCTGGAAATATGAAGACCCACTCGCCATGCAGTACTGATAAAGAACTTTTATCATAGGAGCAAACTTCTTTCTAAAATGATATAACCCCTCTTAAAGGGTAGAAATGTGTCGAGAGAAAAGCACCCACACTCGAAAAAAAGGAAGAGTGCAACGCAGAGAGAGAGCGAAATCGTGTTTAGAACATTCAACTTCGGGTGCAGCTCGTGCGTGGTGCCGAATGAGGTGATGGTGTGGTGGTGGTGGTGCTGCTAGTGCCGAAGTGTGCGTGTGCACTTGCTTTGTTGTTGGTTCACTGAGGCCCGTTCGCGCGTCAATTCAGTCTCAGTTACTAAACCGATTTCAAGAACTACGGACGTTTCACTCGGCCCTTGCTAGGTGGCGTGTGCTACAATTAAGTAACGGGCAGAGACATTTCACCAAAAAAAAAAGAAACCAAAATATAAAAGAAAAACAAATAATACCAGAAGCAATCCCAAAACGAAAACAACAATGAGAAACTACCAAATCCCAACCAATATATATTAAACGAGAAATGAATAAATAGACATCCGAGCACATATACCCACACAAAAAAAAAAAACAATAGCGCACCAGTTGGAACAACTGGGCTATTTTATACATAACTCGCCAAACTCTTCGTTCAATACAACGACGACCAGGAGATAACAGCCCAAAAGCCAGAAAATCGGAAAACCCGCAGTTAGCATCATCAAATAGCACCGGTATTTTCCAAAAAAAAATGTTTTTTTTTTAAATATATTTTCAAAAAAAAAAAAAATGCAATATAATTGCATGTTTGTGTGTGCTGTGCAAAAATTGAGAAAAGCAGAGAACTATTCCCCTCCACACATACACACAGAAAATACAATAACAAAGATTTCGATAGAGCAAAAAAAAAATATAGGAGAAAAAAAGAATCAAAAAGGAGATGGAGCATCTGTTCTCTCACTTTCGCTCGGCTGTTTTCAAATCGTTTTGTTTTGTTGTCGTTACGGCGCTCACTAGAGCACTGGGCTTTCGAGCGCCCCCGAAAGGGACAGCTGTTCGTCACTAAAATTGGATGAGGTAGAGCCCGACTACTCCGGGGAACGGAGTTGGGAGTTCGGAGTTCGGAGCTCGAGCTCTCTTTTCTATCATATTATTCAAGCTACATAAGAAAAAAGTTTCTTAAAAAGCAAATTCAAGTTCTATAAATTATTAAAAGCCTATTTATTGGCACTCGAAGTATTTCGACTTATAGAGACAAAGGGTATATATCGTTTTGGCGGCAAGTTAAGGCCAATTCCAGATACGAAACCCCAACTTAAATAATATCTTTTATCTAGCAAGATCTCGTTTCGCTCGCTCCCCACAACTTGTTGTCATAATTAGTGCTTATAAGCTATGGCTGACAGCTGATGGCTGCCCACCTACAGTCAGCCCTGCCTAACTGAAAACTTTAATCCACCTTGAAATGTTATTTCAAGTTTCAAGATTTTAATAGATCAAAACTTTTTTTGTAGTAGTATTAAAGTATAATTTTTGGTAGACTATAGACATACTCCGAATTTAAAATTAATGTGATATGGGAAAATTTATTTTCCACAACTTCTTATAAATCAAATTTAAAATTTATATAAATTAGTATACATTTTTATCCACAACTCCTTAAAAAAAGCGTATCAAAATTCTATAAAAATAAACAAAAGCTTAAAACCTGAATTTAAAATTAATAAAACATGGGAAAAATTCTTTTCCACAACTTCTTATAAAGAGGGTTTTTAATTCTCCAAACTTAAAATTTATATAAAATTTAAAACATTTTTATCCACAACTTCTTAAAAAATGGTATCAAAATTCCAAAAAAATAAACATACATTTTTATCCACAACTTCTTATAAAGAGGATAAAAAATTCTCTAAGAACTAACATAAGTTGGCCTTCTTAAGGAGAAGCCACTGTACTAACCACACAAACTCACACAGTTGTTGCACAACAAAAACCGAATGTTATAATAGTGCATGTGTGTACTCTCATTTGCGTAATTTTTTTCTCATTTTTTTTTATCTAGCATCTTTTGATAGCGATAGTTGCAAGTTGCAGAACCAAATAGTGGCAGCTGTTTTTGCATTTTTGCCAGAAACTGCAGTTTTTCAGAGAAACCCAGACCACAACCCAGAAAACCCCAACCCAAACCCAAAATACAAGCGAGTCAGAAGACCATCATTTGGCATTTTGTGGCGGGGTTCGTTCGTCAGAAGCTCATTTGTATCTACGAGTGTACGTTTGTACATACAGAAAAATCAGAGAAAAAAAAGAAAATGTATATTGTGCGCTGTACACACTCAAGTGTGTATTGTATGGCCATTCCGGCATGACAGTGTATTTGTCATTTCAATTTTCGTGTGTGCTTAGATAAACGAACGACGGGAATCATGTGCCTAAATACCATTTTTTTTCACTTTTTTTTGTTTGCGGTTGCGAGGTAAAATGTCCCAATATCTCTGGCTGTGTTGTGTCTAAAAACGAACAGCTGATTTTGTTTTTGTGCCCTCATATGATGGTGTTTTATCACCACCGAAACTCAAGTGAAATATACATTTTGGCAAGTGCAGTGCTTACATACATATGGGTAAAAATAAATAATAATACAAAAAAAAAGAAGAGGAAACTAGAAAATGCCAATAGTTCACACACAAACACACAGATACTAAAACACCCAAAGTTTCTCGGTCAGCTGTTTTGTGTTGTCTTGAGAACCAGGGTCTCTCAGTTTTTTTTCTTGTTTTTTTTTTCCTCTGGGTCTCGTCGTCTCGTCTCTCTTTTGAAAATACCCCTGCGCCAAGCCAATCGGGGGAAAAATTAGAGCAACGCCTGTGTGCTCCACAAACTGCTCGATAAAACAAAAAGAAAATAAACTGCGGGAAATGAAATGCCACTAAAGGAATAACTAAAAATAATTTGTGATGATCTTGTAAATTGAAGTACTACACATTGTGTGCAATCCACAAGTTACAAATGCTCTATATAAGTTGTGAGTGCGATTCTACCACCAAATACTGCAGGCGAAAACCCCAAAAGCGTTATGCAATGTATTGAAAATCGCAGCAGAGCTTTTGGTTTGTTTTTTTTTTTCTTTTTGTTGTCGATAAAAATATATATGTCTAGTGCGATAGAATTTAGCGCAGCGAAAATTGTATCCAATTTGGAAATAACTATATATATTGGGATTTTATGTAACCCGTGTATTACTTCGATTATTAGACGTCTAAATTGGGCACTTCCGCAACCAATAATGCTGTGCTAATGACTTGAAGATATAGATTCTGCCTTCTATCTGCTGTTTAACCGGAAATGTATTACACTTTTGGTATCCCAAAGATGAATGCAATATAAATACAAAGCGAAAAACAAAATAAAAACAAACGGGCAAAATAAGTTGACAATTGGCGAGAAGGTGGGCGTTTGTATGGATGTATGTGGGCACAGCTATGAGCAAGAAAATAGCAGTGACCTTTAAAAAAATTTAAAAAATGTATATCATAAATATGTGCTTAAATATTTTAGATTACTGTTTAAATTTGCATTTAATTCAAGACTTTTAAAAACTCTTTAAGCTATTTTTATATAATTTTTATCTATGCGAGAGAAACCACCTGTATAGATTAGATAAAAGATGGAAAAAATACGCTTAATAACAATTAAGATGCAACATTTTAAAAATACACAGCTGTATGAACATTTGTGTTAGCCCACCTAATTATCTTCAAACAAGCGAGCAAATTTGCTGTTGGAAAATAGTCGTACTCTAAATACCCTTTATTACTTATTATCCAGGCACGCAAATTGAAAGCTTAATTTAATTGATTTCAATTTGGCTAATTGGAAGACAAAAGCATTGCTTCCGAACAAATTGCACCGTTTAAAAACTAAAAACGACATACACTTGGAATATAAATCTTACTAAAACCAAGAATATCTGATTTAAATTGAAAATCAAATAAGGTCAGTGTTTTTTATTGAAAAAATTGGTTTAACATTGAAGTTACTTACAAGGGTGCATAAAAGTATGCTATAAAAAATACTAGATTTCTATATTTACAGAAATATATTTTGGATCCATTTTTGATACCATTTCAAGGGGTTTCAAGCCCCCAAACCCAACATGTTATTCAGAAATTTTATTATAACGCAAAGGTGGTTATCCAAAGCTCAGATTTAATGATATATGATTGTTTAAGCGTCTGGACTTGAATGCAATTTGAAAGCAGGGTTATGCAAGCATTTACATTAATCTATGTACTCCTCAGTGCGCGTGTGTGTGCTAGCCGAGTGAACTTGAAAGTCCCTATATTTTCACTTTTACGCCAGTACATAAGACGTTCACGTCAAAAATACGTCTTTAAATGCTCGTAGTATTTGCATCAGTAGTTGTATCGAAGAGGCCTTCATGAATTTGATTTTGTGGCTGCCACAAAAATCATATACACCATATCATGTACATCATAGTACATAGAGAGTGGGATGGAGTTTGGGGACTCATGGCTTAAGATTTCAAACGAGACGCCTTCATGTCATTTTAATCAACCTTTAAAACTGGTGGCCCAGATTTTATTGATTTTATGTTGCGAAGAGCGGCCCATTGAAGAGTGCAGTTTCGCTCAGCGAGAGGAGAAATGCGAGAGATAGAGATACCGTTGTGATACCGTTTTCGGCGAGGGTGAGAGAAAGGCCATCAGCTGAGAGAGTTCACTTTCTCCGCCCCGTTCCAGTCACCACGAGCAACAGCAAGCTGAATATAAATACACCTGGGAATATATAAATATTCAAAAATATATGCAGGGATGTGTGAGGACTCCGAGCTGGGGGTTGTATTTGTGGAGACACCAGGTAAAATGTCAACTGAGTCACGCTTTCGCCAGCTGGAGAAGTTGGCTTTGGTGATAAGGTTGAACATCTTAAATTTAATTCCAACATTTTTCTCTAATCTTACTATTATTATATAAAAAACATGGTGATTTTTCGTTATTATTACCGATGTATTTGCTTAAACCAAAGTTGTGCTAAATATAAGGATTATATATTCCTTAAAAACCGATACGACATCATTTATCTGCCCTAAAAACAATTGATCATAATTTATTTTGATCTTGATCATTTAAAATTAAAATGGATTTAAAACCCACACTTCAGTAGAACTAATAAATTAGTTTAAGCAATTGCTTTTAAAAATATTTCAACGGGGGTGTTCCCATCATAAAACAAAACAGTCCTACAGTTTTTAATCTCTAGCTCTTACAAATGCCCTAGAAATTTAAAGAGATTCAAGACTTCTTATAAATATGCTCAAAAGTATACTACAAAAAATATACCATTTTCTATCAACACCTAACCATACGACTTTCTAAATAAACATTTCCAGTAGCATACTTTTAAACACTTTTTAAAAATTTTTCAAGACCTTAGAGTATTTTTCAATTCGACCTTAAAATTGTTTAGACCGTTTGACCTTTCAACATCAACCTATTGCCTTGTAAAGCTGTGAAGAATCAAATGAGTAAGATACGTCTTCCAAAACGTTTAGCTTGAACCGACTAACCCAAGTCCAATAAAGCCGTAAACCCCTGTTAGCACCTATAGCCTGATGAAGGCAAATGTCAAGCCTTCGTAACGGTTATGCCTTTCATAGCATGTGGCCTTCAATTGGTTTATAAAATGCAAAAAGCAGGTTATGTACGTGCATAGATACGCATACAAGCACGCATGACCCCGCTGCATTCACACAGCTGCAGTAGTGCTAAAAAAATGTGTGTGGGCGCGTTGAGGTCTCGGTGACGTATGTATGTATGTTACTGCGCAGTGGGACACACTCACCAGTTGGGGAAAGTGGGAGAGAGGAGTGGCTTTCTCTTCTGGCTTCTGCAACAGAGTAAAAAATAAGGGATAGCAAAATAATTTAGAACTAGAACATTTAAACTAAGAGATAAAATATTATAAAGGTGTCTAAAAGTATGCAACAAAATATTTTAAGTCCGAAAATTCCATGAAAAGACTGTTCTTATATTTTTACTGCATACTTTTAGACACCTTCATACACTTGATTTCAAAACTCTACCTTCGATTCACCGCTCCATGCTTAATTTGCCCTAGTTTTCCCAGTGTATCTGCTATTGCCTATATTTTCCTCTCTCATTTCGTTTCAAACGGCTCAGCTAGCCACGATTCTACAACCGAAGGCCATCTATTACGCTTCGTGCCCGCAAATGTGCACACACTTGCTCTCTTACTCTCTCGGTAGCCCCCGTTACCGTTATGTGGGTGGCTCAGCTGTGCTCCAGTTTCGCTCCCGAATGCATTAGTACCGAGAGTCCCGTTTCGGAGCAGAGCTCCCTTCTCGGATAAACGGTTAACCTAAATTCCTTGAATGACGTAGGAAGGGAAGAGCGCATGCACATATACTTATATGGAAACACCAATTTGCTGGGAAGAGTTGCAAAAAATGCATTCATAAAAGAATACCTACAATGAGCTTAGAAATATACTGCTCGCTTATAACTCAATTATATCTTGGGGGGGGGTACGAACCTATTATATTTATAATAACTTAATCTTTCCAAAACGTACGTTTATATCGTAATAATTCCCACACTTAATTATTAATGTTTACCTAATGATAGATAATAGCAAGAACGCTAAAGTCGGTTTGCCCTACTATTACAAAGTACTATATACTATACCATGTGCTGTCTGCCCGCACATCATTATTAAGTCACATTGGAAGCATGTTTTATTGTTGAAGCACTGAGAATTTGGATGGGAACTTGTGTGTTCATTATGGGGCATCATCGCTGGTCTCGACAATGCGACACATAATTGGTATATCCTCCTCCTTGGTGATGTTGCCCTTGGCCTCTCGATTCAGCAGACTTTGAATGTAGTCATGTCGGAATTTGTTCCACTGGCGGGTCTTGAGAAAGTTGGTAAATAGATCCTGACGCGAGGGCACGTTACACTCGAAGTAAAATCGTCGACGGTGCCAGATGTTCCCCGGATTCTGTTCCTCTTCAAGGAGCCAGAAGCGCGGAAGGAGCAGACATTGGACCACCGTGCGGGCCATGATAACACGGTGCTCCATCTTTTCACCCAGACCAAAGACACTGCCGTAGGTCAGGGAGCCAACGTCTATAAAGTGGGTCTCAACGGGATCCTTTAAGGGATTAAAAATATAGACGTTAGACGACAAATAATAATGGATTAAAGGATTATTTACAGTGTTTGCTTTTAAAGTAAATATTTTAAAGATGGCATGTATCATAACAGATTTATTTGATCAAAATAATGTATTATTATGGATACTATAATCCAGAATTTTGATATTGTATTTCTTTCGTCTTTGATTGTCATGTTAATTGCACATAAGATCTTAATGATATGGAAAGTAGCAAAAATATTATCATATAATATAGTACGATATACATTTTTGATTGTGGAACTCCTGAGACTTTCCCATAACCCAACTATATAATCATAATACTCACAGGAATCAGGGATACTTTGTCGTCATCAATATTATTTTTATCGTTGTTCCCCGAACTAGCCGTGAATATTTCTGATGACGAACTGGTCTTGGATCCCTTCTTATCTGTTTCCGTACTTCCGATGGTATTCCTTCTTAACTGCACTTGCACATCGGCAATGGTTCTATCCATGGACACATCCGAATCATATGTGCTGTCATCTGAATAATTCTCATCGAGATCGGCGTAATCCAAATAATCTTCATTGTCGCCCATGTTATCGTCGTCGTCATCATCCTGATCGTAACCGAGTGTCCCATTTGGCAGCCAAGGAGTGCCCCTCCTAAGTGACTGTATCAATGCTGTTTTCCTGGCCTGTGCCTGTACATTCATTGTCCTCCTGGGCTTCAGTTTCTTTTTGGGAGTGGTCGAACTTCGGATACCACAGAACTTCTCAATTTCAGCTAGACCCATTTTGCGCATCTATCGGGAATCCATAAGTAGCTAGATCTAATGATAATGGAATGGAATATGTATACCGCTTGTTTCTTCTTTGTGGCACCTTCGACATCTTCAGAGGAGGAGGAAGAGGCCAAAATGTCCTGAATATCTATAAATGAGTTATGGCTAATGAGATCCTTCCAGGATTGGAACATATGAAGTCCTTCCTTATCCTTGTCGATTTCGGTGAGCTCGTAGTTCACCTTTCCATCATCGTTAGTTACCTTAAAAGAGAAAAGAAGGTGTAGAAATATATATATATATTCGTTTTAAATTTAACTTTAAAGTTACTTGCCTTCATACTCAAACACTGCAAAATGACGCACTCTCCACTAAGAACAAATCGCACATAACCCAAAGAGCCCTTATCCCCCAGATAAATGGTCTCCAGGGGCTCATACTGAACCAAGTAAGAGTACTTGCAAGCGAGAATTATCTATAGATACTACTATATTATAATTTACTGGGATCTGTGAACATAGACTCACCTGTTCTGGGCTCAGAAAATCAAAATAGTCGAATGCTTTTAGGGCAAGCTTCTTTTCATTCCATTGTTTTAACATAAATGGTTTTAGGATGCGTTCATAGTCCTCGTCATTTAAACCTAAAACCTCACAACTAGCTACAAGAAAAGAGATCAATTATAATTTGAAACTATACCGATTACTTTCAATCTTACACATGGCTGTATAAGTATTCATTCTCGGGCAATCCTCAACCATTTCAACGTCTCCGAAACAGTCTCCCGGACCAAAAATAGCCTCCGGAACTTCATCCACCTGTTTCGTAGTCTTAAAAAAAGAGCAACAAAATCTTTTAACTTTCCTTTTAGAAAAATGTTAGAAAGTGTCCTTATGCAGGACTTATAAAATCTAAAATATATCTTCTTTTTTTAAGCTACTATATCACACATCTTATTTGATACCCTTTTATTAATGGATTATATTATTTTTCTTACAATCCCTTTCAGTTCGGATGGCTTCTCTCCATAAAATGTAATACAAAAGTTAACAAAAATCCACAAAATTAAGAACTCAAGACGTGTTTGCTAGTAAGTTACCTTACTAATATTAAAACTTACCTTATTGTATACAGTCCTCTTCATCTCCACCTCGCCATTTAGTATAAAATAGAGGGAAAGTGGCATATCACCGTCTTTGATAATTAATCGTGATTCAGCGAGGGATATAAACTTAAGGACCGGGACCATGCGTGATCGAATTTTCTAAGCTCGATATAGAGTGTTTTTGGTGAAGAACAACAATAATATATCCAATTTTTTCCTTACCGGTGGAATCCTAGAGAAACAGTTCAGTCCAGCTATAAGCATGCAAAGTTTCTTGCGTTCCTCAATAGTCCTGAAATTGGGATTCGAGCGCAATAGTGCCTTGTCCTGAAATTCAGTTTTTAAAGATTGTGTAATAATGATATATATGATATTATATGGTGAACTTACCGCTAGGGTCAGCATGCCGGGCTTTCGTTTTTGACGCATCAGGGCTACGTTCTTCTTGACATTCATGGAGATGCCCTGTTCCTCTTCATCGGAAAGCCATGTCTGGTTCATGATGGCCGCCCGAACCAGTTTCTTAAACCGGACCCGTAGGCCCATCTTGTGCTTGACGATATCCGCATCGCGGTTCCGTTTTGCCGCCATTTGTGTGATGGATATTGATTTATCTGTGGTTTCTTATTTGTTTTGTATTTTTTTTATTGTGTTTTTCTGTTAGTGTTATCTAGACACCCATAAAGGTGACTTGGGGGTGTCGGGTGTTTGCTGTTTACAAGTAGTCTATAGACTACTTTTCAAGTATCGAATATCATATAGTATATAACGTTTTCTGGTAATAATTAGGCGGTACCTCATCATATTAATATTTTTGTTAAAAAATAAAATAATAGAGCCTTAAAGAAACCCTTTAAAACCTCTCCAAATATTTATGTATTCAAAATATGTATTAACTAAACTTTATTTTATCTCTTTTAGGATGCGTCAGACATTTGATTAAAGTGCAAGCCCTTTAAAAGGCCGTTATAAATGGAATCGTTTTAGAAAAACGTGCTCGGATTGCCAAAATCAAGGAGAATCGACAAATGCACCACCAAAAGGAAAGAAAACCAAAAATAATTTGGTAAAACCGTTGCCAAATAAAAAGTCGAGGACAACAAAAAAGACACCCTACATATACACACCATATGTACATAATCTAATATTCGGATATGCCTTGTAAATACAACATAAATATTTAGGATCTAGGCAACTACGCTTATTACGACAACTGAAAACAGGAGAAGGGAACACACCTTTTCGAATTTCAAATAAACACGATTCTCATTCTAGTCGCGAAACTCTAACAAATACAGATATTCGCCAAACGGTGAGACACAAAAACATTAACTAAACAATAACAAACCTCCCCCACCAAAAATAACAAACCAAGCAAACAAGCATACAAGTAAACAAGCAAAATATATGTTTATAAAAAGACGAAAGCAAGAAAATATAAAAAAAAATTAAATATAGAAGAAAACCAAAACGATAGAAACAGAAACAGCAACAGCGAATCACTCAAAATTACCTTTAAAGTGCGAATGATCTACAAAGACCATCATATAAGCGGCCCTCATCGCAACAACATCGCATCCACGAATCGCAGCTTGAGCTGTACACCACCTCTATAACGGTACACGATCCGGAGACGGACCAGCGATCATAACGGGATCTGGGCCCAGAGTCCGAAAGTCAAGAACGTGGAAAGAAGAGACCCAAGGGCTCGACCGAGGGGTCAAGATGCATATTGAAATCCAGGTCGCTCTGAACTTCGTCATATCCTATCTCTATAACAAGTTGCCGCGCAGACGTGTAAATATATTTGGCGAGGAGCTAGAGAAGGCGTTACGCGACAAGTTCCAGGGTCACTGGTACCCAGAAAAGCCCTTCAAGGTATGTGTCCCTCATACTATTAGTTATCCAAATGATTAATATATATATATATATAAAATACATCAATTTCCCTGCAGGGCTCCGCCTATCGCTGCTTGAAGACTGGCGATCCCATCGATTCGGTTTTGGAACGCGCGGCCAGGGAAAGCGGGGTTCCGATAGGCGATATCCTTGAAAACTTGCCAAATGAACTGTCTGTCTGGATCGATCCCGGAGAGGTTTCATTCCGCGTTGGAGAAAAGGGAGCAGTTAAGGTAAAAACACAGTTATATTAATTGTTTATATAAGAAATCGAATCCCTTACTTCTATAACTAAGTGTAGGATTGCAAAAGAAATGTGTATAATATATAACATCAGAAAACTAGCAGACCATTCTTATATGTAACTGTTATAGACTATAGAATATTTTGTTGAAATATCCCCCCGCTCTTAAATAATGATGTTTAGACAATTCTTGTGTTACTAACCTTAAAATAAACTAGAAAATCACTTTGAATCCGACAGAAAGGTCTATATCTGACCGTCTGAATTGACTATAATAAAAATACCATCTTTTGTAATGCTAAAACAATACCTTTTGGCTATCAGAGATAATGAAAATTAATGTTAAGTACCAAGATAAATGTATTATATCAAAAAATAACTCTTAACAATCAAATATTACAATCTTTATCCCGTCTATGCAAGTTTCGAATATTTAACCTTATTAAACAATAATATAATCTTAAGGGACTTTAAAAAAACACCTAGTAACTCCGACTTTTGCAATCCCCTCAGATACTTTACACGGAAAACAATGAGAACCATGAGGACAGCCACTCGGCCGACCGAGAGGTCACCAAGATGTTCAACCCGGAGGCGCAGTGCTTTCGTCCCATCGATGCGGTGAACACGACCATGAACAACCTGAGCTTGAGTCCCAAGGCACTTCCACTGGCGCTGCCCCAGGCGGGATCCTCGCCGCACTCGGCTGCCTCCAGTTCGCCCACCTACAAGGGCAGCCCCAATCCAACGATCTCCGGCAGCTGCAGCTCCGGCTCCGGAGCGGGCTCCGGAACGGGTTCCGGTTCCGGATCGGGATCGAACCTGGGACCCGGTCCGGGTACCGCTCCTGTTGCCGTTCCCGGAAATCCCGGAGCCACCGCCAATGCCGCTGCAGCGGCATTCTTGCAACGGGGCGCCCAGGCCCCTTTGACCTTCACCACGGCCACCTTTGCACAGACCAAGTTCGGCAGCACCAAGCTGAAGACCAGCTCCAAGCGCACAAACAGGTGAATACCTAGAACGAACCAGTCCCATCCTACACCCCCAAAAAAAAAACCATTGCAATTAAAAGTAGTTCTCAATTTAATGATAGATATACGAAATATATTAAAAATTTTATTTTAATGCAACAACATTTATAATATCAGTACCTAATTTATATCAATTGCGGTATTGTCTTGGGACTAACTAATTATAAGTAAAGTTTTCTTTTTGATTTAAGAAAACGAACATTGAAACTTTTTTTCAAAGCCTTCAAGTTCATGTTAGTAAAAAAAAGTTTTTAGAATATATAAAATTTGAGTTCTTAAAAAAAATGTTGCTTAAAAAAGCCAAATAATTTATTCCATCAATAAATATGAGGTATAACTTCCCAATATTATATAGAAATTTTAGTAACGAAAAGTGTGAAACGAGTGTTATTTTTGACAAATAATAGTACAAATCATAGTAGTCCTTTTAAAATCAAAGTAACAAAAAATAATATTCTCGAAATCTGCCATCAATAAATATGTCTATCTTAAATAAATAAACATAGTTCCAAAATCAGCTGGGTTCAAAACATTAAGAGTTCTTGTATATTTTCAATCAACTTATAAAGCCCATATCTAATTTTTTTATCCTATCGATTTGAAATTTTGGCCAGTGAGTCTTTTAAACTTTAAAATACATAATATAATATATATCTAACATTCTTGTATTTGCATTACCAACAGCAGCGCCTACCGTATGTCGCCCACTGAGTTCTCCAACTACATAAAGCAGCGTGCGATGCAGCAGCAGATGCACCATGGCCACGGGGTAGTTAATTCCGGTGGCGGCTCGTCGGTATCGGGAGCCTTTGGCGGTCTGGATGCCGTATCGCCGGCCCGTTCTCTATCTCCGAATCCTATGTCGCTGGGCGGGAATCAGAATCAAAATCAGGTTGGAGGCCCCAACGCTACCGGAACGTCCGCAGATCCATTTTACTATCCCAACATGGCGATTGGCATGTATCCGCAATTCGGTAATCCCCGTAGCCTCTTCGAGTCGCACTTCAGTGCCACCGACTCAATGGGACTCTATGTGGGTGGTGGTGGTGGTGGTGGTGTTGGAGTCACCGCAGCCGGAGTGGGAACCAACGGATCAGGCAATGCAGGAAATGGAGTGGCCAACAAGTATAGTACTTACCTGGAGCCGTGCTATTATGGCAACAATGGCCAGCATCCACGAACCAATGGAATGGATCGTTCAAATGGTGGCGAGAATTGCTTTGGCCTGAATGTGGATTGCGGTGTAGCCATGGAGGATTCATCATCAGCCTCATCGGCGGCGGCTGCTGCTGCTGCCGTGGCCGTTGCCGTTGCCATTGCTGGGGATTCTTCGACCGAGAATAGCCCCCTGGGAACGCCCACTGTGGGCGTGGCAGCGGTGACACAGACAGCAACACAGGCAAACACATCGGCAGCGGGCGCATCAACAACCAATTCTACTCCTTCCAACACCAACAACCAGCAAGCACAGCAACCACAACAACAACAACAACAGCAAGCTGCCCAGGAACAACCGTCCTCATCCTCGGGAAACAATAACAACAACAACAACAAACTGATCGATGGCATTAGCTCTTTCTACGGCACCGGATCATCGTATCAGCAACTATTGGTTGCCAACTAGAAGAGTACCCCCGCAACTAGTCACCAAAAAGAAGAGGATCCACCATAGTTCTAATATCTCGATAAGGTGGCATCATCTTCAGGTAGATACAGATAGCTAGATACATATATAGAGAGAGAAAGAGAGATAGAACTTTTCGGGTCTTGGCCAACAGGATATTCCTTAAAGAGTCCCCCAAGCTGCAAGATACGTAGGACAGGACAAGTAGTGGACCGGGTGGAGTGAAGTGTTAATTATGGAAAAGCAGATATATAATAAAGCCATCATCATAATCATGAGAGGAGAAGGGAAAAACTAACCATATTAACGAACAAGAACAACATGTTTTGCCATTTCGGATGGTATTGTAACAAGTGTCCTTGCTAAGGAGAACAGCCACATGGGATGCATATCTGTCTCTATAAGAACGACTCGATACGATGTAGACGACACCAAACAAGACATCCATGTAAACACAAAATACAGCAAGATAATAGCACACACACACACCCAGTGTATAAGAAGCTGTGTGCAGATGTATATACAAATGCATATATATGTATAAATGGATGGGGCCGCATGGGGCCTACAATTGTAGATATGTACGCGTTGTATATACAGATACAGATCAGCCAAAAATAATATTTATTTTGTTATTAAATTCAGCATAGACAGCAAAGTGAAGTTTCTTTCTGGTATCAGAAGCAAGCATTAGTATAAATAACTACCAAAATATTGAGTGTACAAGCGGTGTAGCCCTAGGCACATACATATATGTATGCTACACTCCCAAGCAAATGATAAAAATCAACCAAAACAAACCGATAAGCAACCAGAAATAATACCACAAATATACATATATATATATATATATGAGTATATATAAAGAGGACTACTAGAATGTCCCAACTAATTGTTTTTACTTGTTAATATATATAATTATAAATATATTTAATTATCCATCTTAGGATCAACTTTTACATTAAGTTTTTAATTAGTTGTAAACTAAAGATAAGATCATTTTTGTAGATCAAGTTGCTAAAGAGGAAAAAAAATGAACACGTACATTGTTGAAACATAGAGATGCAACTTGCATACCCTGAGCATCCTGACCTGTGAGGAAAGTTTTTTGCAGAGTAGAAAGTCCTTCTTCCAATTCTTTGTATTTTTATAAAATGTTATATTAATTTTTGTATATATCCTAGAGCTAACTTGCAAGGAGAGTTAACTAATTGTATTCAGTTTCAATACCAAACGAAATATACACAAGAAAACTTTAAATTTTCATACTATCAAAAACAGTGTTTCGACAGCTTTTGTAAATAAATTGTAAGTGGGCTTTAGTACAGGTACTATCTTCTGGTGGGTAAGTTATTTTTAACCAAAAATTAGAGCTTGGCAGGAGAGTATCGAATAATGTCGCTAAATTTTAGAATCCAAAAATCAGGACTAAACAACACACAAAATTACAGTCATTCAAAAGTAAATATCTTACATTCTAAATCTAAATCTGGTTTTAAAATTTATAAAAACCTTTAAAAGGGTCAGGAGAATGTTTACATTTGAAAGCATGGCAAATTGTTTTAGGGTTGCTTTTGGGTTGTTATCGATTTCTGGAATACCCCACATAGACTGGAAAATTAAAAAAAATAACAAAACATTTTGCTCAAACGAGACATAAAGTAAAGAACCTGCTCTCAAAAGTTAACAATTGAAAGCGACTTTAAGGGAGATAAAATAAATAATAACAGTTGATGTAATGAAGCCTGCAAAAGATCTTAGTGGATAGTCTTATTATTACGGCACTCCCATTCAAAATATAATATTTATAAAACTCAAAGACTAGGAAGAAGGACTTTTTATGATTTCAGTAAAGTTTAGTAACGTTAAGAAATGTGACATTGTCAAAAGAATTTCTAAGGAACCGTATAACCAAACTCGATTATCGATAATTTGGTACCATACCTACTATTCTGTCTGATGCATATAAAGGTATAAGCCTCCAAGTCTTAAGTTAACTTCTAACTTATTCAAATTGCCCCAAAAACCTTCGTTATCAGTCGTTCGACTTTATTGAAAGAGGTAAAAATACCAGATATAATAAAATAGGTACTCGTATGATTTTATTGATAGTGCCAAGGTCGTCGGGTCACTGCTAGTTTTTTTACCCCTAGATAAATGTTATGCAAGTAAAGAAAAACCTAAACATATAATACAATTGAGGAAAATTTATATTTTCGTTATGTGTTGAATTGTATGTATTACCATCTGACTTCATATTTTTTTGTACATATATATCTATTTTTATATGAACATTTGTAATTTTTATAAATCGAGTACAGTAAAAAAATTTTATACTTTTTATATGGGCTTATGTGAAAATACCTTGTGCTATATGAATGCTTACTTTAATTAAAAGAGGAAATGAAAAACAAGAAACCAAGAGAGCATTTTTGTTTATCTGTTTTAAGACCCAAATGAAACACAAGTTAATGTAAATATGACATTGCATTATAATTTCACTTTCTTAATATGTGTTGTTCAATGGATGTATAGTGCTTCTAGGAAATTACAAGAAATATATATATGACAAACACGAAATACAAAACACTTTAGTAAGCGACGAAATACTTTCTACATTTATCTTGTTAAGCAACATTTGTAATTTATGCAAGCGTTTTTGTTAAATTTTTTATTGCCCAGTCAAAAATGAAAAGAAAATGAATGATTTTCAGCTTTTTGAAGAACGTATTCGAATATGTACCTACACATCCGACAGATGTGTGTATCTAAACCTACCACTGAAAACAGAAATTTAATGAAACATTTAAGTACCTTAACGAAGCTTCTAATTATAGCTACTGTGACCACGAACAAGAGTCGAAATCAAGCCAAGCCCAGCAAAAGAAATGCTATATCCATCGTAGCACCCGCTTTCACCGAAAGTGGGGACTACGAATTTCAGATGGCATGGGGTCTATAGCTTTTGTATTCTGATCATAGTAGCGCATAAGTACCTACAGACAAACAGGCATACACCATTTGACACTTGCACACATTAAGGATTATGCACGTTTTTTTCTTAGATATATTAGAGTGTATTTAAATTAAACAAACCAGAAAACAAACCAAAAAACAATATTAAACAGAAAACACAAAAAACAAGAAATTTTGTACTTTTATATATATGATGAGTATATATATATTCGTATACAAGTATACATATGAATGCCCCTAAATGGTTCAACTCAACGGATTCTCAATGTATTTTTTGTATGTCTCAGAATGGTATGGCTCAGAATGAAATAAAAAAAAAACAAAACAAATATCCATAATGTTAGCAATTGTCTCACATGCCATATTCTATAAGTAAGCATATGGCACAAATATAGGCCCCAAAATGTATGCATCTGCCAATCTATCTTTACCTGAATATGAATCTGAATCTGAATCATAGAGGAAGGTTGAAATCGAAATGGATATGGATATGCAGAGATTAGATGGAGAGTATCATATGAGAATACAGGATTGCTTGCTTATAAAACTATTCTATTGTGATTGTGATAACAATGTAAGGCACAGATGAAGATTGAAGTACGCAGGAGTGTGAAGAAACCGATGTAGAAATGGCAAATTATTCATATGTATATGTACATAAGTGGGAAAAATTCAAATAAAGTATCCGCCTAATCATCGATGTCCACCAAATTTAAATTTTAACTCGATCGAGATGAAATTGTATCCGACCGATCTAATAAGCAAATGAACCATTACGGTAGATACACAAATATACAAAGGCATATTTTACAATATGAGATAAATAAACAAAAACCACACCAAGCAACATTTTAATACACACTTGAAAACCAAAAAAAAAAAAAGAAAACAAAATAAAACTGATTCAAGAGATCAAGCTCGATGTAGAAACAACTCACTAACTAAAGTAAAGAGCGAAATTGGTATGTATTTATGTAGCTACAAGGACGACAACCAAAAATAGATATAATACAGCTTTTTATACCTCAGATATGTTTCTATATGTATGTAAATGTACGAAGGGATATCTCACGCAATGCAAAGTAACAAGAAAACGGCAAAATCGAGTACATCTAAGCCCACTTATCGTCGATAAGGTTCATAAGTACAGATATTTTGATAGGTAGTTAGATGAAAACAACTCATTTACGAATGTAACTTTTATATATTTTTTTAGGTAACTTGTTTTTATTGGTACGCAATTTCCAACATAAATCTAAATGTGCATTAAAAACCAGACTCTTAAATAGTATTTGCGGGACATGGTTAGTGGACAGCTCTGGATGTTAGCGGGAATCTATCTATATATATATATATAAACTATGAGATATATGTCATAATACAGCGTACATATAAGCAACTGTACTTTGAATCATAAGTGTTATATTCTTTCCATGTTATCGGGCTTAAAAACAAAAAACGTTTATATGATAAAAGATATTTTCTCATGCGTGTCTAGATTTTACATAAGTACATATATTCCTAACTTAACACCAAAAAAAATGGATATGACAATTTATGTGATCTGAGTTCTATAGTTATCCTTTGTTAAACAATGCATATGTATATGTGTGTGTATATAAAACAAAAACAACGTGAAATATATACATAAGTAAAGGCTGAGAGGGCATACATACATATGTACGTGTTATGTTTTAAACTTCAATTTAAATACATTTTTGGTACCGATTGATATTCATATATATGGCTTTCGTTTACCAGCAAATCGGAAAGAGAAAGTAATTAAATTAATGCATATCAGTGATTACAATAATGATGTACATACATGCAAAACAATAAAAAAAAAATGAAGAAAAGAAAATAATGTCTATGTGTGGCCTCAGTAGCACACAAAAAACGTGTATGTATATCTATTCTTAGTACCGAAATATTCAATCAATTTAAAAACCCTTTACGTGTGTGGACATATGTAAGCATAGTGGTAAATAATATAAAATGTATGTACTATGTATAGTAACAAATATAACTTCCATATGAGTATTTTTCGTATTACCTTTAGTAGAATAAAGATTATCGTATAATTAAAACGCATTGTTTATAAACAAAACAAAATTAGTGATCTGCTTCGATCACCGATTCACCTTTTTAAAAAACAATTGGATATTGTTAACAAGCAAACAAAAAACAAAATCAAAGTTCGATGTTTTCTTCGCACTGTTGCATAAGTATTCAGTATTCTGAGAACAGATGTCCTTTTACAAGATTAGTATTCACGGCAAAATAAAAGCTCAAAAACAGTACCTATAGGTATGTATGTACCGCGGTAATATAGTTGAGTACTTCTTACCTTACCTATGTAAATAAATAAATGGATACATTTTACCCTTCCTAGGCACGGATTTTGATTTACACAGCGAAAATGAGGCATTATATACTTTGGTTCCCAAATATTTTAAGGCCTTAATTATTTTAGATTTTCAAAAATTAATAATGCTGTTTTGACTGTCTTGATGGTTGAATTCCCCATTCCTTTTTTCTGTTTTCTTTTAACGTTGGATGATTTTCTAATGATAGCTATAATACATTGCTATAACAATTGCTTTCAGATTTTTTGGAACAGCAAAATTCCATATAAAAACTACCCTTATCCCAATTATTGCAGTTGAATTAAAATGATAAGAGTTGCAAACTTATTTATTTTTAAATCTTTAGTAATTCCAAAAATTTGTTTTGCGAAAAAATACACATATTTACTGATCACAAGAAAGCTAAATATTTAATTTCAGCTCTTTAAGCATATATCTCACGGAGATATGAAAGAATGCCCCACAAAAATGATAATACTGAATAAAAACCGTTTCTAACGGTATCAATATTTAAAATTGACGTTTAAAAGGCAGTGTGACCGCGCTCTCTTTACCGAAGGAAATCTTAAATCCCTTATCGATATATCAAGGAAATTAAATCATCGATAAGTCTATTCACGGCCAGCACTAGTCCCCACCAGCCCTATCGATAGTGCAACGCGTGTATTCGATATATCGATACTATCGTGAGTGGTTCAACCAGCTCTATATTATTTATAGGCCGCATTTTGTTTTCTTTTAACGTTACCATTTCATTTAAATATTATTTTAGTTTTTAACAATCCGGCAACGAAATTAAAAGTGAGTGCTAGTGTGGACTGAGGGTATTTTGTGGAGTTACTTCACCGGACAAGTGGGGCTGGGAATTCGGAAACGAAACGGGGTGGGGACATTGGGACAGAGTTCTCTATTCTATTATCAATCCCAAAAGACCATGTACCGGCGCACTTGCTAAAATGACTCTGACTTCACCTTGACTAAAGTACACACAAAGTACACACATTGCACTGCGAGATGGCGAATCGGGATGATAACAGTAACTGATTTTCCGTGTGTTCCAGTTTTCACCCCATAGCACACCATATATACACACATATTCGCCAGATCCTACATAAATCGAAAATGTTGAAGCTACGTAACCTATTGGCCGTCGGCAGAGGCAACAACAACGCTGTCCGGTAAGACAAACAACATGCATATACAACAAAAGAATATATATTTCCCACAGCTGTGTCTCTATCAGTGGGGAGTACCTATCCAGGGGTACCTGTACCTCCTATATAGGTACTTTCACCGAGCCAACCTGAAACATAAAATCAATATATTCAATCTTATAATGATAGTGTTTATTTTTTTATAACTTAAGAGTATATTGTCTTTTTACGTTCATTTGAATAATCTGTTTTTATAATTATGCAAAGTTAATATACTATTTAATTTTAGTTTTCAAAATTAATAAGACTTTTTTAACTTTACCAAAATGCTGGAATACTTACTTTTAAAAATAGCCTGTACCCCAACTAGGTACAATAAGAGAGTACCTTCAACAACACTGGTTTTCACACACCTACGTGACATATGTCAATATGTATGTCCGGTTCCAAAATGCGTATATATGAAAATGCCGTTGCGACGTCAGCAAGCTAAATCGTATGCAAAAACCCAATAAGCACTACTGTGCGAATTTTTGTCACCCTTCATATAGATTTTTTAGAAATATATATATTTTTTAATGTATTTTAATGTTCTGATATATAGTAATCATGACTATAGAACTGTAGAGCAATTCTTAAGATACATACATCATTTCAAAACCGATCAGCAGAAAGGAAATTGCGTTCTAGTTATTTATCTTATTTCCCTATATTCCAGTTCTACTAGCATAGGTAAGGCGTACTTTGATAAGCAGCCTTTCACAAATTAAATGTTATATCTTTGATCTGATGGTGCCACTTATTAAAAACGTTATCAATAAAAGTCGTCTAGGTCTGAGTTTATTATTAAAAATCTTTTAAAGGTCTTTATGAACCTCTAAGAATATTAAATATGTAAAATAAAAATAGAAAAAGTCCTATATTATGACTAAAAATTATTTTTAAAATACCTTAATATTAAATACATCCTCTAACTTGTATTTCTAGCACCCTATCCACCACTGCAAGCTGCAACGATTCGGAATCATGGTTCTCAAAGCTGCTCGTTCGAAAAATAGAGCCAACCAAGGAGTCCCACAGTCGTATGCTCAGCGATAAGGAAATCATATATGCCCTACATACGCACAATGTCAGGCCCGATTCCATGGGCAACTATTTAAATAACTAGTAAGTGAGCGGATAAAGAGTATGAAAAATCTGAGGTACTAAAGAAAAACCTCATTAAATATGCCTGCGAAATATTCCGAAGCATACTTTTATGCCCACTTTCATGTGGTTTTCATTCTGCAATGATTTCTCAAGTACTCTTAAAAATAATTTCGTTTAAAAATACCTTATCTCTCTTCAGCAAAAATACTGTGGCACTGATAAACGAAAAGAAGGCGAATCTTTCGTGCGAATTGGTGGCATCATGGACCGTGCAGGTGGGTGATATGGATCAATGCCTTCACCTCTGGAAGTACACGGGAGGATTTGAGAAAATCGACCAGGCCAAAGAGGACCTTTGGAATGATCCCGAGTATCTCAGCCTGATGCAGGAACGTTCGAAGTTCTTGCGATCCCGTCACTTGCAATATCTCTTGGCATTCAGCTACTGGCCGCAGATTGCCAGTCGTACCGGCAAGAACATTTACGAAATGCGGTAAGGAGATGTAAATTCTTCTTGGTTAATATCTCTATAATCTATCTAATATCTCAGCTCATACCGACTGACCCCTGGCACCATGATTGAGTGGGGAAACAACTGGGCACGTGCCATCAATTATCGCAAGCATAACAACGAGGCATTTGCCGGATTCTTTTCTCAGATCGGAAGACTGTACAATGTTCATCACATTTGGTGTAAGTCTACCAGATACTTTTTTTAATTGCTGGAAAATATTCGAATAACCTTTGTATTTAATAATAAATTTATGTTTCTTGTTGTTTATAGGTTACAAATCTCTGCAAGACCGCAAGGAGACCAGGGAAGCCGCTTGGCGATCCCCCGGATGGGACGAGTGTGTGGCCTATACGGTTCCCCTAATCCGTGATATGCACTGTCGTGTCCTTGCGCCCACTGAATTCTCGCCTTCACAATAATTAGCACCGGGCGTAGCGATCTGAAAAATATTGGAAGCTTATTGCTGTGAAAACAATCGAGAACGTAACTTTGCCCCCTTTTCCTGTTGAATAGTTATTGTAAATAATGCCAGCTATATATGCAATCATTTTTATTTTTTTTTTTTTAAGTATAATTAAGGTCAAAGTGAAAATTCTATCCAAAAATTTTTACAAGCCCTACGTGTGTATCACCTACGACCCTTGAATTTAACAAAACCAATTTTGTTTTATAAAATAAAGCAATTATGAAACTGTTTATTAGTGTTTCCTCGGGAATGTAGATAAGATATGCGACTGGATGAAATCCTTTAAACGATCCGATATGAGTAAAATACTGTCTCAACAATATGATATATCAACTTCTCCAGTTGAAAACGTCAGAAGCACCCAGGACCAGAAATACAAACAGCAATTTAGGTGATGAAAAAGTAGTATACCGCATAAGATTTTAATCAGATCGTTGTTTTCTTGAAAAAACTTGTTATCCTGTGAATTAGTGGTATAAACTTAAAGTAACGTATGATACATTTGATTTGCCCGCGAAAGTTGTTAAAAAGAAAATTTTAAAGCATATACATAAATATACTAATTTTCACCAGCTTTAAATCGTCGCAGAAGGGTAAATTTAACAATTTTTGGACTAAGATTTCGATCCTCCCCAGTTTCTTAACTCTTAAAGAAATATTATAACATTTACACATAGAGATTTCAACTTCATTACTAAATTAACTAGAAAACAAGTTGGACGAAAATATGTAAACCGTTGTTTTTTTTGTCTCTTAAGAATCTGGAATATTATTGTTTCATATTGTGGCCTAATTAAATCCAATTACTGATTTTAAACATTTAAGAATATTTGTCAAAACAAATCTGAAGTCTTATTACACCATAGGCACTATAACATAAATATATAATGAAATCACCTTCTGATTCTCAACTTTAAAACTAAAACAATTGTTTAGAACCAGCCAATCTCTGTTATCCTTAATATTATTGGTTAATTGTTTGTGGATAACCACAGATTAGTGCCTTAGAATTTTCGACTTTCAGTTTTCAGGCAAGTAAAGAGGAAAATGAGTTCAAGAAGGAGTCCCAATATCGCAAGAGAACAGATCTCGGGCCTCGATGCTATATTGTGCTGGACAGCCGCGGGTAGTTCCCCTATAAATATATTTTATATATATCATATCTTATTATCATATCATATTATATATATATCACCTGTGAGCACTTGAACTTGGACAATTACAGTGAACAGTCTGCCAAGAGAACAGGAATAGTTTCCACTATCGGAGAGTTTTGCATCCCCAATGGAGATACGACTAGTTAGCCATACGTCGGAAACACTGTAACAACAATATATTAAATTTAATTTTTGTAATAACAATAATATAATAATAAAATTACCTTAAGCGTTTATTGGTCATTCCTTGAAGAGGCTCTTCATCTTTTGCCCAGGTTATAAACTTGGTAAAGTACTTTTCCAGATCCTGGCCAGAGAGTTTATGTGGCGTCTGACTTGAGTTTCCGATTAAATTAAGCTCACTATTCGTCTCATTAAATAGTTTTTGTACAGCATCATTTGCAGAATCAGTTGATTTTATAATGGTTTGACGTTCTTTTTGGAAAAAGCTACGCGATATTTGGCATTGTAGATCGACGGTGCTTCCTGACTTATAGTAACGATCCCCCACATCCCTCTCGTGCTCATCGATTATCCTTAAAGGGGGTTCTGAAAATGTAGAACTTATCAGAGATTGTAGGTTTTATAAACCTAATGCGAAACCTACCCAAGATGGTGAGGTTGGTGGTGAATACACGGGGGGGATGGGTGGAAACCTGGCACATGTAAACTCCGGCGTCTTCAGTCTGCGTTGGGTTGATAAGTAACCGCCAATTGTTCGGGTACTGGAACTTCACCCGTATCCTCGGGTCTCCACTGTAGGTGACGTTACCAACAGTCAGGAGTGATACCTTTTCCGCCGTTCGCCTGACCCACATGACCTGAAAATAGGAGGTGGAGGGATGCAATTTAGGGGAACCGCTGGATTTTGGTGTATTTAAGATTTTCTTGGCCGAAGTTGTGGTCGATTTTTAAAGGTATTTGACTTCTGGATGACGTGTTCTTGATTGATCACAAGAAAAAGACACGATTTTTAAATTAAGAGACGTTGTGAAACAAACTTGAAAATAAAATGATAAAAATTGAAGGTTAAAGGATATGTTTTAAAGTAACTGCTGGATTTTGGTGTAAGTATTTAAGATTTTCCTGGCAGAAGTTATAATTTTGTGGTCTATTTTTATGGGCATTTAACTTCTAAGTGGCGTTTTCTTTAGTATACAAATTGTTGATCGCAAGACAAAGATACACTTTTTAAGTTTAAGTTTTAAAACAAATTGAAAAATTTAGTTTATTAAATGTTTAAAAATGTGTATTTTAATGAAATATTAAAAAAAATTTAAAGCTTTAATGCCTTTCCGCATTTTTCTTTTATGATACAAGATCATATTTACGTATTAATGGAATGATTACCATTTTATAAGATTTAATTTGTTTTGAATATTTAAGAAACCAGAAGAGAGGATCAAAAATATAAATATGCCATAAAAAGCTCCTTCCTACTTGTATTCTCAAAGCTCTCTCCTGCAGACAACGGTAAAGCCAAAGAGAGGATCAGAAATAAGAAAATGGCGGTGAAGGAAAATGGTTGCGAAGTCGAAAGCTGCCCCCTCTCTCTCTCTCATTCCGTTTTCTTCCTTAAGACGCGGCGCACTGCGTCGCAAAATATATTAATAAATGTGTTTAAAAGTGTTTAAAAAGTGATAAAAATTAGTGCAAAGTATTAATAACAAGTGATTGCAGGCCGGGTTATTGAAATTTGTTAGATTTTTCCCTATTAAACGCCTAAATTCTGTTTTTTTCAGCAGGTGCTGCGTAATAGCTGCATACATAAGTATGTGTGTGCGTTACACCCACACTAAGACGCCCGTGTGCGTGGCTCTGCATTACATACATATATGTAGCTTTAAGTACAGCTTGGTCTGATCTTCAAAGCTTGAAGCGTACATATGTACATGTACATATACCTAAACAATTGGAAAACACAAATTGGTAAGTAAAATGTAATTAATTTACGACTGTTTGCCTTTTAATTGATATGTTAATATATATATAGCCACTTTTATTTTGATTTCACAACATTTGCAAGTTTCTAATTATAATTAAAACAGCTTCCCCCTCCGCGACTTTGTCCGCGTTTTTTAAACTGTTTTAAACAGTGGCCGGAGAGATTTTAACCCTTATTGTCTCCATAAAATTTTTGTAAAATGTCAAATATTAAACATAAAATAATGAACAACTTTTATTAATTCCGCGGATCATTGAGGTGTCTCAATTGTACATTCAAATATTTATACCCGTTATTTTTTATATTATTTCCAATGGTTTTCATATTCTATTTTTCCGAATTTTCAGTGGTTTTCAATATGGGAACCCAAAACTACACTTCAAGATTCCATAATTTGAGTTATTGGACTCCGATTTTGAAGTGGGATACCTCTTTGAGTTTGTATTTGAATTCTCTAATATTATACACTTACAAATTTATTTTCAAAGAGGATCAAAATTTTAACCCATTTTCATGTTCGTTTTTTCTGTATTTCCAATGATTTTCGGAATGGGAACCCAAAATTGGACTTCAAGATTCCATAACTTGAGTTATTGGACTCCGATTTTGGTGTGGGATACCTCTATTAAATTGTGGTTGAATTTTCTAATAATCTACATTCAAATATTTATTTTTGAAGAGGGTCAAAATTTTAGCCCCTTTTCATGTTCTATTTTTCCGTAATTTCAATGGTTTTCGGAGTGGGGCCCAAAACAGCACTTCAAGATTCCATAACATGAGTTATTGGACTCCGATTTTGATGTGGGATACCTCTATGAATTTGTAGATGAATTCTCTAAAAATCTACATTTAAATATTTCTTTTCGAAGAGGGTCAAAATTTTAACCCACTTTCATGTTCGATTTTTCCGTAATTTCAATGGCTATCAAAAGGGAACCCAAAACTGAACTTCTAAATTTCATAACTTGAGTTATTGGACTCCGATTTTAATGTGGGATACCTCTATGAATTTGTGGTTGAATTCTGTAACATTCTACATTTGAATTTTTTCTTTTATTTTTAAAAGACATTATATGTTTTTTTTATGATTGATTTTTCCGTATTTCCAATGGTGTCCCGAATGGTAACCTGCTCTTCACAACCAATCAAAAACAATGTTACAAAACAAATAGCATATACAAAGCTCACTTACAGTTTTGTCCTTGAGCATACCGACACGGCAATTGAGCACCGCTTCCGTGAACAAATGCACGGCGGACACGAGGTTGTCCCCTGAAGTGGGCGAGTTGATGGGCTCCTCAAAAAAGGGTCCCCAGTGGTGCTCATGGTGGTGCTTACTGCGTGGTCGTTCTGTGACACGAGCGAATCCTGTTGGGGTTGAAAAAAAGGTTTCGAAAAATGTCCAAAGATTTATTTAATTTTTAAGTGCCTTTCATTCTGTTTACAAGCCACATATATAATTCCAAAAGATATTAAAGTAATATACCGTTTCTCAATTTCGATAAAAGCATACCTATAAAAAAAGTTTATGTTCAAATAGGTACGATAACAACTCTATCGATATATAGTAGTGTATTACAATAATGATATTTTCGATTTTATTCTAAACATAATATTTTGGTCTATATATAACATCCGAATATTCTTTTTCTAATCCATACGTACCGCTTGCTGTCCAATGATTTCTCGTGCGCGTGGAATCGATTGACTGTTTTATCGTACTTTTATCGGTTTTTAGGGATGCAAATGCTGTTGTTGGCATTGTCACAGTCGTAAGCTGATCAGTTGTTCCTAAATTTTTGATTGAATGGCTATCGCTAATCTCCATGCTGCCTGGTGTCCCTATGGATGTTTTATCCCTGCTAATTTTCGTGGGATTGGCGCTATGCGATGAGTTCGACTCCTCGACTGGCATTTGGGACTGGTACTGGTCCTGGTCCTGCGATGAAAATCCGTAAAGGGTTGCTCTTGTGGCTGACGGGTAATCAGCTGTTGATAATGTCGTTTTAGTTTTATTATAGTCATCAAAAAGTAAAGTACGATTCTCGCCGATTCTGGGTTGTGTATTTGTCGAGGTGGTTTTTTGTTCGACGGATGCCGTGCCTGGATTGCAAAGGTCAATTAAATTATTAAGAAAAAACACGTGGAAAAAACATGTTTCGGTTCAAAGAATGCCTTTACTTTAGCTGATTATTAAATATGTATGTATGACTTAATTCATATGATAAAAAAAAGATCAGATTTGAATAATAAAAGTGGTCTTTAAGGTCTTTAAAATAAATATTTGTATTCTTTGAAAGTTATCAAGAGCTTTAGCTCCTAAAGAACAGAATATAACAAGAATCAATAATAATCGAAATACGATAAATCCAAAACAATTGAAGCATATTTAATATATTGTCCTGTAACAAATCTCTAAAAATAAAACTTATGAGATGCACTTACATAGAACATGAACTTGCGTTCCAATCACCAAGAAAACTGCGAGCAGCCGAAGGAGGCTCAGACTAGTTTGTGAATTGTAGGAGAGTGGCGACGTCTGGGCAGCGTTCGATGCTGGTGATAATGTCCTATATCCTTTTGGAAGCCTCATCCTTTGCACGGGGCGACGTGACTTACGGAATGTGCTCGAGAGTAATCAGTAACCTTCATCTTAGTTTCGAAAAAACTCAGCTGCTTTCTGGCACTGAATCTTATCGATAGCTGATCTTCCCTTTTCTCTTTACCATTTAAAGAACTGAAAAATAACGAAAAAAACAAGTATTCATGGAAGAATCGAAGAATCTTATTTAAACTTTGAATCTTAAACATTCCAAAATTATTATTGGCTGCAACTACCTACTTTTTAATTAAAAAGAAAAGTTTGAAATGGAATGACCAAATTGGGTTGTTGTTGTACATATGTTGCATCAAGTTGGGGTAACTTAGGGCAAAATAAGTTCTTGACACAAACCTATACGACTGTAAGAATATATATTAAATGTTGTAGCTTTACTATTTATGGCTTTGCGTTAATTCTTCAATTTTTAGCAAGAGTTTTAATATGTAGTTACAAAATCCCTATGTTAAATATTTTCATATCTCGGTGAATCTACAGGCTTCAAGAAAGAATGCCCAACATGTATTTTTTATAGCCCTTATTTTACAAATCTAATCCTACTTTAAAAGTGAGCAAATTTTTAATATTAAATTCCTTTATAACAGCATTATAATTTAATGAATTCAATTTAAATTAATTATTCATTGGGGCACCTTTGTTACGGCTTAAGTTTTAAAGCTTCCTTTAAAAATTTTGTTTGATTAAGTTTTTTCTACCATTTCCCATGAGTGCTATTCTTATGTTTTCATGGGATTTTTAAAACCTTCCTTTTTAAAACCCATAATTCGACAACACCTCTTAACGTTTGCAGATTTGTTTACTATTAATCTATATTCAAATTTTTGATTCCTGTTCGAGTAAAATTGTTGACCTACATTTACAACTTGCAGTTGCAAATGCATTTTTGCTTAGAATTTAAGTAAACGGTTCCGACCCTCCTACCAGTATTTTGATCTGCACCACCAGGCCCATGGGAGTAGGCTATTCAGATAAATGCAAGAAACTATTAGGTCTTGCCTAAAGGTATAGAGAACTACATAAATAAAATAATGAAAAAATGTCCCGTGAGGCATGACCCGTATTTAGCTTGAAGTATAAATAATTTTCGGCTTTTAAGCTGTTGGCCGTGAAAGCCACTTTTGTATTTGCATTGTGCAAGCTGTCTTGTTTTGCTTAAATTGTCTCGGAAATGATAAATTTCTCGAAATTTAGCTGTAATCTAGTTAAGAGTATTTTCGATGGTTCATAAAATATCCGTTTTATCACGTATCCATGTCTCAACATGGAAATATCCATGTCTCTATAGATGGTGATACCATTTTTTTAACCAAAGGGATTAAAAAATATATTCGCTTGGGTTAAATCTGCCCAGATATTAAATTTGGCCAATTATGCGTTCTGTTAAAAAAGGCCTTTTGACTCTCTTTCTATAAGCAATATAATTTGTAGCAGGACAGTGAGTAGGTGGAATTTTATATTCGGCGCACTCGCCTCCAGCGTTATTTCTTGTTTTATTTTTGATTTTTCTCATCTATCCCAATTTAAGCTTCCTGCTTATACACACAGGAAATGCGTTATATTTTATTGCCTAAGGCGCAATGATGGTTGAAATCAAAAATAATGCGGTACTCAGGTGCTAAATCTTTATTATATTTATTCTTTTAAGTTTCTATTCAAACAACTTTGCGTTCAACTGGATAATAGTTTTCAAATAAGATAATATTTTGCAAGTCCTTTGTCTTAGGAATCATCAGTTTGACTTACCATGTGCAGCGATGTGTTGTGTTGACTACCATTCAAGCTACCAGATGAGAATTAAAGCGATTAGAAAATCACTTGCTTTGTTTAGCACATGTCACATTCGAACAAAAACACTGTCACTTTTGCATTAAGTTTGCAATACTAACAAAAAAAATGTATTAAAAAAATATTACTCTATCCAGGCATCAAACAGTTCTTGACGATTTTTTATTAACACATTTTTACACACACAAAAAAATAATGTAGCAGGCCTATTCCACATAGGATGTTAAGAAACACGCAGATGGGTGCGTTTTATTCATGCGCTCTATCCGGCGAGCACGTAGGTATCGCTTATCCTTGAAAACCGTAATGAACTGTCGTTGGCAAAAACTTTAGACTCCATTCCAAGCATCCAAACGAAAAGCAGAGAAAGTCCGAGTGAAAGCTTGTCTGCACACTCAATCTCTTTGAGTGAGTCACACTTTGGTTGGTTGGCACTGAGTGTTTTGGAATATCCACCACTGCTCAGGACATCTCCCCTAGGTGGGGAAGTACCTCTTGTCCCAAAGCTTTTCCTGGGATTTTGCTAAAACTGGGAAAAATATTTCCGGAGGGATAGGTTGGAGTGACATCTGAGCCTAGATATTAATATAATCCATTTCTTACAAGTTATTAAAGAGTTTCGTGAAGATTCAACTACATTTATAATAAAATTTTAGTTACTTTTATTTTAATAACATTCCTTTATTTCGATACATTTTTTTTCTGTTCTATTACTTTTTAAATTTAAATAAAAATTGTTACTACATAAAAAGCATACATTTAATTAATAAAAGTAACTGACATGTAGAAATAAAGATATAATTTATTTCTACACAATTTTTGTACAATTATTTTACTGTGCTTTTGAGACGCCAAGTTGGAGTCTTTATCTACAAATCAAATTAGATCATTATTTTTGAGCAAACATAACGGAATAAAGTTCAAAGGTTGGACTTTAACGTGTTGGAATAGTGGTCTAAATTTGTAGATAAAGTCTTACTAATATTCTGAAAAGTTGGGGTTGTGTTCATGATGATGTCAAGAAGTGTTATATACAAGTAGGTCATGGGTTAAATTGTAATATGCATGAATAGTGATCTAAATTTTTAGATAAAGTATTACTGATATCCTGAAAAGTCGGGATTGTGTTCATGGTGGTGTCGATAAGTGGTATACGAAGCGTTGGAAAGCTTTATTTTTATTTTCTGTTATATTTTTGTTTCAAAGCAATTGTAACTTAAATTAAGACACTGGCAATAAAAATAACGCAAAGTATAACTAAATATCCCATGTATATACGACCAAAATCTGATATTAAACTGCAATACGTTAAAAAGTCGGGTTCGTGTCTTTGGTTATATCGTAAAGTGTACTATAACAAAGTATAAGTTGTTTGAAAAGGAATTTTCCAAGTTGGTTTTAAAAATGTATTATAAGCTTGCAAAAAAAATCGTGTCTTCACTTTGAATACCAAAAACAAAGCAAGCTTTGATTTTTCACTTACAGTAGTAGAATATATGTATTTAGCCGATTTATACGCAACTCCACACACGTCGGATATTTCAATGTGTATTGAACACACAACATTCAAATTTTGTTATTAAGGATATCATATTTACCAAGAATGCATACCATATGTGTCAAGAATCTAAGCACCGATGAGTTAGAGGAAGTAAGCAAATGGATGAGACAGAATGGTATAAGTACACATAGGATACGTCGCGAGTTTTCAGATGTTTTACCTTTGGCGGAAATCTTCAAACGCGACTATCCACGTCTGGTCGATCTCTATAACTATCCGAAAAAGAGTAGTGTGCAGCTGAAATTGGCCAATTGGGAGACGTTCAACTTCAAGGTGTTATCCAAGTTTAATATGACGTTGAGCAGGGATTTTATGGAGCAAATGGCGAATGGTGTTCATGGTGCCGCTGAAGTGCTATTGCATGAGGTGATACGATTGGAGAAGCGACAACGGGTGGCCGTGGAGCGAAATGCGGCAATGCGGCAGGAGCAGACGTGGGAGGAGAATGATGAGGTGAAGACTGTTGTGGTTAATAAGCAAGTTGGCGATGGCATCGTTCAGGTTCCACAAAAAATGATACTCTACTCGCTGTACGAGAAGATGACGCGTGACAGCCAGGCCAAGGACGTTATTATTGATGCCTATCAACAGCGACTGGCCCACATGGAGAGTATTATCAAGATAAAAACGGAGCGCATCGACGAGCTTCTCATGCAGATGGGTAAACTTCCTCAAAAGCGAGCCAATCCTGGCAACGCATCCACTTGCTTTTACCCATTTGATGGCAAGGACTCCTCAACCCGGAAGCATCCGAGTCCCATACAAATGGCTTCATCTGCCGATCCGGACAGTACGCCCTAGTGCCGCCTTCATGTATTCACTTTGAAAATATTATTTATTGTTAGATTATGGAACTAAATTACCGATTACAACTGAAATAGATTAAGAAACAGATGAAGTTTGTGTAATTTAATGGCAATCTACTTAGTAATTGACAATCGATAAACACTGTTGATAGTTGAAAAGCATTGAGAATCTATGGTTATTTTAATAAAGTGTTTATTTTATAGGGTGGCACAGGAAAAAGCTGCGTTTTAAATTGGCCCAACATTGCGATTTATATTTACCAAAAACCGTAAGTTACCCATTTATAAAATAAATGAACAATTTCCATTTTTTTTGTTAATACTAATGACATTTTATTTGTTTATCATCTTCCAGATATCTGTTCACACGCCGTGTTCACTGCACACCATCGATATATTTCCAATTAGGTGTTCTTTTCTAGCATTCGAGGACTGCATTGCTTTGAGAAACATCTTTTTAAGTTTCGTGTAGTAATTCCAACACTTTCTGCTTTTAACAACGGCAAGTCGCATATCGCTTTCGTCAATCTTGCCCCCCAAAATATGATCGAGGTATTTACGTAATTTCTCATACTCCAAGTACTCCCTTAACAATAGCGCCTTCTTATCGCTGCCCCGGTTCTGTATGATTGCCACGTTGATCTTAGAAATAATTTCCTCATACTCGGGACTATGATTGGTTTTGTTATGTTGATGAATTTGTAAAAGGTTCTTGAGTATTATAGTACAGGGATCTCCAGATGAAAAGGGAATCTAAAGACAGAGTAATCAAGGGGCGAAAAGACAAATAAATACATTTATAAAAGAGCTCTGCATGAGCCAAGACAACATACATATTTACTCCGACTTTGCCATGAAATCCATTTTGATTCTTGAGCCAGAAATAAAATCGATAATGGGCCATATTGCCATATTATAAAGATTGTCATTAAACTAGGGTAAAAAAAAGTACCAATTGGCAACTGAACAACAAACATTGTTTCCAAAAAAGAATGCTTAACAATCAAAATTACAGTCGAACTTCAATATCTCGAACTTCCCTAACTCGAACTTTTTAAAACATCTATCATACCGATTTGTCTCCATATGTCGAACTTCCATAACTCAATTATTTCTATAACTTGATGTCCGATTCCGATTTGCCTAAAATGTATGCAATAGTTATTTGTTTACATACATACCTACCGTTAAAACTGAAGTGATTCATTATTACTTGGTACGAGTTTTGGAAAATCGTCTATTTCGTTGCTCCGTCTTCGATTTTTCTTAAGCTAAAGAAAACATAAATAAAACATAAATTACTTAACAAAAAAGTTTTGTTTCTTTAACTCCAAGTCTTTCAGACTCGAATTTTTTGTTGGTAGTTGGTGGTTCGAGTTATGGAAGTTCGACTATAATCAAGTATTATAAGAATCAAATTTAGTATACCGTTTAAATTATAGTAGCTGTTTTGTTTTTTCAATTATTACTAAATTATTTCTGAAATGGTACCAAATTGTTCTGATAAATGGGAATGAAATTCGACTTTAAGGAAGTTTGAGATTATTTTACAGTAATAGTTTGAAAAACAAATTTAAAATCACGTACCAGATAGCTTAAATTTAAAGATGAGTTTTTACCAACTATTAAATCGTATATGTCTTTATTACAATAATGTAATGCCAATCCTTCCAGTTTTTCTGTCTGCGTTTCCATCTCTTGATCCGTAGTTTCATCGGTCGCTTGAAATGATGGTTCATGAATTGAAATATTCTGAGATACATGGCATGTCAGATGATTTTTCTTTATTATGTTCCATTTTTCAGCATTTGACTTGGCCAAGCCTGATATTAGATCCTTGGCCATACCTTTATAATATTCAACACACGCTGGCGACGCATTCGATTCGTTCATATTTTTCCAAACTTTGTTAAGCTTGAACAACATTAAGCTTTCCAGCTCGATTCGTGTTTTGTCGAAATAAGTAAAGTTTGAGTAAAGTTTGGCTTTAATATTACTGCTCTGTTCAACTGTCATATTTGAGGTCAAATTTAGCTTCTTGATATTTTCTACAAATTCGGCATTATTTGTAGAACTGTTTTTTCCAATCGAATACTTATTTTTTAGTTTATTAAGTCTTTTTTCAAAATCATCAAGTACTGCCACATCAACTGGCTAAAAATAAAAATACAAATAAAACAGTTTAAGCTAAGGTGCCTAGAAATATTACCTGTGAACTCTTTGTTCGAATCAAACCAGAAGTTGTCAAATTCAGATGGTTATCAATTTTTGATTTCGGCTGAGTAAGTCTTTTTGATCTATCACTATTAGAATGCAGCAAAGCATTCTTTGTTGTGCTTGGTTTAGTAAAAACAAGCTTGGTGCTCTTAATTTCCTTTTTTGTAAGGGGTTCGGTTTTATTTTTTTGTGGTGCAGGAAGTAATCCGATGGTTGTGGTAGATGGCTTGGTAGAAGGACCATCCCATGAAATATGCTTTAAAAGTAAAGATATTCACATTTTATCTAATGTATTAATTGTAAAATTCACATTTAACTAATATTCTATTCTTAACTTAACACTTTAATATTATATTTATTTATTATGATAAGAAAGTTACCTTTCTAGCGGTCGTCGTAATATCTGCGGGCTTCGTAATTGTACAGACACAAGAACAGATATCCTCATCAGGATCAATAACGCATGTACACAAGCAAAGCGGTACATCTGTAGTTTCAGTACTGGATGAAAGTTCACTTGAAGGCTGTTCGGTGCTTAACAATCTCGAGATTGTTGGCTTACTAGTGTTAGATTGAAATAAACCTGTTGTTATTCCACTCATGGATATTGTTTTTTCACTTTGTACAATGACTTCTTTATGACTGGATACACTAGAAACTGTGTATTTACTTTTCGACGAGATGTCAATTAAATTAGATGAAAAACCGAGAGTATGTATTGGCGGCTCTGCAGTTTGAGATTGATCAGATTTCGCTGTTTTATATGTTGTTGGGGCTTGGGACCTTTTTTCTGAATAACTGACACTTTGTAATACATTACCTGAAACTTTATTGGTTGAATAAACGGTTGTTTTAATTTTCACTGTTTTCGATTGTTCGGATAAATTGACATTTGTGGTGGGACTAATGGGAAGGGTGAAAATATTCGACTGTTTTGAGTGTTTCTCAGTTGTTTTAATTGCTCTTGGGTTTCTACTTTTCTTTCCTGAATGTTTAACGCTTTTTGGTGTAGTTTTTAAACGTTTTTCGGTTGAAAAAACCGGCTTGGTCAACATTCCTGTGTCCATTGTTTCCAGTTCAGATAAATTGGCACTTTTGTCAATAACGCTCGAAGTGAATACATCTTCTGAAGGTGAATTTTCCAACATTAATGGAGTAGTTGATTGAGGTAGAGATATCGATACATTTCCTATGGCTTTTGGAGTTCGTTGACTCGTTGGTACACTGGAAATCGAAAGCATGCTAAGTAAGCCTGAAAACACACCTACTTCTGGTGTTATTGTAGTCGACTGAGGTAAAGAATTAAATATTTTCACGGTTTCTACTTCAGTTATTTTACCTTTTTCTTGACTCGTAAATGTAACAGGGTTGGATGGCTCTCCCTTTTCATATGATGTCATTTTCGATATTTCTCTACTCGATTGAGGTACAAATTCCGATAGCTTGCTTATTTCCTCTTGAGTATTTTGATCTTTAACCGTACTTGAAAGTACAAAAGAGATATCTGAAATTTCACTTGATTGAGATCTATCTTTTGTTAGCTTTGTACTTGATTGAGTTAAAGATTCCGACAATTTAGTTCTTTTCTCTGAATTTTTTTCGTATTTTCCTGAAATCGAAATTCGAAATGAACTCCCAGATATTGTACCCAAGCTACTGGATATTGTATTCGATTGAGGAAGAGACTTTGTTAAGTTCGTACTTGATTGCGGTAAACATTCCGAACATGTTTCCTCTGTAGTTGTTTCCAGTTGAAAAGTACTTGATTGCGGCAAACATTCGGAACAATTTTCCTCTGAAGTTGCTTGGGTTTTTTCTGTACTCGATATTGGAAAAGTTATAATGGATATTTTAGGCGATTGAGGTGCAAATTCAAAAACTGTATTACTTGATTGTGGTAGAGAATTAGACAATTTCGTTTTTACCTGCTGAGGTCTTTGATATTTTTCTGTACTCGACTTTTCCTCTGAAGTTGTTTTGAATGAACTACTAGATATTGTACTCGATTCAGGAAGAGACTTTGTTAAATTCGTACTTGATTGTGGTAAGCATTCCGAACATATTTGCCCTGAACTGGTTTCAAGTTGATATGTACTTGATTGCGGTAAACATTCGGAACAAGTTTCCTCTGAAGTTGCTTGGCTTTTTTCTGTACTTAAAATTCGATAAGATCTAGTAGATATTTTAGGCGATTGAGGTGCAAATTCAAAAACTGTATCACTTGATTGTGGTACAGAAGTCGACGATTTGGTTTTTACCTGCTGAGGTATTTGATATTTTTCTGTACTCGACTTTTCCTCTGAAGTTTTTTTGAATGAACTACTAGATACTGTACCCGATTCAGGAAGAGTCTTTGTTAAAATTGTACTTGATTGTGGTAAACATTCCGAACATGTTTCCTCTGTAGTTGTTTCCAGTTGAAATGTACTTGATTGCGGTAAACATTCAGTACATATTTCCTCTGAAGTTGCTTCTTTTTTTTCTGTACTTGAAATTCGAAAAGATCTGGATGATATTGTGCTCAATTGAGAGGAAGACTTTGAAAACCTTGAACTTAACTGCGGTAGAGATTCCGAAAATGTAGACTTTTCCTCTGGAGATGTTTCGTTCTTTTCTGTACTCGATGTTTGAAAATTACTACTGAGTATTGTACTTAATTGAGGTAGATCTTTTAACACACTTGTGCTTGATTGGGGAATAGATTTTGATAATATAGATTTTTCCTCCTTTGTTCTTTCTTCCTTTTCTGTACTGGTAAATATAACTGAACTACTGGTTATTGTAGGTGACTGACGTAAAGATTCCAATAATATTGTACTTGTCAGGGGTAGAAATTCCGAAAATGTAGACTCTGGAATAGTTTCGTATTTTTCTATACTCGATGTTTGAAAAAAAATACTGGGTATTGTACTCAATTGAGGAAAAGACTTTGAAACAGATGTGCTTGATTGCGGTAGAGATTCCGAAAATGTAGATTTTTCCTCTGTAGTTCTCTCTTCCTTTTCGGTTCTGGACATTTGAACTGAAGTACTGGATATTGTAGGGTATTGAGGTGATGATTCAAATAATGTTGTACTTGATTGCGGGTGAGATTCCGAAAATGTAGACTTTTCCTCTGGAGTTGTTGCGTATTTTTCTGTACTCGATGTTTGAAAAGAAATACTGGATATTGTACTCAATTGAGGAAAAGACTTTGAAACAGTTGTGCTTGATTGCGGTAGAGACTCCGAAAATGTTGATTTTTCCCCTGAAGTTCTCTCTTCCTTTTCGGTACTGGACATTTGAACTAAAGTACTGGATATTGTAAGCGAGTGAGGTGATGATTCCGAAAATATTGTACTTGATTGCGGTTGAGATTCCAAAAATGTAGACTTTTCCTTTGGAGTTGTTGCGTATTTTTCTGATGTTTGAAAAGAACTACTGGATATTGTACTCAATCGAGGAATAGACTTTGAAACAGTTGTGCTTGATGGCGGTAGAGATTCCGAAAATGTAGATTTTTCCTCTGTAGTCCTCTCTTCCTTTTCGGTACTGGACATTTGAACTGAAGTACTGGATATTGTATGGTATTGAGGTGATGATTCAAATAATGTTGTACTTAATTGCGGTTGAGATTGCGAAAATGTAGACTTTTCCTCTGGAGTTGTTGCGTATTTTTCTGTACTCAATGTCTGAAAAGAACTACTGGATATTGTACTCAATTTAGGAAAAGACTTTGAAAGAGATGTGCTTGATTCCGGTAGAGACTCCGAAAATGTTGATTTTTCCCCTGTAGTTCTCCCTTCCTTTTGGATACTAGAAATTTGAACTGAAGTACTGGATATTGTAAGCGAGTGAGGTGATGATTCCGAAAATATTGTACTTGATTGCGGTTGAGATTCCGAAAATGTATATTTTTCCTCTGTAGTTCTCTCTTCCTTTTCGGTACTGGAAATTTGAACCGAAGTATTGAATATTGTAGGGGATTGAGGTGATGATTCCGAATTTATTGTACTTGATTGCGGTTGAGATTCCGAAAATGTTGACTTTTCCTTTGGAGTTGTTGTGTATTTTTCTGTTGTTTGAAACGAACTACTGGATATTGTACTCATTTGAGGAATAGACTTTGAAACAGTTGTGCTTGATGGCGGTAGAGATTCCGAAAATGTAGATTTCTCCTCTGTAGTTCTCTCTTCCTTTTCGGTACTGGACAATTGAACTGAAGCACTGGACATTGTAGGTGACTGAGGTGATGATTCCAATAATGTTGTACTTAATTGCGGTTGAGATTGCGAAAATGTAGACTTTTCCTCTGGAGTTGTTGCGTATTTTTCTGTACTCGGTGCTTGAAAAGAACTACTGGGTAGTGTACTCATTTGAGGAATAGACTTTGAAACAGTTGTGATTGATTGCGGTAGAGATTCCGAAAATGTTGATTTTTCCTCTGTAGTCCTCTCTTCCTTTTCGGTACTGGACATTTGAACTGAAGTACTGGATATTGTATGGTATTGAGGTGATGATTCAAATAATATTGTACTTAATTGCGGTTGAGATTGCGAAAATGTAGACTTTTCCTCTGGAGTTGTTGCGTATTTTTCTGTACTCGATGTTTGAAAAGAAGTACTGGATATTGTCTTTAATTGAGGAAAAGACTTTGAAACAGATGTGGATATTGTACTCAATTGAGGAAAAGACTTTGAAACAGTTGTGCTTGATTGCGGTTGAGATTCCGAAAATGTAGATTTTTCTTTTGTAGATCTCTCTTCCTTTTCGGTACTGGACATTTGAACTGAAGTACTGGATATTGTAAGCGATTGAGGTGATGATTTCAATAATGTTGTACTTGATTGCGGTTGAGATTCCGAAAATGAAGACTTTTCCTCTGGAGTTGATGCGTATTTTCTTGTACTCGATGTTTGAAAATAACTACTGGATATTGAACTCAATTGAGGAAAAGACTTTGAAACAGTTGTGCTTGATTGCGGTTGAGATTCCGAAAATGTAGATTTTTCTTTTGTAGATCTCTCTTCCTTTTCGGTACTGGACATTTGAACTGAAGTACTGGATATTGTAGGCGATTGAGGTGATGATTCCGATAATGTTGTACTTGATTGCGGTTGAGATTCCGAAAATGTAGATTTTTCTTTTGTAGATCTCTCTTCCTTTTCGGTACTGGACATTTGAACTGAAGTACTGGATATTGTAGGCGATTGAGGTGATGATTCCGATAATGTTGTACTTGATTGCGTTTGAGATTCCGAAAATGTATATTTTTCCTTTGTAGTTCTCTCTTCCTTCTCGATACTGGAAATTTGAACTGAAGTACTGGATATTGTAGGAGATTGAGGTGATGATTCCAATAATGTTGTACTTGATTGCGGTTGAGACCCCGAAAATGTAGACTTTTCCTCTGGAGTTGTTGCGTATTTTTCTGTACTCGATGTTTGAAAATAACTACTGGATATTGTACTCAATTGAGGAAAAGACTTTGAAACCGTTCTGCTTGATTGGGGTTGAGATTCCGAAAATGTAGATTTTTCCTCTGTAGTTCTCTCTTTCTTTTCGGAACGGGACATTTTAACTGAAGTACTGGATATTGTAAGCGATTGAGGTGATGATTTCAATAATGTTGTACTTGATTGCGGTTGATATTCCGAAAATGAAGACGTATCCTCTGGAGTTGTTGCATACTTTTCTGTACTCGATATTTGAAAATAACTACTGGTTATTGTACTCAATTGAGGAAAAGACATTGAAACAGTTGTGCTTGATTGCGGTTGAGATTCCGAAAATGTTGATTTTTCCTGTGTATTTCTCAGTTCCTTTTCGGTACTGGACACTTGAACTGAAAAACTGGATATTGTAGGCGATTGAGGTGATGATTCCAATAATGTTGTACCTGGTTGCGGTTGAGATTCCGAAAATGTAGACTTTTCCTCTGGAGTTGTTGGGTATTTTTCTGTACTCGATGTTTGAAAATAACTACCGGATATTGTACTCAATTGAGGAAAAGACTTTGAAACAGTTTTGCTTGATTGCGGTAAAGATTCCGAAAATGTAGATTTCTCCTCTGCAGTGCTTTCTTCATTTTCGCTACTGGTAATTTGAACTGAAGTATTGGATATTGTAGGCGATATAGGTGATGATTTCAATAATGTTGTACTTGATTGCGGTTGAGATTCCGAAAATGAAGACTTTTCCTTTGGAGTTGATGCGTATGTTTCTGTACTCGATGTTTGAAAATAACTACCGGATATTGTACTCAATTGAGGAAAAGACTTTGAAACAGTTGTGCTTAGTTGCGGTTGAGATTCCGAAAATGTAGACTTTTCCCCTGTAGTTCTCTCTTCCTTTTCGGTACTGGACATTTGAACTGAAGTACTGGATATTGTAGGCGATTGAGGTGATGATTCCGATAATGTTGTACTTAATTGCGTTTCAGATTCCGAAAATGTAGATTTTTCCTCTGTAGTTCTCTCTTCCTTTTCGGTACTTGACATTTGAACTGAAGTACTGGATATTAAAGGCGATTGTGGTGTTGATTCCAATAATGTTGTACTTGATTGCGGTTGAGATTTCGAAAATGTAGACTCTTCCTCTGGAGTTGTTGCGAATTTCTTTGTACCCGATGTTTGAAAATAACTACTGGATAGTGTACTCAATTGAGGAAAAGACTTTGAAACAGTTGTGCTTGGTTGCCGTAGGGATTCCGAAAATGTAGATTTTTCCTCTGCAGTTCTCTCTTCCTTTTCGGTACTGGACATTTGAACTGAAGTACTGGATATTGTAGGCGATTGAGGTGATGATTCCAATAATGTTGTATTTGATTGCGGTTGAGATTCCGAAAATGTAGATTTTTCCATTGTAGTTGTCTCTTCCTTTTCGGTACTGGACATTTGAACTGAAGTACTGGATATTGTAGGCGATTGAGGTGATGATTCCAATAATGTTGACTTTTCCTCTGGAGTTGTTGCGTATTTTTCTGTACCCGATGTTTGAAAATAACTACTGGATATTGTACTCAATTGAGGAAAAGACTTTGAAACAGTTGTGCTTGATTGCGGTTGAGATTCCGAAAATGTAGATTTTTCCTCTGTAGTTCTCTCTTCCTTTTCGGTACTGGAAATTTGAAATGAAGTACTGAATATTGTAGGCGAATGAGGTGATGATTTAAATAATGTTGTACTTGATTGCGGTTGAGATTCCGAAAATGTAGACTTTTCCTCTGGAGTTGTTGCGTATTTTTCTGTACTCGATGTTTGAAAGTAACTACTGGATATTGTACTCAATTGAGGAAAAGACTTTGAAACTGTTGTGCTTGGTTGCGGTAGAGATTCCGAAAATGTAGATTTCTTCTCTGTAGTGCTTTCTTCCTTTTCAGTACTAGAAATTTGAATTGAAGTTCTGGATATTGTAGGCGATTGAAGTGATGATTGCAATAATGTTGTTTTTGATTGCGGTTGAGATTCCGAAAATGTAGATTTTTCCTGTGTAGTTCTCTTTTCTTTTTCAGTACTGGACATTTGAACTGAAGTACTGGATATTGTAGGCGATTGAGGTGATGATTCTAATAATGTTGTACTTGATTGCGGTTGAGATTCCGAAAATGTAGACTTTTCCTGTGTAGTTCTCTCTTCTTTTTCAGTACTGGACATTTGAACTGAAGTACTGGATATTGTAGGCGATTGAGGTGATGATTCCAATAATGTTGTACTTGATTGCGGTTGAGATTCCGAAAATGTAGACTTTTCCTTTGGAGTTGTTGCGTAAGTTTCTGTACTCGATGTTTGAAAATAACTACTGGATATTGTACTCAATTGAGGAAAAGACTTTGAAACAGTTGTGCTTGATTGCGGTTGAGATTCCGAAAATGTAGATTTTTCCTCTGTAGTTCTCTCTTTCTTTTCGGAACGGGACATTTTAACTGAAGTACTGGATATTGTAGGCGATTGAGGTGATGATTCAGATAATGTTGTACTTGATTGCGGTTGAGATTCCGAAAATGTAGATTTTTCCTGTGTAGTTCTCTCTTCTTTTTCAGTACTGCACATTTGAACTGAAGTACTGGATATTGTAGGCGATTGAGGTGATGATTCAGATAATGTTGTACTTGATCGTGTTTGAGATTCCGAAAATGTAGACTTTTTCTCTGATGTTGTTGCGTATTTTTCTGTACTCTTTGTTTGAAAATAACTACTGGATATTGTACTCAATTGAGGAAAAGACTTTGAAACAGTTGTGCTTGATTGCCGTAGGGATTCCGAAAATGTAGATTTTTCCTCTGTAGTTCTCTCTTCCTTTTCGGTACTGGAAATTTGAACTGAAGTACTGAATATTGTAGGCGAATGAGGTGAAGATTTAAATAATGTTGGACTTGATTGCGGTTGAGATTCCGAAAATGTAGACTTTTCCTCTGGAGTTGTTGCGTATTTTTCTGTACTCGATGTTTGAAAGTAACTACTGGATATTGTACTCAATTGAGGAAAAGACTTTGAAACAGTTGTGCTTGGTTGCGGTAGAGATTCCGAAAATGTAGATTTCTCCTCTGTAGTGCTTTCTTCCTTTTCAGTACTAGAAATTTGAACTGAAGTTCTGGATATTGTAGGCGATTGAAGTGATGATTGCAATAATGTTGTTCTTGATTGCGGTTGAGATTCCGAAAATGTAGATTTTTCCTCTGTAGTTCTCTCTTCCTTTTCGGTACTGGACATTTTAACTGAAGTACTGGATATTGTAGGCGTTTCAGATTCCGAAAATGTAGATTTTTCCTCTGTAGTGGTCTCTTCCTTTTCGGTACTGGAAATTTGAACTGAAGTACTGGATATTGCAGGCGATTGAGGTGAAGATTCCAATAATGTTGTACTTGATTGCGGTTGAGAATCCGAAAGTGTAGACTTTTCCTCTGGAGTTGTTGCGTATTTTTCAGTACTCAATGTAGTGTTTTCCTGTGTTGTTCTCTCTTTCTTTTCGGTACTGGACATGTGAACTGAACTACTGGATATTGTAGGCGATTGAGATGATGACTTCAATAATGTTGTACATGATTGCGGTTGAGATTTCGAAAATGTAGATTTTTCCTCTGTAGTTCTCTCTTCCTTTTCGGTACTGGACATTTGAACTGAAGTACTGGATATTGTATGCGATTGAGGTGATGATTCAAATAATGCTGTACTTGATTGCGGTTGAGATTCCGAAAATTTATATTTTTCCTCTGTAGTTCTCTCTTCCTTTTCGGTACTTGACATTTGAACTGAACTACTGGATATTGTAGGCGATTGAGGTGATGATTCCAATAATGCTGTACTTGATTGCGGTTGAGATTCCGAAAATGTAGATTTTTCCTCTGTAGTTCTCTTTTCCTTTTCGGTACTGGACATTTGAACTGAAGTACTGGATATTATGGGCGAATGAGGTGATGATTCCAATAATGTTGTACTTGATTGCGGTTGAGATTCCGAAAATGTAGATTTTTCCTCTGAAGATCTCTCTTCCTTTTCGGTACTGGACATGTGAACTGAACTACTGGATACTGTAGGCACTTGAGGTGATGATTCAAATAATGTTGTACTTGATTGCGGTTGAGATTCCGAAAATTTAGATTTTTCCTCTGTAGTTCTCTCTTCCTTTTCGGTACTGGACATTTGAACTGAAGTACTGGATATTGTAGGCGATTGAGGTGATGATTTCAATAATGTTGTACTTGATAGCGGTTGAGATTTCGAAAATGTGGACTTTTCCTCTGGAGTTGTTGCGTATTTTTCTGTACCCGATGTTTGAAAATAACTTTTTGATATTGTACTCAATTGAGGAAAAGACTTTGAAACAGTTGTGCTGGACTGCGGTTGAGATTCCGAAAATGTAGATTTTTCCTCTGTAGTTCTCTCTTCCTTTTCGGTACTTGACATTTGAACTGAACTACTGGATATTGTAGGCGATTGAGGTGATGATTCCAATAATGCTGTACTTGATTGCGGTTGAGATTCCGAAAATGTAGATTTTTCCTCTGTAGTTCTCTTTTCCTTTTCGGTACTGGACATTTGAACTGAAGTACTGGATATTATGGGCGAATGAGGTGATGATTCCAATAATGTTGTACTTGATTGCGGTTGAGATTCCGAAAATGTAGATTTTTCCTCTGTAGTTCTCTCTTCCTTTTCGGTACTGGACATGTGAACTGAACTACTGGATATTGTAGGCACTTGAGGTGATGATTCAAATAATGTTGTACTTGATTGCGGTTGAGATTCCGAAAATTTAGATTTTTCCTCTGTAGTTCTCTCTTCCTTTTCGGTACTGGACATTTGAACTGAAGTACTGGATATTATGGGCGAATGAGGTGATGATTCCAATAATGTTGTACTTGATAGCGGTTGAGATTCCGAAAATGTAGATTTTTCCTCTGTAGTTCTCTCTTCCTTTTCGGTACTGGACATTTGAACTGAAGTACTGGATATTATGGGCGAATGAGGTGATGATTCCAATAATGTTGTACTTGATAGCGGTTGAGGTTTCGAAAATGTGGACTTTTCCTCTGGAGTTGTTGCGTATTTTTCTGTACCCGATGTTTGAAAATAACTATTTGATATTGTACTCAATTGAGGAAAAGACTTTGAAACAGTTGTGCTGGACTGCGGTTGAGATTCCGAAGATGTAGATTTTTCCTCTGTAGTTCTCTCTTCCTTTTCGGTACTTGACGTTTGAACTGAACTGCTGGATATTGTAGGCGATTGAGGTGATGATTCCAATAATGCTGTACTTGATTGCGGTTGAGATTCTGAAAATGTAGATTTTTCCTCTGTAGTTCTCTTTTCTTTTTCGGTACTGGACATTTGAACTGAAGTACTGGATATAATGGGCGAATGAGGTGATGATTCCAATAATGTTGTACTTGATTGCGGTTGAGATTCCGAAAATGTAGATTTTTCCTCTGTAGTTCTCTCTTTCTTTTCGGCACTGGACATGTGAACTGAACTACTGGATATTGTAGGCACTTGAGGTGATGATTCAAATAATGTTGTACTTGATTGCGGTTGAGATTCCGAAAATTTAGATTTTTCCTCTGTAGTTCTCTCTTCCTTTTCGGTACTGGACATTTGAACTGAAGTACTGGATATTGTAGGCGATTGAGGTGATGATTTCAATAATGTTGTATTTGAAAGCGGTTGAGATTTCGAAAATGTGGACTTTTCCTCTGGAGTTGTTGCGTATTTTTCTGTACCCGATGTTTGAAAATAACTACTGGATATTGTACTCAATTGAGGAAAAGACTTTGAAACAGTTGTGCTTGATTGCGGTAGGGATTCCGAAAATGTAGATTTTTCTTCTGTAGTTCTCTCTTCCTTTTTGGTACTGGACATTTGAACTGAAGTACTGGATATTGAAGGCGATTGAGGTGATGATTCCAATAATGTTGTACTTGAAAGCGGTTGAGATTTCGAAAATGTGGACTTTTCCTCTGGAGTTGTTGCGTATTTTTGTGTACCCGATGTTTGCAAATAACTACTGGATATTGTACTTAATTGAGGAAAAGACTTTGAAACAGTTGTGCTTGATTGCCCCAGGGATTCCGAAAATGTAGATTTTTCTTCTGTAGTTCTCTCTTCCTTTTCGGTACTGGACAGTTGAACTGAAGTACTGGATATTGTAGGCGATTGAGGTGATGATTCCCATAATGTTGTACTTGATTGCGGTTGAGATTCCGAAAATGAAGACTTTTCCTCTGGAGTTGTTGCGTATTTTTCTGTACTCGATGTTTGAAAGTAACTACTGGATATTGTACTCAATTGAGGAAAAGACTTTGAAACTGTTGAGCTTGCTTGCGATAGAGATTTCGAAAATGTAGATTTCTCCTGTGTAGTGTTTTCTTCTTTTTCGGTACTGGACACTTGAACTGATGTACTGGACATTGTAGGCGATGGAGGTGATGATTCCAATAATGTTGTACTTGATAGCGGTTGAGATTTCGAAAATGTGGACTTTTCCTCTGGAGTTGTTGCGTATTTTTGTGTACCCGATGTTTGCAAATAACTACTGGATATTGTACTTAATTGAGGAAAAGACTTTGAAACAGTTGTGCTTGATTGCGGTAGGAATTCCGAAAATGTAGATTTTTTTTCTGTAGTTCTCTCTTCCTTTTCGGTACTGGAAATTTGAACTGAAGTACTGAATATTGTAGGCGAATGAGGTGATGATTTAAATAATGTTGTACTTGATTGCGGTTGAGGTTCCGAAAATGTAGACTTTTTCTTTGGAGTTGTTGCGTATTTTTCTGTACTCGATGTTTGAAAGTAACTACTGGATATTGTACTCAATTGAGGAAAAGACTTTGAAACTGTTGAGCTTGCTTGCGGTAGAGATTCCGAAAATGTAGATTTCTCCTGTGTAGTGCTTTCTTCCTTTTCGGTACTGGACACTTGAACTGATGTACTGGACATTGTAGGCGATGGAGGTGATGATTCCAATAATGTTGTACTTGATTGCGGTTGATATTCCGAAAATGTAGACTTTTCCTCTGGAGATGTTGCGTATTTTTCTGTTCTCGATGTTTGAAAATAAATACTGTATATTGTACTCAACTGAGGAAAAGACTTTGAGAGAGTTGTGCTTGATTGCGGTTGAGATTCCGAAAATGTAGATTTTTCTTCTGTAGTTCTCTCTTCCTTTTTGGGACTGGACATTTGAATTGAAGAACTGGATATTGAAGGCGATTGTGGTGCTGATTCCAATAATGTTGTACTTGATTGCAGTTGAGATTCTGAAAATGTAGATTTTTCCTCTGTAGTTCTCTCTTCCTTTTCGGTACTGGACATTTGAGATTTCGGAAATGTGGACTTTTCCTCTGGAGTTGTTGCATATTTTTCTGTATTCGATGTTTGAAAGTAACTACTGGATATTGTACTCAATTGAGGAAAAGACTTTGAAACAGTTATGCTTGCTTGCGGTTGAGATTCCGAAAATGTAGATTTTTCCTCTGTAGTTCTCTCTTCCTTTTCAGTACTGGACACTTGAACTGAAGTACTGGATATTGTAGGCGATGGAGGTGATGATTCAAATAATGTTGTACTTGATTGCGGTTGAGATTCCGAAAATGAAGACTTTTTCTCTTGAGTTGTTGCGTATTTTTCTGTACTCGATGTTTGAAAATATCTACTGGATATTGTACTCAATTGAGGAAAAGACTTTGAAACAGTTGTGCTTGATTGCGGTTGAGATTCCGAAAATGTAGATTTTTCCTCTGTAGTTCTCTCTTCCTTTTCGGTACTGGACATTTGAACTGAAGTACTGGATATTGTAGGCGATTGAGGTGATGATTTCAGTAATGCTGTACTTGATTGCGGTTGAAATTCCGAAAATGAAGACTTTTCCTCTGGAGTTGTTGCGTATTTTTCCGTACTCGATGTTTGAAAATATCTACTGGATATTGTACTCAATTGAGGAAAGGACTTTGAAACAGTTGTGCTTGATTGGGGTTGAGATTCCGAAAATGTAGATTTTTCCTCTGTAGTTCTCTCTTCCTTTTCGGTACTGGACATTTGAACTGAAGTACTGGATATTGTAGGCGATTGAGGTGATGATTCCAATGATGTTGTACTTGATTGCGGTTGAGGTTCCGAAAATGTAGACTTTTCCTCTGGAGTTGTTACGTATTTTTCTGTACTCGATGTTTGAATATATCTACTGGATATTGTACTCAATTTAGGAAAGGACTTTGAAACAGTTGTGCTTAATTGCTGTTTATATTCCGAAAATGTAGATTTTTCCTCTGTAGTACTCTTTTCCTTTTCGGTACTGGACATTTGAACTGAAGTACTGGATATTGTAGGCGATTGAGGTGATGATTTCAGTAATGTTGTACTTGATTGCGGTTGAAATTCCGAAAATGAAGACTTTTCCTCTGGAGTTGTTGCGTATTTTTCCGTACTCGATGTTTGAAAATATCTACTGGATATTGTACTCAATTGAGGAAAGGACTTTGAAACAGTTGTGCTTGATTGGGGTTGAGATTCCGAAAATGTAGATTTTTCCTCTGTAGTTCTCTCTTCCTTTTCGGTACTGGACATTTGAACGGAAGTACTGGATATTGTAGGCGATTGAGATGATGATTCAAATAATGTTGAACTTGATTGGGGTTGAGATTCCGAAAATGAAGATTTTTCCTCTGTAGTTCTCTCTTCCTTTTCGGTACTGGACATTTGAACTGAAGTACTGGATATTGTAGGCGATTGAGGTGATGATTTCAGTAATGCTGTACTTGATTGCGGTTGAAATTCCGAAAATGAAGACTTTTCCTCTGGAGTTGTTGCGTATTTTTCCGTACTCGATGTTTGAAAATATCTACTGGATATTGTACTCAATTGAGGAAAGGACTTTGAAACAGTTGTGCTTGATTGGGGTTGAGATTCCGAAAATGTAGATTTTTCCTCTGTAGTTATCTTTTCCTTTTCGGTACTGGACATTTGAACTGAAGTTCTGGATATTGTAGGCGATTGAGGTGATGATTCCAATGATGTTGTACTTGATTGCGGTTGAGATTCCGAAAATGTATACTTTTCCTCTGGAGTTGTTACGTATTTTTCTGTACTCGATGTTTGAATATATCTACTGGATATTGTACTCAATTGAGGAAAGGACTTTGAAACAGTTGTGCTTAATTGCTGTTGAGATTCCGAAAATGTAGATTTTTCCTCTGTAGTTCTCTCTTCCTTTTCGGTACTGGACATTTGAACGGAAGTACTGGATATTGTAGGCGATTGAGATGATGATTCAAATAATGTTGAACTTGATTGCGGTTGAGATTCCGAAAATGAAGACTTTTCCTCTGGAGTTGTTGCGTATTTTTCTGTACTCGATGTTTGAAAATATCTACTGGATATTGTACTCAATTGAGGAAAGGACTTTGAAACAGTTGTGCTTAATTGCTGTTGAGATTCCGAAAATGTAGATTTTTCCTCTGTAGTTCTCTCTTCCTTTTCGGTACTGGACATTTGAACTGAAGTACTGGATATTGTAGGCGATTGAGGTGATGATTCCAATAATGTTGTACTCGATTGCGGTTGAGATTCCGAAAATGTAGACTTTTCCTCTGTAGTTCTCTCTTCCTTTTCGGTACTGGACATTTGAACGGAAGTACTGGATATTGTAGGCTTTTGAGATGATGATTCAAATAATGTTGTACTTGATTGCGGTTGAGATTCCGAAAATGAAGACTTTTCCTCTGGAGTTGTTGCGTATTTTTCTGTACTCGATGTTTGAAAATATCTACTGGATATTGTACTCAATTGAGGAAAGGACTTTGAAACAGTTGTGCTTAATTGCTGTTGAGATTCCGAAAATGTAGATTTTTCCTCTGTAGTTCTCTCTTCCTTTTCGGTACTGGACATTTGAACGGAAGTACTGGATATTGTAGGCGATTGAGATGATGATTCAAATAATGTTGAACTTGATTGCGGTTGAGATTCCGAAAATGAAGACTTTTCCTCTGGAGTTGTTGCGTATTTTTCTGTACTCGATGTTTGAAAATATCTACTGGATATTGTACTCAATTGAGGAAAAGACTTTGAAACAGTTGTGCTTGATTGCGGTTGAGATTCCGAAAATGTAGATTTTTCCTCTGTAGTTCTCTCTTCCTTTTCGGTACTGGACATTTGAACTGAAGTACTGGATATTATGGGCGAATGAGGTGATGATTCCAATAATGTTGTACTTGATAGCGGTTGAGATTCCGAAAATGTAGATTTTTCCTCTAGAGTTGTTGCGTATTTTTCTGTATTCGATGTTTGAAAGTAACTACTGGATATTGTACTCAATTGAGGAAAAGACTTTGAAACAGTTATGCTTGCTTGCGTTAGAGATTCCGAAAATGTAGATTTCTCCTCTGTAGTTTTCTCTTCCTTTTCGGTACTGGACATTTGAACTGAACTACTGGATATTGTATGCGATTGAGGTGATGATTCCAATAATGTTGTACTTGATAGCGGTTGAGATTCCGAAAATGTAGATTTTTCCTCTGTAGTTCTCTCTTCCTCTTCGGTACTGGATATTTGAACTGAAGTAGTGGATATTGTAGGCGATTGAGGGGATGATTCAAATAATGTTGTACTTGATAGCGGTTGAGATTCCGAAAATGAAGACTTTTTCTCTGGAGTTGTTGCGTATTTTTCTGTACTCGATGTTTGAAAATATCTACTGGATATTGTACTCAATTGAGGAAAGGACTTTGAAACAGTTGTGCTTAATTGCGGTTGAGATTCCGAAAATGTAGATTTATCCTCTGTAGTTCTCTCTTCCTTTTCAGTACTGGACATTTGAACTGAAGTACTGGATATTTTGGGCGAATGAGGTGATGATTCCAATAATGTTGTACTTGATAGCGGTTGAGATTCCGAAAATGTAGATTTTTCCTCTGTAGTTCTCTCTTCCTCTTCGGTACTGGATATTTGAACTGAAGTAGTGGATATTGTAGGCGATTGAGGGGATGATTCAAATAATGTTGTACTTGATTGCGGTTGAGATTCCGAAAATGAAGACGTTTCCTCTGGAGTTGTTGCGTATTTTTCTGTACTCGATGCTTGAAAATATCTACTGGATATTGTACTCAATTGAGGAAAGGACTTTGAAACAGTTGTGCTTGATTGCGGTTGAGATTCCGAAAATGTAGATTTTTCCTCTGTAGTTCTCCCTTCCTTTTCGGTACTGGACATTTGAACTGAACTACTGGATATTGTAGGCGATTGAGGTGATGATTCCAATAATGTTGTCCTTGATTGCAGTTGAGATTCCGAAAATGTAGATTTCTCCTCTTTAGTTCTCTCTTCCTTTTCGGTACTGGACAATTGAACTGAAGTACTGGATATTGTAGGCGATTGAGGTGATGATTTCAATAATGTTGTACTTGATTGTAGTTGAGATTCCGAAAATGAAGACTTTTCCTCTGGAGTTGTTGCGTATTTTTCTGTACTCGATGTTTGAAAATATCTACTGGATATTGTACTCAATTGAGGAAAAGACTTTGAAAAAGTTGTGCTTGATTGCGGTTGAGATTCCGAAAATGTAGATTTTTCCTCTGTAGTTCTCTCTTCCTTTTCGGTACTGGTCTTTTGAACTGAAGTACTGGATATTGTAGGCGATTGAGGTGATGATTCCAATAATGTTGTACTTGATTGCGATTGAGATTCCAAAAATTGCGGTTGAGATTGCGAAAATGTAGGTTTTTCCTCTGTAGTTCTCTCTTCCTTTTCGGCACTGGACATTTGAACTGAACTACTGGATATTGTAGGCGATTGAGGTGATGATTCCAATAATGTTGTACTTGATTGCGGTTGGGATTCCGAAAATGTAGATTTTTCCTCTGTAGTTCTCTCTTCCTTTTCGGTACTGGACATTTGAACTAACGTAGATTTTTCCTCTGTAGTTCTCTTTTCCTTTTCGGTACTGGACATTTGAACGGAAGTACTGGATATTGTAGGCGATTGAGATGATGATTCAAATAATGTTGTGCTTGATTGCCGTAGAGATTCCCAAAATGTAGATTTTTCCTCTGTAGTTCTCTCTTCCTTTTCGGTACTGGACATGTGAACTGAAGTACTGGATATTGTAGGCGAATGAGGTGATGATTCCAATAATGTTGTACTTGATTGTGATTGAGATTCCGAAAATGTAGATTTTTCCTCTGTAGTTCTCTCTTCTTTTTCGGTACTGGACATTTGAACTGAACTACTGGATATTGTAGGCGATTGAGGTGATGATTCCAATAATGTTGTACTTGATTGCGGTTGAGATTCCGAAAATTTAGATTTTTCCTCTGTAGTTCTCTCTTCCTTTTCGGTACTGGACATTTGAACTGAAGTACTGGATATTGTAGGCGATTGAGGTGATGATTCCAATAATGTTGTACTTGATTGCGGTTGAGATTCTGAAAATGTAGACTTTTCCTCTGGAGTTGTTGCGTATTTTTCTGTACTCGATGTTTGAAAATAACTACTGGATATTGTACTCAATTGAGGAAAAGACTTTAAAACAGTTGTGCTTGATTGCGGTTGGGATTCCAAAAATGTAGATCTTTCCTCTGTAGTTCTCTCTTTCTTTTCGGTACTTGACATTTGAACTGAAGTACTGGATATTGTAGGCGATTGAGGTGATGATTCAAATAATGTTGTGCTTGATTGCCGTAGGGATTCCGAAATTGTAGATTTTTCCTCTGTAGTTCTCTCTTCCTTTTCGGTACTGGACATTTGAACTGAAGTACTGGATATTGTAGGCGATTGAGGTGATGATTCAAATAATAATGTACTTGGTTGTGGTTGAGATTCCGAAAATGAAGACTTTTCCTCTAGAGTTGTTGCGTATTTTTCTGTACTCGATGTTTGAAAATATCTACTGGATATTGTACTCAATTGAGAAAAAGACTTTGAAACAGATGTGCTTGATTGCTGTTGAGATTCTGAAAATGTAGACTTTTCCTCTGGAGTTGTTGCGTATTTTTCTGTACTCGATGTTTGAAAGTATGTACTGGATATTGTACTCAATTGAGGAAAGGACTTTGAGAGAGTTGTGCTTGATTGCGGTTGAGATTCCGAAAATGTAGATTTTTCCTCTGTAGTTCTCTCTTCCTTTTCGGTACTGGACATTTGAACTGAAGTACTGGATATTGTAGGCGATTGAGGTGATGATTCCAATAATGTTGTACTTGATTGCGGTTGAGATTCTGAAAATGTAGACTTTTCCTCTGGAGTTGTTGCGTATTTTTCTGTACTCGATGTTTTAAAATAACTACTGGATATTGTACTCAATTGAGGAAAAGACTTTGAAACAGTTGTGCTTGATTGCGGTTGAGATTGCGAAAATGTAGGTTTTTCCTCTGTAGTTCTCTCTTCCTTTTCGGCACTGGACATTTGAACTGAACTACTGGATATTGTAGGCGATTGAGGTGATGATTCCAATAATGTTGTACTTGATTGCGGTTGGGATTCCGAAAATGTAGATTTTTCCTCTGTAGTTCTCTCTTCCTTTTCGGTACTGGACATTTGAACTAAAGTAGATTTTTCCTCTGTAGTTCTCTTTTCCTTTTCGGTACTGGACATTTGAACGGAAGTGCTGGATATTGTAGGCGATTGAGATGATGATTCAAATAATGTTGTACTTGATAGCGGTTGAGATTCCGAAAATGTAGATTTTTCCACTGTAGTTCTCTCTTCCTTTTCGGTACTGGACATTTGAACTGAACTACTGGATATTGTAGGCGATTGAGGTGATGATTCCAATATTGTTGTACTTGATTGCGGTTGAGATTCCGAAAATGTAGATTTATGCTCTGTAGTTCTCTCTTCCTTTTCGGTACTGGACATTTGAACTGAAGTACTGGATATTGTAGGCGATTGAGGTGATGATTCCAATAATGTTGTACTTGATTGCGGTTGAGATTCTAAAAATGTAGACTTTCCCTCTGGAGTTGTTGCGTATTTTTCTGTACTCGATGTTTGAAAATAACTACTGGATATTGTACTCAATTGAGGAAATGACTTTGAAACAGTTGTGCTTGATTGCGGTTGAGATTCCGAAAATGTAGATTTTTCCTCTGTAGTTCTCTCTTTCTTTTCGGTACTGGAAATTTGAACTGAAGTACTGAATTTTATGGGTGAATGAGGTGATGATTCCAATAATGTTGTACTTGATTGCGGTTGAGATTCCGAAAATGTAGATTTTTCCTCTGTAGTTCTCTCTTCCTTTTCGGTACTGGACATTTGAACTGAACTACTGGGTATTGTAGGCGATTGAGGTGATGATTCCAATAATGTGGTACTTGATTGCGGTTGAGATTCCGAAAATGTAGATTTTCCCTCTGTAGTTCTCTCTTCCTTTTTCGTACTGGACAGTTTAACTAAAGAACTGGATATTGTAAGCGATTTAGGTGATGATTTGAATAAAGTTGTACTTGATTGCGGTTGATATTCCGAAAATGAAGACTTTTCCTCTAGAGTTGTTGCGTATTTTTCTGTACTCGATGTTTGAAAATATCTACTGGATATTGTACTCAATTGAGGAAAAGACTTTGAAAGAGTTGTGCTTGATTGCTGTTGAGATTCTGAAAATGTAGACTTTTCCTCTGGAGTTGTTGCGTATTTTTCTGTACTCGATGTTTGAAAGTATCTACTGGATATTGTACTCAATTGAGGAAAGGACTTTGAAACAGTTGTGCTTGATTGCGGTTGAGATTCTGAAAATGTAGTCTTTTCCTCTGGAGTTGTTGCGTATTTTTCTGTACTCGATGTTTGAAAATAACTACTGGATATTGTACTCAATTGAGGAAAAGACTTTGAAACAGTTGTGCTTGATTCCGGTTGAGATTTCGAAAATGTAGATTTTTCCTCTGTAGTTCTCTTTTCCTTTTCGGTACTGGACATTTGAACTGAAGTACTGGATATTGTAGGCGATTGAGGTGATGATTCCAATAATGTTGTACTTGATTGTGTTTGAGATTCCGAAAATGTAGATTTTTCCTCTGTAGTTCTCTCTTCTTTTTCGGTACTGGACATTTGAACAGAACTACTGGATATTGTAGGCGATTGAGTTGATGATTCCAATAATGTTGTACTTGATTGTGTTTGAGATTCCGAAAATGTAGATTTTTCCTCTTTAGTTCTCTCTTCCTTTTCGGTACTGGACATTTGAACTGAAGTACTGGATATTGTAGGCGATTGAGGTGATGATTCCAATAATGTTGTACTTGATTGCGGTTGAGATTCTGAAAAAGTAGACTTTTCCTCTGGAGTTGTTGCGTATTTTTCTGTACTCGATGTTTTAAAATAACTACTGGATATTGTACTCAATTGAGGAAAAGACTTTGAAACAGTTGTGCTTGATTGCGGTTGAGATTGCGAAAATGTAGGTTTTTCCTCTGTAGTTCTCTCTTCCTTTTCGGCACTGGACATTTGAACTGAACTACTGGATATTGTAGGCGATTGAGGTGATGATTCCAATAATGTACTTGATTGCGGTTGGGATTCCGAAAATGTAGATTTTTCCTCTGTAGTTCTCTCTTCCTTTTCGGTACTGGACATTTGAACTAAAGTAGATTTTTCCTCTGTAGTTCTCTTTTCCTTTTCGGTACTGGACATTTGAACGGAAGTGCTGAATATTGTAGGCGATTGAGATGATGATTCAAATAATGTTGTACTTGATAGCGGTTGAGATTCCGAAAATGTAGATTTTTCCACTGTAGTTCTCTCTTCCTTTTCGGTACTGGACATTTGAACTGAACTACTGGATATTGTAGGCGATTGAGGTGATGATTCCAATAATGTTGTACTTGATTGTGTTTGAGATTCCGAAAATGTAGATTTTTCCTCTGTAGTTCTCTCTTCTTTTTCGGTACTGGACATTTGAACAGAACTACTGGATATTGTAGGCGATTGAGTTGATGATTCCAATAATGTTGTACTTGATTGTGTTTGAGATTCCGAAAATGTAGATTTTTCCTCTGTAGTTCTCTCTTCCTTTTCGGTACTGGACATTTGAACTGAAGTACTGGATATTGTAGGCGATTGAGGTGATGATTCCAATAATGTTGTACTTGATTGCGGTTGAGATTCTGAAAAAGTAGACTTTTCCTCTGGAGTTGTTGCGTATTTTTCTGTACTCGATGTTTTAAAATAACTACTGGATTTTGTACTCAATTGAGGAAAAGACTTTGAAACAGTTGTGCTTGATTGCGGTTGAGATTGCGAAAATGTAGGTTTTTCCTCTGTAGTTCTCTCTTCCTTTTCGGCACTGGACATTTGAACTGAACTACTGGATATTGTAGGCGATTGAGGTGATGATTCCAATAATGTTGTACTTGATTGCGGTTGAGTTTCCGAAAATGTAGATTTTTCCTCTGCAGTTCTCTCTTCCTTTTCGGTACTGGACATTTGAACTAAAGTAGATTTTTCCTCTGTAGTTCTGTTTTCCTTTTCGGTACTGGACATTTGAACGGAAGTACTGGATATTGTAGGCGATTGAGATGATGATTCAAATAATGTTGTACTTGATTGCGGTTGAGATTCCGAAAATGTAGATTTTTCCTCTGTAGTTCTCTCTTCCTTTTCGGTACTGGAAATTTGAACTGAACTACTGGATATTGTAGGCGATTGAGATGATGATTCCAATAATGTTGTACTTGATTGCGGTTGAGTTTCCGAAAATGTAGATTTTTCCTCTGTAGTTCTCTCTTCCTTTTCGGTACTGGACATTTGAACTGAACTACTGGGTATTGTAGGCGATTGAGGTGATGATTCCAATAATGTGGTACTTGATTGCGGTTGAGATTCCGAAAATGTAGATTTTCCCTCTGTAGTTCTATCTTCCTTTTTCGTACTGGACAGTTTAACTAAAGAACTGGATATTGTAAGCGGTTGAGGTGATGATTTGAATAAAGTTGTACTTAATTGCGGTTGAGATTCTGGAAATGTAGACTTTTCCTCTAGAGTTGTTGCGTATTTTTCTGTACTCGATGTTTGAAAATATCTACTGGATATTGTACTCAATTGAGGAAAGGACTTTGAAACAGTTGTGCTTGATTGCGGTAGGGATTCCGAAAATGTAGATTTTTCCTCTGTAGTTCTTTCTTCCTTTTCGGTACTGGACATTTGAACTGAAGTACTGGATATTATGGGCGAATGAGGTGTTGATTCCAATAATGTAGTACTTGATTGCGGTTGAGATTCCGAAAATGTAAATTTTTCCTCTGTAGTTCTCTCTTCCTTTTCGGTACCGGACATTTGGACTGAAGTACTGGATATTGTAGGCGATTGAGGTGATGATTCCAGTAATGTTGTACTTGATTGCGGTTGAAATTCCGAAAATGAAGACTTTTCCTCTGGAGTTGTTGCGTATTTTTCTGTACTCGATGTTTGAAAATAACTACTGGATATTGTACTCGATTGAGAAAAAGACTTTGAAACAGTTGTGCTTGATTGCGGTAGGGATTCCGAAAATGTTGATATTTCCTCTGTAGTTCTATCTTCCTTTTCGGTACTGGACATGTGAACTAAAGTACTGGATATTGTAGGCGATTGAGGTGATGATTCCCATAATGTTGTACTTGATTGCGGCTGAGATTCTGAAAATGTAAACTTTTCCTCTGGAGTTGTTGCGTATTTTTCTGTACTCGATGTTTGAAAATATCTACTGGATATTGTACTCAATTGAGGATAGGACTTTGAAACAGTTGTGCTGGATTGCGGTTGAGATTCCGAAAATGTAGATTTTTCCTCTGTAGTTCTTTCTTCCTTTTTGGTACTGGACATTTGAACTGAAGTACTGGATATTATGGGCGATTGAAGTGATGATTCCAATAATCTTGTACTTGATTGTGTTTGAAATTCCGAAAATGTAGATTTTTCCTCTGTAGTTCTCTCTTCCTTTTCGGTACTGGACATTTGGACTGAAGTACTGGATATTGTAGGCGATTGAGGTGATGATTCCAGTAATGTTGTACTTGATTGCGGTTGAAATTCCGAAAATGAAGACTTTTCCTCTGGAGTTGTTGCGTATTTTTCTGTACTCGATGTTTGAAAATAACTACTGGATATTGTACTCGATTGAGAAAAAGACTTTGAAACAGTTGTGCTTGATTGCGGTAGGGATTCCGAAAATGTAGATATTTCCTCTGTAGTTCTCTCTTCCTTTTTGGTACTGGACATGTGAACTAAAGTACTGGATATTGTAGGCGATTGAGGTGATGATTCCCATAATGTTGTACTTGATTGCGGCTGAGATTCTGAAAATGTAAACTTTTCCTCTGGAGTTGTTGCGTATTTTTCTGTACTCGATGTTTGAAAATATCTACTGGATATTGTACTCAATTGAGGATAGGACTTTGAAACAGTTGTGCTTGATTGCGGTTGAGATTCCGAAAATGTAGATTTTTCCTCTGTAGTTCTATCTTCCTTTTTGGGTCTGGACATTTGAACTGGAGTACTGGATATTATGGGCGAATGAGGTGATGATTCCAATAATGTTGTACTTGATTGCGGTTGAGATTCCGAAAATTTAGATTTTTCCTCTGTAGTTCTCTCTTCCTTTTCGGTACTGGACATTTGAACTGAAGTACTGGATATTTTAGGCGATTGAAGTGATGAATCCAATAATGTTGTACTTGATTGCTGTTGAGATTTCGAAAATGTAGACTTTTCCTGTGAAGTTGCTGCGTACTTTTCTGTACTCGACGTTTGAAAATAACTACCGGACATTGTACTCAATTGAGGAAAAGACTTTGAAACAGATGTGCTTGATTGCGGTTGAGATTCCGAAAATGTAGATTTTTCCTCTGTAGTTCTCTCTTCCTTTTCGGTACTGGACATTTGAACTGAAGTACTGGATATTGTAGCCGATTGAGGTGATGATTCAAATAATGTTGTACTTGATTGCGGTTGAGATTCCGAAAATGATGATATTTCCTCTGATGTTCTCTCTTCCTTTTCGGTACTGGACATTTGAACTGAAGTACTGGATATTGTAGGCGATTGTAGCGATGATTCAAATAATTTTGTACTTGATTGCTGATGAGATTTCGAAAATGTAGACTTTTCCTGTGAAGTTGCTGCGTATTTTTCTGTACTCGACGTTTGAAAATAACTACCGGACATTGTACTCAATTGAGGAAAAGACTTTGAAACAGTTGTGCTTGATTGCGGTAGGGATTCCGAAAATGTAGATCTTTTCTCTGTAGTTCTCTCTTCCTTTTCGGTACTGGACATTTGAACTGAACTACTGGATATTGTAGGCGATTGAGGTGATGATTCCAATAATGTTGTACTTGATTGCGGTTGAGATTCTGAAAATGTAGACTTTTCCTCTGGAGTTGTTGCGTATGTTTCTGTACTCGATGTTTGAAAATATCTACTGGATATTGTACTCAATTGAGGAAAGGACTTTGAAACAGTTGTGCTTGATTGCGGTTGAGATTCCGAAAATGTAGATTTTTCCTCTGTAGTTCTGTCTTCCTTTTCGGTAGTGGACATTTGAACTGAACTACTGGATATTGTAGGCGATTGAGGTGATGATTCCAATAATGTTGTACTTGATTGCGGTTGAGATTCCGAAAATGTAGATTTTTCCTCTGTAGTTCTTTCTTCCTTTTCGGTACTGGACATTTGAACTGAAGTACTGGATATTGTAGGCGATTGAGGTGATGATTCCAATAATGTTGATCTTGATTGCGGTTGAGATTCCGAAAATGAAGACTTTTCCTCTGGAGTTGTTGCGTAATTTTCTGTAGTCGATGTTTGAAAATATTTACTGGATATTGTACTCAATTGAGGAAAGGACTTTGAAACAGTTGTGCTTGATTGCGGTTGAGATTCCGAAAATGTAGATTTTTCCTCTGTAGTTCTCTCTTTCTTTTCGGTACTGGACATTTGAACTGAAGTAGATTTTTCCTCTGTAGTTCTCTCTTCCTTTTCGGTACTGGACATTTGAACTGAAGTACTGGATATTATGGGCGAATGAGGTGATGATTCCAATAATGTTTTACTTGATTGCAGTTGAGATTCTGAAAATGTAGACTTTTCCTCTGGAGTTGTTGCGTATTTTTCTGTACTCGATGTTTGAAAATATCTACTGGATATTGTACTCAATTGAGAAAAAGACTTTGAAACAGTTGTGCTTGATTGGGCTTGAGATTCCGAAAATGTAGATTTTTCCTCTGTAGTTCTCTCTTCCTTTTCGGTACTGGACATTTGAACTGAAGTTCTGGATATTATTGGCGAATGAGGTGATGATTCCAATAATTTTGTACTTGATTGCGGTTGAGTTTCCGAAAATGTAGATTTTTCCTCTGCAGTTCTCTCTTCCTTTTCGGTACTGGACATTTGAACTAAAGTAGATTTTTCCTCTGTAGTTCTCTTTTCCTTTTCGGTACTGGACATTTGAACGGAAGTACTGGAAATTGTAGGCGATTGAGATGATGATTCAAAAAATGTTGTACTTGATTGCGGTTGAGATTCCGAAAATTTAGATTTTTCCTCTGTAGTTCTCTCTTTTTTTTCGGTACTGGACATTTGAACTGAAGTAGATTTTTCCTCTGTAGTTCTCTCTTCCTTTTCGGAACTGGACATTTGAACTGATGTACTGGATATTGTAGGCGATTGAGGTGATGATTCCAATAATGTTGTACTTGATTGCGGTTGAGATTCTGAAAACGTAGACTTTTCCTCTGGAGTTGTTGCGTATGTTTCTGTACTCGATGTTTGAAAATATCTACTGGATATTGTACTCAATTGAGGAAAGGACTTTGAAACAGTTCTGCTTAATTGCTGTTGAGATTCCGAAAATGTAGATTTTTCCTCTGTAGTTCTGTCTTCCTTTTCGGTACTGGACATTCGAACTGAACTACTGGATATTGTAGGCGATTGAGATGATGATTCAAATAATGTTGTACTTGATTGCAGTTGAGATTCCGAAAATGTAGATTTTTCCTCTGTATTTCTCTCTTCCTTTTCGGTACTGGACATTTGAACTGAAGTACTGGATATTGTAGGCGATTGAGGTGATGATTTCAATAATGTTGTACTTGATTGCAGTTGAAATTCCGAAAATGAAGACTTTTCCTCTGGAGTTGTTGCGTATTTTTCTGTACTCGATGTTTGAAAATATCTACTGGATATTGTACTCAATTGAGGAAAGGACTTTGAAACAGTTGTGCTTGATTGCGGTTGAGATTCCGAAAATGTAGATTTTTCCTCTGTAGTTCTCTTATCCTTTTCGGTACTGGACATTTGAACTGAAGTACTGGATATTGTAGGCGATTGAGGTGATGATTCCAATAATGTTGTACTCGATTGCGGTTGAGATTCCGAAAATGTAGACTTTTCCTCTGGAGTTGTAACGTATTTTTCTGTAGTCGATGTTTGAAAATATCTACTGGATATTGTACTCAATTGAGGAAAAGACGTTGAAACAGTTGTGCTTGACTGCATTTGAGATTCCGAAAATGTAGATTTTTCCTCTGTAGTTCTTTCTTCCTTTTCGCTACTGGATATTTGAACTGAAGTACTGGATATTGTAGGCGTTTGAGGTGATGATTCCAATAATCTTGAACTCGATTGCGGTTGAGATTCCGAAAATGTAGACTTTTCCTCTGGAGTTTTTGCGTATTTTTCTGAACTCGATGTTTGAAAATAACTACTGGATATTGTACTCAATTGAGGAAAAGACGTTGAAACAGTTGTGCTTGATTGCAGTTGAGATTCCGAAAATGTAGATTTTTCCTCTGTAGTTCTCTCTTCCTTTTCGGTACTGGACATTTGAACTGAAGTACTGGATATTGTAATCGATTGAGGTGATGATTCCAATAATGTTGTACTTGATTGTGTTTGAGATTCCGAAAATGTAGATTGTTCCTCTGTAGTTCTCTCTTCCTTTTCGGTACTGGACATTTCAACTGAAGTAGATCTTTCCTCTGTAGTTCTCTCTTCCTTTTCGGTACTGGACATTTGAACTGAAGTACTGGATATTGTAGGCGATTGAGATGATGATTCAAATAATGTTGTACTTGATTGCGGTTGAGATTCCGAAAATGTAAATTTTTCCTCTGTAGTTCTCTCTTCAATTTCGGTACTGGACATTTGAACTGAAGTACTGGATATTGTAGGCGATTGAGGTGATGATTCCAATAATGTTGAACTTGATTGCGGCTGAGATTCCGAAAATGTAGATTTTTCCTCTGTAGTTCTCTCTTCCTTTTCGGTACTGGACATTTGAACTGAAGTAGATTTTTCCTCTGTAGTTCTCTCTTCCTTTTCGGTACTGGACATTTGAACGGAAGTACTGGATATTGTAGGCGATTGAGATGATGATTCAAATAATGTTGTACTTGATTGCGGTTGAGATTCCGAAAATGTAGATTTTTCCTCTGTTGTTCTCTCTTCCTTTTCGGTACTGGACATTTGAACTGAACTACTGGCTATTGTAGGCGATTGAGGTGATAATTCAAATAATGTTTTACTTGATTGCGGTTGAGATTCCGAAAATGAAGATTTTTCCTCTGTAGTTCTCTCTTCCTTTTCGGTACTGGACATTTGAACTGAACTACTGGATATTGTAGGCGATTGAGGTGATGATTCCAATAATGTTTTACTTGATTGCGGTTGAGATTCCGAAAATGTAGACTTTTCCTCTGTAGTTCTCTCTTCCTTTTCGGTACTTGACATTTGAACTGAAGTACTGGATATTGTAGCCGATTGAGGTGATGATTCCAGTAATGTTGTACTTGATTGCGGTTGAAATTCCGAAAATGAAGACTTTTCCTCTGGAGTTGTTGCGTATTTTTCTGTACTCGATGTTTGAAAATATCTACTGGATATTGTACTCAATTGAGGAAAGGACTTTGAAACAGTTGTGCTTGATTGGGGTTGAGATTCCGAAAATGTAGATTTTTCCTCTGTATATCTCTCTTCCTTTTCGGTACTGGACATTTGAACTGACGTACTGGATATTGTAGGCGATTGAGTTGATGATTCCAATAATGTTGTACTCGATTGCGGTTGAGATTCCGAAAATGAAGACTTTTCCTCTGGAGTTGTTACGTATTTTTCTGTACTCGATGTTTGAATATATCTACTGGATATTGTACTCAATTTAGGAAAGGACTTTGAAACAGTTGTGCTTAATTGCTGTTGAGATTCCGAAAATGTAGATTTTTCCTCTGTAGTTCTCTCTTCCTTTTCCCTACTGGACATTTGAACTGAAGTACTGGATATTGTAGGCGATTGAGGTGATGATTCCAATAATGTTGAACTTGATTGCGGTTGAGATTCCGAAAATGAAGACTTTTCCTCTGGAGTTGTTGCGAAATTTTCTGTAGTCGATGTTTGAAAATATCTACTGGATATTGTACTCAATTGAGGAAAGGACTTTGAAGCAGTTGTGCTTGATTGCGGTTGAGATTCCGAAAATGTAGATTTTTCCTCTGTAGTTCTCTCTTCCTTTTCGGTACTGGACATTTGAACGGAAGTACTGGATATTGTAGGCGATTGAGATGATGATTCAAATAATGTTGAACTTGATTGGGGTTGAGATTCCGAAAATGTAGATTTTTCCTCTGTAGTTCTCTCTTCCTTTTCGGTACTGGACATTTGAACTGAAGTACTGGATATTGTAGGCGATTGAGGTGATGATTCCAGTATTGTTGTACTTGATTGCGGTTGAAATTCCGAAAATGAAGACTTTTCCTCTGGAGTTGTTGCGTATTTTTCTTTACTCGATGTTTGAAAATATCTACTGAATATTGTACTCAATTGAGGAAAGGACTTTGAAACAGTTGTGCTTGATTGGGGTTGAGATTCCGAAAATGTAGATTTTTCCTCTGTAGTTCTCTTTTCCTTTTCGGTACTGGACATTTGAACTGAAGTACTGGATATTGTAGGCGATTGAGGTGATGATTCCAATAATGTTGTACTCGATTGCGGTTGAGATTCCGAAAATGTAGACTTTTCCTCTGGAGTTGTAACGTATTTTTCTGTACTCGATGTTTGAATATATCTACTGGATATTGTACTCAATTTAGGAAAGGACTTTGAAACAGTTGTGCTTAATTGCTGTTGAGATTCCGAAAATGTAGATTTTTCCTCTGTAGTTCTCTCTTCCTTTTCGCTACTGGACATTTGAACTGAAGTACTGGATATTGTAGGCGATTGAGGTGATGATTCCAATAATGTTGAACTTGATTGCGGTTGAGATTCCGAAAATGTAGACTTTTCCTCTGGAGTTGTTGCGTATTTTTCTGTAGTCGATGTTTGAAAATAACTACTGGATATTGTACTCAATTGAGGAAAGGACTTTGAAACAGTTGTGCTTGATTGGGGTTGAGATTCAGAAAATTTAGATTTTTCCTCTGTAGTTCTCTCTTCCTTTTCGGTACTGGACATTTGAGCTGAACTACTGGCTATTGTAGGCGATTGAGGTGATGATTCCAATAATGTTGTACTTGATTGCGGTTCAGATTCCGAAAATGTAGATTTTTCCTCTGTAGTTCTCTCTTCCTTTTCGGTACTGGACATTTGAACTGAACTACTGGATATTGTAGGCGATTGAGATGATGATTCAAATAATGTTGTACTTGATTGCGGTTGAAATTCCGAAAATGAAGACTTTTCCTCTGGAGTTGTTCCGTATTTTTCTGTACTCGATGTTTGAATATATCTACTGGATATTGTACTCAATTGAGGAAAAGACGTTGAAACAGTTGTGCTTGATTGCAGTTGAGATTCCGAAAATGTAGATTTTTCCTCTGTAGTTCTCTCTTCCTTTTCGGTACCGGACATTTGAACTGAAGTACTAGATATTGTAGGCGATTGAGGTGATGATTCCAATAATGTTGAACTTGATTGCGGTTGAAATTCCGAAAATGAAGACTTTTCCTCTGGAGTTGTTCCGTATTTTTCTGTACTCGATGTTTGAATATATCTACTGGATATTGTACTCAATTGAGGAAAAGACGTTGAAACAGTTGTGCTTGATTGCAGTTGAGATTCCGAAAATGTAGATTTTTCCTCTGTAGTTCTCTCTTCCTTTTCGGTACTGGACATTTCAACTGAAGTACTGGATATTGTAAGCGATTGAGGTGATGATTCCAATAATGTTGTACTTGATTGTGTTTGAGATTCCGAAAATGTAGATTGTTCCTCTGTAGTTCTCTCTTCCTTTTCGGTACTGGACATTTGAACTGAAGGAGATTTTTCCTCTGTAGTTCTCTCTTCCTTTTCGGTACTGGACATTTGAACTGAAGTACTGGATATTGTAGGCGATTGAGATGATGATTCAAATAATGTTGTACTTGATTGCGGTTGAGATTCCGAAAATGTAAATTTTTCCTCTGTAGTTCTCTCTTCAATTTCGGTACTGGACATTTGAACTGAAGTACTGGATATTGTAGGCGATTGAGGTGATGATTCCAATAATGTTGAACTTGATTGCGGCTGAGATTCCGAAAATGTAGATTTTTCCTCTGTAGTTCTCTCTTCCTTTTCGGTACTGGACATTTGAACTGAAGTAGATTTTTCCTCTGTAGTTCTCTCTTCCTTTTCGGTACTGGACATTTGAACGGAAGTACTGGATATTGTAGGCGATTGAGATGATGATTCAAATAACGTTGTACTTGATTGCGGTTGAGATTCCGAAAATGTAGATTTTTCCTCTGTAGTTCTCTCTTCCTTTTCGGTACTGGACATTTGAACTGAAGTACTGGCTATTGTAGGCGATTGAGGTGATGATTCAAATAATGTTTTACTTGATTGCGATTGAGATTCCGAAAATGTAGACTTTTCCTCTGTAGTTCTCTCTTCCTTTTCGGTACTGGACATTTGAACTGAACTACTGGATATTGTAGGCGATTGAGGTGATGATTCCAATAATGTTTTACTTGATTGCGGTTGAGATTCCGAAAATGTAGACTTTTCCTCTGTAGTTCTCTCTTCCTTTTCGCTACTGGACATTTGAACTGAAGTACTGGATATTGTAGGCGATTGAGGTGATGATTCCAATAATGTTGAACTTGATTGCGGTTGAAATTCCGAAAATGAAGACTTTTCCTCTGGAGTTGTTGCGTATTTTTCTGTTGTCGATGTTTGAAAATATCTACTGGATATTGTACTCAATTGAGGAATGGACTTTGAAACAGTTGTGCTTGATTGCGGTTGAGATTCCGAAAATGTAGATTTTTCCTCTGTAGTTCTCTCTTTCTTTTCGGTACTGGACATTTGAACGGAAGTACTGGATATTGTAGGCGATTGAGATGATGATTCAAATAATGTTGAACTTGATTGGGGTTGAGATTCCGAAAATGAAGATTTTTCCTCTGTAGTTCTCTCTTCCTTTTCGGTACTGGACATTTGAACTGAAGTACTGGATATTGTAGGCGATTGAGGTGATGATTTCAGTAATGCTGTACTTGATTGCGGTTGAAATTCCGAAAATGAAGACTTTTCCTCTGGAGTTGTTGCTTTTTTTTCTGTAGTCGATGTTTGAAAATATCTACTGGATATTGTACTCAATTGAGGAAAGGACTTTGAAACAGTTGTGCTTGATTGGGGTTGAGATTCCGAAAATGTAGATTTTTCCTCTGTAGTTCTCTCTTCCTTTTCGGTACTGGACATTTGAACTGAAGTACTGGATATTGTAGGCGATTGAGGTGATGATTCCAGTAATGTTGTACTTGATTGCGGTTGAAATTCCGAAAATGAAGACTTTTCCTCTGTAGTTTTTGCGTATTTTTCTGTACTCGATGTTTGAATATATCTACTGGATATTGTACTCAATTTAGGAAAGGACTTTGAAACAGTTGTGCTTAATTGCTGTTGAGATTCCGAAAATGTAGATTTTTCCTCTGTAGTTTTCTCTTCCTTTTCGCTACTGGACATTTGAACTGAAGTACTGGATATTGTAGGCGATTGAGGTGATGATTCCAATAATGTTGAACTTGATTGCGGTTGAGATTCCGAAAATGAAGACTTTTCCTCTGGAGTTGTTGCGTATTTTTCTGTACTCGATGTTTGAAAATATCTACTGGATATTGTACTCAATTGAGGAAAGGACTTTGAAACAGTTGTGCTTGATTGGGGTTGAGATTCCGAAAATGTAGATTTTTCCTCTGTAGTTCTCTCTTCCTTTTCGGTACTGGACATTTGAACTGAAGTACTGGATATTGTAGGCGATTGAGGTGATGATTCCAGTAATGTTGTACTTGATTGCGGTTGAAATTCCGAAAATGAAGACTTTTCCTCTGGAGTTGTTGCGTATTTTTCTGTAGTCGATGTTTGAAAATATCTACTGGATATTGTACTCAATTGAGGAAAGGACTTTGAAACAGTTGTGCTTGATTGGGGTTGAGATTCCGAAAATGTAGATTTTTCCTCTGTAGTTCTCTCTTCCTTTTCGGTACTGGACATTTGAACTGAAGTACTGGATATTGTAGGCGATTGAGGTGATGATTCCAATAATGTTGTACTCGATTGCGGTTGAGATTCCGAAAATGTAGACTTTTCCTCTGGAGTTGTTACGTATTTTTCTGTACTCGATGTTTGAATATATCTACTGGATATTGTACTCAATTTAGGAAAGGACTTTGAAACAGTTGTGCTTAATTGCTGTTGAGATTCCGAAAATGTAGATTTTTCCTCTGTAGTTCTCTCTTCCTTTTCGCTACTGGACATTTGAACTGAAGTACTGGATATTGTAGGCGATTGAGGTGATGATTCAAATAATGTTTTACTTGATTGCTGTTGAGATTCCGAAAATGAAGACTTTTCCTCTGGAGTTGTTGCGTATTTTTCTGTAGTCGATGTTTGAAAATATCTACTGGATATTGTACTCAATTGAGGAAAGGACTTTGAAACAGTTGTGCTTGATTGCGGTTGAGATTCCGAAAATGTAGATTTTTCCTCTGTAGTTCTCTCTTCCTTTTCGGTACTGGACATTTGAACTGAAGTACTGGATATTGTAGGCGATTGAGGTGATGATTCCAATAATGTTGTACTCGATTGCGGTTGAGATTCCGAAAATGTAGACTTTTCCTCTGGAGTTGTTACGTATTTTTCTGTACTCGATGTTTGAATATATCTACTGGATATTGTACTCAATTGAGGAAAGATCTTTGAAACAGTCGTGCTTAGTTGCTGTTGAGATTCCGAAAATGTAGATTTTTCCTCTGTAGTTCTCTCTTCCTTTTCGCTACTGGACATTTGAACTGAAGTACTGGATATTGTAGGCGATTGAGGTGATGATTCCAATAATCTTGTACTCGATTGCGGTTGAGATTCCGAAAATGTAGACTTTTCCTCTGGAGTTGTTGCGTATTTTTCTAAACTCGATATTTGAAAATAACTACTGGATATTGTACTCAATTGAGGAAAAGACGTTGAAACAGTTGTGCTTGATGGCAGTTGAGATTCCGAAAATGTAGATTTTTCCTTTGTAGTTCTCTCTTCCTTTTCGGTACTGGACATTTGAACTGAAATAGATTTTTCCTCTGTAGTTCTCTCTTCCTTTTCGGTACTGGACATTTGAACTGAAGTACTGGATATTATGGGCGAATGAGGTGATGATTCCAATAATGTTGTACTTGATTGTGTTTGAGATTCCGAAAATGTAGATTGTTCCTCTGTAGTTCTCTCTTCCTTTTCGGTACTGGACATTTGAACTGAACTACTGGCTATTGTAGGCGATTGAAGTGATGATTCCAATAATGTTGTACTTGATTGTGTTTGAGATTCCGAAAATGTAGATTGTTCCTCTGTAGTTCTCTCTTCCTTTTCGGTACTGGACATTTGAACTGAAATAGATTTTTCCTCTGTAGTTCTCTCTTCCTTTTCGGTACTGGACATTTGAACGAAAGTACTGGATATTGTAGGCGATTGAGATGATGATTCAAATAATGTTGAACTTGATTGGGGTTGAGATTCCGAAAATGTAGATTTTTCCTCTGTAGTTCTCTCTTCCTTTTCAGTACTGGACATTTGAACTGAAGTACTGGATATTGTAGGCGATTGAGGTGATGATTCCAGTAATGTTTTACTTGATTGCGATTGAAATTCCGAAAATGAAGACTTTTCCTCTGGAGTTGTTACGTATTTTTCTGTACTCGATGTTTGAATATATCTACTGGATATTGTACTCAATTGAGGAAAGGACTTTGAAACAGTTGTGCTTAATTGCTGTTGAGATTCCGAAAACGTAGATTTTTCCTCTGTAGGTCTCTCTTCCTTTTCGCTACTGGAAATTTGAACTGAAGTACTGGATATTGTAGGCGATTGAGGTGATGATTCCAATAATCTTGTACTCGATTGCGGTTGAGATTCCGAAAATGTAGATTTTTCCTCTGTAGTTCTCTCTTCCTTTTCGGTACTGGACATTTGAACGGAAGTACTGGATATTGTAGGCGATTGAGATGATGATTCAAATAATGTTGAACTTGATTGGGGTTGAGATTCCGAAAATGAAGATTTTTCCTCTGTAGTTCTCTCTTCCTTTTCGGTACTGGACATTTGAACTGAAGTACTGGATATTGTAGGCGATTGAGGTGATGATTCCAGTAATGTTGTACTTGATTGCGGTTGAAATTCCGAAAATGAAGACTTTTCCTCTGGAGTTGTTGCGTATTTTTCCGTACTCGATGTTTGAAAATATCTACTGGATATTGTACTCAATTGAGGAAAGGACTTTGAAACAGTTGTGCTTGATTGGGGTTGAGATTTCGAAAATGTAGATTTTTCCTCTGTAGTTCTCTCTTCCTTTTCGGTACTGGACATTTGAACTGAAGTACTGGATATTGTAGGCGATTGAGGTGATGATTCCAATAATGTTGTACTTGATTGTGTTTGAGATTCCGAAAATGTAGATTGTTCCTCTGTAGTTCTCTCTTCCTTTTCGGTACTGGACATTTGAACTGAAGTAGATTTTTCCTCTGTAGTTCTCTCTTCCTTTTCGGTACTGGACATTTGAACGGAAGTACTGGATATTGTAGGCGATTGAGATGATGATTCAAATATTGTTGATCTTGATTGGGGTTGAGATTCCGAAAATGTAGATTTTTCCTCTGTAGTTCTCTCTTCCTTTTCGGTACTGGACATTTGAACTGAAGTACTGGATATTGTAGGCGATTGAGGTGATGATTCCAGAAATGTTGTACTTGATTGCGGTTGAAATTCCGAAACTGAAGACTTTTCCTCTGGAGTTGTTGCGTATTTTTCCGTACTCGATGTTTGAAAATATCTACTGAATATTGTACTCAATTGAGGAAAGGACTTTGAAACAGTTGTGCTTAATTGCTGTTGAGATTCCGAAAATGTAGATTTTTCCTCTGTAGTTCTCTCTTCCTTTTCGGTACTGGACATTTGAACGGAAGTACTGGATATTGTAGGCGATTGAGATGATGATTCAAATAATGTTGAACTTGATTGGGGTTGAGATTCCGAAAATGAAGATTTTTCCTCTGTAGTTCTCTCTTCCTTTTCGGTACTGGACATTTGAACTGAAGTACTGGATATTGTAGGCGATTGAGGTGATGATTCCAATAATGTTGTACTTGATTGTGTTTGAGATTCCGAAAATGTAGATTGTTCCTCTGTAGTTCTCTCTTCCTTTTCGGTACTGGACATTTGAACTGAAGTAGATTTTTCCTCTGTAGTTCTCTCTTCCTTTTCGGTACTGGACATTTGAACAGAAGTACTGTATATTGTAGGCGATTGAGATGATGATTCAAATAATGTTGAACTTGATTGGGGTTGAGATTCCGAAAATGTAGATTTTTCCTCTGTAGTTCTCTCTTCCTTTTCAGTACTGGACATTTGAACTGAAGTACTGGATATTGTAGGCGATTGAGGTGATGATTCCAGTAATGTTGTACTTGATTGCGGTTGAAATTCCGAAAATGAAGACTTTTCCTCTGGAGTTGTTACGTATTTTTCTGTACTCGATGTTTGAATATATCTACTGGATATTGTACTCAATTGAGGAAAGGACTTTGAAACAGTTGTGCTTAATTGCTGTTGAGATTCCGAAAATGTAGATTTTTCCTCTGTAGTTCTCTCTTCCTTTTCGCTACTGGACGTTTGAACTGAAGTACTGGATATTGTAGGCGATTGAGGTGATGATTCCAATAATCTTGTACTCGATTGCGGTTGAGATTCCAAAAATGTAGACTTTTCCTCTGGAGTTGTTACGTATTTTTCTGTACTCGATGTTTGAATATATCTACTGGATATTGTACTCAATTGAGGAAAGATCTTTGAAACAGTCGTGCTTAGTTGCTGTTGAGATTCCGAAAATGTAGATTTTTCCTCTGTAGTTCTCTCTTCCTTTTCGCTACTGGACATTTGAACTGAAGTACTGGATATTGTAGGCGATTGAGGTGATGATTCCAATAATCTTGTACTCGATTGCGGTTGAGATTCCGAAAATGTAGACTTTTCCTCTGGAGTTGTTGCGTATTTTTCTGAACTCGATGTTTGAAAATAACTACTGGATATTGTACTCAATTGAGGAAAAGACGTTGAAACAGTTGTGCTTGATTGCAGTTGAGATTCCGAAAATGTAGATTTTTCCTCTGTAGTTCTCTCTTCCTTTTCGGTACTGGACATTTGAACTGAACTACTGGATATTGTAGGCGATTGAGGTGATGATTCCAATAATGTTGTACTTGATTGTGTTTGAGATTCCGAAAATGTAGATTGTTCCTCTGTAGTTCTCTCTTCCTTTTCGGTACTGGACATTTGAACTGAAGTAGATTTTTCCTCTGTAGTTCTCTCTTCCTTTTCGGTACTGGACATTTGAATGGGAATACTGGATATTGTGGGCGATTGAGATGATGATTCAAATAATGTTGTACTTGATTGCGGTTGAGATTCCGAAAATGTAGATTTTTCCTCTGTAGTTCTCTCTTCCTTTTCGGTACTGGACATTTGAACTGAACTAATGGCTATTGTAGGCGATTGAGGTGATGATTCCAATAATGTTGTACTTGATTGCGGTTGAGATTCCGAAAATGTAGATTTTTCCTCTGTAGTTCTCTCTTCAATTTCGGTACTGGACATTTGAACTGAAGTACTGGATATTGTAGGCGATTGAGGTGATGATTCCAATAATGTTGAACTTGATTGCGGCTGAGATTCCGAAAATGTAGATTTTTCCTCTGTAGTTCTCTCTTCCTTTTCGGTACTGGACATTTGAACTGAAGTAGATTTTTCCTCTGTAGTTCTCTCTTCCTTTTCGGTACTGGACATTTGAACGGAAGTACTGGATATTGTAGGCGATTGAGATGATGATTCAAATAATGTTGTACTTGATTGCGGTTGAGATTCCGAAAATGTAGATTTTTCCTCTGTAGTTCTCTCTTCCTTTTCGGTACTGGACATTTGAACTGAACTACTGGCTATTGTAGGCGATTGAGGTGATGATTCAAATAATGTTTTACTTGATTGCGGTTGAGATTCCGAAAATGTAGATTTTTCCTCTGTAGTTCTCTCTTCCTTTTCGGTACTGGACATTTGAACTGAAGTACTGGATATTGTAGGCGATTGAGGTGATGATTCCAGTAATGTTGTACTTGATTGCGGTTGAAATTCCGAAAATGAAGACTTTTCCTCTGGAGTTGTTGCGTATTTTTCTGTACTCGATGTTTGAAAATATCTACTGGATATTGTACTCAATTGAGGAAAGGACTTTGAAACAGTTGTGCTTAATTGCTGTTGAGATTCCGAAAATGTAGATTTTTCCTCTGTAGTTCTCTCTTCCTTTTCGGTACTGGACATTTGAACTGAAGTACTGGATATTGTAGGCGATTGAGGTGATGATTCCAATAATGTTGTACTCGATTGCGGTTGAGATTCCGAAAATGTAGACTTTTCCTCTGTAGTTCTCTCTTCCTTTTCGGTACTGGACATTTGAACGGAAGTACTGGATATTGTAGGCGATTGAGATGATGATTCAAATAATGTTGAACTTGATTGCGGTTGAGATTCCGAAAATGAAGACTTTTCCTCTGGAGTTGTTACGTATTTTTCTGTACTCGATGTTTGAATATATCTACTGGATATTGTACTCAATTTAGGAAAGGACTTTGAAACAGTTGTGCTTAATTGCTGTTTATATTCCGAAAATGTAGATTTTTCCTCTGTAGTTCTCTCTTCCTTTTCGCTACTGGACATTTGAACTGAAGTACTGGATATTGTAGGCGATTGAGGTGATGATTCCAATAATGTTGAACTTGATTGCGGTTGAAATTCCGAAAATGAAGACTTTTCCTCTGGAGTTGTTGCGTATTTTTCTGTTGTCGATGTTTGAAAATATCTACTGGATATTGTACTCAATTGAGGAATGGACTTTGAAACAGTTGTGCTTGATTGCGGTTGAGATTCCGAAAATGTAGATTTTTCCTCTGTAGTTCTCTCTTCCTTTTCGGTACTGGACATTTGAACGGAAGTACTGGATATTGTAGGCGATTGAGATGATGATTCAAATAATGTTGAACTTGATTGGGGTTGAGATTCCGAAAATGAAGATTTTTCCTCTGTAGTTCTCTCATCCTTTTCGGTACTGGACATTTGAACTGAAGTACTGGATATTGTAGGCGATTGAGGTGATGATTTCAGTAATGCTGTACTTGATTGCGGTTGAAATTCCGAAAATGAAGACTTTTCCTCTGGAGTTGTTGCGTATTTTGCCGTACTCGATGTTTGAAAATATCTACTGGATATTGTACTCAATTGAGGAAAGGACTTTGAAACAGTTGTGCTTGATTGGGGTTGAGATTTCGAAAATGTAGATTTTTCCTCTGTAGTTCTCTCTTCCTTTTCGGTACTGGACATTTGAACTGAAGTACTGGATATTGTAGGCGATTGAGGTGATGATTCCAATGATGTTGTACTTGATTGCGGTTGAGGTTCCGAAAATGTAGACTTTTCCTCTGGAGTTGTTACGTATTTTTCTGTACTCGATGTTTGAATATATCTACTGGATATTGTACTCAATTTAGGAAAGGACTTTGAAACAGTTGTGCTTAATTGCTGTTTATATTCCGAAAATGTAGATTTTTCCTCTGTAGTACTCTTTTCCTTTTCGGTACTGGACATTTGAACTGAAGTACTGGATATTGTAGGCGATTGAGGTGATGATTTCAGTAATGTTGTACTTGATTGCGGTTGAAATTCCGAAAATGAAGACTTTTCCTCTGGAGTTGTTGCGTATTTTTCCGTACTCGATGTTTGAAAATATCTACTGGATATTGTACTCAATTGAGGAAAGGACTTTGAAACAGTTGTGCTTGATTGGGGTTGAGATTCCGAAAATGTAGATTTTTCCTCTGTAGTTCTCTCTTCCTTTTCGGTACTGGACATTTGAACGGAAGTACTGGATATTGTAGGCGATTGAGATGATGATTCAAATAATGTTGAACTTGATTGGGGTTGAGATTCCGAAAATGAAGATTTTTCCTCTGTAGTTCTCTCTTCCTTTTCGGTACTGGACATTTGAACTGAAGTACTGGATATTGTAGGCGATTGAGGTGATGATTTCAGTAATGCTGTACTTGATTGCGGTTGAAATTCCGAAAATGAAGACTTTTCCTCTGGAGTTGTTGCGTATTTTTCCGTACTCGATGTTTGAAAATATCTACTGGATATTGTACTCAATTGAGGAAAGGACTTTGAAACAGTTGTGCTTGATTGGGGTTGAGATTCCGAAAATGTAGATTTTTCCTCTGTAGTTCTCTCTTCCTTTTCGGTACTGGACATTTGAACTGAAGTACTGGATATTGTAGGCGATTGAGGTGATGATTCCAATGATGTTGTACTTGATTGCGGTTGAGATTCCGAAAATGTATACTTTTCCTCTGGAGTTGTTACGTATTTTTCTGTACTCGATGTTTGAATATATCTACTGGATATTGTACTCAATTGAGGAAAGGACTTTGAAACAGTTGTGCTTAATTGCTGTTGAGATTCCGAAAATGTAGATTTTTCCTCTGTAGTTCTCTCTTCCTTTTCGGTACTGGACATTTGAACGGAAGTACTGGATATTGTAGGCGATTGAGATGATGATTCAAATAATGTTGAACTTGATTGCGGTTGAGATTCCGAAAATGAAGACTTTTCCTCTGGAGTTGCTGCGTATTTTTCTGTACTCGATGTTTGAAAATATCTACTGGATATTGTACTCAATTGAGGAAAGGACTTTGAAACAGTTGTGCTTAATTGCTGTTGAGATTCCGAAAATGTAGATTTTTCCTCTGTAGTTCTCTCTTCCTTTTCGGTACTGGACATTTGAACTGAAGTACTGGATATTGTAGGCGATTGAGGTGATGATTCCAATAATGTTGTACTCGATTGCGGTTGAGATTCCGAAAATGTAGACTTTTCCTCTGTAGTTCTCTCTTCCTTTTCGGTACTGGACATTTGAACGGAAGTACTGGATATTGTAGGCTTTTGAGATGATGATTCAAATAATGTTGTACTTGATTGCGGTTGAGATTCCGAAAATGAAGACTTTTCCTCTGGAGTTGTTACGTATTTTTCTGTACTGGATGTTTGAATATATCTACTGGATATTGTACTCAATTTAGGAAAGGACTTTTCCTCTGTAGTTCTCTCTTCCTTTTCGGTACTGGACATTTGAACGGAAGTACTGGATATTGTAGGCTTTTGAGATGATGATTCAAATAATGTTGTACTTGATTGCGGTTGAGATTCCGAAAATGAAGACTTTTCCTCTGGAGTTGTTACGTATTTTTCTGTACTCGATGTTTGAATATATCTACTGGATATTGTACTCAATTTAGGAAAGGACTTTAAAACAGTTGTGCTTAATTGCTGTTGAGATTTCGAAAATGTAGATTTTTCCTCTGTAGTTCTCTCTTCCTTTTCGCTACTGGACATTTGAACTGAAGTACTGGATATTGTAGGCGATTGAGGTGATGATTCCAATAATGTTGAACTTGATTGCGGTTGAGATTCCGAAAATGAAGACTTTTCCTCTGGAGTTGTTGCGTATTTTTCTGTAGTCGATGTTTGAAAATATCTACTGGATATTGTACTCAATTGAGGAAAGGACTTTGAAACAGTTGTGCTTGATTGCGGTTGAGATTCCGAAAATGTAGATTTTTCCTCTGTAGTTCTCTCTTCCTTTTCGGTACTGGACATTTGAACGGAAGTACTGGATATTGTAGGCGATTGAGATGATGATTCAAATAATGTTGAACTTGATTGGGTTTGAGATTCCGAAAATGAAGATTTTTCCTCTGTAGTTCTCTCTTCCTTTTCGGTACTGGACATTTGAACTGAAGTACTGGATATTGTAGGCGATTGAGGTGATGATTCCAGTAATGTTGTACTTGATTGCGGTTGAAATTCCGGAAATGAAGACTTTTCCTCTGGAGTTGTTGCGTATTTTTCGGTACTCGATGTTTGAAAATATCTACTGGATATTGTACTCAATTGAGGAAAGAACTTTGAAACAGTTGTGCTTGATTGGGGTTGAGATTCCGAAAATGTAGATTTTTCCTCTGTAGTTCTCTCTGCCTTTTCGGTACTGGACATTTGAACTGAAGTACTGGATATTGTAGGCGATTGAGGTGATGATTCCAATAATGTTGTACTCGATTGCGGTTGAGATTCCGAAAATGTAGACTTTTCCTCTGGAGTTGTTACGTATTTTTCTGTACTCGACGTTTGAATATATCTACTGGATATTGTACTCAATTGAGGAAAGGACTTTGAAACAGTTGTGCTTAATTGCTGTTGAGATTCCGAATATGTAGATTTTTCCTCTGTAGTTCTCTCTTCCTTTTCGCTACTGGACATTTGAACTGAAGTACTGGATATTGTAGGCGATTGAGGATATGATTCCAATAATCTTGTACTCGATTGCGGTTGAGATTCCGAAAACGTAGACTTTTCCTCTGGAGTTGTTGCGTATTTTTCTGAACTCGATGTTTGAAAATATTTACTGGATATTGTACTCAATTGAGGAAAAGACGTTGAAACAGTTGTGCTTGATTGCAGTTGAGATTTCGAAAATGTAGATTTTTCCTCTGTAGTTCTCTCTTCCTTTTCGGTACTGGACATTTGAACTGAAGTACTGGATAGTGTAGGCGATTGAGATGATGATTCAAATAATGTTGTTCTTGATTGCGGTTGAGATTCCGAAAATGTAGATTTTTCCTCTGTAGTTCTCTCTTCCATTTCGGTACTGGACATTTGAACTGAAGTACTGGATATTGTAGGCGATTGAGGTGATGATTCCAATAATGTTGAACTTGATTGCGGCTGAGATTCCGAAAATGTAGATTTTTCCTCTGTAGTTCTCTCTTCCTTTTCGGTACTGGACATTTGAACTGAAGTAGATTTTTCCTCTGTAGTTCTCTCTTCCTTTTCGGTACTGGACATTTGAACGGAAGTACTGGATATTGTAGGCGATTGAGATGATGATTCAAATAATGTTGTACTTGATTGCGGTTGAGATTCCGAAAATGTAGATTTTTCCTCTGTAGTTCTCTCTTCCTTTTCGGTACTGGACATTTGAACTGAACTAATGGCTATTGTAGGCGATTGAGGTGATGATTCTAATAATGTTTTACTTGATTGCGGTTGAGATTCCGAAAATGTAGATTTTTCCTCTGTAGTTCTCTCTTCCTTTTCGGTACTGGACATTTGAACTGAACTACTGGATATTGTAGGCGATTGAGGTGATGATTCCAATAATGTTTTACTTGATTGCGGTTGAGATTCCGAAAATGTAGACTTTTCCTCTGGAGTTGTTGCGTATTTTTCTGTACTCGATGTTTGAAAATATCTACTGGATATTGTACTCAATTGAGGAAAGGGCTTTGAAACAGTTGTGCTTAATTGCTGTTGAGATTCCGATAATGTAGATTTTTCCTCTGTAGTTCTCTCTTCCTTTTTGGTACTGGACATTTGAACTGAACTACTGGATATTGTAGGCGATTGAGGTGATGATTCCAATAATGTTGTACTTGATTGTGTTTGAGATTCCGAAAATGTAGATTTTTCCTCTGTAGTTCTCTCTTCCTTTTCGGTACTGGACATTTGAACGGAAGTACTGGATATTGTAGGCGATTGAGATGATGATTCAAATAATGTTGAACTTGATTGCGGTTGAGATTCCGAAAATGTAGATTTTTCCTCTGTAGTTCTCACTTCCTTTTCGGTACTGGACATTTGAACTGAACTACTGGCTATTGTAGGCGATTGAGGTGATGATTCAAATAATTTTGTACTTGATTGCGGTTGAGATTCCGAAAATGTAGATTTTTCCTCTGTAGTTCTCTCTTCCTTTTTGGTACTGGAAATTTGAACTGAAGTACTGGATATTGTAGGCGATTGAGGTGATGATTCCAGTAATGTTGTACTTGATTGCGGTTGAGATTCCGAAAATGTAGACTTTTCCTCTGGAGTTGTTGCGTATTTTTCTGTACTCGATGTTTGAAAATATCTACTGGATATTGTACTCAATTGAAGAAAGGACTTTGAAACAGTTGTGCTTGATTGGGGTTGAGATTCCGAAAATGTAGATTTTTCCTCTGTAGTTCTCTCTGCCTTTTCGGTACTGGACATTTGAACTGAAATACTGGATATTGTAGGCGATTGAGGTGATGATTCCAATAATGTTGTACTCGATTGCGGTTGAGATTCCGAAAATGTAGACTTTTCCTCTGGAGTTGTTACGTATTTTTCTGTACTCGATGTTTGAATATATCTACTGGATATTGTACTCAATTGAGGAAAGGACTTTGAAACAGTTGTGCTTAATTGCTGTTGAGATTCCGAAAATGTCGATTTTTCCTCTGTAGTTCTCTCTTCCTTTTCGCTACTGGACATTTGAACTGAAGTACTGGATATTGTAGGCGATTGAGGTGATGATTCCAATAATGTTGTACTTGATTGCGGTTGAAATTCCGAAAATGAAGACTTTTCCTCTGGAGTTGTTGGGTATTTTTCTGTACTCGATGTTTGAAAATATCTACTGGATATTGTACTCAATTGAGGAAAGGACTTTGAAACAGTTGTGCTCAATTGCTGTTGAGATTCCGAAAATGTAGATTTTTCCTCTGTAGTTCTCTCTTCCTTTTCGGTACTGGACATTTGAACTGAAGTTGATTTTTCCTCTGTAGTTCTCTCTTCCTTTTCGGTACAGGACATTTGAACGGAAGTACTGGATATTGTAGGCGATTGAGATGATGATTCAAATAATGTTGTACTTGATTGCGGTTGAGATTCCGAAAATGTAGATTTTTCCTCTGTAGTTCTCTCTTCCTTTTCGGTACTGGACATTTGAACTGAACTACTGGCTATTGTAGGCGATTGAGGTGATGATTCAAATAATGTTTTACTTGATTGCGGTTGAGATTCCGAAAATGTAGATTTTTCCTCTGTAGTTCTCTCTGCCTTTTCGGTACTGGACATTTGAACTGAACTACTGGATATTGTAGGCGATTGAGGTGATGATTCCAATAATGTTTTACTTGATTGCGGTTGAGATTCCGAAAATGTAGACTTTTCCTCTGTAGTTCTCTCTTCCTTTTCGGTACTGGACATTTGAACTGACGTACTGAATATTGTAGGCGATTGAGGTGATGATTCCAGTAATGTTGTACTTGATTGCGGTTGAAATTCCGAAAATGAAGACTTTTCCTCTGGAGTTGTTGCGTATTTTTCTGTACTCGATGTTTGAAAATATCTACTGGATATTGTACTCAATTGAGGAAAGGACTTTGAACCAGTTGTGCTTAATTGCTGTTGAGATTCCGAAAATGTAGATTTTTCCTCTGGAGTTGTTGCGTATTTTTCTGAACTCGATGTTTGAAAATATTTACTGGATATTGTACTCAATTGAGGAAAAGACGTTGAAACAGTTGTGCTTGATTGCAGTTGAGATTTCGAAAATGTAGATTTTTCCTCTGTAGTTCTCTCTTCCTTATCGGTACTGGACATTTGAACTGAAGTACTGGATATTGTAGGCGATTGAGATGATGATTCAAATAATGTTGTTCTTGATTGCGGTTGAGATTCCGAAAATGTAGATTTTTCCTCTGTAGTTCTCTCTTCCATTTCGGTACTGGACATTTGAACTGAAGTACTGGATATTGTAGGCGATTGAGGTGATGATTCCAATAATGTTGAACTTGATTGCGGCTGAGATTCCGAAAATGTAGATTTTTCCTCTGTAGTTCTCTCTTCCTTTTCGGTACTGGACATTTGAACTGAAGTAGATTTTTCCTCTGTAGTTCTCTCTTCCTTTTCGGTACTGGACATTTGAACTGAACTAATGGCTATTGTAGGCGATTGAGGTGATGATTCTAATAATTTTTTATTTGATTGCGGTTGAGATTCCGAAAATGTAGATTTTTCCTCTTTAGTTCTCTCTTCCTTTTCGGTACTGGACATTTGAACTGAACTACTGGATATTGTAGGCGATTGAGGTGATGATTCCAATAATGTTTTACTTGATTGCGGTTGAGATTCCGAAAATGTAGACTTTTCCTCTGGAGTTGTTGCGTATTTTTCTGTACTCGATGTTTGAAAATATCTACTTGATATTGTACTCAATTGAGGAACGGGCTTTGAAACAGTTGTGCTTAATTGCTGTTGAGATTCCGAAAATGTAGATTTTTCCTCTGTAGTTCTCTCTTCCTTTTCGGTACTGGACATTTGAACTGAAGTAGATTTTTCCTCTGTAGTTCTCTCTTCCTTTTCGGTACTGGACATTTGAACTGAACTAATGGCTATTGTGGGCGATTGAGGTGATGATTCTAATAATGTTTTACTTGATTGCGGTTGAGATTCCGATAATGTAGATTTTTCCTCTGTAGTTCTCTCTTCCTTTTCGGTACTGGACATTTGAACTGACGTACTGAATATTGTAGGCGATTGAGGTGATGATTCCAGTAATGTTGTACTTGATTGCGGTTGAAATTCCGAAAATGAAGACTTTTCCTCTGGAGTTGTTGCGTATTTTTCTGTACTCGATGTTTGAAAATATCTACTGGATATTGTACTCAATTGAGGAAAGGACTTTGAAACAGTTGTGCTTAATTGCTGTTGAGATTCCGAAAATGTAGATTTTTCCTCTGGAGTTGTTGCGTATTTTTCTGAACTCGATGTTTGAAAATATTTACTGGATATTGTACTCAATTGAGGAAAAGACGTTGAAACAGTTGTGCTTGATTGCAGTTGAGATTTCGAAAATGTAGATTTTTCCTCTGTAGTTCTCTCTTCCTTATCGGTACTGGACATTTGAACTGAAGTACTGGATATTGTAGGCGATTGAGATGATGATTCAAATAATGTTGTTCTTGATTGCGGTTGAGATTCCGAAAATGTAGATTTTTCCTCTGTAGTTCTCTCTTCCATTTCGGTACTGGACATTTGAACTGAAGTACTGGATATTGTAGGCGATTGAGGTGATGATTCCAATAATGTTGAACTTGATTGCGGCTGAGATTCCGAAAATGTAGATTTTTCCTCTGTAGTTCTCTCTTCCTTTTCGGTACTGGACATTTGAACTGAAGTAGATTTTTCCTCTGTAGTTCTCTCTTCCTTTTCGGTACTGGACATTTGAACTGAACTAATGGCTATTGTAGGCGATTGAGGTGATGATTCTAATAATGTTTTATTTGATTGCGGTTGAGATTCCGAAAATGTAGATTTTTCCTCTTTAGTTCTCTCTTCCTTTTCGGTACTGGACATTTGAACTGAACTACTGGATATTGTAGGCGATTGAGGTGATGATTCCAATAATGTTTTACTTGATTGCGGTTGAGATTCCGAAAATGTAGACTTTTCCTCTGGAGTTGTTGCGTATTTTTCTGTACTCGATGTTTGAAAATATCTACTTGATATTGTACTCAATTGAGGAACGGGCTTTGAAACAGTTGTGCTTAATTGCTGTTGAGATTCCGAAAATGTAGATTTTTCCTCTGTAGTTCTCTCTTCCTTTTCGGTACTGGACATTTGAACTGAAGTAGATTTTTCCTCTGTAGTTCTCTCTTCCTTTTCGGTACTGGACATTTGAACTGAACTAATGGCTATTGTGGGCGATTGAGGTGATGATTCTAATAATGTTTTACTTGATTGCGGTTGAGATTCCGATAATGTAGATTTTTCCTCTGTAGTTCTCTCTTCCTTTTTGGTACTGGACATTTGAACTGAACTACTGGATATTGTAGGCGATTGAGGTGATGATTCCAATAATGTTGTACTTGATTGTGTTTGAAATTCCGAAAATGTAGATTTTTCCTCTGTAGTTCTCTCTTCCTTTTCGGTACTGGACATTTGAACGGAAGTACTGGATATTGTAGGCGATTGAGATGATGATTCAAATAATGTTGAACTTGATTGCGGTTGAGATTCCGAAAATGTAGATTTTTCCTCTGTAGTTCTCACTTCCTTTTCGGTACTGGACATTTGAACTGAACTACTGGCTATTGTAGGCGATTGAGGTGATGATTCAAATAATTTTGTACTTGATTGCGGTTGAGATTCCGAAAATGTAGATTTTTCCTCTGTAGTTCTCTCTTCCTTTTCGGTACTGGAAATTTGAACTGAAGTACTGGATATTGTAGGCGATTGAGGTGATGATTCCAGTAATGTTGTACTTGATTGCGGTTGAGATTCCGAAAATGTAGACTTTTCCTCTGGAGTTGTTGCGTATTTTTCTGTACTCGATGTTTGAAAATATCTACTGGATATTGTACTCAATTGAAGAAAGGACTTTGAAACAGTTGTGCTTGATTGGGGTTGAGATTCCGAAAATGTAGATTTTTCCTCTGTAGTTCTCTCTGCCTTTTCGGTACTGGACATTTGAACTGAAATACTGGATATTGTAGGCGATTGAGGTGATGATTCCAATAATGTTGTACTCGATTGCGGTTGAGATTCCGAAAATGTAGACTTTTCCTCGGGAGTTGTTACGTATTTTTCTGTACTCCATGTTTGAATATATCTACTGGATATTGTACTCAATTGAGGAAAGGACTTTGAAACAGTTGTGCTTAATTGCTGTTGAGATTCCGAAAATGTAGATTTTTCCTCTGTAGTTCTCTCTTCCTTTTCGCTACTGGACATTTGAACTGAAGTACTGGATATTGTAGGCGATTGAGGTGATGATTCCAATAATGTTGTACTTGATTGCGGTTGAAATTCCGAAAATGAAGACTTTTCCTCTGGAGTTGTTGCGTATTTTTCTGTACTCGATGTTTGAAAATATCTACTGGATATTGTACTCAATTGAGGAAAGGACTTTGAAACAGTTGTGCTTAATTGCTGTTGAGATTCCGAAAATGTAGATTTTTCCTCTGTAGTTCTCTCTTCCTTTTCGGTACTGGACATTTGAACTGAAGTAGATTTTTCCTCTGTAGTTCTCTCTTCCTTTTCGGTACTGGACATTTGAACGGAAGTACTGGATATTGTAGGCGATTGAGATGATGATTCAAATAATGTTGTACTTGATTGCGGTTGAGATTCCGAAAATGTAGATTTTTCCTCTGTAGTTCTCTCTTCCTTTTCGGTACTGGACATTTGAACTGAACTACTGGCTATTGTAAGCGATTGAGGTGATGATTCAAATAATGTTTTACTTGATTGCGGTTGAGATTCCGAAAATGTAGATTTTTCCTCTGTAGTTCTCTCTGCCTTTTCGTTACTGGACATTTGAACTGAACTACTGGATATTGTAGGCGATTGAGGTGATGATTCCAATAATCTTGTACTCGATTGCGGTTGAGATTCCGAAAACGTAGACTTTTCCTGTGGAGTTGTTGCGTATTTTTCTGAACTCGATGTTTGAAAATATTTACTGGATATTGTACTCAATTGAGGAAAAGACGTTGAAACAGTTGTGCTTGATTGCAGTTGAGATTCCGAAAATGTAGATTTTTCCTCTGTAGTTCTCTCTTCCTTTTCGGTACTGGACATTTGAACTGAACTACTGGATATTGTAGGCGATTGAGGTGATGATTCCAATAATGTTGTACTTGATTGTGTTTGAGATTCCGAAAATGTAGATTTTTCCTCTGTAGTTCTCTCTTCCTTTTCGGTACTGGACATTTGAACTGAAGTACTGGATATTGTAGGCGATTGAGATGATGATTCAAATAATGTTGTTCTTGATTGCGGTTGAGATTCCGAAAATGTAGATTTTTCCTTTGTAGTTCTCTCTTCCATTTCGGTACTGGACATTTGAACTGAAGTACTGGATATTGTAGGCGATTGAGGTGATGATTCCAATAATGTTGAACTTGATTGCGGCTGAGATTCCGAAAATGTAGATTTTTCCTCTGTAGTTCTCTCTTCCTTTTCGGTACTGGACATTTGAACTGAAGTAGATTTTTCCTCTGTAGTTCTCTCTTCCTTTTCGGTACTGGACATTTGAACGGAAGTACTGGATATTGTAGGCGATTGAGATGATGATTCAAATAATGCTGTACTTGATTGCGGTTGAGATTCCGAAAATGTAGATTTTTCCTCTGTAGTTCTCTCTTCCTTTTCGGTACTGGACATTTGAACTGAACTAATGGCTATTGTAGGCGATTGAAGTGATGATTCTAATAATGTTTTACTTGATTGCGGTTGAGATTCCGAAAACGTAGATTTTTCCTCTGTAGTTCTCTCTTCCTTTTCGGTAGTGGACATTTGAACTGAACTACTGGATATTGTAGGCGATTGAGGTGATGATTCCAATAATGTTTTACTTGATTGCGGTTGAGATTCCGAAAATGTAGACTTTTCCTCTGGAGTTGTTGCGTATTTTTCTGTACTCGATGTTTGAAAATATCTACTGGATATTGTACTCAATTGAGGAAAGGGCTTTGAAACAGTTGTGCTTAATTGCTGTTGAGATTCCGATAATGTAGATTTTTCCTCTGTAGTTCTCTCTTCCTTTTTGGTACTGGACATTTGAACTGAACTACTGGATATTGTAGGCGATTGAGGTGATGATTCCAATAATGTTGTACTTGATTGTGTTTGAGATTCCGAAAATGTAGATTTTTCCTCTGTAGTTCTCTCTTCCTTTTCGGTACTGGACATTTGAACGGAAGTACTGGATATTGTAGGCGATTGAGATGATGATTCAAATAATGTTGAACTTGATTGCGGTTGAGATTCCGAAAATGTAGATTTTTCCTCTGTAGTTCTCTCTTCCTTTTTGGTACTGGACATTTGAACTGAAGTACTGGATATTGTAGGCGATTGAGGTGATGATTCCAGTAATGTTGTACTTGATTGCGGTTGAGATTCCGAAAATGAAGACTTTTCCTCTGGAGTTGTTGCGTATTTTTCTGTACTCGATGTTTGAAAATATCTACTGGATATTGTACTCAATTGAAGAAAGGACTTTGAAACAGTTGTGCTTGATTGGGGTTGAGATTCCGAAAATGTAGATTTTTCCTCTGTAGTTCTCTCTGCCTTTTCGGTACTGGACATTTGAACTGAACTACTGGATATTGTAGGCGATTGAGGTGATGATTCCAATAATGTTGTACTTGATTGTGTTTGAGATTCCGAAAATGTAGATTTTTTCTCTGTAGTTCTCTCTTCCTTTTCGGTACTGGACATTTGAACTAAAGTACTGGATATTGTAGGCGATTGAGATGATGATTCAAATAATGTTGTTCTTGATTGCGGTTGAGATTCCGAAAATGTAGATTTTTCCTTTGTAGTTCTCTCTTCCATTTCGGTACTGGACATTTGAACTGAAGTACTGGATATTGTAGGCGATTGAGGTGATGATTCCAATAATGTTGTACTTGATTGTGTTTGAGATTCCGAAAATGTAGATTTTTTCTCTGTAGTTCTCTCTTCCTTTTCGGTACTGGACATTTGAACTAAAGTACTGGATATTGTAGGCGATTGAGATGATGATTCAAATAATGTTGTTCTTGATTGCGGTTGAGATTCCGAAAATGTAGATTTTTCCTTTGTAGTTCTCTCTTCCTTTTCGGTACTGGACATTTGAACGGAAGTACTGGATATTGTAGGCGATTGAGATGATGATTCAAATAATGCTGTACTTGATTGCGGTTGAGATTCCGAAAATGTAGATTTTTCCTCTGTAGTTCTCTCTTCCTTTTCGGTACTGGACATTTGAACTGAACTAATGGCTATTGTAGGCGATTGAAGTGATGATTCTAATAATGTTTTACTTGATTGCGGTTGAGATTCCGAAAATGTAGATTTTTCCTCTGTAGTTCTCTCTTCCTTTTCGGTAGTGGACATTTGAACTGAACTACTGGATATTGTAGGCGATTGAGGTGATGATTCCAATAATGTTTTACTTGATTGCGGTTGAGATTCCGAAAATGTAGACTTTTCCTCTGGAGTTGTTGCGTATTTTTCTGTACTCGATGTTTGAAAATATCTACTGGATATTGTACTCAATTGAGGAAAGGGCTTTGAAACAGTTGTGCTTAATTGCTGTTGAGATTCCGATAATGTAGATTTTTCCTCTGTAGTTCTCTCTTCCTTTTTGGTACTGGACATTTGAACTGAACTACTGGATATTGTAGGCGATTGAGGTGATGATTCCAATAATGTTGTACTTGATTGTGTTTGAGATTCCGAAAATGTAGATTTTTCCTCTGTAGTTCTCTCTTCCTTTTCGGTACTGGACATTTGAACGGAAGTACTGGATATTGTAGGCGATTGAGATGATGATTCAAATAATGTTGAACTTGATTGCGGTTGAGATTCCGAAAATGTAGATTTTTCCTCTGTAGTTCTCTCTTCCTTTTCGGTACTGGACATTTGAACTGAAGTACTGGATATTGTAGGCGATTGAGGTGATGATTCCAGTAATGTTGTACTTGATTGCGGTTGAGATTCCGAAAATGAAGACTTTTCCTCTGGAGTTGTTGCGTATTTTTCTGTACTCGATGTTTGAAAATATCTACTGGATATTGTACTCAATTGAAGAAAGGACTTTGAAACAGTTGTGCTTGATTGGGGTTGAGATTCCGAAAATGTAGATTTTTCCTCTGTAGTTCTCTCTGCCTTTTCGGTACTGGACATTTGAACTGAAGTACTGGATATTGTAGGCGATTGAGGTGATGATTCCAATAATGTTGTACTCGATTGCGGTTGAGATTCCGAAAATGTAGACTTTTCCTCTGGAGTTGTTACGTATTTTTCTGTACTCGATGTTTGAATATATCTACTGGATATTGTACTCAATTGAGGAAAGGACTTTGAAACAGTTGTGCTTAATTGCTGTTGAGATTCCGAAAATGTCGATTTTTCCTCTGTAGTTCTCTCTTCCTTTTCGCTACTGGACACTTGAACTGAAGTACTGGATATTGTAGGCGATTGAGGTGATGATTCCAATAATGTTGAACTTGATTGCGGTTGAGATTCCGAAAATGAAGACTTTTCCTCTGGAGTTGTTGCGTATTTTTCTGTAGTCGATGTTTGAAAATATCTACTGGATATTGTACTCAATTGAGGAGAGGACTTTGAAACAGTTGTGCTTGATTGCGGTTGAGATTCCGAAAATGTAGATTTTTCCTCTGTAGTTCTCTCTTCCTTTTCGGTACTGGACATTTGAACTGAAGTACTGGATATTGTAGGCGATTGAGGGTATGATTCCAATAATGTTGTACTCGATTGCGGTTGAGATTCCGAAAATGTAGACTTTTCCTCTGGAGTTGTTACGTATTTTTCTGTACTCGATGTTTGAATATATCTACTGGATATTGTACTCAATTGAGGAAAGGACTTTGGAACAGTTGTGCTTAATTGCTGTTGAGATTCCGAAAATGTAGATTTTTCCTCTGTAGTTCTCTCTTCCTTTTCGCTACTGGACATTTGAACTGAAGTACTGGATATTGTAGGCGATTGAGGTGATGATTCCAATAATCTTGTACTCGATTGCGGTTGAGATTCCGAAAATGTAGATTTTTCCTCTGTAGTTCTCTCTTCCTTTTCGGTACTGGACATTTGAACGGAAGTACTGGATATTGTAGGCGATTGAGATGATGATTCAAATAATGTTGAACTTGATTGGGGTTGAGATTCCGAAAATGAAGATTTTTCCTCTGTAGTTCTCTCTTCCTTTTCGGTACAGGACATTTGAACTGAAGTACTGGATATTGTAGGCGATTGAGGTGATGATTCCAGTAATGTTGTACTTGATTGCGGTTGAAATTCCGGAAATGAAGACTTTTCCTCTGGAGTTGTTGCGTATTTTTCCGTACTCGATGTTTGAAAATATCTACTGGATATTGTACTCAATTGAGGAAAGGACTTTGAAACAGTTGTGCTTGATTGGGGTTGAGATTCCGAAAATGTAGATTTTTCCTCTGTAGTTCTCTCTTCCTTTTCGGTACTGGACATTTGAACTGAAGTACTGGATATTGTAGGCGATTGAGGTGATGATTCCAATAATGTTGTACTCGATTGCGGTTGAGATTCCGAAAATGTAGACTTTTCCTCTGGAGTTGTTACGTATTTTTCTGTACTCGATGTTTGAATATATCTACTGGATATTGTACTCAATTGAGGAAAGGACTTTGAAACAGTTGTGCTTAATTGCTGTTGAGATTCCGAAAATGTAGATTTTTCCTCTGTAGTTCTCTCTTCCTTTTCGCTACTGGACATTTGAACTGAAGTACTGGATATTGTAGGCGATTGAGGTGATGATTCCAATAATCTTGTACTCGATTGCGGTTGAGATTCCGAAAACGTAGACTTTTCCTGTGGAGTTGTTGCGTATTTTTCTGAACTCGATGTTTGAAAATATTTACTGGATATTGTACTCAATTGAGGAAAAGACGTTGAAACAGTTGTGCTTGATTGCAGTTGAGATTCCGAAAATGTAGATTTTTCCTCTGTAGTTCTCTCTTCCTTTTCGGTACTGGACATTTGAACTGAACTACTGGATATTGTAGGCGATTGAGGTGATGATTCCAATAATGTTGTACTTGATTGTGTTTGAGATTCCGAAAATGTAGATTTTTCCTCTGTAGTTCTCTCTTCCTTTTCGGTACTGGACATTTGAACTGAAGTACTGGATATTGTAGGCGATTGAGATGATGATTCAAATAATGTTGTTCTTGATTGCGGTTGAGATTCCGAAAATGTAGATTTTTCCTTTGTAGTTCTCTCTTCCATTTCGGTACTGGACATTTGAACTGAAGTACTGGATATTGTAGGCGATTGAGGTGATGATTCCAATAATGTTGAACTTGATTGCGGCTGAGATTCCGAAAATGTAGATTTTTCCTCTGTAGTTCTCTCTTCCTTTTCGGTACTGGACATTTGAACGGAAGTACTGGATATTGTAGGCGATTGAGATGATGATTCAAATAATGCTGTACTTGATTGCGGTTGAGATTCCGAAAATGTAGATTTTTCCTCTGTAGTTCTCTCTTCCTTTTCGGTACTGGACATTTGAACTGAACTAATGGCTATTGTAGGCGATTGAAGTGATGATTCTAATAATGTTTTACTTGATTGCGGTTGAGATTCCGAAAACGTAGATTTTTCCTCTGTAGTTCTCTCTTCCTTTTCGGTAGTGGACATTTGAACTGAACTACTGGATATTGTAGGCGATTGAGGTGATGATTCCAATAATGTTTTACTTGATTGCGGTTGAGATTCCGAAAATGTAGACTTTTCCTCTGGAGTTGTTGCGTATTTTTCTGTACTCGATGTTTGAAAATATCTACTGGATATTGTACTCAATTGAGGAAAGGGCTTTGAAACAGTTGTGCTTAATTGCTGTTGAGATTCCGATAATGTAGATTTTTCCTCTGTAGTTCTCTCTTCCTTTTTGGTACTGGACATTTGAACTGAACTACTGGATATTGTAGGCGATTGAGGTGATGATTCCAATAATGTTGTACTTGATTGTGTTTGAGATTCCGAAAATGTAGATTTTTCCTCTGTAGTTCTCTCTTCCTTTTCGGTACTGGACATTTGAACGGAAGTACTGGATATTGTAGGCGATTGAGATGATGATTCAAATAATGTTGAACTTGATTGCGGTTGAGATTCCGAAAATGTAGATTTTTCCTCTGTAGTTCTCTCTGCCTTTTCGGTACTGGACATTTGAACTGAAGTACTGGATATTGTAGGCGATTGAGGTGATGATTCCAATAATGTTGTACTCGATTGCGGTTGAGATTCCGAAAATGTAGACTTTTCCTCTGGAGTTCTTACGTATTTTTCTGTACTCGATGTTTGAATATATCTACTGGATATTGTACTCAATTGAGGAAAGGACTTTGAAACAGTTGTGCTTAATTGCTGTTGAGATTCCGAAAATGTCGATTTTTCCTCTGTAGTTCTCTCTTCCTTTTCGCTACTGGACACTTGAACTGAAGTACTGGATATTGTAGGCGATTGAGGTGATGATTCCAATAATGTTGAACTTGATTGCGGTTGAGATTCCGAAAATGAAGACTTTTCCTCTGGAGTTGTTGCGTATTTTTCTGTAGTCGATGTTTGAAAATATCTACTGGATATTGTACTCAATTGAGGAGAGGACTTTGAAACAGTTGTGCTTGATTGCGGTTGAGATTCCGAAAATGTAGACTTTTCCTCTGTAGTTCTCTCTTCCTTTTTGGTACTGGACATTTGAACGAAAGTACTGGATATTGTAGGCGATTGAGACGATGATTCAAATAATGTTGAACTTGATTGGGATTGAGATTCCGAAAATGTAGATTTTTCCTCTGTAGTTCTCTCTTCCTTTTCGGTACTGGACATTTGAACTGAAGTACTGGATATTGTAGGCGATTGAGGGTATGATTCCAATAATGTTGTACTCGATTGCGGTTGAGATTCCGAAAATGTAGACTTTTCCTCTGGAGTTGTTACGTATTTTTCTGTACTCGATGTTTGAATATATCTACTGGATATTGTACTCAATTGAGGAAAGGACTTTGGAACAGTTGTGCTTAATTGCTGTTGAGATTCCGAAAATGTAGATTTTTCCTCTGTAGTTCTCTCTTCCTTTTCGCTACTGGACATTTGAACTGAAGTACTGGATATTGTAGGCGATTGAGGTGATGATTCCAATAATCTTGTACTCGATTGCGGTTGAGATTCCGAAAATGTAGATTTTTCCTCTGTAGTTCTCTCTTCCTTTTCGGTACTGGACATTTGAACGGAAGTACTGGATATTGTAGGCGATTGAGATGATGATTCAAATAATGTTGAACTTGATTGGGGTTGAGATTCCGAAAATGAAGATTTTTCCTCTGTAGTTCTCTCTTCCTTTTCGGTACAGGACATTTGAACTGAAGTACTGGATATTGTAGGCGATTGAGGTGATGATTCCAGTAATGTTGTACTTGATTGCGGTTGAAATTCCGGAACTGAAGACTTTTCCTCTGGAGTTGTTGCGTATTTTTCCGTACTCGATGTTTGAAGATATCTACTGGATATTGTACTCAATTGAGGAAAGGACTTTGAAACAGTTGTGCTTGATTGGGGTTGAGATTCCGAAAATGTAGATTTTTCCTCTGTAGTTCTCTCTTCCTTTTCGGTACTGGACATTTGAACTGAAGTACTGGATATTGTAGGCGATTGAGGTGATGATTCCAATAATGTTGTACTCGATTGCGGTTGAGATTCCGAAAATGTAGACTTTTCCTCTGGAGTTGTTACGTATTTTTCTGTACTCGATGTTTGAATATATCTACTGGATATTGTACTCAATTGAGGAAAGGACTTTGAAACAGTTGTGCTTAATTGCTGTTGAGATTCCGAAAATGTAGATTTTTCCTCTGTAGTTCTCTCTTCCTTTTCGCTACTGGACATTTGAACTGAAGTACTGGATATTGTAGGCGATTGAGGTGATGATTCCAATAATCTTGTACTCGATTGCGGTTGAGATTCCGAAAACGTAGACTTTTCCTGTGGAGTTGTTGCGTATTTTTCTGAACTCGATGTTTGAAAATATTTACTGGATATTGTACTCAATTGAGGAAAAGACGTTGAAACAGTTGTGCTTGATTGCAGTTGAGATTCCGAAAATGTAGATTTTTCCTCTGTAGTTCTCTCTTCCTTTTCGGTACTGGACATTTGAACTGAACTTCTGGATATTGTAGGCGATTGAGGTGATGATTCCAATAATGTTGTACTTGATTGTGTTTGAGATTCCGAAAATGTAGATTTTTCCTCTGTAGTTCTCTCTTCCTTTTCGGTACTGGACATTTGAACTGAAGTACTGGATATTGTAGGCGATTGAGATGATGATTCAAATAATGTTGTTCTTGATTGCGGTTGAGATTCCGAAAATGTAGATTTTTCCTTTGTAGTTCTCTCTTCCATTTCGGTACTGGACATTTGAACTGAAGTACTGGATATTGTAGGCGATTGAGGTGATGATTCCAATAATGTTGAACTTGATTGCGGCTGAGATTCCGAAAATGTAGATTTTTCCTCTGTAGTTCTCTCTTCCTTTTCGGTACTGGACATTTGAACTGAACTACTGGATATTGTAGGCGATTGAGGTGATGATTCCAATAATGTTGAACTTGATTGCGGCTGAGATTCCGAAAATGTAGATTTTTCCTCTGTAGTTCTCTCTTCCTTTTCGGTACTGGACATTTGAACTGAAGTAGATTTTTCCTCTGTAGTTCTCTCTTCCTTTTCGGTACTGGACATTTGAACGGAAGTACTGGATATTGTAGGCGATTGAGATGATGATTCAAATAATGCTGTACTTGATTGCGGTTGAGATTCCGAAAATGTAGATTTTTCCTCTGTAGTTCTCTCTTCCTTTTCGGTACTGGACATTTGAACTGAACTAATGGCTATTGTAGGCGATTGAAGTGATGATTCTAATAATGTTTTACTTGATTGCGGTTGAGATTCCGAAAATGTAGATTTTTCCTCTGTAGTTCTCTCTTCCTTTTCGGTAGTGGACATTTGAACTGAACTACTGGATATTGTAGGCGATTGAGGTGATGATTCCAATAATGTTTTACTTGATTGCGGTTGAGATTCCGAAAATGTAGACTTTTCCTCTGGAGTTGTTGCGTATTTTTCTGTACTCGATGTTTGAAAATATCTACTGGATATTGTACTCAATTGAGGAAAGGGCTTTGAAACAGTTGTGCTTAATTGCTGTTGAGATTCCGATAATGTAGATTTTTCCTCTGTAGTTCTCTCTTCCTTTTTGGTACTGGACATTTGAACTGAACTAATGGATATTGTAGGCGATTGAGGTGATGATTCCAATAATGTTGTACTTGATTGTGTTTGAGATTCCGAAAATGTAGATTTTTCCTCTGTAGTTCTCTCTTCCTTTTCGGTACTGGACATTTGAACGGAAGTACTGGATATTGTAGGCGATTGAGATGATGATTCAAATAATGTTGAACTTGATTGCGGTTGAGATTCCGAAAATGTAGATTTTTCCTCTGTAGTTCTCTCTTCCTTTTCGGTACTGGACATTTGAACTGAAGTACTGGATATTGTAGGCGATTGAGGTGATGATTCCAGTAATGTTGTACTTGATTGCGGTTGAGATTCCGAAAATGAAGACTTTTCCTCTGGAGTTGTTGCGTATTTTTCTGTACTCGATGTTTGAAAATATCTACTGGATATTGTACTCAATTGAAGAAAGGACTTTGAAACAGTTGTGCTTGATTGGGGTTGAGATTCCGAAAATGTAGATTTTTCCTCTGTAGTTCTCTCTGCCTTTTCGGTACTGGACATTTGAACTGAAGTACTGGATATTGTAGGCGATTGAGGTGATGATTCCAATAATGTTGTACTCGATTGCGGTTGAGATTCCGAAAATGTAGACTTTTCCTCTGGAGTTGTTACGTATTTTTCTGTACTCGATGTTTGAATATATCTACTGGATATTGTACTCAATTGAGGAAAGGACTTTGAAACAGTTGTGCTTAATTGCTGTTGAGATTCCGAAAATGTCGATTTTTCCTCTGTAGTTCTCTCTTCCTTTTCGCTACTGGACACTTGAACTGAAGTACTGGATATTGTAGGCGATTGAGGTGATGATTCCAATAATGTTGAACTTGATTGCGGTTGAGATTCCGAAAATGAAGACTTTTCCTCTGGAGTTGTTGCGTATTTTTCTGTAGTCGATGTTTGAAAATATCTACTGGATATTGTACTCAATTGAGGAGAGGACTTTGAAACAGTTGTGCTTGATTGCGGTTGAGATTCCGAAAATGTAGATTTTTCCTCTGTAGTTCTCTCTTCCTTTTTGGTACTGGACATTTGAACGAAAGTACTGGATATTGTAGGCGATTGAGATGATGATTCAAATAATGTTGAACTTGATTGGGGTTGAGATTCCGAAAATGTAGATTTTTCCTCTGTAGTTCTCTCTTCCTTTTCGGTACTGGACATTTGAACTGAAGTACTGGATATTGTAGGCGATTGAGGTGATGATTCCAATAATGTTGTACTCGATTGCGGTTGAGATTCCGAAAATGTAGACTTTTCCTCTGGAGTTGTTACGTATTTTTCTGTACTCGATGTTTGAATATATCTACTGGATATTGTACTCAATTGAGGAAAGGACTTTGGAACAGTTGTGCTTAATTGCTGTTGAGATTCCGAAAATGTAGATTTTTCCTCTGTAGTTCTCTCTTCCTTTTCGCTACTGGACATTTGAACTGAAGTACTGGATATTGTAGGCGATTGAGGTGATGATTCCAATAATCTTGTACTCGATTGCGGTTGAGATTCCGAAAATGTAGATTTTTCCTCTGTAGTTCTCTCTTCCTTTTCGGTACTGGACATTTGAACTGAAGTACTGGATATTGTAGGCGATTGAGGTGATGATTCCAATAATGTTGTACTCGATTGCGGTTGAGATTCCGAAAATGTAGACTTTTTCTCTGGAGTTGTTGCGTATTTTTCTGTACTCGATGTTTGAAAATATCTACTGGATATTGTACTCAATTGAGGAAAGGGCTTTGAAACAGTTGTGCTTAATTGCTGTTGAGATTCCGATAATGTAGATTTTTCCTCTGTAGTTCTCTCTTCCTTTTCGGTACTGGACATTTGAACTGAACTACTGGATATTGTAGGCGATTGAGATGATGATTCCAATAATGTTGTACTTGATTGTGTTTGAGATTCCGAAAATGTAGATTTTTCCTCTGTAGTTCTCTCTTCCTTTTCGGTACTGGACATTTGAACGGAAGTACTGGATATTGTAGGCGATTGAGATGATGATTCAAATAATGTTGAACTTGATTGGGGTTGAGATTCCGAAAATGCAGATTTTTCCTGTGTAGTTCTCTCTTCCTTTTCGGTACTGGACATTTGAACTGAAGTACTGGATATTGTAGGCGATTGAGGTGATGATTCCAGTAATGTTGTACTTGATTGCGGTTGAAATTCCGAAAATGAAGACTTTTCCTCTGGAGTTGTTGCGTATTTTTCTGTACTCGATGTTTGAAAATATCTACTGGATATTGTACTCAATTGAGGAGAGGACTTTGAAACAGTTGTGCTTGATTGGGGTTGAGATTCCGAAAATGTAGATTTTTCCTCTGTAGTTCTCTCTTCCTTTTCGGTACTGGACATTTGAACTGAAGTACTGGATATTGTAGGCGATTGAGATGATGATTCCAATAATGTTGTACTTGATTGTGGTTGAGATTCTGAAAATGTAGACTTTTCCTCTGGAGTTGTTACGTATTTTTCTGTACTCGATGTTTGAATATATCTACTGGATATTGTACTCAATTGAGGAAAGGACTTTGAAACAGTTGTGCTTAATTGCTGTTGAGATTCCGAAAATGTAGATTTTTCCTCTGTAGTTCTCTCTTCCTTTTCGCTACTGGACATTTGAACTGAAGTACTGGATATTGTATGCGATTGAGGTGATGATTCCAATAATGTTGTACTTGATTGCGGTTTAGTTTCCGAAAATGTAGACTTTTCCTCTGGAGTTGTTGCGTATTTTTCTGAACTCGATGTTTGAAAATAACTACTGGATATTGTACTCAATTGAGGAAAAGACGTTGAAACAGTTGTGCTTGATTGCAGTTGAGATTCCGAAAATGTAGATTTTTCCTCTGTAGTTCTCTCTTCCTTTTCGGTACTGGACATTTGAACTGAACTACTGGATATTGTAGGCGATTGAGGTGATGATTCCAATAATGTTGTACTTGATTGTGTTTGAGATTCCGAAAATGTAGATTTTTCCTCTGTAGTTCTCTCTTCCTTTTCGGTACTGGACATTTGAACTGAAGTACTGGATATTGTAGGCGATTGAGATGATGATTCAAATAATGTTGTACTTGATTGCGGTTGAGATTCCGAAAATGTAGATTTTTCCTCTGTAGTTCTCTCTTCCATTTCGGTACTGGACATTTGAACTGAAGTACTGGATATTGTAGGCGATTGAGGTGATGATTCCAATAATGTTGAACTTGATTGCGGCTGAGATTCCGAAAATGTAGATTTTTCCTCTGTAGTTCTCTCTTCCTTTTCGGTACTGGACATTTGAACTGAACTAATGGCTATTGTAGGCGATTGAGGTGATGATTCCAATAATGTTTTACTTGATTGCGGTTGAGATTCCGAAAATGTAGACTTTTCCTCTGGAGTTGTTGCGTATTTTTCTGTACTCGATGTTTGAAAATATCTACTGGATATTGTACTCAATGGAGGAAAGGGCTTTGAAACAGTTGTGCTTAATTGCTGTTGAGATTCCGATAATGTAGATTTTTCCTCTGTAGTTCTCTCTTCCTTTTCGGTACTGGACATTTGAACTGAACTACTGGATATTGTAGGCGATTGAGGTGATGATTCCAATAATGTTGTACTTGATTGTGTTTGAGATTCCGAAAATGTAGATTTTTCCTCTGTAGTTCTCTCTTCCTTTTCGGTACTGGACATTTGAACGGAAGTACTGGATATTGTAGGCGATTGAGGTGATGATTCCAGTAATATTGTACTTGATTGCGGTTGAAATTCCGAAAATGAAGACTTTTCCTCTGAAGTTGTTGCGTATTTTTCTGTACTCGATGTTTGAAAATATGTACTGGATAATGTACTCAATTGAGGAAAGGACTTTGAAACAGTTGTGCTTGATTGGGGTTGAGATTCCGAAAATGTAGATTTTTCCTCTGTAGTTCTCTCTTCCTTTTCGCTACTGGACATTTGAACTGAAGTACTGGATATTGTAAACGATTGAGGTGATGATTCAAATAATGTTGAACTTGATTGCGGTTGAGATTCCGAAAATGTAGATTTTTCCTCTGTAGTTCTCACTTCCTTTTCGGTACTGGACATTTGAACAGAACTACTGGCTATTGTAGGCGATTGAGGTGATGATTCAAATAATGTTGTACTTGATTGCGGTTGAGATTCCGAAAATGTAGATTTTTCCTCTGTAGTTCTCTCTTCCTTTTCGGTACTGGAAATTTGAACTGAAGTACTGGATATTGTAGGCGATTGAGATGATGATTCAAATAATGTTGTACTTGATTGCGGTTGAGATTCCGAAAATGTAGATTTTTCATCTGTAGTTCTCTCTTCCATTTCGGTACTGGACATTTGAACTGAAGTACTGGATATTGTAGGCGATTGAGGTGATGATTCCAATAATGTTGAACTTGATTGCGGCTGAGATTCCGAAAATGTAGATTTTTCCTCTGTAGTTCTCTCTTCCTTTTCGGTACTGGACATTTGAACTGAACTAATGGCTATTGTAGGCGATTGAGGTGATGATTCCAATAATGTTTTACTTGATTGCGGTTGAGATTCCGAAAATGTAGACTTTTCCTCTGGAGTTGTTGCGTATTTTTCTGTACTCGATGTTTGAAAATATCTACTGGATATTGTACTCAATTGAGGAAAGGGCTTTGAAACAGTTGTGCTTAATTGCTGTTGAGATTCCGATAATGTAGATTTTTCCTCTGTAGTTCTCTCTTCCTTTTCGGTACTGAACATTTGAACTGAACTACTGGATATTGTAGGCGATTGAGGTGATGATTCCAATAATGTTGTACTTGATTGTGTTTGAGATTCCGAAAATGTAGATTTTTCCTCTGTAGTTCTCTCTTCCTTTTCGGTACTGGACATTTGAACGGAAGTACTGGATATTGTAGGCGATTGAGGTGATGATTCCAGTAATATTGTACTTGATTGCGGTTGAAATTCCGAAAATGAAGACTTTTCCTCTGAAGTTGTTGCGTATTTTTCTGTACTCGAAGTTTGAAAATATGTACTGGATAATGTACTCAATTGAGGAAAGGACTTTGAAACAGTTGTGCTTGATTGGGGTTGAGATTCCGAAAATGTAGATTTTTCCTCTGTAGTTCTCTCTTCCTTTTCGCTACTGGACATTTGAACTGAAGTACTGGATATTGTAAACGATTGAGGTGATGATTCAAATAATGTTGAACTTGATTGCGGTTGAGATTCCGAAAATGTAGATTTTTCCTCTGTAGTTCTCACTTCCTTTTCGGTACTGGACATTTGAACAGAACTACTGGCTATTGTAGGCGATTGAGGTGATGATTCAAATAATGTTGTACTTGATTGCGGTTGAGATTCCGAAAATGTAGATTTTTCCTCTGTAGTTCTCTCTTCCTTTTCGGTACTGGAAATTTGAACTGAAGTACTGGATATTGTAGGCGATTGAGGTGATGATTCCAGTAATGTTGTACTTGATTGCGGTTGAAATTCCGAAAATGAAGACTTTTCCTCTGAAGTTGTTGCGTATTTTTCTGTACTCGATGTTTGAAAATATCTACTGGATAATGTACTCAATTGAGGAAAGGACTTTGAAACAGTTGTGCTTGACTGGGGTTGAGATTCCGAAAATGTAGATTTTTCCTCTGTAGTTCTCTCTGCCTTTTCGGTACTGGACATTTGAACTGAAGTACTGGATATTGTAGGCGATTGAGGTGATGATTCCAATAATGTTGTACTCGATTGCGGTTGAGATTCCGAAAATGTAGATTTTTCCTCTGTAGTTCTCACTTCCTTTTCGGTACTGGACATTTGAACTGAACTACTGGCTATTGTAGGCGATTGAGGTGATGATTCAAATAATGTTGTACTTGATTGCGGTTGAGATTCCGAAAATGTAGATTTTTCCTCTGTAGTTCTCTCTTCCTTTTCGGTACTGGAAATTTGAACTGAAGTACTGGATATTGTAGGCGATTGAGGTGATGATTCCAGTAATGTTGTACTTGATTGCGGTTGAAATTCCGAAAATGAAGACTTTTCCTCTGAAGTTGTTGCGTATTTTTCTATACTCGATGTTTGAAAATATCTACTGGATATTGTAGTCAATTGAGGAAAGGACTTTGAAACAGTTGTGCTTGATTGGGGTTGAGATTCCGAAAATGTAGATTTTTCCTCTGTAGTTCTCTCTGCCTTTTCGGTACTGGACATTTGAACTGAAGTACTGGATATTGTAGGCGATTGAGGTGATGATTCCAATAATGTTGTACTCGATTGCGGTTGAGATTCCGAAAATGTAGACTTTTCCTCTGGAGTTGTTACGTATTTTTCTGTACTCGGTGTTTGAATATATCTACTGGATATTGTACTCAATTGAGGAAAGGACTTTGAAACAGTTGTGCTTAATTGCTGTTGAGATTCCGAGAATGTAGATTTTTCCTCTGTAGTTCTCTCTTCCTTTTCTCTACTGGACATTTGAACTGAAGTACTGGATATTGTAGGCGATTGAGGTGATGATTCCAATAATGTTGAACTTGATTGCGGTTGAGATTCCGAAAATGAAGACTTTTCCTCTGGAGTTGTTGCGTATTTTTCTGTAGTCAATGTTTGAAAATATCTACTGGATATTGTACTCAATTGAGGAAAGGACTTTGAAACAGTTGTGCTTGATTGCGGTTGAGATTCCGAAAATGTCGATTTTTCCTCTGTAGTTCTCTCTTCCTTTTCGGTACTGGACATTTGAACGAAAGTACTGGATATTGTAGGCGATTGAGATGATGATTCTAATAATGTTGTACTTGATTGCGGTTGAGATTCCGAAAATGTAGATTTTTCCTCTGTAGTTCTCTCTTCCTTTTCGGTACTGGAAATTTGAACTGAAGTACTGAATATTGTATGCGATTGAGGTGATGATTCCAATAATGTTGTACTTGATTGCGGTTGAAGTTCCGAAAATGAAGACTTTTCCTCTGAAGTTGTTGCGTATTTTTCTGTACTCGATGTTTGAAAATATCTACTGGATATTGTACTCAATTGAGGAAAGGACTTTGAAACAGTTGTGCTTGATTGGGGTTGAGATTCCGAAAATGTAAATTTTTCCTCTGTAGTTCTCTCTGCCTTTTCGGTACTGGACATTTGAACTGAAGTACTGGATATTGTAGGCGATTGAGGTGATGATTCCAATAATGTTGTACTCGATTGCGGTTGAGATTCCGAAAATGTAGACTTTTCCTCTGGAGTTGTTACGTATTTTTCTGTACTCGATGTTTGAATATATCTACTGGATATTGTACTCAATTGAGGAAAGGACTTTGAAACAGTTGTGCTTGATTGCGTTTGAGATTCCGAAAATGTAGATTTTTCCTCTGTAGTTCTCTCTTCCTTTTCGGTACTGGACATTTGAACGAAAGTACTGGATATTGTAGGCGATTGAGATGATGATTCAAATAATGTTGAACTTGATTGGGGTTGAGATTCCGAAAATGTAGATTTTTCCTCTGTAGTTCTCTCTTCCTTTTCGGTACTGGACATTTGAACTGAAGTACTGGATATTGTAGGCGATTGAGATGATGATTCCAATAATGTTGTACTCGATTGCGGTTGAGATTCCGAAAATGTAGACTTTTCCTCTGAAGTTGTTACGTATTTTTCTGTAGTCGATGTTTGAATATATCTGCTGGATATTGTACTCAATTGAGGAAAGGACTTTGAAACAGTTGTGCTTAATTGCTGTTGAGATTCCGAAAATTTAGATTTTTCCTCTGTAGTTCTCTCTTCCTTTTCGCTACTGGACATTTGAACTGAAGTACTGGATATTGTAGGCGATTGAGGTGATGATTCCAATAATTTTGTACTCGATTGCGGTTGAGATTCCGAAAATGTAGACTTTTCCTCTGGAGTTGTTGCGTATTTTTCTGAACTCGATGTTTGAAAATAACTACTGGATATTGTACTCAATTGAGGAAAAGACGTTGAAACAGTTGTGCTTGATTGCCGTTGAGATTCCGAAAATGTAGATTTTTCCTCTGTAGTTCTCTCTTCCTTTTCGGTACTGGACATTTGAACTAAAGTAGATTTTTCCTCTGTAGTTCTCTCTTCCTTTTCGGTACTGGACATTTGAACTGAAGTACTGGCTATTGTAGGCGATTGAGATGATGATTCAAATAATGTTGTACTTGATTGCGGTTGAGATTCGGAAAATGTAGATTTTTCCTCTGTAGTTCTCTCTTCCTTTTCGGTACTGGACATTTGAACTGAACTACTGGATATTGTAGGCGATTGAGGTGATGATTCCAATAATGTTTTACTTGATTGCGGTTGAGATTCCGAAAATGTAGACTTTTCCTCTGGAGTTGTTGCGTATTTTTCTGTACTCGATGTTTGAAAATATCTACTGGATATTGTACTCAATTGAGGAAAGGGTTTTGAAACAGTTGTGCTTAATTGCTGTTGAGATTCCGATAATGTAGACTTTTCCTCTGTAGTTCTCTCTTCCTTTTCGGTACTGGACATTTGAACTGAACTACTGGATATTGTAGGCGATTGAGATGATGATTCCAATAATGTTGTACTTGATTGTGTTTGAGATTCCGAAAATGTAGATTTTTCCTCTGTAGTTCTCTCTTCCTTTTCGGTACTGGACATTTGAACTGAACTACTGGATATTGTAGGCGATTGAGGTGATGATTCCAATAATGTTGTACTTGATTGTGTTTGAGATTCCGAAAATGTAGATTGTTCCTCTGTAGTTCTCTCTTCCTTTTCGGTACTGGACATTTGAACTGAAGTAGATTTTTCCTCTGTAGTTCTCTCTTCCTTTTCGGTACTGGACATTTGAACTGAAGTACTGGCTATTGTAGGCGATTGAGATGATGATTCAAATAATGTTGTACTTGATTGCGGTTGAGATTCCGAAAATGTAGATTTTTCCTCTGTAGTTCTCTCTTCCATTTCGGTACTGGACATTTGAACTGAAGTACTGGATATTGTAGGCGATTGAGGTGATGATTCCAATAATGTTGAACTTGATTGCGGCTGAGATTCCGAAAATGTAGATTTTTCTTCTGTAGTTCTCTCTTCCTTTTCGGTACTGGACATTTGAACTGAAGTAGATTTTTCCTCTGTAGTTCTCTCTTCCTTTTCGGTACTGGACATTTGAACGGAAGTACTGGATATTGTAGGCGATTGAGATGATGATTCAAATAATGTTGTACTTGATTGCGGTTGAGATTCCGAAAATGTAGATTTTTCCTCTGTAGTTCTCTCTTCCATTTCGGTACTGGACATTTGAACTGAAGTACTGGATATTGTAGGCGATTGAGGTGATGATTCCAATAATGTTGAACTTGATTGCGGCTGAGATTCCGAAAATGTAGATTTTTCTTCTGTAGTTCTCTCTGCCTTTTCGGTACTGGACATTTGAACTGAAGTAGATTTTTCCTCTGTAGTTCTCCCTTCCTTTTCGGTACTGGACATTTGAACGGAAGTACTGGATATTGTAGGCGATTGAGATAATGATTCAAATAATGTTGTACTTGATTGCGGTTGAGATTCCGAAAATGTAGACTTTTCCTCTGGAGTTGTTGCGTATTTTTCTGTACTCGATGTTTGAAAATATCTACTGGATATTGTACTCAATTGAGGAAAGGGCTTTGAAACAGTTGTGCTTAATTGCTGTTGAGATTCCGATAATGTAGATTTTTCCTCTGTACTTCTCTCTTCCTTTTCGGTACTGGACATTTGAACCGAACTACTGGATATTGTAGGCGATTGAGGTGATGATTCCAATAATGTTGTACTTGATTGTGTTTGAGATTCCGAAAATGTAGATTTTTCCTCTGTAGTTCTCTCTTCCTTTTCGGTACTGGACATTTGAACGGAAGTACTGGATATTTTAGGCGATTGAGATGATGATTCAAATAATGTTGAACTTGATTGCGGTTGAGATTCCGAAAATGTAGATTTTTCCTCTGTAGTTCTCACTTCGTTTTCGGTACTGGACATTTGAACTGAACTACTGGATATTGTAGGCGATTGAGATGATGATTCCAATAATGTTGTACTTGATTGTGTTTGAGATTCCGAAAATGTAGATTTTTCCTGTGTAGTTCTCTCTTCCTTTTCGGTACTTGACATTAGAACGGAAGTACTGGATATTGTAGGCGATTGAGGTGATGATTCCAATAATGTTGTACTTGATTGTGTTTGAGATTCCGAAAATGTAGATTTTTCCTCTGTAGTTCTTTCTTCCTTTTCGGTACTGGACATTGGAACGGAAGTACTGGATATTGTAGGCGATTGAGATGATGATTCAAATAATGTTGAACTTGATTGCGGTTGAGATGCCGAAAATGTAGATTTTTCCTCTGTAGTTCTCTCTTCCTTTTCGGTACTGGACATTACGGAAGTATTGGATATTGTAGGCGATTGAGATGATGATTCAAATAATGTTGAACTTGATTGGGGTTGAGATTCCGAAAATGTAGATTTTTCCTCTGTAGTTCTCTCTTCCTTTTCGGTACTGGACATTTGAACTGAAGTACTGGATATTGTAGGCGATTGAGGTGATGATTCCAGTAATGTTGTACTTGATTGCGGTTGAAATTCCGAAAATAAAGACTTTTCCTCTGGAGTTGTTGCGTATTTTTCTGTACTCGATGTTTGAAAATATCTACTGGATATTGTACTCAATTGAGGAAAGGACTTTGAAACAGTTGTGCTTGATTGGGGTTGAGATTCCGAAAATGTAGATTTTTCCTCCGTAGTTCTCTCTTCCTTTTCGGTACTGGACATTTGAACGGAAGTACTGGATATTGTAGGCGATTGAGGTGATGATTCCAATAATTTTGTACTTGATTGTGTTTGAGATTCCGAAAATGTAGATTTTTCCTCTGTAGTTCTTTCTTCCTTTTCGGTACTGGACATTGGAACGGAAGTACTGGATATTGTAGGCGATTGAGATGATGATTCAAATAATGTTGAACTTGATTGCGGTTGAGATTCCGAAAATGTAGATTTTTCCTCTGTAGTTCTCTCTTCCTTTTCGGTACTAGACATTTGAACTGAAGTACTGGATATTGTAGGCGATTGAGGTGATGATTCCAATAATGTTGTACTTGATTGTGTTTGAGATTCCGAAAATGTAGATTTTTCCTCTGTAGTTCTCTCTCCCTTTTCGGTACTGGACATGTGAACTGAACTACTGGATATTATGGGCGAATGAGGTGATGATTCCAATAATGTTGTACTTGATTGCGGTTCAGATTCCGAAAATGTAGATTTTTCCTCTGTAGTTCTCTCTTCCTTTTCGGTACTGGACATTTGAACTGAACTACTGGATATTGTAGGCGATTGAGGTGATGATTCAAATAATGTTGAACTTGATTGCGGTTGAGATTCCGAAAATGTAGATTTTTCCTCTGTAGTTCTCTCTTCCTTTTCGGTACTGGACATTTGATCTGAAGTAGATTTTTCCTCTGTAGTTCTCCCTTCCTTTTCGGTACTGGACATTTGAACTGAAGTACTGGATATTGTAGGCGATTGAGGTGATGATTCCAATAATGTTGTACTCGATTGCGGTTGAGACTCCGAAAATGTAGACTTTTCCTCTGGAGTTGTTGCGTATTTTTCTGAACTCGATGTTTGAAAATAACTACTGGATATTGTACTCAATTGAGAAAAAGACTTTGAAACAGTTGTGCTTGATTGTAGTTGAGATTCCGAAAATGTAGATTTTTCCTCTGTAGTTCTCTCTTCCTTTTCGGTACTGGACATTTGAACTGAACTACTGGATATTGTAGGCGATTGAGGTGATGATTCCAATAATGTTGTACTTGATTGTGTTTGAGATTCCGAAAATGTAGATTGTTCCTCTGTAGTTCTCTCTTCCTTTTCGGTACTGGACATTTGAACTGAACTACTGGGTATTGTAGGCGATTGAGGTGATGATTCCAATAATGTTTTACTTGATTGCGGTTGAGATTCCGAAAATGTAGCCTTTTTCTCTGGAGTTGTTGCGTATTTTTCTGTACTCGATGTTTGAAAATATCTACTAGATATTGTACTCAATTGAGGAAAGGGCTTTGAAACAGTTGTGCTTAATTGCTGTTGAGATTCCGATAATGTAGATTTTTCCTCTGTAGTTCTCTCTACCTTTTCGGTACTGGACATTTGAACTGAACTACTGGATATTGTAGGCGATTGAGGTGATGATTCCAATAATGTTGTACTTGATTGTGTTTGAGATTCCGAAAATGTAGATTTTTCCTCTGTAGTTCTCTCTTCCTTTTCGGTACTGGACATTTGAACGGAAGTACTGGATATTTTAGGCGATTGAGATGATGATTCAAATAATGTTGAACTTGATTGCGGTTGAGATTCCGAAAATGTAGATTTTTCCTCTGTAGTTCTCACTTCCTTTTCGGTACTGGACATTTGAACTGAACTACTGGCTATTGTAGGCGATTGAGGTGATGATTCAAATAATGTTGTACTTGATTGCGGTTGAGATTCCGAAAATGTAGACTTTTCCTCTGGAGTTGTTGCGTATTTTTCTGTACTCGATGTTTGAAAATATCTACTGAATATTGTACTCAATTGAGGAAAGGGCTTTGAAACAGTTGCGCTTAATTGCTGTTGAGATTCCGATAATGTAGATTTTTCCTCTGTAGTTCTCTCTTCCTTTTCGGTACTGGACATTTGAACTGAACTACTGGATATTGTAGGCGATTGAGGTGATGATTCCAATAATGTTGTACTTGATTGTGTTTGAGATTCCGAAAATGTAGATTTTTCCTCTGTAGTTCTCTCTTCCCTTTCGGTACTGGACATTTGAACTGAAGTACTGGATATTGTAGGCGATTGAGGTGATGATTCCAATAATGTTGTACTTGATTGTGTTTGAGATTCCGAAAATGTAGATTTTTCCTCTGTAGTTCCCTCTTCCTTTTCGGTATTGGACACTTGAACGGAAGTACTGGATATTGTAGGCGATTGAGATGATGATTCAAATAATGTTGAACTTGATTGCGGTTGAGATTCCGAAAATGTAGATTTTTCCTCTGTAGTTCTCTCTTCCTTTTCGGTACTGGACATTTGAACTGAAGTAGAGTTTTCCTCTGTAGTTATCTCTTCCTTTTCGGTTCTGGACATTTGAACTGAAGTACTGGATATTGTAGGCGATTGAGATGATGATTCAAATAATGTTGTACTTGATTGCGGTTGAGATTCCGAAAATGTAGATTTTTCCTCTGTAGTTCTCTCTTCCTTTTCGGTACTGTGCATTTGAACTGAACTACTGGATATTGTAGGCGATTGAGGTGATGATTCCAATAATGTTGTACTTGATTGTGGTTGAGATTCTGAAAATGTAGACTTTTCCTCTGGAGTTGTTGCGTATTTTTCTGTACTGGATGCTTGAAAATATCTACTGGATATTGTACTCAATTGAGGAAAGGACTTTGAAACAGTTGTGCTTGATTGCGGTTGAGATTCCGAAAATGTAGATTTTTCCTCTGTAGTTCTCTCTTCCTTTTCGGTACTGGACATTTGAACTGAACTACTGGATATTGTAGGCGAATGAGGTGATGACTCCAATAATGTTGTACTTGATTGTGTTGGAGATTCCGAAAATGTAGATTTTTCCTCTGTAGTTCTCTCTTCCTTTTCGGTACTGGACATTTGAACTGAACTACTGGATATTGTAGGCGATTGAGATGATGATTCAAATAATGTTGTACTTGATTGCGGTTGAGATTCCGAAAATGTAGATTTTTCCTCTGTAGTTCTCTCTTCCATTTCGGTACTGGACATTTGAACTGAAGTAGATTTTTCCTCTGTAGTTCTCTCTGCCTTTTCGGTACTGGACATTTGAACTGAAGTACTGGATATTGTAGGCGATTGAGATGATGATTCAAATAATGTTGTACTTGATTGCGGTTGAGATTCCGAAAATGTAGATTTTTCCTCTGCAGTTCTCTCTTCCATTTCGGTACTGGACATTTGAACTGAACTACTGGATATTGTAGGCGATTGAGGTGATGTTTCCAATAATGTTTTACTTGATTGCGGTTGAGATTCCGAAAATGTAGACTTTTCCTCTGGAGTTGTTGCGTATTTTTCTGTTCTCGATGTTTGAAAATATCTACTGGATATTGTACTCAATTGAGGAAAGGGCTTTGAAACAGTTGTGCTTAATTGCTGTTGAGATTCCGATAATGTAGATTTTTCCTCTGTAGTTCTCTCTTCCTTTTCGGTACTGGACATTTGAACGGAAGTACTGGATATTGTGGCCGATTGAGATGATGATTCCAATAATGTTGTACTGGATTGCGGTTGAGATTTCGAAAAAGTAGACTTTTCCTCTGGAGTTGTTGCGTATTTTTCTGTACTCGATGTTTGAAAATAACTACTGGATATTCTACTCAATTGAGGAGAAAACTTTGAAACAGTTGTGCTTGATTGCGGTTGAGATTCCGAAAATGTAGATTTTTCCTCTGTAGTTCTGTCTTCCTTTTCGGTACTGGACATGTGAACTGAAGTACTGGATATTGAAGGCGATTGAGATGATGATTCCCATAATGTTGTACTCGATTGCGGTTGAGATTCCGAAAAAGTAGACTTTTCCTCTGGAGTTTTTGCGTATTTTTCTGTACTCGATGTTTGAAAATATCTACTGGATATTGTACTCAATTGAGGGAAAGACTTTGAAACAGTTGTGCTTGATTGCGGTTGAGATTCCGAAAATGCAGATTTTTCTTCTGTAGTTCTCTCTTTCTTTTCGGTACTGGACATTTGAACTGAAGTACTGGATATTGTAGGCGATTGAAGTGATGATTCCAATAATGTTGTACTTGATTGCGATTGAGATTCCGAAAATGTAGATTTTTCCTCTGTAGTTCTCCCTTCCTTTTCGGTACTGGACATTTGAACTGAAGTAGATTTTTCCTTTGTAGTTCTCTTTTCCTTTTCGGTACTGGACATTTGAACGGAAGTACTGGATATTGTAGGCGATTGAGGTGATGATTCCAATAATGTTGTTCTTGATTGCGGTTGAGATTCCGAAAATGTAGATTTTTCCTCTGTAGGTTTCTCTCCCTTTTCGGTACTGGACATGTGAACTGAACTACTGGATATTATGGGCGAATGAGGTGATGATTCCAATAATGTTGTACTTGATTGCGGTTCAGATTCCGAAAATGTAGATTTTTCCTCTGTAGTTCTCTCTTCCTTTTCGGTACTGGACATTTGAACTGAACTACTGGATATTGTAGGCGATTGAGGTGATGATTCGAATAATGTTGAACTTGATTGCGGTTGAGATTCCGAAAATGTAGATTTTTCCTCTGTAGTTCTCTCTTCCTTTTCGGTACTGGACATTTGAACTGAACTACTGGATATTGTAGGCGACTGAGGTGATAATTCAAATAATGTTGTACTTGATTGCGGTTGAGATTCCGAAAATGTAGATTTATCCTCTGTAGTTCTCTCTTCCATTTCGGTACTGGACATTTGAACTGAACTACTGGATATTGTAGGCGATTGAGGTGATGATTCCAATAATGTTGTACTTGATTGCGGGTGAGATTCCGAAAATGTAGATTTTTCCTCTGTAGTTCTCTCTTCCTTTTCGGTACTGGACATTTGAACTGAAGTACTGGATATTGTAGGCGATTGAGGTGATGATTCAAATAATGTTGTACTTGATTGCGGATGAGATTCCGAAAATGTAGATTTTTCCTCTGTAGTTCTCTCTTCCTTTTCGGTACTGGACATTTGAACTGAACTACTGGATATTGTAGGCGATTGAGGGGATGATTCCAATAATGTTTTACTTGTTTGCGGCTGAGTTTCCGAAAATGTAGACTTTTCCTCTGGAGTTGTTGCGTATTTTTCTGTACTCGATGTTTGAAAGTAACTACTGGATATTGTACTCAATTGAGGAAAGGGCTTTGAAACAGTTGTGCTTAATTGCTGTTGAGATTTCGATAATGTAGATTTTTCCTCTGTAGATCTCTCTTCCTTTTCTGTACTGGACATTTGAACTGAAATACTGGATATTGTAGGCGATTGAGGTGATGATTCCAATAATGTTGTACTCGATTGCGGTTGAGATTTCGAAAATGTAGACTTTTCCTCTGGAGTTGTTGCGTATTTTGCTGTACTCGATGTTTGAAAATAACTACTGGGTATTGTACTCAATTGAGGAAAAAACTTTGAAACAGTTGTGCTTGATTGCGGTTGAGATTCCGAAAATGTAGATTTTTCCTCTGTAGTTCTGTCTTTCTTTTCGGTACTGGACATTTGAACTGAACTGCTGGATATTGTAGGCGATTGAGGTGATGATTCCAATAATGTTGTACTGGATTGCGGTTGAGATTTCGAAAATGTAGACTTTTCCTCTGGAGTTGTTGCGTATTTTTCTGTACTCGATGTTTGAAAATAACTACTGGATATTCTACTCAATTGAGGAAAATACTTTGAAACAGTTGTGCTTGATTGCGGTTGAGATTCCGAAAATGTAGACTTTTCCTCTGTAGTTCTCTTTTCCTTATCGGTACTGGACAGTTGAACTGAAGTACTGGATATTGTAGGCGATAGAGGTGATGATTCCAATAATGTACTTGATTGCGGTTGAGATTCCGAAAATGTAGATTTTTCCTCTGTAGTTCTCTCTCCCTTTTCGGTACTGGACATGTGAACTGAACTACTGGATATTATGGGAGAATGAGGTGATGATTCCAATAATGTTGTACTTGATTGCGGTTCAGATTCCGAAAATGTAGATTTTTCCTCTGTAGTTTTCTCTTCCTTTTTGGTACTGGACATTTGTACTAAACTACTGGATATTGTAGGCGATTGAGGTGATGATTCGAATAATGTTGTACTTGATTGCGGTTGAGATTCCGAAAATGAAGATTTTTCCTCTGTAGTTCTCTCTTCCTTTTCGGTACTGGACATTTGAACTAAACTACTGGATATTGTAGGCGATTGAGGTGATGATTCAAATAATGTTGTACTTGATTGCGGTTGAGATTCCGAAAATGTAGATTTTTCCTCTGTAGTTCTCTCTTCCTTTTTGGTACTGGACAATTGAACTGAACTACTGGATATTGTAGGCGATTGAGGTGATGATTCGAATAATGTTGTACTTGATTGCGGGTGAGATTCCGAAAAAGTAGATTTTTCCTCTGTAGTTCTCTCTTCCTTTTCGGTACTGGACATTTGAACTGAAGTACTGGATATTTTAGGCGATTGAGGTGATGATTCGAATAATGTTTTACTTGATTGCGGTTGAGATTCCGAAAATGTAGACTTTTCCTCTGGAGCTGTTGGGTATTTTTCTGTACTCGATGTTTGAAAATATCTACTGGATATTGTACTTAATTGAGGAAAGGGCTTTGAAACAGTTGTGCTTAATTGCTGTTGAGATTCCGATAATGTAGATTTTTCCTCTGTAGATCTCTCTTCCTTTTCGGTTCTGGACATTTGAACGGAAGTACTGGATATTGTAGGCGATTGAGATGATGATTCAAATAATGTTGTACTTGATTGCAGCTGAGATTCCGAAAATGTAAATTTTTCCTCTGTAGTTCTCTCTTCCTTTTCGGTACTGGACATTTGAACTGAACTACTAACTATTGTAGGCGATTGAGGTGATGATTCAAATAATGTTTTACTTGTTTGCGGTTGAGATTCCGAAAATGTAGACTTTTCCTCTGGACTTGTTGCGTATTTTTCTGCACTCGATGTTTGAAAGTAACTACTGGATATTGTACTCAATTGAGGAAAGGGCTTTGAAACAGTTGTGCTTAATTGCTGTTGAGATTTCGATAATGTAGATTTTTCCTCTGTAGTTCTCTCTTCCTTTTCTGTACTGGACATTTGAACTGAAGTACTGGATATTGTAGGCGATTGAGGTGATGATTCCAATAATGTTGTACTCGATTGCGGTTGAGATTTCAAAAATGTGGACTTTTCCTCTGGAGTTGTTGCGTATTTTTCTGTACTCGATGTTTGAAAATAACTACTGGATATTGTACTCAATTGAGGAAAAATCTTTGAAACAGTTGTGCTTGATTGCGGTTGAGATTCCGAAAATGTAGATTTTTCCTCTGTAGTTCTGTCTTCCTTTTCTGTACTGGACATTTGAACTGAACTGCTGGATATTGTAGGCAATTGAGGTGATGATTCCAATAATGTTGTACTCGATTGCGGTTGATATTTCGAAAATGTGGACTTTTCCTCTGGAGTTGTTGCGTATTTTTCTGTACTCGATGTTTGAAAATAACTACTGGATATTGTACTCAATTGAGGAAAAATCTTTGAAACAGTTGTGCTTGATTGCGGTTGAGATTCCGAAAATGTAGATTTTTCCTCTGTAGTTCTCTCTCCCTTTTCGGTACTGGACATGTGAACTGAACTACTGGATATTATGGGAGAATGAGGTGATGATTCCAATAATGTTGTACTTGATTGCGGTTCAGATTCCGAAAATGTAGATTTTTCCTCTGTAGTTCTCTCTTCCTTTTTGGTACTGGACATTTGTACTGAACTACTGGATATTGTAGGAGATTGAGGTGATGATTCGAATAATGTTGTACTTGATTGTGGTTGAGATTCCGAAAATGTAGATTTTTCCTCTGTAGTTCTCTCTTCCTTTTCGGTACTGGACATTTGAACTAAACTACTGGATATTGTAGGCGATTGAGGTGATGATTCCAATAATGTTGTACTTGATTGCGGTTGAGATTCCGAAAATGTAGATTTTTCCTCTGTAGTTCTCTCTTCCTTTTTGGTACTGGACATTTGAACTGAACTACTGGATATTGTAGGCGATTGAGGTGATGATTCAAATAATGTTGTACTTGATTGCGGGTGAGATTCCGAAAAAGTAGATTTTTCCTCTGTAGTTCTCTCTTCCTTTTCTGTACTGGACATTTGAACTGAAGTACTGGATATTGTAGGCAATTGAGGTGATGATTCCAATAATGTTGTACTTGATTGCGGTTGAGATTTCGAAAATGTGGACTTTTCCTCTGGAGTTGTTACGTATTTTTCTGTACTCGATGTTTGAATATATCTACTGGATATTGTACTCAATTGAGGAAAGGACTTTGAAACAGTTGTGCTTAATTGCTGTTGAGATTTCGATAATGTAGATTTTTCCTCTGTAGTTCTCTCTTCCTTTTCGGTACTGGACATTTGAACTGAACTACTGGATATTGTGGGCGATTGAGATGATGATTCCAATAATGTTGTACTGGATTGCGGTTGAGATTTCGAAAAAGTAGACTTTTCCTCTGGAGTTGTTGCGTATTTTTCTGTACTCGATGTTTGAAAATAACTACTGGATATTGTACTCAATTGAGGAAAAATCTTTGAAACAGTTGTGCTTGATTGCGGTTGAGATTCCGAAAATGTAGATTTTTCCTCTGTAGTTCTGTCTTCCTTTTCTGTACTGGACATTTGAACTGAACTGCTGGATATTGTAGGCGATTGAGGTGATGATTCCAATAATGTTGTACTTGATTGCGGTGGAGATTCCGAAAATGAAGACTTTTCCTCTGGAGTTGTTGCGTATTTTTCTGTACTCGATGTTTGAAAATATCTACTGGATATTGTACTCAATTGAGGAAAGGACTTTGAAACGGTTGTGCTTAATTGCTGTTGAGATTCCGATAATGTAGATTTTTCCTCTGTAGTTCTCTCTTGCTTTTCGGTACTGGACATTTGAACGGAAGTACTGGATATTGTTGGCGATTGAGGTGATGATTCAAATAATGTTGTACTTGATTGCGGTTGAGATTCCGAAAATGTAGATTTTTCCTCTGTAGTTCTCTCTTCCATTTCGGTACTGGACATTTGAACTGAACTACTGGATATTGTAGGCGATTGAGGTGATGATTCCAATAATGTTGTACTCGATTGCGGTTGAGGTTTCGAAAATGTGGACTTTTCCTCTGGAGCTGTTGGGTATTTTTCTGTACTCGATGTTTGAAAATATCTACTGGATATTGTACTTAATTGAGGAAAGGGCTTTGAAACAGTTGTGCTTAATTGCTGTTGAGATTTCGATAATGTAGATTTTTCCTCTGTAGTTCTCTCTTCCTTTTCTGTACTGGACATTTGAACTGAACTGCTGGATATTGTAGGCGATTGAGGTGATGATTCCAATAATGTTGTACTTGATTGCGGTTGAGATTCCGAAAATGAAGAATTTTCCTCTGGAGATGTTGCGTATTTTTCTGTACTCGATGTTTGAAAATATCTACTGGATATTGTACTCAATTGAGGAAAGGACTTTGAAACAGTTGTGCTTAATTGCTGTTGAGATTCCGATAATGTAGATTTTTCCTCTGTAGTTCTCTCTTCCTTTTCGGTACTGGACATTTGAACGGAAGTACTGGATATTGTTGGCGATTGAGGTGATGATTCAAATAATGTTGTACTTGATTGCGGTTGAGATTCCGAAAATGTAGACTTTTCCTCTGTAGTTCTCTCTCCCCTTTCGGTACTGGACATGTGAACTGAACTACTGGATATTATGGGCGAATGAGGTGATGATTCCAATAATGTTGTACTTGATTGCGGTTCAGATTCCGAAAATGTAGATTTTCCCTCTGTAGTTCTCTCTTCCTTTTCGAAACTGGACATTTGAACTGAACTACTGGATATTGTAGGCGATTGAGGTGATGATTCCAATAATGTTGTACTTGATTGTGTTTGAGATTCCGAAAATGTAGATTTTTCCTCTGTAGTTCTCTCTTCCTTTTCGGTACTGGACATTTGAACTGAACTACTAACTATTGTAGGCGATTGAGGTGATGATTCAAATAATAGTGTACTTGATTGAGGTTGAGATTCCGAAAATGTAGATTTTTCCTCTGTAGTTCTCTCTTCCTTTTCGGTACTGGATATTTGAACTGAACTACTGGATATTGTAGGCGATTGAGGTGATGATTCGAATAATGTTGTACTTGATTGCGGTTGAGATTCCGAAAATGTAGACTTTTCCTCTGTAGTTCTCTCTCCCTTTTCGGTACTGGACATGTGAACTGAACTACTGGATATTATGGGCGAATGAGGTGATGATTCCAATAATGTTGTACTTGATTGCGGTTCAGATTCCGAAAATGTAGATTTTCCCTCTGTAGTTCTCTCTTCCTTTTCGAAACTGGACATTTGAACGGAAGTACTGGATATTGTAGGCAATTGAGATGATGATTCAAATAATGTTGAACTTGATTGCAGCTGAGATTCCGAAAATGTAAATTTTTCCTCTGTAGTTCTCTCTTCCTTTTCGGTACTGGACATTTGAACTGAACTACTAACTATTGTAGGCGATTGAGGTGATGATTCAAATAATGTTGTACTTGATTGAGGTTGAGATTCCGAAAATGTAGATTTTTCCTCTGTAGTTCTCTCTTCCTTTTCGGTACTGGATATTTGAACTGAACTACTGGATATTGTAAACGATTGAGGTGATGATTCCAATAATGTTTTACTTGTTTGCGGTTGAGATTCCGAAAATGTAGACTTTTCCTCTGGACTTGTTGCGTATTTTTCTGCACTCGATGTTTGAAAGTAACTACTGGATATTGTACTCAATTGAGGAAAGGGCTTTGAAACAGTTGTGCTTAATTGCTGTTGAGATTTCGATAATGTAGATTTTTCCTCTGTAGTTATCTCTTCCTTTTCTGTACTGGACATTTGAACTGAAGTACTGGATATTGTAGGCGATTGAGGTGATGATTCCAATAATGTTGTACTCGATTGCGGTTGAGATTTCAAAAATGTGGACTTTTCCTCTGGAGTTGTTGCGTATTTTTCTGTACTCGATGTTTGAAAATAACTACTGGATATTGTACTCAATTGAGGAAAAATCTTTGAAACAGTTGTGCTTGATTGCGGTTGAGATTCCGAAAATGTAGATTTTTCCTCTGTAGTTCTGTCTTCCTTTTCTGTACTGGACATTTGAACTGAACTGCTGGATATTTTAGGCGATTGAGGTGATGATTCCAATAATGTTGTACTTGATTGCGGTTGAGATTCCGAAAATGAAGACTTTTCCTCTGGAGTTGTTGCGTATTTTTCTGTACTCGATGTTTGAAAATATCTACTGGATATTGTACTCAATTGAGGAAAGGACTTTGAAACAGTTGTGCTTAATTGCTGTTGAGATTCCGATAATGTAGATTTTTCCTCTGTAGTTCTCTCTTCCTTTTCGGTACTGGACATTTGAACGGAAGTACTGGATATTGTTGGCGATTGAGGTGATGATTCAAATAATGTTGTACTTGATTGCGGTTGAGATTCCGAAAATGTAGATTTTTCCTCTGTAGTTCTCTCTTCCATTTCGGTACTGGACATTTGAACTGAACTACTGGATATTGTAGGCGATTGAGGTGATGATTCCAATAATGTTGTACTCGATTGCGGTTGAGATTTCGAAAATGTGGACTTTTCCTCTGGAGCTGTTGGGTATTTTTCTGTACTCGATGTTTGAAAATATCTACTGGATATTGTACTTAATTGAGGAAAGGGCTTTGAAACAGTTGTGCTTAATTGCTGTTGAGATTTCGATAATGTAGATTTTTCCTCTGTAGTTCCCTCTTCCTTTTCTGTACTGGACATTTGAACTGAACTGCTGGATATTGTAGGCGATTGAGGTGATGATTCCAATAATGTTGTACTTGATTGCGGTTGAGATTCCGAAAATGAAGACTTTTCCTCTGGAGTTGTTGCGTATTTTTCTGTACTCGATGTTTGAAAATATCTACTGGATATTGTACTCAATTGAGGAAAGGACTTTGAAACAGTTGTGCTTAATTGCTGTTGAGATTCCGATAATGTAGATTTTTCCTCTGTAGTTCTCTCTTCCTTTTCGGTACTGGACATTTGAACGGAAGTACTGGATATTGTTGGCGATTGAGGTGATGATTCAAATAATGTTGTACTTGATTGCGGTTGAGATTCCGAAAATGTAGATTTTTCCTCTGTAGTTCTCTCTTCCTTTTCGGTACTGGACATTTGAACTGAAGTAGATTTTTCCTCTGTAGTTCTCTCTTCCTTTTCGGTACTGGACATTTGAACTGAAGTACTGGATATTGTAGGCGATTGAGGTGATGATTCGAATAATGTTGTACTTGATTGCGGTTGAAATTCCGCAAATGTAGATTTTTCCTCTGTAGTTCTCTCTTCCTTTTCGGTACTCGACATTTGAACTGAACTACTGGATATTGTAGGCGATTGAGGTGATGATTCCAATAATGTTGTACTTGATTGTGTTTGAGATTCCGAAAATGTAGATTTTTCCTCTGTAGTTCTCTCTTCCTTTTCGGTACTGGACATTTGAACTGAAGTAGATTTTTCCTCAGTAGTTCTCTCTTCCTTTTCGGTACTGGACATTTGAACTGAAGTACTGGATATTGTAGGCGATTGAGGTGATGATTCCAATAATGTTGTGCTTGATTGCGGTTGAGATTCCGAAAATGTAGATTTTTCCTCTGTAGTTCTGTCTTCCTTTTCTGTACTGGACATTTGAACTGAACTGCTGGATATTGTAGGCGATTGAGGTGATGATTCCAATAATGTTGTACTTGATTGCGGTTGAGATTCCGAAAATGAAGACTTTTCCTCTGGAGTTGTTGCGTATTTTTCTGTACTCGATGTTTGGAAATATCTACTGGATATTGTACTCAATTGAGGAAAGGACTTTGAAACAGTTGTGCTTAATTGCTGTTGAGATTCCGATAATGTAGATTTTTCCTCTGTAGTTCTCTCTTCCTTTTCGGTACTGGACATTTGAACGGAAGTACTGGATATTGTTGGCGTTTGAGGTGATGATTCAAATAAAGTTGTACTTGATTGCAGTTGAGATTCCGAAAATGTAGATTTTTCCTCTGTAGTTCTCTCTTCCATTTCGGTACTGGACATTTGAACTGAACTACTGGATATTGTAGGCGATTGAGGTGATGATTCCAATAATGTTGTACTCGATTGCGGTTGAGATTTCGAAAATGTGGACTTTTCCTCTGGAGCTGTTGGGTATTTTTCTGTACTCGATGTTTGAAAATATCTACTGGATATTGTACTTAATTGAGAAAAGGGCTTTGAAACAGTTGTGCTTAATTGCTGTTGAGATTTCGATAATGTAGATTTTTCCTCTGTAGTTCCCTCTTCCCTTTCTGTACTGGACATTTGAACTGAACTGCTGGATATTGTAGGCGATTGAGGTGATGATTCCAATAATGTTGTACTTGATTGCGGTTGAGATTCCGAAAATGAAGACTTTTCCTCTGGAGTTCTCTCTCCCTTTTCGGTAGTGGACATGTGAACTGAACTACTGGATATTATGGGCGAATGAGGTGATGATTCCAATAATGTTGTACTTGATTGCGGTTCAGATTCCGAAAATGTAGATTTTCCCTCTGTAGTTCTCTCTTCCTTTTCGAAACTGGACATTTGAACTGAACTACTGGATATTGTAGGCGATTGAGGTGATGATTCCAATAATGTTGTACTTGATTGTGTTTGAGATTCCGAAAATGTAGATTTTTCCTCTGTAGTTCTCTCTTCCTTTTCGGTACTGGACATTTGAACTGAAGTAGATTTTTCCTCAGTAGTTCTCTCTTCCTTTTCGGTACTGGACATTTGAAGTGAACTACTGGATATTGTAGGCGATTGAGGTGACGATTCCAATAATGTTGTACTTGATTGCAGTTGAGATTCCGAAAATGTCGATTTTTCCTCTGGAGTTGTTGCGTATTTTTCTGTACTCGATGTTTGAAAATATCTACTGGATATTGTACTCAATTGAGGAAAGGACTTTGAAACAGTTGTGCTTAATTGCTGTTGAGATTCCGATAATGTAGATTTTTCCTCTGTAGTTCTCTCTTGCTTTTCGGTACTGGACATTTGAACGGAAGTACTGGATATTGCTGGCGATTGAGGTGATGATTCAAATAATGTTGTACTTGATTGCGGTTGAGATTCCGAAAATGTAGATTTTTCCTCTGTAGTTCTCTCTTCCATTTCGGTACTGGACATTTGAACTGAACTACTGGATATTGTAGGCGATTGAGGTGATGATTCCAATAATGTTGTACTCGATTGCGGTTGAGATTTCGAAAATGTGGACTTTTCCTCTGGAGCTGTTGGGTATTTTTCTGTACTCGATGTTTGAAAATATCTACTGGATATTGTACTTAATTGAGGAAAGGGCTTTGAAACAGTTGTGCTTAATTGCTGTTGAGATTTCGATAATGTAGATTTTTCCTCTGTAGTTCTCTCTTCCTTTTCTGTACTAGACATTTGAACTGAACTGCTGGATATTGTAGGCGATTGAGGTGATGATTCCAATAATGTTGTACTTGATTGCGGTTGAGATTCCGAAAATGAAGACTTTTCCTCTGGAGTTGTTGCGTATTTTTCTGTACTCGATGTTTGAAAATATCTACTGGATATTGTACTCAATTGAGGAAAGGACTTTGAAACAGTTGTGCTTAATTGCTGTTGAGATTCCGATAATGTAGATTTTTCCTCTGTAGTTCTCTCTTCCTTTTCGGTACTGGACATTTGAACGGAAGTACTGGATATTGTTGGCGATTGAGGTGATGATTCAAATAATGTTGTACTTGATTGCGGTTGAGATTCCGAAAATGTAGATTTTTCCTCTGTAGTTCTCTCTTCCATTTCGGTAGTGGACATGTGAACTGAACTACTGGATATTATGGGCGAATGAGGTGATGATTCCAATAATGTTGTACTTGATTGCGGTTCAGATTCCGAAAATGTAGATTTTCCCTCTGTAGTTCTCTCTTCCTTTTCGAAACTGGACATTTGAACTGAACTACTGGATATTGTAGGCGATTGAGGTGATGATTCCAATAATGTTGTACTTGATTGTGTTTGAGATTCCGAAAATGTAGATTTTTCCTCTGTAGTTCTCTCTTCCTTTTCGGTACTGGACATTTGAACTGAAGTAGATTTTTCTTCAGTAGTTCTCTCTTCCTTTTCGGTACTGGACATTTGAAGTGAACTACTGGATATTGTAGGCGATTGAGGTGACGATTCCAATAATGTTGTACTTGATTGCAGTTGAGATTCCGAAAATGTAGATTTTTCCTCTGGAGTTGTTGCGTATTTTTCTGTACTCGATGTTTGAAAATATCTACTGGATATTGTACTCAATTGAGGAAAGGACTTTGAAACAGTTGTGCTTAATTGCTGTTGAGATTCCGATAATGTAGATTTTTCCTCTGTAGTTCTCTCTTGCTTTTCGGTACTGGACATTTGAACGGAAGTACTGGATATTGCTGGCGATTGAGGTGATGATTCAAATAATGTTGTACTTGATTGCGGTTGAGATTCCGAAAATGTAGATTTTTCCTTTGTAGTTCTCTCTTCCATTTCGGTACTGGACATTTGAACTGAACTACTGGATATTGTAGGCGATTGAGGTGATGATTCCAATAATGTTGTACTCGATTGCGGTTGAGATTTCGAAAATGTGGACTTTTCCTCTGGAGCTGTTGGGTATTTTTCTGTACTCGATGTTTGAAAATATCTACTGGATATTGTACTTAATTGAGGAAAGGGCTTTGAAACAGTTGTGCTTAATTGCTGTTGAGATTTCGATAATGTAGATTTTTCCTCTGTAGTTCTCTCTTCCTTTTCTGTACTAGACATTTGAACTGAACTGCTGGATATTGTAGGCGATTGAGGTGATGATTCCAATAATGTTGTACTTGATTGCGGTTGAGATTCCGAAAATGAAGACTTTTCCTCTGGAGTTGTTGCGTATTTTTCTGTACTCGATGTTTGAAAATATCTACTGGATATTGTACTCAATTGAGGAAAGAACTTTGAAACAGTTGTGCTTAATTGCTGTTGAGATTCCGATAATGTAGATTTTTCCTCTGTAGTTCTCTCTTCCTTTTCGGTACTGGACATTTGAACGGAAGTACTGGATATTGTTGGCGATTGAGGTGATGATTCAAATAATGTTGTACTTGATTGCGGTTGAGATTCCGAAAATGTAGATTTTTCCTCTGTAGTTCTCTCTTCCATTTCGGTACTGGACATTTGAACTGAACTACTGGATATTGTAGGCGATTGAGGTGATGATTCCAATAATGTTGTACTCGATTGCGGTTGAGATTTCGAAAATGTGGACTTTTCCTCTGGAGCTGTTGGGTATTTTTCTGTACTCGATGTTTGAAAATATCTACTGGATATTTTACTTAATTGAGAAAAGGGCTTTGAAACAGTTGTGCTTAATTGCTGTTGAGATTTCGATAATGTAGATTTTTCCTCTGTAGTTCCCTCTTCCTTTTCTGTACTGGACATTTGAACTGAACTGCTGGATATTGTAGGCGATTGAGGTGATGATTCCAATAATGTTGTACTTGATTGCGGTTGAGATTCCGAAAATGAAGACTTTTCCTCTGGAGTTGTTGCGTATTTTTCTGTACTCGATGTTTGAAAATATCTACTGGATATTGTACTCAATTGAGGAAAGGACTTTGAAACAGTTGTGCTTAATTGCTGTTGAGATTCCGATAATGTAGATTTTTCCTCTGTAGTTCTCTCTTCCTTTTCGGTACTGGACATTTGAACGGAAGTACTGGATATTGTTGGCGATTGAGGTGATGATTCAAATAATGTTGTACTTGATTGCGGTTGAGATTCCGAAAATGTAGACTTTTCCTCTGTAGTTCTCTCTCCCTTTTCGATAGTGGACATGTGAACTGAACTACTGGATATTATGGGCGAATGAGGTGATGATTCCAATAATGTTGTACTTGATTGCGGTTCAGATTCCGAAAATGTAGATTTTCCCTCTGTAGTTCTCTCTTCCTTTTCGAAACTGGACATTTGAACTGAACTACTGGATATTGTAGGCGATTGAGGTGATGATTCCAATAATGTTGTACTTGATTGTGTTTGAGATTCCGAAAATGTAGATTTTTCCTCTGTAGTTCTCTCTTCCTTTTCGGTACTGGACATTTGAACTGAAGAAGATTTTTCCTCAGTAGTTCTCTCTTCCTTTTCGGTACTGGACATTTGAAGTGAACTACTGGATATTGTAGGCGATTGAGGTGACGATTCCAATAATGTTGTACTTGATTGCAGTTGAGATTCCGAAAATGTAGATTTTTCCTCTGGAGTTGTTGCGTATTTTTCTGTACTCGATGTTTGAAAATATCTACTGGATATTGTACTCAATTGAGGAAAGGACTTTGAAACAGTTGTGCTTAATTGCTGTTGAGATTCCGATAATGTAGATTTTTCCTCTGTAGTTCTCTCTTCCTTTTCGGTACTGGACATTTGAACGGAAGTACTGGATATTGTTGGCGATTGAGGTGATGATTCAAATAATGTTGTACTTGATTGCGGTTGAGATTCCGAAAATGTAGATTTTTCCTCTGTAGTTCTCTCTTCCATTTCGGTACTGGACATTTGAACTGAACTACTGGATATTGTAGGCGATTGAGGTGATGATTCCAATAATGTTGTACTCGATTGCGGTTGAGATTTCGAAAATGTGGACTTTTCATCTGGAGCTGTTGGGTATTTTTCTGTACTCGATGTTTGAAAATATCTACTGGATATTGTACTTAATTGAGGAAAGGGCTTTGAAACAGTTGTGCTTAATTGCTGTTGAGATTTCGATAATGTAGATTTTTCCTCTGTAGTTCTCTCTTCCTTTTCTGTACTGGACATTTGAACTGAACTGCTGGATATTGTAGGCGATTGAGGTGATGATTCCAATAATGTTGTACTTGATTGCGGTTGAGATTCCGAAAATGAAGACTTTTCCTCTGGAGTTGTTGCGTATTTTTCTGTACTCGATGTTTGAAAATATCTACTGGATATTGTACTCAATTGAGGAAAGGACTTTGAAACAGTTGTGCTTAATTGCTGTTGAGATTCCGATAATGTAGATTTTTCCTCTGTAGTTCTCTCTTCCTTTTCGGTACTGGAAATTTGAACGGAAGTACTGGATATTGTTGGCGATTGAGGTGATGATTCAAATAATGTTGTACTTGATTGCGGTTGAGATTCCGAAAATGTAGACTTTTCCTCTGTAGTTCTCTCTCCCTTTTCGGTACTGGACATGTGAACTGAACTACTGGATATTATGGGCGAATGAGGTGATGATTCCAATAATGTTGTACTTGATTGCGGTTCAGATTCCGAAAATGTAGATTTTCCCTCTGTAGTTCTCTCTTCCTTTTCGAAACTGGACATTTGAACTGAACTACTGGATATTGTAGGCGATTGAGGTGATGATTCCAATAATGTTGTACTTGATTGTGTTTGAGATTCCGAAAATGTAGATTTTTCCTCTGTAGTTCTCTCTTCCTTTTCGGTACTGGACATTTGAACTGAACTACTAACTATTGTAGGCGATTGAGGTGATGATTCAAATAATGTTGTACTTGATTGAGGTTGAGATTCCGAAAATGTAGATTTTTCCTCTGCAGTTCTCTCTTCCTTTTCGGTACTGGATATTTGAACTGAACTACTGGATATTGTAGGCGATTGAGGTGATGATTCGAATAATGTTGTACTTGATTGCGGTTGAGATTCCGAAAATGTAGACTTTTCCTCTGTAGTTCTCTCTCCCTTTTCGGTACTGGACATGTGAACTGAACTACTGGATATTATGGGCGAATGAGGTGATGATTCCAATAATGTTGTACTTGATTGCGGTTCAGATTCCGAAAATGTAGATTTTCCCTCTGTAGTTCTCTCTTCCTTTTCGAAACTGGACATTTGAACGGAAGTTCTGGATATTGTAGGCGATTGAGATGATGATTCAAATAATGTTGTACTTGATTGCAGCTGAGATTCCGAAAATGTAAATTTTTCCTCTGTAGTTCTCTCTTCCTTTTCGGTACTGGACATTTGAACTGAACTACTAACTATTGTAGGCGATTGAGGTGATGATTCAAATAATGTTGTACTTGATTGAGGTTGAGATTCCGAAAATGTAGATTTTTCCTCTGTAGTTCTCTCTTCCTTTTCGGTACTGGATATTTGAACTGAACTACTGGATATTGTAGACGATTGAGGTGATGATTCCAATAATGTTTTACTTGTTTTCAATTGAGATTCCGAAAATGTAGACTTTTCCTCTGGACTTGTTGCGTATTTTTCTGCACTCGATGTTTGAAAGTAACTACTGGATATTGTACTCAATTGAGGAAAGGGCTTTGAAACAGTTGTGCTTAATTGCTGTTGAGATTTCGATAATGTAGATTTTTCCTCTGTAGTTCTCTCTTCCTTTTCTGTACTGGACATTTGAACTGAAGTACTGGATATTGTAGGCGATTGAGGTGATGATTCCAATAATGTTGTACTCGATTGCGGTTGAGATTTCGAAAATGTGGACTTTTCCTCTGGAGTTGTTGCGTATTTTTCTGTACTCGGTGTTTGAAAATAACTACTGGATATTGTACTCAATTGAGGAAAAATCTTTGAAACAGTTGTGCTTGATTGCGGTTGAGATTCCGAAAATGTAGATTTTTCCTCTGTAGTTCTGTCTTCCTTTTCTGTACTGGACATTTGAACTGAGCTGCTGGATATTGTAGGCGATTGAGGTGATGATTCCAATAATGTTGTACTTGATTGCGGTTGAGATTCCGAAAATGAAGACTTTTCCTCTGGAGTTGTGGCGTATTTTTCTGTACTCGATGTTTGAAAATATCTACTGGATATTGTACTCAATTGAGGAAAGGACTTTGAAACAGTTGTGCTTAATTGCTGTTGAGATTCCGATAATGTAGATTTTTCCTCTGTAGTTCTCTCTTCCTGTTCGGTACTGGACATTTGAACGGAAGTACTGGATATTGTTGGCGATTGAGGTGATGATTCAAATAATGTTGTACTTGATTGCGGTTGAGATTCCGAAAATGTAGATTTTTCCTCTGTAGTTCTCTCTTCCATTTCGGTACTGGACATTTGAACTGAACTACTGGATATTGTAGGCGATTGAGGTGATGATTCCAATAATGTTGTACTCGATTGCGGTTGAGATTTCGAAAATGTGGACTTTTCCTCTGGAGCTGTTGGGTATTTTTCTGTACTCGATGTTTGAAAGTATCTACTGGATATTGTACTCAATTGAGGAAAGGACTTTGAAACAGTTGTGCTTAATTGCTGTTGAGATTTCGATAATGTAGATTTTTCCTCTGTAGTTCCCTCTTCCTTTTCTGTACTGGACATTTGAACTGAACTGCTGGATATTGTAGGCGATTGAGGTGATGATTCCAATAATGTTGTACTTGATTGCGGTTGAGATTCCGAAAATGAAGACTTTTCCTCTGGAGTTGTTGCGTATTTTTCTGTACTCGATGTTTGAAAATATCTACTGGATATTGTACTCAATTGAGGAAAGGACTTTGAAACAGTTGTGCTTAATTGCTGTTGAGATTCCGATAATGTAGATTTTTCCTCTGTAGTTCTCTCTTCCTTTTCGGTACTGGACATTTGAACGGAAGTACTGGATATTGTTGGCGATTGAGGTGATGATTCAAATAATGTTGTACTTGATTGCGGTTGAGATTCCGAAAATGTAGACTTTTCCTCTGTAGTTCTCTCTCCCTTTTCGGTAGTGGACATGTGAACTGAACTACTGGATATTATGGGCGAATGAGGTGATGATTCCAATAATGTTGTACTTGATTGCGGTTCAGATTCCGAAAATGTAGATTTTCCCTCTGTAGTTCTCTCTTCCTTTTCGAAACTGGACATTTGAACTGAACTACTGGATATTGTAGGCGATTGGGGTGATGATTCCAATAATGTTGTACTTGATTGTGTTTGAGATTCCGAAAATGTAGATTTTTCCTCTGTAGTTCTCTCTTCCTTTTCGGTACTGGACATTTGAACTGAAGTAGATTTTTCTTCAGTAGTTCTCTCTTCCTTTTCGGTACTGGACATTTGAAGTGAACTACTGGATATTGTAGGCGATTGAGGTGACGATTCCAATAATGTTGTACTTGATTGCAGTTGAGATTCCGAAAATGTAGATTTTTCCTCTGGAGTTGTTGCGTATTTTTCTGTACTCGATGTTTGAAAATATCTACTGGATATTGTACTCAATTGAGGAAAGGACTTTGAAACAGTTGTGCTTAATTGCTGTTGAAATTCCGATAATGTAGATTTTTCCTCTGTAGTTCTCTCTTGCTTTTCGGAACTGGACATTTGAACGGAAGTACTGGATATTGTTGGCGATTGAGGTGATGATTCAAATAATGTTGTACTTGATTGCGGTTGAGATTCCGAAAATGTAGATTTTTCCTCTGTAGTTCTCTCTTCCATTTCGGTACTGGACATTTGAACTGAACTACTGGATATTGTAGGCGATTGAGGTGATGATTCCAATAATGTTGTACTCGATTGCGGTTGAGATTTCGAAAATGTGGACTTTTCCTCTGGAGCTGTTGGGTATTTTTCTGTACTCGATGTTTGAAAATATCTACTGGATATTGTACTTAATTGAGGAAAGGGCTTTGAAACAGTTGTGCTTAATTGCTGTTGAGATTTCGATAATGTAGATTTTTCCTCTGTAGTTCCCTCTTCCTTTTCTGTACTGGACATTTGAACTGAACTGCTGGATATTGTAGGCGATTGAGGTGATGATTCCAAAAATGTTGTACTTGATTGCGGTTGAGATTCCGAAAATGAAGACTTTTCCTCTGGAGTTGTTGCGTATTTTTCTGTACTCGATGTTTGAAAATATCTACTGGATATTGTACTCAATTGAGGAAAGGACTTTGAAACAGTTGTGCTTAATTGCTGTTGAGATTCCGATAATGTAGATTTTTCCTCTGTAGTTCTCTCTTCCTTTTCGGTACTGGACATTTGAACGGAAGTACTGGATATTGTTGGCGATTGAGGTGATGATTCAAATAATGTTGTACTTGATTGCGGTTGAGATTCCGAAAATGTAGACTTTTCCTCTGTAGTTCTCTCTCCCTTTTCGGTAGTGGACATGTGAACTGAACTACTGGATATTATGGGCGAATGAGGTGATGATTCCAATAATGTTGTACTTGATTGCGGTTCAGATTCCGAAAATGTAGATTTTCCCTCTGTAGTTCTCTCTTCCTTTTCGAAACTGGACATTTGAACTGAACTACTGGATATTGTAGGCGATTGAGGTGATGATTCCAATAATGTTGTACTTGATTGTGTTTGAGATTCCGAAAATGTAGATCTTTCCTCTGTAGTTCTCTCTTCCTTTTCGGTACTGGACATTTGAACTGAAGTAGATTTTTCCTCAGTAGTTCTCTCTTCCTTTTCGGTACTGGACATTTGAAGTGAACTACTGGATATTGTAGGCGATTGAGGTGACGATTCCAATAATGTTGTACTTGATTGCAGTTGAGATTCCGAAAATGTAGATTTTTCCTCTGGAGTTGTTGCGTATTTTTCTGTACTCGATGTTTGAAAATATCTACTGGATATTGTACTCAATTGAGGAAAGGACTTTGAAACAGTTGTGCTTAATTGCTGTTGAGATTCCGATAATGTAGATTTTTCCTCTGTAGTTCTCTCTTGCTTTTCGGAACTGGACATTTGAACGGAAGTACTGGATATTGTTGGCGATTGAGGTGATGATTCAAATAATGTTGTACTTGATTGCGGTTGAGATTCCGAAAATGTAGATTTTTCCTCTGTAGTTCTCTCTTCCATTTCGGTACTGGACATTTGAACTGAACTACTGGATATTGTAGGCGATTGAGGTGATGATTCCAATAATGTTGTACTCGATTGCGGTTGAGATTTCGAAAATGTGGACTTTTCCTCTGGAGCTGTTGGGTATTTTTCTGTACTCGATGTTTGAAAATATCTACTGGATATTGTACTTAATTGAGGAAAGGGCTTTGAAACAGTTGTGCTTAATTGCTGTTGAGATTTCGATAATGTAGATTTTTCCTCTGTAGTTCTCTCTTCCTTTTCTGTACTGGACATTTGAACTGAACTGCTGGATATTGTAGGCGATTGAGGTGATGATTCCAATAATGTTGTACTTGATTGCGGTTGAGATTCCGAAAATGAAGACTTTTCCTCTGGAGTTGTTGCGTATTTTTCTGTACTCGATGTTTGAAAATATCTACTGGATATTGTACTCAATTGAGGAAAGGACTTTGAAACAGTTGTGCTTAATTGCTGTTGAGATTCCGATAATGTAGATTTTTCCTCTGTAGTTCTCTCTTCCTTTTCGGTACTGGACATTTGAACGGAAGTACTGGATATTGTTGGCGATTGAGGTGATGATTCAAATAATGTTGTACTTGATTGCGGTTGAGATTCCGAAAATGTAGACTTTTCCTCTGTAGTTCTCTCTCCCTTTTCGGTACTGGACATGTGAACTGAACTACTGGATATTATGGGCGAATGAGGTGATGATTCCAATAATGTTGTACTTGATTGCGGTTCAGATTCCGAAAATGTAGATTTTCCCTCTGTAGTTCTCTCTTCCTTTTCGAAACTGGACATTTGAACTGAACTACTGGATATTGTAGGCGATTGAGGTGATGATTCCAATAATGTTGTACTTGATTGTGTTTGAGATTCCGAAAATGTAGATTTTTCCTCTGTAGTTCTCTCTTCCTTTTCGGCACTGGACATTTGAACTGAACTACTAACTATTGTAGGCGATTGAGGTGATGATTCAAATAATGTTGTACTTGATTGAGATTGAGATTCCGAAAATGTAGATTTTTCCTCTGCAGTTCTCTCTTCCTTTTCGGTACTGGATATTTGAACTGAACTACTGGATATTGTAGGCGATTGAGGTGATGTTTCGAATAATGTTGTACTTGATTGCGGTTGAGATTCCGAAAATGTAGACTTTTCCTCTGTAGTTCTCTCTCCCTTTTCGGTACTGGACATGTGAACTGAACTACTGGATATTATGGGCGAATGAGGTGATGATTCCAATAATGTTGTACTTGATTGCGGTTCAGATTCCGAAAATGTAGATTTTCCCTCTGTAGTTCTCTCTTCCTTTTCGAAACTGGACATTTGAACGGAAGTACTGGATATTGTAGGCGATTGAGATGATGATTCAAATAATGTTGTACTTGATTGCAGCTGAGATTCCGAAAATGTAAATTTTTCCTCTGTAGTTCTCTCTTCCTTTTCGGTACTGGACATTTGAACTGAACTACTAACTATTGTAGGCGATTGAGGTGATGATTCAAATAATGTTGTACTTGATTGAGGTTGAGATTCCGAAAATGTAGATTTTTCCTCTGTAGTTCTCTCTTCCTCTTCGGTACTGGATATTTGAACTGAACTACTGGATATTGTAGACGATCGAGGTGATGATTCCAATAATGTTTTACTTGTTTGCGGTTGAGATTCCGAAAATGTAGACTTTTCCTCTCTACTTGTTGCGTATTTTTCTGCACTCGATGTTTGAAAGTAACTACTGGATATTGTACTCAATTGAGGAAAGGGCTTTGAAACAGTTGTGCTTAATTGCTGTTGAGATTTCGATAATGTAGATTTTTCCTCTGTAGTTCTCTCTTCCTTTTCTGTACTGGACATTTGAACTGAAGTACTGGATATTGTAGGCGATTGAGGTGATGATTCCAATAATGTTGTACTCGATTGCGGTTGAGATTTCGAAAATGTGGACTTTTCCTCTGGAGTTGTTGCGTATTTTTCTGTACTCGGTGTTTGAAAATAACTACTGGATATTGTACTCAATTGAGGAAAAATCTTTGAAACAGTTGTGCTTGATTGCGGTTGAGATTCCGAAAATGTAGATTTTTCCGCTGTAGTTCTGTCTTCCTTTTCTGTACTGGACATTTGAACTGAGCTGCTGGATATTGTAGGCGATTGAGGTGATGATTCCAATAATGTTGTACTTGATTGCGGTTGAGATTCCGAAAATGAAGACTTTTCCTCTGGAGTTGTTGCGTATTTTTCTGTACTCGATGTTTGAAAATATCTACTGGATATTGTACTCAATTGAGGAAAGGACTTTGAAACAGTTGTGCTTAATTGCTGTTGAGATTCCGATAATGTAGATTTTTCCTTTGTAGTTCTCTCTTCCTTTTCGGTACTGGACATTTGAACGGAAGTACTGGATATTGTTGGCGATTGAGGTGATGATTCAAATAATGTTGTACTTGATTGCGGTTGAGATTCCGAAAATGTAGATTTTTCCTCTGTAGTTCTCTCTTCCATTTCGGTACTGGACATTTGAACTGAACTACTGGATATTGTAGGCGATTGAGGTGATGATTCCAATAATGTTGTACTCGATTGCGGTTGAGATTTCGAAAATGTGGACTTTTCCTCTGGAGCTGTTGGGTATTTTTCTGTACTCGATGTTTGAAAATATCTACTGGATATTGTACTTAATTGAGGAAAGGGCTTTGAAACAGTTGTGCTTAATTGCTGTTGAGATTTCGATAATGTAGATTTTTCCTCTGTAGTTCCCTCTTCCTTTTCTGTACTGGACATTTGAACTGAACTGCTGGATATTGTAGGCGATTGAGGTGATGATTCCAATAATGTTGTACTTGATTGCGGTTGAGATTCCGAAAATGAAGACTTTTCCTCTGGAGTTGTTGCGTATTTTTCTGTACTCGATGTTTGAAAATATCTACTGGATATTGTACTCAATTGAGGAAAGGACTTTGAAACAGTTGTGCTTAATTGCTGTTGAGATTCAGATAATGTAGATTTTTCCTCTGTAGTTCTCTCTTCCTTTTCGGTACTGGACATTTGAACGGAAGTACTGGATATTGTTGGCGATTGAGGTGATGATTCAAATAATGTTGTACTTGATTGCGGTTGAGATTCCGAAAATGTAGACTTTTCCTCTGTAGTTCTCTCTCCCTTTTCGGTAGTGGACATGTGAACTGAACTACTGGATATTATGGGCGAATGAGGTGATGATTCCAATAATGTTGTACTTGATTGCGGTTCAGATTCCGAAAATGTAGATTTTCCCTCTGTAGTTCTCTCTTCCTTTTCGAAACTGGACATTTGAACTGAACTACTGGATATTGTAGGCGATTGAGGTGATGATTCCAATAATGTTGTACTTGATTGTGTTTGAGATTCCGAAAATGTAGATTTTTCCTCTGTAGTTCTCTCTTCCTTTTCGGTACTGGACATTTGAACTGAAGTAGATTTTTCCTCAGTAGTTCTCTCTTCCTTTTCGGTACTGGACATTTGAACGGAAGTACTGGATATTGTTGGCGATTGAGGTGATGATTCAAATAATGTTGTACTTGATTGCGGTTGAGATTCCGAAAATGTAGACTTTTCCTCTGTAGTTCTCTCTCCCTTTTCGGTAGTGGACATGTGAACTGAACTACTGGATATTATGGGCGAATGAGGTGATGATTCCAATAATGTTGTACTTGATTGCGGTTCAGATTTCGATAATGTAGATTTTTCCTCTGTAGTTCTCTCTTCCTTTTCGAAACTGGACATTTGAACTGAACTACTGGATATTGTAGGCGATTGAGGTGACGATTCCAATAATGTTGTACTTGATTGCAGTTGAGATTCCGAAAATGTAGATTTTTCCTCTGGAGTTGTTGCGTATTTTTCTGTACTCGATGTTTGAAAATATCTACTGGATATTGTACTCAATTGAGGAAAGGACTTTGAAACAGTTGTGCTTAATTGCTGTTGAGATTCCGATAATGTAGATTTTTCCTCTGTAGTTCTCTCTTCCTTTTCGGTACTGGACATTTGAACGGAAGTACTGGATATTGTTGGCGATTGAGGTGATGACTCAAATAATGTTGTACTTGATTGCGGTTGAGATTCCGCAAATGTAGATTTTTCCTCTGTTGTTCTCTCTTCCTTTTCGGTACTGGACATTTGAACTGAACTACTGGATATTGTAGGCGATTGAGGTGATGATTCCAATAATGTTTTACTTGATTGCGGCTGAGATTCCGAAAATGTAGACTTTTCCTCTGGAGTTGTTGGGTATTTTTCTGTACTCGATGTTTGAAAATATCTACTGGATATTGTACTCAATTGAGGAAAGGGCTTTGAAACAGTTGTGCTTAATTGCTGTTGAGATTCCGATAATGTAGATTTTTCCTCTGTAGTTCTCTCTTCCTTTTCGGTACTGGACATTTTAACGGAAGTACTGGATATTGTAGGCGATTGAGATGATGATTCAAATAATGTTGTACTTGATTGCAGTTGAGATTCCGAAAATGTAGATTTTTCCTCTGTAGTTCTCTCTTCCTTTTCGGTACTGGACATTTGAACTGAAGTACTGGATATTGTAGGCGATTGAGGTGATGATTCCAATAATGTTGTACTCGATTGCGGTTGAGATTTCGAAAATGTGGACTTTTCCTCTGGAGTTTTTGCGTATTTTTCTGTACTCGATATTTGAAAATAACTACTGGATATTGAACTCAATTGAGGAAAAATCTTTGAAATAGTTGTGCTTGATTGCGGTTGAGATTCCGAAAATGTAGATTTTTCCTCTGTAGTTCTGTCTTCCTTTTCGGTACTGGACATTTGAACTGAACTGCTGGATATTGTAGGCGATTGAGGTGATGATTCCAATAATGTTGTACTTGATTGCGGTTGAGATTCCGAAAATGTAGACTTTTCCTCTGGAGTTGTTGCGTATTTTTCTGTACTCGATGTTTGAAAATATTTACTGGATATTGTACTCAATTGAGGAAAGGACTTTGAAACAGTTGTGCTTATTTGCTGTAGAGATTCCGATAATGTAGATTTTTTCTCTGTAGTTCTCTCTTCCTTTTCGGTACTGGACATTTGAACGGAAGTACTGGATATTGTTGGCGATTGAGGTGATGATTCAAATAATGTTGTACTTGATTGCGGTTGAGATTCCGAAAATGTAGACTTTTCCTCTGTAGTTCTCTCTCCCTTTTCGGTACTGGACATGTGAACTGAACTACTGGATATTATGGGCGAATGAGGTGATGATTCCAATAATGTTGTACTTGATTGCGGTTCAGATTCCGAAAATGTAGATTTTTCCTCTGTAGTTCTCTCTTCCTTTTCGATACTGGACATTTGAACTGAACTACTGGATATTCTAGGCGATTGAGGTGATGATTCCAATAATGTTGTACTTGATTGTGTTTGAGATTCCGAAAATGTAGATTTTTCCTCTGTAGTTCTGTCTTCCTTTTCGGTACTGGACATTTGAACTGAACTGCTGGATATTGTAGGCGATTGAGGTGATGATTCCAATAATGTTGTACTTGATTGCGGTTGAGATTCCGAAAATGAAGACTTTTCCTCTGGAGTTGTTGCGTATTTTTCTGTACTCGATGTTTGAAAATATCTACTGGATATTGTACTCATTTGAGGAAAGGGCTTTGAAACAGTTGTGCTTAATTGCTGTTGAGATTCCGATAATATAGATTTTTCCTCTGTAGTTCTCTCTTCCTTTTCGGTACTGGACATTTGAACGGAAGTACTGGATATTGTAGGCGATTGAGATGATGATTCAAATAATGTTGTACTTGATTGCAGTTGAGATTCCGAAAATGTAGATTTTTCCTCTGTAGTTCTCTCTTCCTTTTCGGAACTGGACATTTGAACTGAAGTACTGGATATTGTAGGCGATTGAGGTGATGATTCCAATAATGTTGTACTCGATTGCGGTTGAGATTTCAAAAATGTAGACTTTTCCTCTGGAGTTGTTGCGTATTTTTCTGTACTCGATGTTTGAAAATAACTACTAGATTTTGTACTCAATTGAGGAAAAAACTTTGAAACAGTTGTGCTTGATTGCGGTTGAGATTCCGAAAATGTAGATTTTTCCTCTGTAGTTCTGTCTTCCTTTTCGGTACTGGAAATTAGAACTGAACTGCTGGATATTGCAGGCGATTGAGGTGATGATTCCAATAATGTTGTACTTGATTGTGTTTGAGATTCCGAAAATGTAGATTTTTCCTGTGTAGTTCTCTCTTCCTTTTCGGTACTGGACATGTGAACTGAAGTACTGGATATTGAAGGCGATTGAGATGATGATTCCCATAATGTTGTTCTCGAATGCGGTTGAGATTCCGAAAATGTAGATTTTTCCTCTGGAGTTGTTGCGTATTTTTCTGTACTCGATGTTTGAAAATATCTACTGGATATTGTACTCAATTGAGGAAAGGACTTTGAAACAGTTGTGCTTAATTGCTGTTGAGATTCCGATAATGTAGATTTTTCCTCTGTAGTTCTCTCTTCCTTTTCGGTACTGGACATTTGAACGGAAGTACTGGATATTGTTGGCGGTTGAGGTGATGATTCAAATAATGTTGTACTTGATTGCGGGTGAGATTCCGAAAATGTAGACTTTTCTTCTGTAGTTCTCTTTTCCTTTTCGGTACTGGACATTTGAACTGAACTACTGGATATTGTAGGCGATTGAGGTGATGATTCCAATAATGTTTTACTTGATTGCGGTTGAGATTCCGAAAATGTAGACTTTTCCTCTGGAGTTGTTGGGTATTTTTCTGTACTCGATGTTTGAAAATATCTACTGGATATTGTACTCATTTGAGGAAAGGGCTTTGAAACAGTTGTGCTTAATTGCTGTTGAGATTCCGATAATGTAGATTTTTCCTCTGTAGTTCTCTCTTCCTTTTCGGTACTGGACATTTGAACGGAAGTACTGGATATTGTAGGCGATTGAGATGATGATTCAAATAATGTTGTACTTGATTGCAGTTGAGATTCCGAAAATGTAGATTTCTCCTCTGTAGTTCTCTCTTCCTTTTCGGTACTGGACATTTGAACTGAAGTACTGGATATTGTAGGCGATTGAGGTGATGATTCCAATAATGTTGTACTCGATTGCGGTTGAGATTTCGAAAATGTAGACTTTTCCTCTGGAGTTGTTGCGTATTTTTCTGTACTCGATGTTTGAAAATAACTACTGGATTTTGTACTCAATTGAGGAAAAAACTTTGAAACAGTTGTGCTTGATTGTGGTTCAGATTCCGAAAATGTAGATTTTTCCTCTGTAGTTCTCTCTTCCTTTTCGATACTGGACATTTGAACTGAACTACTGGATATTGTAGGCGATTGAGGTGATGATTCCAATAATGTTGTACTTGATTGTGTTTGAGATTCTGAAAATGTAGATTTTTCCTGTGTAGTTCTCTCTTCCTTTTCCGTACTGGACATGTGAACTGAAGTACTGGATATTGAAGGCGATTGAGATGATGATTCCCATAATGTTGTTCTCGATTGCGGTTGAGATTCCGAAAATGTAGATTTTTCCTCTGGAGTTGTTGCGTATTTTTCTGTACTCGATGTTTGAAAATATCTACTGGTTATTGTACTCAATTGAGGAAAGGACTTTGAAACAGCTGTGCTTAATTGCTGTTGAGATTCCGATAATGTAGATTTTTCCTCCGTAGTTCTCTCTTCCTTTTCGGTACTGGACATTTGAACGGAAGTACTGGATATTGTTGGCGGTTGAGGTGATGATTCAAATAATGTTGTACTTGATTGCGGGTGAGATTCCGAAAATGTAGACTTTTCCTCTGTAGTTCTCTCTCCCTTTTCGGTACTGGACATGTGAACTGAAGTACTGGATATTGTAGGCGATTGAGGTGATGATTCCAATAATGTTGTACTCGATTGCGGTTGAGATTTTGAAAATGTGGACTTTTCCTCTTGAGTTGTTGCGTATTTTTCTGTACTCGATGTTTGAAAATATCTACTGGATATTGTACTCAATTGAGGAAAGGACTTTGAAACAGTTGTGCCTAATTGCTGTTGAGATTCCGATAATGTAGATTTTTCCTCTGTAGTTCTCTCTTCCTTTTCGGTACTGGACATTTGAACGGAACTACTGGATATTGTTGGCGATTGAGGTGATGATTCAAATAAAGATGTACTTGATTGCGGGTGAGATTCCGAAAATGTAGACTTTTCCTCTGTAGTTCTCTCTCCCTTTTCGGTACTGGACATGTGAACTGAACTTCTGAATATTGTAGGCGATTGAGGTGATGATTCCAATAATGTTGTACTTGATTGTGTTTGAGATTTCGAAAATGTAGATTTTTCCTCTGTAGTTCTCTCTTCCTTTTCGGTACTGGACATTTGAACTGAAGTAGACATTTCCTCAGTAGTTCTCTCTTCCTTTTCGGTACTGGACAGTTGAACGGAAGTACTGGATATTGTTGGCGATTGAGGTGATGATTCAAATAATGTTGTACTTGATTGCGATTGAGATTCCGAAAATGTAGATTTTTCCTCCGTAGTTCTCTCTTCCTTTACGGTACTGGACATTTGAACTGAAGTACTGGATATATTAGGCGATTGAGGTGATGTTTCAAATAATGATGTACTTGATTGCGGTTGAGATTCCGAAAATGTAGACTTTTCCTCTGGAGTTGTTGCGTGTTTTTCTGTACTCGATGTTTGAAAATATCTACTGGATATTGTACTCAATTGAGGAAAGGACTTTGAAACAGTTGTGCTTAATTGCTGTTGAGATTCCGATAATGTAGATTTTTCCTCTGTAGTTCTCTCTTTCTTTTCGGTACTGGACATTTGAACTGAAGTACTGGATATTGTAGGCCATTGAGGTGATGATTCCAATAATGTTGTACTCGATTGCGGTTGAGATTCCGAAAATGTAGACTTTTCCTCTGGAGTTGTTGCGTGTTTTTCTGTACTCGATGTTTGAAAATATCTACTGGATATTCTACTCAACTGAGGAAAGGACTTTGAAACAGTTGTGCCTAATTGCTGTTGAGATTCCGATAATGTAGATTTTTCCTCTGTAGTTCTCTCTTCCTTTTCGGTACTGGACATTTGAACTGAACTACTGGATATTGTAGGCGATTGAAGTGATGATTCCAATAATGTTGAACTTGATTGCGGTAGAGATTCCGAAAATGAAGACATTTCCTCTGGAGTTGTTGCGTGTTTTTCTGTACTCGATGTTTGTAAATAACTACTGGATATTGTACTCAATTGAGGAAAAGACGTTGAAACAGTTGTGCTTGATTGCGGTTGAGATTCCGAAAATGTAGATTTTTCCTCTGTACTTCTGTCTTCCTTTTCGGTACTGGACATTTGAACTGAACTACTGGATTTTGTAGGCGATTGAGGTGATGATTCCAATAATGTTGTACTTGATTGTGTTTGAGATTCCGAAAATGTAGATTTTTCCTCTGTAGTTCTCTCTTCCTTTTCGGAACTGGACATTTGAACTGAAGTACTAGATATTGTAGGCGATTGAGGTGCTGATTCCAATAATGATGCACTTGATTGCGTTTGAGATTCCGGAAATGTAGACATTTCCTCTGTAGTTCTCTCTTCCTTTTCGGTACTGGACATGTGAACTGAAGTACTGGATATTGTTGGCGATTGAGGTAATGATTCCAATAATGTTATATTTGGTTGTGTTTGAGATTCCGAAAATGAAGACTTTTCCTCTGTAGTTCTCTCTTCCTTTTCGGTACTGGTCTTTTGAACTGAAGTACTGGATATTGAAGGCGATTGAGATGATGATTCCCATAATGTTGTACTCGATTGCGGTTGAGATTCCGAAAATGTAGACTTTTCTTCTGGAGTTGTTGCGTATTTTTCTGTACTCGATGTTTGAAAATATCTACTGGATATTGTACTCAATTGAGGAAAGGACTTTGAAACAGTTGTGCTTAATTGCTGTTGAGATTCCGATAATGTAGATTTTTCCTCTGTAGTTCTCTCTTCATTTTCGGTACTGGACATTTGAACGGAAGTACTGGATATTGTTGGCGATTGAGGTGATGATTCAAATAATGTTGTACTTGATTGCGGTTGAGATTCCGAAAATGTAGATTTTTCCTCTGTAGTTTTCTCTTCCTTTTCGGTACTGGACATTTGAACTGAACTACTGGATATTGTAGGCGATTGAGGTGATGATTCAAATAATGTTGTACATGATTGCGGTTGAGATTCCGAAATTGTAGATTTTTCCTCTGTAGTTCTCTCTTCCTTTTCGGTACTGGACATTTGAAATGAAGTACTGGATATTGTAGGCGATTGAGGTGCTGATTCCAATAATGATGTACTTGATTGCGTTTGAGATTCCGAAAATTTAGACATTTCCTCTGTAGTTCTCTCTTCCTTTTCGGTACTGGACATGTGAACTGAAGTACTGGAAATTGTTGGCGATTGAGGTAATGATTCCAATAATGTTGCATTTGGTTGTGTTTGAGATTCCGAAAATGAAGACTTTTCCTCTGTAGTTCTCTCTTCCTTTTCGGTACTGGTCTTTTGAACTGAAGTACTGGATATTGTAGGCGATTGAGGTGATGATTTCAATAATGTTGGACTCGATTGCGGTTGAGATTCCGAAAATGTAGATATTTCCTCTGTAGTTCTCTCTTCCTTTTCGGTACTGGACATTTGAACTGAACTACTGGATTTTGTAGGCGATTGAGGTGATGATTCCAATAATGTTGTACTTGATTGTGTTTGAGATTCCGAAAATGTAGATTTTTCCTCTGTAGTTCTCTCTTCCTTTTCGGTACTGGACATTTGAACTGAAGTACTGGATATTGTAGGCGATTGAGGTGCTGATTCTAATAATGATATACTTGATTGCGTTTGAGATTCCGAAAATGTAGACATTTCCTCTGTAGTTCTCTCTTTCTTTTCGGTACTGGACATGTGAACTGAAGTACTGGATATTGTTGGCGAAGTAGGTAATGATTCCAATAATGTTGTATTTAGTTGTGTTTGAGATCCCGAAAATGAAGACTTTTCCTCTGTTCTCTCTTCCTTTTCGGTACTGGTCTTTTGAACTGAAGTACTGGATATTGGAGGCGATTGAGATGATGATTCCCATAATGTTGTACTCGATTGCGGTTGAGATTCCGAAAATGTAGTCTTTTCCTCTGAAGTTGTTGCGTATTTTTCTGTACTCCATGTTTGAAAATATCTACTGGATATTGTACTCAATTGAGGAAAGGACTTTGAAACAGTTGTGCTTAATTGCTGTTGAGATTCCGATAATGTAGATTTTTCCTCTGTAGTTCTCTCTTCCTTTTCGGTACTGGACATTTGAACGGAAGTACTTGATATTGTTGGCGATTGAGGTGATGATTCAAATAATGTTGTACTTGATTGCGGTTGAGATTCCGAAAATGTAGATTTTTCCTCTGTAATTCTCTCTTCCTTTTCGGTACTGGACATTTGAACTGAAGTACTGGATATATTAGGCGATTGAGGTGATGATTCCAATAATGATGTACTTGATTGCGGTTGAGATTCCGAAAATGTATACTTTTCCTCTGGAGTTGTTGCGTATTTTTCTGTACTCGATTTTTGAAAATATCTACTGGATATTGTACTCAATTGAGAAAAGGACTTTGAAACAGTTGTGCTTGATTGCGGTTGAGATTCCGAAAATGTAGACTTTTCCTCTGTAGTTCTCTCTTCCTTTTCGGTACTGGACATTTGAACTGAAGTAGATTTTTCCTCTGTAGTTCTCTCTTCCTTTTCGGTACTGGACATTTGAACGGAAGTACTGGATATTGTAGGCGATTGAGATGATGATTCAAATAATGTTGTACTTGATTGCGGTTGAGATTCCGAAAATGTAGATTTTTCCTCTGTAGTTCTCTCTTCCATTTCGGTACTGGACATTTGAACTGAACTACTGGATATTGTAGGCGATTGAGGTGATGATTTGAATAATGTTGTACTTGATTGCGGTTGAGATTCCGAAAATGTAGATTTTTCCTCTGTAGTTCTCTCTTCCTTTTCGGTACTGGACATTTGAACTGAACTACTGAAAATTGTAGGCGATTGAGATGATGATTCAAATAATGTTGTACTTGATTGCGGTTGAGATTCCGAAAATGTAGATTTTTCCTCTGTAGTTCTCTCTTCCTTTTCGGTACTGGACATTTGAACTGAACTACTGGATATTGTAGGCGATTGAGGTGATGATTCAAATAATGTTGTACTTGATTGCGGTTGAGATTCCGAAAATGTAGATTTTTCCTCGGTAGTTCTCTCTTCCATTTCGGTACTGTACATTTGAACTGAACTACTGGAAATTGTAGGCGATTGAGGTGATGATTTGAATAATGTTGTACTTGATTGCGGTTGAGATTCCGAAGATGTAAAATTTTCCTCTGGAGTTGTTGCGTATTTTTCTGTACTCGATGTTTGAAAATATCTACTGGGTATTGTACTTAATTGAGGAAAAGACGTTGAAACAGTTGTGCTTAATTGCGGTTGAGATTCCGAAAATGTAGATTTTTCCTCTGTAGTTCTCTCTTCCTTTGCGGTACTGGACATTTGAACTGAACTACTGGATAGTGTAGGCGATTGAGGTGATGATTCAAATAATGTTGTACTTGATTGCGGTTGAGATTCCGAAAATGTAGATTTTTCCTCTGTAGTTCTCTCTTCCTTTTCGGTACTGGACATTTGAACTGAACTACTGGATATTGTAGGCGATTGAAGTGATGATTCCAATAATGTTGAACTTGATTGCGGTAAAGATTCCGAAAATGAATACTTTTTCTCTGGAGTTGTCGCGTATTTTTCTGTACTCGATGTTTGAAAATATCTACTGGATATTGTACTCAATTGAGGAAAGTACTTTGAAACAGTTGTGCTTAATTGCTGTTGAGATTCCGATAATGTAGATTTTTCCTCTGTAGTTCTCTCTTCCTTTTCGGTACTGGACATTTGAACGGATATTGTTGGCGATTGAGGTGATGATACAAATAATGTTGTACTTGATTGCGGTTCAGATTCCGAAAATGTAGATTTTTCCTCTGTAGATCTCTCTTCCTTTTCGGTACTGGACATTTGAACTGAAGTAGATTTTTCCTCTGTAGTTCTCTCTTCCTTTTCGGTACTGGACATTTGAACGGAAGTACGGGATATTGTAGGCGATCGAGATGGTGATTCAAATAATGTTGTACTTGATTGCGGTTGAGATTCCGAAAATGTAGATTTTTCCTCTGTAGTTCTCTCTTCCTTTTCGGTACTGGACATTTGAACTGAACTACTGGATATGGTAGGCGATTGAGGTGATGATTCAAATAATGTTGTACTTGATTGCGGTTGAGATTCCGAAAATGTAGATATTTCCTCAGTAGTTCTCTCTTCCATTTCGGTACTGGACATTTGAATTGAACTACTGGATATTGTAGGCGATTGAAGTGATGATTCCAATAATGTTGAACTTGATTGCGGTAGAGATTCCGAAAATGAAGACTTTTCCTCTGCAGTTGTTGCGTATTTTTCTGTACTCGATGTTTGAAAATATCTACTGGATATTGTACTCAATTGAAGAAAGGACTTTGAAACAGTTGTGCTTAATTGCTGTTGAGATTCCGATAATGTAGATTTTTCCTCTGTAGTTCTCTCTTCCTTTTCGGTACTGGACATTTGAACTGAAGTACTGGATATTGTAGGCGATTGAGGTGATGATTCCAATAATGTTGTACTTGATTGCGGTAGAGATTCCGAAAATTTAGATTTTTCCTCTGTAGTTCTCTCTTCCTTTTCGGTACTGGACATTTGAACTGAAGTACTGGATATTGTAGGCGATTGAGGTGATGATTTCAATAATGTTGGACTGGATTGCGGTTGAGATTCCGAAAATGTAGATATTTCCTCTGTAGTTCTCTCTTCCTTTTCGGTACTGGACATTTGAACTGAAGTACTGGATATTGTAGGCGATTGAGGTGATGATTCCAATAATGTTGTACTTGATTGCGGTAGAGATTCCGAAAATTTAGATTTTTCCTCTGTAGTTCTCTCTTCCTTTTCGGTACTGGACATTTGAACTGAAGTACTGGATATTGTAGGCGATTGAGGTGATGATTCCAATAATGTTGCATTTGGTTGTGTTTGAGATTCCGAAAATGAAGACTTTTCCTCTGTAGTTCTCTCTTCCTTTTCGGTACTGGTCTTTTGAACTGAAGTACTGGATATTGTAGGCGATTGAGGTGATGATTTCAATAATGTTGGACTCGATTGCGGTTGAGATTCCGAAAATGTAGATATTTCCTCTGTAGTTCTCTCTTCCTTTTCGGTACTGGACATTTGAACTGAAGTACTGGATATTGTAGGCGATTGAGGTGATGATTCCAATAATGTTGTACTTGATTGCGGTAGAGATTCCGAAAATTTAGATTTTTCCTCTGTAGTTCTCTCTTCCTTTTCGGTACTGGACATTTGAACTGAAGTACTGGATATTGTAGGCGATTGAGGTGATGATTCCAATAATGTTGTTTGCGGTTGAGATTCCGAAAATGTAGACTTTTCCTCTGGAGTTGTTGCGTATTTTTCTGTACTCGATGTTTGAAAATAACTACTGGATATTGTACTCAATTGAGGAAAAGATTTTGAAACAGTTGTGCTTGATTGCGGTTGAGATTCAGAAAATGTAGATTTTTCCTCTGTAGTTCTCTCTTCCTTTTCAGTACTGGACATTTGAACTGAAGTACTGGATATTGCAGGCGTTTGAGGTGATGATTCCAATAATGTTGTACTTGATTGCGGTTGAGATTCCGACAATGTAGATTTTTCCTCTGTAGTTCTCTCTTCCTTTTCGGTACTGGACATTTGAACGGAAGTACTGGATATTATAGGCGATTGAGATGATGATTCAAATAATGTTGTACTTGATTGCGGTTGAGATTCCGAAAATGTAGATTTTTCCTCTGTAGTTCTCTCTTCCTTTTCGGTACTGGACATTTGAACTGAACTACTGGATAGTGTAGGCGATTGAGGTGATGATTCAAATAATGTTGTACTTGATTGCGGTTGAGATTCCGAAAATGTAGATTTTTCCTCTGTAGTTCTCTCTTCCTTTTCGGTACTGGACATTTGAACTGAACTACTGGATATTGTAGGCGATTGAAGTGATGATTCCAATAATGTTGAACTTGATTGCGGTAGAGATTCCGAAAATGAAGACTTTTCCTCTGGAGTTGTTGCGTATTTTTCTGTACTCGATGTTTGAAAATATCTACTGGATATTGTACTCAATTGAGGAAAGGACTTTGAAACAGTTGTGCTAAATTGCTGTTGAGATTCCGATAATGTAGATTTTTCCTCTGTAGTTCTCTCTTCCTTTTCGGTACTGGACATTTGAACGGAAGTACTGGATATTGTTGGCGATTGAGGTGATGATTCAAATAATGTTGTACTTGATTGCGGTTGAGATTCCGAAAATGTAGATTTTTCCTCTGTAGATCTCTCTTCCTTTTCGGTACTGGACATTTGAACTGAAGTACTGGATATTGTAGGCGATTGAGGTGCTGATTCCAATAATGATGTACTTGATTGCGTTTGAGATTCCGAAAATTTAGACATTTCCTCTGTAGTTCTCTCTTCCTTTTCGGTACTGGACATTTGAACTGAAGTACTGGATATTGTAGGCGATTGAGGTGATGATTCCAATAATGTTGAACTTGATTGCGGTAGAGATTCCGAAAATGAAGACTTTTCCTCTGGAGTTGTTGCGTATTTTTCTGTACTCGATGTTTGAAAATATCTACTGGATATTGTACTCAATTGAGGAAAGGACTTTGAAACAGTTGTGCTTAATTGCTGTTGAGATTCCGATAATGTAGATTTTTCCTCTGTAGTTCTCTCTTCCTTTTCGGTACTCGACATTTGAACTGAACTACTGGATAGTGTAGGCGATTGAGGTGATGATTCAAATAATGTTGTACTTGATTGCGGTTGAGATTCCGAAAATGTAAATTTTTCCTCTGTACTTCTCTCTTCCTTTTCGGTACTGGACATTTGAACCGAACTACTGGATATTGTAGGCGGTTGAAGTGATGATTCCAATAATGTTGAACTTGATTGCGGTAGAGATTCCGAAAATGAAGACTTTTCCTCTGGAGTTGTTGCGTATTTTTCTGTACTCGATGTTTGAAAATATCTACTGGATATTGTACTCAATTGAAGAAAGGACTTTGAAACAGTTGTGCTTAATTGCTGTTGAGATTCCGATAATGTAGATTTTTCCTCTGTAGTTCTCTCTTCCTTTTCGGTACTGGACATTGCAACGGATATTGTTGGCGATTGAGGTGATGATACAAATAATGTTGTACTTGATTGCGGTTCAGATTCCGAAAATGTAGATTTTTCCTCTGTAGTTCTCTCTTCCTTTTCGGTACTGGACATTTGAACTGAAGTACTGGATATTGTAGGCGATTCCAATAATGATGTACTTGATTGCGTTTGAGATTCCGAAAATTTAGACATTTCCTCTGTAGTTCTCTCTTCCTTCTCGGTACTGGACATGTGAACTGAAGTACTGGATATTGTTGGCGATTGAGGTAATGATTCCAATAATGTTGTATTTGGTTGTGTTTGAGATTCCGAAAATGAAGACTTTTCCTCTGTAGTTCTCTCTTCCTTTTCGGTACTGGTCTTTTGAACTGAAGTACTGGATTTTGTAGGCGATTGAGGTGATGATTTCAATAATGTTGGACTCGATTGCGGTTGAGATTCCGAAAATGTAGATATTTCCTCTGTAGTTCTCTCTTCCTTTTCGGTACTGGACATTTGAACTGAAGTACTGGATATTGTAGGCGATTGAGGTGCTGATTCCAATAATGATGTACTTGATTGCGTTTGAGATTCCGAAAATGTAGACATTCCCTCTGTAGTTCTCTCTTCCTTTTCGGTACTGGACATTTGAACTGAAGTACTGGATATTGTAGGCGATTGAGGTGATGATTCCAATAATGTTGTTTGCGGTTGAGATTCCGAAAATGTAGCCTTTTCCTCTGGAGTTGTTGCGTATTTTTCCGTACTCGATGTTTGAAAATAACTACTGGATATTGTACTCAATTGAGGAAAAGATTTTGAAACAGTTGTGCTTGATTGCGGTTGAGATTCAGAAAATGTAGATTTTTCCTCTGTAGTTCTCTCTTCCTTTTCAGTACTGGACATTTGAACTGAAGTACTGGATATTGCAGGCGTTTGAGGTGATGATTCCAATAATGTTGTTTGCGGTTGAGATTCCGAAAATGTAGACTTTTCCTCTGGAGTTTTTTCGTATTGTTCTGTACTCGATGCTTGAAAATAACTACTGGCTAGTGTACTCAATTGAGGAAAAGATTTTGAAACAGTTGTGCTTGATTGTCGTTCAGATTCCGAAACTGTAGATTTTTCCTCTGTAGTTCTCTCTTCCTTTTCGGTACTGGACATTTGAACTGAAGTACTGGATATTGTAGGCGAATGAGGTGATGATTCCAATAATGTTGTACTTGATTGCGGTTGAGATTCCGAAAATGTAGATTTTTCCTCTGTAGTTCTCTCTTCCTTTTCGGTACTGGACATTTGAACGGAAGTACTGGATGTTGTAGGCGATTGAGATGATGATTCCAATAATGTTGTTTGCGGTTGAGATTCCGAAAATGTAGATTTTTCCTCTGGAGTTGTTTCATATTTTTCTGTACTCGATGTTTGAAAATAAATACTGGATATTGTACTCAATTGAGGAAACGATTTTGAAACAGTTGTGCTTGATTGCGGCTCAGATTCCGAAAATGTAGATTTTTCATCTGTAGTTCTCTCTTCCTTTTCAGTACTGGACATTTGAACTGAAGTACTGGATATTGTAGGCGATTGAGGTGATGATTCCAATAATGTTGTACTTGATTGCGGTTGAGATTTAGAAAATGTAGACTTTTCCTCTGGAATTGTTGCGTATTTTTCCGTACCCGATGTTTGAAAATAACTACTGAATATTGTACTCAGTTGAGGAAAAGATTTTGAAACAGTTGTGCTTGATTGCGGTCGAGATTCCGAATATGTAGATTTTTCCTCTGTAGTTCTCTCTTCCTTTTCAGTACTGGACATTTGAACTGAAATACTGGATATTGTAGGCGTTTGAGGTGATGATTCCAATAATGTAGTACTTGATTGCGGTTGAGATTCCGAAAATGTAGTTTTTTCCTCTGTAGTTCTCTCTTCCTTTTTGGTACTGGACATTTGAACTGAAGTACTGGATGTTGTAGGCGATTGAGGTGATAATTCCAATAATGTTGTTTGCGGTTGAGATTCCGAAAATGTAGACATTTCCTCTGGAGTTGTTGCGTATTTTTCTGTACTCGATGTGTGAAATAAACTGTTGGATATTGTACTCAATTGAGGAAAAGACTTTGAAACCGTTGTGCTTGATTGCGGTAGAGATTTCGAAAATGTTGATTTTTCCTCAGTAGTTCTCTCTTCCTTTTCGGTACTGGACATTTGAACTGAAGTACTCGATATTGTAGGCGATTGAGGTGATGATTCCAATAATGTTGTACTTGATCGCGGTTGAGATTCCGAAAATGTAGACTTTATCTCTTGAGTTGTTGCGTATTTTTCTGTACTCGATGCTTGAAAATAACTACTGGATATTGTACTGGATAGGGGTAGAGACTTAAAATAAATTGTGCTTGATTGCGGTAGAGATTCCGAAATTCGATTTGACTTGGTGACTCCTGACTGGTTGGATGCTTTTCCTGTTACATATATGGTGCTTTCTGAATTGCTGCTTCTAAAAATACATTCGCAGATGCATGAGTCTTTTCCCTTATTCAATTTGCAACTACAATCACACGCAGGAACACTTGAAAGTTCAAACTGATCTGTTGATATTGTACTTGATTGAGATTTCAATAATTCGCTTAATTCTTTTCGAGCTGTTTGACCAATTTCTGAAACCGACAGATTAGGTGTTGGATATTTTGATGGTTTACTTTTTATCGCCGAAGTTATTTGGAGTTTCTTTGAGCTTAAAGTTTTAAAAGACTGTCCTGATATAGAACTTGATTGTCGTGAAGGTTCCGACCATCGTGCTGTTTCTTCTGTAGGTATTTCGTATTTTTCCGTACTAGACTTTTTAAATGATCTACTTGATATTGTGCTCGATTGAGTAAGAGATTGCGATATTTCAGTTAGTTCCTCTTGAGTTATTTGATCTTTAGCTGAAGTCGAAATTTTAAATAAACTTCCGGATGATGTTCTTGACTGAAGCGGAGATTCCAACTTCATTGATTCTTCCTCTGGTGGAATAGAGTATTTTCCTGTACTAGAAATTTCAAATGATTTACTTGATATTGTACTCGATTGAGGCAGAGATTCCGAGATTTTATTAGTTTCATTTCCAGTTACTCGATCTTTAAGTGTAGTCAAAATTTGAAGCGAACTGCCTGATGTTGTACTTGACTCAGGCGGAGATTCCGGCAGTTTTGTTTTTTCATCTGAAACTTTTTGGTATTTCTCTGTACTATAACTCTGAAATGAACTTCTAGATGTACTGTATTGTTTTGATTGGTTGACTGTTGACTGCTCGAATGCACTTTCTGTTACACCTTTCGTGCTTTCCGAAGTGCTGCTTTTAAAAATACATTCGCAGATGCATGAGTCCATTCCCTTCGTTAATTGGCAGGTACAATCACATGCAGGAACACTTGACTGTTCAAACTGACCTGTTGATATTGCACTTGATGGAGATTCAAATAGTTCGCTAAATTCTTTTCGAGCTGTTTGACGAATTTCTGTAACCGACATATTAGGTGTTGAATATTTTGTTGGTTTACTTTTTACTGCCGAAGTTATTTGGAATTTCTTTAAGCTTGAAGTTTTAAAGGACTGTCCTGCTATTGAACTTAATTGTGGTGAAGGCTCCGACCATCTTGTTGTGTCTTCTGTAGGTGTTTCGTATTTTTCCGTACTAGACATTTCAAGTGATCTACTTGATATTGTACTTGATTGAGGTAGAGATTGCGATATTTCAGTAAGTTCCTCTTGAGTTATTCGATCTTTTGCTGTAGTCGAAATTTTAAATAAACTTCCGTATGTTGTTCTTGATTGACTCGGAGATTCCAACTTCCTTGATTCGTCCTCTGGTGGAATAGAGTATTTTCCTGTACTAGAAATTACAAATGATGTACTTGATATTGTACTCGAATGAGGCAGAGATTCCGAGATTTCATTAGTTTCATTTCCAGTTACTCGATCTTTAAGTGTAGTCAAAATTTGAAGCGAACTGCCTGATGTTGTACTTGACTCGGGCGGAGATTCCGGCAGTTTTGTTTTTTCATCTGAAACTTTTTGGTATTTCTCTGTACTATAACTCTGAAATGAACTTCTAGATGTACTGTATTGTTTTGATTGGTTGACTGTTGACTGCTCGAATGCACTTTCTGTTACACCTTTCGCGCTTTCCGAAGTGCTGCTTTTAAAAATACATTCGCAGATGCATGAGTCCATTCCCTTCGTTAATTGGCAGGTACAATCACATGCAGGAAGACTTGACTGTTCAACCTGACCTGTTGATATTGCACTTGATGGAGATTCAAATAATTCGCTAAATTCTTCTCGAGCTGTTTGACCAATTTCTGTAACCGACATATATTTTTTTGAGCTTGAAGTTTTAAAAGACTGTCCTGATATAGAACTTGATTGTCGTGAAGGTTCCGACCATCGTGCTGTTTCTTCTGTAGGTGATTCGTATTTTACCGTACTAGACATTTCAAATGATCTACTTGATGTTGTTCTCGATTGAGGTTTAGATTGCGATTTTTCAGTAAGTTCCTCTTGAGTTATTCGATCTTTAGCTGTAGTCGAAATTTTAAATAAACTTCCGGATGATGTTCCTGATTGAATCGGAGATTCCAACTTCTTTGATTCTTCCTCTGGTGGAATAGAGTATTTTCCTGTACTAGAAATTACAAATGATGTACTTGATATTGTACTCGATTGAGGCAGAGATTCCGAGATTTCATTAGTTTCATTTCCAGTTACTCGATCTTTAAGTGTAGTCAAAATTTGAAGCGAACTGCCTGATGTTGTACTTGACTCAGGCGGAGATTCCGGCAGTTTTGTTTTGTCATCTGAAATTTTTTGGTATTTCTCTGTACTATAACTCTGAAGTAAACTTCTAGATGTACTGTGTCGATTTGATTTGTTTACTGTTGACTGCTCGAATGCACTTTCTGTTACACCTTTCGTGCTTTCCGAAGTGCTGCTTTTAAAAATACATTCGCAGATGCATGAGTCCATTCCCTTATTTAATTGGCAGGTACAATCACATGCATGAACACTTGACTGTTCAACCTGACCTGTTGATATTGCACTTGATGGAGATTCAAATAGTTCGCTAAATTCTTTTCGAGCTGTTTGACGAATTTCTGTAACCGACATATTAGGTGTTGAATATTTTGATGGTTTACTTTTTACCGCCGAAGTTATTTGGAATTTCTTTAAGCTTGAAGTTTTAAAAGACTGTCCTGATATTGAACTTAATTGTGGTGAAGGCTCCGACCATCTTGCTGTTTTTTCTGTGGGTGTTTCGTAATTTTCCGTACTGGAAATTTCAAATGATCTACTTGATATTGTTCTCGATTGAGGTAGAGAGTGCGATATTTCAGTAAGAACCTCTTGAGTTATTCGATCTTTAGCTGAAGTCGAAATTTTAAATAAACTTCCGGATGATGTTCTTGACTGAAGCGGAGATTCCAACTTCTTTGATTCTTCCTCTGGTGGAATAGAGTATTTTCCTGTACTAGAAATTACAAATGATGTACTTGATATTGTACTCGATTGAGGCAGAGATTCCGAGATTTCATTAGTTTCATTTCCAGTTACTCGATCTTTAAGTGTAGTCAAAATTTGAAGCGAACTGCCTGATGTTGTACTTGACTCGGGCGGAGATTCCGGCAGTTTTGTTTTTTCATCTGAAACTTTTTGGTATTTCTCTGTACTATAACTCTGAAATGAACTTCTAGATGTACTGTATTGATTTGATTGGTTTACTGTTGACTGCTCAAATGCACTTTCTGTTACACCTTTCGTGCTTTCCGAAGTGCTGCTTTTAAAATTACATTCGCAGATGCATGAGTCCATTCCCTTCGTTAATTGGCAGGTACAATCACATGCAGGAAGACTTGACTGTTCAACCTGACCTGTTGATATTGCACTTGATGGAGATTCAAATAATTCGCTAAATTCTTCTCGAGCTGTTTGACCAATTTCTGTAACCGACATATATTTTTTTGAGCTTGAAGTTTTAAAAGACTGTCCTGATATAGAACTTGATTGTGGTGAAGGTTCCGACCATCGTGCTGTTTCTTCTGTAGGTGATTCGTAATTTTCCGTACTAGAAATTTTAAATGATCTACTTGATATTGTTCTCGATTGAGGTAGAGATTGCGATATTTCAGTAAGAACCTCTTGAGTTATTCGATCTTTAGCTGAAGTCGAAATTTTAAATAAACTTCCGGATGATGTTCTAGATTGAAGCGGAGATTCCAACTTCTTTGATTTTTCCTCTGGTGGAATAGAGTATTTTCCTGTACTAGAAATTTCAAATGATGTTCTTGATATTGTACTCGATTGAGGCAGAGATTCCGATATTTTATTAATTTCATTTCCAGTTACTAGATCTTTAAGTGTAGTCAAAATTTGAAGCGAACTGCCTGATGTTGTAATTGACTCAGGCGGAGATTCCGGCAGTTTTGTTTTTTCATCTGAAACTTTTTGGTATTTTTCTGTACTATAACTCTGAAATGAACTTCTAGATGTACTGTGTCGATTTGATTTGTTTACTGTTGACTGCTCGAATGCACTTTCTGTTACACCTTTCGTGCTGTCCGAAGTGCTGCTTTTAAAAATACATTCGCAGATGCATGAGTCCATTCCCTTATTTAATTGGCAGGTACAATCACATGCATGAACACTTGACTGTTCAACCTGACCTGTTGATATTGCACTTGATGGAGATTCAAATAGTTCGCTAAATTCTTTTCGAGCTGTTTGACGAATTTCTGTAACCGACATATTAGGTGTTGAATATTTTGATGGTTTACTTTTTACCGCCGAAGTTATTTGGAATTTCTTTAAGCTTGAAGTTTTAAAAGACTGTCCTGATATTGAACTTAATTGTGGTGAAGGCTCCGACCATCTTGCTGTTTTTTCTGTGGGTATTTCGTAATTTTCCGTACTGGAAATTTCAAATGATCGACTTGATATTGTTCTCGATTGAGGTAGAGATTGCGATATTTCAGTAAGAACCTCTTGAGTTATTCGATCTTTAGCTGAAGTCGAAATTTTAAATAAACTTCCGGATGATGTTCTTGACTGAAGCGGAGATTCCAACTTCTTTGATTCTTCCTCTGGTGGAATAGAGTATTTTCCTGTACTAGAAATTTCAAATGATTTACTTGATATTGTACTCGATTGAGGCAGATATTCCGAGATTTTATTAGTTTCATTTCCAGTTACTCGATCTTTAAGTGTAGTCAAAATTTGAAGCGAACTGCCTGATGTTGTACTTGACTCAGGCGGAGATTCCGGCAGTATTGTTTTTTCATCTGAAACTTTTTGGTATTTCTCTGTACTATAACTCTGAAATGAACTTCTAGATGTACTGTATTGATTTGATTGGTTGACTGTTAACTGCTCGAATGCACTTTCTGTTACACCTTTCGTGCTTTCCGAAGTGCTGCTTTTAAAAATACATTCGCAGATGCATGAGTCCATTCCCTTCGTTAATTGGCAGGTACAATCGCATGCAGGAACACTTGAGTGTTCAACCTGACCTGTTGATATTGCACTTGATTGAGATTTAAATAGTTCGCTAAATTCTTTTCGAGCTGTTTGACCAATTTCTGAAACCGACATATTAGGTGTTGAATAATTTGATGGTATACTTTTTACCGCCGAAGTTATTTGGAATTTCTTTGAGCTTGAAGTTTTAAAAGACTGTCCTGATATAGAACTTGATTGTGGTGAAGGTTCCGACCATCGTGCTGTTTCTTCTGTAGATGTTTCGTAATTTACGGTACTAGAAATTTCAAATGATCTACTTGATATTGTTCTCGATTGAGGTAGAGATTGCGATATTTCAGTAAGTTTCTCTTGAGTTATTCGATCTTTAGCTGAAGTCGAAAATTTAAATAAACTTCCGGATGATGTTCCTGATTGAATCGGAGATTCCAACTTCTTTGATTCTTCCTCTGGTGGAATAGAGTATTTTCCTGTACTAGAAATTTCAAATGAGGTACTTGATATTGTACTCGATTGAGGCAGAGATTCCGATATTTTATTAATTTCATTTTCAGTTACTCGATCTTTAAGTATAGTCAAATTTTGAAGCGAACTGCCTGATGTTGTACTTGACTCAGGCGGAGATTCCGGCAGTTTTAGTTTTTCATCTGAAACTTTTTGGAATTTCTCTGTACTATAACTCTGAAATGAACTTCTAGATGTACTGTATTGATTTGATTGGTTGACTGTTGACTGCTCGAATGCACTTTCTGTTACATCTGCTGATATTGAACTTGATTTAAATAGTTCCCCTGGTGGAATAGTGTATTTTCCTGTACTAGAAATTACAAATGATGTACTTGATATTGTACTCGATTGAGGTAGAGATTCCGGTATTTTATTAATTTCATGTTCAGATATTCGATCTTTAAGTGTAGTCCAAATTTGAAGCGAACTGCCTGATGTTGTACTTGACTCAGGCGGAGATTCCGGCAGTTTTGTTTTTTCATCTGAAACTTTTTGGTATTTCTCTGTACTATAACTCTGAAATGAACTTCTAGATGTACTGTGTCGATTTGATTTGTTTACTGTTGACTGCTCAAATGCACTTTCTGTTACACCTTTCGTGCTTTCCGAAGTGCTGCTTTTCAAAATACATTCGCAGATGCATGAGTCCGTTCCCTTCTTTAATTGGCAGGTACAATCACATGCAGGAACACTTGACTGTTCAGACTGACCTGTTGATATTGCACTTGATTGAGACTTAAATAGTTCGCTAAATTCTTTTCGAGCTGTTTGACCAATTTCTGTATCCGACATATTAGGTGTCGGATATTTTAATGGTTTACTTTTTACTGCCGAAGTTATTTGGAATTTTTTTGAGCTTGAAGTTTTAAAAGACTGTCCTGATATAAAACTTAATTGTGGTGAAGGTTCCGACCATCTTGTTGTGTCTTCTGTAGGTGTTTCGTATTTTTCTGTACTAGATATTTCAAATGATTTACTTGATATTGTACTTGATTGAGGTAGAGATTGCGATATTTCAGTAAGTTCCTCTTGAGTTATTCGATCTTTAGCTGCAGTCGAAATTTTAAATAAACTTCCGGATGATGTTCCTGATTGAATCGGAGATTCCAACTTCTTTGATTCTTCCTCTGGTGGAATAGAGTATTTTCCTGTACTAGAAATTTCAAATGAGGTACTTGATATTGTACTCGATTGAGGCAGAGATTCCGATATTTTATTAATTTCATTTTCAGTTACTCGATCTTTAAGTATAGTCAAATTTTGAAGCGAACTGCCTGATGTTGTACTTGACTCAGGCGGAGATTCCGGCAGTTTTAGTTTTTCATCTGAAACTTTTTGGAATTTCTCTGTACTATAACTCTGAAATGAACTTCTAGATGTACTGTATTGATTTGATTGGTTGACTGTTGACTGCTCGAATGCACTTTCTGTTACATCTGCTGATATTGAACTTGATTTAAATAGTTCCCCTGGTGGAATAGTGTATTTTCCTGTACTAGAAATTACAAATGATGTACTTGATATTGTACTCGATTGAGGTAGAGATTCCGGTATTTTATTAATTTCATGTTCAGATATTCGATCTTTAAGTGTAGTCCAAATTTGAAGCGAACTGCCTGATGTTGTACTTGACTCAGGCGGAGATTCCGGCAGTTTTGTTTTTTCATCTGAAACTTTTTGGTATTTCTCTGTACTATAACTCTGAAATGAACTTCTAGATGTACTGTATTGATTTGATTGGTTGACTGTTGACTGCTCGAATGCACTTTCTGTTACACCTTTCGTGCTTTCCGAAGTGCTGCTTTTAAAAATACATTCGCAGATGCATGAGTCCATTCCCTTCTTTAATTGGCAGGTGCAATCACATGCGGGAACACTTGACTCTTCAAACTGACTTGTTGATATTGCACTTGACTGAGATTTAAATAGTTCGCTAAATTCTTTTCGAGTTGTTTGACCAATTTCTGAAACCGACATATTAGGTGTCGGATATTTTGATGGTTTACTTTTTACTGCCGAAGTTATTTGGAATTTTTTTGAGCTTGAAGTTTTAAAAGACTGTCCTGATATAAAACTTAATTGTGGTGAAGGTTCCGACCATCTTGTTGTGTCTTCTGTAGGTGTTTCGTATTTTTCTGTACTAGATATTTCAAATGATTTACTTGATATTGTACTTGATTGAGGTAGAGATTGCGATATTTCAGTAAGTTCCTCTTGAGTTATTCGATCTTTAGCTGTAGTCGAAAATTTAAATAAACTTCCGGATGATGTTCCTGATTGAATCGGAGATTCCAACTTCTTTGATTCTTCCTCTGGTGAAATAGAGTATTTTCCTGTACTAGAAATTACAAATGATGTACTTGATATTGTACTCGATTGAGGTAAAGATTCCGGTATTTTATTAATTTCATTTTCAGTTATTCGATCTTTATGTGTAGTCAAAGCTTGAAGTGAACTGCCTGATGTTGTACTTGACTCAGGCGGAGATTCCGGCAGTTTTGCTTTTTCATCTGAAACTTTTTGGTATTTCTCTGTATTATAACTCTGAAATGAACTTCTAGATGCACTGTATTGATTTGATTGGTTGACTGTTGACTGCTCGAATGCACTTTCTGTTACACCTTTCGTGCTTTCCAAAGTGCTGCTTTTAAAAATACATTCGCAGATGCATGAGTCCATTCCCTTCTTTAATTGGCAGGTACAATCACATGCAGGAACACTTGACTGTTCAAACTGACCTGTTGATATTGCACTTGATTGAGATATAAATAGTTCGCTAAATTCTTTTCGAGCTGTTTGACCAATTTCTGTAACCGACATATTAGGTGTTGGATATTTTGATGGTTTACTTTTTACCGCCGAAGTTATTTGTAATTTCTTTGAGCTTGAAGTTTTAAAAGACTGTCCTGATATAGAACTTGATTGTGGTGAAGGTTCCGACCATCGTGCTGTTTCTTCTGTAGGTGTTTCGTATTTTTCCGTACTAGACATTTCAAATGATATTGTTCTCGATTGAGGTAGAGATTGCGACATTTCAGTAAGTTCCTCTTGAGTTATTTGATCTTTAGCTGAAGTCGAAATTTTAAATAAACTTCCGGATGATGTTCTTGATTGAAGCGGAGATTCCAACTTCTTTGATCCTTCCTCTGGTGGAATAGAGTATTTTCCTGTACTAGAAATTACAAATGATGTTCTTGATATTGTACTCGATTGAGGCAGAGATTCCGATATTTTATTAATTTCATTTTCAGTTACTAGATCTTTAAGTGTAGTCAAAATTTGAAGCGAACTGCCTGATGTTGTACTTGACTCAGGCGGAGATTCCGGCAGTTTTGTTTTTTCATCTGAAACTTTTTGGTATTTCTCTGTACTATAACTCTGAAATGAACTTCTAGATGTACTGTATTGATTTGATTGCTTTACTGTTGACTGCTCGAATGCACTTTCTGTTACACCTGCTGATATTGCACTTGATTTAAATAGTTCGCTAAATTCTTCTCGAGCTGTTTGACCAATTTCTGTAACCGACATATAAGGTGTCGAATATTTTGATGGTTTACTTTTTACCGCCGAAGTTATTTGGAATTTCTTTGAGCTTGAAGTTTTAAAAGACTGTCCAGATATAAAACTTAATTGTGGTGAAGGTTCCGACCATCTTGTTGTGTCTTCTATAGGTGTTTCGTATTTTTCTGTACTAGATATTTCAAATGATTTACTTGATATTGTACTTGATTGAGGTAGAGATTGCGATATTTCAGTAAGTTCCTCTTGAGTTATTCGATCTTTAGCTGTAGTCGAAATTTTAAATAAACTTCCGGATGATGTTCCTGATTGAATCGGAGATTCCAACTTCTTTGATTCTTCCTCTGGTGTAATAGAGTATTTTCCTGTACTAGAAATTACAAATGATGTACTTGATATTGTACTCGATTGAGGCAGAGATTCCGATATTTTATTAATTTCACTTTCAGTTACTCGATCTTTAAGTGTAGTCAAATTTTGAAGCGAACTGCCTGATGTTGTACTTGACTCAGGCGGAGATTCCGGCAGTTTTGTTTTTTCATCTGAAACTTTTTGGTATTTCTCTGTACTATAACTCTGAAATGAACTTCTAGATGTACTGTATTGATTTGATTGGTTGACTGTTGACTGCTCGAATGCACTTTCTGTTACACCTTTCGTGCTTTCCGAAGTGCTGCTTTTAAAAATACATTCGCAGATGCATGAGTCCATTCCCTTCGTTAATTGGCAGGTACAATCACATGCAGGAACACTTGACTGTTCAAACTGACCTGTTGATATTGCACTTGATTGAGATTTAAATAGTTCGCTAAATTCTTTTCGAGCTGTTTGACCAATTTCTGTAACCGACATATTAGGTGTTGAATATTTTGATGGTTTACTTTTTACCGCCGACGTTATTTGGAATTTCTTTGAGCTTGAAGTTTTAAAAGACTGTCCTGATATAGAACTTGATTGTGGTGAAGGTTCCGACCATCGTGCTGTTTCTTCTGTAGGTGATTCGTAATTTTCCGTACTAGAAATTTTAAATGATCTACTTGATATTGTTCTCGATTGAGGTAGAGATTGCGATATTTCAGTAAGTTCCTCTTGAGTTATTCGATCTTTAACTGAAGTCGAAATTTTAAATAAACTTCCGGATGATGTTCTTGATTGAAGCGGAGATTCCAACTTCTTTGATTCTTCCTCTGGTGGAATAGAGTATTTTCCTGTACTAGAAATTTCAAATGATGTTCTTGATATTGTACTCGATTGAGGCAGAGATTCCGATATATTATTAATTTCATTTTCAGTTACTAGATCTTTAAAAGTAGTAAAAATTTGAAGCGAACTGCCTGATGTTGTAATTGACTCAGGCGGAGATTCCGGCAGTTTTGTTTTTTCATCTGAAACTATTTGGTATTTCTCTGTACTATAACTCTGAAATGAACTTCTAGATGTACTGTATTGATTTGATTGGTTGACTGTTGACTGCTCGAATGCACTTTCTGTTACACCTGCTGATATTGAACTTGATTTAAATAGTTCCCCTGGTGGAATAGTGTATTTTCCTGTACTAGAAATTACAAATGATGTACTTGATATTGTACTCGATTGAGGTAGAGATTCCGGTATTTTATTAATTTCATGTTCAGATATTCGATCTTTAAGTGTAGTCCAAATTTGAAGCGAACTGCCTGATGTTGTACTTGACTCAGGCGGAGATTCCGGCAGTTTTGTTTTTTCATCTGAAACTTTTTGGTATTTCTCTGTACTATAACTCTGAAATGAACTTCTAGATGTACTGTATTGATTTGATTGGTTAACTGTTGACTGCTCGAATGCACTTTCTGTTACACCTTTCGTGCTTTCCGAAGTGCTGCTTTTAAAAATACATTCGCAGATGCATGAGTCCATTCCCTTCTTTAATTGGCAGGTGCAATCACATGCGGGAACACTTGACTCTTCAAACTGACTTGTTGATATTGCACTTGACTGAGATTTAAATAGTTCGCTAAATTCTTTTCGAGTTGTTTGACCAATTTCTGAAACCGACATATTAGGTGTCGGATATTTTGATGGTTTACTTTTTACTGCCGAAGTTATTTGGAATTTTTTTGAGCTTGAAGTTTTAAAAGACTGTCCTGATATAAAACTTAATTGTGGTGAAGGTTCCGACCATCTTGTTGTGTCTTCTGTAGGTGTTTCGTATTTTTCTGTACTAGATATTTCAAATGATTTACTTGATATTGTACTTGATTGAGGTAGAGATTGCGATATTTCAGTAAGTTCCTCTTGAGTTATTCGATCTTTAGCTGTAGTCGAAAATTTAAATAAACTTCCGGATGATGTTCCTGATTGAATCGGAGATTCCAACTTCTTTGATTCTTCCTCTGGTGAAATAGAGTATTTTCCTGTACTAGAAATTACAAATGATGTACTTGATATTGTACTCGATTGAGGTAAAGATTCCGGTATTTTATTAATTTCATTTTCAGTTATTCGATCTTTATGTGTAGTCAAAGCTTGAAGTGAACTGCCTGATGTTGTACTTGACTCAGGCGGAGATTTCGGCAGTTTTGTTTTTTCATCTGAAACTTTTTGGTATTTCTCTGTACTATAACTCTGAAATGAACTTCTAGATGTACTGTATTGATTTGATTGCTTTACTGTTGACTGCTCGAATGCACTTTCTGTTACACCTGCTGATATTGCACTTGATTTAAATAGTTCGCTAAATTCTTCTCGAGCTGTTTGACCAATTTCTGTAACCGACATATAAGGTGTCGAATATTTTGATGGTTTACTTTTTACCGCCGAAGTTATTTGGAATTTCTTTAAGCTTGAAGTTTTAAAAGACTGTCCTGATATAGAACTCGATTGTGGTGAAGGTTCCGACCATCTTGTTGTGTCTTCTGTAGGTGTTTCGTATTTTTCTGTACTAGATATTTCAAATGATTTACTTGATATTGTACTTGATTGAGGTAGAGATTGCGATATTTCAGTAAGTTCCTCTTGAGTTATTCGATCTTTAGCTGTAGTCGAAATTTTAAATAAACTTCCGGATGATGTTCCTGATTGAATCGGAGATTCCAACTTCTTTGATTCTTCCTCTGGTGTAATAGAGTATTTTCCTGTACTAGAAATTACAAATGATGTACTTGATATTGTACTCGATTGAGGCAGAGATTCCGATATTTTATTAATTTCACTTTCAGTTACTCGATCTTTAAGTGTAGTCAAATTTTGAAGCGAACTGCCTGATGTTGTACTTGACTCAGGCGGAGATTCCGGCAGTTTTGTTTTTTCATCTGAAACTTTTTGGTATTTCTCTGTACTATAACTCTGAAATGAACTTCTAGATGTACTGTATTGATTTGATTGGTTGACTGTTGACTGCTCGAATGCACTTTCTGTTACACCTTTCGTGCTTTCCGAAGTGCTGCTTTTAAAAATACATTCGCAGATGCATGAGTCCATTCCCTTCTTTAATTGGCAGGTACAATCACATGCAGGAACACTTGACTGTTCAAACTGACCTGTTGATATTGCACTTGATTGAGATTTAAATAGTTCGCTAAATTCTTTTCGAGCTGTTTGACCAATTTCTGTAACCGACATATTAGGTGTTGGATATTTTGATGGTTTACTTTTTACCGCCGAAGTTATTTGGAATTTCTTTGAGCTTGAAGTTTTAAAAGACTGTCCTGATATAGAACTTGATTGTGGTGAAGGTTCCGACCATCGTGCTGTTTCTTCTGTAGGTGTATCGTATTTTTCCGTACTAGACATTTCAAATGATATTGTTCTCGATTGAGGTAGAGATTGCGACATTTCAGTAAGTTCCTCTTGAGTTATTTGATCTTTAGCTGAAGTCGAAATTTTAAATAAACTTCCGGATGATGTTTTTGATTGAAGCGTAGATTCCAACTTCTTTGATCCTTCCTCTGGTGGAATACAGTATTTTCCTGTACTAGAAATTTCAATTGATGTTCTTGATATTGTACTCGATTGATGCAGAGATTCCGATATTTTATTAATTTCATTTTCAGTTACTAGATCTTTAAGTGTAGTCAAAATTTGAAGCGAACTGCCTGATGTTGTACTTGACTCAGGCGGAGATTCCGGCAGTTTTGTTTTTTCATCTGAAACTTTTTGGTATTTCTCTGTACTATAACTCTGAAATGAACTTCTAGATGTACTGTATTGATTTGATTGCTTTACTGTTGACTGCTCGAATGCACTTTCTGTTACACCTGCTGATATTGCACTTGATTTAAATAGTTCGCTAAATTCTTCTCGAGCTGTTTGACCAATTTCTGTAACCGACATATAAGGTGTCGAATATTTTGATGGTTTACTTTTTACCGCCGAAGTTATTTGGAATTTCTTTGAGCTTGAAGTTTTAAAAGACTGTCCAGATATAGAATTTGATTGTGGTGAAGGTTCCGACCATCTTGTTGTGTCTTCTGTAGGTGTTTCGTATTTTTCTGTACTAGATATTTCAAATGATTTACTTGATATTGTACTTGATTGAGGTAGAGATTGCGATATTTCAGTAAGTTTCTCTTGAGTTATTCGATCTTTAGCTGTAGTCGAAATTTTAAATAAACTTCCGGATGATGTTCCTGATTGAATCGGAGATTCCAACTTCTTTGATTCTTCATCTGGTGGAATAGAGTATTTTCCTGTACTAGAAATTTCAAATGATGAACTTGATATTGTACTCGATTGAGGCAGAGATTCCGATATTTTATTAATTTCATTTTCAGTTACTCGATCTTTAAGTGTAGTCAAATTTTGAAGCGAACTGCCTGATGTTGTGCTTGACTCAGGCGGAGATTCCGGCAGTTTTGTTTTTTCATCTGAAACTTTTTGGTATTTCTCTGTACTATAACTCGGAAATGAACTTCTAGATGTACTGTATTGATTTGATTGGTTGACTGTTGACTGCTCGAATGCACTTTCTGTTACACCTTTCGTGCTTTCCGAAGTGCTGCTTTTAAAAATACATTCGCAGATGCATGAGTCCATTCCCTTCTTTAATTGGCAGGTACAATCACATGCAGGAATACTTGACTGTTCAACCTGACCTGTTGATATTGCACTTGATTGAGATTTAAATAGTTCGCTAAATTCTAATCGAGCTGTTTGACCAATTTCTGTAACCGACATATTAGATGTTGGATTTTTTGATGGTTTACTTTTTACCGCCGAAGTTATTTGGAATTTCTTTGAGCTTGAAGTTTTAAAAGACTGTCCTGATATAGAACTCGATTGTGGTGAAGGTTCCGACCATCGTGCTGTTTCTTCTGTAGGTGTTTCGTATTTTTCCGTACTAGACATTTCAAATGATATTGTTCTCGATTGAGGTAGAGATTGCGACATTTCAGTAAGTTCCTCTTGAGTTATTTGATCTTTAGCTGAGGTCGAAATTTTAAAAAAACTTCCGGATGATGTTCTTGTTTGATGCGGAGATTCCAACTTCTTTGATTCTTCCTCTGGTGGAATAGAGTATTTTCCAGTACTAGAAATTTCAAATGATGTTCTTGATATTGTACTCGATTGAGGCATAGATTCCGATATTTTATTAATTTCATTTTCAGTTACTAGATCTTTAAGTGTAGTCAAAATTTGAAGCGAACTGCCTGATGTTGTACTTGACTCAGGCGGAGATTCCGGCAGTTTTGTTTTTTCATCTGAAACTTTTTGGTATTTCTCTGTACTATAACTCTGAAATGAACTTCTAGATGTACTGTATTGATTTGATTGCTTTACTGTTGACTGCTCGAATGCACTTTCTGTTACACCTGCTGATATTGGACTTGATTTAAATAGTTCGCTAAATTCTTCTCGAGCTGTTTGACCAATTTCTGTAACCGACATATAAGGTGTCGAATATTTTGATGGTTTACTTTTTACCGCCGAAGTTATTTGGAATTTCTTTGAGCTTGAAGTTTTAAAAGACTGTCCAGATATAGAATTTGATTGTGGTGAAGGTTCCGACCATCTTGTTGTGTCTTCTGTAGGTGTTTCGTATTTTTCTGTACTAGATATTTCAAATGATTTACCTGATATTGTACTTGATTGAGGTAGAGATTGCGATATTTCAGTAAGTTCCTCTTGAGTTATTCGATCTTTAGCTGCAGTCGAAATTTTAAATAAACTTCCGGATGATGTTCCTGATTGAATCGGAGATTCCAACTTCTTTGATTCTTCCTCTGGTGGAATAGAGTATTTTCCTGTACTAGAAATTTCAAATGATGTACTTGATATTGTACTCCATTGAGGCAAAAATTCCGATATTTTATTAATTTCATTTTCAGTTACTCGATCTTTAAGTGTAGTCAAATTTTGAAGCGAACTGCCTGATGTTGTACTTGACTCAGGCGGAGATTCCGTCAGTTTTAGTTTTTCATCTGAAACTTTTTGGAATTTCTCTGTACTATAACTCTGAAATGAACTTCTAGATGTACTGTATTGATTTGATTGGTTCACATTTGACTGCTCGAACGCACTTTCTGTTACACCTTTCGTGCTTTCCGAAGTGCTGCTTTTAAAAATACATTCGCAGATGCATGAGTCCATTCCCTTCTTTAATTGGCAGGTACAATCACATGCAGGAACACTTGACTCTTCAAACTGACTTGTTGATATTGCACTTGATTGAGATTTAAATAGTTCGCTAAATTCTTTTCGAGCTGTTTGACCGATTTCTGTAACCGACATATTAGGTGTTGGATATTTTGATGATTTACTTTTTACCGCCGAAGTTATTTGGAATTTCTTTGAGCTTGAAGTTTTAAAAGACTGTCCTGATATAGAACTTGATTGTCGTGAAGGTTCCGACCATCGTGCTGTTTCTTCTGTAGGTGTTTCGTATTTTTCCGTACTAGACATTTCAAATGATCTACTTGATATTGTTCTCGATTGAGGTAGAGATTGCGATATTTCAGTAAGTTCCTCTTGAGTTATTTGATCTTTAGCTGAAGTCAAAATTTTAAATAAACTTCCGGATGATGTTCTTGTTTGATGCGGAGATTCCAACTTCTCTGATTCTTCCTCTGGTGGAATAGAGTATTTTCCTGTACTAGAAATTTCAAATGATGTTCTTGATATTGTACTCGATTGAGGCAGAGATTCCGATATTTTATTAATATCATTTTCAGTTACTCGATCTTTAAGTGTAGTCAAAATTTGAAGCGATTTGCCTGATGTTGCACTTGACTCAGGCGGAGACTCCGGCAGATTTGTTTTTTCATCTGAAACTATTTGGTATTTTTCTGTACTATACATCTGAAATGAACTGCTAGATGTACTGTATTGATTTGATTGGTTGACTGTTGACTGCTCGAATGCACTTTCTGTTATACCTTTCGTGCTTTCCGAAGCGCTGCTTTTAAAAATACATTCGCAGATGCATGAGTCCATTCCCTTCTTTAATTGGCAGGTACAATCACATGCAGGAATACTTGACTGTTCAACCTGACCTGTTGATATTGCACTGGATTGAGATTTAAATAGTTCGCTAAATTCTAATCGAGCTGTTTGACCAATTTCTGTAACCGACATATTAGATGTTGGATTTTTTGATGGTTTACTTTTTACCGCCGAAGTTATTTGGAATTTCTTTGAGCTTGAAGTTTTAAAAGACTGTCCTGATATAGAACTCGATTGTGGTGAAGGTTCCGACCATCGTGCTGTTTCTTCTGTAGGTGTTTCGTATTTTTCCGTACTAGACATTTCAAATGATATTGTTCTCGATTGAGGTAGAGATTGCGACATTTCAGTAAGTTCCTCTTGAGTTATTTGATCTTTAGCTGAAGTCGAAATTTTAAAAAAACTTCCGGATGATGTTCTTGTTTGATGCGGAGATTCCAACTTCTTTGATTCTTCCTCTGGTGGAATAGAGTATTTTCCTGTACTAGAAATTTCAAATGATGTTCTTGATATTGTACTCGATTGAGGCATAGATTCCGATATTTTATTAATTTCATTTTCAGTTACTAGATCTTTAAGTGTAGTCAAAATTTGAAGCGAACTGCCTGATGTTGTACTTGACTCAGGCGGAGATTCCGGCAGTTTTGTTTTTTCATCTGAAACTTTTTGGTATTTCTCTGTACTATAACTCTGAAATGAACTTCTAGATGTACTGTATTGATTTGATTGCTTTACTGTTGACTGCTCGAATGCACTTTCTGTTACACCTGCTGATATTGCACTTGATTTAAATAGTTCGCTAAATTCTTCTCGAGCTGTTTGACCAATTCCTGTAACCGACATATAAGGTGTCGAATATTTTGATGGTTTACTTTTTACCGCCGAAGTTATTTGGAATTTCTTTGAGCTTGAAGTTTTAAAAGATTGTCCAGATATAGAATTTGATTGTGGTGAAGGTTCCGACCATCTTGTTGTGTCTTCTGTAGGTGTTTCGTATTTTTCTGTACTAGATATTTGAAATGATTTACTTGATATTGTACTTGATTGAGGTAGAGATTGCGATATTTCAGTAAGTTCCTCTTGAGTTATTCGATCTTTAGCTGCAGTCGAAATTTTAAATAAACTTCCGGATGATGTTCCTGATTGAATCGGAGATTCCAACTTCTTTGATTCTTCCTCTGGTGGAATAGAGTATTTTCCTGTACTAGAAATTTCAAATGATGTACTTGATATTGTACTCGATTGAGGCAGAGATTCCGATATTTTATTAAATTCATTTTCAGTTACTCGATCTTTAAGTGTAGTCAAATTTTGAAACGAACTGCCTGATGTTGTACTTGACTCAGGCGGAGATTCCGTCAGTTTTAGTTTTTCATCTGAAACTTTTTGGAATTTCTCTGTACTATAACTCTGAAATGAACTTCTAGATGTACTGTATTGATTTGATTGGTTCACATTTGACTGCTCGAACGCACTTTCTGTTACACCTTTCGTGCTTTCCGAAGTGCTGCTTTTAAAAATACATTCGCAGATGCATGAGTCCATTCCCTTCTTTAATTGGCAGGTACAATCACATGCAGGAACACTTGACTGTTCAGACTGACCTGTTGATATTGCACTTGATTGAGATTTAAATAGTTCGCTAAATGCTTTTCGAGCTGTTTCACCAATTTCTGTAACCGACATATAAGGTGTTGGATATTTTGATGGTTTACTTTTTACTGCCGAAGTTATTTGGAATTTCTTTGAGCTTGAAGTTTTAAAAGACTGTCCTGATATAGAACTTGATTGTGGTGAAGGTTCCGACCATCGTGCTGTTTCTTCTGTAGGTGTATCGTATTTTTCCGTACTAGACATTTCAAATGATATTGTTCTCGATTGAGGTAGAGATTGCGACATTTCAGTAAGTTCCTCTTGAGTTATTTGATCTTTAGCTGAAGTCGAAATTTTAAATAAACTTCCGGATGATGTTCCTGATTGAATTCGAGATTCCAACTTCTTTGATTCTTCCTCTGGTGGAATAGAGTATTTTCCTGTACTAGAAATTTCAAATGATGTTCTTGATATTGTACTCGATTGAGGCAGAGATTCCGATATTTTATTAATTTCATTTTCAGTTACTCGATCTTTAAGTGTAGTCAAATTTTGAAGCGAACTGCCTGATGTTGTACTTGACTCAGGCGGAGATTCCGGCAGTTTTGTTTTTTCATCTGAAACTTTTTGGTATTTCTCTGCACTATAACTCTGAAATGTACTTCTAGAAGTACTGTATTGATTTGATTGGTTGACTGTTGACTGCTCGAATGCACTTTCTGTTACACCTTTCGTGCTTTCCGAAGTGCTGCTTTTAAAAATACATTCGCAGATGCATGAGTCCATTCCCTTCTTTAATTGGCAGGTACAATCACATGCAGTAACACTTGACTGTTCAGACTGACCTGTTGATATTGCACTTGATTGAGATTTAAATAGTTCGCTAAATTCTTTTCGAGCTGTTTGATCAACTTCTGTATCCGACATATTAGGTGTTGGATATTTTGATGGTTTACTTTTTACTGCCGAAGTTATTTGGAATTTCTTTGAGCTTGAAGTTTTAAAAGACTGTCCTGATATAGAACTTAATTGTGGTGAAGGCTCCGACCATCTTGCTGTTTCTTCTGTTGGTGTTTCGTATTTTTCCGTCCTAGAAATTTCAAATGATCTACTTGATTTTGTACTTGATTGAGGTAGAGATTGTGATATTTCAGTAAGTTCCTCTTGTGTTATTCGATCTTTTGCTGAAGTCGAAATTTTAAATAAACTTCCGGATGATGTTCTTGATTGAAGTGGAGATTCCAACTTCTTTGATTTTTCCTCTGGTGAAATTGAGTATTTTCCTGTACTAGAAATTTCAAATGATGTGCTTGATATTGTACTCGACTGAGGTAGAGATTCCGATATTTTATTAATTTCATTTTCAGTTATTCGATCTTTAAGTGTAGTCAAAATTTGAAGTGTACTGCCTGATGTTGTACTAAATTCAGGCGGAGATTCCGGCAGTTTTGTTTTTTCATCTGAAACTTTTTGGTATTTCTCTGCACTATAACTCTGAAATGTACTTCTAGATGTACTGTATTGATTTGATTGGTTGACTGTTGACTGCTCGAATGCACTTTCTGTTACACCTTTCGTGCTTTCCGAAGTGCTGCTTTTAAAAATACATTCGCAGATGCATGAGTCCATTCCCTTCTTTAATTGGCAGGTACAATCACATGCAGGAACACTTGACTGTTCAGACTGACCTGTTGATATTGCACTTGATTGAGATTTAAATAGTTCGCTAAATTCTTTTCGAGCTGTTTGACCAATTTCTGTAACCGACATATTAGGTGTCGGATATTTTGATGGTTTACTTTTTACTGCCGAAGTTATTTGGAATTTTTTTGAGCTTGAAATTTTAAAAGATTGTCCTGATATAAAACTTAATTGTGGTGAAGGCTCCGACCATCTTCCTGTTTCTTCTGTAGGTGATTCGTATTTTACGGTACTAGACATTTCAAATGATCTACTTGATATTGTTCTCGATTGAGTTAGAGATTGCGATTTCTCAGTAAGTTCCTCTTGAGTTATTTGATCTTTTGCTGTAGTCGAAATTTTAAATAAACTTCCGGATGTTGTTCTTAATTGAAGCGGAGATTCCAACTTCTTTGATTCTTCCTCTCGTGGAATAGAGTATTTTCCTGTACTAGAAATTTCAAATGATGTACTTGATATTGTACTCGATTGAGGCAGAGATTCCGATATTTTATTAATTTCATTTTCAGTTACTCGATCTTTAAGTGTAGTCAAAATTTGAAGCGAACTGCCTGATGTTGTACTTGATTCAGGCGGAGATTCCGACAGTTTTGAATTCTCCTCTGAAACTATTTGGAATTTCTCTGTACTATAACTCTGAAATGAACTTCTAGATGTACTGTATTGATTTGATTGGTTTACTGTTGACTGCTCAAATGCACTTTCTGTTACACCTTTCGTGCTTTCCGAAGTGCTGCTTTTAAAAATACATTCGCAGATGCATGAGTCCGTTCCCTTCTTTAATTGGCAGGTACAATCACATGCAGGAACACTTGACTGTTCAGACTGACCTGTTGATATTGCACTTGATTGAGATTTAAATAGTTCGCTAAATTCTTTTCGAGCTGTTTGACCAATTTCTGTAACCGACATATTAGGTGTCGGATATTTTGATGGTTTACTTTTTAATGCCGAAGTAATTTGGAATTTCTTTAAGCTTGAAGTTTTAAAAGACTGTCCTGATATTGAACTTAATTGTGGTGAAGGCTCCGACCATCTTGCTATTTTTTCTGTGGGTGTTTCGTTATTTTCCGTACTAGAAATTTCAAATGATCTACTTGATATTGTTCTCGATTGAGGTAGAGATTGCGATATTTCAGTAAGTACCTCTTGAGTTATTCGATCTTTTGCTGCAGTCGAAATTTTAAATAAACTTCCGGATGATGTTCCTGATTGAATCGGAGATTCCAACTTCTTTGATTCTTCCTCTGGTGGAATAGAGTATTTTCCTGTACTAGAAATTTCAAATGATGTACTTGATATTGTACTCGATTGAGGCAGAGATTCCGATATTTTATTAATTTCATTTTCAGTTACTCGATCTTTAAGTGTAGTCAAAATTTGAAGCGAACTGCCTGATGTTGTACTTGACTCAGGCGGAGATTCCGGCAGTTTTGTTTTTTCATCTGAAACTTTTTGGAATTTCTCTGTACTATAACTCTGAAATGAACTTCTAGATGTACTGTATTGATTTGATTGGTTTACTGTTGACTGCTCAAATGCACTTTCTGTTACACCTTTCGTGCTTTCCGAAGTGCTGCTTTTAAAAATACATTCGCAGATGCATGAGTCCGTTCCCTTCTTTAATTGGCAGGTACAATCACATGCAGGAACACTTGACTGTTCAGACTGACCTGTTGATATTGCACTTGATTGAGATTTAAATAGTTCGCTAAATTCTTTTCGAGCTGTTTGACCAATTTCTGTAACCGACATATTAGGTGTCGGATATTTTGATGGTTTACTTTTTACTGCCGAAGTTATTTGGAATTTTTTTGAGCTTGAAGTTTTAAAAGATTGTCCTGATATAAAACTTAATTGTGGGGAAGGCTCCGACCATCTTCCTGTTTCTTCTGTAGGTGATTCGTATTTTACCGTACTAGACATTTCAAATGATCTACTTGATATTGTTCTCGATTGAGTTAGAGATTGCGATTTTTCAGTAAGTTCCTCTTGAGTTGTTTGATCTTTTGCTGTAGTCGAAATTTTAAATAAACTTCCGGATGTTGTTCTTAATTGAAGCAGAGATTCCAACTTCTTTGATTCTTCCTCTCGTGGAATAGAGTATTTTCCTGTACTAGAAATTTCAAATGATGTACTTGATATTGTACTCGATTGAGGCAGAGATTCCGATATTTTATTAATTTCATTTTCAGTTACTCGATCTTTAAGTGTAGTCAAAATTTGAAGCGAACTGCCTGATGTTGTACTTGATTTAGGCGGAGATTCCGACAGTTTTGAATTCTCCTCTGAAACTATTTGGAATTTCTCTGTACTATAACTCTGAAATGAACTTCTAGATGTACTGTATTGATTTGATTGGTTTACTGTTGACTGCTCAAATGCACTTTCTGTTACACCGTTCGTGCTTTCCGAAGTGCTGCTTTTAAAAATACATTCGCAGATGCATGAGTCCATTCCCTTCTTTATTTGGCAGGTACAATTACATGCAGGAACACTTGACTGTTCAAACTGACCTGTTGATATTGCACTTGATTGAGATTTAAATAGTTCGCTAAATTCTTTTCGAGCTGTTTGACCAATTTCTGAAACCGACATATTAGGTGTTGAATATTTTGATGGTTTACTTTTTACCGCCGAAGTTATTTGGAATTTCTTTAAGCTTGAAGTTTTAAAAGACTGTCCTGATATTGAACTTAGTTGTGGTGAAGGCTCCGACCATCTTGCTGTTTTTTCTGTGGGTGTTTCGTTATTTTCCGTACTAGAAAATTCAAATGATCTACTTGATATTCTCGATTGAGGTAGAGATTGCGATATTTCAGTAAGTACCTCTTGAGTTATTCGATCTTTTGCTGTTGTCGAAATTTTAAATATACTTCCGGATGTTGTTCCTGATTGAAACGGAGATTCCAACTTTTTTGATTCTTCCTCTGGTGGAATAGAGAATTTTCCTGTACTAGAAATTTCAAATGATATTCTTGATATTGTACTCGATTGAGGTAAAGATTCCGATATTTTATTAATTTCATTTTCAGTTATTCGATCTTTAAGTGTAGTCAAAACTTGAAGTGATCTGCCTGATGTTGTACTTAATTCAGGCGGAGATTCCGGCAATTTTGTTTTTTCATCTGAAACTTTTTGGTATTTCTCTGTACTATAACTCTGAAATGAACTTCTAGATGTACTGTATTGATTTGATTGCTTGACTGTTGACTGCTCGAATGCACTTTCTGTTACACCAGCTGATATTGCACTTGATTTAAATAGTTCGCTAAATTCTTCTCGAGCTGTTTGACCAATTTCTGTAACCGACATATAAGGTGTCGAATATTTTGATGGTTTACTTTTTACCGCCGAAGTTATTTGGAATTTCTTTGAGCTTGAAGTTTTAAAAGACTGTCCAGATATAGAATTTGATTGTGATGAAGGTTCCGACCATCTTGTTGTGTCTTCTGTAGGTGTTTCGTATTTTTCTGTACTAGATATTTGAAATGATTTACTTGATATTGTACTTGATTGAGGTAGAGATTGCGATATTTCATTTAGTTCCTCTTGAGTTATTCGATCTGTAGCTGAAGTCGAAATTTTAAATAAACTTCCGGATGTTGTTCGTGATTGAATCGGAGATTCCAACTTCTTTGATTCTTCCTCTGGTGGAATAGAGTATTTTCCTATACTAGAAATTTCAAATGATGTTCTTGATATTGTACTCGATTGAGGCAGAGATTCCGATATTTTAATAATTTCATTTTCAGTTACTCGATCTTTAAGTGTAGTCAAAATTTGAAGCGAACTGCCTGATGTACTTGACTCAGGCGGAGATTCCGGCAGTTTTGTTTTTTCATCTGAAACTTTTTGGTATTTCTCTGTACTATAACTCTGAAATGAACTTCTAGATGTACTTTGTTGATTTGATTGGTTGACTGTTGACTGCTCGAATGCACTTTCTGTTACACCTGCTGATATTGCACTTGATTTGAATAGTTCGCTTAATTCTTCTCGAGCTGTTTGACCAATTTCTGTAACCGACATATAAGGTGTCGAATATTTTGATGGTTTACTTTTTATCGCCGAAGTTATTTGGAATTTCTTTGAACTTGAAGTTTTTAAAGACTGTCCTGATATAGAACTTAGTTGTGGTGGAGGCTTTGACCATCTTGTTGTGTCTTCTGTAGGTGTTTCGTAATTTTCTGTGCTAGACATTTCAAATGACCTACTTGAAATCTGGTCTGATCTAGTCGAAATTTTAAATAAACTTCCGGATGTTGTTCTCAATTGAAGCGGAGATTCCAACTTCTTTGATTCTTCCTCTGGTGGAATAGAGTATTTTCCTGTACTAGAAATTTCAAATGATATACTTGATATTGTACTCGATTGAGGCACTGAAGTTGTTTTATATACATTATGTGTTGTCAAAGTAGTCGTTTCTTTTTTAGTAACATCATTGGATATGTTAGGGGCCTCAATTGTTGTTTCAATAAATGGAGAGCTCCTTGTCATAAATTCCGATTGTTTTGTACTAGGAAGTGATTTTGCTTGCTCTGTTGATAAATATTCAGAGCATTCATCACAGGCTTTCTCGGAAGAGGAATATATACTGGTTAATTCAGTTAACTCAGTACAAAATTCGCAATACGATTCTGGTATAATTGTTGTATCCATCGAGATTTCTTGGTGTATATATGATGAGTTTGGATATCCTATACTAGAAGTTATTGATATCAATTCCGAGCATTCATCACAGGCTTCATCGGAAGTTGAATGTGTACTGGTTGATCCAGTTAACTCAGTACAAAATTCGCAAGGCGACTCTGGAATTATTGTTGTATCCATCGAGGTTTTTTGGTGCATATATGATGAGTTTGGATATCGTATACTAGAAGTTACTGATACAAATTCCGAGCATTCATCACAGGCTTCATCGGAAGAGGAATATGTACTGGTTAATCCAGTTAACTCAGTACAAAGTTCGCAAGGCGACTCTGGAATTATTGTTGTATCCATCGAGGTTTTTGGGTGCATATATGATGAGTTTGGATATCGTATACTAGAAGTTACTGATGCATATTCCGAACATTCATCACAGGGTTCCTCGGAAGAGGAATAAGAACTGGTTAATCCAGTAAACTCAGTACAAAGTTCGCAAGGCGAATCTGGAATTATTGTTGTGTCCATCGAGGTTTTTGGGTGCATATATGATGAGTTTGGATATCCTATACTAGAAGTTACTGATACAAATTCCGAGCATTCATCACAGGCTTCATCGGAAGAGGAATATGTACTGGTTAATCCAGTTAACTCAGTACAAAGTTCGCAAGGCGACTCTGGAATTATTGTTGTACCCATCGAGGTTTTTTGGTGCATATATGATGAGTTTGGATATCCTATACTAGAAGTTATTGATGCATATTCCGAACATTCGTCACAGGCTTCCTCGGAAGAGGAATATGTACTGGTTAATCCAGTTAAATCAGTACAAAGTTCGCAAGGCGACTCCGGAATTATTGTTGTATCTATCGAGGTTTTCTTGTGAACATATGATGAGTTTGGATATCGTCGTATACTAGTTATTGATGAAAATTGGGAGCATTCCATACAATCTTCCTCCGAGGTAGAAGATAGTTCTGAACATAATTCGCACGTTGATGTTGAATCCGAAGTTGATAGTTCCATGACGGTATTATTCATTGGGGTCGTCTGATCTCGTAATATTATTTGGTTTCTTGCTTTTAATACTAAGTTTTCTCCTCTCATATAACGTTTGGTTCCTGAGCGTTGTAGTGGGTTTCGTTCAGGCTCAATAGTATTGCTCGGATGCCATTTCGATATTGAAAGTGGTAATGATAATTTAGTTTTTGGGCTTGTCGTACTTGTAATTGATTGTAATTGTGAAGCACTTATAATATTTTTGGTGACCATAATATTTAAAAATCCCGCTCTAATAATGGGCTTCGTTATGTTGTTTGATAAAAAGATATGTTTCTTTTTTAAATGGGAAAAGTTATAACTTTGCAATAATTCATGGGAAGCTGTATTTTTTTTTGCGTTATTTTTCAAATAGTGGAAATAGGCGTTCGTTACGGTCGTTTTCCTTGCCGACAAATATTCAAAGAATTCTGATTGTTTTATTTTGTTTCTTTGGAGTCCATCTTGAGGCGTAATCATGCGCCTTTGAATTAATGTTAACAGCCGTAAAATTGGATTAATAATAAAAAAGGAATATTGTTTTACGTTTTGCCAAAATGTTGGAATCTTTTTTGCACTGTCCAATAATTCAGTACGTTTTAACACTCTTGTATAGACACTTGAGAAGCTTTGCACCTTAGAATACATTTTTTATATTATCAATTATCCAAAAGAATACACTTTCACAACAACTCACCCTTAGTGCACTGCTCTTCAAATTGATCTTCCCAAGTAAGTTCCTTGTGCTTTGAAAAGATTCAGGTATGAATTCAAATGAACTGCATCGTTTTAAAGTATTTTTCTTACTTATGAATTGTATAAAACACTCTATTTGATTTTGTTTATATAAACTCTGCAGAATTTTAAGGGTTATACCACTCGGAGTACCACTCGGAGTTTTTGTACTTTTAACGCGACATAATGACACAATTAAATTCTTTTCAGTATGTTTGCATACAATTTCCTTTTTAGAAACTGTATTTTGATTTACATTTAATTGCGAATTTATTTGATTTATAAAATTATCCTTTTCAAAATTTGTGTTATCAATGATGTTCAACAGGTTGCTTTTACAAAAGATATAATTGATAACATCGTTCCTCCAATATTTCTGTTCAAATTAAAAAATTAGAATTAAGTAAGTATTTTAAAATATTTGCCAGAACTTACCCTTAATAAGTCAAAGGTCCCATCTGGAAGCGTATATAACAGTTGCTTTCGAAAACTATTTTTAGATGTTGGATCTGGTCTAATCTTTGATTTCGTAGATTTTAAATAATATTTGTATCTTTTTGTGCATTTTTGATAAGTTTGATTACTACAAATTTTATAAATTTCTTGAAATCGAATATCAGACCTAGTACAAGTAAAAGGTGTAAAACGTCGATCATGAGAAACCGATGGCTTATATAAATAGAAGTTAAAGGCTACGTTTTGATTGGAGTCTTGAGCACTTATCAGTATTTTTTTTGGATTATCAGTAAGTCCTGTAAACAAAAGTAATGTTTTCTTATGATCAGAAAATATAATTGCAGCTTAACTTACCTGCAAAAAAATTAATAACAACGACCAGAGTAGCCCAAAAATTAATTAGCAACTGCATTTTCAAGCTTACTTAATATGTCGGCTAAAAATGTTTTTACTTTTGCGACCAGTAAAATAGTCAAGGGTTCATTGATAAATAATTACTTTAAATTGAATTTCCATGCCTCTTAATTTAAGAAAAGACGCTTAAATGCAATTAGTTACAACCATAAACTACTAACAATAAAGAAGTGGTCAAAAAGTGAAAGCTTTACATATTATATATCAGATTGCCAACATGAAGTATTCTTCAAAGTTATTAAAAAAATATTTAAAAAAGAAGCAAAAATATTAACATATTATCAATGGATTAATTTAACCTTTTGCTAAGTTAACCGCAAGATGTTAACTGTCACTAAAATATAATAGGTATTTCTTATATCACACATCAAACTAAATTCAACCAAAAAGCTTAATATATTGTACATAAGTGCTCATATATTCAATTTCAGGCTTATAAACATAAAGTACTGTACACAATTGTATGCTCTTGTAAATAAGTGATATATCTAGGTATTTGAATCGAAGAATTCTTTACCTCGCTGTTATGGCTCCAAGGAATTTTGAAAGCAATACTAATGATTTAATAATGCTGGAAACTTGCAAATGTACAAATAGAAACAGCAAGTAAATTGATTTCAAACTGAAGCTTCGTCAGCTTTTGTCTCCACAATGCGGCTTATAATGGGGATATCTTCGACCTTCGTAAAGTTGGCCAAGGAATCAGCATTTAGTATGTTTTCAATGTAGTCACGTCTGAACTTCTCCCACTTTCGTGTCTTAAGAAAGTCCGTGTACAAAGCCTCCCTGGTTGGGATATTACATTCGATATAGAATCGCTGTCGCTGCCAAATGTTGCCAGGATTTTGGGCTGGCTCGAAAAGCCAAAATCGTGGTATTAGGATGCACTGCACCGTTGTCCTCGCCATTATGACGCGATGATGCATTTTCTCGCCCAAACCAAAGATCCCGCCATAGGTCAGTGAGCCAACGTCAATGAAATGCGTTTCATAGTGCTCCATGCCTTCCGGTTCCTCGACAATGGTTCGATGCGAATGGCTCGAGGCGGTGAATATTTCCGAACCCTCCGACTCGCTCTCAACATCGCCCACCTCACTGATGACGGGTGAGATGGGCGATCGTTTGCCGGAGTTATCACTATACCGTTCCTCGGCCGGATCCTCAGACATGTCGTAGGTGTCCTCGCCTTCGTCTGATATGTACAGCTCGTACTCCTCCCGCACTTCCTGACGTTCTGCCTCCCGCAGTCGCTGTCGCAACCGTTGCCGATTTCGACATGTGTCCCTGGTGGATCTTCTAGGTGGCGGTCTTTTCATATCAGCACAGGCTCGCTGTATCTCCTTGAGACCCATTTTTCGCAGCTTTAAAAAAATACATTTGTTATTAGCTGTCAAGATTCTAAGGCTACTAAATAGTAGCTACTGGTTGTGGTATGAATATTTCTTATTTGAAAAAAATTGGAGTACTATAAGTATTATTGAGTTTTACAAATTGTTTGCTAAAGGTTTTTATAGTAAACTTAATTATTTTACTAAATGAGCTAATACAAAACCATAGTTACATGGTGAGGCTTTTATTTCGATTATATTCGAATGTATTCCAGACAAGACAACCTTGTTAAAAACGATGAATCTGCTGTTGGAAACAGTGAATCACTGTTAATTGATTTCTATATTTGTGCTAGAAAATACATTAAAGGGTTCATTTACCCATGCTCCTGCGTTGCTGATGCATCGTTTACCACTAGGTAATGGGATTTTAAAATACTTACCCCCCTCTTCTTGCTTTGGTTGTTCTCATCCAGCGATGAACTGGACTGCATATATTCATTGACGTCGAAAAAGTCGTTGTTGGCATTGAACTTGGAGCCAACTTGCATCCCGAGGGCTCCGGACTCCTTTTTAGATACAGTTGCCAGCTCGAATACCTTCTCCCTGTCAACCATATTCACCTGTAGAGAAAGAAGATGATATGGTATTTTAGTTATACAGGAGATGGCTAGATAGCAAACCTTCATGTGGAGGCACTGTAGAACGACACATTCGCCGCTGAGAACAAAGTAGACATAGCTCATGGAGCCCAAATCCTCGGTGTAGATCGTCTCCAAGGGATCGAACTGCTGAATGGTCCCATACTTGCTGGCATTCACAATCTAGCAAAATGTTTAGGGGGTTATAATAAAGACCATTATTGAGTTCCGGCACTTACCTGCTCCTCGTTGAGAAAGTTAAAATAGTCAAGAGCCCGCAGGGCAGACTTCTTTTCCTGCCACAGCTTTTGCATGTGACGTTGCAGGACAACTTTATAGGTTTTATGAAAGACTGCCAGTAGCTCGCAATTAGCTGCAAGAAATATATAGGAATTATATATATTCCTTGTTAAAGTCAATCAGTTTAACTTGTGGCGACGTAAGTGTTGGTTCTGGGTGCGTCTTCCATGATGTCGATGTCGCCAATACAATCGCCGGGTCCAAAAATAGCCTCTGATTGCAGTTCATAAGTCTTGGTGGCCTATAAAATACAAAACTTTAGATATTTTTTTTATACAAAACATTACTTTTTTTGTATCATAAAAGGCAAAATATTTCAATAGCCAAATTTTAAAACACTAAAGCTTAGTTTGTCTAGAGAAGGGAAGAAAAAAGTTTAAAAAATTGTTTTAAAAAATATTTATGTATTTTTTAAGGGTCTAAGTGTAAAAGCTCGTTTTTAATAGACAAAAAAGATGAGGGAAATAATCAAACAGCTTACCTTATTAAAAATATTCCTAGACATTTCCACTTCTCCAGCGATTAAAAAATAAATCGTTACAGGGAAATCCCCCTCCTTCATAATAACGCGTCCGGGAGTCACCGCCATGAATTTGACATGCGGAACAAGACGAGCCCGGACTTTCTGCAAGAGAATAGGCCTTATAAACAATATGCAATCAAAATGAAGCAAAAAGGACTACCCACTGGTGTAAATTTTGAAAAGCACGCCAGATTTGCCACAATGTTGCACAGTTTCTTTCTGTCTTCGACGGTACGCGTAGAATGTGGAGTGCGCAGTAGCGATTTCTCCTGAAATTTGTATAAAATACAGTTTTATAAATACACTTGGTCCCATTTATAGAGTATTAGGACTTACGGCCATGGTCATCATGCCGACTTTTCGCTTCTGTCGCACCAACATGGCCACATTCTTCTTCACATTCAGCGAAATTCCAGTCTCCTCGGTGGCTTCATTTAGCCACTGCATGTTCAGTATTACGGTTCGGACGAGCTTTTTGAACCGATTCTTAGCCGCCTTTTTTGCCGGGGCATCAAGCCCATCGCGTTGACGCTTCGACATGATGGCCTAACTTATTTTTATTTGGTTTGTTTTGGCAATATCCATGTAAAAACTATCTGTTTATCTTATGTTCACTGTTGTATCTCTCGTTGGTTGTAGTACTAAAAACCACAGATGTCAATGTTTTTGATTATTTGTGTTCAAATGATGGTATGACATATTTCCCAATGACACTCCATGCTTGTGTTTGCCGCACAAAATCAAAAACAAATCTGGTCTCATTAGTCACGATAAATTTTAATCGGATTGCGGTGATTACACTGGGATAAAAAAGGTTTTTTATAAATTTTGTTTGTATTGATTAATTTCATTTATAACATTTGACCAACAAAACATAGCAGTTGATTTCTGCACTCAAGTTTATTATAGAATTATATAGAATTATGAACATTTTTTATGTCTGTAGCTTTAAAATGTTTCTTATATGAAGCTACTAATTATAAAAATCAATAATAATTATTTCTAAGTTTTGTTTCACCTTTTAAAATTATATTTTTAAGAAGGCTTCAAAAATTTTTCCATTTAACATTTAAGCGTTCCATTTCTGACACCGACCTATGGCCGGATTATATTTACACACACATTTTAGAACATTTTGATTAAGGCTCATTATAATCAACATTTGATCAATATTTCGACAGTTTTTGAAGAGATATCTATCAACGTATTTCTTAAAACTCGTATATTAGATATTCGATGGCTAATTAGGAAACGTCATCTGTAGTTTGTGTATTATAATACATAGTGCAATGGAACCAGGATGTTATAAAGCGCCAAAGCGGCCAGAATGTGTAAACAGAGACATCGCAAAATATCGCAAAAAACATCGATGCGTAATGTATCGATGTTTCTGTACATCTCTAGCAATTGACTTCTATCGGGTTGTGGCTATCGGTACGGAAGAAATTTTAGTTTGTTGTAAAAATGATATTGTTATGAATAATATAAAATAAGCTAATAATAAATAAAGGTTGCCAGCAACGAGCTTTGTTGTTTTAGTTTGGTGTTCCAATACAATGTAATGTACATATCTGCGTATATATTTACACACGCGCATTGCCCGATAAATGTTCTGTGTAGTGTAGATGGTTTTTGTTTCTTGGGGAGTTCCGAATATGAAAAAGAAAAGAACTGGCTGTGCTAATGATTCATTGTCAAAGGAACAGAACAGAGAACAGAACACAGCCCAGAAACTTGTGAATCCAATCCCAGTATTTATACCGCATGAGACATCATCATGATGATGATGAAGATGATGATATGATGACTCCTCGGGTCGTGGTGTATGTATGAAGAAAAGAACCGAATGGAATTGTGTTCGGCTCGTTTGGCAAAAAGGGCTTAGCCTAAAGTTTGTGTGTGCTGTGTGGTGTGTGTTGTGTGGCTCATATTAATTGCTTGTGTTTTAGATAGATGTGATGTACAAGAGGGTGCAGCAGTGCCCAGTAGTTGAAAAACGATACATATATGGATGTACCGACTTCCAGCTCACTTTGCACTCCAGACCAATAAGTAACGGGAAAGATATACGGAAAAACGGTCTTACGTTGATATCTTAATATCCTGAAAATGTCTACATACATATATCAAAGTCGGCCGGTGATGCTAATGACGAATATGTATGTATGTACAGTGGCTCACAGTTTATTTCGTCCATAGGTCAAATTTAAAAAATAGGAATTTAATAAATATATTGCAGTTTTTAGCAGTAACATGAAGAAAATTTCTTATTGTATCAACATAAAAATAAAAAAATTTTTTGAACTTTAGTTGTATAATTGGTTACATGACAAATATAATCATGTTTTAGTCATAAGTGTTGTTTCTAAAAAAAAAAAATAAAAAAATTTTCATTTTTTCGATATCTTTTATACTCCCTTCCCAAAAAGACTATAGTTTATCAAAAAAATGTTGTGAGTCACTTTATAAAATTCCCTATGAATTTCAAGACAATAGGAAATTCGCAAAACTCAAAAGTTTTGGATGATTTTCAAACTTTGTCTGATGACTAAGGGACCTGTTTCTTAATTTCAAGTCATAATTTATGTCTCGTATGGATAAATTGTCTATTAAGTAAAAACATATGTTGCCGATTAAAAGACAAAGAAGAAGATAACATTGACAGCTGATCTAAGAAGGGCGGAACAGCTGATCTACTACTTTAGTGTTTTTTATTTGAGAAAAAATGTTTGTCAATTAAATTTATTTTTTCTAAAATATCTATACTGCATTCTTTACCATATGGTTTTGGATTGTTGTATATACTTTTCTATTCAGTTTTTTTATCACTGTCTTTATTCAATAATTATTTTTTATAATGTATGGTGCTGGTTTTATCAAAATGATTGCTTACTAGTACTTAGATTTATTTTACTACTGCGCTGGTTTTTTCATCTTGCATAGAATCAGTTGTTATTATTCCTTTTGCTAATTCGCAACAATTACTCCTCGATTCTCTAATCGCGTATAAATCAGTATACATGATCGTTAAATTCTTAACATCCTTGTCAAAAGCCCTCGGACAGGATTCTCCGGTATCCTTTCCTTTGTTGTACTCTGATTGGAAAATTTTACTGAATTTATCCTACCGATATGGCGATGAATATGTTTTTATGGTAAGCCATTTCACAAATTGTTCACTCTATCCCTTACAAACTTCTCACTTTTCTCTTTCTTTTTCCAAGAAGTCATTTGTCATTCTAGTTAAAATTAAAATCAGTAATTAGTCCAAGTCAACAGTGAACTATGTATAATAGATCCTAAAGATGGTTTCAAAAATGGTAGTAGTTCAAATATAAAATAAATTCAAACAGACATTTAAATAGATTTTAAAACCATAGAACAAGTTAGGAAAACGAAAAATGTTAATATACTTACAGCATTTATTTACGCAAATAATCATCTAAGAGTTCCTATTTGTTTCTGGTTTTATTACAGCTTAGCACATAATCATCGCGGAAAACTGAATACAATCACCAAAGCTGCCGTTTTTCCTAAATAATCGCAAACACATCGATGCTATATGTGGCTTTTATTAAAAGGAAGTTCGCACCAAGTTAAATATAGACTAAGATTCCCATTCAACGAGCAGAGATCATAAACCAGGTATGGCGGACCTAATACATTTGGGAAATATAGATGTTGTCATCCAGAAAGATAAGCCCGGTTCGCCAACGGGCTGTTCGGATGATGGAAACCTAGGTGGTCTTGGCGGCATGAGTGGATTGGGCATGATGGCCGCCGGTGGCATTGACCTAGGTGACTTGGCACAGGAATTGGATCACGATGAGTTCGATGGACCCCACATGCTGAATGGTAAGCGGAATTCTCGAATATTTATTTAATTTATGGGACCTTTTATGGGGGGGCCAGCTTAGCCCCCTACACAAATTTATTTTGGAATTGCATTAGAAAAGTAGATTGAATCGATAGTATTTGTGGTTTTTAGTGATATTAGCCTGGCTCCAACTAAGTTTCTTTCTGTATTCCAAACAATCCCTGTTTTAGGTGAACGTCCTGCGATTATTGCTCCTCCCGAAAGTGAATGGTACCATGGACGACTGGATCGTTACTCTGCAGAGTCTCGTCTGCGGGGAAGCAGTAAACTGGGTAGTTATTTAGGTGTGTATAACTAGTATAAAATATGGTGGAAATGGTTTTAAAATAGATTTTTTTTATGCCGCTGCAAATAAATGCTGAGCAGTTCGTGAAAGTGACCGCAAGCCTGGCTCCTATGTTCTAAGTTATTATGGGCGTACCGGCATAAACCATTTTCGGTAAGTGATTTTTTTCCTATAGCTAAGATTATTGTGAAGGATTAAATAATTTCTTTGTGGTTATATATATTAAATAGAACGATCAGCTTTAATATTCTGTATTATTATTATCTTCCATAGGATCACAGCCGTATGCGGAGACTTCTATATCGGCGGACGACAATTCATTTCCTTGAGCGATCTAGTCGGCTACTATACCTCATGTAGTGACCTACTAAAGCGCGAACGATTGGCCATACCAGTTGCTCCGCCGGAGCCAGTTAACGATAAAAAGCGCGTCGTAGCCATCCTGCCTTATACAAAAATGCCAGAGACCGATGAACTGAGTTTCCAAAAAGGTGATATTTTCTTCGTGCACAATGACATGGGCGATGGCTGGCTGTGGGTGACTGCCCATCGTACTGGCGAGCAGGGAATGATTTTCAGGGAACTTGTGGATGACCTGGATGTATCCATCGATCCGAATACCGTCTTCCCCTGGTTTCATCCGAATTGCACCAAAAACGAAGCCGTCGATATGTTGGTTAAAGGTATGTACCTTGTACACCATGATTCATTTAATATAAAATATATATTATACATGTTTAAGGTCCTTAAATTTCAAATCTCTAAGTAAATAATACATTTATATACCCACTAATCGTATAGTCTTTTATTTCGATACTTAATTTTTTACTTGTACTATTACATTTCTAGTTAAATTGGTTTTCCCATGATTTATATCATTTAAAAGATATATTATACATGTTCTGAGTCCTTAAATTTGCAATCATTAAGTAAATAAATAGTACATTTGTAAACGCACAACTCGTATAGTCTTTTACTTACATGTTTAATTTATTATTCTTCCGATGACATTTCTAATTATATTGTTTTTCCTTCTCTTTCTAGCTGGACCGGGAAGTTTCTTGGTTCGTCCCAGTGACAACTCGCCGGGGGATTACTCCCTCTTTTTCCATATTAACAACCAGATCCAACGCTTTCGCATCGAGAAGAAGGGCGTGCGATATTTGATGGGAGGGCGGACATTTGAATGCCTGGATGCGGTGATAAATCGCTATCGAAAGGAGCAAATCGTCGAGGGTCACTCACTCAATCATCCGGTTGTCAATGGCATACAGCCAGAGTTCAATCAGCAATATGTTGTGGAAAAGGCCGCCGAAAAGATATATGCCACACTACGCGAATGTCGCGACCAAATTGGCCTTAAGAAGATCAAGGGCATCAAACACCATGGGCATTTGAACAAGAAATCGGATAAAACGACGAAATGGAAGCAATTATATTTTGCATTAATTAACGATGGCTCTGAGACGCAACTATGCTTCTACGACAATCCGAAGAAGACCAAACCGAAGGGTCTGATCGATTTGTCGTGTGCTTACCTCTATCAATGTCACGATTCCCTGTGGGAGCGTCCATACTGCTTTCAAATAGTCGAAAGGGCCCTGCCATGCTTGGCCACGGTGACATATCTGTGTGCTCCTAGTCAGGAAAGCTACGTGGAGTGGATCAACTCCCTCAAGGCCCAGTGCGACTCGCAGCTGAGTCGGGCCCAGAAGAAGGTCTCACGTCTGCGCGAGCTCCGTTGTCTTAATCTGCATGTGCTAGAAGCTCATCGCTTACCATTTAAATTAGTGCCACATCCATACTGCAGTATTTCGCTTAATCAAGTCAAGGTGGGCAAAACACGTGTCAAAATTGCCCCCGAACCTGTTTGGGAGGAGGAATTCGTGCTAGAGTAAGTGTTCTCTATCAAAAATATCCTTGTTTTTTCTTATTTGTAATATTTTTGATTTGTTTTTTTTGCAGCGATGTCCCTCCAGATGTTGTTTCCTTAACCATTACTTTAATTTCACGCGGAAAACGAGGTAAAGACTCTGAGGTGGCCGAGCTAACCATTGACTTATCTAGTCTGAAGAATGGCCAGGAGACTGAGGGCTGGTACCAACTCACTGGCATGACGCCGATGGGTGAATGGGGCTCGTTGCGTTTGCGTATGCGTTACCTCGACGATCTGATAATGCCATGTGAGGAGTACAGTCCTCTGCAGCAATTGCTCCTCGAATCAGAGCTCTATGCAGTCAAAGCTTTGGCCGAACTCTGTCACAACGATCGTGTTCCTTTGGCCACAGCGCTGCTACGAGTCTTTCGGCAGGAGAAAAGGGAAACGGAATTAATTCGAATGCTGTGCCAAGCGGAGGTTACGCGTGAAAATGAGACCACAACGCTTTTCCGGGGCGCTTCGTTGGCCACCACACTAATGGATTTATATATGCGAACCGAATGCAGCGGATTTCTCCAGTCGGCCGTTAGCGAAACTGTGCAGCGCATTTTGGAGAGCAAGCAGTCGGCGGAATTGAATCCCACGAAAATGGACGTCAACGATGATGCCTGCACGAATGCAGAGTTCCTGCTGCAGATCCTTGATCTGGTCACCCAGTCGATATTCACTTCACCGGACGCCTGTCCCCGGAATGTGCGTTTTATTTGCTGCTGCCTGCAGAAGGCTGTGATGGCTAAGTGGCCGACAGAGCGGTTGGTTCGCACCCGAGTCGTCTCTGGCTTCATATTCTTGCGCCTTTTATGCCCAGCGCTGCTGAATCCACGGCAGTTTGGCCTGGTCAGCGAGACGCCACCGATGGCAGCCACTCGTTCTTTAGTCATGGTCGCCAAGTGTCTGCAAAACCTAGCCAACTTGATTGAATTTGGCGGCAAGGTCTGTAGGATTAAATATGATTGGCTAATCCATTATTTTGACTTTCCCTATGTTTTGATATTTCAGGAACAATACATGGAGGTTGTCAATCCGTTTATTTTGAAGAACAAGGAACGCATGATTGTTTTCTTGGATCAACTGTCCTCCGTTAACGATCCGAATCAACCGCTTGGAATGTTTGTCGAACAGAGTACAAATCTTAATTCACAAGACACCGGTAAGTTATTATTTGAATCTATTTTAGAGGTTAAGAAAATAGGGCTATTTCAGTGTCTGATATATTCCTTTTCAAAGTTAAATTAGATTTTTTTAAGAATTCCCTAGGATTTCCCTCCTTTTTAATAAAACAATCATATTATTTTTACAACTCCCCAAGGACGCGAGCTGGCTACCTTACATCACATCTGTGTCTCACATTCGCAAGAGCTTCACGAGCTATCCAACATTCTCTCAATTAAAAAGCTTGTCACTGTTACGGACATGTTGACCAAGCACAAACTGAAGTACCGCGAGATGATCAGCTAAAATAAAGTGCGAAGACCGGATAATAATTGCGATGTCTTCTTATCTACAAGTCCCTTCATACCTTTTTATAAAAATATATTTATATGTGTATACTATTAGGAATACATAATATAATAAGAACTCATAATAACTGGTTGAAAATTGTATTGGAATAGTAAACAGAATATCATTTATAAAAATTATTTATATGAAATGAAATAATATTTAACAGACCGGTATGCATTTATTTATTATTAGTATCATTAAACTTACTTATAATACACACTAGCTTACACGGATTACTCCGTATAGCCGCAAACTCAGATATTAGACATGGTTTTGCTTTTGATATTGTGTGAAATTTAGAGCATTTGTGTCGAATGGCGTCACAATACACAACTTTTATGCCCAAATCCAAACATTTTTTTTTTCGAAAATAATGCATAAAATCGAAATAAATTAATGAATTTAAAAAGAGTGCAAAAGACTTCCTCTGAAAACATATATTGCATTTTTAAATGTGAAAATGGTTATTTTTTGGCATCTTTTCAGTAAAAAAAAAAGAGTATTTAAAGTCTCCAAAGGCGATGTTAAGTTTTGACTGACGTTTGATGATAATTTCAAGTGAATAGGTTATGATTCACTTTAAATAAGTAAGTAAGAAATTCTTGCATTCCGGTAAAACAACGTTGAGTTAATTAGATTTTATTTATATCGGAATTTAAAAGATGCCCTTTTTAACTCTATTCATTAACTATAGGGCTAGCTGATTGAATATTTTTAAAAGACTTCAACAGTTTCTATAAAGTTCTTATTTTTAAGGTATATATAGCACCGGTGGAGGTTATCTTTATACTCAAAAAAAAGACTCCTGATTTTTAACATATATTTAATATCTATAAAATTATACATATTTTATTTTTTGTTAGATTTACATTTTCTCAACGGCCCTTACGACCTTTGCCTCCCTTTCCACCCTTTCCGCCCTTGCCCTTCTCGCGCTTCCTTTTTACATCCAGGGATCGCTTGTCCTTCTTCTCACGAGGATCCACCACTCGATAGCGACCCTTCACGCCTGCTGGGCGGCGGGCTCGACGAGCTGCCGACTGCTTTTTGGCCACCACATATGTGACCTCCTTCTTCTTCTCCTGGGCCTTCTTGTACACCTTCTTCAGCTGTTTGGACTTTTCGTGGTTGGTGGCATCGGAGTTCTCCATAATCTTCTCGGCCATTTTCTTGGCCTTGGCCAAGCGTTTGGTGGCACGACGATGTTTGCGTGCCTTGGCCTCCATAACCTTCTTGATGGGACGCACATTGACCTCCTGCAATTTGCGCTGGTACTCGGCGGTCAGCTCCTTGGGAACTGGCTGTGGCTTGGTCATGTGCTCATCCTCGTCTTGCACAAACCAAACGGGAAGGTTCTCATCGTTGAAGGCATAGCGATTCCAGGCGGCATCGATCACGTCTCGGCGTGTTTTCTTGTTGCGTGTTATAAAGGCGCCCAAAGCCATTTCGTTTTCGGTTAGGCGAACCTTTTTCGGCTTTGTTTCTGGAATATAGAAGAGGATTTATTATAATAAGTAACAAACAAGTATTTATTTTAGTTATTACTAACTAACCTGGATTCGTTTCATCGCCATCCTCGTTGGCTTCCTTGGCTTCATCTTCGGAATCGGATGACTCTGAGCTGCTGTCCTCTTTCGGGGCTTCGTGTCGTGCGCGGCGCTTGGCTTTCTTTCCCTGGATTGCCTGATCATCTGCGTCCGCGGTGAGGGTGCTCTCACCCAAAACCGACACACCCTTGGCCTTGTACTCCTTGGCCAGATTGTCCAGATCGTAGGTTTCCTCATCGTCATCCGACTGAATGTTTTGCAGGACATCTTTCTCATACCAAAGCTGTACACGCTGCTCTCGCTTTGTATTCTTATCGCGAAAATCATTGGACTTAATCAGTGGATTCTCGCTGCGCTTTTTCCTCTTGTTTTTACCCTTTGAAGTGCCCTCTTCATCGTCACTGAGGCCCAGGCCCTGTTTATCATTGATTTGGTCGTCGTCCTCTGAGGCTGCGCTTTCTTCCTCATCATCGTCGTCTTCGTAGTTAAGGTCATCATTAATATTGCCCTCATCCTTGTCGAAATACTTGTATTTCGGCAGCTTTTCTTGCTCGGGCACACTATCGTCCACAGCGAAGTCCGGCTGAACATCTAGCAAACCGTCGAGCTCATCAGAAGTTTTTATATGTTTCAGTTCGAAGATTTCGTGCTCTGTTTCCTCGACGGGACCATCGTCTCCCTTGATCACCATATTCAGGTTCATCTTCTCGTGCAATTTGGCCTTTGTCTTGAGGGTCTTCTTACGCTTACGCTTCAAATCCTTCTTCTCCTCATCCACAATTGTGTCTATTTGCGTTTGCAGCTCGGCATCTTCCATGTCCTCGATTTCGGCCTGTGTCAATGGCTTAACCTTCTCCTCCTCAACATTTGGGACGACCAGGGCATCCTCCTTCTGCACGAACAGCCCCCTGACATCTTTCCACCACTGAACCAGTCCCTTGATATCCTTGCGGCCCAACACCTTAAGATCCTTGCAGCACTCCAGGATCTCGACGGTGGTCTTCTTGTGCTTGGCAATGCGTTCATCATCGATGCCAATGGAACCGATGCCCTGTAGTGCAGTCAGGGCGTTTTCAGCCTTCATAAACTCCGTGGCGGCCAGTTCGTTGCGCAGGGCAATATCCTGGGCGGTATAACCCTCGGCCTTGATGCGCTTTTGCTTCTCGGGATGCAGCAGGCTGCTCTTCTTCTTGGCATCGAGATCGAGTTCCTCGAACACGTACTTGGAGTCCAAGAGACGGGGATCAATGTGATCGGGGGCAATGTAACCCTGGCAGACGACGAATATCTCAGCGGACTCCTTACGCGAGGCACTCGGCTTGGTGGCGTGCACCTTCTTGAAGAGCTGCTTGAGGACCCACAGCAGGGCATTGTAGTCCTTGGAGCGGAAGACCTTGGTGACGAACCAACCGCCGCTGCGCAGGAACTGTGTGGCCAACTTGAGGGAATTGAGGGTGAGGCAGATCTGCTGGTAGGCATCGTACAGCCAGTTTCGGCCCACATTGGGGGCACCGTCGTGGAGGACAACGTCGGCCTTCCAGGACTGCAGCTCCTTGGTCAGCGACTGGCGGCACTTCTCGGTGGTGATGTCCTCGACCAGACCAATGCAGCCGGCGATGGGACGGATGGGGAACAGATCCACGCCGATCACGATGCTGGACACGGGCATGTTCTGCTTGGCCACCTGCATCCAGCCACCGGGCGCTGCGCACAGATCCAAACATACTTGCGACTGCTGGAGGAAGCCGAACTTGCGGTTCAGCTGGATCAACTTGAAGGCGGCACGCGATCGCAGACCCGTCTCCTTGGCCAGCTGGTAGAACTTGTCCTTCCTGGTCTTTCCAACTTTCGTCTTCTTGCCCATTGCGCCTGTGTTTCCACTTAAATCGGGCTTAAATCAAATCGAGTTCAAAATTCGTGCACGTGCACGTGTTGCCAACAGTAGAACTGGGCTAATCGGTATATCGATGTATCGATTGTGGTGTACGATAAACTAGTATTGGAAAATGTTCAAGGGTTTCTTATAGTGTGTTTAGACTACTTGCATCTGGCCGATTGCCACAAAATTGATGTAGGCGTTTACACTACACATGCAGCATAATAACTTAAATATATAAAATATCTGAAATAACGTGTCTCTTTTTATATCCACAGGGTGCTTTTGGAAATATCTTCTGAACACTGCGTTACGTCGTTTGTCATTGATGCGTACCTGTCTGAACAGCGTTCTGATAGTAAAAAATTTAATGATCAGTATCGAAAAATATATATACAGTTAATAAATATAAATGATTTAAATAAAGCGTTATTACTAAATGTGAATGGGTTCTTATGGGAAAATATTCTGAACATTCTGCGTTTCCTCGTATGTCAATGATGCGGTCCTGTCTGAACGCACCGATAAAACAACGGCGTTTCGCCGGTATATCGGTATCGAAAAATATATACTTAATAAATATACTAAAAATATGTCAAGGTGGCGGCACCGCGAGGCACAAAATTCTTTGCAGGCTATGAAAGTCAAGATAGCGTCATGATGAGGCGCAAAATTATTTGAGCTGCACATGTCAAGATGGCGACACGACGAGCCGCAAAATTCTTTGAGCTGCAATGTCTGTCAAGATAGCGTCACCATGACGCAAATACCATGCAAAATACGAAAGTCAAGATAGCGTCATGACGGGGCGCAAAATTCCTGGAGCTGCATTATGTAAGTCAAGATAGCGTCATGATGGGGCGCAAAATCCTTTCAGCAATAATATATGTCAAGTTAGCGACACCACGAGGCGCAAAATAACTGGAGCTAAAATTATGAATGTCAAGATAGCGTCATGATGGGGCGCAAAATGCGAGTCAAGATGGCAACACTACAAGGCGCAAAATTCTGCAGATTATGAAAGTCAAGATAGCGTCATGACGGGGCGCAAAATCCTTTCAGCAGCAATGTGTCAAGATAGCGACACCATGAGGCGCAAAATATCTGTGAATGACAAGATAGCGTCATGACGAGGCGCAAATATTCCCAGCCAAAAATGTCAAGATGGCGACACCACAAGGCTCAAATTTAGTAAAAATGCAAGGATTTGATAATTTCAAAATGTATTTAATATTTTTAGCTGCAAAACATATTAAATTAAACTTACCTCTGTAAAACAAATGAAAATCAATTATGTTGCCCAAAAATGTTTAATTATATTTTGCACTGCAGACAAATGTTAAATACTTAAGCTGCGGATAATAAAAGTAATTAACGATTTTACCAATGTTAACTTTAAAAAATTTCAAATTAAGTTTCGTATTCGTTGAATTTTTTAAAATAAGATTTTAAAGTTTATAAATTTGAAAATTTTGTGAAAGTAAATCAACATTTTAGGAATTCAAAGAAATGGTCCAAAAAGTGGCTGCAATTTAAATTGTGATGAAAAGGAAATCACCAAAAAGCCTATTTCCTTCCCTTTCTATTACATGCATCTCTTACAGGAAATAAAATAGAACGAACAGCTTTGAAGGGCAAATCTTCCCGTAAGACCATTAATTAATACTTCGATTTTATTTATTTAGTTATTCGTGTAAAGTTGTGTATTTATATATTTTTCTATTGTTATCCAAAATTTTTAATGCAATACCTTATCATACTGAAATACATTGAATGGTTTCGTTTGACCGTTGTGTGAGCGAAAGACGGGCGAAGATATATATTATTAATCAGTTAAAATTATAATCGTTTTTTGTATTCATTTAAAATAATCTGTTTTTATATCCGTTTCAATTAAGTCAAAAAATTATTTATATTTCATTCAAGGCGAAAGGCGAATTTTTTCTACGAAAACACTTTTATTCGGGGATGATACAGAAATCTCTTTGTTCGGAATTCTTACGTACATCAGTACATATTGCACATATATTTGAAAAATCAAAATAATACAGCCAATGCCATTAAATTTTAAAAAAGTTTAAAAGCAGTAAATAATATATAATACTTTTTGTTATAAAAAACACATGTTTTTTGAGACTTAAACATCAATAAAAAGGTGTTTTTTTTTTTCAAACTTTAAAAATGGAATACAGTATAGAAAAAATTCGTCTTACGACAGAAATGAGACATTGAATATTTTCAAAGATCTTCTCCGTTTTACATTTTAAATATTTGTAATTAGTTGACGTGTGCTGATAACAACAACATGTATTATTTATTTATTTGATATACATCGTATACATGGTTTAGTTTCGTATTGTTCAAGTTAAAATTTTCGTACAGATTTAAATTTAGTAAACACTATTTTGCTGTCGTATACGTACTGTAGCCAAAAAGAACCGTCATAGTATGATTTACACATGCAATATTTGTATATACCCGCAAATGTAGGTAAATGTATTAAAATATATTTATACACAGCTGCGGTCAAAATAAAAGCCCTGAAAATAGTGTGTGCCTTCATTCTTAGTGAAAATATTCGTATACTACCAGTTTAATTGAGTTTCTTTGAATATGTTCTTCAATGGTTAATGCATATAAGCTAATTGGTTGTCGTCCTACAGAAAAAGTCTCTGCGTTGATTATTTTTCTTTTCCTTTTAAGAATGTGTGTTACGAATAAACCCTGACATCAGTGGGTCATAAAATAAAATCGCTTAAACAAAATATTACGTATTTATTTTACACTTTACATGTTAAAAACATGCTTGCATTTGAACCAATAAGGAAAGGAAGCATATTTATTCGCGAAAACAAGCTAAATCGATTTCGTGATCTCATTTTAGGTGTAAGCCCACTAAAATTGTTGATTAGCATGGGGTTTATGTCGGGAAGACTGTGCTATTTAGAAAACAATATTATTATCATACTCATTTTTGTTTTGTAAGAGGGCAAGGTTTTCCACGAACCGAAATCTAGCAAGCACAAACTAGCTATTACGTATTTTTATTCTACTCACTCGTATATCTATCTGAACTATATCTAAATTTATGGGGAATTTTAAACTTATCTGACTCGGGTAAAAGAAAAGTACAGCAGAATTAAAAACCATTAAGGTCAAGGTCCTAGAGCAAAAAAGAAAGCAAATATAAATCGCGATACGTTCAAAAGAGAACTTACATAATTAAGAAGAAACTGCCATGATAGATTTTCAATGCAGCATTATTTTGACCGCAACTGTATGAGGGATTCTCCGGCTGGGGAGTGGCTCACAGCCCTGATCCTCAGGGGCTTAGATCCTGATGGAGATTTGGGTCGTAGCCGCCCATGCTGTTGTCGTACGGTTGCTGCTGGTCATAGCCCCCGGATCCCATTGGATAGCCCATGGAATCCTGTGGCGGAGCGGGTGACATCATGGGTGTGGTTGTCCCACTTGGAGGACCAGCCATGGAATACGGTGAAGCACCAGCAGCCTTCTTGGCCGCATACAAATTGGCCTCCTCCTGTGCCTTACCAATGTTCTTCTTATAGCGAATACGCTTGTTGCCAAACCAATTGGACACTTGGGAGACCTGATGCACAAGATGTGTATTATTTTGCTTATATCATTATGCATTCAATGCAATTAAACCTACCGTGATGCCGCACTTGCGTGCCAACTCCTCTTTGGCCTCTTCGGATGGATATGGGTTGCTCAAGTGACTGTAGAAGTACTCATTGAGGATCTCGGATGCCTGCTTGCTGAAGTTACGGCGTTTGCGGCGTGCGTCTAGGAAACGCGAACGGAGAATCATTACAGCCTCACAGGTCGACTGCTTCAGCTGCATTTGTATGGAACTAAACTTTTTGTGGATAATCTGCACCATTCGTTCGATTTCTTTTGGTGTAATGGGTCTGGAAACATATGATTGGTTGTTATTTATACTTGAATTATTTCTAACTTTAATACTAACCTCGTGCGACTCTGTTCACGGAGAAGATTCATGACATGGGTGGTGAACTCATTGCATGCCTGCTCGTATTTCTCCAGCTCCTGGTGATATATTTGACGAATCTGTGCCAGCTTGGCACGGTAGTCGGAATGCTCAATGGCATTGTCGGCCCCATCTATGGACAGGGACCCACCCTGGCTGGCCGCAGCCGCAGAGGCAGCCGCCGCTCCGCCACCTCCTTTCTCAGGTCCTGCCACGCCCTCGGCAATCAGCATGTTGTCCAGTCTCATCAGTTGCGGATCTGGGGGCTCCTCCTCCTGGGTGTTGCGAATCGACAGGACTATAATAATAAAATTAAAATGAAAACGAGTTTACCAAAGAGTTATCTACATCAAAGTGTCTATCTGAAATGTTATTTTAAATAACAAAGATTTATGATATAGTTCCGATTTATATATTAACATCAAAAGAGAAACAGAGTATACGCCCAGAAACGGGTAGAAACTATGATATGAACTATCATACAATCGTATAAAACGAATAACCAACATTTATTATTATAAAAATGTTTAATTTAAAATACTTTTATTATTCAATGTAATGCAGTTAGTTATATTATGTTATTAACTCGTTTTGTAACTAGTCCTTTTGCGACTAGTGCCTTTAATTTCAAGATCCTAGCACTAGAGTTATATAAATGAAGTATTAACTATAACTATACAAGTCTGCAATGGTTAAATATATATTTCATGTAAATTTGTGTTTAAACCAGTAACATTTTAGGATGAACGTTTAAAGATTATGATAATGAGATTTTATGAGAATATTTTCAACATACCAGTCTTCTCCTTGATTTCACAAAGCACGGAGAAGAGTGCCGGCTTCATCCGGTGACAGTTGAGGGTATGTTTTCTGGCCTGCGCCTCGTCCAGCGATTGTTCCGAAATGCTCATGATCTGTTGCAATATCTCGCCGATGTCCTTCTGCTTGCGCACCTCGTTCTCGCTGCCAGTGTTTTGGCCATCATCCTGGCCAGACAAACCATATCCCTGGGGAGCCATCATGCCACCTGTGTGGGCCAACATGCGATTCGGATCCTCCATGACTCGTCGAACAATTTCAATCCAAACAACAGATACTTATTTCTGTAAAAATGAGGAAAGTATATTTATTAGTTAACAAATCTATATACATAGTTACTAAAAGGTCGAAAGTTAATTTAAAATTTAATTTCAAATCTAAACAGAAAAGTTCTTAATTTTATTGTGAAGTAAGACTTCTTGAAAATCTCTGTCCTGATTATTGCGCTTTAATGTTGTTTTGTTATATTTTTAAGACTTTGGGTTTACTTTATTTATTTAATTATTTCAAAAGTAAAAAATACTCTCAGTCAAATAAACCAAACTAATTTTAAAAACTAAGTAAGTTTTTATTAAATTCGTTTTTTAAAAATGTTACAGGTTCCGATTTATTTAGCCTAATATTTTCTTAATTATAAGCTCATATTGGCAACAAAACTTTATTTTAACCTGAGTTTTAATAATATTCTGACATATGCAAATGTCAAAATGCGGAAATTCCGATTGGAAAAAAGAAACCTGCGTCTGGAACTCAGAAAAACTTCTTGGTAAATGGCCAATAAAAGCAATAATCTCCACCTGTCGCAATCTTATGAAGCAGGATTTCTTTTGGGGATGAAAATGTGTCTCAAAGGTATGAAGAAAATGTACTTCATTCTTAAGACTACATATCTATACAAAAATTGCATTTATTTAATTTTAGAAAGTACCCATTTTAATATTATTTATCCTGAATGCATATTTAAATGACGCTGTAAGTACATACCATACATATGTACATACACTTGTTAGTATGTTTTGTGGTAGCGGAATAGGAAAAAAATAAACGAGCTGCAATAAAACCTGCCCAGTTTCGTATATACCTACTAACATATAAGTTTTAAGTTCCACATTCATTAAAACAATGTTCAAAAGAGTTCAGAAGGTTTTAGGCTGTATTTCAAACATTTTATTACGTCAGAAAGTATTCTAAACTGTTTATAACAAGAGGTATGTATGTACATATCGATATACATATATGCATGTAAGTATTCAGAAGCGTCCACTTGAGATCCCATACTCACGGTTTTCGTTTATCGTTACTGCCTTTTCTATATATTTCCCAAGCCAGTCATATATTATATTACATCCACTTGAATTTAGCGACACATTGTTGCAGTTGTAAACTTCCGCAAGTATAAATATATTATTTTTTGGAATACAATGAAAGGAAAGTATGTTCTGTATACGCAGAAAAATAAATCGATATGAATAAAGTTTTCCAGAAACGTAAGAATATCGATAAGTATCCAATATAATAAATATTTTTTACAGAGAATATCGATACTTTTATTTAATTTCTGTTATGTTGGTTGCCCACTGCTAATCGATAGCCATATATTAGTAAACGCAACGAATGAGACTTTGAAAAGATGTGAACATGTGTTTCTGAAGATCGAGAAATAAACTTGCCAGTAATTGTAAACAAAGTTTTCGAAAACTGTGCAAATAATAAGGAAATCTATAGAGAAGTGTGTGTCCAAAAGATTATATCTTAAAGTGGTTGTTTAAATTGATTATATACAATTTTTAGTTTTTTCTGTGGGCGATGGCACTATTGTTAAACTAAACACTTTTAATGGCTATGTACAAAACTATTAGTGGATTACTTCAAAGGCCTTTTATTTACATTTTATCATGCATAATTATTTTTATGAAGAATATTAGCGGTAGAAAAAGCGATGATCAAAGTTGATTGAAATTTATGTCATTTGGTAGCAGACTGAATCAGATTTTCAATGAAAAAAATATATATATACCTTAACAAAATCTTCAAAAACTGCACACCTTAACATCGTGTATTGGTTATCAGCATTCTCCAGACTTGTGCGAATAGATAATGCTGTGCTGCTGTGGTATCTGTAAGAAAACGATCTACCCAATTTGCGCAATCGGATTTCATAAAAGCGGAAGTGTGAAAGAGCTATGAACGTCTTCAGCAAATTTGGCGAATCGATAACCATTGTTTTGCAGCTCTGCTGGAATCATTATGGTCATATTGTGCAGTGACGTAGAGTCGTATGTTCGTACTTTGGAGAAAATATATTCCTGAAAGGTTTATTTGGCAAAATTAATCATTTACTTTTGTTGGAATCAGCAACGAATTGATGTAAACCCGAGCGAAAGGTATAGAAAAGGGATTCTGGTTGAAACGAACACAACCTCAAAAGTACAAATGGCGTGGCTTCCATCCATATGTAAATGCATACGTGCATGAAAATGTAGATATGTATATATATAGATATATCCATATATCGAGCAAATGAGCTTCCATAACTTTTTAAAAACTTTGAGTCAAGTGTAATTCTGAAAAAAGGAGAACAAAAACCACTGCCCTTGTATGAAAATCAATCTTTCAAACTAAAATGGTGTGTGCTATATATATATATATGGAATATATTTGAATGCATAAGTGGGGATATATATATATATGAATATACGTATCATTGAATTCGAAATTAACCTTCTTTTTTCGAGACTAAAACTAAAATGAAGCAAGAAAATACATAGTTTACGGAGTGGTATACATATGTTCGTTCATGCGCATTCCTAATTTCATTCTCTTTTCCTTTTTGCAGAAAAGTTGAGAGACGAGAAAAACACAATTTTTTTGCGATATAAAAGCGCCCCATAAGCGTAACTAATATTTACATATTAGGACTGGATCGCTCCTGAAAAAAGCCCATCAATTTTCCAGTGGCAGTGCGATTTGTTTGTTTTTGGTTTATCCATAATATATATTTTCCGAGTCAATTTGCGATTGACTTAACAAAGAGATACGATATCTTTGTCTAATTTGCGAACTGGCATTGCGCACCCCAAAGGAGGGGAAACAAAATCTTATATGACTTTTGAAAGATTCGGTGGTAAGTAATGGATAAATAAATAATAGTTCTAGAACACACTAGTTAAATACCTAGGAAATGCAGCTATCTCAACAATTTGTTTTACAATACGTGTAATATCCAACTGTGCACACACATATGTTCTTATGGAACTTTCTAGTGTCAGCACTTAAAATAAGTGTAATGAGATGATGGATTGATTTCATTTTAATTTTCTTGGTGTAGCTCAGAAGTATATATATAAAGTATAAAATAGTCTGTATTTATATTAAATGTGCCATTTATAAACAACTTCAAACGAAAACACAGTTCCAATCCGTAATATTACCATAGAGCGCAGGTACAAATAAAGGAAATATATCTTATTTCATGTTTCGGGCCCATTTTAAGGGAAACCCCCTTTCTCAAGTCGAGTTTCCTATAACATAAACACCTTTAAAGCTTATATTTCGACAAGAACTAAGGAGCGCAGTAAAAAATAGTTGGTAGAATCAAATCTAAAGAGCTGTAGGGGGCATCTGATAATCTATCTAATCTTTTAATAAGTAAATACAAATTATTTACAAGCCACAACGACAAATGTTTATTTTGTGTTATGTAAAAAGTAAAATTTTGGTTTTATCTCTGCAAATTAAATTGTATTTTATCATAAGCATTACTAAAAAAACGAATACTACAAAACCAATACCCCGCTCAATATATTAATGATACATTTTCGGTGATGCTATCTCAATTTCAACTGCATATGCAAACGAATCCCTGTTGGTTGGGGGTACAAATTTGGAATTCAAATCTAAAACGGTCCAGAAATAGTTGTCAGTTTATTCAATTTTGTTGGAACATCAATAGAAATTATTTGAGACAAACCCTACCAAATTCTCTGTTACATTTTGCGCTTACTTTCTTCCGCTTTTTAATGTTAATATCCAAGATAAAACAAGAATCGATGATCATACAGTTTTCTGATCGCAGAACAATTGCAGTCAAGTGCAACGTCCTTTTGTTGTGAATGAATATTTTGAATATTTCAAAATTACCGTGCATTCCAGTCAGCTTTACTAAATAGAAGAAATCGGCTATCTACATTTCCTAGTGTTATGTCTTCAATTGAGTCCATGCTAAATTGCATCGCAGTTCAGCAAACTTAAGTACACATTTAGGTCGTGAGCGCCTACAAATTCGCATGCAATATCAACGGCTACTCAATTATCCATGGAATCTAATTAAAAATATTATTTCAGAAACACCAGTAAAAAAAACCGTACGTCTTATTGAGAAAAAACGGGTTTCAAGTCGAGTTTCCTATAACATAAACACCTTTAAAGCTTATATTTCGACAAGAACTAAGGAGCGCAGTAAAAAATAGTTGGTAGAATCAAATCTAAAGAGCTGTAGGGGGCATCTGATAATCTATCTAATCTTTTAATAAGTAAATACAAATTATTTACAAGCCACAACGACAAATGTTTATTTTGTGTTATGTAAAAAGTAAAATTTTGGTTTTATCTCTGCAAATTAAATTGTATTTTATCATAAGCATTACTAAAAAAACGAATACTACAAAACCAATACCCCGCTCAATATATTAATGATACATTTTCGGTGATGCTATCTCAATTTCAACTGCATATGCAAACGAATCCCTGTTGGTTGGGGGTACAAATTTGGAATTCAAATCTAAAACGGTCCAGAAATAGTTGTCAGTTTATTCAATTTTGTTGGAACATCAATAGAAATTATTTGAGACAAACCCTACCAAATTCTCTGTTACATTTTGCGCTTACTTTCTTCCGCTTTTTAATGTTAATATCCAAGATAAAACAAGAATCGATGATCATACAGTTTTCTGATCGCAGAACAATTGCAGTCAAGTGCAACGTCCTTTTGTTGTGAATGAATATTTTGAATATTTCAAAATTACCGTGCATTCCAGTCAGCTTTACTAAATAGAAGAAATCGGCTATCTACATTTCCTAGTGTTATGTCTTCAATTGAGTCCATGCTAAATTGCATCGCAGTTCAGCAAACTTAAGTACACATTTAGGTCGTGAGCGCCTACAAATTCGCATGCAATATCAACGGCTACTCAATTATCCATGGAATCTAATTAAAAATATTATTTCAGAAACACCAGTAAAAAAAACCGTACGTCTTATTGAGAAAAAACGGAGTAAAGGGTTCGAGCTGTGCATGAATTTAAAAGGGCGAACCATAAGTCACCGGTAAGTAAAATCATTGATCTCATATAGTATTAGGTTTTGATATTAAAATTACAAAAATTGGAATTTAAATGAAACCCCTACTCTTAAATACGAATATTAATTTTGAAAGTCTAGGGATACTCGGTTTTTCCCTCTTATATAAGTTCAATATGCGTATAATACCCGATGCAAATTGATACAATTTTCAAGCAAAGAGAAAGTGGTGCCAAATTACATTTGCAGCGACCAATAAATTAAGATTATCTTCGCTCTACGCAGACTTGTTTCGGTGAAAAGGTTATCAGTCATTAAAGTGAGTGTTAGAATGAACCAAGTGATAATCTGTTTGGCACCCATAAAGATTAAAGACTTTGTTGCAGTGTAAATTTAAAATAATTTCATTTGTCAATATCTATCTACATACCAAAGTTTGCGCGAATTGCACTATTATTTTAATAGTTATGAGTAAATGGGTTAAAAGCCATTGGAAGTTAGTTCTCCGCGAATTTCCCTAGAATTTTACTGAAATTGGTTAGCATATCAGTAGGTATCTGATAGTAGGCTATGGGGTTCTTGATTTTCATTTAATTGTTACGCTTATTAATTTACCTTTAAGACTTTTCTAAGGTTAATCTACAACTAAAAGAAAAACCGACACATATAATAAATTTAGTTTTTATAGGGCAGTTATTCGACTACAGTTTTCTATCTTTCTTAAATTTAAATTTAAATTTTAAGTCTTACCAAGTGAGCATACTGTGGTTTTACATTTTTAATGTTGTGAATAGTTACTACTAATAGAATAGTTAAATGTATATATTCTGTGGTATGTATGAAACGACTAACGCAGTCTTTTAAACATTTTTACCTCCACAGGACTTCGAGTAACAGACATCGGAAGTTACAGCCATTCAGGTACACATGAGCCTGCTGCTTTGCCATTTTTTTAAAGACTTAAACTGGTAAATTTACAATATAAATAAATATATATGTATATATATAAATACGTAATTCTATTTATATATATATATGTATATATTTAATTATACATATAATAACGGAAAGCATAGAATAGCTGAATATTTACCAAGGCAAGGAAATTCAACCAATACTTCAGCAAAATACCCCCTTGCAAGACAACTATAAGAAATACTACCCTCAAGCAATTCTTGCAGAATCTACAACCAAATTGATTACACCGTTGTTTGAATAAAGCACAATTTATTCGCTTTTCCGGAAGGATATACCAATTCATGCTTATTCTCGGTACATTTAATAAGTAAACACAGCAGCGGCAACACATATAAAATAAAAACAAAATTAATGAACGGGAACGAAAGCCGGACAACAAATCACAAACAAGCAACAGACCCCAAGTCAATAAATTCCCATCCACACACAGCCAATAGATTCCACTGGCCGCCCCTAATAGAAACATCATTACCCGAAGAACTATAAGCCAAATTAGCATTATCCCTGGAAGAAGCGGAAACGAAAAGCTAGCTGCAAGATGGCCACCGTAAACGTAAACCGCAGTGTGACGGACATCTTCTATCGCTACAAGATGCCACGTCTGCAGGCCAAGGTGGAGGGCAAGGGCAACGGCATAAAGACCGTGCTGGTCAACATGGCCGAAGTGGCCAGGGCCATTGGACGCCCGGCCACCTATCCGACTAAGTACTTTGGCTGCGAGTTGGGCGCCCAAACGCTGTTCGATCATAAGGTTTGTATTCGGTTACTCTTAGTCTCTTCTAATTCGCTAGCTTATCACTCATTTTGTCCGTCCGTCTGTCCCTATGAACGCGGAGATCTCAAAAACTATAAAAGCTAGAAAGTTGAAAGTTTACATGCAGATTCTAGAGGTTCTTGCGCAGCAAAAAGTTATTTGAGTAGAGTGCCACGTCCACTCTAACGTCCATAACACTAAAACCTGCTTTGCTGCTTGCATATCTCCATCTCCCTCTGATAGTCGAGGCCATCGACTATAGCGTTCTATCCTGTTTTCCATTCTTAATTTTTTTTTAATTTCAGAATGAACGCTTTGTTGTCAACGGTTCGCACGATGTGAACAAGCTGCAGGATTTGTTGGACGGTTTCATTCGCAAGTTTGTGCTTTGTCCCGAGTGCGACAATCCGGAGACCAACTTGACTGTGTCTGCCAAGAACCAGACCATTTCGCAGTCATGCAAGGCATGCGGCTTCCATGGTCTGCTGAAGGTCAACCACAAAGTGAACACTTTCATTGTAAAGAACCCTCCATCGCTGAATCCGGCTGCCCAGGGATCATCGCTGACCGAGGGAAAACGCTCGAAGAAGCATAAGCAAAAGAACGATAACGCCGATGGCTCCATGACCAATAACTCCATGGCCAACAACTCTGGTGGCGAATCAGATGGCGGCAATGGCACAAACCAGGCTAGCCAAACTGAGGCCGAAATTAGCGCTGCCATTCCGGAGAAAACTTCTCAGGATGATGACGATGAGGGATGGAGCGTCGATGTTTCAAAGGTACGTTTGCTTTAAATACTCCTAGTAGCTTAGACGAATATACTATATATATTTTCCCCCCTCCCTTAGGAGGCTATACGTGCCCGTTTGCAAGATCTGACGGATGGTGCTAAGGGCATGACTATTTCGGATGACTATGATAAAACTGAAAAGGAGCGCATCGATCTTTTCTACGAGTTGGTAAAGGACAAGCGGGACAAGAACCTATTGCAGAATATTCAAGATTTTAAGGAACTGGTGATCGAAGCGGAACGTTTGGATATTATTAACAAATCTCCACTGGTGCTGGCTGAGCTTCTTTTCACTCAAAATATTATCAAGGATGTGCAGAAGAACCGTCATTTGCTCCTTCGCTTCACACATAATAATCCGAAAGCACAGCGTTATCTAATTGGCGGAATTGAACAAACTGTCGAGCTACATAAAGCTACCCTAATGAGCAAGGTGGCTGGAATCTTTAAAATCTTCTATGATTTAGACATACTCGATGAAGCCGTCATACTGGAGTGGGCGCAGAAGGTTAGCAAAAGACATGTTCCCAAACACATTGCTGCTGAGATTCACGAGAAAGTAAGGCCGTTCGTTCAGTGGCTTGAAAATGCTCAAGAAGAATCGGATGACTCTGATGAAGACTCTGATGAAGGCAAAAGCGATGATGACTTTGAAGACTTACAGTCGTACAACGTGAACCTCAAACGCGAAAGAGTCAAAGAAGCGGTAGCAGACGATGTAGATGACGAAGTAAACATCGATGAGATCTAAGCAACAGCAACATCCGATCAGTAGTATTTGAAAACGGAAAGCCAAGCAAGCGCAATCTACAAATTCAAAATGAAATATAAATTAGCGAGTTAAATCAACAAGTGGTTCTTTGATCTTTAGTTTTTAAGAGTGCCTATCGTAAAAGCCTTTAAGCACTACCGTATTGCTTTATTTTGATTTATCGCTTTACTACCATTCAATTGTTAGCATTACATTACCCAAGCCGCTGTAACAATAGACGATATCTGAATTACACCAACACATATATTACAAAATAAAGCAAACAAAAAAATGCAAAAGCAAAAAATATTTATTGTATATTTTAAGTAAACTTAAGCAAAATCGATAAAAGCTTATTTCGAATTGGGTTGCAGTTTTAAAGTAAAAATTCCTATAAAAAAAATTAGATGATTGCTGGGTGGATTTGGTCGATTTACGAAATTGGCATGCTAATAGTGGAATATTTGGAAAAATATGAAACGTCTAAGTGGGAATGGGATATTACATTTTTGTTAACGCGAATGATGTGCCAATGTATGAACAGGGCATTTCATATGAAATGGTATATTTTAGTACTTTTCCTATGATGCATTTGGTATTTTGTTAGCAGGCCAGCGTCGGTCATATCCTCATAATACGAACCGAAATAAGTTGAAGTTACATAAATAGGTATTAAATGTTTAAATGCACTGTCCGCACATAACTTTAGCATCAATTTAGCAGGACCAAGATGCTGCGTTCGGCGATGATGTCATCGACCCTGGCCCGGGCTCTCCAAAAGGCCACCCAGACGACACCAAATGCCGTGGTGCCCGCTCTGAATTTGGCTCTGGTGCGCCAACAACAAACCCTTCCGGTCGCCGAAGTGGCCCAGACGTTGCCAAAGAAGGGATACTCGCCGTTCGGCACGAAACAGTCCTCGGTGGCGGAATGGTCACTGGCCCGACTCGACGATCTGCTCAACTGGGGCCGCAAGGGCTCCATCTGGCCGCTGACATTCGGCCTGGCCTGCTGTGCCGTCGAAATGATGCACATCGCCGCTCCGCGATACGACATGGATCGCTATGGTGTCGTCTTCCGTGCGTCTCCCCGCCAGGCCGATGTCATTATCGTTGCGGGCACGCTGACCAACAAAATGGCACCGGCCCTGCGAAAGGTCTACGACCAAATGCCCGAGCCACGTTGGGTCATCTCGATGGGCAGCTGTGCCAACGGCGGTGGCTACTACCACTACTCGTACTCGGTGGTCCGCGGCTGCGACCGGATAATCCCCGTCGACATCTACGTACCCGGCTGCCCGCCCACGGCCGAGGCCCTCATGTACGGCGTCCTGCAGCTGCAGAAGAAGGTCAAGCGGATGAAGACGCTGCAGATGTGGTATAGAAAGTAAGGCAACAGCGATCAGAACCTATATATATATATTTAAAATGTGAAACATCAAACGACACACGGTTTGGCGAACAGAAATTATATTAAATATTGTTCTGTTAACGTTCTGTTGTTGTATATATTGTTTTTTGGCTCACAAGGATGTTGCAAATAAATGTCTTTCGATATAAATACTAAGCTTCAAAGTGTGTGGCTGTTTCAAAGCGGCTGGCTTGAAGATTGGCTAACGAAAAAATTACATTTTATATAAATTGATGGTTCTCTTGTAAAGGGTTTCTTTCCCTTATAAATTGTATGTATATATCATATAAGTAGTTGCCATAGGAACGATCGCACCAACCACAGGACAATCTCCAGTTTTCACTTAGTTTTTCGTTTAGTTCCTCGCTGTTTTCATTCAAGGTTACTTGGCTTTCGAAATCTATTAAAAGTAATTCTTTTTTAAAACCGTATAAAATGTAAGCACGTACTAGTGTCGCAATAAACCCAGAAACAAGTGCAATTTTGAACATTTAAATTATTTTTGTATAATTTACATATGCATAATAATTGGACTAGCAAATAACTAATCTAGTGAATTCTGACCAACACTATTCTCCTCCATTTCGGTGCTGGAGAGGCTTGGCGACAAGGTCGTGGACCTCGAGTTGCAGGCAATGCCATCCAGATTATAGTACTGCACTATTCGCTGTGGTGGTCGATTCGATATGACCTCGGCAATTTGATTCACAACCCATTTGGCCAGCTTGATGACAGCAACGTGTGCTGCAAACTGCAGGATCATGGCTCCGAAGCCCTTGTACAGCCCCGAAACGCCCTCGGAGACGATGGTGGTCTGATAGCAGTCGACGACACCCTGATAGTTTGTCAGAATCGGGACTACATCGTAGCCATTGTCCAGGTTGTCGATTATGGTTCGTGTTCCCTGGAGCTGCAGACGGTGCATGATCGTCTCGAGCGGGAAGAATATGACCTCAGTGGTTAGGATGGCGATAAGGCTGGCGTATATTTCCGCGTTCTGATGCTCCAGCGTATTGTCGTGTAACTTTCCTCCCTGGCTGTCCTGAGAATTCGTCGTTATTCGTCGCCGCATAATGCGCGAGGATACACCCCGTATGACCAGGTTGAAGAGGTACTTGGTGATGCCAAACGAAACGCTGGGCCCAATTAGAGCCCAGGCCGGTAGCATTCGTCCCTTCTGCGGGGAGCTCCAGTAGAAGAGTCGCAGGCTGCCCTCCCGAAAGACATCGAAAAGACCCGGCTTCTCGCTGGCTATATCGCTTTGCACCGTCTCGACGAGAGAGGCAGCATGGAAGGGCACCACCAGCCCAATGCTTATACTATATATGAGGTACATTAAATGGAAATCAGAAAAGTGCTGGAATGATTGGCATGACAATGCCTTACCATTTGAGCAGAACATGCTGGCCGAATCGCTTCAGGGTGGTGCGACTGTCCACATCCTTGGGCCAGCTGGTCACTTTCGAGATGAAGTCGTCTATGGCCAGGGTCATGCCGCGAACCAGGAGGCAGCTGCCCACGCCCTTCCACAGGGTAGTCAGTCCCTGCCTTCTGTGCAGGTGCACAATGCTGGGCAGCAGCTGGAAGGGATGCAGATGGTAGCGTCTCGAGGCATTGTACACCTGACATTGCCTTCGCAGCACTACAAATGGATGGCTTAACAGGTTCTCGGTGACCAGGGAGACCCACTGAACGCCCACCACTAGATATTTTCGAACTGATGTATCTGTAGTATAATATATCTATTATATAGAGCTTCTTGAGATCTACAGATGATAGATCACCTACCATCCTCCTGAGTATCCGAATACTTGTCCAGCACTTTATGCTTTCCCAATGGTAGTGATAAGGCATTATCTGAATCAACGTACGGGATCCTGGCTGTGGCATCCTGGTCGGCATTTATATTGTCCACAATAGCCTTCTCGCGGCTCTCAAGGCTGATTCAATGGATGTAATGGGGAGTCATGGGATTTTATATAATTTAACAAATGGAAAATAGATGCAAATCTTCGGCTGTACCTGCTTCCCAACAGTTTGCTTGGACTAGAGGTCATGGGTAAATGTAAATCCCGGGACCGATGCTCATTTCCCAGGTGATGATCATCGTGAAGTCCACGCTCCGCTTCAAATCTATAAATGGATGTTATTTATCATAGTGTTGTCATGATGCAGGTCATATTTGTTACGTACTTTAAGCTGGAGTAGTTATACATGCCCGCCATAACTCTGTTCGCGTATTATTATGTAGTTGGCGAGTTGGGATTTATATTATTATTATTTTCAGGTAGGGTTGAGAGGTGTTTTAAACATATCTAATTGTTTTGAAGTAAAGTGTAGGGCACTATTCTATAAATCGAAGGTCTCACTAAAACATTATCGATAAAAAAGCTTTATAGTACATTCCCACCGCGACACATCGGTGCATAAGCTTTTCCCTGCCAAAAAACAATTCCACCATATCCTCGATAAGATTTTCAAAGGCAATTCTACAATTTGAAATTTTTTGGAAACGTTAAAGACCAGGATAATTAGGTATTTTACCATACTTTAATTCCTGCTTAAACTTGGCAATTCTTTTCACGTCGTCTCAATATTATTGTATCCACTGTTAGTATTTTTAAAAACGGCCAGATTACTACTTTTAATAAGTTTTAATATTGATTATAAAGGAATAATTACCGAAAAATTACACGCATATATAAAAATAAAAAATAAAAAATTCTTAAAAAGCTTGATATAAGATCAGGATTAATCCGATAAGCGATAAAATCGAAAGTAGAAAAGGATTCTAGCTTTAGGTAATTAGGTTTTTCGAAATACAGAACTTAAATATGTTAATAGAAATGCAATCAAACCTAGAATAAAAGGATAAAAACAGTATTTTGACAACAGTATACTTTTTGGTTATTATTTCAAGGATAATTTAATAGTAAGGTGGAGACACAATTTAATTAGTTTTTAAACAAAAGAAGAGTACTTTCAAATATAAAACAAAATTTGGAATCAATAATCCCATAACAACAGTATTTTGACAATAGTATATTTTTGGGTTCTCATGGGTGTAAATACACCCTTTTTTAGAAAAGGATCCCAGTTTTTGCTAGATGTTAAAAAAAAAAACATAACTTAAATATATTTAATGCATATAAACCAAACCTAGCATAATTTCCACCCCCATAATCCGTCAGTTATAACTAGAACTAAAAGGATAACTACAGTATTTTGGCAATGGTATTTTTATCGGGACTTTGTTCGGTTGTTGTCGTGGTTGAAAACGAGGTGGACCTCTGTGCCGTCAGGCTGCGCAGAACGGTAAACTCGGTGCAATATCCTGTTGCCAACCAGATAATTGGCCAGCAACCCGTCTTCAGAGCATGCTCCGACGTGCACACACACACACATACGGCCGTATATAGTATAACGATGACTCAGTAGGTATTTATATTTTCATTTTTAGGTCAAACTGCATCCGTTTATTCTCCCATTTACTCTGCTGTCGGCAGCATTCACTGAGGAATAATATGGAAAATTATGATTGCCAAATGGGAAAAATATAATAATATATGCAAATATATTGAGCGACACTTTGAGTACGGATAACTTCGGAAGCAGAGGAAACGTCAGCTCAAAAAGTAGTTTCGTCGGTTAGTGAAGTCGCAGAAAAGTTCCCATAATGACGACCACCAGTATGTGCAAGAGGATATCCTCGGCAGCAGCAACAACTGAAATGGCCAAAGCGGTCTCAACAACATCATCATCATCTCAGGGTTCATCGGTGATTTGCGAGGAAGTGTTCGACGAGGCCTGTTTTCCATCATCAGAGGGTAAGTTTTCGTCAATAGTTATAACTATAATCCCTCTTACCATTTGGGTGTGTGAATGCAAGGCAATATCGATATTTTCGGGAAAAATCTATCCAGGTCCTGAAATTATCTACATATTGAGGACAAGTTTGGTAACTTTTTTAATTCATTTTGAAAGAAAAAAGTTCGTATCCTTAATTTGGGACATTAACACATTTTCGACCATTTAAAAATATACGTATGTGTGTATATACCTCTGCAGGAAGTACATTTGTACCATATATATGTACATACATCAGTGGAACATTCCTTAATCTGTTCTATTAAAAACTGTGAGCAAACCGCAAAAGCATCTAAAACATTGATTTCCTGTTAAAAATAATAGCCGTCATCTATTTTTTTTATTTGCCCCGTTAAACAAAGTAGGTATAAAATATGTAGCTAAAAACCATTTTATCGTAGAAGTGATGACTTTTTCTTTTATTTTTTTTTTGTTTTTGACTTATTCCACGTTTAAAAATATTCTATAAATCGATTTTTTGCTGCTGCTTAAATTAACACTCTATTTTTTTAGTTTAAAAAATGTATCCTAATGATGAAATAAGTAAGGTTTTTGAGACTTGGTTTTTTTAGAAATAAACGAGTATGCCTCTTTGATTGGAATCGAACCTCAACGGGAGCAGCATTTGCTCTATCTGGCCAAGGAAGGGTTGATGGCCGCCTTGCCACCGGATTGGAAGATATGGTAAGAATATTCCTAAAAATGATATGCTATAATAATAACATTTGTATAATATCGTGCAGCTTTTCTGAGGAGAAAAATGGTCATTACTATCATAATACGCGAACCAAGGAGTCGCAGTGGGATCATCCACTAGATGCGATATATCGAGATCTGGTTAATCAGGCGCGTCAAAAGCTATTGGAAACGACGTCTTCGGTGGGGGAAAATGCGCAGTTTGTCGACACCTCGGATGATCTATCGCAATTGGACTCCGGCATACGCAGTATGCAGGGCATCGATGAGATTCCCTCTCCGGGCCCATTGCCCCTGAACAATTTGGCCCGGAAGTGGTCAATGGCCAGTAAGGCTGGGTTCCTGGGACCCAGTCTACTAAGCGGCGGTAAAAGTCGATTTTTGGACTCTGGCTCCAAGGATTTTGGACGTTTTTATCAGCTTGGCTTTGAGATGACCAAGTCTAAGGCTCAAATGGGAAATACTACTACCCTATTGAACGGAAAAGTAGAGAACTCCGAGGAGAATGAAGTAGTTGGAAAAGTAGCTGGAACAGTATCGATGTTTCAAAAGGCACGTCGGCAACTGGAGAGCGATGGCTATACATCACCATCGGGTGTCAAGGGCATCCTGCGTGACTCTAGTATAACCGATATAAGTCGAAGATTGGATCGCATGGAGCCAACGAGTGAGGTGGAGGATAAAAAGAGTGTGCGCTTTAATCTGGATCAGGCTCAGCGAGCGAAAAACTCCCAAGAGGAGAACCTATCGACAAAGATGACACAGACTTATAAGCAGAATGAGAATTCGGAGGATGACGATGAGGATGTTGAGGTGGTAATCGAAGATGATGATGATGGGGATCAGAATGAGGATGGGGATGGTAAAGAGGAGGCAGATGACCTTTGGCACGAGAAGGAGACCAACCTAATGGAGGGCATATACAATTTGAATCCCTTTTTATTGGACTCCAACAAACCTATAACCAAATCAACTGAAGTAATCAAAATATCAGGATCAGGATTGGGATCTGTAGAAGCACCTGCTGATAAAACCAAGGGTTGTGAAGCACCCAAATTATTTTATGATGACACAGACTCCGATTCGAAGGGCAGTTCTGTGCGCAGCTTCATTATAAACAAGTCCGAACAGGACTCATCTCATTTGGCGGGCAACAATGCCTTCGATCTGGAGGCATTGGGCCGCAAGCATAGCTATGAACTGGAGCAACTGCAGCTCAAATCGGGACAACTGGCGGCGGACAAGTCCATGAACCATGGTCCAATCTTCTCCGACAATGCCGCCAGTGAGGTCCAACTGCAGAATGATTTCGAGGCCATAAGGCGGGATCATGAGGCGAAGTTAAAGAGATTTCGTCACGAATACGATCTGCGTCTCACCTCCCATCAGCACAAACTGGAGGAGGCCTTCGAGCTCCAAATGGAAAAGTATCGGGTGCAATTGGAGCGTCAGCTGCAGAGCAAGCGAAGTCTGGTGGTGAGTGAGCACAAGACTCGGATCGACACTCTGCAGAGCAACCACGAGGAGATCCTAAGAGATCTGGAGCGGGAACTTCACAGCGAAGAGGAGATCCTACGTAGGGAACAGGCCACCCGGCTGGCCCAGCTGCGCGAGAAGTTTGCCCGCGAGCTGGACGCGGAGAAGCAGCGAGGCCGGGAGAAGGGCGAGGAGCGGCTCTACGAGAAGGTACGCTGCGAGAAGCGCCTCCTAGAGGACAAGTATCGGTGCCTCAAGGAGAAGTATGTGCGCCTCAAGACGGACGTAAAGCTCTCCCTGGAGCGACGCAATCGGCGGCGAGAGGCTCAAATGGTGCCCCAGCATCATAACCACACCAATAGCACAAAGTCTATAAGCGGTGCCGAGATGGAGCGCTCCATGGAGCGTTACTACAAGCCCCAAGCCCAGTCTGGTAATAGCGATAATCGCTCTCTGAGCTACTCGGATCAGGCAATTGCCGGCGAGGCGGTGGTCAAGCCACCAGTTCCCCACAAGAGTCAACTGGCCAAGGCATCGTACAACATCAGGCAGTTGCAGCTGCAGGATGACAACACCTCTATAAGTCAATCGGATACGACACTATCGAATACCTATAACAATGGTCGCTATGGACCATTTCTCAAGTCGGCCAGTGGCGTTTTATCAGCCAGAACGGTTAGCGATAATGGCAACTCCTCCAGGGATATAGTGGGTGGTGCTATATCGAATCTGGAGAGGAACAACAATAGCAACCAGGGCAAGGAGTCGACCAGCCTGAGTAGGATCGTCTTTTCGCGCACCAAGTCGGCATCTACATCGCGCTTGAATTCTGATACTAGCTATAAGGGTGAGCGGCCCTGCACTCCGGTGGAGAATCTGCGCCACCAGTTGCAGAAACTCGAGGCTCTCGAGGATCAGTTCCCTGAGAACACCCTGGATGCCCCCTACCATTTGCGCTATCCCTTCACTGACATCTCCATTAAACCCAATGGCGTGGGTTCCGAACTGGAGTTCTTTAAGCATCGTATACATCTCGAAAGGGATTCAGTGCGTCGGGCCAAGGAATCCCTGAGGACACAGCGGACTAATTTTAGGATGAGGCAAAGGGAGATCAGTCAGCAGCGGAAGATAACCGCTTTATCGCCGAAACACTCGATCGATCAGCTGATCCAGGAGGAGAAGGAACTAACCGAAATGGAGGTGAATCTGCACCGCACCAGATCCCTACTGGGCGAGAAGATAATACGACTGAGACATCTGGAGCAGAGTCTGCTGCGGATCTACGAGAAGGAGAAGTCCATACTTGATCTGGGTACCATGGACGATGCGGCCACACTAAGCGATCTATCGTCGCACTCGAGCTCTGGCTTCAGTAGCACCGATCTGGCCAGTGCCGCCGATTTTCACAAGAAGAAGGAGTACTATCAGCAGGAGTCGAACGAGTGTATTGAGAATTTGGAGATACTCAATGCCGAGATCCGTGAGATCCTGGATATATTTGGACAGAAGCAGCATCAGCATCAGCAGCATGATCAATCTGCATCGGCTATACCGATGCTATCGCCAAGGGATTTGGGATGGTCACAGGTGCTAAAGCACCAACAGCATTCCGGTACCCAAAACTTTTCCCTTTCAGATGATATCATCGAGGGCGGCGGCGTTGGAGGGGCGGTGCATATACCCCATTCGATACCCACTCTCGCGGACCGTTTGGAGACCTATCGCCAACTGGCCGCCGGTCGAATGCAGAGCTCCATGGGCGCGGCCATCCTAACGGCCAATACTATAGTCTCGCAAAGTCCACGGGCCGTCAACTATACTACTTGTTTGGTGGAACGAACTCGGGATCTGCGCAACTGGCTGCGACAGGCCAAGAACGAGCATGATTTCCTGGTTCAGCATGGAATCACATCGGGACAGACTTCGGTGGTTGGGGAGGCCAGTGCCTCTATTACAGGTCACTGTGCATCCATGGGCAACACGACTGCTGACAGGGGAAACTCTGCGCGTGGCAAGAACGATATTTAAATCAAGGAATGGGTAGTGCATATTTTAATTACAAAAATATTCATAGTTACTATTTGTGATCTTATGTTTGTCTGAGAATTTCATTAAAAGTAAGAAAATATCTATTCGAACTTTGTTTTGCCGTGGGAGAGAAGAATTGTAAGGTGAGAATAATCAATACAAGATGTGCATCTAAAGGTAATGATAATAATAATCTAATGAACCTATGCCGCGAATTCTTCAGCTCTCAAAGGTCTTTTTCGAGCTATTCTTCATGGTCAGCCAATTACAATTTAAAGATATAAGGTATTAAAACCACACAGAGCATAAATTATAAAACCTTGGTCGCGAATTCTTCAGATCTCAATCGTCTTTTCAGATCCTTTCAATATATCAGGTCAATTGCTTAACATCGACTTACCTACCTAGGTAAGAGTAATCAATACAAGAATTATAAGTCTAAAGATAATAATGCTATTAAATTAAAAATAAGTCGTGAATTCTAAAATTGGTTGACACAGACTAACCTAAAAAGTACACTTAAAAGAAATTTAAACATATAGCCTTTTTCATTTTATTTTGTTCGGAACTAGACTAGACACTATATTTTTTCTACATCTAGTTTTTAAAGCAATATGATATCATGTTCGCATCTAGTTTAAATATGCGTTGCACTACTTTATTATAAACATTTATTTAGTCAAGTTTATTTTCGTCATCGAAGTAAACAGACCTCAAAAGGGTAAAATAACTTAAGGACGTACTTAATATCTGAAAAAGATTTGAAGTAGGGATTATTTGCTTTACATATAGGGTTACATACCGCGGTAAAACTTTGCAGAGACAGAGTTGAGAATTTGAAAGCCGTTATCCTTACGGGTTGTTGGCTGCAAAGTATCATAAAGCTTAAGTGATTTCGGACTCGCTTGCTAGATGGTTTATAAGAATGATACTCAATTCGATCTGAGCCTTCCCATTGACATTCATAAAGAACTTGCGCTGTCAGAGTGGACTGTGTTTTGCAAAAATATGGGTTAAATTGGTTTAAAGTACTTTATTTACTAGTTCTAACCTGTTTTATTAGAGCATCGCCATTCTCGCAGAGTACGTATAATTGCGAAAGTGCCGAGGATATATATATAATAAACTTTACATAGTCCCCAATAAACATATTATTTCCCTGATTAAGAAAATAAATAAAATTGTTAGCCTTAAGAATTTGAAATATATTTCTATATCTATGGTACCTACAGTTATTATTTGAAAGCCAACCATGCAAATAAGAACTGATGAAATCATAAGGTTGACCAATAGAATTGGATTAAAGAAGTCCTCCAAGCGCTTAGCGAATCTAACAAGAAAAATAAGAAAGTTATTAATGAGTTCCAGTGTTGAAAAAATTTGGTATTATTTTTTAACGGATTAGAAACAAGAAGGCTTATTTATACAAGGGCCAGGGAAAAGTGTACAATATTTAATTTTCAATATTGCAAATAGAAATAAGATATCAATTTTTAATACGGTTAGTACATTTGCAAAATACCAACCTGATAATATTGTTGTGTTTTTGTACAATACGTTTGATGCGCTCCAGTTGAACCTCTTCAGCCAATTCCGGATTAACTATTCCCGTAAATATCTTGTCGATTCGTTCGTGTAGCAATCGAAACTGGCCGCAAGTGTAGGTTATAAAGAATCCAAGTATTGTGTCTTCTGCAAACAAAGTGGTCACCACGCAGATTCCTGCATATGACGTAAACATGTAGGTCAGCGCATAGCTGATCCAATTATGGTACGGATTGTATGGAAAGACCATTTTGTAGGGAAATGGCTTTTCCTCTTGGTCTATTTCGGGGCCGAAAAATAATTCAACCAAGGGTAAGACGCAGTACATGATTATAAGGCATGATAGCAACGCCGTCATTATGCTAAATGTGATCATGCGCTTACGGCACTCCTCAGCAACATTGTTTTTAGAACTGCTGTTGAAGGACAAAGTAAAAGAGGGGTATTAATAATAAATGTAAGCTTAAGAAAGTTTTACTGAGAAAAAAAAGATCACGAAAAAAACATTTAGATTTTGGTAAAAATACTATTTTCTCGCGGTTTTTGATCGTGGCTTAGCCAAATCACGGCGTACAGCTGTAAGAGTGACAGTTTTGAGCAGCTTGCTAGATATGCCAACGATCCCCATCACTTAAAGAAAAATTTATTTTTTGACCCATTTTCCCATTTTTTATAAGGGGTAACATCACGTTTTTTTGCGAAAATTGGAAAAAATTAAAAGTTTTCAGGTTTTAATGCCAATCGATTGGAAATTAAACTACGAGAACAACGAGGTATGGCTTTCGGTTTTCTGACTTTTATAAGCTTTACGGCATCCAAAATACTGATTTTTTAGGGCTGGAAAAAGGGATTCAGATTTTGGTCAAAAATACTCATTTTTCACGCGGTTTTTTAATCGTAGCTCAGCCAAATCAAGACTTACAGCTAAAAGAGTGACTGTTTTGAGCAGATTACGACCTATGCCAACGATCCCCATCACTTAAAGAAAAATTTATTTTTTGACCCATTTTCGCATTTTTTATAAGGGGTAACATCACGTTTTTTTGCAAAAATTGGAAAAAATTAAAAGTTTCCAGGTTTGAATGCCAATTGATTGGAAATTAAGCTACGAGCACAACGAGGTATGGCATTTGGTTTTCTGACTTTTATAAGCTTTACGGCATCCAAAACACTGGTTTTTTAAGGCTGGAAAAAGGGATTCCGATTTTGGTCAAAAAAACTCATTTTTCACGCGGTTTTTTAGTCGTAGTTCAGCCAAATCAAGACTTACAGCTAAAAGAGTGACTGTTTTGAGCAGCTTACGACCTATGCCAACGATCCCTATCACTTAAAGAAAAATGTATTTTTTGACCCATTTTCGCATTTTTTATAAGGGGTAACATCACGTTTTTTTGCGAAAATTGGAAAAAATTAAAAATTTTCAGGTTTTAATGCCAATTGATTGGAAATTAAGCTACGAGCACAACGAGGTATGGCATTCGGTTTTCTGACTTTTATTAGCATTACGGCATCCAAAACACTGATTTTTTAAGGCTGGAAAAAGGGGATTCCGATTTTGGTCAAAAAAACTCATTTTTCACGCGGTTTTTTAATCGTAGTTCAGCCAAATCAAGACTTACAGCTAAAAGAGTGACTGTTTTGAGCAGCTTACGACCTATGCCAACGATCCCTATCACTTAAAGAAAAATTTATTTTTGACCCATTTTCGCATTTTTTATAAGGGGTTTTTTTGCAAAAATTGGAAAAAATTAAAAGTTTCCAGGTTTGAATGCCAATCGATTGGCAATTAAACACCGAGCTCGACGAGGTATGAAATTCCTCATTCTGACTTTTATTTTTTTTATAGCAGCCAAAAAACTGAAATTTTATGGCGAAAAAATAGGGTTCAGAATTTTGTTAAAAATACGATATTCAAATTTTTTTCTCTCCGGTTTTTCAATCGTAGTTTAGCCAAATCAAGGCGTACAGCAAAAAGACCGACAGTTTTGAGCAGCTTGCTAGATATGCTAACGATCCCTATCACTTTAAAGAAAATTTATTTTTTGATCAATTTTCCCTTTTTTTGTTTTTGCAAAAATTATAAAAAATGGAAAATTTCCAGGTTTGAATGCCAATCGATTGTAAATTAAACAACGAGCCTAATGAGGTATGACATTCCTTATTCTGACCATTATTTGCATTACGGCAGCCAAACCAAGGCGTGCAGCTAAAGGACCGATTGTTTTGAACAGCTTACATTATTTTATTATTTTAACTTACTCTGGAATCCAGATTTCGTATGAAAAATGTTCAATTAGTTTCCGAAATTTTCGCTGGTTTAGGCGCAAATGAATGAGTCTCACAAAATTAAGGACTCCCATAAAGGTTGTACAACAGTTTTCCGTGGTGATTATGATATCCGAAAGGTTTTTGAGCAAAAAAGCCGTTTGATAACTGATTGTTATCCCAACGGAAGCTATGACGTACCACGCCCATGTTGTATAAGCAGTGGCAAAAAATGAATTGCCATAAAAAGGTTTGCTTTTCTTTTCGATTGACGATTCCGCTAAAGGCCATGAGCCATTCAGTTTTAGCCAAATACACTGAATGGGAAAACGAAGTTTTTTATATGGATAGGAATAAAACATGTCCTTCTATTTATCAATCGACTTGGTTCTGAAAACCCGGCAGCACTTTTATAGTAAGCCAAAACAACTGGCGATAAGGAAATATAAAAGAGAATTTACAGTGCGTCAAAATTACCCCCTTTAGTAATTTCCTATAATTACACAGTAAATATTTTAGGAAGGGTTTGCATACAATGCCCATACTCACCGCCCAAATCCTTTGACACCACCTCATTAAACGCTTAATATGAAATTTTTATCAAACGCATTTTCCAACAAAGAGTCTTTGTCGGTTAAATCGTTTGAGGGGATATACGTGTTTTACAGCAAGTAAAAATATATCATATAATAAACATTTTCAATGACATTTTTATCCTGATCTCAAAACGGTATGATATTTCTATTAAGAGTGTTTTTGTGGTATTTTTGCAAAAATACAATTTACCTTATTTAGTGTCCTTATATCTTGATCAAAAAGGTCGAATGCATACATGTCGAACTGTTTTTTGCATATCACCCTAATTGTTGATCCATATCACCCAATTTTTTCTAAACAACAAATATTTTTTAAAGCTTATCTTTTTTTGCAAAATATGTAAAAAAAAAAACAGAAAAAATTATTGGTTTGACTGTCAATTGATAGATAAATTTATTGTGAAGACACAAAGTTGTCCTCATTTCCCACGATTTTCGACAAAAGCCCACATTTTCAGAGTGTTTTAGGTGCTTTAAAAGGTCAATTTTATTTTTAATTATAAATGAAATTTCTTACATATGACATTTTATATTAAAGAGTAATACAAATATCACCGTTTAAATTAGGTCAGTTTTTGCTGTTCTGCAATACTAATTTATTTGGGGGGTGTGGCCGAACTTTAAGACCAACCTGCGCTGAGCGTGCATCTTTGGACCCAGTTCCCTAGCTAAAATAGTTCCCAAGATCTCGACAGGCGGGCAGACATGGCTAAATATATATGTATGGGTGGGTACATGTACACTTTACCTTCTTTTACAATTACGCACCTTTGCACGAATACAATATACCCTTTTGCTCTACATAACGGGCATAAACAGGCGTACCCGGATTTTAAGTCTGGTCGGAATCTGAGGACCCGAGAGACCAGAGAGCCTGACAACTGGAGGACCCGAAAACCGGAGAGTCCGAAAACCAGAGCATCCGAAAACGAGAGAACCCGAGAGCCTCCGAAAAGCGAGAAAGAGAAGGAGAGAGAGAGAGCCCAGATGCTGAGATGACAATGCCGAGATGACGGGCTGACCGGGATTGGGATTGCGACTCCGATTCCGGTTCGGTTTCGGATTCCGATTCGTTTTTCGGACTCCTATTCCGATTCGGAATCGGTTACCCAGTTCTCCGCTCAGGTTGTGCGACTGCGTCGGGCTGGCTGGCCATCGTTTTTCGCCTGCCCAAATCCTGCAGACGTGTTCGAGAGCTTTAGAACGTTGTTTGCAATTGCGGAAAGCGGTAGCGAGGCTAGAGATACGGCCACGGCGATAGTTTTTAACAGAAAAGAGTGCAAGATGCAAGAATAGCCGAGTTCGAGTCGAGCCAGCGGAGCAATAGTTAATTGAGGAATAATCGGAGTCGGCGCTTAAAGATCCATCACATAGCCAAGAAATAACTCAATTATTGACAGGCCAACAAAAAAAAAAGAAGTACACATATATATATATAACAAATTCCGTTTTCGTATCTCAACATTTCAACATCTCAACACACCGTGAACTTTCAACACAATAAAAAAAAAACAGAAAAGAAAAGAAAAGAAAAGAAAAAGAAACGCCAAACGGTTGGTCAAAATGTGAAAATTCAACAACTAACTCAACTCAGAATCAAATGATTGATATAGCAACGCAACGCAACTCAAAATCGGCTATAAAACCAGCACATTTTAATCAAATATGGGAAAAATAAATAGAAAATAGAATAAATATATATATGTATATGCTGAAAGCGAGAGGAGAGAAGATCATAAAATACATATTTTATGAAAATTTTTTGCATATTTTTTTTACTGTTTGGCCAAAAAATAAACTGAGTGTGTTCATAAAGCAGTACAATGTAAAATTATACGCAAGTCTTAACGCAAGGATAAACCAATAAATAATTAGTTTAAACATTAAACTACTGTATCAATGGATTCAGGCGAAATTTCCGAATTTCCGTAGGTAAGTGTCACTCGACCAGATAAACAAGTGTACAACCCAGAACCCAGAACCCAGAGCTCAGTGCTCCGAGCCCAGAGCATAATGATTTTTGTGCCATTACGTACATAGGTACTCTATAGTATGTACAGAAATACCATGCATATATGTACGCGAAAATAGTGGTATACTGTTTACTGGCTGTTAGGAATGGATGTACTTTATAGGGAAAATGTGTACTTTACAGAAAACTTAGCCAACGCACTATTATTGCGAATATTGTACCAAACCCCAAGCCCAATCCCTATCGGAATCCCTTTCCGAAACCGAAACCATATCCCCACTCGACTCTTGAACGGAAATGAGGCGCGGCTGACTGCGCATGACCAATGAATAATAGCGATACAGAAATGCTTTTATCCCACACTTTGTATTCCAATGCATATCTGGATGTTCTCAGTCGCTCTCCCTCTCTAGTGTATTGGCACGCAGGGATTGACTTGCCAAAAATTTGATTTCGATTTTTGGCAAAGGAGTCTCCGGGTTTCTCGGTACCAGTTAAGTGTGTCAGGGGGCATTTCTTTTAAGTACGTGCACTCCTTTCTTCTGCCAAGGCACATTTATCCGCAATTATTGTGGGTCTGGGCATGCGTTGCCATTGACCCACCTACACGAAGTACTGCACGGTAAGAAATCTATCACCGACTTTCGGTATTTTTAACTTTCTATACACAAGTGCCGCCTTAAAGCAGTCAAGCGGTTGCGGAATAAAACTAATTTGCATTTAACAATATTTAAAAACTCTTCCTGAACCCTTAGTTTTACATATGTTCCGGTGTTAGAAGTGTTCAATCTGATGGTTCAAAAGTGTATGGATCAAGAAACCAAATACTTAATAGATAGTTTTACAAATTTTTCTTAATAAGTGGCAACGCCCAAACATCCAGTGATCTGGAACAGCTGACTGTGCTGTTATAAGATCACCCACTCTCTTAAAACTGTGCTTCCAGTTTGAAGCTGTAATAAAATAACTATCAATAAACTTTATCAAGTCCAAAACAATAAAAAGAAAGATTAGTTGAATTAAAATTGCAGAAAATGTTACAGGCTTTATTTTGTTTACGTAAAAAAAATTATTATGCCCACAAGGCATATTTACTTTATATTTGGAATATACTAAAAACATTAGGTATCAAAACTAATCCAAAACCAAAAAAAACAATGGATTATATTAAAATAACTACAAAGTTGATTAACATATAGAGATTAAAGTAGCTTCCTTATAAAAAGTAAGTAGTAAAAGCATTAGGTTGGATACATTTTCTTAAATACGTTACAAACTTAAGATCAAAATTGAATACCCTCTATATAAAATATTTTTCTTTATACTTTTTTAGAAAAAAATTGTCAATTTATGGAGTTATGTATAAACTGATCCTCAAAATAAAGAAAAATTGAACATTATTTAGTCTTGTGTTATAATGTAAAATTTTTAAGGTTAAAAAAAGATTATAAAAATCATTATATACTTTAATTTAAGCTTCTAGAATTTTGTATTTCCTCATTCAAAAAATAATTGCTTTGTTGGGGAATTGGTCTAGATAAAAATACATGACCTACGACTTGACAGAATCCATCTAGAGCTCACTTGTTGCCTAGTTTAATGAAAAACCTTGTATGGGTTTATTGTTTCAATCGCAAATTTTATTTTTTTAATAATAAAAAAATAGAGATAAATAGTAAAATTCCCAAAAACAACACTGTCAGAATAGTTTCTTATTTCTCTTAGTGTACAACTACTAACTTTTGCCCATTTAACGGCTAGGTACTTTGTAAAACTTCTCAGAGTCATGGAATAATGTAAAATTTCAAACAATAATTGGAAGAGTGCGGTAGAAGTATTAAATTAAAATAAAGTGGTTTTATAATTTGATTTGATGTGACAAAGTGAAAGTTTTAATTAGTGAAGTTGCGGGAATTTTCCACCACTTGTGACCTTTTCCACTGGACAAAAGTATAGGTTTCTGCTCGGCTTTTTCGTTTTTGGAAACTGTGGGGGCATAAGTAATTTTATTGGCTAATAGATTTATACACATGTGCATTTTTCCATCTTTGGCTTTCCTAGACGGAAAGTCGGAGGCTGCGCAGTTTGGAACTGGAGAGCCGACGACTCTCGCGTTCTTAATTTTCATCCCTTTATTTATTTATTTTCTTGTCAGCTGCCGCTGTCTGGTTTTTTGGTTGTCTGCCCAAGGTTTCTGTTTCTGATTCTGAATCTGATGCTGATTCTGATTCTGCCGTGGACGCCCTCGACACCAAGAAAAATGTGTGACAATTCAGAGCTCCAAGTATCTCAGCATATATAAGCTAAGGACCTCTTTTATGAGAGCTCCTTGCTTAGCTGGGTTTTTTTATATGCTTTATGGGATTTAATAACTTGAAAGTTCGGGCATAAAAGTTTTTATACAGACTGATACCTGAGATATACCAGTTCAACACCCTTGACCGGTATTTAAAATAAAATACAAAACTTTAGCTGATATACCATCAAATGTTCTATGTACTTTAAAGTAAACATTGTATGGTATAGGGGTTCCTGAAAAGAGCTTATAAAGAGATCACTCCATTCAATTCGCATGTCGAAATCTTGTAAACTTTAATAGTTAAAGAATCGGTTTTGAGAAAAGAAATATTCACCTTGTTAAGTTCAAATTGATTCCAAAGATTAGCCACACCCAAATTGAAAACCTTTGCGACACCCACATTTTTAAAGGTGGCATTTTATCATATACAACTGGGTGACATAACGCCGTTTGAATTGGGACATCAACAATATTATTCGGTTCACCCATATTACCGTACTTAAAGAAAATGTTTACCCAAAAGTTTTGTTATTCTCGGTTTTATGCTCTCCCTAACCTCACTCCCTTTCGGCATCCGTCGCATCCTCTCCCTAACCTCACTCCCTTTCGGCACCAGTCGCATCCCCATTTGCCGCAATAAATTATCTTACTGTCTCTCCGACGAAATGACCTGAATTTGACGATGCTCTCCCATGAAAGAAAATTCAATAAATTATAGCATCGCATTTGGTAAATTTGAAGAACCTGTTGATTCTTGGGCACACCAAACCCAATATGAATTATCCTTTAATATATTTGTAATTACATTAAAGTAAAGTATTTTTTCCCACAATTTCTGATAGTTACTCCGATTTAAGAGATTTTCTATGGGTTGCATAAGTTTTGAGATAAACTAAGCCAAACTGAAATCGTAGTAATTCCACACACATACACACATATAAAAGGTAACATTCTAAATTCTCGGAATGTAAACAAAAGCTGTTGTGAGCAGCGCAGCTTGCAATTTTCCCCTTCGATCCCATCAAGTACTTTCGTTTCTGCTTTTTAGTCTCTGATTATCATTCTGTGCAAACGATTGCTGCAATCTGGGTTTCAGCTGCCGGTATAAAGGTGTTTTTTTTAGTTTTGAGAGCTCTTCAACTTAAATTTTTAAAGCTGGATTAGCAAAAGGTAACCTTTAAATAAATAAAAAGGGAAAATAAAAATATATTTATTATATATTTCTTTTAAAATCGAAAGCTTAGTAGGTTAAATTTTTCGATGTCCTAGTGTCTCAATTCTGGAAATCCCTGCTGTCTTGCGGAAATGCAATCGCATTCGCATTGGCAATCGTCTTGCTTACCGCCTAATGAATATTAATTATTTAATAGGATTTTTCTGCTAATTGAATCTGCTTTCTACAATTTCTCTGTCACCGCTAAATGTCTGTCCTTGCCTAATTAGCGCAAATTAAAATTGTCGGCTGTGGCCTCGGTGTGCTCTTCACTGTCCGGTCCCCAACATTCACATTCGCATTTAGATTCACATTCACATTCGTATTCACATTCACCTTAGTGCCAACGTGGCTTTTCATTAGTTTCGGTTGGGCAATCCCCTAATGCACAGCTCTAAACAGATTTAATCTCGGCTTTTTGAGAACAAAAATCGTTCATCTTGGCTTAAAATCCACTAAGCCCTCTAGAATCCCCAAAATAAAGAAAACGGAAGAAGGAAAACTACTTACAATCTATAAAGAAAGAAACCCGGAACTCGGTTAGAAAAATGTTTGTGACCAGCCTTGGCAAATATAAAATCTTCCTGGTAATTGATTACAATTTGTACTATCCTTATTCTGATATGGAAATTAGAAACACCAAAAGTTCTTTTTTAACTAAAAGTTTTTTTTGAAAAAGTTCTTAGTGTGGGGTGTTAACTTTTTTTAAATGTGCACCTATTGATATCCTATTTTGTGAGTAAAGTAATATTCTTTTGATGTTTACAAAAAGTAATATCATCGCCTAATTTGGATTTTAAAATGTGTGTTCTAGTGGTTATATAAGTATAGTGATTCGTATTGTTTTGTATACTTTCCAACAGTTATATGATATCCCATGATATTTCGCAATAAATCTTCATCTCGCTATAGGCTATACTTTAAATTCAACACATCTTTTATTTGCAGCAACAAAGGACATCGCTTGTTCAGAACTTGAGGCGGATTTTGATGCATTTTAATCCTGCTACGGTTGTTATAAAGAGGCGTTCTATGAAACGTTCCAGAGAGTGAATATTAGATTTGAATTTTATATCATTATCTTGTTTATTTTCCGAGCTTCCTTGAGCCAAGCCAAGCCAGTTCGTCGTGTGATGAATGCACAATCCCAGCAGAATCTGCAAGCCATTGAAAACCAGAAACCAAAAACCAAATCACAGCCTCAGTCACGAAAGCAAAAGCAAAAGCAAACCCACTGCCACTGACACACAGCAAACGCCTATACCATATATATACCAAATGGAAATTAAAATGTTCGGAAGAAGCGGTTGAGCGAATTCCCGATGGTCTAGAACGAGGAGTACTACTGCAAATCAATTCGAAAACCCACAGATACTGGGACACTGATACTACTGGAGGGAAGTTAACTAATGCAAAACAGATATTTTTAAGTACCACATGAAGGCAGTTTTCTATAAATTATTAACGAGAGCAAAGTAGGAGAGAAAACTAAGACTTAGAAGTGGGGCTGGATTCGACAACTTCACTTTTGATCACAATATTGCAGCCGCCGTCATGTGGATAAACATCGCCAATTTAATCGTCGTCATTGCTCAGCTGTGCGCTTTCGTCACATCTGCAGGGGGTAAGTTATATATAATCCTTTTATCTTGTATCTAACAGATTGCATCCTGAAAAACCCAACCCTTTTTTTCAATTTTCATCTCAACCCCATGTCTATCTTTCGATCTAGCGGTACAGAACAGTATTAAATCCAATCGGACGATTTAAACCTATAGAAGATATATCTTTTGTATTTGGGATAAAGTAGTTTACAAGCTTTTAGGTTAAAATAAACCATACAAAAATTGATTTAAACCAAAAATGACTTTATTTTTATTTAGACGAGTGTGGATATCAGATCTACTGAGATGTTAAATTGTTAAAAATACACCTTGGGTGTTGTAGAGTTTTAGAATTCCTACGCTTTACCGTAGCATACGAAATTCGGCAAAGCGTTTGGATTCTGAAACCCTACCGATCCATTATCTTTTGATTAACAATAATACAGTTAGGGCACTTAAACCATGAGTAATGATGTATTGAGTGCTTTACTGGGTTACAAAGTAAATGGTTATCTGTTAAAATACAAATGTTTAAATTAAAATGCAAGCCCCTCATCTTGTATTTAAAAGCCGTAAGGAAATAACAGACAACATTGTAAGAAAGGAAACATGTGTCAGTCCGTACTTTTAGCATTCTAACCAATTCAGAATGGTTTTCCTTTTATAGAAGGAAGTACGACTTTATCATTATATTTGACCAAAATATTTTTACGAAAAACCGAACCAAACTACTTTTATTTTTTTCAATGCTTTCTATTTCTAAGAAACAACTTCCCATTACAAAATAATATATCCAAATTTGTAGTTTGTCTTCTGTACAAAGTCCCTTCTTATAAATTGTACTTGTTCTATGGAGATCTTAATATGTTGATTAACCTCTAAGAATAAAAAAAATAAAATTATCTCCTTGCAGAAGCAGATTACACATTAGATGATTCATTTTGGAATGAAGAAAGTCCTGTTGGTAAGTGTATTTCTATCTATACATCTGTATTCATCCTTACTATAACTCAGTAAAAAAAATTGTACTTTTACTGCTTTCAAGAATATTTTATTAGATTGATACCATATGGTTCAAAACCAAGTAAATGCTTTAATACCATTTATTTCGCGTGTTTGTTTTAGGTGAAGTGGAACGTTTACTTAAAGAATACAGGCAAAATCAAGAGCTTGTCCGTCGAATTGGTGGTCATTATTACCAAATTATATATCCAGTACAACTGCGCCATCACGAGAAGATGGGCATATCCACGCGAGAAGTCAGTCTACCAAAGGTGAGAGATTGTTTCAAAGCCAAAACTATCCACCAATTTCGACTGACTAATCTTGCTGAATATCATAATTTATGTTTTGACAGCCGGGACAAAGACCTCGACCACACGACGACAGTGGTTTTAACAGGGGAAGAACAAAGGTGGGTTTTTCAAATTAACTTTTTCCTATACGTATCTTTACTAAAACAATTGCTTTTGATTTCTACACTTACAGAAACACTTCCATCGCACATCGCTGCTAATAAAAGCATTTAATCACAAATTTCGCTTGGACTTGGAGCTTAATTCGTAAGTTTCAATTACAAATAAACCATAAATGTGTACAAAGTTATATTAAATTGTTGTTTATTTCTATACATTTCTTTTCAGACAACTTCTTTCTCCAAACATACAACAGAAACATTACCACGTGGGTGGATATCTTGTGGATGGAAACCGACATGTGAGTTAAGGTTTCAACATTTCAAGAGCGATATTAAGTAACATTTAAGTTCGTGTTTAAAAGTTATACGGAGAAGGTTAAGTCACAGAACCCTCACAAAAAAAATTTTTTTTTTATAAACAATTAAAAAAAATAAATAAAAAACAAAAACAAATTATATAAATAAGAAAAGAGTTATAAAAAAAGAAATATTAGATAAAATAAAATTAAAAATTTAGATATAAAAGAAAAATAAACAAAACAACACTACAGAAAACAAAAAAAAATACAACATCCACAAAAAAAATTAGAAAGATTAATTTTGTGCATACATTTTTATTTATTTCTAAAGTGTAGGGTACAATTTACGGAAATCCAGCATTGTTTGACCCACTCTTTTTTTCCACATTTGTATAGGATATCGAGCACTGTTACTACCATGGGACCGTGAAGGATTATCCTGGTGCCAGCGCAGCCTTCCACACCTGCAACGGCGTGAGTGGCGTCATCCACATTGGTAACGAGACATTCGTTATCCATCCCTTCTACGGCGGGGATCTATCGGTAAGTCTTTCGTTACCCGCATTTACATTATTCAGAATATGTAGATATTCTCGATTTTTACATATTTGTTTTTTTTTGTTTTTGTGGCAAAAACAGAAACATCCCCATGTGATTTTCGAGGCCCGTACAAAGGCGAACAAAGGATGCGCCAACTCGGGCAACCTGGACTCGTGGCGGCTGTCGCGGCGCACAAAGCACTTGTCCGCCGGAGTCGCGGGCGTCGTCGAGGAGATCCTGCAGGGCGGGGTGGGTCGGAACAAGCGGGACGTCAGGGAGGCCACCAAGTACATTGAGACGGCCATCATTGTGGACAAGGCAATGTTCGATAAGCGAAATGGCAGCACTCGCGCGGAGGTAATCCACGATGCCATACAGGTTGCCAACATAGCCGATCTGGTAAGTAGTACACTGGATACTATGGAAACTTTAAATATTATTCGGTTATTTTTATTATTTTATTTTTTTTAGTACTTTCGCACTCTGAATACCCGTGTGTCGGTTGTGTACATCGAGACCTGGGGCAAAAACCAGGCTGTTATCGATGGTAGCAAGGATATAAGCAAGGCGATATCTAACTTTAATGACTACACCTCGAGGAATCTCTTTCAAATCGAGCGGGACACCACGCAGTTGCTCACGTAAGACTGTAGATTATACGAATATATTCTTTATGATAGGTATATTATATTATATTATTTCCCCATCAAGTGGTGAAACATTTGCGGGTGGGGAGGCTGGCATGGCCGTTCCCGAAACTGTTTGCACACCCCGTGCTGTGGGCATCAGCGTGGATGTCAATGTGTATGAGCCGCACCTTTTGGCGGGCACAATGGCCCACATGATTGGCCATAACATCGGCATGGGACACGACGACGGACGTAAGAGTTATCTTATCCTTTATCCTTTATACGGCTTTTGCCCAAACAGACTCTCATTTTTGCCGTAGGCGAGGAGTGCTTCTGCCGTGACTGGCACGGTTGCATCATGGCCCAGTCGATTGTGGGCCAGGAGAATGTGCAGCCATACAAATTTTCCGAGTGCAGTAAAAAGGATTACATTGACGCATTGCGGACTGGCCACGGGCTGTGTTTGCTGAACAAGCCAAATGAGGTGAGCAGATAACCGAGTGGCTAGAACCGGTTGGGAATTATAGAATTATAGAAGGAATTAACTTTGAAAACATTCTTTTTTCCGTGCTATTCCAACTAATTTCTATTTAGATCGAGCTTCGTCGCAATTGCGGCAATAAGGTGGTTGAAGAAGATGAGGAGTGCGACTGTGGTACTTTCGAGGAGTGTTCCATGGACCCCTGCTGCGATGGCATTACGTGTAAATTGAAATCAGAGGCCCAGTGTGCCGGTGGTGCTTGCTGTGATCAATGCCGCGTAAGTTATTGATTGGCTGACTAACATCGTAATCCTTCGTAATCGTGTTGTATTCCCCCTTTTCAGCTGCGCTCAAAGGATTACATATGCCGTGACACCAATAATGAGTGCGACCTGCCTGAATATTGCGATGGCGAAGTTGGTCAATGTCCATCAGATGTCTTTAAAAAGAACGGGTCACCATGCGGACTTAGCAAGACTGGCGTCTCAGGTGGGTAAACCATTTGACTACGCACATAATGTCCTACATATCCGTTGTCCCGTAGGTTATTGTTTTCAAGGATACTGCCCTACGCTGAGTTTGCAATGTGAGGCAATATGGGGTTACGGTGGATCCGCTGCGGATCGTCAGTGTTACGAGCAATTCAATTCTAAAGGCTCGATCAACGGACATTGTGGACGTGATTCCAATGAACATTATATTAAGTGCGAACCCGAGTAAGTACTATACATCGATAGGTCTGGATAAACCCCTGTTAAAGAATTCTTTGATTAAAACAAGTATTTAAAAAGTTTAGCAAATGGAGTAGATATTTTATTTTACTTATGATAACCTAAGGATGTATATTATATGGATTTCTCGTTTATTTTACTCAATCCCCTCAACAGAAACGTCCAGTGTGGAACCCTGCAGTGCAAGGATGGTGAACGACAACCAGTTAACGATGGCATCGACCAACTCTATTCACGAACCATCATTTCCATCAAGGGCCAGGAATTCGAATGCAAGTGCGTAGCAGAGACCAGTCAGGCTGGAGGAATTCAGGTGATGTCCGGATAAGGATAGTCTCACAATCGTTTGAGTATTCACAGGGCGACCAGCGGGCAAGTGGGCTCCAACAGCTATCCGGAACATGGCCTGGTCAAGGATGGAACTCCCTGTGGTGATAATCTTATATGCCTGAACCAAACGTGTGTCAGTCTCTTTCCCCACGTGGATCAGACCAAGTGCCCAGTCAACTCGCAGGGCCAAGAGTGCTCAGAACACGGCGTAAGTTCATAAATACATACCATGGTGATGCCATCGGCATCAGCTAGCTTCTTCATCTACCATAAGCATGTAGACTTGATTGGGCATGCAGACATGTGACATTTGACAGACATTACCACGACCACACTTTGCATATTTCCAAAATTCAAACTCAATTCCAGGTCTGCACGAATACCAACCGCTGCTTCTGCGATATGGGATGGGGCGGCAACGACTGCAGTACCATCGTCATTCTCACAACAGCAGTGCCAACGGAAGCACTGCCCACCCCGGAAAACACAATCAAGATGGAAAAGAAAGAAACCCCATATGGTAAGAAATAACTATGGTGTCGAGTGTCGAGTTCAGCGATGCTTGTATCTTGTATCTTACCTTGCGCCAGCTGGAAGAAACTTGTGAGCACCAAAGCTAAATAAAATACATCAAGTCCATATCGAATGGAACTGGTCTAATCAAATCCTATCCTTAGATATTTACCTGATTACTAGAGCTCTGCTTGAATTAACAGTATGTTTTGTAATTATATGTATTGAATTCTTTAAAAACTTTTAAGCATTGAAACATTTTGATCCTTACACATTATCAAACCTTAGAACATGCAACATACTTAAATATAAAGAATTCGCGCAGGGCTCTATTCAATACCAACCAAGTGTTGTTGAACGAGGTCAGTATCGCCTGGTTAAATCACGTTGGCAACTCACAATTGAATAATTGGATACAATCATATGCAATTCAGTTTTGTTACTTGTATGACAATGGTAGTCACGTCGGTAATTTTTCGTTTGGTCAGGTTCGCAATTAAACAAAATTGCAAAAAAAAAAAAAAAGAACTTAAGACATTTAAAACTTGGCAGTAGAGCACACTGATTTTTGGGAACTATTTATTTTAAGTTACTTTGATCTTTAATTGTCATTACACACCATGGAACACTAACACTTAAAACCAAGTTTGAAAGATTTAAGAGTGCAATACAGGGTGTCCTAACCTACACACTTTTTTGTTTCAATTCCTAAAGAATCCAAGTTTTTATACCCTCGCAGCATAAAGAAAAAACGCCATGCATATATCCATATACGCAAATATGTATCCGTCATTACACTAGATGTACTTGCCAAAAATCGTATAAAAAGTTAAAGCAAGGGGTTGTAAGATATACTTAATTATCTACAAGACACTACCTTTAAAAGCACCAGCAAAGTTTTGAACACATACAAATCGTAACATCGCTCTATGAGATACCTTCTACTCACTGGCCAATATTTATTATTTTTGAATACAAATTTACCATTTTATTGAACACTTGTATGCACTTGTTATGAGTAGCGGGTATCTTATATAAATCATATGACCCTAATATAAAATGCAAGCAATTAAGCATTCCGGATATCAGCGGATACCTTTCAAATGTTGTATGCGAAAAGTAAACAATTTTATAATTTTTGTTTTACTTTCGGAAATTGTTACAACGTAATTCAAAGCCGCAACACAAAGAATGGGGCATATAATATTTATATACTTTGATAAAAAATAAAACGCAACCACCATTTGCAGGCACCTCTGACCAAAATAGGATCAGCACATTAACCATGGTCATCATTTTAACAGTTATCGTCAAATGTGTCTTCATTAGTTTTGCAACACTGGCCGTTTGTTACAGGTAGAGTACCGAGCAAGTCAAGCTCTTCCTCTTTGAATTTAGCAACACTACCATCACCACACCTAAGTATACACGAACATTTTCATGTCAATACATTTCTTTCAATCTTCAATGGATACATTTTCGTTCATGTCTAAAATCTGAAAAATCTCTGAATGTGTCAACTCAAAGAAATATATTTTCTTGAAAAGATTAAGCATTTTCAACACAAAAAAAAATTAAAATACTAAACAATTTTTAATAATATAATAAAAATTTTATTCAGGAAAATATATTTCTCGCAGTTACTTTCTCAATTAACAGAAATATTGTCTCTCTTGTGATGAAAAGTACAACTAAAGAAGTTACTTTTGGTGATAATAGGCCTGTTCCTTAACTTAAATGTCTATTCTATCCTATTTAGTTTCTCTATTAATAGAACCATTGGTTTTGCCTTTAAAAGAATATACTGTTTGACCTTCTCTGATATTCACTTTCAAGCAAATCTGTAATTAGGTGGCCATTAAAAATTTACTTTGGTCTATACTTCAATGAGGTACAATTAGGGTACCTCCTGTTTTCGAGTTCAGCAGAAATAATATGTTTTGTCTAAATGCTTGTACATATATCTTTGCCACATCCTATCTCACACTTTAAAACACAGTGACTACATACATTTAACTTCATACTCACATTAAACATTTTACTTTTTGACTGCCCTTTGGATTTTATCGCTGTGTGTAAAATATTCGTAGTGCTTTTATAAGTTCAAAATTGTACGTGCTCGTAATTTGTCGTCGTAATCTACAAAATGTATAATATCAATATTTTTTGTTTGGGATTTCTATTTTGTTTTGGTTTACCATATTATTTATGACAATATGCATATAAGAACCTATCCGCAAACATAAAAAGAAAAAGAAAACACAGCAAAAAAAAATTCTAAATAAATTAAGAACAAAAATTATTGTTTATGCATTTACGTAAAATTATTATTGACAAATAAACATGACACTTCGTAAGGTCCTATTTTTAGTATTCTGATTTTTGCTCACACCTTTCGTAGGCATACTCATCAGAACACATGTATCAGCCATCATTTATCGACTTACGAACACGAAAAGGGAACAAAAAATAACATTTTGGAGACTGAAAAAAGAGCCAAAGAGCCTAGACATACTGGAAATTAAAGATTCTCAGGTTTGGCTATACAAATTTTCGGAATGTATAAAAACACCGATCTTTAAGTGTGACCAGTATATGGTTTTTTTCAAAACCATCGCTTAATCAGATTGTTAAAAAATTATTGAAAATTCTTTGAATCGACTTTTTTGATATCTCATATTGTAAAATATTTGAAAACATGTGGTGTATCGTTTTGCTATGAAATTGGGTGGAGACTAAATACTTTCTTGATGCTTCGAGGATATAAAAACCAAGCCTTGTCGAAGTTAGTATTTCTGTTATATTTTTAATCGGTATTTTTATATCGTAAACTTCTTCTAATGAAAATTAAATTTAATGTGTCATAAATTATCTTCAAATAAAATTGCGAATGAGTCCATACCCAAGGATTCTTCTTCTTTAATACGTTCCCATAAAAATGGGAACTTGGGAAATTTTGTTAGAATCCACTCAACATTGAGTTTTTACGTGCAAAATATACTTCTTGGGAAAGGGATTTTAAAATTCTTCCCTTTTTCGGAAAATTTATTCGAATAAGAAGTTACATAATGATCACCAATTTAATCTAAATAAAATTGAAAGGGTTTTTCTTAAAAAAAGTGTGAAATATAATGGAATCACAAATAATTTCCGGGATTGGATCTTTCGGTAGTATATGTAAGATTAATATCGAAAGCTCAAAACAAGTGGTAATTAAGCTTGATGTGCACAAATGTGATTACCATTGTCATATAAAAGCAAACAAAAAAAAACTATTAACTAACCTTTAAGCAATTGTGAGAATCGATTTTCCGTTTATGGCCATTTCAAAAGCCTTGGCAATCCGATCAAAATTTTCTCAATGAGAACACATACTACCATGTATGCATGTTATCGTTGTCATAAATTTATGTTTTACGTATTCATATTCAAGTAAGGAAAGTGATTTTACAATACAGTAAAACCAGAACAAATGAAAATGAAAAATTGAAAAAAAAAACCTCAAAGAATGTGTGAGATGCCTATTATATCATATTTCCCCCCAATGCAACAAAACTTTGTATTTCCTTGTTTTTTCGGCTGACTCACAACCCAACTGCAATAATGAATAACAACGAAATATCGTCTTCGAAATATCGAATCACTACGTAACCCAACGAAAAAAAACTATCATACAATATAATAAAATGAATCAACCTAAATGTATAACTCCATTATACGAAAACCAAACAAAACTCGAACAAACTGCACACAAATCAAATACAATGGGGCACATTACGAAAAACTTGGCTGAAAATTTCTCGTATAGAGAACTACCACGGCTCAAATACAGTGTTCCTAGTCGGTGTTCTAATGTCAGTTGTAGGGTTCGTTTTTATAACATTCACCTTGATGGCATTGTGCTACAGGTCAGTTGTAGTACATAGAAACTTCTCCCTGTGTCTAAGGTTAGTTGAAAAGAAGTAATGAAAAAGCCAGCTTTAAATACAAATACAAATTACAACCACAAAAAGAACAAGCAAAAAAGTAACATAAAAGTATTTTTTAAACTTTAAAAAAAAAAAAACACTTGCAAATGCAAATATGAAAAAAAACTTTAGTAAATTTGTTTATTTTGTTTCGCATTTTGATAAATTTGTCTGTGTCGTTGCATTTAAACCATTGTCATTGTTCATTTTTGTTAAGCTTCATAAAAAAAAATACCAAACGTAATTCAGTGTAATAACTAAAATCTATTTAATATCAGTAGCGTACGCTGGAATAACTTAAATATATTATTGCTTGTATTTCAATAAATTGGTCTGTATTTTTGTTTAAACAATGCAAGAAATAATTTATTTATTCTGGCTCAATCCGCGTACGAAACTGATTACCTTACACTTGCACATCTCTATACATCTTCTTATATTTATAATTCTTACACTCATAAAGATATTTTTCTAAATTTTAGAGCTATCGTGGCAGTCTTTAAATCAATAATATCTTTCTTAATAGCAATGTTAAAGAACAACTTTTTAAATGTACATTTTTTATTTGTTTTAAAGGCGATTGCAGTAGTCACACTTTCTAATATTTGTAAAAATCGAAATCGTCTTAAAAAAAAGGATTTCCAAAAAAAGAAAAAAATATTTTTGTATATAGATAGGTAAATATTTAAAAGATATTAAAATTGTGTGTTTTCTACGATTTGTGGACCCAATACTTTGAACCAACTTGCGCATCAAAATTCTCTATCACAATATTAGGTTATCAGGTTTTGTTGGGAATACCATAAATTCTAGTAAGGTGAAACACGTACCCCTCCCAGAAATTATTCTTCTGGGGTATCTATAAAACTGGATCCAAAGTCCCAAGAAATCTTGGTTGAATAAACTACGATTGGCTACTCCTGAAAATATTCTCCATTCAATTACAAATTAAAAAATCTTTTGAATGTCAGTTATACCAAGTCTTACATTTTCTGGTAATATTACTAAGAGACTGATGCAGAAACAAAAAGCGTTACCTAACGAGTAAAATCTTTAAAAAAAAATGGTATTGACGATCCAACAAAGTCATTATTTTGTAATTATTTTTTTACAGAAAAAACTAAATATGTAAATGTCTAAATAAGGTTACATTAACTAATTAAGTAGTTACTATATTGGTTTCATATTTTTATTGAACATATTTCATTAATTATATCTTTTAGTTAGTCACCGATTCTGGCTTTAAATTCTTATAGTTTTTGAGTCAATAGCACACAATTTGAAAGCGGCTATACAAAGGATTGCCATTTGTGTATGTTATCGTTGTCGTCAGTACGGCGGTGATCTCGTTGACGTTTTTCATTACTACTTTTGTTCAGTTTAGTCTGTCCAGCACTGTAATCATGCCAAACTATATATCCATATATGTATAATCCAATCAACAAGAAAAATAATGCTGTTGTTTCTGCCACCACCATTAAACATACCTGCAACGAAACCGATACCGATACCGAAACCCGAATCACGGGGCATATTAACCCAAAAAGTGTGCTCCGTAGATAGTTTTCACATAGATACTCTCGTAGACCCGACCCCCAGTTTAAAGTTACAGTTACAGTTAAAGTAAAAGTAAAAGTATATGAAAATGTATTCGTTTAGACCCGCTAACTTGCAGCCCAAAGCCAAGAGTACAAGTATACAATATACATCCACGACTTCTTGCCAATATCTAATAAGTGCGTATATAGAACACCAACTATATACTATATATCCAAGCGGAAGCTTGCGACTTTGACTTCTCTTTGCGCTTAGGGCCCAACATAGATGAAACTGACTTTGAGCTATGGTGGTGCTTTCTGCAGAGTAAGCCTCCTGTGTTCCGAAAAGCCGTCTTTATGAATGCGAATACGAATACAATGTACACACATAAAGCATTTATGTTTTGTTTGTGTAATATGGTATGAACATTGGGATCAAAACAACAATCACAGATACATTACAGATACAGATACTGATCATGAGAACATAAAAACACGAACAGTTACACGAACAGATACAGAATTTTGGTACAGATACAGATACAGTAACAGTAACAGCTACAGATACAGATACAATGGCCCAAATCATTATGGATACCGAATACACCTATATTACTACTGTCGAAACCATTGAAATTGGAAACACCTAAAGTACAAAATAACGTTATAGTAATCGCTACTGATCATTCCCGGTTAAACATATCGAACATTCAAACTTTTCGTGCATGCACAAAAAACACGTTCGCTGAGAATGTATGTTTAAAAAAAAAACTACAGTGCCGAGTTTGTTTAACGAATCTTTCGGTGGGCTTTTTAATACATAAACCAATTCACATTTAAATCACATTTTTGTTTCAAATCAAAATTTTTCGTACCTTCCGTGGGACTCACTTCAAGTTTAAGTCGCACTGCGCGTAGTTGCATGTGCCTTTTAATTGATTTTCGGGACTAGTTTCTTTTTCTATACCTGATTCCGCATGTGAGACTTAAAAAAAGATTTATCTCTTCCCATTTTTTTTTTTTAATTTATAAAAATTTAAATTCCTAATCAGATTTTGATCTTACTTTTATTTTTATTATTATGATTTACTATTATATCGTGCTGAATTTTTTTATTAAACCATTTTGAACTCCAATGCTATTTCGCGTTTTTATATAATCTTGGCCTGTATATTTGTTTAATTTTGAATGGCTTCTAAAATTTGTAAATATACGAGTATATATATCCTTGCATAGAAAATTAATTGCCAGATTCTTAAAGTAAAATAAAAAACCAGACGAGTTTTGATAAGTCTGTCTGTTTATATAGGTCGAAAACTTGTTACCTCTTTAAGAAACCTAATAAGACTGTTTTTTGTATAATAAATGCAAAGGTACATATAACAATTTCGGTTTACCGAGAAATGTAGATTTTTTATCCTTTCTATGACCTCCAAAAATATGCATGTATGGGTGTAAATATATTTTTTAGGACCAGGCGTATAACTGTGTGTTCATTTTTACAAAACATATATACAATTCATAACAAAAATCTTTATATTCAACCCAAAATGTTTATTCAAAATCTGTAAGCATTTGATTAATTACGACTCTCATTGCAACATTTCGTTTCCAAACAACAATCAACAACAACATCAATATAATGATCCAACAAAACAAAAATCAACAAAAACCAAATTAAACCTATTCAAATCGGTATTTATTAAATTACAAAAAATCAAAATCCTGATAAAAACTCTACAATCAAAACAAATTATTCAACGGGCCCCTCAAATACACACGCATGCACGTTAAACTATAAAAAAAAATATAAAAAAAAATTTTAATCGGGTGCATGCGTGTGTATGTGTGCACGTTTCTACCTCATACTCTTCAAATAAACCATAAACATTGTTTATTTATTTACTAACCGAACCAAACTGAACCAAACCAAAAACCAAAACCAAAAAAACATATACAAACCTACGAATTACCCATTTACCACGCCTCCTGTCCCATAATTACAAAACACTCTGACGTAAAATTGATTTTGCCGAATAATCAAATAAAATAAATACGATAACTGACTTCATTAACTATCTGTAAAACACGCATAACCTTACGCCTTAAATTATTACACATACTATATACATTGGAGTGTATGCAAAATCTATAATATATATAACGCATATAAATGAATAAACAACTACAACAACAACAATGTGAATGTGGGTACCGATGGCCACACAGGCGAAAGACCACAACGCTAAAGTACGATCCGCCCTATTCGAAGAAACCAATTGCAAAAAGTTACGGTGGAGCGGCGACGGCACCCAACCATCATTCCGTGGAGGAAGTCTCCTTGGATGGATCCAGCAAGTTAGTCTATGCCAATCAGACTGGCTTCAGGTGCGTATTCCAAAAAAAAAAAACGTATGAGAGTGTGACCAAGTGTCGAATAGAACTGTACCTGGTTATAAACGATACATCAGTAACTTTTTTGGCATTTCCAAAACTGTTTAATTGCTGAATTGTTGAATTTTGGTCAGCTGGTAATCAACTGCTCCATACAAACTCCATTCCATTTTAACCTCGAGGAAGTTGAATTGCTGAAAAAAAAAGTTTATACCTTATTTTATTAAAAAGCCATGGTCACTCTTTAACATTTTAGTATATGCAGTATGCATTATTAATTATTTAAAATCACTTCAGAAAGTATATTTAAAGTTCTTCTTACCTTGCCTTCTTATGATGACAAAATAAAATATTACATGTTTTTACTTCCGAAAAAGTTGACAACTGGTCACAGCTGTTTAAAAATTTAACAGGAACCATCATTTGGAGTCGTTTAATAATTCAACAGTTTAGGGAAACCCAGTTCTTTATCTGAAACGAAAATAGAATCAGTAAGAATGAGGAAAAATCGTACAACGTATGTCGGGCTGCTTCATCGTTTACAACCATTTTGAATTGGCTTGGTCACACTATTTCGTTTGAGCAAGATATGGTGATAAGCGATGCATCAGCCTTTGCATTTTCAAAAGGATTTTTTTAAGTAGAAAAAACGATCCTAGTACTTATGTATTCTGAAACCTTTGACGAACAGGCCGGCTGATCCATCGTTTACAACCAGTTTCAGCCGCTTGACCACGCTCTTACGAGCGAGCATGGTATATGCCGCCATTTCATTATTATCATTCACAGGGACAAGGGCATTCATGGACGACGCTACACGACATGTGGCGAGGACGATCAGTCACATGCAGGTTAATACATCATGTTTACAATATTTTAAATACTTTTGCTTAGATTAGATTCACAAACAAAGTGGCTGAGGGGTGTCACAGAAACCTCTTAAATACAAATTTCAACTAAAAGTCCAAGCTCGGTGTTACAAATATCTACAAAACTATATTTACAAAGCTTGTTCCTTTTAAGTTTTGTAAATATAGAATGATTTTTCACAATGAGTACTGCAATTCAAAATACTAATAATAACGTACTAAAAGAGCTAAGATAAAATCAAACTTGGTTAGACCTACAAAAAAAAAAGTTATATCAAAATCTTTGTGACACCGACGGAATTTTTTAAAGTTTCTTGAGATTTCAGTGATACCCCAATAATAAATTTAGAGTTGCATTTAAGGGGAGGTTCTCGTTCTATGGCCTCAAAAACGATTTATTTCAAAAACAATTTTTTCTTATAACTTTTCAAGCAACGAATCAGTAACAAAAAACAAAATTATCTAGGGGACTTGACAATTTTTGAAAACTACATTTACATATCGAAAAACCATTTTTAACTTATATTCACAGAAGTCTTTGGACTCAAGTTATTTAAATTAAATTTTTTTTTTTCATCCAATTTAATTTTTTTATTACGTTGAACGGGAATTTCCCCACAAAGACACTATGTAATCGCATATTAATGAAAAAAAAAACGGATTAAACTAATTTGTGTTCCTATGTTCCCGCTTAAAGTTTAGATGCCTTCCATGTTAACAACCTAAATTTGAATAGAATAATAATTGATTAACGTTTACTGCTTGTACTCTTCAGAGCTTCTATTATTGCAGTTACAGTTTTACATTAATACTCTCAATAGCAATCATAAGTTTATTTTCAGCGAACATAAATGTTATTTCTATATACGTACACTCTCCCAACAAGCTTCTTATTCCCTTTTAAAGCGACCTAAGTTTTTATCTTTGTTTTTTTTTCAAGATATAAAAAAACAAATTTATGTGGGATATATTCATATTCTCCGTTACTTTTGAAATATATTAGATATTTGTATCCATTTTAAATAGGTAAAATTACATTTCCGACTTTCTATTTAAAGGTCGGCAATTTTCCAAAGAACACTTTTGGCAATATGAAGACTTCATTTAGGATTGAAAATACCTAAGAAATGGCTGAAAAGCGTTGTCTATTTATGTTTTTATTCGCGTTTCAATGAATTGTTATTAATATGTATGTAAATAAAGACATTATTTAATTAATTTAAACTGAGCTTTAAGGTTTTTATTTAATTTATTATTTATTGACTAGTTTAGAAAAAACAGCGATGGACCGCCGCTTATCGACAGTATAGGTCGTGAAATTATTTTGAATTTTCATTTGAATCATTTGAATTTAAAATATATCCAAAATTTGTAATTTTTAAGGACAAAGTATTAGGTATATATATTCTTAATCAGCATCAACAGTCGAGTCGATCGAATTGCGTGTGTCTGTCTGTCCGTTACAAGAAAAACTATATAGCTAATACTAGATACATACAAATCATACCATATATTGATATAATTTTCTTATGTTAGAGATGTTATGTATATAAGACGAAACAAATTCTTTGATATTTTTATTTTATTCTGATTTCTTTCCTATCTTTTATAAGATTACTTGCCAAAAATTACCCCACTTTGTCTCGAACTCGCATGGTAATGATGATTAGAAATATACACACAAAATGGGGTAAAAAAAAACTGGGTCAACATTCGACCGAAATTAGGAATCGTTTTTATTCAGGGGGAACTGAAACAACTAGGGAAATCACAAGTCCAAAGAAATATCTAGGTATATCTGTTGTGCATCTTGTGCATATACACATATAAGTATACAAACATAAGTCATCCCCACTATAATCGCTGTTTTGCAGTCACGTGCCTTTCTCTACCAAATTTTGTACATATGTATATTCCTTTACATGCACATTGGAACTAAATACTAACTACTACCCAAACTTAATGCATTGTTATTGGCTGCCACACAGAGAAGGGTATATTAAAGAAGCACGGCTATGGTCTGGTGCACGGTGAGCAGCTGAAAGATAAATGGGGCGATGACAATCAGTCCGATAACCTCGAGCTTATAACCCAAGACGGCACCCTCGCCTCGACAAGCGGCGGGGCGGCTGCCTCCGAAGTGGAGCGAACGCTGAAGTCCCTCAATGGATATCACGAGGATATATTGGAGGCGCTACGAAATGCTGCAACGCACCGTGGTACCGGAACCGGAAACACGCCCGTTGGCAGCGGCAGTCTCAGCGAAGAGATGCTGCGCAAGACGCTGCAGGACTGCAACAATTCCCAGCTGGGATACTCGGCTGAGCAGCAGTATAAACGGAATATCGGATCGAAGTCCAGTTCGCGGGAGAATATCTGCGACAATGCGGCCGTGCACGCGATCATCCTCGATGGCAGTGGAGCTGGCCTCGGTAGCATGGGACTGGGTTCGAGCGTGGGAGCCGGTGGCGGATCGACGTCCATCTCGGGGGGTATACCGCACGGTGGTCAGATGCTCCATCACCATCGATCGCAACATCAGCTGCACCAGCCGTCGGCGGTCGGTATGCAACAGCAGCAGCAGCAGCAGCTGGACGATGATGATGCCCCGTCGACGGGACCGCTGCGAATACGCAATCTGGAGGATCTAATACGGCAGCTTGAGCACCACTCGTCCCGTCACATGAGTCCCAGCGGATCCGAGGATATACGAATGTCGGAAACAGAAGCCGATCGACACTATAGATTAGAAAGTTCCGCAGCTTGTAGTGAGTCATCTCAAGGGTTAGTGTTATTTCTGCTTCAGAACTTAATCACCGTACCGTAAAACCTTTTACTTAAAAGTATTGGCACCGAGTCAGTCAGACACCCGAAATGCCCGTCCTGTCCTGTCCTGTCCTGTTTTGTCCTGTCCCGTTTTGTCGTGTCTTGTCCTGTTTTGTCGTGTCGTTTCTTGTCTTGTTTTGTCTTGTCCACATGAATATAAAATGTCTTACATCTGTTTCTTATACACACTTCAACATAAATGACTAACTGCTGTGACTATGAATGTATAATTCATAATTTCCTAGAAGTTTTAAACACCTATCTGTATTGCTATCTGCTTTGTAACCATGGTATTAACGTAGGCAGTGAAAAGTTGCTTCCCATTAACCAACCGTATTCTTAATAGTCAACGCGTTTATAATTTTCCAAATAGTCAATCTGTGATAAACAAAAATTTCCAATCAACCCATAACTAAATCGTAGAGCAAGTGATTAATTACCTAATATATTTGATGGCTTGAGAGTATCTCACATGTTCATACTTAAAAAAAACTAACGAAGACAAAAGCTTCATACTCATCAAAAAGCATATACAAATTCATGACGTTATTTTAAACAGAAAAAAACTGACCTACCATTAAGGCATGAAAGCCACTGCTTGTTTGTACTGCAGTATATTAAATGTAACTCAAGCCAATGCCAATTTATATTCGCATTTCTTGCAGGCTTCAGGCTGGAATACCTTGTGTGATAAAGGTTGGTTCCCACTCTAACTAACTTAACTTAATACCATCTTGTGGTCTTATTTCTTAAGGGTCTTGACTTCACATCGTTTTCCTATTTATGTAATCACTTGCACATTTTTTAACAAGCATTGTTACCAATGCGTTGACATTGCTCTTAAGTTCCTCATGGCTATCGGTCTCTGTTTTGGTCTCGGTTTCAGGCTCCGTCCAAATCTCGTTTGCCTGTCGTTTCTAAAAAAAAAAAAAAAATATATGAAAAAAGAAAAAAAATACCAAAAATCAAAAGCCTAAAGTCCCCCTCCCTCCATTAACTCCCATGCCACTAAATAATTTGATTATTTGCTTGCCTTTTTCTTATCCTTATCGCCTATAGCTCCAATCAGCAAATACCACAATCTCAGAAAACCGCTACAATTCATGCGTCTTACAGCAGAAGCTGTCGTCCCCGTTCCGATGAGGAGTCTCGATTCACATTCGGTGGACGCTACCGACAGCCGGCATCTTCAGGACGACACGCGCCGCACCAGTCGCACTCACCCCACGCATTCGGGCACCACACGCACCACTCCCATGCCCACGGACATGCCACGCACGGTCCACACTCGTCGCACCACTCATCACACACCCATTTGCAGCAGGAGGACGAGGGCATCTACGAGACCGCTGACCACCACGAGCGCCAAGTGGTCGACGCTCGACTCGACTGCCACGAGACACCAGATAGCGAGAGGTAAGTCCTGGCCTCTATTTCTGTCTGTTTGTTCCATTGCCATTGTCCTTCCCACATGAGAAGCAGGTTGTAAACGGTGAATCAGCTACATGGATATTCGATTTTTCATATTTTGTATGCCTTTTTAATGATAATTTAGTGATATTATGTTTTTTTCGTTGTGTGTCCTTTTTGTTTGTCCCTAATCACGAAGGTCACCTGCTGATGCATCGTCTGATTGTTCCATTGACATTGCCCCTTCCACGTGAAAAGCTGGTTTCAATTGGAGAATTAGCTACAAGGATATTTGCTCTTTTCTATTTTATATCCCGTTTTTATGATGATTTATTGGTTCTACGTTCTTTTCGTTGAATGATCTTTTTTATTTGTTCTTAATCACAAGGGTAAGATGCCGATGCATCGTTTATTACCAGTCTGTCTGCTCGTTCCATTTCCATTGTCCTTCCCATGTGAAAAGCAGGTTGTAATGTATCAGCTGGTATATATCTTTTTTCCTCCTGTTATGATGATTTTTTGTTATTATTCTGCTATTTAAGTTATATGTTCTCCTTATATTTGTTCTGAATCACAAAAGTCATATGCTGATGCATCGTTTTTAACCAGTCACAAGTTATCAAGTTTTTAAATCCCAAATTTGTTGTCCGATACACATACAATTCGAGTATTTTCTTTTAATGATTGGTCTGTATTGGGATGCATCTATGTACCTTCTAGTTTATAAGTTCCTTTTTGATTTAATTGATTTAGATTCGAAGAACTTACTATTGATTTTTGATGATGATTTGAATTTTTGGTTGAAAACGTTTAACATACAGCTGTTTTAACCGTTTGCAAATTAAGCTAAAGAACTGCTTGTATCAAAGAACTATTATCTATATGTGTTGTAAAAACAATAGTTGTATTTGAATTTCAGTTGTAGTTCATTTTTTAGAATCGGTTGAACGACTTTAAGAGGAGTGATCAAAGTAAATTTTAATCTGATCAGTGATATAACTCTTTGCTGTTGAATCTTTAGAGAACATTAGAAATCCAACCCGAACCTATCAACCAACCGATCCGATCCCACATTCCCGTCCCAGATGGCCTCCTTTTGTTCTTACCATGTGCCGTTGTTCCTGCTACGATTATTATTTTCTAGTGATGACTTTATTCAAGCTCAACAACAGTTAGCCCGGTGGGCGAGTGAGGATGTGGTATCCGTCGTGGTATTGGACCAGCCGCCATCCGGTACAATGTCGGATTCCCAACCATACATCGACGTCGGACCCATTTCGGGGGCTATAACGCAGCAGCAGCAGCAACAGCAGCATCAGCACCACGGCGATCATCATCAATCCTCCGCAGCGGCATCGGCATCGGCAGCGGGAGCGGCGACGGCGGTAGCCAACAATTCCATAATGGCTTTGCCAATCGTCCCAAATGGTATAAGTGTAAGTCAGAGGGACTATTATCCATCCCCGCCCTCAACGGAAACGGAAAGCAGTGGAAGTGTTATCCAGCCGCCCATTCGTCGCGGTTTGCCATTAGCAGCAGCAGACACGGCGGCACTAAGTCAGCAGCATCAGCAGCAGTTGCAGCTCCTCCAGCTGCCAATTTATCAGCAGCAGCAGCATCAGCATCAGCAGCATCAGCAGCATCCGCATCATCATCAGCAATCAGGCGATACCAGCAGCAGCAACAACAGTCAGTCCGAACAAATCATCGAGAATGGCTGCTACCCGGAATATAAGCATTGATATTGTTATCTATATCATGGTCATCCCGACCAGGATCATGTTCACGATCGGGATCTGAGTCCAGATTACATCCAGAATCGCGCATAGATCAACAATCAGCCACGCCCACTCCACATTCCACTCACATGTGCCCGGAGCCAGCGCGCAGCTAGCTTTCTCTCTAAATAATGAAATTTGTATCGACCTTTATGATTACTTTAGCATAGTTACAAATACGTTGCTCGTGTATAAGCACATAAATAAATTTTAACTTTAAGTAGTTAAGTATATAAATGTAAATGTGAAGACAAAAACCAAAAAACAAATCCAAACTAGTTAACGTAAAATGGAGCGAAGAAAAGCAAAAAAACCAAACAAAAAACAAAAAAAGACACGTGGAGGAAAGGAGTAAAACAAAAAAAGAACAGAAAACAAACTTAACAAGCAACAAAAAATGTGTATTCTTATGTGTGAGTGGTAAATACATAGCCATACTTTATTCATAGATTAATAAACAATTATTAAGTGAGTACATCCCAATTTATATTCATATACTCGTCAAGATGAGATACAACAACAGCAGAACAGCATTAACGAAATACAAATAAAAATTGGGAAATATTTACATATTTTTTTTGCATACCTCGGACCAAGCAATGCCAACGTTCGAGTAGGAAAAACTTTCAAAAAACCGAAAAAAAAACACAAAAAACACAACAAAATTAAAAAAGCCAGAAGAAATAAATTAACACAAAACGCAGCTGTAAATAAGAAAACAAAACAAAAAACAATTAATATTTATGCTAGTTAGTAAATTATACGATCCTTTGCTGGACGTGTAGAGAACTTGAACATTTCGATGGTCACGGATAAGCGGCAGGAAAATAACAATTGTGCACTGGGCCCAGCCCGGGCTTTAAAAACCCCCTTATTGGGGCAATCTTACACCGACTGATAGAAAATTTTGGGCTATATTGCCAGTTCTCGTTCAATAATCTTAAAAACAAAATAAAATAAAAATAAAAACAAAAGAAAATGAAATGCAAAACAAAATTGCTATATACATAAATAATTAATAATTCAAGAAAACAAGAAAATGGAAAAAATTAAATCGGAAATATTAATATCTGTATGGTTAAAGTATTGAATATGATCAACATAAAGTTAAGGACAATGCTAATGTTAATTTATCGGTTTTGAAACATCAGTAATATATCGTATTGTACCGTAAATTAAGCCATTTAGAATGAAACGTACGAATTAAAATTATTTTCCAGCTTTACAACATTATTTTGTCTTAATTTCGGGGCTTGGCTTATGGGTTTACCAGAGGATTGGATAATATTTTGAGATTTATGCAAGAAGTATTCCCCGAAAGGTTACCATGAGATGACCACCACAATTTATAGATCTTATAAGTGATCTAAGCAGTAAGGTATAAAGTTATACAGTATAACTTAAGAGAAAATAGTAAGAACTGAAATCAAAATACGATCAGTAATATTCCCAACATTATACTAACCTGGATGGTTTTCTGTATGTTATGTATGGTATGTATGTACATATGTATGTTGTATTTGAATGGTATGGTGAGTGAACAAAGTGTTTTTTTGTTATATTTTTCAGACATTGCTGGGTAGATTGGTAATTTTGTTTTATTTCTCGGTTTGTTCCAGACTTTTATTATATTGTGTTTCGGTGACCATAACGCCGTCCATGTCCACAAACCGCGTGTGCGTTCCTGCGGCAATAAATCGCTTGGCAGCCTTAATATCCAGTCTTGGAGCCGCCAGAGATGCGTCTATTTCCCTATCGCGGGCAAGCATTTCCTTGGCGCGCCCCAAATCGTGCATCACACCATGCTGAATTGGAAATATATGATGTGTTATATTATAATGTATTATAGTATAATATATTACCTTTGCGACATCCACACCCTGCAGTTTCAGGTGTATCCAAAACAGAGTGCTGGTCAAATAAGCCAAGTAACTATCCAGTTTAATTTGGTCGTTGGTGCTCAATGTGCGTCCTGCCTGTATCGCAAGTGCCTTTTGCAGGTCGGATTCCAGAACTTCAATGCTGCTGTAGAAGTTCCTCAATGTTGCCTGTATATTTTTGTCATCTTGCAGGCTTTTGTCCAGGTAGGAGTCACACGGCAACCCCTTTTCAACAGTGTTTCCTTGAGACATTCTAAAAAATGAATATAAATCGTGTGCGAATATTTACATCTAGCCTTGAAGTGTGACCGCAGCGTGACCGTGAAAATATACCAAACTGGCGCCGAAAACAGTTCTATAATTTGATCATATTAAGTCCTGTTTACACTTACAGCGTTCGCATCAGACAACCAGTGGATCTTAACGACTTATGATGCGTTTACACTAGTGTCGAATTATGGAGTTTGCAATTTAGAAGAAGTTCCTTTGTTTTATTTGCGAAAAGCTTTTCTTAACAAAACTGATAGATGGGCGGGAAATTCGACGAAGGGAGTAAATATATACTGAACGTTGTAAGCAAACCAGCCGAGATATAAACAATTTCTAAGAATAATAAACCATCGTAATGAAATCCAAACAAAACTCTGCTGATTGGAAGTAAATATGAAATTCTTAGTAACCAAATCGCATGCACGAAGACAAAACTTTCCATTGTTGGCAACAAAATGTAAGCAAATCAAAAGTTTATAAACGGTTAAATAATTTGATCTTTAGCTTACTACTCAGATTGATCTTTTCACTATCTGTACATTAAATTTCTTACAAAAAAAAGATCAAAATATTTTTTCATTCTCTGCCGCCTTAAAAACTAGGTGAAAATGCCATACATCATTTTATTGGTACTTTGAATGCATTAAAATTTTTATTGCCAAGCCTTCTCGTACACAGTACTCATGCATTTAATACTATTTTCACAACGGCTATTGTAGTAGCGTATTACTTGAAGATATGGCCCAAAATTGTTGACACGATTGCAATGAAATGACCATATATCTACGCTCCGAATGAGTCTGAACAAGAATATATATACTTAATAGGATCGGAGATGTCTCCTTCTCTGCTTTACAAATAACTCTCTGAAAGTATACATAATGGTTTTCACATTTTGGGGTATTTGGCCAATAATACCACACAATATAATATATCCTTTGTCGTTAGCATTATGATTATGTCTTTTACGACCTTTGATTTTATTATGAATTGTCATTTTATATTTGCAATCACACAAAAACCTAGTAAAAGTTTCCAGGTTGATTTTATTAATAATTATCTTATTAACAATACAGTAATTTCTTAGAGTACTGGGGCGACAATAAACAGATTTTAGATTTTTACGCAAGTTTTAGTCATAGTCCTTGATAGAATACGTCTACTGTTAATATTTGTGTAATTTTTGAAATATCTTGATGATGAATAAATGGGTTGAACAGTGAGTACAATCAACCAAGGATGAAACTTAACTTGAAAGCGTATTAAAACAAATCTAAGAATAAATTGTATTTTGTTGACTATGTTATGACTAAAGATCCCACACGAGCCGATGCGTACCCCGAAATTAAAAAAAAAGTAAGCAGCAACTGCTTGGAAATCGCACTCTATTAATCTTTGCCCCACTAGTACAATACAGGTTCGCAAACAGCGTGGTTAGATCATGTGCAGCTTTTGATCGTTGAGCTTGAATGCCGCCGCCGCATCGCTGTGGAGGTGAAAAGGCACGATATCCGCTGCCGAGGCCATGTCAAACGATGGTGACATCGAGGTGGCCGTTGCAGTTGCCGGACTATTGCTGCCACTGGTGTTTGCGATGCCCGCCTTTAGCTGCAGGCTGTCCAAGGACATTTGCTGAGATTGGGAATGAGGATGAGGGTGAGGAGTTACGCTCGCAGGGACGGTTGAAAGTTTTCCTGAGTTTGTTGTGATTATTATGTTGCCGGCATGGGAAGCACCACGTCCACGTTTCCGCTTCGGAAGTATTCCCTTGCGCGCCATATAGAAGCGAATGGTCGAGACAGGAATATTGAACATATTGCTGACAGTTTGGAATGTCTCGCCCTTCGAAACACATTTGGCCGCTTGTGCTAGAGACGCCTCTGAGCGTCGAACGCGCTTATATGAAGTATATCCGTCGATCGAATTGTGGCTCAGTCCGCCGGAAGTGTTGGCCGATGTGTCGAGATCAGTGTCCAGGCTGACGGACAGACCGGAGCCGCAGGCCATGCCGGCGGCAAAGCTGCTGTCATTGTTTTCATCGTGAGCGGCCACATAGTTGTGGTCGTCCTCAATATTCGAGTCCAAATAGTGCTGGTGCTGCAGCTGCATTTGAATCCTGTTATAAAAGCGAAAGCTTACTTTAGTGGTGCAAAGTTATGGCGGACCCATCAAACAAAATAACAAATAAGAAATGAAACCTTTGATAACAAAGTACAGGTCGGCTACAAACCTCGACTGCTGAAGGGCTAACTGAGCATTCATTTTGTTGTCCTCGAAGTGATCCCCGTAGGCACTCCAATTGTTGGACACCTCATCGCCGGAATCATCCTCGGTCGGGGCATTCGAGTGGCTGCCCAGGACAATCGCAGAGGTGGCCTTTGATGACTGCTGCTGCAGTGCATTACTGCCGTTTATATGAGGTCGTTGCTGACGGGCGTCCTGATTTTGGCGCTTCAATACTGTCGGTTGTTGTTGTGTCTGCTGGTGCTGCTGTTGCTGCTGGTTAACTGGAAACGGTGGAGCGGAGGAGGTGGTTATCGTTGAGGTGGTTGAATTGGTGGCTGCATCATCCGTCTCCGTGCTGTCCACATGCTTAATGCCTCGCGGTGTGGATGCAATTGGATCCTTGAGCGCGTCGAGACTCGCCTGATGGAGCTGCTTGTAGTTTATCGTCGCCTCGGAACCGTATAGTCCGCGAATCTGTAGTTGTTCGGCACAACGCAGTAACTGACCAAGACCGGCTTGCGTGACATTGACCTCTCCCTTGTACATGAAGTCCACCAGCGCCTGGATCTCCCATAGCTTGATCTCACGGGGCAATATGATGACTGGATGCTTGCAGGGATGCTCCGCCAGTATCGCCTCAAAGTAGGTGGAGCATGCGGCCAGAACCAGGCGATGGCAGTGCACCTGGGTGCCCTCGCAGGCCAGGGTTACGTCCACGAATCTCTGCCCCGCCAAAAGCTGGGGAAACGCGGCCCCAATGCTTCCCAAATGGCTGTTCCAGCGTACACAAAATTCCTGGGTAACGCCACTCATCGTACTCGAATTAGTTGGCGCCTTTACTGTGCACGTTTGTTCACAAAACTATCTCTCATTTAAAGATCCTTGAATATCCTGCAGTGAATAATATACATTTGTTTTTCAAAACGTTTTCCAATGCAATATTTCAATACGAATTAAGGAATATAAAGTACGGGCTTTCTATAATTATATCCTAGGGGATCCTATAGTTGGTCAAGATAAATAAATTTACTTCACAGGATAGAAAACTTTTCATGCTATTTTTATAAATCACAAAATCGTCCGATTTTTACCAATATGAAAAATGTAACATTTTTTAGATTCATGTTTTTCAGCTACATATATAATATTGGTGTCAGACTTTGGTCAGAATATTGTTTTAAAATGTAAGTTATATCTAATTCTAACGATTCAGGTTTAATTTCCATCAAAAGACTAAAGATATTTATAAGCAATTCTTGAATATGTCATCCTGCAATAGGAAGCTTGTAATATTTAGTATTTATATGAAAAGCATAATTCCAAGTTTGGATGAAAGTCGAAATATCAGAATATCAAACTTTTCTTTTAATTTACTGATGATATGATAATATCATGTGAATGTGAGATAACCATTAATTATACAACGGATTTTAATATGTGCATTTTCAGTATCCCTTTGATTTGTTTGCATAAAAGTTACGGTACTTTCAAGTGTCAAATGTCAATGTTTCCTTTTTAGCTGTTTACCACTGTATATACACACAAACACACACCCAAACGCATACACACAGGTGTATGTGCCCGTGTACATGCGATTATTATGCGAGTAAATAATATCCTACGTAGAATTTGCAGGAAGCATGCGAATTTTCGCATGCCAAGCATTTAGCTACCCACATACACACATAAACGTTCGCATAAATACACACATCCACTGGCAATTTGCACAATTGGAAATGCTTTGATTTCTGCTCCTTCTATATTTAGTAATAAGGATGTAAACATTCGGATGTACGCGTTATGTGTACATATATTCCTGCGAATACATACCTGTTTGGCCAAGGAATCGGAACGGATTTAGCTGCTCTTTTGGGTTTTGACTTATTCGCTATGTAACACAATGGATATACATAGATGGCGTGAAACGAGAGTTTTATGTTAGGACCGTGGTGTCCTGTGCGCGTGAGCTATGTATCAATGTATCAGCTCCAGAGACTTGTTTAAAAATACACTATTTCCGCACCGAATATGTCACAACACACACAAATCTGTACATTATAGGGCCTTAACAATGGTATCTACTCTAATTCGCCATCGGGTATTGGGTATCCCATTCAAATGCTTACTTTAGAAATGTTTATTTTAACCAAAAATGCTGCATGCGCGCGTTTTTATATATTTTTCTTTCGATGTTTGTCTCGTTTGTTTAGTCTTCACATACTATCAACATATAAATGCCAATTACATGTGCCAATTCGGTTTTCTCCTAATGCTATCGAATATTCGCCCTTTCTAACGTTGCTCACGAATTACATGTAAATTATTAAATTAATATTGTCTTTCGCGCTGACAACTTCTGTAGCAATCAATTGTTATTTAAACTACGCGTTAGGCAATAGTTGGTGACATTTGTCACGGACTCAGAAACGCGCTTGTGAGTCAATGCATGTTTCCCACTGCGCTGATGCAAACACTTTATTTGGATATTTAACGGCTAAATGTTGCTATTAATTTGAAGTTTCTGTATATTTATTGAAAATAAATTACAAATATTCAAATGGCTGTCCAAACTAAAGAAGCCATGAAATCATTTATCGATGTTATTTGTTGTTTTTGATATATTATTATCGTAATTTAAAAAACTTGCTTAGAAATTGAATATTTAACATATCCTTACTTGCATTATATTTATATATATTTTTTACATCATTCCATAATTCCAATAGTTCCCTGGGTGAGACTGGGATATTATACTGTGCAATAGATTGTGCGCAGTGCGAATCATAACTTCATATGTTTCAAAAATCCCAACTATTCCTTTAATTATTCTCTTTAAATCACCCAAAGCGCTATTTAGTTAGGAAAAAAACTCTCCAAAAACTTCGTTTCCAATTCTTACGTTCTTCAATCAAATTTAAACAGTCTATTTTAAAATTTTGTAAAGCTTTTTCTGACTTTATGATCCTACTAGTGCAAGATTAAATTGCTTTTAGTATTCTTGCCGGAATTAAATGTATTTGAACCACAACGAATAAGCTTTTGAATGAAGAGTGATGAAAACCGGCGCTATGAAATAGTGGAAACATTGCTTTTAACCTGCATTCACTGAACTCGCGCAAATAGTTTGATTTCAAATCTTGTTCATTAGTTCAGTTTTATACCATCGTTGAAAGAATATTTTATGTCCAAAATTATGTTTTAATTAGTATTACATTATTGGCCCGAAATGATTTTCCAATTTGAAAAGTGATGATTGTATTTTGGCCGTTCAGTAGACTGGTCACATCGTTCGACTGAGGAATTTTATTTTAGTGTGAGTGCTTTTATTTTTATTTGAGGTCTAAAAAAAACTTATGGAAGTTTACCACTGGGCATCCACATATGTGTGGTTATTAAGTGTTTAGCAATGGCATTGTAAATTGTGCACTCATAACGCAGCCGAAACCAACCGAACACCATTGTATTTCGCAGTTTTCTACGTTCTTGGAAGTAAACAAATGTTGATGCCTTCCGAAACTTACATATGTACACTCGTATATAGTATCAATGTCTAATATTAAAAATATTAACAAAAAAAAAAACAAAAAAACAGTTATACAGTAAGCTTTGCCCATGATTTAAAGTCGATTTCTCAGCTGCCATGTAAATGTACCGTTATGTGTTGAGTGTATTACGATCACTGCACGATTGTTCTATGTTTTACGCATTTATTTCCTTCTAATTACAAATCAGAAACGATCTTTAGTGTATTGCAATTACACAGATGTAAATCGCATATTTATTCGACATGATACAATGGATCACAGCCCTGAGCTATCGAAAAGGTTTTATAAAGCACTTACAGCTATACTTACACTTGTTAACAAAAAAAAAGCAACCGAATTTTCAAATAACTACCCAAATTTTTATCTTGGCGAGCCAGAAATCTCTTTATTCTATTACTCATACACTTTTCGCCATAATTTGTTTTTCTAAGCAAATATTCGCTCAGCGGTTATCTTATAATAACCCTAAAGCTGAATCTCATCGACAAATAACAGCCTCATAAGTCTTGCGCCCAGTAAATCTCTATTTATTGGCGTATGCAATAATACTTTTGCACACAGTTGGCTTTGCCTGGTTATTTAATCAATTTTATTCACGTACTATATCACTATGGAATCTAAGAGAACTTTATTTTAGGGTACAAATCACAAGATCTGCGTAGGAAGAAGGTTCCAATACTAGAATACTATACGAACAGTCTCTCTATCGTATTCAGAACCTTTAAAAATCCGATTTGAACCAGAAATGTATGCCTAATAACCCGATACTGCTCAATAATACACTTATTTCCATCTGTTATGACCCTAGCATGCATATTCTTTATTATTATTGTACACGTTTTGAGAAGGTTCTCGCTATTTCCCTTTAAATCTATAAAATCTGACTTCATATTTCTAATATTTCATTAATATCCCATTTCAGGCTATCATCTGTTAAAACTATGATTTGCACGACCAACAAATGTGAACTGTTGACTTAGAGAACCCGAACCGATTGCTGATTATAAGGAGACGTCTGCGATAATTTACTTAAAAGAAGTCCGCACATTTACAAAAATGCGAAAGAATACTATTTGGAACTATTCTTTCATATTCATATGCTGTGTGCTGAAGAGCATAAGTTCGCAAGATCATGGGACACACACAGTTTCGGTCGTTTCGAATCGATATAACACGCAACATCAGTATAAGCAAAATCCCAATGTGGCCTCGCGTCACTCATCCCATGAGGCTGGTCACAATTCCCAGCCGGAACATGTGACCCATATCGCGGCATCGCATGCCGGAAGCGGAGGAGAGCACTCCACTCACCTTGAGCAAAATCTGCATAGGAGCTCATACAATCTCCTAAGCGAGGCTATGTCCCAGGCTGTCAGTAATGAATTTAGTAAGTGCCATGTGAACACCATTCTGCTTGTAATCAGATTATATTCCCCTTACCAAAAACAAGTTATTACTAACACATACTAGGCTAATGCATAAGTTTAGGTTTAAATTTAACAATTGAGACACCAACAAATTGTATTGATAAATAGCCTTTCTATTAATCCCAATATGAGCACGATTTTAAACTAAGATTTACATACCCTTGCTGAGGGATTCTTAGCAGTAAGCAGTATTATAGAGTACATGGATAAAATAGATATAAGCATGTCCGTATGTTTGTCTGTCCGTCCGTTTCTAAGCAAACTAGTATTTCAGTTTTGAAGGCAGACGGATGAAACTTTAACAATAGTCTTCTTTCTATTGCAGGTAGAATATAAGTCCGAACGGCTGGGATCGGACGACTATATCATATAGCTGCTATAGGAACGATCGCACAATTTATAGGACAATCTGGCCAAATTGGTAAAACCTTGCTGTTTTTAAATTTAAATTTTATAGTCGTTTAATTTGATTTCAGTAATTTTTTTTAAATTTAAATGAGAAATTGGCACTCCTTTTGTTTTATACTAAATATGACGACATTCATTCCGATGATTTCAGTAAAACGTTTTAGTTTTTTTTCAACGGACGTCTATAGCACAAAAACAGGGGTTTTTAGGAGACTTAACACTGTATTTAAATTTAGAAACTATCTTTAAGGACACAAATATATTTCTTTATGACTGCAAGGGTATGTAAACTTTGGCTTGCCGAAGTTAGCTTCCTTTATTATGGTTTTTCTTTAAAATATACCACTACTAGCTATCATCTTTAGGTCCTATGTTTATAAATGTATGTATTATATTTTCGTTTTTATCTTATTTAAACTAGATAATTTAGTTTTTATTTTTTGTATGATATCATTAACCCATCTATTTTTAATAGGTTCCATGGGTAGCGGTTCGGCAGATGGGGCATGTGCTGCTGACGATTTTGACTGCTATAGTGGAAGTGTTCAGGATCGTTTCGGCATGGAGGCTATTGCAAGCTTACATCGCCAACTGGATGATGATGATAATGGAAACATCGATTTGAGCGAATCCGATGACGTATGTTATAATGCCTTTTGTTCTTAAAGTACAAAGTATATCAAAATCACGTTTTCATGACTAGAAACTATAATCGCAGTTCGTTAAGCCGACACAAATTATACCCGATTCATGTGCTAGAAATAGAAATTTCATCATACAGAACCGGATTAGAGTATTAAAGTTTATAGCAAAGTCATTTGACACGCATCTTTACCAATTGGCTATTGCCTTATCCAAATGCTCACTCCTTTTCTGGACCATTTGACCTCAAAACAAATAATCATCTCCTTTTGTCCATAAAAGTTCGATTTTCAATCGGTTAATTTTGTTGATTTGATGTAAATAATTTCTATTTTAAAAGATAATTTTTTAAGATTAAAAATATAGTCTATATAGGTTTTTTGTTTAGAATTTTATCAGTTTTTTTTTACATTTATCAGATGCATTTATATTCTTTTTGACGGTTTTGGATAAATATTTTTGTTTGTTTTTTTTTTTAAATGTGACGACTATGCTAAAGATGCAATAAAGAATATGTTTATAAAGATATTGGCCTTTATAATTTGTATTATATCTGCAGGGATATACAAAACTCGGCTTGCCGAATAAAGCTTCCTCTCTTGTTACCCAAAGTTCATACTACAACAATTGTTTAAAATATTTTAAAAGGGTTTTTGATCTAAGAATATTGATTACAGTACCGATCACCAAATAATATTCTTAAAATAAAATCAGTTATCACCTTACTTATTATTCCTATCATGCCAGATCTTAAGTTTAAAATATTTTAATCGCGAAATAAGCTTACAGCTTTTGAGGGTGCTATTTTTTATTAGTTCCCCGGCCAATCCCTATTGGTCGCTAATGTAGGTCACTCTTTATTATTTCATTGTTCATCATTAATTTCAAACTATCAAAACTTCATTGCCTTATTTATTTTCTCATTTTTAAACGTATTTTTACAGTTTTTACGGGAGGAATTGAAGTACGACTCAGGTTATGAAAAACGGCAGAAAGCATTTCACTTCAATGACGATATGCATATATCGGTCAAAGAACTGTGGGAGGCTTGGCTGAGATCAGAGGTGCATAATTGGACCATCGAACAGACCACAGATTGGTTGGCACAATCTGTTCAGCTGCCCCAATATGTTGATCTGTTTAAATTACATAAGGTTACTGGAGCTGCTTTGCCAAGGTACGCTATAAATCATTTTTGGTTTAAACACTATAAAAATTCAATTATCTCATCTTTAAAAGGTGTTCATCATAGCCCATAATTTTTAGGTTTTTATTTTTTAGAAACTACAAAAGTTTTTTAAGCCAAGAAAGGAAGCTAACTTTGGCTAGCCAAGGTTTAAAAACTATTGCTTAACTTTTAACTATTCTTAGGTTTCCAATTACATTGGATTGAGCTGTAAAATTCAACGATTTTTTAATTATGTTCTGCTTTTTAGGTTGGCTGTGAATAATCTTCAGTATGTGGGCAATGTACTTGGAATCAAAGACCCTATACATAAGCAAAAAATCTCATTAAAGGCAATGGACGTTGTACTTTTTGGACCACCGAGAGGTAAGCTTTACAATCTATTAGTTAAATATTTCTGGTCCTAAAATATATGTTCTGAAAATGTATCAAAGAGAAATAATTTAATTTAAAGATGACTTTAATATTAAAGTTAAAATATATTGAATTACATTTATCATTTAATAGAAACTGGCACCCGTTGGAAGGACTACATATTGGTTACCTTGTTGCTAAGCGCTATTATTGGATGTTGGTACGCCTACCAGCAAAATAAGAATGCCAAACGCCATCTGCGCCGCATGGCCCAAGATATGGAAGGATTGCAGAGAGCTGAACAAAGTCTACAGGAGATGCAGAAGGTTTGCTTTTAATTTAGGTTCTAAAAAAATGTAAATATTTAATATTTTTATGAATTTTATAGGAACTAGAAAGAGCCAGAATGGAGCAGGAAAATGTGGCAACTGAGAAAATGGATTTGGAGCGGCGTCTCAAAGAGGCCCCCACACTCAGTTCTTCAAACTCGGATTTGGAAGTGCAGCAGCTTAAAAAGGAGATCGAGATGTTGCGCAATGAGTTGTCTCGTGCCGAATTCGAGTTAGTTGACAACTGCTGGGCACCACCACCTCAGCTTCAATCGTGGCTGCAATACACCTATGAACTAGAGAGTAAGAATCATCAGAAGAAACGCACATCGGCTGAGAAGCAACTTCAGTCGGCCAGAGAGGCTTGCGAGAAATTGCGGAAGAAGCGATCAAGTTTGGTGGGAGCGTTCGTTTCCACCCACGGCAAGAGTATTGATGATGTCGATCGATCCATTGTTGAGGCACGAAATGCCCTTGGAGATGTGACAAATGAGTTGCAAGAACGGCTTCATCGCTGGAAGCAAATCGAGACGTGCCTTGGCTTAAACATTGTTAATAACAATGGACTGTCGTACTTGGAGAATGTTCTATATGGCCGAAATGGAGGCTTACAAAGTTCCATGGGCGTGAGCTCAACAAAGGGGTCTAGAAGTGCGTATACGCTAACATTATATTATGCATATTATTGAATAGAATCTCATAAATATTCGTTATCTTCCATTGACAGCACGTATTACCAACAGCACCGAAGACTTGGACGATGAGTCTATACAAGGTAAGATGAATTTTGAGAACTTTTCGCTGCTTGCCACGGAATAAGGCTTGTGCGCTCAGTCTGTGAGGACAATAAAACCCAGCTCTTCAGTAAAAAGCATACTACTTGACGAACTAAATAAAACATAAAACCGCTTATTGAACCCTGAATGAAATCTGTTTTACATTAAGATGCTGTATTAATGAAGGTCATATAACATTATGTGTGTATGATATTTTAATCTTTATATTTGTAATATATCCATTTTATTTTTGATGTATACACAATGTCATCTACTTAAATATTTGTCTAAAACAACGAATACTATAAAACCAAACAGAGTTTTGTACGTAACAATGAACTTATTAATGGTGGTCCACTTAGTGGCAGATTATTTAAATAAACAAATAAAGTATTGATGGGGCCAGTTATGATTTGGTTATCGAGATTTGGAGACGGGTGGTCCTTCGAGTTGGATTTGGCACGCTTCTCGCAAAGGTAAATATGAATTTAAAAGGTTAATACACCGGTTCGTAAAGCCTGGCTTGGCTGAAGGTTTTACATAACAAACAATATCAGATCAGCAGGCCTTTCTAAGCTTTCAGATCTCCGTCATCGATAATAATTTATTCACGGGTGCTAATTGATTGGCTGAGTACATACCCCACCACATTAATAAGACGGGGGAGGACATAGAAATCTTTTCGGGTGCAATTCTTTCGTACACCAATAAATCTCGGTGAGATTCGATTAAAATAAATTTATGTCGATTATATTGCATGAGTCAGGTTCTCTTATTCGTTTCGGAATGACTTCATTACATCAGGAGATTATTTCCGTCTCTTTTCCACTTTTGTTATCTGTTTTTAAATGTTGTATATTATTCAATGTTTTTTTTTTTTGCAAATTTTTTTTTATATAAATAAATTTTATAACTTCAAATCTCATTTTTTATTTTAACATATAAGTAATTGCTTTCTAAAATATAAGAATAATAGTAAGGAATTGGCAAGAATTTTGTTAAAGTTGTGAAATAACGATTTCCACTTCAAGACATTGTGAAATACGATAATCTCACCTAGAACCACTCAGCGGAATGGTTGGGATTTTTCAAAGATGTGAAACTCTGTTTTTAATTTGAGCTTTTAGTCAAATTTTGATATTGATAGTGCAGGTTTTATTTTTGTGATTATAAAACTGACGGCCCCTTAATAGTTTTCAACTCATTGAACAGAACAAATTAAAAGCCTATTAAAATTTATTGAGCTTGTAAAAATGATCGAAAAATTCCGAATTTTCATAAGCTTGGAATATTTTCTAGAAGGGTACTTGGCTCTGCTACAAATTCTTTTCTTAATTTAAATAGGGCTTTTAAATTTGACGGAAAGAATTTTCGCCACATATATTTTTTTGCAAGCCCATGAATTTGTTTAGAACATAAGATTTAGTAATTTATATATAGATTTAGAATTTTAGTAATTATTTTACGCGGCGTCTCTTTTCATCAAGGGCATTTTTTGCGTAACGAATATTCGCAAATGCGATAATACCGCGTTCGCACTACTGCAGTTCAACAAGTGCGCGAATACCCCAACCATTCACACTTTGTTTGTTTTGGTCACACTTGCATGTTTAAGAAACGAAGTTGGCGTTTTGTTTTCATTCATGAATTTACCCAAAAGTTAGACATATCTCAGTCAGAGCAAAGCTACCGACAGCTCTATGACTATCATTTGTTTAAGCAAGTTATAATAAAGCCAAACTTTTCTTTTGCGGTTGATTCTAAGACTTAAAACAGGACTAAAAAGCGTTTCCAGAATTGACCAGATTGCTTTTGAAGCCAAGGCATCCGGCGTTCATCGTTATGGTATGTATTTCATGCGCGTTCCTAACAGAAAGTACGCAAATATAGGCGATTCCATGGTGCCCTCAGGATATACAACAACTGGAGGTACTGTGCAAGCAACTCTACGAAGCCACAGACATTAGCATTCGTGCGGAGGCGGAAAAGGCGCTGGTGACATTCGTAAACAGCCAGGATGCGCTGCCCAAGTGTCAGTTGCTATTGGACAGAGCCGATTCCAGCTACGCCCAGCTGCTGGCCGCCTCCACGCTCACCAAACTGATCCAGGGCCTCAGCCTCGAGCAGCGCATCGACATACGCAGCTATGCCCTCAACTACCTGGCTACGCGTTTCAACCTGCAGCACTTTGTTATCCAGGCACTGGTTACTTTACTGGCCAAGATCACCAAATTCGGCTGGTTCGACATGTACAAGGGGGAGCTAGTCTTTCAGAACCTCTTGGAGGATGTGAAAAAGTTCTTGCAGGTAGGGTTCTCTCTTTGGGTTACTGCAACGACCATCATTAATCATCCTGTCAACTCGTTTTAGGGCTCCACTGAGCACTGCACCATCGGTGTGCAAATTCTTTCGCAGCTGGTTTGCGAAATGAACTCCATTGTGGAGCTGGACGTCCACTTGTCGTTTTCGAAGAATCGAAAAATAGCCACTTCCTTTCGGGACCAGCAGCTCTATGAGGTCTTTTTGCTATCCTGCTCACTGCTGATCACGGCCCGCGACAATAGCAAAACCATTAATTTTATGGACGAATCGCAGCAAGCGTGAGTTAATTAAGCCAATTTTTTATTTCATGTCTTTAGTTTTTAAGAGTAATAATAAAGTATATGTATTTATATCTCTTACTTTTCATAATCTGCATAACAATGTATAATCTTAGCTATAGAACACTTGCTATAAATGTAATTATAATAGATTGTAAGTTAACTATGATCTTATTTTAATTCCTAGGATTAGTTTTCAAGAGTTATTAGTTTGGCATTATAAAGTATATGTATATATAGATCTCACCTTTCGTAATCTCTCCTAATCTTTCAAATATAAATTTAATTATAATATATTGTGAGTTAATAGTTTGACATAATAAGTATATGTTTACATATATAGTTCTTACCTTACTTTCATAATATGCATACAAAAGTATAATCTTATCTATAGGACAATTGTTATAAATGTAATGAAGTTAATAATTGTAAATATTTTGTTTTACCCCACAGGTTAATATCCCACGTGTTGCGTTTAACGAAAAATTGTCTTAGCTTTGACTTCATTGGCAGTTCTACAGATGAATCCGCAGACGATATGAACAATGTACAGGTATGTACGCAAATGCAACTAATTCATTTCGATTTACTATTAAATTGACCTTATACGTAGATACCCACAGCTTGGCGCCCTGCATTCTTAGATTCGAACACACTTAAACTTTTTTTTGCTTTATACCAAATTTTGCCCAATGGTTTAGCTAGCTACTCCATATCCTGCCTGGTACAAATGACATCTGTGCGTCGCTCTCTTTTTAGTAATTCTGAGAGAACGAAATTCCTTACACATTTGGTCGAAGGAGTGCGTGATATTTTGAACTCCCTGCACGTAAGTACATGAGAAATGATTCACAATATGCATTTCGTCAAGAATTTCTTTCAGGGCTTGAGTGATCCAGATAACTACCATGAATTCTGCCGCTTGTTGGCTCGCCTTAAGTCCAATTACCAGTTAGGCGAGCTAATAGCGGTCCCATGTTATCCCCAAGCCATTGAACTGATAGCAAAGTTTACTGTGCAGTCTCTGCATGTATGTATGACTTAGAGCTTTGGGATGTTGGTAAAAATACTAATAGCAATTCCTTACCCTTAGATGTGGCTTTTTGCACCGAATAGTGTACATTATTTACTCACATTATGGCAACGCATGGTTGCCTCTGTACCATATGTAAAGTCCCCGGATCCGCATTTGCTAGGCACATATACCCCGGAGGTTATCAAGGCGTACATTGACTCGCGCCTGGATGCGGTACCCGTGATTGTCCGAGACAATTTGGAGGACCCACTGGACGATCTCTGCATGGTGCAGCAGCAGCTGGAGCAATTGTCTGTTATAGAAAGGTGCGAGTATAACAAGACTTGTAGTCTTCTTGTTCAGCATTTTGACCAGAAGGCCCATGAGTACGAGAATCTTTTGCAGTCGCCCAACGCCAATCCCATAGACATCACCATACACGAGCTACAGCTCACGTGGTTGGTGTACATAATCGGGTCGGCCATAGTGGGTCGTCTTTCGGTAACGACAAGCGATGAGCATGACACCATGGACGCGGAGCTCGTGATAAGAGTTCTCCAGCTGATGAGCCTCACCGATGCTCGTTTGCCACAGGCTGGCTGTGAGAAACTGGAGCTTGCGATACTTAGTTTTCTGGACCAAGTCCGAAAAATGCACAGCAGTGAGCAGGCTCAAAAGGCAAATGTATACAAGAGACTTAACGAGGTGTTTGGACTGAGTGACGAGCAAATGCTTTTAAGTTTTATAAACCGTAAAATGTAAGTTGGATATTTTCAATTTAACTTACCATTGATCCTAATCATAATATTAACATTTTCAGTATTACAAACCTTAAGTTTTGGGGACGCTCTGAGCCGATTATCACCAAAACCCTTATGCTACTTTCCGATCTCTCTGTGCACTTTAACTCTGTGCGCAAACTTGCACGTCTCGAGGAAGTTCAATTCATGCTTACACATCACACGAGCGAGCATTTCCCATTCCTAGGAACCAATTCTACATTGAGTGAAATGAGATGTCGCACCATGTTTTACACTTCGTTGGGGCGTTTATTGATGTTCGATTTGGGCGAAGATGAAGAGAGATTTTATAAATTTTTGGAGCCTTTAACAAGTAACAAAAAATGATATAAATTGTATATACAATATATGAGGGTTCATGTCATAACGCTTAGTGTCAACGCTCGAGGGCACAATGCCACTTTTTGAGTGGGCGTTATGAAACTTTCAAAAGTGTTATGCACCCATATATATGCACCCAATTTATGATGACTAAATAATAATGCCCTTTCTATTTTCTATTTAGATCAATTCGAGTCCCTTGGTTCTGTGCTGATGGATACCAATATATTTCCTAACGATGAGGCTAAAAAGGCCACCATTGGCTTGGCTCGTGACCTTCGTGGCTTAGCTCTGCCGCTCAACGCTCGCATTCAATACACCATGCTCTTTGAATGGCTGTGCGTATAGATGTTGCTTTAATTTTGTGCTGTAAATAATAGTTTAATTATTACTTTCAGTTACTATGCGGACTACCTGCCCATACTGCTGCGCGCAATGGAACTATGGGCTCACGATCCTGCCGTCACGACACCAGTTCTTAAACTATTTGCCGAGCTGGTGCATTGCCGCACTCAGAGACTCGCAGGCAATGTGTCCAGCCCCATGGGCATTCTCCTGTTCCGCGAGGCTTCAAAACTTATTTGTATATACGGCAATCGCATTCTGCATCAGGATGTACCGCGCGACCGACTATACCCAATGAGACTTAAAGGAATTGCCATATGCTTCTTAATCTTAAAAAACTCACTTGGTGGAAATTATGTAAATTGTGGTGTGTTCAAACTGTACGGCGATGATACATTGGACAATGTACTGAATGTAATCGCAAAGCTAATACTCTCGATACAACAGAGCGATCTACTAGTGAGTAAACCTACTGTAAAAGGTATAACTACTTTTAAAACTACTTGACTACTTACAGGAATACCCAAAACTATCGACGGCCTATTACAACTTACTAAATTGCCTTTCACAAGATCATGTTTCTTATTTGGCTGCTTTGGAACCTGCTGCATTCGTTTACATTTTAAAAAGTCTCACTAAGGGACTGGCGGCATTAGGTGTGTTTAAAATATTAGACAAAGATTATAGCGACTGTAACCAAATTGTATTTTTAGACTCAGCCATTTACATTAGTTGCTGCACAATTTTGGACAGTATTGTTTCCTACATCTTTAAGCAGCTACAGATGAAAGGTAAATCAGAAAGTACATTAAGTTATAAGCATACCACTAATTCTGTAATTCTTTTTAGTTTCCACATTTCCAAACAAAAAGCTTCGTAGCTTAAACCAGGAAAATGCCCAATTTTTAAAGGTATGTATATGTATATCTATAATTTATAAGTTCTACATAAATATTTATTTTTATTAGGTTGTTGAAATGAATTCCGAGTTGCTTCAGAGTATGATGTCCTCGTTGTTGAACAACGTTTTGGCTGAGGACTGTCGAAACCAGTGGTCAATGTCACGACCATTGCTGGTTCTTATTTTACTCTACGAGGACTATTATCGGTACGATGATTTAATTAATTCCATAAATTACAGTCGGTTTATAACTGATCAATTTAACAGCTCCCTAAAAGATAGAATCATCTGCGGACAACCGATAGAGAAGCAACAGACGATGTCTCAATGGTTTGATGACCTTATGGTTGGCATTGAGCGAAATGTTTCCAGTAAAAACAAGGAAAAGTGAGTTTGGTTTTAGTTTACTATGGCAACAGTCGGTGTTACTAGCAATATTAATGAAAAATGTCTTTTGTTCTTATAGGTTCACCCAAAATCTGTCAACATTTCGACGCGATATGGTTAACTTGCCCAAATCAAATGCAAATTTAACAGGTGTGTAGTTTTACATGCTATTTGATTTGATCCGCTTTTAAACCTTACTTTGCCAACTCCAACTTATTTGTAAGTCACATAGGCGGTGGTGATCACTTTGCGACAAACGCACCTTCAACGGCGGATCAAAATTCAAACTCTGAGAACCAGTCCATGGTTCGGGTATGTGAAGCTATATTCATGTCTTAATTCAACACTGGTTTTCAGAATTAAATGAAGGAAAATCTTAAGACACGAAATTATGATTTTTTTTGGTGCAATTGGACTTTCTGAATATCCCATATTATTTTTATACCCGTTACTCGTAGAGAATGCAGATTCTAGAGATGTTGAGCCAATCCCATTGTTAATTTAAAAGTTATGAGTGACTAAGTTAAACAGGTTTTGGCATGGTCAGTAGTACCGCTACCGTCCGCTAGGTGCCGTCGTGCTGGCATCGGAATTTTACTTTATTTGAAATTAATAACAGAGTAATGGGTATCTGATAGTCGAGTCTCTCGACTATATCATTTCTTCTTGTTTTGTAGGGTAACGCTTTTTAACGCTTTTTCCCTGTTTTCGTTTATATTCCACTTTTTATCTCGAGTTCAAGCATATATTTTAGAGATTGGCAAGACAAAGGAATCTCGAAATAAAAAATTAAACCGGGGGGCAAACATTTGTATGTTTTTTCTTATTAAGAGAATCATATTTTTGGTTTCTGGATTAATTCCTTCTGTCAATTTTGTCAACTTTTGTGATGTATGTGAAATAAGCTCGAGTTCTGAATGTTAATTTTGAACTTTTGGTCAGCGTTTTCGTGTGATCGACCAATGTGCGACGGTGGATTCAAACCATGTGAGCCTGAGTCCTCGCCATATTAGAGCTAATGGAGAACTTGAGGACGAATGGTGGTTTTTCGAGTAAATTGGAGGAGCGGATTGGCAATGGATGCAGAATGATATAAATAGAATGGCTAGACTTAAGACTAGCTATAAGCGACTTGGAGTAGTAAACAGTAGAAACTGAAATACTGTGCGTTCTTAATGGACAAATGCGGCGGTAACATATAAAGCAGACTATTCAGACATTTTTAAAGTTATGTTTTTCAGATCTAATATATATATTTTTAATTCTCCATAACCTGCAAAGGAATACGATGACGATTCAGGTACGCCCAAATATTATGGCGAAGTCAATCTTTATTATGGAGGTTATAAAAAGTTGTATTTGGATCCCATGGTTCTGTTTCTAGGGGGAATTAATTACTCGTTTTGTTTGTTGGCATATATCATTCCAGAATATAAAACAGCCAGTAGCCAAGATTGAACGCAAGGAAACTGATCGGAAATATCATGCGGGAGTACTTGTCAATGATATTGACATCCTTGATCTTCGGTATAGTGGCTTTAATAGCAGAGGCACCTCTTTTGAGTGCATGCAACATACGTGGGCGGGCGGAGATACCTGTGAAGCGATATTATATTATATTATCATCTTATAATAGTAAGATATATTATTACCCCTCTGTGCTCGACGCCTCAGCTGGCTGTGTCCGGTGCCATAATTACGAGTTATTCGAAAACTTGGCGGAAACTTTCCCAAGTTCATGGTTTCGGTGCCTATGGAGTCGAGGGTGGCGTTGTAGGTACCCCTTCGTAGAGAGGGTATAGGACTCATGCGAACATCCTGCAGTTCGATAATGTCCTCTGTCGTTGAACACGTTTCGGATCTTTCGCTCTTTCCTGTGGACAACAGAGGTTAAAGGTTATTGTAACATGATCTAATCTTAACTGACTACTAAACTCACCTATCTTCCCTGGACAACAATCTTTGACCTTCTTTATTTTCTTTTTAGCTCTTTTGCCCCAGTAAGTATAGTTAACGGCAGCGTATTCAAGAAGGGCTGCAAATACAAAAACGAAGCACATGACCAGATAAATGTCGATTGCCTTTACATACGATATACGAGGCAGTGAGCTGCGAACACCCGTGCTAATTGTGGTCATGGTGAGGACCGTGGTGATCCCCAAAGCAACCCGGGCGCTCGTCGCCTCGTGGTTAATCCAAAACGATACCCACGACAGCATTACTATCAGAATGCTGGGCAGGTAGGTTTGGAAAACAAAATATCCGATATTTCGTTGCAATTTAAACGAGAGCGAGAGTCGCTGATAGACTCCGGTGGCCAGGCGCTCCTTGCGATCATTGGTTTCATATCCAATGATGGTGAACTGGGGCAGTTCCGCATCCTCCACTCCGCGGACTGGGGTTGGCTTCCAGTACATGACCACATCGCTGACCGTATATCCATCTGCAATAGTAATTAGTATTTTAAAAGATAGTGATAAGTGGAACAACGTGCTTAAAACTAGGAATAAATAACATTTTGTATTCAGTCATAGGATACTCTGGTATTTTACCTATATAAGTATTAAAAACAAAGTCTATATATCTAATAGAAGATATCTCTGGGTTACCCCGAACATTAGGTCTTGAGATCTCTATCTGTATCTCCAGATTGAAAAAACAAAGTCTATATATCTATTAGAAAATATCTCTGGGTTATTCCGAACATTAGGTCTTGAGATCTCTATCTGTATCTCCAGATTGAAAAAAACATTTTGTATTCGGATATAGGATACTCTAGAATGATTCCCATAGAAGTAAAAAAAAACCAAATCCATTTATCTAAAGAAAGATATCTCTTGGTTATTCCGAACATTAGATCTCGAGATCTTATTCTTTATCTCCAGATTAAGAAATCAAGTTGTATTCGGCCATAGGATACTCTGGTGTATTACCTATATAAGTTTTAAAAACAAAATTTATATATCTCTGGGTTATCCCGAACATTAGATCTTGAGATCCTTATCTTTATAACTAGAACTAGAGTATAATAGAGTCTACTCACAGCTCTCTATTTCCACAGTGCAGTTTTGGGAGTCCAATGGATAGTAGTGCAGATCCATCATGCACGCGAGGGTCGTGGTGAATCGCATGCCATATGTGACAGCTCCATCGCCGCCCAGACGTACCAGTTTATTTCTCTCAGTGACATCGTGCAGAAAACTAGGCGAATGAGTTGAAGATTAAGTTGAAATATAGCTGTCCTCAGTGGTACCTGTTTTTATCATTGGCGAAAAACGTGTCTGGTACCCATATCTTTTCAGCAAAGTCTCCTGATAGTGTTAGCACATCACTAATGCCGTCGTCATCATCGCCATCATAATATTGTCCGAAGATATTAAATGCCAAACGCTCATCGCGCCAGTACTGATTTAAATACATTGTTATCGTATAATCCTAGTGGTTAAATGGGATAATATAAATTCAGGTAATGTTCCCTACATTATAAATATGCGTAAACTTACCATGTTAACTTCTGATATGGCATCAAAGCTGGCTATGGTCAAATCCATACCGACATGCAGAGGCTCTCCGCCAAAATTGGGCCTGAGTCGAATATCGTAGCCTTGTAGTATGTTTGATATTGTTTGCGTAACATTCTCAAGGCGGCCGGCGAGCACATCTTTTCGAAGACATCTGAAAGTAGGTAACTCAGTTCCGTAATTATACGATACTATGCACTTTTACATTGGAATAGTCTACTATTTTAGAGTTTTTGAAATTACTGGATATTATTCTGTATTTATTTTCACTTAGGATTAATGGTATTGTGGTAGTTTTGTATTGACTGTATTTATTTTTACTTAGGATATGAAGATAATGCAGATTGGAAGTTTTTTTATTCGGACATTAAAATAGACTATACTGTTTTAGAGTTTTTGAAATTACTGGATAGGACAGTATTTTTAGTAAGGTCAGACTTGCAGGCGAAAATTAAAATAAACACCCTATAGGAACAATAATTGTTCCTTAATTTTTCTGTAAGTGTACTTTTTAATCACCTACCGAATCAATTGTAGCTGGGCGCCCAGTAGGAAGAAGAACAGACTACAGGTTACTCCGACGCGCGTAAAACATGTCATATTGACAGCTTTTGCTTGTGTCGTTGTTGGGTCTCAACTTTTTGGAATCGATTGTGCTGTCATTTCCAGCTTTTCTTCTATCATCGCGGCAGCAAATTCAAATGCATCTGTCTTTTTTACCCTGGCATGTTTTGAGGAGCTGTGGATGGCAACACAAAATACCCATTTCAATGATAACATGGCTCAATCATTTTTAGGAAATACATTCGAAAATAGTATTAAATTTCAGCAGCGAATTCTTTAGATCTTGGTATTTAAGTCTTATTATTGTGAGTATTATAAACATTTTAAAACCTCGAATTTCCTAGCGTTTCCCACATGTAAACAAAATAAGAATGCTGTATGCACACTGTGTTCTTATTGAGGACACTCTCCTTAAAACCATTGTATTATGTAATGTGTCGGAAATAATCATGGTGTAGAAAATAATTGGTCAATTATAATGTCATTAAATTAATTGTTCACTTTAAAACGCCTCAACAAGGTGGCAACGCTAAGCGCGTGTCCTTGTTTTTATTGTATGCATGATTAGTATACCCCGATTTTGTTCTCATTTTCTATCCAGCGCACATTTTTGGATGTCTCGCTAACCGAATTAATTCTTAAGCATCAAGTCGTTGATACTTGATTCTTTCTTAATTAAAAATATGTCGAAAATCTGATTTTTTTGTGGACTAGCACATTGAAAAAAAGCCGAATCAGGTGGACAAAAGCACAATTAAATAGACGTTGATATTAAAGCACGTTACAATCGAATGCAGGCCATTCAAATCGGCAGCACTACTTATGCATTTGGGGCAGCAGTTCCAGTTTGTCTTGCCTTTTCATCCATATCAATATCACCACCACTAGCCAATAAAAGGGGAATTTGCAATCGCACACTCAGCTTTATGCATTGGCAAACTTTATCACTGTAGTGCCCTTTCCCCTGCCCGCTGGCACCTTTTATTTGCCGACCCTGTCCAGTCAGTATTTTGTATATTTGTATTTTGTATTTTGGTCCTGGTTAACGCGTAGCCCCGAACTGCTGCGTGCGAGCACCCACAGTATCTATATCTATCTAATGAATAATTGCTTATAGAGATGCTTGTGCAGAAGCTTCTCGGGTGAGTTCATTTCGCTCGGCTTGACCTGCATTGCGCATCCCTATTATCCAAGTTTGTTCGCTTTATCAAATACATACATAGGCCTGTGCTTTCCAAGAATGTCCTTTCTATGCCTTTATGTTTGGCAATGGGACTGTGCTTTTCGAAAGCGACATCCTGCGGTCGTTGGGCTAAGCTATTAAAAAGCTTTACAGGTTTTTTTAAAATCTCTGAACTCTTTACCAAAGTAAATATGAATAAATTTAAATATCGATTTTTAGATCCAAGTATTGAATGTTAAGAAGTAGCGAAGTTAGAGATATTTTAACACTAAGTCAATCGAATCAATTATATGTATAAACACTGAGATTTTAAAAATGGTGTTTGCATTGTGTTTAAGTAATTCTGAAAATTGTATCTTTATGGTTGAATATATTGGGACCACTTACCACTAGTATCTCACCCCCTACGACGCGTTTTTTACATTCATTCATCTTGTCTACGCCATCATATTGGACCATGAGAACTATTTGTAATATATTCCGTATCACCACCAGTAGAAAAGATTTAGGAATGCACAAGACATGGAAAATTTTGAAAATGGTATCCCTGTGATCAAATATATTGCGACCATTCTCCACTAGGATCTCTCCCCCATCCGACGAGCTTTTGCCGACAAGGCAGTGAACCCAATATAAAGAAAATAGCGAACATTGAAAGTTCATAAATAGTATATAATTCTGATTATGATTTTAACATTTATTTATCTTGTCTATGCCTTCATATTGGACCATGAGAACTCTTTTTTATACATCCCGTAAGCCCACCAGTACAAAACGTTCAGAAATGCAAAGGACATGGGAAAGGCGACTCTTGCCACTCGATCGATTAGGGATACACTATTCACATAGCAATTGGCGCCCCCTTGTTCGCTTTTTTGTGCCGCTGCGTTACGTTCCCTTTGTTTCCGGAAACTATTGTCGCTCTTCAGGCACATCCACATCTGATGCAATCGCGAGACGGCCGGAGGCTCCGTTTGAGTGGTTCTCTCCATGGTGTTAGGCAGTATATACGACGGATCCTGGTTAAGGAAGAAGGGTTACTTACAGATCTCTTTCGCGGAGCTTACTTACATTATATGTTGGACAGAAAATAGCGTTGCGCTTGATAAAACCAGGTCCGGCCAAGGAATTTTGCAATGAAACCTCATATTCCAGATCAAGAGCATCGTGTTTGTTGCAAGCACATACCCCGTTTTTAGAGTCAATCGATTCACTAACCGGGCCCTCGTTTTCATCATTTTCAGTGCCATCACTGGAGCCCTCATCTGCAAATGGATCAGCATCAGCATCGGCATCACCATCACCATCAGCATCAGCCGCGTGATCCGACAAAGAGTTGGCTATGCAGATGTCCTCCCACTGATCCTCCAGCTGAGGACTCTCTCCGCTCCCGAGCTTCGTAAAGTAGTGCACGCCGGCGAATTCCAGTAGTGTGGCAATGCAATATAGAAAGCTCATCAATAGAAACCAATCCAAGGCGGTGGCATACTTGACTTTTGGCAAATCTGTGCGTGAGTCCAAACTAATGGTGGATAGAGTCAGCACTGAGGTTACACACAGACTGACTCGGTCACTTGTGGCCTCGCGATGTATCCAAAACGAGACCCATGACAAAACCACGATCAGTATACAGGGCACATACACCTAAATTAGTTAAATATTAGGCACTTTAGATACTAAAAAGGTGCTTAAAAGTATGCTGTGACTACTGGTCTAAAAACAAATCGTTGCATACTTTTAGATGCCATTTAAAGAGGTTTAAAACCTCCAGAGATTTCTTACTTGAATCAGAAAATATCCAGTGTGACGCTTGAGATTAAATGCCACATGTAAGACCGAAAAGTCACCTTCGCGACGCACAGTTGTAAAATTACGATGCATCATGCTAATGAGATCAAATTGATTTAATGTCATCCCCGGAACGAAAGAGACGGCATCATCTTGATTTTTCCATTCATAGATTAGCTGTTGGTTGATATAACCATCTGAAATGTTTAAAGATACATATAGTATATGAAAAACATATAGAACAGTGAACTTACAGCTTCCTATAACAAGGGGGCATGATTGCCTGTCCATGGGAAAGTTTTGCAGTTCCATGGGACACGTGGCCTTAATTGTTAGTCTGAATACCAGAATTATTATTTGAAATAAGTTATATAATAATGGATAAAAACATACCGCATTGAGTAGAGAATCCCTCCGTTTTGGTCGAGTCTAAGCAGTTTGTTGGGTACTGTAATCATGTGAATTTGGGAATGCTTGCCGTTGTAGAAATACGTGTCTGGCCTCCAAATCTTGTCCAGCATTTTGATGCTAAGGGATAAACTTTTGATGGGTCCCTTGAAGCTCAGCCGTTTGTCCCGCCAATACTGCCGGAAATAGCAATCCATCGAATAGTCCATGTCCAGTTCCGAAACTGGACCCATGCTACGGATAAGAATATTGGTTTGCACCACCGTGGGAACTCCTTGTCCATGTGTGGGTAACTGCGATTGTTCGTAGCGCTTCAGTAGGTTTTCCAAAATCATGGATATGTTGCGACTGAGCATATCAGCCGATGCTTTTCGCGGAACTCGACTTTGATTGGAAATCTCGGAAAAATAACCGCGTGTCATGTTGTTTTGGCTTCGTTTCATCGATCGAGCTGCCATTTCTTTTAGTGACGGCAATACGCGAATGGAATTGAATATTCTGGAACTAAACTCATTTGTTATATTTGGCATTTTGGTCAAAATCGCAGCCGGTCCTAAAGCCTTTATATAAAGAAGATCCGATGAAGTTGGCGCTAAAGTACCATCACCTACGTTTCCTTCGCTAATGCAGATAAAGTAGATCAAAAATCTGTAAAGCAAAATTATTGTCAAAAGTTTAGGTGCTTTGGTTGTCCTTCAGTTCATTCACTTTGGCCCAGAGTGTCGGAATTATAAAATCAATCGACTGTTTGCCCACTTTTATTGATTGCATCCCGTCGAACTAAGTGAGTGACAAGCTCGTGTAGCCCAGATTTTCAAAAAGGGGGTACTTATGTGGGCATAAATGAATATTTCATTGTTGTTAATGTCACTTAGCTTTATTAAATTGGGATGTCACTCAGTGCAGTTTAATTTTACTTAAAGGTTTTTGAAAACTATTAACAAATCTAGACTAAATAGATCCAGATTGTATTGGAAAACTTACCCGGTTATAATAAGTAGAGTTGGCGATTTTTGAACCATTTTAAATATTACGAAAAGTGTATGGGTATTATGAATATAATTATTTTCTGAATATAGACGGACACCAAAACCCTGACGTTCTCATCACCATTTGGACTAGTTCGTATTAAAACTGCTGCACGTTGTGACATGCTTTATATAATGCAGCATCAGTAGCCGCTGGCACTGTTTTGTATTCGCCATGCGCAAAGCATGTTGCAATTAAGTCGAGACGCCTTTTATGTTATGTCCCTTGGTCACAAAACCCTTTTTTGCATTAGAGCATGTAGAACACATACACATTATGAGGCATACTCATTTTTTAAATTCGTTTATTGTAACAAAACAATCAAATATCACTCACAAAAGTACCTTTGAATGTATAGAAAAACAATTTTTTAAATGAATTGTTTGTTTTTCAATTTGGAAAAACTATACTTAAACAAATTTAAACTGTGTGCTTTTTTATTACTATCATTATTGTCAGGTTATTAAATCCGAATTTGAAGTTGAGTCATTTGAACAAAACACAATCCGATCGCATTGCGATCAAAACGAAGCCTACGAACTCGAAAGTGAAGAGTTCGTGCACTAAACATTTTAGGGGGAGCATTGACCTAGGTTCTAGGATCCACCCCGTTGACGGCGAGCTTTTGCCGGAAATTCAGCGTTCATCACCTAGGTACAGTTCCTCGGTCATGAGATCTTATGGAAAGGGTACTCTTTTGTAGTTAATTGAGAACGGCTTAAAATATATATTTACAAAAAAATAAAACATATTACGCTAATCATGAACCTTTGAAGGCAGAATCGAATCACATGCATAAGGACCGAAAAGCACAGTATAACTTTTACAAAGCTCTATACGATAAAGCTTTCCGCACCATTTGTCCTTCTATCAAATGGTTTATTTCCGGTTTCACTCTAATCCGTGAAAACTGCAATGCTCTCTACTAAAAACGAACACCTTTATAATACTTACGTCCCGAGCATTAAGCTTGCTTTAAGCTGAAAGAGCAAGCTTAGAAACCAACGATGATGCTGATTTGAAATCAAAAATAAAACACATTCAGTACGCTAAGTAAATTCGTAACAACATTTAATGTAGGTAATACCACATATATATCCAGAACGATCATCGCCGATGGTAAACATTTCCTTACATTTTTGCATCACCCTTGAAACCTCAAAACCTTTAACTCTTTAGGACGCTTTTACAAAAGTTACAATATTTTGGCCAAAACCTATGACACCCTCAGGATAAAAATTCAGCATAGAATTTCCGGAAAAACTTAGCGAAATCATTACAGTTACAAAAAAAGTCAAAAAATCATTTTGCCCCAAATTTGTTGAGCAAATACAAGAATGCTTCTTTGTGTATTTAATAGTTTATACATCTGCAAGCAAAAAATATATTTACAAACACGGATAGAAAACTTAAGTTACCAGATATTTTGCTGAAGCCCTGAATGGAATTAAGCCCGCGGTTTTCATATTTCGAAAAAACATTTTTGAACTAAACCAGTTTAATAACATTTTATGTGAACCACTAAACCAAACGGTATGGGGCTTTCTTGGGCTCGGAAAAATGTGTTGATGCCTTTTCATTTAATTAAGTTTAAATACATTTTGCATACAGACTTAGGTCAACAGCCTAGCACATATATAAAATAAGGGCTAGAGAACAGAAATGAGAAATTTTTTCGACATTTTCTTTGCGGGGGAAATCTATCAAAAACTTCCGCAAACACCTGTTTTTTATGATTGGACTTAACAATGATTTTATCATTATCATATCCATCAGACATAAACGTAAACCAAGTTATGGCCATTTTAATTTGTGATCAGCAAACAAAAATCGCGCCCAATAGTAGGATTTTTTTTGTTTCAAAGTTGAAGCACCCGAATTACTTAATAGTTATTACTTATTATTAAAAAAAAAAATAGGAAAATAATTTAGTGATTTCATAATTGAATAATATATCATTTTTATATAATATATTTCTTTTGTAATATCATAAACACCCTTTGATCTTTAACAGGACATATTTGCACTCTCAAAAAAAAAAAAAAACACGAATGAAATTAACGGAATTTACTACTGGGTTTCAAGAGAAAATTAATAAAAAAAACCAGTTGATTTCCACATTTACAATCAAATAAATCACAATTGCATGAATAGAGAAATGGTTTCAAAGATATTTCTTTTGTAGGGCCAATTAACTATTTATGCCAGCTATGTGATAGTCGAGAGCGTTGTCAGTTGGATTGTTTTTGTTGAGGGCGATGCCATCGGTGATGGTGTCGGCACAAAAAGGCTCGAGGAAGCCGTCTCTGTGGTTAGACTACGCTCTTCATAGACCCCGGCTCGTTCCTGCAAGGAGAATTGCAATTGTATATCAATATGTTGGGGTTTTTGTTCTGTTTTAGGTCTTACATGAGATTTATCGTATTTAAATCGTTTCCATATATTCGTCTTTGGTTCCATAGGCGTACCATCAACGTTGTAGTTCGGATTTGAGAAGGTTAGTACAGATCTACTGGAACCGCGGGAGTTGCGATTGTTTTTCTTCTTGCTCGTATTGAAGGCAAGCACTACAAAAGGGAGAAATTTATTATATCAATAATAATTTGAGATAACAGTGAGTGTTTAAGAAATCTTTAGAGGTTTAAAACCTCCTTAAAAATGTGTTTTAAAGAAAGCTGTGAAAATTGAAACAATTCCATTTTTAAGATTTTAAACCTTTAGTGATTTCTTAAGCTTAGTAGGGGATTATAATTTGTACTTACTGAAGATAACTAGTATAATAATGACAACCATAACAATGACCACGCCCAGCGCCACTAGGACAAAGAACTCTCTTTCCTGATCACTCTTTTTCGCTAGACCATCGTCGCCATGGTTATTGGACTCGCCCATCAGCTCGGGCGCTGTGGAATCATCGGTGGACTCATCGGAGTATTCGAGCAGCGGATCGTTTTCCAAATTGGCATGCACCAAAACCTTGGGCTTCGTCGAACATGGCGCATCCTTGGGATCCATTATGTCCGGACAGGCACACACGTAGTCGACAAAGCGATAGAGACAGAGATGGGAACAACCTCCATTGTCCTGAGCGCAGTGATTCCAGCTTTTGGGTTGGCGGTTCAGCGAAACGGCTCGAATATCCAGAGCTCCACTTAGGGCGTCACGAACCTCAAAGGGATTACCAAATCCACTTCGTGGCAACCGCTGGGAACGGTACACCGATTTATTGTACCAATCGGTCCAGAATATGCTATTATCAAACTAGATAACAAAGGTTCTGTTAGGTTCACTTCGATTGACCATGGAGATAGTCATCCCTACCATAGTCAAACCAAATGGATGCGGTGCATAAGGAACAATAGTTTGACGGCGTTTGCCATTGAAGTCCACTTGGCCAATGTTGTCCTCCAAGGCGTCGGCCCAAAGCAACCTCCGATTGCTGTTTACCAATAAAATAATATCAATATAATATAATGTATAACATAAAGGGTTTTAACCTACCTAAAATCGATAGTTAGGCCCGTTGGAAAGCCAATTCCGGAAGTTATAAGGACAGTTCGATTCGAGCCATCCAAGTAGCTACGTTCGATCTTTGCAGGGGAGCTCCAATCCGACCAAAACAAATAGCTAAAATGACAGACAGTTAAATAAAATGCTTATAGATCACAAATGGATAAAGTTCATACGCCTTTTTAGGATGCACAATCAGTGAGCGCGGATCACCCAGATTGTCTTCGATTATCCTTTTACGAGAGCTACCATCAATCCGAGCCACTTCGATTAGCTTGCGATCAGTATCAGACCAATAGAGGTTGTCTGCTATCCAGTCGACGGCTATTCCATTGGGAGTAAGCACTTCGGTATTGACAATAACCTTGCTTTCGGTTAAATTCAATAGATTAACTCTTCGAATTACGTCCAGATTGACATCGGCGAAAAAGAGCAGATTCTTCCGGTAATGGAAATCAAGTACGACTGCTCCATGCACTCCGTTTATAGGCAAGACGACATCCATGAAATCTCCAGAGTTCAAAGAAATCATACCAATTCCCGAACGCAAGGCAATGAGAAGATAGTCCTGGGAGAAATTGTTTTGCTTAGCAGGATTTCTAATGGAGGACGTGGGATAAAGCTTACCTCTGGTAGATTTTGGCATTGCGTTGTGCTATTCTGACGCAACCTCAATCCAATGGGGCATTGACACGAAAACCCAGATGGATTACGCAAACAGAGGTGAGAGCAGCCACCGTTATCGCGTCCACAGACATTCTCAGCCATCTGCTGATCCTGATAGATGACCTTGATGTCCATCAATCCATCGATGTTAGTGATTATATCACGCTTTGCCGTAATGTTCCTTCTTTCGGTCATGTGCAAGGCCTTCGACTTCCAATCGGTCCAGTAGATGTTGTCCTCAGACAGAGCCAAAGCGTATGGATGATGCAGGGATGACATAATCAACTTGCGTTGATTTCCCGTATAATCACACGAGTCTATGGTCTTTAGACGAGCATCGACCCAGTAAATTCGCTTGCTCTTCAAATCGAGTGACAGGCCATTGGGCCATCCAAGATTGGCGGTTACAATGCGAGATCTTTCATTGCCATCCAAATGGGATCTCTCAATCTTACGATAGTGCCCCCAGTCCGTCCAAAACAGAAGACCAGCTTCATAATCCAAGGCCAAGCCACGTGGGGACTCCAGATCCTTGTAGGCTATAACATGTCGATTGCTCCCATCAAGACTGGCTACTTCGATAGTGTGGCGACCAGCATCGGCCCAATATATAGTTCGACCGATCGAATCGACAACCAGTCCATCGGGATTCTCCAAACTATCCCCAACGACCTTATGCACATGAAGACCATCTGGACTGGAACTCATGATGACATTCTCAACGGTGTCCGACCAAAAGATGTTGCCCGTCCTCCGATCGACATCGAGAGCCACCGCATTTGAGATTGGCGGCAGGGGGAGGACAACATCGATCAAGTGGTCGAAATCCAAGGATATTTGCCTTATATCGATTCTGTGGGCAAACAGAATGTACTGAGTTGGGCCTTCGGAACACGTGTGCTTGTCATCCTTTAGTTGAACCCCCACAGTGCAGGCACAGGTGTAACTAGTGGGATTCAGAAGACACAGGTGGGAGCAACCTCCATTCAGTTTATCGCAGGCGTTGAAGATGCGCCTTCGGGTGCGATGAAACACCCGGATGTCCATGAGATCCGTACTATTGGCGATAATTACATTGGTGTCCTTGCCCGTCAGCTTATTGGCGCTCATCACAGACTTGGTATCCCAGTCAGTCCAAAACACGCGGCCTTCGTTTACATCCAAGCCAAAGGGATGCCCAAGTCCATCTGTTAAAAGAAAGGCAATTTTACGTTAATGATAAAGTGAGGTAAACTATTATCGTTGACTACGTACTTAAAATTACTTGACGACCGCTGCCATCAAAGTTCATGTACTCCAACGTCTTTGTGCCACCGTCAACAAAGTAGATTTTACTCTTTTCATAATCAATCGCCAGTCCATTGGGATAAATTAACTTTTTCGATGATATAGTAATGCGATCATGTCCATCCATATTGGCACGTTCAATCATAGGATCATCACCCCAATCCGACCAAAACATAAAGCCATCTTGATACAAGGAAGTATACAAATTAGTACAGAAGGCATTGAAATAAAGGGTACGGTATCTTGGGATAAAAAGTAGGTATGTGTAAAAATTAATGATACTAATGACTAGCATTTTGCTAAAAAAGGTGGGTTCATTTTGAAAAGTAAATCGGAAAATGCTTGCGAAAGTCAAAACCAGAGCCTACCTGAAGATAAAACTCTCTATACTGAGTATCACAGTAATATTGATGATTCGACTTGTATGATGAGTATGATAAGGTATCGAAAAATACCTCCATATCATGCAGAATGTTAATACATATCTAATATATACCGCCTTAAGCTTTACACACCCACACATGACTTAGATAATTAGAACGTGTTCAACTAACCAATCGGGTTCACAACGATATCCCGTGGCTTGTATAGTTTCTCCCATATAAGCAGGGTTCTCATCTTTCCATTCGTAGTGGCCACTTCAATTCGATTCGTTGACGGGTCTGTCCAATAGAGTTTATCGGTTATCCAATCCAGGGCCAAGCCGACAGGAGAAACCAGATTGGAGTGTACGACACGCTGTTGATAGCTTCCATTGAGATGGGCCTTGTTAATGGTGCTACGCTCCACGTCGGTCCAATAGATGAAGTCCGTATCACTGCACCAATCCAGAGCGACGGCATGTTTAAGGTTGTCCAACGGGACTATCATATCAACCTCGTTAGGATCCGCTTGATTGTTCTTTAGGTGTCTCAGCCGGATGTCCTTGCGACGAGCCACTAAAACCAGTTTGTCGGCAGTACTTTTACAGGTCTTTGCATCCTCTTTCAGCGAAAGTCCTATAGGACATCCGCATCGACGGGAGGTTTTGTTAGGCAAACACAGATGGGAACATCCTCCACGAAGACCTCTACGATCCTTCTGGCAACGGTCGGCATACTCGGGCTGTCGGGCAGGATGATAGGCATGGATGTCCATGGGGAAATGGAAGTTCTCATGGACCGCTCGGAATTCCTTTCCTGTTATTTTATCGGCTGCCGATACTGTCTTCGTATTCCAGTCAGTCCAGTACATTGTGTCCTCGAAGAGGGTAAGGGCAAATGGGTGTGGCAGGTGTGTGCTGAGGATTTTATTTCGATCACTACCATCCAAATTGGAGCATTCGATGGCATGTTGCTTGGCATCCGCCCAGTAGATCTTGCTGTTGGGAAAGTCAATTGCCAGGCCATTTGGCCAGGTAACACCCTTTGATATGATAACTTTTCGTTGTGTACCGTCCATGAAGGCGCGTTCTATCTTCGGATTCGGTCCCCAATCGCTCCAGAATGCCAGAGCCTCTCCAGGATGCACGACGATGGCACGGGGCTTATCCAAGTCGTAGGAGGCAATGACGGTGCGCAGGTTGCCCTGGAAATTGGACACCTCCACTCGCCTGGTGCCGGAATCAGTCCAGAACAGCAGATCGTGAATCCAGTCCACTGCTATTCCGCCCGGGGACTCCAGACCCCATTTGATGACGTCTCGAACCCTGGTCCCATTCATATAAACCATCTTGATGACATCGGTGGAGACATCGGACCAGAACATCAGTCCCTTGCGATGATGGAAATCCAATGCAATCGCATTGTGCAGTCCCTTGACAATCGCCGTATATCGGTTATTGCTGAGCGTTACCCGGCGAATGTCCCATCGGTTGGCCACCAACAGCGTCATCGCCCCACCCAGCGCTTTGCAGGATCTTAGATCTGGACGAAGTATGTAGCCCGTTTCGCAGGAGCACTTAAAGGAACCCAGGGTATTGTGGCACTTTTGCGAACAAACCGGACTGGTCAGGTACTGGCATTCATCTATATCCGTGCAGCTGATCGATTATGGTTATCATTTTAATATCATGTCGGTTAACCCATAGACAATCGTGTACTACTTACTTGACTTTGTTTTTGTCCATGACATAGCCAAGTCGACAGGCACACTCCTCCAATCCCGCATTGGTTTCAATGCAGAGTTGCTCACACGGACTGGGCTCCAGGCACTTTCGTTCCTTGGGACAGTCCGCCTCGTCCTCGCCGGCAGGACATTCGTTGTGGCCATCGCAAATGTGTTTCTGGTGAACACATATTCTGGAAAAACAACCATGCACCAATTATATTCCTAAAGTCCTTTGTTGGTATTACTCGTACAAAAAACTCAAGATATAAAAGAAATAAAACAATAAAAAAAGGTAAAATAAAAAAAAGGTAAGCAAAAATGTTTTGGGAAGAAAAAAAAAATTCTCTTTCTTTTCTTTTCAGAAAGACACATCGACTCGTTTTACAGAAGATTATTTTCAACTCACTTGAGATTTGTTATGTTTTGTTTGGTTGGGCATAAAAATTGTCCCAGGTCGCATTGTAGGTGGCACTCAACCTCATCCTCTCCAGATGTGCAGTCTGGATAGCCATCGCAGAGCCAAGTTTTCTACGATAAGAGAAAACAAAGTTCTTATATGATATAATAGATTAAAAAGTATAGCTCATACCAGGATACAGCGTCCATTGTTACAGGTGAACTCATCCGATCCGCAGGTCAACGGATGCTCCGAACCCAGGCTTCCGCAGTCGTTCTCGTCCTCGCCCCCATCGCAATCCTGTTCCTTGTCACACTTCCAGCGCTTCGGGATGCAGGTACCATCGGCGCACTTGTATTCGTTGGAGGTGCAAAGCGATGGTTTCTGTGGGCAGTTCTCCTCATCGCTCCAGTCGCCGCAATCGTTGTCCCCATCGCAACGGAAGCGATTGAGGATGCACTGTCCACTGGGACCCCCAGCTCCACCCAATCCGCCGCGACACTTGAACTCCCCCTCCGGACAGCTGTTGATCACCGCAGCGCACTTGAGCTCATCCGAGTTGTCGTTGCAGTCTTGCTCCCCATCGCACCGGAAGGCCAGGGAAATGCAGTAGCCATCGTTGCAGGTGAAGTGCTCATCCGTGCAGGTGGTGCGATTGCAGTGGCTCTCGTCGGAGAAGTCCTTGCAGTCGTTCTCCCCATCGCAGAGCCAAGTACGCGGAATGCAGAATCCGTTCAGACACTCGAACTGATCCTCGGTGCAGTTCGTCCGAGCTCCGCAATGCGTCTCATCTGAATAGTCACCACAATCATCGTCGCCATCGCAGAGCCAGTACTTGCTAATGCATCGAAAGGTTCGGGGGCACATCACATGTAGCCCGGTCTTCTCGCAATCCCTCTGCAAATTCGGCATCGCATCCTCCTCGGGGTTGCAATTCTCCCCGGATTCATTCGAGTTCTGACAGTTGGCATACGTTTCGCCCGGTTGACTGGGATCATCCTGCACCAGAACAGCCAGATTGACCCTGAACGGTTTCTGCTTGTTACTGGGTCCACCTATGAATCCTTCCCGCCCGCGGGAACTGATTCGATCAACCTCCCGTAGACCTCCACCCCCGACTTCGGCTCGACCCCTTTGGGCGCCGACGTTACGAAATTTCGGAGTATCGCTCGAGCTAGAGCCACCGGATATCCTCGCCTTTGATGGCACAGACGATTCCATAGTATGCAATCTACCCTCGCCACTGTGATGGACTTCCTGGCTATCCCTGTCCTCGTTGTTATGTTGATAAGGCGGATAATTGGAAACGGGAAGGAGCTTCTCTCCGAATTTGCTAAGCTCCTCCGAGAGCTGGTCCTCCCGAGACTCGTTTCCCGTCTCTAAATGCCCAATCCTGGCGTCTGAGTGCAACTGTTTGTGCTTATTCCAGTCCCAACGCCCCAGAGCATTTGTGGGGTGAATTCCATAGTGGGGCGCGTTACGTTTCACAGCAAATTTCGTCAAGTCGCCTAGACCGAAACCTAGTCAAATATAAATTTCTCAGAATCATTAATTTTCCTATCAGTTGAATTTGCTTGCAAAAATTTTTTATAGAATAGTGCTGTATAATTTCTTATTATCAAAAATAGTTAAATATATTGATTTAAAAAATGGCAGTTTTGTTACTAATAAGAATAATATTTAATGAATCTATCTACAGATTTAATAGTATAGATAGTATGTAACATAAAGAGTTCAAATTAGAACCATAAAAATACAAAACATTCCAAAATGTTTACAAACAAATATTTCATCATTTTTTTAAGTGCGTTTTAGTAAATGTAAACATTTTGTAGATTCAAAATTAAGTAGCTCAAAAAATTGTCTTCCGTTTAATACACTCAAAAAAATGTATAAAATTGAAAATCAAAAAATAATCTGATTGTTCTGAGGGCTATTTTTGATTGTTTACAAACTCCATGATCATATCTACTAACAAATGGCATATTTATATTCTAGTAATCGAAATATTTGAAATAAAACCGCTTAGAAAAGAATGTTTTTGAGAGAGGTCAGTTTTGATCGGGTTGGGTTAACTTGAGAAGATGCTACTTTTCGGCTGTTTAAAGGTCTCTGTGTGGCGTAGGCGTTAACAGATATCCACAAAAGGAGTACTTACAGAGCCACACGAAGCATACCAATGGCCAAAAGGGAAAGGCTGTCAAATACATGTCCAGACATGTACACAAACTCGCCCACTCATAGGCACGTTACGTATGTTGTGGCGGTAGGCGAGCTTTACTGCTCCTGCTGCCAAAGCATTTGCTCGTGCTCTGCTTCTGCTTCTGCTTCTGCTTCTGCCGAGCGGATGCTGCTGTGCTGTTGCTTTCTGATGGCTTCTGTTACGATTCTGTTAGAAGAGAGAGAGAGAAAGAGACAGGTTCTCGATTCAAGCGCTTGCGTATAACATATTTGCCTCCCGAGGCAGATCTAGAGTTATATTTCGGGGGCGGAACTTTTTAAATAATGAAATTCACTTAATGATTTTGTCTTGTTGTTACATGTATAACAAGAAGTTGTGGGTGTGTGGGTGGTTAGGTGGGTAGGTGGGTGGGTGTATGTGGGGGCGGGGGTGCGGTCCCATCCGCGAATCCCGCCCACCTGATGTATCTCTTCTGTATGCCACACTAAACCAAACTTATTTTAAGCGTGGGTGTCACTTAAAAAAATATATATTCAATTTTCGCCTATCCCTTTTTAATGTGGATGCATTTGGTTAAAAACTGGTTGGTAATTATAGAACTCGTAATTGATAATTAATATTAATTATAACTAAATAATTTCACTTGTCTTTGTCGTCACTGTTACACCCTTAATATTTTTTGCATTACGGTTCGTGACCGTGGGAGGTGGAAACATTATCCTATTACTCCCACTTAGATGACATTGGAATTGGAAGCGATATTATGCGGCACTAGACTCATAGCACTACTCTCTTCAACTGCAGCTCCTATCCTTCTAATTGCACAGGGAGTTCCAAAGGACCCAGGGCTTATTCAGTCGCTGCGTGGGCTAAGCCCAAGGTCTGGTATTTCATAAATGTGTACAAAGGTGTTTATAGAGTTCTGCAAGGACCTTTCAGTATGAATACGACTTTTGGGACTTTGTTGGTATTTATATATGTCATGCGCACCACACACGCGAACATATGCAGATTAAACTAAAGATTATTAAAATTTTTTCAAAACTTATGCACTTTTCTATGCCTTTCAGAGAGTACACAGAACGGTCAAAAAAGTTATTAGTTCAACACACATTTTTGTCGAGAATTCACTGGAAAGAAAACTTATTTTCGTACAGCACGTCTCTTGTCTTCTCCGAGAATGTAACCAATATGAAAATTGCAAAGATTACATTACAGCATCCCTCAGTCGGAAAACAAAGTCGGTAAACGCGACTGTTAAACTTAACTCTCGGGTCCTGTTCAAAGTTTTTGTTTGGCTGCATGCCTGAGCTTTTTTCCGGGAATCGAGCTTTTGACGGTTTTGAGGTAAACTAATTTATTAGGCACTTTCCTCAGAAAACAAATCTAGTTAACGATAATAGCATAAGGCCCATTTACAATCCTGCATTTTTTCGGTTAGGAATAAATTCGTTAATCCGTGATACTAGTCAAACAGTTAAGCTGCTCAAAACAGTCGGTCGTTTAGTTGTACGCGTTGATTTGAAAACCGCGAGAAAAATTAGTTTGACCAAAATCTGAATCCGAAACGAACACCCTTATAAAAAATGCGAAAATGCGCCAAAATATAAATGTTCCTTTAAGTGGCCTGAATCGTTAGCAAAGGTCGCAAGCTTCTCAAAAAAGTGGGTCTTTTTGCTGCACGCTATGATTTAAATAAGCTAAGATTAAAAAACCGCGAGAAAATGGAGTAATTTTGAACAAAATCGGAACCTTTCGCAAAAAAATGTGATGTTACCCCTTACAAAAATTGCGAAGATTGGTTAAAAAATAAATTTTCCTTAAAGTAATACGGATCGTTAGCAGATCTAGCAAGCTGCTCAAAACAGTCGGTCTTTTTGCTGTACGCCTTGGATTGGCCAAACTACGATGGACAAACCGTAGAGAAAAATCCCATTTTTGACTAAAAACCGAATATCTTATTTTTGACAAAAACCAAAACCCCATTTTTTCGCCACAAAAATTCAGTTCTTTTAGCTGTCATAATAAAAATAAAAGTCAGAATGAGGAATGTCATACCTCGTTGAGCTCGATGTTTAATTTCCAATCGATTGGCATTAAAACCTGAAAACTTTTAATTTTTTCCAATTTTCGCAAAAAAACGTGATGTTACCCCTTATAAAAAATGCGAAAATGGGTCAAAAAATAAATTTTTCTTTAAGTGATGGGGATCGTTGGCATAGGTCGTATGCTGCTCAAAACAGTCACTCTTTTAGCTGTAAGTCTCGATTTGGCTAAACTACGATTAAAAAACCGCGAGAAAAATGAGTATTTTTGACCAAAATCTGAATCCCTTTTTCCAGCCCTAAAAAATCAGTGTTTTGGATGCCGTAAAGCTTATAAAAGTCAGAAAACCGAATGCCATACCTCGTTGTGCTCGTAGTTTAATTTCCAATCTATTGGCATTAAAACCTGAAAACTTTTAATTTTTTCCAATTTTCGCAAAAAAAAAAGTTCCTTAAAGTGATGGGGATCGTTAGCTTTTGTAGCAAGCTGCTCAAAACAGTCGGTCTTTTAGCTTTACTCCTTGATTTGTCTAAGCAACGATTAAAAAACGCGAGAAAAAAGAGTATTTTTGACCCAAATCGGAATCGTTTTTTTCCGCCCTAAAAAATCAGTGTTTTGGGTGCAGTAATGCTAATAAAAGTCAGAAGTTGTTAGCTGCTTAAAACAGCCTGTCATTTAGCTGCACGCCTTGATTTAAAAAACTGCGACCCACCGTAAAAATGAGTATTTATGACCAAAATCTGAATCCCTTTTTCCCTTTGAAATCCAATGTCAATATAAAAATTTTAGAGAAGTTTTTTTCTCAGGAATAAATTCCATAATCCGTTATATCAGATAAACTGTTAGTGCCAATTAAATGACTCCTTAAAATCAATTTAAATCATTTATCATTTGAGAGAAGAGGTTATAAAGCTTTAATCGTTATTAGGTAACACATATCGCAGCCACGACTACAAAGTTTATCTTAATCTTTATTAATTACGAGCAGAACCGTATGAACCTTTGTTCAATATGTTCAAAAATTGTATATAGAAAATTGTATATAATAGAAAATTTAATTTAACTACTACTACTTTGAGATTATTATATACATCTCTTCTGACCATTAAATATTGCTGGCCATGAGCTTGTTGACTGTAAGAACTACAATTGTTTTCCTGTTTTTTTTTTTTTATTTTAAAAGCTAACGGATTTTATCTGTTTACAAGCCCTTAACCACTCAGTTTTTCTAATGCAAGGTGGCAACGCCCATTATCTTTTTAGTATTTTTTCAGGGAACCCACGCAAGAATGGTTGGGATTCTTTTAGAGATGGCAAATACCCAACAGCATTTATTCTAAACCTTTATTTTAAAAAAAAATTGCAAACTTACAGTTATTTTCTTACGGTTGTTTTATCTGCCGTGACACTTTTTTAATCATGCATACATTTATTGATTCCTCTTCCATCGTTTTATAATAATAATAATATTGTTATAATTATAATATAACAACACTTTTTTTTTTTTTTTTTTTTTTTTAGTATAACAAATTTATTTATTTAACGTTGATCAGCCAACTTAATGGCTATAAAACGTTGTCTACGAAGAGGAAAAAATTAACATGGAAACATAACAGAAAAGGAGATTAACAATATTTACAATAATTGAACAATTTCATTGCTTTAGGACTCGAGAGACCTGACGTCCTCTTGTCCAGAGATCACCGGGGTGCCTTCGCTTTAGTCTTCTTCTCGTTGAGATTCGGTTTGCCAGGGATGCTGCTAGGTGGTTCGTGTGGGCTTGTAGACGGTCGTTGTAACGGCTTGAGTGCATGTTTATCTGCTCTCGCACCGAGGGGATGTGAAGGTCGCAAGCCAGGACATCGTTCCTTACGTACCAAGGCGCATCCGCAATCGTACGTAGCGCCCGGTTTTGAATTCTTTGGACCCTCATGACATTTGAGTCTGAAGCGGTACCCCATATTTGTATGCAATACGTGAATGATGGAACCACTATCGACCTGTACAGCAACATCTTGTTGCTAAGGCTGAGCTCACTTTTACCTTTAAGCATCCAATTTAGTTTCCGCAGCTTGGAGCGACATGTTGCTGTAATTTTGGTTATGTGCTGCCTCCACGTAAGACGTTTGTCCAAAATCAAGCCCAAGTACTGAGCCTGGGCTGATTGCGGTATGAGTGAGTCATGTAATTTCACTCTGGGGAGAATTTTACTTCTAAGAGAGAAGTTGCAGTGCTGAGACTTATTTCCGTTTATCGAGATGTTCCATCGATTCGTCCATTCGCCATACAAATCCAAAAAGTTTTGTGTGATTTGGGTTGCTTCAATTCGACACGTGGAGTTGGCAATAAAGGCTGTGTCATCAGCATATGTAGCCAAGAGGGTACCCAGTTCCCTAGGGTATGGCAGGTCAGCGGTATACAGAGTGTATAGTACCGGACCAAGAACGCTACCCTGAGGTACGCCAGCTCGAATGCATCTGATGGACGATCTTTCGCCTCTCACATCTACCATAAAATTTCGTTCTAAGAGATACGATTTTAGGAGAAGATATTGGGCAGTAGGCAGGAGAGTTTTCAGCTTATACAGCAAGCCATCGTGCCAAACGCGGTCAAAAGCTTCTTTGACGTCAAGAAAGACTGCTGAGCTGTACTGCTTGTTCTCGAACGCTCCAAGGATGTGCTGCGTTACCCGATGTGCTTGCTCTGGGGTTCCATGGTGACTTCTAAAGCCGAACTGGTGGTCTGGAATGGCGTCCTGCACACTTCTTACTGCCATCATTCTACTAAGAAATATTCTTTCGAATATTTTAGAGAAGGTGGGCAGTAGACTTATTGGTCGGTAGGATGCAACAAGGTTTTCCGGTTTTCCTGGCTTGGGTATCATCGATATCACAGCACACTTCCACTGTGTGGGAAAATGGTGGATACGTAGCATGGAGTTGAAAAGAAGAACTAGGAAAAGTATACCTTTCCTAGGTAAAGCCTTGGCAATTCTGCTGTCGATCCCGTCGAAACCGGGAGCCTTACTGCGTTGCAGCTTGCGAATTTGAAGGCAAACCTCTTCCGGACTCACGTGTGGGATAGGTTCAATCGCCGAGGAGGGGGCATTTAGGAATGCTAGGGTATTATCCACGTCTTCAGGCTTAGCAAGATTGAATGGCTGAAAGCGCCCTTCCAATTCCTCAGCAAAGGCCATCGAAATTTCGCTGTCTGATCTGCACCACGTGTTGTCGGCACGCTTTATTGGAATTCGGCGAGGGGGCTGTCGCTTAATATTCCTTGTTGCCCTCCAGAGATTGAAACCATACGGCTTTGTGGGATCAGCATTGCGGAGCATATCAGCAAAGTATTCACTCTTCGTTCTCAGCAAAAGTTTCTTAAGATCGTCCTCAGCACGACGATACTCTCTTTTGTCAGCAGGGTCTCGAGAACGCATAAATCTGCGGCGCAACGTCCTTTTAAGCCTCACCAAATCCAGGACCTCAGGTTTTAAAAGGGCATGAGGTGGATCAGATGGGCTGTTTGGTCTTTGGCCGCAGGTTGATGATTCGGCAGCGATGTGAATATTTCGCACAAACACTTCAGTTGCATCGTCAATGTCATCAGGAGTGTTCAGCTGCATGTTAAGGTTCACTAAGCCGTTAATCGCTTCCTGAAACTGTGGAATATTTGCATTCAGGGGCAGGACGAACGTCTTGCGGGAAAGCTTACAAGCGGAAACTCTGTAGTGTATTATTAGTGGGATGTGATCCGAACTTAGTTCAACAATTTCAGAGATGCTTAGTAAATCAGAACGAATTCCTTTGTAAATGGCAAAGTCTATGGCTGATGGCATGCGTTGGCTGTACGGGTAATGTGTAGGCCCTCCGGTAGCAAGAACCTGCATATGAGATGCGAGTACAATATCCGCTAGAGTTCTGCCCCGAATTGTGGAGTTACGTGATCCCCAGAGACGATGATGCGCATTCCAGTCCCCTGCAATTATAAAATTTGGCCCAAGCTCACTAAGAAGCTCTTCGTAGTGGTTAGCTGTAAGAGGCGAATTTGGAGGACAATATATAGATGCAATGACGATTTCCCCTTGGTCAGTCCTGACTTTGATCGCAACGCACTGAGCCGTTTGGTGTTCTATACATAAAAATTGGTAGTATTTAAGGCACGATTTGATGATAATTGCGGATCCTCCGCGATGGCGATCAGCAGGATGGTTTGAAAGATGTACGTCATATCCCCTTAGCTGGTAGTATGATCTAGAGCAGAAATGAGTTTCGCTGACCAACATAACGTCGATATGATGTTGTTTTACAAAAAGCTCCATCTCGAGTGACTTGTTGGCCAAGCCGTCGGCGTTCCACACACCGATTTTGAGTCCAATTTGACTCATGGTCGGGCTGTAAAGGCAGAGTGGAGACCAGCGGCTGCTTGAGCAGATCCTGGCGCTATTTGTGGTAAAAGGTTGGTGATAAGGGACATCATTGACATCATCATCTGAAGCATTTTGTCAAACCGAGCAACAAGGTCAGAAAGTTGTTCTTCAGATCGTAGATACATTTGTTCTTGTCGTTTCCATTGCTGATCATTTTGGAATTGCTCGTGATTTCGTTGATGTTGTTGCTGGAAGGACTGCTGCTGCTGATGGCGGGTCTCTGGGTATTGTTGTTGGTCTGTCGTCTGTATGGTTTGTGTCCGTAACCGAGGGAGGTCATTTGGTTTATGTTGCTGGTTAGGTCTCCTATTGCTGGTTCCCAGTGGAGGGAATTGGTTCTGGTGCAGGCTCGCTGGCTGCTGCAACTTGGATCGGCCACCCTGTTGGTTTTGGTGACGAGAATGACCATTGGTGACATTTGCGTACGACAGAGCTCCCACGACATCCGATCGAACAGTAGTCCTTTTGGTAGAGGTTTTTTGGGGAAGAGCGTTACCCTGGGATGAAAGATTTTTTCGGCGTCTTACTGTCTGCTGGTAGACAACACAGCCCTTGTAGTTTGCTGTGTGATTTTCACCACAATTAACACATTTAACAGGATGAATATCACGTTCGCAGGCCTCTATGGAATGTTTCTGACCACATCTCACACAGTTATGATCCAGAAAGCAGTTGTTTTTTGTATGGTGGAAGTCCTGGCAACGATGGCATTGTACGACATCATCCTTTTTGTACGGTAATTCCACTTGAACACGCTGGCGACATAGGGTCTTAACTTCGTGGATTTCCTTGTTGGTTGGAGATGGCTCTAGTTCAACAAACACTAGGTTGACGAACTTTGATTTGTCGAAACGGCTTTTTGGTCTATTGATAAAGCGAACATTATGGCCAAGCAAGGTAAGGCTTTCTTTGATGTGTTCGTCCGGAGTGGAGTGATGAACACCTCGAATAACCACGCGATAAGATCTGTCCTCTTTAAGCTGCCAGGAGTGGAACGGGACCTTTTTTGCAATCAAATATTTACTGATTGCTCTATACGCGTCTGAATCTGCAGAAAGGATCGAAACAGAATTGTTGGAATGACATTTTACGGAGTATTTAGACGGGTGTACGATTTTATCTGTGGATCGAATAAGCCCATTCAGATTCTCGCAGTTATTGATTACAATCGGCGGTGGCTTGTGATTGGGTGGGTTAAGAGCATTTTCGATACTGTTGTTGTTGGATTGACTTCTGTTGCGTTCGACGTTGTTGTTGTTACCGGAGCTGCCGTGGCTTAAGCCTGTGCTGGTGCTGGCCTGATCAGGGTTGTTAACCAACTGGCTGACTGGTTTGTAAGCTTGTAGATATTCTTCGGTTGTGTCCATGTCCGAAAGCTCAGCAAATCGGTTGGCGGACTCTGTGGTTTTGGGACTAGTGGCATTTCTCTGCACTTTATTAGCAGAATTGGGAGACCTGGACTCTGGGCGGCGTTTGTTGTTCCTTGGGGTCCACCAGTCTTCATCGTCGCCGGCTATGGCTTCTAGCTCGGGTTCAATGTCATTAGATGGTAAAGGCTGGGCGTTGATGGAACTGGCTTTATAAATGCTGCTAAATTTTTGTAACGAGGAATTAAGAGCATTAGTCATAGTCTGTTGCGCCTTAACCACCTTTGAATGGATGTCGAGATCGGATTCGGAGTCCGACATTGTAGGCATATTGGAAGCTGTGCACTGCTTTGTACTGCTTTACCGACTTCTAGTAGACAAACCCACTTAGAGTAGGTTCCACGAAAGCAGTCGTAGCCTAGTGGGCAAGGTGTGCACCTTGCAGCCGGGAGGCACTGGGTTCAGTACGGGGAGCGGATGCCTGTATTTTTGTTAAATTTTATTTTATTGAGATTATGAATAATTTGAATTCGAATTTGAATTCGAAGTAGCGGTGATTTGCCAGATCAACAAACTGCAACTGTTGCCTTTAGGTCTCTGTTTCACTTGTTTTCGCGATTCACCAGAGCTAACGGAGAGTCTGAGCACTGTCACTGCAGCTTTAGCTGCCGGATTTACAAAAACGAATTGATTTGCCACGAAGGTGGACTTGACCATAGAATCTTCACAAAGAATTTCGCAGCAATGCAAAAACGCGTCTGCACTCCACGAAAGCATGATCGAGACTGATAACAACACTACGTATAATAACTTTAAATTAATAAAAAACAAACAAAATAATTTCGGTTCGATTTTTTTTAAATACGGTATAATCGATTTTTTCTTGCCAAACATTTTCCTTAAAAATCGATACGCTCAAGATCAATATATATTATCGCCAATATTCAGTGGGTAAGGGCTATAACACAAATGGAACTAGTTTCTTTTTAGGGTAAGGTGTAACTATCTGGTTCACATAAATGCTTTGTCCACGCCGGTTAAGTGGCAAACGTGTGCAACATCGAGTATATATTCTCAAATAATTCAATTATTCCATCAAATGGAGCTCTGTGCAATTTGGATATAAAGCCATATCGTCGGGATGTGTTTATTCCGATAATAGGACAAACAGTTCGGCTTGTTTGCGATCATATCGATCATGCCATTGTATGTATGTATGTACATCAATATACATATGAGTATGAAAGACATTGTTCAACAGGTCGAAAACATATGTAAATAAAGACATGTAATGTGCATTAGACGAAATCAAAGTACTGCGATTACGTACATATATGGCGTAGAGGAATCGCTGTGAACGCAAGACTACATTGGGCATTTCTTAGAAATTGATATTTGTATGTCAAAGACGGGTTCCCCCAATATATGTACTTACGATCGCCTCCGATTGTACGCAGTATTTCGATATCAGAGTTCCCCGAAAATTCTTGATAATTCGGCACTCATAAATGGCTTAAGGGTGCCCCCAGACTCTCAACAATGGATCTTTTATGTTCGGAAAACCTAGTTGGTGAATCTGATTCATCATTGTATCGCCTAAACAAATGCCAAGAGAAAATGTCTGCGCCATATCCAACATCGTCAATGGGTGCTATAAAACCCCATACAGATCCAGAGCCGGTGCAAAGTCCTTCAGAATATACACAGAACAACCAGATGGACGAGAAGATTATGTACATATATGCATCGGTAGACGCGGCTGGGAAGAATCCAGAAGAATTGGAGCCAGAAGTACCAGTAGCAGCACCACCAACGCAATCATCTCTACAAAGTTATGCGCATTACATCAGCCAGGAACCGAAGCCACTGACCACGTCGCAAACACAATCACAATCACAGTCCCAGCGTTATAACGATCGGGTGCCCAAAACTGCCGATTCACCCGCCACGGACAACGTGAACACCGCCATCGGGGATCCCACACTGTATTCGGATCGGTGCCTGGAGAATGCCCTCAAGGCCGAGGAGAAGTACCACCAAATTGTGGACACGTACTTCACCATTCAGAAGGATATTACGCCGCCAATGCGAAAAATTGTCGCCGAATGGATGATGGAAGTGAGTATTTTAATTGCTGGTACTTAAAAAGATTAAAGACCGATTTAGACATGCCCTCTAGTAACCAATCTGTAAAAAAATAAGTTTTTTTTAATTTAATTTCAAATTAAATCCCTATTCTCTGTATTCTTATGGTACCTTACTAAACCCCCTTCTCCCGGCACATCCTTTGTTGTTGTAATTAAATCAACTTTAAAATTATGAATTATTTTGCAGGTGTGTGCTGAAGAAAATTGCCAGGAAGAGGTCGTGTTACTGGCATTAAATTACATGGATCGATTTCTTTCAAGCAAATCGGTGCGCAAGACGCATCTTCAAATTCTGGCTGCCGCCTGTCTTTTACTTGCTTCAAAACTCCGAGAGCCCAGCTGTCGTGCACTTTCGGTAGATCTACTAGTTGTTTATACGGACAACAGCATTTATAAGGACGATTTGATTGTGAGTACTGGTTACTTTATGATTTTTCCATATTCAATAACTTTGTATGTCTTTCTACTCATTCTAATTTAAGAAATGGGAGCTGTATGTACTCAGCCGTTTGGGTTGGGACCTTTCATCTGTGACTCCCCTGGATTTCCTTGAGCTTTTAATGATGCGCCTGCCGATCGGAAGTAAAAACTTTCCGGACATAAACATTGGAAAAGTTAGGGGACATGCTCAGGCCTTTATATCTCTGGCAGCAAAAGGTATGCTCAATGGGTTTTATAAAACTTATGGTAGCTGATATACTGTTTCTCCCTGGTAAAGAACATAAATTTGCCAAGTTTTCGGCCAGCACAATAGCCGCATCCAGCATAGCTGCATCGATGAATGGCTTAAAATGGCATCTGCGGTCGGGACACAACTTACACTTCCTATTGAGTCTTATGACTGACCTAACCAGCGTGGAGCAAGTGAGTACACGGTGATCCTTCATTTGTAATCCTGCATTTACACGTTTTCTTGAACAGGCTCAGGTGCAGGATTGCATGTTGCACATGGAAGACATCTTCAAAGAGCACAGTCGAAACCTGCAGCCCTTTCTAGTGAACATAGACCCCTCGCAGATGTCCACGCTGTACTACCAGGGTCGTTTTCAGATACATCAAGCCCAGCACCTCTCGCAAATCTCATTACGATCCTTGCCTCTGCCGAAAACTTCAGCCGACTGTGTGGAACAGCAACAGCAGCACAACTTCGGCTCGGCAGCGCCTCATCGAACACATACGTGCAAAATGCAGGCGCAGGCCCAAAATGAGCTACAAGACATTACATTTTGAGGTGTCAAATAGTAATACAAGCAGATAGTTATGCTAGATTTAAATCTAAAATAAATAATATACCATTTTTACTACTGTATAGGATCACGATTACATTATATTCCTATGACTGTAAAATTGGTCAATATCATATTAATTACGTCTGTGCCGATGTATTTCATTAACCCAACTATTGTGACCAATTTATGGGTTTTTAATTTAGCTATCATTAATAAATTGTATAAAATAGCGTTAGACAATCATCATGAAACTTTAAAATGGAAAAAAAACATTAAAACGAGACTGAATGTAAACAGTAAAGCAACATTTTATATATTGTGTATATAAGCTTTTCGAAAAACCTACCCAGGCAACCAAAAAATATCGAACTATTAAAATAAAAGTTTTCAAAACCCATCCAATAAAAGAAATAACAATATGTTAAAGATAAATTCAACGAAAAGTTTGGATAATAATAATTATAGTTTGTAATAAATAATAGGAAAAAGCAAGTTCTTGTTAACTTTTTTTATTTCCCATGTCGCCACACCCTTATAAGGTTTGTATACATTTTCGAGTACATAGTTTTTACCTCAAAAACACTAAAAAAGGGGTTTAAAGGGGAAAAAACCTTACCTTCACACCCCATACCAAATAATTTCAGAACGCACAAATTATTTTGTTTTAATTTATTTTCTTATTAACATATGACTATAAACAAGAATCATTGAAGACCATAGCCTTAACACACAATAATATTTTTTATAGAATAGATTTCTGGTGAATTTTAATATTTTGCGGACATATCGATGCTAAATAATTTTGTTGGCATTTCATACTTTGTTTTTAAGATAGTCCATTCAAATTTTTAAAGTGAGTATATAGATAATTTTACCATCAATTTAGAAGCATTGTAACACTGCAATTAACAATTTTTTTTTAGTTATCCTTCCGTTTTATTTGAGCTTTAAAAAAATACTGGCTTTATTGCACTCCTGCGGGCGTTGTTGCACTCGCCCGTCTCTTTCACTGCGTTACAAATATAAGATAGTACCCTCTGTAAACAAGACTATAAACCTAAAATCGTTTTACATACATACATATATATATATATATTCATAAATACTCGTTTTGGAAAATAAATTTGTTTATTTCACGTTAAAATATACTTTAAAAAGTAAATGGTTGATGATGATACTACTAATTCGAGAGCATTAATTTGTATGTGGAAATATCCAGCGATGTTGTGACACACCGATGGATTTTTCCATAGATTTAAAACCAAACAGACATCTTGAAAGCTTCGAGTTATACTTCTTTGACTTTTGATGGTGATATGATGACGCGTACGTGTTTTTGCTATTCCTCAGTAAATAATTTGCATACTTTGCATATTGTGCTTAATTTTGCTCGCATTACTTGAATCGGGAACTAAAGGCATTGGATAACTCATTGATAGCTGACTGGCCGACGGCCTGGTTGACCTGTCCACGCATACTCTCCGGAATATAGCGATTGGCGCCCGACTGCTGAACAATGGCACCGCCGACAGCTCCAGAGACACGGCTTGAAATGATAAGTGGATTATTGAGTTTGGTATTAAAGCACTTCAGGGGTTTATAAAGCGTGTACTGATAGATTTGCGCAATTATCCCAACCAACCAAAAACTTGTCGAATCGAACTAATATGTTATATAGTTATGTGCCACTGACCGTAAGGATTATAATTTTATTTATTTAAAAAGATAAAAATATTTAATTTTACTTTATCAAGTGTTCCATTTTAAAGTATATTTAAGTTATGGTGATTATGCGATTTTCGGTTTTTGGTATATACTCATAAAAAATTTAATAGTATATTCGGTATTTTAGATTTTCGAAGTTTCATTCAAAGTGTAGTAATCTATCCGCAATCCAAACAATTTAAGAAACGAACTTTTATGCATATGTTTATGTAAAGATTATAATTTTGTTGAATAATAATAAAATTATATGAGATTTGCATTTAAAAAACTTTAAAACATTTTGTTCTAGTTTTTAAAGTGTTTAGTTTAGATGTATGTTTAAGTTTTGATGATTTTTAGATTTTAATAAGGTATAGATTTATAAAGCTGAGTTCTTAAGAACTCTCAAGACCTTTAATAGACCTGAAATAAACCATCAAGAGTATTCCCTTTAGCTTTTCCCAACACGACTTCGCTATGTATGTATGTTATATCGGTGGGTATTATTATTAAGTCTAAACGCCAAACATAAAGTAAATCATGTTTCCCGCCAGTAAGCAATACACACTTATTTAATACGAACAATTTATGTATTTATTTATGCACTTTATTTGTGTATACGCAAAGTGGTCATATGTAATATAAGTTGCTGCATATTTCCATCGTCACAATCCATTTGAGTAAGTCACAAGAGTATTTTCATGACTTATATTTGTAATCAACATTAAAAATAATACATTTTACATATAAATATTGGAAACACGTATGTATATTAGTTTATAGTTGCGGTGGCAAAGAATCGATCTAATTCAGCGATCGGTACATGTATGGAATATGCCGATCGCTGGTCTAATGTCAAAACCAAAGTATACTTGATATTGCCATATTAAATTATGTTAAATAATATAGTTTTATGTTATTGGGAATCGATACAAATCACTCAAATGAATGGCTGTTCAATACACAGCTAATTTTGTAAATATTTTCATTGGAATTACACAAAAAACGTTTTATTAGATAACAATACAAATACAAACTGATTTTAATCATTGAAAAGGAATGGACAATACAAATAAGCGTTAATTTAATCGATTAACTTAATCGTTTCTTGGAAACGGGACACCTAGTAATTCCACAATCGATACATTTTATCGTTAGGGGAATACAATGTTTTTCTTACAGAAATTACATAAAAAAGAGTAACAGAATCTCGATGGCAAACAAATAGTTAATGTGTGTCAACCAACTCATTTTTAATTTACAAAAAAATGGAAGAATGCTTATTGGAGATCAGAGAAACGAAAGCACTCAATATGTTTTAATTCCAATATTTGCAGTTACTTTTTCGATTAAATGGAAGGGGTATTTATCTATTTTATTAGTTTTTGAGTTTTGTTTTTAAGTTCAAGGAAATACTTTGTGACTGACTTGAAATGTTTTTAACGTTGCTTTACCTAACATTTTCTAATTTAATTGGGTTTTTTTTATAGTTTAACATCAACAACAACACAATGCAGTTAACGAAAGCTATTTATTAATAGTTAGCTATATAATTAAGATCATTGGTTAATATCGTCACTAAGCATCTGCCCATACAAATAGTTTACAAACTTTTGAGCGTATGCCATTGATAAGGGGACATCAAATTATAATAATAATAATTAGACTTGCACGAACAAATGCACATACATTTGTACATATATATATATGTATATTATATCTACACAGGAAAGTAGACATTACGAAAAACATCTTATGGAATTAAAGAAATCATGTGCATCTCGACTATTTGCTTTTCACATATTAAGAATTTATATCAGTTTTAACGCTTTCAGATTATATATATATGACTACAATAATACGCAAGCGATTTAAATGTATCGATTTCCCATCGTTGTTAGCTTTTGGATTTTGCCGGAATAATATCAAATTACAATTGTTGAAAGTATACTATAATTGGGTATTGTGTTGGTTAAATCGTCAGCAAGCTACTTTCTGAAGTTCATCCCCATAGATGTTTCTCGATGCTGACAACAATTTAACGACGTCTGTACAATTGTATATTGTAATATTTTTTATTTATTTGGTGTTGTGTGAGTGAGTTATAAGAATGTTTCGGTTTTAATCGTATCACATAGAAAGAGAAAAAGAGACAGCAAAAACAGTTTTATTAATTTTGTTCAAAATATCTGGGACAGGAACATTGTCATTTAACTTAGGTTTAACACTATTAAGAGGAACTTCAAAGGTTACTCGAGTATTTCATAAAATATTTGTGGGGGTTTCACAGAAATCGCTTTTGCTTTAATTTCCAATTCTCTTCAATTCCATTTCGCGGTGCCACCGATATTCTTTTCAAAGTCTACTAAATAAAGGCTTTCTTTTTCGAAAAGAAAGTTAAGTTCCTGATTTTTAACACTGGTTAGGTAAATAGTTAGTGCATAGTCAGTTAGTAAGCATTAAAATCATAAATTAAATACATAGTATACATTTTTAACCAGGACTATATTGTGATTATAATGTAATACCCATTAAAAAATATACACTAGCGAAGTCGCATTGAAATATGCTTGAGTGAATACTCACGGATTTCAAAAGTCATTGTACATCGTTAAAAAATGTACTTTAGAGGGCACTTCTAATTATTATTAAAAACACTTGTAAAATGAGATCATTTCTATGCAGCAAACACATGAGATAAAAAGGTCTCTGCCGATTGCGAATAAAATAATACAAATAAACTACACAGAGGTGCCACATAAATCGCTTTCGATTGAATTTATCTTTAAATGTATTACCTAGAATAGAAATATGATTATTTTGAAAGCTTAGTTACATATTACATGATTTAAAGGGAGTTAAATATAAAAGAAAAAGCTTAGAAATTAAAAAATTATTGCAACATAAAATCAAATTTAAGATTTATTGTCTATTCGGATACATTTAAAAATGTTTTTTGCGGTTCTGTGGCAACGCGATTATTTTGGCTTATCGATAACCCATATCGTTAAGGATTTCTGTGACACCCCTAATATATGGATCATTATTTACAAATACCGCTTTTCCACTTGCAGTTTTCTTTTAGATAATTAATTTCAGATGTTTAAATAAAACCAATCATTCGAATTATCAACTTATTGCATAATAATGACCCATATATGGTTATGTGTATTTCCAATAGACAGAAAACGGGGAGTACTCACGATGGTAACATTGGTGGGGGCAGAGCTCCTCCGGGACGACCGCCGGGAAGTGGTGGTGCCCCACCGCCTGGGCGATTGGGAATCGCTGGAGCTGGGCGGCCTGTGGCTGGTGGCAATGGTGGGTTCCGTCCACCTAAGGAGCTCTGGAAAGGAAGCCATATAAATAGGTTATATCCCTACCATGAGTATTATTTCATTCAGCCTTACCTGTGCGGGAGGTCCTGGTTTACCTCGGGCTCCACCCGGGCTTGGAGGGGAAAGACGTGGGTTATCCAAACCACTTGGTAACCAATCATTTTTAACTGGAGGAGGCAAGGGCGAGGACACAGTTGCCATGGATACGTCGCCTTAAATTTAATTGAATGTGGAAAAGCTCTTAATATACATGTTAACGAGAGAGAAAGCTATAGTCGAGTGTCTCGACTATCAGATACCCATTACTCAGCTAACCAACTCAAATTAAATGCACCTTCAAGTGGAGGCAAACATAAATGTGGGCTCCACTGTTTTGGGCGGTTTGTGGGCGTTACTTTGGGCGTGGTACCCAGCTGAAATAAGCTTTCGCTGCGCAAAAATCTCTAGAATCTGCCAGCCTGATCCGAAACTCCGCGCTTATACGGACTAACGGACAGGCGGACATGAATAGTTCGATTTGGATAGTGATCCTGGTCAGGAATATATATACTTTATAAGGTCGAAATGAAAATTAGACTGCAGACTGTAGCAGACTGTTAATATTTACCTATGATCTGCAAAGCATCTTTGCAAGCACGGTACATTCGCAGCATCTCCTCTCGTCGTGTAGCGGACTCAGCCGACTCTTCCATCATCTGGGACTGTAGGAGAAGAGCTAGTTGGTTAACCCTCATCTAAAGACCATTATTAGTTAGCATACCTGATCACCAGACGCATAGAGATGTGCTAAAAGCTCTCCGTTGATAAAGTCCTTGGCATTGTTTATAATCAGCATCATAATTGCCTTGGGCACCATGTCTCGCGTGGTCTTTGTCACGATCTTCATGTAGGAGTCAACCAGATTACGGATGGTCTCGACCTGTCGTTCTAGCTGTGGATCGGTGGAACTCTCCTCGCTGGCCGACTGTTGTTTGCGGAAATTCGTATAAGGTTTGGGGTTTGGGGAATTTGATAGTCCATAAATGATCGTTGATAATTTTATAAAGTGCATAGGTATTTGAAAACAAAAAAAACAACTGAACAAATATTTTGAAAACATAATCACCAACTGAATCGTGCACATAAAAAGGAGAAATAACGCTTTAGTCGAGTTTCCGACTAACATTTAACCCGCTACTCACTTCCCTGGTAAAAATGATGTTCCATAACCAAAAGGATTTGCGAAAAAAAAACATGCATAAAGGTCGTATAGATAGATATAGGTTTGGTATTTAGTGTTTTCCTGGGGCAAAGTAGCCAAGGCGAACAATTTTCATTGACTTTTGGACTACATGAAATTACGTACATATAGACAGGACCTTAAATCGGAAAAAGTTCCACGAGAGACTAAGACCTTTCCAAATGGAATTTAATCTCAATTTTAAATAAAAGTTAAACTTTGATATAAGGGATCGCCTATGATATTCTTGATACTGTAGGTTTTTTTTTAAATAAAAAATTAACACTTCATTTTTTCAGGGGTGGCGTAACCCCTTTAATAGTGATTTCTAAGCTAAGGCTTTATTAAATATGGTACTTTACTATTTTATAAACAAATCCAATAACGGGAGGGATATAAAAAAATACTTATTTAATAAAATTATAATTTGATATCTGTATATCCCATTCACTTTGGAGATGGTACCTATCCATTTCGATACATTTTAATCAGGGACCGTATTTATATTGTTTAAAATCAATTTGACCATAAGGTATTTAGAAGATCTCCTCCAATAAACAAGCTTCAATAAAACTGTCCGCAGTTTGAAGATTATATTTTAAAAATGGGAAACAGAACCTTTTATCATTTATCAGTAAAATAAAATCAAAACCAGAAAAAATTGTTTAATAGCTTTAATGGATATTTAATTTTTTTTTCAGAAAAAAATGTGTGCCTGGGGAATAATAAATTTTATTGAATTTTTATGAGCATGAATTCGATGAATTTGAAATTCCCCCACTCGTTTATGGAATATCCGAACTCTCATCTTTATTATGACCAAAAACATGTTAAGTACCATGCGTATAAATATTTAGAACGTTGAGTAAAATAAATGATACCAATATGTAAATATAATAACAAATAATTTAAGAAGACCAAATTGCATGCAACTGACGACTGTCTCTTTTAAGTAAAATTTTGATAAACATTTAGGGAAGAGGTTTGTATTCCAAAACAATAACCTCTTCGTCTATATACAACACTTATTTACTTCAAATTGAGACGAATCATCTTGAAATTTAATAAAACTAATAAAGAACGCTATAGTCGAGTGACCGACTATGGGATACCCGCTACTCACTGCCCTCTTACGCAATGATTCCAATCCCAAATCGTTAAGTCTTTGAGGTCCAGAAATCCCGACGATCTTACGGACAGACAGACATGGCTAAATCTTATATAGGATTGGTAATAATTCCAGTATACGATTTTTTCTCTACGAGTAACGGCTATAAATATATAATAAGGTAGTGGAAAATTCAACAATTACATAAATAAAGAAAATGAACTCAATAAAAACGATTGAAATCAACATACTTTTTGCTAAAAACCAACCGGAAGAAATTATTAATTTTGTGTATATATTTTATTTGGCGTTTCATAGATTTGTCGTTTTGTTCGGTAGGTGGCGGAAAAATAGAAGAGAACAACATGTTCACAATTGTTAAAAGAAACACGTAACAACACAATAGTCGAGAGTTGCCCGACTATGAAGATAATCTGTAATTTTAGGCTAGTTAAATAAACATGGCGTACTAGGTATATCAGGTAAAAGAACCGAGTCAGCTACCTTCTTTCGATCACAGATTTGGTTAATGAAAAAAATATCACAGTCCGAGAAAATCGATAAATGCTCAAACCAGAGCAATATAATTGATTAATGGTAAATAAAAAAACTTTTTTGAATAGTTAATAATGTTTATAATGTATTAAAAGTCCCACTCGGATGGTGATATTTCAGTTAATCGCACCTCTAACCATTTAAGGGGTTACACCACCTTGACATTACCAGGTGTACTCTCTTTTAATATAAACACTTAAAAAAAAGTTTTTGTTCACTATTAATACAAATTATTACTTTTTTTGAATGTGATGACATTTAAAGCCGTAGTTTTAAGCATACCTCAACCAATAATGATATATTAGTAATATTAGTTTACAAGGAATTTTGAAAATAATTTTTCAAAAAACGGCTAAAATACCTCACTATGTCTCTTGAAAATAAAAAAAAAACAAATAAATCGAACAAAACAAGTCTTAATTAATCAAAACATGTTAAAATAATGTTAGTAATGTTATTAGTAATAAAATTCGCATAGGTTGATACGAATTCTCGTACGTGGATATATTAAATAAAATATAGTCCGTAAAGTTCAAAGATTAACAAACCTCTTGTCCTTCCTGGATGACGAATATACATTAAGCATCAATATTGCGAGTTATTTTGTAGATTCGGTCAGTGAAACAGCGAAAACAAAGATATATATATATGTAAATTATTCTGCCATGAATGTTTAATTATTTTTAGTTTATTATCTATGTAATAGTTTGAATTTTGTTCACTTTATTTGGAATAATACTTAAATGATAAACAAAAAAAAAAAAACAAATTACGCAAATGGGAGAAAAAATTCCTATGACAACTATAGGAGTAAAAAGAACACAAGTATCATATCATATATACACTTTATAGGGTTGAGAATTTTAACCTAAGTTAAAATACGAAGTGTATGGGTTATTATTGAAGGGATTGCACACTTTGTAGGCAGTTAATATAACCAATTGGTGTAGATATTAGTGTACAGACCAGTATCTAGAAGACGTACTTATGTGGATAATGGGTTTCTGTATACGCACCTCATCGCCATTCTCCTGAGTCTCCTGCTTCTCGGGATAGACACCAGCTCGCAGGAAGGAGGCCTTCCACGACTCCACATCCTCCACGGTTTCGCACGACAGCTCAAGTTGTTTGTAATCCTAAAATACCGTGTGTTTGGAAAACAAAACATTTGTGATGAGACATATTGTGAAGCACATGGTACATTCATTAGACAATCAGATCAAGAAGATGGTTATATTTCTTAAGAATTAATTTTGCTTGCTTTGGTTTTCAAGTTATATTATATAATGAACTCATATTAAGACGTGCTCGGCGTAACTCGATACTCATTCTTTGCTTTTTTTAAATAAAAAAAGGACTAATTTGTTCTTATTCTTTAAAAAATCTAGGGTTCGGCACTGAAGATCCTTAGAAGGCGGAAAAGTATGAGTTATATTATAGAGTTATAGTTCCCGAGAACTTGGTATTTCAACAGACGGACTTTGAGAACAACGCAGACAATGGACTTCTCTCTTTCAGGATGTCTCTCCATCGAATGCTCGGTTATTCGCCGATCACGCCATATATGTATACCCATTGAAGCTTTCGCATTTCGAAAGTCATTGTCGATCTGTGTAGCCTAATAGCCCCATCTGCGCATCTGTTGTGGAACCGTTGATCGACTGTTAAAATGATAACTATAACAAACATGAAGAATTTAAGAGAAATTAATATTGTGTGTGGTGTCGTCTTTGTTGGGAAGTGAATAATACTGTTTTTGTTTTATAATGTTATTCAAGACCGATCACACCTTCGATTAACATCCCTAGACATTATATTGTGTGCCTCTGAGTCCAGGATATCACGGTCCGTGAAATATGTCTTTGTGCTGAAAACGCGATTTCAAGTCTCCAAAAAATGTTTTGAAAATATGCAGTCCGTTTAGGGATTACTTTTTAAATATTAAACTGCTTGTCATATGTCTTAATATGCTATTTATAGCTAATATCTGCTTAAAAGTATAAAATAACTACTGCTTAAACATAAATATTAGATCTGTGTATACCGAGTATTTAAAGGCATTGTAGGAAATTCTGGCACATGAGGGATACTAGATGAAAGCTCAACTTGCTTACAATGGGTTAAATGAAAACGCCCTTTTAGTAGTTCCGAAAAGGAAAGGAAAAGAAAGAGTTGATTCTGATAAATCTTTTAGTCTCCTCAACTTAAGCGAAAAGTTAAAAAATACCTCTCGGTATCTTAGATTTCCTGGACCAAAAATCGTTTTAGACCATAAAGATTCTCAAGATTCGACAAGCTTTACGGTATCATCAACGATTCTGGAATATCATTTCTAACGTTTTGTGCACTTTCGAAACAAAGTTTCTAGACATTTTCATTTTCTGACTACTGCGCTGAGGTGCATAAGCTTTAAATACAATTACGAGATTAGATAATGATGTATGACTAATTTTTGCGCGATTCACTGCGAATCAGTTATTGTCGTGAACTTCTTAAGCTTAATAGCATCACAAAATAAAAAAGCAAAAGGAGTTTACGACGCAGCAAGCTCCTTTTCCTTTAGTTCGACTTAAATGTTGATAAAAACATAGTAATTTTTATATTATACAAAAAAATAATTAATTGATCTCTTGCCCGACTATATTCAACCAAAGGATTCAAATTGGGGTAGATTATGAAATTTGAAATATTTTGCAAAAAATATCTTCAAAAATTCCTTCTTTTTTTTTTTTTGTCGTTTGTTTAGTTATTTTGATTTAAAGTTTTTCTCTGGTTTTGTTTGTTCTTTTTTTTTTTTGCTTTTGCTTTTTCTGAAATCATTTAAAATTCATTTTTTTGTATGTTAACAAAAATTACTAACCTTATAAACATTACGTCCATCGGGACTAAATAAAGCAAATGTAACACGTCTAGACATTGACATAAATCCCTGTTCAATATCACGCAATTTTAAACCATCCAACGGCAGCATAAACTTCTTTTCCTTCTCATCCTCGTCCTTATACCAGGAGATACTCTCGGAGGTCAACACAAACCAATAGGGACGCGATCCACCTGCAAGACACAGTTGAAACTCAATGAATGCCCATGGAATTAACGTGCGTGGTAAAAATTGTAGGCCAGTCCTGTGCTAAATATTACAGCGTTAACCGCGGGGGTAACCTCTTGAAGAGGTTACAACTCAATTTGGATTAGTAAAGCTTGTTTTCTTTTGCCCAACGCTTATATCTACTATCATATTCAATTTTAATATGTATACAAAACTTTTGTATATTTGATTTATTACTTTTTCCCCAGTTTCTTTGTCAAATTGGGATCGGGGATTTGGGTTTCAAGTCGAACATCCATCTGGTGAACAACTGTCGCTACCCTAACCGAGGTTCTGAGAAGAATAGAAAACATTCAAGGTCTGTGGGTGACTAGATGATAAACATGTTTGCACTGAGGTGAATGCACACAAAAATGCAAACGGATAGTTACGTTATTATTAATAGTAAAACTACCATAAAATGATATCTTTTGTGTAATTTGTTGTTTACGTAACTGTAAGAAAAGGTTAACAACTATTATTGTTGATTTGATTACTATTTGCTGGTAAAACAACCAGAAAGTGGTAAGTTGTGCAATTTTGTTGCTTACGTAACTGCAAAATAAGGTTAATAACTATTAAAAATAGTGACGTGTATTTTTTTGTCGCTTTTTTTTATTAATTAATAGTAAAACTGCCATAAATGGTAAATTGTGTACTTAGTACTTTGTTTACTATTTACTAGTAAAACAAACAGAAAATGGTAAGTTGTGCATTTTTGTTGTTACAATAAGGTTAACAACTATTAAAAATAGTTAGTTTGGTTAGTATTTAATAGTAAAACTACTATGAAATGGTAAATTGTGTGTTTTTGGTTGGTAAAATTGACCAACCGATGGTCTATTTTGGTGGTATAATTTAACTATTATATTGGCCAATTTTAACTAAAATTTTTTAGTGTGTGGAGTGCCAAAACCGATGGAGGATGGATGCCCAAGGGGCTAGATGTATTAGCCGCAATAATGCTTTCTATGATGGTGAACTATCCAATAAATTAAGGCTTATAGCATATGTCAGGTCAATGTATGGAAATCGCAAAAAAGTTTAAGCACTTAATCACAAAAGTAATGCAACACAAAATAATACCTGCAGGAGGGCGGTTTCTTAGTGGATTAAAAAGCAGTCCAGGTCGTCCCAATTTTGGTTCTTTTGATAAAAAGATGTTTTTAACATAAAATAGGAAGAGTATAAAAAAAAATATCAAGGTTCTGTCACCAAAACCGTTTTGTCATTTCATAACCATCCTTCACCATTTACAAGGCCCAGTACTCCAAACCGAAACAAAGCTAATGCTGCAACGCTCAAAAGCGGTTTATAAAGAGGTTCTTCGAATATTCGGAAGCTATCACATAAAAAGTGAAGGATTAACAATGTCCCGCCCCCAACGATGAAAAATAAAATGTTTACAACGCGTTCCTCCATCATTCAGAGGTAATTTCTCGAAGGCAAAGAATAGGGGGATTCGGCGGTACAGGGGTACAAACAGCTCCCTAAAATGTGCTGAAATATGCTGAGACCTTGAGAATTCGTGTACTTACCTTTCATGATACCAAGGTTCTGTATGACCATGTGACCCTTACGAATAACTTGGTTGCCAAGCTGACGAGTACCAGTTTTATTGGCATTTTCAGATTTATTTTGAGCGCTATAAGCAAACGAAACCAAGTTCATAAAACGTTTTAGAAAACAAAGAGAGATTTTCAATACGCACTTGGCGAAACCAATGAAGTCCTCATGGTTGGTATTCATGTAGGCCAGCTCAAAGTCAATGAGCAGAAGAATCTGTTCCTTGCAGCTGTGTTCGCGTTGGCGAACATGTGTTGTGATAATACGTTCGGTCTCCTCACGCAAACGTGGGTATCGACTCATCTAGTTGGAAACATAATTAATACATAATCGTAAGCCACATGAATTGGTTAACTTACTTTAGCTGTGCACATGCGCACAACCACAGAAAGTTCCTGTACGACTAGATCGACACACTTTATAACCGGCTCCTTGAGCAGCGCTATTTGCCTTTTCACAATTGCCTCGAACGCCATGTCCGGAGTGAAGAGACCCACGCGAATACCGTGAATATTCCGAATTGCGAATGAGATCTCTCGCCGCAGTTCCTTTTCATCACAAGCCATCTTAACGATCTCGAATCGCAGACTGTAAAACAAACGAAATGTTAATACAAATGCGGAGGAGGCTTTTGCTGCGAAAAACATACCGTTCGTGGAAAATGCGATTGATCTTGGCGCCACCTGAGAGCTCATTTGTATTGACCAAAGCTGAGCCGCTGCCTTCAATTGTCCGCTCAAAGTCCGATTGCAACTGCTGAATCATTCTATGTAAGCACACATATGTTTTATAAGTTATCGGATATATATAGATAAACATCTTCTTGGCCTTACTGGAGCATAGCTTTTGTCTTGATGCTGGCATCGCCGGGCTGAAAGTGCTTAAACTCCTCAACCTCCTTCTCCAGGGTGAGCATCTGCTTTTGCAACTTGTCTCGCAAGCCAGGTAACGTGTCCCTTATATGGTTGGTGAGTTGTTGGTTGAGTACCCTCTGCAAGTAGGGGGTTCCAAGACGGTCGGCCATGTGACGGTAGGAGGGATGGCTCAAGAAGAACTTGCGCTCGGCCGCCAACGCCTGGTGGATGTCCTTGCGCCCCTCGATATCCTTCTGCGATCGGTTCACCACGCCAATATAGCCACGGCGCAGAGGAAGCAGCTTGTTCTCAAGAATGTCCCGGGCATCGGTGCCCTCGTCCATAAGATCCAGCTTTGTGATAACGCCGATGGTGCGCACTCCCTGCGGATCCACCTCCTTGGCCAGCTTGAGGGCATCCGAGTTGGCCAGATCCGTGTTGGCCGGTGTCACAGCCAGAATTAAACAAGTCTCTTTGCGAATAAATTGGAATATCATCTGCTTAATTTGCTGTTCAATATCCACTGGCTGATCGCCAATTGCCACTTTCGTTAGGCCAGGCAAATCAATCAGAGTTAGATTGAGTACATGGGGCGAGTAGACGCGCAAATTAATTGGAATGTTTGAAATGCCTTTGTTACTACCGGTCACACGATCCGTCTCATCTTCGATTTCTTTTCTGATCTCATCAAAGCTTGAGAACTTTTTGCCTTTAATGTGAAGGAACTCGCCATATTCTGTAACGAATGGAAAGCAGTTTTATTTATGAATGCCCCTTTGGTGATATTAACCCCTTTAACTCACCGGTAACTCCATTGATCAACTGCAATATTAGGGGTCTGCGGGTCACGATACCAGAGCCACGCGGCAAGAAATCTCTGCGAAAAATAAGAAATTTTTGAATTAGTTATCAGATGAGATAAGGAGATACTTAAGGTGTATGCCTATCCCAAAAATCCTATCCTATACATTCATATTGATGCCGATTTCAATTTGATTGTGCGAAATCTCATCTCATAGGTAAACGCCCCTTCCTTAAACATAAGTATTTTACGATTCTCAATGTTTTGCTTTTAATCTCATTGATAGGGTCAACGCCCCTTTTCTTGAATATACGAAATTCGGAATTTGCAGTGTTTAATTGCAGGCCCTCGCCACTATTTGTGCTTTTCGATTAATGCGTCAGCGAAGATGACATTGTAATGAGGTTACATCTCGTTTATAGCGCATCCACCAAGTTCAATAAAGTTCCCTTGAAAGAAGGGGAGTTTGATTTTTCTAACCCTATGAAACTGCCCTATTTTATTTAAATATATTATTTAACAAAAAGAGATTTAAGCAAGTAAGATCTAAAACCTTGATACTTTGTTACACATTTTTTTAATGAATGATTACATTTAATAAGCTCCTATATATTTTTTAGAATATGTTATTTATATATATGAGATTATGTTAGTACTATCTAAAGGCAGGATAATTTGATAACAACATTTTTTAATTGGATTATTAAATTAAAAATTGTTCTTGACTAGGGAGATTGTAAATAAAAATACATATATATTAAAACGTTGTAGCCCAATTGTCGTTATCATTAATCTCTTGTATCTTTTGATTGCTTTATATGTAATATGGTAAACCTCCCCAATATAAAGATTTACATAAATATATGGAAACAAAGATTTTCATAAAAAACAATTCGTCTAATTAATTGTTTCACAAACAAAAGCCCATCCAAAGTATTTTGCCAGTCAAAGTAAAATTCTGCCCCCAACATTTTCCTCCATTTTCCTACATACATATATGTATGTATGTAGGTACATGTAAACACGGCGCATGCGAAATCTATCTGGGCTATTTTGAAAATGGTTAGCTTATGTAAGCACAAACTCTAAATGGTATAATGCAGTTTTTAAATACATTGATGTGTTTATTGATTACTCTATTTTCAGCACAGATACTCTTTCAGTATAGCTTAAATAAATAAATCAAATATCCATCATGTCGTATACAATAAACGGTTAACTGATATTAAATAACCATTTAGAAATTATGTTTCTTTACAAATCGTTAAAAAAAACTTTAATGGCCTGGTACAAACATTTTCCTTATATCATTTTCATTAGGTTTGTATTAAGAGTGGGCGATAGCAAGGAAAAATGAGCCACAGCGCAGGCTTATAGATACACAAAATAAACGTTATTGATACATATATTCTAGATTTTTGGTTAACAATTGAGCTATATCTTTTCCCTGTCCCTGTCCATCGGAATTTGAAACTACATTTTAGATACAAATTTTGATAGCCAACCAAAAAGATAAACTTTCTTATCACGATAATTAAGTTACGGCCAGCGCTGATAATGTTTGGCCATTATTTACAAGTACACTTGCTTCGAAGACAACAATTATAGATTGTTAATAAACAATAAAGAAGAAGAAAAAAGTGGGGGGTAGAGTGTTATCATATGATGATTCATACGTAATTGAAGCCTTATAAATTGGGTAAAGCACAAGGACTGCTCTGAATCATTATGATAATGTCCATTGGGCAAAGCTATCATACAATACAGAGAATTCCGCAAGACTGGAAAAATCGATTTGCTGTGGGCAAGAAGCTCCACAAAAAGCACAGCCAAAGCCAAGCCAGGCTATTATCAATCAAAATATAGGCTAGTAATTTGGGGTACTGATAGCACAAATAGGGGTTGCGATACTTACTTGCCAACGAAGTTCTCCAAAACAGAACTCTTGCCAGCTGATTGGCCGCCGACCACTGCGATTTGCGGCAGATCCAATTGCATATGGACGCCCAGCGATGTGAACGCATCTTGCAGCTTGTTTACAATCGTTATGAGGTTATCCATTGCGGCAAGTGCTGCTCTTTCACAATCAGATTAGAGATTGGGGGTGTTCAGAACGGATCGAACTGCGATCGTGACTCCGTCCGGGTGCTTCGTGTTTTATTCTCTGCGTTTTCTTCTGCACTGCGCCCTCCTCTGCAATTACTGTATTGTGTTGTTGTACATTAATTACATATCATATATATATGTGTACTTTTCCAGGTCCTTTCTTTTTGCACTCTCTGCCACTTTCCTTTTCATATAGCATAGTATATAGAAGTAGGATTAAAAAAAAAAAAAAGAAATAACAAATATGCGTAAGCAAATTGAAGACCGAAAACGTTATTGGAGAGCGCTCGTGTGTTCGTTCAAGAGTTACTCATTCTCGCACACGGTGCGAGTTAACCCGATATAATAATACCACACCACAATAACCTTTTACTTCATTTCATGCTTCTGATTATAATGGAACTCTGAGAATTCGCGACATCTAAAGTTTGTTGCGTTACAAGCGAAAATGTTTATCGACATTTACACAAAAAGAATTTGTATATATAGAAATTATCATCGACTTTTCCAATCGTCGTTGTCGTTCAATTCTCAGGCGTAGTAACAGTGTAGTGTTTGTGTCTTAATGTCATGCCCATCGGCCAAACGCACAGCTAATATAACAATTTTGGGTCTTGTCTTTAAACAAATATTCTTCTTATTGTGCAAACTGACGACTATCACCACACTCCACCACTCCAAAGCGTTTCAATGAAATTTTTCGACTAAAACTAGAGATGCAAAAACGCATTCATAATCTGTACCCGATAAGCTGGTCTGATTTTTTTTTTGGTATAATTGATAGGGCTGTGTGAATCACCCGCAGTATCGATATTCGAGTTTCGATAGTAATCGATGGCTCTCGGGGTCTTGTAGCGTGTTCAGGTGGAGTATAGTTCTGCAACAGCGACAAAACTCTGCAACTGCGGCAGAAAGCGGAAAAAAGTTACTAATCCTCGCTGCATTGAAAAGTAAATCCGTATTTACAGCGGAATTATGTAATTCGTATTTCTATTGAATTTTTTTACGAGCATTAAATTGGAAATCACTCAGTACTATTTTCAAAAGGGTGAGATATTAAAAAATGTTTTGTACCATGTAGTTCCTGTAATTTCAGCATACAAAATTAAAAAAAAATATTTTTATAAAATTGTTTTTTTTTTAATTTTGTAGGCATTTTGAGTAATTGAATCTTAGCTTTTTACACAGACTACCATTGTTCTATTGTTGCTGCGTTTGCAGCAGCGGCATCCTGTTCGAACAGGTTGCAACAACCACATCACTATGTGCGGCTTTCCCTATCGATAACTATGCAAGCGCAAGGTCGCGGACAAGAGCTTTTTAAAAACAGCTGACTAGTTGGGCAGAAGATTATGGATTTTCTATACTCATTGCTATCGAGCTCTATTGTTAACCTGAAATGGGGTTACTATTCCTTACTATTACTATTTCCTCTTGCGCATGTCAGCTTATTTTACGTATTTTAGCCACTGCGCAGGCACCGTATCCATAGGGGTGGCAAAACGTTGCAATTAGGGCGAGTGGGTTCGATATTTTAGGGTATAATCGATTATAATAACCTTTGGCATTTGATTTAAAGTCGTTAAAGCTTTTTTTTCGAAATAGTCGTTAACCTAAATTGAGTTGGGACAAAATTAAAATTTGTACTAATCGATTTTTGTATTTCAACAAATTGTAATTTTAATTAAAATTTATCTACAATAAAACAGAGTGCAACAAAAACGGTCAAAAGGCCCTATCAATCATGAGGTCTTGGAAACATTTTGCTTATGATGAACCCAGGCATCTTTGGACTTGCGCATCTTGCCGAGAATCTTATCCATAACTGAGCTTTGGTTAAAACTGAGGAAATCTTGTCTCATCTCCGGCCATTCAGTGTCTGAAGCAGCCTGACAACTCTGTACATCGATTTCCTCCGGTTCTGTATGGCTATTTGGACTAGAACTGGAGTGTTTATTCTGGATGTCCAGTTTGGATAGTACTTCCTGGACCTGATATAGACCACTGCTCGTTTTGTCGCGAACAAACTTTATCCGGGGTACTTCGCCCATCAGGTGGAGCTGCGATAGCTCGTGCTGCAGTTTGCCGCTCAAGCGATTCAGTTTATCCTCGAGCACATCGTTGGCTGATCCATCCTTGCCCATCCAGTAGACATTGATTCGGGAAAAGTCGCTGGTGATCTTCACATAGGAAATTTGCACTCCTTGTCCCACGATAGAGTCGGCCACTGCGCCGGTGGCCAAAATATCGGTTATGTTCGTCATGAAGACCTTGTTCAGGACGGACATGCGCCGAATGTTGTCCCGAGCCGAGTGCGAATGGGGTGTTCCGAACTTCAAGGCGTGCAGCGATGAACCCGACTTTTGGTTTCCACTGCCGCCATGTGAGCTGACCTCAGGTGCTGGGTACCACCGGCTATTACTGCCCTTAAGCCGGTTTCCAAACAACGAGCTGAATATTTTGCCCTGCCGCATTACGTTGTCTTTCTTCGTGTTTTTTGTGCTTTTATTCCGTGAAAGCGTTCGTTGGTATACATTGTTAATTGCCAAGTTTCCAGTTTGCAGCCTCAGTAAACGAATGGCTAACATTTGGTATAGTTGCATTAATTATTATTTACTAGATAATATAAATGAAAACAAAGTATGAGTGTGACCAGGCCCTTGGCTTTTAAGTATTCCATAGAGATGGAAAAAATATCGAGACGCATCCATCATTTATTTCTGAAATAGCCTCCTTCCACTGATACACCAGCATTTCAAAAATTCTCGTTCGGTTCATTTTCGAAATTAATAATTAGACTTGACAGAAATATTATAGTTAACATCTGATTTTTTTATAAAGGTTTAAAATACAGAAAATTCCATGTCTCTGCAATTTGAATAAAAATATACTTACGTATATTAATCGAGTTTCATTCAAAGAAATTACTGCCCCACCCCCGATTGTCTGTACACAGTTTAGCCTTCACTACGATAAGTAAATTAAAAGATTTTAAAAGATTGTTACTTTTCACAAATCTTAATTGCAAAATTTTGCAAAATATTCGAAAACAATACAATTTTACTGACTTTTCCGCATTTTTTGCTTTAAATTAATAATACTTAGAGAATTCTCAATTTACAATATTTGTATAGTTAAATGGTAATGTAAGCCATACAAAAATTAAAACTTAGAATTTCTTAATTGTTAACAACTTTTGATGATTGGTCTTCCCACAGAGATCTACCCACCATCCTCCACCCGTTTATCGGATGGTCAATTAGAATTTGCCTCTCCGAAAATATTCCGTTAGACCTCTATCCAATCTGAAGGGCCTTTTTATGAAAAGCTGCTACAAATTTTGGAACGTAATATATTAAGGTTTGTTGAAAAGTCTCAGAACATGTTGTGCCATACGTAAGTAACAACTAATATTATTTTTATTCTTCGTTCAAATAATGAGAACAGGAAAAATATTTACATCAGCTGTTAACGTATGGCGGATAGTGGATGTGCTCTGTGAAATCGCAGTTTCATACCCAACTGTTCCCAACGGATGGATATTTTCAGTGGGAATCGTACATAGTACCAACACTTCAGTGCCTGACAACATGGTGCTATCGCTCCTTTCGATTACTTTTCAGTAATAAAAGACCTTTAACCTACTAAAATCATTGTCACAATTTTCATAGGTAGCTCGCAAATTTGTAAATACAGTAAGATCCAAAAGGTCAGTATTTCTGAGCAATAGTAATATTCATTTGTGAAATCATACTCGTGTAGAGAGGTGTAAATACATGAATATGAAAATAAACTTGTTGAAAAGACACGGATAAAGGGTAAGCGAATAAACTTTGGAATTTACATTGCAATTGCATATGTACATATATTTCGACCCATTACTGATGCGCTTACACATATATCTACCTTCTTTTTCGGATACCAACCGGAATGTGTATATTTAAATGATCATCTGTTCGTGACGAATTGCATACTCCCCAAATGACGATACACAGGTTGATGTACAATATTGTAAGAATCAGCGCATAAAAACATCACAGGGACAAAATACAATTCCCCCAAAACAATATGGACTCCAAAATTGGTGCTGATCAGGCACAAAATTCTGTCTATGACAAGGAAATCGGAAATAATCTGAGTAACGATGAATCTTCATTTCTGGGCAATATACTGCGCGAAATCCTGTACAGTCCAATGAACTTGGCCCTGTTGGCCATAATATGCTTCTTGGTCTATAAAATTGTTCGTGATCGCACCGAAGTTCCCTCTGTGGGTGTAGCAAAGCCATCTGAGCCGGAGTTACCTAAAATTCGCCGTGACTTCACCGTTAAGGAACTGCGCCAGTACGACGGAAATCAGCCGGATGGTCGCGTTTTGGTTGCCGTTAATGGAAGTGTTTACGACGTTAGCAAGGGAAGACGTTTTTATGGCCCAGGTGAGTGTTGCATTACAATTATAAAAGTATGATTGTACTTGGTCCTAAGTTTGTGGGTGTAGTTTCACAAACTTTAGGTAAATTTCGGCTTTAAGGTTTATTGTATGTTCTTGTAATTTCTTCGTTCTGATATTGGTCGGCTTTATGAAATGTTAGTTTGATCGATTTGAATATCGGGTGTCTTTTATGTCGTCAATTAATAGACTATATCCTATTTATTAGTTCCGAAATTTTTCGCATATCTCGCCAAATTTTCATCATTGTTTTTGTCGCCAAGATTAAGAGCTTATCAACATTAAAAACTCATAAGTGAACTATCTGGACAAGCTCACAAATTAAATAATACCTTAATAATGTAATTCGATGATAAGCATGAATTGCGAAAAAAAATGTTCCAAACTAACCAAGCCCAATATAAAAAAAGCTTTTTTAATCAAATATTGTTCTATAATCATTTGTTTATTTAAACGTTGAATAGGAATAACTTATGGTTAACCTTTAGTGAATTAAATAAAGTATACCAGCTGCATTTGCTAGAAGAGATAGATTGATTAGTAGTTCAAATAGTAATAGTAAAATATTCATTTCCTACACTGTTGTATTACAACAGTGACATGTAAATTGGAGTTAACATTAAGTGAATTAAATAAAATACAACTGAATTTGTTGGAAAACTATTTACGTTCCTTTGTAATGAAAAAACTTATAAACAATAATATTCACTTCCTAAACACTTTAATTAAAGTAGTGGCATTTACAAAATGCATTGGGGTTCTGCTTAAGTTAAGAAACGGAAACTGCTGAGTGCGAGCGAGTTGCAAGACACTTGTGACGTAGATGCGCAGAAAACCCTATTGTTGCGCACTAGATAGCGCTTTCTTTTTACTACGATGTCGCGGTCATAATGACCAGGCATCTAATATTAGCAAAATGTATTAATTTCCCGGCCTTCCTACAGGTGGACCCTACGCTACATTCGCCGGAAGGGATGCCTCTCGCAACTTGGCCACATTCAGTGTGGTTTCGAATGACAAGGATGATTACGACGACTTGAGCGACTTAAGTGCCGTGGAAATGGACTCTGTGCGCGAGTGGGAAATGCAATTTAAGGGTAATTAAATCGTAAATTACTTTAATCAATGCACATTTAGTTAACATATTTTTTGTATACACTATTTAGAAAAATATGAGCTGGTTGGCAAGCTTTTGCGTAAGGGCGAGGAACCGACCAATTATGACGAGGATGAAGACGAGGAAAATGTCAACAATGAGGATGCAGATCAAACAAACAGCTTGCGTAAACAACTACCCAAGTCGAAAACTGAGACTGATGACAAGAATCAAGAAAGTCACATTTTGCAAGGCAACAATGCAACCAAAACCAACGCACAAGATGAACCAATTTCTACCGACTGTTAGCGAATTCAGGTTTTTGTTTGGCTTTTGGATGTGGCTGTAATAGTTTATTTTCGGTTAGAAACACAAAAAAAAACTAAATAGCATTTCCGACTCGTTTGATGCTGCCTCTGCTCCTTTAACTGAAACTGAGAACAAGACCTAATTGGAAAACATTTAAAGAGAACACCCTAATTTGAGCCATACAAAACAAGGCATTGAATTCATCATGAACATTTAAAAAGAATTTAAAAGGTTATACAAAGGTTTTTTTTAATGTTATTCTTAGAGTGCAGCCTTGACAAAAGCTATAGTTGTTACTATCTATTTCACGTTGTGATGTGATCTTGTTCCATATATTATAGTAGTACATTCATACACATGTAACAAACGGAAATCATAAAATTAATTAAGGAGGAGGCCAATTTGTGAGGGTATGGGAGTCATTTTCGTGGCAATATAAATTTAAATGTAACTATATTTGAAATACAAATTAAATACTTAAACCTATCTATGTGTGCTTTGTTTGGCGGTTCGGGAAAACTTAAAAAAGTGAGCAACTTGACGAGGAAATCTCTTCGAGTGGAATTTTTACGTACGTCCGTACAAATTCCAACCGATATCCACCCGAGGGGATTTTTGTGTCACCACCGTTTGTCTTCTTTTTTTTATCCTTAGTCGACAGCAAATAATTTTATTGATTTTCTATTAAATATATTTTAAAAAAAATATAAGTATACAAAAATATTTGTTTACACATTTTGCAAAATATTGTGGGTTGTGGGAGCTATTGAATTGCCTATCGATTACAGAATCAAAAATACTTGAACGGTATTTTAGTATATATTTAAACGTATCGGGGCTGACAAAATGTCTTCAGGTGCAGTTCTGTCAAAATTTGTATTAACGTACATTTGATCTAAAACCTAATGTTACCAACTAAAAAACATGCGGCAAAGTAGTTTCGTTTAAAATCATCGGTTTATCTTAAAATATCTATAAATTATCTAAAAAGACTCTTATTGAAAACAAAAATTGGTGCCCTATTTATTGTTTTTAATATTACATATTTTCTAACTTAGTGTTGCAACACGATATCGTAAACATTTAAGTCACCTGTTTCGCGGGACGGAAACAAAATTCCAAACGTGTTCGACTGCCACATTGCACCGTTCCCACTATTCTTTAAGTAATTGTGATAGGTCAAACTAATTTACTAATTTCCCGAAATATATTTAGAAATTCAACTGACTAAAAATAAAATCTGTTGATTCTAGACAAAAGGTACATATATTTTCGGTCAAATATTTTCTTAATAAAAATTAAAAATAATTTTATATTATATTGTGAAAGAATATATATAGATAGATTTATTTTCGATTTTAGCAGTATGTTCTAGGAAATAATCCGAACGAAACAGCTGTTTGAACAATTATCGCCAGTTGATAACTTTTCGCATCTACCAAAGGCAACGAAACGCGAAATCGCTTCAACGCGTCCACAGTGGAGGTCCACCACCGTTCCGATAGTTCCCAATAATGTTATCCCCTTGAAAGTGATTTTGCCCCAAGTTATCGAAAAATTGTCCGTCTCTGAGACTATGTGTTGGGTTCTTTGTGGTTAACAAAATTTTCGGAAAATAATATTGGATTTTATGTAAAATATACATAATTGGCGTGATGACAGTTAGTTTGAGAATGATGCATATTTTGCGTTGATGCGCGATATCGATTCTGTGGCGTTTGTTGTTCGTTTGGTGTGTGTGGAAAATGTAAAAAATGTAAAAATGTACGAACAATCGTTGTCGTCGTCGTCGTCGTGGTGTATGTCGTATATGTCGTATTTGTCGGTTGTCGATTGTCGGTTGTCGTATTTTGTATGTATGTACATTAGTACGTGCTGTGTGTGATGTGATGTGCTGTGCTGTGTACTGGTGCTAACGACGCTGCGCTGTCTGTTACTGAGTACACAACATGTAGGGACGACACTATGTCGACGGTACGGCCACGGCAATCGCAATCGCAATTAGAAAAGTGTAAGCGAGATGACTATTGCAGCAGCTGCCTCTCCTCTCTCTCTGCTAGAGACATTGTACAGAGCAGAGCGGTGGAGAGCAGGGCACATACATACATACATGTATGTATGTACAATGCTAACTAGCGCGCGAGCGCTCTCGCCTCGCCGTTGCGGCAACGACATTGTCAACTTTAGACTTGTAGACTTATAGACAATATAGGATAGGAAAAGGAAAGGCAACGCAAGGCAAGGCAAGGATAGGAGCGAACGAAAGGCGCAGAAGGCGTAGAGAAAAAAATACCGACCCGAACTGGTGTACCACCTCCTCCCCATCTGCGTATATAAATATATACATATATACTCGCGTACGAATTTCTATGTACGCATGTATGTACGCTACGTATGTACATCTATGTATGTACGTACATATATCTCAAGAAGAAGAAGAAGCAGAAGAGGAGGAAGAAGAAGAAGAGGAGGAATACGAACAAGAAGAAGAAGAAGAGTATATGACGAATGATGAAGTGCTAGACAAAATAAATATGGACTATTTTCGGTGAATTCCTAAATCGGCTTTTGTGTGTGTGTTTTTTTTTTTATGTTTTTATGTTACATACTTTATATACGCTGTGTTTTGTGTAATTCTGCTGACCTGAAATCAAAAAATAAATAAAACAAAAAACAAAGTGTGCAGAATTAAATATTATGTGTGTGTGGTGTGTACAGAAAAAAGCGCAATAGGGAAGTTGACAAAAAAAAAAAAAGGAAGAGAGAAGGAATAAGAAAAACAAAAAATATTAATAATATTTGAAATCATTTTTGCGACTTTTCGAAGCCACCTCCTAACTGGTTTAACCACCGGTCGGAAAATGAAAAACCCCGCAGTGGTCCCAAAATAACAAAATAATACTTCAAAACACAGTCGGCGCAGCATCGATTTTTTCAAAATACACGCGATTGAATCGGTTCGGTTGGCCAAAAAAAGAAAAAAAAAAAAGAAAAAAAAACGTACCACCTTGAATCCCCAATATTTGTAAAGCATTCGCCCCCCAATCGATGGTATAAAAGAAAAAAAATAAAAACCCTACCCGAATGCATTGGAAAAGGTTTGGTCCAAGATGCAAAATCATACATAATAATAATATATGGTCATCGCTGATTTATATTCCCAAGGAAAAGGAACTGAGGAACAGTAATCCACTGGAAGCCTTACGCAAAAGAAATGGACACATCAAATGCCAGCGCTAAATCAAAGACGTCTGCGTCGGGCGGCAGTAGTATTAATGGTTTAGGAACCCAAATCAAGCATATATCGTCGCAGGACATCGGCTCCACCAGCGTTTCTGTCCAGGATGAGAAGAGCGAGTCGTCGTCGTCGTCGTCATCGTCATCATCCTCGCCGCAGTCCACCCTGCACCCGGTAGTGGGTCAGCATCAGAATCCGACTCTGAACCAGAATCACAATCTGAATCCGAATCAGAGTCAGAACCAAAACCAGAATCCAAGTCAGAGTCAGAGTATATCGAAGGGTTCGACGACTGCCCTGGCGGTACTGCATCTTCCTCCGCCAACGGCGACCGCCTTAGTTCAAGCAAGTGCCAATATCCCGGATCTGGGCTCCATGCCGCGTGCACGGCCATCGTTCGTATCGAACAGTACCAGCACCACCTCCTCATCGACGACCACCTCCACCTCCACCTCAACGACGGATGGCGGCAAGCCCATGGCCGTGGCAGCGATTCCCCCGGAATCCATCTCCATATCGGAGCCCACCTGCTGTCCACCTGCCTCGGCGGTAAACTCGATGACCAGTGCCTGTGACTTTGACTCCGATACGGAACTCTCCATTGTGGCAGCCGCTGCGGCGGTATCCGCTGCTTCAGCCGGCATCGATTCGAGGTCCCCCTCATCTCCGCCACCTGCGCCGGCATCCGCATTAATGCCCAGCCTGAATTCCAGCGCGGGAGGAGGAGGCGCTGCAACCATGGCCGGCAACCAGGCGGGCTTTGGAACGGGATCAGGAGCCTTGGTGGGGAACACCAATGGCCACAGCAACACCTCCAGCAGCAGCACTCACCTGAGTCTGAATGCCAAGCAGCAGCGCCAGCAGAAACGACGGAGGGAACGGGCCCAGCGTTTGCAGGCGGAGCGCGACAGTCGATGTAATGCCAGCTCGCTGGGCGGCACCTTCATTGCCGGCTCCTCTGTGGGTGCCGGCAGTGCCATGAGTGCAACCAATGGGAGTCAAGGAGGAGCAGGAGTTGGAGGCGGAGTGGGACCAGGTGGAGGCCTCGTCACGCCCAGTGGCGGCGGATCATCGGCGATGGCAATGGGCAATGGATCGGCGGCAGGACCCGGCAACAACAATGGCATGATATACCACATCAATAGCGCTGGCAGCATGGGCGAGGATAGCAACAATTCGAATGGCAACTTCACCAGCAGCAGCAATGGGAGCAACAACCTGCTGCCGCCCACAGATAGTATTGCATCTCTGCTTCTAAATCCACCACATTCCCCCGAGTGCAACACGGGCCTGATGGCCACGCCCAGCGATAGCGAGGGCGAGTCCCTGGACGAGGATCTGCTCTCGACCTCGTCCTCGTCGACGCTGCTCCTGCCGCGGGACAAGCCACCGCCTCGGCCACCACCTCCGGTGCGAAGAAAGCTGCCGCGATCTCCGGTGCTCGAGGAGGAGATCATCGATGGCTTCGCTATTCTGGAGTTTAAGACATACGAGGATCTTGAGGTAGGTGTTTTCATTGCATTCCCACGGCTTTTCCATTAATAAAACATCTATTTTCCTTCTAGTTTGCCATCAAATTGGGACAAAAACGCAAGGAGAAACGACTTTCGGCACTGGACGAGCTAACCTGTACCTACAGCATAGAGGAAATGAAAATTCCAAAGGTTATCGATACGGGTCAATCGCAACCTTTGCGTGTCACCAGCCTTTCCACACTCACGGTTAACAACAACAATCTGAATCTTAAGGATAACCCCCAGCCTCTTCATCGTGCCGGCAATGTCATGGGCAGCAACAACAACGTTAACAACAACAACAATAATAATAGTAATAATAATAATAACAACAGCATAGCCAGCAATGGACCCAATGCGAATAGCAATAGCAATAGCAATAGTATGGCCAATGTGGTCTATCTGCTGCCCTCGGTGAACATTGGCAATGTTTTGGAGGCCGAAACGGAGCCCCGAGATCACTGGCGATCCGAGTACGGGCAGCAGCAGGATCAATTGCAGTCGGACAATAGCGCGGTGAACAGTAAAAGTAATAACCTTAGTGATGATAATCAAATGAGCAACAGCAACAGCAACAACACTAGCAGTAGTCACCAAATAAATCACACCAACCAAGCGAGCAAACAGCCAGCGGAAGGAAGCAGCAATGCAGCAGCGAAAATCCAAGTAAACAGCAGTGCAGTGAGCAGCAGTACAAGATTTTTGGAGAACGACAACGATTCACTTATGCTGGATATCAGCCTGCCACCGCTGGGCGTTGGTGGCGCCGTATCATCATCATCATCATCATCGCACAGTCATGATCATATTGACGTTGGTATGATTCACGCCAGTTGTACTGGCGGCGATGCCAAAAAATCTCACAATTCCCCCGCCACAAGTAGTAGCACCGTTGACCAATTACATGTGACCAAAACGCTGCCCACGCACACGCACCAGCTCAATAATCTAATATCAAGTGATCTTACTGCTGCCGCAGCCGCCAGCGCAAACAATAACCACCTGGGTGTATGCAAACTGGGTGGATCGCAATCAGCGCAGGTCGTTAAAGTGAGTCTTATCATTTATCATATTACCAATTCGCTTATCTGTCTCATTATCATTAGAAATCGAATGGTTTGGAGAACATGGAAACCGTGACGACATCGGCGACCTGTCGCTCTCTGGAAATCCAGGAATCACCAAGCGTTCCCGCGCAATCCTTTGGGCCCAGCAGCAGTATAAAGAAGGAGAACGAGCAAAGTGATCTTTTGAATGACGTAAGCCCTGAATTCCCGCCATTCTATATGGTTTATTTAATCGATTATCATTTTTGTCCAGGCTTCTATTAATTGTAGCAGCAACAGCAAAGGAAATAATATCGTAAGTATATTTTAAAAGGCCTAAACCAAACAGTTCTAACACTCCTTTTTTCCAGTGTGATAATGTCAGCAATGATAAAAAGGTATGTGATTGCCTACAAGGTTTTTTTTGTACCAATGAATCCCCTGAATACGCCTAATTTGAAAATGAAGTTCGCCTTGAATTGAATGTTTTCTTTATTTATATTTCTAATGTTGAGGAACTTTTATGTGATTTGTTATAATTGTTATATTAATTAATTTTGTAGAGTTAATTACAAGCTATAGGCCATGTATAGTTTAAAACTTAAAGTTAGACTTTAATAAATATATTCCTAATTGTTCGCATTAGAAGACTCCTAAAAAAATTATAAATTCCATATGTCTGTTAAAAGAAAATACTTTAAGATGAAATTGATCGTAGAAAACAATTTACAGAATATGAAAATAAATTAAATGACATATTTACAATTTTTTATAAATTTATTAAAATGAGAATAGCACAGAATTTAATCTTATCTCTATGTTCCTCAATATACTTCTGTCTCTTTCGATCTCACTGCAAAATAAATTGATTGAGAAAAAAATGCAAGCTGTTCTATAATATATTCATAAGAATAACAAATTATAATAGCCTAAAGGCAATATTATTTTGAGAACCTAAGTAAGAAATAAAACATATTTGTTAGGGTGTATATAAAAGTTAGGGTGCTATAATAGTCACTTTGATTCCCATCCCATTGCATTTTTATAACTTAAATAATAAAAACCCTTTGTGCTTGCAGAATTCTGAACAAATATTTGATATTGATAACCCCCCAACGCCCATGAATGTTTCAAATACTTCTTCGTGTCAGGATCGATCGACTTCCCGCAAGCTATCCGACCTGCCGCACCTGAAGAAAAAGAGTGCGGCGTGTGGAGATGGTGGCACAACCTTTTCGGGAGTACCTTTTGCACCGTCGATGGGCACGGTGACGGCAGGAACTTCAGAAACTCCGGATGGAAGTAAAGCTTTAAACATAAAAAACACATCGGAGAGCAGTTCACAAGGCAAGGCAGCGTTGCATGTGGGTGCTTCTGTCTCCGCATCCTCGGCGACGGCGGGGGAATCTGGGAACCGGGAGCTGGGCATGCTGCAGAAATCCACGCCCGAGAAGACGCTCTATCCCAGCATGTGCGTGCCGCCCTCTGTTTCGGCAGTGCAGGTGAGTTATCCTTATGCTTAACCCCTTTTTCAAGTAACTAATTGTGGCTTTACCTCTTAAACAGTTTCCCAACGTTGGACTATCGGCTGGAAATGAGAAATGTGTGTCAACGGTTGCATCCGACATTGATCAAAAGATTATGTTCAACGCCAAGACAACAGTTTCAAACGGCTTGTCATCGGGGGTGCAACGGTCAATGGTTCCATTACTATCTGCTGCGCCATCGCCGGCTGCGGTTACACTAGCCAGTCCGTTTGGCGCACACATGACCACACCGAATGCCGCCGGACTTTCCATCTTGAGTTCGGCCTCCAGTGTGATTCTGGCGAGCAGTATAAAATCAAATGATAACTTCTCACGAAGTAATAGCAGCAGCAGCAACAATAATGGCAGTTCGAATGGCCAGGGACAGTTGCCGTCGTCCGTCGTGGGATTGCCGAGCACGCCAGAGATTGCGAAAAACAATTCAGCACCAACCTCCTCACCAACCAATCCCATAGTCAATGGCTTCCTTAGTGTTTATCCGCCTGCCAGCAATGCGACTTCGTCTGCAGTCACGACCAGTACATTGCCGCGTGTCTCGCCCAATGCCAGCAATAAATTAGTGCCGCCACCGGTGGTCTCCACATCCATTTCGATTAACCCAAACTATGTGGGAATCCCATCTGGTGGAGCGACATCAACGTCCGGCATGGGAAAGGTGGTCTTCGGCGCCGGCGGGAATGCCATTGTGGGCACAGGATCTCCGCTGCTTTTTCCCGGCGCACCACCTGCTCCCATCTCGCATGTGGCCACGGGCGTGCCCATGATCATCCAAGCGCCGCCATACCGAGCACCATATGGGAATTATCCCCTCTATGCTCCTTATAGCGGCCTTACGCACGGGTCGTACCTGCCTCCAGTGCTGCCGGTTGCCGCGTCCAACATACCGCCTCCTGCCCAGCACCGAAGCTCGGATAGCCGGAACAGCCGGGAATCGCCGGCTGCGATGAAGGCGAACCCATCGAACATGGCGATGAGTGTCTCGATGACACCCAACCTGCGATCCATAACGCCACTCAATAATAGCTGTGCAATTTCCAGCGGCGCATCGCAACCCGTTGTGACGGTCGTTCCTTCGGTGGCGAACTCATCTCAAGCCCTCTCGCTAAGCAATCCACATATATCTCATTCCCATCATGTGCCTGTCTACGCCACCGGTGCATTTTCCTCCGCGGCAGCCGGGACAACTGGCCCGAACTCCGGACTATCCACTCTGGCGGTGACCTCGCTCTCAAGTTCGGCTGCCCCGCAATCGCACTTCCCGCAGTCCCAGCAGATGCTCTCACAGAGTGGCAACTTCTCGTCTGTCTCGCATATGCTGGCGACGCACTCGATGCCATCGCAGAATCAACCTTTGGTGCGTTGCGGGAATACACTGTATTCATCTGCATCCGCCGCTGCCTCCAACTTTAGTCCCTCGGTTCTCGCCGTTCAAAGTTTAACGACAGCGGTCACGTCGAGCTCCTCATCGCCATCAACATCATCAGCGTCATCATCTGTGATCCAGAAGGTTATTTCCCCCAAGGGAGAGAGCCCTTGCAACAAAGATCGGGATCCCAGTTACAGGTGGGTAGCAAATAATAGCTTATTTTGCCATGAAAGGATACAGTATTGATCATTTGTTTCCCCTGCAGTACAAATATGCGGTCCCACGGTGCATCAACAATACTGCCTCCTGTCGTTTCGCAGGGCATGAGCATGGGATCCTCATTTTGCGGTATTGCCCCAGGTCAATATGGAGGTACAGGTACCCCAGTTTTATCCTCGAGTTCTTCAATGCCGCCAGGACTGGGCAATCTCTCATACTCTTCGAAGGCAGCGCTATGGTTGAAGTATGCATCAAACACTTGTCTTCATATGTGTCCAATTAACTAACAAGTTGTCCCTTAATTACAGCTCTCCTGCCAACGCAGTGGTAACCACATGTGCTCCCTCTACACCCATCGTATCGAGTGGCAGTGCCCGTCCGACTCCGCCGCTGTCCAACTGCTCGAGCATGGGCATCGGCATGGTGAATGCGGCATCGACGGCGAGAAGTTCTTGCAATGCCATATCGCCTCTATCCATTCCCGCGACCGCTGGCATTCACGTCTCCTCCACAAATCCCTCTTTTCAGTCCTCATCGAACTACTTCCCAGCACCCTTAGCGCCGCCACCATCTTCCCCATCGCCAGCCACCTCTTCCGCGGCCATCATCAGCTCATCCGCTTCGCAATTTCCGGCAGTGTCGCACTCAATGAGCAGCATTGTAACGACGGCGGGAGCCACCACGACCACGGCCTCATCTATGTCACAGCCCACGGTGGCGGCGATATCGAACCCGGTTACAAATGCGCCGCATCCCTTTTCCGCGGAATCGCTTTTTCAGCCAAGTAAAAGTAAGTGTTTCCCACATTTCTCCTTTAAAAGAGCTTGTATAAAATGTATCAAATCATTACTTTTGCAGATGATCAAGCTGATTTGCTGAGGCGAGAGTTGGATAGCAGATTCCTGGACAGATCTGGCTTAGCTGTTACCCCTACACCGCCATCATCAACGTATTTACGAACCGATCTCCAGCACCAACAGCACGCACATCTCCATCAGCATCCGCAGTTGCTTCCGCCAGTGTCAGCTTCATCAACTCCCCTAACAGCTGTGCAACCGTCTTCTGGACAAATATTTCCCCCGCCATTATTTAAAGATATCTCCAAAATGTCGTCCGTCGATCCTCAGTTCTATCGCACAGGCATGGGATTGCCAACGGGAGGCTACTCAGGATACACCTCGGCTGGCCTTTTGCACAGTGGTTTGGGAGGGCCAACGCCTTTCATGCCTCCCAACCACCTTACTTCCTTTGCTCCTAAGGTAAGAATAACGGGTATCACATTTGGGCTACTAGTTAGGTTTTTAGATACGTTTTCTCAATGTCATGTTGGGGTTCAAGTTAGTTAACTCTCAGAGAATGAAGAATTCTTTAGGAAGAGTAATTCGTTTTCTCAATGTGATGTTAATTTTACGAAAGAGAAATCCTTAGACTTTCTTTGCTGCTAAGTTATGAAGAACAGATATTAGCCAACTGAGTTTTGGGCTACTAGTTAGGATTTTAGAGCCGATTTCTCAAAGTCATATTAAAGTTCTAGTTTGCTGTCTGTGTCAGAGATGTAAGATTTGTTTGAAAAAAAAATTCGTTTTCTCAATGTGATGATAAGTTTAAGAAAGACAAATCCTAACAGAGTTTGTTACTCGGCTTGACAAACCTGAATAAGATTAGTAGGCCAGCTTTAACTGGAACTGGCCTCCTGTTAAAAGTTTTTTGTCTAATTAAACCTAACATGATGTGGAAAAACTTATTTTTATCGAATGAGCAATTAAACATAATGACTAAAGTTAACATGAGATTGGGAAATTGGCGTTAAATTCAGCAAACTTTAACTGGACTTTAACCTCTAGTTAAAAGTTTTTAGTCGGACAAAACCTAACATGATATTGAAAAACTTAATTTTATCGAATCGGCAATTTAACCCAACGATATAAGTTAACCTGATATTGAGAAAGTGAAATATTTATGGTACTTAATAGTTGAAAATCTTTTGTTGGTGTCATAGCATCCGTTCTCGTTTTAAGTTAATTATATTTTAATTGGTCAATTATTCTTAAACTATGTTATTTTAATCTAATCGTTTATTTTTTCTTACAGAAAACTGGTCGTTGGAATGCCATGCATGTTCGAATCGCGTGGGAAATCTATTACCACCAAAACAAGCAGAGCTCTGAAAAGACAGGGTTTCCGACGGCGTCATCGAATGCCTCCTCGATCAGCGCACCAATTCCTCCTGGCAACCTGATCAGCGGAGGCGGCGGTATGCCCAGTGGAGCCAACACGCCGGTGAATAATGTGGCAGCCATCCCGGCGGTTGGCGGCGGTGTCCTGGTGTCCAATGGTCCTGGATCAGTGCTCGGCATGAAGACAACGCCAAATATGGGTCTCAATACTCCGCCACAGCATATTCTTCATCGGGCGAATGAGATGCCGCCGTCGGCAGCGTTTGCCAGCTCTCTGCCAGGTCGATTGGCCTTCGAGGCGTCTCCTCTGGCCGCGAGTTTCATTGGAGCACCCCCTAGTCATATTGGTAAGTAGAGAAATGCGTAATCATCATTGCACCTTGTCATCTCATGCAAATTGTTTCGACAGGAACAGCTGTTTCCCCCTTTGGACGCTATGTGACTCCGTTTGGTTTCACAGGGCTAACACATTTCGGTGGCCACTTAGACTCGTGGAGGTAAATAAAGAACTTATTTATTACTAAAAACAATCTATATTTGAAGGCTATGATAAAATTTTCTGTTAGAAAATACAATATAACAAAATTTTTTTTTATAAGCCATTTTTTTTTTTGTTAATATATAGGATAAATACTTATTTTTATTATTATAAAGGATAATTATTTATTTTTATTTAATCAAAATGAAAGGGATGGCCTTCTTCTGATAGTCATGTTCTCCAAAAAGTATATTATTCATAAGTACGAAGGTCATATGCTTATAAGTAAAAAAGAATTTAAGACTATAAGTTTGTAAAACGAAAGTTATTGAATTATTCATTTGTTAAGTTTAAAGAATTATTATAAAAAAATAAATTATATTTAAAAATTTATTTCGCTTATAGTTACATTTATAATTGTATAATTCAAATTTTTTTAGTCGACATTTTTAAAGAAGGGTTTTATATCAATGTACATATATTTGTATTGGCTACGTTTGCTCAGTATTTTACAAACTTTTGTAAGAACACTGCACACACTTTTTAGGAAAGATGGTTATAGTAAAATTTTATGAACTGGAAACTGGGTTCTTTTGTTTTTTATAAATTTCCCTTGTTAATATATTTTCGATTTTTGTTTTTTAGGACAAATGCAATGCAACGGAGTGTCGCATATCATCCCTCGTCGGCGGCGGCGTCTCCCAACTGGCCGGTAAAGACGGATCCTGGCCTGGACAACGCGCGGCGCGAGGCCGAGGAGCGGGAACGGGAGCTGCGGGATCGCGAGCAGCGGGAACGTGACCGCCAGCGACGTGAGCGGGAGGAGCGTGAGCGCAAGGAAAAGGAGGAGAAGCTGAAGCGCGAACAGCAGGAACGGGAACGGGAACGAGAACGCGATCGCAAGGAGCGCGAGCGTGAACGGAGGGAGATAGAGCGGCGGGAAATGGAGCGGGAGCGGATGCAGCAGCAGCAGCGGATAAACGAGAGCAACAAGCAGGCTGCGATCCAAGCGGCGGCTGCTTCAGCGGCACCCGTACGCGATCGCTCTCCCCATCGGAACGTGGGCGAGATGAACACCGAGATTCGGATCAAGGAGGAGCATCCGCGCACCAAGGACGAGCAGGATGTGATGCTGCTGCGTGCCTCGGCCGCGGCAGTCGGTGTCGGTGATCCGCGCTATCATTCCTCCTCGTTAGCAGCTGCGCAAGCGAATGCAGCTGCAGCGGCGGCCCACCATCATCATGCCAACTTCATGGCAGCCAGTCGACATGGTTTGGCGCCACCGCCTTCGCACCTGACGCGCACCATGATGCCGCCCACCTTGAGTGTGGGGCACTTTGGTGGACCAGCTCCCCCGGGCTGGGGCATCGATCCCTACCGCGATCCCTATCCCATTCTCCGCTACAACCCTATCATGGAGGCTGCTCTGCGACACGAGGCCGAGGAGCGACAGAAGGCGATAAATATCTACGCAGCCCAGTCTGCGGCCCATTTGCGAAGCAAGGAGCCAAGTCCCATTCCCCCTTCGGTTGGTTCTCTGGGCCCACCACCGCCCCACCATCGGATGCAGATAGTATCCGGCGGCGTTGTTCAGTCATCAGGGGTTCAGCAGCCCGGTCCGCCGAATCAGCAGCAGCAGCAACAGCATTCTGGTGGGCCCGCCATGGGCAAGAACCCCGGGCCGCCGGCACCAGGAAGCATTCCAGTCCAGCACATGATTAGCGTCGATTCGATGGGCCAACAGAGTGTCACCACAAAGAAGGAGGCGGACCACACGATGGGCATTGTCTCGAATGCAGGTGGTGTTGGTCTGAGCTCAGTACCTGGCGGTGTAATCGGAATATCTCCAGTGTCATCAGTGGCACCAAGTCGATGATAAGAAAATCGTCGTCGTTACTCTAACCAAAATTGTAGAAGCGAATAAGACAAAGAGATTTTTTAAAAATTTCGATCACCACCACCAAAATGTCATCATATACGCAAGAGTCCCATCCTAATTACCTCCTCCCAGCATCATTTTGAGCCTGAGAGAACACCAATAAATGAAGCGCAACGCTTTTGTAAACTATAATTCTTGAATACACACCACACACACACACTACACTACATTGATTTGTAACGTGAGGAGATAGACGAAGGAGAAGTTTGTGGCAAACAAAAATCAAATTAAAAGAGGTTAAGACTTCCTTATACTTCAGACCTAGCATTCAACCTAAGCACTGAGTCCCCCAAATTGGCAAAATACTTTCCTCGATCTTAATATGGTCGCGCGCGTTGAAACGTCACATATAAGTAATACGAACTTTACTTATTTTTAATAAATACAAATTACAAGCATAAAAGTATATTTAGGTTCGCAAATTTAGTTTAAGTGTATTTGTATTATTTGTATAATATTAATGTAAGCTTAAGAACAGCCCCCGAGACATGTTGAGCAAGAAATAATTATAATTTGATTGTACATATACTTATATACAAAGAACTCTCATAGTTATATGACATCAACATGCAGCCTATGGAATCCAAACTATCATGCACATGATACATAACTCTATGTATATCAGTGACAGCTTCATTCCCTTTGTGCATTACGTGTTTAAGGACTAATTATCATATATGCAATTTATGTAAAAATTGATAAAACTAAAAATAGAATCATTACAAAGAAAAAACCTATGTTTTTCACTGGCCTAGATTTTAGGGGTTTCCAGAAGTAACTCTCATTTGGATGGAATATCTTAAACATATATAGATGCCTAGGAAACCTGGGTAAGACCTGATCCTAATTTTAAAAAAAATGATGGATTGGGAATTAATTTGGTAATTAAAAAAAAGGTTGGTATTGGTAGGGATAATATCTTGTAATATAAAACATCAAAAAAAATTTGTTATCGGTGCAAATCAATAAAAGTCGAAGGTCGAACAAATGTGATGGATATGTTGATGAATAGGTTTTCATACCAAGTTCTCGATATAAAACAATATACTTACCTTCACACTAATATTTTACAAGGTGATGCCCTTGACACAAATTAATACAAAATATTCCTATTGGAGTGCCAGAAAACACCTGAAAAAATAGTTTTCCAATATTGGCCTCTCGCTCTTTTTCACGACTAAGACTTAAGTTCGTCCTATTAGCAACGTAGGAAAAGATTTCCCGTCTTATATATGAAAATTGAGCAAAAAGTATTTTCCTCATAAGAAATCGGTTTTTGGGTCAGAATATGGAATGCCTCGTTGTGCTCGTAGTTTAATTTCTAATCCATTGGCATTAAAACCTGAAAACTTTTAATTTTTTCCAATTTTCGCAAAAAAACGTGATGTTACCCCTTATAAAATATGCGAAAATGGGCCAAAAAATAAATTTTTCTTTAAGTGATGGGGATCGTTGGCATAGGTCGTAAGCTGCTCAAAACAGTCACTCTTTTAGCTGTAAGTCTTGATTTGGCTGAACTACGATTAAAAAACCGCGAGAAAAATGTGTATTTTTGACCAAAATCTGAATCCCTTTTTCCAGCCTAAAAAATCAGAGTTTTGGATGCCGTAAAGCTTATAAAAGTCAGAAAACCGAATGCCATACCTCGTTGTTCTCGTAGTTTAATTTCCAATCCATTGGCATTAAACCCTGAAAACGTTTAATTTTTTCCAATTTTCGCAAAAAAACGTGATGTTACCCCTTATAAAAAATGCGAAAATGGGTCAAAAAATAAATTTTCCTTAAAGTGATGGGGATCGTTAGCATACGTAGCAAGCTGCTCAGAACAGTCACTCTTTTAGCTGTAAGTCTTGATTTGGCTAAACTACGATTAAAAAACCGCGAGAAAAATGTGTATTTTTGACCAAAATCGGAATCCCTTTTTCCAGCCCTAAAAAATCTGTGTTTTGGATGCCGTAAAGCTAATAAAAGTCAGAAAACCGAATGCCATACCTCGTTGTGCTCGTAGTTTAATTTCCAATCCATTGGCATTAAAACCTGAAAACTTAATTTTTTCCAATTTTCGCAAAAAAACGTGATGTTACCCCTTATAAAAAATGCGAAAATGGGCCAAAAAATAAATTTTTCTTTAAGTGATGGGGATCGTTGGCATAGGTCGTAAGTTGCTCAAAACAGTCACTCTTTTAGCTGTAAGTCTTGATTTGGCTGAACTACGATTAAAAAACCGCGAGAAAAATGAGTATTTTTGACCAAAATCTGAATCCCTTTTTCCAGCCCTAAAAAATCAGTGTTTTGGATGCCGTAATGCTAGTAAAAGTCAGAAAACCGAATGCCATGCCTCGTTGTGCTCGTAGTTTAATTTCCAATCCATTGGCATTAAAACCTGAAAACTTAATTTTTTCCAATTTTCGCAAAAAATCGTGATGTTATGAAAAATGCGAAAATGGGTCAAAAAATAAATTTTTCTTTAAGTGATGGGGATCGTTGGCATAGGTCGTAAGCTGCTCAAAACAATCGGTCTTTTAGCTGTAAGCCTTGATAAGTATTTTTGACCAAAATCATGGAATTATGGTTAAATAAAAAGGGAATACGCTGTTCTTGTCAGTTTTAAATGTTTTGAAGTCTTTAATCAGCTAGCCATTAGCGGTATAAGAACTCCGATCACCAGTCTTCAATAACCACAGCGAAAGTCCAATTTTTAAGAACATTTTGCAGGAAAATTGTATATTTTCATCTTATTCCAGCTTATATTATATATTGATAGATCATTGGAAAGGGGTATCATTTTGACATTTATTTAGTAGTTTGTTTTATTTATCTAGATTTTTAGTTTTAATTGTATCGGATTTTTATTTAGAAAGGCATGCTAAAATAATGCCCATGATCGGGGGCCACTCGAAATCTCTATAAAAACCTTGGTGGTCCAGAATTGTATGTCCCGGAATGTTGTGGATGTGATGTTGGCGATGGTTGACCCTGCCGCAGGATTTCGAATGGCGAATTCGAACGCTGCATAAAGTGGTGATAGTTGTTTGTTGGCAGTTGGTGCTTTAATTACAGATGTGATATATTTAATTAGGGATATAGTTATGGGATAAAATCAGTATAACAATGACTAACCTGTATATTTCGAAGGGTCATAGAACCGACAGCACTTCCAATTATATGAGGGCTCGGGCCATCGCCTAAATCTAATTGCAAGCTCTCGGACATGTCGTTATTACTGCTTACTGCGCGTCCGCCCATGTTGCCTGGGCCGCATCCAGCTCCATTGTTCGTCAGGTGGAGCTGTCCCAGCGAGGCGGTGGCCATCGCCACATCGGGCATCATCTCGGACAGATGGCTATTGGCCGCGTCCAGGCCACATGCGCCGCCCTCGGCGCCCATGTCCAGTCCCAGGCCATTGCCGTGCGGGAACCGGAAGTCGCCCTCGGTGATGAGGGCCGGCAGGTCGTTGCGCTGGTGCACCGATGAGGAGAGGCGCGAGTAGCTGCACTGCAGCGTGGGACCCGAGCCGGAACCAAATGCATTGGCCACGCCCATCAGGCCGTTCGAGTGGTGGCGTGGGAAGGTGAGATTTCGACTGTAGCACGGATGGGCGGCGTCGGTGCCGCACGACGCCACGGATGAGCCGCCCATGGGCGACAAGAACGACGGTGCAACGGTGGTGTGTCGCGAAACTGAGCAAGTGGCCGCCGGCGATGGCGGCGGGCTTTGATCCTCGTCCTCCAGCAGGGAGTCGTCCTTCTGCGACGTCGTGGCAATTGTCTCCTCGGCGTGGCTCTCGTTCCTGCCCGGATTGGTTTGCAGGGCGATTTCTAGGAGGTCGGACACCTCGTCGGGCAGATTGAATTCCCTTACCACTCGCAGCCGTATTTGCCGATCGATTTCACTCTTCGAGGAGAGCGGCAGCAACAGAGCACGCTGGCACATGGGCGACTGGCGCAGCTTGTGCTCCCGCTTGCGCATCGCCAACAGGGTTTGGTTGTCCGGTGGTGGTATTACAGCGGCGCCTACTAATATATCAACATTTCCATCAGTACTACGGTTTTCTACTGTGCTAAGATCACTATTCGCCTTTGAATTCATATGCGACACCATGTAGAGGGTGTCCGGTATGTCGGGGGGATGTCGACACCGGCGCATACGCATTAGCTCAACCTGATGGTGTGACGATGACATTCGATCCTCCAGCAGGGCCTTGACCTCCTCGAAGTAGGGCATAAATAGGCGGGGCCGCACGTACAGCCCCTGGTTTTTGCCCCCACGAATCCAGGCATTGATACGTAAGTTCTCTCGATCATCGCCGATCATGTGCGATGGCGGTGTGCTCACCAGACCCCGTCGAATCGCCTGGCAGAGGACCTCGCAGTGCGGCGGCAGGACATGATCCATGCGCACCAGCGGCAACAGTTCGGAGAGTATTTCGCGCAGCTCTATGTCGCTCAAGTCGCGTTTCTTCACCCCCTTGCGCGCCACCGAGTGGGCTGTGTGGGATAGCAGGTTCGGTTCCCGATCCTCCATGCGCCGGATGAGCTCCTGCTCACCCCACTTGAGTACGGCCTGCAATACCTCCAGTTCGGAGGCTTGTAGAAAGTTACTATGCAGAATATGTATTAACTGAGATTTATCGAGTTGATGCAACACAGGCGAGGAGCTCACAGCGGCGAATTCCTCCCGCAAATACTGACAAGCTTGGCGAAAGACCCAGGCGGATCCATAGGGCTGGCAGCCCCACTTCAGGACTGTGGGTAACGTCTCAATCGATAGCCATTCCAGAATCAAATCCTCACAGCCCTGAGCCAAAATATCCAGCTCCAAGAAACGACCGATCTGATATAACTCCATGGCCTCCTCCAGCGTTGTGGGTCTTACCCGTCCTGTGTTGGTGAGAGCGTGTACCTCCCCTAGGGAACCGGCCGATGTGCCCGATCCCACGCCTCGCAAAATCAATGTCAAGTCCACCGAGTCCAAGTAGATGGCCTGCAGCAGTACACGCGCATATCTTTTTGGTATAACAGTTTCATCTAATACGATGCGTGTGGGCACATGCAACGAACGCTCCACGTACTCGTCAATATTGCGTGTACGACGCGCAATTAGATTCCGGAAAAATGGTGACCTCGCGCTCAAGATCGCTTTATGGCATGGCAGTTCGATCTTCGGCCGGAAGCCGTACTCCGAGGTGCCCGAGTCCTGTCGCAGATAATCGTTGCTACCGTCCGCCGTGAAGACAAGGGCTGCATCCGCATAGTCCCCCGTTTCCAGCAAATAGCGCAGATCGTGCTCGAGGGGATTCGGTGTTCCAAAATCCTTGCCCAACTGTCGCAATAGACCAATGTCAATGTTCGGATCGTGGGGACAAAGATCACCGGTGTATAGGTAGCGCAAGAGCGATGAGAAAAGTTGCACATCTATGGGGGAAGTGGGTAGCTCGAGACATATGCGCGCTCCGAAACCAGGACATCCTGCCAGCAGGTCCCGAAAATATACACAACGTGCCGATAATATTGCACGATGGACTGAGAATATCGTTCCACGAAAGACCAGATCACAATCGGTGCACAGATTCTTCTCATAGATGGCAGCCAGGTCCTGCTTAAATGTGGCTGCCGGCGGTCGTGCCAACTCGGCCTGCACCTGTAAGACAATTCGGTTAATAGATCACCAAGTAAGAGATTATAGGGAAATGTTATGCTAACCGACAAATCCCTCAGAGCCGACAGTGCCTCGAACTCCTCGCACAGAGCGGCCAGCTCAACGGGTGCCCAATCGGAGACGAAATCTCTAAGCACGCGAGCGTGATCACAGGCCTTGGAGGAGCGCCGTCGCCGTATGAACTTGCGTTTGAGGGTGGCAAAGCCGGTGGCACGCTTCCTCCTCTGATCCCGATGGTAGTGTGCTCCACTGATGACGATGCCCGGAGCACCACCGGCATTCCCACTTGGCCCGCAGCTACTGCCACTGCCGTAAGCACCTGCTCCGCCGGACATCTCGCCCATGCCCATGGGCAGAGCGGATAGGTTGCCATTCGAGCTGCTGGAATTGCTGTTTCCCCCGCTTCCCGATGAGGCCACCGTGGGATAGCTGCTGCTCGACGTGTTGGCACCCATTCTGAGTGTGTGTGGGCTGGCCGGCAGATCCGGATCAGATGCCAAATACTAGACTGACTGCGGTACTTGGTGTCTATGTTTTTATGCAGGGCATGCACAAGGCATTATATCTTTTACTTTCATGTCTATAGTGTCGGTATATATGGGTTTACTTGTAGCAGCGCGTTGTTAACAACCAGATTCTGATGAAAATAATATTTTCAAGATTAAAAAAGGCTTAATTTTGGGTATTATTTGCCAAGTACCTTGTTTGTGCATTTTATAAATTCAGCTTTTGGGACCTCAAAGTCCTGGAACCCTTAAGAAAAAGGTATTTTCCTGTGGACATGATAACACCTGACAGATTTTTCTGAAATAAAATAAAAATAAGTAGTTTTTGTAAGTAGACTGAAGCTATTTGTAGCCTTATCTTAAATGTTATTGTTTTAGTTTCTATGAATTAATAGATATCAAATGCTCCGTAATAATAGAGGAAGTACTGAACCTCAAAGGAAATGGACTGTATTTTTTTTTTCAATTTAAAAAAAATGATATAAGACTTTGCCAAAGATAAACTAATGAGTAATGAAGGCATGACTATACAAACAAATGTTTTTAATACTTGTAAATATTAAGATATTAGAATTCCTATAGGATAGGAATTTAAAAGAAATGAGAAATGCTGGTAACATATTTTGACCACGCCTTTTCCGCCCCCGCAACTGTTATTAATGAAACCCACATACATATGTATATACAATTTGCATGTATATTTTGGGCAGATTAAGTAACTTTTCAATAAGTTCAGCTTATTTCTTATCACTTGGTACCAACCTGTGCTATTACATTCAGTCTTCGAGATCCAATTGTTTGCAGTTTTTGATAAGAAGCCCACCGATGGGCAAGCTTTAATCCCCCAGCTCTCAGAACTCCTTCATGATTGGATTTTCCTTGCTGGTGGAAAAACGAAGGCTGCAGAATTCAGCCTTGAAAATGCAATGCAAGCTAATAAACAATGTTGTAACCTAGAAGATATTATTTGGGTGGAATTAACGCATACATATCGCTGGACATGGGTGTACATACATACCGACAAAACAAACAACGTTATATTATGTACATAGTTTTCATGAGCATTGTCTACATTGACCCACATATGTTTGTATGTATGTTCGAAAGTAAATAGGACATTCCAACTGAACGAAAAAACGAAACAAATTGTTTAACTATTAAAAACCAAATATTTCACTTGAAAAAAATATAGTTTCTTAACACCAAGGAAATGTAGAACATTTATTTCTCACAAATAGTTCACTGATACACTTTTAAAACCCTTAAAACGAGCGTTTTGCATTCTATTATTTCGTTTCTCTCAGGTCCACCAAATACATACATACACACTCTCTTATGTACACACAAAGTTGCCAATACGACATGGATGGTCCCATATGTATATATGTATATTATAAATAGTTCGTATGTTTAGGCAAATACACACACTTTTGGGGGGTTTTCTAACGCTTTTCACCGTTATTTCAATTGGACAACACTTCGTGACTTATTCATGGACAACATTGAAATGTTAAATTTACATATACCAAAATAGATGGGCATATGTATAGAGAAACGCACTGTTGCACATGTGCAACGGAACATCTATTAAAATTTCCATACATGTGTATAATTCACTTTAAAATCCCACAAAAGCTGCTTTTCAATGTTAACGAAAGTATTCGAGATGTTTTGACACCGTTGGTAATTATTAATTATAAATGAGATCCGCACATATATTTCCAACGCACATATGTATGTGCATATTCAGCAATATGTATACAGATTATATTCACTCTGCACATACGTAAGATGAGAATTCTATATTATGGGTTTTACGGGGGCGCACAAATGTTTTATTTTATTTTCACTGGTGAAAATTTGTCCAACTCATACACAAAATCACTCGGGGAAACATACTCTTTGTTTGCCACTCCAGTTTTACACAAGTTAACGCGTTTTCACTTGACCACTTTAATTCACATTTAGCAGGAACCAATGGTCTTCGCGTGTTACGATGGTTAATGTTCAGTTGCTACATTTGCATTTTCAATAATTCACATTTTATCTCAGGGTTTCGTCAATTGATTATTTTATTTACATGCCATGCCAGTTGCGTTGCGATTTCAGTATTTATATACTGAAAAGTATACATAATTCGGTATATAAAATATTTATCGATAAGCGGTATTTTATCGGATTTTAGGCAATTTGGCCTAGCGCTTTTTCTGGGATTTCCAGTATTTTATAAAATACCAGAATTCCAAGCGAATATTTATCGATACCAATTGAAAGGGCAAAACGCGCGTTGATACCGGATAAAAACTGCGTTTGGCTGCCTTCTAGTTAAGAAAACAGATCTGTTTAATTCTATAATTTAAATTTTGAATTTTTTGGCATGCAATTTTTAATATAAAAAGTTTTAAAACTAAAAAATAAATACCAAGAACATAACATACCCAAGGGCTATACAAGCAATTTAAAATCATTTAATTCAATAAATTAAATTACCAGAGGCGTCTCCATAAAACATGATTACTTAATAAGTTTGCCAAGGAGATACAGCTATACAGCTATGAGATACAGCTATCGATAGCTCAATTATATTCAAATTTTACTGGGATCATCCCTGAGAAATGGTTGGTATATTGGAAAGCTTATAATTATGTTTTTCTGATTTTTTTAATTTGAAAATTAAGTATGCTCAATGAAGTATCTTAAAAAAGGTTTCAGGGAAATGCCATCCCTAAAACAAGACAAACTTTAAAAATTATGTAAAAAGTCATACGAAAATTTTATTATAGGCGTCAAAATGGGGGTGGGCAAACTTTCAGGAATATATAATCGATAATGGTTTTAAAAATTTCCAATTGTCAAAAAAAAAACCTTTTTATCTAACTTATAGCTCCACGTTTTCCTGTCACGAATTTCAAATAAAAAGGCCAAAATAAATATTTAAATGCCTATAAATAATATTTTTTTACAACTACACACAGAGTGAAACTTTATTCAACAACAGTAAACATATTAATGTGTATATGGATGTATGTATTTAAATTTTTCCAATGTGTTTTTTTTTGTGGCTGGTAAATTGAAGAGCGAAAACAGAAGCATATTTCATAGCGCATACGTGATGCTCCGCCGGGGAGCAATATTAATATTATGTGATCCATTACTGATCCATTTCTGATGTGTCTCACCCCATTTTACCGCTCATCTAACTTTAACTTTCATATTGTGCGGATGGGTATTGGTATTCTGGATGGATGCATTCCATACTTAATCCTTGCTCTGCATGTACTTGATCAGATCGATGACGCGGTTGGAGTAACCGAACTCGTTGTCATACCAAGAGATCAGCTTGACGAACTTGTCGTTCAGCGAAATGCCAGCCTTGGCGTCGAAGACCGACGAGTGGGTGTCGCTGAGGAAGTCGGTGGAGACCACCTCCTCATCGGTGTAGCCCAGGATGCCCTTCAGGGGTCCGTTGGCGGCCTCCTGAACCTTGGCCTTGATCTCATCGTAGGAGGCGCCCTTGCCCAGACGCACCGTCAAATCGACGACGGACACATTGGGCGTGGGAACGCGGAATGCCATGCCGGTGAGCTTGCCGTTGAGGGCTGGGATAACCTTGCCAACGGCCTTGGCAGCTCCGGTGGAGGCTGGAATGATGTTCTGGGCAGCGCCACGTCCATCACGCCACAACTTGCCGGAAGGTCCATCGACGGTCTTCTGGGTAGCCGTGGTGGCATGAACGGTGGTCATCAGACCCTCAACGATCTCGAAGTTATCGTTGATCACCTTGGCCAGGGGAGCCAGACAGTTGGTGGTGCACGAGGCATTGGAGACCACCTTCATGTCGGGCTTGTAGGCATCCAGATTGACGCCGCACACGAACATGGGGGCATCGGCGGATGGGGCCGAGATGATGACCTTCTTGGCACCGCCCTTCAAATGGGTGGACGCCTTGTCGATGGTGGTGAAGACGCCAGTGGATTCGACCACATATTCGGCACCAGCGCTGGCCCAGTTGATATTGGCCGGGTCGCGTTCGCTGAAGACGGTGATCTTCTGGCCATTGACGACCAGGAAACCGCCCTCGGCGGCAACGGTGCCCTTAAAACGTCCATGGGTCGAGTCGAACTTGAACAGATAGACCATGTAGTTCACATCGATGAAGGGATCGTTGACGGCCACAACGGAGGCTCCCTTATCGATGGCGGCGCGCAGCACCAGACGACCGATGCGTCCAAATCCGTTAATTCCGATCTTCGACATGGTTAACTTCTTTGTTTATCTAGAAAACAATATAGTATACACACATATATAAGTAAATGTAGTTAATGAAAAGATTGGTGGAAAAAAGTGTTGGAAAAGAGGAGATCTACACTACCTTTCGGCTTGCTAGCGAGGAATCGACTGTGCTGGCTGAGAAATTTTGAGCACTTTCTATGGGCGAAAACTTGGGCGAGAAAATTTTCAAAGTCAGATGAAGGACGTGCGTGTCAGACCACCGCAATAAAAAGAGCTTTCGGCTCTCATCAATCTCAAAGCTCAGTGCTGCCCAGCAGACTTATTTTTCGGAATGTTTCAGAATAATATTAATATTGGTATAAATAAATAGAGGGGTAATTATAAATAAGTAAAGTAATTAAAGGAATTTTTTAAATTATTGTTATTAAATTATAATCAACAACTATTTTTTAAGAGAGCTCTTCATTGGTAAGTTTGTTTGCATATAAATATATTTAATATCCATCCATAAAATTGGCACAATTAATATAAGGATATAATACAAAGTAAATATTATATCTAAAGTTAATTAAAACAAAAATATTAAATACCAACTTTTTTAGAAAGCTTTTCATTTGGTTTTTTTAAAAGTGTTTGCTATGTTATCTTCTAGGTACACTCCATTTCACCTACTCAATTTTGTTGCTGGAATTTGAGCTTTTTTGAGCTTGGAGAGAACATGCGAATTTAGAAACTGCACACTCACACATACTTACATACATATGAAAATTCATACACTCCAAGTTTGGTTGCCGGTATTTATATATGTACACTGGTATAAACATACAAACAAACATATGTGCAAACGTATATACATTTATAAAAATCTTAACTTAAGTTTATATCCCTACAAGTAAAATAACTCATTAAATTGAATAATTCTTTACTATTTAGTCATACTTATGAGTGCACATTGTATTATGTACATATGTATGTGTAAAGATTTATACATATGTATGTATGTTTATGAGTAAATCATTTTATGGTCATTTTCTTATCTCAGGCGATATTGTATTATTCATAACAATTTATTGCTGTTAATTAAGACCCTCTTCAAAATTCAAAATACATATTTGTAAATACATACATATTTCATTTCATTTTTAACTTTCGATTTCAATAGAGCTTTCATCATCCCTTGGAATTGTGGAAAAACACCTGACAGCTCAACCACTATATTTCATGAATTCTGATTTCATATTGTAATGCATTGTATTAGTCACAAAATTACATGAACCATTAAAACTGAAATTTAATAACTTTGTGATGAAATCTTAATACAAATGTAAACTTTATGAATTTCATTTTTGAATTCTATGTAATAGAGCAGTAAATCCAGTTTACATAAATGTTTAAACATAATCAAATGTATATACATGCATACAAATGTATTTGGCTGTGAAAAAAATCAAATGTAACATTGTTATAGGTTAAAAATAATATAACGTGAATTCTTCAGAAGATAAATGAATTAAATAAAGATATTATATTCATGCCTTATCAGCATTAAAGTTTTTTGGAGTTTTATGTGACATAAAACCACGCAATTTATAATTGTTGTAATTCTATTGGAGGATTCCAAAGCATTAATAAACATCTGTTTGCTTAGCGAGATATCTAATGGGCCAATGTGTTTCGTTATCGTTATCGATAGCAAACGCGCGAATATGTGCGATATTCAACCGATGGTTATCCCGTGCAACCCTAAATTATTAATGTAACGGTGGCAATTTAAACGATCACTATGAAAACATTAGCAAAAAGATTTCTGAAAAATATATACAAATATTGAAGCCACTTGATGCTCTGTTAATTTATTTTTTTTTTTTGATTTTTTTGGCGGTACTTTTGAATTATAGCTTTTACGTTTGGTGTGACATTTCAGGGGTGGGTCAAAAGGCGGTTACTTTTTTGATGAAGCATTCGTTTTTGAATTCCAAAAAAATTCTCTTTTCAGTTGCAGTCCATCGATTTTTTATTTTTTGTAGGTCTTTTTCACTACCTAAAATGATAGTGAAGAGTTTCAAAGGAACTTTGTATTTAATTAGACAAATATTAAAGCTTTATTTATTTTTTAAAGGATATATCTCTTACCAGAAAGAATCGAAGAGATAGTGGTAAGTCCGTGTAAAAGGCTCTGCCTTTGAGTTGAGTACCTAAGTTGAAGGAGCTACTTACGCAATTTAATGAAACTCTTGAAGTGGGGTTGTTGAACCTCACGTCAACATTCCACCTCGACTTTTTAACCCAGAAACCTCGTTACAGATGGCAAGCTCCTTGACGTCACAAGCCAAACTAGGCTATCTGTCACTCTACATTCTACAGAATCCCACTAATGTCCTCTAAGGTTTTCTTTTATTAAAGCTAATACCTTAAAGTTTTAGGAAACCGTAAATATAATCCTATTTTTTACCTTTTAATCCGTTTTAAAATTAAATTCTGGTAACTAGTCAAAAACTATTAGTAAGATCATTGTTTAAAATTGTCTAAAAAATGAATACTTAAATAAGCCAAAAAATGTTAATACAAAATTGTATGCATTTCGAAAACAAATAAATACAGAGGAAAATATTACGCGTTGGAACCAAAATTTAAAATTGAAATTCTTTGATTTACACATATGAACAGAAAAATGGAAACTAGATCAGTTTAAAAGTAAGTATTTAATTTAATTTTAAGTTAGGGTCGCCTACAATATTTGGAAGCATGGTATTCCTGAAATACTTTTATAATGGGATCCCAAAACTAAATAATCTTGTATAACTACAATGTGGCAGGTAAGTCAATGTTGAAATGAAATGACCAAGTGTTTAATTGAAAAAAAATGTAATTTGATTGCATATAAATGTATGACTATTAGCATGCCAGTTTTATTAACCCGTTAATCCTGACAGACCAAACTCTTAATTAATGTTTTCGGCATGTACATACGTGCACACGTACATTAAATGATATATGTATGTAGCATTTGCTTAACACAATTTTCTTTATTATTTATTCTAGATATAACGCTGAGTTGACGGCTATGACACAAATTATAAATTAATGTTAGTAATCTTCAGTTTTCATTTAAATATGTATGTTTGTATGTATGTTTATTACATGACCATGTTTTATTCAAATTTCAATTTGTTTTGTTGACAGCTTTTCTCAATTATTGTTAATAACTAATTACAAATAAACCATTTTATTCAATTTGTCGATTTTTTAGGTAGACAAATAAAACAGTAATTAAATTACAATACATATATGCGCATATATATGATCGGTGTGGCATATATATGTGTAAACATAACGTATACATAATTAAATTTACACGGAAACACACATACATAGAGAAGGGTTCTGATATTAACATACTTGAGGGTTGTGGGATGCGCGTTCTAATAACAAAGTACTCTTAAAAAAAATATTTAAAAAAGAAATAACACGTTACTTTGCTCCTTTTAGGCTGTGATAGAAAAATACGTTAATTAAACTTACTGCTGGAGTAAAAAATTCCTGACAATTCGTAAAGTGCGTGTACGTAATTATTATTATTGACCTTAGATGGACTTACTTTGGCGCATTTTTTCATTTTCGCAAAATAGATCAACTTGAATTACTCCTTGTTTAAGTTAAACAATAAGATTATCGTAATTTTTTTTTTTGGTTTTATTATATTTTATTATTTAAATGTTACAAAGGTTTCTTTTCATAATTTATTCATAGTTTTGAAACAGCATTAGTTTTTAAATGGCCGTCCAGAATGTCCAGATTGTACTAAAAATAAGTAAGTCCATCTATGGTGAAAAAGCAGAGCTCAAATAAGCTTACCAATAGTTACACATATACATAGGAATATTCGGTTCAATATTATCAAGCATCAAAAGTCGGTAAAAATACACAATTTTGTCCATTTTAAATGTTGATTAAGATTTTTTGATTGGTTTTCTTTTTTTGTGGGGACTGGTTTAGGATTCCTCGTTATCGTTGCTTGAAAAACTATTCACTTTAAATCACAATTTACCTATCGGACCAACATATTATCGTTAAAAAAATACTTCGAGAAGGTCAATAAACTAGTTAAGTTTATTACAGTTTTCAATGAACTATGGTATAGCTAGGATTTCAGAATGCTGGAATTGGTTTCAGCGAATTTCCTATTACCGCTTAAAATTAATTTAAAAAAAAAACAAAATATAAAAGTAGATAAGAACTTGATGATTCAGTATATTCGTAAGACAGCAAGACAATATCAGTATTTTCACAATATAAGCTTTAGTTTTTTGGTTGTTTGGTTGCATTCTACAATCGTTTTTGCATTTTTCAAACCTCGATCAAGCCATATACGTTGTAAAACCTCATAAGAATTTAGGAGAATAAAATGAACAAAAATTGAACTGTATCAATTGTGGTGAGAGGGATGAAATGCTCAAATTATTTCCATGATGCTTTAATGCCCTTACTGCCGCAATTCTATGAATGTATTTGTTAAGATTTTGTTAAACATTTATAAATGTATTATAAGATTTAAAGGTGTTTTTCAATTTATTGTTATAGCTTATATGGCCATCATATTATATATAAATAGTTTTTCCACTTTTTCACTAATGCATAGTTTACATATATGTTATTTAAATCATTCTTATTTTTGTTTGTATATAAATTAGGGACTTAAACATAATAAGACAAAAATTTGTTATAGTGTTTTTGTTTACTTTTTTTTCATTACTTGATTTATAAAGTTTATTACGCAATTTTTTTGTTTTTTCTTTTTCGTTTTTTGTTTTTTCTTTACTTTTAGGTTGTTTTGCCGTGATTTTTTTTATTTTTTAAATGCTTTAACTTTATTTGACTTCTTTCTTCTTGCCTCCCATTTCATCAGGATCCACGTTCTGAAGTTTATGTATTATACGCAAAAGAATATGTATTTTTACTTGTTGACATACATGATTACAATGATACCATCTTTCTCTTGTTCTTGTTCATTTACTTTTACTTTTACTTTTACTTTTACAAAGTGCAAACGACTGACTGACGCAATACGGTGTTGGCGCACTCCTGGGATCACCGGGGAACCGGGGATTCCCCAGGATCCTCAGGTTTTCGGCTCTCAGCTGCACTCCCCACTGAAATGCGATTTGAACTAAGTTTAATTTACGTACGTTTTAAACTGTAGCTGTAACCGGAATTCTGACTAAACAACTGACTATCTCATCAGCGGGCCCCCATCGTCTCTCAACTTCATTTTCATTTGGTTTTTCTTTTGTTTTTTTCTTCAATTTTCCATTTACACTAATAATATTCTTGTATGCGTGTGTATGTCTATTTGTATGTTGCTGCGTATGTCTGCGGTTTTTTTCTTTTCTTTGTTTTTTTTATTTGTTTTTTTTGTTTTGTTTTGTTTTTTGTATAATTTTAGTTAATAAGTATATAGCAATATAAATAATGTTGTATATAAAGTTCTTTGTTGTTGTGGTCTACGTTCTAGTCAACTAGCTGCGCCCACACATATTCAAAACGTCCGGCACTCATTTAATATTAACCACAGAGGTAACACCGAATCATCATTTACATTAGATCACAATGTAGATGATGGGTGAAACACTATCCGCAGACTGCGCAACCGTTGACCTGACCCCACCCCACCCTTTAATGCATTTTGAAGTTCTTTTTTTCCATTTTCATTTTGTTTTTGGTTTTGGTTTTTCTCTTTCTCTTTCTATCCTTCCTTCTTTCTGTTTATGTTAATGTTTATGTTCTTTTGTTTTGTTTGTTTGTTTGTTTGTTTTTAGTTCCATACACGCAAGAAGGAGTCCCACGATCCTGTTGCCACCGCCATGCCGTTCTCGGTGACCCCCAAACAGGATACACGGTTGTCGTGGCCGGCCAGGATGCCGGACCGTTCTGCCTTCATCGTGTCCCACACATTGCAGTTGAAGTCATCGTAGCCCGCTAATAACAGACGGCCGCTCTTCGAGAATGCCACCGATGTGATGCCGCATATGATGTTGTCGTGCGAGTACATGGCCAGCTCCTGATCGGCCCTAATGTCGAACAGTCGACAGGTTGCGTCGTCCGAACCGGTGGCGAATGCCTGTCCATTCGGGAAGAATGTCACCGCATTGATATCGGACTCGTGGCCGGGGAAGGTCTGTTTACAGACGCCCTCACGTATGTCCCAAAGCTTGGCCGATGCATCGCAGGCGCCAGAGACGAACGTTTTGCATTGGGGCGCCAGCGAGAGGGCCATCACATCGCCGGTGTGTCCCAGAAACGAGGTGACCTGCAGTCCCGTCTCAATGTCCCACAGGCCGCACGACATATCACCGGAACTGGTCACAATCTGATTGTCGTCCAGGAAGCGGCAGCACGATAGATAGCCACCATGGCCGGGCAGCTCACGGGATACCCGGACATTGCCCTCGCGCGTCTTTAGGTTGTAAATTGAACACATGTTGTCTAGGCCGCCGCAGGCCACATAGCTACCGGATGGTGCGTACGCGCAGGTCATCACCCACGATGATCGCAGTGGTATGGCATGGACTTTGTTCGTGGTATGCGAGTCCCAAACAATTAGTTTGCCATCCTGTGAGGCTGATACGAGATTCCTTGAATCGTTGCCCCAATGCATGGCGTAGATTTTCGCCAAATGGCCGCGTAATGTGCGACGGGTGCGCATCTGTATGCGGCCAATGGGTTCCAGCGAGGTGGCCGCTTGCAACAGGGATGTGTCGCAGGCCGCCTTCCGGGCATCCCGTATGGCGTTCTTTAGGGATTCGGCCTCCTGCCTCAGGCTGTCCAGTTCATTCATCTTGTGATCGTTGGTGGTGCTGGTGCTGCTGCTGCTGCTGGTGGTGGTGGTTGTGGTGGTGGTGGTGTAGAGATGGGATGATTTGGTGGCGGCTGGAGGATTCGGTTAGTCGGTTATTCGGATGATCGGATGCTCGGTTTCCGATTCGGTTTCGGGTCTAGCCGGCTCTTTCTCAACTAGATCCTGATTCCACTCGCTCGGTAGATGTGCTACATTTCGGTATATACGATATACCGGGCGGGGGGGCGGAAAAGTAAACAAATGTAGAGACTTCACAGAAGGCAAGTGCATCATAATGATATGGGTGTACTTACGCTTACTTTTTTTAAGCTGGCCAGTAGCTTAGTCAGGATGAAAAGCCTCGGATGATCACGCTTGCATACGGCGATTATTTTGTGCACTCTCTCTCTAGTATGGATTAATCATGAACTTTGTGTTCTGCAAGAGTTTCGGTTTTTTTTGTTTTTAGTTTTTTTTGTTGAATACTACTATTCACGCATTATATTCGCGGTGTGCATTTAGTTTTTTTCTGACGGTTAAGTCGTCGTCCTTTTGCTCTGCCAATTGAATTATTTGGTTTTTCTTTTGGTTTTTCTTAGTTTTTTTGGTTGGTAGTTGGTATGAATGTGCGGTTGGTGTATTTTAGATCCCTGTAGAAAGTTTTGGTTCGTTAAATATACTATGTTTCAGTGGGGGGAGGGCGGGGATTGGGATTTCCTAAAAGATTTCCTGTGAGGGGTTTTCTCTTCTTCTTCGTTTTCGTTTTTTGTCTGATTACTAGGATAATACGAAATGTGGATACTACAGAAAAAAAAAGAACTATATGATCTTGTGTACGGGGGACAAGATGGAAATATGAATTTTAAGCCGCCACGGTTTTTAGTTTTCCGCTTTCGATTCGATTTCAATTTGAATTCCTCGCCTGTGCTGGATGTGTTGGATGTGGGATATGGGATATATTCCTTTTGCTTTTTTTGTACACCAAAATTGCAATTTTTGCACCACCACCGCGGCGCACAGTGGGCCGCCGATTGGAGCAAGGAGCACGACCAGTGGGTGCGAGCCGTGCGCAATTGAAAGCGCGGCAGCGAAAGCAGGTCAGAAGTTCCCGAGAGCGGGCGGTGAGACAAAAACAGTCGCGTTGATTGGTTGTCGCAGTCGCACCAACGTCGACCCCGTAAGCACACACATGACAAAGAGTGGGAAGGAAATAGATATAAAAAAAAAAAAATAATCAATTTTAAACGTTGAACATTTTTCGTTGGGCAGGCACACAGAATATATCTCTCAGATACGGATATTTTTCAAGCCGAAAAAACACTGGTTTACGAATCGAAATCGGTTTTTAACTGCGCCCCCTCATAATCATAGATGTAGGCGGAAAATACACGGAGTCTACTGCATTTTCCCCACTCGTCGTAGAGTATGAAAATTTTTTTTCTTTTAGCACATACACACACATTACCATAGATCAGTAATTTTTCTTTCAATTTTCATTCACCGGACAGTTCCTTGCTGACGACAAAACGCTACTTACACGCAGTGTTAACTTTTTATACGCAAAACAAATTCCCGTCTTCAACTACACAAATAACTGAAAATTTTGTTAACGAAGCCACCAATCTGTAACTTTTCATTTGCACTCTACAATTGGCAGCCAACACCTAGAAACAAATTAAGGGTGCAAGGAAGCAGTATCGATGTATTCGGCTGTTATCGATAGCATGGATACATATTCGGAGACCAGCCCGTTCCCACTTTGGGCGGAGGACGTGAAAATACGGAGCTGTTATTAAGGTATTTTTTAATTTCAAAGCAAATTATTCGAATTTTTAAAAAAAAAGTTTAGTATTTTAAAACAAAATATGTTGAAACCTTTCAATTTGTATTCATTCTTCTATTAATCTATCAAATATATTTTACCAGATTTAAATTCGCGTTTTCGGTTTTTATTCTGTTCCCACTGATTCGAATTTATGGGATCTTTAATAGTAGTTCACATATGATTCGTGACATTAACAGTAAAAAAGTTAAACGATAACTACACAATTTGTTATGGGGCTATCATAAAACAGCTGGAAACGAAATCGATTCAATTTAGTTTCCTTAATATATCGATATGATACTTGAGATTCGATTATTATCGAACAATTTAAGCAAAAATGAATCACTGAAGAGAAAAAAAAGGTTTTACATATTTTCTTGAAATATTTTTATGATTTATGATGATGCTTTTCAATATCTTATGTTTGGATATTTAATTTTCCCCAAACATCTGGGGGAAAAGACCGGTACCTGAACATCGATTTATTTCCACCCCCAAGAATGAATTCTTAACGTGTTGAATAGCATTTAAGATCTCTCCAAACGCAGTCACACTACCTGTAGTTAATTGTATATTTTTGTTTATATTGTATATATTATTTATTAACTATGTTTAAGCTAGCTTTTAAGCAATACAAGGCGAAAAGCAGTAGTCCCGACTTAACAGAGGTGATTAATGTTGATGATATTGAAGCTAGGCAAAACGATCCGCTGCAAAAAGATAATGTAAGTACTCGACCTGTTGCATATGCAATTGAATACTGGTGTTATCTCCCTATTTACTATCTTAGAATGTTCAACGTTTAGATATCAGCAATGTAAGAAATATTCAGATGATGCCAGGCATTAAATCGCCAAGTGACTGGCGATCTTATGCACTTACTCATCATCCTGGTATTATTATTATCCGGAACCCATTTACAGAGCGTGGCCGGCGTTATTGGATTGCTCGATGTCTACGGGACTATCCGCGGAGACCAAATATTGTCAACTTAAATGAAAGACTCTTCGAAGATTCTGTAAGATCGGACTGGTGGAAACAGCTTAATCTGTGCAGCGATGGGGAAGAATTCCAACGGATAAAATCGGCGATGCGTTGGACCACATTTGGATATCATCACAACTGGGACACAAAGCTCTACGATGAGCAGATGCAGTCACAGTTCCCAGAAGATTTAAGCAATCTGTGTCGATTGTTTGCGTCCACTTTAGGATACAGTGATTTTAAGCCGGAAGCTGCAATAGTAAATTATTATCCAGTTGGAAGTACTTTATCGGGCCATACGGATCACTCCGAGCCCAATAAATCCGCCCCATTATTTTCATTTAGGTAACATAAAAAAAGGTGTCCCTTTCACAGAGTTTAACTTGTTATATGTTTTACAGTTTTGGTCAGACCGCAATATTTTTAATCGGAGGAAGAACTTTGGAAGAAAAACCCTCCGCAGTTTATCTTCGGTGTGGAGACGTTATGATTATGTCCCAAGAGTCACGACTATGTTATCACGCTGTTCCCCGCATTATGAGAACCCAGACCCCTTGGTCTTCTACCCTGACAAATGAAAATGCCGATGACGCTGATATTGGATCACATCTGTTGGATATGGACTTATTTCAAAATGTAGGGGAACCGAATTTTTGGATTCCTTTTTCGAATTATATTGGCGACTCTCGTATTAATATTAATGTACGTCAAGTGCTAAACCCAGGAGATTCAAATTTAGGAACACTTTGAGCGAACTGATTTTTATTTCTCAAGTGAGTTTTAGTTATTTCATAACTTTAAGTAAACTGTTTATATTCAGGTAATTTTTTACGTACATTAATAAAAATTTTAACCGAATTTGGTTGGAAGAGATTTCTGTGACACATCGGAAATCGCTTAGCGTTGAAATCGAGAAGTTTTTTTTTACGTTCATGAATCAAAAATAAAGTTTTATATTGAGCTATCTGTCTCCGTAGAACTCTCGTTTTTATTATTTCTTAAATCATCGGCGCCAAACAAAATAAATATAAATCAAAATCGTGCAAAAAGGAATTTTTAATTTTTCAAATAAAAAATAGCCTTATTTTTAAGGCTATCGGTTATTTAAAATTAAAACAAGCATGTTTCCATTTAGAAATTACGAATGTGTCCCAAAATATTAAAAAATTAAGCTTCTGGTTTAAAAAATATCTAAAATATACCGGTGGTTCACCACCAGAACACTACTATTATCAGTAAATATATCGATATTTTTTAAATTACAATAAGTAACTTATTACCTTTTCCTTTGATTATTTGATTTGGAAATAAAAAATCCAATAAAATATAAATATTTAAAAATAACTAGAAGCCTTAGTTTGGGAGCGAACGCTAACTATCGAAACTACGGACATGTTATCGAACGCGATATCGGACGTTGCTACAGTGGAAACGGGCGTAATTATCAAAAGAGTAATTTTCTCGAATGGTTTCCGTCGTTTTGTTGGGAAAATGCCGATGGTCGTCGAACGGTCACACTAAATACTGAATTTTAAAATAATAAACGATACGACGCCGTGAAATTCCAGTGTAGAAACGTGAATAATTAGATAAAAAACCTAAGAGTGCGTACATTTAGAGTAACAGTTGACATTTGAAATGATGGGAGTGTGACTTAAAGATACTTATATGCATGTGCAAGCGAGCTAGCTCCTAGATTTATACCCGAAATATACATCACATAGAGAATAATGTTTGGCATAGGTGTACGAATATCGTGAAATGTGAACATTTCGCTCTGCATGTTTTGGATAATTTTGGATGGCTGAGCATGTCCATGGACAGATCCTCAATTAATTGCAACCTAGAGGTAATCAAGAGCACAATTGGGGTTAATCCGCATTCGAATTCCAACCCGAATCCGAATTCGAATCCAAGCGAACAATTCGATTTCGATCGCACCGAAAATGATGCGACGCACCCAATATTACGAGGCGATCACCGACACCAGGGTGAACTGGTCCAATGTTTGACGTGCCGCATGCAATTCAAGAGCTTCTCCTTCAGCGACATATGTGCTCACTACATTTTCACGCACAGCAATCGGAACAATTGCGATTTTAGCAATCACCTGTACAAGTGTCTCTACTGCAAGCGCGACGTTCACTATTTCCTGCGAGCGGAGAAGTCCGATCCCGAGATCTATCACTTTTGCTCACCGCGGAAACAAAGTTAACCGATCTATACCTTATACACCATAACCATATACGATATATTATAACTAAAAATGGCGAGTGCCAGCAGTGAGAATGGCGAGGAGCTAATGGTCTACGATGGGAACTCGGATTCGGAGGAGTCTGAGTACTCGGAGACCGAGGATACCCATGATGGCGACAAGGAATCCCCACTAATAACCCCACATAGCAATGCCGATTCGGGTTGTCCCCTGGAGGTATCCCTGCCGGACCCCAAGTCGGCTGGCCAAAAGGGTCAGAATAAGAGCAATAGCAGCACTGGCACCAGTACCAGCACCAGTCTTGGGGCAGTGAATCCCAACTATGGCTTCGGCAAACGTTGGTCCAAGTCCGAGGATGTGCTGCTCAAGAAGCTGGTGGAGAAGCATGGCGAGAACTGGGAGATCATCGGGCCGCACTTCAAGGATCGCATGGAACAGCAGATCCAGCAGCGTTGGGCCAAGGTCCTCAATCCGGAGCTGATCAAGGGTCCCTGGACGAGGGATGAGGACGACAAGGTCATCGACCTGGTGCGTAGCTTTGGACCCAAGAAGTGGACCCTCATAGCCCGGTACCTGAATGGGCGCATTGGGAAGCAGTGCCGCGAGCGTTGGCACAATCACCTCAATCCGAATATCAAGAAATCAGCCTGGACCGAGGAGGAGGACAAGATCATCTACCAGGCCCACATCGAGCTGGGCAACCAGTGGGCAAAGATTGCCAAACTTCTGCCCGGCCGCACCGATAATGCTATCAAAAACCATTGGAACTCAACAATGCGTCGTAAATATGATGCCGAACGCAGGTCGGCGAATGCATCTGGTAGCGATTTGAAGAGTTCGCGAACCCATCTTATAACGCTGATCAAATCGGGCGGCATCAGCAAGGGGCAGCATAATAATATGCAGCTCAAGTTGGCTTCCACGGAGGCAACAGATAACAAGCCAGACACAAAATCCGATAACGCTGAGGGCACGCAATTGAATAATGTAAAACCTGAGCTCACCGAGTCACAAGATTCTTCGGGAACCGATAATTACCTCAGCTCTCTGGGTACTCTGAATTTGAAGATGTCACTACCGCGCCAAACACCGAATATCTTGAAGCGGCCGCGCAAAAACATTCCCGAAACTCACCTTCAGGCTGGTCCATCGAACGGGGTTTTCGGCCAGGAAGAGGCCGCCAAGCCCCGTCTGCCCGGTTCGCCTGTCATCACGCCCATCAAATCTCTACCCTTCTCGCCGAGCCATTTCCTCAAGTCGCCATGCCTGACCACATTCGAGGATATGAACTTGCGAGCCAGCACACCAGTGACCAAGGTCTACAATCGCGTTGGCATGGAGATCAAGAAGGAGCTGGAGACCTCATCCATTGAAACTCCGCACAAGAGTAAGTATCTGTGTACATTTCCCATGGCAATTTAAAAACACAATCATTTCTGTTTTTAGGCCAACTTGGACCGCGAACACCAACGCCTTTTAAGAAGGCACTAGCTGCCATTGGCAAGAAAAGGGACGGTCGTCGATATGAGCCCTCCAGCCCGTCCAGTCTGGCGGAAGATCTGGCTGAAATCATCCATGAAGAGCATCTAAGCAATTCCCTGAATGGAAACAATTCCAAAATCACGGTTGGTGGCGATCAAAGCACTTCGTTTAGCACCGAAAACAATGCCCAGTCGCCGGTTTTGAAACGTGCCAGAAAATCACTGCTCTCCACTTGGAGCTCCAATCATCTTTCCAACGGAAGCATCGCCAAGAAGATTCAACCTTTCGAAACCGAGACGCCCAGCAAGTTTCTCACGTCTCCAGGCAACATTTTGAAGGACACGCTCTGCAGCGAACAGGATCTGCCGTTCGACGAGGGCCGAAAGGAGAATCGACCATTCCATAACCGCAGAAGCTACAAGTACCGTGGTGCGTTGTCCTACGATCATGTCATCGATCCGAAATGGGCTCGGGTGGCCTGCGGCAAGACCAAAGATCAAATATTTATGGAGGAGCAGGCCTATGCGTGTCTTAAAAATCTCTCCTGTATACCACGTTCCCTCAACTTTGAAAAGCAAAAATGTTTGGTAAACTCATTCGACCGCTTTGGTTCACTATAATTTTTTCATGTTGCTATAAGAGGTATTACAAAAATTATTATGAGTATCATTTTTTTATAATGTAGATACATACGGCTCCTTAAAATTGCACATACATTTAATAACACTTTCGTTTGATGAGCAACGCATTTCAAAATAAGATTAAAAGTACTACATTTATTGCATTATTGGTTACACACACCTTGATTTGTATCCCATTTTTTCGTATATTTAATAAATAAATATGCTTGAAGTGAAAGAAGCTTGTCTTTAACCAAATCTTGGGAATGTTGGCCTTGTAGCAGGAAATATTTCAGTTTTCATTTTGTATTTAAAATGTAGCTTTTGGAATGTATAAAGAACCTTTTAATAAAATTGGATCATATATTTTTTTCATGTAAGATAAAATAACAAAAGAAAACAAGTTTATCAGTCATTTGTATCTATCTATATTGATGTTTTCTTATCAAAGGGAAGCAAAATACATGTCAAATGTATAGATTAGTTAAGACTTATATTTATGTTTAACAAGTCTAGATATTTTGGCACAAGTTGCTGCGCCGAGAAGCATTCGAAACTGAATGTCTCGAAAAATTGATCGCGCTGTTTACGAAAGACCCTCGGATTTCGGCAGAAGTTATAGAGCTTTTTGACCAAAGCGTTGGAGGTGTTGTACAGGTTTTCCTTCGGATAGATTTCAGGGTAAACCAATTTATTGGGGACTATGGGATAGCAACCACAGTAAGTGGCCTCCAGCATCGCCACGCCGAAGAACTCGTGGTCAGCAGTTGAGATGACAATATCACCAGAGAGCAGAGTTTTCACATACTCGTCTCGTTCCAGATGACCAAAGTTTACCAGCTTATTCCCCAGCTTCTCTTGGATATTATCGAAAGCCTCTGGAATCTCCTGGTAGCTCTCGCCACATATGGTCACCTTGAAGTCCACATTGCGCCCATTGAGCTCGTAAAGCGCCTCAGCCAATAGCTTTGGATTCTTGTCGTGCTCCCAGCGATGTGGCCATATGAGGTGCAGGCACTGCTGATCCTGATCCAGATCGGTATTATCTTCTTTAGGGGTCTTCCGTTTGTTGGGAAATCGCTGAAACTTGACGGGGAAGTATAGAACTTGGCATTTCTTCTGAATTTGTTCCCGAATTTGTTTTATCTTAAAATCTGGCTGGATTTTTAGGAAGGGTTGCACATTGTCCAGAAATGAAGTGCAATTGAACTGGGAATTGAAGAGCACAATGTCGGCGGCGAGGCTAAAAAAAATGTGTATTATAGAAAATCCATGGAAAACTATATGATCTAGGGGCTTACCAGGATAGGATCTCATTGAAACCGTATTGACAGTCGCGCTGTTTTACCTCACGTACTGGATAGATCAGCTGGTTTTCGTGGAAGTATACGATTTTCCGGCACGCTCCAAGATCCGGACGGACGCCTATCAGTTCGGCCAGGCTGAGTACGGAGCTGGTAAATAGCACCCGGTATTCGTGATCGAGGGGTATCAGCTGGGAAAAATGCAGAGCGGAAGTACGAGCTCGCCAATGCCATTTCTTGGCGGGAAGGCTGAATATCTCATAGTCAGTTTCGCTGAGACCTGCGAATTAGTGTTATGGTTAAAGGAATAAATTGGGTATCAGACGACCCACCCTCGATCAGTGTGTCAATCAGCTGTTTATGACTGCCCCCGTAAAACGGCTCAATAATCAAAATATGCGGTTTGGCGGACGACATGACTTCGGGCAGTTGGAAAAGTGTGACCGGTGAGAAAAATACTTTATTTGAATTATTAAAATAGAATAGAATCAAGTAAAACCAATGGAAATAAGTTTTTTTATAACTAAATATTCAAAACTTGCAAAAATTTCTTTTCTTAATTTTTAAAAATAATAGACTTAGAAATTGTTCTATGTAAATAATTTATTGATGTGCGTCAAATTAGCGTCGGCCTGTTAGCAACGAAAACGGGAACGGTGGAATATGGAACATGGGGCTCTTTTTATTTTTGAATTTTCTCGCTATTTGGGGACCAAATCGAAAAATCTAAAATGCTAGATTGTTAAGAAAGAAAAGATCTATCGATCTAGGTAGGTTTGGGACACATCCGAGGCCTATTAATGTTTCAAAAATGCATTTGAAAAATCGTGTCCCCACAATTTTGTTAACTGCTCCCCTCACAGAGGTTGTGCCAATATGCACGGTAAACCAAGCTATTGAGGGTTAATTCAAGCTCCTTGTCTGAAAGTTTCATCAAAATCAAACCCACAGTTTTCGAGAAAATAGCCTAACAGTGACGCAACCTCGGATTTTCCCCATACAAAAAAGGGGGGCAAAAATGAAATTACTTACTGCTCCACTCCTAGAGGTTGTGCCAACATGCACGGTATATGGGTAGATAGGGGATAATCTAAGGAGTGTTCTGTGAAAGTTTTATCAAAATCAAACCCACAGATTTTGAGAAAATTGCTTAACAGTTGGGGGTGTTAAAAAGGTTAATAAAAGGCCGTTTAATCCAGAAACGGAACCATTGGATACTAAGACACGAACCACAATGTAAATAGCTTAGCCATGACAATCATTCGACGCTAACTTTCTATAACTTTATACAGCTCTCACAGAGGTTGTGCCAACTTGCACGGTATCGCATTCGAAGGGGCATCATTATAGCTAATTTCTGAATAAATTACAGGCAATTCAAACCCACAGTTTTCGAGAAATTCAAGTCTTTTCAATTATGGCTTTTGCCACGCGGTCACACTGTCAAGGCCTGCGATAAATCGTATGACCCGTGACATCAACCATCAAAATATATATGCAAACTTTAATTAATTCATACAGCTCTCACAGAGGTTGTGCCAACTTGCACGGTATCGCATTCGAAGGGGCATCATTATAGCTAATTTCTGAATAAATTACAGGCAATTCAAACCCACAGTTTTCGAGAAATTCAAGTCTTTTCAATTATGGCTTTTGCCACGCGGTCACACTGTCAAGGCCTGCGATAAATCGTATGACCCGTGACATCAACCATCAAAATATATATGCAAACTTTAATTAATTCATACAGCTCTCACAGAGGTTGTGCCAACTTGCACGGTATCGCATTCGAAGGCGCATCATTAAAGCTAATTTCTAAATAAATTTCAGGCAATTCAAACCCACAGTTTTCGAGAAATTCAAGTCTTTTCAATTATGGCTTTTGCCACGCGGTCACACTGTCAAGGCCTGCGATAAATCGTATGACCCGTGACATCAACCATCAAAATATATATGCAAACTTTAATTAATTCATACAGCTCTCACAGAGGTTGTGCCAACTTGCACGGTATCGCATTCGAAGGCGCATCATTAAAGCTAATTTCTAAATAAATTTCAGGCAATTCAAACCCACAGTTTTCGAGAAATTCAAGTCTTTTCAATTATGGCTTTTGCCACGCGGTCACACTGTCAAGGCCTGCGATAAATCGTATGACCCGTGACATCAACCATCAAAATATATATGCAAACTTTAATTAATTCATACAGCTCTCACAGAGGTTGTGCCAACTTGCACGGTATCGCATTCGAAGGGGCATCATTATAGCTAATTTCTAAATAAATTACAGGCAATTCAAAGACCAGCGAGAAAGCGAATTCAGCCAAGACATTTACCACAATAAGGTACTTATCGATATATCGCCAAGTGCCAGGCTACGACCTACAACACTTAATTGAGCCAATCGAATACTTTTGGCCGCCAAATATTCAAAAATATATATTTTTAATATCAAATCTTCATTGTTATATGTATGCACCCCCTAATTGGTATTTATTTCCTGATTATTTTAATATATAATTCATCAAAATCGAGCCAGTGGTTTGGTAGAATTTAACATTTTACTGATTTTAGAAAAATATAAAAATTCCCTAGTAGCTATTGTGGAGTTGCCATACTGCCGAATAGAATCCCCGTTACTTTGAATGAGAAGCTCGTGCAGAGACGTAAGGTGAAAGAAAAACGGGAAGAAACGGAAAAGATGGCACGCCAAATTTCTATGATAAAATGCGTAAGTTTATTTTTGATTTTACTTATTAATTATATTAACAATAAAAATTTATTTTTCAGACAATCACCAATTTTTATCTGGGGGATTCCGAGAAGGAGCGCTCCGCCGATGCAGGGGAGCCGGCCAGTCGGCGCCGACGTCGTGCTGGTGACGAGGATCGGAATGGCGAGGAGTTGGAATGTCGGCGGCAGCAGGAGCGCTCCGCCGATGCAGGGGAGCCGGCCAGTCGGCGCCAACGTCGTCCTGGTGACGAGGATCGGAATGGCGATGGCGAGGAGTCACAACGCCGGCGCCGACGACGCAATCGCCAATCCGCTCCTGGTCACCAGGACGACGTCGGCGCCGACTGGCCGGCTCCCCTGCATCGGCGGAGCGCTCCTTCTCGGAATCCCCCAGATAAAAATTGGTGATTGTCTGAAAAATAAATTTTTATTGTTAATATAATTAATAAGTAAAATCAAAAATAAACTTACGCATTTTATCATAGAAATTTGGCGTGCCATCTTTTCCGTTTCTTCCCGTTTTTCTTTCACCTTACGTCTCTGCACGAGCTTCTCATTCAAAGTAACGGGGATTCTATTCGGCAGTATGGCAACTCCACAATAGCTACTAGGGAATTTTTATATTTTTCTAAAATCAGTAAAATGTTAAATTCTACCAAACCACTGGCTCGATTTTGATGAATTATATATTAAAATAATCAGGAAATAAATACCAATTAGGGGGTGCATACATATAACAATGAAGATTTGATATTAAAAATATATATTTTTGAATATTTGGCGGCCAAAAGTATTCGATTGGCTCAATTAAGTGTTGTAGGTCGTAGCCTGGCACTTGGCGATATATCGATAAGTACCTTATTGTGGTAAATGTCTTGGCTGAATTCGCTTTCTCGCTGGTCTTTGAATTGCCTGTAATTTATTTAGAAATTAGCTATAATGATGCCCCTTCGAATGCGATACCGTGCAAGTTGGCACAACCTCTGTGAGAGCTGTATGAATTAATTAAAGTTTGCATATATATTTTGATGGTTGATGTCACGGGTCATACGATTTATCGCAGGCCTTGACAGTGTGACCGCGTGGCAAAAGCCATAATTGAAAAGACTTGAATTTCTCGAAAACTGTGGGTTTGAATTGCCTGAAATTTATTTAGAAATTAGCTTTAATGATGCGCCTTCGAATGCGATACCGTGCAAGTTGGCACAACCTCTGTGAGAGCTGTATGAATTAATTAAAGTTTGCATATATATTTTGATGGTTGATGTCACGGGTCATACGATTTATCGCAGGCCTTGACAGTGTGACCGCGTGGCAAAAGCCATAATTGAAAAGACTTGAATTTCTCGAAAACTGTGGGTTTGAATTGCCTGAAATTTATTTAGAAATTAGCTTTAATGATGCGCCTTCGAATGCGATACCGTGCAAGTTGGCACAACCTCTGTGAGAGCTGTATGAATTAATTAAAGTTTGCATATATATTTTGATGGTTGATGTCACGGGTCATACGATTTATCGCAGGCCTTGACAGTGTGACCGCGTGGCAAAAGCCATAATTGAAAAGACTTGAATTTCTCGAAAACTGTGGGTTTGAATTGCCTGTAATTTATTCAGAAATTAGCTATAATGATGCCCCTTCGAATGCGATACCGTGCAAGTTGGCACAACCTCTGTGAGAGCTGTATGAATTAATTAAAGTTTGCATATATATTTTGATGGTTGATGTCACGGGTCATACGATTTATCGCAGGCCTTGACAGTGTGACCGCGTGGCAAAAGCCATAATTGAAAAGACTTGAATTTCTCGAAAACTGTGGGTTTGAATTGCCTGTAATTTATTCAGAAATTAGCTATAATGATGCCCCTTCGAATGCGATACCGTGCAAGTTGGCACAACCTCTGTGAGAGCTGTATAAAGTTATAGAAAGTTAGCGTCGAATGATTGTCATGGCTAAGCTATTTACATTGTGGTTCGTGTCTTAGTATCCAATGGTTCCGTTTCTGGATTAAACGGGCTTTTATTAACCTTTTTAACACCCCCAACTGTTAAGCAATTTTCTCAAAATCTGTGGGTTTGATTTTGATAAAACTTTCACAGAACACTCCTTAGATTATCCCCTATCTACCCATATACCGTGCATGTTGGCACAACCTCTAGGAGTGGAGCAGTAAGTAATTTCATTTTTGCCCCCCTTTTTTGTATGGGGAAAATCCGAGGTTGCGTCACTGTTAGGCTATTTTCTCGAAAACTGTGGGTTTGATTTTGATGAAACTTTCAGACAAGGAGCTTGAATTAACCCTCAATAGCTTGGTTTACCGTGCATATTGGCACAACCTCTGTGAGGGGAGCAGTTAACAAAATTGTGGGGACACGATTTTTCAAATGCATTTTTGAAACATTAATAGGCCTCGGATGTGTCCCAAACCTACCTAGATCGATAGATCTTTTCTTTCTTAACAATCTAGCATTTTAGATTTTTCGATTTGGTCCCCAAATAGCGAGAAAATTCAAAAATAAAAAGAGCCCCATGTTCCATATTCCACCGTTCCCGTTTTCGTTGCTAACAGGCCGACGCTAATTTGACGCACATCAAAAACCTAACGACTATTCATTTTTCCTCGACTGCTATCGATATATATCGGCTTTTTATCTACAGCTATCTGATTCTATCGGTCATTTCATTTCATTGAAGTGGCAACATTTTTAATAACATGTGAGGTGGGTGTACTCGCTAGGATGGGATCGGGGATTGGCTAACTATTTGAAGCCATTGTTGCTTTAAGAAAAAGTAACGGATTCTTAAGTCTTCAAGACGACCGAGGCAAAGTACAAGATATTAATCAATTGAATTCTTGCTTAAAAACCAGTACCTTAAGAAACAGTTCGTTAAAGGTCGACTTAAATTTAGAAGACTTTCTCAACTTGAAGAATTTCTCAACTCGAACCCGGAGTTAATAATCAAGGCTTCGGAAAAGTGGTTTGAAGTTTCCGTATGAACGCCGAGATCTGGGACAGGCAAGTAGGCTACTCCTCTTGTATGCCATTCCAGTTCGAGTATATTTCATTCAAAAATAACAACCAGACGCTCTACATACATAACACCCTATATCAACTTATTATATAGAAATCCATAGACAACCATGTCATCGCCAGGAGGGGACGAACTGCCGAAGATATGTTGCTCGGAGTGCTTGGCGAAGATACTCGAAGCGATGCAATCTCATCAAGGAACTCCTATGACTGAAGAAGAATCCCCAAATGAGGATCCTCTGCCTCCCGATGATGAAATATTCGTGATCAGGGGGCTAGAAGACCACGAGCTGTCCGATGATAATATCATCCTGGTCATGGGGATGGAAGGCGACATAAGCGAAGACGACGAAACGGCTTCCAACGGAGACGACGAAAATGTTCTTCCCGGGGAACAGCCAAAGAATAATTAAAACTCAAGTTCATACAAGAAACCCCTACAAAAACCGAAAAAAATTAAAGATGTTTGTTCCATTTGTGCAGCCTGCAGAAGGATTACTTGAATAATCTCTTTCCACCGGAGTTACGCATTCTTGTCCGAACACAAGTCATGATTGCCATTAATAAAAGTTCTAGAGCCCTCATTAAAAATTAAGGTAAGTGCATTTTCAAACAAGATTTTTATAAAACTTAATTCTATTCCACAAATAATTTAGAACTGGCCGCTGACGTAATGGTCGACTCTCATCATCACAACTGCCCTCTAGAACCGGAGTATGCTTATCTGGAGGATCAGAATATTCAGGTCGTCGATTGGCGATCCCTGATGGAGGTCAACCAGTGCCAAGCAAAAAAAGATGGAGGGAAATCCTTGCAAATAGATCAGCTTAGATGTAAAAGCATACATTACATTTGAGCTGACACAGTTCATATTTTACCATTTAATTAAATGTACATATTTAAGATTGTCTGCCAATTGTGGTATCCAGAGTCTGAATCAAAAAAAAATATATCATTTCCATCTCATTTTAATCTATAAACAATGAATAACTTTCTTAAAATAACTTTTATTTTGTAATGTATTTTATTCTCAACGATCTGGTGAAGAGAGCCTCTGGAGATCCCTCGGGTTCGTTGTCAGCAACCTAGGGCTTTCTTTATATTCGGGTTCGGTCGTTTGCTTTGAGCCTTCGAAGTCGTCTTAAAGGTAGTTCGTTAAATACCACTTTTGGCCTTTTTCGAGAAAGCGATTTCAGTATCCAAATATTGAAACAACTAAGACTCGGAATTGCGAATGCCTTTCTTACTGGGATTCGGACCTGACTTCCCAGGAGGGTGCATACCGAAACTTCATGGCCGCAGTAAACGCAACTACATGTTAATGGGCTCGTATAACTTGACATTCGATTCGTTGGAAAGTATGTAGCAGGCTGAAGGAAGCGCGTCAAACTCTATTAAATATATACTTTCATGTTCAGGGTCACTAGCTGACATATATATATTATTGAAATATATTTTATAGAAATTTAAACAGCACCTAACAGCATTTCCTATCCCACAAAACATAAAACTAAGCAACCATTTACCAGCACTTCGTATAAGTTTTCTATAAGGGCCTCAGTCGGTCGACACCCAGTCTAGAGAGAACAACTAAAAACGTACAAAATTATTGCCAACATCAACTAAAATTTAAAACTATATTTTTTTCATTACATTCGTTTATTTTCCAAACAACAAGCTATGCCGAAATATCCGAGCCCAAACAAAAGGGACCGCAATTCCCGTGGCGAAGTACCGTCGGTCCGGGGAAAGCAGGTCGAAATCCCTGTAAAAGAGGCAGTCGCCACCTCGAGTCCTCGCATTCTCGAAGATTGTGATAAAGAAAACGCCTCCTCGAAACGGGCCAACCGCAGTCAACGGCCAGGTCAATCAAAAAAGCCAAAGGGTTCTCTAAAACGTCTCAACTTTAAGAAATCTGACAAATGCGTTGCTAAACGATCGACTATATTGATGGCCCTGCAGCAGAATGAAAGTCTTGGTGACATCGTATCGGAAAGGTCACCCGAGCCCTATAAATCGGTTATTTTGAGAATGATGATGAGCCTGGGAAGAGGAGTGTTTGGCTTCATAAGGAAGAGCTCCCCAATAAATCTTTACAATGCTGAGCCTGCGGCGGAGAATACTTCTGAACTGATGTAAGTAAAAGAACCTGTTTTTGCGTTTTCTCCACTAAAATTGAATTCTTCTAGGCCGCAGCAGTCTGGATCTCAGGAAGGTGATACTGCAAATTTAGGGCAATTGCCTCTGGAGGAGAATCCTCCTGTTCTAATGTAAGTAAAAAACTTTTTTGGTGATTTTATCCACCAACCTTTTGTCCTTCTAGGCCACAGCAGTCTGGAACCCAGAGAGCCAAAAGAGTAGATGAAGATTCGGCTAAGATACCATCTCGCAATGCTTTGAATGATGTGCATGACACAAAGCCGTTTTCGTAACCAGTTATCTAGTTTGCAGTTAATAAGGGACTCGCGATAAAATCACTATATCCTATAATAAAACAAATACCTACTGCATTTATTAAAATTTAATGGTTTTAAGAAAACAATGTCCACAAAAATGATTCTTTGTTTTCGATTCAGATTCAAACATTGGCTTAATATATATGCATATACATATACCATTTAAGAAACAACAAAGGAGGACCCGTTACTCAGCTAAGGGGAGTGCGAGGGAGATGGAGATATGCAAGCAGCAAAGCTACTTTTTTCCAGATCTCAGGGCGCCACCTGGTGGCTATTGCATTATGTGGTTATATCTTAATTAATAGTTCCTTTTGAACAATTTAAATATATGAATATAGGTATTAATAATCAAAAAAAAAATCGTCTTTTACAAATTCTTAAAAAATTTAGGCGTCAAGCTAGATTTAAGCGTTTGGAACATACTTTTCGCCGAATACATTATACCCCCCCTTTTAATCTACGAGTAACGGCTATACAAAATGGCAGATTATTATCTGTATTGTTTGTTTTTACAAATATATAGTTATATATAGTTATTTTGCATTGCATTTGTTTTTCCCATCCTCTTTGCTTGGCACTGACCCATTTGCGAGTGTGTCATTTTCTGATCCTTCTAAAAAGCAAAGAGTAAGAGAGTACTGGTACTAATGCGTGACAAGGTTGTGTAGCAGATTCTTGTTGGCGACGGGGTAGCGCCAATTCGGTTTATGCTGGCGATACGAATCGTTCCGGAATCGGTTATCCCCCAATTCGGTCTAAAACTTGGCCAACGCCAGGGGGTTGGAAAAGTCGTTTATAAAAACAACAGCATATTTCTTATTCGGCTGCCAGTCCTACGATATTTGTGGAAAATTATTTAGAATTGTGAAAATCATTTTTGAAAATGCACTTACTTAAACAATAATAATTGAAAACACTTCATTATCAAAGGGTGCCAAATTTTTTTCGATTCTGTAATCGGGAAACGCTGCGTTTTTAATGGACTCGGACACGAACGCGTAACTCCGGCGGATAAAGATTATTGAAGTAAACCTTCTGCAGGCTGCAACAACACGAACAACCGTCTTTAATTTTTTTTGTGTGGGGTTTTCTTTGATGAAATAGTTTTAATTATTCTTCGTCATCTCCGTTGGAAGGCGTCTCATTGTCTTCGTCTATGATCATGATGAAATTATTGGGCACCTCTTGGTCTTCGTCTATGTCGTCTTCTAGCCCCATGATCACGATGATATTATCTTCGGGCAGAGGATCCTCATTTGGGGATTCTTCTTCAATCATAGGAGTGCCCTGCTGTAGTTGCATCGCTTCGAGTATCTTCGCCAAGCACTTCGTGCAACATATCTTCGGCAGTTCGTCCCCTCCTGGCGATGACATGGTTTTCTATGGATTTCTAAATAATAAGTTAATATGGGCTGTTATGTATGTAGAACGTCTGGTTGTTTTAGTTGAATGAATATAGTCGAAGTGTAGTGAAAGCAAAGGGAGACGCCTACTTGCCTTTCCGGGAGATTTTTGTTGCGCAGGCAGCTGCCGTACGAATCGATCCAGAGATGTTTCAAAAGCGCTTCACTATATGTATGTGTAAACCCTATCAGAAATCGAGTCGCATTCGCTTTGGAGGAACACCACCGGGGACGAAGTTAAACTGTTTAACTAATATCTTCTGAATTGTAAAATGGATTGTGTGCTGCCTTTTAAAATTAAGCCCAAATAATTCAAAATATATAAAATACTAACTCAGAATTAAATTAGAAATAAATAATCTGGATATTGACTAAACAGTTAAACAAATTTAAGCTATTAAGGGAACAACCTAAGTGGTTACTGTTGAATTTTAATTATAAATAATTTGTTGAAAATAAACACATGTAATATTTAATTTTAAATTTTAATGTAAGTAATGCGGACTGGTAGTACAAAGATGTTACAGAGTTGCTATGGCTTTTTAGGGAATACCCTAAATGTTTAATGCCGCCACATGTTTAAATAGGCGATAACAAACAAAGATCGAAACACAGACCTATCGTAACCGACAATCGATGACAAGCTGACGTGAGATTTTTGATTTGATTTGTTTTGTCGGAACTTGTCTTGTCGGAATTTCCTCTCCATTTGCAAGCATTTGTGGACGCGTCGTTCTGGCCAGGTTCTAAATCAAACTAAGGATCGGAGTGTAAATCAGAATGCCGGTGGTGGAGCTGTGCGTGGACCGCAGCCTGGTGTGTCCCAACTTCGATGGCTACAAGCTGTCCTTCGATCCGGTGCCGGTGCTCCGGCAGGAAATCGAGTGCGAGCCACTGCATCTGCAACCGCACCGGGATCAGTACTCGCTGCTGCATGTGGAGCTCTTCGGCCGGCACAATCACCTGGTCGCCGATCCCTGGCAGCGCCACTGCAGCTACTACATCAATGTGCGCCACCAACTGGTGCAGTGCCTCTACGATCCGCAAAGTGGGCATTCACTTGGCCAGCGGGTTGTCTACACCATCGACTATCGTGACCAGGGCGATGGATTCCAGCATTTGGAGGGGGACTACAACTACTCGATGTGCTTCGTTTCGGAGCGATTCTGTGTGATCTGCGATGGGATGACCTCGTACCACCTGGTGGACACCGGCGATCGATCGCGAATCGGTGAGCAGACATGGGAACGGATCACTCGCACGCCGGTGAATCATACCAGTGAGTATCGCGGATTTTTGCTCTACGACGCCCGGCTGGATGTGGTGCAGGAACGCAAGCAAATCTCTCTGCTGGCCGGCCATGTGGCGCGCCGGGAAAAGGTCACGGCCAGAGAGCGAACACACGTCTATTACATGGATTTGACATGGGGACGCTGGACCCAATCGCTGGCCAACGGCGAGTGGTCATATATCGTCTGCCAGCGACTAGAGACCACTGGCATGGTTCTTTACTGCGCCTTTGAGTCGCGCGCCGAGTCCCTGATCATTGCCAGCAATCGCGAGTTGCAGACACCCGAGCAGCGCCGGGAATCCGATGATGCAGACGCTGTAGCTCCCGTTCTAGCGGATCCACCAGTTCCTCCAGTTATCCAGGTGGAAAATGGCGACCAACCACACTATCGTTGGACTCAGACAAATGAAAATGTGCACATCCGTTTCGAAGTGCCCACTACTGCCACCAAAGACGACTTCAGCGTAAGCTGTACAAATACATATGTTGAAGTAAAATATCTGGACGAGGTGCTCTTTACCGGGGAATTATACGCCAGTTTGAACGACGATTTTACCTCCTGGACCTTGGAGGCGGAAGGTCTGGAAGGCTTGGAAGTGACGCTGTCAAAAGATGAAAGACAGCACTGGCCACGATTGCTCGCACAGGGGGAAAATGGCGAAGAGGGCGCTGCCCCGCTGCCCATTCCCAATCTCGAGGATCCCATTGAGGAGTGCGACCTGGGACTGGTTGACGAGGACATTAAGATGGGTGAGTAGTGCATTCTTCTGCACAGAATGAAGGTATTAATTATGTATTTCCCTCATCTCTCCCAGTGCGCTTCAATCTGTCCAAAAGGTGCATTACCCACACCATTTTCCTGGGCTCCAATCCACTGCTGTTCACCGCCACGCTGCGTCCTGGATTTCCGGCCGCCTTTGCCACACGCCAGGGCGTCGATGCTTCCATATGGCTGCAGAAGTACCAGCCGAGTCGACCGGACGAGTGGGGCGTCCGCCACGAAGGCCAGCTGCATGCCTTCGGCTATGTGCAGGCCTCCAAGGAGATGCGCAAGTACACCGCTTGCTGCCCGGATATGGAGTATGTAGCCATCTGCGAGACCTTTCGCCATGTGCTCGTCTATTGGCCGCGTCACGACTCAGCCGACGGACTGCGCAAGCGCAACGGTCCGCCCGTCACCGTGGGCAAACAGAACCTCATCACCATCGACCACACTCTCGGCGAGATCGTGGGCATTACCACAGCCAACAATGTGATAACCGTTCTTACCAAACGCGCTCTGCTCCACCTGCAGGTGTAGCAGGGTATCAATTCCTCCTGGCTTGCAGCACTTTTTGGACTTTTCTATTTTTATTTACGTTTAAAATTTATCGTTGAGTAAACAATAAATGGAAATTGTTAAACCATCAATGGCGTTGCTATTCAAATGTTGACATTATTTTTAAAAATCGTTTTAAAAAAATTAAACTTAATTTACATATGAACTCAAATGGACTTTTTAGGATATCGTTGTTATTATTATTATTAATTAGATAACAAAAACAAAACATTTAAGTGATTTTTCTATAATTTTTTTGTTTCGTTTTTTACAAATTTTAATTTACCAAATAGCTTATTTGATAAGATACGAAGTAGAATAAAAAATTTAATGCAAGTTACTGAACAGTTAAGCCTAAAAGCTTATTTATTTGCAACACTTTTGTCAATCAAAAAGATTTTAGTTTTTTTGTTGATTAAAGTTATACTTATGTATGTATACCATTTACCGGAAATGAAATGTATTATTCTTAGGGTTTTTGTATTTTATAAGGCATCTAGTCAAAGTTTTTGTCTAATGTTAGAAACATGTAAATATGAAAATTGTTAATACTATTGATTCCCTAATATGATTGCTTTATATAGTTTATATATAACATAACAAATAATTTTATGAAAACTTTTAATAATTCCACCCAAACAAGTATTTTACAAGATCTGGCAACTCTCCTGTGAACCGCCAGGTATCGATAGGCGATAGCTGCGATAACAGATACGTGTTCGTGCAGTGTTGCACATCGACCGGCAAAAAGAGTGTTGACACGTGTCAGAACTTTCGGCCTATTACACCAATCGAAGAACGATAGCCAAATCCCTTGCAAATAACGCCGACCCACTTATCGATATCACATCACAAAAAACAAAAACACGTCACGTAATCCGGACGGAGGCTGGTGAGTCCAAATGATGACAAGGTGGCATCGCACTTGCCCGGAATCTAGTGACCCAGCGTTTTTCCATTGCAGCTGGGTAAATCGCAGGCGGTGAAGCAGAATATCAATTGAAAAGAGTTCGTGCACTTGGAGCCCCCAGCAGATACCAAAAAAGGAGAGCACTACCAGCCATGAACACACAAATCGTTGTCTTTGTGGCGGCCCTCATGATGCACTGCATCTCCGCCGTGGAATTCACCTTCGATCTGGCCGACAATGCGGAGGACTGCTTCTACGAGGAGATCAAGAAGAACTCGAGCGCCTATTTCGAGTTCCAGGTGTCGGCCGGTGGGCAATTGGATGTGGACGTCACCCTGAAGGATCCGCAGGGCAAGGTCATCTACAAACTGGAGAAGGCCACCTTCGATAGCCATCAGTTTGTGGCCGAGACGACGGGCGTGTATACCGCCTGCTTTGGCAATCAATTCTCGGCCTTCTCGCACAAGATCGTCTACGTGGACTTCCAAGTGGGCGAGGAACCGGCTCTGCCGGGTGTGGACGAGCATGCCACGGTGCTCACGCAAATGGAGACGTCCTCCCAGGCGATTCACAAGGGCCTCAACGACATCCTGGACGCCCAGACGCATCATCGACTGCGGGAGGCGCAAGGTCGCAAGCGGGCCGAGGATCTCAATCAGAGGGTCATGGTCTGGTCCTCCCTGGAAACGGCCGCCGTCATCCTGATCGGTCTCGTTCAGATCATGGTGCTGAGGAACTTCTTCACGGACCGAAAGCCCAGCCAGGCGCACTACGGGCGGCTGTAGAGGATCGGGGTTGGTGTCGGGATCTAGCTTTGTGTAAGCCCTTGGACGGAATGGGAGCTCTGCGATCTCCAACTGTCCAAACAATCATAATCCCCCGAAATGTTGTCAATCTCGTCTTAGCCACAACGTATTCATTCCCCCCTCCCTCAAGGGCGTTTTCTATTCGGGAAAAAAACCCCCAAAACGACATGTAATATTTTTTTTGTTAAGACCTCACCCGGAAAAACAGAGAATGTTTTTTTTAAATACATGCAAACGCAACCATAACTCGATAGCTAAAGGAAAACATATTGAGTGTTTTAATAGGGGGTCCTTGGGATAAATATTCCATTTTTATATGACAATACGAAAATATAACATGGGAAGAAAAAAATCCATTATTATAGTACAAATTCTAGAAGCGCATTGGAAGTCTATCCTTATTTTACTATGAACCCCAAACCAATCAAAATGTAATACGTTTTAGTTAGGCATAGTAGGGAATAGTTAGTCTTATTATTTTCCATTTGAGATGGCGTGGCCCCATTTACGATACATACATGGATGTTGCTTAGATATGCTCCAAAATTCAGCTGGGTAAATAGAACAGAACTTCGGTTGTATGGGAAGAGCAGGAGATTTGTGTTAGAGAAGTTATGTTTAATTGGGTAATAATTTTAACAATAATAAGCAAGAATAAACTGTCAATTTATTGGTAAAGATATGAAAATGTGGTTCTACACTAGAACTCATATCAATATACTATTTTCCATAAATAAAAATAAAGCCTTCACTTCAAATTTTTTCATAAAATTAACATTTTGATAAAAAGTCAAGAGTCAAATTTGATAACTATTGACACGTACTTATCATATGGTATAAAGGGATAACCTTATCTTCATATATTTTCATTAATGCATTAATCTTGTTGATAATTATCTTTCTTATCAACTTGGTAGATTCGTTGGGTATTATGGTATGATTTTTTCCCATATGATAAGATATCTGTGTTTCTGCATTTCACACCAAAATATATCAAAAGGTAATGCGATTTCGAAATCGTGACGGATTCGGGTTACTAAACGTCAATTATGCAAACAAAATTATTGCCACTGCTAAGATAATACCCCATTCAAATGCAATAAATCTTTTTAAGTGTTTTATGTACGGACTGTCATCTTTCATTTGTCGATCTTCATTGACTGACTCTTGGAATTTCGCAGATCTTTTGTCAATCGCGATGGCATTGCCAAATATGTATATCGAGCTATAAATACGATAAATGGTATGCCAATTAATAGTATTTAAATCAGTCCAAGACAATGACAGTGACACATCGTTGGTAGTATGTTTATTGCCCCATTCATGACAAAAGGCGCTGAGACAAAAAAAAATACAAAAAGATTTGGATTTGGGATTTGTATTTACGAAAATAATGCAAAAAAGATTAGTATTAACAGATTATAACATTTTTTTTAGGTTTGGTAGTGAATTTAAGCTTATAATCTAAACTCATCTTGTTGTAAAAATTATTATTCAACATTACAAAAATAAACTTCAAAATAATTTATAAATATGTATAATACTTATCATTTTTCAAAAAATATAAAATTTTGTTCAAATCTTATAAATGTAACCTGAACTCACCTTATTTTAAAAATCTTATCAGAAATAGCAGGGCAGTAATATATTAATACATCTCTTTTACTTAACGATTTTGTTATAATAAACGAGTTTCAAGTTAATTTTCAAGTTCTTCAGTTTCCTTAACATTCTAGACATTAAATACCATTTATTTTTTTCCACACTTTTCAATTTTAGGAAGCTAAGAATAGTCAGGCAGAGCTTTTTGAATTTCTTCTTGGTTTTTCCCTCTTTTTAACTATTTAGTTGACTGACCCTAAAATATGTTGACCCGAACTGAACTCTTGACTTGGCAACAACAGATGGCCGGCCACTTAAAGCCAAAGTGAAAGGGAAGACAACGCTGAAGGACATGTGTAAATGAATTGTCTGCGGATCGATTGATCGATGTCAAAATGGGGTTAATCAACCGTCAACACAGCTTGCATGCTAATTACCTAGATTTATAATGATAATAATAACGCGGGTAATCGTGGCACACGTGTCAGAAGCCCAAACCATTAGCCTTTCAGCTATATATATATAATTATATAATAATATACATCATAATTATCCCTAATTTTATATTTTAAAGTGTTTATTAATTCATTATTTTAAAATAAAATATTATGTATCATATCATGTACATAATTCGGAATGTAACCCGAACATTCTGTCTATATAGCGTTTCTTTGTAATGCCATTTATTGGTATTTTATTGGAATAGCTGATATTAAAAGAAAATAGTTAGACCCTTTTAGTTGCTAATATTTTGATTTCCATTTAGTAAACATAAAATATGCGCTTTTTATACTTTTAAGTTGAATGTTAGATAATTTCTTCGTGTGCAGCAATTATTTCTGGAAGGATTACATGGCCAGCAGGGGTAATTAAAAAGTCAAATTTTAAAATCCATTCAGATTTGCATGGCGTGGCTCAATAGATAATGGCCAATCAATGAATCGTCACTGTCGAGGCCCCCAAAACAAATAAGCCGAACACGCCCCGAACTTCCTGAGGCACACCAGACTTTTTTTTAACCATCTTGAACACCGCGGCATGCCTCTTTTTTGGGCAAGAGGTCGCCGCTTTGGCTGCCGAAGACTCTTCAGGTTTTATGTATCAATTAGCAGTCCGACGACACCGGTTCCATCCGTCAATGGGCAATCTTCGGCCGGATGCTGCGAGGGCAGCTTGACAACTTCATAGGTCTCATATTATACAAAATTACAATTTTAATGTGGGACTGCTTGAGAAGGTTTTACAAAAGTGGGGACTCAAAGTTTAAAGAAGAATTGCTTTTCAATACTTTAAAAACGTATTGTTATTAAATAACATGTTACACAGAGAAAATTCTGAAGTTCTCATCTCAGTTGAAAATGCTCTTAAAAATACAACTACATTTTTGAAGTCGAAAATATTTATTTTTGCTATAATCAAGTTGAATTGGCGGTAATTACATTGTAAATCTCAACAAATAAACTATTAGTCCAGTCAGTAGGGTATATTTATCAAAAAGTTGTTAAATAAACTCAATTTAACTTTTCTCTTCTCACCATTTCGTTCTAATATTAAGAACATTGATACCAAAATGTACTTAAACGTTTTTGAAGAACGAATGTTCTCAATTCGAGAACAATGTACTGGTATAAAATCATACACAATAAAAGTATTTTTAGCTCTGAATTTATTTTGTATAATTTTCAGAACTCATTTTTACCATATTGGATACTATATTGTTAATAATTAAAAAGTAATTTTATTAAAATGTATTTTTAATAAAATATATTAAGGTCTTATTGATCCACCCGCTTGACAAATCGATTCGGTTTCCCTTTTCTTTTCGACTTCATTTTCGTATCTTGCTTTCTTGAGGTAGTAAGTTTGTTTATCTTTATCTGCTTTGCCAAATGCTTCGAGTGCACAGAAAGAAAATCTTTGATAGTATTTAGGATAAATCACAAAAGGCCAACGGAATAAAAATTAATTTAGTTCTAATATAATTATATAGAACTATGGCAAATTAACTAATGATAAATTTTTATTTTTATTGATCAGTATAGTTAGATAGTCAACTTTGTTTTCAGTGTGGCCTCATCATATTGCGGTTGCAACCTGTTGCTGTTGTTGTTCCTGCTTGTAGATGGCACAAATTTAGTATTGATAAATCTTCCAACTTTATGCATGGCCAATAAGTATGTAAATCGACCTCCACTAATGGGTGGCGATGTTTGTTAATGTGAATATATATATTTTTTACATTTTCACAGAGAACCAGACAGAGAAAGAGAGAGTGAGACGGCTACAGAAATAGGGGGAAAGTGAGCGAGAAATTAAATAATTAACAAGCCAGGTAATATGCATACCAAATTTTTTAGTTATGCCAACAAACTGCAGGGGAACTCTCATAAATAATTACCAAAGTATCTCAGATGCTAATTCGGTTTGAGCGGAAATTTATGGCACGATAGAATCTGGGATTGGGCCTACAAATTCCGGATAGAGTTACAAAAAAATGCATTTCATAACTATTCAAACTAATTTGGTAATGGTCCTCATAATGATTTGATTGAATGGGTATAATTAATTTGCCAAAGGCATTACATAAACGATTTATAAACTGCCTACATTAAAACTAAATTAGAATTCGAAATTCCACATGATTGGTATTTACATTTAAACGTAACATAAGATTTGATCAGTATCTTAGGTGGGAAAACTTTATCATTTTGTGACCCTTTTTGGAGGGTGATATTTTTTTTAATACATTTTCTATTATTAACAAATATAAATATTTTGTAATTTCCAAATAGTTTTCAAATAAAAGAACTATTTAAAAAATAATTTTCCAAGTTCTGAATCATTCTTACCTTAATATCAAATAATTAGCCTATCAAAATTCGATCAAAAACCTATGTTAAATTGTTTTTGTTAAGCATTTGGAAATTCCATATAATTATGCAATCCACAAAAAAGCAATAAATGCCATCCGAAATAGACGTTCACACATTGTTTTATTTAATCAGTAAATAAGTATCTTTGGGCCAGACCCTTTTCGACCCTTTTTGTTTGGCCAATATTTCGATTCAATTCAATTCAATTATTTGCATGCCCCGCCTTTGTTGACCATCTCGTCTGAATTTTTCCCCTGCCGGTCTTTTGTGTTGGCCAAGTTGTTAGCGATCGGTCGCCATTTGGTATACATTGGCTGGTCGGTGGGCCAAATATGCATGAAATATTTATGCCAAGATGGGTCAAGGTTTCTCGACCATTGGCGAGGGGGAAGTCCCCCAAGAAAATGACACGGGTTTCTGCGGAAAAGCAAATAAACGATGTCGCTATAATGGTTATACAACGCCATCTGTTTTGTTGTGATTTGTATCGATCGACTTTGAATAGAGTCATGTTTTATGTGTAGCTTTTTAGATAAGCAATGTGTTAATGGTGGGCCTTTTTGGTGGTTTTTGCTATGGGTTTCGGAAGCAAAAAAGTTATCTATAAATGAAAAACAAGCTATGTTAATGGTATATCAATAAACATTTTGAGAAACCTTTTTTAAAATTTATAAAATCAATTTATATTGTGTATAGGTATATATAAAGTATTTTACAAAGCATTGTAATTGATTTTTTATTTACATTATATTCCTATATCACTTACTTTTCTTTTAAACGTGATAACTAAATACTATCAATTTTCCATCAGAAAATAAATAAAATAATGTATTAAGTATTTTACATATCCTATAATTGATAATTTATTAACATTATATTCCAATATCACTTACTATTCTTTTAAACATAAAAATAAATAATGCCAATTTTCCATATGATATTAAATAAAATAATATATAAATTATTTTACAAAGCCTTAAATTTAATCATTTATTAACAATATATTCCTATATTACTTACTATTTTTTTTAAAGATAATAAATAAATAATACCAATTTTCCATTAGAAAATTAATAAAATAATTTATCAAGTATTTTACAAAGCCTTATAATTGACTTTTCATTAACATTATATCCCAATATCTCTTACTTTTCCTTTTTTAAAACATAATAAATAAATAATACCAATTTTCCATCAGAAAACTAAAAAACAGCTAATGGGATGCGATTATAAACATCCGACTGATGTTGCACAAGAATCCACGAAGATATCGGTTAGCAGGTGGTAATATTTTGAATCCCAATCGAGGCGGAGACATGCTTATCAATGTTTAATGTTTAATTCATGGCCCAAAAATCAAAAAAACAAAAAAAGAAGCACCGAGGCGAGCCGACACGCATTGCTAATGACAGATGTAATAATTTTTTGCAATGCCAGCCAGATATTTAGCGGGCATTTTGCGAAACCCAAAGTTCGAAAACTGAAAAGCCGGTGCATATGCAAAGCTATAGGTATAGGTATAGCTATAATAACAGGAAACCCAAGCCACCCGATAACGAGCCGGATTGCGCAATCCGCACGGAGAACACACGGCCCCCGGTGACTGATGTTTGATGTCCGATGTCCGATTTTCGATGTCCGAGATATTTTTGGGAGCAGGCGTATTAATTACATCCGCCCATGGCACACGATTTCGGGAATCAGATGGGCTACACTGGAAAATATATATATATAGTTTGGTTATATCTCCGCCATTGCCGAAGAAAGGTCCTGAAAACCAGAGTTACATTTTAGGTAATCTATTTTTATGCGAAAGCGATTACAATTACAAAACATCTATTTTACACATTTTGTGTAGGTGTTTCTAACAAGAAAAGTATACAAAATGTATTACTAGTTCAAAGTGGTATGATATTAAAAAATAATATAAATATGATAAGTTCAAAAACATTTACATATTCTGATTTGTTTAAAGAATTAAATTGTCAAACGTTTACTGAAGTATAATATATCAATCTCCAATTATTTGTATAAATAAATTTTCCAAAATAAATATATATATTTTAAAAAGATCTTTGATTTTTAGAAAAGTGTTTCTGGGAATGATCAGTGGCTAAAATATTTAATATTAGGGATCAGGGATATTTTCCAAATAAAGGTATGAACAACAAGATAAGTTAATTTCAAGTACTCAACGAACCATCTTTACATACAAAATGTATCTGAGCTACCAGCCATGTTATATGGGCAAATACCATTTAGTCAAACCCTTTTTTTATGCTCCAATATATATATTGGGGGCTATTTGTTTTTCTGGGTGTAGTAGTGTTGACCGGCGATAACTCAATAAGCGGAATCTGCATTTTCGAGCGAAATGCGAACGAGCGGCCGAAGCGCAACTATTCGAAAATGTTGCGCAGCATCCCAAACTAACTAACCCCAACTAATGAAAGGCCCCCCTTTCTGACCACCTTGGAGTTTGGCAAAAGATGACGGAGATGGGGATGGAAATGGAGATGGAGATGTCGATCGCTGACGATGAAGATGAAGATGCGCCGACTAGTTTTCGGTTGGGATCGGATTGACTGAGGCCCTTGTATAAAACGCGTGGCCGGGTCAATCGGGGCATCATTGATCGGTTGGACATCGAGGGCTCAAGCACGACCACTGTGAAGATGAATGTAAGCAGAGCACTTTCCCCCACCAAGGCTAAGGATTACCATCGAGCCAAGGATTCATATAATCATCCACACATCCATTTCATATCAGTGATCAAAACCCATCTATTTTTTTTCTGTGACTCAAAAACTGTTTTGTGCTTTCTTTCGATTCGTTCTCGGTGAAGTTCTTTGGCGCCATTATTGCGCTCGCCATCTGTGCGCTATGTGGATTAACCCAAGCGGATATATCGCTCAAGTTGCAACAGCAGCAACAAGAACCGCTGATCACCAAGGAGCAGTACTACAAGACGGGCGGTGGCTTCCATGAGAGTAGCTACGGCAACTCCGGCTACCAGATCTTCGAGGTGCACAACCATTTCGCTGGCCAGGCCAAGGGTCCGGCCTATCTGCCGCCCCAGGGTCAGAGTTCCAGTCAGGGTCAGGGTCATGACGACAGCTTGGATCTGTCCTTCCTGAACTTTGCCGATGCTCCATCGGCAGTTGCTGCTCCTGCTCCGTCTCCAATTTCCGTGCCCTTCCCTTCAAGCTATCAACATGACTTCCAGCGAAAGGCTCCGGCCTCGTCCTCTGTGGGTTACAATGGCCAGGCCTATCTGCCACCCGCCAGCGCTGCCACGCCCATTGTCCAGCAGCAGCAACAAGTGGTGCAGCAGCAACAGCAAGTGATTCCCCAGCAACAGCAAGTGATTCCCCAGCAACAGCAAGTGATTCCTCAGCAACAAGTGGTGCAACATCAACATCAGGAAGTGCAACAGCAACATCAGGTGGTGCAACAGCAACAGCAGGTGGTGCAGCAGCAACATCAAGTGGTGCATCAGCAACAGCAGGTGGTGCAGCAGCAACATCAAGTGGTGCATCAGCAACAACAGGCGGTGCAGCAGCAGCAACCACAAGTGCTGCAGCAGCAACAACAACAAGTGGTGCAACAGCAAGTGGTGCAGCAGCAACAACCCCAAGTTGTGCAGCAGCAACAAGTGCAGCAGCAACAGGTGCAACAGCAATACAGTCAGCAGAGCTATGAAGCACCCGCCTATCTGCCACCCATTGCCGTCCAGGAGGTTGCCCAGCCAGTGCCCATCAGCTACCCGCAGCCACAGAAGGCTTTCCAAGGACCCACCTATCTGCCACCCCAGCAACAGCAGGTGCAACAGGTTCAGGAGGTGCAACAGCAGCAGCAACAAGTGCAGCAGGTTCAGGAAGCTCAGCAGCAGCAGCAGCAACAGCAGCAGGAGCAGCAGCAGATTGCTGTGCAGGCACAGGGCCAGGAATATCAGGCTCCTGGCTATTTGCCCCCTGGCTATGACTTCACCAATCCCGATCAGTTGCCTTTGTCGCTGAGCCAGAGTGTGGCCACCTCGCAGAGTGTGTCGTCTGTGCAAAATGTTGCCACAACACAGAGTGTTGCATCGGTGCAAGAGGTTGCTGGCGAGTATCGTGCTCCTGGCTACCTGCCACCTGGCTACGATGCGCCATCTCCACAGGCACCCAGCCAGATCAGTTATCAGCAACCACAACAGCAAGCACAGCAGCAGCAACAAGTGTATGTTGCACCCACGCAGGCAACTGTTAGCGATCCTGGCGCCCTTCCCGATGGCTATGACTTTGTGAAGCCCGAAAATGCCGAGGCAGCCATTGCCGAGCTGCACAGCCTGCAGACGGCAACCAAACTGCTGAAACAGCAGCAGGAGCAACAGTTGCTGTTGCAACAGCAGCAGCAGCACCAGCAGCAACAGCAGCAGCAGCAGCAACAGGTCGTCGTGCAGTCTCAGATGCAGCTTGCCCAGCAACAGCAAAACGCAGACATTGTCTACGGTCATCCCCAGTCGCAGCAACAGCAAGCTTTGGCTCCTCAGAGCACACTGGCAACATCCACTGCAGTTGGCTACCAGCAACATTACACGGCTCCTGGCTACCTGCCACCAACTGCCACTGTTTCGGCTCCAGCTCCAGCTCCGTCTCCCGTATCCGTTTCCATTCCAGCTCCAGCTCCTTTGGCTGCTCCAGCTCCTGTTGCCGTTGTCCAGGCAACAGCAACATCTAGCTCCTACCAGCAGCAACAGCAGCAGCAGTTCAGGGCTTCTGGCTATCTGCCACCAACTGTTGCAGCTCCTACTCCTGTCCAAGTGGCAGCTCCTGCTCCCGCTCCAGTGCGTGTGGCAGCTCCTGCTCCCGCTCCTGTCCATGTGGCCGGACCCGCTCCCATTGCCATTTCCCTGCCAGCTCCTTCGCCCACCCAGGTGACCCACATCCACTCCCTGCGCAGCTACATGAACACCGTGCAGCCCTTCGCCCGCTATGCACAGCCAGTGGCCGTACGCCAGCAACACCAGCACGTCGTCCGGCATCAAGTGCAGCAGCAACACCAGCATGTGCAGCAGCAACATCAGCATGTGCAGCAGCAACATCAGCAGGTACAGCAGCAACAGGTCATCGAGGTGGCGCCCATGTACCGTGAACAATCGAAGCGTCCCCGCTTCTATGCCCCAGCCTATGTGAGCAATGCTGTGCCCCGCCAGCAACAGCAGCACCTGCACCACCACTACCACCACCGAGTGGTGCAGAGCCAGAAGCTCCAAGCACTTCCATCTCCCACCCTGAACTTCAAGGCCCAGCAGTCGCTGCAGAAGTTCATGCCCAAGGACGTCCAGGTGGCGGTGAATGTGGCCATGGCGGCCACCGCACCCGTGGTGGCACCACCCGCCCTGCGTGGCAGTTCGCGGGTGCGCACTGTACAGATCGTGAAGCCACATGCCACGCGCACCTTCAAGGTGCTGGAGCAACTGGATCAGGCTGGCGTCAAGACGATCAAGATCTTGGGGGCCACCAATGAGCAGCCGCAGGGACGCCATCAGGTGGTCAAGGTGGTGACCCAGAATGCGCAGAGCGGTGCCGAGAGCCATGTGCAGACGGTGAAGATCTACGATGAAGTGCAGCAGGTGCAGCAGGTCCAGCAGCCACTGCGCCTGCAGCCACTGGGCGGTGGCAACAACGGCTACTTGCCACCAGCGCGTCCCAGGTCGCGGATTGTGCGCCAGGCTGCCAAGCCGCTGCGCCTCTATCCCGTCGCCAGTCTCTAGAGGATGGGGTCATGGTCAACTCCCAGCACTGATTAGTTGTTAATTTCATCATCGAGCGTCTACTTATTTTTTTTTTCCACCTCATTTCGCATGCATTTCTGTCCACACTACTAGCAAATCGATATACAAATACCCCAAATCGCATTCGAAATCAAATCATTTGCATGCAATAACAACCGATTCGAATTTCTTACCCAATAAAATGTATACTTACGTAAAATATGTAAATAATTTGGCTGTTTAATTTCGTTGATTGGGATTGCTCATCCATTGGAGTTGGCCATGCATTTGCAGTGGACCTTGAGTTTTTATGGGCTATGGTCGAAGTTTGGCATTAATTCTGGTGAAATGGAAATAGCCAGGCATTCCAAATTTGATGGGATTTAAATTGGATTTGATTACAATCGTCAATGCATTTATAGGCCTTTGAATTTTAGGTATAAGTATCTTTACTATGTATATATTATATTTTATGCCTACAGCAGAAAAGGTATTTTTTAATTTTTGAGATTAATTTAAAAAAGGTTATTTTCCAATTTTAATTGGCTTTAAGTTGTTTTCAATACAATCTTCAGTGCCTTTATAAGTTTTAAATATCTATATTTTATATTCAGATAGGAAGTTAAAACAGTTTTAATTCACATTTTAAGTTTCCATCAGCGTAGGTTATAAATCTACCATTTGGTTTCAAAAGAAGTCGTATAACAACTTCGTGCAAGTCACATTTTATAGCTCCGAGCATCTCCGTGATCTCTATGACGATTTAGACGATGTCTCTGCTCATCCCAAAGGCGTGTCTTCCCCTTTTCAAACTCTCTCCCAACGCGTGACCTTCGTTTTCGGTTTCATTGGGGTTTTGGGTTTTGACGGGTTTTAAATTTGTTTGCTTCCGCTCTTAGTAACCAGCGAATAGTGAAAGGCCTGACCGGATTTAGGGCCTACACGACTCATTTTCGACTCATATGTAATACGATGACACTTAATCGCACCTTACTCAATACTTAAATATCTTAATCTAAAACAAACCACATTATTTGGCAATTGCCTCATTTTAAGTTATTAGGAAACTGTTTTGTTTTTCATTTTGTGTAACATGCAACTTGAAATCCACTTCATAATTTCAAACTAATACAAAAATGTAGGTTTACAAATATAAAGTAATTTAATTCTTTTACTTCAAAAAAAGGAAATTATTTTTTTCTTTAAGTGTATTTCTTATGAATGCAATCAATGCCACTTATTGATGTATAACCAGTGTTTGAGTACCGCCCGATGACATAATTCCCATTTGAATGCAGCTAAGCCCTGAGCCCAACAATAGTATTGAGCCACTCTAATTTTTATTGAACCGCCAGTAAACCTTTACCAATAAACAAATCATTGATAATTTTTGGGGACAGACAAAATATAGTAATAAAATATCAAACCAATATCATTTCGTAAATATTTAATTTAAGTATTGCACAAAAAAAAAACAACATCTATGGTTTTCTTATGACACCTAGCTGTATATCACTCTGTTTTGTGATTTTGATTTTAATAGATCTAATTAGAAATTTTATTTGAAAAATCTTATAAAGTTGGGAACCATTAAATCACTGTGTTTTATGATTTTGATTTTAATTGATCTAAGTAAAAATGATTTTTGAAAAAACCTAACTTAATAGAAAAACCATTAATTTTAAAACCTCATCTGGGCATGTAAATACTTCTTAAGACCTACCCCAACCCAAGGAAAGTACTTTTTTCTGGATCTTTTATGTCTAGATTTTTCGCGGAACAAACTGCAGCCAAATGCCGCCCTTGTGGACCCCCACAAAGATGACGGGATCGATTTCGGTGCCGTTTCGGGTGCGAGGACTGACCAGGACCTCGAACCGCTGGACAATGGCCGCCAGAGCGGCCTTCGACATGGCCAGGCCCAAACGCATTCCCACACACTGCCGGGGTCCATTGCCGAAGCCCAGGAAAACGCCCTGCTGCTTGAAGTTCCTCAATCCGCCATCCAGGAATCTTTCGGGCCGGAATATCTCCGGTTCCGGATGGATGTCGGGATCATTGTGCAGGGCGTAAATGGGAATCATCAGGTTGTCGCCGGGTCGCAACTTAAGCGGCTCCGCATGGTGACTACCCCGCAATTCGTACTCCTTTGTGCAGGTCTTTGAGGACCAGCCCCCGGCTGGATAGATCCGCAAGCTCTCTGAAAAAAAGGGCCTTGAGATACATGGTTTTTCGGAAATACCATAACATCACGCACCATTGAAGCAGGCACTCAGATAGGGCAGGTCTATGAGGGCGTCCAGATCGGGCAGGTCTCCGCCGGGATTGGACTCCTGGAGTTCCTCGAACAGACGTTGCTGGCAATCCGGATTGCGACCAAGCTAAAGGATAAGTATGGCATATATGAAATATTGTACCTTTTAGAAATGATCTGATTTTAATTGTTTTGTTTGTAGAAGTTCGAATGTGAAAATTGCTTTACTCCTACATTAAAGTTTCTGACCCAGCTTATAAAATCAATAGGATTTTGAAATCACTTATAAAGATTTCTAAAAGTATGCAGTGTCAGTCTTTCGGAATAAAAACATCGATCTTCAGGGTAGAAATTATATTGTTGCATACTTTTTAACACCTTCACAAGTAACTTAAAAATCATGAACTTGTATTAACAAAAAATATGCGAAAACAGTCGACTTATGTATGTATGTACTATTCTCGTCTAGACGATTTCAAACCAAAGAAAAAGTAGGCCTTAAATAAAATATTCCTAATATCAGAGCAAATTTAGCCCAAATCACATGCAAAACTCTATAGATTTTGCGAAACCGAGTGATTTCTTGGTAAGTTCTTAAACCAACCGTTCCTAAAACCATCGGAGATTTCTGAGACACCCTAGTAAATCTTTAAAGTGATCTTTAGGGCAAACTACGGCCCAAAAGGCCACCTTATCAAGAAGCATTAACTTAACCTTACCAGCAAAAGACAGTGGGCAATGCTGTTGGAAGTAGTGTCCAGGCCGTCGAACATAAAGGTCATGACATGCGAGGCCATATCCCCCTCGCTGAGATCGAGGTCCTTCTGCATCTCGAGCAGATGGTTGATGAAGTCGTTCCGCTCCTGGTGTTTGGAACGGCGCAGGCGCAAAGCTTCGCTGATCAGCGCCCCGTAGAATTGATCGTGGGAGCGGGGAAACACCTTGGGGCGCAGGCGGCGGGGAAGATTTGGAAAGAGACCACAGACGGCACCGGCAATGGCCAATCCCTTGTTCTCGGCGGACATCTCCTGATTTTGCCGGACAACCGGCAGTGGATTGTCGCTGAAGGTGCGCGCCTGGATGCCCAGAACACAGTCGAATAGAGATTCACCCGTAAAGCGCAGGCCAAGCTGTAAAAAAGTGGAGAGATTGTATTAAAATGGTATCGATCGCATGTTTTTAAGCCCCTCAAAAGGTGCTTAAAAGTATGCTAGAACTAACGTGCTTAAAAAACCGTAGCATACTTTTAGGCACCCTTTAATGAAATCTTAAATACAATTTCCAAATTGCTGGCACAGAACTACCCACATCAATGCTATCGAGCTCCATTCCGCCCACCGACTTCCTGGAGATGAACTCGCAGAGATCCCGACAGACTCGCTGCATGATGGCATGGGTGGTGCGGATGCGACCGTTGGTCAGCAACGAGGAGAATACCGCCCGCTGGCGGCGCCACTCTTCACCCTCCAGAACAAAGGGATTGAGGGCGACCAGTCGATCCTTGTTAATGTCGATCATCTTAGAGGCATCGTTGTCCTCGAAGTGGCTGAAGGCGCTCACATAGATCTCGTAGACCAAACGGGGTTCCAAAATTAGCAGCTTGGGTGCGCGCACCAGGAAGCAACCCACATAGCTGTGGGTATTCCGGTACCGCCTGCAAAGTATAAAGAAATGTTATAGTAGTATATTATATTATTAGTATAGTATAGTTATTATTTGTTTAACTTCGAATGAACAACTTTGGGAAATATAGAATTTATAGAAGATTTATGAATGAATGGTAAGTCTCAGTTGGATGCTCTATAAAAAATATTCCATTTACAAACTAATACAAATTCCTTAACACCAAAGGTGTATCCATAATAATTACGTTTTCCCTACAATGTATACAAACGGTATATACTATACAACCCTCTTAACAAGCGCGGATCTACAGGGGGGGTAATGGGGGATAGATCCCCCACTCAGGTTAAAAAGTATATGTTGAATGTATTTTATTCCAAATTTTTGCTTTCTACTCAACAATTTTTCTTTTATCCGCCCCCACAACTAAATTCTGGATCCGCCACTGCCCCATAATATCACAATACCCACATGTAGATATCGCGCATGTCCATGGTGAAGTGTTGGCGTGGCCACACCATATTGGGAAAGGACCCGAAAAGTGGAAGGGCTCGGGGCTCCGTGACTCCGCGACGCCGCCAGTGGCCATAGTTGGACACCAGAAACACATAGATCACACCCAGCAAAGTCGCAATCCCCAGCAAAAGCGATCCAAACATGACGACGATGCAAGCGAAACTGAGTGGGTGAAATTGAATCTGATATGCTGATCTTGGGCACCGGGGGATCGCCTCCCTAGCGTGCTTCTATTTTATATTTTATTCCTCACTTCGCAATGAGCCTATGTGGGATTGCGTGTCTCTCAAATAATGGGGTGCCATTATCGAATTAACCGACGACCTGCTCTTATATCAAAACACATAAGGAGCTGTATTATAAAGTCGACCGTTGAGCTTTCGTATTCTGAAATGTTTTCGCATTATAATGAAACTATATGTATTAAATACATGCGTTTTTAACGTTTCTTATAAAGAATATTATTTAGTAAAAATAACCTAAAAACCGGTTACCTCTCGTCTCGTTTGCCGAACTGATTTAAAGGGCGTAAACTAGAAGAATAAGAATTTGAGTCTTTTGAGTTTTTCGGTTACTCAATATGAGAAAATTTATTCTCAAGTTGGAAATTGAAGAGCACATTTGAGAATTTTGTGATCAATTCAAGTTTTTTTTCTTAAAATGAGTTTAATTTTTCTTAATATGTGTTTTTCCCCAAATGTTGTACTTAAATGCAGTACATCCTCAAATTGAGAGTACAAAAACTTGATTTGAGAACGTCATATTTTTCTCTGTGTACCGTTCGGGTAACCTCATTGGATCCGAAGATTTTTTTTCTAAACGTCAATAGAAATGCGTGTCAATGACCTAGCTAAGAAAAAAGACTGTTAAAAAGGGCATAGGTCACTAAATCGAGGATCATTATCATACAACCCCAAAGAAAGCTCTGCCAACAGCCTGACAACCCTGAGCAAAAACAAATTCACCCCACAATGGGAACACTTAATTCAACAAAGGAGGCCATTGTCAAGTGCTGTGCTGCGATATTTTTGTATTCATCCACAAATATTTATTTGTCCTCGGATTTCTAAAACAAGAAAACTTTTGGCAAATCTTTGCTTTTAAGACAAATAAGGCGAAAAACATCTGCATTTCCTAATACTTCCACTTGAATTCACAGTGAATTGTCATCTTTGATGTCATTTAAACCACAGCGAATGCATTAGATATGGTTTCTGGTTTAAGACTACACTCTGACCTAATCAATCAACTAAAACATCGAGACTCTATGAAGGGATTTGTGCAGCAGTCGACTTCTCCATCAATCACTAAAGATTGAACAATGATTGATGATATGTTAGAGATATAATAAACGGTGATATCCCAGATTAACGTTAAATATTCAATACAGTTTACAGGCAAAATCCCATTTTTTGCGTTCTCTTGGGATACTATTTTACTTTAAAATGTAAAATTTTGTAAAGCAGTCTTGGCCAATAGTCGATATATATTTTTTTTCAAGTGTAGGTTCAGTTCCCACTGGTCAGTGACATTGACATTGTTACGCCTGACGAATCTCGGGACCAAAGCGTATCCAATTATTGTGACCTCGTCATTCCTGCTACAAAATTAAAGCAAATCCAACCTGAAGAGATCTTGGACAGCGTTGATGACTCCGCGATGTCTGGAAAGTGTATGTGGGGAAACAAAATTATAAATATATATGCATGTACAATGAATATAAGTTCTTTTATATGTTTATGTATTAAATAAAGAAATACGATTAAAACAAATTGATTAATAAAAACTCATTACATAGTTAACAAAAAATGATGACAACTTCGGCAAGCTGAAGATTTCTTGTCCTTTTTGCTCGTTGAGTAAGAGGTTATGTTGTATTCGGGACCCTATAATTTCGACCCTATAATATACATATATATACATATATATTCCTGATCTGACCGTGTGAACGCTGTGATCTCTGAAACTATAAGAGCTAGAGAGTTAAGTAAATGAGACTTAGCTTTGGCTATCAATTCAAATGCCAAAAACGTATACAAAAGGACATTATTATTCAGATTCTACTCTTGCCATTGAAGCCCATGTTGCCAAAAAAGTTTTTCAAGATATATTTCACAGAAAATTATATATTTTTTTCAATATTAACAAGTAGTTATCTATAGTTAAAATCTATTAGTTAAAACGTTCCATTGGTTAGCTGAGTAACGGGTATACGATGGTCTATGATAGAGTAAAACTTTCTTTAGTTTTTTTTTTAAACAAATTTTTTTAATGATATTAGAAAAACTTCTGCAAGGGTATAAAAAACATGTGCTAACAGGTTTTACATTTTTGATAGTTTTCGTATACTTTTATCAAAATAAATATTGTAAATTATGTATGATTTATCTAATAAAAGTGGAATTCATAGGATTGCTTAAATATTACAATGTAATATTACAATATTCCCACACCTTTAAAGCAAAAGCAATGCATTTTAGCGATCTTTATGATAAATCGTAATGTCGATTCAATATATTCCAAGAAATACATTGATTTTATGTAGATTTTTTTGAACTCTTTTTATATAATCTTCGTTATATAAGCAATTCTAAACATTGCCAATCCTAAAATAAAACTGATCTTTGGAACAGAGCCACATGTGCAGAGGGTACGAAACCATTGTTTTTAATTGCGTGTAGAACAGTTACCCTCGATTGGGGTTTTGGCAAACAGTGCCAATTAAGTTCACAAACTCGGATTCTAAGCGTGTGCTGTGCAAATAGCGAAAAAACAAAAAGACAAAGGCATAGATCTGAAGATCGGAGATCCGAGATGAACGGAAAAGGTGGTGGTATTTGCTCTGGCCAAATAAAAATCAATTTTTCGGGCGTTGGGATGATGGATGTTGTGGATTTGCCAGTTGGAAGCTGCTATATAAGCCTGGTTGAGGTTCTTGGAAAGGCACAGTGTCAGCTTCCACTGCCCCAAACAATAAGATGCGATTCCTGTGCGCTCTGATCTTTTCCTGCCTCCTGGCTGTGGCCCTTTCGGCAACAGCGGATCCTACTGCAGCGGCTCCCGCAACAGCGGATCCGACAGCAGCGGCTCCTGCAACAGCGGATCCAACAGCAGCGTCCCCAACAGCAGCGTCCCCCACAGCAGCGTCCCCAACAGCAGCGTCCCCCACAGCAGCGTCCCCCACAGCAGCGGATCCTACAGCAGCGTCCCCCACAGCAGCGTCCCCCACAGCAGCGTCCCCCACAGCAGCCGATCCGACAACAGCCGATCCTACAACAGCCGATCCTACAACAGCCGATCCTACAACAGCCGATCCAACAACAGCGTCTCCCACAGCAGCGTCCCCCACAGCAGCGTCCCCCACAGCAGCGTCCCCCACAGCAGCGTCTCCTACAGCAGCGTCCTCGACATCGAGCAGCACTAATACAGCAACCAACAACCCCACCTCTACCTCTACCACGACCACGTCTACTACTGAGAAAACCACTGTTACGGAGGCTACTAAAAGGAGGGCAGAACATAAAACACGCTACAAACACACCAAATCCAAGAAGAGTAAGAGCAAGAAGAGCAAGAAGGACAAGAAGGTCAAGACAAAGAAGCACAAGCACAGGAGAACCAGGCGCACCCGTCGTGGTTAAACATTCAGATCCTTCTATACCAACCAAACTACCCGATTCCACCGAACTATGAAAACATCGCGGCCTAATATCTTATTTTTTACCCAATAAAGCATAAAAAAAAAAAATCTCAAAACCTATATATTGAATTTTTGGGGGCCACATCTTCTAGTTGAAAAAATGTTGATAAAAAGATTGCTTAAACTATTATAATACCAATTTTGGTTTCAAAAATAGAAAAAAAAAACGATACACAGGAAATCCAACGTCGAAATACAATCATAGTGATAGACATTATTCAAAGGAACCCAAATCAATATTATAAGTTCTTAAGTAGAACTCCATAGTTCATTTTCGAACCGTATAGTTATTAAATAAAATATAAAATATAATATCATAATTCGATATAAACGTAATCCAATTTTGGTTTCGAAAATTCAATTCCTAAAAAAAACGATATCACAGGAAATCCAACGTCGAAATACAATCATAGGATATAAGTCCTTAAGTATAACTCCATAGTTTATTTTCGAACCGTATAGTTATCAAATAAAATATAAAATATAATATCATACTTCGATATAAACGTAATACAATTTTGGTTTCGAAAATCCAATTCCTAAAAAAACGATATCACATGAAATCACATGAAATCGAAATACAATCATGGTGATAGGCATTATTCAAAGGAACTCAAATCAATAGTATAAGTCCTTAATTAGAATACTTAATTTTCGAACCGTATAGTTATTAAATAAAATATAATATCATAATTCGACATAAACGTAATCCAATTTTGGTTTCGAAAATCCAATTCCTAAAAAAAACGATATCACTGGAAATCCAACGTCGAAATACAATCATAGTGATAGACATTATTCAAAGGAACCCCAAAATTATAAGTCCTTAAGTAGAACTCCATAGTTTATTTTCGAATCGTATAGTTATAAAATAAAATATAATATCATAATTCGATATAAACGTAATCCAATTTTGGTTTCGAAAATCAATTTCCTAAAAAAACGATATCACATGAAATCCAACGTCGAAATACAATCATAGTGATAGACATTATTCAAAGGAACCCAAATCAATAATATAAGTCCTTAGGTAGAACTCCATAGTTAATTTTCGTATCCTATAGTTATTAAATCCAAATAAAAAACAGTTTTTGTTGAGTTTTTAGTTAATGCATTTATTATAATATATGGTTAGATCGAGTCTAAAATCGACCTCTCAAAATGAATTCTATGACACTCTCGGTTATACAAATGAATAAAAAAAGTTTTTTTTTGCTTTTGATTTGTGTAATTTTTGATTAACTAAGGGCAAAGACATGCGACGACATGAAACGAACATCGGGATAAGATGCCCATATATATGTAGATATATATACTCGAATATGTAGATATAGGTTTTAAGTAAATTGTCTGCCAATTTGCGTATCTATATAATGTGTGTATATATATATGCGAAGTCATTTCCATAGACTTAGGTGGCTAAAAAGTTTTGAAAATCGAAACACAAAGTGAAGACGATAGTTGCAAGTATAAAAAATATGTTTATGTTTGTTTCTCCTCCTATATAAATCTTCCATCCTCGTTTTCATATAAAATCTTCAATCTTCTATATCCACAACCTCAACCTGGCCAGCAGTATGCGTGTGTGTGTATGTTTTTGTATCTATGATTATTTTCAGCGACCTCAGTTTTTTTTTTTGTAGGTGGAAACAGGAAGCGGCAATGAGAGCAAGGACTCAATGCTTATCTGCGATTGACTTTTGATTAGTTTTGGGATGGGATTTCTTAGTATGCTCATCTATAATATATATAAATGTGTAGATCATCGTTCAACGTTTATAAAAATATATTTGTGTTTCGCCATGAAGTTTGAACTGTTCTCTTAAGACTTTTGTTTTGGGATGTCGATAATGCACCAATGTGTGAATATTTATACTATAAGTATAACTGTAAATGGATATGTTTTATTTTTCTCAATTATTTCGGAGACTTTGTTGTTGACTTTACGTTAAGGTTTGCGTGTGAGCTTTTAATTTCTCGTTTCTTTTTTTGGAATGAATTCTCGCTTCAGAGTCGAAGAATTAAATAAACTGTGAATGCTGAAGGCAGAAATAAGACTTGGAATTGGTTAACTTTACAGGTAGCTAAATGTTACGGTATAACAAAGTGCATTCTACAACTATGGGAGAGGAAGTCTGTGTAGTAATCATTTTTTTGTTAATTATAATTCATTCCCATCCAACAGTCACAAAACGCACAGTGAATTGTTGAACTGGATTTCATTGGTTTACATAGAAAAGTATACAAAACTAAATTCCTACTTAATTAAGGTACAAAAAAAATTGGAAAAATTAGCAAATCGAAATAAGGTGAAAACTTTTTCGAATTTGGGCTTAAGGAGCTTTTCATTTTTAGTCTAAGGTAAGTAGATGGTGTTATTATGCTATTACATATTTCATATTTTGTGGTTTATTGTGTTTGCTTTATGCGCCTTCTGATCATTAGATATATGTATATATATATTTTTAATATTGTATTGTATTTCGCCTCTCGTTCGTTCTACGCTCCTCCTTTTCTTTATCTTTTTACTTTGTTTTTGTTAAATTTTATTTTAAATATCACGGCATTCAGCTGAGGTCTGATCTGATCTATTTCTTATGCTTATATATCTTTTCACACGATTTTGTTTACGTTTTTATTGCATTGGCATTTCACATTTTCGTTTTTCTGGGGGCTTTGTGTTTGTGTTTTGTGGAAATCAAAAAACAAAAATAAAAATGGCTGCAAAAACGATACCGGATATATATATCAACTATCGACTACTTGGACTAAACAAAACAAGTAAAATTAATCTACAATAGCTCATTAGAGACACAGATACAGATACGAATACCGAGGCAGATGCCGATGCCGATGCCGATGGAGAGACAGATACAGAGAATGGGTAGGGCGAGCACCGAAAGCTAAGTCTGGGTATCCTCGCCAGCACGCGGACTCGGACTGAAGAGCTGGGAGCAGATGCGTCGCAACTGGAGCTGGCCACCCAACAGGCCTGCCCTCTGGATTAACTCTCACAAATTCCGCCGGCCCAGTTGGCGATCCTCCCGCTCAGCATCCTCATCCTCCTCCACCTCGTCGTCGCGGTCGCCATCATCCTCTTCGCCATCCAGCTCCACATCCACCTCGAAGCGGGAGCCACCACCCCTCTGCGGCACTCCGCCAGTGGTGGTCGCACTCTCGCTGAAGTGCATCAAATTGGTGTCCATCAGCCCGTTTGTCAGGCTGAGTGGCGGCGACGATTGCGACGGCGGTCCTTCCAGCGAGAGGCGACTGTTGGTGCTGATGCTGCTCATGCTCAGCTGGTCGTCGAACACCTCGATGTTCACCACCGTCGACAGTTCACCGTGTTCGCCGAAAGAATGGCGAATGGGATAGTCCCCAGCATCTGTGACTTCCGATTTCTGGCCCTTGTTGTTCAGCATCGCATTGGGATTCATGTTGCCCTTGGTTGGGATTATGTTGTTGTTGATGTTGTTATTGTTGTTGTGAGCCAAGCCATCCAGCTGATCCGTGGTAAAATAAGTGCCTATGAAAGGAATATATTTAAAATAAATTAATCAACTTAATCAGTGGATTGTTAATATTTGTATTTCCCCAACAAAACATTAAAAAAATCTTAAATAATAATCACATTAATTTGATTTTATATACAAAACCCTTTACGGCGTTCATGAATTTTTCATGATTTCGGAAGAACAATATAAAAATAAAACATCAACTCCTAAGATATTTTAAATATAAATTCCGAATTTGTGCTTTTTTCCTAAGATATTTAAAATATTAATTCTGAATTTAAGCTTTTAATAGTTTTTAAATGTGATAATAATAATATTATAATGATGTTATATATGTATGATATAATATTATTATATGTCATGATATATTATAATAATATAATATGATACAATAATATTTTTTATACAATATTAAAAACTGTTGATTTTTAAAAACAATTTCATAATGTTAAATCTGCAAAACAAGATCCCAAACCCCAGTGACAACACATTTTAGCCTCATTTGTTGTTTTAACTAAAATTGCATTTATTTAATTATACATCATTTAATTAAATTAAATTTTAGTGTTTAGCGATTTCCTTGCCTCCTTTTTCATCCATCTCTCAAACGTAAATCATAAATACTGCGAGTTAGACATAATTTTTATACGATATACATATATATATATACAGAAAACAACTGATTTCCTTACTTTTTACAATCTTCTAAAGAAAAAAAATAGAGAAAAACGGAATAAAAACATACACAAGAGACAATTTCTAAAAATTTAATAAATTAACAAACGTATCAAGTATAGTAAAGAAACAAATAATAGAACATTTTAAAAGGGGACCTTGAGTGTGGGAGAAACTAGATGAAACTTGAACGAGTATGGAGAAAACTTAACGAAAGCAAAGCCTAAAAACAAGTTCAAACGATTGTGACATTGGACAATTAGTATTATAATCAATATGGTTTAGTTATTATAATTAGTTGCTTTGCAAAAGTTACACCCAGTTGGATTTTGGGCAGGAAAGTGTAGTTTCTTGGGAGAATCGTTCTATGGATAAAATTGAATACCCATATGGGGTTGAATATTTATTTAACCAGTAACTTCCAACTGTGTGTCCTGCAAGCTAGAGCTGCATGTGTGTGTGGTGTGTGGTGTGTGTGGGTGGGTGTGCGTAAGCTAGGGGGCAGGATTTCAATTTTACAAATTTCGATTTTCGCACTGAACGAATTTTCGGGCGCCATTTATGTACAATTTGAGAGCATTAATTATTTTTGATACATGATCTGTGTGCTTACGTTTAGGCCTTTTTCTTTTTCTTTCAATTAAATATATATATATTCATTTATACATATATATAAATGGGTGTGGTTTATATATATGTTATGTTGTATTCATAATTTCTAGAAATGTATAGCTAACAATATAACTTTGCACTTAAAACTCGGTTAGTATTTAAATATTTTTTGTCGCTTTTCCTCATTGGTTTTTATGTTTTTTGTCTAAACGAATAGCTACAGTCGTTTTGTTTTGTTTTTTTATGTTTTGTTTTCGCTTTAAATTATGCATTATAACTAACTTTTTGTTTTTCTTTTCGATAAATCACATTTTTTTTGCAGAGTTTTGTGTTTTGTTTTGTTTGTTTTTTTTTTTTTGTTGGTTTTTGTTTTGTGGTTACTGAAATGATTTACTTTTCTTGCACACAGCTAAAAATTATGAATCTAGAGTCATCTGTCGTGGTTGTTGTCCATTTCAATATGTGGGTTTCGAATTGCCCTCGTTTGCTGCTGTCCCCGGGTAGAAGAAGTGATTCCCTCTACTTGGCTCTGGTTCTGCCCACCGGCTGGTCACCTTCCTCCTGTTTCACGATGGGATTGGGCTGGTTGTCAGGTTGCCCTGGCTGTTCCGAAAGAGCATTATCCGGCGGCGACGGCGGCTGTGGCTGCTGCGGCTGCTGCTGCTGCTGCTGGAGCGCATGGGCAGTGGGTGCTCCTGCATCCTGTCGGTTGGCGTACAAATGCCACAGCACCACCAGGCTAAAGACGCACAGCAAACATATCGCTAATTCTTATCTCTTGCGTCGTTTCGTCTTCTTCTTTGTGGCACTCGGCGGACTGGCCACGCCCACGCCCAATCCCACAGAGGTAACGCCTCCGGCGGCGGGCAGAGTAGCCGGGGTGGCAGCACCCGTGGCCAAGTTCCCAGAGCCAGCTGCTCCGCCTGGCGAAAGGGAGGATGGCAATCCAATGCCCAGACCCAGACCTGTGGGATCCGGATGAGCAGTCGTCTCCACACTGCTCTCCTCCGCAGAGGATGTGGACGAGGAGGTGGCCGCCTCAATGGCCGCTATCAGATTTATCTTGTGCTCCAGCTTCTTGGTCTTGAGCTTGTGCGGTGCGGCATTGGTTGTGCTGGAGGAGCCGTAGACTACATTGTCATCGGATGTGGTGGCCGGCACGGGTCCCTCGCTGTCCGTGTTGGTGGCATTGGTGGCTACGCCACTGCTGCCGAAGTGCAGCAGGTCCTCGGGCAGTGATTGCTCTGGCTCTGTCTCCTCAACATCCTCATCCTCGTCGGGTATCGGCCTGGCAGCTGGTTCCTGTTCCTGCACCTCCAGCTGTGAATCGCACATGCTGATGCTAATCAAAGGACGCAGCTCCTCGTCGTCTGGTTCCCGTTCCCGTTCCCTTTGCTGCTGCTGCAGCTGGAGCTGCTTCAGTCGCTTGTGCTTCTTGCTCAGCTTCTTGATGGGCTCCTCCATGATGACAATCTCCTCGGATCCGGAAGAGGTATTCGATGTGGAGGCGGACTTCTGCAGATCCAGTGTATCCAGGGTTATGTAAACGGGTTCCGGTGTGGTCACCACCTCGGGCTGCACCTCTGGATCTATGTTCCTTATGCGTTCCTGTTCGTTTTCGTAGTGCAGGGAGCCGCACAGGGCCAGGATCAGATTTTGTTCGGTGAAACCCCGGGGTGGTGGGGAAATATTTCGCGGGATCGCCGACTTCTCCTGTAGCGGACTTTCGAAATTGATTAAGCTGACCGTTTCCTTCTTGGAGTCCTCTTTGACCTCGAGGGGTTCCAGTGCAGGAAGTGGAGGCAAGGCCTCCAGGGGCTTTAGGCCGCTTAGGAAGTCCTCAAACGTGTCCTTGACTTCTTTCGGGGGAGTATTTAGTTCCGGCAGCAGTTTCTCATCCCGCTTCTTTTCCGGACTCGCTTTAGTGGGTTTCTTGCCCAGGCTGGGATAGTCCTGAACCGCTGGCAGTTTGGGTGGAGTCTCGTCGACTACGCGCCTCCAGGCGCTGGTCGCGGCTGCCGGGATGAGGGTTTCGAGGGATTTCTCCTTCTCTTTCAGCTTTTCTTTCTCCCCCTTCTCTTTGATTTTGGCCTCTTTTTCCTTCTGCACCTCTTTCTCCTTCAACTTAGCCTCTCTTTCGAGGTCCTTGAGCTTTTCAGCTTTCTCTTTTTCCTTAAGCTTTTCCTCTCTTTCCCTTTCTTTAAGCTTTTCCTCTCGTTCCTTTTCCTTAAGCTTTTCCTCTCTTTCCTTTGCTTTAAGCTTTTCTTCCATTTCCTTTTTAAGTTTCTCTTCACGTTCCTTCTCCTTTAGTTTCTCTTGCCTTTCTTTCTCCTTGAGCTGTTCTTCTCTCTCCTTTTCCTTTTGCTTTTCTTCCCTTTCCTTTTTCTTGAGCAGCTCCTCCTTAATCTTTTCTTCTCGTTCCTTCTCCTTAAGTTTTTCTTCTCGTTCCATCTCCCTGATCTTGTCAGCTCTTTCCTTCTCCTTGATTTTCTCTTCGCGTTCCTTCTCCTTTATCTTCTCTTCCCGCTCCTTTCTAAGCTTTTCTTCTTTTTCCTTCTCCTTGATCTTTTCCTCCTTGAGCTTCTCTTCTCTCAGCTTTTCTTTGATCTTTTCCTCCTTGAGCTTCTCTTCCCTCAGCTTCTCTTTGATCTTTTCTTCCTTGAGCTTCTCTTCTCGTTCTTTCTCCTTTAACCGATCTTCTTTTTCCTTGAGCTTAAGCCTTTCTTCTCGCTCTTTCTCCTTAAGCTTTGTTTCTTTTTCTTTCTCCTTGAGCTTCAGCTCCTTCTCTTTGGATTTCTCCATTTCCTTGTCGATTGTCATGGTTTCCACTGCTCCACCCGGTTGTAGCTTCTTCTTGCCCATCCTAGGAGGCTCCTCCTCGGGATCCTGCTCGTCTTCCTCTGCCTCCTCATTCTCGTCCTGCGCATCCGACGAACTCATCTCCACATGCAAACTCAATCCCTGGGCACTGGCACTGCTCACCATGACGGCAGCAATGCTGCTCTTGTTGGCCAAAAGACTGTCTGCATGATCTGATTCCGGATCGGAGTCCTCCTCCGGCTTGGCTTTCTTCATCACCTCATTCTCCTCCTCCTCCACTATGATCTTCTCCTGCTCTAGATTCTTCTGCATTAGATTCTTCTGTTCTAGATTCTTCTGCTCTTGATTCTTCTGCTCTGGCTTTCTTTCGATCACTTTCCCGCTGGTCTTTTGCTTGTTACTCTTGGCCTTCTTCGCTGATTTGGCGATTGTGGCAGTGGTGGCCTCATCCTCGGAGGTGCCACTCCCACTCTTCTGGCTGGCAGTTTTAGTGTTGTTGCCCTGGCTGGGATTACCCTTGGGCTTGTTAAGGTTCGAAAGCTCCGCGAATTTCTGCGCTTGCGCAGCATCCTCGGCAGCTGCCAGGGATCGTAGGGCTTTCTGTTGCTGCTGCTGCTGCTGTGCCTTGTGCGATTGCTTCTGGGACTTTTGCTTCTCCTTCTGGACGAGCACCTCGTCCACCTCCTTGGCAATCACCGGTACAATCAACTTATTAACCAGCACCACTGGCGGTTGGCAAATGGCCTGCTCCAGTTCCAGCTCTGATGACGTGGCCTCTTCCGTCTTCTGATTCTTCTGGAGGAGCTTTTGTCTCTCCACCGGATCACTGCAAAAGATGGCCACCACTGGCCGAAACAGGGCCTCATCGCAATTCTCATGGATCACCGTATCCTCAGCGGCCAGTTGGCCCACCACCTCGTCCAGCATATCTGCCTGCAGTTCCCCAGAGATCCCAGCATTCAGATCCGTGACCGTTCCCAAAGGATTCACCATTTTCTCCACACGCGAATAGCTGCATATGTTGGGCAGAACGGAGGCCAGGGCGGAAATGGAATCCATCGAGTGCAAATGCGTCTCCGTATCCGGATGCTGATGGTGATGCTGATGTTGATCCTCCACCACCTCGTCCAGGTCGTTGAGGCTCTCGTGCTCGGCGAGGGCATCGTAATAGCAGGCATTATCACAATTCGAGGACGAACTTCCGATGCCGCCGGCGGCCAGGTGATCCTGGGCGGCTGGCGAGGAACCGGTGGCCAGGTGGTCGCCACACGGAGGAGCTGCATGATCTGCAGAGGCAGCTGGAGGCGGGGCACAACAACGGTGGGGCACAGGACACAGAATACAGAGCGGAGAAAAAGAGAAATAGAAGAGAAAACAAATTATGAGAAAAGCGCATTTTCGGTTCGTACAGGAAACAAAAAACAAAAAGCCAAAGGCAAATTTTGATTTCGATATTGATTCGAAGATTTGAAAATGTTTAATTGGAAAATATTTTTTAGCTTCTTTTGTTTTTTCTATTTATTGTATGCATTTATTTTTAAATATTTTAGCTAAGCTTGGTTTTGTTATTATTGGCAGTATGCGCGTTGAAAACTTTTATTTTTCGAGCAGTTGATCGATTGAAAAGGAAGCGGAAAACACTCAAAACAAAAAAGGAAAATCGAACGTGGAACAGAAATAAAAAACTTTGTAAATATAGATATTTGTTTTAGGCAAATTAAATAAATGAAAATCGAAAATATATTTTTATAACTGTCTATTTTATTTTTTGTTTTAGTGTGAAAACGAAAAGAATTATAAAATTAAAGTTAAAAAATAGTAGCGTGACATTGATTTTGGGTAAATAATAAAGAAACTGGAATATTGTTTTATCGTGAATTTTGAATTGCGTTTTTGAAATTTTTATGGCTTTGGCTTTTTATTAAAAGATTCATGTAGATTAATGTGCTCTTTCCTCTCAACCGTTCTCTCTCTCTCTCTCCCTCCCTCGCTTTCTCCCTCTCTCCATCTCACTCGATCCCAATCACTCTATGGCTTTCTCACTCGCACGTGCAATGAAACTTTCGGTTTACAATTTTTCTTTCGTCATTTTTAGCAAACGAATAAAAAATAAATAGTGTATTTAACGAATCACAAGAGACAAGGACGAAAAGGGGCACCCATAAAAAAGTGAAGCAGAAGAAGAGGAAGCGGCGAAGCATTGAGGTGAAAAGTGCATCGAGGTGAAGTAAATGCAACCATGTGAAGCATTGAGGTGAAAAGTGGGTCGAGGTGAATAAAATGCAACCATGTGATGAATAATATGCAACCATGTGATATAAAGTTCAGAAATAGTGGTGCAAATTACACAAAACTGAGTGATGAGAGTGGGATGGGTGGTAAAGTTTTAAAAAGTATATGTCAGAAAGTGTGGTTATAAGTAATAACTATTTATGAAAAGAAAAAACAAGTTTGGAAAAACATGTAAAGATCAGAAGTTCGGTGGTAAAAAAGATCGTTAAGGAAATTAAGATAATAGTTCATCAAAAGGAAAAACTAGTTTAGAAAAATTTATAAGGATCAGAAGTGCAGTGGTTAAATGGTTATGGAAATTAAGAATGTTTGGCTGTGCTGTTTCGTGGTGAGAAAAGCGTCCAAATCGAGCTGTAGAGGCAAATTTTGTTACATTTTTTTTCAGTACGGAAATCAGACTAGATCAAGGCTAAATATGTCCATACATTCTACCCGATCAGTCCAATGTAATCCCAGGGAGTTAAGTGCACGACAGGATTAACAGCGACCAATGGGGCAAAGAAGTGTTAAAAGTAGATGTGTAATATAATGTGTTGCAGTAGATTTATTTTAGCGGTAGGTAGAATTTGTGGGTTTCTTTCTTTTGGATAGAAGACTCTGCTGTGGCAAAAATGTTGTTAGCTTAAATTTAGTTGTCATTAAGATAGAAATAGATTAATTTTAGTTGTACCTCACTTTACGGCTAAACAAAAACACCAAAGAAAATATATATGGTCAATTTGCATAAGCAATGATTTATCCGGCTAGAAAAATAAAATTTCAAGAACTGAAACCAAAAAAAAACACCAAACACCAAAAAATGTCCAATGCACACACACACACACACACAGCGAGAAAGGGAGAAATGTAAATGGATGAGGAATGTAGAGAAAGATTAGTGATATAAGAAAGTTGAGTAAAAGGATCATGCTAGGGTGAGAGGTGGGAGGGATGGCTATAACATCATCATCATCAGCATCATATCATCATAGTTCATCATCATTATCAACAACCAACAACCAATGCCAATTTCGTGGTGTTTTATAATCAATTTTTAAATACAGCTTTTTTTCTTTTGTTTAAACACCAAAAATATTTTGAATTAAACATTTTCATTTTGAAAGCGTTCGAAAATTAAAACGTAAGAATATATATATATATAATAATGTGTTTCAAAAACAAAAGCTTAAAACCAAAATGTAAAAAAAAGAACATTAAACGTTTGAATAGATCGTAGACAATTAATAAAACGATTTGTGAAGACATCGAGAATCGGTTAACGATCAAGGAGGATGCCTTTGATTCGAGGGATTCACTCGATTGGATGGCCAGAACGGAACTCAGATCCCCTTTAGAACCACACAAGCAAGTCTCTTCCCACAATCATCGGCTAGCATTCGAATAGTCTTGCACAACATGCGATATTTATGTGTACATCTATCCAGGACGATTTGCGACTCGCTTGCCACTCACCCGAAGTCTCCCGTCGCGCGGCAGCCGTGGATGGGGATTCACGCATGGCATCCGCCAAATCCTCCTTGAGACGTGTGTCGCCGTGGACATAATCCGAGTCCAAGTGACCATGTCGGAAGCGATCCATCAACTTGGGACTCTGCTCAATGCTGCCTATTAGGTTCACAGAAAATACCAGTTAATTCCAGAAGCTATAGTCAGGTTCAACCTCTTACTGTAAGATCCGGATTCGATAAGAACCGGTACTCCGGCACCGCTGCGTCCCGTCACCGCTGAGCTACCAATGCCAGATCCTCCCACCGAGGTGCCTGCTGCATTCAGTGGCATGTTCAGCGGACTGGACCGATCCTTGGCCCCCACCGAACCCACTCCCAGAGCAGACGAAGCTGCTGCCGTCGAGGGCAGCGTGTTGGTCGACGTCTTGGTAACGCCTATCTCCACCGCCTCTGCATCGACGTGGTTCAGATTCGAACTGAAAGAGAACACATAAATACGAATAAGTATTGGGATATATAATAAATCAAATGCTAAATTAATTGCTATTAAAGATATCTTTAGTAATCCTCAATGGCATATATTCCTCACCCGCTGGGCGTGTTGTAGTTCTTAAAGACAAACTGCGGTCCCATCCACAGCCGGCGGTGGGGACCCGCGTGCGTGATGATCTCCACCTGCGCCAGCCAGCTTTCGGCCCGCTCGTCCGGCTCATCGAAATGATGAGCGCTGTCCAGCAGCAGGCTGGCATGGCGATCCTTGATCAGCCAATTGTCCAGCGTTAGCGGTGGTGCGATTTCTTGAGATCCATCCTTGCGCCGCCCCAGGTTCCACTGGGCGCGGGCCTCCACCTCCAGCTCGATGGGCGTGTCATCACAAATCTTCTCTTTGGCAACATCTGTGCAAGGATGAGTAAATGCCATTCAGTAGATGAAACAAGAACACACCAATTGAGTGACTCACGTGAGGCTAGCTTAGTGTCCAGATCGTACTGGATGAGTGCCCCGTGTCCGGCCATCACGAAGAGCGAGTCCACCGCCTTGCGCTGGACGCGATGCGGTTGCTCTCGTGTCGCCATCGGTGGCTCCAGCAGCCAGGAGCGCGACTTGGCGAAGATGGAACAGACGCTCAGCGGTTTGCCACTGTCGTCCGACAGCGAGGAGAGGCGCTGTCGCTGTCGTTGGCTACTGCTGCCCACACCAACGCCTCCATGACCGCCGGAACTCGCTCCGGTGCCCATGCCAACACCGCCGCCCACTCCACCGCCCAAGCCAGCCGATCCTGGCGGTGATCCTAGAGTGAAGGGCTGGCGCAGCTGGGCCAGCGGCTGTACCACCGACGGCCGCGGATATGGCGGCAACGTGGGATTGTGATACGGCTGCAGCGACTGCACGAACGTCGTGCTCTCCGAGTGCGAGATCGGCGAACTGGAGCGGCCATCTGCTCCGAGGCCGGCGCTCCGGTGGAAGCGTGACAGCTTGTTGACCACATGCAGCGAGGTGTGCGTGCGAACGCCCATGGCGCCGCCGTAGGGCGTGATGGGGAAGACGTGGGTGGTGCCGCGCAGCGTAGACACGGCAGCCCAGCGCGAGTCCAGCGAGAAGGCGATGTGCTGCACCTTGGCGCTGGTATCACCGCGATGTAGCACGTACAGGTGGTGCACGGCGGCCAGGCTGGGACCAACCGGATGCGGTTGCACTCGGAACACGTGGAAATCGTGGCCGCGTCGATCGGCGGTGAGGAGCAGCATGCCGGAACTGTCGAACTCCATGGCCACCAGAGCCTCGCTGTGGGCCACAAAGTGAGCCACGATGGGATCGCCACCGCCCTGGGAGCCACCCGTTGAGCTCAACGGAGTACCCGTCGTGGGGCTGTAGTCCTTCACCGGATGCTGCAATCGGAAAGATCAGTTATAGATCAGGTCGGGAAAGGTAAATCCCATTTCCACCCACCTTCACATCGATGATGGTGACCACACCCGACTGCTTGGCATCCGGACCGCCGCTGGCCGAGTCGAAGCTGCTGCTCTTGGAGCTGGCACCGCTGCCGGCGGTGGTGCCCGTCAGACCGGCGGCCACCTGCTCGCCCAGCTCTCGCAGTCCCTTGCCAAAGGATTTGGCCGCATTAAGCACAGTGGCCGTGTAACTGGGAACGCCCTCGCCATCGCATCCGCCGCCGCTGCGCTTTGAGTGCAGCAACTTGTGCTCTGCATACGCCAGCCAGCGCGGTCCCAGCGCAATGGGATTGGGGTTGATCCTGCCAAGAAAGAGAGCGAATTATAATTATAAGTTCAAGTTCTAGGCGAGTGTGGATTGGCTACCGCCAGTTCACTACAAAGTTCAACTGAAACTAATCCTAACTTACATCACGTTTTAACCCACCTCTAGTTCAACTAAGAACTGTAATCAAAGTTAATCGACCCTCTAAATTGAGGCCATTACCTCCTCATTATCATTATTTCCAAATGATTGGGCGGCATAACTAACTTCACTTTGAACTGAACGATCAAATGGCATTTACATACATATATGTATATACTTTAATAATTAGATAAGAAATTATTAAAGTAGTACATTTGACCCTATAAAAGGTTACCAATGACTTTATTGTATCTCTAAGACCTTAATTAATCGAATTGAAACCCGGAATATTTAACTATAAGGTGAATAATCAAAAAGTCTATAGAGTGGACTAGAAAATCAAAGCATTGGAGTAAGCTCAACTGAAGTACTAGGATATATAAATTCCATTGAGTGCACTCACCCCGGACTGGGATAGCAGGTGGTGATGGTTAGGCGGTCCTCCAGCGTCCTGGCATCGAAGACGGCGATCCGTTCGTGGAACGTGATGACCACCGCTGATCGATTTGCCTGGATGTCCAGCACGGCGTTCTTGAACTTGATCGTCTTGACCTGGACGCCCGTTTTGAGGGACATAAAGTTCACGGCACTGAATTGGGCGGCTGCCGATACGCCAATACCGCCAACTCCTCCACCCGATCCGCCGACTATTGTGATTCCACCGCCGCCGCCACCCAAACCCAATCCCGGATTGCCAGCCAGTAGACCGCTGGCCGCTGCACTGCCTCCATCGACGAACGCCACCAGGGGACGTTTCTCGGCAAAAGCATCGACCGGCTCATCCGCCCGCCCATTCTCGTCCAGGGCAACAGCCGTGGCCGGCGTGGGCAGCACCCGGAGGGCAGTGACGACGCCGTGACGCCAGGATAGCACCTCAACGGCCTCGCCATTGGCCGGAATGGCCCACACTTGGACGCCCAGACCGTAGCCGAGTATCAGAAGCAGTGGCGGCGCTGCATTCCCCTCCAGCTCCCAGTCATCACCGAAGCGCGGATCGCTGACATCTGCACACGTTTCGAAACGGGCCCAGGTGATGGTGTCCTTGGGATCCTGCACCGGCTGATTGGCCAATGTCACCTCATTGATGAAGCCAATGGCCGAGTCGAGGATCGAGCGATCCGACACTGTTTGCGGCGGCACAATGGCGGGCACGGCGGTGCCCGATTTGCTGCTACTGCCGGCCGAAGCGGAGCCAGAACCGGATCCGGAGCTCGATCCAATGCCGGAACCGACCACGCCGGAGGGATGGCGGCGTGGCGAGTCCGCGGACATGATGCGGTGGCTGATGGGGGGGATGGCCGGTGGTGGCTGCTGATGGCCGCCGGAATCGCTCCTCTTCTAGCTGCTACCACAGCTGCTGCCAATGATGCAGTGCCTCCACACTGGAGGTCAGTGGACTGCGGGCGGCTGGGGGGGTGGCAGTGGGCAGTGGGTGTTGCTCTCTCTCTCTCTCTCTCTCACTCGCTTATGCTATTTCTCCCCTGGAGACACTGCGTCTGATCGGTTCTTTCTCTTTCTGTGGCTCTCTTGTTGTCAACTGCAAATAGAAAGCAAAAACAATAAATAAACAAATTAAACAATCTCACACATGCATCTTCCGCGCTCTCCGCTCCCCGCTCTTTTCACTCTCTTTAGGGTGAACCCGAATAGGCGGTCAAGAGACCTTTGCCCGAATATGTGAAATATGATCTTGTAGTTTGGAGATCTTATGATGATAGTCGCTCAACCTTTTGTTGGCTTTTTTGCATGTCATTATGATTCATTATGTGCGTTGACTCACTCATTGCACAATACATTTGCTGTTGAATAGCCTTTAAACTGGTTGTAAAAACAATAATATAAAATAAGCTTCATTTAGTATTTCAAAAATAAAATCACCAGATAATTTTAAGAAAATAATACAAATACATTACTTCCAATAAAAAGATAATGTTTGCATTAGAAAGGGCCACACTGCGTATGAGCGATAAAATAAAACAACATCAACTATGATGAAACAGTAAAATAAAGTCCACCCTAATGGTCATTCCATTCCGTTCCGTTTTCCCTTTGTCTCAATCAAAAAGCTTTAATCTTTGGACAGAGCCAACCCCCCACCACCCACTGTCACCTTCAGCCCCACCCCCCTTCCCATCACCACTTTACGCTCTCTTGTTACCAATTTATTAGCGCATTACGTGGATTTTCTGCTCCACACTTTGTTTTTATTTTAATTTATATTTTTTTTTCGGGTGCTTTTTGTACCCCTTTGCTTTTGTCAATTCCGATTCCATGGGTCGCACATTACGTGCAATAAAAAAACAACAAAATACGCTTACAAATTGTTTGTATAAGAAAAAAGAAAAAATGCTAGAACTACGCAAAAATTTAAACAATATTTGTTGTTTTTCTTTTTCACACTGCCAACGCGAAAACAAAACAAGCTCCAAGCCACAACAACAAACCTCAAAGTCACGCAGAAATCATCAGGCCATTTGCTTTGGCTTCTAGTTTTAGTTTTCTGTTCCGTTTTCGCCTACGATTCGCCAGCAAAACGCAATATGCAAACACAAAGAAGCTCTCTGTTTCCCCCATTTATTGAAAATAACCGTTTTAGCCAAGCCGCAGATCTCTTTCACCTCCCCTTTCCAATTGGCGAAACGAAAAAAAGGAATTGAGCGAGAAGAGCAAACGACGATAGTGCAACAATTGTCCAGAAAAGGAAAACACATTAACCCACATGACCCCACGAGAAATTAGTATTGGGAATACTTCGTTTCAGGGGAAAAATATCTATGTAATTATATCTATTTTTATATTTACCAAACTTGTAAAGCAACAAAACTTATAATCAACAAAATTTAAAATTAAAATTAACAAAATTAACAGCTCTAAAATCTATCGAAAGCTAATTTCTAAGATTCATATTCTTCAAATTGATCCACTTTAATGCTAGCTATTAATATGATTCGAACCCATTAAATTCCGAATTTAATGTTATGTGCCACACCTCCAATACACTTTAAAAACATTTAAAACATATTTATAATTCTTTGACTATCTTCCAAGTGGTAATTCCATTAATTATTCAAACCGTTCAGAGGACAGCGGGTGAACGATCCCTAGCGAGATGATTACTTAAATAACGATTTATTCAGTAAATACATATGCAGCTTGCAAAACTTTTCCACGTGTGGAATTGATTAAGCGAGTATTTCGCCACATATAGATAGAAATGAGGTAATTATACTTATATATACTATATACACACGTATGCACATGGCATATAGTATTCCGTATTGCAATTGGCAAATGATAAGCCATGAAGTCGTGTTGTAAAGGCGTAATGATTCAATTAAACGCTTGTGAAAATTGCGAAATTCCGAAGAGGCATTACTTTTGAAGCACTTGAAGTTCCCAAAAGAAAGAACATATGTGTGATGGGGTGGGGGTCTTAAGGGTTAAGCCCCCAAAAAATAAAGGGTATCTTCATAAAGCGGGGAGTGGGGGGGTGGGAAGAGTGCAGCTGCATCGCTGCATTCCTCAATTGGCTTGGCACACGCGCAACAAAAACAATAACAAGCAATGTCACACACACACACACACACACCCAAAGGCTACTCGTGAGAGAAAGAGATGGCCTCCCGCCCCCTGGCTGTTCCTCTCTCCCTCCCACCCACGGCCACCATAAGTAACGCATTTGTCTTTGTTCAGCAATAGGAATCCAAACGGCATTAATTTCGTGGGGGAGAAAGAGAAAGACCTCCTCTCAATGTTAATACAGCCAAACCTCCAAAACGCATTCCAGCAGTACAAATTTTGGGTCACCAAATATTTACGGAGAAAACATTTTTAGAGGATTTCAACTACATTTATAGCAAGGTAAAAAACAATTGATATTTTGAAACTTCTTTAACTCGAAATCTATTTTATATAAAAATGCATAAAAACGCATTTCAGCATTAAAAATGTTGGATCACCAAATATTTACTGAGAAAACATTTTTAGAGGATTTCAACTACATTTTTTTTAAGGTTAAAAACAATTGTAATTTTGCCACTTCTTTAAGTTGAAATCTATGTTATGTACAAAAATGTATATAAACGCATTCCAGCATTAAAATTTGGGTCACCAAATATTTACTGATAAAACATTCTTAGAGGGTTTTAGCTAAATTTATTGTAAGGTTAAAAACAATTGTAATTTTGAAACTTATTTAAGTTGAAATCTATGTTATGTATAAAAATGCATAGAAACGCCAAATATTTATTGATAAAACATTTTTAGAGGACTTCAGCTACATTTATTGTAAGGTTAAAAACAATTGTAATTTTGCAACTTCTTTGAGATAAAATCTATGTTATGTTTCAAAATGTATAAACATATTTTGTTAAGCTATGTATTAATATACATACATAAATATCACATATGTAAGTTGAAAAACACAATTTTTGAGTTAATATTGCAGAACGGTTTTTTGTGTTTTTTATGTATAAAATTGCATCATCCTATCTTTAATACACAGAACGTGAAAAAACATTCGTCATACTAAAAATATTTTTTATATATCTGAACCAAGCATGTCTAAACATGTATGTACATTGCTCATAAAGTTTTTATTTTCAAAACAATGTTCAGCTTTTCAAAACTTCGATAAGATTCTTTTTACAGAAGTTAGACTTTGCTTGCCCTCGCCTTAGTTTACACGTATCCTTGAAACCCAATCAATTCCAGCCCAAGTTCAGGCCAACGCATAAACGAATCTCAGGCTCAAATGCAATTGCAGAAAGAGAGGAAGAGGAAAGAGAGAAAGAGAGGAAGAGAATGCAAAGGAAAAGAGAAACCCCAGCATGTTTTTTGTTTTTTCACTCGTTTTGGGCCCATTGTTTATGCTGCCCGTTGCCAAAAGCCACTTGACAAAATCTCAGCAACTATCTTTTCCCTTTTCCTTTGTTTCCTTTTCCTTTTACGATAGCCAAAGATAGCCAACAATAGCTCACTCGCACACGAATGCAATTCGCGAACAGGTGTTACTATAAATACCCACACACCGTTTAGATACATATTAGACATGCAATTTCATCAGTTCTGGTAAAAACGTGTTTTTTTAGGCTGTGAGTAACAGCAGCTTAAATGCAACAGAAATAATAGTTATCAGCGTCAAGAATACACGACAAAATAGGATAAATATATTATATGAACAAGTAATAAAATGCTTTTTATTATTGATAATTGTAGCATTTGTTGCTCCCCCAAAGTGCACGTAAAGTATCTGTGAAACACATTTCTATATAGCACAAGTTCATCAACCCACACACAGCTGATTATTTTCACTAGATTACGGACGAAATAATTTCTATTGAGGCAGATTACAGAGGAATACGTATATCAGTCACACAGGCCCCCGTACACCTCACCAGATGATAAGGCTTCTGGGTCGCCGTCCACGTCCCTCAACCTTTGGCAGTCCTTGGATGCGAACAAAGGAACCCCTTGGTCTAGTGTAGATAAAACTAACCTATAGGCCATGCAAATACGCACAGTAGAACTTTATCGAAATAAACTGCCTGAACCACTTAACTTAACTCAGTTTTAATAGAGATTTACTGTGATAAATTCACTTTGTTTTAGGTACTTGATTACATTTATCCACATATAAATCAGTCAAAAAAAACTGGATGATTATAAATACATAAATATTCCTTTGAATTTCAATAAATGATATATTAGACTATATAAGAAAGATTTGAAAACAACTTTTATATTTAAAACATAATCTTTTTTAATATTTCTAAAATATGTGATTGATTATAGATTGTACAGACAATATATTTTTTAATGGTACAAGAAAACCCCTCTTTTAATTTTTAATAGGAGTTTTTCTGTAGCATTTTCTATGATCATGATACTAAAATTAAAAAATCTGAATCCATCTTAAAACCAAGAAAATAATTGATTTAAATCATATAATTTGAAAATATTAAATATAAATGTTTAAATAAAAGGTAATAAAAATGAGAAAATGAAAATATAAATTATTCAAATAGATTTACTAATTACAATTATTAAAGACGAGTTTACTTTATTAAAGCTCCACTGTAGTGCTGACAGGCGGAATGCAATTTTCGCTTTTTTTATGTTGTGTTCTTCTGCTTTTGTGTTTCTGCTTTTTTTCAATGGCACCCACCCACTCGCCCAAACATTGCCAGATTTTTTGGCAAACATTTCTATTAGGTAAAATCATATGTGGGCGAGGAGGGAAGTGGGGCGGAGGAGGAGGAGAAGAAGAAGAGCAGGCAGATACTGGGGGTGGCAATTGAAAAATGTCACTTTTAATGTGCGTTTTAAATTCGTAAATGAAGCGAAAACAATTTGTGCCATTCAAATATTTTTGTTATTTTTTGATTACACGACCAGCGTGTTGTTTCTGTCAATGTTGTTGTTGTTGTTGTTGCCCTTAAATACAGTTGGAAAACAAAGAGCCAAAAGCAGAGCAATTATCAAAATATATACACAAGTGAGAGAGGGATAGAGAGAGAGAGAGAGAGGGAGAAGAGAGCCGAAAACGAAAACAAAACTAACACACATTCAGATGCACTTGAATGCACACACAAACGCATTTGCAGCAACTCAGCTGCAACGAAATTTTGTTGTTGCTCTCTCTCGCAGCGTCGCACAGTGGAGCGAAACGCAGAAAGCAAATTGTTTGTTTTATATAAAAATGAAAATATAGAACAGGTGATTTCACGTTATAAATATGGAATATCTGAATAATAATAATGTATTTGAAAATATGTTCAAAATCTAGATCTTCCCTATCAAATTTAAATTTTCAGAATAATAATAACACACATTTGCTTTCATTAAACCTCTGTTCTTTTCACTTTTTATCCACTGTGCCCAAATGTGTTCCATTATCAGTCCGTTTCGTTTCCACTGCTTTGTTGTTGCCCGTCTAATGCGCACATACACACACATGTTTACATATGTATATAGGCGAGTGTATCTGTGTGTGACTTTTTCTCCTTCATTGTTTGTGTTTTGAAATATTGTTTTTTTCGCGTCACAGCCAAAACAAAATTTCCACTACTTTTGACATTTAAATAACAGCAAATACTTGGTGGTACAAAAAGCTCTGCTATCTCTGTCCACTTCTCCTCGTCCCCTCGATTTTCGCTCTATTCTTGGCTCTTTGCACCATTTACACATCCGTGATTTCGACAGGGCAATAATAAACAAATAGTTGCATAAATAGAGGTTTGATTTTCGATTTACATATGTATATACACGATTTTTTTTTCATTCTTTTTCGTTCGTTTTTTTTTTTTGCGCGTCAAACAAAAACAACTAGAAGAAGAGGAAGAACTTACCACTTGCGTTGTTGTTGCTGTTCGTTGGTTGAATCTGAATCAGCAGCTGAAACACAACTCGTTCCACTTTTCTCACACGTTCCGCGCAAAAACAACAACACAAACAAAAATCATATGTTTTCAGCTGCTCGCTCTCGCTCTCTTGCTCTCAATGTCTCTCTCTCTCTCTCTTGTGTTGGCTTTTGTTGTTGATTTCCTTCTGCTGTTGTTGTTCTTGTTACTGTTGTTTTTCGAGATCCTCTTTTTTATTATCTTCGTTTGTTGCAGGCGGCAGCAGCAGCAACAAAATCTCCAACTGCGTCTTGCTTTTCCTCTCTCTTTCTTTAACGCCCCCTTTTAGTTGCTTTTAATTATTTGTTTTTTGTTGTTTTGCCACGCCCTCTAAGTGTCGTCGCTTAATTTTTTTTTTGGGCTTCCACTAATTAATTTCAGCTTTTTTCGAAACGCGCAGCCAGTTCTCAACTGCGGAGCTCGAGTTTTGTTTGAAAAAAACTGAACTTTTTGTTTCTTCCTCTTCTGCCGCTGCCGCCGTCGACGCAGAGCCCTATTGCTGGCTCACTCGCACTCACACACACACGCACACGACCAATACCAACGACTGCGCTGCGTCGTACGTTTTATTTTCTTCTACTTCTTTTTCGTCGTTATTCGTTTATGATTTTGTTATTGTTGTACTGCCTACTGCCAATGTTGTTGTTGCTGCACAAAAAGTAACTGCGACATTCAAATTAATTCTGCAATCGTTCGCCTTGTTTTTGAACTCTCCGTTAACTTATATATATATATATATGTATCGATTAAAGACGATTTATGCGTCGCAACAGAAAAAAAAAACAGAAAATAACCAAGAGAGACTGCTGCCAAAACGAAAGGGAAAAAAACTAGTACTAGCTGGTCTGACTGCTAGCGAGCGTTTGCCTTTATTCGTGTAATATCTTTAGCGGACACTTAGTATTATTAATTGTTATTATTTTGGTTGCTGCGCTGTTTCTGTCTCTGTTTTTTGTCTCTCTCTTCTGGGTGCTGGGCCAATGTGACCGTGGCGGCTAGAAACCAAATGCCCAATTGGCAGGGTGATTACGGTACGGTCGAAAGTAACTGCCAGCTATTTGACCATCTCTAGTTTGGTGTGACCAGGCCTGGGCTTTCGGTAAGAAATACCTAAATATACCAAATGAAGTTATATCTGTATAAGGAACATAATCAAATTCAAAAGCCTTAAAACAATAAAGCCGGGTTTGTTAATAGTTTTGTATGAAATAATAAATCATGTAAGTACACACATAAAATCTCTTAGAACACGTTATTTAGACACAGTTAGTTGTTTATGTTGTGGCTTTTAAGTACTTATGATATGATTTTACGTTAAGAGATTACACAGAGATTAGACAGATTAATGGGACTGACAATGAAAGAGCTCATTTTATGATTCATTTCATTTGTACCATTTTTATAACCTAAAATTTTGAGCTTTTTATGGCTTAGTATTTTTTAGTATGTTATTGCCCTAGGCCTGGGTATATTCAGACGAACGCCATCTGGCAACACTGGCGCTGCATTAGCGGCAAAAGAAATAAGTTTTTTGCCATTAGTTCTGTCGCACAACAATTATAAAGCTCGGCCAGCTGGGTTGGTAAGCGGTCCGCATCCGTCCTTGATCTATTACCAGTTCCAGGAGCAATCTAATCCTGCCGTCCAATATTTTTTGCAACCCACAGCCACAACGGCACATTGTGTGTGTTGTTTTTCGAAATTCGCAAAGTGTGTGTTTTGTTGCGGTTGCGCCAGTGTGTGTGCGTGTATGTTCGTGTGTGTGTGGTAGGTTGTGTTTTGGTATCCAGAGTGAGTTCATCCAAAAAGAAAAAGGAGAAGAGAATGGAAATGGAAATGAAAATGTTATATGTTGAAAATATTATATTTGGGTCAAATCTGTGTGCGTGTGTGTGAGTGCCTGTGTCTCTTTCTTTTTTCTCCTTAATTTCCTTTCGCCTTACTTTCGTTTTCTTTGCGCTTTGTTGTTTTTCTGGTCCGCATGTTTGTTGTTATTGTTGCACGCGCTTCTTCTGCCGGCGCAACGAATTGGATTTATTTATAAAACGAAGATTTACACACGTTTAAATATTCTGCTCTAAACAAATGCAGGCAAAATGAAGAGCCTGTATGTATGTGTGTGACCTTCGTGCAGTTTTGCAATTAGAAAAAGGGGGAAGAGAGAAGAAGCAGAAGAGGTCCTGTGATAGTGGGTAATGCAATCAGATCGCTGCATGTCTGCGCTCGTGTGTGTGTGTGGCTGTGTGCTTGTGTGAGTGGTGGTATTTTCCCAGCTTTAATTCAATTTTCCGAGCAACAAGCACTTACGGTTTTAAAACAATTACACACTCACAGTTTGAAAGCTTTTTAATCAGGCAATTTACCTTAGCCTTTCCACTTTGTTATTTTCCACATTTCTCGCTTTCCTTTGCAGCACAGGAGCGGAGGCGGCGGAAAAGGAGAAAAACAGAAAAATAGTAAAACAGAGAAACTGAAAAACAAACCAAAAGACACGGCAAATCAGTCTAGTCAACAAAAGCAGACCAAATGAGCACGCACTTCGAGACTAACGAGCAGCACAAACTAAGCCAAAAATAAAGCTAAAGATAAAAGAGAGAGGCAGTGGCAGCAGCAGCAGCAGCAGGCAGCATCATCACACCAGCACTTCCCACTACACTGAGCGAAATCGAGACGAAAATCGCCAGCAAGATGCGGGTGGTGGCCATGGTCAGCGGCGGCAAGGACAGCTGCTACAACATGATGCAGTGCGTCGCCGAGGGCCACGAAATCGTCGCCCTGGCCAATCTGCATCCCAAGGACAGAGGTGAGTGCCTAGAAGTCAGCAAACTATGGGTTCGATCATATCAAACCAAAGGATATATCCAATATATAGAAACCATACCATATCTTCATTTTCAAAGCTTTATAATCGACCAAAAAGCACAACTATAGTATCAATTATTTCAAGGCAAACGAATAATTACTTAAGTTTGATCATATCAAAACAAAGGATATAGGAACCATACCATTTTTCAATTTTCTAAGCTTTATAATAGACCAACAAGCACATACATATGTATCTATAGTATACAAACAAAGGTATAATTACATGAGTTCGTTCATATCAAAACCAAAGGATATAGGTAGTCAATATATGTAGCCCTACCATTTCTAAATTTTCTAAAATTTTCGATCAAAAAGCGCAAACCTATATTATCAAACATTTTAAGTCAAAAGGAATAATTACATAGGTTCGATTATATCAAAACATGGGATATTCATAGGTAGTCAATATATGCCGTCCTTTTATATCTACATTTTCTGAGCTTTATGATCGACCGAAAGGCACATATGTAACTAGTATAGTTCCATAATTTCAAACCAAAAGAACAAAGACCTTCTATTGAACTATCCTCATATACAAACCAGTTTTAAGGGATCTTTTAGTTTCCAAGTCACCTATAAGATATATTACAAAAAAGGGCCCTTAAAGTATAGATATATATATAAATATATCAATCATTTCATTTCAATAGAACATATATTTTTCTGAATTTCATCGAAGTTTTCCCATATACAAACAAGTTTTAAGGGATTCGTTAGTTCCGAAGTCAGCTTTAAGATATATTACAAAAAATGGTCCTTAAAGTCAATATATAGATTATCTTTAAAAGTAACAAAAAGATATGATGATTTTGCCACATAGTTTCTATGACAAGTTCGTCATTTTTTACTGAAAGTAAAATATATTTTTAATCACGTTCGGAAAGTTCATTTCAGAATCTGACTGGCTTTTAATCTTGTAAAGTTTTTTTCGAAATCAATTTGATTTTAACCCAGTCTCATTCCATTTGAACTTTAATAACAAAGCCTTTAGAAAAGTTTTTCAGAAAACCAATCAAATGAAATTCCAAAAAGGGTTTGGAAAAAGTCTTTGATATGTATACCTAGGCAGATTCGACCGTCTTATATTAATGCCTTGTTATTATTTGCGCAACCATTTACTACCGATTCGCGTTAAACCCGCTGCCATTTGATCTCTCGCCGCTGACTCCAAATTGTTTCATTCCAGACGAACTGGACAGCTTTATGTACCAGACGGTCGGCCACATGGGCATCGAGATTCTGGCCAGCGCCATGGGATTGCCGCTCTACCGCCGCGAAACCAAGGGCAAGAGCACCCAGACCGGCAAGCAGTACGTGCCCACCGATGACGACGAGGTCGAGGATCTATATAGTCTGCTGGAGACATGCAAGGTGATTGATTGCTTAATGATTGCTGTGCCCCCTTCCAATCCTCAATCTTAGATTAAAGTTGTTTGATAAGAAACTTGGGAAATCGTCTGCAATTGCCAGTGCTATTGTATGTCGTCCAATTCATAGAAACAAGCTACCAAATACCCTTTAAAAGTCTCAAATGAAACAGAAAATAAAAACATCTATAGGGTTCGATTTGTTTATTCTAATGAAATCGACGGCCATTGCTATTGTATGCCTTCAATTTCAAAGAAACATGTCTCCAAGTACCCAATAAAAATCTCAAATTAAACAGAGAAAGTAATACCATCTATAGGGTTCGATATGTTTGTTCTAATGAAATCGAACGCAATTGCTGTTGTATGCCTTTAAATTCAAAGAACCAATTTACCTAATAGCCTTTAAAAGTCTCAAATTAAACAGACAACATAATACCGTCTATAGGGTTCGATATGTTTATTCTGATAATAGGAAACCTGGAAAAATCGACTTCAGTTGCTATGGTATGCCTTCAAATTCCAGAACACAAGTTTCCAAGTACTCTATAAAAATCTCAAATTAAACAGAAAATAATACCGTCTATAGGGTTCGATATGTTTATTTTAATAATAGGAAACCTGGGCAAATCGACTGCAACTGCTATTGTATGTCTTCAAGTTCAAAGAAACAAGTTCCCAAACACCCTTTAAAAGTCTCAAATGTAACAGAAAATAATACCATCTATAGGGTTTGATATGTTTATTCCAATGGGGCTACCTGAGTAGTCTAGAATGAAATTGAATCGCATAAATTGCATTTGTTTACCTCACTAGCCATTACTATTGAAAACGATTAGAATTACTTGTTTATGTCTCCTCGCAACCCTGCTTATTTTCCTAAAATCGCAAATGTTCGTTATCAGATATAGTTATATGATATAACTTATATCATATAGCAGTCTAGTGAAAAAATTTTTGACTGTTTGTATAGGTTTACTTAGACAGAAAAATAGCCTTTTCCCAAATGTTTAGAGTTTCTGAGGGTTTAAAGAGCAATTATCATAGCTTTGATCATAGAGTTTTTGGATAGGTCTTATTTTAAATTGGTTTCTAGTAAGTCTTATCACTTTTTATCATAAAGCTTGCCAAATTATCCGAAGAACATGTGAAAAATTCTAACCAAAGTTCTAAATGCTCTAAAGCTCTAAATTTATAGACCCAATATAATGAAAGATTTCGATATTATTTTGCGCTGTGTGAAGGGCTAACAGAGCCAGCAGATCAGGGATAATATCCGCGCTTGTTGTGCCGTGTCCTTGGACTTTTATAACTTTTACTCGTGCCCACTCATCCTCGCTCCTCATCAATCAACTGCAGCTCAGATTGCAAACTGCAACCACAAACCGCTCCGTAATTGGGTGGCACATCTACAGCCACATCCACATCCATTTGCGATGGGAAGTCGCCGGGCGGTAATCTTATCGCGATGCCCGGCCCATCGAGACGGGACGAACTGTTGCCGTGCACGTGAACCGCCCGGGTTGAATAAAATACGACTAAATAACAACAAATTATAGCAGAGAACCGCAGCGAAAAAACCGAAATCGAAAACCAAAACAATAACAATACGAGTAGGAGTGTAGAAAATCGCACAAATTGTTTATTTACCCCTCGATACAGAAAGAAATTGAACCTGCCAAGGGGAACTTATGATGATGATTACAGTTTTTCGGGCTCTGGGTATTAATAACCGGCTATCATTATCAGGGCTCTCAAACTGTAATTACATTTTGCATTCCCCTAGCTGATATCGCATTTTTTTTATTATAATTTTCGCTTTATTTTTACTCGTCGCTTACATTACAATTTGAGCTGCTTTAAGCTGATAGGAAATTAATTACATTCGGAAAATCCCATTTATGTATAAGAACTTGTTTTCGAGTACAAATTGGGTTCTATACTTAACCCAATGGCTCGTATGCATTAGTTTTTCGGGTTTCTAGGCAACTTAATTCCTTAAACGTTGAAAAAGTTGATAAGAAAGTAATGAAATTTTCGGTTATTGAAAGTTAGGATCTATATATTTATTTATCAAAGATTATGGTGACATTGGCAAAACTAAGACTGACATACACATAAAATAAGTGAGTTATATTATTTTAAATATGGCTTTTTGGACTTCAGATTGCATTTAATAATCGTTATAATATTTTATTTTGTTTAATATATGTTAAGATCTAAGAACAAAGCAGTTCTTAAAGCACTTTGAAAAAGCTTATTGCTTTGGTATTGTGAACAAATATATAGTGGTCCTGTATCTTATTATCAAATCTTTAGGACAATTCTTTTTTATTTCACCTTCAATCTGTCCCAGAACTTCTCTTAAAAGGCACTTAAATTTTTTCTGAATGTATAATAATAATACTAATTTGTGCATTTAATTTGGCTCCATTGACAGCACGAACTTCAGGTGGATGCGGTGGCCGTGGGCGCCATTCTGTCGGATTACCAGCGCGTGCGTGTGGAGAACGTGTGCAGCCGCCTGAACCTGATATCCCTGGCCTACCTGTGGAGGAGAGATCAGACTGAATTGCTGCAGGAGATGATCGACTGCCAGGTGCACGCCATCATCATCAAGGTATTGAATGAGTCAACCATCACACTCAGATTCCTCCAAAAAATAAAAAAAAACAAACACCTTCGCTGGCTGGCAGATTTATAAGGAACATTAGCCATCAGTTTCTGAGGACTTATATATTTATAGTTAAAACTTGACATTTGTCGGTTTCATAATCGTATCGAATCGAATTCCATTTCCTCAGCCGAGTTGTCATTCGTGCTAAATTTAGCACATGTAAACAAACGCTCGAGTTGCTCAGCTGAAAATGATCTATTTCACCTGAATTCCACTTCAATTGCCATATGCAATGTCTGTAAAATTAAATAATTTATTGTTTGCCCATCAATTTGAATCTTTAACGTGTATTGTACGTAAGTTAACAGCATAGTAACAACATAGTAACTACATATATGGCAAATAAGTTCTCACAATTTTATTTGCTTATAAGAGGGGTCTGGCTAAATGAAGAAATCATTTTATAATGTGGAACCGATGAAAACATGGGTACTTAATATTTAATACTAGAACACATTTATGTATATGTAGAGTAGCACAAAAATAGGAGGTGAAATGAGCCATTTGTTACTTAATATCAAATTTAAATTTATTTTTAGTCTTGGTAAAGTGGGAAATGTTGTGAAAAAAGAGATAGGAAACGATAAATCAATTGAAAAAATAAGTTATTCTATTAGGAGGGAAGGATAGAATAGGGTAATCGTAGAATATGGAAAATCAATTAGAAAAATTCTATAAGTAATTCTGTAAAGAGTAATGGATAGAAGGGCATACCCAATGCATTGTAAATCTGCCCTCCATCGAAGGTGTTTCGCGTCGCAATATTCCCCCGCTTAACCATCCATGGCGCCTCCATCTCCCCCGATATCCCGGACACAGGTGGCTGCCCTGGGCCTCGTGCCGGATCGTCACCTGGGCAAGTCGCTGCGCGACATGCAGCCGCACCTGCTGAAGATGCGCGACAAGTACGGACTGAATGTGTGCGGCGAGGGCGGCGAATATGAGACATTCACCTTGGACTGCCCGCTCTTCCGGCAGCGCATCGTTGTCGAGGACATCCAGACGATCATCAGCAGTGCCGATCCCATCTGCCCCGTGGGCTACATTAATTTCACCAAACTAACGCTGCAGCCAAAGGAGGCGGCGGGCGCGGCCAGCAGCGGCGGCGGCGGCGGCGAGGTTGTGTTCGTGAAGCGTTCACTCGACTATATAAGCGATCTGAACGAATCGACGTACAGCGACCTCAGCGATCCGGACTTTAGCGAAACGGAGCTGGAGCTGATCGAGAAGGAGACACGGCTGCGCGAATCGCTTAGCCAAAGTGAGCTGATCTCGCGCAGCAACTCCTTTGGCCGCCATCTGGCCGCCACCGCCTCCTCGCCGATACCCATTGTCACGAAGAGCGCCAGCGTCGACGAGCCCACAGCGGCGGCGGCGGCCACAACGATCCTGGGCGGTGGGCTAGGTGGACCGCCAATCTGTTCCACCTCAGCCTGTGCGTCCATGCTGCTGACCACCACCGCCGACGGCCTGAGCAGCCTGGCTAGCTCACAGAGCCACGGCGGTGGACATGGGCTCGGCAGCAGCACGGCCGCCGTGTGCGGCTCGCTGTCGCTGGCCATCTCCTCGCTTGGGCTCAGCGCCAATACCTGCTGTCATCCGGGAGGAGCTGGAGGAATAGGAGTGGGAGCACCCAGTTCGGCCACCACACAGCCGCCCAGTCCGATGAAGTACGAGCGGGAATTCCGTCCACTGGCCAACGAGGCCAGAGCGGCCATCAATGCCAAGGGCTGGATGTGGCTGGCGGGCATACAGGGTATCCAAAGAGTCTCTATTGCATCTTTATACAATCACATCCGAAGAGCACGGTGGTCACTCGAGCTTAGAAAGATAACCAATTTGATTTTTGTATTAACAGTCACATACTTTTGTCGGACTTGTGTCTTATTTATTAATGTTTTAATATAAACTATCTAAAGCTGCTGTATTCAAAAATTAAAACAAGAAACGTACGTTAAATAACTTAGGCTTTAAAACATTAATATTTTACTTCAACTAAACCTTCAAAAATACTAATATTGTTTAAATCAGTAACAACACTTTGTTTGCATTAACTTGTAACTAAATAGGATAGCTTTTTTCAAGTGACCGCCGTGCCTTATCTTTTTTCTACTACAACATGATTGCTAACCCTTTGCTTAATCCTTTGATAGGCTCCGGATCGGAGGGCATGGAGCAGGGCATGGGGCAGGCCCTGGACACGCTGCGCGACATGTGCCAGGCCAAGGGCTACGATCTGCAGGATCTGTGCTATGTCACGCTCTACGTACGCTCGATTGGCGAGTATCCGGCGCTAAATCGTGTCTACCATCGCGCCTTCGACTTCCATAATCCGCCGACGCGCGTCTGCGTCGAGTGTCCGCTGCCCGATGGCTGCCATGTGGTGATGGAGGCGATTGCCTACCGCCAGCCGGTGGCCGGTACGATATCCAGTGCCGAGGAGCGGGATCGCGAGGGCGAGGAGACAGCGGCGGCTCTGCTTAACGGGCGTCGGAACACGATGCATGTACAGGGCATTTCGCACTGGGCGCCGGCCAACATTGGCCCCTATAGCCAGTCCACGAGGGTGAGACTATCCAGTATATACAGAGAGATTACAAGATCCCATTTGATCCATTGATCCATCGCAGTGAAAAAGCCAAGACTTATATCCAAATCCCTTTTCAGATTGGCGACATCACTTACATCTCCGGCCAGATCGCCCTGGTGCCCGGCAGCATGACAATCATCGAGGGCGGCATCCGTCCGCAGTGCAAGCTCACCTTGCGCCACATCAGTCGCATTGCCAAGGCGATGAACGCACACGGCCAGCTGCGTGATGTGGTGCACGGCATCTGCTTTGTGACCCATCCGGCCTTCATCGCGGAGGCGCGTCGCCAGTGGGAGCGTCGCACAACCAATGCCATCATGGACTACATAGTGCTGCCGGCGCTGCCGCGTGAGGCGCTAGTGGAATGGCAGGTGTGGGCGCACACCCACAACGATCGATTCGACTGTAAGGCCGGCAAAGCGGAATCACTCCAATCTCCAAATCGAATCACAATTTGTTAATCTGTTTCGCAGACGAGGAGACTGGCTGTTCGGTTGGTGACTACACCATCTCGATACGTCGTCGCTGGAACTACGAGAACAACTGTGCGGCCATTGTGTGCTACGTGTCCACTGGGCTGGCCTCGTCCACCACCCAGCTGACCCAGCTGAGCGACGACATCCTGGGCAACCACTGTCGTCTGGCGCAATCGGTTAGTGCCGAGCATCTGGACGAGATCCTCACGTATGTGGTGAATCGTCTGCTGAAGGACTATCCGCTGGCCAAGAAGCAGCCGCAGCAGCAGCAGCAGCCATCGAATTCGGGTACACCACCTGCCACGCCCACTCAACCAGGCGGCGCTGGCGGGGATCAGAACCAACCAGTGCCGGCAATCCACCTGAAATTGTTCTACCAAGTGAATGCCGCACCAGCAACTGATGTACTGCTCCAGGCACTGAACGATTTCCGTATCAAGTGCCAGGATACGGCCGCCATTGTCTACACAGTGCTGCCCGCCTGCAGCCTGCATAACTTCAGTACGTTCCTGTCCATTTGCGGAGTGAGGCATGAGTAGGAGCCCCACGCAGACTGTTTGGAGGACGAGAATGGGGATAAAGATATGGATAAGGATGATGAGGATGAGGAGGAAAATGATGAAACAATTTGCTGCCACCGCACCAAGCAGAAAACAGAATATATATATATATACACCACTATATATACACAGATATATGTATAATGGATGGGTCCCTTTTTGGTTTGACAAAGAGCCGTATTGGCAGAAAGTAATCATTGGATAATTGCGAGCCAGTTGGTTTTCAAAACTGCGCATCCATGTTCGTACTACAAACTTCAAAATATGCATTATTTTGTAAAGCTTCCAACACAATAGCCGTTTGCCTATTCTAAATGGGAATAATCAAACTTAAAGCAAGTTAAATGTCTCCGTTTTAAAATGCAATTTTTAAACTGTTGAACGTCTCCGTAAATTCCATCTTCATTCATCTTTTTTGCATGTAGAATTATTACAAGGCCAACTGGCAAATATTATCCAGAATTTACTTTCTGTCCAAACACTTTTCAGTTTGCATTAAATACAAATCGACCCACTTAAATTTAAAATCAGCTTGCCCTCTGTTGATATTGTTAACTAGCAGAAGATCCTAAGATCGTAAAGATGCCGTAGAGCCTGCATGCGTATCCACAGAATAGCTCACTTCGTGTCGCAGTTTCGGACCAAACTCTCTCGCAAAAGAACAAAAAAAACCAAAAACACTCAAAACGGATCTATGCAACTCAAGTGTTTCAGCAACTAGCGAAGGAAAACCAAGCATACAAATTCAATTTAAAGCAACTTTATATATTATATACGAAAAAGCAAACCATTTTTGTGCACTCTTTTGCCCAAAAACAAAAAAGAAACCAACAAACAACTGTAACTATACTCTTATACAACTATTAACTACTAATCGTTTTTCGATGTGCTTTTCCTTACGCTCCGATTTTATATATATATATATATATATATAAATGTACATCTCAGCGATTTTTCTTCATTTTCAAATAGCCACAAACTTTTGACCAACAGAATACTAAAAAAAAAAAAACGGCAGCATTGTAAAGCAATTGATTATTATATGTCGTGGAGCTTTAAATATTGTGGACAGCAGATGATGTGGCCCATTCTTTGACCACGTCGCATCATTTTCATTATCAATAATCCGAATGTAGCTAATTCGCCATTGAGAACCTAGTTTATATCATCTTTTTTTTTTTCATTTTTGTTTTTATAGATATCGAAATTACCGAATAGAAATTATGGAGTGTGTTGCTTAGAGTACAACTTGTCCATAGTTCTTCCTGCACAATCTGCGACAGAAAACAAGACGATTTTGGTTGAATTCCACACCAAAATTTTGGTCAGCATACACTTTTATAATGTAAAGTAAGATACGATATCGATGGGGCGCTGAGCGGGGGAATGATAAAAAATGATTATTACATGCTATTATGTATTGTTATGAAAAAAAAAATATATTGATATTGATTGAGTGTCATTACAAAAGTCGAAAAACAACCAAAGAAACACTGGGCGTTTTTTATTTCTCGGGCGGATGCGAGCTGATAAGCTGCCTTGCTGGACGGTTTAAGAACTCGCTATACGTACTATGTGGAGTCAGTCTTATCGGCAGTCCATTGATTTATGAAATACATATATCATTGGCAAAGAAGATCCGCGAAATGCCCGGAAAATGCGAGATACACGTGGACTTTTGGGCAACGCATTTTTGTATATTTTGGATTAACCAAAAATATGAGTCATGAACTAGTTTGAACGCATACAATGTGGTCAAAATCATAGTTTCAAATGAAGGTTAATGAAAATTCTCCCCATTTTCAGATGTACCATGTATGTGTGGGTCTTATGTAGACAATCCATTAACAGTAGTGACCAAATTTCATAATCATTGTCATTTTAGGAGAATAGAAGTCAAATTGCTTTAGATTTTATAATATTAGTGGGTTTCTAGGGAAAATAGCATCTTTTTCTTAAGGGGTATTTAAAAATATGGACTAATCAACAAGGTTTAAATATAATATGTAATTAAGCAATATACAATTTTCAAAAAACAGAGTTAAAAGTGGATATTTTTAAAATGGGCGGATAAATATTTTTAACAAAATCAATAATTATTTTTGGTCCATACTAAAATATATTTTTTAGCTGGTTATTAATATGTTTTTATTATATCAAAGGTGATACTCAAATTTAAGATTGACCATTTATATTTACTTAAACAGATACTTTATATATATGTATGTACTTATGTATATACTTAAATAGAGAATAGGTTTATATTTTATTAATTTCTATTAAAAAACAATATTTAAAAAAAAAGCAATTAACCAGAAAAGATTTTTATGGTAAAATATATATATAATTGCTTATTTTTAAAACTCTTTAAAGCGATATTTTTAGATTTTTGATATACAAACATATTATTGATATTTTGTTCTCTGCTCGCTTAATTTTAAAACAGCTGCTTAAATGTACATAGGCAATATTAATATTTGTTTAATATAATAATATACATATTTTTAGTTGAAAAATCTTCAAAATACTTAAGTCATAAGAATTGTCAATACGCCCCACTTAAGATATGATAAACACCCAGATCCAGCTGGAAGCTTAGGGGTAAACCTGGGGCAACGTACACGTCAGTGGTCGCGTTACTTGAAGAAAACCCATATTTGCATAAGACAAACACCAAAAAAGAAGGCCAAACCAACTCTCCTCTCCGAAAATGTTTGGGTAAACAAATAGTGGAAAGCTCGGAGAGAGTGAAACCTCCGGTGGGCGGTACTACGACACGTCAGTGATAGGGATGGATCATCTTAAAAAACCATCGGTTAGATTTACATTTAAAAAGATAGTTTTGTAATAGTTTAACCTTTGGTTATAATATTATTCACTTTAATAATAAAAAATAAATCATATTATACAAATATTATTATTATATTATACAAAATGTGTTCAAAATTTATTAAAACTGGAATAAAAACAAAATAAAAATATTTATAAATATGAAAAATACAGGGTCTTTATTACAAAAATATATTACAAATTAAACATGTTGCACGTATAAATAACATATAATATCTCCTCAGTATCACTACTTAATATTTTCATTTATAATTTCCACTATTATTTTATAACGTGATATTTTTCGATTAACAACGGCCTATCGATGTTTCTAGAAACGGAAATTCATCGACACGTCAGTGGTACGTGGAGCGCGGAGCAATAAATAGCCGGGGAGCAGATAGCAATAATCAGTTTCAAAACAAACGTACAAGGAATAAGATCACAGCAAAAGAGAAACGCGATTTATACAATTAAAACATATTCCACTAAGAACAACGTAACGCGCTGTGACCGCAAATACAATAAACAAATTACGTTACATTCCCATTAGATCAATTAAAACCAAGCCAAAAAACAACAAAGACTATACTTCTGTGACAAAAAAGTGACAATTAATTAAATAAGTGAATATTTTTTTTAATAGTTTTAGTTAGCAAATGTAAGTATACAAGAAAATGGTTATAAATATTTGAATGTGTGATGTACATGGTTGACACTAAAATTGGAAGTACTTCGGAAGATATTAAAAATATTTTACTTTGGTCCTAAGTAACCAACCAACCAACCAACCAATAAGTGTATACATATTTTTTTTTATTTTTTTTGTGGTGTGTGCTTAAAGATATAAAAAGGTATTTGTTTTTACAATGATTTCTAGCTTAAATGAATGTTCCAGATTTGTTTGTTTTCTTATAAACAAAAACCAAAGAAGCAGCTGGTTTATATGTATATATATTCATGAGAAAAGAAATAGCTGAAATGGGTTAGAAGAAATACAAAATTAGATAATATTTTTTATATTTGCCAACTAAAAACGAAATCAATTTAAATTATTGAAGGTAGAACTTTTTTTAAAAGTCGGTTACTTGCTGACCGACGCTCGTTTTCCAACACTGAACCACCACTGACGTGGCCCAGAGTTGCAAGCGTGTGCGTGTGAGCGTATCACAGCCTGTGACTGTGTGCGTGCTTAGAAAGCGCCGGCAAAAAAATCAGAAAGCAGCAGCCACATATTCTACTGCTCTGTCAGTTCCATTTGAGGCGTCGAGAAAGCACATTAAATCGAAACCAAGTGAAAATTGGTAGCCGCTCAGCGATAAGTGTAAGTGTTAGTTAAAAAAGAAAACAAAGCGTAACAATATTAGCAGTCATAACTGAGAAATGCAAAATGCACTGCCAGAATATTCGCGAACAGGAAAGAAAAGGAGAGCAAAAAGGGCCACCCACCAATACACTTAAATCTTTATAGTCGCCATGTTGGCAAAGGAAAAGGGGGCTACAAATCAAAAAAAAAGGCTGCTCCATAAAAAAAAGTCACCCGCACGTGCCCCAAAATAAATAGAAACGTGCGAATTAAGTTTTTTATAGTTGCATTCAAGAAAAACCCACCAATGACGTGGTGGCCGTGACACATTAATAATGTTAATACACAAATAACCAATTGGGTGAATGAACCTTGGTTTCCTCTATTTTCTAGAAGTTTTCATCAGTTAAAAGTTTATATTTATTTGAGGCACTGTATGAAAACAGTTAATTTACAGTTATTTCCGCATGAATATTTCTTTTTTTTTTTGGGAGCGAAAAGCGCCTGCGCGTGCCGCTGTCTGTGTGAGTGGGTGTAGGGCTATCTGTATGTGTCTGTGTGTGTGCCAGCGCTCAATCCGCTTGGTACACGTCATATATTTGGCCCAAGAGCTTAAAACTTTGGAGAGCGAAATCCGCTGGCCAAAAGTACACGTCAGTGTGGCATAGAAACAAAAAAGACCTAAAAACTTGAGTGGCTAAGCTATAAACAGCTGTGCAAATTCAGCTTTTTGTAAAGGGAGGGGGGACTTTCTCCAAGTGTGTGAAAGAACCAAAAGAAAACCAGTTATTTGGCTGCTCTCTCGCCGGTAGCACTCCCGTCCCCCTTGCTCTCTCTTTATCTTCTTGAGAAAGAACCAGAAAAATGTTACACGTATACAAAATTCGCTGCGCTCTCTTGCTCACCTACACTCTCTCTCTCTCCCTTTGGCGACGTCGACGTCGGTCAATGTCAGCAGAGCAGAGCAGCGATGAGCACAGCGCTTAGCAGTTGCCGGGCAGTTAGCCACTGAAGTAGACGTGTTCTTTAACCGATCTGTATTATATATAGTATCTCTTGGAGCCCCAATATAGGTACTGATATTGGTAGAATAGGATTTTGAAGTGTGTGCCTGGGTTGCCAAAGTGGCACAACTAACGGTGCTTGTTGACAGTTGACAAGCTGGCCGACGTCATCAGCAGTAGTGATTCTCTCTCAAAGAGAGAGATAGAGGGAGAGAGTGTGCGTGTGTGATTGTGTTGACGTGTACAAAAAGCCGAGCTTAAAATTGTCAAAACTAATTCTAATTTTCCCTATTCCCTTGATATTTGCAGTTTTCCTGAGAGATCTTCAATATGAGGTTATGCATATTACTGGCTGTCGTGGCCTTCGTTGGCCTCTCGCTGGGCGAGGAGAAGAAGGAGAAGGACAAGGAGCTGGGCACAGTGATCGGCATCGATTTGGGCACCACGTACTCCTGGTAAGTAGGGTCACTCAAAGCCCCTGAAGTTCTAGACCCCAAAATACCCACGTGAAACGTATCCCCTATATCTGGATCATAAAATAAACTGCGATCATAAATTCTATGATTGAACTAGAACCTATTGTGATATATGGATCTTATCGTAGTGTCAGTTTCCAAAGCAGATCATTTAATCAATAGTTTGCATTTATAAATCGTAGTACTTTTCGTAATTAAATAAAAATACTTGTTGCTGAAAAGGATCCCTAGTAAGAGGAAATAATATTAAGCATTTCCGAACACACCAATATTAATGGTTTTTTGAATTAAAAAAAACCTTAAAAACCTCTTTCTAATGTATAAAAAGTATAATTTCCTTTTAAATTAACAGCTTATAAGCCTTAAAACATTTAAAACATTGACTTCCCTCACTTCCACGTGCGCATATAAGTATTTTTTCCCGGTAGCTTAAGGTCCAAGTTCAAGTTTTACTATCACTTCACTAGTATATTCAATGATCCAGCAAATCTCAATAGTAATCAGACAAGTTTCCATTCACGAAACCTTACTAATCCCAACATTTCTCTTTACAGCGTTGGTGTTTACAAGAATGGACGCGTTGAGATCATTGCCAACGATCAGGGCAACCGTATCACTCCCTCCTACGTGGCCTTCACCGCTGACGGTGAGCGTCTCATCGGAGATGCCGCCAAGAATCAGCTGACCACCAACCCGGAGAACACCGTTTTCGATGCCAAGCGTCTGATCGGTCGCGAGTGGTCCGACACCAATGTGCAGCACGACATCAAGTTCTTCCCCTTCAAGGTTGTCGAGAAGAACTCGAAGCCCCACATCAGCGTGGACACGTCGCAGGGCGCCAAGGTGTTCGCCCCCGAGGAGATCTCCGCCATGGTTCTGGGCAAGATGAAGGAAACCGCCGAGGCCTATCTGGGCAAGAAGGTCACCCATGCCGTTGTCACCGTGCCAGCCTACTTCAACGATGCCCAGCGTCAGGCCACCAAGGATGCTGGTGTGATTGCCGGTCTGCAGGTGATGCGCATCATTAACGAACCCACTGCCGCGGCCATTGCCTACGGTCTGGACAAGAAGGAGGGCGAGAAGAACGTGCTGGTCTTCGATTTGGGCGGCGGCACCTTCGATGTCTCCCTGCTGACCATCGACAACGGAGTGTTCGAGGTGGTGGCCACCAACGGTGACACCCATTTGGGCGGTGAGGACTTTGATCAGCGTGTGATGGATCACTTCATCAAGTTGTACAAGAAGAAGAAGGGCAAGGACATCCGCAAGGACAACCGTGCTGTCCAGAAGCTGCGTCGTGAGGTTGAGAAGGCCAAGCGTGCTCTGTCCGGTTCCCACCAGGTGCGCATCGAAATCGAATCCTTCTTCGAGGGCGATGACTTCTCCGAGACCCTGACCCGTGCCAAGTTCGAGGAGCTGAACCTGGATCTGTTCCGTTCCACCCTGAAGCCAGTGCAGAAGGTGCTCGAGGATGCCGACATGAACAAGAAGGACGTGCACGAGATTGTGCTGGTCGGTGGCTCCACTCGTATCCCCAAGGTGCAGCAGCTGGTCAAGGACTTCTTCGGCGGCAAGGAACCATCCCGAGGCATCAATCCCGATGAGGCTGTGGCCTACGGCGCTGCTGTGCAGGCTGGCGTGCTCTCTGGCGAACAGGATACCGATGCTATTGTGCTGCTCGATGTTAACCCACTGACCATGGGTATTGAGACCGTTGGCGGTGTGATGACCAAGCTGATTCCCCGCAACACTGTCATCCCAACCAAGAAGTCGCAGGTGTTCTCGACTGCCTCCGATAACCAGCACACCGTCACCATTCAGGTGTACGAGGGCGAGCGTCCCATGACCAAGGACAACCATCTGCTGGGCAAGTTCGATCTGACTGGCATTCCCCCAGCACCCCGTGGCATTCCCCAGATTGAGGTTTCGTTCGAGATCGACGCCAACGGCATCCTGCAGGTCAGCGCCGAGGACAAGGGTACCGGCAACAAGGAGAAGATCGTCATCACCAACGACCAGAACCGTCTGACGCCCGAAGACATCGATCGCATGATCCGCGATGCCGAGAAGTTCGCCGATGAGGACAAGAAGCTGAAGGAGCGTGTGGAGTCCCGCAACGAGCTGGAGTCTTACTCGTACAGTCTGAAGAACCAGATCGGCGACAAGGACAAGCTGGGCTCCAAGCTGACAGACGAGGAGAAGACCAAGCTGGAGTCGGCCATCGATGAGTCGATCAAGTGGCTGGAGCAGAATCCCGATGCCGATCCGGAGGAGTACAAGAAGCAGAAGAAGGATCTGGAGGCCATCGTTCAGCCGGTGATCGCCAAGCTGTACCAGGGTACCGGAGGTGCTCCTCCACCAGAGGGCGGCGATGAGGATCTCAAGGACGAGCTGTAAGATGGCCCTTACACATCCACACACAGCCCAGCCCACATCCATTCGAGATCATAGTGTTGGAATTAATTCAGACTGATTAAACAATTATAACTTAATTGCAAACGCAGTAGCCACAACAACAACAGCAACAAGAAGAACAGCAAATATAGCAGAGACCACAACAGCAACAGATAATACTACTCAGCAGCCATCCCCCCGCCCCGCGCCCATCCATTCGACCTTTAAGGCAACATTTTCCAAAACAAACAAACAAACACAAACAAACAAAACCCCCTTAAAGAAAACATAGCAAAACAATCCTTTTTTTATATTTTTTTTTTCATACATTTTAATTTAAAGTATTTTTGTCAACTAAAAATATGAGAAATGTAATAACGATTTATTCGAGTGTTCCTCGCATTTCTTGCGTCCATCCGCCCACTTCCCACACGTTAGCTGCATAATTATGTAAAACTGTAAATTTTTTTTTATATATATACACATAACTGTGACGACTGTAAGCCCCGAGATCCCCGATCCCCGAGGAGTCGCAAATCAATAGGTTAGCCTACGGATATGTAAAGCGGAAGCAACAAACAAACAAAAAAAAAAACACACAAAACACAGACAAATGTTATATGTATAAGCGTGTAATAATCGGATCCGCTGGCACATTTGCATGGCTATTTCGAAAAATCAAAACACGGATTGAACCTTGAATTTTTCGAAAAGCAAATGGAAATGTGTCGAGGGAGTCGGGTTATATTGAAGAGATGTAGAAGAGCACAGGGAGCTGCGGGTCGTGCGGATAAGAGGTCGATGAGAATGCAAACGGCAAGAGATAAACCACAAAATCACAAGAAAAAACCACTAAAAAGAAGCAGTGGCCCCAACATCAGCCAGGCTTTACAAAAGGATTCTTCGATTTTACGAAGGATTTTCTAATTTATTTAAAAATAAAATAAAAAAATTGAAAAAAGAAATGAATCGGTTTTATTATTTTGGGGGGATTATTATTATTTTAAGCTACTGAGTTGGGTTTTTAAGTTTATGGTTGTCGAAAGGAGAGCCAATCTTAAAAATCTAATTTTATCTTGAATTTACAAAGGTCATAAAATCAAAAAAAAAATGTAAATTACGGACAGAATAAAAGCTTATTGGGTATAGTAAGTTTCCACCATTAAAAAATACACTTTTTCGGTTTTCATCTTTATTGTTTTTTCTTCATTCGCTGGCATTGAAATTCATCATCATTTCCTTGCGCATCAAATCAACCATATCTCTGTTTTGCTATATAATTCCTGTGATAACGGTATTATCTTCACACGCCGACGGCTTTATCATTTTTTTAATCTTAATTATTCTTAAATACATTAAAAAAATACATAAAATATTTTGTTGGTTTCTGTTTTTTTTTTTTTTTAAATATCAGTTCTGTTCTTGTTTTCGCATTCGATCTTGAATTTAACGAACTCGGAATAGCAGAAAGTTCACTCCGCCCCGGAAGTGTTAAGTTTCTCCGGTTTTTTGGGGGTGAAAATAACTGAAGTTCCGAATTCGCTTAATTTAAACGCAATTTGAAATTTGGGAACAGGTCTGGATGTGTATGTGTGTGTGTACATATATAAATAAGCTAACGGTATATTGTTTATATGTTATATGTATATGTATTTCTATATAATTATATGCACTCTCAGATTTCGAAAAAAGGGAACACCGAAATGTTTCGAATTCGGCTCACGTTCAGTTTTGGATTTTTTTTTACTGTTGTTCTTGATTTTTCAAAGTTCTTGAAGTAGTACGCTTTGAAGAAAAAGCTAATAGGTTGGGGTTCGGAATCGTTATCGTGTTTTTTTTTTCGAAGGGAAATAGAAATGAGGGAACAGAGGTGGGTATCCGGCCACTTGACTTAATATTTTAAAGACTAATTATAAATCGGTTTAGCCCCTTTCATTTCACTTAATAAATAAAATGCAAAATATATAGTTGAATAAACTTGTTCAGTGTGACCCGAGTTTTAGTGCAACTCGCAGAGTGGAAAGTAATCTAATAACGGTCAAATTAGGAAAATGTATTAATTAAATACATTATAATATATAACATTTCCTTAACATTATGGATTAAAAATATTTTAACTTTAAAATAATGAAAGAAGTTCTTTCTTTTTGAAATAAACAGAACAAATTTAGAAGAACACATATTTACTGACAAGAAAGGGCTCCAATTTAAAGCAAGTGATACATTTTTTGTTATTAGATTATCCTTTACCCTTTCGTCCAAAGCTCTGGCCACACTGCACCTGATCCTATTTTCCTTCTTTTTTCGAACAGAAGCTGACTGTGTGTGTGTTTCGTTTCTGTATGTGTTAATGGATCCAGCGTTGAAGATTTTGATGTTGGTCCTTCCTGTCTATCTGGGGTTTTTTTCGTAAACATATTCTCGCTCGCTTTTCCAAACTTTCGTTTTCAGTGTGTCCCGGCCTGTATGTGTGTGTGTGTGATTGAGTTGAAGTGTCTATGTGTGGGTGTGTATCGGCTGCTGGACTGCTTGGCTGCACTGCTTGCGCTTAGAGGCGCTTGGGGACCGTATCGGCATTATTCTCAGGCTCTTCGTCCTTGGGCGGCTGACCACGTTGCTGCACGGATCAGCAAATTACCATTATCGAATCGTATCAGATCATACCGGTTTGCAAAAAAAAAAAAAAACACACATGAAAAAAAATGGAAGAGGAGAAAGTAGAAAAAGAAAGCGGAAGAGAAAGAGAAAGAAGAAACACACACATCAATATCAATTCGATCAATTGTAGGAGTAAGTTGGTGTAAATACGACCGTGTTTCCAATTCGACAGGATCAATTTCGTAATTTTCACATTTCGGTGATCAAAATATAGATCAGTGTAGCTTTTAAGTTAATTGTTACAAATTACAAATTCCAGAATGTAAATCCTTTTTACTGTTTTTATATTTCTGCGTTATTGAAAATGTTAGAAGTTAAAAAACGTTTTTATTCCAAAAATGAACTTTTATATATGGCACTTATTTAGTTTATTTAATTTCTCAGTCGTTAAATGAAAATGTAAAATTGCTGATCACTGAATCAAATTTATTCCGCAATTGGAAACCGGTAAGACGATTATAATGGTATGGAATGGCTGCAGGGTGTTGATCTGAACCGTGAATGTCTATACCAAATGAGTTGGCCGAGCCAATGGAAAAGTCCCATGGAAATCCGGGTAAACATGGCGGTGATATGAATGTCCTTCTTAATCTCCAAGTTCTAAAAAATCTTCGTTATGTGTGTGTCTCCGCGTCTCTGTGTGCGTTATATATTTCGCCAATTTGTTTAACATTTTATATGGTCCTACCAGAATTTTTACAGATTTAAGAAAAACTATTTAATAATGCCACAGAATAAAATTAAAAAACCGATTTTAAATTTTAAACGTTCTTTAATTTTAATTTTCTTTCGAAACTTTGTTGTTAAATGCATTTTACGTAAATATTTTATTCTTCATATCTTTAGAGCAGATCCTCAAATTAAAAATATTCCGTTTAATGCTGCTTTTCCTTGATAAGTTCCTGAATAGTATGCTTTAAAAACTCTACTTTTTTCCGTATGATCTGCGGCTTCTTTTTCGAATTAGTATTATTGATAAAATCTCTACAATTTTCACGAACACCAAGTGAAGTTGTACTCTAAGTCGTGCCAGTGATAAGATAATCGAGGAGATGGAGAAGCAAGCAGTGCCAAACATAGTGTACATGGGTAGGTGTTTTTATGGCGAGTGAGGTGCATGTTTGGACCCAGTTAAGTTATTAATAAAAATAAACCAATAATGTATAAGCATATATATTTTTTTGACTGTTTATTACTGTATTCGTTTAACATTCTCATTCGGATGGGCGCTAATTGGGTAAAATAGTGGGGAATATAAAATAAATTAGGCCAGGCGGATGCTGCAGCAGCCAGCTTTTGTCACCGCCGGTTTTACATATGTTGTCGTTGAAGAATGATGGTTCGAGAAAGATTTGTAGAATTTGTAGATTTGGTGGAATTCTCTATAAATCGAACTAATCCTAAATTGATTGCTTCTTAATAGTTGCTGATAAAAAGAAATTTAAATTTGAATTCCCTTTTACCACATTATCAAACTAGCAGAGCTCTTGAAAATCTTAAAATAATATATATTTGAACTCTTTCTGTGAATTGACAGCTAAAAATGATCTGTAAACTATTCTGATATGTTAAAAACTTTTTGAAAACAGTAAATTTTTCATTTTTTTTTAGATTGTCTACAAAATATTTGAACATTGTTTGTGCAACTTTATGACTTCATCAGTAATAGTTTTGTGCGAGTTATAGAAGTTCGTCTGTGGAAAATGAGACAACGGCGAGATCACTCGGCCTCGGCCTCGGGATCAGGGCGACTCAGGATCTCCTGACACAGTGCAATGTAGTCCTTGAGGAGGTGCAAAGCATAGCATATAGAAGGGTTAAATCAAATTAAAAAAGGTATGCGATAATACCCAGGACGAGGGCACATGGAACATGAAACACAGCGGTGACATACAGTATTAATCCTTGGGCGTGCGTAATCGGGGATCTTGTTGTAGACGGAACACGCAGGCCACCCACATATCATACAATTACGGTCAAAATAATGGCCCGGCTTGGAAATATTTAAATTTAAAATTTGGAATACTATATTATATTCAGAATAGAAAGCTCAAAAAGCTAATAACATATTTCCAGTAGGCTGATAAGCCCTGAGCTTCTGTTTTGACTGTATCTGTAAGTGAATCGTGGGACACTTAATGTGAGGGTTTTACTCTGATTCGTTGTGGCGAAATGATAGACTGCGTTTTGTATTAAATATCAGTTTTGTTTTTATTTTAGTTATTGTTATTATTACTTTTGTTCTCCATTATTTTCATTTCTCGTTTCGTTTTATTTTCTCATTAATTAATTGTAAACAGTTTTCTGCACACTCTCAGATTAACTTATCAACGGTCCTCGGCCCTTCTATCGATCTCTATATAGATTTCCATATATATATATACTTTATTTCTAATTTTCTTAAAAAACGTTCTTCACTTCTCGTTTTATTGTTTGTGTGTTTTGTTTTGCGTTCTCTTAATTACGCAAATATTCATATTGTTCTTAGCAACATAAAAAAACAAAATTTACTTAATTCGTTTTGGCAGAAGAAATGCAATTCTATATAATTACAATTGGGGCAAAATGCTCTTGGAACTACATACAAATAAGTTTAGAATTAAGGAATTAAAAAAAAAAAACAACAAGGGGTAGGGGGGGGGGGGGGAAGAATTCAGTAGAATTAAAAATGGAAACGATTCTGAATTGGACCCTTAAAAAACTAATCTATACCGATTAATGCCGCTACAACTGGAAAAACGCCAAAGCTATATATGCATGTATTTTTTAACTATGCTGAACACACACAATCTGCAACGAGTTTTAAATGCTGGCTTTTTTTTTGATTTATTAATCATTCGTTTTTCTTTGCGTTTTTGATTGATTGTTGAACACTGCCACAAGTTTGTTATTGCTTCTGCGAACGATTAGGCAACACTTGCCATTGGTTTTGGTTGGATAACAGTGTGTGCACACCATGGAAAAAGGATGCAGCCATGTGGTCCTTTTTCCATATTTGCTGCTTGTCCGTGCATGCTCATGAGTGTGTGTGTGGGTGTTTGTTTGATTGTGTGTGTCTGTGTGCTTTTGGGGCTTCTTCTATGCTCGTTCGTTTAGTTGCTCGAGTGCTGCTGCCATTTTACTTCCTCTTTTCATCCACATCCTTTTTATCCAATCGGTTGCTTCTCTTCATTTTTCTTTTCTCGCTGTGTATGGTGTATTGGTGTTCTGTGTGAGTGTGTTTGTGTGTGTGTGTGTTTTTTTTGTGTGCGTGAGCTTATGGGGATGACTGTATTGGATGCTGTATCTCTTGAATTTCGGTTACTCCTTTTAGGGAGCTGGGCTTTCGATATCCAGAATATTCATGCCCGGCATTATCTTGGGGAACATCAAGTTTTGGTAGGCGTTAATGGCCGCTGCGGGACTGTTAGGGGGTTTCATTAGCGTTGTCGTTTACATAAATGCTGATCGTTATTTGAGTTCTTTATTATTTGGAAGTACTACGTTGCATATATCGTTGTTTTCTCTACTTTAAATTACTCTTCTCACTTTCTATATCTCTCTCTCTCGTTCTCTCACACGCTTTCTTCTCTGTCTAATTCGAGTCTCTTTTTGTTTGTTTGTTTTTCTTTTTTGGTCAAGTGTTGCACTGCCAGTGTTGTAAAATGCCACACAAAAAACATACATACATCAAAGGTGACGAAACGAACAGTTATTAAATACAAAATAATCGGTTAATTGACTAAAGCAACTAAATATTATATTATGCATGTGTGTGTGGGTGTATGTGAGTGTGTTTGTTTAGTCCTGGAACTTAAACTTCAATCCGTAGGATTTCCTGCTCTCGGTAATACTAAAATCTAACATAATACACATGTTCTCGAATGTTTTTTTTTTTATAGATTAGATTAAAAGAATTGAAGTGATTTAAATAAAAATCGCATGAGGTTTTAACATGTTTCAGTGTGCTAAATGAATCGGTATGTGTGTGTGGGGATTTCCTTGCATCTATTTCTTTTTTTATACAATTTTTTTCTGTTTAATGTTTAATTTCTCTTTTTTTTCTAAATATAAACGCAATTTGTTTTTTTTAAGTTTATATATTTGTATAAATGATTCTTTGCTCCTGGCGCTCAAAAACCTCAATACAGTTGTCTCTCTCCGTCTCGCTTCTCTGTCTCTCAGTGTGGTTGTTGTTGTGGTTGTTGTTGTTGTGTGTTGCTGTCTATCGGTCTGCCCGTTGTAAACTATCATTTCGATTTTTATTGATTTTTGTTTGGTTTACATGCAGTTGAATGGATTGTTTTTTGTTTTTGTTGTTGTGTTCGTGCGTATGTATTTGTGTTGTTGTAGTTGTTTTTTTTTATTGTTGGTGGTTTTATTGAATTAGTTTTTCTACACCCAATGTTAAGAATCGATCGATTGGAACGATCGATTGTAGATCGATAGGTTTTGTTTTTTTTTTGTCAGACAGGCAGAGACACGTTCAGATTCATTATCATATTCAGGTTCAGGTTGTCGATCGGATTTTATGGATGTTTGATTTGATTTGGTTTTTGTGGTGGTGGTTGGTTTGGTGGTTTTGTATGTGTGGGGAGAGAAAACAAATAAAAAAAAGATATAATATATATATATGCTTAGTTGAATGATTCTTAGGTGGCGTTTTGTTTTTAGTCAATATATAGATTTTTAGATTGAAAAATAATATACAACAAAAAAGATGAGAGAGTATGGTTATAGGGGAAGAGGAGGATAATAGCTAGTTATTGAGTTTTAAATTTACCGCTCGTAGTGGCATTTTAAAATTAGCTGCTGCCTGCAGCTGAATTTGATAAGCTAAGCTGTGTATTTTAAAGCCATACAGCCTGTACGTGGTTCAAGTTGTCGGTGTTTCGGATGTACGCAAACATAGAATAAGAATGAAAATTGAAGTGTAATTAAATTGGGGTAAATACCGCAAATCTCAGTCAAAACTCACCTTGGAACAAACTGATTAGTAGGACGCTTGGGACGATACTCGGGATGCACCATGAAGAGCATGTGTGGAAATCCAGTGCCAAAATAGGCGCCATCGGTATGGTGGTGGCGCGACGATTTTGGTGTGTACACGTCAATGCACTTGGGGCAATAGGTCTTCACCATTGCCTCGCCGGGGATGTCCGACAGACCTGAAGATTGCAGAAGAAATCATCAAATTAGGCTTAATGAGTTAATGTACAAAAATGATATATATACAAAAAGAATTAAGTTTTCGGTTTCGGAACTGAAGTTAATCCTTTTCAGATCAAACTACTTTGTACTTCCAGATACAGAAGCATCTCGTCTTAAAGTTGTGATAAGAAATGGGAATCCCTAGGTTAGGCGACTCAATCCTATCTATCGCAAATTTGCAGTAAATGAGACTTTTCCGACCCCATAAAGTATATGTATTCTGGATCAGCATCACTAGACGAGATGATCTAGTCATGTCTACCGTCTGCTCGCCCGATTCTACGCAAACTAGTCTCCGAGTCTAAAAGGTACCGGGATGAAACTTTTCCAAACGTCTTCTCTATATTGCAGGTAGTATATAGGTTAGGTCGGAAGGACACGAATCGGCCTATATCCTATAGGATCCATAGGAGTGACCGGAAAATTATATAAAAATACTAGCTTCGTTATTTTTGATCATATTCTCTTACGATTTTAGAATTTCTATTAAAATTTATTTTTAATCAAAGGACTATATCATATAGCTGTCATAGGAAAGATCAAAAAATTAATTAGCTCGTTCTACTTATTATCGAAAGCTGTGAAATATATAATGTGCTTTGAATGTCGAATTTCATTGGCACCGATTGGTTTTGTCAAATACAAGCGAAATGTTTATTGCAGTCATCATATTCAGGTCTGTTTGATTGTTTACAATTTGGCGGAAATACGAGAAGAAGCAGTTCTCAGGGATGGGATTTCGAGTTATCATCGTTTTTGCGTTCAGCTTTCCTACTAACTTAAATATTTAGGTAATTGAGAATTGTTTATAAGACATGTCTAGCCCATGTATTTGTTTTCACGGATTTTACATGAGTTCGCGGAATTATGCAGTTTATTTGAAGCGCACCAAATTGAAATCAATCTTATATTTGTATAAGAAACTTGATTCGACACTTAGCTGATGGGTCGGATCTTTTATCTCATTGACTCTAAGGAAATATATCAATTATTATATGGCACCTCCTATTGCTAATTAAGCTTGGCTTATGACAAACGTGAACGCTAGGGAAGTTTCTGGAGTGATTTATCTATCTCTAGCAGTAGAATAGCTCTTACAATGTGGTGAAATTAAAGTATGGTTTTGTAATAAGCTGATGTCAGAGGCGTCGCTAGAAGCAATGCATTCTGCTTTAAGCTAAGCATTTCGCTTTGCTGTCACTGGGAAACCTGTAAAATCCCTTACTCGTCTATTCTGACATCAGCCTAATAAAAAACAATATTTATTATGAAGGCAGAATGCAATGATATATAACTAGAAAAAGCTTGCTTTTTTACTGTTAGCAATTATAGAAAATTGCATAAATCTTTTCGTTGGGAAATATCCTACTTGGGTTGGGTTAACTCTGAATGGATCTTTGATCTTTGGGTTGGGTTTATTCTGAATGGATCTTTAATCTTTAAATCAAAATCTAACCGATTATGTTAAATAAATTAATAGAAGATTCTTTACGAAGGTTCTTCTGGTAGACTTATTTGCTTGGAGCTGAAGATCAAAATATGGAAATTACAATTTAGGAACGAGAAATTTTAGTTTCAATAAAAAAGAAAGGTACAAATTTGTACGGCTTAGCAGATAGTACAAATATCTGTTATTCAGGGGAGTATAGGTGGTATTTCGCATATTAAATGTTTAAATATGTCAAAAGTCGTTATTATGGAAATATAAGTAGAGGATATATGATATTAAAGAAGCCTTAGATTTAGGAACTAAGGGCTTTACAAGAAATATATGTAAGTGGAGGATATATGATATTAAAGAAGCCCTAGTTTCAGGGACTAAAGACAAGATATGCAGTTGATTTAGGAATACTTTGACTGGTTCTTCAAGGATGTTGTAGTATCGGTGATATTAATAATTTAAATGTTAGTTAGTTTCGGAAATTGAGCGCAGATTAAGGAGGTTATCGGTTCTACTGGGGATGGCTTATGCCAGATCGATCCCTCAAGGATCTGTTTACGCACCTAATGGCAGCATAGGCTGACTTTCGCAGTAGACACGTGGGCAGTGTCCGAAATCGCCAGTTTGATATTTCTCGATCATTTGAGCGATGCCGCGATTTGTTAGTATATATCTAGCGTGTATGAGGCCGTAGAGCATCTCGGCGGCCTGCTCGGTCATGTCGGACTGCAGGGGATTGTCCTCGAGCTCGTCCTCTGTGGGTTGTATGACATTATAAATATGATATGATATTACAAATATATCGATTTAAGGAAGAAGAGATCCCATTCTTACCAGGCTCCAGATCCAAGATCATGTCCAAGGCCTGGCGATAGTTGGGCACCTGCTCATTTAAACCAGTTAAATTGAATTTGTCCTGTATGTAGTCCTCGTCCACCTGGAGTAAGGGAAATATAAGATGGTAGAAATTAGATCTGGCCAGGAATATGATATGCACATATATATATGTGGTATATAGCTCCTGCCTATGTGTGTGTGTACAGTTGGACACATTATTGCCCCACCTTGCGGCACACACAGACACACACACACACACACACGCAGGAGAGGCGACTTTGCAATTGTTGCACTTATAGCGCGCGCTTAGATAACGCGAATATTGGCATTAAAAGGGGAATCAGATTGGGCGGGTAATAATCTCACCTCGCAGAAGAACTCATTGCCACGAAGTCCACAGAACCAGGTGACCCAGGAGACTTCCTCGGAGCTGCTCATTTTGCTGCAAAATAATCGAAGGGAATTCGGAATTTGTATTTGAAATTGATGATTTATATTTATGCTGTCAAATTATCCTGCACACGCACACCACTATGCACACATGTCACACACGTACACCCGCATTCACACACACACACTCGCACACTCGCTCAAACATATAAACGCTCACGCAATATTACATACATTAGGGGGATTATTTTGCGTAATTTGGGCCTGGCGTGCGGAATTTATTGTTGAAATACCATGGAACGCAAACTTGACGAAAGTTTTTCCACTTTTTCCTCTTTTTGCCTCCGCTTCTTGTTGCTCGCACACACTTCCACACACACCATACACTCTTCTTTGCGCTTCTTTTCCTGGTTTCGGTTAGCGTTTGCCTTATTGTTTTCTTAATTTTTTTTTTTGTATGTTCAGTTTTTCCGATGTTATTTTTTTAGAGAGTTACTGCTTTCGAGCGATCGCACCGTTCGAATGTGGGGGGAAAAATGAAATTTTTATACTCGTATTTTGACAATTGACAAGCGCTCATACAAAATGTGCCGAGCAGTAAGAAGAAGCACACTCTGGTGGAAATTGAGAAAAAAAGAGACACATATACAGGGCCACTCTGACATCCACACACACACACACACAGGCACACGCGACATGCACACACGCACGCCTTTACACTGAGGAGCGCAAGCAACGCACACAGGCTCGCTGCTTTGCATTATTCCCGCTGGCGGCCGTCTTCCAGCGCACTTCCAGTGGCCAGCACTCACCTAAATTGTTATTAATTACGCAAATTGATTGACGTTTGCAATGCAGCAGAACCGGTAAAGGCAAATATTGTAGTGAAGACGGGGTACCAGGTATGCAATCGCGCCTATCGATAACCGCTGCCTGCGCTGTCCGCAGGCGAATGTCAATCGATGGCGTAGTGCCATCGCTATGCGATATATCGCCATGTCAGGTTTGCGCGTTTTGCAACACTGCTTGGGGTAAGCAAATAGAAGATATAATTTATAATTATCTAAAGTTAGTTATAAAATAAACTATATTTAAAACTTTAAAAATATGATTCACTACCAACGCGGAATTGTGCCTCCTATTATGGTAGTGATCTGTTTGTTTGGGTACCTATTACTGCTGTGGGCACACATCTTTAAAGGTTTTAAAAATTCAGGAATATTTTTATTTCAATAATTCGAATAATCAATCCCAACCCAACTAAACCAACATACTTTTTCAATTCCGTTAAGTGTTGTGTTTCATATCAAATATCGATATGAATTATTCTTTATATCGATGCATAGATTAAGAAGAAAAACGTAAATGGCGGGCAATTCCACTGCACACACCCGATTTAAAATCGCTGTTCACATAGAGAACCGCTGTTGCAGAAACAGCTGATCATCCTATACAAGCCGAAAACAAAATGGATTGCAAAGCAGAACTAATTGCAATTTCTATATTAGCAAGTAGAATTTTGTAGCGGAATTATAGCGACCATTCGACGTATTTTTCTAGCTCTTGTACTCCTTATGGAAAAAAGTTATTTTATCGCTGATGTAAAAACCCTCTGTCTGAACAGACTGTAAGTCCGAAATTAAATAATACTTGTGTTGTTCTAAATTTGATTCTTTTTATATTTTGTCTAATTAGATTACGTATATTACGTATCAAAACAATATATTAATGTACAAAAAAAAAATCATTTATTTAAAATTTTAGATAGGTATACACAATAATACGTTTTTAGATGTGTGATTAGTTTATTGTCACAGTTTATTGACAACTTTGAATATTTCCTTGGCCTTCTGGCGACCATTTATCACGTAGGCCAGCGGATCGTCCTGACTCGATTCCATCAGGTGGTCGCAGGACTCCTGCCCGATGTCGAACATAAAGGATGCGTCGATATCCTGCGGTAATTTGCCGCGCAGGAAGCTAATCTCGTTGTCGGCCAGAGCCGGTTTTCGGGCCAAAAGCAGGGCGGACAGGTAGCGCGGCTGCTTTATCTTCTCGGCACAGTGCATCACGAGGCCCCAGGTGTCGTAATCCGTGTCCAGGACGTAGGTGTTGTAAATGCCCTCATCTGGAATGGGGTTTCCTTTGGTTATGGTTTATAATAACAAGGCCAACTTAGGTGATAGTATCTTAAATAATATTATTTAAATGTCATAAATAGATTTATTCTGAGGATATCCTAATCAAAATGGCTGTCAAAAGTATGCAATACGATTAGGCTGATTCAGCCAGGACCTACATTTCAGGGCATACTTCTGGGCACTTCATTTTGTTGCATACTTTTAGGCACTTATTTACGTTGCATACTTTTGGGTACTTCCTAAACTGCAATCTGGGGTGCTAATAAAGGTCTTTCTATCCATTTCCAACCGTTTTTAAATTGATGAAACCCCATCTAGGGATCAGGTATATGTCAGGATCACTCACATATATCCTCCGTGTGCTGCCAATGTCCCGGTTCCTCAAATCTGGGTATCATCCAGGTGATATTGCCAACCAGCTTTTCGCGCAGCGGATCCTCCGCGAATATGTAGCTAAAGTTCATCGTTATCTATTTGGAATGATATACAGCCATTATAGAGATTGATTATATAAATATTCCCAAGTTGCACCCACATGTTGATCTTCCTTCGAGAAGGAAAAGTGACTGCGCATGCAGGCGTATTCCGGCAGCTCCTCCGTGGAGGCATAATACTGCACCACGTACCAGCAGCCCATCATCCGCTCCAAATCGAAGTTTTTTATAGCACCCACCTGTAAGATACAAATATACATTTTACTCAACAAAATAGAAATACTACCTAAAAATAAATTTGTCAATTTGTTCAAGTGAGTGTTTCGAAAATATAAAGTGATCATCCTAAATATCACAATTACCAACACTACAAGATTCTTAAAATATTTGTAATATATGGGTACCAGGCATATTTGTAATCAAATGTTATATATTCAGACCCGTTTTTGTCGTTATTATGGTAAACTGAAAGTAAGATTAGTAAGCCTAGATTTGGTAACATTAAAAGAGACTTAACAAGAGGTCCTAAAATAAAATGATATAATATCAAAATGGTTTAAAATCTTTAAAAGATACTTTATAATATATTTTTTACTACCTTGCACAAGCCCAAGATTTTCTTATTTCAATAAGAATAAATCAATTTCCCTTGAAAAACATTTTGGGGATTTTTAGATTTGATTGCGCCTGTAAATGTTTAGGAATTGTTGGTTTTAATTAAAATTTCTATTTTAAATAAATGTAGCCCCAGATCAAGAGGAGCCAAAACTCTAATGTACAACCAATAATAAGAAAATAAATGTGATTTTCGAAAGGTCAAGGCTGCAGGCATGCAGATAAACAAACCAAATTAACATTTAGGCCACAAATGCCTTGGCTATTTTCCCTCTTCAACTTGGCTGGCTGCATTTATTTACACTGTTTGCCCTGGCGACCACAAAACCAAACAGACTTCGGTAGGTGAAAGAGTTAGAGAAGCGACAGACGACGAAAGCCGTTAGCGCTGTCACCGTGATTGACTACTGACAGTTCATTGAGGAGTCGCAGTCGCAGTCGGTTCGTCTCTGTTGCCGTCTCTCTCTGCGTCGCTGTTGCCGTCTCTTTCGCTGTCTTGCAAGACGCGACTTGCAGACGCGAAATGCAGACGCAAGTCAGCCTCTGATTGATGCGCCTCAAAAGCGCATTGCCCCGCATGTGCCGCCCCCCTTTTCACTCCCCTTTCACTCCTCTTTCTTCCCGCTGACTCTTTCTTCCCGCCGCCTCTTTCTTCGAGACTCTACTACGTGCGTGTCTTTTGTCTATTCTTGTTGATTGTTTTCTGGCTTTTGGCTCGCTTTTCGGTGTTTGCACTGGCATTTGTATTTGTGTGACTGCACCTGCATCGAAGTGCAATTGTCGCCGCCAACGGAGATGCAGACAGTGGCGTAGGGGAGGGGGGCTGGAGAAAGGGGGGCTGAAGACAGCGAGACGCAGACGACGTCTGAGCCACTTAGAAAGTGTGATTGATTTTGGCATCGGTGTGAGCCCATTTCTTCTGCCTGGCTCTTTCTGCGCCTGGCTTTTATGTCCCATTCATTCTTTTCGCTAGCGATGGAACGTGGTCGCCAAGCGATAGAGGGTGAAGACTAAGCCACCTATCATCAGTTACCATTTGCTGTGATCAAAGGCTTTTAAGGGGCATACATTTCCTGAAAAAAAAATATTTGCCGAAATTACCCAATTTCTGACCTTAAAACGGTTGGGAATTATAGAGCACAGCTTGAAGTTATAAAGATCTTAATAGCTATTGGGTCTTTTTACACCATTGATCAAGAAAATAACAAGTGGGTGACAAAGTCAAATGAGTGTAAATTGTCATTAGACATGATTGATCGAAAGACAATTACACAAGACTAAAATTGTTTTTAAATTGTTCAATACGGATAGTACCTAACTGTAAAAAAAACATTAACATCTATTAAAAATAGTTACTTGACAAGTTGTGTGTATTTTGTTATTAGGAGAGTACCCATTTTTTTTGCCAAAGTGACAATTAGATGGGTTGGAACCATTTAACTGATATATTGGTAAATTGTACCTAAAATTGTTTTTGAGCTCAGCTTCCTTAACTTTAAGTGCCTCTATAAGACCGAAACTGGTACGAACTGTAAAGGCTTAAGTTACAGAAGAACAACTGTAAGCTCGATATATTCCCATAGTAGGTACATAGATGGTGCCACCACTAGTGAATTGAAATATGTCACAGTGTGCCCGGCATATTGATGAGCCTTTGGGCTTGAGCTTGGTTTTGAGATGCTTTCCTCCGCCGGCGGCTGTGCTCAGAATGAAATCGAATCGAAGCTAAGCGAAGTGAAGCAAATAGAAGCGTTGCCAAAGAAAGTGATCCAGTTAGGAGAGGCCAGGGACGTGACCAGGGACGGGAACCTGTACATCCGAAACTGCACCTGCATCGAAATATCTGATGGAGTCTCAACTGTCTGCCGTTCTAATTGTTTTGTTCTTTACCTAAGTTATTTCCATTGCCTAAAGGTGACCTCAATTCCATATATTTTCGGAACAAATGCCATCTTGTTCTTGTGAAGAGATTAATGGGTAGATTAGTAAGTCTGGTATAGAGTGTATAATGGGGAGGAGGTCATATCGTTTAGGGGTATTCTTAAAAGGATTCTTAATGATCCAAAATGATCTGTTTCCTTTTTTTTGTGAAAAATATGCTAGTCACCAGAGACACATACATATATGATATATGATATTATATATTAAACAATGTTTATTCAGAACTCTATCATTATACGGGGCTTTTGTTCTGGCTTAGTCAACCCAACGAATGCAACTTAAGATTTATATTTCTATCACTAAGCCTGAATCGTAATACGACATATATGTATATGCGATCATACTCATTTGAGATGGGGTTTCCTGGTGTTTTGGTCTAGTTGACCTTGGTAAAAGGTGTGGGTGGGAAGAGTACCTACCTTGGGACACTCATTACTTGGACCTGAGCGCCTTCTGGTCTGGTAGGCATTGCTATTGTACGTTGTCCACATATTGCCGCCCACTGAGGTGAACAGTTCCAGGATAGTCACAAGTACGCCGAAAAGCAGGAGCGATCCATTTCTCCCCATGATCGGGGGCATTTTTAAGGATTTCGGGGGGCTTTAATTGCCTATAATTGTTGATCTTTCGGCGGGCTGAGACGCGCGATCTCCGTTGCGTTGTCGCGGGCACTGATTTCGATGGCACTGCGCCATCTCCGCGAGCAACATGCGACATTAGCATCCAGCAGTAACTACACTGTAAACAAATATATGAAAAGGAAACTAACTTATATACATGGTAGTGAGAAAAGTAAGGAATTTTTCTAGTAATTACATGCTTAGATTTTCTCTTTACTGGGATATAAAACATTTAATCGGATCTTAAAATATTATTCTTTAACCAACAATTATACTTTACTATGGATAATTTTTTTAAAATGAGTTATAAAGAATATACCATTTTTATTCAGAGTTTTTGTAAAATACATGGACGTGAAAAAAGTAAGGAAATTTCCTACTAATTACGAGCTTAGATTTTCTCTTTTCTAGAAAATAGTACCTTTAATCGGATCTTAAAATATTATTCTTTAACCAACAATAATAAATTTACTATGGATAAATTTTTTTAAATTAGTTATAAGGAAAATACCGTTTTTATTCCGAATATTTGTAAAATACTTGGACGTGAAAAAAGTAAGGGATTTTTCTAGTAATTACAAGCTTAAATTTTCTCTTTTCTAGGATATAGTACCTTTAATCGGATCTTAAAATATTATTCTTTAACCAACAATAATAAATTTACTATGGATACTTTTTTTTTCATATTAGTTATAAAGAAAATACCATTTTTATACATCATTTTTGTTGATAAAAAACAGTTTATTTTTCCAGTGCACCACAGCGATTCGGAACGCAACGGATTCGGATGTTTTTGCGGATAAGGCGCCTTCTTATTGCCACAGAATTCTATGGGAATAGCTGTGGCTGGGTCATTATCGGCTGGAAATAAATGCGACACAAATGAGCACTTGGTTGCTTTTTAGCTGGGCACGAGTATGTACAATGTACATAAATATAATACTCTTTTTTTATAGGTTTTTCAATCGTAGTTTAGCCAAATCGAGGCGTGCAGATAAAAGACCGACTGCTTTTATCAGCTTGCAACCTGTGCTAACGATCCCAATTACGAGCACAACGAGGTATGACATTCCTGGTTCTGACGTTTATTTTCTTTAAAGCAGCCAAAAAAATTATTTTTTATGGCAAAAAAATGGGATTCAGATTTTGTAAAAAATACAATATTCAGATTTTAATCAAAAATACCATTTTTCGTTCCGGCTTTTCGATCGTAGTTTGGCCAAATCAACCCCTTCATCTAAAAGAACCAAATTTTTTTAATCAGCTTGCTAACTATGCAAACGATCGTTATCACATTTAGGAACTTTTTTTTTTACCAATTTTCGCATTTTTTATGGGGTCATCTTTTTTTTTGAGAAATGTGAAGCATTTAAAATTTCCAGGTTTGAACGCCAATGGATTGGAAATTAAAAAACGAGCTCAACGAGGTATGACGTTCCTCATTCAGACTTTTATTTTTATAATGGCAGCAAAAATATTGATTTTAAAGGAGAAAAAATGGGATTCCGATTTTGGCGGTTTTTCTTTTTTAGCGTTTTTTCAAACGCCAACGATCCCCATATTGGAAATCTATATTTTTGAACAATTTTCGATTTTTTTTGGAAGTGCTTACATACGTTTTTTGTTGCGAAAAAAGGATTTAAACTTAGTCAAAAATACTCATATTTATAGTGCTTTTTAAAATGGTTTTTGCTGTTTAATTTTTTTTAATATTATCAAATTGGTAACGAAACCTAAGATTCCAGGACATGGTTTCCCGTCTATTTAATTCCATTCTGGAATGGCTAGTTCCCAAAATGTAGCCACTTTCCTAGGCGATCGCATCGCTTCCAGCGTGGTGAATTCCCTCGCTCATAATTAAATATTGGAATTTAATCAGTCGCCCGCCCTCCCTCTCACTTGCTCTCTTTCCAAGAGTGCGGGTGAGTAAGCCGCTCTTATCAACAACAACGTCCGTTTGCCAGTCAATGCCTTACATTGCACTTACATGGCAATACACAAACACATACATACGCATGTGAAATTATTGAGTCTGGGGAACGGGAACTAAGTATTTTTGGCTGCACTGCATCTTGTTTTCACTTGTCGCGTGGATGCAGATTTCCTGATTTCCAGGCAACTTTCTCGCCGCGGAGAGCGTCGTTTTCGGGGTGGTGTATTGGAAGTGTGTTGGTGTATAGGGGAAGGGAAGGGGGGGGGGAGTATGGGGTGTGGGGAGTTAGGAGTGGGGAGTGGAAACAGGAAACATTTTAATAGCCTGCAAATTTATTCTTTACAATCGCCAGAACCAACCGAGCGCACCGCTGGACACTTTCTCTTTATTGCGAAACGAGTTGCGCGGCATTTTCACGACCGGACTGGAATGAAACTGGACATCCTCAGAGAGGTGGCTGCTTTTGCCGCTTCTTCTTCCGCCTGCGTCTGCATTTTAATCTTTTTTTTTACCTTATTTTTTATTTTTATATTTTTTTTTTTTTTGGAGTTGTCTGGTTTTTTGTTGGCCAGCCCAAAAAAGCGGCGCAACTTTCGTCGCCGCATTGCGTTGCGATGCGTTAGCGGCCAGTTCCGGCTTCTACGGCGGCTCCTTCTTCACCCCTCTCTCTCTCTACCCATCTCTCTTCGCCTTTCTCCCCCTTTCTCCCCCTTTTCTCTTTCCCATTGCAGACGCACCGCTGCAAAAAGCGGCTTTTAATGCGCCAGCGAAACGAAACGAAGCGAAAAAAGGCAACAAGTGCGCAATCGGAGAAATGTCGCCTGCTCCTTCGCTCTCCCGATTTTTCTTGGCCGCGTTAAGTTCCTGATCTCTCGCTGGAATGTGTGTGTGTGCATGTGTGAGTGCAGATGAATGGAATCTAAGATCAAGGGCCGCGAAAGGGGGGTGAGTAATAAAGAGAGACACAAAAAGAGAGAGAGACAGAAAGTGGAGAAGAAGAAGTTTTAAAGCAGGACCCCTTAACCCATATGTTGTCCTAAATAGAGGACTTTATATCCGCTACTCGTAAAGGGAGTGCGTAAGGGAGTGAGTAAGAAAGAGAGACAGAGAGAGAGAGACAGTAAGTGGAATAGAAGAAGACCCCTTAACCCATATGTGGTCCTAAGAAAAGGACCTTATACCCGTTAATCGTAGAGTATTGTATTGTATATTGTATTAAGGGAAAAGAAAGTATTAGGTAGAAGGAACCGTTTTCGACCACAAAAAAGCATATAACAAAGCATACAATCACACACACAAACAGCTTCGCAAGACTCCACCAAGGATCACTTTATGATGTGAAAATAAGCCTAATCATGGAAATGCCACTAGTCAATATAATATCAAGATCCTTCATAGTCCAGTATAATGCATTGTTAATTCTCAAAAGATGTGGCAACGCTTATCACAAAAAAAGTTCAATCTTTTTATTAACCATCTTCCCAAACCATCATTAGGTTGACATCCCAAGAATGCACCGAGGTACACTGTCTGAAACAAAAGGAAGCTTTATCGTGGGACACTACGTCAACACAATATCAATACCAAGGTCCTTCATAGTCCAGTATGATGCATTATTACTTCTGCGAGAACTCTGAGGATGTGGCAACGCTAATCACGCATAAGGTTGCCATCCCAAGAATGCACCGAGGTACACTGTCTTCAAAGGAAGCTTTATCGTGGGAATGACTCTACGTCAACACAATATTAATACCAAGGACCTTCACAGTCCAGTATGATACATTATTCATTTTGCGAGAACTCTGAGGATGTGGCAACGCTAATCATAGATAAGGTTGTCATCCCAAGACTATGAAGCAACAGGAAGCCACATTCTGGCAATGCCATTATGTTAACACACTTTCCATATCAAACTCTTGCATGTTGAGTATATAATAAGCTACAACTGCGATAATTCATCTTCATATTGGCACATTGTTGCTCATTCTGCTAAATGCACGATGAGAAAATTCTGTTGTTAAAAATTATAATAATTAGCAAACAAAATCAAACTAAGTACACTAAGGAGCTTATACCGAAAAAAAACGTTTATAATAAAACTCCAAGAACGATGGATTTTGAAACCCGGAACTGGATATGATAACAATTATAATATATTTTAAAGCAAAAGTACTCTGAGAAAGTGAATGTTTTAAAATTGTAACTTATTAAAAAAAAAAGTGTATAAATATCGATTTTGGTTTTTTATCAGGAGGTTTCTCAATGAACGCTTCCATTGATGCTTTTGGACACGCCACTCGATCATCCAACCGAAATGACTGGCGTAGACCCCACCGGAATCGGAATGCCTGGAATCAAATGCGAGTGCCACGCCCGATTTCAAGTACGAATCCGATTCGGAATCCGAATCCGACTGGCAACAGGTGGGGCAGGTGGGCAGGTGGAGCCGGTGAGCCACAGGTGAGCCACAGGTGACAGACGACAGTCGACAGTCAGGCAGACGGAATGTCTGGCGCGGCATGGAGTGGTATGTCAAACGTTCATCTGCCGGTAATTAAATTTGAAAATGATTTAAATTTCACCAGCGAATATTTCAAATTGGTCTTAACACTTTCTTTCGCAGCATCGGCATCGGCATCGGTGCCAGGCATCTGTCTCTGTTTGGCCAACGGCCCACCCGCAAGCGGCGACCGACTCGATGACCCAGCTAAGAAAGCCCCCTCTGTGCCCCGCCCATGGGCAATCCATGGGAGCAATGCGGCTGATTGGAGATTTGTTTTCTATTTGCAATTGATCGATGCTCGCCTGCCAAGCGGCAACAACAGCCACAAAAAAAAAAAGGAAAATGTTGGCAAAAAAGTTAACGCAAAAATTGAGCTGGACGTTGTTGGATGGTGTCCACGTCCGGTGGGTTCGTAAATGGCATACCGAACTTGGGATCAGGCCGATGGATTATGGTACCGGCCGACAGAGCCAACTTTCAGCTCAAGACCTTCTTGAACAGCGCTAAAACAAATGGGCATTTATAAAATTTTAATAAAATATGTTGGACTCTAATATTTATATCACTCCCGTAGTACGAAACCACTCTTCGTAAGCTAAAATTCTCAGGCATTGTCGAGTCATGACATTATTTTGTACACTTAGCACTGGTAAACAAAATCCTATAGTTATTTTTCCCTTTTCAAATAAGATACTGAAAACGAAAATCGGTAAGCTGGTTAGGATGTTATGCTAGTTCTTGACGACCTCTATAAAAAAAATATTTTATTTATTAAAACCTTTAGGATCTCCCATATCTTCAGAGCCAAGGAATAATACATAGTATTTTCCTAATTTTTGGAATAAGCGAGCCAAAAGAAATCAGAAAGTTATATCATTATTTTTTATCATATCATACCTTATATCACAAACAAAGTATTATCCTTACAAAAGTTACTTAAATAGGCAATGAGATAACATCAGTATGGAAAGTACTTAGTTTAATAAGTTTGATTGCTAATAAATTGTCTAAATCCTAACAGAAGATACAAACACATCAGATGACTTTTTAATAGATTGCCCAATAAATAAAGTTATTTTTTATAAATATCCAATGTATGTTGAAATATAAATACCCTCTGATTTTATTTATCATGATCTTGTAATACTAAAATCTCAATTAGCAATCAGAAAATACAATTACATCAGATGGCTTTTCAATAGATTGCCTTATAAATAAGGTTTTTTTTTTATGAATATATAATCAATATTGAAATAAACATAGCCTCTGGTATTATTTATCATGATCGTGTAATGTAAATATCGCACTTGGCAACGATTTGAACCCATTTCGCGCAACTGAGCCAGCCCATTAAGATCTTGGCCCTTGCAAGTAAATCAACTTTTACCCAAGCCAACACTCGGAGCATGATTCTGGAGTGGTTGCCACCAGCTGCTCCTCGATCTCGAGTGCGTGTTCCGAGCCGAAAGCGTGTGGGATTGCTTGGAGTGCACTCGCTGGTACATGATACACCGTAGATCATGGCCAGTTTCGCTAGCCGCTCAATTATGCAGCGACACGGGCTCAGAGACATACTATAGTAAGTGCTGGAAAATGGGGGACTTTCAAGTAGGGGGGGGGGGTCTATGCGTGCCCTTCCCATGGCCACCATCCATCATCCGTCGACCAACATCGTCCAACATAACCCATCAAGTGGGTTCCGTTTTGTTTGCGCATGCGCGGCGCATTCAGCATCGATATTTCACGATCGTCGTCTGCGTTTTATGGCGATGGAGTAGAAAAATGAAAAAAGTGGAAATGGGGGAAGAGATGGAGCTGACTTCGTGCTGCTATTTGGTGGTCCGCGATTTTGTTTTCATTTGGAAAGTGGGTGTGTTTGTCTAGCTGTCCGAAAAGCCCGGCTCTCGAGCTCCCAAAAAAAAACCCCCCAGACTGTGTCCCCTTCTCCAATGTCAACTCTGTGGTCACTACTTGCCGGCCTGTGGAAAAAAAAGGGGTCTTCGAGTCTGGGAAAATGCATACCCTGGCAGACTCAGGGGTCAGCCGAAGCTCAAGTCTGTGGGCCCGAAGAAAGGAAATGCTAGGAATGTCGAGGAAAAACGAGGAAAGTGATCTACGACGCTCTTCAAATTGATCTTCCTAATATGAGTTTTTTAGTTTTTGGCGGGCGGAGGTCAACTCAGTCAAGTGGTTAAGTGATCAACCACAATTTATGTTGACTTTTTGGATGATCCTTAAATATTTACGCGGGAAGTTTACGATCTAAAGCTTTATTTGCTTAATCTTTACATGTTTTGGTTTCAATTTAACGATCCTATACTAAGTTTATGTCGACTTGTTTTTACTACATAATTTAGGGAAGTGATATATTATCGTGTTAAAAGTGATTGTGGAAAATCAAATTGATAGTGGTGGTAGGGAAAAAATAATTTTTAAATACTTTTATTATGAAATATTCAAATTAGATGTGCTATATTTGACTTAAGATTTTTTTGGCTATACCTTCAATATGAAAGTTCTTCGTTTCATTTCCCAGAAACTTAACCAAACCCAAAGCCAAAACTTTCTTGACGAGAATGTAGTTCAAAAGTACCCAAAAAGCTTTTGTTTTTTTTGCGGAACTTTCATAACCGACTCGCATCGGTCGTTCGATCCCAGTCATCCATCCGTCCATCCAAATGGGGTCCGCACCTGAAATTCCAATCGGTTTCCAGGCTGAAGATATGGCCCCAGGCCGAGATACTCGGATGCTTGGGATGCTGCGATATGCTCTCAGATACTTTCGGATACTCTCGGATACTGAGATACTCAAGATACTCGTACATGCGTGTGCTGGCTTAGATTGCCGAATTGCAAGGCGGATCGAATCGAATCGAATCGTATTGGCATCGTATCGTATCGTAACGTATCGGATGGGATGGGATCGGATGGGATCGGTGGAACTGGCAAGGGGGCACTGGCTTTGGTACTGGACTGGTTCGGCTGAAGAATCTTTTTCGACAGCGGCTAATTGACTTTCAATGTTGTTTTATTTTTCTTTCGTTTCGTTTAATTTTATTTGAGCGTTGTCGAGGCGAGAAAGTGAAATTGATAGGCAGACAAGTGGCTCTCCCAGCGACTCCAAGCTGTCTGTCAGGCGAAGGGGATGGCGGGGTGCGGGGCCCCAGCCGAATGGGATTCTAAGGAGGCGCTTTCTAAGTCCCCAACAGCATGAGTTGCAAACAGCCGTGCACTGGGAGAAAATGTGACGAAATTAATCAACAAATCGAATTGAAAATAAGAGGTTTTTTGGGGTTTTTGGTTTTTTATGTTATCAAGCGAATTCTGGACAAGTTCCTACACTCAGGGAAAAACAACGTGCTAAGATCAAGTAAAAAAAGCTTTGATTTAAGAACGATTTTATGCTTACCATTTAAGAACGTTCGTGCTGCAAATATTCTGATTGTAGACCAATATGTTCTGAAACATAGTATTTCGGTCTTGAAAATTGTATTTTCCATGCTTGTCGAATTTTGTACACCGAAAATACTTGATTCAAGCACGATATACTTGATTTTTTTTCTGAGTGTATGTAACACAAAATTTAATACATGATGGTACACAATGGCGGATCCAGAATTTTGTTGTGGGGGGATACAACAACATTTGGTTGAGTGGATATCAAAAATTTGGAATAAAAAAAATTGTACATGTACTTTAAAGGGGATCTATCCACCCCCTCCCCCATTTTTTTGTTTCACTATTTTTAATCTTCATTATTATAATTTCGTGTCTTTCCGGGTTCTTTACAAAATATTTTATTTTTATAATATATTTTGAAAATATATCATATACTTATATCATTGTAAATATTCCTGAGGATAGTATACATACTAACAATGACTAACTAAAGTCTAACAAATAAAAGGACCTCTTTGTTTATCCTCAAAAATATTACTTTTGTTTTAATGTAAAGGCCAAAATATTTTTAAAGTGAACCATAGTTAATCTGGTGGGATTTTCTCACAGTGCACAGGCGGCTCTGGCTCTAACCCAATTCTTCTCCCTTGGGTGGCGGCTTCTTCGCTTAATACTTCCACACCCACAGCGGACAAAAAGTGTCTTCTCATGGCCTAATAACAGCTATTGCTACTGTTTGCCATTGCCGTTGCCGCTGTTGCTGTTGCAGTTGCAGTTGCAGCAGTTGCAGCAGTTGTTGCCGCTGCTGTGGCACTTGTTTTTGTTGGCGGCGTTTTCACTTTGGTCGATATCTGCCATTGCCACCTTGTAACCCCTCTGGGCGCTGGCCAAACAGCCGAAAGGTTATACCAACAGCAGCAGCAGCAGCATGTTGCTGCACACCAGCAACACCAGAAACACCAGCAACAGCAGCAGAAAAACAAGCGCGACAGATGACAAATGCTGGCAGTTTTGCCGGCGATGATGAAGTGTCAATGCAATGAAAACTAAACCAATAAATTGTGAGAGCGACCCAAATAGTTGGCTAGAAACCGGCGTGGCGAAGAGGATTTTGGCCCGGCAGCGTACGACGATATGTATGTGGCATTAGCTTCAGTTCCAGATGCAGCCAGAATCCCATAGAATCCCGATGGACGAGGCATATGTACTTCGACCTGTTGGCGGAACGGCGTCATCATGTTTTCACCCAGAGACCTTTTGCCACTACAAAAAAAAAACATAGCACCACATTTGGTCAGCCAACAAAACATTACCCCCCCCCCCCCCCCCAGCACCACCTACCAGTAAGAAAAAAAAAAAAAAAAGTTGTGAGAAATTGAAGCGCAATTCAAGTCGGCGGTGGATGGTGAAAGTAACAAGATACTTTTAATAAGACATCTTGCGACGCCGCTTAAGATGCGTGAGGCGTGCAACCAGCAGACAAAGCTGCTGCTGCCGCTGCTGCCCTTCTCCATATGATATGGTATATGGTATATGATAACCATAAGCCCCTCTCCAACAAGCCAGCAGATCTTCCGGGGGGAATGAGAAATGGGGAAATGGGGTTTACGAATCCGAGTCGGAACCACTTGCTCATGCAAAACCGCCAGTAATTGACCAAGTTAGCAGACTCAGACGGCAGACTGGATGGCGCGTGTTACTTAATGTGCAACGCGGACCGATAGACGGCCATGATCGCCGATCGGCGATAGACGATGGCCACTTTCTGGCGGAACCGGAGCACCACCAGCACCACCAGCACCACCAGCACCACCACCACCACCGCTGTGATGCCAATCGAAATTACTCCAATTTCGAAACGGGTCTTTTTGGTCATATTTAGCGAACAGGAATCGCGAGGAGACACGGGGCGCCCCTAAAAAACGCATCTCAATGCTGCAAAGTGGAATTGAAATGGCGATGAAATGCCCGGCCCCGGATCGACGGGATCGTCATGCCGGCACAGTGGGTCGTTAGGCGGTCGATGGGGTCATTAATGGGGTCCATTAAGTTGTTATTGCATCTGAAATTCGGACCACCAAATGTTGGCGGATCATTAACACATATAGATCGATACACTAAAGTATCCTTATACGTTATACACACAAGGATCATAAAAATAGGAACTTATACTATTACTTTCGTTTCCTTTTGGATGGGAAACTTGGTCCATGGCTCAAGTATTGTAAGCATACTATTCAAATGCACTTTGGTCATGGTTCATAAAAAAATTAACTCATCCTGGAATTGTATACCAATTCTTGGACATTTATGTATCTTTAATACCACAACTAATATATTTATGTATGCTCATAAAAACTAATTTTGATTACCAAATACTATTGAACACTTAAACTAGCAAGTAATTAAACAATTTAAAAAATTCCAGGTTCGGCATATATGTATCTTTAATACCACAACTAATATAATTATGTATGATCATAAAAACTAATTTTGATTACCAAATATTATCGAAGACTTCAACTAACAACTAATTACAGATTTTTAATACAAACAATTTTTAATAATTACTAAAAACATGTTACAGATGTTTATAAAAACAGAAAATATGTTTGAAAAAAATACCAATGGTTTCTCTATGGTTTTATTATTAACTTTAACAAATATGTCAAATTATTTTTACAATAAGCATTCTTCTTTTCAGTTTCTGTATCTCCTTGAATAAAAACCCAATAAATTGTATATATTTGGCAATGATTTTGCACCACTGTGCCTTCGGCTTATCCAAATATTATTAAAGACTTAAGCTAGCAACTAATTAAACAATTTTAAGATTAGAGATTTTTATTGCAAACTATTTAGAATAAATATTAATACTAATATTATAACATGAAACGTTACACAAAAGAAATAATTATATATTATATTTTTAACTTTAGCAAATATGTCAAATTATGCCTTCTTCTTTTCAGTTTCCAATAAATTCTGTATCTACTTGAATAAAATCCCAATTAATTGTATATATTTGGCAATGATTTTGCACCACTGTGCCTTCCGGGTTATCCAATTATTATTAAAGACTTAAGTTAGCAACTAATTAAACAATTAATAGATTACAGATTTTTATTGCAAGCAATTTAGAATAAATATTAATATTAATATTAAAACATGAAACAATACACATAAGAAATAATTATATATTATATTTTTAACTTACAATAAGCCTTCTTCTTTTCAGTTTCCAATAAATTCTGTATCTCCTTAAAAAAAATCCCAAATAATTGTATGTATTTGGCAATGATTTTGCCCCACTGTGCCTTCCGGGTTATCAATTGCCTTCGCTGTTGCAGTTGCTCATCCTATTATTTCAACGAGAGCAATTGTTGTTGCTGCTGCAGTGGTTGGTGTTACAGTTTTTGTTGTTGCTCCGCAATGCCAAATGCGGCAGTTGGCAAAAATATTTTATGGAAAAGTGGAACAGTCGATGAAACAACAACAGGGGAACTGTATAAATAAAAACACGATATCTCTTCCTCCCCCCACCCCCCTTTGTTTGTTTGTTCTCCACTCTTGAAGGTATGCTCTTTGTTGCTTTGTTGCTCTGTGGCACCACCCAAAGCACTCAAACCACCTGCATCAACTGCACCACCTGCCACACCCACTTACCACCCACTGGGGCAAACGCAACGTGCGGCAATCAAAGGGCGCCCACGCCCATTTCTCGGCTTGATTGCTTGCCACAAATGGAGCATGGGCAGTGGGCAATCATGGTGGAGTGGGGGGCAGTGGTCAGTGGCGGCGGCGGTGGGGGCAGAAGGGGAATAGAAAGTGCAAACAGTTAGAGGACTTGTCCCCATGCAATTGTCACCACCGTCGTCGTCGTCGTCGTCGTCGTCTGCTGCTTCTGTAACCCATTGCAACTGAAAGTTGAAGCTGCTGCCCAGTATAAACAAACAGAAGACTGGGGAAACCAACTAGCAACTAGCAGGCAGCAGGCAGCAACTAGCAACTAGCAACCGACGACGCATGCCACGAGCAGCGGCGACAACAGCAACATCAGCCTTAGAAATACTAGAGGCAACAGCAACAACATGGGCAGTAACAATAGCAGCAGCAACAACTATTTCAGGAATTGTTGCAACAACATTTGAAGCAACAGCAACAATAAGAGCAACAGCAATATTGGCTAGGAAAACTGCAACAACAGCAGCAATATTCACCTCAAAGACAGCAACAGCAACAGCAGCAGCAACAACAGCAATAATAGAAACAACAGCAACTACAGCAACAACAGCAACAACAGCAACATTAGTCACAGCAGCAACATTGGGCCCAAAAAGCGACACTAGCAGCAGCAGCAACAACAACCACATGCAGCAGCAACAGCAACATGCAGCAGCAACAACCACATGCAACACACACCGCAACAACAGCAACATGAACCGGCAAGCTGTACTTGAACAAGTCGTACTTGGCGTATCGTATTTTGGATTTGGACTTGGCCGACTGCCTTAGTGGAGGCCTCAATGGAAAGAAGAAATTTCGCTGCCGGCGCCGACGGCGACGTCGACGGCGCGATGTTGCTGCTGCTGCGCATGCGAAGTGTTCCGCTGCGAGAAAGCAGGTGTCTGCAGCATTCGGCGCTAAACCACGGCGCGAAGCAGACGCGTTTCTCTCTCTCTTTCACCTCCTCCAGGCGGGCCATCCATCCAACCATCGATCGATCGATCGATCCTCGGGCTCGAATAAAAAACAAATAATACAACAAATAAAAAAAAAAAATTACAAAGAAAAAAAAAACACTCTGCGTATCCGAGCAAAACAAACAGCAAACACTAGTTGCAAGACGAAAGCAAAAAAAAAAAATTTGAAAAAAAACACAAGCGAAACGGAAAGAACCGCTTGCAAAACGGTTAGCAAAGTGATCAACACGCTTTTTGTGTCCTTTTTTTTTTTTTGGTATTTTCTTTTGTGTGTGCTCCACTTGCGATCGTTAATTGTTGACCGCGTGCAACGCCCCCTCTACCCCCCGCTGCTGTCATTACCGTCAACCCATCAGCAACATCAGCAACTGCAGCAACATCAGCGGACAGCAGCAGCAACATCACCGGGCAGAAGTAACGGCCACCGTTCGAGTGCAACCGTTTTCGAAAGTTGCCGCTAACGCATCCTGTTTGTCAGCCTTCGGAATTTGAAACTGGAGAATTCGAATTGGAATCGGAACTTTAACTGGAACAGCCAGGGGAAACGTCGGAATCGGGCCAAGGACCCAGTAGGTGAGGATCTCAAACCCGGAAGTAGCTGTATTGTAAGAAGCGGAACTGAGGGATGAAACGTTTGGAGAGAAATCTTATGTTGAAAGTTTCCGAATGCCTATAAGGATATATATGGACAGGGTGGTAATCATTAAGAGATTAACAGATACCAAAGCTACTGAAATTTTAAGGTTCCTATTTCCGATTTCACTTTCAATGCCTTAGCAAAGATGTATATTTGATTTTAAGAGAAGTTCATCTTCCATCTTTATCAAATATTATAATATTTTACAGTATAATTTTTAGCGGCCCTAGACTTTTTGTATCTTTTGAAAAGACATCTAGCTGTTTTGACTCCTTGAGTAATTATCATTCCAGGGAATTAACATGTTGTAGGAAAACATTGATATATACAAAGCACTAAGTAAAGATCCTTAACTTTTAGACGGGATTTTAAAATTTTCTCAAATATAAACAAATATTAAAACATTAAAAAAGGTAGATTTACTTAAATAAATACCAAACTTCAAAAAATACTATAATAAATATTACTGTTTTCCTGTTCATAGCTTTTAAAAAACCATCTGAATGCTCGATTGTTATGACTTAATTTATCTTAGATACCAGTAAAACAAAAAAAAATGCCACTCAATAATTGAAATACTCACCGAATGGTCGTAAAAGTGAAAACACTAATTAACAGAATTATTGTTTTCTTTTAATAGCTGTTAAATGCCAATAAAACAATTTGCCACAAAGATACCACAGCTATTGATTGAAGTTTTAAGAACTGTTGTTTTTTTCGGAATGCGATAAAATGACCATAAATTAATGATAAGATTAAATGTTTATAGTTACTTTACCTCATGAGATATAAACATAATTCAGGGAGGAAGTGACTACAGATAGACCATTAGTAAACCAAGAAAGCAACTTCATGAATAAATGATATTCACCACCATTAATCTGGATTTTAAAATAGTAAGACCTTTATATTTTTTATAGTCAGTATAAGATGAATAGGAGTTAGAAATAGTGGACAATGGTCAAGGTCGATGCACAATGAACGAAGAATTCACTTAATTCTTCCAAAGTTCTGCCTCACCTTGCTTGCACTCACTCTTTCTTCACTCTCTCTTTCTGTGGAAATCCCTTACACCTTTGTCACTTTTTTTGGCCTTCTAATTGGCCAACTAAGAGCACTCATATTTGTCTGGGCCAAGATGACCCACTTCAGTTATGGGGAAACCTATTAACACTTTTCACCTACCCAGTTACCCTTTTCTTTAGCATTTTAAAAGTTAAGTGAGTTGTCATTAAACAGATTCTTTTCTTTCTTGACTTGTCGCAGCTTCCCTTTCTTTCAGCCCGTCAGTCTTCTACAGTCTTTTCATTTATAGACTGTTGGGCAGCAGATGTGGGGGGAGATATGTGTGTTATAAGGAAGGTGGAAGGGGGCACAGCACTTAGCGAGTCAATCAATCATCATTGAGTTGACTGAGAAATTGCTAATAAATTGCAATTAGCGGGAAACACTTTCATATAGCAGGTAACCATAACAATGTGAAGAAATAAAAGCGAAAAGCACTTTCTTCTCGGCGTTCTCTCTTCCGCTTTCCGCTTCTTTCTTCACTTCTTTGGACGCCCACAACAACACTAACTATCGAATAATGATAAACAAATTAATTATACGCTTAACAAACAGAAAACATCATCAGCAGCAGCAGCATTACCAGCAGCAACCACAGTAACGGCAGCAACATGCAACATCAACATCAGCATCTACAGCAACAACACAAACAAGTGCGCTGCAGAAATCTACGAAGAAACGTAGAAATCGGTGCTAAGAAGATTTGGCTGCCGCTTATCATTTTCCTTTCACTGCAGGTGAGTTGAGCCGATGCAAATAATTGAAATCAGTTTTAAGCCAAAAGCCGCAGACACAACAGCATCATAAGCATCATCAGCAACATAAGCAGCCACAGCAGCAACACCAGCTTACAAATAGATAATTCCCATTAGCAGCAGCCGGCTTAAGCTTCTCTTTTCATCATGGGCGTACGAAGATTTTCATCAAGGGGGATTTCAGGCAATTCGGTATACATAGGTGTTGATTAAAACAGCAGCTTTATAGTTTTTCTTTTTTGTAAAACCAAGTGCTTTTAACCATTTGCCTAAACTGGGATTGATTTTATGTCTTATTTCGCGGATAAAAGGTGTGTTATTATTGATAGAAGTTTTTTATGTTCTTAAAAAAGATTTGGAAAGTTGGGAACATGACCATATTAAAACATTAACTTGTATTTATATCAGAAACCAAGTTAAGGGGGGGTTAAATATATATGCAAAGGATATAAGTAAGACATTTCATATATTCTCAGTAAGCGCAATATATTTGTTTGAGTTTTGACTATATTTCTCTATGAATATTATTATGCCCCCTCTGCCGGCGCCTCTGCTCTTTCTCGCTTTCCGCGATCCCATCGCCCCCCTCTCTTCCTGTCTGCCTGTCGTCTGCCTTGTGTGCAAGTGAAAGAGCGCCTCTGCCGGAACGAAATGGAATGAAGAGGAATGCCATGGAATGGGACAGGTTGGGATGGGACGTGTAATTGGCATGGCCTCGTTTCTCGAGAGTGTGCGAGTGTTACATGTGCTGGTTTTAGTTCCTGGAACCAATCAGGAGTATATGTGCTAGTACATATGCGATATCGAAGTGACCAGCGAGGAAAGTAACGGGGAATCGAGTAATTAGTGCGCGCAATGGAAAGGATACACATCGTAGATGTCATCTGGGGAATTTAGAAACTTAATGTTGCAAAGATAGCGTTTTAATTAAGATTGCGAGTTCAGCTGGTGGTATTTAACAATCCTTAAATGAATGTTGAATTTAAGATGGGAATTTTTAGAAAGAAAAATTCTTCTTAATTCAGATTATAATTCACGTGAGCTTTATAATAATTAAGGTATTAGAGTTCAATGAAATGTATAAAATACTAACTGTGGGACTATCTTAAATGTCTGATAATCAATGTTTTAATATAAGAAGTAAAGATAGTTACAATTTAAAGCTAAGAAATGTAGGTATTTTCATTTAGGTCACTTTATTGACACCAAAAGGAACTCTTAGTGAGAACGAAATGAAGCAATGTACGAGTTCTGTTTGAAGTGCATGCCCATCTCGTTGGCCATCCCCATCATTCCTTTCTCTTTTTCGCCTTTTGGCACATATTAAAATTCCATGTGCATCCACTTTGCCTAGGTAATACCCATCCCCATGCCCGAATCTCTTTTCGCCCAGCGTTCGTGAGGTTAGAAAGTTTTTTTTTTTCCAGCCTTTTTGGTCATTCTGGGGCGATGACACAATTTAGCCCGGCCAAAAAGAGCAGCAAACCAAAAAAAAAAACAGTTTCCATTCCTTTAACAAGCGGCAGCATGTGGTGGCAACATCATCTCCACTTTTCGCTTCCTTTTCGCTTTCATCTTGGGGTCGAGAAATGCTGCCAAACGGCCTGGCGTTCACCTTTGACCCTCCACCAGTCCACCGCCATCCACCTCCTCCGGGGCCAAGTGGCTGCCAAATTCCGATTCTCTGCTAATGTTTCACTTTCTCCCGATTTGGTGCGCTGCCAGGCAGACAGCCACAGCCACAGCCTCTTCCCAAAGACCAAATCCCAAATCCGAGGTCCCAAAAAGAGAGCCTAGCACATTGGTAGAGGTCAAGATTGACTGCAACAGCCGGTTTCGTCTTTGGTCTTTGGTCTTCCGTCTATGGTCGCTAGTCTTTAGTCACATCATTAGTCTTCCCCATTGGGGATTACGGAAACTGAAGTGTAGTATGTGTTTGTAGGGGGGGGGGGGATTGTATTGTATTGGGGAATTGGGATGGAAACTCACGACTCCCCGCTGGCAGATTGCCAAACATTGAAGCGCACTTGGCACACATTTCAATTAACGCAGTTCTCTCGGGGTGATTAGTTTGTAGTTCAAGTCGCATATGAGCTGGGAACCGGAACAGATCGAATTTTACAAATGTATCTTTGAGAGTATATAACGAAATTTGCATGTGGCAAGTGTTAATGCGTTATAAAAGGGGTAATCATATGAACAAATACTTATAATTCGGGTCAACTTTTGGTTTTACTGCCAATGATGAAAATTACTTGTTAAAGGCACCTATACCTGATAAATACAAATTAATATAATATCGATTTTTTGAAGACTTATGGTTTTAACGTGGCTTTATTTACATAAACCAAATGATGTTTAGAATTAAATTAAATAACAAAAGTTTAATAAATAAGATGAATTATAGAAGGTAATCGTTAATAAGTAATAATACTTGGTTGGTAATCATTGTATTAGAAGAACCATAAAAATCATAACATCATTTCTAGTTTCCTAACTTGTTTTTCTATTCCTATACGAAATACCTAGTCTGTAATATTTTCTCTCGCTGTGCGAATTGCTCAAATTTAAGTGTAGTTTTTTGGTATTCATGGCATGCCTCTGCAGTCGCTCCAAATCACGTGCCCGCATGCAAATTTGATTATAGAATTTTTTAGCAGTGGGCTTTTCGGATTCGTTTCGTGGGCAACTCGTTGGATACCATCATACCATCGTAGCATCTCGCCAGCCAGCATTTACCATCTACCTTTTTGTCGTCAATCGTCTGCCGCGCTTGCCACATCACTTTCTACCAAACAGGATTGCTTCAGGATGCCGCCGTCGCCGCCGTTGCGACATCCCATCTTGAGACTACTAAAAAAAGAGAAGAAAACAACAGCAAATGCAATATCAAGATACTGAGATACTGAGGCACTGAGACACTGAGACACTGAGACACTGAGACACTCAGATGCTCAGTTTTCTCAGCTTCCCAGTTGGCGGAGAAAGTTGTTTTCGGCGGTGCGGCACAGATTTGGCCAAATGGGATGCAGCCTCGCCATCTTCGCTGGGCATCTTCATCATGGGTATGGCCATATGGGTATGGGTATCTCAATGGGTATGGGTATCTTGGCCATGATCGCCATTGCCATTGCCATGGCCATGGCCATCATCGTCCACCTGTCCGCAATTGCTCCAGTGCCACTTCCCCCCGTCTCTCCATTCGGGGGCACTCGTCTAATTGCCAAGATAGCCCGGCAACTTGGTAACTTGGCAACCTGGTAACTGAATCAGTCCAGTTCGGCGACAAGTACATGGCAAAGCCATCGCTGCGGATCAAGATGTTCCTGAATGGCCAGGCAAAATTAAGACCTGGTCACCCGGAACATGGCCATTGGCCAAACACACACACTCACCGAGTGAAGGACGCAAAAAGAAAGTAATGGAAAATTAATTAAGTTTATTAGCAGATCGCACAGTTGGCCAGATGGATGCACGGGAGTTACGGGATGCGACATGGGAATCTTGATTAGAAAGTATGGATGGGTTGCATTCAACACACCAAATTGTACAACGCTGATATATAATCGAAAATATTTAAGAGATGGGTCAGGTCTATAAACAAGTATGATATACCTATGATATATTATATGATAGTATATGTATATGATATGATGATATACGTATATGATATGATGATATATATGATATGATATGTAATATATCACATATGTATATGATATGATGATATACGTATATGATTTGATGATATATATGATATGATATATAATATATAATATATGTATATGACATGATGTTATACGTATATGATATGATGATATAGTCTTTTGAGTCCATTTAAGTCTAATAGCTATAGATGTTTAAATTGCAGATGATGATATAGTCTTTTGAGTCCATTTAAGTCTATTAGTTTTAGATATTTAAATTACAGATCGATAGATTTTTGTAATGATCATAAGACCATAAACCATTTTAGTTTTCGACGACCATAAAGCTTTGTTTTTTTTTAATAATTTCTATGTTTTTATTTCGTGATAAACTGTAGCTTACACAATTTTAAAAAGTACGGTTTTTTAAATCCTATTCCTAGAAAACCTCTATATCTCTCTTCATGTTTTTTAAGTACTACTCTTTTTTTTTGAAGAACTGAATTTTATTCACAATCTATGGAAAGTAGAATTTAGGATAGCTCAGTAAAGCTTTCTGTGTTTTTTTCCAAGCCATTTAGAATTCAAATAGTTGAGCAGTAAGTAAGGAGATGTTTCTTCCCACCCATCATACGGCATCTAATTCATCTAGATTGTATCTAATCTGTTACCCGGCTATTATCGGGTACACATCGCCATGATCCCAACCCGGCAATTCCGACTGGATGTCGATCGCGATCTCAATCTGGGTCTTGATCTTGGCTTGAGTCGATGTCTGGTGTCTTGGGTCTTTGGTCTTTTGTTTGTGTTGTTGTCTGGTCTGGTTGGGTCTGGTCTGGTCGGGTCTGGCCTGGTCTGGTCTGGTTCTAGCCTTGACATCGCCTTTTAAGCCAGGCGGATCTCCCTGGCAATTGGGTCGCCGCACGTTGCATGTGGCACAAGAAGAGTTGTTGTTGGTTGTTGGTCTCGCTGGTTGGCAAACAGTAGAGGAAAAAAGCGAAATTGTTGCAGTGGCTGTGGTGGTTTTTTTCTCTTTTCCCTCTTTCTTTTCGCTGCCAGTGGCTTTTTGCTGCCTTATGCAATTGAGTTGCATGCCGCATCCGCCTTGCAACCTGCCACTTGCCACTGCGCCCATTCCATTTGACATTCCCCAACTGAAATCATTCCGTTCTTCTCATCCTCTCCATTTCTTCATTTCCCCAACCCACCCGAAATGGGGTCACAGGTCGCCCTCGTCTGCGCGGACGATGTGGAGGTGGTGAAGGCCATTGCCGGTGGACCGGATGACGATCTGACCATCGCTCTGGGGGACCACGAGAACGAGCTGGACCAGATGGCCCAGGAGTCGGAGCAGGAGCAGCAGCAACAGCAGCAGCAGCAGCAACAGCAACAGCAGCAGCAACAGCAGCAGCAGCAGCTGCCGCAGATCCAGATGCAGTTGCCCCAATCGGTGCCCAAGGTGCAGGTGCACTACCAGCACAACATGCCACAACCACCCCCGAATGTGGCCGTGGGCCTCACCATGCGCAGTGAGTACAGGCATACCTCCCAAATCATAGCCAAAGGTGTATCTAAGGGCCGATTTCCCAATGTCATGTTAAGGTTCTAGTTTGCTATCTGTCAGAGAAAGATAACGTGAAGTTAAATTGTTCATATGGACAAATTCCCTTTCTCAATGTGATATAAATTTACAAACTCCAAATCGTCACTCGCCTAAACTCAACTTTAACTAGAACATTTCCTCTGGTTAAATAAATTACAAGTTAACTGAACGACAAAAGTTAACATGACATTGAGAAATCGGCCCATAAATAAATAGCTAAGGTACAAAAAATCAGACCATTTACAATGGAATTGTTTATTTTCTTATATATATTAAGCGGCATTTTCTTTATGATGAGTAATAATTTAATATAAATATAATCTTAATTAAAAATTGTTGTTTAAGTTAGTATTTGTTTTTATAGGCAATAAGCTTAAACATCAAGTTAACATCAACTAATGAATTATAAACACGGCTTAAATTAATTATTTTTAAGATGATCTTTAAGAATATATTATCCTTAAGTCATTATTCACTTAAAATTACTTTTATTTATTTTAAAATTACCACTGACCTGTTGTTATAGCAATTTTTCATGTTTAATCTGACCAGGCATTGATTAGATGTTCTATTTAGAAATCTTTTCAATAGAAATTTCAGTGAGAATAGGGGATACATATGGTTAATGTACAATATAATTTAAAATATTAAGCTCTTTATGTATTATTTGTTATATTTATTATATTTAATGCTGACTGTTTTTAAATTCCACGCTCAACCCGCAGACAACCACCAGAACATTCCGCTGAGCTTTGGCCAGCCCTTTGGACCACCTCCCCCTCCCGGAGCTCAGTTCTACAAGGGACCGCCGCCGCCGCAGCTGCAACAGCGACCTCAACCCCCGCCGCAGTTGCAGTTGCAGGTGCAACCGCAGCAGCAACAGCAGCAGCAGCAGCAGCAGGGTCAGCAGCAACAGGTCCAAGTGCCCGATCTGAGTGTGGGCGCCTCCAGTAACAACGAAATCTGGGCGGCTCCCGTCCAGGACATGCCCAAGATCGTGTCCCTGGACGTGAAGTGCGAGAAGAACGGCATGAAGGTGTTCGTCCAGTTCGACAAGCCCTTCAATGGCATCGTCTTCTCCAAGGGTCACTACAGCAACATGAACTGTGTCCATTTGCCCTCGGGATTGGGTCGCAGCTCGGCCAGCTTTGACATTGGACTCCACGAGTGCGGCACCGCTGGCAATACGGACAACTATGGCCAGGGCTATGGCCACGAGGCGGGCAGCACTGGTGCAGGAACCTATTTCGAGAACATCATCGTCATCCAGTACGATCCGCAGGTGCAGGAGGTGTGGGATCAGGCCAGGAAGTTGCGTTGCACGTGGCACGATCAGTACGAGAAGAGTGTGACCTTCCGGCCATTCCCCGTCGATATGTTGGATGTGGTGCGTGCCGATTTCGCTGGCGATAATGTGGGCTGTTGGATGCAAATCCAGGTGGGCAAGGGACCGTGGGCCTCTGAGGTCTCGGGACTGGTGAAGATTGGCCAGACAATGACCATGGTGCTGGCCATCAAGGATGATGACTCCAAGTTTGATATGCTGGTAAGGAACTGTGTGGCCCACGATGGCAAGAGGGCGCCCATCCAACTGGTGGACCAAAGGGGCTGCGTCACCCGGCCCAAGTTGATGTCGCGCTTCACGAAGATCAAGAACTTTGGTGCCTCCGCATCGGTGCTATCCTATGCCCACTTCCAGGCCTTCAAGTTCCCCGACTCGATGGAGGTGCACTTCCAGTGCACCATTCAAATCTGTCGCTACCACTGCCCGGAGCAGTGTTCGGCGGAGACGAATCTCCAGGATGTGCACCACCTGCAGGTGGGTCCGGAATCGCAGTATGGTCCACCGCCGCAGCTGCATGTGGATGCCTATCATGTGGCCAGTGCGATTGGCAAGCGGCGGGACGAGCGAAGGGTGCAGAGAAGGGCTCGTGCGGTGGCCGAACCGCAGGTGGGTCTGAACAGGATCATCAAGGTGGTCTCCTCGGGCGATCTGACCTTCGCCATTGATGAACAGGCGGGCGGAAATGGTAATGGCAGCTCCTTGAATGGATCATCCAATGGGGGATCGGGCGTGGATCGCAGTCCACAGACCATGGTATTCCCGCTGCGAGAGGAGGGTCTCATCTGTATGACCACGCCGGGCTTTGCCATCACACTGATTGTCCTCCTGGGCATCCTCATCACGTCCTGCCTCACCTCCGCCGTGCTCTACGTCCGACTGCGTCCGTTCTCGTCGTTCGCCGCCAGCGCCAAGGAGCGGGCCGTCGCCTTCACGAATCCCCAGCTGGCACCGCTGCCCGTCATCCAGCTGCCCTCGCCGGCGGATCTGCAGGGAACGCTCTCCAAGAAGCGGGCGATGTCGTGAGCACGCCCCCGACTGTGCGACTGGAACTAGTTCCGTGGGCGGGGGACGGAGGATGGTTTCCATGGGATCGGGTCTTGGCGGTTTTTAGTTAAAATATAGCGAAGATAACACCATCAGTTAAATATTCTCTACCGTTTCGAAAAGAAATCAATTTAAAATCAATTGAGTTAAATAACATGAAACACAAAGTATGTCTAATATCTTACGATTTTAATAATGCTTTATCATTTAAAGTTCATGATAAACTTAAATTTTTTGATTTTCAATCTACTTTATATTCCAAATTAGTGTTATCTTCTTCCTCAGTAGGTCCATTCAAAATCGCAAAGCATTCGTTTCAAATCTTAAATCATTTGCCATTTTAAGGAATGGCAATGTTCGATAAACCATTTCTATTTGGCGATGATATATGACTTGTGTTTTTTGGATTGCTACTTAAGGGCTTATAACTTTATTAACACAACCAGCTAAAGACCCTGCTTCTCAAATGTTACTGCCATTGGTGCCATCACTAGCTACCGCATTTTGTTAGCGCTTTCGTTTCCGTTTCCGGTTCTAGGTACAGTTGTGTCTGCGTCTGCGGCTCTTAAATTTGTAGCGTACACTTCGTTAGTATAATTTTTGATACAAATCATTTAACATTAACTCAAGCCGTTTACTGGGTTCCCCTTCTCCACGTTCCCCTCCTCCATTTCCATTTCCATTTCCCTTAAACTCTACCTTTGAAAACCTTTTCTCGACACCACTACCAATTCTTCTACTGTATTTTCCGCTCCTTTCTTCCCTTGGTGGCAGTCGATAATCGATTATTTTTGTTTTAGTTTAAGCCTAGGTTCTATTTCATGTAAAACGGTGCTAAGCCATGATCAGCCCATCATACCCATCTGACAATCACTTGTAGCTTTCTTCAGCATTTGAGCCGATATAATTCATTACTTAGAGTATTTCTCGTAAGACTCTCTTAAGACTTTGTAGACACGCATACACACATTTTGCACACACACACACTCACACAGAACACACATGTAACACATGCATAACAAATATACACTTGAATTAGTCACTAAATATTTTAAGCGCTTTAAGCCGTAGACTAAGCCGAATACTTCTGCGTCCCACTGTCAGCCATTTCCCCAGACCCCTGGATCTACATTTATCAGTTAGTACGTCCCGTAGTCCACTTATTTATTTGCATAATGATTTATACATATCGCATACATACCCGCATATATACCGCCTTATATATATCTTCAATTTTTTTTGACTACTTTTATAAGCCGAGCAAAGCGAGTGAGAAGAGAAAGTGTTCAATAAATTGTTTAGAATCCCTTAAAAAGGCGTTGTGGTTTTAATTTATTCAAAAGGATGGTCAATACTAAGGGTGAGTATCTTGAAGATGTTTTTCGCAGGAACCCCTAGAATCTGCAAAGTTAATCCCAACTTGTTAGCTTTGAAGTTTCCGAGATCTCAGTGTTCATACGGACAGACGAACGGGCATGGCTAGTGATCCTGATTAGAAATATATATACTCTATAGGATCGACAGATCTTCCTCCTACTTCGAGTAAGGGGTATACAAATCGAGAGGTTGGTTGAAAATGTTAAAATTAAAATTTTATTAGCACCTATCTCACAAACCATCAAACTTAGTAACCAGTAAATCCAGTATTGCATACCATGGTATCAGTTCATACGAACTACCTTTAAGACGACTTCGAAGGGTCAAAGCAAACGACCGAACCCGAGTATAAAGAAGGCCCTACAACAGCGAAAAAAGGTTGCTAAAAACGAACCCGAGGGATCTCCAGAGGCTTTCTTCACCAGATCGTTGAGAATAAAATACATTACAAAACAAAAGTTATTTTAAGAAAGTTATTCATTGTTTATAGTTTAAAATGAGATGGAAATGATATATTTCTTTTGATTCAGACTCTGAATACCACAATTGGCAGACAATCTTAAATATGTACATTTTATTAAATGGTAAAATATGAACTGTGTCAGCTCAAATGTAATGTATGCTTTTACATTTAAGCTGATCTATTTGCAAGGATTTCCCTCCATCTTTTTTTGCTTGGCACTGGTTGACCTCCATCAGGGATCGCCAATGGACGATCGGCATTTTCTGATCCTCCAGATAAGTATACCCCGGTTCTAGAGGGCAGTTGTGATGATGAGAGTCGACCATTACGTCAGCGGCCAGTTCTATATTATTTGTGGAATATAATTAAGAATTATAAAAATATTGTTTGAAAATGCACTTACATTAATTTTTGGTGAGGGCTGCAGAACTTTTCTTAATGGCAATCATGACTTGTACTCGGCCCAGAATGCGTAACTTCGGTGGACTGAGATTATTCAAGTAATCCCTCTGCAGGCTGCACAAATGGAACAAACATCTTTAATTTTTTTGGTTTTTTGGGGTTTCTTGTATGAACTTCAGTTTTAATTATTCTCTGGCTGTTTCCCGGGAAGAACATTTTCGCCATCTCCGTTGGAAGCCGTTTCGCCATCTGCGATGGAAGCAGTTTCGTCGTCTTCGCTTATGTCGCCTTCCATCCCCATGACCAGGATGATATTATCATCGGACAGCTCGTCGTCTTCTAGCCCCCTGATCACGAATATTTCATCATCGGGAGGCAGAGGATCCTCATTTGGGGATTCTTCTTCAGTCATAGGAGCTCCCTGCGGATGTTGCATTGCTTCAAGTATCTTCGCCAAGCACTCCGAGCAACATATCTTCGGCAGTTCGTCCCCTCCTGGCGATGACATGGTTGTCTATAGATTTCTTTATAATAAGTTGATATAGGGTGTTATGTATGTAGAGCGTTTGGTTGTTATGGTGGAATGAAATATATGAGAGATGTAGGGAAAGGAAAGGCGGTAGCCTACTTGCCTTTCGGGAAAACTTTCTTCCAAACATAGTCACGCAGTCACACCAACAAAAAATATTTTTATTAATGAAGTATACTAAGTACATATCTGTTAGTCCAGCGGTTTGCAGCATCCCATTAAGCTGTCGAGTGCCTCGACTATCACATACCCGTTACTCAGCTAACCAATTTAACTTATTAACTAACAGTCCGACTTAAACCATACTTTGTACGCCAATAGATATTAAAAAATAAAATAAAATAAAATGTACAGTGATTTAAAAATGTGGAATTGTATCCCTCAGCTTGTTACATACTTCCCTTCAAATACAATATACCCTTTAACATGAAAATGCAGTTTAATTATTTTCAACTTAACTAGGCTTTATTCAATTGTAAATTTTAGAGTTACAAAATTTGCTCTTAATATGCATGCAAGAAATTGCATTTCTTTTTTGTTGGTTTTTTTTTTTATGAAAAATGGTAGTCGGTTTGTATGTGTGCGTGAGTGAGTTTGTGTTTGCAGGTGTTTGAGTATGAGAATTTTCTAAACGATCGAGTTGGCTATAGAATAATTTAACTAAATTTCCCCCTAACATGTTTTGGATGCCGAAAAGAGCACACAACCAAAAAAAAAACAAAACAAGTGTCCGAATAAACATTAAATTTAAATTTTTCCATACCGCTCGGCTTACAGCTAAATCTCTTTATGTATAAGTTATAGATATATGTATAAATAAATAAGTTCCCTTACGCCTAGCGGATGTGCGATGCCACCCGACTCCTTAAACCCGGAACACCTGTCCGGAGTCTTCATTGTATTTGTGTGTCTCTCTCTTTGTGTACTTTCCATTTCTCTATTGTTTTCATTTTACTATGCAATTTTACGACTAAATGCACCCGAAAAAACAAAATACAAAAAAAAATTTGTAAAACATTCAGCACCGAAACGAGCAGTTCGAGTATTGCATTGTTGCCCGATCTCTGATATCTGCACCATATATCTTTTTGTCTGGATCAGGATCCCGAACAAACAACCCAATAATACAAAAAAAAAAAACAATAATCATAATAAATAATAATAATAATGGAAGGCATTGACGTGTGGGCAACATGATTTGATTTTGCTTTTGATTTCCGTTTCCGTTTCTGTTTCCATTTCCATTTCGATTTTGTTAGCGATTGCGTTTGCGATTACGATTACGATTTCGATAGCTATTTCGATTCCTATTCCGATTCCTATCTCGAGCTTGATCCTGGCTGCTGATCACTGGACTGTTTCGTGTCCTGAGCTCGGCTGCCTCACTTGTTGCTGCTGCTGTTGTTGCTGCTGCTGCTGCAGGTGTCGGAGGCGGAAGAGCCGCAGGGTCATCCAGGAGGCCAGGGTTCCGGTGACCGGCGGCATGGGCGTCTGCTTGTCCAGCGCCTCCTTCTGCAGCTGATAGCGATATAGCAGGGATCCGGCCACCAGAGCGGAAACAATCGTCGCCGAAATGACCACGATGAAGAGGATACTGAAGCCCGGCACCGGCATGCAAATGCCGTAGACCACCTCCTCGCTGATCTTGCCCTGGAACACGGTGACCGCCTCCTGTTTGGAGTCCGGCGAGAAGGCCAGGTCCGCCTCGGATATGACATCGTACAGCCCACTGACGCCCACGTCGGCGCTGCGCACCTTGCGATCGGAAATGACCAGGGATCGGCGGCGACGGCTCTTGGAGGCAGCTCCTCCTCCTTCGCCAGCCAGCTTATCTCCAACCTTATCCTGCCCCTCCTTCGCCACCGCCTCCTCCTTCCCCTTCTCCGGCTCCTCTTCCTTGTCCAAATCGATGTGATCCTCGCGTGGCTTCTTCAACGCCTCCGCCTGTGGCCTGTACACCGGTCTGGGCACATCCTCATCATTTTGGCCATGGGGCTCCAGCGAACGGGGTCCCGCCATCGGAACACCCATGCGTTTCTGGGCCTCCAACTGCCTGGGACCGTGGGGGAACTTGCCACTCTTCTTTAGGCCCAAATAGCGCTCGCCCTCGATGCCCTCCATGTCCAAGTCGGCGAGATCCTCGTCACCAAACAGATCCGACAGATCGGCCTCCTCCTGATCCTCGTGCACCGGTCGCGGCTGCAGATGAACGCTCTTCTCATGCCCATAATCCCCGCCAGCTGGCAGACCACCACCACCACCGCCGCCGCCGCCGCCGCCGCCCAGCGTCTGTTTGTGATCGTGAATGATGTCCTCGTAGAAGATATCGTGATCTGGACCCATGCCCATGCCCATTCCCATGCCCATGCCCATGCCATGTTGACCACCAGGCGGCAGGGCCAGATCTCTGAGCAGATCGTTGCTGCTGCTGCCCATCGCATCGGACATGTGGACATCCTTGCGCTCATTGGCATTGGTCAGTCCCAGGCCCAGGCCCAGGGACTCGCCGGATCCACCTCCACCTGCGCCGCCCGTGTTCTGGCAATGATCGAGGCAGCCGTGGCGACAGATCTCCACCTTGCATTTGATGTGCACACTCAGGGCGTCCGGGAACTTGAAGGCATGGAAGAAGGCGTAGGTGATCACGGTGGCCCTCTCGTCGGGCGCACGGGCCTTCAGGAAGCGGGAGATCATCTTGGGTCGCAGCACGCAACCGAACTCGTCCGACAGGTTGATCACATGGCCCGATCCATCGGAGGCCACGCAGGACTTAACGCGCATGTCGAACTCGCCTGGAGAAGATCGATGGAGGATTAGAATTTGTCTATAGGGAGCACCTTAAAGTCGCCCAATCTCACCTCGATAGTCATTGATGGCCACCACCAGGGTCAACGTAGAGCCAAGTGGTACGATACCACTCACTGGAGGCGCCCAAGGCCCCTTGCCATGCTGAATCTCCATCCAACAGTCGACATTGTCACCTGGGGGATAAGATTGGGATAATAAGTATCAATTTTATAATTTTTTCAGTGATTAATATTAGAATAATATTATTGGAACATTTTGATGGTAAGGTCTAACTTTCATAACTCGAATTCTGTTTCGTGTCAAATGATTTTTTAGGTTTAGATACGTTCATTAATCTCTCTTTATAAAGGGAAAAGTGGTTTGTCTTAATAAAAACATAAATAAACTAAGCCACTTACATATTTTTTACCCTGGTAAGATTTGACTTATAGAACTCAGAGTTTGAGTATAATAATAATTCTATTCTATAAGTAATTCTACATTTCCAAGACATGTTTGGTTTGGCAATTATCAAAAAAATAATAATATAGCATCATCATGATTTTTCTATTTACCTATCTACATTGATTAGAGAAGAGTACTCACCCCGGAAATCAAGCTGGATGACATCGAGGTCGGCTATGACCATTGGTGGCTTGGAGGCCGTCTTCTCGTAGTCATTGAACCACTCGCAGCGCAATCGCTTGGCCTCATCCCAAACCTCCAGCAGATCCTTGTCGTATTGGACCACCACCTGGTAAAAAAAAGAGGAATATGATATTATAAGAAAACTTTCTTCTTATAGAAGATGACGATAACTCACCGTATTCTCGTAGAACTGTCCGTTGAGATCCGGCTTGGTGCCGCAGCGGGAGTACGAGATGCGGAAGGAGAAGAACGTTTTGCCCGTGGAGGGCGGTACGTAAACGCAGCGCGGATCGCTGTGTTGTCCTTTTGGGTATGATTATAGAAATAGGTTACTCTATATATTGATATACCAGGACAAGTAATAACCCACCTTTGGAGCTGACAATGCCCTCGAATGGGTGCGAAAAGGTGAGGTGAACATCCATATGATCCTTGCCGCACATCACCTCCAGCGAAACAATATTGGGCATACCGTCTGGCCGCTCCATGGGCCACAGTTCATTACCAGCTATGACTAAACTAAACTGCAATGGGTGGGGGAATTTTTACAGAGCATTAGTAAGTTGGGGCGAACTTTCAAGTAGTGAACCATAAACAGAAATTAAGGGGTTCCATAATATATATAGATTGTAGTGGTCGAGCCATAGACCTCCTACAACCCGAAACCATCCCGAAATCCATTGGCCAGCCTTGTGGGTGGGCTACCAACTGTTCCACTGGCACCTGGCACCTGACAAACGTGTTGCCCAAAAAAAAAAAACGAAACGGCAATCCAGTCTCTCCAGTCTTCGGCTACCCAGGTCCCCTGTCTTCGGAGTCTCCAGTCTTCGGACTTCGGTCTTCGATCTTCGGTCTTCGGTCCCCCGATCCGATGGCCAATGAAGGCCAATCGAAATGGGAAAGCGAATTCCACTTGGCCTGCATCCGTTTGGCAGCGTTTTCTTCAGATCCCAGGAGGAGGTTTCGGGAGGTGGTTGCACCTGACATTTGCATATTTGCATACCGATACCTGCCCCAAACTGCCTTGCCACATGCCGCATAGATCAGCTTCAGCTGCAGCCTCGACTTCAGTCCGAAATCAAATCGAGGGAAGTCTGATCGAGTTGCCCGCTAAGGAATTTGCATTTTCCCCCGGCCCCTTTGCCGCAGTAAAAGTTGCCTTTCTGGACTGGAGAGCCGACCGAACGAGTGGACTTGTGCCTAGTTATAGCCGGGTATATAGTTTCCGATCGGGCCCGCTGGTGCCACATTGTCTGGCGTCGCCTCAACGGACGAGAATGGTAATGAAGGAGCGATTGGATCCAGCCAGATCTTCCAGTTGGCTAACCGAATAAATTAGTCTATGCAAATGGGATGTAATTGTTTTACATCTTGATCAAGCAAACGAATCGTTTGCATTATTGCATTTTCATGTAACACATTTCGCTGGTAATAATTCTCACAATCTAATAGTGTTTGCGTTTTACATCATCCTTTTCTTGTATAATTATATGAAAAAAAAAAGGTTCATTTCTCATTAACTTTTATCATAGATTGTGATTATTATATAATTATGTATAGTATTCAATAAGATTATACATACAATTATCAAGAATAGACAACACCACGTATACGTAATAATCAAACTTAAATACTGAGGTATGTGACCTTTAGAAATAAGAAAAGTGTAGAAGTGTTTTTTTTTTATACATGATTATATACTTTCGATGGATTCCCACATTTAATTATAATCTATACTGTGTGAAAAAAAGATGTTTTGTTTTTTTGGCAGTTTCAAATTAAAGTCTCTGGCTATTTCTCCAGCTTGTATTCCATCACACCCCTTCAAAATATTAGAAAGCTAAACAAACGTATTAATTGTGATGCGGTAGTTCTATTCCAGAAGCCCCATACAAATGTGCTGACCCATAATGAATTCCACTCACGTTCATTCTCATTCCCACATAAAAATAGAGAGGGCCTACTATTATTCTAGAATGAATTGATCAAGCTGACTATACTATAGCTTTATGCACACTCACGATTACGCTACAATCCAAAACGCCGGGTGCCGAGTTCGTTTTTTTGGTTCGGCCGAATCGAGTCGAGTGGTGAAATAGTCTCTCGAGTCTCGCAATTTACTTCGGAACTGGTCGGTTCATCGGGGGGGCTGGCTTATAAAAGCAGGTGGTTCGGCTATCAAAGAGCAGTTCTAGAGCAGGTCGCAATCGCACACCAACCGTGTATATTAGCCGTCCCCAGACCCGGATAAACATTAAATCGTAAAACAACAAAAAAAAAAACATTATAACTATGGATCGTTGGCTGAATCGCGTTGCTGTCGTCACGGGAGCCAGCTCGGGAATCGGAGCTGCCTGCTGCAAGGATTTGGTGGCCAAGGGCCTGGTCGTAGTGGGTCTGGCCCGTCGCGAGGAGCGTCTCAAGGAGGTGAAGGACTCGCTGCCGGCGGATCAGGCCAGTCGCTTCCATGGCCGCAAGTGCGATGTGAGTAAGGAGCAGGAGGTGATCGACACCTTCGCCTGGATCGATGCCACCCTGGGTGGCGCCGATGTCTTGGTGAATAATGCCGGCATCGTTCGCGCCGGAGTCGGGATCACCAAGGAGGGCAATGGCGATGATCTTCGTGCCATTCTGGACACCAATGTCCTGGGCGTGTCATGGTGCACTCGCGAGGCCTTCAAGTCGCTGCAGAAGCGCAATGTCAACGATGGTCATGTGGTGATCGTGAACAGTGTGGCCGGACATCGGGTGCCCAATATTCCTGGCTTCACCATGGGCATGTACTCGCCCTCGAAGCACGCGATCACCGCCCTCACGGAGGTCCTGCGCCAGGAGTTCCAGAACAGCAAGACCCAGACCAAGATCACGGTTAGTAGGCAGAGATTGCCACTTGTTTGAGTTACATTCTGATGTAAGTCTTTGTATTTTTACCACCTATAGAGCATCAGTCCCGGCGCCGTGGACACTGAGATTATCGATAAGGCCGCCCTCGTCCACTTCCCCGACCTGCCCCTGCTGCGCTCCGAGGATGTGGCCGATGCCGTCAGCTACTGCATCCAGACCCCGCCCAATGTCCAGATCCACGAGCTGATCATCAAGCCCGTGGGCGAGACCATCTAGGCATCCAGTCCCCTGACCGTATATGTAGTCTTAGGTACACCTTCATAATTATACGCATTTGATCTAACAGGAAAACGTTTTTCAAGAGGGGGTTCTATTCTGATCTTAAATACTCCCCACTCAACAAGCTACCTAGTTTAACTAGCTTACAGATTTTATAGGAATTCTAGGATATACAAAGTTTTACTTGTCAAGTTTCAGTTTCCTAATGATAATAATATATATTTCAGCATTGATTCATCTTACAGATAGTTTTTGCAATATCAACAGTGAAATGTTGTTAAGGTCATTGAATTTGCCCGTTAATCAAAGCATTTGTTTATCAAACAATTGCGATTCCCAGTGATAAGACCCCGGTAGATAAGATACCAGTTCCAATTGCTTCTATTTATGGTTCCCACTTGAAAATGTAGATTGTATAGATTTTGGTTCCGCTTACTTACCATAAGGTGTAAGATAAATATACAGCTACTAAACTTAAGGTCCCACAGTCGTGTAGGGCCTTTTTGTGGGCTCCACATAATGGCGCTGTGGGTGTGGCGATCGGATCTGCAAGTGAGAGGGGAAAAAAAGGTATAAAGTTAGTTAAGTTCAAGTTCTGGAAGGGACTACCTCAATGACTTGTGTATTAGATGGAGAAATGGAGAGTATTGGTGGGGACTTATCGGATTTTCTCTCTTCACCTCTTTATAAAGAGATTGCTGCGTCATTGGGCAACAACACCATCCAGAGAAATCAAGTTTAAAATCCCAAAAATGTTTGTTTAGTACATGGCTTATTTTCATAACATTTACCTTGTACCTAATTGGTGGAAAGTATAAATTAGCTGTATTTCCCCCCATCAACATGACTAATTCAAACGCTTTCACTCCACTGTGCCGACACGTGTGTTATTCTATGCCCATTCAAGCCAATCAACATTATATACTACTATACATTCCACTAATTGCACACCATTAATTGATCTAGTGTGTACAATAAACTGGGCGGTATTTAACTTCTACCTTTTGATTTGCAACTATAAAATATCTATGCTATATCTTTAATGGGCGGCAATCGTAATGGGCGAACATTCACAAATCACCAGAACGAGGAAGTGCGATATCGAGCAAAAGGCACGAATTCTCTGTAGACCGCAGGTTGAGGGAGCTAAAGTCGTGACCGGCAGTAAACGGAGCTACAAAAATTGCAACGATTGCAATGAAAGATTGACTGATCCCCTGATCCCATTACAATCGATTTCCCTGACGACTGCCAATCGTTAATCGATGCTTGGAGGCCACAAAAAAAGGTAGTTGTAATCTAAAACGCAGAGCTAGACCATAAAGATCGAATGCCAGTTCTATTTAAACCTAATTAAAGGTAAATAGTCTTCTTCAGATTTATTTGCGAATGACTTTTTTAGGTACGTTAATGGGGTTTTAAATGCGGGAGCTTAAAGATATTAATGGCACATTTTAATGATCATTTGATTGGAGGAAAAAAAAAAGTTTCGAAACTTTAACAATAAATCATCTTGAACATATTGTTGATTGCCGTGGCTAATCATGCCAAGAAAAGCATTCCTAAGTTAATTACTGTGATATCGAGAACACTTTTACTTGGCCATCCAATTAAAACGTAGCTGGTTGGGTAGTGTCATTAAGTAATTCCGCATGACTTAATTATGGGGGCTGTGTAGTAGCAGGAATTCTTCCCAGCGAATTCTTAACCCGAATTCCTTTCCTTTCTTCGGGGCTTCCCCTTCTCCGTGATGCTGCCCCTGTACTTTTTTTTTTTTTTTTATGGGGCGGCACAAGAACACAGAGTGGGCGCGGTCACATCGTCATCATCATCATCATCGTTGTCGTCCTCCGACCAATTCGTATGTTAAATATCAATTGTTAAAGGCCCTTACCCTCGCTCGTTGTGGCATGTACACATATATCTTTGGATTTTTTGGTTCTTTGATTTTTTGGAGCTCGTCGAACGAGCCCGTCGGGGTAATAAAGATGTCGATGCTCGTCATTAGCGCGCTGCTCGTATCTGGGGCCAGATCGCACTTAACCTGACGCCCCCCGGCCAATGGAATGGGCCAATGGACATGGACATGGACATGGACATGGACAGGGACCTGGACATGGTCCCATGGACTTAAACCATTGGACCAATGGATCGGCCGAAAATTACCCGGCCACGTGAAATGGCCGCAAATGTGCGGCTGCGGCTGCGGCTGCGGCTTTTGGCCGCGACCACGAAAAGAAGCCATAAACAAATTGAAATTTAATAAACGGCCGGGCGGCCAATTTCCCTGGACCTGATCCTCGAACCCGAACTTGGACCCAAGCAACCTGCCGATCTCCATCGACTCTGATCCATTCGATCACGGGACCCCCGGGGGCGCCGTTTCAACATTGCAAATTGAGGTGCCTGAGATCGATGTCGGTGGAAATGGAGGTAGAGATGTAGATGGAGGTGGAGGTGGGAATGGAGCCAACTCCATTGAACGTGAATCATCGGGGGGAAAATCGGACATGGCCCGTTCGGTGACCCACTGCCAAGAAATGTGCCCCTCTGTCAACCGAATTCTTCACTTTTCTAATTAATTGAGACATTAAGGATCAATGCCAACGGGGGGTTGATTGGTATGTTAACACCTAAATAGGTTTACAACGGAAGTTCCTGGGGTACTGAATAACTATACGTTCTCTTTCTCAGTAATACACTAAAAGTGTAAACGCTATTTTTAATTAGATTCCTAAAAGTACTCATCGAAACTAGTCAATTAATTTACCTAAGCATTTGGTGTAAAGCTTGATTTATGGCGGCTATAACACTTATGCCTAATTACATTTTCACTTCGGGTCCTCAACATCATTATAGGTAGAGACAGAAATAAATAAATAATAAATAAATAAAATAATAATAAATAATAAAATCGGCAAGCCGATTTTTCTATACCCATGCAGGTCGTTTCCGTGGGACCATTGTATGTACAGAGCTTTCCGATTTTAGGAAAGACGGACATGGATATATCGACACGTCTAGTTTTGTTGATCAATAATATATATTCTCTATGGTGTCGGAAACGTCTCCTTCACTGCGTTGCAAGCCTCTAACTGGAATCAATATACCCTCTGCAAGGGTATAGGAAAGCATTATGTAAAACAGGCAATATCCAATTGTCGAAATGATATAGCACTTGTTATTTATTTATTTATTTATTTATTTATTTATATAATGCTAACAAGTAATTATAAACTAAATGCTAACAGAGATCATGAGCTATAGCAGCTATAGGCCTTCAGCTCTTCTGGTTTAGTATAATTTCATTTTGTTTTCTTTTGTCTATTTAAATCTAGCTTATAATCTACATGGTTAGATATTTACAGTGTTTTATTTTTATGCTTATTTTTGATTTTATTTTTATTTTATTTAAATTATATTTTATTAATAATTTTAGCTTTGATCAGGAAGTTTGAGATGATGTTGAAGTTGTCGATTGTGGGGTTAGCACTTGGTATTAACGCATAATAAATATACATAATATGGTATTTTTTCGACATTCCTTAACCAAAGCCGTTATCTTGTCCGCATGTTAAACTAAAAGTAGGTTCTAAACTCCAATTTTACATACGATTTTAGTTATAATGTAACATGCGGTTTGAAAACGACCCTTAAATTGGTTAATGTAAAACTAAAATGTTTAATGTTTATTATAACAGCCAAAAGCTATTTCACTTCAAAGGCCTAAAAAATGTTACATACTGTTATTATATCTTTTCTGTTCAAGGGACTAAACAATTTTATTTATATTTACTACCAAAGCATTCTTGTTTAAGTCGATCAGTAATTGCTTTAAAGGCTCCTTTCTGAATTATAGGCTGTGATCCAAGATAGGATTAGAAAATCATAGAATAATCATATTATAACCCATTGATTTTCCAAGCTAGGATTTTTAAAAACTATATAATAACGTTATAACCCACTGATAAGAACCTTTAGTAGCGCAGAGAATCACGCTCTTGCCGTTAATTGTAATTAGATGGCCGAAAATTTCACTGCTGCAAACTTTCCAATTTGTTCAATTCTTTCGCACACGAGGCCGAATAAATGCGATAAATATTTACCCGGTCGATTGTGCGTTGGCTGCTGCCTTTCGGTCCGCACTTTCCCTGTTCGCCAGATCGACCAGCAATTAAAGAGACGCCGGCAATCAATCAATCAATCAGTTAGCCAGTCAGTCAGTCAGTCAGTCAGTCAGTCAGTCGAGCAGTCAAGCCCACAGAGCACTGCCATAGAGCAATAATAATAAAATCTCATTTCTTGCCTCCTTTTCATTGTCCGATTTGTGTGCCCACTTTTACCCAGGTGCGCAGCTATAAAACAGGTGAAAATGAAATCGGAAACAAAGCGAATTCGAATTTGTGGATTCAAGATACAAGATTCGAGTCTCGAGATTCGAATGCACGAAAAGATGATGGACAAGCCTCCGAATGAAGCGAAAAATGCGGTCAGTGGAGATTCTCTCGCAGAACAGTAAATAAAAAAAACGAAATATAAAAAAGAGCCGACTTGATATTGGCCAACGGTAAACGGTAAACAGCCGATATGCTTATTTGTCTTTAATTCGTAGCCAATTAATTTCTCCCCTCTTGGTTATAATTTTGTTTGCTTGGTCTTTCATCTAGCGAGTCGAGAGTGAAATCTAGTCGGATTTCAGTGCGAAATCGGTAAGTGGCGCCCAAACAAAAGAGACCCAGACTGCGGCTAGACTAACTGTAATTTAGGTGCTGATTTGCATTTGCGCCGACAGAGGGCGTCCAATTAAGAGTCTTACCCGAGGGCACTGAAGGGTGCTATCTAAATGGCTCGCATAACCATCTATCTACGGGCTTATTAACAGTTCTTTTAAAAAAATATTTATAACTTGCCAAGCTACGTTTTGAGTTAGGAAGTGAGTCGAACACTTGGCTATTATATTATATTTAACTCTTGTTATAAAGACCATAAGGCTAAAGAAGGGATTATTATATTTTTTCCAACCTCACCCTTGATACTAATCGGACTTTTAAAGACTTTGACTCAAAATAGTTTAGCTACCTATAATTATTTCAATTAGTTTTAATTTTATGGGCTAATTATATGGTTGATTTTAGGCTTAAGACCTCTGAAACACATTCGATTTTTATTTTTAAATAACAATATTTCTTTGGCATCAAAAAATTAACCTTGTTGATGTTGATTGTTTTTAATGCTACAAAATGAATACTATTTCATGGACGTTTTTTAAGAACCATTTAAATAACATAGACCAATATACCAATATGTATACATCAATATTACTCTATTTTTATTATTTATGCTTCTAATAATAGGTATATATTTGGCCTCCACTCGAACTTTGTTAATTAGTCAGAAAATGAAAGAATACACCTATAACTGGGTCTATAAATAACGCCTGTTTATGTGTGTTTTTGGCATATACCCCTAGCTGGCTATGAAAATTAGCACCTTTCCCAGCGCTGGGATTTGCTTGGGGACAGAAAGAGTTGGAACCCCGACTGACTAGCTAACTAACTTACTAACTAAGCCAAAGAAAGTGCGACGGGGCTCTTTGGCCGCGTGTTGCACGCTCTAGTGGCGCTTAATTAATGACGCCGCCGATGCTGCCTCTTCTGCTTCTTCTTCTGGCGCTGCAATTAACAGTACCGCACTTGCAGCGGCGGTAAAAAAGAGCGGATGAGCGGAAAAGTAGAAGTTAACTCGACACGCTCCGCCAGCTAAGCCCTCCATCTCGCCCCCCCCAATCTACCCCCCGGCGAGCCATATACCCCGAAAATAAAACCCATTCAAAGACGATCCATTCATTGACTCATTAACTATGCATCAAATCAGTCAAAACGAATCGCATCAAAGGCGAATCAAAAACCAATCAAAACGAAATCGAAAAGAAAATGTCGCATTAAAAGGTGATCAATGCCGAACTTTGATTACGGCTATGCTGGTTTTCACTTTTCTTTTGCAAATGGAAATGGAAATGCCAGTGGAAATGCCAGTGGAAATGGAAGTGGAAATGGAAATGGAGTTGCATCCATCGGATACGATCCAAACCGATCCGATCCGAGTTGGAAATGCCGATGGCGCCGACCACTTTCGAATCGAATAACGGCCTGTGCAAAAACCAAACGGTAAATCACCTGCCCATGCTTCATTTCTGTTTACATACATATATTTTCTATAGTTTTTTTGTATTTTCTGATGAGATATTCATATATATATATACTCGTATTTTTAGCCACTGCTCGAATGGCTAGAGCTTAGCTGCAGTGAAAAGCGCAATAATCACGATAATGATAATGACCATGGCTATGGGAAAAGCAAAGCCGAAATCAAAATACATTTTTAAATGGTTCACTTTCTTTTAATTAAACTGGTTCCAAACCAGCCAGCAGCATCGAGTTAGCCACCTTTTTGGAGCAAGTTTGTCCACTTTTGGCCAGCGTTTTTGTTGCCTCTTTTTTTTTTTTTGTTTTTCGGGGGCGCATTCGGCGGACAATCGCCAAATGCAATTTTATTCGGTGTAATTAGCCTGGTACGAACTGGCGCAGCAATTAAAGTCTTGAAACCCCAGCGATGCATAGGATCCATTTGCCAACCTAAGTTTTCCAACAAGCTGCGGACAGTCTGCTTGACTTAATAGCTTCAGAATATTAAAGCTTTAGCCACCACTGGGAGGCAACAATTTGCCAGTAAATCTCATGCAATTGGGAATGGAGATGGCGATGGTATGGGGGGCAGTGAAGATGACATCGTTTCCCAGTTGTTGCAGCAGTTGTCAACAGCTATTCGCTATTCTCTGTATAGCTCTTTTCGGCTGGAAACGTTCAAATGGCACTGGCAAAGACCGAGAACGTGTCAAATGGCCCCTGACTCCATTCCATTCCGTTTCCATTTCCATCTCCACCCCCGGGCTATTCAAATTTGGGCCAGGCCCAGAGCCTGGGAATCATGGCTTCAAACAGCACTTCCCCCAACACATTCATATACCGAATAAGCCGCTGTAGCGAAACTTTTGCTTGGCAGCCTGTTGTCAACATGACAACTGCCAACTGGGAGCCCACTCATCCTCCATCAGCCTCCACTCCCACCAGAGTCAAGTGCAAACAATGCTGGCCGGATTCGGGACTGGGTGGTAATGCCGAATGGAGAGTGTAGATCTCTCGGATGCAAAGCCAAGTCCAGCCAGCCAGCCAGCCAGCCAGCCAGCTGCTTATCATCGGATGCACAGACCAAGTGCAGCCAACGAAAACTCAACAACTTTATTGGGCTTGTTTATGCCGCAGAGTGTTCAAGAGATGCTCGATATGCTATGCCCTTGGGTCATTTGCCCACTCTGGGTGTCAAGAGGGCTTCAGGCTTTTGAATATGCACTCGGGTCCCAGACAATATTGGTATTAGCTTTGAGGCTAGTTTAGAGAGACTTGAGCTTTACATATACAGAGTTTGCTGAAGTTCGTCAACGGAAATCCATAATGGATGGATATAATCTATTTTAAATTGTAAAATCTTTATAGAACAATCTTACTTAGTTACATTTTCCAGTTTCATTAACCAATAAATGCTTGTCTGATAAAGTAACGCTATGCCCTAACCCGAAAAGATACTTATCTTCATTATAATCTCTGTCATATGATATGATCCCAGGGCAAATATATCTTTAATACTTTAATAATAAGATACTTTTTATAATGCGAATCATTGTGCTTCAGATTAGAGTACTAAAGACCTCAAAATACTCCGTTACTTAAAGGTTTATAGCATATTGCGTTTCTACCAAAGATTTCAAGTGACACCGCCACTCAAGAACGCCTCCGCAGTACATAAAAAAAAAAGGTTTCTTAAAGTTTCAAGCTTGATGAGCCCCATTAGGTCAATCAGTACTCTCACTTTTCTAACCCAAACTCCGCTTGGTTGGGGCAAATATGCACTAAAGGCCGAAATGTGCCACAAAAAGTTTCCATTTCATTATGGAATGTTTGTAGAAAGGCGAAGAACAGTTAGACGACGAGACGCCGGCCTTCTCCCGAACCCATCCCATGGCATCTACAACTTTGGCTAGTGTCCGAAGATCTTCGGATGATGATGGCTGAATACAAATTAACATTCTGTGAAAGAAAAGACTTGTCGACGGGGCTTTATCTGGTATCCGCATCTGCATATTGTACACGTCTTTGTGTCCGTATCTGCATCTGTATATGTATCTGTATCTGTATCTACTGTATCTACGATGTGTCCGCAAATGTGGAAATGGATGTGAAAGAGCCGCTTTGGCATCGGCAGCACTGGGAATAGAATTTACTGGGTCGATCGCGGCAGCAGCTCATAAATTATGCGTCATCGGTACATCGATGAGACTTGGAGAGTCGACTCTCAAACAATGAGTGAAGAAAGGGGGGGGCAGACCTTGAGCTCAGAGGTGGGGGGAGGGGTGGGAAAGGTAAGCGGACTCGCTTAGGGTCCCACCAATAATGGCTAAAGCAAATCATTTGAGGCCAAACAAAGAGATAGTCCAGTGCAAACAGATGCCGCCGCCGTGGAGATAGTTGCCGTTGTTCGATACCGATGGCAATACTGATTCCAATACCGATTCCAATACCGCATTGCATTTATGGCCAAGTCGCGTGTTTGTTTGCTTCTATTGCTGCTTGTGCTGCTGCCAATCTGGCCTCCTGGAATTGAGTTTATTGTGCCACAGCGGCGTGCTTTGGATTGTCGCATCAGCTTAATTAGAATTCGAAGTAGTTAACGGTGCATTTAATGCGCTCCAAAACGGATCAAATGCATTAGCACCGCTACCACCGCTCACTTCTTGGCCACCAGCATACATACATTTACAGATATATCTGCTCAAAGATCTGTTCCATTTTTATCTGTATCTGTTCTCTGCGGACATTCGCAGACTAATGAACCAACTGCATTGACGAAAGTTGTCATAACATTTAATCTGCTGCCAGAATGTCGCATTGCCACACGTCTTAATGGTGGGAATGTGGTCGGGTGAGGTGTCAAAACAGTATGTTAATGAACTTGTTTTCGACACTCTTATCCATCCGTGCTATCTGTCTGTCCTGTATCGACCATCATCTTGCTTGTTTAATTAATACGGCGTTATGCCAGTTGGTTTAAGGATTTTTGCACTCCTTCCATCGCTTCAAATTGGCTTAAGATGGGGGTTATAATCTTATTAGACTTTTCAGGACCATACAATGCATTTATAGCAATTTAATTTACTAAGCCATATTTGATATCTATCGCCTATTCAAGTAAAACTGAATCTTAACTATCTGCTTAGTTTTTTGGTAATATAAACAGTTCTTAAACGTTTTCGTTTGACTTATAGATATAACAAAGTTTTGACCGTATCATGGTATCATGCTATCTTAACTGCTACTTAGCCTAGAAATACTTAAAACTTACCGATAAAGAGTAATCTTTCCGAAGGTCAAGACACAGCTGTGTGTGATACGTGATCTATCTCGGCTGCAGGGGACTCCTTATATTTCCGTGCTTTTATGAAATCCCGGCGCTGCGTTTGGCAAATGCATTAAAACGTGAGTGAATCAGGCACACCGAAAAAAAAGTGTGGTATTAATACAATGTACAGAGGTGGACAGAAGTGAAATCGGAACAGAACGGACTGAACTGGACTGGACTGGACCGCCTAACACGTAACGCAAATAAAGAAGAATCATCATCGGCTAGTTTGAGCTCGAGTCCGAGAGAAGTCCGTGCTCATGGCGACTGATTGATGATTAGTTGCCATTTGACAGGTGTGTGCGAGTTGTGTGTGTGTGGGGGGGGGGTTTGGGGGTCGGTCAATAAATAGTGCACCTGTTGGGGCGTGTGGGAATATACATATGATCCGCCAGATGACGTTGCTACTTTTTGTGGGCCTCCATTCGGCTCGTCTCTCGAGCCGGGCCTGCTGTACGTGCGATTGTTATGATTATTATTATGTATGATTGTTAGATTTTCCACACGGGAAAAACTTTGGAAAGTGCCAGTCGCCCCACAAGGCAGTGCATGCAACACCTTTGATTTTGATTTCGATTCTGGCCAGGCTGAGAAGACACTATGCAGGCGAGAGATAAAGAAGAATCGGTGGAAGACGAGGTGCGCGCAAGAAGCGGAGGCACCAACAAGCCAGCCGCATTTGTGCTAATTGGGAAAATTAGAAAGCATGAAATGCTCGGCTGCATTTGCTGTCTAGCTGGTTAATCGGCTCCACTGGAAGCGCAAGAAGACGAGGCTGCAGATGATGCTGGAAAGGCAAGGATTGGATGTTTCACAGAACTCAAAATGCGATTGGCTCTGCTGGAAGACGCAGAAGATTAAGATGCTGGGAATGGCAAATCCTGTACATTTCACACAACTACAATCTGTACTGGAAGCAGACGAAAAAGAACAAGATGCTGGAAAGGCAAAGACTGGATATTTGGCTTATACTGGAAGCTGAAGAAAGAGTTCCAGTCGCTGGAAGAATGCCAGATCCTGGATGTTTCACACAACTCAAAATTCAATTGACAATAAGAAAAAAAAAACACAAAAAAAGGAAAAAAACAATTTGCTGATTTTGGTGGAAGAAACACTCACTTCACGGGAACGTTTCTTCGCTACTCTCTTCTCTGCTCGTTCTTTCTCTTTCTCGGTGTCTTGCTCTTGAGCAAGTAACGGTAACGGCAGCGACAATAATAACAACAATAAAAAAAATATATGCACTAACACTCGTCGGCACTTTGGATGTTTTTTTACTTATATGTATTTATCAAATAATATATTTCTATTTTTTTTCGGCTGGCACACTGGGGATCGGGGATCACGGATCACGATCACGGATCACGACCGGGAGCAGCAGCACGTGTGGACTCGGCGAGCGACGAACGCGAAATACGCGAGCCAGCCAGGCGATACTTTCTTTGGCCTCGTAATGTAACTGTCGGGAACAGCAGCAAGAAGAAGAAGGCGAAGAAGTAGCCGCAGCAGCAGCAGCAAGAAGAGGCAGAAGAAGCAGCAACGGCAACAGCAGCAGCCCAAGAAGAGAGAAAGAGGGAGCGAAAGAGGCGGGCGAAGAAGACTGAGCAAGCACACACACACACACACACAGGGGAAAAAGCTCTGCCTGCGCCGACTGCGGCTGCGCGACGAGCTTTTTACACCTGCGTTGGCAGCTGCGCAAATGAGCACAGCTCAGCCAGCTCTTGTTGTTGTTGCTGGCGCTGTTGCGGCGCCGCTAATCAAGCGGCCTAATGACATAGAATCGCCTGCCAATTAGACGACCAATAATAGCACTTCAATAAAAATCCATTTGGACGCCCCCTCAGTCGGCAGGAGATCGAGATCGAGAGATTTCCTTCTCCTGCAGGAGAATTGCTCCATGGAAATGAACGTCGGCCTCGTGAATTTGGCGCTCTTGAACTTGAACTTACAGAGCGATCACTTCGAAGAGAGCCCGATACTTGCGAATTGATGGATACCCTTTGAGATTATCTTAGATCTTATGACCTAATATCCTAAGTCTGCTTTGGTTATATTAATATGTATATGAATTTAGTCTTTATAGTTTAGTTAGTTTCTATTATTTAGTTCTTCGTTCACAATTCTACAATTCTTTTTTAATTCAGTTCCGAATTTGATGTGTATGTTGAGTCACAGAATCTCTTCATTTACACTTACTAGTTAGGTAGTTTCTATTATTTAGTTCTTTGTTCACAATTCTACAATTCTTTTTTTATTCAGTTCCGAATCTCAGAATCTCTTTATTTAAAAAGAACTTCGAAAGATAGTTTTAAAATAAAGGCCCATGTTAAATCCATTAATATCTTTAAGATAAAGAAACACATTCTGTTTAAAAATGTATAAGATAGACGTAACTGATTCCATTATTCGGTATACCCCTCGGTACCTGAGATCATTCAGAAAGCACTTTGCAAGTTATGCGCACGCAGGGAGAAATATCGTAGCCAGCTTTTCAGGTGGGCAAGGTGCATAAGTCATCTGGTTGGCTTTTTTGGGGCTGGGAACCGATCTGCCGCCTCATAACGGTTAAACAGTTTTCGCCCGTCGTTGACAACTAATCAAGATGGGAACAGAAGTTGATCAAAGCTGATTTGAGCAATAAACAAAAAAAAAATCCGTTTCCTCTCGCAATCGTTCGCTCGTTCCGTCTCCCTCGCACACATCGGAATTGGCAAGCTTGCAATATAGAATGTGCAACGGTTTCCATGCTGGCTCTTCTTCTCCTCCTCCTTCTTCTTCTTCCTTTTCTACTACTACTACTACTACTACTTGGCAGCTGCTTTTCTCCTCATTTGTTGTTTGTGTGCTTGCGAGGCTGCTCCTCTTCTCGCTCTCTTTCTTTCTCTTTCTCCTTCTCTAGCTGCCTCTATCTCTCTTTGTAGACTGGGCGCATTTAAACGGTAAACATCATGAATGCATTTGGAAAGTGGTTGTGTTGTGGTTCGTGGTGTTTGCATTTTGCATTTCTTCGCATTCTTTTCTGTTTATGTGCCTGTGTTGCTGTGTTGCATCGCACAATTGTGCCAACAACAAGGCGGAGAAATGAGAAGAGCCAGCAGAGGAATCAGAAGAGCCAGCAGAAGCAGAACAACAGCAACGGTAATACCCACCGAAGACGGCGTTTTCATTTCTGAGAATTGATTGGCCGTCGCGCCTGCATACTCCACACGCCACTGCGACTGCCTCTTCCTCAGTCTCGGCTGCCACATCGGGTTTTTATTTAATACCCTTGGCTTTGGAGTACCGGGGGTATGATGTCTTCTGCCGAAGAAAGTGGGAGAATCCCCTAACCGAGAAGAATGTCTACTAAAAAAGATGGTAATATATGAGTTATAGTTGTATTTGAAAGGGTATTTGTTAAAGTATTTTTAGTACAACATATTACAGCATACTTTTTTGATACCATCTGAAATTAATATTTGATATCTCCCATACCATTCATGTTTATTACAATGTCAAATTGAGCATTATATCATGCATTGAAGGGCTGCATACCTAAGTTTTACTTAGTATAGTAAAGTAATGTTTAAGATCATTATAAACTACCAGATGATTTTGCTGAAAACTTGAATACATTTTTCGATGTTTAAAACAAAACAAATTTGTTCCGAAAACTATGTGGATCTTCAATTCTTTTGTTCGACAAGCTTAAATACAAGAACATTAATGATGGGTATTTTCTAGTTTGGAAAACTGGCCTGCTACTTTTGGACTGGCGTTTTTTGTGCCTTGATGCATTCCTTGGGATTCTGTACTGCTGCAGCAGCACCTGTCGTTGCTGCTTCTCCCAGACCAGACTGGTGTTGTTGTTTGCACTGAGGCCATTGCGATTGTGATTAAATAACGTTTGACTTGGCGGGCGTCCTCCTGGTGGCTCCACCAAACCTCCAAGACAGCAAGCGACCAAACCACCGAACCACCGCTTGGTCCGCTTCATTAGCCAGGGCAACAAAGTTGTTTCTGTTCCAACTCTCCAACTGCGATTCTCCGATTCCCCGATTCTCTGATTCTCCGTTCGCGTTCTCGTTCTCATTCCCATTCCACGCATGCGCAGTCCACTTTTGAATTTGGCGTCTGTCTCCGTCTCAGTCGCTCGTTCTTTCTTCCCACTTGGCGTGTTAACTATCGCCATCGCCAGCTTCTAAGACAGGCATCGGCACACTTTGTCCGTCCCGTGCCTCCTCCGCCCCCCACCCCCTCCCCCCTTTCCACCTGACTCGCCTGGTCCGAATCTTCCCCAAGCCCCCATCCCATCTGCCATCATCATTGTAATTCCTCAACGCACTTCTAACGCTGTCTCTAAATCCATCTCTGCTCGGGCTGTTCTTCTTATTGCTTCTGCTCTTGGAGACACTGAGAAAATAGTGTGTGTCTTCCCGGCAAGTATCATCCAATTCTTTTAGTCCTAAAGTCCTTAGTCCTAATCATATCACACATGCTTTAAAAATCTGTATGAAGCTGGTAGAATCTCTAAGGATAGACTGCATTTAACGAATTATATCCTTCAGAAGAATGCTTTATAAGCTTATTGACTTCAGAAACTAAAAAGAGAAACTAATTCATATAGTATATTGTATTAGTATATTGTTTCTTTGATTTCTTTAAGAAAATTATATTTAAGAACGGATAAATGGTTGTTAGCCATGACATTATATTGATGTTATCTAGGTCTTACCATCGTTTGGCATCTGAATTTCTTTCAATATACACCCCGTTCTGCAGTCTGCCTCCTTGGACGCCAAGTGCCAATTTGGCTAAGTCGGCTATTTAACTATTTTTGTCATTCGCCGGCAGATGCTGCTCCATTTGGGCGTGCGCGACCATTTTTATCTGTTTTTGTTTCACGGCACGTTGTCGCCCAGTTCCCCGATTTCCCACCCCCCACCTACCTACCGCTCACCTGGTCGATTGACTTGTGCCCAGCACTTGCGGCTCAAATTATGGCCCTAGTCATTCGACACCCGGCAAGCATCGTGACCCAGAAGCAAATGAAGCTGTCTCCGCAGACAGACTCTTCCATTGTCATCGCCATTACCAGCCATTGTTGTTATTACCTTTGCTTTTGCGACTGGAGGAGGCGATTCCGCCACTGAGTTAATGTGGATGCTAATTTGCCGGCATTATGGGTTAGTGGGCCGGTCGATGGGCCCCATCAAGATGGATGGTCGCCTGTCAACGCATGGTATTCTGGCATTGGTAGTTGGTGACCCCGAATCGAGATGAAAGTATTAGAGTTCCATTTCACCCAAGTGATCCTTTGTGGTGTAAGAACTTATATTGTCATGTCGAACAGAGACATTGGTCACCTGAAGTTCAGAGCTGGTGACCCCGAAGATCGGTTTAAGTGATCCTTAACACTGTTAATATAATCTGTTAAGTAATCTAAAATTTTTCCAGCACTCGATTCAGAAGTTTCGTTATATGTTTAGGATCAATACCATCATCATTAACGGATCTTCCCGGAATTTTCGTCATAAAGAAAACTGGTGACCCCAAATTTTATGTTGATCTTTATAACTGTGAATACTATACAAGTTTTCGGTTTACAATGCATTTGAATTTGTCACAAAAGATAATTCTTTTTGGATTCTGTAATTCTTAAGATATTAGACCAATAGTTTAAGGGCGTTAGCTTGCTAGTTTATTTTTTACCTAACCTAAAAATAACGTTCAGTTAGAACCGATAAGCCTAAGGGTAATTTGTCGGCATGCAAATCGGAATCTGGTGACCCCGAGCCGCCTCCACAGTTGGGCGGTAGCTAGTTTGGTGTGGGTTGGTTGGGCTATGGACTGGATTCCCAGCCAGCCCCCACAGATGGCTCATCGGCGATGTCGGGATGGCAATGGCAATGGCAATGCCGTTGGCTAATGGAACTGGCATTGGGACCAGAACGGAGACGAGACTGACACTCAGACGGTGGACACCGATGCCGAAACAGAGACTGGAGAACTGAAGACTGGACACTGGAGACTGGGGACTGGGGACTGGGGACTGGCAGTTGTTAGGTGGTTATCTGGCCAACGCCATATAAGTCGAGAAATGCGCAGTTAGGCAATCAATGGCCGGCGATCCGGCAATCCGGCGATCGTTTCTTGGGCCCAGGGATTGTGGCGGAGGCAAAGGTAATCGCAATTGGACTTGCAGTTGGAATCGGCGTTAGGAATCCGCAATGACACTGTCTCAGTGTCTCAGTGTCTCGGCCTCGGTTGGTTTGTGGCAACGTGTGTGTTATGATTGGCAACGGTTTGTTGCTTGGCCAGCTAGCTCGGCTCTATGGCTCTTTGGATCTTTGGCTGTGCGGCTGCTTACCTGGTTACCTGTTCACTTGCTCGGCTGCCCATTTCCTACCTGATCGGCGGGTTGGAGGTGCCGCCACAGACGCAGGCGCAGACTGTGACCAGCCGGCGGAGCAAATACCGTTTTGCTGAATAAATACAAACAAAATAAAAAGACGCACAAAAACACTGGCCAACAAGTGGGCAAGAACTGGGACGAGGAACTCGACTATTTGGTGCCTCGTAATAAGCTGTTCTTCGATTTGACAAAGAATTGGACACTAAATATGTAAGCTTATATACCAGATGGTTTTAAATTATTTACACCTGAATTTGGAATTATTTAAAAATAAATAATTGAATAAAATAAGTCGAACTTAAAATATAAATATTCTCTTGAGCGGACAGATTAACGGACAATTGTGCAAAAAATATGATATATATTTATTGATTGGCAAACAATCTTTTTATTTGATTCTCCAAAATTGTATTTCCTTCCTTCCTTGGTAGGAAATCACAAAATCGTTAATAAATTCAAAATCAAAATGGAAGAATATTTGGAAAACGTAACATACAAGTGACTTATATACCCCACGAGCTCTAGCAACACCCTCTACCTTGAGTAGCAGTTGAAGTTGAAGTTGGTGATGCGACGGCACTTGGAATGCGTTTAGTATCCCCCGACCCCCTGAACCTCCTAACCCCCCCTGGACCAACCCTCACCGCCCCCCTCCTCTGCACCACCACCCCCTCCGCCCAGCGACGAATGCGTGGAATGTTAATGCAGCTACTTCTCCTTGTGCCTGTTGCCTCGGTGACAACATCCATCGCCACTGGCGGAGGAATGGGCACAAACATTTACCTAATCCATTTCCCATTTCCAAGGCGACTGCTCGCGTTCCCGTTCTCGATTCCTTACCCATTTGGGTGTAACTTGGATGGGTTTGATATTCCTGTTTCACCACTCATAAATATCAGGGGCTAACCCACACACATAGTTCAATCCAAAATTTAAATTTAAATTCAAAATCAAATGTTGTATATCATGAGTTAATAATACACTTACAAATAGAAGTACTTCTGGATCTTATTATGTTAAATGATATTTATTAATTCCTTAATACCAGACAAACCAATAGAAGCCAACATACTTAATACTTCCTAAGGTCAGTTGGGAATAAATACATATTTAATAAAATAAAAAAAAATAATACCTATAACAAAGTACTTATAATATCTACAGGTATACATCAGTTGTATGCTGTTAATAGATAGGTTAAAAAAAAGAAAAGGATGTTTAAGAGTAGAAGATAACATTTTAAAGTTGCCATAAAATGTGTTTAGGTGTATTTTCCTGGACACCTTTTGAAGAAGCCTCTTTGCTTAGCTAAACCTAGTCCTACTTGGAGTTAATAGCGAATATGGGACTCGTGGTGGCGGCCACGATTGCCTTCGCTGTGGCGGTGGGCTTCTTCTGTCTGGTGGGGGACTTCTCCGGCAGGAGGTAGCCCAGGGAGCAGAGGAGCACTACGAGGGCCAGCAGGGCCCAGAAGACGTTATCGCAGCTGGCGAAGAGCAGGCGCCCAAGGAGATTGCTGCCCATCACGGCACCCAGTCGACCCACCATCATGATGAAGCACATGCCCATGGCGTTGATGTGCGTCGGATAGAACTCCATGGCAATGGTGCTCACTAGGCCACCGCAATTGCCGATGGCCATCACAATGGTCAGGGCGATCACCACCAGGGCGAACTGCTCCACATAGTGCAGGGCCACCAAGAAAATAATGGTCAGCACCATCCAGGCCACTGTAACGGGGGACAAAGTTATAAAAAAAACACCCATCCACTTTTCTGTGGGGCTACTCACTCAGCAGATTCTTCTTGCCTATGTAGTCGATGATGTAGGCAAAGAGCAGGTAGATCATCACAAAGCAGGCTCCAATGATGATCATCACCTGGTACGTGGAGGTGTCCACATCCACGGAGCAGCTCGCCGAATCATCCCGCGACCCCGAGTCCACTTTAAAGTCCTGCAGGACATCGCAGAGCAGGGTATCGTTGCCATTGCGTGTGCCCAGCTCATCCAGGATGGTGGGGAACCACATGAAGATGCCCTGGGCCAGGAAATACATAAGGAACTGAATGCAGCAGATGTTAAGGGTGTGCCACAGTCGCTGGCGATGGAAGAGCGGCACTGTCTGGTGCCAAACGAGACGCACTGCATCGAGGAAGCCATGGACATCGGACAAGCTGGCGCCACCGCTTTCCAGGGCCACTTCCTTGACCGGATATTCAGCGGGATCTTTGCCGGAGTTCGTGGCGAAGATGGAGCGCAGGATTTCCAGCGACTGATCGCCTCGTCCCTGGACCAGCAGATATTTGGGTGTTTCGGGAAGAGTGCTGATCCCCACCAGGGCCAGCAGGGAAACCGAGACGTTGGCCAGGAGCAGGACACGCCAGGACGAGAAGCGCATGCCAAGGACAATGGTCTCGATACGCAACGGCAGTATTCCAATAGCCATGGCTGCACAAACATTAGTGATGGTAAAAAAATAAATCAAAATTTAAAATCAAAATGGGTATTGAAAGCGTAAGCTAGGAAAACAGTGCGTATGCTTTATGTCACAGAGAAATATGTGCAATAAAATCAAGTATACGACAGGTCATGCAGTACAAAATGGTGGTTCAAATCTGATATAAAATAACCCCAATACTTTGTTTACGTGTTTATGCGATGCCTATTTCATGGAATCATTTCATGAAATAAAGAAATAAAAGCATAAATACATTGTTTTCTTATAAAATACTTCGAAGCAAAGGGTTATCTCTTCTAGCTATTGTATCTATATGAACAACAAACAAACTTATAATAATTGCCACACAAATTGCTAGAGTTTTTAATTTACTTTTGTCATTTTAGCTGTCTAAAAGTATGCAGTGAATAAATTATGGTCGTCTTTCTGAATGAATGCATTGTACTTCTGAATTTATAATATATTGTTGCATACTTTTAGACACCTTAAATAACATTTTAAAGTGATTCCAGACATACATACACCCCAGTATACATATATTTTAAGCACCTTGTAGAGCCCTACAATGTTCTACCTGTAAGAACACTCACCTGGAGCAAAGATCATGGCCATGCAGAGGAATCCGGAGAGCAGGGTCACATGCCTGACCCTCGAGCCATTGCCATGGAACTCGCCGCACAAGCTGAAGACGCACGCCTGTCCGCCGGAAATGAAGAAGCCCGTCAGGAAGCGGAACACGATCAGCATCCAGATGTTCACCGAGAAACCGGAAACGATCGAGCACACGGAGCTGAGGCACAGGGCGTACTTCAAGGTGGTGGCCCGGCCCCAGGTGTCCGCCAGGAAGCCCATGGCATGGGAGCTGAGGACGACGCCCAGGAAGCCGGCGGAAGCCAGGATGCCCTGCTGGTCCAGCGTCGGCTGGAGGTCGCACTTCATCTGGTTCATGATCAGGCTCACGCCCATGATCTCCACCATCACGCCCATGAAGCACAGTCCGCAGATCAGCAGCAATTTGTAGTGGAAACGGCCCACTCCAGTCAGCGTGATGGCCTCCTCGAAGGTGTGTGGCCGCGGCTTCACCGAAAGGTTCTCCTCCCGGTCCCCAGAAATGGCTATTTTACACGGAGAGAAAATATGGTTATTAGGGCAAACAATTTAAAGAAGATCGGTCTAGAAATGTTGTGAAAACAGCAATTATATATGAAACATGAGTGTGCCTTTACTCTATAAAGCACTACCCAAGCAAACTAAATAAACAAAATATCTATGTATCTGGACAAAAAACCTTTATTTAAGTGTATCAACTTAAATGCCCTTACCCATAAATCATTATAAGGAATTACATTTAATTTAATAAAATTTAAAGTAATTAATAATTAATAATAATTTAATAAAACTTAAAATAATTCATATACGTGTACAATGTACAATGTACATAGATATCAGCACCCAACTTTAAAGTCTTTATGTATTAATCATTGGGAAGTACTAAATTGAATAAAGTATAAATTATTTAAATAGAGTTTTTAAATTAATAATAATTTTATCTAAATGCATGCCGTTAAAAAAATAGTACAGAATAATTCTTCCGTACTTTAAATATATTGTTGCATACTTTTAGACAGCTTGATATTTGATTTGATTCTTCTGATTGTACATAACTTTAGTACAAATTTGCTGGGGACCATTTATATCTACAATTAGTTAGATTACATTCACAGACTTTTTTCAGTGAACACATCAAGGCGGATCAGTCAATCACAGTCTTTTAATAGGAAGCCCTAGAGTTTATGGAATAATTAAAGTTCCCCTTAAATAGCTCGTATTGCAATCAATCCCAGTCCAGTTGCCTTTTAATCATGGCCTCAGCCGCTTTGGACTTGGGGAACAAATCGGTGGACATCCCGGACGACGTTCGCCTGCCCCAGGAGCAGCCCCCCTCGCCCTTCTTCGAATCGAAGACCTTCCGCCTGATCTCGATATTTCTGTATCTGGGCGGGATCAGTGGCCTGGGCATGGTGCTGGCCCTATACTATCTCATGTTCTTCGACTCCAGCATGCCGGACATCCACCTCAAGTTCCCCGTATCCATTGGAGGCCATCCAGTGCAGAAGGTGCACGAGTACCAGTGACCATTTGGCCATTTGACCCATCCAGGTGGTAAGTACGAGTGCAAGTACCTTCTCATTTGAAAAGGGGGGTTGGGGGGCAGACTGCGGCTAATTGGATTTGGGAATGCTAGCAAAGGCGGGAAAAGAATGCACCAGCCTTAGGCTCGCCTAGTAAGTTACCTCGAATATGGTATATTCCTGATTTTATTTCAAAATGTGTACACAAAAATGTATATTATCATTATTTGCAAAGAAAATATATTATATCGTTGGTTTATTCTTACAAATGTTCATCGAAAAGTAACACTGCATTAAAAAATGTAGTATATATAGTAATCTTATATATATCAATGCACATCAGAGTTATAATACAATTAATTTGAGCAGTAGAAAGTAAAGCCAGTTAACACGGGGGCCAAAAATATTTTTATTTAAAAGAGCTTTCCAGAATATTAGAAGTAACTTCCGAAAACGTAGCGATGAACAGTCTCTTGGAACTTTATTTGATCAAAGAACCTGCAAGTCAATCTATTGCCAATAGAGGGTATAAATACTCATCTGGTGTATTCTAAGTCTCAATTCATGGAAGTTCGAGTTGGTCAGTGATATAACTAGCTCTATATCTAGCTCTATAAACCTTCAAATTCGTCTATGCCCTCTCCACAGACACGCTATCCATCACCATCGTCACTTGCATTTCCTTGACCAAACATGAATATAGAATCTACATACGGCCAGTATAAGTAGACTAGACCACAGAACTGAAAATAACGACAAGGAATGAAGTGAAGAGGGTTGGAATCGGGATTGGAGGAGTGACGACGACGACGACGACAACGATGGCGGGAAATCAAACCGGGTCAAGTGGTCGTCAAAGAACGCAGCACGTGATGGGGGATCTGGTTGGGCCTGGGGTCTGGTACTTGAGCACTACGCGTAGTGCAACTGGCGAATCTTATTAGCGTGGCCCCCAAGACGATGCCCCCTCCTTTGGGGCCCAACCCCCAAAGAAACCGCAAAAAACATTCGAGCGGAATGCGAAAACCGAGGAAGAAGAGCAGAAAAAGAAACAGAACCAAAGACCAGATCCCCGGACAGTTGTGTTCAGTTCGTCCGAAGCGACGGTTACGGTTCGATTTTGCCACCATTTATAAAGAACTATTTTTTCGGAACTTCCGAGAGTGAGTCTACAGAGGAAAGACAGCTAGTAAGAGAGCACAGAATGAGCGCTCCATCGGGTATGTTGTCCAACCTGGCCGAGGTGGTCAAGGAGGCCAAGGATGAGGAGATCCAGGTGCCCAAGTCCAATGACTTCTTCGAGTCGAAGGCCTTCCGCCTGCTCACCCTGGTGCTCTACATGGGCGGCGTGAGCGGCATGGGTCTCACCCTGGCGGTCTACTACCTGTTCATCTGGGACTCGCGAATGCCGCCGCTGCCCGTGTTCAAGCACACGCATCCAATTGGCTAGGATCAGGTGGCCAGAAAAACAGCCGCCAACCGTATTGTTCTCCCATCGACATCAGTGACCAGATTCGGGTGAGTGGTCGCGTGGAACTGAGCCCTACCGTTTTGAGGTCTTTTCCTTTTGTGCCAGTGCTGTCAGCCTAGCTACTCTGTCCGTAATTACTATATCGGAATTACTATATCATAGGTGGTGGTATATATACCAAAAATATCCCTTAGTTGTTTTAACTACGCCACAAAAATCAAAAGTGATTTTAAATCTTTTCTAACGGCTCGAAAAAGTATGCTATAAAAATTTTTACGTTTCTTTATCTAAGATTTCCATTAAAACTTCACCAGGCCCAGTTATTATATCGGAATTACTATATCTTAGGTGTTAAATATACCAAAAATATCCCTTGTGTTTTTTAAATACGCCACAAAAATCAAAAGTGATTTCAAATCTTTGCTAAAGGCTCGAAAAGTATGCTATGAAGTTGTTTACATTTCTTTATCTAAGGGTTCCATTCAATACAATTTTTTCTATACGTATATACATTAGTTTACCCAAGGGCAATCAGCAGATTTTTTGGGTGTTAGCATCGAAACATTTACTTATATCTGTACTATGTAAAGTTCTGGCTGTCATACATGTCGTATGAGTTACTTTTATGGAAACCTTAACGACGTTTTGTAAGGTGTTATTCTCAAAAAAAACGAACTGTAATTTTTGAATACATTTTTTGAATACGTTTATCTAACATTTAAAGTATCATGTCATTTTTTCGGACCACCCAACATTACATACTTAATTGTGCATGTATTGATTATAGAAAACATTTTAAAGTGTATAATATAAAATAGGTTGCGAAAGAGGTTTATTTATCAGTTGAATTTCCTTTTGTAGCCATTAGGTTCACAATTCAATCAACAACAAATTAAATTCCATGAAATGAAGCTTGTTTTATTAAATTATAATTTGTTCAATTAGTGACAATGGATTATAATCAGATAATTATCTGCCAAAGCCAGGAATAATTGAATTTTATTACCTTTTTTTTTTTGCAATTAATAGCAGGCCTTGCTTACATTTACAAACGATAGCAAAAATTCTTTAATCTCCTTTGTGGACATCAATGCTTAAATATTTTCGATTTGACAATATTTTTGTGGTTGGATCCGAGACCGCAAAAGAGGTTTTCATTTAGCAAAAACTGTCAACACTGTTGTGGGTTCGCTTTGGGGGCTTAATTAGCCGCCGTGGCCGATATCAAAAGTTGACAGCCAGGCACAAAACTAATCCGCTTTGCTACGTGCCACTAAATCGCAGAGTTGGAACCATCCATTCCCTATCTATCTATTCCATTCCATTCCATCATCCATTTTGGAGGGGGATATGCCGTCATTCGAGTGATTTTGATTTAATCGTGGTGGCGACATCAAATCAGTAGTTGCCACATCGCGAAGTGGACTGGCACGTCTAGAGATATATACATTCGTGATGTCCGCTCCGGCGGAATCCACAAGAGTGGGCCTGGGAAATGCGGCCAGTATGGCGAATCTGGCCAAGATTGTCAATCTCATTGAATCAAATGTGAGGGCAGAGGAGGAGACGGAGGTGGGCGAAGAAACCGCAAAGGGATCAAGCGGAACAGGAACCGGAACCGGAGGTGGCAGCAGCGTGCGCCTGGCCAGCAGCAGTGCTCCGCGGCGAAGTGCCTGTGCCACATCGTATGTGCCCAAGTCGCCGCAGGTGGAGGAGATTGTGTTCGCCGAGCCCACGTGCACCGAGCGATTTGCCCGATACTTCGTGATCGTCATCTACCTGTGCGGCCTCTGCTGCCTGGGATTCTTTCTGTCCATCTACCACATCTTCTTCTGGGACTCCCGCATGCCGCCCGTCTACAAGGGCCAAAAGAAGGGACCTGCCTTTGGCTAACCGCGGGGAGTTATCCGTTCACTCGATTCACCAAAGTAATTCCAACTAAGAGAAGCGTACTTTCATATTTGGTAAGAAATTGACAATCGGAGGTGCCACACAAATCAAAAGGGACTTAAAATCACTATTAAAGTCATTTTAGGTGTCTAAAAGTAGGCAACAATATATTTTACACTCAGAAGTACACATATTTTATTCGAAAAGATGTATATCCTTTCTATGTTGCATACTTTTAGACAGATAAAAGTACATTTAAAAGTGATTATAGTGACTATATCAAAATTGTGTTGTTTTTGAAGAAAAAGCTCTTTTGGTGAAAATTCCTTATAAAGGAATAACAAAACTGTAGAGGAGTTCACTTTTTCCACACTCCAACTGATAATTTTCAAACAAATTGGCCAATAACTAATCATTAAAAACACTATTTTGGGGAAAAATTCAAATGATTCTTTAAATGACATGTATAAAAATTACAGAATTCAAAACAAATTTTCACGCTTTAAAGAACTATATTCGAATTGGCATTATAATTGTATTTTCATTCATAAATATTGATTATAACCATAACTATATATTTACTGAAGCTTTGCTGGGAAAGGAAATCCAATTATTTCTGGTTATTACACTTAATATGAAGCCAATAACTTGCCTGCCCACGTATTTGCTCGAGACATGCCATAAGTTCTTATTAAGTTGATATATCTACATACCTCCCCATCTCGACCGTTTTGGTTTTGGCTCAAAAAGTTTTCGCCCAACCAAAGTTTAAGTTTAATTATGTGTATCCAACGCTGTAACATGCATGTACGGGGATAAGTTTTCCCTCGTTCGTTGGCCACAGCCCCTCAAGTTATCCCTTCGTTCCAGCTGCCCGAGCTGCTTAATCAGCTTTGTCTGCACATAAGTAAGCAGATGGATAAACCATCCTTAAGCTTGGGGGTGATGGGGGCTAAATGGCTGGCGGGGGAACGGAAATGGGAAACGCTATAGGCCGGGTCCAAAACATTTTCGAGGCCAGCACAGACGGAGGGGAAAGAGAAGGGCTTCACCTGGGCACGTTGGCGAATTAAACTCCTTGAAGAAACAAATGCAACAATACCGCTAGGAAAATGCATGTGAAATGGTGGGAGTGTGGCCTACATCCTGGCCCACATGATGAATTTGCATTTAAGTGCAAGTACAGTCGAGCTTGGCTAGTTGAAACTTGCCCGAGTAGAGTTTTCTGGAACTTTCCTCTAAATAACGAAAACTGATTCAAAATAATACATAAATATTTCGTTGAAATGCTTACCTTACAACTATTTTAAACTCTATTAGGTATTTTTTTTTTTGGAAATGAAAAAAATTGTTAAATTGGTGTCTAAGAAAATATGAAATACACATATTATTAAAACACTAAACTTATGTACATACATATATTAAAACCGAATAATATTTTACAGAGTAATTGGTTGTAGGAGTAGGAGATGTTATGGAACACACATACCAATTTTTTTTATGTGGTTTTCCTAGCATACTTTTGGGAATCGAAGTCCTTTGTTCCTTTATTGGAAGTTCACCTGTACATACGTATATGTGGGTGTGTGCATGGATATCTCTTTTCTCAGCACATTGTGTGTGTGTGTGTGAGGAGCTTATACAACAAAATCAATGGCCAACATTGCAATAGCATTCGGTCCTCTCACTCGCACGCCTGCATTTCGATTCGCCGAGCACTGCACTCGTTCCGCTCTCTTTTCGCACGCTCTCCTTTCGCTCTCTCGGCTTGTCCTAGTGACCCAGTTGCAGTTTGTTAACCCCCCGAAGGCAACGGAAAACGAAGGTGTGCGCGGCGGGTTAAAGGTGGACGGTGGAATGGGCGGGGCAGCGAAAGTTTGGACGTCCTTCGCGCCACCTGCGAAGGTTGCTGTCAAAGCCAGCAGTGCCCCGCACCACCCCCAAACGCCCCCCCATGAAAATTGCACAATATTTTCATCTCGTTTTGGAAATTTTTTCTCCAATCGCCTAGACATTTGATTGGCATTGGGAAATATTGAAATATTGCAAAATTAATTCAAGCGCGTATTTTAATTTCCGCATGTGAGTCAGTTGTATACAGGGGTGGGGCTTCAGGGGGTTAAGGCTGCGGGGGAGTGGGAACTGCACTTGACACACAATAAGCGGCAACGTGCCGACGTGCGGTTTGTTTTTGTTTCGGCCGCCTTTTTGTTTTCATTTCGCCTTCAAGGAATGCCATCGAAAAAAACAACAACACAAGTAACAACAACGAGCGTGGGCAGCCGAAAATTGAAATGTGCGCGAGCGAGAGAGATGGATGATTTTATGAATGAAATTAAAAACGAAGATCGCTAATGCAACGGTAAATGGTAAACTCCCCGAGCCGAAGTTGTCACGAAGGTGGGACGGTGGACGAAAGGGACGAGAGGAGAGTCGCTCTCGCACGAAGGAGAAATTCAAAAGCACGATGGCGAAAAACGGTACCGTAGAAAACTCCTGCCGAAATCTCTCTCTGTGCTCTCATTTCGCTTGCACACGTTCGACGCGTCGGTTGGCAGTCAAGTTTTGCGCGCTCTTTTTTTTGTACTTTTAAGCTCGCCACGCATAAACAATAATAAAATAAAATTTATTAAAAAATACTAAGATAAATATATAAAAAGTTGATAACAAAAGAGAAAGGTGGCAAGCTGAAAACCGAAAAGAACTTTGCATTTAACAAACAACAACAAATAATAAGTAGACTATAACGGGACACTGCCAAAAGAAGAATACGAATAAAATAGAACACAAACTAAAACCAACGGGAAGCAAACAAAATCAAGAAGAGGCATCTCTGAACATATCGAAACAATCAAAATAGATATCGAAATCCAAATCGAATCAAAAATTCAAAAAAATCCAAAATGAACTCGAAACACAGTTCGCTGGAGGAGAAAGTGAAACTGCCGCCTACGGAGACAATAAGCCGCTGCTACCAGCCGCAGCAGAGCAACCGCAAGGTCATCCGCATCCTGACCGTCGCCGTCTATGTCCTCTGCGTTTCGCTGGCGGCCATCATGCTCTCCCTGTACTACATCTTCATCTGGGACCCCACCATCCGGCCCTTTGTCACCAAGGCCACGCATTGCGGTAAGGCGGGTAATCAGCCGGGTGAGACCCGCATTCCACAACTACTCATCCAGGACATTAACTACTCTATCAAAAATCGGTGACCGATGACCAGTTGGTAACCAGTAAGCAGTAACCAGTGACCAGTAACTAAAAGCCCAAAACCAGTGACCAAACCAAAAACCAATCACAGGGCGGACAATTTGCGGTCAGCGGTCAATCTGGGACAAAGGCTACGAATCTAGGCTACGAGAGTTAAGAGCTTCTGGTGGTCGTGGTGGGGGAAGTGGGTTTGGGGCTGGTGGTTGGGCTGCCCATTAGCCGTAAGCCATTTTCGATGGGCTTGGGTGGCTGGCAGGACAGCGATGAACCCTTTTGTCAGCTGCAAAATAAAGTGCTTTTAGAGTAAAGTGCACACTGGGGACAGAGCCAAACTAATTGGCATTTCGTTTTCAAAAGTTGAAAGATAGCAAATTGGGATTTATTGGAAAATAATCAACGTTTTTGAAATCAAATTATGCACTTAGTTATACCACAAAGCTATGTACAATGTACATATATCATTAACATTAATAATGCACTTTTCATCATAGCTTATAAAAGAGTAGAACAAATGACTAAGGACTTAGTTCTTGGATCATAGTTTACAACGATAAAAGTTGCTTTTCAAATACTCAAAAAATCTCTAATAATTAAAAATTATTTAAGAAGGTGTCAATACGTATGCTTTGAATAATTTAACTAAGGATATTCTTAGCGGTGTTATATAAAAACCAAAGTCACTTTTAAAGCAAAAGTACCCAAATTTCTTGGCAACATATCTGAATTGGCAAACTGTTTTCGGGAAGGACGTAAAAAAGACGCCCACATTGTTCCACTAGCTTCGGGTTCAGCTCGTTCCGCCGACATCCTTCCTCTGATTCTTGCCTTTTTGTTCAGTTTTGCAAATCAACTCCAAATTAGGTCAATGGGGTGTCATGCACACGAATACACCCGAACCACCCAGTCCACTTAATCCACCCAGCCACCCACCGCCCCAAACACGCTGGGGTGCAGTTTTCCTCGCTGTATTTTCCATTTGCAGTTTGCAGTTCAATAAATCTAATTTGATGCAATTAAATGCAGAATCTGGGAGCTTAATGAAAGTTATACGGCATAAGAGCAAGCAAATTCGAATTTATGACAGCGAGGATACACTTTGCCAGAGCAAAATGTAAGGCAATATGCTAAGTGTCTGCTTTCAAAGTATCTTGCCTCTTGGAAGGCGGCGTTTCATTCCAATGCTTCTTTTTGAAATTTGATAAAACGCCTGCATAACAAGGCACAAATTCCTACAAGGACGTCTAGAACTGGGAAAAACTGCGGCTTGAAACATGAGCTTACAAGGGCGAATAGAATTATAATAGCTTGTGCAAGTAGTATAAATATTTAAGGCTTTAATAGAGGTACTGACTCGCTAATGATTTGAAATTGTAAAGGTTATCATTAAGGTTATATTATAAGGTTATAATCACGTATGTACATTTTTAAAATTGATATTAAATATTGATGGGTGTTTCAGAAATCGTCTGTATTTGTTCAATCTAATTATATAAAGTTGTTAAGCTGTATTTACAGTTGCAAAAAAAATAATAGCAAATAGCATATTGGTCACAACATTGAAATTATGTTTTTAGTTCTTTTCATTTCAAATAAGGCAGTTTAATTTATTAAAGATATTAAATAATTTCTAGACATTGAGGGACATTTTCTACCTACACTGAAAAAAAATCTTTGAAAAATTCCGAAATCTAGAGCAAATACGATTTCCATATCCATACGTTCCTTAGTATTAATACAAAAATTTGCAACACTGAACAAAATAAAAAAATTGAAAATCGTTTGTAAAAAAAGAAATAGGTTTTTTTATAATCGGCAGCGTTACCTAAGGTAACCCTTTCTGTAACTAAAGTATTTTGAAGTTTTAAATTTAGATGATTCTGTGAAAATTGTACTCGTTCGATAATTGCGCAACAAAATCAATAGGTTTCTTGAGCATTTATTAAGTTTCAATATTGTAATACACTGCTATGAAGTCAGTCATAAAAAGTTTTGAAAAAATTCAAAAAGAAACAACGCAATCACAAACAATCAAAACAATTGTTAAGACTAAACATTTCTTGTTCCCCTCTTTGCAGATAAAATTGTGATACCCGAAAAAATAGCCATTCGCCTCCTGAACTCATCGGAAGTGTCCGCGGAGCAGTTCTACAAGCACATCCTCGAGCAGTACCGCATCCTCAGCCACATGCAGCAGCAACGCCAGCAGATCCTGCAGCGCCAACATCTCCAGCTGCAGCAACTGGAGGCGAACAATCGCTTCCAGGAGGTCTTCGCCACGGCCACCATAATCCAGGCACATCCGCATCCCCATCCGCATCCCAGAGAGCCGCCGAAGAAGCCGCTTTTGGGTCCATATACCCCCATACCCGGAAATATGAGTCATGTGATTGGTGGCGATCAGCAGGGACAAGGCAACATGGACACGGATCCGAATCCGGCACACTTGCCCCTTCTCCTGGACACCTCACCGCCGGCCGATGCCAACGGAATGGGTCACCTGAAGCGGAAGACACACCGGGGTCATTACAAACACCATAGGGCTCGAGCCGGTGGTCAGAAGAAGCTGTCCAGTGCCAACTCGATGGCCAGCTCCACGCCGAGCACTACCAGCGGAGGAGACACCTCTTTGGCCATGGCCACGGCGGCCACTCTGCCACACGGCTATATGGACACACCACTAAATTCGGCGGCCGGAACCATTGTGCAACCACCGCAGCTGCAGCTGTACACCTCGATGCCCATTCCGCTGATCCTGAGTCCCAGCGAGGAGAAGCGTCCTTCGCACCACGCCCACGGACATGCGCACGGCGACAGGCGAGGCGGGGCGCAATCAGGCGGACGACGAAAGACCACGACGGCCTCGGTTTCCGGCTACGAGGCCCAGACCTACCTCAATCCGTTCCTCACCGGCGAGCTGATCTTCGAGAAGTAAGGGATTGAACCATTTAGGGTAGGCCGTGGAGTATTTTTTTTGTAAGCCATATAGAGGGACATACACTACAGTCACAGCCAAGATCGGAAATGGAGATTAGCTCACAGTAAATGGTAAATACCTTCCATACCTGATCATACCTATATCAATGGAGAACTGTTTAGAAGGGCATCACTACTCACAATAATTCAAATACGCATAGTACTGGCATAAGCCAAACGGATATATATTTCAATAAACTTGGTTAGGCTGTTATATATGGATATATTTTCCAAAATTAGAAGCGGTATTAGACATTTCATATTGAAATTTACACAGATATCTCATTTTATACGTAGAATATGTTTGAAATTGAAAAAATTTTTAGATTTATAAAGGGAACTTAGGAACAAGAGTTGTTATCGCTTGGGTTATAGTGTAAATTGAAAGGTAGCTACAGCTAGGAGATTTGACTTGTGCCAGTGCTGAGCTATAATTTGATATATATATACAGAGCCAGGCCCGGCCATATATAGAGGTTAATAGATGTTACGTACTGCAAAAGGATAGTTGAAACCATAGCTAAACTATAGTCGATGTACCAATCACACAACCACTCAACAACACACTCGAAAGGGGCACACACGCATAATACGGGACCCACTTCAGTAGAAAGTCACTCGATATCAGAGATCACGGATCACGAATTCGGATCACACAGGCGGCTCACCTCACCAAGCTCAGCAGCAAACTCACCCCACCTAGGACACTGCTTCCAGGCAGCTAGCGAACGCTACACCAACTACAATAATTAGCCAACCCTAGAGTAACCAGTTTACCAGTAATCAATTACCAGTAACCCATCCAAGAATTATACCCCCTCAACTCGGGGAAGCGGATAAATGTCACTATAATTCAGCATCGGAACGAATCACACTCACACCTCCAAGCCACACGCAATGAGATCTATGTCACTGCCAAATATCGGTTATAGGCAGGTTATTATATATATAACCCATAGGTAATACATCAAATCCAAATTTTCAGCGGGATATCATACTATATCTGCCTGTTCTTATTGCCAGGAAAATTTTGAAAAATATTTTCAGAACGTATCAGTTATAGAAATGATCTTATTAGTCACAACTTCAACATTAAACAAAAGATTTGCACTACAAAGCGGCCTATAAATAATTAGCTGACGTATTACCTATATGCACTTGCTTCGCAAGATAAAACCCGGCGTGCTCAACTCAAGAACAACTATTTGGTTATATATATGGGGCATATAACCGATGTGTGACGTGACATTGGCTCGGTCTATTCACATACGCGAACACTAAATGCAAACCTATCAAAAACGAAATACACTAAGCAAAAAAGCGGGAAAGATAGTTGGAGGAATGTTGAGGAAAGAGAGAGAGAGAAAGAGGAGAGATAGAGATATAGAGAAACTGCATCTGCATCCAAGGACACGAGAATTGAATTCATCAATAATAACATACGTATTAACGATATGCATACGACATAGAATTGAATCTGTAACTGATGGGCATATACCGCATATATATCTTATATACCGCATATATCTTATATATGTATACCACAAAAAACAAAGTCATTTTGGCAATAATAAAGCATAGCAAACGAAAACGTGTCGTGTATCGTCTTTTATTCTAGGTTATAAAAAAAACAAACCATTATAAAAACTAAAAAAAACATAAACGACAGATTGATAAGAAATTGTCAAGTTAATACCAAGGTTTACTTTACCATCACGGATTTTTAACGATTATAGTACTTCATTAAAAATATATATTTTCCATTCTAGACTGGAAGGCTCTTAACAAAAACTAAGTTTTTAAATCACATGTATCACCATATTATCATTTCTACAATTATTCTTAGTTATTTCAGAAATTTTTATGGCAGGATACCATATTACAATCTCACTTTTAACCGTAGAACGCCAGAATAATCTTGTTTTTCTTACACTCACCGAACTCGCTCTCACAATCTATCACATAACCGGAATTATCCATGATGTCCTTGATCTTCGCGTCTGGATATGGATATATATATGCCCCAAATGGGATGAGGATATGTTGCGACTGGCGGCACAGTCCACGGCCAACTGATGAGCTCCGTGGCGATGGGGACTTAAAAGTACGTCCCAGTATCTAGCCGCAGGGGTACGTGCTTCAAAGTCCGAGCGCTATTTTGTTCTGTAAAGCTCTATACGGTAAAACACTCGTAAAACCCGGCGAGAGATATCTGAACCCGCACCAAAAATAAAGACGAAAACAAAAGCTGTAAATCTTAAATAACCTCACCATCTTCCCCAATCTGCAAGTCAGTATCGTGGTGTAAAAGATCTTCGTTCGTGGGCTGGGTAGGCAAGAAGCAAAATCGGTGATAAGGCGGCTAACTAGCCAGCCCCTCTATTGCTATCTGGAACCAACAAACCGTATAGGGAACCGTAAAATAACCCCCTGGGGACTGGATGTCTGAAAGAACTAACTCCCAAAACAGCGTTTCCTTGAGCATAGCAACAGTTTTTATCGGCGCGTGAAGTTCATGCGTAAGTGGGTATTATTTAAAAGGATTAGTGATACAGTGCGGTTCGTAATGTTAAGGATATTAGCAATATTAATAGCTTAGAATAAAATAAAGTTAATTTTAAAATACTAATTCTAAAATACCTACTTTTTGCTTCATACGTCAAATCAAATAATTCCATCCCACTTGTGCCCTAAGGCCCTACAAAATTACAAAACAATAAGACTGATTGAAGTAAAATAAAACACTTTATTGATATTCTCATGCAAGCATATCATATTTGTACTACAAGAGGTAATAAAAACATTTAGTTATAGTTTTCGACACCTTTATTAGAGGTTTCAGAGACGTTGTTTTACAAAATGACTGGTCAACTCTAGGAAATAATTAAATTAAAACCCAAATCACTTAATTATAACGTTAAATGACAGTAATTCTACTCTTTAGTTCAGTCTAATGAAAACGCAAACTTCAATAATAGACCATAGCTGATTTTTGAAGAGACATTTTATTTAACAACTACATTAACGCCAAGATTAAACCAATTCGATAGACGACTTATGCCTGAACCGATTTACATTCGTGTTGTTGTTTTGGCGACTATCCAAAACGTCTGCACTCGAAAAGCCCAGTATTTTGGCGTCCCGCACTGTAGGCGGATAATATGGCCAAGTCACTTTTAGCAGAGCACACAAAGATAGGCCCCCGAGACGCGACAGGTTGATCTCGGGCCATAAACGCACTCGTAAAGGGATCCACATATCTTAGTGGTCACGAAGAAGCGGATACACACATGTCTATCGGCTGTAAAACATTTAAGCTGATGCTTTATGCATTGGCAAACAGACGAGATAGCAATAGCCACACGCGCCCCTCTCTTTCTCAGCCATGTCGGGAGGATTTTGGTTTTTTGTTCTTTACATATCAACGTTTATTAGAAAATAAGCTTTCCATAGTCTAGGTTCCTTATAGTTGGCATTCACGCTGCTTAACGGTACAGTGAATACAGTACCATCCCCACACACACGGCCGTTGTGTCCATTATGGCCAGTATCAACTATTCACGATCCGCCCTCAGTGGTTATGGCCCTGCCTAAGAACTCACTCCTTTCGGTGCGCTTAACTTATAGGACAAAACATATTTAAAAAAAAAAACAAAAACTTATAACAAAACATATTGCGTGGGGGGGGGGGGGGGGGAGCTGCAGTAATCGAGTGGGGGAGAGGTACATCCCGCCAGTGAGGATCGCAAAAATTGAGCCCAAGGGGAATCGCAGTCACATCGGATTTATACATACATACAAACATTGAATGGAAGAGTGAAATACAGTGGTGGCGGCGGATGCATGAGGTGCCTGTGGATGCGCCGGAAAGTACGGAGTGCGATAGTCGAGGTGCCCACAAAACCGGTCACCGTGCTTAGAACTGAAACGGCGGCGTATCCCGGCAGGTGTGGGCGCCCATCGGCGTAATGACCACGTGCAGGGTCAGTGTGTTCCGTGCGGTGCCCGTCAGGTGGGGACTCAAGTACGGGGATGTGTGCTCCAGCTCCTCGTACGGCAGCAGGTTGTCCAGGTTGATTACGCGCGACGTATCCGAAAAGTACTCCGTCCGCTCCACCACCGTCCGGATGTGCATGATCTGGTTTTGCACGCCCACGATCAGCACGGCGATCTGGAACATAAAATGCAATTGAGAGAGGAACTTTTAAGCTAAGCAAGAACAAGAGCTAGTTAATATGAGTTATGCATAATTAAATCATTTCTGCATTGGTTTAGATTACAAAGTAAACAATCAAGTGAATAGATATCTTCAGAACTAAAAATTACAATTAAAAAAGGTTATCACATCTCTCTAAATCGACCCAAACTGGGACCCATCACTCACCTTGAAGCGTTCCTCGCCAATGTTTTGATGCTTGCAGGTAACCCGTAGGCGCACTGTGTTTAAGGAGCAGCCTGGCACGTCCTCGCCCCATACCATTTTGGCCTTGTTGTACCTAACGCCCCGGGGGAAAAACTCTATCTCCCAGGTCATGCCGGGATCTGCTGATTAAGAAGCGAAATTTCAATCTAGATATCCATCGCAGCCCGCAGACCAGTACTCACCGTCCTCTTCAGTCTCGGCGATGTGGCGCTGCGAAAAGAAGCAGGTCACATAGTTCTTGTAGTCCTCGATTGCGTCAAAGTTGTGCACATCGATGTCGACGCTCCAGGTGTCGTTCCAGTAGAGTCGCGGCGTGAACTGCAGCTCACCCGATTCGGTGGCTCTCACCTCTCGCACTCGATCCTCCTGCCCAGACTGATAGCTCATCCCGATGGCAATGCGCTCGACAAGAAACTCCTTGTGATACTCGATGAGCGGATCCATCAGCAGATGCGACAGCTGGCGCGGCGTCATCATGCCAAAGCGGATGTGGGACACCGTCTGCTCGATCAGCTCCATGAAGCTGCCACTGGCAATAGCCTCCATTTGCTCGCGACGATGCAGCAGCCACGTTTGCAGGATGGCGAACAGTTTGTACTCGCTGGTGACAACCAGATCGTTCTGCTGCAACAGCAGCTGCAATATGGCTGGGTCCATTTCCACAAAGTCACGCGACTCTGCCACCATCTCGAGGTTCCATTTCAGGAACCGCTTTAGCGTCTCGGTGAGATCGTTATGGGTGGGCGTGAAGGAGAGCGTGTACTGCAGCCAGGAGACCAGGTAGCCACTGGTGGCCGCCTTGGCCACGTGCTTGTTCATATAGCCCACGCAGAGATCGATCAGGTCGCGCACATTGTACTTGTCGCTGAGCGCCAGCATCGGCATAACCGTCTGCAGCGTGACCTCGATGTGGCCCACGTACAGGTACTTGATAAACTGCGGAAACACCGCCGAGCAGCAGGCCTCCTCGTGCAGTTCGATCACATGCTTACTACACTCGTTCCACTCCGGATTCATTAGCATCACCTGAAAGACGTCGCTACTGGCGCACAGGATGACGCGGTGGGCAGGATACTCCTTGCCGTCCACCAGGAGCACTATGTCCGACATCAGCTGTTCTGCGTACAGGTTGGCGATCTTGTTAAGCACACTATTCGCATCGATCATCTGGTTGGGCAAGACATTTTAACAGGATTAGTTATACTTCTCAAAGGGCAGGATTAGCTCAAGGGAAAATGCTATTTGAATACCTTGCCTATAATTATAAGTCATGTTTTACTCATCACAAATATGTACATAAGTGCCAACAGTAGTTTTTTAAAGGGACAACTATATATACAATATATACGACAACATTGTGTGTACATAATTTAGCCATTAGTAGAAGTTTAATTTATTGTTTACTATTTTGTAGCCAAAAGCTGTTATCATTTAATTTTGATCGACTAAGAAAAGTGCCCTATCATGACATAAGTGTCTTGCATGGACATAAATTTAATATATGTAAGCTCATATATTTAGGGTATTTCCCTGGTATATAGAGGATGTCTTGGCGATTGAAGGCCCACCTAAGCCGTGATACCCACCGTGCTGGCTCCGTCCTGACCCTCTTCCGATTCGCGACACTTGCGCCGCTTGGCATCCTGATCCTCACTAGAGTTGGCTCCATTCGCTGGGTTTTCCGACGTGCTTGCGTTGGTTCCATTAGGATTTCCCGGGGAGTTTGCCGACCCATCGCCAGCGCCTCCACCTGCTGCTCCGCCAGCTGCGTCGCCAGCCTGATCTGCTGCAGCTGCCCCGCCTCCAGGCCCTCCACCAGGTCCACCTGCTCCTCCTCCTGCTCCGCCACCTCCAGCACTACCTGCGCCAGCAGCTCCTCCGTGCGCACCTCCTGCACCACCCACTCCTCCAGAGACGGGCGCTGCTCCTCCGTTACCGCTGGCGTTCATCGGGAATCGGGGATACCGGGGTTCGCTCTGCGCTGGCAAGTCGCTCAAGGACACTCTACAGGACGGCTCTGTTAGTACGAGCTAAAGGCATGGTAAAAAGTCTCTTTTCCAGATGAAAACAAAATTGCAGTAGAGGTGGAGAAACATCGATGTCAACATCCAGTCCATTTATCGATAAGTCGATAATATGGTTTTAAAAACGGTCACCCTAAATGGCTTGGATGGTGTCTCGGCTAGTACCTACTCACACAGAGAGGGGCTTTCCCTTCAGCGACTTTTTCTTCCTAAAGCCTAGTACTCAAATTGGTTATGAGTTTCACTAGTCGAATAATCATTTTGTAGTGTGTCCAGCTGGGTTTGGGTAGCGGCATGGATTAGGCGTTAACTTTAATCTGCACTGACACCTGCAAAAGTTTTTGTGGTTTCCCTTTCATTTTTAATTTTTTACTTCCATACCACTTCGGCACAAACACACAGAAAGTTTAAATTTTGTATTCTTTGAGCGGCCGCTAACGGCGTTCATCAAAATCACTCGCGAAATCTGGTATATTTTCTGGTATGTCCTTAGCTCATCTGAGTACCGCGCTAAAAAACAGATCCGACAAAAAGCGTTAGCCGCGTATTTGCCTCTCGCTCACTCCTATGGTTAGCTCGCGGTTTTCGTCGATGTGAGTAAGCCTAGTACTCAAAACATGAATATTTTTATACATAAAATATTTCTATTCTTATTTGATTTGAAGATGTTTTATACTCGTTTTCGGGGTCATTAGGCTGTATTAAAAATGTTAGGATAAACTTCCGTTTAGCTCCAACGCCCGATTTTGTTCAAACTTTCCATATCGACGTGATTTTGGGTCCTGATTACGGGAAAAATAGTCAAAGTTGGCGCAAATAACGGGATCTTGGAAACGGAAGTTCACCCAAGAACACATCCGAATTTTGCTGCGCTTCCGTTTTTCTATCCATTCATATATGAAAGGGAATTAAATAATAATAATTATTGTCTTTTTTTAGCTCATGTATGATGTGCAAGTGTGGTCTGCGATCCAAAAAATACCAAAAATGGAATGGAAATTGGGCTGTACTATAATTTTGAACATTTTATAATTAGGGCACACCCAACTCACTAACTTGTTCCCGGCTATTACCACATTACATATCGGGCATATTTCTTCGCCAGACTTCAGTCTTGATTTGTGACTCAGTCTGGGCAGGTCTCCTAAGCACTTCATTTATTTTCCGCAGCAATTAAATATTTTCGCTTGCGAAGCTGTATTAAAAGCCTACACAGGAGTACGGCCGTTTAATTTATATTTTTCTTTTTTGGGTTTAATATCAACTTCTTTTTTTTTTAATATTTTGTAACTAGTATAGTTACTTAATTTTTCTCTCGATAGTGATAATCGTTCGCAGCAATTTTAAAAGCTGTATGCGAACTGGTCCCCTGATATACAGTCGCTAAATCTTAGTTCTCCAGCCATACGGAATCTTATTAGCAGTATGCACGTGTAGTCACAGCAGTTGGGATTCTCCTCGTTGCTGACTACCACTCCGTATCGCCGATCCTCTGGCTTAATTTTCGTGTACGGAGGACGGGTTTCGTCTCCCTCACAGCAATCACATCCTTTCAAAGACTTTGGCAGACTTGTGGAGGGCAGCTACTTTCAGTTGGGCCATCACCTGCACTTTTGAAAGACTTTTGAAGCAAATATTTTAAAATCTTTTACTTGGCGATTTCCAGCCAATATTTTTCCACAGTGGTTCTGGATATAAACTTTCAAACTCTTCAAGTCAGAAAATGTGAACTTAAATATCCCCAAGTTAAAAAAAAAATAACGAAATTTGTGTTACATCATTTTGAGGAGCATTCTTGTAGAGTGCAGCTGCTTTCATTTTGACCATCGCCTGTACTTTTGAAGGACTTTTGAAACAAATATTTTAAAATCTCTTATTTGTTTCGAATGTTGAGTTCATTGCAGGAACCCTCATCCTCGGAGCTTTCTGAGATCTACTGTTTTTTCTTTCGCTTGTTTTGATTTTTAATAGATAAATAATTTTACCTTCTTCAGTTAGTTAATCTACATGTGCTATTGTAGCGGCAGTTATGCCAAGCTGGCGATTTCCAGCCAATATCTTCCCACATTGGTTCTGGATAAAAAAATGCAATCTCTTAAAGTCAAAACAGGTTAACTTAAATAAATGACCGTTCAATTAATTATTTTCTCTTGTGGCTTTTTCTATTTAATCCTTTTTTGCCCAATAATAATTTACCATAATTTTATATCTGAAACTCAGAGTCCAGAGTTTCCGCCAACCAACATGCAACCCTGAAATGATTTTGGATAATCAAGTTGGCCCTAGCAAACTGCCATTACATTTAAAAGCACTTGAAAATGATTCCCTTTATAATTATTCCCTTTCCCTGAGCGAACGAAACCTGGATACCCTTTCTGATTTGTAGTTTGTGGACAGTCTGCTTACGGATCTTGGATGGCGTTATCCTAAACCTGGCTTACAGTAAGTTCAAGCCCGTATTTAAGGGAAAAGATTTTGAGAGTTATTTCCTTCAGCTTTGGCAAGGGAACTGTTCCAACGTAAGGGTCGAGGATCTGGAGCGGACCTACGAGCTGATGAGGAAGCCTCGCCAAGAGGCGCAAAATCTCCTGACTCCTGGGAATAATGGTGCCACTGACAGGGGGCCATGATGACCGATATGAACCGCCGAACCTGAGGATCGGATTGCCATGCGATCCTGTGGCACATGCTGTTACCGTTTCGGGTCTCAACAACTCCAGTTCCAGATCGACGTCACTCATGGGATCTTCGCTTCCGACACTGTGCATTCCGTTGATCATCTAGATATCCCTACCATCCGATTGGTGAGATCCTCGACCCACCGTTTAACCTTCAGTGGTGGATTCTTCAACTCTTGGTTCTGCCAGCGACAGACCTTTGATTGTAGGCTATAGGTTATACCCTTTAACCAAAGGTCTTCCGCTGGCAGTCCCAGGAGTAGAAGAATGTGTCCTGCATGTTTAACGGTGGGTCGAGGGATTGGGGACCTCAGCTTCCTGATGGCAGGGGGTCTTTTGGTCGAGTAATGAAACGCAAGCGTTCTTCTTCGACTTACGCTACTGGTCCTCCAGGAGGCTTTCCTCCGGTCTTTAAAAAGCCTTGTATTCAGAAAAAGAAGTACCAAGAATGAGAAACCTTATTCTACACCTATATGATATTTTCTCGATTTAATAAAGAAATATATGTGTTTATTGGCTAATCGAAAGTAAGTTTTGTCATCTCATGGTTGTTACAAAAGAATTAGAGCTATAGCTAATACATAGAGAAGCAAATTTTTATTTACTTTTCTCGTAGCTTAAATGGGTATATTGTAATTGGATAACAATATGTAACGGGAAGAAGGAAGCGTTTCCGACCCTATAAATTATCAAAGAAAAACACCTCTCAACGAAGTAAAAGAATAGCGATGATCTGATATCAACTTTAGTAAGTAAAAATGATTTCACATGCGACAAAATACACTATCTAAAATTAAGTAACTAATACTAAAGTTATCGTTATATCGAGCTGTTTAAAACCTTTAAAAGTTTAGATGAGTTTGCCATTGCTAACCCTCAACAGGTGCGCTACAATTAACTGGAGTACGCAAACATACCCACAAATGCTTATAAAATTTAGCAAAAAAGCTGTTTAACAAAAAATATTTGCCTTTAAAACCATTCTTCTCAATTCTTGTTTGCAATTGGCGTTTCTTCACAAATTATTTAACAAGTAAAACAGGTGTTAATATCTACTTGTTACCCGATTATGACAATAAATATGAAAAATTCAAAACTCTTAAGGAATCACTTATGTTTTCCAATTTATATTTATTTGTATTGTGTCGACAAATTTTCCTAAGAATGACTTAAAAGTAGCCTGCTGACCACAAAAATTATGTTAGAATTGGAAATAAAGTTTGCTAAAATGGCATATTTCGTGCACACAGTCCTGGTGCCCCATTAGTGTAAATACTAAAACATAGAAAAAGGGAACCAAACTCAACTAAGGAGGACGAATCTTGAACACAGCGGGGAAACACTAAGAATGACGTCGATTCCAGCTAGCGCACTTTGTCTTTCGGGTGTTCTTGATATATTGTTTAAATGCGGGCTCCTCACAGAGGCTTATGCTGATCTTTGAAGAGAAATCATTACGATTACAATTAGTTTGGCGGGTGATTTTTGTTCACTTGACTGCTGCCGATCCCCTGCGATCCCGATGACGACTTAGAGCTCGTCGTGGCCGAGGAACTTCTTCAGGTAGGCCTGCAGCTCCGGCAGCGAGCGACTGCCCTCGTACTCGTTCTGGCGCTGCCCGTTCTTGTAGAGGAAGAGCGTGGGATATCCCTCGACCTGCTGGTCGATGCACACTTGCTTGTTCTCCGGCGCCGTGCAGTCCACCTTGGCGATCTTCACGGCACTCTGCGCCTCGTGCGTCTCTGTGGCCAGCTGCTCCCAGGTGGGCTGCAGCTTCTGGCAGTGTCCACACCACGGAGCATAGAACTTAATGAAAGCCACACCTTCGGCAATGGCCTCGTCAAACTCGGCCTCGCCGCTGATCTGTTGGGGTGTCAGTTTCTTGGCTGCCTCCTCCTCGGCGGCAACCTCTTTGGTGGCCTCCTCCCCATCGTCGGCCTTGCCTTCGGTCTTCTCCAGCGGCACGCCCACCATCTTCTCCACATAAGACTTCAGCGTGGACAGGTCGCGGGCACCCGAGTACTTTTCAATCTTCTTGCCATCCTCAATCCATAGAAGAGTGGGGTAGCCCTTGACCTCGAAGTCCTGGCAGACGGAACGGAACTGTGTGCAATCGATCTTCGATATGGTCACGGCGGGCTCCTTCACCAGCTCCTTGGCCAGCTCCTCCCAAGTGGGCGCCAAACGCTGCAAGTAAAGGATGAGAAGTTTAGCATGTTGAACGAGGAAGTATAATGCCTTGCTTACCTGACAATGACTGCACCAGGGTGCGAAGAACTTGACAAAGTGGTTGCCACTGGAAACATGCTTGGCAAAGGTGTCCTCGGTAAGGTCCACCACCTTGCCAAGATTGGGATTCTCAACGTCCTCGCGCTTGGCCTCACCCAGATCCGACTCGGCGGGCGTGCTTAATTCCTGGTTGATGAAATCGGTAATGGCGGGCAAATCCCGAGTGCCCTTGAACTTAACCGATTCCTGTTCGCCCACCTTGAAAAGACGGAGCGTGGGATAGCCTGTGACCTGGTGGGTGGCGCACAAAGCCTGGTGCTTGGTGCAGTCCACCTTGGCGATGATCACCTTGGGTTCATCCACATTCATGATCTCGGCCAGCTGTTCCCACAGCGGCTGAAGACGCTTGCAGTGGCCGCACCTGCAAGAAGATTGGTCATTTAAGTTGATTTAAATTAAATTGTTTTAATATAATGTGTGTATACCCATGATATATTTGAAATACATATTTTTTTTTAATATCTGGATAGCAAAGAAAAAATATACATGGATCTGTAAACTGATAATCTAAGACATTAAAACAGCTTATCAGAGATATAATGCTAATCTCCAGCAATACCAAATATTTTTATTACTCATGCTTACGAAATCATATTGAATTCCTTGTGCATATCAATACGATTTAATTGATTTTAAATCAAAAGAGCCAACAAATCGGTCAAATCAAAAGTTTTCCGCACACAAAGGAAGACAAAACAATGAACCGCGATAAGACCTAGCGCTTTGTCCCAAACAAAGAGTTTATCATCTGCTGCTAATGCCGAATCGCATTTCGAGCTTGCTCAAACTCCTCCTTATAATCGTAGAGCACTTCCTAGCAACATAATTGAACCTAATCAAATTAGCTCATAGACTCTGCGATGGCTTTTGATAAGACGTGAGAGCCGGGTGCTACGAAAACTATAGTAGTGACCGAAATCTCGAGTATTTAGTGTGTCAATCAAGGGGCATGGCAAGGGGGTTCTCGAACAAAGCCCCTTTGATCGTCTTATCGCCGAACGTGCGATTTGTTTCGAAGACATGACGAATCTTCAGTTCTACGGATCTTCGACTTCTTGACCAAATTGGTAGTCACAAACGGATGGCACTCAGGTACTTTTTTGCAAAAATAAATTCACCAAATAGGCGACCGTACACGTATAGTGAATATATGTATGCAAATTAACATAAAGATGTGTTCCGATTAACCTTTTCACGATTCTATTTCACCAGTTTTTTTAAATACTGTTTATAATGTTAAAAATAAGAATGAGTTTTTGTGTTATTATCAAAGAAATGTTTAGCTACCTTCGTTTGATTTTACTGAGTGCAATGGTTTAGGAACCATTTAGCAAGCATGAATTGCAACAAATCGCTCAAAATCAAATTCGCCAAAATAGGAGAAACTGAAAACCGAAACACCATTGATAATTATGTGTGCGTGGCTCGGTCACATAAAACAAACGACCTATGTGGACCGCTGCGATTCGCCGGCAAAAAAAAGTTGGCCAATTTGGGACGCACTTTTCCTTGGTGGAGCAGGCAGGGGGAGGGGGCCTGAAACGAATTGCAACTCACCAGGGCGCAAAGAACTTGACGAAGACATTGCCGTTGGCAATCGCCGGTTCGAAGGTTTCCGAGTCCAGTTCCACGGCGAACTGCTTTTCCGCCTGCTTGCCGGCGGAGGCGGAGGGGGTGTCCTCCTCCTGGGCCGCACGGGCGGCGGGCAGGAGGGGCGATAGCAGCAGGCCGCACACCGCCACGGAGAAAATGGACCTGGCCAACATGATGCAGAAAACGCTTTGAGAGATCTAAAAATTTATATTCTAAAGGCTGCGCTACGTCCGGATACTAGAGATGGGGAAGGCTCGATGAAAATATCGATGGACCCATGTTCTCCAAACATCGATGTTCGATGGCGACTATCGATGTTTTCACAGACCTAAAATGTTAATATTCAACGTTTTTCTAACAGAAATGTTATGATGAACTGCAACGATTTATTAAAATTAGAAGGGGAGAAAGGGAATATCATTTCGGGTAAACTCTTTGAAAACTTGTAGCAGCCGCACCCAAATCCCTAACAAACCGTGAAAGGGCTGCCTTCTAACTCTTATTCTGTTCTACAATAAAGAATGTATTGCTAAAATTATGCTAAAGGAGTACAACAAACATTTAAATATCCTCGTTAAGAAATCTAGTTTTCAGCAGTCTGGGACCTCTAAACCAGTTGATATGGCAACGCCGTACAAACACTAGTTACTTGGGTGTATTGGTGCGTGAACAGGGAAAATGGCAAATCACAAAAACGAACGAGTCGCACACACAGAGACGTAGATAATTTAGGAGGGGGGTGTGCGAAAAGTTGCTTGTATACCGAATGATTAATACATACGCCATGACAAAGAGAGAATACAACCACTCTGTATACGAATGCCGCTCTCCAGCGGGGGTTTTTGAAAATTAATCATTTTCAAATTTGAAATACACTTGGAATTGTGTTTTGAAAAACGGGTTTTACAACAAGTAAAGCGGGAAAACGCCGCAAAACAGATGGGCAGCCGCATCGAGTATCGATGCGATATATCGCACGCATATCGCCGCGTCGACATGCATCAATGCCTGTGTGTGTGTGTAAGAGCAGCAGGGCAAAACGAGAAAAGAAGCCAACTCCGTTAAGCCGAACCTTGAATGCCCTGCAAACCTATAAAATGTACTTATCGATAAACTTTTTTTAGAAGTAATTTTGAATTTAAGTTTACCGCAGCTAACCTACCTACTGTAGCTTTTGCTTAAGTTTCAATATCGTAACTCCGAAGTTTGTGAATTGCTTAGGAATGGCTACCAACTCCTTTGACTAAGCATACCCATTAATAAGCTATGTATTTAAATATTCTATATATAGGATTATGGAGATCTACGCAAAATGATTATACCTTCTGCAAGGGTATAATGAGCGAATGGCAGGCACAGAAGAGGCAGAAACAGAAACAGCTAAATTGCAGCTGCTAAGTTGCTCGTCGTTCAGCAACGACGAATAGGGTAAAAACGGCATCAGCGAATGATGGCGGCAAAGGCAAACGAGCGATAGCCGTACGGATGGGCGTACCTGCGGGGGGATCGAACTTGAGTCGACTGTTAAGTAGGGTTCTTTAGATATCAAGTTGCTGGTCGACCGCTCAGCTTAAACTTGTATCAAATGTGTGTATGCAATTCCTAAGCAAGCAGCTGTTTTCGATTTAGTTAATGCTTACAACCAATATTCTTGAGAATTAAAGTGACCATATATCAAATATATGACCATATATTTAATTACCATTAATGCCTAAAAACGCTACAAACTAAATATTACGATTCACATATAATTTAAATACATTCACTTTCAATGTAAAATAAAAGCGGATTTTAGTTCTGTGAATTCTGTAGCCCTCAAACAGCTGATAGACATATTTATTAAATATTTAAATAGGCGAATTAAAAGCACTTAACTGCATGTTAGGGCAGCTTTCAAGCAAGCAACAACATATGCATTTTTATCGGCGTTCGTGCTGAGCCATAAATAATTTCGCTTTGCGCAAGCAAGACTGAAACATTCAGCAAACCTGACGCACCCCCTTATGAATAATAGCACAACGACGCCGCTGCCGCTGGCAACTGGCACAACAAAAGCAGCGAACGGGCAGAGACATGTTGTGTGCGCTATTAAGATCATGAATTCTTGAATACGTGATAACGAAATTGAATACCTGCTGTTAATTGAAGATTTGAAAATCACTACCTATTTAAGTTTTTAATATTACGTTTGTTTTTACGAACTTATGAATGCATTGCCAAACTTCAACACCTAGAACTTCAGTTATTAAAAACTTGTAAGTCGAATAAGTTTTGTGGTTAGTATGGAGTATAAAAGCTGAAGGTCCCTAGCTGGAATTTTGTTTTTGTGATAAATGGTTATATTTATATATATATACATATATACTAAAAGTGGACCCTCATAGTAAACTTTCGCGAGCCTGTGAATGCATGAACCCTCTTAAAGCCACGTTTATGGCTGCACTTCGTGAAACGGCGAACTGCGCATAAACGTAGTAGCAGAGACGGCGGCAGCGCGCACGGACGTCGCCGGCAAAATGGAACGCTGAGGGGTGCCAGAGAGATACAGATACATTCGGACAGCGAGTGCGGGCGAGATAGAGCGACAACTCCTGTTCCCGGTTCGTGTTCGTCATTCCCATGTTCCCATCTCCATTCCCATTCCCGTCACACGAGTTAGCAGCGCAGAGCGCACATCGCACAGCTGCATCCGATCCTTTTTTCGTTGTTGTTTTGGTGGCGTGCTCTTGGCAGTAACGCGAACACCACACATAACCCCTTTTTTTTTATTGGTTGGCAACGACGCCCCTGCAGGCAGAAAGCAGAGGCAGAAACAGAAGAAGAAGAAGCAGCAGCACGGCACGGCACAGCACAGCACGAAGCGAAGCAAAGCAGAGGCAACACAGAAAAACAGCAAAAGCAAAGCATTGGAGTAGTTGTTTGGATGTGGACGGAAAGGAAGACTGGCGGCGACTAACTAAAAGGTATTTGTTGTTCACCCACTCATCTGTGTGCGTGCAGTGAAAAGCTGTTCTCAGCGTTTGCCAAAAAGACAAGAGCCGTGTACGAAAAAAAAAAGCATTCGTTTATTTAATGCTCTCGTTCGTATTTTTTCGAAAACCTAGATGAAAAAGAAATTTTCTGCTGCTGCTGTTGCCTCTGTATATAAGTGAGTGCGAGTTTGTGTGTGTTGTTGTTTCTGTGTGTGCGTTTGCCTGGCTCTCTTTGGGTGTGCGAGAGCGTGTGTGACTGAGTGTGTGTGCTTGTGTTTGTCAGTGTGCCTGTCAGCGTGCCTATGTGTGTTGTGTGGCAGACCAAAAAGAACCCGACGAACCGAACGACACTGTATAAATTCGATTTGTGTGTTGTGCACACGGCGGATGAAGCGAGCAGATTTTTTGGCAAATAGCGAGCGTTTATCGGATTGAGTAAATGCAACAAACAACAGAGACGGCACAGCAGCAGCAGTAGTATTAACAGTAATCAATCGAAGTCCCTCCCGATCCCCGATCCCCCTTGCACATGTAATCGTAACTGTAAACCTAATTGTGTGCCTCTTCTCTTCTCTTTTCTTCCTCTCTCCTTCGCTGCTTCTACATCTGCTTCTTCCTGCTCTCTCTTTCTCACAATCTCTCACTCGCTCACCTACTCTCTTGTACCTCGCCGGGGACCACTCTCAACTCACGAATAGCAGTACATTGACAGGAGCAGCTCGGAACGGACAGGATAAGCAGGATAAAGGTAAAAGCGGCCGATAAAAAAACAGCCAGCGATAGATCGATTCGATTTGGCATATATATAGCACACACAAGCATATATATATAGCCAGCCAGCCGGGCAGCCAACTTGCGGAGCAGCCAACGTCCTGGTCCCGAAGAAGATACCCAAGCAACCCACCAATCCACCAATCATTATCAGGCCACAACGACACATCCGCATCCGCATAAGATGTCCAACGGCAAGGCGACGGTCTCGTTCTTCGAGAACGGGAGCACCACACAGTTCGAGTACTGCTACCAGCTGTATCCCCAGGTCCTTAAGCTGAAGGCCGAGAAGCGCTGCAAGAAGCCGCAGGAGCTGATTCGCCTGGACCAGTGGTATCAGAACGAACTGCCCAAATTGATCAGGGCCCGCGGCAAGGATGCGCACATGGTGTACGATGAGCTCGTCCAGTCGATGAAGTGGAAGCAGACGCGCGGCAAGTTCTATCCGCAGCTATCCTATCTGGTCAAGGTCAACACACCGCGCGCCGTCATCCAGGAAACAAAGAAGGCCTTCCGCAAGCTGCCCAATCTGGAGCAGGCGATCACAGCTTTATCGAACCTCAAGGGCGTCGGCACCACAATGGCCAGTGCCCTGCTGGCGGCCGCCGCCCCCGATTCGGCACCATTCATGGCCGACGAGTGCCTGATGGCCATACCAGAGATCGAGGGCATCGATTACACCACCAAGGAGTACCTCAACTTTGTCAATCACATTCAGGCCACCGTGGAGCGCCTCAATGCAGAGGTGGGCGGCGAGAAGCCGCACTGGTCGCCGCATCGCGTGGAGCTGGCCCTTTGGTCGCACTATGTGGCCAACGATCTCAGTCCCGAGATGCTCGATGATATGCCGCCGCCTGGATCTGGCGCAGCCGCCACTGGCACCGCTTCAATCAGCACAAACGGTAGCAGCAGCAAGGTGCTCGACGGCGATGACACCAACGACGGTGTGGCAGTCGATCTGGATGACGAGAGCCAGGGAGCAGGTAAGGCTTGGAGATGCTCCTTAAGCTGTGGCTAGAATATGTACATTGTACATATTTATGTGGCACACAAGGCTCTTGTGTGAATATGTTTATTCGGTCTTAAATGCTTTTGCATTGAAAGCTTTGTTTATACGTTCATCATGAATAGGTATCTTGTTTGGATTCCAACAAATTTTATCAGAATATGGGAGTGGAAAGAAAGATATCAAATTGCAGTTTTTACTTTGAAACAGGTTTAAAAAAAGAACAAGAAACAACTGAACTAAACGTAAATACTTTACTTTAACTAAAGACTAACTAAAGATTTAAAAATAATAGTTTATAACTAGATAAAGGAATGGATTATTAGAAGTTTATAGTTTTTTGGCACCTCACCAAAAGTATTTAGACCCCTAATGACTTTTGTGCCACGCCAGTTCGCAAACACAGGGCTTCTTTGTGCTATTATTTTGGCCGCAGCTCGCCCAGTAAATACATTTACCATTGATGCTTAACCCGATACTTTCTATCCCCAGGCGGTCGCAACACTGCTACGGAATCCGAGACAGAGAACGAGAACACCAACCCGGCTGCCCTGACGCCTTTACAGTCGGGCGAGGCCAAGATTAACAGTAACTCAGCTGCCGTTGGCGCTGCCCTGCAGGACGGCGACTCCAACTTTGTGTCGAACGATTCCACCTCCCAGGAGCCGATCATCGACGACAACGATGGCACCACACAGACAACGGCCACCACTTCCACGGAGGATGGTGATCCCATAGCCCTCGGCATTGGCATTGGCATCGGCATCGGCTTGGGTGGCACACCGCTCGCCTCGGACTCTGAAAGTAATCAGGAGGCGCCGCCCAAGACCAACAGCCTGACCATCCTGACTCCGTCACAGCCCTCGACCCAGAATCAGACACAGACACAGGCGCCGAGCCAGCCCCACAAAGCTAGCAACCCGATCACCAACAACGGCCAGGTAGCTCCCTTGGCAGCAGAGGAAGCGGTCACAGCAGCACCACAGCCAGCCAGCAAAACGACTGCACCAGCAGCAGCCGCCAATGGTAATGGAAACGGTAATGGCGTCTTGGGCGATGAGGAAGATGAGGTGGAGGACGAGGAGGAAGACGAGTTGGACGAGGAGGATGAGAATGAGGCAGAGCTAGAGGCTGACGAGAGCAATAGCAGCAACGGCATTGTGAGGGACAGTAAACTGCAGCAGCTGGCGGCGAGCAAGGCGGCCGATGCAGTTTCGCCGGTAGCGTCAGCGGATGCAGATTCAGCGCCAGCCATTGGGCAGAAGCGCACGGCCCTGCACTGCGAGATGGAGCTGAATAACGCCGGTGCAGTGGATGCGGGCGTGGGGGAGAAGTCGCCGGAGCTAAAGAAACTGCGAAGCGAATGAGGCGGAGGTGAGGATACGAAATACGGATACGGATGCGGATGCGGAAACGGAAACGGGGATCGGTTCGATTCGGCTCGCCGCGTATCTGGTGGAAAGACATATGTATGTAGTGCAGTTGAGTCGACATAGAGACATAGAGCAACATTACCTACACTTTACCACAACAACATTCAAGAAATTCTACTATTAAGCAACTAATTATACATACATATAATATATTATATATATATATACAACATATAACGAGAAGCAACAAACACCCAACACACACTCCACTGTCATACACACAACACAACACCACGCCACACACAAACCGACATAACATAACATAAACCGATCAGATCAGAGCGGAATATTATGATCCCGATCCAGAAGGCAGATCAACAAACAACATTTCAATAGCATAGGATGTGCGCCAAGATGAAGAATCCGATCAAGAATCCGAAGAACAAGCAGCAGCAGCAAAAGAGAGTTCAGAATGCAGCGTTAACGTAATGTTATAATTGAATCGAAAAGCAAAAGCATACATAAATAGTAACTATAATACAAGATCAGATGGAAATCGATATTTTTACACAGTCAAAAGGAACATTAAATATAAAGAAATTTACAAATGCCGCAGTTGCCCACTACATACAAAAACAAAACGAAAAGTAAAAAAAAAAAAACAAAAAATGATTAAGATGGAAAAAACAATAATTATAATAAAACAGAAAATAATTTATATACATAAGTATTTAAATTTAATAATAAATCAAAACTTGTCGCATAAACCAAGCTCCCGCCACCACGTCCACTCCCTCGACCTTCGACCCTGCAGCAACTCGCGCTCTCTCTCTCTCACTTAACACACGCCGCACACACTATATCCACATCCAGACACACACTCGGAAGAAACAAAACAAAACTCATTTCAACACTAAGAAATTTTTGTGGTCGTAATTATAATAATATAATTTATATTTTATGTGTACAACTTTTTTTTTAACTTTACATATACTGAATTTTTTATAATTTATACGATAATCACTTTTCATTTGATTTCCAAGAAAAAAACGGAAACGAAACATAAGAAAACTGCATATTAATTGCACCCGGCGCAGGTTGGCCGATCTCCGTGTCGTTTGGGTTGACGGTAGCGGGGGTTTCCCGGTATCCACGACCCACACACCCCGCAGATCGGTCGAGACCATAAAAAAACAACACATCTCAAAATTATAATCATTTTTATTATTAGTAGCATAAGTCCAAATAAAATGTGAAATATTAAGAGAACACTTCATAAAACTGAAATCATCACCGAAAGACCTTGAGTTGTTGGATCGCTTTAGTGAGATTTGAAAAGGCGTTACGTCAGGTTCCCAACGAAATCGTTATCCTTGAAGTGGTTTTATTTTGGCAAGTATGTGGCAAAGTCTGCAGGTCTGGTGAGTATTAGTATTGTACTGCTGACATAAAAACCCTAATGTTTGTTTTTAAATATAAGCAAGAAAATTGTTATTTTTGAACCTAAATTACCGCTATTGACAGTTAAGCGTGACCGCTTATGGGAAATTTTCTCTATATTTAGGTATATACCAAACTAATACTTCGAAAATACCAAAAATATACCACAAAATACCAAACGGACACGCTACATTTCAAGAGGGTGTCTCCGCTATGCCGGGAGGGTGTCTCCGCTGTCACCCCGTCCATCCATCTCGATATCGATTTCGCGATATTTGCATCCCCTGATATCGATTACTCCCCATCGGAAACAAAATAGAAACATACATCATACATATACATGTATAATAACATATAGAATATTTCGCACCTAATTTGACTGCTGTGCCACGACTACCTGGCCTGCCCGATCGGCATTATCCCTTCACCTCCTCCTCCAGCCAGAGGTTTAATTTCGTTATTCGGCGAGCAGCGGAAATTTTCAACCGCCCCCACATACTATACTATATATAAATCGAAGCGAATCCTTCCCCCCCGCCGACCATGTCATTGGATCGCCTTGATTGTTGGCCAGACCGGAGTTAGTTGGGTGTAAACTGATGGAGCAGTGACTATGCGCCGGGATCGCAAGGAGTACGAATCGAAGTCCGTCTAGAGAGCCTACCCAAGTGCCCGTTCGGAGCCCCGTTCCTTGAGATTGACTGTGATACCGTGCCGAACGGAGGGCAGAATCCAGAGGAGGAGGACTGGGAGTGGAGACATCGCAGCACACATGCTGCTAGTGCGTCAGCTTTTCGGGGCTTCGGCCAACTCCTGGGCGCGAGCCCTTATCATCTTCGTCCTGGCCTGGGTTGGCCTGGTCTACGTGTTTGTGGTCAAGTTGACCAACACGCAGGGACAACAGGCCGCCGGCGAGAGCGAGCTAAATGCCCGCCGAATCTCACAGGCCCTCCAGATGCTGGAGCACACGCGCCAGCGCAACGAGGAGCTTAAGCAGCTCATCGACGAGCTGATGAGGTAGGTGGACACAGCTGGATGGAGCTCGTTGCACAGCCCAGGGCAGCACAATAGCGCACACGATGTGCGGCAGTCAAGGAACGCATAGCTAAATCGGGTTCATTGCACCTCAGTTAAGCCCATTAAAAACTTGCCGAACAATGGTCATAACTAAACAAAAAAGTGCATAAACAATTTAATTAATGTTGCACTATAAATGGGTACACAATGATTGCAATCCTTATAGTGACTACAAAATCTGCCACTTAGTATCCTTAAATTACTAACGCATTTTAGCCCAGTTTAAGCATCATTTAACAATCTTTACTACAAGATCTTTTCATTATAACAGCCACTAAAACATTTTTAATACGTGTACTTCCGTAAAAACATGTTGAATTTCCAGATATTCTATTGTGATGGTCATCGTATTGATGATTTTTCAGCAGCGTGGCTAATTATGCATGTCACGTCGGCGGAATTACATGTGATAAGCCGCCTTACTCATACTATCCCCTATCTCTCTTTTGTTTCGCAGTGACCAGCTGGACAAGCAGAGCGCTCTGAAACTGGTGCAAAGGCTGGAGAACGATGCTTTGAATCCAAAGCTGGCGGCCGAGGTCGCCGGTCCGGAACCAGAATCCATGTTCGAGTCGGCGCCGGCCGATCTGCGCGGTTGGAATAATGTGGCCGAGGCAGTGCCCAACGATCTGGAGGCAGGTGGCCCCGATCATGGCGAGTTCGAGCCCAGCCTGGAGTACGAGTTCACGCGCCGACGCATCCAGACAAACATCGCAGAGATCTGGAACTTCTTCAGCAGCGAGCTGGGCAAGGTGCGCAAGACGGTGGCCGCCGGTCATGCGAATGCCGATCTGGAGGAGTCCATCAACCAGGTGCTGCTGCAGGGCGCCGAGCACAAGCGCTCGCTGCTGAGCGACATGGAGCGGCTGCGCCAGTCCGACGGCTACGAGGCCTGGCGCCACAAGGAGGCGCGCGATCTGAGCGACTTGGTGCAGCGGCGCCTGCACCACCTTCAGAATCCCAGTGACTGCCAGAATGCTCGCAAGCTGGTCTGCAAGCTTAACAAGGTGCGTTGTACAGAGTGTATTTCTACTTCCCGTGCAACCATATTACTCATCAACCCGTTGAATATGTTTATAATCCTAGGAAGTTATTATAATGAGGGGTTTCCCAGATCAAGTGCTTACTTTCGAGTGTTATAGTCGAATTTGATTTAAAGTAACGCTTCAGATTATTTAACAATATGGGGCAAAAGTTTTTCAAATTAAGCGTGGAATGGGCATAGCTCTGCTCGTTCTCTGCCGACCCACAAACAGTGTACAATAGCGTTCGGCACATACATACATACACATCGATAAGCATCTCGTGCAAATTACCCGCACAAATGGAAATGAAAATGTCATTGTATTGCGTGCCGACCGCTGATTTAAATCAAGTCGAATTCGACAAAACGTATCTAAAGCAAAAATCAGAACAGGAATGTGTGTCCAGAGGCGTAGGCAGGATTTGCTTGAAGGGGGTCTCAGAACCAATTTTGTGCAGCACACTTTTAAACACAATGATTTGCATAGGATTTCATCTGCAAGGGGGAGGGGAGTTTAACACTTAAACCCCCTCTGAATACGCCCATGTATGTATATGTGCTTATATATATGTGTAAATATTTTTTATATCCTATTTACCTAGGATTTCACCTGCAAGGGGGGAAGGGTTTAACAACCAAACACTCCACCCAATGAATACACCCATGTATACGTGCTTTAAAAAATATTTACATATATATTTATGTATGTATATCCTATTTACCCAGGATTAAAAACCAAACCCCCTCTGAAAACACCCATGTATACGTGCTAATAAAATATTTCAATAGATCTGCAAACTCTCACAGATTCATCTGTACACAATATACAATGATTTATTTTATCGCTTAGACATTCTAACTTTATTACCTCAACTTATTTATGAATTGTAAATTTCCAGGGCTGTGGCTACGGCTGCCAACTGCACCATGTGGTGTACTGCTTTATTGTGGCCTATGCCACCGAGCGAACGCTCATCCTAAAGTCCCGCGGCTGGCGGTACCACAAGGGCGGCTGGGAGGAGGTCTTCCAGCCGGTGTCCAACAGCTGCCACGATGCGGGCACCGCCAACACATACAATTGGCCGGGCAAGCCGAACACCCAGGTGCTGGTGCTGCCCATCATTGACTCGCTGATGCCGAGACCACCGTACCTGCCGCTCGCCGTTCCCGAGGATCTGGCGCCGCGCCTCAAGCGTCTGCATGGAGACCCCATCGTCTGGTGGGTGGGCCAGTTCCTTAAGTATTTGCTGCGACCGCAGACGCCGACGCTGGATTTCCTCACGGCTGGCATGCGGAATCTGGGATGGGAGCGTCCCATTGTGGGGTAAGATAGCCGAGATTTGCATTTGCTTGAATAACTTAAGTGTAATGGGTTTTTGAGCTACCGAAACCGGTAATAAACTCACTGTAATGACTTTTTCCCCTCGCTTTGCAGGGTCCACGTCCGTCGCACGGACAAGGTGGGCACGGAGGCGGCCTGCCACAGTGTGGAGGAGTACATGACCCATGTGGAGGATTACTACCGTACGCTGGAGGTGAACGGCAGCAGTGTGGCGCGTCGCATCTTCCTTGCCTCGGACGATGCTCAAGTTATTGAGGAGGCGCGCAGGAAGTACCCGCAGTACCAGATCATCGGTGATCCGGAGGTTGCACGCATGGCGTCCGTATCCACACGATACACGGACACGGCGCTAAACGGCATCATACTGGACATCCACTTGCTGTCCATGTCCGATCACCTGGTGTGCACATTCTCGTCGCAGGTGTGTCGCGTGGCGTACGAGATTATGCAGACAATGTATCCGGATGCGGCGCATCGGTTCAAGTCGCTGGACGACATCTACTACTATGGCGGCCAGAATGCGCACAACCGTCGCGTCGTCATCGCCCACAAGCCGCGCACGCACGAGGATCTGCAGCTGCGCGTGGGTGACCTCGTCTCGGTGGCCGGCAACCACTGGGATGGCAACTCGAAGGGCAAGAACACCCGCACCAACCAGGGCGGCCTGTTCCCCTCGTTCAAGGTGGAGGAGAAGGTGGACACCGCCAAGCTGCCCCTCTATCCGGGCGTTTAGTTGGATGGCCAGCGTGCCCCCTCTCCTCGGCCATGTTGTTGATTGATCTGTGAATCTTTTCTGCCGCATTCCACCTGGAGTTTCCATGGTGCAGTTCGATTCGGCTCGGTTCAGCATCACCAGTATCTATCTATCTATCTATCGAATGTCCAGAATCTCAAATGAAATCTCGCTCTTTTTGTAATTGTCCATTGAGCGCCTGTGCTCCTTGTGACCCTTTTTTCATCGTGTTCTCGTCTACGCACTTTTACGCTCTGATGGTTCCGAAACCGAATCTTTTTCTTATTCTGCATTTGTACAAGTCTTTTATTAATAAGTAAGTCCAAAGCCGAAGAAATTATGTTGACAAGGATATACATAAATATATATATATAAATAAATTATATATAGGAGTGCATGTAGGTTCACTAAGCGCAATATAGTCTATCACCTGTAAAATAGTTGAAAAAAAAACAAAACAAAACAAAAATTGAGCGCAAAACAAACCTAAATCTGATTAAACTCAAGCGTCAATAGTAAAATAAATAAATAGTAATGTTTTAAAAAGAAATGTTGGTTTGCTTTATTGGTATGATGGTGAAAAATGAAAATAATATGTAATCATAAGAAAGTTACCCCTATTAAGAATGCAAAATATAGTTTGAAATCAGCGGGAAAGTGATAAGAGCCGGTAGTCAATTTTGCAAAAATGTAGAGCAATAAAACTAAAGTTATGGGTAAAGTTGACCATTACGACTAGTCACGTAACTATAAAAAAGTTATGTGTATTTTGGTGTTGCTTTGGTTACTAGTTAACAGTAAAACTACCATAAAGTAGGAAGTTGTGTGTATTTTATTGTTCTAGGAGTAACTATTTCATTGGTAGAATTGACAATTCGATGGGTTGGGCCCATTTAACTTTATAGTAGTCAATAGTTTTTCTTGTGTGGGTGACAGGGGTCATTGAACTGTTGGAGTATTAGCCAAGTTAATTTGAATTTGTTTAGAGAAGTTCCTATCTTACCTTTAAAAACTAACTTTTGGTCTAAGGATTTTCTTTACAAGGAAAGAAATAACCGGACATTCGTCAATAAAATTTATGGCATTTAAGGGTACCAGTTTTTTACGATGGGTTTGCCGGCGGTTCAAGAACCCTGCGGCGCCGGTGAAAGTGCAAATTGGCGTTGTGTGCCCTCGTGATGAGTCAAGACAAGTTAGCCCCGCTGGAACCCCTCGAAAGCCGCAGGAATTCCACAACATCAAAACAAGAAAAATTCCCAAAAAACAAATCGAAACGGGCGCCAAAAAACAGAAAAAAAAAATGAGAAACGTGATAAGCTTCCCCAACGACAATAAAAAAAATAATAATTAATATATATGTATATGACCCACGCGTGTGTATGCCTGTGCATAAATAAATGAAAGGTGTCTGTGTGTGCGGGGGTAATTGTAATTAAGTACTCAATGAACCGCAGGGAAGTGAAATAAATAATAAAAAAATAAAAAGCGGCCAAACAGGCAGCTGAACCGGCAGCCGGGGAATGGGATCGGAAAAAGGAGCTCGCCCCGATCGTTGGACAAGGTCAAGTCGCTGTCGTTGGCAGCTGAATAAGCGGATAAGCCGCCTCATTCCGGGGCTTTGGCTTCTGATAACCGACGACGTCCCGGCTGCGTATAAAACATTGCGGCCGGGTCTCAAACAACAGCACTTGCGTCCCAGCATCTCAGTCGATAGCATCGAGATCCAGAGTTTTCAGAGTTCCCAGAGATTACCAGAACCCGAAACCAACCAAACAGAATGTCGCACTTCGCCGTTGTCGCCGCCCTCTTCGTCTGCCTCGCCGTTATCCTGGGGGGCCAAGGATCCCAGGCGGCCATTGCCCGAGTTAAGCTGGCCAATCCCGGTAAGTTAATGCAAGATCATCACTACAAATCACGCATTTTTTATATTTTATCATCATTAACCTTAAGTTTAAAATATGTTTGCTTAATATTATTAAAAATATTAAGACGGTAGCCCCTTTTCTAATCATCAGTTACTGTAAATCAAGTATTTTTTATATTCCAACAATATTATTATAATTTAATATTATTTATATCTTTCCCAACTTAAAATGAATATCTGTGAGCTTACTAGAGGGCTTGAGAACTAACAACTGTGGCCTTCAGCTATTCCAAAGTAACTTACATATATTAAACGGTCTTACGGATTTTAAAGTACTTCCAAGTTAAGAACTACAAGTCAAGTCAAGAAATACAATACAACTCACTTATAAAGACTGTACCCTCTTATATCATTTTGCAAAAATTCATTTATTAAAATCACTTCCAAGTTAAGAACATTTGAAGAAAATATAATATCTAACTTATAAAGATGGTACCCCTTATATATTTTTGCAAAAATATATTTATAAAGAGATGTATTTAAAGTACTTCCAAGTTAAGAACTTTTCAAGTCAAGATTTACAATACAACACACAGATAAAAACGGTACCCTCTTATATCATTTTTCAAAAATTCATTTATTAAAATCACATCCAAGTTAAGAACATTTCAGGCAACTAAAATATCTAACTTATAAAGATGGTACCCCTTATATATTTTTGCAAAAATATATTTATAAAGAGATGTAGCCCTTAAAAATCAAAGTTTTTACAATCATTATAATTTCCTATTTATGTGACCTATTTAATCCTGCTTCCAGATCATCCCGGCAAGTGTGTGCTGGACTCGCACACCGTCATGTCGCCCGGACAGACCGGCAAGGCGCCCAATCTGCCCTGTGCCAGCGCCGAGTGCCATTCAGACAGCATGGTGACCATCCAGACCTGTGCCGCCGTTGCTCCGCCCAAGGGATGCAAGCAGCGCGACTTCGTCAACGTCAACCGCAACTATCCCGAATGCTGCGAGCGATCCTACGACTGCTCCAAGCACATCTAAAGCTACTAATCGCCAATTTGATAACCTTTGGTTGGTCTCTTTTTGTTTTTTTTTTTGTTTGTTTTATTTATTGTGTATACTACAACATAACAATTAAAATGTAAACGCTTAGCAATACAATTAAATAATTTAATAGAATCATTAACAGAAAATACATATGCATGTACGCTTGCTTGTGGGGCTGTAGTTGGGTTTGGATAACGAGGCAAGGACCTGTTCGCGGCGGCTCTACCTATATCTACATCCGATTCGGCTCGTTCTGGCGCCGGGTGATACATCACTGTACATGTATTTGGGTGTATAGCTTGCCGCCCGTTGCAACTCTACACTAACTGATTACACTAGATGGCTGGCGTATATAAAAAAAATATATAAATTCAAATAAAAAAGTATTAAACAAAATCACAAGGACGAAAAAGGCAGAGAGGTAATATAACTAGGCATATATGTATGTATGTATGTACACCTGCGAGTGTTTGGTATTCTTTTTTGTTACTTTTTTTGGGGCTCCTCGAAGCGCTCAAAAACCCGGACGCAGAACGAGGCGAATTCGAATCGCAACGAGCCGTACGGCTGAATCCTTTTTGGTGTCTCTCCTTTTTGCAATCGCAATTTCCTGTGTTTCTTAGTAACTTTTGCTAATTCGTTTGTTGCTTGGTTTTCCTTGTTTTCCTTCTGGTTGTTTTTTTTTTGTGTGTTTTGTGTGTGCTTGTGTAGCTCAGCGACCACGCCCCGTCGCCCGGCCGCCTCCTATCGGCTGAGATTGTTGATGTAGAGCGCGTGCAGCTCGGTGCGCGGAGTATTCTCGAAGAGGGCGGCCCGATTCTGGCCCTCGCCCTTCTTGACCCAGTGCCCGTAGACACGGAAGGCACAGCCATCGATGACCTGCAATGGAATGGGAGTTAGTTCGTATTCAAATATAATAGCAAATGACAGTAATTGAAAATTCCGGTTGTAACTCTTTTTATATCCCTATAGAACCTACATAAAATACCTACATAGTCGAGATCTTTAGTGACATTTTCTTAAGTAGAAAATATTATAATCATATTATTTTACTGTCGTTTTTATATTTTCTAAATTTCGAAACAATACGATAGCAAAAAAAAAGGATCATCATATGCTTCGGGTCTCATCAAATCTTACATCTTTAGTAAAAGTGTGGAATAATAAAAAGCTTCTGAAATGAATAATATATTCCACATTCAAGTAAAGTATACTAATAAAAAAACTTCTGAAAATAATAATATATTCCACATTCAAGTAAAGTATACTAATAAAAAAACTTCTGAAATTAATAATATATTCCACATTCAAGTAAAGTATACTAATAATAACAAACTATCCACTGTTTTTATAATCCTAATCTATTAAAATCGTACATCTTCAAATAAACAGATTAATTATAAAAACTTCTGAAATAAAAAATTTAATCCTTCCATCTAGGACCTTTTAGGATTTTATATAAAGTGAAGAAAAAAAGCCACAATCAAATATTATATTATAATAATAAACAATTGCGGGCAGCCACTGTTTTTATAAACCTATGTTAAACCATACCGGATATTTCTTAGTAACTTTTTCTTAAATGGTAAATATTAATGTCATATAATTTTTGTTATTAGGTTTACATAATAAGATTGCTGCGCATCCTATAAAACCTAACACTTTATTAAAAGCTTCTGAACAAAAAACATAATCCTTCCATCTAGGACGACCCAAATCAGACGTTAGGCTAGGTTTAATATTTAATAAATATAAACTCTATTAAAATATTATATTATAAAAAAATAATCAATTTCAGAGAGCCGCTGTTTTCATAACCCTATGCTAGCCTTTCTTTTTTGTGACTTTTTCTTAAATAGAAAATATTAATATATTATTTTCATTATTTTGTCTCTAACACCCTATAAACAGCTTTCTAACACCTTATACAAACTTCTTAAAAATAAAAAAATATAATCCTTTCATCCACGACAATCCTAACAAGAGTTTATATATATTTTAGAAATATATACCATATAAATCCGAAATATATACCATATAATTCCGATATATAAACCATATAAATCCGAAATATATACCATATAAATCCGAAATATATACCATATAAATCAGAAATATATACTATATAAATCCGAAATATATACCATAAAAATCCGAAATATATACCATATAAATCAGAAATATATACCAAATAAATCCGAAATATACTCCATATAAATCCGAAATATATACCACATAAATCCGAAATATATACCATATAAATCCGAAATATATACCATATAAATCCGAAATATATACCAATAGATCCGAAATATATACCATATAAATCCGAAATATATACCACATAAGTCCGAAAAACATATTTGACTTCTCAAATGCCTAGTAACTTATTATTTACAGCCGACATATTTTCCTTATTGCACCATATCTTTGGACCCTTTGGGGACTTCCCCAACCATTCCCGAAACAGGTACTCACCTTGCGCAGAACCTTGACGCGATACGGATCCCGGATGGCCTCCTCAACGTGCAGCGGCTCGGCGGTGAAGCGCAGGCGCCGTATCCGGATGACGGCCCGTATCACGAGTATGGCGAATTGGAACTTTTTGCGCGCGTTGAAGCGACTCTGTTTGCGCAGCTAAACATGAGAGACGGGAAGATGCGGATTAGGACCTCTGGATATTCGGTGCATCAACTCGCGCATTGCGGATCGATCACTTTTTTGATTGGCTTCGTGTTTGGTTAGAAGTGCACACGCCATGGGTTAATTTTGGGGGGTTAATTCGTTTCGGTGTTAGCAGTTGGTGGTTTAAAAGTTAATGGTTAATGGTTACTCCTTCGGACAGAAAAAAAAGAAAGTACAACACAGATCGGGGACAGCGATATGTTTCGAGTGCCCAGTTTTAGTTAGTTTTGGGTGTTATTTTATGGTTAGTCAAGAATATAACTCATGGGTCAGTGTTTTGGATGGATAGCATTAGTTTACTTCTTTTGTTTTTTGGGCAAATGGTCAGTGGTGATGGGCCAAGCAGACGCATTAACAGAAGACAAGAAAGCCATATCCGAAAGCAGAAAGGTCAGAGGTTGGGGTTAGGGGGTTAGAGGAGTAATTACAGTCAGAGATACAGTTTCGAGTGAACCACAACATAGACGCTATTTACGGATTACCATCGAACTGGCACGATTTATATTATATAATACATATGTATGAATGGCATTATGCAGATAAACAGATACACATTGACGAGTATTTTAGGTATGCGGAGTGGGCGTGGTTGTATGGATATAATACTGTATGCAAATCTATCTCAGTTTGACTTGGTTTACTCACAAGGGAGTCTCCACAACACCGACTTATAGACACACATCTTATAAGGGCGTTGAGACTCTGACAATATAGAGAACATGACACACAAACAAAACGTGTATAACATCATCAACAGAGGAGAAATTAAACAAAATAATCCGTCAGTGAATCGATTTTGGCGTTGTTTTATAATATATACGATTATAAATGGGCAGTATATAGGCACCCAAAAAAATATTAAATCCCAGTTAGCCATTGAAAAAGTGTTCGTTCTTGTCAGCAATTTGTGTTTTCAAGCTTTTTCAACAATTAACTTGTACTATCCAATTGAAAGGCTAAGCTTAGATATGATATTTTTCATTAAAAATTTAGACTTAATGGTTAATTGGCAATAGCTTTTCCTTACTGAGTTAGAAGCACAGTACGCCTTTTACACTATGGGTGCGCGTAGGGTTAGTCATTATTAGGACCATCATGCAAGTTAGCTTATTCTACTATCCTGGCTTCCTCCACAAGACACAGAGACAAATGGGAGACACTACGAGGCGGTTTTTGGTTGGGATTATTAGTGACAGACGATCCACCGATCACGACTACATCTATATACTACAGGCTATGGCCACACAGAGGTGTTTACGGCAGAAGCAAGTCAACTACATACAGTTCTTGTAAATATCATCCAGTTCACCCGAGAGATATGTACTAGAGAAAGGTGCATATAATACAAACATAGTGTTTACTCGCTACGATATGACTAAGTGTCAGCTATAAGAAAATACAATAATAGTAATAGTATAATGCAGTATAGGTACTTTCAAGATCTTAGGCTAATAGTAGGCGGATGGTGGTAGGCGGCAAAGGACCGATCGGGTGATATTACGATCCTTCGGATCGAATACCTCTCAGAAAGAGAGAGAGGGGGAGACAACCGACCGGCTTACTGCGCGTGTGAGTGAGTGAGAGGGATGATACAATGTGGGTGAGTCGAGTGCAGCTTGTCTCTGATGATTTATGGAGTGGGCTGAGCTAAATCAACTAAAAGCACTATAAATTAATCGGTAATAGTAAGTGTGGCATCTAAATAAAAAATATAACCCACGCGGCTGCCAAAAAACGTTAGAAAAACGAAAAATTCCATACTAAATTCACTAATATGGGTGTGGAAATTATATAAATGCTTATAATCATTTTGGGGTAACTAAAAAGGTACGTTGAGCTTTAAGAAACTATTTCATATTTACAAAATTATTTTTGTTAGGGGAAACTTTTTAAATAACGGGCAAGGAAATTCATAATCTTTTAAATTTGTAAAAGGAAAAACAAATTACAAACTATTGTAAGCAAATATAATACAAATAAGTATTTGTAATTTCATATAAAATATTAAAAGTGTGGCAAAAAGGGGTAAAATCATTATGGAAAGTTAGGAATAATTTAGAACATTATGATGCCAAAAGGTTACACAGATATGATATGATATGTATAAACAATATTTGAATATTCTCTGGTAACAATTATTGAATATATCTAAAAAGGCTTCGATATTATTTGGATAACCGTAAACTCAATATTTTCTAGTAACAATTATTGGATAGTTGTTATAGTAACAAGTCCTATAAGCCCACTTCTTTGGTATGCAACTTTTCGTTTCCCTAGCGATTCCTGCCGTCGTCCGTTGGGCCATTTGTGATGGGAAGGAAGCAAAGAAAATTAAAGGAAAACCTGCCTGCACTGGAGGAGGTGTGTACACCGATTGCTTGCCATCGCCACCTGGCTGCAACTGTGGATGCAACTGCAGTTGCACCGGCAGTTGCGTCGTCTGTTGCTGTTGCTGATACTGCGACTGTTGCTGCTGCTGCTGCTGTGACTGATGCGACTGGTGCTGCTGCGGCTGCTGCTGATAGTAGACCGTTGCCGTAAGCGTTTTGTGGGAGGAGGCGGATGCCAGGGAGGAGGACGCCAGGGCCGCGGCGGCGGCGGCGGAGGAGGAGCAGGCGGAGGTGGATGACATGGCATGGCAGGAGGCAGCCGCATCATCCAGCGGCCCGTCGCGCATTCGATTCGACGAGTAGGAGCTCTGTGGCGCACAGTACAGATAGCCAGCGCCATTGCTGCTGTTCAGCTGCCCAAAGCGGTACGATGACGCCTCGTTGCCAAAGAGGAACCTGCCGCTTGAGTGGGCGGCCGGGATGGTCGGTGCCGGATGCCGGCGATCACCCATTAACACCTGATCCCCGCAAGACACCGCGATTGACAAACAAAAAACGGAGGCGGGGGAGGGATGAGGTTGGTCGGTGGTTGGCAGGGGCAGAGGCAGCAGCAAAGTGGGCGCGAAAGAAATTAAAATGTTGTTATCAGTCATGGGGGATAAATCAAAAGGGGGTGAATCATGGCGTACTTAGAATAAAATATATCCTACGGTTGCCTCAACTTACAGTCTACATAAACAAACTGGCTTAAATAGTACATCCTAGTAGTCTAATTTCTTCACACTTCATAATTATATGCACCTTGATTGGGTTGTGTATTTCAAGTACACCCATACCTTGAGTTCTATTAGTAAGAGAAAACCTAACTATTGGAAATACGTATTATAGGACCCCACATTTTGGTTTGATTTGCTCAAAATTCTTAATTATTAGCATATATTGTTTAGATCAACTTTAAGTTAATATATAATTGTAAGTTTTCCTATAACTCAAGAAAGGATTCCATAATATTATTCAAGGTATGGGCATCCTCATATCTCACTGCCTTTTTCAACTTCTTCTCGCTGGCTAATGGTTAATGCACGTATGTACACATGCAGTGGACTCAAAACTGGGATCTGGGGTGTTTTCACAAAGGGGTAGGGTCTGGGAAGAAAAGGAACCCTGCTGGATTTTTTTTGGGTTGGCATGCAGACACAGTTATTAACTAAACAGAGAATGATTCGAATGGCGAGCGCAGAGCTGCAGATTTGTGTTATCGTTTTTAGTTATCGAGGCAATCGGTTGATTTGTACAAAAAAACACACAGGGAGCACAAGATCTCGACAACAACATCGAGTACACGGAATGGGATTAGAGGGTGATTTGGTTATCATCGTGGGGCATCGATCAATCGACAGGCAAAACAAATCAGATGCAAAATAAAAAAACGAAGCAGATCAAGTACGTTTTCTTGTTTTTTTTTTGCTGGTTTTTGTCGGTTAAGAGTTATTATGCTGGCACATATGACCTGAACGGTTTAAATATATATATATATAAATATATAGTATACAATTTATATGCACTATGATGTACAGTTTTAGCTGGGTTATATTAGATCGGTACAGAACGAAACAGAACAGAATGCAACGGAACACAGACACGAATTTGGGGCCGGCAGGGTTGCATATGGTCATGAGTTGGGTCTGCCGGCCCGATTGTTTGATTATCGGGTTTATCGGGATTATCGTTATTACAGCGATTACGGCTCCGATAAATGGAGGCGCAGACACACAGCACAGAGAGATATAGAGAGAGCTAGAGCTTGGGTTAGTCCGGGAACAGTTCGTTACCAGTGCGATCTCAGTGATGCGACTCATTCGTCGGGACTTGGTCGACAGGCTGCGCTTGAGGCCATCAATGTTTTGCTCGAACAGCTATCGATAGTGATAGTGTGTGTGATATCGTTACCGTTCGTTTTGGTTCGTTTAAAATTAATTGTTATCGATTTGATATATAGTTTATATGTAAGGAAAAGAAGAGAGAAAATGTTTGGTATAATAAATAGTAATCGTAAAAATAAAAATTAACAAAACGAGTTATGTGCTGCTAAAGAGGGCCCGGGGGTGGATTGGAATGGGGGATCCAAACTTATGACAAACCCTGTCAGGCCATAGATCTGACAATTGGACTACAACTACGGGGGTTAGGCTGCTACCCTAACCAAATCATAAATCATAATTGTAACTTTAGGAGGTAACAGTAAGAAGAAGCAGTTAATAGGCTGTTGTGAGTGGTTGGTGAGTCACAGGTGTGTTCTTTCCATCAGATTGTGTGGTTTTAAGGTGTATTTTGTGTTTAGGTACATTTGCAGGGTGGGGTGGGGTTGTGTAGAAGATACCCTCCAGAGGACCACTAGAGATCTAGAATCTATATATGTATGTACAAGGACGGAAGCCCGAAATCTAAAGACTGCGACTCGAAGGCGGAACTTATTCTTGGCGGCTAGTTGGACTAATTGGTCTGATTTTTCCCTTGTACAGGTGGTTGTAGTGGTGGTGGTGGTTGGGGCCCGGCGGCGGCCAGCTATTCCGGCACTTACCATTTGGTTGAAGAATGGATGTCTTAATACTTCCTTGACGGTGATACGTTGCGCAGGATCAACGACTAGACATTTGCGTATCAGATCCTTGGGATCCTCTGCAATCAATCGGGGGAAATCATATATCAAGCATATATATATCTGGCATATTCATATCAGTGGACCAACCTGAAATATCGGCCCACTCGGGCGAGGTGAAGCTGTATTTGCCCTCCATGATATTCCGCAGCATGACCATCTGCTTGCGGTGCCAGAAAGGTGGACAACCGACGAGCAGCGTGAACATAATCACGCCACAGGCCCATCTGCAAAAAGAAATTGGGTAAGGTGTCAATTTTAAGAAGGGAAGCGAATTGGAGACCTGTGAAGAAAGCTTTTAACTATCAATAATTTCTGCTGAACCCATGTAACGTAGAAACCAGTGGGAAACATTCAACAAGCCAATAAACAATGTGCCATACTTTTTGCTGAACCAAGAAAAATAGACGACTGGTATCGGAACTGATCCGATTTCAGATTATTATGGCTTTTTTGCTCATTCGCCAGTGACTCATTCATTAAAATGCACACATCAAGATCATAACAATTCGCTTGCGAAAAACACTATCAAAAGTGATGTATAAACAACTATCAGCAAAATTGGCTTCTATAGAAATATGGGTCTAATTTCGATGGGAGAGTTTAGGCTTTCTTTTATATTTACATGAATATGACGCTATCTATTTTAAGCAAAACAAAAGAATGGAATGTTTATATGAAAAGTCTCGTAAGATGCAAAAACGTTTTCTTGGCTGCGTAGACTATTATATCAACACTAGGGCCAAGAACAAAATCTGATAAAATATTAAAAACAAGTTGTTCGAATTGGGGTACAATGATAAATGGGAGATTTATTTGTTCTTACATGTCGACTTCCTGCGAATAGCCGGGCGATCCTTCGAACATGTTGCACTTAAGCGTTTCCGGCGCCAAATAACCCGGCGTTCCACACAGATCTGCAGATGAGATTGTAAAGTTCGATTACTGAACCAAATCATCAAGCACTCGCGTGATAATCACCTGTAAGTTTCTCGCCCTCCTGCAGCTGCCTGGCAAAGCCAAAGTCCGTGATCTTCACGTTGTGGTTCTCGTCCAGCAAGATGTTCTCGGGCTTGAGGTCGCGATGGACAATGTTCTTGGCGTGTATGTACTCGACGCCCTCGAAGATCTGTCGCATAATGGTGCGCGTCTTCTTCTCGGAGAGCGTCACCACAGAGGTCAGATAGTCGAAGAGCTCGCCCTTGGGACACAGCTCGAATACGAGGAAAACAAATGCATCTGACTCAAACACATCCTGCAGATCAACTGTGGTTTCAAGATAACAAGTGGTTAGGTGGTTGACTTAGGTACATCTTCTTTATAGACTTACTTATGTAGGGATGCCCCATGACCTGGCGCAGTATTGAGATTTCTTGTCTGGTTGCCTCTAGCATGTGATATGGATTCGTCTCGCCCGCCTCTGTGGTGGCGCCCAGGTCGATGATCTTGGCGGCGAACTCCTTGCCCGTCTCCTTCTCGATGCATCGCCTCACGGTCGAACTGATGCCCCTGTAAGACAAACATTGGCGGTGAGATAAGCTGCTGCACTTGACATTGGCATGATCGGGAATTTATCTAATCTCTAATCTCTTCAATTGTAATATGTGTAACTAGCCCTTGTTTTCGCTTAGTCGCTGGTATTTGCTTAGCAAATTTGTTATCCCCTGGGAGTAGGAGGAGTACCCGACAGACGGGCGCCGCTTGAAAAACCCATGGCATGGCACCATGTAAAGAGCTGGAGAAGGTTGACTCACTTGGCACCATTTAGCCAAACTGCAGAGCCATAAATACAGTTGGCATTACTGCAGACTTGGCAGTAAGGTGTTGGAAAGCAGATATGTGGATATTTTAGGGATTTTTAAAGATACTATCTATTTGGGATCGATAAATATTTTGTAACTTGATGGAATATATTTGGGAATCCTTAAATTTAGATTTCTATGAAGAATTTTTTAAAGGAGAAGATGATATAATTATTCTAAACAAATCTATTTGGTTTTTTTTCCTAAAATCTGTTTAAATAAGATAGATTATGTGGATATTAAGGGACATTCAAACTGTTGTTATCATTTACGGCAAGGATTCCCTCATTGTCCTACAAAATATCTCTAAATATCTTACCTGCCCAGAATCTCCTTGGGCTCGTACTTGGCATAAAAGCCCTTGGCCGCATCCTTGTCGGGCAGCAGATCATCCTCCTCGTCCTTAGCCATTAGATCCAGTGAAATCTTGCCGGCTGCCGAATCGGCAGGGAGGAATCTGTTTTTCGGAATAGGGTTGAGATTAGTGAAGGATTATATATGCTGATGATCGCAATCAAGATCAGTTACTCTGCCGGGCTGCCTGCTAATGAAGATGATGATGATGATGAGGAGGAGGTGGAGGAGGAGGTGGAGGAGGAGATGTGGCGACGACGGCGGCGGAGGAGGTGGAGGTGGTTTTAGTGGTGGTGTTCTGTTGATGAGGTTGATGCGATCGTTTAAGGCGTTGCTATTTTTATAACGACAATGTGGGAACGAACGGACGTGCGACACGAGTGGAATCTCTGTCTCTGCGACTGCGACTGCGATTGAGACTGCGACTCTCCGACTTTGCGACTTTCCGACTTTGCCGACTTTCGTTCTTTTCTTTTCGTTTCAGGTCTTTCCTTTTAATTACCAAGCCTCTGCTGACTGCGCTGCCTCTGCCGACTGCGCTGCTGCGATTCCGATTCCGATTCGGTTGGAAGTGGAAGTGGCCTGTATCGGTTCGGTTAACTCTCTGCCTCGCCCTCTCTCTTTCGCTCGCTCAGCTGTTGGCGGCTGATTTAATTAATAACGAATGCCAACTACAAACAGAGATCGATTTGAATAACAGGCAAAAATTAAATCAAAAATAATAGAATTAAAATTTACTAATATATATATATGTTTGTGCGTGCGTGTGTTGTGAATGATTACACAACTAAAACAGTTTGTTTTTGTTTGCATTTCCAAAAGGGTGCATTATTATTGTTGTTTTGCCTTCTTATCACTGATACTATGCGTGTTGTTGCTGTTGCTTTCTTGCAGTTGTTTTGCTTTTGCTTCCCCACACACACACACACAGCACACACAGACTGTGTGCAGCAGGTTCTTTTTGTTTTTGCTTTGCTCTCGTTTTCTCCCATCCTCCTTTGCAATCACACACACACACTGGCGCACACAGACGCCGCACAGCACACACACACACACGCACCATCGTGGACATCCAACTAAGCGGGTACATTTCAATGTCAACTAAGGTTAAAAGTAGTACGCTTTCTGGCGGAGTTGGCGCACGCAACGCCAGTGAAACACATACACGTGTGGCCGCTCGGCTCTCTGGTCGCTGGCAACGACGTCTCGCGCATAACTCCACGCCTAATATTTATCGGATTAAATTGCAAATGCAACAATAAAACCCTGTATTTTTGACACAACACAATCACAAAACTAGAGCTGGTGCTGCAGTCGATGCTTGTGCGATACTATCGATTGAATAGGTAATTGGGTGATATCGATGCATTTCTTACAACTATCGATTGCCAAGTTGCAGGGATGGCAGGCTCAGCCAAGACATGCTCCCAACGAGGGCTGGTATGGTTGTTAACCCTCCTTAGATAGCGAATGCACCCACCTGATATATCGGAGATATCCGTTTCATTTTTCTGGGGTTCCCCTTTTCGAATTCAGTTTTTGGACTTCTCTTCAAATTTTGTACTTTTTTGAGCTAATCTTCATTTCTGAGGCAAAAACTTTCCGTTTAACTATTAAAAGAAAAATATACTTATATTCACCAATGCACTCGTTATTAATTCGTTATAAGTAATAAAATTGATTTTAGACTTGTATAATGCTTTTACTCCATTGCCCCATTTTTTTTCACATTTTGAATTATAGCAATTTGTTTGTAATTAATAAATAACTTATTATTTTTTAATTTTTTTATACTATTCAAGATTAACTGTGAACTTTGTATACCACATTTTATGGTAGCGATATACAAGTTATAAATTGACCTATTTTTGACAACTATATGATTAATTTAATTCTTCAACTGACCCCCTGAATCAAAACAACCGACTTGATGTTGATGTATATTATATTTATTTACGGAATACAATTGTAAAAAATATTTAATAAGCGCTAATGTATATAATAATTATGAGGCAAATGTTACATTTTCTTTTGCTTTCTTCCGGATGGGGGTTGAGGTCTTAAAAAGATTATAATTTTCGTTTTTTTTTTCGGAAGAAGTGGAAGGGTTGCGGAAAGGGATGATGGGTCACAAAAGCGGACCGTTTAGATCCATTAAGTTAATACTTCGGCGGACTTGACCGCTCGCTTCGTAGATTAAGATTTAAGTTACCTTCGGGATGCAGTCGGAAATACGTTGATTTGTTGTTGTTGTATATTTACTATCAAAATGCCGTAAATGGAATACACAATACAAATACAATTAAAGCAGCAAAGTTGTTCATTCAGTGCCGTAGATACATTACAGTAATATAATTATTAATTTATCGAAAAAAAAAACATATTTATTTATATATATATAAAGAAGACAGACACACACGCTTGCTGTTGTACACATACACATCGGATCTCTAGGCCTACAAACTTACAAATAATATCTATTTATATACGTATCTTTATGGGTCTCTTGCCATACTTGGTTTATGTTGCCTTGCTTTTTGCATTACGTTTTTTTTGTTTTGTGTCTAACCGAAATTGATATTTCACCTAAGCGCACGCTTTTCAATTAGGGGAATGGTTTTTTGGGGGGGGGGCGGGATGTTTTGGAAGGTTTGGAAACCGGTAGAAAAGGAGCTCCTTGCTCCGGCTTTTGGCTGACTGGATGACTGGTGGCAGGACGACTTAATACAGCAGATCCGTCTTCTGTGTACCCTCGCTGTACACAACACTCCCGCCCGGCGTCGCCGTCGGATGGTAATCATCCTCGTCCACAGCTGAGCCTTTCGTGGAGGCACCTGCTCCATTTTCAGCTCCCGCTCCCGCTACCGCTGCCGCTGCGTCCGATGCCAAGTCCTCCTCTTTGATCAGTCCCTCGCCGATGCCCACGATGCTGCCATTCCCATTGAACATTAACCGGCTGCCCGCAGCTCCGGCCGGACTGCTCCCGTTGCTGCTGGGACTGTGGCTGCCATTGCTGCTCCCGCTGCTGCTGCTCTCGGGCAGGGCGTACCGGGTGACTCCCAGCTGGAAGAGGTTGTCCATCGGCGAGCCCTTCATGGGCGTGTAGAAGCCCAGAGCCTTGGAGCCTGCAAGGATGCGGATACAAATATTAGAGGTGTGCTTTTAAAGCGTATTTTAATCCCCTTCGGGATTGTGGGTTAGTACAGTAGTAAAATAGGGTGGCACCGAGTTGGGAAAAATATATATAATATAATCCAGGTGAGGTGGTGGTGGTGGTGGTGATGGTGATCTGGATGGGGGTGATTCTGGGCCAGATCTTGTCAAGCAAATGAAAACGAAATTTGAACCGGAGTTGGATATGGAGATGAGCGATGGAAGTTGAGATGAACTAGGTTTTCTGATGATATGACTAGGATGTGCCAAGTGTTTTGGGTGTAAAGTGTGTGTGTTTGTGTTCTAATCTGGGTTAGTTACCTTAAATAGTAATATGAATTGGCGATTAGTTTTGATTGCCAACGGAGCAGACAGAGCAAGTGCACTGGGTTAGAGGTGTGGCATTTCTGTGTTCGCCCTTTAATCGGTTATTGGGTTATTTGGCATTTTAGATTTTGTTTTTTTCATATATATTTGTTTAATTACTGAAGTTTTCACTTTTTTGCTTGATTGTTTATTTATTGCGGTTCGGGTTCAGCGGCTGCAGTAAATCGGTTATTCAGTTTTCAGTTCGGGTTATTTGCCTTTGCTTGTGTTATCATAGATATATTTGGTTTTGGTATACAATAGATATTATTTCAACGCTTTGCTTATGTAATCTGTTACATTTAAATAATATCTGCAAAAAGAAATTAGTATGAACAAAAAATAGAAATAGAAGTAAACGCAAACGCAAACGCAAACGCAAACAAAACAAAGCGACAGCGGTGAGCTTAACAAAAGGTTGTTGAAATGAAAACCACTGGGGAAAAGAGGGTGTGGGGTGGGGGGGGGGGAGGTTAGCGTAACTAGCTACAATTTCGAATCGCAAATTGCAATTCAATACATGCCCCACAACTGCATACCAAACTAAACTAAACAAAACAAAGCAAACATACATAAAGCACATGGCACATAACAAATGCCAACTCACACGGGTGCAAAAATATACATTTGTATCTAGATACAAACATACGTAACTCAATCAAATGAAAATAGTCATGGTAACTAAGGTTCTACGTTTCGCTTTGGCTTCGTTTACACCGTCACTTGTCGGAATTAGTCACTAATTAATGTTGGATTTTCATTTTATTTGGCTTATTGAAAGCGTCATTTAATATTTTGCCACCCCCTGGGATCCTCAAAATAATAGCAAAGCATTTATAGAACTAAGCGCTATCTAGTCTGAAATTTGACACACCTTTAACACATTACAGAAGGGCCAAGGAATAGCATAAATATATCATATAATAGCATTTTTAAGAAATTTGAGAAATGGAAACTATAGACTTTAGACCATCCTATACATAGGGTTGTGGAAAATAAGTTTAATGGGCTCTTGTTTTACTGAATACAGATGGGATGGCATCAAATTTTCAAACAGCTATCATAGGAACACAGTATTTTGATGGAATTGAGGTTGCTTTCTTTATAAGAACACCCATTCTTCAGGTATTCCTGGCTCGTCGTTTCAAATATTCCAGTTGATCGTTATCCAGAGCTCCGCATAAACGGCCGGCAGTGCATCAGGAAGCATATATAAGGCATCTAGGCATCTATTAATCGATTAATCGTGTGTTTCGAGTGTCCGGTTGCCCCAGTGTTTTTTTTTTTTTTTTTGTGTGTGGTGATTCGTGTGTTCGGGTTTGGTGTTTAACTTGATTTGTGTGTTCCTCGCTTCCGCATTTGAGTTATTATTTGCCTTTGGAGTGAGTCGGATATGCACAGGGTTACACTTTACACTTTACAGTTTACAGTTTAGCGGCCATCAAACCAATATTTTGTATTTTATAATTGTTTTTTGGGAGCGGATTGGGGTCACCAAGAGGTATCCAAGGGATCTGAATGGGTGTTCTTTAGCCTAGTGATAAACATATAGTAAAGCTTGGGCAATGCCTACGTTTCGCTGGCGGTTTCGAGTCGCGTGGAATTGGTGTTCTGGATTTCTGGATATCTGGTGTTGGTATTCCGGGGGTATTGGAGACTAGTGCTTTTTTATTTTGCTGGCTGGCCCATCAGACATAGTAGAGCGTGGTGCCCGGGATTCGTGCCTGGAGCAGGGCCGAGCTGGCATTGGACAAAGCCAGCGACGACGGCAGACTGGGCCGACGACGTCGCTGCTGGAGTTCTGGAGCTGGACTCTCGCCACTGCCCCGACCTCCGGTGCATTCGTTTCTATCATATTTACTCTGCTGCTGATGATGATGATGATGTGGCTGGTGATGCTGCTGCTGCTGCTGCTGCTCCTTGGCCTGCCGTTGATTGCCCATCGTAAAGGAGGCTGCCTTGCGCGGTCTGGCGGCAGCTGGCTGGGATCTGGTTGGTGCATCATCGTGCTGGAGGAAGCAGGCGTACTGCGGCTTCAGCAGCACCGATGGCCTGGCCCTACGCACCACCACCAACGGCTGTGGCTTCGCCGGGAGCTGGGGGCGCCTGGGGGCGATTGTGGGTGATGGTGGTGGTGGTGGTGTCGACTCGGTTTTGGCCACGGTTTCCACTTCTACCGGGATTGCCACTGCTGCTACCGCTGCTGCAGGTTCTGGCTGCTCCTGTTGCTGTTGTGGCGACTGTGGCAAGATAATACCCCTCCCTAAACTTGGGTAATCTGCAAGTATGCATGAGGCGAAATTGAAAGCCTTTCAGCCAGAAAAGACCGAAGCACGAATTGTTTTTTTTTCTATTTGGAACTCGGTCTATGGGTTCGATTTTTGTTTAGTTTTTTAATTTTTTATTAGCTTTTAGTTCGTTGAGAGCTGTGACGTATATATAGCGTATATAGAAGAGCAAGGGGGTTTGGGGATCGGGGCATTGAAGGGGCTGCTAGCTGAAGGCTGCACCCACCTGATGCGCCTGGTCAGCCGGCGAAACTGAGCGCCCAGGACCACACGGAACTTTGGCCAGGGGCAGCAGCCCGAGTGGCCCGAGGTCCTGGCGCTACATTTGGGAACTGAGACGGTTACGGTTACGGAAGTTGAGGCTGGAGCGGAGTTTGGAGCGGGCTCGGAAACTGATACGGAGACAGGGTGATCTGTGGCTCTATCAGCATCTGTAAAGTGCAGAAACCTTGATTGTTATAAACCCGAATTCAGTGAGGGCTGGGGGTCTTGAGTTGGGGCTATAAGATCACCGATTTCAGGGCTGTTTCTGCTTCATAACTTTGGTTTACTATGGTTCTTATGCCATTACAGTCTTATCCTGCGCATGTATTTTGAACTAGATAAACCGAAATAACCGAATAATTGTAGGATCAGTATATTATATTTCATGTTTATAATATTTTCCTGTCGTTTTTGGGGAAACTTGTTTACAATATATACTATAATTCTACCTAGAACTATTGTCAAATACTGTTTTTTATTGGTATATTACCATATATTGGTATTTTAGTTATTCTACATTTATTTTTCATTGATCATTATTTATGAGGAATGTCCTAATTGATAAAATCCATCTTTAGGATACCTTTTGTCATGGATATTTTCATAAAATGAACTATATTGTGCAGTATTTCGTTTCCTTTTGCATCTGATAGATGCTCCCCCGCTTCCTTTTGGCACTCCCCATATATATCCATGGCTAATCAAGTGTCTGGTGTGTGTTTTGGTGCTCGTATTTGCGAACCCCCCAAGGCAATCGAAAGTGTTGAACTCAAAAACAAAGAGATCGCGGCGATGAGTGATGGATGAGTGGGTACATATTAATGATGGTAAACAGAACTCAAGAACACAGCTGATAAATCAAGATTAAGGACAAGGCGAGTGACAGAGACAGAGACGGAGATAGAGGCGCATTCGGGCGGACAGAGAGAGACAGCGACAGAGTGTGAGACAGAGACAGAGAGCGCAGTGAGAGACAGAGACAACAAGCCATTCCATCATTCGCTGCTGCTGCATGCCACATAAAACATACAACATACAACGTACAACAACAATTATAATAATGATAATAATAATAATAATAATAATAATAATAATGATAGTAGTAATGACGACAACACACACGTGATTAAGGCACGCTTGGATGGATGTTGTGGAACCGATATTACTTACCCAACGGTAAATTCCCCAGCATCGGTCCGCCCCCCGCCGCCCCCGCCCTGTGTCCATGTCCAAGTCCAATGCCATGTCCATGTCCATGTCCATGTCCATGTCCCGCCGTCGATGTGGGCAGCTCGATGATCTCGTCGACGGTCACATGATGGTGCTGCTCCTGCAGCCCCAGCTGGTGCATCTGCTCCAGCTCCAGCTGCTGCTGGTGCTGCAGCAGGTGCATCTGCCCCGCCAGCAGCATCTGGTGGTGCTTGCTCACATGGCCGAACGGATCGGCGTACGACGAATCCTCGATGATCATCGATGCCTCGGAGGGGTATTCAAACGTCGACGTCAGCGTGTCGTTGAACTGCACGCGGAACTGTGGGAAGATCGAAGGAAATCTGATCAGTGGTCGCTTCTGGAATTACTTTCACTACGCTGGGCATGAAAAGGAAAGCAGCTGTTGGTTTTTGAAAGATATGCAAAAAAAAAACATTTCCTTTCCATTTTACCCGAGTTAAAAAAAATATTTACTCTTTAAGATGTTAGGTTAATGGAAATATAAGAAACTTTATAAATCAATAATTATTGGATAATAATATTGGTGAGGATCAATATTACTATCCAATAAAGTTTTTCTTTTTGTAAATATGTTTAAAGTAAATCAATCTATTTAAGCTAATACTATAGCTATGTTTTATAAAATTTATAATTTTTAAAAATGTTGGAATAATGGTATAGTATAAATCCATCATTTTATTGGATTGTAATATTGGTTCTTACTCCCAGCGATAAAAAAAACCAGGAAATGTGCTTTTGGTAGATCCTACAAAATGCTTAGATTATAACCATAACAACCCATAATCATAGTTCTATTAATACCCAATGGCCACCATATATTGCTAACATCATTCTTAGAACTTGTGATAGTTTGAACTTTTGTACCCTTACTATATTTATTGGAAATCAAACCACTTAATAACTTTCTTTTCAACAAAAAAAAATTAAGGGCTTGCTGACATTGATGATAACAAAATCGATATGGTATTTAACGCAAACATGGCGCCAATGAAATTATTGATAACTCTTTGGATATCATTTTTTGACTTGGATTACGAAACACAATTTAAGCCCTTAAGAAGTCAAGGAAAATTATTCATATAAAGACCACCCGAAGATGTAAATTGTACAAATGTTACTTTTTCCAGTTTTTTTTTTCGTTTTTGTCAACCCATCAGTCTTAATTTACATAATTTACTTTAAGAGATTCCACACAAATCGTCAAATTTATAGCCAAAAAACAAAATAGTTTCTCTGCTCGCCATAACATTTCAAGGTTGGACGAAAGTGTTGGATCAAAGCTGTGTTATAAATAAATAAAATATTTAACTCATTGATAAACAAAAGACAATGTCGTGTTTTTGGATTCGTTTGTAAATGCATAATGTATGGAGTATATGATAATTCTAGCCATGGCAATGGGATGGTTTTAGCCATGACATTGAAGTAATTGCAAATAAATTGTTCTGAAAGCAACTCCCTTCGGGCGGCACTTACTCATCACTGCCTTATCGATGGCATATCAATGAGTCAAACCCAATGACTGCAGAAATCGTACTCCTTATCGGAGAACAAACCCCAACAGACCGACGCAATTCGATGTGATACGATTGAATTGATTCGGAGAATTTGGAATTTCGGGCTGCGGCTGCTGAGGTTGAAGACAATAGAGATAGTTCCCATATCAGTCACACTGATGGAACGCACCCGAATAAGGGAATAGCTGAATAAATTAGCGCCTGGCGAGCAAAAGGCGACACAAATCCCTCAACTAAGACGAACCTAATGCGAGTTGATTAATAGTCCCTGGACAGGCGACACAGTCGATATATGTTATATAAGGAGGGCAAGAGCATAAATATCACACTACATTCCCCTTATCATCGTTACCCATTGAATGGTCAAACACAATACTCGAATACATTTCCCTCCCCCCTTCCAAGGGGGCAAATAATCTTATCTTATCCTTTTCACACACAAACACATAACCGCCCAACTGGAATTGGAAAAAGAACCAATGCTATCTTTCGGTGGCAATAACAAAACCCCGCACCTGACTCACTTCCGAGTGGTATACTATACATAAATATTGGGATCGGGATTGTGGGTATCCATCCTGTATAACTCATACATACCGAAGAATCTTTGGGTTTCTGGCGTATGCTGGACTTGCCGTCGATCACAATGTTGGCATTTTCGAACTCCACATCGCACGGCGATGGCGGGCACATGGAGTAGTCGTCATAGTCCGTGTCCGTCGACGTCTCCACGGAGAGATCGCCCAGCAACACGAAGCCCGGCTCATTTGGCTAAGGGAATAGAAGGAAAACATAGCAATTAGTATAGGTTTTTGAGTAAAATAAGTACAAGAGGATTCATATACAATATATTAGTGGGGTGATAAGAAATTCCTCTATATAAACAGTATCAAATTAAGCTTAACATACATTAATATGACTTATTTTCCAAAATTAGTCTGTACTCAAGTAGTATTTTCCTTTATCCAGCTAATTAGAAATCATCATCACTGGTCTTTAAAAAAATTATTATTTTTTTGTAATACAATAGATCCAAGAGGCTACATATAGAAGTAATTCCCCAAAATAAAAATTCTCTAATTAAACGATACCAATCTATATAAATAGTTGGCATTGCGCACACAGAAGTTATTGAGTTTAAATTATACTGCCTAATAAAAACATTCATTATCTGCATCGAAAGTGTTTTGTTTGTATTGAAATAAAACTCAGGTCAATGTACATACATAGGCCACTTCAAGAATGTTTTTCCAAGCTATTTAAGATGCTTCCCTGATATTATCGTTTAATAAATGGTAAACAAGCCTTTTTTTTTAGTTTAACTACCTAAGAAGAACTTTAAGAATGTTGTCGGTGATGTATAACTCGTTTTTTCTTTGGATTCAAATGACTGTCTCCTGATAATTTTGAAGGAGGTTCACATTTCCCCTTGGCCCGCAAATCTGTCGAGTTTTCAGGTCACATGTGTTCGAAAAGTGAAATTCATGGAAACTCATTCTTAATCAGCGCTTTGTTATGGGTCATCTGTGACTCACGGCAGGGGTTCCGAGGTCCAGGAGAGTTCCAAGTCCACGGTTCCCGGTTCCAATTTCAGTTCCCAGTTCCCAGTCCCAGTCCCGTTCCATGTCGTATCCCCCCCCACTGAACCCCCCGCTTTTTGGCCCATTTTTTTTTTTTGTGGCACAAATCGACCCCCAGCCATATATACCATATGCTATATGCCATATATAGTATACCCATGCCGCAGATAATAAAGTTCAAAACGAGATAAAAAAGACAAGGCAAAGGCAAAAGCAAACACAGTAAGTAGAAGTGAGCCTCAAAAAAGAATTGACAAAATTGAGTTCAGAGATAGAGAGAGAGAGAGATACGGCAACAGAGAGAAGAGAACGGCACAAAGCACAAACAAAACGGGTTTACCAACGAGAAGAAGGCAAGAGGAAAACTCAACCGAACCGAAAGCTAAAGTCTGAAGCCAAGGGAGAGGTATAGGGTATAAAGTAGTGCCAGTGCTGCCGGCTTTTCCAACCTTAAGATGGTTAAAAGTATTGAAAAATTACTAGATATATATGTTTTAGGAAAAAAAAACGATGATATTCGGTTTTGGAAGTTAAGAATCCCATGTTTCCCATGTAGTACTTTGATTTATCCAACTGATTTGAAATCATTAAAAATCATATTTCAATCTATAGTAACACATCCAGTTTAAATGTTTACTAAATTATAACTAAAATGTCTCTCAAAAACAATTTTAGACTGCTATACTGATTCCAAACTTAACGAATCTAAAATAATAACATATTTACATCTAGTATTTTGATTTATCCAGCTAACTAAAAATCATAATTTAACTGGAATTTTAAAATAATCCCATATTTGTATAATATCTGGGTAAGTTATAATAACCATTGCTCTCAAAACTAATTTTAGACTGATATATTGTTCCCAAAAAAATGATGAATAATGATTCTTTAGCAGTAAGATGATTAACTTAATGAATTTCCCCATATTCCAAATGGATAAAGTCAAAACTTTTGATAATATGAATAATAAGCTCTGTTTTAACCTTTGAAGAAAGGGAATGTCAACCTTGGCTTAAGAAGAAGAAACAGCTGTAAGGGGCAGCCCAAACTTGAGCATCCCATCCCAACAAAACCGGCATCCCGAGGAGCGTCTGCTCCCCAAGAATAAAGTTCCCCACAGACACATAATATCTCATGTGCACAGTGTACACATATCTCGCCGGACTCGGGCTTTTGCTGGCAGCAGGAAGCGCAGAAATATCTTCTCATGTCCACATGCATGCTTCAAAACTGGTTTCCCACTCTTCCGATCTCGAAAACTGCAGCCAAAGAAGAACCCAAAAGAAGAAGGGACCGAAGACCGAAGACTGGAGACCGAAGACAGAAGACTGCCAGAAGATGAGACTTGCATCTGGCTGCGAACAAAGCAGACTTTGGGAAAGAATATGCAGATACGTGTATATATATATATATAGAGAGATTTATGTATATGCATATAGGAGGGGCATCTGCTCATGTCGCACACGATTCGGGGCTATCGATCGCAGAGCTATTCAAGGCGAATTTTAATTGACTCGGAGCAGAAGATCACATCGAACTATTCGCAGCTGTGATGCAAGCTTCGATCTCTATTAGGGGTTTGCCATTTCCTAAAGCAGTAGCAGTAGCACTGCCAGTCGACGATTGAAGATCCCTAATTGATCGGCGATCTGAGTAATGTTTATTAACCGAATGCGCTGTGTAATCTTTGTGAGATACTTATTCATCAACGCAGGTAATAAATTGGTACTTGGGGTTACGCTTACGATCCTGGTAGTTCGATTTCTAATTACAGGAATTATGGGAAACGTTTCGGATGCTATGATTTTCTAAGCCTAACATAAATATATAACGTTTTTAACTTGTTTATCTTGTCTACAATACTTTCTCAGATCGTTTATCTTTTAGAAAGTGACAAAAATCACAGATCGCTTAGGTTATTCTGGTTTTTTGGCAATCTTTCATTTCTTAAGACTGTTTGTTCTTAATTTCTTTATACGTATCAGTCATTGGACAGCTAGAAATGACTTATTTCCTTAAATAATTGAACAAAAGATAACCCGTAATAGAGTCAAAACATTGGATCAAGGAGCCCTAATACGTAAATCCCTGACCCATATTCCCAATAATGATGAAACATCTAGTGTTCCCTTATCAAACGTTAGACATTCAGTCATTCATCATGCAAAATTAGCGCTATTTAACGACGTATTTGGACTTGTGACTAATTCCCAGTACGGGGAAGCCAAGATGCACGTTTTCTCGGAAGAAAGAAAGAGTATCCAAGTGGCGCTTTTTCACTGGCCCACCAGATTCTCTCCGCAGTTCCTCAGTTCCGTTCTCGCCCTGCCTCGTTGAACTTTCGAAATGCGCATGATCGCTGTTCTCTGTGTGCTTTGTTTCATATTTGTTTATATGGCATGGCTGCCGTATGACACAAAAAATAATAATAAAAAAAAATAAAAAAAAAGAACGCGAGAAAGAAACGGAAAATAAACCATAACAACAAAGATATTGGGGACGAACTCAAGAAACCAAATTACTATCGGGGGAAAATAATAACTCATGGGGTAATTGTTAAGCATGAATAATCCGCAAGGCTGTGGGCCGATAAGACCGCCGAATGTGACTCTCTTCCGGGGAAGATTTTGTAAAAATAAATGAAAGCGGGGAAAGGGTGGAGGATTGGAAGCCCCAGAACATGGTACCCAGTACCCAGTACCCATTCCCCACTCACCTTTGGCAGCTCCCGCTTGCGCCTGTAAATCACAACGTCGCTTTCGATATAGTCGGGCACTTCCTTGGTGCTCTTGGAGAAGTTGAACACCATCGAGGTGTTCTCCGTGGAATGATGGCTGGAACTGGGCCCCGATCCGCCGCCGCCTGCTCCACCACCGGCTGCCTGGCTCTGGTGGTTCCTTAGCTTGCGCAGTGTCCACAATGGCGAGGCGCTGGCGTCCGTTTCGCTGCTGGCCGCATCCTTAGTGTTTATCACGGTGTCGAGACTAGTGGTGGGCGACGATCCCGATCCAGAACCCGTTCCGGTTCCGGATCCCGCACCACCGGCTTCTGTGGCCGTCGACTTCTTCATCTCATTGATGCGATTCTTTTCGATCTCGCGACTCGTCAGTGGCGTGCTCCCAGCTCCCTGGCTATTGAATAGCGGCCGGATAACACCAATCTGTTTGGTCACCGCTGGTCCGCTGGAATCGTTGATATTGTTATTGAGCTTCCGTACACTGGTGCTGCTACTCCCGCTGGCTACATGCGCGTTCTCCGTCGTGGCAGCGAATGATCGTTGGGCGCCTCCCGCTGCCGATTCCGTTGGGGGCTTAGGCTTATCGCCTGCCGCCGCGCCCATTTTATCGCGTTGCTCATTGTTGTCGCTGCTGTCGCCGCCGCCGTCGTCGTGATCGTCGTTGTTGGGGCTGTCGTCATCGCCTTCGCCATCGCCATCGCCTTCATCGCGATCGTTTTGCTCAGTCTCGCTTGGCGCCTCGCTCTGCGGTGTAGCCTCCGTGTCCCGAGTCTCCCGTTCCGGCGTCTCTGGCTCCTGCAAATCCATGCGACGCATCAGCACACTCAACGCCGATACGGGCGAGTCGACCTGGCGGGGTATAATATCCGGATGGACATGATGTGGGTTGTTCCTCAGTGGCGTGGAGGACGCGAAACCCATGCCAGTCGTCGGTGGTGGCGGCGTCGATGCCACCGCTGATGATGGCTGCTTCTGATCCTTGATGATCGATTTGTAGCTGGCCACCTTGCTGGCCACTCCGCCAACGCCATTGGAACGATGGGCGGCGCGCGGTCGCCGATTGGCACTCGCCTCGAACATCTTAAGCGTCTGCTTGACCAGATCCGGTGGCGGCCGTTCGGTGTCATCGATGATGGAGGTCAGCCGCTTGGGGGGCGCCGTATCCGTGCCGCTGTGCAGCCTCTCGCGAGCATTGTGGATCTTATCCTCGATGGTGACGCAGGTGGGTGAGGTGACAGGTGAGGGGGCAGTGGCGGCGCCAGTGGCCTTGGTGGCAGGTGGTGAGGGTGTTGCTGCTGCTGCGCCGACTGTGGTGATTCTCTGACTGTTCCACGGCGACTTTTCGCACAGCAGGGCCTCCACGGAGCGGGCCCGCTTCATCACCTCGTTGCCACGCTTAAAGTGACGCGATCGATTACCCGAACCTGATCCTCCATTGGCGGTGACACCTGGCTGGGTTTCGTCCGAAGTCAAGGGCGGGTTGACAGCTGCTGATCCCCCATTGGCACCCAGGCTCACGGGTCGCTGCAGCTGGCTATTGGGTTTCGGCGACGGTTTGGCACCCAGTATGGGTGGCGGTGTGGATTTGGCACGCACCTGGCTGGCCACCTCGGGCTCCTCCACGTCCACCTCGTCGTCATCGCGATCCAGCAATGTGTTCAGGCTGGTGGAGCGCTGGAGGCGCTGTTTGCTGCTCTGCTGGCGGGACTCGCGGAGGGCCAGGCTGAGGTAGCGGCAACGCAACTTGGACACAATACCAGGTCCATAGCTCAGATCCTCGCCGGTGTCCAGGGCGTCTGGAATGGGATTCGGGGATTCTACATCGCCGCCTGTGCCTGGGCCGCTGCCAATTTTGCCCGCTAGGTGTCGGTGCTGGCCATTTTGTTTGGTTGACTTCTTCATCTCTTGCATGGCGACCATTGTCGGTTTTACCGTTACCTTTGTGGGCGACAGTTGCTGCTGCTGCTGCTGCTGTTGTTGCTGCTGCTGAATTATGAACTTGTTGCTCTGCAATTTATCGGAAATACTCTTGGTCTTGCTGCAGCTCTTGTTGTTATCGATGGAATTGGTATTGGAAATGTTAGTAGTGGTGGTGATGGTGGTGGTCTCTTTCGCTGAAGGCTTGCCCTCAGCAACGCTCTGTCCCGGTTTGCATTTCGTTTTCAAGTGATTTTGGTTTGGATTTTGATTTGCTGACGACGACGACGACGATGTTGCTGCTGCTCCAATTGTGCCAGTTTCAACTTCACCACACCGGCCGCTACTCACCATCACCACGACAGCCGGCTGTTCGCGTTCGCGTTCGCGTTCGCCGCTCTCTGTCTCTCTTTCTCTCTCCACGCTCTCGCCTAGAATCTCCCTCTCCATCTCTTTCTCCTGACTTCTTGTGTTGAGTAGTAAACTCGATCGCTGCTTTGGTATTGGTGTTACTGTTACATTTGTTGTTGCTGCCGCATCGGGCGAAAGGGAGACGGCAACAACAGAGTGATGACCTCCAGTGGAATTGGAATTGGTATTGGAAATAGAAGATTTCTCAGACTTTTCCTCTGAACCGATCATATTTCTCTTTTGACTAGTGCTACTGATTGTCGCCGGTTCCGTGGAATCTGAAGGGGCAAAAAAACAGTCGAAAAACAATATGTTACATAGATAAATCATAACTCGTTTTTTTTTTGTTCCCCCAGCCCGCGATCTGACAACTCTACTCTCTGCTATCGATAGCCGACTATCGATAGGCGCGGCGGTCAATTCGAAAGTTTCCCGGTAATTGAAAACGTAACTGTTGGCAAAAACGAATTAAAAACACTTGTTACCATTACTCATGACTGGTTAAAGCCAGCTGAGCAATTGCAGATTGCATAAGTCACAATAAGTCTTTCCAGTACAGTTAAATTATTTATTATATGCATATTAAAAAAGGAAGTTTATTTAATAATTCGTATAGAAAATATAATTTGGCTTTTAAATATAAGTTCTGACACAATATAAAAGAATTTTGTTTGGAACTTGAAAAGCCTTTAATAATTTTTAGGGTTTATGCAAGTCCTGTATAAAAAATCTTAAATGTAACTGACAAGAATCGAGATTTTTTGAATATTTCCCAAATAAATCATCCAGATTATAGAACATATACGAAATACAATCCCTCTATCTTTATGAACATATTTTGTATTATTAAAAAAAAAGATGGTTGAACATACTAATAAGAAATTAATATGTAATAGTAAACTTTTCAACAAACACTTGTCGTTTAAATTCCTCCAATATGCATTTCAAGTGAAAGTATTCCAGCTTGTCTAACCACCACTCACCTGCAATTGCACCTGGAGCGGTGGTGGCTTCCACAGCCAAAGCCCCACAACTGCCATCGGTGGGCGAGGCGATGGACGCCGCCTGGGTGCGGGCCACATTCGTTTTCCGGCGCTGGATGAGGTCCTTCTTCCACTGCGGCATGTCCGGCAGGAAACCGGAAGTGGGCGACATCTCAGCTGCAGCTCCGGACCCAGATCCTGCAGGTCCAGCTCCTCCAGAGGCCGATCCTGCTGGCACATCCGTGAGTAAATGCAACGACGGCCGCTTCTGTGACTCCATTATCCCCGTCTGCAAGAGGCATTATTCGGGGCATTAGTGGATGGTATCAGCTGTATCCGTATCCGTATCGGTATAATGGTGTCCCCTATATAGAAGCTCTACATCTCGACCCAAAGACCAAGTCTGGCGGACTGACTGGCCCGAAGCTGGTGCCAATTGCAAGTGCCCGCTGCCCAAGCTCCTCTACATGGCAAAGAGGTGGGCATTGCCGACCCAAAAGTTTGGCCAACCATGGCAATCATAGCCCACTACAGAAACTACCTCAAGATTTCCTATTTATTTGCCCAGCTTTTCAGAAGATTTAAGGGATAGATATAAAACCCTCTTCAATTGTAGAAACTTCTTCTAAATATAAAAAATCAGGTTTGTATAATTCTAGATTGGTTAGAAGAAGCAATAACTAAAAACTATCCACCTTTGACAGTTCTAAATGTTTTAGAAATATAGGAAACCATCTTGTTTTAAATTGAATCATAAAAGTGAGCCTATTTTTAATATGTTTTTAAATATTTCAATGTTCCTAACATAAAAACAAAAAGATTATGAAAGTATATATAAATATACATTTTTGAAGAATATTGCAAAGCAGCAATTATTTTGTGTTTAATAAAAAATAAAAAAAATCAAATTTTGGAGCTGACGATGCGATTTGCCAATATCACAGACATTTTAGTTTAGTATAATAACATTTTTAAACAAATTGTCATACATGTTTTTAAAACTCATAACAAAACGTTTGTAATCAGCTGTAATTAGCAGAAATGAAAGTTATTTATATATTGAGGGTTGAATAATTTATTAATTATAATTAAGAGGAAAAACAACACATTTTTTAAGCAGTTTTAAAAGGATAAGAGTGGAAAAAATAGATTGAGATCGAATAATATTAAAAATGAAGTGTTAATTTTAAAAAATAGCAGTTTTATTTTTGATATTTTAAAATCTTTGGAAAAAATAACTTTTCAGTGGAAAACCCAGATTGTCTGGATGTTAGGTGATCCAAAATTCGTGGTGACGACGGCACTTAGAGTTTTATTTTTCTTAATTGGATTAACTGTTGTTTTTACAGCCCGACAGCCAAACAAAACGCAAAACAAAGGTAAGAAGCGAAGAAACCCCAATATTTTTCCAGCATAAATATGCTAAACTGCCATAATGAGCGGAAAATGCGATAAAACCGAATCGCAAGGCACTGCAGTGAAAATGGAAAAGAAATGCGGGGAAACTGAAACTAAAACCAAGACCGAGCGAACGATTCTTCTTATTGTTTCGCTGAAATTTATTGCATGGCTAGATTATTTTTATTATTGGAATTGTTTCTGTTTCTGCAGCTTTGCATTTTGCATAGCGCGATAAAGAAATTATTATTTTTAATTTCCCATATCACGGCTGCAAGTGTGTGTGTATGCATCGACACGACTCCGACTGGAAAGGTGTGAGTCTCTGTGTGCGTGTGTGTGTGTGCAGGGTGGGTGAAAAAGGGGAGAGCGATAAAAAGGGGCTGCAAAATGCAGACGAAGCATAGAATAAACAACCGACGACGCGCTATCGATTTTTACGGCAAGCTGGAAGCAGATCTCCCCGATACAGACAGAATGCAAAAAGTAAACGAAAATCGACGCCAGGCCAAAAATAAAGAATTGCCAATCTAACTCAAGGGAAAATGGAAAGAAACGAACGGTAGATAAGAGCCGGGTTTTGTTTATTTACACAGGAACGGCACCAACACGCAGGCAAGAGCGCACACACATAAGTATGCCCACCACATATACACACTGTGCCGTTAGTTGTTGGCGTTTTTGTTTTTCTCACGTTTTCGCGATATCTTCAATTGATTGATCCTTACTTTTGAGATGCTGGTGCTTAACAAAAATCGGTGGTTGGTTTCGTTTTCAATTTTCCAATATCCGTTTATCCGTGCCTTTTCCCCCGCTTTTTGGACACTTTTCTTTTCCGTTTCTTTTCAGCTCGACGCGCAGGCCGAATTTGTGGCTCTCCTCGCTCCGCGCACTTTCCAAACTTTCCCGACTGCAACTGCACTCGAACTTGGGGGCGTGGGTGCACTCGCTGCGCCTCAAAAGTGCATCTTTTGCAGCCGAATCAGCGGAAAAATCTGCATTAAGTTAAGCCGCGTTTCCAATACACAAATACTGCCTATCGATTGTGCGCGCTATCGAGCGGACTATCGATAGGCGGCTGTGGCGTTGCCAGAGCGGGTTTAGGCTTTTCACGCAAAATCTAGCTATATTTTTAAAAAGGTGGAAAATTATATGTTTTGAATAAGACAAACGTGTTTTGCCGTTTATAGTTTTAACATGGCTGAATATATTATATATATGTTTTAAATTTTTTTCATTTTTCTGTTGCGGCAAAAAAACTTGTTTGATACACATCAAAAGATCGAATCACAATTTATTAAAATTGGTATATCTAATGATGAACAAAGCAATTAAGAAACCAATGCCCCATTTGCGAAAATTTTTCAAAAATATAGCTAATCTTTGTACCGTTATTATTGGTTGACTTTAAAATCAAAGTGGCAACGCCACAAGCTGGCAATTCGATAGTTTTTGTTGATTTCATTGCTCTTTATAAACAAAGTCTACATTTGTTATTATTTTTGTTAGAAAATAAATTCGTTAGTGATATTAACACTAAAAAGATAATATTTTAGTAACTAGCCAAGTGCTTAATCCAGAGAACCGTTAACTACATATATGGTTCTAACACGTACTTAAATACCTTTGACATGAGTATTAACTGGATAAAGATCACCGAAAGGTATGTGTAATAAACTAGTAAAACATTTATTATTACATATATGCGTTTTTCCATTTAATAGAGCCCGCGAGGGCATCAAAATCATAAATGCCCTGCCCTACGAGACTTTCAGCACGGTTTTGTGGTACACCCATCGGCAGATGAGTCCCTGTGGAGCATCGGGAACGGCGGCGAGTGCCACCACTTGTACAGTGGGCACCAGTGTGACGACCACCGGTCGGGCGGACAGCAGCACTGAGGAGAATCCCACCAGTGGCACCGAGCCGGAGTACACGCTCGAGGAACTGGAGCGACTGGTGGGCGTTCCACGGGCGGACTTTCTGCTCCTGATCAAGACCTTCTCCTACATCCTGCGCCGCATCTCCACGTTCATCATCAAGCCAAGTCTGTTGCAACGCGAGCTGCGCGAGAAACTGCAGCTGGAGGACGAGGCCAAAATCGATGCCATACTGCGATTGTGGGTGCGCGAAACGACGCCCATTATGAATAATTTGGCCAGCAAGCGATACGAATCGAATGTCATCGAGGATGTGGCCTGGAAACTTAACGTGGAGGTCTCCTCGCACTGCCAGCAGCGGGAGAAGACGCCGCTGGCCGTGCTCCAAATGAAAACGGGCGTCGGCGAGGATATCAACATCGAGATGACGCACCCGGAACTGGTGGAGCTGTACAACCAGTTTGAGAACATCCAGGGCGAACTGGACGCCATGCTGGCCACGAAGGCTCCAGAAGCCACAGCTGCAGGCAATCAGTAGTGGAAGACCATCGACCATTTCTTAGTGCCAATCAATCTGCTAATCTGCATTATCCCTGTGCAAAAACGATGGACCTAAAAGTATGCAATACTTACACGACCGTAGCCAAATGTTAAAAACTTTGTAAATTGAATTAGGAAGATTTGTACCAGATTTTGGTTCATTTTTAGATCGTAGCCAAATGTTTTAAGGAGAATAGGTTCCGCTTCAAGTTGTAAATTATAGATTTTTAATTTTTAATATATTTTCCATGGTTTTTGATGAGTGTTCCCAATGAACTCACAAAAAGATATAGCAGAAAAAATGTTTGTAGTACCAATCAACGCTGAAAAATAATTATTAAAAAATGTTTAGAAAGTCTTTAACCTAGCGCAATTTACATATTTTTTTTGAAGATTTTTGTTCTACTTACCCTCTGAAAAAACACTTAATAAATTTAGATAAAACAACATGTCACACATTTTACAGTACACTTTAATGGATCTCTGCATGCGTTTTACTCGTCTGCTCCACCTCGGATCATAATTCTACTGACAAACATTACAAATTATTACAATGATATATATTTAATATATGTCTATATTGTATATGCATATGTTATTCGTCGGCCTTAGTATTTGTATAATGGAGTCGTATCTATATTATGTATGCATTATACAGACTTTCCAGTTTCATCTTCTATAGCTTTTGCAATATATGTATTTATTTTTATTGATGAGGGGGGATTTTGAATTCAAATTAGGGGGCTTCGTTGTATTTTCTCTAATCTAGAAGCAAAACGATTTCTATTGCACTCTTTCACAGTTCGGTTAATCATTTCAACTAAGTATGGACAAAATACAAATGTATGCAAATTATTTGGACTACAATTTTCATTTAAATTTATTGCTATTGTTATAGTTAGTCGTGGTGTGTAGGTGTTGTTTTTACTTGTTGTTCTTGCTTTGGCACCGGCTTTGTAATCAGCCCTTAACTTTGTTGTTAGTTAGTCTACAGTTTGCGTGGGATTCTGTTATTCATATTGGTTTTCGTGTAAATGATTATCGCCTTACAAAATGCGTTGGTCATTTGTTCCTGTTGTTTTATTTGTGCTGTCTGTTTGCCAGTGGCACTTCCATATTCACTTTCTTTTCAAAAATAAATACAATTAAGTAAATAAATAAATATTCCAACATATAGTTGAGCTTACGAAAGATTTTAGACTTTAGAAACTTTTAATAGAAATGATTACAAAACGTCAAGTTAAATGAATATATACAGAAATGTTATTCCTTTATTTTATCGAAGTTAGCTTGATGTTTACCTAAAAGTGTTGTAAATTATGGTTTTACCTTCCATTTAAGGTTGAAAGGTAAAATCAAAAATTGTAAAAATTAAGCGAAGATGGAAACACGACTGTTTTCCCTTTGTGTGTGTTTTTCGTGGTGTTTCTTTTTTTAACATTAACATCGGTGATTTACATTACTCTTTGTTGATTGGATCGATCTCCTGCGCCCGCTGTTTTGGACCTACATGAATGATAAGTGTAAGCGCCATGTTCAAATGATGAGAATGTAAAATGGTCTTTGATTTTTAAATAAAACTTTATATAATTAAACAAAATTAATGTAGCACATACATACATACACAGTTCACGCTATGGTAAAAGTTACACAAAAAATTAAACACAAACAGAAAAAAATATATACGAAAAACTAAAAATTGTACACTACATCTCCGACGGTTGCGACCAAAAATGTTTTAACATTTCTTTAAAACTATGTAACTCAATTATTGCATTGTGTGTTTGTGTGAGTGTATGAGTGTGTGCGATTTATAGTTAGTTTAGTTTTTAGTTTAGGTCTAATATTAGGTATATGTTTATCAAGTATTTATATATATAATAATATAAAAAAGTAAACATTTAGCGCTTTTAGTTTGCTACAAAAATTTGCTCGTCTCGCTCACATACATATTTCAACTAACATTAGGTGTACAAAAAAATTGGAAGATATATAGTTTATATCAAATTGTGGCTAGCGTAAAAATACAATCAGTATTCCAGTATTCAGTGTCGCCGGTTTTAAGCGGCGATTGCGGTTACATTGTACGCCGATCCTTCGTTATCCTAGATATATATATATATATATCTATATATAAAATGTATAAATTGATGCGTGTTCGTTCTGTTTGGCGAGATTGCTGCATTCCCATTCGATAGATCGGTGTAGAGTATATATATATATCCAGTAGTATCCAGTGTAGTACACATATATATCCAATTATAATATCAAGCGTTGATCCTCCGCGCTCCCCGCACTTCGTCCCTTAAGTAACTAATAATGTAGTTGCCACATGATGGTTGGGTTGGGTTCCATTCGGTTGAGTTGAGTTGGTTGGTTGGTTTGGACTGGTTGCGATTGGCTGGAGTTTTGGGTTCTTGGAATGGGCTTACATGCCCGACTCAGCAATGCCCTCGTCATCTGAAAGACATTCAAAATGGATCGGTTAGGGTTTTTCGAATTGAGTTGCTTAAAAGCTGAGCACATGCGGGGTTAGAAAGGGTTCAAGGTAACATAAAACAATATAAGAACATAGGTAATCATGCAAACTCAATCAGGCAATATACAAAACATCTAAGGGATATGGTCATAGTGCATTTCACGATGGCAAGGTAACTATAACTACATAATTTTTTTGATTTTTTATATAATAATTGAATTACTTTTTATAATTCCAGGGTTATGAAAAGGTCAGAGCATACAAATAATAATTTAATATCATGAAATGCACTGCCCACCTCGGGGATTTGCGAAAGTGTCTACAAACCCATGAACGGATTGGCATAGATGATGCCGCCACCAGCCTCGGAACCAACACCATTGCCCAAAACACCACCACCGTTAATGCCGATTCCCCCGCCGCCAGCTCCTCCTGCTCCGCCGCCGCCTACCAATCCGCCCACTCCACCGCCGGACAATCTGGAGGCCTTGCAGAGCTTCGTGGTGGCATAGTCGCCATCGCCCACCAGCGTGGCTATGTCATCGTCATCGCCGTTCCGCGTATTGCAACTGCTGCCCAGCAGCTGATCGTAGCAGCTGACATCCGTGCTGATCACATCCACCTCGATGTCGTCGTCATCCTTCTCCAGGCTATTCCGATTGCTGCCCCCCAGCGAGGAGTGCAGCGCATGGGAATCCTCATAGCTGCCGCCGCCACTGTCATCGTTGGCATTGTTCGACTTGGTGTCGATGTGGGTCTCGAACTCATCGTGCATGTACAGCTCCTCGTCCTCCTCCTCCTCCTCCTCCTCCTCATCCTCCTCCTCGAGATCCTCCTCCAGTTCGTGGGCAACCAGATCACCATCTTCGCCCACCTCCACACCGAGTTCTACTTCCAAAAGCGAACGACGTCGCGTGAAGACCTCGTCGTCTTGATGATTCGACTGCTGATGATGGTTCTGTGGCAATATCATCACATCCTCCTCGGCGAAACTGAGTCGCACATTGGCACGACTGGCTCGATTGCTACCCGTACCTGAGGCGGGACCGGATCCGGATCCGGTGCCTGCAGCACCATTATTTGCTGACGATCCACCGTTGGGTCCATTGATGTACTCATGGCTGAGACTGTTCTTGATATCACAGGACGACGAGCTGAACGTGATCAGCTGGGACTTGCGTCTATGCTGGAGCGTATTGTAGCCATTGACGGCGGATATGGTGGTCATGGTGTGGCCTCCCTGGAGGGGCTGCTGCTGCTGATGCTGCTGCGATTCAAGGACATCGATGTTGCCGCCCTTGCTGTCCTTGCAGATCATCGAGCTGGGCTTGTTGTCAACCAGGACGATAACCACCGAATTGTTGTTATCGCTCTGGTTGACAACCGAATGTCATCTGTCCGGGGCATCCACATTGTTGGTGCCTCCACCACCGCCTCCTCCTCCGCCGCCGCCGCCGCCAAAGGAGCTCATCGATGTGGTGGGCGGCATGTGATTGTGGTGGCCAGTGAAGCTACTGGTCAGCGGCTGCTGATCGTCATGGAGTATCGCCGCATTCTCATCGTCAATGGCCTCCGCCTCGGCCTGCTGGAGGTCATGATGCGATAGATGACCCTCGATGGTGGCCACCACATCACCATTCTCGTCCAGCTGCACTTGTTGGCCTGCGTGCGTTTGCGTTTCCGTTTGCATTTGCATTGTTTGGAGGGAAATGAAGGAAAATGATTTTGCTCATAGTTAGTCACCCATCACCAGTATGAAAATCGAAACATAAAGCTTAAGTCTAGTAAGGATCAACTAAAGAAAACACAGCTGGCTGCAAGTCCCACAATGTCCTGGGGCTATCTGTCTTGTTTTTTTCTCTCTTTTCTTTTTGGTTAGTCAGTGTGCGAGCGAACGTTTGCTGGCTGGGGAATAAAAGATGCCCCTGTCCAAGGACCTACCTTCATAGCCCTCGTTGTCGTGCATCTCGCGGGCGGGACCCACGATGTTCTCCTTGCCCTCGAGCACCGCCAGCAGGCACTGGTGGATGCAGATGTACTGCTGCTCCGTCTGCACCATCCAAACGCGCTCTGAAATGCGATATTTAATCAGAATTAGTGGTGGATCAAATAAATATAAAAAGGGTTGTAAACAGTGCAGCGGTGCCCTTAAACTATTTGTAAAGTATCTATTTATCAAGTATTGAATTAAATTAAGTTTTCTTATAAATATTTGTATAATTGTCTTGCTTTAAACATTTTTTTAGCCAGTAAATGAACTATTGAAGTTTCAGGATTAGCTTTACCGAAGGACTTTTTAATAATCAATTTAGAAGTGTCATTATTAATTTTAAAGCACCTATTAAAAATAGTAAAAAACTAAAGAACTAAGCAATCATATTTTTTAAACTTTTAAGATGTTTTCGAGTTTGTTTTGGCAAAAAACACGGATCGATTGATAAAAGGGTTTAGCACCCAGAATTTTTTAAAGAATTTCGTATTATTTTTCAATCGTATGCGAATGGGGCCAAATGGGGAGCCCCAATATATCTAAGTAAATCCATTTTAATTATAATACTTGAATGATAACATATTTTGATAGTGTTCTTTCAGTGGATATGATTTTGGGTTGATTTCAAGTTTTAGTAGGACTAGATTTATATATATATATAGATAACCCGACATGCTTTTAGTTTCAAAAAGAATAATGAAGCTGCTGTATCGTTTACAATCAGTTCTCCTTTTTTTTAGAAATATTCACCCTTGCGCATGGCATACACTATGCCGAAAATGTCCACGTAGTCCGACGTGTTGATCTGCTGCAGGATGCGATCCAGGGTGATGAAGGTGCCCGACCTTCCCACTCCGGCGCTGCAGTGCACCACAATGGGTCGCTGCTCCGCCCCGATGCGATCGCGGAAGGCGCGCACAAAGCGCACCAGTGTCTGGGGAGGATTAGGCACACCAAAGTCCGGCCAGGTGGTGAAGTGGAAGTGCCGCAGGATGCGCTGTTCGCTGCCCTAAAGATCGGAAATCATCGGAGTTAGGAAGGGGAAACCGAACTCCTCTCGATGGACCACATACCCTGCACAGCATGAACTCGGTCATCACCCAGTCGGCATAGTGGCTGTCGTTGAGAATCTGCACCTTAATGTCCCCATAGAAGACGGGCACCGTGTCATTCGGCCAGTACTGGTCGCACTTCTCACGTCCCTTCTCAAAGCACCGGGTCAGCATGACAATGGCCCGCGAGTTGCTCTCCCAGCACATCCGCCAGAAGTCGTCGCGCGTCGAGTGCAACGGTCCCTGGGTCACGATGAATTCCCGCGGCGAATTGTGTCCCGGCACATAGTTGGCATTGATATAATCGCTGCCCTCATCATCGTCCACGGGCTGGAGCTTGAAACGTGAGTGATCGTAGGGCAGGATGTTGGTGAACCGATTCTTGGGTCGATTGCAGGGCAAGTCGGCAAAGGTGCATGGCTGATCCCTGCCCACATGCTTCAGTTCCTCGAACTCCTCGCTGAACCGGAAGTCCGAATCGGCGGACATCAGGCGATAGTGCTCCGCAAAGTTCTTGATCAGAATCGGACGATTCTGCTCGATAACACTATCCGGCAGGGACATATTGTCATTGGCACGCGAATCCTTCGTCGTCTTTCGGCAATTGTTGCGTCGCCGTTTGTAGAACAAAAGGGTTACCAGCAGCACCAGGATGATTGTCAGTGGCACTGTAATGGCCACGATCAGCGAGGTGTTGTCTTGATCTGTGGATAGGGTATAAGACATTTTGATTAGTAAGGTTAAAAATAAAAAATCATAGGGGGTGCCAAAAAAGTCACTAGGGTTCTCACGTAGCTTGTAAATATAATGTTATGTGTCTAAAAGTATGCTACAAGGTATATTAAACTCAGAAATGCAATGTATTTACTAAGAGATACGACTTTCTTTTACTCACTGCATACTTTTAGACACCTAAAATTAGATTTAAACTTAATGCTTTCCTTAGTGTTTTCATGGAATCCCGCATAATAAAATCAATAAATTAAAACCTCATTTATAAATTGGTTCTCTAAAGATCACAAATTTTCCATCTATACTGGTTTTAACTCATACAAAACAAAATTTTAAAGAAGTTCATAGTTAAATCTTAGTAAATGAAGTTAAAAATAAAAAAAAAAACAGAAAACTTTAAAGTAGAAGCTTTGGTCAACGCTTACCCGGTGAGCTTAGCATTTCTATATATTCATGGGAACAATAGAATATGCAAAGTAAGACATAGATAGTGGATATTGAGAAGTATTTACGTTTGATTTATATTATATTCGTTCATAGGTATACTTGGTAATAAGAAAGTTTACTAGACCTGATAAAGTGATGATTTTAAAAATTGTATATCACAGTATCACAGGATTCAATTAGAACTACTCTTCTCAGTAATGTATTCGGTCTAGTAAATACCTTTCTTATTTTATAAATATTAATTAAAATAGTCCCACTCACCTGTTTGAATTGGAAAACTGTAGGCGGTATCCGTGAACTTATCCGTTCCGGTGAACGCTCGCACCTTCACCCGGTAAGTGGTCCCCGACTTCAGTGGCCCATTGCAGTAGCCGATCTTGTGGTTGTCGCAGTTCTCCGTGCCAATTGTAAAGTCCTCCACGGATTGGTTCTCGAAGGGATAGTACGGATCTATGGCCTGGTAGGGCAGCCAAACGCTATACGACTGCACATCTAGCCAACTGGGCATTTCCAGGCCGGATGCATTCTTCGCATCATCCTCGGCCACAATGATCGTGTACATGCGCACCTGACCGTTCTGATCCGAGAAATAGTTCTTCCTAAAACGAATCTGGATGGTCGACGAACTGCGATATACCTCGGTGGGCACCACTTGGGTGGCTGGACGTGGTGGCGCCAGTATGGGCATCGTTTGCCTGTACTCCCGCTCCGGTCCAAAGCCAATGGCCGTCTTGGCCTGGATCTTGAACACATATGTCTCGCCCGGTTTGAGATTCTTGATTATACCAAATGCCTCCTCCGATTCAAAGTCCTGCATGCCGGCATCCGTAAGATTGTTGATATTCGTATAGGCTATCGAGAATTGACGGATCACACCGTTTGCCTCACTGGAGGGCAGTGACCACTCGAAATTGATCTCGCTGGGCTGCACATCGGTGGGATGGAATCGCTCTACGCGACCTGGTACCGCTTCATTGGTCGTAAAACTAGCCGAGAGAGGTGAACTGCTTCGTAGAACTGAAGATTCAGTGCCCGAACGAACCACCACGGTGAATGTGTAGTTCCTATGGGGTCGCAGGTCACTTATGGTTATCTCATTCCTGGTGGTCATGTTCTGGGCCAACAGATTGTCCGCCGTTAGGTAGGCTATATCGAAGTCATTGTACTCGCCCTTTGGCAGATCCCAGCGCAACGAGATCTCCGTGTCCGTGATATTGGTGGCATGCAGCTGGGTAATGGGTTCCGGATACAGGCGATCCTGTCGCTGAATGGGCAGACTGGCCACTCCACCGCTCACCGTCCACACGGTGATGTTGTACAGCCGTCCCGGCACCAGACCCGTGAACGTCACCTTGCGATCCGTATCGTTGGCCAGCTTCTCCTTGTCCCGGATCTCCGCATCTCCCAGGGAGAATCGATAGATATCGAACTTGGACGAGGACTGCGGCGTGGGTGTATAGCTCAGGGTGATCGTGTCCCGCTCGTCCTCCTTCTCGCCATTGGCCACCACCACATCCGACTGGATGAGCGGCATGGTGCGCGGATACAGACTGGTGATACCGGACAGAATGCCATACGATGTCGTCTGGATGTCAAACTTGTACTGCACACCGGGCATCAGTTCGCCAATCAGGACTCGCACTGTCGACAAATCGTCGGCTATTTTTGGATGAGTCCAAGAAGCAGAAGGGGAAGGGTTAGAGTAGAACAGGAGAAGCTTCAGAAGATTGCAGTCGAAAGGGAAATGGTTAAAAGGAATTCTTTTTTTTTAAGGAAAACGATTATCTATTACAGCAAGAATAAGGGGAAGCATTATGAAATATGCAGGGGAATCAGTAAGATAACCAAATGTAGCGATGATGTTATCATGAGGTGTATAATTCTTATACATGTTTGAGGTTATAACGGCCAGTTTCTCGAGTGCCTGTTAACATTTTTCGGGCAGATTAAGAACCTGTTGAGGATATTTGGTTTTCATAAGCATCAATGTCAGAGTGAACTCAAACAGGGACTCGAACTCCCTGTAAACCCTAATAGCTGATTACTAACAAATAAATTAAAAGAGTCGAGAAAAGCCTATGTGCTTTCACGACAATCTTAACTGGTCCTTAACTTTTTTGGATAGATAGATTTTACTCACTTTGACAGGGACTCAGGAAACTGGCCCTATATCAATCACATTTTAGGAAATATTTTAAAGCATATGTATATTTTTTTAAAAAATGAGAATGCGGAACACAAAGTTACATTAATATAATAATTAGGAATATAAGTTGAACAACTATTGTCTATAGCTAAAATGGAAATAGTTTTCTAAGGGAGTAGATTGTAAATATAAGGCAAATCCATATGTAAGGAACTGATTTAAAATTCAATGATTAAGGCTTAAGTCGAACTCTAATTGGATTTTTGTTTAAAACAAGAAAGGTAGCTAACTACGGCAAGCCGATGTTGATATACCCTTGCAGCTTAAACCATATCATGCAATTAAAAACATGCCGCATATTCGGATGATTTGTATATCATAGGATATATTCGTCCGATTATATATCATATCCGACTTATATGAAGAACTAGTTTGCGTAGAAATGGACAGACGGATGGACCGACCAACATGCTAGATCGACTCTTCTAGTGATAGTTATCAATAATATATATATTTTATAGGGTCTGAAAGGTCTCCTTTACTTCTAACGGAAATCAGTATACGCTCTGTAAGGGTATATTTAGGAATACTGGTAGAATATAGATCTTAAGTAAACGCTTATCTAGACTCTATAATTTAGTAATATCGGTTCAGGGTAAAGTATTTCCAAAGTATTTCCAAAAGAAGGAGTCCCAGTCTATTATACGGGAGAGTGAGTTTCAAAATTAAGAAACGGAATTTAGAGTTTCACAAATAAGGTTAAAGAAACGACGGAGATTTTAGAAAAGTTCCAGAACGAAAGGTTGAAGAGGAGTTTCAGACAGAGGGATGCGAGAGTGGTTCCGGTTTATATTCAGGTTCCGAGACAGTCTCCATCAATCGTTCGATAGCAAACTCACCCGACTTGTTCTCGGAAACGTTCTTCGTCTGGGCACGTCCGGGATTATCGCTGGGCCACCATTTAAGGATGTACGACTCCACCCTTCCCTCCGGCTTGGGCCACTCCAGAGTGATGTTCCGTGAGTCCACCAGCTGGATAATGTTTGACACCGGATTCGGGGGCACCGTTGTGTTCACCTCCTGGGGCACGGGACTCTCCACGCCAAAACTGACCGTGTTCACCTGTATGGTGTACTTCTCGCCCTTGGTCATGTCGGTGATATCAGCCTCCGTAGATCGAACGCTGGGCAGACGCACCCACTGCTGTTCACTGTCCGTCCTATATCGAATCGAGTACTCCGTAAACTCACCGCTCTCCGGCGGAGACCAGTGGACCAGAACAGAGTTGCTGCGCACCGTCTCGATGGTCATGTTGCGCGGTGGATTGGGATCTAAAAAGAATGATTTCCGAATGATTAGGATGATTAAAATCGAATATCAGCATTGAGACACTTACAAACTGCCTGGAAATAGGCATGCGGTTCACTTCTCAAATCGTGACTAACCGCAAAGACCTTGAGTTCATATCCAGCTCCTGGCTGAAGGTTCTTGATCACCAGACGCGACTCCTTGGTCTTTTGGGTACGCAAATCGCTAGTTCCGTTTCGTGAATACAAGACCTCATATTGTTCCTGCTTGGAGTTGACGTCGCTCTTCCAACTGATATTCAGGCCCATCCGTATGCTCTTCAGGTCCTCGATAATGGGCGACGAGGGTCGGGTGACCACGAAGATGCTGGTTTCGTTCGATTCCATTTTCTGAGAGACGGCCTGCACGGATAGTGAGTAATTACGACCGGGTAGGAGGCTCTCCAGTGTGAATCGAGTTCGATCTGTGGTCAGGGTGCTGGTGTCTCCGTTAAATGTTTCCAATTCATGGTATCTGTGGGAATATTGGATCAGTTAAAACTGCATAATGTCTAAAAAATACATAAATATTTTGTTCTTCCGGTTAAGTAACAGTTAAGTCAATCGGTTCTGTTAACCAGAGATTCACAAAGGTTAATGAAAAGTTTGATTTATTCGAAACGAAAAAACCACCAGAGCACAGTTTATAGCTGTACAGTACTTAAGTTAAGTTGTATTTTCTCTTTCTCCGGTTAAGCGTAACCTAAGGTTATATCGAAGAGTTGTACACATTTGGAAATTATGCAATTGGGAACAATCATAAAGCACCTAATCAATGTATGTGTATGAAAATATCTAACTTAAATTTAATAACAAGTAAATTCAGATAAACTCTTTTAGCTCTGGTTAGGATGGGTTTATTTTGAAAGTAACAGTTAGGGTTAGTATATCCAAAAAAAAGGAGTCTCAGTCTATTATTCACGAGAACGAGTTTACAAAATCGAGAAATGGTGAGAACAAAGTTTATAGCTGTACAGTACTGAAATAAATTTTAATTTACTCTTCCTCTGGTTAAGCGTAACCTAAGGTTGTATTACAGAGCTTAGGACATTTTGAATTTAAGCAATTAGGAACAATTATAAAGCACACAATCAAAGTATGTATATGAAAATATCTTCCTCAAACTAAATAAAAAAGTATATTCAGATTATCTCTCTAAGCTCCGGTTAGGATGGGTTAAATTTTTAAAGTAACAGTTAGTTTCCCTACTTCGCCACTCCATCGATACTCACACAATGCGGTACTCATCCTGCGTGCTGGCCGGATCCGCCTCCCAGGTGATGACCATGGTGTTGGTCTTGTCATCGTTGATGCTCCTCAGATTGCGAACGGGCAGGGGTCGCAGGGTGACGTCCCCGGTGGCTGGCCACGAGGTGACCTTGCCGGACACCGTCTTCACGATCACATTGAATGTCTTGCCCGGTTCGGCGATGTCGCGAAAGTCAAAGAAGGCCACCGGTTCGTTGCTACGTGGCACAGTGGACTGGCGTCGGGTGGTGGCCACCGAGACCTGGTACTTATCGAACTCGGAGACGCCCTTGGGCGCCTCCCAAAGCACCCGGAACGAATTGGAGGTAATGTAGTCCCGGTCAAAGGTCACGTTCAGTGGCCGCAACGGCACCGTACGATACTGGGCCGTCGTCGGCAGTGAGATCTCGTCCTCGGACATTGTCTGCACCGAAATGTTGTACGCCCTGCCGGGCACCAGACCCTTGAAGGCTGCCTGCGCCGGACCCGGTGGCTCGCCCTCCTTCTCCACATAGAGCACACTATCGTTGGCATCCGGCGGCTCGATGGATACCTTGTAGTGCGTGTAAATGCCCGCCGGATATGGCGGCTGCCACAGGACCAGCAGTGTCGTCTCATTACGGAACCAGACGATGAATTTCCCCGGAGTGTTGGGCTCTGCGGATTGGGGATTGCGAATTGCGGATGGCGTTCGGTAGACGGAGAAACAGAGAAATGGTTTTGCGTTAGTTGCGGTCACCTTTGCCACTTTTTTTTGGGGTCAGAGTTTCAGTATTTCGGGGGCGGGGTTAGAGGTGGGGGCTACGGGGTTACAGAGTTATGGGGTCTGTTGCCACAAGATGTGTGTGTGCTAGTTAGAGATTCTTTGGCACAGTGGTTGTCAACCAAGTGAGTTCCAACACCAAATGGATTTTAGTTGCAAACAAATATACATTTTAAAATCAAAAAAATAAATTGCCATCAGTTTTTAAGAAATAGGATCATATAGTGTGTTAATTAAATTCAAGGCAATCGGTTTATTTTTGAGGTTAAGTTCGAGGAACAATGAAAAGCTGTTTAAAATGATTTAAACTAAATTGTAGGGTACGTTTAAAATATATAAAATAAGGATAACACTTTATGTTACCCAACGTTTCTGAGTTTGTTAGATTTCAAATTGTTTCATATGGGAAAAAAATATATCTAATATATATCTAAACTGAAAAGAGAAATATTTTCAAAAAGAAGCAAAACCCTTTTTTTAGAATATTCAGAATTCAAGTTTCAAAGCCACCATGCATTGTTTTTACAAAGTGACCGCCGCAATTTGTGATTCGGTTGCTTTGCTGTGGCTGGACATGCACATTGTTTTTCAGATGAGGAAAACTGTGGGAAAAGTGTGGGAAATAGGGGAAAAGCCTCCTCCATAACTGGGTGGAGAGAAAGTGCACTGCGGTTGGCAATTGTCGGATCTAAAATGAATTTTGGAATGCAATTTTGGACTGTAGCCTGTGCAAAGGAGGTGGTTTGAGGTCATTTTTAGTGCTGGGTACACAGAGAAAAACTTTTTTGTTAAATACAAAATGAAAATAATACAATAATATGAAACTAGACATAACTGATTGTAAGAAAATGTGTATGATTACACTTGCAATGGTAAAATAATTTTGCTTGCTGATTTTTGAAAATATGTTTAAATTAAAATATTAAAAAAAATATTTATATATATTTTAAGCAATATTTTTCCCTGTGAACTCAACACTTTGGGTCTGCAAGTTTTAGGCGAGTTACTACAGTTAGGGTTAGAGAGCGGATAGGGATTACTTTTGATAGGAAGACAAGCTTAAATATTACCTCTTAGGATCTTAATGTCCAGCAATTCTTTATGCCGCGTCCTTCGACCTTTGTGGTTAATTTAAAGTCATATGTTTTTTTTTTTTTGGTTTTGTTTTTAGTTACAATGAAAGCGGGAGACAAAGAAGTTAATCAAGTTTAGTTACCATCACCAAGTAGAACAAATACTTTGCAGTGTAATGATTTGGATTATGTGGGCTTTGTGCTTTTGAGTTGGACCCTCAGGGACTCACTTGTGGTGAAATTGCGACTGGTGTAGGCCACCGACTCCTTGCCATCGTAGATGGTGTAGGCCTGCACCTGGTAGGTGGCTCCCGGGGTCAGCTCCTTGACGCTGTGCTGGAATGTGTTGTCGTTCACCTGGAAGGTGCGGTTGTAGCTGCTCGAGGCCTCCGACAGGCCAAGCACCTTGATCTTGAAGGCCGTATAGCTGCCCTGGGTGGGCGGTGACCACAGGATGATGGCGTTCTTGCCGCTGCGCACCTGGACAGAGAGATTCGACGGCGGATCGGGAGCTGAAAAGTAATTACAGGTAGTTCAATTAATATAGGCTCAAGATCCTTACGCAGTATTATATGCATACAATAAATTACTATAAACAAAGCCTTACAAGTTGCAGTCATTTATAATAAATATGACAGAAAGCTAATATCCTTAATACTAACAGATTCCTTTCCAGTGTTTAAAAATACCACTTAAAAACCAACTCATGTTGTAAGCTCTCATCATTCGAAAACTTCTCTTATGTACTTATTTATAGGAAATACTCCATCCATTAGGAAAAGATATAATTTTGAATATATTCTTTAATTTATAGTACACAGAGAGAAATATCCAAGAACATTGTTCTTGAATTGAGAACATTCGTTCTTAAAAACCGTGTAAGTACATTTTGGTATCAATGTTCTCAATATTAGAACGAAATGGTAAGAAGAGAAAAGTTAAATTAAGTTTATTTAACAACTTTTTGATAAGTATAAACTACTGACTGGACTAATAGTTTATTTGTTGAGATATACTATGCAAATTCCGCCAATTCAACTTGATTCGAGCAAAATAAAAACATTTTCAATTTAAAAATGTCGTTCTATTTTTAAGAACATTTTCAACTCAGATGAGAACGTTAGAATTTTCTCTGTGTATAGATATTCTTAGAGATTAAAATGCAGAGACATATGTGTCCTTAATCCCTTTTTTTGCTTACCATTTTGTGCCTTGCAATATGAGAAGCCCTTGAGGGCTTTTCCAAGGGGCAAACCAACTACCCCCTATTTAAAATAGTTAGAAATTAAAGATTAAAGATTACAAGCTTATGATACTTGGCCTTGTCATCGAAATGGCTTCCATCTAATTGCCTTTTTCTGTTGTGTGTTTGAAAAAAAAAGAAACCGAATACGAGTTGCAAGTGCCACAATTTGCTAATTGCAGTTCTCGATATTTCCCATACCCATTTTCCCCAGCTCTATCTCCGCCCCTCGTCAAATGCTTGTAAGCTGGCTAATGAGCAAATCGCTTTCAGTAACGAAATCAATCAGACAAACGACCAAGAACAGGAAAGCGGATAAGGGAAAGTACTTACATACAACATGGACGAAAGTTGGTTAATTGGAGTTTGGGAGCTTGGAGACTGTCTACACTCACACAAACATGTTAGAAAACCAGCCCCTATATTGAGAAAACCATCCCCAGATTGAGACAAACATCCCTATATTGAAAAATATGCCCTGATGTTATAACATTTTTGTCTAACTAACTAACTAAACTAAGGAATTTGGTATTCAGTTTGATTAGCATATAAAAAAAACAGAAGATATTATCTCAATGAGATGAGATATTATTAATGAGTTATTATTTCAACTAATTGAAAATAATAAAGACTTTGATAATATAATATATTTTTTTATTTTACTGATATTGTAATTCTATATTAAATGACTTACTATGATATGATTTGATATGTTACAATATATATATTATATGTATATATTTCTTTATTTTACTGATATTGTAATTCTCTATTAAATGACTTACTATGATATGATATGATATGATACAATAAATTTTTTTAAGAACAAAAATAGAACAAAAGAATTGTATTTTATTGGTGTTATTTCCAAATTTCCTCAGCTGTAGAGAGGGTGAAAGTTCGACCAACACCTGCGAAAGTCTGACTAACAAGGGGGGATGATAAGGGGAGTAGGAGTGAAAAGAAAGAGGGTCAAGAAGAGGGCGTTGAGTACCAGACTATGCCTATAAATTACCCAAGGGTCTAATTTTTGGGTAAATGAGAAAAAGCTAGGGGAGAAGGGAAAAGAGGGGCGAAGAAAAAGTGTTAACGTTTCTAATTTTTGTCGTTTTTACTGTTTACATCAATGAGGAAAATCCAGTCGATTTATTATTGCCAACGCATTTTCAAGAAATTCCACAAAAACACACTCTTCCCCTTTTTATCTTTTACTGCAGTTTTTGCACAATAAAAACAAAGCTGGTCAACTGAAGAAAGTGTACAACAATTTCAAGTTATCGCCGTCGATTGACAGCGAAAAAAGAAATACAATACAAAAATAGCAAAAGCAACATAAAAACAGAAACAAAGATACAACAAAACCAGTCGTAGTAACCACTTTTACTCAAAACAGGCTGAGTTTGCGGGTGTAAGGGAGACAAAAATAGATATAGATTAGCGTTCAGCGATGAAACATGATGAAATATGGTATAGTGCCCTAATCTTTGAATACAGATCCGGAATCTCCCACAATTATGTATATATTGTATAATTCAAACTTAATCTCAACGGAATTGAAGATGAAAATAATGATTAATATATGGCTTAAGTATTTGCATACACATCTTTGAATACAGATGCGGAATCTCCGAACTTTACATCTTTTATAATTCAAACTTAATCCCAACGGAATTGAAGATGAAAATAATGTTCAATGTATGCCTAATAGTATTTACAGAACTGGGTTCTTATAAAATCATTTACAAATTTAAAAACTTATATAATATTATCAAAAGGAATCAAACTGGCGTTAAAAACAAGTGAACAATACATTATGATCTTGGCCTTAAACATTTTAATGTGTAATATCGATGTTATAAAGGTATTAATCTATTTATTTTCTGAATTCAAGTTTTTAAAAGATAATTCAAATCTAGGCTGTCGAATCTAAAAAAAAATTATTTGTTTGTGTGTTGCTAACAAAATATTGGGCAAAAACATTGAGCATTAAGTATTTATGTGGGAAATATGTTTAAAATAAAATAGGTGTAAACCAGAAATATTCCTGGTCAACCTTGCGTATAAGTAATATATTTAAGAGCTCTACTGTTTGGTCCAAAAAATGCTCTTATGTTTGCGGGAAAATCTCGGTTTTATCCCTTCTGGCTAAGACCTTAGATACCTACTATTTTCTCTTCCTAGCTAAGACCCAAGATACCTAGTATTTTCGTATTCCTTTCGATTACCACTCACCTGTTGTTATCGTCACCGTCCAGGTGAGCCAATCGTGGTGCGTAAAGTTCGTGTAGTACAGCCAGAAGTTGTACTTGGTTCCGGGCAGGGCGCGTGAGAATTGGATCTCATCGCCGATTTCCCGGGAGGCAATCGTTGTGTTGGGCTCCGGATAGCCAAAGGGCGGACTGTAGTCCAAGCGATATGAGGCCCCATCGTCTAGGCCGGGATTGTTGGGTATGCTTATGGCTAGATCTGCACATCGAACGTCCTGTAAATTAGTTACAAATAAGATTGAAAGTTAGAAATATATTAACTGCATTCATTTTTAACAAATCTTATATTTATTCTTCTTTATACCAAATCACTTTAGTTGAACCATGTATTTAGTTAGAACTGTAAGGACTATCCTATTCCAAGTGGGTAATTTTATTAAAAGCCCTTTACCTAATTTATAATTTTAATAATTTAATTTGGTCATTATCCCTTTTGTTTACTTCGTTGCTACGTTTTCCCATTTAAAGTTTACTCTCTGTCATTTTCAGTTTTCACAAAAAGTGCAATGACATTACAGCAACAATACCTGCAGCAAAAGCAACAAGGACAACAGCGAAACAAACAAAAAGTAACGCGAGTGACAATTAAATGGCACATGATGATGATGATGATGCAGATAGAGATGGAGCTACCGATGCAGATGCAGATACAAATGAGATAGCATGGGCGGGTGCTGACGGTAGTGATGTCTGTTGTCCTTATCGCACGGCCCATTTGAACAGAGAGAAAAAATTTAAAATAGTTCCTTTGAATGATTTATCATCATTGAATTTTGAATAGGAAAAATATTGGATAAACAAACATTAAATCATTTTAGAAGGTGCACAAAAGTATGCATTATTTTTTTGTGACACAAAAAACTATTGTCCAAGTATTCCTTTTTTCTATAATGTTAAACAAATAATTGTATATATAAAATAATTTGACAAAATGTATAAATATGTGAAAACTTCTTGTACAAATATTGGCTTTAAATCGTTAATTTTACATTCTGTGGAAATAACGGATTTTATAAGGGATTTAAAGTATACCGTTTTGCAACACTACACATTTTGATACAAAGCGTGTTTCTTAAAAATATTGGTTAAACAAACATTAAATCATTTTAGAAGGTGCATAAAAGAATGAATTATTCTTTGTAACACAAAAAACTATAGTCCAAGTATTCCTTTTTTCTAAAACGTTAGAAAAATAATTGTATATGTAGGATAATTTGACAATATGTACAAATATGTGAAATCTTCTTGTACAAATATTGGTTTTAAATAATTAATTTTATATTCTGTGGAAATAACGAGTTTTATAAGGGTTTTAAAATAAACCGTTTTGCAACACTATACATTTTGATACAAAGCGTGTTTTCAAAGGTTTATAAAATAAATACCACAAAAAACCTGTTACACTTTTCAATATTTAAAATTGTTTTTAATATTTATTGTAAGTAAAACCTAACTATATTACAGCATTTATATTTCTTTTTAATATTTTTTTTTTTTTACTGATTTCTGATTTTCTTACAGTGTAACTGCCGGCGCCTCTGCCGCTGTCTGCTGGTGCCAGACGCCAAATATTAACACCGCAAACAATGAGCTCTGCTGGCGCCCACGCCCATTTGTGCAGCCCCTCGCAGGACTCGTCGAACCCCCTCGAAACTGCCGCGAAAATGAGGCAAACAAAAAATAGCAGAGGGTATAATGGATTTGGCTAGCAGAGGGACACAGATGCTGCCACACATCCCGACGGGCGGCAGTCGGAAAAGAGGACTACGGCACATTAAAGGATTAAAATGACGGAAATGCAGTCGCCGTCGGTGTAGATGTGGCTTAAATCTAGACTGCATGCCCAGTAATGCCTGGCATTAAAATGAGACACTTGTGCACTTCATGGAATGTGGTTCAACTTATGTACGAAAAAAATATATTTAGAACATTTCACAATCAAAAGGAACTGTCTCTAAACGGGTAAAATAAAAGAGGACATAGTCAAGTGACTAAATCGCCCTTAAAACCTCCAAACTCCCAAGATATATTAAGTTCCTTGAACAATTTAAAATAAAATTTCTATAATTTAAGTAAACTATTTAATGTTTCAGTAAGAGCAGTATGCTATTATAAATAAAAAATGTAAATAGAGTAGAAAAAGCTAATTAAATAAACACGACATACTAAATAACAATTGTTGTTTATAGCACTTTAAAAGTAGTCCTTCTTTCCCTAAACAAAATTATTAGAGCTACTGTTCTACAGTTATTACTATCCCATCCTGAAACTATTAAATCTACTTTACTACTGCAATTACTACCCTATCCTATAAAAAAATGTCTTTACCACAGTTATTACTTTTCCCAATTGCTTGACGTTTTTCGAACCACTCAATTTTAACGCTCAATTAGAGAAATGGAAATCAACGAAACCCATGGTTATCCTCAATTTGAACCGAAACTATCAATTTTTCCCGGGTGGTTGTTCAAACTTCTGTAATTTCATTTGGCAGCAATTCAATTCCATCAAATTGCAGGGCTTCCTTTTATTTTTTACTGCTCAAATGTGTTCAAATGGCCGCACAGAAAGTTGATAAAAAAAACAAGAGCAAGTTGACCATCTAACTGAAAGCGTTTTAACACAAAAAAGGAAGAAAAAACATTATTCAAACAGGCACACACACACAAAATGGCGTTCAACAAAATGGCGCCGGGAAGCGGATAAAAATAAAGTTCCTCAACTTGTTGGCTTGATTGATGCCTTTGGCCGGCCCATAAAAAGCGTCATTTATGCCAAGTTTATGCGTAAAACTGGCCAGAACTTCATGATCTTCTGGCATTTACTTCCAGGCATTTTCATACAAAGTGTTCTTTACTATCGGGGAGGGATTCACTGAGAAAAATTGTAAGAAAATAATACTGTTACAATGAATCAACACAGAAAGAATTCTGAATTTCTCATCTAAGTAGCAAATGTTCTTAAAAACAGAACGTGATTTTTTAGTTGAAATGAAAACTCAATTTAGCTTTTCTCTTCTACCCTTTTTGTTCTGATATTGAGAACATTGATCTAAAAATGTGCTTACACGGTTTTCAAGAACGCATTTTCTTAATTCAAGAAGAATTTGCTTAAATACTTCTCTCTGTATAGAATACTATAAAAACTGATGTAATTTATTTGTCATGAATAAAAAATATTTAAACTTGAAACTTAGTATTTATAAAGTACCATCAGAGCAGAATTAAATTCTGATTAAGGCCGGATTTTAATTACAACTTAAAAAAATTCGCACCAATATTTCATTATTTAGGCGTTCTTAGCAGAATTCTGAATTTCTCATCTGAGTAGAAAATGTTCTCAAAACAGAATGTCAATTTTTTAGTTGAAATAAAAACTCAATTTAACTTTTCTTTTCTCACCAGCTTGTTCTGATATTGAGAACATTGAACTAAAAATGTGCTTACACGGTTTTCAAAAACGCATTTCCTTAATTCAAGAACAAGTTGTTTAAATATTTTTCTCTGTATAGAACACTACATTAACTAAATAAAATTGTATTAAGACTGTTGTAGTTTATTTGTCATGAATAAAAAATATTTAAACTTGAAACTTGGTATTTATAAAGTACCATCAAAGCTGAATAAAATTCTAATTAAGGGCGGATTTTAATTACCAATTATAAAAGCTCGCAGCATTATTTAATTATTTGAGCGTTCTTAGCACTAAAATATTCTCAGGCTAATCACGAATTCCAGGGACACATAAACCAGTAGAACGTGCGAAAAATCAGCAGCGCATGCAAACTTAACTCGGTGGCAATTTTAACCCCCACTTCGGATTGCCATTTAGCAAAAAGCTTTGTCAACCTGTTTGATTTGACAGCGATTTTCCCTGTTTTCCTTTTTTTGACACGCAGCTTTTAAGAGAGCACTTTAGTGCAGTCCACCAGTCGGCTCATCACACCATTCCAATGCATATGGAATGGAGTTTGCCAATTACTGTCGTCACTCACTCAATCAATCAATCAAACAATCAATTATTTATTATTTATCCACCCCAGTCGGCTTAGTTGCAATATTTTCACAACACGTTTTTCGCCAGAAAACTTAAAGTAAAGTAAGGTACAAAAAAAAAAAAACAACGAAATAAATTCAATTGCAATTTGCGTTGCGCTTTCGCTTCGAAATCGAAATGAAATGTTGGCCAGCAGCTCCAAAAACAGCTATGTTATAGCCCACTTTTACCCCCTGGCAGCCCCGTATTGCCCCTTTTTGGTGGGCTCCTAACTGTAACTCGCTTGCATAATTGAATTCATTTTGTTGAGCTTCTTGTTTTCCTTTCTTCATTTCGCTTTTCAAGTCGTGTGTCTGTTACTGGCGTTTTCTTTTCTTTTCTTTCTGGCCATTACATGAGCTTCACAGCTACCATGGCCCATTAGTCATTAGCCAAGATAATGATGATGGTGTGAAACAGTGATGATTTTTTTCTATACTTTTTTTTTTATTTATTTATAAACCCGTTAAGCAGAAAAAAGTTAATGTGAAGATGTGATAGTTTAGCAGGGGTTTTAAAAAATTTCCAAGTTCTACAAGTTTAAAGCCAAGCTTGAAACCAAGGTATTACTTAAGATTAACCACCTCCCAAAATCAGTAACAATTTATAGTTACTAAGCCAAAAAATTGCATGTTAGTATCTTACCGGTTTCAACCAGTTGGGAATTTTAGCACACAAGTGAGCAAAATAGAAAAACCCATTTAGCGGGAAACACTCCAAGCGAATATAAAAAAAAACCCATTTGGCGGGAAACACTCCAAGCGAACATCGCTAAAGTTAATGGTAACATTAATGATGATGATGGTAAATTTGTTGATGATTATTAACGCATAGTGTGTCAGTCTGGTCACATTATGCAATTAAATATTCGCAGCGCATACTTCATTGAAGAAGTGTATGTAGATATAGATATAGATATATAAGAGATATAATGTACATACATATGTATTCCAACACGGATTCGTTGCGGTTTCGTTTCATTTAAATGCTCAATTTACACTTCGCATTATTCGCACATGAGTTTTCGCCTGGCGGTTTTTATTTGTTTTGCAATTGCTCGGGCACAAACCATTTGAGTTAATTTAACCACACCCAATCCAATCCACTCCTCTCATTCCGATTCCACGCTTTGTGACTCACATTTTTGGGATTTAAGCCATAAGCATTTGTGCAGAAAAAAAAAACCAAAAAAAAATAACAATAATATAAAATAAATGGCAATTAACAATGAGCACAAAAACCTTCGAATTTGTTGTTTAAACCCTAAGCCAGACAAGGTCGTGATGGTGGTTTCAAGTGGTTTTATGGCCAAGGCTTCAAAACATCCGAGATTACCAAGGAGTTTTGTAGAAACGCACATGGCTAACAAACAATTTGGTTAGCTCTTAGTTTTTATTTGTTTTTCAAAGAAATATTTGATACACAGAAATAATTTATGGGTCACATTTACCAATACGTATAGGGTTAACAACTATTAAAAATAGTGACATGTTGCTTTGCCAACTATTTAATAGTAAAACTACCATAAAATGGTAAGTTGTGTGTATTCTGTAGTTGGGAGAGTAACTATTTCGTTGGTCAAATTTACAATTCGAAGGGTATGGACCATTTAACTTATATATGGGGCAATTTCACCTAAAATTTAGGTATATCTTTATATAATACCATTTAGGTATATCTTTATATAAATCACTTTAGGCAGCTATTCTTAATTATGGAAAATTAGAATCTAAAATTGGCTTTCCTACCCTAGAAAAAGTACAGTTTTTTCCAGCACTTAAATAATATTTATTCGGCAGGTTGTTTTTCTGTGATTTGTTTGTGCGTGCTTTTCAGCCGTGAGCCACTAAAGAAACATGAACTTCAACTTTTGCCGTCGTTTTCGCTGTCGCAGCTGCTGATGCAGACCGGCCAAGGCAAACAAAGGCCAAGAGCAAACAATCAAACAGACAAACAAATGCAAAGCAAACATTGCGAGCGAAGCGAACAAACAAACAAACAAACGTTGCCAACAACAACGCAGCATCGGGCGAGTTTCATTTAAATAATTAAGCACAGTAGCCAAACGGTTAAGTTAACAGGTCCTAAACCGTAAAAACCAAGGGGTTTTGGGATCGGTTAGGGGGCAAAAATGAAGCTTGGCGTTTTTAACCGGTTCAGATTTAAAATAGAAGAGCATCATTTCGGGTTGAGAATGGTTTTTTGTGTCTCAAAACTTAGCATTTAAGCTCATCACCAAAAGGTTTTAAGTTTTTAAAAACAATATCAACCAAGAAAGCTTCACAAATTCAAATCAGTGTTCAAAACCATCAATTTCGAACCGGTTAACTTAAAAATATGTGATCAATAATGGTTTTTATGTCTCCGGGTATCAAAACTAAGCATTTAAGTTCATCACCAAAAGGTTTTAAGTTTTTAAAAACATTACCGACAGAAAAAGCTTTACAAATTCGATTCAGTTTTTAAAACCATCAATTTCGAACCGGTTTACGATGCAGACTCAAAAATATGTGATCAATATTGTTTTTTTATGTCTCCGGGTATCAAAACTATGCATTTAAGTTCACCACCAAAGGATGAAAAAAAGTTTTAGAAAACATTATCGACAAACAAAGATTTATAGATTTGATTCTGTATTTCAAGTCATATCTTTTGAACCGGTTCACAATGCAGGCTCAATAATGAAAGCATGCTTTATAAATAAATAATATCTTATATGGTTCATTCTGAAACTATTTAAAGTAGGTATTATATGTAAATATTGAATATAATGCGACTTTTTGCATTAGTACCGTAAGTCGACCTGAAATGCGACCCAAATAGTTTTTAGCAACAATATGGTCGTAAAATTGCATTTTCAAGTCTCAGGAAAGATACATATGTATTCCCATGAGTTTGAGACTAGAATTTTTCCTCCAAACAGCAGACATTCAGACGGGGGGAGATAGAGAAAGCCAGAGATGGGAAATTACGAGCTCACAAGTTAAAAGTTCAACGTCATCTCAGGTGGGACAGCCTATGAATAAAAGAAGTCCGCAAGAAAGCCAAGACCAGAAGCAACAATAAGTAGAACAATGGCAACATGAAGCCCACAATGCCAGAGGCAACCGAATAAAGAAAAGCTGGACAATTTCCAGAGATAAGCGGGCACAGCAAAACAACTGGAGCACATTTTTTTATAGTCCTATACTTTTCAGGATAAATGGAGGTAAATGCTCGTCCTCGAATTTATGTGCCAGTCTCCCCCCTTTGCTATTCAGTTGGGAAAATAACTCAATGTTGTCTTCTCTTCTTATTTGGATAACTATTTTAAAATGGTTATCTATCGCACTTAAACGGAGTCGTTTATAAAGTGGTGTATTTAAGAAGTGCTAGTTTTGCAGCATACTTTTAAGGGAAATGTTTTATGAATATGTATAAACAAAAACTGATAGATATAATAGCTTTTGTTTTATAAATTAATATTCCTGGAAACATATAATGATCACTCTTAATTTTGCAAGGTCACACTGTAAACTTAGTTTGAGTTATGACTCTGAAAGTGGCAAGGTCACACTGTGACATTTTTTAAGCCCCTAATATATATGATATGTAAATATAAAATGTTTTCTGATCTCATTCTTTATTTGTTATTTGGATAAGAGCTTCATTTTTGTTATAAATGAAAACTATAATAATAAGGAAGAATTAAAACCAATTATTAACTTGGTATCCGTATCTATAGTTTTGCATCGCTCTTGTATCTCTTCCTGAACTGAACTGTAGAACGTATACCCATACCTTTTCCGTCTCCACGAATAACTGAGCACTTGACTTGTCTATGACTTGCATTGGTTGCTGGGCTACCTGACCAAAAGGCAAAAGCGCAATTAGCATAAAGTGCTCTACTCTGTGGCTCGAGCTTGTTCGTGTCTCCGACAGTTGTGCCTCGCGGTAGGCAGTGGCGCCACCAAAGGGAGGCTTCCGGGATCCGTTTGTAAATATCAGAAAATTGAAATACATTTTAGAAATTACTTAAAATTTCTGTAAAAGTTTTATCAGAGTTAAGGTATGCATGTTTTTCTGTTATAGTGATATCATATTTTGAATGTATGAGATATGCAAATCCTAACTTTACTTTCATACATTTTATATTATTTGGAATCCTAACTTTACTTTCATACATATTATATTATTTGGAATCCTAACTTTACTTTCATACATATCATATTATTTGGAATCCAAACTTTACTTTCATACATGTTATATTATTTGGAATCCAAACTTTTCATATATTTATTTTTGGCAATACACAGAAAGATATGGTATAGTAGTGTTATGTAGCTAAGGGACCTTCTAAAATCCCCTCTTGGATTCGAAACCCCCTTCATAGTATCGCCTAAGCCACTGAATGCTGAATGCATAGTAGCTGTTGTAGTTGCAACTAGTTCTTTACTTATTGCTGTAGTTGAAGTGTGAAAAGTTGGCGGTTGAATTGCAGGTTTTAAGGCGAAAGGTAGAAGTAATACGGGAAGGAATTGGAAACGCAGAGAGGGGGGGGGGATTGTGAGTAAGTGGGCGTGGCGGAAAAGGGAGGTGCGGCATATGCATAAGTTGACTGCTCATTGCGTGTCTACACATAAAAAACTGGTCTCAACTCTCAATCAATTGTTTATCAATTACTTGGGTGGGGCTTAAAAAGCAAAAAAAAAATAGATTTGCTTATAAAAGCAACGGATCCCTAACTTACACAGAAATAAATAAAGAAACAGATCATTTCATTGAGAACTGCTTATTTAATTGGGATTTATTCTTACAAATTTGAGAATAAAATAATTATGTATCTTTAAAAACTGGTCTTAACTTTTTGCCATTTGGTTGGTTACCACAATAATTGGATTTATTAAAGTTCGGATCACCAACTTAAGCAAAAACATTATAAAAATACAGATCCATACTTTAAAACTTACATATTTTATTGGAACTTAGTCCTAAAAATTTGAAAAAAAAGAAGTATATTTCAAATTTTGTATCTTAAAAAACTGTTTTGAGGTATTGCTTATCTTGGATTGCTTATCATGGTAAATCTTTCTTATTTTTTCAGAATTTGTAGTGTACTTTACTCTCTACTCTCCCACCTCAATTACCTCAATTTATGTTCATTTGTTGCTTCTCCTCCATCTTTTTCCTCAGAAATTGCCATTCATTGCACGTCTCGCTTTTTGGATATGCTTTTGTTTTCAGTTGCTTTTCTTTTCTCTTGAATTTTTGTATCTTTTTTTCTATTTTTCCCCTCTCTCCGCTGTTTCCCTTAATTCGAATGCTTTTTTCAGTGGTTTTGTGCTCTGAGCTGGGCTCAGTTCAGTTGAGCGGCTATTTAAATCGCATAAGACCTCCCCAACACCCGCATTTCACCTTTCTTTTATTGGTTAATATGCGTGACTAGAATTGCTCGCTCGTTTGTTTGCCTTGCTTGTTGTCATAACAGCGCTAGTTATCAGTTTATCAGCACTATCCGCAACTTTAATAACTGACAACGAAAGCCGGAAACCTAAATTGAAACGAAATTGTCTGCCAGTCGAAATTGGAGATGGCAATCAAGCGGTGGGCGACGAATCTCTTAGGTTCAGCCGATCATTATGTTCCGCCTACGACTTCCGCTTTAGGTTCTTAAGATGTCTGGAGAGATATGTCACGAGTGGTTTGCATTGTCGAAAATAAGGTATACAAATTATATATTAAACATGATCCCTTAATCAACCCAAAAAATGTTATACTTTAACATGATATGTTCGTAATTTAACTTTAGATTCGTGGAAAGATCCGATACTTTACATTTCCGAAAATAAGCAATGGCAAGCAAAACTGGTCATATATTCTTTAATCAATCCAAAAAATTGTATATTATAACATATGTTCGGAATTTAACTTAAGATGTCTGGAAAGTCAAGTTTCGAAAGATTTCATATATTTTTAACATCACAATCAATTCAAGGATTGCCAATTAACATATTTTGAAAGATTTCAGCACGATATGATTGGAATTTAACTTAAGATGTGTGGACAGATCCGTTTCTAGTAGTCGGCATTTCCGAAAATAAGCAAAGGTATGCAAACCTTGTCATATATTATTAAGCTCATTATCCTTTAATCAATCCAAAAAATTTATATTTTTACGTGATATGATCGGAATTTAACTAAAGATGTCTGGAAAGTTCTGTTTTATGTAGTTTGCATTTCTAAAAATTAGCATAGGTATACTAAAGTTGTCCTATATTTTTAACATCATGATCCCTGAATCAATCAACTAATTTTAATATTTCCCCACAATATGAACACAGCATCTTACTTTAAAATGGAAAATAAATAGGAAAACTGTTTCCCCTAAACAAAATAAAAACCGCAAGCAATTTTCGAGTACCCTGTTGCATACATATTTCGTATAAACATTTATTCCGGCTTCCTTTATAATACCAAATTGCTCTTAAGCTCTATTTCCCCTTCCTTTCCGCCATTTTGAAAAGTGGTCAATTTCGTAATTACAAAACGATTTCGATGGCAGACGGCAATCAACAAATGTCCCGAAGGAACTCAAAGCCACAAGCCTCATCGGTGGTCAGGGGAAGTGTCTAAGTAGCTTCGGATCCTGCCCGCTTTCCACCATTTCCCATTTTCCATTTGCACTGAAGATGCCCAAAGGTATAGAAAAGTATTTTGTGAATGGCTGGGCCATAAAGCACAGACAGACAGCGAAAGGACATAATTTGTGGAGAGGGCGACTCGACTCGAGCTAGGCTCTTCGGCGTAAGGACATACACATATGTACCTATTTGGCACTGAGAGAAATTCCTTTGAATTATATTTAAAATTAATTCGTATTTTGTTCATTGAATGACGGTTAAATAATATATACCATGTTGTTTCTGTTTTTATTTATTTACGTTTATTTTTTAACAAGATATTGTTTTACGATAAAAATTACGTTGAAATATATTTTACATTTAACCTGGGGTTACTGAATTTTAAAAATCCATATTGATTTGTTGTAGTACTTAAGACTTACTTAAAGTAAGTACTTAAAAAGTACTTAAAAAAGTACTACAAATGTATTGTATATTCAGTTTACATTTTAAACATATTATTTAACGTCTAAAAATATTGCACATTTAACCTGGGGTTATATATATAACCCTTAAAGTCCTCACCGATTTTTTCTAGTTTTTTATACTTAGTACTTAAAAATGATTTGAATTTGTTGGCCACCTGTTATAAGAAATTGCCAAAGTCATACGAAAATTCCAAAATCTTTCCGTTGCTTTTAACCTCAGGTTAAAAATTCTTGACATTCGAACTTAAGTTTACTGTTGTGCTGCTTTTTTTAGAGTGTAGAAAACACTAACACAAACTACAGTTTGCCTTTTACTTTTGACCAGGCAATTTACCAATGAAACTTTTACACTGTTGACATGTGTATGCCGGCATCGGTGTTGTGTGTGTGTGTAGAAGTTAGAAACTTGCGGACAAAGTGGAACAGGGGATAAAGGAGGGTCAAAGAGAGAGGAGGAAAAGGCGAAGTAGCGCAGTAAGAGAATTTATTAGTTGCCTTTCATGGCAAATATTGTGACAAATGGGCATATAAAAGGAGCCAAAGGTGCCGGGAAAAGTGGGTGGTTGGGTGTATGGGTGTATTGGAGGGGTGGTACACTCATGGGGCGGAAAATAGGAACCCGAAGGGAAAGGGATGGCATGTCTAGGCGCAGTTTGCCTGTATGCGTGTGCTCACATACACACAGCGAGTGAGCATTTAAAAGTTCCCGTTACACAGACGAGGCGCCATCTTGATAATTGCTTAATACAGGATACAGGTGAGACAGGTAGACGGTGGGAACGGGACAGCCTGTAGATCTTAGGATATAAAACCACCAAAACTATTTAGATTTCATCAGGCTACATAAATATTCATGATAATCTAGATAGATGTAGTTAAGTGACATTATGTTTATATTTAATACAGGTATGTAATAGATTAAGATGGTTGGGAAATGTTCTTTCCAAAAAATTTGTTTTTAAATGCTCTATAGAATTAACAATTATTATAAGGCCAAGTTATTTTACCAGTGTAGCTTTAATTAATTAATTAATTAAAAATAATACCAATTTTATTCTTTCAACACCTCGCCATTACATTTTCCTGTTTATCTTTTGTACTTATCGAATGTGTTATGTAAATTGAAAAGCCAGGGGAAAAATTGTCAAGTGCTTGTTGATTTTCTTCTTGTATTTTTATGTTCAGAGTAAGTGGAAAAATATGTACGACAATATACATACATATGTAGATCTATTTAAATGTCTTTAATACAGTAAAGACTACTAAAGGTGGCCATAAACATTTGGGTTTTGAAATTCAATTTTATATATTTAATTATTTAATTATTTATAAGAATTTCTTCTTTTGAAAATCTAAAGTTAGCATGTTAATTTGAATATTTTGGACATGCCTCTATATTAAAGGTACTATTTCACATCCAAATTTTGCTATTTTTCTCACACATTTAATATTCAGCATTCAGAAGCTCAGATAGTAGAAATCCAACCTCAAATACCTGCACTTTAAAAGATTTTAAAATTAAGTTTATTGAAATTTATTTCCCCAACTGCAAAATTAATATAAATTTTCATTGTTGCCCACTTAAATCAACGAATTTTTGCCAGTAAATGAAAAATTGATATGGAAAAATGAGAATTTAATAAGCCCACTGAAAATGTTTATTAAAATTTCTGTACACTCTCCGCGCAAATGACACTTTAAAAACCCTTTTAGACCACGCCATCAAAGTTTCTGCTGCAGATTGCATAAATTATGTTTTAAATGAAGGGAGAAACTGTGTGGATGGTCTGCAGTTAGCTTCCCTTATATGCAAAAATCATAATAATGAATGCAAGAAAAAAAGAAAAATCAATATTTATGCCAAGGCAGGGGGAGGAGATGCAAACAGTTTTCCACTGCCAATTCTCCTTAGACTTCTCTTATTTTTTCCCTTTTTTGCGACCAACTTTTGTACTGAATATTATTTCCTGTTTTGCCATTTTCTTTAGTGCTCAACGATGCGTATCCTGGATGGGGATACAAATGAAAAAATTTTGGGGGTTGGAGAGGTGGTGATTCCTTAAGGGAACTTCAAACTGGCCATTTGAATCGGGAAACATTCCATGGACATTTTCGTGAAAAATTCAATAATAATAGGTCCATACAAAAAATCATAAATACATTAATGTCAAGTGCTGCAAGTATTGTTTTTATAAAATTACTAAAGACTTGTAGTTTTTCAATCATATTGAAACTATGTAAATTCTTTTTGTATCAAATACAAAGGCATTTCTTTCATTTTATTCGATTTTTTACTAAACTTGTGGATCATATTTAAAAATCAAATGATATTATATTGTTCGCCACAGTTACTTAACATTTAAGCGGGTTCACCATTGCTAATAAACAAAGATCTGCAAAGAGTGTTGATAAATGAGTTGAGGCAAAATCGTGTTATGCAACACGAAATCAATAAATTAGCATTATTAATGGACCTTGTCGAATGTCGAATTAACCTTAATGTGTCTTTTGTATCTTGTAGTATCGTAGTATCTTTGGCTGGCTTTTCTTTCGATTTCGGATTTGGCTGTTGGCCCCTTTGACATTTTGCCAATGCAAAGCTTTCTCTGCTCGGTTTTGGCCATGTCAAATGTCAGTTAGGATTTTCCCCCCATAGCCAAGGAAAAAGGGGTTGGGCAGATCGTTAGACGTTAACCCATTTTCCTTCGGCGAATACAAAGAACTTGGAAGCATTTCGAACGATAGTACCTTGTTTTGATTTATTGTTATTGGTTATCATTTGGCTACGAAATTTATTATTTAACTAAATATAAGATTATTTCAACTTTCTTTTAAATTGCGCGAATTAGGTTTATTTTTCTTTCCCCACATTTAATTCTTGTTTTTAGTTAGTGCTTCCAGCTTTTCTCAATTAAATGGCGAGGGCATTAAATCTTAATTAAAAGTTTTAAGCCTTACGGCATGCAGAATTTTAATTAAACGACTTCGACTTGCACTCTGCATTCGCATTTGGATTTGGATTGGATGTGGATTTGCGCAGCCACTGGCTTTTTGCACGTTTTTGCCATTTTAGCATGTGCAACGAAACGTGGCAAGGCCTTAGCCCCAATTCAGCTGGCTGAACTCAATCCTTAAAGGATTTAAAGAGAGAAAGAGACCTGAAAGGCAATCGCTTCTTAGCCCAGTTGGCTGAATCCTGGCAGATTGATGCCAAGGCAGATTGGATTCCCTCATTCGCTAATGCTGGCTTAAATTTAAAAGCGCTTTGTGCGTCTTCATTTTTCCATTTGCCAATTAGTAGCTGCCACCTTGCCAAATGAAAATTCGGTCATTTGTTGATTAAACACACACACACACACAACTGAAGCCAAAAAGTATGTCACACTTGTAATTAAAAACGAACTTTGTTGCCCGCATATCCCCTGCCACCCCCCAAAAAAAAAACATTATTTCCAGCTCTCTCTCTCCATTTTTCATTTGGCCTTAAAACATTGTAATGAAACCAACTTATTCCTCCATAAAAATTCCCTCTTCCAGAGTTTAATGTGCAATTTTTTTACGAGAAACATCAAAGTGTAATGACAAATGAATATAGCCCAACCACAAAAAAGCGCAAACATTGTCGATCGAGTTTATAGTTTAACCAAAGGCTATAACGTTTCTACCAGAACTTAACCTGGTGGTTACATTTCTGCCACAATCCTCATGAAAGGAAATGTGCGAAATGAATTTTTGTAAACCTCAGACGCGGTAATTGAACCACGCCCACTGAGGCATTAACGCCTTTTCCATACAACACCAAAGAGCAACATTTTAAGCAACATAAATATTTACGCAAAAATAGAAGAGCCAACAAAAACGCAGCATGAAAGAGAGTGAAAACTAAATGGGGGGGGGGGGGGGGGGGGGTGCTGTGGTAAGGGAAATTCCATAGGAAAATGCGAAAACTCCAATGGTGGTGGAGGAGCCTCTATAAAGCCTAAATTAAACTGGGCTAGGCAGCAAGATGAATGGCATAGGGCGGAACGGCAGTGGGTAGGGTATATTGCGGGGATGCACTGGAAAAAGTTTATAAAAAAAGATATCTTAACAAAAAAAAAATTCTTAAGCCATTCAGAATTTTAATAATCTAAAAAAAAGTGCTTAAAGTCGAGAAATCATTGTAAAATTGAGAGTTCAAGACCTACTTCTAACATTGTTATTTTTAAAAAGGATATTTTTAGAACCCTCAAACTTTATAAATGATAGTTCTGAAATATAATACGATTACAATCCCTATGTAATTGCCAAAAATTGAATATTATTAAAAAAAATTTTTTTTTTTTTCGGATATCATGGAAAATCACCTGTTTTCTCAGTGTAATTTAGCTTAGTTCTCGCTAGCGTTTCGGTATGAGCCACCGCCGCCGTCGACACTTGAAAGTGTCGCAAAGTTTTCTTTTTAACGCTATTTTTTCCCCATTTTTTCCTAGTTTGGCAAACATACAAACAAAGGAACAACAAAAGCCCAACCTGCCGTGCACCATTAATTGAAGTTTGTTGAACCAAAAGCTGTTTGCGAAGCCACAACCAGCACACTATATTCCGTACTATAGATAGGTAGCTACATATATGTATACCCGACTTTCAATAGCGAATACATTTTCAGCTGTTGATGGTTTTTGATGATGCTAAAAGATACACACTACGTATACATAGATGCGGGCAAACAAAGTATTCGCCTAGAAACGACAGCTTGAGGACCAATTTTCCGTGGTAAGCTACACCTTTCAGTGTTGGTAAGTGTATTGAGAAGCGTTAGAGTGCACAAAAGTGCCAAAAGTTGAAGATTTCTTCAGCAAGCGCAAACTTTATGGCCAAGTTTTGGTGAAATTGCAAACTTTGGCTGATATTGCAGAGGAACACATTGAAATGGCAGAAAAGCGGGAAATTTGTCGAGTGTCTAAACCAAAGAATCCAGTTTCTGCGGTTGAAACTTTCAAATGAACTTTTTAATTAAGAAAATATAAGAAACTTTCTGTTGATAAATTCAATTTGTGGTTTTGAAACTGTCGTTAAATTGTAATTTAAAGATTAAAAAGTATTTTTATGTCTCTTAAATTTTTCCAACTGTTTGTTGACCTAGAAGTCGTTGCAAAACCCAATGACAATACGCAGAGGAATTAGCCATCGCGGTTTTCCGGTGAACCGCAAATGTATTTCAAGTACTTTAATGCTCGAGTGCTCTAACATTTGCTCTTTGGAGGGTTTTCCTCTCAACCCATTTCGGGGTTTTCCAGCGATTTCACTTTGCATGATACCCAAACCGCAAAACTCAAGTATGCAAAGGAAATACTCGTAGTTACATATTTAGATAGGGCTATCTATGCGAGTGATATGCATAGTACTATGTATATGTACATATATGGCGAAAGCAGGGCGCGTCTGTTGTCATGATGCAAGTTTCCATCTGCAGCACCCCTTGTTTTGTTATATTTTTCATTAATGATGTAATTCGGTGTCATTGTTATAAGGGGCAGCGACAACAAACTACAACAATGCATCGCATTTCCTACTTGACAGCGGCGTCAGTTTGTCATTGCATCAGTTTGCCAGTTTCACGGGAGTGCTGGCGTCTACACTATACAAAAATATACTTATAACCATTGCATAATGCTTTTTTACCTACTTTATGTACTTTATATTAAATTTAGTTTACTTGGGGGTTCTACAGAAATCATAAGGCGTTTAAAAACACTTATAAAAGTGTTTAAAAGTATGTAATGAAAAAAGAATCACCTATGAAGGTGTTCAAAAGTATGCAGTGAAAAAAGAATCACTTCTGGAGGTGTTCCAAAAAACAACGAATTTTAAGTTCAATTTATACATACATTTATATTCAATTTATCGTTCCATATTTTTAGACACCCCTATAAATGATTTAAAGCCCCTTTTAGGGATCTGTAGTTCCGCATTTCCCCTAAAACCACCTAAATTAAATGAAATGCCTTGAAAATGTCTAAATTTTCTTTCTCTGCATCAAAACACAATGGCAATGGGGAAATTACAACAGGCTGGTCCGCCCTTCTTGGTGCTGAAATTCAAATTAATTAACATTTTGCTGCTCTCATTTTGCAGCAGCGGCTGGAACAGCAGCAGGAACTGCAGGATTAGGCAGTAACTTACGACAGCTGTGCGGCAATTTGCATTTGCCAAACTCCGAAATGAAGAAACAGCAGCAGAATATTAAAAGATACAGAGTCGAAGGGAAGTAGGGATACGAAAAAAAAAAGTTTGCCTTCCAACAAGTTTAATTTTCCCCGCCAGAAAACTATTGTCATAAAGATTGGAATTTTAAAACGGAACCAATTAAAAATTTTAATCCTTGGGATTTTAATTTTTTTTTTTTTAATGCGCCTAGAAATATGCAATGAATTTTTAAGTGGTTTCAACTCACTTATATCAATGTTTATGATAGATATCAATTGAATGGGCTTACATAATTAAAATCTATTGTACACTTCACAGAAAATAACTCTCTATTTAAATGGTGCTGTCTGGACTCTTTCCTATCACCCTACTCCAAAGATTTTCACAGAGCTCACCTTAAATATTTGCAAACCAAGCCCCATCGTAATCCTAGATGAAAATCGCTATTCTTTTCTTTTGTGGATGGCGTGTGGACCTTAAGCTTTTGTTTTGTTTGTTTTCGAGGCCGCAGGCGGTGGAAATATTTGAGCAAACAATTTCTGGTTAATAGGGAAATGGGAAATGTAGGAGCCAAGAAAATACGAGCTGGAATAATAGGGATACGGTGGGTGAAATGAAGCCAGTGAAATGTTGTAGGGAGGAAATGGCTTTTGGCTATGGGCCACCTGTATACATACGTATACATTCCCATTCTTTCAAGGACATTATGGCAGATTCAGCCCCACAAATCAACGTCTTCTCCTTTCCATTTCCACTCGCATTTCCCCATTTATTCCTTTCCATGTGCCGCCTATTGTTTCGTTTCCCCCTTAAAAATCTCAAACTCCTTTTTCTGCATCTTTGCACTCAGCTTTTTCCGGTTTTTCATCGTTTCCCTGCGTTTTTTTCACTGCAAAATCAGATCCTTAGGCGAGAAAAATGGGCGTGTGCTGCACATAAATTTGCATTTTTTTCAAAGGAAATTTGCCATTTTAATTTGCCTAATTTACTGCGAAAATCGCAAACAAATCCCATTTTTCCTACCCTCTATAAGAACTTCTCGTTTCCCTTGGCTTCCATTTATTTCCTCGTAATTTTCCTCTCATTTTTATTACGTCTTATCCCATGACATTTTATGGCCATCAAAATCGCATTGGACGTCAAAGAAATATTATAAAAAGCCAGGGAGTGGGTGAAAAGAAAGTTTGTCCATAAAAAGGGTTGAAGGAAGAAGAGGGAGAAAGTCTACTGCGAATTTAATGAATTGATTGATTGATAGAATGATTAATAGCTTGGCAGAGTGGCAACAGGACATCAATGAAAGTGTGAAACTCTAATGTTTGACCAAGGCACATAAAATCAGGAAACTGGTTGTGTTAAATAAAAGTCGTTAGACCAAAATTTAAAAGATAGTTAAATGGTATTTTTTGATTTTTATATAGATTTTTTTATATATAGTATAAGGTTTTTACAGATCGAAGCTCATAAAAGTAGGCAACATAAATACATAGAACTTTGTAATTATACTAAAATGTTTAAACTGACTTATTTCAAGAAATATGTTTGTTAATTAAATCGAAGCTCTTGAAAATATTATAGGCAACCAAAATGGGACATACCTTAATTTTATGATTTTTAAAAGTACTGGCAGGGACCTTTATTCAATTTGCAATACAAATGGCTGGTCTTTCTTTAAACTTTATTCAGATTCTCTAAATAATCAAATTAGTTGGTGTTGTGATACCCCAAGAAACAACCCAAGAAAGCCATACACACAATCAGGGAGCTAAATTGAATTAAATGCAGACAGTAGGAGCTTTATCCTTTACTCTTCACGTTTATTTTAAAAATCTATGCAAAAACTCAAGAGGAAAATCTGGGTGGAAAGGAAACTTTCACTGCCTGAACGGAATATGAATATTTCCGGCTTTAATATTATTATACATAGAGAGAGACACACACACACACAGAAGTTTGGTTTGATCATCATCAGGAACTTTACGGTTGGTAAAAGTTTCATTTCATTGAGGCGACCACACAAAAAATCCGTTTTTCTTCGCAAAAGATTTGTGCAAACAATTTTCAGCCACAAAGTGTGTGTCTGCACATACACAAATTGCTATCAATGTGTGGGTGTCTCTATGTATGTATATGTCATGTGGGTGTGCTTGTGTGTGCACTTGTGTGGGAGTGTTTACAAATGTGTTTGCCCTGTAGCCATTTCAGGATCCGCTCCTTTTTCCACGTTTCCCGGGAACCTTTTCCCCTGGCGTTTTGTTTACGCTTACAAAGGGCCGCCTGAAAGTGAAGTCAGCGATTACAGTAGGCACACACTAACTACTACAGCAAAGTTCATGTGAATTTATTTGCTGCATGTGGTGTAAAATCTCGATTGAATTGCAAAATATTGATAATTATTTTGGTTACAACTTTTTAATGACTGGTACGATTTCAATCATTTTCGGAATATATATACGATTTAATACTAAAAACACGACCTCGTTTAAATTTTTGGAAAATATTTAGTAATACGGGCGCTATACGGGTTTAAGTCGTGTGTGGGCGTTAAAGTGGGCGTGGCACCCTGCCGAAACAAACTTGCGATGCGCAGGAAGCCCAAGAATCTGCAGCCCAAGTCCCAACACTCTATCTTTCATATTTTTCGAGATATTAGCGTTCAACCGGACATACGAACATGGCTAGATCGACTGATACTGATCAAGAATATATATACTATATAGTGTCGGAAACGCATTTTTTTATCTGTTACATACTTTCCGACGAACGTAGTATACCTTTTTAATCTACAAGTAATGGGTATAATTAGTGTCCTATATATAATAGATATTTTTTATAGGCAATTGAAAATATTTTCTAATTCGAATGTTAGAAAAATAATATGATTATTTTATATATGATTATTAAAACCAGACTGTTTAATAAGCAAGTAGAAACTTAACCATTTTAAATGATTGCCCTGCTAATTTCCATTAAACTTTGAGTTCTAAGGAAACGCTCTAAATGTAGATTTTCTTAAAAGTTCCTAAAATAACCAAAATAACTCCCTTCTAGACCGTAAAATACAGCCCTCAATTATTTACTGTACTCGCTCGGTCCTTTCCGCACTTTCTCCACTTCAGTTTCGCCAGGGGGGATACCTAAAAAAAAAATAAAGGGACTCTCTCGGTTGCCGGCAAAATCTTGAAATGCCGTGCAGACAAATTCAATTTGTTTTCTCCTACAAAATGTTTCTTTCAACGCGGAGGGTAAAAAGTGGGCGTACAAAAAGTGGGAGAGTTAGAGTGGGAGTGGCAGATGGAAGACCAACTATGCGAAAACGGAAGCTGCACAAAAAAGCGCACAAAAAAAGGACAAAAAAAGCTGATATAGCAAATGTCAGGCCACTTGGTACAGTGGGTTTAGTTAAATATCTAAAAAATAAAATTTATTTTTTTTAATATTGCAAGAAAACAGTATTTAAAAGTATTTATCTATTGTATATAATTAGAATGTATCTAATTTCTATAAATAAAAAAGATACTCGTATGTAAATTATTTTCTGCATTTCAAAATTCTAGTTTTAGGGTTCAATTTGAAGCTTAAACTTGAAAATATACTGTTTTTTTCAAATGTATGGCTTAAAAAAAAAATACCACTGTGCCAGGGTTGTCGAGCAACCCACAAAAAAAGAAGGGAAATATTAAATGAGCATTACAACTATGTATTCTTCATCCGGAACCGGCAAACTTTTTTGTTGTGATTTCTCTTTTTCCACAAAAGTTACAACAACAATGAAAAGTCTCGTCTGTGGGGAGAAACGAAAATAACAACAAATGCAGACAACAAAAGCCACAATGAACAGAAAATGCCCAATAAAAGGGAATTGAGAAAATCAATATATTTCGGCAGATACACACACACACACACACACAGACACAGTGTTTCTGTTAGAAATTGCCGGCAAAACTTTCGTATACGTATACGCCATGTGGTACAGTCGAAGAGCGAAAGAGAAGACGCGATACCGGAAGAAAGAGCAGGCAAATGGTTGAAGGTGAGGGAGAGGGCACGATTGTTGCGCAGTAAATGCCGTTAGATAAATGCGAATACAGCGGCGAAAATTTGAATTTCCATGAATGAACAGAGAAAATGTGTGCGAAAGAGACGGGGCGAGACATCATTCAGAAAAGTCTTGTTTTTTTTTTTCGTCAAGTTTTAGTTGTTTTTCCCCCACTTCCGTTTGCATTCCGTATTTATTTACATGTGATTGTTTGCATCTCTGTGCGTTTTTCATGGATATTTTCATCTGACCCACTTGTTAAATCCCACAAAAATTCATTGATTAATTCCGACCACCTTTGTTGGCTTTTTTTGGGGTCTCTCTTTAATTTATACATATGAACATGTTTATTGTGGTTTATTTATTATCCAAAATTATATTGAGTGCTGTTTGTGGGTTTAACAAATTAAGGATTTTAAATTCATTCAAAGAATATTATAAACGAATTTTTGGAGTACCATTTTTATAAAATATAATGTTTCTACGTATTTTTTTTAAACAGAAACTCCCATTTTGAAGCTCAACTACATATGAAAGCATTATTCTCGCCATTTCCCCTTTTTCTGTCGGGGGACTTAATTCATTTAAGCCAATGACAGGTCATGCCAAAAATATCGTCTCTCGTAAGGCTATAAAGTTACTCTTTCCTATTTGGCTTTTCCTTTTGACCAACAAATTGACACGCTTTGGGCAATGTTAAATCAAGCGTTACTGATGCAATTAAAAGGCCAAAAGGCGGCGGAGGAAATGCCCCAAAGGCCAAACAGGACAACACGAGGAGTGAAAGTGGAAAGCGAAGGGTACAGAAAAAAGGTAGTCGAGGGTCCACAGCAGTCCTTCACAGCAAACTGCATGTAATTGCATGGAAAATTAGCTGTGACACCGGGTGAATGGAGGAAAACGGGGTATTGACAGGAACCAAAGAGGTGATTTCCACCAGTTAATGAAGTCCAACAGGGAGTCGGACTCAGACAGGTAATTTGATTTCGGTTCATGCATAGTTCAGTTTATTTGCCCGCATAGGTCGCACAACGATCAATATGTTCTATAGACCTTGGCGCAATCTCCTTTTCCATCTGTCACACAATACCATTTTCCCCCTTCCAAAACAAGAGGAAAACAATTCCCTTTTTTTTTTTTGCTACTTCAGCTCTTTTTCCGTCCCATACACTTTCCCCACTTTTCCTCGGAATTTTCCAGTCGTCTGTGGCGGAAATGTTGGCAGGCTACAAAAAGAGAGACAGCCACCAAAAGTGAGACAGATGCAATTTACCGGAGCACAATGGATGAGGTGAGCATTAATGCACAAATGCGACACCTAGAGTCAGGAAATTGCTAGGAAGCGACAAGTACGGAAATGAAATTGTGATCTATTGTTGCAGGCACAATTCCTGAAAGCTTTCTCCACTTGCCAATAAAAACAAAGTTAAAACAAGTTTAAAATCCAAGCTAGCGGATAATCAAGCATACAAATAATTGGCGCCCAACGTGGGGCAGTGTTAATGGCGTTCAGCCCTTGGCTATTTTTGACTTCAAAGTCTATGTTAAATGTAACGTATATAACACCCATACTCACTACTAAGGAATACTAAGTATTTTAAACTTAATCACAAAAACCGAATACAAAATTCCAGTCACCACTTCTCGCATATATGTACTTCCTCAAACATCGCAAATTCATTTCCTTTTCGCAAACAAATCTTTGCAGACTCTCAATCAATGCGAATCACATGGCGAATTGCAATGATAGCAACACGCAACAACAGCGACAACGCAATTCAACAACAATACTCGAAAACAACACCAATGGCATTCAACAATGACGGAGTGACAGCTGTCAAAGCAGACGATAAAATCAACGTTAACAGCAGCTGACTTGAAAAAGGGGTTCTACGGAGGGTGGAATTGGAGCAGACAGGCGAAATGGGGAAAAGGTGGCTTTCCCAAGGACTTTATTTACGCCTCTTCAGTAATCTTGGCTCCGATTCTCCCTCTATAAGTTAAATTAAAGTTATTTCCTTAAAGAGCTTGATAAATCACTTGGAAAGGTAGCACTTATTTTTAAGGTTTTTAAAACGTTACGCATCAACTAAAATTTAACGATTGTATGGAATTGTAAAATTGATTTCTAATTTGTTACTCAAATTATATTATATTGCCCTATTAAATTAGCATACATTTTTTATACAACTGAATGAATTATAAGGTATCAAGAATCCAAAAAGATACACTTTAAAACGGTGTTGCATATGCAATTATCTAATCCAACCTATATCAATCATATTGTTAATCAATACAACCCTTAATTAATTGAAATTCAATTGCAAATCACACTCACAAAGTGGCGTGAAAGTGCATCCATCTTCATCAAATGTATATCCATCGAAAAATCATATACCATTAATTATTCCGTGAATTATTCCCTTCAAACCTTTTGAGCCCTGTCTGGCAATTTTTATAACCTTCTTTAAATGAAATAAGCCTGCGACTCCAAGAGTACCAACCACAATAGCAACAACAAACAGGAAAAGCTTAAGCCTACAGCAACTATTTCCCCCCCTTTCAACGGAAATTAAGGGATACAGTGGGGGAATTGTTTTGAAGAGTACGTACTGAGTCCAAAATGTACCCCCTTTGTAGAGAAATCCTCTAGAAATTAGACAATTTTTCTTTGGAGGTTCAGGGTTGGTAAAGCTGGCCAGAAGCACTTTCCATCGTCATAGCGACAACAAATGCTCATCGCACCCATCATCATCATCATCATCTGAAGCGACAGCTTGGCGGGGTGGCAGACTTATAAGGGGGATGGTATCCCAGAATGAAACGGGGTGTCTATATAAAGTTGCGTTTAAACGGATTTCTTCACATCTCAGCCCGGCCAAGGCAGGGAATTCAATTTAATTTATCAGGCGGCAAAGTAAAAGTCGCAAAGGAAGAAAATGCCTACACGAAGTGAAAAGCCCATTTGATATAAAATACTGATTTACGATTATGGGTCGAATCAAATTAAATTTAATTAAATATTATTTTATAAGAAAAAAGGTTTATAAAATATGAAAAATAAAATAATTTCTTATATTTATAATGCGAAAATAAATGCACATTTAGTAAAATAAAAATGCAATGAATTTTCTTTCTCTGTGAAGTTTATCAACCCTCAAAAAGTGTTGGCAAGCGCTGGGGAATTACTTAAAAAGCAGGAAAATTGTCTTGTTCCTGGCGTATTTCTATTTCTCCTTGGCTCCAAAGCAAATGCAATTAATCATTTTGCTTTTAGCGTTGACTGAAAAGTATTTTAATGCTCAACAGGGTGCACTTGAAAATGTTTGAGGTTTCTGTGGGGGGTTGAGGTTTTCCATGCCCAAATTTGTTGACAATTAAGTGTGACCACTTCAAATTTCGGCTTATAAATCCATTTGTTCCCTGACTGGTCAAAGTTAAATAAAACACAAAGAACAGCCAATGTGATGACCCCGACAAAACCGGAATATTTCGTTTTAATCATGTGTGCGTGTCCTGTCATCTAATTAGGCTTATTTGCATAAAGTCCAACCATTCTTCTGACCATCCATCCATCCATCCATCCATTCATCTATCTATCTGCATCCCTTTTGTCGGCGTTGACCTTTTGCCTTTCCGACACATTGGACAAGGGAATTTCATTTCAGTTTGCGGTCAGTGCATCTAATTCTTCTCTGGGGTTGCATGCAACTCGTTACCATACCTCACCCATCTATTAACTGCGCCCCATTTGATTTGTGTATTTTGAGCATGCGGGTGGGGGCGATTGAGAAACGCTTTAAATTGCCATTTGATTAAGTTACCATGTGGGCGATGAAATGAGCTACGTAAAATTAACTAGGAAATTATCAAATTAGGGAGGCAGTATCTGTGTCATATTTCGTGTTAAACGTCTTGTAATCACATCGTCGGAAATTATATTAAATTGATTAAATTGACTAAACCGCTTGATATTTTACTCTAGGAACATTGGAAATTCAGAAACAATTTACAAATATAATAAATGGGTACTTTGAAAGTAAAACAAAGTAGGATAGCATTGAATTGATCCTCTGTAAATGGTTATTATATTTGTTATACTTCCTAAGAAGGGAATATTATTAGTTTAGGAATGTTGAAATTAAAACACAAAACACCTAAATGTACTTCGTATTTTTTCAAACCCTTTAATTAACTGGATGTTTCTCTGCACATTTAAGAAAAATAAAAACAACTATTATTTTTATTCTTCCCAATTCTTCTTTTTGTACATTAACTCTGAATCTTTCGTAATTTTCTCCGCTCCTTGCAACAATCATTCTACCTTCTTATAATTAATTTCTTTTCTCTTTCTCCAGTTCTTTATCTCTTCCCGTTGAGGAAGTTGCTGTTCATTAGGAACGGATCTATTACAAGAAATCCTTTCCCCATTAACTTTTCCTTGCACACAATTCAATCTCTATCCATCTCACTCAGGCCCCATCTACCCTCTCGCTTGCTCTTCCTCTAATTGCAATGCCTTTGTCAGGGCCAATTGGTGTTCCACTTAGCACCTCTGCCTGTGGGGGAAAGAGATCGAGTATCACAGGGAATGAGACAGACGGAATGAAACAAAAAAAAAAAACAAAAAATTACTGAAAACGCATAGAAAAGAACAGAATGGAAATAAATTTGTTGTTGTGTGAGTTGAAGGACAGAGGCAATGTGGTTTACACTGAGAGAAACCCAAAGTTTGGTAAAACAATAATTTAATAGCGAAAAAAGAAAAAAAAAAAGAGAAAAAAAGAAAAACAAGGAAGAACGCTATAGTCGAGTACCTCGACTATCAGATACCCGTTACTCAGCTAAAGGGACCAAAGGGAAATGGAGATATGCAAGCAGCAAAGCGAGATTTAAATGCGCCACCTACCGGCGGAAGACAGATTTAAGCATTGTGGGCGTTAGGGTAGGCGTGGCAAATTTTTTTTTGGATCAATCGATAGGCATTGACGAGACCAATACATTTCAGTTAAAATTTTTAATCTAGCATAAAAATTGTGGGCGCCACAGGCTTGGGCGGTTTGTGGGCGTTAGAGTGGGCGTGGCATATTCGCATAACAAACTTGCGCTGCGTACAAGGCTACGGAATCTAAATCTGAAATCCCAATACTCTATCTTTGATAGTTTCCGAGATATCCGCGTTCATATTTACGATTTTTTGAAGTTTGTGGGCGGTTTGTGGGCGTTAAAGTGGGCGTGGCAAACTTTTTTTTGGATCAATCGATAGGTATTGATGAGAACAATACATTTCAGTTTAAATTTTTACTCTAGCATCAAAACTGTAGAAGCCACAGTTTTGGGCGGTTTGTGGGCGTTAGAGTGGGCGTGGCACTCTACTGAAACAAACTTGCGCTGCGTAAGAAGCTCAGGAATCTGCTCGCCAAATCTCAATAGCCTAGCTTTCATTGTTTCCAAGATCTCAGCGTTCATCCGGACAGACAGACAGACGGACAGACGGACAGACGGACAGACGGACAGACGGACAGACGGACATGGCTAGATCGACTCGGCTAGTGATCCTGATCAAGAATATATATACTTTATGGGGTCGGAAACGCTTCCTTCTGCCTATTGCATACTTTCCGACGAATCTAGTATACCCTTTTACTCTACGAGTAACGGGTATAAAATAAGAAGAAAAATAAGAAAAAAAAGAAGAAAAAAGAAAAAAATGGAAAAGAACCAACATATATTATAACCTTTATCTGAACAACAAAACATGCACTTCAAAAGGGTAAAAAAAAATGTTAATATTAACCCAAGCAATAAAGCTCTAATCAGAAAAATGAAACCATGAAGAAAAACGAAAACATTTAAATAAGAAAATATTTTTTCCAGTGTTTTCGCCCAAGCACCAGCAGAAGCTGCAACCGAGGCAGAAGCATTTAAAAAGCGGAAATCAGGCAGACGGCATAAATAAACCGCATAGAGCCCCACACACACACACACATGCACATGCACACCCAGATACGTAATACTGGTAGGTGTGCTAAAAAGAGACGGAAACAATAGAGTGCGAAAGAGAAGACGCAGTTGCCTGGTGCAGACAGATAAACCAGAAAGCTTTGTCTTAGCCTAGTGGGCTCCACTCCTCCTTCTCCTCGACTCTCTTCCTTTTCTGTGGGGGGGGGGGGGCTGTCAGGGGTTAAGGCCGACCTTTGTAGTGGAACCCCCCAAGCTCCTCTTCTAATCCCTGGATCCCATCTGTCTTACCGTCTACATCTCCATCCAGCTGTTTTAGTGCCAGGCTAAGCGTTTTTAAATGCATTTAAATGCAGCGAGTAAGTCTATGCAGGGCCAAGTGCATGAATAAATTTTGATAAGGCTTTCATGCACCAAGAAAACAAAAGTGCCAACCCAAACGAAAACAATCTGTTAAGTTTTTTTTGCTGATCTCTATGATCAGTAACATTTTCCAAACAACATATTACAATCTTTTATATTTTTAAAGCCCCAAACATAATATATCATAATATTTTTTCAGGGGAAGGCACTCTGTCATTAGTAACCATTCCCAAAATACATAAAACAATCTTAACATTTTTGGAACCCCAAACATAGTATATCATAACATTTTTTAGGGGTAGACACTCCCTATCATCATCATCATAACTTTTTCCTAACTACATAAAACAATCTTTTTCATTTTTGAAACCCCATATATAGTATATCATTACATTTTTTTAGGAATAGACACTCCCTATCATTAGAACCTTTTCCTAACTAGATAGCTCTTTTGAAGAAATATTCGAAAATGACATGGCTGAGAAAATAAAAAAAAGCGTATATAAAATTGTTAGAAATTAAATATATGTTTTAATAAATGCATATATGTCTGTGCGATTCAAACCTCACAATTCCCTTGGAGTGTTTGCGACTTGTCTTGCCTTTGTCTTCGTTTGACAATAAACCTGAATTATTTGCAACAATGAGATGGATTTCCCCCACTCTTGGCAATTTTCCTATATGCATATGCACATATATTTGTATGTGTAGCTTGCCTAAGAGCATTATTACGACAAGTTGAGTGCTTTTCAAGTGGCAACAGACCTAAACCCCGGAAAACTCCAGAATTTCTTCCATTTCTTTCAGTGGTGAGAGTTCACAGCGATGAATTTTCTTCCCTTTGGGGATAAGACATTGTCACCATAGTGTGTGGGTGGAAGACTACCATTATTCAGATATGTACGAACCTGAAATGATAAGATGAAAACGAAATTTACTATCAAGTGTTACCAGGCATTGAACTTTAAATAGATTCTACCAGCTCTATGTACTTATCCGTATGATAAAGTAAACTTAGATTTAGATATAATATCCAAGGTTAAACCATGAGATCTATCTTTAATCATAGCTCAAAAGTTAAAAGATTAAAAAGGATGACAATGTGCTAATAATAATAATTTCTTAGAAAACATCAAAGACTACCTACAGCTTAAGTTTTGTTTACTCGGAAAAGCGGGGCAGCTGGGACAAAAGCCAAGCCATCCGACAGCTTAATCGAATGTCATGACCAACTGCAGCACAAATTGTTATTGCCTCATTATAAATAATCCAAGCCCCCGGTCCAGAAGCACCCATCCACCCACCCTTCCACGTTTCCATATTCTCCTATGCCCTCTGTCTCTGCGTAATTGCTCTAAGCGCTGTTAATGTCATTTGTTGTTGCCATACGATTTAACCCCCGGAACCCTGGCACATCGAGACCCAAAAACTAGAGCACACAAATATCTCAATTTTCCGCTGGTGGTGGCAAAAGCTAGCACCAGAACATTGGAATATCAGTTGGAATTGGTACAACCAGAGGCAGGAGCTCCTGGTGCAGCAATAAATTAGCATAAACCCGACACGTAGCCCACCTTGTGACATAATACCCGAAAGATGGTCCCAAAAAAAATATAATAGAGGGCTGGTTAGACCGCCACATATGTTGGCCTTTTCATTCGTCATCTGTGTCAGCCGGCTTTTTGGTTCCTTCAATCATTTTTGAACAGATGTTGAGGGACGTTTGATATGTTTGTTTGTTTTTCTTTGGTTTTTTAGTCTTTATGTTTAATTTTAGGCTTTCCAAAATAAACCCAAAATTATCCCAAGTAGTCATCCATTTAGTAGGTTTAAAGCCTAAAATCATTCTAACCGTAATTCTATGTTAATTTGGGTTTATAATATCAACCGGATATTATTATTTGCTCATTAACAATGAGTACTAATTGTTTCCTAGAACAATGTAGTATAGAATGAAGTTATCTTTTTTTTTTAAATAAACTTTAACATGGCCTGAGGCGTTTTCCAAAAATAAATTATGGACGGGTGGGCAACGCTATCTGTTTTTTCGTCCTCCATTGTTCTCCATCTGAGCTGTCAACAGGCTGGATGGCCAATCGAATGCCAATCGATAAATAATAAAGGCAGCCTGATCGAACCACCCCAGGAAGCCTTCTCGCACCCCTCGATTTCCATCATATTTGGTTCCCTCCCCCCTATTTTTTACTTATTCCACCCTTGGGAAAAGCCGCGCGAGATGCGTGCCAAAAAAGTGTTAAAAACGCGTTCCATAGGGGGAGAAAAAAGGCAAAAAAAATCTGCTTTGATTTCTCTTTTTGCATTGGGTTTTCCCTGGTACCCTTGAACTCGGGCTTATCAGGCAATCGCAGATGGATAATATGTCAATATACTCATGAATTAATTTAATTTTTTTTAAATCTTGGGATCTGTAAAATTTTTATTCTTTAAACAAGGCTAAAAAGAGTGAAGAAGGTATTACCCCAAATTTACTGGATGAGTAATACTTTATACAGGGTACACCATCCTTCGATGCCATAAAAAACTCTAACGTAATTTAGCTGTTTATTTTTTTTTATATCCGAAATTCCATAAAAATTGGCAATAAAATACTTTTCCAATGAAAAGCCCTTTTACACACACACACGTGTCCAACTGGCCATTAAAAGAACTTTATCCCCGAAAATTGCCAATGGTCATTGAATCGTTAGCCCTTTAATGTGCTGATAACCCCAATCACAAGCTAACAAACTCGCTCAAAATATCGCTGGCAGACACACCATATCATATAGTCACGGTTGACTTATGAATTATGGCCATGTAAGCTGATTGCTGCGTTTAAGAAACGGCTTAAGGATGCACCTCCAATTTCCACATGCAACAGAACGGAGCCACCCACAACCTTTCGCAAGTACTGACATAACTGTCAACAGTGGGTGCACTGGGAAAAAAAGTTGTTAATAAAAAAAATAATAATAATAAGCCTTATGGTAGAAAACCATTTTAAGTTTTAATGGGGGGAAGTCAAGTTATATTTAAATAAAACTTTTAATTGATTTTAATTATTTTAATAAATATTTAAACTTAAGAAGTGGTCTTAAGACATGAATATTTCTACTTTTTTTGTGTGGGTAATTTGCATAGGGTATCTTATCGGTGACGTACGCTGTACGTGTGTCGGCAGAGGTTGAGCTTTATGCAACCCTGCCATTATAACCATTTTAAGTGGGGTAGTCAAGTTGCAATTAATTTGTTTCTTTATTTAATTTTAATTATTGTAACACATATCTTGAACTTAGGAAGTGTTCTCATTATCTTTGTCTTAAACTCTGAAAAAATGTTGTGGCGCCCCCTGGTGGATGCGAACCATCATCGTTGTAGTTATCATCTGAAAGTCTTAAGTATTCTCGACCCATTTTGAACTTTTTCCGAAGTTTGTGATAATTTTGCCAGTGTTTGGCAAACTTGCGTCAAATTGAATTTGCCGGGAAGACGCTGTTGACTCCTCAGTGCACTTTAGCACGTATTCCTAATGGCGGATGGGATGGTAAGGGATTTGGGATGTGGCATGAGTTGCAAGTGGCGTATGGGGTATGTGCAAGGGAAAAAGAATGGAAATGTTTATGCAAACAGTTTAAGTCACGAGTGAAGTTGGCAGTTTGGATGGTTGGTGGGGGGGTAGGGTAAGACAGGTGGAAATGGAAATGGTGGCCACAGGTGTAGCCAAAGCCAACTGTGCGAAATGTTGCCATTTCCATGCTAAACGTTATTTAGCGTCTAGTTACATGCTCCACAAGCCCTGGAGCACATCCTCGGAATATTCGCACTTCTTTTCTGCTGGCGCATAAAGCACCTCAATTATGGAGTCCATAGCCAGGTCTGGCGGGTGATTGGGTTACAAACGATGAATATGCAATGCGCAGGAACTCATTCATCCTTGGTATGTCCAATTTAACTTCCTTTTGGAAAGCCAAATCAGTTGCAGTAGTTCAAAGTTTTTGTTGTCACTCTGAAATGTAATTTAGTTTGAGGTTTTACTACACAACACAAAATTAAACGGGTTAAATTTACCAATACGGATAGTTACGGAACTGTACAAAGAGGTAAACAACTATTAAGAATAGTGACGTGTTTCAAATCAGTTGCAGCTGCTGAAAGTTTCTTTGTCACTCTGAAATGTAATTTAGTTTGAAGTTTTTCTATCCACCAACAAAGGTTTTGGGTTAAATTTACCAATACGGATAGTTACGGAACTGTTAAAAGAGGTAAACAACTACTAAAAATAGTGACGTGTATCAAATCAGTTGTTCAAAGTTCAGTTCAAAGTTTTTTTGTCACTCTGAAATGTAGTTTAGCTTGAAATTGGTCTACCCAAAAATGTTATCAGTTAAATTTACCAATACGGATAGTTAGGGAACTGAAAAAAAAGATAAACAACTATTTAAAATAGTTACGTGTATTTTATTGAACTATTTAACAGTAAAACCACTGTAAAATGGTAAGTTGTGTGTATTTTGCTATTTATTCGTTGGTTACAAAGTCAATTCGATGGCTTGGGACCATTTAACTATTATATTGGTATATTTTTTTCTCCTGTGTAAGGGAATTAAACAGAATAAAATGTTTTTTGCCATTCAAATTTTTTTTTGTTTTTGTTTTTAGTTTACAAACCGCTACCTCTTAAACTAAAGAATTTCTAACAATTCTCTCAAATATCTTTTATCCGCTCTGTTATTATATCGCCCCTTGAAAATATCACTGTCATTTAAGAGCAAACTAATTTCTCGCTTTATTCGTTTATCGATGGCAAATAAATGTCTTGCCTTTATCTTCAATGCTGCCCCTCGTTCAACTAATTAAATTGATGGACCATGTGGAGTGGATTAACTTGCAACCCCGATTCGATTGAGTTTGAGGTTTCCGCATTCCGATTTCGAATCCCAATCCGAATCCGACTGTATATGTACATCCCAAGGTCAGTGAATTGTACACACTCGAGAAGTTCTTCGGGGGTGGACAGTTTTTCTAGCCACCCTCGCTATATATTTGACGCTTCTTGAGCACGGGAAAATAAAACAGGAACAGAAAAGAATTGCGTTTCACAAAAGGGCACTGAAAAAAACATTGGCTCTATCAATTTTTCATATATTACAATAGTGATATAATATTTATTAGGCCTAGGCACTAAGCCTAAGTTTTAATTCCGAAAAATATCTTGAATAACAGATCTAACCAATAGACTTTTCATTTATTTGCTTCTATTTTTTTCAGTGCATTGGCAGCAGCAGCCACTAATAATTAAATCGACAAATGAATTCACACCCTTCGAACGACATGAGAATAGAACCCAACTAAATTACGATCGTGCTGGCCAAACAGTTTTTCTAAAGGGAGTTTTTAGTTTTCCCCCATTCTGGAGGGTTGACGAATTCCCGAAATTTCAAGGCCAATGACATCGGTCACTCTTTCCGGCTATGGGAAATCATTGATGCGATCCGATTTGTCTTTTCTATTCATTCTTTTCCTGTTCTGATTCGATTTTTGGGTGGATTCGGATTCAACTCCAGTTGGCTTCATTATTATAGAACGTGTATGTACTTTGTATCCTTATAGAGGTGGTTTTCCATAATTTGGATTGGAAATAGTTGTATAATAGTTGGAAAAATTGGTTAGGAGTTGAACTATATTTATGAATACACTTTAGAAAGGCTTACAAGTTATCAAATATTACAAATACCACAAAAAAAGTATTCTCCTTCTTCTATTCTTTTAAAATTTTGGATTCTATGGCGATTTTGGTTCAAAATTTTAGAAAACATCTTTATCATATAGTATTTCCTTTTCTAAAAGGTTATAGATATTTCTTAGAACTAGATAGAAATAGAGAAATATAAATAAGAGCTTGTAAACCTTGTTTAAGATTATGTTTAAAACTTATTTCAAGTGTTCAAGACTACGTACCCCTACATATAATTTCTCCCCCAAATTGCTGACCTAGCTCTCGCCCTAGTATTCTCTAGTATTCGTAGCCACTTCAACAGCCCAAATCACCTTATTTTCCCCTGTCAAAATATAGAATAAAACAGACAACCTGTCAGTTTGGGCCAAGTGACAGGCGTCGGGCGCAGAACTATCCAATAAACTGATTGACAAGCCTGGAAAAAAAAACTCCAATGGTGCTAATGCGGCCATATGGAGGGATTCACTGGGCTCATAAGAATTTTCGATGATTTCGCAAGATTTTCTACTGGCTATAAAAACGTCAACGGATGGGGGGGAGAAATGTGGGGCTCACAAATGAGCCGCAACTGTGGAGAAAGAAAATAAGGGAAAATTCAGAGTGTGATTTCCCGGCCACCCTTTGGAAAATTAGTTCTCGCCTGCTCCTGCTGCATCTGCATCTGATTTTCCCCTTTTAAATGCCTTCCCCACCGCCTCCAGATGAAACAATTTACAAACGCGCAGTCAATAAATTTCAATTAAGCAAACAGCAACTGCAAAACAACGCCCTCCCCCCATTTTCCATTGCATTTTCTCATTAGTTTTTTTTTTTATTATTATTTTCCTGTCTGCTTGTTGCTTTTGTTCATTTGGAATTGCGAATTCCTGTATACAAACGGATCGGGATTTACGATTGCAGGGCAGAATGTACAAGTATCGATTTTAATTAATAAAAGTTGGCGTAATCATAAATGGAGTCAATGATAATTAAAAAGGGGAGTCAAAGAACATGGTTTAATATCAATAGAAACGATTAGGTTAAGGACTCTAACCAATCTAAAGAAAGAAAGTATAACAATACGTTATATTAAATATTTTTATAATGATGATATAATAGCTAGAAAAATAACATGGGATATAATATTATAATATTTTGTGAAACCCTCCAACAAAACTAATTTTGAGGATTAAAAGTTGACTTCGGGATTAAATAAAATGAACAAAAATCGCATGGGTTTTATTTTCAGCTATAAAATGGACCAAACTTTATACACCACATAATCCAGTCCATTTTGGTCCACTTTTGGCCACGAGATTTCAGCTCTCCATTTTGCACGATGCCATTTTATCGACCTTTGCCACAGAATTCACAAGTAATTAGGAAGCAGACATTTCATGTATGAAACTTTTCGCATACAAAAATTATGACTTTCATAATGCTCAAGTGGCGGCAGGAACTAGTGCAGTCTCCTTCCGGCAGCCCATACTTGGATAATTACTCCCCTTCAGTGGGAAGAAACCTCCCCGCTTATGATTCATGTCTACAGTAAACTAAATATTAAGTGACTTCATATAGAACTCACCCACACATATAGACATACAGACGCGTTCAAAGTAGTAGAAGCTTGCGATTGATTTTGTTAAAAGGGAGGTATTAGAACTAGGACTTTTGGTACCCAAAAAGGTTTTTCTATTTTAAAATAAAATGGCATAAGTAAATGTTAAATATATAGTACTTTTAGCATTAATTATTTTATTTTCGTTTCATAACAATAAGTACGTTTCATAACTACTAAGTGACTTCATATATTATAGAATTTAGAAGTTTGCGATTGATTTTGGAAAAGGGGGGTATTAGAAATAGGACTTTTGGTATTTAAAAGGTTTTTCTATTTTAAAATAAAATACCATTTTAAAACTTGGAAATAGAAAATGTTAAGTATAGGATTTTTAGCATTATTTATTATATTTTGGTTTAAAAAAATAATGTTTTCTCAAATTTTGTATAAATATTTTAAATAACAATTTCAATTAAACTCGATGATATAATAGATATAGCATTTTAACGCGTTGATTGTTCCATTGTTGCTTTATAACTAACCCATTACTATTTCCCTCACCGCAACTGTGCATACCTGGATATATAAATTTGGGTCTGCGTTTTATATAGCCCGAGTTGGGCGGAAAAGTCACCCTTATATAGTGGGTGAAGTGAAACGAAAAACGCCTCACGGGAGCAAACACCGTTAGAGCAATTTCGTTTTCGGTTCTTTTCGGGCTTTTGTTGCGGAACAGCGAAGAATTCTGAATGGCCCAAACATTTCCCCCAACCAAAGTTCTTGTTTTTGCAATCAGAAACTATACCAAAAACCAGGGAGGGTTTGTAAACGATTCCCCCAGGCATTAATCGATCATCGAAATAAAGTTCGAGTTGAAAATGGACCAAGTTATAGAAACACTTTCCCCCTTTCGGAAAAACCGCAATTTCGTTGCAGCTTAATATCTTTGCATTTTCCTTTTCGATTTTCTTTTTTTTATGACGCATTTTGATGCAGCATTTCCGGCATTTGACTCTATTTTCAGTATCTGTTTGATGTCTGGAAGCGAGACGAGGTTGCAACTCATCGAAAAATATTGTTGCAAGATATTTTTAAGACTCTCGCAAAAAGATCTGGAAAATATCAGACACCATAGAACCAAAAGAAGTTAAGTTTTAAAGGGCTATTTAAGCAGAGATCTTGGAATTTATAAACAGAATCGTTTACAATTCTGGGTTAATAAGGAGTTCATTTCCACTCAATACTACTTAATACTAATAATATTTAAGCAAATACCAACTAGTTCGCTGGGAGACCTTCACTTTTTTCTGCACCGAAAAAATTCCGACGTTCTTATCTGATTTGAAAATGTTCTTAAAAATAGAACGACATTTTTAAGTTGAAAATGTTTTTATTTTGCTCGAATCAAGTTGAATTGGCGGTATTTAAGTACATTGTATGTACAAATAAACTATTAGTTCAGTCCTTAGTGTATACTTATCAAAAAGTTGTTAAATAAACTCAATTTAACTTTTCTCTTCTCAACATTTCGTTCTTATATTGATAACAAAATGTACTTATACGGTTTCTAAGAACGAATGTTCTCAATTCAAGAACCATGTTCTTAGATAGTTTTCTCTGTGTACATATCTAACTGACTCATATTCAAGTTCCACTTGAACGCGTATTATTAATCTTAAATAAGATCAATTAGTCATGCCATCAGAGGGTTAATAAGCTCAAGCTCAACTTGGTTTAATTGTTACCTAATTTATGCACATTTTCGAGTAGAATTTGGCTGAAAAGCAAAGGGGTGTCTTGGCGTAGAAGGGGTGGGAACCCAAAGGTTTTGGTGTCAATTGCATGACAGTGCAGGGTTGCATTTAATTGCCATTCTGCACTGACTTCTTCTTCCCACCTCTAGGTCCCTTCTCAAGTATTTCTTTCTGGCGAATATCTGGAGTCTAAAATTCCCCCCCCCCCATTTCAATGTTTTTGTTTCTGTTACGGTTGACACGTGTCCTGAACATGGAATGGGTGTGGTTTGAAGAAAATTGTGTCCTATCTGTGTGTTCTGGCCGGCATTTAATTACCCAGCACTTCCTCTTTCAACCAGTGTCACAGAATCTTGCTGGGATAATTGTTTTTAATTTTTTTGCGTAAGACCCATTTAATGCTCCATTTAAGTTGACCATGTTTATTATTATACACGGTTTGTTTCTTTTAAATGGGCGGTTATATTATATAGATAACGATTTTATTATTATCAAAAAACAACTTTAGTTAAGTCTATTTCTATTTAATAATAGTCACTAGCATAAATCGTCAGATATTTTATCAATTTAAACAGAAAAGCATATACAATAAAATTACCCCATGGATGTGTTCTTGCTTTAATGAATGCCTGTATATACTTGTGTTTACTATTCGACTGAGACGTGACTTATGGCCACCAGCAACGAAATAAGTTAAGATTGTATGTGACCGAATGGCAAATATTTCTGGCCATTTATCGGTGCAATGAAAAAAACAGCGGCCGGGTAAACAGCATGAACAACTGAAAAACCCATTTAAATGGATCTACCGGGAAATTAGAATGAGAAAATATAGGTATATGTGGGGCAGCACTAGCCGTTACGCTTCAACAATTTCGTTAAACGAATAAAAAATTTGTCAATGTAAAATGTAACCGAAATCGAATTCGAACCGGTTAACAGCGGGTTGGCAATTCATACCAAGTCGTGCCCACATCTATAATAAATAACACCCAGTACTATCCAGTAAAAAATGTTTATAATGTGTCTATGTATAGTTTCACGATACAAGCCAATAATAAACAGTATACAACGTTTTCAATACCATATAATGAATCAATAATATTTATTTACCGTAGAAAAGAATGGAATTTGTAAGCCAAGTTAATTGTTGTAATGCTACCTCTATGAAAATTGGATTCGTGCAAAATTGCAAAAGTCGAAAGCCAATTAGAAAAATTGCAAGTCTTACCGATTACATCGCAAAGTTGGATGCACAATTCGGGGAATCGGTTATGAAATTAATATGCAAAACAGAAACCAAAACTAATGCAGCACGAAATAACCATTAGAGATATAAAGCATGCATGGTAGTGCAGATAAGATAAATCTGGTAAAACCCTAGAGAATTCAAAATTTATCTTTACATCATAATTGGAAACCAATAAATGGATATCTAATTTGTAATCCATATGTATGATTATTAGTTTTTTATTTTATTTATCATTATATTTTATATCTATATGTAAATTCCTTTTTTTCTGTATTTGAAAATAGATTGGTTTCTTAAGAGTGTACAGGGTATATAGTATTTTTACTTCATATCTCTCTTACACACGACTTGAGATGCGAAATGCAAAATCTTGTTTGGGGTTTGTACTTTTTTTGCAATGATTTTGCTTTTGTTTGTTGTTTCCTCAAGGTCTTTGATTGAGGGAGAGTTTGTTTGCTTTTAGTACTCCATACAGTGAGACAGATACATCCGCATAAACAATAACGAAAGGCAAACATGATGCAAAATAATTGAATTTAATTAACATGGGAAAAGACAAAAGACAAAAGTGACGAAGATTTTCATGTGGGTGAGGCAATGAGGGATCAAAAATAAATAAATAAATAACTTTCGACAATGTTAGCAGAACGTTGCTGCATTGATTGTCTCCAAATGTTTAATTAAGTACATTTCATAAACATGTTGTCTCCTGATGGTATTGTTTGTTTCACAATTGAGGTTTCAGAATATGTGTATTATGTGTGTATATGGTTTCAATTGTTTCGTTTATTTTTATTACCAGCTAAAAGTTAGTAGGTATAATACGTTTTTAATTCCCTATACCGCAGTTAAATAGTATTATTGAGTAGGCTTACATGGTTCTATAGAGCTCAATTTTAATATTAAGGATAAAAAAGCCTGTATGATATAGGAAGTTTCATAATCAAAATATTAAATTAGTTTACAATTGTCTAGCAAAGTGATAAAATTTATTTTCATATCATTATTTTTCATATCTTTGTAAAGAGAAATAAAAGTTCTATAGATCCTAGCATTGTTCTTGAAGATAAAACCACTTACTAAAAATAGTCTATTGGATAGTACTTTTTTCTTGACAAAGAACTTCTTAGTGGTACCCGGATATCTATAAATCCAACCGATGTTGTTTTTTGTAATTTTCATATCCTAGTTAAACAAAAGTTATTGTTGCATAGATTCTATCATTGATCTTGAGATTAAAAAAAAACATAAGTATCCGAAAATTCACCGTCTATAGTATTTGTTTTTTGTGTCATTATGTTTTGTAATTTTCATATCCTAGTTTAACAAAAGTAATTGTTCCATAGATTCTATCATTGATCGTGAGATTAATAACAAACATAAGTATCTAAGTATCCAAAAAATCACCGGCTATAGTGTTTTTTTATCATTATTTTCAGTAATTTCATCTTTTAGTAAAGAAAATGTATAGTTCCATAGATCCTAGCATTGATCTGGACTACAAAAAACATACTAGTGAAAAAAAGAGTGCTAGATTGTAGGTTTTTCTTGGTAGAGAACCCCTCAATGGTATCTTGGTATCTATAATTCCACCCGCCATTGTGTTTTGGCCATGTTTCTGGCTTTGTTCGCTTACCTTTAGAGTAAATGCTGCCAGAAATGCTAAGCTCCAGAGCCAGCAATGTTGTGGAACGGCTTTTTGCCTTTTGAGTCGGATTCTAGTAGTGGCTTTACTTAGCTGGTACAACATTTTGGGGCCGTCGTTTTGCTTTTTTCGCTGTTGTTTTCCGCTCCGGACTCTCTTTTGTTGTCTGACTCTATTTTTTTTGTTAACTTTGCGATTTTTGTGCGATTTTTGGATTGTGTATTTCGCTAGTTTCCTTTGATTTCGGGCATTTTAAGCGCGAGTTTAGTCTTAACTTTAATTAAATGCATTGTTTTCAACAATTTTCTCGTCAGCGCGGTAAAATTTTGTATTTTCTTGTGAATCCAATTGGTTGAAATTTTGGGTTTTTTATTTAGAATTTATTAAAACATTTTATTTGTGGTCTGCAAGAGAAAATAAATTATAAATAAATGTGGAAGAGCGATGGCAAGAAGGAGACAGGAAGATGGTGTTGCCATCTCGCTCTCTACCTGCTCTGCTCTCGGTCTTCCTCTTCTTCAACACTTTGCGCTTGCGCCAAAAGCTTTTTATCAGATATTGTATCTTTTTCTGCGACTTGTTTCTATATCTCGTTACAGTGGATATTTTGATTTTCTAATCAAGTTTAAAAATATTTAAAAAAAAAAGAAAAAGTTTATACAATTATTGTAGATACCTTTATAGAAATTGTTTCTTTCATAGAACTTATTCAAAGTCAATACTCTGCCCTTCATGAAATATTCATTTTTAGTTGGGCATTCCAAGAACAAATAATAATTAAATCGCGGTTTTATTCAAGTTTTTAAAGCAGGACTGTTTGATTATTCAACACATAAATTTTATTTAAATCCTAATCGCAGATAAGTGCTAATTAATTGCACAGTCTTGTGCTGTTGCAAAAAAAAAATTGCCGATCAACAATTTAGCCTCCGCTGACGTCATTGAAATATTTAAAATCTCGCCAGGAAAAAAATAAAATAAATATGAAAAATAAATAAAAATAAGCGCCGGAAAACCAGTTCTGCGAAATGGAAACGATGCACGGAACGAAATTCTGAATAAATTCTATGCATTTCTCATTGTGAAAATGGTTACTTAAAATGGTAGTATTTTGACCAAATTCAATCTCAAATAAGGTATATGTACATACTTTAAAATGATTCTTGACCCATTTTGATGCATTTTGGCCAATATTGAGTTATATTTAAAAAAAACAAAATTAGCCAGCTAAGAATTAAATGTTATTTATCATTAGTATCATTTTTAAATGTGTAAATATTCTTTCTTATGGCTCTTTAAATTTTGAATATATCCCAATTTCGTTCTGTGTATGTTTTGTTATTGTTGCTATTTGTTGTTGTTTCTGGCGCTTGGCAACATTGCCATGCAAAAAAGACCTTCAACTTTGTTGCAAAGAGAGGACAAGAGAGAAGAGCAGATTGATATGATTGATCTCGGGAGACAGAGAGCGACAGAGAGAGAGAGAGAGAGCGAGAGCTTTATGATCTCGACACATAAAACACAAAAACAAAACAAAACAAGTTTTTTTTAACGTATTTCTTCACTTCTTATTTATTGTTGAATTTGGGACAAGTTTCTTTATTGCGGCTGGAATTTTCGCAATTTATATTGATTATTTAAGAGGTTACTTGGAAACAAAAACAACTAAAAAGCCGAAAGATAACAGGAAGTGGAGAAATTTGCCGCACACAACAACAACAAGTCAAATGAGGCTGTGAGTGGAAGAGAGAAAGCAACGGCATGCCAAAAAAGTAAAATAAAAAAAAAAGTTGCGTAGGTGTTGCTTCTACCTCACTCGCACTGTCTGCCCCCCCCCCTCTCTGACCATCTCTCTCTTTTTGTTATTATTGTTGCACACACACACGCACGCAGACACAACAAACAACTCTCAATTTCTGCTTTTACTTTAAGCTTTATTTCTTACGTTTTCCACTGCGTTTCTCAAATTTTCTCATTCAACACGCCACCAAAAACAAAATCATTTAAATATATACACCGAAATTTTTGGGTAAATTTAAAAAAAAATTTTCGTGTTGGTTTTAAAAAAAAAAATAAAACAAAAAACGAGCACTGACACACGCGCACGCACACGCGACAGAAACACAGACGCAGAAAGAGCGGAACGGACAACAGCAATAGACAAAAGTTGCGTTTTTCGAGCGCTTGTCTTTCCTCGTCCGTCCGCAAACGTTTGTAGAACGGCGCAGCACGAAGAAATTTGATTACTGCGCTGCGATTCGCAGCCCCTGAATTTAAAAACGCGAAAAGACAGACCAGGGTATTTTTATTTTCTACATTTCGGCGCGGTTGGCGAACGGTCACACCAGCTGATTTCAAATTTGCTTTGCCTCTCCTTTCAACAGAAATGTTACGATTTTTTAATGTTAGGAAATCTTTTATCTCCCTTTTTTACTGACACTTACCGTTTTTTTTTTATTTATTTGATTGTTTTTATCCCAGCGCTAAAAGCATGTAGCATACTTATAAATTAAGGCGCTAGTCACAAGTGTTAAATATGAAAGTTGAACTTTAAATTGAACTTATATGCTAACAGTTAGTTCGACTCAGATGGTATGAGGACAAATAATTACAAATCTTAATAAATACAATTTAAATATATAATCAGTTTCATTATTACTATTATTACTATTATTTTTTATGTATTTTTATTGCTTACGTTGCTTATGTTCCAACACAAAAATACTGAAAAAATTATTTTTGGGAAGAGAAACCATCCCGTATTCGCTGGAAATGCAATACTCTCATCTTTCCAGCTCACTTTTAGCTGGGTATTTTACACTTTTTAGCTTAAAAACATTACACACAATAAAACTTAATTTAATTTGGGTATGGTCTTCGAAAGGTAAAGTGTGACACTTTTCAAATGCCTTAACGAGTTAACAAACCAAGAATGCGTTCGGTGTAAATGCGTTTCAAATATAGCAAAAACAGCTTGGCGGATGGTCACACCAGCCGATTTCAAATTTCCCTCTCCCCTTTTAACAGAAATGTTAGGAGAAAACGTTTTCTAACATTGCTGTTAATGGAACTGAGTTGGTGAGTTTCGTGTCGCCGTGGTGGGTTCTCTGCAACACCACCGTTATTCGGAAGAGGAGAGTGCAAGCAGGACGGCTATAGCTGCAAATGAAGGCGCGCAAATTTGAATTTAAATATCTACAAAATTGTTTATTTTAATCTTATAAACGTTGTTTAATTTTTTTAAAATTATACTAACCGTGAGGTAAGACCCTACTTGTATCTAAACGTGGCTAAAAATTACTTATTTTCTTAAAAAGTTAGAACACTTAACAGAAACAATTTTTGTGATTTTCAAAGAATCATCTTCCATTAACAATAATTTTATATTTTTTGACTAAAAAAATATAATTCATTATGTGGTCTTTATTCTTTAAATTAAATTTGATATGTTTGTTTGGGATTCTCCTATGCCCAAGCATTTAAGCATTCTAAATATGGTTCCTATAAGAAAAAGTATAACCCCATTAACACTACTTTTATGAATTTACATAGGCAATACAATATAAATTTATTTTAGAAATCAAATATATGCTTATGAATATATGTACTGTCCATAAATTAAATCGAATCTCACCAATCCTTCAAGCTCACAACAAACTTGTACGACTGGAAATTTATTTAACTTTTTACATTTACAAGTTTATGATTTTTTTGCAAGTCTTACATTATATGTTAATTCCTTACATCATTTTTATTAAAAGAAAGTTCATTATTAAATAACGCGAATTAAAAACTCGGCAAACAGGGAACACTTTCTAATTGACAAGGGCGCCAAAACATTTTTGAACACATTGCTATCCACCACTTATTCACCATTTTCAGCCTAATGTAAATTACAAAACATAATAAAATAAAAATAGTTTAATTAATAATTTAATTTAATTATCACCCAATAAAATAATATACTTTTTTACCCACAATAAAAACACTTATTTTCATTTATATAATTTATTATTTATTTACGTTTCATTTGCATGAACTGTTACTGATTATTATAATTAATTATTGTTAATTACGGGCTATTTTTGATTGCTATAGTTTAGCAAGATCTAGAAAAGACATTACACAGTATTATTCTTACGTAGATTATACCACTTGACATTTGACATTACGCTTAAAACTATATTAATATTACTAAAATAAACGAATTTTTGGGGAAAATAACAACGCAAGGAAACAAACAAAATTTAATTGAAGGGATAAACCAAAAGTGTTTAAAGAGTACAACTCGTTTGAACAAACTCTGAACGATTCGCTGGGAAATTAGCATAAGACTTTTAGTTAAATTACGCACTAGACAAACCGAGTAATAATTAAAAATACAAACAAAAAATTGAGCTAAACGAAAAGTTAATAATATATATATGCGTAGTTTGATAGCTAGCAGAATTTCGCTATAAAACATAAAAATAACGAAGCGATAACCCCCCCTAACGACCCCCCAAAACCACCCACCGCCTCATAATTACCACTAGAACCACTTCCCCGAAAAAAATATATGTATACTCCCCTCCGATACGCCGGTGATAAGAACGCAACGCCAAGGACGATGGCAAAGGCTTTGATAACAGGTCACTCTCGCCTTGTGAGTATTGGGCTACAGTAAACTACACCAGCACGAACTTGACCGCCTCTTCTGAATTAGATTTTTATAGAAATTCTAATATTCTTTAAAATGTTATTTTTTTGTTTACATTTTCACTGTTATAAGAAGATATTTTACTGCAGCTTCTCTTACATTTTAAAGTTTATCATGCTAATGTCTTGAAATTTAAATCATTTTAAAAATGATATTCAGTGCGCACTCGAAAAGATTAATATTCGGTCTTGACTATCTAAGCTTTCGTTATTTGGTTAAAATTATAGAAAAAATGTTTCAAATCCTTTTTTTCAAAAGTTTAATTAACACAATTGCTTTTTTTTATTATTCGTTTACTGTGCATTGGATAAAAACATGCTGCCTCTAAATATTCTTTCAAAATTTTAAGCGAATTTCGAGTATAGTTTTTGTGAGTGTATTAAAATTGTCTATATAATTTTAAATATAAACTTTATCAAAGTTTTGTCTTTACTAGTTTTAAATTTGGTATTCAATTTTGTACTTTCGTACTAAAGGGTTTTCCAACACTAACAATTAACGTTTCAACTTTACAAAATCTTAAAAAAATAACCAGACTAGGCAGATTTTTAAGGAAATTTAAAGTTACAAAAATAAATTTTAACTTAAACCATTTAAAAAAAATTTGTTTTTTTGAAGCACATCTAAAATCGATCCTCTGTACGCATTAAAAAATATAAAAAATAATAAATTCAAACTTTCAGGAGATTTTCGAGTTCAATTTAAAGAGGTTTGACTGTGGCGATGGCAAAAAAAATCCGAGCGTTTAGTTTTCATCGATTGCGAAAACGGATTTCTATTAATGAGTCGTTCCTAGCGTTTCCAGACTTAGGGCAAAATAAATATATAATTGTTTGTTTTTTGTACTCTTTTTACACTGGTGTGCGGGGGGCGGAGGGTGATATCTGGGAAATCGGGAAATGGGGCTTAAATTTCAACTAAAACCGAAGCCTTCAAACACACCCATGCACACAGACGCACTCGTGCTCACACACATTCATATTTACAATTAAACGTAATTACATAACGAAGATTATTGATTATGGAACGCCTTTTAGCAGCACACACCGATCGAACTATTTCGCATCAATATAACTTGTAAAATCAGTGATTCCCAAAATGTATCTTCCATTTTTGAATTGCAATCATCGTGATCGATCTATTATTACTGCCATAATCACGAAATATATAAGCCCTGAATTTGATATTCGTATTGAAACTATAAGGAAACCATGTTAAAATATGTAAATCAACGCGAAGCTAATATTTTCGTTTGGTTGTGATTAAGATTGCACTTTGAACAAGTTGAAAAGTAAGTAGTTGAAACCAGAAAGGGCGGGAATTCCCATATAATTACAGAGTTATATCAGAGTTATCATATTACAAACTCTGTTTTTCTTTCTTAATTGCTCCTGTAAGACCAGTTATTATATAGGTACAGAACCCAAATTGCATAAATAAAATGTGTGGAATTGGGAATAACAATATAAGATTTCGAGACTCTAAAAACCATTGTTTTGAACTAACTACTCCTTTCGGTTTGGGCTCATCCTTAAAAGAGTCTGATACATTTTGGGTTTTCACTTGCGATTGGCTTGCATTACATCAAAGCAATGTGAGCTACTAATGGCGTCCCTTTTCACACCCAATTAGAAGGCAAACCCGTCATCGCAGCGTGCTGGTCAGGGTTCGATGCAGCACACTGGGACGCGCATGGAGCGGCTGTGGCGGCGGTGTATTGCTGTGTGGATCGGGCGTATCGGGCGCCTCACTGGCACTCAAACTACTAGCCGGTGACAGAATGCAGGATGCGGAATCAACCTCGCTGAGGCAGCTGCTCAATTGCCGGATCACTCCCTGTTGCGAGGAGTTGCTGCGCTCCTTTAGCTGCTGCCGATCCCGATCCCGTTCGCGCTGCTTCTGATGCTCCTGCTGAAACTTCCTGGCCGCCGTCACATTAACCACACTCACCGACTTGGAAATGGAGCTCTTAACCGATGAGGGAGCCGGCGGCACCAGGGCCAAGGCGGGCGTTGGCGATGGAGCCAGCTCCTCGAGGGTCAACGTATTCGCTGGCGAACTGTAGCCATCGTCCATTAGGCTCTCCATGGGTTGTCCCCCGACCGCATCGCCCGAATCCACACTCTTATGCAGGTTCTCTATCAAATACAGTACAATCCTCTCCAGTTGCTGCGGCGCCTGGGAGGCGGGCAAATCGGGAGTGCTACTCTGCGTGGGCATCTCCGCCTTGATGATGGTCGAGAACTTCTCCTTCATCTCCTGCACCTTCTGCCGTCCCGCCTCCTCGTCGAGCAGCGTGTTGACGCACAGGAATGAGTGCACCTTGTTGGTGCCACGATCGATTTCGAGAAAGCCCTTCGTATGCAGGTAGATGAACCGACCGTTCCGGGATAGCAGACGGTAGCAGCTCTCACCGTAGTCACTGTTGCAGTCGTACATCTGTCGAAGGGCCACAATGACCCAACGCACGTCGTCCAGGTGCATGAAGCAGAAGGGGCTAAGGTTGCGCACCTGTTTTCAAGAGGAGGAGAACACATGATTAAACAATGAACTGGATACGCTGGTCAAGTCAATATAATAATACCCACCTCATCTTTCATATAGCCTGCCACCAGACCAATCCTCTGATCACAGTCGATGATGCTGCCGTCGATTAGGTGCCTCGTATGGTACTCCAATTGATAGGGTTCTGGCTGCCTATAGATGGTCATGCCGAGCCCTCCTTCCGTCTCCTCGGGCGGCCGTTCCTCCCGCAGCACCCTGGCCATGGCCACGAGTACGATGTCGTTGCCACTGATCCCGTGCAGCGCCGCCTGGGCAATGGCATCGTGTTGGGGCGGCACTGTCGCCGCTTCTGCCGCCACTGCTGCGGCCGCGGCCAGCATATTATTGTTCCTCGAACGTCGTATCAACTGGGAGACAATGGGATAGTTGGCAGCAGCTCCGCCGGTCAGCGAGGAATCGCTGCGGCGAAAGCAGCCGTCGATCTTCACCCGTTCATAGGTCCGCGTGGCCTCCGCCCGCGTGGAAGCTCTGGCCAAGCGGACAGTGAAGCAGCGACGATCGGTACGCAGGCGTTCATCGATGGCTGCCAAATGGGCGATGCTTCGCGGGCTGGGCGTCCGTCGGTTGTACGGGTGCTCCTCATCCTCCTCTTCCTCTTGTTGCTGCTGCTGCTGCTGCTCCTGCAGACGCTGCTCCTCCGTCTCCATTTCCTCCTCATCCAGATCACTGCCAGAGGCTGAGGCCGATGTGGACGTGGAGTGCCCCTGCTGGGGATTGTGGTCCTGCTGCTGCTGCTGCTGGTAGAACAGCGTCTCAATATCCCTGGGTATTAGCTGTTGCCGCAACAGGGCCTGATCATCGGGATGGGTGATCTGCAGTAGATTCTGGCCATACAAATCGGACTGACAGTGGCCGAGGAGCTGCTCCACGCTGGTGGAGACCAAAACGATTTGGCCACTGCAGGTTAGGGTGAGGAAACAGCTGTCCAGCAGTTGCATTAGGGTGTCCGTGAGATGTAGACTGGGATTGGCTAGATCTCCACCAGCCGAGGCGGAGATTCCAGAGCCTTTCAAGCAGGGTTTACGGCGGCGCCTGGATGTGGATTTGCCAAAGACATACTGAAGCCTCAAACCATGGGTGGCGAATCTGAGGACGGCAGTCTTGTCCAGGCGACGTGAGGATTCGGCTGCATGTGGCACCATGGTGGCCAGCTCCTGGATGCTGGCATTCAGCTTATCCCGTCGCTGTTTCTCGGCGAGATTGCGTGCCTCCCGGCCGTTGGCAGGATCCGCGGAGGAACCCGATCCAGATCCGGAGCCGGATCCTGTGGAGCCCGTGTTGCCCGCCTCTGCTGCTGCCATTTTGTTTGCCCGATTTTCCACCACTTTTTTGCTGTGGCGTGGGAAATTGCCTTTTGTTGTGGCTTTTCCACTGGCAATCCTCGCTTTATGGATTTTCCCCTTTAATTGGCGCCTTGCGGTAAATGAAAATCGTCACTCTCCATAACCGAGTATACGCTTCGCTCTTCTATAATAATTTTATATACAAATATTTTTTCTTAAAATATTTATACTTTTTTTTTGTTTTATTGTTATATTTTCAGCCTTTTTGTTTTTGTTTTTTTTTATTGGCTTTATTTTTTGTTTTTTTCTGCTGCTTTTAAAGTTTTCAAGGTCTCGCTTATGCTGGCTGTTGTTTTTGTTTTTGCCCCCTCTATCGTTCGCTCTCGCTCACTCACTCTCACACACACACACACGTCACTCTCACGCAACGTACATATGTTTTCTCTTTTCGCTTTCGTACTTTTCCACTTGCTTTTAGTCTTATTATTACTATTATTTGTTTCCCTATTTATTTATGCGTTTCGCCTTGTAGATTTTTTTTCCGTTTTATTTTTTTGATTGCGTTGCGAATCTGAGTCTCCTGCTTGTTGTTGTTGTTATTGCTGCTGCTGGTGGCATTGTTGTTGTTCTATGTGTTGTTTTATGCCCGCGATGAGGTAAGATCCGAGGGCGGGGGTGGTTTTTACAATGCCTGCACTGGTTTTTGTTTATATTAAGTGATTAACTGTTTATTTTTAACATTTATTTTATAACAATAAACATTGGTTCGGTTGGCCAGGCTAAAAACTATCGATACACCGATGTAATTGTCTGTGGTCCTGAAGCTAGCACGTTCTCACCGTGGCGCATTCCAGTGAGCAACTCACATCTTGCGTGTTATCGAAGTTCTTGGGGTAGTCCTGTGCGATGTTATTAATTATTTGGGGGAAAAATTATATAAAACAGTTGAAGAACTGCATAACGAAAAGGAACAACAAGTTATAAGTAAATAATCAGACATAAGTAAAATAATTTCATTGAAATAAAATAAATAATTGCTTGCAGATACTATCGATAGCAGCACTCAGCTAACGGTGTATCGATTCTGTCATCGCTGTCTTGATTGGCGCTCTTTCTTGTTTACGCATTTCACTTTCTGCCGAAATTTGCAACTCTTCTAATTAAATCCAAATAAACTGCTGAATAATTATGGATGCCTTTGATCCACGCTCGATTATCAACGGCGGTATGCTGAAGCAGTTTTCCGGCCAAACCGTGAGCATAATGGTGCGCGTGGAGAGCGTGGCGGGATCCACTTTGCTGGCCAATTCCACGGACAACCACAAGCTGAAGATCAATCTGCCGGGTGAACTGAGTGCCGCCGACGGAGCCTGGGTGGAGGTGATTGGAGTGCCACATGGTGCCGACACCATCAGGGCCAAGGAGGTGGGTGCCCTTGCTCTACGAAGGCCCTAAGATGATTCCTAACCCCGCTGTTCTCTCTTTTCAGGTCATTGAATTCGGCGGCGAGAATATCGACTTCGATAAGGATGGCTACAATGGTTTGAGCCATCTGATCAACAACGTCAAGTCCTTCTACCGCAGCGGCTAGGACTCCATCATCCTCTAATTTCCACATCTATTGTTTATAATTATATGTACCTTAAGCTAAGTTTATCCATTTTTTGGAATGCACGCAAAAATCAGTTGCTGAAATAAACTACCATTATTCGGCGTATTTGTTTGTATAACTTATTGTTATTGGGTTATAATTGGTCTATTTCTGAATCGAACTTGATAGACTTATAGGTCCAAGGGCTTCCTAATGACCTGAACAAGGTACCACTATTTTAGCAAATTCTATTTTATAATAATATGCGATTAATAATTATTTTCAACTCATTTTCGTATACCCTTAACTTCTCCAAGTAAAATGATTTACTTTATACAAATAACTTTCCAAAAATATAATTCTTCAATTGGGGTAACACATTTTTGATGATTTAGAAAGCATTATTTAATATGAAACTATACTACCGTATGATTAAATGGCCATCTAAAATCTTATCCAACGTTTAAATTCCTTCCTATAGCTCCTAAATCCCATAAATTTTAGATACACAATCCATTGTACACCTTTCTAGTGTAATAACTTTTACTTCCACAATTTGTTATTGTATATATGTATGTTGGTATAAAAAGGCTAACTAGCGGATAAACCATTCAACAGTTGAACAATTAACATAGGGCGAGCCGGCTGACGAGATGTTGACCTGGGGCGGTGACTCCAAGTCCGTGTGAAGCTCCAGGGTTATTGCAGCACCGCTGCATTGGCCACCACGCTAGGATTGTTGACCACCTCGCCCAGCGAATCGAGAACCTCCTTCCTGTAGTCATCGAACTCTCCATCAATCTCATTGATCGACTGATCCTCAATCACGTAGAGAGTGCAGCCCGTTTCACGGATCAATCGCTCGTCGTGGGAAACAATGATAACGCCACCTTCGTACTCGTTAATGGCCTCCGCCAAGGCGTCGATACTCTCGATATCCAGGTTATTGGTAGGCTCATCAAGAATCAGGACATCCGGAGCACTGAGACAAAGCTCGGCGAGGGCCACACGAGCCTTCTGACCACCGGACAGATCCTTCATCTTGATGGTGTGGGCATGACTGACCAGACCAAAGGAACCCAACGCCTTGCGCGCCTTTTCGTGCGGCAAATTGAACAGACGCTGCAGATACTCGGCTGCCGATTCCTCTGCCGTGAGATGCTCGCCGGAGTGCTGATCGAATCGGCCCACGTGAAGGCGATGATTCTTGCGCTGCTCACCCTCCTGCGGTTCCAGTTCGCCGAGCAGCAGCTTTAGGAACGTGGACTTGCCCACTCCATTGGGTCCCACGATGGCCACTCGACTGGTCAGATCAATGCCGAAGTCGGCCTTGATGAACAGCGGTTTTTGGCCCGCAAAGGCAAAGGTTACATTATGGACACCCAAAATGGGCGGCTGCAGTTGCGATGGCTCCGGGAAGCGGAACTTGACGATATATTCCTTGGGCCTGGCCAGCAGTTCTTGCGGTCCCTCGTCCTCGTCCTGTTTCTGCTGCTTGGTCTTGTTCTTCTCCTGCTTCCGGGTGAGCGACTCCTTCTGCTTCTTCTCCGCCGCCTTCTTCGACTGGCCGTGAGCCTTAAGCTCGCGCAGACGCTTCTCCTGCTTCTCGTACTCCTTGATCATCTCGCGACGCTTCTGCACATACATCTTCTTGAACATGGAGTAGTTGCCCTTGTAGTACTGCAGCTTCTTCTGGTCCAAGTGAATAATCTCGTTGCACACGTTGTCCAAGAAACTCTGGTCGTGAGACACGATCAACAGGGTCTTCTTCCAGCCCTGCAGATAGTTGTCCAACCAGATCACAGCATTAAGATCCAAGTGATTGGTCGGTTCGTCGAGCATAAGCAGCGTGGGCTCCAGATAGAGAGCTCGGGCCAGGGACACTCGCATGCGCCAGCCACCGGAGAACTTGTTGGTGGGTCTGTCCTGCATTTCCTTGCTGAAACCCAAACCGGCAAGGATTCTTCGGGCCCTGGCTTCCGCCGAGTAGGCTCCAATGGCTTTTAGCTCCGTAAACGCATCGTTAAGTTCCTCCTGAACACTCAAATCCCCAGCGGCAAATTGTTTCTCCAGATCATCTGCCTTCTTCAGCATCTCTGTGCGTCGCACATCCGCTTCAAGGATGGTATTGATGGCCGTTTTGTCGGTGGCCACCACTTCCTGTTCGCAGAGCAGCACATCGATATTGGGCGGTATGGCAAAGGCACGGGTGGCAATATGCCGAAGGAGGGTGGTCTTGCCATGACCATTGGGACCCACTAAGCCATAGCGCCGTCCATGAGCAATCAACAAGTTGGCGTTCACAAACAGATCGTTACCTAGATAGAACAATAGAGTGGTTAGGGGGTTTGAATATTGATTAAATTATGTAGTGATGACTCACCCTTGGCTGAGATGGTGAAATTCTCTATCTTGATGTCCACGGCGTGTTCCAGAGCCGCCTGCTGACCGGCGCTCTTCTGCACCTGTGACATGGTGAAATTATTGTCCAAATCGGAGTGTCCGGCCCCGCCCTTCTTGGTCATCAGCTCCATTTGGCGCTCGTACTCCTGCTGCTTCTTTTGCTTTTTCTTCTCCTTGTGGGTGAGCTTCTTTTCCTTGGTCTCCTTGCTGTCCTCGGACTTGGGTTCCGCCTCAGCTTCGACATCCTCCTCGGGCTCTGGTTCAGGTTCGGGTTGGGGTTCGGGTTCGGGTTCGACTATAGGTTCAGGTGTCTTTTCCTTGAGACTCACGGCAGCCACTTTCTCGCTAAGGACTTGCTCTACTTTCTGCTCCTCCACTTCCTTTTCGGGCTGCTCATTCTCATCCTCGGGCTCCTCTTCGTCTTCGCTGGCTGCCAGTTTCTGTTTTTGCTGCTGCTTCTTCTTGGACTTTTTAGCCGCAGGCTTGTTGGACACCACCTCCTCCTCCTCGTTGTCGTCATCCTGCAGATCTTCTGCATCCTGCTCATCTTCATCCTCGCTCATGGCAAACTTGTTCTTCTGCTGGGCCTGCTGCTTCTTCTTGGACTTTTTGGAGGCGGGCTTGGCGGCCACAACGACCACTTCATCCTCATCCTCCGGCTCGTCCAAGTCCAGATCGGGTTCCTCCTCGTCGGAGAAGTCGTCGTTCTTCTTTTTGTTCTTCTTGTTTTTCTTGCTGGGAGGTGGCTTCTTTGCAGCTGGCTTGGATGGGGGAGCCGCCTCCTCGTCATCCTCATCATCCTGGTCGTTGGCGGGCAGACCCTTCGCTGGCTTCTCATCCTCATCGCTCCAATCGTCGTTCTTCTTGCCCTTTTTGCCCTTCTTGGCCTGCTTTTTGCCCGCCTGCTGTTGTTTGCTTTGGTTCGAGGAGGCTACGCTCTCCAAATCCTCGTTGTCCCGGTTTTTGGGAGCAGGATCCTCGTCGCTGGAATCGCCGCCACCTCCACGCTTTCCCTTCTTGCCGCCCTTCTTGCTCGTCGGCGGCTTCTTCTCCTGCACTTTCTCCAGCTGCTCCTCGTCGTCATCGAAGCGCTCCTTCTTCTTACCCTTGGCCTTGGACATTTCTATGGATATGGGTATTATAAAGCTGGTGAAATGCACCCACAGCCCGTTAACTCACTTGATTTGATCACAGATTACTTTCGCCGCCTACGGATTTCACGTGCAGAGCTGGCAATATTATATATGTATGTATTACATACGTACATATACGTATGTATGTAGTATACAACCAGTTGTGTCGCCAGGGATGATTGAAAGCATGGTGCTATCGATAGCTGCGCATGGAATGTAACTTTTTAACGAAAACCCTTCAAGTATAAGCAGAGTTGGCCAAATTAAAAGTATTAATAAAAACTAATAACTTCTTTGAGCCATTTGTTTGATCAGAAAGTCGAAACAAAGTTTTTCGATGAATCGGAAAGCTTTATGAAACTATCGAACACAACACTCATGGCATGTTTTATCATGTCATATGTCTTGTTAATTTTCTTTGATGAGCATTACGGGCCTTATGAATTGTACATAGGTTGTTGTATATAAACATTTCATTTACCAACTAAAATTAAAATCAAGCTAAAAGTACAACATTCGTATTAAGTCTTGGTATTTCTTAGTTATATTTGAAAGTATTGCATGTAGTTTCGATAGTATCGAATAACCATCGCTCGATTTCCCAGCACTCGTTTTGATTTATCGAACACTTATCGGTTTCGGTTCCATCACTAGGTATCGTGCGAAGTACGCTCGTCCTCACTTCTTTAAGGGAATTTGGACAAGGTGATTTTAATTGTGAAAACTCATTTCGTGTTAAACAGGTAAGCTAAAAAGGGTCCTAAACTTTTGGGGAGTGATAGTTTTAAGCCCGTAAAGTGAAGCTTTGTGGCCGCGTTAATTGGCGTCACTCACGCATACAGACGCGGCGACACACACACTTACAGCGCAAATTCGCAATGCGCCGAAGGAGCTCCAAAAAGCAATGGGCGATAAAGAGGGGAAAATAGGACCAAATAAGTGCTCGTTAATTGCACTTCCATGGCGGAAAGTGTAATTTGTGCAATTACCGATTGACAATTGGACTGAAAAAGTGCACCAAAATGAGAGTGTGTGTGTGTGTTATGTTTTCGTTGGTAAAATATGCGAGGGAGGGAGGGTGGCGATCAAAGAAGAATCGGAACAAAAACAAACCGCGGCATGTTTGTGTGTATGAATGTGCATGTATGTACCTGCAAGCTCTTGTCGAAAATTTGTTGAGGCTGTCACACGCACACCAATGCGTAAAATCCATAGTTTAGATGGTACAGTGTTCATTGTATTAATAATTCCAAATTAACTTCTCGCGAATTTTTGTGGCAGCTTCTAAATAATTCGTCTTGACGGTAAAAAAGAAGAAACTGAAAAAAAAAACAAAAAGCGGCATGTTTGTGCGTTGAATGTGCATGTGTGTACCTGCAAGCTCTTGTCGAAAATTTGTTGAGGCTGTCGCACGCACACCAGTGCGTAAAGCCCTTCAATGTTTTTTACATGCACAAAAAGTACAGTGTTCATTGTTTTAATAATCCCAAATTAACTTTTTGCAAATATTCATGGCGTCTTCCCAATAATTGGCCTAAACCTTTAACAAATTTTGCTCATGAATTCGTGATATCCAATATAAAAACTTAACTAAACAAACATCATTAAGTGGAAGCAGATGACACCCGATACTACATACACACATAAATAACTTTACAGGAGCGATAAAAAATACACAGGTAAAAATATAGTTGAGGAATTATGGCTTAAAATAAAATAGTTTCAGGGCCAATGTAAAGAACTATTTGTTTATTTTCATTTAGAAAAAAAAATGAAACTGAAAAATGAAATTACTGAAATCTTTTAGTTCAACAGAAAGTTTCACAGAGGCCAAAATAAAGGATTTATTTTTCATATTTATTTATATTATATATTTTCATATTTCATATGGTATTATAAGTTAGATAAAAAAAAGTTTAAAATAGACTTCCTTGAGAAACAAAGTCACAACTCTATTTTTCAATGACTTAGCAGAATTCACATATTCTTACTCTAAAGGAAACAAGGTGGCAACTCTGTTTCAATGATTCAGCAGATTTCATAAATTCTTACACCAACAAAAAATATTAGGCTACGGAATACTGAAAGTATACTTCCTAGGGAAACGAGGTGACAACTCTATTTTTCAATTATTCAAAACACTTAATTAATTTTGTATTATTATTAGCCCAAGAAAAACTAAAAACTCTAGGTGGCAACTCTAGTTTTTAAACTACAACAGACTTCATGACGTCTATTCTGACACTTGTATTACTGAAAATAAATCGTAAATATAATATGCATTCTTGTAAATCCTTCCAGAGCGACATGAGCTCACCCGACGACATTCCTGGGCCGTCAAAGCAGCGCGCCAAGAAGCGCTCACCACGCTCCTCAAGCCGGGGCTCGAAGTCAAAGTCGAAGTCCTCGTCGCCACACTCGACCAGCAATGGTAAACATGATAAATCCGCATCCGGTGGATCTTCCCTCGGCGGACGTAGTCCCGCCGGCAACAGAAGTCCCGCATCCGGGGGATCCCCCATCGACGGGCGCAGTCCCTCTGGTAACAGAAGTCCCGCCGGCAATAGAAGCCCCATTGGTGCCCAGACCCCTGCCGGCGGTCGTAGTCCCATGGGTGGTCAGAGTCCTGGCGTAGGTCCAACTAACATGCGCGATCGCCTACTGGTGGCCAATGCCATAGCCTTGGATGTGTCGGCCGGTGAGTCGACCGCTAGCTCTTCATCGCCGCAGATGAATGGCCACTATCATTATGACTCCGACGAGCTAAACGGAGAGTCTCCAAGTGGTAAGTGCCATACCCTTATATCTATGGAAACACCTTATTAAGGCTTAAAATTTATCTCGAATTTTTCTAAAATGTTGCTTCTCCTAGAAAGAAAACTACTAGATTATCTTTTTTTATATTTTAATTCTCCGAGCTATTTATAAATATAAACTACTTTTTAGGATTTAATTGTATATATTTTGGATTTGAGATTGTTTAAAGCTTTGAGATCACCACTATACATACAAAAACTATACATTTTAATAAAAAACCTTTTCTTTACCATTTAGGATCGTCAAATAACAAGAAAAAGAAAAGTAATGAACGCCGCATGTCCGGAGATTCCGCACTCATGGGCTGGACAGGCGGATTCCCGAAGCTGACGGCCATGGCCAACATTGATAGCAGCTCGGATCTGGAGCCACAGGTGAGTAGTGGGGACTAAGGAAGCGGCCCTGCTGCTGTCTGCTCAGGCTTATGGAATATCCCTCTGTATACTCATGTTCTGTCCACACATGTGCTAGTCAAATCGTACTTTAAAGTGCTTATTAGTTGTTACATATATTAGTAATTTATTAACAAAATATGTAGCCAGGTTCATTGCCAGTTAAATGCTATATCTCACATAATTTTTGACTGGAATGATATTCCATCCACTGGTTGCTTTCAGTTTAATCAAAACTATGTAAGGTAGCTTGTTTATATGCTGGCTGCTTTTGTTTATTCCAACAAATACAGTAACTGATGTACAGAGGGCTATGCCTGTTCCTATTTGTGTGCTTTGTAGAATGTGGGCAGCATTTTGTTTGTTCTGTATTATTGTATGTATTCAACTCGTAACCGTACCCGTGCCCGTCTCGAATCTCAACCGAACGTAACAACCAATCCACGACAACAATACAGTCGCCGGGCGAGCTGCGGGCACTGGGCAGAGGAGGACTGTGGGTGTTTCCAAGAGTGGAACCGCAGGCGGAGACAGCAGCAGGGCCATCAGAGCCGGCTGAAATGGCCAAAACGACTGAGGAGCAGCAACCGCAGCAGCAGCAACAAGAGCAGCAGCAGCAGCAGTCGCTAGCATCGCCTCCATCACCGATGATGACGTCGCCGATCGGGTCCTCTCTGTCCTCCAACTCTGACTTGATTATGACGACATCAACGCCACCAAGACGTGGACCAAACCAACAACAAGAACAACAACCAGAACCTGAACAGCCAATCACTTTAGTAACTGCAACTAGTACAAATCTAACCACAACAACAACTACGACAACTGTCAACAGCAACGCCAACAACAATGCGAACGCAACTGGTACTGCAACAACATCGAGTCCAAGAACAACAGCAACCAACATGCTACAAACAAATTTAGACAACCAGGTGGAGACCCCAACAAAAATCTTATGCTTAGAGTCGGGAAAATCACAAACCCACTAACCACTGACCTTCTCTCCCGCTTGTGTCGCCCCCCTTAGGAGAAGGAAATGGAGAAGGAGCAGCCTGCGAAGACAGATGATAAGCAGCAGCCGACTGATGATGGTGATGATGAGGAGGAGCAAATTGAACCACTGGTTATGGCCGAGGACGAGAGCACCTCAAGTGTCCCTCAGGTATTTACATCGTCATCATCGCCGCAGCCGACTCGTCGTTCCCGCAAGCGCGCCTTTAGTCCCATCGCGAAGGATACCAAGCTGGCTAAAGAAGACGATACCAAGAAGATGGCAGATGATGACGTTGAAGTCCCGCTGGACAAAGATCCCAAAAAAACGGATGACCCTCCAACCCTACCCGTGTCCAGTCGCTTTGCAAAGCGTGCTAAGTCTCTCAGTGCCGAGTGTAATGTGCTGCGTCGCACCTCGCGCTTCAGCAGCCAGGAGCTGTCGAAGCTATCGAAGAAACTGGTGGTCGCCTCCAGCAGCAAGAAACCTGATGTTAAATCAGAGACCGCTTCGGAGACTCCTCCCACACCCTCTGCGCTTAAATTGAAGGCCACCGACGAGTTCTATCGCCTGCCCTTCGCCTACGGCTGGAAGCGAGAGCTCGTCCTGCCCAGCTCTGGGAATCCCAAGCGGCGTACCGGTGACGTTTTCTTTATTGCGCCCAACGGACGCAAGTTGCGCTCACGCGAAGATATTGTGCCCATGCTGAAGGGCGAGCTGACCATCGAGCACTTTTGCTTCCAGCGTCAGGCGCAGGAGGCGGGACCGGAGTACGAGCTGGTGCGTCGGGCCACGCCCTCTAACGTATTGCGTAGCAAGTCCCAGCAGGCGCTGATGCAGCCCGCTTCTTCGCCGGTCACCGGAAAGCGTGTGTCCAAGCCCAAGGTGCCCAAGGGGGCCAGTCCACCGAGCGAGGGCTGGACCGCCACCATGGCGGTCAAGGGAAATTCTCGAGTACTTGCCTCCAGCAACGGCAGCAGCCCAGCCGGACCACCAACTGTGATTAGCTCCACTCGCAAACGAAGGTAGATAATCTGAAAATAGGACCCATTGAATCTACTTTCAATCTCTCTGTCCAACCCCTAGCTTCATGCCCAGACAGACGTCGCAGGTGTCCAGCGACAAGATCATGAACTGTCTGTATTGCCAGGCTTCTTTGCCGTTGACTAGGAGGACCAACGTTTGTCTGGTGAGTTTCTAAAGGCCTTAAAGATGATTAAGAGAAACTTATTCATGGAATGATTCTTCTCACTTGCAGAACTGCTCGAAGATAAAGCGTAAGAAAAAGAGGGAATCTGAGAAAAGCGAGTTGACAACAGAGCCCCAACCGGATATTGAGGATCTTGATGACGACCAGAAATCGAACGATGATGATGACAACGAGAGCGTGGAGAGCCTTTTGGAGATCGGCGAGGAGATTGAAGTGCCCGGCCAGCATCCACCGGCAGAACTGTTCAACAACCTGGGACATCGACGCTCGCCCAAAGATCAGGAGGTGGTTGTTATTGGCGGACGCAAGGCTATAGCCATCAAGGCTGATCCGCCGCCGCGTCGTCCAGTGAAAGTGTGAGTCGGTTCAGTTCCAAAACCAAACGGAGCATGCACGGAACCACCGTCTAATGGCTAATTTTTATGCATTTTTCATAATTGGACAGGGTTCCACGCCAGCCGGATTTGACTGGCTATGAGAAGATCTACAACAAGCGCATCCAGAGTAAGAATCCAAGCCACGATTTGGTGGAGTCCCTGGGCGATGCCCATAACGGGTGTCAGGTGCTAATGGCCATCATGAAGACGTTGAACCTAAAGGTAGTTAAATGCTTAAGCTCTTCACATGAATTGAAAGAAAATTAAACGTCACTGTAACTTGTATCCTCCAGGAACGTGCCAACATGTCCCGTGTGTGCAAAACCTGGGCCATGGTCAGCCGTGAAATGAGTGTATGGCGCTCGGTGAGCCTGCGCGACACCTATATCGGTAGCTGGGTGTTTTGTCTGCGCGAACTGGCTCGCCACCGCACTCGCGAGCTGGACATGATGGGCGTGATAATGGCCAAGCCGCAGCTTCGCTACACCGGGGACCTGCGCGTGCTTAAAGCTTTGCGCGTTCTACGTACCGATGCAGTGGATACAGAGTTCCTGCATTTGGTCTTCCGTCATCTGACCAATCTGCTGGAGCTAAGAGCCACTTGTACAACTTCATCATTGAACCTATCCCATTTGGAGGAGACGGAGGAGCTTCACGTACTTCGCATCCACATGACAGATCCAAAATCAACCTTGACATCGCTATGCTCTTTGGCGAATCTACATAATCTAACCGAGTTGAGTCTGCGTGGAGTGTCCAATCTAGGCAAGCTGAACATGATGTTCTTGAAGGAACTTCCTGGTCTGAAGGTGCTAGCGTTGGGGTCATGCCAGGACCTAAACTGCATGCAGTTTGGCAAGCAAGTGCTGCCCACTCTGAAGCTTCTACGCTCGTTCCGCTTGGAAAACGATCACAAGGGCATGGCCATGTTCCCGGTGGACGAGATTATGCGTGGTCTGGCCATTGCGGGTGGTGTAAAACGCCTGGAGCTGGTGAACGTGGATTTGGACGGCGGATTTAGCGCCTTGCTTGCCGCCTGTCGCAGTGTTACGGATCTGCTGCTGACCCCGAAATGTATGCACAATACGGCCAATATGACAAATGCGGTGATGCAGGCCATCAGCGATAATGCCGAGCAGTTGTCTGTGTTCCGCCTGGGATTGGTTACCCAGTTGTTGAGTGCCACTGGTACGCTGTATAAGGGAAAGGGAAAGGACGTGATACCAGTGCAGCGTCCAGTTCCGGGAATTCCGCTCGAAGATCAGATTAATCGCTGCTCTGCCGACGATGATTGCCAGGAATTGGACCACGCAGAGTGTGTGGCTTTTCTGCCCGTGGAGCGTCTTGAGGCCATTCTGCATCACATGATGCCCCATGCTTGGGTTACCGTGGCCAAGGTGGCCATGTGCGACACAACCAACATTCAGTTCCTGCCCCGTCCAGAGGAGAGCAGCGAGGAACTCTTTTAGCCCAGGATATACGCCTAGGTGCCATAAGATAGCTCATAAGTAACCTCTTTCAGTACCAGAGAATGCCAAGACTGACACTTCGAGAACCATCACACAACCACAAAACCACACAAATAATGAACCGTATTGGAGAACCAACAAGGAAACTATATTGTGTCCTTTTGCTTCTCGAAAAAGAAACGGCAATTTTGATTTGTGTTGTAATCTAAGGGATTTTTGGATACATCTTAAATTAAGCGGCGTTTAAAACGTCTTACGTCACCTGCACATTGCATTGGGAAAATGAACCCACACAACAGCAACGCTGTGTTTTTTTTACCTACGGGTATACACATACACATAATTTTAAACATTTGTGAAACAACTTGTAATAGGAGTTAAACCCAATAAAGCGATGAATCTCCATCTGTGGGAAATGTTTACTTGACTAAATAAAAATACCAAACTTTTGGGAAATGTTGAATTTTAAATTCAACGGTATTTTGTGCATAAATATATAAGCTATCAATAGGTTAAATCTTGCATATAAAGCCCTGATCTATCTATAGATTGGGTTGCACTCATCAAATTTACCAATCTTAGAATAGATATAAATGTGCATAAATAAATAAGTTATCTGTAGGTTAAATCTTGCATATGAAGCCCTGATCTATCTATAGATTGGGTTGCACTCATCAAATTTACCAATCTTAGAATAAATATAAATGTGCATAAATAAATAAGCTATCTGTTGGTTAAATCTTGCAAATAAAGCCCTGATCTATCTATCGATTGGGTAGCACTCATCAAATTTACCAATCTTAGAGTAGATATAAATGTGCATAAATACATAAGCTATCAGTAGGTTAAATTTTGCAAATGAAGCCCTGATCTATCTATAGATTGAGTTGCACTCATCAAATTTACCAGTCTTAGAATAGATATAAATGTGCATAAATACATAAGCTATCAGTAGGTTAAATTTTGCAAATGAAGCCCTGATCTATCTATAGATTGGGTTGCACTCATCAAATTTGCCAATCTTAGAATAGATATAAATGTGCATAAATAAATAAGCTAACAGTAGGTTGAATTTTGCAAATGAAGCCCTAATCTATCTATAGATTGGGTAGCACTCATCAAATTTACCAATCTTAGAATAGATATAAATGTCACATGTATATGTTGGCACTTATTTAAAAATAAAATCCATAAGTTTAGTGAAACATTCTTGTATTTGTACAAAGACTTTGTTTTTATTGCATTTAAATATAAGATCTTAATAATAAATCTCCAAAAATATACAATACACTTTGTTTAAAAATATTTCTCATTATCATTGATTAATCGTTGCTTTGTAAAAAAAAAAATCACGAAATGTACAATACAAATGCAGCTGAGTTTTGTTCTCTGTGTGGGTTTAAATGGGAAACCACCCCAGACATTTCGTTGCGTCATGTAGATCGAGAATATATATAAATATATAAAAATACGTACACCATACGTACGGATGGGATGAAACTGCCATGGCAAGGTGTAAGATAAAGATAATAAATTATGTTCGCAGCTCGCGTAGGCACATGGTCGGCATTTTGGGAGGCATGGGAGGGATCTGATATCCTATAGATATCACACTGTGCGTACTGCAGCCTCGGCTCAACATCGAAGTGCACTTTGGACATGGTCTAGGCTAGGGCTAGGGCTAAGTTCTACGACTAGTTGTACTCCTGTTTGGGGAAGTAGTCGGGCACGAATACATGGATGATGATGCCGGTGGTCATCAGGGCAAAATAGACAATGACGGCCACCCACCAGAGAATGCGCTCCCAGCGCCGCACCTCCAAATTGCGCAGCACACCGATCCCCACCAGCAGACCGGCGACGGCACCAGACAAATGCGCCACATAGCCAATCTGGTCGTGCTGGTCGGTCAGGTGACGGTACACCGAGGTGCCCAGGTCGGTGAAGCAGAATACCAGGAAGGCAAGCAGCTGGACAATGGCGTACTCCATCTCCGAGTAGTTCTGTTGAAAGAAAATAAAGGTATATGATTAGATTTAGGTACATATGTAAGGGTGATGCAACATAAACCTAAAGAATTCACGTATTTCATTTTCAAATTTACATGTTTTTCAAAAAGGTTTTAAGTTACAATGCAAAAGTATTAGCAGGCAATACAAAATTCGGAGTATTAAGTGTTACATATTAAACATATTAAAATAAAATATAATGTTTACCATTATAATCGTGGCAATGTGCGCCGTTATCAGGGCATAAACTCCACCCGATGCTCCCGCCAGAAAAATGCGTGGACTTGTGAGCGAGGTGCCCATAGATCCGGCTAAGACACCAGCCAGATAGACCAAGCCCACGCGCCACCAGTGATGCACCAGCTCCAGGGCGATGCCCAGAAAGATCTGGATAATCAGGTTCATCATCAGATGCATGATGCCCACGTGGACGAACATGTAGCTCACAAAGCGCCATCCCTCGTAACGCTTGTAAGGATTGTAGATGAAAAGAGTGGCCGCCGGTCCGCTTGTGCTCTCGCCAATGCGATCCTGGTAGTTGGGATCATCTCTGAAAAGTGGATAAATTAAAATTAGAAACGATATTATGAGTTTCCTAAAATTGAACCACATTCAAGGTATGGTTTTGAAACAAGGGTACATAATATAGTAAAGTATATTTTATAATATACTCTAATACAGTGTCCTCTTCTAAAGTTTAAACTTTAGTAATAATACATTATATCAAATACATTTTATTACAGATACCTTTAGTTCCTTTTTATAATGCATTACCATTGAAAAAGTTTCTCTAGCTTTTCAAAATATTTGACTTAAGTGTTATTTTAAAAACAGAATTTCTAGGAAACTTGAGATGGAGTTTGCCTTACAGAAAGTGGTTCGAATTACATGAAGTTCATTGGTAAGTCGTTAGGACCTACACCGAAAAAAATAGTCATATAAAAGCAACTATTTTTACATTAATTCTACACAATTGAGAATCGATTTGCCGTCGATAAGATGAAAATTAAATTAATACTTTCCAAATTTTAAATTGAAATTAATTGGTTTAAAAATAATACCTCAAATCCAAATTCTAGACTTTTTAATATAGATATGAATCTGTAAAGCACAGACTTTATATTATTTAGTCTTGAACCTAACCTATACCTTAATTTCAGTACTGGCCCTAATATATTTTTAATACAGCCGGTACTAAATCTTAACTTTCTGTTTTGTTTTTTGGGTGTACTAACTGGAAGTGAATGACGTCCACCAGGAACATGATGATCTCGATGATCGAGAAGAGGACCATGGTGAGCGGCGGCGGGCAGATGGACATCTGCTTCTCGTAGGCGCCGTCCGGTTCGTCGCCCTCCAAGGGTTTCGGGGGCGGCACCACGTAGCGGCAGTAGCGGGTGAGCATGTTGCGCACCATCCACTTGTGGCGCAGGGACATCGCATAGAACTCCTCGAAGTCCAGGTGGCCATCGTTGTCCTGATCGCTGCGCTTCAGGATCTGCTCGGCAATGTAGGCGGGGATGTCCCGGCAATACCCATCCGAGATGAGCTCCTTCAGCTCGTGCGTGCTGATCAGTCCATCCCTGTCGGAGTCGTGCTGTGGTGGTAAAGTATACAATAAGTAATCTGGGTATGTGGATGTTTTTTTTTTCAATTCTTTATAACCCAATCGTACGGTTTCCCAAAACCTTTTAATAACTATTTTATGTAAATACCATTATTTTAAAGGCCTACTGGAATTCGTGTTTAACATAATTTTAACCAATTAGGCGGAAATGCATGCATTTTGTAGTAAAGCTTTAATATAGTTTTGTTTATTTTCCAAATTTTCTTATTGTTTGATACTTTGTGGAGAAGATCGGTAGTTCGGCCCACTAAAATACAAAACAAAAATAACTCTTATTTACGGAATGTAGCAGATTCCTCTAATTATCATTCTATATAGCTTTTTTCTTTTCCATAATATTATTTCTAACTTAGATCCCAACGCAATAGGCTTTGTATAGAAGTGTCAGGGTGGGTTTCTAAAAGAGGAGTACAAACTCAGTTCCTAGTATTAATTCCGTCTGGGCGGACAGGCCCGCACCGACACATAAAATATAACACCCTGAAGTAGCCCATTAGTAGTATCCAGCCATCCAATAGAATTCGATAACTTTCAACAGCAACATTCGTACACCAGGATAGCCAGGATTTACTTAGCAGTTTACAGGATCGAGAAGAATTTTTACTAGGAATTGAAAACCACTGACAACCAGGAACCATATTTTAAGTAAGTATTCCTAAAAATTTGTTCCCGAAAACACTCAAACAAAAGCTTTCCGCCTTATAAAATTCTTTAAGGGACGTACTAAATGTATTCAAAGCATTCGACAAAATTAGTCTTCAAAATATAACTTCCATCAACCATGATTTCAATCTATATTGCTTAAAACTAAGAAACTTATCCTTAAATCAAAAACAAAACCCATTTTTATTGAGAATGAATTATGATATCAATATACTAATACGGGGGTGTCACGGAAATCTTTTCGGGCGACATTTCGATATCACCAATTATGATACTGTGACACCACCGATAGTAAAACTTCGTGGGGCTGTAAACCCTCTGTTTCTTTAGAATGAAATTTATTACTCTTACGGAACTCAGATTGAATTGATTGAAGTATTATTTTGTTTACCTTAGTAGATTTCCTTAGAATGTCATTGAGAATCTGTATGTTTGGATCGAATTTTGGTTTCGTAAAAAGAAATAAACACACCTTTCGGAACAACTATTGAGTAAGTTTACTAGATTATCGGGTATTCTTACTTACGTACATATGTACATCAATATAAATTCCACATTAAGCTATTTCATGTATTTGATTTCAATAAAAAGCCATGAACAAAAGACAATTCACTTGTTAGATCAAGTTACAATTAGTTTGATCAGGGAACTTTGATTTGAAAATGGATACAGGAATTGAAGTAATATTTTAACGTTTATACCCATTTCTTGAATTTCCATCAGATTTAACCCTCTGAGGATGTCGCAAGTGATGCAGATGACCCGCCACGTGACCTCCTGGCTGGGCTGGACACCGGCATCGCCGTGCGATGGCCTGCCGGCGGAGGAGGAGGAGGAGCCGCTCCAGGAGTCGTCCGGCTTCATCACCGTCCTGATTCTCTACCTGGGCATGGCCGGTCTCTTCGCGGCCCTCAATCTCTGCACCTCCTCTGCCAAGCGGGAATTGCCGGCGCTGGAGCCGCGGCAGGTGCAGGTGCGTCTGGGGCGGCACGGCAGGAGCACTACGGGTTCATCCCTGCGGCCATCTTGGCTGGTCAACCTGACATCGCTGATCCGCGAAGTGGCTGCCCCCCGGCGACCCCATATCCTTTTGCAGCAGCAGCAGCGATTGCGGATGCGCCTGCTCCGGCAGAAGGAACAGGAGCTGGAAATGGAAATGGACAGCGAGTGGCAGGAGCATCCCACTTGGCAGGATGTCTTCGACGAGGAGGAGCCGGTGGTCCCCGGCTGTTTCACGCCAAATTGCCAAAAGGCCACCTACTTTGACCTTCCCTCAGATTCCGAATAAAGGGCAATCATCCATCCACCGAACTATTCCAAATCATACAGTACGATTCAAAATGTGGCAATAAAGAGTCAAGAAAATAAAAATCTCAAATCCGAATCTTGATAAACTTAGCTTCATCGAGACACTTGCAACATAACAACGAATGCAGTCGGGCCAAAAAGTGTCCATAAATGGCCAGGAATGAATGCCACCGATCGAGACGAGAAACTAGAAATCCAAAAGAGGCTAATCGAAAACAAATCGAAAGTCACTTGAAGTTGCACAATTGTCGCTAAGGTTAAAAAACGGTATTATCAAACAAATTATATCGAATACAAAAGGAATTTCCTGGATTTGATCGAAAAATCAAAAATCATTTTGTATTTTTGAACTTGACTTCCGTTAATTTGAAACCATTCCTATCGAAAGCCCTTAAATGGTTATTATTTTCTTATCGTTCTCGGTCGACTTCTACACCATTAACAGCATTTCTCATAGATAAGCTCTGCACTGACCTTTCAATTATAGTCACACAAATTTCTTAGCCGATAACTTGCATATAAGGAATTTGTCACCATCTACATATGAGTATAAAATGGAGTCTTCAACAAACACTGATTACGTTTTCGACAACTTCCAATAAAAGTTATTTGCAGGTAATTGGTAAAATTCATCAAAGGCAGTCTTCTTAGAAAGGGGGGGGCATTTCCCTATAATAAAACAGACCAACTTTTAAAGTAGCAATCAAACATATGACTATATTTGTTTGCTACATTGTGCTGAACAACACATCTCTTTATAAATTGTATACATTCAAGTCGGGGTCTGTTTTTAGGACAAACAGTATGGTTACTTCCATAAATGTAATGTAATAATGAAATCAAACAATCGAAGTACCAGGGAATATTTACTGATAAACAACTGCAGGCTTTAAATGTCCATTTTCCAGTCTAAACAAATGCGTTTCGAGAACGTAATCAGAATACCTAGAGAAACAGACCATCAGTAGTTATTTTCACTATATGAATTTGAAGCCTTTATGGATATGTATATTACATATAAGCAAATAAACACAAAAACGCCGATAATTAACAACAAATTAATCATAGAAACTGGAAAAACCAAGGAGGAGAGCGAAATGTCAATGTTCGCACTTAAAAATTAGCTCCATGAAGAGAAAAAGAAACAAAAGTGTATACTATAGACAATTAGATAGGTACACATGTGGTCATGCCTAGCCCCCATCCCAGATATGGGCTGATGTATGTATTACACGTCAAAATGTTCTTAAAAAAGAACAAAAACAGACTGCTAATGTTGGACAATCAGGCGATAAGCGGGTAGTGGTTATGAAGTCTCGAGGGGATTGGTCTTAGTCATAGTCAGTCAGTCATTGCATTAGCTACTTTTATGTTAAAAACAAATAAATTGTACGCAGGAAATCCATTGGAACACCCTAGGATCGTACATTTCTAAAATGATATAATAGGCAAATAAAGATCTACATAGTTTCTTTCGAAAGTTTCTTTACAAAAAATTATATCAACAAAAATGTTCATCTAGCTGATATTTTCCCATATCAGAAAGACTCTTATCTGTGACACATCAACATGATATTTTAGAAATATCAAAATTATACAGTCCCAGTTGATTAACTCGCACTTTTTAAAATACCTTTTAGCAAATAAAGTTCATAGTATTCCAGCTTACTATCTAATATTGCAAATAACTTTAATGCAACTGAAGTTTCGGGGGGATAAATAATATGTTGTGTCTATCATTGGGCTTAGTTTTTATAACTTCAACAATTTTGTATTTATTTATTTACCCTCTGGTTCTTTGGTATTGTAATTGCCAAAAACTTATAGGTTGAGAAGTTTATAGATAGAAGAAGAATTATAGATAGGATTTTACATAGACTACCGATTCCCTGTTACTTGTTTTGTATTTCATATTGGTTATATCATGGCTAGATTATTGAATGAAAGCTTGAGAAACCCCAAACAGTATTTGGGCCCCCTCTCTTTTAGCCACTCGAATGTTTTGGGCGAATAAAGTCAGATAAGATTGCCAGCTAAGAGGAGGAATGTGTCTGGAATGTTGGCTTCCAGGGAGATGGGATCGAATGGGATTGGATTGGATGGGAATCGAAGCGGGTATCTCATCGCTTATGCTAATCAAATGCTAAAATTTGTACTTATTTGCTTAGGTAAATCAAGAGAACTGGAATCGACTGATGAATTCGTAGGATCTGCCGGGTTGCCGGGGGCCATTGAACGTTATTAGCCTTATAAAGAGGTGGTGAATCAAGAGGAGTATGTACATACAGTGCCAGAAATCAGAATCAGAAACAGAAATGGGAATTGATAATGGAAGTCCAAGCAACAGCTACAACAACAAATGCAAACAGGTGGGCGCTGGGTGTCATCGGGAGGCGGTGGGCCAGTCGGGGGTTAAGTGACTAACGCCAGCAAAGAATAAAACAGCAACAAAAACGAAGGCAGAACTCAAAGCGAGCAAACAATAATTTATAACCGGTTTTTTTTCCTCTTTTTTTTTTTGCCGCCCCTCTGTCACGATAAGAAAACTCTCTCCCCTTCATCGCCTTTTTCCCCCTCAGAGTTTTCAATGTTAAGAAAACAAAAAAAAATTGCTCTGGAAATATAATTAAGCTCTATGGATGGTGCTAAATTGAGAGACAACCGGGATCTTTATGGGTTAAGCCACAAAAATGTATTATTCATATTTTGGAGTATCTGTACAAAACGCCTTTGCTTATCTGCATTAAAATGTTTAAGAAATGACTATTTTGAAACCCAAAAAATTCATTAAAAAAACATTCAAGTATTTCGATGACAAATTCTAATCCTAAATTATGAAACATACAGCAAAAATGTATTGCTTAACATTCATAAAACAGAAATATCATGTTTTGTTATTTAATGAATGGCCTATATGAGCAATATTTAGTATTACCGCAGTAAATATAGAGCGTTTTCATTAAAAATTAAATTAAATATAGAACAGTATATTTTTAAGTTTTAAAAAGTATATTTTTAGTACACTTGTAGTAGACAGTATAAAATAATTTACATAGATTGAATTCTATAATTTGACTAATTTTGTGTTATGCTGCACATACAAAAGTAATTATTCAAAATAATAATAGATTTAATCCAAAACAATGTTTATACTAGGTTTGTATCTTTTTCCGCCCTGAGCCCGTTGATGGGTTAAAGTTGGGGTTTTAAGGGGAGTGCGAGAAGCGCCGCACTAGCGGATCGATGCTCAGATGATTCATCAAACTCAACTTTCACCGAGGGCGAGAAGAAGACGGCTATAAGGCTAAAACTATAAACAAGCAACTCCATTCACATGGACATATGTGCAAGCGAATTAAAGTGTGCATGTGAATGTAAGTGCCGGCTGAGTGTTTTAATTACGGTTCTTCCTCTGTTTTTTCCCTAATTTCCCATAGACTGACATTAACCCCACTGTGGCTGCAATTTCACAAGGTTCTTGCATTAACCCTTAAGTTGGTATTGGTTTTGCATGTTATAACAATTTCTTTTCTTCAATATAACTTCAATATTAACCTTAGATACTTGAGATCTCTTGGATTAACCATTGGTTATATCTAAGATATAATACTATTTGGTAATTCCCCTAGTTTGTCCATTTTCTAACACTTAACCCCACTGATAACGCTACTTTCCTTGGTTAACCCACCGATTTCTTGGACATAACTTAAGCCTTAACCCACCTTGTCGAATATCTCGTGCATTTTGCGCCGATCCTCGGGCTCTTGGGCGTTGTTCTGGTTGAGTGGTATTTCCTCCATATCGATGGTGTCCTGCCGCAACGTTTGTGGACGGGAGGGGGGCGAGCGGCGCTCGGGCGGAATTGTGGGATAAAGGCCATTTTCCACGTCCCGCTGCTGCTGCATTTGCAATTGCTGGGCTGGCGTTTGGCTCTGCTGACGATTCACTGTCTTTACTGGCATTTTTTCACCCTAAGAATTCGATTCTCTGGTATTGGATTCGATATACGGATATATGGATAAACGGTTATACGGATACGGATACGGATACAATGTCAATCCCAATTCAAGCCCACTGTGCGATACCGGTGCCGTTAGCCAAAAAATGCAATTACAATTCTCATTGCCCGCGGTTTGATTTGCGATAAGATTAAGAGCGGGCCATAAAAAGCGGAGCAACTGGAAACCGCGAACCGAACACAAAAAAAACACACTCAAAAATAGAGGTGGGCAAACATTGGCCAGCGGCCTCGAACTTCGATAGCACGCCTCGATATCGGCCATCGATACAAAATCAAACATATCGATGTTTCAGGGTGGGTGTATTCGATAACTGTCATTATCGACGCGTCTTGTTTGCGCCAAGTAAATACTAAAAAATTCTAGGGTTGTGAAGATATTTAAAAATCATCGTATTTATTACTTATCGTTTTTCAAGAAAAAATCAAATTAGGTATATATTTATCATCCGAAAAATATTGATGTTTCAGTTTTTCCACATATTTATTTATTTATTTATTGTACTCTGTTGCCAAAAGTTTAAAACTTAAGGTACAGGGAGGAATCGGCCATAGTTTCCACATATTTATACCTGTTACTTGTAGAACAAAAGGGAAAACTCGGAAAGGTTACAGGTAGAAGGATGCGTTTCCGACCCCACAAAGTATATATGTTTTTGATCAGGATCACTAGCCGAGTCGATCTAGCCATGTCCGTCTGTCCGTATGAACCAGTGGCGTATACAGAACTTGGTTGTGAGGGGTATACAAAAATTGTTGAGTAGAAATGAAAAAAATTGGAATAAATATTCTTGTTTACCCGAGTGGGTAGATCTCAGGTAGATCAGCGCATGGAAACCATAACGCTAAAACCCGTCTAGCGCCAAGTTTTTAATATTTTGTTACAATTAAAATTGATATTTCTTATCAATACCCAACTAAAATTATTCAAATCGGATCATTCATTTAAAAGAAATTACCAAAAATGCATTTATAATTATCATCGCCCGCGGCTTGATTTTGGAACTTCATAGAGAGCGAGAGGAATGGAGATACATTCATACAGAAAATCGGCTGCTTACGAAATTTTACTAGAGTTCACGTTGTGTCGTGTTAGTAAAATCTCGTATATGGGAGCGTCTTTTTTTTTGTTTTTTAATTGAGTATGTACCTATATAGATTTTTAAGGAACAACTTTGGAAGGTGGCTGCGCCTTTAAATTGCTTTTCCTTTAGATAAATAATTTACGTTTTGTATCAATAGATGCCAGGTCTTGCCAAGAAGGACATGAGCTTTCTTAAAAAAGCATAGCAATATTTATTTTCAAGATGAGATCAATTGCTTGGTTCCGAGCCGTTGGTACATTTCCTCATAACGGCGCCATTACAGTTTAAATGCATTTGGTTCTAAAAAAAATCACGAAACGCAAAGTACAAAAATCACCTAGGCTTGTAAAAAATACTGAATAAAACTCTGAAATACAGAAACGAATTGCGTGTGCGGTACCATTTTCCGCTGCAGCGAGTTGTAGCGACTATATTCCGTCTTTTTTCTACACGTGTATTTCTAATGATTGTCTAATAGGGTATAACTTGTGAACAAATCCTGGCGTCACTGTTACCCATAATAGTCCCTATTCAATTTTCACTACGCTTGCCTGAATGGAAATCTCATTTCTTTATCAACTTGCTAATAGCAATGAAATAATCATTTGGCGCTGAAATCATTATACATGCTAGCGTTCAAATTGTATTTAGCGGCCATGTGCAGAGGTATAAAATCAAAAATCACAATTAGTGTATCGATATCACAGTTTAAACCGTTTTTGGTATAACTTTCCGTATACAGGATTTAGAGCGTAGCAAATGAACGGGCATACTTCGTCGTCAGACTTCAGTCTTGATTTGGCCCAGTCTGGATAGGTACAGGTCAAGACTCATAAGCTATTGTAATGATAATTAGCCAGCAAAAATATTGACTTCTGAAGCTGCAATTAAAAACTTCACGGGAGAACGATCGTTCCATTCCCATTTTTCTTTTTTGGGTTGTATATTAAATTCTTTTTCTTCTTAAATTTCGTTATAAGTACAATTACTTAATTTTACAGAGGCACAATAGAACGGACGTTCTTTTTCCCCTGTCTTATTATTTTTATGTGAAATCTATATTTGATTAATTTTCGGTGCAGTATATTAATTGTTTGAATTGTCGAAGTAATCATGCTGGTATTTAGCGATGCTCACGCGTAGTTCTGGTAAGTCCGAGCTGGTTGTTTTTAACCAATGACTTCGCATCACAGCACTCTGTGTTGCATCCTTTTAAAGAGCAGACTTGAAGAGTGCAGCTGCTTTTAGTTTGGCCATCGCCTGGACTTGAGCTGGACGACACAGTCGATGACGATCTGCAATCGGTAGAATCCATGACCTTTTCGATGGCGTTTAACAGTAAATTGTTTGAGAACTAATAAAATTTTGCCACATTGGTGCTGGATGTAAACTTTCAAACTCTTCAAGTCAGAAAATGGGAACTTAAATATCCCCAACATCTTAAAAAAAATAAATAACGAAATAAATCTGTGTTTCATTTTGAGGAGCAGACTTGCAGAGTGCAGCTGCTTTTAGTTTGGCCATCGCCTGGACTTGAGCTGGACGACACTGTCGATGACGATCTGCAATCGTTAGAATCCATGACCTTTTCGATGGCGTTTTAACAGTAAATTTCGATACATATTTGTTTTGAGAACTTATAAAATCTTTCCACATTGGTTCTCTATAGAAACTTTCAAACTCTTCAAGTCAGAAAATGGGAACTTAAATATCCCCAACAGCTTAAAAAAAATAAATAACGAAATAAATCTGTGTTTCATTTTGAGGAGCAGACTTGCAGAGTGCAGCTTATTTTAGTTTGGCCATCGCCTGGACTTGAGCTGGACGACACAATCGATGACGATCTGCAATCGTTAGAATCCATGACCTTTTCGATGGCGTTTTAACAGTAAATTTTGATACATATTTGTTTTGAGAACTTATAAAATCTTTCCACATTGGTTCTCTATAGAAACTTTCCAACTCTTCAAGTCAGAAAAGGTGAACTTAAATAAACCTCACCAACTTAATAAAAATAAATAACGAAATAAAAAAACCACGACCTTCAATACTTAAAGATTTTTTTGGGGATTGGTTATAGCAATAAAACCATTATCTACTCTTATGTGTTTTGAAATTTTAAATATGTCATGGCAACCTATAGAATCCGAGTAAACAAGTATATCGACTTCGGAATATAACATTTTTAATACAGCCAATAAAAAACGAGTATAAGACATCTCCAAATCAAATAAAAATAGAAATATTTTATGTATAAAAATATACATGTTTACTATCATTTCGAAGGTTGCTATGACTTATTTTAAATTTGACAACATATAGGAGCAGATACTAAAACTAAAAAAATGGTTTTGTTGCTATAACAAACCCAATAAAATATCCCCACGAAATCGCTTTAAACCGAAATTTAAGCATACAATATAAAAGATTCTACGAAAAATAAAATTTTTTTCCATTTCAGACTTGTCTTTTAGAGAAGGTTTTCCATCAGAGAAATTGTTAAAAATTAAGGAATTTAACTTCGTTGTAAAATTGCAATGACATGGGCAATGGTTCAAGATAGGGACTACTCTTTAGCAATTCCGTTATATAAATAGTGTGTCACCGCAATTATTTAAGATATATATATATTTAATGTAGGCCGCATAATTCAACATGTGTGTAAACATCGGTTCTTCGTATTCTAAGCTATATCGCGGAACCTGTATTTTGTGTTCGTGGGATTTTACCTTTATTTTTGGTATATTTCTCCATAATTATAGTCCCGATAACGGTTAATCGAAAATGGAAATGGAATTAGAGCTTAGCAGATAACGGGCATATCGTTTCGCCGGATTCCATTCTTGATTTGACTCAGCCATTAAATATTTTTGCTTGTGAAGCCTACACAGGAGTTCTGCCGTTTAATTTATATTTTTCTATTTTGTGTTCAATATGAAAACTTTTTTTCAGACTACGATGCAGAATTATTTCCCGAATTTTGCTGCGCTTCAGTCTTTCTATCCATATATAAAAGGGAATTAAATAGTACTAATAAAGGTCTGTTTTCTAGCTCATGTATTAAGTGCAAATGCGGTCTGCGATGTAATGGATTTGCCACCGCGTTGCCTATCGAAAAATTCAAAAAATACCAAAAATACTGCGTAGTGAAAATTGGGCTGTGCTATAATTTTTAACATTTTTTAATTAGGGCACACCCAACTCGATAACATTGCTAATACCACATTACATATCGGGCATATTTCTTCGCCAGACTTCAGTCTTGATTTGTGACTCAGTCTGGACAGGTCTCCTAAGCACTTTATTTAGTTTCCGCAGCCATTAAATATTTTCGCTTGCGCAGCTGTATTAAAGGACTACACAGGAGTACGGCCATTTAATTTATATTTTTCTTTTTTGGGTTTTATATCAACATCTTTTTTTTACAAATATTTTGTCATTAGTATAGTTACTTAATTTTTCTCTCGATAGTGTAATCGTTCGCAGCAATTTTAAAAGCTGTATGCGAACTGTTCCCCTGATATGCAGTCGCTAAATCTTAGTTCTCCAGCCATTCGGAATCTTATTAGCAGTATGCACGTTTAGTCACAGCAATTGGGATTCTCCTCGTTGCTTACAACCACTCCGTATCGCCGATCCTCCGGCTTCATTTTCGTGTACGGAGGACGGCTGTCGTCTCCCTCACAGCAATCAATGTCACATCCTTTCAAAGGGCAGACTTCACCTGCACTTTTAAACGTCTTTTGAATTCTTCGTTGGAGTTTTCGGAGATCTTTTTCCCGCATTGGTTCTGGATAAAAACTTTCAAATTCTTAAAGCCAAAAAAGTTGAACTTAAATAAATGATCGTTCAATTCATACATATCTTTTGTGGTTTTTCTATTTAATTCTTTTTTGTCCATTATTAATTTAATATAATATATAATAGCTCGCAACAATTTTAAAAGCAGCATTGAAACTGGTCCCCTAAAATTCCATTACTGAAGTGCAATGATCCTACTTCTCTCGATGGTGATAATTGTTCGCAGCAATTTTAATAGCTGCATAGGAACTGGTCCCCTGAAATACAGTCATTGAAGCGCAGTGATCCCACTTCTCCAACCATATGGAATCTGTTTAGCAATATGCCCGTGTAGTGCAGTGATTACGACTGCGTATCGCCGATCCTCCGGCTTCATTTTCGTGCACGGAGGACGGCTGTCGTCTACCTCACAGCAATCAATGTCACATCCTTTCAAAGGGCAGACTTGTAGAGTGCAGCTGCTTTCAGTTGGGCCATCACCTGCACTTTTAAACGTCTTTTGAATTTTTCGTTGGAGTTTTCGGAGATCTACTGTTTTTACTTCCGCTAGTTTTGTTTTTCAATAAATACATTTTTTTGCTCACTTCAGTAAGTTAATATATATGAGCCATTGTAGCGGCAGTTATGGCAAGCTGGCGATTTCCAGCCAATGTCTTCGCATATGACGGTTACGTAACTAATCTTCCCGCATTGGTTCTGGATAAAAACTTTCAAATTCTTAAAGCCAAAAAAGTTGAACTTAAATAAATGACCGTTCAATTCATACATATCTTTTGTGGTTTTTATACCCGTTACTCGTAGAGTAAAAGGGTATACTAGATTCGTCGGAAAGTATGTAACAGGCAAAAGGAAGCGTTTCCGACCCCATAAAGTATATATATTCTTGATCAGGATCACTAGCAGAGTCGATCTAGCCATGTCCGTCTGTCCGTCTGTCTGTCCGTCCGGATGAACGCTGAGATCTCGGAAACTATGAGAGCTAGGCTATTGAGATTTGGCGTGCAGATTTCTGAGCTTCTTACGCAGCGCAAGTTTGTTTCGGTAGAGTGCCACGCCCACTCTAACGCCCACAAACCGCCGAAAACTGTGGCTCCTACAGTTTTCATGCTAGAATAAAAATGTTAACTGAAATATGTTGTTCTTATCAATACCTATCGATTGACCCAAAAAAAGTTTGCCACGCCCACAACCCGCCCACAAACTTCAAAAAATCGTTGGTATGAACGCGGATATCTCGGAAACTATCAAAGATAGAGAATCGGGATCTCAGATTTAGATTTCGTAGCTTTGTACGCAGCGCAATTTTGTCACGCGAATATGCCACGCCCACTATAACGCCCACAAACCGCCCAAGCCTGTGGCGCCCACAATTGTTATGCTAGATGAAAAATTTTAGCTGAAATGTATTGATCTCGTCAGTACCTATCGATTCGCTTTGCTGCTTGCATATCTCCATTTCCCTTTGGTCCCTTAAGCTGAGTAACGGGTATCTGATAGTCAAGGTACTCGACTATAGCGTTCTTCCTTGTTTTATTTTGGGATCACCATTGGTTTTATATTTGGGATCACCATTGTTTTTATTGATTTATTGTTGAGATCTCCAGTTGTGTTAGTTTATTAGCATTAATTCCGGAAATAAGTGTTCTTGATTACTCGATGTATTAAACTCGTATATCCGACGTTGTGTTTGATAGCCTTTTGAATTACTCGTCCGTGGGATCTTGTTCTATTTAATTCTTTTTTGTCCATTGTTAATTTAATAGAATTTCATTAATTTTGGAAGAGCTCCCGCAACAGCGATAATAGCTCGCAACAATTTTAAAAGCAGCATTGAAACTGGTCCCCTAAAATACGATTACTGAAGTGCAATGATCCTACTTCTCTCGATGATGATAATTGTTCGCAGCAATTTTAATAGCTGCATAGGAACTGGTCCCCTGAAATACAGTGACTGAAGCGCAGTGATCCCACTTCTCCAACCATATGGAATCTGTTTAGCAATATGCACGTGTAGTGCAGTGATTACGACTGCGTATCGCCGATCCTCCGGCTTCATTTTCGTGCACGGAGGACGGCTGTCGTCTACCTCACAGCAATCAATGTCGCATCCTTTCAAAGAGCAGACTTGTATAGTGCAGCTGCTTAAAGTTGCGCCATTGCCTATACTAGAGCTTGACAACGATATTGACTTTGTCAAATCAGGCGTAACTCTGGTAGAGTTCTGTATTGTTTCCGGCGTTGCCGGATCTCTGAAATTCCCAAATTCGCTTTGCCCCAACAGGTTGTATCTGCACTCAGTGGCAATAAAACTTTTTTTTTCGATTTGACGATAGCAAAAGTTTAAAAATACTTCGCACACGCTTTTTATTTAATACTTATCAGTCCATTAAAAGCTAAAGCAAGAAAAGCCAGACCCCTAAAAATCGGTCACACCTAGTTTTACCAGTCTGGCATCTTTCAGCTGAGAATGAGAAAATGAATTTGGCTGTGTTGTATAAACAGCGTCTATTTTGATTGGACGCATTCAAGAATTCGTAAAACTCATATAAACTTAGTAAATGTCGTTCGAATAGGAAAATTGTCAAATATAATAACAAAAAGTATATCCTTGATTGATCGTCCCGAGAATCAAACAAACTTCACCTCAGCTTGCTGTCAAAAGTTCTGCTGCTGGAGGTGGGCAAAAGTGAAGACGGTGTTTTGGTATGTGCGGTGTGTGGTTTTATTTTTTGTAAATTTGTTGTCGGCCATTCATCACTAGAGAAGCTGACGTAATACTCGAGGAGGAATGGTAATTTTGCCTGCGCGACCAAGCCTGACAAGAACATACAATTTAAAAAAAATTTTTTTATTTTTACTTTTATAAATGTTGAAATTTTATTCTTAAGACTAGCACACTGCTAGCCAATTGGCAGCTTAATATAATCGGTTTTTACAAAAATACTACAATAATAAGTCCAAGCGTTACTTAGGGCAAGAAGTAGTTTCGTGATTTTTATTTTTTGATAATAATATTGAGGATGGTTATGTTGCTAGGTCAAAATTAGGTCCGGTAAGTCTTGAGGGTGGTGTCGTTTCAGTCTTCTTTTGACTCGGTTACTCGGATCAGCGCTGTTTATAGCAGCGATACATAGTTTTCTGGCTAGGCTAGGCTATATATTTTCGAGAAAGTTTCTGCAGCTTGTCTCCAAGCTTGGGCACATTGAGATCACGTTCGATGTCTTTGGTTCGCAGAAACCACGGAGCTCCAGAGATCCTTCGAAGTGTTTTCGCTTGCAAGGCCCGGATTTTGTTGAGGTTGGTTTTTGCTGCGATGCCGTAAACCTGGAGTCCACAGAAAAGTCTTGGCGCTAATATAGACTTATAAACTATTTTTTTTCAGTTAAAATCGTTGTTCTTGCATTTAACTTTAGGACCCACAGTTTTGGGCGGTTTGTGTGCGTCGGATATCAAACTTGCCCTGTTTACGAAGCTAAGAAAGTAAAGGCTTAGTATTCAACCTAACAAAAAGTCGTCCAAAACCAAAAACAATATATAAAAAAAACGTCACAAAAATGTTGTGTGTTAAGTTGAATACTAGGCCTAAATCTGAAATCCCAACCCAACAAATCACTGCGTTCACACAGACAGACGAAAAGCTAGATCGACTTGGATATTGATTCTGATTAAGAATATATATTCTTTATGGGGCCGGAAACGCTTTCTTTTATTTGCAATAGCAAATTTCCACAATTCCGTTGTTCAGTGTCAAAATTATTGAATATACTAACTAACTTTTTTTAACTTTTTAGATATCCGACTATTTAGCCGGAATTAAGACACAAAAACAAAATATGAAAAAAAATATTTTTCGGATAAAAAGAAGTCCTAGTATCTAGTTTTTTTTCCTACTTAATTAAACAGGTTCAATATCGGTAAGGCCGTAACCGTAACCGAATTTGTTATATCGGTGATAACCGTTAAAGCAAGTGATATCGATATTTGATTCGGTTTAAGTCCCTGATACTTATCCAACACTATCCCCCTGACATAGCGAATACACTCTCCTGATAGAGAATTCTTCCACCTGAAGTGCTAGCCACCTATTGGTGGAATAAGCGGAACGCCATCTGGTGGAGACTGTAAAGAAAATTGGCACTAGATGGCGCAACCCACTAGACTTCTGCATAAATGCGTAGGTGGAAAATCAACTACTTTGGAAAGTTTGAGGTTTTGCTGTTTAAAAATTAATAATTTCTATTTATACCATTTTAGTCACAATTTAATTCATGTAATCTGCAAGGGAAATACAAATTCGGATTGCCGAAATCAGCTTAAAAGTAAAATAATTTGATTTCCTCGTGCAATAAAATTTTGGAGCAAGGCGATGTTTTCTGGCGAGAAGGATCAGTTGCATTAAAATTGGATATTTAGTGGACAAATACCCAACTAATAGCCCTAAAAATAGCTAAACATGGTTTTAGTTCGTTTAACATCTTGGAATCCAAAATCTTGTTTATAAAAGTTTACACCACGCCATATTTTCACTACTTTTCATCGTTTATTCATCGCATGATTCGCTTAACTACTAGATTACAGGTATGGTATACAGCTTGATTCGGTTTAGGATCTACAGCCTAGGCCTAGGTTCTACTGACGGGTTCAGGTTCAGATTAGCTTTAGTCACAGCTCTCACTGCTCTCGTGCCGCTTTTACCTCCAAGAACGCTTCGATTTCGATCACTTACTGACTAATAAATGCATTTCGCCTCCGGTACGTTTTGAACGAATTCCACCCTACTTTTGGGGAATTCTTCATCTCCTCTCGATCTCCTTTTTCCTAATCTAAAATTTGTAGTTGGTAATTTTGCTTCGCTTACGATGCTGCTTGGAAGTAAAAGCGCAAAAAGACGATTCATAGCTTCAAGAAACATATACATTTACATAAGAAAAGGTAAAAATATAAAAAAAAAAATTAAGAAAACTATAAATAACATTGAACCAGTTGGAATTATGTACAATTTGAATTTCTGACATAAATAAATAAATATACATTTAAATGCAGCTTAAACGCATCGGCCCTCAACTTATCGTACTAAATTATGTATCTAATTCTATATATATAAATTGGTATATGCATGCATATAGCTAAATGCACAATAAACGAAACAAATTCGAGCACATCGGCAACCCACAAAGCACTTGTTAACTAAGTCCTACTAATACACGGTACGGGGAAGGGGATAAGGAAGGGATAACAGATGGGGGGGGGGGGGGGGGGGGGGGGCTCTTAGTCGATCACCACCGACCACGGGTGATCCACCCGACCGTACTGGATGTCGGTGAGCGTCTCGCGGATCAGCTCGTGAATGGGCTTCTCCTGCTCCATGGTGGGTATGTACAGATCCTGGCCCAGGTAGTTGATCCTGTTCACCGGACTGACCACGCACGCCGTTCCCGCACCGAAGAGCTCCAGTAGCTGTTGGGTTGGGAAGTTCAGATTAGTTGGTTCCTCGGAAGCTGACTTTTCCGTCTTCAGGATTACTTACCCTTCCCTGGTTGAGGAGGTCGCAGACCATGGGCATGGTGATCTTCGCCTCGCTCACCTTGAACTTGCCCCACTGACGGGTCATGTGCAGAATGGAGTCGCGGGTGATTCCGGGCAGGATCAGGCCACTCAGCGGTGGGGTCACCAGTTCTTGTTCTATAAATAGAAAAGGGGGACCATTAGGATATATCTATAATAGTAAGTTTAGAAACAAAAAACTAACGATTTTTTAAATTCTGATGACCCCTTTAAATGTGTATCATGTATTATGCTTATTAAGGTCCAAGAGATCAGTATAATCATCTTTTACTAACGCAACTGTATTTGTTTTCACAAAAAATACCTTGTATTATGCTTACTAAGGTCCAATATATCAGTAAGGGTTGAGTACACTGAGTTAATTGTATTTAATTTCACAAAACATATTATATATAATGCCTAATAGGTTCCAATAATTCAGTTTACTCATCATTTACTGAGCTAACTGTATTTAACTTCACTAAACATATCATATATTATGCTTATTAAGGTCCAATATATCAATAAATGTTGAGTACACTGAGTTAATTGTGAATAATTTTACCTAAAATATCATATATTATGCTTATTAAGGATGAGTGTACTCAACATTAACTGAATTAATTGTATTTAATTTCACAAGGAATATCATATATTATGCTTATTAGGGTCCAAAAGATTATTGAGCTCAGTATTTCCTATTTTATTTTCACAATAAAGGACACGTGACCCATCTTTAGTTAAGTAAACCTAGGATTCCCTTATGTATAAGTCAACCTACCTCCTTGATCGTTCACGTAGAACATGAAGATGTTCATGGTGCCCACTTCGGTCAGCTGGTGATCCTCGCCGTAGAGCCACAGAACCTGCTGTAGTCCCTTGGCCGCCGCCTCTTTCTGGACATTGATGGTGGGTGCATAGTTGGAGCCCATCTTGCGGTTACCAACGCCGCCTGGCCAGGCACGCACATGGCTGGGATCGGCCAGCAGGGAAACGGCTCCGTTGGAGCCCGTCTTGAAGTAGCTGCCCACTGGGCTGAGGATTGTGTAGAGCAGGGCCGAGTCCGAGGAAGCCACTCCCAGCGTGGGCTGTAAGTCGAAAAGAGTCCAAGTTAGCCACGTTAGCCGGTGATTATCCCAGTAAGCTATACTCACATCAATGCCGATCAGTGTGGGGCGGATGTACAAGCTGGCAGTGTTGGTGTGGGGAACCCACTCGGAGTCGATGGTCAGCAGGCGGGACAGGCACTGGACGAACTCCTTGCCCTCGAAGGTGGGCAAGCCGGATCGCTGGGCAGCCAGGTTCATGCGGTTCATGTTCATGTCCGGCCGGAAGATGCGGATCTTGCCGTCGACGCCCCGGTACGCCTTCATGCCCTCGAAGAGCTGCAATGGATCGAAAGGCATGGGATTGATAAGACAACATGGCACCATTGGCAACAGTCTGGCTTCGATTCGGATTCGGATTCTGATTCCCTACTATATACACTAAGTCGGATGACGTCAGTCCACGGGCCACGCGTGCGACTTGTTTACAGAGATTACGGGCTGGGGATTACGGGATTACAAGACGCTCTCAAGTCACGTATGTAAATACTCGCGAGTTCGAAAACAAAAAGTTTCTTGTGGTGGCTCTACTTAAGGTACTCAAAAGAAGAACTAACCAGCTAAGTTATGTAGGGTATTTAAAGGTGTCGAGTAATCTCAGAGTTTAAGAAATCGTAATACTTATTTTCTTAATATAAAATGAATTCCGAATTGTGTTGAACCTTTTCTAGAGCGTCTAAAATGTACATACCTTAACGGAAATGGTTACGTTATTTATTATTGGTTCTCAAAATTAAGACACTTCATTTAAGTTTTATATACATAATATGAAGACACTATTTTCTAAGAGTTTTATATGCTACTTTTGAGTAACCCTAGTTAAGATCCTCTGAACTAAAAAGGTTTATTAAAGAATTTATTCTGAAATCAAAACTAACTGCACGTTTCCAATTCGAATCCTTTTCATTGTTCTTTAAATAAATTGGCGCCCAACGTGGGTTTTTAAATATAGGGGAACCGAAAACAAATCTATGTTGTGTTTGATCTTAGGTTTAAGGACTTCGAACTTCTTGGGGACCCCGCTTACCTCAACGGCGTAGTGCAGGACCTTGGCGGCCGGATGCATGACTAGATTCTCCAGCGGCGTGATCTCGGGTCTCTGCCAACCGCCCAGGCTCTTGTGGTAGTAGATCTTGAGCATGTGGTCGGTGAAGAGGCGTCCGAAGCCCAGCTCCTCGTCGTTATCGGGCTTGGGCTGCAATTGCTCCGGGGCGGCCAGTCGAACGGAGAGCTGGGAGGCGCGGAATTGGTGACCCAGATTCTTGTCATGCTTGATGGGTTCCGGGGCACTGGTGTACTGGGCATCCACCGAGGCGGTGATCTGGAAGTCCGCCGACGACTTCTGTTGCTGCTGCAACTGGGCAGCCTGGGCCGCCTTTAGTGATTGGTTGCTGCATAGCCGGATCGACTGGGCGATGAAGCGGATCAGGCGGTGCTGGTTGCGGAAAATATCCTGAAAATATATAGCGAATACCAAGTTAGACACTTTATAAACAGGTACCAAGAAACTTATAAGATGTTGAGATAGGAAAACGGCAAATGGAAGTAGTTATATTAAAATAAAAAAGCTTGTTCTGTGGATATTTGACTTTAAGCTAATATTAAAATATCAATTTGAAAAAGGATTCCAAGCAACTATTCTTAAAAAAAGTTTTCCTTGATATACAATAAAATAACATTTCTTAAATCCTTGCCAAAAACAATGCAAAACTATATATTTTTTGTCTGTTAACCAACTCTTTAAAGAATTGTAAATTTTAAATTGTTGACTTTATCGTATAATCGTACCCAAAGTCTAGCCTAACCGCCATTGATAGTATGCTAATTTGGGTCTAGACCCTAACCGAAATCGTTGAACTGCCGAAAATGATTTGCACATTAATTAATTGTCAATTTGCAAGGCAGACGATCTTGTTTATTGTGCTTGGACTGATGTAACCCCGGTTATACGGTGTAGTCTACATTCCAGGTCAGACGAGAAGTCAGCAGTTTAGATTCGATTCCGGCTCTGCTTCGAGACAAGATTTAATCTTCAACCGTATATGTTATTTTATACGATTTTAATATACTTCAGCAGATGCCGTTCATCTCTCCTTGGCCGATGGCTGATGAAATCGGCCAAACTATCGACTAAGCCAAAAGCCGACAGCCGAAAGAAAAACGCCAAGTTGACATCGATGGTCGTCATTGCATCAGCCAAAAAAGCTGAAATACTTTGAAAACCCATAGCCACCAGCAGAGCACGTTTGAAAACTCGTTCGAAAATTGGACTACAAAAGACCCGAATATGTCGTCTACAAGTCTGCCTGTTTATATGGCTTATCGCTGATTTTCGAGTGAGGGGAGTGGGATGCGATAACAACAGGCCATAAATGTCCAAAATAAAGCATTAATGGGTTCTATTTATACATAAGTGGTCTGGAGAGCTGGGAGCGTGTCAGGTTGTTCGAAAATAGTCTATCTATATAAGAAAAGTCTGGAGATAGTCCATCCACCGGATGCCAGAGCAGTCAAACTATTCGTAGCCACAATTTTTTATTATAATTTAAACGAATTCCTATTTATAGATAAGGCAGAAAGCATATAGAACTAGAATTTTTGGAAACAACAAAATCGAATAAAAGAAATGTCAAAAAGCTTTGAAACCAGTTTTAAGTTGAAAGTTTAGAATTAAAAAATCGACTTAAAACAAGATGTTTTTAATGGTTCTATTTTTTTTAAGAAACCAAAGGATCTGCCAAATTTATAGGGGCTATAAAAATATTCCGAATTGACTATGTTGCTAGCTTGGCAAAATTTTCAAGTTGAAAGTTTAGAAATAAAAAATCGACTTAATGGTACTATATATTTTTTTAAGAAACCAAAAGATCTGCCAACTTTATAGGGGCCATAAAAATATTCCGAATTGAGTATGTTGCTAGCTTGGCAAAATTTTGATTTCTGGGCGGCGCTAGCGATAGTGATCAGAATTTTTGATTACAAACCTTAGCGTTAATTGCCATTTTGGTCGTCATCTTGTTGATAAAAGCGGTGGAACTTTCTTTCCCGTTTTTTTTTTTGTTAAATATCTTTGTATTTGGACTCTCTTTCTTTGCGAATCGCTCTTTCAGCGTCTCTTGCACTTGCACTTTGCCGCACTTGCGCGTACCGATAGATATTGTATTTCTTGGTTTTATTTTGCGAGAAAGGAACTGCACTTTGCACAGTAAAAAAATTGTTAAGCACACAGTTGTATTTATTTCGGTTATCGATTTGTACTTTCTTTTTCGGTTGGGCTTCTTTTCTTTTTAGCTCGATCTTTACGGCACGAAGTCTCTGCAAGAAATGAGCTGCCTCCGCTGATATAGTAATATATATAGCCGATCCACGGGATGTGTGTGTGTGTGTGTGTCCGAATCGTATGATTACCGTTGGAGCGCCATTTTAAGAGCATTGCGCAGGAATGACCGCTAAGAGAGCGGAAGAGAGGCGGAGTACACTGCGATAAGAATCATATATTTCGGTGTACATATATCAGTTAGCTGTATTTATTTAGCAACAGAATTATATACAAAGGTTGGAAAACAGATTGTCAGCCATTTTAATTATTTTATTATTAATAATAAATATTATAGGGGAGCTAATGACTGGCAAAATAATACAGCTGACATTTTGACCACTAACTATCACCTGTCTAAATAATCAAAATTAATATATTTACATACATGTAACCTTTGTTTTATAACCTTAAATAAAAATTAAATCATTTAGGGCAGATATAACATTTTTGTATATTTTATAAATTTTTTTAAACTTATTTTTTAGACGGCTATAGCCTAGAAACTGATTAGTTCGCAACACAGCCATCAAAGAATTATACAGAAATCCTTGGTTTTAAATTCAAGTAATTAACATTGTTGCTAAAACTGTATTTTCATATGGACACTGAACAAAAAGCATGTAAAGAACACTTAAAAAAAATATTATCAAATTATTAGAGCTTAAAATAAAAAGAAACGAATAAATTAAACGACCTGCAGTTCTTTAAGAGACCAACTTCATAGAAACAAATTGGAATAAAATTATATGTTAAATATTTTATAGAACTACATTTTGAGCAGTGTAGCAAAAACACAAGCTGCCGAAAATCGAATGATTTTTCGCTCCCTTAGCGAATCTCTTGATGAGACTTTTCGGGTTTTTACGATCGATCGATCGGCTCTACGTCTTGTTGCTGCCAAAAAAAAGGGGCTTTGGGGCGTTAAAGTTGTGGAGGGGGAGGGGGATACACCCCCCACGTACCCCCCATGGGCTGCGTACTTATTTGGGCGCAGCAATCGTCGATTTCAGCCGACATCGTGCTTTTATTTCTCGTTTTTTAGCTGCCTTCTTTTATTTTGTTCGCTTTTTTTTTTGCCTCGACAATTTCGGGCAATTATTTTCTGCTGATTTTTTTGCTTTTTTGACATATTTGCTTCGAGTTGAGTTTGGGATTTTTCGATGGCTTCTCTTCTGGTTCTAGTTCTTTGTTTGCGCCGCCCGATCGTGTATACTTTTCCATTTAATGTGAGTACACAACGATATGTGTGCATAGGTATCGGGTATATATATACGTAAGTATCTACATATCTGGTTTAGTTTGTATCTGAAAGATAGTTCTTGTTTATAAAGGTTATTTGTTTATAAAAGAATATCATTGGATTTTTAATATAATATATAATGGATTATAATATAAATAAATCTATATATTTTTATCTGGTTTGTATCTGAAAGATAGTTCTTGGTTTATAAAGGAATATAATTGGATTTTTAAATTAAATTAAACTTTATTTTACATTTTATAATAAACATAGTTATCTACATATCTGGTAACGTTTGTAGCTGAGAGATAGTTATTGATTTATAAAGGAATATCATTGGATTTTTAAGTTAAATAAATCTGTATATTTATCTGGTTTAGTTTGTATCTGAAAGATAGTTCTTGGTTTATAAAGGAATATCATTGGATTTTTAAATTTAATTAAACTTTATTTAACATTTTGTAATACATATATATATAGTTATCAACATATCTGGTAACGTTTGTATCCGAGAGATAGTTATTGGTTTATAAGGGAATATCATTGGATTTTTAAGTTAAATTAAACTTTACATTACATTTTGTAATTTCTATACAGGTAAGTATCTACATATGTATCTAGTTAAGTTTGTATCTGAAAGATAGTTCTTAGTCTTTATAGAAGTATTATTGGTTTTTAAAATTAAATTTAAGTTTATATCACATTTTTTTGGGGCTTTTTTAGGCAGAGAAGGTTTGTAAGCTTAAATTTGATAGAAAATCTGATTAATTTGCTGGACCTACAAATTTTTAAACGTTTAAAATCCTTTAACTTATACCATTTTTTAAAAAAATTATAGAAATTGAGCATTCAAAGTGATTAAAATAATTCAAAGGATTTAAGAGATCCTTAACTGCGTCTTTTTAGATTTTGTTTTGGAAAATTTGCATTATATGACGCACACATGGCATCAACATCAGGTACTTCCTCCTCCACTTCCTGCTACCTGGCCAGATTTCTTGTTCTTTTTTACCACGCAAAAAGATTGGATGGGAAATGTGGCAAACATGACGTGCACGTTTTTTATTTTCCTGTTTTCCTGCTCGTAGTTTCCCAACTGATAACGTTCCTCGGCTTTGGATCTGTTGTGCAGTGAGTGTTAAACAGATTGTGCAAAAAACACAGAGGTGAAATCCCTCTCTAATCCTGGCTGATGCAATATCTAAATTGACTACATCACGACTGATAAGAGAAGCCCGTGTTTTCTTAGGGGACTTTTCACGCCATGTGGCTGTAACTTAAGAGAGGGGCGATCTGGCGGAAGAGATGTGGTCAAAAAATATATACATGTGCGTATTACATGGCTCTCTTGATATAATTGTAATGCCAGATGCTTCTCGCTCGCTCTCGACTGGCTGATAAACAAATAAATTAGTGGCTTTCAATGTCAATGTACGCTCTACAGCGAGATAGTTGTCGATGGTCGATGGTCGATGGTGCTCAATCTCACTCGGTCACCCGGTGACCAGTTTTATATCTTTTTTTGGTTCCCTGGTCACTGGGTCATCCGGATATTCGTCTTTTTTGCGGGCGACCTTGTTGTAACACTTCATAAGGACCTGGACCTGTTTCCGTTTTTAGCCACATGTTCAAGGTAAAAATGTACATTGAAGAACATTTTTTTTCTCATCAAAATAGGATTTTTGTCGATTTTTAAAGATCTTATAAGCAAAATTTTTCAAAAATTCACAATACTAATTAAAAAAAATTTTTTTTCAACTTAAGAATCTTAAATAGTTTTTATCATAACTTTGAAACTCAGTTATTTTCTCTTAAAAAGATGGTAAAAATGGTCTAAAAAACCTTAAGCAAACCGATATTCTTTAAATAATGCACTTTCTTTCAATATTTTTTTTTAGCTTGTATGCAAGGTCTTAAACAAAATAATCTATGTACATTAAAAATATCGAAAACTGTGAGCAAAGTTAATTTTGCAATATTCCGAAAAGAAGATCCGAATTAATAATAAATCTCAAAAGTCAGTTGTGATAAATATAATAGAAAACCGCTTTATATGGCATGATAATTACAACTTTAGAATAACAAACCCAACTTATATGCGACAGATTTTTAAAAGTGGTCAACAACAACAGCAGAGTCTGGTAAAAAGAAAAACAGCATGATACAAAATGCGATTTCCAGCGAAATCCGCGTAACAAACAAGGCACCTTGCGTTCACTGAGAGAAAAAGAGTTGTTTTCGGTTTTGGGTTGGTTCGTTTGGAAATCACTTCCCAATCGGTTTATTACATTATAATTATCTGACCTGTAAAACGAGAGCACAAGTCATTGAACCGCCTTACATTGTGTTTGTGCACGATCAAGGACGCCTTCAAAATGTGAACGAGTGTGGGGTTTTGTATCTGTGAGATGTAGGGGTGTGTCCCGTATCTCGCTCTTTGTGTGTGAGTGTTTTGGAGGCCCGCTCGCTGAAACGGGCCCACTTTTCATACAGACACAGATACAGATACAAGCACAGATGCACAGATACAAACAGCAATGTGCAAAATAATAGTATTTGCAAGCTCCTGAAAGCCTATAGATTCAAAGCAGTTTCAAACTATAAGTTAAGAGTTTTATGTTAATTATAAAAAAATTAAGGAGAGTTTAAAAAAAAAAAAAATTAAGTCAATTTTGTTATAAAAAATTTAACACCCAAATATTGGATGATAGACTTAAATAATAAAGATTGTAGATACATATTTAAATTATTGTATGGTCCTATGACAACTATTAACTTGCAGTTAGCTGTATGTATCGTTATTGATCGCGTACCAAGCGGCGTATGCGCAATATTATCGCCTTAACCCATTGGTCACCTTTATTTTTGCCGGGCTTGGGTCGACTTGTTTTCGCCGTTGGCGTTACAATCATTCTGTTATTCTGTTATTGTTATTGTTTTGATGCCTTTCTGCGAGAAATTGTTTTCGTTACCTTGACGGCTGACGACCGCGTCATTCGAGCCCCTTGTTTTCTTGTGGCACTTTTTCCCATAAGATATTTCGTAAATATTTTCGAACTGTGTCGCATCGCAGTATTTATCCCACTGAACATCAGAATGCCAAGCGATTGGCAACAATTACGCACTCTCGCAAAAGGGAGCCTTCGGGGGGCCAGGGGCAGACCACCGATGACGTCAAATCAGAGCTCACAGTCGCCTTAATCGCGCCCAACTGTGTCGAGGTAATTGCAATTGGAATTGAATCGAATTCGATCACGCGTCGCTTCAATTCGATGCACAAATTCAAAACACAAAATACCCGTGGACTAAAGGGCTCTCAGGGTTCACAGACAACGGCGCAGTTCCAATCGGTCGCCCGTTATACAAGACTTAATATCCAAGTCTTGAGGATTCATCGAAGAATTTCTCATTCTACCGACTTAAACTATTTCCAATCACCTAGGACATCTTTTAAAACCAAATAATAAGGGGTTTGCTATTTAACTACATAAAACTTCTCTAGTTATTACACTGAAAAGAAACATGGGGATCAATTTTATATTCGCATAGAAATTTTAACAATTCAATAATTTATCATTGCTATCAAAGTTTTCTTATAACATGTCTAATTAATGGTTTCTCCTTCTGTAGAACAGTGTTTTGAATATTGTTTAATTTACTATTTTTTCCTCTTAAAAAAAAAAGTTCTTAAATAAAAATCCAAATTGCTTGTATGTAAAATCAATCTAAAATGTATTAGCAGAAAACAAAAGTGTAACATTATAATAACTAATTATATTGTAATAGTAAATTACAAAATATTATATAATAGTAATATAATAATTGGTTATATTATAATAGTAAAATACATTATTGGAATATAATATTTAGTTATATTATAATAGAATATTATGTAATTTTAGGCAACTCCATAGTTTTTAAAGCCAGAACCTTCATCAAAAACGGCATTTGCAGTAGAATAGTATAATAATTAGATATATTATAATAGTAAATCACATAATAATATATTACTATTATATAATATTATGTAATTTTAGACAACTCCATAGTTTCAAAGCCAGAACCTTCATCATAAACGGCATTTGCAGTAGAAAAAACTTAAAATCGATGGTTCTTCAGTGTTTTTTGTAAGCTTCCCTGACAGGGAGATCATATCTGTAGGGGGGCTTATCGATCCATTGACGTCAGGGTCCGGCACACGCCCCCCGAAAAAATAACTCTGAGCAGTTCTTGAAGTTATCTGTTATCACCTCGCTGCTCCTCTATCTGCCACTCCCTCGTACGATCACAAGATACACATTTCCGGGGCTTTGGCTGTCATAAGAATAAAAACCGTCCAAACTGCCCCACCAAAAACCAGAAAAAGATACAGGTACATACGGTTACGGGAGCAGATACAGGAGCACATGATCGTGATCGGTTAGTTGGGTTGATGAATGCGGTTTTATCGCCACAGAGATAATACCCACTACAGACCCATTCCCCGAAAAATCATTCACGGGCAAAACAACAGTGATAAGGCATTTAGTCATCCGCTCTGATTACGGATCCGCAAGTCATCTTCGGATATGAATACGGATGTCAAACGGCGGCAATTGCTCAGGCGATTTCTGTGATTTATTTGCATTTCTCTGGGACCGGCTCTTATGGATTGCGAATTTATTCCGACATTTATTGGGCTGTTATTTGTCTTTATCATACGAATGTGTTAAGTTGAGATGTTTTTAAAACGCTCTTTTAAGGTTTGTTATGTGATATCAAATATTACACAAAACTACTGAAGAGATGGTTATGGTGTTTCCTTTTTTCAAGCGGGAAATGTTAGTTGTCACTTGTTATAAAATAAGATTATTTGTATTATTGTTATCAACGCATAAATAACAAAAATGTTAGGACTTTAAAGAACTTAAGCTCTTAAATTCTTAAGAAGTTTGCTCTTACCATTTTCTTAATCATTTTCAGCTGGCTTAAAAATAGCTTGTAGTTCAATTAATTTCCTAGAATCTCTAAAAATCCAGAGTAAGATCATAGATTAGAAGAAAAATCTCTTATTCTTTTTCCTTTTAGTTGTTGGTCAACACATTTTTGAGACGGTACATACACATGTATTCAGATATTTATGGTGTTCAAAAATCGTGGGCGTAGGCATGAGATTTATCTGCTTACGCGGGCTTTCTTTATTTTCTTGTCCGCATCTTCGAACAGACTTTTTACTGCTCAAGGTCCCAGGCCCCATTAGAATTTTCACTGTCGATCTTTGGCATTCAAAAATAGCGCAGTGCAAACAAAACGAAGAGTTGCGATTCGGGGAAAAAACTGAATCTCGGCTGTTTACCAGCTGCCCCCGACTATCTCTCTAATTGATTTCATTTCTTTTTGCTAAAGTATACCCCCCCTAAAAATATTGCTTACGCGTTTTCAAGGTTGGGGACGGCAACCAAAAAAAAATGAAGAATTATATTATAGAAGCAGTAGATAAAAACAATAAACCCGCCACAATCATAACGTTTTACGATCTTTTTTAACGATCGCTCTTTGGGACTCCAATCGTTTCTAAGTCGCGTGCTTGAGACAAGCCCCCATTTTGTTCAAGTCCCCGAAAAGGAGTAAGACCCATGGGGCTGTTATTGGATGGTATTTATGGGCAAGTTAGCGGCACGTGTGGCTCTCCAAGTCGAAAATAAAAGTAACACCAAGAATTCGCCAAATGTATACATACAATATTTGTTTTTATGCTCAAATATACAAGTCTGTTTGTAGGTGTGCTTTCTGTTATAAGGCTTTTAGTTTTTGGCCGGCTTTTGTTGCCGGCATTTGACACTTCTAGGGTATTAAAAGGGAGTATAGGGCAAATTGGAGATGAGATGAGGACTACCCGTTAATAAATATAAATGTAGATTGGTTAAGAAATATAACATCTGTAATGTGTTATTAATTAGTAGTAGTTGTAGTAGTAATAGTAATAGTAATAGTAGTAGTAGTAGTAGTAGTAGTAGTAGTAGTAGTAAAGTAGGAGTACTAGTAGTAGTAGAAGTAGTAGAAACAGTAGTAAAGTTAAAGGTTTTGTACATACGTTTTTCGTATTCATATTTTATGTCCACAATTTTGGCTGGATCGATCAAGAAACTAATATTTTGCAAAACACAGATATAATGTTAAAGTTTAAATGTTAAATATAATAAAATACAAAAAAAAATTTTGTATTTTCTTTCTTGCTTGCATAGCCTACTTTTGAGCAACCCCTAGATTTTTTTCAAAAGTTTTATTGTGAAGAAAACAAATTAAATAGATAAATATTCTTTTTTCCTATAGCCTACTGTTAAAATGAAAAGCATCTTATGGTACAATGAGAAATCCTTCGATGGCTTTTCCATTTACTGAGATGATCTGAGTATAGTAAGAACCATTTAGTTCATCATTCTATAGAAGTATACTTCTGAAAGTCTCCCGCCATCGAAATCTATGCTAAAAATTACACACACACGCCCACCCTTTTGCCGGAGTAACAATTTTAGTTGCGCGTGGCTGCCCGGCACTTGAATTATACCACAAAAAAAATAAAATATGTAAAAAAAACCCGAACCCACAGAAAAACGAACACCAAGGCACCATAAAAAATTTGCCAGCTAGCAAAGTCAGTCGATCAATCCGTCAATCCGCCAAACCGTCGGATCGTGGGACACTAGTGTCCAATTTGAATGCTAAACATAGCCGCCGAAGCACCGCCGTCGAGATCTCCAGGGGCTAGAGTACGGGTAGTGGTAGGGGCACCTGTTCGCCAGTTGCGTAAATTTGTATACTTGCTTGTATATATAATCACGCTCTTTGAACGGCGCGACTCTTTGGGCTCTTTTACAAAACTTGGCTGCGCGTGTGCTGCTCTCTTGGCTTTTGTTATATAACCAGTGTGCAATATAGCCATGCACAGCAAGAATTAAGATTATTGATCCTCAAATTATAAAAGAAGGTGGATTAAAGTATGCTAAGACGTCGCAAGATGAAGTTGTATTTGGTACAGCATGCTTTTAGGCGAAAGTTTAGGTGCTTTTAAATCTCTAAAGATGCCTGACTTCGTAATATTCATAGTAACATCTGTTTGATAATTGATAGTACTTACATTCGAAATATTTTATACCATTTAAAATAAAATTGGATAATTCTAAAATTCTTTTTAAAGAAATATATAATATTGAACTCTTCATGATATGGGCACATATCTTAGTAAACATCCATATTTCTTTCTGTGTACTGATATTCTGCATCTGTATATTCGTATTTTTATCATTATTGCGAGAATAACAAGCGGACGAGCCCTGAAATTCGACCAATCCGCGAGCTCTTAGCTTATCTCACGCATTTGTGCATGACAGAAGACGCAGTGCGTCAGCAGATATGATCCAAAAAGACATTGGGACAGTTGACATGTGAAACCAAAGAAGTCTTTCCGAATGTGGTTAAGACAACCTGTTTTGATTCTCAATTACTAGAATGATCCCCATGACTTACACATCACGTATACGCCCAGTATGCCCGCACAAGTTTGAAAATATAAACATTTAGCTAGAACTTAACAACAATAAATAAGTAATTATTATATACAAAAACATTTTATTAGAAAAGCTTTTACTTAAATGTTATGAACTTTTTTGTTGAGATTATGGCGAGCAAACTCTCATTATAAAATCAAATTATACATTTCAAACGCTATGGATTCTTATTTTTTGCTCAAAGCGGCCCCAAACAAACAAGATTAGGTTGCTAGGTAGCGAGACGAAATCGAGAACTAATCTTCTCAGTCAAAAAACTGGTTCGAAATGGTCCCAACTGGTCTTGTTTTCTTCGATTCGCAAGACCAGACACAAATACATACATATATGCGAAAAAATGTAGCAAAAACTATATTCAAATAAATTTCAACCGATATACATAGAAATCAATGCAAGGCAAAGACGAGAAACTCGGAATTTATATAGATTTTTTTTCAAAAGAAACTCGATTTCGTTGCCATCCACATGGCATTGAATCGAGTCTCATTTTTTATTTGGCAACTTTCATTATCAATGTCAAGCACGATTCTAATTAAACGCTCTTGAAATAAAAAGCGAACTCAACGAGATAACGCCTGGCAGCTGCTCATTTCATAAATGGATATGAGTTAGAAACACTCTTTATAGTACATAGATAGATAGTCGTGCGTACGAAGGTGCTGGAGACTGGATGACGTGTTGCAAAAATATTTTTAGGACTTGATAAGATTGCTTAAGATGTAGAAGCTACAATAAGATAATATAAACCAGCACATAGAAATTTATTAGGATAATATTAATAAATAATAAACAAACTTTGAAAGCTTTTTCATTATTTATTTTATTTAAAGTTTTGTAATCGTTTACCTCCTCTACACACCTCTAACTAATTTCAGTTAGAATCTTTGAAAGTCAAATCAGCAAAATTGAAAATTCGTGAGATCAGTTATAGCATAGAAGCCCTCACGTGTCTATCTATATTTATAGCAACACATTTTCCAATGATGAGTTCCTCAGCCGCTTATCACTGCCATGGCTAATAATTGTGTAAATTATTTTTAAGGCGGCTGCTAAGCAGAGCTTATCAGGTGGAAACAACTCAGTAGGTAGGCTTGGCAGCGCCCCAATCTCATCGCATCACACCGCATCGCCTGTTTGTTAGCCCGACTGTTGCTAGAGGGAATCTTATCACCTCCGACATGATGGATGTGCGTCATCCGCACGGTCTTCCTTTTCTGAGTTCCTTCTTCGCTTCGCATCGTTTTACTTGTTGGTCCTTTGTGGCCAAAACTTTCAACAGGTTTCCAACGATCGAAATTCCAACCGCATGAATAACATAATGCTTAGTCTCTGTACACGGTCTCGTCTGTATTTACAAGGTTTTCGCTTTGATAATAAATAGTTACAAGGAAAGGAGGAGAGGCAGAGGCTGGCGCAGGGTTAGGGAACCTTCTTGAGGTGCGAATGCGACTGTTTGTGCTTGACCTTCGAGGTCAGCACGTCGTAGCCCAGACTGATGATGTTGTCGTAGAAGATGCGGTAATGGGTGGGGATCCAATAGAAGTTGACAAACTGAGCCACCGGCCACACCGTCCATTCGGCGGCATACAGCTTCCAGGCCTTCTCCTTGATCTCCTCCCACACTTCGTGCTTGTCCTTCCGCTCCAGCAGGCCCAGGGTGACGAAGAAGGCCGTAATGTAGATGGGCGAGCAGATCAGCTGGTCGAGCACGATCTTCTTCGCCACCACGCGCATACTGCGACCGGGTAGTCGTTTGTCCAGCATCTTGTACCAATAGTGACAGATCACGCCCACGGTCACACCACTGGTGGCCATGTGGGCGGTCCGGGTGGACTCGAAGCGTTCGATTTCGCCGCAATAGATCTCCAGATGCTGTTCGAGGATGTCGCCCACACAGCTGAGGGTCAGGGAGATGCCCACGTTGGTGAAGAGCAGGAAACGACTGCTGAAGGCGTTCGCGTGCCATTCCCGTAGCTTTTGGAGTGCTCCAAGGCCAACGGTGGTGGTGGCGGTGGTGCCTCCACTGGGTGCTGCTCCACCGGCTCCTCCGACTGTGCCGCTTCTCCGTGGCCAACTCATCCGCAGGCTGGGCTGACTGCGAATGGCCCTGGAGAGGATTAGGCCACGGGCCGGGCAGCTGCGCAGGGATTGCATGCTGTCCGGCTGGGATTTCTCAATCTTCTAGGGGGTTGTGTTGTGTTCTTCTCTTCGTTCCGGTGGTTTTTCCAATATTTACATGCCCTCCGCCGGCGGGCCAGCCATAATGTCAGCGGTGTCAAAAACCGGATTTACTTTTCGGGTCCTGGGGTGAGTTTATAAAGGTATACACATGGTTTTTCGAATTTTGTTATGTTGATTTGACTTTTGAAAGGCAATTCGGACACACGCAACAGCAACAACAACAATAACAACTATCACGTGTAGCGCACAGCTGGGCTGACCAGGGCTGGCTCAAATGTGTTATCGATAGTTGAACAATCGTGGGCAAATCATTTGAAAATAACAGTTCGCGGGTACCTTTTTAGAATTTTTATTTTGATAAGAATATATATTCTACAGCCTTCGATATTATTACAAAAATCGGAAAAGTTAATAACTGAAGAATCTATGTTTGAGGAATTGGGATGGTGAAGCAAACATTTTTTTGCTAACCAACCAGTAAAAAAATAAATTGTATATTAAGTAAGTAAATAAATAACGAGATGGCTTAAATGTAATTAAGAAAAATAGAAAGCAAATTAATATATATAATATTAATTAATTTTTAATTGCAATCGCCCTACGTGCCATCCCTGCATCCACACACTTTCGATAGTCCTGCATCGATAGTGCAGAACAGGGCGACAACCCTAGAAAGCATTTCACAGTGTTTTGTTGTTTTTTTGTGCAAGCGTCGCATTATCTCTGTTCTAGTCGCAAATCGGGGATATATATCCATCGTTTATCCGATTGCAAGTGCCCAGGAGCTCAAGGATAGTGCCCGCGATCCCGTGACGAGGTTTCTCCTGGTGGAAACAACACCAAACAGCTGAGTAAGGTACTGCGTTGTTGTTGTTGTTATTCCTGGGTTGTGCAAGTGGGACGCAATTAGTGGAGTCCCAAACAAAAGCGCATCGCAGATATTGATAAGGAGTATTACAAGGCCAGGAAGTAATCGGAGTAATACCCGTAATATACCCCGCATTTAATAGGAACAAAGGAACACCATCACACACACACACACACACGCAGAGGCACGCATAAGAGTGAGCGAGCGAGACGGGGCGAGACTAGAAGAGCGAGAGAGGAGGCACAATGGGACGCATATTTCTGGAACACCTTGGCGGCCTGAAACTCTTCAATTGCGCCCAGTGCCACACAAACCTGACCAACCGCAGCCAACTGATCAGCACCCGATTCACAGGCGCAACAGGTGAGTCCGCCAGCCCAACTCTGATTATGCAACATTAACGCCATGCCATCGCCACAGGACGCGCCTATCTGTTCAAGCGAGTGGTCAACCTGACCTTCAGCAACATCCAGGAACGGGTGATGCTCACGGGACGCCACATGGTGCGCGACGTCATGTGCAAGAACTGCGGCGCCAAACTGGGCTGGATGTACGAGTTTGCCACCGAGGAGTCCCAAAAGTGGGTAAAAGTAGGCGGGCAACTGAGGTCAGGGATTCTAGAAGTTCAGGCATCCGATTAGGATTTTCCATTCTCCCATATTATCCCCAATAGCTTCGAATATCCTTGCCAATCACGAAACTATAAGTTTAGTTAATGATCTTAAAGTTGTTGCCCCAATTAATGTTGGTCAGTTTTCCTTGGCAGATATGCTTTCTTACTAATGAACTATATTTCGAACTACTTTGCATCAGTACTGTGTCCTTATCAATAAAATCTATTAGGAGATCTCTTAAAAACGTTATAGGATCTGCAGGAAACAGAAGTCATAAAATCCAGAAGCAGATTAAGCTGTTCAAGTATAGTTAAGCACAAAGTTGTATGCATTTAAGCCAGTATATATATATACCTAATGAGGGACGTACAAGAAACATTGTGAACAGCAAGGTGCCAAGTATGATTACATATTTTACTAAGCAAAAATATAATCAATTGGACTATTTTTAAAAACTACAATATATAAACTTAAATTACCCCAATCGTTAACGTTTTAGGTAAAAAGTTAAAGAACTAAGAGCTTAGGAGGCAAAGATTTGTTCACAGGAGCGAAGGTTGCTCATTAAATTAGAAAACCCACTAATTCCTTATTCCATTCCCTAGGTACAAGGAGGGCCGCGTGATTCTGGAGTACGCCCTGATCACCGAGGCGGAAGGCTTTCCGTCGGAGGCCGCCACTACGAGTCATTGAGTCGACCGAGCAGACAGCCGGAAAACGAGAACCACGCATTGGCAAACCGTGTGTAGCCCTAAGTATTGAGTAGGAGGCCACAGGCGATGGCCTCTATGCATTAGACCTAGTTTAGAGATCGCCGTAGTCAGGCTCCGGGCACCGGATACCGGAGTACCCGCTGCATATCCGGCACGGTGCACCTACGCCTACGGCTCTGTCTTAACGTGACTTAAACGTAGTTATAGGCACATCTAGCACGTAAGCAGCTGCGGCGCCCGATTCTACCAATTAACATGTCATGAGGCTGAAGTGCTAAAATGAGTTAGGTCCTTTTACTCAGTTCGAATTGATCCGCAACTGATGATCCGATGATCCACACTTGTGTCTTTTTCAAACAAGATCTCTAGACCGTAATCAATCACACCAATCAATCAGCAATAAAGTACCACAATAATCGAATAGTATATAATAATCGTCGGGGTACCGTCAACACGTTTCTTTACTCAGCTATTTTGACAAATGCAGGAAAAATGCATCATCTCAGTTGTCTAAACTAGTTAAGATTGATAATAACAACTAAAACACCTATAGTTTGCCAGTCTTTTGGGCCATGGCCAGGGCGTTTTCGTTGGCGATGACCTGGAACTCCTGGAAGCGCTGCGAGACGCGCTGGTTCATCTTGAGGTATTTCTCCATGCAGTTCAGCGAGCACTTTTCCTGTAAAGTGAATGGGTTATTGAAGTCGGGATGGCGGATTTCCTAAGGTGAACTCACCTCGGAATCCTTGACATCCCGCGACGTAAAGTCGCGCACACAATCTGTGAAGCACATCTCGGACAGCTTGTTGTAGGACATCAGGAAGTCGGAAAACTGAAAGTTAGAAGAATATAAAGATATTAAATGAAAACCACATTGCATCACTTGGCACAGTCGGTCTTTTGTGGGCTATAAAACCTCCACGCCCATACCACTCACCGTCTTCATTTGGTCCTTGTCCAGCTGATCCAGCGCTATGTTTTCCGGGCTCTTAGCCATGTTGTGCGACAATATTTGATTCAAGTTTCTCCAAACGAAAGCAAAGAGCAATAATAATGTGCCTATATTAAATAATAGAATAGAGGTGGCAAGACAACGATAACAACGATAGGCTGTCTGACTCTCAAATGTCAGGTGGTTGTCTTTGCTGGCATAGCCGTGTCATGAACCTGACTGATTTTCGCATGACCGTTTATTGCAGCCATAATTCATTGCGGCCATTTGCAACACTGCATGGGACGCCATCTTTTTTTCCCCACAAACATTTTTTCTCGTCCTGCTTTTGGGTGTGTTTGCTGCGCAAAAAGCGTTAAAATACGATTAAAACCAGCAGGAAAACCCTGAAAAAGGAGGAAAATCCACAGAGAAGGCCAGTGGGCAGGAATTTACATATTAGGAGGACCCAACACACACACACACAATGCCACGCTACCGGGAATGGGACTTGGCCTGCAAGGTGTACGTGGGCAACCTGGGCTCCTCGGCCTCCAAATACGAGATTGAGAACGCATTCAGCAAATACGGACCCTTGCGCAACGTCTGGGTGGCCCGCAATCCGCCCGGCTTTGCCTTCGTCGAGTTCGAGGATCGTCGCGATGCAGAGGATGCAACCCGCGGCCTGGACGGCACCCGTTGCTGTGGCACCCGCATCCGCGTTGAGATGTCCTCGGGGCGATCGCGTGAAGGTCGTGGCGGGGGCGGCGGCGGCGGCGGAGGCGGTACTCGGGCTGGCGAGGGGCGTGGCGGCGGCGGAGGCGGCTCTGGAGGCGGTACAAGGGCTGGCGATGGCGGCGGTCGCTATAGGTGAGTACAGCAAATGGCATTCTACATATGTGTATGAACAAACGAACCACCCAATCCAAACCAAACCAATTCCCCCCCCTACTCGATTATGAAACATCATAATTTTGGCCATTATATGCAAGAAAGTATGCAGAAATACACATATATATAGTATATATATTTGATGATCTGTGTCGTGTGTGTGTGTATGTATGCATGTGAAAAATCGATTCGCGTATACATACGAAAGCGGTGCCAGCCAAATTACACACTCTCCCAATTAGTGGCCCATCACTGTAAGCCACACATAAACACACACAGTGGCGTCCGTACAAAACAGTCCTATCGCACCGCGCGCTCTACCACACACAGTGTCGTCCTTGGCAAACAGTCCTGGTTGTCTTTTTGCTAATCAATCGATTTTCTAGCTTGTCTCTTTTTTATGGGAAATCTAGATATAATTACTACCCCCATTTCATTGCTCATTATATTTGCACCCCGAGGTCCATAGTTTCAAGTTCAAAGAGTATAGCTTTTAACTAGAAAAAACGTTTTGTTTGTTGTTTTTTAGTAAAAAATACAAAAAAAAAAAAAAAATATAATAATATATTTTTATATATTTACAAAATAATTTTTAAAAAAATCATAGTAAAAACAAAGTAAATCGAACGCTTGGAGCCAATTTTAATGTGGTCTCACAATCATTTTGCAGGATAAAGTCTTCTTCTTCTACTACAACAAGCACAACAAGAACTACTACAACAACAACATCAATAAAAATAATAATAATAATTCAAAGAACAACAAAAAAAAGAACAGCAACAGCTACTACTACTAGAACTTCTACTACTCCTCTTCCTTCAACAAGAACAACAACAACAACAATAAGAACAACAACAGCTACTACAAGAACAACAACAACTAGTACAACAGCAGATCCTGCTCCTCCTATTACACACATTTCACCAACAACAACAGCCACCACCACCACCACACCACCATGCAATAATTTGTTGTGCGGCCCTAGTCTGAAATTCAACAAATTCGATATATTCCGCTGACCACAGAACCGAGAACCAGAACAAAAACCGAACGACTGCAACACTACACCCCCTCCACCACCTGTTCAGCTTCAGCTCGACCCAGGCCAAAGAATAGACAAAAAGAATCATCAGCAACGTCTCCGGCTCCGCAGCTATAAGAACTATGCACCCAAAACCAGTCCAAGCACCCGCACAGCCACCTAACAACATCCCACTACAGGGCAAACGATCATTTCATATTGCATTTATTAATAACTTAGTGCGAGGGAACTTATGGTTTTCTTTTTCGAATGAATAGAAGGCTCACTTTTTTTTTTTAATTATATGAATTATGCTGAAAAGAATTCTGAATCAAATCTTTTAGTGCGGTTATTGCATAGAAATTTTATCATTGAACTTCAAATATTATAGCCTGATTTTATTAGACGAAAACTGATTTTAAATGTAAAAGGCAATTTAGCAGAAAGGGTATTTATTTATTTATTTATTTATTTATATAAAGCTAGCTTACATTTAAAACTATAGGCTAACTAAATTAAGAGATCTAGCAGCTAAGGCCTTCAGCTCATCTGAGGTGTGTAATAACTTGTAACTTGTGTAACTTAATTTGGGCTTTTTCAAGAAATGTGATGATTTTCATAACGTTGTCGGGGGTTGGGTTTGAGATGGTGTTGATGGGGTTAAGTGAGCAGGAATGGTATACTTTCTAGTCTAAAATGTATTTATTATCAAAGATTTTTCCTCTAATTTAAACTACCCATTTTCAAAAAGTTTGGTTAACAAGCGAGATCGTATGCCCCATAGTGCCAACAATACCACATCATTTCTAGTCTGTTAGTTGACAGCATCTTCAGACTACACCACAAACGAAAACACTCTGCCATTAACCACACTAATCACCAAGAACCACGGCGAACCGGGCGGCATCGGCGGCAACAGTGCAACTCCATCAAGAATTTAACTCCAATATGTATCTATGCATATATATATATATATATACACACTCACCAGTCCAGCAACGCTTCAAAAAGTCAACTTCCTACGCCTCCACGTTGTGCGGTTGTCTGCAGCCTGCTTCCTTCGTCCCCAACAAACCAACCAACCACCCACCACCTCATCATCCGTCATCTTTAGTGCAGCTACAGCATCAGCAACAAGCTACAGCTACAAATACCAACTGCAACAACAGCTTCTACTACTTCTACTACAACATCTGGCAGCCAGTCAGCAAAAGTATCTCCGGGGCTACAAGCCCTGCGTAGATCTTTTGTTGGCTCCACCACTCAGTAGTTGCACCTTTCCCTTGCAATCAAACAAGATTGAGGCTGCTTCACGCTAATTCCTTCAATCGCAGCAAGTATGAAACCTTTGGCAGTCACCAACAACGTTCTCCTTCGAACCGAAACGAGCAACGTAACGTCTCTAACAAAATCCGTTTGTTATATTTCTATTTATGGTTTCTGCTAATGTTTTTTTATCTTTCGTTCTTGTACTCTAACCATCTACTGAGATATTGTTGTTCGCGCTAACTGTCTGCTCTCTGTGTATAATATACCGTGTAACTGTGTTTATGCATTGATCCGATCAACTCGAACTCAAAGTCAGACCAACCAAAGTTAACCAACCAAACGACCCCACCACCAATCGATCAGTCGACCAAGCACCAGCAGCATCAGCAGGGCAGGGTCTTCTTCAAGCTCGCCTCTCACATCGCGGATGGTAGGAGCAGCACCGCCACCACCACCAAACCACAACCATCACCTGATCCTCTCTTGCTGCTAACTGATGCTTCCCCACCAACTGCTTCTTCATACGACCTACGTTCTTCGGCTGCTGCAACAGAATAGAATGATTCACCAATATATATATATATCCACCAACAACACACACCAAAAAAAAAAAAAAAAAAAATGAACACAACACAGCCACCCTAGTCACAGTCAATCAGCTCAGAATCGTATCGTATCAACAGCCCAAACTACAACAATTCAACAACAAGAACCTACTACTACTACTACAATTCAACAACAACAACAACAGTCTTCTCAGTCTGCTCTGCTCATCAACCAACTAAGCAACCTACCAACAAACCAATCAGCCAACCAATCCAACCAACCACCACCAATTACTTTATGTAAATGTCACACCAACGCTTTCGTAAAATGGGGCCAAAAAAAAAAAAACTGAAACCAAAAATATATCAGCTATATCTCCACCACCTTCAAGCACCTTCAGCCACCAAAAAAAAAAAAAAAAGAAAAAAGAAAACAGCCAGCTCTCCGCTCTCAGCTCCGCTCCGCTCAGCTCAGCTCAAATTAAAGCTCCAATATCAGCTCTCCGATCCGTATCCGATCCACCAGATCCATCAGCCCAAGCTGTGTGTTGTTTGATCGAGACCACTCTATCAACTTTACGTATCTTAAGGAATTGTTATCTTACTACACGTCTAGTTAAGTTACTTGTTAGTGCAAAATCTATTTAATTTGTATTTTCTTTCTCTCTTTCTCTCCTCTTTCTCTTTCTCTCTCTCTCTCTATACCCTGTCTGTGTGTCGTGCCCAATATGCTTTCCCCAACGCCACCCATTTCTTTGCAGATCCCGGTCACCCCGTCGCTCCAGGACACGCAGCCGCAGCTTCTCGCGGGATCGTCGCAGCCGCTCCGACTCCAGGGATCGCCATTAGATGTGGAGCCTGAGGAGCAGCCCCAATCCGGACTACACACCTACACACAGATATATATATATATATATAGAGATATATAACATAGCCACAGCGTTGGGGCCAAATGTGTCTGTTTTTTGCCCACAAAGAAAGGTCCACAGATTCCTTAGTTTGACTCAAAAAAAAAAATCGTCCTTTATCTGTCCCCCCTCCCAAGAAAAGAAACCCAGAAACAAAGAAAAGAACGAGCAACTCCACAAAAGACCACCACACAACCCAGCCATCTCCGATCTGGACGGATCGCAAGTATAGCCACAGTACAACTACGGTACATATTGGTATTTAGGCTTTAAGACTTTGGTAGATTTTAATTAAAAACTAAAAAAAAAAGATTAATCCAATCACTACAACACACACAAAGAGTGAGGCATCCAGAGAGAGAACGTTGAAGGTAAATGCTATTCTACACGCATCCGCGGATCCCCATTCTTTATCCATTGGTTTTTCTTCGAATCTGTCGCAACACAAAATGTAAAGAGGAAAATTGATGAAAATAAGGCGTAAGAAGTTTCTATATACATACGTTTGATTGACGGAAGTGCAAGTAATTAAGTCGTGAAATGAAAATCAATAAATTGAACACAATTTAAAACCAAAATACTTTCAACTGGCCTATTTATTTTAGTTGGGATAAGGCATTTTCTGCTGAAGCTTGCAGCTTAAGTAAAGGGATTACATACTGTTTTTTTTTTTAATAAGTTAAAGTTGTCTAGTACACACTCCCAAAACTCCAATATGATTGGACCAACAATTAGGCGATATAGTCTTTGGAGGTTATGTTCTTCAGGTCGCTTAGCCTGTCGTTACCCATTTCAATCGCGTTTTTTCGTAACCACTACTTGGAATCCGGTGGACACGATAACTCAAAAAGTTATGAACCGATTTATATAAATAAATAAATATTCAGCATCTCTAAAGCTACTGCTTGATGGAAAAATTTTAAAATATATTTCTTTTTACTTATTTTAAGTGTGTCTGATTTATATTCAAATCATTCAGAATTTTAAAAGCTACTGCGTGAACGAACGATTTTAGAATATATTTATTTTTACTAGTTTTAGAAATTTAAAAACCAAAAAAAATTCGAAAAGTCGTTTTTTTTTTTTAAAATCCTCGCAAAAAGTGTACATTTTATATTTTTATATTTAGCATCTCAAAAGCTACTGCGTGAGCGAAAGATTTTAGAATATTTTCATTTTTTACTAGTTTTAAAACTCTAAAAACCCAAAAATATTAGTCGAAAAGTCGTTTATTTCGTAAAATCCTCGCTAAAAATGAAAATTTTATAAATTCCGCATTCCTTTGTTCAAGCAGAGATTTTGAGATACACTAACAAACAAAATTTTCTAACAATCCTATCACCAGTTATCATGTCCACGAGATGAGTACAGTCTCCGAAAAAATGTTCTCAGTAGGAGTTTATTCTTATATTGCTAAACAAGTATCTATATTTTAGACTCTAAAATGTACCAAATCATGTGAGCTAAAATATCATTGAAATATTTTTACAAAATCATAAAAAAATGCTTGTTTTTGGGCCAAAAACCCTATGTAACCCCTCAAGAGATCCGCCCAAAACAATGTTGAACACGAGGACCAGGACTTGTTTAACAATAATATTTATTTTCATATTTTTTTTGATTCTTTTCTACAACAATTAGTAATGACTTGAACGCACACACATCGCATGTTTTCGTGATCGATTCGGGATAAGCACATGCAGGGCTATATATATGTGGATAAATATGTATACGTATACACAATGTAAATAACATTCGTCTAGAACAATATCAGAATTTTTAATTTTGCGCCGACCAACAAGCAATACACAACTTTTGGCTCTAACAAAAATTATTGTCTCTTCTCCGCCAGGAGAATCAATTCAAAAGCGAATCAAGGACTACACATAGGTAACTGGGTTAATTGCTAACTGGAAACGTGTTGGTATCGTGGTGATAAAACCTGCGCGGGGGATGATATGGGTTTTACAAATTAGAGGGATGTCAAATTTTCACACATTTTTATATATATTTAATATATAAAGAAGAGAATAGAAGCGTTTCGTTATGATACAGTAACAAAGAGAGAAAAAAAAACAAGTATGGTATTTCATATTTTAATCCTAAGCTGGAGGATCGACACTTTTAACACAGGGATGTGGGGGGACGGGGGGCGTGGCGCAGGAAGTGGACCGAGTCTACTTGTACTTCTTCATGAAATCGGTGTGGAACACGCGGAACTTCTCCATCATCAGCTTCAGCTTGTCCGTTTGCGGGAGGATGGTGCTGCGGAAATGCCAGGTGCCGGGCCTTTGGCCAAATCCGCTGCCAGGAACAATGCAAATGCCTGCGTCAAAGAGATGCCAGAGATTATATAGATGAAACCACTTATGGAGATGTTAACTCACCGCTCGTCTCGAGCAGCTCAAATGCGTAGAAAACGTCGGGGGCCATGCCCTTGGCCTTGGCGGCCTCGATGGCCTTGGGCGGGATCTCGATCTGGGGGAAAACGTACATGGCGCCCTGCACGGGATTCACCTTGTAGCCCTCGAAGCTGCTGAGCGTCTTGTGGACGAGCTCGGCCCGCTCCTTGAGGGCGGCCAAGATTTCGTCACGCTCCTTCTTGAACAGCTCGTAGGAGGGCTCGCCGGGCTGCGGCGGATTGACCAGGGCACTCACAGCCACCTGGCCAGCGGTGGTGCTGCAGAGCGCCGCCGTTATCGACTTGGTCAGCATGGCCTTGACCTTGGGATCCAGGTTGAGCACCTCCATGTAGCCACCGCGGATGCCGCACTCGCCGAGGTAACCCTTCGAGGTGGACAGGAAGCTGACCAGCTCCTGGCTGCGGTAGGGTTCGCCCATCTCGTGGGCCACCTTCTTGAACGACCAGAACTTGGAGTTCTTGTCGTAGACATTGTCCTGGTACACCTCGTCGGCCAGCAGCAGTACCTTGTTGTCGTGCGCGAACTTGATGATCTCCTCGATGTTGTCGCGGGTGAGCACCTGTCCGGTGGGATTGCCCGGATTGATCACGACCAGGGCGCGCGGGTTGCATGTCTTCTTGGCCTCGTCGAAGGAACGCTGCAGCTCCTTCCTGCCCAGACTCCAGCCGGTCTCCTCCTCCAGGTAGTAGTCCACCTTGGTCATGCCGTACTCGGAGATGGTGGCCGAGTACAGTGGGTACTGCGGAATGGGCACCATCACACCTGGCGGCTTGCCGTCCACCTCGGAGCTGAAAAAGGGGGGAAATGGGTTAGAAATTGTTTTTAATAGGCGTATGTTATTTTCATTGGCTTCATGTTAATTAATTCAAACTATTTGTGTCGCTAATAATTGATAAAGCCTCGAATTACAACTGTTATATATTAAAATCAAATGATGAAGTAAAATTGGATTAAAACCTTATATACATAGATATGATTTTGGTAACTTATTTTTGGAAATCTTTAAAATCAAGCCATCTCAGTATTATAAAAGCATTGGAAACAATAAGCTCGGAATCATATTCATCTTAATTGCTTATAAAAATTATAGTTAATGTTTAGTTATAACAATTTTCAACTTAAGTTTTCCCCAAAAATCGCTTATAATTTTAAGGTTCTTCCGTAAATCTTTACAAAGACCATTTTGGTAAGAAGTTTAATACCTATTATAGGTTTTTTTTGTTTTGTTTGACTATTCTAAAAGATGTTATAGTCTTAATCGTTATATCTTTAGGGCTATAACAATTTTTAGTTGATGTCTAGTTAAAGTTTTAACCATAAGCCTCTAGCAATTATAATGCTCGTTTGCAAATCTTACAGTAACCCAACTAAATGGGTAAAAATAAAATGGATAAATCCAATCACTACTATATGTTTTTTTATAATGTTCTGTTTGATTATTCTAAAAGCTGTTGCAGTCTTTCAAATTAGATAAGATTCTCTGCTACTGAAACTGTGTGAACCTCCAGTAGTATTCCTAGTAGGAATTTCCTACTTATACCAAAATGAGGTAATAATACCCTTAAGCTATAAATCCATTAAAATAATTATCTCGCTGGCTGGCACTTTAAAGAGTTAGTCTGCTATAAGTGGGACACTTGCCCAAAAAAAACGCCATATCTCTGGCCTTATGAGATATCTCCCGAAAGAAGCGCCTTATCTTGGACAATCAAGAAAGTGTTTTGCCGGAATTGAGTCGACCTTGGACCTACTTGATCATGGCCAGAATGCTCTTGATGCCGGGAGAGGCGCCGGCGGTGAGGTAGATGTCCTGCCAGTCGCTGGCGATGCCGCCGTCGCGCCTCTCGATGTACTGGGCCGCCTGGCGACGCACCACCTCCAGACCGGCGGAGTCGGTGTAGGAGCCCACCGACTGGCCCTGGCAGCCATCCAAGATGGCACAGGCGCGCTTCTTCACGTCCTCGGGATAGTCGGGCGAGTCCAGCAGACGTGTCTCGAAGGTCAGAGCCATCAGCTGGTAAATAAATCAGTATATAGATTAAATAGTTGCTAATTAACTTAGTTCATGGCCAACTCACCTGTCGCAGGAAGGTCAGGGGCTGCTGGCCCATGGCATGGCAATCGCCAATGTTGGCCCGGATCACCTGGTCGAACGGCTTCTTGGCTCCCTGCAATCAAATTCAATCGAAATGGTTGGTAAATTACTCGATTGTTTACTCGGTGGCCAAATTCAATTACGATATGTACCCCTGGTAAGCAAATCAAATGAGCTTTTAATCTGTGGCTTTGCCTATGCAAATTACCCTATTTCAAATCGGAAATAGAACAAACCCTATAATTGGCCACAAAACACTTGACCGCATGGAATATTTACAATCAGGGTGATATAATCGATTTAACTGCAGTTTTAGTTCGATTTTGTTCAACAATGTGTCCTTGGACAAATAGTTTTCTATTTGGAGTGCTAGTTATTAGTATTATTATAGCAAAATTATTATCAATATTTTTATCAACGGAACTGCAACTTTAATTAATTTTTCTAATCACTAATGAATCATATGGGTTTAAAAAAGCGTTTATAATGGACTGTTCTTTTCTGTGGCTTATGCTTATAATATGACATGGGAATAAACAATAAAATACAAACAACATTTTTAACATTTCAATTTAAGCAAACTTTGGTAAAATACAATTATTATATTATAATCATAAATTATGATTTGATTCAGTTTAAACTTACTTATGAATTTAGAAGAATAATTTATTTTAACCTAGTAGAATTTCAAATACAATTCAATGTATACTTATAATAATAATACAAAATGGACTGGATTTTAAAAAGTATTTTAATTTAAATTCAATGTCTACTTATAATGAATACCCATATTAGGCAGGGTTTTACAAAGTATTTAATTTTCTTTATTATAAATAAGAACATATTGTGGTTCTACTGTTTTGAAAGAATGGTGCTTTAAATAAAACAAAGCTAAATACTTTGTAGTACACCCTTTAAATCCATTCAAGAGGTTTTGTAGAGTAGATTATAGCCCCTTATGGCTATCTAAAAAATTAATAAATACACCGAATATGGATCAGTGGCGTTTAAATGGGTTTCTATTTATAAGAAGACTTGTGAAAGTAAAGTTGCTTTGGAGTCTAACCAGTCTAATATCAATTTGTGAAAAACAAGTTATTGAAATGCGATGTGAAAAGTTGTTTTGTTTGGGTTTTAAATATCTTTCTAGGGTTCCTAGTCAAATTCAAAGAGTGCTCAGTAGTATTGCCATTCCAAACTAGCCTCATTATACCCCCAAACACCCATTATTCTGCCGCACGAATAGAGGTCACTCTAATTCGCTTTGCAAACTGTCAACAGAGTAACACACAATTTGCAGGGCACATGCAAGTTGCATTCATTAAAGGCCCCTCGTCTCGGGTTCCATTTTACCATGCTCGACTGGGCAATTTACCACATAATATTACGGAGGGTGGAGGAACTTGAGCTTGTGGGTATTGTGTGTATTCCGGGGCCTAAATAATGGAAATTGCGCCATGTAAGTGAGCTACATAGCAGTCGTTGACGTCACTCGGCACTCAAAGTGTGTGCCTGACAATGTAATTAATGTAGAATTAAGGAATTCACAGCTCAATACGCATGTATAATAACCAAATATTATGATACTTAAATTGGAAACATTCTTCGCAAAGTTCTCGCCGTGCAAACGTGTCCACCAAAGCCATCGCGCCACCTTATCGAATCTAGTTAATTATTTCCTTTTTAATTTCGAAAATTACTGATAAAAGCGTCGTTGCCAAGTCGAGGCAAATGGATTGCACTCGCAGTTTGCGGTGTGCTTATATATTTCATATTTCACATGGAAATATCTATAGAAATGAGGTCTATCGCACCTCAAAGTGAACAATGCCGGTGGAAGTATTAGACCAAACGAGTGATATACTAACTTAAAACTAGAAAAGGGTTCCCAACCACAGAGGTCTTACTTAAATTACGAGCTTAAAAGATCAATTTACAACCCATAAAAAAACCAAGTTATTAGCATCATTTACTTATAGTTACTAATGAATTGAACGCCGCTGTTCGCACTCATATAATTATTTACAGATTCGCTCTTCCATATTTTCTTGCTACTTATACCTATACCCTTCAATCATTTTGCACTTGAAATCGTTGTAAACAAACTTTTTGTGCTGCTAAGTGGCAATATAATTGATAACTATATACCCGTAGACTCGTATATAATCGTATAATCATATAGGCCTTGTATAAAAGGCGTTGGCAACCCAGACATTATCGCAGAACGGGCCAAAAGAATAATAATATGTTAAAACGATCAACGTATAGGTATAAACTGCTATGTATGTTGATAATAGAACCAGTTATAATATGAATAATGCATTGTATGAGAAATACAACTTGTATCTTTGGGACCAATTAAGATGTGATAGTTCATAATAATTCCTTAATGATATTTTACTATTTTACCAATTTAAAATACATAATTCCTTAGGAACAGGTCAAAAACCATAAATTCAAGTGATATGTAATATCAAGTAATATGAATAATGCATTGTATTAATTGTTAAATACGAAAATATGAGAAATACAAATTGTATCTTTGGTATCAATTTAGATATGATACTTCAGATGGAATTCATAATAATTCCTTAATGATATATTACTATTTTACCAGTTCAAAATGACATTATTCCTTGGGAACAGGATAAAAAAAACCATAAATTCAAGTGATAAGAATGTCTGCTGCTGTCAGATGATGGGTTTTTCTTGGCACATTGCCAAATCTGTATCGTGCATCTGTGCACAAGTGGAGGAATTTGATAAAACGCAGAAAGAACAACACCAGATTCAGTCGTGCGGATAAGGAAATCAATCGCAGCGGGAAAACTGGGGGGAAATCAACTGGCTGTCAGCGGCATTAAAACACACAAACACGCTGAATGTGAAAAGTCAGAGGGGCCAACAATGAATTTAAATATGTGAACAATATATTTTCTTTATATGTTATATGTACGTATATTGTACGTCTCGGGTCAGCAAAGTTCGAAGAGAATTTTGCGAACAAGAAACATCCAAAGAAAGCATGGTGTGTACCACATATTCCCATGGCTCATGCGCATGTTCGGTCTTTGTTATGATTTTTCACTTTCCCATTGATAAGGAAGAGCTCCACAGAATCATCCCGCCCACCCAGAATTTCCGCGCTTATGTAAGCCAAGTTGAAGGTCGTTCAGTGAACCCGTTTTGAGTCAGATACTCCTCTACTTCAATTACAGTCTAAGTAACGAAAATGTGGAATAATTACTCGCATTCATTATCAATTAAGTTTTTGGTCTCGTTATGGAAAACGGAATTGAAACTCGGGTCTTGAGATGAGAAAACGGGTAAGCGGCCTTTGGCGAGCTCCCTGGGGAAATATCATTCACACATGCCAACAGTACTTAAATTAATTACTTTATTGACTTGTTTACTCTGCCCCAAAAAGTGTAATTCCCTCAGCTCAAAGTTCACTGCACACATTTTCGGCATTATAAAGAATATGCTCCGTTTCAGATAAGTTTCGATAATTTTATGGCGGTAGAGTACAATTGCCCTGGGCTATCTAAACTTTTGAATTACTATTGATGGCCTTAACTACCCGAGATATTTTTGTCGAAAAATTATATTCGTTTTTAAATTTAAAAAAAAAAACTAAAGGCTTTGAAAACATTGCTTTTACTTATGGGAATTTTTGGCAATTTTAATTTCTTCAAGTGGTTAAGCCAAAACAAAAAACTCATATGTAGAAAAGAAAAAAAAAGAGCCTTCAAAAGCTTAGGGCATGTTAAATATTTAATGATCCATATTAATTTTAAAATTATTTCTAGTTCTAGTTAGATATGTATATTTCTTCGAGTGCCAAACATTTATTTTAGTGTACATACATTGTGTACATATCTACTAAAAACAAACAATTGTTTTGATCAGCTTTGTACTTTTCTTTGGCAAACATTTTCGCTCAAAAATTAATGATATTAAACATGTGTATGGCGAATAAAAATAAGTAGGTTCCATAAGTGCTGTACCCGCTGTTTTTGTAGGTTTTTTATTCAAACTTATAATACTTATTAGGACATTTTTGGAACTGTTTTGTTTTCATGTGAGCTTTTATGTACAAAACAAAAATCGTATCACTCAAAATCTTTGGAAATTTTTTTTAAAAATAGTTTAGAACATTATAAGGGAATATTTTATAAAATGTTTCTTTGGAAACCGTTAAGAAAACTGAAATATTTTTTTATATGATAAATATGTATATCTCAGTAAGCGCTACATTTTCTGGAACCGATTTGCGTGTTTTACCAGTGAATTTCTTTGATAGAAGTTAATTGCTTCTTTTCGTGGGTGTTATTTCAACAGGTGTTCTTGAAAGGGGGGCTCACAACTACGCGGTGAATGATTCAGCGCGGCGTTCCCGCCCATTCAAGCGTGAGTGTAAAAAATAAAAGGGCGGCAAAACAAACACAGGCACAGCTCACACACCCATACACATGTACATATAAGCACACACCGACATACTTAAAAAGATATAGCGTGCTTAGACATTAAAATGCGAGCTTTGAATTGCCATTAAATTGGGGGAATCAAAGGGGAATGAAACGCTGGATAATGGCGTCGCATTTAGCGCTTCGTTGGGCCCTGCTTTCGGATTAATTCCAGTAGTACCTAGTACTCACCTTGGCCAGCTCTCTCTCAATTTCTCCGGCGCGTATCACCAAAGGACCCCGAACCGCATACTCCATGGCTATGAAGTTGGGATTGATGTTATTTATTTGGAGCGCTTTCGACGACGACGGCATTTTGTGGCTGGTTGAAAACGAACTGAGAAAAAAATAGAGGAGGAGGGAATTCACGTTTTATCACTACTATTATATACTATTTTGTATCATATATGGGTGGGATAACTTTGTAATATCGCTTTTCCACTGTCTTTTTTTTTCGAGCGAGCGAAACTAACCGGCGGACGTCTAACGGTTGAATGAAATCGCCGCTTTTTCGCGTCGCTGCCGCTGCTGCTGCCGCCGTCGACGTCGTTGTCGTTGATTTCGCCGCACGTCGAGTGGCATTGTTGTTGTTGTTGTTGTTCTGCAGGAACGATTTCCAGCGGCGAATGACGTACTGCTGCTGCTGGCGCTGCTGCTGCTGCAAAGCGGCCGAAACCGTGGCAGCGGCGGGCTTAATTAGCATACGACTCATTATTTCTGCAACAAGAGAAAACCAGTTAATTGTTACTAATGGCACTGCCTAAAAAACCAGCGTCTAAATGGCAAAAAATTAGCAGCACAACAGTAAGAAGAAGAAAATGAGGAAACGAGGGTGAGTGCGGGTATAAGAGTCCAGGTCACATTTATAAGAGCGGCGAATTCGGGGCAGCACAGCTGTTATCAGTACACCGATAAAAAATCATATCAGCAATTAAAGAAACTCCAAGTAAATAAATTTTAAGTGTAATATACGCGGTAAAAACATGTAAAAATTCCAATGACTTTATAATATGGATGTTTTCAGAAGTTTAAATAAATGTGTGTATTTAAAAAGCCAGAAAATATAACTCCTTTTCTTGAAAAGTTGATATGTGATTAATTAATTTATTTATTAATTAATTAATTAATTCTTTATTTATTCAGCGCATTTTTCAGTCATAAAATATTTTTTGTACAGTTTAAGAAACCCAAACTTTCTTTCTGTGTAACAGTTTTGATCTTATCAAAACGGGACAAATTATCAGTAACATTTTTGGGGCTTATCAATGCCAATGCAAGTGGTTCGATAATTTATGAGGTTTTTGCTTATAAAAGGAAAAAAAAGCAAATTTTTAAAAACATGGGGAAATGTTGCATTTAAATTTGCCGCTCTGCTGCGGCGAAGTGCATTTAGTAAAGACGCAAACCACAACGGCTGCAGTTGGGCGCACATTTTCAAAATGCCACCCTTTGTACAAAATTAGTTTCTAACTCCTAGAATAAAAAGGAAAGAATGTAACAGATCTCGGAAACTATATATGCTGGAAAGTTGGTATTAGGCAAACAGGTTCTAGAGGTTCCCAACCACCGAAATGCCACGCCCACTCTAACGCCCGTAGAACGTCCACATTTCTGAAGATTTTGTTTCAGTGTAAATTGAAATTAAGTTTACTGATCAATACCTATCTAAATGCTGAGAATCGTAGCAATAGCATCATTATTTTTAAAGTTATAACTAAGTTAAACGGGATTTTGGCTAAAAGCGCGTTTAAGTCCACATGGATTGCCATTTGTTCTTAAATTTTTTTTAGTGAATTGAGTCCTTAAATATATACGGGTAGTAACATTTTGTTTGCCATTCTTAGTCTATTATTATTTAAGTTAAGATTAATTTGGTTTTCTCAGTGTGATGGTCGAGGCCCTCGACTACAGCTTTTCTTCTAGTTATAACTACAAAGTTTAATCTAAGCTAGAAACCATGTGTGGTATGTATGTAAGTACATAAATATGTATAAACCCTAATCCCATGATTTTTGGTTTCTTAGCATTTACGCACAGCAAATAATAAAAAAAATTTTTGTGAAATTAAAAATAGCAGCAATAAAAAGTAACTTGATGTGCCATCTTTAATTAAACCTCTTATCGCAGTGGTCGTTTATTTTCCAGCGGTAGTCAACGGATTTTTGGGCCATTTACTCTGGCATTATGTTTGTGATTTAATAGCTCTATTTCTCCATAAAACTCGTGGCGTATCATTGGTTGCCCCTATCAGTCGAGCGTACTTTTGACTTTGAGCTAAATCCGAGGGGCTTATCAGTGACGTCCCATTCCCAGCTTACGATTTCCCATCTTTCAGTTTTATATACATATATAATGTATTTAACGTTTCTGATTTTTGCACTTTGAATCGCTAATTGCGTTATGCAAAAAAAAAGAGGACAAAAGAATCTTTTAGAAACATGACAAAGACCAGAAATCGCATTACCTCCAACATACTATACTTTTTCGCACTGAAATCGGGCGTCAATCAGCCGCAGATTGTTTGCTTTCTTTTTAGCAACAGCGAATTTTTAGAAAATAAAAACGTACTAAATACAAGTCTGAAAAATACATATTTATGCCGTTCTATATATTTGTATGTATATACATAAATATATCGTTGGCATATAAAATGCGTTTTGTTTATTCAAGTCAAGTCAACACACTCAAACTCGTTGGAGAATAATTTTTTGGTTTGACTTGAAGATTCTTTGAAAACCGGTTGCTTTTTAGCTGGGATAGAAGATGGAAATAATAAAGGGGAGTGTGTTCAAATTGGCGATTTTGAAAGGGGACAAACATTTAAACAGTGATCTCTGGATAAGTTGTGCCAAAAAAAATTTTAGAATATTATTGTATACTTTAGAAATACAAATGTTATTTGGTTATGAAATATTTATCAGATCAGCGGATTACTAATTATGGGAAATATTAAACATTTAGAAAACATGAACTAGAATATATGTTTGCATATTTGCTTGATTTATTGTTGAAACGCATTATACCTAGGTGAAAATGATTATCAATGAATCAAACATGAATACATATTTATTTTTAAATTAAATTTAAAGCGATTTATCATAATGACTATATGATTTAAGGTCATTTCCACTTAGATCACATTTTTGGGATTGTAATGTTTTAAAGAGAATTATTAGATACCTGTATGAACATTTCTTGATTACTTATCTTGGTTATCACTGAATATATGTCAATTTATTTAAATATGATTTTTTTCACATACTATTTTGATTATCAGTAAATATGATTTTTAAACTAATGTGTGTAATTTAGAATCCACCAAAAAAAAATGTTTTTCAAAAACAACTTATCTTGCGCATAACTTTTGAGAGGCACTGTACCCCATTTGTTTGCGATTTGTTTTGACAACAAACCGCCTTATGTAACAGACTTAAAAAAATGAGAATATTATGTGGACCTGGTGCACTTTGCTCCGTAGCACCCCCTGCCCCTGCCTCACCCCCTGCCCCTGCCTCACCCCCCTAACCCCCCGCATTCTGGATTATCAGACGTGTTTGCCCGCATCCCAACTGGATAAGATAGTAACGATAAGGAGTCCAATTAGAACCTGGCCATCCGGATCGAGTATTTTTTCCCAACCAACTTGTAACCATAATTACTGCCAATCGTTGGCAAATTAAATTGTAACTCGATTGACACGTAGATGGGTGAAAATATAGTATGTTGTGCTAATTGGCTTGCTAAACAGCTGTTAACGCCGCACAAATTGAACACAAAAAAACAAATCGAAAAAAAAACACGGCACGCAATTCAATTAGGGAAACACGCAAAACGATAAACAAAATCAGGGTACTACTTTGTATCTATTTTTTTGGGCGCACAAATCACTTTCACTGTCACTTCCTCAGCGCTCCCAATTAGAATTTCTCGGCCACGGTGTTTATGTATATTTGCACATATATATATACATCGATATATATATCTAAACATATGTAGTTCAAGAGCGGAAAATCGATTTTTCGCTGCACTTTTTAATCGGTGTTCACCTTGGTGGGCGTTGCGCTATAAGTGGGCGTGGCGGTTATCTAACGGCGTTTGTTGTGATGCCAAAAATTTGCATAAACTTATTAATAAACCTATCATACACCGTGCATATATACCTAATGTGTGTGTGTGTGTGTGTGTGCGATGTGCGAGTGTGCGAGTTCCAATCAGAATCGAATCAGAAAATCAAAGCTCCTTGGCCGGTAGACGCAATTAAACAACTGAAATGAAACTGAAACCGAACCGAAATCGAATCGAGGTGCTGGCAATGTTTTTAGTTGTTGTTTTCAGTTGATTTACCGACTATGTGTTTTTCTTATTGTTGCAGCGCGCGTGTAAAAGTCACGATAATTAGGTTTTAAAAATATCACGCCTGCAGCCCTCGTAATTGGGGCTTTCGATAGAATGCGATAGATCGATAGACGATTTTTAATTGCAACACTGGAAAGCTCGAAAGATATTTCGAAAATAACGGAAAGATGTTAAATATCGCTATTAGAAAATGTTTAACAATTAAACGGATTTTTAAATGTCTCTATTTTTTAAATTAAATAAATTGGAAAATTAGGTATTTTTGTTTATATTAAAACATTAATGAACATAAATCTGAAAATCACAACACACAAGTGATCGCTTATTAAAATGTGCTTACCTCGATTTTTAAACATCTCTGCTCTCGTTGCCTCCAATCAGATAATTAAAGGAGTCATAAAAATGGTTAATTTTTTAAGGATTTCCAAGATGTTAGGGGACTATCATTAGCACTTAAGAGACATAGATCCATCTACGTGATCCAATGTTTTGTATCCAGAGCCATGAGGTTCAATAGAATAGCGGGGGCCCACGAACTCGAGGATGTTAGTTGGTTCTCTCTAACTTAATGTTTTTCCCGATCTGTAAAGTGTCGATCCTGATCGGTATAATATAAAAATGTGTAAATGTGACAAACAGTCTTTAAAGACCTACTTTGGTCTGACATAAATGTATTGGAACTATAAGTTTGCTAGAAGTATTATTCCTTATAATTTGGATAGTATCAATGCCACTTCTGCTAGAGCTTATAATTTTGGTTGAAGTTTTGAATAGGGCATATCCTGTATTAAGTATACAACAATAAACGTTCTCATTTTCCATTGTTTTATTTCACTCGAAACTTATAGCTAGTCAAAAAAAGGCGTAAAATTCTAGGGTTATGTACAGAGTGTGTTTCGGTTAAGGATAGACGCTTAATCATTGGCTACGTGCTGATGCCCATGATGGACTCAATGGAGAAGCTCAGCTTGGGCTTCTTTTCGGAGACGGAGGAGGGTGTTCCTGAGGTCGCGGGACTTCTGGTGGGCGGTATCGAGGGCGGTATCGTCGGCGGCACTGGCACTGGGTGATATAGCTGCTGCTCCTGGTGGACCGAGGCGGCGGCGGCGGCAACGGTGGCAAAGTACAAAGCGTTCCCGCCCAGCGTCGCCTCCATCACGTGGTTCAGTTCCGGATCGGCGAATGCCCGTCGTTTGCGCATGCGCTCCATCAGGGGCGAGCTAAACGTGGGAAATCGCTGCTTGTATTCTGGAAAGAATCAAAGAACGGAATACCAAAATTAGTGAGAGTTACGGGGGGCGTTATTACTACAAATTGCCGCGATTCGTCATGAATTGAACCCATTTATTATTGGGTAATCCGAGACACGCGACGTCGAGCCAGACAGTCTGGCACCGTCACCAGTTCGTTTTTCGGGATCGCCTCGCCACTTATTCGGAAACCAGATGGAAAACCCAAAAGAAGTCAATTGCTCTGGCTGTTGCCACATTTTTGCTCTTCTTCTCGAAGAGGTTTTTCCGTTTTGGTCGCGTCTCAGTTTACCGAATGCGACTCCCTCAAGTGATTGGAAAATGTGCGTACACACACATTTCGAGGCATCCGATTTCAATTGTTTTTCGTCAGTGGGAATAATTGCTATTGTTATTGTTGCCAGTGTTGTTGGGCATCAGTCATTTCCTGTCCACGTCCATGGATGTCCACGTTCAGCAGACAGAAGACGAAAGGCAGGAGAGGATCTCCAATTACGGACGGGCCAGACAGTCTGGCACCGTATGGAAAACCGGGGGGAGAAGGGTCATGAATATCCATCACTTCAGCTGGGCTATCTATGTAACTGAGTCCAGTGATTTCCAAATTGGAAAGTGAGTTTCGAACATTTTATTAGGTGTCTAGGGGTTTTTCAAAATCTACTTCCGAAAATTCTCTACAATATCAATTTTTATACCCGTTACTCGTAGAGTAAAAGGGTATACTAGATTCGTCGGAAAGTATGTAACAGGCAGAAGGAAGCGTTTCCGACCCCATAAAGTATATATATTCTTGATCAGGATCACTAGCCGAGTCGATCTAGCCATGTCCGTCTGTCCGTCTGTCCGTCTGTCCGTCTGTCCGTCTGTCTGTCCGGATGAACGCTGAGATCTTGGAAACTATGAGAGCTAGGCTATTGAGATTTGGCGTGCAGATTCCTGAGCTTCTTACGCAGCGCAAGTTTGTTTCAGTAGAGTGCCACGCCCACTTTTACGCCCACAAACCGCCCAAAACTGTGGCTCCTACAGTTTTGATGCTAGAATAAAAATTTTAACTGAAATGTATTGTTCTCATCAATACCTATCGATTGATTCAAAAAAAAGTTTGCCACGCCCACTTTATCGCCCACAAACCGCCCCCAAACTACAAAAAATCGTAAATATGAACGTGGATATCTCGGAAACTATCAAAGATATAGAATCAGGATTTCAGATTTAGATTCCGTAGCTTTGTACGCAGCGCAATTTTGATACGCGAATATGCCACGCCCACTCTAACGCCCACAAACCGCCCAAGCCTGTGGCGCCCACAATTTTCATGCTAGATACAAAATTTTAACTGAACTGTATCGGTCTCGTCAATACCTATCGATTGACCAAAACAAAATTTGCCACGCCCACCCTAACGCCCATAACGCTTAAATCTGTCTACCGCCGGTAGGTGGCGCATTTCAGTCTTGCTTTGCTGCTTGCTTATTTCCATTTCCCTTTGGTCCCTTAAGCTGAGTAACGGGTATCTGATAGTCGAGGCACTGGACTATAGCGTTCTTTCTTGTTACTTATCGATGTGATAGGGTTTTAAACTAATAGATTAAGGGTTTAAGGGTTTAACCTCAAGGACATTATAAAAGGTTTTTTAATTGGGCAATAAAATCCATGTTCTAGATTTTCCAAGCACTTAAAAAATCAATCTGATAAGCCATAATAGATATCATTTATCTTTTTGGTTCAAGGTATTATATCTCCGCTTTTTTTTTTTTAATATTTGCTTAAAATGTTAAAGATTTTTTCAAGAGTTAAGCTTTTTTAACTTCAATAATGGTGTATTTAAATTTCTTTTCTATACTATTAGGTCATAAATAAAAGGTCAATGTTAAAGATTATTTTAAGAGTTACGCTTTTGGAACTTTAATAATTATGTATATAAATTTGTGTTCTTCTTTACTTTTAAAATCATTAAATAATTTTATACCTTAGGATTTTTATACCCGTTACTCGTAGAGTAAAAGGGTATACTAGATTCGTCGGAAAGTATGTAACAGGCAGAAGGAAGCGTTTCCGACCCCATAAAGTATATATATTCTTGATCAGGATCACTAGCCGAGTCGATCTAGCCATGTCCGTCTGTCCGTCTGTCCGTCTGTCCGTCTGTCCGTCTGTCCGTCTGTCTGTCCGTCCGGATGAACGCTGAGATCTTGGAAACTATAAGAGCTAGGCTATTGAGATTTGGCGTGCAGATTCCTGAGCTTCTTACGCAGCGCAAGTTTGTTTCAGCAGAGTGCCACGCCCACTTTAACGCCCACAAACCGCCCAAAACGGTGGCTCCTACAGTTTTCATGCTAGAATAAAAATTTTAACTGAAATGTATTGTTCTCATCAATACCTATCGATTGACCCAAAAAAAAGTTTGCCACGCCCACTTGAACGCCCACAAACCGCCCACAAACTTCAAAAAATCGTAAATATGATCGCGGATATCTCGGAAAATATCAAAGATAGAGAAATGGGATTTCAGATTTAGATTCCGTAGGCTTGAGCGCAGCGCAAGTTTGTCACGCGAATATGCCACGCCCACTCTAACGCCCACAAACCGCCCAAGCCTGTGGCGCCCACAATTTTCATGCTAGATAAAAAATTTTAACTGAAATGTATTGGTCTTGTCAATACCTATCGATTGATTTAAAAAAAACTTTGCCACGCTCACTCTAACGCCCACAACGCTTAAACCTGTCTACCGCCGGTAGGTGGCGCATTTGCTGCTTGCATATCTCCATTTTCCTTTGGTCCCTTTAGCTGAGTAACGGGTATCTGATAGTCGAGGTACTCGACTATAGCGTTCTTCCTTGTTTTAATTTAAGTTAATAGCAAAAACGAAATTATGGCAAAAAGGAATTTCCTTTATGAAAAAGATTATTCTTTTAAAGAGACTGTTTTCTAAAATCCAAAGTTTGAAAGGGTACCTTTATTTCCAGGGTTATAAAGTTTAATCCTAAATTGTGGTGTACTAACCTTCCATGGCAGCGGTGATGTGGAGCGTGGACTGCTGCAGGCTGCGTAATCTCTGCTTGTAGATCCTCTTTTGGGCCATCAGGGCCTGTCGGGTGGCGGATGAGGAGGAGTTGGTCACAGTTGTAGCAGGATGCGGATGTGGATGTGATTGTGGTTGTGCCGGCGGTGGTGAACTGGAGGCCAGAGAATCTTCGCCCTCGCTGCTGGAGTTGGCATTCAACGGCGGCATTCTCGGTGGCCTCGTGGATGAGGACGTGGTGGCCTCCAGGGCCTCCATGGTTTGCTGGCGGCGCAGGGCCACCTGGGCGGCCATGACCCGCTGGCGATCCACAACCAATTGGCAATTGGGGCAGCAGCACTCGCGCCAACGGCACAGTCGCTTGTGACCCTTGACACAGGAGATCACGCCGTGATTGCGGCACCTGGCACACTTGGGCGTCCTCAGGAGACGTCGCTCCCGCTGGCAGATCCTGGCACTGGCGTCCTTGCTCATCCTGACTTTGCTGATCGACTAAAAGGATGCGGACCGGGGCGCGAACATTTAAACACTGGCCACCGCAGCTACTTGTCGCCGTCAGACAGTCTGGCAGCGTCAAGTGGTTTTCGGTTCTGCCTTCTCGACGCTCCCAGGGGATCCGAGGTATATGTATGCACGTTCTACCCGGGTATTCGACTATCTGAGGGATCGCCCTTGGTATCGGGCCCTCGCCTGCCATTGGCTGCTAATCGCTGGCTCTAAATATAGACGATCCAATGGCCGCACAGATGTCTCCCATCAGCATCCGAAAGATACGTTCTGCCACAGGAAAACCTCACTAAATTGGACTGAAAATGTTTGTTGCTTTTTGATATAGCTCTGGGAAATTGAAAATAATGAATATGATATTCTACTTATCAATATTTTAGCCTCATTACTTTAACCCAATATCAATTTTGAATGGCACGTTTAACTTATAACATTTTTTTGGGCGGGGGTTTGATTGGTTGCATTGATTATCTGTATATAAAAATGAAGTTTTAGCTCTGTAAATAATTTAATTAATATTTTAACACATAAATATATTTATGTTTTTAACTTTTTAGCAAAAATTCATTCATAATAATTATAAATAAATATAAGATGATAGTAAAGTAGACTTAGCAAATATTGCTCGTGTTAATGAAATTCCGTATAACTCGTATCTTCTTATATTCCCTTGGTTTAAATTTTCGAACATTACCTGAACATACGTAAGCCAAGAGGCTCCACAATTTCACTTTAAACATCCGGTTTGACTTGAAGAAGCTTCACCGTACTTTTCCCATCCGCACGTCTTTGTTTGGACTCTGTATTTCGTGAAAGTGCATATTGATTTCTGGCCGTCTTCCTTTAATATCTTTATTCGTATATTTGACTCAATTTTGGTTTACTTGTATAACAATTTGTAGCATTATCTTTATAGCACATACATTTATATTAATTTATTTCCGTATAAGTACAAATTCAACACGAGTTAGCTTTATCGTTTCATTAGCTAATAGTAGGTAAAAAAAGAAAAAAAATTCTCAGCGGTTTATATTCTAGTACGTGTTTTCAGGGGAGGACTTTCCATTTGATGCCTTTTAAATGCCTTTTCTATATATGTCTGTGTATATATATTTATATATTTCTGGTGCAGAGCGTTTCACAAGTATCAGACGGCTAGGCTTTAAAGTTTCCGGAAAAATGATGGCCAACTTGAGGTGATTGTCAAATATTAACGAATTCAGCCAGCTTCCAATAAAGATATGTAATCGAATTCACCATTAAAGGTGTAAAAGTGGAAACCTGGTTGTGCAAACCGAATCAATATATCATCTCACACCAGTCCTTACAATTGTGAAACGCACTGTCCCTGTGAGTATATAATATGTGTTCATTTAGTAAGTGTAATTCAAAAAGTTGACCGAGTTCTATTAGAGGATTACGTAGATTAAAGCTTCAGCTAGAAGTGTGCCAGGTTTCGATTCGATTGGTTTGGTCAAAATACAGGTGCGACTAGGAAGGGACTGCCAAGGACTATACGATTCGAGTGCGTTCTATTAAAATCCACAAAGATCCAACGGACAATCTGGTGATGGTAAACAACGTTGATAATCGTTCGATTATTTGAATTATAATTACTTGACTTACAAAGAATCATAAATGCTTGCAAAGTTATTGTCCTTTACTGTTCAAAAACGCTCTCTAAATGGAAATCTATATGTGTCCGTACTGGTGTGTGTGTATATATATATATCCCCGTTAAAAAGTTTTTGATCCTTGAACCAACTAAATCTAATTACAAAACACGCGGCTCTACAAAATTCGAACGAACGCAAATCACAAAAGTACAAACTTCACACACATATATATAAGTATATGTTTAATACGATATCATAATATATATCTCGGCTATAGATTGTAACTACCGTAAATACTTTTGATTTCCTTCGAAACGATTATACGCTCTTGACACAGACGCACTCTGAATTCACTTCATTTGCTATTATATCACAATGCTTAAAGGGCTCAACCGCATCTCTATTTTCGAGTTTTAATTTCGATTTCGATCGGGTTTCAAATTCAACAACAATTGATTGCCAAACGACGATCTATCTATTGAGTTTTCTAGTATAACAGGCTCACTGGTCGCTAATCTATATCATACAGCTGGCGAAATAATTGGTTAACCTTGGTTCAGTGGTCTTATATGATTTTACTACGATATCCCTTAGTTTCCTTTGGGTTTTGCTATTCAAAAAATTATGCTCAGGGAGTGGGGGATACCGTTAAGTGGGAAATTTGAGTGTCCAAGTGGCAGATGATCTTCAAATATGAAAACAATTTGAGTATGGAAATGCTAGATTTGTAGGGTGTTTTGGTTTATACTTTGACATATTGCCTTTTAAAGAAGTTAGAACGGACAGTTTTGTTGCCAAAAATCTTGTTTGCTATAAGGAAATCTCAGCCATATCCAAAATTCCAGACCCTCCAAGTTCTGCAATTATTTCGCTTGTTGTATGCGACAAATTTCAACAAATGTGTGCTGCATCTAACAATAAAAATCCTTACATCAAATTTAGTGCACGACAATATTGGTATATTGTGTAACTAGTTAATAGACTTGTTTGTCCTTTGGTGCGGGTTTTTAGATTACATGGCTCTATAATAATACTTCTGGTTGTGTTGGTAAGCAGTAGAAAAGTAAGAAATTCTCATGGCTAAAGTGTGGTAAATGCAATTTTCCACAAGGTTTTCTGTTTTCTTTCTTTTTTTTTTTGGTTTTCCCTTAAAGGTATCTCAAAAGGGGTTTTTCCAACTAAAAGGCGGTAAATTGAGTGCCAGCTAAGCGGAAAATTTCGCAGTTGGTGTGGGGAAGCCGCCTGTGATCTCGGTGATCTCGGTGATCTCGGGATCCTCTGATCTTCTGATCTCTAGACGATGCTGTTCCGCTTGGCGGTGGAGCGCTGCAGGGTGTTTTGCATGGCGGCCACCACCGCCTCGGCGCCGCCCGTGAAAATCGGCTGATTGACCGCCCGCCGCAGGACATGCCACATGGCCACCGGCTTCCTCAGCGAGGAGAGCATCTGGTGCCAGTGGCGCAGGCCCTTGCCCACCGCACAGCTGCCGGCCACGATGTGTCCCAACGGGGTCACCCCGCTCGTGGTCACCCCGAACACGGTCACCCGCAGCTGGGCGGTGGTCAGACTCGGCGGCGGCACGCTGAAGATCATCGACTCGTTGAAGATCGGACTGCGATCCTTGCGCTTCAGCGAGGTGCGCTTCTTCAGCACCTTGCGATCGTTGTCCATCAGGTAGACCTGTCAATAGAGGGGAAAAGAAGGGATTATATACTATTGGTCAGAAAACCCATTTTAGAAGTGAGTTGATCAATATGTATGTACTAAGGCTCAAAAATTGGCAACCTCATCGAACTCCATTAGGCCAATCTATGAATCAGCTGAAGATTGTAATTGGTGACCCCGATTCTTGTTTTACAAAATTTATTGGTCACAAAATATATGTACCAAGGGTCAGAAAATAAAAAAGAAGTGCATTCCATCGTCTAACTTCAACTTGGTGACCCCGATTCTTGTTTTACAAAAATTGTTGGTCACAAATTATATGTACTAAGGGTAAAAAAATTAAAAAGAAATGCATTCCATCGTCTAACTTCAACTTGGTGACCCCGATTCTTGTTTTACAAAATTTGTTGGTCACAAAATATATGTACCAAGGGTCAAGAAATTAAAATAAAAATGCATTCCATCGTCTAACTTCAATAAGACAATGTATGATAACTGAAGGTTGTAGTTGGTGACCCCGATTCTTTATTTAAAACAATCAGTTGATTCGAAAGTATGTAAACTAGTCCCAATCAAAAACGAGTAATAAGAAATTGTATTTGAAGTGAAATCCAAAATATCTACTTGCTTCTTTAAGCCATTCTTACACCAGCTAAGTATTGTAAACGGTGACCCCGATTTATGATCTTAAAATGTTAAGCCGATATAAGACCAGATAATATTAAGTTCTTAAGGTCAGAAAATGGAAACGAATGAAGATAGTTAGTAATGACTTCAATGCTTTCTAGAGCTTTCTAAAATTTTCAACGAGTCCTATCTATTGATATATGACTTGGAATTTTTTTTTATAAATATTCATGAATTATAATTGAGCGGATATGCGAAAACTGTCTAGGTATTATTAAAAATATATGTAAAATTCTATCGTGGGAAGAACACATAACATTCTGCATTAAGTTTAATCTTTCATCATTGTAGTTGGTGACTCCGAAATTATTTTTTTTCCCCATAATAGTATTTAACGTAGTTTCTATGATATAGTAGGGGCACCCACCTTGACAAAAACGCTGTGCACGGTTTCCGCGGACTCTGGCGCCGGCTGGTCCCCATCCAGCTTGAGGTTCCTGGCCTTGACCACCACGATGGTCAGCCGCTCCGCCGTGGGCAGGTAGCTCAGGGAGAACATCAGCTCGCCCCACCGGGCGTTGCACTTGCGGGAGTCGGAGAGCGGTATCCAGGTGGTGATGGGTCGTGGCAGCTCCCCGATCTCCATCTCCGCCTCCCCGATGAGCGTGTGGGCGGGGCCGTTGTGGTACAGATGGAACCACAGGGAGTGGCGAGCCTGTCGCTTTTGCAGCCAAAAGTTGAAGCTTTCATTGTAACTGGGTGTTAGCGCGTCCTTGACCACCTGAATTTAAAGTGTAATTCAAGTGATTAGGAAATATCCAATAAATCCAGACCAGTTGCCCACCTTGGTTTGCATGGCACCGGGATGATCGGGCACCAGGTAGATGCGCACAAACGTGTCCAGAGACTCTACGCTAAAGGGACATATGAGTCCCTTGGCCTCCAGGACACTAACAGTCAGTTCCATGCCCTCGTTGCAAATGCTGTTCCTTAACGAAAACGATAAAACTGATCTGTAAGATATCTCTGGGTAACAACTCACTTGTCGTAATTAAGACCAATGCACAAGTAGCCGGTTATCTGGGTGTACGGCTGATCCAATTGCTCCAGGAAGAACGTTGAGTCCGAAGTCACGGAATCACACGAGATGGCCCTCTCCAGATTGATGCCCTCCATCGAATTGGCCACCGATCCCGAGCCGGAGTCCAGGGATATCTGGGAGCTGTTCCTGCGGCCCAAGCCCATGCCCAGGCTCAAAGTGGAGTCCTGTCGCAGCAGAGAGCGTCCAAAAGACCAAGTTCCATTGCCATTTCCGTTAACATGTCCCGATCCGGATCCGGTTCCATTGCCATTGGCCATGGGACTTGGACCATTAACGCCCAACTTACGGAACAGATAATCCTCGGAGATGGTCTTTTGCAATAGATGCGGTCCTTTGACCCGTTGCGAGAGCCCAGTAAAGGGATTCGTGGTGTTGTGGAGCTTGAGGAGTCTGCTGGAGAGGCTTTGGGTTTCCACAAAGGGATTGCCATTGTGATGGGAGCTGGGAGCTTCTGCTGGGGCAGGAACAGTTGGAGCAGGAGCCATGTCAATTGGAGCTCTTGGAGCAGCCTTCGGACTTTCGGAGATGGTGGCATTCTGCAGAGAAGCAACCGTGACCTCTAGAGGATCGGTAGTGGGATTACTGGGCATCTGCTCCGTGGACTCGCACAGAAAGGGATTGGTGCTGGAGTTTCGACGCTTCAGCGCAGGCGCTTTCCTCTCACCCTCTGGCGTCGGGGTCACCACGGTCTTCTCCGGCTGACCTCCACCATTGATGCCCTGCTGCAGGGACACCTGTCGCTTGGCAATGGGTCTGGGTATGGCCGTGCCCGAAAGGTTCACCGGCACGGCGTTGGTGAGTCGAGCCGGCGGAGGTGCCTCCAGAGGCTGGGGCAGGACACCACCACCACCAGCTGCACCCACAGTTGCAGCATTTAGACGAAGGCAGGAGCGACGCTCCTGATCGACGGGATTGGCCATCTCGCTAGTCGTAGTCACCGTGACCTCGTTGACCTGGCTAAGGGCGAACGTGACCGTTTTATTCGGATGCGGAGCCGGTCGATTGGGCGGCGGAGGTATGCGGATATTCGTATGGGGCAGGTGCCACATGGGTGTGGTGGCCTCCAAGACGCCACCGTTCAGCAGGAGCAGGTGCGTCTGCGTCTGCGCCTGCGCCGTTTGCTGGGAGCGGTGGAAGTCCTCCTTGTCGATGGTGTCGAAGCGCTTGAAGCTGCCGCTGGTACTCAGAAGGAACTCCGAGCCGGATTGGATCTGCAGGGGGTAAATGCGGAATGGGATTGGTTTATTTACTTATAAATCCGAACTTAACCAAGGTTAAAACTAAATGAAGTGTATTTTAGGTTTGGTATTTTTGGTATTCGATACTTTAATACGATATTTGAAATACTCTTATAATTCTCAACTTCTTTTTTCGATTATAAAGAAAAATATTATTATGTTAGTTGATCATCAAACAAATTCAAAAGTTCTAATAAAAGTAATATTTATAACATATACTGGGCTGTCCCAGATATCTTATGACTCCCAGAAATCATAAAGTTCTTAAAACACCAAAATACCTACACTGGCCATATAACCGTTGGCATGGAAGAGCTTTTGCTTGTGGTTGGACAACCCGATCTTCTCCTCCTTGCTGGATCGCATCCGCATCCAGTTGGCGGCCCTCGGACCAAGACAATGGCAGGCGAACAGGATGCCCAGGATTAGCACTGCCAGGAGCAGTAGGGCCAAAGAAATGGTGAAGCTCATCATATCCAAGCGAGTGCCATCCGTGTATCACTACCAATCCTGATCCATCTCACAGCTTCCCTTCAAGAAATAGAATAGAATGAGTTTGATTATTTTTTAATTGTTTTTTAGTCTTGGTAAATCTGTCTAGTTTATCAACACTTATTAAAGTATTATTTGTTTTTAAAATAGCAGAGATCAAAGATTAAATAATCTACGAATTCTAAGGCTTAAGTACGAGCTCAAAGTGCATTTTCCCGATTTCCCGCTCTAGTAAGGCAGCTGACAATGAATCATTTTTCAACAGCTTATCCCCATCTAAAAACGAAAATAAAACCCAAATGTTTTCATTGGAAACTGATGACAATGGGGCAAGGGGTGGGGTTGGTATTTTAGAGATTTTGAAAACACTTTCATCTAGCATCGCTTTACACTGAGCAATTTGCCTCATCATTGCGAGTTGGGCGTGTTTTTTGGGGGGCGGGGACAGGTGCTCGTTCTCGTTCTCAATCACAAACGTTGACAGTTTTTCAATTGAATTTGTAACCGAAGACGCAGCATTGCCACTTCAAAGCGGAGGCGACCAGAAGGGGTGATGCGAAGGGGGATGGTCCACCATGACATGACAATGGATCATCCGCTGACAGACTGCCGAAACTCTTTATCACACACGTTATCATCCGCTCTGGGCTGACGTCGGTGGGCGCTCTAGGAACTTAGGTAACTTGGGACTTATGACGGACTACAGGCAAACTTCCTTAAAGTGGACAAATAACTGGCACATGACAAAGCCTACTAGGATTTGCAGAACGATATATAATATAAGCCAAGCCATAAGGTGTTTGTCACAAATACGAAATTGAAATAAAACATATGTCCATTTAAATATAGAGTCTTATATTATAGGAAGTTTTAAAATTACTTAAGTATATATCGTTTTAAAGGTGATCATAGCAGATTTTTAAACTATACCTTATAGCAATAGCTTTTATATTTAATGTCAGTCCCTAGATACTATTTTATTTACGGTTAAGAACCACTTCAAATAAAAGAAACAGAGGTAATTATTCAAGTTTCACTGTACTTGACCAAGTCCATTAAGTGAAAGTGTTCGCTAAGCCTTGGTACTTATTTTCCCAACATTCTGTCCACTTTCATTTGCCCGGTAATGCGCGCTAGTGCATCGCACTCAGTTCATTGAGCTGGGCATTAAGTCGGTTTAATTAAATGCCTCGGAAAAGTGCAACACATTTAGATACGAAAGCAGGGGTTCGTCCATTGGAGCCCCTTAAAATAGCATGGTACACCATATAAATTAAAACGTGTAATAAGTGCTTAATTGGCCGTTCACACTCTTTTGAGTGTTTACAGTGCGGAAAAATGGTGTGATAACTTTTTCAAGAAGAGATTGGCTGGGAAATAAAAAAAAAAAACAATTATAAGATATTCATTATCAAAAACGAGGCTACGTTTTATAATCATTGAGGAAATAATACAAAATATTTGCACTTAAATTAGTTAGATTTTCTTTTTATCCAAATATTATGAAGACAGCAATGACATTAAATTGCATTTTATGATAGTGTACATTATATTAGGCTACAAACCCCACAAGGGAATTAGCTATATAATAAACAAAATACATCAAATCTTAAGCTATATTATGCACTGATAAAAAAAAAGGTAGCAAAGGCTTTAATTATATATTATTAGGGTAAATATGACATCATCGTGTCTACTATTTAATATGCGTTATATATTTAAAATGATTTGTCTTACATTTAAAATTATATTAAAATAAGATATTATCAATTCATTATGGAAGGTTTTTTTTTAACAAGTCCACTTTTTTATCAGAGCCCATAAAAAATAGTGATGAGTTAAGAAAATAACTATGGCAAAGGGGTATATGAAACCTGTTACATAAAATAAGTGCTCTAAAAAACATAACAACCTCCGCAATTCTAGGTAATTGCTGTCGTAATTGGCCGTTAAAATTTGGCCAGTGTAGGGCCGAGATGGCCGCACATCGTCGGGGCTTAGGAGGTCTTTTGGCCGGGCCAAGAGGCAGCAGCCAGCCGAAGTGGCACTTTTCATTAACCTACTGAGGGGTCGTTCCACTGGCACCGCTCTGTCTTTTGTTGCTCCAGGTGCACACACTCACGCACGTCCCCCAATATCTGATATTTACATATATACTATACTATATACTATATACTACACACTATATATGTACCATACTCTTGGGCCTGAAAGTGTCGCCCCGAATTAGCCAGAGATGACCTCTTTTTGCGGCCTCATAAATGGGACAAGCTGGAAAAATGAATGCTAGTCACGTCAGCGAGAGACAACTGTAGCCCTTAGCCCACTTAAATGCCAAAAAAAAAGAAAACAAAGAACGGAAATCAAAAAGTTTTCACTGTGAAATGGAGAGTGAAAAGCAGGCGAAAGTCAAAGTAATCAGAAATGGGGAAAGGCAGGAGATGGAGGCTCAAGATAAAAGGCCAAAAATCTAGAGCAACACACACAGACACACACACACAAAATAACAGCTCATTTGGATTTCCCTGGGTTTTCCCATTTAGTTTTGCACTATAAAAAAAGAGCATCGCCTTACCTTATTTGAACAAGTTATTATTCATTTGGCCTTTTTTTTGTAGCAACAATTATTGTATCACTTTGATTTAACAATAAAAATAATAATAACAAGTAGCAGCGCTGCGGAAAGAGGAAGAGAAGGAAGCGGAAGTGCGGTCGGAAAATTCGCTCATTTTCGTAGACCGTTCGGTGCCAAAACTCGCGGCCAACTGGGAGAAAGCTGGCCAAACAGCAACAACTTTGGTCCACTTTCGCCGCTTTTCACACGCTCTCTTTTTAAAATTGGTTATCTAAACTTTAAGCTTTGCTTTGAAAGAAAGTTGTATTTCCATCTATATCCAGGTTTTAATCTCGGTAAAAGCTTGATTTCGTCCAAGTTTTAGCTTCAGAACAAGCTTTTGCCATAAAGGATAATTATGGTAGAGGTCACATCCTGTTTTCAGTTTTAGGACAAGCTTTTATAGGATTATAGGATGATTATGGCAATGGTCGACTCATATTTCGTCCTGTTTTCAGTTGAGGAAAAGCGTTTGGCAAAAAGGACGATTATGGCAGTGGTGAATAGTTGAATTTCGTCCAACTTTCAGTTTTGGGACAAGGTTTTGCCATTAAGTTTTGTAGTGGTCGCCTCGGCAAAAAGTTGACTTTTATTTCGTCCTGTTTTCAGTTTTAGGAGAAGTTTTTGGCATAAAGGACGATTATGGTAGGGTTCGCCTGGGAGCAAAGTTTAATTTCGTCCAACTTTCAGTTTTGGGACAAGGTTTTGCCATAAAGTCTGGTAGTGGTCGCCTCAGAAAAAAATTGACTTTCATATCATCCTGTTTTCAGTTTAAGGACAAGCTTTTGACATATCGGATGATTATGGCAATGGTCAACTCTTATTTCGTCCTGTTTTCAGTTTTGGAAAAGCGCTTGGCTTAAAGGACGATTATGGCAGTGGTGAATAGTTGAATTTCGTCCTACTTTCAGTTTTGGGACAAGGTTTTGCTATAAAGTTTGGTAATGGTCGCCTCGGAAAAAAGTTGACTTTTATTTCGTCCTGTTTTCAGTTTTTGGACAAGTTTGTGGCATAAAGGACGATTATGGCAGGGATCACCTGGATGCAAAGTTTAACTTCGTCCTATTTTCAGATTTGGGACAAAATGTGGCAGTAAAATAATAGCTTGGTAGTGGTCACCTCGCAAAAATAATTATTTTATCATATTTACTTTTTGGGACGAGCTTTCGATATAAAGAATAATTATGGCAGTGGTCATCTCTTTGAAAAGTTTATTATGTGAGAAAAGCTGATTATGGCTGAACTCTTCTCGGTGAAAAGCTAAACTTTGTTTTATTTTGGGACAAGGTTTTGCCATAATGGATGATTATGGTAGTGTGTGAATAGTTTTATATCGTTCTATTTTCAGCTTTGAAACTAACTTCCTACATTAAGAATAATTATATCTGTGAACGCTATATTTATATTAAAAAGCAAAACTTCACCAAAATTCTATAAATTTACACCAACACTTCCATAATATGTTCATAAACGGGTGATGAGAAATCTTTAAAGTGAGCTTTTTATCACGAAAGTCATTGACGATTTTAGTTTATATTTATTTGAGATACTTTTAGAAATTGTATTTATGCGAAACATACCTTAATGCTTATTTAAAACAGTTTTGTTTAGTATCAAATCTATATACACTCAACTATACATACAACTATTGACACTCAATTTTGAGAACTTGAAATAGTATTTCAAATTTAAATAGATAAAGTATTATTTTTAGCCGGGAAAATATTTTAGTTAAATCAAAATTAGACCGAAAAGCAAAAGTTGGAAAAATGTGTTTTCGATGGGCGATATTTTCCAGTTTCCTCGTGACACGCCCTTCCACGGGGGCATCTTTCTCGGAAGCTCCTTGCTAAAAAGGGGAAAGGTCAGCATGGAAGGCATATAACAGAAGGCCTTACCGTTATACCCGTACCTGTACGATGCACCCGGGAAGAGCTGTTAGGCAACCGGCTTCGGGTGCTCTAGGTACTAGATACAGCCTCCCCTGACTCTAGGCCCCTGCTGTACCTGTACCTGGGCCTCTGTTAACCTCATAACATGGGCACTTCGGGCCAGATAACCCCTAGTTAAGCCTTTCTCCTCACTGCAAACGCTGGGGAATCATTTTTGGATCGCAAGCTATAGGACACTTTGACCTTACTCAATGTTACTGCACTCTCCCTAATCTTGGAATTTTAACATTGCCGAATCGCTTTAAGCGGATTAAGAAAAACGACTAAAAAGATGTGATAGGGGTAGGCCAGAGGTGAGGCAGGGGGGGAGGGGGGGTCTTAAAACCTGAATAATAGATAGATACACACACAAGGGTCGGCCTTTCGGGCCGATAATGGCTTTAATTCGTGGTCAATCTAGCGTGACTCCCCAAAGGATGCTCGGCGCGAAATGTTTTTACATCTCTCTCAAAGCCCCGGAGCGGCTAATAAATTTCACATTTCGCAACTTGCCGCATTTTGATTTTGCGGCCATTACGCAATTTTTGGCAGCCCAGCGAAAAATCCAACAATCCCAATACCCACTGCGCCACAAAATGCCAAAATGCCAAAAGTGACGATTAAGTGTACACGCGGCTTGGATAATTTTCACAGAATTATTTCACAATTCCTCTGACAGCCGCAATCAGCAGATTGTTGGCCAAATCGAATTGCTTTCAATCGACACTTTTGCGATGATATTTCCACCGGAAAAGTGTGTGGGTAGGCTGGACCTGGGCGCATTCTCCTCTCGATTGTCGGTCAAATCTTGGCCTGCGCCTGCAATAAAAAGAACCGCATTCGAGGCTGAAATGAAACAATAAAAATGAGTGGTTGGGAAAAAAAAGGACTAAATTGAAATGAAATGAAATGCCACGGAATGAAATAAAAATACAAATAAAAATAAAACAAGCAACAAAAAACAAAAAAAAACAGAGAGCATTCCCGAGTTGAAGAGTCAAAGGCAAAGCAAATAAATTGTGCAAATTGTGGTAATTTGAAACTAACACAAACAGCAACTATGCAACTATGCTGTGAGTGCTTCTGTATAGTATGTATAATAATGCCAAATGCCGAAATGATTTCGAATGCAATTTCAATTGAATTTGCAAACAGGCTTTTCCTGCTTTTCCACCGCCTCCCCGTCCCGTCCCGATTTTCCCCTGGTTCTGATCGGGCATTACGAAAAAGTTTTAGGCCATACAAATAACGGCAAAAGTCCTCCCACAGCCCGGTAGCCCCCCCATCGAATGCCTATCAACGAGCCCGTCAATTCATGGCAAAATATTGCACAAATGTTAAGAGACAGGGACGAAAAAACGAAAAAAAAAAAAAAACACAAAAAAAAATGGGGGGAAAGAGGAAAGTCAAGTAAAGGAAAGGGGTAAATGCGGGGGAAAAGCGGGTGAAAACATGGAAAAGGGATTGGGATATCGGGGGGTTTTCCTAGGGATACAGCGGCAGATGCAGCCTGCATGGAAACTCGTTGGCCAACAAAGTTTTCCACCCTTTTGGGCCCTTCCAATCCCATTACCATTACCATCCCGTCCGCCATCCACCATCCCCCGTCCACCATCCACCATCCACCATCCCCCATCCACCATCCACCACTTCCAGTTCCCGTTCCCGTTCCCGTTCAATTGACAGTCCAATTAACCGGGAATTACCCGAAGTATGTGGGCCCATGGAAGTAATCCCCATTCAACGTCCCGAGTCCCATTTATTGCCTCTCAACTGGGCCTCTTAGAAGTGTTGTAATTACATAAGCACTGCCATTTTTTTCATTTTCATTTTGCACTGCAGTTTGCACTTTGCCGTTTGCCATATACCCGCCCACCCGCAATTGTTATAATTACAAATGAAAAGGTTTTAAAACGGGCACAACACTTTTTTCATCATCTCAACTCAGTAAGCATAATTAAAATGGCACAACACTTAAAATGTACATAAATATATAAAACTATATATAGTATACATATATATATATATATATATAAGAGTGGAGTTCATTTTGCCAACGGTTCAATGAACTGCAACTGAGATTTTAACGAACTGCACAGACATTTTTTCATCTCCGCTTTGTCTGTCATAATTATAAATAAATGTTTTTAAAGGAGCTGAGCACAGGAATTTCTGCAGCTTAAATACACGAAACTGAGTTTACTTTGCCCGCTTCCCGGAGATCCAATAAATGTCAGATGAAACAAGATAGTTTCCCAGGGTATTTTCCCTTTTCACCGAGCTGCAATAGCAATTACATATTTTCTGAGCATAAATGCAAATACAAGATATATATATACACATATCTCTATTTGATTAAAAAAAAATATTTCACATTGATTTGTGCAAAAGCACGTGATTTAAAAATGCAACTTTCACACATCGTATTCATTTTTCAAATAACAAATTCATATTTCATTGAAAGTTATATAAACACAAAAAGCAGTTAACTTTGTTCAGTTCGCAAATGTAAACACAAGATATTATGCATTTTGTGTATATCTCTATTTGATTGTAAATAAATGTTTCACAGAGATTTGTGTATAAGCACGAGAATTAAAAATGCAATTCTCACATATCGAATTCATATTTCAGGCCACAAATAAATATTCCAATGAAAGTTTATCCAGTTCGCAAGGGTTCAATGAACTGCCTGTCAATCAGGGTCGTTGTTTTCAGTGAGCTATTTTCGAAAAGTGTCAACAGGAGTTTTTTTTTATTACTTCCGAGTTAAATCAATATTAGCGAGTTGCAGCCATCAAAAAAGTTGGCAATTTAATTTTGCCAGAGAAGGAAAGTAAGTAATTTAAGTTTCTTCGCTCAAACTTTGGCTAAGTGATAAACTGTCACGGAAGTGGGGCAACAATTTATCAGTGAATCTTATTAAAAAACTGTTTAAGGACTATTATTAATTTACCAGCCATTCTTATAAGAAATTGAAATGTTTTAAGTCTTCGAATTTAATTATCTTTTAGTTAGCTCCTAATGCCCTAAATATGCAAGTACTTTTACACACAAAAAGGAGACCTACACAGAGAAAATTATCATGTTCTCAAATTGAGTATTTTTATTCTCAATTTGAGGATGTACTCAATTTAAGTACAAAATTTGTGTAAAAAAACTCATGTTGAGAAAAGCTGCACTCATTTTAAGAAAAATAACTTGAATTGATCACAAAATTCTAAGTTTGAGGAAATGTGTTCTTCAATTTCCAACTTGAGAATTAATATTCTCATTATGAGTAACCGAAAAACTCAAAAAGGATTTGCGAATTCTCATAATGAGTACTAAATTACCAATAGGTAAAATGAATATAATAGTTAAATGGTCCCAACCCATCGAATTGTCAGTGTGACCAGCGAACAACAAAATACACACAAATTACCATTTTAGGGTATTCTTAGTATTAAAAAGTAACCAAAGCAACAATAAAATACACGTTTACATTTTTTACAGTTACATAACTATTCGTTTTGGTAAATTTGAACCATACCTTTTTTTTGTTTGTGCAATTTCCAGGAAAGGTGTGTTTTCAATCCATTGAGTTTTGAGGAAATGTACGTGCATTTCATTGTGCCTATTGCAAAAACACAAACCGGGGCGATCCAAAGCCTCTCCCCTTTTTAATTTTCCCCAAAACTAGTAATGTAAGTTTTCACCGGCTCAAAGGCGAATGAATATTACAGAAATTTCTGTAAATTCAATGACGAGCCCACACAGAGCCCCATATATTTTTTAAAGACCCCGAGAAAGCCGGCTCTGTGATAAGCTTTCAGGGCATGGGCGGGATTAGTTTCCATTCATGATAATTCCTTTTTTTTTTTCGCCCCCGCATATACATTTTTTCTCCCTTTTTGAGCTCGTTGCTCGTTTTTGCGTTCACTCAGTGGCACCCCTTTTTGCCGGGCTTACCTTTCGCCGCACGGGCAGACAGGGGTTAAGGGTCTCTCCCCAAAGGGCGCCCCTGAACGCCCCTCCACTGACAACCCCCCCCCCCCCAGGTCTTCATTATAAGCGTAATCTAGTCACCATGCCTTCAAACCCGTCCATTGATGCAGTGACTCTTTGTGTCTTTCATTGCCAGGCGGGCACACACATGCAGGCGGAAAAAATGCGCCCGGAATTCGGGTTAATCTGGTCTTATTCCAGATTTTTCATAAAGCCTGCTTAATATATTTTTAATTGGTGCTTCCTGAAGTATTAAGTAGTTCAATGCAGTGCCACTACTGGCAATATGTTTCTCCCTAATGGCTTGGTATCCACATCAAACAGATTAGCTTTTATACATGGTTCGCTGTTGAGTTTCCATATTTATTAAACAAGGTCAACACTGCGTATGAGTTATATTATTAATCAAGTTTATATTATTGTCTTAAAATACATCTTAATTTTTTTAAACCTTTAAATTTACAACTGTTTAAAGCATAACCTGCGTGTTATTGTGACTTCTTAGTAATTATAAATATTTAGCTTAATATTAAGATACAAATTTGTTTAGAGAAGCCATGATTCTAACCAAAGTCATTACTTTTGAGTTTACTGTTTGTAAATTAAGAAAAACAATTAATTTTGTAAGTTATTATACTAAAAGGTAATGATTATTATTGGTGATTATTTTTAAAACTAAAAATTCTAATGGAATTGGATAAATTGACTAAAAATGTTCTTCGTGTTTTCCGTTTCTTTGTATGTCGATCCTAAGTGGTTGATCCTTGAAAAAAAAAAATCGATACTTTTATTGTTTGTAAAGTTCTAGTAAGTATGTAATATATTGTTGATTTTCAACTTAAATGTTATTTTTAAATTAGACAGCTAATTTTAATGTACATTGTAATTTAAAAAGATATTTATATCCGTTACTCGTAGAGTAAAATGGTATAGTAGATTCTTTGGAAAGTATGTAACAGGTAGATGTAAGCGTTTACGACCATATAAAGTATATATATCCTTGATCCGGATCACTAGCTGAGTCGATCTCGCCATGTCCTTCTGTTCGTATGAACGTTGAGATCTTGGAAATTAATAAGAACTTGAGTATTGGGACTTGGAAACCCATCTACAAGCCAAAAATTATTGAAATTAGACCATTTATAACAAAATAATAATCAATATAGTGCAAATTCAATCTAGATTGCACACCACATGCAGCAAATCAGCTTGTTGCACTAATACGCCACCAAGCCGCTAGGTGGCGCTATAGGCTAGGTGTGTTAGTGAAAAAGCAGATTTGTTGCAAGCATATCTCCATCCCTCTCGCACTCCCTTTAGCTTAGTAACGGGCATCTAAAAAAACTGGTTTCACATTGATAACCCATAAAATATATTTGTAAAATGCCAATGCTTAAAAGTTATATAAATCGGTTTAACAAAAATATGTTTTATCTTTACGTATGTATTGGTTTTTTGCGATAGATAGATATAATCGCTATTTGATCTGCGATTACGTTTATTTTTCCGTGTGCAGGTACACATGTAACCAAACTAGTTTTGAGCGGATGAAAACGAGGGGTGATAAGGAGTAACTGGGGGGCAGGCCAGATGGACAGGTGGACAGGTGGACAGATGGGACAAATGGACAGGAGATGGGCAATGGGATGGGTGGACCAGGTGGTCCAGCTGCATATCCAAGTGCCAGATGACGTTCCCCCAACATCGGCATATCCGTTGCCCGGCTGGCTGAATGATATACCAGTTGCCCTGGACAATGGACAATGGACCACCTGACTGCGGCTGGCCCCAGCCACGCCCCCGCCCTTTTCCGTTCCGCCCCCAAGCCTCACACACACACACACATTCACGCATAGAATGATTTGTCAAACAAAGGCCAAAAAACGAGAAGGGAACCCAACATACAAACCAAAAATAGAGGAAAAAAAAAAAATAAAAAGGAAGCCCCGCAAAGAAATGGCAAAAAGTGCGCCGGAAAGGTGGCAAGGAAGTGGGCATTGTAGGGTCCGTGGCCGGATTCGCATTGCGACTCCGGTCCGGAGACCATTTGTCGTCGGCAGGGAACTGGTGGAGCATCCAGCGACGGACATGTGTCCTCGATGGCCATCGATGTAGACGTCGATGTCAGCCAGATGGCCCCTGATTGTGGCCGCTTTTCATGACGGCGGACTGGGTTTTCCCCCCAGTATCCACCATCCAGAGTCCAGTGTCCAGGATCCCAGTGCCCAATACACAGTACCAGCACCCCCAGCTGGCTTTTCCCAGCAATTTTCATTTTGATTCCAATGCTAAGGGGGTGTTATGAGCAGGAGGGGGGTGGGGGTTTTGGGGGGCCAAATGGTAGCCCCATTCAAACTGATCACTGCTGACGTTGGCGTGACTTTTGTGACTTTGGGTGTGACCCCAACGGAGATGCGATGATTGTTCAAAGGGGGTTTTAGCCATGAGATTTATTCGGCCGGAACTGAGAACTGAACTGAACTGAACTGAGCCACTGGCAACTGGGGGATTTTATATATGTTTGGTCTGCTGGCGAGCGGCAACAAGAAAGAAAAAAAAATAATAGGACAAAAAGTAGGTGGCTTTTTTGCCGGAACTGAGATTTCATATTCAGCCAGATGGCAATTTACAGCGAACAAAGTTGATTTGTCACACGAGTATCCCGTGGTCTTTATTTACTTTCAGATAAATGCGGTTTTTATTAACTGGGCATTAAGTTGCCCGAACTTTTCGCGTTCCGAAGCGGGTCCTTAAATGTCGAATGTTTATTGTGTACTACAAAGACGTTTCAATAAGAGGTTTTTATACCCTTGCAGAGGGTATGATGGTTCTACTCTTAGGAACATAATTTTCGTAATATTTCGAATTGAATTATAAAAAAAATCGGACGACTTTATCATATAGCTGCCATAGGAACGGTCGGATAAGTAATGGAAAAATATTTATAGCTTCCTTGATGATGATAAGATTTGATGAATATCGGACTACTATATCATATAGCTGCTATAGGATCGCAAAAGTAATGTCAAAATAATACAAAAATCATTATATGTATTTCGTTTTCGGCAAAACAACTATGCTAGTAAATTCAAATGTAACATTATCTTGATAATTCTGTGATTTTAAGTTTTCTAAAAATCGGAAAGCTCTGTATATACATACATTGCTCTCATAGAAATGACCTGCAAGTGTATAGAAACTTCGGCTTGCCAAAGTTAGCTTCTATTTTTGTTTTTCTTTAAGCTTGAGAACTAATATTTTATTAACATTTAAAATATATAATCCTCAGGCACTTAATTAAGATAACTTATAAAGGTGTCTAAAAGTATGCCACAATATGTTTTAATCCTCAAGTCTAACGCTTACTGTAAACTTTTGGACCCTTTATGAATGATTTTACAACAATGGAACATTTATTAAAATATATATATACTTTTTTTATTAATTACATAAAAAACATTTCCTTCAAGAGTTTTTAGTCACACAATCTTTGAGTTAAGCCTTAGTGCTTTTGGCATTAGGTTTGTGTTTTCTAACAGCCTTGTTCCACTAAAATATTTTTTGGCACATTCGAAAAGTCAAAAATTGTCCACAGCATTTAATTTTTATTGTCGAAAAAGCCCAGGCCAATTATTGATTTTCCGAATAGAAGGGCTCCGGAATCTCAGAAGCGGATAGAAGAGGCAAAATAATTATATGTACTTAGGACTGTTTTCTCAGGCTCCGGTTAAGTTGAAAGTTGAAAATGCCAGGTGGAGCAGTTTTTGGCCTGCATATACATATAAATGGAAGGCTATAAAGTACAGAATATAAACAATCGGCGAGGGCAGAAGGAAGGGAATGGGAAGGGGAAGGCAATGGGAAGGGAATGGGAAGGGAAGGGGAAGGAATTGGGAAGGCAATGGGAAGGGAACCCACCTACACATTTCATAAAAATCTCCTTTCTGATATAAAATTGCTGGGCAAAAACACACAGCTCATCGCCGAGCCAAGTATTGTGGTGGGAATTGTCCTGGAGAGGGTCCTCCAGTTGCTCTTCAGCCACCATGGATGTGTCAGCATAAATAACAAGTGCCATACACTTTCTGCCTTCCGTCGGGTTTAACTGCAACATTAAGCCCAGCTGGAGCAGCGGAAAATGGGCCTTAAAATGTAAACAACAAGTTGACAGACAAATGACATAAACTACACTCGAAAGTCGTCTTGCACTAAATGTAACTTTAATTTGATGCTGACTTTTTAGGGGGCCCGTGGGAGGAGCACTCGACATGGATTTTCTACCATTGTGACTGCCATTAAACGTCCTCGTGAGATTCCAACAAAAACACATAGGGGAGAACGACAAAAAACAGAAGCTAGTTTAATTTATGAAGTCATTAAGTCTTTACAGTAATTTATAGTGCTTACTTATGCGTCGGCCATTGTCGAAATAAAATATTATATAATACCATACATAATATATGTACTTGAAGATTGCACTTGCGAATATGGGTTTTCAATGATTTTCGAAACGCGGTACTTAAATACCTTTTATGAATAATTTTTAGGGATTTTCATTTAATAGAAACATAATTAGCATTTAACTCAATTTAATTTAATATTAGTCCTTCTGTGAAATAAAATATTTATTGAAGATGGCACATGGGGAATGTGCATTTTCAATGAATTCCGTAAGATGGTACTTAAATATCTTTTATAAATCTAATTCAGGGATGGAAATTCAATTATTATTTAACTTAATTTAATTTAATATTAGTCCTAGATGGCTTTTTAATGATTTTCGCAATACGGTGCTTAAATACCTTTTATAAATCAAATTCAGGGATTTCCAGTGAATTAACACATAATTAATATAATTACTTCAATTTATTTAAATATAACTCCTTGTGTTTTTTCCCCAAAATGCATTTGCCCCTAATAAATATTTGAATTAATAATGACTTTGATAAAGACTGGTGGTTAGTTCAATTTGTATTATTAAATAAAATTACATGAATGTTTTAATGAGCTAGTTTATTAACTTTACCAGCAAAAAAAAAGCAAACTGGATTTGTGTGTTTACCTTTCAATTTGGCAATCAAGCCAAATGTAATGTAATGCAATTGGATTGGCACAACCAAATGTCATCATTGTTATTTCAGCGAACTGACAAATTCAATTTATGAAAGTTATTAAGTCATGGCACATTTAAATGCCACCCCACATTTTATTTTAATTAGAACTGATAATCATTGCATTTTCTGGCGTGAATGGGGGGGATGTGGGATTGTTATTTGTTATTTGCTAATAAAAAACAGACAACGATGACAGTTTTATTTGCAAATAGGGCGTGTTCCATTTGTTGACTGTCGTTGTCAACAATTTCTATTTCTATTTCTATTTCTACTTCTATTTGCTGCGACATGTAAGTAGGCAAGTCCCTTCATTAGTTAACCAACTTTTATGCTCTCATAGTCGAGAGCTCTTCTGTTTATCTTTTCATGTAAGCCAATATTCCGGCCAAAACTTTTGCTGGCACCGCATAATAAACGAGGGAAAAATGGGGGAAAAAATGTGGGGAAAAAGGACAAAATGCGACATACGAATGCGGCAGGCACAACTTGATACTGAGATACTGGAAATGCTGAAATACTGAAATACTGTAACAGAAACTGAAGTAAGGCGCACATGCTGCATCTTTAATGGGCCTTAGGAAAAATGAAGCGAAATGTAACGAAATGAAATGAAATGAAATGGACTGACAGTAAGAGCAGCTGAATTTATTATACCAAAAGCCGGAATGACTTATGTAAGTGTCGGGGCAACAGTAGCATATTTAACCCAACTGAGGGGATACGGTATCTGTGGGATGCCGCATCTGTGGGATGCAGTAGCTGTGGGCCAACGCCCCGAAAATCCATCGATGAGCGTTGCATACTTATGTGGGCTGGGCCAAAAGTTATTAAAATCAACAGCAATAAATTAGCATATTTTATGCTTTCCCCTCCTCCTCCCCCCCCCCTTGCATGTGTGTGTTTTTCTTGTTTTTTTGGCCCAAAGTTTTGGCTCACTACTCAGTGTTTAGTGCTCAGAAATGTGGCTGGCCAAAAAGCTGGGAAATACTGATACTCTGAAGCCGGGGAAATGGCCAAGAGACCGACCGGGCGACAGAAATGCAGCAGGCACATAAATCAGGACATAGCAAAGACAAGGGAAAGCGACCCCCCCCCCCCCCCCACCGCCACTCCCCTGGAAAAACCCCCCTAAGCACCCACAAAAATATTAGGAAAATGGAGGGAAATGCAGAGAGTTTCGCTCTCTTGCCAATGGACAAACAAGTGAGGATTTTACATTTTGCTGGCCAAAAAAGAATTTATGCAAAACAATTGTCAACAATGAGGGACAGAGTTTTCCCAGCGGCAGCAGGGGCGGGGGGGATTAGTTGCAAAGGCGGAGGAAGGGGGGCTGAGGAAAATTCCAGGGTGGGGCCAAAAATGAGTGCATTGTTCTCGTTACCCAAGCAGCTTCGACCTACACACCCACTCCCCGAATCACCAGAATCACCAGAAAAATCAACTGCAAATGCGTAACGCCTTCGCAGCCCACAAATAAATTCACCGTCCACCCACATTTTTGCTTTTGCGACCCTAAACCGCACTGCAATGTGACATTATCTGCTTTAATTGCATAATAAAGCACTTTTAATTAGGTTTTTACATAAGAGCCCAGGCCGGAGCACAGCGGCCACGCCCTCTCGAACCCACGCCTCCTCTCCAAAAAACCGCACAAGTCGTTAAATGCGAAAGGAGTGATGCCAGGGGGGGGGGGAGGGGGGTCTGGGAATTCGACTATAGGATCTGTGAACATAAAACAGAATCTCATTTAAAAACTGCTTAAAGAAGATGCGGTTTGGGTGTGGTCGCTGCACAGAAAAAAAAAACAATCTAATTAAATCGATGCGGGATTGGTTGAGGAATTTTGGAAATTTTGATTTTCGTTTTGGCCTATATAACACCATCACTTCAAGGGAGGCCCACGAACTATAAAACACTTTGAAAAATAAATTTCAAAAACATCTACTTTGGAGATTTAGGACTCACACTCAAACTTGTTTTAAGAACTTTTATAAAGATTTGCAAGACAAAAACACGATCTGTTATAATCATTATAATAAATACTAAATAAATACTAAACTTATACCATCTTAAAAAAAAAATACTTAAAAATACATAAAATTTTGAAAAATACTCAATATGTTTTCGAAATTTTTATACAAATGCATAAAAGCCCCAATAAAATTATAAGAAATGTAACAATTTATATTTTAAATTAAAAATACCATAAATACTTCTTCGTAGTTTTCCCACAGCTTTGCTTTTCATTTTCTCACAGCTGAGAAACAATTTCCTGATTCGCCACTGTTCACTTGATTTGCAAATCTCCTGACAAAATTGCTACGGCAACAGAGTTTGATTTTCTTTCGGAATTTTATGGCAGCCCTGATATTTCTGTGACATACCTGAATATTTAATGGGCTGCAATCAAACGGCGCCACTCGTAATCTCAAAGTAAAACAGTCAAATAGCACGAGGCATCTGCAACAGTTCAATTAACTGAAGTGTGCAAAAGCCAATGGAGTTGCTACAGTTTTCATTACCCTTAATACCAATCAATCGATTTAAAAGCAGCCATTTTGCATGTTTATTTTTTGCCTTTTGTTTGAAAGAACATGCAAACATGTTGCCGGCAAATAATAAAAAAAAAAAAAAAGAAAGGGTAAACAACCAATAACCAAACAACCCACAATTCGTGTACATTTTTCGAAGTATTTAACACCTCCTGGCAAACACACAATCCAGTGCTCTTTTATTGACAATTAATTTCGAACCTTTCAGCTGCTTTTGGCATTACATTTACCATTGTTTATTTATTGCGATTCCTATGGCATGGCCATCCTAGAGTATTGGACCCAGCTGGAAAAATAATTTTTATATTTGTCAGCGAGGAAAATCGATTTGATGACAAATTTTCGATGTGGCGATGCGATTGTTTTTTTTTCGACTGTGTCGTGAAAAGATGCGGGCTGTGGAAAAAGGCGTGACACAAAACTTTTGGCTGTGGCTGTCTATACTCCCCATATCCTTTATATCCTTTTCTTTTTCGGTGCGCAAAAAACAACGAGGACGAGGGAGAGAAAGAGAGAGGGCTGTTGAAAAAGTGAAAAACTTAATCCAAGTCCAGTCGAGCTGCATGCACGCAATGCTAACTTTTGTCAAAAGGCGTGGTGACAGGGGGTGGTGTTTGGTGGTGTTTGGGAATCAGGACTCAGGAACCGGGGTTTTGGGTTTTAGGGGGCCGGAGGGGGGTGGGGGGGGCGGATGGGTTGGCCCGGCCCAAAACGACCTTGCCATACAGGCAGAAACCGAGGCTGGAGCTCCGGTTCTGTCGCTGTTTGTGCTTCAATTATGCCAAAAATGCGCACTGACACGTAAAAATAATGCATACTTCAAGGCGCGCCACCAAAACCGCATCCTACAATATATATGTGGATGCAGTGGGACCTCCCTAAGTGCAACCCATTCCCTTCGCACAACAGAACCAGCTTTGGCGCCTTTTTCATTTGCTGCAAGCTGTCTTCCAGCTATCATTAAGATTTAAGGGCATTGCTGTTCGAAATTTATTATTAAAATAACAATATTGATATGATAGGACACTACATAAAAAACTTAGATAATAGAATCATTTAATGTTAAAGACATATTTTCTAAAAGGAAAGGAAAAACTTTTGTGCCTAACGCCATAGATGCGACTAACGCAATAAAAATAAGTCTTTACTTGTAGCGTTAGGATATAGATAAATAAATTAAATGAAAAATGAAATAAAGTTTCGGTTCCAAACATATATCTTTTATCTCTTAAGAATATAGTTTAACATCATATCTTATGTCTCGGGAGCTCTGTGGATTTTTGTAAGCCCAATTAAAAAAAAAAAACCAAATCTTCTAAGTCATAAGGCAAAAAACCCCAAAGTTTTTCATTTTAATGTGGGCTTTCCAGTTTAAAATTTTGTTGCTCACTTTAAAGACAAACATATATCTTTCATCTCTTAAAAATACTGTTTAATATCATATCTTATGTCTAGGGAGTTCTGCGGATTTTTGTAAGCCCAATTTAAAAAAAAAATACCAAATTTTCTAAGTCATGAGGCAATGAACCCTAAAGTTTCTCATTTGAATGTAGACTTTCAGGTTTAAAACTTTGTTGCTCACTTTCAGGTGGCCAAATTATTGCTTTGAAAGAGACTTTCGAGCAAGTTACCAAGTTTAACATGACTTCTGTAGAGCTTTGTAAGCCTAATTTTTAAAAAAGATACCAAATCTACTTAGATAGGCAGATAATAAACATGAACTTTCTCATGATTTCTGCAAATTACCAGTTATAAAGCAAAAAGTCTTTCAAGTATACAATTTCGTTGCTCACTTCTAGGAAGCCAATTAATTGCTTTCAAATTGCCAGAGATTTTCAAGCGAGTTGGGAAAACTTTGATTTGCAGATTAGGAAAGTTCGAGTTATGGAAGTTGGACCGTAATACATATACGCAACATATATTTATGTGGCACATGGGGATGGGAAAGAAAGGGGGAACCGGGTTGACAATGCCCGAGGAGACGGACGGACACGGGAAGAATCGAGAGGAGGCAAGAAAGATGGGAGGTCGGTAAGGAGAAAGGGGAAAAGTAGGAGGAAAAGTAGGGGTCGCTGAAGTGAAATGAGGAAAACCAGCACCGGCAGCCATGGCAATGCATATAACATTTTAATTTCCTGCTTATTAGCTGGGCCACACCCACAAAAGGCGGCCCACGCAAACTAACCCGGCTCACAACCACACACTCATACAAATACACCCACACGAAACCCACATGCACCCACACTAACACGCCCCTAAGCACACACACACAGCTAACGAGCCCGCACACACACACACAGACAAGGCACTCACCCATACCCGCACAAATAATACAATACAAACAACGACTTGGAGTGCACTCTGCGAAGAGATTAAAAATAGATTTGAAGAAAGCGCTTAAATGGAGCAAATATAAGCCGAGAAAGCGCAGTGGAAAACCTCGGTGGAGGAATGAAAACAGCAAAGAGACGAAAGCCGATAAGTGGCAGAACAAGAACCTTCAAAGTTTTAAGGACAGTCCCTCAAACTATATACTAAACCGAGCTTAAAGTGCACCGACATTTGAAAAATATGGTGCATGGAAAGTGTTAACTATGACACTTTGAAAGTTTTCTAAGATTTTTTGAAAAACATGTTGTCATCTTTTAGTTTCAAAATTATTTTAGGGTTTTTTGAATGCTATCTATAGTAAAAATAATCTTTTCTTCACATTTTTGCAAGCTGTATAGAACTAAAATATAACGTTGCATACTTTTGAGCACTGTTCACATTTTTGCAAGCTGTATAGAACCAAAATATAACATTGCATACTTTTGAGCACTGTTATAAGTGTTTGAAAATCTCTGGAGATTGGCTTATTGACCAAACTTACATTTATAGTTACCAATTAATGGAAATTCACCAGTAAATTTATAAAAATATAACAATTTTACCATTTTAGCACTCTTAAAAATGCTTTACACTTTAATATTAAGCCCGATTAAGGCCCAAGAAAAGGGAGTGGCCAAGATAAGGCGGAAAAGCGGACAGGAAAAACATGGGCACTTGAAAATCGTTGAGAACAGACGGCACAAAACCGAAGAAGGAAAGAAATCCGATAAGTAGACGGGCAAGAAATGGCAAATATTACAAGATATTTGCCCATAAGCAGATATCTTTTGCAGTTTTTTTTTTTTAAATACTACAAGTGGGCAATGCGAAAGAAATAGAAAAAAGCACTGCTTTAAGGAGGAAAAACACATGGTGAGTCCATATACATTTTTTTCAACTTAATTAAAGCAAAAGGAGAACCTTTAGAGTAAATTTGAAAATATGCAAATAGATACTCTTATCTAAAATTTGCATTTCTCTCGTGTACATAATTTTGTACACCAACGGGCATGAAGCTTACTCTAAAGTTGTTTTTTTTCTTTTTGGCTTGGGGACTATGTAGTTTTTCACAAAGTACCACAAAGTGAATGTGAAGGGAGAAAAATTCTTCACTTTATTTGCCTTGTATCCATTAGTGGTACACATGTATATTTAGCCATTTCAGCCTTAACCAAAATCAAATAGTTTCTTCTCGAAAAATGTTGTATAAATAAAAACAATGTGGGGTAAAAACATGGTTTTTAATTGGCTGTACAACATTGACCTGGCGTACGTGACGTATGAGTGATATTTATGTGTATTTGTGAATGACTTGCACAAATAGCTGAGAGAAATGGCCGAGAACAAGAGACGGTTAAATGCCGACCAGGAAGAGGAAGGGGATAAAGATGGGGGGAAAAGGAAGGGGTTTTGGAAGGGGTATGGGAAGGGGTTTCGGAAGGGGTTTCGGAAGGGGTTTTGGAAGGGGTATAGGAAGCAGACGGAGATGGAAAAGAAAAAGAAGCCAACGAGGAGGACGAACAAATCCACTAGCGAATCTACCCGGTGACCCAGGCGACTAACGGGACATGCGAAGATGCAGTGGCAAAGATACAAGTACAGGCTGACAGGGCTCCTCATGCACACAGATACTCAGCTGCAGGATACACTCACACACACACACTCGCACACAGGCGCCCTCAGCCACACACACACACACCCAAAGCACATAAATGCAGGCATTAGTGCACTGCAGAAAAAACGTTGCATGTCATTGGAATTATTATAAATTTATACAAAATTGGCACTATTATAGAATTCAAAAATATATATTAATATATGTTAAACTCTTCAATGTCTTGGGATTTTGAATTAGGTGTTAAGAGACCTAAAAGTATACTTTAAATACCCCAAATGATTTTTTTCATTGGAGATTGTAAGAACTCATTCTTAAACTAAGAAATTGATTTTTTAAGCTCTCCACTCAACTGATCAAAATTAATTTTAATTTTTAATATTGTATTAATTCGCTTAAAAATGTTTTTAACATTGCTTGTAAGTTTTTTATTATTTAAAAATTAAAACACTCGATGAACTCCATTAGTACATTTTTAAAATAATAAAAACCCATTAAAAAAGTTCTGCTGTAAAATATTCCACCCTTCATTTTCTGGTAAATAATGAATTTATCAATGACTTCTTTTGTAATGTGTTCCAGTATGCATAATAACGAAGAACATGGGATGATCATAAGGTGATCATAGAAGCTATTATTTGTTATGGGAAGTAATAAAAAGGATGGTTTCGAATGAACAAGTGATCTTCGGTGGTGAATAAAATACCTATGCCCATAACAATGGATGGAATAATTAAATATACATTTAATTTAATCACTCAATGACATTGCTTGTAGTTTAAAGGAATTTAAATGTGAAAAACTGGGCGATATGATGGCAATTTATTTTTTTTTAATATTATTAACCTAGTTTTAATTGCCATTTTAATCATGATGACAATGGCATTGCACTTTTTTCGCGGTGTGTGCGTGTGTGTGATGCGTTTTGTTTGTCATGAGCGCGGTTGGCATCCAGCCTACGAGACCCCACATCCGCTTCCCGCTTCCCGCTCCCCGGCGCTCTTATCCTGGGAGGAGGACCTCCGTCTCCTGCCCACATCCACATCCCCAGATCCCCACATCCTCACTCCATCCCAACTGTCCCTCTGCATCGCTCGTTTTCCTGTCATACCCCACACATTTTTCATTACACACTCTGTCCCTTGCAGCAAACGAAATTTTTGGATGCGCCTCGCGCGTCTTGCCACGGCGGCTTGTACTTTGCCACACTCGCATCCCCACACTCACACACCGTGCCACCGGGGCCACTCTCACTCGGGCACTCCCGCCACACACACAGCATACCCGCACTGGAACACAGAACACAGAACACAGAGCACACACACATGTGGCCAAACAATATAAATCACCAGCACTCACACAATCGTGCGCGACAGTGGTGGAGTTTTGAGGGGCGCCGACCAGGAAGTAGGATGAAATATCGATTTAATATAAGCCGGCGAAATGTATATACATATTTGGAGAATTATACCAAAACGTGACTGAAACATATACAAAAAGCGAGAGACGGACGAGATGGTCAAAAACAGCAAAACGCCCCGTTACGTAATCTGCCGCAATGAATATTTTTTTCCCCATTGGCCGCACAAAATGTGCATTGCGATATCCCTATACATGTATATAAAAATATTTATACAATTTTATGCACGTTTTTCCCCCATTTTATAGGCAATACATTTAGTTTTTATTTTTAATCCGCAGCAATAAACTTTAGTTTTCATTTGAGAGTTTGCAAAACAGAATGGGCAATGTACAGGTGCAGTATACACTCTTTATAAACCCTTCGTTTTGTTTGATATTAAAATCAACTGAAAAATAAAGTCTCTTGAAATTTTAAAGAACAGACAGTTTAAATTTAAAAAACTTCTTCCAGTCTTGGGCACTCAATGTTTCTCCTGTTTCCACAACATGTTTACGTTTAATTAATGCGTACACATGGCTTAAAAGCTGATTATCCTTAATTAGTGTCGTTTTTACCTGAGAGCATTTGGCGTTGGCCAGATTTCACCTGGCATACGTGGCGTATGAGTAATTTCGGATCTATGTCACTGGTCTTTTTCGTTTCTATGGCAAAAAAAATTGAGCACGCTCTGAAATTAATTGCGATTCCACATTTCATGACACCATAACATATGTAGAGATTTTAAATCGTAAATCTTCTGAAATCCAATGTTTTTTCGTCAAGTGATTTAGGTTATTTGGAAAACAAGAACTATAACTAAAACACAGACTTGTTTAAAATCACTCACAGAATCAAATTGATTTTAAAAATTTAATTTTTAATTTTAATTTGAAATTTAAAAATTACTTTGCTGATTATTTAGAATAGAATACAAATACATGATGGAAATATATATTACGTATACGTAACCTTTGTAAACAATTTACCTTTAATTGATTCATTGAAATTTAAAAGGTAATTTTTTATTTAACACTGCACTTTACTTATTAAATAATGTGCCAGTCACAAAAGTAACAATATTTTTAAAAATCATAATGTTAGCAATAGACAGAAATATATCATTGGAATGATAAAATTTAAAACAAAAATAAATCATTACAAATATTTTAGTAAATTTCTAATTAATAATTAGTTCTTTCTGTTGAAAAGAATTTTGTTTATTTATATACTTGATATCCTACCACAACAAGTTTAACCTATTATTATTATTATGTTATACACAAAGTTTACAATACATATATTTAAAAATAATAATATTTTAAATGGAAAAGTATATCAGAAAGCATTATAATTACAGTGATTATATTTTAAAATTGATATATTTTGTTGTACCTTATAGTAAAGAAAGTATTATAAATATATATTTAGAACTACTGGGTACTTTCGGTTCGAGGCTCCTGCACACACAGCCTTTTAATGACTTCCTTTCCGGCATCCCCCCCTCGACCAAGCCCCTGGACAAATGCATCGTGGCGAAGACTAACTGCCAGGTCACCAGGGTGTGGTGACCGCACTCACTCCGGTTCCGAATCCGTGCTCCTCTCCGGGCTCCTCTCCGGGTTCTTCTCCCTGTTCCGCTTGGAGTCCGGGTTCGGGGGCATTGAAAATGTTGATAATTGAATTCACACGTGAACGATCACAATCTTGAAGCCTTTACCCGGGCCTATTGGCCTGCTCCTATGCGCCAGGACCTCTTCTTCAGCAGCAGCGGCAGGATTCGGTTTCGGAATTTGCTCTATGGAATTGGGCTGGGTGGTTGGGTGTTTGGATGCTAGATTAATGGGGTTGGCCGGACCGCGTGGCCTGGCTGCAGGAGGCTGGCCAGATTGAATCGCTGGCTTTTTGGCAAGGAGCAAAGCGAAATGCGAAATGCGAAATGCCAGAGCCAAAGCCAAAGCCAAGCCCAAAACCGAGACCAAAAGCCAAGTAATTATGATCGTAAATTGATTAGGCAACGAGAGGTATACACAAACTCGGTATTCGAAAGGGGGTTAAAGGGGAGTAGGGAGGGGGGCCGGCGGAGGGACGGACCGCACAAAGGGGGTTAATGGAATTAGTGTTACATAATCTCTGTTGTTCCACACTGCCTGCACTTGCCTGCCACCATGATGATGATGCTGCTGATTTTGCCGCCGGGTTAAGCCACAAACGGCCCACCGGCAGCCCTTCTTCAAATCACCTAAAAAACTTTGTGGATGGCTTAACTTTTTATATGCACTGCGCTTATAGCTCTGTAGCACTTTTTCGCATAAAAAAGATAACAACTTTTATTGATCTCAAGAGTCTCACCGAAAATGGAGGGACACGGCTTGAGATTGAGATTGCAGATGGAGATGGAGATGGAGATGGAGACCACTGAAAACTTTAGCGCAAACAAATTCAAATACTTCAAATTGTTTATGGCCGGAGGTAACGAAACAAGTATTTGCCACTTGAACTAGAATGTAACTCTTTGGAAATGGTGCTCTATAAGTTAATGTAAAAGGCTGGAGCATTGAGTGAAATGTAATGCAACCTAAATAAAATTTCTTACAACAATTACTGCTACCATGGCATGTAAAAGACTTTTAAAACTTAAAGTCTATTGAGATGATTCATAATTAATTTATTATTTAATGGTTTTGTTTTAGCAACTTCGGTGTTTTTAACTAAGTAGATTTTTATCAAAAGTGTTACAGGAAATCTTGTTGAATCCTTAATATATTTGATTGATCTTAAGTGTATTTATCAGAGAACTAACTCTGCTTTCTCTTTGTTTGTATTATTATTTATTATTTATATTGCCAAGCTTGTAATGCAACCTAAATAAAATTGCTTACAAAAATTACTGCTACCATGGCATGTAAAAGACTTTTAAAACCTAAAGAATATTGAGATGATAAATAATTCATATATTATTTAATGTATGCATGGTTTTTAGTTAAGTACATTTATAAAAAAAGTGTATACAAAATCTTGATGAATCCTTAATAAATTTGAGAGTATTTATCCGATCAAAAAAAACTCTGCTTTATTTTAGTTTGTATTACTATTTACTATTTATATTGCCAAGCTAAAAATTTGATTAATTGATGCGCTAGTTATGTTAGGAAGAATTACTTTTAATAATATATAGATTTAAATATTTATACAATAGATTGTATATTTATTTGTATTGATTTGAAACGAAACATAAAACTAACTAAGTTAAAACGATAAAAAGAAGCATACATATATTACCCATCGGACTTGGTGGCCCTTACTCGATTGTCTTTAATATTTTGCAATGGCTTCTCATGCACTCTATCTATCGAGGGAATTTTTGAATTTATTCCACAAAAACAGCGATGCCAATGGTAACCTTCGTCGCCTGGCCCACAAAAAAAAAAACCCTTTTAGCGAATGACGGCCTGTGAGAAACCCTCGAGACCTCAAAAGGGTTAAGGCATCGCACTTGCAAATGCAGTGTTTTTGCACTCAACTCGAGAGCACTCAATTAGAAACGTTAAGCTAACGACCGCTCCGATTCGAATCCATGGGATGCCATTCGATTCGATTCGATTCGATCGGATGGTATGATATCGTATAGGCGGTACGCGAAGCCGAGCGGGATAGCGCTATATGGCCGCACCCCTCGCTCTCGCTTTCTTCTTCGATCTGCGACAATAACGAATAACGAATAATGAATTCCATTCCAGCTCGTATCGAATTAATTTGCCTAAAATGTGGCACAAATCTCAATTGCAGCAGTGCACATCAATAAACAAAAACGCCAGAAAGGAGCAAAAACGACGAGCAAAGGAGCAAAGGAGCAAAGGACATGTGAGATTGATGACACAATCGAACAGGTAGAAGCGAGACAGCCAAATACACTCCATGCCGAGTGCGAGCGAGAGGGCCGAGGATGGGTGAGGGTCGCTGACTGCCAAATGGAAAATGGATTTCAGTATTAATTTCGCTGACGACGAGGACAACCAGGACGAGGACGAGGACGAGGACGAGGACGAGGACGAGGACGAGGCGAAGGCACGTTGGCAACATCAAAAGCGAGGCATATCCGTCTTGACATTCCGTCCGGGCTGCAGATGCAGATGCTGTAGGATGCTGGCGGTTTCCTGGGGGTGTTACATCCCCATCCACGGGGATGGCGATGGGCTTGGGAATGGGGATGAGATGACGGAATGTAGAGATGAAGAACCGGAGCAAAACTGCGGTTTGCCATCTCTGCAATGCGCCGGACCCCGTAGCCGGAATCTAACTTCAATGATGGGAAAAGTACAAGGTATGGCAAAAAAAAGAAACGTGGGTTAGCCGAAAGTGTTGGTAAAGGTACCACATTTGGTTAACCCCCAAAAAGGTACACGGGTATTAGTGAATAACTTATATATATTATTATAAATGTTATTTTAACACTTGATATACATTGTTCTATTTAGCCACACCCTTATCTACTATAAAACGATACTGAAAACATAGAAAAGATCCTCATATTATATCCACGGCAGTGAAAAAATATAGGTACGAGTTCGATTCCCTAAAAAAGTGACCATAATAGGTATGTTAATTGATTTATATTAGACGATTAGGGCTTACAACAATTCGGTCGCAGTAACTTAAGCTTACTGTCATTATTGTTTCACATAGCGATTAATTTGTATTCATTTTTAAACTAATAATATTTATCGTAAGCAATGAAAATACCTAAAGAATTCGCGTTTTTTAAAGAAACAACGATTTCATTTCAGGTTATTTAGGTTTAAGCACGATTAGACCACAATATCTTAAGCTGTCTTACTAACAATGTTGTTTTTAACAAATTTGTTTATAAATAAAAAGACCTAAAGAATTCGCGTTTTTCAAAGGAACAACGATTTCATTTCAGATTACTAAGGTTTAAACACGATTAGACCACAATGTCTTAAGCTGTCTTACTAACAATATTGTTTTAATAAATTTGTTAAAAAAACCTAAAGAACTCGCGTTTTTGAATAAAAACAAAGATTCAAACATTCGAAGGTCTTGAATAATCGCATTTAACCATGGCTTACTAGATATTTTGATAGGCATCAAATTTTTAAATGTTCCCACACTACCTTACCAGACGAAAGTTCGAAGACAACATGTGAAAGTACCTAGCAACCGCCTAGACACCGTCCATCACTGATCCTAACCATGTCAGCCGAGCTCCCCGTGCTTTCCGTTCTCCTTTACCGCGGCTCAGGCTCCCCCATGCCGCTACCCTCCTGGCCCATTGGTTTTCGCTTTTATGGCGCGGGCACACCTATTTTCCAAAAGGATTTCCCAGCATTTGCGGCAAAATGAAGCAACAACAATGTTGCAAAAACAAAAAGGGATGGCGAAAAAATAAACTAACGCCAAGTTGGCTCTTTGTTATTTGGGCGTTTGGCAAGTTTCTCGGTGCCTTTCCATTTTTATACCCTTGCAGAGGGTATTAGAACTTGGATTAGGAGTTTCCGGCTCAGTGAGCGAGATATTTGTGAACCTAAAAAGTCATTTCTGCATAAGCTGTCTGCCTCAACGCGGATTTGTCCCGGAATATAAAATCAATAGGGATGAATTCTTGCACAGCTTCGTACTTTGCAGCGTTGGAACTTTTCGATTTGAATAGGTATGTCCCAATCAATGTGTACCCAGATCTATAATTCTATAAGGAGCTTTTCTATTATAAAACATAATTTATTTATCTAAGTTCAATTGGATGAAGTACTTTAACAAGAGCTGAAAGCATCAGATTTAAATTATAATGAGCGTTCTTAGGACTTACTCTGCATCCCATTTAATTAACCGCCTTCTTATTGACCCACAAGGGTATTTCTAGTTTCGTTTCTCCAAACTGGCACTAGTTCTTTTTTTGGCTCTCCTACTTGTCGTCGTGTCGTCGTCATACAAAATAAATGGAATATCTTCGCGTTCTGCTCCTTCAGGCACTTCCTCATCCTCCAGTGCTTTTCCCCCCACTTTTCCTGCGGTTCCATCCGTCATGCCTTGTACTTCTTACACATTTTGTTTTTTTTCTGTTTTAGATGAAAAGTGGAAGCGGGCTGCTGGGGACTTTGTTGCAACTTATGCAAAATATTTGCACCGAAAAGGGTTTGCTAAGAGCGCTAGCATACACATAAATAATTTATGAACACGGGACAAATTGAAATTACCATAATAAGGAGACAATACAGAAATCAGTGGTTTGTTTTTCCATCTACTCGAACTTTAATTGGATGCATTTTAGCCCTGGCGAGCCAGTTTGCGTTCCTGATAGCGAGCCAAGGCAGCCTCGAAGACCTCGCCCACGGTCCTTTTGCGCCAGATGAGTGTGCGGTCCACAGGAGGTTTGGTGACTGTCGGCACGGGTAGATTCTTCTCATCCAGCTCGGCATCGGAATTTTCTTTCTTAGAGGGGGATTGCTTCTCAGACGCCTCTGGTTCTTTGGCTTTCGTGGGCTCTAATTTTTCCTGGGGTTTGTCCTTCTTTTTGCCCTGGGACTGCTGCTGCTTATCCTTATCCTTAACCTTATCTTTCTCCTTTTCCTTCTCCTCCTCTTCATCGCTGGAATCGTCTATGCTGAAGTCGGAATCGGCATCAATATTGTTGGCCAAGTGAGCCTGGGCTGGCTTGCTTTCTGTCTGATTTGTGGAAGGAGTGGGCTCTGGATCTTGGGCAGTCAAAGCTTTGGCCTGCTCCTCCTCCTCGGAGGAGCGACGTTGCCTATAGCTTCGGTGCTTGGCAGCCTCCGCCTTGATGGGTTTGTACGAGACCTCGTCGGTTGAGGGCGCCGTCTTTGGTTGAACCTCATCTGGCTGGGCAGGGCCGCCCATCTTCTGTTCGTAGAGATGGCGATAGAAGCCGCCCAGATCCTTCTGCTTGGTCACATCGCCAATGGCCTCGAGATACTCGTCGCGCTGCTCCTGCTCCTGCATCTGGCGTATGGACTCGAGTTTCTTGCGATAGGCTGCCGTCACGTAGGTGTCCTTGTCCTTGTACATCTCGCCCTCGGCCTCACGATCCTTCTGCACCTGCCGCTCGATGCGCAGCTCCTTCTCCAGCTTCCGGCGCTCGGCGTGCTCCATCAGCCTGCCGATGTACTTGGGTTTCCGGGGCTCCTGGCTCTTCGACTGCTTGGCCTCCTCGCGCTTGCTGTCCATGTCATCGTACAGCTCGTCGTACTGGAAGATGGTGGGATCCTCGGCTAGGGCCTTCTCTTGCTGCCGGCGGGCCACGCGGCGCTCCATTAAACTGGGCCCACTGGTCACTCCGCTGGTTTTTGGCTTCAGTTGTGGTGCATTTCGGTCGTCGTCGCTCTCGGAGGCGCTGCTCTCGTCGAAAATGGCGGGCTTTACGGCAGGTTTGGCGGGTGCCTTCTTTTGCTGCCCGGGGATAATGAGGCCATACCTGGGTAAGGAGAAAGCAAGGTTTTAAAGCCTCCCAAAATGCCTGTTATTAACAAATTACTCACTGTTGTTTGGACATTTTTGTTTGTTTATAAATTGTTAGTGCGACCGTTTCGTGCGGCCAGGTAAATACTCAACTTTTGCTGCAACACTGATGTTCGGAGCAACCCTGAAAGAACAGTTGCTAACATATCGTACACTCGATAGTTTGATTAGTAGAGGTTTGAACCATGAATAATAAAAGAAGTTAAATTTTATTTGAAATAACTTTGAAACTTTAATTGACCTTAAAACTACCAAAACTGAAAAATTAGAGAGCATGACACTTCATTACGTCAGTCCTTTTTTTCACTGCCTATTAACTTTTGCAAGGAAAATAAAAGAAATTCAGGAAACTACTAGGACAGAACGTATACCCATCAATAAAAATGAATTAATTATGTAAATGTATATCTGCAAGTAAAAGTAAACAACTGTTATACCACAGACAAGCAGAAGGCCTTAGTCGCTAACGCTTTATGAATAAGTTAGCTTATAGTTTCAAACTGTAAGTCAGCTTTTTATAAATAAATAAATAGCTTAAACGTTTTTCAAGAGGATCTCAGCCAAATTAGCCAAGTTCGCAACCGGTGAACTATCGATTGCCGCACCGATTTCAGCCAGCTTTTCGCACGCCCGGCCACACTATCGTCCGTCTTTTTCCTTCCGTTTCCCTTTCTTTTCCCTTTTCACGTTTTCGTGAGTGCGTGTTCTCCGCGATTTTGTTCTCCGAAATTGTACTAAAACCATTTTATTTCTTCTATTTGCAGCGGTCGTGTAAATCAGTGTTTGCAAACCAATCCCAGGTAATTGCCGCTTCCATTGGACCTGTTTCCACCGCCAAAATGCAGCCAGATAAGATTTGCGGCGAGCGCCGGCTGAAACATGTGCAAATACTATCCCTTTTTTTTTTATTACAAATTTTTTTACTGTGGGCCAACGAGCCGAAATTGAGTTTTGCATACTTGGCGCTACACCATGTAAACAATACATAAGATGCATTGCTACATATTGGATATATATGTACATTAAATGCTATTTTTTTTGGTTATATATTTTTTTCTGTGCGGAAAGAGTTCAAGTGAAAAGTTGACCAAAAAGTGTTGCACAGTGTTGTTGTTGTGCATGTGTGTGTGTGTGAGTGGCTTAAAAGTGTGGCAAAAAGTCGAGAATTGGATGAAATCAAATGTACAACCAAAAGCCGGCTAAATTTATTGAATTTTGGAGTACTTGAGATGAAAAACTAACCAAGAAACGTAGTTGTTTACAGCCACTTGCACGCACACAACCAAAGAAACACAGACAGTAACATTTTTTTACACTGGTATTTTGCACGTGTTTTGCTTGCTGTTCTTATTTTTTTTAAACCCGTTACTCGCCGAATAAAAAAGTAATGCCAAAAAAGAATCTATATTTCAAGATCATTAAAAACCGATTCTACATATCCAAATTCGTCTGTCCGTGCTAACAAACTTTTGGATGTCCAGGGATCTATAAGACCTAGAATTATTCGAAAATCAAACTCTTGTTGTAAGGATTGGCTACCTTGGGCCCCCAAAAAAACCAAGAACCCTAGAAAATAAACTTTTTATTCGAAATATCTCGCCAGATCACCAAGAATGAAATGAGGAAGTCTTAAACATTTGCTGTTTCCTATGAATACTCTATAATATGTTCAAAAAACGTTGCCAATTTTGCTGAAATAGGCCTCATATGATAGTCTATCCCTCTTAAAGGAAGCTATCTTCATGTGTTAGATCATCTAGGTACCTTAAATTACTTTTTTGCCCGTTCGTATAGTACAAAATCAAATGTATTGTAGCCTTAATAGTGCAGTGAGTAACGGGTTTTCCATCAGTTGGCGCTCGATTATAGTTCCGTTTTATCATTTTCTGTCTGTGAATTCTGGACCTTTGGCAACCGACTAATTGTATTCCCAACCCATTTGCAGCCATGGTGCGTATGAACGTATTGGCCGATGCCCTGAAGTGCATCAACAACGCGGAGAAGCGTGGCAAGCGCCAGGTGCTGCTGCGTCCCTGCTCCAAGGTGATCATCAAGTTCCTCACCGTGATGATGAAGCACGGCTACATCGGCGAGTTCGAGATCGTCGACGATCACCGTTCCGGCAAGATCGTGGTCAACCTGACCGGCCGCCTCAACAAGTGCGGCGTCATCTCGCCCCGTTTCGATGTGCCCATCAACGACATCGAGAAGTGGACCAACAATCTGCTGCCCTCCCGTCAGTTTGGCTACGTCGTGCTCACCACCTCGGGCGGCATCATGGACCACGAGGAGGCCAGGAGAAAACATCTGGGAGGCAAGATCCTCGGCTTCTTCTTCTAGAGCCACAATATGTTTGATATCGAAGAGATCTGTGTGTGCCGAGAGGAGTTCATATGTAGATTGACGTTTTATTTCACCGACCTACCATGCAACCAACTACGTTTTGTATACAACAAATCAAGGGGCGAAAACGCTGATACATTCATTTAGACAACCAGCGAAAATGAATGTTCACAAAGAAACGCGAAATAAACTGATTGATACATAATAATTTTAATAACCATTTTGTTTACGATCCATGAAATATGTAAGCCGTACAGTGATGAAACCATAGCGACAGTAAAAAGATCTGTTAATATAAACCCACAGTGTGTATAATATAACCTAGAGCGGAGAACCCGAGAGCTTAGCTCTATAGCCCTGTTGCTTTCAAAATCGAGGGGTCTAAGAAAGCCACAGGATGACCACGCCATGCGGTTGCTTTCGCGGCGGTTTCACTCAGCCACATATACGTGCTTGCCATAATGAGTAAAGAAAGCCAAGAACTTGAGTAACTTTGTATGAAGATGTTATTTAAGTTCATACAACATATATCCTAAAAAAACAAATGAATCAATCGGAATCCGTCAGATTTGTCATTCTAATGTACTTTCAGGCCACTGTGCTATTTCTTTGAGCTTCTCTCTTAGTAATCTTAAATCTTAATTGTCATTGGCTGTGAATTAAACATTTTTAGTTAGGAAACTTAATCTTAAATTTATTTATGCATGATTATTCGCAGTTTGGGGCTCCAATTAAAAGATTTGGCTTACTCACGTTTTAGCTGGAAATGTTTATAAATGCAAGATCAACCTTCATTCCAATATATTCGACACTTATGTAGATGTAAAAAAAACGGAATTATTCAAAAATAAGGGAATCTCCACTTTCTTAAAATTAAAATTTTAATATTTGTTTGATTTTAATATGTTGTGCATTTAAAATACTCTGAAGTCTACTTTAGGAATATTTCTGTAGAAGCAGGTGGGCAACATTTTCTATACTTACGTTTGTATGCTGATACCAAAATGATTACCAAAACAATCATAATCTAGCAAATAAACTTGATTTTATAAATTTTGACAATTATAGGGTTTCCTAAGTTTTATTGTCATACAAAGAAGGATTTTAAAGTCAACCCATATAAAATTCCAATAACTTTTTTCGAAACTGTTGTTTTCTAAGAGTTTAGTTTTTATATTTTCTTTAACTTGACATATTCATATTTCAGGAAATATGGATTTTTGACATTGGTTGTTATCAACATTTCGAAATTGGCGGGCATTGAATATCTAAAGTAGCACCCCTCGAATCAAGTGCTGGGAAATACTAAACGTAAACAGTGTGCTTGAATAACACCTAACACTTGGGTCCTACCTAACACTATTTATCACAATTTAATAGCATACTTTGCAGCTTAGATAGGATAGGCAGACTGTTAAGTTTGAATTGATTGCATTGGAAAATTCAATTATCCGATCAGAATCATGTCCCAAATGGGATTCATGTCAAGAGTCCTGGGTCAATTGTTATGCCATTAAGTGCAATTATATTTCACATTGATTACGGATCAATATCTGTGTTGCGTGTGGCTTAGAATAATTATAATTGACGATATATATATAGATGTTATATTTTTCTGGAAGGGGCCCACCTTTAACTGGGCTATTGTTTTGGCCAACACACCCCATAGCCTTATCGCAAAGGTAATTGAAAGGTCGAGCTTAACCCAATATGGCGGAGGTTGCCATTTCTAGCATGTCATTCCGCACGACCCATTCCCACTGATATCACTAATACCGTAGAAAAAGCCCCCCGATTACAACTTATCAGTCTATAAAATAATCAAATTACGCCACAGACAGCCCTGTAGCATAATAGTAAATGTTGTCAGAAGAATAGTATCCGCTTTCAAAAGTTTATATCAAATAATTTGAATTGGCTGTATAACCTATATATCATGCAAAATAATCAGGTATATTTTAAATTAAAAAAAGAAAATCAAACTAAAAGTGTGTGGTTCTACAATATTAGATGATATTAGATGAAGTACCAAAATACATGAGCACATGTTTGGGAATTTTTAGATATTACTTAAGACCTTATATCGATATTCTTTGAAATGGTCTATAATGATTGGTTATTTTAAATTATAAACGCTAGTTAGAGAAAGTATTCAACAGGTGTTCAATAGTGTATGCAATTATTTTTCCTAATTATTTTTTTTTTTACCACATTTATGTACATATTACTATTGTTTTCCCCGTAGCTGTATGTGTATGTACTTGTGTTCCGGGTACTGACTTCTAGCGATTGGCATATTGGAAATATCAGAGTTATTTCCCACCCATTTGCAGCATTCGGGTGGAAATTCATTACAGCAAGTGCGTTTTTTTTTCGCCACCCAATAATTATCGATTCGGATTCACATCCATTGAAAGTTACCGACAATGACATTTGCAACGCCCTCAATAGGCCCGTTGGCATAGAAATCGGGCTCAGACTGAGATTATTGTACGTTTCTGTGGCTTTTTGTACCGTTTTGGGTGCAATGATTCAGCAGAAGCAATCTCTTTTTGCAGCTGTCGTGCGGCTGATGAATATGAATAGAGCGTTTTCTGTACAACTGGGCAAACAAGCTCAGGTAAAACCGATTGGGATCCATAAACTTTTAGGGAATACCGAAGTTGGGGTACTCTTTCTTGAGATTCTCTTAGATAAGAAATAAAAATCCTAGGAAAGGAATTAAGGATTATTATTATTATATCCTAAATTCCTTTAGACTCGTTTTTAAAGTACTTTAAGAACAATGCTTAAGGAACTTAGGATTTTAGTTTCTTATCAATGACGTTGCATTCGTTTATTATCTTTCCATTTCGAAGACCTTGAGTAATGTTTGTTTTTAGGTAAGATACTATATACATTTAGTTATAAGAAATATAAAAGAATAATATTGCTCATGCGCAGCGGTGTCCCATCTTATAAACCCCCTAAGTAACTTAAGTGATGAGAACCTTTAACAGCCTAAATTACATAAATGTTATCCTAGTCGGTCTCTAAAAATACCACATTCCGTTCCGAACTAAAGGGCACTAAAAGTTATGAACAGGAAAGCCCATTGTAGGGGCTATTATCTTAGCGTCCATTGTGTGTGAAATGAACTTGAGTTTCCGTGGGCAACCGGCGCAATTAGCAGACTGATAATGATAATGACGCACCATCAAGTCGGCTATACCCCGATCTAACAGAAAAAAATTATAAAATGGCAAAAACTAACGACGTAACGTGCAAGCGATCTGATCGCACCACTTGGCGTTGAGAAAGGGTTCTTTTTCTGTTTCCAGTAGGTTCCAAAGCTTTTTCGCAGCTGGTAATGTGTACCACATATAAATATAGACATACACCCATGTGTGTGACTTGGAGAAACTAGTTTTGGCGGACGAGACGCGATCCGCAGAAGACACGTCGTGTGATTCGCCGCAAACTACACGTAATAGTTGAACCTTAGATGGGGAGGGGGGACTCGAAACCGGGAGACTGGGTAGCGAATACCCATACCTACATATGTAGAGTCAAGACCCGCTTAATATGCAAGGCATCCACGTTGACTAGACGACTCTCGCTTGCACTTAACATTGAAATGGTGGCAAAACGGGAATTGTGCACTCGGTTACTGTGTCACCAACAGCTGTTGCTGCACTCGCAAAAAATTACACCTATATCAATACAATATTATATACATTTTGTACAAATTTCATATCTTTCAGATCATATTTCATATATTAAGATTTTGTAAACGAATATTATATATCATATCATACAATTAACGAAAAGAAATTGGATGTTTTAAAGAGTTAGTTATAATTTAGGCAATTTTCGAAAGATATGACTACCTGTGCTGGTGAATCATGAAAACTCTGGGTTCTTGAAGGCAAATATCTTTCAGATCATATTTCATATCTTAAGATTTTCTAAACGAATGTTATATATCATATCATATGAAATTAATGATAAGAAATTGGAAGTTTTAAAGAGTTATAATTAGACAATTTTCGCAAGATATGAAAACTCTGGGTTCTTGCCAAAAAGTGAAATTCATAAAAGACCGAATGTCTTAATATGATATGATATGACAGGAGACATGCCAGATTTCTCCCTGTGCAGCTGCCATGACGTGGATGTCTCAGCTGGACATTCCTGGCATTCTGATTCAGTTTTTTTTCCATTTTGCAACTGCCAGCCACAGACGGTGATAACTCGCTCGCTTCTATTTCTTTCCATTTTTTTTTTGTGGAAATGTTTACCGGGCTGATAAGCCCAGAGGTTTGAGGCGAAAGTCCGCCCGCCACCCCCTGATAAAGACCCACGTGCGCCTTCTTCTCTTCCGTAAAATCGTTTATTGTGGTGAATTACAAAAAAAAAGCACACAAAAAATCACTTTCCGCTTTGCTTTTACAGGTTTTTCTCATTTCGGGTTGGTGGTTGTTGCAGGGAAAGGTGCCTCACAGTTTCTTCTTCTCTCTACGCTCTAGGGTTAATATGTAGGATATATAATATGAATGCGTTTTGGACGAGGGGGGTTGCGATTCGAATACGCTCCCACTCGCCAGGAGCAGCCCCTCCGTCCGGCAAACAGATAGATAGCATCTTTAGGAGGTGGTCTCGAAGTACTCCTTGGACTTGGTGGGATCGGCCACCATGGTCTTCTGGCCCGGCTTCCAGTTGGCTGGGCAGACCTCGCCGTACTTGTCGGTGTACTGGAAGGCCTGGACGAGACGAAGGGTCTCCTCCACGCTGCGACCCACTGGCAGATCGTTGACGGTGATCTGGCGCAAGTTCTGCTTGTCATCGATGATAAACAGGCCGCGGAAGGGGATGCCGGTCTCCTCGTCGAGAACGCCATAGGCGCGGGCCACCTTCATCGACTTGTCGGCCAGCAGGGGAATGTCCATGCTGCCCAGACCGCCCTGCTTCCTGGCCGTGTTGATCCAGGCCAGATGGGTGAACTGGCTGTCCGTGGAGCAACCGATCACCTCGCAGTTGATCTTGCGGAACTCGGCGGCGGCCTCCGAGAAGGCGATGATCTCGGTGGGGCACACGAAGGTGAAGTCCAGCGGGTAGAAGAACAGCACCAGGTACTTGCCCTTGTAGTCGCTCAACTTAATGTCCTTGAACACACCGTTGACGACGGCGGTGCCGGAGAACTCGGGAGCGGTCTTCTGTAGCTGGGGCATCTGCAAAGTAGGGTTTACCAGGGGAGTTAGAAATCAGGTCTCAAAATGGCGATATTTTCCAGAACAAAATGGACACAAATCTACACAGTGCTCTCAGCGTATTTTGCAAGTCAACCCACTCAAAGTTCCCTATCTTAAGAGCGACAACTAAAAAACTACACGTATCATACTTTAAAATCTTGGTCTGACTAAAACCATTTTTCACTATTTTGTGATTGTAAGTACTTACTAAATTCTTAATTGGATACAATTGCAATGAAAATTAGTTTAATTTAATTAAAAATAGGGATTTTTAATTATAATATTCTAACAATACTCCCAATTTTTTTATGAGGAATTAAAAGAAGTCGTAAAATGAATTTTTATTTGAATAGTAAAGCTTCCTTTCATGTAGTGTAATTAATAATTTTAATGTCAACTATTTTTAAAATATATTATAAAAAAAATCAAAAATAAATCGAATTAAAAGTCGGTAAAATATTTTTTTAAAGTTAACAGTAAAACTTCTTTTTAATTAGTTTTAATAAAAAATGAAGAATATGAACACATTATTTTTAGCAACAAATCAAACTATTTTATTTAAAAGTGATAAAGTAAGAACGCTAAGCTAATATCCCACTTTAAGTCGCTATAAACCCAAGTTCTAATGAGGCAATTACCAGAGTTAAAGTGTAATTGCCCTTCCAGATATTTCGCAATAACTAGGGGTGATCAAAAAAGAGAAGAAAAGCTGAACTCTACAAAATGGCCGACGGACTATAGAAATGGAAGAAACCCGGAATAATAAATTAGCCAAATTTTTGGCTGTTCCCATTTTGCCGATTGAATTTATTGAACTTTCGGCACGTTTGCAATGTAATAGATGCGAATTCGTGGCGAATTAATTACAAATCACAAATATTTCTGAATTGCCAAATATTTTACTCTCGTTTTGATTTCCCTCTGTGCCCTTTTTTCTTATTTGCCGGCTAAGCGTGTGTGTGTGTGTGTGCGACGGACGTGCCAATAAAAAAAAAAATAGAGGAAACTATGCTCCCGGTGCTGTGCAAAAACTTGTGAAATAATCTCGAATCTGCCGACCGACATCATTATCTTTTGCATCCACAACAGCAACAACACAGCAAGGGAGACTCCAATTTCCAATCTTACAGATCTCTCCAACAATCTCTCCCTGACTTTGCCCAGTATCAACGACCTGTTCATCGCAACACTCACTTTAGTTAATTTGCTTGGTAAATTCGGTAATTGCTCGACTTCCGCGTGGGTTTTCTTTTTGCAGCTGGAGCTTTTGCACAACCTTCCGGCACGAGTTCGATTTCGTTTTTGCTCGTTCGATTTTGTGGTAGAGAGGTGCAAACTATATCAATATATCGATATCTCATTTAAATGTATTTATCGCGTAGAAGACAGACCATGGTATTTAGATTTTCTACATTTCGCAGCGGTTGGCGGATGGTCACACCAGCTGATTTCGAATTTTCCCTCCCTTTACATTCAACAGAAATGTTAAGATACAACATTTTCAAACATTGCTGTTATTGGACCTATAGTTTACAATTTACATTTACAAATTCATTATTTTTTTCTGGCAAGCAGCTTTGCGTGTCAGAAAACCATACATTTCAGAACCAAAGTTCCATTGTTAGTAGTTTAAGTCTTTAATTCACATACGTTTTCAATAGTTTAAAATATGCGTATTAATTACTTTTTGTTTTTCCCGTGTACAATTAATAGCCAAAAATTTAATGTAACTTAAAAGCATTAGTTGGTTCGCAATCGATAGTTATTTATTTTGTACGGTAACTATATATATTAAATTGAGGTTTTTTTCCAGGCAATCAATTTAAATAAAATAAATAATAATAATACTTTATAAGATTTAACGTTTTTAAATTACTTTATCAAGTTTTTAACAACGTCATTAAACTATGACCTCTTGCGTTTTCGGAGACTCATAAAGTAAACAACTGCTCAGCCCAATTAAAACAAACACTAAAAAATATCAAAACGACTTGATATAGCGATGTATCCAAAAAAACCTTTTTTCAAATTAAATATTATCGATATAATATTTTTAAAATATTTGGCCGCCTCAGGTCGAAGAACGTTTATCGATAGCTTGTGGCAACGCGGGAACCAAGTGATGAGGTGGGTGTACTCGCTATGTTGGTATAGGTATTAGACTGGTAAAAAACAAAGACTAAGATTTAAACCATGATAATTAACACGATTTTCTCGGTTTTTGGGCAAATAAAAAACAAACATGTCTTTTTGGCAATATAATCATATGCTTTACAAATAGCTTCGTATAAAAATATTTTGAAAAGGAAGTTCAGTCGGCGGGACGGATCCCAAAAAATCTGAGTCAACTTTAAACTTTTTATATTTTCGGAGACGTCTTCGAATTCGACTTTGTCTGGTTACTTGGGTTATTGCTCTTGATTTCACTGCGTAAGTCTGTTATAAAATCAGGTATGTCTATCACTTAGAACACTTTTTATAATTAGGGCACACCCAACTCGCTAACTTGTTCCTGGCTTTGCTTAAGCCCGATAGCTTCCGATAACATTGCCAATACATAACCTATCGGGCATATTCCTCCGCCAGACTCCAGTCTTGATTTTTGACTCAGTCTGGACAGGTCTCTTAAGCACTTCATTCCTTTTCCGCAGCCATTAAATATTTTCGCTTGCGAAGTTGGTTTATAACCTACACAGGAGAACGGCCGTTCAATTTATATTTTTATACCCGTTACTCGTAGAGTAAAAGGGTATACTAGATTCGTCGGAAAGTATGTAACAGGCAGAAGGAAGCGTTTCCGACCCCATAAAGTATATATATTCTTGAACAGGATCACTAGCCGAGTCGATCTAGCCATGTCCGTCTGTCCGTCTGTCCGTCCGGATGAACGCTGAGATCTCGGAAACTATTAGAGGTAGGCTATTGAGATTTGGCGTGCAGATTCCTGAGCTTCTTACGCAGCGCAAGTTTGTTTCAGTAGAGTGCCACGCCCACTCTAACGCCCACAAACCGCCCAAAACTGTGGCTCCTACAGTTTTGATGCTAGATAGAAAATTTTAACTGAAATGTATTAGTCTTGTCAATGCCTACCGATTGACCCAAAAAAATTTTGCTACGCCCACTCTAACGCCCACAAACCTCCCAAGAAAAAAAAGCTATGACGTCAGAGCCAGACAATGCGAAATGTATGTGTGTGTATGTAAATAGTTGCCGGCCGAACTTAGCGGCAAAGAAAAAAAGTGCGCGGCTAACTTATTCTATTGAATAATGCATTTTTCACGCCTTCCCTAACGCCCACAACGCTTTAATCTGTCTTCCGCCGGTAGGTGGCGCATTTAAATCTCGCTTTGCTGCTTGCATATCTCCATTTCCCTTTGGTCCCTTAAGCTGAGTAACGGGTATCTGATAGTCGAGGTACTCGACTATAGCGTTCTCCCTTGTTCTTTTTTGGGTTATATATAACATTGTTTTTTTTTCTAAAATTTTTTAATTATAATAGTTACTTCATTTTTCATTCGATAGTGATAATTGTTTGCAACAATTTTAAAGGCTGCATTTGAAGTGGTCCCTTGATATGAATTTACTGAAGTGCAGTGATCCTATTTCACCAACCATATGGAATCTTTTAGCAGGAGTTTGAATCTTCCTCATTGCTGATGACGACTGCGTATCGCCGATCCTATTGCATAACTTTCGAGTACGGATTTTGGCTGTCGTCTCCACCACAGTAATCTGTATCAGATTACCGGATCGAATGGCACTCCGATCCTCAGATTCGGCGGTTCATATCGGTCATCATGGCCACCTGTCAGTGGCACCATTATTCCCAGGAGTCAGGAGCTTTTGCGCTTCAGATCGTCTACCCTAACGTTGGAACAGTTCCTTTGCCAAAGCTGAAGGAAATAACTTTCAAAATCTTTGCCTTTAACTACGGTCTTGAACTAACTGTAAGCCAGGTTTAGGATAACGCCATCGAAGATCCGTAAGCAGACTGTCCACGAACTACAGATCAGAAAGGATATCCAAGTTTCGTTCGCTCATCTTGTAATTAGATTTCTTGACAATCGTTAAAGGGAATAATGTGCCTTCAAATGTCATGACAGTTTGCTAAGGCCATTTTGATTAGCCAAAATCATTTCAGGGTTGCATGTTGGTTGGCGGAAAGTCCGGACTCAGAGTTTCCCTTAAGCTACATACTTAAAAAATGGTATGGCGCTTTAATTCTATTATTTTTCCAGGAAATGAAAAAATATTTGGGAAATATTGTTTTGTTTTTCATGAAACATATGAAATCAACTAACGCAGGCCAGCCATTTCTAATATTTTTTTCCATAAGTGCACAGTGTGCACTGCACACATGTTCATCCGATTCTATTTTTTTCTAAGCAACATTTCTGAAACAAGTATGGGGTTGTTTTATAATACACTAAAATAGTTTATGCCAAAGTTTTAAGGTATTCCCGTACACGAAAATGAAGCCGGAGAATCGGCGATACGGAGTCGTAATCAGCAACGAGGAAAATCCCAATTGCTGTGACTACACGTGCATACTGCTAATAAGATTCCATATGGTTGGAGAAGTGGGATCACTGCGATTCAGTGACTGTATTTCAGGGGACCAGTTCCTATGCAACTATTAAAATTGCTGCGAACAATTATCACCATGGAGAAAAGTAGGATCATTGCACTTCAGTAATCGTATTTTAGGGGACTAGTTCCAATGCTGCTTTTAAAATTGTTGCGAGCTATTATCGCTGTTGCGAGAGCTCTGCCAAAATTAATGAAATTCTATTAAATTAACAATGGACAAAAAAGAATTAAATAGAACAAGATCCCACGGACGAGTAATTCAAAAGGCTATCAAACACAACGTCGGATATACGAGTTTAATACATCGAGTAATCAAGAACACTTATTTCCGGAATTAATGCTAATAAACTAACACAACTGGAGATCCCAACAATAAATCAATAGAAACAATGGTGATCCCAAATATAAAACCAATGGTGATCCCAAAATAAAACAAGGAAGAACGCTATACACTACAAGGAGTACAATTTTTCCGTTGGCGTACGCGTTCTATCTCAGAACAAGGATTCATGTCGAAGGCATACATTTTTTCAAAAAGACGATAACTGCTCAGCAGGAGTGTTAACTAATCGTCAAAGAAGAAAAGATAGATAAGAAAGCAAGCAAGAATTCAATAATGTATGCTTAATAGATGTTTTGATTTAAAAATATACACTGATTTAAAAAAAAGAGGAATTTTTACTTTCGGAAGTTGTTACCGTTTTAAAGGGGTTATCGAAAACCAATGCGGAAAAATGTTGTGCGTGGTAGAAGGCCATCACCTTAGAATTGTCAAAACTGTCACTACAATGGCGCACATAATAATAACTTACAAAGGAAAATTAAAATATTTATTGTAAACTATCGGAAGAAAGAATCATTACATCTGAGGACGTTCCGAAAACTCCGAAGATAAGGGTTCCTGCAATGGACTTGTCGGAAAAAATTTAGGAGTTTGAAATAGTTTCTTCAAAACTCAGTAGATCAAGGACTTCTGGGTGAGTTTGCAAGTGCCTCTGTATAACTTATTTAATATAAACAATATGTAAAAAAATAAAATAAAAATATTACAACATACAAATACATTTTCAAATTTACTGCCTCATTTCAAATATTGAAGGTTGTAGTTTTTGCTGCGATTGTGATTGCTGTGATTGTGATGCGAAGAATTTGGATGAAAACCGCAGAAGGATTTCTTCGACAATCCAAACATTTAATTTACTGCACCAAAATTGTATCAAATAGAGATTTGCCATAGAAAGAATAATGGAGTTTGACGACAAAGTATGCCCGTTTAATTGGTACGCTCTAAATCCAGGTCTCTGTATAGAAGCGGAAAGATATACCAAAAACTGTTTAAGCTATCGATTAAATTGGTCGATTTGTGATATTTGATGGCCTGTCTACACTAATTTTGATTTTTGATTTTGACACGCACGGGAAGCAATAGTTTTGTCAATGTTTTTTTTTTTTTATTAAATTCATATTAATACATTTGATATAATGATGATTTAATATCATTAAGAAGATACACTAATTCATTTTTTAAATTATTTTTTCATCTATTGTCTAATTGTTCCCATGGCAGCTTTATAAAATTGAGTATTACCCCAGAGTAGAAGATAGTATAATCAAAAATAATTAAGCTAGAATTGTTTTTTTTACTATTTCCGAAAGAAAGAAAACTTTTGGGAAAGTTTCCTTCCGATAACTTCAATACTGATAGACTAGAGCAGCGGTCGGCAGCGCTCTGTTAAGTGAGCATAGGGAATTGTTCTGCCCATCCGCTGCTCGGTCACGTATAACGTAGATGTTCGTGTGACTTCGGCATGGGTCTTCGGGTCTTTTTTCTCAGCTTCGGCGCGCTTTTTTGATGCTGCGGCAGAGGTTCGACGTCGCAGAGCGACAGAAATGAATTGCGCGCCAACTTCGTGCTTTTTGACACTCACACTAATGCAAGGCAAACTTGTGATGTGTGTATGACGACCGCTGGACTAAACGGACAGACAGACGGACATGGTGGTGATCAAGAATATATATACTTTATACCGTCTCCTTTAATGGGGTGGAAACTTCTGACTGAAATCAAAATTTAAAAACCAAACGCAAAAAGTCACTTAATATAAAATGTATGTATATATGTATGTACTATTTCCCTATTCAAACAACATTTACTGTTTATGATATGAGTTTTACGAATCCTTAAAGTCGTCCAATCAAAATAGCCCCTGTTTATTCGACACAGCCAAATTCCGCTACTCATTCTCAGCCGATAGATGCCAACCCGTAAAAAAAGGTGTTTTTATAAACTGATAAGAATTTAAAAAAAAGCGCGTGCAAAGTACTATTATACTTATGCAGTCGTCAAAATAGAAAAGGAAAAGTAATTTCTGTTGTCACTGAGTGCAGAAACAACCTGTTGGAGCAAAGCGATTTTGTGACTTGACAAAGTCAAGATCGTTGTCAGACTCCAGTATAGGCGATGGCCCAACTAAAAACAGCTGCACTATACAATTCAGCGCTTCAAAGGAATGTGACATTGATTGCTGTGAGGGAGGCGACCGCCGTCCTCCATACACGAAAGTGATGCCAGGGGATCTGCGATACGGAGTCGTGATCAGCAATGAGGAAGATTCCAATCGCTGAGATTACACGTGCGTTCTGCAAATCCAAAAGATACTAAAAAGATTCCGTTTGGTTTTAGAAGAAGGGGGTTCCCTGCGCTCTAGCGACTGCATTTCAAGGGAGCAGTTCGAATCCAGTTTATAAAATTGCTGCGAGGTATTATCCCTGTCGCGAGAGCTTCGCAAGGATTACTTTGGAAATGAAAACATTTAATTTACTTCACCAAAAACTCATCAAATTATATTAAATTAATAATGGACAAAAAAGAATTTAATAGAAAAACCACAAAAGATATGTATGAATTGAACGATCATTTATTTAAGTTCAACTTTTTTGGCTTTAAGAATTTGAAAGTTTTTATCCAGAACCAATGCAAGAAGATTAGTTACGTGGCCGTCATATGCGAAGACATTGGCTGAAAATGGCCAGCTTGCCATAACTTCCGCTACAATGGCTTATATATATTAACTTGCTGAAGTGAGCAAAAAAAATGTATTTATTGAAAAACAAAACTAGCGGAAGTAAAAACAGTAGATCTCCGAAAACTCCTACGAAGAATTCAAAAGACGTTAAAAGTGCAGGTGATGGCCCAACTGAAAGCAGCTGCACTCTACAAGTCTGCCCTTTGAAAGGATGTGACATTGATTGCTGTGAGGGAGACGACAGCCGTCCTCCGTACACGAAAATGAAACCGGAGGATCGGCGATACGGAGTGGTTGTAAGCAACGAAGAGAATCCCAATTGCTGTGACTAAACGTATGGCTGGTGAACTAAGATTTTGCAACTGTATTTCAGGGGAACAGTTCGCATACAGCTTTTGAAATTGTTGCGAACGATTATCACTATCCACAGAAAAATTTAGTAACTATACTAATTACAAAATATTAGAAAAAATAAGTTAATATAAGACCCAAAAAATAAAAATATAAATTGAACGGCCGTTCTCCTGTGTAGGTTATTAATACAGCTTCGCAAGCGAAAATATTTGATGGTTTAAGTGAAGTCCTTAAGAGACTTGTTCAGACTGAGCTAAATAAAGACTGGAGTCCGGCGAAACGATGTGACCGTAATCTGCTACGCTCTAAATCCATTCATTTTCGATTAATACTAGATAAAACCGCTATCGGGACTGTAAATATGGAAAAATATACCAAAAATATAAGTAACTACAGAGGAACACAAAATACAGGTTCAGCGATAGCTTAGAATAATACATAATTCGGCTTATTTTAAATATTTTCGCTGACACACATTCAATACATAACGGCATTCCTAAAAAGTAGTCCCGATCTTAAACTATTATACACGTCTTTAAAATTTGACAACGATGTTAAGCTCCCTTTTTTTTCACAATTTCTCTGATGGAATTTTAGCCAAATCAAGGCGAACAGCTATAAGACCCACTGTTTTGAGCAGCTTGCTACAAATGCTATCGATCCCCATCACTTTAAGGAACATTTATTTTTTGACCCATTTTCGCATTTTTTATATAAGTGTTTTTTAAGCTGCTATTTTATAGCTGCCATAGGAATGATCGGAAAATGAATGAGAAAATTACGATTACGTTATTAAATTAACAATGGACAAAAAAGAATTAAATAGAACAAGATCCCACGGACGAGTAATTCAAAAGGCTATCAAACACAACGTCGGATATACGAGTTTAATACATCGAGTAATCAAGAACACTTATTTCCGGAATTAATGCTAATAAACTAACACAACTGGAGATCCCAACAATAAATCAATAGAAACAATGGTGATCCCAAATATAAAACCAATGGTGATCCCAAAATAAAACAAGGAAGAACGCTATACACTACAAGGAGTACAATTTTTCCGTTGGCGTACGCGTTCTATCTCAGAACAAGGATTCATGTCGAAGGCATACATTTTTTCAAAAAGACGATAACTGCTCAGCAGGAGTGTTAACTAATCGTCAAAGAAGAAAAGATAGATAAGAAAGCAAGCAAGAATTCAATAATGTATGCTTAATAGATGTTTTGATTTAAAAATATACACTGATTTAAAAAAAAGAGGAATTTTTACTTTCGGAAGTTGTTACCGTTTTAAAGGGGTTATCGAAAACCAATGCGGAAAAATGTTGTGCGTGGTAGAAGGCCATCACCTTAGAATTGTCAAAACTGTCACTACAATGGCGCACATAATAATAACTTACAAAGGAAAATTAAAATATTTATTGTAAACTATCGGAAGAAAGAATCATTACATCTGAGGACGTTCCGAAAACTCCGAAGATAAGGGTTCCTGCAATGGACTTGTCGGAAAAAATTTAGGAGTTTGAAATAGTTTCTTCAAAACTCAGTAGATCAAGGACTTCTGGGTGAGTTTGCAAGTGCCTCTGTATAACTTATTTAATATAAACAATATGTAAAAAAATAAAATAAAAATATTACAACATACAAATACATTTTCAAATTTACTGCCTCATTTCAAATATTGAAGGTTGTAGTTTTTGCTGCGATTGTGATTGCTGTGATTGTGATGCGAAGAATTTGGATGAAAACCGCAGAAGGATTTCTTCGACAATCCAAACATTTAATTTACTGCACCAAAATTGTATCAAATAGAGATTTGCCATAGAAAGAATAATGGAGTTTGACGACAAAGTATGCCCGTTTAATTGGTACGCTCTAAATCCAGGTCTCTGTATAGAAGCGGAAAGATATACCAAAAACTGTTTAAGCTATCGATTAAATTGGTCGATTTGTGATATTTGATGGCCTGTCTACACTAATTTTGATTTTTGATTTTGACACACACGGGAAGCAATAGTTTTGTCAATGTTTTTTTTTTTTATTAAATTCATATTAATACATTTGATATAATGATGATTTAATATCATTAAGAAGATACACTAATTCATTTTTTAAATTATTTTTTCATCTATTGTCTAATTGTTCCCATGGCAGCTTTATAAAATTGAGTATTACCCCAGAGTAGAAGATAGTATAATCAAAAATAATTAAGCTAGAATTGTTTTTTTTACTATTTCCGAAAGAAAGAAAACTTTTGGGAAAGTTTCCTTCCGATAACTTCAATACTGATAGACTAGAGCAGCGGTCGGCAGCGCTCTGTTAAGTGAGCATAGGGAATTGTTCTGCCCATCCGCTGCTCGGTCACGTATAACGTAGATGTTCGTGTGACTTCGGCATGGGTCTTCGGGTCTTTTTTCTCAGCTTCGGCGCGCTTTTTTGCTGCTGCGGCAGAGGTTCGACGTCGCAGAGCGACAGAAATGAATTGCGCGCCAACTTCGTGCTTTTTTACACTCACACTAATGCAAGGCAAACTTGTGATGTGTGTATGACGACCGCTGGACTAAACGGACAGACAGACGGACATGGTGGTGATCAAGAATATATATACTTTATACCGTCTCCTTTAATGGGGTGGAAACTTCTGACTGAAATCAAAATTTAAAAACCAAACGCAAAAAGTCACTTAATATAAAATGTATGTATATATGTATGTACTATTTCCCTATTCAAACAACATTTACTGTTTATGATATGAGTTTTACGAATCCTTAAAGTCGTCCAATCAAAATAGCCCCTGTTTATTCGACACAGCCAAATTCCGCTACTCATTCTCAGCCGATAGATGCCAACCCGTAAAAAGAGGTGTTTTTATAAACTGATAAGAAATTAAAAAAAAGCGCGTGCAAAGTACTATTATACTTATGCAGTCGTCAAAATAGAAAAGGAAAAGTAATTTCTGTTGTCACTGAGTGCAGAAACAACCTGTTGGAGCAAAGCGATTTTGTGACTTGACAAAGTCAAGATCGTTGTCAGACTCCAGTATAGGCGATGGCCCAACTAAAAACAGCTGCACTATACAATTCAGCGCTTCAAAGGAATGTGACATTGATTGCTGTGAGGGAGGCGACCGCCGTCCTCCATACACGAAAGTGATGCCAGAGGATCTGCGATACGGAGTCGTGATCAGCAATGAGGAAGATTCCAATCGCTGAGATTACACGTGCGTTCTGCAAATCCAAAAGATTCTAAAAAGATTCCGTTTGGTTTTAGAAGGGGGTTCCCTGCGCTCTAGCGACTGCATTTCAAGGGAGCAGTTCGAATCCAGTTTATAAAATTGCTGCGAGGTATTATCCCTGTCGCGAGAGCTTCGCAAGGATTACTTTGGAAATGAAAACATTTAATTTACTTCACCAAAAACTCATCAAATTATATTAAATTAATAATGGACAAAAAAAGAATTTAATAGAAAAACCACAAAAGATATGTATGAATTGAACGATCATTTATTTAAGTTCAACTTTTTTGGCTTTAAGAATTTGAAAGTTTTTATCCAGAACCAATGCAAGAAGATTAGTTACGTGGCCGTCATATGCGAAGACATTGGCTGAAAATGGCCAGCTTGCCATAACTTCCGCTACAATGGCTTATATATATTGACTTACTGAAGTGAAATGTATTTATTGAAAAACAAAACTAGCGGAAGTAAAAACAGTAGATCTCCGAAAACTCCTACGAAGAATTCAAAAGACGTTAAAAGTGCAGGTGATGGCCCAACTGAAAGCAGCTGCACTCTACAAGTCTGCCCTTTGAAAGGATGTGACATTGATTGCTGTGAGGGAGACGACAGCCGTCCTCCGTACACGAAAATGAAACCGGAGGATCGGCGATACGGAGTGGTTGTAAGCAACGAAGAGAATCCCAATTGCTGTGACTAAACGTATGGCTGGTGAACTAAGATTTTGCAACTGTATTTCAGGGGAACAGTTCGCATACAGCTTTTGAAATTGTTGCGAAAGATTATCACTATCCACAGAAAAATTTAGTAACCATACTAATTACAAAATATTAGAAAAAATAAGTTAATATAAGACCCAAAAAATAAAAATATAAATTGAACGGCCGTTCTCCTGTGTAGGTTATTAATACAGCTTCGCAAGCGAAAATATTTGATGGTTTAAGTGAAGTCCTTAAGAGACTTGTTCAGACTGAGCTAAATAAAGACTGGAGTCCGGCGAAACGATGTGACCGTAATCTGCTACGCTCTAAATCCATTCATTTTCGATTAATACTAGATAAAACCGCTATCGGGACTGTAAATATGGAAAAATATACCAAAAATATAAGTAACTACAGAGGAACACAAAATACAGGTTCAGCGATAGCTTAGAATAATACATAATTCGGCTTATTTTAAATATTTTCGGTGACACACATTCAATACATAACGGCATTCCTAAAAAGTAGTCCCGATCTTAAACTATTATACACGTCTTTAAAATTTGACAACGATGTTAAGCTCCCTTTTTTTTCACAATTTCTCTGATGGAATTTTAGCCAAATCAAGGCGAACAGCTATAAGACCCACTGTTTTGAGCAGCTTGCTACAAATGCTATCGATCCCCATCACTTTAAGGAACATTTATTTTTTGACCCATTTTCGCATTTTTTATATAAGTGTTTTTTAAGCTGCTATTTTATAGCTGCCATAGGAATGATCGGAAAATGAATGAGAAAATTACGATTACGTTATTAAATTAACAATGGACAAAAAAGAATTAAATAGAACAAGATCCCACGGACGAGTAATTCAAAAGGCTATCAAACACAACGTCGGATATACGAGTTTAATGCATCGAGTAATCAAGAACACTTATTTCCGGAATTAATGCTAATAAACTAACACAACTGGAGATCCCAACAATAAATCAATAGAAACAATGGTGATCCCAAATATAAAACCAATGGTGATCCCAAAATAAAACAAGGAAGAACGCTATACACTACAAGGAGTACAATTTTTCCGTTGGCGTACGCGTTCTATCTCAGAACAAGGATTCATGTCGAAGGCATACATTTTTTCAAAAAGACGATAACTGCTCAGCAGGAGTGTTAACTAATCGTCAAAGAAGAAAAGATAGATAAGAAAGCAAGCAAGAATTCAATAATGTATGCTTAATAGATGTTTTGATTTAAAAATATACACTGATTTAAAAAAAAGAGGAATTTTTACTTTCGGAAGTTGTTACCGTTTTAAAGGGGTTATCGAAAACCAATGCGGAAAAATGTTGTGCGTGGTAGAAGGCCATCACCTTAGAATTGTCAAAACTGTCACTACAATGGCGCACATAATAATAACTTACAAAGGAAAATTAAAATATTTATTGTAAACTATCGGAAGAAAGAATCATTACATCTGAGGACGTTCCGAAAACTCCGAAGATAAGGGTTCCTGCAATGGACTTGTCGGAAAAAATTTAGGAGTTTGAAATAGTTTCTTCAAAACTCAGTAGATCAAGGACTTCTGGGTGAGTTTGCAAGTGCCTCTGTATAACTTATTTAATATAAACAATATGTAAAAAAATAAAATAAAAATATTACAACATACAAATACATTTTCAAATTTACTGCCTCATTTCAAATATTGAAGGTTGTAGTTTTTGCTGCGATTGTGATTGCTGTGATTGTGATGCGAAGAATTTGGATGAAAACCGCAGAAGGATTTCTTCGACAATCCAAACATTTAATTTACTGCACCAAAATTGTATCAAATAGAGATTTGCCATAGAAAGAATAATGGAGTTTGACGACAAAGTATGCCCGTTTAATTGGTACGCTCTAAATCCAGGTCTCTGTATAGAAGCGGAAAGATATACCAAAAACTGTTTAAGCTATCGATTAAATTGGTCGATTTGTGATATTTGATGGCCTGTCTACACTAATTTTGATTTTTGATTTTGACACACACGGGAAGCAATAGTTTTGTCAATGTTTTTTTTTTTTATTAAATTCATATTAATACATTTGATATAATGATGATTTAATATCATTAAGAAGATACACTAATTCATTTTTTAAATTATTTTTTCATCTATTGTCTAATTGTTCCCATGGCAGCTTTATAAAATTGAGTATTACCCCAGAGTAGAAGATAGTATAATCAAAAATAATTAAGCTAGAATTGTTTTTTTTTACTATTTCCGAAAGAAAGAAAACTTTTGGGAAAGTTTCCTTCCGATAACTTCAATACTGATAGACTAGAGCAGCGGTCGGCAGCGCTCTGTTAAGTGAGCATAGGGAATTGTTCTGCCCATCCGCTGCTCGGTCACGTATAACGTAGATGTTCGTGTGACTTCGGCATGGGTCTTCGGGTCTTTTTTCTCAGCTTCGGCGCGCTTTTTTGCTGCTGCGGCAGAGGTTCGACGTCGCAGAGCGACAGAAATGAATTGCGCGCCAACTTCGTGCTTTTTTACACTCACACTAATGCAAGGCAAACTTGTGATGTGTGTATGACGACCGCTGGACTAAACGGACAGACAGACGGACATGGTGGTGATCAAGAATATATATACTTTATACCGTCTCCTTTAATGGGGTGGAAACTTCTGACTGAAATCAAAATTTAAAAACCAAACGCAAAAAGTCACTTAATATAAAATGTATGTATATATGTATGTACTATTTCCCTATTCAAACAACATTTACTGTTTATGATATGAGTTTTACGAATCCTTAAAGTCGTCCAATCAAAATAGCCCCTGTTTATTCGACACAGCCAAATTCCGCTACTCATTCTCAGCCGATAGATGCCAACCCGTAAAAAGAGGTGTTTTTATAAACTGATAAGAAATTAAAAAAAAGCGCGTGCAAAGTACTATTATACTTATGCAGTCGTCAAAATAGAAAAGGAAAAGTAATTTCTGTTGTCACTGAGTGCAGAAACAACCTGTTGGAGCAAAGCGATTTTGTGACTTGACAAAGTCAAGATCGTTGTCAGACTCCAGTATAGGCGATGGCCCAACTAAAAACAGCTGCACTATACAATTCAGCGCTTCAAAGGAATGTGACATTGATTGCTGTGAGGGAGGCGACCGCCGTCCTCCATACACGAAAGTGATGCCAGAGGATCTGCGATACGGAGTCGTGATCAGCAATGAGGAAGATTCCAATCGCTGAGATTACACGTGCGTTCTGCAAATCCAAAAGATACTAAAAAGATTCCGTTTGGTTTTAGAAGAAGGGGGTTCCCTGCGCTCTAGCGACTGCATTTCAAGGGAGCAGTTCGAATCCAGTTTATAAAATTGCTGCGAGGTATTATCCCTGTCGCGAGAGCTTCGCAAGGATTACTTTGGAAATGAAAACATTTAATTTACTTCACCAAAAACTCATCAAATTATATTAAATTAATAATGGACAAAAAAGAATTTAATAGAAAAACCACAAAAGATATGTATGAATTGAACGATCATTTATTTAAGTTCAACTTTTTTGGCTTTAAGAATTTGAAAGTTTTTATCCAGAACCAATGCAAGAAGATTAGTTACGTGGCCGTCATATGCGAAGACATTGGCTGAAAATGGCCAGCTTGCCATAACTTCCGCTACAATGGCTTATATATATTGACTTACTGAAGTGAAATGTATTTATTGAAAAACAAAACTAGCGGAAGTAAAAACAGTAGATCTCCGAAAACTCCTACGAAGAATTCAAAAGACGTTAAAAGTGCAGGTGATGGCCCAACTGAAAGCAGCTGCACTCTACAAGTCTGCCCTTTGAAAGGATGTGACATTGATTGCTGTGAGGGAGACGACAGCCGTCCTCCGTACACGAAAATGAAACCGGAGGATCGGCGATACGGAGTGGTTGTAAGCAACGAAGAGAATCCCAATTGCTGTGACTAAACGTATGGCTGGTGAACTAAGATTTTGCAACTGTATTTCAGGGGAACAGTTCGCATACAGCTTTTGAAATTGTTGCGAACGATTATCACTATCCACAGAAAAATTTAGTAACTATACTAATTACAAAATATTAGAAAAAATAAGTTAATATAAGACCCAAAAAATAAAAATATAAATTGAACGGCCGTTCTCCTGTGTAGGTTATTAATACAGCTTCGCAAGCGAAAATATTTGATGGTTTAAGTGAAGTCCTTAAGAGACTTGTTCAGACTGAGCTAAATAAAGACTGGAGTCCGGCGAAACGATGTGACCGTAATCTGCTACGCTCTAAATCCATTCATTTTCGATTAATACTAGATAAAACCGCTATCGGGACTGTAAGTATGGAAAAATATACCAAAAATATAAGTAATAACACAGGAACACAAAATACAGGTTCAGCGATAGCTTAGAATAATACATAATTCGGCGTATCTTAAATATTTTCGCTGACACACATTCAATACATAACGGCATTTCTAAAAAGTAGTCCCTATCTTGAACTCTTGCACACGTCTTTAAAATTTGACAACGATGTTAAGCTCCTTATTTTTTCACAATTTCTCTGATGGAATTTTAGCCAAATCAAGGCGTACAGCTATAAGACCCACTGTTTTGAGCAGCTTGCTACAAATGCTATCGATCCCCATCACTTTAAGGAACATTTATTTTTTGACCCATTTTCGCATTTTTTATATAAGTGTTTTTTAAGCTGCTATTTTATAGCTGCCATAGGAATGATCGGAAAATGAATGAGAAAATTACGATTACGTTTTTATACCCGTTACTCGTAGAGTAAAAGGGTATAGTAGATTCGTCGGAAAGTATGTAACAGGCAGAAGGAAGCGTTTCCGACCCCATAAAGTATATATATTCTTGATCAGGATCACTAGCCGATTCGATCTAGCCATGTCCGTCTGTCCGTCTGTCTGTCCGGATGAACGCTGAGATCTCGGAAACTATAAGAGCTAGGTTATTTAGATTTGGCGTGCAGATTCCTGAGCTTCTTACGCAGCGCAAGTTTGTTTCAGCAGAGTGCCACGCCCAAAAACCGCCCAAAACTGTGGCTCCTACAGTTTTGATGCTAGAATACAAATTTTAACTGAAATGTATTGGTCTCGTCAATACCTATCGATTTATCCAAAATAAAAATTTGCCACGCCCACAACGCTTAAATCTGTCTACCGCCGGTAGGTGGCGCATTTCAATCTCGCTTTGCTGCTAGCAGATCTCCATTTCCCTTTGGTCCCTTTAGCTGAGTAACGGGTATCTGATAGTCGAGGTACTCGACTATAGCGTTCTACCTTGTTTTTAAGTGATTTAAGAAATATTCGTCCTTAAATAATGCCTGCATCTTTTTTTACAAATAAATAGTACTTCTATCACATTATCGCTGATATCAATCACTGCTTCAGGTTGCTAAAGTTCGGCTTGATATATTTGTTTAACTATCAGTGTTTTTACCAATTCAGATAATAAACAGTGTTAAAATACAATACATTTGTAGAGCAATGTTGTCGGATTTACTCAGACTCGGAGCGATACTTCCAGGTGGTGGTTTTCTCCTTAAAGCTGTAGTGGTTCAGCATGTTCTTGAAGATCTTGAAAAATTTTGTTAGCGTAGGTTCGAGAAAGTCCCCAGGTAGTGGCTCTACATCCATTCGCAGCTCCTTGTAGTCCTCACTGGCCAGCAGCGAGAGATAGCCCCGCAAATTGACCGCATATTGTGGATTTTCCATTCTGGTCTTTTTGAACTCGATGGTCTGCTGCAACTGGTGGGCAAAAAAGGATTGGCCCGCGCCCCGCTGATAAGAACGTCCTGTCCAAGTGTCGCAGGGGCTGCTGATGAGCCACTTAAAGTAGTGCGGCGGCTTCGATTCCTTTAGTTTGATATTCAAGGCATATAGCTGTGTCAGCACATCCCTGATGGCAAACACATAGCAGTCCAACCAGTAGTAGTATATAGTTAGGACCCCCTCCTCAAGGCATTTGATCTCATTTCTGGTGGGGGTGATCAGGTGCGATAGACCGATGGTTGGGGCTTTATAGACCAGTTTGGTTTCCTTCGACCCTCCGGAAACGTCCACCTTTAGCTGCTTTTGCGGAGCGGCCATCTCTGTTTTCTGGTTATTCGCCACTTGCCCCATAGATCCTAACTTATCCGCTATGCCAAACAATAGGTAGTAATATAGCTTGGCTGGTTGCGAAATCACTTCCCGATTGCTGCATCCTTGAGCGGCCAGGACAAGACACTGTCTGAAATAATGTAGTTTCGATGGACACATTGAGCCGGCCACGTTGCGCTGCAAGTCGAAGGGATCCTGTACGCACATGGCCCGTTCGAGTGGAAAACCCTTTGGCGGCTCTGCCCCTCCGCCATGGATCAGTCGTAGCTGGTTTTCGTACTCGGGAAATCCACCCGGCGTGCCCAGTGAGGTGTCCTTGTCCAGACAGCTGCCCAAAAAGGCACACAAAACACTCTTCCCAAAGTCTACGGTAATGTAGTAATCAAAGAAATTTTTGATTAGTTCCAGGGTGGTGATCTGTGACGGAATCGTTGGCATCTGGTTCAGACTATAGGCGAAGTTAACGCCCGATACATTGACCGGTGGGCAGAGCGATTGCAGCTTCTTTATGGATGGCACCAGTCGAAGTACTTGCAAGCTAACGATGATCAAGGTAACCAGGCAGTAGCTTGATATGCAGCCCTGACCTATGATTTTCAGCTCCTTGGCCCAGATCTTCAAGAACAGAGTGAGCTCACGAAGTCGCTTATCGTGCGACATAAAGTCGCGTACAAACTGGGAGTTATGTACACCATTCGGATTGGACATATTGATGTCTATATTAATCCCTGTGGGCTGATGCCTGCACTTTATAATGGGCACAACGGCACGACGAATGTCAACGATGTCCGTAAAGCATTTGTTGCGCCGTAAGAGGCGTGAGATCTGGCCCAACAGCTTCTTGGGTTGCTGCACGCCGCAGGGTTCTATATACATATCTATGTCGCTTCCTGGGGGAAGCGAAGTGGAAGCGTATTGGATGCCATTCACGTCTTACCGGTAAGCACTTACCCCTCACTGCCAAGTCACTGGCCAACGAACCGAAGAAAGTCACCACAACCATTCCCTTCATGCTCTTCTCTATGTATGTGCTCACGTCATCAAAGCAAAACTCCATTTTGCTCAGATCCGCAGCGAAGAAATGCAACATCGCTTGCAGTTGGGCCCCGTGATTCGAGGTATAGAGGGCCTTCCGCAGCTCATAGCGCTCGGATTGGGATTGGTTCCTGCCCGAGGGGTACAGTCGACGGCGCAGCTTCTTCTGGGGCAGGCTGTCATGGTCCAGCAGCTCGTGGGCAAGGCAATCCAGCATCCTCTGGAAGGGTTTGGCGCACATCACGCACAGAATCACATTGCCGGCACCATCCTCAGGCGGGGCAGAAATAATCGATTCGGAGGCCGCCATTTTTTCACTATTAAATCTTTTTTTAGTTTTAATTTACTCAAGTTAAGTTGTTCCTTCCGGCACGGCTTATTCAATAAGAATGATTAGAAACTTAGGACCTGCCTCGATTTTCTCCAAAACGATATTATCGACTAGTCATTATTTAACACATAAAACTAAAAAAAAAGGAAAAAAAAGGTTGCTTTATGATAATCATGTGTGTTAACCGATGTGTGTTATAAAATGTTGGTGCTTAAGTGTTGATACTGGTAGAGTGGGACTCAGTTCTAAGTTCCAGGCGAAGAATTTCAAAAGTGAAAAAGAAAACAATCCATTGTTTTTGGAAGGGATTCTTCCAGAACAGACCTATTCAAATGTACCGTACATTTTTTTTATAACTGTGGTAAAAGGTTCTTAATTAAAGATAAAAAAGGAAGCTAACCGAAGTTGATGTATAGTATCCTTGCCGCTTAACAATGTCATGCAGTTAAGATCATACATATATTACAGAACCCGCATAATCAGAAGATTTTTATATAAATATACCGATAGTTCGTATGACATCTATATTATATAGTAGTAGTAGTGGATTAAAAAACACCGACGCCGCCAGAGTTTGAAAATAAACAATTAAAAATAAAAGCAATACGAGGAAATGCTGGAAGCCGGTGGTGAGGCAAAGATACTGGCCTGTTTTACCAGTGCGGATGTGGGCCCCGAGGCGAAGGAATACAATTTACTTCGCGCCGATGAGGAATATCGCAATGGCAATGTGGAGCACTCGATTTACTATCAGGTTAAAGCCCAATTCCAGTCCACCGATCTGCGTTATCTCACCGAAGCGGCGGAGATGGAAAATCAGCGACCCACAACAGAGGAGCTGATAAAATCAGCCTCCAGCCAAGAAAAAAATGACTACAAAAGCAAAAAGTTCCTAAGGAATATCATCAACTATCTCCAGCGGATGGAGCGCGAGAAGCCACCGGAGAAGCCAATCGAAGAATCCTTCGAGTACCTGGACTTTCTCAAGGATGCACAAGAGCCCACAGAGAGTCTAACCCACATTTCGAATATATGTCATACCCAGCCCGATGAATGGTGTGTTCTGCAGCTATGCAAGAGCTTCAATCCCGCCACCACCTACTCCGTGTTCAACGAGATAATCGCCAGCGATGGAGCCATATATCTCACCCTGCTCCGCCATTGTAGAAGCCCCCAATTGGGACCCATTTGCCTAAGATTTTCCAATGAAAATCTGGCCAATCTCTTTCGGGAGTACAGCACTCTGGTGGAGTGGTTCAGGCGAGTGGTCACCGTGGATCCCCTCAACATGAAGGGCAAGAAGGCCAAGCAAAAGTATTGGGAGGAGCTGAATGCCTTTGACGCCTTCCTGCAGAAACTACTCACTGCCTTCCGGGACATAATCTCTCCCTATGCCTTTCTGTTCCTTCGCAAACGCTATGACTGCAGTGTTGTTCAAAAGCAGATCAAGGTCGTAAATACTCTTGTGGATGATTTCTGGAAGATCTATTTGTCGTGCACGTGCTCGCAGCGTGGTCTTCCTATTTGGTTGCGACTCTACGCGGATGCTGGGCACAGGCTTGTACAGCGCATTGTATGGAGCCCATGATTACTACCACGGAGCTTTGTGTCCCTCGATAGTGGGCACTCTCATGCCCGCCCTTGATGGGAATATGGATACGGTTTCGGTGACAGTCTTGAGTCTTTGGTTGGCTCCGGGAGATACAAAAGTGATCGTAAAAATGGGATTATTAAAGGAAAGGAGGAAAACCCGCCAACCATGGACGTCCAACCCAACTACCACCTGGGCAGCCTGTGCTCCATTCTCTCGCTGGTGCAGCAGGGCAAGGTGGAGCCAAACATCTACAACTGCTGCATTTACGTTTGCCGCGGTCTGCCCGCCTGGAACGTGGACGTTGAAAAGATGCCTTTATAGCCAAATTCGTTTTTGTGTCGTGGAGTCGATCTCCCTAAGGCAATTGTTTAGCAAAAGAAACCATGTACAAAAGTCTGATATAATTGAACTAATTCATTCAAGTGGAAAGTGGTGCGCATAAGATTGCATTCAAATATAATTAAAACACTCAGTAGTAGTATTATTTTCTCATTATTTTACGGTCGGTCCAATGCAGTTATGTGATATAGTCGTTCGATTATATCCTTTGATCCAATCGTATAGCCTATCCCGCAGATAGAATAAAACAAGTACATTTTCTGGTTTAACTGAATTTAATAGTGCACAATTAGTAGTATTTAGTAGGTAGTCGCATAACCATTATATTAAAAACTTAAATTAAGCTCTTGTTGCTGTTGGGTGTTCTTAGTTACTTTTCGTATCGTTACGATTGACAGTTTTGCCTGCCAGCGGGTGTTGTCCACTTATTCTGGTCCCTCGGGGCTCGCCAAACGTGAGTTTTTTGGATAAATAAATTACACTACAGTAGCAGCACATATACGGCTATATATTTCCTATATACGTAGGCGTATATTATATAATAAAAGTATGTATGTGTATGTATATGCCTATTGTGGTTTCAGTCTTTGATTTTAAACTTAAGGGGTTAAATAAAAGCAAATTGTTGTAAAAAAAAAAACAAAAAAAAGTAGGTCACTTATGCTAGGAATTGGGGATTAATCGATTCGGGAAGTGGAAATGTCATTGCCTTGGGGCCCAGCCCCAAAACCCCGTAAAAAAAAAGAATTTCCTTCAGGGCTTGCATTCTCCTGGCTCTTCTTTTTCATAATCCCCGCCAGAAATTGGCGATGGAATGGATGCGTCCGCATTCATAGATGCCTGCAGCTCCACAAAGATATCGATGAGATTGTTGATCCCGATGAGATAACCATCCTCGTGGTTGCCCACCTTCCAGGCTGAGTAGTGATCGATCCGCAGTTGCGGCGGTAACTCCACCGTCTTGGCGAAGTCGATCAGCCAGATACTGGCGTGGGTCTGATCGTGGACGAAGAGCAGGGAGCTGCCGATGACCTCGTGGGTCTGGAAGAACTCCGATACCGCCAGAGTGGCCCTTATCGCACGCAAACGCTGGATGTATCGGGGCTGTTCAAAAAAAGATACATTAAAATTCTCATGTTTCGTTATTTTTTATATCTTTTAATACTCACAAGAATGTGGGGATGGCCGCTGAGGAACTCGACAAAGGCCAACTTGATTTGTTCGCGTGACTTCGTCGTTTTGAAATCTTTGGAACTGGTGCCATCGCTTTTCTTGATGCCCTGCAAATGGTGATTATACAACTTAAGTAATGACTTTCCTTTCTGTTCTCAAACCAAAAATAAACTTAAACATTTTCGGAAAAAAAGAGGTTATCAAATATTTTGTTTTAAGGAAAATGAAACAACATCGATAATAGTGTTATTTTGATAATATTATTATTATTATTATTAATAATATTATTAATTGAGATAATAAAGTGGTTAAGCTAACGTTAGAACGAGGCTAAGTGTCGGACTCGATTTGCAGAAATTAAAAGACGCGATTTTTTATATTTTCGATATCTAAAATTTCGATATTTTCGATATAAATTTGATCGTCAATCGAACTTTTCCCCTTATACATAAATATTATGGAGTAGCCATTTATGGCCTACAGTGTTTTTTTCAATTTTAATTACTCAGTTTGAAAATTCGAATTAACATAGAACCCACCTCGATGCGGAATCCCAGCGTGGCTGTGCTGGAGATGGTCTCCCGCCAGACCATATATCGTGGCTTGGTCACCGCCTTCGCCGCATGCTCCTCGGCGGTGGGGGCTTGGCTATCAATCTGTATCATCTTGTCGTACATGTCCTTGCGCAACTTGGGCTTCTCCTTGGCCTTGGACAGCTCCTCCTCCAAATAGGTGCGAACGCCCACTTTGCAGTCCATTACGCACGGCTGTACGTAGTCACTGAGGAGATCCTGAAGCTGCAGGTAAACTGAAAAAGGTCCAGGATTTGGTGGATGAAAGTAGAAAACATACAAACTCTTAGAGAATATTAACTTTTATTTAACTGGAACTAGAGTCGTTATATATTTGATTACTGATCTTTAAGAACTTGGAATAACAATAAACTTTAGGAAATAAAACTACACAGAGAAAACTATCTAAGAACATTGTTCTTGAATTGAGAACATTCGATCTTAAAAACCGTGTAAGTACATTTTGGTATCAATATAAGAACGAAATGGTGAGAAGAGAAAAGTTAAATTGAGTTTATTTAACAACTTTTTGATAAGTATACACTAAGGACTGAACTGATAGTTTATTTGTACATACAATGTACTTAAATACCGCCAATTCAACTTTGTTCGAGCAAAGTAAAGACATTTTCAACTTAAAAATGACGTTCTATTTTTAAGAACATTTTCAACTCAGATAAGAACGTCAGAATTTTCTCTGTGTAGGGTAAATACTATCCCAGACTCACGTTCGCCATCCTCGCTGGTCACCTGGCCCTTGTAAACGGGCACATAGGGCCTGAGCAGATCCTGCATGAGGATCTGGAAGCACTCCTCCTCCTTGGGGCACAACTTCTTGAGCACGGTGCCCGGTTCGGGACCCGCCTTGAAGTTGCCCTGATGTCCGGCCAGCTGGACCCATGGGTATCGCTGCTTCTTGTACGTCTGGAAGAAGGGCGTCCACTGGACGATGTTGCGGATCTTCCGCCAGCCGGAGCTCTGCAAAGGTGAGGGGTAAATAAATTAATCAGAGGATTCCATTGGGGTGGCTATTTTTGTACACATGTTGAATGTTCCTTGGAATGCTGGAACATAGTTAATCTTTGTTAAAAAAATATAAATATCGCCTAGATCTTATATAACGAATGGTTAAACTTAATACATGTACAAGTATTTTTAAAATGTCAGAATAGATTTAAAAATTTGCCAATTATTTTACGTAAGTACTGAAATATTCACGCCTACTGTGGCTGTTACTTTTGTTCGGTAATTTGAACTAGTTTCTCCCTAATTGTTCACAATGTTTTCTTTCGTAATAATAGGGTCTACAAAAATGAAAGGGAAAATATAAGTAAAATACATTTTTTTGCAACACATGTGCGAGTGTAGGTCAAATTTTCGAGGTACTAAAATGTCGCTTCAATTAGCTCATCCATTTTAAAATCAATTTTTTCGTTTATTTGATTTTAAACAGAGAAACAAATTGCTTGAGGCAGCTGACAACTGAATAAAGACCCATTTTCATGCCCTAATTTTTTTTGCTGAGTTTTCATTACTCAAACTACATGTAAACACAAGTTTAAGTTGATCAGTAAAGTACTCACGAGGGTCTAACATATGATATAAATGTTTTGTAGATTGATCACTAGACTGGTAACCTTTAGTTTGTCAACTCTATTTTAATTATTGTGTAATAAAACAGTTAAACAAATTAAAAATATAATTTACATAACTAGAGTTCTATATAAGGTACTCTACATTTTTTACTTGTCCTTTAAATATTGATTTCATATATTGATAAGGCCTATATGTATATTTTAAGTACACCTTATTAATACATACAGTTTTTATCTATTCAATTGAATCTATTGATTTAGACTTGCTAGAGAGTTACTGCTTGGAACTTAAGACTAAGTCCCTTGGCGGTATCGAACCTTTTGGGGTACCCATCCTACCTTTTTGCCAGCTGTGGCCTGCGATGAGGAACCCGATCCGGCCGAGCCGGCCGCCGAGGTGGACACATCCGAGTCCCATTCGGAGCTGAGATCATCGCTGCTGGCGTACCCGTAGTCCCTGGGCATGGGCACCTCCAGCAGCGACTTGGAGTACTGGATGTAGCCGGGGCACAGACTCTGGCCCAGTGGCGAATGGGAGCGTCGGGGTCCCAGGTGCGACGTCGGCGACGGTGAGTTGGGTGAGCCCAGGGGCAGCGAGTGCTGCTGCGATAGCTTCCTGCCCAGACCCAACCGAAGGCCACAATTGTGGGCCACATGGTCACCCGAATTGGCCGTAATGCTAATCGTTGGCATCGAGAGCTTCTTCTCCGCCCGCTGGCGTATGCCGTGGGCCTGGGCAAAGGCCAGGCTGCATTTCCGGGTCTGCATATTGTTGCCGGATAGCTTGCGGCGCAGAATCTTCTTGGATGAGCTGGTGGCCACTGGTGACGCGGCACATGCCTCCACTTGACCCCTCAGTGCCTCCGTTTCACTGTCCGCCGACGTGGGTCTTCGTCCCGTGTCGCTATCCTCATCGGCCTCATCACCCCTATCCTCTTCGGCATTATCATCCCCACCATCATCATCCCCGTTATCATCGTCGTCTTCGAACTTCAGTTTGGATATCTCCTCGGGCGGAACGTCGGGGAAGTGTAGGAGCTTCACGGTCACCTTCTTGCCCGCCTCATTGTAGTACACCTCCTTGGCACTCATCCTGTCAAAATCCTCGTAGATCCGAACCTGCGGAGAAGGCGGCGGAGTGGGTGGCGTTACGGAGCCCTTGGCCTTGCCGTTTAGGGTTATACCACTATCGTTTCCGGTTCCGGTTCCGGTTATTCCGTTTGCGGTTGTCAGCGCGGGTAATCTCGTTGTCCCGTTCTTTTGTTTCTGATTCTTGGAATTCTTGGGATTCTGCTGCTGTGGCTGGCTGAGGGCGCACACGGACATCTTACATGGAATCTGGCCCAAGGCACTCGGGCAAGTGCATCAGTTGAGTGGAGCGATTGCGAATGGAACTTAACTACGTCTGCAATGTGGGTACCAGAAATTTCGGAGATATAGATAGAGATAGAGGCACCGATGGAGAAGCCAACGCCAGAGAGTTCGAGAGCCTGTCGCTGCATTTTGATTTCTGCGCATTTGTGAACCCGTTCGCGCCTAAAAACCGCATCATTCCGCTCGGACTATTCCCCTACCTTTCCAACAGACAGCCCAAGCGATCATAACGATCAGTTGGGTCCCCTTGCCACACAAATACCCTTTAATCGGATCAGGGTCTTCAAAGTACTAGACTAGGGAGTACTAGACTAGAATCCCTGGAGCTCATGACGATCTGCTGGCTTTTTGACTAAATGCTGGTGTTTTTAATATGAGATTATAAAAAAGGTGGGCTTGTTCAATTACAAAAACCTACGTTTTCGATCTAAAGAGATAAGAAAACGTATATGTTTATAAATAGAACCTTAATCAATAATAGAGATAATATAAATAAATTTAATATATTCTTTTAATAGTTAGGAGTAGCGGAAAAAAACGGGATATAAAAGTCGCACTTTGTGAAGTCAATCAATCTCTTTAACAGCTAATAAATCAATGATATAAATCAAACTGTAGGGCCTATACTATTTTTATAGTACTAGTTATAGAATTACGTTTAATAATGGCGCCGATATACATGTCATTATGAACAAAAACAAAACAAGTATGAAATCAAAAAGAATGCATTAAATCAGTCAGCTTATATCTCTTTAATAGTTTGTGGAGATAATATTATTGCGAATACCGGAAAGCTGTTGAAGCTGCTTGTGATATAGTAAAGCGACTGCTTATTGTGACTTTTAAAATGGTATTTCTTTGGGGTTTGCAAAGTGAACTTCCCCATAAGTATGTGCATTTTCTGCAGAAGACACTTGGTAATGGTCCAAGTCTTTTGAGAGCTCTTCAGGGGAAATACCATTTGCATTGAAGCAATCCCTTCCGAATCAGGGTATTATCGCTTCGTTGCAGCTGGGTCTTTGACTTTTGGGTCTACAGAGGTGTTTGTTGCTGTTGCTGCTGCTGCTGCTGCTGAGGCTGCTGTAATGCGCACACATCAATCAAAATTGATTAAATTTAATACATACATATGTATGTGCCATGTAACACAGTCCGCAAAAAGTAAAGACAGACGATACTAAGTAGGCATTGTCGGAGCGTGTTGGCATCTTGGCAGCTCCATCTGCGGCATCCAAAGCTAGAAGCTGGCAAAATGGGGAAACTGGCAAGAGGCAGCCAGCAACACCAGCAACACCAGCAACTAGCAACCATCAACTGGCAACCAGCAACTAGCAACACCAACCAGCAACTAGCAACCACTAACCAGCGACCACAAGCGAATCCGCCCAGAGTCGGGCAAGGCAATCCAATCCAATCCGAAACCCAAATCGAACAGCACATTATGATAATAATGGAAATGCCAGCGACGCGGCTATCCAGTTACGCCAGTGCACAACAGCAACAATACCGAATATACATATGTACAACACACTTGGGTACAAGTCTGTAGGTATATATACATATGTACATATGTATCTCTGGCCATATATACGAACTGAAATTTCTTTATAACATTTGACGTCATTTGCAAATGTTGACGCCGTCGCCGCGAGGCGATAACGACAGCAACAACAGCAACATGAGCAACACGAGCAACATCAACAGCAACAACCTTGTGGCTCTGCTGTCTGGAGAACTTTGGTACTCCCCATATCAATTGATCTTAGTCCGTAACGTACTATTTAGCGGTTGCCTACTATATATTTGGCTTATCTAGTTCCGATTCAACTCAAGGGTTGGCATTGCAAGGGCTTGAGTACTAAGTGTATGTAAGTAGGGCAAGGGTTTCGACTATACGTATCAGTTCTTCCAGAACATTCACAAGTCCCATAGATTTAATGGAAAACTTGGTTTCTATCACTACATTGAAAGGTCTTTTTCTTTGGGGTAATAATTGATGATAATTAGCTGAGTATCAGATTATCAAGTAGATGCAAAAGTTCTTATCGGAACCGTTATCTCATCAAATTAAAGTTTAGGTTAGACTATTTAGAGTGCTGACGGCATGTATTCAAATGTTCTTAATATTTTAAGACTGTTTAAAGTTCTAAGTTGAAAGTATATTTGCTTATTAAGAGCTCCAAGTATTTGAGTACTAAGATCTTCTAGTTAAGGGCTCTACTTACAGATTTAAGACTAAATACTAAAGAGATCTAAGTCCAACTAAGGTTATGAAAAGGTTTGAAAAGTAGGTTTATGTCGAGGGCATCTAGCTGAATTACTTTTACTTGAACAAGGATAGTGAGAGTGCGATTTTAAAACACATTTTTACTGATTATTCGATGTAGACCTTAACGTTTTTTATATCTCAGACTTCTTCAAACAATTTTGACTTTATTCTTTGATTTTTCATTAATAGATCGGCCATCATTTACGTATGTGTGATATTTCTTTATTGAATGCTACTTTCTTTTGGTGTATATTAATAGCTTTTAATAAAGACTGAAATGATCAACAATTCAGTTAGCTACCAAAGCTTGAAAGCTTTATCCTTATAGATCCTTTCAATGAGTGCATTCCCCACTTCTGAAAGATCTAAACTATTCCATACCTTAACTTATCTTGTTAATCATTTCAATATATTTCCATCTAACTGGGCTTGGTTTCGGATTGCGATCCATCCTTAAATACAAATTTGCTCGTTATCTAATAAAAACAATTGTACAATCTTCGATGCCGTCAACACCAGCAAAAGCAACAAAAACCCATAGACCGACGTCGACGATAACGACTCGATATATCGCGGTATGTACTGTGCATATATGTGGATACATTAGATCGTGTGTTTGGTGGGGGTACGTAATGCCTGCAATCGCCACCCCCACTTGGCAGCCATCCCCCGGAGGCCCCGTATTCCCCGTATTCCCCGCATTCCCCGCTCAAATTAACAGCACCACCCACACTCAAAAATGGACACTACGCGCCTAATGCGCGCCATTCACATTCGCATAACAATTTCTCTCAGTATTTCTTCACTTATTTTTAACTACCAAAAGCTTAAAATTAATAAAGTAAACAATTTGTTGTCAACCTCCCTCTCCGCTCTTTATCACCTTTCTCTTAGTGTGAGTCTCTGTTTCTCTTCTTCTATTTGGCACTGTAAATTGTTTCGGAATCTTTTTACATTGAAACTAAAATGTATTTAATAAATTGTAATAAGTTAATTACGAATAAGAGTTAGAATAATACTTTTAAATTTTTTTATTGAAACTTTTGAAAAGAAGATTTGAAAATAACATATCTTTAAAAACTAACATCAAAATTAAAGCTGATCTATCAGTCATATAAATAAATAGATAGATAGATAGATAAATAAATAGAAATAAAGTTGACTCATTTTAATCGATTAATCAAATGGATTATTGGAATGGTTATAAATTGATATTAAAAAGATCTGACCGAAAGTAATTTGATATTATACTATTAAGATAAAAGTTTATTTTAAAAAATTGTATTTATGTCATTGGTTTCATCTGGAAGTTATCACAAATCCAAATAAGATGTTAATAATATAAGATATTCATAAGTAAATTAAGTATTTATACAATATACCAGAAATATCTTAATAGGTTTTAAAAAATCAAATCAAAAACTGCACTACAAAATGAACCCATATGCCCAATTGAATATAATAATCGGTTTTTTGAGAGTGATAGCTATATAATCTATAAAATTTGACTTTGTTTATGGACTTTCTAATGGCAAACCAAAATTATACCTTGTTTTTTTTTTCAGTGTGCCATTGACGCACAGAATGGATTTTGGTTTTGGTTTTAGGATTCGGTTTTGGATTCGGATACGGTTTTGGGCCTCGAGATGTGAGTGGGGCTGTGAAGGTGGGTGGTTGGGCGGATGTTATTAAAACGATCAAGCACCAATAAGGTGATGGGGGGGGGGAGCGGGGGTGATTTAGTTCCATTTTCGGCTACTTAATGAGCTTCAATTGCCGAATTCGCTGTTCGTACGCAAATGAACACGATTTGTGAAGGTGCTGCTGCTCTTCAATTATATAATTCACATTAAATTTTTTGGGTTGGGGGTGTTGGGTGGGTGGGTGTTGCTCCCGAATTGCGTAGCATTCGATTTTGGACGGGGCTTATTTGGGCTGGGTGTCTGGGGGAAACGGGAAGGGCGCTTTCATTGACGTCGCTGTTTATATAGTGTGTAAATGTTTACATAAACCTGAATACTCGAATTTTAGGTTCAAAAGTCAGTTCGCTATTTCAGTCATCTAGTATAAGAGTTCTGTCTTCCGTCTCCCTTTCACGCTCTCCCCTCTCTGTCTCTCCCTCTCTCTCTCTCTTTTCTTTGGGGGCTTTTTGGCGCGTGCTTCAATTAACACACTTTACAACGACAGCAGCAACACGAAACAGCAGCAACATCGACAGCAGCAACATCAACAGCAGCATCACATTGCAGATTCCCAAACTTGCCACTTGATTCTTCTGAATTGTTTAATTAACTTACAAAAAAACACGGTAAAAAAAGAACACACGCAGACACAAGTAATTTATTTTGATTTAAAAGTAAGTCCCCAGAAAGTGTTGAACTCAATGTTATTTGGTTTTTTTTCTAATTGCATATTCCTTTATATTTATATTTATTGCATATTGTGAGTTTATGAAATATTTTTCCGTTATTTAAAAAATAATTATTATCATTTTTTTAGAGTTTTAATAATGGCTTAATGCTTTTTTGATGTTTACCAACTATCTTAAATTGAATTTTAAAGGAGGTCCTTTTAAAATATTGAAAATTGTAAGTGAGGTAAACACTTGGTGCTCTTTTCTTGTATTTAAGAAACAAGAATTAGTACTTAGCAACTAACTACTATTTGTAATTGGAGTGGAATTTTCAAAGCCTTTTTCTACCAGATTAATAATAATGTTTAAAAAATATTTTAAGATACGAATTGATCCAATTTAAAAAAACACGCAATATAGCAGTTAGCATTCAATTAAGAATGATTATAACTTTTGCGCAATCGTGTGTGCTATCTTCCTTTAGATTTTGTATACTACGAGAATTATATCAATAGGGTATACATATATTTAAGTATTCTAAAATAAATATAATTAGAGTCCGTTTTCTTGGTTATACCAAGAAAACATTAGGAAATTTTGGACTGAAAGCACTTTTTAGTTTAACAAGCGGTCCGGAAAACGATTCTAATGAAGAAACAGAGTTATATCAAGAAATATTGGTTTGAAAGCCTAGTTCCCTATTAGTTGTTCAGTTCTAAAATAAAAACATTAAAGAACACATACACTTTTCAGCAATTAGCTGTTGATTAAGAACAATTAAAAGTTTTTTGTTGGAATTTTCCCAGCTTTCTTCCTGTTGCCTTTTGTTTAATACAAAGTGAAAATACATAATACGAAAACCACACGCACATGCCAATCAAAATAAATTTATTTAAAAAAAAACTGGCGAAAAATTATAATATTTTCGGAATACGACTCTGGTTAAATGTATTGCTGCTGGGTTGTGTTGTGTTGCTGTTGCTGTTTATTATTAATTATTAATTTTGTGTTTTTTTTTTTTGTTTTTCGGTGGGCCGTTTGACGCGGTCTCTGGCATTGGCTTGACACACAGAGAGGGGCGCTCAGAGCCGCGGTGAAAACACAAACATAAAGATATATACATATAGAGGCGGCGGCGAGAGATATGTGGAAGCACACGCGGAAAGTCGGCGATACGATACGGGCAATAGCACTGCCAATAGCAATAATAACAATAACAATGACAAAAACCCAGAGACGAGACCCCGAGCCAGCCGCACGCGATCGCAGCAAAAGCTCAACTGGTCGACTCTGCTCTAAAAAACGGAAACCAAACGAGCCAAAACGAACCGAACTCGCAGAGAGCTCCGCGGGCGATGAGCAGCAGCAGCAGCAGCAGCAACAGCACAGCAGCAACAGCAACACGGGAGCAAAACGGCAGCAACAGCAACATCAGCTCAAATCAAAATGCAATCCCAAATCCGAGAGCTTAGACTGATAACGCAGAGCATGTGGATTCGGGGCTGTCACACACTTAGAAGAAATACAACTACACAGAAAGAAATATCCAAGAACATTGTTCTTGAATTGAGAACATTCGTTCTTAAAAACCGTGCAATGCAATCCCAAATCCGAGAGCTCAGACTGATAACGCAGAGCATGTGGATTCGGGGGTGTCACACACATCGAAAAAATACAACTACACAGAAAGAAATATCCAAGAACATTGTTCTTGAATTGAGAACATTCGTTCTTAAAAATCGTGCAATGCAATCCCAAATCCGAGAGCTTAGACTGATAACGCAGAGCATGTGGATTCGGGGGTGTCACACACTTAGCAAAAATACAACTACACAGAAAGAAATATCCAATAACATTGTTTTTGAATTGAGAACATTCGTTCTTAAAAACCGTGTAAGTACATTTTGGTATCAATGTTCTCAATATTAGAACGAAATGGTGAGAAGATATCATTTAAATTGAGTTCAAGTGGTACTCCTTCCTAAAAACTACATCTTTATAATATTTAAAAAACAAATCCAATACTTGTAATCCCAAAAAAACTTAGCCTTAGCTTTAATTTTCAAGTGATAAAGTCTGCATTTTATGCAAAACTGTGTTTTTGTTATTAAATGTGTTTAATTTAAAAATATGATTATTAATTATTAAAACTCAAGAATGAGGGGATTTTTTCCGGGTGTACCCCGGCACAGAATTATCACCTGGAAGAGAGAGGGGTCCCAAAGCTCATTAGTTGGCCTAGACTCACCCGCGATGACGTAGTTAAATGATCAAGGCCATTGGGCCGTGACGTCAATGATAACAAGATCTTACATCTGCGGAAAATGCCGTTACGATATGGTCATAGCTCCTTGATAGATCAAGTAAAAAAAACCCATAGGCCTTATGGATTATGATTAAGAGATTAAGAATTTAAGGGCTTCGGTAATAAGCCAATGAACATGTCCTATATCATTGAGGTATTCAGTAAAATCTATAGTTTACACAACTTGGTTATTTCTTTTCTACGAAAACTTGTAAATACAGCCATATATTGTGTTTTACCCAATAATGTCTGGTCATTGTTAGACACGAATAATTGCATATCATTGTTTATTCGTGGGAACTTGGGAAGTTGGCTTTGTAAAACAGCAAACATGATCTTTAATGTAAATAAATAAAATTGGGCAGTGACAAAGATGTACAAAAAATTAAGATTCATTGAGAAAAATAAACAGCAAAGTCATAAAAGAGAAAAAAAAACTTTCTTAAGATCGCCAACAAGATCCTTATTAAATATGAGTCACAAATCACTTTCTCCAGGAGAAAGTTTAGGGTCATTAAATACGAGAAATATTTTTATAAATTGCATAAGCAATAGGGATCTCCAGTTGGAGGAATCTTTTTTGCTAAGCTTCCTGGGAAGAAGAGTCTCGGAAGATTGCTCTCTTCCGAATCTTCCGAAATCTCTCAAGGTCTCCGCCCACTCCACAGCCCCCTCTCCTCCCCCATTTCGCTTATCAGTTGAACGATCTCATTTTCACACGATCCACGCTTTACGCATGAGCGGCTTCTACCCGTCCCGCTCACTCTGTCACATTCGCTATCTACATCTCAGATGCCAGTGACGTCAATGGGATGGAAGCGGAGCTTTCCGGCTGGACCGGTCCAACAGTCCAAGTAGCGCTGTACTTTTGGCCAAATAAAAGCTGCAAAACAGCCAGTCTCTTGACGTTTTAATACAAAGCTAAAACATTCGGACTTCCCTTAACATATGTCTTTAAATTCTATTTTCTAACCCAAAGAATCATACATCCTATCCATAATTTGTATCATCTCAGATGGTAATGCTGTTGTATTGTTTGTTGTATTGTGTAATTGGGAATTTAAACAATTTTAGCTTTTTTCCCTGCATATGATGATTTGTAAGCAGTAAATTCTGGCAACACTAATCGAAACCGCATACCTGGTAAAGAGCTTCATTATAGCAGAGACAACATCCCCAGGTAGAGCTTTTCATAGGGGGCTAATAATAAGCTTAATAACGCTCGTCGGGATCACAATTAGTTTAAAACGTTAGTTTAAACTTAGATCTCGGAATTATTTAGAATATTTTAGGTAATTACAAACTGTATATATCTAATATTATAATATCATTTACTACAATTTTTACCTATTATAACGGATATTTGAGGCAATTATAAAAATGATATACATATCTAATATTATAATATAAAGTGTACTAAACTAAATCGACTAATTTTTTCCAGAGACCCAAGTTTTGATTTCCTGTTAAGTTGGTCCTCCAAATCAATAAAGAGCACTTACATTTTATGGTATGGTACCATTTGATTTTAAGTGTATAAAACGTTTCTGACAATACATGCATAAAAATCGAAACTCATTTTTTTACCCAAATAACTTTTTTATAAACTAAGAATATCTACAGCTCACTAGAAAATTGATTTAAGCTTGGGAACAACCGAGCTTATATGGTCGAAAAATAACGTTTCCCCAACTTCAAACATCCGTATAAAATTGAACAATCCGTTGAGATTTGAGTCTAGGGTCATGATAGTTCGATCTAAGTTGCATCTTGAGGTAAAAGCAATGACATAAATTTCGGTATATTGACTACTTTTGATGAAAATTTTAGTACCCACTGCAAAATTGTAAGTCCAATTTTTACGATTGGGGAGCCCCATTTATCCGGAAAACCAAACAGTGATCTGTGGAATGAGCTGTCGATTTAATGTTGTAAACTGGTACATTTAACCATTATGAGTTGTATAAAAACATTACAAGGGTAATCTTACTACTTCTTTTCTGAGTGTGATGCTATTTGGGTAGTATTTTAAGAGGGAAACTTAAAGTACACTGTAAAGAATCCCCCCCTACTTATGGTATAACCATGATGAATTACCTTCTTCTTGGCCGCCTCGGCGGCACTGATCACGTAGAGATCGACGATGCCCAGGAGGCAGTCGTCGCAGCGGCACACGTCCTCGCCGAAGGCCAGCGAGCCCAGGCTGCTGGTGGAGTCCAGGGAGTCGGTGCGCCTTAGTCGGCTGACCACGCCCATGCCCAGGCCCAAACCCAAGCCCAAGGTCAGGGGCATGGGCATGGGCAGCTGCAGTCCCATACCCATACCCAGTAACCCACTTCCCGGCGGATTGGGCGATGTGGGCGAGGGCGTGGCCGAGCCGGAAGCGGTAGGAGATGCGGGGGCGGCGGCGGCGGCGGCGGAGGGAGCACCGCCCGCAGCGGCGGCCGCCTCGATCTTGCGGGCCAGCAGCTGCTCCATGAGCGTCCGCGGCCGCGAAGAGGAGGGGAACAGAGCCATGTCCGCCAGGCGATTGCCACCCCCAGCGGTTGCAGCTCCTGCTCCTGCCTTCGCTCCGCCCCCCGCTCCCTCTGCCGCTCCGCCTGGTCCTCCTCCGTCCACCTCCGCTGGTGGCAAGTTCTTTGCCTAAGTCTTTTGTTTGCCCGCTCGCCTCACGCAATGCCTCTTATTCCGATCGAGATACCGGCAATCTCTTTTAGCTAAGCACGAGTTGAAACATACCTGCAAGATAGAAAGATAGAGATTTTATAAGTTATTAAAACTATATTTGAGTAGATAAACAATTATATAAATTAATTAAAGAAATCATTTGAACCGAAGAACATGTTATGGTAATTTGCCATTAGTAGTGGTAAAGTATTATATGTGAAATCATTTCTTCTTTTCTCTTTTTCCACTATCTAGTTACGGTTTAAACTAATTAAGACGTCTCAAAATCTTTGAATTTTAAGTTCTAATTCAAAAGATTCATTATTTTGAAGGATAAATGTCTAAGGATAAACCTCTTACAAACAATTTACAAGTTCCGTAAACATATTTCATCACAAATACTCCACTCTAAATTTTTATCCCCAGCCTAAAAAGGAAATTGTTCAATAAATCAACCTAATCTGTTATGGTTGACATTTAAATTTTCATTTTTGAACTCCGGCACCCAGAGATCCCAAAACATGCTTATAATTTCATGATTTCTTTGGACAAGCTATAATTTATGGACCACAAGAGATAACTTTAATTGATCAACCATTAGAAATAATTCGTAGACGCCCAAACATGCATTTTTACGACCTACTATAGTTTAGAAAATTTAAATAAATGACTCCCAACTATCTCAGCTGTCTAGCCCTGTATAAATATGCATAACTTTAAAGATCGTAGAGATCACTTACATAAATCATTTCAAGCTATTTCTTTAGGGGACTACCATTTGATGTATGATCATCGCCTTTGTAACATGAGCCCAATTATTTCTATAACTTCTGTAGAAAATAAGATGCCTATTTATTTATGTTTACCTCCCCTTGGCAATTGCACAATCTAAATCTTGCCCAGTATCAATATTGCATGAGGTATCTTATAAATGCGGCAAATTAGATTAGCCAACGCAATCTATTTCGACCGACATGGCCGGTATCAATATGGAATATGGAGTATTGAATTCCGTCACACGATCCCAGCACCCAAGCCAATCTTATCGCCTCGTGGCTTCTTTGGACATTCGAAATTCAACAATTTATGGACCACAATTTGTTGTGTGTCGGCTCTTATCTGAATGGATCAATGGATGGAGAAGTGGAGTGGTGGGCTATACGATATACGATATATCCACAGGCAAATGGATAAAGACTGGGAAAGAGCAGAAAAGATCTGGGGTTGGGGCGTTAGAAGTGGCATTCGCTTAATCGCCGAGCTGATAAAAGTTCTTGTTAATTAACATGAAAGTGCAGCAGACACGTTCGAGATTTTTTTTCATTTTCTTTTTCCTTCAAAACGGAAAATTGAAACCCGTCGGTCTGCAAAAAAAAAGAGGAGAGGGGTGGGGGGTGGGTGATTTAAACTGGCTCGGGCTCCTTAGCCAGTTTTCAAGTCGTCATCGGCATCATATCGCCGCATTTATGCGCACATAAAAGTTAAATAATAGATCCAAAAGATACTTTTGCAGAGCCCGAGCGACTGCGACTCCAACTCCAACTCCAGGTCCAACTGCAGCAACTCCAATTGCAGCGCCGACCAGTTGTTGTTAGCCAAATGATTTATAAGCGGCTCTGGTATTTGTTGTTGCCTTTGCTTTTTGGCCGTTGTTATACCCTGACCATAAATCCGAAATGGGTAGTACAATTTAATGGCCAGGACGGGTAGATCATCCAGCCCAATAAATTCAGTGAACCCATAATTGAGCAGGCGGACATGAACTCGTAGAAACCCGGGAAAAATGTGACCCTTAAAATGGTGGGAATGCTAGGATTTGGCAACTTTGACTTTAAAAAAGATCTTGTTCTTACAATAACTTGCAAATGTTTATATAATATATATTTTTGATGCTTGGTTTAAGAATGAACAAACAAATATGTTAAATATTTCAGCAAACATACTGTAAAGGTTAGAGTTTTAGGGAAGAGGTTACCCTCAAAAATATTATAATACTGATACCACTGATATTGTGTACCTTCCTCACAAGCTTGTCTTTTACATCATATAGGTAATTTCCTAAAACTATATTAATTAATAATAGATTATAATAATTATAATATAATTATATTAGATTATAGATTAATAACACCTAGTCTGGGGCCTGATTAGTTTGTAAAAAATGATTTAATTTAATTATTAAAATAAATTGGCCGCCAAAAATCATATTTATAATTAGATCGCTCAATGAAAACCTTTTTAATTGGTTAAAATGAAAAGATACTGCTGAAATGAATACCAATAAAATGGTATATCATCGGATACCGTGCTTAGTAGAGCACACCCAGTTCGGGTTGTTTGGACTTATAGCTCCCCCTCCATTTCCCCCGCCAGCCTGCCAACCAACCATTGGCTTCGCTTTAGTTTTTCCAGCTTTTCCAGCCACTCCCCCTCTTCGGGTTTTTCCCCGGCTCGTTTGTGTTTGTGTTGTATTGCTTAAGCCAACTGTCTTGTACTTTTATGGGCGCTCGTCTTATCAATAATTTATGTCAGATTATACCGTTATGTCACAATAAATTAAAGTTGGCAACTTATTTTCCAGACTCCACACTCGGTTTGTATTTGGCTTTTAAATTTTTTATTATGGCCAAATCTGTCAGTTTAGTGGCACATTTGGAAAAGTGCCTGCCCCCCTACCACCTCTTCATCGATTTACTGGCTGATCCAGTTGAGATCGGCGGGACATCTTTGGGATATCACTATATATATATATCTGTGGGTATTTGTGTATCTATATTCCGCCGTTGGCGTGCGGTGGCAAATTTCACTGTCACGCCTCGTTTTCAATTAACTTGTTGGCGGTCCGCCGCAGTGGCCATAAATCAAATGAGTGCGCCTAGGTAGCAAATAGAGAGCCCCATCTCGAACCCCCCTCTAAAAATAAAAATAAATACAGGTCCTCCTTTGCCCCGCTTTGATTTATGAAGATCGCTTCATTTGGCTGCCGCTTGCCGATTGCATGTCAAAGTTTATCGACTTCTGATTAATGTTGCCTTTGTCGGCGCCTCACAGGCTCCACTGTATGCTGGTGTCCATAAAAGCCAAAAGGCAACTGCAACTGCCACTGCAACTGCAACTGCAACTGCTGTTTATGGTAGTTGCATGGCATGTCTGCAGTGGTCAGGCCCCTAGGGTCAGTTTATAAGATATATATCTATAGTATCTGGCAGATGGATAAACCTGCTGCACACACACACACACACACGCTGAAAAACCCACTCACTGCTCACTGGGAATCCTCCACCTCCGCGGAAAAACACACTCACAAATAAATATAAAAAAAGAAACACCGCCACGCAAAGTAAATAATAATAATAAAAAAAAACCGAACAAAAATTGTTTTTCACGAGGTTTGGCTATTTCATTTTTTTTTTTTTGGGATCGTATCGTATATGTTGTCGTATCGGAACGGATCGGAGCGGCGGCAATCGACCGCTTGTTGACTTTGGAACGGCACTCGAGCAACTGAGGCATCGCCGTTACAGCGGCAACAAGCAAAGCTCCCCAACTAACAACCGATTGCTGCCGCAAACGAAGTTGAAAACCGAAGTGATCGGCATGGAAACGATCGTATTTAGGTGGGGGATCGACGGAAGGGGTACTGTGCCGAACTCGCTGGAGAACTATCCTTAATCCTGGCCACTTCAAATCCCCAGAAGACCTAATCGCCACATAAATCAGGCGGCGACACAGCGACAACATGATGGAATAATGACGCTGATTGAAACATGCAAAAACCCAGGATCCAGAGACCCTCGCCCAGTTACCGGTGCCAATTCCTTTGGCACACTCGAAAAAAATATTTCACAAGGGGAAATATAGTTATATAGTATTTTATAGAACTCAAGAGCGATGGTGTAGCTTAAGGACACTTAAGGACCCCTTATAATAACTTTCAAACAATATTCTTGTTTTCGGTATATCTTTTTAGGATCTTTCCATGTTATAGACAAAATATTAAGTAATAATATTGGGTCTTTCCGAAATTTCGAAAATAATAAAGGGTGTCCTAATTAATCTTTAAAAAAATAATTAATAATTATGTTAAAAAATATTGGATTTTAAATGTTCTATGAGAAAATATAAGACTTTTAAAAATAACAGAGATCTTAAAAAAAATCCGTTGAGAATTTGAAATGTCATAATCAAAAAATAGATATATCTATATTTATGGGGGCTGCTAGACTAATCACTAGGTTTTTTTTTAAATGTAATTTTTAGATGTCTAAGAGTATGCAATATTATATTTGGTCCTCAAAAGCTGCATGAATTTATTTAGAAAGTCGAAAATGCTTAATTCACTGCATACTTTACGGCACCTTAAATGATATTTAGGAGTGATTTTAGGCCCCAGTAATTTTTTTGGAACCCTATATATTTTCTTTTCAGAATTATGAAAATAACAGTATAATTAGCTTTGAAAACGAATATACAAATGGAATATATATCTATTTTGCATTTTAATTAGCTAAGAGCTTTCGATTGGCAAAAGTTTAGACAAACACAAAAATCTCTATAGCCTAGTTTTTTTCACCGTGTATGGTGAAACTCAGAGTCTCTGGCTGAAAATCCCAACGCGGACTCCTTGTCGCCGATCCTCTGACAAGGCGACTAATTGCGGCGGCAAATTGCCGCTGGCATTTGATTTGCATAATGCAAATTGCCGGCGTCTCTAATCGGTAGCTCTCCATCTTCGCCGCCCTGCGATACATATGTTCATATGTATGTAGGCATGGTAGGCCCCCCTCCCCGAAACTTTGGGGACCGGGGCCCGGGAACTTGGCTTTATGACGATCCCGGCTGTCACAATATTTATGTGCTATTAATTGACCACTTGACGCCCGCCCCCTGCCAGCCACGCCCCCGAAATGGGGGCATACTAAGTGTTTTATGGAGTCGCACTGATGGCTTGAACCGATAAGCAGGCAGCTCAATGTGGCTGTGGATATTGAGACAGAGTACCAATTCCAATTCCAATCCCAATCCGAATCCCAGTCCCTAACTGCGATTCATAGCCTGTCATATGGTCTCAAGTGGATATGGAGTGGAAAAGCCGCAAAGATACAAAGATACATACGGAATGAGGCAGGGTCTTGGAATGGGAATGGGACTGTATCGCAAATTGGCTGGAAAATTAAGTGTTCTTTTATCACAACCACCGACGGAAAAGTGTATCATAAAAATTGATATATCTGGAGAATGCCATCCTATACTATATTTACTATACTATACTGTTTACTTTGTACTGATACTATCATGTCAATAATAAAAAGAGATATTTTAAGTAGCCATAATACCTCTGCTTAGTTTCATGTGATAATATCATAGTTCCGAATTTACATTAAAATATATTGAACGTAAAAAATAGATTATTTTTAAATAATACTATATTATATTTTGACCAAAATAAAAAGTACTTTGTTAGTATTGCAACCATGTTTTTCTCAGTGTTACCATAATCGTACTTGCCGCCTCGTCCCCTCCCTTCTTCGATCAAAGAAACCTATCCAATTTCTTTATCTGTTCTTCGGTTATCTCTACTGTGGCCATCTAATATTAGATGGCGATATCTATTGCCTTGTACAAGTGCTCTTGTTTCGCCTTATCGGCAATTGCCAGAACATGCTAGCATTTAGGGAGCGTCTTTGGGGGCCTTACTGTACTAGAAGATTCGGTAATGAATTTTGAATAGACCTTCATATATTTGCTAATTTTTTTAATTGCCTCGTCAAAAATACAATATATCTATTTTTGGCACAGTTTTATGATTCTTTACCTACCCATGTGCCGATTTCATTTATTTCCCTCGGAAGTGTAACCTTTTATTGAAAAAGGTGTTAGATACTACAATAAAATAACATTATTAAGACTTTCCCAGTTTTATAATGTTCCTTAAAAGGTAATTGATATGATATCATCATTGTTTTCCAACTTGTTGATGTGAAAGAAAATCGGTTACAGCTGGTTTGGTAAATGTTTTGTTACCTCTATCTGATTTTGTTTAATTTTATTTCCAAGTGTTAGTCGGCTCGCAGTTAATTTACTGCAGCTGCAATTATCTGGAATCGAATAAAGCAAATATTTTTGGTTTGTTTTGGCGATTACGCCAATTTGAAAACCAGGAAATTCTGGTTACGGCCGAGCCAATTCAGTTAAGAACTAAGAAAAGCTGTAAACGGAAACCCGGCTGTGGAGTGTAAATCAAAACCCACATATATGTTGCATGTCGCATGTTGCTGGTGGCGCGTGTGTTTCGGGTGCCATCGCTCGGGGACATGCGACACAACAACATAACCTTTAAGGGGTCCGAAAAGGGGGCAGGAAGGGGTTAAGAAGGGGCAGGAAACTGCCTGCACTTACAGGAATGACAAATATGCTGGCACGCAAGCTGCATTGCACAGAAAAATGTATTTTAAGAGAAATATATAACTACAACTTTGAAAAATTGTAATATTGAGTATTTGAGAAACTCTCACTTGAGTGCAAAAAGTATGCTTCATGATACCATATAAAATATGGTCATACAACATTTTAGTATTAAATTGTTTGAGTAAAATACTGCGTACTTGTAAACAGAAATATATTTGGGATTGAGGTTTCTTTGGCTTCCCAAAAATCAGGTCTCATTGATAATACAAAATTAGTCAAGGATTTTTTTCGGTGTAGATTTCTGGTCCCGCAAGAACGACGACTCGTATTCAATTCATTTGAAATCGCAAACGCGAAACAAACAAAACCAGCCGTGGCATCGGGGAACCAGCTGAAAAACAAAACAAAAATTGAAACCAACAAGCAACTTCGACAAGAGCAAATGACGCAAATTGCGCACACTCGAGAATCGAAACTAACTCCGAAGGGTCTCCGATCTCAGATTGGAACTATACCTGAGATGGCACTACAAAACAACTTCTTGAGTTTTCTTAAAACTGTTTTTCAAGATACACTGGATAAAAAAAAGATTTTACTTCTGGCAAATGACTCCTCGCATTAAAAAAAAAATATGTACTTTTAAATTTCAAAAATTAACCTTTTTCCAAAACCTAACTTATCGATAATCGCAGTTTATAATACATTTTGATTAACCAGAAGCGTTTGGACCTTTTCGAATTAATCGATCAATCAGTGCCAAAAAAGACTCTAGTTGATAAAAACCTGATAGGCTCTGAAATTCTTTGACTAACTTTATTAGTCGATTATTTCGATAACCAAAACAGTCGACAGCAACACATGACCCTATGAATTTGTCAAAACTCTAACCAATAAATAAAACGATAATTGATTAACTTACTTGATAAGATAATTTACTCACTTACTTAAAATTCTACTCGATAAATAAAACAAATCCTGATGGCATAGCTTTGTGGTAATAAATGTGACTTGAGTTGCCGATTATTTCGATAGCCAACACTCAAATCGATAGCAACGTTTAATGATACATAAAATAAAGAAACCCATAAATGATGACTAATTTGCTCATCAAAGTTCAATAATCGACAGAAACCATAAAATTTTATAAAAAATTAACCTATAAACGATGACTAATTGCTATAATGATAAATTATCCTTATAAATCGATAGACTGAAGAACTTAAAACGATTTCATTTGACTTAATGGAATAATTAAAAGTCAATAAAAGAGGCTGATGTTCGATTCTAAAAAGGCTATACAAAAATGTGCCTGAAAGTGCGGTAAAACCACGAAGATCATTTAATTGTTTAGGGTATCCCAAGCTGGTGTTTATTTCCAGCGGTTATTCTGCTTCCGGGGGGTAGAAAAAGGGCTGGGTGGCAGGGGGCGTTGGGGGAGGTACGGAAAAGGGGGCTTGCGGCAATATAATTTACTTGCGACGATCTTCGCCGCGATCGCTGATGGGCGACAGCTGCTGACGTCAACGGAAGTTGTCGCTTGAGCGAAGGTCAACGGATTGTACCAAAAAGTTCTCCCAGATCCCACTTACAACCGAGGATGGGGGTTGCGGATGGGGTTGAGGGGCCTGGGGAGAGATCTCGCCGCTAAATCGATTTCTCACACAATTAGTGGGCGTCATAATTCCCATTTCCATTTCAATTCCTCTGACGAATTCCCCCCTGATTACCCCGACTTTATACCCGTCGCTGTCGCCGATGTGTTGATTAGATATGACGCTGGGAATGGGCCTGGAAATGGGTCTGGGTCTGGTTCTGGGACTGGGACGGGCTGATCGGACTGTGACGGATGTGCACGACCCGCAGAGACCATAAAGGCTATTAAAAAAAATAATAATAAAATAGCACCACACGATCCAGTCATTATGGTAAATGCCGTTGGACGTCAGTCACTGATCAGCTACGCTTCTCTGCAAAAGGGTGCTATTAAAATTAGTGTTAACCACATGAATAGTCATTTTTATGATATCTCGAAAATCCTAAAATGTTACATTTTCACAGGAATACTAACAGAGGATTGAAAACCAGATAAAAACTGAAAAAAACAATAAGGAACCCCTTCAAACCGCTTTTTCCTGCTTATAACAGATGCGTTAAATAAAATCGCACGTGCCTAATTAAATAGTGGCAAATTTAGGCTAGAACTAGATTACGTTCTATACAAGACTAATTTCTTTTCATAGAGCACCTTTTACGGAACAAATTAATTATAGTTTGCTTTAAGAACTCTATCTATATAGACAATTTAAGTAAAATGGGTTTATTATGAAAAAACATACCATAAATTTCACAGTGACATGTTCTTAATTAATTATATTTTTTATCAGTATTATTTAACATTCCCCATATTGACACTATCTTAGAGAAGTTTTAAACATAAATCAAATATTCTAAAAAGTTGTTAAGTCGCATTTTTATCAAATACAATAAATGAGCTCATTGAACGTGGAAAGTTTATTATCTTATATAATTAATTTTAAATCAAAGACAAATATGTTTATCTTATAGGAGTGTCAATAATAAAAAAGTATAATATTTATTTTTTCTAAGCAAGCATTTTATTTACGATAAAAAATAATTTTTTTTATTTAAACTCGATTATATAGTTTACAAAATATTTTTTTTTCGAGTGTGGCCAAGATGTTTGTTTCGTAAGGACGTTTCCTCAGACTTAGTTTGTATTAAAAGGCTGATAAATAATGCGACACAATTGCAATTTGTACTCTTGTATCTCCCATATCTGCGTCATATTTCCGCTTTATTATGGTACAATTTGTATCAATATTTTGCGGTCCATAAAGAAGATATTCCCGCCCATGAAGAGAATCTGTCGCTGACTTTGCACTTCAGAGCTGATATTATTAATGATCATGACTCGGCCGAAGAGCGGTGAAGATCGGTTTTGAGGGGGGATACACAAAGGCGCCCCAGTGACGTCACAGCGACGTCAGCGGACCAAATGGCGATATTGTCGGTGACTTTTGGGGCACCCACACGGGGGCTTTATCTTTAAGTAAGCAAAAGGCATTTTCTATGAAGCCCACGCCGCAGTGTCCACAGAGTGCCCACAATAACAAAACAATGCGAAGACAGTCTCGGGCCTTCAGTCCTCAGTTCCCATCTCAATGAGAAAAAAAAACAGAGAAAAAAACCCATCCATTCCATAAATGGAATGCGAAGAATAACTAAACAAGATCGTCCCTCGGGGCCTATCCCCCCCCCCCTTTTTTTGGGGTGAAACTATAATGACAACTGTGATAAGGCGCGGTGACAGGCGGTCGTCGGCTGAGTAGGATACCAGGAAATAAGAGGTCCAAGAATGCCAGGCCAAACACTGGAGATATCGGGCGAAACTAACAAACGCCCAGCATCATGTGGCTAATGATATATGCATGATATATGTATGTATGGCTGATAATGCCCCGACTTCTACGACTCTAAATATGAATGAAACTTGAGGTCGTTACGAGGAAGTACCGAGAATCGACGGATATGGAAAAATCCATTAAAATATGTTACAGGAATGGGAGCTTCATAGACACACTTAAAAACCATAAGCCCAATTTAAGATGGTAAAATATAAAATTAAAAAAATAGTAATACCTAGTTTGTTTTTTGATATATTCGGAATTTAGCAAGGGCATATTCACGAGCACATCTAAAACAAATCAAAGACAGTCCTCATAACAAACAGAGGTAAAGACGGAAGTTGAATAAGAATTGTATTCAAATGGGAATGGGAACTTGTAATGACATGCTAATAATATTGAAGTTTATCTTACATAGCAGTGGAGGCTGAATAAGAAGTGTATGCAAATGGTGCTGAGACTGAAATTAAAATGTAGTTTAACTGGGTCAACAATTAAATGATCCAAACTAGGATTTGATATATAAGATCAAAGTGTATCCTAAAAATTGGAGTACTTGTATAAGCATATTGCATTTAACCGAGACGTACATAAATAGCTCTATTATGATCCCAGACATTTCTTCATCTCAGAGGAATTTTATCAAGAGTGGTACTCGCAAACACGATCCCCGTGACTTGTGGAGTAATCCCCTCCGGTTCGAGGGCTCGTGTGTCATATAGACATATATATGAGTTTTAGTGGGAACGGTGACGTATGCGCGATATCGCCAAAGATCGCTTATCGCTCATTCCCCAGGAAAATAAAGAAGTCCGTAAGACAGAGCCTTATACAATTGACTTAGTCTGACGGCTGGGATCATCACAGATATAACATCGTATATAGTATATGGTATTAAGCACACTTCACCCTCGTGGGTTAAACAAAATAAAAGAAGAACAGGCCATTTCTGGGATCCCTCCGATTATTGCTTTTATGGCTCGTCGGCGGCGAGGGCATATATGTATACTATATATAAATGCCAGAGAGATAAACCCGCTTGATAAGCGCGTAACATTATTAACCAAACACGCACACACACACACACATAAGCTCAGACAACACACATATCCATATCTTTCGCCTACATATATACATATGCACGTGCATATAGGCGTCGACATATCCAGGTGGATTGCTTTATTATCGTTATCACGACTACGAAAATTCGGTTTCTAATACTTTTATTCGCTTTACAAACTTTCTGCCGTCTGTTGACAACAACAAGAACAAAACGGAAAAATCACAAAAAAGATGCCATTATATAAAGGTAAATATGTGCTGGCTTATATATGTACATAATATATATCTATAATACAATATACAGTTAACTAAGATAAGCTTTTTTTCGTCGCTGTCGCTGCCGTCGCTTTGTCGTTGTTCCAGTTCTAGATAAAAAAAAAGGAATGAGAACGATCCGACCCAAGGTTTTCGTATTTTGGTTGATATACGTATTTTTTTTTTATCAAGGCACCCCTTATTTTTCAACATCAGCACCACCATATCGTTCTCATTCCATTCACACACGCAAAAAAAAAAACACAGAATAATAATAATAATAATTGCAAACGGAAAGCGGAGAATACAAAAAAGACTTCTCCGAGCAACAGAACCTCATTTTAGTGATAAGATAAAAATCAAATTAATTAACAGCCTTTTAAGCAAACGCATACACTCGCACAAATTAATGCATATACACGGTGAGAAAAACTGATTAACTGATAAAGGGGATTACCATTATTCAGCTGTTTATCTTAAAGTAATATCAAAGGATCTCAAGGCTGGAAGATTTGTTTTGAAACTGATCAAAGCAAAGTGGAATCCTTTTTTCAGCAATTTCTAAAAACATACGATTTTCTTTAGATCAGTAATACAAAAAGATTTTCTTTCTATTTCATATTTAATAGGTATATTGCATAAGTCTTATTATAATAGTCTTTTCCTTTTGGTTTTCTTTTTAGTTATAAAGGTATTGCAGTTAATAAACTAGAATATATAATACTGCTCTAAAACAACATAGATAGGGATTATCGCACACTTTTTTTGAAGTGTTTTGCCCTTTCTAGCACCCGTTTCTCGCTGTGTATATGCACCAACCTGCTTATCTCGCTCGCTGCCATTCAGACCTGCCCTCATTCACTGCCCTTTTATGCTTTCGAAAGTAACAACAAAAAAAAAAAAAGGTTAACATTAGATTTACTAGACTGCTAGACTCTCCACGGGGAACGTGTCCTCTTGCCACCCGAATCGAAACTAGTCTAGTCTGAGATTTGCCTGGTTTGTGACGTCGTTGCGGGCGCCTACCTTCTTGGATCGATCCCGCTGGCGATCGCCAAGCTGCGTGGCGGCCAGGAGCTCGCTGATCTGTCGCTCCCGCTCGCGTTCGCGGTCGCGATCCCCCCGCTCGTAGTCATCCTGCTGGAGCAGCTCCTCCTCGTCGCGATCGCGATCGAGATCCTCCACATCGCGATCCTCCTCCTCCTCCTCCTCCTCCTCGTCGCCATCCTCCTCCTCCTCCTCCTCGCCGCTGAGGCTGCTGCTTTGGGTGCTGCTCTTCCTGGCCAACGCCACACGGACTCCATTCACAATGCACTCGCCACCGTCTAGGGCGGATATGGTGGAGCCACAATAGTACAGGTTGCTGCAACTGCTTGCCGCACTGACATCCGACTGGTTTTCGTCCTTGGCGCATCCCGGCGCCATTCCCACCGCTCCCGATCCTCCATGTCCTCCATGTCCTCCATGTCCTCCATGTCCATGTCCATGGGCTCCGCCGCCATGACCATGTCCCGCTTCCAGGGAGCAGCGACGTTGGCAACGCGCTCGCTGCAGACGAAAGTACTCCATCTCCTCCATGCTGATGCCGCAGGCGGTTATGTCATCGGAGTAGTCGCTGACCACCACGGAGGGGGTGCGTACGTAGCGCACTCCCAGGGGCAGTCCACTACCCCCCAGTTCGCTATAGACGCTCTGGGTGGACTCGCGTCTCGATCCCGGGGCGGCCACCACCCGCTCCTCCAGCAGAACCTTTGTGGGCACACCCACAATGGATTGGGCGCCGCCGGTGGGCGATGTCAGTGGTGAATCTGGCAGGGCTGTGGGTTCGGCCAGTGGCAGGAGAGCCGGTCGCAGTGGCAAATCCGTAACGGTTAGTGTGTTCCTTCGCTGAGGTGATGGTATCATACCCACATCCATGCAGACATCGTCCACATCCAGACCCAGAGCAGAGTCACTGCTGGCACAGCGTGTGACCCTTAGCTTCCGCTGGGGTGGCGACAAGGTGTTATCCTCGTTGTCACTGCTATATGGACTCAAGCCACCGCCGGTTACATTGCAACCCTCGTCCGAATTGGAGGCAGTGGCTCCGGCCACTGTCTTGGGCTCCCCCTCGTTCAGCTGTTGCTGCTGGACAATCATGGCCTGGAACTGATCGATCAGCTGTTGCACCGGCTTGCCTGGTTCCGTCTTGCAGCTGGGGTAATTGGTGCGGTAAGCGGTGCTGCCGTAAGTGCTTCTATAAGTGCTTCCGTACGTAGGGCTTCTGCAGGTGTTACTATCCACTTGTTTGGTGTCAAAAAAGGCCGCCTTCAATTGAGCCTTGCGAAGGGCCAACTTGTTGGAGAGCTCTTCACATGGATTACCAGCGAAGATCTCGTTTAGTCCAGTTTGCGGATTCGTCTGCGGTTCCTGGGTGGGTGTTGTCGCTTTAGCTCTGGCTGTGGCACTGGCTTTGGCTTTAGCTCCTATCTGCTCCGCTGCTCGCTGATAACTGAACGCCGTTGCCTCTGCCGCCGGCCATTTATTTTCAATTTTAACCGCTCTCGTCGTTTTCGCCCGCGCTGCCGACGCCAGCATAGGCGTCACCGTCGACGGCGGCGTCGTTATCTTTGGCATGACATCGAATTGGAAAGCGGGGGCGTCAGACGTTCGCGAAACCGTTCCCGAACCGTCGCACGCACTCATCTCACATGGATGATGGTTGGATCACGGGTAAGGCGGGGAAGGGGTTTTGGAAGGGGTTGGGAAGGGGTTTGGCAAGGGGTTGAGTGTAAGGAGTATAGCAGGCGAGGGAAAAAGGAAGCAGTTTTACTTTAGAAAAGAAGGTAATTTAAGAATATAAGGGACAGTGTTAAAGGGAACAATGATTTAGAAACAGTGATAAGGACAGAGTTTATAAATACAACCCAAGTAAGTTTGGGAAGGAATGTGTAGAGAGTAGGAATAGAAGTGATAATGAAGTTGGTAAAAATGAAGTTGAAATATGAAAGAATTTTATCAGAATGAGTTAAAGGAGGTAGAGAGATAGGGAGAAGTTAGAGCTATAGATAAGAATGCGCTGATTTATTAGGAAACAGAGTTAGTGGGAAGATTGATAAGGGTTAGATCTAAGTAACTAGTTGAGAGTGTTGGGTAAATGTGATGGAAAACGATTTAAAGCCGAGGTCCCGTATTAACTCGTTACTAACGCTGGCGTCCGGACAAATTCCACCGGATTTAGAGGTGAAAATGACTGCGGATTCCCCGGCAAACATTCTACGTCCGCACTTTCCGAATGGCACCTGTGCGCTGTCGTCGCAGAACTGAAATCGCTTTCTGCGGCTCTGCAGTTCTGCCCGTTTTCAGAGGGGCGGAGGAGAAGAATCGCGAAGAGCCGGGCGAGAGGGAGGTGGTGTGCTACGAAGAATTGTGGAGAAGAATTGTTCGGCGGAGGAGAATTGGTGTCGGAAGGGGGAGCAAAAGAGACGGCGAGCAGCTGTTGCGGGCGGGCTTATTATTGTTGATAGTTTTCTTCTATATATTTTTTTTTCTTTATTTTTTTTTTTTTTTTTTTTTTGGTTGCTTTGCCACTGTTCTCGTAATTCAGAGGTTGGTGCTACGACTGCTACTACTGTGGGGTAATTGTAATTGTGATCTTGAAACGTTGACGCAATGTGCAATGATCCCGCACGTACACACGCACACACCGGTAGCTGCTCCAATTGCCGCGCGTAATTGTAAATTGCATTTAAGCACAGAGCGGACACAGATACGGCACACAGACGCACGCACGCACACCAGCACACACAGCGACAGACTGACAGGCGATGCGACTCAGTGCAACAAAGCACAACAGCACCACTACAGGCCCACAGTCACGCAAACACCGACTTCAACGCACAATGGGACAAAACGGTGATTTATCGCCCCGAGTTCAGTCAAAAAAAAAACACACACTCACCCTCTCAGCTTACTGTGAACTATTCCCAGAAAACAATTAAAATAAAAATTATTCTCACGAAATCAGCTTTTATGGCGCTTACGCAAATAACTGGAATAATTATATCTTGACACTTAAAGTTTTTTCTTTATATTTCAAGTTAAAAAAAAACTTCAACTTATAGTTTAAAGGTCTTATAATTACATCCCCAAAAACTGACTAATCGGTTTAAATTAATAACTTATGCCGCCTGCTGATTTATTAGCCTAGTAATAAATATGAGTATTATACGGAAGTGTTAACAAATTAAGTTATTGTCTGTAATCAACTCTGGGAACATTTTCAAAAATAGAGATGTGTAACTTTATGTCTATAAATAAGTTTCCAGCTGGTTTTTTTCTTGTGATAGTTATAGCTATCAGACTTTGTGACTCAAATAATAATATTATATCGTTTCACTTCAAGTTTTCTCGGGAACAGTATTATTTTTATAAAAAAAAGAAAATAAATGGAGCCGATTAAATTCCTCGAAAATAAATCCGGGAATAGTCCACTTGAAACCGTTTTGCGTACATGACTTACGAAATAAGTCAGTTCACATGTACGTAGAACTAAACCACAAACCAACGACCTACGTCAAAACTGATTGTAGTTACAGAAATTCCGTTGCGGGTTATATAAGTGTCATTAGCTTAAAAATGGTTCTTACACTTTTGTGATACTTCCCCACAACATATGCTTATGTACTATATAAAAAGAAAATAAAAAAGTCAATTTCCCATCGACAGGTTTATGGACTAGAGGCCTATGTTTATTATCTGGGGATTTTGGCATGCCCTACGATAAGCACGTGATTCACCTGGTGCGAAATCCCCACCCACTCCATGGTGCGATGTTGATGATGATGATGTGATGGCCGTATAATGTTTATAATGATGATGATGATGGCTGACCCACGGTGCGGCATCGCACTTTGTCCAAAACGCCAGCGGCTGTGACGTCAGTCGCCGACGAACAACGCAGACGCAACAGCTCAGACAGTGTTTTTTTTTTGGGGGGGGGGGTGATTACTAAGTAGACAAGGGCGCGGTGATTACTCAACTCCTTACCAAGCCCCTTCCCCCATCGCTTCCTCGTATGTGGTATAAATAACAAGGGGCAATTAAAAAATGCAATTTTTTTTTTATTGTTTTATGTGATTTTCTGTCGTTTTTTCATGTTCTGGCTCGCTGTGCGTTGTTGTTTCTCTGTCTTTTTCATATACAGTGGTCGGCATAAGTATTTTGACAAAATAAAAGTTAAGTATACTCATAACTTGAATTTACTTCTTGTAAACTATAGGCATCAATGGAAAGGTAATTTCAATGCCGTTTGAATGATACAATACATTTCTTTACCCATTCAGTACTTATTGAAAAGGACGAATTTGTGTAAATCAACTTTGAAATTTAAAAAAAAAACTTTTTTCCTCGTCTTGAAAACTTAAATTTTTTGATGCAAAAAGTTTCTTCAAACAAAAATAATAGTAACTGCAAAAAGAATTTTTCAAATATCATTTTGCTTATATTTTTTATGATTTTTTGAAGGTGACAATGTCGGAAAAAATTTGTATGAAAAAGACAAAAATATGGCTCAAATGCCTGTTTTTAAGCATTTTCAAAAAATCATAAAAAATATAAGCAAAATGATATTTGAAAAATTCTTTTTGCAGTTACTATTATTTTTGTTTGAAGAAACTTTTTGCATCAAAAAATTTAAGTTTTCAAGACGAGGAAAAAAGTTTTTTTTTTAAATTTCAAAGTTGATTTACACAAATTCGTCCTTTTCAATAAGTACTGAATGGGTAAAGAAATGTATTGTATCATTCAAACGGCATTGAAATTACCTTTCCATTGATGCCTATAGTTTACAAGAAGTAAATTCAAGTTATGAGTATACTTAACTTTTATTTTGTCAAAATACTTATGCCGACCACTGTATTTCTGTATATACACATACAGTGGTCGGCATAAGTATTTTGACAAAATAAAAGTTAAGTATACTCATAACTTGAATTTACTTCTTGTAAACTATAGGCATCAATGGAAAGGTAATTTCAATGCCGTTTGAATGATACAATACATTTCTTTACCCATTCAGTACTTATTGAAAAGGACGAATTTGTGTAAATCAACTTTGAAATTTTAAAAAAAAACTTTTTTCCTCGTCTTGAAAACTTAAATTTTTTGATGCAAAAAGTTTCTTCAAACAAAAATAATAGTAACTGCAAAAAGAATTTTTCAAATATCATTATGCTTATATTTTTTATGAATTTTTGAAAATGCTTAAAAACAGGCATTTGAGCCATATTTTTGTCTTTTTCATACAAATTTTTTCCGACATTGTCACCTTCAAAAAATCATAAAAAATATAAGCATAATGATATTTGAAAAATTCTTTTTGCAGTTACTATTATTTTTGTTTGAAGAAACTTTTTGCATCAAAAAATTTAAGTTTTCAAGACGAGGAAAAAAGTTTTTTTTTTAAATTTCAAAGTTGATTTACACAAATTCGTCCTTTTCAATAAGTACTGAATGGGTAAAGAAATGTATTGTATCATTCAAACGGCATTGAAATTACCTTTCCATTGATGCCTATAGTTTACAAGAAGTAAATTCAAGTTATGAGTATACTTAACTTTTATTTTGTCAAAATACATATGCCGACCAGTGTAGATATACGTTATTTCTGTTGACTGACAAGACGCACGGACGCTAGTTGCTGACGCGGATAGGCACCGGCGGAATGACGTGGTAACAGCTTCAAGTCAGACACACACCCCCCCCCCCCCCCAGCTCTTTTGCGGTTGTGAAATCAAAACCACTTTAGGTTTACACACCTGCGATCGAGATCGATATACGGCTAAGTTTTGCGCTCGGCCAATTACGTCAATGCATTTGACGAGAGACGCTGGTAGTAGGCAACAAAAAAAAAAAAAAACTTTAAACTGAAAACTGAAAAAAAGGTGAGCGCAAATAAAAATAGTGAAGGATAATGACCAGTTGCATTCTCGCACTCTCGCCAGCTCTACGAATTCCCCTTCGTAGCGCCCGACGATTCTGCTGCCCCACTGACCGAAATCGGGGTTCCGAAGCTCGGAAAGCTTTCAAAGCCTCTTAAAGATTAGAGCTACCGGTTCGGATTTTTTCCAGATAGATTGCTACTCTAATCTGCCACGGTAATAGGTATACACTGTATCTAATTATCTAATTTGAATATATTTTAAAGCTTACATAAACCCTCTTATAAAATAATAATAGGGTTCGCTGTAAAACATTCAGAAACCCTAGAAACCCCTAGTCTTGAAGTTCGCCTAAATATTACTCATACGCCATGTGACGTTTAGAACAAAGGCCACCTTGCGTATGAGTAACATACATTAAAATGTCGCAACTTCAATAAAATAGAATTATCGAACTTGCACTATCTGAAACAGTTGCGCCGTTAAATGATTTAAAGCAAAAATCACCGCCTGGGATAATACTTAAACGTATTAAAAAATTACTCATACGACACGTACGCCAAGTGTTTTTTTTCTATTTCACAAAGGCTATGTATGAAAGCACAGGTTTTACGATAGTAAACTTAAAATAGCTTGTAAGCATTATTAAATAAAAACCGACAGTATTTTAACGTTATACTAAAATACAATATAAATTTAGGCAAGCCAAAATGTCAATACACTTGCAGTTTTACAGAACTATAAAGTGACTTCAATATTATATATAGAAAAAAGTATTAAAAAGCGAAATAAAGGCAAATATCATAAAAAACACAAGCTTTTTAAATATTTAACACTTAATTTCCAAAGCTAGGCATGGGTTAAAGTCGCCAGATGGGCTAGAATTTGTATACTGAGGCTTAAAAAAAAAGATTTCCAACGTTTTATGTTTTAGGCTCTAAGACTTTACTAGTTTCTTAAAAATCTGAATAGTGTACATTTCAAAATGGATAGTTCCTAAGAATTCGCGCTAGAACCAGCTATTTTCCGGCCACAATCCGACAGCTCTATCTTGGGCCGAGCTTACAAGCCGAGGGGCAGAGAGAGAAGACCAGAGAGCGGAGAAAAGGTGCTGGCCCAGCCATAAACTTTGCACATTTGCTTTCGGCCGCTATCCATGTTTTATGGCCATAGGCATACTACACACGCACACACACTCGGGCACAGCACAGCAGACACACACACACACGCACAATAGCCCGTTTTCCCAAAATGGTCAAAACGGGCCATTTGACGCGCGCATTCGCACACGCGTGAATTGTGTGCCGTTTACTGTGGCCCGCTCTATCCACTCCGACTTGGCTTTTTGGTTTTTTTTGTGCTTTTGGCCTGACATTGATATCATATCATGGGTGCATGTCTGTGCGCTGGCAGGGGCTTGAATTGGATTATGGTTCGGATTTGTTGGCTTAAGTGGCTCTGTTAATGGTGCTGGCACATGCTAATTACATTTGATTCGCCGCTTTTCGACTGCTCGTCGACGGTTCGACGCCCGGCGAACGCTTTTCGGTAACGGTCGGCGCGAGAGGCGACAACTCGGCGCAGGCGTTGCACACTAACTGATATTCGAAATTCGGCGACTCCGGGGCCAAGAGGCTTGGCCGCTTGGCCGCCTGCCTCACCTGCCTCGCCTGTCTCAGCTGTCGCACCTGACCGATCCGAGCTGCCATTAATCTGTGCGCAGCACTGGCGATTATAATTCAGCTCTCGGCCGCATAGCTGGAAAATCGCGCTGCCAGTCGAGCTGGCTTGTTCCTCAACTTTGGAGCAGGATGGGACATACAAATATGTATATATAAACCTATAAAACTCCTTTGAAACCAATGAACACCCTATAATACCAACTTTCAAGTGGCGCCCAAACAGGGACCATTGAATCTCTTTGGGTGATTATTATTCAACTTTCTGCTGCATAGCCCGTAAAACTTTGGTACAGGATGGGACATACAAATATATATATATATAAGCCTATAAAACTCCTCTAAAACCGATGGACTAAACTTTCAAGTGGCGCCCAAACAGGATCCATTGAATCTTTCTGGGTTTTTTTAAAACTTTTTTCCTCGTCTTGAAAACTAAAATTTTTTGATGCAAAAAGTTTCTTCAAACAAAAAAAATAGTTACTGCAAAAAGAATTTTTCAAAAATCACTTTGCTTATATTTTTTATCATTTTATGAAGGTGACAATGTCGGAAAAAATTTGTATGAAAAAAAGACAAATATGGCTCAAATGCGTGTTTCTAAACATTTTCAAAAAATCATAAAAAATATAAGCAAGCTGATTTTTCAAAAATTATTTTTGTAGTTACTATTATTTTTGTTTGGAGAAACTTTATGCATCAAAAAATTTAAGTTTTCAAGACGAGGAAAAAAGTGTATAGAGTAGATTTTCACACAAATTCGTCCTTTTCAATAAGTACTGAATGGGTCAAGAAAAGTATTGTATCATTCAAACGGCATTTAAATTACCATTCCATTGATGCCAAAGCTCACAAGAAGTAAGTTCATATTATGAGTATATTTAACTTTTGTTTCGTCAAAACACTTATGCCGACCAGTGTATATAAAAACTCTTAAACTCATCTGAAACCAAAGAACACGCTACAATTGAAACTTTTAACTGGCGCCCGAGCAAGGACCATTAAATCTTTTTGGGGGAAAAGTTCCTACGGCAGATCACTAAATTTGATGTAGTACCCGAGCATTAACATCATTGTACATATGTGCCTTAATTATTCTTTTAATTGTAACAGCCTTAGTTCACCTTTCACACAGCCTAGCCATGCATTCGATTTTGAGATTCGGAAACTGGAGTCTCAGTCACCATGGTATTTATAATATGCGCAGCACTAACGATTATATTTAAACGAAAAGCTGTGCCTTACAACTCCAAAAACAAGCCAAGCATTTCAAATTACTGCAAAAAACGAAATAAATATTTGTACACTCTGCAGAAGGTATTACAAACTAGAAGATTGCAACGCGAACTATCGGTCTATTTAAATACAAATCCGATGTGGAAATATAAATATGTTTAAACGTTTATAGCAGCCATAGTTTTAGCTCCAAGTTTAGCTGCCTTGTTTTAACTAAAAACTATCTTTCTAAAAACGTTTTAAGGTCGTAATAATATCAATATATTAGTTGATAATTGTATTTCCTTAAGAAGCCTGTCATTATTATTATTGAGCTTTATTAAATAAAAATTACAATAAAAAATAAATAATTTCTGGAAAGGGTACTCACACTTACATCTTTGAAGTAGGCAGCACATTTATGAAAGTACTTAATTGAGGCTGAGACCTTACCCTATTTTATTCCATTTCGTTTGAACAGAATAATTTTTAAATTCACGATTCCAAGGAAAATATTGAATTAAAATCCTGTTCTGATCCCCACCATCATAAAGCTTCCAATATTCCAGCGCAAAAGTTTAATTTGCCCTTAAGGAACTGAAAAAAGTAAAAACATTATTTTAAACAAATTATTTTGACTTTATTTGCATAAACACAACTTGGAAACTATTTTATCAGCATAAGTGTACTCACAAATTACAAAATATAGCCTTGCTGCTGTGTCTGAGTGTGATTTAGTCTAGTTTAAGTGTTAGTTGTGGGATATATTGGGTTTTCGGGAGTGTTTAACCTGAGTAAGAAGCGCAACTGTCGACTGCGGCTTCCAAAGTGTAGGTAGGGATTGACAAATAAAAAAAAGTGTAGTTTGATGGCGGAAACAAAGTAAGTTAGTAGTAAAAACAATTGAAGGAGTGGGTATGATTGGTGGGTGATTGGTGGTCGGTCTTTACCGATGGCGTCGCTCCCGCTCTTCGTAGTGTTCGTTGTGCCGGCTCTTGTTGCTCCGTTCGTAGCCACCTCCACCACCGCCATCTCGCTTGCGATCGTGCCTTTCTGAGCGGTGGCGACTCCGGCTGCGGCTTCTGCTGCGACTGCGCGAGCTTTGTCTGTGCTTGTGCTTCTTCTTGTGCTTGCTGCGATGGCGGTCGTAGTCCTTCTCCTTGTCCCGCACCCGGTCTCTTTCCCTTTCCCGCTCGCCGCCGCCGCCACCGTAAGGCATCTGTGGCGGCAGTGGTGCCGGTGGGTAATCCTCGTAGCCGCCGCGACCTCGGGCATAGGACGATCCCGAGGCGGCGGCATAGTAGTCACGATCGTCATGATCGTTGCGGTAGTTCATCGGTGGGGGGTAGGCATTGGGCCGTGAGCCAGAGCCCGCCATGGCATGACCACCGCCACGGCCGCCGCCGCCGCCTCCACGATCCATGCCCGCACCAGCCTCCTGGTACTCCTGGTAGTCGGCATCCTGCCCAGCGGCTCCAGGGCCACCACCACCAGCGCCCTGAGCCGCCGCCGCCGCCCGACCCGTGCTCAGCTGGTTGACGGTCAGACCCTGCTCCCTGCAGTATTGCTCTATCTTCTTCTCAATTTGCTTTTGAATCGGAACGGGGATGCGCGGAAAAAGCGTGGAGAACCAGTCCAGCTTGGTCATAAACTGGTAGACCATCTGGCCTATGGTTAAGACCTGCAAATGGCTAAGTTAGTACCGAGTTCGCTCCAAAGTGGTGTTGGGTACGTGTGATTGGTGGCTCATACAGTTGACTCACCTGGCCGCCGCCCGCCTTCACGTCGATCTCCTCCTCGTCCTGCAGATAGTCCTCATACCAGTCGTACAGGTCACTCGGTGGTTGCGTGTATCGCAAGTACATGAAGCCTGGGACAAGGATTGAAAAGGAGACACTTGGAATTAGAAACGTTTTAAGGAGTCGATCTTGTGGTTGGCCAAAGGAGGATGTGTATTTCATGGTAGGGTGGCTCGATTTGTTTGACGGACATTTCTTGAAACCCAGACAAACAGTATTACTTTAAGATCAATATAAAATATTTCCTGCGTTTTTAAAGATTTTTGTCTTGCAAATTTTATTGATTCCTTCTCATTCAAATTTATTGAGTTGCTCATCCAAGACATGCAACAAAAATTATGGAACAAAAAACAGTGGATTTAAAAATGAAAATCGGTTTTCCAATAAATGTACTTTGTAACAGGCAAATGTGTCATGGATAGGAAAAGGAACTTCTATAATACTGTATATAAGAAATTCTGAAAATGCCAGGAAATTCAAGATTGTATTAATGAAATTGAAATTATTAAAAGGCTGAATGAATTACTTGGAAAAAATCAGTACAAATATGGAAGGTAATCGGAATGCTTGATAAAAAAATATAAGTGTTTTCACTTAACAAGTATGATATCGTTTACCTTCGCAGGCAGATGTAAGGAGATGCTAGGTCCTCTTCTCGCACAAGGCACAACTTGAAATTGTAAATGAAACGAGCCTGTTGTTCAGTCCATAGAATACCTTCCACCACTCCGATTCAAAGGCCTTTCGACTGGCCTTCTCTTATATATGTGGCTTGCAACCGTCCAAATCGACCCACCCTGGTTGTTTTTTCTTTTTTTTGGGGTGATGTTTGGTGTGCTTTTGGTGTGCTGAGGAAGCAGGAGCAAGCGACGGCATATGTGACGGCTGAACTCATGCGACTTACCAACACCTACCTAGTGCCCGGATGTAGGCCGAGTCTGTGTGGTTGAGCAGTCCATTGATCTGCTTCCGGGTCAGGCGCAGCGTGTATAGCTTGTAGAGCAGGCAGTATGCCGTGGACACGATGCCGCCGGCGCCAACGCCGCGCACCTGGAAATGATTAGAAGGTACAGAGATGAGTACGCTTGCCCATGGGGATTCCTCGAAGCATCGCCAACGATTAGCGCTACATTTCATAAACCACTCACACCGCCGCACATGCCCGTTTGTCCGGACGTTTTGCGGGATCCGCGCTCCCAGGGCTCCATGTGCTTCACCTGGTAGTAGATCTCGTCGACCACTTCATGGTAGGTTTTCAGCTTGAACAAGTGGACTGTCGTCGGTGGAAACGGAGACGGGGAGAGAAAAAGGCGGGTTACACTGGGCAGACAGCCACGGATAAGAGGTAAAACGCACCTTTAAAGTAGCTGGAGCTCTGGATGTTGGCCAGGATCAGGGGATTCAGGTTCATCGAGGTCTCGTTGCCCCAGAAGGGCAGCGTGTTGTGCTGCTTGCCCACGCCGGCCTTCTTGCCACCGCCGCCGCCGGCCGAAGATGACGCCGAATAATCTGCACGAGACGCCGCCATCAATGAAACGCTCGCGGGGATTGGCTCCGCCATGTCTACTCACCCTCGTCCATGCCTACTGCTTGTCCACAACTGGTCGCATCAATTTCACGGCTGTCGGAGTGTTGTGCGCGCGGAAAAATGCGAAAAATGCACGCACTTTTTGCAATTTGCATGCGAGAAAATGCCCAAACCAAATTGGCGATGTGTATGCGTTAGCTATCGGTGAGTTATCGGTGCGTTATCGACAGCGCTAGAGCGGGCTACTTTTAAGGTCACTTCTTCGGACGTGACCGTTCACCCAGAGTCACGCTTTTGCTGATATCACAAAAAAGTACGTTACATTTATAAATTATGTTCAAGATTTCTATCTCAAAATATTTAAAATTTTGATAAAAATCAATTTCAAGTTAGGTTGTTCTCGCTGGTTACTGAGAGTTTTCTAAAAATATTATATTTTTAAGTAATTGACTTGGTAAGTTTTTTTTCCCAGAAATAATAATTTGTATTTAATTAAAAACTAACCTTGTTCGTGTCACAAACTACAAGAAATTTTGGCTTATAAAATTTTTAGACTCTAATAAAAATATTCCAGTGACTTGCAGAGTGACCAGAGCTGGCAGAGACGAGTTTTTATTGGCTTTCGCCAAGCGGTCACACCCGAATACGAATCCAATCCGCATATTCGCATCCGCATCTGCATCCCCGTCGAGGAAGTGGCCAATCCGCCGACCATGTCGCCCAAATACACACATGCGATTGTGGCCAGGTGAGTGGAGCCCAGATCCTGATCCATTTCCGCTGCATTCTGAGTGGCGGATCCGATCCGGAGGAGGGAGTGCCCCAGTGGCGCGGAATTAGGTCACCCAACCAATCGTTCGTGGGTACACATGCCAGTGGGTAGTGGGTGGGGCCGCACCTCCACCTCCCAACCACCCAAATCCTAGGAACCAGGCTTTAGGATGCCTTGGTTAAATCTTATTATCTAAAATGTTGTGTCCCTGCACTTTTTCCAAGTGATTTTGGTGATAGAGTATTGTCCCTCCCAAGATAGGTCCTTGATATAAGGTAGGGTTACAAATCGTATCCCTTTAAGTAAGTAGGTGGCTAACTACCCCTGTGTATTTCTAGATAATTTGAATATTCATATCAGTTTTATTTAGAAAATGGAGTTAAAAAACTACAGAAGTATCTCAAACTCAAAAGGTTCTGTGCTCTAAAACAAATCAAAAACACTCCTATCCAGTATTCAACTTCTAACAGATATTGCAGCTGCTTTCTATACTACGTTTATAATATCTTTTTAAAACTAAAGATTTAATTTAATATGTGGGTAAGTCACCCAGTTCTATCCTAGTCAACCTATTAGTAAACTTGTAGTTTAAATAGCACATCAAGCTTAATTAGGGTGCAACGAACTGACCAAGACTTTCTGTAATAAGCATACACATAGGTATATTGGGTACACATCTCTATCAATTACTCGTTTACCCACTCAGACGCTCTGGCATTTCCCCTCAATTGACAGAGCCATTGTTAAACGCTTTAAATCCGCCGTAGAATCTCGGATGCGCTGCTGGAGAAAGGGGAGTTCAACGTGCAGCTGGCCAAGCAGCAGCACGAGCAGTACTGCACGCTCCTGAGGTCCATTGGCCTGGACGTGATCGAGCTACCGCCGGATGACCAGCTGCCCGAGGGCGTCTTCGTGGAGAACAGTGCCGTGATCTGCAATGGAGTGGCCCTGATTGGGAGATCGGAGCATGCCAAGAGGCGACGCGAGGCCGAGAGCATGGCCATTATCCTTAAAAAGGAGCTGGACATTCCGGTTATCGAGCTTGACGACCTGAATGCGCAGCTGGATGGCGGAGATGTGCTTTTTACGGGTAGGTTTTGATCAAAGCCTACCATTTGCTGCCAAATTTCATCATAAATATTATTTAAGGACGCGAGTTCTTTGTGGGCATCTCTGGTTTCACCAACGAGGAGGGCGCCAGGGCGGTGGCCATGGCCTTTCCCGAGTATCCTGTGACGCCGATTCGGGTAAATACATAAGATTGTTTATAAAGATTCTCTATTAAGTCAGCGAACATATGCATATGCTATAAGTATCTTATGGATAAACTGAATTATTATACCTCACGTCTATAAAAATGATCATTTTAACATTCTTTAAATCATTTAACAACCCGTTTCTTCTGTTACTTATATATCTTATCTTATTATAAGATAAGAAATAAGGTATGATCTCTTGTTTGTAAAGATCATATATTAAATCAGCAAACATATGCATCTTCTATGAGTATCTTATAGATATGATAGATTATTATACCTTAAAAGTATAATAATTAGAGATTTAATATTATTATAATCATTTAACAACACATTTCATACATCTCATTATGTTCTGGGACACCTAATTTGATATTATATTGTCTATAAAGTGTGTAACTTATTAATGTTTATATTACACCCACCTACGTGCCCATTCCATCCAGGTAAACGGCTCCAAGAGGCTGAAGTACTATGTGACCATGGCGGGACCGGATGTGCTGGCCGTGAGCACTAGTGCCACCTGCCAGGACATCGTGAAGCGGATGGAGCGGGTAGGTAGCTTCACCTACCAAAAGTTGACTTTGCCCGATGAGGCGGCGGCTAACATGCTGTACATCAACGGAACGATCGTACACAGATCTCCGACGGAGATTCCACAAGCCCACAAGGTCAGCATCTTTCGTCACCCCGTTCTAATTAAAAAAAAATACCGAGCTAATTGATCTATCAACTTGTTTTTCGGACAGACTATAAAAGAGAAAATCGACATTCCAACACGCAACATAAATATTAGCGAATTTAGCCAATATTCCAGCGGACTGACCTCGTCGTGTTTGTTGCTGCGACGCTGGAAGTCCATACGGAGCTTATGAATCTCTGGGAGCTGATGGAGAATCACCCAACCGGAGTGAGATGAAGCATTGCCATGAGAAACATGCACAACAGGCCCGGGGAGCAGGTGCATCCTGCTCTGTCCAGGCATCAGCAATATCGTATTATCTTATTATAGTTTATGCACTTATCTTGTTATTGTTACTACTTAAGATTAAACCCCTAACGCTAATCAAACTGATTGTCGAGGCGATGCCGCTGATGTTACTTTCCAACTCTGTGTTACTTTATAAATTGTGTAACTTAACCACTGTTGGAAAGTAGCGTCATTCTCATCAAGATGATCAGTACTCCTTACACTCCATGACGATGTTGAACAAATATCATTGTATTATTATGATAAAATTGCTATTATAAATTGTATCTACTTTACAAGTAGTTTGTTGAATGTGTTCAGTGTCAGTCCCGGTAATAAATGCAACATTTGTAATCTCTTTATAAACTTAAAAACGTCCCCAAAAATGTTTTAGTTATTGGTCGAAAGATCGTTTGGGAAAGTTAACTCCTTAAATATTATGAACCTATTAAAAAAACGTTAGTTATTTTAAGTGAACATTTCATTTATTTATATCTAAATATAAACTTAGCCTACATTTAAATGGATTTCGCTTTGTCTGAATTTAAAACTTATTAAATGTGTGTAGGACTCTTGGGGTGGGTTGGGTTGGTGTTTGGTGATTTCTAGGCGTTGTGATGAAATGCAGTACGATGTAGCCTAGTGACCAGCTAATGGACTCTGATTGGATGAAGTTTTCTCCGGTGAGTTTGAAACTGGGTGCGTTTAGTGGAGTAATACTAGTCATAATAATAAATAGGGGGGCCTTACTATAATTACAAGTTCAGTTAGCTGGGTTTTGAGTGGGCGAACTTAGGATATAAGCACTCTGGATATATAAAAGTCTGATATATGTTGGCGAGTGTCAGTGGGTTGAGTACAAAACGTGAAACAGGAATACTTTGGCATTGGCACGTTAACCATTTGTTTGCCGGCCAAGCGGGGAGACGGGTGGGATTTCGGGTGTTATACATCTTGTATATATTCTATATACATCTAACTAGGGGCGGGCTGAGTGGGTTGAGCTAGCTGGGGAAGGCGCGTGGCTCGTTGGCTGCCCTGGGATCGATGTACGAGATCACGCTGCTCTGGCTGCTATCGTCCTCCATCGTCTCGTTCAGATTTTCGTTGTGGGAATTGCTCAGCGGCTTGGCTTCCATCTCCTTTTCCCGTTCTCGCTCTCTTTCCCTTTCGAAGCGCTCGACGGCCTCCTGTTTGCTCCTCAGCGGACTGCGGCACTTGATGGCCTCGTACAGCTCATCGATGGAGGTGTCCTGGTCGTGGTCGTGATGGTGATCCTGCTCGGGATCTCCCGCCACCCTTTCACCACCCGTGGCGGCCACAAACTCATCGTCGAACTCATTCAGCACATCCACATCGGCATCGCTGGCATTCGAGGATTGATAGCAGCGAAAATCATCGGTTAGGGTTAAATTCAGATCGTTGTCCGCCTGGGGAGCATAGAGCCCATGACTACGAATGCTGATCTCCGAGTTCTGGTAGTTTAGATCGCTCTCGTTCGTCGGACTGCCGGAGAGCAGGCGTCCATCGTCCTCCGTGTCCACCGATGTTGCCGGATGGTGCGCCTTTAGCTGGCTGAGATTGCTGCTGGAGCAGGAGTACACCTGGCGCAACTGCTGCTCTTCCAGCGTGCTGGCCTCGTTGATGGACAGCTGGCTGGACTCTTCCTGGTCGCCCAGGTTATCCAATCCGGGCGAGTTTACGCCACCGCCTCCACCGCCAGCCAGCATCTCACTGATATTGTTCAGCGACTTGGATTGCTGCTGCTGACTGAAACGGATCAGGACACTAGGAAAGTCATCGTCCAATTGGATGCTATTGCTGGTGGTCACTTGGAGCGAGTTAGACACATATATCTCGTGCTTCTGCAGCAGCGGTTCTTCTAGGCTGACTTCCGGCAGGCCCAGACTATTCATGGCCTCCAAACTGGGCTGCTTAACGGGTGTGGAGCTGATGGGTTGTTGGGAGGGTCCTCGGTTTCGGAACAGGCTGCTCATCCCACTGGCCGGTGGCAAGGTATTGGCATACAAAGGAGCATGTTCGTCCAGAGAACTGGCATCTTCCTCCTCGAGTTCGGGCTCGGGTTCCTCGACCGTTGCGGTCGCCTGAGCGTGCTCTTCCTCCTCCTCTTCATCGTCATCCTGCTCATGCAGAGTTTCATCCAGCAGGGAAGGTGTTCTGGTGCGACCATTGGCCCTCAGTTTGATCACCTCATGCTGCGGAGTCAACGTCTCCGGGATGTTTGTGTAGATATTGGCCTGCATGATCTTGGACGCCGACGAGGCGCTGGTCGGCACAAAGCGTTTGAACTGCATGGAATCCCCCCCGGAACCCATACCCATTCCATGTTCCTTTGGAGCTCCAGCCATGGGCGAGCCCTGGTTCTTGTAGTGCAGATTAGTGTTGTTTATCTTGCTGCCGCCCGCCAGCAGAGTCATGGCATTGTGGTGTCTGCTGTACAGCTGCTCCGAACTGGCATCGCTTAGGCTGTGCTGGCTGTGGAGCTGCATTTGCATCTGCATCTGGAGCTGCATCTGCGGCATCGTCTGGCGCTGCAGCTCGAAGTTGTTCCGCTTGGCCAGGCGCTTCTGCTTCTTGAAGAACTTTCGGGCCACATTGATTTGATTGGGATTGTAGAAGAGCTCCGCCGAGGGTATGAGGTCGTGACTGGATCCATGGAGAAGGGCATTAAGGCTGTGAGGCGGGACTGATCCTCCTCCTCCTGAGCCAGATACTCCGCCGGCTGCTGCTCCACCTCCAGCTCCCTGCTGGCCGCTGGTGTTGTTAATAATAGTAACGCCCCCTGCTCCGTTGGCCTGAAGCAGCTGCTCCTGCTGGCTTCTCGTTTGACTTCTCGTCTGGCTGCGCATGCTCCTCGAACACTGGCTATTCGAGCGTGATCCCGCCGAGTTGTTTGCCTCGTACAAGCTGCCAGGACCGGGATTCGCCTTGTAGGCCACAATGGAGTTGCTGATCATGGCCGTTCCGGGTCCGGGCATCATTCCCGACGGGTGTGCGCCCCTCGCCTGGCTACCATTGTTGTACGTTACCAACTTGGCAGGTCTGCTGCGTCCATCTCTGCCCTGCGACCAGGCCTGACGGGCATCGTTCCGGCTCAGGTTGTAGAAAATCAGCAGGAAAATGCCTAGACACGAACAGCAGCCGGCAAAGAATATAACATAGAGCTCCTGGCCACCATTTACGTAAGCGGCGGCGGATAACCAGGCGCCGGCATACAAGACCAGGAAAATGAAGTGACCACGCAGATGGGAAAGATTCGAGCGCTCGAAATCGTCCACAATGCTGCTCAGAGGATTGCTCAGCGTGCTGTACTGTTCCTGCATGTGATCCTGCTCCTTGCGACCGCCGTGGTTGCCCGAACCGCCTCCAATCGCAGCTGTGGTGGCACTACCATTCGCATCCAGCCAATCCAGATCGATGTGCTCCGTGGCCTGCGTGTTGTTATCGGAGTACTGGCGATGCTGCTGCTGTTGCATTTGCAGTTGCAGCACATTAACCGCCTGCTGACTCAGTTGGTAGTATATGCACAGAGCCAAAATGCCGCAGAAGATCACAAGGATGACGGCTGGCACAAGGAGAGCGTTCAGTGTGGTTGCACTGTGCAGGAAACAAAAATCGTAGGTGGCATATTCCGACAGATTCACGGCACTGCTGATGCCACAGATGAGCAGGGCAATGCCCCAGCCCACCAGGTAGATGCCCAGTATGGGTTTTCGCTCTCGCTCCCGCTGCGGCTCCATATCCTGGCCCTGGCACTGACCTTGTCCCGAGCTTGTCGTCTTCGTCAGCCGTTTGTACATACTACTCAGGCTCACACACACCCACAGCAATACGCACAAGCCGAGGTAGTGCATCAGCAATCCCAGCAGACGACACTGAGGCTGGCTGGAGGTTTGGTAGATTCCCAGCGAGAATGCCAGAGCCAGTGCACCTAGGGCCAACCACGTATTGACCAGAGCATGCCGCTGCACCCGGTTGATCCGCACAGCTCTGCCGAAAACAGCAAAAGTCACCGCATTGAAGGCGCAACAGGCGAAGAGTAGGCCGCATCCAGCGTAGACCGCAGCCGGTGGATGCCGAAACATGGCGCCCGACTCCTCGCTTCGGAAATCATTCAGATACCGACTCCTTTGAAGCAGCCCATAGTATCCCGTGCGACTGCAACTGAACATGACCAGGGTGCGATGCTGGTAGTGCTGCTGGCAAACGCTCGGCTCCCAGCGCTGCTCCTCCACATCCCACCAAGCGGGTTGGGGCGCACTCAGTGGATTGTGATACGGGTGTGCCCTTAGCATCACGGTCACTCTTTGCTGGTACACGTCCTCCTCCGGATCTAGTTCGTTTTCGGCCCGAAACTGAACGGCTTCTCCTTCGCTGCTGTATGCCAAAATACCAATGATGGCAGAGGACAAGGATTCATTGTGGCTTCCCCTCAGATTGGGCAGCAGTTTGCCATTCCTGTGCAGCGAGATCATCAAGCGGAGACTGCGAATGGGCGAGGCAGTCGGTGAACTTGCAGAGCTATTTCCAATCACGCTGTAGGGCAGCTGGATGGCAGCATCGATATCGCCATGCTCGTACATGGGTATCGTGTCGTTGGCGCTATTGCACTGGAAGCCCCGCGGACTCTGCTCCAGCCAAACGCAGGACAAGCTAACAAAGGCATCCAAACTAATGTTGAAGAACTCCACGAAGAGGTTGCGCTGCTGGGCCAGCGATCCCCGCCAGGGTATCATCTCCGCGGGTAGCGGTTCCGCCTGGGTGCTGGCCAAGGCCAATCGCATGGCCGACGATTCCACCACGTGCAGCAGCCGCTGGCCAGTGCCCTGCTCGGATTGTGCGGCTCGAAAGAGATGCGCCGGTAGGTTGAGCAGCTGCGAAACGATGTCCATCAGCAGATGACTGATCTCCTGCTGCTGCTGTGGCTGCTCCAGTTGATCCAAGTACTTGACCAATGTGCGAGCAATGTACTCCAGGTCCATGGGATCTCGTATGCGATTCAGTTGGGTCTGCGCCTGCGTAAAGTTGTGCAAACGGCGGGCAATCTCCAGGGCATTTTGACCCTTCGTCAGGGTAAGATTCACCTTGGCAAACTGCTCCAGAATGCGTGTGGTCTCGCTAACGTAGACACAACTCTCCGTATCCAAATTGAGCCACTCCCCGGACGGTCCGCACTCGTGCGAGGCTCGACGGGCTTGGGTGGCATCGCTGGGCTCCTCCACGCACTCCTGCAGCACAGTCTCGCCCCGCATCGTCCTGGGCCAGTGGTAGGTGCCCTTGTTCGTGTGCACCACACGCGCTTCACAGTACAGCGTCCCCTTGGCCACCACATGAAGGACGATGGCCTGCGAGAGATTCGCCTGCTGGCTGCGCAGCGTACAGTCCCACATCCCCGTGTGATTCTGTGTAAGGCTAGCGATGCGCAGGACCGACTGCAGGATGCCCGAGTCCGTTGAGTGGCCCGTCTCCAGGTTCACATCGCCGAAAACCTTGATGGGATCATGGTAAATGATATCCTCGGTGGAGTTTTTCGCCCGTATCTTATCCGACCATCCCCAAAACACATAGGCCTTGGTGGGCAGATCCTCGCTCTCCCTGGGAGCTCCGATGGCCACCCGCGGGGCATAGCACTTTAGCTGCAGTTCATCGCCCTCGAATGCCACCTGATTCTGGCTGGGAATCAGCTCGAGCAACGGCTGCAGCAGCGTCTCGCAATGGAAATCCTTGCCCACCCGCAGTTTCTTCAGCGGCATGCCGCGAAAGTTGCCGGGGGATTCGCATTTCGGGGGCGGCTGGAGGCGCACTTCGTGTCTGGTCGACCAGGCAATCAACCAGATTAAACCGCAATCGCAGGCCAAGGGATTTCCAGACAGATCGCTGTGAATGGTAAGGTGGAAATAGGTTAAGAAGGATGACCATAATGGTGTACTTAAGTTCTACTTGTTATTGCGAACATGAAGATCATTTACAAATTCTTTTATCAATAGGTCCTTATAAATACATCTGTAGCAAAGCCCTTTTACTATAGACCAAATATTACTTCATTATATCCAACCGATTCTTAAAAACTGATTTAACTAAACATAATAATAGGACATCTTGAGCTGTACATCCCAGTTTTTAGACTGTAAAACATAGTTATCATCTTCCTACAATCTTTACATCTACAACATACGTGAGATTCATTCACTAAGCTCAGCCAATCCTTTAAAACAGCTTTACCTAAACCAAATACAAGGCTATGTTGAGCTGTGCATACTGTTAGAGCCTCATAATACCAGATTTTAGACTATAAGGCATAGCTATCTTCTTCCTACAATGCTTATATCTACAATATCCGACTTACAGCAGCCTGAGCTTGGTCATAAATTCGAAGGTGCCCTCGTAGATGTGGCTAATGGCATTCCCCGCCAGCTTCAGCTTCTCCAGATGGGGCAGACTCCTGCCAAAGGTATTCATATCCAGCTCGGTGAGGAGATTGTAGGACAGATCCAAGCGCCTGAGATCCGTAAAGTTTGCGAAATCCGTGGCGTTAATCTGCGCAATGGAGTTCTTGCTGGCATTGCTATAAAAAGGGGGTTGTATATTAGTATATTTAGTAAGGGGATGCCAAAGGGGGTTATCCCAGGTCTTGGCTTACATGCTGACCACGCTGGACATCACATCCTCTCCGAATTCCAGTTCCCGCCAGTTGGTTATCTGCTGCTCATCGCAGCGAACTTTTAGGCTGTGTATGTTCTCGGATATATTGCGGCAGCTGCATTTTCGTGGGCAGGATGGCGTTGCCGGTCCCGAGGAGATGGCTGTTTCCGGATTTTGGGGATTTTCCGTTTTTGAACTCGACTGCACCTGACCCCCCTCTGCCGCAGTCGACGTCGCAGTCGACGTCGCAGTCGGCGTCTGATTCAGGAACAACAACAACAGCAGCAGCAGGAGGGGCAGCGTCGCAGAAGGAGGTGGGGGGCGATCTCCACGCCCCTCGTTCGTTTGGCCGCCCATTTTCAAGCGCGGCGTTTGATTACATGCCGGGCGTGGTGCACATTTAATTAATGAATTTTATATTTCCACAAATGCATAATAAACAACACACTGCGCTTTTTTTGTACAAAAAAAAGTGTTACCCTACGCCTTAAATGTTCTAAGTTTTAATGGCGGTGGGAGTGTTCTTGTACCTGCGTGCTATCGATAGTTGTGCCCAAGCGGTGTATCGATACTTCAGTGGCTGGCAAACTGTGGCTTGTGTCCTTGCTAAATGTGGAGGGAAACTCCGCTATTTGAAAAAAGTATCACAAATTTTTATTAAACAAATTAAAATTGAAATTGTAACAAAAACTTAATTATACTCATTTAATATAACTTTTTAACCTTTTTTTTGGAAAGTATTTTGTTATCTGTATATCTAGAAAAACTCCCATTATTATTAGTTTTATTAAGGGATAATTAGCAACTCACATTTTAAGACCCCCTTTAAAAGTCGAAAAAAAGGGCTTACAATTTAAAATTAGTTTATTTTGAGCCAACTGGGCGGCTTGGTTCGGTCCGGGTTCATGACCCCGCCGCGCCGCCGCACAACCAACGTAATTATGCAAAAAAAAGAAGCACACGCACAAACAGATATCGAGATTACGAAAAACAGGTTTCCATCTTTAGAACTTAGAGCTATTTTTGAATGTTGCCTAAACGATGATCAGTGGAGAGGGGAATAGAGGGTCCAAGTGCTGGAGCTGGCTAACCCCTACGCCAGCTTGCCATTGTGCGCCGCCCTGTACTTGGACAACTTGTCCATGTACTCGGCATGCCGCTCCAAGGTGGCCAGCAGACCCTCCGTATTCACGGGCGATTCCTCTGGGCCGTAGTTGATCAACTGATCATTCAGCGTGGTCATTGTGCCGCCCAGGGCATTCAGTATGGCATCCCCCGCGCAAATGTCCCACTTCTTGATCTTGGAGGTGTGCAGATAGGCAGTGGCATTGTTGGCCACCACTTGGAGCACCTTGTAGCCCGCACCCGCCGCCGTCAGCAGGTTGACATCCTCGCCAAAGATGCCACGGGCCAAATCCTTGGCACCCGCCGTGTGCGAACGTGAGACTGTGATAATGGGCGCCTGGTTGTCCGGAGCATGCTGCGGATGCAGACTGGCCAGATACTCCGACATCGAGTTGCCCACCCAGGCCCAGGCCGTTTGGCCATTGAAGGGGCTGTGGATCACGCCGATGATGGGTCTGCCGGCCACCGCCACGCACACCATGGTGGTCACATACTCGTACAGCTCCTCTGCGAATGGGAAAGCAAGCAATTAGTATGCATCATAGTTATCATACTTTACAGGCTTAAACGTAGAACTCTTATTTGAATTGACAGACAAATATTGAAAGTACAAATTCAAATTCTTTAGAGAATATCACATGAACATGTATTCAAGCTAAGAGACTTTGGCGGGAGATCCCTGCCCATCCTCACCGGTGAACTCCTTGGTGGCATCGAGGGGATCCACCCAGACGGTGACATCCTGCGCATTCACAGCTACATCCGGGATCTGTGCGGTTTCGTGGAGCACCGTGGGATCCAGATCGTAGCTGTGCGCCTGCTTGCAGTGCTCCTTGTCCTCCTCGGAGAAGATTTGTACGCGGGGAAAGATGCGCTGTAGGCCCTGCTTCATCACACAATGCGAACGGCCATCGGCGTCCGTGAAGGGGTCATTGACGCCCTCGTCCGTCTTGCCCTTGCTGCGCTCCTTCAGCTTGCGACTACGGGCCACATCGAGGACCTCCAGGCCGCCACGCTGGGCAGCCTGAATGGCTGCGATCAGCATTTTGCGAAGATTAACCCGATTGGGATTCTCGCTGCGCAGCAGGCCATAGATCGCCGGCCGTTCCTCCTGGTGGAAATTGAGGAAATAGACCAGGACGATGGTCAGCAGGATGGCCACAATGGTGGCGGGCAGCCGGTTGATGCGTATGGAGCGTCCGTTCATCTTCGCCTCGCTCATGGATCGCCGGATTCCTATAGACGCGCTATGTGTGTGTGTTGTGTATATTTGTGCGCATTTGCCAGATCATCAGATCGCGATCAACCAGATGCTATCTTGAAAAAACCCTCTCCAGAACTGAAACGAAGTGAAGAACACTCGTTGGTGGCGTTGCGTCGGTGGGCGGGCGGGGGGTTACAGGTGTTTTTCGTATCTTCGGGAGGGGGTGGGCACAGGTGTGCGGTGCGCCGGGAGCTATGCTCTGTGCTGCTCTGTTCTAGTCCACGTCCACGTTGCGCGTTTTTCCCCCCAACCAACATAACAAAGGGGGCCCAAACAAAACCAAACAATAACAAGCTGGCGATGGCCGGGAGTCGATAGGTCTGCGATGCTATCGATAGTTCTGCCGAAAATTACTAATTTATTAACTGGTTTAAGTACTTAGTTGTACACAATAATAAATAAGGTCTTAAAAACATGGTCTTTTTTGTGGTCATAGCCTAAATGGTTATAAACAAAATACAAAAAATATTAATAAAATTATAAACATGTGTTGGTAACAATCAAAGTGACCCACAACTTTGTTCAATCAGAAAAATACCAATTACTATAATTTATAAAATATAGTAGATCCAGGTAAAAAGATAACAAATGTAATGTTCAAAATGTAAAAACAAAATGAAATTCGCTTTCATTTCTTCTAGGCTTAAAGAAAATAAGAGAATAACCTCTTTAGAAATCCGCGCCTATATTTAAATACCATTACATGCTTATCTAGTATTTACTCCATTTAGTACTTTCTGGTTGCCGGTATTTCTCGCCGTACTTTTGCGGTCACACTCGACGCCTGGTCACACGAGTATTTGCCTTTTTATTTTATTAAAATAATCAAATAATCGTCGATTCGGATTCGGATTCGGAACATAGAAATTTGTCGCCCCGGATAGTTCAACCGCAGATCGCGCGTTTTCCCCCCAAATAAAAACCCGAAAATTCGTATAGGATATTTTCTTGTTTTTTTTCTGTTTTTCCACGGCAAAAATTAAAATTTTTTTGAAATACCAAAACAACAACAACAGAAAGTGCGTGCGCGTGCAAAAACGGCGAGAAAACGAGAAATAAATTGTGGGCGAATCAACAAGCAAAAGAGAATGAGCGATGATGAGGAGAAGAGGCAAAAGCAGAGGCAGTTGTCGTAGTACTAGTACCAAAAAGAAACTGCGAAATGTGAAGTGACAAAAATAACAACAGCAACAACAAGTAACGAAAGAGAAAAGCAAAAGCAAAAGAAGGTAAAAAGCGAAAAGGCGAAAAAAGAGCGCAAAAATATACGTCTACAAAAAGCAGCAGCAGTAGCCGCAGCAGCAGCAACAACAACACAAAAATTAACTTAAAAAAGTCGTGAATTCAACGTACAGTATATATATATATATATATATACGAATACACCAACACACACACGCAGTGTGAGGAGGAGAGAGCGAGAGCGTGCGTTATTTATTTTATATTTTCGTTAATCATTTTTCGCATTTTGTGGAACAAGTTGGAAAAGCGACAATAGAAAAAATACAACAAAAGCAGCAGCAAGCAGTTTGCACCACTCGGAAGAGGTATTTATGTTTGTTTGTTTGTTTGTCCTCGCTCCGTGTATTCTTATTAGATCAGCCAGACTTCTTTTTCGTCTGTCTTGCTTCTCACTCGATTCGCCGTTATTTATGTAACAAGTGTGTGCGTGCTAAATGAAGTGCTCTCGCTCTCTCCTCCTCCATCTCCCCCTTCCCCCTTCCCACACCCCTCTCCTTTTATTGCTTTCTCTTTCCCACTCTGCATTTGATGATTTGATTTTGTTCACTTAGTAAAGTTGCTGTAAATGTGGCTGCCACCCAAAAAAAAAGCAGAAAAATAAATAATAAAAGCTCCACCGCAAAGCGCATTGAACTGGTTTATGTTGTGCTCGCTTCTTCTGCTCTTCACTCTCGCTCTCCTCCTTCTCTCCATCTCCATCTTCTTCTCCTTCTCTTTTCTTGGTTATCAACATGATGCCAGAAAATAAAACAGTAACAACAACAAAAGCAACGACAACAGAATGGAATTTGCGGATCTTTTGTTGTTGTTTCGTTCGCTTTGAGCCGAACTTCTCAATCTTCTGTTGGATCTCTCTTCGTTCTTCCCCTCTCTTTCCTCTTGATCCATTTATTTAACTACAGTGGTCACCCAATAAGCGAAACTCATAAACCCTTTCAGTTCAAATTCGAAAATAAAAGTTTTAAACAACCTTAAACATTTTTCAATTAGGAAGTTGTTCTATGTTCCTCTTTCAAAAAATTGCAGTAAATTTCAAAATGCAAATTGTTTTTGCAATATAAAAGATTTTTCTTAAACTGTTTAATTAAAAACCAGATTAAAATAGTAGCTATTATATATTAATATTTAAGTAGTACTATCCCAATTTATTTGCCAGATGTTATAAGTTTTCGATTTATATCCCACTGTACACATCGTTAATTCAATTGAAATTAGGTCAGATACAAAAGCAACCTTTTGGGAATTATTAGAGCCCGGGAACTGGTCACCTGCAAACGGGATCGTAAATCATTTAACAGGCCAATCTATTCACTGTTTATCTCATTTTTCTTACGCTACATATTTCAGCTTTAAACTACATATTTTACAACGTAGTTTTTATTTTGCTTGTGTCGTCTCAGTGGAAAACACGCATTTCTAGCTCACAATGCAACCCACTGATGACTATAATTAATATGACTCGCCACGATAAATAGAGGCTGCCAACTTACTCTTCTAGCCACTCTCCGCCCCTCGGCTTAATTTGTTTATTATGTATCAAAAAACTAAAGCTGAGGAAAGTTTCCATCTTGTATTCTCATGGCGGAAATTTAATTTTTTAATTAAAGTGGAAAAACCGCAGGACAACAGGTTAAATAGTATAGTAGTATTAATTTTGTTTTTTATACATACATATTTACAATGTACATTGTACCTACATGATTTAACGTTTATGATTGGAGTGTGGGCACACTCATTTTCACATTTGTAAAATACAAGAATGTAACAGAAGCGAATTAAACTTTATTTTAGTCGTAATTAATCTAAAAATTGTATCTTTTGTTCTTAGAAGAGGGAAATGCTCAAGATACTCTTAAATCCACATATAACTGCTTTGTTTTTCTATTTGTTATGACTCTCTGCGTCCTTACAGTGTGGCCTTGTAAACTCATATTCCGACTAAATTTCCAGTGTGACCTTGCAACTGGTTTTATAAGTAAATAAGTACCTACAAAATTGACTTCAAATTTAATATTAAAAAATTATTCTTAGGCAAACTAAAGCTGAATTATTTATATTTTAAAATACGAAAAACCTAAAAAGGGCTTGTTCGTCTCCTTTCCTAAGAATTTCCACGTCACCTTCTTACTTTTCTTTAATTGCAAGGGACTTTATGAGATTAATTGCTAGAATTATTTATGAATAAAGTCGAAAGGTTTTGTACTTATCTAAAACCGATTTAGCGGTAATTTATTTACAATGCAATTTCTGCCATTTGGGTTTCTTGGTTGGTCGCTTATGTTCAGTTTGCTCGTGTAATTAGTGAACGGAAATTGTTTTGTGCGTCACATATGTATGTTTGTACAAAATGTATAGTTTTGTGTGGGGTTTGTGAAGGTCAATAGGGCATATTGTTGTCTTTTTTTTCGACCACGCCCCCAAAAAGGCGCACCTGAAATGAAAATTTAAATTATTTTCGATCAGCGAAAATTCCCCTTTCAAGTGCTCTCGACTGTAAAACCAAAAAAACGGAAACAAGCAAGAATTTATTTTTACATATCATTATCGGAGTTCCGAAAACGACAACAGAAACATTTTCCAAATATTCCTGCCTTATCAGGCACTTGTTTTTCGGTTTATTTTTCCATGTTTATCTGTTTCTGAGAATTTTTTTTGAATGAAATTAATGTTTCGCGTTTTGGCGGAATCATGCATATTAAAAAAATGTACACAAATATATACTATATGATCCTTGTCTTTGTTTGAGGAAGTTGGGTATTTCCATGGGTGAATTTTTCTCAGAATGAATCAGAACGTGAAGTGCAGATAAACGTAATCTTTTAGTTTTACTGGAATAACGTTTTGAAGTTTGAAGTTATGCATTTCACATTTTATATTTAAAACAGAAGAATATAGATATTTGTAAATTATATAGTTGTAAATACATGGGGGGAACTAGATCTTGCAGTCGTTACAATTCCTTTTTCTGGATAATAAAACAAAGCCAATCCTTGTAAAATGTTTAAATTAATTTTTTTGGCATATTGTTTAATTTGATTTTCTGATTTGTTGCAGGTTCCGCCCTCCCCCAATTCCATATGCAAAATGTCTAGTCCCGACGATAGAATACCAATACACGGTAAGTGGGAACGAAGGACCCTGCTAAATCCCCCTATCCCCTAGATACATATGTATATTGGGTACTAGTTTAGGGCACTATTGGGTGGTTATTATATATTATATCCTCTATTGTTGGCTTTTCGTATGTAACCTGCATATAGCTTTAGCATTAACAACATTCGGAATACATAATTCAAAATGTACACAGAGACCTCACACATACATACACTCAAACAAAAGCTTACACAGTCTGGTTGTGTGAGTGTTTGTGTGGCAGTGTGTGTTGGCTTCCAAAAATAACTGTAATAAGCACATACACAAAAGCGGGCCAGAACTGCGTTGTCAATGGATGATGCACATTGGGCTGAGTTAGCAAAAAAAAACGGGATTAAAACCGATTGGGAATTATAAGGCAGAATAATGTGCAGAGTACTGTCGAAACTGGTCACACTAAGCACACATACACAAACTGTTTGGGAATCAAACTTCAAGACTTCATAATGTTTATGTTAAATGTTATTTGTTTTCGACGACTACTCTTGTTGATAAAATCGTAGGAGTTATCTAAAAAAAAAGTTTGCCATTCTGTTAATAAATGCTTAAACTTTAATTCAAGAAAAATTTATGAATCCTAAACTAAAACTTTGACACGCAAATAGAAGAATATTAATATGTTGTGGCTTGTTTCCTTATAGATGTTAAATAAATCATTTAGTTATATAAAGAGTCAACAAAATAAACTTGTCTTTTTGCTAACCAAGAATTATTATGTGTTCTATCCTTAGTATTTTATTGATTTGAGCCATTGTGGCCCCCTATATAAGTCGAAAACAATGACTTAAACTCTCTCAATTGTAAGATATTTTATGTTGACAGATAGTTTATTAAAATTCTGCGGAATACTAGGTATTTTCCCTTTCTCTAGAGCAACTCCAATCAAATTGGTTGAATATTTGCACAGCTTGAACCACTGTGCGTTTGTTGCTTCTCTCGGGTGGTTGATATGGGGTGGAGGGGAGGGGGTGTGCCTGTACAGTGGGATCTACTAACTTTTTCGTCCCGGGCAGGCCGAGAGCAACAACAAGAACGTTGTCCATGGTCGGGTCGTCTCTTTCATGGCAAACAGAATAGATATATGTAGGGGGCGGGGAATATTCGGGTGGTTGGTCTTGGTCCTGACCAGTGTTGTCGGTGTCTTCTCATTGCCGGTACATCAATTACTACAAGCTAGGGGCTCCACAAAAATAGCGCGCCCTCCTAAATGTTTTATTTTTTCATTTACTAATTGTATACTCAGCATACACTTTCAATTTCTTTTAAAGTCTTCATTTCTTGATCCTAGAAATTATGTATATATAGTCCATTTCAAGCCGAGTCTTTTCGTATGAACGCTGAGGTCTTGGAAACTATAAAAGCTAGAAATGTGGGATTAAGCATATAGATTTTAAGTGTTCTTAATAAATACATTTTTTATGGCAGATGTCTGATGTCTGATGTCTGTTTGTCCCCTCCACATTTTTAAAGATTTTGATTCAGAGTAAATTCAAATAGACTTTATTTATCAATACCTATCTAAGTGCTGAGAGTCGTACCAATCGCATAATTATTTTAAAAGTCATGACAAACAAAGTTAAATAGGCAAGGTCAGTGATACCGTTGTCCTCCGCTAGGTGGCGCGGTCGCGCCTAAAGATATGCCTTCCATAGTAATTGAAATATGATAGTCGAGGCACTCGACTGTAGCGTATCTTCTTGTTAAAATTAATATGCATTTGTGATGAAAGAATTCAAAGTTGTCTGGTTTCTGCTATGCAAAAAACCGTTTTCAACGTTATTTTCCAGGATATCAAAAATATTTGTATTTCGAAGGTTGAAGATTATTAAAGAATCCATTTATTTCTAGATAGCTAATTTTGTTGTCTACCTAGTAATTAAACAATTGTTAATTAAAATATTTAATGGGTTATATTTACATTTAAAAAACGTATAATATAAAAAAAAAATTACCGAATATGAGTTTTTTTCAAGGGTTTGAACTCGTATCTTAGAGTGTTTATGCCAGAAAATAGCTAACTGCTCAGCGCCAATCCTGGACGCTTTCCTTTTTGGTCACCCATCGAAACCACTGCCAATGCCAAGCACGTGGATGGACTGGAAAATGGGTGGGTGGATGGGCGGGGAAAAGCGAGAAAGTGGGTGATGGGTTGTGGGTGGTGGGTGTTGGAGGAGATGGATTTGGAGCCCCGTAATCTTTGCTTCGTGCTCAGCTCTCTCGCTCCCCGATTCTCGGGCTCGCTTCAGCTCTCCGTCTGTTTGTTTGCAACCAAAAAGAAAAACATTCGTTTATCGATTTTCGTCTATTTTTAGACACAAAAGCAACGGCAACAAAATTTACTTGCCTTTCAAATGGATGGTGTAAATGTATGCCGTGTGTGTGTGCGTGGATTGTTGACTGACGACCGGACCCGGAGACCCGTAGACCCGTAAAGCCCCTGAAACCCGGAGAACCGGGCCCTGCCTTCCCTCCCCACTTTTTTCCCCTCGTTTTCTCTGTTTTGTTTTTGCCACGTGCAATCCGCCGACGCGTCCATAGATTTCAGGGGATTCCGGGGATTTCGGGTATTCTCTACGTCGTCTTCAGAACCGTTTTCCAATCCGTTTCCATCTCTGGTTCTCAGGATCTCCATCTAATTGTTTGGAAATAACTTTTTCCAGTGAAAGTCCAGCTGGAGGGCATCGATTTCCCCTTTGGGAATTGACGAAAATTACATTTTCCTGCGACCGAGAACTTGTTAAAAAAAAAAACCATTGAATTAATAATCAGAAAGTTTAGCCTTGCCTTGGTTAATGGCTATTATAATCCACTTGTTTCGTGGGGTCATTTAGAACATGCGAATTTCGCAATGTCAAGGGTTGATTTTATAATTAGCTTTTACCTTCGGCCAAGGACTTGTTCGGAGAAAAAAACCGCGGGGTGAATTTGTAATCATGGGTTTTGCCCTCTGTTCGATAATAGCCAAGTTAATAATTAAATCGTTCAATAATGATTAGCATTATCCACTTATTTTGAGCTGAATGGTGACCTTCATTGGAATATTTGATATTATATTGTATAAGGTATTCCTTTTCCAAGGTCTTTGGTACAAAAGGTCCGTTCATTTGTAATTCATAGTGCCAACTTTATCCATCATACAGTCCTTAAAACTATTTTACATTAATATTATTGCACTTCGAACATACCTTATTCTCCAACAAGTCTGCAAAGTTTAATTGTAATATCCAACTTATTGAATTAAGGGCCAACTGAAAACTTTGATAAACTAAACACATCAATAAACACTTTGGACATCAAGTTTGGAAAGTTTGTGAGAAGTTTAGCCTTGTTATCCTTTACTCAGTGCTTGCTGTAATAACTTTTATAATCCTTAACGACTTGTAAAGCTGTTGTTTGGTGACATTGTTATTTATTATATTGGATTAATTAGCCTCTTGTCTTTGATAAATCTAACCAACGTTTTTCTTGAATATTTCCTTGCATTGATAATATTTCCGTACTGTGTTGGCATTCTATCGGAATTGAACTTTTGGGGAATATTTATATATAGAAATTAATTGCCCAGCTTTGCATTAAAGCACACTCACATCGCATCCCCATGTGGGGCAAAATTGATTGTCTAAGACGCAATAAGTGAAAAGTTTTTCCTTTTGCCGTTGTTGTGTTGTGTTGTTCCATTGTGAAACACGCAGCACCTGCAAGAAGGTCGAACCACCCGAGCCACCCAAACCCCAACAACCCCACTTATTTTGTTTTCTCCAGTGCCAGTGGAGCATTTATTGTAATGGCATTCCAAGAATAAAACTCGGTTCGCTGTTTGTGCTTGTCTCTGTGTGCTTTCAGCTGTTATATAAAATCGTTAGGGTTTATGTATCGCCCTTGTAACCCCCACAACCCAAACCCCCTCCCAGAAACCCCCCCCCCCCCACGCCACTGTCTTCACTGTGGGGTACTATTATTAAAAGCGGCGTCGCTGCGTTTCATTTATTCATTTCATTTATCCACCGCACTCGTTGAAAAGGAAATGTTACCTTGTGGGTTCTGCATTTTGCCACAAATTAGATGAGTCATTTTTCAAAATAAATCCCATGTAGTCGTCAAGATTATCTATATAGTAATTAATGTTTGTCAAAACATACCTACATTAGCTTGTCCCAATATTATTTCCTGAAATCTAGAAAAATTATATTGTTATTATGATAAGAAAAAATATTTATATCAACACGGGGTATGTATGTACTACATACATATTTATTATTATTGTAGACCTTATCTGAAATTGTTGAGCCAAGGAAGGTTACAGCGGTACACCCAATTGAAGTTATTGAAATTATTATATTCCAAAGTTCTATTAGTTCAGCTTTGAGGTCCTCTATTATCAAGAACATTGGTTTTGATGGATGGGTAGAACAGATCTTAAGATCTATAAACTATTGGGGCAATCTAATATTATTAACGACACTTTCTCATCATAACCGTAAGATAAAAGCCGAATGGAATAACTACTCTAGTTCTATTTATCAGTGTTATTGTGGGCTTTACTTTTGTCAAGGTAAACCCGCAGAATCGGGGTGTATTTATATGTATATTGGGTTTTTTTTTATTTGGTGGAGTTTTATGGCCTAGAACTTTAAAACACAAAAAAAAAACAACAACAACAACAACGAGAACGTACGTATTTTGTGTTCTTTTTGGCCTGGCCCAAAAGTTTAGCTGTTGTTGTTTCTATTTATAGAATGCGCGCGCTGGAAATTTACCCACACAATACCCATACAAAGGCACACACACACATACCCATTGAAACCGTGCTATCACTCAAAACAAACTTATTGAGGAAGGAAGAAATAAAAGAGAGAGAGAGAGATAGAGAGCGCGAAACAAGGAGTGTGGGTTGGAAGGGGGGCGGTGGGCGGGGGGCGGTATATATTAAGCTGCTCTCTCACTCTCTGTTTTCGTCGTATCAATTTCCAATTGAATTTCAGTTTCAATTTCTATGACAGCAGAGCCCCTCTCATAAAATTGTATACTGATTTTATTTTTTTTTTTGTTTTCGTCTGCGACCACACTCATACACGTGTTTTTGTTTTTGTTGTGCCATTTGGTTGCCTGGTTTCTATGTCAACACACGAATTGACCTTGAAGTTCGTAAAAAAGTTTCAGAGGGGGAGTTGTGGGTTAGAGATAGACAGATGGAGAAAGAGAGAGACTGAGAGAGAAAGAGAGAGAGTGACTGATACGCATTTGCATTTATTTAAAACGGCATTGCCAAAAAGAAATAAAAACAGCTGATTGCAAGCCACTCTCTTTCCCTCGCCTTATCCCTCTCCCACTCACTGCACCTGCAATTGCACTCTCGTCGTGTCTCTCATTCCTCTCTTATCATCTTTTTAAACGGGCTTATTAACTTGGGAATACCCTACAATTGTAAACCAATTCGATTTAAGTCGAATTTTAGTTAATTATGTAGAAATGTTCTTTGTTTGTTTTCATCTATGCATGCATGTACAATGTAAAAACTTAATCATCCTAACTTTGGTAAGAAAGAAATATTTTATAGAAGACATATCGCGCTTAAAAACTAAAAATGTGGGTCTCTCTGGTGGTAAATAAGCTTAATGTAAAATTAGTTTATAGTTGGCCAAAGGGAATCGCAAATTCGCATCTGATTTCCATATCCCATTGCATTTTGCATGAAATTTCCATTTGGATTTTGTCTTCACGTTTTAAGTTCACACAACACTACAGATACTTATGTACATATGTACATTGTACATTCATATACATATGTACATACATATGTACGTAAGCGATGTTGTTTGTGCTTTCCTTTGTATTTTATCTCGTTTTTACTTTTTGTACATGTTTCTCTGTGTTTTTGTGCAATATGCAGTGCTGTTGTTGTAGTTGTGTCTGTAGTTGTGCTATCTGTGTGTTGCCACTTCTAAATATACTCCCCAAAGCCATGCACGATTTATAAATGCGGCTAAAAATAGAATGGCCAAGCAGAGCGGCAAGCAGCGCAGCAAGCAGCGCAGCAGGTCACGGCCTGTTCAGTTAGATATGCACCGACACACACACTTGTGGACACCCCACCCACAGCAGCGGTCAAAATAATAAGGCCAAAGCAAAAGCAAAACAAATATAATTGGTTATAAATAAAATGTGTATCCAAATTCTATTCTTAAAAATAAACACCACAACAATTACAAATTAAATGGAAATTTATTTCGTTTTTGTTAAAAAATTAAAACGTAGCTAGTTCTATAAATTTTAATTTGATTGTAGCATACGTAAATATCTACATATGTATCAACATGCATTACATGCGTTTGTGCTTTTGTTTTGTTGCTGCTTTTGGGCTTTGCTCTTTTTAATTCTATTTTTAGCACCACCACATAACAGACCAATATTCAATTAAAATCAATTTCTAGACCAAAAAAAACTTGACTTTGCTGATTAGATCAGCGCTTGTCAGTAGAAAGAGCATGAGAGAGAGAGAGAGTGAGAGAGAGGGAATCATTACTAATTGGACATTTCGGTTAGTCATCTCCGCATTCTTATTGGCGCGCAATTAGTCCAGAAAAAGAATGAAAAGAGAGAGATGGGAAAATATCAGCGCCTCTCTTTTTTTGCTTCGCTACCAATGTTTATCAATGAAATATTTTCCAACCGATTTTTCCTGATTTTTTCGATTTTTGTTTCATGATATTTCTTTGGCAGCAAATCAAATTTTTTGAGCGAGGCAAAAGAGAGAAAGACAGAGTGAGAGAGAGAAAAAATAAAAGTTGCTTGGGCGTCACGTGCGACAAAAAAAGAAGAAAAAGCTAAAGCAAAAGTCGAGAGAAAATCGTTGTAATCGCCTGTTAACTTGTACTGCAAAAGGTTACTATAAATAGTCATACACTGAGAAAAACTAAAAAGAAACTCAGTCTAAAGAGACCAAAAAATTCGCCAAAACAATATTTTTTTAAATAATCAAGAGACATTTTGAAGTATTCTTCTTTTTCCAATGTTCAATAAATGGTAAAAAAAATCCCTCAATTTCTCCCCAATATTGTATATCTGCTAAATCTTAAAAAATAAAATGATATTTATATATCGAAACATAATTGTGATATATTTTTGCCTGTGTAAATAGAAATAGCAACCATCGAGGGTCTAACGCGTCGAAAAAATACGTTTTAGATTTATTTTGAAAAGCGTCTGATAAGCGCGGCCTTATCTACATAATCGGTTCGGAGAGCGGGTCACACCTCCTCCAAATCCCTATAGAGCCTCTATCTATCTATATATGTGTATTTATATATGTATATTAAAAATACACGAATCTATATATCCCTCTCAGAAACGTTTCAATTTCGCTTGCTCAGTCGTGTGTTTACATTGTCAATTCGCAGATCTGCCATCAGAAGCCGGAAGCGATGAGCGATTGCTGCACATAACGCCGGGCACTCTGACATTGGACTTCAAGCCCCATTCGGCGGTGGATATCGATCAGCAGATCATGGAGGTGAGTGTTCCCCACATCGCTATGAATCGATCTAAACGTTCCGTGATGAAATAGCACAATGGTTAGATTGATTTCGGTAGGTTTTTTTCATAATATCACACATTAATATACCAGTTGTAGAGAACATAACATCATAATTATAACATCATCATTTCAAATGTATGGGGCGTAATGCAGATGTAAATCCAAAAATAACCTCTGGTAAACACTTGTTTCCATGGGCAGGTTAGGCAAAATCCGTGAGGTTATCAATATTTTTAATAACTCCGCAGCCTGGCTTGAGGTATTTTAAATATAAAACATGTCGTCATCGTAGTAGTCACAGAATTAGTTTTTCATTAGTTTTCTGCGATTTCAGAACAAATTAGTATGGGTTTCGGGGTATTTTGTCATTTTATTGGAAATGTTGATAGTTGGAAAGGAAGTAAAAACATTTAAGAATTTTTAAAAGGTTTCTGTAGATGATAGATGATATAGGAAAGTTATAATCAATATCATAATATCATGACAATAAATATTAAAAAAAATATAAGCATCCGAAACTAAAAAATTAGTTCATCCTAAAGATATTTATCTATGTATACTAAGTTTAAATAAAAATCCCAACTCCCAACTTGACAAAGTAGGGTTCTAGTTTAAAGAACATGCAACATCCTACAGTATCTGGACCATCATTTCGAATTGCTGGCTAGCTTTTCTGTCCAGTTTCTCCATCTGGGTTTTCCACATTTCCCTTTTTGCTGTTTTATTTTTGTTGAGCTTTTCGTTCGTTTTCCGCTTTATTTATACTTTATTCGCCTGGCTCTTGTGTGGTGCGTGTAATCAAGTGAGTGTGTGTGTGCCCATGCCGATGCCGATGGGATGCTGCTCCTCTTGTTGGGAGTCTAAATTTAAACGCGTGTACAACTTAATGATTCTATATTTATTGTTTTCACTACGAAAATATGTATGAGTTTTTGCGCATTTTTTAAATAAAATCATCTAAAAATAGGCAGAAAGCGAGTCAAGAGAGCCGCACAGCGAGCGAGAAATGTCGGAGAAGATGCGATTGCGGAGGATATATAGATATAACTGCCTATAATGAACAAAAAGTTTTAAAAGTATTTAAAATATATAAGAGAAGGTTTATACATACGATTTTATTGAAATTATTTGGAGGGTTGTTATTTTGGTGCAAGGTATTATTATTATATTATTATTAAAACATTGATGTTAAATTAGATATGATATTATTCTATTAAATGTGGTAGTACCTTCAAAGGTTTTATTGAAATTATTTGGGGGTTGTTATTTTGGTGCTAAGGTATTATTATCATATTATTATTATAACATTGCTGTTAAATTAGATATGATATTATTCTATTAAATGTGGTAGTACCTTCAAAAGTTTTATTTAAGTTATTTGGGGGTTGTTATTTTGGTGCTAAGGTATTATTATCATATTATTATTATAACATTGCTGTTAAATTAGATATGATATTATTCTATTAAATGTGATGGTACCTTCAAAGGTATCAGTATAGTAAAACAGGTATTAAAATCAGAAATATACATTGTCAATTCAGATTAATTATGTATATGCTTAAGAAAATAAAAAAAATTGTTAGTCCTTGAAAAAAATTACATTAAATTATGGTTTTATATAGGGTTGTCCCGAGATCTCTAGAGATTTAAAGCCATCGTAAAAAATGCTATCTGTTTTTACAGAAATGTAAATAGGATGTTGTCAGTCCCCCGATAGTTTAAAAAGTAGACCCATCTGTATAAAGCCTTAAGCGGTTGTTTACTGTACCGAACAACATTTTTGGCATTTGCGTCGTCTTTCTCTGACTTGTGTTCACTGTAGCCGGGCATGATGGCCAGCATGTGCATGTGCAGCAGCCCACCTGCTCGACCCCCTCTGCCCCTCTGTGCCTCTGCCTCTGCCCATGTCATGTCCCCCCTCCCCCCCCCACACACACACACCACCCAACGCCCCTGTTCTTTGAAGAGCGCTGCTTCTTCTTCGTATTTCTGGTACTGCTTACATTCAATTTATAGTCTTGGGGATTTATTTATGCCTCGATTTTTGGCTGCAGTTTGCTTTCTTATTTTTGTCGTAATTTTTGGTTTTTATTTTTACATTTTTCTCGTCGCATTTCTTTTGTTTTGTTTTCGTTTGAAATCTTTATTTTTAACGTTAAAGAGTTTCTTATATGCAGCATAATGTTCGACGTGTTCTTTTTTCTGCTTGCCTCTGTACACGGAAAAAAATGTACATCATTATAACAATACTTTAATTTAAGTAATATAAAATAGCATGGCCAAGAAAAGATTTTATTGACATTGAAAAAAAAAGTTTCGAAAACATTTTATTTTTGAAAAATTTTGTTTTCATTTGTAGTGTTAATGAAAATATTTTTTACTTAAATTAAAATCCGTCAGGCCTTCAAAAATTAAGATTGATACTATTTATTTTGTGTATGAATATGATCACTATATTCTTTTCTGTGTACTTTGCCCATTTTCCTCCCATTTATTGGCATTTAAAAAAAGTTTCGAAAACATTTGATTTTTATTAATTTGGTATTCATTTGTATCGTTAATTAAAATATTATTTACTAAAATTCAAAATTAAGATTGTTACCCTTTTCTTTTGTATATAAATATGATCACTATTTTCTTTTCTGTGTACTTTGCCCATTTTCCTCCCATTTGAGCTGCCTTCGGTTTTCATCAACGCGTTTGCCGTTTTTGTTATTTTCGGTTTTTCCTTTGAATTTATTTTTGTTCTTTTATAAACTCTGCGGGTTTTATTTTTAAAAAGAACACACACACACACACACATGGCTGGTTAGATCACGCACACACGAGCAATTGCCAATCAGTGAAAATGTTTTATTGAATTCCTCAGTCTATTTTCCGTTAGCATTTTGTGTTCTGTTTTCGTTTTCCGTATTTTTTTTTCGGTTTCGGTGGCACGAGCAAAATGCAAATTAGCAAAAATTGATGCGGGAGTGGGTGGTGGAGGGTGGGAGTGGGAGGGTTGACAAGATCTTAATGAAGATGATCATTGATCTTTGATCTTCGCACACAAATTGGGCAAGAATAGTTTGGCATTTTGGGAAAGAGAGCGTAAGGATTGGGAATTCGATTGCGATAGGAAAGATAGATTTATAAAACCCAGATACTGTATAGATACTTAATAAAATGGTTGCAGTTGGTCCTATAACAATTATAAGGATTTCTAAAATCCAAATACAATACAAAAAGTCCTAAGCTATTACTCTGAATCATAAAATTCAGAATTTTCGGAAATTCGTTGCTAATTTATAGCGATTCATGGTTTATTAATATTGTTAACGTGTTTTCTAGATACCATTTGAAACTAGTATGTATAATTATCTTCTTTAAATACAAAACATTTTTTTCACAAGCCTAAAAATAGAGCAATCTGTGATCGATTACTAAAGCGTTTCCATTGAATCTATTATCCATCCAATTTCCGGAAATTCCTCGTTCGATACAATCATCGTCATCATCACACTTGGATGATCATTGAGTCAGGGCAGACATTGCATTTTTCCGCTTTCATTTCATTTGATTTCATTTAATTTGTTTGTGTCTCCGCCCTTCTTCTATTTTACATTTTTTGTTTTTAACCCGCTCCGATCCGCAGTGTTTCTATTTATATGGGCGTGCCTGTGTGTTGTCTTATGCCCTGCTATAATTATAGCGCAGATATTTATAATTATAGCATTGGCCATAGCAACTGGCGAATGTTGTGCAAGCGGGCGTCGCTGCAGGGGGTGGTGGGTGCTTTTTTTTTGGGGGGTGGGGATTGCAGTTTCCTGGGAATCTATGTGGCATATGGCAAAGGCAGGAATATCCTCTGTAGGGAAAGATCTAGTTTTAGCTGATGTGAAAATTGACCTTTGGTCAATAGCATGTCTTGTACCATCTTAAATATAGAATCAATCTTGCCAGATTGGATCAATCTGAACAAGTATGATCGTGATAAAATATCAAATCATTCTTATAAAATATCTAAAACATCCTACAAATGATGGATACTATATATAATACTTAAATGACTCAAAAATACATTTAATACATTGTATAAAAATACTTTGTTCTGGTTTTTAACTAAAAAATATCGAAATTACGTTTTCTATATTTAAATTTAACTCAAGCATAGAAAATTAGAAAAGCTATCCATCTAGAAAACACAGAGAAAATCATATAAAACATATATAATAATTTTAAATAATTTAAATGAAAGATTATTATTATTATTACTTTTCCAAAATATTAAAAAATTGTGAAATTTTTTATATCTGTTTAAGATTCTTTTCTTATAAATTTTGTAATATCAGCGTGTCATTGTAGATCTATTTTTTTTGCTGTGTAAGATGCGATTTTTAAGATGTTTGAGTAATCATGTTGTTGACGGTCTTCTATCGAAGCAGCCAAACGCCCATTTGTCTACCCAAGATTTCTCTCTCTGTCGCCCTCCGTCTTCTCCTTTCTGCTTTCTTCACCTCTCTTCCGCTTTGTGCTCTTCTGGCGGCGCTCTTTCTCTGCCACCCATTCAGGCATCCATCGTAACAGTTTCGAAATTTGTGTTTATATTTGATTTTTTCGCCAGTTGGGCCAGTCGGCCGAGTGAAACTGAAATGAAAGCGTCTCCCTCATTTCCCAGCAAATGCCGAGGCCAAAGCGAACGCGCCAAACACCAAAAGGAAAATACAAAATAAAAATACAAATAAAAAAAAAAACTAAAAACTAAAAACAGAATTAACAGCAAAAACTAGGCATCAAAAAACTTAAAACCAAAACAGCATTCGACGAAATTCAAACACGCAGTTTTCGGAAATTCTATGAAAAAGTGCCAAAAAGTGTATAACCAAATATCGAAAGCAAAGAGCCAAAAACTACACTAAAATCATATAAGAAAACAAAAGTGGCAGCAGAATCCAAAGATTATTGTTTATTGAGTGAAGTAAGCTGAAAAGTGAGAACACCTTTTTTTTCACCTGAAATTCACAGTGCAAGAAGACAAACCAAATAAAAAACAAGAGATAAACATCATTTGCTTTATTTATTTATTTATTTTCCGTTTATTTTTGCATGTGTGACTGCGTGGGGGGTGACACTCACACACACACATACCCGCAGAAAGAAAAGTAGAGTATGAGAAAGAGGGGGGAGAAAGCATATGGCTAAGGTCATGGGAAATATGCAAATATTATGACACATCCAAAGACCACAAGTGATCAGGAAGATGAAAAACCAAAATAACCCACGAATACAAAAAGCAATCAAATAACAATCAGTGGTACCTTGCAAATTTAATCGATGATATTATTTTTGTTATCGCAGATCGGCTTTCTTTGATTAAAATCGATGTGTTTTCTTACACTCTATCAAAAATTTATTTATTAAAAACATCAAAAATATTAAGTGCAACTTACAAAAATAAAATCGAACGTTTGTTGACTCTGATCTTCTACCTTTGATTAAAATCGATAAACATTCTGATTATATTCTTATTCGATAAACTTATGTATATTTCTGATTTAAATTTTATTTGGTAACTATAAATTGATGCCAAAGTTCCAATCATCCTTTGAGATTAAAAGAACATATATGTTTCTTAAAAATAAACAATCTGATTCCATATTAAAACATATTTTAATCAATTTTTTCGAAGACGCTATCAATTTAAAATCATATTTACAATGAAGCTGTGATTTTATTAGGTCTTTTATTTACTAAATAGCTTAGAAACTAATTAGCGCCGTATTCTCAAATGTGTAATAAGGCATCTTACATATTTAAGAATATAAAATCTAAAGAAGATCTTAATATAATTAGGGGAGTGTAGGTTAAGGTGACGAGTAGGGTAGGGTGACGAACTCTTAAAATCTCTTAAGTGATGTCACGTCAAAAGTTCCAAATAATAATAGTCGATTTCTCTTATCAATTATCAATTAAATTTAAATAACCTATTCAATTTATTTGTGTTTCAGCAGGGCCAGAGAAAAAATTTGTGAGAAACCAAGTCAGATAAATATTAAAAAATACAAATAAAATATAAATATAATAATGTATTCCATTATTGTTTATACTCAACCTTTTTGAATAAATTATAAATCATTTTCACATCTGCATAGAGCTTTAGTGTGTATTTATCAGTTCGTCACCTTACCCTACAACTTTTAAGAGTGAAAAAAAGTATTGGCTCACGCCAAGAGCTGTAGAATTGAAATCCGCTGGAATTTCACCATCGAACTTTTACAGGAATATGACCAATAGATCAGATATTAGCGACTTGCCTTTGAAAAATATTAATTTTCGGAAAAGTGACGTTGAAAACACTTCCCTACAAGTTCAAATACATTAGGAAAAACTTGATCTGTTAAATTTCAAATTGATGGTTTGATTTTAAGATAGCGCAAGTTGATAACCGACAAGCATTTTGCGATCTTGCGTATCACTATTCCTTCTAAATAAATATTAAACACTTTAATTAATTTCAAAATGTACCCATTTAATAATTTTTACAGCTCAAGAAGAGCCAGGAGCTGCAAAAGCAGCGGCTTTTACACACGTTTCAGGAGCAATCGAAGCAAATGGAATTGGAGCATAAACTCCAACTGGAGCACAAGTATCAAGTGAGTAGACGACGCAGCTCAGTTGATGTTCAACCAGTTATTTTTTGTTGCTGTTGCCATCCATCTATGTTTTTTTTTTTTGTTCGTCTTTATAAATAATAATAATTATAATGACAATGATGATGAGATGTGAGTATGTCTATGGCTGTGTGGGGGCGACAGACAGAAATCGAAACGAAAAAAATAAATAAAAATGAAAACAAACGACAAAGTAAAAGAGAATTGAGATGAAATGAAATTATACATATGAAATATATTATATTATCGTGCCGGAAGTGTCGGAAGCATCTTGCGCGATGACTAAGGCCATCGTTAGCACTCTATATAGCCCTGTCATACAGGTCTTTAATGTTCCAGAAAATGTCGCGCTCTCTATTTTCTGCCAGACGTTTAGATTTTGCGCATCTTTAGTGTCTCTCGATTAAGAAATTAGTCACCTTTCTTTTTTTAAAAGAAATATTTCCGGGAAACATCGATACAAGCTAGCCAATTTAAAGAGTATTTCACACTCACCGATATGATATGATATTATATTTGATGGATAGGTTTACTCAATGGCAACAGCAACAACCATTGAACTTTACCAACATAAAACGCATAAATTTCTATTACTTTCCCCGCAATCACCACGATAAGAAACAACAAACAAACAAACGATTCTCTCTCGAACTTATTGTAATTATTCAGTTTGCGGTGAATTCACATGGCGCTTTCCAGGAATTGCGAAACGAGAGCATGGTGACAGCCGCCGCCGCAGCCGCCGCGGTGGCTGAGGAGCAACATCGCCAGCAGCAACATCAGCAGCAGCAACACCAGCAACATCAGCAGCAGCAACACCAGCAGCAGCAACACCAACAGCAGCAACAGGGACGCGGCAGGGACGGCATGAAACTCAAGCAGAACTGTAGCGCCAATGCCAGTCCCGAGGTCAAACAGATTCTCAACGTAAGACATCCAATCTCTAATCCCCAAAGTCCCCAAAGGAACCGCTCTGATCAAATTCCCATTCCATTGACAGTGCTTCATCATGAGCAGGAAGTCGCAGGCGGCGCAATCAAATGGCACGACCACGTCGCCCTACAGGAATCGGTAAGATGGGTTATTTTAGACTGTAAGAACACCCTAAAATGTAGGGTATACATTTATAAAAATAAATACTGAATAATATGGTCTAGGTTATAGGAAAATCTTGATGGAAATATTAATTTCTTTATACTGCACATTTCAATTGACGAATGATGTTAAATTACCTTGTTCTTACAACCTCACAAAGAAATTCAATTTTATATTTAAAGGAATGTTTTATAGTCCTTTTTTAATCTAAAGAAGGTTTTAAAGCTCTTAAAGCTAAAGAAATTTACAGTTTAAAACAGCGGTTGGCAGGTTTTCATAAAGCGGGCATAAGCTCGTTCTCGGCCGCCACACAAACAGTGTACAACAGTGCTACAGGCACATTGATAAACTGCCCCGTCCAAACTAACCACTCAAATAAAAGACATAATGTCATTTAAGTTAAGCATCAGGAAGAAAAAAATGGTCTATAGACAAAAACAGCCTATTTAAAATTTAAGGGCACTTAACGTTGATATTATTAGTAATATAATTGGTATACATTTTAACAACATTTTTAAAATAGCATATATAGTATTTAATAAACATAGGTGAAAACTCAGGAGTCTATTTACCTTAAAGAAAAATATGAATACATTTTTAGTTACAAGTTATATAGACATATATGTAGTTATCGAAGCTCATTACACCCAAATGGGTTTTGCCACAAGAATTTACTTACGGAACACAAAAAATCTAAACTTAAATGGAAAAATTCCACACCAAAGACCGTAAAATTCCTAGAAAATATATCTATCTATGCACTCACTCCCACCATGGCTTATCATATATAATCCTTACGTATTTCTTTTGCAGTGGCGTGGTGAAGAGCTCCTCGGGCGAATCCCTCCCAGCTGGAACCGTGACCAGTGCGCATCCGTACAAAATACCTCAGCCGCCCTCCTCACTGCTCAAATACGAATCTGATTTTCCGCTGCGGAAGACAGGTGAGTGAAATAACCAGCCGCCTGCCCTTGAATATTACGATGTGTCAGCAGGTGGGATGGGTGAAATTCTACCGCCTTAAGCCCCAAAGTCCCCCTGTGAAGAACGACGCAATGAATGAAAGCCCTCCTCGCCTGAGTTACAATTAAAATCCGTTTCTTTTTGCCTGACACTGCTGCTGTAACTTCGATTTACTGTCTAACCATAAAAGATGTTGACAATGATAGGTGATAACCAACGATTTTTGCGATTGAATTGGCAGGAAAACATATTTTTTTGTGGGGGCGCACGTAACTAAATTGCCAGAGAGTGTGTATTGTTTAGATAACATTCGTTGGGTAATTTCTGGTTAGAATGGGATATGCTTAAATTGGGTAAGATTGGATTAGATTTGAGTTCGCTTATTGAATAAGTTAGCTTAAAGTACAGAACAAGATTCGAGTTAAATGGATGCATTAAAGTCAGAACCTTGTGTTTGGAACAAAAGTTAACTAAAGTGTCTTTAAATAAAAAGGGATTTGTTTGAAATTACCATACTCGTGTTAGGTTTTCGTCTTTTTTTTTTTAATTTTATAGAACTTTTAGTCAAATTGTAATGTATAATTGGAGAAGCAGTTGTAAATGGTTAAGCTTTTAGGGGTGAATACAAATTCGTTTGGACATAAATCAAAAGTAATAAGCAGGAAGCATGGCTTTCAAAGTGAACACCTAATTACTAACTGCAAGTTTGTTTTAAAAGCTGAACCTTACCTGTAATTATAAGCCCGAAGCTCTTAACCCCCGAACTAACCCAACACATGTGTGAACCGCTCCCAAAACAGCATCCGAACCGAACCTGCTGAAGATCCGGCTGAAGCAGAGCGTCATCGAGCGCAAGGCCCGAATCGGCGGACCGGCGGGAGCCCGGCGCCACGAACGCCTCCTCCAGGCGGCCCAGCGCAGGCAGCAAAAGAACTCTGTTCTCACAAGTACGTATCATCCATCCATCATCTATCATTTATCAACCAGACCCATCAGAACTCAAGTCACACTTTCCGAACCTCGTGACCGAATGATCAGATCTTTGAGGATATACAAAGGATTAGTTTGTTGGTAGAATATTATACGTTTTCAAATACTCAAGTTACCTTTTAACTAATTCATACTAGACTATTCAGAAACATTACCATTTAGATCAAGATCTTGCTAGTAGTTTCAGAACTTAAATTGGAAATATAAAATTTAAAAATCTTTCTGTCTTTAAAAAGTTTATCACTTAAGATTTTTGATGGTAATATTTAAAGATTTATATTTATCAATGTACAAAATAATAGGTATGTTTTTTTTAAATAAATCTTGAAGAACCTGAGTTATGAAAGTTTAAGTAAAGTATTTGGTTTTCTTATTAAAGGAACTCTGTTCCTCAATGTTATTAGAGAAGTAAACGCATAGAACCAAGACGAACTTATTCCGAATTTAAGTTTATTTTAAAATATTTGATTATGGATTTACGTTGTTATACCCGTAATTCGTAGAGTAAGAGGGTATAATAGATTCGTCGGAAAGTGTGTAAGAGGTAAAAGGAAGCTTTTCCGACCCTATAGAGAATATATATTCTTGATAAGGATCACTAGCTGAGTCGATCTAGAAATGTCCGTCTGTCCGTCCGTATGAACGCTGAAAACTTGGAAACTATAAAAGCAAGAAAGTTGGAATTTATGTAGTATATCTATCTATAGTGTATCTATCTATAGTGTATCTATCTATAGTATATCTATCTATAGTATATCTATCTATACTATCTTCATGCCAAAAATTGTTAAAATCGGATCATCCATTGAAATGTTATAAGCAAATAATGAAATCGACGCTAGGTGGCGCCTTTGCGGGGTGTGCAATTGTGAACAGTCGCTTTGCTGCTTGCATATCTCCATCTCTCTCACACTCCCCTTCGCTGAGTAACGGGTATTTGATAGTCGATGGCATCGACTATAGCGTTTTCTCTTGTTTAACTTTTTAATTGTTGTTGTTCTTGTTTAATTGTTGTTTTTCGCTGTTGTTTTTACTGCTCCTGTTTAACTAACTGACCATCAATTACTATCTTCTCCAAACTCTACCAACTCTTATGTTCAACACATGTTAATCAGTGTTTTTTTTATAACCCTAAAACCCGTAGACTGCAACAGTACACCGGATTCGGGACCCAATTCCCCGCCCTCGGCAGCCGCCTTGGCGGTGGGCGTGGTCGGTAGCCGCGGATCGCCGACCAGTGCACCCATCCAGGAGGAGAACGAGGAGGGCAGCCAGTATCAGCCGGGCCAAAGGAGCAGCATCAACGATTTGCCATTGTTCAGTTCACCATCGCTGCCCAACATTTCGCTGGGGCGACCGCATTTACCCAACTCGGCGCAGGCGCACGCCCAGGTGAATGCCCAGGTGGCTGCCAAGGCGCAGGCCCAGGCTCAGGCTGCCCAGGCACATGCCATGTTCGCTGCACTGCATCAGCATGTGGCTGCCGCCCAGGGCGGCTGCGGACAGCCGGGCTACTACAATCCACTGGGGATGGCCTTCGTTGGCCGCCAGCCGGCGCCGCTGGCCATGATTCCGGCCACGGGGATTGCGCCGCAGCAACCGTCGCCGGTGGTGCGCAGTGCCTCGGCCACCTCGACATCCTCGTCGCAGGCCTCGCTGGTGGGCGATGTGGCGCCGCCGCAGGCCCATGCCGCCTCCACCATTCTGCCCTCGTCCTCGTCCTACATGCAGCAGCTGGGCGGTGTGGCCGGTTCGGCGGTTAATCTCCATGCCGCCGCAGTGGCTGCAGCGGCAGCAGCAGCCGCCGCCGCCGGATCCCTGCCGCCGACCAATAGCCATGGCCACGGGCATGGTCACGGCAACCACGGCGCTCACGCCCATGCCCATGGACACGGACATGGACATGCCCTCTATGGCGGCCACCAGCACAATGTGCCCATCACGGATGCCCAGGTGGCGCAGGTGCATCTGCACAAGCAGGGACACCGGCCGCTGGGACGGACGCAGTCGGCCCCACTACCCCTGGGCCATCCGATGCTGACCGGAGCCGGGCAGCTGAATGTGGCCCAGACGCACTACGAGAATAGTGAGGTGAGTGCCCTTTTTTTCTATAGACTCCAGCAAGAAATATTCTTAAATGGCATCTCATTTCATTTTAGGCGGAGCGCCAGGCGTACGAGCACCAGGTGCTGAACCAGAAACTCCGCCAGACCGTCCTAACCCGCAGCGGAGCTGCTGCAGCCGCCGCCGCCGCTGCTGGCGTGAATGTGGTGCGCGAGGCGCAGCTGAAGGAGGAGGATGACGACTCGGCCGCCGAGGTGATGGACCTCACCGATAAGAAGAAACCGCCGAAGACGGTGCTGACCAGCACGATAGCCACCAGCACGTCCCAGAATCTGCCCGAAGCATTGGCCGCGGCGGTGGCAGCAGCCGCCTACCGTGCCCCGCCCTCCACGTCTTTATCTAGCAACTCCGCCTCCGTCACCAAGTCCGGCATCAAGCTGCGGGATCAAGAGTATCTGCAGCAGCAGCGGGAGCAGCTACTACTGCTGCAGCAGGAGGAGGAACTGGCCAAGGGTCTAATGCGACCGCTTTCGCGGACGCTCAGCAGTCCGCTGGTGCCGTTGGGTCCGCATGGTCTTAGCCAGATTCCGGACACCGGGCAGCAGCCGGCGCCGATAGCCACATCCTCGTCGGCCGATCATATACCGCCTGTGAACCTCTCGCTGCCGCATCGCCAGCACCGCCAGCTGATGAGCACTCTGTATGCCAGCCAATTGCGCAACCACCAGCAGCCACCGGCGAGTGGTTCGCCGCCGCACAAGGTCACCACCGGATTGGCCTACGATCCGCTAATGCTGAAGCACTCGTGCATCTGCGGCGACAACGCCCAGCATCCGGAGCACAGTGGTCGTCTGCAAAGCGTGTGGGCGCGTCTGAATGAGACCGATCTGGTGAAGCGCTGCGATCGTCTGCGCGCCCGCAAGGCGACCCAGGAGGAGCTGCAGACGGTGCACACGGAGGCGCACGCCATGCTCTTTGGCTCGAATCAGTGCCAGTTGAGCAGACCCAAGTTGGAGAACACGTTGTCGGCGAGCTTTGTCCGCCTGTCGTGCGGCGGTTTGGGTGTGGACCTGGATACCACGTGGAATGAGCATCATACGGCCACAGCAGCACGAATGGCCGCCGGATGTGTGATCGATTTGGCGCTGAAGACGGCCAAGGGGGATCTGCGGAATGGTTTCGCCGTTGTCCGGCCGCCGGGCCATCATGCGGAGGCCAATCTGGCCATGGGCTTCTGTTTCTTCAACTCGATCGCCATAGCGGCCAAGTTGCTACGCCAGCGGATGCCCGAGGTGCGGCGCATCCTCATCGTCGATTGGGTGGGTGTTTGTTTCAAATCTCTTGGGGTTTTTCAATTTAAATCATTCGAACCAATACTTAATCCACTCCCTTTGCAGGATGTGCATCATGGCAATGGCACACAGCAAGCATTCTACCAAAGTCCCGACATTCTATATATTTCCATACATCGACACGATGACGGTAACTTCTTTCCCGGCACAGGCGGACCCACAGAGGTGAGTTGTTTGCTGCTTTACAATCATGCCTTCTACATTTTAATGGGTAATCTCTCTATCCTAGTGCGGCTCCGGTGCTGGTCTCGGCTTCAACGTGAATATCTCATGGTCTGGGGCACTCAATCCGCCGCTGGGCGACGCCGAGTATATCGCTGCATTCCGTACCGTTGTGATGCCCATCGCGCGGAGCTTCAATCCGGACATTGTGCTGGTCTCCTCCGGCTTCGATGCGGCCACCGGCCATCCGGCTCCGCTGGGCGGCTACCATGTCTCGCCGGCCTGCTTTGGGTTCATGACCCGCGAGCTGCTCCAGCTGGCCAACGGCAAGGTGGTGCTTGCCCTCGAGGGTGGCTACGATCTGGCCGCCATCTGTGATTCCGCCCAAGAGTGCGTGCGGGCGCTGCTCGGCGATCCCGCCGCCCCAATAGCCAAGGCCGAGCTGGAGCGGCCGCCCTGCCAGAATGCCATCAACACGCTCCAGAAGACGATAGCCATTCAGGTGGTTATAAGATTCCCCCCCCCCATCTTGCTTGTCACCCATCTGATTGATCTGTCTTTCTTTTTGTGGGCTTTCAGCAAACGCATTGGCCCTGCGTCAGGATGCTGGAGCACACGGTGGGTCTGTCCGCACTGGAAACGCTCAAGGTGGAGCACGACGAGTCCGAGACGATCAACGCCATGGCCGGCCTCTCCATGCAGTCGATGCACAGGTTGGTGCTTAAGAATCCATTTGAAATCTAATCGAAATCTAATGTGTTTTATAATTTCAACAGAACCCTATCCCGCGATGATTCCGAGGAGCCGATGGATCAGGATGAAACCAAATAGGAGGCAATGCTGGCGGAGAATGGTGGCGGGGTCAAGGAGGCGGTGGGCGTGGCGTGGATATGTGGGCGTGGCACCGGAGGATGGCGAGAGGGCGTGGCCGCAAGCTGCTCAATGCACATTTAGTTATTTGTTGTAGTTGAATTGATTGTTGTTGCTGTTGTTGTTGTGGCGCTCGCTTGCAATTGTTGTCGTTGTCATTGATCGTCTATAGCCACATCTATCTCTCTCACTCGATCGATAATTATAATATTATGTATATCCCAACCATCCATCCCCCCAAAAAAAAATGGAGAAACATCGAAAATAATGTAGGGGAAAATGTCTAAAAGTAGCAGAACAGGGCCTAAAGTTCAAAATGGTGGCTGTGCCTCCAAAAAAGAAATAATTATAATAATTACAAAGAAGAACCCCCGGGAAACTGGGGAATTTTGTATGAATATATATAGTATATATGGTGAGAATATAGTTGTAGAATTCCTTGAGATTTTTTTTTGGTTTTTTTTAGGGTGAGAGGAGAGGTATTTTAACGCATACAGTAACACACGCAACTCAATGTATCTTATTATTATTAATATTATTATTATTTAAGTATGTGTGTTAAAAGGATGTAGAAGCACTAACCTAATGGTAAATCAGTAAACTATATAAAGTTAATGTTACAAGAAGATCAGGTGCAAGAAGCGTGTGTTTTTTAGGTAAGGTTCAACCTCAAAGTTCCCAAAAATATAAACCCCACCACGCCCACTTATCCCGCCACCCCAGATGAAGATCGAGGGAGAGAGAGGATTACGTGTTATGTAGATTGCTTTAGTTGATATAAGATATGAGAGAACTTAACAGCTAACAAGTTGAAGGAAAAGCAAAAAACTGAGAAATCTTTTTGTACAATTTATAGTTTAGTGCAAGTTTCAAGTACAACATACAATTATTTAAAGAATTCTATATATATATTTAAATATATACTGTGCAATAAATGTGAGAAAATGAAAATCGAGTGCAGAGCAAAAACAAATCCACACAAAAACAGAAACTAAAACGAATAAGAGAAAATTGTTGTTAAATGTTGCCGAGATCTTATATACGTATGTATACCTAATAACTGTTACAATAATAACCCTTTATATATATAAAAGTATATATATATATACATAAATGCACACGTGTGTGTAACGATAACGATGTTCAACAAATGTCTGAAATGAAGTAAAACTATTATATGTAAATAAAAACGCAAAACAAAGTGAACAATTTTAATAAAAACAAAAACACAAAATATACAACAAATTCGAAACATTCACGCTCACACACACGCTTAGTGGGTCTTGAAAAGGACCTACAAGGCGTGAACCGGGAACATTTTGGAATACCCGTTTAAACCGCTAACCGTTAACTGTAAAACCGATGTAATTGTATTTGTACTCGTGTACCTTTAGCTGTCTTTAGCCGTCTCTCTCTAACTCGCTACCTAACAGTAAAGGAGCACCTCAAAAGCGGAGAAAGGAGCAACAGACAAGGATCAAAAAAGTTGGGGGGGCAAGAGAAAGGTGAGGAGAAATGTGAAGAATAAGCACAACGAGATATGGGCCGATTGGCTCCAACAGGATGAAACAATTGTTAACAAATCGAAACAGAATCTAAAAACTAAACTTAAAAATGAAATCACAAATGTAACTATTAATCTAAGCGAAGGAGGAGATGTCATTGTATTTTATTTTTTCCATTTTTGTCCCGTCCTTTCTCCTCAATTTTTTTCACACAGAGAACAGAATATGAAAGGATCATTGGAATATGGTCTCTTTCGAATGAAAATCCTGGTAACTGCCGTTACTTGAGCAAATTAAAAAATGACCTTTAAAACTAGTTTTGGTTTTAAAAAAGTATTGAAACGCTTTAAAATACAAACATAAAATATCGATGTTCTCTGTGTTCAATCTATGCTTTTCCCTTTTTTTGTTATTTCTGGTTTTATAATTAGAATTTGGTAATCGCCCCGAGGGTTATCATAAATTTCTAACCACAACCAACCTTTTACCTCTCCTCCTGATAGAACGTTTTTGAAAAAAACCTTTAAACTGATAACAAGAAACATTAAAAAATTATACTAACAAAAGAAAATATTGTTGTTGCGCACTGCAAAAAAAAAATAAAAAACAAAAAATTATTCCATAAGCTGAGAAATAGTAAAAGATGATTTTAGAAAAATGAAAACAAAATCAAATATTTATATTTTGTTTATTGTTGCACAAATAAGTCCAAGGAGCAAAAAACATGAAACAATTAAGAGTAATATTGTGTGTCGCTTTTTCTAAACGAAATAAATCGAAGAGATCGTCAAGAGCACTTTTTGGAGGATTACTTGTTTTATTTCTCTCTGGTGAACCGGAAAAATACTCCTGACAAGTTCCAACCACTTGTAAGTATACCTTAATGGCGTCCCATATTTGGAAATGCGAGTCAGTTTAGATGGAACTTGAGATCGTTTTCTTTATTTAAGATAAATGTATAACATTGGCGGTTAACAATATTTGATTTAATACATATTGAATTAATTAGTTCAAAAGTTCACAATGCCAGAGGCAAAACATTGGTGTTTTCTACCGCTCTGAGAATGTACCGAAGCGAATCCGGAAATTAAAGGTAACGAGAGAGATTATTATGCTATTAACGAGATATTTGCTACGCGTGTCATTTATAAATTTAATTGAGTATCTGTCCATTTTGCAGTATTATGCTTAATATGCCATCATCTTCAGGTCACGGGTCTCACATATCTGTCTGATTTGATTGAGCTCTGTGGGGAAGAACTCGGAAATATAGGAAACTCCTTCGGGATGTGGATTTAGGGGTTTCTTTTTTTTTTTTTTTTTTTCGTTTGGGACCGAACAAACAACGCGAAGCCTGGATCGTATATATAGATATATGTCTTTGTATCTGACTAGTATATAAGTTTTGCGGTGTATACGTGTACATGGAGTCAACGCTTCTGATTCGGAGTCATCTCCTGCCCGTTCATCTGCACTTAGGATCTAATAATTGAGACTGCATTCGGGCGCATCCAGTTTCATATTCCTCACTGGCGCGCCACCATGTCCAGGCCGCCCTCCTCCTCCATCTTGGACAGGAACTTGATGGCCCGTTGCGAAGGCTCCGTCTGGCGTGCCATGTCAATGAGCCCCAGGAGCTTCTTGATGCCAATAAAGACGCTGGACAAGATTAATGGGACATTAGTATTTATGGTTCTATTAAATTTGTTAAATATATAAGAGCACACTTTACAAAAGATGTTTATTTTCATTCATTAAAAAGGAAAGTATATTCAAAATATTATATATTATATTATATACAATATATATTTTATATTATATTTAATATATATTAAAGTATATTATAAATAAAACTGGAATAGTTCTTTTTTTGAAAATAGATTTTTAGAAATCTATTTATGAATATTGGAAAAAATCCAGGAATAAGACCAGAACCGGGACCGTTAAAAATAAAATTTGCACAACCATATGAACAATTATAAAACACATTGTATTGTACCATTACTCAAAATGAGTATTGGTACAATAACAAACTTTAGTTTCTATTTAATTCAGTTTTAAACTTTTGTTATTATTTTTTTATATAGAGCTAAAGCTTTAACAACCAAAATGGAAACTAAAAAATATTGTTATTTTTTTTAAAGATAACTCTATTTTATAATACAACATTTACTACTGTTGGATTTAACACTTGAAAAAAAAGAATAATCTAAAATGTAAAGAACTTGGTATCTACCACTAAAAACATTGTATACATATATGAGAACTACGGCCAAAAATATGTGTTGAAATCAAAAACCTACCGTTTTCCAGCCATCTTCTTGCCAATCGCCTGGATCTCGCCCTTGCTGAAGATGTCCGTGTGCTCGAGCACGGCCAAAACGTGGTCCGGCTGCGAGAGATTGGGCACGTGAAGCACCGAGGTGAAGGCCGTCAGCATCTCCATCTCCTCCAGCACCTCACTGGAACAGAGAATAAGCAATCGTATACAGATAATACAAGTGAAGTCATTCCAATCCCAGCTCACCGTCGACTCGAGGTGCACAGAATGAGCAGCTTGCGACCCTTGGGTGGCTGTTTCTTGAGCAGCACCAGCAGTGCCTGCAGTGTCATATTGGAGTACCGGGGACCAATCGATCCGTAGTCCAGCAGACGCTCCACATTGTCCACCACAATGCAGCTGAGCGTGGAGCGATAGGCGTCGTCGAAGATCTTTCGGATGTGCAGACACTTGGCCGACTCAGTGTAGCCGACCATGTCCTCGGGCGAGCAGACCTTCACGAACGGGAAGTCCGACATCTTGGACAGCTGGGCGGCCAGTGCCGTCTTGCCGGAATTGGGGGCACCGGATACGAGTACGGATACCAGGCCACTGGACTCCGGAGCCTTGGCCTGCTGCACGTACAGCATGCCGTCCTCGAGAAGATTGCTAACCGGGGATCCCCAGTTGATGACACCCCTGGCCAGCATATTGTCGAGTATCTCCTGGGCCGTGCCGAATGCCGGCTTAATGTCATTCTCCAGCGAATGCATGAAGTCATCCCGATTGACCTTCAACTTCTCCATGGCCTCGGGATCCACAGTGACCTTGGCATCGGCCTTGATCAGCCTGTTCATGGCACTCGACTGGGCGGCACGCACCAATCCCTCCAGTTCGGCTCCACTGAAATTCTTGGTCAGCGCAGCAATCTCCTTGTTGTCCACATCATCGTTGATCTTATTGAAGTCGCGCATGCGCTTGGTATGGATATTAAGGATCTGGACGCGACCCTGTTCGTTGGGCAGGCTGATCTCCATTTGGACCTCGAGGCGGCCGGGTCGCAGCAGTGCCTCATCGATCATGTCCCTGCGATTGGTCATGCCAATAACCAGAATGTTGTTCAGCTGATCAACGCCATCGATTTTGGTCAGCAGTTGGTTGACGACGGTGTCGTGGACACCACTATTGCCGGCCACGGAGCCACGCTGCTTGCAAATGGCATCGATTTCATCGAAGATGATGATATGTAGCCCACTGTTGGGTCCCAGACGCTTCTCCTCCTCCTCGGCCTCGGCGAAAAGTCGTCGCACATTGGCCTCCGATTCGCCCACATATTTGTCAAGGATCTGCGGTCCATTGACGATCTTCGGCTCCCGGGCATTGAGCATGGTGCCAATTTGACGGGCCATCAGGGTTTTGCCAGTGCCCGGAGGACCATAGAGCAGGATGCCCTTGACGTGCTTGCAGCCCAGTTGCTCGACCAGCTCTGGCGGAAAGACACGGGAGGCAAAGGCCCGTCGAAAGATCGAGTTGAACTCCTTGTCCAGACCACCGATGCCCATCTTGCCGAAATCCCAATCGGGATTTATGATCGACTGGCGTACCACCTTGCCCTTGCTCTTGCCCTGCAGATTCAGGGAGCTATTCTCGGCCTTCTCGAACTGCACCACCGTGTTGCCCAGAATCCGGCCAAAGCGGACATTACGCATCGCTGTCTCCTTGCCCTCGCCCAAACTCTTGGGATCGAGGGCCTCCAGGGACTTGACGGCCAGTCCAAGCAATTTCTTGTCCTTGAAATTGAAGACCAGGGATTGTCCAACGGTTAGGGCCATGCCAGCGAACTGCATGATGAACTCCTTGGCCATTTGATCGGAATCGTAGGGCTCCTGGGAGACACTGCAGGCGATGGTATATTATAATCAATATTACATAATACCAGGGATTTTATTCTATACTATATGTACTCACGTTTTCTTTTGCAGAAAATCCGTTTCGAAGGACACACAGGTGATGACATCCGAGCTGGCATCGAAGCGATAGGGACGCACCTCTAGATCCTGGTTAATGGACACCATGGCCCACTTCCTTTGGACCAAAGAGAAGCCCACATAGCCCCTGGGCACCTCTACGGTCTTTTCCAGGGCGAAAATGAAGTGCTGTCCTGCAGCTGGCGATATGTCCGCATAGCTGGGAATGGGGATAATACAAATGGGTCTATATAGAGTACCAGGACACATATGTATCCATATCGCAGGACCACCTACTTCACTTCGTCCGGAAAATCGCCAACATTCACTATGGCCCGATTGGTCAGGGAAAGCTCGTCCGTGGGACATTTTGTGGCCTTCAAGCGCTGTGGAAATCAATACAATCCATTATTAACTAGTAGTTACTCACCACCCAAAAACAAGAAAAATCCTTATAAATACGTAAACCCAACTCACATAAGACATTTCGTTAGTTTCTGGGGAATTTTTTCAGAGATTCTTTACGAACTACCGAAAAATCGATAATAATCTTCCTAGGAAGTCCTTTAATGGCCAATAGTCGCACTTTTATGTGCGAATTAACCTTTTCAAATATTTCTTGCTGCGTCACTGTTTTAACATAACTAGATTTTAGTCAATACAGAATCAGTACTAGATGTATATTTTCTGAAGTTTCAGGACAAATGGTTTTAATTTTCAATTGGACATGCGCGCGGTCGATTTCCACTGAAAGTTGTGACAACATATCATTATAAGAATACATCGATATTTTTTGGGAATATATTCTTATCGTGAAATTTTGTTGGCCAAATATGAAATTATCGATACTATTTTAATGCTTTTTTATAAGTTTTCCTATTTAAAAACAGAGTATGATATGAATAAAAATATACTTACCATTAATAAATTTCATATAATTAAAAAACAAATAAATGTAGCTTGCTTAAAACAAAGTTTTTTTTTTGGGACTTTCTAAATTTTCTACTGATTTTAAATAATCATAAAATATGTTTTTAATTTAATTCATCATCAATAAGGTACGACTTTTAAATATTTACACACCCTAGTGTAAAAGATCAAAAAAATATATCAACAAAAAATGTAAACTTCTCGGCTTAATTGGAATTTAAAATGTTTAAAAAACAAATAAATATATATTGGAAAAATATTTTAATAACAGCTATAAAATGTCCAGTAAATAAGTTTTTTTTTCACTCAATCGATTCAGAATTCACAAGACTAAGTGATTGGATCGGAAGTATCATTAAAATGTAATTAAATTCGTCAAATAACGTATCGTCACAAATAGATTGTTATGAAACAAAATACAATTATGTTTCGGTTCTTCTAAGGTGTAAAATGGTCACTTAACTCCAAAGTAACAAACTTTTGAATTTAGGAATCTAGTAGTTTTTGCACAGTCAAAATTTAATGTCAGTTTCCATCATTCGGTTCAGTACAGAAACAAATCATTGTCGTTTTAGATTTTAGGCCCTTCAGAGCTGTTCAAAATTCGTAATAAATTTTATACACGTTTTTCAGTCCTCCGTACAATAAGATTTGGTTACTTTTCCAAACTAACGATAAGTTTGAGGAGGAATCGCAGTTTACCAGTGCAATAACAGTGAGTATTGAATGGGCACACAAGATACGGGTCAACGTAAAAACGGGTTCTTACAAGAAGTGTTCTTTTAAGTGATATCAGATTGTCCTATTGAGCTTCTATAACGATAAATGCTTGCGATTGCACGATTTTTAGATGCTTCTACAACCGTTTTCCGGTGCGCACTTTAAGCTAACTCCAAGTTTTCTACTCTTAATTTAACATGCGGACAAGAACGGCCCGAAGTAAAGTAAAGTTTTTGAAATGTATAAGTTAATCGAATAGTTCCTATTCGCGACCGGCAAGGTTATCGAATGACGCAACCAACGAACCTTCGAACGCTTTGCTCGCAACATGCTTGCCGATTGCTTGCAACTTGCTGCAACACATAATCTTTAAATCTAAATTAACAGATATTTAAGAAATTGTTTTTAAATATATTGTGATGTTTCCCTTTTTTCACTTAAAAACTGATAGAAATAAAATAAGTTTGTTAAATAAATGCATTTTTCTTAAAAACTGATAGAAATAAAATAAGTATGTTAAATAAATGCATTTTTTTTATTATATGTAAATTAATCATTAGTTATGTATGTTCAGTAATATACATAATGTTTTCTATTATTATTTTATTTATATTTATTGTTCTTATTAAGTTATGTTTTACTTATAAAATAAAATTCGTTTAATAATTCTCAAAATCGATTTAACATGATTTTTTTAGTTTCTAAAATTTATTTTTAATAAAAATAAACATTAATATAGATATATTATATTATATTATATTATGTATAGATATTATATAGATATATCTGTTTTTTTTTAAGTACTTTATATCTTTCTTTGTCCTTGAATGAATTCTGACCGCGATCAGATTTAGTTAGAAATCCCCAAATTTTGTAACAGTGATTCGAACATGTTGTCCAGCCGAATGTTTGATCGAACCGTATATAAGATAACTACACTTTAGCAGCGCTGTTATTGCTAGTTTTACCTCGCTCGCGTCGCGTTATCTTACAAAAAAAGAAAACCTGCGTCGTGTGCGATTCCGATTCGTACAATCGAGGGGAATTCGATTAGGAAACCACGAATCTTTATCAAAATGTGTGGACTGTGTTTACGTAATAGTATTATATTATTTTAACTTTTACCGCCAACGGATCTATGTATTATTTTTTTTTTTGCTGTGAGTGCGCGAATGAAATAAAAGGAAAAGAAAAACTGCAGCGAGCGGAGAAGAGCGTGGAAAATACGCGGACTACCTGTTGATTCCAAAGATCTCTACGGATCTAGTGTTTTTCTTTTTTGTTTTTGCCCGTTTGCCAAAGGTCGCGGGCTGTAAAACCTTTCCATTTGCCGTGCCCGGTGCACGTGCATTTAAAATACAAATATTTTTCGAATATTTGCGTAAAAAAAAAAAAAAAAAACACAAATCATGGAAGAGTCCGCGTTCCGAAGAAGGCTACAGATTTGTTTAATTCTACAAATTGTGATCCCTACTCTCTGCTTTAACCTGGAACAGCGATTGCCCATAGTGAAATATGGGCATCCGAAGTCTAATTTTGGCTACTCGGTGGCCACCCACACAATTGGCGAGGTCAATGGGCCCAACAAAACAAATTGGTAAGTGGCGCCCCGAAGAATGCTACAATCTTAGAGGATCAAAAAAAAAAAAAAAAAAAAAAACGTACATACTGGTTACGCAACTCAAAAAGAATCATTAGCAAAAGTTCGATTAGGTGAAGCAACTGTAGAGTTAATAAGTTTCAAGCGATAAGCAAAATACCTGAACAAAAGTTGTTATATACTAACTTGTAAAAAACCTTTGGTTAAATGAAAATTAAAAAAAAAAAACAAATTTTCATTTAGAAATTTACCTGAAAAAACCAATAAAAATTTGCAAATAATCATTTAGGGCATTTTAAAATGCTAATTTTATTATTATGGAAATTAATTCATTTGCTTAAAAATATTTACCTACATTTTACGTTAGAGGAAATACGTTTAAACTATATTTTTTCTATTTTCTTTATTTATGGAGCTCCAAAAATATTTTTAGTAATGTTAGAATTGAACAATTAAAATCTAATTTGTAAATCCATCTTCAAATATTTCAAAAATGCCTGGGTGCTTAAACTCTACTTTTCTGACGAAAAATTTTGGATAAACAAAACGATGAAGATCAGGTAAAGGAGAAAAGCCGAAATGGTCTTCTATAGGTAGTAATCCGCATACGAATCCGAATTCCGAGTTCTTGGCGCAACGCGGGGAATCTCCTCGGTGCGAAAACAGGTTTTTATTTTCGCCAAATCGATTTCAGCTTAATTGACTGGCATTGATTGTTATTAATCAGCAGCACAGACAGCAACAAATAATAATTTGCATTGCAATATCGTTGATGTTGTTGGGGCTTTCGATGTTTGCTAATGCGCGAAACTTGTTTAGAATCGTGTTTTCATTGTTGGATTACCATAAAGTGTTGGAATATTCAGTATTTCGAGAGATGATGCCAGGCTTTAAATAGTTTTCCGCCAAAACGCAGTGGATTGGAACGAATCAACATAGACAAAATAATCTAAATCCATTTGGTAAATGCATGACAGATGTTGCAATACGGAGCAAATAATCAGAATTTGTAATATTTATATTTTGTATTAAATCTTTTTTAAAATTTTTTTTTATGAAACCCATTTTGTAATATTGCAGTTTAAAGTTCATTTAAAGAAATAAAAAAAGGAATCCATATAATATTATTTCAAAGCACTTTCCAAAGAAAGCCCATTTTAAAATATTCCAAATAGTTTTTGAGCCATTCAAAGTTTATTCAATGGTGCAACCTATTTCAAAACTTTTTTCAGTGAGACCCATTCTGATATATATCAAATAGTAAGTTTCAAAGCCATTTAAAGTTCATTCAATATAATAAAATAAGAAATTTTTCCAAAGAAAATAATAATAATAATTATAATAAAACCCATTTAAAGTTATTCCAAATAAGTCGTTTGAGCCATTTATAGTTATACATTCAAAAATGAATCACTACAGATATTTTTTAAATTGATTTTTTTCTTTTTTTGATTTATTTTCGTTTCAAGTTATATGCTTCTTGGGAATTTTGAGGACTCATCGACGTTTTATGCGATTTATTTATTTAGCGATAGGTTAATCACTTATTTGCCCTCCAGTATTTGAATAAGGATTTGCTCTGTTTGGTTTTGAAATATTTTTTGAGTTTTTGGTTGTTTATTTTACATCTTTTATTTTTGCAAATATTTGAGTCCGCTTATCGACTTTTTTGCTTGGTAATTTTTTTATGGGACAGATAGCGAGCGACAGATAGTCGGAGAACAGTCGAAATGTTTGTTTTTCTTTTAAAGAACCCTGCCCCTTTAATATTTTCCGTATTCAGTTTTTTTTATCTTTAACTTAACCCTTGTTGTTTTTTCTGACTGGAGCGGATGTCTATAAATTTGCATTTTTCATAGGCTTGCGGACTCATTAAAGGTGCCATTGGTCGGGCCTAAATGTCTGCACAGTCTCGAAATGGCAACTATGTTTATAAGCTGGCCTCCTCCTTTTTTTTCTCTATATACATACATATATATATTAGCCAAACCAAACTCGGTAGACAAAACGGAGCCAGACGGCAATGACCATAAAAATGGGCAGACAACAAATCTGGAATCAATACAAGACGCGACTTGGATGCGCCAATGCACAGCGAAAAAATATTCATTGCTACATTTTGTTGTATAAATACTTGTTAAACAAGCCAATTCCTTTTCTTTACATTTAACAGGGTTTAAGCCCTTAGGAGTATCTTAATTTCAAACCATTTCGATAATATAAAGTGGAGAAATTTAAATATTTTAGTTAAAAAAAGTTTAGCCCTGTTAATTGATTTGAATTTTCATTTTCATTCATTTGAATTTTAACTTTTTATTTATTTATTATGTAACATAGATAAAAAAGAAAATAATATAATATTGTTTTTAAGTGTTTAATACGATAAAACTGCTTGATATAGGGTCGTTTTCTTGTCCTTAATTTAAATTTAAAGTAGAGAATTAACCTTGAAAACGTATGGGAATTTAGATCAAAAAAGTATGTTTTAAGGTTAACATAAGGCACTTAAGGAAATATTAAAAAAAAATCGAAAACTTAAATACAGGCTACTGTTTTTCAAGTGTTTTGAAGCAATTGAGACCCCCTTTTTGGGATTCCCCCATTTAATACCCGGCCAGTTTGTATTTGCAACACTTTTAGAGCTGGTCAACTGCACTCCAGTGGGTTGTCAGTGGGTCAAACTAATTACACTGGGTGTTGCCCCACCACCACCACCACAACCACCACTACACCACCGTGTTTTTTGCCATAAACAGAAGCTAATCGAGATATTCCCACCGCCTTGCCCGCAGAGAGATACCTTGTCCAGAGGCAGATCCCCCATTCCATCCACCATGTATCAGGGCAACAGGCGTTCGCAGAGCGTGAACCGACCCCCACCCTATGCCCTCCATCGCGGCATCCGGAATATCTCGGAGTGCCGGAGATGTCAGCAAATCGATCCGACCTTGCTGGATCCTCTGGATCCGCGTCGCATCCAGCAGCAGCTGGTGATGGTCTATCTGCGTGTTCGGTCCGCCAATGAGCCCAATCTGGAGTATGTGGACCCGGGTCTAACGCAGGAGCAGCGAAAGCGGCAGCTCATGTACAGTAATCGCCCATGGATGTTGATTAAGCCGCCGCATACCATTATGGTCACCCGAACTGCTCTGCCGACGGCTCCGGGTGCCGCCACTGGGGCACCGGGTGTGGGCACTGGCCCGCCGAGGGTTCAGCCCAATTATGACATCGAGTTCCGGTTCCGGCGGATTTTCAGCGAGCGGGCCTCGCAGGCGCTGGTCTATAAGAACATATCGGAGCCGATACTGCGGCAGATGTTCCTCGGCGGCAGTGGCCTCATCCTGATTACGGGTGCCCCCGGCAGTGGCAAGACTCATTCGTTGCTCGGCTCCCGAAACTCCCAGGACGGTGGCATTCTGCGTCGCACCTTGGAGTCCATTTTCCGTTGCGCCGGCTGTGACCTGGTTGAACGCTATATCGTCCAGGCGGACAAGTTGGGCTCCGGATTTACCTGTATACCGGCAAAAACTGCACAGAAATTGGCCGCCCAGGAGGATCGACTGTTGCAGGGAGCCCAGCCGGCTGTAGCCACGCCGAATCGTCCGGAGTGCAGTTGGCAATTGAATGGCGTGAACATCCAAATCAATCGGAAGCGTCGAGCTTGCTTTCTGGGCGTGCTGATCGTGCAGGACGGCAGCTTCTATGATCTCCTGGACCATCGCAGTGAGACCGATGGACGTCCGCCGGCTATGACGCTACGGGAGGATCGCAAGGGTAGGTGCTATGCGGTGGGGGCCAATCGCCTGGAGATTCGCAGTGCCGACGAGGCGGAGCTTATGATCAAGGCGGCCCTGACCAAAAGGGATGCATGGAGCCATCATGGCGGCAGCCATCTGGTGATCAACATATATCTCGTGGTCTACGATAATATCCGACGGAGTGAGCTCCTCGAGTGCGGTCAAATCACGATCGTGAAGGTCCTCACACCCAGGCTAGTGGACACGGCCAACTCGCGACGTTCCTGTGGTGCCCTGAAGACGGTCTACACGGTGCGCAACTGCATCAGCTGCCTGCACAGCAACCAGCTGGCCATCCTGAAGGGCAAGCCGCCCAATAGGAAGCCCCCCTCTAGGGAGTGCAGTCTCACCCAGCTCCTGAGGCACTTCTTCGATGTGCGGAATCTGGCCTGTGTCGTCTGCCTGGCCACCATTAGCCAGGAGCGCGGCCAGGTGCTGGAGAACATACGAGCCCTGCGATTCGCCGAGGAAACGATCTACATCCAGGAGGATGGTTCGAATGACGCCGAGGACGAGGAGAAGCCCACGGATGCCGATTCGGGCCTGTTCGCCACATTTCTGGACAAGAACTTCAAGCCCAACTACCGAGCCATCCGCACGGTTATGCCCATCGAGCTGCCTCCCTTCGCGCAGGCCCAATCGCTGATCGACAATCTGAAGGCCAATATAGCACGGCGCAAGCAATTGCTGGTCTCCTCCAAGAGCCTCAGCAAGGATTTCCTCGAGCGAATGCATGGTAGACGGGACGAGATCTTCGTCCTGCAGGCCACGGCCCTAAAGGAACTGAGTCAGACCATCTTCGAGTCCTCCACCCTGGTGGAAAAACTGGAGGTGGTCCACGAACCGGTGCGCTATGGCAAGATCTCCGTTCAGGCCCAGCAGGCCGAGAAGCGGGCCCAGATTTCGGAGAATCTGCTCCACGGACGCAACGAGCAGTTGGAGCGACATGTCAGTCATTCTGAGGGCAACGAGACCCCGGAGACAACTGGGGATGCCAGGAGGCGCAAGGCTCAAAAGGATGAAGTGGTCAAAAATCAACCGGTCTGGCATCACTACTAAGCAACTATCCTGATCTGAAGTTCTAGTCATATGTGATCTCTTCTTGGAAAGTGCCTTCATTGCGAATTTAGATCTCCAAGGAATTTCACATCTACCTCTTTTGAAGTCCGGAACAAAGCTGTTTAATGCTATTATACAGGAGAGAATACCTATCCACGAACCGGTCAAAACTCAACCTGTCTGGCATCACTACTAAACACTCTAATCGCATGTTCTAGTCATTTGTGATCTCATCTTGGAAAGTACTCTCTTTTCGAATTTAGATCTCTAAGGAATTCACTTCTATATATCAGATCAGGAACAAATGCTATCATGCTATCATATAGGTCAGTCTATCTCTTTTGTACTGGATATAATATTGTAACAATTTTGGTGTACCACGCTAATGATCCTCTGTATGCTAAAAAGATGAAGTGATCAAGTACGTTGAAGAGTAACTAAACAACAAAAATATATTTTTATTAAAGATAGCACGACTTGTAAAGGTTTTATATTGCCACGTAAGCACTGACACACTTTCCCACAGCTCAACGGATCTGAGTTCCCAATATTTTAATCCGGACTTTAACTTCTTCCCTGCGCGAGTGTTCTGCATTCCCAATTAGTTGGAATGCATTTGTCACATTTTGTCAGGCCATGATCAAGGCTACGATCGGTAGGTGAGGGGGTCTAGGGTCCACAAAAAAAGAAGAAATATGAAACGGGGCTTGAAAGCCGCCGACCGCAATCAAAAATCCATTTACACGTTCACTCGCACGATCCGTGGTTGTCCGAAGTGGATGGCCCCTTGGCCGCCGGTCATGTGCCATGTGCATTGGGGCTTTTGATTTGCTGACAAGCCAACGTCATGTTCGTCATGCATTGCCCCCTCGACTGTCTGTCTCTTGGACGTGCAGATCACGCGCTTTGTGGGGTCGCCGGAATGGGAAACTACAAACAAATAACCGTCAAACCTGAACCTGAACCTGGTTGCCCATTACTCCGGTTAAAGCTCCGGTTAAACATAACGTAAGTAGATAGGGACATTAGACTTGAACGACGTACTCTTTGGTATCTATGAATGAACATCTATGAACAAAAATCCTGCAAATCAAAAACTCAATTGTAATGTACATGGTCTCCGGTTAGAGTTTCGGTTAAAGTTCTGGTTAAGCCGAACGTGAGTAGGTAGAGAAAAGATTTAGTTTATATCGCTTAAGTTCATTAAAATATACTTATTACCTATATCACAAATACTAAATTTACAAAAGGTGTTAACTATGGATTTATAGCAGCAGGGACACTGCCCGTTCTCTGCCGCCACACAAACATTGTACAACAAACGAAAAAGGTTCATTGTATTTAGCATGGACCGTTGATTTATAGTGATAAGCAGTTAGCAGTTAGATAAGCAGTTTTGTTGGTCAGAGCGACGTGTTTTTAGTAACGAAATCACACGTATGTGAAATTATAATAAAAACAAATAGCCCTTAAGCAAATTTAAATGGGATGCATAATATATTTGCCAGTACTTAAGTAAGCCTAAATGTGTTGGCTGTTGCATTTTGTGATGCAGTCTCAGTTCGATTTGTGTTTCATTTGTAAATGACGAACTTGGAAATCGGAAGGAGTAGGAGAAGCTGCACTATCTTACCGGACGCGCCGAGACGATGAATATAGGCGATGCATTCATTTTCCGATAATGCAGCGAGAAACCTTGAATCTCCAACTTGTTTCATGACCGCCTTTTGTTTTTTATTTTATTTGCATTCTGCGATTGTCGCATATTTGTTTTATTAATGAGAGTGCAGTACGCGAAAAAGGTACATATGCAAATAATGTCACTCGCTTATCGCCAGCCCATCTTAATTTTTTTCCAGCACAGGTACATACATACGTGCCGCAATTATCACCCTCGATGATATAGTACAAATTGAGATACGGTGCAGGGACGGTCGATTAAGGTATACGATTGTTTTCGCATACCCTTGCCGGCGATTTTATTAATCTTTTGGCATTCACAAAGCCATTAAACGTATATTCACATATGGGCTGATTTGTTAATTAGCGCCTAGAATCCATTTCAATGGAAACTTGTCGTAAACATTATTTAACTAGTTCTCTTGTTTTAAAAAGGAATTTCGAAAAAATATATATTATTTTATAAAGAAATGAATCTAAAATCTAAATTTGTAGTTATTCAAAAGTTTAGTATAAGTCTTGGCTTCCTCCATTACTCACTATTATTTTGCTAGCTCAACAAACTAAAACAAAAATTTGGTTCTGTTCGCATATAAATGTGGAACAACCATATCACTTTTTGCTTTTTGCTGACTTGTAAATCTCAGGGATTCCGGGGATCTCGTAGATCTTGTATCTCTTGTAGATCTTTTTGCTGGCTCTTCCACATCTCGTTCTACGTGTTTATGCCGTCAACATGTGTTCCTTGTTTGCGCCAAAATATAGAAGACGGAACGGCCCAGAGAAAAAATAAAGAACAACTTAAAAAACTGTTTCGGCGAAATGAGGTCAACAGACGCCAAACAGTCGGCAGAAAAGAGGGGGTTTTTGGGTGGTTGGGTGGTGCTTTCTGGGGTGGGCTATCCACGGGGCTGGTCGACAGTTTATGGTTATTATTGTTGCTCTTTTTTGCTGCTGGTGCGTGTGTCTGTCTTTGCGTCTGTATCTCCGCCAAATAGTTGGCCCAGGCCCACCAAAAAAAAAGGCAGAAAAATAATAAGAACCCAACCCAAAAGCCCATTCCTCATCGCCCCACTCCACCATGCCCTTTTCCCCAATTTTCCCCTCGTAAACAAATGAAGCCAAAAACGCGAAAACCGAAAAGCGCCAAACTAACAGCCGACTGGGAAATGGCCAAAAAACACTTGCTAAGGCAATGTAAGCTGGCAGACATGTGTGTATGCCATAAATATGAGCACTGGCAAGCACAGTTGGGGTCATAAAAATATTTATTTCTTAAATGAACGTAATCTTATCATTAAAGAAACGTAAGATTCAATACTTTAAGAACCTCAACCAAATTTCAACATAAAATACAAAAAATACCTATTATTTGTATATTCCTTGCAAATTATATATATTTAAAATATTGTAAACAGTTTCTAACTATTGTTGTGGCCTCTGCTGTGCACATAGATGCCCAACAGCGATCGTGGGGTATTAAGTGCCGATTTTCTTTAGGCTTCTAGGGGGAAAGAAGTTGGGAGTAGGGGTAGGTTGGGGGTGTGACTTCTGGCAGCCAAGATCCATGAGAAAAGTTCACTTGTTCATTTTTAGCTAATCGAGTTCACAGTGAAAATGTATCCAAAATAATGGCTTAGTTAAAATAAACTTACCTATTTTTGTATATATGAGTTCGTGAATATTTTTTATTCAAAATTTAGCTATATTATTGTGAAATTTGAAATAATATAATACTAATTTTGATAGATTCACAAGAAATATACACATTACTTAGTGATTTTTGTATAACGTATATGTTTAAACGGTTCGATTAACTTGGCCTTATTAACGAACAAATCTTATGCTCCAGCTGATCTTCCAAGAATTGAGATCTTATTATATTCTCCATCCCACTGTAGACAGTAAAACCGCCTGCTCAGTGGAACGCTGAGCGGCCCATAAACATGCGTGAAAATTCAATTGATTTTCCGGGGAGCTGAGGGCAGAGTAGTTGGCATGCGTATTTATAGAAAATAGAGGAAAATCCGAACGATGCAAAAGGGGGGAATCTACGAATAGGCAAAAATGCCCATTTTGGTGTGGGAAACAAGAGGCTGGTTCGATTCGGATACGGATTCGCATAGGAAAACCGATATGGGAACTGGGATTGGGACTTTGCCTGGGCAGCGGCTGTCGAGTGGCGAGATACAAGGCGGCGCAGATATACTCAGATATTCAGATACATTTGCGAAAACCCAGGGACTTGCAACATAATTTCTGCCAGCAACTAATGAGACCCGAGGCTCCGAAAGTGTTGCCACAGCCTCGACTCCATAGACCTCACTCCATAGAGCCGAAAAGAGCGTGTGGGCGGCTCTTGATTTATGGCCAATTGGATGGCAGTCGCACAGAAGAATCGCGCAGAAGAGCTGCGAAGATTTCGGGCGGATAGTCGCCGCTTTCTGGCCCCACTCGAAATCCCAAATCCGAATCAAAATCAAAAAAAAAAAAAAACCATTGCCGCGTGGGTTAACAGCAGGAAAAAAATCAAACACGAAGTTGGGGCCACAAACAAAAAAAAAAAAAACACTCACGATGATTTTGCGCATAGAAATCAAAGAGCCCACGCCCCCGGGGGAGAAGAAACGGCCCACTAGAAGAATTGGCCGACAAGAAGAAGCGACCTCCGAAGAATCGTCTCCCTGAGCCAGCGATAAATCAATAAGCCCCAAAAAAAAAAATATGTGGCAACCGCTTCCACTCTGCCACCGCTCGAAACTCCGACAAATTGCCCATTGGGCTGGGCAACCGCAATCTCGTAATGACGGAGGATGGGCTAAAGATCAGTGGGTTCAGCAGAGGATCTGCGGATCAGTGCGGAGCCCAAACGACAAAAAGGAGCGACAAAAACTGTTTAATAATCATGGGCACAGGGAGAAGCACCAAAATCAGCGGATGGTATATTACTAAGGCCTTTTAAACTTAGCCTGCACAATATTACACAATTCCTTAAAAAAATCTCCGCATATAAGAAAAAAAGATATATGAAATTACAATTTGAGATCACACTATAATAAAGTTGATCTCTACTTACGTAAAGGAAGTTGATCAAACAAAAACAAAAGATAAGATCAAGAAGATTTGTATAGGTTTTATATTATCATCTGATCAATATAATATCTTGTATACTAATGTGTCTCGATCCAAAAAAGGGGTTAATGAGAAAGGGCCATATCAACTGGATCAGTACAGTTAGATAACTGGGTTGTCAATGAAAATATGCATAGGTAAATGGAGCATGGGAAAGCTAGACCTCGACCCAGACGAGGTGGCAACCGCAGATCTGCGATCAAATCCCGATTCCGATTCCGATTCCGATCTTGATCCCCGATCGCTTTGGTGGCTCATCTCACGCAGATTCCCCGGTCGTGGCATTAACCCTGTTCGTATCGCAGTCACATGGGTGAGATTTATGGAGCAAATACCGTGGTTACCCCGTCCAATTCCCCTCGATGTTTTCTGTTTGCCCCGGGGCTAAAATGAGAATTGTGCGAATGAAACTCGTTACCGGGGAAGGAGAAAGAGGGAGAGGGAGCGAAGACAGAGCAAAGCAGGCCAGACAAAGGCCGCAGATGGATCGAACCATTGCCAATACTCGTACCTGCCCCAGTCTCCAAGATACACTGCAAAATATGCCTTGATGTTATTTAACATTTATGTGAAAAAAACCTTTAAGTAACCAGTAAAATATTTCAACACATTGTTATGTAACATTGTATTACCCTACTGGTATAAAGTTTATACTATAAACAACCTTTTTCAAAGAACCACTTTGACCTGTTAGTGACCAAAATATTCAAGTACCGAGTTCAAAACCGACCTAGAAATGATACTGGTATTTCCCGAACCTTTGTAGGATGCCAAATAACCTACTTTATTGCTGATATTTTTTTCGAACAATATTATTATATATTATATATTATATTATAACTATATGTAAATATCATTTCTTATATTTCTATTCCTTTGTAAGAATATTACATAGTAGGAAATATTAAAACAATTTTTTTTTACCTCCAATTTTTATGATTTTTTTTCAAACTTTTTTTTTGCTTTTTTGTATGTGTGCGTTGCCAGTAAGCTGAAACTTTGTTAAGATCGCTCTCCATCTCCGGCATATAGCCCCCCTCTGGCGCCCCGGTGCTCCGCCCCTGGTAACCTTCCCGTCCACCTCGATCCGGTCCAAGTGGCTTCTTCCCGCTCCTCGTGGCGGATCTGCGATCGTGTTGCTTGCTGTTGCTTGTTTCTAATGAAAAGTGACGCCTTGCTGGTAACTTAAGATTTTTTCATTCGGTTTCTTTCTTCCAACTCTAGTTTTTTTTTTCTTTTTACTGTTTGGCTGTTTTTTTTTTCGGGGGGTCTTTGCGTGCTGGGAGATCGCCAGGCGATCGGTTTTGTTTTTCTCCGATTTTTTCTTATTTTTTTTTTTTACGGTTTTTTGGTCTTTGGTTGTAACGATTTTGGCTGGCAGTTTGTTAAACATTTTGGGCCATTCGGGGTGAACCAAATGAAGATCGTATCGAGCCTTTGGGGAGTTTGCATCTGGAGTCGCTGCGGTGAAAGAGCCGAATGAAATTGATCACTTCTGGTGTTATGGCAACTCTGCACGAGAGCGGTAACCTTCTTTTGTCGATCGGGGTCACCCTTGGCATTATTTGATCAGCTTAAACGCTTCAGCCACTTAAAGTCGTTGGCATTTGTGGCTAAATGATCTTCACTCGTTGATGGGGTATAATTGAGATTTTTCTTAGCCTCAACACTTCCATTTGATTGAATTCTTGTGCAACGTAATCAGGCGGAAAACCTGAAATTCATTGGTTATTTTATTAAGGTAATCCTAAGTCGAAGAATGAACAAAGGGTTTCCAGTTTTAATTGGGGAAATACTTTTTATTCTTTGCAAAATACCATTTTGAGTAAATAATAAGCTTTCTCAGCCATATGTTAAATAAAATATGTACTCATTACAAAAATTTATATATTTATGAAAATATTTTAAGGTCTTAAAAAGATTTTCTATTTTTTTCTTTATAATTTCTTTATTTTCTTTATAGTTTCTTCAATTTTTTAAATAAAATTTAAATGTTTGAAAATGTTTTGCCACCATTTTCCTGAGCTAATTTATCCATCATGAAGATTCTTGTTTTGACACCAAAATCGATCATTTGCAGAGTTCTAAATTATTTCTTGGCATTTCCCTGGTCTTCTCACACTCTCCTTCGTGTGTTTTTCACGATTTTTCTCCGTTTTCCATTGGCTTTTCCTCCTGATGGTCTCTTTTTATACCCTTGCAGAGGGTATATTGATTTCAGTCAGAAGTTTGCAACGCAGTGAAGGAGACGTTTCCGACCCCATAAAGTATATATATTCTTGATCAGCATGACTAGACGAGTCGATCTAGCCATGTCCGTCTGTCCGTCTGTCCGTCTGTCCGTCTGTCCGTCTGTCCGTCTGTCCGTCTGTCCGTCTGTCCGTCTGTCCGTCTGTCCGTCCGTTTCTACGCAAACTAGTCTCTCAGTTTTAAAGCTATCGGGCTGAAACTTTCCCAAAAGTCTTATATCTTTTGCAGGTAGTATATAAGTCGGAACCAGCCGGATCGGACAACTATATCTTATAGCTCCCATAGGAATAATCGGACAAAAAAATGAAAAAAAATTATATCTTTGGTGTTTTTTAGCATATAAACTCCTAAGCTTGGAAATAACAATTTTTAAATAATTTTGAATTTTGAATTAAATTTTATCGAAATCGGACGACTATATCATATAGCTGCCATAGGAACGATCGGAAAATTTGTGGAAAAATAATATGAAAAAAATTTTAGCTTCGGTGTTTTTCAACATATAACCTCCAACGCTTGGAAATAACATTTTTTAATTAGTTCTGAATTTCGAATTAAATTTTATCAAAATCGGACGACTATGTCATATAGCTGCCATAGGAACGATCGCAAAATTGGTAGGAAAATAATATGAAACAAATTATAGCTTCGGTGTTTTTTAACATATAACCTCCTACGCTTGGAAATAACATTTTTTAATTAGTTCTGAGTTTCGAATTTAATTTTATCAAAATCGGACGACTATATCATATAGCTGCCATAGGAACGATCGGAAAATTGGTAGGAAAATAATATGAAACAAATTATAGCTTCGGTGTTTTTTGACATATTATCTTATACTATTGGGAATATCATTTTTTGTGTTTTTAAATTTAATAATTATAGCTGCAAGGGTATATAAGCTTCGGCTTGCCGAAGCTAACTTCCTTTCTTGTTTTCTGTTGGTCCCACAAATTATGGCCTCGGCATTTTCCTGCCTTGATTGCGAGCTGTTCGCTCTTGGCACTTTGAGGCGTTTGGCTTCGCGCAATTTGGTTGCAACTGCCTCAAAGTTTTCCATCGCCCCCCCCCCCCCCCCTCCCACTTTCCCTTGGGTTTTCCTCAGTTTTTCCAACTGCATCTCTTCACCGGTTCTTTTCACATGCTGCGCGAGATTTTCGTGGCTCGTTTATTTATTATGATTATTTATTTTGTTTTACTTAGTTTGCGGCTGCCTGCCACAGATGTTGGCAGTTCATCAGCTGGCAAAGGGGCGGTGGGCGGGGTGAGGAGCTACCCACACACACACACATAAGCTAACAACACACACACACATGGGCTGAGGATTGATTAGATTTGTTCAGTTGAAGATTTCCCCGCATTTTCTTCAGTTTTTGTTTAACGCTGGAAAGTTCAACAAACGGCTGCCGCGCCCGCTGTCGCCCACTTTTGGGACGTCTTTGTTTGTCTCCCCCTACCCCGCCCCCTTTTCCAGCCAACCCCATTTGCTTCTTGGCACACAGAGAGAAAAAACTGACAAATTGTAATTTGAAATAAGGTTTTTGGACCAGAAGAACCACTTAAATGGGTTAGTTTTCTCAACAAGAGTTTTTAAAATAAAATAAACATTTTTTGAACCATTTAATGCAAGAATTGTTATTTATTTTATAGAATAGTCTATGCCGAGCACATTTTGAATTCTAATATTATACGTTTTATAATTCTTAAATATTTATACATTATTAGTTTGTTGAGTAAGAGTAGTTAAACACAAAAGCAAAAAATAAAATGAAATGATATGATTAATAATATCGAAAATGGTATACTATGTTGTTATATACTATGTGATAATAATATCCAATGACTTACTCTATTATTTCTTATGTTTCTTTTGCAATGTAAGGGAGTTTTCGTATATTTCCCACCAGATAGATATGTCTCACATATTTTTAGCTCCAGCCTGTTCGACTTTGCAAATGCAAATCCCGCCGCCAATCGACTTGCCACGCCCACCCGCCTTGGGAAACTGCGGCACGTGGGTGTTTGGTGGCATGTTTGCTTGACGAATTTTGACTTGGCTCCGCATCGAGTTGGGTTTCAGTTTTCGGTTGGTGCAACTGCAGCCCAGCTGCAACTTCCAGCCCCAACACCCAGACTATAAAATATAAGGGGCTCAGGCTTTGGCGCTGGCTTGGGGCAACAACTTCGGCTTCAGCTTCAGCTTTAGCCTCAACTTCAACTTCAAAACCAACTTCGGCTCCAACATCAACTTCTTCGACTGCGTGTGGGCGCCAAAATCGAAAACTGCGATGGCGACACAACTCTTGATAAGAATAAACGAACACACAGATACACAGCGATGTTGACAAGCCTGCACTGCGGCACTTTTACCAAAAGGCAGCAGCAAAACCCCGAAAGAAAAAAAAGTCGGGTCTGAAATGCTCTACAAGTTAGAAGACATCATAATATTATTATGTGTTAACAACAATAAATAAGAATTAATTATGATTTTTAGAAAATTTACAGTCGAACTTAATGCAAAGTTACAGTGGGAAATACATTATAATTATATGTAGAATCGTATATTCAAGCTAGCAACTTTTTAAAGACAGCAAAAGTGTTTTAACTTTCAAAAATCCTATCTATCTTTTCTTGCTTTTAATACGTTAGTTAAAAAAAAAACTTAAAAAATGAACATTCTCTTTAGTTAAGATTATTAAAATACAATATGTATCGAAAATATCGATAACAAATTTAAATCTTTTTTAAAAGTATCCGTTAAATACATTTAAAGTTCCCATCTAAAAGCACATATATAATACAAAGCATATATTTATTTATATTAATACAATATGTATCGAAAATATCGATAACAATCTTAAACCTTTTTTTTTAAGTATCCGTTAAATACATTTAAAGTTCCCATCTAAAAGCACATATATAATACAATAATAATATAATAATAATATATATAATATTTATATTATACCTCAATTAGTAACAATTACAAACAATCATATGAAATTAACTTTGAATTTTAAAAACTTAAAAGTATGTGAATGATATGCATATTTCCTATAAAATATATATTGTTTCGATAAAAAAATTAACTAATATGTGTATCTTATATTAAAAATGCCCATCTTAAGGCAGATATATACTGCACATTCTTGAGTAATCAAAGTTAACTGCCTCATTCGGTAAATTCCTGTCTCAATGAAATAAAACGATCTTGGAATTTTACGATACCCCTTGGAAAGAGAAGTTCAACTTCAACTCGTTTCGTTGTTGTGAGTTTGTTGTCGCCGTGTTTTATGCACTTGGGCTCCACTTTATGAGTTGTATTACTTGCAGTCAGTCCATAGACCTGCTTTTTCCGTTTTCAGCCTTTCTGTGGCTTATTTGCTTTCCAGGTAAGTTTATCTGGCGGAGTTGCAGTCATGGCACCAAACTGTCGTATTTGTGTGGGTCTGCAACTCCTCATGGGTTAATTGATAAGGTTATTGTTTTCAGTTCCCTTTTCGGAGGGCGTTTTCCAGCCCCAGCCCCCCGTTCGGAAAATCCAGGGGGCGTTCTTAAATGGGGGCGTCGGTGCCACAGAGCCAGAAAACTAGACTCTTGAAAACCAGAAATAGGTGCGATTAGGCCAAAGGCGTTCAAACAGTTCGTTCAACTGACAGTTTTCTGGCAAAGTTCTCGGCTTTTTTTTTTTACTTTTCCACTGATTGATTGCCCTGATTGATGTTTCCTGACTCTGTTGCCAGAAAAACTCTGGGTGTTCATGGTGTTCATTTAAATTTAATTTAATCACACAAGTACCCTATAGCCATCCTTTATTAAAATACAAATATGATAATGATATGAGAGCTTTTTGTCCTTGGTCCTCTATGGAACCCATGAAAATTCTTTAAATATTTACCCATCAGCCACATGTTTAATTTAACCAAATTAAGTCTCCAAGATCCACTTTCTATGGCGGGTTTTTTGAGCGGAATCCAGAGTCATCAAATTTACGAACCGTTGACGCCAGACATCGTCAACTTCTTTGGGACTTTTCATTTTTTATTTTTATTATTTTGAGCGATGCTGGAAAATCATTCTGACGGAAAAGCGTCTTTCTCTTTCATTCAGTTCTTTTTTTTCATTTTTATATTTTTTGTGCGGCCGTAATTAAAAAGCAAATCACGTTTCGTTTTATGATTTCATCGGGATTTCTTGGGCTCTTCAGGCGTGGGTAGAAGTGCTGCTTTCGTTTCTTGTTCAGTGAAAGTCTCCGATTTACCCCCTCCAATCACACACACACTATTTCCATTTTTTTTTGGTCATTTCCGCCTTGGAAAATCTCACAGATAATTAATTACCGAATGCGCGATTCGCATGCAAAACTGAGGAAAAACGCACTCGAGCATGGCGAAACCAATGGGGAAATTATGTCACATACTTAGAGTTCGTTTCCATGTGGCCAGTTAATTGGGGAAAATTGGGGGACAGCCGAAACCCCCATTGTCGCCACTAAACGGTTTCCCAATTTGCTAATGAAAAATGGGTATATGGCGAAAATTCATCAAGAGTTATGGTCGCCAATTTGCCGCTTTTGGCCAGCTGGCATTATTATTTCTTTTAGACTGCCGATCCCAGGCGAATTCTCAATTTCGGCCCAGTTTTGGTTTTAATTTTGCGATCGCTTCTCGTTTTAATGGGCCATAAACATGATCTACATCGTCCGCAATTCGGTGATCCAATTTGGATGCGGTTAACTCCGCAATTTTCAGCAGCCAGAGAAAGCTATCCAAATAACTGGGTGCTGTTTATTATTTGTTAAACCATTTTCGTTAAGGTTCTTGAGGTAAACTGAAGTGATTACTATAAAATAATGAGATGTAGTGGGTTTGGTATGGGTCGTAAATATAGAAAAACCTTTATTAGTAAAAGAAATTACTTAATTTTAGTTGTATCTATAATTATAATATATAATATAATAACATAATATAAAATATGATTTCTTTCTTCCTTTGATTTAATTTTAACATTTCTTATATTATTTTTGTGGGCTTATAAAATTTCTTAAAAGCAAAAACTTTTCAAACTTTCTTACTTACTTTCTTCAAAATACAATAAAAAATATTAAGCGATCTTACAAATCATATTAAAATATAATTATATATTTAAAAAAAAATATTTAATATTTAAAAAATTTACAAATCATATTAAAATATAATTATATATTTAGAAATGTATTAAAAATGTCAATACATGCTCTGCGAAAAGCCAGTAGCTTTCCGACTCTCTTACCAATTTTTTTTGTGGGCTGATTCACCCATTGGGCAATTAAGGCGCTGGCAGCGGGTGGGCGTGGCACTTGGCACGACCCAATTACTATCCACCACCCACTTGGACACCCCGCTGATTGAAAAAAACAACAGCAGGCTGTAAGGGTGGGGGGGGAAAGCAATTAATATTTTCCCCCATTCATTTTCCGTGGCAAAAAATTTTCGCATTACGCATACGCGGGGTGGTGCAGGCTAAATGTTATTAAAACTTATTTGTTATTTGGCGCACAGAACTCGTTTGTGGCCAGTTGACTGCTGCTGCTGCTGCTGCTGCTGCTGCTGCTGCCTACGTATATTTTCTGTTGTGTATTACCCTCTGATTTTGTGGCAGCTGCCTTTTTGGCCAGGACGCAATTGCTGCTGCTGCAGTTGCAGTAAATGTTGCTGCTGCAGCTTCCGTTTCATTGGCATTTTCAACGCTTCGTTGACGCTGACGTTGATTGCCAAAGCCGCAGGCTAAGTCCCGATCGAGATCCCTGCAAAACCCAAAGCCCAAGCCCATTTGCATCTCTGTATCTGTATCTTTGCATCTGTGCAACCCGGCAATGGCAGCAATTTGTGGCAGCCACACGAGAAATTCCAATCAAATTGCCGTCGTTTTTGAACCGCTGTGAACCCGCTCGCCAAAGTGGCCCTGGCTAAAAGCAATTGTCTGTCATTTAGCCAGCACCTGTTGCTCTGCCGCCTTGATTGAGAACTTGTTGCAACTGCAGCAGCAACTGCAGCAGCAACTTCCACAGACGGGCGCGGCACATCAGCTGTCAGCAATTTGTTGTGATCAATTTATTAAAAGTCTCGGTTCGGATCGGATCGGCTGGGGTTGAAGGACGAGGCTGGTCCAAGACAGAGCCTGGCCAAGATAATCACAGAGCCGACTCATCTGCATAAATGCCTTCGCCATCGCCATCGCCTCCGGACCACAGCCACCCATCCAGTTCCCGGAACTCGCAGCAATTGTGGCACCTTGCCCTGGAATTTGTCATTGTTGTGGCACTACAACAGTACGGGCCTGCAGGTGCACTGAGAAAAAAATATATATTTATTGTATTATATCATTTGATAATTTTGGCAAGGTATCAGGGAATTTAAATATAATTAGCATATAATCACTTGATTTAACACTTCATATGATATGCTGAATTTCAAGGATCACAAGAAATAAATAGGATAACTACGGGCCTGCAGCTACACTGAGAAACAAATATACATATATTAGGAATTTATTTATTGTATGATATCATTAAATAATTCTGGCAAGCTATTAAAGAACGTAAATATAAATAGCATATAATTATTTAACTTAAAACTTCATATGATATGCTGAATTTCAAGGAAATTGGTAGTTTTACCAAAAATAAATAGAACAAGAAAGGAAGTTAGCTTCGGCAAGCCGAAGCTTATATACCCTTGCAGCTATAATTATTAAATTTAAAAACACAAAAAATGATATTCCCAATAGTATAAGATAATATGTCAAAAAACACCGAAGCTATAATTTGTTTCATATTATTTTCCTACCAATTTTCCGATCGTTCCTATGGCAGCTATATGATATAGTCGTCCGATTTTGATAAAATTAAATTCGAAACTCAGAACTAATTAAAAAATGTTATTTCCAAGCGTAGGAGGTTATATGTTACAAAACACCGAAGCTATAATTTGTTTCATATTATTTTCCTACCAATTTTGCGATCGTTCCTATGGCAGCTATATGACATAGTCGTCCGATTTTGATCAAATTTAATTCGAAATTCAGAACTAATTAAAAAATGTTATTTCCAAGCGTTGGAGGTTATATGTTGAAAAACACCGAAGCTATAATTTTTTTCATATTATTTTTCCACAAATTTTCCGATCGTTCCTATGGCAGCTATATGATATAGTCGTCCGATTTCGATAAAATTTAATTCAAAATTCAAAATTATTTAAAAATTGTTATTTCCAAGCTTAGGAGTTTATATGCTAAAAAACACCAAAGATATAATTTTTTTTCATTTTTTTGTCCGATTATTCCTATGGGAGCTATAAGATATAGTTGTCCGATCCGGCTGGTTCCGACTTATATACTACCTGCAAAAGATATAAGACTTTTGGGAAAGTTTCAGCCCGATAGCTTTAAAACTGAGAGACTAGTTTGCGTAGAAACGGACGGACAGACGGACAGACGGACAGACGGACAGACGGACAGACGGACAGACGGACATGGCTAGATCGACTCGTCTAGTTATGCTGATCAAGAATATATATACTTTATGGGGTCGGAAACGTCTCCTTCACTGCGTTGCAAACTTCTGACTGAAATCAATATACCCTCTGCAAGGGTATAAAAATATTAGAAATATAATATAGTGTCCTTAATAAACTTAAATTAATTGATTTAGAAATGTTGTTCAACAAATATAAACAAAAGATCTGGGAAAAACCATTAAGGTGATACCGTGTAAATGCATTTTATCGATGGTTCATTACCCACTTTGTTTGTAAGTGTATTAAGCAAAAGCAAACTGAACTGATGGCCAAAACTGCATTTACATGTTCGCCAGGGTTGGGCCAAGAACCCAGAACACAGAACCCAGAACTCAGATCTCAGAACCCGTCTGCAGGGTTCTCTCGAGGGAATGCGGATTGGTGATCGGTGATCGGGGTTGCTGGGGAGCTAAAAGTGTCGGGCAACTGGGGACCTGAAAAACCTCTTCGATTTGCTACCAGCACTTTAATTCACTGGGATTTCAGTGGCTTATTCATATATATGCATATGCTGGGTAACTTTGCTATTAGCTATTTCCTGCCAAGCATTGTCTTACTCATTTCTGAATAACTTTACTCATCTCACCTGTTTTATGACCTCTATAAACAAACTTATTCTGGTGATATCATTAATGACTGATCTTATTATCTGTTGTTTTAAGATTTTCAAACAAGATACGACTTTCATATTTTGTTGAGTAAAGCAGGCAAAGCATTTTCCTCTCTAAATTGTCAACAGTTTTTAAGCATTTCCTAGTTAAAAACACACTTGGCTTTTCACATATATTTAAAGAATTTCCCTTTCACCTGCCCGAAATTGATGGAGCATTCCAGGCACTTGTTTTATTTCCAGGTTGCCCCTCGGCTAGCTCCATTTAGATCACATTTTCGCCCATCAATGGTTTCCTTTGGCCACTCACATTCGCCACACATTCCTGCAATATCCCCCCGTTTTCAATTTCTCAGTTTACAAACTTCCCTAGCCAGCTCCCCGCTTTCCAATCACAACTTCTCCAATTCACAGCTCGCTAATCACTTGGCCAGAGTTTCAGTCACAGTCGGGGTCACCACTTCTCGTTTCCAGTGAAGAAATTAGCAAAGTGCTGGCAAATGATGCGGGGCTGGCTCCGGGAATCAGAAAATACGAATGCGAATGGGACACTTTGCAGATGGCCCGTCCACTGGGATCCGATGCGGATGCAAGTCATGAATGCCACCACATTCATGACCAGTGGCCCAGTATCCAGTGCACAGTACCCAGTACCCAATATCGAATACCCTGTATCCAGTAACCAGTGCAAAATGCAAAGGGCTGTCCACAATTGATGCCACAGCTGCTGTTTCTGCAGATCGCAGATCGCAGATCACAGATCACGATGGGCTGTCCGCTCACGCTAATGAATGCTGATGATGACGAAGTGCATGCCTGCCATCTCTGCATACACAGAAAGAAATCATATATTTCTTAAGAAAAAGTACCATTTATAGGTATATTTTGGAATCGCTGAGAATGTGAAAATATTCTTAATGTAGATCGATTAGGTTTTTAACAATTATTTTTTTATACACAGAGAAAACTATCTAAGAACATTGTTCTTGAGTTGAGAACATTTTTCTTGAATTGAAACCATTGTTCTTGAATTGAGAACATTGTTCTTGAATTGAGAACATTCGTTCTTAAAAACCGTGTAAGTACATTCAATTCAACTTTATTCGAGCAAAATAAAAACATTTTCAACTTAAAAATGTCGTTCTATTTTTAAGAACAGTTTCAACTCAGATGAGAACGTCAGAATTTTCTCTGTGTACCTTTGTATTTGTTAAAATTTCCCATATGCTTTAAGCAAGAATATAGTTCTAGGGTGAATATTATTTTTTATAAGACTTTATACCTAGAGATTCTTTATTAGCTAGAGGTTTTTCTTGTAAATGTTATATGGGTCCTGCTTTGTAATAAAATATATATTTATGAATTTTAGTGAGGTTATGTTTAAATGAGGTTATGTTTAAATGAGGTTATGTTTAAATGAGGTTATGTTTAAATGAGGTTATGATAACTGGGTTTATAATTATTTTTTGAGCTTAAGGGTGTACTTTCTTAATACGAAATATTTTTTTCGGTGTTTAGTTGGTCGAAGTTCGGAAAGAGATGGGGATATTGATGGGGAGACAGGAGAGGGAATGAGATGGGGAACGGACTTGTCCGGCTGATGTTTTTGCGTGCCGCAATTTCAATTTGTTTGGCCACTTGAGGCTTTCCTGCCCCCGAAAACCGCAGTTGTCACCCCCCCTTTCCATTGGCATTTTCCCCGTCTGTCTTTCACTTTTGAGGCCGACTTGCGCGATCTGCAGAGCGACTTGAGCATTTTACTTTATTGGATGGATGCCGACCACTTGAATGGCTCGCTATGGGATCCCCTGAAGGCCCCTCAAGGCCCCTGAAAGCCCCGAGCCCCCTGATATTCCACCGCTTGCCTTGACAGCTTGCACTTGAACTAAAATGCCTCAAACTTGCTGCTGCCGTATTTTCATTTTTTTTTTTTTTTTCTTCTTGTTGCCAGCACACAAATGGAAAGTACAAATAGAAACCGAGCACCGCTTCTTCTTTTCTGTTTTATATAGGTGTAGTTTTTTTTTTTGTTTTTTTATTTTGCTAACGGATTTTTGCCTGCTTGGCTGCATCTCAGTGGCTTAGCCTTGAAAAACATACGTATCTGCTGGATTCGACATACATATTCGATTTGGAGATGACTGTAAACGGAAATGCATCAAGCCATTTTCTCACCTCGTTTTCTTTTTCCAACTGGAATCATCGTTCTTGTCGCTTGGCCGGCTTTTTATCCGCTTTGCTTTTTATCTGGCTGACTTGTCACTCTGTGGTTATTGCTCCCGGTGCCCCCCCCCCCTCGTTTTCCCCCCCTTCGATGTACTCCTCTCACCTGTCCATCAAGGCTTATCTCTCTGAGGCAGGGGTGCTGGGGTCTCCAGAGTTATAGCTCCATTTACCTGCTGATAAATCCCGACACTTCGCTTCCTCTCACTGCAGTAAGATACAATACACAAGAAGAAATATCTCTGAGGAGGGGTCAGGAAAAAGTCTACACACAAAAAAACTTGTAGGTACAACTGGCCAATATAATAGTTAAACGGTCCCAACCCACCGAATTGTCAGTTTTCCAACAAAAAAACCTCAGAACTTACCATTTTATGGTAGTTTAACCATTAAATAGTAAACAAAGTAAATAAAATACTCGTCTTTTTTTGAAGTAGTGGGTAACCTTTTTTTACTGTTGAGTAACTAACCCTATTGAAAAATTTTAACCATTACAGGGAATCAAAACTACAGAATTAACTGCATATTTTCTGAAAAATCTCTCGTAATCTTTTGAAGTTTTAATTTGGAATTCTTAGAGTTAGGACGTAACTTTCTCAAGTTCTCTCGAAAATCTTTGCAAAATTACTCTTAATATTTCGTCGAAAAACATTAAATGTATTGAGATTCAAAAAAAAATTTCTGAACTTAAAAAGTATTCAGAATTCTGGATTATAATTACTTAAAATATGTATTAATATTATAACCCAGGTTTGGTAAGGATGACCTCTTTTTGTATACTGTTTATCTCAGCAAAATACTTTTTGTACCTCTCAAGAAATCGTTTTTCTGAATCTCCCCTTCTTTCTTCAATTCCAGTTTCAGTTTCGTTGGTTATTCTTGTATTTCTTCTCGCCTTTGGGCGTTGCACCTTCTTCTGCTTTGCTTTGCTTTGCTCCTTCTACTTCATCTTTGTATCCACAATTCTTATTTTTTTTTTTATATTTCAACATGCGACTGGCATTCCTTTCATAATTTATCGACAAATTTTAAGGCTTATTCAAGGTCGTCAAACACATCAAATTCCCGAAAGTTAAGAATACGATTAGGATGGCGGGCGTGATAAGTCGAAAATTAACTGGTTTTTTATTCAGAGTTCTCGATGCCGCCCCCTTTTTTTGCCATTTAAACGCCCCCTTTTTATATATAGTGGTATGTATTTTATTTTTGCTGCTCAGCCAGCTGTGCCAAAATCAACGCAGAAATCAATTGACTGACCAACTGACCAAAATCGTTGCAGGCTACTGTTTAATTTTCCTTTTGTCTGCGGCCAATCGAGGGGAAAATCCATCGGAAAGGGGGAAAATCCAGGGGCAGGGGAAGGGGGTGACACAGACGGAAGCGTCAACATCCATTAGCCACAGGCCAATGAGCCAATTAGCCAACTGCGAGCTATTCAACTGCCACCCCCAAGATCGATGGAAAAGCCTCAAAGCCACTCGAAGCCTCAGGCACAAAATGCAACTCAAAGTGTGTGCGCAAAATGTTCACTGCAAAAAACAGAAAATATTTCAACTTACGCACTTTACAATCGTAGAGCGGAAAAAACTGAAAAATCCCACAAAGATACTCCAAAAATATTATGATACCAAATAAGAACGTAATATATAAACGATATTTTAAAAAGAATTGAAAATGGGAATACTATTATCAATAGAACCTAACTAGAAATGGCGAAAAAACACTTTACAAGTTATAAATATATATATGTGTGTTTAATCTTGAAAATATATTGTAAAGAATCTTGAAAAGGGGAATACCCTTATAAAATAAATACTATTATCAATATAATATAACTAGAAATGGCGAAAAAACATTTTAAAAGTAATAAATATATATATGTGTGTTTAATCTTGTAAAGATATTGTAAAGAATCTTGGAATACCCTTATAAAATAAATACTATTATCAATAGAACCTAACTAGAAATGGCGAAAAAACATTTTAAAAGTAATAAATATATATATGTGTGTTTAATCTTGTAAAGATATTGTAAAGAATCTTGAAAAGGGGAATACCCTTATAAAATAAATCCTTATTATCTAACTAGAAATGGAGAAAAACCATTATAAAAGTTATATATATCTAAAACAAATGTTTAACTTGCTCCTAGACGATATATCTTTATGGTTTTATAAGCTGCATTCCCTTTCCAATCAATCTTTTAGCACTATCAATTACAACTGAAATCCGTATTTGATGGCAATTTTTTTCTCCGTGTCCCTTGAGGCCGAGCTGTCATCACTTTCGCTGTCGGCCGAAGGAAAATCTGGCCAATTACCCGAGGGGCGGTGGGGGGTGGCGGGTTTTCAGGCTTTTTCGGACCTTAGATGGTCAGCTTTAATTAGCAGCCGGCGACAATCGAATCGCTGCGAATCGAATCGAATCGAATCGGATCGGATCGCAATGGATCGACCGCTTGCGTAGTTATTTCATCAATGACATTTAAGGCTTCATTAAAAGTCCTGCAAACGGGCGTGACCTTATTTGGGGCGGTGGGACAGAGAGGGCGATACAGGAATCGAAGGGATCCACATATATAAGTACGAATGGAGGATCTCTAAGGCCGCCGCATAAATTTCATTTGATTGGACTTCGCTAACGAGCTCAGCGATGGTCACGTGATGCAATTTATCTCTTCTATATTTCGATTAAATGTTAACTTTAAAACATAATATTTATCATCTGCCATAGAGCTATGTTGGTACTACACATTTGCTCTCTGCTCCAGTTTTCCTATCTTATCGCTTGCCTATGAATGTTTACCTTTCTCTTGACGGGAATCAGGAGAATACATAATATGATTCATCCGCATGCGTGCGTAGTTTTCTGCAAATTTCATCATCCGCAAATAGAACATTCCATTCATGAAAAGCTAATATTGCTAATAGGAAATGATATTCTCATTAATTCCGAATGATTCACGGTCATTAGGGGTAAAAACACAATCATATCATCCAATTTGGTCATAGGTATAATATTTTAATTGTGTACAAAGTCTTTTCTATTATCTCTGACATATCTGAAAATATAAATCTTTAATGTACCTTAATCAACGTGTTATTTTTACCATATCTTATTATTTTATTTTATTTTTACCCTATCTTGACATATTTATAAATTAAATTTTTTTTGTTGAAACTAAAGTAACAACTTTATTGTTTGATTTTGACTTAGTATCAATCCATTTTGATTATGATCAATGTTATATTAATGGAGGACAGTCCATAGTTAACTTGAATTTAGACAGGTTATTCTAAGTACCTAAGAATTGGTTTGAAAAATACAAAATATTTTCGAAAATCTGCTGAAAATTCTAGAACAGCAAAATAAGGTGTTTCACATAGTTAATTGAAAAACTAAAAGTCATCAAAGATCATATTGAAACATTTGAAACACTCTGGACATGATGTACTATCGTGTCACGATTTATGAACCATCTCCAAGGAGCAAATTCAGCTAAGCATCTTCTGGCCATCTCCTCCTTCCAAACCCCTTCCAAACCCCTTCCCAACTCCTTCCCAACCCCTTCCCAACTCCTTCCCTTTGCCCCCGCCTGTGGCAGCACCATTAAAAATGCAAGTTGTTCGGCCAGTTGGCTCCGATGGGCTGTTGGCCAAGGAGCTTGGCCACGTTTCGTTAGCCCGTTTCGCTTTTACTTAACATTTGAAGCCTTTGCGCCGCTAATTGGCTGAAAATACCAAAAATGGCAATGCATGACGACTCCGTTGGCAAAAGGAGCAAAGGGGATTACGTGGTGGGAATGGGGAAAGGTATGTTATGTCCATAGGAATCGCTCTTGGGGATGGTCTTTGGACTGGACACAGCAGTCGATAGTTGGTCCTACGCGCCGATATCCTGGTCTAAATGGTGGTATAACCTACAGAAATGGGTAAAATTGAGAATATTATATTATATTTCATAGTTCACTAGAAATATAAGTATTAACTATTGGGATCAATAAGGTCAAGTTTTCTAGAACTATTTACCAATGCAATATATAGCAAATGGAGAAACAAAAACAAAATGAAAACTGATTGTTTTCCCCCTTTGTTTTTCAAAAATTCATTTATTTTGTACAATGCTACAATCAAATTGTTTGGCATAATTTCCTCCCTAGGGCTTATGGCTCAGTGGAAGAGGAAATATTTATCGAAATTAAGAATATTTTGTCATTATTCAATTGCACAATTAACCAGAACGATAAGGGCCGTCAGCAATTTGTGTGTGCATGTATGAGCCATCCCCAGGGACTTCGAATATAACCACAGATCCCTTTTAATGAGCACCGTATCGTGCCTTTAAAGGGTTTTTATCCGCTCCTAATTGACAGTTGCCATTTCTGGTGGGCGTTACGCTGTGTGTATGTACTATAAATAAATAATATTTATTCGCCTCTATCGATTGCGTGGGCAGCAAAAGCGTGGGTGCAAAGCTCAAAGCTTGCAGCATTATTCTGCCCCATCGAAAAACCCGAAACTGGCAAATCGCGGGGCGTGCATCTGCAGCATGCGACTTCGATCTGCGACCCGGCGATCAGTGTTGCCACAAAAAGTGTCTTTCCTCGATTCGATTTTTTATTGGCACATTCTACCACTGGCCTTATCTTATCCGGGCTAAAATATCGAGCCCTTCAGTGAGTATTATCTTAAGATATTGCCACATTCCATGCTTAAGTAAGAGCTTATTGTAAAAAATAGTATACTGTGTGATATTAGAAATGTGATCATTTATTTGATTTTTATTTTATGGAAAGCTATTACTTTTCAAGATCAAATCTGGATGGACGATATTTTAAAACTAAATATATATATTTACAAAAACAATATTGTTTTCAGATTCTGGTTATTATTACATAGATGTATGTTTAAAAATAATGTGGTACATCTACTTACTACTTGATAGTTTCTTGAATATCATCATTTTCGAACCTTAAAATTTTTTTCTAATTATTTCGTGGCTTTAAAAAAGCCAAGAACTCACCACTTTCAGCAGCTTGGCTTTCTTTCTGCTTTGGCTGCTGCAGCTTGTCGCTGTCAATAAAAAAGCGACGGCAAACAATTTAAATTTGAATTTAAATTAGCCGCTGCTGCGTCTGCCAACAACACCAGAAAAAAAGAAAAAAATAAAAGGGGTTAAGATTTGCATTTCCCTGCTGCGATTCTCTTTGAGCCGTTAACCAACACTACCCATTTCTATTCACTATTCGAAAAATATTAATTGAACATTTTTCTCCCTTTTCTTTTTAGGTATGTACCGCTTAACCCATTAGCTGCAGCTGTGATTAATTAAGGCACAGCCGTTGAGATATCTCATTGTGGGTTCAATAACAATGCAATGAATGAAATTCCAAAAAGAAAAAAAAAAAACAAAAATACCGGACCCCACTGACAGTTTGCATTTAAATGTCAATCAGCGCCACACAAATACGCACCACAATGGAAAATACTGACAGGGACATGGACTTATAAAGATATATATGCATATATAAAGATATTCAGCTGGGGAGTGCGGGTGGTGCTGCTTTTAGTGGTAATGGCAACGGTGGTGGTTTCATTAAGTCAGCCGCTTAATGCGATTTTGACAAATAAATTCATCAACACTTCCGCTGACAACTGGCAGATGAGGCAGCCACACAACAGCAACTACTGCAGATCCAAGTGCAACAGAAATTGCAGTTGCAACAGAAATTGCAACTGCAGCAGCAACATCATTCACTGTTGCACGTGGAAAAAAGTCACATTGCCCATTTGCTTGGTATCACCTTATTTTGTTATATCCAACAACAAACTTTTTGGTTTTTCAGTAGTTTACAATATTTTAAAACTGTTTTAAGCCAACATTTTTAAAATATATGTATATCACAAGAAAGAGAAAAGTCTGCCACTAAAATATAATCTTTGCTACTTTAAAATTAATCAAAAAATTACTTTAAAATCAATTTCTAAATTTAGAATCAACCACTTAATTTGTTTGATTTTTAATAATATTCACTAGCTTAGAATACTAATCTTAAAGAGGTCTGTGGGATTTTTTATATAAAAGAAAATAAAGAAAACTTAATTTTAAGACTTATTTCTCTCAGTGCTTTACTTCTGCAAAATGTTAACAACGGCAGCAACAGCCAAACGCATTTGAAATTCAAATTTGAGCACATTTAACGAGCATTCGCTTGGACAGGATTGCAGTTGTAGTTGCGTTTGAGTGGTTTCACTGGAGTGACGATTGGGGGAGGGGGTGGTTCCCCGAGGGGTGAGTGGGTGAGGGGCGGACTAGCCACCGTTGTTGTTGCTGTTGTTTTTGGCCTGCCATGTCGACGCTCATCAGGCTGACAGCTCTGGCAGAGCGATAAATTTGCCGGGCACCCACCGCTGCACCACTGCACCACTGCATACTGCACCACCAGTGAGCCACCAAGCCATTCTGCACCACCGTGCTAAGGCAAAAGCCAAAGCACTCAAATTCGCTGGAAGTTCGGCGGCTCAAGAATTCACAAAGTTAATTGAGCATGCAAGGAGATCAGATTCCACGCACAGAAAAAAATTCATTCTAGTTCTCAATAATAAATATTATTGTTATTTACTGAAAAAAGTGTTATATTTACTATTGGGCTATATATAAAAAACTTAACCCCTGATTTTTAAAGATCCACTTTAAAAAATATCTCATAAGCTCTAGAGAGTAAAACAAAGTTAAAAATAGGTAACATTAAAAAAAAGAATATATGTGTTACAAATATTATTAAATTTTTTCTGATGTATTTCAATTTTGAAGAATATTTTTAGGCAATGTGAGCTAGGATCTCTAAAAATATTTGGCAATTTCTTACATATTTTTTTAAAACTAACCTCGTGCTATATTGATACCTACCCCTACCTAAAAAAATGTTTATTTTTTTCTATGCCTGTGATCCGTTCGAAATCTTAATTTCATACTTGCGCCACCAATTCGCAGAGTCAGCAAAATTGTATACGGAAAACGTGACAATGGGGTTACACGAGAATCGAGGGAAATGAAAGGCCCTATAGGGCGTGCAAAACGAAAGGGGTTATTTGAATATCTAAGAACTCAAATGCCTGCTTTTTTCGAGTTGTCCAGTATTTCAATATCCGTGTAGGCGATTCTCAGATTAGCCCGGCGATCACAGTCGCCCATAAAAGTCAGCGGACCTAATGAACTTGCAAATGTTTATGGGGCTGTCGGAATTTGCATTGATTTCCAAAGCTGGCGAATTTGTAAGAATTCGCTTTCATTCCACATTCAAAGCTTATCGCAGTTCAAATGCTAAGCCCACACTAACAATTTTTATAGCAAAGATCTGAATGAAAATTGTCCAAGCTGAGATAAGGTTTTGAATGACATTTTTTGTCGAATACATTTTCAGCTTATTATTGCTTTGAGTTCCATTTTTCTTGAGAATGCCATTTTATTTACATATATCTCACATTTATGATATTTTATATTTTATCTTCAATCAATAATTTAAAAACGATCTTAACACCGTTATATAATATCAATACTTGTAGTGATAAAAATCTGTACTAATTAAAATTTTTGGATTTTTCGAAACCCTCCACAATTTCTAAATCAAATCTCTTGTTTTCCAAACGTAGGGCACCATTGGATTCTTTTGTGAACCAACTAAAATCAAAACCAACACCAAATCGAATTTAAAATTGATTGCCTCCTCCGGATGCGATGAATTTCCACTGAACGCAGCAACAATAAACGAAAAGCCCTCAAAAATAAACAACATTGAAGGCCCAGTAATAAGTACACTCGAGCATTCCATCCATAAAATGGGGCGATACGGATTAGAGTTCAATCGCGATGGACATAACAATTATGATTATTCCGAATCCAGTGATAGTGTCTATAGGAAAATAAAAAAAAATTTGGTGCCGTATGGCCCCCAAATGTTTGACCCACTTACAATAAAAAGGGGGAGAGCAGAAAGTATTTGGGATGCCATATAAAGTATCTATTCGACGTACATATGTTGGCCTAGCCCTATCCCATTTTCGATAATACAGTGCAAGTCCATGGGTCATATAATATAAGTGTCATACATAATGTTAAAGAACATTATGGATAAGTTTTCAAAAATGCAAACTGGCTGATTATCGAGAAAAATATCTGAAAAACACATACATATCTGCCAGTGTTTGAGGTTGAGTTTTATGTTTAAACAGCTGCCAACTCTCTTATTATCTTTCCCCTACTCTCTTTCGTTTATTTCGATAGCGGTTTGGTTTTTTTTTTGCATTTTCGATAAGAGAAATCCAAATATACACACGTTGATAAACACACGATTGTTCTTCATATCCAGTATGCATAACCGTTTCAAATTTCTTCCAATTCCACAAAATATAAATATATTTAACAATTTTATGTTTTAAAATAAAATATATTTCATTTTCTTGACTTGGTAAGTGTTGTAAGAGATATAACAGGTATACTTGTATTTACATTTTTTTAAAGAGCAAAAAAGCGTGGAACAGAATTGCGAATTTTAAAACCTTTTTTAATGTTTACCTTGCAATTTTCTCGCCCATTCAATGACCACGTATTATTTTGGACTTAAGCTTTTAAATATAAATTTGTTTACTTAATTATATAAGAGGTTAAACCAAAGAGTAAAGACAAACCTTCTGGGAAATAAGTGTCATACATTATAAGTAACTAAGAAAATAACATAGCTTACCTGAAAAAGCCAATCAGCCACAAAGTTCCGGACTGCCAGCTGAAACATGTCCGACGAGAGTTCACAGAGCGGAAGCGGAAGTGAGAGCGGTGAGGGACCGGAAGGGGATGTGGAGCAGGCCAGGACGAGGAGCTCTTCGGAGGACCTGCGGAGCAATGACTGGCTGAGCCTGCACGGCTTTCCACCCGGCAGCGATGACCATTTGCTGTCGATTTTTTCGCGTTTCTGCTCGATGACCACCTATCGCAAGAGGAAGCAGGGCCTGGAGCTGCGTTTCGCATCCGCGGAGCACCTGCAGCGGGGCATCCTGATGGCCAAGCGCCTGGTGGTCGGCCAACTGCAGATCCGCTGGCATTTGGGTCACCTGGAGGATGACCCATCGGGCCAACCGCCCCCCCAAAAGGGGCGTAACCCGGCGGCCGGCGGACTCAGTGTTTTCAGCAAATTGCGAAGGGCCTTCGCCAACTACTTTCAGTAATCACAATTCATGTTCCGTTGAGTTATTGCAGTTTAATTATATTTAAATACGCTACAAAAATATACATTTGCATACAGCCAATTTGATTATTATCTACATTTCCTGTCGAATTCCAGCTTTTATTCTTGGGAAACGTATGTATCATCCGAGCAATAACACTTAAAATAAGCAAACAAATACAATTTGGACATTCCCAATTGAATCATTTTTGATCAGTAGCCATTGAGTCATTGGTAAACAAAATGTGACAACATTCCAGATTGGCAAATAAATTATTAAGAATCTTGATTTGAAAGTACCAGGATAATTGGCTAGCAGTTTAGGTCCTTTTACTTCTAACCCTCAGTAAAATGGTTTAAAAATTGGTCCCTTTGGTGGCATCAAAACGAATCCCTTACAATTGCCAGTCAAGGGCAGCAATTTAAGTGTGATTTCCACCCACATAATCCATTTAATTTAATGCGCCTAGCAGTCAACATAACTTATTCACCATATGGAAATTTAAAACCCAGACACCATGTTGCTGATCACATAAAAGTCTTGCTAACCCAGCCAACCCCCATCCAATTCCCACCCCCTGCAGGCGCCCACATGAGGCCAAAATAAAATGGAAATTTTTGAGAGAAAAAAAATTAAAAACCAGCCATAAATTATATGCTCATATTGCGGACTCTTCAATTAAAACTCATTAACATAATGGCCTAAAACAGCACTCGACTAACTGCTGCTGAATGTGACAAAAATAAAGCAATAACAGTGGCGGTGGTTTTTCGGTTTGGCAAGGGGTCGGGTCGCAAAGGGGGGTTGTCTGCCTTCAAAGTGAATTTACTTGTCAGTGTCGACGCGTGTAATTTATGCAAATTTTATGCGCACACCACCAAAAAGCAAAGCACCAAAAAAAAGAAAAAAAAAACAAATTTAACTACAGGCAGCGAAAAAGTGACAAAGACAGCGAAAAACAAGAAAATAAAAACATTTAACGCAACGCACGCAAATTTTTCCTTATTTTTTTGGGGTTTGTTTTGTTGCTATTTTGTTTTGGGGGCGGAGGGGTGTGTCGTTTTCATTTTAGTTTATGGCGACATAGTTCAAATTTATACGTCTTACAGCCCGCAGTTACAGCGAACGCACGAGAACACCCCTTTTTTGTGGGCCATTACAGTACAGTGATAACACAGCGATGTCATCGATCAAGCTCTGTTAGCCATATCTTATCACTCATTTGGTAATACTATCAGTTACAGAATAAAATAAAGTAATCACTGGCTATATGTTAAATTTGATGAGAACCCCAACTCTGTAAATTTATGCAAAAATACATATATTTAAAAATATGTTTGATTTTATACAGCAGATATTTTATTTATGCCTACATTTTTTATAAAGCAAATCGATTTAATTGATGTAGCAAAATCTATTAAGATATTGTAGGTAACAAACAATTTGTAATGGGTACATTACCATACATTTTTTATGATCAATATTAATCAGCTAATTTTTGCTTGTATAATTACATATCTATGTTTGTCTTGGCCAGGTCCCACTGTACTTGAATGAATGGCAACAAAAATGATGTCAAATTGTGACCTAAAATTGGGAAATCCTGGACCTTTTCATAAGAGTATCCTCTCTTTCTTTCGTCCCCCCTGTTTGCTTGTACCCATCTCCCCATCTCTTTCCCACTTGCCACTTTTCACCGTGTGTGGCCCCATATGTCAGTTCCTCTCGCTCACTCCTCAGTCTCTCTTTCTCTTTCGCTCTCTCTTAGGATTCTTTCAAATTAAAATCCAAAGCCAGACAAAAACATCACTAAATTATGAAAGAGACGACTCCAGAGTCTCGCTTCCCAGCTAAATACACAGAAAAAAATAGCTTGTAAGGTTGACTAAAATCATTAAAAATAAAACAAAAAGTGTCAATGATGTAATTGTAAAACCTCAGTTATAGATTCGTCTCAAAATACGTTTTATTTACTTAAACGTAACAAGATCCTAAACAAACATATAAATCTGAATTTCTGTCAGTGTCTTTTCTTCCTCTTCATCTGTTGCTGTTTGTAATTTACCTGCCGGCGAGTTGTTTTGTTTACCTATGCCGGCATTTCCCTCTTCACCGGCATTCGCTCACCTTTCCCCTGCCCGTTGTCCTTTGCTTTCGCCTTTCCATTCTCATTTGCCTCTCCTCTGCCTCCTCCTTTTTTACACAGAAAAAAAAAACGGTTTAAAATCATTTCATTACATTTAATCTTCATAAATAGGGCTAATATTATGGTTTTTTGAGGGAAATAGTTGAATTATTTTAAATTTATTTAATTTTCCTTGGCCATTTTAAAAATTAAACATTTAAGGTTTTCAGTTGTTAATATTTGTAATGTTTGTATAGTAATTTTTAACTTCATCATCGCCTTATACCTATTTTCTTTCTGTATGGGTCCTTCTTCAGTTGCCTTCCACTTAAACGTCATTGTCTCCAAGCCTTCTTCGCCTCTTCTTCAGATTCTTCTGGATATATGTATGCATGGACATATGCGTGTATTTGTTTATGGGGCGGCTTCGTCTTTGTCATGAAAGGATAATAAAAAACGAAATTATGTTTAAATATGGCCATGCCCCTCTATATCTTCATAGCCCCCTGCTCTTCACTCTCTTTTGGGGCATAGGCGTGTTAACATTTTTATTGTCGCCATGTCAGTTCCCATAAATGTGCCACACAACACCCGTATAAAGTAAAAGATATAGGTACAAGCCAGACCTGTTTCGGAACTTTCGTCTCCATATCCCTCGAAATCCTCACAGTGGAGGGTACACTCTGGGGAAAAACACCGTGCTAAAATCAAGAATAAACAGTCTTGATTTAAGAACTATTTCATGCTTTCCATTTTAAGACCTTTCGTACTGAAAAAGGTCTTTCTTTGATACCTTTTTTTAATTCAACAGAAATGTATTCCTATTCAAAAGCTAAAGAGGATACGCTAGCACATTTTAAAAAGGATAAATATTTTAAAAATACAATTACCAACATAAAAGGTGTCATTATTTATTTTGCTACCTAAAAATACAAGCATTATCGAATTATCGAATATCCCCCCTAAGATGATTATATCCAACAGGTTACGATCGATTAATTGACTTCGATTAAGAGAACCACACTATAATCTTTAATCAGTCTTCCGTATTCACTCTTTAAGGTCCATATCGCAAACAGTTAGAAATTAATTGGATTGCTTCCATTAACCGGCAAGCGATATTTATCGTTTGGTTTATCGAATTAATCAAGCTTCCCCATACTCTCTATTTTCCCCCTTTTTTAAAAACTCTTGATCTTTACAAGGCCTGCAGCAACAACAATTTGTTTACCAACAATTTATGAGCAGAGCAAGCAAAAGTCAAAAAGAGGGAGGCGAACAAGTACAGTCAAACTTCATTAGGTTGCATTTTCTGGAACTGGAATGATATGCCCACTTAAATAAAGTAGTTTTGATGTCCCAATTTGTAAAAATTACTTGTGAAACTAATAGATACGCATATAAAAAAGTATCTAAAATAAATGCGTGTTTTTTAGTTGAAGCTAAAGAGTTTTGACTGTAGGGATAAAGTCAGGCCTGAAGCTGCGCATGCGCATTTGCCAGAGACAAATTTCCGAACGCTGATCCAACCGCTTGACCTTGCCATCAATTCTCATAATGGAAATGGCTCGCGAGTTGGAGAAATGGAAATGAAACCGCTGGGCCGCTTTTCCAACAACAAAAAAAAAAACCAGAAAAACCAAATACAAAATGCGATAAGCTGCAAAGCCGCGGGCCAATTTGTGCTACTTGGGTTACGTTGACGGTTAAGGGGGCTATGGATCCCACAGTTGCACTGAAAAAAAATACGTTTAAGACTAATCTTTATTTGGTACCTTAAATATAATAAATAAACAAGAGATTAAAAAAAATATATAAAAACAGGAAGCTTTTAAAAATATATGCCCCACGTTGGGCGCCAATTTTTTTAATCAACTTAGCTTAGATACATTTTTTCCTGTGCAGATGGGCAAATGTATCGCTGGTGGGTTGGTGGTTTGGTTCGATGGGTAGCCGACTATCTGGGTAGGCGGTTAAGCGGGCTACCGCGGCAATTTAACGCTCCAGTGGTCACAAACACATGGAACCATATGTAGATCAGCGAGATATATACGTATTCAAGCAAACATCTGCATCTGTGTTGACCCACAATTAATCAGAGCCGCACAGCTGCGAACAACGCACGAATTTTGGGAAGAGTTATCAGTTAAGACTAGGCCCATCGGGGCTGCATTTCCTGCATCAATTTCCCATTTGGTTGGCCAAATTAACGAGCCGTGAGCGATGACCCAATCGAATGTGGAACGAGGTTGGCCCAATAAAATGCGCATTTTGCTGATTTTCCCAGACCGCTTTTTATTGCCTACCCTATTTTAATTTCAGCTTAAACTAGCTGATCATTAATGAAAGTTTGTATGAACACAAATTAGTTGTCAGCCCAAAAAAAAACAAAGAGACTGTAGGCGAATATTAATAATAACTATTATTATTCTAATTTGACCAAATTGTATTGTACTTCAGCATAGTATATATCTTTTGTACTCAAAATGCCCATTCAAATGGTAAAAAACCAAATGTTAGACATGTACTGTGATCTTAACTTGTTAAATCTGTTAATACAAAATAAAGAGACTTTTTTACCCCACAGGTTTTTCTGTGTACCGAACACATTTTGACCTGCTTAAAGAGTCATGGGAACTTTATTAAACTAAACATTCCAGCCCAACTTCTTATGATGATATGTTAAGTACTAAGACACGATTCCATTAATGTTTACGACCAAACGAGTATTTTATTCAGCGTTCTCTAAGGGTATGGAAGTGATTGAACAGATTGTTAAACGTATCGGTCTTCCTAATTTGCGTTTTTCCGCCTGCTTTTTTTTGGAAAGTTTCCGCACTTCTTGGCGGCGCCATCGAAGGCGTCATCAACTCGGCCAGATCCCCACTTTTTGTTTATTTCTGCCGTCTTGTTCTGCGATTTAATGGACACATTATGTTCTTGACCCGCAACGGAAACGCGTGCCTGCCTTCCATTATGGATTTAGATTTGGATTTGGATTTGGCTCTGTGCAAATTGAAACATCCGCGGATGTCAGCTAATGGGATCCGATATCTATAACCACGCTGCACAACAAAAGAAAAACAAATGATTAACCATCCAAAAAAAAAATAAAAAAACACACGAAAACCCTTGAGGGCCTTGGGTTCCCTACGGTTTTTGGGCATGACTTCATTCGGTCAAGAAATCTCCGCGTCTTTTTTTGGATATACGCATGATGGCGACACCTTGACATGCCACGCCCACCGAAACATCGCCGCCCAGAAAATGTATGACTTAACCAAATCCCATCAAATTATGCGCATTCGGTGACTGCCCGTCTTGAATTTTAAGCCGCGGCGACCCCTCAAATGAAAAAAAAAAAAACAGAAAAAACTCCCCATCAAAATGAAAGAAAACCCGAAAACCGACAAATTTATTGAAGTATGTTTTTCGCTGTTGTTTGTCGGATGTATTTTGTAGTTTCAGAAGTGACAAATCTCTCGGGTTATTGGGTTGGGTTAGGTTACGTCGTGTTGAGGGATCCGATGATTCGAATAATATGCAGCGGCATAAGTGGGGGCGATGAAAGGGAGTGCCACATATGGGGTTGAGTTTATAGGAATAATACGAAATCAGATGCCTTGAAATGTACGAGAACGAAATATGAAGAATGAATCCTCAAACTTTAGTGCCATAATGGCATGAAATATATGCTTTCTGAGAATAAATTGGCATGGGAAATCTTTAATTAAAATTATACAAGACTAAAAGGGAAATAAAATAAATAACACAAGTCGAATATGAAAAATATCATATAATATGAAATGAAATACCGAAATCAGAAACTAGGCATATTTGTTTTGTTGTTTACCTTAAAACCTGAAGTGCTCTATAAAGTTTTTATATGTTTTCTTCCTTCCATTGCTGATACTCTCTGTATCAAGGCCCCACAAATATGCTTTCTGAGAATAAATTGGCATGGGAAATCTTTAATAAAACTTATACAAAACTAAGAGGGAAATAAAATAAATAATACAAGTCTAATATGAAAAATATCATTTAATAATAATATGATATACAGAAATCATAAACTAGGCATATTCGTTTTGTTTTTTACTTTAAAACCTGAAATGCTCTAAAAAGTTTCTATATAATTTCAGAGTTTCAGAGCCCCAAACATATGCTTTCTAAGAAAAAAGTGGCATGGGAAATCTTTAATAAAAATAATACAAAACTAAGATGGAAATAAAATAGATAATAAAACTGGAATATGAAAAATATCATATAATAATAATATGATATACTGGAATCAGAAACCAGGCATATTTCTTTTGTTTTTTACTTTAAAAACTGAAATGCTCTATATAGTTTCTATACATTTTCATCCATCCATTGCTGAAACTCTCTGTTCCAGTGCCCCAAAAAAAAACACAAGCTTGATGGATGACTTTGACATTGAGCCCGTGGTGCGAGTGTCAATAGTCATCGCCGAGTTGTCGACTTAATGCGCAAATTGAATTAGGCAATGGTAATTCGGTTGCTTCTGTTGCTATTGCTGCCGGCTTTTCGAATGTGTAATTTGATTTTGGTTACTTTGGCTGTCAGTTTACAGGCGCCCAAAGCCGAACCCAGTGAGTGGGCAATCGACAATCGACAATGGACAATGGCATTCCAATTTGACGCAAATGCTGCATAGGCAGCCGGTTGAACACAGCCTCACTTTAAAGACTTTGCAGTATGTGGTGTTTCCCTCTGCTTTTCAAGACAGCTGCAGGTAAACGACACCGCATGTCGCCTATCTTCGATTCCGATCGGACAGGTAACAAGAGTTCAGGTAGAGAACTCCTCATCCTACAGCGATAACTTCATCCTGTCACAGCAGGAAGTATCCTGCGAATCACGCATCCCACTCTCCGGCGATTTACCCTTAAGAACACAAGAAAATAGAGAGGCATGGAGCGGGACGTGTCTAACGCCGATTGGCCTACGGGCATAATTAGGCCCGAATAACATCACCTGGCAACACCTCAGCACAATCGGCACAATCACCTCGGGGCAAATACCGCATGGCAAATATAGGATTATAAATACGCGATAAACCGCAAAACTCACTGGAAAAAAATAAAACTAAAAAATCTACAATGTTTTAATACAAAATCAATAGATAAGGCTCGAAACCATTTCTCAAGACCAAAGAAAACAGACTGAAAATCAAATATTTACTTTAAAAAGTACGATATGTATAACCAGAATATTAAAACAACAGAAGAAATAGATTTTATTTTATATTATATTAGAGTTTTCAGCATATTTTAATAGCATGAATAAGAAATAAAAACTCTAGCAACACAAGTTCCCTTCAGTTTTTCAGAGCGATTGTAATTGGTAGCACTCTCATCTTATCGCACTGGCGCCATAAGATTAGTTTTCCAAGTAATACACCCCGACCGAATGCGAAATCGGAACGGCATTCGATGTCCGGAAACAGATCGATCCTAGAAGAGGGTGCTCTCCAGACAGATGAGACATCCCATCCACATAACCATACATATATACCATCTTTGTCCCCAGCAGATCCATAAATATTTACACCGCCAAGAGAGAGGGTTCACAGGGGTCACGGGGAGACGAAAATGAATTGAATTTTTGTGGCTGCTTTGAGGGCAGACAAATGATAATAAATAAATATGCTGAGGAGTGGAGTTGAGTCGATGCTGCACCACTTAAAGATATAGTATTTGGGGATTGGGCGAGGGCGAACACTTGGTAACACTTGTGATAATCATGACTAATAAGATACACAAACATCGGAACGAGTCTGAGCAACCGAAAAATACTGAAAAGAAGGCAAACACAGCTGGACCAGAAAGGGGCACCCAAGGCAGACAACAAAGTACTGACAATTCTGGCAAATGCAATTCGGGGAGTTCTTCAGTTGGAAGGGGGTTACGAAAATAAGTCTGGGGATAAGCTCATTTAGATGGCAACAAAAATCGAAGGGTGAGCAAGTGGAACCAAAACTGGAATCCGAGCGATGAATATTTGATGATATATTTTATGAGACAAACAATTTCCAAGTTTATTATTAAAAATAAATGGTATTACATATAAACTATACATAATATAGTTTACAATAGAAACAAGTACCTAAAAATGTACTTAAACCAACTTACTGGGTTTTTATATTTACAATCCCATGATGTTCTTTTTCTATTCATAAGAAAGAAATTCTAATTTGTCTCCCAAAAGACTTGATTATTTTCTTTATTAAAAAATACCCATATTTTCTACGATGAAAACAGCTCTACTACTCTTTTCTTACCCCATCCACTCCGCATAAGTAATAATTGAATTTTTCTATTAGAGTCAAGACATAAAGGGATTGCCTGCCTTCGCCCTACTTCGTTTTTTATTCAATCAAACAATCAAATTCTTACAAGAGGCTCTTAAGCTGCGGGTGTTGGGAGGGGTTGCAAATAGAGATGGCTGCATTCTATGGGTTATAGGAGGGGTTGACTTGCAGGGGAGTTGGTAAAAAAAAGCCACTTGAAAGGGTTTTCGAGACCCCGGCAATTGAGGCGACACGCGCGACGCCTTAAAGCGGCAATTAATGTTCAAATTTAATTAAATGCATTCTAAGTCGTCGTCGCCAATGCACCACTGCCATCACTCCCCACCCCTCAATGCACTATACCCTTTCGATCCAGACCCAGATCCACCACCATAAGCTAAGGCTAGAGGTTCAGCGTCATCAGATTTTAATTGCACACGCACCAGCAAGTGGAGCAGTCTCTACACAGAGAAAAAATAGCACTACAGTATTTTATTTAGTGTATATTTTGTAGCATTAGATATTTTTAATAAATAAATTATATAACTACGTCAAACAAACGACGTATATTAATAAAAATATAATTGGCTTAAGCAATTTTGTATATAGAAAACAATATATAATAATATATATAATATATAATATAATATAATAAAACCAAATCTTTTTTCAAAATCCATTTAAATTTTCTTTTAAATATACTGCTAGAGTTTTTCTATATAATATTCTGTGATTACAATAAAAGAAAAGTGCATATTTAGTGGCTCAGTGTTTTTTATGTGCTCTTATTTGTTCGATTCTACGATAATTGAGGGGATCAATCCCCAGTCTAAGCCCCCTTTGCCCGCTAATTGATAAGCTAAGTGGCAAGTGCCATAAATGAGAGAAAAAAAACCAACTCGCTCCAGAATCCAGAAAGCAGCCCTAAAAAATCAAATAGCTTCGTTTTCCAACTCCACCGCCGCCCACTTTACAATGCCGTCTCCACGAAATCGAAATTCCAGCTAGATCATTAGGGCTGTTTTATGGACTTGGGCCGTGTCAAAAGATTTACAGCCAGCGGCGTTTGGTGACCAGATTTATGTGACTCGTGTTTTATATTCCTTACCAAGTGTCCCTATTACCTGGGGAAAATGCAGGCACCTGCTAAATGAGCACAGCATCAGCAGTCCAAACAAGCCGAGCCGAGAAAAAGAGAGACATTGGACCGGGTCAAAAGCAAAGCCGGCCATAAAACCAACGAAAATGAGACAGGGTCAGGTCAGGTCGGTGGGTCTAGTCTGTTTCAAGTCTGTTGCAATCCGAGTGTCAGCCTTAATGACCACAAGACAAACACGTGAAAATTATGGGAAAACGAAGGAGAGAGCAGGTCTTAACCCGGCTTGAAAGTCGGACTGGGTTTGATCTAGTTTTCTGTTTTTGGGGGGAAGTTCACAGGGAACAGGTTCCTCGTTGTTTCCTCATAATCTTTAATTTAAACATATGTATGTAGTTTTTGGAATCTCGGAACGGGGGTTACATCACTAAAATGAACAAGAAATCGCGATACATATGTATTTCGATTATTAAGTGATCCTAAACTAATTTTGTATTAACCCCTTTTTTCTGTCTATTAAATGTTTAATTTTTGGAGAGTGTGGGTATTTTTACAACCAATTAACTCAGTTCCGGAGATTTAGAATGATTTATACTATGCAATGATAAGTTATTTTTATGGCTATTGCTCAAATTAAATTACTCAATATCTGTATTTCAACTATTTATCTAAAGATGATTAATATAGTTTAAATCCAATGCTGCATGAGAGTTTCACTCATAACTTTGTTAAAGTATTCATTTTCTAGTTAAGACTTGTTTTTAATAATCTTCTGATCACTCTTGCCTTTAAATACCCAAAGTTACTAAATTTAATAGTAACTTGTGTGGTTTTAGGACCGTCAAACAGGCAAATGTGTCAATTGTGAGGCGACAAAAGCGATAACTTGGAGAACGCCCATAAGCAGCGGCTCCTTCTCCTGAATTCTTTTTTTTTTTTTTGCACCACCTACACCCAACACACCCAGCACCACCCCCGCTACGCCCCTCGCCCATTGTCATGGGCAATTTGGCCACCAGTTTTGCCTTTGGGCACTTAAAGATTTCTTTTATTTTCGATTTTTCTTCGGATTTTCTGTTGCTGTTGCTGCTGTGACGGTTGATGGCTGAGGTTTGATGCACAGAAAAAAATAATTGATTCATTTAAATCTTAAAAATATTGAATTAATAAATATACCCATCAATATTTGAAATAAAATAGATTATATTATTTCAATATCACAGAAAAATTTGAAGATACAGCTTATAATTCCAAATTAAATGATTGGGGTATGAGTTCGATGCCCACCGCTTAGCAGTACATTTTTATTTTTAGCCAGTTTTATAAACCTTTTTTTTGTATTGTAGTACAACATTAACATTAATTGAAATTCCAGAAAAAAGACAGAGGTGTGAGTTCGATTCCCACCGCTTAGCAGTACATTTTTATCTTTTGTCAGTTTTATAGACAATTTTTTTATTATTTAATAAAACATTAACATTAATTGAAATTTTGTATATGTATCTGTATAACTACACATGCTTTGAAGTCCTTTAAATTGTTTTCCCTGTGTATGGGTCTTTGGTGGTGTGTAGGTGCCACTTAATGGCCGCCATAAACCCAATCCTCGCCTTCGTGTTTTGCAGTTGTCGTACATGCAATTTCAGCTGTTGTTGTCGCAGAAGTTGCAGTTGTTGCTGCAGCAGTTGTTGCACGTTGCATGTTGCTGTTGTTGCTGTGGGTTATGGCTGAGCTTACGGCTGCAGGATAATGAACATTCATGTTAAACACGTTAAGCGAGCGAACGTGGGTGTTTTTTATTTCGGTTTTTTTTATTTTGTTGGTTTTTTTTTTGGCAATTTAGCCACCCCCTTTTTGCCGGCCCTACTTTGTTGCCATTTAGCCAGCTTTTTTGCCATGTTTTCGATGCCTTTTGGCGAAGTTTGGCCTGAGAAATGTCTTTCCTCTCGTAGTTTTCATGCATCGGCAATTAGCCTTTTTTTAGTATTTCTGTGTCATATATTTTCATATTTACTTGCTTTAATTTTAATGTTTATTATACCTTTTTGTCTGCTTATATGTTATTTGGGCCTTAAAATTGTTTTCCAACTTTCTTTATCATATTTGCTTCACTCAGTCTGTACTGCTCAGATATATGTACTTGTAGTCTTTCAAATTTTCTTTTGATTAACTAGAATCCCATTATTCTATAAGATTCTTAGCCCTTTTCGCCACAATTTTTCAACACATCCTGCTGGGATTTTTTCGCTACTCCCTGTCAATTTGACTGCTCATTAGCGAAATCTTTCGTGCAGTCGCACCCAGGCCCCTAAAGACCCCTTCACGAATCTACACCCACCCATTGCACACGTTTATCACCCGGAGTAATTACATTTCGGCAGGGCCAAGCCCCGAAAATATAAAAATCCAAAGAGCCAACTCAAGTGCATTGAACCAAGTCGCAATTGTCGCTGAGTTTGAGTTGAACCCACCTGAAAATCGATTACCATTCGGAGCCAAAGTGGCGACCCGCAATTAGTCGATAGCCATGGCTCTATATGTAACTATAACCCAGCAGATCCGAAGTGCGACTGACCGCAGATCGCTTGTCTTGGGAGGTTTTTGTGGTTGGCTCAGCTTACCAACACTTTAAGCTCTAAAATACACATGAGCACAGACAAGCTGGCAGGTGTTTCGCATTTAAATTCTGTAATTTCCAACTTGGGCGGAAATCAAAAATATCATGTTAGTGTTAAAGTCTACAAAATGTTGCTGAAGCGGAATATCTAATGTATATAATCTAAAGTATCAGCCAACTGTACAAGTCCACAAAATTTGGCATTGATAAATGCCTAAATACATATTGATTGAATGATTATGATAAAACGTAGATTGTTAGAAGAAGTTTAAACTCATAAAGCCATGCTGGCTGTATTACGATGCAGTTATCATTTACAATTTAAATCGTTTATAGATCTTTGAATAAGATCATTGATTGATGATGATATGATGGGTTCTTTGGTGCACAATGATTACTATAACATATACATTAATAGTTTAGAAGATCTTAGACATTATTTTTCTTTAAAATATAATTTTGTAATCTCTATTTTTCATTAATTTTTCAGTGTTCTTGTGGGAGCCCCACTGGATCAAAATCGACAGCCAAACACCTCACACTCTGGCGCCCTCTGGCGGTGTCCCATGACACAAAGCTTCAGTGACTGCGAACAAGTGATCACCGATGGCAGGCGATGTAAGTGAATCATGTCTAAGATGGTTAAAAACTAACTAGTCATAGTCATAGATATAATAAAACTTTTGCTCACATCTTAAGTTCCTAGGTTTTTATTTTTAGTACGAGTCAAAATTAAAAATGATTAGAGAGTACGTAAATAATCTCAAGTTAGTCGATAACTCCTAACCAAGCTTTGGTATCTGTACCCCTTTTATTTTCTACTCTAAGCCTGTATCCACATTGTCCCATTGGTGAAGGTTGATTGGTGTTTGCCAGTCTCAGGTATTCATAAATGTAAATGCCCGCCTCTAGACCTAGTTATAGTCGTAGAATGTCCGGTTGCGTGGTAACCCCGCTAATCCTGAATCCCGCTCCCAACTGCCAAGTGACTAACCGGAGTGTCAAAGGGTCAAGGGTCAACCAGGCCAAGCCAATCTAACTGATTAGCAATTTTAGTTTACCCCAATCTTCATTTAAATCCCGATTTAGTCTGCGAGTTGTACAAAAACGAATGCGAAATGCTGTACAAAGATCTGTGACTAAACATATCTAACATGTAATCAAACTCTTTTGCTTTTAATTTTAAGTAGGAGGGAATGCTGTGATCGATAACCAGGCGACATTGCAAGTGATTATTTCGATACATCATTAGAAATCAAAATTTAATTTTCTCAAATCAATATGGCCACAAAAATTTAGAGTGATCAATACCCCGTTTATTTAATGGGTTTTCTTATCGAAAATTTGTTCATTCGTTCTTATCGATCATTTGTGAATCGTACGATTAACTAACAAAGCGATCAGTCCTTAAATCGTTCGTTCACATGATGAGCACACATTTTAATTACTCGTATTTACTCGTATTATCCTCTAGTACCTACTGTATAGATACCCATATTTGTACTAGCATCTTATTCAAAATATAAAACACAAATAATGTCGAAAACTACATTTAATTTAATTTTTAATTATTTGATATTTCTTTCTCTTTTTTCTTTCTTATGTTTTTATTTTCCCTTCTCTTCCCCATTATCTATTTGGTTCCGCCAAAATCCAAATTCGTATTCGGTGCGCATAACTGGGAAATTCATTTGTGTCTCTGCCTCAACCTGAAATCCTAACTCGCCCAAATCCAACTATCCAAAATTACTGACAAATCTTTTCGATATTTGCCATTCGATAAATCGAACGATCGAATCCCTTAGCGAACGGAACGTATGAGATTCAATTAAATAAGAGTAAGTGGTTTTGGGTGCTTTAATTGTTGTATTGCCCACCAAAAACCGATCCCAATTACCCGATTCCCGATCAAGGATCGCGCATCTCATTGCAACCGCTAACACCCATTCAGTATTCAATCGACCTATAAATATATAACCAGTATGCCGTAATCAGTTTCCATACCTTTGATTTGCGCTTTGATTCGTTCACTTACTTATTTGATTTTGTGTTGATTTAACCCCGGCATTAAACATACTTTCGATTCAGTGCACCCATTCACGAATTCCAATCCCAAAAAGTAAATAAATGGATGGTGCATACATATTATATATATTTTGCAAATCTTGAATATCTGCAATCACCAAATGTACAGTCACGCACGCATGCCTATGGCCGCCATATTGCTTTCCCCTGCCTCCCTCTATTTTTTTCTGCCTCTCACTCTTACTTTAACTGTTACTTTTACTGACCTACCACGCATGCGCGCACTAATTGCAATCAGATATAATATATGTATGTACCTATGAAACTTGACTAAAATTACACATCTAGTTGTGGAAATACACATATGTATAGATATTTTGATATAAACATGCTTTACTATTATATTATTATTATTATTATTTATAACAACTTCCGAAATATCACATATGAATCAATTGTTCGCCGATATAACTGGTAATGATCTTTCTCATATCAACGACATATAATAAAGTCACATCACTGTTTTGACCTAGTAAGTGTTATTCAACCTCTTGTAAGATTGATTAATAAGCTTTTATCAGGCTTATACAATTACTAACTGCTTAAACTTGACGTCGCAAGAAGCATTTAGGGTTCTTTCATAAATGAAGAGTGATAAGTAAATATATGCTATAACATTTGTCGTTCAATCGATAACAATCTAGACCAACACTTGAAAAATATGATATCATAAACTGTCATAGAAAAGTCAGGATGCCTTTGGTATTGACAAAACTTTAAGTCTACAATGACCACATATGTATGTTTCCCTAGAGCCCGTTGTAAATAAATATAACCCATACTTACATCCCGCTATCCAGTTTAGCTTAAAATAATTACAAGCGAAAATATACGATAGCATTTTCCAGTTTTGTGTTTGGGGCCTTTTGCACGCTCCGATTCCAGCGACAACTTCATTATCGCCGTCACATGTTAACCATTTCCTTTAGCATGCCCCAACTGATTCTCGGAATTTTCACTCAATAGCAAGGGGAAAATATGGGGAAAGGGGTCTCTCGAAAAATCCCAAAGCCCCTTAAACGTGGCTTCACATTTTCGGCGGCTTCAATTGGCGACTCATTTAGCGCTAATTATAAAGCCCTGACAACTGGGTTCTTCACTTAACACCCTAGTAGAGGGTGTCATATGTTTTTCCAGAAACTCGCAATGCAGTGACATAAAGAATTGCGTCACTTAAAAATAAATATAGAATACAAATGTAACCCATTTTTAAATATTATTTAAAAAACTTTCCCAGCTGTATTACTTCAGTGCTTTTGCATAAAAACATACACCATTATGAGGTATCATTTTTAGGAACCAAAAAGGAATTTGTTTTTAAAGGGTATTCAGTATTGTTGCAGCCTTGACTCGTGAGTAAATCCATTTGCGCTTTTACCCTGCTGGGTGTTTATGGCCCCCCTTGTCACCCGAGTGTTAATATGGAACTGGGTCGGCTGCATTTTTTTGCCGCTGTGACCGGGGTTCTTCAGTCGCTTCTTCTTCCTCCACTTCTTTTTCTTCTTCTTTGCTCTTTTGGCAATCAGAGCGTGGCCGTTTCAAGAAGAAGCATCTAAAAAAAATCTAAAAAACCTACAAAAGACGGAGAAGTGGGCTTTGCCAACGGTGCCGCCCAAGAACGTGACAAATTTCTCAAACTATGAGCACAGAAAAATACCAAAACGAAAAGCAGAACAACGGCTACACGAAAACAAAATGTACATTAAAGCTAGAAATTGTTTTACTGAAAATCAAAGAAACAAATGCCATTCTTTTAAATATTACTGTTATCTTAAAATTTTGTTGTTTAGAATATTAATTTTATAGATTTAAGATATATACCCAAGAGATCTTAAAAGTTAGGAAGCAATATTAATATATGTTTAAATCCTCAGCCATCACCAAAAATATGCATAGTTTGGGTATAGTTTTTCTTAAAGATCTAAAACCTTTTCAAATATATATTCGTTGACGTTATGATTTAAAAACTAAAATATTTTCTTGTTGTGTATGAATGAAATGCAAAACAAATGTTGGCAATGGCATAAAAATAACTGCACATTGTAAAAAATACAGCGCATATGCGAATTCTTGAGCAAAAATAGCTCTGCATTTTCGAGGGGCGAGAAAGAGGGCGGTTAAAGAGTGGGTTTTTGGGTGCGGTTTGGTTATATTACTGCACATTACCCATCCACCCTATTTTCCGGCATAATTACCTTCAGAAGTCCGAATTCTTTTGGACTCTAACCAATGTAAGAAACGCAGAAAAGGGGGAAATTGCTGAGAAAAAAAGTGGAAAGGGGGAGTGACGGTGGGCGACTCGTCCAGCTGCGCGACTTTCACTGCGCAGGCGCGACAGACGGGCGCGTTTTAAAACGCGTCAAACCCGTCAAGAACGACCCACGCCCCATGGCAACCGAAAAATATACGAAAAGAAAACGCTACAGCGAAAGAAATTATGATTCATTAAATACTAATGTTCAAATTTGAATTAATGGATTTATTACCTATTACCTTTGTAAAGATCTTAGAAAGAATGGGTTTCATTGTAGAAATTGATTGAGATTATTTATAAACATTATTAACAGAATTGGAATTTACATACAATTTTTAAAAAATTGTTTAATTTTGAAATTGAGTTGGAATATATGTAACGATCTTAAAGTATTGAAATATTTTTTCTGTGCACTACAACTCGCCCTCTCTCCTTCTCTCTTTTTCTGTCCCTCTCGCAAGTGTAATAATCATTTATCATTTTTCAACACTTTGATGCTTTAAAATGCATTCTAAATCAATTTCGTTCGGCTCTCTCTCGTTCGCGGCTGCGCTTTCCATTTTTGTTTTCCCGCTCTTTTGCTTCGTTTCATGCTTCGTTTAATCAACAATTTTTTGTTTACCTCCCCCTTCCCTCTTTTTTTTCCTCTTTGTGCAACTTGCCGCCAACGTTAAAAAATAATAATAATAAAAAATCATGTTGCCTGAGAATCAGCTGTAAATAATTGAATTGTTGAAAGTTCGAAGTCGGTTTTAATTTGCATTTAACTGCTTTCGTTTCAATTTCGATTTTCAGTTCGAGTTAAACGCTGGGGTGGACCTTTTAACCTAAATTAAATCATAAAGCTTGTATATTACTTTTCCCGAGGCACTATCACATCTACCGAGGAAGAGAACAATATTTTAGTATATACATACGATTAAAACAATTTTACATTTTTGTATTATACCAAATTTATATAGTCACTTATGAACATTACATAAATCATCTTCTGCAAATACATATCTAAGAAAAATTCTTTAAAATTGTTGGTAAAATAACAAACCCATCTTTGTATGTGCATAGGTTCAAATTTAATCCAACATCAACAGGTACACATAAATATTTTTAAATCTAAAAAATCATAAATGTAAATCATATTGATTCCATCGGTCTAACATAATTTTCAATTTAATGAAATAGGGACCAATTAGTTCCATAATGTGAGCAAAAAATATAATTTTATTTTAAAACTAAAAAGACTCATTAAAAATGCTGCCCCATGCATATATATCTTTAAAAAACATCAAGGTCCACCCTACTGTACATATGTACGTATGTAAATTCTGTGAATGATTACTGTTGTTTTACCATGTGTATATAAATATACATAGATGTATACTGTTGATAATGCATACTACTCTTAGTTTTTTAAAGTTATTAATTATTATTACCGTTATTGTTGTTGTTGCTGTTATATTATTGTTGTTGCTGACATGCACACACACACACACACATTTGTAAGCACACGCACACGAAGACACAATCACACACACGATCACAAGTTGCAAATCTTTTTTGGCAATTTCTAACATTGGTATATCTCTCTGCACTCTCTTTCTTTCGTCTGCGATCTGCACAATTCTCCGTTCTCCGAATTCTCCGTTCTTCGCTCAGCTTTCGATAGCGAAATCCTCTCACCACCCGGTAATGATGAGATCAAGGAGGACCAATGGATGGGCGTTACGGTGCGATCTAGTCCCCTGCAAGCCAACGGATCCGGAGGAAAGGTGAGTTACTAATATCCTTAGAACCAAAAAACCTAGGATTATAAATTAAAGTACAAAGATCATTAAACATTCACCAATATCATTTTAAGATATAAACTCTTATGATCGGTTAAAATCTTTTCAAATTCTTACGATCGAATGGTATACAATATTTCTTAACATTATTATTATATTATTGTTCTTAAATATTTCCACATATAGATATATTTATAAAACCCATTTGTCTAATAAATCTTTATAATGCAACAGGTGGTCGTATGCGCCCATCGCTATATGTACATCGTTCGGGAGAATCGCTATGGCCAGGGTCTCTGCTATCTACTGACAAACGATCTGCAGTTCGAAGAGGTGCACGAACCCTGCAAGGGACGACCTGTGCAAAGGTGAGTAACTTGGCTCTAAAGACTGAAGATGATCAAGGAACTTAAGAGGTTTCATATTTCTGTTTGGAAGAATTTGCTTATTTAATATGAAACCTCTATAAGTGGGCTACTAATGAGGACTGGTAAAAACCTTTTAAAGCATTCTAGAATGGATTATAAGAAAGGAGACAAGTGAACAATGAAAAAGTGTGGTATTTCTGCTATTTAAGTCTATACTTTTAGGATCTCAGCATATGATATGTATATCTTTTAGGCTAAGATATTTCGAGTAAGGAGTTAATGGCAAAACTTGGTTACCACCAAGAAATATCAGGTTGAGGTCATCATAACATTCTATTCCGCCTTCCTCTTAGTTGACAAGGGTCAGTTGTTTTATTTATTCCTGGCAGGGAAACGAAAGACAAAAATGGAAAAGTGTCAAGGTGAATTATCTCCAGCGGTGAATATTGCGGGGGTGTTTCGCCCAATTAGCATTCAGCGTGTGTGGCATTGAGTGGGGGGGGGGGGGGAGGGGGTGTTCTACAGAGGTCGGGGATGGGCCACTTCAAGTGTGACACCGATGACGTCGTTGCAGGCTAAAAACGCACACTCATAAAGGTGAAATTTAATTTATTTAAATGACAGGAGCACTGGGAAGGAGAACTTTGGGAGTCCCACACCCATATGATGACCAAAATCAAGGAGCGGTTGGGAAAGGGGGGTCAAAGGTGGCCGTGTGGTGGGGGGGGAGGTTTCTGAAGGCCTGTCATCATTCTGAATATGCAATTTTTCATCGAGCTGGAAGTCGCGTGTCCAAACTCGATTCGTAAAGAGGCAGGGGTGTAAAATATAAAATATAATAGGAAAAAACAAATGGCTGGAAAGAGGTAAAAAACAGAAGGAAGTTCGAAGGACGGTCAACAGGCAAATGTTGACCCTGGTCATCCATTAATGTCCGACGCACAACTCCATTCGGGAATAGCCAAATGGCGGGGAAATAAAGATACGCGAAAGAGTCCCTTTGTTGACTATGGTCATCTATTAATGTCCCAGTTCGTGAATATCCTTAGTCATTGGGGTTATGTGAAAATGGACATGAAATGTCCTTGGAAAACAGTCATTAATAAAGAATTAACTGAAATATAAGTGCTATATATCTTCATTTAAGTTGCTTCAAATATAATAGAAATAAAATGTACTTATAAATCAAAAGTTAAGGGATAAATAAATAAATCTCTTAAAGGCTCTTGAATTTATTACAATAATGTCTAGTTATTATCTTGAAAACTAATGATTTTTGATGTGTCAAATAAAAATAGAGATATCTGAGAGTTAGGAGCAACTAAAACCATGATGTATGAAAAAGAATTAGAATAAGGTACATGGATGATAATGATCGTAACCTCCTAACCATCCCAACTTGATCTTACTCCCAGACAACACGAGGATTACGGACTGTGCCAGGCGGGAACATCGGCTGCTCTTTTGGACGATGACACAATGGTGTTGGGTTCCCCCGGACCGTACACGTGGCGCGGATCCATCTGGGTGACCCAGGTGGGCGGAGAGTACCTGCAGCGCGACAAGACGACCTACTACAATGATCACTCGGACACCACGTCAAAGGTGGAGAAGTACAGCTACCTGGGCATGTCGGTGACCGGCGGCCGATTCTTTGGCCAAATGTCGTATGCGGCTGGAGCTCCGCGTTCCCAAGGCCACGGCCAAGTGCTAATCTTCGACAAGTCCACCAATAATCCGATTCCAGTCCACTTGACGCTGGATGGTGAGCAATTCGGCTCGAGTTTTGGCTACGAACTGGCCACAGCCGATGTGAATGGCGATCATCGACCCGATTTGATAGTGGCAGCTCCTCTGTACTTCACCAAGTCGGAGGGTGGAGCCGTGTACGTATACCAGAATGACCGGGATACGCTGCCCCTGAAGTACACGCTCAAGTTGACGGGTGCGCTGGAGAGTCGTTTTGGCCTGGCCTTGGCCAATATCGGGGACCTGAACAAGGATAACTGCGAGGATCTGGCTGTGGGAGCTCCGTACGAGGGCAACGGTGTGGTCTACATCTACTTGGGCTCCAGCCAGGGATTGAATGCCAAGCCAGCCCAAAAGATTCAGGCCTCGGAACTGGGTGGCATCCTACCCACTGGCCAGCCGATTCGCACATTTGGCATCTCGATATCAGGGAATACGGACCTGGATGACAACTCCTATCCGGATGTGGTGATTGGAGCGTTCAACTCCTCGGCAGCGGTCATCCTGCTGGCCAGACCCATCATCAGCATCCAGACGAATGTGATCCGCGACCAGCTGCGCAACATGGATCCCAACAAGCCGGGCTGCCTCGCTGACCCCGCCAGCAATCTCACCTGCTTCACCTTCGAGGCCTGCTGCAGCATCGATCCGTACGACGAGAAGAGCAAGGAACTCCTGCTGTCCTACAGCGTCGAGACGGAGACCTTCGATCACCTGAAGAAGTTCTCGCGGATCTTCTTCGATCGGGACAACAAGCGGAGCAATGTGCTCAGCCGGAATGTGACGGTGCAGACGGACGGCAGGATGCACTGCCAGTCGATCACGGGTTACATCAAGGCAAATACCCGAGATATCCAGACACCGGTCCGCTTCCGATTGAAGTACTCTCTGGTGGAACCGCCACTGGCCGCCTCCGCCTTGGTACGTCTCAATCCCATATTGGACCAGACCCAGGCGCATATCGACTTCGAGGGCACCTTCCAGAAGGACTGCGGCGATGATGATCTCTGCGAGAGCAACCTGGTCATCCGGGCGGAACCGAACATCACACAGTCCTCGGGTGAGTTGGGGTTTGTCTATCCCTTGGAGGACCAACCTCTCTAGCGCCTCCTTGTAACCCTTGCTCACTCTTTCATTCACCCTCTAGGCAACGATTACACCTTGATTCTGGATGAAACCGAATTGGAGGTCCGCATTAATGTGAGCAATCTGGCGGATTCCGCCTACGAGGCTCAGTTGTTCGTCGTCCATCAGGCGGGAGTGTCTTATGTGGCCACCAAGAAGCCGGTAAGTGCCAACCAGGAAAGTCTTCGATTCGCCAAAGACTCTACCCCACCTCTATCTTTTCTTGTAACCCCCAGACGAATGCCACCTGCAATAGCTACAACACCACCCTGGTCGCCTGCAGTCTGGGTAATCCCATGCTGCGTGGCACCACCACTTTCGTGACCATACGCTTCCAACCGAAGGGACTGGAGCCCAGCGAGAAGACCATGCTGTTCCACATCTTTGCCAACACCACCTCCAAGTTGGTGGGACCCGAGCGCCCCGAAAGGGATCTTGTGGTCCATGTGGTGCGTCGAGCGAAGCTGAACTTCCGCGGTTGGGCCATACCCGAGCAGAGTTTCTACAGTGGATCGAGTGGGGCGGCTAGTACATCTGCCGGCACCGCCGTCTCCGAGATCGAGGGTCACGGTCCCATGGGAATGGACGATGTGGGCTCGCAGGTGCATCACATGTTCACCATCTTCAACGAAGGACCCTCCACGGCGCCAAAGGTCCAAATGGTCATCCATTGGCCGTACTCACTGTACAGCGATCCCCAGAGCGGGCGACAGGTTCAGTATCTGCTCTATCTGGAGCAGATACCCACCGTGGAGGTTAGCCAGGGCGAGTGCCATGTGGCCAAGGAGTTTGTCAATCCCCTGAACTTGGCCAGTGGTTCGAGGGAGAATCCGGCCTACCTGAGTGCCCCGGCCCAGATGCGGATGTTTCCCTCGCAGTCCCGTCACCCGTACAACAAGAGTGCGATCCACTCGCAGCGCTCCTACTATTCCAGCAGCCATCGGGAGGATCATGCGGAGGACTCGCATGCATCCCGGAATCGGGTGCGTCGCAATTTCCTGGAACGTGTCACCCGCCTGGAGAGGCTTATGTACGATCCCGAGAGCGGCAATGCGGCGGGAACCAGTGGCAAAAAGCAGGACATCGTCGAGCTGGACTGCAACAAGGGCACAACGAACTGTGTGCGCATCGAGTGCGATATCCTGAACATGCCCGCCCTATCCGAGGCCCAGGTGGTGGTCAAGGCCCGCCTGTGGAACTCCACGCTGGTCAGCGAGTATCCCCGCGTGGAGCGGGTCAGGATCTTCTCTACGGCCACAGCCCAAATACCCGAGGACTATGGCGTCGAGGTGATGGAGCACAACAACATTGAGGTGAGCTCTTAAAAAAGTTGACGAGATTAAGGAATTATTTATAACATATATACTATACCAAGGTGGAGACGCGAGCCTATCCAGAGCTAAGGAACCAACAGCGCGACACCTCGATACCCTGGCTGATCATCATCCTGGGCATCGTGGGCGGACTGCTGCTCCTGGCGTTGTTCACCTATTTCCTGTGGAAGTGCGGCTTCTTCAAGCGCATCCGACCCACGGATCCGACGCTCAGCGGCAATCTGGAGAAGATGAACGAGGAGAAGCCCTTCCTGGCGCCGGCAAAGAATTCGCATAACGTTTTCTAACAAGAGGGCACCGTCGGCTGGGACTTGGTGCGCCGCCGGAGGCGTCGGCGCCGTCTAAAGCTGCCACTTCCGGTTCCGCAGCGGCCACGACATGGATGGCGGAAAACTGCGGAAAAGTCCAAGAACAGTAATAATAACAAAAACAACAACAACAACAACAACAATGACAGCGATGTGGACGTGCTTTCGCTGACGCCGCCGCCGCCACCGCTCAGCATCCTCAGCTGGGGAAACGATGGCTACTACCAGGCCAGCGCCGCCTGGTGGGGTCACCACATGTGATGGGTTGGGTCACCGGTGGGTCATGTGGGTTGTGGTTCAATGTGCCATTTCGTTTACTTAATGCAGCAGGCTTAGTTCAGTTCAGTGGATGAATTAATAGCCAGGCTTCCGTCACTGACATCAGCTAAATCTATTGTCTGGCCAAGGATTTAAGTTATAAAAAAAAAAAAAAATTAGTCGTGCTAAAAATCAAAGAGATATTGTATACATCAAGGCTAGAAAAATAATTAACATTTTTGATTTTTATAAAGAGATATATAATTATTCCGAACGTGGAAAAATCCACCTGGTTTCCTAATGGAGTATTGCCTCTGCAAAATTCCAAATAGCCGAACGCTTTTTATGGTGCTTTTAAAACCTCGACTTACTTAAAAATAAGGAAACTAAATTGACTTTTAGATGAAATGTTTTAAAGTCCTTGAAAATTTTCGAGCACAATAGATTACGGCAATGCATTGCTATATATTTAGCTGATGTCAGTACTGAGCTTTAGTCTAATGTTTAGCTAAGCACCCAAATGTAAAAATGTTCATTGTCATATATAGATTTAAGCCTAAGTTAGACTAAGCTGAAGAGGACGAAGCGAAATTCCGAATATAGCATACAGAAGAAAAACACTGCCAATAACAACAAATCAAAGTGCCTCGAAATCGAACCGTAATTCCAATGTACTGGACACGTCTTAAACAAAAAAACGAAAGTATTAGCACAAACTTAATGCATAGCTATAAATAATCCACGAGTAACAGAATTTAGAACACACACACACAACATTATATTTTTTTTTTTTTGATAATTTACCGCGTTTCTTTGGTTAAATAAGTTAAGATGAGTTTTTTTAAATGTGGAAAATACCAGAGATGTTGGTTTTTGTTTGTATGTATGTGTGGGGTCAACATGTAGTTAAATTAGTTGTAAATAAAAATTCAATAGTACTAGCTGTAAATAGTAATTATGTTTTTTCTTTAACTATTTAATATACGATTACTATTTTTTAAGAAAATTTTGCGTTTTGAATTTACTTTTTGGCGGGAGTTCGATTCGAACATGTTTGAACGGGACATGTTCGACGGGGACACTCAAAAAAATCAAGTCACTATTCTTGGTTTCATTATTATATTTATTATCTTCAGCAACAATCAATGGATTTTCGACATTTTGGTATACAAGGTGTACACAACCTTGAAAATATATATGTATTATAAAAACATACGTATATGAAACGTTTTCTTAAAAAACCTTAAAACTTGAATATATACCTGTGCCCTTTGTAATTTAAAAATAAATTTTTAATTGGTACATTTTGTAGCTCATAACCAAATAGAAAAATAAGTTGTTTTTATCCCAAGGCTGTTATTATGATAGTGGTATCAAATATTACCATTTGTCCCAATAAAACTCCATCCGAAAGCCAAGTGCTGCCAGACTATTGACAACATAAAAATCCCAAAACATGGCCACGCTATATTTTTGGCGCGAACTTGAAAAAAAATCGTTTTCGCATAGTTGTGAAATTACATCAAATAACCCGGAAGCAAATAAAGACTACCAAACATTTTAATACTCTGCCAAAAGGTCACAAGGCTTTGATTTATTACAAATTTCGAGTTGCTCCATCGCGCCGATCTATCAATCGCAAATGTTCTGGTTTTTCTTGCCCTCGGCCGACATCGAATGGGCAACGTTCGATTTATTTATTCATATGCATAGCTATAGCTATTAGTGGAATCTATACAGCATCGGTTTTCATGTATTCTACGCTAAACTCGACATTACATTCTAGACGTAGTACAAATGGATCAATAGTCGATTGTTAGGCTACAGCTATTGCTTAATGGTTCTCTCTGCTTTTGACTTGATTGATGTCTTTAATGTTAAAACCGAAACTTAAAGGCTGAGCTTTTCGAGTAGCCGCCAGTACCGCTGACCGTCCGCTCCACGGGCTGCTTGTTTATTTGATTGTTGAACAAGTTAGTAGGATGATGAAAAAAAAAAACGTAGAGACTTGGGCTTAGGCAATACCTAATAGAGGCTTTCGGTGTTGGAGGAGCGCGGCTTCTTCAGCTTCTCCAGGTTCTTAATCACTATGTCGTGCAGCGAGGAGTAGCGATTTCGCACCTCGCAGACGACCAGCCACAGGCTGAGGTACTCCTTCTCGTCCAACTCGACGACGGCGCGCCGATAGTCATCGATGTGCGGATACTTGGCTACCTTGGACACCACCTTGGCGCGCGACAGGAAGTAGCGCGAAATCTGGTCGAAGAAAGCGGCGGCCTCTGATTCCACCGTCTGAATCTCAGCCAGCGTGTCCTCTTGGATGGAGACGCCAAAGTTGTTGCCATCCTCGATCTTGGGGATCATAAAGGATATCCACATCTTGAGCAGATTGGCTGCGGGAAAGATATTGCATTAGTTAATGTTCTTAGGGGTATATGATAATGATAGAAATGTTTGGGATTGCAAGGGTTAGTAGCATGTTGACTGATGAAACAGATTACAAAGGGGTTTATAGGAATTAAAAGGGTTTGAAGCAGATCCAAACCTTGACGATGTGGACCCACAAGTTAAGTTAAAAGTTCTAGGTCTTTCTAGAGTTTCTAGGGGTACCAAGCACCCGTAGTACTTACAATCCTCCACCAGCTTCCTGATGATGGGCTTGACCACCTTGATCATCTCGCAGAGCGGCTTGTTGCACGGCACCGTTCCCGCGGGCAGCGCCAAGACCGGTTGCCCGGAGACGATGATGTCCTTGCGCTGACGCTTGGTGGGCGGATGATCGCCGTCCTCCGACTGGTTGTCCTCGTGGTTCTTAACGAGCACCGGCGGCAGGGCCGGGATGTTCAAGTCCTGGTGCACCTCTTCGAAGTTACGCTCGTTGAACATCGGCGTGGCCAGGAGCTCGTTCAGCTGGACGATCTTCTCGGGGAAGCGCTTGGTGATCAGCAGCTCCGCCTTAAGGATCAGAGAGTCCTTGTACTCCTGCACCTTCACCACCGTGTCATTGGGCATGTTTGGTTGGCTGTGTGCAAACTTCGACCTGCCGGATCCTGTCCTGATTCGTGCTTCCAGATCTTTCTACCGTTCCGTTCCGTTCCTTTCCTTTCTCGGCAGCGCACAGCGATGCGGACACTCTGGGAATCGAATTCTGGTCAAGACTTCTTCGGCGGATGTGGAAATTCGAAGCGGGAAAACCAGACTTACCGACTAATTTTGATGCCAAGCAACAACACACATGTGCTGCTAGAGCTGGGGAAAAAACTATTCGATAATTGCCGCTGTCGATGGTTGCAGAAATTTGGCAACGAAAGCGCCAGAAGGGCCGAAAACACACCGCAGCACGAGATAGGCCGGTGCTTAGGTAGTTTTTATATATTTATAGACTCACCCTAAATTTTGTTAGCTTCTGTGTGGGAAATACAAAACGAAAGTGACAAATAGCCGTATGGCATTAGACATCGATATCGATGCCTTTGTATCGATAGCTCAAACCGCGTGCCAAGGGTTGCTAGACGCTCGGCACTCATCACGAGGCGTTTGCGATAGTTGTTATCGACTATAATCGAGTGGAATTAAAATTAAATGTGTTAAAGCGAATAGAACAGGCAAGCAAATAGGAATGCGGTTTATTTTGTAAAATTATTAGGATTATGATTATAACCATGCATTTATCGCTTTAATACTTTCAGCAATTTAAGGGAGAAACACGCCACCTAGAGTGGCACTCAGTTACTAATCGCAGTAACATCGGCAAAGTAATCAATTTATTCAAGCGCCTATCGATGTTTTTCCAGCTCTATCTAGTTGGCATCTCGAAGTGCTGGCGATAGTTGGCATGTTACGTGTGTTTTCGGCTTCCTCGCTTCCTTCTCGTTCTCGTTTCCTTCCTCCTTGATTCCGATTCCGAGTGTTGTTTGCGTCGAGTGCAGTGATTGTGCGTTGCAACAACATCCGAAATATTAGTAGAAGCGAACTTCAAAGTGAATCACCGCGTGCACCAACACACACACGCACGCACACATGCACACATACGGCAAGCAACAACAACAACGACGACGACGGGCATTATCGCAACAACAACATCTAACGCGTTGAAAACACTTATTGCGGAGTATATATTCTTTTTTTTCGCTGCATTTGCTGACTAGCAGGCCGCACGATCGTTCTGTTTCCGCTGACAGTTCCGCGAAAGAGTAGCCTTTTGAACAAAATAGAGAAACACCGAAAAAACAAACAAACAAAAAAAACGGAGCAAAACGCGTGTGTGCGCGCGGTCTGTTGCTTATTTTTTGTGGTTAAAAGACAACGGCAAAAATTGGAGTGACAAACAACAGTTAGCAATTGGAGCTGCAAAATGGTAAGTTTGTTTGTTGTTGCCGCCGCAGCAGCAGCTGACGTTGTTGTTGCTGCTGGCATGACTTAATACAATTTCTTTGTTGCTAAATTTTGCCATTTTCCACACACACACACACACACGCATAGCCACACAGGGACACTCACCCACACGCATAAAACAAAAACAAAGCGCCTGCAGAAGCGGAAGAAGAAGGAGAATAATGAGAAGAAGAAGAGGCAACTCATTCAATAATTGTTTTTCTTTTTGTTGCCTCCGCGCTCTTCTCTCCCACTCTCTTCCCCTGCCAACATACCACCCACCACCCCCACTCGCTCACCTTCCGCTGCACCTTGTTGTTGCTTCGGGTTTCAATTTTTGGTTTTTGTTGCTTTTTTTCGAGATATTTATAAGGACGCATTCGCTTCGCATTTTCGCGTGGCCTGGAACCATGTGTTTTTCCCCTCCCTCTCTTTTTCCTCTTCGCTAGCTCCCTCTCTCTCCCGCACACGTTCGGCGTTTTTTTTTGTTCCGCACACGAGTTAAGCGAATTCAGTCGACAAAGTTGCGCTAGGTTAGGGTTAAGGCCATGCGACTCGGGGGCAACATGTGGGTTAATACTAAGCGGGGGAGGTGGGCGCAATTGTGCATCATTAAGATATTAGTTGAAAATGCCTTTTGAGGGCGGTACTGTTTTCAGAATTATCCAAACTTAAAATCTTTAATTTGCATATTTTTATATATTGCTTTGATTACATGTTGGCTTAGTTTTTTCCGGTTTTTGAGACAGCTAAAACATCATAAACCGCAGATAAACTTACATACTTTCTCAATCTTCATATTTTGTATTAACATCTATTAAATTATTATTTCTAAAGTTAAACCTGAAACCATACTTAAACTTGTTAATCAAATAAGTCGATAACTTTGGTTTTCAACAACTCGAAAAGCCCTCGATCGTGGTATTGCTAAAGTATAGTTTGTAGCAGCTGGTAATCAGCTAACCGAAAATAATCATTTTTTGGAGTTAATGGAATACCCGATATTTTATTTAACATACGTTTTTTAAGCAACAACCTTTTAGCGTTAAATTACTATTTTTATATTGTTTGCTATTATTATTATTGTAAATAGTTTGTTAAAGAAATTTACATATATATGTATATCTTTTGTTAGTTTAACCTTATAAGACTTTTGTATTGTACATTTGAACAAAAGTTTGTGGCACAGTAAGGAAAACATTTTTACTTTGTTCGTACATAAATATGTATAAATACGAGAGTGTGGGGTCAGGTGACGAGTAGGGTAATGTGACGAACTCGTCAAATCTCGTTAAAAATCACAAATAATTACACTCGATTTCTCTTATCGTGCCGACAATGTATTTGCAATAATACTATTAAGGGTTCGCGTAATTTGATCGTAAGATAATTATACCCGTTACTCGTAGAGTAAAAGGGTATACTAGATTCGTCGGAAAGTATGTAAAAGGTAGAAGAAAGCGTTTCCGACCCCAAAATGTATATATGTTCTTGATCAGGATCACTAGCCGAGTCGATTTAGCCATGTCCGTCTGTCCGCCTGTCCGTATGAACGCTGAGATCTCGGAAACTATAAGACCTAAAGTGTTGGGACTTGGCATACACATTCTTGGGCGGAAGCCCAAGAGTGCCACGCCCACTCTAACGCCCACAAACGACTATAACACTAAAACCCGTCACATTTTTTCATCTTTTGTTGAAATTTGAATCAATATCAAAAGATTTATAAAAAACCGAGATAAATAAATATATTACTTTTATGAGATATTTAGCAAGTGATCATGGTACTTTACGTCCACCATCATATTTTCAACAGTACCTTGTAGGGTATCGTGACGAACATTTTGTAGGGTATGAAGATACAATTTTTTTTTGTATTTGTTAACATTTTATCTTGAAAAAAAAAATATTTTCTACATCTGCATAGAGTTTTTGTGTGTACTTATCAGTTCAGTACAGTACCCTACAACATTTATAAGTGAAAAATATTGGCTTACGCCAAAAGCTGTAGTATTTAACTCCGCTGGAATTTTAGCGGAATATGCTCAATAGATGTCATCAACTTTCTGATTTTAAACCTACGAAAAATATTATTTTTGAAAAAGTGACATTGAAAATACGAATCATTCGTCATTATAAGCTACACTTCCATACATATTCTTGATTAAAATATCCAGAATTTCGTCCTTGGACGTGACCGTTTTTTCTGAACTTTAAATCTCATTCCATCAAATTCATCTCAATGCTTATCAAAATCGCATGACTTACCTTATAAGCATAATTTAAACATTGTATTTAACTCTGTTATAAATAGGTTTCAAGTCTTCTTCTTCAACTGAAATGTATTGGTTTTATCAATATCTTAATATGTATCAATTGATTTAAAAAAGTTCTCAAAAACTGTCTGGCTCCAATATTTTTTAAGATTTTGTATCTCCATTCTCTCCATGTCTCCATCTCCTTTGCATTCCCTTTAGCTGAGTATCATATAGTCGAGGCACTTGACTATAGAGTTCTTCCTTGTTTTAAAGTAAATAGAAAATATATAAAAGGTTGACGTATTAAATTTATTTAAAAGCTGCGTAGATTTCACAATATGAAAAGTAGCAAGGAAGTACAATTTTAAAGCCTCGTTTTTATTTAAGTGCACAAAATCTCCTAAATAATATGTACACATCTTTTGAAAACATATTAAAATGACATGTGAAGAAATGGATAATGAATAAACTAACCAAAAATACATTTCTAGAAATGTGGCTTGTTTGGAACCGAATTATGTTAATCATTCCGTAAATGCAGAGATGAAAATACTTTGTGCATTTCATCATCTAGTGTATTACAATTTACAGCCCTAAGTTTTATGGAGTTCCAGCAGTTAACTCTAAAATCAATCTCCTCATTCATCCATTATCATATCTTCCCCTTCTTCTTCTTTTTACTCGTTCTCCTTGTCACTTGTTGCTTAGCGGTGACGGCAACCACAGAGGAGTGAGCAACACCTAGTCGGGACTTGAACCGATGACATGCATATAATTTTTTTGGGGATTCCCCGGCAAGGGGTTTTCACTGTAGCTCTGCTACTGCAGCTGCATCTGGGAAATGCATCTCGGGAAAAGCGAATTGCCCCTCCCACAAGCTGCGCTGCTTGTCCTCTGCTGCAGTTCTGGGTCTTTCTGATTGGGGGGTGGGCGAGTGGTCCTTCGAGCCGTGTTATTTATCACCGTTTCCGCTTTGGCCACTGCATTCCAAGTTTTTTGGCGCCTGCGCCTTTCAACTTTTCTCGGCCTGGTCAACTTCGAATTGCCAACTCCCTGGTCCCTTCAAAAGCCGATTTTCCGCCCCTCACTTTGTAACATTTTTCGCGTTTTATTTCACTGCCCTTTGTTTGTGTCCTTTTTTGTGCGCTTTTATCCGCACCTTTTGTTTTTATTTTTAAATTCGCCAACCCTTCTGATATAAGGGTTAATGCTGGTTGTTTTTTTTTTTTTCGTATCATCTATTTTTTTTGGCATCAACATGTTGATGCTGCTTTTTGTTTGAGTGGGCGGGTGGGGGTGTGGTTAAAAACACATGTTTTTGGGCAGAGATTTCCAACATTTCTCTTGTTGCAAGGTCATTCGTTTTGATTTTATTTTGTGTGTCAACAAAAATTTTGCAATCTATAAATGGATTTGTGTGGTTGTAGGAGTGAAAAGCGGGGGTTTATTTGGGTGAACACAATAATTTTCCGTTGAAAATTCAATTGGAAAGGATTTAAAAGATGTCCTTTCAGATACATTTAAGGTTCTGAGAATAATAAACATAGTCTAAATATAAATTTTATTAATAAGGCTACATTTTATTAACGATAAATCTAAAAATGATGTCATAGCTAAAAGTTAATATATTTTATAATAATTAATAATATTATTATCAATAATAAAGTGATATCAGCCAGTGGTCGGTAATATAGTATTAATTTTAACATTGTATGCTAAGCTTAATTTGTTAAATAAAAAAAAAAAATAAAAAAAGTGATATACTATAATAATACTATATACCATATAATACGAGCTATGTCGATCACAATTTTAAATGTATTCAGTTGTCATGAAGATTTTGCTTGGCTTTTTGATGGACCTGCATGGAGGGTTGTTCCTAGCGAGGGCGCACTGTGTTCACCGCATCCATCAGGCTCGGCTCGTTCTGTTTGCGCTGCTTTTGGGCGAAGTCCCTCGCCAGTTGCTTGATCCCGGTGTACACAGCGGTACAAGGTATATATGGACGCATATAGCCAGCGAACGAGCCAACCAGACCCGTCGCCACCCTCCAGCACCCTCCTCCCCCCCTTCCTCCCCAAGGACATGCCCACATCCACATCCACATCCACAACCAAATCCACATCCACAGCAGTCTGTCTTGCTCTAATTGCTGTGCATGCGCTACAGATTGCTGCTCCTCCTGTCCTCCAATTTTGAACCTCTCCCAACCTTCTGGCCAACCCCTCGTCCTCTTTCATCTGCCAACTGAGCCAAAACCCTTTTGTTCAAAGGGGTCGAGGGGGTGGTTGGGTGGTTGATGGGGTTGCCCAAGGTGGAGTAGGAGGGGGGGGGGGGGAGGGGTTACTGGGAGCAGGAAACACATGCATATTCCGCATAAAGTAGACAACTTCGTATCTCTGCATGCCAAACATTTTGTTGCTGCTACTTCGTAGAATTTCCACGAGGCGTGTGGATGTGGGAGTGGCGGTGGGGGTGGGAAAAGGCCAACCCCATTTTCGTGCCAAAGTGGAGCACCGTGGTCTGCAGCAATTGGGTTTCTAAAAAAAGAAGTTTCCAGAATTTTTCACCCAGTGTGTTCATTTCAATGTAACTTAAGTGGATTAGATATTTTTCTGTTAATTCCCTTTATCTTTTTGCAAACACATGACAATGAATATAAAATCATCTAAATAAAGCAACATTTTAGTAATTAATGTAATGGGAAATAGAGAGAATTCTTAAAATATTTTATAAATAAATAAAAATAAATAGTAATATAAAAGATTATTTAGTCTTCCTGCACACAAAAAATGTTATGGGTTAAAAAAAACCAATACGGGTAGTTGTGTTTCTATAAAAAAGGTTAACAACTATTAAAATAGTAAAGTATTTTATTGTTGCTTGGTTACTATTTAAAAGTAAAACTACCATAAAATGGTTAAATGCATGTATTTTGTTTTTGGGAGAGTAACTATTTGGTTGGTCAATTTAACAATTCGATGGGTTGAGACTATTTAAGTATTATATTGGTCAATTTTAATAGTAAAACTACCATAAAATGGTTAGTTGAGTGTATTTTCTTGTAGAGAGAGTAACTATTTCGTTGGTCAAATTGACAATTCGATAGTTTGGGACTATATAACTTTTATATAATACTATACGGCAGTTAAAGGTAGAAAGTCGATGTGCTTTTTAATAAAATAATTCTCTAAAATATATTAGAGTAACATGCAAGATAATGCAAAAATAATTAGGACATGTTGAATGCACCTTAACCCACAGTGTTCTTAGAATTAAGAGGGTGACAAGGGGTGGGCCTCTCGCGTTTTGTTTATCGGCCTGTTCCCAGTTCTATGTTCTCCATTCTCCATTCTCCATTCTCCGTTCTCCGCTATCTGTTCTTGCTTGCCCTTCGTCGTCCTGACCGTAGAGAGATGTTGGCCAAAAACCCACCCCATAGCGAGCATAACACCCATAACACCCATAACACCCTGCTTAACCCGTTGGTAACCCCCTTTAACCCTGTCGCTGGTCGCCGAAAAATTGCAGCCCGTCTGGATGTGGGATGTGGGATGTGCGATGTGCGATGTGCTCGCTGGGTGACTGGGTAGCTGGTGAATGTGAAATTTCCATTTTGGGCTTGTTTTTGGGGGGTATTCAAAGTTGGCAAAGTGGCAGGCAAAGTGGCCCGTGGCAGCTCGCTCGACAACAACTCCGGTCTTCGAACTCCGGCCGAGGTTTTTGGGTAGTTGGCTCCCACACGAGCACCGAACCAGTCGCACAATTTCCGAACTCTGATAAATGTAGTGGCCATAATTTGTGTGGACATAGGGATTGTCCTTGGTTCTCAGATCTCAGGAATCCGCAGAACCTCATCGCACCGGCGATGAAAAGCATCTGACCGCTACTCTTGCGATTTTCCACCGAATCTCTGTGAGTGTGCCTTCCCCCTCATATATTTTTTTATGGCCCCCCTGCTTTCCCTGCTTTTATATACATTTTTTCCCTCTTGTTTGCTTTTGGGGGTTTCCCCTCTATTTTTTTTCCTCGGCGTACGCAATTTTTTGCTCGTGCTTTTTGTGCCGTTTTTTCTAAACATTCGGGGAAGTCCCGCGCTCATTCGTTCGCCCTCAAAAGTGTGCTACAAAAATAAATGGTTTTTTTTTTTTTAGCTTTTCTGTGTCATTTTTCATCTTTGTTTTCGTTTCGTTTTCGTTGTTTTTCTATGTGTGTGTGTGGTTATTAAGTGCTTTTTTTGTGTGATTCTCCTAAACGTTGAGTGGTATTTTTTTCGAGTGTTCGCTTTTTATCTAAACCCAGGAACTATGAAAGTATCGATTTTAATTCGCGATGTCGTGGTTTTATACGGTGCACTAAGAAAAATTGTTGTGGATTCTAGAAATAAATTAAAATGCTAAAAATATTAAACAGACAATAAAAAACTGCAAATAAACATGAACAATGGTCATTGAACATACATACAGTGGGTTTTAATTATTATAAATATATAATAATGATGTGGAGATTCCTATGTGCAAAATTAGCTGTAAACTACAATTCCAAATTTCATAAATATATTATAAATTAGAAATTTGGAAATTAAGTAATAAATTCAAAAAATAATAATGTTAAATTTATGGATTAGTCAGCCAGTCATATTATTTTTAAAATATATAATAATGACGTTGAAATTCCAACATATGTGCAAAATTAGGTTTTAACTACATTTACAGATTTTATAAACATATTTTAAATTAAAAATTTTGAATTTGCTTTTTTACCAAAACCTTTATCTAATATTTCCGTAAATCTTATTATCTACAGACATCGAAAAAAAGGAAAACGTTGTTAGACGCCGATGACGACGATGATAATTTTGATGAGGAAGATTCGGGCTCCGATTTCGACGATGACGAGGATCCTGATCAAATAGAAGTACCCGGTGAGTGGTCGCATTTTGCATCTCATCTGTAAATCCCGAAAAGTGGGTTCATTTCGAAAGGGACTTGGCTGAATGAGGAAAAAAGGAAGGGTGGTGGCAGCAGCACGGCACTCGGTTCTCCATTGTTTAGAAAACAATTTTATAGGTAGCCCCATTTCTGCGCGGGGGTGTGAGGCTCTGGGGGCTTTACTTTCATACTGGCTGCAGTTTTAGAGCCAAGTGGGATGTTTACAAAGTTTTTTGGCCTCCCTAACGAAGGGATTTGGTTCAAAAATGGGAATGAAGTGGGGCAACTTCACTGAAGGGGTTGCGGGATTTGAGCTAAAAGCAGGCTACTGGATGTTTTGGGGTGGAGTACCTTTCCCAAGGAATAACTTATTCAGTTGGCATTTCAATTAACTTTACGGACCAAGTATAGTTACCCGAGAACATTCCAAATGACCAATGCAAGATAAATATTTCCCTTTTGTTTGTTAAATAGTTGGGACAACTCACTTATGTTGCGGCACAAATTTTTCGTTTATTTCAAAATTCTTTCGATTTCGACTTTGTAATATTTTATGACTTAATAAAACCATTATTCTAATAGTTTGTCAAAAGATATTAAATATCGCATTACCTTTATGTGTTTACCCAATTTGCAATGGCTTTAATATATGAGAGACTTATTATAAAGATAATTTGACTTTAATTTTATGTTGTCCCTTCTGAATTTGTTATCAGTTCTTATTTTATGCTAAAAAATTGTAAGGTTTACTACCTAAATCAACAAGTACGTGACGAAATTTTGGATAACTTTGTTTTTCAATAAATCTAATTTCAATAATATTGGAAGTTATTACAAATGTATGATTAACTAATCAAAGGAATTCCACATGGGTCCATGCGTTTATAGAAACCCCTCCCCCACAATCTCTTTTGTAGCGTCTCTAATGAGTTATGCCAACTTGGCTGGAAATCTATTGCCCATCCTTTGAGGCCCACCCATGCAATTGATACGCTATCTAAGCAACATCAATTAAAAGGGCCCCTTGCATTAGACCACTGAAACATTAATGAAATTACCTTGGCCCGTTCCGCCGAAGACAGATGCAGGTGCACACCTGTCCAGGAGTCCAAGGATGTCCTGTCCGGCCTCGAGCTCTGTTTGCCTCAGATCTGCTAGATATCGGTGTATATATTTGTATATACAACGGCCTATATGGGAATTATATATGAGCACACATATGTGCTTATATATCCGTCATTGTGCGTCACTCATATAAGGCGTGGGTTCCTCCTTCTCCATCGCTGCACATAGCCCCGATTATATGGCCAAATCCGGGAGGAGCCAGTGGCTCTGTGCGTCATTAACCGTGGACTGGACACCTCGCGGTAAATTATTAAAATTGATTGCCATTCCCCATCAGGCAGTCGTCAATAATCGAAGGCCAAGTTATGAAGTCCTTGAACAAAAAGAAGAACTGAAATAATACCGTCAATTATTCAGAAAGCAACTTGTAGTTCCCTTCGAGGGATTCGCGAGTGTGAACAGACGGGAGACAGGTGTGTAGACAGTGAGAATAATAACAAGTTCATAGTAAATAATTGAGTTATCGCAATTCACCGACTTTATAGAATGCTTTTATTTTGAGGAAAAACTTGTAACTTTTTTTTCGTCCCTAAGAATAGTGATAAAACTGCTTAACTATTGTAAAATCTGTATATTTTAACTTTGTAGTCTAAACAAGATAGCATATGATTCTTAGGGACGATTTTTAACCGATAATAAATGAACAAAATTCAAATGAGAGTAATAATTTTCAAGTGATTATAATCACTAGTTGACAAATAAGTGTCAAAATATGTAAAGAATTTTGGAGTTTTACTTAACAATGTTTGGTTAAAACTTCTTTTTTGCTCTTATGATTTCTTATTGTTAAATCATTAACGAACATATTTTTTTGAATTTTTGTTGGCTGTGATGCAGTTCCCTTCATCATATAATTATCATGTATATGATTCCAAATTCGATTTCTATATTATTACTAGGATTTACTATCGTTATATCCTATTGTGATATCAATATTGATCTAAGTTAAGGAATAGGTGAGCTTTTGTTAGCTATGATTGCAGTTCCAAGGAAATATTATTGTTCAACTCCCTTCATCATATAATTATCATGTATATGATTCCAAACTCGCTTTGGTTATGTAAATCTTTGGCTTGGTCATCCGTTGACTCACATGTATGTACACTGTACACATGCACAGTGCGTTCTCGTGGTAATGCCTGAATCTGAGTCCTGGGCATTCCGTGTGGATTTGTTGCAATCATCTTGACCGCGACCTCCATCTGGGTGGGCGGTCTGGGTAATTACAGGCATTAACGCATTACGATTTCCTTACACGTCCAGTGCGTCGAGTGTATATGGTCAGATGTATGTGCGCCAATCTATTTGTCCATGTGTGCCTATCTGCACATATAATTATGATTATGTATCAGCCACACGACCTTTCCCCTCTTGTGTGGCACATAGAGGCCTTGCACATACTTAGATCCGCCGTATGTACTGCTGTCTTTGCTCATTAATTAGATATTTACCTTAAATGAGGGTGGTGCCGTGCACTTGGGTTGGGTATGTCTGCAATTTGTGCAGCTCACATGGGGAATCTCAGAAGCCTTCGATGCATATCAATTGGAGGGGGTTAATGTGTGCAAATTTCATAAAATATTCGCACACAAAAAAAAACGCAAAGCGGCGAATCACGTGCTTCTCAGAACAAGGTAGTGATTACAAGGTAGTAATGATTCCATTTGAATTTCCTGACCAAGTGGTTTATTTGTATATAAATTAAAATAAATATGCCTATTTCTTTTCGCTAGTTAAAGAGTAATATTTGAAAGAGTAACTATATTTGAAGTTCGAATAATGTGCTCATTTTTATATAGAACAAGAAAGGAAGTTAACTTGGCCAAGCCGAAGTTTGTTATTAAATTTAATTCGAAATTCTTTAAAATACAAAAAATGATATTCCCAATAGTGTAATATAATATGTCAAAAAACACCGAAGCTATAATTCGTTTCATGTTATACAATTTTCCTATCGTTCCTATGGCAGCTATATGATATAGTCATCCGATTTTGATAAAATTAAATTGGAGATGCAAATATTTTCTAAACTTATCGAAAATAAAATAAGTAACTAATGAACTATATATATTAATATTATAAAACTTATCAAAACTTTCCATATTTAATTTGTTGTTGTTTTTCCTTTTTAGGTGGTGGTCGCGATTTGAATACCGCTGTTACGTACGCCCAAAATATCCGAAGTGGGAGCGGAGTGGGCGTGGCAACCAAGGGTGTTACACCCATACCTATAAGTGTCTCCAAAATTGTTAAGACCTTTAACAATATCAAGCCAATATCGTTGTTGCGGATCAACAACAATAATAATAACAACAACAACACCACCATAATAACCAGCGTTAACAGTAGCAACAACAGCAACAATAGCAACGGCAACAACAACACCAACACCGCCGTGCGAAAGATAATCACAACAGCAACAGCAAAGCCAATAACAGGGGGCGGTACGCCAACGGTTGGAGGCGTGGCACTGGGCGGAAAGATCACAGCGATACCGATAAGAAAAGTATCACCACTAGAGAATAACCTAAACAACATGCCAAAGAAACTGAATAACGCAATAACGGGTAAGTTCAAGACTTTTGATATAATACAAAACTCTACAGCACACAGGAGAAAGTGAAAAACGTAATAATATTAACAGCAGTGTTGCCAATTCTCTAATCAAAATTATTCATATGAAACTAGTCAGAAATAGTAATATATGTCTATCTATCGTACATATCTATACATTTCTTAAGGAACGTATATTTAAGCTTATTAAGAAAACGAATGAAAACTAGTATTATATTGTTGGGCACTTTGTATTGCTTTTTCCAAAATAAATAAATTAGAAATCCTTTTAAAGGGGTAAACTGTTTATTTGAACAAATTAATACCAAGTGAAAAATACTGAGGACGTACCACATCTTTAGGAAAAAACTAAAAGTTGGCAGCACTGGCTTTTTGGCTTTATACAGATTGCTGTGATCACACTAATTAATGCTGCTTGTGTTGTTCTCTTCCTTTATCTCTCTCTATTTCTTCACTTAATCACACTGTATCTTGCTTTTCTTGATTTTCCCACGACTTATCTATCCCTACCAAAATGTATATTAATACACCCCCAAACCCATTTCGTCGTATGGTTTATGTTCTGTTCTTTTTGGAACTGGGAATCCTTTCTTTTTTTGTTTTGTGTGTGTTTCTGTTTGTTTTGTTACTTCCGATTTCCTCCTGGACATCGTGGTCCATTAGCCATGGGCAGTCCAGCGGCCAGGAGCAGCGGCGGCAATGCTGGGACGACGGGTTCGCCTGGTGGAGGGGCCGTTGGGTCCACCAGCAGCTACTTGAACAGCCTCAGCACCAACGATCTGATGAACCTGGCCGCCTACGTGGCCGCCAAGGGTAGCAGCGCCCCACCGCCTCCGCCGCCGTCCACAGCCGCCAATTCGGTGAGGAGCTCGCCTCCGGGCGGCAATCCCAATCCCGGTGGCAATTTCTTTGGCGGAGCGGCGGCGTCCACCTCAGCCTCTGCCGCTAATTTCAATATGGCCGCGTCTTTATTGGCGCAGAGTAAGTCGATTAATGTTGGTAACAACCAAGAAAAATGCCCAAAAAAGTAATATTTTTGTCTGTGTGTGTGTGTGTATGCAAAGTGTGTGAATTCTGGGTGTCTGTTGAGGGAATTGCTCTATATATGATAGCTCCAAAGGTAAGATTGTAGAGAGTCGAATCTGAAAATCTGTAGATCTGAACGTAGGAAATTTTTACTGTATTTTTACTTATTCATTCTAGTTTGGAAATAATTTCAATCAGGTTTTCATAGTAAAGTTTAGAAAGTAAAAAAAGCAGCTAGACAGTAGGCGTACGTCTTACATTTCTAGGATTTACGTAGCCAGACCTCAATCCAATAACATGCAGGGAGGTGAACACATCTAAAAAAAAAATTTTTTTTTTTAATTTAAAACTGAACAACGTACAATTTCAAAAAAAACCAAAAAAAAAAAGAGTCAAAATTCCAAATTTTTAGTGTTAGAAAAGTTGTAGTTTTTTTTTTGTGATTTCGTTGCGATGGACGAGGACAAAAGATCGAGTGATGGTGGTGAGCCAAAGCCACTGAGACCGGAACTCATGCCCCTGGAGGCAGCGATACCGAGACCCAGACCTTCTCTGAGCCAGGCGAATTGGAAGCAAGTGCAGCGGGAGATCGACCTGAAGGTGGCCGTGGCCATGAAGGACTTCTACAACATTCACTCGCAGGCGCTGCTCCGCGTGGAGCGCACTATCGAGAAGGACCTGTTGCCCAAACTGGAGAGCAATGCGACAGGGGACCTCAAGGAGATTGCTGATCTGGTGCGCCAGCTACTGATACGTGTGGAGAACCTGCGACCGGTCTTCAGACTCCAACTGGACGAGGAAACGGCAAAGCAGGCGGTGGTCGACAAGCCACTCCAGGCGACGAGCGGCGTGCCGGTGGCGAGTCCATCTCCAAACGCCGATGAAAAGCCAGAGTCGGAGGGCACTACCACAGCCACCGCTGATGTCATCTTCCGGAATACACGCTACACCGGCCAGACCGTCAGCGAAAGGGAGTTACCGGTGGTCAAGGAGCGACGCAGGCGACGCAAGACACAGGTCAGAGATGACGGTGCCCAGATCTCCGAAACCGAGGAAAGACGCCTCTACAAGGAACGCGAACGCGCCCAGTTCGAGGTCAACCTGGTGCTGCTCAAGAAGTCCCTCTTCTCACTGCACCTCAACCGCAACAATCGCTACTGGCCGCACAACCGTCGGTCATCCAGGGAGCCCAAAGGACCCATCCATCGGCCAATCGATCTGGCTTCGTTTTAGGGCTGGCCTACTGGAAGGAAATATCGAGCTTTTTCCTTTCAATATTCCACTCGTTTTTAGGCCGGTCGATTGGTATATGAGCTATGGTTAATGTTATGTTCCTGTGGTTCACCTCAATTGAAAATACAAAAGGTTGGGTGAAAGTTGATCGTCTATTAATAATGTGGGGTAATCGATTGATATGGAATTGGAGATAGGTAGGTAGACGTTGTTTCAACTGAGGAAAGGGAATTTTACTCTTGAGAACTATAATTTTTTGATAATCTCGTTAGGTTTGTGTGAATGATTGTTGAAATATGGATTTCTATGCTTGTCTATTGGAGGAAATCTGTATTTTCAGTTAATATTTCCCAAAAAGCAACATTTTGTTACTGATTTTATAAAGTGTTTAAATCAGAGTGAGTGTTAAAAAATGTGGTAGATCAAATAGATCCGTAGGATACTCGGTAGATTTCTTAGTCTCTAGTAATACTGAAAAGTAGTGCCATCCTTGTTAATTACTAACTAACAAAGCTCTTTCTCTCTTTCTCCCACATCTGCCTCTGTTCCTCTGTCTCTTTCCATTCGATGTCTTCCCGCACATACACCTCTCACTCACTCCGGTGTCATATATCTCAACTATATATCAACTAACCACATCATTATCCGAACAATCCGCCGCAAAAATCACAACCAACCCGAATCCCTTTGCCTTCCAGTGAGTTATGGGGGCGGAGTACCACCCATTCGCGCCATCAAAATGGCCGGAAATCCGGGCGGAATCGGAAACAATCAGAAGCCGCCGATTGCCACGACAGCCGCAAGCGGAGGAGGAGTATCTTCCAGCGGAGCAACTGCAGCCGGAGTGAAGGGCAACCTCTCGATGTTGGAGGCTGTGCAGAAGCTGATCGCCATGAATCCGCAATACCTGACCAGCGGCATACCGAACAATGTATTCCAGCTGCTCATGAATTCGATGCAACGCGCACCGCCTTCTCCGTCGCCCATGCCAAAGATGAATCCCGGCTCACACATGGTGACCAGTGGCGCTGCAGCAGCAGCAGCGGCGGCGGCAGCTGCCCAAGCCTCGGCGGCCGCCTATGTCCAGCAGGAGGAGGATGAGGTCGACTACGAGGAGATGGGCGTGGCCGAGACCTATGCCGACTACTGGCCCGCCAAATGTAAGTATCCCCACCAATGCAATGATTACTCACCCACTTAGGAGAATCGACTAACATGCTGCTTTCCCCATCCCACAGTGAAACTGGGCAAGAAGCATCCGGATGCCGTGGTGGAGACAGCCTCGCTGAGCTCCGTGGAGCCCTGCGATGTCTACTACAAATTGTCCCTGCCCCTCGAGACGATAAACAGCGGACACCTTAGTGCCCTGCAGCTGGAGTCCATCACGTACGCCTCCCAGGCGCACGATCACCTGCTTCCGGACGGAAGTCGGGCTGGTTTCCTGATCGGAGATGGCGCTGGTGTGGGCAAGGGTCGCACAATCGCCGGCATCATTTACGAGAACTATCTAAAGGGTCGCAAGAAGGCGCTTTGGATATCCGTGTCCAATGATCTCAAGTACGATGCCGAGCGGGATCTCAGCGACATCGGAGCCACGCGCATCGATGTCCATGCCCTCAACAAGGTGGGTAACTAGAGTGTCCACTGCTCAGCAGCTTGCTAACACATTGCCTCTGTATCTTTAGTTCAAGTACGCCAAGATCAGCTCCGATGTGAATAACAACTGCAAGCGAGGAGTTATCTTCAGCACGTATTCCGCGCTGATCGGAGAGTCCAACAACAAGACGGGCAAGTACCGATCGCGATTCCGCCAGCTGCTGCAATGGTGCGGCGAGGACTTCGAGGGTCTGATCATCTTCGACGAGTGTCACAAGGCCAAGAATCTGTGTCCCGTCGGCTCTGGCAAGCCGACAAAGACGGGTCAGACCGTGCTGGAGCTGCAGAATAAGTTGCCCAAGGCGCGAGTGGTCTACGCATCCGCGACGGGTGCCTCCGAGCCCAAGAACATGGCCTACATGGTGCGACTGGGTCTCTGGGGACAGGGCACGGCCTTTGGCAACTTCAACGACTTCATCACCGCCGTGGAGAGACGGTTAGCTAATTTAATAAAATTCTATTTAAATCTCCTACTTACATATCCCTCTCTATGTATATTTTTAGCGGTGTGGGCGCCATGGAGATCGTGGCCATGGACATGAAACTGCGCGGCATGTACATCGCCCGCCAACTGAGCTTCAAGGGCGTCAGCTTCAAGATCGAGGAGGTGCCGCTCTCCAAGGACTTCCGCAAGATCTACGATCAGTCCGTGGAACTCTGGGTGGAGGCCATGCAGAAGTTCACCGAGGCGGCCGAACTGATCGATGCCGAGAGCCGCATGAAGAAGACGATGTGGGGCCAGTTCTGGTCCTCGCATCAGCGCTTCTTCAAGTACCTCTGCATCGCCGCCAAGGTGAACCATGCGGTGCTGGTGGCCCGCGAGTCCATAAAGTACGGCAAGTGTGTGGTCATCGGTCTGCAGTCCACCGGCGAGGCGCGCACCCTGGATCAGCTGGAGAAGGACGACGGCGAGCTCACCGACTTTGTGTCTACGGCTAAGTAAGTGGTGTTGAACGCCTTCTCTGTTAAATATTATTTAACACAACTCTTCTTCTATTCGCAGGGGTGTCTTCCAGTCCTTCGTGGAGCGCCATTTCCCGGCACCCGATCGCAATCGCATCAACCGCATCCTTGGCCTCTACGACGAGACACCCTCCATTGCCGACTCCACCTCCAACTTGGGTACCAATAGCAATAGCACAACAGCGGCTGGCAAGCGAAAGGGAAGTAATAACAATGACAATGGATCCTCCGCTGGTGGCAAGACCAAGAAGAAGAAGCGCAGTGGATCCTGGCAATATAGTGACAGCGACGACGAGGATACGGAAAAGAAACGCAATCGGAAGCGGGACGCAGGCAACTCCAACAGCGACAGCGACGAGGCGAATAGTGATGAGTTCAGAAGCGACATGGATGACGAGGATGAGGACGACGAAGATCACGACGTGGAAAGCGACCGGCGGAGCGTGGCCAGCGATGCTAGTTCCGATTTCAATCCCTTCTTCAGCGGCAGCGACAGCGACATCGATCCCTGGGTGAATGCGCGCAGCAAGAAGTCCACCAAGAAGACCCAGAAGAAGACCAAGAAAAAGGTGAAGAAGGAGAAGGGCAAGAAGGAGGCCACCTCATCGGCATCCAGTTCAGCTGCCACCGATCCCAGTGGCAGCACGACGATGTCAGCCACTGTGGTCGCCGCTCTGAATGCGGCCAAGAGTCGCAAGTCGCAGCTCTCTACGCAGGACAAGATCCAGGATCTGCTGCAAAAGAAGCAGGAGCTCAAGGGCACAGTTACGCCCGTGGGCGTGAATGGTGTGAAACTGAACTATGGTCCCCCGCCCAAAGATGCAATCGAACGAGCCTGCACAATGAAGGAGGAGCTGTTGCGCAAGATCGAGCGCCTGGGCTCCCGACTGCCGCCAAACACCCTGGATCAACTGATCGACGAACTGGGTGGTCCGGACAACGTGGCCGAGATGACAGGTCGACGGGGTCGTGTTGTGCAAACCGATGACGGTAACATCCAATACGAGTCCAGAACCGAATCGGATGTCCCGCTGGAAACGCTGAACATCACGGAGAAGCAGCGTTTCATGGACGGCCAGAAGGATGTGGCGATCATCTCGGAGGCGGCGTCCAGTGGTATTTCCCTGCAGAGTGATCGGAGGGTCTTCAATCAGCGGCGGCGTGTCCACATCACTTTGGAGCTGCCCTGGTCCGCCGACAGAGCCATCCAGCAGTTTGGTCGTACCCATCGATCAAATCAGGTGGGCTTAGTATAAATGTATCCTTTGGCTTTCTGCATACTTATTAAATATTTTCGATTAGGTAAATGCGCCCGAGTACATCTTCCTCATCTCGGACTTGGCTGGTGAAAGGCGTTTCGCCTCCACCGTGGCCAAGCGTCTGGAATCGCTGGGAGCGCTCACCCACGGCGATCGCAGGGCCACGGAGACTCGCGATCTCTCCCAGTTTAATATAGACAACAAATACGGTCGCCAGGCTCTGGAGACGGTGATGCGCACCATAATGGGTTACGAATCGCCGCTGGTGCCACCGCCCACGGATTACAGCGGCGAGTTCTTTAAGGACATCGCTGGAGCCCTGGTCGGTGTGGGCATCATTGTGAATAGCGAGAGCCATCCGGGTGTGCTGAGTCTGGACAAGGACTACAACAACATATCAAAGTTTCTCAACCGCATTCTCGGTTGTCCGGTGGACCTGCAGAACCGTTTGTTCAAGTACTTTACGGACACCATGACGGCAATCATCCAGCAGGCAAAGCGCGGCGGTCGCTTCGACCTGGGCATTGTGGGTAAGTGCTGATCAGTGAGCGCCCCATAATCCTCACAAATCCTTATCATGTGTGTACACTTCTATTCTACCAGATCTGGGAGCTGCCGGCGAGAATGTGACCCGCTGCCGACTCATTCGGTTTGTGCGCAAACATGCCACCGGAGTGGCGCCCACAGAGATGCACACAGTTCGAGTGGAGCGTGGCATGATCTGGCAGGAGGCCATCGATAAGTAAGTTAATTAATATGTCTGGGAATATGAATTTTTTATTAATCCGCTGACCCTGCAGATACGCCGACCTGTTCAACGAGAACGAGGGCTTCTACCTGTCCCACCAGCTGCGCAACCAAAAGCGAACCGCCATCATGGTGGTGATCTTGGAGCATCAGCCCGCACGCAACAGCAGTTCGACGAGCAGCACCACCGATTCGGACGGGAGTAGCAAGAAAAAGAAGTCGCGCAGCAAAAAGGAGATCATGTGCCAGATCTACCGGCCGAACACCGGTCTCCAGGTGCGCCACGAATCACTTTTCGAGCTGGAGAAGAAGTATCGCAAGGTGGCCAGCGAGGAGGCGGAGCCGCACTGGACGGAACAGTACGATGCGTCGGTAAACACCTGTTCGCACGCCTACTGGAACGGCAACTGCAGAAATGTCAGCCTGGGCAACGACTGTGAGGTGAGTAGCGGGTACAGAGGAAGAGGGCTTTTAAATCTAGTTCTATAAACTCATTCTGAGTTAGGATTTCCCCAAAGGTGTGCACATCTCTAACCGGATGTTTCTTTTTTGCATTTTCAGGTGGGATTGCGTCAGCGGCTGTACCATGTCCTAGCGGGCTCCGTGCTTTCCGTTTGGGGACGCGTTGAGCATATACTGAATACACGTTCCAATAGCAAGATGCAAGTGATACGCATGAAGACGACCGAGGGTGAGAAGATTGTGGGCACCCTGATACCCAAGTCCTGCTTCGAACCGTTGGTGGCCGATCTGCGCAGTGATTCGGAGAAGCAGGAGGAGTTCAACTACTAAGTGTGGAGGGACACCACAGATCAGTTGTGTGATTTTGTTATGGCTACCCTTTTGAGAACGCTATCCCCCGTATCTTCCAAATCAAGGCCAAGCAATATTGAATCCACAGCGGATGGTAGGGAGCATGTGCAGCATGATAGGCTTTAACATAATATATATATATATATATATAAATACTACTATAGATAATCTTAAATACATAGAATACGTGTGAAAGGACATGAATTATAAGGCTCCCGGATAGCAGCAAACGCTTGAGAAACCAACATTTTTTTTTTCCTAATTTTAAATAGACTTAACCATGTACAACCCAAACGCACGTACATACCATACCACCCCATCCATGATATAAATCAGACTTTGGCTCGTCATAGCTCATAAATAATCATACTCTCATACAGACACCCGCGCAACGGAACGATGATATGATGATATATAAAGAACGAAATAAAAACGCTTATAAATGGACTTTTCTCAATGATTTAAAGATTAATTTTAGTTACGATTAAGTTTAACACAGTGGTCCGCCACATTTTGTAAACTATTTATTATTATTACTATATATATATACGTTTTTTTTAAATTGTTTTTAATGTAACATTTTTAAGCACCTTTCGATGGCTGCAGCGCAGCGCAGCAAAGCGAAACCCCCGAGCTAAGGCATTTTTTTTAACCAAACAAAACTTGTAATTAGATATTTACTTGTAATGACTAATCTTAAGTTAAAACCAACAGACATTGAGAGGCATCTGAAGATAGGATAAGAGATCGCGGAATAAATATGTTCGATGGAAACTCATCTGAATTGTGCAAGCATACGTACAATAAATAAATATAAATGTGCGGATTAAATAAAAGTGGTTGTCGTTTGTTATTTATAAGGCTAAAGATCCTGCTAATATATTTTTTTGGAAGTTTTCCAATAAGTGGTATAGGTTTTTAGATCGTCTGCACTACGCGGATCCGGATCCTAATTTTCGAACAAAAGTAGCAGATATATTATTGGAAAATCTGAATCTGATTATTTAAAACATTAAAATTATTTATATAAATTAATTTTGAAAGTTTGAATTAGGCGGTACTATCGAATTCGCGTTCTTGATAGGGAGATCAAGTATCGAAAATCGATTAAAAAGTCGATAGGCCAACATATGGCCGCAGAACTCCCATCCCTAACCGGCTGTTCTGTATTTTTGTTATTTCATAATATATTCTTAAGGGAAATCCCATTAAAATCGCCGAAATGCAGAGCACGAGGAGTACCCGCATGCTGTCCCTAGCCAGGAGATTCGTCCACATCCGGACAGCAGCGCAATCGGCCCGGGAATCCACTGGATCCGGAGCGGAGAAGCCGAAAGGCACGGATTCCACATCCGGATCGGAGCAAACCACGCATTTTGGCTTCCAAACGGTCAGGGAAAGTGAAAAGGAGCAAAAGGGTGAGTGGCTATCATAAGCCCATGTACGGAGAACGACGACTTACCCTCTTCCCATCGCCAGTGCACGAGGTCTTCGAACAGGTGGCCAACTCCTATGACATGATGAACGATGCCATGTCCCTGGGCATCCATCGCGTGTGGAAGGATGTGTTTGTGGAGCGCCTGGGTCCCACGCACGGGATGCGCCTCCTGGACATGGCCGGCGGCACCGGGGACATCAGCTTCCGCTACCTGCGCTACCTGGCCAACCAGCCCAATCCCCAGCAGCGTGGCAGCCATGTCACCGTGTCGGACATTAACCAGCACATGCTGGACGTCGGCGAGGAGCGGGCCAAGCGGCTGGGACTGACCTCCGAACGGCTGTCCAATTGCACCGTCGCCTGGCAGTGCGCCGATGCCGAGAAGCTGCCGTTCCAGGACGAGAGCTTCAGCGCCTACACCATCGCTTTCGGTATCAGGAACTGCACGCATGTGGACAAGGTACGGGCAGCTCCACAAGGTCTATGGCTTCTAAAAGCCCACAGCATGTACTCAAAGGGGACGGAACTTCTCAGTTAATTCTTTAACATTTCTTTGCTAACTACTAGTTTAATGACAAGTTCAGAGAAAAGCTACATGTGTCCTTTACAAGATATCACTCATTTGTATAGCATTTCAACATATTAGTCGTTTTAATAAGATATATTAAATTGAATAAGCTGTGTTTTATAACGGAATGCTCATTAAAAAACATAGAAACTTAGGAAGCTTAGTGTAAGTTCTTAGCAATTTATTTAATAGTTTAATAAGAAGTTTATGAGAATTATTACAAGATATCTCTAAATTTAATAGCTGTTCCAGCATGTTAGTCGTTTCACTAAGAAATATTAAAAGGAATACTCTTTGTCTTCTATAAGAGAATGCTCAGTGCATATTCTAAAGAAATTTTTAAACGGTATTTAAAATTACCTATTTTTACTTGAATTTCTGCTATTAATTATTTAACAAACAGTTAAAAGTATGAGACAATAAAGGGAGAATAAAAGGTTTCAACACTTTATAAATTTTTAAAATATATAGGTACATGTATTGTTCTTATGATTCTAAAACCATTTATAAAACCAATGATTGCTTAAGATTTCCCAGCTTATAAGCAATAATTTGATTAAAACCTTAAACTCAATCTTCAGGTCTTACTAACTTAACTTGTTTTTTCTAAGATGTAAATGCAAATACGTATTGTTTTAGTTTTGTTTAGTTACTCTTAAGTTACAAATGCATAAACTTTCGTCATCTAGTGTTTAATACAGACCTTTTTATCACCCTTTTCAGGTTCTTTCCGAGGCGTATCGAGTGCTGCAGCCTGGCGGGCGCTTTATGTGCCTGGAGTTCAGCCACCTGACCAACGAGACGATGCAGTGGCTGTACGACCAGTACTCCTTCCAGGTGATCCCGCCGATGGGCCAGCTGCTGGCTGGCCAGTGGCAGGCGTACCAGTATCTGGTCGAGAGCATCCGACGGTTCCCCAAGCAGGAGCAGTTCAAGCGGATGATCGAGCAGGCGGGATTCGATCAGGTGACCTACGAGAACCTCACCTTCGGCGTCGTCAGCATTCATTCCGGCTTCAAGCTGTGAGATCTGCGGATGATCTCCGTTGTTGGCGATTGAGAAACCCCCTTTGGTGGGGCGTACCCTCTTTTGGTTTTTCGCTTTTCCCCATGCTGCTCACGTCGGGCAGGTCATAAAGCATCGAATTGAACAAGCTTTTCTGGCGGCTTTTATTTCTGTGTGTTTACATTTTGAGGTTTATGTGGCTCTTTGTCAAATATATATGTATTACATGTGCCAATAACCAAGCAACGAATTGATGACATCTCCGGCGGCAAGGCCTGGGAAAGACCTTGAGGATTGTGTGCCAGACCCACTTAGATGACCGGGCGATATGATAGCCAAAAAACACCGAACTGTACCAGGTTTTTGATTGAATGGAAAACGATTGAAATTCCAAACACCCCGTGCGCAATTTCCAAAAAAAGTGAAAATCAATGTAGGCTAATCGAAAGTTCATTTACGGATAGTGTGTGATATAATGCAAAAGCAGCACTATCTATGGGTTCAGTTTACCATCAGATGTAGTGCAGGTGAAATTTATGCGTGTGAATGCTGAATTTTAACGAAACCCAAATAATAGCATTGAAATGCCATCAAAATAATTGACCGTCCCATGCTAATTGGTAATTGGTAATTGTCGATGGTCTGCTTTGCTTTGCTTCTATTACAATTATGCTTTCACCCGGCGCCTGATTAGAGCGGATTCAATGGCCCCATCTTGGGCGGATTATGTAAGCGGACGACACTTTTGATTTGTATCTAAATTGCAGCCAAATCATAAACCTTCGACCATCTCCGGCAGCCGAAAGTGAAAAGAGTCCGGCGATAAAAAACAAAAGAAGAAACATGCGGAACATGCAGGCCATCGAAAGCAAAAGTTTTGTGCGTGCGGAAACGTGCGGCGCATGCGTAGGTGGATTCCGGCCAAATGGGAACAGTGGAGCGGGGCCAGGCAACCTGCCAAATTAAGGTAAACATTATTGTTAACTTATTGAGTATGGTTTAATAGTTGGCAGGCCAACATTTCTATATTGTATTACCTTTTCTATGAATTGTAAGGCTTTAAAATATGAACTAAAAAAAATTGCGGAACTTAATTTAAAGGACTTAGTGCATGAAATGCATTAAAACTATTATGTTTTTATGTTTAATTTAAACTTTTAAAACGAACAAATATTTAAGGCCTACGTTTTTTTACTTGAAAGGCCTTCAATTCCTAGGATACTTAAACAATTTATTATGTTTTAATGATCAGCTTTGAAACACACTGTAATATTATGTTTTTTAATATTATCAGTTAATTAATTTCTTTTATATATTACCTATTAAACTTTAAATCTACATTTGTTTGCCCGAAAAAAGGGTTTAGCACTGAAGGATTTCTATAGTATCCCTGAATGTCTCTACTAGTTTAACATTTTTAACAGCACCACGAATCTCTTAAATACTCTTAAATCCTTGCACTTTATACATATTTTTTCGTTGGTAACGACTTTCTATCGCTTACATTATACATTTTTTCGTTAGTAAAGACTATTTCTATCGTTTGTGATATGTTTTTTCTTTAATTTGCCTGTAAACTACACTATATTTTTTTTTAATTTGAAATTTTTATAAATTAAATGAAATCTGGTTTTGCTGAAAATGTTTTTTTTTGCGTGCCTCAAGTACAGAACCATGATTTGGGGTTACAAAAATATTTACGTAGGTCTAGTCTAGATAAAAATGGACAACATGGTTTATTATCAGATTACAGGAAAATAGCCTAAATAAGCAATTACATCTACCAAATGGTGTGAGGACACGTCCGTCGGCTGGATGCATATGGTTTATGACCCGTTTATCATATTTATTTAGGTTAAAGTAGCTATCAGCAACGAACGAATTTCTGCTAAGTCGAAATCGTACAGCATAGTTGATAGGAAAATTTAGAGTCTGAATTTGTTTTATAAATCCATATACAAATATTTAATTTATGTTTCTGCAACCACAGTGCGTGGTCAGAGGGCTAAGCATAATGAGGTGACGCCTTCGATGGGTGATGGGAGGAGGATCGGTGGTGCCCAGTGGGTTGGCGGTTCGGGGTCTTCGATTGCGGCAAGTGAAATGGCAGCGTAAAAGTCATAAACTGCCCAATTGCCGTACTCCATGCCGATGAGCCGCCATCTGCGGTGCATTGCTAGCACTCAAGCACCGATATTCGGCGATTGGTATGCACAGTGGGTGCTTTCCGACGACGATGGCCACTCCACTGTGCCGCGATGTCCGCTTTATAAATACAACAGCGACCAAGGAAGTTCATTTCATTTTCTTGGTGGCAATCGCAGCAATCGGATTAAACGCGTAACGATATAAGATATATAGTAGTGCATCATCAACCACAAAAACAAGATGAATCTTTTGACCAGTTCGAGTAGCCTCCATCTGCTGATGGTCTTGGCCGTAATCTTGGTTGCCCCCAGAGCCGAGGCGGGTTTACGTTTGCGGCACACCAGTCGATCGGTCACGCCCCCTGCCAGCACTACGCCCACCGTAACAGTGACCTCGGAGGAGGCGCCACCACAGGAAACCGTGGCGGAGAGTGCGCCCGTTGCCGCTGAAGTTACCGAACCGGAAACGGAAGTGGGGGTCACAACCGGAAAGCACAAGCGCGGCATTCTGCACGGGCACCCCCACTTGCACGGCCAATGGCCCGCCCGTACATATGCCGCCCACTACGGCTACAGCCTGCAGTTGCCCGGCGGCAGTGCCTTCCTGGCCGCCGCTCCGCCACATCGCCACTTTGTCAAGTACGGAGGACATGGAGCGGTGAAGCCGCTAACCCTGGTTTCCGGTTCCGGTTTGCTGCCCGCTCTTGCTCCGGCTCCCGCCGCCCTGCTGCCCGCCGTGGGAGCAGCCCTGCCCGCCGGATTGCCCGCTGGATTGCCCACCGGATTGCCCGCTGGTTTGCCTGCTGGTCTGCCCGCCGGAGTGGCCAGCGCCATTCCCGCCGGAGTGGCCACAGCCCTGAACACCGGCGTGGCCACCGCCTTGTCCACCGGCGTGGCCCCGCCCTCGTATGTCCTGCGACCCGGCAACGCCCTTGTGTCCTCGTACAGCGTCAACTATCCGCACCAGCACCTGCAGAAGCCCGTGGTCTTCCAGTCCGCCGTGAAGCCAGTGCACTTCCATGCTCCCGCCCACGCCCATGTGCACGCCGTGCAGGTGAGTCAGGCGAAATTAGAATATATTAGAACGCATAGAATATTTTGTGTTCCTAGCGATCCTGAAAAGGCTTTCGTCAGATCCTTTTTAATAATTTTGAGAAACTTTTTTTTTGTTTAAAAAAATCCGTGTTCAATACCCACCCCTGCCCAAAAGATTTTTCTATTTTTTTAATATTTTATTATATTTATTTTTTTTTTTATATTTAATATTTTAATATATCATTCTACTATGTGGCATTTTAGGCATACCAACATTTTTTTTTTTGAAAAAAAATGCGTTTTAGGTTTTACGCATTGACTTCAAAGTTTATCACTCATACGTACTGTTGTCCTCGATCAAAAGTTTATTTTAATCTATGTAGAGTAGATTTTAGCCAATTATCGTTTTTTTGGACTCCGCTTTTTTTACAGTTCTTCAAACAAAGTTGGAACTATATTTTTAACTAAATTCTAACTGGCATACTTGGCGTATGAGTAATTTTTAGGGAAACTTTCAAGATTTCAAAAAACAATTACTTAGTATTTAAATTCATATGTTGCACGTCGGTAGATTTTGATATTTAAGAGTGAAGCCACTCTTATATGTACGTAGGAAGCTTAACACCGTTTTCTAACATTTTATAAATTTTGTTTTTCAATATTTTCTCGTGTGTTTTCCTTATTGCAGCCAACTTATGTGCAGGCTTTTGCTCCGACTGCTCCCGCTGTGCCTGTCCAGCCTGTTCAGGCCATCCAGCCGATCCAACCGGTACAGCATCTTCAGCCGATCCAGCCCATTCACCCTGTGACCCATCAGTACCAGCCCGTTCAGCCCCTGCAGCCAGTCACCCCAGTCCAACCAGTTCAACCCCTGCAGCCGGTTACTCCAGTACAGCACATCCAGCCCATCCAGCCAGTCCAGCCCTCTGTGGCTTTTGGGGTTCCGGCACCACCAGCCGTTGATCTGCCCGTCATCCCCCAGTTCCCTCAGCAGCCTCCGTTCCCCCAGTTCCCCGGAGTGCCCACCTTTAGCTTCCAGCCTGCCCAGCCAGCGGTGCCCGCTCAACCCGCTGTGCCCGCCCAGCCGGCCACCCCGGCTGCTCCCGAGGCCCCTGAAGTACCACAGATTCCCCAAATTCCGCAGATTCCCCAGATTCCTGCCATACCGCAAATTCCTCAATTTCCTGGATTACCCCAGTTCCCCGGGTTCGCCCAGTTCCCCCCGATTCCCCAATTCCCCCAGGCGCCGGCCAATCCGTCGATTCCGCCTGTGCCTTCGGTGCCAACGGTTCCGGCAGTTCCCACCTTCCCCAGTCCGCCCACCAGTCAGTTCTTCCCCTCTGCTCCCCAACCGCCGCTGCCCCAGCAGCCACCCACTTTTGGCCAGCCGGAGCAACAGTTCCCCGGCGGAATTGTACCGCTACCGGGATCCACGCCCGTGCAGCCGGAATCCGGAACGGGAATAGCCTCGCCGCAGATCCCCCAGTCGCCGGAGGCGGAGAATCCCTCGGAGGTGGCACCCCAAAGGCCCCCCAGCCAGCAGCCATGGAGGCCGGTCTTCTATCAGCCACCCACCGAATCTGCGCCAGCTTCGCCCAATCGTCCTTCGATCACCCTGCAGCCGCCCTACGGAAGTTCGCCAGCTGAAGGTGAGAAATAATCTACAGATGCTGGTTTCTACAGGAAATCTTCAAACATATTCCGAATTCAAGTCAGTTCTTAAAATTTCGTACCTCAGGAAAACTTAAAAATGTCCCCTACCTTTTTAAAAATGTTTTTTTTTATATCTATTAAACGTTTACCCATTAGTTTTTTTATTTCAGGCATATAAAATCATTTAAATGTTTTATTCACCAATTTTTTAAAAATTAAGGCACACCCTTCCCCTATTCTTTTTAAAATTATAAGAGATTATAGACCCCTTAAAAGGTGCCTAAAAGTATGCAGTGGAAAACAGGAGGATTTTTGTTCACATTCAAAAATAGTTTTCATTTCCTAAGCTTTCCTTATGAAAAATTGTTTATTTTCCAAATCTTTTAAATGTTTTATCCATTAATTCTTTTTATTTTAGGCATATCTAATAATTTAAATGTTTTATTCACTAATTTTTAAAAAATTAGGCACATTCTTCTTCTCTTTTTCCTAAAACTATAAGAGATTATAGACCCCTTAAAAAGGTGCCTAAAAGTATGCAGTGGAAAACAGCAGGATTTTTGTTCACATTCAAAAAAAGTTTTCATCTTTTGAATGTTTTATCCATTAGTTCTTTTTATTTTAGGCAAATCTAATAATTTAAATGTTTTATTCACTAATTTTTAACAATTTAGGCACATTCTTCTCTTTTTCCTAAAATTATAAGAGATTATAGACTTCTTAAAAGGGTGCCTAAAAGTATGCAGTGGAAAAGAGCAGGATTTTTGTTCACATTCAAAAATAGTTTTCAATTCTTAAGTTTTCTAAGGTAAAATGTTAATTATTTAAATCTTTTAAATTTTTTATACATTAATTCATTTAAATGTTTTATTTACTAATTTTTAAAAATTTAGGCACACTCTTCCTAAAACTATAAGAGACTATAGACTCCTTAAAAAGGTGCCTAAAGGTATGCAGTGGAAAACAGCTGGATTTTTTTGCATATTCAAAAATAGTTTTCACTTCTTAAGCTTTCCTACGAGTGTTAAAGAATACAAAAGTCCGAATATTGTAATATTTGTAAATTTATTAAAATCCCATTTACATATATCCAGGCTACCTGCCACCCGTGGGATCGCAGCCTTCGGCCCTGAGTTCCGGCAGTGCCGGGATCGGCAGCCAGGGCGGCATCTTCGACCAGCTGAGTGACGCGGAACTGGAGCACATCTTCGCCCAGGCCAACTTGGCGCAGCAGCAGCACCACCAGGCCCACAACTACCACCACTACTGATTGTAACACTAACTTAGGGATCTTGTTTAAATTTTTTTTGTTTTTTTTTTCACCGTTCTTTCATTTCTATTTTACCTGTATTGTTAATTATGTTATTATTAAATAAGTTATTTATCAAAGTTGTGAGAGAGTTGTGTTCTTTTACGAGAAATTTGGAACCATATTTGACTTTGTTTTGTTCAAAACGTTTTTTGGGGCTTTTTTGGATGAAATCGGAAAAGAGAATTTCTAAAAAAAATTAATATATCTGTCGGTTGTTCTATCAAGGTATTTTTCCCAAATTTAAAAACTATATAAATTTTAAAAAAGTTTTTTTTTTATAAATTCAGAATTGTAATTCTAACATATTTTGATTAGTTTTTAAAACTCGAACGTATTTTAAGGGCACTATAGCTTTTTCAATTCCTGAGCTTTTCCCCAAGGGCTTTTCACCTTGAACTTGGGGAGCTCAGCGTCGGAGCTTTTGGCTTTTCATTCATAAATTGCCAGACGGTTCGGTGAATGAGTACGGTGGGTGGCAAGTGGGTGGCTGGGGGGCGTCAGTGGGTGGGGCACCTGGGAAAGCCGCATGCCACATGTTGCAGGCGCCTCGGCTTTTTTCAGCTCAGTTGTTTGTTATCGTTGGCAGCGAACGCGCGGCGCTGCGGATGAAAAATCGGTTCGGCAGTATCCGGCGATCTATATATTTTCGGATCCCCGGAACGATCTCATATTAAAGTGCGGCGAAGTTTAATTTTTTTGTTTTTTTTTTTTGACTGTGCCTATCGAAGAAGTCTATATTTAAATATTGTTTATTGCCCGTTAAATCGGTGGAAGAGCAGAGAACTCCCTGGATGTCAATAGCGATCATGCGTACGTCCCGAATAAATAAACAAATCCCTTCTGGTTTTTTGTGCCCCGTCTTGTATATTTATCGATGCAGTTATAGATGCCAGATATCCCTCGAGCCCCCATGTGTATATGTTTTTATCTACTTTATCCGCAATGTTTGTGTGGCAGTTTAAAGCGAAACGAAATAATAAACCCGGCCAAGATATTGGCCATCTGTGGACATGCGAGTGTCGGGGATTTTGGATCGTTAGGTGGATATTATCCGCGGGATAATGCGAAATTCCAAGAGGGAAGTCGTGAAGATTCTTTAGTAAATTGTGTGATTTTAGGAAATTTATTTAACAGAGACTACACAGACTAGAAGTATTTTTTGTGCTTATAAAACAGAGCTTTATAATAATAATATTATTACAATTTAAAACATTTCTAATACAGAAAGAAAGGCATCATTACTTTTAAATATTACAAAAATATATATAAAATAAATAAATGTATGAAACATTTATGCAGTGATAAAGGTTGGAAATAAGAACTTCGTGGGCAATATGTCTTCATTTAGAAACTTTAGGTCATAAAAGAACCATTAGTTTTTTGACAAAAGTAAGAATTTCGCATTTTCCATAGTTATGTCCATAAAAAAGGTGCAAAAATGATGAAAGAGCTGAATGTTTGACAAAGTTCAAAGGGCACGAGCAAGTTTTGTAACTGAGTTTGTGCTTTATGAAACAAAACTTGTTTGGTAAAAAGACAAGTGCATTTAATAGAAGTTTTTTTCAGGTGTGTTGGCAAAGTTTCTTGCAAAAAACCAAGGGAGTTTGAAAAAAATTGTGTAATAAGAATTAAAAACAGTGTTGAAATCAATGATTCATTTATAATAAACTCTTTTATATAGTTGAATCAAAATAACAAAATTGATAGAATTTAGATAAATACGGTTTGGCAGTTCGAAAATGTACCAAATCCCCTTGTCCAAAATGTATTTTTACCGAACCGATTTTCAATTAAAATTCTGTTCCAATTTGCATATTAATTTTTGTTATTAAAATGTGCCGGCGACCCAGTGACTGAGTTTTCGCGCCCTCCTGCTGGAGTGCAATATCATCTATTCTATTTCCATCTCTGTCGATGGGTCTGTGTTAAATTTTTGTAATAAAATGTCATTAAGTGTAAGTGCGTGGTGCCGTTTAGATTTATGGGCCCGAATGAATTGCAAATGCCCAGGCGAAGGGTAAACCCTGGGAAGGAGCAGTGGGTATGTAAGTGGGTTCAGGGTGTTCTAGTGTTGGTCCTTGTGGTTCCTGTGGCCAGGAAAATGGGCGCTGACCTGACAACGCTTGATGCCCGAAAGTTGTGTTATTAGTTTGCCATATATGGCATATAGCACCATGGCTACGGGGATTATTCGCATAGCACCTCACCCCGAAACCAGACCTCTTAATAGCCCACGAAAAACCAGTGGAATGTGTCAATTATGTGGCGCAGATTGTCTTCACTTCTCGCCCCTGGAATTCTATTACATCCCGCCCCAAATCCTTGTGGCAAAACTATTCGCGTAAGCGGCTTTGGGTAATTATAAGCTTTTCGGTATTTACAATGAGCTTATCTGCCGGTTTGCTTTATCAGGGCATTACGCAAGGATTAAAATAATAGCAGTTCTATTTTAAATATTTATTATTCCTTATTAGGTAATAGGATTATCTTCAATGTATGGCAGCTGTAGGTTTTTAAGCTTGTTTCTTACATTTTTAATAAATTGTACAAATCGTAATTATAATAACTATTGATGACTTAATTATTTTAAACGTCTTTTTGTTATTTGTACTGGTTCTGGTTTTTTTCGCGTTCGACATTCTAATTAAAGCACCCATCAAAGGATTACGTCATGATTACCGGAGAAGCAGAAAAAGGTCATACTCTAGTTAGCAAATGGCCCAATGTCAATTATAAATTTTAAAAGAACGCTCTTGTACCTTTCATAAGACATAATCCTAGTTACAAAGCTTAAGCCGTAGGAAAAACCAGACAATTGCCGGAGAAGCGGAAAAAACAAAATGGTAACTCAGGCACCCGAAAAAGTGAAAGTGTGCGAGATGCTGCCGCCCACTAACTCCTTTTTCCCGACCCCAATTTTTCACGATTTTTCATGACCCCCCGGCACATATACACAAAAATGGGAATATGTGTAAGTGGAAACCGGTCCAGCGATTTTCCACTTAAGAACTTGTCGCTGGAGGCCAAGTTCAACCCGAAAATATGGGTATATCTGGCCGGGGGGTTGGGATCTGGGTCTGGGTCCAGAGTGATAATCCCCATATCCCCGTTCGCACCCAACTCCGATATTCCGCTTTTAGGTAATTTGAATACGGCCGGCAATCGTTATTTATGGGCCGGGGTTCTACAATTTCAGTTGGTCCGCGTGTGGGTGCACTAGAGCGGATCCATTAACATCTATCCTTACACGCAAAAAAAAAAAATGTTTTTTATTATTATTAACGCTAATTGAAAATCAGACTTATCTAGTAAAAATAAGAATATAAAAAATAACCTTTGCTATTGTCGAATAATTTGAAAAACGTTTTTCCTTAATGTGTTATAAATTAAAAATAGTTAAGTGACATATTCTGCAATTTTAATAAAAACAAGGAAGCACACAAAGCTAAGAAATGTAAATCTGAAATCACAATTCTCTATATTTGATACTTTCCGAAATATCCGCGTTCATATCTACGATTTTTTAAAGTTATAGGTATTAACGGGTTCAATACATTTCAGTTAAAATTGTATTCTGGCATGAATAATTTATGGGCGTTAGAGTGGGCGTGGCATATTCGCTTAACAAACAATCTAAATCTAAAATTTGAACTCTCTAGCTCTTTTAGTTTCTGAGATCAACAGAACAATATAAAAGTCCTTAAGCTTTACAAAATGTAGATCTTTTCTATTATAAAATTGTATATAATTTTTTCGAGTGCCCCAATATTCCATAACATCTGTGGGCATCCTCCTTCCATTCAGTTCCCCATCCGTATCCGTATCATTATACGGAGGTCGCTAATCGATGTCCAATGTCCAAGTGCGATGATGTCCAGAGGGCCAATGAATTGAAGGCCCGCTATCAAGTTTCGGAGCGTGGGTCCCCGGTTCCAGCGGAGCTTTTAGGTTGATCAAGTAAACCATATAATTTTGTGGCGTTATTTTTGAGGCTTCGCATAAATGAATTGTCCATGGCAGCGGGCAATGACAGTGCCCGCCATAAAGGTTATGCCTCATTAGGGTTCGCTCGGATGTGGTTGCTCGGTGGTGTTCAGCCCTTGAGCCGTTAAGGCGTTGGGCCATCCTATTCTGAATCCAAAATAAAGACACGGACATGTGAAACGTTCTGAGTGATTGCCAAAAACAAAAACTAAGGAACGCGAGGTCTGGGAATCCCCCAAAATCCCCCGGTAGGCGGGGCCATAGAGCTCTTATATGATTGAAGTGCGAATGATTCGATTCCTTATATGGAGGTGGCGAAACGAAATCCCAAGGGATCAGGGGCCATGCGAAAGCACGCAGCTCGCTAATGAAGTGCGAACACATTAAGCCTTCAAAGAAATCGAAGTAGCGGCCTATGAGTTGGGTTTTGTTTTATTGGATTTGTCAGGGGAGGTAATAACTCAAAAGTTTTCACTTGAAAACAACCATTTATGTACTATCATAACTATCCATATTTAAAGTTCTCGACTTAGATTATAAGAAAGTACTAGTTATCGAAAAAGAAATCAATTAAATAAATAGATTCATAGAAAAACAGGGGTATATGCTGTTTTTCTATGAATCTATTTATTTAATTGATTTCTTTTTCGATAACTAGTTGGCAAATAATTGATTCCCAAAATACACAACTATCAACGAACTACATAAGAGAATTATGTTAAGTCGCTGTCCAAAGAAGTTTTCCTTGCGATTCGAAAAGTTTTCGCACCAGATAACTTTCGGAACTTTTGGCCAACTTGAATTATATATTCCGCGCTTGTTCATTTAACAGTCTTTTTATCTACGACTCAGCATAATGCAGGCAGCACTTATTGTTTTTTGTCATTTATAGCTTTATTACATTGCATGTACGATTCTATTCATTGACGAGTCAATTGAACGCTAAGTTTTAGTTAAAAAAGTTTACAGATGCAAAAAAAGTCACAAAATTACTGCAGCTCCAATAAAAGAACAGCATTTTATTATTATTATTATTCAGATGCAATTATGCTAGTTTGGTATTATATTATAATATGTTTTATTATAATATATTATATTAAAATGTTTGTGCACTGACTAATTGCAATTGTCTTATAATTGCAACACTAAACGAAAATCCCATGGAATGTTGTGCTAACGGATTGTAATGTTGATAATAATAATTTTATAAAAAAAAAACTAAATAGAATAGGAGTCACGCTATTTTAAAATGGTAAAAAGTAGGATCTATCTAAGCTAATAAATGGCTGAGTATATTTCCAGATACAAACATTGCGATGTTTTTTTTTTTTTTTTTAATTAACCGAATTTTATTTAAATTTGTATGTACCTTGGAGTCGAATAATTACAACATGTTTGGACTAATTGCTATATGGTGTACCATGCCGATATTGTCCGCGTGAGCAGGTCGTGATCCGCTTAGTTGTTGTTGGCCGTGTTGAACATCTTGAAAGCGCTGAATCCCATAAAGAGACCCACCAATACACCGCCAACGGCACATATTGTGGGAAGTAAGTCGGGGGTTTCCAGCTGATTGGTCTGGCGATTCTCATAATTTGGATGGGTGCCTGCAGGCCTCGGATTAGACACTATATTCGACGATTTGCGTTTCAAACTGCGATCGTAGTCCGCCCTCAATTTCCTTTCTGAGAGGACATCGAATGCGGCCCTAATCTTCTTGAAGTATTCCACCGTTCGGGGGTGATGGTTCTTATCCGGATGATATATGAGGGCCATCCGCTTATAGGCCTTCGTGATCTCCTCCTCGGTGGCATCTTGGGCCACTCCCAGTATCATATAGTGGTCTTCCTCCATTCTCGCTGATCGATATCTGGTAAAACAATCTTTTTAGTTGTGACGAAGTTAAACTGCAATTTTACATTTGTCCATACATCCGCAAAGCAACAATTCTTTTGTTTGTGGTTGTGGTTACTTATCGATGTATTTCGATGATCTTCCAAACCAGTTCTCGTGGCGAAATATCGCTTGAAAATAACAGGGGTATTCCCCTATAATGTTACTTAAATTATAGAATATATTGCATTTAAAATAAAAACATGAGAGTAGGCTATAGTCGATGTCATCGACTATCACATACCCTTTACTCAGCTTAAGGAAGTGCGAATGGAATAGAGTTATGCTAAAAACATCTCTGCTTTTTCACTAACACACCTAGCCTATAGCGCCAACTAGCCTATAGCGCCCCTAGCGGCTAGGTGGCGTATTACTGAAAACAGCTGATTTCCAAAATTGCAAAATATTGATTATTTTTGGTTATAACTTTTTAATGACTGGTCCGATTTCAAAAATTTTAGGCAGGTAGATGGGTATTCATAATAAGAATACAAATTTTTACAACATTTTCCAACGAATCTAGTATACCCTTTTACTTTACGGGTAACGGGTTTAATTTTAGTGCAGATTAAAAGTGAGTACTTTATTCCTCTCGATCTTACTAGATTTTACTTATTATATTAAATTACATCACTAAATAATGAATTGAAATGTGATTTGGGAATAAATTTACTGCATAAAAAAGGTCATCTAATTAATTTTATGCGTAGCCTTTTTGGCATGCCTTAATCTAGGTCAGAAAAAAGGGACAGAAATCAGTATGGGGATAATTTTTTTGTTGGTCGGTAAAATAAATAGGAAACAAGATAAAACAACGGTATTTACATATGTGTCAAAAGAGTGTCTGTGTGTGAGTGATGTGACCTCTGACCCTGCCAAGTGGAAAAATGAACAAGAAAGGAAGCTAACCACGGCACGCCGAAGATTCTATACCCTTGCATGGCGTGGGAGCATTGTAGGTACAAAGATTTCTGACTTTAAGAAAACTAAAAACTAATTACAAAAATTTTAAGACAATGTTCCATTTCATTTTACTACAGTGTATGTTTACCGAAAACGAAATAAAACGGTCTATGTATAATTTTAACATTAATTAACAGATCGCTCCTATGGTACTATGCGTCTAGTGATGCTGATCAAGAATATATTATATATACTTTATGGGGTCGGAAGCGTCTCCTTCACTGCGTTGCAAACTTCGAACTGAAATCATTATACAATCTGCAATGGTATAAAAATGGCTGCGTAAATCCCCGATTGAAGCCTAACTGAGAAGGACTGATAAAAAAAGGAAATGAAAATAAAAGCAATAAGACAAATCGGAACAGTGGTGCAGAGAGAGAAAATCTATGTACTGCACAAAATAGCGAAAATCGCTCGTCTCTATAAATGTTTGTGCTCACACAACTCAATTTTTGTTGACAATCACTACGGAAATCACTGGGGTTCTTGAAGTTTCCAACAAAGGTGCCAAAAGTGTTCAAAGAATTTATAGAGCTTCCTGGTTCATAACCTAAGTGATTTTTATACCAGTTAGCCGTGGAGTAAAAGGGAAGAACTATAAAAGCTTCTTGCGCAGCGCAAGTTTGATTCAGCAGGGTGCCACGCCCAGCGTCCACATTTTTAATATTACTATTTTTAATATTATTAATTTAAATGAGATTTTGTTTTGATTATCTATGTCCATCTACATGCCAAAAATTGTTCAATTCGGACCATTTACTAAAAAGTTATAAGCAAATAAAGTGTGCAATCTTGGGAACAGACGCTTTGCTACATGCATATCTCTATCTCCCTCGCACTTCCCTTAGCTGAGTAAAGGGTATCTGATAGTCGATGGCATCGACTAAAGCGTTCTCTCATGTTTTTATTGAATTTCTATTTAGATCGCCATGGTAACATTTTATCGCTGTGTACCAAAAGCAGCCCCGAAACCGATTCATTTCGCCGGGACTTCCCCCGTCTCCGTGTGTCACATGACCTCTGACCCATCTGACCCAGCGGAGTCAAACGCACGGGCATTAACCATTTCGCATCGCATTTATTTCCATTTGTTTTTGCTTGCCGCTGCTGTCAGCGGCAGTTCAAACAGCCAAAGTCGAGCTATTGACAAATACCACCCACCATCCCTAATCATTAGGCTGGAAAAGCTATGTATATTCGAAAAAACGATGAAATGATTAATTCCCATCGAGTAATTAAGTGTGGCAAACCCAAGTGAATCTCTTAAATGGGATTGTGTAACATTAACCTCCCCCCCCCTCTAAAAACAAAACTTCGTCAGGGACTTGCACGAATCCCTATATGATATATAGTATATTCAACCCATTGCAAATGGGCACTTGAGCACTCTTTTTTGTTTATCACTGGCCTTTGATTTTCTAATGCTTTTATATAATTTTTTTGACCTTCTTGCTCGCCCAGTCGGATTCTTGTTTTAACTTTGTTAGCCGAAAACTTTTCTCGGTTTGCTCAGTTTTCGTTTTCGTTTTCTTTTCCCATTTTTGGCTGAGTATAAAAATTCCATTCCAATACCGAAAATCGAACTCGGAATCCGTTTGAATCTAAACAGTCGAAACGACGCGGAGTGAATAAAACTTTTGGAATTTCTCAGCTGTTTTTAGTACATGTCGTAATGGGCAGAAAACCCCTTATTCCCATCCCAGATCCATTTAATATGCTGGCCCAGCAATGTTTGTTTGCCAGATAAATCAGATGCCAATCGCCGAAGAGCGGGTGAAAACCATTAAACAAACTATTTAGCTGTACTTATTTTTTAGTTTTCAACATTGCAAATATTTTTTAATAATATATTTGACTACGAATTGTTTTTTTTTCAAGGAAATGCTTAAGATGTTTTGTTTTATATTTGACTACAAAGTAAGTTATTACGTTTAGTGTTATTGTTGAATTAGGAGCTCTGATTCATCAGATGATCTAATAGATATTGATCGGCCGACAGGGAGAATCTGGAATAATGGACATCGGACATCGAACTGCCGACAATTTGTTTACTTAGCCGTCGAGCGCAATTGACTTCTATTTTCGTGGATTTCTATTAGGTTTTCGTTTGTTTTAATTGCTGCCTGCTCGAGTCGAAAAAAAAGAGTGGATCTCTTGCCTCTTGAGGCTACTTTCCACCGATTGTGGGCCATGTCAGGTGGGGAGAAATTGGGGCAAGGCAAGGGTCAGACTGAATAAACAAATCCGAGTCAATTTCGAGGGTGGTCTGATAAAGTGTTTGGGCGTGCCCGTGCACTGAGAAAAAGTCTTTAAGTCTTCCTAAATTTATTAATTACAAAATTTAAAATTATAATAAGCCAAGAAAAAAATCCAATTCAATTCTAATTTAAAACATAACAACTTGTTTATACTGTATTTTAAAAATTGTAATCAATAATTACATCAATCTATTTTTTATTTACCTAAAAAGATTAGTTTTTATAAGGGAAACATATATTTGTAAGTGCAAACTTCTATAAACGCACTACAAGTAACGTTTAAGGCTACAAAAGATCCCAGTTTTTCTGTCTGTTTGCCTGTTTGTAAGAATTTCTGTTTAAAGAATGGAAAGGTTAACCGCTTAACCCTCTAAACATTTTGGTTTAGAGCTTTTATCTGTGTGATTTCTGGATTTCCAATGTTCACTTGTGCCCCAGTGTAAATTTCTGAATCGATGGGCTGCGGTAGAGGTGCACCACTTTGATTGGCTCAATGAGAATTTATGAGCTACAAAGTTGTAAAAGTATCTTTTCTGAGAAGAGCGTTCTTGCAGCAGCCTCTGGGTGCACTCTTGATGGGGCGGAAAAGAGGGCGGTAGATAGGGGAAAATGGGAAAGGGGCATGCCCCCAGCTGGGATCGGGCTCATCAATCATGGCAGTAGCCAGACGAGTCCAAGCCGCACACATCAAACATTTCAATTTGCCGCAAATGTGTTGACAAAACGTTGATACGCCATTGGCATTTGTCGGGTTTACGGGGGGAATTGGATTGGATTGCATGGGAGGCTGATGCTCCAAGTAACCCCTATACCTTAACCCCCATCCCCATCCCCATCTGGATCCCCATCCCCCGGCACATTAGCAACACGTGTCAAATGCGCAATGCCCTTGTCCTTGTCCTGGCATTTGGATCCCCATTCCCGCCTTTGGCTGACGCGCTTAATTACACTTTTATAGAGTCGGCTCCCCTCCTCATCATTTCCATTTCATTTTCCATTGTGGCAGTCCTTCTCCTGGTTCTTCGTCTTCATCTCCAGGGGTAATTGCAATCCGTTGTCCTTTCCGCCGCCTGAGTTATGACCTGCTATGCAATCGCCCATCCGGATCCCGGGGTCCTTGCTTACCCGGAAAAGCCGAAGGACAGGACAGGCCATATGTTTTCCACCTCCTGGAATTTTCCATTTGTTGATCTGCGAATATGTTTTTTAAGCAAATTATGAAGAGCCCCTTTGTACAGAGCAGATATCCTTTGAACCACTTCATGTGATTTGGGTCCATCCAATATCGAATTGAGTGCATAATCCAAACTTATGCAAAAATCTTTTAAAATTGAATAATTCCTTGTTTCCAGTTTGGAAATTACATTTGTAATTTTGTTTATTTGTATACTTAACCAATAATAACACTTTTTATCTGGCATCGGGAACTTTAATTTGCATTAAAGTCTTATGATGGTTCCAATGTCCTTAAGAATAATATATACCTAATTATAAATATGATTCTGAAGTTAATTTAATGGTATTTGGTTAGTACTTAAATTGCTAATTAATATAGCCTGAGGATTTTTTGAAGCCATAATAAAACATGTATTTACCACATAGAGTACATAAACTTCGATAGTATCATCACCTCTTGAGTTTGATATTGCCACAGATCGATTTAATTTGATTTGCATTTGTTTACCTTCCCGTTTTCGCATTGTAATTATACTTTTTGTACAGGTAGTTTTGTTTTTATGCCTTTTCCATTTGCTGTCGCGGTATCGCGCCCATCAGAAAGTCAACCAGTCATGCTGATGATGTGGATGATGCCTTATCGAAATCCCAACAAAATCGAAAGGATTCCGGGCAGGGGTATGGATTATACAGTGTATAATATACACACTTATTATGAGGGCCGGCCGTGAAAAAAATGTCCTGCCAGTTGGCAAAGAGGGCTTGGGATTTCACGGACCATTTCATCGCCATTGGGCCACAAATGTACTGTGCGTAATTTTTATTACAAACAATTTTATTACACATTTTACATATTTGCAATTTACAATTCCCAACTTCAGCTATCGAATATTTCCCCCACAGTCCCAATCGATTGCGATTCCATGTGGGCGCTGCAAATTGCGACGCATAAAGTGCAATCGTTAAAAATGATAAATGCACTGACAACCGCCTCAGGGGGAGATGAGTGGATCGGTTCTTAGGGGGGGTTGATATTATATTTTCCTATATGTATTATGTATCCACAAGCGCGCGTTGAATTCATCAAGTGAAACATCAATGAGTAGGCCGAAAAAATGCTCTTCGCCCGAAACTCTCATTATGTTGTTCTGCTAATCGGATGCTAATTAACCCATTTAATTGGTTAAACAAATATTTCGGCCCCATTTGCTAAAGAAATTTATGGAGCCATATAGGCAAAAACATCTGTTGGTTCCGACGCGTTGAGTTTCTTTTCTTTTTGCTCTTGGCCATAAGTAAAGCGAAATGTGCTGGGATTTCTACATTTTCGTTTTGAATGTTTAAATTCCAATTACTTCCTGAACGCTATTTTTATCCTGCTAATAAACTTTGTAAATTATCTTTATGGCTTAGCTTTAATTAAAATCAAGTACTTATTATATTATTATTTATTAGATATATAATATATAATTTTAATCCAATTCTAATACCAATTCAACTCTTTAGTATTCAGAAAGGAAGGAAAACTTCCTAGCAAACTAATGATTTTCTTTCGATAACAATCGTCTTTGATCGATATCGCCTTGCTGATCCCTTACAGCTCGCCTGCCCATCACTATTGTTCTAACCATCCTGCTCGCACTTGCTTCCAATGCGGTGGAAGGCCCAGAGGGAGCGACAAGGACGGCAACAGAAAGCACTCGAACGGGAATCGGAACGAAACCGGAAACGGAAATCGAGGTCGCCAAAGAGGGGGAAGCTCCGGTTCGCGAGGTGATATCGCTGCTGGGCGCAATCGACGCTATGGGGTCCGTTGTCCTGGTTCCCGACTCTGGCGACAAGTGTCCTGGCGGCTATTTCCACTGCAACACCACGGCGCAATGTGTTCCCCAGAGGGCCAACTGCGACGGAAGTGTCGACTGCGACGACGCCTCGGATGAGTTTAACTGTGTCAACGAAGTGGACGCCAAGTACTGGGACCACCTGTACAGGAAACAGCCCTTCGGCAAGAACGATAACCTCCGGATCGGCGAGTGCCGTAACTGCAAATAGTCGATAAAAGTAACGAACTGATCGAAAATATAGCAAGCTAATATTGATCTATATAATAGCAAGGCTCATTTTAGTTAAAATATAAAAATAAAAGATATTGTATCAAAGGCAATAATGTAACCTCTATGAACTCTACCATTTTCTCAGTGTGGCGCAACGAGAACTTCAGCTGTCCTTGTCGAGGTGCCGAAATTCTGTGCCGCTTTCAACAGCTTACCGTTATACCAGGACTACTGCCGCAGCACGATCTGGCAACGCTGTAAGTACAGTTGCGCTCTATTATACTAGCTGCTTACACTTAATTTGATTTCATTTTTATTTATTATAATATTTACCAAAGTTTAAGATATACATAGAACATATTGCTTTAAATATTGCCGAATACATATATATTTTGTTATTTAATAAGCGTTCTTATTAATTATAGCGATCTTACGGGAAACAATTTCGAAACCATTTACGAGACCTTCTTCAGGGAACTGCCAGACGTGGAGATATTGTAAGTAGCTATCCTACACTTTGGCCTTGGGCTAAGGAGTGTTAAGCGGAGACCATAAAGTATATATATAGAGGGAGTAATGGGTTCTTGGGCGTCCAAAATAAACGAAGGGATGTTATAACTCCGGTGTGCCGTCGTCAGTCGGGCTCTTAATTAAAACGGAAATGCAAGCAGATGACTCTTACTGCAGCGGCTGCAAGCGATGGGGTATGTTCAAGTTGTTGAGGGGGCCCTGAGAGGGAGGAAGCAGGATGGGGGCCAGGACTTAACATAACAGACCAGTCCGGTCTTCGGACCAGACCAGAACGCATTGAATATTAGCGACATGCTGTGTCCTTAATGGTGCCTTTAAGTAGTCGTCGTCGTTGTCGTTGTGTCAGTATCACTGGTGGCCATCACACGCTGGCGTACATACAAATTACGTACAAACTAGACAGCCGGAAGGATAAGCCGGGACTCACCGCCTTTCGAGGCTGGCAGAAGCATCCGTAGATACTACCATGTACATATGCCGGCCCAGACGGCATCGTGCTGCAGTTTATGTGTCACTGTGCCAAAGGACATTCTGGCCGGGCTTAAAACAGGCATTCGTGGTGCATGTCGTATCGCCAGTCACTGAAGATGGACACCCACGGCCCGCCAAGGCAAGCCTTGTTTTTGAAAGCTCTTGCACGATCTAGGTATAAATTTTAGCAACGAGGAGGACTAAGTACACTTACAGAAGGAAAACTAGAAGGCTTAAAGCTCTTAAGTAATTCCCACAATTTAACAGAAAATGGATTTACACATGTTCCATCAAATTATAGAACTATCTGAATTTATTATAAAAGGTGCCGAAAAGTATGCTACAATTTTTATTTAAGTCTTTCTTTTACAGCATTCCTTTAGTTACCTTAGGTTATCTACTAAAGATGCCCTTTTTCTTTCTGTGCTCAAGTTGCCTAACAAGTTTCCAGATAACGTTAAAGTTTTAACTAATCTCAGCTCGAATTTAAATCCCAAAGTTTCCCAAAAGCGCAGTTTAGTTTCTTGCGATTTCTCGAGTTACCATCTGCAAACCGCCAATGTGCACACATCGATGGGAGGGATGGGGGACCGCAGGACCTGCAGCATAACAAGGATGCTCCGGTTGCTCCAACTGCCTTCCACTTTATTTATATCCCAGGGATATTTTCAACAAGTCATTCAATAGCCCACATTTATCTTCCCTCGATTTCGTGGGCAGATTTGGTGACAATGAATTTTTAACAACCCTCCGAAACGGAAAACAATGTTCATATCAGCCCAGGGGCTCGGATATTTTTTTGCACACCCTCGACATTCCGTTGGTGTGTGGGTAAGGTCTTGTTTTGATTGCCAGCCTAGAAAATTCCAGGGAAAAAATCAAGGAGACAATTATTTCTATAAATAGGTGACATTTCTGTCCACTGGCTTATCCCACATTAAGCCATAAAACTAGAGGCAAAACAAAGACAGAACAAAAATATAAATTTATTGGGCCATTAGGTGCGCCAAATGGAGACCAAATTGGATGAAATACATTTTAGCTGCATGGAATGGTTTTGGCAATGCAGTTTGGAAGAGATTTATTAAGGTTAATAGAAATGTCGAATTTGGTCTTAAACCATTTACTTAAGGTATAATCAAAAAAAAAATGATGTAAGCCCTTGAAATATTAGAATAATTGTAAAATGCAATTTAAAGTATATCAAATTGAATTCATCTAAAAAAGTTTAAGGTCCCTAGCTCCTAATGAAGACGAAATGCAAGTTGTTAGTGCCGTATTTGCACATATAAATGAACCCCGAAGTTTTGGGCGAAAACAATGAGGCGACGAAAACAAAGCGTATTATTATCCATATCTCAGCCACGGAGATGGGGGCTAAAAAGTTAAGGGGGCTATAGCTGTTGCCACGCAGGAACTTTTTAGCCGACGCCCATTGTGCCAAGTTAACAATTGAATCTCATATTTATTACGTTTTATTCACTCGAGTCGTCGCCAGTTTTTGTTGGATTTTTGTACATTCTTGTTTCTTATTTCTCCTCCAGAGTCCTGAAGTTCTGCTCAATCCGAGAGATTGCCTCGCATGCATTCGATCGCCTGGCGGACAACCCACTGAGGGAACTGTGAGTATACGCATCCTTAGCCATTCCCAGCAACGTGACCCACTCCCAACAATAACTCATAATTAAGTCTCATTATTTATGTGCACTTAACAGTTTTTTTACCCCCTCTTCCAGTCGATTCTTTAATAATTTGCCCACTCCTACTTATGCTCGTAATGTCCTTCCAGTTATATGGACGATAATAAATTACCGCATCTGCCGGAACACTTCTTTCCCGAGGGCAATCAATTGGAGATTCTGTAAGTATCGTTATCGGTGCATCCGGTATTCATTACAGCGGGCTATGCTGTTTTTTACTGGCCTCACTAACTAGATTGTTGTAGGTATATAGTCTTTAAAAATAACTGAAATATTAAGAATAAACCAAATAACAATATTTCTCACCTTAATGCAATGTGAAATTTAAAACTAATAAACGTAAGTCGGGGTCACCAAAACTTATCTTCACCGAAAGTTTTTAAAATTGTTTTATTTCAATACTTTCCATGTGCCATTAAAGCATTTAAAATATTAAATGTTCATTGCTGAGTTTAAACTAGTCTGGGTTTTTTCTGGCATCAGCAAATTGGATCGATTTACAGTGAACTTCCGTGTGGTCCACATTTTAGCCCTGTTAGTAAGGCATTAACGTCACCTTCTTTATGATTGTTTTCCGGGTGGCTCATGAATATTAGCTAGTTTTATATAATCTGAACAAAAACGGAAATATTTAAAATAAACCATTTATATTTGACACTTTAAAGCAATGTGTAGTGTAGGTCGGGGTCACCAAAAAGTATCTTCACTGAAAGTTTTTAAAAAATTTTATTTCAACTCAACATACTCCATAAAAACATTAAAAATACTAAATGTTCATGTACAAATTAATGGCTTGCTAAGTTTAAACTAGTCTTGTTCTTTTTGTGAATCAGCAAAAAGGATTGATTAACAGTGAACTTTCGTATGGTCCACATTATAGCCCTGTTAGTAAGGCACTAATGTCACCTGCTTTATGATTGTTTTCCGGGGGGCTCATGAATATTAGCTTATTGTATATAATCTGAACAAGAACGGAAATATTTAAAGTAAACCATATATATTTGACACTTTAAAGCATTGTGTAATGTAGGTCGGGGTCACCAAAACGTATCTTCACTGAACGTTTTTTAGATACTTGTATTTCACTTTACATATTCCATTAAAAGCATTACAAATATTAAATTTTCATCTACTTTGCTAGCTAACTTCCGTGTAGTCCACATTTCAGCCCTGCATTAGTACCTATGTTATTTATTTCATCCATTGGCTTTGCCGTCTATTCATGTTAATATAAATAATTTAATTAAAAATACAATTGCAAAACGATTACAGATTTATGTGTGGGCAAATAAATGCTAATTAAACATAAATCAAATTAGGCAAAAGTAGCACAAACTTGGCTTAAATTTTCGCAATTTACCAATGCACAAAATCCAGTCAACAACAAAAAGTGCATGGCACAATTTCGAAGGGCAGAGAGATATGCGGCGATAAAATGCCATTATTTTTTGGCCAGCCGTAGGTGCTAAATGACAAAAATCCAGTAATTGCCAATAACCGTAGAGGGTCGATTATATCAGAACTCATATGAGATTTGGGGGGCGCAGTGAAAAACCCTCGCACAAACACAAACAAACACACACACACACACCGGGCGATGCTAATCACAATCACAATTGCTGTCAACCTTTGTTGGCCCATAAAGTTGGCCCATTGTTGCCGGATTAAAGCCAACCTCTTGCCCAATCGACTGACAATGTGGCATCGCATTCTTGCCCCATTGTGCCGGGCTTTTCCCATTTTCCCATTTTTCCGCCCCCTCGCGGCCTCGGAGCATAAAAATATTAGCACAGGCGGTAAAAAGTTTTCAGCTTGTTTTGTGCATTGACTCGAGCAGGCCCACGCCCCCTTACCCACTTCCGCCCCAAAAGACCAAAAACAATAACAACGCCAGCTGGCGAAGGGCAAGCGGTAAAGGCCAAAACAAGGTTAATCCACCGGATATGATCGAACCGGTACGCTCTGTTTTGCTATTATCAATATTTAAATTTTAAAACAAAAATAAAACAAAATTTGAAAAGTTCAGATCATATATAAGCTTTTCAAAACATTTAAATTAAAGATATACTAAACCTTATAAGTAAAGGTGTCTTATTAGTACATTTATATTAAAACGTCCTCTTAAGACAGATATGTTTTTGAAAAACTAGTTAGTTTTCAAAAGTTGTTGGTCATTAATTTTGAGAATACCTTTATTGTACTTATGCAGCTTTACAAAAAATACTGTAAGGATCATCTAAACTATTCACAAGCATATATTATGCGTATCACTTTTACCATTGAATAATGTAAACTAGGTATTGGAAATAGTATAATTCAAAATCTCCCTTTTTGAAAATACATCTCAATGTTATACGCCCCGTATCAAGTTGAAAATGACAAGGACTTTCACAAAAAAAAGAATATATTCTTAGTTATTTTTTAATCAGTGCTGGCATTTCAAAGTCGAAAAAATGTTGAGTAATTTTATACACACATAAAACTATTGGCTCAAATTGATTCAATATAATATATATAATTGATAGTATAGCCCATCAAATTGTCGAGCTATATAGAAACTCTCTCTTAACAACAAAATACACACAACTTACTATTTTATGGTAGTTGTACTATTTAATAGTAACTAAAGCATCAACAAAATATACATCACTGTTTTTAATAGTTGTTAAACTATTTTAATAGGTACGTAACTTGGTTGTTTTTAGTGCACTTAGTCAATAGTAATATTCACCTAAAACCTTTTCTTACTATTATCTCAGAAAGCCTCTTTGTGGCCAATCCAACTCATTATACCCGTTTGATCACCCTGCAAAGTAGACAAAACTGCCGGCACACAAAAACACATAAACAACTCAGTTACACTTTTGCGGCGGAAGGAGGATTTTAAATGTGTATATGTGTGTGTGAGTGGGGGGGGGGGGAAGATATATCCGTAGTACTCCGTCTCCGGCGCCACCGAATCCGGAAGACCAGCTGCACTTGGCATTGGCCTGAAACTTGGCTCTGTCCGGTTGACAATTGTAATACACATTGAAAAAAATACTAAGACGATATATTGGCAGGTCACATTTTTATTGAAGATTTCTAGTTTCCATTTTACACGTTATCAGAAAAATAATCGTGCATAGAGAAGCCCAAAGAAAATCTTTGGATAACCATTTAAACAATCAAGTTTTTCCCACACTCTTAAAACAGGTTTTTTTACTTTTTAAACAGTTTTCAACATTTTTTTTTCATCCAAACACGGCTCTATTGTCTTTGAGTGTAGCTTTGGTGCTTTTTACGAAAAATACCAAAAATTGACTCGTATACTACACCATTTCTCATAGTGTAGTACTGAAATTTAGTCAGGGAACTGTTTCTCAGGGGTGACAGTGCATTTTCTCGTGGGGCGATTGTTCCTTGCGCTTAATGGCTAATTAAAATCGAAATATATGTGCCGACTTTTCACTGGCTGGATGCAATTGCATGAGCTTTTGTTGCCAACTTTTCAGCATTAAAATGAGATTTTTTATCTATTTCATATGATTTTCCGGGGGTGGTCAGAATTTTGGCACGCAACCGCCTGCACCACCTGAAACGGGGCGACTTTCGGAATCTACAGCATCTGGAGGAGCTGTAAGTGTTTAAAAATTGGTTTAAAAAGAGAAGCACACCATAATGAGATATACATTTGTTTAAGGGACCTGCGTGGTAATCGCATTGGGAACTTTGAAGCCGAGGTGTTTTCCCAACTTTCCAATTTGGAAAAGCTGTAAGTTCCTCCGTTTACGAATTCCCTTAAAATACGTGTAAATTGAATTGTTTTTCGTATCTCCTTCCCCATAAGCTATCTCAACGAAAACCACTTAAAGCGACTGGATCCGAAAAGCTTTCCGAAAACCCTGCTTAATCTGTTCACTTTGTCCTTGGATCACAACCAGATCGAGGACATATCCGCACAGACATTTCCCTTTCCACGGCTCAGGCATTTGTGAGTAGAAATGAAACAATCCCCTCCTAAACGGGACACCTATAAATATATCAATCTGTTGCCGATTGTAGATATCTGGCTGGCAATCGATTATCCCACATACGAGATGAAACTTTTTGCAATCTTAGCAATCTACAAGGACTGTAAGTTGTTTATTACTTAGAAAAACTTATCACTTACCCTGTAAAATAAGAAGCTTAGATATAGGAATCCCTGTATAAACACTCCCAAAGTGAGACGAAACGGCAATACTTAGTATCTGAGAATACCTCTTAACTATAAATAGATAAACGGTCATTATAAACGTTCTATTAAAGGGAAACGAAACGGATTTACTAGATCCAAGGTTAGTGGTTGCTATATAAATATTACCGAAGTGAATCAAAATGAATATATCTTTAATACCTGAGAATATCCCTTTACTATACATATATCAAGGGTCAACTTGAACCAGACTCTAATTAATTAATTAAAATATCTAAACTTTCACTGAATTTCTCTTATTTTATGTATTATACCATTCAACATAGCTTATAAGCCTTAGCAGAGGGGCTCTTCGTTCGAAAACACCCCCAGCGAGTCATAAATACAGGGCATCGAACAAACAAGTGTCACTTCCTTGACCTCTGATGAATTTTTCCTTTTGCTTGGCTTCTGCCTCTGCTTCCATCTTCCGTAAAACCCCTGTGACCAGAGGACTTCGGGACCTCGAACCTCGCACCCTGATTTCCGATTTCTGATCCCGAGTAGAATGAGTAGGGCGACCGAGGGGGAAAAGCTGTGGCAGAAAGTGTCATTTGGATTTATTGCCGTTTAAGTTTCGCTTTGGCCGAGGAATTTAATTTATCAATAATGTTATGTGGGCTCATGTCCAAAGGAATGCAAAGCCGAAAGCTGACAGTTTTTCATTTGCGAAAACTTATACACTAGCAACCCCGACCAGCATTCCACAGCCATCATGTAATGCATATTGAGGAGGCTTCAAAGATTAGCCTGCTGGAATGATTTGCATGCAGGGCAAAAATCAAAAAGAGATATCCAAGATATACAAGAAAAACATCAGAGAGATGGTCGGACAAATAACAGATACGTGCCACGGCATCGGTGGCCCAACTTTAATGATAAAACTTTGCCTGAACCTAAGCTCTAAGCTCTGCTCTTTTATCCCCGGATTCAATCTCGCATGCAAATAAGAAAAAACGAACCAATACTTGGCTTTTATGCGTTGGTCCATAAACCCGCGCAGCTCTGATGTGTTAACCACTTTCACCCAAATGTCCTGCCTTTTTCTCCGATTTCCCCAATAGACACTTGAACGAGAACCGCATCGAGGGATTCGACCTGGAGGCCTTCGCCTGTTTGAAGAACCTCACTTCTCTGCTGCTAACGGGCAATCGCTTCCAGACCCTCGATCCGCGGGTTCTGAAAAACCTGAGCAGCCTGGATTATATGTAAGTAAGCTTGGTAACCCAATCCTCCGTCAGACAAATTGTAATGGTTATGAGCAAGGTTACCCTTAAACCCAAAATGCCCTTCCTTGTCGTTGGCAGTTACTTCTCGTGGTTCCATTTGTGTAGCGCTGCCATGAATGTGCGGGTCTGTTCTCCACATGGCGATGGCATCAGCAGCAAGTTGCACCTACTGGACAATCAGATATTGAGAGGCAGGTGAGTCCCGAGTGTTAAGCCCCCGAACATAATATGATTTCGGTATAATCAAGCTAAGAGCCCTTACAAAAAGCCCGGCAAACTGGAAGGGCCTTGAACTGCGGTCTGTGTGTAAATCGGATTCATTAGTCTGCAATTAAATCATTGTCATTATGGCCCTCGAAGTCTGTGCAATTGCAAGTTCAACCGAGCTTGGGTGCAATTAGAGTGCGAGAACTGCATTGTCTTGCCTACGAGGAACATTACTGAATACATGAGCGACCTAAGGAATTGGTTCTCTGCTTAAGTTAGATGTGTAGTGGGTTAAATATATGTTAAAGATGGAATAGGTTTTTGGCCCCACGTTGGGCGCCATTAACTTTTGTTTACTTATTTATCGGGCTCAAGGTATTTTGTTTAATTCAAGACCGCCAAATTTGAATATTTCAAAATGACAGTGTATCACTTGAGTTTTGACCTAAAACAGAAATTTAGTTAGAACAATATGTGAATCTTTTGGGCCTGTGTCAACCCAGTTATACATACATATAAATGGATAGGATACCATTAGAAAAAGTAATTTATGAGGGAAATGAGAAACTTTACGGGTCACGATTTCTTGGCGTAATCAATTATTTAATTTACGGTGAACTCCGTAGCTCCTTGGCCCCACGTTGGGCGCCAAGTCCCCCGCAGTTTTTATTTTTTGTGCTAATTGTTCAACACCCCGAAACGTTTGAAGTTTCTAGACCCGCTGTCTAAATATTAAGCTTCGGTCCGCATTTGGTATTTTGGGCAAGTAGCTACTTGGCAAGACAAATAAGTAGACCCATCAACAACTGGGAACTGGGAACTGGTAACTGGTAACTGGCAACTGAAAGCAGGGAACTCGGAACTGGAAACTGGCAACCGGCAGTCACTTGTCATCAAGACTGCTGAGTGATTATCTGGCTGGCTGCCATCGCCCCATCGTCGTCGTCTAGGATGTGTTTCTGCTAAAAATGAAAATTACGTTCCTTCCTTGTCGGTTGTTTGTTTGTTTGCCTTTTACACATTTTACACACACTCTGCATGCCGCCGTCTTCATTTTCGTCCCACGTCTTCATCTTCATCTCCATCTTTGGGTTTTACCACCGTGGGCAAACACCAAGATGTGCCCACACAACCAGACAAACATGGGGATGTTGGGAGCCAAGGACCAGAGGCTGCAAGGATGCCGGTGCCAGCGAGAATTTGCTTTTGTGCTTAGTACATTATTTCATTATTCTAAGTTGACGTTTTCATAAAAATTAAATACTTTAGGTTTTCAAGTCGTTGGCGTGGCTTCCGTTTTTCCGGCTGGCTTCAATCCGTTGCTCTCAGGCTGTTCTCTACTTTTATTAGTCAACTGAATTCCCAGCCTCTGTTTACAACTGCACTCCCATCCTTTGCTGCTGTGCACCAGGGATGTTTTCCTAAAATTTACAACGTTAATGCGATGTTGCTGCAGGCTGGGGGGGCGCCGGTAATAACCTTCAGCTTGTCTGATTGGGTAACCTCGATTTGTTTAGAGCCCATAGAAACCAAAACTCGAATTTCCTGAGAGCTGATTTATTAAAGGGCGTTTTATGCCATAGGTTTTAGTCTAATACATGTAAATTACTTTTGTATATCATCTTAACTTGTGGTTGCCCCAAAATGGGATTATTAAATACCTTTATTTATGTATGTATTGTAAATTACCTACAACCTATGTTCTTTGCAGCTATAGATACTGAGGCTACATGCTTAAGCTACATTTCTATGTCTAGGTTTTAGATGAGATGACTTGACATCTACCTTTATTAATTTGTACAGCTACTCTAAGACCCTTTTTTTGTTATCTTCAACTGTATATCTAAGGAAACTTTTTAGTACCTTCAAGAGTATCCGAATCTCCTTTTAATTTAATAGTCATTTAGCCAAATTGGCAGCCACGCAGGCTGTTTCTTGGGTCACCATTTTGTCAAGCCTGATGATGCTCAATCATCATCAAATCCCGAGTGTTGGCAATGAATGGGAAGCGGAACACTTGCATAAATTACAGGCACATAAGGCATCATGGCATAGTGTCTATAATTGTCATTGAATCACAGTCGACACTCACTTTTGCCATTTCTGCTCCTGAGAATGCTGATGTTGCTGCCGCTGTGCTTTGTGCTTTGTGCCACGTGCTTTGTGCTTTCTGCTCCACTCGAGCATTCGTGGCCACACCTCCCCGGTCAGCAGAACTGCAATAATGAGACACCCGGGCAGGGCAATTGGCAATTGTGGAAGCCACAAACGCAGAGGTCAAACACAGCAAGACTTAAATTTCCTTTAATTGCCCGAATTTATGGGTAGCAGCATAACGACAATTGTCCAAGCCAAGGTCGAAAGTGATTTTCTTCTCCATTTTAGCGTTACACACTTTGAAAAAGATGGAGTAATGAATTTGAAAGTACGCACTAATTAATAACAAACAATTAAGAATACCATTATTAAAGATATAGTTTACATCTCTTACAGTTTATCCTATAAGATAGATATAATTTCGATTTGATATATCATCAAAATGATTCATACAGATGATAAAAATATTAATTTTTTAGCAGATAACATGTAAACCCATCAATTTAACTGAATATTTGGTATTATTCTTATGATATTATAATAACAAATAATTAAGAATACCATTATCAAAGATACAGTTTACATCTCTTACAATTTATCCTATAAGATAGACTTCATTTCGATTATATATATATCATCAAAATGCTTCATTTAGATGGTATAAATATTAATTTATAAGCAGATAACCCATCAATTTTACTGAATATTTGGTATTATTTTTATGATATTATAATAACAAATAATTAAGAATACCATTATTAAAGATATAGTTTTCATCTCTTACAATTTATTCTATAAGATAGACTTCATTTCGGTTAAATATATCATCAAAATGATTCATTTAGATGATAAAAATATTAATTTTTAAGCAGATAACATGTAAACCCATAAACTTATCTGAATATTTGGTATTATTTTTATGATATTATAATAACAAATAATTAAGAATACCATTATTAAAGATATAGTTTTCATCTCTTACAATTTATTCTATAAGATAGACTTAATTTCGTTTATATAGATCATCAAAACGATTAATTTAGATTATTTAAATATATATTTTTAAGCAGATAACATGTAAACCCATCAATTTAACTGAATATTTGGTATCAATTTTATAAAATTGTTTAGTATTCATCACCTTGTATACAATTTTCTATCTGTGGCTCTGTGTTCTCATCCCAAACAGTGTTTGGGTTATGGCCTCCATTGCCGTGGTGGGCAACCTATTGGTCCTGCTCGGGCGTTACTTCTACAAGTCGCGGAGCAATGTGGAGCACTCGCTCTACCTTCGCCACCTGGCCGCCAGCGACTTCCTCATGGGCATTTACCTGACGCTGATTGCCTGTGCGGACATTAGTTTCCGCGGCGAGTACATCAAATACGAGGAGGCCTGGCGGCACAGCGGCGTTTGTGCCTTCGCAGGTTCGTATCCCCCCGCGATTGCCCCGAACCATCCCCTAATGGGATGCTAATGAGAGTTATGTGTCCGCCGCTTCATCGTAGGCTTCCTCAGCACCTTCAGTTGCCAGTCGTCGACGCTGCTCCTTACATTGGTCACCTGGGATCGTCTGATGTCCGTGACGAGGCCCCTGAAGCCCAGAGATACGGAAAAAGTTCGGTAAGTGCTAAGGTATACAATGTATACTATGTTTGTACATGAAATTAAAGTGAGATTCCATCAAGGAACAGAAAAAAAGTTCTTGTTTATCCCATTATTTTAATTACTTTTTCTCAAGCCTGTTGATTTTTCGACCACTCAAATATCATAGCCCAGAGAAACTGTGTTTACCTTCCAAACTTGGCTTCTAATGTAATCATATTTGTTATTTATTTTATTCATTTTAGTTGCCTTTATTATAGTATTTGCAAAAATACTTTAATTATAAATGTCTCCCGTAGAATTGTCCTGCGTCTTTTGCTCTTGTGGGGCATTAGTTTTGGATTGGCTGCGGCTCCGCTCCTTCCCAATCCTTACTTTGGATCCCACTTTTATGGCAACAACGGTGTCTGCCTATCCCTGCACATCCACGATCCCTATGCAAAGGTAGCTCTCTTTGTTTTTGGACAGTTCCATTTGTTTATTTTACAAATCATATTTAAGGGCTGGGAGTATTCGGCACTACTGTTTATCCTGGTCAACACATTGTCACTGGTTTTCATCCTGTTCTCCTACATAAGGATGTTGCAGGCGATTAGGGATTCCGGTGGTGGGATGCGGAGCACTCACAGTGGTCGCGAGAATGTCGTAGCCACTCGGTAAGTTTGGACAATTTTCACTTGGAATTATATCTAGAATGACTAATATATCTAATCTTTAAATATATTTGATTTTAATTTAAAACATATACATTTCTATGCAGCTTCGCCATCATTGTGACCACCGATTGCGCCTGCTGGCTGCCCATAATTGTGGTCAAAGTGGCTGCCCTTTCCGGTAGGTAGAAAACCAAGTCTCTAGTAATTTGATTTACCAATCGATTGCATTTTTTTTAGGCTGCCAGATCTCGCCGGATCTTTATGCCTGGCTGGCTGTGCTGGTGCTGCCCGTGAACTCTGCCCTCAATCCGGTGCTCTACACGCTGACCACGGCGGCCTTTAAGCAGCAGCTGCGTCGCTACTGTCACACCCTGCCCAGCTGCTCGCTGATGAACAACGAGACCCGATCCCAAACCCAGACCGCCTACGAATCCGGACTGAGCATCAGTCTGGCCCACTTGGGCGGCGGAGTGGGCGGAGGATCGGGCCGAAAGCGGATGTCCCACCGGCAGATGAGCTATCTGTAAGGGAAGATTCCGGTGAGGTTCGCAGCACGAGATCAACAGACTTACATACAAGAGGGGCAAAGGATTGGGTGGCTAAACAATTGGACATTTCCAAGTAATTGGAGCCTTAAACTAATTGCTTTATACCTACTTTTTATTATTTATCAGTTGGCACACTTATTCCTGCCTTTCCTTAAATAAATCCTGCTAGACTCAAGCATAAGACATTTAAGTTCCTTCAGTTAATATCATTTATTTTCCCCATAAGAAATACAAAAGTTAATGTTATAGCATTCGTTTTTAAGGCAATCCTCTTACAACTGTCCAATGAATATTCTGACTATTTGTTGCATCCCCATCAATTCGACCTGCCCTGCGGGGCATTGTTACATGTGATCTAATAGTTAAATCTTATTGTAATTCTATAAATACATATTCAGATGTTAATTGAACCCGTCGCTGTACATTTGATTTTTAATCGGAGGCGGTTAATGCTTGGCACACCGCCCTCTAGGCGTTGCCCTGCGGTTCGGTGGCTATATTTACGTCCGCCTGAATGTGATATGGTCCCTCGTTCACATACGCCGTGAAACGCACAATTTCGGTGGCCGAAAACTCAGCGCTTACGGACAGCATCTCCATGATCTCCCACTTGAGAAACTTCACGTCCTTGTGCAGATCTTTTTGGCGCGAGAGAAGGAACTCTACAGCCCCTCCCGTGTTTTTCAGGGCCAAAATGCCCCAGGCGTACTTGCAGATGGTCTTTAGAAGTGCCAGGGCGGCCAACTGGAGGTCAGGGAAAGGCGTGTTGATCAGGTCCATGATGGCATTGGCCTGCGCGCCCCCAGCGAAGCTCTCGTACCAGGACTTAAGGATGGAACTGTCAAAGAAGGGAATCATCAGCAGGATAAATGTAAAATATGTAGTGCAAATTACTTGATTTCCTTGGTAGGCGGTGTTTCCCCTGCCGCATAAATCACATCCAGCGAGTTCAGGAGTCGCTCTTTAATGGGCGCCGATAGCTTCTTGGTGTACGAGCCGTACATCTTAAATGACTCCTGCACAGCCGTGTTGAAATGCAGGTGCAGCAGTACCTTTCCCTGCGGAGTGCTGGCCAAATTGGCCAGCGTGTCCATGGCTGTAGGCAGAATGGTTTCATCCTCCGACTGCAGCTGCTGAAACAAGCAGGCCAGCATGTGCGGATAGCCGGCGATGATCTTTTGCGGCTGGACGGCGGCAATCTTGCCGAAGAACTTCATGATGCTGGGTATGAGCAGAGCGTCCAGGGGATTCTCTTCGATGCGCTGCACCCGAGTGCTGATCACATCGAAAACGCGACGTCGTTCCATGAAGGAGAGGCCATGATTCTGTTCAGCCAGTGGCACTAGAATCTCCATCACACTAGCCTGCAGTAGCACATCGTCGTTATCCAACTCGCTAAGGGCCGCATCCAGGATGAACTCGACGGCGCTAAGGGAGGCGGCACTGCCCTTGGCCAGGGCCACGCCCAGTTCGTAGGCGCGACAACGCACGATCTCATCCTGCTGCAGGAGCAGCACCAACTTGGCCTGCACGCCGGCATTGGCGAGTCGCTGGACGAGCACAATCGACAGAATATTAATGGCCAACGAGCTGCTTTCCGTCGCCGGCTGCTTCAGCTCGTCCAGAATGAGAAACAGCAGCTCATTGTTTGGCAGCGTGTGCACCTGGCCGGCGTTCATCTGGCGGCGCAGCTCTTTGAGCAAACTGGCCAGCACCAGAGAACGCAGGGCGGGATTCGGGTGGGCTAGGCCAGGACCCAGCAGCCTGGGGAGCTGCTCGTCCGCGGTGTCCAGCGGCAGCTGGTCGAAGCAGTGACCCAGCAGCTCCAGGGCCACGTCCACGGCGGGATCCTTGGGGGCAGGAGAGCCCACAGCGAGATTGGCACAGTCATACAATTCCGCCGCGGACAGCAGTCGTCCGATGATTTGGCGCGGAAGGGCCGTCTCCTTGCCGATCACCGTGTTCATCTTGGTCAGCGCCTCCAGGCGTTGCGGCTTCGATCCCAGAGCCTTCAGATTGGCCACCCACCAACTCTCCTCCATTTCTTGGTTCTTTTTCCGGATGAAAACGACAAACTCGGTTTTAAAATGACAATTCAATTGTGTTTTGGCCAGTGTTAGAGGTGGATAAACATCGATGGTGGCTACGATATCGATGTTTATCAAACTATCTACGATTTTATTGTATCGATATATCTATATATTTATATATTTTAGTTTGTTAACAATTTAGATTTATATATTTAAGCTTGTTTTGTTTTACATTTGAAGTGACGACGATTCCACTGCACAATGTACATTACAATATATTGTTTTGAGATTCAAGGCTGTTGGAATGTGAGGCAAAATTATATCCACTTATATATAAACATGAAAATGGGTACCAATCTTTATAATTATAAATTTATCTGAATGTATGTTTAGAGAAAACGATTTATGAAAATTTCGCCATAAATAAAAAACAGCGCCACGATAACTGTTAAATACACATTTGTACACATTTATCTTCACATTATATTGTAATAACAGTATTTATCATTTGTCAACAACTGATATTATAAAACTGATATGATTAAAGCTACGTTTTCAGAATTTACTATGCAAGGCAAGTTTTCTTTAAAAAAAAACAATGGAAAACATGGTAAATGCAGCCCTGCCAGTCGTACCGATAACTATCGCTCAGCCGACCACCTCTAGTGCTAATGCAGCCCTGTTTTGACGCCATTTTAGAGGCGAAATTGTGTGTGTGACGCGTTGTTGCATTGTGACAAAAATCCAGAAATTTTCCTCGGCTGCGAAAAGCGTCTAATTACGGCTGGAAAACCAGAAGGAGCGACCAGTGAAGATGTCGCAACGCTTCGCACCTGGCCAAGCGCCGGTGCAATCGCGGTACCAGCCCCCGCCGCCGGCGCCCGGCATGCGTCCCTATCCGCCGCCAGGCGCCACTTTTCCGGTGAGTTTTCCACAGCTACTCCTAAACTCCTGGTTCTAAGTAATCATATAATCTTCTGCCCAACAGCCGCGTGGGTTTCCACTGCATCCGAACACCACGCAACCGGTTCCGGGCACGGCTAACGTGGCCGGAGTGCCGGGAGTTCCCGGTGTGCCCGGCGTTCCGGGACCATCGCTGCTACAGCGCGCTGCCCAACAGCCGGCGTTCCAGAGCAGCCTGCGGGGCACAGGTGCCGCCGGCGGAGGCGTGGGATCCGGCGGAGGAAGCAAGCGATCCAATGAGTCCCGCAGCATGGGCGGCGGCGGTGGCAAAGGTGATTTTGTGACGGCCAAGAAGAAAAAGAAGCTGGCAGACAAGATTTTGCCGCAGAAGGTGCGGGATCTGGTGCCCGAATCGCAGGCGTATATGGATCTGTTGACGTTCGAGAGAAAACTGGATGCCACCATCATGCGCAAGCGCCTGGACATCCAGGAGGCCCTCAAGCGACCAATGAAGCAGAAGCGTAAGCTGCGCATCTTCATCTCGAACACATTCTATCCCAGCAAGGAGCCCACAAACGATGGCGAAGAGGGAGCTGTCGCCTCGTGGGAACTGCGTGTGGAGGGTCGCCTGCTGGAGGACGGCAAAGGTGATCCCAACACGAAGATCAAGCGCAAGTTCTCGTCGTTCTTCAAGTCGCTGGTTATCGAACTGGACAAGGAGCTGTACGGGCCGGACAACCACCTGGTCGAGTGGCACCGCACCCACACCACACAGGAGACGGACGGGTTCCAGGTGAAGCGGCCGGGCGATCGCAATGTGCGCTGCACCATCCTCCTGCTGCTCGACTACCAGCCGCTGCAGTTCAAGCTGGACCCGCGACTCGCCAGGTTGCTGGGCGTGCACACGCAGACCAGGCCGGTGATCATCTCCGCCCTGTGGCAGTACATCAAAACGCACAAGCTGCAGGATGCCCACGAGCGGGAGTACATCAATTGCGACAAGTATCTAGAGCAGATATTCAGCTGCCAGCGCATGAAGTTCGCCGAGATACCGCAACGCCTCAATCCGCTGCTGCATCCGCCCGATCCGATCGTGATCAATCATTTCATCGAGAGCGGGGCTGAGAACAAGCAGACCGCCTGCTACGACATTGATGTGGAGGTTGATGACACGCTCAAGAACCAGATGAACAGCTTCCTGATGAGCACTGCCAGCCAACAGGAGATCCAAGGGCTGGACACGAAGATCCACGAGACGGTGGACACCATTAACCAGATGAAGACGAACAGGGAGTTCTTCCTGAGCTTCGCCAAGGATCCGCAAATGTTTATCCATCGCTGGATCATCAGTCAGACGAGGGATTTGAAGGTAAGTGTCGCTTTCCTTGGTTCATTCTGTATTCTAAACGTTCGTTTTTGTTCGCTTTCGCAGCTGATGACTGATGTGGTGGGCAATCCGGAGGAGGAGCGCCGGGCGGAGTTCTACTACCAGCCATGGACGCACGAGGCCGTTTCGCGCTACTTCTTCACCAAGGTCAACCAGAAGCGTGCGGAACTGGAGCAGGCGCTGGGCATACGCAACGGCTAGGCGATTGCTTCGCCCACTTTCCTCTAGCAGTCAAATCCTGGAATCAAAGCCAATAGGCGGCATCCGTAAACAGTGCGCACGGCACGGCAAACTCTTTTTCCTTCGCCAGTTTAGTTTAAGCTTAAAGTATGTCCCATTTTTTTCGACAAGCTGAAATCCACTCCGTTCCATAACCGAAATCCCATGTCCTGATGGCCCCAAAATACACACATTCAGCACAAATATTGGACTAAGCTAATAAAACGGCATACAAATATAAAAACCAATCTTTGAAAGTCCACTCTATTGCCTTTTCCCTTGGTCAAGCTTAGAAATACAGGGCATTTGTTGAAATGCATTTTTAAAATATGTGACTTTATTTGATTCTATGTATATGCAGCCTTCTGATGCTTTTGGATTCCTTCTAACTTTTAGAAAATGCTTTTTATCTTGGTTATGTGTGGTTTTCTGAATTCCTGTTAACTGATTGTTTCTAAAATACACTTTGATCTACGTTGGTTGGTTATAATGCTTTCGCTGTTTGACCGTCCAATCGAACAATATACGAATGGATAGGCCAGCATTTAAGTCAATACACGATATTTCTTAATTTACACTTTAAAAGTATGAGATTTTAGTTGATTCCATAGTTTGGTGGCAACCTTCTAGCATACTTTTTTGCTTTAAAATCGTATTAAATGCATTTTCGGTTGGGATCACTGCCTGCTAAGGGACAATGACTACTTTCGATTTGTATTTAGCGTTAATTAACCATTTAAACACAAGTTTTAAGTAGCCGGTCTACAACACGGTGTTTATATCACTACGGAACTAAAGACGGATACGGGTTACATTAAAACGCGAATGGACTACAGCTTAGGCCAGACCGGAAGCTACAGACGGAATGTGCAATCTTTGCTTCTCTTGGTGACACAGGATCAATTGCGCTTCTTGCGACTGGCCGCCGTGGCGGTCGATGGGGCGTTGGCAGTGTCCAGGGCTTCGCCAGCGGCCAGACCCGTGTCCAGGCGACTCTTGTCCACCGGATAGAGCCAGCGCTGGTACAGATAGATGATGAACACAATGTCGTCGCGCAGACAGGCCACCCGATGGGCCGTGGGCATGGTGATGATGAAGGCGAAGAAGTCGTCGATGAAGGTGTTGAATGCCTTGTACATGAATGCGCGCCACGGCAGTGCGGCCACAGACTTCAGCTTGTAGTTGACGAACAGTTGCGGCAACATAAACAGAAACCCGAAGGCGTAGACCCCATTGACCAGCGAGTTGAGCGTCCAGGAGTACCAGGAGCGGTGTGGCTGGTAGAGCAGCGAATACACTGCTCCGCCCAGGCAGAGCGGATACAGCAGGTAGCTCAGGTACCGCATGCCCTGCCGATCGAACTGATCGGTCTCCTGCTCCTGCGCCAACTGCCCGTCCGGCTGCTTGCCGTTCCGCTGGTCCACCTGCTCCAGCTTGCGGCGAATAAGGCCGCTAAAGCTTAGCTCCAGGCGCAAGATCTTCTTGCACTTCCACAGCTCGATGAGGGTGCCCAGGCCGACGGGCACGAGGACCAGATACGAGGTGTTCTCGTCCAGCAGATACAGGAAGATCACGATCTGCGAGAACGCCCGCCACATGGTGGTGCGGCTGGAGAGGCCCTCGTACGACTGCTTCTTGCGCCAGAAGGCCACGTCGTTCTTGAAGCTCAGAAAGTCGAAGAGCATCTGCGGGTGGGGCAAAAACGTACAATTTTTATATTTTTAAGGATTTTAAAGCTGGAATTGACTATGCCACCCCAGAGACTCCCCCAATCCCTACTCACGTGGATGCTGGACACGAAGATGGTGCCGCACAGCAGGTACACATTGGTGTCCGAGAAGATGCCCTTCACCTCGTCGATGTCCTTGGTGGCGAATCCGATGGTGAGCAGGGCCTGGGTGGCGTGCTCCATGAGCAGCATCAGCCGGAGCTTGCCCACGCCCACCGGCTTGTAGTGGAAGCTGAAGGTGAACTCGGTGGTATTCCGGGTGACGGGCACCAGGTCCTTCAGTCGCGTGTTGAACGTATCAGTCTGCAGAATGGGCAGGATCTGTTGCACGCGGTTGACGCGAATCAGAGGCGCCAATTCCGGTGGCACATCAGCTTGCGAGACGGAAAAGAGATCGGTGAGCAGGGTCACGTATACGTTCGACCGGATATGGGTGCTGGGACGTCCGGAGGAGGCGGACTTCTTTCCGGACTTCTTCTCCTGGACAGCAGCGCCGGCTCCCTTATCGGATTCCCCCAGCAGATTGAAGGCCTCCGCCCTTGGTACCATGTAATCTGTGAGACTCATGGTGTGGACCACGGTGGGTCCATCTCGGCGCAGGCTGCGCCATTCCAGGGGCTCACCCTCCAGGGCCACCACCACATGGAAGTACAAGGAGCCATTGCGCCGCGTCTTTAGCGGCACATCCAGCTCAAAGTCGTGCTCGAAGCTCTGATCATAATCGAACCTCTTGGCCTTGTACAGATCCCGCACCTCGGAGGCGATGGGATTGCGGCTGAGCGAGGAGAACAGCGCCAGCTGGAGGCGTGGCCGGTCCGCCAGGAAGGACGTGTAGCAGGGCACGCCGCTGCACTGCAGCGTGGTGAAGAGCTGCGACATCTGGTAGATGGAGTGGCCGATGTACGCCAGGAAGGCCACGCCCAGCAGCGTCGAGATCGAGGGCAGGGCCATCTCCACGGGTTGCGGTTTTGCTCGGTGGTGCGGCTCCCGGCGGACGGTGGGCGGTGGAAGGTGGGCGGCGGCGGCTGCGGCAGTTGCGAGCCGAAGTTGGGAAAACTAAAGTGTTTCCCGGCCAGTGTTGCCAGATGGTGGAGCGGCTTTTGGAAGTTATCGACAGGGTGGCTGTCTCTGCTATGTCGGGAGGGTGTATTCGCTATGTCGCTCCCCACCACTAAGTGTGACCGTTTTGACATACATTTAGTATATTTTAATAAAAAGTAAAAATGGTATAAGTTATCGATAGGCACAGCAAGCAAAGCAAAGGGAAAACATAGAAGAAGAGCAGAGAAACGGAGAAGAAAACAGAGGAGGCAGCAGAGCAAAAAGCAGGAAAGGATTGGTTTGGATTGGATTGGTTAGAAAATCGGGATTCAACGGATCGCACAGGATGAACAACGGATTCAGCACGGGCGAGGAGGACAGCCGGGGGCACACGGACCAAACCTGCTGCCTGATCGACGACATGGAGCGGTGTCGCAACCAAGCCGGCTACGCCAGCTACTCCAAGCGCATCCAGAAGACGGTGGCCCAGAAGCGCCTCAAGCTCAGCAGCGACCCAGCCGCGCAGCACATCTACATCTGCGACCACCACAAGGAGCGCATCCAGTCGGTGCGCACCAAGCGGCGTCGCAAGGACAGCGAGGACGACAGCAATGAGACGGACACGGACCTGCACGAGTTCCCCGATCTCTACCAGCTGGGCGTCAGCACGCTGCGACGCTACAAGCGGCACTTCAAGGTCCAGACGAGGCAGGGCATGAAGCGGGCGCAGCTGGCGGATGTGAGTAGAAAAACCAAGGGATTTCCCTCTTATTTAGTGACTTAAATCCAAAAGAAACCATGTAGAATCACTGGGAACACTAGATAGTAGCTGGCGTTCTCAACCTTCATTGATTTACCAAGTGCTTTTATTGACTTTAGTCTAGTTTACACTAGATTATGGCTGGGGGTCCATAGAAAAAACAGGGAAAATTATTCTACACCAAAGGTTTCCTTCCCATTAGGCGACTCTAGTTCAAAGAAACCATGTAGAATCACTGTGTACACTAGATTGTAGCTGGTGCTCTCAGCCTTCATTGATTGACAAAGTGCTTTAGTGACTTTAGTCTTGTCGTAAGTAGTTTACACTAGATTTTAGCTAAGGGTCCGATGTAGTGACTCCAATCCAAGGAAACCATGTAGAATAACTGGGAACACTAGGTTGTTGCTGGGGGTTCCATTCTATAATCACTTTAGTAAGACGTTATTAGCCTCCTTTGTGTTTAATGATCATCATCAAGGATACACTTAGCTGCGATTGCCATACAATCCAATTAGTTATCAAGGCTTTTATAATATTTAAACCTGCACGATTTCCACAAAACATCAGTTAGTTATTAAGTATTGAAGAGCATATATATTCAAGAAATTAAACTCCTATAACCCCCCTTTCGTTTAGACCATTATGAAGCACTTCAAGACAATACCCATCAAGGAGAAGGAGATCATCACGTTCTTCGTGTACATGGTGAAGATGGGCTCGAATAAGCTGGATCAGAAGAATGGCCTTGGCAACGACACCACCTGAAGGCGCGTTGGCGGGCGGAGGGAGGAGGAGGACGCCGACGACGTCTACTCCTTCTGACGCTGGCCAACCGCCAATTAACACTTCTCACATTGTTGCTGCATTTGCTGAACGTCGGCATTGTTCACCCGAATAAGGAAATACGAAAATACTGATAGCAAAATGTCCTTCTCATCTGTAACCCCAAACCTACACCTACCACCACTGCCCGAACTCCTTTTCCCAGCTCCCCGGCATGCAATTATTATTGAAAGGAAAAATGCAATGAAAGAACGTAAGGAAAAAGGCAACTGGTGCTCCCAAAAAATAGTATATCGCGATAAAACGTAAACTTAATTTTAAAGAAAAAAAATTTACAAACCTATTTGTAGCCTTGGTCCGTTGTTAATAGCTCTATATATACACATTACATTAAATAAACTATGTAAATTTACAAGAGAATTAACGGAGAACACGCCACACTAATTCAAATAGCAATTCGTACTCTTAGGCTTAAAGACATGGCGACGCGAATGTTGTTCATTTAATCGTTTGTATTATAAATCAAGTTAAGTGGGGATGGCTAGAAAACAGTAAACAAAACAAAACAAGACAAGACACCAATAAACCTTAAATAAATCGAAGCACAATTAGACTACAATAAAAGTAAAACGAAACGGAAAACAACACAATATCGCTGTAAGAGAGTAAATGAAATAACTTGCAATATTTAAACTTAAACATCATCTCGTTTGCCCCAGCGGGTTGGAAATATATTTAGCGCTCTAGTTTAAGCCTAACTAAGACGAACATCGGTTCCATACATCAATTGGAATTCCGCATTAAACGATTTCTGTTAAAGCCTAGACTGATTTTAGCCATACATTTAAGCCTAAATAAAACTTAATAGAAAGCATTTTCACTTAACTACTTGACTATAATATCGGCTAGATGACTGGCTTGGCTTCCTCCTCGGAGTCGCTGTGATCTGCAAGAGATTTTGGGAGTGAAATCAAGAGGGTTCTAGTTGACATATATTAAGGTTGCCGGCGTACTTTGTTTCTTGGCTTGTTGCTTTTTATTGGCCTTGCTTTTGCTGCGATTTTGTTTGCCCTTGCCGACCTTCGATGCGGATGCCTCCGAGGGTGTGGGCAGTTCCTGGGAGTCCTCGTCCTGGGGCAGCCAACTGCTGGAGTCCAGGGGGGCGTCTATAAAAGGGTGGATCATCCATGAATATTGCATTGTTCCATGGCCAGATTATGTCGAACTTAGCTCACCTGTCTCCTGCCTGGAGGGCTCTTCCTCGACCGCCATCTCCTCAACCATTGGCTTTGCAACGGCCTTGGCATCCACATCCATTTTTTCACTTTGAGGATCCTGTGGTTCCTGCTTTTGGTGACCCATCAGTTTCCTGAAACTCAGCTTTTGCTGATTTTCACCAATGAGAGCCACCAGTCCCTGAACCAATTGACCGCCCTGCAGCCGACGCTCTTCGTCCAGCGACAAAGCTTTGCGTATGAAATCCACCAGGGATTTGGCGCGAGTCGCTGCATTGCGGGCACATTGCATGATTGTTCGGACATTGGTGGGAGCAGTGCCTCCGGCATTCAGAGTGCACAGTTCCTGGTACGAGTTAAAGCTCAGGACAATCACCGAATCGGCGGCGTTCTCCTCCAGCAGCAGTGGATCCACAATTGGCTGGGCACTGCTCTTGAAAATGCAATAGGTGACACTCACGGGATAGTGGAGGAATAGCAGAGGGATGAAATCCCGCTCCTTTTCCGTATAGATGCGCAGTTCATCGTCCGCAAACGTGACATCCGGTCGCCGGAAGTGCATTAATGCAGCCAAAGTGGCTATGGTGCTGGCATCTACGGAAAACAGCAGGGATTTAGTGATTAAACCATTAAGTAATACCAATCATCTTCGAATTGTCTTCTAAAACCATCTTAAATAAGTGTAATTTACGAGTAATGCTTTAAACTGATGATTTTTGAAGATATTTAGATCGCTTATCGCCTATTTGAAGAATAGTGCGAGGATCCTGGCAGATTGGTGCATTTACCATACAGATTCCCGTCGTGATTGAGCACATTGATGTCCACGCGGATGCACCAAACATGCTGCTCGGCTGCCACGCACAGGGACTCCAGGTCGACGCACCTGGAGCTGCGGAAGGTCCTTTCGAGCAGGGAGTTCAGAGTGAGGGACCTTTGGTCATGTGTGGACTGCACCTCGTCCAGGAAGGCCACGCCGCCGAGGTTCACGTTCAGCTGGAGCTTGCCCTCGTTGGGCCGGGATGTGGTCGGTGCGCCCAGGTCGCAGGTCACGTGGGTCAGCACCTTCGTGTCGCCCAGGGACACCGCCACAGTGCCCCAATCCGCGCCGAAGGTCAGCTCCACGTCGCGGCACTCGTTGGAGCGCCGGCCGTCGAAGCGCTGGTTCTGCTTCACCGCCAACTGGACGAAGTTCCGCTCCGGCTTCGACTTGCCCGGCTCGAAGAGATTGGCGTTCATAAACATCCTGCTTTCGTTTTGTTTTGGATTCGATTCGTCTTTTAAAAACGTGCAGACAACTGCTGCGGCGTTGCCACGTCGTTCAAAAAGTAAGCTGCTCCGGAACTAGTTGCTACAGAACTGGAACTACTTATGTGCGTATTAAAATTACTAATTATTATTTTGGAGTAGGAAATGCATTCGAAAGTACACAAAAAAACATGGCTTAGATCGTCATTGTGAGAAAATATCATTAAGTTAATAAAAATCGTTAGGAAACTTGAGTTTTGACTTTTTTATACTGCAAATTTTATTAGTTGGGCTGTCTTTTTTGTTAGTGGCTCACAAATCTTAAAAAAATAATGTTAATTAAATGTAGTTTATGAAGTATTATTGTTATATAAGTACATATATACATATAAATACATATTAAATGGCAACATTTACAAGAATATTTTTCACTGGTTCACAAATTAAAAACGAACTAGCAGACCAGAGAATATCTACCATTTAAAGTTAATATTATAAAAAAATGTTGGGCACAATATGTTGAAATAGTCGATTTTATTAGACGGTGTACTCTAGCATTAACCTTTTTTATTTATATTTATGAACCTACATGCAGATGGTTATGTTTTAGAACTAACGAATTTAGGAACTCCCTGGTTCATCGGATCTGGGCTCTTTATGAATATGAAAAGGTTTTAAATAGGTAAATTTATATACTACATGCAATAAAATACTTCATTTTTTATACAAGCCATTGGCCTCCATCTTTATTTTTAAGAACCCAAAATTCGTGACTAGTTCGCCGCTTCAGAATTCGTTACCAAAAATCGAACTAGAATGCCTGGCACTAGATTCGTTTGACAGTACTCGCCCATCTGGCAACGCCGTCGCTGAGTGTGAGTTCTTTTTTGTGCTGGTTTACAACATTAAAGTGCTGCTCGCTCGTCGTTCGTTTAATATATAAATTAGAATCATCTACAACCGGGCGGCCAGAGGAGCAATCGGCTAGCGAGGACGGTCAAAACGGTGGATTACCAACCGATTTCCTGGTTAATTCCAAAATCAAAACCAAGAGTTGGTCCAAAGTGCGTGCGAGTGTGTTGGTGCGTTTCGTTTCGCGTGTGTGTGTGTGTGCGTGTCGTCGTAGCAGCAGCAGCAGCAGCACCACCACCACCAGAAGAAGAACAAGCAGCAGCAGCAGGAGAAAAGGAGCAGCGGAAGAAGAGACGGTAGTCCAGGCATTTGCCGGATCGGGAAAGGAACCGTAACTTGGGACACACTCGCCCCGACCTGACCCGAAGGGAGAGCGAGAGAGAGAGAGAGAGTGAGACGCAAAGAGAAATGCAACAACAACCGGAGTCGGGCGGAGAGGAGAGCTGGCTGGAGGAGCAATGTCACCGCGAAATCCACGGCCAGCACGACGAGTTCGAACGGGAGTATGTGCGTCAGCGGGACAACAATCTGAGCACCGTGTGGGGAGCATTCCAGGATTCGGCCACCGCCGTAGCCCAGCTTTACAGAGGTGAGGGGGCTAGAGATCCCGTTATCCCATTATCCCTTCCAAGGGCGTAGGCTTCGGCATCCATGCTTCAGCATATTCTTTTTTTTGTTTTTTTTTTTGTTACGGTTCTGTTCTTTGTGTTTCCATTCTGTCTGTCTATCTGTGTGTTGTTTGTTTGTGTGTGCAGTCTCTCTTCAAAAATAGTTTTGGGCGAGGTATTAATAGAACAGCAGGAAGAAGAAGAGGCAGCAGCCCGGCTTTCATGAAAATGCAACTCCCCTTCTCGCTCACTCCCCATACTACGCATTATCAAAATGCAGAAAGGGCTATATTGTTGTTGTTGTTGTTGCTATTGTTATAAGTGGGTTGGGGCAGGGGGAGATGCAATAGAACAGGGAGCTAAAGTAAAAGAGAGAGAGGTCTAGAAAAGTGTGAGATGGCGAGAGGCAAGTGCAATGGAAAGGGAATAGGGAGAGGATGAGGATGAACACAGGCAGAGGCGTCGCCTCAAAGAATTTGTATCCCCTTTTTGTTGCTGCTGCTGCTGTCTATTTTGTTGTTGTTGTTGATATCATTAATCAACATGTGCGTGCGTGCAGACTCATCTGACTGCCTGTGTTTGTGTGTATGTGAGGGTCGAACAGCTGTTTTGCTTTCGTCATTGTTTTCGGCTTGCGAAATGAGAAATAGGAAGGGAAAATAGATGGAAGATTAAATCTCTCTCTCGCTCTTTGCTGCCCAATGTATTTTTTGTATTTCATTGCAAATTACATATTTTAAGAGCCTATTGCCATCCTACTTGCACCGCTTTCTTTCTCTTCCTCTGGGTCGATAGCAGCTCTACTCGTTCTCTCCCTTCCACTCTGCCCCTGTCTCTCTCCCTCTTCCTCGTCCTTTTTCATCCTTTCGTGCAGCAGGTGTGCAAGGAGCAGGGGAAAGAGGAGAGAGAGAGAGTGGGAGAGGACCGCAGGGAGTAAACGATCGACGAGTTCTTTTTGTTTACATTCCACCTATAAATTGTTTTTGCAATTATCTTAAGTCGGCCATCTTCCATTCCACTTTGTGGCCAGTTAAACAAGTGTCCCTATGTGATAAACGTACCTGCCAAAATGTATCTCAATCGTTAAAATGCAGGAAGGAAAATCGACCAAAGTATTGCGTTCAAATCAACGGATTTTCATTGTTATTCTATTGTTTTTCAATAAATCTTATGTACAAACATAAATGAGATAAATACTAGTTTCCTATTCTAGGCCACGTATTTCTAATATCATAATTCTAGGATTGCATAACAAATTAGACAAACAGTTGCCTGGAAAACAAAAAATAAGAACAGCTTTAAAAAACCAATTTTTAATAAATAAGCCTCATTTACGATGTGAAAATTCCGTCAAAACATTAGAGTTTTAGTACATGTTACGATAAGGACAAGATCTTAAGAATGGCTCAGTTTATTTTTTGTAAAATATTAAAAAGTGCATGAATACTTACATTTAAAGATGCCATATTTATATAAAACGTAATGTTTATTTATTTAATCTCAGGCTAAAAGGCTATTGTAAATCACCTATTACCCGTGTATTTTTTTGCAGCTATAGCTACATTTATCTAGACATTAATGATATTTCCCCTTTTCCTGCAGAGCGCTCATCGAACACATTTTCCTCAGACACAGGCGCTCTTTGGCTGCCCTTCCAGACCGCAGCTGGCACTGTAACAACACTCTACAAAGGTGGGTTCAAATCGTACACTCATTGTAATCTTGCATAACTAATTCCTGTCCTTCGATCCCATCCAGAATCATGTGATGGTCTCAAACGCACCAGCGACGCTGCCATTCAGTGTGGCTACCAAAGACGCACTCGCGAATTGGCCGATTGGGCGCGCAGCAAAAAACGCCGGATGATACGGCGCGAGGATCTGCTGGCCTATTTGGCCGGAAAGCCCCTACCGCCATCCAACTCAAATCCACATGCCAATCGTCGGTGAGTCGCCGTTTCAATTTGGCCCGAACTTGCCCGACTAAAGACAGTTTCATCTCTCTGTTTCCATGCAGCTCACCAAAACCGGAGCACCATCACCAGAGCGGTAGCGGCGGCTCTGGCCTGGGATTTCACAGCTCCGGACTGGGTCTGCCCAGTGGTCCGCCCACAGCCGCCGGCGGCGGACACCTGCTGTCCGCCGGAGCAGCCGGTGGCCGTCAGGAGGGAGGGGCCGGTGCCCCTGGCGGTGGAATCGGCGATGACTTGCACACCTTTAAGGAGGCCTTGGTTTTGCGTCCACGGTTAGTTGAACGGTTCGCCAAACATTTTATCCTTACTGCGGCCATCATTGAAAGATGATTCATCTTTTAGTTAAAGTTCATCTTATCTTGACAGAATTTTGTGTAACTGACGTAGACGAGTCAGGAAACATGAGATTGCCTTTTTTGGCAATTGCATTGAATACTGGTTTAAGCGATTTTTCCGTAAAGTAAATGCCTGAGGTTAAAACAAAATAGAAAAAAAAAAACATAAAGTAACTGCATTACTTTTCATATTATTAGAACCAGCAAATAAAGGAGGCTAACTAGGGCAAGCCGAAATTTATACATGTTCAAAGCCTCGCAGCTTATTCCGCACAGAGGTAGAATTAAATTTCATTGTCAAATTTCTCATTAACTAAGGAAGATATACAAAAAATTGTTTTCAGTTTCACCTAGAAGTATGTTTATTTAAATTAGGACATTTTTTTTTATTTTTTAAACTAAACATGTCGCAGCATATTTCGTGCTAGCAACATAATCCTTTAAATTAGTGTTAGAACTTACATGAAAAATGTTGTCAAGCTTCTGTCATGTTTGAAATTATCTTTAAAATATGTTCCCAATAGAAAACCCCACTTTATTTGGGTTATCGATTTTATAATGCCATAAAATAGTCTTTTATAAGGAAGTCTGATCCCTACAAACGTACAATTTGTTATTTATTAATATTAATAATAATAATAATAATTAACAACAAAAGCTTAATTTTAAATTGACACCAAATAATTACACAAAATGCAAAGCTTTAGAACGATAGGCTTAAAACAAAGAGACTAGTAGTTTTTGTGAAATGTCTAGATTGACTTGGATTTTTATGCTGATCAGAATATGTCAAATAAAAATATTTCTTAACGAGGTAAGGAGTCGTGACGATCGCACCTTCACATAAAAAAGTTCTGATATACAATTTTGTGACGAAAAATGGTTGTACATTTGACTAAGTAAATACACTTTCTAAAATGTTTTCATTCTGCCCGCTTCAGCAAAATAGTTAAGCTTCTCGCGTTCGAAGGTATTTTCAATTGCAGCGTGCCGAATGAAAATATTTTAGAAAGTGTAGAATAACTTTTGAACGGAGCATTGAATTTTAATAAATGAGGTGTCAGTTGACGCGTCTTCTTAGAAAAAAACTAGGCTAATAACCTGGGGCAGCTTCAATAACCAGTTAATACTGTCTAATTGAAATGATCTAATTAATGTTCTATATATTTCAGTGGCCCGGAACTATTTGCATTTGTTGCCAACGAAATAGCGCGCCATTGCAAGCGTCCCGGCAGTCCCATCGACGACAAAATGGATATTTGCCACTACAGCAGTAAACGCCAGCGCTTCATGTAATCCAATACCAATGGCGAACCCAGCCCAAAGCAAAGCTCCCGGTCATCAAAACACCAATGCACTTCACCATCTGGAATCGAAAAAGAAACACTGCGCGGGAAAATGTATTGAACGGCCGATTTGATGTCAAAGGCTTGCGAAACATAAAATGTACATTTATGTTTAGTTTTTCGGTTTATAGTGGCCTACCATTTTTTTTTTATAAATAACCCTTTTTCCTCACTCCTTGCACATACATACAGCAAATGTACGTAAAACACACAAATATCACACATGAAAATAGTTAAGTTATGTTTTAGTTGATAACACTTAAGAAAAAGTCATGCTGATAGTAGTGACAGCAGAAGATTTATATGTTGAATACGATAATGCCGCATATCGGGCACTATTATACAAACTGTTGATCATTGTCATCATGCATTGCACGAAACGGAGTGAAAAGTTTAGGAGTACGATATATGTTATATGCCAGCTGTGCGTCTGAGTTAAGATTAAGCGAAGCAGTAATAGTGAAAGGTATTGTAAAATGTAAATCCCCTTTTTTTCGTTATACAAACCACAAATGAAGCTGTGTAAATAACAAAAATTAGAGACACGATAAGAAAACCCAGACAGAAATATAATGTTACGTATATATACTATTTGTATATGCTACTTAAAGTCGCCTATCCCGCCTCATTTCATCCAATTTTCGAGTCCTAACGCAGCTCAAGATGCTATATCTATGTGGTGTCTTCCCCCCGAAACAGAAAACTAAATTCCACCTTGCAAAATCTAATCTAAAACGATGAAAGTATTCCCATAACTGAACGAGGGTGAATAAAGCAGAAACGAAGAACTTCGATCAAACCATTGCTGATTGATTGGTTCCAGGTCTGTAAAACCAGTTCCCCGAAAATTGATCTAACTATACGGGCGAAGTGGAGCCTGCAATGCCAATGGTTTGATCGAGGTATAGAGGTCGCTAAACCCCAAATGAATACTATGATGAACAATCTGTGGTGATTGTAACTTCAAGCTAGCCAGGTTATACCATATACACAACATATATTTATGTATAGCTATGTATATGAATAGCATACGATGATGTAATATTGATCCACGTAGTTCGGCATATGGAGTAATGAACAATCCGGAAGCAAAAGAAGGAACAGAAAGCTGGCTAAATCAATTGTATACCGGCGCGAAGTCAAGCGGCAGTCGAGAGTCGGAAATAAAAGTCCTATGAAAATAATTCGTTGTAATTATATGTACTAAAACCTAATGAATTATTTAAAAAAAAAGAATACATAAGAAAATTGAAAAAAAAAGAAAATCATTAAAAAAGGAACAAAACAAACTACAAGGAACCCGAAAATTGTAAGTTAAATAAAAACGTATGAAAAAACAAAGAAAATTAAAATAAATTTTGTTTTTATTCAGCAAGGGGAGTGAAAATTTATTTAGAGACCAGCATTAAATATTTATTTACTGAAAGGAAAATAAAAAACAGCTTAGTTTTTAAACTTCCAATCCCTTTTTTTTTTCAATGAAATAAATAGCCTCTGCAATTTCACATTGAAATTCATTGCTATTTTTATTTCGTATTTCATTAATATTAATTACACTTTGTATATATCTTGTATATATATATATGTATGTGTATATAATTTTATTTTCATGTAAATTATGTTTCGTTTGTTGACTGCTCAAAGCTGGCGAATATGTTACTTTCGAAGGTTATCTCAAATGAGCAACGAAAAAAAACTGGAGCTCTGGGACTCTCCACCATCTATGAAAACAGCACGTTTCACAACTATAAGTAACGTTCTTATCGAAGGATGTTATATTTTGAAAAATAAGTTTTCGCTTAAATTCTGAAGAGTTCAGTTTTTAAAAGGTTAAAGCTTTCAATCGGATATATATACCTGTTTTTAATTAGAATAAATCGATTTTATTTGAGATACTTATGATGGGCTATTAGAAATTCCGAATATAACATTTATTTATACCAAAATCAAAAATAATAACCATAGTTTGTGATATACATCCATTAAAAATAAATGAAAATTACAAAAAAAAAAAACAGCAAAGATACCTATTAAATATTACGAAACCCGCTGTCTCCAGTAGAAATGTGATAGGGGTTTCATAGATAAAGCGATGAAAATGTGTGCCAGATGCAGCTCTTATTATAAACATTTATGGAACAAATAGAACTCCTTTTTTTTTATAGTTTTTCTGATTTTTGATAATCTTTCAACAGCAACAGAAGCAAGTGACCGGAACACAGAGTTTCGTCTAGCATAGTTGTAGGATAATGATTTGGGAGTGGGGGCAATTTCTTGGGGATCAAACAACAATTCATAGTTAGCAAGATTTCCTTCTCTACAATTATGTGGTTTATTAAATACATATGGATATTTCTTCATATTGTATATTATATATAATTCATTTGATTTACTTAATTGCTATGCATGTATGTGTCACTTTTAAACAGAAAAAAAAATATATTACCGTGTTCCCGATTGCTATTCTTTCAAGATTTGTGGGATCGAAATTACTATGTTTTAATTTGTAAATTGAACTTTCGATACATTGCATTCGGCATAGTAAAACGGCTAACAAATCACGATCTATGGCATATCGATTCGTGTTTTCTATTTTTGATTAAACCAATTTCGATCTCACATGATTTAAAGGAAGTCGAAAACGGGAACAGGTTGATAGATCTGTATAACTTTATGTATTCCATTTAAGGTAGGTGTGAAACAAGTTGATCAGGGGGTATTTGGAGAGTTAACAATAAATTAAATTGGTATGTAATGCGTCCTATCTCTCAACTGCGGAATGTCCTTTCACGTGCGTGTATGTTCGTGTGTAAGTACTCAAAATTTGAATATTTCACTTTAGTTTAGTTTTTGCAGTGTTCGTGTGTTCGTATATAACTTGATTTAAACTTAATTTGCATTTTTACTTGCATTATCTCGACGTTAACAAATTACATTTTAGAATAGTTTCCATACAAATTATCGTTATCTTCATTTATACAATTAACAACCAGGCTAAATAGTTTGCTACCAATCCCCGCCCACTGAGAACTTGTCCCACTTTCATCTATATCCACCAATTAGAGCGGGACGCAAAATTGGAGATGAGAAGAGGACAAGTGGTGGACGGGGAAACTAATACACAATTTCAATTTAATTAAAAAACTTTAACTTTAACGCGTGACGCCTATGCTGAATGATCTGTTCAATCTTTTGGTCGTATTTAAAACGAAAATAATAAGCTTGCAAAAAATGGTGAATAAAAAAACATCTGAAGAGTCTTAAACATAAAGTTCTGGGGGTAGAGACGCAGCAGCAGCAGGAACAGGAGGATGTCTATCTAGAACTGCACCCAGTTGGCATTGGCCGAGTTCTGTTGTCCTTGGTTGCCACTGAAAAAGGGAATTTTTTATTAAAATTAATAATATTTATATACAAACTGTATGTAAAGATAGCATTATTATGAAAAGTCTGAAGAATTCGCGGTTACGATGCACACGCGGTAGAAGGAGAGGAGCATTTTAAGCCAATGTTATCATATGTGAATGTCGTACACGCGAAATTAGGCTTCCACGGAGTAAGCAATCGCCTGTAAGCACTCACCCGGCGGATGCATAGTCGGTCCATTCGGATCCTCCAGCGGCGGGTCTGTGGGCGGGCGAGACGCCGGGACTTTGCCGTACCGTCGTGACTGCGGCGGCGGCCGGTGGTGGTGCAATCTTGCCGAGACCGCCAGGCGGCGGAGGCAGGACGCCTGATGAGCCCTTGTTCTTGCCAGTGCGCGAGGGTCCCTCGGAGCCGTCCTTTTTCTAAAACAATAATGGGGACAATTTATCTTAAATTGAGTGAACAATTTTTGAAGCTCAAAACCACATTCTTCTTTCGTTTATAAACCATAATCATAATGATCAAATTTCAGCAGTTGAGATATGTAAGCTGATTCGACAGAATGAAAGGAATGAGCACATCTTCATCTAGATGGCGTTAAAAATGAAAGGTTGCATTTTAAAAAGATTGACAACAACGTAATTGAGACTGATAAATGGCAAACAGTAAATCTATTTTTATTTTCAACATTCCCTAAAGAGTTTTTAGATTGTGTTTTCAATCGGTTTAGGATTTGACCCATGTAAAGGGTTAATATCCCGATATAATATAGTTATATGGCTTTCAATTTAAATGCATTTCTTAGATCCCTGGCAGTTGGACCTACCGTTATCCTCATGTTGATCTTGATGGTCTCGCCCTCCTTGAACCCGAGATCCAGCTCCTGCTTGGGCTCCGTCTTCTCCTTTTCGATTTGCTCCTGGTTCTTCACCCACTTGAAGTGATCCTGCAGCGCCACATTCAGATCGAAGGAGTCCGATCGATCGCCGAATCCAAGGCCAAGGAACGCCGATCGCCCATTATCGTCCTGCACCCGGATGACAAAGTACCTGGAGCTGTCGGAAACCGCCTCGATGGCCACGCCGGGATATGTGTCGATGGGGCAGTTGGCGAACAGGGCGCCACTGGTCTTGTCCTCCAGCTTCAGGATGACGGCGGTGCCCTTGGCCACCAGTCGCATCCTGCCCGTCCAGGTGGGCTCCTTTAGGTTCCAGTCTGCCGCCCTGTGAAGGTTGAACAATGGCAAATCAATTACCAGAAACTAAACATTTCATTATTTTCATTTTCTGCGGCAGTGGTAAAAACTATGATAGTGCAACTTTCATTTACATATAACTCAGCTATATAAATCTTGCAGAACATGACCGACATTTGCTTTATCTTTTTGTTTCCTATGCAAATTATCAATTTCCTATTGTAAGTAAAAATATATGTATATACAGTATTATCTTCGGATTGTCTCAGTTATAAGGAGTATTTACTTGTTCTATTCAGTATATTGAATATTCATATTATTATCTTCGGAGTGTCTCAGTTATCAGGAGTAGATACTCGTTTTATTCAGAATGTTGAATATTAATTTTATTATCTTCGGATTGTCTCTGTTATAAGGATTAGATACTTGTTCTATGCAGAATATGGAATATTAACACGATTCCTATAATAATGCTCCAAATGGGATCATCATGATGATTTTAAATGTTCTTACATTATGATTCTGAGATGATAAATGCAATGGGGATCGTACATGTAGCCGATAATATACCAACATATCTCATACAATAGAGATACATAATTGATGAATGGTTATTTACTACTTGGTATATATGCTATAAATTGTACTAGGAAAACCCGGTAAAATGTGGTTCTCGTAGACTAACTATCTCACCAGTCTACTAATCAATGGGGTTTCAGAGGGATATACTCTTTTGGTAATACCCCACACTCGAGGTATTCGATTAATTTGTGTGATTTGCTCACCTGAGCGCAGTTAACTGTGAAATAAACAGCAACAAAGGGAAAACAAAGAGAGCAGCAATAGCAACAATTACACACACGCCAGCGGAGCTTTTTCTATTTTCCCCCTTTTTTTTTTTTCTTTGGATACGTGTAAGTAAAAATGTTCAAACACAATAATTGCACGGAAAAAAAAATCAATTGGAATTGAACTTCAGAGGCACGGGAACAACAACAACAACGAGTCGGGGTGCCTTTAACCTTGGCTAAAAAGCATAATTAATGCATTCCTTGCAGCCCCCAAACACACACGATAAATAAATATATATACACCCACTTACATACGTGCATATATATGTGTGTGCAATGTGGGGGCGTTGAAATGCACGAAAAACTTTCAATTTTTGGACTTTAAGAAAGGGGCGAAAAAAAGTAGTCACCGTTTTTCCATTCCGATTTGTCGACTCACCTATAGCCTCGATTGCTCGCACGGGGCGGTATTTTGTAGATAAACACCTCCGGCTTCACGATCAGCACACTTTCATATTCCATCTTCCTCGAAATTCAACTATTTTTGATTTTGTTTATTATCTGAATTTTGCCAAGTGTTTTTTTTTAAGCTTTTTAACCAGTGTGACCGTCGAGCGACGGTTTGCTTATACCAGATGACCCGCAAAAATATACTAAGTGGGACTTAGTTAAAACTAACAAGGAGAAAATATATATTTTGTTGTTAGTTAACAAAAGTACTTCTTTATACCGGTCTTAGATCGTTGTATAGATGATTGTTTTAGAGCCCTTTGTGGGCCACCAAAAATAAAAATTAAACCACTACATAATTGAAAAAAAAAAAAACAATAATAAAATATTTTTATAATGTCGATAAGGATAAGATTGATTAATAATTCGTATTAAGAAAATTTAACTCTAGTTTTTCAACTGTTATATTTGGTTAGTTGTTACTTTAGTATTTTTGTTAGAGGCATATTTGAAAAGGGCAGGCACGGTCACACTACACCATGGCGATGAACAATCGAGTGCGAATTATTGTCGTTGGAGATTCGGGTAAATAATGGCCACAAACGGCTCCGATCAATATCCACCGCCCACTTATCCCGCCGAGCATCGGCTCCTCCCTCACCAGGTGTGGGCAAGACCTGCCTGACGCACCTGATCGCCCACAACGAGTCGCTGATCCGACCTGGCTGGACTGTGGGCTGCAACATTCAGGTGAGGATCCACGAGTTCAAGGAGGGAACTGCCCGCCAGTGCCCTTATTTCGTGGAGCTCTTCGATGTGGGAGGATCGCTGAGCCATAAGAACACCCGCAGCGTCTTCTACTCGGGCATCCATGGAATCATTCTGGTGCACGACCTTACCAACGGCAAGTCGCAGGAGCAGCTGCTCGATTGGCTGTACGAGATCGTCAACAAGGAGGGCAAGGATACGTACAAGGCGCGGGGCAGCTCCCTGCCCCCATCGCCAACCACCCCGCTGAGTAGCTTCTCCTCGAACACTTCCGGCGCCGACGGGCACATCCGATTCGACATGGAGGAGTTCATGGGCGCAACGCAAACGCCCATTCTGGTCATGGGCACCAAGCTGGACCTCATCGACGAGAAGCGGCATCCGAAGACGTCGTTGAAGAAGGCAGGCGGTATAGGTGAGTCATTTATTTGTCGGCCAGGAATATGTAAAATGCACTCCCTTTGATATCTTAGCCGACCAATGTGGTGCCGAGGAAATCTGGCTGAATTGCCGGGACATCCGTAGTCTGGCCGCGGGAACCACCGATGCCGTGAAGCTATCCCGCTTCTTTGACTGCGTGATCGAGAAACGCGAATCCCTGGGCGGCAGCGGCAGCAACAGCCAAGTATTTGGAATGACCGGGTTCGCTAGTTCACCGGGCACTCCGCCGGACAGGCGTCGTTTTGGCCCGACAAGCGGCAAACTGGAACCAAGCGCCGTTCCCCTTCTGGAGACCAACGACCTCAAGTGATCAGTGCATTCAGTGTTGGCTCTAAGTTAAATTGTACATATATTTCGTAAGAGAATCATTAAAGTCTAAATGCAATAGTTATACATATTTTGTAATTTAATTATTTGCATATTTCGCACATTTGTCTGTCAAATTAGATCTGAAAACATAAGTTGGCTTTTATAAAGAATACTTACATTTATAAAACAATTAAAAGTATTTTTAACATTTATTAAACCTTGCCTCAAGCTTGTCTAGTTTTATATCAAAGAATGCTTTCATTTCGTTTCGAATTGTTTGAAAATTTTCCCTAAACATATTCTTTTCTATTATACTCTTAGACCTAAGTGATTAATATAAATGCCTTGTTTGGTGGATCGGCTACTTGGCAGTTCATCCCGCCTTGAGCATGTCGCGATACCAGTCGGGGAGAATTTGGTGTTCCGCTCCGTGCAGCACTTCGTAGTTGGCCCGTCTGTTTTGGAAAGTCACCTGGACCACGGCAAACGGATCGTCAATGGCCACCAGCAGCTCCTTAAGCTTGCGCAGGAACTGCTCCAGGAACCAGGCCATGGCCGATGGGTTCCACGGCTTGTTGCGGGCCAGCGTGCGGACATCGAACTCCTTGATCTCCTGCACCATGCCCCTATTGTCGCGCAATCCCGCATAGATCTTCTTTATGCCCACAAGGAATGACTGGCTCCACCAGTTGGCTGACTTGTAGTTATCAAAGCTGCGCTTTTGGTTGGAGTTCATATTGTGTGCGGTGGTCTTTAGCTCCACGAAAGTCAGTGAGTCCAGCACTTTGGGATCTTTGAAGTCTCTAAAGGGGATGAGATAATTTGAAGTTGTTAGATTGCAACCAATTAGCGAATGCATGCCTGGAATACTCACACCGGCACCTGGCTGTCCACACAGTCCATCTCGGCGCCGTAGAGCAGCCTCATTCCGGCCAGCTTTCCACGGAACATGCCCATGAACTCCTCCGCCTCGTTGACCGGCACATTGGTCACCGGCTTGCCCTGCGCCTGGGCGCTGGTGACATACTGCTCGAACTTGAAGCCCCAGGAGCACATGTCCTTCTCGGCCTCGGTCATGTTCTCGTTCTCCAGCCGCTGCTCCGGCGTCTCCTCCTTGGCCATGTAGACGCTGCCGTTGAGGAGTGTGGCCTTGATGCGAAATTCGCGATAACGCTCATATGGCATGCACATGATCTGCCTCAGAATGCCGCGCAGCGTTACAAAGTCAATGTCCAGGCCCAAGCTTCCCGGAACAGATTTCAGCGGGCGGAGTAGCTGCTCCTTGTGGTGCTGTATGTAGATGAGCGCGAATTCCAGATCCTTGACCGCGAAATCCGCGGATTTACGGATCACATCCGCTATTCCAGCGTTCAGATCGAATGGCAATGGGGGCCACGGTGGCCCCACCAAATAGCTGGCGCCGCTGTCGTCGTCCACATAATCCCGGCGAGCGTCGATGCTGCAGACGCCGATGCATTCCGGCCGACTTATCGACGGAAACTGCCGGTCGAACCGGTCCCCGAGCCGCTGCCAGGGCACGTTGATAACCCCTGATTTTGCGGCCATGCTCTTCTCTTCAGGATCTTCGCGTCCTATCAAATTTCCCGGAAAAAGGAAAAGGTAAATGCAAACACTCAGTGTGACCGTCGCGAGGTCGGAAGTCCGATGCACTTTTGTATTTAATACTAGATTTGATTTGTTAAAACACAAATAAAATACATATTTTTGAAGAAAACTAAATTAACAACTAATTGTGTTGATTCAGAACATTGTGAATTGTCACGTTATTAAAAATAATTAATAAAATTTTTGTGGTTATTTTAATAAACCGATACAAAATAAAATTTAGTCGCGATTGGATCTTGAGTTCTGCACACTAAGTTTATTGTTTTCTAAATTCTTGTATTTGAGTTATCTATTTTGTTTTGCATTTATAAATAATTAGCTAAAATATTTAAAGTATTTTATTATTATAACTGTCAGTGGAATAGTTGGTTTTCCGCCAGGAGCGACGGTCACACTAACGCACCAAAATACAAATTGTTTTGTTTGTTTGGTGCTATAAACGTGAGTGGCCAATGAAGCATCTATTGGAGGACCCGTTGGTCCTGGCCGGCCTGCAGCCGCTGCCGGAAAAGTCCGGTATTGTGGAGGATCGACAGGAGGCGGCCAGGAATCCTGCAGCAAACTCGGCGCCCCTTGACGGATTGCCCGATTCTGGGGAGGATTCGCAGCGTGAAGACACTCTCTGCAAGTTGGCCTGCAGCCTGCACAAGTTGTCCAAGGACGATCACATAGTCATTGATCGGTAAGTAGCCATTCTTCAATTAGGCAGCCCAACTTATTCACACAGTAATCCTGTACAGAAAGCGCAATCAGGTGATTCGCACGGATGCAGTGACCCAGCAGATGACCATTTACCGCTGCCCGGACCCTATTGGTATGGGAATTCGTCCGCCCACGGCAAAAAATGTCCACAATCCGCCGGCCAAAGTGGGAAGACCCCTGAAGAGGGCCAGCCCAGTGGTAATCACAACTCCCGCGCCCAAAAAACATTCGCCGGCGGAGGAGAAACCTGCCGCTCCTGAGCCACACCGCACTCGTTCCGGTCGCCAGGTGCGCGGTTCCATGCCACAGCCCGCAGCCGTGATTAGTGCTCCCAATGTGGAGCCCAGTTCTGCTCAGATGTTTGAGATGCTGGTTGCAGATTTGCGGGACAAGGACTACCGGGCACCCATGCCCGAGCCAAAGACTAACGGCAGCATCCAAGAACCTGTTACACCGCCCACACCACGAGCCGTGCCCAAGAATGCCATTTGTCCCGGATGCGGGAAGATATTTCTGGGTCGCCGGCTGCAGCGTCACTATGTCAAATTCCCGGAGCACATGCCGCGTCTTGGCGAGCAACCGCCAGCTGTTGCAGCAGGTGCGCCTCCTACCTCAACGCCTTCGCTTTTTGGCCTCCTAACCGCCCAATTGCAGCGGCATTCGCATCTCAGCGAGGAGCAGCGCTCCGATCTCTTCCTAAACGAACTGAACGACTTTGTGGAGCAGCTCCAGCTGCGTAGCCAGCGGCTAATACGGAATACCTCAGGTTTGCACTTCGTAAATGCTCGGGTTGCACGAGTTTTGGGCATACCCGAGGGTCAGTATGCACTGGATATGTCTGCCATGGAATCGCCGCAGGCTCCCATGCCAGAGCCAGAGGGTGGAGCTCTGGTTGCCGGTGGCGTCGGCGGTGGAGCCCGTAATCTGGTGGTCTACGCCGAGTTGAGCATGTCGCTGGACGATCCGCTCACGGACGAGGCTGCGCAGCGACTGAATCTGTCCGCGGGCGGGCAACTTCATCCGCCATCGGAGGAGAGCCTACTCAGGAATGTCAGCGATCTCATGCAGCCGCCGGTGGCAGCTGCTCCTCCAACTGTAAATCATGGATACGATCATGCGAGCGACAATGCCGTGGAGGCCCTAACCATGAAGGAAACGCCCAACGCGGAAGCAATTCTAGATCTCAACGTGGACTTCTTTCAGTTCAATCCTAATTAGCCATGACATTGCATTTTTAGGGTTAGCCAAGCTCTGTGAATGGTTGGTGTTATTTATAATTTTGTTTTAAACTGAAAAAGAGATTATCATATGTATGCAAACTGGATTTTTACTTCCCAAACCTTAGAATCAATTAAAAATATAACATTTTTAATTTCTACATTTTGAAACTTAAAAGAGATACTAAAATATAATTGGTTTTTTTTTTGAAAAAGCATGAAATTTTAATACAACATGCAGTGATATACAAAGATAAAACATTTTAATTTTCTTATATGTATATATATATTTCAGAATGAAACTCAATGAAATTTAAAATTTGCATTAAATTAATTAACTTTTCGAAGAACATGTAAATGTACTATGTAAATATACAAGTAAGTTGGATAATTTTATAGTTTTTAAGCTTACTGATGCTTATGCTTAATGAATGAAAGTAATTGAAGATTTCAAAATGTTATTCGGTTTTTTTTAAAATATGATTTGCAGAATGAATGTAATCAGAAATTTGAATTATATTTCTTTTATTGAATGAAATTTTGAAGAGGATACATATGGTTTATGTAAATATACAACTAAGAGACGAATTATTCTTAAGATATATTTTGAATTTTTTTTGAAGATGGAAATCAAAACTGTATGAAACACTTGTATGCCCACGTACCACGAATGAAAATGAAAATATCTGGCAATAAATCGGACCAAGCTAATGGATGAGTGGTCAATAATGCTTGGTTGATTGAAATTGTTTATGAAGTACTTAACTGGCACACGAAAGATGTCCATTAAATAAATTTTGCAACAGTGTGTGCGTTAATATTTGCTAGAACATTTGGTGGCGATAAATCATCTTGACCAATTTAGTTTAATGTAGCTTTTGCCATGTGATGTTGCTTCTAGCTAACTATCCATTTTGCGATTACTACACAGAACTTTTTGAGATCAACGTATTGTAAATTTAAATGAAATATGCGAGACCTGATTGCAATTCTTCCGTTTTTAGACCCAATCGAAATTATTTATATGAAAAGTTCTATATGAGCTAGGAAACTCACCTAATTGATAGAAATAATGTAGATGTTTTCATTTTTTTTATTCACAACTAAAAATTTCTTTGAGTGACGACTGTGCGTGCATCCTTGTTTACATTTAAGTGTAAACTTTGCTTATGCTGCCATGCACTCGTATTTTCTGGCCATCTGCTTGATTTTCGAAAATTGCGGATTGCAAGAGTGGCCAAAATCAATTTGGTAGTTATCACAGCGAATGGACGACTCTGTTTGCCAAGGGTCAATATGATTAAAGCTGATGACTGCAATGGAAATGCAAGTGGAATCGGCAGTGACCTCTATAAATACTGCCGATCCGCCAAAGTCGGGATACAGTGCATCATGAAAAAGTTGACGGACAGCAGGCGGCGTCCCAGTGGCTCCTCGATGTGGAAAAAGGATTCCGGATCGGATGACGAGGAGAATACCATCTGTAGCTGTGCGGCGATAAAGAGAAGTGTGGTTTACTACCTGAAGAACAGCACTCTCCATGGCCTGAAGTACATCGCCGAGGAGAGCATCACCATTCCGGAACGGTTAATGGTTTTATAGTAACTTACATATACGAATCTTCTGCAGGTTCTTCTAATTTTGGGCTAAACATATCATTTTGAAAAGACTGAACGAAATTGAAAACGACAATAGAGCCAAAAAACTGTCCAAAACGTTTACGAACTTTATACATATCCCGAAACGATAATATGGATTCTATATGGACATTTGCCTTCCGCAGTAGGGACACACGGGAGGGAATTTATCCTTAGCATATATGGTCTTCGAAATGGCTTGGAGTTCCTTTACAACCGGCTTGAAATTATTTATTTCGGGAGATGGAGATTTTGTCATGGCCGCGGTATTAGAGAGCCACGAGTATGTGTTATTCTCGGATTCCATATTGAGTGTGCGTAAATTTATAAATTTTACACGCGCCTATTTCACTGAATTGTTGTTTCGTTTAGAAAAATTTCTCAACTTTTTGTATTCCAAAATAATTTGTAGTTGTGTGTCGTACCGATGTCGATGTCTAACTGAGCTAGGCAAGGGGTCATCGCTCAAGTGTAAACATGACACAGATCTCTCAGGTCACTATATCAACGGATTTCAAAATTTTTTGTTTTTATTTGTATTATACAAAAATTACATACTACACAGAGAAAATTCTGACGTTCTCATCTCAGTTGAAAATGTTCTTATAAATAGAACGACATTTTTAAGTTAAAAATGTCTTTATTTTGCTCGAATAAAGTTGAATTGGCGGTATTTAAGTACATTGTATGTACAAATAAACTATTAGTTCAGTTCTTAGTGTATACTTATCAAAAAGTTGTTAAATAAACTCAATTTAACTTTTCTCTTCTCACCATCTCGTTCTGATATTGATACCAAAATGTACTTACACGGTTTTTAAGAACGAATGTTCTCAATTCAAGAAAAAATGTTCTCAATTCAAGAAAAAATTTTCTCAATTCAAGAACAATGTTCTCGATTCAAGAACAATGTTCTTAGATAGTTTTCTCTGTGTAGCAATAACTAATTGTAAGTCATGAACAAATATTTATTTGGAGCTGATTGGGATCACTTGGAAAGGAATCAGATCTTAGCAAAAACCAACAATAGTAAAACCATGGAATTTTTATCTTTACTGGTTTGGGCTCTGCATCGATTCTTAAAAATTAAAAGAGATTTTTATATATACATATAGACAATACATGGTGGCTCCCAGCTTTCTTATTTTCAAAATAAATATTTTCCAAGCCTTAGAATATAAAATCGATTCCTATTTCTTTTTTCAGGGTCTTCTTCGGCATCGCCTTTGTGCTGGTGGTTATCCTTTCCGGGTTTTTCATCTCCAACGTGTACGTGAAGTGGAGCGCTTCGCCCATAATTATTTCGACCAGTGCCAAACAGAAGTTGACCAGCAACATGCCCTTTCCGGCGATTACGATCTGTAATCTCAACCAGGCGCTGCTCAGTCAGGTGGATAGTATTCCCCGTAGCAGCACCAATTTCTCCCTGCTGATGGGTCTGTGCGACCAGGGCGGGGATACGACCATCTCCTACATCGGCACCTGGAAGTACTTCAAGGCGATCCTGGTGGAGGTGGCCCAGCCGTGCGAGAAGATGCTGCTGTACTGCAGCTTTGGTTCGCGGGCGGAGGAGTGCTCCCTGCTCTTCACCTCGATCCTGACGGACGATGGCCTGTGCTGCAACTTCAATGCCCTCGATCCATCGTATCTCATCCGGAATTACAGCGACGATGTGAGATGGGAGCCGGCTCAGCCCAATTCCCGCTATGAGCCCATCGACTGGACCCCGGAGAAGGGCTATGCCCGCAAGTTGCCCGAGTTCTACTATCCGCGCACCTCGGGGGGCACCGGAATACGGATGGGTCTGACCGTCGTGCTGAACGCCTCCATAGCGGAGTACTACTGCACCAAGTCCATGAGTGTGGGGTTCAAGGTGAGACTGTGGAGTGAATATTATATAATATATATTATATTATTATTGTATTATTATTATATTATTTCTTTATTATCATTATATTATTATATCAAAGTCAGAAACGTAGCTATCGTCAATAAATCACTAGTCAGTAAAAATAAACCATACATATATGTATAGATATTTGGGTTCTTAAAAATACCGGATGTATTTATAATAGATAATATGATTTTATGTTACGAATTTGATTTATATATTTTTTTAATTTAGCATTTTACCATAAATATATACATGTTTGTGTTCTTAAAAATAAATAATTTCTAAGGAATATAATTTCTTATAGATTTTTTTTAAAAATGTTGCATTTTAAGGTTCTTGTCCACAATCCTGCCGAACTGCCCAAGGTGAGCAACTATGGCTTCGTGGTGACAGCTGGACGAGAGGCCCGGATCCCCATCGAACCGGTCTACGAAGATGCCCTGCCCACGATACGATCCATCAAGAAATCGGTGCGTCGCTGCCTCTTCTCCGACGAGAATGATTTGGCCTACTACCGGACATATTCGCGCAAGAACTGCGAGTTGGAGTGCGAGGCCAAGTTGCTGCTCCGGGAATGCAGCTGCGTCCTCTACTACCTGCCCCGGATCGATCCCTTGGCCAGGGTCTGTGGACCCAACGACAACCAGTGCACGGATCGGGTCCAAACGGAGATCGAGTCCTCGATGACGAACCTATCCTGCGAAAGCTGCTGGCCGGGCTGTTTTGAACTCACCTACAAGGCAACGCTCTCGACGGCCTCGATTGTCTCGGATCCCCGATTCCAGGCCGGCATGAACCTACCCGATTATATTTTCCACGGACCATATAGCAACGCCAGCGAGATTTCCATCCTGCATTTCTACTACATGTCCAATATATTCCGCAGCACCACCAAGTCGGAAATGTTTGGCTTTACCGAATTCCTGTGTGAGTATTTTGTATGGTAATGATTGGCGGAGTATATTAAAAATTAATCAAAGAAGTTTTAAATGAAGATCATATTTTCTTATTTATGTATTTCCATTGTGTATGGATGGCTTTGTATTGATTGATATGGATTGAGCATAATTTTTTTAATATTTTATGAACATTTTTTTTATAATTAATATATTACTTACTATATTATAATACTAACATCCAATGTTACGATTTATGAATGAATAATTTCTAGTAGAAAGATATTATATGTAAACCATTTATTGGTTATATTTTTGAATTTATTAAAAATATTTAGCTATATTGCGCGTAAAGTTTTAGTTAAATGTTTAAATGCTATACTAATGTAAAGACTTCCATGATATCTTTCTTATAGCTAATACTGGCGGCCTTTTGGGGCTCTTCATGGGCTTCAGCATTTTCTCCGTGATCGAGGTTTTCTTCTACATCACTGTCCGTCCGTACTGCGCCTCCCGGACTCTCCGGCAGCGCCACAAGCGGCGTCTGGAGCAGCTGCGCTGGCTGACTCCAGTCCGGATGCCTGGCCGCAGAATTCTACGCCGGAATCGAGGCCTTCTCAGCCGGAATTCCAATCCCCCACCGCCCGCCTACAGTGATCTGCAGAAGAGCCGCGGGAAACCGGGAAAACCGGAGGCGAACAAGAGGAGTCTCTGGCAGACGTTGCACGTTCGCCCAGTGGACCGGGTGGATGTAGAACCACCCATCTATCCGTACCTGAATTGAGTACCCACAGGAAAATCTATTTTTCAGAATAAATATTACCTTATTGAATGATTTAAAACAGCTTTTAACTATTTTTTAAAAACAAATACTTAATTTTTTGAATGTATGATGGTTCTTAAAGGTTTTAGAAGGGATGTGTGGCCGACACATCACAACAATTAATAAGTAACTCTAAGAATTTGAGCACCAACATACCATCAAAGCATAAAAGTTCCTTAATACATCAAATTCCCAAATTGATAGTGCGGTTTCTCTCTCTGTAGCCACGTTTCCTATGGGAACATATATGTTCTTATTTATTGTTCTTGTAGAGTCCAATGTTTATGGCCCAGAAAACAGTGCAACAATAAATAGACCGGCGGCAAAAACAACACAAAAAGGCCAACGAACGCCGAATCCACGGGTGACGTGACCTCAGCGAGCACTGAAAAAAAATATTACCAGGAAATACAAAAATAACCCAGATTAATAACAAAATTAAGCTTTTAGGAATGTAAGAACAGTTATTCTTGGAAAGACAGGTGCCATGAAGTTCGTATTTTAATTACCACCAATATTTACCCACTTTTTCGCTGCGTGTTAATGAGTGGAATGTGGGGCTGTACCGGAAACTTGGACTGCGCCCACTGCGATTGCGGATATCGGATAATGGCGCTAATCGCCACGCGACTTCAATTTTAATTGAAACCTTGCTCAGTTTCACTGGCTGCCCTTACCAAGTTCAAAAAGTTGCTGTACTATAATATAAACTATAAAGTGTTTTTTAGAAAATATAATGTATATAGATTATAGTATTCCAAATTATAGAATTTGTTTTAGAAATATCTTAATTTACCAGATATATTTATATCTAACATTTTTTCTTATCTCATAATTTATTCAACTGTATGGTTATTAATATTAGAAAGTTCGATACTTAGTTACAATTTGCTTTCCTTAACAATATTATATTATATTATAATATTATATATATTATATCTTTCATATCCCTTGCAGAGCATCCAGAGTTCGCCTTATCAACTGACTTGCCCTGGTTTTGCTTTTGGCTTATTGTGTGCCAATTGAAACTTAATTGAGAGACAATTTTGGTATTGGCCAAATTTCGTTCCTGCTGTTGCTTTTGGCCAACGAAATTTGAACATGAAACGAGCAAGAATTTCACAGGGCTGATGTCACTTCATCGGTTTTTTCTGGGCTTTTACGAGCTGTTTGCCGTGGAGGGACTGATTGTGGGGCCCAGTGACACCACTCGAATCGAATGCTCTGTGGGATCTCCTGAAAATCCTCACCCATCAATGTCAAGTGGTCGAGTGTGTCTGTTTCTGCGAGTTCTCGACTTTACTTCTCACATCGCTCTAAGTACATAAGTGCCTCGTTTTGCCATTCCCCCACTATTATATTCTTTTATATTTAAGATACTCCCTCTTTTCTCCCTCCCTTTCCGCGCGGCATAGTTTATTTTCTTTTTTTTCTTGTGGTAAGCCCCGCCACCCCGCGGATCTTTATTACACGGCCAGATGGAATATCTCACATAGCGCTTTCAATTCTTTTTTCAATATTCAGTTTTGGTTCTTCGATTTTGGGATTTTCCTCCTTTCGAATGGGGATTGTAAACAAACAACATTGTTTATACGTTTAGTCAGTGAAGTAGAGGATAAACGGCATGGGGATATATGTATATCCAAGGATCAATGTTAAAGAAATGATTTTGGAATAGGGAATTTCTAGAAATACAGAATATTGTTTTATGTTTTGATTTAAAAAATGTATGATTAAATGCGCTTAGGCACCCCTTTATCCTAATAATACGGATGCCAACTACGCTACTTGTTGTCCAGCCCATAAACTCTACTTTCCACCATTGTATCTTGTCGGTCCGCATAATCTATGTCTCGGACTATATATCCATCTTGGAACATTTCACTTTCGCTGGCCGCTGCCTCCAGTTTAATGGGGATATATTTTATCCGGCCGTGATTCATGCGATTCATGCCACCGCAGACATTCCCGCAAACTAACAACACATGTTCTTCCCGGAATCGGGAGAACTATTTGCCGGAATGGATTAAATATTGTGGATTAGTTATGGACTTTTATAATATTTGACTGATTTCGTCTGCAATCCCTGGCTGTGTCGATGATAATCTGCCACTTTCCTTACTTTTCATAGTTTTTCTTTGAATAAAATTGTTCATACGCCCATTGGGTCTTGAGATGCTATTTTGTTTTTCATGTTTAGAGTTGTTTAACTGTGGTAAAATAAAACAATGACATGCATTGCTCACCTACAGCGACAGTCATTTCCTTTTTGGTTATTTATCTTGTTTGGGCAGTCTAGCTCGAAACTGTAACACAAGTAAAAGGAATTTCAAAATGAAATGGTGTTTAGAATATGACATTATGAACATTTCGGTCAGTGTTATAAAAAGGGAGCACATGTTTTGAAAAATTCCGCGGATTTGTCTAATCTAATCTTCGACATAGAATATTTAAAATTAGTAAGAATGATGTTATTTGTGATCAAGTCAAATTAAATAAAATTATAAAATATTATTTATTCCATTATATATTTTCATATGTATGTATGATATTATTTGTAATCAAGTCAAATTTAATAAGATTATAAAATATTATTTATTTCATTCTATATTTTCATATGTATATATATATTACTCATAACAAACATATATAGTTAAATTTAGATCGCACTGTAGCTTAAAAAACACAATATCTAATTAAATGTCCTCTAAATTGTTGGATTTCCTAAGCCTTACAGGTCCGTCGCGCACTGTATGTGGATGCTCGAATGTTTATGCTAACGGCAGCAACAATTGGCCGGTCCACGTGGGTGGATTTGGATTCGGATCTGTATATAGCTGCGGCTATAGCTATGAGGTGGCATGGGATGGTAATGGTAATGGTAATGTTAATGGGAAATGGGGCCGGGCTCTGCCGCTGCCGGCGTCGCTGCCGCAGAATCTCCGGACGGCATCTCCGGCGGAAAGTGAGAATTCAGTCGGAAACTGAACGTCGCGAGCGCCGCCGCCATCCAAAATTGTCGCTGCCACAGTCGCGGCAATAAGCAATCAGCAACCTGCAACCTGCCATCTGCAACCTGCAACAATCCAACTAAAATCACAATCGCAATAGAAATCCCACTCAAACACCTATTAAAACTTATTTAAGGAAATCCAATCGTGTCGCTCTCATTATTATATTTTTTTTCCAATTTTTTACTGTGCGTGCATCGGCATAAACGATTTGAATCGCCAGCTGGCGGCATCCGAAACCCAAAAGCTAGAGAGGAGGTGCTAATCCCACAAAGAGCACAATAAAATCGGAGAAAGTTGCAAAATGCATTCCACGGCATGCGGCGTAGGTGCCTCGGCCACAAATCTCTCAACACTGCAATCGTAAGTTCACCTGGGGTCAATGAAGTGTTGGAAAAGTGTTAAAATATTAATATCTTAAAATATTATATATAAGTGTCCGAACCAATTATTACTTATCTTACAAAGAAGATCAATAAGGTCAAAAGGATCAAATGAGCACTGCGACTTTATTTGTCATAATTATTTGTACAAAAACACCTGGGGTCAATGAAGTGTTGGAAAAGTGTTAAAATATTAATATCTTAAAATATTATATATAAGTGTCCGAACCAATTATTACTTATCTTACAAAGAAGATCAATAAGGTCAAAAGGATCAAATGAGCACTGCGACTTTATTTGTCATAATTATTTGTACAAAAACACCTGGGGTCAATTTAGTGTTGGAAAAGTGTTTAAGTATAAATATTTTAAAAATTTCTACAAAGGTGTCCGAAAAAAATATTATTTAACTTACAAAGAAGATCAATAAGGTTGAAAGAATCAAATGAGCACTGCGACTTTATTTGTCTTAATTATTTGTACTAAAATCATTATATTTAAATTTTTGTTTTATTTTCGGCTACAAGGTTTATATTTTTATATGCTTTACTTAATAACATAATGTATTCTTTCTGTTTTTAAGAAATTACTGAGTTAGCCTTTATAATTTTTAAAAATTATTTCAAGGTGTTTATTTTTTGTTTTCACCCAAGTGAAGTACCACAAACTATATATAACTAGTATAAACAAAGTTTTCGATATTTTGGTATGTGTTCAAAGGTAACCCAAGCGAAATGTTTACATAAGTATCTTCAAAACGTTTGAGAGAATTCAAGGTAATCAAAAAACCGAATCGTTTTGATATTGTTTACATTTACATGCCATTCAAATCTATGCCCATCCTTTTTTTTTCGTGTGTACGAGTGTTTCCTTTGGATATTTTTGTTGCTGTTGGTTCAAACTTTAAGTTTCGTGGATGTCAGTGGACCGCAAAACAATCCATCAAAAAAAATAAAGGAAATGCGGGGCGTGGAAAAACCAACAAGTAAAATTTTTATATTGTATTTAAGGCGGCAAGTCGGTGGAAATCTAGGGGGCGGGGTCACACGCTGGGCTGTAAAGTAGCTCACAAGAAGCGCAATGTAAACAATTACTCACTCCGCTCATTTCCCACTTTTTCCGCTTTTCCTGCCCATCGATGTGTGTCAGACGAACCGAAAATAGTTTTTCAGGATAATTCTGGGCGGCGGTGGCGGTGCGGGTGGGGGGCGTGGCATGCCACATGAAAGCGCAACAGAATGTGGAGCACTTCAAAAATAACAAAAAAAAAAAAAAACCGAAAAAGAAAACAAAAACATGGAGTACCAGAACAGAGAACATTTCCACGACCATTTAATGAGCCTGCCAAGTGCCCCCATCTCGAATTTTCTTTATTTTCCGGGGGTGGGTTATTAATAGGCAGTGCCAATCAAATTGTTGCCCAATTCACAAATCCAAGAACTGACAAGTGACAAGTTCAAATATGCACTCGAAAAAATCGAAGGAAAGGCAAAAATTTTTATTTCAAAGTTGAGCACAACAAAAATTTATATAAAAATGTATATGTATTCTATACCAATTGTATTTTGTTTTCAACAAGTTCTTTTATTAATTGTAAGTTCAAGACTCTTTTCATAAGACCATTTTTTATCGTATTCGCGGTAATCTATCTCGGGATTTAATAGAAACTTTGTATAACAATACATAGCAAACTTAGATTTCTAAGAAATGCAAAGGAACTTGATTCGTTTTACGAAGAAAACATTACTTAAATGATATTATGCTTATCTTTACCAGCAAAATGTCGAATATTTTTCGAGTGTAAACAGTGAAAATGCAAACAGTATTAGTCTTAATTTCCGCGCCCCCTTCTCGAGTGCGAATGAGAGGGTAGATGGGGCCAAGGTTAGCTGGTTAAATAAATTTGTGACGTCATCGCGTCGGCGTCGCCAACAACCAACGCACCAAAAATAAAAAATTTGAATTGCAATTGATGGATGTATATTTTCCCTCTGCATTCGCACCTAAAAAAAGCGCCGAGATACAAGCCATTTATTTAATTTGGGTTGGGCTTGTGACCATTGATGGGCAGCTTTGCTGGGGATCGTAGTTGCAGAGATGATATGTGTGCATATATGAGGAAACCCCCGCATTCCAATCGTGGCTATTTTTAAATAACTGGGGATTGTCTCTTTAATTTTGAATAATGAAGTAGACAAGAGTCAAGTGATTGTTGCGAATTTGAGACTCAGTCTAAGTCTTCTTTAAATAATTTATTAAGGCCATTATAATATCATTTATTACAATTAAGTACTTAAAATACAAATCGTTAGATTTATTTTTGTTTATTATTTATTTAATATATATATATTATATTATTATTATATTATTTATTATATTAATATGTATATAACTTCATTTTTTACATTTATCTAGAAGAGTGAATATACCCATGTTGATTTTAACAAATTAAAAAATCTAATATAAAAACTCTAATTTTTGTATAAATATTTATGATTTGTTTCATAAATTTGTACTCATGGCTACATATATTATGATTTCCAGCTAATTTTCAATCTTTTGTAAATAATTGGCCCACGCAAACTTGTGTTTACAGTAGCTGTGATTTAGTATGCAAGTCAATATAGAGTTGATTGGGAAAAATAAAAACAAACCAAAAAGGGCAGATAAAGCAGGGTCAAGTGTTGAGTTTTATTTTGTTTAAATAGTGGGATGATCCCTCGTGATGGATTCCCTGTAATTAGCCCATTGTCATGTGGATCGAAGCGATGCCGCCCACTCCGCCCACAAGCGCGCTTTTTAAGTACAGTAAAGCTCCCTGAGTGTGCAATATGCACTTGAAGAAATCAATGGTAGCATGTCAATTTAATAATGTGGCTAAAATAAATTTTAATTCAAGGAATTCAACCAATAGTTGAACTTTTTGGTATTTATTCGGTTATTTTTTAATAAATAAAGGGATAAGATAAAAAATCTCTTGAAAATATAGATATATTATATACTCTTGTGAATGTTTCTCATTTTGAAATTTTAGGCTTCCCTGGGACTAGATTAATTTTATCCCAGTATACCCAAACTGCTCTCAACTACTGATAATTTGTGAAATATCTTGACACACATTTGAGTTTTTTCCGTGAGCTCTTTTTCGTTTGTCATTTGTCGTCTGGTGCCTTTGATTAGTCTCTGGATCCAGCTTCTATATAGCACATAGTATAGATGCTGTGGCAAATTGCACGCTATAGCAGCACGACATCGCGCATGTAAAAATAAATATAGTCAGCAGCTCTGTATCTTTGTGCAATTGACATGCTTCCATGATCACCATCCTCCTTTGGCGTTTGGCGCTGCCTTTTGTCCGCTGCACAGCGCTTATCACAGACAGACAACTGCAAACTGCAAATGTCAAACTGCAGCGGAAATCTGCGTGCCCCCACAAAGACACACATCGGAAAAGTGCATGGAAAATAAAAAATGTAATAAAACAGCGCACACAGGCCAACGGATGTGTGGAGACGATGGCCAAACGATGACCACTTCAGCAGGCACGAACGTCGAAAGAACGTGGTACAGTCGAGGTCAAGTCAATAGCTCGGTAAATTATTAAACGATGTAAAAACAATTCGAGAAATGGCATGGACAATTATTTTCTTTAGCTTGTATTATGAAAATATTTCTGAGCGTAAGAAAAACGGATTTATCATTGAAATAGAATAGTTTCAGCATTTCAAATAATTCCAATTTTTGTATAACATGAATCATTATAGGAAATGTGATAAAAACCTTTTTTGTATGGTGCCTTGAGGAATCCGGATGCTTCTTATAAATTCTCGAATAATTTAACTTATTTTTTATGGGAAATTTAATTTATGGAATTTCAGTCTGCAAGGGTATTTCCAAATTTCGGGTTTTACCAAAATTCTTAAAGTTTAATCATGTAGAAATACATAAGTACAAATATTTTAAACTAAGTCAATAGCTCGGCAAATTAATAAGAGAAATATATTTATATTTATTGTATAATATATGGCAAATAGGCAATGTAGGGTCTGTGAGTAATGATCTTTTTTTTATCAAAAAATCAGCCACTTAGGATCGACATACGCAGAAAAGGAAAATACCATAGTGACTCCCTTTGGTCAGTCTATCCATTTTCATCATGGTTTTTAAATTTATGATTTTTATAATATTGCTCAAAAATAATAATAATAAAACTTAAAACTAATGATTATTTCTGAGTTTTATTTTTTTATCAAAAATAATGCTTGTTTTGTATTTTTAAAACAAAATGTAATTATTAAACTAAGACAGATTAGAAACTCGAAAATATATGGAAAATAAGACTGGAAAGATATAAGGAAATGTTCTGCTAAATAAGTGATTGGGCCAAAGAGTTTTGATCTCTACAGGTTCAGGATGTTGCCTTAAATTCTATTTTTTAAGTTGGTTGGGTCATCTGAGACGAAATTGAAAGTTAGGCATAGCAACACTTTAACAATAACATTAGGTAAAAATTGATTTTTAATACAAGCTTTATATATAGGCCTTGTAGTCATATATATATTTAGTTTAACAGTAAATTGGCATAGTTCTTATAAAGTGTTTAGGCATTAGTCAAATTGTTTTTTATTTAAACCGTGACCTAGCATAGTTTTTATAAAGTGTATAATATCAGTTTTTTGTCTACTACGTTTATTATAAAATATCCAAATCCTTATTTCGAATGCTATAATTTCAACCGTGGCTGTAATTCGAAGCTGGCTTGCTTAGTATTATGTTACTTCACCTGTTACAACACAAAGAGCTGCCAAATCCATCGTTTTTCAAAAGCAGACTTCTGTAGAAACTAAAGGGCGCTGAAGAATCAAAGAGCAACAGGTGGGGGTACTTTCTCAATAACAGGAAACAAATCAAAGCTGCCAGGAACATAAATATATTATTCTGAAGCAACACCCTTTGTCCTAACTCATTTCCCCGTCCTTCGAGGCGGTTGCAATTAAAGTGACTCGATGATGTCATTGAATTGTCTCACATTTTTGGATTTTCCCTCCGCGTTATCATTTCTATTTTTTTTTTCTGTTAGTTTGGTTTGGTTTCGGTTTGTTTGTTCGGTTGAGCCTGTTTTGTCGCCTCGCGTCGCTTTGTGTGTCCATTTTTGTGTGTCACTGTCAACAAATTGCTCTTAATGGCTCGCCGGCATGTGGGTGGTGGCCACGCCCCCCGGGACCCACTGAAATGGGAATAAACCCAGTCAGAAACAAACCGAAAACCAACCAGAACTCGCGAATATGGCATCCAGAATGATATGATGGCAATCACGGGAGCTGTTCGTCCATCGGGGTCGTCTAATTTTTTGTGATTTCCGTACCGCCAGCAACAATTTGCACTGCAGCGCGCAGCAACAAAAAAGTGATATATAGCAACAACAAAAAAACAACAAAAAAACAACAAAAAAACAATAGCAGCAACAGCAGCTGCGCAGCGGCAGCGACGCAATTTCGCTGCCCACTTGGCTAGACAAAAAGCAGTCGCAGTCAGAGATGCGAAAAGCGCCTGAAAATAGGGCTAGATAATTGGGTATGGTATATATGTTCGATGAATATTAACATATACTGATAAAAAACACGTTGCAAGTCCAAGGATTTCATATTCAATCTAAATATTTGTTGCTTTTTATTTTATCCATTGCGATTTTTATATACTTTAAATATTAATATATTTAATTTAAAATTATAGTTTATATAAAGATTTTAAATCTGGAATTTAATATGAATTTATTGATTTTATTGACGAAAAAGTTTAAACTTCAGAACTAATATTTTCTACCTGGATTTAAATATTTTCTAACTAAATCACATTTGATTATGTTTTGTATTGAACATTATGTTTTTGTATTTTATACAAAATTTTGAATTCAAAATGCAAGTATTAATTTCACTTTTTTTTATATCAGTGTACCAAAAAATTTAATTTAACTATAATACTCTTATCTATATGTTTTTATAATACAGGGGTGGTCAAAAGTATTTTCACAAAAAAAAAGTTAAATATTCTCATAATTTGAACTTACATCTTGTTTGGCATCAATGGAAAGGTAATTTAAATGCCGTTTGAATGATACAATACATTTCTTAACCCATTCAGTACTTATTGAAAAGGACGAATTTGTGTGAAAATGTCCTTTTTGAACTTTTTTCCTCGACTTGAAAACTTAAATTTTTTGATGCAAAAAGTTTCTTCAACCAAAAACAATAGTAACTGCAAATAGAATTTTTCAAAAATCATTTTGCTTATATTTTATATGATTTTTATTTTAGTAAGAAGAGTAAGAAAACTTGATTATTGAAAGGTTAGTGATTTCCTAATTATATATGTAAATATATTAAAAATTTATAGGCTTCGTATTAGTTGCAGCTTATATGCATGTTTAACACATATAATTAAATAAGGAAAACCATTTATATAAAAAGGAACTTCAACTTTTAAAAAAGTTTACCAGCTTTTTTATACTTTCCCTAAGACCTTAACACTAATCATTACATTCTATGTGCATTTATGTTTTAGGCACATAGATTTCACCTCAATAGCCTTAGATAACTCTCTAGAGGTTACATTATAAGAATTTCGGTTAGTGAAAGTAAAAAATCCGATTTTTTCACTTTTAAAAGTCGCCAAAGGGGGCGGGAAACTAGCCAGATGGCCAGCCCTCGCTCTGCCGACGTCCCCGCGAACGCTGCCGCAGCGCCGGCGTCATCGTCATCGCGGCCGTTCTTAATTCAGTTGACCAACAGACGCAGACGACGTCGCAGACGCGACACGCGACTAAAAAATTGCTTAAAAAAGAAGTTAAAAATATAATTCAAAATTATTGAATTCCTTCACATTTATATATAGCAGCGATATATATTTTCGTAGATCCCACGCGAAGAATCTTTACTGAGCTCTGCGATTTTTTTTTAAAACTGCAAAAAAACGCGCGCGTTTTCGGAAAAATCACACGATTTCAATTTAAAAAAAGGTGACAAAAAATAATTTTTTATTCCATTTTGTTGTTGTTGTTGTTGTGGTGCGTGTGCGTATCAGGATCGTAAAATCAAAATGTGTTTTATTTTTGTTGCATGTTTTTTTGTTTGTTTAATGCTGGGCCGGCACTCACCAGGTTCGCCCACCTGAAAAAACTGTCCACCACAGAGACCAGAAAAAAGTATAAAAAATGATATACATGTATATACATATATAAAATACGTTGGCAGCAACAAGTCCAAGTCCAAGTCTAGGGCCAAAAACACGGCGTGTCTTTTCCGTTTCATTTTGCAATTATTATATTTATAAATAACCGAAAAGTAGCAGCGAAACAAAGGCGTCGGCCAAAGAATGAAAAGCAAATAAATGCCAGACGCCGAAAATGCCGCCAAATGCGCCAAAAAAATTATAATATTTCAAAAAAAAAGGAAGGCAAACACTTGTTGAGATGCACTTTTGTTGTAGTTTTTGCCGAAGGTCATTGGAGTTTATATTTAAAAGTGTGTGTGTGGGGATTTAGTTATAAAACTTAAGAATGGGTGATAATTTGCCAAATGCCAAAAGTTTCAGTTAAATATCTTGGATATGCGAAATAAAAACAATTTGAGAAATGGCACGGAAAATTAAAATTGTTTGAAAAACGGGGAGAAGCTGATGATTAGATTTTCTATTTATCAGTTTCTGAGCGTAAGCCACACGGAAAAATATTTATCATTAAAGAAATATAGTTTTAGTTTCGAAGTTTTTCAAAAAATAAGCGATAGAGATTTTTTATATAACCAAAATTAATTTAAATTTTTGTACAACATGTTATTTCTTCAAAATACCAAACACTATTTGTTTTTGGTTATAAAATACAAGTGTTTTGATCCTTTGAATCATTATAGGAAATGTGATAAACAACTTTTTTGTACAGTACTGATAGCAAATTGATGTGCTTGCTTATAGGAAACCGGATGCTTCTATTGGATTCGCGGAAAAATAAAAAGGGTATTTCATAGTTTTGCCTTTATTTTATCACATTTAGATTCTTATTATTTTTTATAGAAATTCGTAAAGTTTTATCATGTAGAAATACACAAGTACAAATATTTTATACTATGGTGTTTCTATGTACAAGGTACATTGTACATGTATGGTTTGAACTTTTACATTTTTTTAGGAAAGCAAATAATTTATTAAATTATAAAAAATTAATTTGCTTACTGTTGGAATCTAGAAAATTTTTATGGATTGGCGGATGCATAATCTTGGGGAATTTATCAAATGAATTGTATGAAATTCCCAGAAAAGAGAGTCGGAGGAAGTTAAACAGGAAATAGAATTTCTTCTTTTGTTGTATCGCATTCATTTGAATGATCTTTGTATTTTTCCATTATTAGTTATCATTTAGGAACAGCTGCAAAAATACTATATATCCAACAAATCGCGCAAGTAATTCAATATGTGATTTCAGAAAGCCAACAGCTTTTCATTTGGTGGGATTAGTTTGAAATTCTGTAAGTCTATTCTTGACACTCATTAAGCCCCTTTATATTTTTATTGGGTTACAAAAACCTGACCTTAACTTCGGGGATCAGCGAAAAAATAAAGATAATAGGAAAGCACGAGAACACATGAACTGAGGTAGGTGGAGTAGAGTTCAGGTCCCCTTTATTTTCGGGTTATCTCTTGATCCCGCATGAACTCCCTGGCACCCTTTCGTTTTGCAGTCCGAGTGCGTTGTTTGTTTGGCCTGACTTTTGGTTTGTTTTCGGTTCCTTTTTTATCAAGCTAATTCCCAAGAGTCCGCTCAATTGTTAGCTCAACAGATCTGGGATCGGGCCACTTAGTCTAACAGTAATCGACGCTAAACGCCGTCTCGTTTCGGAGCCTCATGCTGATTGCTGACAACTTAATCAACGAAAAAGAAAAAAATACGAAAAGAAACGGACCGAAGGCAGAAGAAAAGGCCATGCCAGCTAATATCTGGATCTGGGTGTCTATCTATAACACCCATATACACACTGCCCAGCCAACTATACTATATATAGTATATGTGCACCCGCATTTAGACTGCGCTACTTATCCGCTGGCAGCGTCCCTGAACTTTGGGCGAGATCAATTTGCACTGTCACTAATTGGGATTGGAAAAATGCGAAATGTGTCAAAATCCGTAAATCCGCGATGAGGAGTCCCACAATGACAGATCTTTGTTCTACATGTTTGTTCTATGGGAAGTTCCCTGCCTCCTTTCCATTATCTCGTCTAGTTAAGCGGCGGAGGACTGTGAAAATTGCCATTGTGACGACTGAATTGATTATCTTTGTACTCAAAGGGCTAGGAAAATAAATTTAAGTATACACCATGGTATAAAGAAAATACTAACGTTTCTTTTATTAAGTGACCTGTAATGTAACCTGTAATAAGGGAACTTGTTGTGTTTTGGTGAGATTTTCGAAACGGCTTTAAATAATAAACATTCTTTACTCTTATCGCCCCTTTTTTTGTTTAAATATTTCCTTACTTTTTCGAGAACTAATAAAATATATTTGGTTTTTAGTGATAAAAGTATTAAAATCCTAAAATATGTAAATGTTTTTTTAAATATGATAATAAAGTATGCTCCATCTATGCGACTTCAAAATGTATTAACCGAAATTCAGTTCGTATCTCATGTTTGAAATATTTTTATTAAAGTTTGATCAAAGTTATGTTTTTATTAGCTTTAAAATTTATCAGAACAGCTGGGAATAACTTCTAAACTAGCCTATAAACAAGTTTTTTTATTGGGCTTAATATGGTTAGTCTCTTTACGATCTCGTAAATTTATGGTCGTTCTAGATTTTTTAATATTAGCTTTGAAGCACCCAAGCAAACAATCATTCAAATATTTTCATATTTTCACAACCCATTCGATTTCGAAAGATGTTCTTTGAGAAGATGTGAACAAAACAGTGTAAAAATAGTTCCGAGCCGACCGACTCCTCGTAAAGCTGGGAATGGGGTCAGTTTGGTGTTTGCGGGTGCAAAAAAGAAAATTCTGCGACTTTTCGGTCAGCCTTTGGACATAACAATTTTTTATGCATTGTAATTTTAAAGTTTTTTAGTGTGCCACTAAAGCGTTTGTCAAACTATGCTCACTTATATATATTTACGTATATATTGGCCCACGTTCCTAGTATTTTTGATTTATTTGCGCCGGTCTTCGTGAATTTTAATTGTATTTGTTTGGTCAAGTTGTTGATTTAATTAACCACCGAAACGATTCGCTTGGCATCCGAAATGCAAATCGGATTGGTGTCGCCATTTGATTGGGCTTGGATATGCCCGATCAACCATGATCTATGGCCATGTGCCCTTGTCCCCTTGAAAGCCAAACAATTATCAAGTATTTTTTGTGGAAATGTACTCGAAATGGCATGTGTTTAATCAAGAAATGTGGATCCAAAAAGGGTATTGCCTTGGGATTAAACATCCCAAGACATTTGTTTTTGCGAAAGTGATGTTTTGTTAAGGGAAAAAATTTTTTCCTTTATTTCCGTTCTGTAAAACTACAAATATTTCAAAATACATACGCAAAATTTGTACTCTGCACTAGCTGATCCATATCTTTATGATTTCCTCTTTACTCGAGATTTTTTCATTTGTTCTCTCTGATCCCTCGGAAATTTCATTATTCGATAAGAAGTCGGCCGAAGATGAAAGCCAGGCAATTATCTTAGCATTCTTTTGCCTTGTAAATATAATGGGTAATTAATATAATGTATACTTACATTTTTAAAACACATGTATCCATGTTTTTGGGCATGGGTGTGCTTTTTTTTATCGATATAGCTTGTCGGTCACTTTCCATATTAGCAGTTGCCCACCCGGCGAAACTATCCAATGGCCATAGTTTTTCCAACTTCAATTCGGCCTTTCGAAATTATTGCTCATCTATCAGTCTTTTCACGTAGGAATTATGACAGCCAATTCCAATTGCGTTTTTTAATAAGTTGCTAATTTGGCTTGAGGGCGCTGCGCATGCGCCGAAACCAACAAATATTTAGTTAGGAAGGAAGTTGATAGAAATTCAATTAAAGAAATCGAAATTTAATCGAAGAAATTTTGGAATGTAATATAAGCTGAACAGATTACAAAATAATAATAGATATTATTATTTTACAACTGCTAATTGTATATTAAAATCAAAATCATAATTTTAAAAGGGCAAGCATAGTTGGTTTTCTTCATAAAAAAGGTTAGTTGAAAAATGTAAATAATTATGCGATATTTTCCACGAACCGTTTACAAAACTTAGTTACAATTGAGTAATTATCCTTGCCTAATGGCCACTACCAACACGCCACCTGTCGTTCGCTTCCTTCGAAATAGCAATCAATAAAATTGGCGGAGAAAAAGGAAATATTTGTGGGTACTTAATGAGCTATCGTCATGGCATCGCAACTCTATTTTGGTTCCATGTGCCATTTCTCGTGGGCGCAGCGAGGAACAAGTGGATCGTAAACCCCAATTGCATTCCGAATGCCTCATAATTGTGGTTTGTTCTTTCAGCCCACCGACCATTTAACGAAAACGAAACGAAATTAAATGCAGTTGACCCAAAAATAGCGCGAATGCCTGCCTGCCCAGTCCGCGCAAAATCGGCAACAGCAGTGTATTATTAACCAGAAAAAAAATGGAAAACATTAAAAAAGCGCCCACCCAATAAAGGGTCTTAAACCTAGCATACAGAAAAAATATTTTGATTGGGATCTACAAATGTTTATGCAAAGTTTATATATTCGCCTATGTTTATACCCGTTACTCGTAGAGTAAAAGGGTATACTAGATTCGTCGGAAAGTATGTAACAGGCAGAAGGAAGCGTTTCCGACCCCATAAAGTATATATATTCTTGATCAGGATCACTAGCCGAGTCGATCTAGCCATGTCCGTCTGTCCGTCTGTCCGTCTGTCCGTCTGTCCGTCTGTCCGTATGAACGCTGAGATCTTGGAAACTATAAGAGCTACAATACTGGGATTAGGCATGCAGATTCCTGAGATTCCTGCGCAGCGCAAGTTTGTTTCAAAAGAGTGCCACGCCCACTCTAACGCCCACAAACCGCCCAAAACTGTGGCTCCTACAGTTTTGATGCCAAAACAAAAATTTTAACTGAAATGTATTGTTCTCATCAATACCTACCGACTGACCTAAAAAAAGTTTGCCACGCCCACTTTAACGCCCACAAACCGCCCACAAACTTCAAAAAATCGTAAATATGAACGCGGATATCTCGGAAAATATCAAAGATAGAGAAACGAGATTTCAGATTTAGATTCCGTAGGCTTGAGCGCAGCGCAAGTTTATTATGCGAATATGCCACGCCCACTCCAACGCCCACAAACCGCCCAAGTCTGTGGCGCCCACAATTTTCATGGTAGATAAAAAATTTAAACTGAAATGTATTGGTCTCGTCAATACCTATCGATTGATTTAAAAAAAACTTTGCCACGCCCACTCTAACGCCCACAACGCTTAAATCTGTCTACCGCCGGTAGGTGGCGCATTTGCTGCTTGCATATCTCCATTTTCCTTTGGTCCCTTTAGCTGAGTAACGGGTATCTGATAGTCGAGGTACTCGACTATAGCGTTCTTCCTTGTTTTAATATATTTGCATTGCAAATCGTTATTATATTTTGATATTTTAATAACCAATTATTATTTATAGGATCTATTAGAATAATTCTGGAATATGTTTATGGGTAGCATTTAGCGAATGCCCTGTATTAAAATGGTAGTCCTTAAATAGTTCCAGTTGTAAACAAGCTTTAGTGCCTGCATTTGGGTGCCTCTTTTTGGGGCACCCTGTTTTACGAGGGGCTTTCCCTCTCAAGCAAGTGTCGTCATCAGTACATAGGTGGGTTCAAGGGGGGTTTTAGGGGCATCGCGAGTTGCGAGTGCGAGTGGCGACGTCAACAATTACCAATGTAGCCCAGGTCAGGACCGGGGTGCAAAAGGTGCTGCTCTGTCCGATGTTTTTTTTTTGCATTACTTATTTTTTTTTTGCCCCCAGCAATTAACCCAATTCCCGCGAGCAATGACTTTAACCCACCACTGGCCAACACCACCCATTTCCGCCCACTAAATCCCGCGGGCCACGCGAGCTCACAATCACAACATTCAATTATGGTTATGGTCGGAACAACAAAAGAAATCCACTCGCTCGATTGAGGAAAATGCATTTCCCACTGCCTCTGCCGCTGCCTCTGCCGGCGTCGCTGTCGACGCTTGTCTGACCCATTTTTAAGCGGGACACGCCCACTCAAGGAACATGGGGGCGGTGGGCGGTGGGTGGTGTTTGGGTGGGTGGTGTCGGGTAGCCGAGCACACAAACCACATCCTGCCATCAAAGTTGGCGATGACGACAGCGATATAGTTGTTGTTTGAGTTAAAACGGTGGAGCTTCCCAAACATAAAAACGGGATCCCTGTAAGGGTTCGATATTAAAGATATTATAAAGATACTATTAAAGCTTTTTAAAAATGTATAACATATCTATATTTTATGACGTTTCTTAAATATATTCCTTAAGTAGTTTAATTTTCCAACTATTGCTGTGGCAGCTATATGATATAGACTTTTTATTTTTATAAAATAACTTCGTAACCTCACTGTAGAAAAAAATATGATAAAAAATGCTGATGCTAGAACTTTGTTTCCAATATTTTCAACGAACTTATCTAAGAGAGTTATAAGATATAGTGGTCCCATCCGGTCCAAATGCAATAGGAAGAAGATTTTTGGAAAAGTTTTATCCCGATAGCTAAATTAAAAGACTGTTAATAATATACTTTATGGGGTCGGAAATGTCTCCTTGAAAGCTTTAAAAATATAATATTCTAATACACTGAGTTAAAATATAATACCCTCTGTAAGGGAACACAAATAATAATACACTTATATCTTTTTTTAAAAATATTTCATACCAAACCATGGTTTTGAACGTATAGGGGTTCTTCAAAACATAACTTATAGAGTTTGACCTATAGGTGGCTCCACTGTAGTTGTCGTCGCCGTTTGTCGATGGCTGCGAATCGCTTGAGATTGTCGGTGCTTTGAGCGCTTTCCCTTGCTGTTTCAGTTGGTGCTGAAGCCTGCTGGCGAAAACTGTTGAACATTTGCGAGCGCCGAGGATATTAACTGTTGCTTCTGTTGACACCTTGTTTTCGCTTTTATATTTTTCCCCAACCAGCTCCATCACAATCACACCGGGACCAGCCGGAACAGGAGCAGGAGCAGCAGCGGATGCCCACAAAATGGTGCACCACAGCAACGAGGATGCCATGAACAAGATACCGCTGAAGTCCGCCGGAGGATTGGACTGCGACGAGGAGAAGAATGGGGGCGAACTCATGCAGGACACTGCTGCCGCCGAGGAGGCGCGTCGCGAACAGATGTGAGCATAAAAAAGAGCATTTACAATGGCATTAAGGCCACAAGTGTCCTTGGGGACCTTGTGATCTGATAACGTGAAAATCGCATTTAGTAAACCTCTTTAAAATGTTCGCAAAAAGTTGTAATAGTTTGAGGTAGTAGCGACCTGGCTACTTATCCTTAATTTATAGATGGTCTGAATGAATTATTAGTAAGACCTTGAACTCAAAAAAGGTGTCTAGAAATATGCATTGAAAAATTTACAGCCTATTTTTAAAGTGCATATTTGGGGATGCCACACATATTACTAGGGTTTTGAAATCTCTTTCATATGTAATTTAGGTTTCAAAAAGTATGCTGTGAAAAATGGTTTGGCGTATTTCTGAATGAATTCATTGTACTTCGGAGCTTGAAATATATTGTTGCATACTTTTAGACACCTAAAATGACATTTTAAAGTGCTTTTGTAACCCTAGTGACTTGTGTGGCACCCCTGTATAGGTATTATTGATTTAAAATATTTCGAGGCATACTTTTATTCATATTTATATGGGGTATAAGAACCCTAGTGATATCTGTGTCTTAAGTTTTTTTTTAAAGCACAGCTCTTTTATTTTAATGTCGTGACCAAAAAAAACATTCTACTTACACATTTGTTATTCATTTATTCTTTATACTAACGGCTGTAATTTTAAACTTTACTTTCGCAGGCGTGTCAAGGTCTTGGCCTGGATGAAGAAGCTAACCATCGTGCTGATCTGCTTTATAGGCATTGCCCTGATCAGCTACGTGATCATTAGCCTGTGCTTTAGTGGTGAGTATGGGAAATCGGGCAAGGAATTTGGCCAACCACATCCAGCTAACAATTCACTCACCCACTGCAAACTAATACGAAACTCGTTCCGAAAAAGATATTGTAAATGTAGATATATTATAGGTGTACCAACAGACAGACTTTTGGACCTTGGGACCGAATTTAGTTTCATACCACCTAGAAAAAAAAATAAAGGACATGAAATCGCTTCTTTTCTGCATGCTATTTTGATCCATCTTAACCAAGCACCTGGCATTTAATCTAGTTCAAAATAATTTCTTCTATTGTGGCACCAAAAAGTATTCACATGAACAAAACCCCAACCAAAAACTTTACACCCTAACTCACTAAACAACAACAACGAAGACTGGCCAAAATCGAATAGAAACAGCACAACAACAACGACGACAACAACAACAACAACCACAGAGGCAACAATAACAACATCAGCAACAGCAACAGAAATTGCACTTGCAATTGCAACAGCAACAGATGTTGCAAGTAGCCTAGCACCACCGGCAACAGCAACAACAATAGCACCACCGGCAACTGCAACAAAATTTAGCACCACCACCTCCACCACCACAACAACAACAACAAGTACAACACCACAGCCAACAACAACAACAACCAGCAGAACAGAAAGCAATCCCAGCCCCACACTTAAAACATTTCATTTAACAGATGAGCAGCAACATGAGGCAGCGAATGCGGATACGGATACGGATACGGCTACGGAAAGCATTGGCAACCTGAATCTGGCCAGCACTCCGGCGGAGGACGCCCTGCCCAATGTGGCCGCCTCCACGTCGGCAACCACAGCGGAACCACCCGCCTGGCTGGCGGATCAGATCAGGATCGACACCAGCGAGCACTTCGAGTCGGTACTGGGGGTCTACCAGCACGGAGCAGTGAGTTCCGACAACCTCGAGTGCAGCAAGATCGGAAGGTAAGTTACTTTTGGTTATAGACTTATAGATTTAAGGATATGATTTTTAGCCATGTTGTTCTTAAATTTAGAGTTCAATAGAAAATTACAGGAGTAATCATTTGGCTCCTTATATGATATATGCGTAATATATGAACCCCTTAGCTTCTTTAGTTTGAGCATTGGCACTAAAATAACTGATAGTAAAAGTTCATACATTTCTCAAAGATTCGAGTGGGTTAACATCATTAAAATTACCAAATACCTAACTTAACCTGATATATAAACAACATTTATGAAAAGCTTGACTAGTTGGGTACTTTCAGATTTTGAAATCCGAACTGCGGTTACATTTTTCGTGTTGTACTGTGTTATTGAAGAATTAAGAAGAAACTTTTATACGTTTGATAAAGTAACTAGCTTAGGAAGTTCATTTTTGGGTACCTTTCAGCAAGCTAGCGATAATAAAAGAAATAGTACCTACACAGAGAGAAATATCCAAGAACATTGCTCTTGAATTGAGAATATTCGTTCTTAAAATCCGTGTAAATACATTTTGTTATCAATGTTCTCAATATTAGAACGAAATGGTGAGAAGAGAAAAGTTAATTTGAATTTATTTAACAACTTTTAAGTATACACAGAGGGAAATATCCAAGAACATTGTTCTTGAATTGAGAACATTCGTTCTTAAAAACCGTGTAAATACATTTTCGTATCAATGTTCTCAATATTAGAACGAAATGGTAAGAAGAGAAAAGTTAATTTGAGTTTATTTAACAACTTTTAAGTATACACAGAGAGAAATATCCAAGAACATTGTTCTTGAATTGAGAACATTCGTTCTTAAAAACCGTGCAAATACATTTTGGTATCAATGTTCTTAGTACTAGAACGAAATGGTGAGAAGAGAAAAGTTAATTTGAGTTTATTTAACAACTTTTAAGTATACACTACGGACTGAATTAAAGGATTATTTGTTTAGATATACAATGTACATAAATACCGCCAATTCAACTTGATTCGAGCAAAATAGAAACATTTTCAACTTAAAAATGTCGTTCTATTTTTAAGAACATTTTGAACTCAGATGAGAAAGACAGAATTTTCTCTGTGTATGTACATATCTTGGAAATATCTTAAAGAATTCCAAAGCCTAAGAGATACGCCAGTTTGAAGTCGGCTTTTGACTTTTGTAAAGCGATAAGCCATCATACTTGCATAGCCAATATTAACCTTTCACCTCTTCCCTGTAGCGGAATCCTGCAGAAGAACGGCAGCGCTGTGGACGCTGCGATCGCCGCCCTCCTCTGCAACGGACTGCTGACCCTGCAGAGCATGGGCCTCGGTGGCGGCCACCTGATGAACGTTTACGACCGGAAGGCTCAGCTCGCCACTGCAATTGATGCCCGCGAAGTGGCTCCCTATGATGCCAACGAGGAGATGTTCGCCAAAGAGCCGGAACTGTCCAGCAAGGGACCCCTGAGCATCGCTGTGCCCGGCGAGGCGATGGGCTACCATGTGGCCCATCAGAAATTCGGGCGACTTCCGTGGGCGGATCTGGTGGCTCCGTCGCTAGAGCTCTGCGAGAAGGGGTATCATGTGTCCCAGCACTTGGAACGGTCTCTGAAATTCGCATGGTCGTACATCAAGGAGCACGAGCAGTTCCAGTGAGTAACAAAATGAAAGCCCCTTACATCGGGATTGCCACTTAAAGATATTTTTTTATACAGTGGTAGCTTCAGAATTTGGTTGTGGGGGAGGGGATATAAAAGAAATATTGATTGGGGAGATCTATCCCTTACAAGCCCGCCTTGAATCCGCGCATGATATCATAGTATTTTTCTTAGCTCAAAGTATTTCCCGATATATACTGAACAGGCCTAATTCAGATCTTATATAATTTTTTAGTGTGCCTAAATGTATGCAATGCTATTCACGTAGCTATAATTATTTAACAGCATTCTTTTTGGCACATACTAAAGTGATTTACAACCTCCAATTCTGGTTACCTTCTTGTTAACCTATAATATTCTTTCGCAGGACTTATCGGAATGCCCAGACTGGGAGTCACCATACCGCCGGAACGGTGGTGAAGCCGCCAAAGAATCTCTGCAAGACATACAAACTCCTTGCTGAGAACGGACCCATGGACCTGTACAACGGAACGTTGGCCAAGTTGCTGACCGAGGATCTGCAGGACGTGGGCAGTATTATCATAGCCGATGATCTGGAGTCCTACGAGGCCGATGTGATCAACTCTATTACCATGCACCTGGGCGAGGACACACTGTATGTGATTCCGCCAGTCAGTTCGGGTTCGTTGGTGGCCCACGCTCTAAGCATCCTGCAGGGCTATAACTTCACGAAACAGGATCTGGCCACCGAGGAGTTGAGGGCCCGTACCATTCATCGATTTGCTGAGGCCATGAAATTCGCCTTTGCTCAGCGCTCGGAGTTGGGTGATGTGCATTTCATCGATACGCGAGAGCTGGTTAGCCGGCTCAATAGTGTGGACTTTGGCGAACAGAATCGGGCCAAGATCAACGACTCCCATGTCCTGCCCGATCCCCAGGCGTACGGTGCCAACTCTGCCCCCAAAGATGACCCCTATGGCACCTCGAACCTGGTCGTTTTGGCCCCCAACGGAGATGCCGTGTCCGTGACCAGCTCCATTAATAATTAGTAAGTAAACCGAGCTATGAAAGTTATAGTTAGAACTTAGTTATATAGAAACGGAAAAGGTGAATTTTCTTCATAGCAATCTTCTGATCAAACAAAAAACACCTCCTAACGAGTTAAAAATCTAGTGACGATCGCACCTTCAACAAACAAAAGATCTGATATCAACTTTTGAGACGAAAATGTATTATACGATCTACCAATAAATACACTCTCTAAATTTTTCTCATTCGACACGCATTTAAAAAATGGAATGTTGAAAAATTTAGAAAGTGTATTCGCACACTCTCCTGGTGCGCTTCGACACTACGTGGACTGCCGTCCACAGTGATATGGTCTTAAAGAAATGCTTTCTGTCATTTATAGAAGCTGGGTTTTGGTTATAAGTAATATAACTTTTTTAAAGCTCCTTAATCAATATATAGTTACAACCTGGTACTGTTGCTTGCTGATAATATGTAGATACTTAAGCCCATATTACACTTACTTTAGTTTTGACTAATTGGATTTATTTTATTCGATTGGATTTTTTTAAAAAATTTATATCAACCCATAGCATGTCTGTTGATATATGTAAGTAATTATATAAATTCATACAGTTTTCGGTTAAGGACATATTTACTGGTGTCCTCAATTGAAAACTTTCGAGCGTCATATAGCACTAGGGGTCTAGAAAAAACTCAGATATTCGAATACTTGATGAACCTTACTATCGATAAGCCGGTGAACTGTATTAAAATACCACTGTTTTCATCCTTTCTAGTTTCGGTTCCGGACTAATTGGACCTCGCACTGGCATTGTGCTGAACAACGGAATGAACGACTTTTCGGTGGCGAACAACTTCTTCGGATTGCCACAGTCGGCAGCCAACAAAATCGAGCCGCACAGGCGGGCCATGTCCTCGCAATCGCCGGTTCTGCTGGCGGACAAGGCGGGTGACATACGCCTGGTCATCGGAGCAGCCGGGGGCAGCAGGATCATTCCGGCCGTGGTGGAGGTGGCCGCCAATGTGCTGTGGTTCGGCGAGGATCTGCGCCGGGCCATCGATGCGCCGCGGTTCTATCACCAGCTGCTGCCCGATGTGCTCGAGTACGAGGAGGGCGGCTTCCCGGAAACGGTGCTGCAACTGCTCGCCAAGCGTGGCCACACCTTGAAGCCCATTTCCAGGATCGCAGGATCGGTGGTCACGGCCATTTCAAGGAATGCCACAGCCATCTATGCGAATGCCGATTATCGCAAACGCGGCGGCGTTGCAGGTTTCTAGGGTGTCACTCATCCATCCACGAACTCACACAATCACCCACACGTCACACACACACACACACACACCACACTGCATTGAGATTAGAGTGGACCTTCGAAAAAAGAAAGAAAGAGAGAGAGAGTGAGCAATTTCCATGGAACAAGAGAGTCAGCGATCTAAAATTAATGGGAAGGTCTGGTTTAGAAAGCGGTAAAGCAGATCGATTCGCATCAAGTGAAAGTATTTAAGCTAGCTATGTCTTTTTTACATACTATGTATATCGTACGTTATATAAATTTATATGCTACTTCCTAACTACTACCTTATACAATAAAAACAAAAAGAAAACCAAGCATTTTTTTGGAAACTTTTTACCATAGGTTTCACCCTACATCGTCCTTGTATCTAAGAATTGTACCTTTTTGTTTTTAAATACAATGCATACTGCGTAAAATCAGTGTTCAAAATTATATTATAATTTAATATAATTTTATTATTATTATAATATTTTGAACATAGATGTACTTGTCTGAAGGATTTTACACGGAACACATTAATGTCTCCTAATGACTTGAAAACATATTGAATTTTATAAATGTACTATTTGTACGGAATATACAATATAGAATTAAATATACTCTTACATAGATGTCTAGTAGATTATACAGGAAAATCGTAAAAATTGCACAGTCTTAATGACTCAAAAGGATGCTGATAAAGGACATTTCGAGTTGTTCGCATGATTAAGTTCATAAAAGATATATATAAAGGGAGGAACTGTCTAAATTGATGCTAGAAGGAAAGAAAAACTTTTATGAATGTATAGCATTGGATATTCTTTTGGAAACATAATGATTCCACTTTTTAGTAATCTAGATTGACTTTTATTTATTTGTTAAGAGATCAGAAACTATCCTGCGAACAAAAAAACTTAAGGTATTCCCCATAACTAACCTTTATATTGAATGGCTAAAACTAAGACTCATGGTTATCAAATGTCTACAATACAATACAGAATTACCGAATAAACCATAAAGTATGCAGTGGATTGTTTTTCTGGGCATTTATTTTTCGTTCCCCCAAAAGATGCAAAACCATTTCGTTGGATTTCAATAAACTTAATAGGAATTCTTTATTTCTGGAAAGCAACTCTGAACGTTTTCCGGCATTTTTGTTGGCAATTGACATCGCCATCGATATGGCTATAAAAATATTTGTAATCATAATATACATAATTATATACAGGCGTTAGGCTAAAACTAAGACTAAGTGCTACCCTGTAGTTTGATTCCCGCCCTGCGTTGGCATTTAGTAAGTATATCATAATATTACTTAAAATGTTTGTATGCGCGCATCATGTGGTTCAGTTATCTCTTTTTCGGCTATATATACAACTTTGGACTAGATGCTGTGTTTCAAAGAACTCTATGTACAATGCGAGAGAATTGCTATTGATGGGCTCTACGAGTTAAAATACTAGCTGCTTAAAATCAAAGTAAATACAATGCCATAATGCTTTGCCAAGCTACCATTTAGCCAAACCCTACAATAGATATACGGATATATGGCGGTATTCGGCTGGGTTCTCTCGATTGTTTGCCTTGTGTAATATTTTGAAAAAGACTCGAGCTGCCACAAAATACCGCGTATCGAAATCGTAGGTATAGATTTGTTTGCGAGTGGTCTTAAAGTGGGTCAAGTACAGAAATCCGTTGCGCTGCCAGTTGGGAAAAAATCTCTTAATTCTCTCTCCTCCTTCTACTGCTCGTTTTGCTCTTTCGAATACTCCACCCTAGATGTGAAGGGTGGTTCCCGGGGCGGAGGTGGATCCCCCAGCTCCTGGCTTGGCGGAGGTCTGCGGCGGCTCCAGATCCTTGGACTGATCCATGTCTATGACCAGGCAGTCGTAGGCAGGCGGCGGCAACTCGAACTTGACCACACTATCGTAACTCGGCGGCAGGGAGTCCACTATGCGCAGCACATCGTTCTGGGAGTTGATCTGGAAAACAATTCAGGATTAGTTAAGGGTTCTTGAAGGAAATTCTCTTTAGTCCTACGTATATCATAAATGCTGTATTTAATAAAATAATTGCCTTTAAAAACTGACCAACCTTTAAGAAGTAATATAAAGGTGAGGATGCACAGAGAAAATTATGACGTTCTGAAATTGATTATTTGTATTCTCAATTTGAGGATGTACTCAATTTAAGTACAAAATTTGTGGAAAAAGCTCATGTTGAGAAAAGCTGCACTCATTTTAAGAAAAAGGACTTGAATTGATCGCAAAATTCTAGGTTTGAGGAAATGTGTTCTTAAATTTCCAACTTGAGAATTAATATTCTCATTATGAGTATCCGATAAACTCAAAAATGAGTTGCGAGTTCTCATAAGGAATTCTAGAGAATTCCGTTCTGCGAACGAGACGAGAGATGAGCGGCCTTTACTTCGTTGCGTATATGGTTGTCTCTCTCTCACTAATGGGTGTGTAAAGTGGTGCGCGCTGCATTTGTGTGACTGTCATTTGCCGTGTGATTTAGCAAAGTGAAGACGTGCGCGTAACTCAAAGCTAAAAAACTATTTTTGTGAATTGAACATTCGTGCGACCCTTCCGTACCTCGAGGGTAAGTTTTTTAATTCAAACTGTATTTATAATGTGCTAAACAATGATACAGTAACCAAACACTGCAAAAATATTGCCAAAGCGTGTACATTAATATGTTTGTATGTGTGATTGTAAGTGGCGTGAAGCAGTCTAGTTTAGTTAGTTTCTACGTACATTGTACATACATACATACACATATAATTAAATATAATATTAAATGTACATTTAATAACATTCTAATTTTATTGTTTTATATACATATATGCATATATATTTACAATATTTGCTAACAATAACGTTTTCTATTTCAGCCTCTTTGCTCTTCGCTAGACCAGACAGCTAAGGGAAAAAATAATAACCTAGAACACGGAACATGTATATATATAACTGTATAACAAAATAAAATAAAACAAATATTTTACCCTTTTTTCTGGGAATGGGTGGCTCGGGTTTAAGTGCAAAAGTTCTTCATTTGAGAATTTAGAAGTTCACTATCAAGAACTTGTTTCTCATTTTGAGCGCTGGAAATTTCTCAGTATGAGAAAAGGGGATACTCGTTTCCAAAATTCAAGCTAAATTATTTCTTAAAATGAGTGCAGTTTGTACTCATATTGAGGAAAATTGTTCAAAAAAGAGCACAAATGTACTCAATTTAAATACAAATTTTTTGAGAAATTTGTACTGAAAGTGAGTATTTTGCACTCAATGTGAGAATTTTTGTTCATGCTGAATTTTTGAGTACAAAAATACTCAATTTGAGTACAAATTACTTGAATAATTCTCTCTGTGTGGCATTTTTGTAAGAGAATCTATATAATATATTTTAATATCTAAACACATAATGTTGTTTATTTCTGGGTTAAGATTACACAAAGTTTATATTATATACATACATATTGTTTCAGGTACCAAAATAAATTAAGTGTATGCCATTAAGGAAACTTTTTTGAACAGCGAGAAATAGTCAAGAACATTGTTCTTGATTTGAGAACACTCGTTCTTAAAAACCGTGTAAGTACATTTTGGTATCAATGCTCTCAATATAAGAACGAAATGGTGAGAAGCAAAAATATATATTGAGCTTTAAGAACACTGGACCTATAGTTTATTTGTTGAGATACACAATGTAAATACCGCCAATTCAACTTGATTCGAGCAAAATGAAAACATTTTCAACTTCAAGTATGTCGTTCTATTTTTAAGAACATTTGTTACTCAAAATATTCTTTGTGTAATTTTCAAAAAAGAGCTATTATTTTCTTGTACCGATTTTTTACCGATTATTAACGAAATTAGAAAACCTTGTTAGTTTAAAAGTTTTTATAACGTATAACAATTGGAATGAATGATTTTCTGTGTTTTTATGGCTTTATTAGGCTGTGCATTCATTAATATATCTTTCTATGTTCGACTTACATGCGGCATGGCTCCATTGGTGGCCCGATTGCCCGCCTCGTCGATGGGTCCCGCCCAGATGCAGACGCCCATGCGGTGCGTGACATAACCGCAGATGATCACGCTGATCACCAGCATCCCGATGCCCAGGGCGAAGACCAGCCAGCGCGACTCTACACTGTTGTCTCGCAAGTTCTTCTCCAGCTGCAGGGCGCAAAGAATCAGCACCGGCACGGCCACCATGGCCACCAGGAGGTCCACAATGGGACGCTGGGTGCTGGGTCCGGCGTTCAGAGGACTGCGTCCGGATCCGGATCCATTGGCCGATCCGCCGTGGTGTCCCAGCGAATGGGAGCCAAAGTTCTGGCTGCTACTGTTCGGCGTCAGTGTGGAGCGGGCCACCACTGTGTTGTGATTCTGCAGCACCATTCTGGAAGACAAGAGAACAGTCCAGGGTTACATGGGCAGAAAATCATCGAAATTGCTTCAAATTATCGATATTTTATTTCGATCATTTCGATAATATTTCAGTTATTATATTATAGAGTAAAAAGGGCTTAAACAGTTTGGGTAATATTTAAATTGCTAATATGTGCACAGAGAAAATTATGACGTTCTGAAATTGAGTATTTGTATTCTCAATTTGAGGATGTACTTAATTTAAGTACAAAATTTGTGGAAAAAGCTCATGTTGAGAAAAGCTGCAGTCATTTTAAGAAAAAGGACTTGAATTAATCGCAAAATTCTAGGTTTGAGGAAATGTGTTCTTAAATTTCCAACTTGAGAATTAATATTCTCATTATGAGTAACCGATAAACTCAAAAATGAGTTGCGAGTTCTCATAAGGAATTCTAGAGAATTCCGTTCTGCGAACGAGACGAGAGATGAGCGGCCTTTAGTTCGTTGCGTATATGGTTGTCTCTCTCTCACTAATGGGTGTGTAAAGTGGTGCGCGCTGCATTTGTGTGACTGTCATTTGCCGTGTGATTTAGCAAAGTGAAGACGTGCGCGTAACTCAAAGCTAAACCACTATTTTTGTGAAATGGACATTCGTGCGAGGGTAAGTTTTTTAATTTAAACTGTGTTTATAATGTGCTAAACAATGATACAGTAACCAAACAGTGCAAAAATATTGCCAAAGCGTGTACATTAATATGTTTGTATGTGTGATTGTAAGTGGCGTGAAGCAGTCTAGTTTAGTTAGTTTCTACGTACATTGTACATACATACATGCACATATAATTAAATATAATATTAAATGTACATTTAATAACATTCTAATTTTATTGTTTCATATATATGCATATATATTTACAATATTTGTTAACAATAACGTTTTCTATTTTAGCCTCTTTGCTCTTCGCTAGACCAGACAGCTAAGGGAAAAAATAATAACCAGAACACGGAACATGAATATATATAACTGTATTACAAAATAAAATAAAAAAAATATTTTACCCTTTCTTCTGGGAATGGGTGGCGCGGGATTAAGTGCACAAGTTCTTCATTTGAGAATTTAGAAGTTCACTATCAAGAACTTGTTTCTCATTTTGAGCGCTGGAAATTTCTCAGTATGAGAAAAGGGGATACTCGTTTCCAAAATTCAAGCTAAAATGTTTCTTAAAATGAGTGCAGTTTGTACTCATATTGAGGAAAATTGTTCAAAAAAGAGCACAAATGTACTCAATTTAAATACAAATTTTTTGAGAAATTTGTACTGAAAGTGAGTATTTTGCACTCAATGTGAGAATTTTTGTTCATGCTGAATTTTTGAGTACAAAAATACTCAATTTGAGTGCACATTACTTGAATAATTCTCTCTGTGTGGTATTTAGAACCTGTTGGTAATTTTAATTAATTTAATTAGAAGTATTCTGAGAACAGCTGATCTTTGTATGCTGTTTTTCTCCATGTAGAGCCTAGAGGTTAATGTCGATTCGATGGGAACAGCGGGTAATTGGTGGGTCTCAATTGTTTATCCCCAATGAATAGGCATGAGAAGCTGTTCCGATCTCTAACTGTAATCGCCGAGCCAACCAGACAATGGGCTATTATTTTGTAGCATACTCTTAGCTCTTCATAATTTTTATAGAAATCCATTATCAGGATTACCAGAACTCAAAATTTACAACGCTTTAAAAGTGTAAGTGCCACTTTTTTTTAAATTGATTGAAAGTCAGGAAGTGGAATTTATACTGCATACAACTAGATCATTGCTATTATTTGTTTTGTAACATTATGACACGGTATTATGTAGTAAAACTTTGTTCACAATGTTCACAAAACCTTTTTTTCCCAATGGAAGAACACTTGCTTGTCTAATTGCTGTTATCGATTTGTTTGGCAAATACTTTGCGTAGCTCGCATCGGTTTAATAATATAATAAACATTCGATAAAGGCACCTCCCTTACCAATAAAATCAACTGCGTCACCGAGGCGCAGACGGTGGAAACCAAATATTTGCAAAGTATTTCTCGTTTGGAGTCCAATTAACATTGGTTAGCATTCAATTACCCGGCAAGATGTATCATATTGTGATTGTGATTGGGATTGTGGTCTATATATGCGCATGTGTGCTATACCTACATATGGCGAATACCACTCGTACCTGGGATCAAAGGCGTTGCTCAGCAACAAGTCGTATACGGCGCGCATTTCGATGTTTGTGTATGTGAACCTATATCGCTCTTTCTCCTCTTCGATCGCCCTCTATTTGGTTTTTTATTGATACCAATTGGTTTATTTATTACTGTCTCAATATTGTTGTTGCCAGCATATTAATTCAATGATTTGAGTGTGACATTCGAGCTGAATTTCAGTTGCATCTTTGATTTTCCAGCCATCGAGGTCTTTTTTTGTTGAGGGTGGTTGTGATGAGGAATATTCGATTTGACGGCCATCAAATTTTTGTTATTATTCAAATGGAAATGATTTGACTTAATAAATGTAAATTAATTTTATTAAAAACCAGGGATAGTAAATATGAGTTACTTAAGACTTTTCTTTTAAAAGTCTACAGGTACCTCTATAAGTTTGTTGTAGAAATTTCCCAGAGTTATATGCACTTTGTAGACCAAACTAAAATCACAAATCACAATAGTCTTCCTAAAAAAAAAGTCTCAAGTAACTCTCATTAACTCCTGATAAAAACGCATGAACAATAAACTCTGAAAGCAATTTCAGTTCATTAATTAGATTTATTAATTACATTAAACGCATTTTTTGTAATATTTGTTTAAAAGGTTTAACGTGTTTAATTACATGTTATATATAATTATTTCTATGGGAACAGCGATCTACCCTTAACTAACAACAGACTATATTACACTTTTCTCAACAGGAAATTAATACTATTTAATTCGTTTGTTTTTTTTTTTAAATCTTAGAGTAAACAAAAACCGGCTGTTTACATTTAATTTATATCTATTTATATGTGCTTTGTTTTTCTTTCTTTATATAGTTTGTAATTTATGTGCATTTTACTTATTGGGGCTGTTGTGAGAGGAGAGCTTTATGGTTGTGTTTTTTACACCGATCCGAGATAAGAGCGAAAACCAGGCGTATACTTGATTTTCTAAACTGGGGGCGATAATTCATCGGAGATCTGTCTTATCAATATGCCAACTGCATGGGGGATTTCCAGTTCACTTGGGCGATAAGGGCGGCACGTGATTATTTCTCGTTCTTACACATCCATTTGTTTCAACAATAACATAGTATTTGCACATTGGTTACCAAGGCGTCTGTCAATTAACACTTCAGCATTGGACTTGACTTGCACAAAATAAATAAAATAAGAAGCGTATGGCAAAGGAAAACACAAGTCACAATGGGAATTAAAGCCAGCTCGGACGGGCTGAAACCGATTCGTGGCGATCTGGGCCGGTCAAATGTTGGAATCGGACTGGAAAAGCGTCCCGCAAAAGTGGCCATATAGCATAATCAAAGTATGTTGTCAGCTGAGCCCTAAGGCAGTGATCTGTGGACCTAGAACATACCCTAGTGGTAGAAACCTAATGGTTATAAATTAAACATGTTATTAAGATATGACATACCTTTTTATCATTTAACATGTGTTACCTATGTAATAGGTTAGGATAATATACATATAATGTAATATCATTTAACACTTCATCTTCTTGAATTAGTGTTTCGATTAATATCATTTACTGATAGTAATACATTGATAGGAGAATACATTCTATCAAGTGTCTCAATGTAATAGTTAAACATTTTTATATTATTAAGGTAGTTATTTAATTATTGTAACCTAACCTAATCTAGACATCTTTATAAATAACAATTCCTACCCACACGACTTATCTAAGGAGCTTATAGAAAGTTCCATCATCAAGGGGTAGCAACACACGAACATAAAACTGCATTTCAAGAATGTAAAGCTAAGCAGAAAAGATCAGTATTCTGTCATTTCGAAAAGAAAAAAAAGAAAGGAGATGAGAGGTGGTAATTGTCCAAGAAAATAATGAGAGCGGGGAAGTTAATAGGGTTCTTGTCATTCGACTTTATCTAGAAACCGGTTGCAAAGCATTGCTCCTTCTGATATTCTGAACTTTATCAGAAAGTTGTCTGAACTCTGGAAGAGATACCATATACCATATATACCAGATAGCAGATAGCGTGGCGACAAGTCTTGATTAACGCTGAAATGCTTAAGATCTCTGCACAAGGGAATGCGGCGAGTTCCCAGGGGGGGAAAACCTCGGCGATCAGACAATGGAAATTTGCAATTATAATTCCAACTGCGTCTGCTGAATGAACCGTCGTTTACAATAGATAACTTAATTACAGTCCATAAAGATTCAGATACAGATGCATCATATGACAAATGCAAATATGATATTATGTACGTAAACACGGGGCGCCATTATCAGTCCTTACTGATAAGACAACGCCCCGACTTAACTCAAAAAAAAAAACCGGTTCTAAAGTGTTTGTCATTGATTGTCCTCGTTTTTCTGCCTTTTCCCGCCGCCTCATTTGAATGATTTAGTGCTTTTGTTAATTTATTAAGTTTGCTTTCTGGGTGAGGACCCAATTTGGAACGACAGCGACACCGATTTGCGTAAGAAATCGGGGCGCATTAACCTTTTTTCACTCTGTCCGTTGTTATTCCTATCCAATTTCATTCGGCGTAAAATTTTGTATCCCAAAAATCCTTTAATAAACAACCTCCATCTTTGTATTTTCGACAGAGATTAACACTATGTGTTAAAAACATTAATGTTTACTGCTTGTAAGATTAAAGAAGTACATTATATTATAAAATTTTGTTCTTGTAATTTTTTTTGTATACCCGAGAATTAAACAATTTTTTGATATATGGACTCTCTAGTGGTTGCTGATATTCATAAATATGTAGAGATAATAATTGATTATTTTTATATCGTATTTTCTTCAATCAACAATAATCAAACCTGCAAGATAAAAGACAATCTTCGGCTATGAACTTCCGTATTCTATATATTTCCGGTCCAGGGATGATATGCGTAGTAACTACGTGACGTGATCTGAATTTTGAATACTGTTCGCATACTTCCATTCACAAATTGCATCAGCATCAGGTCGAAAATCGGAACGAGTCATTGACCAGTTGTTGAAAGGCACATTATACGATCCAGACGTTAGCCGTGTGATATGGGCATATATCTTTACCGGTTGCATGTGCACATTGTCAGCTGACTGGCAGTATAAATAAATGATTGCCTAAAAACACAAATTAGCTTTCGGCAACGCCCACAAGTACTGCGAAAATCGAAAGAAAAGTCGGAAAGAAAAGCTGGCAAAAAGTATTGGGTGAAATATATACATCTACGTATACAGTATAAATAAGACCCCATACATTACATGATCGACTGAGCTTGACTTTGAAAAGAGAGACTTTGATCGCGAATCGAGCGTCAGCAGTGGCCCAGAAACCCAATTGGAGTACAAATCAGCCAAGTGCAGAGATCACCAGAACATTTATCGGTTCTATATATACCATACATATATCGAATTTCTGATGACTCGACTTGAGCTATTTTCGAGGGAACTGCACTTTTGTTTCCCGCTAAATTCGCATTTAGAGCTATGGTTCTTTATTTTATGTTGTTCTTAAGCCCTTGCATTTAATTATTTCGATTTTTTGTTCTCAGTTATGCCAGATTTACAAAGAATTAGCCAAGTCACAGAAACAAAACAATAACAGGGCCGTAAAAGTGTATAATTCCTAGTAGACGGGCGAATTTCCCTATTTGTTTTCTGGAGCAAATGCGTCATATATACCATATGATTCAGCAGTGCCCGAGATACTCGTTTATATGTACTTGGGTATATCCAGATTTGGCGGCTCTGCAGTTGGCCTGGAATCTTCTGGGACTTATCAACTCCCGATAAGGCGGACAGTGCAGCTCAAGTGCCACATGAGATATACATACATAGTAGATGTGGTAATAGTACTATATGTACTTTGTGGGGGAATTTTTTAGCCAAGTGTTTATCGCGCACATTTCCCATTAGTTGCCAGGGAAAAATGATATATTGTCGGTTGCAAACAATTGGGTTGCACTTAATTGGGGTAGATTTTCATCGGATTAAATCCGATATCATGTTTATTGTAAGTGGCGCCGCTAGGTCCAATGATATCATCTTTTTAGAAGCTACTCGGATGTTCAAAAGTTTATTTTCCTAGGCTTATTCCAAGAAAAGTGCACATAAGTAAACAGTACGAACCAATGCCGATTACTTTTAAGGTAAATTAAAAAAAATAACCTTGAAGATGCCTTTGGAATATTTAAAACTATTTAACGTAACTGCATTTTAGACATTTAAAGAATGTTGCAACTTTACGAAACTCTTGTCAAAGTCTCCTTTGTAGCCGAGAACAATGCACAATTTAATTAAAATTCCTTTGCGATATTCCCGACCTCCCTCACCATTATCCGATGTGTGGCAATCTATATGGCACAGACACACACAACATAGCACAACAATTTCCTTAATTGCCGCGACAAGAAAATCATAAAAACTAAAGCAGAAAAAGAAAAACTTGACGAAACTGACGCCCACAAAAGAGGGGGGGCAACGAATTCTTGGGAATTGTCTGGCCCACTTTGCAAGGGAGTCTGAATCGGATATACCAGACGTAGTACAGCACAGGGCAATCTATTGGGAATCTATATTGTATTGTCAATAATAATCTAATAACATACAGTTGATATTTTAAGAAACAACTTCTTATCAGACTTTAAAAGTTAAGCTACAGTCCAATAATAATATTACAAATCTCTGGTAATCTCTTCCCTAACTAGGGAAAACCGATTACCATCTTTAACTTTCAATGTATTTCTATTACATTAACATTCTATTTATCCAACAAATGACGAGTTCTTCGTAAAAGATTTCTAGAAGTTTTTGTAAATATCTTATAGCTACTAGAAGAACACCCATCTTAACCGGTACTGTAAGCATGTGTGAGTCTATATGTTTAAGTTCCTTACATGAACCAGAAACAGATGATACGATGACGATGTCATGGAGAGGCATTATTAATGTATTAATTGATCGAATCTCCGAGTGTCGCTTAATTGTGAATGGGGGAGAATTTGTTTGTCGATGCTTTTTGATTGACTGAATTGGTGGAGAGATACGGGACGGGGGGCTTGTGGCCCCAGTGGAGTGAAAGCTTCCCCAGAAAGAAAAAGATTCCTCACTGGTTCACCGCCTTACTTCTCTATTTCCTGTTTGGTCACGTAGTCAAGTTTTTGACAATAATTGGTGGCCATCATAAAATAGGAGGAATACAAGTGCCTCGGCTCGTTCTGCTAGTTCTTCTTTCTTCTTCTTTTTTAAAATTTATTTTCTTATGCTGGACTGCGCAAGAAGTGTGTGTATACAACGATACTATATATAGAAACTAATGACGAAAAAAATTAATTTTTTTGCCTGCTATCAATAAATTTTATTTATCTGTTGTTGCTCTTGACGATTCTTCTCGTTTTTATGATACAAAAAACATTTAAAAGTGTAGAAACGATTCTTGTTTACCTTTTTCTCAAGGGGATTTCGAAACATTGCTTTGTTCTATTGCTGATAAGAGATGAAAATGAAAACACCTGTTTTCCAAGCGATACGATAGTTCATTTTGTTTGCCAAACTGCATGGCCCACATAGAGAAAAAAAATGAGAAAATTCAAATATGCACATCAGCTTTTCGCCATCCCTTTCTCTCCTTTGGCTTTTCCCATTTTGTGCATTTTATTTATAGCCTTGGAAATAGAGGGGTTTTTGGGGGGTTACCCGCGGTAAACATGTTTGTCGGCCTTTCGTACACTCGCGAAAAGGAACCCACTCTATAAGCATATTGTAGAAGATTACCATCTTAATGTTACCTTTTTGATAATGAATCAATGGGTACGTCATCTATATTAACTATACATTTGACCTTTACAAAACCTTTTGATAATACTGAATGGGAGTTCTCAACTTATAAGATTAATAGGTGTTATTACATGTGTTTTGTATGTTTTTAGGGGCCAATTCAATATATAGTATGAGTTTCTAGGCTTAACTATAGAGTTTTAAGTTAATCTTAATAAAAATGTTCGATTTTTAGTTTTCAAAATATTTGTTTTCTGTGTACTCACTCGAAAATGTTATTTTGGCTGTTGGCGATCCTCCACTCTTTTTGCTCTCTATCTCACGCACTTTTTCCTCTTCTCGAGTTTGCAATTCTCAAATTCTCTTCTTCACATTTGAGGAGCACAAAAAAACCAAACAATAAAAAAATACAAACAAAAAGCACCGAAATTTGTTTTTTGTATTAACAATTATGCACGCGTTTCAATTGTTTTTTCGTAGGGGCTTTTTTTTATTTTTAAATTCTTTTTGTTTTGTTATGTTTTGATTATTTTGCGGTTGCAAATGAGATCGTTGGCACAAATATTTGCAGCAAGTTGAATGGACTTCTTCGAGGGGATTTTGGATTCGCTTTTGGCTTTAGAAAACGCTATTTATCGGTGCTGGCTTTGGGTATACTCGTAGTGCTCCTTCCTGAAGTTTGGATCCTCGCCGCTCTCACAGAAAATCCAGCGCCTGTCAACCATTACAACAAATCTTCGGGTGATTCTTTATTCCACGCGCAGGACTCGAATTTGGATTCTCCCCACTTGATTCTTCTTTTGTCCACTCACTGAACTTTGGAACTGTGGAACACAACGATGCTACGGACGACCGGTCTACGAGCAGGAACTGCGTTTATATACACATCTCGATCTCGATGTCGATGTCGATGTTGGGTATATAGAAATGGATTTTTGTTATTTTCTGTTCTTCTGTCTTCTGTCTTCTGTCTACCGCTTCCCCTGTTCCTCGGTCTTTATTCGGTCTTGTCTTTATGTTTTTCGGATCGGTTTGAAAATTTCGAACCAGAGGCGAAGAATGCTGAGAAGCGACTGCCAGATCGCTGTCGTCGCTGCCAGCGCCTCGGCTTCCTCTGTCGACGTCGGCTGAGGCGGAGGCGTCGACGTTGGCGCTGTTGTTGGGGCTCGGAAAGATGCTCTCCGCTCTCCGGTCTTCGTTCTCCATTCTTCGCACCAGAGATGCTGCGAACTGCGATCATTGTACAGGGAAAGAACTAAAGTAGCCAGATCCAGCGGTATCAAAAACTTGAAAAGAACAGGGTTCAAAAACAACCATTTATTTATTAATATTTATTTCAATTGTAGGATCCATTCAGTACCTACTAAATAAGTTTCGATCTTATAAGTTTGATTTTCAAGAGTGGAAATTGATACTAAAAAAATATCAGAACGGTATAAAAAAGACCTTTAAAAAATCTTTTAAAAAGAAATCCAATCAAATTAATTGTTTATTTTTATTCTTGAAAGAACAGGGTTCAAAAACAACCTTTTTAATCTTTATTAATTATTATTTATTTCAATTGTAGGATCCATTCAGTACCAGTGGAAATTGATACTAAAAAAATATCAAAATGGTATAAAAAAACCTTATAAAATCTTTTTAGAAAAAATCCAAATAAATTATTTGTTTATATTTATTCAACATGATTTGTTATTAAATCATCCATATAAAATAAAATCAACAAAATATAATTAAGGCTTTTTATTTTAGTGTTAGGTTAGTAACCCGCAGATCGGCTTCTTAGTAATTAGTTTGCAGTTTTCAGAGCTTTGTTCTGTAAATAGCTTAATCAATAGCTCGACGGAAACAAAGCTACCAGCTAGTGATTCTAGATAGGCGATTCATTCAAGATTTTTAAATAGACACGCATTCAAGGTCTCTGAGAAATGCATTATTTCTAAAAAAAAGGTCCTGATTTGATTTTTCATGCATTTAATCACTGATCATGAGCAAGTGATCACTGATTAAAAATTACAATGATCGCAGCATCTCTATGAGCGATATCCGAATAGCTAGTTGAGCTCTCTCCTCCTCTCTCACACTCTAGGTCAGCTGTGTGAATCGTGACGCGAGCCGAAGACTGTCTTCGCAATTCTTCGTCCGCGTGCTCTCTTTCTAGTGATCGCTCGCTCGCTCTTTCTCGGGAGCCTGCTGATAAGAGATGCCGTTATCTGATTGCCAATGTGACACATTAAGGCGACGATGGGCCAACGCTTGTTGTTGTTGTCCCAGCTTTACGATCTGCACACGCACACACGAAACAATGATAAGAGAAGACACCTCCTGAGTCTTCTGTTCTGTCTTCGGTCTTTGGTCTTCTGCACTCTTATCTTCCCGCTCCTTAATCTTTATCCGCACATTCTTCGCCTGGCAAGTGGTGAAATTTTGCACTTGCTGGTATTTATTTGTCTTTTTTTGGATAGTTGGCTCCCAGAAATGTTTATGGTTCTCACCTTAATCGTGCGTCTTTGATGTACAATCTTAGCGGGGAGTTTCAGGAACTGCCTAAGATCCAAAGAAGATTACAAGTACAAGGATCGTAAAGTACAACAAAAGGGAGCTACTGCATTAGCAATTAAAAAGTGTAAAATGATAATACTTCTGATCAAACATTAAAGACGCAAAAAAATGTCATAAAAAAGTTGGAGCTATAAAGAGAACTTAAAGATAAAAAATTTATTCTGCGTATCTCTCATCTTTTTTAGATACATACATATGTATAAAACAAGTTCCACTTAAAAATAGTATGATTATGTTTGCGTAAAATAAAAAGGAGAATTATATCTTAATGGGTTTATTTTCAAGATAAATAAAATGTCGCTTAAATAAGTCCTACAAGTTCAGTTTCATCTCTTAAAATCAGATAATGGAAATATTTAAAAATGTTGTTTAAAGGAATCCGAATTTATGGACTACTAAGCTTGACTGTACGTTACCTTTTCCGTTATCAGACTAATTTTTTGATCTGTTAAACTTGAACAATAAAATTCGATTGCGTCATCCAAATATTGTTTTGTTTTGTGTATTATACGCGTACTTGTGATCAGTGGAATTAATTTAAAATAAATGTGGGTCAATGGATTATCAATGGCCCGGATGAGGCGTCAAATAGACAAATAGACACCTGGATACGAAAGCCTGGCGAGGGGAACGAGCCGTACCGTTACCATAGAGGCATATACACAGATAGTTCGATGAACACATGGGCAGTGCAATGACTCGAGATCAGCACTCTTTTTCCAGGTACGCAGATCTAGAGAATGGGACAAAGAGGGGCATAGTCCCATTTAAGGTTTTATAGCGAAAACGTGATCGCGCTCCTCCGAGGCCCCCGTAGCATCCGCATCCCCCCCTTGAGAAACTTGCTCTCTTGCTCCCATGCCTCTGTATCTGAATCTGTATATTTGTATCTGTGCCTGCATCTCTACTTCCACTGTCATTCGTATCTGTATCTCGACTTGGCCGAAAGCCAAAAGCCAAAGCCCTGCCAAAGCAAATTAGATAAGTCGCGTCCCTCGGATAAAACTTGGCCATATTCATATTCCGGGAGACAAATTGATAATGGGGCAGCAGAGCTTTATTGCCGCTCTGCGGGACGGGAAGTCGTTGTTGGCTTATCTCGAGACCTCGCTGGTAAAAAAAATAAATGGTTAAGAAATAAAAGCACAAAGGTAAACATTTAGACAGTCGCGTCAGGGTGTGGGTGGTGGCTCTATCGCCAACCGATTCGGGTTCGGCAGAAACAGAACTAGAACCAGAAACTGAAGCCAACGGAAACTCCGATTTCAGTGTGGGGTTTTTCCAGTATTTTCAACCGAACCACCTACTTTTATAACAGCTAATGAAAATTTCCTAGATCTGAAGCTGCTCAACAAAGTTTCCTGGAAAAAATAGAATAAGCCAATTTGACCATAGGGAGTTTAGGTTTACTAAAATAATTATACCACCTTCTTTTATAAACACTCATGAGTAACTCCTACATCTGAAACTTCTCAGAAAAATTTCCTGAGAAAAGTAAGTAGGCAGGTTTGTCTATAGGGAATTAAGGTTTTTTAGAATCAAGTTATTACATTATAAACATCGATATGCGTTCCCAAACTCAAAAAAAAGATCTTTAAAAGTATACGAACAAATATTTTAAGTTATAAAAAGATTTTTAAAAGTTTATGACGATCTGTGTAGATCTGTAATATAAAGATATGACAGTTAAACTTCAATATCTTGAACCTCCCTAAATCGAAGACTTTGTAACCCAAACTAGCTTTTTTTTGACATTAGATAGTATAATACAACATATATGTGGGTATTCTGTAACTCGAGGACTCCAAAACTTGAACTTTGTTGGTAGCTGATGGGGGTTCGAGTTATGAAAGTCGTATTAGAACCCACAACAAATCAAACACAGTAGTTGTTTTTTGAAGTTTGTGTTTTAGTTAGTTTTGTGTCACAATTAAATTTCATTTATTTTATACTTTTGTTTTTTGTTGCTTAAAATGCGCTTTTATTTATTTACTTCAGTTTTTGTTTTTCTTGCTGAACAATTTACAATAAACGCGGCTGCTTTTTGTGTTTTTTGTTGTTGTAGTTTTCCTTGCTTGCAGTTGTTGTTGTTTATTTAATACTTATTGTTTTTGTTGATGTGATTTTTTTGCTTTTGCTTCGGGTTAAACCTAAAAAGATGTTTGCTTTTGCTTGTTGTGTACACGTACATATATCGAATATTTTTTGATTATTTGATTTAATTAGTGTTCTCCAAATCAAGTGGGAATATTCCCCTTCTAACCCTTAGTTATCCATCGATTTTGTTTAGAGTTTTTATAGTTTCCGCTACATTTAATGGTTATTTTTTTATAGGTGGGGGCGTTGGAACAGTAAAGTGGGGGAAAACAGTTGGCCAACAGTTTCTATATGCGTATATGCAATTATATATAATCTGGCAAACGATAACAGTGGAAAGCCAAAGGAAAATGTATGTGAGACGATGGGTTTCCCCAGTTTCTTCTAGGTTTTAGCTTTGGCTATTTTGAAATCGATTTAAATTTGTCACTACCAACACACAGACGCACATCGAGATACATGGTAATATATCGTACTTTATAATTTTTACTTTTACTTTTCGCGTAGATTTACCTTTACTTTTACTGTTACCTTTAATGAATTCTGTATACCTCATACTGTATAGTAATAGTTATTATTTGCTCGTTAATTTGTAGACACCATTTACAATTACAATTACAGTTACAATTAGATAGACACACACAATGCGATCCTAATTAGATACATATAATTCGCCTCGGTCTTTCGATCCTTTCTTTTTTAGGCCCAAAAGTAGGCAGCTTGAGTGCGTTAGTGTGTGTGTGTGTGCAAATTACATGTGTGTGTGTTTCTATATAGTTCCAAGTTTCAAGTTCCAAGTTCCTTAGTTTACCTAAGTCTAATTGCTATTCCGAAGGATCCCAGGATCAGTTTGATGTTTCACATAAACATATATGGGTAGCTGCGCCCACTATCATACAGTTGTGGTCAAAATGATTGTAGAATTGGCATTTTAAGATTAAATTAATTTAATTAAATTGAAGAGTACATTGCAATATCCTCTTGCAGCGATATCTATTTACAGTAAAAATAAAATTTAATTAAAGTCGTTGATGTAGAAATCTCAAATCTCTAGAAAAAAGGGTAATGAATTAAGCTTCAGAAATGGAATAAAAAGTCTGAACTCAGGGTTTTGTACTTGGCGAAAATTTAGATTGTAATTTTTGTATGCCTTCAGGACAACTTTTAAGACCACTAACTTATAAATGATTGCTTTTAAGAGTTTTAACATTATATTCTTGTCCTAAAGTTTTTTTTGGCGGCACTAATTAGAGTTTTTCCCAAGCCCCCACTCCTATTGTTTTGACCACAACTATATTAGTTATATTTTCGAGGTTTACCCCGTTTGTCCAAATCCGAAAATGTTTTTGAGGAGAGGTTTTGTTGAGAGAACCAAGTTGGCTGGCCATCCCTAGTTTTAAGCCCCTTTATTTTTTCCGTAAAGCTCACATGTTTTTTTTTGTTTGTTCTAACTTCCTATAAGCTATCACACCTTTGACCCTACCTATCCTACTATCCTCACCCAACCGAACTTGGTTCTCGCCCTCTCTTTCTCAACCTCCCAAATGCTGCTATCCATTTACTGTCTATTATTAACATAATTTATTCTAAGCATTCACTAAAAACAAAAACATTTTAGCCTCTTGCTCTGGCTCACACACACACGCAAAACGGGCACAGTGAGCGGCAAAAAAAATATTCTGATTAAAATCTTAGTTTTTCTTTTTTAATTATCTGGCTCCTTAACGATATGTGAGTGTGTGTGTGCGCGGGGTGTGCAGGTGTGTGTGTGTGTGTGAGAGAGAGAAAGGTAGTGTTGAAAAGAGACGGGAGACACCTAGTCACGGTGATAAAGGAACTCAATCCAACGATTTGATTTTTCCGCATTTTTCAGATGGGTTTTTTATAAGGGGAGGGGATCGCGTCGAAAGCTGTTTAAAATATTACCGGCTGAAGAGCTGAATTGTCATCAATCGCTGACAAAAGATGCCTGGCATTTTTTGGCCTTTAGTGTTTATAATTTACGTACGATTTCCGCCTTGGCATCCTATTCGTTAAGCTTATTCTCTTATTTTGAATATAATGTATGTACCTCTTAAGATTGGGGATTTTCTGCATTTGCTTAGTTTTGGTGTTTTTCGGTTACAGTTTGACATTTACTAGTGGTATTCCTTTTGGTTTTTCTTCATATTTTCTTGGTGTCTTCAATTATGATCGTAATGCGTATTTTCTTGTATATTTTGTATATGAGAATAAGGTCTCTGCGGTTGTTGGTGTTGTCTTTCGTCTCAACCTTTCACGTTTTCACGGTTAATAAAAAAAATAAGGCTTTACAAAAAAATGGCTAGATCTTAAATCAATTATCAAAGTAGGTTATCACTTGAATATTGCGAATTTGGAATTATATATTTGGGAGAAATAATAAAAAGGATTGCCGCGGAAGCTACTGGCATTTTAAAATCACTCATAATGGAGTCCAAAAGTATAAAACTATGTATTTCGATGTGGCATTATTCATGTCTTCCTTTTTAAGGATGACATACTTTTTTCACTGCATACTTTTAGACACCTTTAAGGGTGATTTCAAAATCGTAGTCATTTTAGTGTCATTCATAATGTTTTTTTCGGTGGGGGAATTAGTTCCCTACTTCACAACATAAATAAAATCTATTGCATGGAAAACGTAAAAGCAATCCTACTTTTAGACGACAACAAGTAAATGTTTTTAAATATCCGTAGACTGTATGTAAAACCATCAGTTTTCGATTTTTGTATTCTTATTTAGGCCTTTGGCAGTTTCTTATTTTCATCTTAAGTGGTGTTTGTGCTTTTTATCTGATTAAGAGGGAGACGGCTAGAGAGTGAGTTGTATACCGTGGGTGATTTTAGGGGGCACTTTGAGGTAACGCATAATCGATCAACGAACAATCAAATACAAAAATGGCAATAAAAACCTTCAAAATCGAGAGAACACGCGACACAGTGGCAGACAATTAAATGAGTAACAACGCTTAAGTACATACGAACTAGGCATACATATGAGTACCGAGTGAGTACCTAGTGCAAATGGTAATTCCCCTGCCCGAGGATTAAAGGATACGGATCCTAGCCGACTGCGATGACGGGGAATCCCCGCAGCGTATCTCAACGTTTCACCCCAAACAGATTTGGTATGGACTTGATCTTCTTGCGTGAGCAGTTCAGGTAATCCTTGTACATGTCGGATCGCAGATACCGGGAATACGAGTCGCTCTTCATCAGGTGGTAAACGTGCGAGGCGGCCACATCGAAGCACCATCGATTCGGACCGCTCGGTGAGTTGACAGCCTCGCGGGCCAGCTCCACCGACTTGGAGTCCACGTTCACCGGGCAGGGGGCGTCGGGGGCCAGGAACTCCTGCCAGATCTTCTGGATGGCCTCCTTGATCTCCGACTGCGGCAGCGCCTTCATCTCCTGCACCGATTCCCAGAATCTGTAAGGATTCGGAGAGGTATTATACACAAGGATCAAGCAGTCAGATCAGCATTATGATACAATTTGGGATACTAATTAATATACTTACTCACGTAACTTTACAAACTAGCGAAATAAAAATATGAACAGTTGAAAAATCACCAGAGTCTTGAAATCACTTGTTAAGCTGTATAAAAGTATGCAGGGAACGAGAACCTCGATTTTGGAAATACTATATGGCCTCCATTTTATATATTATACTGTTGCATACTTTAAGATACCTCCAAATTTGATTTCAAAACGAGAGTTTGATTTTGCTAACAGTCTTTTTAATGATTTTAAAACCACTTCTTTTCATTTTATAACAAGGAGCATAGAAAAATTAAATATATATTTTTAGGAGCAAGAATCTTAAAAAGGGAGAATCGATTCAAAATTTTAAGAGAATAGGCTCAGTGTAAGCTTTCTGAGAAAATATAGTTACTGGGAAGGCGCTACTCAAAGCACTACGGCTTTTAAATCTGTTCTGATTGGTATTTTGGTGTCTAAAAGTATGCAGTGAATAAAGGAAAACGGGATCTTAAGAGTTTAAAATAAAGTGTTGCATACTTTCGGGTACCTAAATTAAATTTAAAAGAGATTTCAAAACCATAGTGATTTTTGGCTCCCCCAATTATACATGTTTAATAAATCTATGCACTCACTTGAGGTTCTCGCCGCTGTACTCCTTCTCCAAAAACTTGGTGAACTGCTCCCGACCGATGCCATCGTTGAGCAACTCGCGCAAACTGAACGCCCAGCGCTTCACGCGGCGTACAGGAACTTCTTTGCTGTGGGGCGAAACATTAATTTAAAGCAAATTAATAGGAGTCTTAAAGTCCATAAAAGCCTTTCCAATATTTTAATAATATTAAAAATGTAACTCACCTATTTTTCTCCGTGTCCCACATCTCGGTGCTGTCCGTTTGCCAAGGATTCGGCAGCTCCGGCGAGGTTATAAAGTAATCGAACTCATTGTACTGATCGTAGTAGGCAACCAGACTGGTGAAGATTGGATTTAAAATTAGCGAATTTTAATAGTGTTATTTATGGATGGAATTATTTATTGGCTACTTACGCCTCGGCCGCCTTTGACACCTTGATTGTCCGCCGCTCGAGCTTCTGTTTGCGCAGGGCAATGATCCGCGTCAGCTGCTCGACGGGATTCTTGGCCAAGGAGGCGCCGGCGGACCCGGTTCCGTGGCTGGAACCGCCCCTTCGGTAGGCCTTCTTAATATCAATTTCGGTGGTGTTGACGCAGCCGGGCATCGGCCGGTGGACATCCCAGAAGGCCCGCTCCTGCGAGTCCAGCACCTTCCGCTCCAGCTTGTCCCGCTTCTTGGCCACCTTGCTCTGCGACTCAGCCTGGAAAAAATATATATTACAGCATTAGTCACCGGCCGACGATAGAGCTCTTCAATTTAAGAGCTGTGATAAATTAAGACTTGAAATTTATTTTACTTATATCAAGAATATTTATTGTTCTAAGTCCTACATTTCAGTATTTATAATAAATGAATCAAATAAGATTATACAAAAAGCATTAGTAGAAATAATGCTGAATTAAACAATGTATTTAAAATACCTAATTTTTTAGAATGATCTATTTATTTAAAAATGTCTGCAACTCTAGAAATCTCAACTACTTTGAATAGCATAACCAGGGAGGTTGATAAAAATGTCTAGGTGTGTATAGTTTCTTTAAATTATCTAAATAAACATTACATTTAAAATTAATGTCCCCAACAAAAAAGTTTCTTATATTGTTATATTTGTACGTTAACGTTGTATTTAAGGCAGCTCAAATTTAAAAGATAGTACTCACATCATTCCTAAACAAAATTAATATCTGTCTGCGAGCAGAAACGAGACTCTATATTATTATATGATAAACAAGCCTAACATCATCACAATAGAACACGAGAGTGTGTTACGATAGAGGGAAGGTCGGTAATAAACAAAGTAAATAGCAAGGGTCCTAAATGAATACCCTGGGGCACTCCAGATTAGTGTTGTTTAAATAATGCCCATTTGGGTGAACATGTTCACTTGTTTTTTTTTTAATGAGTCATCTCACTCAATTTGTTCACTTGTTCAGTTGTTCACTTCCTTGTATTGCAATTGCTCTTGGCCTGCTGGTCTCCTAAATCCTCAAAATGGCTCCAAATATCGCTTTACCTTCTAGAACACATAATAAAATCAAAAAAGAACACTCTCTCAGCTTAGTGAACAACTCTTTTTTGTTCACTCACTCATGAGCAACCCAAAAGTTTTCCAGATGTCACGTAGATCATCTTGGAAACAGCGATTTAATATATATACCTCTAAGTTCTACCATTCAAATAACTTGAAATCCAATCTAATAGATTATTCGGGAATCCAAACTGATCTAATATGAATAAAAGAAGGCTTTACTAAAATCTGTATATATAACGTCTGTCTGTTAAATGGATGTCTCATCGATCAGGTTGATGGTGGTCGACCTTCGCTTAAGAAAACCATTGCAACGATTACTTTCTTTTAAAAAATCTATACTAATTTATCCCTATTTCAAGAATCGCTTCATCTCAAAAGAACCAACTTAAGAGTACATTCGTCTTGATATCAAGAACGTTTCTTTTCGATTTAGTGCGACGAGCACGTCTCGAACTAAGAACCTATTGATCTTGTATTTTTTTCCGTTAACATGTTAATTTTACCTGCATAAATATAAACTCCCACTTCCTGGAGAACATTTTCTGCAGCTTGGCCAGATTCTCGGCTTCGTAGTCGGCCAACTCGAGTCGCGTCTTGTTCTGCATGGTGCGCTTGCAAAGGTAGACGGCGTAGTCCGTATTCTCGGGCTCCCAGCAATTCGAGGGCCAAAAGTAGGGTGTCTGGAATCTGTCCGGGAGATAATTATAGATCGGAATGTTCCTATAGGATCGGCACTCACCTGTAGAAGGTGCCGTCGTTTTTGACGGTCAGCGCATGATCGTCGATGGGGAAAATGTAGCCATGCGAGCTGAGCAGGTGGGCGAAGTGCAGGGCCTCCGTGACGTCCTCCACATCGAAGTTCTTCAGGATCCAGGCCACCAGGTCTGCTCCGGTGAACACCGACGGCACCTTGCTCATGAACGCCTTTACCGTGCGCACGGCCACGCCCGTCGACTCCGCCTGCATCTTCTCGATAATTGCCTCCATCTGCGCGCGGAATCGATTCAATTATTGCCAATTAGCGGGCAGCGTACAATCAATATATTGGCAAGCGCAATAAGGTTTAGGAATCCGTTTAAAAGTTATCATGCATGATAATTATTTTGGAATTAGAATGATAAATTTAGTGGTTTAGACATTTCGAAATGTTTAAATATTTTAAAGTATAGTTTTGAAGGTCTACAACTAATACAATTTCCAGACTTTGAAATATATTTTAGACTTCAGAAAATGTATAGAACCATAATATAATAATATAATAATATAATAATATAATAATATAATAATGTAATAATATAATAATATACTAATATAACATTATAATAATATAACAATATAATAATATAATAATATAATAATATAATAATATAATAATATAATAATATAATAATATAATAATATAATAATATAATAATATAATAATATAATAATATAATAATATAATAATATAATAATATAATAATATAATAATATAATAATATAATAATATAATAATATAATAATATAATAATATAATAATATAATAATATAATAATATAATAATATAATAATATAATAATATAATAATATAATAATATAACAATATAATAATATAATAATATAACAATATAATAGAGCCTTTACAGTTCGAACTAAAATATAGAAATAAATGCAACCACCATAAGATCGCTAAAAATCATTCAATATTAATTATCTATTTAAATTTTTTAAGAGTTCAATTTAGTAGTATTTCAGCTAAATTTCAAGTCTTAAGCTTTAATGATTTGTAAATAATAAAATTAATAAGTTAAATTAATAAATATCTTAAATGTTTTAATCTGTAATAGTTTTATAGTTCAGATACTGGTAAAATGAAGGTAAAACTAAAATTCAAATATGCCCTATGGAAGTTGCACAGTATTGGGGATAGCATAGATCGGGATGTTACCTTTTTGTACACCAGTATATTGGGGGCATCCTCGTTCTTGCCGACGCGCTGATGGTGGGACGACGCAGGGACCGCGAGGGCGGAGGTGGTGGGCGGCGGGGGCGGTTGGGCGGCCGACTGTCCCGCCGCCTGCTGCTGCGAGTGGGCGTGGTGATGGTGGTGATGGTTCCCGCTGACGGTCAGCAGACCGCTGCCGCTGCTGCCGCTCTGCTTGCTGCCCGCCGCCGCCGCCGTCGACGAGGAGGTGGCCGTGGAGGAGGACGTGGTGGTGGCGGCCACGGCGGCGGTCTTGGCTCCCAGGCTTGTGCTTGTGCCTGTGGTGGATGTGGATGTGGTGGCTGCAGATGCAGTGGTTGCCGGCGGGGCAGCAACCGCCACTGCTGCCGATGAATCCGTGGCCAAGGCCGATGAGGATGAGGATGAGCCCTCGGTTTCCGGGAATGCACTGCCATTATCACTGCCATTAGGCAGGGGCGTTGGCGAGGGGGTGGCCGTGCTGGCACCACCACCACCTCCTGCGGAGCGGGGCTCCTCCTCGGGCGGAATGGCCACCGCCAGCGGATCGCTGCTGTTGCTGCTGCTGCAGTCCGTCTTCGCCGGCGCCGCGGTGCTGCTGGCATTGGTGGCTTGTGTTTTGTCCGCCTCCGAGTTCATCGTTACCATTTTCTCGAACCGCGCTCCAGGGATATTTGATTGCCAGAGCTCTTTCTATTTTTAAACGCAGTGTGCAGGGGCGTGGGTGCCGGCTGCTTGGCGAGACGGGGGTTGGGGGTGGTTCTGCTGCTGCTCCTGTCTTAAAAAGGGGGTGGTGGTGTTCTCCCTGTCCTCCTCTCCTGTGTGTGCGTGTGTGTGTGTGCGTGAATCAATTCGATGGCTAATAGAATTTTTATTCAGCTTGTAGGGGTCATTTAGCCTTTTTTAATGCCATTTTCCCAGCGTTTTCCACCCGCTCCTCCTCAATTTTCACTTGGTTTTTCCTGTTTCTGGTTTTCCGTTCCGATTTTTCCTGTATGCTTGAATTGTATAGGAGTTATGGCACACACACACACACACGCACACAAGGTGATGAATTGTTTATTAAAATGCCCCAGCAGATTTCCTTGTAGTCCTGTTATTGTTATATAGGTTTTTTGGAATTTTTCTTATTTAAAATTTGTTATATTTCTGCAGGGATTTTTCAAGTTTTCGCTTGCTGTTGCTGTTGCTCCTTGTTCCCTCTCTCTCTCTCTCTCTCTTGCTCTCTCACTCTCCCTCTCTAGCTCTCGCACGACGTGTTTTTTAGCTTTTAGCCCGTAATCATTTTACGGCCCAAAGTCAATCGGCTCCTTAGAGCTTCCTGCTGATAGTCCTTCATCGATTTTTCGTCCTTCCTACCCCATAAACTCTCTCTTGGCCCACTCACCCGCTCTCTTTTCGTCCTGCGCATGCGCAAATACCGTTGTTTACATCCAGCCAGCTGTTGTGTATCGTTAGCAAATATCCGATATGTTATCGATAAGTATCAGATCGAGAGCAACCGTTCAATACATTTAAATGTCAAAAAACTATATCGATACGATATTTTCGCAAAACACTCATTATTTTCAATTTGCTTTATTTCGATAATAAGAATTTGAGTCTACAAATTATTTAATTCGTTTAAAATTAACAAAAAAAAATATTTTCATGTATGGTTTACAAACTAAAGATACATTTTACGCATAGTGTTTATTAGTTGCATAGCGTGATTTTAACTTATAGTGACCTTAGTTGTTATGGCTTTTATACAAAGTTTTGCAATGATTTTGGAAAACATTCAAAAACAGATTACAATAAATAGAAAAAAATAATACATATAGTGTGTGCAGGATAAAACAGATAGCTACGGCTGAGCGAAGAATCCTTCGTTCCTATAGATATCGATAAGGTTTACATACGTATATGCATGTATTTTACTGCCCCTAGGACTAAGTGGTGTCTGTAGCGCCTACACTCGTTTATTATTTACATAGGTTTGTGAATATATATTTTACCTCATAGGGATATAGGTTCTTATATATGGTATAAATATATATGTATGTGTATGTGTTTGTTGCACTCCACTCAGCGATTGGCGACATATATCGATTGTCGATCGCCACCGAGATGTTAGCAACAGGGATCAAATCGGGGTTTATCTCTTAAATGACCAGCTCTACATAACGTAACTATTTGTTAGTGGTAGCGAAGAACGCGAAATAATGTTGGATTGAGCTTGATTGGATTGATTTTCGTTAACTAGATGTTAAATGAAAGTCTAACCGCGAGAGTCAAAACAAGCTTTATATAGAACCGAAAAAACTAAACAATTTCGAGATTAAATCAATTTTTTAATGTTTTCGAGGAATATTCAGAAGCAAAACCCATAAATACTAATGGAAAACATCAATCACAAAATATGGATATGTTGAAATACGAAAATGAGACCATAATCGGGGTTAAATGAATGAAATGGTATAAAATGAAAGGACGATTACTACATATGGAACCATTAACATTTTTGTCGTCTAGGCTGGGATTCGATAGCGGATTGGCCTCCCTATAGATCACATTTTGACACTACGTTTATCAATGACATAGAAACCATCATTATCGACATGATTACTCGGTTTATGATATACTATTACTGCTGCTGTTCCCTCGACTGCCTCACCGAACGCTCCCTGTCCCGATCCCGATCCCGTTCCCGGTCGGACCACAATGGTTGGCCACTTTGGGCCTGATAGGACAGCGGTGGTGGTGGTGCCGCCAACTGGGCCTGGGGCACCAGTTCCGCCTGCGGATTGAACTGGTTGTTCGTGTTGTAGTTCACCAGGATATCGCCGGCGAGGCTGTGGCCAATGTTCACGCTCCGATCGGGAAAGCCCTGATTCTGGGCCTGCACCTGGATGGGCTGGGATTGAACCTGCTGCTGCGGCTGTTTGTTCCTCCAGTGCTTGTGCTGGGCCACGGGCACCAGACGGTATAGGGGTTCCGCCGACGGAGCACTCGGGTAGCCAGGCACATAGTAAGGCGGATAGTGGGGATGGGGGTGGGGATGATTATGAGGATGTCCCTGTTTGCTGCTGGGTCGCACCCTCTTGAACTGCGGTGGTGGTCGCTGCCAGAATTGCAGGGGATTGGACTGGACGGGCGAGGGGGGCCTCAGTTGCTGTGGATCGTCCACAAACTGGGGCACTGGCGTGCTGTAGATCTGGGGCTCGTAGATCTGTTGTGGCTGCTGCTGGAGTTGCTGCAGCTGCTGCTGGTGCTGCTGGTGCTGCTGCTTGCCCACCCGGAAGTGGCGTCCTGGCGGCAGGTAGGAATTCGGCGGAGAGGCCTCCAAGGAGGGATCCAGCTGCAGTTGCTGCTTGCCCACCCGCAGGTGGCGCTGTCGCTGGCCCGGAGGCTCGTAGACTATCGCCTTGAAGGCGTTCTGGTCCTGCTCATCGGCACTGTAGTTCACCATGGGCAGGAAGGGCTGCTTGTCGAAGTCGGGAGCCTGGAAGTGTAAAATAAAACATAAGCAACACTTGCGAAAACCACTCGTTTACTATAGTAAGATTCAACTAAAAGAACTAAATATTGAGCATTTTTATAAAGAAAGCATAAGACATTCCACCAAACGAGCACGGCCTAAAAGTATGAAACACATACTCACTCTTAAAGTTTAAAACTTTCGACTGTCGAAAGCTTCGTCGAGTTGCTCATAGATGGCGCTTTGCTCAACTACCAGATCGAATTTGTATTGCCTACATTTCAGCGCTGAGCATTTCAATCAAGTGCAGCAAAAAAAAAATAGTTCTTGCGCCAAATTTAATAGCGCCAAGAACATTAATATTTAAAATATTTTTATGATAATAAACACGTTGTTTTCTCTTTTTAAAAAACTAGGAAGGTCTCCCGGAGTCGAAGAAAATGTCTTAAAACATTTACTTTTTTTTATAATTGCAAATACCAATCAATCACTGTTAAAAAAAATCAACTTAACTAAAAAAAAGTCTCAAATCATTTGCTGTTTGTACCAATTAAGCACTGCTAAAAAAATGTATGGTAATTGTTCACAAAATGTTGAATTTTACAAAGTTCTCCGATATAAAGTCAAAATTAAATTTTCAACGAGAAAGAAGCTAATTTCGGCAAGCCGGAGTATCTATACCCTTGCCGGTCGTTCCAGTTTGAGTATTGTATTTACCCAGCTTACCTATGTTCAGAAAACTAAAAAATAATTCTAGAAATATTAAGGTTATGTTCCGTTTTCATTAACTACCGTATATGTTTACCGAAAACAAAATATAATGGTCTTTGTATTATTTTGACATTAATTATCCAATCGTTTCTATGGCAGCTACATGATAAAGTCATAGAATTTTTTATTTATTCAAAGTTCTAAAATATTAAAAGATATTCCCAAGAGTAGTTATAATTTTTTTACATTTAAAAAAACATATTTTTTGATCATTTCTATGGGAGCTATGGGACATACTTGTCTGCAATAGAAATAAGACTTTTGGGAAGGTTTCATGATGATAGCTTTAAAACTGAGAGACTAGTTTGCGTAAATACGGACAGATGGACTTGGCTTTCTTTGCCATTGAAATATAATAATATTGGTATGTTTTTAAGATTTTGTCATTGTACAATTTGGGAAACAATGTTTGCATGTCGAAAAGTATTTAAATAATAAGAACAGTACTAACTAACTAATAACTTGTATAATGGAAATAGACTTCTGGTTTCTTTTTGGTTCCACCAGGGACTCACCTGGAACCGCCCCGGACTGACATTGACTCCAGCCGGGGGCGAGATGAGGTTGCTCCTGAGCAGCTGGCCCAGGGAGGCCTCGTACTCCGCGTGGAGCTGCAGCTGGGCGGTCCTGGGCTTGGGCGTGATGTTGACCACCTCGGGGGCCACATCGTTGGCCGGACTGGGCGATGCCTTGTAGTGCTGCAGGTGTTCCCGCTGGTGGTGATGCGGCGACACATTGTTGTTGTGATGGTGATGGTGCCGCTTGGGCGGCTTGGTGGCCAGAAAGTCGTCGATGACATTGGATTTGATCGATCCCGGCTGCCGCTTGGCCTCGAAGTACTCGTAATAGATGGGATTGGACTTGGAGAGTGGCGGGTCCAGCGGCGGCTCCTGGCGACTGCCCTCCGTGGAGCTGGGCACGAAGACCAGCTGGGGTCGCGGTGTGTAGTTGACGGGGTAGATGGGTATGGGCACTGCCACCGGAACGGGCACCCGCTCCACGTACTTGGGTGAACTCTGCCTGGGCGGCGGCGGCAGATAGGTGATCCCATTATACTTGGGTTTGTAAGAGGTGCGGATGGCCGGCAATTGCACCGGAGGTCGGGAGGTGGTAGTGGTGGTGGTGCTGGTGGTGGTGGTCGTAGTACTACTGGTCGTACTGCTCGTGGTGGTGGTGCTGCTCGTGGTTGGTGTTCTCCTGGTCGCCACACTGCCCTCCAGTCGGCTAAAGTGATCCGGCGGCGGGGGCAGGACTATGCCAGGAACCAAAGGACCCGGTGGCACTGGATTGGAGTAGTTGCTCTTGTAGACAAAGGTGTAGGCCGGCGGATAGTACAGCGAGGGATCGTCCTCGTCAAAGTCGCTGACATTGCCGGGCAGTGGGGAATCCCCCACCAGCGAACCATTCCCGTTCAGCCCGTTGATCAGCCAGGGACCCAGGAGCGGTGGGGTCCTCAACAGACCCTGGGACGCCACCGAGTCGTTGGGGTAGAGCAGCCAGGGGGCATAGGGCGCCGGATAGACGTAGGACGGGGCATCCCGGCCGCCGGCATCCGCGGACTTAGCTGCCGGAGATGCTGCAGTCGCTCCCGACCGGGCAGCAGGATGCGATGAGAGATTTTCACCGGCGGCGCCTTGGTGGCCCTGGTGGTGGGCGCCCTTAGCGGATAGCGTTGCATTGCCAGACGCCGGACGGAGGATCTCGAGTTGATTATCTCGGATAAGCTGCAGCGGCCCGTGGGGCTCGAGCTGCACGGGAAAGGGAGGCGGCACCGCCGGATTCGCTGGCAGCTTGATCTGTCTCCCGGGCGCATCGTAGTCATCGATGGCCGGCCAGGGACCCTGCTGATTGTCGTCGGCCTCCTCGTTGAGGGCGCCGCCCTTGATCACCAGCAGGTGGTCCTCGGCCAGCCAGATGTCCTCCTCGTTGAGGCCGCCGTAGTTGCGTTCGTTGTCCAGCGGCACCTCCGAGTTGCGGGCATAGCTCAGCACTCCCGGCCGCTTAGGCACGCGGCGGAAGAGCTCCTTCTCGATCAGGCCATACTTGCCGTCCCTCACTTGGTCCGCCAGCGTCTTCTTTTGGTCCTCCTTGGGCGGCTTCTTGGCCGGAGCCTCTGCCTCCTTGCCGGAGCCGGCACTTAGCCGTAGGATCCCATTGTCCCAGTTGTCGAAGTCGTCGGGTTCGTTTAGCAGGGCCTCATCGTCGTCGTCGAACTCCTGCCCCCTAAAGGGATTGGGGGTATTGGAACTCGGCGGAGGCAGTGGAGTGGTGGTTCTCGAGGTGCTTGGCGGATTACTGAATCTCGTCGGTGCCTCTGTACTGCTTAATCTCGGCCTGGTCGAGGGTTTGGCCAGTCGGTAGCTGCTGCTCGCCTTGCTCCTCAAAGGAGATTGCCTCGCCGTCGTCGTCGTCGTCGTGGGCGTCGTGGAGGAGGACGAGGAGGAGGTGGATGTGGTACTCCTCTCCGTCGTCGAGGGACCATAGCTGGACGAGGAGCTGTTGGCGCTCACCGCCGACACCTCGTAGGTGGAGTGTCCCTGGGCGTTGTGGATGTGACCGGCCACCAGGCGCTGGATCATGCGTGGCCTGTCAACGAAATCGGATCGTGAATCGCAATCAGGGAATGGGAAACGACACGTCTTTGCCATGGTAAATAAATCAAAAAGCGGCACCCCAAATGGGCAGACGCCTGGCGAATCACAAAAGGCAAAAACTAGATTGGCTTAGGCTTCGGTGGCACAAACACCGAAATATCCTATAGATATTACATGGTATTTTACAAAAATCGACGCCCTAGGTAGTAAGTTTTTAAAAATAAATCACTGAAAAATCTCATTTTTGTTTTGACCATAACTAACTGGGTACCTAAAAGTTACTTAATTATCAATAAATCTAAAAAGTACCCTAACCTTACTTGAACGGGCTATTAGTATTATGAAATTGTGGGGTAGACAATATTTAGACTTTAAGAAATAAAACTCTTATCATGGGTAGCGAACTCAAGATCCTCCTAGATTGACACCCTAGTAAGAAATAATACCCTGATCATGGGTAGCGAACTCAAAGATCCCCCTAGAAAGATTACCCTAGTTCTTGCTTAAACAGTTATTGATTGATTAAATAATATTAATGCCTGCGGACTAACAATTTGTTTAAGTGTTGAAACCCTTTACTTGTCCTAAAGAGAGTTTTAGACCCTAGATCGTAATACCCTTTACCTACTAGGAATCAAGATCAAAAATCCTATAGGGTATACCCAAAGTGAACATACCAATTATTTAATAGGACTGCAAACTAAACAATTTAAAGAATGTTCCTTATATTACTATCTACCCAACTATCTATCCTAACTATCTTATTGGCTTTAAAATGGGGAACCACTCACGTTTTAAGTGCGCCTCGACTGGAAGTCGTACTGGAAGTGGAGCTGAAACTGGAAATGAAACTGGAATTGGGACTGGAAGTGGGCCGGTAGGGGGTGGCGGTGGGCTGGGCGGACTGCCAACTGCGTCGAATACTGTTATCCGGCGTATCGCGCGGTTGCCGCGGACCCCTCACACTCCCCCGATCCCTGGAAGACCTTCCAGCTGCAGGAGTGGCTGCTGTTGTTGTTGTTGTTGTTGTGCTGGAAGTGCTGCTGCGACGTCGCTGCAACAGCCTGGCAGTAGTTGTTGTTGTTGTTGTGACCGGCGGCAGAGGCGTCGCTGCGCTGCCACCGCGACCGCGACTGCGAATCGGGGTCACCGTCACCGTCACATCGATCGATTTCGTCGTGGGCGGACGACGCTGCCGCGGCGCCCTCAACGTCGGCGCCTCTGTGCTGGTCGTGGATACGGCCACGCCCCCCGTTGGCCTAGCGAGCCCCAGCCCCAGCCCCTCCCCCTGGAAGGCGACGCCGCCCCTGCCGCGCTGTCGCGTCACTGTGGTTGTTGCTGGTGTTGTTGATGTCGACAGCGCAGTCGACGCCAGCAGAGCTATCACTATCAAGTGCAAGGTTAACGATGCCATCTGCAAAGGTCACGAAAGTTAAATGGGTGTTATTAAATTGGAGGGAAGTTCCTATTATGGGGGGTATTCAAAGAAATAACTTTATGAAACAAGGTGCATTAGGATCCCAATTATCTTTTAAGTTCCATCATTCCATCTGCAAAAATCACGAAAGTTGAATGGGGCTATTAAATAGGAGGAAAGTTCCTGTTAATGGGGGTATTGAAAGAAAAAACTTTATGAAACAAGGTGCATTAGGATCCCAATAATCTTTTAAATTCCATCATTCCATCTGCAAAAATCACGAAGGTTGAATGGGTGCTAATAAATAGGAGGAAAGTTCCTGTTACTAGAGTTATTTAAGAGAAAATATTTATGAAACAAGGTGCCTTAGGATCCCAATAATCTTTTAAATTCTATCGGCAAAAATCACGAAGGTTGAATGGGGGCTATTAAATAGGAGGAAAGTTCCTGTTATTGGGGGTACTCAAGGAAAAAGATTTATGAAACAAGGTGCCTTAGGATCCCAATAATCTTTTAAATTCCATTATTCCATCTGCAAAAATCACAAAGGTTGAATGAGTGCTATTAAATAGGAGGAAAGTTCCTGTTATTGGGGGTATTCACAGAAAAAGATTAATGAAACAAGGTGCATTAGGATCCCAAGAATCTTTTAAATTCCATTATTCCATCTGCAAAAATTACGAAAGTTGAATGGATGCTATTAAATAGAAGGAAAGTTCCTGCTATAAGGTTTATTCAAAAAAAATTCTTTATGAAACAAGGTCCATTAGGTTCACAAAAATAATAATTCCATCATTGTATTGTCACTCCTTACAAATTTTAAAGGTATTACATGTTTATACTCCAAGTTTTACGATATTACAAGTTGTTATCTATTATAATTTTGATAATAATGAGAACAAATCGTTTACGATCTTGTTTCGTGCTATTTTTGAAGTTTCCCAAAAAAAGTTACCGATTATGTTACCAGTTCTACAAAAAGTACGGTTTTAAGATATTATAAAAATGTATACAGTTAAAGTTAAAAACATAAGCACTACTAGTCAAACGCACCTTATAATCTATACAATAAAGTAATCTCTTTAAAAATTAGAAATAAAAACAGAATGAATAGATCTTGTGATTAATTTCAATTAAATTGGTTAAGTCCCTTTTACAATACTCCTCTATATTATCTCTTAAAATCCCTGCGAACAATGGCTCAAAGCAGGCTTATTCAGCCGTTAATCAATTGGAAATAGCAAAAAACAAGCGAGAAATGGCAAACCGCTCACATTCGTTTTTGTAGTTGTTGCGAGCGGTTAATTAACATGAATGAGCGGATAACAATAACAAAAACACGCCGTTAAGTTTTGAGCACGCGTCGTTTGCAACAAAAAGATACAAAAAATAAAAAAAATAAAAAAAAGAAGACAAACGAAAAAACCTGAAGTCAAAATCGTTTTTTACGCGATGCACTTGAGCGCATCGTTGGAAAAAGAGAGGGTTGCGATTTTGAGCTGTAAATACGTGAATTTTTGGCCATTCGATTGCATAATTAAAACTAGGAAAAGCCGAGAAAATCATGTTCACAACATAGGAAAATTAAATCAATATTTCATTAAAGTTAACTTTAAATTCAAGCATTTGATTTAATAGCTGTGAATATTTTTTTTAATATGGAAATATGAGAAAACCATATAGATCAATCTACGAAAATGAAGTCCGAATAATTCATTTTTTAATTAAAATAACTATTAAAGTATTTGGATATGATCAAGGGGTTTGTTGAAAATAGCTATATATTTTAAAGATTGTTTAAATAAATCAAAGTATTCCTTTTTTTTATGGTAAAGTTGTTATACCTTATTTAATATTCTATTGAATTCTTTTAAAGTGTAGTTCCAATTACACCTTTAAGACGCCTTATAAATGACCGAGAGAACCTAGGCTTGTCCGCCCATCAATTTAATACAATCCAATTCTTTGCCAACTGGGCCCGTCACTTTCGACGCCCCGAAAATGCCAAAAGCGAAATCAAGGACGGCGCTTTGAAGAAATCGAATCATAAATAACATTTTACTTTTGGTCTTTGGGTTTTTCTCGACTTTTTGTCGCTGGGCATTACTCATACGCGCCGTGGCTAATTGACCAAAAACGCGACAGGTTGAAGACTTTTTCCCCCCTATATTTCTGTATTTTTTCTATTTTTTCTATTTTTTTTCAATACATATTATTGGCGCCCACAAGTGCAGGCGCCAAGCTTAAAGCGATTTTGTTGTTGGGCGCAGTTGCCAAACCCCGAAAACAAAAAACAATGCAAAGTGCAATAAAAAACAAAAAAAAAATAGAAACAATCAAATGGAACGTGATTCGAAGCCAAAAAAAAACCGAAACTGAAACTGAAACCGAGTCTGAAACTAAAACTAAAGCCAAAACTGGACTTGGACTGGACTTCGGTAGGAATGCGTTGTATCGTGTGCCTTGCGCCTGTCCACTGCGCTCCAATTTCAGCCTTTATTTTGGCTTTATTTCGCTTTTATTTTATTCGTAGAACCAGCAACGGCTGCCAAATTGTTGTTTGGCAATCAAAAAAGAAGTTAAAACAAAAAGGCAGCGAAACAAAAGTGTTTGGCGAGACCACAAGGCTTAAATACCCTCAAAAAGGTTCATATTTTGTAAATATTCCCCCTAAGCTCCTTATAAAAATTTCCTTATAAATATATAACCTCAAATGAAACAAATACAATTTTATTTATGAGGCTGCTTTAAAATTAGCCAATCAAATCTTAAAATATATATCTTAAGCGAGCTTAAAGCCTTCATAATCACTCTCTGTTAGCTTCCAGTTTTAATTATGAGATAGCATTTGATAATAATAATAATATATCTAAAAATAAAAAATATAATAATAATGTTTTCTTATCTGGTAAACATTTAAGTTAATTTACTTTATAGATTAGTCTTTTTGTATGCATATCATTAGATAATATAGATAATGATAATAAAAATAGTTATCTAAAAATATTTTAATAATATCATTCTTTAATGGAATACTTTCAATATGATGTACTTTATAGATCAGTCAATATACCCCTATGGTATAGTTCGCTTTGGGCGTAGAGTATCATAAACAGTAAATAATGAAAACTGTTCGCGTGCGCAGTGGTCGGTGCCTAACGGTGCCTGTAGTGCCCGATCCCCCGAACCTGAACCCCGGACCCCAATACCCAGATCTCTGATCTGCGCCACCACCAAAGATTCGTCATAGAGGCGACCACGTTCCAGGCCAAGCCTTGGAGTCGCCGCCAGCCACTTGGAGGCATTTTTCATAACCGCAACGAGGGTACTACAAAGTGGCTTAATTTTCAAATTTGGCTTTATTCGGCCAACGATCATTGGCTTATGTTTAATAAATACCATACTTTTTATGCTTCAAAAATGTTAGTAAAATCTAAAATAAAACTATAAAAAAAGACAATTAAAAATATTGGTAATATAAATTAAAAAAATTTAGATTAGCCTAGCCAAAGTTCTTATACCCTGCAGATGTTATAACATTTTAAGAAATCTACAGAGAGTTTCTTGGAGTATTTTCCCCTGATGTTCATCAGTTATAAGATTTGATACCCCGATCGACCAGAGTTGTACCCTCATCAGGGTAGAGAATCTATATATCTATACTATATGTATATATATATATATATCATGTTGATTACTTTTAAAATTCACAAATTCATTAGAAATATAGGAATTTCGGTATATTTTAACCGAGTGTTCCTATGGCAGCAAGAATTTTTACCGTGATCAGAGTAATCATCCAGTAGTGCTGAAGAAGAATATATGTGAATGCCTTAAAAGGCCGGATACGTTTTTTCCACTACGTTTCAATTTTCTGATCAATTTATTTTAAATATATTTATAATTTAAATTCTAAAAGTACACAATTTATTAGTCCGATTTAAAGTTCAAGAAAATATGTATCATTTGTTCAAAGGTGAGAATAACAATTTCTTCTGTCCAAAAATATTTGTTTCTTGGGTTATGTGAGTACAATTAAATCGTTGAAATCAATTATTATAGTAATGGAGTAGTTAAAAAAATTACACAAGCCTAATATTATCATACTATTTCTCAATAAACATTTAAGAAATAATCTCAAACACTAGGTTGCATATTCAATGCTCAAAACCCATCCATTACTTCGGTTTTTATCTTAATTCAAGGGTATCCCAGTTCGGTTCCACTGAAACAGCCTGCCTTTCTTATACATTTTTTTCGTAGGCTTTTGTGTTTTTGAATGAAAGGCAACGCTGTTGTCTTTGGCTATTGGCAATAAATAATTCTTTGTTGTTGCTGCGCCTGTTGCTTTACTTAAATTTAATTAGTTTATTTGAAAGCAGTTTGGGGCGATGGTGTCATAGATTAAATTGGACTCAATTCATTTTTTCGCCCGCTGTTCGTGCTTTTTGCTCAACATTATCTAATTGTTCTTGTTACTTTTGAATTATTTCCCAGACATTCCTTTGGTTGTTCTCAATTTGAAAAGTATGGTTTACCAACTCTATTTCCGCAACACTTCGTAACGCGACACAACTCAAATGAGAACTGATGATTGGAATTAGTGAATTTGTATTTTTGGGGGTGGATGGTATGAAAATCGCGCTTAGAATAAGTCAATGAACGCTGTGCTCTAATTAACAGTTGGCCAAAGAACAATGGAAGTCCCAACAAAAGGTCCAAAAATTAAATGTAAGTGCTAATCAAAATTATACAATTCATATGGGGATTTGGAGCGGAGAAAGAAATTTTCCATGGAATTGTGTAAGCCCATAAAATGATCCGAATTAAAGTTTTGTAAGTTTGGTTGGGCGTAACAGCCACATCGAATCGGAGTGAAGGTTAATCGGCGATGGCCAATGATTGATAGAAATGGAAAGGTGCATGGGCTGTAATATTTTATAGTGCCGGTCGTTATTTTATTAATTAAGTTTGAATACGACAAAAAAAGATAGAGCTGTAGTTAAAAATAAATAAGAAATATTAAATACTAGATTTTCCTCTGAAATAGTGATTAGTTTTTGCCAAGATAAGGACGGGCTCCTTAGAGTTTAATTTTTCGAAAACTGCACCTGAGTCTGGGGCAAAATTAAAATCCGAATCGAGGTCTTAACATGGCGAAAAGTAAGTCACTTGGCTATCGCAGGCCAAAATCAGAGACAGGAAAATGCAAGGCAGCCGAGGAAAAAAAAAATGAAAAGCGCCACGAGGCGTCACTGTGGGGGCGAACTACCCTGGATATCGGGGGCCCCCAAGACCCCTCAAGACCCCGTACTCCCCATCTCCGGAGTTGGGACATGCACTACAGGTTCCCCCAGCCGATCGTCGGTTTGCATACATATTTATTTTGCCGCCAAAGCAAAATATTTGTGCTGTTGTTTCACGTTGATACCTCTCGGTGAACGCCGCTCGCAATGGTCTGGAATTTTAAATAAATGCGATTTAGTTGTGCAACAATTTGCCTTGCTTTACTTTTTCCCCCAAACTTCTCTCTATTTTCTTGCTCTGTGAATTTATGGTAAATAATTAAAGTAACAAAAAAGTGGCTTGTAGACAAGACAATAACAAAAAGGCAACAATATCAGGGGCAACACAACTCCGAAATACCCCATAAATATTGGGATTTGAAATTTTCGATAACGCAATAATGGTTGAAAACATTTTCAAATTAGATTGCCTAATTTTACAATGTGATTAATTGTTGTTATCACTTTAATGTTATCTGTGGTATTTTGGTTTAATATTTTCTTAACTGTTTCTAACCTTATTAAGTATGGGCTTAGCTTATCTGCGGTATTTTGCATTAATTAATAAATGAAAGCCTAGTAATAGAACATACTTTCCATTTATTTGCTTACAAATTATATGATTTTAAGCTGTTTTATTATCAGTACTTATTATTCTATGTCAGACAGTTCTAAAGCTGTGTATCCGATATAAAATTGTAATATTAGAGCTGATGAGACCCCCAGTTTCTGCAGGGTATCAAGTGTGCCTGTCACTTCCTGGCTTTGCGTAAGCTCTTAACAATTTTTTATGAAGTATTATCGCTGCTCTTTCGTTGGTTTCTGTTTCTGTTTATTGGCAACGAATATCAAGAGGCACTCGGCGCATTAACCAACCCAAGACACCAGTCAGCTAAATATACAGCCGTGTTCAAAATAATGGTTATATTTTCAAAACATAACAAAATTTCACTAAATGATATCTAAAGAACATATTGTGAGGCTTAAAGGTTACTATAAAAAAATATCTACAACTTTATAAAATTAAAACAAAACAGCTAATTAAAAAAGCAAACAAATTTGGTTTCGAAAATAAATCCAGATAAACATAAAGATTTATTTAAATATAGTTAAAAAAAATTATTAGAATACTGAAATATAATTGAAAACTTAAAAAGTGAGAGATATAAATTCTAAATGAAATCATTTCATTTTCAGAACCACTGGACAGTTTTAACATACACTTAAACCATATCAAAAAATATTATAAAACGAGTATTTATATAAATTTAAAAATATAAAATAATTAAGATATTGATAAAAGTTTTAAAACTTAAAAAGTGGGAGATATAAATTCTAAATAAAATCATTTCACTTTCAGAACCAATTAACAGTTTTCAAACCCTATGGAAATGGTTTATTCAGCCTTGTAAGCAAATAGAAGATCTATATTTTCGTAGGTACACCGTCAATCTTTTCCCTGTGCCCACAACTATTATTCTGGACCCGGCTGTGTGTATATATATTTCATTCTGTATTCCGTCGGGTCTGGTGTGAAAGCGAGAGTCCGTCGTCGTTGTTATTATGGGTAAAGTTATGCTCGGCGCGTAACTGGGCCAGCAACAACAACGAGAAATGTTTACAAAATATTCATTGATTTAAAATGTGGTATTTCTGAGTTTATTGCTATGCTTTTTTTTGGGGGGGGAATTTTTATTGTTGTTGCGGGTTGATTGATCAGGCTGCAGAGTGATGCAATTATGAGGGAGTTTGTTTTTTGTCTGTTACAATTTAAAGTTGTATTTCCCCTGTCTTCCAACGCGGCGTATGCGTAATCTTGGGCAGTCATTCCTCGGATTGCGCATACGCCGCATGGACCGCAGCCAGAAAAATATATATTGAACCCTCAATTAAGCGGAATCTTGTGTCACTCGTAGTAGCGACATCGGGCGTGTCTTTAACTCCAGTCGAAAATTGCAGAGCCAGCGCGAAACAAGCAATAAAAAAACACTTGATTGGACGGCAAGTCGGCAGAATTGGGGGCTATAACTAGGGGAATTGGGCGTGGGAAGCGTGCAGCCAGAGCCAAGCCAAACAACTTTATTATGCAAAGTGCCCAGAATGCCCCTCGTCGTGGCTCGCCATTCCCCCAATCCCCAATCCCCTATTTCCCATTCCCATCATGATTTTGCCCTAATGACAAGCTGCCTACTTAGCCATATACATATATATATATTTAGTCTACGAACTCGAGTTCCCACTTATAAAGCCGTTCGATTCGTGTGCCAGTAGTTCAAGCGGAAAGGGCGACAGCATTTGGTTCGATTTTATGGGAACAGAATCGATGTCTTGGTTGTAAAAATAAATGCTATAGGTAAATTGAAATTTTAATGTCTTTCGTTTACTTATCAATTATCATTTACCCCTGCTTCTATCCCAGTGTGTTTTTATTGTCGGCTAGCTTTATTGATGTGACACCTAGACCCATAACCCCCAACTCTATTTTGCACTCTGCGAAATATTCCCACCTGAAACCGCAAATGAATCACGTAGCTCCCCCCCCCCGAAAATCGAATTGCCCGCGGGTCCGCGACATGCAACACATATTGCATGTTGCATGTTGCATGTTGCTGGTCGGCTTGGCCGGTGATTGACACCTTTTAACTACCGTGACGCAATGGGGCGACAACAGCCGGTCTTTGGCAGCCAAGTGACACATTTCCACGGGTTTCTCCGCCACCCGACCAGCCGACCACCCGACCACCCACCGGCTCTTCCCAGGGGGAAAATAAATGCGGCCTCGCGGAAAACTTGAATTTCGTACCGAATTTTCACCCCGATAATCTATAATTATAATTGCCACTCACTGGCGGCTCAGTTCAGAAAAAAGCCAATGAAAATTGCCCAACCGCACTTATGCAACGTCGATCTGGAATGGATCGGATTGGATCAATCGATATCGACTATATGGCCACGCCCCGAACTCGATGGCGATGTCGATCTGGATCTCGATCTCGAGGGCCTCCCGTCGAGTGGAGTGTTGCGCGATTTAGTCTTTAGTTAGCATAATTCGCTGTCTAATTGTCAACGACAGGCGAAGAATGCGGTTTCTACACAACAAAAAGATACATTTCTATACATTTTTTAACATGGCTTGCACTGAGAAAAGCTTTGTGAAAAAATAAATAAATAACAATATTTCACTACATTAGAATCTATACAATTTATTTGAATTATATAACATTAAGTTAACTCTTTTTAATAACAATTTGTATTAATTTTAAAAAAAGCGTAGGTTAAAGTATAATTTTAAAACTGCTACTACTTCTACTTCGCATCAAAACATTTTTATAAATTTCTAAAAATCAATCTATTAGCTTGGGTTTCTTTCAGTGCATCTACATGGCTGTCATTGTCAACACACTTTTTGCAATGTGGTTCGGTTCCCATTTCCAATTACAAAAGCAAGCTACACCCACCGTCAGGTTGGGACGCAACATGATCGACTAATTACTATATATACGGCCAGTAGAACCGATCAAAAAGCGATCATGTCGTATGAGGGACAACCAGTGCGATAAAATCTAAGCAGGAAACTTATGGGAGAACAAAATGGGGATTGAAAAATGGGATTGGCTGATCTATGGAATATATGAAAGTTGAAATTATGAATTTATAAGATTAGCTGTTTGTGGCAAAATGTATCATTTGTTAACTACGGCCAATAATGAAGTCATGAACACAATCATTATTTGTTCATTAATTTTGTTGATTGGATTGGTGTCGGAAATAAATTCATCATTCATTCTTTATTTATTCTGTACTTTAAGATCTTTGTTTGAAATAACTAGCTAGTATTTTTTAATAAAGGCAAGTTTGGCATTAAATAAGCAACTAACTTTGAGTTCTCAATAATCGCTCCCTTCTTTACCACCTTGATAGCTAAAGGTTAATGCATTTCCGTTTCCGCAGGCCAAGTGTTTTTATTTCCACCATTGATTTCCTTTTGGAAACCTAAGTTTTTTGTGCAACTCACCTTTGGGTCTTGAGATATCACAGAATGGTTTTTGTGCATAAGAAAACGGCGACACTTGCTGCTGTTTGCTCTGGTTGTTCCTATAGTTGTCGTTCTTGAATATTGTTGGTATTTCTGGGGTTTCTTGTTTTGGTGTGAACCAAAAGATTTCCAGCAATTTTCTGGCTATTTTCGCGCTTGGCCTTTGTGCTTTTTGCTTTTTCGCTCCACTTGGATCTGGCAGAGCCGGGAGTTATTTACGCTACTTTTTTATGATTTTCGCAAATTACTTTTCGTTGGGCAACTTTTGGTGTTGTTTATAGTTGATATTGTTGTTGCTGCTGGACATATTTCCGTTGGCAGCAACAACATGACGCAGCGTTCTGACCGTCAATCAACGAACTGCAAGAGGTTAGAGAAACATGGGTAATTATTATCGAATAAAAACAAGCTGTAAATATGAAACTTTGTTGATAAATACAATTAGTTGCAATCAATAAATGACCGGAGTTTCATAGAAATCGAGCGAGAAATAGCCCAGATACAAGGGATTAAACAAATCAAAGCGATAAGCTAGTTAAGGATTGTTATGATATATTTACACCGGAGTATCTCAATATTTATTGATCAAATCCAATTAGCTATGAGCCGAGAATGCCGCAAAATTCAATCAACTCAAACCACTGAATGTCGAACTGATTTACAGATCTCTGCCATACGTATACATGATATAAGACCAACAAGAATGGTAATGAAACCACGCTGGCAGCACAAAAACCCCATCCAAAGCGTAATTACGTTTTTAATTAGGGGATTTATAAGCGGAGGCAGGGGGTTCTACGATTTCCACCGCATTTCCACAGGCGAAAGGCGGAAGTCCATAGTTTCGATGGAATTTTTTTTGGCTTTGGCTTTGGCTTTGACTGTGGATGCAACACCTGGCGATTGTCACCATCCATTGGGATGAGTGTCCATCCGCTGCCTTCCGCTCCCCTAATTAACGCATTAAGAGGAGAAATGATAAGTAAGCAACTATATATTCCACAGTCGTTTGCCCAGTACATCAAAATCACATTAGGCCGACCGTGTGAGCACCGACTGACCCATTTATCGAGTGCTGTCCGTCGTCTCACCCAGTTGACTGTGATGTGTTAATTAGTCAAATGTTGGTCAACACTCAACTCAACACTCTTGGCGTTGTTTGACTTGCGTTTCAAGTGGACTTTGCATTTGAAATTCATTTTTTTACACAGCTTAAACAGATTACTCTTGAGATTTATCAGTGAAGAACTGTTAACAAGTTTGTGATTTTTAAGTAGCTTTAAGTGCTGTTTAAATTCGCTTTTAATCATAAAATACTTGAGCAACATACAATTCTTTTCAGATTTACATGAGGTCACTGTAAAGCATTCTTCTCTTGTTTATTATTCTGCCTAAAATTATTTAAATTAAAGGAGGGTACACTTCGCTTATAAATTGAGTATTCCAAATCAGTCTTTAGAAAAACCTCTTTCCTGTGTTCCCCAACTCTCTCTTTTTAGCTTTGGCATCAACTCCTCGCAAATGGCCAATCAATCTCACGTAATATCCATCCCTTCTTCTTCGCCTCATTTCCTTTGCATTATTTTTCAGTTTATTGGGATTTTGCAATATTATTTCTGGCATCTGCCCGGCTCCGAGCATATATCGTTTGGGCCTTTTCCTGCGTGCAGTGCTTTTGTATGCCAGGCACAAAAATGCGAGGCAACAAAAAAAAAGCAGGCAAAACCGAAACAAAATCGGCAAAAATGATTTAATAAGTCGCCGGACAGCGGAGCCAGGCAGCAAAACCCACTGGCAACCGGATATCGGAGTCGAAGTTGAAGTTGGAACTGAGTAAATGTTTTGCAATTTCCCTAAGATTTCCATGAGTCGACTGGTGTATCTGTATCTGTATCTGTATCTGTAGTTATTCGCAGATATATATTTCTGTGTATCTGTGTGGCATGTTGCAAGCGAACATGTGCGTGTGCCACACGATCGGCGGTTCCTCAATTAAACAGCACTTGCATACACAATTTTATTTGTTTTTACCATCGATCGTATAGCTCCCGAAAATTAAGTCCCGCCAGAGCCGATTAATGCTTAAGCGTTTTAATGCCCCCCACTCGACGTGTTGATCATCCCGAGAGCAGCAAGTGGACACCAAACACTGCTCACCGACGAATATTACACCGGAAAAATAAATCTACTAAAGACAATAATTCACATTCACCCCTGAACTTATTAGAAATAGTACCAATTGTTTTGGGATGCTTAAATAAATTTTTAATAATTCTACTAGGTTACTATTATTATTATCTCCGGTACCTAAGAATGTATAAAATATTCTTCATGTATCTGGTATATAAAATTAAGTATTTTCTATATCACCATATTATTATAAATGTAAAAACCTACACTATCTTTTATAAGTACCACAAAATTGTTTTTCGTGCACCAAACACCGATCGGCGGGCAAAAAGCACTTGATTTACGAGTTCCGTCCGCAGAAGCAGTCACTTGCCGTCGTGGATGTGGATGTGGATGGGGATGTGGATGCCACTTGACTCATTTGCAGCACTCATCCACTCATCGAATTCATTCATTACGGGACAGCCGCTCTGCCGCCAATAATTGTTATTTTATTGTTTAATCGCCGACAACGTCTCGGGCTGCTTTGATTTTCGCCGTCGATTTGCCCCATGAATAATAGAGTTGTTTTTCGAGCCACGAACGGAAGGAATAACGAATATCGATTGGGAATTGAACTCAAACATGATTCGAACATGATTCGTTGTCTTGCCAAGTACCATCTCCCCTTTTTCCAATTGATCTCGTTTTCATGGCGTTCGATTGTTACAAGGTCAAGTTCGATGGATTGGAAATGTTGGAAAATATCTGATATCTTTGGAAACAATTGTTGTTATTACTCAATATAATCTAGGGGTAATACATTATTTAAAAAAAAACTATTAATAATAAGTCATGATAACTTTAAAACATTATCATTACTATATATCGGTTTGTATATCAATCATGTATAGCAATCATGTATTGCATGTTAAAAAAAAAGATATCTCCTTTAAAAGCTTTATGGATTTTAAAAAGTATATATTTTTAATTAAATTAAAAACAATAAAGAAAAGTTTTGATCAGAGAAAAATAAGTACAACTTTATTATATCATAGTCAAGAAGGGTTTAGTTCTTTAATTGTTCCTCGAATGGCCCACAGTTTACCATCAAATTGGATATGTGATTATTAACAATTTAAATAAGCAGTCCATTTACCAGCACTGATATTACGGTATGCTCCATACCAATTAAGAAGCACCTCCTTTCAGATTCCCAGCCGAGGTAAAAACGCAAATTAGAATATACCCCCGATCATTATGCAAATGCGGGTAATGAGCGGCATCCCATCTCGCGTTTGTGGGTCAACAATTGCGGTTCGCTTTTACTAATTCGGCTTAATTAAGGCGTTGCGGCGTTAATGAACCGTAAAACAAAGACCTGGCCAAAAAAGCACCGGCACAGTGGGCCTAATGGGCGCAATTGCAGTTTCCAGCTGCGATTTTTTCTTTTCCCGCCGAGTGAAAGAAGGGCAAAAGCCATGGGGCCAAAAAACAAACGGCAGCCAAAGAGGCAACTTTCCCGCTGTCAACAATGGGCAGCCGGCTGCCAGGTGGGCGTGGCACTCGAGCTGTTCACATGTGTCTGTTTTCGAGTGTCTACTGTCTGCCGTCTGCCCTCCGCTAATGACAATGGCTGGGTGGGTAAAAGTGCCGTGCCGCCAGAGAAATCCTCGCATTCGGATTCGGATTCGGATTCGGATTCGCACAGAGCTGTGAAAGCTGCGAGAAGCGAGTGACTTTGGCCCCCAGAATCAAGTTATCATATGCACATGCAAGGGGCATAAGCGATCTAGAAAGTGACGGCATAAATTGTAGGAAAGTTTATAACTACTGTTTTTTGTGTGTGGCTAAAGAAATACCAAGAGGAGAACTTTGAGAAAAATTACAAGTAACAATTTTAAGATAAAACAAATTATAAGCAATATTTCTTTTGCTTAGCAATTAAAAAATAAAATAAAAACAGTAAATAATATTTCTTATGCTTCTTTCCCTTTTTTATATTTATACTAAAAATTTAAAAACAAAAATAATATTTATTAATTTTAAGTTTTAGGCCTTTTACAGCCAAAACCCAATTTCAATAAAATATTGTAAATTAATTATTTAACCTTAATTGGAAAGATTTGCAAATTTGCTTCGAGTTTTTTGCTAAAGTCTTTCGGTTTACATATCCTGCAAGAGCAAAAATATTTCGAATGCTTCTTTCCCTTTCTTATACTTATACCAAAAATCAAAAAAATATATATATTAATTTTAAGTTATAAGTCTTCTACAACCAAAACCTAAAAAGATTTCGGGTTATAAAAATCAATTTTAATACAATGTTGTAAATTAATGTTTTAACCTAAGGTGTACACTTTTGGAATTTGATTTCGAGTTTTTTGCCTAAGTCTTTCGATTTACATATACTCCTGCAAGAGCTTAAAGTTTTATCTGTCCGTTCTGCGGTCTAGAATTTTGTGCTGAATCAGCAGCTTAGGCAAACCTGGCACCCTTCTAAAATTGTGAAAGGAACCAATGACAGATCATAACACCAGCACCGAATGTTTTTCGCTCCCCGGCTGTTGTGTTTCTTGGCGAGATCAACCCACACACACCGCACATCGCACGATTAAACGTTAAATAAGCTAACGCACTAACGGGCTGCGACATGATCATTATGCAGATTTATGACTTCAACACTTGCAACTGATAGTGCGGCCAGCCCCCTTCTGGGGTTGGGGACCCCCCCCCTGCACCCACACCCCTGCCCATTTCGTTGTTAACAAAGTTGTTTGTTTATGAGGCGCTTGGCTTGAATTATGGCTGGAAATTAACAACAATTTAGCGGCTCAGACTTGTCGCCAGCTTCCACAGCCATTACCAACGACACTTGGCCGGATCGGATCGGTTCGGATCGACTGCGATAAGTACCGGGCATTATATAGCCGAGATCGGAGCATATGTTGGGCCCATATCTATGTAGGCCCCAAGTGGGCGTCTCGAATTGCCTTTAATTAATCATTTTGTCGTAGTACTCAGCTCTAATTAAATTCAATTTCAAGAATCGATCACTCGGTCCGTCATGTTGAAAAATGGTTATTAAACTATTGCGAAATCTCGTCTGGGCCAAGCGCTCTAATTGGTATCACTTTACTTTGCTGCTATTTCTCTGCTGCCTTATAATGTCCCCGATAACTGTTTAATTGCCAAACGTTAACAGAGAACCCACTAGAAAACTCTGAAATCTGAAAATGGTTGCATGCAACTTTGTATTTTCGGTTTTCTACGGATCTTAACATTTTGTAGCCAATGCATCGTCGACCGCCCGTGGTGCCACGCCCCCCTCGATAAGACCGGGGGTACTGGGGCGTTACAATCTGTCGGTCAGCCAAATGTTTGTTTAAACTGCGCTTTTGCGGCCAACGAAATGGAAACACCAAAGGTTACCGTGGGGCAAGGCATTATAAAAACATAACATTAATTGGTTTCTAAAAATACTGTCAACCATTTGAGATTCTGACGGCAAGAAAGAGTTCTGAAAATAAAATATCTAACTATCTAAAATAGTATTACTGGATATTTTATATTATCTAACGATCCCATCTCTGTTAAGCAAAAAATATATATTAAAAACCTACTTATTAAAATGGTATATTTATATGTTGCAGAAGGTAAAGCGGTTCCTAAGACAAGTTAAGATTAAACAAACTCCTGTCTTAGGTAGTGGTCACTGTTCTATTGCGTGCGTGAGATAATAATCTCTCACCTCCACCCTTACGCAATATCATTATTTTTGGTACACAGAAAAAAGTTTTGAAATAAATTTACTTATAAAATGTATTTTTTAAAAGATAGATATTTTAATTTTTCGGAATTTACAATATCTAGTTAAATATAGTATATTTTCAGTATATTTTTACCTTACATTTTCTTACAAAATATGTACTGAAAATATACTATATAGTACTAGATATTGTAAATTCAGGAAAATGAAAATATCTATAAAGCCTAGTATTATTTCTTTAAGTATTCTTTTAGCCTGCTAGATGGCATGTATGTCGATTGCAATTAACTAGCTGGAAATATGACCGGGCCAAGAAGCAGACCCCCCCCACACCACCCCCCCCTGCCACTCCCCTTTGACCCGATGGCTGGCTGCTTTGCATTTGTCGCTTGTCGTTCGTCTGGTTTATTGCACTTTTGGCAGCTAATATTTATTAACCATAATTATCAGTTGCCGCCGGCCGTTCTAACTGTACACGATCTTTTGGGCACGGCTTCCGGGCCAGGCCAACTTGCCTTAATTGCCAGCCACAGCGGTTGCAACAGCAACAACATCATGCAAATTACTTGACTTGGCTCTGCATCGAGTGGGCTGGCGAAATTGAAGTCAAATTGATAGATGGGCCGAGGTGAGGACAGGCCACTATTGTGGCCATGCAAAAAAAAAAAAAGCGCCGACTCATCTTTCACCACAAGTCCACATTTCCCAAACGTGGAAAAGCGGCACGGAAATTATGAGGCGCTTTTCTTTTTGGCATTGAATGAAAATGCGAAGGTAGCCAAAGTGAATGTCTGATTTCGATGTTGATGTTGATGTTGCCACTTGCCACCGTTGGTGTTGCTGGTTGCCAGTTGCCAGTTGCTACTGTTGCAGGTGGGCCAGCGAAATCTTTTGGCCGGAAGCATCGACAAATTTGCACTAAATGGCGCCATGGCACGCGCATCATTATCATCAACATCGTAATCATCGTCTTTTGGCCATTCAGCAGATTATGCTGATGGTTTTATTATTTTTTGTTTGGTTTTTTTTTTTCGGAAATTGCTCGCGCTTCGTGATATAATTTTTGAGGGTTTTTTTTCATCGTTGCCTAAATTAAAAGGCGCTCGTTCGGATGTAGTTGGTTGGTAAATTCAAAAAAGAAAGAAGTGAATAGAGTACCAAATTGATAGATAATCCCATTTTATGGGCAGATAATAAACGAGTATTAAAAAAAGAGTTTAATTATATTTGGGTATATGGAAAGATAGATGATCGTTAAAGAGGTAAACATTGTGCCAAACATTTTTTGGCTACGATCATTTTGAAAGGGGTATTATTAAAAAACAAACAAGACTTCAAATTGTACTAAAACGAAACCATTAACCAGATTTAATAATATTTGATAAATAAGTTTGTTACATAAAACATGGAAAAAACTTACTTAGTTACTCTTGCCGAAAGACGATGTACGAAATCATATCCCGAAAGTATTTAATTTGTGGGTGTTTCTAAAAAGATAATAAAATACAAAAATAATTGAAACAATTTTGTTATGAATATTTAGTTATTACTATTATCCTTATAAGGATGTTCAAAAACCGTAAAAGTAATCGATATTCACCCCTTAGCCCTTAAATTGGTAATAAGTACAAATGTTACGACCCATAAATGTGAAATGTACTTCCCCTTCGCAGTTAGAATTTCCCATCCAAACAAGTGGGTTGAAACAAAAGACTTAGGACACAAACTTGCCAGCTATTTCAGCTTACGCGCAATTGAAATGACAAATGCCACAATGCACATATACTAGATGACGCAAGTGGCCATGCAGACCCGTAGTTTTAACCACTTGGTCTGGTTTTTTTTTTTTTTTTGGTCCCTCTATAATTTACTTGGTATGCGTGCGCGTTCAATGCATTTTTCCTTTATTTCTCTGCTCGGCGGCACGATAATTTTCATTTTTTGCACCGCTGCCGTTTGTTGCCTGCCAATAAAAGTCTTTGTCAACGGTTTTGTTGCTGTAATCAAGTCACACGCATGCGCAACGAACTCAACAATTTCAGATATTTCCGCCGTGGCCCTCTTCATTTGCATTTAATTCCAGCGAAAGAAATAAAACATATATTTCCATTTCCATTTGGCCACCCCTTCCGTCCCTTCCCTTTGACTGATAATTAAATCGCATTTAATTGCCCCCAACCGTAATAAAAACAATGTGTGGCAATTGTGAGAACCCGCAGAAGCCATTGACATATGGCATCGACATCGCCATCGCCATCGCCATCGGAATCGGAATACGGAATATGGCAGCGATTGCAAAATATATTGCCAACCATTTGTCCAACCTGATATTGTTCGGGCTGAGTTATTTGCCTTTGCCGGCGCACAAGACAAACGATATGCATTCATTGCTTATGACAGCAATGGATGCATATTCCAATGGCCCTTGAATTGGATTGCAAAATGGCAGGGGGGGGATCCACAATGGTTTCCGCTCAGAATATCATTGATTTATATCATCATCTGGCGGGAAAACCAATTTAAAGCCTCCCTGACTTGCAATAGGTTGCTCAATCTTTATGGTGCTTTTCGTTAAGATTTTGATTATTTGCAAAGCAGCAGAAATAACTAAAGTAAATTAAAATTAATTAAAATTTAGTGATAATAAAACTAATTCGTTTACTGTGAAAATTAACCTTAATTTGCTTAGCAATCAAACTTATAACTACCAAACAATAAACCATTGGATTTCAAGTCTTTTTCTAAAAAGTTGAACATAAACTTAAGACAGAATTTAAAGAATTTCTGCAAGTTTATGTTTATGCAGCTCAAAATATCATTGATTTAGATCATTATTTGACAAGAAAGCAACAATTTTAAGGATTTTCAGACCAATTATATCGATTATGCTTTCATTATAATTCTCATTATTTGCACAGCAGCAGAAAAAATTAATAAATTTTATCGTTCATAAAAATGTTAGTTTTTCTGTTAAATAAGTTATAAGAATTTGTTTAACAATTTTATTTCACTGTTCAAGTGCAAGTGTTATTTTTTAAACCATAAATATTCAATAATGTACTACTACTTTCAGTATGATTTATAAAGATAACTTACAGGCTAGTTTTTTAAAGTTACCCCTAAACCCAAAAGTAAATTTAGTTTTCACCGTTTTTTTCCAAAACCACTTATTAAATTTGTAATAGTATGTCATTTAGTTGGACATTCGCAGATTTCCTAGCATTAGCCACACGTCACATTTTCCCAAGGGCTTTTCCACCAAAAAATACTTGGAAATTTTCATTGTCAACCTTACTAAGCGGCTACTTATCGCATTTAATTGCGATTATAATTCGTCTGTTTATGGCTGGGACCAGAGCCACAATTAGCCGGCTGTTGATTAACAATAATTGCGATGTGAAACACTTTAAAATGCCATAAAAGAGACTTATGAGCAGCATGCCAAACGGAGTTGGTTGGGGGATTTCATTGGTGTTGCAGAGATCGCAGAGAATGCCCCACATTTGGTCAGACCCCCAAAAGTGGTCGAAAAATGTGTGTTCAACAGGATGCAATCAATGTCATCCGACATGAACAGCCGGCGATATAATTAAGTCGAGAATGCCGAATAATTGATGCCAATTGATTAGACAGGAAGCGCATAAATTGAAACGCAACAAATCGAACAATTGTCAATGGAAAAAACTAGAGCACAGAACTTATGACAGCTTCATTGTAGGAAAATTGAAGAAAAAAAACTCGGAAAATGCTGAAAAAAAACAGATGGCGATACGATCTTATCGCTGGACATGCGACAAGTTGATCGATCGATGGGACCACACATCGGCGACCGCCTGTCGAACCTATCGTTATCGATTGGCAATCGGCACGAATCGGACAGTCGACATGTGCCCAATAAATCGAACATTGACAGACACAACACTTGGGCGGTAGTTGGGTATAAATTATCTTTTCAGTCTCCATAATTTTTCATATTTTTTGTTTTTGCTCCCATAGTTTCCTTATTCGCTGCACCAAATAAATTAAGATATTGTTAACACAACCATGATCTTAAATGGGTGGGGGAAAAACGACCGAAAGAAAGCAATGAAAACTTGGCAAACACCAAATGATGAATGTGGCCAGATAAATTCAGCGAATTATTAAGTGAAAGAAATTTTGTTAATGCCAAAATATGGCTGCATATTAAGCCTAATTGTGGATGAAATGATAGAGTGGTTAAACGCTTAAACAAAATGCTTTAAACGCTTTGTGCCTAATGAAAATATGTAGTTTTTCCAGTCATTAAATATTTTTTAAATGTCTAAAGAGATCATAAGCCAATTAAAAGCAAGACTTTCTTTTACTTGGCTTTTACTTTTCTTTATAACGACTTTGGGCACTTCTTTATTACATTTTTTTTTTTAACATGTGAAGTTATAGAAATTATTCAAAAATCCATTCTGCATTCCTTTGAGCAACATAGCTACTGATTAATTGCCTTGATCTGTGGACTCCTCGATTCCGTGATTCATTCTGCTCTGGGTGCCCACTCCAGATATTTGCATTTTACAGATCGTCTGACAACGGGGAGCGTTCGCCGATTTGGCTCGTATCTATATCGCATATATGCCGTCGGTCTCGCATAAATATTTGCTTATGGTAACCTTGGGTGCGTGGCTCAAACCCGTTATGACCGGACGGACATTATCTCGCTTTGGGTGCGCATTTTCCGAGACTTGCCTGCGGGGCATAATTGGGTTTTAATTGATACCAAAACGAAAACCGAATGAAAAACCCCACAAAAGGCGGTCGAACTCAAATCACAGCCACGGAAAAAAATCGAAAGTCTGATTTCTGTAGTCTGCATGCAAATTCTAGCAAAGGGAAGTGATTAATTTTGACGTTGCGGAGGCTTGGCTTAGTTTTCAGTTTTCAGTTTTCAGTTTTTAGTTTTTATTTATTTTGTTCCAGCCACATATCACATCATATCGAATTACCGAGTGGCCTTAACAACACAATTAAGACCCGTTTACATTTTTTGGCTTTGGTTTTTATTTCCATTTTTCCCGCAGCCAATTGAATTGGCCTAATGAGTGCAACGAATTTGACAGCATGGATATCTTTGGATATATGGTCATATATAGTGGGGCATTCGGATCTGTCGATGCAGCTAATCCGCGGCCACTGATTGTTCATTCCGAAAAAATATGTGAAAGGGCCGTCGCCGGGTTGTCAACGCGATTCGAATACACAAATATAGCCACGCCGATATGCAGATCGGCGCTTATATAGCCACGGACTACAAATCATTGAGTCACGCCTATGAAATTTACATAAATATGAGCAAACAAAATAAAAGAAAGAAAATCGATTGAACGAACTAAAGGAATCCCGCCCGGCGATGATTTTCCAATGCTCTTTGACTAAGAAAATGCCTTCATAAAATCAATTCGAATTAATTTTTAAGAAAAAATGTTAATCAAAAATATAATTTAAATATATTTTAACTCAAAATATTTGAAATTAGCATGGTTATTATAAAAAAGTATTGAAATAATAAGAAATCCATCATTTTGTTAAATTAAAAAGTGAAATGTACTTTGGCACAAGACAAGTTATGTATACAACAAATCATATTCCAGAAACTCTATTCCATTTTAAAATGTTTAACTGAATCCAAGTTTAAAAGTACCCGAATCGCCTATTATAATCAATGGACTATCGCCAGTCACGAATTTGGTAAGGGTATGCAAAATGCAATTCATCAGCTGGCAATAAGCATAAAGCCATAAAACCATCGACTGACTTAATGGAGTCGTTTGAGCGACAAAATTGTTTAGTGCAGCTGAATGAAAAAAAAAAAAAATTGAAAAGCCCCCCTGCGTCGCCCCTTGATTGAGCCACGCCCCTGGCATTTTTTCATGGGGGGCAGTGGATAAGAAAATCCGCAACAAAAATAAAAGAAGCCGAGGCGAAGGCAGAAAAAATGCTAAAGTTCGTTTCTTAAGTCTTTCGTTTGGCGGCGCTAAAAGATTGCGCAAAAAATTGGGGGAACAAAAACCGAAACAACTCCCGAAATCCCAGAAATCCAACTTCGTGCCACAACTTAAGCAGTTTACAAAAACTAAAGCCAGTAAATAATATGACCAGCGGCTCGAGGATAATTGTTTGGTTATCTCAAATATGTTTCTTGGGTTTTCTTTGCCTCGATTACTGCTCCAATTTAAAATATCGCCGAGAAACCAATCCCAAAATCAAGTCAAATCAAAAAGTTGCCAAATGTTGCAGCAGTAATTATTGTTTCCAGAGGCTATATCGATGTGTGGGCGTGGCAAAATCAGCCTTAGAATGCGGTAGAGAAAGCAATAATAACAATAACAACCAAAGCGAAAACAACAACAAGCGGCAACGGCAGAAAATAAACAAAAAACCAAGTTGGGCTAAGTAAGGCAAACAAATTGGTGCCAAGGTTGCCGCGGGACAAACAAATAGGGTCCAAAGCCATAATTAGATCAAAAGTCATAATTTTTCTGTATTTTTTTAGTTGCCTTTTCGTTGCTGTAACAACAAACAAACAACCAACCACAAAAGGTGCACAAAAAAGTACGCCAAGCTATAAAGAAGCAAAGCCAAAGCCCCGACCAAAAAAAATCACTTTAATTTGAGCGCATTTCATTTTGTCAAGTCGCTGGTCTGGCTTTAATAGAAAGAAAAATAAAAAAAAACAGCAACAATAGAGCACGTTTTGTAGGGCGGTCAGAAAAAAAAAAAAAAAAAGGAAAAATTCGTAGCCAATTTAAATGTCATTGCGCCATTTTGATCCCCACCCCCAACCCTTTCGCCTGGGCCAGCTTTTAATTCGAAATTGAAAACCGAGAAGTACAAATCTTATCAATGGATTATCTACAACAGCGGAACAGCATCGCGAAAATCGGCTGAAAAAAGGGGAGGGGGGTGTTGGGTGAGAGGTGAGAGGTCAGCTGTGGTTCACAGAGGCGTCAACTAGCCACTCACAAAGTGATTGGATCCCGATCGATTCGGCCAGATAAAATAAACAAAACCCACCACCGGCGAGCTTCGATTCGAAAGTGAAAGCCACCCAAAGCGAACGTTCAGTGGTTCTGGGCTGGGTTGTGGGTCAAAAGGTGAGGCCATCGTTTGGTTGGTCCACCAAAGATGCAACAAGTGGAAAATATAGGTTCGAAATTGTTTAAATAATAAGAAATATAAAACAGAAATCAGTATTACTAGAGTATAATGAATGCGTTTGACTTAAATAATATTCAAGTATCTTGTGCAGACAAAACCATTCATATTATAAAAATCCTTCAAGCAACATCTTTCCAGTTTTAAGGTTTATTGAAGGTATCAATTTAAGTATAATAATAATATAAAACAAATACAAAATAAAAAAGCACAACAATATAAAGCTGGAGTGTGAGGAATACGATGTCCAAAAATATTATAATAATAATATTATAATAATCCTTCAAGCAACATCTTTCTAGTTGTATTTTATTATAATATTATAAATGCAATGTAAAAATAGGTATCTACATGTTGTCACAACAAAACGACCTACAGATTCCCGCATCAAGGCGAATAATCAAAGTAAGCTTAACTGCATCTCCGAGCCACCCATAATTATATTCTTGATATTGCTCCATTTATTAATTGGCAGTTACCAACTAAGCCAATTTGCACCACTTCATATCAGACAATAAAAATGGCACCATATGTTCCATTTTGTAACAAGCAACATATCCTTGTACATTTGTTAATTAAAAACGATAATGGAATAGCTTAGCTGTTGATTATACAATTACAGCTTAACAGATTTTATTTGTGACAGCTACCCTGATTAAAGTCCAGCTGAATATCAATTACACATCGAACTGGCTCGTATATTCTCCTTTAACCTCGGCCAACGACACCCTGGGGTGTCAGAAGCCCCGCTGCACCACCCTGCACCACCCAGCACCACCTGACACCTCCTGACATCTGACCCTGACCCAACCTTGCACCGTCAGTCAGCCAAGTGAATGCCAGGCAACTCGCATTTGGATCTCCACTATCATCGAATCTTCTATCGGTGACACCACCGATCGATTGAACCGCCCTGACTTGCACCACTGAACCACCGAACCGAACCGAACCAAACCGAACTGAACCACCGCGGGCAAATAGAGCATAGCCATGCCGAATGTTTGGCCAACTGTGTCTGCACAAAAATTTGAAAGTAATACTTCGGTGCTTAAAATAAGTATATATCTAAAGCGAGTTTATATTAAAAGATCAAAGTGCGTTATAGATTCTACATCAATGCCAATCACAAAAAAATATATATATATTTATTCGGAATCTTATCCAATTTTGAAGTCTAACTTACTTATAAATGATCTTCTTTTAGATACAATAAAAGGTAAATATCAAATTAAGTCATATCATATCATGTTATATCATATCTATGGTATATGGTCATATCATATCATATCATACATAATTTTTGAAATACCTCAGTTTCAACTTCAGAATTCTCTGTCTTTTTTTTTCTTTTTCACTTTAAGCGCATTTTCGAAAAAAAGGATTCATGGAAAGTAATATAAACTTAGCAATATTCAATGGTAAAAGTTATAAGTGTATGTATATATAAGTGCAACTTTTGAACATGGAATTGATATTTGCGATATGTGAATAGTGAAAAACTGATAAACTCGTTTGGAAAAATATTGCTGGCGCAGTTCTCTCTGTGTGATTACCAGGCGGGATGGTCAACAGTGGAGCACCATTTCGGCTTATGCAAATGTGGTGCGTCCTTCCAGCCGGGAGTTGACTGTGGTGGTTGCGGTGGGGGTGGAGACTTCTCAACTTCTCAACTTGACCCATGCCAGTTTGTGGGGAATTAAATGCTATAGTTTTCGAAGCATGTGGCGCGAGCTCTTGACATTGTACCTTGAGCATTGTCATGATTTGTTGTCATCAGCGGGTTGCAAATGAAAAGCTGCCAAAGCAAATCAAATGGCAAACAGCAAACGGCAAACGACTAATAGCAAATTGTTTTGCCAACTTGAAGGCATAGGCATGGCCATCCAGCATCGGAATCGGACGTCTCCACACCCAGTGGGCGTTGCACATGTGGTGCACGTTGGCTGTGGCTGTTGCTCTACTTTTTAGATAGATATTTCTTCTCGTGAGTCATGCGGGGGGCCTGAGAATTGATGGGAGAATCGACTGGGCCGAGGCGAGTGCTAGTGTTTGAAAAGAAAAAGAAATACAAAACTCGGGGCCTCTGAAAATGCAATTGCGCAACACGGCAGCGCGGCAACAAAATTGATAAACCAAATGACGCGCTTGAGTGGTTGTTGTTGCCCATGGTTGCGCCATGGAAATTCTTTCCAAGGTTCATTTAGCCGAACATGCCTTGCGCCTTGCTTTAATTAAACTTTTGCCCACTAAATGTTTTACTTTTCGAATCGCTGTTCGATGGTTTGATGGTGCAGTGGTGCAGTGGTGCGGTGGTGCGGTGGTGCGGTGGTGCGGTGGTGCAGTGGTTTCGCCTGCGGTTACCCTTTGAAGTTGCCTAAAACGGGGCGCGAGCCATAAATGAGGCATCCCACCATCGAACACATGTGGGTGGCTAACTGATTTGCATCGCATATTGCACAATCCGCTAATTAAAATGTAAGCTACCCATTGGGTTGGGTGGTTTGGAAAATGTGGGTGGAAAATTAAATTTTCCTACATATGCCACCTTCTCATATTACAAGTCAATAAATGGGTTTGAAATTTGTTCAAAAGTCTGAAAGATTACATCTTCCTTTTTTCAAATGTAAATTATTCATATTTTCGCACGTTGGGCGCCATTTGTTGTTAGCCTACGTAAATTGTGCTATACGTATATCAATAGCTTTAGTTACATTTCTAAATATAATGAATTGATCTTCTGAATTCGTAATGTAGTTCATTCTTCACTTTACAAATGCTGTAGCACTGCCCCACGTTGGGCGCCATTTATTGTTATCCTACTCGAATATAATGTTCCTCAATATAAGTTTAACTCTACTGCATATCCTACGGCCCCAAAGCTCTATTTTACCCCTTGAGTTACCCAATCTTTTGTTTTGCTACCATTATGGCTGCTGCTGCCTGGATGTGGCACTTTGTCATCTTGCAGTGGCATTTCGGAGATGCAAGCACTCAACACCGACACTTTGTGGCATGTGGGCGAAGCTTATCTTTTGGCCGAGGGCCCAGAGTCGGAGTTGCCACAAGATAAACATGGCCAAGGTGTCCGCAACTCGAGGCTCTCGCCATAATTACAAGAAGCTGTTGTCGTCGTCGTCTTTTAACCAAAACGGCAGAAAGCAACTACAAAATAAAGTTGGACAACCAAAAAGCAAGAAGGGAAGATTAAAATACCCTAGCAAATTTAATATAAGTTACATGAAAAGTAAATGTAAATAAAGTAAAATAAAGTAACATAGAAGTTGAAAAGAAAAATACAATTCTAAGCTTTTGAAGAGCAACCCATAACACCTATACATTTCCATGATAAAATCAATAAACTTATTCACAGACTAGTTATACCTTTTGCAAGGGTATGTAAAGCAGAAATAGCCGCGCAGACAGCAAAAAAAAATAAAGTTTGCAATAAGTTTTGGCTTACAAATTTGCCAAACAATGCAGATCGCTGGGCACGACGTTGAGCCGGGACTTTTTGGCTTTGTCTGTGGCTTTAAGTTGGCCCAAAGTCGCCAGCGCTCTGGTCTGGAGACTCTCAACTCTCGACTTGCGATTTGCGATCGGGGACTTTCGACTCCTCGAGTGGCTGATGGAACTCTTTCCCTCGTGTGTGAGTGCCGGCAATTATGGTTGGACCAACTTGGGGATTTGATCGCACTCGACTCGTGCCACGCGTCCGCATTTACAAGACCAACAAATTATGGCGATGCCCCGGCCCCCGTTTCGGGGCCCATCAAACCTGGCGGTACTTCTACTCCAATCTCATCGCATCTTATCAGATTGACTGCTGGATGGAAGGCTCCAGAAGGAGGTCATTCCAAATCCGACTCCTTACTAAACTTCAGCTCATTAAATACTTAAATCCTGCTCAAGAAAATACACGTAGTGCTAAAATAAATAGGGAATCTATACCCAAAACCTAATTATAATCGTTTTAAAAAATCCTTTCTATAGGTTACCCTTATAAATAAAGCTCTCTAGATAGAGGTCGGAACTTAGAAGACTTCTAAGTTCATTTCAGTTCAGCTAGAAAATGAAATCTTAGTTAAGAAAATATATATTTGGAAAATATACTTTTAAAACAGTTTTAGAATTTCATTCCCTTCACTTTTTGTTTCGGAATCGATGACACATTTTTTGCAAGGATATTTTTAGACTCTGTTGCATAGAGATTTGTTTATAACTAAGTTCTACTGTATCGATCGCTTGACTGTAATATATGTATATTCAAATCGAAAACAAAGACAAAAAGGGTTCGCTGATCTCCGAAATGGAGCAACAATTTTTTTTACTTGTTGTATTTATTGTGAAGTTAAAAAAAGTTTGCAAACTTTTGCGGTTGGCGATTTATTTTCGGTGGTTTTTTTTCGTTGTTGTCGCTGTGGCAGGTTCACAACGAACACGATCAGAGAAAAAGAGAGGGGCGATGGGGTGCGAGGGAGACGGGGCTCGAGCGGGACGGGCCAGTGGTAACGGGAAACTGTCCAAGTTATCCAGTTATCCATGTGCCTCACGCAGCAGTCGAAACGAGAGCAAAAGTAGCCACCGACATCGCTTGTTTTGGTGCATGTTGCCGACGCACAGCGAGAAAAACTTTCAAAACTTTTGGGAATTTTTTAAAAATGTTTAAGAATTCAAATATTGAAGCAAAGCGTTTTAGAACAGCGGTCAGCACGGACATTTTGTCTTTTATTTGTGTGGGTTATTTGCAAGGGAGAAGCTTATCGATGTGTGTTTGACTACTGCTGTTGTACGCTGTACGTGTGCCGGCAGAGGCTAAGCAGAGCTATTCCCTATTCCCGCTTAATGGAACGCTGCCGACCGCTGTTTTTAAACAAACTGAGAATTCAGCAGCCTATCAAATATGTCGTTTTTATCTTTAAGCAAAATTTGATTAATATGAATCATAGAAATAAATATGTAGTGTTTCGATAAAACTTTTTAAAAACTATATATTAGAGTAATGTTTTTTTGTGTTATTAAAAATTTAAGAATAACATATTTAAATAAACATAATATAAACAGCTATCAAGCAAACACTAAGTATGAAAATAAAGAAGGAAACAATAATATTCGTGTAATTTTCCCACAATTTTTATCAAGTATTTCCAGCGTTTTTTTCTTATATCTAAATGGGGAACGTCCAATGTAAACTTTTTTGGTTAAAAATATATAATTTTTTCATGTATTAATAGCAAGATAGTTAATTTTTTCCAGTGTGCCTTGCTTGCTGCTTTTCGCTTTTTGTTTTCTTAGCAGTTTAGCGCCCGCTGTCCATGATTGTCCCCATGCCCCACTCAGGTAGCCCCCTCCCAGCCCCTGCCCCTGCCCCTGCCCCTGCCACTCCCCCCGCCCCTCCCGCCCGGAGGAGTGTGTCCACGTACCAACATTGGCCTAATGTTGCACATTGTGTGCTGAGCCTGATCTTGTTTATTATGCAAGAAAGCTGCCAAAGTGAGCCAAAGCCGAGCGACACACCGATATACGAGTGCCGAAGCCAAACGGCAACAATCGCAGAAAGTAAATTTACAAAAATTTCAATTGAACAAAGTGCTGAAGACTCTTGACCAGCGACAAGAGAAATGGGAAGCCATGGGGACATGGCCGGGTTGTGTCGAAAGTATATCTCCATGATCGCAGAAAACGTAGGAAACGTATTGTAGATCGCAAAGAGTTCCTACTTGGATAATACCGAAATGCAGTTGAAGTAAATGGAAGACTTTAGATCGAATACAGAAAAACAAAAACAAATATTATAATAAATCAAAGGATTTATTAAAGCAACGATTTAGTACTGCATTTAAGTATATAAAAATAATTAAATATTTAATCGAAATTTATTTTTAATTGCTATTTTTGGAAAAGGTTATCAAGTTCTTACAATGATTAAACAAGTTTTCCTTAATTATCTTACCCAAATTTGTATCAATTAGAATCATATGCTAATTTTAAGGTTCAGCAATTAACGTTAAAATATAATCCAGACAACACAAATAACCAAATTAAGAAATACCAATCTGGATTATATTTTAGAATACCCAAAACTGGTTTTTAACTGTTCCAATATTAATAAGAGTAACAAATGTAAAACCATATTTATAAAGTCACACAAATTATTTTCCTTTTGTTTAAATATCAGTTGTGTTTGTGGTATTTTTAACACATTTTGTAGGCAATTGAGCACTCTGAATGTTATGTTTTGGTTTTTAAAATTCTGAAAAGGTTGCGTTCACTTTCACATGCGCACAACACTCTGTCCATATAAAGTGACTAATTTTTGGGCCTGTATCATCATCACTCTTATGTGTATTACGCATACCTTTTGCTAATTTATGGCTTGTTTCACTAACTGGATGCACCTTGTTTTTTTTTTGTGTATTAACGATCGATCGGCGAAATAAACCCAAAAAAAATCACAGCTTTGTAGCTGATAAAAATCACATTTAAAGGCAGTTCAAGCCCCGTACCGTTAGTCGTGTTATTCGATATTTTCAATGATAATCGCCGAAATACCCATTTTTTTTGGTTTTCAAAAAGAACCGCCGTCGGAAAACGGTTGAGCGATTAAAAATTGCTCCGCACAGCGCGCACTTTGAATTGCGACTGATCGCTTGGAGTTGGGGTGCTGATAAAGCAAAGGCGGAACGATGAGCAGTGGAACGGGGAAATGGGCGGAATGGAACGGGGAACGAGTGGGATGGCACTTTTGCGGCGGCACAGTCGCAAAGTGGGCGGCACTGCGCGTAGGCCTAAATGTTAATGCAATTTGCTTTATGCGCATATGGATCAACGCGATCGGGGGTCTTGAATTTTTTTTTCGGAAGAGGGGGGGACTGTTATAGGGTGCTTTGAATGGAGGAGTGGAGGCAACACCAACGAGCCACAACCACCGACTGACGCTGTTCTTTTGTGACATATGGAACTGGGTCGGGTCAAAAGGTAAGTGCTTAAAATGCTCTTTAGTGCCGCAAAAGCTGCCAACTTCTGGTCAATTGCGGGTTCCTTTTTTCACTCCACTGGAGGCAGCCGAAAGTTGGGTAAGCGATGGGGTAACCCCAATACGAAATCCATAAATAAAGAAGGTGTTCAAGGAACATTTAAGGCGCAACAAAGACTTAAAAGGCTAGGGCCCATCGAAAAAAGTGATCGCAAAGATTAATAGAAAGTATAAATACCCAATTTTTTGTAAGAAAATTTATGAATTATCTTTTATATTGACTATATATAATATATATTTTTAATTTCGGTAATTTCGGTTTGCTAAAGATTGCACTTTGAATTTATATCCATTTTATCAGTTTTTACTTTGATAAAAAAAATTTTAATTTAGAAAATAAGATTGATGAAATAAACTAGAATTTAAGGATGGAGTTTAATAATCTACAAATGTAACAATAATAAGCAATTTTTTTTTTTTATATCCTTGATCCATATTGCACTTACAAGGTAATAATTTTTAGCATAGTATATATTTTAAGTAAGCTAATAAGTAAGGAGAATAAGTTTGTTAAGAAGCATCGTGATATTTCCCATTTTACAAATTTCATATATAAAAAAAAATTGAGTTCTGCAAAACTGTTTAGAATTTTCAGTTTTTATAAAGCCCAAGACGTTTCTTCAACTCCTGCACTCCATCACCCCACAAAGTGCAACGTGCTATTCCTCAAATTTTAAATATAAAAATATATTTGCCATTAAACTGATCAATATGTTTAGTATTTATAGAAGCCAAGACGTTGCTTCTGTTCCGCAACTCGATCACCCTTTACAACAAATGTAAAAAGAATATATATCTTTTCCATAAAACTATAGAGTATCTTCAGTATTTATAGAGTCCAAGACCTTGCTTCAATTCCGCCACTCGATCATCCTTCAGTCCGACCGGACTTCCTCCCCCCAAAAAGCATATATATAGAGGCCCTGGTAGTGGGTTCTGGTTCTTTCATGGGCAAGGCCGTCTTTCTTCCATCGAGATGGTTGCGGTTCAGTAAGGCCGGAAGTGTTTCACTGCCGCCTCTCGGGGGTTTTGGGTAACGCTAATGCTAATGCTAATCCAAAGCCAAGTCCAAGTCAACGTAGCAGAACTGCAGCCAAATCAGATCAGAAATCGGCCAGGGACTGTGGTCATTTGGTTATGGCTTACAACAATGGGTGAATCAGATCATTCGATTCCATTAGCGATTCTTTATCGAAGATGTATTGCGACGCATTCGAGCAAAATATGCATATGATTAGGCCAAAATAAATCAGCTTACCTCAATCGCCGGATCCAGCCTCCATCAGAACAGGTTCAATTTTCATATAATTTTATTTTGAATATTTGTTTTGGGACTCTTTTTTTTAAATTCTTTCGACTGCACCATAAACAAAATTATTTAATTTGCATACTAGAACTTTTTGTTTCTCTCGCTTTGCTTTGTTTTATTATTACTTGATGCTGCTGCTGTTGTATTGTACTTCATATTTCACTGCTGTATAATTTGCTATATATATTATTTGTTTATTACTAAATTCACAAAAACAAAAAGGAGTACAAAAAATTAACAAAGGTATTCTCCGTTCATTAGCGAAAAATCTCTTAACAAAAAAATGTGATTTACCCGCATATAAGATATAGGTAGTGATAAATTTGATCAATTCATAAGTCACTGCACTTCACACCCGCCAAGTTTTTGAACGATTCTCCTGCCCGCTTTTGGCCGGGCTTTTGGCGAGAAGAGGAAATTCGTCAGCTTTGGCCGAAAGCGAAACACTGACTGACTGGCTGATAAAGACAGACCCGTCTGGAGGCGAACCGAGCTAAACCGAAAAATCCCAGACGAAGAAAACCGATCCCCAGCGATCGTGGCCGAAACGACTGAAAGCCAGCGGAACGACTGAAAGCCAAGTTAGTGGAAACGAAACACGGCTTAAACGGGTGAGGGGAGGGACTCTTGGGCGGGGGGAATATGCTAATCATAGGCCTCTGAAATATTAGGCCCTGGATTAGTCAGTGGGCGTTCAAAAAAGCAGAAATGAGTCGGGCAGTTGAAGTGCAGCAATTGCAGCCATAAAGTCTTATTAAGGGCCAGAGCATAAATATTATTTACCAACCCAGGATATTCGTGTTTTTGAGGTCCTCAAGTACTCTAAATAAAAAGGGTTCCATTTACAATTTAACAAGGAAACTAAGTTATTTAATAAATATTATTTACCAAGCCAGTATATTCGAATTTTTTGAGCCTTAAGTACTCTTAATCAAAAGGGTTCCATTTACAATTTAACAAGGGAACCATTTGTACCCAAGCTAAGTTATTTATATAGTACGTTAAAAAAATACGCAAATTATTAATATAAGCTTATACTAAGTTAATATTAATTTTGATCATCAAATATAGGAGAAACAATTTGAATATACTATTATCTAAGTTAATATTAATTTTGATCATCAAATATAGAAGAAACAAAATGAAAATAAAAAATTGATAAGATTGTTGAAATTGGTCTATATTTTATTATGATGATATAATCACTTTCTAAAAATGTCTTAAAAATATCGTAAAATTTCAACAAACTACCACTTGCTCCAGCTTTTATTTTACTTCATTTTCAATTTGCATTTGTTTTCATTCTAGCATTTTTATGCTCAATGCAAAGTGCACAGACGGAAGTTGTAAAATGGGAAAAAATCTACAAAACCCGAGAAAAAGGAGGAAAATAAAACAAACCAATAATCGAAATCATTAGACAAAGGCGAGCTAAGGCAATGGCTGCAATGAGTCCGACAACAATAACAAGAAATAATACTTGCCGATTGAATCTAATTGGTGGAGCGGTTGGCGGGGGGGTGGGGGAATCGGGTGGGAGGGGGCGGCAATGGGGGGAGGGAAAGGGGAGGGGAGGGCGGACGCGAGCGGGAGCGGGCAGCTCAGTGGAGTCCATTGGGTGCGGCGCCAACGCTAAACATAACGGCACAATTATAGCCGTCGTCAGATATGTGCACACATATATCTCAGCACTGGAAAAAACTATCACCAGCAAGCATTTTTTCATAAATTAATTAGATTTTTCTATAAAATTTATATCACAATGAACCATTAAAAATCAAAATTTGTGTTTCATTCTAATCCAAAAACATTTTTGAAGGATTCCATATAATAAAGCATTGTATTCTTATGACTTTCTATTATAGGTGAACATTTTTTTTTTAATATTTTAATACACCTATATTTTTTATTATAATTATTCATTTTTTATTTATTTTAAAAGTCAAATGATTAACAATTATCAATGAAATATATTTATTGTGATGTTAAAACTTCTTAAGAACTAATTCATTAATAATTTAGTCAGGGCTTGGTCAGGGGCGCTTTTTGGGTGTAAGAACTCCTTTAAGACGAAGTCCTAGGCAAATTATTGTGTTAAAAAGTATGCTATGTAAAATAAGTTCCGTAATCCCCCCTCTCTGAATTCAGTGCACTGAAGCAAACAAATCTTAAAAAATATTTTATACCATAATGCAGTATGTAAATGTTTTTTAAGGATAGAAAAAAAGGTCTTGAGTAATAAATGTTAAATCTGGCATCACAATGAATTATTCCCAGTGCATTTCAACGGTAACAGTGCGCATATGTATATTATAATTTTACAATTTTTTTCCATACAATTTTTCTATCTTTTTTACCACATTCTCCAAGGACAAACAACATTTTAGTGAGCGACGACGTCGCCGGCGGCTAACGGCACAAACCCATTCCAAGATTGATCTACAAAATACAAAATACAAAATACGAAACTTCGGCTCTGAGTTTTTCGCGTTCGCCGACTTTCCTTTTTCTAACCTAAGAAGTGCGCCAGTGTGAGTGTGTATCTGTGTGCGACGAGTGTGCGGGCGCGCACTAAAACAATAACAAAAATAAAAACTAAGCAAAAATAAGGCAGTAAAAAATTAAAATCCAGCTCCGCGAAGAAAAGGTGTGGCAACGTTCTGTATCTGTGTGTGGCTTAGTAGACTATTGCCATTACTATTACTATAACTATCACAGTTACCGTTACAATTACAATTTCAAAAGCCGCCAGCGAAAATGGCATAAGTATAAACAATTTTTGTTGGCCTTTCGGCAACTATAAAACAAAATTTCCAAAACTCATTGTGGCATTAGTTAAAGTTCTTAAAAATTTTCTATATCTTTTTAAAATCTATTTTAATATTTTCGAAATTTAATTACTTAGCTTTAAAGTCACCACATTTTTAATAGTAATAAGAATATATTAAATATATCTAAATATAAAGTAAAATTATTTCATTATCTGAAATTAATTTAATGATCTGAATTAATTTACAGATTTACTAAAGTAAATCATAAAATCCATCTGAATATTATCACCTTATGAATTTATTTTAATATTTTACAAAGTGATTGAATGACATTCCATTAAAATTATACATTAAAAATATTTCATTAGGAACTGAGTTAATTTACAGATTTAGTAAAATAAAACATAAAGCCAATCTGAATATTATCACCTTATAAATATTTTAAATATATTACAAAGTGATTGAATAACATTCTATTAAAATTAATACATTAACATAGGAGAAAGGAGAAATAAATATTTAAAATATCCAGATACGCTATACAATAAGTTTAATCGATGTTAGGTATCCTCCGGATCCATTGAACACCTTAAATCTATAGTTGGCCAATAAATGCAGTCAGAGTGCGCCTTGTCATTGATTTTGGCCAGCAAATTTATGCTCGCCGAGACGAAATCCTTTTTGGCCATTAAATTTTGGCGCTTGCCAAATCGTTTAGCAATTTATTCAAAGCGTCGGCGACAATTCACTTTTCGGATATGGATTCTTGGGATTGGAATTGGAATCGAAATCAGAATCGGGGCGTTTTTTTTTTTCCAGCGGGCTGACGGTGGCTTTTGCGCAATGCCAAAATTTATGGCCAGCCACTTACCCGCCAGCAAGGTCAGAACACTTAGAAGTGGTGCTGCCGGTGGTGCGATTGGTGGTTCTGCGGTGGTGCCACCGCCACGGTTCCAGGAGTGGGGCATGCAACAGGTCGCCCCGACAAACCAGGAGCCACTCCAATGAGTCAGCAGCAGCAGCGGCAGCAGCTCGACTTTGATTTGTGGCACTCCGGGGCGAATATAAATCAGCCAGCAACTGCACATTCCCAAGGCCGCCACCACACAACCACAACAAAAGGCTCCGGACCCACCCGAAACCAAAGCCAATGCACTGAGAAAAAAGTGTAGAAATATCCCTAAAGGGGGTTCTTCAAGATCCATGGCAATTAGATCTTGATTATAAATGTTAAAAAAAAAATCTGAAATCCTGAATTTATTTGTCAATTCAACAATCCTGAGAAAAAATGTAGAAATATCCCTAAAGGGGGTTCTTCAAGATCCATGGCAATTAGATCTTGATTATAAATGTTAAAAAAAAATCTGAAATCCTGAATCTATTTGCCAATCAAACAATCCAACACAGAAAAGCAATTTTAAAACACAAATTACTATTTTTAAAAACCTTTAACAATGGTTCTGATAACCAACCCCAACCAAAACCCACACTTTTCAAAATCATATTTGTACTACGGTCTAGGAACTACAAAAAATTTCAAAATTCTTATAAGCAAATATTTTATTATTATTTGAAACCTTTAACAATGGTTATGTTCAATCATATTTTTACCACCGTCTAGAACTACAGAAAAAAAGTTCAAAATTCTCTTCTCAAGTCATGTTTTAAAATATTTCACGACACTGTAATATATTATCCTTTAAAAGTGAGGTACAATTTATCTCTGTGCACTTCACAATCTTTGCTGTGAATATGATTCAGAATTGGTAGGCATTTTCAAAATGAGCCAGCAAAATTCACGATGACAATATAGAATGGCGATTTTTTCGCTAGTGCATGGAAACCCATGGAAAACCCGCGCAGAGGTCAAGTCAAGTGAAATTGGTTGGGACAAAGGCGAGAAAGCAGGCGACGGAGGCGAACAGTGAAGAAATTATGTCAAAATTTGAATTAACAGCTGGGAAAATAAAATGGCTCAGGCCAAAACAATGGCGGGGCATAAATTAATTTTTCCTATCAGCTGCAGCCGCGGAAAAGTGCATTCGCTTTTCACTTTCGTGTCGGCTGTTGGGGTTTTTCAATTGGCTTGGATTGGACGTGGATGTGGTGGATGGGGATGTGGTTCAGTTTCCAGCTGTTTGCGAGAATTATTTCAGCGCGATAAAGCCGTTGACAGAAGCGGTTTCCCTTTTTTGAGCTGCGGTTTCGCCCTTGGCGTGCGGTGAAAATGCATTTTCCCAGCGACGCCAAAGAATGGGGAAAACTGCATTAGAAATGAGGAAAAACAGTCGCCCGTGAAAATTGGTTTTGGGTTCGTTTTAGCTTTTCTGCGGTGACTTAAATTGACCGTCCACCTTTCGTTATCAAAAAACCTTTGGCAATATATTTTATTTTCAACAATTTATTTTTAATTAATAGGTATATCCCTTGTTATTGCACTATTTTCACTTCCATCTCCTTATTTATTCCGTGGATAAGCAATTTAAATTTTGCCGCAATTCGATTGTTTAACAAAGAAACGGTATTTTTTAGTCAATTTTTGATTGAACAAACAGTGCTGCCAGAGAGTATAATGATTTCAGTCCGAAGTTTACAACGCAGTGAAGGAGAATTTTCCGACCCCATAAAGTACATATATGTACAAATATGTATAGATATTCTTGATCAGCATCACTAGACGAGTCGATCTGTTCGTCTGTCCGTTTCTACGCAAGCTAGTCTCTCAATTTTAAGACTTTCGGAATGAAACCTTCCCAAAAGTCTCATTTCTATTGCAGGAAGAATATAACTCGGAATGAGCCTGATCGGACAACTATATCCTATGGCTCCTATAGCTATAGAAATGAACAAAAAATATAAAAAAAAAGTGTAATAAAAAATACAACCTCGGCGTTTCTTGACATATTAACTTCTACTTTTGGGAATATCGTTCTTTTAATATTTCGGAATTTTGAATAAAATTTTTAAAAATCGGAAGGAGAATAATTAATGTCCAAAATAATACTAAAACCGTCATATTTCGTTTTCGGAAACATATACGGTATTAAATTGAAATGGAACATTATCTTAATATTTCTGCAATTAGTTTTTAGTTTTCTAAAAATCGGAAAGCTCTGTAAACTTAGTCGCTGTTTTTGATATCTTAAGTATAGGTTTTCTCAATAGATATTTTCCAACAAGCTTTTCCACTTAAACTAGCATCACTGGTCAGCTGATCTTTCATCTTTGAGATTATCAGTTACACCATTTTGTAAAGTTTATATTTCAAACTCAACAGCAACCAAGTAAATGAATTTAAGAAGAAGTAGATACGAATATAAAATCTACAAAGCTGTAAAGATACCCTACTTATAAAGTTCGTTTGTTACAAATATGAGCGGATGTTCGCCAGTTTATTACAATGCGGAAACAGTCCGCCGAGTTCTCACCTGGCCGCTGGTCAATGAAGCAGTGGAATCGGCGCTTAAGGCCGTAGTTAAGTCCCAGGATCTGGGGACCACCTCCTCCTCCTATGTCATCCAACCGAAGAGGAGTTTCACCGCCTGCGGCAAGGAACCTGGCAAGATTCTGTTGACCATGCCCGCCTTTGTGGGAGACTACAGCCTGGCATCGAAGGGATCCCCGGGGGAAGTGGGAGATACCCGCTCCACACTGGCCTGCAAAGTGGTGACCTCGTTCAAGCCTAACTCCCAGCGGGATCCACCGCTACCCTGCATCCATGCTCATGTCCTGCTCTTTGACAACCATACCGGTCAACTATCGGCCATAATGGAGGGCACGGATTTGACCACCTGGCGCACTGTTTCCGCCTCCCTGGTGGCCACCAAGTATCTGTACTTCCGACGCTTTGGTTCGCAGGCCGAGACGGAGAGAAAGATCAACGTGGCCATCGTGGGCTGCGGCGTCCAAGGGCAACTCCATGCCTCCGCTTTTTGTGCCAACTTCCGGGTGATGCAGCTCAGTCTGTACAATCGCACGGAGGCGAAAGCCCAGAAATTGAAGGAGCAACTGCAGCGGGAACTGGGCACCGAATGCGAAACACAGATAATAGTTTGCCGGAGTGCCAAAGAAGCTTGCCAGGATGCCGATGTCATCTGCGTGGCCACCTACTCCAAGGAGCCGCTCGTCCATCTTGAGCATCTGAAAGGCAAACAAAGCGTTCACATTAATAGTGAGTCCGCGTATTTAAAGAGTCTACAAGATAGTTACCTTCCCAACCCTTCGGTTTCAGCTGTTGGTGCCGGCGAAGTCCACTTTTCTGAGTTGAGTCCCGATATCTACCACCAGGCTAAGATCTATGTGGATTGCTATGCCAATGCCGAGGCTGAATTGGTGGGTCTTCCAGGCACGATCACCGCCGAACTGGGTGCCATCATCGTCAATGGAAACTATCCCGGAAAATCGGACATTTCCATCTTCCAATCATTGGGTGCGTTTTTGATTGGTTTCGTTAGTATAAAACTCACTTCATTAGCACCTTAGAATTGATGACTATCTCTGTCTTTTCGAAATGTATGATTTCTGTATCTTAAGGCATGGCTTCGGAGGACGCCTGTGTGGCCCAGGCGGTGCAGGAAGCCATCCTCTCGAGCGCCGAGCATTCCTGATTGCCTTCCATCTGGAAAACCAAGCCCGGGATCAGCCCAACTCAAACCACCGGCTCGTTAACCTTTCATGTGTATATATGTGTATATAAAAAAGCTATTGGAAACATAACAATCGGTTGGCCTACAAACTACAACAAACCCGGACGTCGTCTCCGGCGTCACTTCCAGATCACAGTCACATTCGTATCCTTCTCGATGTCCCGCTCGATGGTGCTGGGCGAGAGGCCCGTCTTGCAACAGATCTCGTCGAAGCTGATCAGCCCGGTGTACATCTTCTGCCGCCCGGAAGGTACTGAGCCCGTGAACACCGGGTACTTGTGGATGCAGCGGATAAACCGGTGTTGCAGCCCAAAGATCACCATGCGCCGCTCATCGATGTTGTGGTGTTGGGGGCCCAGTCGCTGGCAGATTGCCCGCAGGGTGACGCCGTGCGTCATCGAGGCGTAGAACTGGAAGATCCGCTGCACACTGGGCAACGTCTTGTCCGGTCGCAGGGCCACGTATTTCCGGCAGGCGCCGCTCAGCGACGCACTCTGGATGAGATGTTTCAGGTTCTGCGTCATGTAGACGTTGCTGTACTTGAGGATGGGCAGCAACTGGACAACGCCGTAGTAGACCAGGTTCTGGATGCACGACTTTACCAGATCCGTTTCCACATCCGCTTCAGCGGCGATCCGGGCAACGTGATTGATTCCGTTGATATAAGGCAGGATCTAGCGGGGAAACAGTGCAGTCCAATAGGATTATATGTTATATTTGTAAAGATCAAGTGAGGAAGTGTTTAGATCTAGAAAATCCCAGTACAATTCATACCCCCAGGGTACCAACCATGCCAGCGTTATTTCTAAACTAAGTCCCGCACCTGTTGCGTGGTCAGGTCCCAGTTGTCCAGCGGAGCGTCGCACAGATTGGCCAGCAGCAGCGGCACCATATGGTCCTTGACCGGCGGCGGATCCGGCTTGTGCATGACGATCTTCAGGTAAATTGTGTTGTCGCCCTCGACAATGGTGGCGACCTTGCGCTCGTTGAGGTCGCGCAGGACCGTCTCGAAGATGTTCTGCAGCCGGCGCTTGTCGTCCTCGCGCGACAGGAAGCAGGACTCCTCCTCCATCATGATGAGGTACTCGGACAGCTTCTTGACCACCGGCTCGTACTGAACGCTTCTGGCCCGCGAATCGCAGACGAAGCACAGGTTAAAGAGGAAGGCGTTGCGGGCGTACTTCTGCTGATCCTGTATGCCCACCGGATAGCCGACGATCTTAACGTCCATTGCGTTGACGGTCAGGATGCAGCGCTGGAGGTGCTGCTTGGGTATGATGTAGACGTTGATGGCATCGAACACATCCTTGGATATGTAGTTATCGGGAACCTGTGGGCGGTGGATTGTATTGGATTATCTTATCAGGCAGTGCTCCTGGGAACCGACTCACCTGGCAGCTAATCTTGCAGCCCGCCGTGGCATGGAACTCGCTGAGGAAGATGCACCGGATCTTGCCCTCCGTGCTGCCATGTGCTCCTCCACCTCCAGCTCCTTCCGATCCTCCTGCCCCATTCGTGACCACGCCCGCCGTTGCCGCTGGCTCGGCCGTCTCGTTCGTGTGGGAATGCATGCTGTGCGCTGGATCCCAGTATCACCGCTTCCGCATCCTCTGTCTGCATCCGCAGCCAACTGTGGACTCCAAAGGTACCGAGATTCACCCCTGTGCGCTTAACAGCAGGTGTCACAACACAATAACAGTGGCGGAATTCGCTGTTATGAACTCTACTGTTAAACTCGACGCCTTTGTGGTGTGACCGTTAACTGGGCTCACAAACGTATACTAGAAATACCACAGATAAGCCACGGTATTTAAATTGATTTTAGCAAATGGGTTACATTTTTGCTCTTGGTAATATTTTGTAAGTTATTAATGCTTGAATAACTTTGAAGTCAGTTTTCATAGCAGCACTTCTCTAATCATGTTCATACAAAATATTTGTACGTTTTTTAGTATACTTTTTAAAATATTCAACTAGAAGACGTCAACTTACCGTTGTATTGTTTGGCATGGTATATTTCAACGCCCGCCGTGCGGTCATACTAAAACTTGCCGACTCAAAAAATGGAAACGTGAGAATTGTTTTGCTTATTTTCCCATTAAATAGAGAATAATCTCTTGATCCTTTTGCTCCAATACAGGATCAACCCCACGTTCTCGTATCTCACCAACCTGGAGGTGATGCAGATTCTGCAGAAAATCAAGAGCACAAAAAAGAAGTTCGGCATGCGGAACTTGGCCACGGTTACCTATGAGGTTTGTTGATTTTTCAAAATACGCACCTTCATGATCGAAAATTAACACGGATTCCGATTCCCCAGGCACTACAGTATCTGGAGGAGTCGCCCTGCAAAACTCAAACCCGCGAGAACATCGTAAACTATGTGAAGGACCTTTCCTCCTATCGACTGAAGTCCCACGAGGTCCTGCAAATGATCAACGATCCTCCGACAAGTGCTCTACATACGCAGCTGGTGAGGATGGGCTTGGGATATATCTTTAAGTATAGCCAAAAGGCTATAGAAAATAACATTTTCAACTTATTCAGCTGATCGATGACAATAAGGCTCCACTTACCGATGAGGAGAACGAGAAGATAATTCAGCTGAGCTACAAGCACTTCCATGGGGGAGATACTAAGGAGACACCGGTTGAAAAACCACCAGAGGCCACTGGGAAGACAGCGGGGAAGCAATCTGGAAAGCGAGCCAAGAACAATTCAGCGGCTGAATCCACTACAGCAACTGCGACTGCCCCTCTAGCAACTAAAACCGCTCCTCCAGCAACGGAAACCTCTACAGCACCAGAAATTGCTTCTCTAGCATCAAAAACTGCTCCCCCTGCAACCGAAGCTGCTCCCCAAGCAATGGAAACAGATCCGCCAGCAACTGAAACATCTCCACCAGCCGATGCTGCCCCCTTAACAGCGGAAACAAATCAAGCAGATGCGGAAAACCGCCAGCCAACTAAATAACTTACATGCTTTTTACGTTTAACGTTTCATATTTTAATGTTTGATGTAGCGTATAAAATAAGCTAAAAAATTGATTAATTTATTTATGTTCGCTTCTGATCGCCCAAATCCTCGATGACATCTTCGTCGATTTCGGCCCACTTTTCGGGTATGACATCGAACAAATCGTCCTTGACGTCGCCCTGGATAACGATCTCATCGTCGCCGGTCACCGAAGAGCCGCAGGCGAACTTGGTGCCAAAGAACTTGGCGGCCACCTTGAGATCAATGTCTGAAAAGGTCAGGAAAGTTATTAATCGAGGAGATACATGATAATTATACTGTTTCTTCTGGTACATTGAATGCCTTCGAAACCAATAACAGAAAATACTTGAATGCACTTAAAATTGAAATTAGTTGTTAAAAACCAGGCATGTTGTTGTGACGGTATCTGATTAAGTGGTGTATCTTATAGAGAAGGCACTATTGTTTTCACTTTTACAAATAATATGTGGAAACGTAAGGAAACCGGTACAACCAATAGGCAAGGCTAATCCCAGCTCCAAGTTATGTATATGTAGGACTTGTAAAAATAAAACCGGAGTGGGCTAGTCCCATCTTCTGGTAGCTCTTGTTTGGACTGACAAGTAAATGGTGTGAACTGACAATAAGACCCACCGAAAGTGCTCAATCCTGTGACCACTGTCACGGACTTCTTCTTGCCACGGGCCGCCCGCGAGACGCAGATGCGCTTGGGCACATCCTCCTTCTTCTTGACGCGCAGCAGTCCCTTGCCGCCGCGCTTCTGGCGCTTCTTGTCGTCATCCGTCCCGTCGGCGGCGGCCGCCTCCTCCTCGATCTTTAGGCGCTCGAAGTCGTCTGGCATGTGGCGCTCCAGCCATTCCTTGCACTTCTCGTACTCCGGATAGTACTCGCAGTACTGCGGATCGGAGGCAGGATATGAATACATATGTGTGCGCACAGGAAATATGGATTTTCCCCAAGCTCTCTCCAGCTAACTCACCTCAATGGGCATCGTGCAGTGGCCGCAGTACTTCATCTGGATCGGATAGGTGACGCCCTCGCGCGGACCCACCTGCAGGCGGTCGGCGACGCTGTTGGTGCCCACTTCCTCGTTCGTCATTGCTTATCGGATCGGATTGACTGGCTAACGCTTGGAGATTATTTTAAAATTAAAATATATTGAGAATTCGGGACGAAGAAGACAGACAGATGATTTTCAATGCAAGCTGGCCGTTTTCTGATTCGGCGGGAAAAATATACTGACCGGGTACATATACTGTAAATATACCACATAAAAATAGGGTTACTCGCAGGTGTCACAGAAATCTCTTCGGGCGAAATGTACGTAAGCATCAATACTAATTTCCCCCGAATGTCGCAGGAAAATGTTTTCGTGGCACCCCAGAATATAAGCTCTGTATATGGGAGAGGCTATAAACGAGGTTCATCAAAATGGTACAGCTTCTTGCCTACTCTGGCATAGACTATTTTTTGAATAATAATTTAAGGTCACAAAAGTAGATGGTAATGATAATAATATTATTAATAGAATAAGTTGACAGCTCTGGTTTTCACTAATTTTTCAGCCTCAAGGTTGTTGATTTCCGGATATTTCTGAAAATGGAATTTGTATGGTGCAGCTGATCAGCAGCTGATCAAAATTCAGCAAATCAACCGTTTAGGGAATACCCCTAATAGTTTACAAGCTCTAAATACATTTTCTTAAAATACTAGAACATCACATAAATAAACCGTATGGAAAAAAAAACCTAAAAACGGCCACACTATGAGGCAGCATTTAAAATTATTTACCGGTTGCAAACGCTATTTTCCAAAAAAGTGAGTAAAGTAGGCTAATATTTTTCCTAACTTTTCGCCGTACACGATTCTGGCAGTTCCATTGGTTGTTTCGGACAGGCAACAGCTCCAATTTTGCTCACACACTAGTTTTATTTCATAAAAATATTTCCTATCTTTTCCACAAGTTTGTACCAAACTCACAAAATTTGTTCCCGCAAAACCCGAGTTAGTGATTATATATGGCCACAGACAAGACTCCAAGCCAGGGTGCCCAGGTGCTCCACAAGACCAGGACCCGATCCCACAGACGGCGGGACTCGAACCACGAATCCCCCAAGACCTGGAAAACGGGCAATAGTCAGCTGCAAAAGCGGCTCCGTCGCCTGATTGTCGCCGAGCGGAGCGGCAGGAAGCGGTCACGCCGCGAGCAGGAGCCGGACATGTCCGTGTCCCGCAAGAAGATGCCCTTGTGGACCTGGGGATCCATCATCCTCGTTATCTGCTCGGGTCTGGGTCTGTGCATGCGGTTCAACGACAACTCGCCGACAGTCGGCGGATTCCTGCAGAGCTACACGAACCAGTACCACTCGATCGTCAACAACCGGGACAACTACTGCGACCGCACCCAGCGTCTGGGCAACATCGTCACGTACGCCCGGCTCCACGTGATGCACCAGGATCAGGCCTTGGACCAGCTGGAAGTAGCACTGGACAGCCCCAATCGCCAGGTGATTTAGGTTGACTATTGATAGTAGTGATTAGTGATAACTATACCATAAGAACATCCTGACCAGACCTTTCCCATGCCATTTATGGGATATACATACGTTTATTCTTAGTTGTCTATAGCACAAACAAAGCTTTAAATTGTATAGTGTACCACCTAAACACAGACTAAGTCAGAAGCCAAATCGTTGTTGTTGGAACTTAAAAGCTTTAAACATATCTTGGATGAGGAGTACTATGAAATAGCTAGGTGACTTACAGGGACTTGTGACTCTACTATAGTAATTACCAAAACAGGGACATCCTGCACAGACCTTTCCCATGCCATTTATAGGATATACGTACATACTTAGTTGTTTATAGCACCAACAAAGCTTTAAATTGTATAGTTTACCATCTAACTAATCTAAGACTAAGCCAAAAGCCCAAAGCTTAGGAACTTAAAAGCGTTTAACAGATATTTGATGAGAAGTAATCTAAAATTCTGTTGCGTCCACAGTCTTGGGGTTGAAAATAAGATTTAAACTGAAATGCGTTTATTTAGTCAATATCTATTGACTTATCAAAAGAGGCTTACCACGTCCACGAATCGCAACTTGTATGATAGTTGAGGAACTTGGCTTTAGCGATTCTATTTCTTTTAATTTAAGAAACTCGCAATTTGTATTCGTCTGATTGCATTTATCTTTGAGAAGGGTCAACCAAATTCAGTAAAATTTTCGCAATCATATAGTTGCATATGCCTTTTATATGGTTGTCTTTTATTTGCCATCTTATCTTGATCAGAAAAAAACATATTCGCATTTAAAATTTTTTAGTCAGAGCAAAATTCAAAATTTCAATTGTTCATTAGGCACAAGCAGACGTATATCCCTTATTTTTGATACACCTATCAGGCTATTATGTATTAATACTTTGATTTATAATATTTGGTTTTATAATGTCCCTCTATTTTCTCTCAACCAGATCATCGCTTTGGTGGGCTCCTCTGGCGTGGGTAAGAGCTTAACGGCGCACAAGCTGCGCAATCATTATCCATGGCCTGAGAATGTCAAGACCGTTTCGTGGAGCGGCGGAGAGTCTGTGCTCCGTGTGCAGAGCATTCTGTCCCATCTCGTTTATTGCGGCCAGAATCTTATCCTGATTGACAACATGCTTCCCGAGGATGCCGATTATGTGCCTGTCATCAGTAAACTGATAAGGGGGCACGAGGACATCGCCAACAGAACTGAGCAGCCGCACCTGAAACAGTTGTCTGTGGTGGTCATCTTCAGCGTGAATCGCCTGCAAGCCGACGAAGACTATGATGTAGATATGGAGACGCTGAAGAAAATGCCAGGTACCCATGTTATCACCTATGCTGCGCTGGAACCCGACCATCTGGTCGACTGCATCCGCCGAGAAGCAGAGATTGCCAAGGTGCAGCTGGATGACGAACACATTGAGGAGATAATCAGGGGAAGCGATGCTCGCTCTTCTGGTTGCAAGTCCATTCCGGCCAAAGTCCTGCTCTACGGAAAGCCAATCCCAGTGGCTTCGGAAACTGCCAATAACCATACAACAGACTGATTCAAGACTATCAACACGCCAAAGTGTTTGAATGTAAATTTTAGTTAGGCCGTATATCAAAGACAATCCTGAGAACCACACGTGATAAATTTTAAAAGAAGTTATAAATCATAAGTTAGGTTTCGCACAAACGCTATTGAGAAAATTCTGTATTGTAAATTAATTTCGAATCGTAGATCAAGTAATGTTAAATTAGCAATTCAGCTGCAAAATGTGTCCACGCCAATGTCAAGTTCTGTGTTTCTACAATGTAAATGTCTAACGATGACTATGCAATTTTGTACAAAATAAAAATGCTCTCATAAGTCTGGAATAAAGATATTCCGAAAAACTCCAAGACAACCCAACTATTCATAATTTAAATACACTAGAAACGTTAACGAGATATACAAATACCTAAAAAAAAAAAACTAGGTCTTATTCATATAATGATTTAAGTAAATGTAATAATTTAATTTTAAAAGCTTATAAATTTTGTCAATCTACTTCTGGCATATGTTTATATTTCAAACCTTTAAACGTAAACTTAAGGTCAACAATTTAAAATGTATTTTTAAAGATTCTAGCAAATAAGTAGGTAATAAATGTTTAATTAGTAGGTATATCAAAAAATTCAGCTTTGTAGAAAGAAACAAGTATTTCCATTAAAACTTGTTTTTAAAGATTAAAGTTTAAATGCTTATGCTGATAACTGTGCCTTGTGTTAGATCTAAGCACATCCCATAAGTATGCTACTGTACCGGAACTCTACGTTCCACTCGCAGGCCATAAAAACGAGCAATGGCCACGCGTTTTTGCTGCTGTTCTGGCTTTTGCCTTGTTTTCGCTTTATGGCCATTGCGAAGAGGCTCTCTGTTATAATCGGATAACTCGGATAACGGGCGTCGTGTGGCGGCCCAATTTTTATATTTTACGGCAGCCATGGCCTACAAACAGAATCAGGGAACGCGAACGCGAACGCGAACCAAGCCCAAGTCGGTCGGTTGTCCAGGGTCAAGTGCGTTTGCTTATTTTATTGGCCAGTCGCACTCGTTGTCCCGCAGGCGCACACGACGTATGCGTGATGTACAGGTGTACATGATGTGCACATGGGTGTTCCATTGAGACGGCGACCCACTTCCGGACGAATCCGGGCTCCGACCTTCCGGAATACGCCTGCCGAATGCTGATTCTCCTCCTCTTGTTGTTTTCAGTGTGCTTTGATCTGTTTTATTTATTTATTTTTTATTTTGTTGAGGGTGCTACGATCGGTGAATCTGAATCGCATTTTTGAGTATCTGCATCGGCAATTACACAAAATATGTACAACTTAATTTGGCAATTAGTAAAACAATGCGAACAGCGTTGGCTAATTGGTGGTCAATTAGTAGAGGGCTCTATAAATTGTGGCACCTGCCGGAGATCTTCTAAAGCCACGAAATGGAGCACTGGATCGGTGGGATTATTGGCTTGCTTTGCGTCCTTCAATTGCTACAAGGAAGTCGGGTAAAAGTCGGTTTTAAAAACATATGTTTTTAAAGGATGGTTATAACATTTTCATTTTTATATTATGTTTTAAAAGAAAAAGAATGAAAAATAATTAAAGTTGTATTATTGTAATATAATATAATATATAAATAATATTGTCTTTGATAAATGTTACGTTTTAATTTTTAATTTTTTTTAGAGCACCACCTATGAAGTAATCGGCGATGAGAAGACCATGGATATCGTTTGCGATGCTAAAGAAGACAAGGGCAATGTTCCGATTCGAGAAGTTTTGGACATAAGCGGGTTGTCCTTCGAAGTGGCGGACGATCTGGAGACTTTGTACTACAAGGGCGACATAAAGATGCTGATGGATTTGCCAAGTGGTCCGATTGGCATGCAGCTCGATGTATTTCGCTGGGAACGGAGCCAATGGCATCCAACTCCTTTTTGTCTGAAACGGGAGAACCTTTGCAAGTCCTTGATCAATCCTCGGGAACTGTGGTATCCCATTTTTAGAAATATCCCCGAGAACGAGATGATATGTCCTCCGGAAAAGGGGGTAAGTTAATAAATAATTACGGAGTTATAGAAATGTATTCAGGTATTTAGGTCAGGGAACAAAATGTTTTATTTAACAAGCTTTAAAATATTTGATTTTAGCTATAACTTTAACGCTATTTTTATACTTCCCTTCATTTTTCAATCATAATCGTAGTTAATTATTAGGACATTTGAGTTAAAACATTACAATTTACATAGTACAACTAGTTTATAACGAGTTTACATCTTTTAACGATTTATTTATTATATGTTTGTCCGTTTCCCAGCATATTTACACCTTGAAAAACGTGAGCAACCATGAGTTCGTAAGGAACATGCCCCATGTGGACATTGCTGGGGACCTCAAGGCAGTGGTCCACCTGAGCACCGGGGATCTAAAGACCTGTATCGTGTTCTTCTTCAAGGTCTACGCCAATTGAGGGGGGAGTGGACCCTGACACTGGACGAGTGGATCTCGATGAGATCCCGCTGTTTGCCTAGTTTATAGTACGCGGCTGCTCTGCTTTTATGGCCTGATTCGGTGGTGTTTACTTGGCTTCAATGGCGCGTCCCACCGTTTATGGCTCTAACTAAATGATTTGCAAATAAAGAGAAATATTTCATATTCATGCACTCGAAACAGAATGCCAGAAATGCCTACTCTTCCTCAGTCAGTTTTTGGCTATTTCTGGTGGCGCTGGCGATAAGCCCCCGCACTCGAAATGGGAACTTAGCCCAGTAATCCCCTTCTGGTATTTGCCGAAAGATCAGATGCGGCGCCATCCCCAGATCACAGTCACCTCCGCCTCCATCGTCCATCACATGCAACATTCTCCTCAACGTCCAAATTCACTGAACTCATTCGCAATTGCGCGTGACGATTCCGCCATATAAGGTGACTTCCCCTTGCCAACCTGACTTTGCAGATCTCGGGAAATTTACAATGTTTGTGCACTCGGGTTCACCAGGTTTTCTTATTAAACGAATGGTTAAATGCACGTGGTTTGCATTTGTCATGTGAATCATATGAGGGTTCAAAATGAAGAAACCTTGGACCGCTAATATATTTTTATAATTTTTCGTCGGTCACATCTATTACTTAGTCCCTAATTCGGTAATATTTCCTTAATTATGAAATAAATGTATGATTAATAGTATAAGGTATCAACAGTTTCTAAGATTGCCATAACTTTATTTAAATACAGCTTATGAATCTATTGATTTAAATTAATAAGCAAGATCTTGACAAGCCTTTAATAAAGAAATGCATATGTAATTTATCTTAATAACTAATCTTTTCTTATAATTTATTTTATTTCAAAGTAAAAATAGAAAATATATCCTTTTAGCTGATGTCCTTGAATAAAGCCATTAGATCGATTGGTTCCAGTCTAGTTATCGAATCGCACATTTGTTAGGCAATACTATAGATGATGAAATACATCAACCTGTTGGGAGTTGTTAACGTATAGTTTCCGCTTTCCATGAGATGTTATAGAATACGTATGACTCTATTTATTTTCTGGGCCGCTATCTGTTTGCCTCGCGCAGTGTCGTAATAACAATAAACAAGCGATTAGCTGCGGAAAGTCAAGTCACAACAAACGATAAATTGGAAATATAAATAGTAATAAATCTGCACTCGACCAGGTATATTCTGTCTGTTTGTATGTTTAATTTTGAGTGCTATTTAAGTCCGATCTTGCTAGATCAATCCTAGCTGCAGGGTACTAGAGTATTCGATATAAACCGATACTGCTGGCACAGCTGGCACTATCAATATGCGATTGAGATCGATGCCATGCGATTACAATGCCCTGGACTAAACTATACGGAATACAGTGCGTTTCGGCACTGGAAGGATGATTTTACAAATGCCTTGATATGTTCTCTTATAAGTTAGTCTCGCATATTAAGGTTTTATAGTTTTTTAATCATTTAAAATACCTTAAAAAATATTTTAAAAAGTAATTTAAGTCATGTATTTTCAAGTTCCTTACCATCCTGCAACGCACTGTTTGAATGCAAATTACGAGTCGAATTCTCATGCAAATGCAATATAATCGGAATTCATATGCATCAATTACAATGTGTATAATAATGGTCACAGCTGATGTGAGCCGATCGAATGTGTTTGCATCATAAACACCCGTATTAACTAACCAGCCACAAAGACCGCTTTGAACTGGTGTTGACCCGATCTGACCGGATTCAATGGCTGGAACTTTATATGGGTTAATTGGAAGGGCGAAAGGCTATTTAGAAGCATAATACTTCTTAGATGATCCCTGGTTGTGAGGATAGTCTCTAAATTATTAAATTTATAGTTCTAAATAGGGGGAACCCCTTTCCTGAAAACAGGTTCTAAAAGTTATTTTTGTAATGGGATTCTAGTTATTCATTTGAAAAATAAAAACCAGGTCCTTTCGTAATTAGTTTTAAGATAGGTGATTCTAGTTTTTAATTTTCTAATGTTAAAATTTCTTGAGAAAAGCAAGAAAAACAAGAAAGCGAGGAAGACGTTGTCGACTTACTTTATAGATTCGGAAATGTCTCCTTTACTATGATGCTAACTAAAATCATATAAGACCCTCTTTTCCTACAAGTTTCCTGGCATTGCTAAACGTGTCATCAAATCAAATTTTTAAACAATACTTTTTGTTTTTAATCCAACCCATTTATTGTTGCAGTCTGTCATTATCAGTGCACGATAATGCCTAATAGATATTACTCCCACCAATTATTAAAATAACTAACGTCGAAATCTAGAAATGAGAAAGCACGAACGCGCTTTGTGATTGATGTGAAACTATTTTAATCTATGTATTTATTAGTTGTTATACCCTTGCAGAGGGTATTCGATTTCAGTCGATTTTTTCCACCTTGTAATGTATTCTGGATCAGGATCATTAGATGAGTCGATCTAGCCATGTCTCCCAGTTTTAGAATTGCAGGTAGAATATATGTCGAAACTAGCCGGATCAGACAACTATATCCTATGGCTTCCATAGGAAAGATCAGAAAATAAATAATAGAAAAAAATCTACTTTCGTTGTTTTTGATAATATCTCTTCTACTCTGGTTAGTATTCATTTAGAATTTAAGAATTTCGACTTTATCATAAAGCTGCTATAGAAACTTTCGAAAAATTAATGAGAAAATAAAATGAAACAGATTTGAGCTTCGCCGTTTTTAACTTTAACTCAAAGGAATATAAGTTTTGTAAGATTTAAAAAATTCGAACGAAGTTGTTTTTTGATTATACGACTATATCAAAACACTTTACCAGATAATGTTATTAAACAAATTATAGGTTCGTTTTGTTCTCTTTTACTCTAAATTTTTTTAGAACTTTAAATTTTATTACAATATGGTTTATATGGCTTCTGCGAGGGCATTTAAACTTCGTCTTGCCGAGGCTAGCTTCCTTTCTTGTTACATCTATATTTTTACAGGTATCTGTATCTAGAGCTAAAACTGAAACTGCATCTCATTCGTTTTGGATTCGTGCGCGACATTTAATGCTTACTAAACGCAGCGCTGACATTCTATTTATTTGCATTTCGTAACATTTTTGCTAGCTTTCTTTGTACTTGTAGTTCGCATATTTACTTAACTTTAACGGTCAGTTATATAAATGATGTAAATAAAGGCGCCTAATTCATACAATTTAGCAGGCAGGGCCAATGCGACATGCATATGTTTATATAGAAGTATAGAAGTGCAGATCTGAACGATGTGCACACAGTGCACTTGACTACCGTTTCGTATATAACTCTATAAACTTTGTTTGTTCGCTCGTTCTGTTTATTTGCCTGTTTGCACTTCAAAACTATTCTCTGGAGGGTGGCAGTGCAAATAATTAAGACCCCGGGATGTATTTTCATAATCAAATTAAACAATGCGAGCCCTAGGATTAAATCTATAAAAACAGTACTTGTATACCAAAATTATTTTTAGTTTTAATGGCTGCCTAACCATGTGGCTTGCTATTTTTTAAGCCATAAAAAGGGATTATTCTCCTTTATTTTTTCGAAAACAAGTAGCTTATTGACCAAAACTAGTAAATATTTACCCAAGCTTGTTTATAGTTTGGCCCTAAGCTTATAAGCCAACTCTTTTTTGTCATATGTGCATCATGTAAATAACTCATACGACCTGTTGATAACAATGTTAAGAGATACATTTTTATTTGTTTGAATTTTCTTTTTATCGCCCTGAAAAACGTACAATCTTAAATACCACCCCTATATTAAAAATAAACCATTTCAGTTGTTGGGCAACGAAATTGCTTGGAAATTCCCTATCAAGGGCATTCAGCCCATGGGGTTCGCTACTCCACGATCATTTCCTGCTTTCTGACGATGCAATTTTAATTTGTCGCATGTCGTTGCCATTACATCTACTCTCCAAAAAAAACCCATCCACTCCCAACCACCCACTCTCATTTGATTAAATAAAGAAACAGCATTTAATCAAAATGAGAAGAGCAAACACGCAGAGTACACACTGAGGGCCATTCGTCGTTCGCATTTCGTTTATTAAGCAAATAAATGAATGAGAAGGGTATTAAATTAACTAAATAAATAATATTTTCAGGAACAAGTAAATAAATAACACATTTTATTGCGCAAAAAGGCAAACAAATGAATGCGGAGACGACACGCAAATGGAAGATTCAGTTTCCGATGGTCAAGACTTGGGTGGGATCAGTTTGGGTTGGTTGAAAACCTTTGGATGCTCATCCAAAAATAAATATTAAAAAAAAAATATAACTGATTAAAAATTAATTTCCATTATAATCTCTGGTTTGATCTTGATTAGTACATAAACTATATTTCTATGCCTGCCAAATTAAGAATAGATGCACTTTGAATGCTAAAAAAAAGGTTCCTTTATAATAGTGAGAGTTCCCACACAGTTCGGATTCCGGTTTATGGAGCTACGGAGTTACGAATCACGGGACCCTGACTTGGACATGCTTCGCTGACTTGTCTTCATTATTTGCCTAAACTATTTTCAATTAGTTGTATGCAATAATTGATAGATTAGCTAAGTATGGCAATCATGCAAGCGCAGATGAAGGTTGTCAGAATTGCCGGTTTGCTGGACTGCCGGATTGGCAGACTCGTACTCCCTTTCGGCTCCCGGGTAATTTGTCCGTAATTACGGCCATCATCTAATTGCCCAGCTATCATTGTGTAAACGGTACAGTGGATATAGGGAAGCTGCTGGAACCCGATCGACGATCGTTTAGCCGGGCCGAGATCTCGTATTTCTGAGGTTTGGAATCCGAGATCGCCCAACCATCATGCTTCGATGATCAGTGATCAGCCAGTTGATTGAGTAATTAGGAAGTGCAGGGATCTCTCATCCAAATCAGGGGATGGTTTCCATATCCCAGTCAGCATGATCAAGTAGCCGTATCTCTGTTGATGAGCTCAATTATAATTTATTTTCTAAATTAAATATTTTGTTACAGCTTAAGGGAATGAGTTCAGTGATGCGTTAAATTATGTTAAATAGTTAGTTCTCAAATATGGGTTATATGTATATATTTGCAATCCAACATTTTAATAAATTCAGTTAAAGATAATTGTACAAAATCATTTTTCAGTATATATAAATCCTCTAAACAATAGAATATCTATGCCATTTGTGTTCTTGAACTTGAAATTTGCATTGAGATTTCAATAAATTACTAATCTGCATAAAGCTTAGAATCATTTTAAACGAACTCTGCTCATCTTTGTATTTGAATATATATTTAATGATGATTCATCAAAGCATATTTTTTACGAATTAAGACTTAATGAATTCTATCTTTTGTATTCCTTCTTTTTTATTGAACTTAATTGATTAGAAACTTGTTTAAAATTATGCCAAATGAACGTTCTTGATTTATAGCCAATAAATAAAATGTATGCCTTGGGGGTTTTTGTTGGATGTTATTAAATTAAATATGGATGGATGATTTTTGGGTAATAAGCTCATTTAAAATTGTTCTAGGTTTATATCCGGAAATAATATGGTACCATCAAAGGATAAAAAAAAAAGTCAACAGCTATTAAATAATGGGACCTAATGGGTTTACCACTTCATAAATATTAAATATAAAATGAAATTTTTTTATCTGGACCTACTTTAAATTCGATGTGAATGCTTTTTGTGTACCAGTGTAGACGGAAGGTAGGACTTCGAGTATCGAAAGCGTTAAGCCCCCTTTTGTGGGCTTTGTCTCAAAGTGTTAAAGCAAATTGACTGCAGCCGCCCGGGCGTCATTCCTTAACCCCCTTAACCCCTGATGGCCAACGATTATGCACACACCCACCGGCAGTCGCCAAAAGCCAGCCGACCATGGCAAATAATAAAATGTAAGACGCTCGGCAAACAAAAAATGGCCCCTCAAAAATGTCACATTTGCACAATTGATTAGCGAAGCGTTTAAAGTGGCCCATAAAAGTTTTTGGATGCCGGGCGTTAAATTGCCATTTATGGCAGGGGAAGTTCGAATTCTGGATGGCTAATCCAATAACTGGTTAGGTCTGGCGGCAAAGTTCCCTGGGAATTGCTTTCCACACATTTTATTGAACCTTAGATTCGATTATCTAGCATTTACCCGCGAACAGCAAACATTTTCGGCGGCCTTTTTATTTTGCGATGGTGGAAAATTTTCGCCAAGTTCGCGGTTAATTAATATGCAATTAGAGGTGGATATCAATTTGCGCAATGTACAACCAATAAACGGATTTAATTGTATGTTTGACAAGTTTTTTATATTTTTTTTTTTTTCAAATTTGTCTGTAAATTAGAGCAGAAAGAAATTTCGATTAGCAGGTTGTGAAAATCATTTAACTTTCCATTGAGTGGAAAAAAATTGTATAATTTTCTTAAAAATCACCTTGTTATTTATTTGCATACGGTATAACTAAATTTGATAAACTAATAATCCCTACAACTTTCTGGCTAATTACGAAAAATAATCTTTTAGAATTGGAAAAATTGAGTTACAAGATTGATAGGATTTGGTTAAAATAGCCCAGTTTTTGAGTTTTTTACGTTCTCAAAATTCTGAAAATTAAGTTTTAAGTGGAAATGGAAAGTTTTTTCGGTTTTAATATTTAAAAGTTAAGTTAATCATAAATGTGGTTATATAAGGGGGGATTTTCCCGCCTTTCCCTTTGCCACAAAGATCAGAGATCGTGCATCCGACATGGTGGCCAGAATACCGCTGGCTGCTTACTAGATCCAACTGGATTGTGTTGTGCCAGGTTTTCCTATCGAAGACCTGACTCCCTACCCCCCACAAATCACTACTGCCACCTGGCACCGCTGAGGTAAGAGTCGGATATAGACATTTCAATTGAATTGAGTCAGTCATTGGCAATTAACACTATGGACATACATTAGAGCCCGGCAAGAATTTAATTGCCAGCCAGGCAATCACCTGTCTTAATTGATCTCTCTTCCCCCAGATCTACGTATTCCCCAGATCGTAAGAGGAGAATGGATAATGGTCAGTGGATACTGGATAGTAGGGGAATAGAGAATCGGATCGAGATGGAAAGCGTTTGGGGGTGCGGCTTTCGGGTCTCAGGAAACCAACTCTGTAACAGGTTCACAGCAAATGAACGCAATCAAAGTGACCAAGAACGACTTGCAGATACTTTATAAAAAGTATCATAAACAAACAAAATATTTTTTAACATATAACTTTTCTATACTTTACATTCTTTGAATCGTAATAATTTGTATGCAATTCATTAACAAAATAATTGTCTCTCTATCAAAAAACATACCTTATAGGGAATCAGTTTCAAAGATTCAAAAATTAGTTTATGAAATAAAAATTCCGCTATTTACCCTAAAAATACTACGCTTTAACCTACAAAATATTCCAGCTAGTTTAAAAAAGTAAGGCTAACCGATATTTAGCACTTACCTTAGTAGAGTATATCATTTCGTAAGCCACTAAAAGCCTATTGGTGTTCTTCTAAAAGATTTTCAAATATAATTAATTTAACAGAAATCGAGAGTTGGCAGATGTGGCTAAAAGTTGGAATGTGATTGAGAGGGGTGGGAATTGAAATGACAGATGAAAGTGGCAGATGTTGAGAATGTGAAAGGATTGGAGAGATGGGGAGAAAGTCGGTCGATTCAAATGTCAGTCTTATAATCTGCTAAGAATGTTTGCACGAGGAAAGAAAATCTAAGTCTGACTTCATTATTTCTTTTATTATTTTATTACCAGTTTTATCGTTGATTTATGGCTTTGATCGACTGACCCTGCTAATCATGAGTTGCAGTATCGTATTGTTGCTAAACTTAGTCGCAAGGTTATTCTTTAACAGAATGCATTCCACTTTGATCGGCTGACAGAGTCTTAGAACCTGTATCGATCAGTTCTGGCTGGCTTCCTTCTCTGTGTTACACGATAGTTAAAAAGGGTGGACCGCTAATAACCAGAAGTTATAGAAAAATAACATATAACTCAAGTTGTAACTTTTGCCTAATTATTGTGAAACAGAATTTTGATTTAGGAACTTTCGGTTATTGATATTACAGCTACTAACTAAGAACATCAAATAAAACTTTAGAAATAATATATAAAATCGTTAAAGGAATTACTGAATCTTTAATTATTATTATTATTACTCAATATTATTATTAACTCAATGGCATGCTAAAATGAAAATGATTTATTAAAATTATTAACTTTGTTGTCAAATTCCAAAGACATGGGTAATGGTTCAAGATTTTTAGCAATGCAGTCATGTATTGAGAGTCTGTTTCAGCGAAAATTTTAAGATAAGTCCAATTATATAAGCCAAAAATGTAAAAATGTCTGCAGACATTGGTTTTTTGTATTCTTGTGTAATAACTTTTTTTTTTAATTATTTATTAAATAATTTAAAATTGTAACCTTTTTTGTTAACAAAGAACGATTTCTCTTTAGAATATACAACAGGTAGAATGAGTGATAAAGTCAAAAAATTCACCTTTAAGCCCATTTAAATCTGCCTTATATACTACGTCTGTTTTTTTGGTTCACCCCAAACCGCCCGCTGTCTCGCTCTCTCTTTCTGGCCGCTGCAGAAGCGTGCGGCTAAGCCCAAGGCCAATTGGCAAATTGATAGCGGAGTCGGCGTTCTAATTGGAATCCACTTACAAGCGACGCTCCGCTGCAGAGAATCACTTAGATATATGGCATAAAAGTAAGTATATAATAAAATTTAACTAAAAAACAATAAAAGCAGGAACTGCGAACAGGGGCTGTGCGGATCAAGAAACTGCCAACCCTGAGAATCCGAATGAGACACTCTTGTCAGCCGGTTCCAAAAATAATAATAATGCCATGTGCACGCATACTATACTATATATGTATATATATATCTCCTCTAACGATAGTCAAAAAATACCTATGCTTGTGTTTCTATTTTTTGCGACATGGACACTTTGAATTTCAAGACCCATCCTATTAAATATTCTTTGTGCCGCTGCTGTTTCTCAGGTTCTTTTTTCTCTGAAGTAAACAAATCGGTCAACGGGCAACGGACTCGGGCACGTTTTTGGCAAAAAACGTTAAAAGAAGTTTATTTTGGCAGACCAAGGCTGATATACCCTTTCATGTATAAACAAATAGATAAGATAAAGTAGATAAAATTATTTCCAAGCTCAAGATTAAATTTGAAACAATACATATTCGACCTGAGCGATTAATTCTTTAGAAAACCGATGGACATCTCAAGAAAACCATTCACATTTTGTTAAGCCTAAACAAACACACACCTCAAGAAACAAAAAATCAAAATACCCTTTTAAAGGGTATACAAATAAGAAGTAAAACACTCGTATAAATAAAGCTTCCGCAATGGCAAGAAACTCTCGACTCCTCTTATCGTTCACCAGATGGCCTTTTTGCCTTCAACTGATGTTGTTTTTTACCACTTTTTCGCTCAGTGATGGCGCTTCTTTTTGTGTTGTCAGCGGGTTGGGCAATTTTTCATGAGATCTCAAAAACCCCGACGAGTTCGAAGAACTCCGAAATCGAAAACATAAACAATATCCGAGACATATAAAAATTTGCAAGCAAAATGGCCGACAGGTTTGGCTCACATTATAAACTATTAGAAGCGGTTCAGGTTAATGTTGTTGGCCAACTTCGAGTCGGCCGACTGCAGAAACAATAACAAATACTGGCCGAAACCCAAGCAACAACAACTGTTGTGGAACAACAACAAAAGAGCTCGGATCACTGGTATTTTTAGTATGTGGCGCTGATTTACAAGGTGAACGGGTAAGGTAGCCAAGCCAGTTCAAAACCCCAGCTCGGGTCGCTTCACCGCCCCTCTCAGCCACCGAAAGTCCCCCAAACACCCCCTCCAGCCACTTCAAACCCACCTGCTCAACAGCAAACATTTTGGCTGTCTGATTATTTTGGACGAATTCCTTAACCGAAACCAACCCGATACGAACCGTTTGGGATTCCGTTTCACAAGCGACGTTTTAAAAAAACACATTTCTGCGACTCAAAACAGAACTCAATAAAAATAAGAAATATATTCTAATCTAGTTCAACTTTGTTCAGTAATACGACAGCGCATATTTGGGCTATCGTATTATTTTGGACACATTCCTTAACCGAACCCAACCCGATACGAACCGTTTAGGATTCCGTTTCACAAGCGACCTTTTAAAAAACACATTTCTGCGACTCAAAACAGAACTCAATAAATATAAGAAATATAAACTAATCTAGTTCAATTTTATTCAAAAATACGACAGCGCAATTTGGGCTATCGTATTATTTTGAACACATTCCTTAACCGAATCCAACCCGATACGAACCGTTTAGGATTCCGTTTCACAAGCGACCTTTTAAAAAACACATTTCTGCGACTCAAAACAGAACTCAATAAAAATAAGAAATATAAACTAATCTAGTTCAATTTTATTCAAAAATACAATAGCGCATTTTTGGGCTATCGTATTATTTTGGACACATTCCTTAACCGAAACCAACCCGATACGAACCGTTTGGGATTCCGTTTCATATGCAAACTTTTTTCAAAAAACACATTTCATATCTAAGGCAATAAAAGTTAGACATGAAAGCTCAATAAAAAAAAGATATAATCTATTCTAGTTAAAATTGCATACTTTTACTTAGGTTGTTTATTTAAAGTGTCCCTTTCGAAATAGAACATTAACTTTCTAAGTTTTTATCATTTATAATTTCAATTATTTCAATAATTTTTGGTATGCAGATGGGAATTGATAATAAAAACCACATCTCATTCAAATTTTTATAAAACATAAAATGTGGGAGCTACGATCCAAGTCCCAACATTCTAGCTCTTATAGTATCCAAGATTTCAGCGTTCATACAGACGGACAGACAGACGGACATGGCTAGATCGACTCGGCTAGTGATCCTGATCAAGAATATATATACTTTATAAAGTCGAAAGCGCTTCCTTCTACCTGTTACATACTTTCCGACGAATCTAGTATACTAGTAGTACTAGTACTAGTATACTTTTACCCTATAAGTAACGGGTATACTCAGTTTTATCATTAAGATGTTCAATTTTGTTGGAAGGTGCTCTTTTTTAACCTCTGCTGGCATGTGGATTCCCATAAATCATTGGAAATTATTGGCCAGCTCATTAAAGCCTTATCGACATGAGGGCAATTATCATCCTTCGATTCCTATCGTTCGGCGACGTTATCTTTTTTCCGGAGTGAGGTGAATGAGGTTTTCCCAAAATGTTTAATTGCCGGCAATCGAACGAACTATAAACAAAGTATATAGATAAACTTGATTGGGAAAAATTTGTTAAATTGGTTAAATACGGAATATACTATCTATTTGCGTTTCCGGAAATTCCTTCCTTTGAAGGGTTTGAAGATAATGGCTAACCTTTTTTAAAGGATTTTAATAGAAAATATGATTGTAAGTAAATTCTGTATAATTCAAACAGTAGTTCCAATGAAAAAGAGCATTTTATCGTTGCTGACTGCGAAACTGATATTTGTTTCCTAATTAATGACGTCTGCATTTCTGGATGTTTTCGCTTGGAGGAGTCACGCAAACAAAACCAGGCGAGCAGGGCCACCCTCTGATTAATTAAGAAATAAAAATGCAACTTGAAATGCTTATCGAAGTTTGATTGAAAATTATTATTCTTATTATCTGGGGGAAGTGATTCATGCAGATAGATAGGATAAAGATCACAGGGGAAACACGCGCGATGATTCAAGGCTTCTATAGATTCCAATTTCGCAGTTCTCGACGAGAATCCTCAGACGTCTTGAGACGGGCAAATATATTTCTCCAAAACTCCCTTATTTGAGCATATCATCTTCAAAGCTGCAGCTTGTGCCGAGTGCTCAATTGAGTGTCTAAATATAAAGAATAATAAATAAGCGGCTTAGTCAACAATTATTTGTTTATTGTTCTGGCGTAATTGTCATGAGTTTTTTTCGGATTTCGCCTATGATAAGAGCACCCCTCATATAATATACTATAGATTCCATCGGCGATACGTGGGGTGCAGAGCTGCTCGCAAATAGGAGTGGGAAATCCCTTGACCCGATCATGTGTCCAGGGAATGGCTGGTCGTCCTTGGCCTTCACATACATATGTTGTTTCTTCCTCTCCGAAACTCGTCTGCCTTGCATTGTTTCTGGTCTTCCCTATATAGATCGAGTTCAACTGATTTTACAATCGATTTGGCCCCAAAACATCCATGGGTTCCCTACTTTAATGTCATTGTTTAAGATATTTTTTATAGAAGAACAAATGTATACCGATTCGCATGCTTACAAACCATTGTTTAGCTCTTTTTGTTGCTTGATATTTATTTATTTTTTCTGTTGAATGAAATCTTTATTTGTCGCCTCTTTGTTTCTCTATAGTTGTTATTATAATCTTACCTATTGAATATTTATTATATTTTTTCACATTTGACACCTTCTTAGCTATCGTTTATTCCACTTTAAGGTGTTCGTACTCCAAACATTCATCAAAATGTATACAAGTTGTTTATGTTTTAACAATTATGTTTATTTTTCATAACAATAAAAGTGTATTTTGCGAGAAACATATGGGTAAATAATTATTTTTTTAAGGCTTAAAGAGCTAAGATATCTGCTTATAATTAAATGGTATAATATTTCTTTTGTATTTTGATGGTTTGAAGTGTTGTGTAGAGTGCATCCAGGCTTCGTGGGTTCATCCAAAGTGGTAACCTTCCTTTTTGCTGCTCCCGTTGGGATTGTTGATTGTTGAATGTTGTTTTTGGACGTGCTGCGAAACCAACGAAATTTCAATTGTGGATCTTTCGCCGTTTTTATTGTAATTTATCGACTCGGATGCTACGTGAGTGTTATTGAAAATGGTCATTTCGCTGGCGTTGCTCGTACTGTCGGCACCTCCGAGCACCCCCTACCACTCGATAAGTCTGGCCCACCTCCACCTCCACCCGTATTATCGGCACACATCTACATGTATTGTGCCAGGCTGGGTTTTTAAGTTTAATGTATTCAAACATTGAACTTTTATTTACTGGGCAAGTGACCATAATGATGATGAGGAAGGGGAGGGCGTGGTCGCAACGGTTATTGATTACGCCTCCCATACGGATTTTTGCACTATTGATTTGTAAACACATTTTTTTGTCATACTTTTATGCAAATCCTCAAGGAAAATGTACGAGCGCCAAGCATAAATATGTGAACAACAGAAAATATGTTAACAAGATCCATACCATATAGATGAACGGAATTATAACTATTCGGGTGCTCAGATCGTGGCTGTTGAAAACGCTGTTAAACTTACATTTTTTTTTATACATTTTCTACAGCCCCCCATAAATTATTGTGTTTTATGGTGTTTTTGGTTAACCTCACAATAAATATTCAGTTGCGTTTTCTTTTTTTCATATATTTTGTTAGACAAGAATGTTGCACATGGGTGTGGTTATATTGACAGAATCAACAAACAAGAAGTTAATTAAGTTTTTGAAACCGCCAGCAGTTAAAAATAAGATTAATTAGGGTTTCGACGGTTGACAACAAAAATATATAATGTTAATTGATATCAAATAAAAACACCTCTTAACGGGGTAAGAGGTCGTGACGATCGCACCTTCAACTTACAAAAGTTTTGATATCAATTTTGTGACAAAAAATTGTTGTAATTGTTCAATAACTTCCGAACGGTAATTATTATGATAAAAAGTTGAGGATTTTCAAGGGCTATATAGTTTGAAATTTAAAAATAAATTGTTTGAACTACTTTTGAGAAAATAGGCAAAAAATGGTTTGAGAAAAAAAAACTTTTGGCTATAACTTTAAATATGTTGCATTAAGAAAATTTATTTATTTACTTATCGCCAATGGATAAATCCTTATATGGCTACATATGATTAACTTAAATCTATTAAAAATTATGTAAGGGGCTTGATAAAGTTAAAACTAAATTAGGTACACGGAAATAGTTTAGTTGGCCTTTAAGCATTATTGAGCAATAACTATTTTTAAAATATAACTTATTATTATTCTTGAAATGTACTTTATTTTAAGAAAAAAAGTGTGAATATATTTAGTAATAACAATTGTAAATACCTAGGTGTATAAATGTATATTAACTTAGTGAGCCATAAATGGTAAACTGTCTTACTAAATGTGCTAAAATTGCTAAATTTAGGTATTACTTTCCATTCTATATGTACGCCCCGCCACAAAAGCCGTATAACTCTGAGTAGAGACAGACAATAAAATGAACCAAATTACGGGGAACATTGGACATTTGCTGCGCCACATTCATAAATAACCAAGTGTTTGGCACATTTTGATTGATCGCCAGTCATTTGTCATAATGCTGGGTATAAAAGCCACAACAGAAGAGCCGAAAATACAAACCGGATTCGATTCTACCGCCAGAAGATCGAATATTAAAGACCGGCCTCCCCAGCAAAAAAAAATTCCTCAGCCTCAATTTTCGGTATCAATTCCCATTCCAATTCCTAGATTAAAAACCAACAATACATATTTATATGGAAAACAAAAAAAAACGAAAAAAATGGGGTTTCGCAAGACGCGACTTTTCATTGATTGGCGATAATTAATCAAGGGTTGAAGGGGTTTTGACCGGCCGGAGGATGAGCACTTAGCGGTGCCGTGTTAATGGTCCACTCTAATGTCGTACATTAATTGCCGCGATGACTGATCACTCGCGGAAGGCTATGCAAAGTCTGGTCTGGATTACGGTTTACGGATTATCGGTTATGGATTATAGATTACGGTTTGTAGACTACGAATTTCACCTGGCGCAGCTCAAACAAATATGGAGCTTTATCAATTAGATAGTTCGCAAATTGCTGCTAATTGCAATTTACTTTCGGGTTGGAAGCAAATACTGTGGCGTTATATTGGTAAAAACTAAATAGTTATCTCAGCCTCCCGGCCTTTATGTTTAATTTTTTTGCAATAATATTTATATTTGTATTTGCGCTTTTCACGTACTTGGCTCTATATTTTTTTTACGTCTTCGTATACTTTTTTTTTTTTTTTTGAAGCAGCTGTGCTAATTTTTTCCCGCTATTGTTTGGGAAAACTTACCCTGAGAGAGTCGAACAACGGCGAAAAAAATACAAAATAAATAAATATTAGGTACATAAATGGTATTTACCGCCAGTTGGAAAGAGTTTACTACGTCAATTTGTGTGGCGTGTGGCATAGACAACGCAGGCAGTACGGGGAAGGTCGTGAGCACGGCTTTGGATCGTATCTAGAATATATCTCGAATAACACCCCCCAGATGTATCTGGAAGTAACAATGTGATTGGATGAGGGGGATCGCCAGTTGCGACATTGAAATGTGGTTCGCATTTGATAGTCAAGGTCCCCAGTATTCTTGGGATCATGAAACGCTTTTTGGGACGGATGTTCGGGGCGGTGCCACTGATCTATTGTGGGAGAAAATCGCTTGTCAACTGTTTTCTCCATAACGCCCATTGTTGGGCCTCGTTTAGCTGGAAATTTGTGTAACACCTGAAATAATTACGCGATTGAAAATTATATCATGATGGCAAAACCTAACGACACACGTGAATGTTTTAAAAGGGGCTACAGCCAGTTAACACTAGGAAACAAACTTGTATTTAACACTTTTTGTACCTATAAGGTGTTGATCTTCTGGATGGATACTAACACAATCCCTTGGATAAATCTCTCTGCGAATTTTTCGGCGTAATTCGAAAAGGGCCAAAAAACTGCAAGCTTAATTAAAAAATATTAAAATCAATAAAATGCAATCAACTGGTACAGACCGAAAAAGATCAGGCCAGTTTGGTGTAATATATACTCATATATGTTTTTATGAACGGCCTTGCGATAAGAGAGAGAATTGAGCAAAAAACCGAAATTCAGCTCCCATTGTTGGCCAATAAAATGTGGCATAAAAACGCTGGGCAACGAAATAAAAATTGCAATTGAAATAAATCCGAGCAAAAAGCGACATTCTTGTTTTTGGGGTGCGGCTGCTGTTAATTCAAGATTTCAGACTGGCCACCGACCACAGAATATTGCGCATACGCCACGTGCAGCCGAGTGAGCAATGTCAGCACAAGAAAAAAAAAAGAAAAAACAAACGCCAGAAACGGTTTAGAAAGGTTTTACCAACTTGTCAAGCCAATTAATTATTTTTGTGTTCTAAATTATAAGTTGAATCGAGCTGCATTTTTACATAATAATTTTTAGACCTTTGTAACCACTTGACTACTTACTTTTCAGCTTTGAAATTCGTTGTTGTGGAATTATCAATAAATATACAAATTTACTTGTTTCTTCTTTCAGTCTTTATATATTTATATTTTCTATATTTTATTTGGTTGATATGGGAAATCAAAAGAACCAATAATAAATATTCATAAATTAGTCGAAGTATTTGTTTGTTGTATGTCTTCTTTCCAAATTCTCTGTAAGAACTTTAAGCATATCCTCTGTTCATAGTTATCTTATTATTTTTCCGCTTAATTTTTAAATTTATTTAATTATGCTTTTTCTCATGCCTTCTTGTTTACTCTGGTCACTTAATGCGCAAACTACCTGTCGCGTTTATGTAATTGTTTGCCTGGCCTTTGTCTTCACTGTACCCAACCGCCGGACCTGGTTAATGTACGTCCTTGACCATCATGGCTGCCAAAAACAGCCAAGAAATTACTTTAGCCGAAATATACTGATGTTGACGCGTTTTGGCCGTTCTTCGGCATGCAACTGCAGGCCATTTCGTCTCGTTACGTTTCGTATCGTATCGGAATGGATCGTATGGGATCGGATCGGATGGGTTTTTTTTTTTTTTGTTGGTTTTTGGATACGGTACGAGCCCGAGTGGACAGACCAGTTTGCGATTGCATCGAGAGATTTATTTATAGACACTCAAACTGGCACTGCACCGACTGCACTGGCTCTTAACCTCCATTTGGGACACGCGGCGTATGAGTTATGCCGATTGCGGTTCACTGCAAATTATGCGACACGGTTTGCAAACACCGGCAAGGCGATTGCCAAACCAGCGGTTATTGCCTGATAAATGTTCTGTATTTCTGGGAAATCTTAAGGGAGAAGATATACCTTGATGATCAAAATAGTTCTGGCCCAACAATAGCTTGGCATTTTCTTTTATTACAAATATTAATAGAAATACAAACTTTTAGAACGCAAATGGATTTATTGCGAATGAACGAATATAATTTATAGCAATGCATTCTAGGGAAACATTTGAAATGTTATGCAAATACCATTTTTCATTTTCTACATTTGGGTTCATCGATCTTTATGTGGTTTTATTTCCTACAAATATAGTACAACATATATACAGTAACGTAACCCTTAAATTGAATTTTTTATTGGCTGTTTTCTGGTGCTCATGTTAAAACATAGATAGTGAATTTTAAACTCTAAGAGGCGTTTTCTTATCCGCATGCTTTACTAAGAGTAGGTCTTGGACCTATGGGAACTCGTAATTTAAAAGATACTTTTAGTCTAACATGCGAGTGAGAAAACGACCCTTAACTTTCATACGATTTCTCGCTTTAAGCCCCACTTTAAAAATGTACTTTCCTTCAATCTGAAAACCTAGCAAATATTTCGCACCCCTAACGGGTATTCCTTAGTCGTTATCCTGGCGAATGTGAAAACACTGGAAAGCTTAAGAACGACGTATCATTATCGTATTTAAGTCAGTTTAATGCATTTCTTCGGCGACCATGTCACTAATTTGTGGCCTTTTGGGGGATCTTCGTCTTGGCCGATTCTTTTTCTTTGTCAGGTGCTGGCAAAAGTCGGTAAATCTTGCCGAGTCTTGTCGCATTTTGGCCAGCTGGTTAGTTTTCAATGTCCGATGCCCGCAAATCGTCATAATGGGCCGATAACCAAGTCGAGCCCGTCTTAACTTAACGCAAGTCAACTCAACCCAGCCCAACCCAATCCAAACCGAAACCAAGTCCCAACAGATCCGAACTGATCCGAGGTCCACCGATCCGAACCACCGATTCTAGTTTTAACCGGCCCCAAGCGGTTTCGGGCTGTTTTCTGTTTTCATCGACGTCGCCGCCTTGCCGGTTTTCAACAATATTTATTTACATACCCTTAATGAGGGTACTCCGCTCACAGCTCCGTACTTGTCACCATTTTTCACGCCATTCAGATCTCAGTTATATTTCATTCTTGGAATGTTGAATAGTGGACTAATATGGCCGTTAGATGGATATCGGCCAAAAAACTCTTTCCTATCCAGCTTTGTTTAATAACTCTTCGAGTCTTAGTCTTAGTCTTTAGTTTTAAGTTTGCTACTTTCTATTTGATCTTTAAACTATTCCACGAAAGTTATTTACTACGAATTTTTAGTTCATTTATAATAATCTATTAAAGTTACAAGGTAGTTAAGTTAAAGTGTTTTATGTTTATAGGAAAATATTTGAAATATTTAATTGCTATTAACTTACGGACTTAAACTTACTGCAATGTTATAACTCTAAATCTATTAATATTTTTTTGTAACATTTTAGATATACCTTTTCATAATTACGCTATTACGTATCTAGTTTTTTAAATATACCTCCGGGTCTTTCGCACTTGTTCGTGGGACTCTCTATCGAATGGGATCGTATCAGATCGGATCGGATCGATGGGGCTAAGCCAAGCTATGGACACAGACAATTGGAAGATTGATGGCTGCGCCCCAGTGCTGGCTAATGATTCAAAGCGGGCCGATACTCCGATACCATTCGATACCATCGACCATCCTAACTGTCGGTCCCCGATCTAGACTGAATTACCGTTGCGGCCCGTGGACTTCTTGGCTTTGGCTCGCGTGCGTGGGCTTAAATGGGTTGGGGTTGGGCAATTGGCATTTCGAGTCGAAAATCCAGTTGCGCCGCAGAAAATTCTAGCGAATTGAATGCAAAAATGTAGCATTTTTCATCGAAAATAATTAATATTTAAATGGCAGACGCGTTCAGAATTTCCCATGCTCAATCATCATTTGACTTAGGATTTCTTTTGTTATTAATATCCATTAGGTGTTCAGATGAGCTCGTGTGATTTATGCCGTTTAGTTGAGTTCGTTATTTAGCTATCTTGATTGACAAATGATTTGAGGAGCTGACAGAAAATTTTTATTTAATTAACTGTGACTTGGTAAATAAAAACAAAAAGTTAAACTCGGTTCTTGGGGATCTATATTTATAATTTCCAACACCAGAACATCATTCACTGCAAATAACAACAGCTGTTCAAGCGGTTTAATGATTATTTACAATATTAACGAACTGTTTGCGCTTAAATGGGTAAAAATACTATGTCTACTGTAATTCTTACAATTCTTTGTGAAAAAACCGACCATCCATATTGATGAAATTGCTGTACTAAACAGTGATTCACACCTCCCATAACATTTCAAGGCTCGATTTAATCTGTGTACTTAACCTGCCGAAAAATATCATAAATCAATTTTAAATCAATTTCACTATATTTAGAGTGCTCCACTTTTAAGTAGTGATTCACACCTTGTCTATTTTAAATTAAGTACTTGAACGCCCCGAAAATCGTTCCATTTTAATTAAAACCTAGCACTTAAAACGTAATCAGAGAAATTTAATAGGTTTTTGCATTACTGAAAAGCTATCTAAGGATGAGTAAGAAAATTGGCTCTTTAATTTACCTATTGGCTTTGAAAGTGGAAATTTACTGAAGGTCGAGGTATTTCGTACCATTTTAAATACATTTATTTAAAGGATTATTAGTTAAAAAATAAATCAATTAATGTTGTGTTGTATTTAGAATAAGCCCACTTTTCGTAGAGAAGGTTCTTTCATTAATAATATAAACTTCCAGATTATTTGTAAGCATATATTACAGTTGATCTATTTTTGAGTTACATACATTTAAAAATTCTTTATCATTTTAAAGCTTTCAGTATTGAGTATTAGACTTAAATAGTTTTCTAAATAAAGTAAGTAAGTTAGTTATTATACCATAATAATTCTTATATCTTTGACTACGATCCCTCAGCAATATCTTCGTTATTCTGGTTAATGACTTTTGATGTATCCGCAGTTCAATGTAAACTCTCCCACTCCTTTAGGGTCTATCGATGTCGTTAAAACTTTCCCGATCCCTGCATCCGCAGCCCTCAATTCACACAAGTAACAAGCAAAAAATGAAAACAATATACGAGTGAGACAGAGGAGTTGGATGGATCGATGGATCGGCGGATCGAGGCGGATGGAAACCAATTGGGTCCGGAGCAGAGCGGTCTGCCGAGTGTAAGTGTATCTGTATCCCAAGCTATATCTATATCGGCTTGGCCAAGTGTTAATTGTTCTTAGCCATTATTAATTGATTGAATTAATGAATGAACGGCGGCGACGATAACGAAGACAAAGTCGAACCGAAACCGAAACCGAAACCGAAACTGAAACACAAATCGAATCGAATGTTGCTGCAGATGATGAAATGCTGAGGATAGGACAATAAACAATCATTATGATACGATGATATGACGATGCGAGGCAGTGAACTTGAAAAGGTTATTAAAAATTCAAGAGCGGTAGCCGGGGTGCTAAGGCAAATACACGTACTCGTATATATTCGTAGCTGTCTGACCCACATGGGTGTCGCTAGATCGCCCAGATAAATGGCACCATATATGCACAGATATAGTCGACTCTTGTCGCTTTCATGGCACTAGATTTACAGTTTGCAGAGCTCATAAAGTGATTTGCAGTTTGCTAGAGCCAAACACAAGCAGCCGAGTACGGTCCACGAATTCTAACGCACTCTTATCTCCAAAAGATCCATAAGATTTCACAGATCTGTGAAAATATCGCTGGGTTAGTCAGAGGCCTATATGCACTGCTATTAGATTATATGTATGTGAATCGTTAAAACTTAAAATTGTTTATTAATTCAATGTTACTACTTTATGCTAATAGAACAAGACCCAAATCGTTTTTGTGAAAGCCTTTAGAATACTGTAAAGATACTACTGGTACCATAATAAGTGATTCATTTCCTAGTTTATTGCCTTTATCTTTAGAGACGATCTAGTCATGCCAATTAGGGCCCTAAAATTCCGACGATCTATTCATACGCATAAAGGAAATGATACTTCCAACTTTATAATCCCCATTATTTGTACAACGGAATTCAGCCTAAGATTAATATGTAAAGCTAAAACCAATTACCATATTAAGTCTATCAAATAAAATACCGTTTGGGAAAACTAGTTAACATACCAGACGAATTCTTTGTGACAACTTTTGGATACATTTTCCATAACCCGACTTTGAGCTGCAGATGTTCGTCTATCTTATCATGGGCTGGGGCTTATCTATAGCGTTAGTCAGCCGAGAAGAGCTAAGTATCTTGTGATGACTGGTGAGGATTTCGTCTTTGTTTTTGGGGGTTTTTTCTTGTCATTGCCATTTGGGGGGAGGCTGTGGGCGTTATGCAACTTCACACAGATTTGATTAATAGGTGGTTCAGAATAAGGCACATCGCCTATACATTATAGCCTATAGCCTTTAAAAGATATTTGCACGTGTCGCGCCTCCAATTAGCGCCCCATCTCGTAGTTACACGGGCTATCATGTGGTGTCTACGATAATTGCATAAGCCATTATGGCTGGAAGTCGCATCGGATCGGATCGGATCTCCCAGCGCCCATTGGCATCCGGGTGACGCATTGAGGAGGCCAAATGAATCAGTCTGAGATACATATATACATTCCATAATATACATACATGTACACGCACTCGATCTTAACCAAGTCAGCTTGGGGCAGATCAGTGCAGATTGTATTGTGTCTTGGGTGTTTAATTGAAATGTGCGGCAGTTCGGAATGCAGGGAGTGAAGCGGGCATTGAATCGCGATGTCTAATAAATAAATTGACAATTAAACGAGGGACACCATGGCGCTGGCCCCCTTTCCCGATCACTCCCTATCTATAGATATATGTGCACATATTCACGAGATACACGAGATTGATAAACGGCGGTGCTGTTTGTCCGCCTGATGACGTCGACATGTTTAAGGCAGGCCTGCTTTTTTGTATTATTCCATTAGGATCAATTGCGCAGTGCAAAAGAGGCGTTCAAAGAGTGGGCATTGACAAAACAATTATAGGAAGGCTTTTATGATTTATAAGTACAATGGAGTAAAAGAGTTTTAAAGATGATAATCATGAGTAAGCAATTTATAAAATTTTTAGAAATGTGGTATTAATCAAATTCTTCACAAACAAATGAACATTAAATAGTTTCTATCCATCAATTATTTAAAAATAGGTATACAAAGTATAGGGGTTTCAAAGTTATTTCAAAACCAGCCATTTTCGAATAACAAATGTGGGTTATACTTTGGCCTTGAAACCGGGTGTAACGAACCTAAATCGTTCAATAGCTCATTCGGGCTTATTTACACAAAATGAGCGTATGTTTGTGGGTATATTCTGTTTGAACATAAAGTTGACAAAAGCCGAAAAATGAAAGGAACAGTCGCTCGAACAAATGTTCTTTAGGTTCTCGAGCAGCAAGAAGGCCAAAACATTGCGGATATGGTAAGCGATTGTTCGATTATATAGATGTATTCATCTACATTCATATGTATATTTGGATGGTCCCGCATCTGTTTATCAACATCAATATACTCTTACTCGTTCATATCGATATCATATCCATATAGTGACGTCGGAATACCGAAATTGAGACACAAAAACCGAGAAGCGATGGGAAGACGACAAAAAACGACATCGTCGTTCGTTTAAGCAAACAAATAAATAATTCATAAATTAAAAATGAAACGATAAAAATTGCTTGACGGCTTGTCTGGCTCTTTTGTTTTTGCCCATACATATATGGTCTCATTGGAAGTTGGGGGGGGCTTTTGTTTTGTTTGTCCATCCGCCCGTTTGTTTGTCGTTTTTCCCCAAACAATTGCAGCCACGAAAAACCCATATTTCTGATACCCCCCTCCCTATATCATATCCCTCGATTTATCAATGGCGTTGCGCCAATTGTTGTCTCATCCCCTTCATTAACGGCAATTATTGGCAATTATCGAATTAAGATGTGCTAAAATCAGGGAGGGGGTGTTTTAGGGTCGGGGGAGGTGGCGATATCGCTGCCGCTAAATCCAATTTCCAATATATCCCCGCACACACACACATCTGGATATATGTAGGTACTCCACGAAAGTGGGCGTGGCGTGGGCATCCGATAATTTCTAATGAAAGTTGAAAAGCGCCGCTCGAAGCGATTGGCTGGCGATCTGCGAAACAACAACAACACGTCGACTTCCGCACAGTGGGCCCAAAGTCATAAACTCCAATTCAGTCAATTACCTTATCACAAAAACACTGTTCGAAAAATAAAAAGCAATTTCACAAATGTGCTCTGAATATTTGTAGAAAATGTACATAATAACAATGTACTCGGCACGTTTTCGCCTTCAGAACTATTTTCATTTATCTAACAAGCGATGGTATATTATAAATAAACTGAACCATTCGAAAAAGTAAATTAATTATATTTAGTATTTAGTTTGTAAAAACACTTTAAAAATCCACTTGGCATTAAAGATTATTTAAAAAAGTATTTTAAGTGAATAAAAATATAAAATTCAAGGTTAGGATGAATAAATATCGGAAAAAATAATACCTTTCATTACATTTCTTAAAGCTTTTCTCTTTGACGGCATTTTATTTATATTTGATTTGAAAAAACGTTATGGGCCACTTGCCAAGTGGCTACCGTTTACCAAATCAATTTGATTAAGTTAAATTTGTTCAGCAAATGTCTAATAAACAAGCAAATGTGAGAAAAACAGAACGCTCTGCCTCTGATTAAAATTAATCATTTTTATATTATTTATATTTGATTTGTAAAACGTAATAGGCAATTTGCCAGCTAGGAAATATTTGCCAAATCAATTTGATTAGACTAATTTGTTGGTCAAACATACTGATGATCTTCTACGAATCTCAAATAAGACAGTAAAATTCGAAATTCGTTTTCGAAAGAGAAAGATCTTCGCGATCTTCAAATTCTTACGATTCTTTAAATAGGTTCTTGTAATATTTGTGAACATGTTATTTTGCTCTTCATTTATATATTTGATTCGTTAAAACGTAATAGGCAAATTGCCAAGTGGCTAATGTTTACCAAAACAATTTGATTCAATTTTTTTTTTTACTGGGCAAACGGCCAACTGGCATTTTCCGCTTTTGGCCCACTGTGCGAGGTGGGCCGAAATGTAAGACAAAAAAAAAAAAAGCTCGTGATCTCTGTGCTCTCTCTTCTCTCCTCTCGTTTGGATCTCTTTGCGCCGCGCTCTTCTGCAGCCGACAGCGACGCTGGCAGCGACGTCGACGGCATGCAAACAGGATCTGAGCGTATATTACGTAGCGCCGGGCTTTAAGCCAACATCATTCCCAAGCGAACGGCCAGCGATCAACGTTTGGCCCACCAGCACACTCGAGAGCGATAACGAGCAGCTGATTTTGCCTGATTTTAGCTGATTTTTTGCCATTATCCACTATCTGGCATCGCAGCAGCAGCAACAAGAACAGCAACAACAGCAACAACAACAACAAGGGCATCGCATCTCATCGCATCGCTCTCCCCCGCAACAACAACAATTATAATAACGATCTGTGACAAGACAAGGCAACAACAACAACAACAGCAACAACAACAAGCCAAGAAGTGAAGTGAACTCTCGGGCGCTCTCGCCTCTCGTCTCGTCTCGTCTCTCCTCTCGCGCCTCTCACGCCTCGCTCTTTCGGCAAACTTCGGCTCGGGCTTTTCAACTTCGGCTTTTCGGCTCCGGCTTGTAAATTACTTGCAAAGTTAATTTTAGTCTCGGCTTTTAATACCGTTTTAGTGCGTTTTCAAGTTGGTCGTGTGCTTTTTGCCTCTCTCCGTTAAAACGAAATAAAAAAAAAAAATTAAAATTAATCCAACGCACCATAAATAAATAGTAAACTACATAGCCGAATGTGACTTTCTTGGTGATCCTCCGATATCCTCGTGACTTTTTTTTTCGGATCCATTTTTTTTTCGAACGGAAATGTAAACCATTCGCCCCAAAGCCCCCTCTTAAGCTTCCTGCTTCGAAGTCCAGAACAAAAACAAAAAAAAAAAAAGCGACAAAGTCCAATTACATAACATTTAATTGCCAAAAATAAAAACAATAAACAAAATAATAACAATAACATCATAATTCAGGAATCCCAAAACGCGCTCACCCATACAAAGGCGAACGCATTAAAAGACGGAAGTGCATTTTTTTTCGTTAAGCGGCAAAGCAGCGCATCCTGTTTTTTGGGCCGTTCACACACGCTCGCGCACACACACACACGCACCCCGAACACAAGCACACACACACACACACACACAGTGACGCCTGGGAGTCGCTCTCTCGTATAAGAGATCCACAAATAACGGTAAGTCGAGGGGCCTATTTAACTGTATTACAAGGATCCCCCGGGATTTTTAGAAGGTTTAGCTTATAAGGCGGGTTCGATAGCATTGCAGAGAAGAATACAATTTCTGGGGCCTTAAATATTAGATGTGTTACGTAAAGGCGATACTTTTTGTAAATTCGTATAATAATAATACTACATTTTATTTCTTTATCCTTATAAATATTTTAATTTAAATAACATGTCAAATTTAGGACATTCTTTTGGGTGTAGTTAATTTTGTAAGCCCAAAACATTTTTGATTTTAAAAAATGTTATAATTCAAATTATTCAGTACCTGACAATAAACATAAAACGACCCTTATATAATGCAAGCAAATTATATAAGTGTAAATTCTTTCAAAAATGAATACATTTAAATAACCTATCTCAATATTGCAATTCTTTGAGATTAATCAAAGCACTTAGACATTATTTGCAACTATTAATCATTTTGTAAAAATACAGCAAACCGTCTTAAGAATGAGAATTCATTTGCAGGGGCGAAAAACCCAAGACCCAAAACAACTGGCTGTCGCAAATATAAATAAACAAATTGCATAAACTTTGCGGCTTAGTGGGACCCAAAACAAAGCGAAATAGAAATAAAAATATAATGGAACCAAAAAAAGCAAAAGTGGAAGTTGTTAGGCAATTCTAATGAAAGCCAAGTGGGCGTGGCAAATGGGGTTGTTCCCCCCTTAAGTGAGGCGCACAAGTTGGTTTAGACCGATCCGATACGGCCTATGTTAGCCTATTGGGGACAGCATTCTCTTAAAATATTCGCTATTTTTATTATTCACACACAAAACATTTGAGTTATGTGTGGGCTTTGAGTAATCCCTTAAAAAATGTTGAAATACGGCCACTTTGTGTTACAACCCAATTTTTTGCACCCAATTTATTTGTGGCCAAGCTTACGATAATCACTTTTCACTTGCCTATTGTAAAACGACTTTCAACTAAAGAAAGTGAACAACTTTCAAATGAAGGGCGACTTTTGTTAATGACACTGAAAATATTAACAGTAATGTAAGCTATACTAATCAAAACTCATGTCCTAGATACAATATTCAATAAATACTTGCCATATAAACTTACATTATTTAAATAAAATCAAAGATATTATAAGTGATTGCCAGATAGAGCATAGACAAATTGAAATCAAATTTTTTAACTGGATCATGTCAAGATTCCGCAGGAAATATTTGGGTCGTGATCAGTTTTGAAAACAGGCAGTTGAATTTCCTTACGTACACCTCACATCGTTATGTCGGATAATTTGGCACAAATGGCATTTTGTGGGTGGTCCACACCCACACGCCCATCTATGGCAGTGTGACGCGGTGTATCTGATAGATACTTTTTGGGATCTGGGATCGGGGGACTTGGAGGCCTCGGGCGGGACTCGGGATTTTGAATTTTGGCATGCGTGATGCAGATACAGGGGCGTTATTTAAGCGATGGCCGCGCATGCGCAGCTTGTCAATCGGCGTCGGTGGCTTACGGGGCCTAAATATATATATCTTGTATGGCTTATATGGCTTATATGGCAGGCAGCTCACATCTGGCGCCCCGTCTCAGCATAGAAAACTTTCACTGAGATCTACAAGCGCGCTTTAGCGCCTTTTTCGCTTTTTTTTCGAGTTTTTTCCCGAAAGCCAAGTCGCATGAAGATGCGTTGCAAGCGGATTTCCGCACACAAATTGCCCACTTGCAATCGCAATTTGCATAAATGTTGCGATAACAAATCACCTAGAAACAACTGCCGCTGACAAACGGAAATACTAATACTAAGTTCTAATTAAAAGTGCTGGCCGCCGGGGAAAAAACTAATTAACATTTTTCGAGCTCCGCGCGCAGCGAGAGGAGAAGCTGAAAAAGTTAAGTAAATAAAGGTGAGAAAATCAATTCATGACGACAGCGGCGAGTCAAGTGCCCACTTGAGTGGAAAATCAATGCACTTCCGCAAAAAAGTATAGAAAAAAACATCAAGCAGCAAGCACAGGCAAACACAGATACAAATCAAACTCTATTTTTAATTATGAAATATTTATGGCACAATACGTAGCGCAATAATTGTAAAAATTCATAACGGTATGGGCAATAGAACACGATTATACTTACCAGATTTATTAAGACTTATTTAATTATCCGCTTTATAATTATCCAACCAAAAATATATATCCGAGCAATTAATTCAACGCTTTGCAGGCAATTAAAATTGGTTGCTTAATTAAACTATAAACTAAACAATTACATAACTGAATATTCAACGATGGGAATTTTAGTCAGTTTTTTGCAAGCAATCAGTTAATATTCTTAATAACAATTGTTTGAAATATTTAACAATTTTGTTGATTGCTGAAAATTAATTAAAATCAAATTACTTTATTACGATGAAAACATCTTGATATTATAACTATCAAACCTTGATCGGGTTACTTTGTAGCAAAAAGATTTCAATTGTCATGGCAAACTATTTTCAAGCAAACTGGAAACTAATTAATGCAGCAAATCAAGAAACATAATTTATTTTTATGAAAAAATCCTTAGAATAAGCAATCATAAATTCTTGTCATTCAAAATATCAACTTGCGGATCAGGAACTGGGCCATAAATACACGCTCCTACTCCCAAACATGGCCATAAATTGAACACCCCTGGAATAATCATCATTTAAAATAGATGAAAACAAATACCCGAATTATTGTTCTTAATGACGAACGAGTTTCTCAGATAGTCGGTCATTAATCAATCAAAAATATAGCCGACAAAGCGATAAAAATGGCGGCAACTTAAATTATGGACTCGACTAGGAAAAAATTGGAGCTTATGGGTTTATATATAGTTGGCACCTTGTTGTTGGCTAAACATTCATTTTTTTAAAATTTTTGATTGTTTTGATAATTTTCCTATAGGTAAATATATATTATTTACTCACTTTTTTTGGGGCTGTTGACGTTGCGGATATAAAACAAAAAACAAAAAACAAAACAAAAATCACAATGCTGATAATAGCGAGTGACTTCTGTGGCTGCTATATCTGCTATATGGCAGCTATATCTGTTGTTGATATCGTGTTGGGATCGTTTACACAACGACTTCGCCTTGAATGACAGCCCGAAGACAAAAAGCGAAGGCAGCTTGACTTTATTACTCATCCGCCCCGTGGACGCATCCTCGTTGGCACGACCAGTGCCAAATGGCCGGCAAATATTGACTGCCGTCTCGTTAATACACTGGGCAAATCAAGTTTATGTAAACTGCAAATTAGCATCGCCGCAAAAATGCCAAATTGGAGCGTCTTCTTGGCCCGGACACTGTGTGTGTGTTATCACTTCATTAAAGTTGGCAACACGGCAAACAGGCGCGCCCATCTTCATCACCATCGTCAATTTGAATCTAGACATCATGGTGTAATTAGTCAAGCGATTCCCTCGATTTGCATCGCAGACTGCTCTACTCCACTCCACTCCCAACTTGATAAAGAAGTTAGCGAAACTGGTTAACACAATGTGGTCGTGGTAAAAAACATATCAACAACTGGGCTAAAAAGCGGCTTGACAATCGTGCCCGAACTATAGAATTCACTGAAATTCATGTTTGCACGTAATCGTTTATTTTCCCGGAACTCGTTATAGAATGATTAAATAAGGAGAATAATATCTGATAAAATGCGCCACTTATTCACCTCTTTTAAAACGCGCACACACTGCTTTTTAGCTCTAATCCCCGCTTTTATTTATTACATAATTTATGGCTGCTCTATATATTTAATTTAATTGTAATGTTATACCTACTTTTGCAAGGCTGCCAGATAAATTCTACAATTTAACACTCTAGACAAACAATTGCTGAGATTATTATTTTAATGGATTATAACACTTGATAAGATTTTATTTAGATGCTGTTAAGGGGGTAATCTCGTTTCTTAAATTTATTTAGTTATGAAACATCCTGAAGATATTATTTTACTAGACTTAAGCTTAATACAGACAATGGTAATTATAAATTCATTGATTTAGAACCCTTTTTCTGGCTATTTTTGATGATATTTGATAAAATTGATGATACAATCCAAAGCCATCATTGCATAAGGCTCGAACGGCGGCAACCATGATCGGTGACAAAAATAAAACTAAAACTTGTTTACATCCAATACGAATTTATATGTTGATATATATGGATCACATACATGTTTGTGGGTTTCCTTTTGTTGACGCTGACGAGTTTCTTTTGTGAATGAAAAAAACATGAGCCCGCTTTTAACCTCTAGAATCGGAGTTTCAAGGCGCTGGGAAAACTTCCAAGACCGAGTCAAAACTTTCCATTAACAGGCTCAATCTCGGATTTAATTCACATATGGGGGAAATGATATAGGGGAATACAAATAGAGAGGTACTGAAGAAACACGGTAGCCAACCGGCCAGCGATCATTATCGTGATAAGGGGTGCGCTGTGAGTTTTATGATCAGGTTTTTATTGTTATTTATAGCCAAATAATTACCAGCTCCCTGCGATAAGAGCCACCATATGACCGGCCACGTAGCTGATGAGCCCGAATCCGATTCGGAATCCGAATACGGGTATATAGCATCCAAACTCGTGCCCGCTGGTAGATAAGATTTCGTATTCGTATTCCCACTCGCATTTCATAATATCACAGAGTGATATGATAGTGCTAGAAGCGTCTCAATGACAAACATTGAACTTTGATGTGCTCTGCGATTATATAACAGCGCTCATTATGTCCCATTATGCCCCCTTTTTTTTTTTTTGTTTTCTTCTTTTCTTCATTTTTGATCAACCGGCTTGGGAAAGACCCATGTTTTGCGACGCAGAAAAACACAGACAAAAGCGTAGAAATACCAAAAACCCAAACAATTGAGTTTAAGCCGCAGGCTGAGCAAACACTTAATGACCAAAAAAAAAGGCAGAGGCGGATTTGTGATTTTTGATTTATTCGTCGAATAAATACAAACGGACAGGTGACAAGGCATTATTTCTCTAGCAATCTGTTCACGCTTAAATTCTAGCATTCACTTTATTTAGGAGGCATTTATAAGTTTCGTTCGGGGAGATGATAATACTGCCCTTGTGACAGCCCTAAAAAAAAAATATACCCACAAAATTGGTATTTGAAAACTTTTTCCCTTAAATTACTTTTAGGATTATTTCTACAATAAAAATCGTATGCATTCTTATATAATGAGTGTATTTTAGAGAGACCCTTAGCGATTTCTGATTTATTTCGCTACAAAAATAAAAGCAGACAGGTGACAAGGCATTATTTTCCAACCATAATCTTTTCACGCCAAATTCTTTGCCGAAAATAAATTTCATGAGCAAAACAATGTGGGTTAAGTAAAGAACTCGGTTCTGTATCGCTCGTATAGTCGCCTCTAATTATTCTTACGATCGTAAAGAGACTGAAGCGGAAGTTATTATGACAGATAAAAAAAAAAGCCAGAGCAAATGGGGAGAAAAAAAAAAGGAAAACGACAACTAACTGAAAACGAAACTGTAGCGGGCAGGGTAAAAAATTGAATTGAAATTGAACAGAATGAAAATGAAGCTCAACGCAATGTTTTGTTAGAACACTTTTTTCGCAATTTTTTATTTTTATTATTTGTGTGTTTGCTGTGCGCTTGCTGCCACTAATTGCATTCTAATCGCGGACGAAGGTCTCGGTCTTGGCCATTTTTAGTTCAGTTTGCTGTATTATGCGGTGATTTGTTGGGTTTTTTTTTGTGTTTTGTTTATTTTTCGCTGCTGTGGGAAGCAGTTGGCCAAGATGTGCAAAAAACACACGCGGCGTATGAGCAATGTTTGCCCGGGCAGCGCAACGCTGCGTATACTTGATGCAAAGAGAAAGAGATTTCTCTTACCGAACGCCGAATGCATTTGTTTGTTGGGTTCGCTTTTAAATATTTAAAATTATAGAGAAGTATTCTTGAACCTCAGCAAGAGCAGGAAAAAAGCAAAGTAAAAGACGAAACTATTTTTAAACTGAAGGAACTTGACCTTTCGTGCGGCCAATACTAGGTGATATATTATTTTCTTGAGACTAGACTGGTTCCAAAGGCTGCTCGCACACTTTCTAGAACCTTTCACTTTCGCTGAACACCTGCCGAACCCTTTTGAGTGCCGGATTTTCCCCCAGACCATGGGTCTCTCTTAAGAGTCACTTCCTCTTTGGGACCTAATCCCGGCTATATATTTATGGCACATTTTTATTGTATAACGCTCTATAAACGAGCTATCAGTAGCGATGCGATACGAATCAATCGATTTATAGCCGCGTGCAGTAATCTTTACGGCCGCCGCCAAATCAATCAATTTAAATTTGATTAAGTCGTGATTTCTGATTTCTGATTCCTGCGATCCCGCACAGGCGAACTGGGTATTTATATGGCAAATGGCAAATGGCATATATGATATATGAAATACGACGGGGCATGCCGATTACAGCCTGGTTATACCAATATAATATTTTATGGCCAGGCAAATCACGCGAACCCACTCGACGAGGCTCAAATTGGCGGGGCGGAAATTGGCTAACCCGAGCCTTAGTTCATATAATATGAAAAACAAAATAATGCCCATACATAACATATATATATACATATATATATGATGTATGGCCCGAGGGACTCTGGAAATCATTGTTATTAATACGATTATTGTGTGCACAGTTGCGTGTTAATTTCACTGTGATTTTTGCCTGGGAGAATCTTTTTTTCTCTCGATGTTTTTATTATTTTCTGTTTTGTTTTCTGATCTCTCTGATTTGTGGCCATATTTTTTTTAATGTTTTTTTTTTTTGGTTTTTCACCGCTTTTTTCCCATTTTCAATTTGCCCCACACAATGCAAATCGCTTTGGCCCCCCTCGCAGATTAACTGTTATTAGGGCCTCCGTATCAAATCTCAAAATCAATCCGCCTTTGTGGCAATCTCGTTGACATTCGGCAACAATTAAAAGCCAAGATTTTAATTGTATCACATTGAGATACAGCCAAATGTGTGGAACCGTGTTGTTATTAAGTAATTGTCATACAATTGCGTTTGGCCGGTTCAATCAACTCGGCCGACAGCCAACAAAGCGAAACCATTTTGCGGTTTTGGCCAACTTTGAAGCTGGTTATTTTGGCTACGCTCATAACATACAGATATTATAACATATATAAAAGCTGTTACCTTCGCTTTAGCCTGTGTTTTTTGAGTCTTCAACTCTTATAAATAATTTTTAATTACCACTTTTCCGTTATCAATTTCGTTGGCTGGTTGGCTGGCCAATTCTAATTTCCTGTAGAAACATCTCGTAGAATTCAGTCCATCGAGTGCCTAATCAGAACTGGAATTTCACCCTCCAAAATCCGATGGCTAATGTGTGGGTCTATCTGCAAAAGATCTACACAAATCGCGCATACGACGTGTGTGCCGCAATCTGCAAATCCCCTTAGACAATTTGTCGCTGGTCGGCGGTTCGCTGGTCACTTAAGCGATTTGTGTTGTTACTTTAATTAAAATACATATATAGGCGACTCGAGTATCGGACACTCCACTAATGAAATGAAATCAGCAGCTAAAAATATTGGCTATAAATAGGCAAATGGCCACAAAAAAGCAAAGCGGCAAAATGGGCAAAAAGTGTATGCCCACAATTGAGTGTAAGACGACGACGACAAAACCAGTTGGGTTCCCAGCGTTTTTTGTTTTTAGCCCCCTCGAGATCCATGCACGTGACCAGCAAAAAATTGTCATATGTGTGTGGATATTGTGTGAATTTTTCTGGCAATAAACCTGATTACTTTACTTCACAAACCAAAAAAAAGCGAACGAACAAATTTTAATTAATCAAATATCAATATCGATAGAAGTCGCACTGCAGGAGCCAAGAATAGCCGGTGATTTGAGCCCATTTCATCATTTGTTATTCGTTTTAACCCATTTGGTTACCTGGTAACACAGCCATTTACATTATTATATTTCACAGTTGGCGGCTTTTCCTGTTTATGTCGTCTATCAATGGTTTAGCCTTCGATTTGCTATGGTTGTTGTAAGCGTTATGGGACTGCCATTGTTGTACCCGGATTGATAAGCCGTCTCTATCAATCAGCCATTGACTTATGTCGATGGCCTCTCGTGGCTTTAGGGCTTAAGTACACACCGAATCGAAGATTAATTGATTTTAAACGATCTATTAGACTGATACGGCGGTGGTATGAAACGTGGTACTGCAATTTATGGGTTTTCGAAGGGGATCTTGGCTAAACTGGCTCAAAGGTCCGTCAAAACTTATGCAGGTAAAAGTGCATTTGTTGAGTGGTTAAATCGAAAGTACGGGTGGAAAAGAAGCACACCCACATTAGGATAATCACTTAAAAGGCACTCACTTATTTCACCATTTTAATACGGCATAAAGAGTGTGCATAAAAACGCAATTTGTAATTTATTAGATCATTCCACTTTAAGTCATTTAAATAATTGCAGCGCAGAGCTTAATAATTATTGCAAGCTAAGCTATCAAGCGGCACTTTCTTAGATATATTTTGGAATTTATTCGTACTGATTTACACATCAAGCTCAGTTATTTTTTAAGAAATTATACGCCAAGCTTAACGAACAATTTTCTCTGCCATCGTGGGCTTATTCAAATGCTCACCAATGCCAATCGATGTGTGTTGTTTTCTTTTTTACCTCAGTCTTGGCATTTTTCATTTGGTTTTTTTTTTATTTTGGGTCGAAAACTGGGTCAGCCAAATAGCAAATACTTTGTGGGGCTTCGAGTCGCGATCGCAAGCTGGCTCTTCCCTTCGGGCCAGATCCGCTTAATGGCTGATAGCTTTATAGCCGACTTACGGCCGATCCGATCGGTGTGTGAATAAACCCAGGCATGTGTCAAGTGCGATACCCTTCGACGCGGGCATCATACTTTTATTGACACAACTGCTGTGCGACGACAGTTGGCGCTGTCTGGGATGCCTTCGCTTTATGGTCTTTTTTGGCAACTAATCGTTATGCTATATTCAGCTGCACTGCGAACAAATCCCTATTCTTTCTATATAATTTAAAAGAATTTATAAGAAATATAACAAACTATTTTATATAAGTAAATACTCTAAATATAATAAAGAACATATAATATAAAATATATATATATATACAGTGGTCGGCATAAGTATTTTGACAAAACAAAAGTTAAATATACTCATAATTAGAACTTACTTCTTGTAAACTTTGGCATCAATGGAAAGGTAATTTCAATGCCGTTTGAATGATACAATACATTTCTTAACCCATTCAGTACTTATTGAAAAGGACGAATTTGTGTAAACATCTACTTTTAAACTTTTTTCCTGGACTTGAAAACTTAAATTTTTTGATGCAAAAAGTTTCTTCAAACAAAAATAATAGTAACTGCAAAAAGAATTTTTCAAAAATCATTTTGCTTATATTTTTTATGATTTTTTGAAGGTGACAATGTCGGAAAAAATTTGTATGAAAAAGAGAAAAATATGGCTCAAATGCCTGTTTTTCAGCATTTTCAAAAAATCATAAAAAATATAAGAAAAATGATTTTTGAAAAATTCTTTTTGCAGTTACTATTATTTTTGTTTGAAGAAACTTTTTGCATCAAAAAATTTAAGTTTTCAAGTCGAGGAAAAAATTTAAAAAAAAAATTTTTAAGTTGATTTACACAAATTCGTCCTTTTCAATAAATACTGAATGGGTTAAGAAATGTATTGTATTATTCAAACGGCATTTAAATTACCTTTCCATTGATGCCTATAGTTTACAAGAAGTAAATTCAAGTTATAAGAATACTTAACTTTTGTTTTGTCAAAATACATATGCCGACCAGTGTATATATATATAAAACAGACTATATATATTTTTTTTAAGAATTGAATAGCCATTATTGCCATCTATTTCTGACAGTGCACTTTTATTGAAATACTGATCCCTATCTGCGGGGCAATTTCATCCGTCATTCTTCATTAGCGCCTGTCACTCGATTCTTGACTCTCGAGTGCCCGAAATTATTGATATCCCCTTAGTCATAGGCACTTGAGCCACTTCCACGTAGAGCACGAAACTAATGGCCATAAACCGAATGTAATTAAACGTAACAAAGAAAAAACGGTAGCCAGTGGCAGTAGGTAAAAAAGTCCCTAAAACCCGTGGACTCACAATTTTTATTACCTGGATTTTCGCGTAACGTTGCTCCAATCAATATGGAATCGACGAATATTTACGATCGACGGCATCGCGGCATCAAAATCACAGTCCACATAATCACGCGCTAATAACCGCGATAAGTTGACCACAAGACGGGCTACCGAATTCTTTGATAGGATGAGCCATTAGCCATCCAAAAAACCGAAAACCGCACCACCCCAACTACCCACCGCCCTCCGAACGCCCTTCGATCAAGCCGCGCGCGTTTATTAATTAGAATTTATGGTCCGGTTATTGTCGCGTCCATATAGAGACAATAAATAGCCGTTGTATATGTTTCTGGAACTGGAACCGCCCTATCTTATCGTCTCGGCTAAGCTCTTCAGTTCTTCAAACGGGCTGAAGAGCCATAGCTCTCCCTATCGCCCAGGAGCGGTTGTCCCGTCAGATCCGTCGAGATCTGGCCGATACCAAAGCGATTAATACACGGCATTATTTATCTGAAAGGGTTCGCATGAATACGCAAGACAACAAAGTACTTCATGATCAGATATAGGTTATTATTGAATTTTCGAGTTCTGGGAAATTCATTTTAATAGGAACTGGATGATATGAATATTATAATATTTACAAGGGACTACGTTTATAAGAAAGATGATATATTTTTTGTAAATTCCCGAAAAATCTTAAAATTTAAGAAAGAAATGTATCATCTCAAGAAGATTATTTTTGAGAGCGAACCGCTCCTGAAACCTGCCACACGCCCCGTGGGCAAGTGAAGATTTAAGTGCCACGCCCACCTGCCAGCCAGTGCACACCTGCCGCTGCTTCTTCTCGCCGGCGGTTATCTCGCAGAATTGGCAAACGCAAATCGGGCAACAAAAATCTGGCCAAAATGAGCTAACCAAGGGGAAAAAATGAAATAAAATATATATATATACATATATAATAATGCGGCTGGGGCGGTATGGTCGTCGCCCTATCTCTATCTCTGTCCGATTATTTACAGTTAGCTCCGGCCAGGCGATAACCTTGCCCACATATATCTTGGCCAGCTCTTGGACCGCCATTTGCGATTACCTGGTGGCGACGGCGACGTCGGCAGCGACGCCTGCCACTAATCACTCCAATTAGCTAGAAAGTGCTTTTCGTTTTAAATTCGCACGTTGTCGCAGTTTCTTGGCATTGTACTGCGAGGCTCTGAGACAGCCACTTGGCCACTTGGAGTTCCCTTTTGTTTGGTTAAGGCTCAGGTTCAGGCCGAAACTCAAAATCCAAAATTCGAGTTCCCGAGTTCCCGAGTTCCCGAGTTACGAGTTCCGTGTCCCGACCCGAAGGATCCGCATTTTTTTGTCGCCCAAAACCAAATTGTGAGTGTGTCCCTCTGCAAAAGTGAAGATCCTGCCAAAGTCGCATAAACCCATCAACCTAAAAACTCAAGCGTATTAAAGCTTATAAATACAATAAACCAAGTTTATAACTACAAAACGAAGCTGAAAAGAGAGAAACAAAAAAAACCATCACAAAAAACCAAATTCGAATGCACAAAAAATAACAATTTGAACAAAATTGTAGTATGTAGTAATAAAAATCAAAACAAGACATTTGCAAGCCGACAAACTTGAGTTACTCTATAACGAAATAAATATACAACTCGTTGAACAAGTGCTATAAAGTATACAGTTTTAGGTTTTCCACTGGCATACAAATAATGCCATAGATTTTTTTTTGATTCCGGTAACTGAAACAGTTCCGTGTGTTGGGGGAAAAGCCTCTAGTCTTGTGTAGAAATAATTAGTTATTATTTGCCAAATACATTTCTTGCCTAAAATTGTGTCAAGTATTTAAATTCATGACTTATAATTTTAATAAGTCTATGTATAAAGAGCAGATACTTAATTTTTTTTTAAAGACTTTACAAATATTCTAGCAGCTACTTTGTATTTTAGAATTTTTTTACAGTTGTGTTTTATCCTTCAGTAAACCGATTTAAAATCAAAATAAGAAATAACTTGCTTAAAAAATTATTTAAATGGTATATGGTTGTTATAAAAACAAAGATCAAACTTCACCCCTTGAAATCCTTTTTCCTTCGAACTATAGAATACCAATCTAAAGTCAAAATAAGTTATAGATCTTACCATATTTCTGCTTATCTAAGAGTATTCCCAAAACGTGCACAGCTCGAGCCCAAGAGGCAGCTTAGGTGAAGGGCCCCGTAGCAAAATGGAAATAATAAATAAAAGCGAGCGAATAACAATACAACTTTTGGCACCAGCCAATTTGTAGGCCACTTAAGTCCCGATCTACGCGCGGCGAAGATAATGCAGATTGTCTATAGCCGATTTCGAAACGCGATGGAAAGGGAAATACTCGTACGACGACGACGACGACGGGTCGTGTGTTATGGAGTTCCCGACTTTGATGAGTGCGTTATTTCGCTAGAATAATAATTGAAATTGAAATTGAAATGCTTTTTTTTTAATGACGTTTGGCGCGTGTCGCGTTTTTATATGTATATCTATATAATATATATATATAACAAATTAACCCACACGCAGCAGCCATACAAATCTTTGGCTCAAATGTGGAGAACTGGCAATTGCCGGCCAAATGCGGATAATAGATAGTAGACATATGTGTATCTATATACACGTTTTATATAATCGCCGGCATCGTTTTCGGTTTCATTACCCCATACATCATCAGGGGAAATCCACCGATAGTGTATTGGCAATCGGCTAATTGAAGAGCTCTAAAATCCAACACGTGCTGTGCGAATATTCTGGCATACCTATTGTGCACATGTATATAGATTTTTTACAGCTGTTTGGCTTTAAGATAATTAGCATTAGACGAAGCCGAGTTTGTTGTGGTGACGTCAGACGATTTGTTATACTATAAATTATGGCCAGGTTCCGTGTGATTTCGTTTCTGGATTTTTTGCGTAAATACTCAAAAAAAAAAGCCCCAAAAAGGCCCAAAACTACGTCGTATTATCTGACGTATTATCTGCGATAATAACCGAACCGAACCGAATCGGCTTCAGACAGATACTTATACCCAATAATCGATTATAGTGTGGGGATATAGTTAACCCCCTTTCAGTCACTCTTTTTGTGCCCACAAATGCATGTAAATATTAGATCAAATGCAGTGTTCACGCTGCCAAAACTCAACTGTCACTGTCATAACACTAAGTCCCCCCATATATAATGGCTGTGAAGTCACATGCCGGACAGTGACGAGTCACGGATTGCATCACGAATAAAGTCAGGGAATAGCCACGGTGACTTTTCAAATGTTTGGGACACTTGGGACTGCATTATGATCGTTTTAAGTCGTGTCCGAACTAATAACTCAAAGGTTTTCTAATAGAGTAATAGCTTACATTGTCTGTCAATTTATGGGAAAACGAATAAGTGAGACAATTAAAAACGCTTTTTTGACTTTTTACAATGGTAAAATGTCATGGTTAAGCCAATCACTTAACAAAGAAAATCCCACTTTACTTGGATTCAAGGTTAAATATGGAAAATACATTTAAAGTTTCAAAGGAACCCCTAAATATATTGACCCACAATTTTATAGCGGATCATTAAATATCAATACAAATTTGTAAATACAGAGACGAGTCTTACTTTATCGTCTCGGGGCAATAAAAATTCATCAAGTTCTACGAAAAAGATAATTAACTTTTGTTTAGTAACAGTTCACTGATCCACACGTGACTTCAAAAAGCAATCACTAGCTAGACCATCGATATTTCTGGCCAACATCCTAATCACCAGCTAAAGTCGTTTCGTCTTTTAGTTTTATAAGTTTTCCTACTTAGCATTAATGAATATTAATTTATGGAGAATTGTAAAAAGAAACCCACACCCGGCGATCAGTATAAGTCATAAAGTTGTTAGCATTTTTATGCTGGAGTTTTGTTTATTTCTGTTAGCATTGTGATTATCATTAGTTTTTGCTGTTTACTTCCTTTGAGAATTTCTATGCCAATGTCTGGCCATAAAAAGTTTACCCAATTTTTTTTTAATATCATTACTGGTTTTTTTTGTGAGTGTGTATTTTATGTATTTAGTTTGTGTCGTCAGGGGTTTCATTGTGTTTTGTCGCTTCAGTTGAGGGGTCTGAATAATAGTTTCGGATACCGCCTAATATGCAATTAATTGAACATGAACTTGAACTGCGGCCGAAACGGGGGCGGGGGTTGGAAATAAAAAACAATTAGACAATGGCAAAATTGGTAACCAACCGATGGGAACGCGGCCCAAATGAGCGGGGAAGACTTTGGCAGAATGCTTCTGAATCTCAAACAGATTCGCAATTGTTCCTGGGGGTATAATATATATGTTTGTGTACTATGTACACACACTGTCAGTCAGTCAAGCAGTCAGTGTCATCAATTTGCCTACGAAATTTCCAACAATTATGGCTTGGTCCAGGCAATTTTCAATAACGAAAATCTTTCTGTATTGATGTTATTATTATTATTATTATTTTTTATTGTTATTACCCTCGTTGAATACACACACAGGTAGATCGGCGGGTGCTTTTGCACACTCACATTCACAACAAATGGCTTTATAATCGTCTAATGGTTTTACATGTCTTTCTTTTTAACTCTTTGCAGCACTTTTCCCTTGGGTTAATTGATTAACCAGGCCCAAATAAATACAAAAGGGAGCGGAGAACACAAAGAGCCAGCAAGATGACTGGTTTTACGAACGCCGGCTTCGAGAACGATGAGCCCGTCAAGGTGAGTGTTCCGTAGTGCCTTGTTTTTTTTTTGGTTGGGTCTGGATTCCGGGGTCCCAAGTAGTTCTCTGCCCGGGGAGTGCTTACCTGGCTGCCACCTCCTCATTCATCTTGAACAAGTGCTGGACACGTCAACGTACCCATAATGAAATCACCGGCCCACAAATCTTGAAAACAAAGGCTGGCGAAAAGAAATCACGAAATGCGGCTTATTATTTCGAGTTCTGCATAATTAAATGACAACTCTTCCTCATTATTTTACATTTGAAAGCATCAGAAAATCCTATACCAAAGATAAGGCGGGAACCCAAGTTCGTTACTTAGTTCAGTTGGTTGATAACCAACTAATTCCTTGTATTTTTCTTATTGCGCGGCCCAAGGCTTTCGGACGCCAAGTTTCATAAAACTAGCTAACAAGGTTCCTTAGTTCCAATAGAATGTCTTAGTTTATCACTATTTAAATAGTGGCACTACTGTAATACAGCATTTCATCCATGTTGTTTAACAGAAGAAGTCCATTAGTTGGTTAATTAGGTTTAGTAGGGTAATTACAATGAATTCAACTAGTTTGCACATAGTTATCTTAACTGGTTTACCAATTTAATGGTCTTTAAGTCCCCACCAGCATATAGGAAGTCATTTCAATTAGATCAGATTTAATTGCTGAAAGAACTTGGCACTTTCTGCAAGCAGTGGACTAGAGTGGAAATACCCAACCCAGGCTGGAGGTATCAGCCCCATTTGCACACACCCAGATCAAGTTTCAGTCAAACAGACCGGGTATTTCCCGGGCTCGCATAGAACTTTTCGAATTGACCATAAGCGCTGCCACTTGAAAATTGTTGTCACATTCCCACATAGTTGGCCGTCTCGTTTTTGGCATTCATTCAGGCATTTGGCCATAGCCACATGGCTTATAAGCTGGATTACACTTATCGAGTGTCTGGCTGCTTGTTTTTTGTTTTTTTTACCTTTGGTTTCTGTATAGCAGTGTATTGTTTTGATGTTGAGTTAATGACTGTGTTTGCCTTCGCGAAAGAAATCATGTTTTATAATGACACGCGTCACAGTTTCTATGATGGCCCTGTTGGGGAGGAAGTGTCCAATAAACCGAAAAACCCGGGCGAACTGAATCCGATGATCATTAGCATTTCGTTTGGCCACTCCTTGGCTTTTAATGAGGCGAAATAAATTTCACCTCAAGAAACCAAAAACCAAAAACCAAAAACTGAAAATCAAAAAACCAAAGACACAAATTCGAAAGACCCACGCAAGAAGGCAGAGAAGCAGAAAAAGAAATGTGACAGCAGAAAGCGCTCCCCACACACATATTTATGGATATGTCTTAGCCACGGACTTGGCCAGCCAGCTGATGGCCAACCGATTTGGCAATAAATAAAGTAACAGAAACAGAAACAGAAGAAACTAAAAGCCAACCAGGCAAACAAACAGCAACTAACGACAGACAAAAACGTATTGCACAATTAAAGCGCCGACAAGGTTTCATAATAAAATATTGCCAATTTGCAAAGGCCCCACCCCCTCGCAAGAGATACCCATGCCCCACCCTGTAATCGGTTCTTGAGAGACATCGAAACCAAACTCGTTTTCCTCGCGTTGGTCAACGCAGAACCGCAGCAGCCAAAAAAAAATAATGCAAGATTATAAAAGAAACCAGAGAACGTCCAGCAAACAACGAACTTACAACGTCGGTCAGCAGACCAAGATTTTGGTCTAACTACTAAAGAAAACCTTTCTCAGATACTTTTTGAAATAAAAATATCTATACAATAAGGAATCTTAAAAAAATGTAATTCTTACCCTGTTATCTCTTATAATCTATTTACAATCATATTTGTATAATTCTACGATATTGGAAAAGATATACTGTCTTCTATGGCCTAACTACTAAAGATATTTTCTTAGATACTTTTGGAAACAAAAATATCTATACATTAAGGAGTCTTAAAAATATATCATTTTTTACCTTGACATAACGTCGGCCAAAAAATATAGTTTATAACACTTATTTCACTATCATCTGTTATGATCTAATTTTAGTCATATATGTATGATTCTACGAATCCCCTCTCGGGGATTTTTTGAGGCCATTCTGCTGACCGTTGCTGTATGTAAAACACCAAAGCCAAAAGGCATGTAAAATGGTGTAGTGAAGGGGATTTCAGGGGGAAATGTGGGCAGAGCAAACACGAAACGTGCCGCGTTTAAAAATAAAACGCAAATCTCGTGCGGAGCAGCGCGTGCGCAACATGTTGCAGTAGGTCGCTGGCAACATGTTGCCGAATTTATAGACTTTACACCGAAAAAAAATTAAATGTTTTTGGTCCAAGAATAATATATATATAAAATTTAATTTTGCTTTTCATTTCATTTAATTTCATTTATTTATTTATATTCTAAGGACTTATATTAAGGACTTATAGTAAGGACTTATATTTATTGCGTTAGTCACATCGGTTTGAGTAAAGAATTTTTAAATAAAATAAATAATTTAAATGTAATACTTAAAAATTAACAAAGTTGTGTTGACTATTTGAGTATGAGTTTAAGTTTGCAACTATCTTTAAGCATGCATAAATTCTTTGATTTTAGAGATAAACTGAAACGCACATCTGATGGTTTTAAGAGCATGAGGTAGATTGTTCTATAGGCGAATATCATCTCTCCTCTTTACATTTTTTTTTTACAGATTTTAAAATTTAAAAAAAATTCTTTTTAAATAGTCTAAACGTGATATAAAATAGCACTTGAATATTTCGTGCATGCTTGAGTTTAAATATATTTTTTCAAACAGTTTGTTGTTGAAATTCCCAACACCTAGTGAGTGCTAAGAAGGAGCAGAAATTTGTTTCGGTGCACACAAACAAGCACACTTCAGAAAATGTATACAAAACCTAAGCACACCTGCGGCCACACTCGAAGCGACGGCCGCTCACCTGGCCGCTTTTAACTGGTTTGCGGCGGTTTTTGTTTGTCTCGGTCTCAACTAGCGGCGTCGCTGCCAACACTCTCGCATATCATTATGGCCATTATGGCCCGTGTGCACTGGCATTATTATTACGCGCACTTGTTTCAAAGCTCCGCTTGCCGTTTCTTTGAAAGAAAAAAAAATAGAAAAAAAAAACTAGAGAAAAAATGGGTGAACAAAATCAAATATCAGCTGTTAGCGGGAAAAGCATGCCACAAACACACTGACAAGGAAAAACAAACACAGACAGTTGAGAGTGGTTTTCCAGTTGGCTTTTGGTGCATTGTCATGTTTAAATGCACTTTTTTTCACCTACTTGCCACAGCATATGGCACATTTATTTGCATATATTGCATTTGCAGTGTAACAATTGCAATTGATAGCAGAAAATCCCTATTATAGCAAAACATTTCGCTGGAATTCTCAATTACAATTCGCATGAAAATGCAGCCTCTGACCAACTGGGTGTTAATTACTTGGTTTTTTTTTAGTATATATTTCAATATATTAAATATGCAAAATGCTTAGCCTTTTAAATGAGTTTTACAACTATTAGATTATAATGGATTTTTTTTATGAATCTTATATGCTAGCAATTTTTTCATTACTGACTACAGGGCGTATGAGCGATGGCCGAAAGCTTTCTGTTTTTCTCCAGCCTGCTTGCACTTTTATTGGCTCTTTTCACTTAACTTTTAATTCAGCATTGCTGCGTTTTTACCTGCTAATTAAATGCGATTTTTAAGAGTTCCAGGTATTATTTCTCTTTTTTCCTGTGCTTGTGCTTGCTGACGTTTTTAATGGTTTGCCATTTTTTTTGGTTTTTGTTTTTAATAAAAATTTAAATGCAATTTTATTATGCTGATAAGGCAGCGAGGGGATTTTTGTATCTGAAATCTGTCTGCAATTTGCATACAAACAAAACGGGGTCTCTACAACCCCCCCTCATATCGTCCGATCTGCCGATTTCCTTAACTTTAAAATCGTGTGAACAGCGGTAACTATTATGTGCTGTAATTAAGTCCATATTGTTGCCAGCAAGTGGAAACAAAAATGCAAGTGAGCGAAAAAAAAAATTGTAATCGATTGGGGAGACTTGCATAACAACGCGTGTGGGTTATACCGACCCCCTTGCGCAGCCGACGCCCCTGACTGCCGATGTAACCTTCTTGCCCTGTGCGGTGCATGCGAAATCGCCATTTTCGGAGTGGCTTTGGGCCCGGGTCTTGCTCTCGGTCAGTTCTGGGGACTCACCGGGCACTACGTCCATTTTGATGGCCGTTTTAGAGGTGATACAGGCGATAGAGGCGAAAAACGGGACGCGCCACGCATGCGCAATGCGAAAAACGCGCGCGAAACGCGAGCAAAACGCGTGCGGGCTTTTTTAAATTCGATTTCGGATCAGTCCAAATTTTTCTTCCCTGGGGGTTTTTTTTTAGAAACTAAAAGCATAAAATGCGCCCACACATAAATAATTAATTATTGTGTAGTGCGTTGGGCAGCAAACAAGACCAGAAAATGAAAGACGCAAACGGGAAAGACGAACTGGGAATGCTCTATAAGTAAATATAGTAAAAATATAGAATTTGGATATTAGAATCACAAATTAGGAAATTTCCTTAAATTCTTTGGAAATTTGTAAATGCCTAAATAATTTTGATACTGTTAAAAAAATTGTTATTTATGAAATGTGTGCCTTTTTCTATAATTAAAATTTTTTACATTTATTAGTTTTCTACCTTCACATTTCTTGCCGTGCATTTTGTTTTACTGCCCAAAGAAAATAAGTTTTAATTGAGCACCATTTAAATAAATTTGCTTAACATCTGAAGGCATAACAAGAAAGTTAATGCTGCTCCGAAAATGCGGAGATAAGAAAGAAAGTAGGATCATGATCATCCATCCACTGCCCCTCGCCTGGCTGCACCTCCTCGAGATGCGAGATGGAAGATGGGAGATCTCCGATCCAAAGATCTGCGGCAACCAAAAACGAATACCGATCTGTTGTTGCCACTTTGCTTACGATATCTTTTCTTTGCTTGTTTTTCGTTTATTTTTAGCCAAAAGCTGGTTTCGAGCCCGACACCGCCTCGCTGCGAGAGAAAGTTGTGCTGAATCCGGCCGAGAAATGGCGCATCTTAAAGAATATCTCGATCATCTCGATCGCCTTCATGGTGCAGTTTACAGCGTTTCAGGTGAGCCAAACTTTGCCAGTCCAAAAAAAAAAAACGATTTCGAAATCTTTTGCCGAACGTTGTGAAAAAGTGATAAGTAAAGTTGTTATCGAATCGAGATATTATGAAATCAATTTAAAACAGAAATCAAAATATGTTTTTTATGTAATGTACTGTCTGTTTGTCTGTTGTATAAACAATATTTTTAATATTTTACCAAGTTAATCTACATTTCATAAATAATATCTATTAAAAGCATGCTTATCACTATTTCGAAATTTAGTGATATATCACACTTCCAAACTATTTGCTAAATGGGTTTTCCATCTTAGGGTACGGCCAATCTGCAATCCTCCATAAACGCAAAGGACGGTCTGGGCACAGTATCGCTGAGTGCGATCTATGCCGCCCTGGTGGTCTCCTGCATCTTCCTGCCCACGCTGATCATCCGGAAACTGACGGTCAAGTGGACCCTGGTCTGCAGCATGCTCTGCTATGCCCCCTACATCGCCTTCCAGCTCTTCCCGCGATTCTACACCCTGGTGCCCGCCGGCATCCTGGTGGGTATGGGCGCCGCCCCCATGTGGGCGTCCAAGGCCACCTACCTGACGCAGGTGGGACAAGTGTATGCCAAGATCACGGAGCAGGCGGTGGACGCCATTATTGTGCGGTTCTTCGGCTTCTTCTTCCTGGCCTGGCAATCCGCTGAGCTCTGGGGCAATCTCATCTCCAGCTTGGGTGAGTTGATAATAGAGCATATTACTATAGCCAGATAGGAAAACAATATGAAGTTCCCTTTAAAATGGTCATAAATATTGCAAAAACTCACTGACAATCTTATCAAATCATAAAACTGAAAAGATTGCCAAGACTCTTAAATTAATAAAGTATTAGCTTTTGATTTTGGCAGCTACCAAAGATCATAAAACTAGAAACTACGTCATTTGAGGCCGATAACGGTGCATTTTTAGTAGTTTTCGATAACCGGAAATCTAGAAAATATGAATATTAGTTCTAAGAATGCTTTTTAAGCCTCTTAAGGGCATACTGAAATATGTTTTTCTAGCTAGAGATTTTTGTTTTAATTTTTTACCCTACTAACTTGGTATCCCCGTATCCTTTTCAGTCCTCTCCAGCGGCGCCCATGGCGGCAGCAGCAGCTCAAACACGACCATCAGCGATGAGGATCTGCAATACTGCGGTGCCAACTTCTGCACCACCGGAAGCGGCGGTCACGGCAACCTGGAGCGTCCGCCAGAGGATGAGATCTTCGAGATCTCGATGATCTACCTGTCCTGCATTGTGGCCGCCGTCTGCATCATTGCCTTCTTCCTGGATCCGCTCAAGCGGTATGGTGAGAAGCGCAAGGGATCCAACTCGGCGGCTGAGCTGTCCGGACTGCAACTGCTGTCCGCCACCTTCCGTCAAATGAAGAAACCCAATCTGCAGCTCCTCATACCCATTACCGTATTTATTGGCATGGAGCAGGCCTTCATTGGAGCCGATTTCACCCAGGCGTATGTGGCATGTGCCCTGGGAGTGAACAAAATCGGCTTTGTGATGATCTGCTTCGGAGTGGTGAATGCCCTCTGCTCAATCCTCTTCGGTTCAGTGATGAAGTACATCGGACGCACGCCCATCATTGTGCTGGGCGCCGTCGTGCACTTCACTCTGATCACCGTTGAGTTGTTCTGGCGCCCCAATCCCGACAATCCCATCATCTTCTACGCAATGTCCGGACTCTGGGGAGTCGGCGATGCCGTGTGGCAGACGCAGATCAACGGACTGTACGGGTTGCTCTTCCGCAGGAACAAGGAGGCCGCCTTCTCCAACTACCGTCTGTGGGAGTCCGCCGGATTCGTGATTGCCTACGCCTATGCCACCACGCTCTGCACGCAGATGAAGCTCTACATCCTGCTGGCGGTGCTCACGCTGGGCTGCATCGGCTATGTGATCGTCGAGATCCTCTACAGAAAGAAGGTGAGTCCGGAAATGGTGATATTATCGGGGAATCAATGGGTCATGTGGATTTTAAGTATACGTTTTTACTTATAATTCTGATGAGAAACCACGAAATATACCTTAAAGCAAGTATTTAAAAATTATTAAAGTAAAAAATGTACGTTTTAAATTTAAACTTTCCTCTTAATTTATAAATCATTTAATGTCCCATTTGTTTGTTTTTTGTTAAATGTTTATTGGTTTGTATTAGGTTTTGCCTTGAATAGTGTGCCCAAAAGTAGGCAAGCTTTCGATAACTTATGGCAGGGAAATTGTTGTACAAGAAAATTCAAATATAAGACCATTTATAAGAACTAGTTCAAGGTTATACGTGATTATTTTTGTATGACTTATGTGATTGTGACTATAATTTGTTTGTTAAACGTTTATTAGATTGTATTCGGTCTCGCCTTAAATAGTGTGCCCAAAATTAGGCAAGCTTTCGATAATTTATCGACTAAACTATATACAACCATGTATACTTTTTTCTGACTGTACTAGATAGCAAGATTATTTTATTTCAAGTGCTATGGGTATTCATTCTTGAAGTACCCCAAGAAGTAGGCTATTAAATTTGTACACGCCGAGAACTCACCATCTTTCCGTTATCCTTTGCAGCAACGCAAGGTCAAGAAGCAGGAGAGGCTGGAGGCCGCCGAGAAGGAGAAGGAGGCCGCCGCCGCCGCTGCAGCCGCTGCCGCCTTGGCCGCCGCCGAGGCAGGACCTGGTGGCGTCGAGGAGACCGACGACGAGCTGGACGATCTCGAGGAGGACATTGTGGTCACGCGCCTGTAAATGTTTTATTCTCCCCCCAAGTACACCCTCAAAGCCCCGAAAGTCCCTCACACACCCCACATTCCATCAAGTTATCGATAGATTGAGAGAGAGAAAGAAAGCAAATATCAGGAGCGTCATCGATTCAAATGCATGAAAAGACAACAAGATTTAAAAAGAGATAATGGAAAAATACTATCGATAAAAATTGAACTAGCATACCTATCGATCGACAAAAACGCTCCGTGATCGATAAGCAATACCAACTAGCGCCGATAGAAGGCCGGAACGCGTTGCATACTTTTGTGGTTGTAGTTTTGTAGTAGAACATTTGTACCCCTCACACCCGGAAACCCGCTCCAGCGAGAAAAGAAACCATTTAGCTCAAAGTCCAACCGAGTTTGGCTTAACTTTAGTTTGTACATACAGAGAAGAGATCGAAAAGGGCGAAATGCAAATAATGCAACGGCAGTGAGAAACCCCGAAAAATGCAAAACTTTTGTGTGTTAGTCTAGGTGTAAGCACACTCGTACTTAGTTAATATGCACGCCTTAGTTTCAAATGTTAATTTATCGATACTTACTTATCGAGAAACAAGTGTAGTTACTTTATCGATTTATATTGGCAAAGTCAATATCTTGTTTCCAAATAAGTACGCCCCAAAAGCTTTTACTGATGAAATAGCAAATAGATATTTGAAATTCAACAAAATGTGATTATCGATAAATTAGGATTTGCAAATAAATCGTTCGTATACACTTGGTATAACACAACCATACAAACACACGCACACACCTACACACGAGGCACACACACTGCAGCAGTGTGTGTGTTTACGATGCCTAACAAATTGTTATTTTATTTTAAAACGTATTTTAACTATAGTCTATCCCTAAACGAAAATTGTAATATCCCCCCTTTTTTGTAAATTGAGTTTTTTGTTTTTTGAAGAAAAAACGTGATAATCCACACACGCCCACACGAAACACAAAAACAGTCACAAAAAAAAAACAATTATATGAAAATAGTCAAATTTGTAAAGATAACATAAAACTGGCCTTAATATGATATATATTTAAAAAATATATATACTAAAGATCAGTGCAAAAATGAAAAAACAAACAGAACGAAGAGCAATTAATTAATATATAAAAATATCTTTAAATAAAAAAGCAAAAAATCTAGTAGGCAAAATGTAATATACACATTTTTTGCTCAGTATTATGTTTTAAACTAAATTTAAGCGAGTTATTGTTTCCTGTTTATATTTTTTTTCGTAAACCCTATTGTTACGATTTTTTGTTTTTCAATTTCGAGTTTGATTTTTCTTATTCTTCCACAAACTCCCTGCGATGGCAATTAAGATTAAAGAGAAATCTAATGATATACCATAAACACATCTACAAAACAATATATATATATTTTTTCGTTTTATTTAAACGTTTTACTTAAACATTAATGGAAAAAATACACACACAACACATTTGTGAGAAAAAAAAATTACAATATAATTTTTCTTTTTTTTTTTTTTGCTTAGCCTGTTAAGTAGTTCATTATATTATATAAAATATATAAAATAAATAAATGAATATAAATCTAATTAAAACAAACTATTTTACTGGGGAAAGTAAACGTGATTTGGTAATGTTCTGTCGTCACGCCCTGATTAGTTGAAAGCGTTTTCCTAACGGGCGAAACGTAAGCGCAGCTAATGGTTCTATTATTTTTACCTATATGGACGTTTTCAATTATCATGTCGAATTGACCGACTGTGTGATACCCAGTACTAGGTTTTATTTGGATGTTTTGGATATATAATGTGATTTAGTGGTGGTTTAACATTTGATAACGTTGTATAGTATATGCAGTCTTAATAATTGAATAACGATGATCTACTTTTAATGATACATTCGCATGGTAAAACAGAACATAATTCATTATTTTGGATGAGGAATAACATATTAAGATTTTGCAACATGTGCTGAAACAGCTTTTAAGGTATTGTTATTGTCAATGATCCTATTTAGTAGAACAACTCAAAACAAGCATTTTTAATTATATTAAATGTAATCTTCGATTTATGCTACGAGTGCTGGACTTTGAAATGCCCGCTGATTTAGTCTAGATGGAGGACAGCCGTCCTTAAAGGACGATGGCCTCGTCCTCCTGGTACTGCTTGTTCTTGCGCCGCCGGTTGGACTTAATCTTGCTAAGCACACTGTACGCCTGTTGGATCTCGATGAATCGCTGGTGGGCCTGGGCCCGCAAGCCCTCGTCCTTGACCTTGTCGGGATGGTACTCCTTGGAGAGCTTTCTGTACGCAGCTGTGATCTCCGCCTGCGAGGCGGTGGCACTCACGCCCAGCACCTTATACGAGTTCCGTTCGCCATCCACGTCCATGCTCTCGAACACCTCCTTCCAGGTCTCGTACCAGCCATGGTGCTGTGCATAGTTATAGGTGTCCTGCAGGGCCTGCTTCAGATCTGTCCACCAGGCGGAGGCCAAGAAGTTATGGATGGCCTCGTGGATGGGCACTTCGCCGCCGTCCTCGTCCGAAATGGTGCCATTGAAGTACAGGAAGCTGCCCCAGAAGGCGCAATAGATGACAACGGCGGTGGTCAGCTTGAAGGTTCTCTCTCCGGCGCTTCCACGTCGCGGTGGTGTCCTACGCCACTGCTTGGACAATCCATCAAAGGTCAATGCCGACACGAGTCCAGTGAGCAGCAGGGAGTAGGTCTCGTCGTATATCAGATACCTGGCCGGATAGGCCAAATAGGCGGCCAAAAGGCAGTGCCACCACACGCCCTGCTCCCGACCAATGTTGCCCACCAGCCAAACGCCCAGGGAAACGAAGAGCGGTATGGCCCAGTGCAGGAAGCTCAGATCCAAGCCGCCGACCAGCGTCTCCGGAATGGCCATGGAGCACACCTGACCGAACAGATGACCGACCATCACCTGGCCCACGAATCTCTTTGAGGAGTATGTCGGTTTCGGATACGCCTGCAGCTTGGCCACGAACATCTTGACGAATCGCGGATCCTCGTTGGCATCCCGCACATATTCGGGGATCAGGAAGAGCTCGCCCATCCATCCGATGCCCATGTAGCCGCCCAGAGTGCACCACCAAATGAAGGCGTGGCGATCGCGATGCAAATACAGATGATGCAGTCCGAAAATCCCGCCGAAAAGCCAGCACAGATAGGCAACCACAACCGATTTCTGGGGCGGCAGAACATTCACCTCCTTGTTTTTACCCTTGCCCTGGATCTGGCTGCCATTGGACTGCAGTTTCGAGGGTGATCCGCTGGGTGAGTCGTTGGTATTGGCCTTTCCCGCGGGGGTCATCGTCTGCTTGATGCCCATGGTGCTCCAAGGGGACTCCTGCAATAAAAAAAGAGGTTAAAAACTGCATTATACATTGGGTACTATGGAATTTCGAGAGCTTTGGGTGGCTCTACTTCAGTGGAGAAAACGAACTTTATATTTAGTAATGTCTGATTATAGGCAAACTTGGTGATTTACTATAAATTATGATATTAATTTGGGAGTCTTTTTTTCAAAGCAGATGTACGATTTTGTATTAGATTAGATTCTGCTAATAATGATATAGTCTGCAGATGGTAGAGTTATCATAAAAATAAATCAACTCCCCTAACATATTATTTTAAACAATATTTATACATATATGGAAGATAATAATAGCAGCTCGGTGTGAGATTTAGTGTAATATACCGGCTTTAACTTATTGAAGATCACTTAGACTAGTTTTTTATGTGAGACAAAATATATATGCAATGCTTAAAACAAAATAGAAAGATTTGCAGTTTCATAATTAGGTTCTTTATAATCCATATAAATAACAGAATTATAGGATTATAACTTGACTTTTTGGGTCACTTTCGGCAGGAGGTACTTACCCACACTCAATCGACCTCAATTTCTTGTGAAATTGTCGCTGCGCAGGCGCAACTTCTTGGCCACGACTGTAAGTACGGTAGAAAGAGAGGAGGCGAAAGAAGCGACGAAGAACTTTCTCTTTTCACAAATTCTACGCACGCAGCCACAACAAAAACAACAAATGGAACCACAAGCACAACAAATATTAAAACACGTTAACTGATGCGTTCAATGTAAAATTGTTCCAGTTTGATTCTCAGTGAAATAAAAATCAAAGCAACTAAAATAAAAGCAGCCGAAATAAATTTGCTGTTTTGCGGGCCGGAATTAAAAATTGAATAAAAATTCTGCTTTCAGTCAAGTGTGGCCAAAGTGTAACGCACAAAAAATACCACAGGTCTAAATGTACTAAAAAGTTATTTTGGTGGTATTATTATTATTGTACATTATTATACGTACATGAAAATAATTATCGAAAAAAGTAGTTTTAAATTGGTTTGTTATTTATATAAATTATTTTTAAATTTTTAAATAATAATAAAAATAAAATTTGATCAATTTTTTTTTACTTCATATATATATGAAATCCCATTTTCTCATAGAAACACGCATTTAAAAATGAAATACTTTTATTAATTCTCGTTTTTTGTTTTCCACTTAATATGGCATACTTGCATATTTTGCATGGCTTACATTATAAAAAGAATTTTTGTTTTTGATAATTTGACACATTATTAGAGCTTTTACGATAAACTTAGCCTATGATTAAAGTATAAATAAAAATCAAATTCATTGAGGTTACCAACCTAAAATTGTTATGAGAAATTGTTGATGGCAGAGGTCTAATGAAAATCTTTTGGAGATTTTAAAATCAAACATTTTGTGTCAAACATTAAACATGCGAATTAATATCTTGCCTTCTTCAAAACTTCTTCGACCTTCGAAATCTCCAGAAAATGATCAGCACACCTGCATACTTGCGTTGTAATACTTTCCTTTAGGATTAATAAATAGACGAGGCAAAAAAAAAAAAACACCTATCCGTTTAAGGGCTAACTTTCCGGAACCAGCTCCGGATTTAAGATGAGTGTAGTTGCTGGTCTTGAACGGTCGTCGCTTAGTTGTTCTTCTTCTTGGGCTTCTTGGGATTGCGGGAGCGCGACTTGGCCTTGCAGAGCGGACAGATGGGCGCATTCCGGTGGATCTGCTGGTGGCAGGACAGACAGGACTTCATGGGCGGCGGCTGCTGGCGGAGATTCACATTGAAGTCGGAGCGGAACGAGGGATGGTGGCCGATGCCGATGGAGGGCGATTGTTGGAGTCGATTGCTGGGTGGCGGCGGCGGCGGTGGTGCTGAGAAATCGCCCTTGCCCAGACGCACTGCAGCAGCGGCTGCGGCGGCGGCGGCAGCAGCACTGCCCGCTCCCGGCGGTGCGGGCGGCATGAAGGCGTGCCCTGGATTCCCGCCACCGGCTCCGCCGCCTCCCACGGATCCTCCGCCACCGCCTGCTCCTCCGCCACCGCCGACACCACCCTGGCCACCGGCCGAGGGCAAGGCGGTAACCGTGGCCTCCGGCATCAGCGGATGCCTGGCATGCGGACGGGCCAGCGATGAGTTTTGATTAACAGAGGCCGCTGCCGCTGCTGCAGCAGCTGCTGCTGCCGCCGATTGGGCAGCCACCTTGAGGAAGTTGGTCTGAAAGCGATCCTTCGAGATGGGGCTGCCCTCCTCCTCGTGCAGGTCCCGCAGGGGACTCAATCCAAGGTAGTCGCGCCGCATGTGATCGATCTGATACTTGAGCGCCAAGTACTCCTCGTACACCCGGTTGGCCATGTCAAAGGAGCGCGTCTGATTCTCCTTCGTCTGCTTGATGATGTTCTCCATGTCGTTGATGTCCGCATGGATCTGGCGCAGCTCCTCCACATGCGACATCTTCTCCTCGAGCAGGTGCTCCATCTCCTTGCGGTACTCCTCCAGGCACTTCTCCTCGTCGTCGCTCAGCTTCACCTCCTTGATGATCCGCACCTTGAGCTTCTCCAGGGACAGCGTCTTGTCGCGAATGTCCTTGATGGCCTCCAGTTTGGCGTAGTAGTGCCGCTCGTTCGAGCTCGAAATCTCGCTGGTGGCCATTGTGGATCCCAGACGCTCCGTGTGGTAAGTAATGTGTATTTTCGGAAGACTCTCGAGTGTTCTTGGTTGGCCCCCTCCCCTGGCCGAATGTTTATTTTGCACTTTTTCACTAGCCTAATGATTTCGGATGGGGCTTTTTGGCTGCTCCTTAAGCATCTGACGCAGTGGATTCAATTTGGGGCAGTAGTCCTGATCAATGGGCCGCTTTTAATTTAATTCTTCCCTTTTTTTTATTTTTTCGCTGCTCTGTTTTGTGTATAGTAGTTAGTGATGTGCAATTTTCTCAATGTCTTCGTTCTATCGATATAATGCATCGATAGTGCATCAATGTTCTAAGAAAAATCGGCGGTAAAAATATATCAAATCTATTACAAAAAAAGTTATTCTCGAAAATTCAAAAACATGTTGCTTTCGAAAATGATACTTCAAAAGTTTTCTTCGTTTAAATTCTTAATTAGTTTAAAGAGGTGACATGCGCAACACTAACAGTATGACCATCCTATCAGTTCGATTAGACACTGTCGAGTTGTCTATCAATGGTTGGCGCCAACTTTCAAATATAATATAATATATATATATATTATAAGCCTTATAATATAAATTTAAAGTTTATAAAGTGTACTGGTTATATTAAAACTTATAGAGCTACCATTGTTTCTAACAAAATAAGGTGAAAACTATGATTTTCAGTAATTCAACAGTTTCGAGGTTGTTAAAATGCTGATATTTCTGAATATAGAGTTTGTATGGAATAGCTGATAGCCAAAATTCAGCAATTTAATAGTTTTTAAAATTAAGTACGAAATTCACTACATAGGTCGCTGGACCGAAATATTGGTAAATATAATATAGTATATTATAATAAGCCTTATAAAATAATTTTAAGGGAAATAAAGTGTACTGATTACAGCTACCAAATGTTTTAGCAATTTCTACTCCTTGTATCAGGGACCGTAACGATTATAATTTTTATTTTAAAAATCACAAAATAACCATTATTTTTTTTTATTTTATAAATCAAGCTAGAAATAATTTTTGATTTTCATTTCAAAAGATCTTTGATAAGACTTATTTGTGATTTGTATTCAAGAAGGTCAAGGATACGAACTATTTTTGTTTTTTATGCAAATGCATCTAAAATGAATATTATTTGGGACTTTTTTTTAAACCAAAATAGAAGTCTTTTTATGTAACACCTTCAGTTACAAATATATTGTTAAAAACCTTCGCTTTTAGTTTATCTATTAGAAGGCTTATATTAAAAAAAAAACGCAATGGTTAATAAGGGTATTCTGTAAGCTGTTGCTGAAACGTTGAATTTGGTATTTAAATGGTATTTCCTAAAACTGAAGTGGTATTTATGGGTACTATTCTTCGGGCATATGGTATTTTCGAACGTTATCGGTGCGGTCACGCTACTGGTTGGGTGGTCGGATCGGTCGGAAAATCGGGATTGGGATTGGGATAGAAAAGCGGGCTTTGACTTGGGACAAAGAGTCTTGTTCTGGTCATGGTTTTCCATCCGCGAATTGTCAACTTTTGTTGCACACGTAAATGTTGTTGCTGGCAATAGCCAAAGCGATCGAGAGAGAGAGAGAGACGGATGCAAACAATGCGTTCTGCGCGTGTGTGAGTGAGACATTCCGCAAGTGATTCATTCCGCAAAAATAATAAATAAATAAATAAATAAAACGAGCGGTGCGAACTGGGGCGAAATGTTTGTGGAAATGTGTCAACAAGTTGGCTACGAAAAGTGTCTGTGCAATATCAATATGTGTGGGAAATCGTTTTGATTTTTGAACAACTCTTTATTTCACCCTTTGTTTTCGTTTTTTATTGTTGTGCTGTGTGTTGTGAATAAAAAAAGGTAACTTAAGTTAACCACGCATAAATTGCATACGAAATTTGGACAAGGAAAAAGCGAAAGGTAAAAGCGATTTTTAAGTGGATTTTTTGAAAGCCGACGTTTTGTTGGCTGTCTGTATTTGTAAGGTTTTTGTATCTCTCAAATGCGTTCTAATCAATTCGTCTCAAATATACGGGTAGTGTGTTTGGGCTGGTGGGTTTGGTTGATCTTTTTTGACACAGCTCGCTGCAAAATAATAGGAACACCCAAAATGCATTTACTGCACTATTAGTGGTTTTATTATTCACGAAATTTAAAAGGCTCAGATAATTGTAAAACATATTTTTAAAGATTTTTATATTATTTTTTTTAAATGATTGTTATTTTTTAAATAATATTCTTAATATACGTAAGATATTTTCAGACTACCTATCTAGTTCGAACTATTCCTTAAAGTATTTATTTACATATACAAAAATCTAAAACAAATATATTAAAATAGTATTTATAGATACTATAGAAACACTTAGAAATATTATAGAAACTCTTAAATTTAATTACTGGATCATTAGTGTTGTTATTATTTACGAAATTTAAAGTCTACCAGATAATTTTAATACATTTTTTCATAGATTTCAAATAATATTTTTTACAAATGATTGCTATTTTTTAAAGATTATTCTTAGTATACGTAAGATATTTTCGGACTAGCTAGCTAGTTCTAACTATTTCTTAAAGTATTTATTTACATTTACAAAAATTTAAAACAAACATATTATATTAACTGCTATTATCTTGAGCACATCTGTAAATACATGTGTATATATTTTGCTTCTAACTGCTTATCGCTCCCATTTGGCGATAGTGTGTGTGAGGGAGACAGGTGCCACCTGTTGCTTCTCTTCTCTATCTCTTTCCCCCGCCCTCAGCCCTCACTTTCCACGCATTTTGTTGCTGTTCTTAATTGTTTGGCAATTAAGTCAATTATAAACATATTAAGACAGCCGACACACATTCCCCGATTTAGTTTAGTTTTCAAATTGACTTTCGCAGACAAACCAATAACCCATCAATTCAGAGGGAAAAGTCACGAAATTGGGCCAAACAAATAGAATCGTTTTTAAGATCGCATAGCCATAATAATAAATAAATAAATACACACTCATAAGTTGTGGAGAGTATGTTGTAAATAAAATAACCCATGAATTCACAACTATTCTAAATTCTTTTGGGATTATTAGTTCCCTAATATATTATTTAGTATTTAATGTAAAATATTGCAGCTTTATAAAATATTTACTTACATAGTTAAATAACAACATAAAAATGTAGAAACTCAAACCTTTAAAGAATGTCTTTTGAAATATTATAAAAAAATTATAAAAAATCGCTATTGAAAATTTGTAAACTGTTTTATATAATATGAAGTACAACTTTGGCACTCCTCTCTCTTAAAATACTACTATCTCATATCATAATTTATTTTCCTTGCTGTTGAAACTTGACCGTAAATCTGTTTTCACTGCCAATATACATAAATGTCATAGCATATAGAATTTCTCTATTAAAGATCGCTGGCAAAAGGAGTAGCTCCACGTATTCCCCCTTTAATGCCATAATGGTAATCCAGGTAATCAAGTGTCTGGGACCTCTGCTACTCCTTCCCCTCCAACGATCACTAGGTAGACTCTTCAGTCTACCTGTCTTTTGCTTTTTTCTGTGTGTAAATCAAATCACAAATCGATGGCAACTTACATACGACAAAAAATGCTGTCAAACAACTTGGAAATCGAGTCGCGAGATCGCTTAAGCCCACTTTGCCCCCCGATTCTTCGGGCTCCGGTCTTATATAATTGGGGCCATGGAAGCGTTAAGTCGAGTGTGGAACTATCTGTGCCCGTTTCCTCCAGTTTTTTTGCTTTTTGCACCATGAATACGATCCGGGAATGAGGGACGAACAGTTAACTCAGCTTATTTTTTACTGTCGCAGCTCTTATCGCGCTTATAAACATAAACAAAAACAAAGCTCGAACGCAGTTTATGAATCACACAGACATACATTTGTACAATGTACTTATATGTACATATATGCATGCATACTCGGAGAAAATATTATATTATCTCTATCCTATATCATCGATATCACTCGTAATATCAATATTATCAATATGTATTATCTTAAGTATTTTACATTTTGTACTATCAATTGTTTTTTATAAGTTAAGTCTTATTAATTTACTATACTCAAAAGTTCAAATATTTGTAACGCAGTTGATATTTGATGATGGTGGATTGTTTTAAACTAAAATGTCACAAATTCTTTAGATTTATTTTGGCGTACTATTGTATTATTGGTATTAAATATTAATATTTTACATTCTGTAATCCACTTTTTTTAAGCTTACGTCGTATTAATTTAATTTCTTTAATACTACATTAATATTCCCAGATAAAAACGATTACTACATTACTACATTAATATTCCCAGATAAAAACTATTACTATACTTAAACTTTCAAGTATTTGTAACGAAATTGTTTTTTGATGATCGTGTAATTTCTTTCGAACTAACAAGTCGCAAATTATTTGGATTTCTTTTGGTGAATGAATTTGAATTATCTTAAGTATTTTATTTTTTGTTATATAAATTGTTTTTTATAACTTACGTCTTATTAGTTGTAATTTTTTTAACACTTCATTAATATCCCAAGATGTGTAATTTCCTTCAGGCTAAGATTTAAAATAAAGTTCTTCAGATTGCTTTCGGTGTACTATCGTATAACCATTGCACTTGGTCCATGGAAACTGCTGTAATTAGCAAAACAACAATCCAACAAAAGAAGAAAAGCATAAATAAGTAAGGGGAGAACGCAAGTGATTCATGCGAGTAAATGACGATCCAATTGCAAATGCGCATGAATGCATCACTTTATTTGCATGCAAACATATAAATATGAATTAAGTCCGTCGGTTTATATATTGCATATATATAGTTAGGTATATTTGGCCAGGCTAAATATTATCGCAACGGAAGTATGCCTTATTAGATCTTATAATTGCGAAAAATATTAGAGTAGGGAAATATGATAATCGATATATATGTATCAACGTTGGCTTAAATCAGCTCAAAATGGATTTTTAGTCATGCCAGTTGTTATCAAAAAAATAACTTTCGAAATGAAAAACTATTTTATAAGTTAGAAATCAGAGTGGCCTTTCATATTTTATAAAAACTAGAAGCTTTAAACTTATAAAGCCATACACTCAAAACTCAATTGAAAATGCTTTGTAAATATTGCCAGAGATTTTGAAACCGTTGATAATATTGAAAACAATGACAAGCTGATAAGCTTTAAAGTAAAGCTTTAAAAGAAAATAATCTTGTGACATCAATAAAGAGAGATTTCTGAAAAGTACTATTGAAATCAAGAATGCATTTACTGCTTTTATCGGAAAATATCCATTGAAATGACCTATCTGGACTTTCAGTTTCGTTTTCAACAATGCGCACTGATATATTCCATTGGGGGAATCAATCAAAATAATTGCAGTTTCCATTTTGTTGATAGAGCAAGAGTTTTGATTTGTGTATGGATTCCACCATAATTCCAAAGAGCCACCAGTCATTCATGATCTATACCGGCACTCAGCGCTATATACACTGGTCGGCATATGTATTTTGACAAAATAAAAGTTAAGTATACTCATAACTTGAATTTACTTCTTGTAAACTATAGGCATCAATGGAAAGGTAATTTCAATGCCGCTTGAATGATACAATACATTTCTTTACCCATTCAGTACTTATTGAAAAGGACAAATTTGTGTAAATCAACTTTTAAATTTTTTTTTCAAACTTTTTTCCTCGACTTGAAAACTTAAACTTTTTGATGCAAAAAGTTTCTTCAAACAAAAATAATAGTAACTGCAAAAAGAATTTTTCAAAAATCATTTTCCTTATATTTTTTATGATTTTTTGAAGGTGACAATGTCGGAAAAAATTTGTATGAAAAAGAGAAAAATATGGCTCAAATGCCTGTTTTTAAGCATTTTCAAAAATTCATAAAAAATATAAGAAAAATGATTTTTGAAAAATTCTTTTTGCAGTTACTATTGTTTTTGTTTGAAGAAACTTTTTGCATCAAAAAATTTAAGTTTTCAAGACGAAGAAAAAAGTTTTTAAAAAAAATTTAAAAGTTGATTTACACAAATTTGTCCTTTTCAATAAGTACTGAATGGGTAAAGAAATGTATTGTGTCATTCAAACGGCATTGAAATTACCTTTCCATTGATGCCTATAGTTTACAAGAAGTAAATTCAAGTTATGAGTATACTTAACTTTTATTTTGTCAAAATACATATGCCGACCACTGTAATTATCATTGTTGGTTGGCTCGACATTGTTATCGCTCTTTCTGCCTGGCCACTAAAAATACGAGCGATATCTGAACAAATGAGTATATATAGGGAGAGAGTTTTATACTATGAGGGGTATATGCACAAGGTACAATTCGTAACCATCTCACCACACTAAAGTGTGACACATTTTTGTTCTATCTATGAGGACGATAAATAGAAAACAAATAGTTAAAACAGTTTCCAACACATTTTCCAGTTAGTAAATAAGACTATAATAGATATTTATTTTTTAGATTGCAGAAACATACAGTGGTCGGCATATGTATTTTGACAAAATAAAAGTTAAGTATACTCATAACTTGAATTTACTTCTTGTAAACTATAGGCATCAATGGAAAGGTAATTTCAATGCCGTTTGAATGATACAATACATTTCTTTACCCATTCAGTACTTATTGAAAAGGACAAATTTGTGTAAATCAACTTTTAAATTTTTTTTAAAAACTTTTTTCTTCGTCTTGAAAACTTAAATTTTTTGATGCAAAAAGTTTCTTCAAACAAAAACAATAGTAACTGCAAAAAGAATTTTTCAAAAATCATTTTTCTTATATTTTTTATGAATTTTTGAAAATGCTTAAAAACAGGCATTTGAGCCATATTTTTCTCTTTTTCATACAAATTTTTTCCGACATTGTCACCTTCAAAAAATCATAAAAAATATAAGGAAAATGATTTTTGAAAAATTCTTTTTGCAGTTACTATTATTTTTGTTTGAAGAAACTTTTTGCATCAAAAAGTTTAAGTTTTCAAGTCGAGGAAAAAAGTTTGAAAAAAAAATTTAAAAGTTGATTTACACAAATTTGTCCTTTTCAATAAGTACTGAATGGGTAAAGAAATGTATTGTATCATTCAAACGGCATTGAAATTACCTTTCCATTGATGCCTATAGTTTACAAGAAGTAAATTCAAGTTATGAGTATACTTAACTTTTATTTTGTCAAAATACATATGCCGACCAGTGTATACCTTTATATATATTTATATAAAATGTATAATCTAAGAAAATTATTTTATTTTCCAAGCCTAAAGCTATGAAACGCACTGTACTCAGAATTGGGTAGTGGAATATGGATTGATGAGTGTGAGTGGCAAAACAATTGATTCACTTGGTCAGCACTATACTATACTATACGAGTTCATATTCTCCGTTGTGTGAGAGAGTGAAATTTGAAATTCGATTAATCATCGAAGAGAAGACACGAAAAGCGACGTAGAAGTAGTTCTAGTTGATATTCCCGGAAAACAATATAGGATCCCATCCAATGTGAGTCATCCATCAAGTTCATTCATCCAACTTATCCGGCGCAATAAGCGAAGAGTAGAGCCCCAGCGACAATAAACGCAACAATGGATTCGTTTAAACTTTAAACGTTTATAAACAAAATCATCGAGGTTAAGGGAAGTGGACTTGTGGAGGAAAACAACTCCCATTTGAAGTGGGGCGACCACTTAAGCGACAACGACAGCAATTCCCGGGCTCCCCAGATGGTCCATCCCATCTGAACTGATCTGATACGATCTGACATGGTCTGGTTCGGAGCCCCCACTTTGGACTCTGTCGAGAGTTGAAAAGTTCAGGGAACTGCAATGGAGGCACGACAAAACAATGGGAGGCCCCGAGGAATTAAGATCGTCAATGGAGTAGTGATGTAAACAAGTCTCAAATGCCAGATCCTTCACTCGTAAAAATGTTTGCGATATGAAAAATGTATTGATGTAATTGAGAAATGTATTAAACATTCTATGGAGAAGTGTATTATTTTATGAATGAATTTATAAACATTCAACCCCTCATTTATTTATTGTAACATGAGATTTCTTTAAAATAAGCTTCTTAATGAGAACTGTACTGTTTATTTGTGATTATTAAAGCCCCCTAATTCCCTTGCTATTTATTTTTCTTAAAATTGGCTGACTTTTTGTGCTGGCAGTCGAAAATTTGCTGATAATTGCGCTCAAGCTGCTTGGATAATGTTTATTCAAATCTCTGTTCAATCCCAACTGAATAAATAATCGGCTCAAAACGCTGACTTTCAAAGCGGAAAGTGAAAGCGCAGCTGTGAGTGGGGGGAAAATTTATGATGACCGATCGAAGAGGCGATTGTTGATCGTCCCAGAAGAAATGCAAACACGTGTCTTTAATTTCCGCACTCTCAGCGCTTATAATTGTTTATTTGCCTCGTTGGCACTCATTATGTGGCCACTTACAAAATTGCAAATACTTAGGCATAATCTAAGCGTAAATTATAAATCTAAATAAATTATGAGCTAATTGTTGGGTCTGTCTAACTCGAGTAGTCCAGCCGCCTTCGGGCGAGGGCCAATCGAATGAGTCTGCGCTGCTCCAGTTCCTGCAGTTGCTGCTGGACGAGCAGGCGATGCAGTAGCTCCACTTTGGCGTACTCCTGGGCCTTCAGTTGCACCCTCCTCTGCTGCTCCTCCGCAAAGGCCTCCATGGTCCTGGTTATCGCACTGGAATGCCTGAGTGGCTCCTCCTGCTCCTGTTTTGTGTGGTTCCAGCAGTTGATCTGGATGAACTGCAGCAGTAGATGGATCAGATGGCTCCAGAAGGTCAGTGAGGATTGATAGAGCTCGGACAGGCTGGAGGACATGTCGATGGTTCGGTTAACTGGTGAGGAGTGTGAGGTTTCAAGTTGATTTTAGGTTTTATATACTAGAGGGGGTTACCAAGGAATCTCGGGGAGGTAGGTAGCAGAACTTAAAGGAGTTACCTGTAAGACATAAAGTTCTTTGGGGTTAACCCTTTAATCCCCAGGTAAACCTGGAAGTCAAACAGGAATTAGGTTAAAACCATGATTCTACCATATGTGGGATTTGACGGATTTACCCTATAAGGCTAGTAATATTTGAAGTTATAATATGGATCAAAAACACTTTATTACCTTAGAGTTACTACAAAAGTCATGTTTTTGCTGCTTGTTTTATAGGTTCTACCTACTTATATATTGCTGGTTTCGATTTTCTGGGTACTTTCAATTACTTACCAGAATAGAGATATTTCTCAAAAATATCTTTTCGAGATAAAGTAATCCAGTAAAGCGATCAAGCAGCAACAAAAACTTTGTACACAACATAGATTATAATAATAATAAAATTATAAAAATATAAAAATAATAATTAATATTATCTGAATCATTAACACAAAAAAAACCGCTGCTACATCTTTATTAAATGAGCGATGTGTAGTATTATCTATGTATAACCAAGATGATGAAATATCTATTGATTCAGTTATTTTCCGTATTTTTTAGGTTCCGCCATGGAGCCGGCACGCCCTGTGCCCGCCCCCCGCCGTCTTTATCCGGAGCTGCGTCCCGCCAACTACGAGAACATAGAGATCCGGCCACCTAATAGTGGAGGAAACAATATAAACAATAATAACATCAAGAAACTGAACATAAATGCCGAGAATCTGCACGGAAATCTGGCGGAGAAGAAGCTGCCGTCGAGTGGGCAAAACAAATTGATCCTGCAGGAGAACAATTCGGACAGTCAGCAGCCAATCTATGGTCCGGATGCCAATGAGAATGTCCAGGAGCCAGTGTATGCGACACCAAGACCTGCGCCACGCCAGCGATTGCCCCGAGCAGAGGATCCGGATGCGGATCCGGAGGACGAGGATGAGGTGCCGCTGAGGATTGTGCGAGCGGCGCCACAAGTGCCGCCCAAACCACTTAACATACCGCTCGACCCGCGGGCCTCGATCTGCAGCGAGCTGTCCACCACCAGTGTCCAGACGTTGGGCAGGGCTGACGAGGATCGGGAGGGATCGCGGTACGCATCCAATGCGTCGCTGGACTGCAGCGAGAGCTCGCACAGCGGCAAGTTCAAGTCGCAGTCACCTGGGTACGTAGACGCCATCGATTCATCCATTCCGCAGTCACCGGATCCAAGCGGGGAGGATCCACAGGCAGAGTCATCCGCAGAACAGTCCTCCGCCTCCGGCAGCCAAGATGGCGACGCTGACAAGTAAACATTGACCACTGTTTCCACCCTTTGCCTTGCACTCTCCTTAGTTTTTTGATGGGTTTCCCCTTTGTTTTTTGGTTCGAATTGGAAATTAACAATATACAAAGCTCATATTTGGTATTTGGCTATATAAATGGTTGATTATAACATTTTTAAAAATATTATTTTGTAGTTATCCCATTTTAATACAAATATTTTAGACAAATATTAAATATATCCTTAGTTTTTTGATGGTTCGAAATGTTTTTTTGTTTCGAAATGAAAACTAACAATGCACAACGTTTATATTTGGTATTTGGCTGTATAAATGGCTGATTACAACATTTTTTTAAAATATTTTTTTGTAATTATCCCATTTTAATACAAATATTTAAGACAAATATTAAATATTTCCTTAGTTTTTTGATGGGTTCCCCTTTGTTTTCTGTAGTTTATATTTCGTATTTGGCTGTATAAATGGTTGATTACAACATTTTTTAAAATATTACTTTGTAGTTATCTCATTTTAATATAAATATTTAAGACAAATATTAAATATTTCCTTAGTTTTTTGATGGGTTTCCACTTTGTTTTTTGGTTCGAAATGGAAACTAACAATATACAAAGTTTTTATTTGGTATTTGGCTGTATAAATGGATGACTACATCATTTAAAAAAATATTTTTTGTAATTATCCCATTTTAATACAAATATTTTATAACAAATATGGAATATTTCGGTGCACTCAGAAATAACTTTGGCTGGAAGTACACTTTTTTCAAGGCAAATGTAGTTCGCACAAAACATTATAAAATAATTAAAAATAATATTGAACATATTTCAATACTTGTAGTAGATATATTACACATGTTTTCTATCTGTGCTATGACGGTTTCATTGGTTTTGATGTTTTTAAGTTTTGGTTATGGTTTCATTTAATGTGCATCACTAAAGCAAAATTAGCTCTAAGTAAATATTTGAAGGCAAAACGAGCATTATAAAATAATCTCATTTTTGTTTCGGCGTTGCTATACAAATGTGCCACAATTTTTATCGGTTTATTTGGTATTTTGGAATATTATGGCTTATCGACAATTTTTGAGGAAGTTAAAAGCGTATTTTTAAATAGAGGAAGTCTTAATGTGGAATATTTTACATAATGGAACCCAAGGAGACAGCTGTTTCCCAAATCATTTGCGTATCACTTCCATTATCTAGCGACTATATTGGGACTAGGATAAACCCCCGAACTGGTAACATCCCTTTTGATTAATGTACGTTCCAGCGGAAATGTAGCGTGTGCCCCTGTCTTCTCTCTATTTCTGGGTATTTCTTTCCGAGATCACTTCCGCCGCCCCCTCCATCGGTAAATCAAGTTGGGGCCGTCAAGAGATCCGTCCTTATAAATAGCCTAGCGTCTGTTCAAGATCAATGACAAGCGGTGGCTAAAAATAGAGGATCGGAAAATCTTAAGATCGTTTTTCACACTCCAATCGGAGTTTTGTGTGGTCGAAAATGGTTTTCAAGATCAATCGTTGGGGATTCGCGTTGAGGGAAGGAACAATCTGGGAATCGTTTGAAAATAAACAAAGCACTTAAAGGTATAAGGGAAAAGCGAAATATTTATACTTTGGGTTATTTTCTCCCAACCTCTTTTATTAACTCACTTACTTAAAATACTTTTTACAAATTATAGGTATATTTTTTATGGGTAAAGGGAAAGATTTCTTGATAAGATTTTCCTTGGTTTTGGATCTTTATTTATTACACTAAACGTTTACTCAAACCTTTTTTGACAAGTATTTTAAAGAAAGTCTCTTACTAATGGTAATATTAATAATTACCTTGGTTTGAAGACTTACTCCCCCCTTTGAAATCTAAACCTTTTGTGGTCTAACAATTTTTACTTGTTTTCTTGGATTTTTTTTTACTAACCTTCGGGATCGGGATACTTTTAAGTACCCAAAGCCGAAATAACTAATGGATCATTTGCTCCTTACCCTTAGCAACCTGCTGCGGTCGCTGGGCACCACTTCCAAACTGCTGGGCGAAGCCATCGGCGAGCGGATCCAGTTCAAGGCCAAGGGAGCTAAGAAGCGGCTGGACAGGAACCTGAAGAGCTCCACGGAGGCGATCAGCACCCTCGGCGCGGACGCTGGCCGGAGTTTGAAGCACGCCGGCAAGAGATTCGGCTCCAATTTCAGTCTGGGCAGGACTCGGGACAAGGCAGAAGTCGGCGGAAAGGCGGAGGAATCGGCGGAAATGGATCTGGACAGGAGGCGGACGATGCCCAACACGGAGGTCTTCAATGCCATACAGTTCTCGAGTCCACTCAACCGAAACGGTGGTCTCTCCGATTTGCGGGAAAGCGAGACAAAGCTGCAGAAGGAGGCGGAGGAGGAGGATGACGGCTGCTACGAGGTGCCCAAGACGCAGGGCAAGCCGCCCAGCTACGACGAGGCGCTGCGGTCACGTCCCTCGCCCAGTGCCTCGCCACTGGCCAGGAATCTCGCCCAGGAGGCCGCCCAACAGGTGCAGTTGCGCAGCCAGCGCCAGCTGAGCACCAGCTCCTCGAACGGCGACGACTCGCCGCGCCTGCCCATGCCCGCCTTTCCGCCACCCCGGCTCTCCCAGCAGCCGGAGAAATTCCGCCTGGACGCACTGCAACCGCCGGTGCGTCAGAAGCGGCGCAAGAACTACGAACACATCGAGCTGCGGCGTCCGCCCGTCGACTCCGCCCAGCTGGAGGAACTCAATCGGGCGGCAGCGGCCGCGGAGCGCGAGGAATCCCTAATGATCTCCGCCAAGAATGCCGAAGAGGAGGCCAAGGCCCCCAAGCCCGAACGCAGCGATTCCTGGGAGTTCTACGGCGAGGACGAGAACGAGGAGGACGACGAGGAACAAGAGGAGGGCAACTCGTCACCCGAACCGGTGTACGCCAACCAGGAAGCCACCTACGGCAAGCTCTTTGAAATGGCCACCGCAGGCAGCAGTCGCAGCAATGTGCTGACCCCCAGTCAGGTGGCGGAGCAGCAGCAGCTGGCCTGCATCACCGAGGACGCGGAGTTGGATTGCCGCGAGGGAGCTGTGGGCGGAGTTCCGCTGCCATTGGAGCTCATCGAGGAATTCGACCCGCTCAGCAGCAAGAGTTCCACCCTGGCCAGGTCCAACAAGAGCAACGAGCTGCTGCTGCTGGAGCATTTGCTCGAGGAGGACACCTACGGCACGGTGAAGGCGGAGCAGGACGACGTGAGCATGTGCACCTCCGAGGAGGAGCCCACGACGTCTGTTGCCACGACAACGAAGCCACAGCAACCACAGATCGTGCACCAGAATGCCCACCTGCTTAGCGACAGCATGGAGAACATGCTGGACTCGGACCAGGAGCGGATCCGGGACGAGGAGCGGGCAAAGCCCTATCTCAGCCGAATGCCAGAGGCGTCGAGCAAGGGCGGTGGACCAGTGGACTTGGCCAGTGCCTCCAGAAACCGCACCAATTGGTTTGTGTCAGAAAAGGCGTGTGGCTCTGAGACAGCAACACCGTCCGGCTCCAAAACCACACCGCCCATCGAGGGCGACAGCCCACCCACCTACCTGGAGGCCATCGGAGGCAGCAAGGATGCAGCCGGCAGTCAGGAAGGTCGCTCCACCATCGGGTCTCGCATCCGGCAAACCATGAACGCCATCTCCAACGTGAAGCTGCGGATGGACGCCATGAAGCGGAAGGCCAGCTTTCGGGGAGCCAATCAGCGACAGTCGGACGTCCGGGTGGCCCTCCAGATGGTGCCCCGACCCAGTCTGTCGCCCCTGCTGGTCCGCTACGAGGGTCCGCTGGTGCGCTTCCCATCCGGCGTCGTGGAGGATATACTCAAGGAGATGCAGAACCGAAAGGCCATTCTCAGGGAGCGCCAGTTTCAGACGTTCCTCGACCAGGAGATGAAGACACCCCGCGAGATGATACCCCTGGACACGATCACCACGCTGCAATGCGTGAGCAACAGCCGCGTCACGGACACGGCCACCCATTTCTATTGCTTCGAGATCACCACGTCGCAGCCAAAGAACGGCAATGGAGCCGGCGACACAATGTCCTCGAATCCCAATCTCCTGATGACCAGCAGCTCGTCTGGCAATGTTAAGCAGCAGCGGGTCTCGCATCTGTATGGCGTGGGCAAGGAGTCGGAGCGCGGCGTCTGGATGCAGAAGATCCTCGAGAGCCTGACCAACAGCCTGCCGGTGAAGTACACCTGTCACTACTATCGAGCTGGATGGTGTTACCTCAAGGTGAGTACTTAGCTTCTGCAACCTGAACTTATCAGCAGTCTCTAATTGACTTAATCCGCAGAACTCCATCACCTCAGAGTGGAGTGGCACCTGGTTGGTGCTCCGCAAGAGCCAGCGACGCCTGATCTTTGTGACCGAGGCCAACGGCAATGTGGAGAAGATGGACCTGCGCAAAGCCCGCTGCATAGGTAAGGGATCCTTGAGAGCAAACCAAATAGCCGGCCCAATCTAAATGCATGCTTATCTCGCAAAACAGTGCTGAAGGAGAGCGACGAGTCCATTGACAATCTGCACGTGGAGAGCGGTCCCATGCTGATGATCGACTGTCCACCGTACGCCGTCTACATGATCATGAGCTCCGCCCGGGAGACGAAGATATGGCGGCACATCATTCGGGAGGTGGCCCACAACAATGGCTTCTCGCTGGGCGATCAACAGCTAACGCGCTACGATGTGCCCGTCATCGTGGACAAGTGCATCAACTTTGTGTACATCCACGGCTCCATGTCGGAGGGCATATACCGCAAATCCGGCTCGGAGAACTCCATGCACAAGCTGATGAACGCCTTCCGGGCAGACGCCTTCAATGTGGAGATCACCCGCAACGAGTACAACGAGCACGACGTGGCCAATGTCCTGAAGCGCTTCATGCGCGACCTACCCGAACGATTGCTGGGCAAGCTCACGGACAGCTTTGTCTTTGTCACGGAACTGGCGGTGGCCACCGAGAAGATCCCCATCTACCGGGAGCTGCTCAACAGGCTCTCGGCCATTGAGCGCGAAACGCTTCGCCGGATTGTGGGCCACCTGGTGTTCATCAGCTCCCAGCAGGCCAAAAACAAGATGAGCGTCCAGAACCTGACCATGATCTGGGGTCCCACGCTGCTGGCTAAGAAGGTAAAGAAGGGTTTGGGATTTAAGGGGAGGTGTGATGTGAGCAATCTTAAAAGTGGGTGCTGGAAATAAGTACCCCCAAATAGTAAAACGAATTAAGTCCGAACATTTTGGGTATTGTTTTTATCTTTATAAATGTAATAACACCCCGAACTTGTTTTAGGTGTTTTTAAAGATTAAAAAAAAATTATTTATATATATTACAATAACCGAAAATTTACGAAAAACGTATAGTACAAAGCTAAACTTTCTTATACAAAAATAGAGTCATAAATATTTCTATTGTCATTATTACTTCTTAACATGTTACATAGACTGTTTTACTAAAAATCATAGATTCTCGGTAGGAATGCAACGTTTTTAAATTTAAATAATGTGCCTACCTCGTCAAAATGTCAAGTGAAATATCATTGAAAAAGTAATTGTAAAATATATATAGTAGTTCTTCAAAGTCCCATAAGATATATACTTACCATTAAGTAAGTTATTTACGCTTCTAGTTAGTAGTGAAATGATTTACTATGGAAGGCATACATATATATATCAGATAGAATTGGATTGAAGCAACACCCTTAAAAAAGGTTGTTTATTGCATTACCTTAACTTATATATTACCCACATTCCAATCCACAGAGCGACGAGCTGATCTACTCACAGAAGGAGGCGGATGTGCTGAGCGATCTGATAGTCCTCTACAAGAATCTATTCCCCTGCAGTGCCGATGAAATGGTGAGCTAACCAAAAGTTTGATTCATACATTAGAGTTATAGTTAAATTGTATATTCCATGCAGAAACGGGAGCAGGCCATGCTGGCATGTCTGCAGAAGTATTATGCGGCTGCCGAAACGCTTAAGGATGCAGTGAAGCAGTCTGGGGACATCAAGATCTGGATCAGCCTGAATCCCAATCCTGACAACAAAACAGAGGTGAGACTTAAGACCAGTTAACCACGGCAGTGGAGAGCCTTATCAATTTGGTTTTCATTTCTGTGAGCAGGAGAAGACGCAAGTGAACGCCACCATTTCGCCCACGAAGACCGCCTACGAGCTGTGCCGCGAGTACTCCGCCAAGATGCAGCTGCCCACCCACCAGTTGACCCTCTACGAGGTGATCCTAAACGACAGCCTGGAGCGACCGCTGCACCACGACACCAAGGTGTTCGATGTGATCCTGAACTGGTCCTACTGGCCGGAGGAGGATCGCAAGCACAACTATCTGGTGGTGCGTCCGGTTGAGATGCTGCGCGAGATCCAGCGAGCGGTCAAGAATCTGGCCACCGTAACGCCCGGCAAGGAGCTGCGCTTCGCCGACTCGCGGACAAAGACCTTCAAAACGCTGCAATGCGAGCTGCGGGACGGAAAGATTGTGGTGTCCAAGAAGGACAAAAACGACAAGACAACCATCGTCCGGGAGGTCTTCCTGCAGAGCAGCACGGCCTACTTGGGTTGCGAACGCAAGCGGGACTTTCCCTGGAGTTGGGCCATCACCTTCGTGGAGCGTACGCAGGCGCAGATCATGAGGTGGGCTTTTGGACAGGTCTTTAAGTTTACTTAATTAACCATTTCTCTGCCCCACAGATCGCGTGATGCTCCGTTCATTGGTCACGTCCTGGCGGGCAGCGAGTGGGTGGATCGCACCATCTGGTACTCCAGCATCTGGTACTGCCTGTACAGGGACAACATCCTGCCGCCGGCGGAGATCATCATCAAGTAGTAGTGGGCCCCTCTCCCAGCTGCCAAACATAGTTTAACCTTGCTATGCTGTCTTGTGCATTTTTTTCTGTAGATATTCTGAATTTATTCGCGATAATTAGTGAATATATACATTTAGCAATTTTTTTTACAAAACATTTTGAGAGTTTTCCAATATTTCGAATAGGTTTTTCATTTTTTTTGCAACATTTTCTGTATATAATCATGTTCTCTTTAAAACCAAATTGTACATAACCTTAAGGAATTTTAATTTGTATCATTAAGTATATGCCATTTGTCTTCAACATAGCTCGTTCCCTAAAATATCTACCGTTTTAATAGATATGAGTTAGACACGGCCACGCAGAGCATCAAATTTTAGCCTAGTTACTGTTTTCGTAATGTCTGATGTAATTTTTATACGTATTCGATTCAATTGGTCTTGCATTTATGTATTGCTTATTTACATTTGAAGCCATTCAATTGATTGTCTAGACAATCCAGAGTTTATCAGTAAACAATAAAATTCATTTACAAATATTTCGTCAAGTGTTTTTATGTTTTTAAAGTGTTCCCAAGGTATAACCTGGCTAAAATGGGGACATACAGCCGAATGAGACATTTCTGATCCTCTAAACTATATATATTATTCACGAGTCCGTCCATTTGGTGGGCATAGGGAATATCTCTTCTCTGGGCGTAGAATGTTTTATAATTTCAAAATTTTGAATTTTGCTATTTAAAATTAAAGCAACTGTATGATATAGCTGTCATAGGAACTATTAAAATTATCCCTCCATAAAAAAGTAATTTTTATACTTTCCGGTAAGTCACCAATTAAAAACGCAAACACATTTCATGAATATCACTAAAATTTTGCAAACTTTGCATTTTATTTCTGTTTCTTTTTTTTGCTGTTTCATTTTGTAGATTTACTTTTTCGAGAACATTTTTTTTTCTTTTTGCTTGAACTTCACATACATAGTCGATTTTGTTGTTTGTTGTACAATACATAAAAAGAAATATGCGTGTTATGTATCTATAATATATATATATATGTATACGCTTGCTATTATGTAAATATATAGTCGTATAGGGGTTGTTAAGTATATTGATCAAGTAAACATGATTTGACTAACTTTACTGTGTTCCTTGGGTTAGACTGAGATGGGGTACAAAAGCAGGGATCTGAAAGAGAAAGCGAGTGTGTGGGTGAGTGGTGGGCGGAGGGGAAGGTGGGTGGGGTGGGTTGTGGGTTGTTGGTTATTGGTTATTGGTTGGTGACTACGAATCTAAACCTCAGCTGGATGGAGGACAACAAATTTCGGACATACTCTTAATCGGTATCAATATTTTTACACTAACTAAATGTACAAATCAACAAACGCCAAAAGTAGGACCTCAACACGGTTAGGATCGGCACTCAAAGATCGGGTCTATATATATATACATCAAGTGGGGCCGCGCGAGCCATAGTGAGAGAGAGCAGGACATACAGATTTTTGCTTTTATTTTAACGCATTTTTCTTCTTTTAGCTGCTGCGACATTTGAAGTGCTGGCAAAAGTCTAACCTAGTCGTTATATAGTTAGCATATGATATTATATATATATATATATATAACTAGAGGGGGGCACTGGGCCGCTCAAACTATCAACAAGTATTCTAACGTTAGCTCAAAAAAAATAATATAATCCATTAATATTAAGTAATAAGAAGAAAATTAAACAATCGTTACAATTGTTGTTTAGGGGCCGCTGGACAGGATTGGGAGGTGGTGGCGTGTACGCGGTCGTTGCCGGTGAGTGTAATGGATGGATGGTGGTGCAGGTTGGTTGATTGGTTGGATGAGTGGGCGCTTCTTCCAAAACGGATAAGTAGTAAAATGCTTAGACGTATAAATAGGCTCTCCTAATGTTAGTATGTAATAATCACATTGACTGCCGCCATTGCCTGTTCGCCGCCTGCCCTCTGTTCCCTCCTCGGTGTCTGCGAAGGACTACATGTGATGCCACTGCGTCACCGCCACATTGGTGTTGTCGTTTAACCGGGCGATCTCCTCGTGCAGCCCATGGCCCAGCCATTGCAGGAAGATCCTGCTGTAGGCCGACTGGCAAAGCCGCAACGGGTTTCCCCGTCTCAGGCCCTGATCCGTCTCGCCGTACTCGTCCAGGTACGGTGGCTGGACGAAGCATCCCTTGCCCCGGCCCAGGTAGACCACCTGGCAGTCGCGGATGCGTAAGAAGATCCCAACCTCGGCGCCACAGGCGTGAGCGTGATGGGTGCACGCACCCACAGACAACTTGCCCAGCTCCGGCTGGCAGCAGTACGACTGACCGCACAGGATCGACCCGCAGATCAGACACATTGTCGGCGTCTTCATCTCCTCGCGCTCGTTGTTCGGACAGAATATGTCCGACACACTGTTGATCAGATCGCTGTAGTCATCGTACAGCTGCTTCAAACGCGGCAGCGGGCGCAGACAGGGCTCTAACATCACGGACCGACGAACCTCCGGCTGGCAGCGCTGCTCCACCTCACGGGTAATGTCCGGATGCGAGGCGAACGAGTGCATCATCGTGGCGTAGACCGTCTCCATGTCAAAGTACACGCCCAGCTGAGGGTCTAGGCCCAAGTACTGGCACATCAAGTCAAAGCGATCCGGCTGATCTGTTGGAAACGTGTCCGGGAAATCCACGTCGGTGAGACAGCGATAGAACAGGCAGGCGCAGCGCAGGAACGAGCTCATCTGACGCTGCACGTACTCGAGGAGAAGGACCAAATGATGCAGTTCGCATGGTATCACCACTGTCTGCTCTTGCTGCTGATTCTCATCCTTGAGCTCCTCCGCCAGCTGCTTCTGCATGTTCTTCTGTAACACTCTGGCGGGGATGTTGTAGCGGCGATAGAAGGATATTATATTGTCCCGAATCCTGTCCGGCAATTGTTCCAAGTAGTCGGATACCGATTGATTGGCCTGGGGCATTTCTTGGGCTGGTTTGGCATTGGGCGTTTCTTCTGCTCGTTTGGCCTGCTCCTTATCCACATCAAAGCAGAGGACCGCCTTGGTCAGGTGGGCCAGGAACATAATCTGCAGGATGTAATAGTCAAACATGCTGCCGCTAGGTATGATGGTTTGAGCGGCTGTAGAAGGGATGGAAAACCAAGTGAATTACTGCCCCTTAATGGATGAATTTCAAACTTACCATTATCGGCGGTCATCAGATTGAGCACACCGAACTGGAACGGCACTAGCACGCGGAAGGAGTCCCACTCGAGTACACTGGTTCCCTTCTGATTAAAGATGGTGTCCAGCATACGGGCGGCGAACTCCGCCTGGGATCGCATCGACGGCGGCATCGGAAGATCGCCCGTCCTATTCGCAGCCGAAAAGCGCGAGCACGCTCTCACCAAATTGGTGGCACAGCTCTGGTGCCGCATAGGTAGCTCGGCCTTCAGCGGCTTATGGACCTCGAACAGATAGATCTCCAGCGCCTGCAGCGTGTAGCTGCATGTGTCCCACAGCATGGGCACCAGCTCAATGTTATCGGGATCCAGGCCATCCTTCAGATGTGGCTGCTGACCCTGCATGGCGTTCAGTAGGGCCTTGTTTAAGAACGCCATCACATCGCTGTAGTTGGAATGCAGCTTGGGAGGATCCTTGATCAGCTGAACGCTCCGCTCGAACTGCGCCATATCCGCGACCACACCGGACTTGCGCAGGATGCTGGACACACTCGGAAGCTGGCACATATCCTCGTCCTTTATGGCGCCCAGATCGGCGGCCAGTGTGAGCATGATCTCCACAAAGCTGTCCAACGGCAGATAGCTATCGGATGCCGCAGGAAGCGGCGAAAAAGCGGGCAACGCTTCGGTCACCGGCAGCACGGTGTTGCTCAGGGTCCGGCAATACGGACAGTGGAACTCCACGTTGTTCGCCTGGCTTAGGGCCGCGCGATTGCGGTGCGGGCGACGCTGCTCTTTGGACTCCTCGTTGCTGTAGTACTCCTGCCAGCAGCTGTGGTGCATCACATGGCCGCAGCAACTCATGTGCAGGGCGCTCTGACTGGCACGCATATTGGGCGTGGTGAAGATCACCCGTGAGGTCTGGACGAAGGCAGAGCTGACCAATGGCGGACCGCTCCGGCTGATGGCACAGTTTTCGAAGCACAGGATGCACTTAAAGTTCGCCTCGCTGCCCTGGTAGAACTTGCGCTCGGGTCCCAAACATGCAATGTTTGGCTTGAGGGCCACTGCCCCCTGCTCGTCCTCGTCCGATATATCCTCCCAGTCCATGGCACCCGTGGGTGCCGTCTCCTCTCGCGTCTCCTTGTCGGTGGCCGCAAACATCTCTGCGTTGCTCTTCATGAACGACTTCTGGGCACTCTGCATTTGTGCCATGATCTTGGCCCGGCGTTCGGCCGCCAAACGGGCGCGTATCTCCTTCTCCTGGCGCGCCTGCTCCTCGGAACTCAGGGGCTGTTCCTCCCCGGAGCTCTGCTGCAAGCCACTGGGTCCTGCTCCGCCTTCACTGGGCGCCTGCTTAGCCTGCAGCTCCTTGTACCGCTTGATGGTCCACAGCACAAAGTCGCGATGAGCCTCCAACTGGCCAGGCGAATTAAATGAAAACAATTAGACATTTTTTTGGAGTGGAGAAACTAGGACTTACCCTGGGACAGCGGGCGAGTTCATCTAACTTCTCCAGGATACCGTACTTCTGGGAACGCTCGTAGAAGCTCAAGAAGGGATAGTTCTCGCTTAACTCCTCCTGAATGGCGAAACCCAGCAGGTGGAGGATCTTTGCAAAAATAAAACACAAAATAAAGTTTTTTTCAAAACACATATATGTATTAAGATTACCTTCTGAAGATGTGATTCGGTGAAGGAGCGACTGCGGGCATCCAATGCCCTTTCCATAATCAAGGTGCACGTGTTGAGGAACACGTTGCACTGCAGAATGTTGGCCATTGATCTGAAAGGGCCACACATAAGTACATACGTGCATTTACATAAGCTCGGTAAACTTACGTAAAGGCTGGTGTTAGCTGTGGCAGCATCGGCGGTGGACAGCAGACGAGCTCCTTCTTGGCCTTGCGCCGCTCCCGCTGCAGTTCCTCGGCCTTGGACTTGTCCTCCTTGGTGTAGTGATAGAAGTAGACGTTGAATTCGTCAAACAAATGCTCCTTCAGCTCGTACACCCCCTTGCTTTCGGCGCCCACGGGCTTTTTAAACACAGCCACCGTGTTGATGACGTCCTCAAAGATGTTGTCGCTATTCCCGCTATTACCGTCCGGCAAGGCGCGACTCAGCTCTGAATGCGAGTAAGACTTGGTGCATAACAGCTGAATGATCTCCTTGCGCAGACGATCCTCATCCGTCACCATCGAAACGCCCGGCATCCAGCGCTCTCCGATGATCACGATCAGTAGTTCCAGGAACTCGTCAATCATCGACAGCTGACGCATGAACTCATCGTCCACAGGATTCTCCAACAGCAAAGTCTCGTAATTTGAATGCGCCCAGGAAATTAGATTGAACTTATTCAACACATGGATGAGGAACTCATTGCTCTCCATCAGCGATGCTCCAATCTGCAGGCAGACTATGTCCCTGTCCAGCATCTCCACGCGGCAACGGACGTTCCGGTAGAAGTAGAGCTGGTGCAGCAGGGAGTAGCCATTGCGGCGCCACATACCCGCGGCCACTTGGGCGATCATAGCATGGGTGCATAGGACCGGTTCGATGATTTCCCTGGGTGTCAGCTGTATGCTCAGCGCATCCGTTTCGGCCTGCAAGCTGTCGTAGGTCATATCGTGGGCACCCAGATGCAGATAGATGCCGGCGTAAAAACGCGACAGAGGCAGGTGGATGGATACCGGTTTCACCGATACATCGTACATCAGGCAGCTGGCCACGTGGCCAGCCACGCTCCGCGCCTCCGTCTTCTCGCCGCCCACAATAAAGCTGTTGCTTACTAGTGCGCGCACCGTCATCTTGTAGAGCTTGCGCAACAGCTTCACATCACAGGACGCCCACTCGATGACCTGGGAAATGGTCGTGGCCAGCTTGATGTGCAGATTGAAGGCGCACTCCCACTCCGGCTCGTAGTCCATGTGCTGACCCGTCTGCCTGGTGATCGACTCCATGCCCTGCATCACGTTTAGCACGCGCATCAGAGCACGGCAACCTGTGGATGAGAATGGGTTAAAATGTATTCAGATACGGTCACAGATCGACTTAGCTGCCAATGCTTACCTTCTAGAAAGCCACTTCTAAGATCGTCATTAAGCACCTCCGGCTTAAGGCTGAGCAAATACCGCAGATCGTAGAGGATGTAGTTGGCCCGCTTGAAGAAGGTCAGGCTGGCGATGTTCTTGCTGAAGTGCAGCGTCTTGTTCACGATGAACTTCTCGATGGCCACGTGGTAGAACGTGTGCAGCAGCTTGTCAAAGATGCCCTCATGTGCGATCAGGTGATGAGCGATGCTGGGCACCGTGAACAGCTGGACGCTGAGGGACACTATCGAGAAGGCGTGGTCGTGGTCATCGCTGATGAAGTCCTCCACAATGGTGGCGTAGCGGCGTGAGAACTCCTGGGCCAGGACCATCTTGTTGTCGTACTCCATCAGCATGCCGGAGATGAGGAGGCGGTGCCAGCAGGTGCGCGCCGTCTTCCACAGCTTCACGTCGTACTCGAGAATGTGCCGGATGCAAAAGGCTTCCTGCTTGCGTTGCACCAGCTCGGTGAACGTCTTCCGGAAGAGGTAGTGGCGCACCAGGAACTCTTGGAACCAGCCGAGCAGCTGCAAAGCGAACTGCTGGCAGGCCACGGCCCCGATATGCAGCACCGACGTCCTTAGTGACTGGTTGTTGCGCGAATTTGACAGCAGGGCGGACGCCGGGATCATCTGATTTTCAATGGCTGACTTCAGGTCGTTGCACTCCTAAAACAGGATCCCGAATAAAAAAATGAATGCGATGCTCTATGGGGCATGTTATGACGTTAAGCCCACCTTAAAGGTATCGCACTTGACCACCGCCCGACCCTCGCGATCGATCGCCGCCACGATCTCCATGGCGTCCTTCTGCTTGCACTTGGCGATCTTGGTCAGCGTCTGGATGACCTGGTCGAACGTGTGCGACTCGTCGTTGTAGAGCACCGTGCAGTACTGCGCTCCATCCACCTGGCCGCCCTCCACGTTCCCGTCCAGGCACTGCAGGCTGGCGTTCGGCTCGATCTCCAAGTAGTTCACGCAGAAGGCGAGGATCGCCCCAAAGCAGATTTCCGCTCGTTCCAGCACCGCGTCGGTCAGGATCTTGCTCTCCAGCGGGTTTTTGCGATTTGCCTGGATGAGAAAGTGTGAAGAATGTGACGATTAATAAGGGGAAACTCTTTTGCTGGCTTATGAAATGTGAAGACCATTTACTCATGCCAAGGGATTTCATTTAAAAAAAATGTACTTTCTTTTAGAAATTGGAATTACCAAAGTAAACTATGTTATATGAATTATCTTTACTTTTTAAACCAATAAACCAGTCATATTTTACAGCGTTTGGTATGAATATTATTTTACAGCAAACTACAGTCTTCACAAAATAAATATTGACTTTGATAATTCAGTAATTTCATTATCTAAGGTGATTGCATCGATGCGAAATGTTTAAAATGACAATAAATAAAAGGAATATTTACGATCTAGAGATTCTTCTTTTGCAAATAGTTTAACATTGAATAGATCCTGAATGTGGTATTTAAAAAACATATACACTGTAGTTTCTATTGATGCAAATGTGTACGGCTTTCAAAGTTTACTTTGCGTACTGACCAGATGCAGCTGACAGTAGTGATCCTTTTTCCAGGCCTCGTCGTCGCCGCAGTCACAGCAACCGCCGCCGCCGGAGGTGGACATCTTGTACTTGTGGAAGCGATGCGCCGAGCGCTTGAAGCAGTTGACGCAGAGCACGCAGGTGGGATCGACGCCGCACTCGCGGCAGCTGTAGGTGGGCTCCCCGTTCTTGAAGACCTTGCCGCAAACGGTGGCCGTGTTGCCCTCCAGCCGGAGCTTCTCCAGTGCGGAGGCGGGATTGTCGCCCAACATGAATTCCACCAGGACATCGATGATCTCCTCCTTGGCCAGCGCCTCCTTAAACATGCACTTGACTGGAAAAAAAAAGGACACGAGCCATTAGTTTAAGCCAAATCAAAGTGGTATCCTCGTTTAAATGCGGAATGAATTGAAAGCCAAGCTGATGTGTGGACGCGTCTCGCTGATCCACTCCAGACTTACGGGAGCCACGAATCGGACCGTTCTTGCTATGCTGCAGCCGCTTGATCTCCGGCACCAGGTTTGCATGATGATGGGTCAAGTGAAACAGCACACCGATGCGCAGGTTATCCGATCCCGATATCTGACGGCCAGTTATCGCCAGACAGTTCGCCCCACCACTACCAGCTCGTTATGAATTGGATCGGATGGGATGGTTGATGTTGGACGGGGTTGGATGGTTGGATTGGTGGATTGATGGATGGATGAGTTAGTGGGGGAGGATGAAGGTTATGATTAGTGCGAGCTTGTGCGGATCTGTTAAATAGTGTGTGTTTGTGGGTTGTTTCCATTGTTTTTTTCTTTTGTGATCGTCCTTATGGCTTTAAGGAAGTGTCCATGAAACGTTGGTACTCATTCTCAGAAATCCTTTCCCTTCTTTCTTCCGGAACATTACAAATACATTATACTTACGAGTTAGCGCATTGGTATCTGAAAGAACAAAAGATATATAAGAGAATAAGTAAAATGAAAGATGATTTAAAGGAAAATAAATACATAATGTCATTAAATACTAAATCTCAAACAATTTAATTAATAGGAGCACAATACAATTTCAGAACAAATAAACTGTGATTCAAGTTTGCCAGGCACTTCAATATTGCCTTATCTAAACTCAAATGTGTTTGTCTTGTTTATATTCTACCTTTCTTGATGACCTTTTATATCCTTTTTGTCATCATGTGATGTTGAAAATGGATATCTTTTGAAATATACTTATGTTTTAGCCTAAAAAATAAACGTTGTATCATAATGATAGAATCGATACGCTCAATCGACTTCGATTTCTTATGTGCATCAATGAAAATTATACTCGAATTCAACGATAAGCGGTTTCTGGGGCACTCCCGAAAGTCCTATTTTCCAATACAATAAAAATAATACATATTTTAACATAATTATTGGAGGTAGTTTTGATAGGCCCACTTATCGATATGATAACTATATTATGGTCGGCTTTAAGACTTCGGTTATGAAGATAATACTTGTGCTTATAAATAAACATACTGACTCATACTTAAGCAACTTTGTCATCTTTTGTTTTTATTTCGCTTTGAGGCCGTGAGTAATGCAACGCGATCATAGTCCGGCTAAAATATCATTTAAATGCTTAAAACAGGTCGGACCGCAGCGCATGGAGATAATGATCGTGATCGTGATCATGATCACTACTATACTACTATATTATCGGGGTTGGGCGACCGCAAAGAGAACCGGAGATGAAGACAAGAGAGACCTTCGGGCTAAACGAGTTTTCGCAACCAGAATACCCGAATGAATTCAAAACACACAAAACGAATTCGGATTTGAATTCACATTCAAACGCAAATACCAAACACAATTACAACACATGCAGTTCAAGGTCGCCTCAACCTCTGCAGCGCAGAATCGAAAAAGTTATAAGGAATAAATAGCGATAAGTTTCCATTATAATCTATTATCAACGCATCTGAGGTAGCTTTGGGGCTATCAGTAAAAAATAAACGCCACATATCTACTCACTACAAAGTCTGCAATGCACACTCGGTAAGTAACGATTATTGGAAAAATCTGGAAAATATATAATTGACTTTGAACTATAGGATGCGGTGCAATAATAACTTCTTGGATAATATACCAAACAAATCGATTGAGTAACTCGATATGCGATTAGTTCTATATCTGTATTTTCTTTAAAAATCTTACAACTAAGATTTTGACCTTAGCTATATTTACAGGTACATGGGTGCCTATATAAATGCATATAAAACTGCGTGTGCGTCAGTTTACTGAGGCGCAATAGACTGGAACAAAGAAGGCGTCTGGAACGGAAAACTGAAGAAAGAAACAGAATCGAACTCAAATGCACTAAATAAAAACTGAACGGAGCTGTCAAGAGAAAGAACACCGAAAGAGGCCACCTCATCGGCCCCTGAATCACAGCGATTTGTTTGGGAGCAGCCCACATGCAGTTCTACAGCCGCAATCAAAAAATATGAAGTACTTACATTAACTATTTAATTTTTTGTATTAAATATATTACTGTTAAAGTTCGAGCTCTAAAAAAGATCACAGTTGTTAAAAGAATTGAAATTAATGTGTTATACAACACTGGCTTTTAAATACTTATCTAAGGAGGAAGTAATATATAATTTAATATAATAATATATTTAATAGGAAATATTTTAGGGTTACAATGAATAAAGGAATCCATTAAACTCTCAAGACAAAACGTCATCAGAAGGTGATTGAGTTTAAAATATATACACATTTAAACGGAATTGAACCTAATTAGGCACATTACGTGTAATTACAGGTTTCAGAGAATGTTATTTTTTGAACAAATAAATCTGAATGATTATGGGCTTTATTTAAATGAATTGCATATTTTTCGATACAGGGAAAAGAAGCAATACAACAAGCTGTCGGAAATCGGAAATAAATATTAAAAGAGCAACGAGAGCGCCAATGATCGTTACAAAGAGAATTTTTGCATTCTGCATGGGTAGGTGGGCGATCGACCTTATATAAATCACGATAAATACGGGCACCTACACCCCTGTAAGATATAATATATGCCTAAAATTGTGTCAGCTGTGTTGTACTTTGCACAAAGAAACGAAAGCGAAAACAGAAAAAGCAACAAGACATTTGCGTATGGCAAGTATGAGGAAGAATTACAAGAAGATAACAAAGAAAGACCTCTATCGGGAGCGAATGTCTCAGAATACCCTTTTACGATACTAAAACTCTTAGTTTAAGCGATAAATAATGCATATATGCAATGAATGCATAATACATCAGTTTCCAATGCTTAAATAATTATTATCAAGATTTATCGTCAGATATATAAACTTGGAGGAAGAATTACAAGAAAGATAAATAAGAAAGATCAAATGCCGGTATCCAATGTCTAAAAATACCTTTTAAAAATACCAATACTTTTAGTTTAAGCGATAAATAATACATATATTCAATAAATGCATAATACATCAGTTTCCAAAGTTTAAGTACTTATTATCAACATTTATTGTCACATATTTAAACTTTGAGGAAGAATTACAAGAAAGATATAAAGAAAGACCAAATGCCGGTATCCAATGTCTAAAAATAGCTTTTCAAAGTACCAAAACTTTTAGTTTAAACGATAAATAATACATATATTCAATAAATGCATAATACATCAGTTTCCAAAGTTTAAGTACTTATTATCAAAATTTATCGTCACATATTTAAACTTTGAGGAAAAATTACTAGAAAGATAAAAAAGAAAGACCAAATGCCGGTATCCAATGTCTAAAAATACCTTTTCAAAATACCAAAACTTTTAGTTTAAGCGATAAATAATACATATATTAAATAAATGCATAATACATCAGTTTCCAAAGTTTTAGTACTTATTATCAATATTTCAGAACCTGCAAAAACTGGATATGTCAGGCGGCTGTGAAGGGCTCTTCAGATATGCGACTGGACCAGATAAATGCAAGTTGAATAAACTGCCTCCCAATACATATTGCTTTATATGTATTTAACTCTCTGCCTTATCAGTCATCAGCCGAAGTCTGGTGTTTCGTTTTCATTCCCTGCGGAACCTGACAATCTCATCTTCGGATTTCGTCATTTTGCATCAATATTTGAATTGTAGTGCTTGGCTACGACCAATTAGACAGCATGCAAATATCAGCAGAAGCTATATATAGGGGCTTAATGGCTATGGCAACCGCAACAACGTCGGTGGTAGCCATGACTTCCATATGTTAGGCAGCTGATAAGAAGGGGAGCCGTGAAAAGGGTAAGAGCCCGATTAGCAAAAGCGGAAAGCAAACATCGTGGGGGGGAATTTGAGGAAGAATGAGTACTACCAAACAGGGATTAATGTTTTAATGCTGAATACAGAAGTGTTGGAAAATGCACGATGAAAACCAATCTCTCCCAGTTTCAGCGAAGGTTTTATGACCTGAAATGTCATATTATATCAAATATAAATGTGTTATATCAAATATAAATGTATTATATCAAATATTAATGTATTATATCAAATATAAATGTATTATATCAAATATAAATGTATTATATCAAATGTACCCAAGTGTATCATATGTAAAGGCACATCAAATAAATAGTTCTAAATAAATACTTTTAAACTAATACGACTGGCACTTGATATTGCAAGCGTCTTAACGTCATTTTTTTATTCTATAGAATCCAAACAAATAGTGTTTCCTAACATTTTCTTGGGAAGTGCACATCTGCCCCCACCCAATTTTATTCGTATTTCCTATTAAATCAATATGTTATAAACAGAAACTAGACTCCAAATTAGTAATGTCGCAAAAGTTTTCCTAGGTTCTCCCAATTTGTTTCAACAGTCGCGTTTTGCCTTTAGCTTCGGGTAATGTGAACTTCTGGCGGAATGTGGTGCAAACGAGTTTGTTTACTTAATTTATTTGTAGCCAGGCCAGGCCAGGCTTTTGGCTTTTGTTGAAACAACATGCATACACTGAGGAAAAATAAAATAACCTGGATTTTGAAATACATGTACGAATCTATTTTGAAAGAGTACTTGGAGGATTACTTAAGATACAGCATTTTCTGGCTTGCAGAAATTAATGCCACTTTGGGCGCAAACCAATTCAACCCAAAACTACAATATTTTTCACAGTGCACAAGTTGTGCGAGTGCACAGAAGGCGAGACAGGTAGAAAATCGAGAAGGTGGACAGGTGGGTGGTGGGAGGTGTGGGGTGGGTGGCTGTGTTTAGAGCTGGCAAACTTGGAGAGCCAATTGAAAGGAAAACTTGGCGCAGCGAAAAAACAAATTCGCGGAAATGCGAAATAGACAAAACATGAGAGCAACAACAAATTCAACAAAAGCGTGCAATTGTTCAATGGCAATAAACAAAAGACGAAAGCAGAACGAAAATAACACTAAAACACACGGCGAATAATGATAATTCAAGAGCGAGAGTTTTTAATAGGATTCACCCAACTTTTGACGCCCCATCGATTTGGCACACTCGCCCATTATTCTCAGTTTGCTGATAAACAGTATGGTATATTTTCCACATTTCAATAAAATGCATTCGATTTTACAGAATGTTTGGTAAATGTTGAACCTTTACTACCTTTACCATATTTGGTAAACGATTTTAATGATTCAAAGCACAGAGTGACAATATTCACCCATCACTCTTAAATAACTCAATAACTAAAATACAATTATTTATCTAAAATAAAACAAGAGACAAATCTAGCATACCCTTTCACTCTATGAGTAACGTGTATAAATACCTGAATTTACTATACTATGCTATTAAAAATATGAAATTAAATAATTTTAAAACAGTTCAAAAATAAAGCCACTAAAACTCAAGGATTGCATTACTTTGATATACTGGCATCACAAAGAGCCTACATTTTTTCTTATAAACTTGTGTAGAGGAAAAATAAGTAAACATTTTAAAATTCCTTTTTTTGCATATAGTACTACCATTTTGTATGTCCTAAACTGTTGAATTGTCGAAAAATTCAGCATCCCCAATAGTTCCTGTTGAATTTTCAAGCAGTTGGAAACAGCTGCCAAATTTTTTGGAACTTAAGACATGTACATATAGCTTTTTTTTATTATGTTAGTTAAAAAGAAACTAATAATATTTTAGAGTAAATAAGTAAAAAATAATGATACAGTTTCCGTGTCATTTTGATGAAATAAGGGGACAAACAAGGTTGTTAAATTGTTGAAATATGATAACGGAATTTGTATGGAGCAGCTGACTGAAATTCAAAGAATTAACAATTCAATAGTGAAGGTATTAAATCGAATGAGGCATTCTGTTTTCTGATTGATAATTTCCACACATTTCATTATTATTCTTTTAGAGATTTTAAAAAAACAGCAGTAAATCGTTGGAGAACTTTGAGGAAGTATGAGTAAAACCAAAACAGGGATTAATGTTTGAAAACGAAATACAGGAGTGTTGAAAAACGCACAACGAAAACCAATTACTCCCATATTCAGCAAAGGTTTAAGGACCTGAAATGTCATATCATATCAAAGGTAAATTTATCATTTCAAAGCAAACACATTCTACGCATTCAATACATGATATTGCAAACTTCCTAAAGTAATTTTGCCGTAGTCCGTTTATTACCCTTTTAGAGATGAAAACCAGCCGTAAACACTAGATACATTAGCATATCATCTTGCCGAGTGCAAAAACGCTGCCGTGTGGCGCTTCTGATACCAGATACAGACCTCTATCCCTATATGTTGGGTATAATAACAAGGGGAAGGGGATTTCGACTCACCTGTCTCCGTACCGCCGGTCTGGTAATCAAAATACTTGGGCGACTCGCGCTTGAAGAACTCGATGAAGTCGGAGCGGGCTAGTGTGCCCGCCTGGCGCTTGAGGCGCCACTCCTTGAGCGGCGAACTGCACTCGGCAGGGGGCGCCACCACGACGTCCTCCATGTCGTAGCGATCCATCGTTGCTCTCGCTCGCACTTGCACTTGCACTGGCTCCTGCTTCTGCTCCTTCTCCTTCTCTTTCCCCTTCTGGTTGGGATGACAAAAACAAAACAATTGCAGTGAGTTTGTGTGTGTGGTGCCGTCTCTCTCTGGCCTGCCCGTGGGTGTCTTGTTTTGTGTCCTTGTCCTTGTTGTTCCTGTGGTAGTTGTTCTTCTCCTTGTTGCTTTATATTTATTTATTTATATTTATTTGCCTAAACTTTGCTACCAAGAACTGAGGAGAGAGAATTGAAAGAAACAAAGAACGGAGTAAGGCAAGGATTTGGAGACAAAAGAAATTTGTATAATGCAAATGCAAAACGCTCTCGCTCTCTCCTTTCAGTTGCTCCTTCGTGGTCGAATTTTCGATTTTCTTGTCTTTGGGAGCTCTCACTAAAACGCACACACTCGCACACACTTACTCAATAATTTTATGTTCACTATTGTGTTAAATTCACAAAACTGACAATTGAATCAAGGAAATTGAAACAAAAGGCAAGGCGCAGTTTGCAACAGTTGCTTTGCCGTTTTTCCTGTGTATCCGCCATGTGTGATTGTTTTTGCTTTTAGTTTTGGCAGCAAAACAAAAACAAAAAAGAGAGAGAGCGCATGACAAAAAACGAAAAAAAAAAAAAACAAACACCCACACACACACACCCACACACATTCACTTTTTCGGTTTTATTTTTATAATAATCGTTTATTATCTACGCCTTTTTGTTGTTGTGTTTTTGTGTGCATGGCACTTCGAATTCAAAATCGCTCTTCTTTTTCTTATTTTTCACTTTCCGAAAATCCACACACACACACACACACACATTTACATTCGCTAAACTGCGTTTCGCTTTCGTTTCCCCTTCGCAAATATTCGCACGTACTTTTCGCTTTACCGTATGGCTCTTGGGGAATTCACTAGTAATTTACACTCGTGTTGTTGTTTATATCTATCTATTTATACTGGCAGAGCGAAAAAACTTGTCTGCTATGCTATTTTACAAATTTCGTAATGAAAGTGGGTACTGGGGATGTGAAAAATACATCAAAATACCATACATCGTTGTTTTTGAATAAAAATAAATATTTATATCGCGATATTTCTTCACTATTCGATATTTTTTGCTCGGCTGTCACGTAAGTGCCAGAAACGTAAGGGTCAGCAAACGTAAGAGCCACGTAGTGTCAGTAAATACAAGATATCGCACTTGCCTTAAGTTAGGGATGTGAAAAATACATTAAAATACAATACATCGGTATTCTTGGAATAAAAATAAATATTTATATCGTGATATTTTTTAACCTGATACTACGTAAGTGTCAGCAATCGTAGAGCCACGTTAGCGTCGGTAAAATAGTGAAAAATCAACAAAAAATCCACTTGCCTCCAGTTAGGGAAGTAAGAAATATATCAAATATCAATACGATATCTATAAAAATAAATATTTATATCGTGATATTTTTTTCATCTGATATATCGAATATCGTTATTTTATTAAAATATATTTTTGATATTTTATAATTAATAGTGTGAGAAAACCGCCCCTGAAATTAAAATCGAACCAGTTCGGTAAATTCACAACCCACAGCTCCCAGTCCCACAAATCCCGCCGAATCCAGGAAATTCTCTATAGGGTTCTCCTCCTCTCACAAATGTTAAGTTCTAGCGATTTTCTAACAGCAATTATATTTTTTATTTTATATTTTACCAATCTGTTGGTTTTTCGTGCTTAATCTTACCCAAATTAGATCCATGTCCCAAGGATAACTATAGTTTTATGAATTTAATAACATTGTTGTTTTTTAAGCGACGTGTCAAAAGTAGGGATGCGAAAAATATATAAAAATATAAATATGCCCATATGTCTTGAATAATTCTGTGGCTACTATCTATTCGTTTTATTTTTAAACTTACATGATTCGAGTCATCGCAAAATATCGATAGAAAGGCTTGAGTCCTAATATAATTATCCAATATTTGAAGAATTATATTTAAGACTCAAGCCGTGGCTTGTGTCCCAGGATACCTGTTGGTATGTTAAGAGTGGCCGTTTTTGGGCAGCTTTGAATTAGAGCTGGAAAAACATCGATTATATATATTTACTTAGATGCCAATGGATTGGAAACTAAACGAGCTCAACGAGGGAATACTTTCCTCATTCTGACCTTTATTTGCATTATGACAGCCAAAACATTGATTCCTGCGCAAATTGGGATTCAGACTTTATTCAAAAATGCTCCTTTTTTTGCGGTTTTTCAGTTGTTGTTTGTCCAAATCAAAGCGTACAGCTAAAAGACCGACTGTTTTGAGCAGCTTGCTAAATATGCTAACGATCCCTATCACTTTAAGGAATATTTATTTTTTGACCAATTTTCGCATTTTTTGCATTTTTTTGTTACATCATCTTTTTTTGCGAAAAATGGCAATAATATAAAATTATCAGGTTTGAATGTCAATCGATTGGAAATTAAACAACGAGCTCAACGAGGTATGACATTCCGCATTCTGACTTTTATTTTTATTCTGGCAGCCAAAAAACTGAATTTTTATGGCAAAAAATAGGGTTACAATTTTTGTGAAAAATGCAAAACTCAGATTTTTGTCAAAAATGCAAAATTTGTTTACGGTTTTTCAATCGTAGTTTAGCCAAATCAAGGCGTACAGCTAAAAGACCGACTGTTTTGAGCAGCTTGCTAGATATGCTAACGATCCCTATCACTTTTAGGAATATTTATTTTTTGATCAATTTTCTCATTTTTTGTAAGGGTGCACGTCTTTTTTTGCGAAAAATTCAAAAAGTTAACAATTTCTAGGTTAGAATGCCAGTGGATTGGAAATGAGACGACGGGCTCAACGAGGTACATATGACCTAAAAATCAGTGTGTTGGCTGCCATGGTGCAAGTAAAGGTCTGAATGAGGAATGATTCAGACCTTTACTTGCGCCATGGCAGCCAACACACTGATTTTTAAGGTCGGAAAAGTAAGTAACAAACAATTTCACTACACTCTTTACGGCTTAAGATTTTTATTCAAAGTTGTAAACAAATAAAAAAATATATCGTGGTAGCTGGGAGAACAGATTCTCAATCAGAATCAGTGTTCGCATTAGTATTCAATTGAAAACAGTGTCGTGTAGGTAAAACAAAATTTTAGTTGTACACAAATAAATAAAAATAAAAAGTATGGAAGGGAAAAAGTTCCGGAAACCAGCGAGCATTACAATCAATGGCTACCTTAACTTCCTGTGCCAATACAAAAAGCGATTTTGCGGAATTTCCCCACAGGACGTTATACGTTTCGGAGCTAGAGAATGGAACAAGTTGACCCTCCAGGAAAAGGAACGCTATAAGAAAATGGTAAGAAATTCCTTAATTATGAAAAGTATATGGCAATTATTAACATAAGTGTGTTAGAAACAACCTGTGGCACCTCATGTCTTTGATAGGGGGTCCCATGGGGACAGTACCGATAAGTCTGAGCGGGAGAAACGTAGCCCTGTTCGCTCAAGGAACAAAAAGGATAGGAAGCCATGCAAGTCAATCAAAAAGCAGGTCAAGAAGAAAGCAGCACCGCCCATTTTTCTGGCAAAGAAACGCGGGCCAACTTCTTCTGGCCACGCGGGTGGCTTTATATCGTTTATGCGCAGGTTTAAAATTATGAACAAACACTTGACTCCCAATGATTTGTTGAAAGCGGCAATTCGTATTTGGCGCGGTCTGCAAAGAAGCCAGCGCAAACCATTTGAGAAGCCTCTTTGGTAAAGTTATCTCTATTTAAAGCTTTACGCAAGCAATAATATCTACCATTATTTTCAGAATTGTGAGAACTGGATATAGGAAACAATTAAATTTTTTGTCAAATTTATATATGGGTAATTTCACGATCGTACACTTTGGAAATAAAAAAAACTAAAAATCAAACGATTTCAATTTTGATAATGGGCTTTACTTTTTATTGTTCCCGAGCTCAATATTGTGTATTAGTTTTGATTTCATCGCATTTATAGTTTTTAATTTAAATGGGTTTTGCGAAAGTCTGTTCAACTTCAAAGTCAAATTTTGATGAAATATTTTAATGAGATTTTTTTAGAATGTTTTCCAATAATGTCACTGTAAAATAGATTTGGATTGACTCTGAAATTGCCAACGGGGTTTTTAATATATATTTTTAACTTTTTTGCTCGGGACAATTTTTCTAACCGTTTTGGTAATGGTTTTTTTTGCCATTATACACTAATTGATGGTTGTTTTTCTTTCAATTTAATTGTTTTACATGTAACTACGCCATTTTGAAATTGCCACATTAACGTTTATATTGGTTATCCAATAACAACAGAAGATAGGTCTAAAAAATACCAATAAAATACCAAAAGTATACTTTTTAAGGATATTGATAGGATTTAATGACTTCAGGGTTGAGTTCCGAAAGAACGAGCTTAACTTAAGAACATAAAAATATAAAAATAACAAGGTAAAGTTAAAGCCCCTGAAAACATTCCAATTTAAAAACATTTGATTCTTTTTTATTTTGCATACACACAAAAATGTCTTTATTGTTTCGTTTTGTTTGTTTTTTAGTTGCTTTGGATCTCTTTGTTGGTATACTTGTGTCTGGTTGTTGGAAATACATAGTTCTGTTCTGCGTACATTTTCTCTAAATCTATTTGGATTCGGTTCGATTTCGGCTTGAATACTTTATGCTGAGATGTTGTCTTGAAACCAAATCACTTCGTTCAATACTGTCCAGTTTTGGTCTTTTTTTTTAGATGTGTTGTTGCTTTTGGGTCAACTGAAAAATAGGTTTTCCTTCGTTTCCTTTGTACTTTAGGGAAATGAGTTGTGTTTTGTATTTTTTTCGTTAGCTTTGCGTTTACATTGTTTGGTTCCACGTAGTTAATGGTTTTATTTTTCGCCTTGGTAGCTTGGAATACATTAAATTCTGCCTTAGCACAATTACATATATAGTTTTCCATTAGTTTATTATAGAATTCTTGTTTTAAACATTTATAAATATGCATTTATCGTTTAGTTAAGTATAACATTTATTTATTCTCGGGTCTGTTTTTGGGCATTCTCTTTGTTTTCTCATTATGTTTTTTGTTTTGGTTTAGTTAACTTGGGTTTTAAGTGGTTTCGACCCCTCTTTTTGTGTACAACATTTAAAGCTTGACTATATTGGTTTTATTTGGATTTCTTAGCTTTAGTTGGGTTCCGGAAGTCGGGGGCCCTCGGCGGCCCCGCTACAATAAAATTTCGCTTATTGACGCAACATTTAACATCTAGGCATTCGACAACATAATCCCATTTCATATATGGAATTCGCGTTCTTCTTCGTTCCGTTAATGTTAATGGTAAAAAAATCTAAAAAAAAATGTTTTGCCATTTTTTTGGTTCTCTCTTAAGCACACCAATGCATCCCCCCATATATACCATATAATATATATATATATTTCGGATCCAATTCGATCGATATAAGGGGGGTCTGGGCAAGCCTGGGACTTGTCTTTAGTGTGGCACAATCTCAACTCCATCCACTCTCAATATACAATTTAGTTTTAAAATTAGGTCTGTTTTGGATGCTAGACACCTGGAAATACCCTGTAACCACAGCATTAAACGTCGAATGGATATGAAGTTTAAAGCTTTCGAACACCAAAAGTCGGTCGAGATGGAGATTCGGAATCTATCTAAGCGATTCGATTGGAGTACAGGGTATTTTATAGTCGCCTACTATCTCGACTATCACAAACATTCAAGGGGCAAAAAGCTGTGGGGTTCGGTATCTCTGTTCGATTACTCGAACTACACGCAAACTGGTTGGCTATTTAAGGGATACTCCCTCCCTTTATTTTGGACATGAATTAATTATATCAATAAGTTTCGATATCGGTTTCGCTTCCACATTCATTTTTGTTTTAAAATTTAATCGTTAATATATACAAAAAAAATAACGTTCAGTCAATTATAACTATATGTTTTATACACATCGAAACGAACACGTAAAGAAACAACAATGAGGCCTAAATAAATTACATACATGACACATACACACATATCGCGCTGTATTTGGTTGGCAATTGCCCTTAGCAATTTGGTATATCCCCTACATTTGCATCCTTACGTCAAGGACATCGACTTTCCACCGCCTCGTCACCCCCCTCGCACCATGAGTTTGGTTAATTATTTAATACACATATGTTAATAATCAGTCGCATAAATAAATCACCTTGCTTTGGTTTTGTTTCCTAATTCCTCTGTTCTCTCGATAATCATTCACACGTGATTCCCGCCGGCAAAAAAGGGAGTTAAGTTGATATAATGTTATAAGGTTTAAATTATACCTTTTGATTTTGCTTGTAACGAACAACCCATATCCACTTATAGTGACTATAGTGATCTACCAAAACCGAGCGTTTTTAAAGCGTCCTTTTAGACATCTATCTTTAAAATAATCCCCAATTTTACAAAAACTCATATGAACGACTTTAGACCAATATAAATCCAATATAAAAATGCGAAACCATTTTAAGATAATATCAAAAATCTAACAAATATATCATCAAGTATCTTAAACACGTAATCTTGCCTATTTTCATTGCTGAAATTTTTCAATGAGTAAATTTTTTTCTTTTACCCTCTTAGGCTTTTTAAGCTACGCAGTTTTTGACAATCAAAACTTTTACTGGTCTCAAACAACTGAACCCATTAATATAAATGCCTGGGGAGAATCAACACTTGCACACTAATAGAATATATCATGTTTTCACTTTCGTTACAAATTTGCGGAACTTAAAGTAACGCGAAATAAATGAATTATAAATAAAGTAATCAAATCCCTTAACCATATTTTTACTTTGATAAATAATTTGCATAAATTTATCTCTATCGAATTGAACTCATTACCAGCTGAACCTATTTAAATTCATACATATTCTTTAAAAAATAAAACCTTATGAAATAATTTGTGGAGCTCTAAACTATAATTTCTAATGTATCTTATTTGTATATGTCTTATGTGGAAAACACTTGCGTAAACTTCTTTTGAGAAATTAAAATTATTTAAAAATTCAAATATTATGCAATCCAATCAACTCAAATCTGAGGAGAACATAAATTCAAAAAAATATTTTTTGAGATTGGCAGCAACAAAATACATTTGTTTGGAATTCGTTGGATCTAAAAATATAAGCAAAATGTACAAGGCTTCCGCAAACTCCCGTCGAAAGTGAGAAGAGGATGGATCTGCCCCCCGGGGACGGGGACACACGGACACTCAAATGCTGGACACACGGAGGATTCCCATTCCCATTCCCATTCCCGAATGGAGACCCGGAGGAGGAGTCCCCCAGTGCTTCAGTGACCTAGTGATCTAGTGATCTAGTGATCTAGTGCTGGAGGATGCGCGACTTCTGGGCGAGCACGGCCTCCGACTGGTGGAGCCGCCGCTTGCTGCTGTAGTTGCACAGCTTGCCGGCGACCTTGCTGAGGGTGGTGGCCGTGGAGGAGGTGATCAGGTCCAGGGACTGCAGCCGGTTGTCCAGTTCGTCGAGCGCCGACAGCGGGGCGGTCGTCGTGGTGGCGGTCAGCAGGGTGGACAGGTTGCTGCCGGCGGGATCGCCGGACGGATCTGCATCCGCATCCGCATCCGTGCCGCTGGCTGGGCCGATGCCGTCGATGTCGCTGAGCTGATTGGCCAGCGGATCCTCGTCGTAAGGATCGTAGGGGGGTCTTAATTATTGTTTAAACACAAACAGACCCGTGGGGTCCCACTCGTTGTCGTCGACGGGGCCGAAGCACTCGTCGAAGTACCATTCCATCGTCTTGTAGACATGGCTCACCGACCTGGCGATGGCGTGGTCCTCGTCCGGATAGACCTGGTGCCGGAACTTCACCTGCTGCTCCACCAGGGCGCGCACCAGCATCAGGGTGTGCTCCTGATGCACCAGGGTGTCGGCGGTGCCGTGCATCAGCATCAGGTTGCGACCCTTGATGTTGCCCGCCTTCATCGTGAGATCCGCCTCCTGGAGGGCCCGCAGGTAGTCGCCCTTCAGTGGTATGTAGCGCTCCGTAAAGAAGGAATCTGCAATCGAGGGGATGCCCGTTAGTAAGGTCCTTAGGAATTAAGAATAACATTTCTTTAATGCTAAAAAATATACTATTTTATTTTCATAGCCCGAATAAATCTCAATCAGTACACAGGGATAAATATTCAAGTACATGGTTCTTGAATTGAGAACATTCGTTCTTAAAAACTGTGTAAGTACATTTTGGAATCAATGTTCTCAATATAAGAACAAAATGGTGAGAAGATAAAAGTTAAATTGAGTTTATTTAACAACTTTTTGATAAGTATAAGCTATTGACTGATCTAATAGTTTAGATATTGAGATATACCATGTAAATACCACCAATTCAATTTGCTTAAGGCCCAGTAAAAACATTTTCAACTTCAATAGAGTTGTTCTATTTTTAAGAACATTTTCAACTTAGCTGAGAACGTCAAAATTTTCCTTGTGTAGGGTTTAACGACCATATTTCTTACAAATTCTTTCTCCGTAAGTCGATCTTCCATAACTCAAATTACTTTATAAGTCAGTTTATTTCACACTATTTCTCCCTGACTTCTATAAGTCGACTTTGTTCATATGAACGACCAAAGACATGATTTTTTTCTAATGAATTATCTTAATGAAAAAATAGTAATTGATTCGAGTTCTAGAGAATCGGACGAAGATTATAAATGGTATATTTGTGACGAATTTAACTGGAAAACAAAGTTTTTTCCCAAAATCTAAGTCTTTGTAGCTAAATAAATAAAATAGGATAAAATAATAAATTATTGATAGGACTCTTCGAATGGAAAATTGTTTTTTTTTTTGTAACTTACAGATCGATTATAATAACTCTTAACTAGAACTCACAGTGGAATCCAAAGTTGACAATGGGATTGATGGCCACCGCGCACTGCAGCACCTGCTGGGAGTCGTCGATGAGCATCATGGAGGAGGCGTAGCCCCCGTAGCCCCAGCCAAAGGCGCAGATCCTCAGGGGATCGATGAACTTCAGGTTGTCCCGCAAGTATCTATAAAACACATATGGCATAGCATTAGCATATATCTTATGTACCAGCTGATTGCAGGCTTACGTGAGGACTCCCAGTTGATCCTCCACCTCGACGGTGCCCAGTTTTCCATGCACCTGGGTGCGGAGCAGTTCTCCCTGGAAGCCACTGCCACGCCCATCGATCTGGGCCACAATGAAGCTGCGCTGGCTGGCCAAATACCAGTTCCAGTCCACATGGAAGCGCTCTGTCACCAGCTGCGATCCCGGCGAGGCGTCGCTGGGGATTCAGGAAGAGGTTACATATTAATAAGGACCTTTGCTTCACAGAAATAGAGACTTACACATGGAGAACCAGTGGAAAGGCCACGTCCTCCTCCTCGCGCATTCCGGGTGGCAGGAAGAGTCGCACCTGGGCATGGAATCCATGGCGTATCTCCACGCTGAAGGTGCGCGACTGGGGAATGGCCAGCTGGGTCAGCCGATGACGCAGTACGTCGCCGGCATTCAGGACATAGATCTTGTCATTGCTGGCCGTCTCCACCAGGTAAACACTCGGCGCCTCCGGGCCCAGGCACTCCTGCACATAGTAGCTATAGTCCTGGCTGAACTGCACCCGATTGTACAGGCAATTCTTGGGTATATCATAGAGGCAGTCATCCGGCTCCAAGCGAGCCACAATATCCTCCCATCGATCGCCCCGCTGCGAGATTCTGGCCCTGTGCAGCCGGTACGTGGACTCTGTATTGTCGCATGTGAGACATGTGGGCGACGAGGAGGTGATGTATGTCCGATTCGATTCGGTGACATTGAGCTTCAGATTGATCTTGTACAGATGCCTTTCGCCCGGTCTCTTCTCCGGCGCGGCCATAAAGTAGACAATCTCGTGCGGCTCATCCCAGCCAACGATTTCGGTGACCTCAAACCGGCCCATGGTCAGGGGAACGGGTCTGCGGTCCAGCGAGGATATGAAGACCACATGGCGGTAGTGCCCATGCTCGCCATCCCGAACAGGCAGGCGCTTCAGCAGATAGCCCCCATTGCTGATCTCATGCGTGGTGTGCGTCTGGCCCTCCTCCGTGGCACTCACATTCGGACTCTCCGGCTGAACCTCCTCCGGATTCGGCAGTAGCTTGGCCAACTGCTTGTGCATCTGGTTGCGGGCCGAGAAAATGGGTCGCTCCGATGGCAGCACCCAGCCATCGTTAATGGTCACCTCCGTGTGCACCGCCTGGCAATGGAAGTGCGGGGCGCGGCAGAGGACCGTGGTGGCCTTGGTCTGCTCCCGGTTGGTCACCGTCACCGAAAGGTCACTCGGCGAGGCCCAGGTCAAGCCGCCCACGTAGCTCCCATTGGCCAGCTCTCCCGGCAGCTTGACTTGCGTGGGAAATATGTACTTGATCACGGATAGATTTACCACGTTAACCGTCACATTTGGATTGCGGGAACCCGTCTTTGGATAGCGCTGGCTCATCACCGCCGGATATTTGATATCATCACCCATCCAGGTGTATCTGAGAAAGAACAAATGTATCAGCATATTGGATCTCACTAAATTTAGGTAATTTTTTTTCTAAAGCATTCGCGGTCCTCTCTTTGTAATACCCTTGTAGAGGGTATAATGATTTCAGTCAGAAGTATGCAACGCAGTAAAGGAGACGTTTCCGACCCCATAAAGTATATATATTTTTGATCGATCTAGCCATGTCCGTCTGTCCGTCCGTCTGTCCGTTTCTCCCAGTTTAAAAGCTACCGGGATGAAACCTTCCCCAAAGTTTTATTTCTATTGCAGGTATGTAGAAATACAAGTTGGAACGAGCTGGATTTAATATTACAATATTTATTTAATATTTCAGAATTTCGAATAAAATTAAAAACATATCGGACATCTTTATCATATGGCTGCCATAGGAACGATCGACAATTTAAGGTCCAAATAACACATAAAACGTATATTTCGATTTCGGTAAACATTTACGGTAGTAAATTGAAATAGAACATTATCTTAGAATATCTGTAAATAGTTTTTTGTTTTCTATAAATGGGTATTTAAACTTCGGGGTGCCGAAGTTAGCTTAATTTCATGTTTTCAATGACAAAAGATGCTAAAGAATTCGCGTTATCACTCACTTGTACTCGTCATGTTTTCAATTTTATTATGCGAATGGCTAGAGATGCTAAAGAATTCGCGTTATCACTCACTTGTACTCGTTGACCTCGCTGTCATTGTAGCTGAGGAAGGCCAAATAGAGTCCGTCCGGCGAGAACTGCATGCTGCTCCTCCGGCTCTCCAGCTCGGGCACATTTTCGTACGTCCAATCGGGAACCCCATTGAAGACCACCCCCGATGATTCCCCCTCCGGCGATCCGGAGCCCGACTGCGTTATCCGGCAGACGAGTTCGCCCTGCACCTTGGGCTTGTAGTAGATGTCGTTGTGGTGCACAAAGGCGATGGCTTGGTTCAAGGAGTAGCCACCTGGCTTGCCATTTTGATTTGGGCCAGAGGAGCCGGAGGATCCCGTGGCAACTGGACCATTGGCCGCCCCAGCCAGGCTATTCAGGATTATGCTGCCACTGGGCAGTGGGGCCAATGTGGTGGTACTGGCGCCACTGGAACCACTGGGTGGTGGTGCTCCAAGTGGTGGTGGCGGATTCGCCGGCGCCCACACCACATGCTGGAGGCGTGGCGCCTCCGCTATATTCTCCGTTGGTCCCAGCGGGAATGTGTTGGCCGTCTGCACCTCGTATACGTGATGTCTGTTCGAAAGAAAGGCGGAAAATAATTAAATGATACTTTATTCGTGCTTCAATGGCAACTAGTAAATATGTCATTACAATTGAACAAAGCCTATAATCGATATTTTATAAACAAGTTATGAGAAGCCAATATTGAACAAACAAGCAATATTAAAGAAATTTTATTTGAGGACTCTTTCTACGATAAAGAACTAATATGAAATATTTAATTGAAATATTTTTTATATACTATATTATATTATATTATATTATATTATATTATATTATATTGTATTATATTATATTATATTGTATTATATTATATTATATTATATTATATTATATTATATTATATTATATTATATTATATTATATTATAATATATTATATTATATTATATTATATTATATTATATTATATTATATTATATTATATTACATTATATTATATAATATTATATTATATTCTTTATTTAAAGACTCATTGACTATTTTTTGATTTGAATATTAAATCAGGTGGCTTATATTTATAAAATTTGTAGCTATTGAGAAAGTACTAGTTTACCCACCTGGAGCCCTCGGCATTGGAGTCCGACTGGAGGAGCACGTATTTCTGGTCAGGAGCCACTAGAAACGATTCTGCATTCAATTGGCGCTGGAGAATCAATTCAATCAATATTATTATTGGTATTATATGTGTATTATAATAATAATATAATAATACGACTATTATTATATCATTTACCTATCTTAGAATAAACTTACAAATGTTGAATTGGTCATAAGAATGCGTGTGGTGAGATCGGCCATATTGAGAATGGAAAGGCCGCCCGTGGGATCTCGATAGATGAGATCACGACCTGCAGGAGAAGTACCTTGAGTTAATGGAATATACATATACAGTGGACCGTAGGCCTCACCATTGCTCCAGGTGCCGTTGAAGGGCTTCCACTGGAGACTCCTGCCCAGGATATCGCTGGGCAGCATCCGGCGCCCCCGGATCCTCAGGCCCTCGTCCTCCGGCGACAGCAGGAAGATCGAGAATATGATCAGGCTGAAGACGGCGGCGATGACCAGCAGGGCGATGAAGATGCCGCGCCAGTTGCGGCGCTCCGGAGAAATGGCCACCAGTTCCTGCCAAGTTTCAAAATGCAGTCACAATTTAATGTTGATTTTAAAGGTATATGTGGGTAATTTAATTTATTAATGATAAATGGCCGCCAGATCTTGTAAAATATTTAAATGCAATCTCTATTCAACATTAAATGCATAGATATGTGTAAGTAATTTAATGTATTGTTCAAGGCCAAGCTCCATAGTTCAATAATTTAAATGTAGTATACATTTTTTTCTCAATAAGGTATAAGGGCTGTTATTAAGTAATTATATAATATATTGTTATATTAAATAATTATATATATCAGTAAGTAAAGGATGATTTTTATTTTGTATAGATTTTTTCAGATATTTGTATTCCCAATTTACCTCTTTGCATAGCTTTTATCATAGTTTTTATTATTCTGAGAAACTCGTTCAACTGTATAAATAGGCAGTGCGCTAGTTATTCTGTCCATATCAATAAGGTATACATAATACCATTACACAAATATTTGGTTAGCCAACTCCTGCTTTTCACTCTCTTTTCCTATTTCATCTTTCACATTTACACATTTTCCCATTTCCCAACTTTTAGTTGGTTAATTGCATTAGACTACGCCTTTTTTTCGGAGTCCCATCGTTTTAATTAAACTAATGGTCTGACATTGAGAGTTTCTGAAGAAGTGAACATGGGGGAATTATTTGGAGGGTTTGTCAAGGGAAGCGTTAGGACATCGATTTAAGCTGGAATAATTATACAGATGGTGATATTGTCAATTATTTTAACACAATTATTTTTAACTAATGATTTATTGAACGAATTTCTTAATAACTTGGTTGGTATTCCCTAAAAATAGGGGTATAAGTCATGTGATTACCTATTTTCATATGAATATTTTCCCTTGATTCGGAATTTTCCAAAAATATGTTTTTGCTTTGTTATATATTTAAGTGCATACCTATTTTTATGTTTTTAAATTATTTTATTTCCTGGATTCGGTGTTTGGTATTTCCTAAAAATATGTTGTATCCAACCAACATGTACCTATTTTATGTATTTTTAAATTAATATTCTTTCTTGATTCTTGTAAGGCAAGTGACCTTGCTAAAGTGCCAAACAATTTAAATGCGCTTTGCCCCCGCTTGTCCTACCCACATAATCCCCTGCCCCCACTCAACTTCCACTTAGCCAGGACTCGGATTTCTTATCGAAGGACTTCAGAGCTGTGCATTTGGTATGGTCTTATGGGTATTGTTCTGGTTTTGACCGTTCGTTTTCCCTCTCGCATTTTGCAAATTCGATTCCGGCCGTAGTCCCCGAAGTGGTTTGCGCTCGCAATCAATGGGATTGCATGTGCTGAAATTGAATTAAAAATGGATATGCACTTGGCTGTGGAAATGTGGAGATGTGGAGATGGAAAACGGCAAATGAAAGCACTAAATGGGGTTTCCCGTCGTGTGAGGGCGAAAGTGTTAATTGAAATTAGTTGCCTGGGCTGCAAAACAAAAAATTCGTTTGGCCATGGAGGGAAACTTTGCCCGAAACCAGATATCGCTGCACTTTTATAGCCGCATTCACGTTCATTTTATTTTTGGGTTGCGGGATGATAAATCCACTTTATGTCTTGCAGAGTGCCGTCAGACTTGTTTTCCATTGACGAGCCATCAAAAAGTTTTGGACCTCTGTGTGATTCCCTCATAGTTGTCCCTCTTTTATGTGAGGTCATTAAATCACTCAGCATTAACTCGATTTTCGAACTTTCTGAACTTTATGACTGACGTAATGACATTTATCTTGGAGTGAGTAAATAATAGGGGTCATAACTTATACGGAATTCAATTAACTTCAATAACATGAAAGTTTTTTGTTACATTTTTCATTTCTTTGTCCATTATTGTTAATTAATTATTTATTTTCTTTTACTGATTACAAAGCCTGTTTGATGACAGTTATTAGTTATTTAATTACATTTAAATAAAATCTGCCGTCACAAAAACAACATAAATCGCATTTCCCATGACCTATTTAAAAAAACATTAATTAACTGTTAAACACAGAACCGCACCATAATTAATTTGATTACTTATCCGCCAGCAAATATTGGGCATATTTCATTAATTCTCTTAATAAAATTAATCAAGCTTTTACGCAAACATCAAGCCAATTCGCAAACACAGGGGCTGCCAAGGGCTAAAGTTGAGTTTTTATGTGAACAAATTTTTCCGAAAGCAAGAGAAGTTTAAACGTGGCAAAAACTGGCAATTGAATTGTGGAAAACATGATGCGGAATAGAAAATGACAGGGAAGGCCACTGAGGAAAGTCTATTCACAAAACGAGACGACGTCAATTTATGGCCACAAAAAAGGGGCAATAAGGGGCGACAATGGCAAATTGTCTGGCATTTGATGGCGGCCAATTATCCTTCGTCCTGCGGCCTCCTTTATTGCCTCTGCCATGTGGCCGGGCCGTTGATGTTCCTTCATTAGCTATTAATGCGAGCCTGGCCATAAAAAGGTGTGACAATTGTCGGTGTCAACAATAGGAGTGGGCCGAAAGTGGAGTGGACCTGTGAATGGCACTCGACTGGCGGGATACCTTGCGACGATGGCTATAAATGTATTCTAAGAACGTAAGCCACACTCTTTATCTTTGGAATGTTTAAAGCAAGCATAATATGCCGTAAATACTTGATATCCAAGGTAGATACATTTCTTTGTGTAGTTTTTTCATGTGGTCCTTCGAGCCGGATACATTTCTTTGAAAATCTCGTTTATGAGGTACATTGTAATGCCATATCATTTAAATGAAGTCATGTGGTCCTTCGATCCGGATAGATTTATTTAATTTGATTATTGACTTATACAATCATTCATATTCATACTATTCAAATAGCTTTTTTTTGTCTACTTGGTCCTTCGAGCCGGATGCGAGCATTAAAAGAACTCCTTTTTCAGCTACATTTGAATACCATCCTCAAGTCTGGTTACAAAATACAACCTGACATACAATTAACACCATGTTTTCCGGCCTTTTCTTTGGCTGTGCCAATATACCCGAAGGCCGGGTTCACGGGGCGTATACGTGACTAAGAGTGCGCATAATTTATGTGCAACTTTGTTGTTGGTCGAGTAGTTGTTCCTGGCCACGGTTGTCGTCACATCGGCCCTTTGTTGTTGGGCCTTGGGCAGGACGCCAAATGCAGGCGCTTTGTGAGTGCGTTCACAGCTCATTAAATGCCCATTGGGAGAAAGTGCAGGGACAGGCCCGCCCCATCCGCCGTTTTATCGATTCAGGAGCAGCATTTGCATTCGTATCCCAGATTCCGGTTTCACTCTGCGGCTTCGCATACTTTCCCGTAATTTTCTCTGATTACATCTCGAGTTGTCTATCGATTGTTCGTTGCACGCCCAGCGAATGCACAGAGGAAAATAAATAACTATGTAAAATAATTTATGAAATTCAATTAAAAATGTGTTTTCTAAAACCTAATTTCTTTCACTCGAACCACACTCGAATGGCTTATAAGAATTCCATTTTGTAGAAACATTTGTTGCTTTTCAAATGTTAATAAGAATATTTTTTAAAATGATTTAAAACTTTAAACGTTTTGAAACAAATATATTGCAATTTTGTGTTACCCTGTGCAAAATGTTTAAAAATATCTCATGGATATTAAATGTCTCATCAACGAAAGCCAATTTTAACTCAAAAATCAATAACTGCCCTTTAAACTATTTTAATGGGGGCTTTTACTATCGGGTTCCCAATTGCTGAAAAGTATTTCAGCCTTTGTGCTAGGGAAAAAAGGATAACCTTCTTGCCGTTTTCAATGGGGTTTGTTTGTTATTTTTTTGCTCCATTAAACTGCAACCAAAGCCGACAGCTGACAAAGCCATGTTCTGATGGGTTGGGCTGGTCTGGGCTAGGATGCATCTTTTATGGACTGCCACTCCAGAGAAGATGCCACTGACAAGTGCATATGCTTGGGGAGGAAACATTGTTATTGTTGATTCTACCTCCACGCTGGTGTTTGTGCCCGTGCTTGTGTTTGCCTTTGCGGTCGGACCACAAAGGTTTGTTTTCCACGTATCCGTATCCGTTTCCCGGCTGCCCATGATTGCATTTTCCGCTTTGGCTCTTTAGTTGATAACTCACTTGCAGGATTACTCTTTTCTAAATAAAAACTCGGCATTCTGCTTTAAACATTTCATTTCCCCATGGCAAATAATTGCCTAACAGACAGGAGGTTCCATCGACAACAGAAGCCGTGATGAAAAAATATGATGAAGTGGATAAAGAAATAAAAGCCAATCCAACGAGCGAGGGAAAAAACTTTAAGGGACGGAAAAAATAAAGAGAGGTAAAGTAATTATACAAAAATGGCGAAAAAAATAAAAACGAAGTGCGCAACTTGAATGAGTGATACAGTAAATGAAAATAAAACTTAAGGATGCGGGTATTATCCCTTATAAGTGTTTTATTTAAATAAATAAAGGGAAAAGACAAACCAAATAATAATTTGTATATGTTAAATATCCCATATATTTTAAATAATATATTTTTAATGGTATTTTAATTCAAATATATGGACCACACAAATCACACTCAAACACTACCTCTACCAAACCCAATCTACAACCTGCCCTTTTTGCAACGACAGTCAATCATTGGAATACCTGCTGTCCACTTGTAACTCCCTTGGGAACCAAAGAAGAAGTATATTTATAAACATCAACCCAACAGAGTTCCTTTTAAATCCCACACCATCAAACATTTTAAATATTCTACAGTTCCTTAAGGTCACCAATCTATCCCACCATATATGGTTTAACCTTAATAAGATTACCTCAACTAGACATAAATTAAAAAAATAACAAATAAATTGTGAAACCTGAGCTGAAGGCTTTTGCTGCTCTTAATTTCAATTGATTGCTAGTTCTTTATAAATAAATATTTTCAAAACATTATTCCATAAGATTTAGAAAATGGTTTAGTGCAACTGTTTTGGGTCTTTTCAGTGTTGCATAAAAGCGGTTTATGTCCTCGTTCAAAAATTCATGTGTGAGACAATGTTGCGGTTTTGCCAGCTGCATTTTATGGCCCCACCATAAACATTTTCCACTGAACCCACGAAAACCCAGCCAAAGAGCCGGAATTTGAGTATGCTGCAATTCGGGTGGATTTAATTATCCGACTGTCCGTTCGTAAAGGGCTTAATTGGATTTCCGGAGGCTTGCCGAAAAACAATGACGGATTTGTGGCTGGCTCTGGTTTAAGTCACCGGCTGCTGCCCGACGATAAGATTCATGGCCACTTGACAAGAGGACGAAATTATAAACCCTTTCGCCGCACAATGGACACTCAACAGGATGTCATAATAGGTGGCCCCAAAAAGTGTGCCACAACTCATTTTCACGCCTTTTAGCCAGATTTTCTGCCTTAATTTTCGCTCGCCTGAGTAATTAAAGCCTATTTATTTGCATTTTTGGTTAGCAATTATTCAACAGTCTTTCGCTTAATCTATTTCAAGCAGGCCTGAAGTACTTATCTACTTGCTTACTTCAAAATGCATTCTCTTCCTGCTTCTAAAGGCTTCGATGTTCGCACTCAATCTTAATATTAATCGACTTTTAAGCCGGACAGGCAAAAACAACGTATTCGAGGCCTTGGGCAGGCGTGTTGATCCATACTTTTCGGCTGTCAGCGCTCAACTAACTGACGGCTTTTAATTAGAAATTGCACAGAAAAAATGTTATAGCCCCCGGGCTGGGGAAGAGGAAGAAGAATAGGCGCAAATATTACGCAAACCAGTGGATATAGAAAACGCGGTGGGGAACTGGGAAGCAATCCAAAATGGGTCCCGTGAGGACCGCCGGAAAAAATCATTTGCAACATTGAAGGCAAAGGCGGAGAATGTCGGAATGCTACACCAAAAAAATATATGCGGATCAATATAAGAAATATATTTTAATAATTAATTTACTCCTTTAAAGACCACTTAAAAATCTAATTTAAATAAAATGGCATAAAAAGGTAAATTTCTTCTAAAAACCGAAAATCTTATATATTGTATTAAATTAACTCTTTCAATAGTTTTACAAAAAGAATTATAAAACAAGAAAGGAAGCTAGCTTTGACAAGCCGATGTTTTTATACCCTAGGCAGCTATATGATAAAGTGGTCCTATATTTTTAAATTTTATTCTGAAATTTCTAAATATTAAAAGAATGATATTCGTAAGACTTGAAGTTAACGTGTCAAAACACACCGAAGTTATAATCTTTTGTACATTAAGAAATTAATTTTTGTATCATTCTTATGGGAGCTATAGGATATAATAATTAACTATTAAAATAAGACCTTTGGAAAGGTTTTATACCTAAAGCTTTTAAATTATTACGAAAACTTACGATCAATGAGTGATTTAAGTTAAAATAGGAATGTTATATTTTTTCCCTGTACATTAGGAGAGATATAGAAAGGGGGTGAATTAGAAGTAAGGAGTGTTAGAGGAAGGTACACAAAGTTTTTACTGCCCAACCATACATACACACACACACACGGAGCGAAAACTTATGTCATTATGATGGACTTTGGGTCGTTTGGCCCATTTATATGGTGACCACTGGCACCCATCACCCATCACCCATTCGTGGCCCACATTTCCCTCATGCGTGGCTCATGGCTGACAATTATTAATGAAAGGGTAAAAACTCTACCCATCCGAAGCCCGGACTTTATGCTTATTGCCACTTTTGCCCGGCATGCTAAATTTACTGTCTACTTTTATTTATTGATCCAAGTTTGCACCACCGCTGGCTTTCACTTTGGCCATCGCCAACGCCTTATCGTGGCCACAAATTGCAGCAAAACTTCACGGACACCGGAGAAAGTTGGAAAAGTCCTTTGGGTTGTCGAGGAAAAACATGTGTCTGTTTAAGGATCGAAGTTGGGGAAGGCGTGGTTATTTATTTGTTCCAAGTATTTATCTCAAGTAACCCATCAATTATCCATTTAAATCTTTTCAATACCCAAAAAGCCGAAGGGTTTTATTCAAATTTTCACAATCCAGTCACAGTTTGCAAATGAGGATAATTAAAAGGGAATTGGGGGAAAGTACGCCTTAGCCCGCTGAGCCCCTTAACCCTCTATGCAACCCGTAATCAGCTTTGGAGAAACTTTTCCCCCATTTGTCGCCAGCCTCAAAAAAAAGTTAGTCAGCTTAAAACGAGTTTGACAACTGAGGAAAGGGAGAGAAAGTGAATCAGTGAAGAAATTAAATTTGGGCAGCTCGAATCCGAGGCGAACTGCTCAATTATTTGCTCAGCGCTATAAATGTTATTTGTATTTTATTTTATTAATTTATGTCCGCTACTTCCGGCTGAAAAAAAAGTAAGAAAGGAAAAGAAAATTGGTAATAAAGGGCAGGAAAATGACGTTACGGACCACTTATTTGAAGGGAAAACGGTGAAAAACCAGGAGGCGGCTGCTTTTGATGGCATTGCCGCAGGACTCTCGATAAGGCAAATCGAGCTTGTGTTTTATTTATGGCCAGACCCGAAATAATGAAATGCCAATCGAATGCCAGGCTGGCCCACTCTTAGGCTCGAGTGTATAATTTGAAAATTTATAAACTGTGAAATCTGAAGGCGGTCTCATGGCCATTCTTGTTTTATTTATGAATTCTGAAATTCTGCAACACAAAAAGGGATCAAGGGCCAAGGACTCCGCGTCTGAAAGCAATTAAATGAGCCTAGGAAAAGAAAGCCACTTAATCCCTTCCATTCGTGTCTAGGTCCTCGACATTTTCCACATTTTGCCTCTCGAAGACAGAGACAAAAGCAAAGGCATTTGCATACTTAATTAACTTGGCTAGAATATTCCAGGACCCTGAAAAGTGTTTGGTGTCAAATGTAGCCCAAAAATGATATGGCAGATATGTGGCAACAAATTGCTTTTGGCCTTGTGATGTACTGATCTAAAATATAACTAACATTTGAATTTACTTGAGCAAGAATATCTCATTGCACAAACACACATAAAGGGCCATATTAAAAATCAATACCTATCTAATATCGCTTATAACTATTAAAATGCCTCCTTTGAGTGATTAAGCAATAAATTTGACGCAATTAATCTAATAATTTCCCAAGAAATATGTTATTTTCCCACACAGCAAATGTATGCAAATTAGCTGGAATTTCAGGGGGGGGGGGTTTTCTTTGTGGCTTGTAATACACCCATTTCTCACCTCATCCTTGGGCACCAGAGTCACCTTTTTGATGGTCGGCGCACTGTTGTTAACAACGACCGTTTCCCGTTTTAGCGATGGTCGTTTTAGGGCCGAGTGCGGCTTTTGTATCTCCACCATGATGATGAAGCTGCAGCCGATTATTATCATAAGATTGTTAGGAACCCGTCGACAAATGGAATGGGAATGAAATGGGATGACTATGACGATGAGATGGCTATTAGTCGGATGGTGGTGCCAGCTCTTAGACATAAAAGCCACCGACTTTTGGCCTTGAATTTGGTCAGACTGAGGGCTTCTTCAGCTGCTGCTGTTGCTTTCGGCTCATTAATCAAATAAAAAATGGCCATTTTAGCATGCATTAGGGGTACACAGGAGGAAATTATAAATACAACATAAGGAGTAGTTATAATTGGAACAAAGTATTTGTATAGGATACAAATATAGGATATATGTATATTTTATACTTATTTTCATTTTATTAATTTTTAAATTTTTATATTAGTGATTCTGGTATACAAAGTATTACTATATGTGGAGTAAAAAACAACTAATAAACAGGCAAATTTATAATAAATATTCCAGAATTTTAAAAAAATATTTATTTGTTAATTTAAGATTTATATTTCCACTTAAAAATTATTTTTTCTATTTCCTATATCAGTAACTGTGGTATAAAAAGTAGTTCTATGTGTGGAGTAAAATAGAAAAAAGCATAGGATACATATTTTATAATTGTATAACTATGTTTATTTGTTAATTCTAGATTTATGTTTATATTTTCACCTATAAATAATTTTTGTATTCCCTATAGATGACTAAAAAATAATAAAATAAATAATTATGTACTTTTTGACACCTTTTCCGGTGAACATGATTTTTTATTTCGATAATCTTAAATGATTTTCTCCAGTGCTGGCTTGTCGGATTTCCCTACCCTGACTTTTGGACACACATACGCCATGTTGAACGCTGGGCATTATCTAAATTAGAGATGTGCGTCGTTAAGATTTTCCCGCCCATCTTAGCCAAAGATTTACCCGCCTAATGCCGTTCTGTGTGTGCGTGTCTCTGGTTGTGTGTCTTTTAATGAGCTGTTTATGCAATCATCAGGCCCAAAACCTTGGCGGCATTTTTGGGCAATAAATTTTGGCGCCCTTTTCGACACCTCCTCCCCCTGGCCCCAAAGAAATTTGCATAATCGCGAAGATGTCAAGCGACTTAACCTTAACGCGTCCGCATAATGCGACCGACGTCATGATTATAATGTACTATAATGTGCTATCCCGTAACTTTAAACTGTTGATTCAATTTGCCGGCAGTGTTTGGTGCCAGATAAACGACTTAGTCACAGAATGCCAAAAAAGAATTGAATTACCCAATGGGTGGAAACGGTTGGGGAGCACATGTGAGGAGGCGAGGGGAACTTTTGCCGAAAGTATTAGCATAAAACTGGGAAAACTTCAACAGCGCCAGATGTTCCAAAAGATGGGGTGTTGGAAAACTTGAAGAACCAGGCAAAAAACTTGGCCCACATTGGCAATTTGCATATTGTTTGGCAATGAAAAGGCGGTCAAGTGAGCAGGAGCCTATGCAAATGTTTGGACCGACGTACAACGCTGCGTATGATTGATGTGGCTGTTCACTCGGCTTCTCCTTCGATTTCTTCGCCTTTTTCGGGGCAATCAATTTGGTTTCTGTGGCTCTCAATTTAAAACCCTTTCCTGTTCTGGCCTTGAACAATCTTGTTGAATTTTCGCCAGATTACTTTTCGCCCTGACTGGTGAGGCAGGAAGAGGAAACTATTTGGCCAACTGGAGGGTGGTGCCGCATTCTTAGTGAGCAAGGAAAGTTTTCGCTTGCAGAATAAGGAAATATAATTTTGGCAAGTTTTCTTCAGCGGAAATTTGGCCAGGACGGGAAGTTGCTACTTCCTATAGAGTATTCAGATATTTCTTAATTATTTCCACTAGCTCTGTTTGGATTTAATTACATTTATAATTTAAATGAACAAACGAAATCTAAAGAAAAGGTATATTGGTAATCATAAAATGTTGAGTATATGTAAAGTACTTGAGCTGGCCTAGGCATTCAGATAATGTCCTTAAAAACTCTGATATGCAGGACTTGGTAGAGATGTTTTCCTCGTTTCAAAGTGCTTTGCGAAATTGAGATAATAGCCTGAACCTCATATTATCCCCCAGCTCATCCGTCTGTCCTATCAGTGGCCAATCTGTGGTGCTCGGCACCAACCAAAGCACTGGCATATATCAATGCCAGGCACACACACCACCACCGCACTACAGACAGGTTCTGAAGCTGTGTGCAAACAGAGAACATGGCCAAAAGGCGAACTGCCAGTGGGCCAAGATGGGATGGGGAAAAAAAAATGGAAGACGGCAAAGCCAGCAAAATATACAGCTCTCGGCTCTAGGTTGGGCAAACTTTTTGTCTTCTGCGGCCCAAGATGGAGATGGGACGCATAAACAGGGCAGCCATATAGGCTGTATTGGGGGTAGTACATACATATGCAGGGTATGCGTTATAAACAGCTGCTGCAGCCTGACGATATGAGCACGGACATTGACACACTTTGCCAGTTTGTCAGCTGTTTGTTTGCATTCTGCTCGCCATTCAGCAGGAAATTAAAAATGTCCACATGGATTTATGTGGCTGGCACGCACACAAGCTTAGGTACACCGCGAAAAATCAGGAAGATTGGATAGCTAATTATTATTTTTTGTTTCCATTTAGGCTTCAAGGTAATTCGAATTGCTGTCGAACACCCAATAAATAGGTAATTGAATTATGATAGCCTTTACATATTTTAACTTATATCATGGAAATTATTATTATTATTTAATTAAAAAACAATCGGACACACAAATGATATAATTTCATGGGAACTGAACCTAGACATTCAGTTTATATGGTTTTTGTAATCTGATTTTAACTACAGGACAAGGGTATATAAACTATGGGTTGCCAATGCTAGTTTTTCTTCTTGGTCTACATAGTTTTTTTTAAATAATAAAAACATTTCTTAATATTTTAACATGCTTATCAGGAGGCTTTAAAAATGCATATGTGAAAATATTTAAATCTTACTCTTAATTACATGGACCATTTAAGGAGTACCAAAATAAAAATGCGTTTTAGGGTCTGTGTATTGGCCTTAAAACGTATTACGTACTGATCCCTATGATCAAATATTTATTTTTTAATGGGTGGTAAATTTAAATTAACCATTAAAACATTGACATATAGATTTTTTCTATTGCTTATACTAGATTATTGTGTTGGCAAGGTTATTTTCTTATGACACTTTTAAAGGATATGTGGAGATCATTGCGCAACGTCAAGATCCTTTAAAAAATGTATTTAAATACATTTATTGCATATAAACGGGTAAAAAAGGATATATGATTATGGATTTCACTAATGATTTAGTCAACCCAGTTAGTTCAAATTACAAAACAGAAAAATCGGTACTTTAGGAAATATCTTTAAATTATGTATAACAAATAACATTTTGTGGAGAATCAAGAACATTTTTGTAATAATAGAATCAAAAATACCAATTCCATTCAATTTAATACTTTAATTAATTATTGTGATAAATCAAATATTTTGTTCCAGTGGACTTTTTAATGGTTATTCATTTGTTGTTCTTCGTTCGTTCTCCTCCTTTGTCGATTGTTTTGCTTTCATTGAGCAAGTTAAACAGAGGAGATAGTTCGAAGAAGGGGGTTAAATGGCGTAACACACACATGCAAGGCACACACACACACAAAAATAGTAAGGCCAACAGCAACAACAGCAGCTGTTCAATCTAATTTTTGTTATTTTCTTTTTTTTATCAACTTTCCCCACTCTTTTTCCCCACCTTTAATGGATGATTTCTTGTCACAATATATTCTCTGTTTTTTCTTTGCGGTCGTGTTCTTTGGGTTGATTACATTTTCGTCGGCTACACTGTGCGAAATAATGGCCACAATAATGACGAGGCGAGCGAGAGTCGAGGTGCGGGCGAGACAGAGAGAGAGAGACGAACGCGAGAGAGCGAACGCTTCCGTGCGGAAGTCAAACGACGACTGAAAGTGAAAATGAAACTGAATGCCAAAAACTCAATGGCGGAGCGAAACAAACGGTAAATTCCGTCCGCCATTTCTCTGCTGCGTCTGCGTGTGTGTGACCTGTGCGTTTGTGTGTGTGTGAGTTGATGGAGTTCGCTTGCACTAGTGTGCGTCAATGGGGCCGGGCCTTTGTTGTTATTGTTTACGTTTCTAGCAACGCACACCGACGCACTCACACACACACTGCTGCGTGTTTTGAGCGCCAAAAGATATTGCCCCCAAAATCAGCTGATCGAAGGGAAAAAGCTTCTATTGTCCTGGCTAAGCTTTTCCAGAAAAAGTCCATGGGTTTTTTAAAAAGAAGCTTAGGTTTTGAACTTCAGTGTTTTTTAAACCATTTTTTTTTTATCTAATCAAAAGATTTGTCTTAAGATAATATATTTAATATTTATATAATATTTTTATATAATAATATAATTTTTTTAGTTATTACTTTCATTTAATATAGAATTCTAGAACTAGAATTCATTTAGTATTATAGAAAGCTTTCCGTCTTTAACTGGGGAAAATGTATAGAGCTTTCTACGTTTAAGAAAGTTTAGCAAAGTATATATTTTCAGTTTTTTTTTTAAAGAAAATATTTGTGCTATAAAAATTAAATACCCTTATTTTCATTTTTTTAACTTTTAATATTTTGAAATTTTCAACTAAAACTAATTTAATACACTTCAACTTTATTTTTTTTTATACAAAAATATTACAGCTTTTTTTAAAATATGAAAATAGCTTTTAGTAAGCTCGAAGAAACATTAAAAGCTCAGGCAACAAAAAGCTGAGTCCTTAAAAAGCCATGCTTGCAGAATTCTTAAAAGCTTTAAAAAGTCACCTCATTTTTTATAGATCTTAGATTCTTTCCAAAGCTATTTAAGTCTTTTGATGATAAAGTTTTCGCCCCAACAAAGCTTTCGTAATCCTTTTTTCGGCCCTTTCTAAACTTTTCACAAAGCGCCGACTTTAAGTCACAAAATCCACGCTCGAGCTTTTAACAGTTTCTGGGGCTATGCTCCTTTTTTAAAATATTATCCCAAATAAGTTTTGACCGCAGAGAAATTAAAGCGGAATTTGGATGTCCTTACCGCCCAAGTGGAAAATTGGAGGCGGGTGCTTGGTGGTTTGTGTGGCTGGAAATGCTTACGCAGCGCCTGCTGGCTTGAGTACTTTTCAATTCGCCGCATATGTCAAATGCAGGACTCGAAAGCCGCACAGAAACCGCAAGGACAAACCGCTGACTGGGGGATATGAGTATGAATGGGGGGCGCTTAGGTGGAGGCAGGGAGCCCAGCCAGTCGGGCATGATGCAAAGCCATCCTGAACACATAAACCAATCCAATTCGGGCTCACCTCAATCGCCTGTCAGTCCCAAGAACTCGATTAACATTTATTTTCCTTTTTTGCACGAGCATTTATTTTCTTTGCCTTTTTCTTCTTTGCCCTGTCGCATTGGCGTGGAAATGTTGCAAAATTAATGCGATATCCAATGCGATTACAGATGTGACAACAACATGGTGAAAGAACAGAACAGAAAGAACACCGGGTGTACGACTAGAAATAGGAGCTACAACAAGTGTTACAACCACTTGAAGTTGGTTTGGCTCAAAGTTGATTTACAATAATCACCAGCGACAAGCGAAATGGCAACCAATAACAGATGTAACGGCCAGAGCTGTTGGCCATAAACAGCAGCTGCCGAACAGGGTGCTCTTTAATAGATCTTTAATCTATAATCTTTCTAGTCAGTGCAGATATCCTCAGGAGTTTATATAAAGAAACAGGTATATATGCTTTGATAATATTCAATTCAAAATACCTATACTTTCACTAAAAATCGAAGTATTGAAAATCTATTACATCATAGTTATAAGCTTTCGGTCTTATAATTATAAGTTTAAGATACACTAAATTATTTAAATTTTGTAAGACTTTCAGCAGCAACCCAAAGTCAAAAAGCCACCCTTTGTATCTTTGGATGGCAGGTGTTGCTGGGTCTATATGTAACACACAAAGGCCGAGGTGGAAACGGAAACCAGACACAAAAATGGAGGCGTTGAAGTGAGAGATATAAAGATTCCGTTGACCAACTCTCAAGAGCATATTTATATTTATCGATGGCAACACGCACACAGCCGCAGCCTATGCATATATGAATGAGGATATGTACAGCTGAGTTCAAAATATTAATAGTGAAACCATATATTTAAAGGAATATTTTAGGATGAATATAAAACATATCAAGATAAATTTAATTTTTAAAGGATTGAGATTGGGACTCTAAAAATTATATAAATAATTGCGGAATCTATAATAAAAACTTGTTTGAATTACAGCTGATTTCAAAATATGAATAGTGAAACCATATATTTAAAGGAATATTTTAGGATGAATATAAAACATATCAAAACAAATTTAATTCTTAAAGGATAAAGATTGCGGCTCTTAAGATTATATAAATAATTGCGGAATCTATAATGAGAACTTGTTTGAATAGCATTATTTGCAAATACTATATTAAAATAATATATAACATTTTTTTATTTATTAAAGCTTGCCAATGCTACTATTATTTTGAAGTCGGCTGCATATTGAAGCGGATATATGGGGTGTTGATTAAAAGACGCCTTGAAGGGCCTGCAGCTGGGATTGGGGTTTATTAAAAATGTATGCCGTGAAAATGGCGTTCTCATACTGTGGAAAATTCCCCGAATGTTTACACGCTTTTCCCCAGTCACTGCTGTGTGTGTGTGTGTTGGTGTAGACTCGTAAACAGGAAACGGAAATCAGCATGCAGGCGCACGCAGCAACAACGAGGGGGAAAATCACCATCAGCAGTTGGATTATTGTTTTTCACAGGCACTCACATTGCTGCGGTTGCTTGTGGTAAACATGTTTAATAACCGCACGACCACAGGGCCGCATTTTTGGCCCCAAACTCATAGACCAAAATGGCAAAACTGGCCAAATCAACACTAACTAGTCGGCTGGAATTGGGTGGTTTTGTGGGGCATTGTTTTCCACTTTCCAAAGGGGCATGGAAATGCTCGATGGCCATGCAAATATTGTTATGCAAATGCAGATGAAGTGCGATCGTGTATATGCCTATAAATGCTATGGTGAAATATATGCGCATGTTTATGGAACAACAGCCATCAAGGCAAAATCTCTGAAGTGACCAAGAGAGCCATTGATGGCTTATAATAACTCCATGACCTTTTCAAATTCAATTTAAGGTCAAAAATCAAAGGCAAGCAATACCAATATTATACACATTATGGATAAGCGACTAACAATCGATTTTATTTTGGTAGGCGTCATTTGTAATTACTAATTGTATTACCATAAATATTTTTTAGTGTATAGCCTAAAGTAAACAACGGATTGAATACCTATATTTTAAGAAATTTACTATGCAGTCGCTTAAATTAAACAAAACCGAAATCGAATTTGTCTTGTTTGTTTCCATGAAGAAAATTACAATTTTAATTCTGTCATCCCCTTTTCTGCATAAATCTATGGTTTAATAAAAAAACAAAAAGGTTTTCGCGCAACTTTCTACATTTTTGTATTTTTATCATAAAGCTTTTCTGTTGACGTCAATATTTCCCTACTAAAAAAAAATGATTGCTTGGCCATTTATGAAATATAATATTTATTTTGACAGTTTTAATGGTTAAAATAAACGCATAAAAAGAAGACATATTTATTTAGCAGTTAAATGGGAATTTTTAAAATGCACAAAATGGCAACCGTTTTTTCCCTAATCGTTATGCGCTTGGTTTCGGTGTCGCTTTTGGCCATAATCGAATGCAGTTGGCCATCAAAGAGGAATTCAATTTATATAGAAAACTGAATTTTTTCAGAGCGTTGGAGAATGTCTAAAGTTTGTTGCAACTAAAATGAAATTAATGCCACATTGCTATGCGCATAGGAAATGCGGCCAAAGGAGGCAATAAAATAGGGACAACAAAAACAGGGCTTAAAGGAGCAGAGGAGAGAGGGAGAGAGACGGACAGACGACAAGAGAAAGAGACAGGTAGCCAAGTTAATTTATGTTCGAGTCCTGGCCGTCTTATGCCTTATGTTAAGCCCCAACTTTGAAGAGAGTGTTTTCTAAATATCATGTAAATACAAGTGATACAAAAAAAAAATACCCTCACACACACACACTCTCGTGTGGCCCTGTGTCTGTGTGGGTGAGCAAAAAAGTTTTGCCACCTGCGTTTTTTCATTTACATGAGTAAGTTTCCACATTAAGCACAGGGAAAATGAAAAGAAAAACCAGGCCTCCCCCTATTTTCCACTCCCTCTCGCCATTTTCCTCGCAAAGTTAAAGTTGAACTCAGCAAACAATTTTTAAACTGCAGCAAAAATGAAAATTTAAATCGCCTTTCTGCGCAAATCCATTTTTATTTTTGTTTAATCAGCGTTAATTGTGTGTTAAATTTGTAATCGAATATTTGACAATAATTAAATGAAATGCCCAGCACGCACTTTCATACATGTGTTTATACATAATTAAATGAAAGTCAGATGCAAATAGAATTTTTATTTGCCTTGATATAAAATATTAAATGGAATATCTGCATTCTTTATTTTTTGCCAATTTCATGTGGAGTGAAATCAGATGGAATTTCTTGATGACTTAACTTGGTCTGTCGGAAGCAAAAAAAAAAAGGGCCAGGGAGATTTTGTGAATTGTCCCTGACTTCGAAGCAGTACACTTTAATAAAAACATTCATTTAGGGTATATCCTGAATTTAATTTGTAATAACTAAATGCATATACTAACAAATTTTAGGGTAATATCATACTTTGTTTTTAACCAATGCTTCCCAGTTTATTGTATTTTTTAAAAGCCAATGTAAGATATATCTTCACCATATATTTTATTAAACATGATCATTCCAAACTGGCTTTAAAAAAATGTATAAATAAATGTCAGAAGCAATTAAAACATTAAACATTAAAACAGAAACATTTAAAAGTTAACAAAATATGTATTGTAAAATATAAAAAATCCCAAGATCCCATATTGAAACTTAACACCTTTTTAAAATATTAGTCATTAGGTATATAAGTTTAACTGACGTTGCAATCACTTTAAAGGTTGGTATATCAGCTAAGTAAAACTTTGAAATCTCACAACTAATATGCCTCCTAAAAATTTTTTAAAATCGAACAATTAGATTTATAAATTTTGATTTTTAAAGTTGAAATTTCTGAAATAAAGTCTGCTACCCATACATTTATTTCCAAGTGCAGTTACCGGTAACCAGAAAGTTAAGCTTATTACTTCTGCCCGCTTGGCGAATGTGAAACCAAAGTTAAATAAATAAGCGGCAGTTGATTAGGCAGCTCCAAGGGAATGGGGGCGTGGCAGGGGGATTCCCCACCTGGCTGAGCTGCTGAGCTCAGCATGCGTGAGATGCCTGCGGCAGAATTCCAGGTGAAGAGGCAATGCCACGCCCACCTGCCCACCTGCCCCGCCCACCAACCTGCCCACCAATTCTGCCCCCTGGCGAACGCCTTATTAACTTAACACAAATGCTGGTAACTGGATGACAGGATGTGGAAATGGGGATTTGGGGGGCGATGGAGGCGTACTTTCTGCTTGTGGCACCTGTAACATCTTGCGAGTCGCAGCTGGCTGCGCACTTGAATAATAAGCATGTATTTATCGGCCTAGACAGTTCTCAGATCTCTGCTCCTTTCGCTCGGATAAGATACTCATTTGGCCCAGCTTCCTTTAGAATTTCCATGGTATATTGGACTGGGGGCATAAACAGAAAATATTTCGAAGCATCAAGAAGCATCCCTTTTTGCTTAAAATTTATAAACAATACAATTTTCTCTAATGAATAAAAATATCTGGGGAAATCGTAAGACTTCAAACTCATACAAAATGTATGCTATATAAAACACACTTAAAATTGCGCATACGCCGCGTGTGCCAAACAAAATAATGCTAAACGTTGTGTTAATAAATTGTGCCAAAACTATTTATAAGCACTTAACTTGTTGGCCAGCCCGCAAGCATTACTCTCAATTCACTTTGCCTCAACTCAGTGTGCAACAAAATGTGTTAACATCGCGTATGCGTAATGAACTTTGCAACTTTGCGTTTAGTAAGCACTAAAGGCAATTTCTAAACAATTTATGTAACTTTTGAATAATTGTTTAATGCTTTTTACTAAAAAAAGCAGATTTCCATTAAAGCAGATGTATTAACTTCAGCTTAGGGGTATTAAAGGGCCATAAATTAACGTTAATACAACTGTCATAACCTTTAATAAGTATCATTGGGTCGAAGTGCCTTTGTGTTTATTTCGAACCGAAGTCTGCCATTGAAGGGACTTTAATCTATAATTTATTATAATTTTTATTGTTATTATTGTTTTTGTTGCTGTTGTGGCCCAGGCAGTTTAACGGGAATTTAATTTGCCATCCAACAACGAATTTTCCGATGGAATCGTTAGCGCGTAGCTTGTTTGTTTTCCTCCCGAAAAATCTCTTTTCTTTTTTCTCCCACTGAGCAACAACAGAGAACTGTGAAAAGTTTTCGCAGATTGTCGAGTGCCACTAATTGTCTATAAACGAGGGCGTATTATATGGTATATACGTACCACCGGTACCATATTGACCCACATATACGATGCTCTGGGGACTTAAATGCCACATGGCGCCATTTGAATGGGGTTTTAAATGTTTGCCGACTTTGTGGCCATAAAAACGGGGAGTGGAACGCGGGCATTAGTGTTTGCTTGTGCGGCCATTATGCAGACGATCCAAATGCGCTGCACAATTTAATTGAGTTTTCACAGCTTCATTTTTGGTTGATTTTGGTCTAAAGTCCTTACATTTGGCATATTGCTGCGAAATTTCCCCGGGGAACAGCTGCTATCCATCATTGTCTGGCATTGATTCAGAATCTGTTGCCTTCACTCGGCGAAGAAAGCCGCTTTGATAAATTGCCTTGCCTTGGAATTGGTCAAAAACAGGAGAAGGAATTGAAAAGATTTCAAAAGGCATGGGTTTATTAAAGGAACGGGTGCCTTTTCTGAGCCCCTTAAAAATTACTCTCATGAATTTATCAGCGTATTTGGCTTTAGTGCTTGGAAAGCCTTTAAAAAAAATGTTAACTTAATTTTTCGAAATTTTCCCTGGCCTTAAAACTTTCTTTGAATGTAGCTACTATACAAGCAAGCTGTAAGTATTGTATTCAAAGTGCAGATAAAGTAATCCCACTCGCAGATCGCATCCCATGTATTTTCCCCTTATCCCGCTTGGTAAACTTTTAAAGTTTCGTCCTGCAGAGGAACTCAAATTGAAATGCTATTGAAAGTTTTTCCGGGTTTCCCGGCGACAGTTACACACATGCACACATGCACAATTCAATTAGAGTCCTCAGTACTTTCATCAGCTGTTCCACTCGTCCCCAGCTCATCCCTTCTGGGCACTTGCTATTTGCCTTCATTTGGCTGATGAGGGGGTGGTGTTTGAGCCAGCTGGGGCGTGAAATTGTACCAAGGCAACTTTTGGGCCAACTTTGGCTGCGGATGTCCCTCTCATGCTTACCTGCAAAGAAAAAACAAAACGAAGAGGGGCGTTAAACATACAGTCATACACATATGGGTGGAGAGAAAGTGGCGGGGAAAGTCGGGCTAAGCCAAAGCAAGTCCAGTTAAAGTTTGGCCATAACACAAAAGGCCAAATTAAAAGCCAAATGACTCGGGCAGCCATAAAACACACCACACAAAAGGGCCTAGAAGAAGGTGAAAGGACCCAGATTATATAAGTCAACATTGATTTGTATTAGCAAGAATTCAGTGGGGACTTATCAAGTTTATTTTAAATTACCCAGAGATTTATAGGCTCCAAATGAAATCTTGATAAATATGTGTTTATTGCTTTATATAATTGGAATTTTTTGGAACTGGCCTGTATAATCACTTAACTCTATTCTGAAACTTATTTAGTTTTAGTTTTTTATAGCTCCCTTAGAAATGATCAATAAAATATTTTACAAAAATGTAAAATACTATAACTTTGGTGGTCTTTGACATATTACTCTTGGGAATTTCATTTTTTGAATATTTCAGGATTTCGAATAAATTTAAAAAAATACGTGATGATTGGATAATTAATGTCAGAATAATACAAAGACCGTTTTATTTTCTTTTCGGTCAACATATACAGTAGTAAATTAAAAATGGAACATTATCTTAAAATTTCTGTTACTAGTTTTTAGTTTTCTAAAAATCGGGAAGCTCTGTACATACAATGCTCCCACAAGAACGGAAGGGTATTGAAACTTCGGCAGGTCCAAGTAAGTTTCCTTCCTATATATTCTTTGTATATATTTATTTATATATTATATTCTTTTATTCTGGAATGTTATTTGGATTGGCAAAAATCTTTGCAATAATTTTTATTACTTATCAAGTTCAAAGTCCTAATTATAATGGTAACACATCTTTGAAAATTACGCAAAAGGGTTTCAAAACAAAAGTTTCTAAGCAGAAGCCTATGTTTATGTTGGCAAATAATTTTCTCCCCATTTCAAGCCAACCCTTTCAAGTTTCTTAATATGCCTATAAGTAAAAACTTGAACAAACTTTTTGTTTTGGTTTTCAACTTAAATTACCTAAGCCGAAGGCCCAAATATCAAGTGGCTGCTGTTTCAACTGGCGGCGAAGTGCGGATTCGGGGTCAGGAGGTCGGGATGATACGGCTGCCCTGCCGAGTGAATCCCAAAAGGCACTTAGGCCACATGATGAGCTGGCTGACAGGTCAGAGAACCGGAGAACTGGAGAACCGGGGAACCCGAGAAACGGAGGGCCAGGGCTCGAGTGAATGGCGTTGATGGGGCACGACCTTGCATTGGTCATGGTGCCCTCGTCTGTCGTGTCACTCAGCCCATCAGTCCGCCACCCACTCAGCCATCACCCACCCAGTATCACCGCGAATCACCCCTCTACCCATCTACCCATCCACCCACATTCATCCTTCGCCTTCGTCGTCTTCCATGTCCTGTTGACAGTTGCACTAATTACAAAATGCTGTTGTTTGTTCGCCTGCCATTGTCTGTGGCATACTTTTAGGCAATTTGCATATTTCGTTAAGCATGCAGAAGCAGCAGGACTCTCCGTTTGCAGCGGCAGATGTCCTGCTGCGACCAGCCTCTCAGTTGAACTCCTTTGGCACGCCTTCACTTTGCGTTCAGCAGCTGGGTAAATATTTTCGTGCGACACTCTCTAATTGATAATGAAAGCCTAGGCTTCCTTTATACTAATTGACACCATGATTAATTGCCAGGGAATCGAAGTTTGTTCTGCGGCTGCATTTCATTAGGGAAATAAAAGCAAAAAGCAATATAAACAAGGCCACAGATCTCAGTTGAGGTTTGAGATCAGCTTTAAATGTCATTTTGGGTGTCTAAAAGTATGCAGTAAATAAATCATTATAGACTTTCTGAATCAACTTGATGTATTTAAAGTTTAAAATATATTGTTGCATACTTTTAGACAGCCAAATTACATTTTAAGACCATAGTGATTTGTGTCTGGGGTGTCTATAAGTATGCAGTAAATAAATTATTTTAATCTTTCTGAATCAACTTGATATATTCAATGTTTCAAATATATTGTTGCATACTTTTAGACAGCCAAAATTACATTTTAAAACCGTAGTGATTTGTGTGGCATATGGAAGATATATTTTTGCATGTACTCATCGCTTTTAACAAGTGATTTTGCAATTTGCCTTAACATGTTATATGCTCCAGAAAGTCTCTGAAATGTCATTCACATGTAACCTGCATTAAAGCCAGTTCCGGTTTTTAAGCCATTTCCCCCTGATTTTCAATTAAACACAGACTGGATGAGCAAGAACTTACAGACATTTCCCCCCAAGCATCCTTCTCTTTTTTTCTGTGCCCTATATTTCATTCTCATTCTGAATGCACTTTTTCTGGGTTTTATTTGTGGAAACGTGACCTCACACACATTCGTATGTTCTGTCGTTTGCATCTAAATTATGGCAATTGAGTGTGGGCCACATAAATCATATCCAGCTTGCACTTGTTTTATATCCTTTGATTGGCATCGTAAGGGGTATATTCACTATGAATTCTGCTTATTTCAATTTTATGCATACAATTAAATTAAAATATATATTTTTCACGTCTGCAGCCTTTTTATCTTGAATAAAATACATATTAATAAAGGCATTTTTATTTTTATGTCTGATTTTATAGAGCACTTAAGTGTTCATACTACAACTACATTATGTGACTGATTTTCCCCCATAAAAATAAATTATCTTAGCCAAAGTTAAGCTTAGGCTTAGGCAACTCTAGTGATTTTGGGCCATATGCTGATAAAAAAATAGACAAGTAAAGATTTTACGCCTTACAAGGTTTCTAAAGGTAAATTTATGGGATGGTTTAATGGGAAAATTTGTAACAGGTGGAAAATAAAATATCACATATTTGCAAGCATTCCCCATACAAGCTTTAATATAAAAACATAAAAATACCCTCATTATGATATATAGGTAATAAAAAAATATAAGTTGCCATACAAAAAAATATCTGAACATATTTATGAAGGGATCGTAAAAAAACTAGTGTGAAATATGGCACGCATGGAGCGTTTCGGCTTGATTTTGAATGATTTAAGACAAGTGCTCTTTTGATGTGTTGTCATTCCGTTTTGGCCATCAATTTGGCCGTGTGGCATCGGGCCAAAAGTGAGCTTAACATGCACGATATCGCACGGATACGGATCCTCAATGTGACCACGCCACAAGGTCGGCGCGTGTGTTTCGATTAATTTTTAATGAGAAACCATTTATGCGGCGTCCGTTTGTGCCGCTTGTGTCGCGCTTAATTAGTTGCAACTTCAATGGGATATTAATGGGCGGCGCAATTCGGCAGAGTGCAACAGCGGCGGACTCATTATGGTGGACAGCCCGAATTCGGGTTCATAATCGTTATGCCAGCCCCGTTTAATTAAACTTTCCAGCCCTTGAGGCTCCAAATTGTGGCCTTGCTCGACTTAATTGCTAACACGCACACACACACACACAAACTTATGCATATACATATATATATATATATTTGGAATAGCGACAGGACTTTGTTCTAGCCCCAAAAAGTATGCAATAAAAATTAATGAACGGGAAAATTTTTATTGACTCGCCTTTGGCAATGCATAAATGAATAATGCCCCTGGGGAAACACATAATAAGCGCCGCTTGTAACGCGTATATTTGCCTGTGTGTGTTGGTATATTTTTCGGGGCCGAGACGGGTTGGTTCTGGCCACGCCCCCCTAGTAAAAACTAGGCAAACAACGTCATTGTTCGCGCAGCTGGGGCGCCTGAATAATCTCGGTTTGTTTGCCAAAAGAATTTCGCCCGCTCTGATTTGTGGCCACTAAAAGCTTCTCTGACATCAGTCGAAGGACATGTCGGGCCAGGACACTCAGGACATGCCATCGCTGGCCAAATAAATGAATGGACACACGTGTGCGGTCCGCGGAGGAAGCAGAAGTTACCCACGTAGTGGGGGTGGCACAGTGGGACAAGAAAGACTTGGTAAACTAATAATTAAACAAAATCGCATCAAACGTTTTCTAAAATGTTCTCATTTTGTCAACTTCAGCCAAATATTGAAGGTTCCTGGCTATATTTAGATATTTTTCTTGCTGTGTTTCGGGACTTAATTAGTTCGGAAACTGTGGTCGATGAAAATCTATATATTTTTCCGCTTAACTAACGATCTCTTCAAAAAGTGGTAAAAGGATCATGTTTTATTTTATGCTGCTTAGCATAACAGAAATAAATGCAAAGATCCTCAGACAACAAATTTACCAGAAAAACACCTTTTTAGTCTTGCTTTGATCGTGGGAGGATTTCAATTTTGCGGTTTTATATGGAAGTCACTGAAGACTGCACTCCACAGTGATAAAAGTTTACTAATAAATCAAAAAATAATCCAACTTCCAAACTTACTTATAACGAAGTCCTTTGGAATGAAATCATGGTGATTTGAAAAAAATTGTTGCATAGTTTCAGACACATTTATAATTTTTTTTTTTAAATACTGTCAGATTTTAAATAAAGATATATGGAAAGGTATTCTTAGAAATATATTTTCCATTATAAAAGTGGAATAAGCCAACCTATAAAATTATCAATTTGTTCCACAAAATAGTTACTCTTACATAATAAATTAGGTAAGGGTTACTATAAAAAGGTTGAGTATGGACTCAACCCATAAAATTAAGTACACTAACTGTTTGGAAATGTTACATTAGGGTAGGGATTAAAATAGTTAAAAGGTACCATCACAAAATGCACTCATTAATGCACTCATCCTAAATTTATTAGTTAATCAAGCAAGCTGAAAACTACTATGTTTTATGGTTGCAAAACAATTCGGATTGGTCAATTTGACTGAACAAAATTTTGTTGTGTGCATGAACTTTTCTAAATCAACGACCATTTAGCTCCACAGTGTGGCGCCATCGGTCTGGGCATAACAAATGCTCTCCGCCCAGCTGTCCAGCTGCCCCCTTTTTTTAAACCCTTTCCACCGCACGCCCCTGCTAATTGCAGTTGGAAAGCGAAGCGTCAACATTGCGCATACGCCACATGGACTGCTGCAGATTTATGAAAGCGTGCTTTTCGCTCTTCAGCTGGAATTCAATCATAGTGCTGGGCCATGTTTGCGCCAGTCATTAGCCGCCTAAAATAGCCTTCTAAAAAAGCCCACCACAGAACACAAGTTGAATGGCATTGAATGTGAAAGGAAAATGAGGGGAGAGGAGGCTGAAAGGTCGAGAGCAAAGGAAAGTCGGCTTCTTTATGACATCAGCCTGGCAGGGGGTCACGAAAGTCTCAAAAGTTGACCAAAGGCCCCGGGGGGTGCGTGTGCGATGTGCGATATGCGATATGCGATATGCAAACTAACAGGAGGCACGTGACCATCGCACCAAACCAACTATTCGAACCAACGCAGGACATTCCCGCACACGCGAACGCACAAGGCGAGTCCTTGAAGGGGCTCCAGGTGGATATGGGCACGTGCGGGTATTTCAAATAGACTGCGCTCTAGAAATGATTCAAGATGGGCCGCAAAAATAAGTGGTAGTAAGAGGGGGATGAAAAATCCATGAGCGGCTTAACAATATCCTGTAAATTATTTCGAAAATCTTTTAAATACCAATATTAAAGAACATGTATGAAAAGGAATATGCTAAATCCTTAAATATATACAACTTGTAAGATAATTTTATTACAGGTAATATGTTCAAAGATTAACTTCCCAAGACCACTACATTTAACATAGTAAATGTTAGAAAAGGTACAAAAATAATAGATACACATTTTAAATGTAGGAAAACCCTGCATTATTTACACTGTGAATCATTAAATCCCTCAAAAACGGAACTTTTACCTTTGAAAAGGCTCCCAATATTCTAAAAATATATTAAGAAACTACTAAGCTTGTATAAAACTCATAATAGATTTGTAGGCTTGTTCTTGCATTCCAAAAACTGCCAAGTTCGCCTGCCGAAATTCCTCTTAACAAACAAAGTTGTTACTTTGCCACGTAATAATTATACCTCCAACCTCCGCCAAAAAAAGGGATGTCTAAAAATAAACTTCAGTCTCGAAAATCGCGTGACCCAGTGGCTTTTTTCTTTTTAGGGAAGCGGATATGGGGTCATCGGGCGTTCAAAGGTTGCCGAGTAAATTTTTGAGTTAAATACGATGTCTCCTCCGTCCGCCATTTATTATCTGCGGAAGTGTCCACCAGCGATTGCGTGTTGCATGCGCTGGCCATTTAGCCGGTTACGCCCACTTTTCACTCTCGGGGGCGGTGGGTGGCCCTCTATACACCGCTCAATTTCCACAACGGTTACATAGCGTTCCGTCCTCTCCACAGGAACTCACGTAGACGACCGGTTAACACAACAATTTGCCGAAGGATTTTCGGTTTCGCTTTTAGGGGGTGAACCAAGTGCGAAAAATTGAGAAGTATATGGAAAGAAAGTAGGGGTACTACATCCATGGTTTACTATAGGTAAAGAAATAAGGTGTTATAAATTAAGTATTTTGTTTTATAAGAAATATGTAATGAAATTATAATCTCCATCAATCATTTGCTTATAATTATCTAATGGAAACTGCAGAAGAAATTAAGCCAACTTTTGAAATTTCTTGGAAAGGTGCCTAAAAGTATGCAACACATGTTTAAAATACAAAAGTCCAATGGACTTATTAAGTGATTTCATAACCCTAATGATTTCTGATATATTTATGTAACACATTACTTAGGAAACATATAACTTAAAACACGTTGTTACTTAAAAATAAATAATTCCCATGTATTTTACCCTAGAAAGCCACTCGATTTTCTTCAAGTGCATCGAAACGAGATTTGTGTTGTGTTAACTTTATTTTTCGAATGTTTTATTGCTGCTTTCCGGGCATCCGTAGCACCTGTCGCAAATTGGCCAGCAAAAGAGGGCCCAACCGAGAATACTTCGAGGCGATGTCACGTTCCACCAAATATTCAGCAATTCTCCACAGTTTCCATTTTCTCTGCTATTTTGACTTTGGCCTCGGTTTCGCACTGGGTTTCATTTTCAGTTAGTGTTTTCCAGTTTGTTTGTTTATTGCATACTCTTGAGTAGAGCTTGATTTGGCCCGAAAGCAAATTGGCTTTTGCCTGGCACGTTTTTGAATTATAAACGAGTTCACAAATGGGCGGGGGTGGGTGGCTTTCTGATTGTGCTGGCCCTCAATTATGCACACACGGCGGATGAAGGCGGAGTGGGAGGGGAGGGGGTTTTAGTGGGGGCAAACACGCACAAATCTGGAAATTGCATCCAGCAACTGCCCCATATTCCATCCTCCTATGCACTTTGAACCCACCCCTCCCCCCCACTCCCTCGTGGCCAGCTCCAAATGGCATGGCAAATGAGCCGGAGAAATTCAAGGAGTGGTCCGGGCCACCTAGCCGGAGAAAACTCCCCAAAGCAGGTAATATAAGTCTGCCAATTGTGCCAAACGGAACATAATAAAGTTTAAGCCAAGGCAAATGGCTGTCGAGCTCGGATTTATGAGCATCTAGGTATACAACATTTTGCGGTTGCGCATTTTCTAGAATTTCTTTCACTCTTGAATTTAAACAACCTAATAATTCGAATAATTAGAAGTTGTATGGTTACTAAGAAAAATCTAATATAGTGGAATCTTTAATGGCATTTTTTACCATCGCAGTCATGCCCCGATATCATATTGCCATTTCTTGGCCTGCTTATATTTATAATATATGTACGAATCCATATCCATATATAATCGCCATTATTCTCAGCTGATTGCCATTTGCAGGCACTCAACTTGATTTAGGTCCCAGTCACGCCCCTGTCTCCCACTCAATTCCACATTCTGCCACATTCTTCCACTTTCTCCCACGCCCATTTTTTTCTTTCTTTTACTCTCACCCACCTCGAGTGGCCATAGAAATTTGCATGAGACGAGAGAAAGCTTTTCGACCCATAAATTCATACAAAATAAACTTGATGCCAAAATGTCTCAATGGCGACACGAATGCGCGCATGGAAGTAGTCGCAAAAGTATCGAGGAGGGGGGGTTGGGATGTTGGGGTGTTGACCTTCAAAGGATATTACGAGAAATGGTCGAAGGACTTGAAACCGATTCCGGGCCACTTAATTCATCGCTTTCTTTGACTTTTACCCCATCTATTTCGCCCCCTTTCTGCGCTACTGACCCCCACATGCCATGTTTTATAGACAAGGGGCGTCTATTAATGAGTGCCACGCCCACACACGAGCCCCAGTTGACAGTCGATCATAAAAAGCGTAATGGAAGCATCCATGTGCCGCACATAAAATCAAAATCGAAGACATAAGGCCGGCGAAATGGCAACTAAGTTGGCCAAGAAGAGGATAGGATTACGAAAGGGGGATGGAGGTATAACCCTAGAACAAAATGCTTATCAATCAATATATCTTCATGTCAAAAATTGTCGAAATCAGAACATCCATTAAACAGTTATAAGCAAATAAAATAACTAAGTAAGACTTGGGATAGATTTTAATACAAATAATCGAATTTATACCATGCATATAAGCTATCAAAATGTCTTTATACATACATATTTGGTTTTCGAACAGAACCCTCAATAAGGGTGATATAAAAATTGTATTTAGTTGGGACAAGAAATAAAATGTGCTTTTAAAGTGGACCTTGTAAACCTTTTTTTCGCCTTGAGGACATTTAATGTCGATTGTGGGTGGCCCTGATTAGCATGGGCACCATGAACATATTCGATATTCGATGGCCGCTGGCGGTTGAGCGATTGTATGAATAAATCATTCGATTTATTCAAATGCTGTATCGATTTCTTAATGCCCAACTTATTCGGCATTGTTGGGCAATTTCACAACACGGATTGCAACCGATGGCGAAATTAATTATGCGACGCGTTTCCCAGGCGGAAGCGGAAGGAAGCGAGGACTCGCCGCAAGGATGCGAGGATGCGAGGATCTGGACAAAAACAGAAGAGCAGAAAGACAAACAATCGATGGGCAGGGGACATTGGACAGTTGGCGCCCTGGACAGCTCAATCAATTCCAGTGGAGCAATGGGTAACCATCCTCCCAGATCCCAGCTCCCTGCAACCAGTTCCCAACTCACAGATCCCAGATACCGCTTTTCATCCGCAGGTCACGCACACTGGGCAAAAAGCAATCAAACAAACGGAAGACGCCAGCCGGAAGTTGAACAGCCAAACTGGACACGAATGGATGGATGATGATGATGATGTGGATGAGGTTGGGGATGATGACGATGACATAACGTAATGATGATTGCGATTGGGACATTTGTCTCTTGTGTCCGGGGCATCTGTCAAATTTGTATGGAAATATACTTCGATATATGTATCTGATAAATTGACGCCTTTGCCGAGAGTTATTTTTGAAGGCAAAGGAATGGGCTAAGTGGTGCAAAGGGCAATGTCTTATTTGTCCCATTAGCCGAACCCTCTAACCGAATACTGATGAGATCATATAATAGTAACCTGCTATTCAAAGTTGTATTTCTTACTCAATAAACTTTTTGTGATTCCCGAATGAACTATTTAGTTCCATCAATACAGTAGGAATAGATAGTCGATATACCATAATACTGGTAAGTAAAATATTTAATAACTTTGATTAAAAAAGCAACAAACTTTACAATTTTATAAAAATATATTGACTAGGAAGGTGTTTTTATGTACAAATTTTGAAGTCCATAGGAAGAAAACTATAAATATTCCCGCCACCACATTTTTACATGCTCATACCTTTTTAGTGACAACATAGATTATATCAATTAAAAGAGTTAGTTACAATCACGTTACATTTTTAAAATACCAACTATTTACAATTTTCTCTGGTTTTTCAGTAGTACCCAATCGGAACTCAAAAAAACAAAGCAATTTGAACCGTCTGGCGATACTTAGAGAATTGCTCTTTCATTGATTCATCCCAGTGGAAAAGTGCGGCAATGAGCATGAGTTTGAACATGAGCGGAAATCAATTGATTGGCGGCCACAGATGTGAAATGAGTTAACGCTTGTGCGATTTCCGCCGGCTGCAATTAAATGTGCATGAGCTGTCCGCCGGTGCCACGCCCACAACGCCCGCCGCCGCCCACTTTTCCAACCATTTTCCCATTTTCTGCGACTTGTCGATTTTCGGCCTGGTTGAAAATCAATCACTTCTGCAGCTGCCAAAAGCGAAATGCCTTGTCATTTATATCCCTTAAATCGTTTTTGTATCCATCAAATGCCTGGGCACGCTCCGATTGTTGTTGAAAAATTGTCGGACATGTTCAATAATGTTTATCAAACGGCATCTTCTTGTGCGGCTGGAGTGTACGCCACCAAAAAAAAAAGATACATTTTTTAGCCATACTCTTGATTTGTTGTTTGATTTTCGCCCGGGGCCAGAAAGGTGACTCCGGAAAGGGAATCGAAATCAAGAGCCAGATAAAATGAGATAAAATAAAAGAAAGGCGAAAGTGTCAAAGTGCATTTGTAATGGCTTAACGGAAAGATGAAAGCGTCCCTGATTTATGGTTTCCTCGAGAAACCCCCAACCCATTCGGCTGTAAATCAGGGAATTGAATCTGTCGCCCATCCGAACCCTCGGCGACAATCTTCTGGCTCAGCAACTCAACAGTTGCTGCAATTTCACTCTGTTGACCTCGGTTCGTTTCCTCTTCCTTTCTGGAATACGGCAAGTTGTACATATAGATATCACTGAAATTCGATGCATACTGCTTGCTCAAAAAAGTTGTAGAGCGGAGGACATACTTCGATGCCCTTCATGGGTGACAGTTCAATTTAAGATGCAAAGTATGCATAAAAAAACACCATTAAAATTTAAATTTTATATCAGGAATTATCATGATCAAAAAAAGATACAGAACATCTTTTTAAAAATATACTTTTTGAGTAGTCAGAAAATCCAAGGCAAAAACATTACGTAAATACAATACAAAATACGATTAAGTGCCAAATGATATCAATACAATCTCAAATAAACATTCACACAGTATTATAAATATCAAGCTCAAAAACAAAAACTCTCTCATGATTTTAAAACATTTTGAATTATATTTAATCTTACATGATTTGGTACACAATGCTAAGTTACTAAATACTACCTTTTATTCTAAAATAAAGAAAACTCTCCTCCTGACACCATTTTCCTCAAGTTTAACGCCTATACAAGCGAATTCGAAAACAAATTGAATATTATATAACACCGCTCCTGAAGGGCATTTAAATATTCCCATTTCCCAGGCCCACTACTTTAGTCTGCCGATGATATTTATTTTTGGGCTAGCTGTGGCTAGAACTCAACTCAACCAAACTCAACTCGACTTTACTTGACTTTGGCCTTGTTTGCATTGAAGCTCGATGGCTGAAAGGGGGCGACAATGGTGCTCTGTGGTTTGGCGTTTGCTTTTTTGATAAGAGCTCCATCGAGGCGGTTCGAGTGTTTGCCCAAGGCAAGCTGTCATGGGCCGATTCCCCCGACTCCTGGCCACTGAAGAGTGCAGCTCCGGCTGGGGATTTCGAGTAGAGCAGTATACCCATGCTTAAAAAGGCAATTTCTCATGTCGCTGCGCCACATTAAACATATTCGTATGTGTGCATGGGCAACGGCTGTTGGCCTTGGCAAGTGTCAAGCTGCGGGGCTTAGTTTCGGCTTGGTTCCCCTTTCAATTAGCGTCCAATTAATTCAATTGCAGCCTTGCATTGACAGCTCATCGCTGACATGTGTCGCAATTCGTTCATTGAGGGGGGGACCACATGGCGTATGCGTGATAACGTTGCGCATACGTCGGCAGTCCGCTTACTTTCGCCACTCATCAGCCGGAAAACTTTCCCTCTTAATAGGTAATAGCCAACCACAAGCAGGAGCACAGCCATCAACTAGAAAGTTTCCAGCTTGATGATGAAAGTTTTGCTAGCATTTGATGGTATCGAACACCCTCTTAACCAAATATTTTCCACGAACGGGAGCCACCAAATTTGTACTATATGGGAATGAAAATTATCTGAATAGGCTTTATTTGCTAGAAAAATATTTTTCATTAAACGATGAAATATATATTTTTTCAACAGCGTTTAATGGCTGGCATAAAAATTTATACAGAGTATCCAAACGGATTCCTAACCATTATTTTAACCGAAATCGATATATCATTCGGTTTTAATCCCTGGCTTAAAATTCTAAAAAGATATTGTTTTTGGTGGAGGATTGATACAATTTTTAGTTGCAGTCTAGGTTTGAAATTATTTGTTAAGCTTCAAAAAAAGACAACAATTTTAAATTGCCCATTTATTTAAATGCAACTCATTCGTATGGATTTGTTTGCTCTCTCAAGCAGGCATAATGTGCGTTTCGATTTCATAGCTTGCGTAAATATTTTTCTGGATTAATTAAAGCCTAAAGAGCTGGTATAAACGCATTTGGGGGGATCTGCTGGCCCCATTCGATATGCACATCTCTGCGGCAGCCAGGCGAATCGAAACGAGAAGCTGTCAGGCTAACGAAGCGGCACATCACACGTCCATCCCCTGGCACACTCGCATGAGGGGTAGTTCTGGGTAGTCCTGGCAGATACTGGTAGTCCTTGGTAGTCCTGCGTAGTCCTGGGGAAATGCTGGCTTGGGGGCGGCACTTAAACCCGTTGGCAACTCAACGTACTTGCCAAATTGTGTTGCACTTGCCAGCGATTTTCGGTGCGGCTTTTTAAGTGCAGTCGCAGACGAAAATAAAGTGCGGAATACATAAATCGAGCATCAATCATTTACAGGGGCAAGAAGTAAGGGCAAAATACTTGAAAAAAATATGTATTGGCAAAGTGATCAAATTATTTCTAACCCTTTCTAAAAATATTCTAATCTAAGGTCAATATAAATAATTTAAGAAAATTTAAAATACTCTAAAAGATAGAAAATCAAAAAAATAGCTGTATTTTATATCAACCAAAAATACCTCTTAAGGAGGTAAAAGGTCGTGACGATCGCACCTTCAACATCCAAACTCTGATATCAAATTTTGTAATGACAAATTGTTATACATTCGACCAAATAAATACATAATAAATATGTTCATTCGGCACGCTTTCGCTAAGTTTTGGAGCTTTTTTTTCCTCCCAAACCAATTTATTTTCTTAAAGTCTTCGTATGCAATACTTGTTGCTTTGCGATACCTATCAAATTAGACTTTAATTTTTTCGTGTATATAAAGTAGTCGCCTTCCCACACTTTCCAGGTGCGCTTCGTCACTACGTAGACTGCCGTCCACAGTGATAATACATTTTGCAATATACCCCTGCCTCAGTAAAAAAACGTTGAAAACATCCCCAGCTTACTAAGTAGAAATTCTCTTTTTGCCAAGTGTTGTAAATTTTCCCTGACATTTATGGCTTTGAATTCCTCAACTAAAAATGTATGGACTCTGAGTTGTTTGTAATTTGAATGCCCAACGAGGCATTGGCATGAGTGGGTCCTTTGCCATAAATTACACACACACTGCAGACATCCTGCTGTTGTTCAGGATCCATCATCATCATCACCATCAGCATCATCGTCATCATGGCCATTCAGGGCAGGCGGCATGTGCATAATAAAATTTTATTATTTTCTCGGCCTTAAGCGGAAATGAATGCAGCCCTCGCACACACGCATAAGAGGTCATACAAGTTAGCTCCTGGTCGCATCCGCATCTTGATCCTCATGCCCATCCCCATCCACATCCACATCCACATCACAATCACCATCACCATCAACAGCAGCAAATTCAAGCTCGCAGCATTTTGCGCGCCTTATGCTCAAAGTAAATGGCAGCAAATTGCATTTTAATCACATTGTTGTGCTCATGTGGAATGCATGGCACTTGCAGCAGGACAGCAACTGCCAAGGACACTGGACAAAATCGGGCTGGAGTGGCAGGCATCTGAGTGAATTTCCGGCCATCCTGCCCTCGAGTTAGCCCCAATTATACACGTCCTATCCCATCACAGTGTCACTTAAGCCTAACTCAACTAAGCTGCTGTTAGCTCGTCTACACTGCAGGAAAAAGGTTTTCGTGAAATATATTGGGTTGGAACAGTTCAAAAGTTTTGCATTTCCTAACAGAAAAATTCTATATCCAGTCAAAAATGTTTTAGGTCAACAAAGTAAACAAAGTCTTATATATTTGTTGCAAATTCAAAAAATAGGAATATGGGTTCATTTTGTGGTATTTAAGGTGTAACAAGAAAAGAAGCTAACTTGTTGATGCTTATAAAGCCTTGCAGATCGTTCCTATGCGATAAACATAGATGTGGTCAGATTTTACAAAAATATAATTCTTAATACTGAAATATTTAAAAAAACTCTGTATCCCAAAGTAAAAAAGACTATGATTAAAATCAACGAAGCTACAATTGTTCTCCTATTATATTCTAACTAATTCTCTGACCTTTCCTTTGTCACCTATTTTTAATATGTTTTAATTTCAGAAATTTGGGAAAGTTTGAGAGACTAGTTTGATTAGAAACAGACGTCTAGTGATGCTGATACATATACCTTATAGGGTCGGTTCTTGAGTGCGTTTCAACTTCTGACTAAAATCAAATTACCCTCTGCAAGGTTATTTAAATATCACTTCGATTTGATACGACCTTTTCAAAATTTTAAGAAACATAAATAGGCAGCTAAAAATCAGAGTACGTACTATCACTTAGCTAAAGCTTCCCTTCCAAAATACGCCAAATCCTAAATTATTACTCTAAGTTCCCTCCATTGGCAATTCCGTTGAACTCCATTTGTGAGTCGCAGTTCCATTTCCATTACATTTCACATGCTGCTGTCAAGTGCAGAGTTTTAGAGAGATTTCCATTGGATTGCTGCAGGCTGGTGGGAAAAGTGTCAGGTGAAATGGCGGGGGAGAAGGCAGAGAAAGTGGGGCAGAGATGGCCAGATGGAGATAATTGCCGAGTGGCATGTGATTGCATGCGATGCAGATTAGTTTGCATTTTCCCAGCTTCACACAGGATTTTTCCCGATTTTCCACTTTGTTTTGCATTCTTTCTTTCCATTCTTCACTGCTTTTCCTGTCCCCAATCGCCATTTTAATCCGTTTGATTAAACCTTGATCGATTGTACCGACATATTGCGTGTACGCCACGTAAATACGTTTTAATTAATATGCATGCCTCGCGGTTTTTCCACCACAAGACAGGTCTCATAAATTACAGTAAATATGCAGGGGACATGTGGGAAAACAGGGGAGGGGGTTACCAAGACCTCACACACCGGCACATAACCCCCTGCCCTATATATTATATTTCTACCCTATTTTGTAGGCCATCAACAGCTTCCTTTACCTCTTCCGCGGCTGCTGTCAAAAATTAAGTTGCAAAAACTTCGGTATCTTTTTGCCGTTGGCTTTATCGAGGGCTTTTTGACCATTACAATAACCTCAATAAAAATATGAAATGTGTTTTAAGGTCATATATTATATTTCCCATTTATAAAAGATGAGCATTAAGATACCTTAGATGCCGCTATCTGGTAATAAAAACTAAATTTTAAGGTTTCTTAAATGTAAATAGAATTTCTAATAGATTTTTACAGTGTCAGATCTTAAGTATATTAAAAATAAAATATAAAAAGTAATGATTTTAACGTAAACCTTTTTATGCTTTTTCAAAAAAATTCGAAACCCAATTTAACAACTTGAATTCCGAAGACTGTGCTCATTACATTTTTACTTTGTTTTGGCGTTAAAAAAACTTTTCAGCCAAAGTTTGTTTTATGTCATACCGCTCCTAATCCTTGTTGTTTATAGGGTATCCTTGGGGTATTCGCGGGCGTAGTATGAAATGCATGCGAAGAACACGAAACGGAAAACGCAAAACTTTTCCGCAGCATTTTCTTTATACGCTCGCCGGGGCCAAAAGCAAGCCAAGCGGATTTGTAGCGTTTTTATTTATGAATTCCGCTTTTTCCTTTCTTTTTTTTCGTTTTTCCTGTATTTTTTGGTTTTTTTTATGTTAAAGGGGGCGTGGCAGAAGGGGGAGGCAGTAGCTTTGGCAGGGGCTTTGGCTGTATCTGGATTTTGGTTACGTGCACGCAGTCAGAGATTAGCTAAGCAGAAATGACGACCAGTGCAGGGGGCTTACTGGATTGACAGGGGGGGGGGGGGGCTTCAGAGTTCCAGAGGGGGCGCCAGTGGGTGGTGGGCGGTGGGTGGTCCTTGGTCCTTGGTGGTGCAGGGTGGCCTGCGCAGTGGCCAGCACCACCAGTTCGTTTGTTAGCTGCCATGCATGGAATTAGCCGCGTTAATAAAACGCCAGCGACTGCGGCAGCCAAATTGCCATTTAGGGATTGCCATCCGCCCCCCTGGAAGATCCCAGCCTCCACCCAAAGACACCACCCACCACCCACCGCCCTTAACTTGGCTTTCTACTTCCTATCTGCTCCCCCACTCTATCCCCCTCTTTCAGACGCTTTTGGGCAGCTCCAAAAACTTTTGCTCGTTAAAATAAATTTTGCCTTCTTCTATATACCAAAATAAAAATAAAAATAAAATACAAAAAGAATAGAGTATGCTTGAAAGTATAAGAGGAAAATTTTCATACTCTTGATGGTAAAATTAAAGAAAATATCTTGCATAAATTAAGGGGATTCTAATATTTAACTACTCTATTTGGGGTATTTCAAAAATTACAATTTTGAATAGCTTACATTATTTAAAGGCTACAAAATTGTTTATAAAATATGTTTTAATAATATTAGCAAAGCACTTTAAATGTCAAGCTCCCAACGTTTTAGAAAATCACTCCAAAATTAAATTAAATTAAAATATGTTTTATACGTTTAAGAGATGTTTTTTGGAGAATTTATATTTTTTTAAAATAATTTTCGCATATCAGAAATCTGATTCGTGGCTAAAACTCTTAGATCGATCGAATGTTTTTATGTCCAATACTTTTTACTGACGCAAACATTTAGCCAATTTTATTGGACCCTCTGCGGGAGTGTATAAACTTCTAAATGTTTTTCTTCCTCATCTAGGGCTTTATCGTTTCTGTTGTTATTGTTGCCGCGTGAAAATTTACGCGCTTGAAGCTTTTATGGCTCATGAGGGCCCATTGCCGTCTAAGCCATTGTCTTCGGGTCCTGGCCATGTTTATGGACATTTTCGCCTGGCAATTAAATGTGCGCTTCCTGTCTACAGCATTGTTCAAAATGGTAGTAATGTTGTCCATTACATTACATTGCAATGTACATTTATTTTGCTAAAAACATTATTAAGTAACGCCTTAATTTCTATAATAAGAACAGTGCTGGCATTTAGTTTAAGTTTTCTCATAGGTATAAAAAGGTTAATATTTTAGCTGTTTTTAATCCAGAAATTATCCCTATTATGTTGTACCCAACTGTACTTAAACATATCCGTGTCTTTTGGGCACTTTTGCAACTGATTGAGTTGCAGTCGCGCTAAAAACTTGCTAACAGCAATGGCAGCAACTTTTCCGATCCGACTTTTTGGCCAAAAAAAAAAAATAGGGGAAGAAAATAGCACATACTCACTGGAAAAGTTTGAGGAAAGTATGGGGACAAAAGGGTGCGGGGATCAGTCAGCTGGGGAGGTCCTTGCGAAAGTTGTAAATTGTTTTTATTGTCAGCAGCATGCTGCGCTTGTGCCACTCCTGTTGAACCTGCTCTAGTATTTTCGGCATTTCTCCAGAGCTTGCCAACAATCCATTGGCTTACTTAGCAAGTTTACTTGGCTACGGGCGATCTCCTCACTTCGCTTGCAACCGGGATTTTACTAACGATTTTATGGAGCAAGTTTAAAAAGGAATGTCCTAACATATGCGCAGTTTCCCCACTTGGGTTAAAAAGAATATTTAATATGTGTTTAATTTGAAATATTTGATTTCTACTACAAGACATATTTTGTATGTTCCCTACGAACAAATTCTGGATCCGCCCATGCTAAAACAGAATTAGTTTCGGGGGTAAGCTAAATAAAACAGTTTAGCTACTGTACAACCACAACTAAATTAATGGTATTAAATTCAGTTTTTGAACATTAAACTAACGATTTTGGGAGTGAATTTCACAAGAACTATCCAAAACAGATTAAGTATCAGGGTTTTTGTAAATAAAATAAAATAGTTAAACTGCTGTACATCCACAACTATACAAATAATATTAAACTCAACTTTTTAACATTGCTTCCATTATGATATATTATTGTTTTCAGTGACTCATAAGCAGTAATTTTTTTCTAAGGATTTTCGCAAAATCCAAACGTGTTATGTGTCAGATGGAAGGTATTTTGCTTGTATTGCTTTCTTGTGTTTTTTTTTTCGGCGCTCCTCAAATGATTTCCTTGGCACTTTGTCTACACCTGACTTTGGCCAGGATTTTCCCTGGCCCCTCCCTGGAAAAGCGGAAAAGCCAGCCCCCTTTTTCCCCAATTGATGTGCCCGTCACGTGTCGCCCCCTACGCGTATGCAGCACGAAATTTTAATGCTTTCTCCGCTTTCTCCGCTCTTTTTTCCAGACATGAAGGTCATCTGGCGGCAGTTTATTCATCTGCTCTACGCTTTTGTGCGCAGAAAAACAAACATCGGACAAAAGTGAAAATAAATTAAAATTAAAACGAAATAAATTAGAGAATAAAATGCGACTTGCACAGAGGATTTTCGCGCAGTTTTTCCCCGCCTTTGTCGCAAAATCTCTCGTTGGTCACGTACAAATGACGGCACAAGGAATTTTTAGATCTTTTGTTTTAATCATAAATTGTAGGCCATTGGGTGGGGGGTGGCAGTGGGTGGCAGTGGGTGGCGATGGGTGGTGGGTGGGTTGTTTTCGGGTGGTTTTCGGGGTGGACAGCTACAATAATGTTTTTTGCTTTGTTGCGTAGTTTGCAATAAATTTCCACACAGCCTCCCCAAAAGCACTTCACATTCATTTTGCATTTTTGGCTTTACGCTATTCGGTGGCATTGAGAAGGGGGTTTTTGGAAAATTGGGCTGGGAAAAGTGGGTGGCCGACTGCTGACAGATAGAGCGTCTGACCAACTGACAGATCGGGGGGGGGAAAACGCGAAAGTATTCCAGCCCAAGACAAATGATAAGCGTTGACATTTTCTTTTTTCCACTTTTCCTCCCCTTGAATACTCTCAAGTTTTCCCAGCTTTCCACGCTTTTCCCTAGGCGTGGCGCTGTTCCTCTGTGTGATAAATTGCCAACAATCAAAATCCAAAGGTCAAATGCTCCTCATCTCCCTCGTTTGGCAAATGTAAATTTAATACTTGATTACCTGAAAATGCGATGGGGATGTACTGCAAAAATTCTGCGAAATTTGATAACCAATTTTTCGTCTATGTACTCGTAGAAAGAAAACAGAGAAGAAAAACAGAACAAGACAAATATCCCAGGGGACATAAAGTTGTTTCAGAAATGCAAAAAAATGTGTGTGTTTACCACAAAATGTTAGTTTCAAGAGCATTGTAGAGTGCTTCAAGTAAATGAATGGATAGCCCTTAATAAAAAGAGTAATAAACTAAATATTGCAGCAAAGTGTTATATTAAATTAACTCAATTAGGACAATTCATTAAGCTAACAAAATTCAAAAACTGTATTCTTCCTTTTAAACTTAGTGCTTGGTCGACAAGAAAATCCCCAAAGAAAGATGAAAGAACTTCGTTAGGTCCCAAAAATTGCTGGATATTCATTTTCCCTTCTCCCTTCTCTAATACCAACATTCAGCAACTCCATTGACTTTCTCAACGAGATTTTTATCTTTTCATCTTGCTGCCTCTGTCTATATTTTTATCTGTGTGTCATCGTCGGCTAACCGCAAGCGCATATGACATATGGAAACTGTCCCCGACTTTTCCCTTCCATTTCCCTCCTACACATGTCAAACTATGTATGACCAGTAGAAAATTTTCAAATTTAATTCAATTAGTTTTCCGTTCTTTCCGTTTTGCGGCGCTCGTTTTTATGAGCAATTCAAGTAATGTTGTACCGACGTAACCTCAGAGTCTCCCTTCCCCGTATTTGCCAGCAGATATTTAGAGAAAATATCTTGGCCCAGGCCCCCGGGCCTATTTTGTGGCTGGCCGAAAGGAAGCAAAGCAGAGTTGGCCAAAAAATGAACAAGAAAAAATTTGGCGCCAAGGGCAGACACTAGAAATACCCTGGCAATAAATTAAATATTCATAAATTTTATAATACAATATTCAAGATCAGACAGATTTTGTGTAACATCATTTTGATATAATGTGTAGATTTTAATTAAACTAATTTTTTACAAAACTATTTTTGCAAAAATTCTAGAAAAAGTTTTAATTTTAAGTAATCCTGAATTTGATTTTAATTAAATTATTTATAAAAACTTTAAAATTTTTCTAAGAAAAGGGTTATTATTATTTTCAGGGAATTTAATTTAATCGCCTTTCCCAAAATGACTTCACCAAATTCTCGATCCCATAAGGCCCTCAAAAACCCATCTAAATTAAAGTACCCTCAAAGAGGGTATAAAAATCGAATAAAATGCCTGCATGAAGAGAAATTTAACATGTGTTTGGGGAGGATTTCTGGAATGGGCTAAGGGGAGCGACTTGTAGGCGGTATCTGACGAGCTCATCTTGTGGTTTTTAAGTGCTCTAACGGCATGTGCCGCCCCCTTTTTCCGGCCCCGTGGTTTTTTCCTCCTTTTGGTTTTTTTGGTGATTTAAGAAAATTGATGGCTTGCTCTTGACATGACTTGCCAATGGACCAGTGGACGAAAACCCGCTCCAAGCCCAAGGGCGTGACAATGCTAAAAGCAAGAGGAAGTCGCAAAAAAGGGCGTAGAAAAATTGGCAGAAAGAGTAAGAGGGACCGTCTTAAAAATTCATAGATTTGATTTGCTTATAGTGCCTATAAAGAATCCCCAAAAGGATTAGAGAGCCAAGTAGGCAGCAAATTTCCTCAAAAATATGCCACGGCATCGGGATTTATTTGAGAGTAATAAATGTGATAATAAAATTTGTGGGAAGCCTCGTAAAACAGCACAAGCTTTGATTTATGACAGGCCCGACAAGATGCAAACAGAAAAGATCTGCGTAACAAGTCGGAATATATCTTATAAAATAGAAGCTTTGTTTTTATTCAGGACAAAAAAGAATGGCTCTTAAATTAAATTTTCCTATTAACATATTTACTCTGTATCTAAAACCAAAATTAAATCATCTTACAAATAAGATCTTAAATGCTGCCTGCTCGGAGATCGTCTTGAAAATATAGCTCAAGTGTTTTTTCATCCCCGGTACATTTGCAATGGAAATTAAGGTTGAGGAATTTTCCCCGTTTTCAACGTTTTTCAGGCTTTCCCGGAGCGGAAATTAGCTCACTGAGAGCCTTCGACCCGGATTCAGTCAACACTTTCACTTTGATTGCTCGCCAAAAAGGGGTTCGAGATGCCGTCACGCGATGCAATTGTGTCAACTTCCCCCGCCCGTCGTAAAAATAAAAACGAAATCCTTTTGACTAGATTTAATTAAGTCAGGACAAAAAATAACGAATTTTCAGCATTTCTCGCTAGTGTTTAATTAGAAGCGCCACGTGAAGGGAGTGAAAAGGCATTGCGGCCACGTGGCGTATACGCAATGCGCCAAAAAGGAAAACAAAGATGGAACTGCGAAAGCTCGCCGAGAAATCGGTGTCATGTTAATCACCGATTAGCATGGCGTATACCCCACCGGGTATTAAGTTTTTCGGGATTTTATGATAGGTGAGGGGGTGGCTGATAGGTGGGTGGACAACGTGAACTGTGACCTGTCAGCCCCACTCGAAGCGACCCATAAAACGCACTTCCTGGGGAAAGTAAAAGGTGAGGCCAGGTTACGGCATAGTTTAATTGAAAACCCTGGGGTGGGTGGGAAAATGGCAACCAAAAAACTCATTTCCGCTCATTTATAAACGCTTGAGAATATTTATCAATTGCGGGTGGTAATATATAATATAATACCGTTTGCAGGGCTTAATTAAATATAATACAAATTATTTTAGGATATATATATAATTTCCTAACCTTTAATATTCCGTTCCATATTTTTAGGTATTTCTTCAGGGGCTTGGTGAATTTCATGTGCCATATTTCCTTCCGGTTTTGTGAGCTTTCGCCCTGGAAACTACTGACCTAAGCGGATTTGACCACATAACAAATTAAAATGTGGCACGCAAAAGGAATGCCCACCGCAATTTTCCTCCAACGACTGGGCGTTTTCGCATTTTCGCAGGCCTCATCACATCGCAAAGTGGAAATTTGTGTCGCATTCCAAGGAATTTCATATATATCATGTAAGTTTTTTTTGGGTTCGGGTATTAGTGCTGCTAGGTGTAAGATGGTGTGCCCAAATGTATGCATACACACATATAATGGTTAAAGTAAATTGGATTTTGCTTTATGCAAATTTATGCGCACAGATTGAGTGACATTAATGGATGATGGAGTCGCCAGCCATGACTGAATCGCAATCGCACCGCGTATGGTGGTTGCAAGGAGACGGGGCGCCATTCTTTGTGGGAGGGCCTTGAGGCCAGAACTTACTCCCCCCGAGAATTGGTGGCCGCGAACGTGCTTTCGCTATGACCACAAAAGCCGAACCATTCAAAACCACTGCCTGCCCCTCTCAAAAACACGGTTCCTGCACAATCGGGAAATGTTAAAAAAAATCTTCAAGTTCCAAAACCCAGCAGAACACGACTATAAAATCCCTTTGCAACAAAGTTTCCAGTTTTTCCAGAGGCATTTATAAATGAGTAAAAAGTATTTCAGCGTAATACATAAAAAGATATACAACAAACGTATAATGTTCTTAGTTTTTGAGAATGTTTTGAGTTTTAATTAATTACATTTTTTTTTATAAAAAGTGTATATATATTCAAAATTAACGGGCAACTATAAGAGCCAGAATATTGGGATTTGGCATATAGACTCTTGGGCTTTATAACATTATTAATAGGTCGTATAGTACATTTTTGTCACAAAACTTGATATTAGAACTTTTGATTGTTGAAGGAGCGATCGTCACTAGATTTGTACCTCGTTAAGAGGTGTTTTTGTTTGATCTAATATCTTGTTTAGACTTGGAACGTGTTAAATATATCTTAATTGAAGGTCATGAGGGTGGTATCTTCTTTTTGTTTTCTTTTTGAAGGGGTTCATATTAGCCCCTTCGCCAGGGAGTTAGGATAAAAGCCAAGACTTCTGAAGTAGTTTTCGGATTGCGTACGACTCACATCGCCTATCTTTGGGATTTTTAGATCTCTTTCTATATCTCTAGTTATCATGAACCGGGGGGCGATCAGACAATCATACTTAACTTACTTACCAGTATCACTCTTTCCAAAATTTTGCTCGAAACAGATAAGAGACTAATTGGCCTGTATGCATCTACTTCCGTGGTTTGCTTTCCAAACTTGGGCATCTTCGTGATAATAGCACTCTTCCATGTACTTGGGTAATGACTCAGCCTTAAGATGCTGTTGTGGGTTTAAATTAAGGTGCACCAAAAATCACTTAAATCACTTAAAGCAGTCCAAGAGTATGCAACAAAATTTTAAGAGACAACGGTTTTTTAACAGCACACTTTTGGGCACTTCACAAGTGATTTTAAGCCCCTAGGGATTTCAGTGTCTCTTTTTTAAGTCACATTATTTATTTTAGATGGTTTTTTGCCTCGCAAGCTGTGACCATAGTGAAATACCCTGTGCGATGGCCTAAAATAAATATATTCAGCAAATTGCAATCAAAAACTGGGGCTAGGGACAATATGAAAGGAGGAATTTTTGGCTTAATTAGGAATGAACAAAACAACAAACAAAAAAAAAGAAAATGGAGAGGGGCTTACGGTAGAGAGCTTGCTCATTAAGCTGTTGTTGCTTTATGGCCATTTAAAACATTTATGGCCAAGAGCGTTTGAATGACAGGTGCGATGGCAGCGGACAACCTTGCCCATTAAATGCCCCCCCAAAAACCACCCACCGTTTTTAATTGTGTGTTTACAGGAGCAGAGGAACAACAAAAGCAACAAGGACACTGCGATCCTGATTGCCACTTTCCAAATGGAATTCTCACAATTTAATTTATAATGTCCGCTTGTTTGTTTGCTTTTGTTTAATTTATTCATTTACTTATAGTTTTGTTTTTATGGCCAGCGGAGGTGTGTTGTTCTCTGTAATGAAATTTAATTAGTGCCCTCCCCCTTCTTTATTATGCCGTTTGTTTTGATTTTATACTCAGCGGAGTTAAAAATGATAATAAAAAATGTACCAGGGCCTTAAAGTAGACCTATTTTAATGAAATGGAATTTAGGCTTGGGCATGGAAAATGTTTGATTGTGATTTATACTTGATTGCCCGTAGCCTAATTGAGATTTTCTCCGTGCCTCAAAGCTAATCGAATTGGTTTATTTTAATTTGCGTTTTTATTTTCACTTTTCTTTCATTTTTTGTGCCCTAATATCCTTTCTTTTTTTAAAACGGGCGGCGTCACGTTTCAATTCAGCCTGGCAAATTCAATTTACGCTCATTACAAAGGGCGACACTTAGGTCAAGCCTGCCACGCCCCCTCACTGAGTTCGAGCCCACCTTTTGGGATGGCCAACAGAAGGCCTATAAAAAACACAAAGCAAAAGCGCTTTAAATTGGACCCTAAAAATGGTCAAATATGAAGAAGGGAAACCACAACGAAATGGAAATACCGAATTTGTTAGTACTCTAATACATTAAAAATAAAATTAACCCATTTTCAAGTAAACTTACACAACTAGATGCATACAAATTGTATTACACATATATACTTTAAACGATTTATCTTTAAAATATTTATATAAGGAAATTTTTTTAATTTCAACATTGCTTATTATATGAAAACTTGAATAATAGTGACAACGTAGTGATAACCACAACGAAATGCAAATACCGAATTGGTTAGTACTCTTCTATATTAAAAAAAAATAAAATATTTAATCCCATTAAAAGATGAGTTTTTCAGTAAACTTACAAAATTATATTCAAATTGTATTACACTTATATATTCTAAACGATTTTTCTTTAAAATAATTATTTAAGGTATATTTTTTAAATTTCAACGTTGCCTATTTTATGATAACTTGACGTAATAAAGTTAAAAGGGTCGTTACGATCGCACCATCAACATACAAACCTACTGATATCAAAATTTGTGAAGAAAAATTATTATAAGTTCGCCTATATAAATACACTTTTTAAATTTGAACATTCGACAAGGAAGTGTATTTATTTAGTGGAATGCATAATAATTCTAGTCACAAAATTTGATATCAGTAGTTTTGTATGAGCGATCGTAACGATCTTTTACCTCGTTAAAAGATGTTTTTGTTTGATTTACCATCATCAAAGACTCAAGAACTACATAATTAATATAATAATAGTATAATATAATAATAATAATAATAATATAATATACACATTTTTGCTGTCTTAAGGAAAAAGGGGTTTTTTTTAATCAAACTGGAACTTCACAGATATCTTCGAGCATGCTTATTCAAGGAAGTCTATGACTTAATCGACTCTCAAAGGGTCGTCTTTCCAGAAACAATCAAGGGTATTATATAGGTATGCGAAAAAAGGTAATACGTTTCCAAAAAAGACCAAATCGAAGGCAATGAAAGGAAGTACTTTGGGACGCGCACTTTCAGTCGTTGTGGGTGGTAAATAAAATATAATATAATTACCTCCATTTGGGAGCCCTTCTTGCCCATGGAACCACCACCACCGCCCGTGTGGCCGCCGCTCTGTGCGGCATTCATGTTGGTTTTTGTATCTGTATCTGGGTGTGGATTTGGATCTGGATCTCCAACGGTTTGTATCTGCGGTCGGAGTTGGCACTGGTGTATTTGTGTGTCGGCGAGGAGTATCTACGTTTGGCTGGTCGCCTTAATTATTATTGTCGGGTGATAAATCCTTCGGACCGGCCTCCTCTTCGACTTTTCCAATTGAAATTTATGTGTAATTTGAGTTCGTTTTGCACTCTGCGTTGAAGTTCGTTTGAAGATTTATTGCATTATTTGAGTATGGTTTATTTTATTTGGTTGCTTTCGCCGCCGACTATCTTTTTGCTCTGCACTTTGGCACGCGCCGAATTAAGCTTTACTTATCACTGCCCTTACTTGTTTAACACTAAGAGAACTCTTTTATGCTTTTAAGTTATAATTCCATAATAAGGCATCTTGAAATCTCTAAATATTAAAAAACATTTTTTGTGGTGCCCAAAAGTAGGCAAAGGAATATTTATAACATTTATCTTATAGATATTTGTGATTTCAGTATATACCAAGAATAGTTCATTGCTAAAAACAGTTTTTAATTGATTTTTCTCTCTCTGCAGCTGTAATTTGGGAAAGTTGCGCTGACAGCTCCTTCATGCTAATGATACACAACTAACTGGGGATCGGGGGACTTATGGGGCTGCTGGGTGCTGCGAATGAGACACTTGAGCACGTCGTCCGCCTTTAATACAATGTCTTTGCTGGGCGGACAACAGAAAACAGAAACTCAAGCTGAAGTTAAAACTTAAATAAGCCAACAGCAGAACAACAACATTGAGGACAGTTGTGTGCGGTTAATGTAACTATATACGGGCACTTGACGTCCTTGCCAACATATCGCATGACTTGTCACCCAGTGGATAGGATGGGCGGTACAAGATGGGGGTGTTTGGATCCAAAAACAAAAGGGGAATGGCGTCCTTTAAAATTCCACAAAAGTTACCCAGAATCCGCATGAAAAAAATTAACAGAACCACTGGAAAATGGTACGAAAAATAATTGCCTGGGAGCATCTATTTTCTTTAATTCATTACCAACCACTTTTGTTTATTTTAGGAAAATTTCTGGTATTCATTTTTTAAATTTTTGTTTACATAATTTATATAAATACAATATAATTAACTTTAAACATCGAAAATTAGGAACATATTATCTATACCTATTTCACCCTATGGATTTCATGGTAGCTATGGTATATAGTCGCTCGATCGGCCATATTTTTGTCCCGATTAGGGTATAGACAGAATAATACGATTTGCAAAATATCTTGTGTCATTCAAGGTTATACAATTTTCTTAAAAACTGGGAAAATCTGCATATTTTAAACGATTTTTCCCATGAGAGTTATGGAATATTTCAAAATGCTAGCTTTTATACTGAGCTCGCAAAATGTATTGGAAGAAACGGACATGGCTGATAAAGAATATATATAAACGTCTCCATTAACGCCTTAAAAACTATTGACCAAAATTATATTACCCTCAGAAAGGGTATACAACTTTCTACAAAAAATTTATTAATTTATGATAGACATTAAATATTTAAAATCTTTTGATAGACTATTTTATCCATTTGAAGTATGAAGACTTTAAGGCTACATTTCTCGAGCAGCCCACACTTTGGCCTATTAAATCAATAGCCGTGAATGGCAGTTATCATATGCAAAATGTTGCCAAGAGATAACCAAAATATTTGTGCAAACTTGGTAAAAGCGGCCAAAACCCACAACTCAGTGTCATTGTGTTTATTATGAAAAGTTAGTGCGAGTTTTGCTTGGTTAGACGTGGAAACTTTCGGAGATAATTCAATAACAGAACGCATGCATTTGCTTTAATTTAATTCCGTTTCAAAACTTTCCGGGGCCACGCTTTTTTTTGCCTTTTTTTTTATTTTTGAAGTTTTTCATTTGTGTGTTAATGCCACAAGATGACAGGAAATTTTAATAAACTTCGTCGTGTGTGTCGGGCATAGAAATGTGTGTTCGAAAGAAACTTTCGGCTAAAAAGGGGCGAAAAATAAAAAATACAGAGGCAAAATGGGGATTCCACACCAGAGACCGGGCGAAAAGTGAAAGATGATGAAGGCAATTTATTCGAACCCTTAAGCCATTGATGGGAATGGGTCAGGGGTATGATGTCTATGGGATTTGGGGGTCTGAGACCCTAGACAATGCTCACATATGTGAGCCTGCCGAAGGCCTAATTGCTGTTGTTTGACTGAGCCCAGCCTTCTTTTTCTTGGCCTATTAATTTGCCTAAAAGTTGGCGTTTGGCCCACAGGGATGAAATTAGAGATAGAACGAATCGCTTTGTTTTTATGCATTTGCTACGTGATTTAATTAGTTGACGCTGTTTGGCAAATTACCCGACGCCCGACTTTTTGGCTAATTACCAGGGCATTATTAACATATTGCCATTGCCAAGGGGCAAAGGACTAAAGGACTAAGGGACTAAGGGACGACTGAGACGCCTGAGACGATAACAAAAACGATAAACATCACCGATAAGCAGGGAACATTGTGTCTTTATTCCGGCTTCTGTTTGCCATGCAAATATTGGCCCAAGACAAAGTAACCGATTCCGAAGCCAGGCAATGCCAATTCCCAAATAAATAAGGTAAGGCCCAGGCATCAGGCATCAGCATTCAGCACTCACCATTCGGCTTTCACCGTTCGGCGGGCAAAGAACAAAGCACCAAGTACAAAAGAACCCAGTTCAAAGGACAAAGGGGGACCCACAAAAGGACCAAGGACGACGACTTTTTACGGGCTCTTGGGGCAATCAGCACGCAGCCAAACGAGAGAGAAATCAAAGATTTGCCAATCGGAATTCCTCAGAAATTTGTGTCGACTTTATATTTTATAAATCTCTGCGGGGATGGCAACAGGCTAAGTCAAAAGGTTTCACACAAAAGCGGCAAAAGCAACCACGCTGCGTATACTTGATTTCTGGCTCTGCAGCCTCTTTTTGTGGTGCTATTAATATTATTAGTTATTGTTATTTATTTATTATACTTCTTAAAGTTGTTTCTTTCTTTTAATCGTTAAAAATATCTTGAATAAAATTAATTAACTGGAACTTTACATCACACACATTTTTAAAATGCAATCGTTTTTTAAAACTAATAATCAGAACAGCCCTCCGAAAAATAGTATTAGTTTTTCTAATTATTAAAAATTATATTCTATAAAATGTATACTATGTACTTATTTTGCCAAAAAAAACGTTACTAATATTTTGGAAACTGCTGTGCACTTTTATTTCATTACCTATAAGCCATTTATTAAGTTAAGCGATTTAAATATGTATTTCTTTTTCCAAAAAATTATTTTTCAAATTTAATAGAGTCGCTTTCGTAAGTTTATTACACGAATGAGGTTGAAACATTTTAGTTCGCTGATTTCCGCTCAAATCTGTTTCCCAATCTCCCTTCCTTAAATCTTGTTACGGCTTTTTTATACGATTTTTATTGGATTACTTTACGGCCGCGGTTGGCCAATTGTCAATTAAGCAATTTGCGCATTTTTATTTCACACTCACAGAATTTCCGCTTGAACTGGTTTATAGCACCGAAAAAAATACTTATACATTTAAACAAATCAAAAGGGGCGTGGTTGATTGATTAAGGTGGAATTTTCCAAAGATTTAAGAGATTTTCGGTTTTTGTTTTTGGGAAAAGCAATGGGCGCGTAGAGAGGAGAGTTTCAAACGGGCAGCGATGATCGCCGACGAGACGAGATGCGCCAGGATTTAAAGGAGCAACGAGGACGAGCGACGCGAATTCCGCTCGCGCGTTTTCCGTGCGACTTCAGCAGCTGGCGTTTTGGGCAGAACTGAGCGAAGACGCTGCGGAAAATCGGAAAATCGCGCACGCACATGTCGCCTGGCCAGCCAGTTTCCATTCGACATTTTCCGAACTATCGCAGCAGCCGCGCGCTGGCGAGCTTTCAAAACATCCGCAAGAAAGCTGCCGCCTGTTTGTGGCACGCAAGCTTTTCCCGTCACGTGGAAATGGAAACTCGGCTGGCAGTGCCAGGACAAAGGCGGAAAACGGCGAGCAAAACAAAATCGCCGAAAGCAAAATAGAACCGAATTTGAAGCAAAACCCCAGAATTATTAAGAAATTTTCCGAAAAACCTATCATAATCTTTCAATTTGAATAAATTTTGGTTTATTTAATAATGCGATAATATAATAATAATGTACTGTCCCTCCTTTCTTTGTTTGCTTGCTTTATATTTTGAAGAAATTTAATAAACCATTAGTATTTTTAAGTTAGCAACTAGCTTAAAATTTTTGCTTCAATGGAGAGAGAGAGAGTTCTTAAATATTGTTTGCTTATTCATTTTTCTCCTTTTTGTACTTGGCGATTTTCTAAAGCTTTAAGCAAACCAAAAACTTTCCTTAAAGAGTATAATGACAGAACGTGCCTAATGAGGTTGCGTTTTTCTTGTCGTTACTTCTAAAGTTTTTGCCATCCTGCACTTGTTTTTAAAGTTTTAACCCAGTCAGCAAAAGGCGCTGAATTAGCGATGCGGTTGATAAACATTTAATATAAAAAATCGTGTTTAAAACTTTGCAGAGTGCAGAAAGTGATGATTAACAAAGTATTCGTGTCGTCTTTGCTGTGCTCGGCTAAAAAAATATCTGTTGAATAGGTCTATAAACCAATTTAAATCGTTCTTTCACAACTTCATAAGTTTCCAACTTAGTTTGGTATTGCTTATAAAGTATATGGAAAAGAATATATGTTCAGTAACTTAATTATTTATTAATACACAGATTAATGCAAATTATGAATGAATAAGGCAATCATTGAGAATGCGACTACACCTTTCTTTTTTTTTATACCCACGTGGTCCTATCAACTCGATTACTGTCCATTTTCTCAGCGCATACGTGTCCCTATTTGGGTGTTTTTTTGGGACCGTGTCAGAGGAATGAATAATGTGCACCTGGGCATAAAATGGGGGATGGCTGGAAACTGAAAGATGGGATCTGCAACGGACCCCCGGGAGGACCGAGGGTTAACCAAAGCCGTTGATCAACCGACGCTGTTTGTTTGTTTGTTTGTTTGTCCTGACTTGGCGTCCATTTAGCATATTTCATGGTTCCTCGTCCTGCGTCCTGTGCCATGAAAAATCCTTTGTGGCAAGTACATGGAATAACCAAGCAGCCGACGGCAGCTGAATGAAAGTCATTGCCTACACAAAAACAGAAAAAAAAATACGAAATGCTTTCCGCTTGCTTAGCTTTGTGAAGTTTTTCTTTTCAGCTAATGTCTAATAAGCAATTTTCCTTTTTGTTTTTTTTTTTGCCAATTGAAGGATTTCTTACAAACGATGCTGGCCACGTTTTTGTGGCGAAGTTACTTGGCTAAAAACCAAACCCACACGGGAAAAGTGAAAACTCAGCAACAGGCCCTCGGCCAAAAGTCAAAAAAAGTCTAGGGGGTCATAAATTTTGTTTCGCCAACAGCTTTTCAATGCCATTTTCCGAATGCAGTGGAAAAACCACACACAACGCTGTGCAACGCTGCGTATGCTTAACACTCCACAGCGAAATGATTTATACGCTGCGCGAAGACAGAAAAAAACAGGGAAAGGTAGAAAAAGAATGGAGAAAGTGGAAAGAGAAAGTGGAAAGTGGAAAATTCTAGTAGCGGGAAACTTGATGATTTGAATATGTTAAGCTTTTCTCAAGGAACCCAAGCTCCTTAAAGCTTCTCAGGATCTTGAAGCTGATTAAAGCTTATAGGACAATGGCAAGCTTTTAAGCTGGCGTTAAGCCTGCAAGTTGAAAAACTTTTCTAAGCTTAAGGATTTGATTTCAAGAATAACAGCTTTAGAGCTTTAAGCGCAGCTTTTATAAATAAAAAGGGGGTTAAATTTAAAATTTTGATCAAAATTGGTGCTAAAATTGTTTCCCTTATTAAATTTGACTTTATCATATCTGAAAAATATAAACAACAAACAAGAGATAACGCTAAGGTCGACGTCCTCGACTAGCAGAAATCCGTTACTCAGCTAACAAAAAAGCGCCACCTATCGTTTATTCCTATCTGCTGTTTACGAGTTCTTACTAACACACCACATAACTTGAAACCAAGGTGGCGCTATTGAAATTTCGTAAGCAGCCGATTTATATTAATATATCTCCATCCCTATCACACTCCATTGAGTTCGCTAATTATTTATTATTGTTTGGTTATAACTTTTTAGCAAATGGTCCGATTTCAATAATTTTTGGCATGTAGATGCGTATTGATAATAAGAACAAAATGTCATTTTCAATTTTACAAAATATAAACAAATGTGGACGCTAGACGGGCGATTATTTTGTTTTGGGCGATTGTGGGTTCGAGTGGGCGTGGCACCCTTTTTACTCTACCAGTAACGGGTATAAAAACTTATCAAAACTAATTTAAAACACAGAAATGTTTCACATTGTTGCACATAGTAGCATTAAGACTCCTTCGCCCCTGAATTTAAAGAATGTATAAAACAAAAAACATTGCAATTTAGAGATCCGAATAAATTCTTTTATTTTTTTGTCTAACAGGTTGTAACATTGTTCGTGGTCGTCGTTAAAAGACAAAATAGTCACCACAAAGGATATTTTTCCACTGTGAAGTTGAGAAAAAACAAACCTCAGAAACTTCTGATTAGAAATAATATATATTTCATCCTCGCTACTTTTTACTGCTAATTGCTTCTGCAAGTTAGAGGTTTGTCATTTGCTACTATAGTTGAAATGACACTGAACTAAAGCTCCATCTAGCCAACTTTTCCCCCACTGAGGTGCATTTTCCTGCTCGTGCTGTCTCCCCCGGAAAAAGATTCAACTCCCCAACGTCGACTGCCATCAACTGCAGCAGCTTAATTGCAAATTGCAGGGAACTCGCCTGGTCGTGCAATTACAAAATGCTGGCATAGGGTAGCGGAATTAAATCAAATCTCTGGGCGGACTGAGAGCTCATAACTGTGGGGCAAACGGGTTAAGCTTACCTATACACTTGAAAAATTATTGGGCCGAAAATAAAAAATATGTATTAAAATCCAAAAAATACATAGGCATTAATAAATTATTTCATTTTTATAGCCTTTGAGAGGGCACTATAATATTAGTCCAAAGTGTGCAACGCAGTGAAGTAGACATATAACCGACCCTATATAGTACATGTATTTTAAACAAACTAGTCTCTTGGTTTCAGAGCTAAAGTATATATATTCTTATTAGGATCACTATCCACAATATTCAAAAAATCGTAAATTTGAACATTGATCTCTCGAAAACTATTTAAAATATTGAATTGGTATTTCAGATTTAGATTCTTCAGCTTTTTACGCAGCGCACGTTTGGCAAGCCAATGTACCATGCCCACTATAACGCCTACAAGCCGCCCAAAACTGTGGATCCTACAGTTTTAGTGCTATAATTTTAAGAAATATAAATTGGTTTCGTCAATACCTATCGATTGAATTTAAACGGCTATCTGAAAGTCGAGAAACCCGACTATAGCGTTGTTTCATGTTTTCTAATTGAAACAATTCAAAAATAAATTGGCCGTAACGAACTGAAACTATTTAAACCTTTTTCCTTCAGTGCATGGATGTTTTTCCATTTGGCTCGGGCATAAAGACATTTCAAGGGGAAGAGACTTTGGAAATGCATTTTCCATGAGCGAGACTCACCGTCCTGCGGCCACCATCCCCCGGAAAATCCCCTAACTATCCCCACTTCCCAACCGCAGCTGCACCCTCATCGTCTTCATCATCGGGCACTTGTCTGCCGCTCTAGTTCCGCGTTTCTATTTCTATTTCCATCCTCGTCGGCATCCTCTCCATCCTTTGGAAACTTCCGCCACGCTGACGCACAGTGGGCTATGATAATGCACTGGCAAAAAAAACAGATATTTTACGTACTTATTCTATGTTTAGAAAAAAAAAAAAATCACTGCTTTAATATATATTTTAGATTAAGCTGCCAGTTAGGTAGAAGTGCTAGTCAAACCATGAAAAATTAAAATATATCTTTGCCATTGAAGTAAATTGAAAGTTTAGTCCTTATAAGCACGATAAGTATGCAACATTTTTAAAAATCTTAATTGTTAAAAGCGCTTAGAGGGCATAAAAAGTACATTTAGTATAGTTTCTAACATCCTAGCTCAATTAAATAATTTTTTTTAATTCTGAAATAAAAAATTGTCTTTTTTCTCAGTGCATCGGCGGGTATTGAATGTTTTGTAAGGGTATGGTTAGCGACTTCCTTTCCGCTTGCGTAGGTGTTTCGCTCGTGGCCATCTTTTGGCCTTAGTTTGCCATTTTTCTACATCTTTTGTGAGCGCTGATGAATTCGTTAGACGCAGCCCCCCTTAACGACCCCTCCTCCACCCCACCCCTGCCAGCCAGCCAGCCCGCCCATGGTCGCACCTTTGGGGCAATCGTGCCCAGGCTGTAAACAACAGGCGGGGGCAAAAGAATGGAAACAAAAACCGCAGTAAGTGAACATTTCAGAGTCGCATCCTTGACGTCAGCGGCAGCAGGAAAATGAGGGAAAATCAGGGAAAACAGGTGAACAGCATCAGGCGATGAAGCCGCCAGAAGCCGCAGGAATGCCAACAGATGGCATGCCGGAAGAAAGCCACATGAATCCATTGGTTTTCAAAGACGTGCCGAGAAAGTTGTTACCAAAATCCCACACAAACAATTAATATTCCAAGAAGTGTAAATGCAAAATGTTAAGAAGTGTCAGTGTATCTTATAAATTAACAAACATCAACATACATGTGCTTTAAACGTCTCAGACTTCAGAGCAAAAAGAATATGGCCTGGCTAAGAAAAGTAAACATTATTTTCATCCTTTTGCTTCACCTCCAATTGGCCGAATTGGTAGTACACATTGACGATGGCGATGGCCCTGAGCACTTGAACCCCAGATTATATCAGCAGAAGAGGCATAGAAGTTGGGACTTGGAGGAGGACCAGGACAAAGATCAGGATCAGTGGCAGATCGATACCTATATGGAGTCGCGATCGGGCATCTGTTCCGCCGAGAATGCTCACGATGTGAGATACGAAAAGAACAATCGGTGCAAAGGACCCAAGAAAATTGCCAAGGATGAGGACGATGATGAAGAGGATGCCGATCCAGCTGCCAATGGCGATGAGGATGACGACGATGATGACGAGGAGGATGGCGATGATGAGAACGATGAGGATGGCAATGAAATCAGCATGGAGGATGAAGCCTTTGTGGAGAGGATCACCTGTCTGCTGGGATCCCTCCACAAGCACACCAAAGCAATGACCGATAATCTCAAGATCCTGCAATCGCGTTTGGGTCCAAAGAAGAACACATCCCCGGCTACCATGTGTAGGAAAAATAACTTTGGCACTAGGCTTTCGGTTCATCCCAATGCGAAGTGGTTCAAGAAACCGGATTTTTACGGGGAACAAGAGCCGTGTGGTGAGGAAAAATGTAATGCCCAGGAGAGCATGGAACTCGAGGATAGCCAACACAACCAACAGCCCTTGAGTGAGGATCAGCGTATCATCGTACCGCCACTTTTACAATTGATCCACGGCGCTGCATCGTTGCAATCCCACTTGAAGGGCCGCCAGGAGACCACGGGATCAAGGCCAAGATATTGGATGCCCTCGAGGGAAGCTCCCGAAGACCTGCAGGCCCCATTAAATTCATTCCCTGAAGATAAAGCTCTACTGCGGTACGAGGAATACGAGGCGAGATTGAGGAACCTGATGGACAATCGTGATGCCATCGAGCGGAATGTTATGAAGATGATTAGCCCGCGGCGTTAGGAAACCTCCTAGTATATAAATAGTTGTTATAAGCATTTAATTACAAGATTTCTTCATAAAATAAAATATTTTATAGTATGCATTTGCATTTTGAATAATTCCTAGTAAATCAATGAAGATTAAAAATGATTTAGTAATTAATATTTTAGAAACCTGGAATAACTTAGCTCAGTAAAGTCGGGAAACTATTTGTTAAACAAAAATTTCTCATATATATATATTATATTTTTGAAGCTTTTAGACAGTTATGAATCTATTTAAAACAAAATACACAAGATTTTATTTGTTATTATATTATTAGGGTAACAGCAGTTAGAAAAAACACTCTCGTTTCTCATAGTGTTCGCAAAAAAGATAGGATATTTTCGAACACAGGTCGAGCCAACTTAAAAACGAGTAACCCCAGTAGGCCTACAGCTCATCTGCCAACCGTTTTGCACTCCTCTGTTCATTCCGACTATAGTTATCGAACAGAAAACATATCCAAAATGACTTCCACGTATCTATTGGTAATCATATACGTTACCATAGTGATATTCGGCTACTGGGAGGCCGAAGGAAGACGTCCATCGAAGAAGCTGAACTACTACAACTACGACGACGATTCGGACATCTTCGAGAGGCATTCGGATACGGAGTACCAACTGCAGCAGAAGGCGCACGAGGAGGACCCCATGGATGAGGCACTGGACACCTCCGACCTGGAAATCGGGCTGGGCCACCGCTTTGGCCGGAAGAAGCACCGTTTGCAGCGCAAGCCGGCCAGGAAGTTTCCCGAATCCTGGTCCATGTTGGTCAGCGAAGGTCAGGAGGAAATGAGGGAGGAGAAAAATTTGGGTTCCCACTTTAAGAGGCTCGACGAGGAGGACGAACAGCACTAGGATCCAGAAGAGACCACTCAAGTTCCATTATATACAATTCCAACAAACCCTAACCAATTTATTTGTTGCTTCTTGAGATTTCCTTATTTTGGATAATCATGTTCTAATCATTATTCACAAAAGTACACCAATATCGCATGTTTTGTTTAAATATATAATGGGATACCCGTCAATCGTAGAGCAGAGGAATAAACGCATTATTATAATAATATATTATAATAATATCTATAAGGAGGTAGAAACGTTTACGACATTTTTAACTTGGCTAAAAAAACTATTGAATGACTTGACTATATTTAATTTTTTTAATGTTCTCCTTTTGGATTTCTTAAAAAATTCGGAATCCAACTAGAAGAGGCTCATCTTTAGTCACAGTCGCTAAAAAACGATTTCTTAAAACTTTTATAACTTCTTAAACCTACTTGATTTTTTTGTAGCTCTCTATCGCCTTCTAAAGTATTATTACTTTTATTAACAAATTCTAGTGCGAGATAGGCTATTTAATTCGATTTCGATTATAAAATAGACATGGGTATCTTGGAAATACATTAAAATAGCTCTGACAGCAATGCTTTTTGTGAATTTCACCTTCTTTAAATTTAAAGCCAAAATGTCAGTCCATATTCGCATATGGGGAACATTCAATTTGTTGCTCAACTTTCTGCCACATCATCGAATCGAATCAACTTTGACTGATTTCCCTGTTGAGTCAGCTGGAAGTTTTCCCCTTTTGTGCTTTTCCCGCTTTTCTCCCCCGTCCTTTTGTTTCGACTAAATGTGTTGAATGGAACCAAATCGGAGCTGGGAAACTTTGGTGGAGGTGTCAGAGCCAGTCAATCATTCAGTGCACCCGGCTGCAGGCCACCCAATCCACCCGTCGATTCCTGGCTGAGTTCTGTCAAATTAGTGCAGCCTATTTCAGTTGTCATGGCTCCTTGCCACGCCCCCTATTGTCAGCCACCGCCCACAGAGGGTGTGGCAGTGTGAGTGCGGAAAAGCTGGAAAGGTGTTTGATTTTAAAGGGGCGAAAAATACTGAACAATAAAATCCAATAATTTAAGTACCCTTAAATATATTAACTAAGATTCTTTATAATAATAATTAATATATATAATTTTGTACATGAAACCGTTAATAGTTTAAGCTCCTTATAATATATTACTTATCAATAAAGAGTTAATAAATCTTTGCCTAACATAAATTATGTATTTTATAAAATAAATATTATTATCTATTTTCAATAAAAAACATTCCATTCCATTCTAACCCTACCAAACCCTTTGCCGATGACCATTTGTAAAGAGAAATTTCCAAACTTTCACCGAACTTGTCTCTGTGTGCGTGTGGGGGCCCTTCATGTGTGTGTGTGTGCGTTGGCTGGCATGTGTGTGTGCTTGTGGGTTTCCTTATTTGCCAACCGCTTGTCGCTCGACTTGCCCCAATATGGCTCAAAGCAATTTTCAAATTGTTTTCACAATCAGAACGAAATCGATTTGCAAATATACACAACAGCCCTTGTAAATCGACAACAAGTGCCACGCCCATTTTTTTTGGGGTGGGGGTATGCCAGAATGTAGCCTGCATTTGATGTCCTTGCTCTTCTTTTACCATTCCCACCTACAATTATGTCCGGTGCGTAGTTAAAATGTTTATGTTCTCATGGCCCTTGCGTTAAGGATACGCAAGATTTGTTCCTTGGATTTCCGGCGATTTATTTCCGCTGATAAAGTGCGATTTACACAAACAAATCTCTCCTTTGTTCGCTCCGCAACCGATTGGTTTTATGGCCATGTCAATTGTTTTGTCGCCTTTTCTATGCCTATTTTTACAAGGGCCCTTTTTTTTGGGGGTATCGTTTTCATCTTGACCGGCATGGGTATAATAACTTATCAAGGGCTCAACGCTTGGCTGGCTAAGCATCTAGAACTTGCCTGTCGGTTTTTATTAAATTTTTGCGCCCGCGACGTTTAATAAACGAGAAATAGCTGGCATAGCAGCGCGCCACATGGCGTATACTTGATGTGTCAAGCGCGGGCGGGGAAAATGCGGGAAAATGCGGGAAATGCGAGAAGCGAACCGCAGCTTAAATGCCAGTTTAAAGAGAGGGACTCTGGGCGGAGGACGTTCTGTGGACCATGACGGCCAAAACTGAATTATGAATGAACGAAAGGTGGAAAAATGCGGCAGCTGCGACAGAGAAACTGAACAAAACTGGGATTATTTGGGAGCCTTTTTCTATTTCTTAGAAATAAAATCAAGGCAATAGCCTCAAGAAGTTTTTCAAAAATATCCTCATAATGCAAATTTATGTTTTATGGTTTTTTAAAAATAATAAGGTTTTTAAAAATTGCCCTTTAATGCACATATATGTTTTAGGGTTTTTATAAAATGTGTTTCTTTACAAAAATACAAATTAAAGAGCGCCTAATAAATTTATTAAGTATTTCAGAAATATATAAAATTTATATGGGATGGACTTTCATTAAAAATTCCATTTTTGTCACAACAAACTTGTAATCAAATCTAAATTTCTAACTCAAAAACCACTTTTAGTTCCTTACAATAAACTAATAAAATTTGCTTTTGTAATTTATTTAATTTATGCTTCAACTGTTAGCTGTATAATAATACTACAATAAAGTAATTACCTTTCCATATGCAATTATATTTTATGGTTTTTTTTTAAATGTCTTTATTTACAAAAATAAAAATCTAAGTATGCCTAATAAATTTATTAGGTATTTCAGAGATATATAAAATGTATATGGGCTTAACTTTTGTTAAAAATTCCATTTTTGGCACGAACAATTTGTAATCATATTTAAATTTCTAACTCAAAACCCACAATAAATTAATAAACTTTGCCTTGTAATTAATTTTATTTATGCTTTAACTTTAAGCTGTATAATAATTCTATAATAAAGTAATTGCCTTTTTATATGCATTTATATTTTATGGCTTTTATAAAAACGTAAATAGTTAACCTCACCATAATTAAATAAATATTGCTATATATTTTTTAAGAGTGCAGCAAGAGAATACTTGCCTGCCTTGCACTTTGCACTTGTCTTGGCAAGGTCAGCGCGGGGGGTGGCGCTGGGTGCAGGCGCAGGTAGGGTTAAATCCAGGGGGTGGTTCTCGTTTGCAGCCGCTCTGAACTTGAACTTTGTCAGACCGAAAACAGATGCTCGCTGTCTGCTAAGTCGGCTTTAATTATGGCAGACAACACTTTGCACGCTTCTCGCTGGGAAATCGGGGGACTGGAAAAACAGGGGGGGGGGGGTTACTAAAAAAAAAAAATGCACAGGTCTTCAGTTACCACCAAGCAATTAGAGGCGAGGCTACAAATTCTTCACACGCGCCGCAAATAAATTCGCTGCCCAAAGAAAGGGACACATGCAGAGCGAGTGAAAGTGAAAAAAACAACAGGCGAAAGAGAGAAAGATAAGAGAGAGAGAGGGAAAGCAACCGACGACAAGAATTCCGAGCATTCTGCCATATTTTCCGCTATTTATTTAAGGCCAAACTTTTCCCCCCACATCTTGAACAACAAGTGAAATATGATGCCCGCCAACGCGCCTTACCTTTAGTCCCCCCGCCCTAAATTTATATAGATATATATGCGTGGCCCGACATAATCATATTCATGACAATATAATGGCATCGTTAGATGGGCCCAGAAAGACGGTCACCTGGAAGTCCTAGGCAACCGCAGAAGTCGCTTTCATTTCTTCCCACTTTTCGCCAGGGGCTGTCTATTAGCCAAGTCGCCGAAAGTCGGTCTATAAGGAAATGGTTCCGAGGATTTTCCACGCATTTCCAGGTGGGGTCGTTTAGCTAGGGGGGGGGGGGATTGGGAGGAGTGGGGCAACTTCATAAATTCAGCGGGCCTTCAGGATACGTCGAGACTGTAAAGTTGTCCGGTGCTTCCGCTGAAGTCTCTAAATAATTTTATTACCACCACGTTGGCGTACTTAATAATTGTAAACAATAATGGCAGGATGAAAGAATGGGCGTTATTATGAATAAAAAAAACAGAAGTAAGTGTACTTGATATAATGCTAATAAGATAAATGGCTTTGTTATGTTTTTATGAAAACACTTTCTTGATTATTCTAAACCACATATTGGTATGTATTAAACAACGAAAACCTTTATTAAACTAGGGACACATTTATTTGCTAATTAAAACATTTTAAGGGCAATCAATAATAATACACCCACATTTTCAGTTTTTTTAAAGTATTAATAAAGAAAAGTATTTGGCATACTTACCGAATGCTGCTTGTTTTATTTATTTGTTAGTTTCAAACATTTTTTTTTGGCATTTCGTGTGAGTATTTTTGGTTTAACATTTTTTTTGTGGTGACACATATACACATAAGTACATACAGATATACATACATATATATATTTCGGGCATGTGTGTGAGTGTTGTGGGTGTGTGCGTGTTTTCGAGGGGGTGGCGGGGGGAGTAGAAGAGAAAAAGAAAAAAATATATAAATTTTTTTCATATCTGTATATATATAAATATTTATCAAATGATTGCACATTAAGCAGAATGAGATTTTTTATATAATTTTTTTTTTTGTTTTTTTTTTTTTTTGTGGGAAACCTGGGAAACATGAGACAGATTTTGTGTTGATGTTGGGTGTGTATGTGTGTGCGTGTTTAGAGGGCATGCATGGAAGCTAGAAAGAGACAGGCAAAGGTCTGCAAAAATACACTAAAACAACAAACAGCAATGGGGAAAATTCTAGGACTTACCTGGGTCAAAAGTCACCGGCAGGGAAAATCTAATAAAACGAAAAAGCTTTTGACAGGCAATCAGGGGTTGCCGCCGGCAACTGTTAAACGCTGACATCTATTGATTTTGACAATAAGATATGCGTTTCGAGAGCGAGAATCGCACCCCTTTTGAGTTTTCCCCGAACGAAACACGAGTGAAAGATATCCTCGACAGGTTGAAGATTCTACTCACTTAAAGTTGCAGCAAAGTGCTACAATTTCTACCATGTTTGATATGAACAAAGTCCTTGCAAAACACAAAGCATATATATTCCTTGTGGAGTGGAAAATGTCCGTTTTACCAACTTCTGGTCGACAATACCCCCGGCAAGGGTATTAAAAGGGGTGAAGAACCCGAAACTTTATTCGATTGCTGGGCCCTCTGTTTCAGTTTCATTTTCATTCTCGTGTGTGTCCCAGTCCGCCTGTTGCCAACCAAACCAAATGTCACGTTTCGTTTTTATTTCAATTTGCAATGCGAGCCGGGAAAGACCCACAAATCTGATTTTAAACTCAATCAAGCGTGTCAGGGCCGGACTAAAAGTTACGGCCATGCCACGCCCCAATTCACGCCCCCACCGTTACGTTTAAACCACCGGAAAACCACAGTGGTGCAGGTGAATTGCAAAAAAAAGTTGATGAAAGGCTCTCCACAGATATCATTTAATTATGGTTGTTGAAAATATAAAGTAAGCGGTAGAAAAACTAATGAAATAAATAAAATGGCACAGAAAACAAGAACACTCAAGAATTCGCGTGGTACATCTAATAAGTTTGGGTTTTTTTCTCTCTGAAAATAATCTTAAATGGAAAAAGAGAACCAAAAGCAAGATGGTAAAAGGATATGTATCTAGAGAGAATTAATACTGAATTTCAACAAAATGATCATCCTTTCTACAGTGGTCGGCATATGTATTTTGACAAAATAAAAGTTAAGTATACTCATAACTTGAATTTACTTCTTGTAAACTATAGGCATCAATGGAAAGGTAATTTCAATGCCGTTTGAATGATACAATACATTTCTTTACCCATTCAGTACTTATTGAAAAGGACGAATTTGTGTAAATCAACTTTGAAATTTAAAAAAAAAACTTTTTTCCTCGTCTTGAAAACTTAAATTTTTTGATGCAAAAAGTTTCTTCAAACAAAAACAATAGTAACTGCAAAAAGAATTTTTCAAAAATCATTTTTCTTATATTTTTTATGAATTTTTGAAAATGCTTAAAAACAGGCATTTGAGCCATATTTTTGTCTTTTTCATACAAATTTTTTCCGACATTGTCACCTTCAAAAAATCATAAAAAATATAAGAAAAATGATTTTTGAAAAATTCTTTTTGCAGTTACTATTGTTTTTGTTTGAAGAAACTTTTTGCATCAAAAAATTTAAGTTTTCAAGACGAGGAAAAAAGTTTTTTTTTTAAATTTCAAAGTTGATTTACACAAATTCGTCCTTTTCAATAAGTACTGAATGGGTAAAGAAATGTATTGTATCATTCAAACGGCATTGAAATTACCTTTCCATTGATGCCTATAGTTTACAAGAAGTAAATTCAAGTTATGAGTATACTTAACTTTTATTTTGTCAAAATACATATGCCGACCAGTGTAAATGAATTTTGAATACCAACATATTATCTTAAAGATTTCCTTTAGAATTTTTAAAATTTTTTTTTGTGTTGCCTTAAACTTTCCTAAAAAATGTTTTTTTTTTAAATTCTATAATCTTATTTTTTAACTTTCCTCTAAGCTATTCAGCCAACAAAGGGTTTTTTACATTAAGAAACCGCTTGAAAATGGTGTTTTAAATTTAAGCCCCTTTTTTTCCTGACTTGCCCCACTGTGGCCGTGATTTAATGCATCCGCATGTGTTCGTGGCCCTGACAATGGCTTTGGCCCGGACTTTGGCCACTGCCTGTAAACACAACGTGCACTGCATTTGATTCGATTAACGTCCCCCGATCCCAATCCCCTTGGGTGGGCCGAGCAAATGTTCCACCGACATGGCCATCGCCATCAGAATCAAATGCATCCATCATCCGGAGACCAGAGGACAGCAAACTCAATCATTCATGCAACACCAAAATGTGGCCTATTATGTTGTTTTGCCAGACGTGTGCAGTACGTATCTGTGAGATACTCTCGGTCAAGTCGGATCACATTTGCGCTCCATTGGCCCGGTTAGCGGGCGACCTTGCCACAGATAAACCGCCCACCACCCACCCCACCCACATTGCAAATCAATTTGGCAAATGGCACTGCACATTTGATACACATATTTGTCCCAATATTGCGAATCAGGAAATCATTGCGCTTCGATTAAAACTGTTTGCCCATCTTGTAAACATTTGTGCAACACGCTTTTTTGCGGGAAAGTCGGTGGAAAATGCCGGAGTGGAAAATGTGGCTGCCTGTCGACGAACAAGATTACAGATTTTCGATTTCCTTCGCCAACATAGAAGCAGAAAAAACACATCAGCGCACTGGCGAAATCGTTTTCCTTTTAATATTTTCACATTTTCTCGAATCGCAGTGAATGTCGCCCTAGCACTTTGAAATACTCTTTAAATTAGTGTTCCCTGCTCTAAAAAATATCTATTCATCTTAGATAACTATAAATAAATAAAATAATAAAACCATATATGACTAAATGGAATATAAACTATTCAATTTGTTAATGCAATTAATATAAGATTTAGTTATATATTAGATAAATATTAAATTAAAAAACCGAAGGGTGTTCTAATTTATTGCGAGAGTGCTAAATAAAATGTTATCTTTATAAAAAAAGCATATTCATTTCTCTCTAAATGTCTGGCCATTCCTAGAAGTGAGTTCCCGATCAATGGAAGCCGCTTAGTAGAACAGGGGAATGCAAGTGCATCGCCTTTTTTTTTATCATCCTTCGACGGAACCCCCACTTTTCTCGACACATGTTCTTTTTACGCTTTTATGGCACATAATCAAATGGTTGGATTTGGCTGTTTAATGAGCTTGTTCCACATCAACTGGCCCATACACACACACTCTCACACTCGTAGAATCACACTATATATGGAAGACATAAAAAAATATCATATTACCACGAAATGGCAAACTAAAGAGTGGTTCCCACTGGAGGGGTGCGTTTTTGAGCTGGGGTGCTAATCCCCTTTCGCTATGCAGTAAAATTTATGTGCGCATTTTATTGGTTCTAAAAAAAAAGTTAAGGAAAATGCTGGGGAAATGTGGAAAAGCAAAACATGCACATCAACTGGAAGATGGGAAATGAGATATGGGCAGGAGACCCCGGGCAAGAGCTTTATTTTCAATTTGATTGAATTCCGTTCTGTTGGGGTTTTAATTAAAAAGGGAAACAATAACATCCAATCTACGCACAGATGCTTTTGGGGGAAGGCCATTTAAGAATTTTGGAATATTCATTAAATATTTCAAATTTCGCCTCGCTCTATTCGGGATTTACCAAAAATATTTTTTATATATGTTATTTGAATGTGCTTCTAAAATATATCATCATTATTATTTTGCAGTAACAAAATTTAGCAAAGAATTTTTGTTATTTTATTCTAGATAGGAATTTAACTTGGTTTAGATCAGCACTTTTAATCGCCTCAGTTCATAGTATTCTCCTACACTATTATAACTTTTTTACATCAACATATTTTTCATTCGAAAAATTAATTTACAGTAGGTCCAGGGGCTTTACTTTTAATTTGATTGAATTTTGTTTCCTTTTTAATTAAAAAGTCAAACCCAATAAAGCCCGACTTGCACTTACTTTCAGTTGTTTTGTGGCTTTTCCTTCGCAATTTATTTCCTCGCTCACTAACTTTCTGCAGTTGCGGGAAAACTAAAATGGAAATTGTGTGCATTGTGTTGAAAGCGGTTGACGACGAGGGCCGAGGATGCGGAAAACAGGGAACAAGAGCCTGCCGCTTAATTAACATTGGGCCAAGTTGAAATCGAGTTGGCCACATCAAAGCGGAAAACTCTCATTATCCGTTTAGGACTTGGACGAATCAAGAACGATGCGACCCAACGTTGTCAGGAGTAGAAAGATATATTTTGGTTTTTAGAAATGTTACCAATCATACAAGTTGACAGGAGTAGAAAGATATATTTTGGTTTTTAGAAATGTTTCCAATTATACAAGAGGCAGGGGCAAAATAAATTGTTAAAGGCTTAGGCTTTGGTTTTTAATTAAAGCTTGCAGCTTTGCTAAAATATTGCAACTACAGGTGCCCATAATGTTTGTAATTAAAAAGCTATAAGCAAAAACTATCAAATATTGTCAAATATTGTCAAATTAAAATCAGATTTATTCATCAGCATGACCAACTTAATAAGCTAAACGATTTTACCTTTGTCTCATTTGCGGTAGCATCACCATCGTCGACAATGTTGTGGATATTCAGAACCATTTTTCATTTGCACTAATTCCATTCGACATTTATTAATTTGTTTAGTTTAAGGTTTTCGCAGGTTAAAATTGGATGAGAAAGTGAAGCTTTAGCCAGGCTTGTTGGAAGGCAACTAACTGGCCAAAAAGGCAGTTCATTCAAATAAATAGCAGAGACACCTCCAAAATATGTATATATATGCGGAAATAAAGAGTTGGATGGGGAAATACTTACGCTTTTACGCTTTAGCTTAAGCCTAATCTAAAAGCAACTGATGTATCTTAGTTATAGGAAAAAGTGAGAGAGCTTGCAACTACTTTTCAGCTAATGAGAAAAATTGTGTGAGCAGAGTAAAATAGCAGAGGAAAGTCTTTTATTTTTACTATTTTTTTTGTTTTGTCTTGCTGTTTGCTGACGCCCACTAAACCATTTCAACTAGTTAAAGAGTTCGAGAGGTAAAGTGTGAATAGAAAAAGTTGAGGAAAACGGAAGCCAAGCCAAATATTTGTCTAGCTAAAATGCAAAAGCCAGTGAAAGTTATGCGCTTCAGTTTGGTTTGCCTTATATACTTTCATTTTCTACAATACCCTTGCAGAATTTTGTGCTACTCTAAAATATTACAATGAAAAATTATTCAAAAAATAATAATATTGCAATAACCTTGCTTTTGTATAATGTCATTAAAAATTTTAAATGAATAAATCATCTTTAGGATGTGGAGGAACTTTAATTTTATGATCAATATTCTTGAAATATTTCTACATATATTGACTTTAGTTTGCATTTTCAAAGGCCTTTCTGCAAGGGTATCCGAATCTTTAAGTTCCAACATTTTTGGTAGTTGGCTTGTTTATTTTTGTTGGTAGTGAACATCACGCACTTTGCTACTTAGTGAGGGGAAATAGTCAATGTTTTTGTATGTGGTTCTCTGTTTGTTCGGATGAGGGGCGGTGGCAGTGGATGGGTGCTCGATTCGTGGGTGATTCCCAATTCGTGGTACTCACCCCAATCCTGCCGAGCAGCAGGGCGTCCATTTCGCCTCCGTTTTGGGCCACTGGAACCGTGGTTATCACCGATATGGTCGGCTCCTGCTGTCCACTCAAATCGACCGACATGCCGCTGGTTTTACTCAACTGCAAACGTACGTAGTTCCCGATCGTTGTACTTGTGCCGACGTATTATTTGGGCGACGTTTATGGTTATATTGCGGTTGTTATTATTTTACGACTACTACTAGTATTATTGTTATTATTCACCGGATGCTCAGTCGTCGTTTTTGGCAAAGCGGAGAACAGAAGCTGCAGCAAAATTCCATTGAATTGGATTGAGGGAACTTTTAATTGAATTACTAATTGCTAGTGACAGCTCGATGGAGAAAAAGTTAATCAAGGCCCAAGTGGAATATTCGACTATTAATTGGCTGTGGCACGTGCCGATGGACAAACACAAGTTTCCCGGAAAAGTTGCCAATCACAATTAGGAAAAACTGACAGGTCTGCAAAAAAATATGATTTTATGGTCAACTTTTGGGCCAGCAAAGTGCAAACTTTTAGCAAACCAAGTTAGTGATTATCGTTACTGTGAGAAAATAAATACTTTTTATTGAATTACATTTCTTTCGTATTTTTTATACAAGATGAAATCTTTCTCGCAAAATATCATGCTTATAAGTATGCTACACAAAATAGATTGTGAAAAACCTCTCAAGCAAATCTTCATTCTTTGTAAAACAATTTAAAGATTTATTGAAAAAGATCAAGTAACACTAAGAAAAAGAAAAATCCACTCCTTTGATCTCCATTTGAGCAATCCAATGCTCAACGGCTCCAATTTCGAATAAGCTGCTTGAAATCGCATTAAAATTCCGTGTAGATATTTACTCAACCATTTGAATTCGCCGAGAAATTACCCAGCTTAGAGCTTTTCGTTGGCAGCTTTACAGGGTAACACAGGCTGCTGACAAATAACAATTCCAATAAGCCGCAATTCTAATTAAACATGATGAGCGATACCCTGGGGGGAGAAAGCAGCGGAGAAAGCAGTGGAGAAAGCAGACAAGAGCAGCGACCCGGCACGTCTGTCAATAAACCCGGGAAGACACATAAGACATATGACAACTGACAGTCCCTGTAGACAGCAGTGCTCAAGATAATAGTATATTTTAATTTTTAGCACAGATAGCTAGTACTTTACTTTCAGAACCTTTTAAACATAGCTGTAAAACATTTTCTTATATATCTTTTCAGGATATCGGATTGGTTTCATAGCTCTGAGCATTAACTATAAATTATACAAATTTTAAAAACAAATAGAAGATTTTCAATATAAAAAAAAGAATTACTATTAAAACTAATTCTATTTTAAAGAGTTCTCTTAAAAACGGTTTGGATTTCAAAGTTTTTTTTTAAAAACTAAAGTTTATTTATTAAACATTTATTTGTTGACGCTAAGGGTATTATTATTTTGAATACATCTGTACAGACATATATATATTTATATACCATATACCCAAACTGCCATATAGCCCATGGCGGCTGCTGCTGACACGTTGAAAATCCCATTTTCAAAGCTGAAACGTCTGTTTGTCCCCAATGATTATGCCCACCTTTTCCACCTGCACCACGCGTCGTATGCGCAATTTGTAAACGCTGAAAATTTGTATTAACGGCATTACACACGCTTTACGAGCAGCCAGGGAGATGGAATAAAAGCCAGAACGAGCCAAAAGCAAGCAGGCCACCCACACGGCAACAAAAATTAAGTGGATTGCACTAAAAATAATCAGATCAAGAAACACACATCCCATATCAAGCGGAAAATTATTATAAAATATATTTTTAGAGCTACTAAAAAAATAGATATTTATATATATTAATATCTCAAACTACATTTATCTTAGCCAACTTGTACACAAAAACACTGTTTGATAAGTTGTAAGGTAACAAAATATTTTTTCAGTGCACCTTAGGTGACAACTAAACGGCTGTGAAATTGTATTTGTTTTTTTACAGTCACTTGGCGCCGGCAAAAATGTGTCACCTCAAGTTGAACAGGCCATCGAAAAACAGGAGGAAAGTGAGAAAATAAACCGAACTTAACTGAACTTTTGACAGAATTTTCATTTGCCGCAAAAAACTTTCTCGATGGCTTTCTCAATTTTATCAATTCGCGGCGGGAAGTTATGAAGTGTGTGGGTGCACACTCCATCGAAAAGCAATTCGAGTTGGCAATTGAATGATGATGGTCAAGTGGAGGGGCAAAGGCGTTAAGTCTGTCACCGTTGGCGATTCAGATAAAAATCCACCGCCCACGCACTCGCTAATTTGGCTTTAATTTGCATTTTAATACGCAATATTCATAATGGGTCCAAGTCAAACAACGAGGCGCATGCGTGATATGCGAAACAAAAAATAAAGGGAAAATAAAAGGGGACGCACCCGTATCATCAGCATTAATATGCAAATCAAAAAATGGGCCCAGCAACGCACTGCATACGTAATTATGCAACCAGAACGCGGAAAAACGGAAACCAGGATTCAGATACGGATTCGGGCAAGGATTCAGACACAGCCAAGTTAAAACCAGATGCAGTCAACGGATTTCGCACATACATGTCCGCTGCGCACAGTGGGCCATGATTATGGGTTTAAATTCGAATTTAAATCAAGTTAGGAGCATTTAAATTATGTTTTAAGTCCTTTATTGTTCCATTTATATATTATTTAATGATTTTACAGATGATCTAAAGTTGACTTTAGGTGAAATGAACTCATGGCAAGAATGTAAATAACCCATTTTAACTTAATAATTTAATATTATCTCTTCTTTAATTTAAGAAGTACCATAACTCTTAATATCATTTTCCATTTAAAGTATTTTTATTTAAATATTTATTCACTCTTAAAAATTATTAATTCACAAGATCTTACTGAAGTACATCTTCCACCGCCCATTTCGGCCTCACCTGGGGAACCTGGGGAACCCCCTTTCCAATGTCCTCATGCGTGTCGAGCTCTTTTTCCACGGGACAGTCGACAGGGAAGCGAGGAATGAGCGGGGATACAAGGCAAATTGGCAGGAGATGGTAATTAAATCCAGAGTGTTCCCCACAGATCCCAGAAGCAATGTGGAAGTCGGATTTCATTTAATTTAACTCACAGAAAGTATATAAGAATATGATAAAAGGCCTGTGAATAGTCATATGTCTTGAAAAAGGTTTTAATCGATTTGAAAACAGCCCGCAAGGATTTCCTTTAAAATTTTACCATTTAAGAAAGTGGGTCCAAGAATCGAGAAATTGTATAATTTACATAAACTAATTCACATTGTAAATACCATAGTATACAAGTCAAAAATGTCACCTCTTTCCTTTATAATCGAACAAATTTTACTATTTTAAAAAGTGATTCCTAAAAATCGAGAAATTGTATAATTTACAAGAACTAATTCACATTGCAAATACCGTATTATACAAGTCAAAAATTTTACCTCATATCATATTGGTAATTATTAATTCATTCAAAGTGGAAACTAATTTATCAATTTTAAAAGTAGTTCTAAAAAAATTTGGCTGAATTATTCTGCATTTTAAATACCATATTCTAACAGTCAAAAATGTTACCTCTTATCTTATTATTAATAATTAATTCATTCAAAATGGAAACTATTTTATAATTTTTATAAGTGGTTCTACAAAAATTTCAGAAATTGTATAATTTAAATAAATTATTCCACGTTTAAAATACCATATTGTACCAGTCAAAAATGTAACCTCTAATCTTAAAAATAAAATTAAATCATTTTGAATTGAATACAATCCAAATCCAATTCAAAAAGGGGCAAGAGCGTAGAAGATAGGAAAATAAAAAGTATAATATATTTAAACTATCACTTCTCCTTAAGATGATCATAATTTGCGGGGTATCCCCAAAGTGCCATAACCATTAGAAAACCCATCCAGCTGAGCAGAAATAGAAATGTGGTAGCACGACAACCAACAACCAAATGGTCTCGGCCAGTCCCGGAGAAAGTGAAGTGGGAAATTATGCATGAGCGCCTCACTGCTCCGCAAGTGGAAAAATGCAAAACCCCCTCTAAACGCCGACCATGTGCAGTTGAGAGAACGCTTTCAACTGTCAAGTTTCCCATGGCAAAATGCAAATAATTGACAGGGACTCCCGGCAGTGCCCATACTGCCATGCCCAAGGATCCAAGGATCCAAGATCCGGCCGCCGGATACGGATTCAGATTCAGATTCAGACTCGTATTTGGTGGCTTTCCTTTGTACATTTACTTATTTTCTGGCCTCGTTCAAGCGCCATTAGCAGTGGCAAGCAGCTCCTGGCCAGTTCTTAATTTGGCTATGTTTGTTTTCCATGCCCCACGGCTTTGTCTCGCCCGAAATCAGAAGAAATAAAGAAATGGCCGCAACATAATTTCCGCTTTGGCTGCTTTGACCAACTTATTTTGCTCTTTCCCTTTTTTATTTTTATATTCTTGGCTTTATTTTCCAACGCTTTTCTTCTAATTTTCATTTAAATTTTTCGACAGCGGGCCAGAGGAAAAATGTTTGGCACGCTTCGTTAGTTGTGGATGGGTGCCCTCCTTGCCCTCCTCGTAGGGCGCGAAACTTCCACTTTGTTGGTCTTAATTAAATTGCATTGAGAAGCTGGTGAGGATTCGGGGGATTCGGGGGATTCGGAGGTCTTAGAAGGAAGCACTTAAAGTGTCAAAGTTGGCGACACTGCTCCTCCTTTTCAATTGCTGCGGCTTCGCCCCGCCAATCGCTCATAATTACAAGTGTTCCCCAGTGCCCACGTCCCAAGAATATAGCATATCACATCGATTGAATTTAAGCTGGGGCAGTGCAGGGTGAAATGTGGGGGAGTGCAGGGCGGAGCAGCCACATGTCCCAGTCGCCCGGAAACCGAGTCTAAAATACAACATTTAATGGGAATTCCTGGCGCACACTCAACCCACCAGGGCGGCATACAGTGGGCCAGAAGAGCCCAAAAAGGAGATTTCACAAGCCCAATTGTCTGATTATAAGTAAAATACAAAATCTAGATTTTAAAACACTTAATGTAGCTTAAAATATATTTAATCGAAAAAACAGACTGTTCTTTAAGGCTTTTAAGGATTAAATAGGTTATTTTATAAAACCACTGCTCAGAGAAAACTATCTAAGAACATTTTTCTTGATTTGAGAACATTGTTCTTAAATTGAGAACATTGTTCTTGAATTGAGAACATTCGTTTTTAAAAACCGTGTAAGTACATTTTGGTGTCAATATAAGAACGAAATGGTGATGAGAGAAAAGTTAAATTGAGTTTATTTAACAACTTTTTTATAAGTATACACTAAGGACTGAACTAATAATTTATTTGTACATACAATGTACTTAAATACCGCCAATTCAATTGATTCGAGCAAAATAAAAACATTTTCAACTTAAAAATGTGGTTCTATTTTTAAAAACATTTTCAACTCAGATGAGAACGTCAGAATTTTATCTGTTTGGATATTATAAAAGAAAATATACAAAAAAAACGATATCATTTTAAATTTTAAGCTATAAGCCCTTGAGATTCATCTACTTTTTATATATAAAACACTTTTTGTCATACAAATTACCTTTTAAAAATTATTGAACGATAAAAAGTGCAACCAGTTTCAGTTCAGTACGAAAAACATTAGAAGTATTTAACCTACTAAAACTTTTAGTAATAAAAGAATTATTAAAAGCCCGAACAATTTTGTAGGTTGAATTTCCGATGTCTAGCTACACATACTTTGCTTAAATTCCTCGTAAATGTTTAAGGGGTCGAAAAATGCTCGTAAATTCAACTAAATAAATACTCTTACTAAAATTTTCTTGTTCTGCACAATGCAATAGAATAGTGAGAAGCTTAAATATTTTGTATATTTATCCATAACATTGATTTTAAACTGAAACTCCAAAGCCATTGAAATGTTTCTGATAATTTTACGCAATATATGACTTAATCACTTGATTTTATATCTATCATTATTTTATTTCATAACATCATTATGTTATTATACAAAATATTTCTAACCGTAATTGTTGTTTAATTTCTATTGATTTTAAATCACCAAAACTCTTTCGTTGCCCTCTGGCACCATGTTTGCGTTAACAGTTTCCCCCCGATTTGCAAACTGATTGCCAGCATGTTATTAAACATTCCTCGGGCAGTGTTTTTTATGCCGTATGCCACATGCCACATGCAAATTGAGTTTCGCTCTGGTTGGATCGTTTGACATGTTTAGCCACAGATTTGCAGTTCGGATGTCACGAATGCGAATGCCGCAATTGGGCGCTTAATTGAGCGGAAGGTCGCCGGATGAAGGGAGGGGGGTTGGAATTTGCTGGGAAAGTTAATTAAAATGCGCTTTTGAGTTATTCAGATATTTATTTGCACTCGACTGACGCCATATGAGAAATGCATTTTTAATGTGACACCACCCAAGGAGTGTGAGTGTTTGGATTTGGGTTGGGGTCAACTGCAGTGTGCAGTATTAATTGCTCTGCGGGGTGACCTTCGGCCACAACCTTCGAGCGACCTTCGTCTGCCTTCCCTGCCGGCAGCTCCTCCTCATCCCCATCCCCATCCTCAGCCTCAGCCTCCTCCTTATGGAAACTTATCCCTTGTCGTCCTTGCCCGTCTCGAACCGCCCTGTTCCGCCCACTCCATGTCCTTGGCTCGATTCCCTGGCCACCTGCAGCAGCTGCGGGCCATTTGGGATTTTCTACGAGAGCTGCTGCAGCAGCAGCAAACAACTAAAAAAAATAACAAAAAAAAGACCCGGAGAACCATAAAAAACAGCTTCAGATGCTGTTTCGGTTTGTGCAAGGATGGCAGGGCAAGGATTGGCCAGGACTACCAAGGACAACCCGTCGGCATTGACGGATTGTTTCAACAATTTGAGCAAATTTGCCCAGTCAAACAGAAAGCGAAAGTTTTTTTTGGTATTTTGATCCAATTTAGAAAACACCCAAACGTCTTGCAGTGCCAGCGTAGACAGACACTGAGAGAAATATAACGATAGAGCATGTTTGGTAAATTTTTTAAGCGGGAATAGGAAAGATGTTCGGAAACTTCATCTCCATTGGATACTTTTAGCCCTTTAGGCAACTAAATAAATATTAAAACAGACACGTTTATTTAAACATTAATAAACGTTTTTTCCATGGATAATAACAAAATAATTTGGCAACATTTTATGGGCATGAAAAAAAATAATCTTAATTATAAAAGTTTTATAAAAATAAAAAACGTTTTTAACGTCAATAATATTATTTAAAAAACTCTGTAAAACCAAAATTGAAAGTGTTTTTATTCGGAATTAATAAAAATGTTAAGTTTTCATGTGAATGTCTCTAGAATTTTTAACAATAGTTGTAAAGTAATTTTACAAACAATTGTAAGCTTGTTTTTAAGAAAAATAACCTTCATTAAAACAAATTAAATAAAATCATCTTGAAATCATCATAAAATATTTAAAAAATGAAATGTTCTTCTTACAGAGCTGGTTAAAAGCACGAAAGTGTTTTAAACGGTTTTTAAAACATTTTTATTTTTTAGTGAATGCATCTAAGAAATTTTTAAGATAAACCTTTTTTCTTTCAAAAAATCAAGAAATTGTGTTGACCTCAGGCCATTTGAATGAACTTGGCCGGCAGATTTGAGCCTACAAAACCAAAATATAATTTGTAAAATTTTGAACGATGCATTAAATTGGTTTTGTGTGTGCTCCACATTTTGATTTACATCTCGTTATCTTGTGGCCTACTTTTGCCTTCTCCGGTATACTTTTCTTTCCTTTTGAATCGATTAAGTATTCTTTTTTTGTTTTTTTGAAGTTCTTTAGCCGAATTGTTGTCCCATTTATGCCGCTGGCAATGTTATCGACTACAATATCCTCATTAATAATACCGAAATAAATTGCCCAGTGATCATTAAGTGCTTAATAAATATTTTAGAGTATTTAAACATTTTTATATATTTCCAACGCGAACATTTTTATAAAGTTGAAAAGCCAAAATTTTCTTTGGCCTCAGACCTTATAAAATATTTTATAAATGTTTCTGTTCAAGTGTTTTTCAACCCACTTGATTACCCAATAATAATCATCAAATTCATCTTAATTATATTTTTCATTAGTAGTTCATCCGGTCATCTAATTTTTGATTGTCTTTCTTATTATATTTTACTCGCTGTGCACCATCATCCTCATCGTCATCTTTATGTAGTCATCGCTCGATGTCGATGTCGATGTCGAGCAAATCACTTAAGCGCACTTAATTATTTGCACAAGTTTCGTTTGGCTGCTGATGCCTCCATGTCCTTTTGGCCCCCTTTCCGGCCCCCGTCTGCCTGTTTTCCGAACCCCCTCCCCCACTTTCTGCCAGCCTGGTCCTCCAGTACCCCCGCATCCTCCTGGGCACGTTCCACTTGCGATACATTTCAATCGAGTCGACTTGAATCGCATCGAACCGAATCGAACGGGGGGCTTACAACGGCGCGTATGAGTGATATGACACGTAATCAATAAATAACGGCAAACGCCCTTTACGCCCTCCCCCCAAACAGGAGACTGGGGGGGCGTGGCACATCGATAACTCGTTGAACTAGTTCCGCTGGGAATCTTGGCTTAATTGAATGACGGACTGGGCAAAAATGGGAAAACTCTGCGAGAACATTAATAAGTTATGATTCAATCAGAAAGCGTTCGATGCATGACTTGGGAATAAAAATAATTGCAGTTGAGCTAGTTACTCGAGAAAAGTTTACCAAACTCCCATCATCTAGAAACAAAATGAATCCAAAATATATGAAATATTTTGTGGGGAAGCTGATTGATAAAATGTGTCAATATTTTTAAGTATTGAATGGAATGAAGTTACAATTTAAGTAAAATAGAACATTAAAGTATATGAATACCAAAAACTTGAATGATCCAAAAATAATCGACTTTAATTCAGAGCTTTTTATAAATAAAACATAACTACTTTTTTTGAAACTTTAAAAATAGTTCCCCAACGAAAAAACAGGGGCTTTTCCTGTTTAATCAAGTTTGAACACTTAGCTTGGCCGCCCGTCTACCATAATAAAAACCAGTTCGCCCACCGATAAACCATGCCCAACACTCCCCATTTGGAGAACCCAACCCACCAACCATCCATCCATCTACCCACTCGCTCCACTATACCATGCATAATTACTTTTTCAAGCGTATCTCGAGGGCTGTTTACTTTGCTAAATGCCTTGAAAATTTAAACAAGATTTCTGGCTTGATTTGTTTTCCCCGCCTCTTGTACTGGCCTGTGATTTTCTGTTTTTTGGGGCCTCGGGGCGTATGATTAATATGCGAGAATTAAGTCAAATCGAAACGAATCAATCAAGACACAGTGGAGCAAGGGAAGGGAAAAGCAAGAAAAATTGCCAAGCAAATACGTATAAAAACACTTAATCTGCATGGCCTAATCACGAAATATACCGACATTCGCCACACACAAAAAAAAATGAATAGAAATAAGAGCCAAGAAAGCACAATAAAAGTAAGGCTCTAAAGTGCCGACTTCCGGTCAGGGCTAATGCAGGAAATAAAAGGGTGGCAAAACGGAAACCCGCAGAGCGACTGGGGCAACAATGTGACACATACTAAATTTTTATTACAACCCCCCAACTTGCCACGCACACAGCGTCTGAGCTGGAAGCACTTTCAGACTCTAATGCAACGACATTTTTATTACGGCCCAAAAATGGCAGGAGTGTGAGGAGTCCAAAGTACAACGGCCTTTTACGGCCGGGCATTCTGGGCAATCGGTCCTTTCGCCGATGGTGTCAATTTTTATCATGTGCTCCGGCCGTGAACCTAGAGAAGGAAACCCTACCTCAGTCCCCAGATCGCAGCCCTTTCCCTTTCGACCTCGGTCGCCCTGTCCTGCGGCCCTAAATTCGGATTTGGCCTTGTTTTTGTCGACTGCCCTTTCCCGGGAAAGGTCATGGGGATTTTCTAGTCGCACTCGCTCAGTTTCTCAAAAAAATTAAGACTTTACCCTTACAGGACATCCTAAGGACGTAATTTGCTTAATTTCCAATCCATTGGCATTCAAAGCTGAAAATGTTTAAATTTTTTACATTTTTTGAAAAAAATACGATGCACCTCCTTACAAAAAATGACAAAATTGGTCTAAAAATATATTTTCCTTAAAGTGATTGGGATCGTTAGCATAGATAGCAAGCTGTTGAAAACATCCGGTCTTTTAGCTGTATGCCTTTATTTGACTTAACTAGAATTGAAAAACTGGAAAGAAAATCGTATTTTTGTAACTTTAAGAATTCAATTCCTTGAAAAGATCTTGAAAACTGGTTGTTTTTTAAGCGACTTCTTAGAATGCACAATGAAAACTTAAGTCTTCAAGTATAACTATATCAATTTGATCTATACTTTCCAGAAATTTAAATATGAATTATATTCTAACGAAGCAAAAATTATACTTGAAGCAACTATGGGTTATACCTAAAGTAATATATATTATTTTTGAGTCGAGTAAGAATATATAATTGGTCTTTTATGCAAACAGCGCCCTAAACAAAATAGAAACCGAAGATTTTTATTATTTATAAAGAAATATCTGTAAATGTAACCACTGTTCATACTCCTGAAAAAGGCGTTTCAACGTAGTAAGGGGACATTTCAAGCCATACAACTGACATAGAACAGATAAATTAGTTGTTCTGAAAGATGCATTTAAGGTAAAATTCCGTTAAAAAATTGTCCTCGTTCGTATAACTTCAAGAGCATATATAAATCGGCTTGCCGGTATTAATTTTCTACCCTGTTTTTCGTGTATTTTCTTTGTGGATATTTCGCAGCAGCTTTTTTCCGTCCTGTTTTGTTTTCAAGCTTAGTCGGCGCTTATTTGATTTATGGCCAGGGCGGCTAAGAATTTTCGGGGGGTCAAAGCAGCGGTAATGATGTCCTGCTATCCTGCTATCCTGCTGTCCTGCTTTCCTGCCATCCTGCTGACCAGTGATGTGATGCCCACTGGCCCCGAGGGTTTGGGTTTGGGTTTCGGTTTCGGTTTTGGTTTGGGTTTTCGTTTTGGTTTTGGTTTCGGTTTGGGTTGGGCAGGGTTTGGCTTTGGCCTTGGTTGCGGTTCCAGTTTGGCTTGGGTTTCGGTTTCCGAAGCCCAGGGTTTCAGGTCCGGGGGCCCTAATTAAAATCGACACTAAAGCCGGCCGTTTAAGCCGGGCCAATTTGCTGACAATGAAAAATGTGGTGGCGGCCCAGAAACATTTTAACCGAATGGGCGTGCCTGCACTTTACAAAAATAATTACCCAAACAAGTTTTGCAATCATCTTTAAGATATTTTTAACATTGCTTGAAGGCTATATCTCGGGTAAAAAAAAAATTAAACAAAATATATATTAACTCGTGTTTAGAACAAACAAGTGGCCCAAACAAATATTAAATAAGTGCTAATATTCCAATACAATTTTATAGGAATGAAGAAACACATGTCTTACTTCTTACATTACTTTTACTAATCTTATTATTAAATTTTTTCCCAAGTGTATATCTAGCCGTCTTTAGAAACTGATTGAAATTCGCGACGAGTAAATAATGTTAATAATTGCAGCCGCAAAAATGAAGCATCAGCAGTCTATGAATTTCAAATTTCGTGTTTGTCTCAGGTCGGAGAGTATTTTTCGGGCCGTCTTAAGATTTTGGTTTTCTTCCCTTTCGTTTATTTTTTGTTTTTGGGCCCCCAACAATTTGAATTTGAATATTTTAATATTCATGAAAATTGTTGGCAATCCATGGGGGTATGGCGGCGGCGAGAAAAGTTTCTTCTAATTTGCGGCTTGTGCTAATGAAAATTAAATGGAATTGCTTAAAGAGTCTGAATTAATGTTTGACTTTATCTAAACGAAGCTTGGCACACATAATTAAGCAATTTTCGTGTGCAGTCGCAGAATGGAGGCGATGCGAAAGGCAGGGATCGGAATCGGAGGTCCTGGATGGAATGCATAAATCAGTTTGGTGGCTGACAGGCTGTCTGAATGTTGGATTCCCCGCTAAACCATTCTCGAATTGCCTAGTTGCTCGGGGCCAAAAATCCTTTACATCTATCTGCTCCACCTGCGCGTTGCCTGGCCAACCTCATCATCATCATCCTCAACCTGACACCCTTTCCATCCGGACTCATGGAATCCTTTTTGGCCAGTGCCCGCATAATTGTTTGTTATTTATGATATGTTTTATATGTTTCATAGATGCCAGCACTGTCTTTGATGTCTGACGCAAGCTCATTTCAATCCTGGATCCTGAATCCTAGTTCCTGGAACCTGAATCCTGATGCCAGGACCTCTTGCTGGAATTCATATGTACCAATTCATTCGAATCGAATTAATAACAGGACGAGCTTAAAACTGGGCGGACGTCTGGCCATGAAGGCTGCCATCGATGGACATTTGTTTTGCTGAAAATCAAATGAAAAGCGGCCTTGCCTAAAGTTTTCGGAAACTTTTTGTGTAACCATATACCTATTTCCATGGCAACTTTTGTTATCTAGCTTAAAGCCGTTTTATTAGAAACTAACGCTTAAAACATAAACCCTCATCTTTCATTCGCTGTATGATTTTAATGACTGAATTTATGAATATGGAAATAGAATTATTGTACTATGAACCTTAATTAATGTTGATTGAAGCTCTGGTAAAATTAAAAAATCGTTACTCATTTCATTGCAAGTGAGTTTTATCTCACGACCTTGCACCGTTTAAATGAAAACCATAAATATTTATTTTATTTATATAATGCGTATTTCCTGCTCTGTATTGCAGCTAGTTAATTCCAATTTACCCGGCAATTCCTCATTTTCGCTCATTCCTCTGCGAGTGCAATGTTAATCATACGCACCGTTGGCCGAGTGCAATTAAGAGAGGACCGAAGGAAAAAGCCCGCGAAAGCGGAGAAACTTCAATTGGTCAATTGCTGTAAGCTAATTTGATTATCGGATCATTACGATGAAGGAACCCAGGGATAATTGGGGGATGGAGTGTAAAAGCGCGGGTGCAGGGTGGAAAATCAATGCAAGAGATTAACAATTACACGCAATTGCGGTCACCAGTGAATGGAAATGAAATGGAATGGGCTCAGAGGTGGAACAAGAGAAGGCACAAAGGACTGACTGACTGACTGAATGACTTTCAGGCACAAAAGACGTTGGCCATAACGATTTAATGTTGGTCTATACTACGGTATCAACAATATAGCTGAAAACACTGAGAAACACTGGGAAAAACAATTACAAATAACTTGTAATATTAAATAAAAAACTTATATATATTATAAGTTCTTCAAAATAAAAAAATGTTAGAAAGGGAGACAAAATTAAGATATCCCCTTAAAAACTACTACAAAAAATTTATAATTCTCTTTCAGAAAAATTGTTAAGTTTTAATGCAAGGTGAATAAAAATGTATAAAATTATCTTTCCATTAAAAAAAAATATTTCAGGTTGGTTTTATAGAGGCTTTATTAATGAATATTGTCCACAAAGTTTCAAAAACGTAAAACTTAAAGCAATTTTGAAATAAAATCCTATTTTAAGAAAGAAACAAATCTATAATAATATCTAACTATAAAAAAAACATGAATTAGTTTTAAGTCATTATTATTTATACCTTACTTTCTACGTCTAGTGAAAACAGTGGTAATAATAAGTACTTGCTTGTAACGCTGGGATAAAATATAAATAAAAATAATAAAGAGTTCCTAAAACCTTATATACATACATTAAGGAAATTTTGTGTGTCCCAAAAAACCTTTTAAGAAAATGCCACCCTAAATTAAAATGGTATTTCAAAAATGTAATTGTAAAAACATAAAGTTAAAAAAAATATTTTCATACTAGTACATCCTATTAACTATTTTTTAAATAGAACTTAATTTTTTTTCACTGTATACTTTGACGAGTGGGTGTGTGCGCTTTATTTTTTTCTGGCTACGATTTATTTCAAGTGCGTTCAGCACTCGATTGCAGACGCTGGCGAAGTGAAAGCCACAAGGACGTGACGCGAGACGGGCCGACTTTCTCCTCCGTTTCCGCTTTCTCCTGCTCCTGGTCCCGTTCCTCTTCCTCTTCCTCGGCTTATGCCGCTGCTGCTTCTACTGGCCTGTTATCGATAGTCATTGTGTGCCATACCCATACTCTCGAGACCCAAAGTTCTTTATTGATGGCGAATATTACGCCAACTAAGCAAATTAAATTGTTTACATTGACAAAGGCCAAAAGGAGAAGACCACCAGGACAAATGGCGTGGGTGGGTGGGTGGATGAGGGGGCGGTGGTCGATGTGGGCGCCCATTTGGGGCGTGGCACATGACGCACAGCTTGCCAAAGAGAAGAGGACAGCCCAACAAGTAACACACAATGGGAACAGCCGGGCAAGCCAAGGTAGCCAGACAACAATGGACAGCATTCAGTAGTCCTGGCCCCCATAATCCCCCCCCCCCCTTTTTCAGCTTTGTGTGTGTGTGTAGCACTTCCCATAGAACCTCCCAAGCCCCCCCACCGAAGACAAAATAGATGCACACTTTTCAAACACTTTTCATGCTGGGCAGCGATGTCTGCAGGACGCAGGACGAAGGACCAGCGACGGAATGCTCCTGTTGGCCACTCGGCAGGTTGGAATTATGCACAGTGACCGGTGGCTAAGTGGGCCGGCGGAAAGTTGGCGATGAAAAAAGTTGGCAACAAGCCATACTGTATGCTTTTCACATCGCATATTAGCCATTAAGGCCACAAGTTGTTGAAAAGTTGATGCCTTGATTGCGGTTCATTAGAAACTCAACTGATTGCAAACTCATAACTAGATAATAATGATAAAGAGTTTGCTTGCTAGTTGGCTTAAGTACAAATTAACATATTATATCAGCTCTATAGAAATTAAAAAGAATTTTTACCTATTTATGTTAGAAACCAAGAAATATCATTCCTTTATATCAAATTCACTATATATAATGGTTAGATAAAAGGATACCCAACTAATCGATCAATATTAAATTGATAATTTCGTGTTTTCATGTGAAATAAAAATGGCTTACCATTTGATAAACTTAAAAGGAGATAAACCTATTATCTTTACGCAGACCCCACTGTACCAGTCAGCCTGAGAGCGAGCTGCACATGTTTTATATCCTGCCAAAAACACTAGGAAAGAAGTAGTGGGAGTACTTTGGAGGTGGCCCCAAAGGATAGGCATCGTTTTAATCGAGTTGATTATAAGTAGAGTGACAAGTTTCAACAGCGGTTAAAACTATGTCCCAACAAGGACCGGCCTGTGTGTATGTGCGGGGATGTTTATACAGGATACAGGATCCCGAGACTTACACACACAAGCTCAACGCGATTTGCTGTTAGCCACGTTTTGGGCCACAAAAAACACCCCACATTTCGCATTTCACAGCAACTTTGATGGCCTCCGAGTGCAAACAAATCAACACAAAATTCAATAGGTATACTAGTCCTCAAATCTTGGATGGTTAAAAGGGAAGCTGAAGCTTGGGTCTCGGACTGGCCAAAATGCCCTTTGGCTTTCAATAATAAACTCGGGCCTAAACGGCTTCCTTTTCATTCCTTTTGGCCCATAAAAGGACTAACGTAATATGATAATCAAACTGAGTGCCAACCACGAACAAGTTGAGTGACCCCCGCTGCCCAGGGGCGTGCAAAAAAAGGGGGCAGGCAGTGGGGGGCCAGGATCGAACTCTTGGCAACCTTCTCAATGAGCATTTGGCCATTTAAAACAATTTCATTTGATTTGCCCAGGCAGAGATGCGAAAGCAGTAAAAGAAAAGTGCTGCCAGAAATGAGTCTATTAAACAACTATTAAATTTGAGTCGACTTGGGCCTACCCTTTAATAAATACACTTGCATTATTATCAAAAGTATCATAAATAAATATGGTTTAAAAGCTTAAAACTTAAGTCCCAAGTACTGAACAAAATTACATTTCTGTATTTTAGGAATTAACCAACTAAAGAGATGCAAATAAATGTAAAGGGTATTCCACAAACTGTGCGTAAATTACTGAGTTATTTGTTCCAAAAAGGCTTTATGTTTTTATCTTTCTCAAACAGCTACACAAAAACAGAGATTTTATAAACTGTGTATAGAACACATACATTTTATCCAGTACTTTAGTCTTCAAAAAACAAAAGTCAAATTGTCCTTGTTTCAAATCCTATTAATTTAAATATTCCAGAATTTCGGGCGTTCTATATGGGATTAATGTATAATGATGAGAGTCACTTTTGTCGCTTAGCGTTTTCCATGAATACTAATGGAACCCAGTACTTTCTTTGAAATTCGTCGCCAATTTTAGGCCCAAACTTTAATCGATTGTGCCACTTTTGTGTGAAATTGACTGAAGGAAGATTTGACCAGGGAATTTTAGGAGGACGACCTGTTGTTTGTGGATAATATTTTTTTAGCAGGTCTGTTTAGGAGTAAAAGTTTAGTTCCCAAAGCAGACATCCTTGAAACTATATTTTAGCCAGTGGAACTGGAAAATACAAAAAAACCCCCAGACCGGCAACTAAACTCCACATTATTCAGCCAACTGCATTCAACAAGCTGCAAGAGTTGACCTTCAGGGGTCAGGGGTCAGGGCCAAAGTCATCTGTCGGTTTTTGGGAGTTGAAGGACTTATCACGGTTCGCTTGATTTCGTTTTCGTTTGTCAAGACCTGCAGTAATATAACGAGACCCACAAAGTGTGCTAAATAAATCAAAACGCCTGCGGGACATTTAGCCAATCAATCTTCAAAGATAAATCAGTGTGTTTGAAAAAATTATGTCTTATTGCCGTTTAGCCAGAAGAATTTCATTTTAGGTCCATGATATTTGGCTTTATAATTTTGTGGAATGTGCAAAAATGTTTAAGATAACTTTAAAATGATTATGTACATATTTTTAGATACACAAAAACGTGTTTTAGTTGACTGTACTAAAGTTATTTCCCAAATATGTCTATACTTAAAAAGACATTTTATCAATCATTATGTATTTTTTTTATAATTATTGCATTGCCAGGATATAAAACTTAAAAAACTTATATATTAGTGATATGTTTCCCCTCTTGTGACTATCGAAACAAATCACTGCATTTATCGAATCAACTTTTGAGAACTTTGCCACTTATACTTGAAATCTGCTCCTAGAAGTTTGTTGCCTTCAGGAAACATTCGAAACTGTTGTTCACTTTCACCCTTGTTGCTGCTTATGTTTTCCCCCAAACTCACTAAGTTTTCCCCAATGCAATGACCTCGAGTGTGCCGACTTGATTAATAATCCCAATTGCCCGGCAGTCAAACGGGGTACGATGCTCAACAGCTCGACAGCTGTTATCGGGCAAAATATTATATATTTATTTCGAAAAGCACACACACTCAAGGATCTCCTCTCGCATTTCATTGTCCTGCCCTTCAAAAGAGACAATTAGGATGGAATTACTGAGTGGCCTCAAGGCTGATGGCCAAATTAACAATCAAATTTCGAAGCCGAGCGATGGGATAATAAAAAAGTTAAACTCTTCGCTTACAATGCTCGAGTGTAAACAATGAAATATCCTTTCTTTTTTCTTCTTGACTCCTTTCTTTTTTAAGTCAGCTGATAAACGATGCGAAGTTTATTTACGCGCCAAACTCGAAGTGCCGGCCCGTACATGCATCCCATAAAATGGGCGGACCGAATATATCTGAACTTTATTGACGGTGGTTGCAGAATTTACTTTTTTAATTACTTTCTTGCCACAAAAACACCAAGCAGTTGTACACTCGAAGAAAAAGCGGATGTGATAAAAAGAGGAGTATGGATTTGGATTTGCTGCAGCTTTTTTGAACGGATAAGATGGATAACGGCTAAAAAGCGTTGGGGTCGCCCGTCGCGGACCGAACTTTTCGCATGTCAACACGCGCCAAAATGTTGCAAGCGACTGAGCAAAAAAGCGGAAAGCGAAAGGAAAAGCAGCGCCCACGCTCGGGTTTTCCCAGCCCCCCCCCCCGGCCCCCCTTTCTCCCCAGCGGCGTCCCTTTCGGAGAAAGGTTCATTGAGAAAAGCCAGTCAGCTGGGGCGGGGTGTTTTTCCCCAGTGGGGCGGTGGACAAAACAAAAATCATATGGCCATTTTCGCCGAGAAATCTGCACGAGCAGCTGATGCTGTGCGCGAGCTTTCAGCTTTTCCTGCATTTTCCGCAGCTTTAAGCTTGCGCCAATGCGCATGCGCGCAGCCTGCAAAAGCTCAGGACTCACTCTCTGCGAGCACCACTTGTTGCATCTCCCTTAATTTAACTCAAATATACAAGAAAGTACATAGAAATTGTGGAAAATATTCCTGAAATCATCAAGGATTTCTTAACTAATGGTGTAAAATGTGCACCTGAATTAAGTGCAACATACCACTAACATACACTATTATTTCTTAGACTTCAATGTGATATCTTACAGCCAAGCTTTTGCAGACTGTGCCTGCAAAGAGCTTTTACCCATTTACCCAGTCAACATATGTTAGGAATGAAAATTTCACATGTATATAAATATCTCGTTCATTCCGAAAATATGCTAACGTGAATTCTTGAGATGGCCCAGTATATTACAAGGCGTCTTGTTCATACTTTTAATTTTACTCCATTAAAGCATAAACGAAAGACACTAAAAAGTATTGTTAGTGCAAATTAAATTGATAATAGATTCAGCTTTATTTAAGCTATGTCCATTTATTATAGTCAGATATTTTATAATTAATAATACAATTTTGCAATCCAATTATCATTTTCAATGTAAAATTATTAGGCCAATGATATATTTTTCCAGTAAGTAATAAAATATTGTTTTTTCATTGAACTTGAAAGTAATGAATGGCTCTTTCTTTGGCATTATTTTTTTTTAAAAGTAATGCACTGTTTTTGTATCATTTAATCAATTCAAGTAATGAATTCATTATTAAGTATTACTTTTTTTATAATAACGAAATTCGATTTCGTTAGCATTATTTTTATGAAATATTGAATCAATATTTACATGTTTACATTTATGCCTCAGGCTGCCATAACTTTTTAAATTAAATTTAGTCAGTTAGTTGTAACTCAATCGAGTGCCATAATACTCATTTACTAAGAAAAATTATGTTAATGAGTTAATGATGCAGATATGTTCGATGTTCGAACAATCTTTATAATAATATATATTAATTTCAGCATCCTATCTTTAATATTGATAATGTTATTATTGTATTATATTATATATATTGATTTATTTTAATAAATTCTCATAAAGTCAAACCGTAATCTGATAAACTTTAAATTATAAACTAGACACCGTGAATAATATTTAATCTACAAAAAATTACACATGTATATTCATATGCCTGACAACTTGTTTAACTCCATTAATATATTTTTATGAACACACATTTCGTGCGAGCATTTATGGCGTAATTTAATCTAAGTAAATGTGAAAATTTCGGTCGAAATGCGTTTGGAAAATATGGTAAATTGAATTAATGTCCATCTTCGTATGCACAAACAAATTAAATCATTAGCCGCACACACATAATTCTACCATTATTAATTAAGTTCGAAGCTTGTCTGGCTGGCCATCAAGGAATCACCCAAAGCAAACGGGCAATTCAATTTAATGGCCCCAAAAGCAGACAGGATGAAGGCCCAAACTTTGAACTGTAATTAATATGCCTGAAATGGGAAAATGTTTTGACTGCTGCAGCCGGGCAGGATATCGCCCAGGATATCTGGATGGCCATGGCATATCAAAGGACATGTGTTAAGTGGGCACTCACCTCGATGGTGATGTGATGGCCCCGGGAACGGAAATTGTCATCGGTGCTGCGTATATTCTTCGAGTCGATTTGCACATTCGTCTGCATCTTGGATACGTTGCTGAAACGAGAATTACGAGATAGATGAGAATTTATGGCATGCCCCTGTCGCTCGGTCATAAGTGAAATACACCCAGGATTCCCCAAAAAAAACACCCATCATAAACTTTACGTGATTGGGTGTGTGAAGAGGCCTTCGAGCCAATGATGTGTGTTCCCGATAAAGATGCCGAAAAACAAAGTACGAGCAACGAGCCAAAAAAAGTGAAATGGCCAACAAATGGCCCTATGAAAATGTCGGCCATAAAAACCAAATGGAACCGCTCAAAGAATTTACTTTATGCGAACAGGTCGCGAAAAACTTAAGCATGGTAACAAGAAATTCCCAAAAAAAAAAGGACAGGCATATGGCACCCGAAACCAATGTGTTAAATGGTACTTTAGAGGAATCAAATTGCATGCAAGGGCTTACAGAAACTATAAAATACATTTATAAAATAGGATTAAAGTTTAGGTAATTGGAGTTTTAAAATTTCTTCTCACATCCAAAAGTTCTGACCAATAGATGTTGAAGTTTTGATAGTTTAAATTATATTAAACACCATATCAATGTAAGGTAAATTATACTTTACCGAGATTAAAATACATGCATAGACCTATTAAATCTGTTTCCTGAAATTTATATATGTTCCAGTAAAGAAAAAGGTTGACATTTTCAAAACTAAATATAGTTTTAAATCCTTCTTTAATACGCTTTTTCTATAATTGAAGTGTGATACAATTTCCTAGATATTCCAAATCACCCTAAGAAGATTTTCAGTGCTGAATAATCATAAACATATATTCTATGTTATATTTTTAAATGTTGGTATATTTCATTGTTAAGCCTGGAAAAAATTAAAGTCATACTCTACAATATATATATCTTTCTCTTTATAAAAGCCAACATAAATTATATTAAACTATTAATTATTTCAAATTTGCATTCAAAGTATTTCGACATTAATCCCACCTTGTCTGGTTATCAATATTCACATCACTTCGACATCCAACCAAACCCCAGAGTGAATCGAGAAGCCTTCTCGTAAAGCGTGGCTCCGCAACAAGAAAATGTCATAAAAATTCATTGGGAGTTATGTGAGCAATTTTCATCAGCTCCAGTTTATAAGGCGGAAGTCTGCTCTGCATTTGCCATCTAATGAATGTCCTCCGGAATGCCGCAAGTTGCGGCAAGGTGGCAAGGAGGAAAAACCCCTTCAACCTGTCAATGACAACCTGTTTTATCCACTTTGGGGTTTATTTTTCCATTTTTTTTTTTTGGTTCTTGTTTTTTCCACTCTTTTTTGTTGTTGGCCAAATCGAGAAACCGCATTGCCGATTAACAGCAGCCAACAAGTGCAGACATGGCAAATCCATTCGGGGCACACGCCACTTTACCGACACCTTCGCAGCATTTGTGGCAACAAAATTTCAAATTTAATTCCAGCCTCTTTATTTATGCAGTAGCTTGATGGCGGCGAAACTTTAACGTGGATTCACGAATTCCCGGAACCCTGAGTTCCTTGGAATTCCCATTTTCCGCCAAGCCGAGTGACAAGCCGGCAGTTGTGCATCCAGCTCAATTTAGTTGCCCAACCGCCCGGAGCATCGCACCATGGCAAAGCTGGCCCTCGGAAAACTCCGACTAAGCCATCTTCAATAGGGGAGAACTCGGAAATATTCAAGGAATAATTCCTTGGGGTGGCAAGCTGAACTTTCGTGCAGCAAGTGCTGGAAAAATCATACATTTATGTATTCATTCAATCCGAGGAACGAAAAAAGGGTTCCCAAATTGTACAGCTTTCGTCTGATTACGGTTAAATAAAACTGAGAGCAGCAGATAATGCTTGCTTTAATTAGCCCTAGGGTCTACCTTAAATTTTTTATAGACTTTAAAAAATTGTTTGAAATATATTGAAAAGATATCTTCAGGCAAAAAGAAAATACATATTCCTGACTTATATTGTAATTTAATTCCCATTCCCTTCCATTGACAATTGAAGCATGAGCCATTATTAATGTGGCTGCACTTCTCCCCGGGCAAAGGAATTAAGTGTGACCACACTTTCGCTTAATAAACGAAACACGACGAACACAATGAACACAGCCACTTGCATATGCATGCAACGTTTCCCGTTTCCCCTTAACCAACATTGTTTTCACTATTTTACAGTGTTTTTCTTTCTGGCCGCATTTTCACGGCCCTTTGGGCCAATCAAGTTGCAATTGTTGCCACTGTCAAACAGCAGGGAAATTCGTTGCATATTTGAGCGGACGTTGGCCGAGTTTTTCGAACGCAGTTTTTGGAGCCTCAGCGAATGCGTTTGCATAAGTGATTGCGGATGGATTTTCCTCACTTTGGTTGGCTGACTGAATGCTGAAGAGAATTCTGGGAAGAGTCCTGGAAGATTCCGTTTGAGGGGCTTTAAACATCACTGGCCCATTGCCACTGGGCATTGTTGCGGTTTTTGAGGCGACTTTTGATTTCTGTTTCAGTTTTGGTCTAAGTTTCGCTTTCGCTTTCGTTCCACGACTGTCATGATGATTCTGAGGACAATCGTAGGCCATAATGTGGCTTTCTCTAGGACAAAACCATAAACAGTTACCACCCACTGTCTATTATTCGCAGCATTTGCATCGGCATGGATGTGCGTGTCCGGAATGTGTATGGCTCTATCTCTATCTCCATCCGGCATTTCCATCTGGTTAGTGTCTGCATGCCTCCATGTCCCTGCATCTCCACTCCCCTGCCGAATGGCGAATATCTGTGAGTAGAATCGGAAATTCTGGGCCGACAATCACCATTCACTCACGCACTTTCCCCATTCGCGCCTAATTCGATCCACGTTAAAGTTAAAGTTCTCTCGAAGGGCTAGCACGGAAAAATATACCCTACCTAGGGTTTTTTGATAAGGAAAATCACTCTAAATGAATTCTTAAATAAATACACAGATATACCTATTTCTATATAACTAACTTCTAAAAATTTAATTTATTTTTGGAATAACAATAAATCTTTTGTAAATAATTATTCGCTTAGGATGTTTTAAACCTGTTGGCATAAAAATACAGTTTACAAAATTATAACTAACTGCTTTTATCCCCAATACTATTTAGAAATGTTGTTTTAAAGCATAGGTTATAAACTCTTAATTTCATAATAAATATATTCTAAGCTGCTGTTTATTTTTTCTCTTATACTAAGTATATCTTTAGTACTAGCGACTAAGATGCTTATTCTGGATTAAGTTTAAATCAATTTTTAAACCAGACTCCCGCATGTCTACAGAATGAAATGAAAACATTTAATATAGTATTACTTGACAAATCACGGTGAGTGACTGAAATTTACCTCCATTTTCGACTTTGTTTGAGCTGATTTGGTTTCTTTGTGTTTCCCACAAAATAAGCTTTGTATCTATGTATGTATTCATGTCTAGATAATAAACAGCCTCGGATATTTCATTCGCACACGCTGAGATACTGATGTACACAGAAACAGAAACCGATATGGATAGTAGTTGGTAAATGGGGGTCCCTTGGTATCATAAGCATATGACTGGGCTGTCAGGCCCACCTGGGGGCTAAGGGGGCGACGAAGGAAAGAAGGGGGGCGTGGCATCCTAGATTGGAGTCTGGAATATGGTCTCTGGGAGTTGGCATTGTCATTGTGGCGCAAAATGATTTCGTTTTTCATTATTTATATTTATTTGTTGCTTTTGCCTTGGCTTTTCTTTCTGTTTTTCCACTTCGTGCAATAAAACAAGCGCCAGCGCAACGGAAATCTTAGCATGCTTAAGTGACCAAGGGGCGTAAAGCGAAATCAGGGCTTTTGGGGGCGTGGATGATGCAGCAAGTACTGCAAGCAACTACCAAGAACCCAGATCCAAAGAAAGCAGCAAGTCTGCCAAGCTGCTCAGCGAGCAAAAAGGGGGGTCTGAATTACGAACCCTTCGCTCTGGCTCTGAATGCGAAGACAATCCGATTCTGTTCTGGCCAACAGCTCAGCGGCACTGAGAGAAAATAATTAGGACGACCCACTTGTCACATGTGCATTCCCTTGCTATTACAGATATTTTGGGATTTTTATTTTTGAAAACGTTGGAATCAGAATTTACACTGGTGTTATTGAGAGATTTTTAGTGACATTTTTTGAAGTTAAAAATAAATACTTTATGTTGTACAACTCGTCAAAGTACCAAAAAAAAAGGTACTCCCATGGTAGCCAAGATTCCGGCCGACGAAATGGTCCAAAATAAAAAAAAAATTTATTATTCAAGATGATGATATTTAAATAAAAGTTCCACTAAAAACTTAAAAAAAACTTTTGGCATTGAATATAAAAAAAATTCTTTTGACAGCATATTTACAATAAGTGATGGATGTGATTTAAAAAAGAACATATTTAAAAACCAAAGCATTGGTTAACCAAAAATTGGTTAGCCTAAAGAACTAAAGAAAATTACAGTGTAAATATTTCATTATTGTATAGCAATTAAAAATAAAATTAGAATATTGCAATGTTAATACAAAAGTTTACTTAGTTCTTTTTAATAATTATAAAATGTACTTGATTACTTACTTATTTGTCTTATAATTATTATTTATTTTGTTTTAATTTTGTATATTATTTATAATTTGAAAATGTATTTATATTATTTTAAAATATATGTTATGTAAGCAAAACAATAAAATTATATGTATAATGTAAAGTTGTATTTTCCATATGCCTATTTTTACTAGTGTAATTCTAAGCATCTCAACCAACTTGCTCCAAATGTGTATGTACTTTCTTCATGCCCAAACCCATGAGAAAAACGAAATAAATGAAATGAAATAAATACGAGTTAGGAGTGAGACAGAACAGTAGAAAAAAAACTGAGCAGGAAAAAATAAATTTTCAAACACAACTTGCAGTTTTAAGAAGACCAAGAAGGATGATTGGAAAATTGTGCTCAGTGTAGTGCATTCAACTCCGTGTTCTTGAGGATGATTGCCACCAAATGATTGACAAATGAAGCAAACACCGTGAGGTGGCGTGAAACTATTAAACAATGAGCCAGCAAAATGCGGAGAATCAGGGAAACTTAACTGATGAAAAAAAAGGACGAAGGACTCTCTAAAGTGTTGAATAAATAAGTTAATCCGGTTTTATAAATTGGATCAAGGCAGTCGTGGAAGGCAGTCACAGATAATTGTTATTGATTGAGTTGTGGGATTCTCTCGTGGAGAGATAAATAAATATGGATATTCACTCAAAATAAAATTTTAGAAAATCACCATTAAAATTTCCTTTTTTTAAATACAAGAAAATTATTTTTAAGGTCAAGGAAATTTTCCTTAATTAATTACCCTACAACTCAGTAAAATTACCGTAACATTTTTGAAAACAACCTAACCTAAAATTTATGGCTAGCATGTTTAAAAGACAAAAATAGGGCGATTTCCTTTACTTTATGTTTAATTTTATTTTGAGTGTAGATAAATGTATAGCACCATATATGAGAATTATTGCTCTTAAATATTGTAAATCTAAATAGCAATAAATCAGGGTAAATAAACATAGTTTATGTTATTAAATTCTTTAAATAAGCAATTGTTTTTAAAAACTCTTCAGTTTTCTGATCATGAATATCATATTTGTCTATCTTAAATGCCGTCAAATAAATGATGGAAATCACATCTTTAAATTGTCCCCAGAAATAGTTACCGAAGAGCTTTGCACTATTTCTATTTGCATTTTAATAGCCTTGCAGTGATGCATTCAATCCCAGCCACATTTTCAGGTGCTCAATGTTCTCCCGTTGATGCTTATTTTTCAACCACCTTTCAGCGCCGACCATGCCCACAATTTCCCCGCCCCCCTCTCGGTTGGGGGAGTTTTCTTGTCAATTTTCCTGGCGCTGGTGGCGAACGAATTCTGCAAACATCATCAACAATGTGAAAAACAAAAATTAATTGAAATAGCGGCAGCTTCACAACCAAGAGACAACAGGCAGGAAGCCCTTCTTGTTTTCCCTCTACCCATTTTCCCACAGACAAACACACACACACAACACTTTTCCTTAGAGCGAAAAGCCGGGAGGGTACGAGTACATAATAATAATCGTAAATAATATAAAAAAAAGTGAACACGAGAAATAATGGAGAACACTGAAACCCTTAAAGCGCGGAACTATCGTATGTATGGTTGATTTATGGTTGGGAGTATGGACAAAATGGAGCATACTTTTCCGGGTAACCAAGTGGGAATTAAATTAGGGCTGAAATTTTCTCAAAATGACCATATGGAAGTTCACAGAATTCCTGAGATTCCCCTTTGAAATCAAAACATTAGAGAACATTAGTGAATTTGAAAGCTTTTAAAATATATAATACATTCTAAGCTTCATTCCCAATACCATAAATTATTTAATATTGAATAATTCACAATTTCCATAAAATTATGTATATGTTTTATTTAAGTAATATATAATAACTTGGCTTTCTAGCTTATTATTTAGTTGCTATTATAAACACATTATTGCCATTAAAAGTACAACATCAGCATTTTGAAAAGAGCAATAAAATGCGAAGATACAGCGCACTAGACTTATTTTTTAGTGTACTTTAAACGTCGTGACTCTCTTCACATTTCGAGTGATATAATGGCTATATTTCGACCTGCCGACCCATAAGTAAGTTTCATTATTGTTGTCTTAATGAACTTCGCTTGAAGAATTTTTCGGTTCGCTTTTGTGTGAGATTTGCTTACATTTTTTGTGGGTTATCCCTCAAAGGGGCAATTCTTTTTTGTTTACCCTCTTCAGATCTTTTGCTTGGCTGACCGGCGGTAATTTGAAAAGTGTTAATCAGTATATGTATAAATATCTCTGCGGGGGAGTTTATGGCCGAAACTTTTCCATCATCAGGTGCAGCCAATAATATTGTTGTTTAAAACTCTTTTTTTCGGTGAAACAAACTTTTTGGTCGCAGTTCGTTTATAGTTGAAAAGGATACGAAACTTGTGGCTCATGAAATTGCTTGACATTCGGGGAAAATGCGGAAAAAAAAAGATTCGAAAAAATGGCAAATAGAGCAAGCCGGCGGAGGGCAAGTCGAATAAAAAGTTTTTCCCCCTAATGGAATTGCCAAGCATCCGGCAGAAGTCAGGGTCATGACATACCATACATAATACAGGTAGTAATATATGCTTTACTCCATATATATGGTATAGACCATACCCCCGGAACCCTGCCCACACATGTAAGTTAATTTCCATTGCCTGTCTCTGCCGGCAGTTTGCTCATTTTTGGGAGTCACAACTTGTCGCCTACGCGATATGCAAACTTCATCTACGGCTGTACTTCATCTTACCCTCTTAAATACACAAAAAAAAAACTGCAAAAAGGTGATAGGTTATAGGTACTAGACGTTTCAGTAGAGATTCTCTGGGAAAAAGTTAGACTTTCATGCTCAAATTAACATTTTAAAATATTCACTCGTAATGGAATATAAAAATTGCTAGTGGTTTGATCCTAAGAATGAATTGGAAAAAATAAATGATTGCTATACAATTTTAAAAATACCTATGTCTAATTAAGTCCATAAAGGTGCTCGCAATTTGATTTATGATTGAAATGGATGTCAAATATTATTTAAATGTCAAATATTATATTGGGAATGTAATATTTCTGTCAGTGCCGTTGTAAGCATCCCATTTCAGACGACAGCAGGCACTCAACTCGGTGCCATTTGCCTGGCATCGCAGGAACTCTGCAACTGTTGCACTTTGCGCACTTTCTAACCCCTTTCAAAGGACCCCCCATTGCGGAACCCTTTTACCATGCCTTTTTTGGGGAGATCCCAGCTGGGGGGGAGTTATGCAAATACAGCTCGCAATTGGGACTGTGTGCGGCTGTTGGCCGAAAATCAAAAATGGCAACAAATTCGAATCACAAATCTGGAAAACAATAAAAAGAGGAGGAAATGTGGCAAAATAAAAGTGCTCATCCAGTGTGCTGAGGCAATCGAAACAATGTCAACAATGGCGTCCAATTTTCTGCACTCCTCCGGTTTCACCATTCCACCCACACAAAACAAAAACCCTCCCCTTTGACCTTTCCCACCCAATTTCATCCAGTCTTGTCTTCAAACTCAACCGACAACGTGTACTCCTCTTGCTGGCCAAAATGTACTAATTTTAGGTGATGTAAGATCTGCAAGGAACTGCACTTTAAATTGAAAAATTTAAAAGTGATACTATGTTATTTTGATATATTATAATACCCAATTCAAATGCAAATCCTAAATATTCATCCAAGAATATAATAACACTACACTAGAATTTCATTTGATATGATCGCTTTTGATGTGCTAAGCCAAATGAAATGCAAATTTTGGTTAGGACATTTTTTTTGAGGGCGTAGCATTTCAGATTCGAATTCGAACTCCCGTTTTGCGATTTGCATTTGCCGTCTGTCGCGATTCAAACTTTTCCCTTTCCTGTTAAAAAAAGAAACATGCATGCAAAGCATTTATAGAAATATGGAGGGAAACAAAGAGCATTTAATCGATATGACTGGCGGCGGTATTTATAGTTTTTGGCTACTCAATTATGCAAATGTCCAGCGAAAACATCCATTTCTGTGCACCACAGCACAATGGAACAAAGCCATCCGAACACCACCAGAACCACCAGAACCACCGCACCACCACAGACCGTTTAATAAAACTGACACAAAAACAAGCCAATGAACAATGAACAAAACTTTTGAATGCATTTCGCCGAGGATGGGGGGTAAAAAAACGAGAATGCGGGGCTGAAGGCCTTAAACAAATGGAAACTGAGATTGTTCCGATTCTTTGTGCGTCGCATTTAATATTATATCCCACAGGGTCCAACTTCCAAAGCACTTGTTGAATAATTTACATTCAAATGGCATCGTTATAAATTCGGAACTACACAGTTTTTGGCAAAAATCAAGGATGATGTTCGGGATTTTGTTTTCTTTAGCCTGGGTTATCCTTTTAAATAAGCTATCTTAATGGAATTCAGGGATAAGGATTTAAATTTATATTTATTGTGACTATTAAATCAGCATTTGACTTTTATGTGGTCACACACATGCAATGATCTCATTCAATATTAATCTTTGCATTATTTAAAGCATTTACACAATTTCAATATTTATTGTTATTGCTGATTTATTGTTATTAAATGCATTTTAGTACTACTCTTGAGTGCACTACTCTTACCAAAAATCAGTTCTCCTCAATCACCAAAAGCACTTAGTTTGGAAATGTCACAATACATATATCACAATCACTTTGTACTATTCGATTGCATTTAATCGCAATTTAAATGGCAGCTTGGCTTTCGCTTGGCCACACATTTTCCGCCCATCAATTAATCGGAAAATTCCGCCCAGCTCGTTGGCAAGGCAAACCAATTAAGCTCAGACGGTTAAGCCAATGGCTTTGGTAAACATTCTAGGATACGGGGATATTGCGAACCAGGCTCTATATGGTATTGGAAGCTGATTTTTTTTCGGCCATCAATAGTCTTTGGCATGTGCGCCCATTAAATATTCAACATATTTAACACAAATAATGCGACAAGCAGCTTAACTCGTATTTTACATCAAAAGCTCATTAAAATTGCAACGCTTCGAGGGCTGCAAAAATAAATATTGTGCCAATAATTTAAGGTGTTTCGAGTGGCAGGGAGGCTATACATCGCATGTATGGGATAATCAATCATGGGCACTGCACGGAGCTCACCTGAAACTCATCTGTTAAGCATTTTGCACCTGCAGACGAGCGACAAATTTGCCCATGCTGCTTACCTTTGATAAATGTCAAAACATTTCCACTCGCCTGCACTCGGTGCATAACAAATCAAACGTTTGACAGTTGTCACGGCAAGAGACAAAAGGACGACCACGTCTAAGGTATTAATTGGGCATGATGGACCCTCGACCCACTGAGAAAAATTCTAAAAATATCAACAGAACACAAATAGTGAAAACAGTGAGAGAAATTCAGCCTTCAAAATGTTGTCAATTGACTTAGAATGGTCAGAAGCAAAAATGATTCACAAATATTACTGAGGACGGCAGTCCACGTAGTGACGAATCGCACCGTGAGTTTATTACATGTATACGCAAAATTAGAACAAGTTATGTACCAATTGAAGGTTCTATTGTTTTCCTAAAATCTTAGAGATATTTAAGAAGTGAAATAGTAGTCCAATAATATTTTGAAAAATAGAAAAGGTTGGTGACGCAAAAACTTTTATTTTTTAATTTCTATATACCAGTCAAACTACAAATCCCATTATCCATCCATAATCCATTGAAAAGTTGTGAAATTATAAACATTTTTGGGTCATTTTCAAATTGAGACTTAATTGTGGGCTTGCCGTTTAATCAGATTGTCCGGTCACTTTTTTGGACAATCTGTACGAATTTTTTATCTCGCTTAGAAATGTTTTTTATTTATTCAGAATTATTATGAATATTCTATACCTCCATATAAAAATAATTATTCCCTTAAAAAAAAATTTTTTAGCTGTTTTACCGAAATGGTTAAGTTCTTAAATATTTGTTTTAACTTAAAAGGGATATCATAGATGCCCAAACTCATTTAATAACTTATTTATGAATTGCCGCCCAGAAAGCATCCATTAAACGTACAGCTGGAAAACATAAATTGAATTGGCATCTTGTGATTACCGTTCGCAATTAATTAAATAATGTTTATTTACGACTGAAGAGGACATTCTGCATTTAAGGGGGCAACGGGACTTGCCACTCAATTAGCAAAGCCCTGTTCCATATGCATTAACGCAGGACCCCTTCGCACATTTTAGGGGTTAAGCTGCTTAAGTTCATTAGGCCATAAAAATAGCGCTCATTTGGACGCCTTGCAATTCCCGGGGTCATGAAAGTTGAGTGCTCTGCGCCCCAGAAAGTAGCAGTTTCAGGTCCTTCGAAAAAAAAATAGATGACGACTGAAAGGGGAAAAGACAAGCTGATCCTGTAACTAGAATTCGGGGTAGATGGGTTGAAGTCACTGAAAGGAGTATTGCCTCTTTATTTTACACTTTTGTTCAATAATATGTTTATACTTCTAAAATAATAATTTTTCAACATTTATTTAAGTCTTGACTTTATTAAAAATAAATGTAATACTTAATTTTCTTTGTGCATTTCACCTTTTTGGCCTTCAAGTGCTGGTTTTTCTCTCTATATTTACCGCTCTGTGCAATTAGAAAGGACATAAATAAACACAAAATAGGAGATGGAAAATTCTAAAGGCTTCTTGTTCTTTTTGCTGGCTTTTTGCCCATTTGGCTGATTTTTTTTCCAGAGTTTTCGCACTTTCCAGGGAGCGGCAATTTTGTAGAATGGCCTGAGAGTTGTTGTTTCTTAACGGTTTTCTAATGAGCTCAACTTATGACGCGCCAGGATAAGCCCAGGAGAAACTGTCGCTCACTTGTGGGGTCCTTCGGTAACCCCCCAAAGACACCCCGCCTCCCCCCCCCCTGACAGGATGCATGAATTCCAAGCAATTTAAGCCGAGACACACCAGCACCCAACCACCCACATGTTGTGGGCAAAACAATGGGGCACTTTTAGCCCTAACTAAGTGCTCGACCCCCTTTTTTTTTTACTGGGAATTGTTATTCTTTAGGCCGCTATGTGTGTCTGAGTGTGCTAGAGAGGTGCGTAGTAGATAATTATGCCCAAGGATAAATATTCAAGATATTGTTGTTTAGTGCTGGCATCGTTTATCGTACCAGGAATGTCAGCTGAAACTTTAATGGCAAGCGTAATGAAAATGAGGAAAATTGTTGTAGAAAAAAAAATTAAAATCTACTTAGCCAAATTATCATATTTATAAGATTTATTTCTTAAAATACAATTTAATTTAATATTATTTTTGGACTTAAAAATAATAATAATATTTTTTGGAACTAAATATAATATTAATTATTAATAAAGAGTGGCACTAAGATTATTTTAAAAAATGCTTTGACAAAATAAAAATAAAATTGAAATAAAAGTTAATTGAAGTAGACCACGAGTGCAATGAAGCCATCTTAAACACTCCACCAATCTCACTTAGGAAATGCCATTACAAAAGTCCTAAAGCTGATAAATTGAATTGTCTCCTCTCGGCCATTATCCTCAACCCCTTTTTTCCCAGCACCCCTTGTATCCAATGCCCCTTTTCCAGTTTTGATGACTGCAATTTGTGGCCAAAGCGGGGCGAAGTTTCAAAGCAAAACTTGGTCAATTAATTCAGTGCAAATAGAACCACAACCTGAAAAGGGAGTAAAAAGGGGAAAACAATTCTGATGATGACCACTTGAGGGATACTTTTGTTTTCCTGTTGTCCTCTTTTTTCACAATGGCATCGTTCTCCTGTTGCGTTTTGGCCACACAAGAAATGAGAATAAGCTGGTTGTCTTAGAACTAAGCTACTTAATAAAAACATAATAATAATGTTCAATATTCAATATTATGTTCTATACTATTTCCATATATAATGAAATAATTGTATTATTTAACATCCACTAATAAAACAATCTGTAAAAAGTGTTCACAAAAAATATTATATATGGTCTTAAAGCTTATCACTTATGCGCAGGGTTGTCAAACATCAGTTGTTTAAATTGGCGTACGTCTCGTATGAGTAATTTTTGCGCAAATGTCCTGTAAATATTTCCTTTTTACAGCGATTTATAAGGTTTACAGCAGTACATTAACACGCACAGCTTGTTAATAATGTATCTGTTTATCTCAAAATAAATAAAAAGGAAAAGCCCTTTAATTTTAAATCTGAAAATAAATTTAATAAGAAGAGGCAACTGCACACCAGCCATATTATTTTCTGTTCTATTTTCTAGTTGTTATTTTTACCCGCTTTTTGTTGATTTTCCATGGGCATCACTTTCCGCACACACATGCTGCGAAGGGGGCGTGGCTCCAAAAAGGGGGCGGAGGACGAAAACCAGTTTGTTGTCTTTGTGGCCTGTCCATTGAATTTAATGCCCAAGCTTTACTTTTCACACCCCTCCCAATACAACAAATACTCCGGCTGACAAATCCGTGGACCCCCCGTTTGCTCTTTGTGGTGGCGCCCCTGGAAATGATGGACATATGTGACCGGAATCCCACTGAGAAGGAACAATCGGGATGCACACTGGCCAGGTCAACACGAAACTAGTTTGTCATATATCCTATTTCTTGGCAAATTTTTAATAAGCAAAAAAAGCCTCAAGAATGTTTTTTTTCCTGTGGCCTGCATGTTTGACAACTATTTAATTTTTGGCTTGCATTTAGATTCACCTTATATTGTTTAGCAGGAGAGTTATTAAAAATTGTTAAATAGATACTTACTAATACTTACTATTATTACTCTTATACCTTATATTATGGAACTTTGTATGTCTAAATCAAATAACATATAAATATATCTACTTCAATGTTTGTTTTGAATTGCTATATCTTTTACTTTGCCCAGATACTCAATATTTAAAGAAAATATGCAAATTAAAGAGATTTAGAACTGCTTTTAAATATATGCAATATTGTTGTTACAGCTCCAAAAAGGCTGTGCATAAACTAGTTGATTTTTAAAGCATTTCCTGCCATGTCTCAAGTTGAGCAGCACTTGATAAGATAATTGGACTGGCTAACTGGCTAAACATTTCTCTTAGCATTTCCAACCGGATGTCCACTGAAAGTTCAATTGTTATTTTAACTTGGGTTTATCTTGTGGCTCTCAGTGCGAACAAGTTCAGCTGCAGTTTAGAGACACCAACAGGCGATAAGCTTACACACAGGAGGCAGGATACAGGACACAGGACACAGGACACATGACATTTGACAGGGGCTTTAGGGCACAAAGCCTTAAAAGCCTGGCTCAATTGGGCTTCTGCCCCTAAGCTGCTACACAGCAAAAACAAACAAATTGTCAATCATAAAACAATCATTTAAGTTCCATATTAATCTAAGCAGTTAGTAAAAAAATATTAAAAAGTTTCCCTATTTTGCAGACATACCTCTTTAAATATCTTTAAGATAACTGTAGATTTTGTTGTCGAAATCTTAAAAATGTATGTAATTTGTAGGTTAATAATTAAAGAAGCAATTCAGTTATTTTAAAAAACCATATATCTCAATAATACTAAGATATAAAAACAAATAAACGCCAGATCACTACTGCATTTTCTCGCTGTGCATCCTCTTTGGGCGTTTAGAGGGGTGGCCCCCTTGGGCCATAAAAGTTAAGATGGATTTTATTGGCAAGAATTGAGCGGACCACACTCTCAGACGGACCTTTATTGGCACATAATTTGTTCGTCCATAGATGGAAAGGCATCTGGGGAGTCCTGAGTCCTGAATCCTGAGTCGAGAGAACCGAGTGCTGAGCCCTGAGCCCTGAGCCCTTATTCCTGGACCAAAGGTAGGGCGTATCTCAAACGGAAACGGAAATGCACAGCACAACAATGGCCGATAAGAGGCGTAAACAAATGCATCAAAGGAAATGGAGATAAAAGCAGAGAAAATCTGTTTCCGGTCCAGTTAAGTAGGCAAGGCCAAACATATTTCTACACTCAGAGAAAAACTCAAGTATTTCGTGCTTGAAAAAAGTATTATCAGTGTCAAAACTTCGCCAAGGATGGAAAATCCTAATCTAGAGAATACAGTGCAGCTTTCAAGTACGAATTCTCCATATCAGAACGTTTTTAGAACCTATCGGTCGACAATCAAGTATGAATAACTCTTAAGTCTAGTCATATTTTTACTAAAAACAAGTTAGACGTATTAAAAAGTTAGAAAGTTCAAGGCCTGATTTAAGGACTAATAATTCTTAAATCAGTATACATTTATTATAAATTTAAATAGGGCTCTAATAATATGCTAGTAAGCGATATAAGTGCAGCGATTATGCACCTTATATACCGAGCACTTTTAGAAGAAACAGTTTTTTATAACTGACAGATATTTAAATCCGAAATTGTGATCAGTTTAAGACATTTTTCAGTGCGAACGGTCTTAGAATGGTAAGCATGACTGTTTGTACTTGATTTTAGCACAGAGTTTTTCCCTTAGTGTATTTTCAGGAACAAAACCAAAAAACCCTTAAAACCACCCGAAAATTGAGATGCAAATTCAACAAAAATTGCAACATTTTCAGCACACAACAAAATACGGGAATTAGTCCTGGCCGGGCTAAAAGCATTTGTTGTGTTCGTTTGGCACTTTGGCCCAGGTCGAAAGTCCACCAACCCCAACCAAAGCCATTAAAAGCCAGGGGGCGGGGGATTAGGCCAAAAAACAAGCCAACGACCGTCGCCAAAAAAAATAAACAAAACAATGTATATATATATATATGTATTCGCTATGACAAAATCTCGGCGGACTTACCGAAAAGGCTTAGCTAATGACAATTTAAGGATTTTCTGATTTCGTTATTAACATAAATTTACTTTCAGAGTAATGGGATGCGGAAGGATGGGAGGTGAAGGCGTGTAATGGCCTAGCGGATAAAGTGTTTTTCTGGCCCTGCTCATCGCCCTCAAATCTCTTGCAAATCTCACTCAAAAGTAACAAACTAAATCGGGTTCACAACGAACATTTAGAGTGCCTTACAAATTAAAGGGTAACAATTCAAGATATTAAATATATATTTGATAAATTCTTTAAAATAAGAGTAAATCTTACAATTCTTTCTATTAGAATTTATAAAATAATGGTATACTTAAAGGGAAAAACTAAATTGGAACTGAAAAAATTAAATGAATACTGTATTAGTAAAGACTTACACGATTTTTGAATACTTCAAAGTAATATTTTTGTGCTGAAAGTAACCACCAATGGAATATACCTCCCAAAAGTTAGTACTGTAAATACACAAACACAAATGTTCCGAGTTGGCTTTTCGCACACATAAACCTTAATGCCTTGCAGACTTTAAATGTATGTGTGCCCGGGTTTCTTTTTCTTTTCGCAATTTTTTGTTGTTTTAGAAAAAAAAGATGTACACGATGTACGAGATATACGAGTATATATATATGCGCATAACACCTTGGTGACACATGCCAACTTACGACAATGACATGCGAAACATCAGCAGCCCACAACACACAGCCCCCCCCCCTCCGCTGCCACTGCCACGCCCCCTTTCCATGACATGAGGGGCTGTGGGAAATGGTAAAGAAGCAGAAGAACAACAACAATCAGATATAATCAGCAAGAAAAAACAATTTACCAATCTTAGATAAGGGAAATCCGGGCGAAAGACCTGGTTGTTGAAAAGTGTGTGAGGAAGGCCCATTATCGAGGGATTAGTAATCGATATAAGAAATTGAAGAAAAATTTAAAAAATATGCTAAGTAAATTTTATTTAAAGTGTACAAGTGTACTGCTAAAAATTATAATACTATTTTTGATGGGTTTCCCCGAACTGCACTTTCAGAGCACATATTTTGACTAAACGGTTTGCGAAAGTGAAAAAGAAAAATTCCTAAAAGCTTGTCATCTAATTCTCAAAAAATCTGCAGGTATATTTTTAAAAGTCTACAATATCTTGCAGAAAGGTGACCCCAAACTTAATTTTGTGACCCATAAACTGACTTAAAAGAATCCGATTTCAAAATGGCATACTGCTAAGAGTTTGTGACTTAGTTCTCCATAAATCTATAATTCATAAGCAACCAATGAAAACAATAACATTATCATAATTTCCAGAATATTAAAACCTTGCTTTGCTCGTTAGACCTTACTATTTTCTTAGACCAGTGCGAAAACGATAACATACTGATTCTTTTACAATCCCCGCCTTGTCTCGCCTCGCAGAATCGTAAACAGTTCATTCCTACTTATCCCACACTTGATTTGGGCTATTCCCAGCGCTCTATATATTTATGCTAGCCCCTAAGCAACATCTGTAGACCCGCCTATAAAGAAAAGTCACACATAAAAATGGAGGCCAGAAAAGTGGGAAATCAGAGCCAAATGTTTACGATTTCATGGCCATGTTTCTTTATTTTGTCCAAGCCGTACAGCTGTGTTCAAAAATATAGTAGTGTATCTAAATACTAAGAAAGAGTAATGATGCCTACTTATAAACACAAACAGTATGTCTAATATTCTAAGATTAAATTAATAAAATATAAATATTCATTGAGTATATAAATCAAAAAACAAGATGAAGGACTCTGCTCCATTAATTGTTAGCTCTAAAAAGAAATTTAAAAAAATCATGTAAAAAGAACTTAAAATATATATGTTATATTATATATTATATTATATATATTATATTAACATTTAACTATTTAAATGTTTTTGGGACATGTTTGTATATTTAAAAGTATGAAGGTTGAATGTTACTATTATCTTAAGCATAGCTGTATGTAAAGTAGGGTGTTTCTTTTCATTTTTTTGTGGTGTTAGGGTGCAGAAAAGTCTGGATAAACCCTCATAAAACACACGGCAAAAATGTGGGTGCTGGGCGAAAATCCTCTCGGCTTTAGTTTGCTGACGATGTGTTTACTGCGTTTCACTTTCCCTGCAGATTTTCGCTTACTTTTCCTTTGGAGTTGGCAAAGTTCGTAAGTCAAAACTGGTTCTGGAAAACTCCAGATGACAAATGCAATTTGTGTAAGTGTCAAGCGGCTGGCAGGGGATTGAAATGGTGCCCTCGACATTGGGTCACTTCTATTACTTCATTTAAATCGGACCAAAACATTAGACCAAAAGTCATAAAACAGAGAGAAAACCATTTTTTTCGGGCCTGTGTCGTAGGCGTCCGGGAGGAAATAAAAATGTAAATGTAACCAAGGGCCAGCAAATGAAATTAAAACAGGGAGCCGTGGGGTTTCTGTTCTTTTTTTTAGGCGGGGAAATTCCCAGGGAGTCCCATTGAAAGCGTCCCCATCCAGAAACCAAAAAAAATGGCCAACTAAATAAAATGCGAGGGGCTATAAAATTGAGTGCAGTTGCCTAAACAAGAGCAATAAGAAATCGCCAACGAAAATGAAAATGTTTGCCAAGCACGAAACAACAGCCCCATCCACATATTTAGAAAACTTTGACCGCAATGCTGGCAAATGTTTGCGCCATAAAGACGATTCCGGCTGAACAGGAATCTAAATCATCAAGAAAACCAACGACAAAAAGTCGCAAATGAAAGCGAAAGTGAAATACATGCACAACATTTTAATAGAACCCTCCTCTTGATTTCCCGATTCTCGACAAAGGTCGAACCAGAATTTGGTTCAACCAATTAGAAACTGCGGTTGACTGAGGTTGTGGTTATAATATGGGATTGGGAATTGAATTGATTGGGGGCTTAATCAACTAAATAAATGGCCGAAAGCGTTCCCACATTTAATTTGATAAAGGAAAAATAAGCAGGATCTTTGGTGAGGAAAAAACCTGAAAGAAAGTTTAGATAAGGATAAGAAATATCTTTGAAGTATTATATTTTCAAAATCTTATCTTGAAGATTCTTTTTTGATTTGGGGCATAATCAACTTAATAAATGAAGGGAAAGTTTTTTCACATTTAAAACAACTAAAAACCGCGAAAAGGAAAAGAATCTGAAAAAAGTCAAGATAAGGATAAGAAATACCTTTGAAGTATAATATTTTCAAATCTTATCTATCTCGAGGACTGATTTTGATTTCTTATTTCTATGTCCCTTAAAATTTTTAAGTTTTTAAACTGTATCTATCAAATTCGAAGTCAATATTGTTCTACAAATATTTGTTCTTGGTCTTTGATTAGCTTTAAGGCCGAGAAGAAAACTTCAGTGTCTTGGAAAAACTCAAGGATGATCTTTAAAGACCCTCCGGTCAAGAGGGGGAAACAAATAATAGCTGTAGATTAATAATGAAAATAATATTATTATTTTTGTTTGCTGCACATTTCTCTTGCTGGCACTCAAATGACCGCATCAGCTCGGCACCCTCGCCCCTGCAATTTTCCTCTATCATTTTCCCCCGCCCCTTGGAAAATTGTCCCTTCTGAGGGACCATCGACGCATTTTGTTTGCTGTGGATGCCAAAAGGACTTGGCGGCGTCAAATTTATGGCTCTTGACTCTCGACTCTTGGCATTCCAGAACGCGCAAAATGCAGAATGCACCATTGTCAATAAGGTCCTTCCGCCCAGCACTTTTGCCCCTTTCGCCCCCATTTTTTCGCATTTTTCGCTTTAAGAACGCTTCGCAATTTTTGGCGGGCGAACGAAATAAATTTTGAAAGCAGCCAGAAGTGCATAAAATCAAATACAATAGGCAAAAGAGCCGCAAATCACTCTGAAGGATATTCTAGTATCCTTGGACCCGACTCTAATTAGCTTACAAGAAATGGATGCGAATCGAGCGGGATGGGAAATGGAACAGAAAACAAATCAATGATAGATGATGAGTGGTCGCGACAAGCATTCACGGGTGGCACACTTCAAAAAAAACATGGGGTGTATTCAACATTTTGAACACAAATATCGCCTGTTGCAATCCATTGGCAACACAAAGTTATTTCTATTAATTTTTGAAAATGTGATTTTTTTATTGTGTAATTTGTAATTTATACTCTAGTTCTAAGACTAATTACCTTAAGATTTTAAAATAGATGTATTACTTCAGCCATATTGTATAGTATATCAACCACATTTACTTAATCTTACCCAAATGTTGAGGTTTAGGTATAAAAGTTAATTTCCAAAATCATAGACAAAATCATAAGACAAAGATTCTTTTTATAAATGGATAGTTATTTTTATTTAAAACAATTTAAGAAAATAAATGACAATTTCACCTAAAGGACATAATGTATTTAAAAATTAAACGTTTATACATTATTTAACATTTTTTAAAAGGGGTTACGCAGGGAGCGATTCATGCCTCCACCCATAAATATGTATTCGATTATTCCCCCGCTGGTTCGGTGAATGTGACAGTCTCAAAGTGCATTCAAAATAAAGTATGCAGGAAACCTTTTTGTTGCCCCAGGTTTTCGACTGGTTTTTGCTTGTTTTTTGTCTAGTTTAAATGTTTTGCAAAAGGTAAATCGTAAAGGGAATTCAAGGTAGTGTTAAAAAAGAAACAAACCTCTAAAAATATAAGCCCGAAACCATAGTTTCGGATACTTTTTCTGATATATCAAGAGCTAAAATAAATAGTATAAAATATAATCTGGTATGCATGTCGAACGAACCATTTTCAAAAAAGCCTTAAGCCACAGTATTATTTTTTTATAATGTGAGCTAAATAATCTTCAGTTGCTATGAACATACATACATAGCAATATAGAAAAAACACAATAATTCCATGACAAATCATGGCCCACATAAAAAATGTGCATTAAACAATCAAATATTGTCATATTTCTTTAAAAAGCCTAAAGGTCCATACAGTTAAAACAATTACAGACCTTATCAAAAATGTATTTGACCGATTTTAACACAATTTTAAGGAGCTACATATTTGAGTATTTTAATGTAGCATAAAAAATATTCCAAGGCTTACACATTTTTTTTAAATTTAAAAATTTGTAAATTCTTTTGCTCACCTTTGGCAGTTTTGCTTTTTGAACTTCAACAATAAGTTTAGTTTGCAAGTATTCCTAACTTGCTTGGTTTTTCTTATGCTTTTCACATACGAATCACTCTCAAACAAAAATAAACAATTTTAAAATTCGAAAATATCCTTAACCGTTAACCGATACTCGGCGATTTCGAAAACTGAACCGTTTCGCTGTTGACCCGCTGAGTTCGGCCTGTGTCCGCTGGCAAGCGAACACGTCGAATGCTGAACTGCTACTTGTTGGCGTTCCGTCGTCCTCTGAAAACGAAGCGGAGATGCTAGGGCAATGCAAAAAAAACGTAAAGGAAAAAAGGAAAACAACACAGATACGCACGCACACAGGCGCAAGTACTTTTCCGCCTCACCCGCCCCCTGGGAAAGTTCATTTTTCCGATTCATTTCTATGAATTCGCTGCGCTGCCATTTCGTCTGTTGGGTATTCTCAAGCTTCGAGCTTTACCAGTGGCTTTTCCGGTCGAGCTTGGCGCTCGCTGCAAAGGAAAAGCCGGCTATAATGCTCGAATGTGAGAGCGATTTGGAGAAAGAGAGAGCTTAGCTGGCACTTTTGGCGCCCATTTTGGAATTCAACCATTTCCGTTTGTTTATTTTGTATCTTTGTTTTCAAAAACTATTTAAATATTAAAAAATTATTTTATCTCAAACTGTGATTTCCAACCTAAAGTTAAAAAAGAGGACATGACGGAAGCTGTCAATCTAAAATTTGAGAAATATTAAATCTTTTACTCCCTGTTACCCCAAATTTATTTTACAAAATATATAAATCATAAACGAAGAAGTGTAAAAATTAAGCCGATTCTCATTTGCGCTTTGCAGCCGCTGCATTCCTATGAATTTCGTCGATCTGTGTGGGTATCTTGTGCAGCTCCTCCATCAAGGTCAATGCTCTCTCCCTAACATTTAAAAACAAGTGCTGAAAACGCCTTGTCATCGGATTATAAATCGTGGTTCTAGCAATATCCTCGGCACTGATACGGAAATCCATCTTACCAGGTCTTGGTTTTTTTGGCATAGATTTTCCAGGCTTATCACATTTATTTTTCTGTACGTCGCGATCTGTTGTTTTGGGAATAGTTTTTTCAACAGTTGGTAATCCTGATGGCTTCGACTCCGCTTTTTTAGCCACTGACTTAAGCTTGATTTTCTCCAAAGCCTCTTGCTCTTTAATCTGCAATAGAACAGTTGCTTTGAGCTCTTCGCCACTCCTCAGACCAGTCTTTAGTTTTGAGCTCTTAGTGCTCGGCTTGCCGCGATCTTCTAAGTCTTCACGATTCTTTTGGTCACCGTTCTCTAAAATATTCTGCGGAGTTGGGACTGTAGGTTTATTTTTTGAGGTCCTTGAAGGTTTGGCGCCTTCATAAGGCTTTAAGTCTTCGCGCTTATTATTATGTGGAGTTGGGACTGGTGGTTTATTTTTTGAGGTCCTTGAAGGTTTGGCGCCTTCATAATGGGTTAAATCTTCGCGCATATTTTGCGGAGTTGGGACTGGTGGTTTATTTGTTAAGGTCCTTGAAGATTTGGCGTTTTCATAATGCTTTAAGTCTTCTCGCTTATTATCATGTGGAGCTGGTACTGGTGGTTTATTTGTTAAAGTCCTTAAAGGTTTGGCTCCTTCATAATGCTTCAAGTCTTCGCGCTTATTAATGCAATGCGGAGTTGGGACTGGTGGCTTATTTGTTAAGGTCCTTGAAGACTTGGCGTTTTCATAATGCTTTAAGTCCTCGCGCTTATTATCATGCTGAGTTGGGACTGGTGGTTTATTTGTTAGAGTCCTTGAAGATTTTAAGCTTTCATAATGATTTAAGTCTTCGCGCTTATTAATACAATGCGGAGTTGGGACTGGTGGCTTATTTGTTAAGGTCCTTGAAGATTTGGCGTTTTCATAATACTGCAAGTCTTCGCGCTTATTATCATGCGGAGTTGGGATTGGTGGTTTATTTGTTAGAGTTCTTGAAGATTTGGCGCTTTCATAATGATTCAAGTCTTCGTGCTTGCAAATATACCGAGGAGTTGGAGCTGGACGTTTATTCGTTGGAGTTCTTAAAGAATGGGCGCCTTCATAATACCTTAGGTCTTCGTGCTTATAAAAATTATGCGGAGTTGGGGCTGGAGGTGTCCTATTTTGAGCTTCTAAAAACATTCTACGCGATATGGTCTTGCAGATCTGACACTCTATTTCCTCCTCTTCTTCATTTTCTGAATCTTGAAGTCGAAGCTCGGGAATCAAATCGCATTGTGTTTTTTTGGAACATTTTTGTATCACGTCCTTGGGATTTGATTCCTTAAACAAAATAAAACAAGAGATTTACTAGTGGTAAGTGACAGTGAAATAAAAGAGAACTAAGAATTCGCGTTTTTCTAACATTTTTTAAACGTCATTTGAAGATAAATAAAATAGTTGAGCTCTATTATTACCGGCCTTTGATGTGCCAGTATACCAAAAACCCGTTCCGGGTTCCACAAAGGCGAGTCCAGTCCAAGAAGGATTCGCTGACAGAGACTAGACGGACACTCAGGATCTCGACACGGGCACGGACTCTCTTTATGGTTATCCTGTCGTTTGTAGATTGGCTCAGTTCGGGACGAAACTAGGCGAATGACTTCTGGATAATCCTTCTGCCGACGCAAGCGACCCACTTCTTCGGCGAAAAGCTGCATTCGGTGCTGCACATTGCAAATTAAGTATTATGTATGCACAAACCGGAAACTGAATTGTTATCCCTATTTCAGAGACTCACCTTTATGCATGAGGAGCAATAGAAACTGCACTCTTGCGGGTTCTGGACACTTTTATCGTTCTTTTCCATCGTTCAAGTAATAACTGGAATCCTGTTTATTTGAATAATTTTCTTATAACTTCTGGTCACGAAAGCACTTTTTAAGGTAATGTTCTCATAAGACATTAGTATCCAGGATCACTTAACATGAAAATTTAAAGAGGAAAAAGGCTAATGGATTTAAAACTTTCTATCTCTTATAGTATTCGAGATCTCAGTGTTCATACGGACATACGAACAGACGGACATAGCTAGATCAACTCGGCTATTGATCCTGATCTATAATGATCTATAATATATATACTTTATAGGGTCGAAAACGCTTCTGCCTGTTACATAATTTCCGACGAATCTAGTACAGCCTTTTAGTCTACAAGTAACGGGTATAACAACGAGCCCAATGAGGTGTGAAATATATGCATTATGACGACCAAAACACTGATATTTTAAGGAGAGAAACTGGGATTCAGATTTAAATATGTCAAAATTGAAATTATTACCAGTTTTTCAATCGATGTTTAGCCAAACCAAGGGAGTACAGCTAAAATACCGACTGTCTTGAGCAGCTTGCTACCTATTCTAGCGATCCCAATCACTTTAAGGAAAATTTATTTTTTGACCAATTCTTGCACTTTTTATAAGGGGGTACATTTTTTTTTTTGTATACAGATTTTGGTAAAAGATACTCTTTTTTTCGTAGTTCAGCCAAATCAATGAGTACAGCTAAAAGACCTACTGTTTGGAGCAGCTAACATCCTCAGCTAAGAATCCCAATTGTTTTAAAGGAAATTTATTTTTTGACCAATTTTTGAATTTTTATAAGGGGTTACATCATGATTTTATGCGAAAAATGGGCAAAATTAAAATTTTTCAGGTTTCAATGCAAGTGGAATGACAAAACTGAAAAAATTCTAGGTTTGAATACCAATGGATTGGAAATTAATCAACGAGCTCAGCGAGGTATGACATTCCTCATTCCGACCTTTATTTGCATTATGGCAGCCCAAACACGGATATTTTAGGGTGACCAATAAAAACAATGTCTTAAATATTTTATTATCATTTTTTGTATTACTTATATTAATTTTATGATATAGTCGCAGGGTAAAAGACAATCTGATTTTATTTTTCCCCAGTTTTACCTCGATAGCTTTTAAAACGGGGGGAGAGACTAGTTTAGTTTGAAAGATAAGTTTCTACTCGTCCGGTGATGCTGCGCTGCAAACTTCTCACTGAAATCGTAAAACCCTCCAAATATAAATGTATAAACAGCTGCTTACATCATGTTAAAATATTAATTACTATTGCCCCCTTCGTGAATGAAATAACCATGTGTGATTTGTTGTTGTTGTATTTTTTAATTAATTCATAATAAAAGTTTCTATTTTTCGGTTGGTTTTTTTTGTTTTCGACGCTTAGCTAATATATTTATTATATATTTATATGTATATCTACAATAGGTATTAGCATTATCATTATTAAACTGTTGTTTGCTTTCTTTTTTGTTTCGAATCTGCATAATTAGCAGATCCATTTCATTTGTTTGTTGGTTTGTTTTTAGACAAGTTAAGATTTAAAAAAAAACTCAAAAGTTCGCTTATGTACGTGTTAGTTCTTCTTTGCTGCGCTCCTCTCTCGTTTCTGCTTTCGCTTCGCTTAAATAACAAAAAAATTGTCGCTTCTGCCAAATAAGTTATATATGCATATAAAATAAAAAAATATATGGTCATATACTTGTAAGACGTAAATGTAGGGCATACAAAATAATTAAACTAAAACAAATCTTGCTGCAATTTCAATCGGAGGTTAAAATAGTTGGGTGTATATAAAATAATTAAATTGCAATTTTGGGTGTGGCCGGTAAATAACTACAAATTAGAATCGTACAAATACCAATTAGCAGGATCGTAAGCCAGTAATCAAACGTATAAACAAATCAAAATAAACATTAAACGGCGTTGGGTCGTAGGATGCCCAACCTATATATATACAATATATATATATATATAAAATTGTCGATTTCCTCGTCCCGAGAAGCGTGCTTTCTGCTCGCCTTGACTCGCATTTTGGTTGTCATCGTAATCATTTTATCATTATGATTCTCATTCATAATTATGTTGGGTTGTTGTAAATATACAATCTTTCATATACTCTATTTATATATATTTATTTATATATAATTTGTATATAGTTTAATTAGCTTTTTATTGCAGTTGAGTATACTATGTTGACTTGCTTTTTTTTTTGTTGGTGTTGTTGCTGGTGTTGTTGATCCTATTTTGTTTGTTTATTTTGTTTTGTTATTCTTTTAACTTGTTTTTGTTTCCTTTCTTTCGTTTCGATTCGTTACGAGGCTTTATCCATATTGCTTCTTGATCTTGATAGGTTTTTCTCGGCTGTATTCTCCATTTGTAGTTATCTTGTTTGGTGTATTTCTGTGTTTGTGGCTTTTTCCGTGGCTTTTTCCTCCGACTTGCTTCATGCTTATTTAAGTTTACTTTTGTTTTTAATTTTCGCTTTGCTAATTATAAATTATGTTTTAGTTTTTGTGTTTCTTGTTAGAGTTATTTTTGCAGCTGTTGGTTGATTTATCCTGATTTGTCTTGTGCCAAGTTCATTTAGTCCGCCCAACCAGTTACATGCTGCCACCATATAGTCGCGGTTGGGGACCGGAGCTCGATCCGAACACAAGTGAATCGCGGGCTGGTGGTGGTGGTGGTGGGGAGTGATGCGTCGCCCCGAGGAGAGAAGTTGAAGGATGGAGCAGGATGCACGCGGTTTCTCAGTCATTGTCGTGGGCCCCGCCAGTCGTCGGTCGTCATCATTCAATCCATTCCCAGATGCCCATATAATATTAAGGGGTAGATCCGGGCGTGCGAAACGAGGACAAAGGCTAGCTGCTGGCGGCGGCCCCAATGGACCAATTATCATCGCAATCATCATCAGCTGCGCCAGAAGAAGCTCTTTTTGAGCCTGACAGACAGCTTGCGATGTACGCGCAGCCTAACCTGCTCCTGATCCTAAGTATCGTCCGACATGAACGCGTTCTGAGTCTTCGACTCCTCAATACGGCGGATCTGTTGGCGCAAATACATGATTCTGCGGGAAGTAATAAAACGAATAAGAAAACATAACGCCCATTGAGTTGGCACAACTAAACTCACTTTTGTTCCTGCAGGGTGGCATTGATCTCGGTGCTGCGAACCAGGCTGCGGGCGCACTTCAGCTCTGCGCATATCCTCGTGCAGGTGATGTCGCCAAACAGGTGCGTATCCTCACAGCACTTCTGCGCCTTCGAGAAATAACAACAAGACATTTACAATCAGTTCGAGTCCTCAGTTATATGCCGATGTTAGTGAGTTATACGCAGGCAAATCCTACCTCACAGCTTACCTGACGCTCCAGCACCTCCGCCTGCCAGTTGGTCACATGCGCAATCAGGTCGGCGCGGAAGTATTTGGCCAGCTTGGGTGAAATCTCGGGACCGCGCAGGTTTGCCGCCTGCCCCGAGGAGCCCACGCAGCTCTGCAGCGAGCTCAGCGTGGCCGACGAGGTGCCATCCACTGGAAGAACATTAATTAATATCCAGTTGGTGTGCTCAAGAAATGTTGGCAATTCCGAAACATTTATAGCAATTTAGAGACTTACATTTTCGCTGCTGCTGGGCTTGCTGCGCCGCCTGCAGCTGAAGACTGGCCGCTGCCGCGGCTGCCGCTGCGGCGGCCAACTGTTGCTGCTCCAGCGCCGAGCCGCTCAAGTCCAGTTCCTGGGTTGGCGTGGGCGGGCCCTCGCCACCCGCCGCCGCCCCGCTGTTGCTGCCCATCGAGGTGATCACACTGATTCCGCTGACGGCGCCCAAGCCGGGCACGATGCTTTGGCTGCTATTTGCTCCACTGGAGCCGGAGGAGGCATTGCCGCCTGGCGTGGCCGGCGAGGCGTTTGCCACCAGCACTCCGCCATCGGGGGTCGTCTTGAGGCCGAAGGGTGGATTGCAGGTGTAGGCATTGCTCACGTTATTCGTGTGGCCCACAATCGTCGGGATGGGACTCTTCGTGTAGCTCAACGACGGAGAGAGGTTGTGGTGCGGATGTGGCATGTACAGCGGCGAGTTCACACTGTTGTCCCTGTAATTTCGATATAAATGTAATGCAATTCACTTATAAGATTTGATAAAGGTTTCATTCACTCACCGTAAGCTGCCGGAGATGACCGAATTGAAGGCATGATTGGCCACATCTGCCGCCGAACCGACCGAGTTGACGCTGTGATGTGATTGCACATCGAGGACGCCCAGGCCCAGGTGCATTTTCTGGCGCATTAGCATCGCCTGATCCTTGCCCTTGGCACCCGGTGGCAGTGGAGCATTCGAGTTCAGATGGTGCTGGTGCGGATCCTGACTCCCCAGTGTGGGCACTGTCGTCTGCAATGCGTAAGAGTATGGTGACAACCATCAGGAGGTGTTATGACAAAGGCAGACTTACACCGGAGGTGGAGCCAATGTGGCCGACAACAGAGTTCCTTAGGCTGCTGCTGCTGGCATTGTTGCTGCTGCCGCCGGCACTGTTACTGCTGTTGCTGTTCACCATTCCCGACGACGATAATCCGCTGGTGGGCAGCATTGTGGCGCCCGTGACCGGGCCACCGCCCGCTCCGCTACCGTAGTGCAGACCCGCCGCCGCTCCTGCGCCTGTCGCCCCAGAAGCGGAGGAGTTGGCATTCGGGTGCGAGGCCAAACGGGGCAGGGCGTTACTCATGGGCTGATCGTTGTTGCCACCGCCGCCGCCACCGGGACCACCTCCGCCCGGTCCGCCGCCATGGGTGGTGGGCGTGCCGCTTAGCGAGTAACTGGCCTCCGAGGTGGGGGTAGAGTCGCCGCTTATGTCCATGTCAGCATTGTCGTTGTGTCGACCTGTGGGAATGATTTTTGGACAAGGCATTAGTATCTTTCTTGGAATTAGATGTCTATATAGTCTTTAAAAGCTCTTAAGATAAAGAGTTAACTGGAAATATTGTCCTCACCATCCAAACGCCTTCGATGGCTGGGCGGACCGCCATCGTTGTCGTAATTCCATCTCAGTCGTGAATTGTCCCGCGAAGAATTGGAATGTTTGTATGCTGCAATGCGTAAATAACGTTTAAACATTGCAAAGAATATGGTATTTTTATGGCATGGCTTATACATACTCGATCTGGAGAAACGATCATCGCGGTCGCGATCGCGATCCTTGTCGCGATAGTCCTTCTCACGATGCTGATCGCGCGGCAAATTTCTGAAAACATATAACGTGTTAACAGGGTTTTTGATGGTGACTACTTATAAAAGCGCATAGGATTATTCTAATTAAAGATTCTTATTGAGGTTTGCCTTTACCTTTCTCTGTCCACCCATTCCTTTGGTTTCTCCCATTGAGAGATTTCCGTCTTGCAGTTGTAGTAATACATTTTGCCTGTAATAAAACCAACATTATTGTTCTGAAGCTAGAGAAAAATCTAAGTGGCATAGAGATGGACTCACCCGATGAGCTGACATGCTCGCTCCAGTCGCCATAACGCGCCGTCCGCTCGCCGCGATCATTGCGTTCGCGTTTGTCTGACAAAAACACATCGAATAAGCTCAGTAAATTGTGGAACTTTTAAGCGGCTTGGACTTACCTGCATACTTGTCCTTCTTGTACATGTCTCTGTCGCGATCGGAGCCGCGATCCCGCTTGTCGCGCAGGTCGCGCAGGTCTCGATCCCGCTCCCGATCGCGATCGTCGGACCCCGAGCGTTTGTCGTTCTCCCGTGAGGAGCACAGCTTGCCGCTGGTGTTGCCTCCTCCACCGCCACCGCCTCCGCCTCCTCCACCACCACCTCCTCCGCCACCGCCACGCCGATCCCTGTCATGGTTGGTGCGGTACGACGACTCCGAGTCGCGATCGTTGCCACGCCGATCACGTTTGTCTAGCGGGGAGGGAATAATAAAGAGTTTTAGATACAAGTTCTAACCGGCTATAGCTCTCTCTGAACTCACCTGAATATTTGTCCTTCTTGTAGACATCCCGATCTCGGTCTCGCATCTTCTGTATGAAGCTGTATCTCTCGCCGCTGCCGCCACGCCCATTGCCGCCACCTCCTCCGCCGCCGCCCCGATGATCGCTGCGATCGCGCAGATCGTGCGAACGGGACGATGGCGAATCAATGTCCGGCGATTGGGAGCGGTAGCTGTTGCCATTGTTCAATGGTCCGCCACCATTGCCGCTGCCGCCCCCACCGCCGCCGCCTCCTCCAGCGGATCCGCCGCCTCCTCCACCGCCAGCGCCTGGCGACAGGTCGCGATCGCGATAATTGGAGGAACGATCGCGTTCGTAGTCGCGCTTTGAACTGCTGTACTTTGAGCTCTGCACGGGTAAATAGAAGCGCACACAGTGTTTAGTCGATTTATATTCCCAAATTTAATTGCACAGTGCTACAAAATACAATTTTTGTCAAGTACTTTTCAAGAAATTCCAGTGGCGATTAAAGACATGGTCGAGAAGTTGTTAGATATTAGAAAAATCTCTCTCAAATTTTTAACAAATATTGATTTAGCGTGTTTTAAAAATACAATAATTAAGGTTATGCATTTAAAGCAACAAGTTATTGTTAAATATATATAAAAACTTCAGAATAGTCTGAAAAAATAAAATATATATAATATATAACTTTTCGACCACACTTGATATCTCCACTGATCTCTTGAATAATACGGATTCACTGTAATATTCAGTGTTACATCCTTTGTAGCGGTTGATTTAGGTCTCGGTTTAGTTTTGTCAAGTTATATTATTTTTTGGGGGCAGGGTTGTTAGTTGAACTAAATCTACTCAATAGTGAAATCATAAGTAAATGCATAAATGCCAGCTACTATTGCCAATGTTCTCGCTTGTGATTATTGCCAATGCAAACGAACATAAACGAAATGAGAGTTAAGTGAAATGAAATTCCGATGGTTTCGAAATACAAACGTGTTATCGACAAGAATTTTGAAATATGTCAAGTGTTTTGGTTTGGTTTTTCGTCTTACCAAGACTGTAAATTATAATATCCGAAATAAGTGTACGTTTTTGTTCAATTTTCAGATAAATAATATTATAAATGAAAAATGAGTATGAACCTTGTTTTTTGTTATTATTTATAAATCATTTTTTGCATTATGTTAATACTTTGTTATGTAATATAAATTTAAATCATAATATTTATCGGTCACAAATTATAACAATTTTTTTATTCCTGATTGGAATTCAATTTTTCCATTTTGTAATATTTCAATTCATAAATTCAATTTTAATCCTGGATTGTTCATCAATTTTATAATAATCCATATATAGTTTTTAAAAAATTATAATCCTTTATATTTCACTGATTTAAGATTGGACTTTCTCGTTTTAAATAGTTGTAAAAATAATCAGTACTTTTTCATGGATTGTAATGTTCGCATTTAAATTTAAAATAATTAATCAGAATTTTCATCGGCGATTCTCGTGTTGTTTTTGCAGATTTTTGTTTATAAAATAAAAATTTGTATTACGATTTATTGCGGCTCCGTTTTCTTACGATTTTCTTCGGTTTTTATTCCTTTATGATACGTTTATTTATTACTTGATGTTGTATTCATTTTGTATCGATAATATTGATTTTGGTTTATTTCTTGCCAGATTATTTGCTTTGGTTTGAAGCGTTTTGCGATGGGTTTGAATGGTTTTTGGGTGTTTTTTGTCAGGATATTTTATTGTTTATTTTTAAACCATTATTTGAAAATGGATTTTGTTTATTTATTTTACTTACTTCTAGGCGACAGAGGCCCACTGCTGAAGGCGTCGACGTCGCTGCCGCTGCGCCGCTTTTGCTGTTCGCATTGTTGTTGATATTGTTATTATTATTGTGGTTGCTTATGTTGCTATTGCAATTGGCAATTGTTGTTGTTGATAGGGAGAGATCAACAGCCATTTTGTTGTTGTTGTTGCTGCTGCTGCTGGAAGAAGTGTTGTTGCTCCTCATAGATATTTGTTTAATTAATTATTAAATTACTTTTGCTTGTTTTAGTAATCCAATTGGTCGTTTTTCAGTGGGCACAACTTTAATAAGAGTTCATCGCTATTTTTTGTTTATTTACTTCCCATTTTATTTATTTGTTTTGGCTTAATTGATTGTTGTTGCTTTTTGTTTGAGGCACATTTGTGTTTTTGTTGTTGTCGTTGATATTTTCGTTAAATATTCTTGAAAAATATTTATGTTTTTTGGTTGCACATAAGTTTTTTTGTTTTTATATTGGTGTATAATTGTTTACTACGTCGTTTTGTAAGGCTATTTTAATTTGATTAAGTTTTTATTTGTTAGGCAGCGCTTATAAATTGGTTATGAATTTGATTTCTATTTAAAATAGTTTGATAAATGTTTATATACCTTCGCTTTCGTTAGTCAATTAATATATATATTCCGATTTAAAGCATATATATTTGTGCTGTTCGGTTAAAGATTGTAATTGAATAATTTCTTTCTAAATAGGATATTTGTTGATAACTACTTCTCGCTTTGTTGTATACCGACCTATTAAGCTATTAATCGAATTTGTTTAGGTTATTCTGGTTTTTTGTCTTTTTGGCGTTGGTGCGTAAATATTCGTTTCTCAATTTAAGATCAGTTCAGGCTGCAATGCCGCGTTTTTGAATGGGTTAAAATGAAACACGATTTGGTCAGTTCAAAAATGGATGAGGTTACGGGAAAAGTAAGATCTGGGATGCACAACAAACAGAGCGATTGAGAAAGTAAGAGAAATGTGAACAGAAAAAATCCAAAAATCCAGACAATACAATTGAAATTTTGTTGATTTTTCAGTGATACAACTACGTACTAAAATATCAGCAAATGACAAAGGGGAAATCGATGGTTCAAGAATCTACGATTTACATTGGCTTTTATGCTTTTTTTTTTTTGGCTCATGGGTGCACTACGAAACAAAATATGTAGACTAAAAGCTGGCATACAAAACGTGATTAATTGCGGTTAGAGGAGGGATCTGGGATCGGTCTGCTCACCTGGTATGATGTGTGGCTGGTATGCTTCTCAAAGTACCTGAATGGAGAGGGGAAACATAAATGAGAACATTAGTTTTGGTTGTCATTGAGGTGTAAATAGAAAACGTACTGTAAAAAGCATTTTAAACCGAGATCTTTTAAGCTCGTCTAATGTCAAATAGATTTTTAAGTGATTTTCTAAGCTAACAAATACGGTGACATTCGTTTAAGAAATTAATCAGATTTAATAAACTTAATTATTCACATTTTAAAGTCTTTCACATCTTGGAAAATGGTACGGATTATATTTAAAATGAGTAAAAAGTTAACCAGGATTACTGATAATCTATTATTTCAAATAACAAGACAAAACACAACACAATTTTTAAGGTGGGCTCTGTGATAAAACACCATTAGTTACAGTCTTCCAAAATGGTTCAGGGTTATTAAAAAATAAACAGCAGTAATATCACACACAATCACAAACAGAAAACCCCAATTTAAATCGATTTCCCTTTCCTATTGAGTTTTCTTTTATCAATAAAAGCGCTTATCAATGCCGGCATCGATTTGTTGACAGTGATTATTTTCAGTTGCCTTGGGTTCAACGGACAACCGATGGCCGGCTAAAAACCGATGGTAAATAAACAAACTAAGGGAAATTCGAGTGATAAACAATGGATATGGACTTATTTTGCAGTTCAAAAAGCAAACGGTAATTGTGGCAAGAATTTTTTTTTTTGCCTTTTGCCAGCTGAGCGCGTGCGAGCGAGAGGCAAGTAGTGTGTGGTGGAAAAGCTGGAAAACACAAATATTGCGATTTTGTCAAAAGCAAAGGGGGAAAACTCAAAGCCACGTAATTTGGGGAGACCAAAATATTTAAGAAAAACATTAAATAAGGGTAAATTAAGGGAATTGAGGACCAAAAACGAAAAGCGGGCAGTGGCCTAGGCTGCGAGTTCGAGCGAGATGGCGATAGAGCAGAACGTAAACAAAAAAATATACGATTACGGGTGTGTGTGTGTGTGTGTGTGCGAGTGTGTGTGTGTTGGGGATCACTGTTATTGCCGATACTACGGTACATTATCCTTTATATTATATGCATATATATTACCCATCGTTCATACGCTGCGGTTTTCTAGCATGCATTACCATCAATGCAAGTTTTTCGCCAAATACGCTGCTGCTGCTTCTGTTGGGTTTTCCTCCTCTTCCTCTTGCTCCTCCTTCTTCGGCTGCTGCTGCTTCTTCTTCCGCTGCTGCTGCTGCTGCTGCTGCCGCTGCTTCCTCTCCTCGTGCAGATAATGCAGCCTTATTCCGATTTTATCCAATTTTGTGGGGCAATTGGCGCCTCCTTTTTGCTCCTTCTGCTCCTCCTCCTCCGTCCACCACCACTTCTTCTTCTTCTCACCTGCCAAGGCACGCGCGCTTGTATGTGTGTGTGTGTGTTGTGGTCTGCTTGTATGGGAGGCTCTCAGTGGCATGTGTGCGTGTGTGTGTGGGGGTCCGTGACTCTGTGTGTGTGTTGTATGAGTGTTTGCCCAAATTGCGGTCGCCGTTTTATCGGCTTATTTCGCTGCCTCCTAAAAGTACAAACATTCAAGGCAATCCTTTAGCAGCTTCCTCTCTTCGATCTCCTTAATGCAATTAGCATACGAAATGCCTTTAATTTTTCACGTTAGCCACACACACGCGTGTGTGTGTGCGTGTGAGAGTGGTGTCGCTTCATTCGTATTTCGTTTGACTTTTTTACTTTTTTCTTCGCTTCGCCTTTACTTCGTACCTTACCGCAATTCGTTTGCCGCTCGCCTTCTTCGCTGCGCTGTAATCGCCGCATTTAGTTGCTCCGCATCGAACGACAATATGGTTAATTATACGCCGACTTGCTGCGTTCGCTTTTTGGCCTCTATACTTGATGATTTTTTTCAATTCTTTCGCATTACGCTTTGTGCGGTCTGTTCGTCGGCACGGCTGTGTTGAGTTTGACAGCCATCGGTCACTGTTGCCGTCCTGCTCGCACATTTTCGGAGCGGTGTCAGCGTTTGTCCCTTTTTCGCTGGCCGCTTGGCGGGCGTGCGAAGAGTCCGGCTACATGGCTAGTGTGCTTAGTTGGTGTGGTGGACTCCAGGTGGCGCGCCGTTTTGTGAGATTTTTTAGTATATTCCGGTGGTAGGCGTTGGACGACTATGACAAACGGTCTCACAGCAGGCAGGGGCTGCCAACTCGTCCAGAATTTTCGTTCTTATTTGAATTATTATATTAGTGAAAACGATTTAGAAATTATATAGCAATCCTGTCATATTAGTTAGCTATAGCGAATGGTAATTCTAAAATTGGTATATGTTATTTTTAATTGGGTTTTTAAGCAACCAAAACAGTAAAAACACCGATAGTATCGCATAATCACAGATTCACAATCGATAGTCTATAACAGAACCGTTGTAAATACAAAAACAAGTTAATAATAATAATATAAACAAATTCGGAGATTTTGAACATTTAAATAAAACAATTTATCAATTTAGCCGCCTAATGAAATCCCCAATTAACCGAAAAAGCTAAAACATTAGCCAATTCAGCTACAAAAAAGCCGGCGTCGTACTCCGAAAACAGCTAGATCTGGCCACAAAACAGCTGAACTGGCAACACTTCGAGCGGCAGGCTGCTTCCTGGAAATTCCTTCAGTATTACATTTTTGATTATTAAGCATTTTTGCAAGGAATGAGTTTGGGCGACTGCGTGAATAACTTTATTTACCTGACGGGCAGCGAGGATTACGCGCTTAACCTGGCAAAGGTGAGTGGAGAGCCTTGGACTTAAGTCGGCTTTCAAAGGAATAAATTGGTTTTGTTTTTTTTTCCCCCTTAAATAGCTATGCGAACGCTTTGTTTTGAAGGAAAAGCGCGTTTTCCTCATCACCAGTCGCCAGCGGGAAATGGCGAAGCGTTTTGCCTTGAATTCGCAGAGCAGCAGCAAGTACTTGGCCATTTTGCAGGTGCTGGACGTCGAGAGCACCCCCAACCGAATGCTGGAGCTGCAGGACCAGGCCGAGTCCCTGCGCTGCCCCGATCTCATAGTCTTCGACATGCAGTCCCTGGTCCTGGAGTCCATTCTGCGTCCCGTGATGCAGCAGTGCTCCACGTCCCAAATGGTTCGCCACATCGCCAAATGCTCGGCCTCCTTTGTCAATTACCGCGAAATCCTGGCCAGCTCGGAGCTCCAAAAGGCGGCGAAACCCATCGACACCATTGTGGTCATGTCGCAGGAACCGTATCCCATGTCACCGGCCCAGTTCAAGCTGCTCATCGGCCTCTATTTCCATGGCAACGAGTGTCACACGAACTTTGCCCAGCTCTCTTCGAGGATTTTGCTGTCCCACGGATTCGACTAGCCTTGGAACACCATTTTGCCACCACCAGCGTGCCTTACAGAGCTCTCAACTAAGTATTCCATTTCCCGAGATCCTCAATGGGCAATGATCTTTGTTATTTACTCAAATTTGGTTGTATGCTCTCACGCATTTTAGTCAATAAGTTGGTCAACATCCCTGCCAGACAAATATTTGCGCGGCTTCAAAGATATTGAAACACCTGCGCATAAGAATTGACGAATCTTTAAGTTATTTATGTAAAAACAAGCAGTTGTTCGAACTGCAGTTCCACTGAAAATGCTTCAGTGCTATGAAAAAACCACTTTCCAATAAAGAAAAGATACCATACGGAATTGTTGTTAGGCTAAAGATCAGGAACAAGCAATTGTAAACATGTTGAAAGATATTGTACCCTTATTATACTAAAATATAATACTGCGGCAGTGCGAGTCTTTCGACAGAACTAACGAAAGACTAAACGGTGAACATATTCCCTTACATGGCATCCATGCAAAACGTATACGAAAACCAAGAGATCGAGTGCTCGATTAAATATAGACTTTATTTTAGGTATACTATTTATTCTTAACAGGTTTACAACTACAAAAAAAAAACCGGTAATATTTAATTACAATACACATACACATAACAAGAATATTATTATGATAAAAGAAATCTTAAAATAAGAAAATTGTGTAAAAAAGAAAGCGGAATTCAGAAATGAATAAAATACATAAATGCAGGTAATATTATTGGAGAATGTATTCCGGAAATGTGGCGAGGGATCTCCGGAACACAAGCCGCCAAAGCCCGTTAAAAAGGAACTAAAACTTTTTCACATGTAGCCCCCAACCAGAATCCCCAAGGCTCCCGCTGTTGGTACCCCCATCCAAAATGGAGTCTCAAATATAATCCAGCATGCCGCTTATGATCTCGAAGGCATCCCGAGCCGTGGGCTCGATGGCGCTGCTGGGCAGCAGATAGCCATGCACTCCATTGTCCGCCAGCTGAAGTGTGTAGCTGAAGGGAATTCCGATTTCGTAGGCGGCAAAGGCATCCGCACAGCCTAGAAAAAACCAGGATAGCAAAGGATTAGGTGGAAAAGAACACTGGAATTCACTTACATAAAATAAAAACTTATGATAATAGGTCCTAATATACTTAAAAACTTAAAATTCCTTCCAAAAAAATAATCTTTTGGAGAAAAACTTTCTTATACGCACCCGAACGCTGCTCAATCAGATCGTTGGATGCGTCGACCTTATATCGGGATTTACTGCCCTTCTTGCGCAATCCATCAGTCCCCACCATTGCCACATCCAGAAAATCATCCAATCTTTCTGAATTGAATGTGGAATTGGCCTTGACCGGATAGGAAATCACCTGGCCATAGGCCTGTAGGGATATATACAGCTGAAAGATTCATAATTATAAAAGATTTAGGAAATTCTCAGATACTACAGATTACATATTTTCCAGACATACCTTAATCTGCGTTCTATAGTCCATGAGGAATTCGGAGACAGCTTTGGTTTCCGGTTCGGAAAATGGCGCAGGACCTGCATAGAACTCGTTGCAGGGCGCCTTGGAGCTGCCCCGCTTGCCCCAATGGTACAGCCAGTTCCTGTCCAGATCCACACCGAAACATACCTTGTCGGGATCCCGCTTCTGCTGGAGCCACGTCATCGCCGAGTCGAGGAGACCACTGGGTGGCGGAGCCTGGTGCTGCGATCGCGACTTCTTCCAGAACCGATCGTACTCGTGGCTGTACGCGTATCCGTCTGGATTCAGAACCGGCATTACGTACCACGTGGTGTTCCGTATGAACTCCACTTCCTCGTTGGTCTCTGTGGAGTTGGGTTTCAAAAATAATTATTAATATTTGTAATAACATAATAAAATAATATAAAGCAATGTGAAAAGTTCTATAAGACTTAAAACGATAAATTTCTCTACTTAGTTGAGTTCATATTTTTGATTCGATCCACGTAGCCCCATTCCCTCAACTCAGTTTATATTAGTCAACCCTTTTCAGTCCGGTAGTCAATACATTTGGAGCACCGAAAGTCGGAGAGTGCTGTGTAAGAACTTTAGGCATCAACAGCTCGCCACTTGTCCGCCAGTCAGATCCGGGCCAGGATCAGGATCAAGTGGCGATGGAGAGGCGAAGGCCCCGAAAATCCTCGCGCCATTTCTTGCGCTCCAAATCGAATCCATCTGTTGGCGGGGGAGGAGGAGGCGGAGGAGGTGGTCCGTCATCAGCCACCTCTAGAGTGAGTTCCCAACAGCCAGATGGCAATGGAACCCCCACCATCACATCCCTCCTCGGCGGACGTCTAAAGCGAGTTTCCCGCATCACCAGAGCTCCGCGGGGCATGCATGTGACCGAAAATCCCGATGAAGGTGGTGTGGCAGTCGCACCGATTAGAGATTCCGAGCAATCGGAGGGCTCGGATGTGAATCCCGGAGTGATGGTCGCTCCAGCGTCGGCAAGTCCCCGGGGATCGGCTGTGCACGGGCCACTGGTAGGTGTGGCGTTCGGCAGCAATGCAAGAAATTCGGAAAGTCCCCGGATATCGGAGGAGGTGGAGGAGGTCTTCAGAACCTCCTCCCAGCGCTCTGTATCCGTGGTGGGAACGGGCAATCTGCGCTTCGATTCCACTCCAGATGCTCGTGATGAATCCACTATGGGCAATATCAATTTCGCACCGAATTCGTACTACGAAGAGAACAGGCATAGTAGCATGGAGTCCAATGAGTCCAATGGCAACCGGGCAGACAGTACCCCGAGCCTAGGAGCCTGCAGCCATGGCTGGACGCAGCAGCAACTGCAGCCCGCCTCAGGACACGGCGGCCGGGACACTTTGGGGTTTGCCATCCATCTGGGCACCGCCACTATGGGTCACAATCGATGCAGTTTGGGAGTTAATTGTGATGAGGAATGCGGCTATGGGACAGGGTGCGATGCTGGATGCAGTGACGCCCATGGCATCGATCCCGGAAGCTTCGCCGTACCAAGACCGACAGATCCCGGCCCGACGTTGGTAATGTCACAGGGACCGGGAGGTCCACCTGTAAACAGCGCCCTGCGTGGTGCTCATGGACCAGCAGTGGGTCCTGCTGGAGGATATCCCGCTGGAGGAGGCTATAAGCCGGGACCCCCTGGACAGCGGGGATCCATGGGGTCAGATTTCGGCACTGATCAGTTGAACTTCTTTATTACCTTCCTGCTGGAGGTCCTCGGCGTTCTAGTGTGAGTATTCTTACAACGATTGGATACACCCTGTCTCAAAAGCGAGTGACCAAAGGCTTAGACATTTAAGACCTTTGCAGCTGATGCACTGCTTACAACAATTTTATCCATCTTATCCGACTTAAGATAGATCCACCTTACCCCCTTTATAACTCGTGAAAACCTTCCACCCCCAGATTCTTTGCCATCTGCACCATTACATTCTGGATCACTCTGGGCTACCATGTCGTCCAGTTGCTGGTGGACCTGAAGAACGCCGATCGCAACGTTCAAGTAGCGGTGGCCATTGTATTCGGGCTGCTGCTCATCGCGTTCGCCATTTCGCAGGTGACCAACCGCAGTGGTGCCTGCTGTCATTCACGGGATCGAGCCCGTTCCAGATCCAAGGGCGGTGGCATTTGCCCGTTCCACAGGTCCACCAAGACCAAGGCGAAGGCCAAGCCCAAGAGTTGTGGCTCAAGAACCAAAAGTTGTGCTTACAAGCCAAAGAACAAGAAGGCGCCAAACGATGGAGGTGGCAGCAGGAGGGCGAGCACTTGCGGAGCCAAAATGGATTTCCACTCGCACCGAAAGACTCGCTACACCGACTGCGAAGGACGGGCCATTTTCCTGAGCTCCAGGCGATATGCGATACCTACAGAGATGAAGCAGCCGCCCACCATTGTGCTTTGGCTGCGTGACGCGGTGGCCCAAATGATGCGATAACCATCAAGGATCCACTGCCCCACGTTGGGCGCCAGAAACAGAACACCTAAGTACAAATTACTGCAGACTGACTGGGTGTATTTTCTACAAGCTACACGGTACATATTCGAAAATTTGTTTCAAAATTGCAGGTTCAATAAATTTTCTATAACTGAATACGCAACATTAGATTGTTTCAAAAATGACCCTCACGCTTTAAAAGGTACGCCACTTTGTAATCGGTATCCAATTGGTCAAGTCATGAGCTCTACCAATGCATTTTCGTGTCACCTTTCGCAATACATCGCCAACTTACAATATGATTTCATACAAGTGAGTCAAAAAATTTAATATCATTAAAGCTAATAATTTGAAAGCAGAATTTTGGAGCAATAATATCGGTCTATTGGTGAAGTAATGGACTCTAGTAGTGCACCTTTGGGAATACAAATGGCTATTACTCACTGTTTGTCTTCATCAGGCGTAGCAGCTCTGCTATCATCCAGGTGGCCGTCGCTGGTCCGATCCAAGCCAATCCCTGAGCTCCGGCCTCGACGAACACGGCGTTAGCCTGGCCCGACTTCCGCTTCCGCTTGGGTCGCTTGATGGTGTGAAGACCATCGCTATTCGCCGCCGCCGCCGATTGTTTGGACTCGATCTTCACCACAATCAAGGGGCGGCCCTCGTAGGAGCGACCGATGTGGATAAGCTCAACAAGTTGCGGGTGACGCATGCGCACCGTTTCCAGATACTTGATGATCTCATCGTGGTTGTGGTAGCGATTCCAGGTCATGGGCGGCGGAACAGTGGGCCGCGGCTTTGAGGGACGAGTGGTGTGGAGATAATCCTCTTTGGTCAGCTCGTAGGCAATGGCCTTGCCCACATCGAACATAAGCACTTCGTGGACGATGCCCTCGTAGTTCAGGGTGCCCTGGAAGTCTACGAGCATCTTGGGCGGCACAAGGACATCTGTGAGACCTCTAAAAGGATGAGAGGGGTAGAAAGATTTCGTGTAAATTAAACTATGCTCATTAAATTGGTTTCCAAGTGAAGCTTTTTTACAGAGGTGGATTCTTTAGCATTATATATATGTTTATGCAGCAACTCACCTGAGACTTGGCCCCTTGAGCCAGTGCATCTTTACCCCGTCCTCGCCCTTTTTGAACTCCTCCAGCGCTCGAACCTGCTCTTCATCCTGCGGCTTTAATCTCCAAATCTGGTACTTATCATAGCTGATGCGCCTGGGACCCTCCGGTCTCGATGTAGTGGTTGTGGTGCTAGTGGTTCCCCTGGTGGTCATCCGAGTGGCCAGCGCCTGGAGCAGCGGATTACTGGTGGTTGTGGAGATGGCATTGCCAGTAGAATTGACAATATGATGGGCCAGTATGCCAATCCAGTTTTGTGGATTCCTCAGTGGATCCACAATGGTCAGGATGGGCACCTGGGCAGCCGGCGATGGTGTGTGGGTGGTCGTTGTGGTTGAGGTGGTCGATGTGGAGGTGGTGGAACGACGCCTGACCTTTCGCTTCGGCCCCGAATCGAACCAGCTGGAAAACCATTCTGTTGAGGGGAAAAGTCGTATATTGGCTTGGGCTGTTTTTCTTTCGTTTTTCTTTGCGGTGCAGAAAGCGTGAAGGTAAACGAGAACCCACTCACGAGGCCCACACCGTTAGCCAATTAATGGGGTTCTGGGTTGTCCCTTTTATCTCCCTGCTCATTCAGCCAATCTCGCTATTAACGGAACCACTCAAATAACAAGAACTTTGTAGAGTTTACTTTTAATTGCACGGTAATTAGATGATAAAGCGAACATTAGAAAAACGATGTTGGTAAATAAAACGGAAATTCTATATATAGAAATAAATATAGCTAAATTGTCAAATCATCGTTACTATATTTCAATCGGAAGTGAGACATGAGAATTTGTTTTTTAGGTTTATCTATTAACATAAGGTTACCCTATGAATATTGCATGTAGTGTTATATCTAATAATCAATCGATGACTTACTTAGATACCTTTTAAATGGAATACTATCCTCATAAAAATTGAATTTGTAGATAGATCTGCTTCGTACTCTATTTTTGTGGAAGTCAATCTCATTAACTTCATTGGTTTTCATTTCTTAAGCATTTTATTCAGTTCCAAACTTTTTTTATCGTACTTGTTATGATTGTGATCCTAATTCACCATTTCTAAGATTTATTTTTTCGGTGTTTTCTGTGTTTTGACCTCTACTTGGTGGTACTCACTGTCATAGTCATCCTCGGCGTCCGCCTCCGTGGTGGTCCCTCCGAATCCGAACCAGGACCCCAGCCAGCCGGGTGGCTCCTTGGTGGGTGGTGGCAAGGGCACTGGCATCGTGGTGGTGGTCGTGGTGCTGCCAATCTTCTTGGTGCGTCGCTGCAGGCCAAACCAGGAGCTAAACCAGCTGCCCAGCGACGAGGAGTCGTCGCCCTCGTCATCATCCGCATCCTCATCCTCTGGCTCGGCATAGGCTTCATTGCTGTGGGCACTGTGATAGAGGGTATAGCTGGGATACTTCGAAACGGGTGGACTGACTGGCTCCTTGTCATCCTCCTCATCGGGACTGCCGAAGCCATCCATGAGTCGCGACATGGCCATTTGGACGGGGTAGAAGATCATGCGAAAGAAGCCACCTATTCCGGATTCCTCCTCATCGTCGTAGTCCTCATCGGAATCCACTGGTCGCCTCTTGATGCGAATCTTCTTCTTGGCCATAGAGTTCTTGGTGCTCGAGGTGGTATCCTCCTCCTCCTCGCTGCTCGATATGGTCGATGTGGTTGTTGTTTCCTCCTCGACCATCGCTCCAAAATCAGCACCTTCCTCCGCGGAACTGCTGTCTTCCTTAAGATCACTCTGGGACTCTGTGCTGCCACTTTGATTGGGGGCTGGGCCGTCCTTGTTTTTCTCCCCATCCTCGAAATAGTAGTCATCATCGTCCTCCTCCTCCTCATCCTCGTAGTCCCCATTGGACATGAGTTGGAATATATCGAAACTGGGCAGCTCGGGTCGACCACCCTTGCGTTCTTTTGTTTTTGTTTTAGTTTTAGTTTTATTTTTCTGGTTGGTACTTAGGTTTACTTTGGGGGTTTCATCTCGGCTGTGATTTTTATGGAGCAGATGCAAAGCGATGGGTAGGTGGATCCCACCACCTGAGTTCATATCTTTCTGAGGGCTGGTTTGTGGTGGTTCCTGTTTGGTCTTTCGTTTTTTGGAGCTTCCCTTGGGGGATCGTCTTCTAGGCGTACTCACTCGTCGTGCTGCCCCTTCATTTTGGGGACCCGTTGATAATATATTTTGTGACTTCTTTGATACTACCTTTTGTAATCCTTTTGAAGCTTCATCAGTTTCTTGTTTTAAAGATTTTCTAATTTCCAAATTATAAGGCTTATCCAAAGAGCGACGATGTCTAGGGTGAAGAGTTTCAGTTTCAGTTTCTTCTAGGTACTCATTTGTTTCCAGATTCTTCGCAGAACCTTGTCGCTTAGAGTTTTTTGATGATCCTCTATTCCTTGACATTTTAAAAACACTTTTAGGCATTTGGGTTTTAGTCAGTGTCTTTAAAGAGGATGGTATTTTGAGATAAAGTGGTTCCACTAGTTCTGCTCTATTGCCACCCTCTACTTCTTCGATTCTCCCTGCCAAATCTTCCGACGAACGCCGTCTTCTAAGATTTAGTGGTTCGACCACCTCATGGGGTTCCTGTTCTTCCAGTGAAACACTTTCTTCCGGTGACTCTTCGCCAGTTCTAAGTAGATGCTGGCTAAAGACATTCGACGTGGGCAACGTGGCCTGTGGCATATGTGGTTTCTCCAATTGGGTATAAGCCGGTGGTGGTCGCGTGGTTGTGCTGGTGGTGCTGGGCCTCTTACCCAAGACAATGGGCAGGGGACCCTGGGGATTTCTGGTATTATTACCCCCATAACCCGGCCTCTTTTTGGTCACCTTAGTCTTATTCTTTGGTTTCTTCTTGCGCTTCTTTCTCCGCGTATTTGGCCTTGAAGTGGTGCTGATGCTGGTGGTGGTGCTGCTGCCGCGGTGGGGCAGCTTGAGCAGCTGATCGTTGACGTGATCGATGGGTCCACTGGTTACCATCACAGGTGGTGGTCGATGACTGGGCTTGGGTAACTTATTATTGGGTTTGGTCGCTGGGTCTTGAGGCTTCTTCAATCGTATGATCTGAGGTCTAGCGGTGGTCCCCCCATTATGCACTGCATTCAGAGTGGATATAACCGTGCCAGGCGGTATAGATTGGCAATGCTGTTCATACTGCCTGCGCAGATTCTCCAGATCGGCATCGTATTGCGCCTTGGTCACATAAATGGCAATGCCATTGCTATCGTTGCGACTTTGAGTGGGTGTAACACTAGGATTCTGACCCACTCCCACTTGGCTGATGGCGTAGACAATCCCGGTGGTTGGATGGGTGAAGTATATGGGAAATGTGGTGCCGTTTCCCGGGGCTTGTGGCTTTGGTTTGGGCCTGGGACTCGGACTCGGCTCCTTGATCTCCAACAGTTCGCTCTGCACATGGAATTGATCGGAAATGGAGGATCCCGGTTGACTATCCTCCACGGACTCAAACACATACGGCTGCGAGTGCTGCTGATCCCGATCGTAATCCTGATCGAACAGCTGGAATTCCAACTCGGGTGGTGCGAATCGAATGGAGGTCTGGTGCTGGTAGCGCGGGACGAATCGGCGATCTTGGACGCGACGCTGGAGGAGATCGCGACTCCAGCTCTGGCGCACTAGGCTGTCGAACTCCTCGGCACTCGGATGGTAGCCAAAATCGATGGCGCCGGTTTGATGGCCCAAGACCCAGACATTGACCGCGAAAACGATCGAGAGAAAAACGGGCAGCCCGGTTAACATTCTCGACGATCTGACGATTCACCACGACGACCAAGACGATGACTGTTTGGCTGCGCGGCTGGTTGGCAAATGAAACGAGCCCCAAGTCGCAGGCCCAACTCAGCCGGTCGGAGAAAGCCCCGTCGTCGGGCCCCTTCGCCATCACAGTTCCGGCCACTTGGCTTTTGGCCCGTAACGCTGCCGCCACCTCCATCTCTAAGCCCCTAACCCCTCAACCTGTCGAACGTTCTGGGCGCAGTTCACTTGCCAACTCCCAACCACCAACTATCTTCTTAACTGGCCTTGCGACAGTTATCGAGGCATGCCAAATGGCCGATCTAATCGCCAATGGGCCAAACAAGGGTTAAGTGCTGGAAAAATTATGGAATCGAAAGTACAACAAGAAATAGTACCAGAAAATATGGGCAAGTCTTCGTTGTATCCTATATAGGTGGCCAATTTATATTGCTTACCATAAACACTCAAAACTACAAATTATCTATGCGAAATATCCAGTTTAACAAGACAAGATTTGGATTTGGATAACATTTTAGTAAAAATATCCTAATTTTTTGTAAACAAAAAATCATAAGCAATATATATAAAAAAATTTTATTCGAAATATATAATAAAAAATATTTCTAAATTCGAAACAATTGAATTCCTATAAAATTAAATAAAAATAAATAATTTTTTACTTGTGAACTTTTTATCAAAAAATAATGCTTGCACAGGAAATACTGCCATATTAATCAAAATTAAAAAAGGAAATTGTTATGGCAGTGTCAGCAAGCCCACAAAATATATGAATATTTCTGACCAACTAAAATTCCACAATACTTTACATATTTAATTTTTATGTTTCCAAAATATTATAATTTCAAGAAAATTAGTTGTATAGTATATTTGGTTATATATATGGTTACATACCAATTTTTTACATTTCCTATCACCAAAATATACAAATAGATTAGCTTGTTATAAAAATGGCTTATAAGGGCAATCTTTCTATTTGATAATGAGTAGTTTAGCTAATCAAGTTTAACTTAAACCATAAACTTATATAATGAAAATTGGATTCTAAAATTAAATACAAATTTCCAAAATTTATAATGAAAATATTTATTAAATTTATTGCAAAATCCAACACTACCTCTTTTTTTCGCTCAGTGTTCTTCTGTGTGATCTTGAGTGTGCGCCAGGTAATTCGGCTTTATGGAGGCACGCAACGCAGCAGATCGGATAAGCCAGCATGTGGTGGCAATCTCGGTCAGGTCATTTGTTTATGGTTTAAACTATGTGAATAGTATATAGTATGTGCACGCAAAAAAAATGCAATGTCAATTTCATAATATTATAGCGATCTTATAAGACTCATTTTTAATATTACTAAACATTCTCCATTTCTGTGCTAGCCAGAAAAAAGAGCTACAGATTCAGTCATTAAGTTCGAGTGACAGATATTTTTATCTGTCAAACAAAGTGTCAAATTTATCAATATCAACTTGATAATATAATAATCGACTTTTTTTATTATCAAATAGATATTAATTAAATCTAGTTTGAATACTCGTTACTCATAGAGTAAAAGGGTATATTGTGTTCTTGACAAAGTTTGATAAAGGCAGAAGAAAATGTTCACGATTTCTGTCCGTCTGTATGAACACTTAAATATCGGAAACTAAATGAGCTAGCATTTGGGACTAAGCATGCAAATCATAGAAATCGATATCGAAACTCTGTAGAGACATATATATCTATACATATATGTGTTCATTTATAAAGAAAAAAATTTCTCAATCGAACAATTATTTCAAAAGTTATTGAAAAAGTAGGATTATGAAGTATTCTAGAAGGTTTAATTCTAAATTTTGAATTTCGTGAACTGCATAATGGGTATCTAAAAGTCGAGTCAATCGACCATAGAGTTCCTTCTTGTTTTTTTTTGTGTGGTGTGGCCGTGGCATTTGTGACCCACTTAGGTGGCACCGCTTTTTGCCTTTCTGGAGGATCAGGCGGTGGAGGTGGGGCCAACAGGTCGGACTTGTCCGGCGGTGGGTGGCTGTGGGGGAGGGGTTCGGGCTCAGGCTCTAAGAGCCAACATTAAATTGCTGGCGATGACGACAATTCAATCCGATGGCTCATCCGATCACCCAGCTGTCTTTGGACTGGAATGGAATGGCTGGACAAGGCAATAAATTAAAGGAAAATTGTCATTAGTATGTGGGAAACAATTATCGGTTGTAGTACATTGGTCCATCGGGGGTACAAGTCCCTGTTCGCAAGCATAAGCAATGAAGCATAGTACAAATTAATTTATTGGTATTAAATTAAAACAAAATGTTAGTAAATAGCTTAGATATTAAGATCCTGTACTTTGAATAAAATTAATACTTTGAATACAATATGATATGATATGATATATGATTTTAATTATAATATATCTTCTGGTGTTTTTTGTAAGATAGTTTATCTGATGACACAGCATGCAATTTCAAAATTGAAAATCTTAGAATTTGGTATTCTTAGATGGTTTCTATAGATACCACCTTAATTTTGGTGTATTTAAACCGCCTGGCATATAATTTCCCTTTCAGATAGGGTGACAATGGCGGGAAGTGACTTGGAACAGTAGCAGAATGAGTTAAGAGATCGAGATTTCCGTTTCGGATACGGCGACAATGTCTTAATCCACAGCCGACTCTTTAGATCTTTCACTTTCTACGCATTCTGCAATTAAATATCATATTTTTTGTTTTCATAATTTTCTGCCGACTTCTTTTTTGGCTTGTTGTTGGTGACTTTCCCCAAAGGGGCGGTGACCCCGCCCTAAAAATCAGGTATGTCTATCTGTCGCTGGGTAATTACCAGCACTAAGACAATAATATTCTCTGGTTATTCGTACCTACTGGAGCGTTACTAAAAAAACGTTTAACGTTTCAAGACAACGGCAATTGACGAAAACGCTTCGAAAACGCCTCAAGCGAATAAAAGGGGGACTGTCCGTATGACTTTTAATAACAATAATCCAGTGAATAATATAAACAAAAGCCGCACTCGCTGGGGAAAGACAACGAAATAAAAGCAAAACATTTTTAATTGCAAGTTTTCTTTTTGGTCGGCGATCTAAACAGAAGCCAAGCATGTCAGGGGTTCCACATAGATGTCTAGATATCGAGACACAGTACTTCCTATATATGTAGGTATAGCAGAAGCAGAACTACCTGTTTTGGATGAGTTAAGAAGTTGCAAGACTTAGTGCGACGCTAAAAGCGAAAGTCACCAGGAATTTGAATGGTGGTTACATTACTTGGGGGGTATTCAAAGAGGAAAAGAATACCTTTCGATTCTAATTAATCTTTCACTATACCATTATTCAAAGCTGTTTGTAATACAGACTATCATTTGACTCATAATATTGTTTTAAATTTAATTTAACCTTTTTTGTACCACATTCCATAAAATGCTGTTTCAGCAACAGAACGCACAACAAATAAAATTATGTGTTTTATGTTTCTAAAATATTGGCACGCGATAGTGGAAAATTTTCACGTGCTCTCATAAATTTAGCTGTCTTAAGAGAACTATATATTTATTTATACACAGCTAATGGAATGTTCAACCCACAAAAGATAATCCTGCTTAAAATGATACAAATATTGAATAGATAAAATATTTTTGCAGCTAATTCTGAATATATTCGAAATCCATCAGTAGAAGTTCATCGACATTTAAATGAAAACAATACATATATAATTTACCAGCTAGCACATTTCATTCCATTTTATTATTTTGTCATGTTTTGTTTTGAAAGAATTGAGAATTGCAAAAAGTATTGAATTGCTGCTGAACATTGAATACCCTATGAATATAGGAAGTTTTGCTTAACACATTGGTTTACAATTTTGCAGAATTTTTACATACACATAAAGATGTCTTAAGTTATTTAAAATTAACGATTTAATAAAAATAGATCTCTGAAACTAAATTTTGTTGAAATACTTAATGCACAGTCTTATATTTTATAGCCTCATCTTTTGTCAAATGTGTTTATCTTTCGTGAGAGTATTACGTATATACATTTTCGATCCAAATGCGTTCTGGCTAGATTGTATTTATCATTGGGTCGGCTGACCCAAAGTGCTATTCTTTTTATAGTCAATTCCACCCATCATCCGAAGAAAAGGCGAATCATGCCAAATCAGAGGACAATGTTCGATCTTGTGAGGTGGCTAGGCGTATATCTATGGGTTTATGGTGTGTCCATCCATTTTCAAGGCCAGGGACAGGGTCTCAGGGTTGATCTGTCGCTTTTTTGTGTTCCGAGGCTGCCGCCCGTCAATTGAGCGATCTGCTCAAATAGTTGTCGTGTGTCCCGCAATAGAACCCCATGGAGGAGAAATGCACTGGAAGAAAAGCGAAAGTGCCAACTCTGACTTACAACGCAACCAGAATTCCTAATTAAAATATTATATTTAAATTTTACTTTTTATTAACTTGTACTTTAAATTTTAAAGTGGAAAAATATTCAGTGATTTTAAAAAGTTCTTTCATAAATGTTAAACTTCTTATTTAAGTCTGTTGATATTTTCATGTTTGTATTTTCAAACTATGCAAAAGCGTTTTCTTGCAATTTTAAATCCATAATATTTATCTTATATTTTTGTTAAATAAGGCAATATTTTTTGATGTGCACATTTATTAATGGAATTCTTCGTCTCCCACCGCCTCTGCCTTTTGCTTTAAATGATTTTTATATAAATCAATAATAATAGAGCACAGTTTGAACGGAACATCATTGTGGATTATTTCTTAAAGTAATTCTAATTTTATTAAATATCATCCCAGTTCGATTGGGGTTCTTAATTACCATAATGTAAAATGTTGATGATTTAACTTTATTCTTTAGCTTGTAAACTAAGATGAAAGTATTGTTTTTTATTTTAGCGTAAACGAATAGTATAAAAATAATTATTCATAAAATTAAGTTAAAGTCTCTCCTGGTATGTTCTTATTCGAATTGCTTAATTAGTAAGTAGCTAAGCTCTTAGTTCGTTATCTTTTTGTTACTTATTTATTCCATTCATTCATTGACTTCATTCACTTGTGGCGGCGCCACCTGTGGCTAGCTATGGGAACTATGTAATTTAATTATACCAGCTGATCGACAACCTGTTAGCAGCCCTCTCTTTCGCACTCCCATCTGTCGAAATTTTTTATAATAAGCCAGCAAAGGAGTGAGCGAGAGAGAGAAAAAGAGGTGAAATGGGTAGATGCGCTCTTTAACTTGTACACTAGCAGAAAATTCGAACACTATCATTTGTTTCTAAATTAGTAATCCCAAAAAAAAATATTTGGTAGCTATATGAAAAAATTGTAAATATGTTATTTTGCACAAAAGGTTTATCATAATTTTTATTAAATTATTAATTATGCTTTTAAATTAATTATAGTTTGTAGCACTGAGAATTAAATTTGATTTGGAAAAATGATGTTTCGGAATCACTTGTTATTAAAGTCTAAGTATCTAATCTTTTAAATACCCTAGGTATTTTTGTATTTTAATTATTATTTGACTATATATTTTATGTATTTTTAAAAATAAAATATTTTTGAGTAAGGAATATAATTAAGCATTGTTTTTCGACACTTAAAGAAATTGTACAAAATATATTAACAAATAATAAAAACCAATCTTAATGTTTTCAATGTTAAGGCATTCAAAACAAAATTCCCTTTGCTAGATGCTTTCTTATTTAATTAATAACTCTTTTTTAATTTTGACAGCAATCCCCAAAAAGCTGGTGATATTTCGGCGAGTGTAGCGCCACCTATCTCACTCCCACTCGCTGCCAGTCCGAATAACCAAACGATTGTCGCCGATTTGCCGGTCGTCAGTCTTGAATTTTTCGTGGAGCGATTAACACACAGTGAACACAGATCGCCAAAGGCTAAAAGGCCCAGAATCCGACCGCATCCGCATCCTCAGCAAAAAATAAATAAATAAAAGACAGACAGCACAAATCGGTGGCCCAATGCTGGCTACGAAAATAAATCATTAAGATCAAGAACAGGCAAATTACGTGTGTGCTTTCTTTACTTTTTTTTTCCGTTTGTCTTGCCTAATTTTTGACCGACTTCGGGGACCAGAACCACTACAGGAAAATCGAAGAGCCACAACATGCATGCCGAGGTGTGTAATTAAACTGCAATCGTTAAATTTAAGACACATGCCTAAAAAAACGAAAACCCAAAACGCAAAAGTGAAACCCAAATAAAAAACCGAAAAAGAGCCAACAAAAAGCTGACAAAAATTACGACACACAACAAAACGAGTTAATTTTGCCGGTTGTCGAACAACAACAAAAACTCAAAGTCAGAAATCAAAAAATTAAAAACCAAAAGCACAGACAACTTCTTTTGGTAAAAACAAACAAATTGAAGTGCAAAGTCAGAAAAGGAAAAAATCAACAAATGTTTTTAGACAGCTGTTGCATTTTTCTTGGTCAAAAACTGAGGGGCGGGCAGAGTTTTTTCAGGGGGGTATTTAATAGCGATAAGCCAGTTTAATAACAGCAATTTGTAAATGGAATGTGGTAAAATAATATTAATGGAAACTCATTAGGTATGCAAACAATTGTATAAACATGGGAATGAAGAATGATGATTAGAAGTTTGGTTTTTAAAGGGGATAACAACTAATGACATATAATATTATAACAATATCTTCAATCATTTCAAATAAATATACAAATACATTTTCTAGATATTTCGAAAGGGTCTTATGAGTGTTTCTGTTCAATCAAACCGTTCCTAAAATTCTGAATGGAGTTTAACTGTATAAATTAAAATCCAATTAATTAAAGACCTTATATATAAAGTAAAATCCAGTAAGCAAAAGACCATATAGGACTTAATTTTTGCTATCACCGTAAGCCTTTAATTTTGACATCAACTTCCGTTAAATGAACCCTTTGATTAGTGCGAAATTCCTGCTTATCTGATGGCTTGGATTTATGGAGGTGCTGTCACTTATCGTCGATGGAAGATTACCAATGATTTATGGCTTCGAACAAAAAACCCCTTTTAGCTCATACCCCTGAATTTTGTGTAGTTACGCCTGAGGTGCTTAGTCTTTTTTGCCGCTTGAATATGCAAATAATGGAAAATGAAAATTCACACACTTTTATGCATTTGCCTGATCAAGGTCAGAACTTGTTCTGGACCAGACACCAAGCACTATTTTACATTTATCTCTATCTATACGCTTGTACACTCAGCTAAACATTTTAAGGAAAACCAAATGTTATAGAATATATTTAAAGAAAGTCTTGTTATTAAGATATTAAATTAAAAAGCCTCTTTCCTTAATTTAACTTATTAAATATAAGAAAAATCAAAGCAAATATCTCTTTTTATGGAATTTTTTTCCAAATGCATTCGTGTGGCGGACAAAAGCTTTGCCAATAAAGGCCAATCAAGGTTCCCTTTGAGCTTGCCAGATTTCCGGCAACATTAATAAAAGAGAAATTAAACATTTTTGTGTTGCTCCCAAGTGCAGTGAACCCTCGACAGACAGACCGACCAATACAGGCCCCGTGGAAAATTTTCCACTCAAAGATATTGCTCAATTCAAGAAGCAAAAAAGTACAAAAAATACAAAAAAAGAAAGGAAATGAGACCGCACATAAATAATATCAGTGCGGCCCTGTTGACAGTCTGCCAATGGGGGCTGCCCATGGGCCAAGAGGGGGTGTTTAAGAGGGTGTCAGGGGTGGACCACACCACGCACTTGAAGATTGTTCTATCTGGTGTTATCTGTCATCAATTGACGGCATGCCAGTCTGCTTGTCCACGGCAGAAGTCTGGTCTAGATTAAAGTTGAAGCTGTTCAAGGGTATGCTAGTGGCCCCCCTTTCCCCCCATACCCCTGCCCACGCCCATGGCCTACCTCTATAGTTGTTTCCTATTTAATTAGTGACTGAACACAAAAACCTTCTCTCGAAGGTCGACTCTTTTTATACCCTAAAACAGCCATCTAAATTATAATATATAGTATATAATATAATATATAATATATATACACAATACTTCTCAAATTTATTTCATGTTAAGACATAGGATATTGAATTAGATTAACATTAAGAAGTGTAAAGCAGAACTAGGCTATTCGAAATATATTACCAACAATAATCCCCAATCACTCAAAATTCCTATTACAATCCCAATGCCTAGTGGGCAGTGTAGGATCATAACAATTTATAGTTACTTTGTCTTAACTACTTTAACTGCCGATAAGAATTAATTGTCTAGATTTACACAAGGTTTCAGGTGAACTATGAGTACCCTTTTAAATATCACGTATACGTCAGGGGCGCCATGTCCTCCAGTTGATTGCGTATACCACTTGTGGGACGATAATCTAAACGTGCTTTTGAGAGGGGAGACGAGAGGCAGGTGATACGCAGCGAAAGCAAAATCAGTTTGATAAGTAACTCGTTATTTACGACACTTAAGATGCACTTAGACACCTTCATAGATATAGATATATTAGGTAGCTGGCAACAGGGATTGAAAAACACTTTCTACAACTTAATTTGTAGTCCAACTGACAAAGTGGCAGTAAATCACTAGCCATCTATCTCAATTAATGCATCATATGTTCAATATTGCAGTCATAATTCGTTGATAACAACTTATTGACGGTGATTTAAATATTGTGAATGAACGTGGGTTTTTCCTATGACAGTTACAAGTGACTTATGAAATAAGTATCGAAAGAACGTGACAGGATTCAATTACATGGCACGAATTTCAAGAACATTTTATAAATGAGGCATATTTACAAGCAGGTTTCTTTCTTTATAGTCAAATAAAGGCGTTCAAAAAATGTATTAATGCTTTTGTTTTGAATTTCTAGGGTTTTTTTTAGTTGTATCATTTTTATTTCTTACTCATCATCGGAGTTCTGACAACGCAGTTAGCAGGTGTCAATGTTTTATGACAATGTTAACGCATTTTCGAGATTATCGGAAAATTTCAATTAGACCCACTGAGCTTCGATGTTCGAGGCAGGCACGTGCTATATACGTAGATATAGATATCGGTTGGTCTGTTGGCAAACGTTCGGGTGTCATCGAAAGGCCACTTATCTAGCCGACACTATATATAGATGAAGATATAGATAGCATTTAATTTGCTTTGTATTTGGCTTTTATGAATCCGTTTAATTGCCTTTGATTTAGTTTGTGGCCTTATTTATGGCCCTAACTATCCCGAAACATAGGCATTCTTATCACTGATGTAGGGAGAACTTTTCCATCTGTCGCAGTGATGGAAAAGCCCCGATTAAATTTATTACAGTATACTTAATTGTCCAGTCATGTGGAATTAAATATGTGCACGAGTTGATCTGTGATTCCCGGATAAGATCTCCGTCTATGAACTTGATCATGGAGACTGACAGGCGGAAACACTTGAGAGGCTTGCGTTTTTATCGGTCAATTGAAAACCATCAACAGTCAAATCGAGAAATATTATCCCTAAATGGTGTTTCCCTCTCTATGCATTTTAACTTAATTTTAAGGCCTTTGTTTTTTATATTAATTGTCGTCCCTTCTCATCAATCAAAAATATAACTTTAAAGGCGCCAAAAAATCAGACTGTGACAGTTCCAAAACAGGAAACTGTGGTTGAAGGAGCGGCAGGTGAAACAGCAGGTGGAGGTGGAGCAGCCAAGGTCGCCGAGAAAGAGGATCACGATGTGGACTACCATCCGCCTACAAGGTATGGCTGCTTGTGGAAAATGCTCGATTTAACTTTGCTACTTCAACTGCTTGCTCATCGTAAACGAATTTATAAACCTACCCAACCAAAAACCTGCAAAATTCATCACAACTAACAGAAGCCTCACCTGTACTAACCTTTGATCTAAGCTTAACCACATGCTTTAGCTTAAGATAAAATAACCATCTAAGAACCTTACTCACCTGCCAACTCCTAAGCTAATCCTGAATTTCTGCTTTAACCAACTAACCTTGCTACCGAAAATAGTGCTGCCTAAATCGATCCCGCCTCCCAGCTATAAACCAACTAATATTAATACTGACAACCAGCAAAAGAAAAAGAAATTAACCACGTTCCTGTAATGAAAAACGACATCGAGCAATCCTTTACCCAAAAATTTAACCCGATTAATCCCAGCTTTAAACTATTTCATCAATATATAATGAAAATATCACCGATTGCAACCCATTACCTTTGATCCCAACAATATCTCTCCCCACGGAATACCTATTGAATCCAAACAACCACTCCTAAACCCAAGATGATCAATGAAAGAAATCCTATAACCCATCTGATCCTATTCTCATTCGTCCTTGCACGTAACCTTTGCTAAGGTCTTGAATCCCATGCGAAGTCTTCACCAGTTGTAACCTACTAACATTGATCCCAACGATAACCCTGCGAAATGCCATGACTAATGGATTTACTATATCAACCCGGCAGTGAACAACACCTAACCCAATTCCCCCAACAAAGAACCCAAAATCCAAAGATGATCTGTGTTCCTATAATTCAAGCTACCTGGAGACGATTGTGCACCTGTTCAAGGGCAACATTGGACCCGGTCTGTTCGCCATGGGGGATGCCTTCAAGAACGGAGGTCTACTGGTGGCCCCACTTCTAACCATTGTGATAGCGGTGGTGTCCATCCACTGTCAACATGTCCTGGTGACCTGCTCCAAGAAGATGCGGGATCTCAAGGGAGATACTGTGTGTGCGGATTACGCGCAGACGGTGGAGCAGTGTTTCGAGAATGGTCCACCCAAGTTAAGGGGCTGGTCCCGAACGATGGGACGTCTGGTGGACATATTCATCTGTGTGACCCAGTTGGGCTTCTGTTGTATCTACTTTGTGTTCATTAGCACGAATCTGAAGCAGGTGAGTTGTGGTTATGGAAACAGTGGATGAGATGAGAGGAAACTGAAGATGGGTTACATTTTCGAAGATCCTGCAAGCCTACGACATTGACATGAACGTCCATCTGGTGATGCTGCTGGCCTTTGTGCCCGTGCTCCTCAGTTCACTGATCACGAACCTGAAGTGGCTTACCCCCGTCTCGATGTTCGCAAATGTTTGTATGATCCTGGGACTGGCCATTACCCTGTACTATGCTCTAAAGGACGGACTGCCGGAGGTGGAGGAACGCGCCCTCTGGACGAACGGCTCCCAGCTGGCCCTCTTCTTCGGCACCGCCATCTTTGCCTTCGAGGGCATTGCCCTGGTGATGCCGCTGAAGAACGCCATGCGAAAGCCACACCAGTTCGAGCGACCCCTGGGTGTGCTCAATGTGGGCATGTTCCTCGTCTCCGTCATGTTCATGTTCGCCGGATCCGTGGGCTATATGAAGTGGGGTGAGCAGGTCGGAGGCAGTTTGACCCTTAATCTGGGTGATACCATGTGAGTGAGGGGCCTCTGGGGTTTGCTACTTAGATCATCCGAATCCATGGAACTTTTGGTCATCCACAGACTGGCTCAGTCCGTCAAACTGATGGTCTCCGCTGGAGTTCTTCTTGGTTATCCACTGCAATTCTTTGTGGCCATTCAGATTATGTGGCCCAGTGCCAAGCAAATGTGCGGCATTGAAGGACGATCGCTGATCGGAGAGCTGGGCTTCCGCACCTTTATGGTCCTGGTGACTCGTAAGTATCCGCCTTGAGGGACCATTTTAAAATGGGGAAACTCACAAGGTTCTCCTGCAGTTGCCATCGCGGAAATGGTTCCGGCCCTGGGACTTTTTATCTCGCTAATCGGAGCACTATGCTCAACGGCTCTGGCCTTGGTCTTTCCACCCGTCATCGAGCTGATCGCTAGGAGTGAGCTCAACAAAGGACCGGGCGTCTGGATTTGCGTAAAGAACCTCGTCATCCTGGTGTTGGCATTACTGGGCTTCTTCACTGGCTCCTACGAGAGTCTCAAGCAAATTGTTAAGCACTTCGGGGAGGAAGAGGTGCACTGAGGAGATACATCATTTTAGAGGAATTTTCGAAAGCTTGGGATCCCCATCAACGACCTCACGAGTGGAGAGTGGACCTGAACCTCGCTGAAGACAATCATTATTATATCGAACATTAAATACTAGAGAATCTTCCAAATTTAGTTTCGAACTACCCAGAGATCGTCTTCACAATACTATCATCATAAAAGAGCTGACGATCAACAATAATCAACAAAGGATCATCAACGATTATTCACCCCCCTTGCCAAGGAATCTAATTGAACGTCAGAGTTCCAAATTTTAAGTAAAAAAGATGAGGAAACAGTTAAGACGCCTGAGACGAACAATACAGGAATAAGAAGCACAAGATCATCAGTATATAGTCGATAGTCGATCAAACCTCAATATCAAAGCTTTAGTTAAAGTTAATGAAAAATCGAACCGCAAGCCATAACAAATAATGTAAACAGAATCACCAAAAAACAAAAATCAGCATCACAATTGAAAACATTATGGAGCGATATAATAAGTACCTACCTTAATTACTTACATACATAAAAACATAACATGTTTGCGAATTTATTATCAAAAAAAATACCCATTTATATACATAAATACATATCTAAGTGCCTATTTTTTAGTAAGCGTGCAGCGCATTTTACTTATTATAATTGATTATTTTTTTTATAGATATTAAGTGAGAATAAACGATGCGACGTTCGTTTTGACGTCATCGCAAAATGACAAAAAATTGACAGATATGATTTTTGGGGTTTCAAGTACTTGAAAAAACAATGCTTTGGATTATTGTTGAATTTATTGGGGAAAGAAAATATCAAGAGAATAGAAATAAGGAAAAAATATGTTAAGTATTCATAAAATACTGAAATAAATATACTAACCCCTTCTCTGCGCTTCTCAAGGAATCCACATAGGTCAATTCGAACCATACGCGTTGTGGTAGTCAAATTATGCTTAATCATGCTAAAACATGCTTAATCATTCTTAACCACGTTATAATACTGAATCTCAAATCGAATGCAGGTTTTCGCCAAGAAAAATCGTGCGAATAATAGTTATAAAATAAATAAGATGAATACAAAAAAAGTTGCGGAACGGGTTCTTTGAGAAGTATTAAGCTGGCAGCGATTATAATTTCGCTCCAATGCTTCAAATTAGTTTTGACATTGACCTCGTTTCGAAAGAATCCATAAATTGTATTTCGAAGTATATCGTATTTCAACTTTCGCTTTCATCTGGAGGAAACTGGTTAAGAGCCATACCGGGAATCATATCTCGGGTTCTATCTCCCTGTATGGGAATTACACTAATCTAATCCGATCCGAACCAAATCAATCTAATCGAAACCGTTTTGCCAACGACCTTCAACTCAGACGATGAATGGAACTGCGGGCAATGTCGTTGGATATGCATAGCGGAAGTCAGGGGCGTCCGAAAATAGGGGTACCAATAAAATATTAAAATCATAGATTATATATACATAAATAAGCGTAAAATAATAAATAAGTAATTTTAAAAATATATTTTTGATTAATTTTAAATATTTTGTTGGAATACCTTTGAAGATCTACGACCGAAATAATATTTTAACTATCTTGTTATAATCTAAAAGATATATTAACCCTGGGCGGCGTCCCTGCCGTTCGTTATGCATTTGTTTTTAGTACCCCTTATATAATCCAATTGCTGAATTCCGTAAACATCGATCGATCGATCGATCGACCGGTTGATTGGTAAAAGTGAGATGCAGCAGCATATCGGAGAACTTTGATTCCGTGCAATTCATTTAACCGGCGCTTCTTCAATCAAGGCGGTAAATTTCCGTGCGTCTTCGATTGGATGGCCCCAGGGGGCTGCTGGGGGTTAAGGTAAAGGTGTAACGATCACGAATGCGGTGCGCTCAACGATACATATAGTATTTGTAATATTCATGCTACGCTTAAGAATTCGATGCGATGGGCACGTGCGGGTTTAAAATCAAGTCGAAAACCGAATTCCGGAACACGGACGGATCCTTGAACCTGATCGAACCACTTCCTGCCGGTGGAAACCCCCGACCACAACCCTTTTCTTTATAATACACATGTATATCAGTACCCATTGTCATGACGCAATCAGCGTTACGAATCCAACATTGTACTCTTAAAATACACTTGAATAGCCGACAGAGAGAAAATAAATAAATTAACTATCTTTGAATGATGAATGACAACATTTTTACTGCCCATAAATGTACGGAGAAGTCGTACCTATAAATAACTAGAGATTGTTTAGGTTTTTTTTACAAAACCTATTTATTTGGGAAAATAAATGGATAAATTTTAAATACTCGGCTTCTGGGCCACATTTTAAATAATAATAACTATCTAAAAGCTCGTTCGCTTGTAATCTTATTATAAGTATATATTACTTTTCTTTTTATAAATAGACTTACTACACACTAATTACTTCTGGTAGATCACGTGCCACAAAACAATATAAAATTAATTTCTATACAAATTCCAATTACGTTTTATATAATTTCCGAATGTAAATAATAAATAAATAAACTAACATTGCATGACGACCATAGATATTAAAAGTAGAGCAGTATGTTTCGTGGTTTCTAGTAATGATTACAATAACCATGTTTAGATATATATACTTTGGGACAATGTATTTTCTTATAGATCAGTTAAGCGTTTTAAGTACATCAGTGAATGTACAATATCACGATATTTATTTGCTTTATATGAAATGATTGACTGCATTTCTGTCTAGCCAAGGTACTAACTTTATAAAGAACAGAAAGGTAAGTTGAAAGCAGATTTTTCCGGTAAGCTCTGTGTAACATGCCGCATTAATTGCTTCAACAATTAGCATATTTATATCAAAGACTTTTGCAGTGATAGAAGTTTAAAAAATAATTGATTTGACAATAGAATAAACCACTTTAACTTGCTTAGAACGAAAATTCATATTTTTCTTGGGTAAACAATTAATAAAATTAATTTGAATTGGTTAGAAACTAAATTCAATTAATTTGCTTTAAAAAAGATAAAAACCCTATTAAATAAGTTTTTTTGTTTGCCTTACTAGTCTGATCTTTAACTTTACGAAGTATTCCTCTGGAATTAAAAAGCTTTCAAGGGGGTTTTTCTGTACTTTACTTCTGTTGAGCTCGGAATACTAAATGTTCATTAAGCTCTCGATTGGTTTTGATGTTTTATTTTGCCTGTTAATAGTCTTAGCTATTAAATCAAGTGCTTTAGGTAGGGATTAGAATTATTCAGTGATCCATGACGATCTTTTATCGATGAGTGGCTACCTGCTATTTTCCACCTCCCTTCGGTTCAATGCATTTCCACGGTAATTTTCCACTCACAAGTGACAAGTCCTCGAGGGAAAGTGAATTCGAAATCACGTTGAGTCAGCCAGACCAGTTGCAAATAAGGCTTTCAAAACATTTATCAATAATAGGATCGGAATAGATCTCACACTCCCTCAGTTTCCCACGCATCTTAACCCCTTGTGTGCTGCGGAATTCGCTTATTTCATTATTTGTGAAGAACTTGTTGTGATACTTCGTATATTTTTTAAAAGGGTAAGGAATTCTTTTTAAATATATATATTTTAGTTTAAATTAAAATTAAAATTTAGTTCCAGCAGTACCGCCATGGTAAAAATCTCGTTTTTAAGCAACAAGTTCCATGTAAACCCATAAAAAGTGAATTTAATTGGAATATCATATGCGCTTTTCACTCCGAAATGCAATCAAATAAAAGGGGGATACTTTTTGAAACGAGTGGAAACAGGGGGTTAACGTTATGCGCATTTTTGCATTGCTCACACAGACAGACGCCCGCTCTTTATTTTTCTATTTTTCGTATTTTCGCTTTCCGACTTTTGCCGCTTGCAATTTTGCTATTCGCTTCTGTTGGCCAACTCGAGCATTGAGTCTGGTTTGAGTTCTTGCCGCGAGCGGTCCTATTTTTTTGCCATTTAGCCATTTTGCGATACCCCGGCGATACCTCGACGATACCTCTATTCGCAGCCATCAACAGGTGAACCCCGCTTGTCGACTGAACAAATAGACATTTAATACGTATCGCTTATCGGTGTTCGGATTAATTAAAGCTGCGGAATCTGTGCACAGAACATAAAATAAATATGAAATGCATAACTCCCACACTCCGCACTCCGCACGAAATGTGAATAATTAAGTACTGTGGCCTTGGCGGGTTAATTTCCCACTTCCCGGTTGTTAAAAATGTTTTCTTAACTTAAGTACCCGCGAGAGTGCGCCAACAATTAGTTTTTATTTCGAGTGTGTGCAACAACAAATTAGACTTAAAGCTCGTTAAGCAGTGATCAGGGATTATTATTTTTAAATATTGTGTTAAGATGTGCTTTTAATATCAACAGGGCCTCACGTTTATTTTGGTTAATATTTTGGTTACAATCTGAAATATTTTCCCATGTCTTGGACTGTTTTTTTAGAAACTATATTTTAAAAATCAATATTGTAGAACCAAAATATATAACAAGATTTTTTAAGCTAAAATGCAATTTGAATAAATTCGAATTTTAAAATATTAAACAACAAAATTCGTATGTACATACAAAAAAATATTTTGAAATACATTAATTTTTCACCTGACCCTTTCGTTAGTTGATGGGAGCTATAGGATATAGAGTTCTGAACAGGTCGTATAAAAGCCACATATAGATGTACATTTTTCTTTTTTATTTTTCCAAAGAAAATTCCCTAAACGAATCGATAATGTTTTCATCTTCTTATTTTTGATTAGCTCTGACATTGATATAAACGAGTCTAAAAGCGATTTGAATTATAATGAATTAAACGTATTTAATTGGCATTCAGTGATTTATTTGACTTAATTAACATATGGTCAAGCAATTATCATGCGGCAGCGTATTTATTGCTATGAATTTCTGTTAATTTTTTATTGACGGCTTGTAGAAAACCCTTGAAAAGGTAAACATGAATATCAAATATCAAGATTTCTGATATTGATATTATAATTCGCTTTTTATTAGGTAATTTAAACAGTATGCACATTTTTCCCTAACGACTTACAAAACTGTTTGGAAATGGTGCAAAAACTTTGAAATGTGCGCTTTCTAGGGTTATAGCATGAGTTGGGAGGAAGAAAAACGAAGTTATAGAGAGATTAAGAGGATGCAGTTAAACTTTGAGCTTACTTAATACCAAACACTTTATAGATTATTTTATTTTTAAAGGTATTTATGATGTTAAATATTTTTTTTGTATTACTCGGGTTTTCTACTGTCTGTACCCACGTGTACTTTCTGGGGTTAAAGCATTGGGATGAGGTAGAGAAAGATAATGCCAAAGAGAGGGATAACTGTCTTTAATCACCCTTTCTCTCATTCAAGAACCGTTAAAGCTTTTTTTAGGAACAAGGAACCAAAAAACCCGAAGTCATTTTAAAAATTTTCCATTTAACCCACAGCAACAGCAGCGCAGCGATCAAAAGGCGATCGAAGCAGCCGGCGAAATGGGAAGAACACTGGAAATAACCGGAAGACAGCAGGAGAAGAATGTGGAGAAGGGTCAGGAGAAGGGCGCCGATCCCGAGAACGGGGATCCGGTGCGCAGGCGTGGCCATGAGACCAGCGAACTGGAGGCGGCCACCCATCTCTTCAAGGGAAGCGTGGGCGCAGGCCTCTTTGCCATGGGAGATTGCTTCAAAAATGGAGGATTGGCTGGAGCCACCATCCTCCTGCCCATCATTGCGGTGATGTGCGTCCACTGCGAACGCATGCTGATCCGCGGATCTGTTCTGGCCGTGGAACGGACACCGGGCGTCGATTTCCTCGACTATCCGGAAACGGTGGAGAAGTGCTTCGAGCACGGACCACGCCCCCTGCGCAAAATGTCGCGAGTCATGAAGCTCGTGGTCGAAATGTTCCTCTGCGTCACGCAGTTTGGGTTCTGCGCCATCTACTTTGTCTTCATCACCGAGAACCTTCACCAGGTGGGTTTGATTAAAATACTTTATAAAGCGGGATGAGTACCAACGAAAAAATACCCTCCAGTAGCCTGAAAATAGCTAGATAAACTTTTTTTAAATGTCTACACAGCGAGAAAATGCTTAACCATAAAATAAAATCATTTGAATTCTATGAAACAAGTTTGCTCCCACCCATTACGATATTTTAAGATTACTTTAATCATTTCTAAAGTAATCATTTAATCATTTCGATGAAAAAAGTTTGTACCCACCCATTATCATATTTTAAGATTATTTTTATCATTTCAAAAAGTATAAGCATTTAATATTGTTTTTACTCAGCATTGATACAAACGATTATTTTAAGATTATTTTAATCATTTCCAAAATTAATCACTTAATCATTTCCATGAAAAAAGTTTGTACCCACCCATTACCATATTTTAGGATTATTTTAATCATTTTGAAAAGTATAAGCATTTAATGTTATTTTCACTCTGCAAGAGATGTACTATAGACACTAAAAATATTATAAATTCTTAATCTTACAATTTTTAAACGTACTGAACCTTATCGCAATGAGTCTTATGGTTACCCCAACAAATCCCCCTATATTATATTTCCAGGTTCTCCAGCAGAATGGCATCGATATCAGCATGAGCATGGTGATGCTGATCACCCTACTTCCGGCGATGATTCCCTCGCTGATGACCAACCTCAAGTACATCTCACCCGTATCGCTGTTCGCCAATGTGGCCCTACTTTTCGGATTGATCGCCACCCTGGCCATTGCTTTTTCGGATGGACCCATGCCGTCGGTTGGGGAAAGGCACCTCTTCACGGGCGGCGCCCAGTTAGCCCTGTTCTTCGGCACCGCCCTGTTTTCCTACGAGGGCATCGCCCTTATCCTGCCCCTCCGGAACTCAATGCGCAGGCCGGAGAACTTTAGCACCCGGTTCGGAGTCCTCAACTCCACCATGTTCTTCACCACTGGCCTTTTTATTTTCACCGGATTCGTGAGCTATGTGCGATGGGGCGAGGATGTTGCCGGCAGCATAACGCTAAATCTCGTGGTGGAGGAGGTGTAAGTACTCGAATTTACCTAATTCAAGGAACTCTTCTCATAGCGAGTTGATAATTTTAACCTATTGGTTGATTTTATTACAGATTTTCGCAGGTGGTGAAAGTAGTCGCCGCCTTGGGCGTGTTCCTGGGCTATCCCATCCAGTTCTTTGTCATGATGAAGATCCTTTGGCCCCCACTCAAGCGGTCCAATAATTGTGCCCAAAAGTATCCCATTACCATGCAAGTGTGCCTGCGTTTTGTCATGGTGATGATGACATGTAAGTTGGTTTAAAAATTCATAAATTTAATTCTTTTCCATATTAATATCATATCATATCATATGACAAAATTTTTCCTTAATCAAACAAAATATTTTAACGAATTTCAATACTATTAATGGAATACTTCTTACATTTTGAATGGAATAGCTATGTGATATAGTTCTTTGATATACTTATATTATGTGGTTTGGGGATAATTTTCTGTATAGAACTTAAAAAAAACCAACTATACTTTAATCCATTTTATAATCCTTGTTCCAGTTGGGGTTGCGCTGGTCGTTCCCAAGCTAAATCTGTTCATCTCGCTGATCGGGGCACTGTGCTCCACCTGTCTGGCCTTCGTGATCCCGGTGCTGATCGACTTTGTGACGCGGGCGCCGGTGCCCAAGGGCCTGGGGGCGTGGTCCTATATCAAGAACATCCTCATCCTGACGGTGGCCGTGCTGGGAATTGTCACCGGCACCTACCAGAGCATCGTAGAGATCGTCAAGGAGTTTAAGTAGGCCTTAATCGCTAGCAAGTATGTTTTTTTTTGTACATAAATAATACTGTCATTCCTGTAAAACTCTATGTGAATGCGTTGCCCTGCTCTATTGTAAGCTTAATTCGTATACCGTTTACTTTTTTCCATTTTTTTGTTGATAGTCTTAAGCTCTGCATTTGTATGTATGTATAGAAACGTTTATTGGGCATTTCAATCACAACAAATTTTACTAAATGATTACCTATGTATGTATATGGCTTTGATTATTTTAAAACCTTAGCCTGAAATTAATTATCGTTTAAATAATATATAAAAAAAAATGTTTATCGTCGATTTTATAAATATAGTGAGATTTATATAAAGTATTAATTAGCTTTCAGAAAACAATGTTTAACATCGCTACTAGCCATTAAGTTTCCTAAAATGTGAATATGCGCTTTTGAAAGCGTACAAATCAATAAAAACAACTACACAACAAATTATTTTTTTAATCAAAGAACTATGTACAGTTTTTAATGATTTAATATTGGTTATTTAAGCTTATTAATTTATTTTTTTTAAGCGGCAGTATTTTTGTGGTATTATACAGTCTATGTGGACGAAAATTGACCTATTTTTCTACATTCCTGGTCCCGAAAGACTCTTCTCCATAAACTTCTTCTTGGCAAAGCATATCCACCACTTGCTGGGCTTGTCATCCGGCGTGTTGAAGACCTTTTCCAGCAATCGTATTCCGGTTTCCTGGCGCAGTTGCAGGAAATACTGACGCATAGTTTCCGGATCGTCGGGTTTGGTGTATATCGCATTCAGGGGAAATCCCGAATCGCCGGGCAGATCGAACCGAGATATAGCCAGGCTATGGAGCTCCTGTTCACCCTGCACTTTGCTTGTGCAGCGGGCCAATCGCTTCAGACATTCGGTTATGTACAGCGTTATGTAGATAAGCACCCGATCCACTTCCGACTGCGATTAGATATGATATAGGGGTTATTTAGACGACAGAATAAGAACAACAGAGAAACAATTTATTGGTTTATACTCTAACATATTATTGAGATAATTCAACAACGAGTTCAGGAGGTTTAAATTATATAATAGAAACAGAACAATTTTTAATAGATTTTTGTAAGATATGTAAATTAATTTGTTCATTTACAAAAAGGATATTATTTTTTATGTTGATATCATTTATACAAGTATCATATGCAGTTGAAATTTATCACCAAATTATTGACTTTAATAGATCTTCATCGAATGAAAAGATTTCATTTACGATATATTGCAAATATTTTTCGATTCGTGCTGATCATTTCTCAATTAAATTTAATTGTGAACTAATAATATGGTTTCGTTTTATATTAGTAATCTTTTCTTTGTTCAGTTACTAACCTTAACTTCATATGTACGGAAGAATATATTTGACTTCCAGTAGTACAGTGACTCATCGATGATATCGTTGGGAATATCAACGTTGGGCGCTGGTCCTCGGACTTGAGTTCGTAATGGAAGGATGGCCATATTGCCCACCGATCCTTGGAAGTCCTGAAGCTCCGAGTGAAAGGCCTGATAAAAAAATAAAGGCGGTTTGTAAGTTTAATTTTCAGGCAAACATGACTCATTATTCTGTATACTTCTTTGTTATTGTCCAACTTACTCACCGGCATTTTGCTTATATTTTTTCTTCTTCAATTTCAAAGCCAATGAATAATAAAAATATATTTTTTATCAGTACTTCTTAGTGATGTGAAAACGTTATCTTTTTTAAAGTTGAATAAACGAACCAACGGCGTTCCTTCACACTAGTACGTTTTGTGATCAAGTATTCTAGTATTTAATGCGGAGTGAATAACCGAGTTTGCTACCATGGTTTGAGTCCACGGCTAAACATTCTGCAGTATTAAGAGAATTGAACGTGAGATATTACTTAACCATTTTCTAAGCAATAAACAATTTAAATATAATAATATAATAAAACCTACAAGATTTACAAGTTTTGAAAATGAAGAACCCTCGAAAGAAACGCCAGGAAAAAGATATACGACTTTGCCAAAGAACCTGCAAAAGGGTTAATACTCGGAAAAAAGCTATAAAAAAAACCGTTGAAAAAGATTTAAAAAAAAACCTTCAAAATGTGGAGCAAAAATCATCGCAATAAGGCTAGCAAAAAGGCCAGCAAAAAGCCAAGCCAAAAGCCAAAAAATGTACAATCAAAGCGGTCAAAATTTAGATTTTAAATTACTTTAATTTATGTTTAAAAATAAAACAGTACTTTATTCTGGTTTTTTATTTAAAATTAACGTAGATCTCGCCAAAAATCAGATTGGCTGAAGCGGTTGATTGCTTTTGAGTTAACTAGTTTAGCCAAACTAACTAACTAAACAACCGAAATTTTTATTTGTGTTTACTTCTGGGTATCTAAAAATGTCGATTCCAATCGAATTGGCATTTACGATCTTTGTCCAAATATCTGTTTACCACTTTACTGTATATTACCTTCTAAATTTGGATATACTTTTTTGCTTTTGGACAGCAGGTTTTCTTGAGAAAATAATCACGGGCATTTGTGTTTCTGATTTTGAAATGTTAATTTATTTATTTATTTATATACTGTTTACAACTAATGGTAAACTACTTGCTGACAGTGGGCATGAGATATTTTATCTGTAGGCCTTTAGCTTATATGAAATTGTAATATTTTAAATCGTCACAAAACTTATCGAAAACCGATAACAAACGATAGCAAATAGCAGCTAGAGATGGCCCCAAAATCAATTGACAGGTGTGTGCACTCGCTAACTTAGCGGTGTCACTCGCCTGACATTTTAGAAAGACCATTTTTTTTGGTATTTTAAGAAACGGTCACACCAAACGGCATTACCTACAGATAGTTTCGCGGGTCACACTGAGCTGTGTTGTTGCTTTTGATGCGTTGCTGAATTCGGTTCGAAAGTGAATAAGTTGAATATTCTCAGAAATCAGCCATCGTCGGCGTTTCGTGCGTTTATTTACCTTTTTTTGCGCCCAACTCCTGTGTTTTGTTTTGTTTTTTTTTTCCAATGGTCTGCCTGTTGCCTGCCATTCACACTGAGAGAAAATAAGGCCTACGATAATGCGGGCGAAGCGGTGGAATTTAATTGCAAATCGCATTTTATCCTTGGCTGATTGCGGTTTCCTTTTCGCCGTTGTTGTTTTTGTTGCTGTGTGCAGCAAATAAACTCGTTTCACGCGCTAGTGTGTGTGTGTGTGTGTGGAGTGCGTGCGTGTTGGTTTGTTTGTTTGTTTGCGCGGCTTTTTTTTTGTGATTATTGTTTTTGTTATTATTGGATGCAAATTTGACAAAAACTGACAATCTCAAGGAACTCACCAAACAAGCAGCTACAGTTGACGCAGAAGGTTGTAAGGTAAGTTAATTATATTGTCAAAATAAGTTACAAACAGGGTTTACATATATGACAGTCCAGAAAGCTATCTTATTTATATTTTAAAAAGTATAGTAATAAAACAGGCCCTTGACAGTCGAGTGAAATGCAGTGCACTGAAAAAATCTTGGAGAATATGAATGAACTTTTTTCACAAAAATATCTAAAGTCCCCATATTGAATTGGAAAAAATAATATATAGTAATTAAACTACATGAAATAGTTTATCAATAATTTCCTTAAGACAATACTGAATAACTATTGCAAATTGTAAAGTTTTTCTTTAAAGTATATCCCTATAGCTATAAGGTTTAGTCCTACATTACATTTTAAATGCTGTGATTTTAGAACCCTAAATTTTGGTTCTTAAATTATGAGCTTAAGATAAACATTAAGCAAGGGAGACAAAAAAGATAAGATTATTCAGTGGGCTTATTCATTCTCTCAGTTTCTACTACACTAAGTATAACCAAAAAAAAAAATTGTATTATACTTAAGGAGAAAACATGTGGATTTTCTAAATCCAGTTCCAAATTATTTCCAAAAGGTAAAACAAAGAAACCAGTTAAAATCCCAAATGGCAATATGTAAATAGCTTCAGTTAATGCATTTTTGGTGCCTTAAATGTAATAACATGTGGGAATGATATTATTTTCTCTGCGTGCAGAGAAAGAAAGAAAGAAAAGGCAAGGCGAGCCAAGAAATGATGACAAGAAGACGAGGCTTTGGCTCTTGGCCCGACTTCCAAATCAAATGGAATTTAGCCGGTTTCCATAAAAAGCAGCTCAGACAGGCGGGAAAGAGAGGGATTCTCGACTGAGTGGGTCAGTTGCAGTGGCAGCGGCTGGCGAGGGTTAAGCGGCCTTTCTGAGGGGGGTTAAGGCGGGACGGGGAGTTGCGAAAGTTCAGTTGCGCGTTTCTTTTGCCTTTTCTTTTGGGGCGTGGCCGCCACTGCGATGCCACAACAATGAACTCCGAACTGGCTTTAACCTCGGAATGGATATGGATGCACTCTATAAGCACCGGTTCCAAATCGGTTCCAATTCGATTCCGTGTTCCATATGTGTCTGTTCCTTGATTTCTTTTGACAACCACTTTTTTTTTCATTTTATTTACTACTTTATATCTAAATAGAGTTTGTAATTTTAGAAAGTGTACTTATTTAGTCCATAGAATAATAATAATTTGGTGTCAGAACCTTGTATGTTAAAGGTTTGCGATCGTCACGCTATTTTTCCTTGTCTACATTTTTTTTTCGATTTTATATATGTACAAAGATTGTATCTACTATTTTAAGCATTTGATTATAAAATAGATTATTTGGAAGCCATTTTTTTAGCATTTGTATTAAAACAACATTTTATAAACTTAAATACTTTGGAAAAAATGTTTTTTTTTCAAATTATCGAAATTTTTGTACTTATGTTTCTTTATTCTAGCTTTGTAGCGTTTTATATTTAATAAAACTAGATTCCGGTTTGCCTCTTTCACTTACATATGCCCACTTGTACTAAAATGCAGCTAAATTGAGTTGAAAATCATAAAGAAAATCAGCATCTTAGAAGTGAAAAGCAGATTGTAATTACTGCATAACGGCAGTGAATTTCCGCCATCTGGTATGACGTCCAAAAGTAGTTACTATTACTATTGGATTGGGCAACAAAACCCATTCCCAGCGACTGGAATTATGTAAATTGCTCAAATTGGCATCACTGGGAATGGCAAGGCCAGCGAATGAATAGCCAGGCTAAATACACAAATAAACCAGCGAATATAAAAAGCCGAGATACATATTTAATTATTTACCCGAGAACTTGTTCAGGGCTTATATTACCCGCAGTCCGCTGTTCTTTTTATTGTATTTCTTTTTTATATATCTTTTTTTCGGGCTGCGAAATTTCAAACGCGAGTGGAACGTGTCTGAGATCAGAAAAAAAGGGCGAATAACAAAGGAAGGCGGAAAAAAAGCAAAGCGAAGTTCAAGACGAAAATCAACGTTTGACTTGGGTTATGAATACATATTGCCATTTATTCACTATCTCAGGAACGAGTTAAGTTTAAGTGCAAAGAACGGAAAAAAAATATCTAGAAAAAATAATGTTAAAATGCTTATTCAAAGCTCTAAATTGTAAACTATAGTTAAACCAAATTAAAAGGCAGGTGATTTTACAACCTTATTTATGTAACCATTTTTTAAAGATTGAAAAAAATAATGTCAAACTGATTATTTTAAGCTCCAAAATTTGAACTCTAGTAAACCAAGCTAGGAGGCAGGTCATTTTACAGTCTTATTTATTTAACCATTTTTTTACTCTTGAAAAAATAATGATAAAATGCTTATTTTAAGCTCGAAATGTTAAACTCTAGTTAAATCAAATTAAGAGGCAGGAAATTTTAAGATCTCCTTTATGTAACCATTTTGTAAAAGCTTGTAAAATGTTAATTTATATTATTTAAATCTAAACGATGTTGTATTTAATTTATATTCAAATTAGTTCATGGGCAATAAATGCAGCAACTTTCACGCTCAAACTGTATTTTATTAGCCATTTGTCGCTTTTAATTAATGGCTAGCAATTAAAATAACTCTAAATGGTATTGATCGATAGTCGTGTATTCCAATATCAGTTTTAGAGCATTTTCAAGTCGATTTTAAGCGCTACTTTTCACTTCCTCTGTCTTTTTTCTATGCTTTTTACAAACTTTTTGTTATTTTTATGTTTGCTAAATTATTGCATTAGGTGGGCTGGATATTACTGGCTCGAATTTGTTGATTTTCCTTCGCTCGATTGTTGTCATGGCCTTATATTAATTTGTTGCCTTAGCCGGCTCACCTAACAATTGTTTCTTTTTTGCCGGGCTTTTTGTTTGCTTGAGCTGTTTGCTCCAAGAAATGAGCTCAGTTTAAGTTGCAGACTCTCAGCCCACGTTAAAGGTATTTAATTAATTATTCCATGGGGACTTGGGCGCCACTGCACAGAAAATAAAGATATTTAATAGGACATAGAGCTGTGACAAGAAAAATATTGAATTTTCAAAAATCGTGAAGATATTTATTTAAATAAAAGGAATTCTGTCTGAAAAGAAGTATAAATATGTGAATATAATAATAATCAAAATACTTTAATAAATATTATACAAAAAATACTATTACTAAAATTAAAAGAATTCAGACTGGAAAATAAATATTTTTCATTCAATTCAATTCAGTTATATTTTTAAAAAATTCGAATTTATACCACAAAAACGTTCTGTTATTTGCCTCGTCTGCGGACAGCTCGTTTAAACATCAACACAACATTGGCAAAGAATTAAATTGAAGCATAAAACTCTGGTTTTGGCCTGCAGTTTGTGTGTCAACAAATGGGCCAACAGATGTGGACACTTACACTGCCTTCCATCAGATTGCTGACCAAGCGAAATGAGTGGGATGAAACTTGATTTTGCCGGCACTTTTATTTGCCCAGGGGGTTTCACATTCGAAGGCCCGTTTTTTTTTTATTTTGCATCCTCGGTGGGTGGCATTCCGTTCCTGAGAAGTTTATTTGCTCGTCGGGCATTAAATGGCGTCGCATCAAGTGCAAGATTGATGACGGCGTTCTGGGGAATCGTATTTGGGAACCCATCTTCCACAGCTCCCCACTCCTCGAATTTCACTCCTCGACAAAACAAACGAAAAAGAAAAAAACAATAGCGCTTGTTGTGCAAAAAACCCCATAGGAATTATCCAGAATCGCCTTTGAAGATCTTGTTCCCGAAAGTCCAAAAGTCTCGAAAGGGGCTCTTCCAATTTCCGCAAGCCATGGAAAAGTATGGGTGCCTCTTTTGTTCTCTTTTATTAAGTTTTAACACTCATTTAAATTTACACTTTTTACTTTAATAATTTTAGTAATTTTAGACTATTTTTTTAAATGTCCTAGACCAGTATCAATTTTTTTTTACTTATTTTTTAGTTTCTCTTTACTTTTAATAATTTTTTCTTTAATAATTTTAGTAATCTTAGACTATTTTTTTTAATGTCCTAGTCCTAGTCAGTATAAATTTTTTTTTTACTCTTTCTTTTAATTTCTAAGCCTATTTTTAAAACCTAAGCCACATATTTTGTTAAATATTTAAGAAACTTTTTAAAATCTCGCCTTGTATTTTTATCACTTCCCTCCAGACACTTAAAATTTTATTTTTCCAGTTTGAGTGGAGAAACCTACGCTTGTGTATTTTAATTGTTTCCTCGTTCCCATTCAATTATGTTTAATTTTGGAAATTTTCAAATGGAAAATTTAACGAGCTTCCGTCTCGTTTTAATATTTTTCGTACTTTAATGATTTAACACTCTGTGACCCACTGTGCCGCATTTCCACGGGCCGCCAGCATATGTTTTGTTCTTCTGGCCCCTTCCATTTTCCCTGCTTTTTTAATGTGTTTTTCCATTTCACACTTTATGGTGTTGCAGCTGGTTGGGAAAAGAGTGGAAATGGTGGAAACGGTAGAAGCAGAAGCAGAAGCATTTTCCACCGCTGCACATGTTTTTATTTCAATTTCCCTCCCTGCAAAAAGTGCATTGCCAATATTGTTTTCTCCCCCGTTTCGATGGCTTTTCTCTCTCTATCTCTCTTTGGCTCCTCCCTCTCTTTATCAGACAGCTCCTTTTCTGCTCCGTCTTTATCCCCCTCCGCCACCCACTCTTCGTCGCTTTGCACATTTGCATCCGACACTTTTTGAAAACCGGACGCACTTTGTCACCGTCGCTGATCTTTAATGGTTCGTCCATATTGGTGTGTGTGAGTGATGAATATGTGGCTGTGCACTGTAAGAAACTGCAGTTAGGTAACCCCATTTCTTTAATTTACTATGTCATATTAAAGCTCTTACTTATGTATAAGTAATCATCAAAAATCTTGTTAATTAATTGTTTTTTATTAGTCAAATGGGCCCAATCCTTCAAATAGTTAATTTTACCAATGAAATAGTAACTCTTACAACAACAAAATACATACAGCCTACTATTTTATGGTAGCTTTACTATTAAATAGTAACCAAAACAACAATAAAATACACATGACTATCTTTAATAGTGGTTAACATTTTTTTTAGTTGCGTAACTATGCGTATTGGTCAATTTTACCCATAACATTTTTTTGTAAATATCGATAACACAGTATTTTTACATTGTAAATTTACGAAAATAGTTTTAATAAAGTCTTTAGGCAGTCTTAAAAATACCAACAATAATAAAGATCTTTTCTCATTGCTGAGGTATAAAAATTGTAAGTATCGATATTCCATATCGAAAAATATTTTTTATAAAGTCTTTAGACAGGCCAAATGTGTAACTTAAAAAATTTTTAAATATTTATTAACAAATGTTTTTAATAAAAAGAATTTCCTCAGTACTTAAAATTATTACAAATGATCTACTGTTGTATTTTTGAAGAGTATTCCAAAGTATTTACTTTCTTTCAACGATAAATCTTTAAAGTGAGGTTCAAAAACCAAACGGTTGCAAAGTCTCTTCAGATTTCCGCACTTTTGAGGTCATTCCAAAATACATTTCTGCAAACCTAGATCAGGTTATAAATCGTAGATCCGTTGGGTTTCTCCGAGTGTACGTGTCATGTGCGACATGTGGCGATAGTTGGAGGCGACACCTTTGGCAACGGCACCGGTGCTCCCATTGCAGTGTCACCATGTCGTTCCATTTCGCCGCTTTCTAGTCCCAAGTTCCATTCTCTATGATGTTCCCTATGCCATTCACCAGATACAGTCGTACATATGTGGCATTCCCTATAGTCCCTAGCCCATAACCATAAACGCACATTCATAATTCTCACAATGGGCAGCGCAGCATAAATGCAGACAATAATAAACAATACCAAAACAGTCGCTTCCGTTTTCCGGCCGTAAACAGTGCAAAAACAAAAAGACAAGGGAAAAAAGCGTAGTTTTTTGTTGCCCTTTTTTGTTGCTGATGTTGTTATTGTTGTTGTGGCGGCTGAGGGTTCAACAAACCCCCACATTGACCCCTGTTCGCCCCTGGAATCCACGCACTTTGCGTGGGACAGAGATGGCCTTCGTTTTCATCTTGGGGCTTGACTTTAATTAAACGCATTGCACAAAGTTGAATTTAATTGAATCAACAAACTAAATAAATTAATACAATCACGCCCACCAAAAAATAAAACCAAAGATGTCATGGAAATAGATACAATTGTTTTATAAAAACCAAACAATGGATTCTTATTCTTAAATGCTACATTTTGGTAGCTATTGATAAAATTAAATGCATTCGGGTTGAAAACAATATTACATCTTTTAGTCTTCTTATTCATATAACATATATGTTATTCGTTTTGCGGTTTAAAAACTGCATTGAAAATATATTAATAATAATTATAGGTTTGCATAATGTTTACTTTATTTTACTTGTAGTTTTTTTTGCGATGAATGTGGATGTAAATTCGCTTTGTTTTCTGCGTGTTCCGTTAATGAAGTCATCCAGTCAAATCAAGTTTTGTTGTTTCACTTTGCCTCACTTTACTTTGAATTACTTTACCCCCCACACAGCCACATACTCACAAAAACAAAAGCCATACAAAAATAACAACAATAAAACGTACACTGAAATAAAATTTAGTAACTGCAATATTGTATTATTTTATAAACATAAAATAAATCTTAAAAGTTTTATTCCTGGTGATATCCAAATTGAATAAAAAATTACTCAGCTAACGAAAGTGCTGTTTCCAAGATAACACACTTTTTTTGGTTATGTAGTTTTAATGAATGGTCCGATTTAAATAATTTATATTAAGAACAAAGTCGCATTTAAATTTTTAGAATATATTAAAAAATGTGAGCGCTAGACAGGTTTTAGCGTCTTGCGCTGCGCAAAAAGCTCAAGAATCTACATTCCAAATCCCAACATTCTAGCTTTTATAGTTTCCGAGATCTCAGCGTTCATATGGACGGACAAACAGACGGACATGGATCAAAAATATATGTACTTTATAGGGTCGAAAACGCTTCCTTCTATCTGTTACATACTTTGCGAGGAATCTAGTATTCCCTTTAACTTTCTTTAATATCAATCTGTAATTAGAATAACACCCCAAATATGATCATGAAGTGGTGTAACATTATGTTACATTACATTATACTATATAACATTATACTGTATTAAATTATATTATATTATTTAACTTTTTTACAATCAAACAATTATTTTTCCCAGTGCACGACAACAACTTGGCCCGCTGATTGTGGTACTCGCTTTGTCTTCGTTGTAGTCGTGTTAAATGCAATTGCTTTGATGTTACTGCCTTTTCTGCTGCCTCTGTGATGACATCACGCATTTGTTTGCATTTGCATTTGCCTGGCACTCTTTCTGCAATTTCCCCCTTGATTTTTGTTATATTTGCCACAAATGATTCATAAATGGTGTCCCATTGTTGTTAGTTACTTCAATTGAACTCAATTGGTTGGAGATGAGCATCGGCGAGTCGAGGGACTGAGAATTGCCTGAAATTGTGTGTTAATTAGATTTCTTTTTTTTTTGTATTTTCCCAAAGACGCTCGAGTGTAGTAACTTTTACCCCATTTTTGGGTAATTCTCTTCAAGTCATAAGCATAATTAACAAGCCACTTGACACACAGAAAGGCCCCCACATAACCCCATCGAAGAAATAGGATTGAAGATCTAGAGGTGGCCTGGAAATCAGGTCTATTAATTAATTTGGTTCCAGCCGTTGTTTTTCGAATATGTAATTGAAGACTTATTAAGAAGATTATTATTAACTGAAATTTTAAAATTATTATTATTAATTGTTTATTTAATAATATGTTATATATATTTTTTTTATATCTTTAAATAGTAGATATTTTTCTTAAAACTGTAATGACAAATATGTGATGACATATTTTAAAAGATTCTTAATTCATTTGGTTCCAGCTGTTGTCTTTATGTAATATATAAATATTTCATTTTTTATCTATAAAAAAAATGATAATTTAAAACTAAAACTAACTAAATTATAATAATTTTACTTCTATACTATATAAATTTTAAAAGAATGTTTTTAATTATTAACAATTTTCTAAGATACTTAAATTAATGTAAATGGTTTCAAGTTCCATCTGAGATTAGATTTACGTTCAAAATTCTTAACGAATATTACTTTTTCGTGACTTTCATACTTATACAAGATTCCTTTGTTTGCTGTCATCTTTGTGAGTTTTTTTGTTTGCTGGCCTTTTGACAGTCCCAAGTGGCGCCCACAATTCACAGTTACCCTTCTCTTTGCGTGGGTGGAGTTTTGAACATGTTAATAGGCCTAAAACTATGTCACAGCAATAGAACAAAAGGGGGACAAGTTGGAAACCCTTTGACAATCATCAACTTTGCGACAGGTAAAATAAACGCGACGATAATTTTCACACATTATTTATTATTAAGCGGAAAAAGGGGGCGTCGGTGGGGGCGTGGTGCCAAATGTGGGTTGTAGTTTGCTATTCACAAGGCATGGGCGTCCGACCCCCCTTTCACCACCACTCCCTGCTGTCTCTGTTATTTATTTTTGTTTAATTTTACGCACGTAACTGTGTCGACTGACCTTCGTGAAAAAATAGCTTGCTATTCGGTCTTAAATGAAAATACAGGTGAACTTTATTAATTCGAAAGAACGAAAAGTGTTTCCAAAAAAAATTAATCTTAGTAAAGACCTACATAAATTCATATGGTTTTTTTTAAATATAGGTTTTGTTTCCATTTAGCAAATTATGTTATTTAATTTTGCAAGTTCCACTGTAGTTTATAAAATTTATTTATTCGGATCTGTTTTCTGTTTGCTTTGGTTCCGCTTTGAAGATGAATTTAATTCACAATTTGCAAAAAATAAAATTGGTTTATTTCGGTTTGCATAGATAATTATGTTTGCATATGTGCTCGCAATTGTGTCAGCCATATGAATGTGTCTCTTGTTCGGTTGTTAGTATAAAAATCGTGTTCCACATTTGACTTTTGATATTATTTGATGCCTCCGAAGGTCTTGAGATATATATTTAAGGTGCCCAAATGGGTGAGCATGAGCATTTATTTATGGCTTGTGTTCTCAATTAGCTGTACCCAAGATAAGGTGCGGTAAACCCTTCAAATGTGCTCGCGTTTTCAGAGGATTACACATGGAATCCACAAAGGGCTTAATGAGTTTTTAAGTTTTATTCATATGAAGATAATATAAGGATTATTATGAATCATAGCTCATACAAGATTTTATCAATTTATTTACAATAAATCACAGTTTGTGGTAATTATGAATTTAAAAAAATAACAAGGGAAATCGCTATAGTCGATGGCCTCGACTGTTAGATACCCGTTACTCAGCTAAAGGGAGAGAGATGGAGATATGCTTGCTTGTGGCTAGCGCCACCTAGCCTATAGCGCCCCTAGCGGCTTGATGGCGTATTTGTGAAAACAGCTGATTTGCTACAACATTATTTTAAATAATAACAATATTATAATAAATACTATTTAAACATTTTATAAATAAATACAAATCCTAAGCTCACTTTCATTATCACAGCTTTTTACTTGGTTTTTTTTTGTTATTTGTTTTACTAATTAAATTGTTGTAAAAAAATTAAACTAATGTTATATTTTACCAACTTTACTCAATGGTTATTATTAACTTTTTGTATAATGCTTTTATTTCGACACAGTTCATGACACGTTTTCAAATTTTTCCTTGAACGTGCATTGGAACCACAAGTTGTACTTTTGGGTGTAGTTCCAATTACCGGAAGTTCTTATAAGTATGTTAGATCCAAGGGTCTTAATTCCCTTGTTCAAGTCACGTCTCAAGCTGAATTCCACATTGGCTTATGTACATTTGGCATTTGTTTGGCTTTGAAACAGCAAAATGCCATTAGCAAACGCCCTCGGACCATGCCCACCAGCCCCCGCGAGAAAAAGAAAACTTGTCTGTGGAATGCGTTGGATTTTTGGCACTGAATTGGAGCCAAACTGACAGCAGCCCCAAAATAAGCAAACAAACAAACAGAGTTTTTTGCCAATTGAAAATATTGACAGTTGACCTGGAAATGCACCTTGCATATATCTTTTACACTTTTAATAATCTAGCATTTATAATGATATATTGATCCAAAAAAATTGTTTAAATTACAAATAAACTATAGATAACTAAACACATCTACATATTTACATCAAAAGTAACCTGCTTTTATGAAATCAAATACTAGTAAAAGAATTGGCAGAATACATTCGTTTTTACATAAGTACGGGTTTTGTAAATGCAAAATATCTAACTCTATGTATTTAAAACTAAAACAGTTTCTTATAACACAGGGCCCACACTTATCTTAGTTTTTTTTCCTGTGTACCTGTCGGGGGAGAAAGGGAGGTCTATTTACCAGCTGTGTTTGCTCTCTATAAATAAAGTCAACTAAAAATGGCAAAAATGTATTCATCATCAGAGGGAGCTCATCAGTCTAAAGTCGAACCATTTGTGGGGGATTTCGAGTAAGGTAAGGGGGGGCTACAATAAAACGGGGAGGGTCGTTGATTTTCTGGGAGTTCGAGGGGTTAATGAGGGAAACGGGGTGGCAAAAATAAGGGAAAAAGGAAACGTTAATTGCGTTGACACTCTTTTGTTTGATTATTTGTCTTGTGAGTAGGATGCCTCATCTTTATAGACCCATACCATATTTTTCAGTTCCCTGCCCTCCCGCACGTGCCACACAATGGACTCAGCTTTTAAGTACAGCAGGGGTTAAAATAATGTAGTTTCAGGAGTGGTTAATTTGAAACAAGGAATATTGTTTAATGGGCTGAAAACTAAAAAATTATTTGTACTTTTTTAAGAGTCAATACCGACTTGGGTATACAAAATATGTTTCTTATCGCTCGGAGGTTTTACATAAGGCAAGTTCCGCGGCATATCTCGGTCGACTCTTTTCATGATTTTACGTTTGCCTCTATCTTATCTCAATAAAATTGAAATACCTTTGTTGTTGGCGGTAATAAAAAGCCTACAATAACAAAAGAAAAATCGGAGTAAAAGGAGGTAATTGTGGAACGCATCTGGGGTCGCTTCTTCTGACTCACTTTTGGATTTGAATTGGTTTTTGTTTGGCCCGATCCGACTATTCCGGGCCATTTGAATCACTTTAAAAACGCTTTTGTTGTCTCGCCTTTCTTCGGTGTAATTTATTACACATCTTGTGGATTTTTCTTTAGTTTTTTATTGTTTGTTTTTGACGATGTTTTCCCGTGCCCAGTCACACAAGATGACGTGCCACAGAATTTGAGGGAAGCGAGAAGAAATGAAAATAAAATAAAAGCAAAAGCTAAAATGCATTTCGTAATGTTTTGTTGTAATGATCGGTTGATGTTGATACTGCCCCCAGAGTCGCTCATCATCGTGATTATAATGATGCTACAATGCTGATGATGATGGGGCACCAAAAAAATGCGAAAGAAAAACCGAAGAAGCGTCTAGACGGAAAGCGAAAGTAACGCTCAATGGGCTAAGAAATTGAATTTGGAGGCTGACATGCAACTGGAAAGTGCATGAAAAATTGCACAAGAAATGCCAATAATCGATAGGAGATTTTGCATTGATTTATTATCTAATGTTTCCTATTTTTTAAATCAAAAAAATATGCAATGTAAGCCTGGGCTCTCAGAATATTTTTTTTTATTCTTATAAAATAAAAGTAAGCAAGAGAACGCTATAGTCGATGGCCTCGACTATTAAATACTCTATACTCAACTAAAGGGAGAGGTATGGAGATATGCTTGCTTGTGACTAGCGCCACCTAGCCTTTAGCGCCCCTAGCGGCTTGGTGGCTTATTAGTGAAAACAGCTGATTTGCTGCATGTGGTGTGCAATTTCGATTGAATTTGCAATTTGATGTACAAAGTATTAAAAATGTGGGCGCGAGACGGGTTTTAGTGTCATGTTCGTTTGTGGTCGTTATACTAGTGATACTAGTGAGTTATAGTGGCGTGAGTTATAGACGACTCAGCTAGTAATGCTGATCAAGAATATATATTCTTTATCCTTCTACTTGTAACACACTTTTCCCCGGTAACAATATACCGTTTTACTCTACGAGTAACGGGTACTAAAAGTGTTGATAACCGAGGAAGAATATCATATTCCCTTACGTATTTATATCTATAACCCAGTGATATGGGATGTGTTGTGGAATATGTTGGCTTGAACCATTGGAGGTGAATACGTTATGAGCCTAATCAATCAACAATAAACAAATAAATGAAAAATGCGGTCTTTTGATAAGGCACACATACAATCGCAGAAAAAAGACATCCAACAGGTAATAAGTGTGTGTGTGGGAGGGGAAAAAAAAAGAAAGATATCTGTGTGGAGTAGGAGCACTGGGCACTAAAACGTTTCACTTTTATTTTTGGGGCGCGGAAATGGTTGTGTTTGGGGGTATCCCCCGCCTCACATTTTTCGAAATGTGGCCCCCTTTGGCCCCATCTCTATCTCCCGGGCAGTATTTCCCCTCCCCCGAAAATCTAAAGCGAAGCAAACGGAGCTGAAACAGTCCGAATTGGGTCATTAAAAACAAAAGTGGTCGACAGCGTTTAAGTGACGGCATCATGATCATACTATAATCCAGTGGCCTACCCAGGTGGATTTTCGGGGTTAATAGCCCAGCTTAAAAAAAAAAGTTTAATATTTATTAGGTAGCACTTTATTTTCATTAAACTGCTAAACCCCGCATTCAACTTCCAAAAATATATATAAAACTGAATTTACAATAATTTTTTTATGAAAGATTCAATTTTTAAAATTTTTCTTTTTAAATTTTATTATTAAATGGAACAGAAAAGTTGTTAATACATACATGTTTAGTTCCCAAAGTTATAACTAAATATAGTTGTTCCCCCTGTTGAAAAAATCCACCTCACTCCCCTGTTGAAATATGAGACACCATGATCATGTCATTGATAATTCCATAACTTTGGTATCACTGTAGTTGTTGGACCATCGTGTGTGGCGACCATAAAGATGACCGTTCCACATTATGTGACCACATTGGATAACTGGAAAATGGGAACGCACGTTGTTTGCCTGATAAAGTTTTCAATCTATAAAGCGAACGCACATAACCATATATTCATTCATATTACTTCGTATAAATCATTTTTCCCCATTTCATGTCGTTGTTTGATTGATGCTTTTGTTGTTGCTGCTTTTTCCATTTCTTATATGTATGTAGCAGTGCAACTTTATCAGTTACAAGTGCGTAAGTTTGAGTCACAAATAATACTGAAAAGGGGGGTCAGTCATTGCATATGACATCATTCGGAAGTTGAGAAAACACTTTAAACAGCACTTAGGCGAACACGGGGATAGTATAACACGTTGGTTTAAAAAAAATAGTTTCAAATAATGTTGAGTAGTAGTGTATGTATTGTATTATTTAACAAAGTTCCAATGATGTGTTAAATAATATCAAAAACTATTTTCGTAATCAGAACTTGTGATCTTATTCATAAACCTGGAATGTGAATATTTTTTATCGTGTATTTTATGTAAAAAATATTAAAAATTCATCACAGCTGTGGAATTTTCCCTCTTTTAAGAGCACGTGCTGGCGCACACACATTCATTTATAATGAGGGAACCCCTGGAAATCCCTTAACAGTGTGCCAAAAACATAAAGTAGAGAAAACCCAATAACAATTACCGGCCAGCTGCCCATGGAACTCCCAAATGACACGGGCATTCCTGGTATTCATTCGAGCGCCCCTTTAATTCCCGCTCTTTTTCTCTCTTTGCAGATGTCCTTGACGAAAAAGGATCCGTCGCTGAGAGTCGCCGCCTCGGATCCGCATCTCGTTTCTCTGGGCGGCGGTAGATTGAGCACCGCCGTTACCATCCACTACATACACATAGGTGAGTGTGAGGTGTGAGTGCGGCCAGTCCTGTGGTTGGACCTCTCCTCGTGACACGGAATTAATAAAGTTTAGACTATTCTCTTCTAGTGACAATCATTTATAGCTAGAGCCTCCTAAAGATAAATACTTGTCATGATTTCAATGCTGATCTACATTAATTCAAAATTTTTTTTTTAATTAAAAAAAAATATTTTTTTATTTGAACTATGTAATTTTGTTGTTGTCTTCCTTACATAAAGTTAAATAATTAATTTTATAAATATGAAATTCACGTACAGTTATATTAAATTTCATAAATATGAAATTCCCGTAAAGTCAAAAACAGATAACAATTTTAATTTAATTTAATTAAATAAATTCCATATCTAAAGTATCTGTGATTCGTGACACGCTGCAAAAGTGTGTCGTGTCACGAGGCCATCTCTGAAAAGTACACTGGACACGCACCGTTACTCGGCTGCGTTCCTCTCCCTCGCACACGTGTCATTTGCGATTTGTTTGTTGCCGCGGCCACGCGTGCGCGTTTTTCCTCTCTCTTGCTCTTGCTTTTTCTCTTTTATGTTTTTTTTTTTTGCCCCGGCAAGGTCACTTGTAAAGCGATAAGCAAAGTACCAAAAAAAAGAAACAGCAAAGCGCACACACAAAAAAGTCTTGCGAAAGCAACGCACAAAAAGACAACAAAATCGGTGAGCAACGGCGATAAGCTTATTTTTTAAAGTTAACAATGGGATGAAATGGAATTGAAATCAAAAATTAAATAAATTTTATAAACGGTTTTCAGAAATAATAAGAATTTCTTTAATAAAAATTTAGTCAACAAATTTTTTTCTAACTCTAATAATAAATGTTATATTATTTATTATTAAATCTGGCTTACAGTGTTCTCAAACCATGCCATTAAGTAACTTAACTTCCATAAAAATTAAAAATATTCAATAAATAACGAAGGATTTATTTAGGAATTAAAATTGTTTTGAATAATAGTCACACCTTCCACTGTACCAAAACAGAGAGAAGTAAGAATATGCTATTTGTTCCCAAAAAATCAGAGAGAGATGTGAAAAGAGATAAGGAATACTGTTGAACTGACTCTGACTGTTGAAATATTCCAACCTCACAATACCGAAAATCACTTCAAACGCTAAACTTTCGGTTTTAAATCCGAGTTTTAAATAAATAATGACTACTTGCATTTCCGTTTAGGTGACACCACGATTGGATCCGCAGCCAGTTGCAGCATCTCGTTGAACGGAAGTGGCGTTCGCCCACTGCACTGCACCATCTACAGGTATTGAGTCCTTAGTTTTATTTACCTCCCTAGATTCTCACTTTTTAAAGACTCTCTGTCTCAGTTTATAATATTCTATAACCTTTTTTAAAGATTTTTTTTTTAATATTTCCAAAAATACCTTACACTTACATTTTCATCAATTAAGGATTGGTATATGTCATTTTAGTAAGATACTGAAAAACTCTTATTTTCAATTAAAAATACTAGTAATGTATGTATTACTTACATAATAACAAGAATATTATACATACATAGTTATAAATACTACCTACATAAATTACTTAATAACAAGATATTACAAAAATGTATTTCCATTATAATCTAATAATCTGAAATAGAAACATAATAAAGTAATGATATGTCATTATAAATAAATTAGCTTTTGAAGAAATTAAATATTATACAAATTTTAACAGAGTCTAAAATGTCAAAAAAATGACGTAAAAATATTTCTAAAGCTTTAACTATACGTATACCATTTTGCAGGAGCGACGCCAACGAAGTGACCCTGGTTCCGGAAAAGGATTCCCGCCTTCTTATCGACGGGGCTCCGATTCTGGAGGAGACCAAACTCAGCCAGGGGGCGATGATCACGATCGGCAACTCGAATTATCTGAGGTTCAACAATCCAGACGAGGCGCAGATGATGCGATCGGCGATGGGCTCCAACGAGAGGATTTCGATGCCCCAGATAGATTTTACGCAATCGGCGAGGCAGGCCCACGAGCTGAGTCAATCCCTGGAGCTGGAATCCTTCTACGAGAGCATCATCAACCCGATCAATAACCCCTCCACCTACGAACTGGATTGCCCCAAGGTGTTCTCCTCCGACTTGGTCACCGTCAACATGCCGGCCAAGGATGTTTTGGGCCAGAAATACGCCAGTTTTGCTCGTAATCTCGCCGAGAATCATCGCAACGAAAAGCAGCTGAACAATCAGTTTGCCAAGGGTGTGGGCAGCAATAGTGGTTACTGGAATGTGCCCAGCAATGCGGCGATCTACAAGGAACAGCAGCAGCAACTGGCTTCCTCGGATCTACTGACGAAAGTGAATAACGATCGCTACGATCGTTATCCCAAAGCTGGTGGCCTGCAGATCTACTCCATGAATGGCGTGAATAGCGATATCAATAATGGTCCAGTTTCCATTCAAAATTCTGTCGCCGGAGGAGCCGAGCTAGAGGATATGCTAAAGATTTGCACGGAATACGCGGATAGAAACAATTCCATGGCTCCTACCCACAATACTTCGAGTACATCCAGCATAACGTCATCACCGATTGTCCAGAATCGCATAAAGACCAATGGCTCATTGCCGCGGGACAAGAATAAGTCCCCATTTCCACAGCCGGCAGGAGCAGGCAGCACTGCCAATATTTCGCTATTAAGCAGTACCTCGGGCTACGAGAATGTGCGATTACTGGGACCCAATCGTGTGGAGATCAATGGTCAAATCCATGTGCCAGCCTCAGCAGGAGGAGGAGGTGGAGGAGGAGGCGGTGTATCCTCCAGTGGAGTGGCTCCCACGGCGGCGGTAAGGGCCAGCCACGAGAATCTTAATCAGAACAACTCGTCAACTGCAGGTGGCAAGTATGTGCCACAGAGTCCGAGGACCAAGATTCGCACCAACTGCATGTCGCCCAAAAAGGATGTGTCGTTTGGCAACGCCTTTGCCCTGGCCATCAGTCCACCACCGCAGGCATCTACCGCTGTGGTCTCAGCATCCAAACCCATACCCATTCCCATTCCCAGCCTGGTGAAGCCACCGTTGGCACCCAAACCACCGGCGCCAAATCAGCAACGCGACTACGAGCAGCTCTTCAAATCCTTTGAGCGGAAGCAGCAGCAATTGGATCGCTTGGTGCCCGCCAAGCGGAACAACAAGAACATCAACAATCTCACCCTGAATCTGCAGTCCGTGGAGTCACTTACTCAATCCCCGAAGCCGAGCAGGAAACCAGCTCCGGCACCGAGAAGCATCCATCTGGAGCAGCGTCAGCGACGGGAACTCATCCAGCGGCGCAAGCAGCTCAAGCGGGAACTGGCCGAACTGCCGCCCTCTGCAGGAATTGAGGGACTTGAGGTTAGTCCTTCGGGTTCAAAAAACTCAACAACTTACTTTTAAGGAGATTCACTTTTAATCAATTTTGCCATTAGAGGTTTTTGTCGTCATGTTCTTAAAATGTTAATATTATAGTTGCACTGCACAACAGAGTATTTTGTTCAGGTCTAAGGACATTTAATTATGTTAATATAGAATATCTGCATAATTAGTTTTCGATCCTAACGCGTGGTATGAAATTGAAGTTTGAAAAAGAACAACATTTCATATTTTGATTAAAGATATCTTAAATTCTTTATTTAAATGTATTGATACGCATATCAATAAATAGCATAGATGTAATACTTACATATATTTTATTCTTACTTAGTGCGTCTTTCAAAAGACCTGTTTTGTTGTCCTGAGATATTGAATCTTTTTTGATGACAGTACCTATAAATGGAACTAAGTTTGTAATTTTTGAAAACTGTAGCCTGTATAACCCAAACCTATTGTTAAAATCAACTGCCTTCCCTTTACGAAAATACTTCAAGAGTATATTAACGAAAGTAAACCCCTTTCTTTTAGTTGGAACTGGGCGAACAGCCCCTGACCGCCAGTGCCTCGCCGCGCTTGCAACTGCAGGCCCTGCAGAATCGAGTTCGCCGCCTGGAAGCCCAACGGAATGCCACTCGCGTCATGGAGGAGAATCAGCAGGCCAAACTGAAGCAGTCCATCGAAATGAAGCAGGATCAATTGAAGAAGTAAGATGCCTTATTGATAAAATGAAAAACATTTCAATTACATACATTATTCATTACTTTTCAGACTGCGCGCCATGCTGAAGCAGAAACCAAATAACGCCTGTCTGAAGGAGGAGCTGCAGCTGGTGTGCGAATCCTTGGAGAGCGATAGAAAGACTTTTGAGGACCTGGAGTTTCAGTATTTCGAGGAGGAGTCCGAGCATCATGCCAGTCATGAGGAATTCAAGCGACAGGAGCAGCGTCTCACCCTGGAAGCCGAACTGGCCGCTCTACGCATTCAAATCGGACCGGATGAGGAGGAACCCGGGTCGCCCACCTCGCCAGGATCCAACGGCAGCAATCTGGTCAATGGCGTGATGTCCCAGTCTCTTTTTGGCTCCGCCGAACTGCTCTGTCCGAAGCGACGAAACCAAGAGGATCTGATGTCGAAGAGTATAAACGAGAATATGTTCTATAACCATAAAATCGAGGCCAACACGAGTACGCCCAAGCGTCTGCCGCTCCAACTTTTCGAGGATCTGGGCGGCGGCAGCTGCGAGCAAATCAGCTTTAATCTATCACTGCAAGGCGATCGGTTCGAGGTGAACCCCCTGGAGCGACGTGTGCCCTCGCAGGACGACATCGATCGCAGCTGCAAGGTGGCCAATGATGCGCCCATCTCCACCAGCCAGGGCGCCAGCACCAAGATCTTCGACAGCATCAAGGAGATCGAAAGGAATCGCAAGCTCCTGCTGGCCCAGCAGGGTACGAAAACACCCTTTTATTAAAATCTACAATTTGTATCACAGATAGAGCTTTTAAAGCTTTGAACCAAATTAGTTTTGTCAAATCATTTTACAATAGAGCGTAGTACCAAAAATTCAAGTTTTGCAAAAGTAGACAAGAATTCATTAAAAACTAGTATTGCTACGCATTAGTGGTTCTTAAAACCGATTTGGTTACCTCTTGGTTTTGGTTGACAAACAAGCTGGTACTTAAATTCGGTTCATTGATCACCAATACTTCTTGATTTTAATTTCCTTAGAGCAAATTTTATAACCAAATATCCTGAAAAGTAATATTTCAGTTCTTTAAATAAATACATACATATGTATATCAAAGATTTAACTGAGAAAAAGCTTATTTAGTGCCATAAATATAAATTTGGTATATAGATTTCATAGATAAAATATATTTCAGAATGTAGATATTCTTTTTGTATTGAAACAATTACTTAAACTATTATTTATGCTCCACAGGTCATCAGGTCATTGAGCACGAGCGGCAGAAGATGTACGATCTAAAAAAGAAGAGCCACGACGAAGCCCGCACCCAGTATTTGCTCTCCACCCAGCAATCGATGGAGCAGCAACAGCTGCTGGAATCGGATGCCAAGTGAGTTGACCCCCATTCGGAACCCATCCCTCCACGCCACTGTAGGCCCAGCTAATTGAAAGTGTGCTCCCCGTTGAGTTAATTACCCGAACTGTGACAACAAAAGTGCACTTCGAGTGCAACTTACACTGGGATGCCGGGTTGGGATTTGAATCCAACTGCGATCAACCAAAGTTTGGGCTTTATAAGTAACTGAGATGAGTTTAACTTTTTTGTATATTATTTTCTGAATCAACAAACAATTTAAATATTTAAATACCAATTTCATTGGGTAAAGTTGTATTATAAAGAGCTCAACTTTAATATAACATGCCAATATTCCTATCTATATATTTGCATTTAGTTTGGTATAAATTATTTAATATCTTATCTTTCACATTGTCCAAAGTTAAAGCAAATCAACAATCAGTTGATTAATTAATAGTCAATATATATTTAAAGCACAAGTGCCTTTCATGAATTAGCTCTTGATTGATTCTGATTTATTAAACTGGCTGCACTTAAAATGACAGAATACTAAAGTAAATTTTGGCTTCTTCAGCAAATGCTCAAATTGTGTTGCCCAGTGTAAGGTTAAAATGCCTTTTGGTTTACTCATTGAACTCGCGCCTCTACAATTAATCAAACTTTGTGGCTAATAGCTAAACAATGTGTGCCCAGCACTCCACCGACTTGAAAACCGGTTACCAAATCACTTTGAAATTTGAATTGAAAAACCAAACAATAAATACACACCAAAATCAATAGAGGCCGCGACGACAATCGTCTGGGCAAACAATAAACTTCCACCGATTGGAGTTTTATTTTAGTGCTCATTTGCCGATCGAACGACGACGTCACCTGAGTAGCTTTTCTTTTGATTTATTTTCTTTACCTTTCTCAGTTTATTTGCGCTGGGAAGTGCTTGCCATTTTTTCGATATATAGAAATAAAGCTGGCAAAGTTTTTCAAAACGATTCGGTTAAAGATTCTTGTAAAGTGTAAATTTAAAATTAATATTATACAAGTATGGTCAAAATTGAAATGAATTGACTAGCAGCTAAAAAAAAATTGTTTCATATATATTTATTTATATTTATATTTCTCTTTTTAAATTGTACAAAAAACTGTATTTTTTTATAAGCTATAAGTGGTATTAATTCTTAAGCCGAACAATTTTGGTTTTTATTAGGATATGTATTTTTAATTCATAATATGAATACATATTTAAACATTTTATAGAACATTTCTCTCTGTGCACCGTTGCTGATAAGCTTATCAGCTGATTTTCTATGACAGTGTGTGTTCGCCAGAGTATCTATGTGTCTGAATCGTTGGATTGTGTGCCAACTGTTGCTTTCGGATTGTGCATTCACATCTATTCCGTCCGCCCGCTTAGTCAGTTTTTTTCGGCTTTCGGTTTTGCAGTTGGAACTCGAGCGTTACCGAAATCGGAATCGGGAATCGAAGTCCCCTCCGGGAATGAGTCATTCTAAATAAACAATGTATCGGATCAACGCGATGATTCCCTGCTGGTATGATGATCATTTCTAAGGAAAAAGAATGACAGTGGTTGTGATAAAAAATATACGTAAAATAAAACCCATAAAGCTTTGCTAGCTAGTGGCTATATTATGCTTAATACCTGGTGAAAAGTTGATGAGAAATAAATTTGTATATTTATATAGTTAAAATATGTACTATATTGTGATTAGAAATCGGAAAATATATCCAAAAAGATTTCATTTGTTCATAAATATACAAGTCTCCATTTAATGATGATAAAATATGTTTATGGAGTTTTTAATAACCCAAAAGTCAACCAATTAAACTGCGGTTACCATAACCGACATTAACGTTTTTATACATTTATACGCAAACTGTGATTTCATAAATACTTATATGCTGAGTTATATTTTAAATACTCAAAACCCTCCCTTCGCTATAATCTTATTTAAAATGTAGCAGTTTATTTTACCATATGACAGATATTAATTCTCTGAATTTCTCTTATTTTTTGCAGCGGCGGCAAAGATGCGAAATTGTTCGAAAAGACCGAGATGCAAAAGCTTAATCCAAAACCAGGTGACACAGTGGTTGACCAGGTGCAAAAAACCGGCGGCGATAAGGAGAATAATGTGCAGAACAGAAAATCGACCGGCAGCAGTCCCACAACAGCAACAACAACTGGAACGACACCTCAACAGGTGAGCAGACAGTCAGTAAATAAATTTAGAATTTGACCCCACCGCGAAATTGATGACCTAGGCCAAACAAAAGGAAAGCTTTACGGACTGCTTGTTATTGTAAAATGTTTTCCCCGCATTCCGGGAAATTTTTGGGGTCTTAAACGAAATTGCCAGTGAACCCATCCATTTCCACACACACACCATTTTACGAGCCATTTCCTTTCTGACCATAAACAAATCGTATTTTGTGAAGAGCCAGTTTAATTTGTAATTCCACAGAACCATTGATTAATGCTTCTATTAATTTCCCATGACGGGCTCTTTCATTTTTAAAATTGTTGTTTTGCTATGTCCCGTTGATCACCTTTACTTTAATAAAGATTTTAAATAGATTAAAGAAATTTCTAATTGATTATAAGCGGCTTATAATTGCCTAACACTAATTTTCTCGTAGTAAGTGTTTTAAAGTACACATTTAGTAAGGTGCACTGCGTATGGGATTTTACAATTGCGATAAGGCAACGTGTGCATTGCTGTGGGGTTTATTAGACACCTCCGCTCAGATAACGAAATAATGTAAATAAATGGATCCACAAATGGAGCTGATAACCCATAATGAAGACTACAGGTGTGATTTTTACCTTGGGGTGGTTTTATTTTCCCTTGATTGGAATATACTGAATTGCTAATTGAAAAATTCCTGATGAGTATTTTATAGATTACAGATATTTAGAATTATCTGCTAATTTCTTTACGAGCTTATAAATTATTGCAATTAAAGTAGAATATAAATAGCTGACAATAAAATAAATTGTTAAGGTCTAATGATTTGTAGTAGCGCCATAATTTATAAAAACATATATTTTTTAACAACAAAATTCCATTCAACCTACGGACTTTACTTCCGCATGGATATAATTTTTACGTCTTATCGTTTTCATGAAGAATTTAAAAATGAATTACCCATTAAATTTTATTATAAATACCTTTTAGTTTCTAATCGTTGATGTGTTTTTGATGCACAATCATTTCTTGCAATATTACCATTTGTAAATCTGTAAAATATAAATTCTTTTATATTATATATAAATTTTTTATTATTTGTTTTCGGAGCTTTCAGGAGAATTCTCTGAGTAATGTTTTTTGTTTTGCTGTGAGTTCCTTAGTGAATCCCCCTTTCAATTATTTAGACGTCCATTCATAATAGTTTTGTTTTTATTTGGTGGTTGGCTTGTAATTATTTTAAATAAATATTGCAAAACTGATTTTATGATTTATAACCTATTAACACTGAACTACCCTACTATTTATGATTCGGTTTTCAAGATCACACGATCATGAAGACATAAGTGTCAAGAGCTTTAAAGAATTAGGTTAAGAGTAAGAGAAATAGTGGGAGTAAGAGTGCGATCCTGTGGATAATTTTAGATAGCATATTTCTCTTTGCCATGCACTGGGAAAAAATTTAGCTTTTTTTATCTGGATAATATTATAACTTCTTATAATATGTTATTAATTTTAGAAAGGGTACACACGTTTGCTATATTTTTATTTCTATTTTTAATGTAGGGTATAAATATTTCCCATATTTTCTAAGTTATAATTTCCAAGTATCTTATTTTTTGGTCGTAACGAGGGGAAGGATTGCCTTTTATTTGCTTGAATCGAATACTTTCTTCGAGTGCACCTCTTTCATCCTTCTGGATGACGATCAAATCTATCGCCAGCTCGTTAGTCACGAGTTGTTGGCCGCCTCGGCATTTCGCTTGCTGTTTTATTTTAGCCAGTGTTTATTTTAAAAGAGCCACCCCACCACCTCGCCTTGCTCTCAATTGCGGATTCTATATGGACTACACTTATTAATAAGTTCTAATATTTGCTGTGGTCTTTGTTTTATTTTGGTTGTCCATTTCGCGGTTCTCTCTTAGCTAGGCGTTACGTGTGTGCTCCGTATTTCTATATATTTTTTTTTTGGGCCGTGTTTACGTTCTACCTCGATTTTTAGACCATTTGTTTACACGTTTTGCGATCTCGCCAATAGACTGGCCATCGTTATCTTCTTCCGTTCATTGGCCACAAAAATCCGCGGCCCATTACGGGTATAATTACCTCGATCTGGTTCTGTTTCGCGATCCTCCGACTGCTGGACAATGTTCATGTGCGCCCCATTCGAGATCCGACGGATAGGCTGAAAGTTGAAAGTCGGCCGCCTCCCATCATCTGTATTTGTCGGAGAATCGCTTAGTTAGTTGCCCATTTTCACTGGAAGCGCAAGTGATTTTCAAGTATATTCCTCATCCGGTTTTTTCACCGATTCTCGTTCGATATGTCCGTGTGGATGACTTACGTGCAGCATCGACGCACGGATGCCAATGCACGCCAGCGCAATGAGCTGTATTATCTAGTGAGTGAAGTTGGGAAAAAAAGGGCCGTAATTTAGAAAAAACGTGTACGGTTTTCTAACTAAATTTTTGAAGACGCCTTAAAATTTTTTTAATTCGAAATGGTTTAAAAAAATTAAGTCAATTGTAAAAAGAAATGTTTTTTTCCTAGTTTCAAGTGCTGATTTTCCATGTTTGCCCCCAAGTGTAACAAAAATAATTCTGAATTGTAAATTTTTCCTTAATTTTCTCACATAAATCTATTTCAACACATTTCATTTTAAGTGTTGACAAAGCATTTATGAAATATGAAATACTTAAATATACTTGAATACTTAAATATACTTAATTACAAATTCGAAATTAAAAATAATGTGAACTGGTAAAAAAGTATTTGCATAATATTTAACTGCCATACGCATTTTAAATTAAGAATATTAAACAATTTAAATGTGAGGACAAATACAAATTAAAATTCTTCACAGTTATGGACAGAAAACAAACAAATTTGAAAATAATTTAAAATTTAATCAAAAAGTAAACTTGCTTTGAAGGGGATAGGAAAAATATGCGAAATGCAAAAGGCTATTTAAAATTGATTGACCAAATATTATTTTTAGCAGGAATACAAAGCAATGAAAGTCTATTAAAAATTGATTTTCCTTTACCATTTCAGCAACGCCATTCGCAACCGGAATTGGAGCACCACGCCATTGCCCTGGGCGTAGGAGGTGGCGGTGGAGGAGTCGTTGGTAGCCAATTGGTAGTGCGTAGTCCGCGCCCTCTCTCCGAGGCCAACAATTGCGATGCGGCAATCGAGGCGCCCAAGTTTGGCAACGGAATGGACTCCTCCTCGTCGCCGGCGGCGGATAGCAAGCGGGCCAGCAGCAACTCACAGGATACGGCGTCGGCGGGCAGCGGAAGTGGGAACAGCGGCAGCGGTGGGAGCACCGCCAGCGACCGGAAGCGCATCCTGCCGAAGCACCAGCGCCCGCTCACCCGCTACCTGCCCATCTTCTCGCCGGATCTGAATCTTCGGCACCACATCGAGACCGCCGGCCACCAGATCGATCTGTGTCCGCATGTCTTTGTGGACGCGCACAGTTGTCGCGGGTAATTTTCAAGTTATCCACTCTAAAGCTCGGTAACCACTAAATAAAATCCTCATTTTGCAGTTACCTCCACAAGCTGGGAGCCACGTTTCATGCATGGTCGAGGCGCTGGTTTGTCCTGGATCGCCAGAGGAGCGCATTAATCTACTACTCCGATAAGTCGGAGAGGAAACCAAGGGGCGGCGCTTACTTTGCAGTGAGTTTGAACAAAATATACCTTTCACAGTCCCTAAACCAATCAAGCACCAAATACTACGTTTATTTTAAGAACAGCTATATCTTAAAATGGAAATAGTTTACAATTTGAAAGTATTTTTTTTATTTTGAGCCCCTTATATTAATTGTTTACCATAATTATATTATTAACTAAACTATTTTGTATTTGCTATCCACAGACCATCGACGAGGTCTACCTGGATCACTTAAATGCCTCGAAGAGCGGTCGCCCGCATTGCACTTTCATTGTGAAAACGAAGAAGCGAAGCTACAATTTGCAGGCCGCATCCGATTCGGCGGCCCGTATTTGGATCGATGCCATCATCACTGGGGCCCAAGGTAACCTGGACTATTAGAGGATTACGCGGAGGACTCCAAAGCCCTTGAGCCCAGTGCACAGTCTCAGCATTAAATGGGAGGGATTTAATAATTTATAAGCTCAAATAACTATAACAAAGAAACAAAAGAAACCAGTAGCCATGTAAGACCAAAAAAAGAATTGCTCACCACAATGTGGGCATGGAACCTATAACTTTCTCTTATTTTGGCGAACTAACGAAATCCGAGATTTCAGTACTGGACCAAAGTCAAGAACGTATTTTTTTATAGAACTATATAATGTATGTACATTTTACTTTGTCATATTCTTGTTAAGAACTATTTTTCTATCGCTAGGTTTAGAAATGAATGTAAATCAAGGACAGCCCCATGCTACTAACACCGCCATTATAAATCCTAATCATATGGATATCCTTATAGTGCTTTGACCAATAGTGACAGTGTGCCTATATTACGGAACTCTTCTTTTTTTTCTTTTGTGGATAGTAATTTCCAATCGCCCTTGGCAGTTTCTTCATTTCTCGCACAACTTTTTGGAGCCCTGCTATTATTGGTCAAACATCTATACGATCGCATATATATCATAAACACTAGACTATAACGATATACATATACAAATTGTATAACGATTTAAATGTAACAACCAAAATGACTCCTGAACACTTGAAGTTTCATCGTGAATTTACCTATTAACATTACAATTGTGTATGCCTATTATATTTTATAAAAAATATACCATATATTTTTATATATGTATAATTGGAAGAATTATATTGAGAGTATGGGGACAAACTATTTGCCCATCACTGCGCCCAAGACTAAAACTGAATTGAACGATTTGCTCAGGCAGCTGGAAAGGATAATCAAAAGCAAAACAGAAACTGAGAAACATGAAACTAATTCTTAGAAATAGCTATAAAAATGTGTAACAATACAAGCTAGTTAATAAAAAGAATTGTTTTTTAGATAAACAAATGAGTTTTATTTTTATAAGTAAAAAAAAAACACAGTTCTGGTGTCTTAAGAAAGGTAAAAAAGGTCTTAAACTAATATTTTGTTTCTACAAAATTTGGTTTCATTTCCTAATGAATTTAAATATTGGGGAATTCAAAAAGTACACCAAAAGGTTAGATTGATTAAATCAATAAAAAATTACATCAATTACATATTTTCATAAAAAAAATGAAATGATGTTATATTGTTTACAACCAATATCTGGAATAGTCATAGTCTTTCATGATTTTAAAAGTATTTTTTTTTAAATTAAATTTTCACGACAATCTATTTTTTTCCTTCTTTAAGGAACTTAAATTTATAGGTATACAAAAAAAATATTTAAGAACTATTCACAGCATGTTAATGTTAATATCAGGTTCAAATATGTCCTAAAAAATAATCTCCATTATCACATTATATAATATCTAGGGTCTATAAATAAAAAGAAAATGTTTACTCTTGGTCACACATTTAATTTAAATATTTTTCAAAAAAAAAAGTTTTGTAGCCCTTTACAAATAATAGGGCTTTAACAACTATTCACAGCTTGTATTAAAGCTAATACCAGGTTTGAATTTATCCCGAGAAATATTCTCCGTTATCACATTAATAATATATAGACGTATGAATAAAAAGAATGTATTCTCTTGGCCACACATTTAATTTACATATTTTTACCAACGAGAATTTTAGTTTTCCGAAAGATGACAAAAAGTTGGTTGGATTAACAGCATTTAACAGACCGATACAAGATTATTCAAACGAAGGCTTTTGATTATCGCGCATAGAACTTTAAGAGCTATCCGCGATTGCTAGGCGATATACACAAAACATATACCGAATGAATCAAGTGGAAAGGTGTGGAAAAGTGATGTTTACAAATTTTGACGTTGCTTGAGAACGTTTCAGGCAGTTCGATTTACGTAAATAGTGAATACATTTGAGGTAGTATTGTCTGGGCCCAGGGCCAATTTTGTTTACAAACACAAATGTTGTAAATTCATGTGTATAAAACTACAAAAACGTATTCAAAATGTTTCAGTGAGCACTGGTCATAAATCTACGAGTAGTACTAAAGAGTATAGTATTTTCCCCCAATTGCTTAGGGCATGCCCCAGCTATCGGTGCGTCGCCGTTTGTCCGGCTGTATTCCCAGGTCCTCGTCCTCATAGCGATCCAGATACTGGAGCAGCCAGCGTGCGAACTCATTCATGTACGGATCGATGCGGGCGATCACACTGAAGGTGATCACCGCCGGCGGAGCAAGTTGCTCGTTGGTCCCGAAAACACGCTGCACAAAGTGCTCGCAGTGGAAGATCGCTACACAAACGTCCGATTCAAGGACCTCCAGTCGTAGGGCCAGTTTGGCAAATGATTCGGCGAATTGCTTAAGTACAATGTACGTCTTGCTGGAAAAGACAGCTGAAAAGTAGAGGAATGCAGTTCGTGAGTGGTCGTCAATTAGAAGAGCACAGCAATTATCGAAAATCCTCAGAATGCTTTCTTTGATCGACTTACTCGGTCGCTCCTTCCTGGAGATTACGTAGTACTTTTGCAACATCCGCTGGGCCCCATCGCTGAAGGTGGTTTTGCGCTGGTGCAACAGATGGATAAGCATACGCATGTCGTCCTCGTGAATGTTTAAGCCATCGTTTACATTAAGTTGTCCCTCTGCGCTATGCTGGTGGATTATTAAGTTCCAGAGGCTCTCGCTGACCTGATCACCCATGTAAATGGGCAGGCCGAATATTCTGGAAAATTAGTCAAATTAAATTATCTTTTACAATTATCTTTTACAAGCGAATTTCAAAGTTTTCTCCATCTTACGGGCACAATTTGGAGAGGACGAGGGTCTGATTGCTGGAGTTTTCCGGCTGCCAGTGCGTCCAGACGGCTGCCTCCAAGGGCTGATCGATTTGCAGCTGTGGCACTGGCACCGCTCCGTTTTCGATGCACTTCTCTAGCTGGCATCCCTGATCCTTGGTAAGGCGAGTCCAGTCTCCCACGTAGTAAACACCTTGCTGGGCCATCAGCAAGGGACAGGCCACTATCCAGTTGAAGCGCGTGGGCAAGGCACTGAAGGTCGGGTGCAGTCCATAGTCGTGAGGTCCCAGGAAACGTGGAGCCAGTTGGCCCACTTTGTTCATCAGGTGATTTGCAATAAGGCTGTCGGTAGCGATGATGCAAAGCGCAATGGGAGCCCGCACCTCCTCGGTTTCAATCGACACTATGCTGGCCAGCAGCACCATCTTCATGTAAACATAGCAGTCCATGGGCACGCAATCTTGGCTGAGCTGAGCACTAAGTGCGTAGACAAAGGAGTAGTCGGAATATTGCGACGAAATTAGGTGATATAGCTTCTTAATGCTGGACGGCACGCAGTTCAAATCTGGCTTGGGATAGTCCTGACCGTGCTGCGATGGGGCACGGAATATATGGTGACGCTCAAGCGATGGTCCTGTGTCCTCAACGATGACGGCGTCTGGCTCGCCGTGAGGCCCGTCGACGAGCGGCGGCTGAGAGGCCTGTAACTCCGACTGACACCCCGATCCGCACTCCCATTCCTGATATTCCTGGTACTCCTGATACTCCTCCTCCTCGCCCTCCTCCGACTGGGTATCCTCTCGGTCCATATCCAAGAGGGGCCTGCTGTACAATAGGTCGTCGTCTTGGTAGATACGTGACTCCAGCGGCTCCTCCTGCAACTGGTGGTCCTCCAACAGCGGGGGCGAACTGAGGGTATGGGACCACTGCAACTGGCTCGGCCCGGAAATACTGGACGGGAGGCAGTTCGGGCTGTGGTGGGGCGGGCTGGGGGTTGACCATCCCGTAAAGAAATCCGTATTGGGGGTGCCCACACCAGTGCAAGGGAGGCTGGCAAGCCGAAAAACCGACTGGCTGGCATTCCTGCTCTGTATTTCGATGGGAATCTGTGGTGTCGGGTGGCTCCAAATGTTCCCCGATTGCGGATTGTATAAGATAAAGGGCGGCGGATTGTTGCCGGTATTTACCTTGATCGTTTCTGGTGGTATCATCACTTGGACTGGTACGCTGCCTGATGGTTGTACCTGGACTTGCGTTTGGGGCAGGAGTTGGAGTTGGGTTGGGGACTGGAATTGGAATTGGGATTGCTGTATGGATTGCGGTGGGGGTTGCAGAACGGGTTGCTGAACGGGTTGCGGCAGCGATTGCTGTAGGGGTTGCGCCTGAGGTTGCCGTAGAGTTTGCGCTCGCGGTGCAGTTGCAGGAGTGCATTGGTATACTGGGGCCGAAACCGGTGCACTACAGTTGCATCTGGGCTGAATCACGGGTGTGGGCAGCAGTCCAACACTCGGTGTGCGCGTGAGCAACTGATGCGATGAATTACTATGTAAGGAGCGCAGGAATCGCTGGCGACGGCGTCTTCTCTGTCGTTTCGAAGGGTAGATGTTTACAACAGGATTCTTACATGCAGTATTACTTACGCTCAATCTGGACGGGCGGGATAAGGAGTCTACTCGTTGTACTTCTTCTCCTGGCTGCCCCAAGGCCATTCGCGACTGCTGATTCGATCCGCCGGCCACACGGTGCTGCCTTGGCCGGAACTCCTGAGCGTTACAGTTCAACATGCTGCGCATGGCCAACTGTCGTATGTGACGGATTGGCTGGTTTGCTGGCAGTCGCTTGACCTGGTGCGGGCTTATCTGCTGCTGTACATATGCCTGCAGCTGGCGCGGCACCGCCTGTTCCTCCTGCGATTCCTCCGGCGAGGACTGCATAAACTGTTGGCTTATCGACTGTAGGCTTCGCACCAGCCGTAGGTTATTGTTGCTGCGCGGAAATCTCCACGACATGAGCCTTTGGCTTTGACAGATTGGTGTCGGCGGCACCACGTCATCGTCCTCATAGTCGGCGCTGTTGTTGCCAGAATATGGAGTCGGCTGAGTTGGCTGCTGGCTGGACTGATCGGTGAGGACGGGGACTGTGATCGAAGAAACGTGTTCGTCATCACGCGGTGTCTTGGCAGGACTCTTCGGTTGCTGGCGGAAGGTATTGCCGGATCTCTTCGGCTGCTGTTGCCTGACAGGACTCCTCTGATGTTGCTGCAGAGAAGTGCCTCCAGGACCTTTCTGCTGGTGTTGCAAAGACTTTCCAGGACTCTTCTGACGCTGCTGCAAGGCAGACCTTGGCTGGTGCTGCAAAGGATTACCAGAAGACGTCGGCTGCTGTTGCATGTGATTGCCAGTAGACTTATGCGGCTGCTGCAAAACATTGCGAGGAGATTTCGGCTGTTGCTGCATGGGACTGCGTGGAGACCTTGGCTGTTGCTTCAAGGGATGGGCAGATGACGTCGGCTCCTGTTGCATGTTGTTGCTGGTAGACTTCTGCGGCTGCTGCAAAGGATTGCCAGAAGTCTTCTGCTGCTGTTGCATGTGATTGTCACTAGACTTCTGCGGGTGCTGCAAAGGCTTGCGAGGAGACTTTGGCTGTTGCTGCAAGGGCTGGCCAGAAGACATCGACTGCTCTTGCATGTGATTGCTAGTAGACTGCTGCAGCTGCTGCAAAGGATTGTCAGAAGCCTTCTGCTGCTGTTCCATGTGATTGCTAGTAGACTTCTGCGGCTGCTGCAAAGGATTGCGAGGAGACTTTGCCTGCTGCGGAATGGGATTGCCAGAAGACGTCGGCTGCGGCTGCGGTGCATTGCCAGGAGTCTTGTGCTGCTGCTGCAAAAGATTGCTAGAAGACGCCGGCTGCTGCTGCTTGGCAGGACTCAAAGGGTTCTTCGGGTTTTCCTGATGAAGTTTGCCAGGAGACTTTTGCTGCTGATTCTGCTGCTGTCGCTGGGAAGTATGTCCAGTACTCTTCTGCTGTTGCTGAACTGAACAAGCTGAGTTCCTCGGCTGCTGTTGGGAAGACTTTCCTTGACTTCTCTGCTGCTGTTGGCGAGCATTTCCCGAACTCCTCTGCTGCTGCCAAATAGAATTAATAGGACTTTTCTGCTGCTCTGCTGAAGGACTGGCTGAGCCCCTTCCCTGCTGCTGTGGGACAATGTCAGGAGACTTCTGCTGCTGCTGATTGGCAGTACCAGTATCTTTCTGTTGCTCTTTAGTTTTTGGTGCACTTTTCTTTTCCTTCTGAGGGGACTGGCCAGCATTTCGCTCGTGTTGTTGGGCAGAATCCCTTTTCAGCAGACTGATCTTGCTTGGAGTAGAACCAAGTGTCTGATCGTTGTCACCAGGACGCACTGACGCCACCCACTTGGCCACAGTTTGCTGCTTGTTGTTGGCCCCTGTGGGAAGCACCGCTTCCGGAAGGAAGTTAGCCAGAACTGGCGGATCGATAGTGCGACCGCGACGACCTCGAAAACGCTGACCATTTGGCGAAGAGATGGCTTCATTATGATCTAAATTTGGAGAGGGTGGTGTCGATTGCTTGCACCGCCTCGAACGCATTCCCAAATCCGGATACTCCTCTGTATCCACGTTATAGTTGCCATCGGGCTGGGTGTTTTCCCCAGCCGATAGCCAGACGTTCACAGTTGGTTTAACATTTTTTTTCTGCACTGAAGGTGATGCCTTCTCATGATCATCGCTCTGCTGTGTTGTCACAACAGGAGTCACATCGCTCTCGACTAGGCCACTCAATGGGATGGTGCTAGGAATTAGGAGTTAGGATATGCATATATTCGTACATATCTGTAAATACAAATTAGGAACCTTACCCTATGGAGCTCGCGTTTTGAGCGTTTCCATTGGATTCATTGGTATGGACCTGGGACTGATTGGAAGATGGTGTTGTTTCTTGGAAGTGCACGTCATCGCCGCGCAAGAAATCGTTGAGCTGAACGACATTGCGGCGACGGCGGCCTCTTTTCTCTAGATGCCTCTTAGATGGCATGCTTCCAGTTGATAGGTGGTCGACGATCCAGGGAAATAGCAAGTAATGAGATAGCTAGATCCTAACTTTAAGTCACAGTCGTGGGCGTGAGCTATTAGACGGAATTGAATCAATTTTAAAATGCAAAGAAATTTTTTTTTTTCAATAATGTAACATGTCTGGAAAATATTTCAATTCTGGGTTGATTAGTTTGACAGAAATCATACGTTTACTTTGTTTTATTATATTTAGTTTAATTTATACATATGGGTGCTTTAATTTTCTTGTTTAAAACTATAAAATGTAGTTAAGTAATGGTGCTCACCTCTTAGGCGGACTAGTTTAGGGCGATGTAGGCAGCCCGTTGTTCGAGGTGTCTGTACTGCAGAGCTGGGCAGGATGGCCAGGATTCGAAAGGTTTCGGTGACGCGCAACTTTTGGTATTCACTCATGGGCCGCGAGCAGCCCGAACACAAGGGAGCTGAAAGATATTAGCAGAGGGAATTAGAATCCGTTACCGAACAGATCTACAGAATTCTCTGGGAAGTGCATACATATATGGAATGGGTCGTGCCAATAATGGTATGGGATTCTGTGGGAAATAATTTGATGGATTCTGTGGGTAATGCCAATGAAGGTTGTTGGAGTACACAAATGACTGATTATTAATTTTGTCACAATGTGGTTACTATGCTTGGTTGGGATTTCTGTGAGATCGTAGCCTACAGGACATACCATCCGTTGAGGTGGTCTGTATGGCATTGCGCATACAGCCGCTGCCGCAGTACCAAATCGATTGCAGGCTGTATGTGGAAAATAATAAAAAATAAGTGTGCCTCTTCGGTTAGCAGCTTCGTGTTTTATAATTAAAGAAAATAAAAATATAATAAAATAAAATAAAATAAAAGAACATATTCGGTTAGTATGTTTTCAAATAATACCTAAAAAATAATCTTCCCCATAACCAAAGTATTTTGTTTAGTTTCCAATACTCCCAAAAATAAAACTTATAATTTTCTATTGACCTCGTCATAGAATTAGACTAAGGAAACAAGAAATATTTAAATAGAATTAGACTTAGGAAGTATGGAATAGTTAAAGAGAATTAGACTTAGGAAGCAAGGAATAGTTAAATAAATATAATGCGGTTAGTTTAAGAACTCAAAACTTAAATTCCAAAATAATCTTTGAACCGTTTGGAATAATAGATATTAGATAGCTTAAGAATTTTGAAAGAAAGATTAGGAAAACTAGGAGACTAGAGGGAACGACAAGCAGACAAACTGGTTTTAGGGACTTGCGCTATTCTCTGCCGGGACAGGTGCAAACTAAGGAACTAACACCAGTGTCTCCTGCGGCGTGAAGGCGGCCAGGATGCCCTGAACCTGGGACAAGCCCAGGCGCAGCGACTGATCCCGCGGCTCGAACTGGAGGCCCGGGCTGAGGGGCAGTCCCACCAGGCGCCAATGGGCGTGCAGCTGGTTGATATCGATGGGTTTCAGGCCGGCGTCCTTGAGATGTTGCCTGACCAGGCCGTAAATGGAGTACCGGACGGCCTCCTGGAACTGCAGCGGTTCCTCGACGATCAGCTGAAGCAGTTTGGGCGAGATCTCGAGCAGGCGAAGGTACTCGAAGTCAAGACGCAACTGGATGGGGGCCAGCAGGTCCTCCGGCCGCCGGGTGTTTCTATAGTTCGCCACAAACCGGCCAGAGGAGCCCTGGACCAGCTTGAGCAGCTGCGTCTGCCGGCAAAAGTGCTCCACCAGCTTCTGCTCGTGGAATCTGCATTATATATCGGTGATTGATTATGGTATCTTGTGTTTTTCATGTGTCACATGTGCCAAAAAGTCTTAAAGTCTTAAAATCATCCTGTTTTGTGGCCAGGACTGCCATCTACTTACTGGCTATTTACTGGAGTCTCGTTAGGTACTACTGATTCTGCACCTGCATCCACTGTAAACATCTTACACAAGCTCGAAATATTTCTAGGGAGAACTCAACTGAACTTAAAAAATTTTTAAGATGGTATGTCACTTCGAGCCTAAATCAAAGTTGAAATCGATGTCAAAAGGTGTCTAGATCAATCGGGCTCTCTAGTACTTCGATATCGGGCGGCGATATTATTCTCGACCTATCGGCCCTATGAAACATCGATATAGGGAGCTTTCGGACCGAATTTTCCGATGAAATGTATAACATTTTCCGGAAAATGGTCCGTTTATCATACTACATTTTCCACGCGTAAAAACCTTTGAAACCGGTTTTTACGTGCTCTGGTTTTCGAAAAGCTTATGTTATAGTTTCGTCATAGGAATGTTTCATGTAGTCACCGTTTCTTTCTACTTAAAGCTTGTTTACACTAAGGTGGAGTTATGGGGTTATTGGCTCATACCCTCTTCCTGTTGAGTTTAGCCTTTGGAAACGGCAGAGATTTTTGTCAAATGTGAAACTCCGATTTCCAAAGAGCACATCCAACATCAACAATCCGATAGAAGCTGATCTGAACAGCTGTGTCTTATGAAACCATATCTGTTTCCGTTTCAAATGTTCCCTGTTATTATTGTTTACATTTTCGTAGTCCGTCGTAAAGTCCGTCAAATTTGGATGGTGGAATAGCTGGGAAATTTTCGGAGCGGCAAATTCTTATGGACCATCAGTTTAACGCATAATACCCCCTTCCCATACAGATCATGCGCCTTCCATTTTCGATTGTTCCCTGTCATCATTGTTTACGTTTTCGTAGTGAAGGTTTCAATTTCTACTGTCAACAAGAGGACCTCAGAGTTCCACCAAACAAACATAATATATCGCATAAAAGAATCCGTCAAATTTGGATGGGGAACTAACTTTCGGAACGGCAAAACCTTATGGACCATCCGTTCAACGGATGGTAGATGGTGGATGTATCTCTGTGGGAAGACGCTATAGAGTAAACTTTATTGGTAGATTTCTGTGGTCATACTCGGCCACGAGGACGCTGTTTGACATATGAAAAGAAAACATTGGCAAAACAATTGCTTCCCCTAAGCGTTAAAATCAAAACAAACAACAGCTGACATAACTCGCTAAATGGGATGACCTAGTGTAAACAGTTTTTTGGAGTAATAAGGTTATTGGCCCACTCAATAGTTACCCGACATGGCTATTATTAGACAGCTGTTTTTATATGTGACGATACAATTATCGCCAAATTTAATTGCTCTTGTGATGGTGACAAGTAATCTATATTTTTTTCTTTTAATAATAAGAACGATATTAGTTCTTTAGTACTTTTCAAAAGGCAAAGAAAATATTTTTGTTTTCAACTCTCTAAGGGTGTTGAATGGGTAAAGATGGAGTTTGTGTGAAAAAGCTAATAAACAGCTGACCGACATTGGCCAATTTAACAGTTTGGCGAATAGATACCATAATGCCCTCTGCACACATCCACTTAAAATTGCTGTTGCGGAATTTGGTCGCTGAAGCGGAGTCCCCCTCTGTGTGAATAGGGTGTTACTCTTCTTTCATGGGCTGCGTTCAGCAGAACAACATGATCATTGATCCTTTTTGGACCAGAAATCAGTGATCAAGTTTGTCCTTTGTGATCAAGCTATGTGCATTAATGTATCTCCAAAAACAGCAAAGTTAATCTGATCATTCCCATCGATGCTTTATCATGTAATTGTCTGATCCGCGGGATTTATATACATATTATTTATAGGGTCGGAAATGTCTCGTTCACTGCGTTGCGATCTTCTGACTGAAATCATAATAAACGCAGAAAAGGCTGGTAATAATTAGATTGGCGAGAAATATCGTTCAAAAAATATTCAGTGGATCTTTACCATCTGTATTTGTAGGATGAAAAAACAGTGTCCTGAACTAGAAAGGGACAGACTTACAGAGGAACTTTAAGATAACTTCACTGCGTACAATTCCATTGACTATAATAGCAAATTGCCTTTAGCTTAGAAAAATCAACATACATTTTTATTTGAATCATTAAACTAAATTGTGGTTCGCGCCTACGAGATGAACGTGGAATTGTCGCCATTGGGAGTGACAGGAGCGAATTGGACGAGCGCCTTGATCCGGCGCAGCAGCGAGGCATTGAAGCCCTTGCACTTGACCGTGTAGTCCTCGCTGGCCGTGATTAGCTGCGTGCAGAAGGTCTCGTTGAAGGTGGAGATGAGCAGCTGTTTGAGCTGCAGGATCTCGTCCTGCGAAGCATTCAGCACGGACACATTGTTGCCGCTGTCCAGGAGGCTCTCGTTTATGGCGTTGCGATTCTCATTGGCGTAGACGACGGCGTTGCGCAGGTAGAAGTCCAGGTGGATCCACAGCAGATAAAGGTTTTGCTCGGCGATGAAGACGGCCTGCATCAGTTCGTTGCGCTTCTCGTTGTGCCGCTGGCTCAGTTCCACATAGCTTTGTTTGCCTTTGGAGTAAAATGATGAGTTTGGGTATAGACTAAGCATAGGATAGGAGCACTCACCGTTGGGACCGAAGCTGATGTTGGGCAGGGATGCGCGTTGCTGGAGCAGATTGTCGGCGATCGACTTCTGCGAGAGGTAGTAGCCAATGGAGCCCTTCAGCTGGTTAAGGATTGTGTGCATGATGGCCGTCAGCTTCTTGCTGTCCATTTTGCCAGTGCTTCAAGAAGATGTAAAATAAATATATATAATATATACACAAAGCCGATTAGAACTTACAGTGGCGTCACATCGTTGATCATGGTGGTCAACAAGTACTTGGAGGTCATGCTGTCCTTGACATGGCTGGTGACCGCATTGCGGCAGTAGAGCGATAGGTTGGCGGCGATGTCCAGGAAATACTTGACGCGCAGCGTTTTCGAGCTCTCGGCAGGCTCACTGTGCTCCTGATCCTGCTGCAGCATGCGCCTAATGGTAAGCTCACTGACGGAGAAGCGCCCAAAGACTACGATCATTAGCTGCTGCAGGCGACCCAGACGGTTGCGCAGCTCCAGGTCGTTCTCCACGTCCAGACTGTCCTCCAACGTGGTCACCTCGTGCGTGGTGGTGCGGGCAAACAGATTGGTGATGACTGCCAGCTGCTGCAGGTGGCCCAGATCCATGAAGGGAGTGGCCGTGCGCAGCATCGCCTCCACCATGTCGATGTGGGCAAACAGGAAGTTGAGAACCTGCAGGGCGGCGGAATTGTTTCGCGATCCCAGCGTGTTGACAATGGCATCGCAGAGGGCCAAAGCTGGCGACAGGATCGCCCGGAAGCGCTCGTCGACGGCCGGCAGGAAGGACTGCGGCTCGTTGCGCTTCAGCTCGCTGCCCTTCAGGTCGGGCTGCAGGTCATAGACCCGCATATTCGACAGCACGCCCAGCGCTCGCTCGGCCAGGATCAGGCGGGCGCCCACGGCTGTGTTCGCCATCCGCGTGAGGAAGGCCATCCGCGACTCGTAGACGTAGAGTGGTCTCAGGTGATCGGGCACCGGTTGCAGGATCGCGCACAGCGACTCATTGGACTTGCCCAGGCTGTCCAGCATGTGCTTTAGGTAGCCGCGCGTGGCCACAAAGTCGCAGAGCGTGCTCACCGCATGCAGCTCGGAGATCATGTCCAGGCACGCCAGTGCTAGCATCCGGCACACGTCGTGCCCGGTCACCGCGTCGTGGCAGATGGTGTCGATCAGCTTTTCGCCAAACGTTCCTATCACGTCGGCAGCCATGGCCTTTAGCCGCTGGCGGTCGTCGCGCCGCAGCTCTATGTTGGTTATCCCTGAGCTCTCTTGGCGGGATGTGACCCTGTAATTGGTTGCGAATTTATTAGCAAGCATTAGGTGACGCATGGGAAGGCACTTACGATTCCTGGTACTCCAGCTGTTCGTCGGAGCGAAGTCGCTTCGCAATCCGCAGACAGTTCAGCAGGGCACTGTACAAATTGATGCGCAGCTTCTGCGACTTCACCTCGCTGATCATGATCCACTCGACGAGGCTCTTGAGAATGAACCGCAGATTGCTGCTGTTGGCACCGGCCTCCCTTCCTCCATCCGTGCCATTGGCCAGACCGTTGCCGAGGCTCCTATGTCCCAGACTCAGCTTGGCCGCCTGGGACTCGATGCCGTTCCCATTCGTCAGAGACTCGTCGTTGGCCTGATCCTCAGTTCGCTGGTCCTCCACCTGGTAGCAGCAGTACCGCAGATTGGCCAGCAGCAGAAGCACCGTCTCGCTGACCTGAATGGAGATCTCGATGATTGGCTGAATAGGCTGCACTTTGATCAGGATCTTCTCGATAATGTCGATGATGTGTTGACGCCGTAACGTCACTGGCAGCACGGCCTCGGGCATGCTGCTGAAGAGCACCTGCACCAGTTGGCCCCATGCTTCCATGAAGGCTAGAGTGGCACAGCGCTGGGTCCGCACCCGGTTGAGGCTCACAGCGTGCTTCAGCAACAATGTGATCTCAGTGGAGATGGCCTTCCGCTGCCCGCTGACTATGGTACTCTGCACCATGCGCAGTTCGTCGTACAGGATGTCGTGCAGCTTACGCACGTTGATCAAGTTCGCCGGGGAATTGGTTCCAGATTCGGCAGGGGACTCGCAGTCCCGGAGCAGTTGAGCGGTCAGCTGGGTGTCGAAGAACTCCAGTTGCGGGTGAGTTAAGGTGTCGACCTCCAGGACAAGGCAATCGAGCAGTCGGTTGGCATGCAGCCCCTGCGACGTCTCCTGGAGCAGCGCCGGCTTCAGGGCGCTGGATCCAGTTCCTGAGGCTCCGCCAGGTCCCGAGCCCGATCCAGATCCAGAGCCATTTATCGACCCTCCGCCCGGCAACAGATCCATGGCGAAGAAGGGCGCCGACGGTGTCATCAGGCTGTGACCGAGTTCCATCGGCAAGCCATGCGCCGAGCGCTGTGCCTCCGATCCGTTGCCCATCAGCAAGATGTCACACAGCAGGTTGTAGCGCGTTGTCTGGCCATGTGTGGCCGCCAACTTGACATCGATGGACACGCAGTTGAGCAGGTGACTCATAGCGTGCAGCACATGATCCTCGCGGTGCTGACGAAAGGGCAGGGAGTTGAGGTGTCGCAGCAGAAAGTCGTTGCAAGTCAGGCGGAAGTAGCGAAGTATCGTCTCCGTGGTGCGGCGGTTGGCGCAGAGTCCGTGGAACAGGTGGTAGATGCGCTCCACGATGTTCGCCGTGTGCTCGCAGTACTCCTCGCTGTGCCGTTGTTGCTGTAAAAACAGAAGGCAAAAGGATTAATTAGGAAATCTATCTATCGTCAAATGGATTGAACCTACCTCCAGGTACTTTTCCAGCAGCAACACCAAGGAGTTCACGCACGAGCAGTGCATCTCTATGCCCAGGTGCTGCTTCTCGTTGGCCATAAAGTCGCGCAGCACGTCCACGCCAAGCAGAAAGTAGACAAAATTGGGCAACTGTTGGCTGAGATTCACCTCGAACATCTGGACGATTGCCTCCTTCAGCTGCAGCTCGATACGCGCCGGCTTGCGCTCCAGTGCGGCCTCTTCTGTATTCAATTCTATTCGTGACTCCGACGTGGGATCCTCCCGTTCCCTATTTCGCTCCCGTTCCCTTTCGACATCATCCCCGAAGCCCAGGAACGGGACATGATCGTTGAGGGCCAGCTCGTCGAGTAGCTCGTCATTATGCTTGGCCACGCCCACATCCATCTCGAGGCACTCGACGAATCCCTGCCGGATCTCAAGCTTCTCGTTGCTGCCCTGGGCGTACATGCTGAGGATCTGGGCGGAGACGTTCGGCAGCTGGGTTACTGCACTCAGGATCTTGACGGCGGCCAGTGAGTGACGCGGCAACCAGCTGTTGTAGGTCACAAACTTGACGATGTTCAGCACGTGGTCGGGCTTGCGGCTGCGCGGATTCAGGTCCAAGAGCATGCGATTCAGTCCGGACAGCATGATGGGACAATTGGCAGCCGAATGGGTCTCGAAGAAGGCGTTCTGCTTGGCCAGCGCGGCTTCGAGCAGCAGCAGGGCGTACAGGGAGCACTCCTCGAGCAGTTCTTTGCCGTGGAAGCGGTTGTAGTCGTCCAGCCTATCACGCGCCTCCTCCACGATGCGCAGTATAAGTTGCAGCATATTGGACTTGACCTGCAGCTGCATCATTACGTGGAAGCCGGGATAGGGATGCTCGTCGCGTGCCTCCTGGAAGTCGGTGGCCCGCGGTCGGTAGGTGGCCAGCAGATAGTACAGCAGTTTCAGGCACTGGGCGCCCACCTGCCACTTCTCGGCGGGATCCTTGTACGCCCGATTGTAGAACTTGAGCAGCACAGACTCTAGCACAAAATTGAGGTAGGCATCGTAGCCGGGTTTCCGCGGCCCCACGCCCAGACTCTTGGGCATATTCCCGGTCATAAGTGTGTAGAGCAGCTGGAGAATGCCTCGGGTCAGCTTGTATTGCTCCAGGCGACTCTCGTTCTGATCGATCTCCTCCGCTAGACTGCACTGGCCGTAGTTGCTCGACACCGGGACGGTGGGTATGATCTGCGAGTCCTCCAGGTGGAACCAGATGGCGCGCGCCGTCTCCTTGGATTTCGCCAGGGCGGCCAGCGTGAAGAGGATCTCCGCCTTGAGCAGCAGCGGCGTAGAGCAAGCCACCAGGCCCAGCAGCACCTGCGGCGGCTGCCAGTTCGCCTGCTCACAGATCATAATGCGCGAGATCTCGTCGTGCTCGGCCACAGCCTGAATAATGCCCATGACGGCCACCAGGTGCTCCGCTTCCCTTTGAGTGATGATCCTTGGGGTCGACCGGCTGCGGTAGATGGTCTCGCCGCCTGTGGTAATGCTGGTGTTGAAGTCGTTGCGCATCAAACTGGATAAATCAAGCAGTATCGTTAGAGGAATGTGGAGATCCCCAGTATATAAGTACATACTTGTAGTAGTTCGCCAGCGTAGTGAAGAAGTGATCCCAACTGACGGTATAGGTGCCAGTGGTCACCTGGGGCAGCTTAAGCATGTTGAAAGCGCAGCGCGCGGCGAACTCGGTGCGCGTGAGGCCGGATATCATCTTGAGGTAGGATTTAAATAGGGTCTGAGGTAGCAGCTCGCTTGCCAAGCTAATAAACTTAAACAGGGACACCGAGCGCGAGGTGTTCTTGAACGCTGTGGTCTGTATAACTCCGAAAGAGGAGCCCGTGGGATCACTTGGGCCCCAGTACTCGTTGCAAAGCTTTATGCTAACCCGCGGATCGCCGTACAGCTTGGCCACGCACAGCATTAGCAGCTCGAAGTTAGAGTCCAGGTTTGGCGGCGGCTCAAGGCCTTCGTTCAGGAAGCTGATCACCGTGCGTGCCGATTCGTCGGCCCGACCGCGCAGCTCCGACACCTTGGCGTGCATGAAGTCGATGAAGTCCGTGATGAGCAAGTGCACGCGGCGGTAGATGAACTCGGTGCTGCAGGAAAAGATGAAGGAATGTTGGTGGTGCATATTAGATTCTTAATCTTAAAGATTTTCCCGATGCAACTTTTGGTTTTGGGACATTAGTTGGCATTACTTACTTGTAGACAAGATCCTTTTCGAGCAGCAGGCGGTGGAAGAAGCCAAATACCTGAGCTCCCAGAGCCTCGTCGATGAGGATCTCATCACGATTGATGGCCGACAGGGCGGCGGCCTGCAGCTGGCCGGGAGCATGTCGCAGGCTGGCCAGTGTCAACCCAAAGCTGTAGGTGATGATGGCGTCCAGGCGCGGGGTTTGCCAGCTGCTCTGCGCGTACAGAGCCTCCAGGAAGCCCTTGGCGAACTCCGGATCGCTGAGGATCGGCAGGCGGGCTGTGTGCGGATTGATATACTCGCTGACCAGCAGCACCGAAGTGTCGTACGCGTACAGCAGGGCCATCAGCATTATCAGGGTCACATCGTCGATGTTGCCGTCCGCGTCGTTGGTCTTCCGGCTGGCCAGCTGCTGCAAAAGCCGGATGGCAATGGATCGCGGCAGGCCGCGCTGGGCTGACCAGTGGAACAGGGCCATGGCCACTGCCCGTTGGATGTCCTCGTACAGGCCGAGCACCTGGTTTTTGTGCTTCTTGGAGCCGAAGGCGCGGTTTTTGGTCAGCAGTATGCACTGGAAGGGATTAAAATGGTTGGTAGAACTATTAATTTGGGTATAGTTATATATGTAAATGGAGAACAAGATTTCATATCTGATGAAATTCAGAGGTGGCACAAAATAATGGTTAAAGAAAAGGACTGAGAGGTCCTATATAGAAACACAAACTCACCTCCTTGTCCACATCCATCTCTTCGAGCAGCTCCAGCAGGCGTCCCAGTATGTTGGAGTCCTCCACGAGACTCTGGGCATAGTTGGTGACCAGGCAGGTGATCTATTTGGAAGATGTGAGAAAACCAGGTTTAGTGGATCCGGTACTGTGTATATGCCAATCTTAGAACCCACCTCCCTGGGCAGCTCTGTGCTCCAGGAAACGCCGCTGACCGTCTGGAACATGTCGCGCAGGGCGCAACTGATGGCTTTCCGGCCGTCATAGTAGAGGAGCACCGCCACCAGGCCTCTGGGCAGACCTGGGTGATGCATCTGCTGACGCTGGGCGGTGCAGAGCAGCTCCACGGCGAACACCTCGTCCAGGTCGAACATGTCAGAGAGGATGAGCGCCTCATCGACCAGGTCCTGTGAGAGTTTTATCTTCCGTGATTGTCCCGGCAGCGGGATACCCTCGTTCAAGGCATTCCTCAGGTGGCAGCGGCTCTTTTCGCTCTTGGCCTGCCAAGAATAAGAGTTGCAAGGATTAGTTAACTGCATCAGCTTAGTGGAACACCTAGGACTCTACCCACCGGATTGCGCAGGAAGTTGGTGAAGCTGTGCTTGTACTTCTTGAGGCACAGCTCCAGATCCGTGATGACGCCACTGGGATTGGCCACCGTCGCCTGGAAAACGCTGTACAGATGCTTGTACGGCGTCCACATGTCCTCGGTAACACCTGTGGGCGGAGGAAATGGGTTGTACTGGGTGCTATTGAAGGTTGCCCAGTGATTGGGCGATCGGGAAGCCTCACTCACCATCCATTTCACTTGGTTTCGCAGTTCTCGATCAGAATGGCAATAAAACGCGGCAAGTCTGCTTCGGTTGCGACAAGGCGCCGGCTGCCAGGGATGGGTACTTGTGTTTTGTTTTACCGTCCGGCAACCCTGGCAGTTAGCGGAGACAACCACCAGGCATTGCGAATGGTTTTGATGAGATCGATCGACCATTTTTGGTGTTATCAATATGTGATCGTTTATATTTTATACTTTTTAAAATAATTGGTAATGTTCAAAGTTAGCGTCGAATTTATGTATTATGTATTTTTTTAGTATAACATATAAACTTATCAGTTTATCGATCAACCAACATAATGATTACAAAACGTTGTATATGATGAGAAACAATTAACATGGATACATAACAGAAAAGGTGATTAACAATTCTTATAATAATTGCTCAAAAAAACAAAATAAGTTTTAGCGTAACTATTTACCTAGCAAATCCTTTTTTATATCAGAATGAATAACAGGGCCATACATTTAATTTTTTAGTAACAACCATAAGATGACAAAACTGACTTTCGATTTGCTAATAATAGCTAGAGATATTTATTGAATCGGGAAAATATCATATTTTAGGCGTAGAATGAGGTTTCGATCTTAGTCTAACCATGCTGGATAGTGCGGGGGAACGCCTTCTGGAGGACCAGCAGCGGTAGTGGAAGAATTGGCAGCAGCGGAAGTGGAAGAAGTGTCAGCAGCGGAAGTGGAAGTGGCAGCATCGGATGTGGAAGAAATGGCAGCAGCGGAAGTTGATGAAGTGTCAGCAGCGGAAGTGGAAGTGGCAGCATCGGATGTGGAAGAAATGGCAGCAGCGGAAGTGGAAGAAGTGTCAGCAGCGGTAGTGGAAGAAATGACGTCAGCGGAAGTGGAAGTAGTGTCAGGCGCTGAAGCTGATGAAGTGGCAGCATCGGAAGTGGAAGAAATGGCAGCAGCGGAAGTTGATGAAGTGTCAGCAGCGAAAGTTGCAGCAGCTGTCACCGGTTTAGGCGGTCTTCCGATCCTCTGCTTAGCCAGTTGGGGGATCTTGCCTGAATGAAATCACTCACTAAGTATTTGCCCTTTATATTGGAGCTCAACTCACTGTAAACTAGGTCCTGGATAACGCCACGAGCCTGCGGTTCCGCCTCCAAGCCAAGGTCCTCAAGCAGACCGTCCCCGAACTCCAGATCAGCACGGATATCCAATTTCTCGGCCATCGTTAGTAAGAATATTTTTTAAGTACTTTTAAACGTCTTGACAGTCTGCTTAGGCCAACTTGATCAACTTAAATAGATTTAGGGTTGCAGGTTGCTTGGCCGAAACTCTGGACTTATGGTATTTCCATGAAGATAAACCCAAGAATCATTATTTACCTGATACGTCAGAAATCAAATCAGAAGTGGTGACTCGGCTAGTGATTTGTTGGGCTTGTTTTAAGAACGAATATGCTGCGCGTTCTTGAGACAAGAATAAATCATTCTTAAGCCCACGATTCAAGAACATTACTCAGTAAATAGGAAAAAAAAGTACGATTTCTACTAAACCTAAGAATAATATATTCAAAAATAAAGATTTTTCTTGAAAAGCACAATCATTGTTCAATTTATCACTAAAAGTACTTCATTTCAGAGAAAACTGATTTTAATATCTTTAAATAAGGAATACATTTTTCTTATTAGTAGAAGGAATTGCACTTAACTTAAGTACACAAAAATCACAAACATTCTAGAGTAAAGAATAATTAACATATAGTCAACTACAAAATCATTTGAGAATAACTTGTACTTGATTCATGAATATATCGAATAATTATACATATATTTGAAAAAATAATAATGAAAGCTTCATTCTATGGCAAATTGTATATACATTTTTAAATTCTCAATTTTATTTTTATAATTCAGACTTGCTTTAAAAAATATTGGTACTTCATTTAAGCATAATAAATACATGGTTCAAGAACAATTCATACTGGTTTAAGTATGAAACATTCTTAGTATACCACTTTCCTTTAATTCGATTTATAGCACTGTTCCGTTCCACTAAATAATGATTCTTGGGCATGTCTTCATGACAATACCATGAGTCCAGAGTTTCAATCAACTAACCTGCAAAACTGAAATGATTTTAGCCGATCAGGTTGGCCTTAGCAAACTGTCAAGACATTTTAAAGCAATTGAAAACTATTCCCATTATTCCACGATGGACGAGGAAATTAATTACGAGCTGGGCGAGCACAATTTGGATATTCCTGATGACTTATCGTTCGTGGACGGTCTGCTTAAGGCCCGTGGCTTGGAGGCGGGACCGCAGACTCGTAGCGGTATACTGGATCTGATTTACAGTGAGTTGAGCCCCAAATAGAAGGGGTCAATATTTAGTGAGTGATTTCCTTCAGCCTTAGCAAGGGACAAACTGGTGGAGGCCCAAACCTTCGCCCAGCTGGCGAACCGCACCACCGTGACTGTCGAGGATATGCAGATGATGATGCTGAGGAAGACCCGCAAGCTAAGGAAGAGCAAGACACCGAGCGCGCGTTCGATGAAGCTAATAGCCAAAAAAGTCAGCCAGGATTACCTGCCCGATCCGCGTTCGGAGGAGGGATCAATGCTGCCCACCTGGCGCAACTGTCAGGTGGGCGTGATGGCCGAGCTGGCGGGCGAGCTCAAAATGAAAACACCGGTTGCACCACCTGCTGCCACTTCCGATGCTGACAGTTCTTCTTCCACTTCCGATAATGACTATTTCTCCAATTTCGATGAAGAGACTATTTACACTCGCGCTGCTGCCGCATACATGAAAATTAAAATGGGCATGGACATGGACATGGACATGGACAAGGACAAGGACAAGGACAAGGACAAGGACAAGGACAAGGACAAGGACAAGGACAAGGACAAGGACAAGGACAAGGACAAGGACAAGGACAAGGACAAGGACAAGGACAAGGACAAGGACAAGGACAAGGACATGGACATGGACATGGATATGGATATGGACATGGATATGGACATGGACATGGACATGGATATGGATATGGATATGGACATGGACATGGACATGGACATGGACGACATGGACATGGACATGGACCTTTCCTATACTTCCGATCCTGAGACTACTGCCACTTCCGCTTACACTTCTCCCACTCACGCTCCCACTTCTCCCACTTCCGCTTACACTTCTCCCCCTTCCGCTGCTAGACGTGGTTCCAAATCCGTTCCTTCCACCCCCGTTAGCCGTGTGCCGCGAAGGCCACGTATCAGAATTATCCAGCATCATTAGACTATGAACGAAACCTTATTCTGCGCCTTAAATATGTTATTTCTTTGATTTAATAAATATGTATCTAGCTATTAGCTAATCAAATGTCAGTTGGTTGTTATTAGAGAATTATAGGTATAACTAATACTCGATTATATTGAAAAACAAATATATTGTATTGTATTATGTTGTATTCGGAGAAAAGTATATGTACATATATGTAACTGATAGAAGGACGTCCGACCCTATACAGTATCAAACGAAAATACATTCTAACCATGTTGAAGAATAGTGAAGATCCCACATACAACGTTCGAAAGTTTTGATATCAGCTTTTAAGACGAAAAATGATATATACCACCGGAATTGTTATTATTTCAAACCATCATGATCTGATCGAAAAACAAAAACAGTCGATAACGTCAAAACATAGTCCAATCAGCAATTGGATACGGCCCAAAATCAATGGATAGATGTTAGAAAACGTTGTATCCTAACATTGCTGTTAGAAACCCGCTGAAATTTAACATCGAAAAGAAAACTATATTCAAACATTTTACCAACCACTTGCCTTTTTCGGTCTTATCTTTTTTTAACATTTATTTTGAATGCACATCCAGCATTATTTTTCTGGGGTGCTTTCTAGTGGCTCTTAAACTAAATGAATTCCTAAGAAATTGCGATTCCCACCTTCGGAATACGTTAACAAAATGTAATCAATTTTGTAATTTGTAAATTTACTTTTAATGCTTTCCAGAGGCATTTAGATTTTTGAAAAATCCTACGATCTTTTGCCACAGTCTTAACTTCAATTGCAGAGGTGTTCTTTACCTAACCGTTTTCCACATTTGAATTGATATTTGTAAACTGCAAAGGAAAAAGAAATTTTGGTACTGAAATGCTTAAGCTACTGATGTGAAAAGAATTTTGTTCATTTTGCACACCATTTCCGATCAGGGTGCCCTATTAAAAAAAATCAAAAGTATATTTTAATATAATAGCGATATTCCCACGTTGGTGCTTTTCCCTCACTTACGTTTTCTGGCTCTTACGTTTTCTGATAGCGAAATCACGATATAAGTATTTATTTTTATTAAAAAAATATCGATGTATTGTTATTTTGATATTTTTCACATCCCCAACTTGAGACAAGTGGGATTTTTTGTCTCTCTCCCTTACTGACACTGACGTTGGTGCTATCTCCCTCTTACTGACACTTACGTTTGCTAGCACTTACGTTTTCTGGCACTTACGTTTGCTAACACTTACGTTTGCTAATAGCGATAGCTTTATCATGTGAAAAAATATCTCGATATAATTATTCTTATTCAAGAAATATCGATTGACATTTTGATATATTTTTCACATCCCTCTATAAACAAAGTGCTGCAAATTTCGAGGAGGATCCCCAAATCCCAGAGCCCGGTTCAGATTCCAGATCCCAGCGAACAGTGCAAGATGGACGAGCCCTCGGACGATGAGAACTCGGAGCCCACGCCCAAGAAGATCAAGCGGGAGTGGGTGAAGAGCTACTCGAACAAGGCCATGGAGATGATGAAGAAGATGGGTTACGAGAACGACAAGGGTCTGGGCAAGAGCAACCAGGGCCGCCTGGAGCCCGTGATCGCCGTGCAGCAGGATGGACGCCGTGGCTTCGGCCTCAAGCTGGACACCGTCCAATTCTCGGCCGGCCAATGGGATCCTGCCTGCGAGGAGCTCGAGATACCCGAGCCGGTCCTTTGGCTTCACAATCCGGGCGGCGGTGCCGACTCATATAGCCTCGATCAGCTGATGGGGCACGTGGTCACCGGCCCAAAGAAACTGACCCTGGACGAGGAGACACGCTACTGCGATCCGGCCACCCTGCATCACATCCTCAATGCCAAAACCGTATTCGATGATCTCAACGACAGCGAGAAGCGGCGGGCGAGATCCCGCTGCAATCCCTTCGAGACCATCCGCAGCTCCATCTTCCTTAATCGCGCCGCCGTCAAGATGGCCAACATCGACTCCATGTGCGACTTCATGTTCACCAATCCCCGCGATCTTGATGGCCAATCTCTGGTGGCTGCCGACGAGCTCCTCTACTTCACGGACATGTGTGCAGGTGAAGTCTCGGGGAGGGGGAAAACTATTTCGGGGAATCCCCGAATATCAAGTTTCACTTTTGCATGTCTTATCAGTTTGACTAGTCGAGAAATAAACCATAGCCCCTAATGCGGTATAATAACCTCTCAAACCTTTTCATTTTGCATAAACAGAAGGTTTCCGTTTGGTAAGAGCGGTGTTGTACAACTAATACAGATTATAAGGCATTGTCATTCTAGGAAATGAACTCTTTGAAATTGACTTACCTCGACTTCTCATTTTTTTTTACAGGCCCTGGTGGTTTCTCCGAATACGTGCTGTATCGCAAATCCTGGGAAGCCAAGGGATTCGGCTTCACGCTGCGCGGCGCCAATGACTTCAAGCTGGAAAAGTTCTTTGCCGCCTCGCCGGAGTCCTTCGATACCTTCTACGGGGTAAAGGACGATGGCAACATCTTCGACGAAAGCAATCAGGACTCGTTGAACGAATACATCCGTCTGCACACGCCTCATGGCGTTCACTTTGCCATGGCCGACGGCGGCTTCTCGGTGGAGGGTCAGGAGAACATCCAGGAGATCCTGTCAAAGCAGCTGTACCTCTGTCAGTTCCTCACCGCCCTGAAGATCCTGCGCCAGAACGGCAGCTTCGTGTGCAAGGTGTTCGACCTGTTCACACCGTTCAGCGTGGGCCTGGTCTATCTGATGTACAAGTGCTTCCACCAGATAGCCATCATCAAGCCGAACAGCAGCCGGCCAGCGAATTCGGAGCGCTACTTGGTCTGCAAGTACAAACGGTCGGACTCGGAGACGGCGGCCATCATAGCCTACCTGAATGCGGTGAACCTCATGCTGATCGAGGAATCGCAGCAGGAGGATAGCCAAAACGACGTGCTGGAGATCTTCGATGCCAACGAGCTGGCCGAGGACGAGGACTTCCTGCGCTACATCATCGATTCAAACAATGCCATTGGCCGGAAGCAGATCGTGGGCCTGCGCAAGATAGCCGCCTTCGCCCAGAATCCGGAGCTGAAGGAGGCCAAGCAGTCGGAGGTGCGGCAAGAGTGCCTCAAGCGTTGGGGACTGCCGGATAAACTGCGACAGGCGCCGGAGATCAAGCCAACGGACAGGCTTCTGGAGGAACTCCTGGGCGATTGGGCATCCGATCGCAGCTGGCTGAATCTGACGGCCGCCGAGATGAACGGCGTGACGAATCTAAACATGGCCGTAAAGAACGTGGCGGACTGGTACTTTGTGCCCGTGGGTCGCGAGGAGACGAACATCAATGCCTGCACTCTGTTCCTGTGCAAGTCGCGGGGCAATCTGCTCCGCTACACGGAGCACAAGAAGTGGGAGCTGGTGGAGACCGCCTTTGAGGTGCAGCCGCGCTCGATCTTCTTCGGCCAGATTGTGTACGAGTTCTACGGCGAGGGCAGGACGATTCAGCGGGTGGCTGCACTGCACATCATCGATGGCATCTGCCTGGGCGGCATAGACATCCGACGAAGACCGTTCCGCGAACGCGTGAGCATGTGCGATAAGTTTGCCCGGAGTCTGAACAAGCCGCATCGCAAGGAGCGAACGTTTGGAGCGCTACGCAGCAAGCCCTTCTTCCGGCTACGGGATATGGGCAGTTTCTTTGCGGACATGCGGCATTATGTGCTGAAGGATAATTCGCAGAGATTTGGATATGCGCTCGACGACAACAAGTTCTTTGTGCCGGGCGGCATACTGATGTTCTGTGAGCTGACCACCAACTACGTGTCCGCCCACTCGCGATCACGTGGTCAGCTGTACTACTTCAACGTTACGAACAAGGAGTCGTACTACAAGGAGCAGATACCCAGCAAGAAGGCCGCCGAGATCTTCGCCTCGTTCCGCTACAGCTACTCGCGCCGCCTGCTCTGGAAGTGGACGGACCTGCGCCAGGTGGAGGAGCTGGCCACCGAGGACAATCCAAAGATCCTGTTTCGCAGCGACTTCATCAAGTTTATCGCGGACAAGCTGGGCCACAGTTAGGCCAGCCCAACATAGCCATAAGTCTAATTATACATACATACGCGTACGTGTTTTTTAAACCTACCCCGCATGCTTAGGATTTATCTGGAGGTTTTACAACGGATCCCTGCATTTTACTTATTCGATTTAAGTATACAACGATAAATTGTCCGCAGGGACTAAATCATTTTTTTCTGACCATCCCTACTAACTATATTCATATATGTCTGGCCGAAGTGTGCAAATGTTTTATTTCTAAAGATCTTACCAAAGTTCCAACGTCTTTCATTTGGACTGGGTTATTTGGAAATAGTTAATCAAGTTAATTTACTAGCGAAAAGTGACCCTAAGCTGCACTTTCAAACTTGGTCAATTGCATGTAAATTGCCAAAAGGTTTAATTATGTAATAATTTCAACTTAAATTTAATAAAATTCCGCGAAGGAACTAATTTTAGCCAAGCTTTAATGTGTTAATAATGGGTTTTGGGTGACTTCAGACTATAATTTTTCAGCTTTATTTCGTCACAAAAATGTATAGTGATTGTGGGTATATATAAGTTTCGTTTTTCCCCAGTATTTGGTTGAATAATTTGTGAAAATCTTTAATGGCCCATCGTCGCCCACTCGTTCCACGGAGAGTTGTCAGCGGCAGAAAGTTGCATTCGCTGGTCCTTGCAGCTTAATTAATCACCCGATAAAAGGCCGGAGAGCGGACCTCTGGGGAACTGGGTGTACGGATTCCGCACTGTTTGCAGTGGGACAAAAAAGCAAATTGTTGCCCGTACTTGTGCAATTCACGCCACACAACACGGTTACACATTGCCGAAAAGGAAGCTAGGTGGTCAGGGGTTCGGGGTACGAGGTTCGGGGATCAGGGGTCAGAGTTTTGGGGCATGCCACTGACATGCGCCAGTAATTAACGTCCCATTTTGGGTTAGATTACCCATGAATAATTGCGAATGCCGATGGTCGCGCCTGTTGCACAGCGAGAAAAACCAATATCTAATTAATTTCCTTCAATATAGTTTATAAGTATCTTTATTCGTATAAGTTTCAGAACATTATATTCCATTATATCAAATTAGATATAATATATTTTACATAATTATATGTAATACTTATTTGAATACAATATATGTATATATATTTTATGAAATACTAGACGATATTAGTTATTTTTTAGATGGGTCTTAAACCCCCTTTTTCTTATAACATCAGATATCAGTGCAATAGTCTGTCCATGGCAGCTGATAGTTAGTTGGGCTTAGGTGCAACTGTATTGGCTAGAGGAGCGGCATCCGATCGACTTGAACGTGGAGGCCGGGATTTGGAACTGGGATTTGGCAGTGGGATTGGGTTGCGTTGCGCAACTGCACCAGATTGATGATGGCCGGCTAAGTGCGGCTACCTCCCATTCATCCTTTTTGTCCTTAAGCCCGCTCCTGGCACCACCTCATCCCCCTTTGGCCCATGCGAGGAGTGAGTGTTTTGGAGACTGAAAACTTTGCTAATTGCTTTTTGGCCACGGCCACGATGACGATGGCCTCTGACTATATGTATATATATAGCTGTTGACGACGAATCCGGCAACGGGCCACAGTTACAGCATCCGAAAAATAGTAGTTATCCATTTGCAGTTGGGCTGCCCTGCACGTTGGTTTTTAAGCTATGGAAAACCAAATAAAATAATTTATTTTATCGATGATATTATATTTAAACAGAGTAATATGTATTTCTTGTTCCAAAATACAAACATTGGTTTTTGGAAACGTGTATATTTTTTTTACGTAGGCTGCTTTTCAATACCTTACATAAAAGTCCTATAATAACTTATGATCTCGGAATTCAAGGAAAGAATATTTTTTTATAAAAAATGTTTAATTTATTCTTATTTAAAGTACTACTTTCATAAATAACAACGTTTTTTATACAATTTATTTTTGGGGATTAAATGTGTATCTGTAAGATATTCAGCTCTTAAAATGGTTAAGGATTGATTGAGTTACATTCGTACATAAGTTCTAATTATTAAGACTACACTCAGAGAAAAGACCGTTCTCAACGTTCTCGACTTCAGTATTTTCGATCTCAAATTATCAAAAACCGAGATCGATGTCTTCTCGATTTCAACATCGAATCGATCTCGATTTCGAAATGAACCGTTCGCGGTATCGATCATAAATCTTTCTGGGTGTATGAATATAACTTCACGAAAAAATGTCCAAGTCTAATTTTATTCTAAAATGTTTAAGATATTATAAAAAACCATATTGCAATTACACATGAAATTTTCAAAAACACTTTTAATAATAATAATATATGATAAAAGATATTCCAAACTCAAAATGGTTAAGAACTGATTGAGCTACAAAGGTATTTTTTTAGAAGATTGATTTTTAATAATAACTATAAGGCATAATCAAATGTTTGTAAATAATTCTTATAGTATAATTTAAAAGATCAAATTTGGCAATGCTGCACCAGTGTAGTTGGTCATGCCACGTCCAGAAAATCTGCTGTTTTTGTTGTGCATTTAATTGTGCTTTTTTGGCTGGGCCTACGCTTGCCGACTCAGCAGAGAATTAATTACACACACTCTCCACCCGGAGCCACCCCACTCCATTTCAATCCAAGCCGCCTGGACATTTGATAGTTTCGCACATTTGCGTTTTATAAATTCTGCACTTTGCCTGCTGCGAGCATCTTCGGATGTCAAAACAAATTTTTGCAACTGAGCCATTCATTTGTTACGAAGCCCCCGAGACCGCCCCCATCTCAAGGAAATGGAAGTCCCCCGAGTACAGCACATGAGACCTGCTAAAGCATCGGGATTCGGGATTCGGAATTCTGTATTTGGGATTCTGGGGCCTGGGACTGACCGCTGCCCAAATGCAAATGTCATTTTGTGGTCGTTCGAATGAATAAACGAAATTAAATGCAAAGAATTGGGCAACGGCAACCGAAAAGAGTTTGACTGGCAGGCAAAAGTCCAAGTGGAAGTCCAAGTCCTGACAATGGAGTGTGGGGAGTTCAACCCCTGACCCCAGTAATCCATGTGGGACCTGTGCTGATTGACAGCCACCGGAATCGAACCGGAAGCCATCTATTGAATCGATATGAAAGATTACCACACACTTTCGTTTGGTCAACCATTGTCATTATTTGAACGAAATATAATCAAACAAATGGAACCGGCAATATGATGTTATTCTCATACGAACCTGACACTCATTTTTGCCTCTCTAAAAAAAATAAAGGAAAAATACATTTGTTTATGTGCACATTTGAGCTTTTATTGGGGTGGAGAAGAAATCAATTTGTTTACTAGATTATCAGCTCTTTTGTCAGCAACTCTTTTGGATGGGGAAACCTAATTGGATATCAGAAGACATTTTTCAGATATAACATTTCATCTATTGATTCAATCCGTGTAAACAATTATTATGGGAAGTATTCCGCTCGGTTACTGCAATGCAGAAATGTGTGATATGCTGGGATTCAGTGTCTGTGTTTATTTCCTTTTTATTTACCACTTTCAGTATAAAACATTCTCATAATATATGCAAACAAACTTTTCCTTTTCATTGACCATTATTTCTATAATATTTTTTTTAAACTAGTCTCCTTGTATATGTAAATCCAATTGGATAGTACTTAACTCAAAGACTAACTTTTATATATATATTTGAAATTTAAGACATTTATAAATATCTAAGACGTTTTTCGACATAAACCCAGAAAAAATGCGAAAGGAGAAATGCTGAAGATCAAGTGTTCTTAAATAGAGCATTTATAGTCTTACTTATTTTAAAAGAAAGGTTCTTGATATCAAGACGTAAGTACTCTTGACATAAACCCAGAAAAAATGTAAACGGAAAATGCTGAAGATCAAGTGTTCTTAAATAGAGCATTTATAGTCTTACTTATTTTAAAAGAAAGGTTCTTGATATCAAGACGTAAGTACTCTTGAGTAGTTTTTTTTACGATGCAATCATAGCTATGAAAGTAGTCTCAATTTTTGAATACCCGTTACACGTAGAGTAAAGGGGTATATTAGATTCGTCGGAAAGTGTGTAACAGGTAGATTGAAGCGTTTCCGACCCTATAAGGTATATGTATTCTTGATCACGATCACTAGCCAAGTCGATCTAGCCATGTCCGCCTGCCCGTCTGTATGAAAACTAAGATCTCGGAAACTATAAAAGCTACATAGTTGGGATTTGTTATCTAGATTATTGATTATCAATATCTTTGATTATTAATATCTACTTTTATGCCAAAAACGCTAGGTAGAGCTGTTTCGGGGTGTGCAATATTGTCGCAGTTCCCTTAGCTGAGTAACAGGTATTTGATAGATATAAAGATACAGCGTTCTCTCTCGTTTCAGATGAAATATTTCATCTCGACTTCAAGAGCCTGATATTTAAATGATCTTGACTCAGTCTTGGGATCAGGGTGAATTTTCTATAGGATAGAAGCATTTTGAGGGTCTTGTACTTATATAGCTAAAGTATACCAATTCACCCCTACTTTTCTGATGACCGCGTTGATTGAGGTCATTTGCTAGCGTAAACGTGTGAGTCGCTTCGAATTAAGAGTCCTTTGCCTGCCCAGGACATCTTGCTCCTCCTCACACTTGGTCTACGAGTGGTTGGGGGGATTGCCAAAGTGGTTGGGTGGTGCTGAGCACACACATTCGATTAGCAGAGGGCCCGAAACTCGATGAGTTTTATTAGTAAATAATGGCAAATCATTTGCCAGTTGACACTTGCTGAATGGCCAAGGGGGGTGGTAAGGTCTTTGGACGCGTAAGGGAATGTCATCGGCAGGGCGAAGTCAAGGAGCAGGATCCGTGGTCCTGCTAATGAGCAACATTAATGAGCGCTATTTTTCATTGAAAGGACAATCAGCGTGTCCATGTATGGGTGTATGTGTGTGAGGGGTGGGTGATTTAGCTGAGTGTATATATATGTGGGTGTGTGGATGCTTTCTCTCAAGTCTCTTGGGTATTTAAGCGGCCAAAATGTTGCAAAGACGGCAATGACAGCAGGTGCCTTGCAAACACACACACACACGCACTCCCACCACCACATGTGTACGCACACACACACATACTTAACCAACAGGAAGCTGATGTCAGGACCCCATAAAAATTTAATACGAATGCAAAAGAAAGCAAAGAATTTGTAATTAAATTAACCATTTGCTGGGCACGCCCCCATCCCCAATGTCGTCGTCTTTGTTTTTATGCTGCTTTAAATTAAATATTTTTGCCCTTTTGCGTGAGTCCCTTCCGGGATGATGCGGATGCGGCGTTGAGTGGGTCAGCGGAAACCTCAACAATTTCCACAGACTCAATCAGTTCCTTGTCCAGCTCCTTTAAGGCACTAAAAGAAAATAATTTGGATGATTTAAATAACTCTATTCTAGTATCAGGAATGGTGTATTATTTGATTCGTTTTAATATTATAAATATCCCTTTTAAATTGTATTTCCATAATTACTGACATCAAAAGTCATATTCAAATTCTCCTTGCTAACAGAAACAGATTAAGCAACATCAAGAAATACTGTTTTTTTCTTCTTGTACAGTTTAGGATTATATTATTAGGTTCTAATAACAAATCGTATTCAAATCTAAAATAGCTTAAGTTACTTTAAGAAATACTGCCTATTTTCTAAGAATTCCTTTACAAGGAACATTTTTGATTGTAACTATATACTTTTAAGATCAGATTATGAATCTCTCATTTTTTCGAATTCCTATACAGAGGTATACATGTAATTGTACTTATATGCAATTTAATATAATATTATAAATAAGAGCACAAACATATTTATGTTTAATATCCAACTTTTTTCATTTACTATGCAAAATTACATCAATAATTGTAATTAAATAAAATTTAAGATCATATCAAGAAACAAACTACAATAATATTCACAAGAAAGATCATTCAATCTTTTGCTCGGTGTATTTTTTGGACCTCCGGTGCGGTTGGGGATTCAGGTTTTGGCTTCAGGTTGAGGTCCCAGGTCCACTACGACACTCTGGAGAGAAATGCGAAATGAAAAATCGACTTGCAATTAGCAAACATGAAACATGACTACCCGTGGCCCATTCCCAAGTTCACCCCCCACTACCCCCCCACCCTCACCGGAGGCATGTGAGTGTGTGCGTGTGTTCCACAGACACATCCTGATGTCCTGGTATCCTGGCACTGGCTGTGTGTCTGGAGCTCCAGGAGCTTCGTCGGCAGCGTTGTCAGCATGGTTAATAAGTTACTTTCGAGATACTTTATTACTTCCTTGGTGGTGAGCGACAGCTGGGCGAAAGGGGGGAGGGGGGATTGGCACAAAGGGTTGCCATTGCCTTCCACCCACCACCCCGCCTCCCATCCAACGCATGTCTGTGCGTGAGTGTGTGCAGTTTTTTAATTTATGCGATTTTTGACTGCCGCCGCCTCCAGCGTACGCATAGGTGGAAGGGGTTGGGAAGGGGTCGGGAAGGGGTTGGGGAAGGGGTCTGGGAAGGGGTCTGGTAAGGGGTTGGGAAGGGGTTGGGGAAGGGGTTTGGGGAAGGGGTTTTCTGTTGCGGACTGGGGGAGTGACAGTACGTGGCACAATGAAACTAAGCTATTATTATTATTATTATTATTATCTAGAAGAAATTCCTTATAGCTCCAAGAAATTGAAAAACAAAAAATAAAAGAAGGTAAAATACAAGTTTTTAGATAAATAAATATATGTATTGGGATTTTAATGAAACCAATTCGGGAAAAAATGCAAATATCAAATAAAAGGGTGACAATATATTTTAGCAACCTAATATGTCTGTTTGTAATAACTTTATCAACAAACTAAAATTTCATTTTAAATATTCTAACATATTCCCAGCAGATTTGTCCCACAGTGCAAGTGTATGACTGTTTTCGCTTGGCGCCCGAAAGTAGGCAATAGTTTCTTTTGGTTCACATTATCAGCGGCACAGGGAGGGCCCTTCGTACCCCCTTTTTAACCATCATCCCCGCCCACACATCCCGCCCTCAATCCCCTCCCCACTTCGGGGGCAGACTTTCCCCCACCATACGAGTTTTTCCTTATTTATGCAAATGAAATCAATGCTGTGTGTCTGTGTTTGTGATTGCGTCAAAAGAATAGAATTTTTCATTTTAAATTACATGCCAGCATGTTCGAGTTTGCTGTGCATGTGTGTGCTTGTGCAAAGAAAACTTTTGTTCGTTTGTTTTTGAAGAACTTTGCATCGAGACTGCGAACTGCAAACTGTGAACTGTGAACTCTGAGCCGACCTGAGCCGAACCACATTAAAGGTAACTATGCAAATATTTTTGCGGCTCCCACGAGCAAACACAAAACACCAAAACCGGACCCAGGGAACCCTTTTGGATTTTTCGTTTCTTTTTTTTTTTTTTTTTTTTTTTTCCCAGCCCGTATTCTGAGTGCTTGAGGTGGTAATGGCAACCAAAAATATTTCATGCTGGTCAATTGGAAAACTAGCAAAATTCCTCGGTAAAAGGGGGGAAATCCCAATGCCCCACAACCCTTCGTTTATCGCTCATTGAAGTTCTCTTTTCGGTTCGGTTTGCTTCTAATTGTGTTTGGCCTTTAGTTTTTCGGCAATCACTTAACCCCCGGTTACTTGGCCCCCCCCCCCTTCGGCCCACCAGCTATGTGCGGAATGTCTAATGAAGCCACATAAATCAAGTGGCTGCTAACCGGAGAACATGGCCAGCCCATCCCGATCCCGCTCCTGCTCCTCGACCAGCATCCTTCATCGCTTAGCGGACTTTCAGCAGGAGGTCCTTTGGTCAGTGCCCAGTGGCTAATTGAAATTAAAAACGTTGCCAAGAAATTGCTGCGCATTTTTCATTCGATTACCACTGTCCGCACATACCCCCCCCCAAAAAAAAAGAATTTACCACTGATTTATGCTAATGCATGGGCCAGAAAATGAGTATCTGGGTAACTAAGTGTTTGCAAAACAATTAAAAATGATAAAAGATATATGACCTTGGATTAAAAATAAATCTAAAGTTGAATATATAATAGGTCTTTTATTTAAACTTATAATAATAAATCCATTCCACTATATAAGCAAAACAACCATTCCATTATTGTGTATATCCTTTATTTGGTATTCGAATTATTTATTTCTTGTAATATTAAAAAAAAAGACAATGATCACATAAAATATTTTTCGGTTGTAAATTACAGAATTTTTTTCTTGTCATACAATACAATATTATATTATATATATATATTTTAGATTTATATTTAGTTAAGTGTAATTATTTTAATCATCATAATGTATTACTTCATTTAGTACAATGATTTTTGTTAAGCCTGCTATTTACTTTCATACTCTTTCGCCCTTCCGTTTTTTGCCTCTCATTTTTCTTGTTTTAAACTTTTACGATTTGGTTTTTATATTTTTTAAAATTCGTCTAAATTACCTTGCGGTTTTTGGGGTTTCCTTCTCCGTTCTACGATTTATTTTTGTATTATTTAGTTATAGTTAAGTTTAAGTTTAGACGTATGACGATACAAAAAAAAAACGTGACTTTCTGTTCAACTACTTTGTTTACTTAAGCTTACACAATTAGTTTATTACGATTTTTGTTTTTCGCTTTGCCTTCAATTGGTTGAATGTATTGCACTGAATTTCAATCTATCTTTACGATTTCATTTTTCTTTTGGGTTCTGGTTAATGCCTCTTGAACGTTTTCGTAAGGGGTAACATTAAAACTTACGATCCTACAGAAAAGCAGACACACATATGTATGTACGCGTGCTTTATTTTCCCGATTATATGTATGTATTGCCGCCCCGTAACCCAAAGTTCTCACTTCTCTTTCACACACTTACCCATTATAGTTTTAGATATTCGCTTGATATTACTATTACATTTTAATATTACAGTTACACAAAAAAAAAACAAAAAAAATATCGTACGACTACATCCACTAAGTATAGTACTGATTATATTTGCATGTAATATTGTATTTTACTTCGTTTTTCCACTTTTGGTGTTTGACTTTGCCACTAAACTAAACTTAGCCTGTGAGGGATATGGGCTAGGGGGTACTACGTGGAACTGGGGAGGGGCTATTAAGAAGTTGCGAACATCTTGCGTTCCGTATGCAAACAATTGACCAGACATTAACACCAAACAAATGCCCTACATTTAAACATATACTTGGGGTTTGCTTTTCCATTTTAATATATATTATGATTTCTATAACTTCTAGTTTTAGTATTTGATACAGACAAAAAAAATTGTAACTTATAATCCAATTACACACTTATGTTTGGTTTTACATTCTTGTTTGTTTTTACAGAGTTGCTATCAACACACGACGAAAGCGTCTAGGATCTAGGACGTGGAACGTTTATAAATAATAAGCCATGGACTAGCATTGTCCCGACCAACTGGCTAGGTTTCTAATAACTAATTTTATGTATAACCTAATGGGGCATCGAGGATGCTCGGGTGGGTGACCCCGACACTCTGTCCCACTTGTAACTTGTATAGTCTGCCTTGAAGTCAGGCCTATGGATAACGCCAGTTTTAACCTCTTAGCTCTTACATCTCTCCTCTTTCATTTAAGTATTTACACATGTTATTTGAGCCCTGGACGGGATGTGGCTCTAATGTTGGGGTCACCAGTGTTGTGCTTTTGATTCTCAGCGTTTTTAGATGGGTGTCGGCATCAGTTTGCCATAGTCCTGGTGCATTGTGGGCTTCACCGAGTTGTAGACGGGTCGTTCCGTATCTTCGGGCAGGGCATATACATCGGGTGGTACGCACAGCGACTGGAGTTTCGAGATATACGAGTCGAAGTGCTCGTGGGGATGCGGATGTGAGTGCGGATGGGCGTGCGGATGTGCATAGCTGACGGGATGATGCACCGTGTAGGGATGATGATGTGGCGGCACTGGTGGCGGTCCTACAGCTCCGACAGATCCCAAGCCACCGCTGTTGCCTGAGCTGGCTCCCTGATGAAGACCAGCGCCAGCAGCAGCACCACCACCACCACCACCACCATACATACCAGCACCACCACCGGCGGATGGAGCACCACCCGAGGACGGGAGTGGTGGCGGCGGCAGGAGCGTGGAATAGGCCGCCGCCGAGTGCTCTCCACCCACCAACTGACCACCGGCACCACCGCACACATTGTCCAGTCCATGAACCACCGAGGTACCCGCAGAACCGGGCGTGGCCCCACCCGGCGGTGGTGGCGGTGGCGGCAGACGCACATGCTCCAGCAGTGTGATCACATTGTTCCTCAGGCTCTCATAGTAGTTATTCAGATTGGCATTGGGTGGTGCGCCCACACCATCGATGGGCTGATTGGGATTACTACCCGAACTGGGTGCCAGATTGCTGATCGAGTGGTTCAGATCGTTGGCGGTGGTGGCAGAGCTGTTGATGTTGTTATTCCCGTTTCCGTTCCCGTTCCCGCTGCCATTCGTGGTGGGTCCACTGGACACGGCTCCACTGGATGTGCCACTGGTGGAACTGACACTGGCGAATGGCGATTGACCGCTGGGCGAGGCCAAAGCCACCGAGGAACGCTGCTGCTGCTGTTGCTGCTGATGACCGCTCAGTGGAGAAGCCTCCTAAAGAGACCATATGAAAAGGGAATATACATATATGGTTAGTGGCTCCGGTGGTTAGTGTGTTGAAATCCAGACGATGGTCACGAATTGGTATTCAATTTACTCGATTGGGTGGGGTTTTCCCCGGATACATAAACCCCTGCTCATGTGCCACATATGTGTATAGGAATTCCAATAAGAACGCACCGTCACACACAGGAGTGGAGAAGAAAAAAAAAGAAGAGAAATGGGGTTGGGTGAAAGTTGGAAAAAGAAAAAAATGACGAATCCCGGACGAAGTCAACACGAACACCGCAGGCAGAAAGAGACAGAGACAGGCGAGAGCGAGCGAGACGGGGAGTGGGATTTTTCGGAGTTTTTGGGGGTTTGGGGGTCCTGAGGGCGCCACCGAAAAACACAAAGGTTAATGCTGCGTCGACGTCGCTGCCGGCTGCCGCAGCCTTTGTAGCACAGTTATTGCTGCCCCGTTGTGGACCTGTTTCATTTTCTTTACTTTCTTTTCTTTTTCGCCCCATTTCCCAGCTTTTAGGAGCAAATCGAATGGCGTCCTGCGATTTGTTGGCGCCTCGTTGTTGGTTGCTGCAACACGGCCTGCGCATGTCCAGCGCACACACACGCCGGCACACTCGCTCTTTAGGGAGTGCTGGGCGTGGGTGGGGGGTGTGCGAGTGTGCGAGTGTGCCAGTGTGTTGGGCTTAGGGGTGTGTGTGCCTCCTGCCCCTGACGCCGCCGATTCTGATTCGCCGCCCGATGCAGTGGAGATGCAACGTCACCGATTGGCTGACGTCAACAGGGAGTGGAGTGAAATGCACTGCAATTCGGGTGGATTCATTACACCAAAAGAAATGTTGATACAAAAGAGGCAGCTAATTGTTTTGGAAAATTAAAGAAAAAATTCCTATTACCAGTGGGTCTTGAACTTGGTCCCCTGTAACCTTGCCCTATTGCATCCTTGCTCAAATTAGTAATATTCAATCTCTATGCTTTCCTTTTCTGTGCCAGGCAAATATTAGTTGTTAGGCCTGGAAAACCCCAAAGATCCCAGGAAATTTAACGTCTGCCTCGGTGGCTGATAAAACTTTTCACTCGCTCGCCCTCGTTTTCGATTCAACTTTAGCCTAAGTTTATTTCACTTTACTTAACTTTACTTTACTTTACTTTGTTTCACTTGTTGTTCATTGTTTTTTCGCCGAGTTTTAGAGACGTCCTTGAAAAGTGCCAAGACAAAACTCGCTCAGGTGACGACAGACCAAAACTCAAAAACAACAAATGCGCTACTATGGGGTAAAAAGAACTCCACTCAAAGTCTCGTTTGAGTCGAAAGTTTTAAGGGCGGTGGGTGGACCTAGTAGGGGTTTTTTGGGGAGGTGCAAAACTTTCAGTGTGACCATCGTCTGCAAAGTTCGTGCGCTTAGCCTAGTGGGAAATGGACTTGGTCTCATAATTTGTTGCCGTCAACGAACCTGAGCCTACATACCCGATCGCTGGTGCTCAGCTGCGACTCCATGGCATTGATATCGGACTTGAGCCTCATCATCTGCGACTCCACACGTGCATTCTCCCGCTGAAGTTCCGATATCTCGGCCTCCAGGGTGTTGAGGTCATCGCTGCCATTGGCGCCCGCGGGCGGACCACCGCCAGATGGATTCTTTTCGGTACCGCTGGTGTTGCTGCTGCTGCCGCTGCCGCTGTTGTTGGCGTTACTGCTGCCACTGCTACTGGTGACCCCGATGCCGAGTGACCCCGTGAGACCGAGTCCCACGCCGACACTGCTCCCCACGCCGCCCATGACAATGTCCAAACCGCTGCCGCCTGTTCCAAGTGAAGAGAAGGGCAATGCAGAGGCTCGTTAGTGGTACGGATGGTACGGTCCTACGATCTATGATCTATTGATCATATGTTATGTTATGTCTTTTCTCTTTTTGATCTGGCATTCCACGGTTCGTCAATGTGCGCGTGTGCTAGCAACTCAATTGGCACTAGTGTGAGTTGGTGTAGCGTGTGTGAGTGTGTTTGAATAGTGTGAATGCACTCACAGTGGAGGATATATATCCTATGTGATGAATCCCTAAAGCTAGTCATATACGATGCAGCGGTACAATCCCTTACAGGCATTAATGCTGCATCGTTTACCACTAACTATAGTGATTGATCACAATAGTTAATTGGATCACAGTTTTAAGGCATTGATTGGAATCAATTGAGTTATAAAAAGGAAAGTATGAGTGTGTGCATGAGTGTCATGGTTTGGCTGTGTTTGTGAATGAGTGGGTATTAGTTGGTGGCTTAGTGGGGTTTAATCATCTTATCTTCGGGCTTACCTTGATCGACAGACTCCCTGGCAATTTTTGTATGTACATTTTTTTTTGTATATTTGAATTCTCTGATCAGTGTGAGTTGTAGGTATGACAATTTGTGGCCTGTTCGCATTGCTGTCTTTCGGTTTTTAATACAGACACATAGAATTGGTTACTTTTTTTTTTTTTTTTTTTTTTTTTTTTTTGGTTTCTGTACTGTATTTGTTTTGGTTTTCTATTCAGCAGCATTTGGTTTTTTGCATTGCATTTATTTTTGGTTGCTGGTTGTGGTTTCAGTTTTCAGTTTCGATTCGGACTGTTTTGACTGCGATTCAGTGGTTTCGTTTTCTATTTACAGTAGATACTCGGCACCGATACAAAACGTTGCGTAATCTAAAAGAAAACGTCAACAAAAACGACATGAAACGAAACGAAAAGAAGAAACATAGAATTAAATTAGAATTAAAACTAGGAATTTAATTGTTTCTTTCTCTTTTGATCAGCTTCTTTGTTGCTTTTGCTTTTGCTTTGTTTCTCTTGTTCGTATCACACACACACACACACGCACACATGCCCATACTGAGGCATTTGTGGGTGTGTGTGTTCTTGGATATCATCGGGTTCTTGTTATGTACCGGGTTTATCGGGAGGATTTTCAGAGGATATTTCGAGTGAGTGGTTGGTTTTCGGGGGAGTTTGGTGTTGTCGGCGGTCGGGGGATTTCGAAGGATTTCGAAACTTAACGAAAAGATTTGCTAGACTTGTTTTTGAAATTCTTTTTGAGTTGCATTTTCCGAAACCAAAACCAAAAATAAAGTTATTTCTTGTTGAATATTTGTATTTTGTTTTTCATTTCTTTTGATGCTTTCTTTTTATTTTTCGTTTGACTTTAGCACACGCACACAAAATTCCAACCGAAAATGTTCAAGACAAAAAAGCGAGCAACAACAGAGAAGAAGAATACGGTATTTAAAATTTAAGATTTATTTTTTAATTTTTTAGTTTGAATAAAGGGAAATCAAAATTTAATTTTCTGGCCAATTTGTTGTGCAATCGATTATCATTGTTCTTCTTTGTGTGTTGCTAACTTTATGACAAGGCCATTATAACCCAATACCCTTTTCGAACTAGGAGGGATATGGTATACACTAGCCTTGGGCCCAGTTCATAACAGAAAAGTACACGCAAGAGAGAGACAGCGAGAGAAAAGGAGAGCGAGATGAAGCGTCTGAGATCGGGGCACTCACCTGTATAGCCCTTGGGATAGACCATGGTGACCTCATCGAACTTGGGCTTCTTGATGCCCTGGCTGCCCACCGTGGTGCAGGCTAAGGAAGATTGTTGAGATAAGGATGGAAAAAGGTGGAAATACAGGTTACTTTAACTTAAAGGAACGTTTTAAAGGAAAAACATATGAGGATCAATTTGATATTCGCATGGTACACTCATTAAGCATCATTTTTCTCTCTTTGAAAATTCTCTCAAATCAAAAAAGAGAGAGGTAAGAACAAGACAGCACTGTTTGTAACTCTCCGAAGAGAGGAAAAAGCAAGGCGACCATATCAAAGTGATACTATGCGTATCTAGATAGAACTGATACCAAACTTAATCAAAATGATCATTATATCTTATCAATCTTAATTTAAGATCTCTTAAAATACATATAGATGTACCCAGATCTTAACTCACCATCGAACTTCATGGCCGTGGCAGCTGCCACAGCGGCCTTGTGCTGCTCCACAGTGCCGCCGGCTTCCAGGACGCGCATCTTGTTCCGATTGGCAATCGGACAGCCCGAAGCACTGAAGAATAAACAAAGGGATATGCCATTGTGGACTAGAACCAACCCAGACCTAGAGGTACTTACCTTCTGTGGGAGAGGAACTTGCCGGTGGAGTGGCCAGAGCCATCGCATCCCGGTATTGGACATCGTAGGGGTTCTGAGTCCTGGCCATCGCGTGGCTTGCTCTTGGGCTTGTTGGCCCTTGGACAGCCGGAGAGGCTGCGATGTGAGGAGTAGTTGCCCGTCACGTGTCCGGAGCCATCGCATCCGGGCGTTGGGCACTTGAGCTCCTGCGAGTGCGATTGCAGATGATTGCGGTCCGAGCGCGAGCACCCCGTCAATCTGGCAAAAAGAAGAGGGGATGGGTCGCCGGATTAGTGAGTGACCCAAAACCCTTAACCTGGATCAAAAAAACAGGCCAACTGCTGGTCCTCAGATAAGGAAACCTCCATATGTCTTTGTGTCTGTTCGTGCGGCTAAGACTTTGGACTTGAAACTTTCGGTTTTAAAGTTTCATTTAATCATGAGATGGCTGGGGCGCTGGTTTTACGACCGCTCTGCGGCCACTTTCGGTCGTAATCATAAATATTAAAGTCTCTCGACCCTGGGCTTTAGTGTCCACCAAGGAGTCCACGAAGGACTCAAAGCTCAAGCCAAGTAGTGCATTTCGTTTCGACAACTATCGCATTGAATTCATAAAGACACGGGAATTTAAAGAAGCTGACAATTCAAAAACTTAGGTTACAATTTAAGCTTGGTGCTTGATTTTGAAGGTTTAAAGTGAATATGGTAAGATCATCGGCAAAATGAGTCAGTTCAAAAAGGTAGATAAATTATAATAATAATAATATAATATATAATATTTTATGGTCTTTATGAGCGAACTTTCAGAACGTCTGTAGTAGAAGTTCCAATAAAGGGCACACTATATAAGCTCCAGGTGTTGTCTTTTTATGACAGAGATGGATGGCAAGATGGATACGATAACCAAAACACAGATGGATGGACAATTTTCGTCCAATTATTATATGAATCATTAACCACACTGGGAATGGGAGTATATATCAATCGACTATGGGGAAACTTACCCGTCCTTGGACTTGTCGTGCTGCGGGATGTGCTGTGGCGGTGGCATCGAGTAGCAGGTGGCCGGACTGGGCGAGTATCCTCCGGAAACGGGCGTGGGATAGCCACCGGGTCCGACGGCAGTGGCGTATGGATTACTGCATTGGTAAGCAGCTGGACCGTAGCCGTGGTAGCCAGCTGGCGGATAGTCCGATTGGACCACCATCCCATAGCCGGGGTGCGGTGAGTATCCTGAAAAGATAGAAGGTTTCCAATTTAGCTACTTCTGAAGTGTTATCCTTCAAAAAATGGAAGCAAACCCTTAAAATTTGGAAATATTTTAGAAAGTACCCAAAAGTATGCAACTATATTCGCAAAACAAAAGTATGTATACACAAAGGGCTCTTTATATTTTTCACAGCATACTTTTAGGCTTCATTTGTAAAATGTTTATCAAGTTAATTAAATAAAGACTTCTTCACTTACCGCTGGGATCCCGATACGTTTCGATATAGTGAGAGCCGCCGCTGTCCGGCGTGGATTCGCGGCTATAGGGTCGCGGACCGCTGATGTGCCCCACCAGGCCGAAGCCCAGGGGTCTTGGAGGCCCGCTGAAGTCTACCGGTTCCATTTGCGGCGATCGTGGTGGTCCACCATTGCCTGGACCCAGGGGTCCTGTCGCCCCACTCACGAAACCCTGGGCATGACCCACCACCAGGCCATCGGCGCCGTACTGCGGACTCGTAATAATGCTGCGGATAGACAGGTCAGGGGATTAGTAACACATGGTTCACTGGGGTTTTCAAGTCATGTTATTTAAACATAACTATAGGTGTCTAAAAGTCAGCACTATTTCTTAATGAATCCATTGTACTTGTGAGATTAAAACACATTGTTGCATACTTTTAGACACCTAAAATGCATGCATGAGTGGTTCAAGATATGCTAATGACCCACCTGTGGGGCAAACGGGTGACGCTGAGGTCCAGCGTCTGTCCCTGGGGACTGGGCACCTGGGGACTGGCTATGTTCGGACTGGCTCCTGGCTGCGGACTGCCGTTGCCCATCCGCTGGGCGGTATACTGGTTGTGCGAGGCTGGCGAATTGAAACCGTGCGGACTGCTGCTCGTCACCGAGGTGGAACCACTGAGATCCACCGCCGGCACACCGCCCACATTGGGGGCGGGCGAGCTGCTCTGCTTGCCGTGCTGCTGCTGTTGCTGCTGTTGTTGCTGCTGTTGCTGGTGGTGTTGCTGCTGTTGCTGTTGCTGCTGCTGCTGTTGTTGCTGCTGCTGCTGCTGATTTTGGTAGGCGGCTGCTGCAGCTGCTGCCTGAGCGGCGGCCATTTTGACCGAGAGATTAATGGCCGAAAAGCCCGGCGGCAGTGGGCCCATTGTGGGATCATAATGATACATGGGCCGCGGATATAGGGGCTGACCTCCGTTGGCCAACTCCTCGTGCTCGGCCTTGGCCAGCATGAGTTGCTGCTCCTGCAGATACTTCTGCTGTTGGGCCTGCATCTCGTCGGTGGTTTGGGGCAGATAATGATAGGCAGCCGCTGCTGCCGAGGCGCCCGCTGCCGTCGCCGCTGTGGCCGCCGTTGACCTTTGACCGTTGCTGGGACAACAGACGCCGCTGGGATCGTACCGCTCGAAGCCCGCACCGCTGACCGCCGTCACGGCATCCACCGTAAAGGCTGGCGAGCTGAGGGAGCTCAGCGAGACGGGCGGATGTGGATGCGGATGTCCGGGGTGTGGATGCGGATGTCCTGGATGCGCTTCATAGGCGCTTCTCGCCGTACCCGGCGATAGTTCCCCACCGTTGGGCGCCATTAATTCACCACCAGGACCGACGCTCACATGTGACTGGGCATATCGCATTTGCTCATATTGCTGCTGTCGCTCATCGGCCTGTTGCTGCTGTTGCTGTTGCTGCTGCTGCTGTTGCTGGTGTTCCGAGTGATAGGTGGCTGAAGGATCGGGCACATCATTGCCCTCAATAAAGGGTCCCCTCTGCTGGTGCAACGTGTGTTGCTGCTGTTGTTGCTGCTGCTGTTGCTGCTGCTGCTGTTGCTGCTGTTGCTGCTGCTGCTGCTGCTGCTGTTGCTGCTGCTGTTGTTGCTGTTGCTGCTGGTGATGCTGGCCATGTGGATTGAGATGTGGCTGATGCGGCGGACTCTGGAGACCCACAAAGCGACTCAGATGCGGTGCATGCAGGTTGTTCTCACCATTCGAGGCCGCTGTACCGCTCGCCGAACCGGAACGCGGCGCTTGGGCGGCACTAGCCGACGAGGGGGCAGAGGGGGCGGGCGTGGCCGCATCCCCCGAGAGATACGAGTGCATGGGGCTCTTATTATACTCCGATTTGATACTGGCTACAGGACTGTATTCCGATTTGATAATCGGCATCGTTGGGGCGCCGCTCAGAGATTTCGTGCTGTTATTGTTGATGCAGTTGCTGTTGTTATTGTTCAGATAGTGATTGGAGGCCAGCTTCAGTTTGTCCAGCGGATGCAGTTCCTTCTCATGTTTATCCAAATCGGCTAAAGGGGGCGAGAAAGAGCCGAGCAAGACATGGAGCGATAGAACAGAGAAAAGGGCGTTATACAGATGCGATTAGATCATATCGGAAGAAAGTAAAAGTGAGATTCAAATGGGGGGGGGGGGGTGGTATATTCTCTTTCACACACAATCTGAGAACAATTGGATCTTAAGAGCTCGAATGGCCGGAGTGGCTAGAGTGGTTCACCTGCTGTTGATGCTAGTGGTGCTGCTGCCGGACGGCGACTGGTTCCGCCGGAACGCCTTACGGCCCGCGGACAGCCGGAGAGGCTGCGGTGCACGCTGCGATGCGGCTGCACGTGGCCACGACCGTTGCAACCGGGCGTGGGGCATTTCAGGATCTGCTCGTGCAAAGCCAGCACTGCAAGTGCATGGGGAGTTATCAATTTCACAGGATCAGCGAGATCACGACTACAACAACAAGGCATTCCACAGACAGGGACAGAGAAGGAGACAGACAGATAGAGAGAAAGACAGAGAAAGAGAGAGAGAGAGCCAGAAGGAGATCCTCTATCAGGTCGTATCATAAACACTCTCGATTCAGAGAGAAAGATCTGGTACAGCCAATCCACCTCAGTAGCTAATGCCAAACTACATGCAATTTTACAACAGAATTCAGTTCTCTATCACTGTAGTCAAACTCTAGATCCTTCTAAGATCATGCAAGGGAGAAGGGCGATATCAACAGATATTATACCAAACCATACCATTTTTTATAAAACAAACATTTAAAGAAGAACATAATGTGATATAATTTATAAATTCTCGGGAAGATTGCTACCGCCTGAAGAAGATGTTTTACATTATAAAGAAATAACAGAAAATATGAAATATATGTAAAACACTTTTATAAAGATCGTTATAAAATCCCATTATAAGCAATTTGAGGTTATATGTAAAGAAAGAAAACAAATAATAATTTAACAAAGTACGATTCTACAATATATGTGTGTAAAACAACACAAGTTTTGGTTAACTGAAGAGAGTTATAGTTAAAGAAGATTCTAAAATATATTTTAAGGTATAGTTTTTAGACAGAAGTTAAAGAGAATCTGAAAGTTAGGCCGCACAGACACATCGAACATTCACACTTAAGACTTCGCTAAGAGATACAAAGGCGGAGACAAGGAGAAAAGAACAGGAGACAGATTGACAGTTAGAGAGAGACAAAGACAGAGAGTCGGAGAAAGAGTGACAGACAGAGATAGAGCGACTACTAGGCATACATGGGCATGCGAAACGGAAGTGTTTCTTTTTTTTTTTGTATTCTTGGGGAAACTTACATTCTGTGGTGACTTTATCGCGCTTCGGACAACCCGACAAACTGTCAAGTTCCCAATATTTGCCAGATCGAAACATACATGTGGAGAGGGAGAAAGACAGTATTTTGATTCGCATGAGAGGAGGACACACTTCAAGCAATCTTCATAGATGGGTACCTGCGATGGTGCGAATACAATCCGGTAACATGTCCTTGGCCCATACAATGCGGCGTGGGGCATTTGGCGCCATCTACAATTAACCAATTAACAGTAAAAACTTAAATTCAACGACGAAGAGCGAAGGTATATGCCAGAATTAGACGGGATGGAATGAGTGCGTGGGTGAATATTTTCTAATTAATTATATGGCAGGCGACAGCGAGAGACAAGTTGACGTGGAACCCCCCCCCCGGAAAAAAGAACCTTATAAAAACAGCAATACGATAGAGGAAGCAGCGGCAGTAGCATCATCATCAACAGCAGCAGGCAACACGAATTCTTTTACCCTAAATAATTAATTAAAATTTGATGGAAAACAGCTTTGCATTATTTACTTTAAAAAGCTCACGCACACATGACAGTCAGCCGAAGGGGAATTCGGGAAGGGGTTTCGAGACAGCTTCAAAAATCAAACCCAACCAAACCAGACCAGACCCAAAAAACTTGGTCGCTTTCTAAGCGCAACTCCTCGAAGATAAAATGCCAAGCCCCCTGTTATTCTGATATTCTGATGTATGTTGTGCGTGATATGGGGGGGCCTGGCTTGGTTAATGAAATATTTTTCGAAATATTTTACTCCTGTTTTTGTCTATTACGTGGCCGGGCGAAATGTCAAACTGCAGCTGCCGTGGAAGCATGTAAAGGTAAAAGGACCGACTCTCGTCTCTAATTAGAATTTAATTAAAATAAAGCCAAGGGGCTGGGGTCTAAAAGTGTTTGTGCATTAGAAAATTTTCCCGAGTGCGTGTGTGTGGTGAAACAAAAAAAAAAAAAAGGAAAATAAAGTACAGAGGGAAAACTAAAGATTGAGAGCAGTCTAGAAACCAGACACACACACACACAAAACACACAAATTCTAAAGGGTTAAGCCTAATAAGCCACATTAGCAAAGAGGCTAAAACAATAACAATAAGGCCTGCCGCACGCTAATGACTTATTACGTATACGCAGCGAGTTTTAGAGTCTAAGGCTTCCGTCAACTATTTAAAAAGTCATTCAAATTATATGAATACCAAGGACATACACGCGCAGGATGAAGCTGCTGCGGGCTAAGCATATTAATGCCAAAACATAATGACAAAATAAATATGCAAAAGTGGTTCTTGAAGGAAAACGTGCTCATAATGCTTTATATCTAATCATGCCACACCCACTTACCCCGCCCAACCCTTTTCATCGTCATCGTCATAACGTCTGTGGAAATTGTGGAAATTGTACTGCGAAATTAGTAGATGGCAAAGCTCAAGGCTCAGGCACTCAACCAAAAGATGTCTGTCCATGTGCCTCAGAGTTGTGTGTGGCATAAAGGGTTTACAAGCCATTAGTTGTTGTGCGCTCGAAGCCCCAACTCCAGCCTCCGATTCCAACCAAAAATACAGGGCCCCCCCACCCCATACCATCTCATTCCCATCCTCAGCGATCCCATTTTCATAACGACAAAATCGCTTAATGTCTTTTTGGCTGCTGAATGAGCTGCAAAAAGGGTTTTATTTTTAGATATGTGGGGTTAAGGAGCAGGGGTTCTGTGCAAATAATAATAATAATAGCAACAAAAGCCAGCGGTATAATAATCGTCATAATGTTGCCTATTAAGCAGGCAAATTGAGTGTCTCTCTCTGTGTTTAGTATTTTTCTTTTTTTGGGAAAATGATCATACACACATCAGTCATCAGAAGAATCATTTACTCACATCTCAATCTCTCTCTTTCTGTCTCTGTCTCTCTTAAATGGGGGGAAGTGGTTAGTCGGTGGGTTTTGGGGGGCGGTGGGGACAGGGGGCTTTGTTCTGATTTTGCCAATTGAAGTGGTAAACTCAATGCAACAAGAAGTCTCGCACATCAGCCGATCGTTCAGTCGAACCGAAAACGGAAACCCAAACAAACCGCAACGAACCGCAGGCTATCTAGCTGCCCAACACTGCTCTGGACTGTACTGCATCCATTAATTGGCTCACAAGTGATTTAAGAACATTCCGTTTACATTGCTGTTTACAGAACTGTTTATATTAATGACATAGTAATGTTTACAGAACTTTTCTAAATAGATCTTGGTAGTTTTTGCTTGCAGAATGACAATGCCGCTTACCACACTGTTTTTCGCTGAATCACAGTAAAGTTTTCAACACTGTTATATATTTTTTATACTTTTAATAGCAAATCACAGTACTGCTTATAACACTGATCGAAGCATTTACAAAACTATTTGTTTATGAATCATTGTGCTATTTACAACACTGCTTTAAGGCCCTGTTCACACTAGCTGCAAAGCACTACTAACACCAAAATACAGTTCTGTTCACATCAGTGTTTCTTCGTTTTCCGGCTAGATCACAGCACTTGTATGGCCAACTCACGTCACAGTACAGTTTAACAGGATTCGTTTACGGATTTTTTCCAGCGATTCACAGCAGAGTCACAGCGAAGCTGTGTCACAGTCAACAACCGGGGGAAATCACTCTATATCTCTTTGGATTTGTTCTTTGTTTTGTATGGCTTACTATTTTTGACCACTTACCGCGATTCTGGCTACCCGGCGAATAGCTGGGCGCCGGTGTCGAAGGAGTCGAAGGTCCGGCCGCTGGTAGCGCTGCCACTGGACTGCCCGCCGCTGTCGAAGGGGGCGTGGCCACGAGCGGTACGCCCACAACGCCCTCACGCGATGCAATATCCTGCATCACAGATGCCGCCCGACTACCGATTCCCGCCGGCTGGAGGATCGTGTACTGTTTGCCATCGGCCATGGGTTCCTTTGGACGCGGCTTCTCGCCCAGCTGGCTGGCAATATCGAAGGCGGTACTGAGATGTTGCTGTTGTTGCTGCTGCTGCTGCTGGTGTTGCTGTTGCTGTTGACTGGCGGCGGCGGCAGCGGCATAACCATAATAGGCCAATCCCGCTGCTGATTCCGCTGCAGCGGCCGCATTATAGGCACTATAATGGGCATGAGCGGCGGCCACATAATTCCGTTTGATAATATCAATCGGTGGCTTGAAGGCCGACGCCGCCTGGGCATAGACCCCTTGTCCCAGGGCCGATGACGAGGTATCCTCCAGTTCTGCATCGCCATCGGCATCCACATCCGTATCCTGGTCCTTGATCTTGCCACGTCCCTCCAAAACACTGGCATTCAGGCGCGCCTGGTCGTTCTCCTTTTGTCTGTGGAAACGTGAGAAGAGCGTGGGATTTGGATTTGTTGAGCTGGCCTGGATGGCATGGCAAGGATTGCTGATGGCCTCATACTTTTGCTTCTCCTCGAAGAGATTCTGGAAGGGCGGTGGATTCTCGTCCTGTTCCTGCAGCCGATACAGATTGCCCCGGGAGTCGGGCCAACTGCCGGAGAGGCTTTTCAGTGCGGCCTGGGTCTCCCGGATGAGGGTCTCATCGTCCTGGTCCGCATCCGTGTTGCTTTTGGCCAGGGGAGCGGGCAAGGATGGGCAGGTGGGACTGTCCGGACTATCGGCAATGGGACCGCCCTGTTTGCGTTTCTTCTGTGGCAAGTTGTTGTTATTGCTATTATTATTATTATTGTTATTCGTATTATTATTATTATTATTATTGTTGTTATTGATGTTCAGATTGGAGTCCTCGTCGCGACTGCAACGCTTGCGCCGCTTGATGGAGGTCTCGTGATCATTGCCATTGGTGTGGTTGCCATTGCTTTCGGACAGGGGCGTGTCCTTTGTGAGGGGCCGCTTGGAAAGCGCCATTTTCCCGGGGGCTATGCAGCTTTTCCAACTCTCCCAGCTCTTGCGGCTTTTCCGGCTCTTCAGCTCCGCTGATCAGATGAAAATTCAAACGAAATGTAAGCTAATGTTTGTTGGGAGCGGAGTTGTTTATGTGGATATTCAACCTTTTGCAACATCATCATTATCGTTTGGTAGCTTCAACAGCTAAAATCCAAGCTAATTAGCCTCTGCTATCGCGTTTGCCCTCCAGACTAAACAAAATCGAAACCCAGCTACCTTATAATATATACAAAAGAATGTTATCGGAAGTTTGTCCTGGAACCGAACTTAAGGTACCTAAACAAACAAGTTTTATGCAAACAAATTCTTTGGGACTTTAGCAAATGGAAACCAATATCGTGTGTCCATTTAACACAACTACATAGTAATACAACTTGTAAGACGATTGCCTAGTTCTCAGATATCAGTTGAAGATATCAAGAATCCTGATAGAGGATATACAAAGTTTAAATTGAAAACTAGTTTATAATAGTCAATTACAAATGTCTTACTAGCTTAAAAAAGTATTCAACTTGATTAAAAGTGTTTTTGTTAATTTAGAAACATAAGACCAACATGCAAAACAACTATGCGATGATTTTATATACACGTTTTAAAATGCTTGATTTTAAAGAGGGATTATTGAAAACCTAATGTTAATGTATCTCATCTTTATAAAGATTGTTTCAGAAAAATAAACTACTTTTGTATGGTTTGATTGTTTGTGCTTTTTTAATGGTGCCATAAACCATAAATTATGTTATTAAAAGACTGTGAAAAATATTTGTTCGATACCTAAGGTAAAGATTATCCTTAATTGCGGCCATTTCAACGCATATTTATAAAAACATGGTCCTAAATTTAGTATAAAACGATTGTAAACAGATTCTAAGCCACAGAAACCCACCGCTGCACTTCTTCATTGTTCTAAATCACCTAAATATATTGAAAAAAGATTATCCTCATTTAATGGATAAATTCGAGCTCTGAACCATCTAAATGTGTGGAATAAAATGATTAACGATATCAGTTAGCTCAATTTTCAATTTTGTTTGTCAAATTCTCAATGTGATTATTCTTGTTGCATTGAATTTCTTATACTTTTATTCTATTTTTATTTGTTTTCCTTTTTTTGTTTAACTCATTTGCTTGTTTTTCTCGTTCTTGTTGGTTTTCTAAATATATATGTTTTTAATTTGAAAATTTTTTGCCTTCACAGGGGCTGGGGGCGGGTCTGGGTGAGGATCAGCATGGTATATAGCACATACAATATATATGTATTCATATATAAAGACTGTCATTTTTCAGTTCGATACAAAAAATTGCAAGATCTATTGGGTATATTACAAGATTCAAATACTTATATGTGAACTTTACCTATTTGCTGAATTCTGTTTCTGTTTCGATTTTGTTTTCGATTTGGTTGTCTTAGCGATTTGAATATGGATTTCGTTTTCGATTTGTTGTTATTTAAGCACTCTGCACTTTTTTGCGAGCCATTCTTTCAAGGCCTCTGTTTGTTTTTTTGTTTATTTTTGGCGATAATGATGTGGCTGCTTGCTGATTATGCTGATGTTGCGATTTATTAATCCACACAAACACTCCGTATTAATATGGGATTTTATATCACCAATACAAAAAAAAAGAGAAGCCAAACTAAAACTGGGTAAACAGTTACAAAAAAAAAATAAACAAACAAACACTCAACTCACTTTTTGTCAACGCGACGGCGGTGATATCGTCGAATGTTTAGAGTTTGCGTTAAACTTAAGCCGGCCAACGGGGCGTATGCTCGATTTTAAATAGACCACGCACTTTTCAGTATTTGTTTATTATATTTCTGGGTTTTTGCCTGCATTGCATTGCACTGGGTTTACTTTTTGTTTTCTTTTTTTTTTTTTTTAGAGGGGGTTTTTTTTGCGCGGCGGCGAAGTTTTGCTTTTAGTTTGTGGGCGCTGCGAACAAAAACTTTTGCACTTTTATGCCGCACTCTGGAAAAAGTTTGTGTCCGTCTTCAGAAAGTTTTTTTTTTTTTGTTTTTTTTTTGGGATCTCCGGGCCTGACCATGGAATTGTACCCACTCTATATGGCAGCTGCAATAAAAGTCTGGCGTCGCAGCGAGGCGGCGGTGAAGTCCGGACGTCCAAAACCCGACTGCTCGATGCGTTTGGGGTAATAAAATTTTACATCGTCGCCGTTTCAGTCGCCGTTTTTCAGTCGCTGTCGACGTCGACGCACATTTTCCGAACCCCACACAGCGCCAACAAGAACAACAAACAGTAGAACCTTCGGCTTTTCCTATACCCCCCAATATACACAAATACAATATTGAAGGGGAGTTTTCGGGGATTTGTGTGTGTGTGTGTGTTCCTTTCCTAGCCTGTTCCGTTTTGTACCGATTTTCCAGGCGGAACGTGCGTCTCTACCTGTTCTAAGTTCGCTGCCAACTGACAGTTTTCCAAAGTTGTCGAACTTTCGAACGCACTGAAAATTGCAGTCGACGTCGCAGTCGCCGCAGTCGTTTGCCGTTTTTCGGAGTAAAAGCCGAAGTGAAATTTTCGTATTCCCAACCCCCAAACGGGGGTATGCGTATCACAGTATAACAGTCTGTGAGTCGGCGCACTGAAGGTCGTCGCCACCCCCCTTTCTCCGAAAAAAAAAAAACATCGTCCAGGAAAACACGGGGCGGCTATGTCCTTCGCGGAGCAGCGACGTCGGCAGCAGCCCACAAATGACTTTATCCCGTCGACGACGACTCAAGTGCAGGGATTTCCTCCGCAACATTCAGGCAGTCCGTCGCCCAACGAAGATCGCCAGAAAGATTCGGATCCAGATGCCGGAATTCACCAGCAGTTCGAGATCCAAGTTGAAAATACAGATCCAAAGCTGGGAAACCAATTAGCACACCTGACGCATTTCCCCAGCCGGTGATTCAGGTCGCAACCGCTCGCCGATCGAATGCAGAATCGAGAACCATCAATCACCGTTCATCAATCATCGCTGCAAGTCGGTATCCACAGCTGGCTGTTTGAGTGCGCGAATGTGTTTTTTTTTGCAGTTCAGTGATTAAGATTCTTTAAAGTCAACAAACAAGACTAATTAATAGATGATTTCTCACAGGAATTCGGAGGGATTTTATAACTATTTATCTTTAATATTGTTTGGTTTTCTTTTTTCTGTAAGCATTATTTTTTTACTTTTATATTTTTTTACATTTTTATATTGTAATTTATTTGTTATTTTTGGCTTGGATTCACAAGACTTAAAATGGTTGATACGTTTTTTTAATGTTGTAAATTAACTTTAGATTGACAATAGCTAAAATAAATGATAGTTTTATTTTTAATATGGACAAAAGTGAAAAAATAGATACATTTTTAAATTTACAAAATATTATCTTATATTGTTTGGGCGTTTTTTTTCTGTAAGCATTTTTTTTTACTTATATATTTTTTACATTTTTATATTGTAATTTATTTTTTATTTTTATATAGTAAATTGGCTAATATTCACAATACCTAAAATTGTTGATACGTTTTTTTTAATTTTGTAAATTAACTTTAGATTAACAATAGCTAAAATTTATGATAGTTTTATTTTAATATGGAAAAAAGTGAAAAAAATTAGATACATTTTTAAGTTAACAAGTTAACAAAATTTCAAAACAAAAGTTGTTCTTATTAATTTGGATGTAATCCATCGACTTTAAAAAAATGCAAGAGACTGCCTTTCCTTTTGAAACGATAAGATTTTAGACTACTTCTACTTAAAAATTGTCAATTTTGACAGCTTTAAGTTATATCACATATTATTCTTTCCCTTCGATTTAATTAACCAACAGTTTTGAGTTTTTTATTTGTTATATGTTTAATATTTTGTTTAAAATGTATTAATATTTTCAAGCCGAAAAGCTTGTCAGGATACATCGATTTAATTAACTAACAGTTTTGAGTTGTTTTGTAGCGCAAGTCTTTTTATTTTGAATATGTTAAATATTTTGTTTTAAATGTATTAATATTTTCAAGCCGAAAAGCACTGTCAGGATACATCGAAAAGCAGCATGAAGATATGGATAGATGGACTGAAAGAAAAAACATTGTAATAGAATCAGTAATTTTTCATCACTAGTTTAGGGTTTTAAGTTCTGCACACCTAATTTCCTGAGTCTCAAGTTGAGCTAAGTAAAAAAGGAGGGGTACCGCCAAACGGGTTCTTTGAACTAGTTACTGGAAAGAGGGTTTTCGGTGGCGAAAACGAAGCGGCGGAAGCTGCTTGTGTGCACTGGGCCGTAATTAAAATAATTAAATGTGGAAAAAAGTAATCACAAGATTGAAACGTAATTTACACATGTAAGCAAACACCACGCACACAGACATGTGCAGCTCAAACAAACACAGGCGCAAACAAAGCCCGCAGGATATTCGCAGAAGACGCCAGAAGACGGGTTCAAAGAAAGCAAAAAACACCAAAAAAAATATATGTAAGAAAAAGAAAACCCGCTGTAGAAGCGGAAAAGAGGAAAAAACAGTGCCTGCAATTGCCAAGGCAAATGGAAAAGTCAACATTGCCGGGAAGAGAACACAAAGCTAATGGGAATCTGCAGCTCGGGATCAGGAAGGATGGATTCTACCTATATATACTTACGTGCGCCCAAAAAGGGGTTTACTTTTGGGGCTGGGAGAACCGGGGGATTAGCCCGCGTCTAACGTAAACGCAAAAACGCAAATGATTTCTCTTATTTCCAAGCGGTCGCGGTTACTTCAGGGGCGGGGGTGGAACATCTGTGGAGGGGGCTGCTTAACCTCCTTGGCATCCATCAAGATTTTCGCGTGCCTCAGTGCTGCACTGAGCGGAAATTAGTAAAAGTTATTAAAATTTGATAATAATAACCTTGATGAAAATTACTTTAGGCAATGAAGATTTAAGATTTTGGCTATACATTTTTCGAAAACTACTTTTTAGTTAAGGAACATATTAATATTATTGTTATCTTATGGTGTCACAAATCTTATTTAAGTAAAATTATTTAGCCATTTGATTTTATATACAATGAAAGTTAAATTTAATAGAACAATTTCTAACGTCTTTTAAATATTTAGTTATATAGTTTGATTTTTCCTATTTTTACTGTGATTATTAAAACATTTCTTAAGTTTCGCCTAAATTCCAACAGATCGCTTTTTCTTTAATAAACCTAAGCATAATGTACATTATATTTGCATTTAAATAAAACTCTTACATAAAATAAAAACTTAAAATTTAAAGCAGTTTAATTTTAGTGGATCTCATTTCCTATAATAGGTTGAAGTTCTTTCTCTGCAGTTTCCGCTGAGATGTAAAGGGTAAGAAAAATATGTACTGGTGGGTGGGGGGTTAAACAAGGGGAGGGGGGCGGAAGGACGTGGCTGAGCGGCCACAGACGTTGGCGCAAATCTAAGGACAACAAAAATTAAGTGGCAACAAGAAAATAAGTCACTTTTTGCCCAGACCGTTGGGCGTCGGCCGCGGGGGGTTAAGGAGGCGGCTAGGAGTGGGCGTGGCACCGGTAGGCAGACACAGTCACAGAGAATGTAAGTAAGTTCCTTGGCCAAGGCAACGAAATGATTGACAGCGCATAATTAAATTAATTGAGTAATCCACTGCCTGGCACACACAAAAACCAGGGGTGGGGGGTTGGAAAAAGGGGTAAAGGGGGTAAAGGGTGTGGGTGGGGGGTTTTCGGGGAGTAAAGGGTTAAATTCCCAGCGGCTGCGGCGGCAGCACTGCACACAAATGTGCCGCTGATGCGAGGACTCGCGGTTTCTGCCACGAGAAAGACATTTCCCATACAAAACCTAGCCCCCTCCCCACATCCTCTATATCCTCGAATTTTCCAGCTTTCCACCGCCGAACACGAAAATTTCATTTGGGGCTAGTGGTGGCCTTGGCCAAAACGTAGATCGCTGATGGAAAATTCGTGTCCAATTCGAACTTTTATATTATTACAGCCGTCAGCTGGAGCAGGCTAGAAAATAATCCAATAACTCAATCAGTCAGAATTAAAATGGGCTATTTAATCATTTAAATAAGTAAGAGAACTTACACAAAAGGCAAAGCAATACCATCTAATCAAAAAATAATCTTATAAAGATTATCCATTGTTGGTAGATCTTAAAATATTGCATAGGAAAACCAATAGATCTACAGTAAAAATATGTATCATAAAAAATATAAGCAAAACAATTTTTGAAAAATTCTTTTTGCAGTTACTATTACTACCTAACCTAACTAACTACTATTAGTTTAGTTTGTAAAAACTTTTAGCATCAAAACATTTTAGTTTTCAAGAATTTCCACAAAAATTCCACTTTTTCAATATGTACCGAATGGGTTAAGAAAGTATTTAAACGGAATTTAAATGACCTTTCCATTGATGGCAAAATGTACATGAAGTTAGATCAAATTGTGTGTATATTTAACATTTGATTTGTGTAAATACTTTTGACCACCCCTGTTTAAGAGCCAGCGGGAGTTTAAAATAAAAGTACTACATTACCTCTTTAGGTGATCCAATTGACTAAACAATTATTTGTAATCAAAGGGCTTATAACATGCGTTTTCGCAACTTTTTTCAATTTCCATCTCTAGCGGCTTTTTTGCGGGCTGTGTCTGCATAATGAGAAACCGCGTCGCGAAATGAGTAAAAGCCGAAATTGAAAGAAATAAGCCGGAATGCTATGTGGCAGCACCCAGTACCCCCAGCCCCTTAACCCCTTGTCGCACACACTTTAGGGGGTTAAGTGGGGATGGGGGCAGGTGGGGCGGGTTAAGGCGTAGGTGTAGCCATAGCCTGTGGTTTCCTCTTGATGTGAGCCTTTGTCTTGTGATATCGAGTTGCGGCGTCTTCGTTGTTCATCCAACAACCCCCCTGCGAAGAAGTTCTGGGGCGACGACGCCTTTGTCTCCGGCGCTTTATTAAAATTAGTAAAAATTTTGGGAAAGAGTGGTGGGGGTGGGGGTGGTGTTTGTCACGGAACAGAACCACTCTCAAGCCACTCAATCCGTACAAACACCACCCAGCACCACCCACCACCCGACGCGCAAGGCCGGTGACAAGTGCCACAATGAGATTGCCGCGGGCAATTGTTTACGAGAATATCGCAAATTAAGTAGGGCTTAAATTTTACAAGCATTTCGCCTTTAAGAGTTAAGTGCTTTTCTGTTTTGAGCATTCGGTGTTATCGCCACAGTTCCCCCATTCCCAGTCTACGCCCCTGCAGCCCCATCCCCACCCCTTTTTTTTCTACAGGCTTTGAGCGGATTTCGGATTTTGATTGCCAGCAATTCGCCCTGGCATCCGTCTTTGACACTCAACACTCTTCGTTGACATTCCGTCGAGGATTCCTGCTGCCTCCTCATCTTGCAGTCCATCTGTATCCCAATGCCCTAAGTCCTTGCCACTCGATGGGGTTATTTTTGGTAAGCTTGGGCGAGAAATGTGGGTAGCGTTTTACCTAAAAAATATAAGAAAATGGTATTTTCAATTATGGATGTGTTGTTTTTAATTTATTAGTAAAATAAAAAGCTTTCTCAATTAATACATATAATTAAAACAATTATAATTACAAAAGATATATATGATTCCATAATAAACCCCATTGATAGTACAAATACCCTTTTTTGCTGGCCCCAAAAAGTATGCTATAAAAATCCACACACACGCTTGAATAAAATCTATGCTCGCCTAATGAAGTGAATTTGGTTTTCTTGGTTTTTAAGAGAAGAAAGGGTCTGGGAATGGGATTTCTGAATACGCCTGATTCGTGGTTAATAATATTTGCGGCTTTTGGCCATCGCCACAAAAGTGACTGCAACCGCAGTGGTTTTTGGCTGTAAATGTAAAGAAGCATCCCATCTCCCCGGGGCTCCTTTCAACTCCTTTGGCAAAAGTCTTTTTAATATTCTGTTGGTGCTGCGCCTTGACTTTGCCCCATCCATTTGCGTTCTTCTTCTGCCTTAGCCGACTACCGACCACCACTTTCTCCCACTGCTTTCTTTTCCTCGCTGACTCTGTAATTACGCGTATAGGATGATGATTAACGCTCACGCAGCAGACAGATGGTCTGGGATTCGGGCCACCTTGGTGGCAACTTGATTTTGCATTAACTGAAGCAAAGCTAATGAGTCTCTGCATGTGAATCCGCATCCGAATCCAAATCCGAGTCCGCATCCAAAGGATTTTTGTGTATTTTCTTTGCAATTAGTTTCTACTCGTCGCCGGCAAGCACATTAAAAAATGTAGGATATTTAATAGAAAAGAAATATATTTACTTTAGAAAATTAAAAAAAAATTGAAATTCAAATAATATTGTAAAATTGGAAAATCATTTATAAAAGTTTGAGCTTATATATCTGCCAGAGCAGACTTAAATATTATTCTATAATTTATTTCTTTACTGCCAAATTACAGATTATTTAAGGTTTTTTCATTCATTTCATTTTGATCATAAAATTAAAATTAGTTTAATTAAATTTAGTTTTTATTTTTGGCATTAACATTTAACATTTGGTTTAACTTTACTTTAATTATTAAATAAATATTAAATAAATGTTATATAAATTTAATAACTTAGCTAGATTGTAGAAAATAATCATATTCATCTAGGGCAATATTAGTATCAACTCAATTTAAATTGTTTTATACAACTTCGTTAAATCAGTGTACAATTGCTTCCATTTTTTCCTCAGTGCAATCATTTTATCCCCGCACTTTCTGACTTAGTTATGAAATTAGCAAACGCATTTTTATGGAAATGAAAGCGGAAAGTTGTCGGTACATAAACACGGAGATTCCATAGGCCAGTTCTGCGTCCCGAGTCCTGCGTCCTGCGTCCTGCGAGACTTTTTCAAGGACACCGGCTGTTTGGCTATGGCTTCTGCCTCTGCCTCTGCTTTTGCTTTTTGCAATGTAGTTAAAGCCTTTTGCCGCTACCGCTGGCAGTGCCAAAAACTTTGCCACACCCCCCATTTTCCAACTTTCCACCGCCCAACCCAGCAACCCAGCAACCTCTAACTCAACGCACTCGCTTTCATTTCCTTCGGCTTGGCTTTTCCTCGACTTTTCTTGGCGGCGTTTTAATCAGGCAAAGTGTGAAAGTACGACAGAGGCGGCCAAAAGTTTGTGCTTTATACATATTTTTAATATGCCAAGCGTGGCCGAAAAGTGCCGGGAGTTTGGGATTGTGTCTGCATCTGTGTCTGGGAAGTCGTCGCAACTTTCTGGCGCATTTCTGGCGTTCTCTCACTTCGATTCCAGTTCTCCAGTTCTCCAGTTCAAGGTTCTTCATCCTCCGGAGCTCCCCGGCTCTTTAATTAGTCCCTCGGCTGCGGGCTGGGGTTCCTCTTAAAGCCAAAAGGCGGTTAATTGGAATTTATAAACGACTAAGGCAACACCTACGCGGGATTTTACCCATCAGTTTTGCACCCATTCTAACATCAGTGTCATAATCGCTAACGTTAATTGCCAGGAACTTTATATACATATATGTACATATGGCGGAGTCCTTCTATCGAGTGCTTACATTTGCCTCGATCTCAATTGCTTTTCAATGCGATACAATGGCTGTAAAGGCACTGCAAAAAAATAGTTAGTACTTAATATATATATTAAACTAAGAAATTTATCAGTAGGAACTATAAAACGTTAGTAACAACTAGTTTAGTTTTATATCTATGAAATTTTTAATACCTAAGTCAAAAAAATTTTTTAATGCATTTTGTATAATTGATTCAACACCTTGTTAAAACTTATTTACATTTTATTTTTACTTATGTTCAGAAGGGTTATTCTAAACATAATACTTATAAAACTCAAATGTCTACAATACACAATACCACATAGAGAAAATTCTGACGTTCTCATATGAGTTGAAAATGTTCTTGAAACTAAAACGACATTTTGAAGTTGAAAATGTTTTTTATTTTGCTCGAATAAAGTTGAATTGACAGAATTTAAGTACATTGTATGTACAAATAAACTATTAGTTCAGTCCTTAGTGTATACTTATCAAAAAGTTGTTAAATAAACTCAATTTAACTTTTCTCTTCTTACCATTTCGTTATTATATTGATACAAAAATGTACTTTTTAAGAACGGATGTTCTCAATTCAAGAACAATGTTCTTGGATAGTTTTCTCTGTGCAGCTTAATACAACATTTAGGGAATGCATCTACCAAAAGTTTTTATAATAATTATATCAGAATAATTTACAACTCAAATTTAATAAAATTTAGTTTATGTTTTTATTCCTATTTGGCTTATGCTTGAAATGGTTTATTTAATAATACACAGAGAAAATTCTGACGTTCTCATCTGAGTTGAAAATGTTCTTAAAAATAGAACGACATTTTTAAGTTAAAAATGTTTTTATTTTGCTCGAATCAAGTTGAATTGGCGGTATTTAAGTACATTGTATGTACAAATAAACTATTAGTTCAGTCCTTTAAAAACTCAATTTACCTTTTCTCATCTTACCATTTCGTTCTTATATTGATACAAAAATGTACTTTTTAAGAACGGATGTTCTCAATTCAAGAACAATGTTCTTGGATAGTTTTCTCTGTGCAGTTTAATACAACATTTAGGGATTGCATCTATTAAAAGTTTTTTTTTAATAATTATATCAGAATAATTTATAACTCAAATTAAATAAAACTCATTTTATTTATTTATTCCCATTTGACTTATGTTTAAAATGGTTAATTTCATAATACACACAATACATCTTAGATACATTATTTAAGGACCGCTTTTTCTTCGAGTGCATGCACGCGTATTCATATCTGCATCTAGCACACATCCTTCATGCGTTTGTGTGTGTGAGTGGCTGGGTGGGCGGTTCTAACTGTATCTATGTACTTTTAATTGCCGGCAATTAAAACTTAAATACACCTCAGTCGAGGGTGGCTGTTGTTGTTGTTCCAGTACACAAGTACAAGTATTTGTTGGTGCGTGCCAAGCTTCATTTAGTGCGTTCGCCAGTGCGGTTAAGTCACCAAGGTGCTAAGTGCCACGGTGGAAGAGGGGGGCACTGTGGGGTTAAGGTTCGGGAGGTAGGACCCTTAAATAACAAGAAAATTGCGTGGCAAGCGCAAATACAATACGCACTTAAGCGATTTCGGGTGATTGAAAAGCGATAAGCTGCACTTTCAATGTGAGGGACGCCAAATTGGATGGGGGGATCCAAGGATAAGGGACTCGGATCTCAAAGAGGGTGGGGCATATACTTACATAACACCAGGGTGGCTCGGACAACCGCAGACAGTTCCCACGAATATATAAATATACAAAAAAAAAAGTTCACTACGGCCAAAGAAAAGAATCGCGGTTGTCAGCCACAACATACTCATAAAAGTTAAACTGCCATTAATAAGTTGAAAAGAGAAGAGGAGAAAAGGAAAATGGAGGGGGGTGGTGACCGCGTCCTTGCTGCGCCTCACGCTAATTAAATTCAATTAAACGACAATCAAACAATGTCAAGCGGAAGTCAAAAAAAAGTTCAGCGATTACAAAAAAAAAAAATTGAGGAAAAATGAAAATGAGAAACTCAACCTGTCCATGGCAGAGAAACCCCCCTCCACCCACCTCTGTCTCTTCAAAACGCGACCATGCCCCCTTTGGAAAAGTACGCCCACGCAATTGCCCACGCAATGCATGGAAATCGTGGAAAATGTGAAAAGTGAAAGCTGTAGCATAACATTCAAGTAATTATTTTTATTTTTCCGAAAATACTTCTATGGGGTATATTTCTTTGATAAATGGGTAAGAATATTTTAAAGGACATCTTCTTAAAATAGAATTCAAAGAGTACGTATATCTGGAATATATTAAAGAGAGTTTATAATGCTTATTAAAATAGAAAATAGTAATAGATGTGTTTTAAGTCATTGTTTCCCACAAAAAAAAACACTTTTTCATCATATATTTTTAAAAAATATTTTGTGAGTCTTAAAAACAAGTATTACAAAATATGGGAGCCAACTTTTTTAATTCTTTTTAACCCAATGTTATTAGTTTTAAATATTTTTTTTACAAATATTTAAAAATGTACTTTAAAATTTTCCTTCATTTATAGAGTATTCACATTTGTTTCCCAAGTCCTGTACATTTTGTGAGTTCATTTTTTTTCGGCGTTTTTTTCGGCTTTCATTTTTTCGTTTTCACTTTGACTGACGACTTTTGCTTTTCGGCAGCAATTGACACGCGATATGGCCGACTGTCCACGCTCCGTAAGACCCCACCCCAAAAAAAATCCGAGAAACAGATTCAAATTCTGTTGTTTTCCGTTTGTATTTTTTTTGTTGGCTGTATATTTTTACTTTGCTTCATATTCTGCCTTTAACGTTTGCGTGACTCGTCGTTTGAAATGTTAATGATGACGATGGTACAGGAGTGGACAGGACTTCAGCCCCGGCTCCTTGGTACCACCAGCTGGTTGGGAGGACCAAGCCATCAACCTGTTGACAGTTTGGACCAAGTTAAGCGAGCGTGTCACATGTCCAACAAAAAGGGGGGTTCCGGCAGAAAAAGGGGCGTAGAGGGGGTCAGGGTTCATCCAGTGGGCGACTCGAGTTGGCTTAACCCTTTCGGCGCATTTCATTAACGCTTCCCCCTGTCAAATGGTTACACCTTTTCCAGCTTTTCCAGCCTTTCTCCGGTTGCCTTTCTTTTTATTCTCATTTTGGGTTATTTTGGTTTTTATTACTTCGGGCTCATTTTGCATGCAGCCAGAGCAGTCGGCCCATATATATATATATATTTTTTTTTTTTAATGCGTCGGTTTTCCTGCTGATGAAGTGAATCAAATTGAGGCCGGCAGTAGGGGGTTAAGTGTGGGTTTGGGCTGTGTAATTGCATTTTTATTACTTGGCCCTGGCCAGCAACTTCCATCTCAAGCCTTCAGTTACGAACTCCTCATCTCAGTTGAGCCCGCCACCGCGACAGTTTGTTAAGTGCCCCGGCCAGAGGGGAAAAATGGTTGGAAATATTAAGCGGTAAAGTGGGAAAAAAAAATTATCTCAAAAGGGTTGGTTGCACAGTAGCATTGGTAAAAAAAAATTCATCAACCTAGGTGTAAAAACTTTTAATATGTTTAATTTTGCACCTATTCTTATCGGCGCAGGAGAGGGTAGCACGGCTATATTAGACTATTTCAAGGGTTTAGATTTGGAAAATACATTTTCCGATATCTATACAAATGAGTCCAAAATAGTATAGCTACACCGTTAAAGTTTTTACCACATATTGTAAATGTAGGTTAGTGCTAAGAACTCAAAGTCCAGATACTTAATGAGTTAGAAAATTCTTAAGATAGAACTGAATAAACCCACAATATTTTAATTCCTTTCTTTTTAATTTCACTTAAAATATGTTTCATTATCCTCTTTAAAAAATACTTTTATTTAATTTATTCAAAATAATACTAAGCAATATTTATTTTATTTTTAAAATTATAAAAAAAATCATTTAAGTTTTCATTCCTAGAGTGCAACACTTAGTTGTGCCTGTTACCATAACCGCCGAGTCCAGTTGAGTGAAGTTCATTTGAGGAGCTCTTCTGATGGCCAGGGGCAAAAGGACTCTTGCTACCGATGGGGTGATGGGTTTTTGGGTGGTTTGGGCGGTTCGGCGGTTGGGAGGGTGGTGCGGTGGGTGGTTGTCCTGACCGCACGCAGATTTAGCTCCTCGGCTGGCCATAAAAGCCGCCTCGAAGATGGCCTGCGAGTGCGGCTCAGGGTCTTTGCCACTTTTGAATAATTTTAACCCAAATAAAAAATGATGTGAATTCCTAATTAGGCACAAAACAGCGACCAGCCAGCATCAGCAACCCACAAGGAAATCAGCGCCGTTTGTTCGTCGTATCCTTGGTCGCAAGGATGGATGGATGGATGTATCCACTGGGATGGTATGGTATGGTGTGGTGTGGATGGAGCAGTCCTTGGGCGTCCTTTCGCTGGCGTTATGATGATGGCTAAATGCCAGGACTGACTGTCACGGCCACGTGGGAATTGAACGCTCCAGACTTTCGAATATTTCTCTCCTTTGACCACGCCTGACTAGTTAAAATGCAAGGATTTCGCTTTTCCTTCGACTTCTTTTTTTTTTCAAATCCGCCCCACAGCGCCGCATTGACAAATTGATATTTGCATTTAAATTGAAAATTTACATTTGTGCCAACGATGACGATGATCGAGGGTCTTTCGTCTCGGTCTTTTGGCCTCGATTCTTGGGCACTGCAATCGCCTTGTGGTCACAGTGGTGTAATTCACATTAAATACCGCATTTTTCTTATTTCTGCCCCATTTCCATATCCTTCGTGGCTTCAATTGGACGTCACTTCATTCGCTTGACATTCGACATTAATACCATCGTCCCATCTCTCTACACAGAAATAATAAAAATGTAAAAAAAAAATAAAGGAAAGCAGACACAATTTGCATTATGAAATAACATTTCTTTTCTTTCATTGCCGTGGACCCAAAGCACTACTTAGATTGTTGTTGGCCCAAAAGCATCTGCTCCAAAGTCCTCCGGAGCCAATCTGTGTTTATTACTTTATGCTCTTGTTTTTTTTGGGGAAAACATCTGGGCTGGGAGATGTGGCAGGTGACTCCCAAGTGGCAGGGTGCACCATTTCTTGGAAAAGGAAGGTGTCAATCAATCAAAGGTTGATGCACATGCACGCAAAGGGTCAAAGGTCAATCGGTGGTGGTTCAGTCGATATGATCTTAAAGTTTTCGAGACACTCTATACACAGCTTGATTAGTTTAATATATTTTTTAGTTAAACAACTTGTTTTGCCGATTAGTTATTTGATTACTTTACTAAGGATTATATATAAAAGACCTACAAATATTTCATTTATTTTTTGAAATTTCTTAACACTAACAAAATATAAGTACTATGGGTATTCCCTTAAAACAAAAGACTTGACCATAAATATCAATTTACTGTGAAATAGGCCGTGATAAAATTTTTAAATGGGAAATAGTCCTGTCGTAGAAGATTAAAATAGATGAAATATATCTAAACTAAAAATGCCAAAGACTAAAACAGATATGACTAGAAAACTTAAATAAATATTAGGAAACCATGTAATAAACTAAAACGTTTTTCATACATAACTTGACATTAATAACTTTTTAATTTAAAATACTTTCGTATTTTAAAGTACGTTTTTGTGATGCCAAGGCAAAACACTAAAAATAGTAAATAATTCCTAAAGAAATTTGTTTTCCAAGAAAAGATATCTTATTTATACCTTTTTTCTTAAGGCTAGGTATCCCAGAGTATGCAATTCGTTTTTGAGCCCAAGAAACTTCAGCGTATTCATAAATTTCCCAGTTTGTTTAAACAAATTTTTCTCGTGTTCCTTGGCAGGCTGTCCAATATTATTTATTTTCCTAAGTGGCAGCAAGGACCCAGAAAATCCTGATTGGATGTGGATGCTGAGGATGGGAATGGGGATGGGGTTGGGAATGGGGATGGGGATGCGGGTTGAGGCTGGCAAAAGGGTTGCCGGTTTACTAAACAAAGCCTCATATGCGGGTGCCAATATTGGGACTCCACGTGAGTGGGTGGGTGGGTTGGCTTGGGTTTTACCCTCTGCCTGCGGGTCACGGCATTCGGTAATGGTGATAAAATATGCTCAAATTTGCCAAATATGAAAAGGTAGCAGGGGTCCAAGGGCTGGGAGATTACCCGCAGGCAATGGTTCGGACAATCTGAATACGGAATCTGGGAATCTGGATCTGAATCTGATTCTGATTGTATGAAGCTGAGGCTGTGGAATACGTCATAGATGGAAATCTAGCGGTCCGAATCTGGGCGAAATGAAAATAAATGCGTTCGCTAAAACGAAGCGATTGATTTTAACCTACCCACCAGCCAACCACTTCATGTTTTCTATTTTTTTTTTTTGGTCCTTTGTCTAGCAAGGACCACAAGGACCTTTCGCTGCAGTTGCCAGTCGAATTTTTTATTCATGCGAGCATAAAGAAGCGACACAAAAAAAATTGTGTGTATAAAAAATATGAGAGGAGGACATTGGAAATGGAATTTCGCACAAAAAAGAAACGCATATATATAATAAAAAGAGCCCCGTCCACTTGCTGGTCATTCATGTGTGTCAAAATGGCAAACTGAATTTGTATTCAAACATTCGCATTCAAATACACCCACACCCAATCCAGTCGCCGATGTTTGCCGACGTCGCACATGCGTTAATATTTCCGGGCGTAATGTCGGCTGGCCATAAAAAATTGAATAAAATATATCTAAATAATAGGAAGGAAAAATGAAAAACCGACACTGAGGGAAATGGGTTGAAAAGTTTGATTCAAGCTCTTGTTAAAACCATGCACATTACAGAAAGAAAGAAAACCAGAAAACCTTCAATAAAATTGGAATTGTTTTTTACAAAACATTTGAATTTTCTTTTTAAAGATCAGATTTTATTCTTCCTTATTTTAAATGTTAAAGCTCGTACTTCTTTCTTAAGTTTTTTTTTAATGTACGTACACTTTAACCTTTTATTTTCCAGTGCCCACACACACTTGCCATTTTTGTGACATTGCCAAATTGTCACGCGTTGAATTTTTTTGTTTGGTTTTCGTACAAAAAAATATGTGTATGTAGCGAAAAAATAAATAAAAATGAAAAATAAAATTTGCATTTTATTCAATTTCAGCAACATCCGCCTGGGCCTCCGTCACTCGATCGCCACTCGCATTGTTCTGGTTATTTACGAGTTTGTTAAGTGCGCAACCCGCTCTTCATTCCTTGACCCTATGCGAACCCAATGAACCAGCAACCCATGACCGGACATGGCCGGCAATTTGTAGTTGCCATCCTTGTAGTTGGACCTCCAGGACTCAGACAGATATGGCATGATAAATCTGAAGAAATCTTCAGAAATTGTCATATTTTAAACTATTCTAAGACCACTAAATCTGCTTTAAAGATATATAAAATTGTACAACATGTAACATTTTTATTTTATTTTAATTTATACAATTATTTAGTTTATGTTAAAAGCGAAAAAAGATCACAGCCTTATGCTCATAAAATATATTTTGGAGAAAGCAATGTTTTGTAGAAGGAAACTGGTGCCCATAATTAAATCCTAAAATGTTATATTGTTGAAAAATCATTTGAGAATCTGAAGGAATGCTTTAAGGTGTTAACTCTTTCGGCAAGAATTGGTTAAATCCCATTAAATTTCGGCCCCCAAATATTTTTCCCGCTGAAACCCTGATTCGTTTAAGTTCTTTTCGCGTTCCAGTCTATTTTCCCCCTCAATTAACCGGGCTTTTTGTAATTATTTCATTAAGATTTGCTGGCAGCCAGATTTAATTGGATTTTCAAAATGCGTCGAAGGCGGAAAAGGGCAGGGGATTCCCGTATGTTCGCCCTGGTGTTCCGTTGATGGCTTTTAGTTAGCGTGTCCTGATCGACCTTGTTGCATGCCAATATTAATAATAGCAAAAGGCAATAAAGCCTATTAGAGCCGGCACACATTCGGGCCATTAATGAAATACATTGATTTCTGTGTCCCCGTCGAATTTATGGTAACAGCAAGAAGTTAAGGGTAATGTGCAAGGGTTTAATTCCAGTCCCATCAAATTCGCGTCTGCAAAGGGGGAATTTTTGGTGACATGTTCATGTCCTGTTCATGTTGGCCCCTCTCCAAAAATGCCCGTGTCTTCACCCCCTGCTCCTTCTCCAGAGTCTGAACCTGAGTCCCAACCTTGCGTGTTGTCACGTTATAAAAACCGAAACGATCCCCAGAACCCCGTCTCCAGGACATTTGTTGGTTCCGCTCGTTACCAGAAGCGCCAACTCAGCACGAAATGACTGTGACTCCGTTTCTGATGAGGACAACGTCAACGGGTTTGCACAGAAAGAAAACAAATATATTAGATTTTTTTTTATCCAAAAACCAATTCAGAAAGCAAATTTGGAATGCAAGAATTCCCATACATCCTAAGAATTATTTTACGAATATACATTTAATATTTGTTATTCCATTTTTTGTTGGTAACCAATTAAAGTTATAATACATTCCAGTTGCGTGTAACTTCTTACAAGTGATAAATAGTTTATTGACAGGAATCCAAAATCCACATAAACTTCAAACTGAACTTGTAAGAAGTCTTAACGTTAAAGTAAATGTGGGAGTTTGAAAACGATTTGTTAAACTTTTTGTGGTAGTAGAATAAAATGAATTTTTGTGTGCTAGTTATTCAAACTTTTTTGTTAGCGCATATTTAATATTATAAAGTTGGGCCCGCAAATAATAATACAATATTTCAAAGTGAAAGAGAAAGGTAAAAGAATGCTTAATGGTTGAGTAAAGGTTAGCATTTAAAAAAGTTTTCTCCAACTTTTTCTGATAGTATAGTGTTAAAGTGCTAGACAAAAGTATTGAAGGAAAAAATGTAAATGTTTTTACAAAATGCATGTAATAGTGTTCGTAACATTATCCTGATACAAAATTTGTAATTCGAATTTATATTTTGTGGTTTCATTAAATTAAACTGAAGACTTATTTTTTCTCCGGTGCTGTTGATCCCGAATGAGGGGTTACGGGGTTACGTAGTTGCAATCCCCACCCCTCAATGGCAGGTTATTAATAAATCCTTAACCCTTTGCCTTATGTTTCTGCCACTGTTTCTGTTATTGGTTATGCTACTGCTTCTGTTTTTAGCCTCGGTTTTTTGTGTGCGTGCCGGGGCTTCCTGTTGCGGAAACGGAAACGCAATGCCGACAGGTCTACATACGAGTATAATCGATTAGTTCGATATTAGATTGAATTTATGAGCCCAGCCTAGTCCGTCTTGGCCTTTGGACCCGCTCATTTGTTTTCTTGTTGGGCCATTGCACCTGTCGTCCACCAACGGCAATGAACTGAGCCAACTTTCCAGCGCTGAAAGTAAAAGAACTTTAAGTTTAGGCACCCAAACACATTCAGACAGTGCGAAAGAGAAATTAAAGAAAAGTCGCGCGCCAAAGTTTGCCATACCAAAAATTTTTGTTCCGGATAACTTTCGCCTTGGCCAGGCAAGTTTTGAGGCCATAATTGAAATTATGGCGCCCAACGTGGGGCCTTAAAGAGTGAAGAACTTTAAGGAGAGCTATTGGTTTATCTGAAAGGTTTGTGCTGGCATGGCAGGTTATTAATTAATTGGAGCTGAACCACAACCACCCGGGCAAATATCAATGATGACGGACTGCGACTGCAGGCTATTGCAGGTGATTATTTTTCTATTTTTTTTCTTTTTTTTTTTTTTGTTCTTATTTCTAGCGAGTGGGGAGTACGAGGTTAAGGCCGCTTTGATGGATTGCAGAAAGGTATTTTATGTAATAGATGAGTGCAGAAAGAGACAGAACGAGCGAAGAGCGTGTGCCTTATGTACAGTGAACCCCCGGTTGTGGAATTGCAGGCGTGGCAATCGCCTCATAGGCGCAAGCGTTGGAGCTCCCAGAGCCACAAAAAACGGGGCCGCCTCCCAATGGAAAAGCGCGGAGGCGTCGCCAAAGTCGGGAAATTCGCGCATGCGTCGGTTTTTCCTCCTCGGCGCTTTTCGTTTCTTGGTCCTTGGAGCACCCCCTATCTGGATGTATTCCGAATCCTGGCCGTCCCAACTGTTCTACTTAATGCGCCGCTTTCGGAGAATCCAGTTCAGTGGCAGACGGACGGGCATTGAGCAGATGTCTGGGACTCCTTATTCTTTTTACGTGGGTTTCCCCAAAAAGAAACTCAAAAGTAAACATCGTAAAATACAAAAAACAAAGACAACAAAAAATAGAAGAAAATGCCAAAACAAGGGGATGAATAATTAGATTTCTCAGTTCTAGAGTCCCCTGGCTCGGCCTAATTTCATTGTTTTTTCAGTTATTTTGAATGATTCCTGCCCCTCACTCTCGCAAAAACGTCAAATGAAATGAACATTTTTCCCGAATTTCTTATCCCCAATTTTCCCTCATTTTCCGTTTCTTTTTTTTTTTACTTATTTTCATTTTGATTTTTTTTTTTTTTTTAGGTTGGCTTTCTGCTTGTGTTTCTTATTAAGTTGAGCGACAGTTGTTTTTATTATTTTTATTGCCCAAGCCTCCCGACCGTTCATGTAAATCAAAACTGACTAATGGCATGCGAAAAACAATAAAAACCCTAAATGAAATAATGAGCCAGGGGACTCCTGATGGGCCAGGACCACTGAGGTGGAGCGGATGGATGGGGAGAAGCCGGCTGGATTCCTTGCAGTTGGAGTTGGCCACTTTGAGGGGGGGATTTTGATCGAGTGGGTCTGGGCCCCCCTTATCTATCGGGCATTGTTAGCCAGCAATTTGCCAATATTTTGCTGTCCAGATAACGGACACAAAGGCAACTTCACCCTGCGTCCAGCATTAGTGCTGTCAAATACTGATCAAATCGGGAAATGAATAAAGTAAATATTATTTGAGACTATGGCAATGTACTTCAAATGGAAATACAAGGCAAGTGGAAAGCTTAACCAAATAAATATGTTAAATGTTAAGTTTTAGTTGTTTTTTTATGAAAATATATAAAGTCTCACTTAAAAGTCAAGCCCATAAATTTGTTTCAATTATTCTGTTTATAATCACATATCATTCTTATTAAAACTAATAATATTAATATTTACAACATGAAAATTCAACATACAATATTTTAGAAAAAAATATATATTATGTTATATTATATCTTATATGTTAAATTGTTATAGTTTTGATTTAAAATAATTTAAATAATTTATTAAAAAGTCAAGCCCATATATCTTTTAATTATTCTGTTTAAGTCACTTTTTTTTATAATATGAACTAATTGCATTAATATTTTAAACATGAATTTTAAACATGCGATACTTTAGCAAAATACAAAAATACAGAGATGAAAGTAAATCTATCAGTTAAAAATTTATTTCATATCGGATTAAAAAAAATAATAATATTTAAAGAAAATATTGTTACGTATTTTTTAAGGGAACTACTTCAAGGCTTTTATTGCTTGTGTTTTTCGTGATTCAAGAGAGTACAAAAAGTTGTTGATAAAGATGCCAATTCGGCATCCCTGGCTCGCATGGATGATGCATGGCGACAGGGACAAGCGCCCTTATCTGTCAACGATTCCCAGACTGGACACTCGGGTGCGGGTTTTGCGGAGCTCTCTTTTTAATGTGATTATCTTGTAGCGTGCATGTCCATGTCGCATGTCTGTTCCCCCATCCAATACCCCCCTCCCCTCCCCCAGCCATATATATATACACCGGATTTCGGATTTTGGACTCTTGGACACTTGGTCTCCGGATTCTGGACATCTCTGCGCTGGCTTATCGAACAAATTGACAGGCGGCAAGGGAGGAGGTCGAGGGGTAAACTGTTATTCCAGCATCAGGCGATGATTAAAATGATGATGTCAGAGGCGAAAGGAAAACAAAACAATACTCGGGCTGTCTATGGCTGATGGTCTATTCCTATGGTGTGTTTTGTCGGGGGTCCCAGGACCGGACAAGTGCCAAAACTTAACTTTTCACTTGACCACTTCAGACGTCGACCCTGTTCCCAGTTCCCAGTTCCCTGTTGCTGCCCCAAAAAATCCCACATCCTGCCCTCGGGGGAATTTTGGCAGGAACATGGCGACACAGACAATGGGGCAAATCACTGGCCAGCAATCCAATCGAATCGAAACGAAGCCAATCCCACGGCAGGCAGTCCAACAGTTCAAAATCGAGATTCAAGTCGAGAGCACTTGGCCATAAATTTATGACATTCATTAGAACGTCAGATTAAGAAATCTCCAGTCGAGCAGCTGACGCCAGCAAGTACAAAATAAAGTAAAAAAAAAAAAAACAACAAACGTGAAAAATAAGAAAAACAGGGCTATTGCTCCATCCCCCTTAAACTCGGGGAGATTTTAGAACCCCCTTTAGCTCAAGAGGCTGCAAAAAGGGCAGTCCTTAAGGTACAGGCCAAAAAATAGCACAAACAAAGATGCAACGGGTATTAATCTATTTTTAAATATAATATACAGGCAGGTTACTAAAAAGCATACCCTGCATCTTTAATATCTGTGCCTTGGTTTAATATTTACCTTAAATTGTGTTTCTTGCTTTTCGTTTCATTTCCTTAATAGCGAATTCTTATCTAATTGCTCAGAATAAAAAAATTAAAGTGAATTTAACTAAGTATACAAAATATAATTTAAAATTGTATTTAAGCTTATAAAAGTTCATATATAAATAATTTCAAGAAAGCAGACATATCTTAAGTTAAAATAATAATATATTTTGAATACATCTATAAGTTTCAATACATCTATTGGTTTGAATATAAATTATAATTGATTATTGTTTAGTAGTGATTAAGCCTCTATGGCATAAAATAAATGTCTTACTTTAATACTTTTAACTAAAAAGAATAAAACAACGTAGGATCTGTTTATATATTTGATCAACTAATGGTGATGCTCTCTAACTTTTATGTTGGGACAAGAACGAGTATCCCCAAAAATGATATTTTCAAACCCCAAAGATACTTCGATTTTCCCGCAGTGTCCTGGGGACCTCGCTAAACGTGCACAATTGGAGTTCGAGATATTGAAAATGACTTTAAAGTCAGCCACAGCTGCGTCCTTTTGGCGCGGACTCCCTGCTCCTTGGTCCTTGGTCCTTTAGCCTTATGCCGTCCAGGTGGCTTTTGGTCTATTCCTTTCCATTCCTTCGGGCTCGACTTCGACTGGGGCTTCATAATTAAGTATGCGGTTAGCACGCACACCGATGTGCAGCAGGATGAGGTGGGGATGTGGATGGGGGTGGGGGTTGGGCAGGGGTGGGGCAAAAGCGACCGGAGGAGCAGAAGGACGAAGGACGAAGGCCAGGAGACGTACACAACTGTCACCGCTGCCAGTGGCAGTGCCTTTGGGACAGCTCGCGCCAGGATTTATGTGCACGACAAACAAACGACCACCGCAGGACAAGAAAGCGCTTAAGAAGTGCCCTTTTTAGGGGGGTGGTGGGTGGTGGTGCGGTGGGTGGCTGGGTGCTCTTCGGGTGGTTTTCCAGGGGGCGGGGGTGCAGCGCAACAATCCAAACAGCTGCGAGAGACAACAACCGCACGACTATCGACCAGCGACCAAGGTTGTTTTGGAAAACCAAGTTATTTAGCCACGAATCGAATGAAATGTCGCGCAACCCCCTCTCAAAAAAAAGGAAGTATTACCCACTCTACCCCCCCCATTTTGCAAATCGTTTGCGGTACCCGCCCGACATTTGGGACACATTTAGCAAAAACATTTTACGTATTCAGAAGGAAAGTTTGGTTGCTTCGCGTTGTTGCTGGCTGCCACCGCCAATGCGGTTGTTGTCGACTGGCTAGAAATGGCTAGAGCTCCCTAGAACCCATAGCCCTGCCCTAAGAACTGAAGCCCCAACCCTGAGAATTAGCCACCCCCCTCCTAACCCTCCTAGCCATGCCCATACCCATGCCCATGCCCCTGCTAATGCCAATGCCCCATTGTGTTTGCATTTCGCATTTGGCTTTGCTGCTGCGGCAAGTGGCAAGTTGTTGTCTTCATAACGCGTTGTCGTCGTCTTAGTTGCCGCTGGCGGACTGCCACCACACCAGTTCATAGCGAAACTTTAACAACAACATAGCTCAGGGGAAAAAAACGGGAAAGAAGTGAGCCCTTGAGTCAAGGCACTCGACCAGGGGATACCCTTACAATAAAAATATAGAGCCCTACTTCTTTAAAACACAAAAAAAAAGTGTAATTTGTGATCAGTTCAGATTTATTATTTGGGGATCCGTATAAAAAAGAACTTGAAATGTATAAAAACAATATAAACTCTTCCATGCCCTATTGATCTTAAATATATAAATACCATAAAAATACGGAAAAGAAGTAAGCCCTTGAGTCCAGGCACTCGACCAGGGGATACCCTTTCAATAAAAATATAGAGCCCTACTTCTTTAAAACACAAAATAAAAGTGTAATTTGTGATCAGTTCAGATTTATTATTTGGGAATCCGTATAAAAAAGAACTTGAAATGTATAAAAGCATTATAAACCCTATTGATCTTAAATATATAGATACCATAACATTATTTATTAACAAAACAAAACTTATTTCCAAATTCAAAATAAATGAACATGTATTTCTGTAAGATCAAAATAAGCTTCATGCTATATGCAGGGTATAGAAAACGCCTATCATAGAGCAAAAAAATCGGACCATGGAAATACCCACTGACGTAGGCCATTTAAAGGCGAGCTGGGCCAAAATTATGCTACGCGGAATTTAACAAATGACAAGCCAGCGTCTCAATTAGCCAGACAATTCGAAATGGATGGAGTTGATGTGTTGTTGCCGTTGTTGTTATGCTGATTTTCCTCATGATGATGTCTATATGGCAGGAAATACATGCGAGGATATGTAAAATACAGCAAAAGCAGGCACTGAGAGAAATGGGATGAAGTTGTCAATTTAAAATACTACAATGGCTTTTCTTATTGTAAGTTTTTAATAAAAAGATAGTAGAAATATAATATGATATTGGATATTTTCTAGAAATATAAGATATTAATATATATATTCTAATAGAAAGATATTGTGTTTTTTTATAGAAGCTGGCATATTTAATATTAAAAAAATGTAAAGTTAATAGCCGAAGGTCAAACGAGTTATGACAGATGTTAGTTAGTTTTTTTTTTATAGTGTAGGTTAGAGAGGAGTTCCGGAGTAACACAGCTCACACGCGGGCACACACAATTCAAAATACATAAATAAAATATACACACAAATACGCGTAACGACCTCATTAGCATAATAACGGTAAGTAATGGAAGAAAAATACCATTAAACAACACTTTATGACTTTCTTTCGCTGCCTTTGCGCACATACGATTTGCCTAAGTGTTGGTGTGTGTGGCACGGGTGTGTGTTTCCAATGGGTGTGTGTAAATCTCAGCTTTGGAGGCCCAGCATGTGCGACGCCTAATCAACTGAACATTGAATTTAAAAAGGACTCGAGGGGGTGATGGTATTATAAAGACTATAAAGTCTTGAATGAGGGATTTGAATTTTAGGAGCTCTGGCGAGGATATTATTTAAAGACCTCCATAGAAACAGCAAATTTAAAATACTTTACTAGACTTTTCCTAATGTTGCATTTCGAGAAGACCTTAACTGAATTGATTGGGTTAAGTCTCATAAAATCTGGTTAGCAAAAAAGTTATGAAGGCCCAAGATTTGCTTTTAATACTACACTTTAATCAAGGACTTTTTTCACTTACTTACCAACCAAATACCTTTAAGTATTCAATTAAAAACCCTACCGTTAATTACCTAAATTTAGAAGCAAATCTCATTTGTTGTCAAAAAATGGAAATTGCTTAATTTCCAATGGAAATTTTACGCTACTTTTTGTGCCTTTTTTATGTTTGCATTTTTCCCCATTGTATTATTCACTGTTTTCTTAGCGAATTTTTGGGATTTGTGTCGTTTTTTCCGTGTTTTCTAGCTCTCAGGGCTGCAATAACATGTTTAAAGTATGTTAAATGAGGCTGCGACCTCGGAGAAACCCCCATTTAAGACCATCCCACAGGTCTTAACCCCATACCGCCGGTCCCTTTGGACAGATAAAAGTCGAGCGCGCGCCCCCCTGGACCAAAAGAAAAAAGCAGCCGCCCCCCTTACCCGTTTCCTTTCCTTGTTTATTTAGGTCTGAGCTAATAAAAAGGCTTACCATCTCAATAAAAGTATTTAACACAAGCGTTTTACTACACTTGAACATTATTTTTTCCTTCTCAGCTGTCCTTTTTCAAGGCAAAACAAAAAAAAAAAGGAGGGTTTCTTTGCCTTCGGTTTTGGTTTCAGTTGCTCATCTTTGGGTCTGGCTGTCGGGCTGGTGGTTCTTTGTCTTGGACCCCGTCTGGTATAATATCGCTCACAAAGGGGAGCAGGGAGGTGGTCTGGGTAAATCCCTTAATCTATGGAAATGCTACGCAATTACCACGACAAGCCGCTCCATGTGACGCGCTCTGGATGCTGATTTTCCGACCCGAATACTTCCACACTGACTGACGGATCCTGACCCTTTCTTTCTACAATTTTTTTTCTTTTTTTTTTGTGTCCATCCTTTTACGGTCGCCTTATTTTTTTTTTTGGTATTTTATTTTTGGGAGTGTTTACACAACCAGTTACAAAGTGCAGAAGCCACCCGGCTGCGACCATCACTTCTGGCTCTTTTGCTTCGGGAGACCCTCACGTACTGGGCGGCCAACAAATCAAATTTGCATACCAAGTATTATCGGTATCAGTAGCCGTCTGCCAAGTCGATTGGCGGCGATACGGCCCCCGACCTATGGATCCCTTTATAAGGAGGGGACTGGCAGACCTTTGACCTGCCGCGATACGCTTGATTTGAAAGTGCGTAGTTCAACCTATATTCGATGGCATAAAAACTAATATTATATCTGTAGTAAAGGGAGATAGTTTTACTGTATTGAAATTAGTAACCACACATTTAATCATTAAAATGATTTTAATGAAGTCAACCTTCGTTGCATGGTTCACAAACTCTAATTAAATGTGTACTTAATACAGATAGTTTCAGTATAACAAAATGATCATCCACACATTTGATCATTAAAATCACTAATAGGGTTTTAAAATTACTTAAAAATGTAATTTTAGGTGTCTAAAAGTATTCAGAAAAGAAAGAAATATTCGATTTTCTGAAAAAATTCAGTGCACTTTGGTATTTAAAATATATTGTTGCATACTTTTAGACACCTTAAATTTACTTTAAAAAGTAATTTCAAAGCCCACAAATTTTGTTGGCTTGTCATTCGTTTAGAAATAACTCATTTACCAACTCCATTAGTTTACCGGCATTAGTTTTTAACGAAGTCAATGCACTAATCACCTGAGGAAGTTGCCTGGCGTAATGGAGCTCCATCCATTAGCCAGGACACTCGTCAGTTGCAATTTGCTGTCAGGGGCACGAGAACTATGCAACAATAATTGCAATTCACTGTAATTATGATTGATTGATTCCGGGGGTTTTCGGGTGGTGCTGCTAATAATTGCGAAACTATGATGAGGCCGATGGCATCTTAACCCCCCTCGGCTGTCAATGTCCGGCGCTAATGATGAACTGGAAATGGGCCGCAAATGTGATTGAATCTCCTTCACGCTTTTTTCCTTTTTATTTTCCTGAGGTTGGCAGGCAGCAACGAGAGGAAATTAAATTAGAAATAGGAATATAATTAGATGGGGGGAGGCAGAGTAAGAGAAAGGGAAATTCACCTAGGATTTGCCATTGAGCAAATAATTAAATAATAAGCGAAAGCCGAATCATCCCATTGGCATTGGCAACCTGACTCCAAACTCAATGTGTTTCGACAGAAAACCCCTCGCGGTTTTACCTGAAACGTGCTCCTTGTTATTGCCACTTCCACTTCCCTTGGCACTTGTAATTATGGCCAGAAAACGAATTCCATTGCCAGCAAAGCTGGATTCTGAATACTGAATGCTGGGATTCTGACTTCTGGCAGGGGCTCCTCAATAACAATAAATCGATTCAAGTGCGCGTAATCGGGAAAATGTTATCCAATAATAAAAATAACAGTGCCACTTCAGGTTACTTTTTTTTTTTTTTGGTAAGAGCAATCGCATGACAATAAAACAGATCCAAGAAAAGGCTATGTAACATTAGCGGAAACCAAAATGTTTGGCCAACCAATCGATGCTCTATAATAACCCGTATAAATGGGGAAAATTTAATGAGCTTTGTTAGGGGTATTTATTAAAGATCAAACATTTATTTAATTTTTTTTCAGCTAAAAGTAATAGTATTTAACATAGCTTACAAATTGGTGTTGTAAACTTTTTAAACTTTTGTTTACAAATATTTGCTATCCAAGATAATGATCTCTTTGCATCAGTCGATTGCCAAGAGGAATTTATAAACCAGTTCTTTAATAAAAGAAACAAAGTCCAATTGTTAAACATCCCTTAACATTTCCATCAAAGGAATGCTACAAAAGTAATCCTCAGAACGCTATGGCCAAATCGAAAGGATAGCTATTTGGTAGGGCCATATTCAGGCCTATTTTGATTTCAATGAGTAGCAAATCAAGTGCAAGACCATTTAATAAGGGCATTTTGGGAGGGCAGGGAATCGGCGGAATCGCGTAATCCACGTCCCAGAATAACGAGCCCATTAAAGCCACTCACCTGTGTGCCGGAAAATTCGGAAACTCCGAGCGCGACGTCGTTTGGCAATTTCGGCAATTTTGCGACAGTTTGCCGCCGTCATCAACAAGAGATCAAGTTGCCATTGAACCGCTGACGATGACGATGACTGCGATGAGGATGATGATGATGATGGCGACGCACTCAAACGGAAATCGAATTGAGCAATTGTAAATGTGTGTTCCTACCCACCCACATATCGTATGATTTGCTTCCGAATGATTTGATTTCAATTGACTCCAAATCAAGGCGAGCCGCAGTCATTTCCCCTCGCTTCACCTCTTAATATCCACTTGATTTCTTTTTATTCTTTCATACATTCAAGATTGACTTTTGCGACATATTGTAGGCTATTGTGTCGCTTTTGTTTACACACACAAAAATATATCAATTTAAAGTCTGCAGAAGCTACAATGCGAGCCTTGAATATGATATTTATAAAAAATATGAACGAAAGGGTGCTTTCGTATAAGAATTATCCAGCACGAGTAGATTATGAACGAAACCTTCTTATTCTACGCCTAATATATGATATTTTCTCGATTCAATAAATAAATCCATCTATCTATTAGCTAATATAAAGTATGTTTTGTCCTCTGATGAATTATTATTACTAACTCTTGAGTATATAGAGAAGAAAATGTATTTTCTTTACTCGTAGAGTAAAAGGGTATTGTATTCCGACCCTGTAAAGTATTAAACTAAAACAGCTCTTAACCAGGAAAAGTAATAGTGACGATCGCACCTTCAACATTCAAAAGTTCTGATATCAACTTTTGTGACACTGGCATAGTGCAAAGTAAGGTTAGAATAAAGAATGTAAACAATTGGCATTCAAACCCCAAAATATATTCGTAAGTTTTGATCAAATTTGTCTAAAAATACATTTATCTGGGGTTTACCGTACAACTTTTATATAGTAAATAGTACTTAGTATAATATAAACCAAAACAATGAAAAACGCATTTCAAAATTAAATGAATTTAAAAAGTACAACACTACCTTTTAATAAATGTATAAGAAAATTACATTGTAAATTCTGTGGCAAAGACTCGGAGTGCGATTCGTCACTACGTGGACTGCTTATCAACACTTATTAAATAGCTGCCTTTTTGTACTGTGTATCGACAACCGCTACGTCGCCTAATGAATTTCATTTCAATTTAGCAAAACGCCAAACCAATTTGTAAGCCATGCGGCACACACACTCAGTCTCACACCAAGTTGAGGTGTTGTTTATAGTGTTTGCGGTTAATTAATTCACATTTACACCTGTTGGCGGCTTGCAGACGTTGGAAAACAGCCTCTTTTTCCAACCACCCACCCACCGCCACTACTCGTTTATTTTCGTTTCGTGTTCAGTTCATATGCTGCAAATTAACTTCCCTGAGAATGAGACAATAAGGACAACAGCACTGCAGGATGCCAAGTTAGGTCTAAAAGTGCTCTTAACTACAGAGACAGGATACCAATAAATAGAATGAGATAGAATTGAAGTGTGTTTGCTTGAATTATTATGACGGCAATCGGTATTAATTGATTTGTAATTGCAATGCTTTTATTCCGATGAAGCAGTAAACTAAAGTTGGAAAAAAATTCTAGACTTTCTAATTTAGTTATAATTTATTTTTATGCTTTTAAGCTATTTAAATATGTACTTACATTAAAAGATATTTAATTCAAGATTTAAAAATATTAAAAAACTGCATTAAGGCTATCCACATATGGTTTCGAGTGTAATGCTGTATGGGATCCAATGTTTTAATCCGCCCCATGTAACCATTCCATGCTTCCAGTTCCATTCCTATTCCATTCCTTTAACTTAACTGCCCTTCCTGGCTAATGACTTGAGGGCGGGGGCGTGGTCGTAGTGCCAAGGTGTTGACAGTTTTCGGTTGAAAGGACGGCAGCAACAGCAAAGGGGCGTTGATTAAGAGCGGCGGCGAGTGCAGAAAACACAAAAAAGGGGGCAAAGTGGGTGTCCCTGTCAACGTCATTAACAAGGAAAAGAAGCAGAGCGAAGGCAAGAACAAAGCGTCGTCAGTCGCCCACATTAACCACCCACCCATCATGTGGTGTGTGTGTGTGACCCCCATTGAGGATGACCCAACGCCCCGACCCCCTTGACCCCCCACCCCATAAGGTCCCCTTCTTCCTAGGGGTACAATGCGCAACAGGCGACGGCGGCAGGCGTTAATTACAAAATAAACTCCTGTGTGAATGTGACTCGGACATGGGCGTCGGTGGTGGGGGTGGGGGTTGGCGTCGGAAGGGGGATGGGGATGTCATTATGGCTGCGAATGACCCGCCCAAAGCACACATTTGCGTCGCCTCGCTGGTCAGCAGGAAGTGCCGGGACAAAATGCAGACCAGTACCCTTAGGATCACTTAACTCGACTTTGCGATACCCCATAGTCAATGCAATATCGATCCCCAATAAAATGTATTTAATTTTTGGTGTCTAGAGGAATGTAGTAAATAAATGATGGTCGTCTTTCTAAATGAATTTATTTTAGTTCTGAGTCTGAGATATATTGTTCTATACCATTGGACATCAAAATTACATTTATAAGTCATTTAAAAGCCCTCCTATATGAAACTTTCATTTCGTATATATAGTAACCTTATGCATAATCGTGTCCATATTATATTCAAGAAGCCATACGGTCATGGAACTTACTTATATAGCTGTCTAAAAGTATGCAACACTATATTTTAAATACGGAAGACAGATGTGAATTCTTTAATGCATACTTTTAGACACCTTAATAGTGAATTACAAAACACTATGGATTTTTTTGGCACTTTCCATTATACCACCCAACAAAGTCATCCCATTAGTATTCCAACCTTTTGACAAAAATACCAATATACCCTTGAACACTGTAAAAAAGAGGGTATAAGGACCAGCAGCAGGACGTGCTTCAAAGCGTTCACATATGCCCAAGTACGAACATTTGAAGGTGGGGCAGAAGTGGGAGCTTCACTGCCCAGCGGTCGCCGTCATTTAACGGCGTGATTTACTGCGGTCAGCCAGAGCGCGCGCGACCTCCAGCCACCCAGCCACCCAACCACCCAACCACCCAACCACCCACCTGCCACCCCCTGCGGCTGCCCCCAAATGACCAGCCTCCCCTGGCATAATAATGTTTAATTTGAGGTAAATACGTTTTTTGTTTTTCTTTAGCCAGTGGCGAAAAATCGCCCGCTGCGAGCGGAAAAGCCACTGCTGAGTAGTGCATTAAAATACGGCTGCTATTTTTTCTGTTTCTTCTTCCTGTTTTTTTTTTTTTTTTGGGTGTCCCAAATAAAATTAAGCACTTGCCAAATAAACATAGAGCAAAAGGAATATAACAGAAAAATTCAAGGGAATTCCTGCCAAGAAGTAAAGCAGATGACTTGGTCAAGATGCGTCAGTTGGTCGCTAATTGAAATTTGTTAAGCTCCAATCCGAACCAGAAACCCCAAATAACCCATTCCAATAACCCCTGTGTGTTGGCAGACATTGTCAGCAATTCCCTTTGTCCAATGCTGTGAAAAGGCTTCAAAAGGCACAGAGTCTACAAAAAAAAAAAAAAAGAAGAGAACCCAATATAAATACAAAGAATTCCCTGGGACAGGCTAGACCGTCAAGGATCGCAGCTATGCGGAAAAGGAAGCGGATGTCGCGTTGGCCAATGTTTCTGTTTCTGTTTCTGTTTTTCGGCTGCTGAATGGAATCCATCAGGGAATCTGAAAACTGGACAGGGTGGACCGGTAACATGGCCCTGAGTCGGGCGAACATGTTCATTGTGTGTCCATCGGACTGGGCAACAAAGGATTTGCTGGGCGGCTGGCGGAATTCATGGATATGGTCACCTGAATGCGGAACATTTGCATGACATACGGATAAATCAGCGGAAAATATCCACACATCGAATGATAAATAATAAGGAATAATAAAAAAATGTAATATGTTTTCAAATTACAAAAATATAAATCCAAGAATATTGGACTTGAGAAGGTTTGTTGGCTTGACTTATATATTATTATACATTAATTACAAATATTATATATTAATTACAAATATTAAGGTTTGTTGGCTTGACTTATATATTATTTTATATTAATTACAAATATTATATATTAATTACAAATATTAAGTTTCTTAGGGTTTTGCGAGTTCTTTAATAGCTTGCAATTCATAATTGTTGCTGGGGAAACTGGAGAAGGTTTGTTGGCTTGACTTCAAGGAATCATTTTGCATATGTAAGGCAGGAAGCCAATCAAAACCAAAGAAACCCAGAATGACAACGACAATGATGAGGATGACAGGTTTTGGCCCGTTTTGTTTTCGTTTATTTTAATTTAATTATTTAACAAACGGAAAGCGGCAACAGCTGAGCAAACAAATCAAATCGCAAGCCAATCGCCCAGCGCCTGCAGCCATATCCTTGCACAAACACACACACACAAAGATAGAGGAAAACACATAAGGACAGACACCCACATGAGTTACAACTACAACTATGATTGGGCTAATGGAGCTAAGGTCGTCCTGTTGTTTTTCCGCCGCCTGCAATCGCAATGCCAAAATCGGAAAAGGGCAAACGGCAAACGGGTAAATCGCGACGACGATGTCTGGGTCTCAGTTCTTTTTTTCGCTTTTAAGGGTAGCAAGAGCATGACCTGAAACGCGAAAGGTTAAAGCGATTTCCATGCTTAACCAGCTCATAAGTAGGCAATGGTTTTTTACCTTGAGTGATCCGCGCCGGAAACTAAAAACTGTTGCCTGCTTTTCGGATGAGGTTTATACATATGTCTGTGCAGGGTTAATAATTTATTCATAGTCTGCTTATGGGGATAGAAAAAAGAAATGTGATCTTTAGTAAAATGAATTAAATGAAATATAAATATAATAGATAGTGTGATAAGCAATTAATATTTATTATTATTATTGTATTACTATATAGTATTCCGGGGTATTACTAGTTTCGAGACACCCACATCGGAGTGCTGGCATTTCTTGGCCAATTTGGCAAAGTGTTTTGGCCCGAACCCGCCTCCTGTGCAGCCGTCATACCATCCTGTCCCCATCGACGACATGCAACAGCGGCAGAAGCAACAAAACAAAACAGAAAAATCAAAAACCAAAAAACAAAAATCTAGAATTATTCGCAATCGACAGGCGCAATAAAGTCAGTTTTGGCGCTGCCTGTCGGTGCCAGGCACTTGCGGCTGGACGGCCACAAAAATGCGCTTTACAGCCAAAAAAAAAAAAACAAAGAGAAAAACAAAAACCAAAACCGCCAACCGCCCCAACAATATTGTTAATTTGCGGTGGGCGTGGCAATGATATGCAGGTAATTGGTTTCGCCTTTTTGTTTCCATTTAGCCGCTGCCCGGTTGCCCAGGACAACCAGGCGAAAAACAGGAGTAGTACGAAAAATGCTTTAAGAAAATGCCGGTGAAGCCTGAGCGCTCTTCCCATAAATCTGACACGCACTCACCTGGCCAAAATCCCTGGCTGTGTGTTGCAGTCGAAAAATGCAAATGAGCGGCATAAAACTGAAGCACAAGCTGCGAAAGAAAGCGACACAGACAGCAAAGATCCTGGATCCCAAGTGCCTTAATGAAAAGCAACAGCGGCAGAAGGGCAAACACACGCAGGACCAGGAAGGACCTGGATCCATAGGTAGAACCCGAGTTGGAGATGGAGATGGAGCTGAAGCTGGAGCTTTGCGTTGTCGGCGCTAATCCTCATTTAATTTTAAAGTTCGAAGGTGTTGAAGATAATTTTTGCACCACCCACCGCACTAATACACCGCCCCAACTCAGACGCACACACATAAATGCTGTTCATTACACTACAAAAAAATTTAAGATAATTAGTTTACTTAAATATAAATACATATAGAAGAAATATACATATGTTGCTTTGTAAGAATCATTTTTAATAATTTTTATAATGATATAAAGATTTAGATCCCTTGTTTTTAGGTTTTGGCAATCATTTGAAATGATTTTTAAATTTCATTATAGGTGTCTAAAAGTATGCAACAACATTTTTTAAGTTCAGTTGAACAATTAGTTCATTCAGAAAGATTGCATCCATTTAGAGACCTTAAATTATTTGTTGTTTTTTATTTTAGAATCTTTACTACGATTTAAAAAAACTATTTTCCGATTTGAATAATTTTCAGATGCTTTGTGAACAAGAGTAAGTAAAGTTTTCCTTTCATTTCTATTTAGTAGTTTTCGGTAGTCTTTCAAAAATAAATCTCAAAAATAATGACTATTTTAGGTTATCACTTTTGTTGCAAGTTGATTAAGTTAAATTTTCACAGAGCCAAGCAAATATTTTTGACAGTGCATTGTGCAGCTTGATATCCTCTATTTCCATCCCATTTTTTGCCGTGTGCATGGCAACCGCAAAGAGCAACGGTAGCCAAAAGGATCCCGCTGCCAGTTTCCCAGCTTTTCCCGCATTTCCAGCTACCATTTTTCCCCCACGTTTTTCTCACCGGTGACTCCAACACATTTATAGAGTGTTCGCACATAAAAATATTTTATGGCGCTTTTCTCTCGAGAAAGGATTGCAGACGATGGCGTCGGGTTTTCCTTGGGTGGTTCGGTGGGTGGTTGGGTGGTTTAGTGGGCGGTGGGCGGTGGGTTGGGGTGGCTAAGTGGCGTTACCGTTACCGCACATCGCCAGATAAAATAACGGTGCCAGACATTGTCTTATGAATAAATTGTTATGGAAATCGAATTAATGAACGCTGTGGCGCACAATGGAGGCGACCTCCAAAAAGGGGGAGGTGGGTGCATGGGCGGTGGGCGGTGGGAGGTGGGCGTGGAGGCTGCTCCCTTGGCTTCCGTCTGCCGCTTTTGGAGTGTGTGTGTGTGCTAGCGTGCCAGAGGTTAATACCTGAGCTTATTTGTCTAACTCCTTCACCTTGCCTGCTGCTCCTCTCGCTGCGTAATTTAATTATGCGTTCACTTTGCCGGGGAGTCCCCCTCATCGTCCTTGCCCCGCCCACAATCGCCACCCCTCTCCCTGTACCCTCCCCCACCCCTTTTACCGTCCACCTGGCAGGAGTTCTTATCTCAAATGTCGAGTGTCTGCACCGCAGCCTTTCTCTCTCTATGTGTGTGTGTGCGGCATTAAATTGCAGCATTTAATCGAATTTTCATCTGATGCCTGACAGCCCCCGAAAAAGATAGTCACTCATAAAATCGAGCTTTAACCTAAGCGCAAAATCTCACATTACAGCCCAACTTGATATCCATTTAAGACACATGAGTTGGGATTTTCATTATTGCAAGTTCCAAAATTATGTGTGACTTTGATATGCCATTACAAATATAAATGGTTTTTAACAGGAAATGTTTAATGATAATTTATAAAAAGAATTCCAATTAACACAGTAAAAGAAATATTATTCATTAAGAATATAATAATAACAAATTTTTGTATTATTAAATTACTAAGTATTAAAAAAATATTTATTTTTAACATTTTATACAATTGTTTTAATATCATTTCCATTAAAGTCACATGAGTTGGCACTTACTTTTATTCATAATTTGATTTTAATTACAAATTTGATTAAAAAAGTATTTTTTGTGTAGGAAATGTTTTATAATTATTTCTAGATAATATTCATGAAAATACAATAATAAATAAACAAGGGTTTTTCAAATATGTTAACGTATTAAAAATATTATTTTCTCAAAATAAAAATACATGCAATAAAATAATATTTGTTTCTAGTTTAAATATTCAAATAGTTATTTTAAAAATGTAAGTATAAATTATATTTATTGCTTTTAATAACAGACCTACAATTATATTTTTTAGAAGTTCGACATCAATATATTGACAGCTCAAAGAGACCGAATACGCTTTAATCATCAACTTTCCCCAATTTACCTGAGTTAATTACGTGCAGCCACTGCCTGGTGTAATTGGGATCAAAACAAACCGCCTGGTTGCATTTAACTAACCAAAGGACCTTCAGGTGTCATCGACAACAAGAGCATTTCTAAAGCAACAATATCCTCCGGGCTGAAGGATGGCCAACAAAAGGCATTGATATCTTGAGGACATCAAGCTTCCCCCCGGGCATTCCTCAATTTTTTGGCTCTCAAAGACGAAAATGAGCTCAGGCTTTATAGAGACGATGTCCCAACCCAGTAACCCCTTTACATCCCCAGTCCTTTGCACTTGGCACTTGAGCAGATAAAGGACTACCCAATGATACTTTGAAATCAAATACGACGATGCTGGGCGATGTTTAAGGCGATAAGGCGACGGGATAAGACCAAAAAACCGAAAACCAAAAGCCGGAGGAGTAAATGAGCAACGGGGACCCATTTGACACACGGCTGGAAATTAAAAAGCCAGCGCGGAGGACGTCGCTTTTGAAGTTTCACGCCGTAATTGCTGCGTTGCCACGGACAACTGAGACAGTTCCGGAGACCGACTGACGTAGTTGGAGATCCCCGGGTTTAATGAGAAAACTAGGACGCAAACGCACTTTAATGGATAGCCTATTTTTAAAATTTAATGACAGAGTACATTCACTAGATACCATTTTTGATTAAGCAAACTAGAGCACGAACGCTCTTTAAAGGATGCCTTGTTACGAGTTTTACTGATATCAAACAAAAATACCTCTTAGCGAGGTACAAAACTAGTGACGATCGCACCAAAACTCTAGTGACGATCGCATACGAAAGTTCTGATATTGACTTTTGTGACGAAAATGTATTTATATTTAGTAGATTGTATAATAAGACCGTATAGTTATAATAAAAAATAAATATAGAAAAATGGAAAGAGAGGAGACTCCTAAAATATGATATTTTCTCGATATATTTCTCGATTTATTTATTTTATCGATTTTATTAACATCTCCAGCTATTTATAAGCTTAACGAAGGTCAGTTTTGTCATCTCATGGTTGTAAACGTGGTTAACCTAACGATTTGGTTTTCTAAAAAATTGGAATAACGAATACTATAGCCAGTTTTAATAGCTGATGGTAATACTTAATGTACAGAGATTCGGAAGCCATAATATTCCATGATACCTTTTTTTAATCTTCTTTTGGTTTCTTGAAGATGGTCAACAAAACCCTTATTAATTACCCACAACATAAGAAAATGGAGGATTAAATGGAACAGCAACTAGTTTTAACAATATGAGCACATATAGCGTTAGACGGTTGAGTTAACTTAGTGTCCCTAGTGTCCCGCTTTAGTTACCTCAGACACATCGAAGACACTGTCCCAAAATCTGAGCGAGTCGCATCTGCATATCAGCTGGGTCCACCACTTCATGCCAGGATATATATATCCCCAACTCCTTGCCAGGATATCGGATGTTGAATGCGAGTGCGTGTGCTCGGGTTAAAGCTAAATGGCCCGTGGAACACGGCAGACGATGGATGGATGGGTTGCGATGGGCTTTGCGTTCTGGGTTCTCAGTTCGGATGGTTTCGCATCCTCTAATGCAATTGATGTTCGGCGGAAAAATGGGGGAGTGACTGAGGCATTGAGGCGGCAACCTAATAAAAGGAACGAAAACAACTTGTTTTCCAATTTTACAATTTAACAAGTTGCCATTAGACGACGTCGCCTGGCGCAAGTCGTTAGTCCTTGGTCCTTGGTGCTTGGTCCTTCCTCCTCGGTCCTCGGTCCTCGGCCCTCCACCATTCGCAATCCTTTCGCCTGAGCCGCCAAAACCAAACCATCATCAACAACAACGAGGGCTAAAGAATTCCAAAGAAAATCGACTGCTATTGGATTCCAGGCTCCCAGGCTCAAAGGCTTACCGGAACAGAGAAATAAAATAAAATAAAAAAAAAATCAAGCCAAAAGGCAGCAGAAACACAACCAGAACGACGAATAAAGAACCCAAAAAAAAAGAAATCCAGAGCCCGAAAATTTTTCTCGGGCAGAGCGTACAAATTTTTCGAATTGTTCGCTGGAGACTAATAAAATCAACGACGTGGAACTTCAAGCCGTTCCCATGGACCAGCCCCGAAAAACTGGGCGGACTGGGGGAAAACCAGAGACAATGAGTCGTCGTTGGCGGGCACCGGCGACGTCTCACATGCAGCACCCACAACCGGAACAAGTCACCAGGATATGCTCCACTTCCCGACCAAAATATACCCAGTAATCGCAGATTTAAATCACTTACAAAACAACTCAAATGTAGAATAATATTTGCTCTGTTCTATACAAAGTACTTATATAAGTTCCATAATGTAATGGTTCAAAATAAAGTTATGTTTAAAAGTACATACTTACAAAATATAGTTTATTTTATACTTTGATAAATATTTATTTATAAACAAAACATAAATATAGAACTTATTATTATTTTAAGTACAAAGAAGTACAAATAAATTAATTTGGTTTAGGAAAATTCAAAACTGTAGAGTAGAGTAAATAGTGTAAAATAAAAATATATGTAGTTAAGTTTAAAGTATCGTAGTATTATTTTCTTTAAGTATTAACAAGTACAAATAAACAAAATGTGCTAGGCAAAATTTAAAAAATAGAGAAAATGTTAAAAAAGTGATATAAAATAGTATTGTTATACTTAATCTTAACCATTGTTTCGAAATGTTTATGGGTTTCCCACAAAAAATATATTTATTGAGCGTAATGTGCGGTTCGAAAATTAACACTGTAACCACCTGAACACTCCAAGTACCAGGTATCAGGAGGACCAATGCCAGGACCATAAGCATACAGGACGACCAAGAGCAGGACCAAGACCCAGGATCAGAACGAGGACCAGAAGAGCCCGTGAACCAGCCAAAAAGTTATTAAACAGTTAAGCGGCGTCGCACGTCGTCGCGTTTTGGTCGGCCAAGTCTGAGATTTGCCAGCAAACTCACACATATATATATATATACAACCCATATATAAAGTACACATATATATATATCTGGTTAAGGAGATCCACGTATCCACGGCGGAAGAGTTAAGTCCTGGTCCGGGGCCTTTGTTTGTTGCCAGGTCGAAGACGCAGCCAACGTTGTCTAATTTATATTTAGCAAACGATTCCAAAAGTGTGAGCATGGCTCAGTGGTTAGGGGGTCTGGATTCCCAAAAAAACTCAGGGGACTGGGGGACCACTGGGCTTGTAGGCCTTAATCAGCCGGCCGCCATTAATAAATCAGAGTCATTAAAAATGCAGCTGCCAGTGAATGGAAAAAAGGCCAGCGAAAAATGTAATAGAAAAAAGGTCGAGGCGTTTGAAGAATATCCCAGAATTGCTTATACTCTATAAAGACAAAAATAAAACGATTATTGTAGTATAGCATTGTTTCTAAATTTTCAGAAGACTCAGTTTAATTTTTTTAAGATTTATAGGTTCTTATTATTCCCATTTATTTTCCCATTAAAAATATTTTATGGTTTCTACCTCCAAAAAATAATTTAGCAACAATAAATATTTTAGATAAAGCTATTAAATTTGTAAAATAAAAAATAATTTAAATATATTAGCTATTGGAAAATAAATTAAATATTGGACAATTATAAAAACTATACTAAACTATACAATATATTAATAATACGCCATATAGTTTTCCAATAAAAAGCAATGCAATTTTGAGTATATAAAAATACGGCTTATGTGAAATTATAAATGGCCAGAGTGAAGGTAAAATACAAATTGGAAATCGAATGAAAGGACGACGGCCGCCTTAAGCTGTGGCCAGATTTCTTGGGAGCTGAAAGGCGTTCGCATCCCCATCTGCGGATCCGCGGGATGCGCAGGACTCATTCATTAAGCAGCCAGAGAGAATCACACAAAGGGACACTTTACAGCCGAATGAATCTAATTAAAATGTAATTATAAATGTAACCGTTAAGCGGAAGTATCCGCGGGATACCAGCCGGCCAAGGAGCCAAGGATATCTGGATCTCAATCCAAATCTGGGACCAACAAAAAAAAAAACGCAAATAATGAGAACGAAAATAAAAAATTAAAAGCGACAAGCAGCAAACCCCTTAATCATGACGCCCTAGCGCCCTCGATTTATGCCGAGACATTTTCCCTCCCCTTTTTTTATACTTTCTCTAAATATATATATATTTATCCCTGTTTTCTTTTACTTTTTCTTTACTTTTCTTAAAGCTATCTTCAAAATGAATTGATGGTTAAGGAGGCTTTAAGGGTGTTGTTGGTATGCAAACGAAGGGACACAGGATGGGACACAATTTGCTTTTGGCTTGTGTGCAATAAAACTAAACCTAATGAAATTTAAAACCATTCGAGGCGCACACACGTCTTGGCTAAAAGTTTGGCAACAAATACCAGCAAGGCAGCCAGCCGAACCAGCTTGGCAGGAATCCTTACGGCCAGTACGATCCCAGAGTCCCGGAGTCCTGGAGTCCTGGAGTCATGCAGTCCTTTCTTAAGTCTTCGCTCCGTCTTGCAATTTCTGGGTGGCCCGAAAACGTTTGACCTCCTGCACACCCGACGACACCCGACTATCCTGAATGTCCTGTCCCGGCTGTTTCTGTTTCTGTTGTCCTAAGCCGGCTCTAAGTGCGTGTCCTGGTCATGTAATCGCATTTCAATTTAAAGTCATTCATTCAGATGCTAGCCAAACAACAGGCGTTGGCCAAGACGGCCAAGAAGCACTCACACACAAACACACATGTCTTGGCTAAGAAAATTGAAAATTCCTGGGCGCCCTGAAGATGGCCAAAGTCGCAAAGTCAGTCGGTAACTATCGGGACTAAGTCAAGTTCTTGCAAAGTTTTCAAAGTATTTATGGAGGTGAAACTAAGCAAGAGTAAGATCTATATATAACGCATTTAAAGCAAGGCTAAACAGAACGGAACGCTTTTAAAGGTGTTACTTTTTAAACAAAGATTAAAAAATATATATTTTTTAAATCAGCCTGATTTAATTTCCATTTCATGTAACTTTATTTTTGAGTATAAAATATTTATCAGTAGAACTTTTCGAATAATTGGAAATGAAACATTTCTGATTTGCTTATTTCGAGTTTGTCCCCAACTTTCCAACAATCTATTTTAATTGCGATATAATTTTATTTTTATTTTGTTTAAACCATGCGTGTATATAAACATTAATTTTCTAAATAGATTTCCTTTCATTATTAGATGATAATTGTTTATCGCTAACATTCCATCTCTAGCTGAGCACGCACACACATGTAGTTCGGCGTTCTCGTTTGCATGTACTGTTATTTGTGTGTGTAGAAATAGTTTGACACTTGCAATGCACATAAATTTTGGACACTGTCACTGCTGCTGACCGACCTCTTGACCCCCAAACCCCCCCCTGAAAAGCCACCCCTTTTTTCGGCAACCCCCTTTGCCACCCACATATTTTTCCACTTATTCTTTGGGGCAGAAATGCAGCAAAGTCGTAAAGCGCTTTTAAGCACACAAATTAACCACAGAACATGGCAAAGCACCACCCAATGGACCACCTTAAACCACCCTATCCCCCCCCCCCCCCCCACCACTCGATTTTGACCCACCCAACCCATACATTTTTGGGGGGGGGGCATCCATTCTGTTTGTCTATTTCGTTGTTTATTTGTTTTTGTGTGCACTCAAGGATTTCTAAGAACTTTAACTTGCCAAAATGTGCACACACGCATGTTGGCGAGAGAGTCCTTGGACGAGTGTGTTTTTGGTTGTGTGTGTGTGTGTGTGCTTTTGGGTGGACCCAAGATTCATTTGCACTGCCCCTGACTTGAAACTTCACATTGCGCAGTGACCATTAACGAATTTTCAACTATGTACATTCCGCCCACCACTACATCCCTGCCACGCCCCCTTTGGTAACTGTCCAGGACACGAAAGGACACGCATGACTGCCCACGGGATAAAGTGGGTGGTGGGGGTGTAAGGGGCTGAGACTAGGATTTTCCATCCTTAGCCTTCCTTAGCTTTGTGCTAAGATCGTTCGAGGAAATTAATATTCCACTTCTGGCACTTACTTACGCTCCGTAAGTACTTGAGCACCCAAAAGCGGTGGTCCCATGCAAATTATATATAAAGATATATATCTAAATATATATATATCCAAAGCTTCACCCCTCCTCTGAAAACTGCATAATCACTTCATTAGCGAGGGCCAAAACCAGAGATGTGGAGGGCCAAAAAATAAAAAAAATGAGCGCGCAAGGAAGGCAAGTAAATTACGCGTTTCCCACAGCGGCGCCACATCAAAGTGACCAATCTCCTAAAGCACCCATCCCCGAATACCCCCTCCCCCCATCCGACTGCGGTGCATTCCCCAAAGAACTCGACCATCTCACAATTAGACGCACAAAGTCAAACGTCAACAAATTATAGCCACATGGGCGGACAGCCCAAAAAGCCCTCCCCCCTTTTTATTTTTGTTGGGGGGTGAGACTTTCGCAAATTAACAAACAACCATCAAGTGAAAAGGAAAAGCTGGCCAAAGGAAAAGGCCTCAGCAAAGAAAATATGCGGATTTTACATTGAAAAATAAATAAACACTGCGCATAATTACATGGGAAAAATTAAAACCAAATTAAAACACTCAGAAAACAAAACAAATATCAGCTTTTAAGAAGACATTAAAAATACGAGATTTAAAGCAAATTTATTACAAACCGATAAGATCAAAATAAAATACGAAAAAAAATTTACTAACGTTAATTTATAATATTTAAAAACCTTAAAGCACTTAATACAGAAGAAAAATTAACTTTCAAAAATACATACAAATTTTGAAATTTAAAACAAAACATATGGCTTATAAGAAATTATTAAGATTAGCCTAAAATATATGAAAATCTAATTTCATTGATTAATAATATTTAGAAAACATTTACATATGAAAAGAAAGATCATCTTTCAAGAATACAAAAAAAATTCAGCAATTTAAATTCAAAATATATGGTTGATTAGAAATGATTAAGATGAGCCTAAAAAATATTTGTAAAACCACTTATCTTATTTTAAACTTCTAAGGATATTAAAATAACAAAAAAGTTTAAGAAATTAGTTTTTAAAACCAAACAATATTCTTTAGATTTTTGGGTATATTATACGTTAAGAAATTTTTAATTAAGGGTTTTAATGGGTTTTAACATAATATTGGAAATTATATTTTTTATGAATAAGAATATGATTCCAGACTTTTTATAAAAAAAAAACCTAATATTAGGGTTTCAACTTAATTAAACCGTCGGTGTTGTTATCAATTTAAAATCGTTTTGTTCAGTGCTTACAGAAAGTAGAGAAATGCCACGGGGGCGGAGATAGAGGGACTGACACAAGACATGGGCACTGATTTGCATTAATGAACGCTTGAGTGATTCCACCGCTTTTTTGGGTCTCCGGTCCAGCAGCTGTCGACCGAGGGCCTTAATTAATTAAGTTCACATGACCAGAGGCAGGTGGGTTTGGGTGGGTGGGTTTTGGCGGATGGTATGATGTTTTTCGCAGAGATGGGTGATTTTCTTCTTTTTTTTTCACCCGTGATCGAAGTGCAGCCGATCAAAGAAGGCCTTCATTTGTCCCTCATTACACGTAAATTACTTTGTTTTATTTCACTTTTCCTTTAACCACCCGAATGGCAATTTGGAGTCATCAAAATAGAACTAGCAATAAAAAAAAAAAAGGGGGAAAAGGTTTGTTTTTGGGGGCGGGGGTGGACGACCCGGCAAACCGAATGGCAACTAAATCAGTCCGTAGTCGAAAGACCCGGAGAGCAACCCCTTGCAACCGTTTTCCGGTGCTGACCAAATGCCGGACACGGCAACAGTTCTTTTTCGGGGTCCAAAAAATAGAAACGGACCTTGGGCTTGGCTTTTTATTATGCCCAGAAATCACATTAAAAGGCAAACTCAAATATTTTAATCAGATTTTCGCAAAAAGGACAAACACACCCGTTCGCCCCCCAATTCTCACTCCCCATACATATATGCATTTTAAAAAGCAGCTTTTGCTTCTGTGTGTTCGGGGACATTTTAATTTCGTTACCTTTCTGAAATTTGGTAATGTAACTGCTTAGTTCTAAAACTATAAGGTTGGTCATTGACTTTTACTACACAAAATATAAATACAAGTATTCAATTTTCAATGGTTGTTTTTTTTTCTACGGCTATAAATGGTAAGTGCAATGGTTTTCCTGTTTGAACGTTTAAAAAATGGTCTTCAAAAACAAGCTTAGTTTATTGATAACTAAGGGGTATCCCTACGTCGACCGAACAATCGCACTTTGGAATCCTTTCTTTTTAAGCACAATGTGTGTTAATGTGCGTCAACCTCATCCATCGTTCATTGTCCTTCGTTTGGGATGGATGATGTTGTTGAGACCAAAAGCCGAAAGCCGTCGAAAGGAAATGGCCACAGCTGTTCCATTCATGGATTCGCTCGTTGTCTAGTTTACCCCTTTTTCACTAGAGAATATTCCCCCTCCATCTACCAGTCCAGCTGCCCAAAAAAAGTAGCAAAAAATACCTCCCAGAATCCCTTACTCTTAACTCTATCCCTTTACTCATCGACACGACTTCCACTTTAAAGCATAAGTTAAGGTTCTAGCGTTATCAAAAAAGTACTTTAATCAAATGACTCCCTAAAATACATTTTTTATAATTTTTCTGCTGAAATCAAAATTGGTTTATCGGTAGAACGAAGTGCTAAAAAACTAGTCTCTGAAAGAAAAATGTGATAAAACTTAGGCTTGCTTCTGATGAAAATATATAAAACAAGGGAGAACGCTATAGTCGAGTACCTCAACTATCAGATACCCGTTACTCAGCTTAAGCGACCAAAGGGAAATGGAGATATGCAAGCAGCAAAGCGAGATTTAAATGCGCCACCTACCGGCGGAAGACAGATTTAAGCGTTGTGTGCGTTAGGGTAGGCGTGACAAATTCATTGTTCAATAGAATAAGTTAGCCGCGCACTTTGCTCTCTCTGAGCGCCGGCAGTGCTTTTCTCTTTGCCGCTAAGTTCGGCCGGCAACTATTTACATACACACACATACACGCGTAAAAACATTTCGCACTGTCTGGCTCTGACGTCATAGCTTTTTTTCTTGGGAGGTTTGTGGGCGTTAGAGTGGGCGTAGAAAAATTTTTTTTGTGTCAATCGATAGGTATGGACAAGACTAATACATTTCAGTTAAAATTTTCTATCTAACATCAAAACTGTAGGAGCCACAGTTTTGGGCGGTTTGTGGGCGTTAGAGTGGGCGTGGCACTCTACTGAAACAAACTTGCGCTGCGTAAGAAGCTCAGGAATCTGCTCGCCAAATCTCAATAGCCTAGCTCTCATAGTTTCCGAGATCTCAGCGTTCATCCGGACAGACGGACAGACGGACAGACGGACAGACGGACATGGCTAGATCGACTCGGCTAGTGATCCTGATCAAGAATATATATACTTTATGGGGTCGGAAACGCTTCCTTCTGCCTGTTACATACTTTCCGACGAATCTAGTATACCCTTTTACTCTACGAGTAACGGGTATAATTACTTGGGAATTATGATTGTATTTTTTCTCTGTGCATTATTCACCCCTCCACCATTTTTTTGACCAACAAACCCCGACCCTTAGTTGGCCACAGACTTTGGGCTAGATTGATATTTACTTTGTTGTAGCATACTTTTTTGGGCCAGCCCCAAAAACCGGACAATGTGTGTCTGTGTGGGTGGTGGGGGTAACCCATCCCCATCCATGCCCCCTTCTCCTCCCCTGAGCCTACTTTAGTGTAAAAAAGAAGAGGGGGCAATGCTGGCGGCGAAATGAAAATCATACCAAAGCAAATTCTCCAGCGACATTTTCAACAAATTGACACAATTTTCAAGATGCTTAAACGTGAAAATTGCCAGGAACTCCGGGACCAGGGGCCGAATATAAATACATATATATATATACATATATATATAATATATATATATTTTTTAGAAGTTGGGGTATTTTTGGCATTTCTGTGTTGGGGGAGGGCGCGGCAAGTGTCGGCAAACTCAATGACGCTACACGACACTTGGCGCCTTTGTTTTCACACGCCCCAAAAGGCACTAAAGTGCCATTTTAGGCAGCTCAAGTGGCGACCCATCCAGAATCCAGCAGTCAGCGCTCAAAGCACTTCAAAGTTGCAGTCGGCGACAAATTAGAATGTAGAATGTACACTTAGAGAAATATTTTATGGCAAAATCAGGGGTTTTTAAGAATATTAAATACATACGTATTTTGTTTTGCTATTTGGCTAAGGGCCGATTTCTCAATGTCATGTTAAGGTTCTAGTTTGTTATCTAACATTAAAAGTTAGCAATATTTGTTCGATGTCAGTTTTACGAAAGAAAAATGTTTATAGATTCTGTTACTAGACGATTCTGTGTTATATTCAGTCTGACAAACATTTTGTTGTCATTAAGTTTTGTCAACTAAAACATTTATCTAGAACATTTCTATTAGTTAAGAGTTTTTAGTCATGAAAAGGCACTAACATTTTATTGAGACACTGAATGCTTGTAAAATAACCTCAAAGACAAAACTTAGCATAACACAATAAAAAGTGCCCTTAGATATTTGCACATATAAAATAAAAATATATGTTATTTCACCCAAGATATCTTAAAACAATTTCATTATCTATTTTAAGATTTATACAAAATGTAGCTCTTCAATTCGCTAGGCTACTTTAGGTTCTAATTGCTTTACATTTTTATGCATGTGTAACGTTGACAAATTTTGTTTGTGCTAAAAGAATATCCTGCCACCATTGTCCCCCCTTTTTTTTAACTGCAATCGCCCAGGGGGGCGTGGCAGCTGTAAAGTAAACACTTGAGAGCGAGCGCATCCCTAAACGATGCCAACGCCCTTCGTCCAGTGTTAATTTTGTTCCCATGACGGCCGTCGATTAGGTGGGGTTCCGTTTCATTCCAAAGCCCCCCTTTAGTACGCCCATGGAACGCCCCCGAAACGCAAACCCCTCACAAGTTAAAAACTCGCGGGCTCTGGAGCATTCGAAGCGATCAAAGGGCATAAATTTATGCAAATTATTTTCACGCCTTTTTAGATATGCGATTTTTTCCCTTCCATTTTTCCACCGGGCACGTTCCACTTCTTTTTTTTTTTTTGTTCGAAGCCGAGGACCATTGTGTGTGCTCATCGCAGGAATTAGCTGGATATGTAAAGTACCGAGATTGGGAGTCGGGAACAGATGGATATAAAAATGGTTACGGACCCACTGAGTGGGTGGGAATGAATAACAGCTCAACAAGTATAACACGATAAGGTTTTGAGTAATAAAGAGCCACAAATCTAATTCATAAGCACAAAAATATCTAACACTTATCCCTTGGTAAATCCAGTAATATTTATGTGCAAGGAACGATTTCTCAATGTCATAATAAGGTTCTAGTTAGTTAATAATCAAATTAGAAAGACAGATTCGTTTTATCAAAGAAAGAAAAGAACAGGCGAATTTGTTGCAGCCAGCTTCGTTTTATTGACTGATAGGATTAATAGAAACATTGCCCTTAAGTTAAGAGTTTTCAGTCAGATATGTTAAGCGTGATGGTGAGAAACGTTAATTTGCGGACCAAAGTTAACATTCAATTTTAAACAATTATAAATCCTTTATATTTATTTTTTTAAATCCCTTTTATTTAAGCATTTTTGAAATACTAATGATATTAAAATTATGCCGCTGGACATAAAACAACTGCCACTCATCTGGAATCCCATTTCGGCTTAATACCACCGATTTACGCAGAGAAAAAATGCCAGATTGTGCCGACTCGCAGCCATGAAATAACGCGACTTGACTCGCGTCACCTGAGTCACGGCCCAAAAAAGCTTGGCCAATTAGCCAAATTGTTTTCATGGCCAAGAACCAAAAAACGTAACTGAAACCGAAGCTGCGGATGGGAAGTGAGGGATGAGGATGGAGAGTGGTGAATGGCAATGAGCTTTAGGATGAGGGCAGATGATTCCTGATAGTCGTGAAGTCGACCGCCTGCAATTTCCCGGAAAACCAGCTGCACCCACATCAAGTGGGTCGAACCACCCAACCGTCGTGCTTAATTTCGAGGCGCAAACGTGTGAGAATTTTGCGTAATTGAGTTTCAACTTCAAAGTCCGCTAACCGCATGCACTCGTCGGGAAATGGAAATGGGTATGGAAATGGAATTGGGCCCTAACCGGAGCTGATTTGCATATGCGGTCCCACCTTTTGTAGCTGGATTTTCTTTTTTTTTGCCCCCCCCGACACACGAAAGGTCAACACGCTGTTCGCCAGAGACCTCGTTTTTTGGGGTCCTGGGGAATCCTGGGCATATTTGAGCTGTCAACACCTCCCCCGGATAAGGCAAAAAAGTAACCCAAGTTCGGTGGTAGGGGATTGAGTGTGTGCCAAGTGAGTCAAATTAGTGCGCCGGCATTCCCATCCAATCCAATCCAATCCAGTTCGGTTCGCTTCAGTTAGGATTAGCTTAGCTCAGCGAGAGTTCAGGCCATGGATAAACACTTAATTTATCAAAAACTTGAGCTTGTTATGCTAATGGAAATAGCAGACAGCTGAAGGGTTGGATAGTTGTCTCGGTATTCACAATGTTGGAGCAGGAAAAGCACACAAATTGAACCATTCATTTAGAAATGAAAATGCAAAAAACAACTAGCAGAATATTTGGTTTCATGGGCCGAATAAAAAACTTTAAATCAATTAAAGACCTTAAGCCTTCATCAAAATATTTAAATGCTTTCATTAAAAAATGCTCACTTAAAAAAACCAAGCAAGGATTAAATGACAAAACCTTTTTTTTTTATGTACAAGACTTTAAAACCATTTTTGAAAATATTCCAGTTTTGGTTAATGGGCTGATTAAAAAACTAAAGATTTGTCATACCCTAGGCCTTCAGCCAAGTATTAGAACGCTTTTATTAGCTCACAATTTAGCTGGCTTATTTCCCACTCATATCTATGGACGACTATTGCGGGATAGATGTTATAGCCCTAACCCTCTCCCGAAACTTGTAACTCCTTTACCCCTTCTACGCATAGTTCACTTTTCTGGTGTGTTTTGTCTGGCGGGCAAAGTCATAACTTCACTTATCAACATTAGCTGTTGCCAGGGGCGTGGGGAAGGGGGTTCGTGGGCTCCTTTCCGAAAAGGGGAATGGGGTTTTTTGGGGGTCAGGGGCAACGCTTGAGATATTCATACATTTTAATACGCTGTTTATATTTTATGAAGGCAAATGAATGCACAAGGAAATGAACGAAATGGGTGTGTGTGTGTGGGTAGCCAAAAAATTCAACACCAAATGACTGAGTGAGTGAGTGTGTGTGTGTTGGCCCAAACGCAGACGAAGGCAAAATCTTGGTATAACCGAGCAACCTCGCTTCGAGCTATAGACGAGTTTACAGTTATCAAGGGAAAATTATCATCTGCCATGAATCTCGATAAAATTCATATTCATATGCGAGCCAACGGGGGGGGTGGTAAAGTGGGCGGTGGGTGGTGGGTGGTGGTACTGTGTCCGGGGCCGCATTGTATCTAACTGGTAGCTAACCACACACACACACACAGATACACACGAGCACAAGCACACATTCATTACGTCGCCTGCGTCCCAAAATGGGATAGCTCCCTGAATAAACAATAACCGTCAAATAACTAGAGCCTAATATAATCAAAAGAAATTGTAAAACAAAAATGTAATTAGGTGTTACAAAAATTTCAAGTGTCTAAAAGTATGCAGAGCAAAAAGAAAGTCATTCTAATTATACTGTGGCATACTTTTAGACAGATTTATAAGTTGTTTTAAGCCCGTAGATCACCAAAATACCAATATCCTATTGATATACTCCTGAACAAATTTAACATAGGTGCCACGAAAATTTCAAGTGTCTAAAAGTATGCAGAGCAAAAAGAAAGTCCTTCTAATTATACTGTAGCATACTTTTAGACAGATTTATAAGTTGTTTTAAGCCCCTAGATCACCAAAATACCACTATCCTATTGATATTCTCTGGAAAATTTTTTTTAAAGGTGGACTTATATACAATTGGATGCCAGAAAAGGAATATTACAATTTTTCCCATTACCAATCAGTCAAAAAAATAACGTTAATTTCATAAAAACCGATATTTTCCAAATGTTTAAACATACTACATAAATCAGCACTATTATTTTGACCTCAACTGTTGCCATGCATGTGTGTGCGTGTGTGTGAGGGTCACAGGAAGCCCAGGGACGATGGGCCAGACACGTTTGCCAGCAAAAGCAACAACAAGAGCAACAGAAAAAGGCAACAACAAAGCAACAATTGCTTGTGATATGGAAAACGGGCTCACAACTAATTTTTGGAAACAAATGACTCTCGTCCTCCCAGAAGCCGAAAATACCCCCCCCACCCCACCACCCATCCAAACGAACCCCAAAATGTTCTACACTTTTCCTTCAGCACATTAAAGTTGCCTTAAAGTGCTTTTCTCATGGAAATTGACTTTCAAATTTGTAACTTAATTTAATCTTTTGATAATCTCTGGGATAAGTGATTGGCAGTAACGAATTATTATTATGACAACGACACAAAAACGAGTTGAGTTTAAAACGATAAGGAGAATGGATTTGCACTCAACGATTATTTAACTTTCCCTATTAGTAAGTAATTAGAAATGAATTCGATTAGATTTCAATGAATACAAAGAAAGTTTTTTGAGAGATTTTTGAATTATCTCGATGTAAAATGTTTTTTTCTTTTGTTTAATTTGGCCTATTATATTGCGATTGCCAACCAAATGAATTAACTTCATTAATATTATTGCTGTTTCTATAGTTTAGCAAATATATTGTGAGTAGCTAAAACACAGACTCTTGTTTAGCACAACTCCAACAAGAAGAATCACCTACCTTAGGTATTTTATAAAAATAGTTAACTACTGGTGAAAAAATCTCCGCTAATGGTGGAATCAACTTTGTGCCCATTTCTGTTCAAAGGATGACCAGGTAATTAAGTAATTCCAGGATGCCCCGAAACGTTCGTTCGGCGCACTTAAATATTTACATTTATATCTGCAGTTCACAAGATAAAAGTGCGCGTGCTGCCCAGAAAAAGGCCACCTTCCTTTAGATTTCCACCTGTCGCGGGGGTGGTGGGTGGCCTCAAGTGAACAGCGAGTTCATTAGCTGGCAAAGGGTTTAATTACCTACTCTGTTCATTTAGCGCCACTTGGCTAACGCGCTGTTGAGCAATGCAAACCGAAAACCGAGTCAAACAACCTCGACTGGGCGGTGGGTGGTGGGTGGTCCATTGGGCGGACCACCTGAGCTGCTGCAGCCAGGAAAATGCGTCCTTTTCCCGTTTTTTCTATCTCTCTCTCTCTCTCTCTCTTTGGCAAACACAACTTTGCCATGTACATAGTTAATTAAAAAAAAAAGAAAATAGGAAGAAAAAATCGTAAAAATAAGGAGGCAGCTCAAAAAGCAGCAGCCTCAGCTGGTAATGGAGTGCCTGCTTGAGTTCGCCTTTCCCGCTTTTCCCGCTTTTCCACCGCCGCTCCCAATTCACAATTAATGTGAGAGATACACGACAAAGTGCGCTGCACTGGCAAAAGCTAGAGATAATTAGTAGACATATTGTACAATGACTTAATATTCAGTTTTTAATTGTTTTAAAACTTACAATAAGCCTAACAAATTTTATTCAATTTCCTTTAGTAAATTTTAGCATGCATGTTCGTGAAGAATAACATAAGCCCCAATAAAAAATCACTGTAATCACGTATTGGCTACACCAATCGAAAGGTATTGCAAAAACTAAAAAGATTGCCTACCAAGACTATAATTCATCAATTGGTTAGAGAGAAAAAGCGGTAAAAGTGTAAAAGTTAAAATTTAAAAATTTGGAATTGGTAGGGATAAATGCCAATTATTTTTTTCAAAAGTTTTTCCAAAAATAAGATTTTGGGTGACTTTTTAAATAGAAAATGTTTGTCCCTTGGCTTGTGGGTTTGTATAAATCCCTTTTTGATTTAAGGGTGCACCCATGAAAAGTTCGAGATAGAAAACATTTGTTTTACGTGTATTTACTTAGTCGCATTTACAAGCATTTTTCGTTACAAAAGAATATCAGAACTTTTGTATGTTGATGGTGTGATCATCACGATCCCTTACCTCGTTAAGAGGTGCTTTTATTTGATTAAAAATATATAATAGATAAACATTTTTATTTTGAAGTATACTTAGTATAGATTTTTCTAATTATTAAACTTCTCAAAGAGTAGAAAGCAATATGATTTTTGTAAAATTTCTTAAACTCAATGTAATTTAAGTAAATATAAGAAAACTGTTTACCAATAGAACATAACATTGAAAGTCATACTAACACTTAAGTCCCTATAACACGTGCTGGATTTGTTGACTGGAATTATTTTAAAATTCAAAGCAATTTAGAAATTTTCTTTTTTAATTTATACATTAAATCATATTTATCAGTTAAATAAAACCCAGTCAGTTAATCAATGTCAAGCAACTATCATAAGACCTTTAGCCAGTTGATTTTACTAGTGCGAACATCCTATAGTTTTCTTTCAGTGCATTGCGTCAACAGGGTGCCCAGGAAACGGTAAATCGAGTAAGCTGGCAAACTGCGAACATGAAAGAAATTAGCAGCGTGACCGAAACTCCACTCTCTGACCCAAAAAACCCAAAGAGCCAGGCCCAGAATCCCAGAATCCCGGCACACAGAGCGACCCGCCCCGAAAACCACTTGAAGGCGTACTTATTACACCTGAGCTGCAGCTAAGTATGTTTACAAGATGTTCCGGCTGGGTAGCGGAAACTCCAAACTCGACTCGACTTCCGGCCTCCGCCGAGCCGGGCGTTTATTTTTAATAAATTTACAAAAACAGGATGGAGTGGCGAGGCTGTAACCCAGTTTGGTCTACTTATAAATCCTTTAACTGTCGCCCCGCTCCTCATGTTTTCTTCTTTTTTTTTTGCCAGTCGAAGCATATAAATTTTACCCAAGGGGGTAATCGACAAAATATATTCGATAAGAAATTTGTATTACCAAAGACATAGCACAGCACACACACACACACACAAGATGATGTAATCATCGATGGAGGCTGGGTATTAGGGTTTTGGGAGTTGGGAGTTGGTAGTGTCCCATCTCGAGGCACTGATTGCCACTCCTCAGCCCGCAGTTGCCATCCATCCAATATCCAATGGGCCACCTGCTGTTCCGTGCTGTTGTCACTCGGTGAATTGCTTCGGAGACCTCCAACGTGACTAACGGGCGCCACAAAGGTGTCGTCTGGCGGATTCGGGGATTCCGTATACGAATAGGTATAGGTTTCGGTTTAGGATTTGGTCCTTCGAACCGGATATCAGACGGCATCCCGTGACAGGGGCAGCACCATGCACCGATTGCTTTTTAATCGATTCCATTTACAAATAAATTGCTTCGGCTGGAAGATTTATCTATTGCCAAGTGCAGTGCGTCGACAGGCGATGGATGGTATAGGGGTGGTAAAGAACTTAGGAACTCTTTGTATTTCAACCGTACATTGCTAGTTGGTGGTTTCTTGAAGACTGTGCTTAATAGTCTTATAATCTAGAATGATTAAATTTTAATTTGTTTATCGAGTTTATAAGAACTTTAAGTTTAGTTTAATTTGGCAAATGAGGTGGTAAAGAACTTAGGAACTCTTAGCATTACAAGTTTGAATTGCTAGTTGGTGGGTTCTTAAAGCTGTGCTTATAAGTTTTATAATCTAGAATAATTCAATTTACATTTGTTTATCGAATTTATAACAACTTGAAATCAACTTCACTTAAAAAAATAGTAAGAATAGAAATTGAATTAATAAGTTAAATTTGAGTATTTTCTACTATATAAAGGTTGATCCACAGTTATGTACATGTGTCAGTGATTAATTAGAATTTCTTAATTTGTGGACTATTAACGCAAGCATCCTTGAATAAATCCCATCTTTAAGCAGAGTTTTTCTTAAATTCCGTGCTAACATTGTACCTTCATTAGCAGGGCAATTTGATGGGTCCTTGGCTAAGTACCTCTCCTAAACCCGGGGATAATGACGAGAGATCCACCTGCCTGCTTTATGGCGCATCGGACGTCATAAAATCCGCAGACAATGCAGGCTCTGCTTAATGAACTTTCGCGGCCCTTTCCAAATTCAGAAAGAAGAACAGAAAATGGCCGGTGGATTTCCTTTTATTTTTACGACTATGCAACATGTGCCTGAGATTGGGCTAAAATAAATAAAACGGAGTGAAGTGAAGAGGGACTTGGGGTGAGGCTTTCATTGATTTGGCTCCGTTTTTCCTTCTTTTTTTTTTGGTCACCGACGTTGCCTACTTGGGCTCATTTCCCCGGGAAACTTGGAGTGGGTAATGGAGCCGAGCCGGTGTAGATGGGGTGTACGCACTTAGCTCTGATGATGGCGCGGCCGGAGAAAATAACAATAATAATTCGAAAATTATGAAAGCTATAAACGCATAAATTTTCTGACGAGGCGCAACCATCGTCATTATATACGACATTTTAATAATTTTCCACACGCCGCCGTCTCGCCGAACTTTTGAAAGCTGTGATTGGGCAAGGGAAAAACCTCACATATACACTGGGAAAAAATTACTGTGAATTACTGTGATGTTGAAAATGTTATATTTAACAAAAAGGTGACCCAAAATTGTACTCATAGAACAGGGATCCTTTCCATTTAAAGTCCGATTTGAAATTTCGTATCTAAAAAAGTTTGTAAATAAAATCTTCAAAAATTCGGTGTTTATTGTTAGTACACTCCTTTGAACCTTTGATAATTTCTTAAAAAGGTGATCCGAAGTTTTACTTCTAGAGCCTATAACCTTTCCAATTAAAGTCCGGCTTAAAATGTTTTGACTTTATAAGTTTAAAGCTTGATTTTACTTTTACTTTAATTTTATGTTGATAATTTTGTTTATCCCTTATTTATAAGAAATCACATTTCTTTTATAATGTGCTTGTGTTTTTTTAAGTGCACACACTGTGAAGACGCCGACAGACACAGATATAGACATGGCCATAAAATGCCTACGAGGAGAGCGCAAGCAACACTATATAAAAATTCATAATGCAAACATAAATTTTCATTTGAATATTTCGCTGTCTCCTTCTTCTTGGCGAAAATCCCCTTTTTGCCAACGGAGTCCTTGCTCCTTTTGCGTTTCCAATATGGGGCGGGCGAAGAATAAATGGGCGCCGCTGCATTAGGCTGACGGTAAAAGGATGGCAAGGATATCAAGGATACCGCCTCCCCCGCAAACGGTGGCAATCATATATTTGGTGTTGTAAACATTTTCCAGTCGACATCATATGAATTATGGGGGTCGTACCGCGAAAAGCTTTTATAATCGTGCGCAAATCGCGCAAGGAGCAAAAAACAAAAAAAAAAAATATCCCAAAATGATGTACATGCACCGCTCAAACCCCGCTGTGTGTAAATGTGTAAACTGCAAATGCCCGAAATATGTTTGCATTCCGCGGTTTGACAAGTTAATGCGAATCTGGCTACGGGGTGAAGTCAGTACTCCGGGTGAAATGTGTAAGGATGCGGATGGGAAGCCCAATCGATAGCACATCCACGAATAGTTTAAGGACATTCACTGGGGAACAGGAAGCCCCACTTGATCCCACTTTAAGGGAAGACCTTTTCTGGGAATAATGTCTATAGCACAAGTAGTTTATGGAAAAACAAGTCCTGGGCTACAGCATTTCAGAAGCTTCATAAAATAGACGAATCGATTACATACTTGGAAGTCTTATGCTCGGTAGTTAAATAGGAAATATATCACTAACAGTACTTCAAATATATATTAATATGAATCATTTTTTAAAATTTTCCAGCCATTAAGTTCAACAGTAAGTGTTAATTAAAATGTATAAAATTAAACAAATATTTAAAGAATTATTATAAATTCTAGATTCTAGATTATTGTTGAACTAATACTTAAGTATTTATTATAATTTCTAGATTCTTGATCATAGTTGAGCTAATATTTAAATATATATTATTTTGTAGATCATAGTTGAACTAATATTAAAATAGTTAGTATAAATGCTAGATTCTGAATCATAGTTAAACTAATATTATATAGCTATTATATGTTATAAGTTCTAGATCATAGCTGAACTATTATTAAAATTAATAATATAAATTCTAGATTCTAGATCATAGTTAACCTAATACTTAAATAATTGGCATACATTTTTAGATTCTAGAGCATAGTTGACCCTCTATCTTAATAACTATTCTATATTCTAAATTCTATATTCTAGATCCTACTAACATTTGAATAATAATTTAAAATTCCAGATCTTAATTTCGCTCTCAAAATATACATTTTTAAATGATGCCTGGCAACGCAAGTCAACTGGTCAGTGGTTGTGTGTCAACAAATCAATTCATGAGCAATTCATGGGAATGAGCTGGGACTTAGCATTCATTGAGGAGCATCTCCACCTGCTGGCTGGCTCTAATTGAGTGCACACACCCACCGAGCCACCGAGCCACCGAGCCACTGAACCCACTTGGAGCCACTGGGGAAGGCACTCCAGCGTTGACAAATGGTGGGCACGCCCTGCAAAATGAAGGCAACGGAGTTGGAGGTCGGCGAACAACAAGTGAAATTGATGACTGGCCATCAATTTGCCTGCGCGATAGCCCCGCCCACATGACCTTGCGCCCCCCATCGTCAGTCGGCTACAAACATGCCAATAAATGGTCATCCTTGGTCCTTATCCAGCTGCTCCTGCTCCTACTCCTGGGATCCAGCCCGTTCCCCATTTTTTTGTTGGCCTGGCACGCGGTCAACAGTTGAAAGTCACGTTTGCATGCATGGAGAGTCCTTCGAAAGGATTCCTTCCCCTTCCCATCCACCACCAACCATCCGTCCCCACAACAACAAAACACGCCACAGGAATTATTAATGGATCTCTGTCGCTATCCCAACTGGACTCCATCTCGATGGTTTTTGCGGTCGACTCTGGGGGGAGCCAGCTGTGATTGATTTCGAATCGTTTTTCAATTGGCAGATCCTGTGGTTTGGGTTTATTTGGCTATTTGCATTTGACAAATTGATTGCTTGTAAACTCGGCCATAACGTACATATATATATAAATACTATATCTGAAATATCCGATTGGGGTTGGGCATTTGGATGGTTGATATCTGCCGCAATCGGGGTAATTACTCAAAGAGCTCAATTTTTGGCGGCGAAGTCAAGGCCTCGGGTTTTTGGTTTTGGGTTTCGGTTTCGGTAATGTTGTGCAAGTTAATATCCTGTTTGTTATTGCCGCGACCAACGCCATTTCACACACATATGCATGCAGGTTGTGTCTGATGAATTGATTAAACAATTTCCTACCCTCGTTGTTGGTTTTTTCTGAGCGCGGTATGCAAAGGGCTTCGGGGTGTATTGGAATAGATAATTTTTTAAGTTGGTGGAATCCGAAAGTAACCATAAAAAACATATTGTGATAAACTCATTATAGGTAAGCTAGTTTTTTACAATAGTTATTTTTACTAGATTTATTTCTATCATTAAGATTTTGGTTTGAAAGACAAATAAAATGTTAATTCTAGTTTGAGGCTCTTTAAAATATGATATCAGCTATAATTATTATTGGTAAACTAAAAATGTAATATAAATTCAAGAAACTCCATTATAATTTTCCAACTACTCAAATATAAAGATATAATAACAAACCTGGGTATTTTGCAGTCGAAAATTAAGGACATTTTTTTTCTGCAACGAAATTAAGGGGTAGTGAGCCGGCTGGGGGCTTTTGGGGGCGGGGCAGGAGCATCGTTGGCATTGGCAACAAATCACTTTAGTTGTGCGTGATAAATTGAGTTGTTGTGTTTTGCGTTAATTGGGGCAATTTCCAGCGAATCCTGTAGCGCTGAAAAGGGGCAACTGCACCTCTGACCTCTGACCTCTGCTCGATGACCACCCACCGCCCTCAACTTGTACATAGATATACCAACACTCATACACATATGTTATAGACGTGCCAAAGTCGAAAATTAATATTGTAACAGAAGCTGAACTCAGGGTTTTTGGGGGGGCTGTTGACCAACGACAAAAGCTGACCGCCATACTAAGAAGGCCGGACCACACGGCGCGTGTCAAATGTCAGCCAAAAAAGTCACAGGCAAAAAAAAACACACAAAAAAAAGAAGAGGGAGATGAGAAAAAAATCGAAACTGAAAGTACTGCTATGCCGGTCACGTCGCACGTTCCAAATGCCACAGATGTCAACGGTGGCGCAACAAGATGTTGCTCCACTGCGCAAAAAAAAGGATGAACAAAATGGATATCTTTATAGAAATATTAATAAGAAGAAATATTACATACAACACTTTCCAAGAGTTTATTTAAAAAATATTTTAATGTTAGTCAAAATAATAATATATTTTACTTTATAAAGACATACTTGCTTTAAATATTTGTAAGAGGTCTTTGGACCTTACATTTATAATTTTAAATTTTTATTAAGTTTTATATTTATTAAATGAAAGTGTCTTCATAAATATTAGTTATAACACTTTCCAAGAGTTCATTTTTAAAATATATCAAAATTAGTGGAAATAATAATATATTTAACTTTATAAAGACATACGTGATATAAATATTTGTAAGAGGACTTTGGACCTTACATTTATAGTTTTAAATTTTTATTAAGTTTTGTATATATTTAATGAAAGTGTCTCTATAAATTTATGTTTAATAATTTGTATACAAACTTTAACAAAAATGTAGATTGTTAAAAATGGAATGATTTCTTACGAATGGAAACTTTTTTCGCTGTGTACTGAAGCGCTGAAATCTGTGAACTGTTGATGAGATTGTGTCAGAGTTTCGAGCCGACGAGCGACAGCTTAACTAAGGTTAAGCCCTGGGTTACCCAGGCTTCCACCACCCCCTCACCTATACACCCACACCCACACCCACACCCACACACACACACAGACACCGAGAGGAAAAGCGAGGTTTGAGTGTCAATGACAAGAGTACTTAAGAGATTTTCACATCGTTACAAAGAGAATTGGGATAGAAATTAAAATTAATGCTTCCTGCTGCCTTATAAACACCCTCCTTCGACTCCTGCTCCCAGTTTTATTTATTCTCCACTGATTATGCTTTTGTCCGGACCACAAAGAGGTCAACGGAATTCGAGGAATTCTTGCCCGGAATGTCTGTGGAAATGGGAAAAATGGCAAAGGCAAATGTACTGCAATGAAAACAAATGTAAATTGGTACAAAATCAAAGAATACTTGGTCAAAAAAGGGAAGTCCTATATGAAATACCAAAGGGGTTCCTGAGATTAGTCGGATTTAAGGGGTTGAAAATGAATTGATAAAAATAACTGATGTTGAGAGAGAACTTTAATTTTAAAATAGCAAGTGATTACAAGACAATCGAAGAATAAGTAATAAAAATAGCTTGGAAATAATTGTATTTATCTGCAATATAAGGAAATATTAAACAAAATTTGTTCTTTCTCCTTTAAAAATGCCAAATGAATGATCATAATTTCCTTCAACAAGGTATTCACCTGGAACCCAAAATTCAGCCACTTGGCAAATATTCCACAGACATGCAAAACCAAACCGCAATTCGGCAGAAATCCTTCCTATTCCGCTGGATGAGTGGAACATTTTGGAAACGATCACAACATAAGCCACAACCACATAATAGAGTTTTATTTATATGCCACCGCTGAGGAGGTCCTTCCGTCCTTCCATCCATATATATATATTTTTTTAAATGGAAGGGGAGCGCAGACAACAGGATTAAAAAGCGCTCGCAAAATTGGCAACATGTTTAATAATTATATTTCGTGAATGTGCTTTTGTTGTGCGGATGCGGATGTGGATGCGGCAGCCACAGGACAAAAAAGGACGAAACCTGCAGAGACAAGGCAAATATGTTTTTTGACAAAACACAGCACGGCACACATGTTGACACCCCCGAACCAAGACCATATCGTTCCATGGTCTTCAAATCCCCCTCAAATGGCATAAAACAACCGCAGCACCGCAGCAACATTTGACGATGACTCCCCGTCTCTTTCACCGCCCCCTATACCTGTCTCTTTCGGCAGCCGCCTGAGTGACAAGCGCCTTATCATTAAGGTAAGCAGCGGCAGCAGTTGTCATCATCATTATCATCATCGTCATCATATAGTAGTCATCATCATCGTCGGCTCTTGACGTCAACAACCTCGAAAACTCGTTGTTGTCTGTGTTGCTGCTACCGCTTTTGTCGCAGACGTTGCCAACAATATGTAAAATATATAAAAATAGGAAAAAAAACTAAGGACCCCAAGATACCTCTTATGAGAAGAACCCTTTTAAAGCTAGGTTTATGGACCGGTTTGAACGACTCTTACAAATTCTTTTTCTCAAGTGTCTTTTTCGCTGGATAAACACTTTTAATCTAATGTCCGACCACAATATTTTTTACTGGCTTAGCTATTCAGGTTTTAATTTCCTATTTAAATTATTGTTAATTTGGGTACAATTGAAAAACAAGGTTTGCTTATTGAAATTAAAAAAAAAACTATATGTTTATAAAGCTCTATATGTTTAAGTTTTAAGAATCAATCAACCCGTAACGCTACAGCATTACAATTTTAAAATAATTTCGAACTGTAGAGAGTAATATTGTCCCATAAACAGATTTCGAGCAAAGAGGTTAAAACATATGATTTCGAATAATATTAAGTTCTTAAAAATAAAACATTGAGAAATCATCCATTTCCCTTTTAGTTGGCCAGCAGGGTTATGTTATTATTAAGGTCAGCAACGCTATATCATAAAATATATTTTTTTTTAAATTTAAATTTTTATAATCTTAAAAAAAGAACATACCCTTTTAATCAACGAGTACCGGGTATAAGAAAAAACAAAAAGAAGGAAGAAGCAGCAGCACACACTCATACACCTGACGAACGTGGCACACTCACACATAAACAACACACGTGAGGCACTTATGCAAAAAAGGCAGAAACAACAACCGACGTGCCGCATTGACAATGCCAGACGCTTTGCATCAGTGTGTCTGTGTCTGTGTGAGTGCGCGTTGACTGATGGGCGACATGTGTGTGTGAGTGCTTACACTGAGAAAAATGCATTAAAGTTAAATCGATACTACCTTTAACATATAGATTCATTTTGACAGGCTTATAAGTGTTCATTCTTCTTATTCTTAAGAGACCTTCGTTAATTTAAATTTAAAACACAAATGCCTTATAAAAAATGAAAATTAAACAAAAAAATTATTATTAATATTTAAAAAATTGTAATTATAGCCACAAACTTGGCCCTGCCTTTTGTCCTTTAAATTAAGATGAACTTCCAGCCTTCTTTTAAGTTTGAAACTCCTCTATAAAGTAAACAAAAAAGAGTAACAATGTTAGTTAATTTACGTTACCACCCTCGAGAAACCGAAAAGTTTACTTTAAAGAGGACTTCGTTAATAATTAAAAACACAAATGCTTTGGATAAATTGAAAATTTAAAAAAACTATTATTAATATTAAAAAAAATTGTAATTATAACCCCAAACTTGGCCCCGCCTTTTGTCCTTTAAATTAAGATGAATTCCAAGCCTTCTTTTAAGTTTGGAACTCCTCTATAAAGTAAACAAAAAAGAGTAGCAATGTTAGTTAATGTACGTTACCACCCTCGAGAAACCGAAAAGTTTACTTTAAAGAGTGTGTGTGCCAAAGGAGTGGGAGGCTGCTGGGTGGACAGATAGCAACACTCAAAATTCCGCACATGTTTTCATTTGTCCAGTATTTTTTTTCTCTTTGCCCATTGACCATTTGGAGAAAGGGGGGGCGAAAAAAAAGGAAAGAAAGTAGAGGGAGACCTGCTGCCTGTTCAAACATATTGTTTGCTTCCATTTGGCCGGTTATTTGCACTGGCTGCCTGTCTATTTGGTGGCTTTATTGCCAATAAATCAGAATTTATTCGCAACAACAAACGAATTAAAATGTTCAATAAATATTTTCAAGAACCCTCTTTCCAGCCATTAAGTGTGCGATAGTGTGCGTGCCGCGTAGCCAATAAGTCTGGTCCTTATCACACACACACACACACAATCACATTCACATTCGTCCTTGTACACTGAGCGGAATTCACTTTGAACGCCGCTACGTGAGTAGCATTTTTGTGAAGCTCTTACGGAGATAAAAAAAAATAAAGAAAAAGAGTAAGGGGCAGGAAATCTATTAAAAAATTATAGGTTAATGCGCTGCAATTTATGGAGCGACGAAAAGTTGTTGCCAACAAATTGTCCACACGTGAGACAATCAAAGTGGCATAAACCAGACTTGGCTAATAAAGAGCCCAGAATGGTGCATTGGTATATTATTGAAAGCCCACACACACACACGCCGTTTTTCCACATTGCCATCGATGATTTGTTGGCCAGGCATTTTTGGTCCTAACGTATGCGTCCCCAGGGTCCCATCGATAAAATCCAAAATCCAAGTGGTTCGGGTGGCATCCTGGGGTGAATGACAAAAATTCGAAAATTCCATTTATGCAGAAGAATCAGCGAAACACACACACACACATATGTACACCAGCCACCGAAACAAATGCAAATTCACTGCGAATATGTTGCAGACACATTTTTAGCATCTACCTTCTCATTCTCAGAAAAATCCAGAGTTCACATTATATTTGCAACTTTATTGTATCGACATTTGCCCTTAGCTGCAAAACTGGCAACGCCAGACGGAGATGAGAAACTCAATGGAGTTGGAGAACTGGCTGAAAAATGGCCCTATCATAAGTCACAACCAGGCGAGAGATTATAGGCTCTGATTATACCCTGTTTTCTTCATTTTTTAATATTTTTTAAATTTACAATTGAGGGGTTTTAACTGCAATTCGAAAGTTTCGAAAACATATTCTCCACTTTATTTCATTAAATCAAAACGGAACAAGTTCTTTACAATTAGATTTAGGTTTTTAGGGTTTTTCACCTTGTAAGCATTAAGGTAAAATCAGAAGTGTTATATTGTGTTTGTAATCTAAAATCGTTAACCTACTACTTATAATGCCCTGGTAATTTTAGAAGCATTTTAAATGTTTAAAAATAAATTAATTGTGGTTTTCCATTTAACATCTAGAGAACTCTTTTTTATCAAAAATATGTAGATTGGATATTTATTGTGCATGTTCCAGAATTTAAATCTTGTTAAAGGAATTAAGCATAAATGCAAGCAATACAACAAAATACCAAAACCTTCTCTAAGCAGTACCTTACTTCCTTGTACCTTTCGAAAGCCCTTTAGAACTCCTCCTTCTGGGACATCTTATATTTCGGCTCACTTGCCCAGCAGTTAGGAAAGTCCTACCGAATAAAACCGGTCTGATATACCCACCGAAGTCAGGGGAAAACCCCCGTGGACTCCGACTGACTGATGGCCACTAATTAACTAAGCCCGGATCTCGCTCCGGGTTGCTATTTTCCAGTTGCCGGTTGCCCAACAAATTGCTGACATTGAGCTGACCCCCCAAGATCGGCGGCGTGGGAACCACTTGAAAATCAAATCAAGCGTTCAACTGTAAATCACAATAAATAATAAAAAGCAAAAGCAAAAGGGAGGAATAGGAAGCATTCCAGTCCGTTCATCGATACACGGAATGGTTTACATGGACGCCCCATCATATTTTTCACTTCATTGTGTTTCCGGCAATGACGACAACGACTCAATTCTAGACCCACCCACTCAGCCCCCCTGATTTTATTTGCCCGATTTCGTTGTTTGCCCGCCGCTTTTGTCAAATGTCGAGTGTGTCCAGCAGCCAGGGAACAAGTCGAACAAGACGGAGAAATCGCAAAAAGGCAGCATAATAAAAAAATATTTATAAAAAGCAGAGATATTTACAAGAATAGCAGCTTCAAATACCCTTCGAAATTAAGATATAGATCTTGGGATTAATGTCTTAAAAAGGGTGTATGGAATATTACCCTAACACCTTTGGTTTTACGATTTTAGAGATTTCATTTTACTTGCTTTCTTTACTTTTAATAAAATATATTTCTTCCCAATCGATTTTTGGTGACTCTAAAATATATAATATCTAAACATACATATAAAATAGTTAAAGTAATACAGTTAGTTAGTTAACATACCACTTTTTGTAATACAATTTTAAAGCTTTCTTGTTTTATACAACAGTGGTTTCTAAATATTTTCATACAATATCTATACCCAAAGGATTTTTGGTGACAGTGAAAAATAAAACAAAATGTTGGTTATATTCATTAAACTCTCTATCAGAATTGAAACAGATGTTTATTAGAACAACTACAAAGAAAGAATCTAAATACCCCCAAGTAAGGGTACCAAAAACCTCGGTATTTCTCTCCGCAGATAAATATGCGAGTGGAAATGCCAATGGCAAGCGAACAATACGAATTCATCGATATATGGGAGGTGGGGGAATGCCAGGGAATAGCATCGAATGGACTGAACAACAGTTTATGACGCGCCGCTTACGTAATCTCAGGACCCCGCACACCACTCTCCCTCCCTCTATATTTATCCGCAAGGATTCAGAAAAACATCAGCGGGACATCAATTCCTGAATCGAAAACGAAAACGGGAGGGGATGATACGGACGACATTGACCATTTGGCTGTGTGTGGATCCATATCCATTCAATTGGTTCAGATTCAATAGACACTCGCGGCTATTTGCCTCCCCGAAAACCAAGCCCAGATAACTCGTTCGACGCCCGTTATCGAAGGGGAATTATTATTGTGTTTTTGTTATTTTTACAGATTTCTCCAAAAACCCTCCACTTTATCCGGGTGACACATATACGTAAAAGAGATGAATATGAAAGTTGATGGGGGGGAAAAACCCTCATGAGCTTGCTTATGGGTGGCTTATGCAATCGCTGCGTAATAAGACGGAAATAATTTGTATTGTTCTCCTTCAGCTTCTTCAGCATCTGGGTAGTCCTTTTGTTGTCCCTCCGGTTTTGGTGTGGGTGTTGGTTTCTGGCAATTCGCACAAATAGAGGGCATAATCCCCGGAAAAATCGGACGGAGGAAAAGGGGAATGCAAAAGGGAATTCCCCGCATATTTTCACACCCAATAAGTTGCATTGCGTTGCCCGAGGATATATGATATATTTTTCTGGGCATTTTTAAACGAAACCAAGAAGAATAATACAAATCCTTAGTAGCATTTCTTTTGGTTTTTAGATAGAAACAAACGAAGTATATAAATTTATCCACTAGACTTGCGGCTTAACGTTCATATTTCCGAAAACCTTTTCGAATTTAGGATGACTTTTATAAGACTCATTTTCCCATATGCTTAAATAAATGTAATGTAATTAATGTACAATTTCGAAAAGTGTTCTAATTCTTCTCCACCACAAAGTAGTTCTTCAATGTCGGTTTGGTAACTTTAAAGATAAGGCCAAATACACCAAAATATCTATCCATATTCCCCAGCTCGAACGCAAAACAAGAAACTAAGCAACTTCTGGTCGGTGCTAAAAAAGTTTACCAATTCATTTGTTTCGCACTAATTAAACGCTTATCAGAATGCACAGGCGGACTCAAATTTGGATTCGTATTCGGTTTTTGGGGAGTGGTTCCCTATATCGAGGGACCGGCGCACAAGGCATCTACAAACACCCATAGCCCCCTCAAAAAAAAAAAAAAAAAATTAAAAGTCCAACCATCCACACAGATGGCTTATGTACCCCCATTTATATCGGTGGAAATTGTTGCCAGGACCAGAGAATTTGATTTGCACTTTTTGGAAACTCACATGTGCGAGTGTGAAAATACAAATAGAAGTTGATTGCTTTGTTGATTTGTTTGCGGTTACAGCAAAACGCGGGAAAACCCGTATATATTTTTGTGGTGGTTGGGGGGTTGGGTTTGAGGATTGGTTTTTGGGGGCGTGACCGAGTGTTAGACGCTTAGTTAGCAGGCCCAAATGGCAATCAATGCACACATTGATGGCCCAACCGAAGAGCCCAACCATGGGAAACCTTTTCAGCCAGACATCGGGCCACATTTCGTTGCCGAAATCGAAAATCTGACGGCCAACTACAATTAGGGTAATACAAACACAGAACAAAAGGAGAAACAAAATGTTAAATTATGATCGATCGACTGATATGTCACTAAGAAAAATCAATGATTAAAAACTAATTTGAAGGAGATTACCGAATTTTAAGATAATACTTTATGAAATTCATTTGCTTAAATTATACAATAAGTCAGAAAAGTCTAAGTTAAGATATGTAAAGCTTTCTTCTTCAAAACTATGCACAATACACATATCTTACAAGTTTAAACTTATAAGTTTTAAAAAAATTTATTGAAAATAATTTGAATATTCCTGTTTTATTAAATACAAATTATAAAATTAAAACACCCTCTTAGAGGCTTGTTTTCCATGTGTACCTAACCTTCTTTTTGGGAGGCACCCCGGCAACGAAAATATTTATTGAAATTTAATAAATAGTGGGATCAGACAACGAAAATTAGAGTCTGGAAGCCGAAAAAATACGGGCCATGTGCGACGGCGATGTTGTTTTCATATATACATATCTGTGTGCATGTGTGCGTGTTTGGAAAAGGGTAGCTAATTTCCAACGATAAGCCTTCGTGGCACGACACTAACCCCGGAGTTCTGGGGCCCCGAAAACTAAACCCACGGAAGCGCTACAGTTTTTAGTTTGCCCCAAAATGTATGCTACACATTTGCACACATCCGAAATAGTAGAACATAGTACGGGGGAAAATGGGGAATGGGAACTGAAATTTGGGGTTGGGTGGGTGGTACGTCGCCACTATTGTTGTTATCTGGCTGTGAGTCTGGCCTGCTAAAAAAGGGGGTGGGGGTGAGGGGGCAATGGGAAAGCGGGAGGACGACAGGTTCGGCCGGTCTCGGTCTCGGATATTAATGCATCATGGGCATTGTAAAATGTTCGTTAAGCTCTGCCACGACTTGGGTTTTCACCAGGAGCCGGGGGTCTTGCCAGGCAGGATAGTGGGTGGCCATAAAATTACTACGACGATGAGGACATGGCGACGGTCGTCGCGCTCATGCGGTTTCTGTACAGTTGTGCCCAGACCAGCAGAACCATGAAAACCAGCAGAAGGAGCTCGGGATAAGCAAGGAGGAGAAAACAGGAGCAGAGCACTGAAAAAAAACCCAGATGATTTTAATATAGTTCAGAAAAAGATATTACAAAACTCAATATTTTAAATTATAATAAATCTATTCCCTTAGCTATTACAAAAAAGGTCAAGCGAATCAGTGCAGTAATATATTATAGCTATTATAAAAAAAAAGATCAGTTAAGTAATATAAATTCTGTAGATTTAGTACTTTTTATTATTTTTACATTATTAATATTGGTGCTCCGATTCTTCATGGTTCTTAATGTTTATTATTTAAATCAAAATTCACACGATTTCATGCTAAATTTTCCAGAGTGCCCGGGCACTAAAGAAAGCAGAGAAAGTAGCCAAGCTGCGACCCAGAAGTGGGACCCAGACATTTATAAAAGCAGCACAAGCATCTCGGCAAGAGCGTTAGCCTGATTTAGCACCCGACCAGACTTGACTACCCCCCCTACACACTCAGTCCCCCCGGCCAATGGGGCAGTCTTATAGACCCGGACCTCAGACCTCTTGGCCGAAACTGCCATTACAACTACTTATGGCCGTCACTGTTTTAAAATCAAAAGTCGGAACGGACGGCAACGGCACGGGGCGGAACGGAACGGAACGGGTTGGCGGAATGGAACTGGTTTGCAGGACGAACTGAGTGTCCTTAGTTCGCTGAATGCACCCTATAAGTTGTATTAGAAAAGGAGTATTCGCGGTTGTAAGGTTATAATAGAACTATGATATTATATGCCAACAAAAAATATTGGAATAATGTTTCTTACTGTATTCAATTGTTTTGTCTTTTAATACAAAAATGTTTTGATAGTTCGTAACTTTAGTAATTAATATAAGAAATATTATGGTAAGTAATGCAATATCCTTAGATCTAGGTAATCCACCCAGTCGTCCACTTGCCAATCTCACTCGATTCTGGCCATACAGGAATGGGTGCAGTTTAGGGATTCGGTTTAGAAGTTGGGGATGCTATGTAGATGGTCTGATCAGCACCCGGCTTACGGTCGCTGCTGCTGAGGTTTTATGAAAATAAATTGTGCTTTATGCTCGATTATTACCGTAGACTTATTGGGTCCTGTGAAGCGCTCTAAATGCCCTGCTCTTGTCCTCGTTCTCATCGTCGTCCTTTCTGGGATTTGGGCTCTAGGAAATCCGGCCAGTTCACCTTTTTGCCATATATGTGGGTGTGTGAGAACGGTTGAATGTGTTTGACTTTAACCCGTCTTTGGATGCGCTTTTGTAATTGTTAAGATTTGGTTACTTAAATTTATTATCGTTCCCGGGGTTTACCCGGCTAGAGTTTGGTTTATGACCTGGCCAGGCAATTTGCATTCCAATCAAACGATTCCAGATGATGGGAAAAGTTTTAAAACTGCTGTGCGGTTAGATAATGAGAGCTATCTAGTTTTACCATCCATATTTAATACCTTTAAGTCCTTAGAGGCTCTCACTCCATCAATTAAAGTCCTATTCCTGCCCACGGGGGCCAGGCACATTAACCCGAAAGAAAAACAACGAAATAATTAAGCCTTAACCCTTTTTTTCACTCCCATGTGGGGGCCACGTTGAAAGTACAAAATTAACAACTTCATTGATAGGCGGCAGCCAAAGGGCTGCCAAATCAAGTGTTCCGGTCACTCAGGACTTGGGTTGTCCCAACTCCCCAACCCCCAAGCTAAATATATGTATATATGTGTATATGTATTGAAAGAGGTGAGGGTTCAGCGATAATGGTGCGTGACCACGCATCAGAAACGATTTTGTCAGGGATTCCCGGCGAGCGCAACCACCTGACTGACATTTAGGCGAGCTGACGAGTTAATAACCCTTTTTAGCGCCCCTGTGAGAAAGGAACTCCTGACCAGCGACCAGTGGACCTCCGCCACCCACTGTTCCGGTACAGTGGGGCAAATATTGGGAAAAGAGAAAATATATTGAAAGACTTAAAAAATTAAGATAAAGAGATTTTATATGGATGGAAATAAATACAGTATATTGGTAGATTGGTAAAATAGCTATAATTCATAAGGATCAATAGTTATTCGCATGGAATATCGGAAAAGAGAGAAAAGAACGAGATAGCGTCTGAAATTGCTCTGTGAAAGAACGAAACAGCAATATTCTAAGCTTTTCAAAATAGAAAAAGAAATCAAAAAGCAAGATGGCGGACTTATCAAAGAAGATTTCCCCCGTATCTAGATAGAATTGATACTGAATTTAAATTTAAATTTTTTGCAAGCTTTTAACCAGAGTTCCCTGCTCCGGTTACCAATGGTCAACGGCGGTAGTCGCGTGTCCTTTGGCAGCGAGTCCTTTGGCCATGGTCAAAAACCAGGGGCGGAGAACCAGGCCACGAGCTTAAGTGGCTCGAACGCCCTTTAGCATGTGAATTAGGGAAGGGTTCTTCGGACGGGGGCCGTTCGCTTCCAATTAAGTTGCCCAGCCACTTGGACTCCCGAAAGGTCTAGGGGATATGATATTATTCTGGGTGCCAGGAATGAGGGACGACAACTCTTTTCGGCATCGGTTAATTGAATCAAGTCACGTGATCGGAATAGGAAAGCGATATATTGGCAGGCCGTACTTCTAATTGACAACCGGCGAATGAAGTTCTTTTGATGAGTATGTGTCTTGGTTTGTTTGTTTTTGGGCAGGTGGTTGTGTGGGGTTCCTTTTTAGTACCATTCACGTTTTTAATATTGCATGAAGTGCCAGGGAGCAGGGAAACCGGACTTTCTCTATATTTGCATTTGCTGCCCAGTTGGTGACCCACAGCAACCCACTTTCCACTTTTCAGCCCGTGTCTCGTCGTCAAAGCGACCGCAGTCGAAGATCTTAAAGAATTTTCTAGGAAGCCTTAGGATGGGTAAAAGGAAATGGGGGGGGGGGGTTAGGTGGTGGACAGAAACCATTCACAAAGCACTTCAAAAACTGCAACTTGCGGCCTCACCAATGCCAATCTGCCATCTTTTGGCCCAACCTCCTCATGGCAAAAGCCTCAACTGGCTGGCAAGTTTTGAGCCAAGAAATCCAAAACCACACGAAAGACTCGAAAGATGCAAAGGACCCGAGGAATATGTATTTTGGCTATGGCTTTGGCTTTTCTTGGGTTTCGCCACTCATCTCTCGTTTCTCCAGTTCCCCCCAACTCCACTGCCCTCTATTTAGCATGCAGTCGCCTTTTGTTTTTTCATCAGGCCCTTGGACCCTTTATAACCCACACCCTTGTTGAAGTTTCCCACCCATCTGCGGCCAAGGGGCCTTTCATCATCTATTACGACACCGACCACACACACACAGGATGCCAGGGTGGGCAGTTTCCTTTTTGGGTTCTAAAGACATTTTTAAGGGCAATCCGGTGCGGTCTGAGATTTGCCGTGCAAATTGCAAGGATTAAATTTCATTTCAATTTAACAAATTGTTGCCAGCAGTCCAGTTGAGAGTTTTCCATTTTTGGAGATGGACTGGGTTAGATATCTTTAGACACACATGGTCGAGGTTTGATGGACTTATCGAGATATGACATTAGTCATGCTGTCAATAAGTCTGTAGACTAATTGAATTAAGTTCGACTTGTAAAGGTCTTATGAAACATGCCTGATTTTTGACTAACTTACTGGATACAGCATTTTATGAATTTATATATTAAATAAAATAATCAAGTGTCATAAGACCTAAAGTGCAATTCATTAGTTCTGTTAATACATATTGCAGTTTTCTGATTTTTTTAGCATCCATTAAGCGCTGACTTCAATGAAGCAATCTATTGATTTGCGCATTTTTTCTTTGTGCTCATTTGGCTTATTGAATTGAAATCCTTGGAAATCCCCTAACCGAATCAAAACCATAATTTCATTTCACCACCCCACTGACGCACAGCTGTCAGTAGCAGGACTCCGCATTTGCATTCCTTCAAGGACCCAAGCCACACAACTCAATAAAACTGATTATCGTGAAATTCGCAAATTAAAAAATATATGACAGGGAAATGGGTGGGTCGATTTCACGCATATGTGGCCAGATTTGATTTGCACTCTCATAACTCTCCGCCTCTCAAGACCTGCAAGGGGACTCGTTCATCGGCATTGTTTGTCGTTATTAAATTTGCCAATTTGCTTTTTTCGCTAAGCGAATTAAAATTCAAACACACCGAAAGGAAAACGCGAAAAAAAAACTGAATTACAAAACGAAAACAAAATCGCGGCTAACGATTGCGGGAGGATAAAGGCGAATCAGTCGAACAACTTTGGAAATGATAAATACCGAAGGGTATATACTCTATATTCCAACAGACTTCATACATCCAGAAAAAAATATGGAGTTAAAACCCAAAACATTGACTTAAATTTAAGTAATATGGGCTACATTTTGACCTAAGACATTATAGACTTATTTTAAGTCCATCATGATCAAGGCCATGGATAGTCTAAAATATAGTCCATAGTATAACAAATATTTAACATACAAATTTTCTTTTAAACTTACAAAGGCATTTAGCCACTCGAAAATATAAGAAGGGTTTTTTTTAACCCGGGTTCAAATCCTGCGCAAGACATGTGTTTTTCTTTTTCGCGCAATAAATAAATCAAACTTATTTTAAAACAAATTATTAAGCTTTGATTTTATAAAATAAAATAGTGGTCATTTTTTGACTCATCATTAAGACAAAATATCAGAAAGAACGAAATAAGAATCCAACAAATCATTATCATATTCAGAAAAATGCAGACTTTAACTGGGTTACTTTTCTGAAATCTGTAATACCATTTTCATATTTCAAACTTATTATAAAACAATATAGAAGGCTTTGATTTTATGAAATAAAATATTTTAATATATTTTAATTGAATGGCTCAGCATTACAGCAAATTATCAGAAATTAATTAATATTTATCCAACAAGTCATTATCATATTCAAAAAAATAAAGAATTAAAATGGGTTATTTTCCTTAAATCATTAATACCATTTTGATACATTTCGCCATGGACCCTTCAAAGTCAACTGTTCGCGAAAGAGTATGGCTAAAAAGCCGCAACCTGCAGACCGCTTTCCCCAGGGGATGGATGTGTCCCTGTGCCTGTGTGCATGTCAAAATAAACAAGTTTGTGTCACTGCAGAAATGTTCATTTAATTTGCTCAGCGATGACGAGCACGATGAGGACAACGACAACACACGGCAGTCGACTTGGCCCCAAGGCAGGGACCACCTGCCTCCAAAGTCCCAACCAAAAAATATAAAAACACCCATTCCCCAATGCTAAAAGGCCCACCGCCAAACAAGGACACATCGCGGTCGCTGGAAAAAACGCGAAATTCCGATTTTGCCAGCGAAAAGGTACGCCTGCGAACCCGGAAGTTGCCCAGCGGAAGCGGAACAGCGATGGAAGGTGGCTACTGAACCTGAAAAGTGGTTAAATTACAAATTATCCACGCCAGCTGGGCACCCAAGGTGGCACCAGGATGAGGGTCAGGTTCGGGAATGGGAATGGGTATCGGCATGGGTATGGGGTTATGGGAATAGGAAATGCAGCCAGTTGAGAAGTTAAGCACTCGAATATGAAGAATTATGCGCGACGGGGGACGATGCCTCTGCGAAAATCGGTAGAAAAAAACCTTAAAGTCAGCTAAAAATCTATGCTACCCAAATCTCCAGGACCAAACACCCACTCCCTTTGGCCACCCATGGGCCATAAATCAAGCATAGACAGGCGAAGCAGCAGGCTGCTTACCAAAAATTCAGGCAAGGGAGGCAAAAATTGGTAGAGAAATAGAGGATGTGGTTACACTAGAAAAAACTGTTTTAAAAAAGAAAAAAAAAAAACATTAATCTACAATACTACATGGCGCCCAAACAGGAAATTTGTAATATTGTTTAAAAAATATTTCTTTTATATTATGAATTATATAAATTAGTTGGCTTTTAAAAAGAAATGCATAATTAAAACATATTAAATATAAAACCATAAAGACCATAAGAAAGTAAATTCCATTTAAATCAGTTATGTTTTCAGTGCAACTATTTTCTCTTTCCTCATTTCTAGGTCCCGGCACAGGTGCACCTTTCAATTTACACATGTGAATTAAGGTTTTAAAATAGCCTGACAAAAAGGAGCCAGTCCGAGGACCCACTCACTGGCATCCCCGTCCCCATCCCACCAGTCGTAAGTCATTGTCATAGCCATGTGGCAGCCGTAGCTGAAAAAGAAAGAAAAAAAAAGAACCAAAAAGGGGGGGATTGGGTGAAAGGAATGCCCGTGGCAAAGATTAACCAGCTGAACTGGCTCTTGGCCTCGCATTACACAACACAAGGAAGTCGCCCTAATACACTCCATCGACCTTCTACCACTTTCGCCCGCTCACTAACCATACGTATCCCACGTAAGCGCTTGTAATCGATTTTTGATTGAATATTGCGCCCGGCACCCTTCTGTGCAATGTCCTTCGCCGCCCCCTGCGTCCATCCATAAATATATCCATACCATATCCCATATTCCATATCCCATATCCCATATCCCATACCCCATATACCCTATCCAGAGGAAAGGTTGGATCGGCATGTTGTCACACACATGTCGCTCGTTATAAATTTTCCGCCTTTTCAAATATCAATAACTGTAAATATTATGAACACGTTCGCTTATGGGCTTAGCCATGGCTTTCTTTTCCATACTCCTGCCCTTTAACATTTTGCACGCTTCCTTCCCTTTTATTTTTATTTCTCTTTTTTTGTTTTTTTCGGGTTTTGTTTGCCCCTTTGACATGTCAGCCTCGTGTGCTTTTCGCTCTTACAGTGGGAAAAATAACTATTTACAAAGATAAATCAGTCAGGATATTATAAACTTGTTATGGAAATAAATATAGTATACAATAAAGATGTTTATATAATATGCAATATTATTTTTAAGATCATTTTGAATTTGTGATTTATCTTCCTAAGTAGTTCAATTCTAACCTTTAATTTATAATGAACTTCTTAAAATACTGAAAATACTAGATAAATACCTTAGTTAAAAACCATTTAAGAACTTCTTCTTCATCGAGAAACATTCCTTTTAAATTTGTTTAGAATTTGTAGTTATAGTCCTAAGTAGTTCAACTCTTATTATTAAAGTTTTAATGAACTTCTTAAAATACTACAAATACCAAATATATACCCTAATTTAAAATCCTTTCAGAACTTCATCTTCATCGAGAAACATTCCTTTTGAATTCGTTTAGAATTTGTAGCTTATCTTCCTAAGTACTTCAACTCATACCTTTAAATTTTTAATGAACTTCTTAAAACAATAATAATACTAAATATATACCTTAGTTAAAAATCCTTTAAGAACTTCTTCTTCATCGAGAAACATACGTTTTAAATCCCACTTTTTCGATATTAACCCACTGTGGCCACTTGGCGAGCTCTCTTTAAAAAGCTAATCCCATTGCCGGCTCATATGTGGGACATCCGTGCGACAGGTTGGCTTATATCCTTAAAGCCAGACTCCTTCCCGCCTTGGGCTGTACTGTGGCCGCATAAATCCAAATATGATCACTTCATAATTTGACATTGATAGATGAGTGCTGGAGGTAAACAAAACAGGAATAAAATAAAACCGAATATCCAGGACCTCAAAAAGGGGTAGACGTCGACGACGATGACGACGAGGACACTCAATCACTTTCAGCATGGTAAAGTAGTGGGTTAAGCGAAATCGGGGGAGCTATGTATGTGCATTTACGGTTAACGTTTTGTCAGGGTTCCTGGCATAACGGTGCTTTGATGGTTGTTTGATTTCTTGTTTTCCAACGATTGATATTTTATCGTTTTTATGGCCTTTTCCAACCCCCTTTTTAACCATCTCAATCACCCATTTGCTACCCATGTGGTTGCTTAATAGATTTTTTATGATCTGTTTTTCTTGGTTCCCCCCACCCCCCCCCCCCCCCCCCAGTCCCTTCGCGAAAGGGTTATTTCCTTGAGGCCAGATACAGCTCCTTTATTGATATATTTCGCGTGCATGTAAACAAGCAAATAACATTAATAATCCAATGTCCTGTATGTGTGCTTGTGTGCATTTCGGTGACAAGTGTTGGTATCAATAACAAAAGCACATTATCAACGTAATCGTAATCATCATCTTTATTGTCGGGGCAAAGTAAAGTGTAACTGCAGGTCAAAACTCGTGCACCCGTTTAGCCCTTGGAGTTCGAAACTAAACCCAGTCCCCTTTCCATTTAACCCCATGCAATGGCCTCCGGGCATCATCACACACGCACTCATGGGTAACATGCTCGTACAAATAGACCCCCACACGGGGCCAAAGGGTTAATGGCAGCATACGAGGAAGCCCCAAAAACAATGCAGCAGGCACAATTTCGAAAAAGGGGGGCGTCCTGGGGATTCCAGGGGGGTTACAGGTCGTGCCAGTAGCCCTTGAGCGCCATAAATTAACCCTTTTGTTAATTGATACAAATACAATTAATGTCCATGTGTTTGTATGCGTATGTGTGTGTGTGGCTACTTAACGGTAACGGTAACTAAGCAAACATAACAACAACAGCAAGGCCAGCAACCGTGACGTTAAACTCAAAAAAATATTATATTACAAAACACTAAATTCTTAAAGGGTTAAACTTTAAGTTGTCAAAGGACTAAGCAAAATAAAAGTATTAATGAAATACTAATTATTAAAAAAATTTGTTTTGCATTGATAAGTACTTTTACATTTCCACAAATATTTCTACCGAGAAACTAATAACTCTAGTTAAGGATTTTCCGAACATTTATATAGATCTACATTTGGTTTATCAGTAACCAGTGATTAAGACCACAGGTAATAAAAGTGCACTTTTAATTTAATAGCATTTTAATACTCTTGGAGAAATGACCACAAGCATACCAATTTTTCACTGTGTAAAGGGGGCTGCAGCACCATTTGATTGCAATCCTAATTATTGCTTAAAACAATTAACATTTCAATGTGTAATACAACACAAAGAGCCCACGCACACAGGGATACGAGGTGGCCACAGGATATGCATAAATGCAACAATACGATGGATGGGCCCTTTGGTCAGTCGGCGCGTGCAGCTGTTAATAGAGTGCGCCCCCCAACAAAACGGACGCAGGACTAAGGACACCGGTCCTTGAGCAGTTGGGGGCTTGTTTGCAGGACCTGCTTTTGGGCATAACAGTTCCGCCGAACAGTGGTCTAAGATTCATAGAATTTTATTAGAAGAAATTAACAAGAAATATCATTCGAAATTGGAGACAAGCCATAAAACCTTGATTATTAAATAAAAGAAGTAAAAAATATTTTTGCATCTGTTTTAGAAAAGTTTAGAAAGTATTAGAGGCCCGATCTGATTTTTATTTTCGATAAATGTTTTTAAGTTTGATATGATTTGAATCCGTTCTTTATGCAACTTGAAAAACTTTTAGTCAACATTGTTATATGATCTTAAATATTTTTCTCTAAAAAAAACACTTGAAAATCGCCTATTTAATTCCTTTGCGAAAATGTAAATAGAAAACATTCGAATGTGGAATCTAGGAAAGTCCTGTATATCTTTCCTGAAGTTAACTTTAACATCATATCATATCACTTAATTGTTCACCCCTGATATTAAGGTATCCTCTGATTGTAACACTCTGAAATCTTTTAATATTTAATATGTAATTTATCAAATATACAAAATTATTTTTTAATGTTTACCGCCTTATAACCACAGTCCCTAACCGGGCCGAAACCGGACAGGAAGTGGCGTAACCCCCGCCTCCCCCGTCGCTGTTCGATATCCTTGTCCGTGTATCATTACGCTGGCCACTTCGCTGCTCCTGGCGGAAGTCGTAATTACCCGTGGACGAGGACATCATGCAAGGATGTGCATGTACTCGTATGTAAATGTAAAGGGAAGTGCATGTGCGAGTGTTTCGGCCTGGGACTGGCCCATAACCAAACGTTAACTGGCCGGCAGCAAATTTAATGAACTCAACACAAGTTCACCTACACACTAAATAAAAGATATCAACTTTAATAATATAATTGTAGCTTAAAATATTTCTTTTAATTTGTATCTTTATGTGGCTTTTTGCACTTTATGTCTGCTCTCTTACCACAAACCGTAAATATAATAAACTCATTCATTAAAAGTAAATAGTTGAAATATACTTTATAATATATATTTTTGGATGTAGACTTTTGTACAACAAAAATATTTGTATACACACATGAGAGGTGTCGAAGGTTTTTACTCTTTAATAAAACTCTTTATTCTTTTATAAAATGAAATATATTAAATCATAATAATTTGTATAATAATATGATAAATATTATTTTAAAGAAAATTAATTATTTGATATTTTTTTGCCTGTGTAGGTACATACATTTATGAAGAAGAGGGGGCGTGGCATGTTGACCACTTTGTTTTAATGGGCGCTCGCTGAATGCTATCATTAAATGGGGCCCGCATCTGATTATTAACCGCTCATCGTTCAGGCCCTCCGGTTTCTGATGTTTTTGTGGTCTGTAGAGCGTACTTCAGTAGGTTCTCTGTACGGAGGGCAGAAACAGCGACCCCAACCCTAATTACAGGCTGGTAAACCATTAATCTATTAATGCACATCAACTTTGGCCAGAGAAAAGCCCTCGAGAAGCTGTCGCACTCTATCCATCTCCCTCCTTCTCCTTCTAGGCCAACGCATTTCCGTTTCCGCTTCAATGGCAGGACCACCTCACACCACTCCCCACCCAAAAAAGCCCCTCCCCCTCTTCCTTACGGAACGAATGGCGGTAATGACTTTTCATTCTCGCCCAAGATAACGCCAACATTTTTGGCTCTCTCTCGCTTTTTCGGCATTCAGTTTTCAGTTTTCGAAAATAATCAAAGGCAGTTTTTCGGGGGGAGGTTGGAGGATAGGATTGGTTTGGTTTGGTTGGGTGGACAGACAGTCAGTTAGCTATCGGTTGAAAGTCTTAAGACCCCCGTTCCCCCCGCCCCAAGAGTTTAACCCCCGGGTAATGAACGCAATAAACGCAACCGAAAAATTTCAAACTCTCGCACGGCGAAACTACGAAACAGCAAGAAAATAGGCCGAGGGGTAGGGGGCGATGGTGGAATTTCGCCCCAGGAACGGAACGGGGTGTACGATAGTGTCCTGGTCTTCCAGACTGGGTCTCAGAAAGAAGAAAGGAGTAAGGGGTTGGGCAGGAGAGGCCGAAGGGGCAGGGACTATCTGCGCCATCAGCGAAAGCGCTCGACCGGAAAAAAAGGGGCACCACCAGCAGTACAGTGGGCTAAGAACCCATTCATACTCTTATTTCTATACACAAACCTTTACTATTTATATTTTCATATATATCATTATTTAATATTTTGATTATAAAATTATTTGTACATTTTATCTACCAACTTGATTTTTCTACATCTGTATTCTAACTTTTACATTTTAAAGTGATTCGTATGTATAGCGTGTACAATATTACCTTTGAAGCATGGATCTTTCGAACTTATCAGTAAAATATAGTAAATATTTATAATTGTTCTTATTTATTAAGGGGATTTTTTAAATGTCATTCCTCAAAATATTATTAAAAATAATAGTATATGTATGTATTTATGGTTTTGAGTTTCTTTTATTAATTTAACTGTCTGCTATCAATCAATTTATTCAAAATCCTTCGAATCCATTCAAAAATATCCAACTTTCGAATGTATTTAAGCAGACCTCTAGTTTCTAAGCTTTTTGATGATAGTATATATCTCAGAGTAATAAGCAAAATACTATAAAAAAAATTTGCGAGTATTGCAATGCAATATATACCTATTATCCTGGATAATTTAAAAAATATTTTAATGTTGTAAAATTATTTTTGTAGTTTTTTTTATGAAGATTTTTATACTTTTAAGGCCACTGTTGCCAAATGCAGTTAGTCATAAGCAGGCGCAAGGCTACAGAAGTGCCACCAGCAGGACCCTCACACACACATACACCCATCCACACACACACACGCACACTGGAAAGAGGCTAGAAAGAGACAGCGATAGACAGAGGCTGGCTGGCGTTTTGTAGTGCGTTTTGTTGCCATTTCCGGGCAATGGGCAGCATTCCGGACTCCGGCGCCGCTGTCTGTTCCAGCTGCCAGTCACCCATCTTCCCAGGACCACCCCCTACTACCCCTTCTACCCCCCCCCTCCCCTTTAACCCCCTTTTAAGTTGTTGTTGCTGTGTGTTTTGCATAGACAGCAAAGACCGTCGACAACGTCGACTAATTAACTGCGATTATTACGGTCATTACGTGGGATTTCCTTTGCGTAAACATCTTGAATTTTGGCGCTCACTTCGCAAGAGGAGAGGACCATTCGCCAAAGGAGTTATATGCGGACTAATGGTTGTTCCCCCTTATAGCAGTCATTAAAGCAAATTAACCCTCTCCCATGGAGAAAAGCAGACACCACGCCCCCTTTTTTGCCAGCCGCAAAAGTCATTTGTTGTGCAATGTGTTCCATGTGGCTGGCCTGGCAGTTTAAAAACCAAAACAAAAATCAATACAAAAAGGATCAGGAATCGCACAGAGGGGATGACGGGGTATATTTTCGGTTCGGCAGACAACTTTCGCTGTCTGATTAGGAAGAGACACGCCAAGGCTAAAGGGCTAATGGTTATGACTGCGGTGGCCAAGATGACAGTGTCTTTGGATTTGGCTTTGGCATAAAGACTCGAACCTGTAGAAGCCACCACTTCAATGCCACCCTCCAAAGACATTAGCCAGACATTCGACCCGTGCTAAAAGGTAAATGTCTACATTCAACCTTAAGATTACTCAATTAATGCACTTTAATTTGGCACAGCATGTGAGTATGTGATCTTTTGGGGGAAGGCAAGAAAGTGTCCTTTAAGGTTTACATAAGTTTAAGAACAAATATTTCCATACTTCATGCTTGTATTATATTCAGAAAAAAACTGTTTCTCTTTACATTTTAAAAAAATATAAAATTTTTTAATTTAAAAAGAGATATTTCTATACTTCATAGTTGCATATGTATCTAGAGAAAAACGGTTTACTTATATATTTTAAGAAAAAATTCATTATTATAGTTATTCCATGCCTTACTAATTTATCCTTGATCAATTTTCTTTATAAATTTCAATAATCTCTTATTTTAAATACATAAATTTAAGCTAAATATTTTTTATGAGTGGTTTAAATTGTACAAAATTTGGTTATTACCCAAATAATTCTTTTAAAAATTCATAGCATTTTAACCCCATTCAAATACAAAATGGCTTTTTTGTTTACTATTTAATTTCGAGTATAGACTATCAATGGTTTGATTTTAGTTTTAATTTAATCTAATAAGTTACTCACCGCAATGTCAGTACATGTGGTCTGTCATTTTCAATTTATTCAAAATTGCATTAATAAAACCCCTCGTGGTTTTAACCCCACATTGTCTCAGAATAGTTCCCAGGACCCTTAGATCGCATGCAATCAATCTACAAAGACAAAGTAAATTTGCCAGTGAAGCAATGGAGATGGGGTCATATGGAACGTGCTCGCTGGCTCTTGGCAGGACTTTGTCTTTGCCGGCTAGTTTTGAGCTGTAATCTTGTTTCGGGCTCCGACTTGCCAGGCAAACGGAATTCAATTAGCCCCGGCATCTTAAAGCCACAGTCCCAGAGATTGGACCACCTTGAGTCCAGTGCTTCAAGTGCTTCCCCCCCACAATAAAAGCAATCCTGCAGTGCAACTGATATGAATTTCCATATTGACAGCCGGCGACGGCTGTCCCTTCATTGAAGTCAAAAGTCTGGCCAAAAACTGGGTAAATTTACTGGGCTGGGGACGGGGCGGTTTTTGAAACTCTGCGCACTTGTGGCTGTTCAATTTCGGCGGCCGTTGTTTTATGGCCCTCCGCCCCTCAGTTTTTGTTGCCACAAAAAATATAAATAAAAATTGTTTTTCGGCCAGCCCACACATTCAATTTTTTAATAAGCCTCGCCAAACGGGCCACGGAGAAGTACAAAGCAAATATTAATAACTTGCAAGGCCCTGACCATCGCCAAAAAAAAAGAAACAACAAGAACTAATGATTTAGTGAAGGGCTCGGACTGTGAAATACCCAGGGATTCAGAAAACACGAAACAACGTATGATATGATGTGGTATATCCATTAATCCAGAGACTATTGCCTATTTCAGGGGGCTTAAAAACTTATTGGATCCCTAAGATATTTGGTATGCATACAGATCATATAAGGCTTTCTTTACAAAAAAACTACTATTTTGTGTAACAAGAACTAATAGAGATAATCAAATGGTCAATCGGTTGATAACATTATACAAAAGGTTGCATACACCCCTAAACTCTTAAAATACCGTGTAGTATAACGAGACTCGAACATCTTTTTTTTATTTTTTGGCTAGAGCCCCTGCTCCTTCTTTGAATTTTGGGGCGTCTGCGGCTTGGAGCACCAAGTAAATATCAATATTTTCAATGGGGTAGCTTTTTTCTTTACCCAAATGGTTTTAGAGGGGGGGCGTATCTGCGGCCAGGACATGCATCATAAAGTGCAGGAACTCTCGTTTCGGTTTTTCCACTCTCTTCTGGCCAGTGGAAAAATCAAGTTAAGGCAATTAATATCCACAAAACAACCAATTAGCCAGGAAAGTTTACCTTAAGTGTCCAAACAAGGGGTCTACTGTGGGTGGGGCGATATACCCACATAGATATTTTAGAGGAGGACCCCAAACCGGTGAACAACAAAAGGTTACTTGATTTGACTACTTTGAATGTTTGACACTTTACGGTCGGGGGCGAAATAGTGAAAATGGTGAAAATGGGAAATGGTAAATGGGAAATGGAAATGGCCGGATGCAAGGAGCGTGGCCGAGCAGCTTGTTTTCCTTGTAGTGTCACAACACATCCTGCCGAAATAATTTACCCCTAGAAAAGCTAGAGTGTAAAAACTCAAGTCGGTGGTGCGTCCATTTGGACAAGTGTGAACAAGATGTTTTAGGCCGGCGGGACAGGCTGGACGGACTGGACCTTTGTTGACACCAATGGCATCCTGGAGGATGCCTGGAAAGCCAGGAAAACTTCAAAGTCACAGACGATGACGACGACGACGACGACGGACGACAACAACAAGGACATTCTAGTCCTGTTGCACCGGTTTAGTTTGTCGTTTTCATTCAGTCATTAAAAACCCTTGTCAAGTGCTGGCAGGACATCCTTTGGATATATCCCCTGGCCTATCCTATCCTCTCCTGACCACAACAGACGGAGTCGGACACCTGCAAGAAACGATTTTCGTAGTCCACTTTCGGTCGGCATTTAAATTAGCTGCTCAGCCAGCCCATCAGCTCCACCCCCTTTTGGAAAATTTGCATTCCACTTTAAGTGTTTTGTCTTAAAATCTCTCTGTCTGAAGCTTTAACCCTTCGGGTTAATTGAATTGATGGATTTGTGCCAAAAACGTGGCCAAACAGGCTTTAAGATCTGTGTCGGGGGGCTATTAACATATACTAAAATCAAGTAAGGGGGTTCTTAAAAACGTTTGGCACTCGCAGCCCATTCGAAATTATGAAAAGTAAGCCATAAAATCTTATTTTAACATTCGCCGTTCTTCTCATTCCATTCGAAAGTCTGAAAAAGGGGGTGCTCTCCGAATCTCAGGGCTGAGGGGTTGGAAATTTCGGATACAATTTTAATTATGGCAACCGTAAGCTTTTGGTTGTAAATATTTGAGAATGCCCGATAACGTCGACGATTTTCATAAATAATACAACCCGTTCTCTGCGATTCCCCCATCCCCTTAAGCCATCATCCCCCTGTCCCCGATTTTAAATATATATATATATATTTACATCTATGGGAGTGGGTATGGAGTGCCTGGTGCTCCGATAAGGGTTATGCGTGTGCCTCTCCAGAATTGCCAACATTTCCAGCTTCTGTTTGCTGTTTAAAGACAAAAGGATTGGCTCTTTGCGGCGCTCAGTTCATTGTGCGTGAGGACCTCCTACACTGACCGAAAATTAAAGTTAAAAAACTAAAGAATTATACATGGGAAATATAAATAATCCTAATTTACTATAAAAACCATACGAAAGAAATATGTTTTAAATAGATTCCTAAGATAGATAAATAAATAAAAAATATAATAAAATAGATAAAAGTATAAAGAAGACTTTGTAGTTAAGTTATGAACATATGAGGAAATTTAAAATAGATTTGAAAAATATAAACCATCTAATACATATAAGACACATACGATTTCTAAAGATTTGTAGGATAAACAAAAAGTTTGTTAAGTAAATTAGCTATCCATTTTAAAGATAAATCCCTTTAAACTAGCTTTAAGCTGTTTTGATTTCAATTTCTTGGTCCTAAGAATTCTGATAAAGACTTTCTTGCAGTGTATTGCCTGTGACAGCGCCATGGCTCAGTATCCGAGTATCTTTATCTCGGGCTGCGGCTGTTTGCTTGCCTCCTGATTAGACCGCCAGACGAGGCCACTGCCCCCACCACCAAACACAACACCACTCCACTAACTTTCACTCCTTTCTCTGCCCCCGTGATCCCCTCACCCCCGTGACCCCCTTTTTGCACCCGCACGAATACCCGCAGCAACATTAGCGGCATCTCAGCGTTTGATAAGAGACAAGAGAGCATAAGGAAAACAGGAGGCCCCGTATTCATATACTACATTCCCCCACTCCACACGGAAAAAATTCCTTCCATAATCAACCCATCCATTTCTTATCGAATATATGTCTATTCTATACTATTAATTTAGTTTTCAAATTTTCGCATATTTTCATTTTGGTAATAGAATCTGATGTAAACATTTAAAATGTATGTATATTAGTTATTTTCTTAGTTCATATAATAGTATCGAGAGTATATATTTTTAGGATGTATACCATTTCTTATATTTCCATTTTTTCTTTAAATGTCACATTTTCATAAATACTTTATTTTGTTAATCAGTGTTATAAACAATATTTTATAGGTACTTTAGTAATTTTGTGCATTATAATTAAAAATTGAGCTGGCATTATAAAACTGATTTGGTTTTTTTTTCCATTGTTCTTTTTTCTATGTGTAAACCATCCCAAACCCCCCTTTTAATGGTACGCGTGGCCGCAACCCTTTTCCCCGAAGATACCGCGATTTGCCACCCATCTTCATCTTTGTCTAGAGAACCGGGTTCATCTTCATCTTGAGCTCCTGTGATCTGTGATTTGTGTGTGATTTTCTTTGTGCCTCCAGTGTCTCTTTGGCCAACGCTCAAACATTCATCATCAGTGCCCCAAGCCCGCATCTTAATTTTCCATCCAAAGCAAACAAACACGCACGCCTCATGCGTGGGGCGGACCACGCCCCCAGACCACAGCGCACCGCCCATCGCCCCCTTTTTTTTTAGAAAATGTCCTCTGGGGAATCCTGGGCAGACAGTTTTTGACGAGCACTTCTTAATTTATGATAAGGGTTTTCAGAAAATTGGAAAATGTTAAAATGTGAAGCGGCGGGGTTGTGAGGGATGGGGATTGATTCATGTGGGGGCTGGGGGGCATGAATGGGTTAAGGCTAAACGAACCTACGGGTCTGGGCGGAAATTTCGGGTTTTTGTTTTTTTTTTTATACCGCCTCCAATCCCTCATCACTTCCTTTCGTAATGAGCTGCAAAAGCATTTGAATTATTTTTAACCCCGACGACATTATGCCCTTGAGATCAACTCACACAGACACACACACACACACATGCACACACGGACGCCCCCTTAACCCTTGTGCTTTAGAGAAATTTGATTTAGGATTTTTAATTTTGTGTGTGTGCTACTCATATTTTTTAATTATGCTGAGTAAAAAAGGATTTTCAACGCACACACACACACACACACACACGAGCTCTGCCTTTCGAAAATTAATTAAATTTGCACACATTTGCAGCTGCCCCATATGCAAACCCCCTACCAATTTCCTGGCAATATAAAAGCTTTTACAGGAATCAAAAGTTGAAAATGTGCTAAGGCTTTGCACCGAGCTGCGTGGAATGACACTTTCGAAAGCATTCCGGTAACCGTAGACCCCATACCATTATGCCATTTAACAACAACCTCTGTCCACTGAGACCACGATAAGGTCGTCAAGCTGTTTATAGTTTTAAACGCTTTGCCATTTGCATATGCCTCTCGAAAACAAAAAAAAAAAGGAGAGGAGAAAAGAAAAGGAAACCCAACCCAGCTCAGTCCTGAGGACCCACCCACCAGAACTTCCTTCTTGCCTTAAGTAACACTCAAGCAGGCAAATTCCCATGATAAAGAGCCGTCGATGGGAATGGGGGACCCCCACTCCAGTGACCCCACTCCAATCCACTCTACATTTGACCGCCGGGCAGCGATTTAAGTGGAAAGAGCAAGGCACAAGTAAGCACAAGTTAGCTCAAGGCAGTTTATGCACTGAAAAAAATTATCATCAATTTTTGTTGCCTTCAAGAATTTTTAGTTTTTCAAAAAAATAGAGTAGAAATAAAAAAAGTTTTGAAATAAGGCATTGTTTGAACAATTTTAAATCCATATTTGTTCGAAAATATATTAAAATTAATGTAAATAGATGTTCTCTCCATTAACATTATTAAAGAAATGATCCATCAGTTGTTTTTTGAAAGAATTCTTTATCTATATAATTGTTGTTGAATAACGTAATGTAATTATTATAACAATTATTTTAACTCTCAGCTGATATTTGTCACCCAAAAAATATTTTTAACGTGGTCAAATAAGAGCCAGACATTTTTCTCAGTGCATCCATGACAAGGCAGCCGAATGGCAAAACCCAAAACGAGAGGGCGACTTGGTCATGTGTCTTACGCTTAAGCGAATTATGAAGTGACCCAGTGCGCATAAAAATTTATTGCCACGAAATAAAAATCAGCGTAAAAGTCTGTCCAAAACGAGGGATATTTTTTGGGGGGGGGGGTTCGGTTCAAAGATGGAATCAGCATGTGAAAAAAAAGATATGCTGGTCGCCCTTCTGGTAAGTCCATTGAATCCCTCATGCCCGCCAGCAGCAGGCGGACAGGGACAAGAAAGTCCTTTTAATCTTAACACATATCATCATGATAACAATTTGGTCACTTTAAGTGAGGCAAATTTATTTATAAGCCTCATCCCTGTGTAGTACTCCATATCGCCGAACCCCCGACCACCAGCATCTGTCCATCTTTATTGTTGTAGCTCTATCAAGGCCCCGCCGAATGGATGCCTTTTTTATGCTACAGTGAAGACTAGGCACTTGCAATTCGCATAGAAACTATTAGAAAAAATAGTATTATTACTATATAATTTTGACAGAAGAAATTGTATTGGAATGTGCCGCAAACAGTTAAGATATAATAGTATTTATAATATTCTATAAGATTTCTTACAAATATATCAGAAGTCCTGAAAAAAATTCCTAAAGCCTTGATATTACTTGAAAAGCTGTCCAAGGAAATGATATTTTTACAATCTGGAAGTACGTTTTTTAAATGTTAAAAATCTCACTTTAAGATGCCTTTACAACTGATTTCAAAACTTAGTGGTTTCTATGAAATCATATATCATATAAAGAACAAGAAATTAACATTATTTCCATTATGTCTGCTTTCAGGACAACCTTTGTAGACTGATTTCTAAACTTAGTGGTTTCTATGAAATCATATATCATATATAGACCAAGAAATTAACACTATTTTCATTATATCTTACTTTTTATAATGTGTCTGCTTTCAGGTCAACCTTTGTAGACTTAATTAAATCATTGAAAGACTTAACGTTTATCGAGGTCTTACTGTACTTGTATTTTTCATAAACATACTTTCCCGTTTTCCCTTTTCTTTCTGGTTCAGTTGTTGTTGTATCTTCGAGGCTCATGTTTTTATTGTTGTTGATATTGCTGTCGTATCTCCTGATTTCCCTCCTCTTTTTTCAGCCCCATTGTTGCTGTTGTTTGGTGTTTTAGTAAATTGAAGCAAAATGCGCTTTGATGTTCTTGTAACACGATGTCCACCCACTTGGCCACCGTCCCCTTTTTTCTTCATGTGTAATCGTGCTTTATGTAACGTTACGCACTCAACTTTCTTATCCACTCTTGTGGTTTTTTTGTCGTTTCTTTTTTTTGTTGCCCGGAAACGAAATCATGTCCAGTGATTTTTTTATTAGTTCGTATTCTCTGGCCCTGCCAAGGAAAATGTTCATGTGTGCGGATTGCGTGTGCAAATATTTGTAATTTTATTACGCACTCAAGCACTCATAAATAAACAATTACATCAGTTTTGGTAAGGGAACCCCACCAATTTTCGGCAGCATTCCCATTGCCAATTATTTATAGTTATGTTTCCTATTAGTTGCAGCTAATGGCAACGGACCCCAAACCCTTGATATTCGCCCCGACTTTGTTCTAATCTCAGGACATTTTTTGGCGCAAAACTGGGTAAAAACGAATTTCGTGTTTTGCATTTCGCTGCTGTCAAGCGAATGAAAGTGGGTGGCTTGGGTTAAAGTTGATTTTGAGTCGGGGGGGTAGGGATATATTTTTTGCAGGAGGTATACGAGCTCTGTCTGCACTGATTCAAAGGGTTTTTAACATGTCTGAGCACGCAACGTAATTTTAGTTTAATTGGGTAATTATGCGCATACAGAGCGACGCTTTCTTAGGTGTGTTTGTGGGCTTTTCGGGAGGATACGAAATCGTGACTCGCTGTTTAAGTCGATTTTGTAGTTTAGTGAACATTAAATATGTACTAAACCTGAGGTGTTAACTACCTAACTAACGAAGTTCTATAATATACAATGCTAATCACAAGACTATTTTTGAGTCTTTTTTGTATGCACTTTGACTATTTACTTATATACCCATTTACTCTACTACTTCTACTGTAAAAAAAAATTAGTTGCATTATACAAATGTGGTCAAAACAACTATTTTAAAATTAAAATAACTTTTTGCATATGTTTTACCATCTCTAGCATTAGTGATGGGATCATGTCCGATAACTTTATGATTGTAGTGCAAAAAAGGAACACAATTTCCATTTTTTTAAAATCTGTTTCATAAGTTTGTTGTCCGTTTTTGTTTGGGATATGTACCAACTCTTGGTATGTATGTATATAGTTATCACTTTCCTATTAATCGCTCGACCCACTCACGGTGCCATCGCTAGTGGCAGAGGTGGTAAGTAGTAAGTAGCTAAAGCAGATACAAAATTTTAACAGTTTGTTTGCTTCGCATGCAAATGCAACTAAACCAGACGACCGGAGAGTGGGAGCGAGACGGCAGCATGGCGGGTGCGAGCAAGATAGTTGTTGGCAGACGCCATAACTAACGGTAAGATGAATCCGCTAACGGTTCGCAGGTGGAATCGCTGAAATTAGGGATGGGAGGAACGGGTGGAATCGAGCATATAGGGTTGGGGATGGGGCAATTGTACAGGATCCTTCTTGTGCAGTCACAATGTCAGCGGAAACGGAAGTGCATGCAGTTTCGAACAGGGGGGCACACAAAAGCGGAAGTTGTCGTTTTGGTGCAGGAAGCCCATTCCAAAAAGGGGGATTTACCAGAGAACTTGGCGCTACGCTTGGCTGACTTTCGCTTTGGCTTCTTGCTAATTTATGTGTGCATAAAAGGGGGTTTACAGAACCCCCCCCCGAACCCATATTCATATGTATGCAAACTTTAATTATGGCACAAGTAGAGTTCCGCATATTATTCCGAAGAAGTCAAGTCACACACACATCAAGGAAATCCCGGCCAAAAACTCTTTAAGGAAACTCAAATTTTTGACCCCGAAAATTGGGCCAACAAGTTGGTGTGACAGAGATGGCGCGAGAACACATCTAAACTTTGCCGCTTTCTCTTTCTCTCTCTCTCTCTCTCTGTATTGCTATCTCTTTTCATTGTTATTATTTGCCGGCGCGAAAGTTTTAATTTTTATTATTAACTACGAAACTTTTGTCGAAAAGGCGCAAAACTTAAAAAAGGCGACAGACAGAATGAGACAGAGAGAGGGCCGTGAGAAAGAGACGGTTAGATAGACAGCGGACAGACGGGGTTAAAAGGGGTGACAAGGGGGAGCGTCAAAGTTTTAAAGCAAAGTTTTTCGGCGCTTCCCCGAATTTCCCCGCCTCACTTTTGGCCGCTTTAAACGCCCGTAAAGTATAACTTTGTTTTAGGTTTTTGGGGTTTTTTGCCATATGAAAGCCGCTTCTTCTGCTTCTTCTTCTTGCCACTTTAACTTGTTCTTCTTGTACTTGTTCCCGGTTCTTATTCTTAGACTTTACCATAGCCCAAAAATCGGGCAAGGTCAGGGACAAGGCCCCCGCTTTACCCCACACCCCCCCGCCGTCAAGTTTCGGTTCAGTTTTCGGTTTGCTTTCCTTTTGGCTCTCAAGTTTCCCACCGCTTCTTCTTCTTTAAGCCAGACATTTGCATGACATTAAAGTGCGCCAAAGCGATTATGATTAAAATCGATTATACCCCAGATAATAATAATTAAAGTGTCTGGACCTCGGCGAGACTCCAAATGAAAGTTTTCCGGCAAGACTCTGGAGTTTCACAAATCATTTCTTCTTTCAGGGAATCCACATGTTTAAGCAGAAAACGCAAAGTTAAATATTTTTATGAATAACTCTCTTTTATAAATATATTTTATTGAATTGAATTGACTAATTAATATTTTAATATTTTTTCGGATGAGACTTAATTGTTTGTTTTCAACAAAATCTACTTCTAAAAATTTATAATATTATTTTCGAATTTAAAGGGTAAAAAAAAAAAGGGGAAAGGTTATAGTTTTGTGGGGGAATTTCGTAATAATAGTTTTATATATAATTTGTGGGATTTTAACCGGTTGAATCATGGAACCCAAAACATTAAAAAAAACGCATTTTATATACAATGTTGTTGCAACTTTCTGGCACCTATAAAAATATGTTTAAAATTTATGTCAGCTTAGATTGTAGCGACAAAAAAATAGTCTGTGAATAAGCAACTTTAAAGACAAGTTTTTGGCCACTTTTTGGGGCCTGACCTTTTGGCCGGGCGGGCACACGCACATTATTTATGCTGCATTTAACTTTGGTTTTGGCCAGATGCCCCCAACCCCCAAAAAACCCCAAGGGCTGGCAGGGTTTGGGGTTTTTTGGGAGAACGCCACTGTTTTGCGGTCGAAATCCATGTTGGTCAGTTTTCTGGGCGTTGGAGGCACATAGACACAAATTAAGTAACACTTACAATGCAAACGGAAAAAGGAGAGCCTTATTCAAATTCGCATTTCATTCCAGTTTGGGACGCACGCAGCGTGTGGTAAGAAAAGTGTAGAAACAGGGGGGGGGGGCCTTTTTTCAGTGACCGAAAATTGAAAAACCGCCTGCAGTTGTGAAATGTTCAGGCGTGAAAACCCCGATTGAGGTCTCTACCCCCATTTCTCCCCCGCAAATTTTTGTGCTCCGTAAGCCGAACTCATTTATAAAAGCCAAAGTGTAAATCTGCCTTGCTGCCTCATGTGTCTGGCATTTGTTTTTCCAAGCACACACACTTGGCAACTCCCCCCTTTTTTCCCACCGAATTTCCGTCTCGTTTTCTGGGATTCATTAACATTTTTTCCATTTACGATTTTCACGCGTTTTTTGTTTTTTTCCCGTCTTTTAATGACATAAATCTCGTACATATGCACATACATTCGGTTGCCAATTTGAAATTATTACCAAAAGCCACAGCAGCCAAAACAATCTTCAGACAGGTGGTGCCACATTCTACATAGTTGTTGTTCTGGATTTTTATTCATTTGCATCTGCTTTGTTTTCCCGGCTCTTTAAGGGAAAAGCCAAGAGAAAGAAAAACCAAATTACCGCATTTGAAAAATAAATACTTAAGAAAAACGCGGATTAAGTACAGTGGTATAAATATGGAAACATTGTCCTAAAATGTTTATGTACTTTAAACAATTCATTTATGTTGTAAAATTTCTTTAAAAAAATGTTGGTTTTTCAAAAACAAAATAAGCCCCTCAATAAAAAAACATTTTAAAAAATGCTTACAGTATTATAAATATTTTACCTTAAAAGAATACTTTAATTTTATAGGTACTTTAAACAATTTATTAAAATTGTGTAATTCCATAAGAAAATGTTGGTTTTTCAGGGGCAAAATTAACCCCTTAATAAATACAAGGGAACGCATTTTTGAAAAACGCTTACGCTATTAGAAACATTTTTACTTAAAAGAACACCTTTCTTTTTTAATTGTATCTACTAAAAACATACGCCATTGTGCCATCCTGCAGTGTAAGTAAAAGTGGAGCCCGAATAAGGAGAGTTTTAAAATTCCTTCTCAAGGATGTGTTCTAGTGTCTCAATGTGTGGGTGCACAAGTGCCATGGCAGTTACTTAAGGACCCCTTCCACTTTTTTTTCAAGGACCGCCACCGCTTATCCTGCTGCTAAATTAATTCAAATTAATTCACTTGCGTCGCAGATGTTTCGGCTCAAATTTTATGCGCGAATTTCGTTTTACACCAATACCATTTGGTGGCCAAGGTGGAGTCAAGTCAAGAAGTGTCGGTTTGGGGGTTAGCTTTTTATATAAAGGTTGGTCGGGGGATTGGCTGCCCCGGATTGAAATGCCATATACTATTTAAGACTTCCAACATGGTTCATGCAAAAAACCCAAAAAATTTTAATCAGTTAAACTATAGGAAATATGAAGTGAAATCTCGATATGAAGCAAAATGGTTTGGTTTCTAAAAAACCCAATAAGTGTTATATACTTTTCTTTGAGGTCCCATTAAACCAATTTATTTTATTTGGATTTTAAGTGATTTTTCTTGGATCTATTGCAACCGCAAAACCCGCCCTCTTTGGGGTTTTCCCGCCCTTATTGGCCCACTATTGTTCCAAGGAGCCAACACGCCCCGCGTCAACAACGAAAGTGAGAAAAACAATGGCCAAAGAAAAGGAAATGCCGCGAAAAAGAATAAAAACCAAAACAAAAGACGTGGCGCAAAGGAAAAAAAATAGAATTTCCGTTGTTCCCAAATTGAACTTCAATTTCAATGAATGACGCAACAGAGGGAAAATTGGGTAGATGTGGAAATGAGGGAAATTGGGTGGCGGAGTAGTGGCAAATGCGTTAATTCCATTTTCTTAATTAAATGCACAAACAAAATCACGGAAATGAAAAATAAAATCCAAGTCTTTTACACTCAATGATTTGTTTTCATTAAAACAAGAAATTCTCATTAACAATGGCAATGACAGCGAACAGAAAATGGACTGTGGGACTGTGGGGGTGTGGCCTTGAGGGGGTGCTGGGCGGTTGGGTGTCGAGGGGGTGGTTGGGATGGTTGGGGGGGGTGGGGTGGTGTAACCGCCGATGGGGGACGGCAAAATTCACAAAGATTGCCTCGCTTCTTCTTGTCCATTGTCCTGCTTATCGCTGCTGCGTTTATTGTTTTTATTTTTTGGTACACTGAAAAAAAACTAGTTAACAATAAAGCTTTATAGAACTTCATAAGGCATATATATGTTTTTAAATATTTGCTAAAAACTACAACATTCACACTTAAAATAAATGTTATTTTTAATTTTCATTTAACTTTTTTTCTTTTGTGTACTTTTTGTTGTTTTCCCAAAAGCGCGCCACATTTTAATTGCCAGCAATTGTCGTTGGCGCAGCTGCTTTTCTTGGCCTGGTCCTTTTGCTGGCCTTAGTTATTATCCTTATTGTTGCTGCCAGGACCCCGTCCCAAAAAATATCCAGCCTCTTGAAAGGCCCCCGTCTTCTTATTCGTATTTTAACCCCACCCTTGTTTTTGGCGAAAGCGTCAGAATTTATGACATACTTTTCAGCGCAATTGTTGGCGCGATTTACGCGCCTCTGCAACCCCCACCTTACTTTCTCCCCGCCCCCTTTCTTCCGTCACAGTTGGCTGTTCAGGGGGCGGGCCACTGGGCTTTTCCACTTTTCCACCATAACAATTAGCTCTTTGGCAGCTGCCGAGTCAATCAATAAAATCACAGGAATTTTCACCATTTGCTATAGCCTTTATTTCGGGGCGTTCTTAATGGTAGTTGGCCAAATTCGCAACCTAAGAACTCAAGGAATTACAAAAAAAAAAACTTGAAAATCGAATTTCTTTTGTACATTAATAAAAACCACTCTTGTTTAAGTTACATAACAAGTACTGTTTTAACGTTTTACGTATTTAAATAATATATCCTTGAATTCACAAGCTTAAATGGAATTAGCTTCAGTGCTTCTAGATCCTTTTGTTAGGAACTAGTTAACCATTAACCATAATTCATTCTAAATTTTAAATAATTGGTTCATATCGAATTCAGTAAAGCAGTTTTCATAATGTTTATGTCAATGCTTAAGAGGGTTGTTATAATCTACATATAATATCATAATAAAAGAAAGAATGTTCTGCCCCAAAAATAAATGGGTTAATAGTATTAATGGATTAAGATAGGATAAAATAAAGACCACAGCTAATATTAGTTTACTACTTGTTAGTATAAACAAAACACAGAAAAGTCGAAGCTTTAAACTATGTACGTTAATCTGGCCACAAGTACATGAACTTTATTTTTTCCTATCCTATCTTGTTATAAAATATATAAATCGTTGGATTTTGTTTGGTGTGGTGATAAATTTTGGTTGGTAAACGAACAATCCCTCCCACTCAACGTGCGATCACAGTGATTGTTTTTCAATTGTCAAATTTTTATACCCGTTACTCGTAGAGTAAAAGGGTATACTAGATTCGTCGGAAAGTATGTAACAGGCAGAAGGAAGCGTTTCCGACCCCATAAAGTATATATATTCTTGATCAGGATCACTAGCCGAGTCGATCTAGCCATGTCCGTCTGTCCGTCTGTCCGTCTGTCCGTCTGTCCGTCTGTCCGTCTGTCTGTCCGGATGAACGCTGAGATCTTGGAAACTATGAGAGCTAGGCTATTGAGATTTGGCGTGCAGATTCCTGAGCTTCTTACGCAGCGCAAGTTTGTTTCAGTAGAGTGCCACGCCCACTTTTACGCCCACAAACCGCCCAAAACTGTGGCTCCTACAGTTTTGATGCTAGAATAAAAATTTTAACTGAAATGTATTGTTCTCATCAATACCTATCGATTGATTAAAAAAAAAGTTTGCCACGCCCACTTTATCGCCCACAAACCGCCCACAAACTTCAAAAAATCCTAAATATGAACGTGGATATCTCGGAAACTATCAAAGATATAGAATCAGGATTTCAGATTTAGATTCCGTAGCTTTGTACGCAGCGCAATTTTGATACGCGAATATGCCACGCCCACTCTAACGCCCACAAACCGCCCAAGCCTGTGGCGCCCACAATTTTCATGCTAGATACAAAATTTTAACTGAACTGTATCGGTCTCGTCAATACCTATCGATTGACCAAAAAAAAATTTGCCACGCCCACCCTAACGCCCATAACGCTTAAATCTGTCTACCGCCGGTAGGTGGCGCATTTCAGTCTTGCTTTGCTGCTTGCTTATTTCCATTTCCCTTTGGTCCCTTAAGCTGAGTAACGGGTATCTGATAGTCGAGGCACTCGACTATAGCGTTCTTTCTTGTTAAGCTTTAATTCCAACACCCCCAACTGCATCTCCCTGTCTCGCTCTCTCTCCTTTTCTTTCTACCTCTCCTTCTACTTTTTTTCTCATTCCTTTTACCCTCTCCACAGTGCAATTTGCACTCAACCAATGCACAAAAAAAAAAATGGAAGGCAAAAAAAAAAAGAAGAAACACAGGACGGTGGACGAACTGAAAAAGTACCGCTAATCGTACAAAATGGCGTCCAACACGCCCGAGAAGAAGAGAGAGTGGGAAAGGGAAGAAAGAGGGGCCGCTAGAGCGAGATGCCTAGCATCATTTTTTCGAATTCCATTTCCCTCTTTTTTTTTAGCTTTCTTTTATATGCTGCTACTTTGCTGCCGACGTCGCTGCTACAACGTTGGCTTTTCCTCTTTCCTCTTTCCTCGATTTTTCCTTTTTTTTTTAACTACAGCTTTTTGTGCATTTTCCGGCTCTCGCATTTTCCCGTTGCCGTGGCAATGGACCCGCCTTCTTTTTCTGGCCTCGCCTATCGTAATGCTGGAGCTTTTGGGCCATTCGCCTGCAGCATGCAGTCCAGAAAGAGAGGGGTGCATGCCAGCAGAAAGAGGCGGCAACTGCGTCTACACTTGGCACTCTCTTTCACTCGCTGCGCCTGCAGCTCTCTGTCTCTCGCTCGCTTTAGGGGCAGCTCTCGCTCTCTTTCACTCGCTGTCTCCCTCTCCGCTTTGCTGCACTACTCCATTTCTCCACCTCACACTTTCGTCCGCTTTCTCTTCTGCATTTTATTTGGCTCTTGTGTGTGTATGTGTGGTTATAGCATTTTTTGTTGTTAGTTTATTTGATGCTTTTGTTGCGCTTCGCCTGGCTTTAAATTTGATTTCCTCTGCAGCATTTAGTGTCCCCTTTGCCCTCCCACACACACACACACACGTGCAGATGGAAAAACCCACCTATGTGTGCTGCATGTGTGTGTAAAAGTGCACAGCGAAAAAAGAGTTTACATTACTTACAACATATTATGTTATGTTGTGTTAATCTTTTAAAGAGATTGTTGTAATATCATTCTAAATAAATATGTATGAATCACATTGCGTATACGTAATACTTTAATATTTGATGAAAATCAAGCGTTCGAATTGTATTTTGTATTTGAATTGCATTGGATATTAAATATACATAGTTTATATTATCATACACAGAGAAAACTATCCAAGATCATTGTTCTTGAACTGAGAAAATTGTTCTTGAATTAAGAACATTGTTCTTGAATTAAGAACATTGTTCTTGAACTAAGAACATTCGTTCTTAAAAACCGTGTAAGTACATTTTGGTATCAATATAAGAACGAAATGGTGAGAAGAGAAAAGTTAAATTGAGCTATTTAACAACTTTTTGATAAGTATACACTAAGGACTGAACTAATAGTTTATTTGTACATACAATGTACTTAAATACCGTCAATTCAACTTGATTCTAGCAAAATAAAAACATCAACTTAAAAATGTCGATCTATTATTAAAAACATTTTCAACTCAGATGAGAACGTCAGAATTTTCTGTGTATGGATTTTCAACGTTTAAATTACGTATACGCAATATTTATAGATAGAGTTTACAAAATTATATTCGTTCTGATTTATATAATAAATTATTTCAAAATATCAATAAAACGAAAGAAAATATTAAATCTCTTATCTTATAAAATTTTTAAAACTTGAAACAATAACTTAAAATAAATTTCTTTACTTTACTATATTTGTTTCTTTATTTAGGCAATATAATAGAGGAAGATATTAAAACATGTTTTAAGTGTTTTTTTAATTTATGTGTCAAACCCAATAAAGTTATTTAACACTTTTGAACAACACCTAAATATCTTGAATATTTTTGGTAAACACTTTTCCTTTCAGTGACCCTTGTATCTATGCCAGTGCTCAATTAGACCCTGCCTCTCGACCTCCTCCTGTGGCAGGATAAATAATTTGCAACTCATTTCGTAGATGGTTTTTATGAATTGCCGTGCAATTTTTAATGAAATTTATCGCGCTTATCTGGGCGCATTAATCAAAACCATTGGAATGGGCATTATCAGAGCCGCGACCTCCAAAAATACCCAACAATGGCAAAACAAGCGGCATGGAAATGGTTGGGTGAATATATCCGGAACAGACTGTTGCTCGCCCCTGACGGAGGTCGCTAATTTAAACCAAATGAATTGGCACATTTTTCACTTTTGCCACCACCCCCCTAAACAACACGAAGAACCCAAATGAGCAGCGGGAATCTACAGCCAAAAATCTGAACCCAAAATCCGAATCCGAAACAGAAACAGAAATATAACCTCAACCTGAAGGAGCAGACAATGCGGCGTAGTCACTTAATCCATACCAGGGGCGATAAAAATCTCGAAAATCCAACTTAAGTGTTTGGTAATTTATCTACCCCCCAACTTCCTGTTTTCTTTCTGTGTAGCCTACCATAAGCGACATTTTTTTTCTTCTATTTTTTCAACGTTTAAGCGTTCAGGGATCCCATTCCTTCAGTCGTCAGTCATCGCACACCGCGGGTCGCCACATGGCCCCCCCTCCCCCAACCACAAAAGCACTTCCCCAACCACATCGCACCACACAGCCACTTCCGGTGGCACCAGCTCGTTGTCAGTCATTTTGAGTTTGGCTTTCGATGAAATGATAAATGATGAAAAATGTTGCCAAAGATTTAAAATTATCCCAGAGAGCAGAGTCAACAGCAAATCAGGGGGTTCGGGTTACCAGCTTCCTTTTCTTGGTCCTTGAAAATGAGCTTGCAAATACAGAAATGAGATAATGCCATCCCCTAGAAATCTCATTTCACATTTGCTGGTACTGTGAATTGCAAGCAGCTGAGACGGAATTGCCAAGTTACCAAAGACAATGGCTAAGATTGAAAAAAAACTAAAGCTGGCTAAAAAGGTGTTAAGTTGGAGATAAGAATAGGGTGAATAATGTTTACTTAACATTTTATAAAAGTTGAATAAAGGTATTTAAACAACTAAGTGCATTGAAATTACAACCTTAGTCATTTTCGTTTATAGGTTAAATAAAATATACTGCCTTATTTTTAAATATAATTGTTTATTTAATATATAGTATAGTATATGATAAAGTATAGTATCATCTCAGTTAATAAACTATAGATATTCATTCCACTTATAAATAAGCCTTGTTATAATTTTGTATAAGCACATTAATGCTCTTAATGGATTTTTTTCCTTCGAATTCTATTAAAATGTTCAAAAATGTTCGTAAAACTATTTGGCGCAAGCTTCCCATTTATATTTCATATTTCCAACACCCCCATCTCTCTGAACTGCCCTCGCTGAATGGATTTTGGCGTCGCTCATTGTTTGCACGCATTTGCCGGACTGAAGTGAAAGCAGAGTGGAGTGGAGTGGACAGAGGATCCTGATCCCCGTTGGCCCTGATGGCCAGCAACCCTTGCCTGTGCTGTACAACATCCCCTAACCAAACCCCATTCAAGCCCCCAATATGATTTCAACAGTTTTTCAATTGAGCAAACTGAACGCAAATGAGAAAATTGCTTTCTTATAGTTTTAGGTTGCTGGATGGCTGGCAAGCAACACTGAAAGAAATTTTATATAATATCATTCAAGGATTCCGACTTAATATAGTGTTTGGGTTTTCCATTTTAGTTTTATTAGATTAGATGGACTATATATTTTTTATGGATTCTATTTATATATATAGAGCTCTTGTAACCATTTTAAGAATCAATACAGAGTTTAAACCAGTAAGGCTACAGTTAATACGTTCTTAGAAAATATTATTTTAGTGGTGTTGATTTGTGCTGGGAAAAGTTATTGGCTCAGGTGACCACAAAGAGCTCCACATATTTCCAATTGTTTTGTAACCATATTATAAAAGTTGATTCTTCTCTATTAACCTAAAAATTCCAAACTATACGAATTCTGTTGTGTTGATAATTTTTCGAAATATACGACTTATGTTTGATTCATAAAAAATATTTTGTCATGTTTTAATCCTTTTTTTTCGGTGTACCAAAAATGTTCAGCCAACTCGGGAACTAACTGTCGAATCAGTCGAATCCATCCAACCACCCCCTCGGGCGGCGAACACTGTGTGTGTGTGGGGGGGGAGTAGATTGTAGGGTTGGTGCAGGAGGGAATTCGAAGTTTTAAATAGCCATTAGCGAAAACGCTTATTAAAAATTTACATTTCATTCCACTTTACAGCTGAGCGAGCCAGGAGATGAGTTCAGTTCTCGGGAAAATTCAATTCCACACCAGGCAGCATCTAAAATCCAGAAAGACCATCCCCCCAGTCCCGAATGTCCTTCGGCCTGCAGGTCCGCCCACTTCCTGCCGCTGATGGGGTTAAAATTTCTGTTGTTGGATCTTTAGGTGTTCATGCCAAGTTAATTTAATAATAAAACTGAAATTTAATTCATTTGCGGATAGGCCAAGCCAAGTCCGGTCCATTTTAGAGAGTTGAGTGGGTTGGAAGGGAGTGGGGAGCGACGTAAAACTCCTGAGGGATAAACCCGACGAGGCCAGCCAAACTCGAACCCAATCTAAATTGGCGCCTCAGCTTCAGTCTCGGCGTCTTTTCACTCGTTTTTAATAATATTTTCCAGTTATCTGACCTTTTTCTTCTCGCTAACTGTTGGCCAGCTCTGTAAACTGGCTACATTTTCAATTGCCAGCGGCCAAATGGTAAAAAGAAAGGGCTAAGTAAAGGAGAGATGGCAAAGTAAAGACTCCATGCAGGCACTTGGGGAAAGAGTCTGATGAAATGATTAAATATTTCTTCCAAACTGAGCAGAAATGGCGAAAACATTGTTAATTTAATTAAGAATGTTTTACAATAGTGCTGGATTTTTAATAAATCTATTACAAAACTAATATAAAATTCCTTTACAAAGGTGTCTGAAAGTATGCAGTAATATATTTGGCGAAAATGCAAATTAGTGCATTTAATAGCCTACTTTTAGGCAGACTTTAAAATGCTTTTAAAACACTGGGTTACAAACTACTATATACTTTTTAAGGTTCTCTTTAATAATTTAAGTGTAATTCTCATAATGAACTCTCTGTTTTTCTGTGTGTATCTTGTTTAATTGGGAGCCAAGTAAGCTTTTTAAAGGACCAACAACTATACACTTAAGAGTGCTTAAAGCGGACTACAACGCCTCTTTTGCCTGTCTTCCCGCATAAATTTCGGGGCTCGTAGCACTTGCAGCCAAATTGAATTGCGTAAAACTAACCGCCGAATGCGCGCCGCACAATTAAGGTTGAGGTTTTATAGCCGCGCTGCTGTCGATGGGCGAAAAACCCATTCCCGTTTCCCCGGTAAAGTCTCCGAAATATCCCCGAACGCCCTGCCTTTCGGGGATCTGCGGGTGGCAGCTGTCAGTGCGTTAGTCAGTCGCTGTCAGTTCTCGGTTCCCCGGCTCCGTTTCGGTTTGCTTTGGTTTGGTTGGGCTTGCTGGCGGGGACAACACAACATCCCATCCCATTTTATCTCTCAAATGCCAAAAAACATATATATATAAACATATACACCTTGTGTGCATGCTAGCCCGATCGGTGAGCAGCCAAATAAGATTCCAAATGCAGGGGCATAAAACATATTCTGCCCCAAAATATTACACAAAACCGCATTGGGGGAAAGGGCAAAGGTTAGTTAGTTAGCTGAAGCACACGTATGCAAACTGCACACGAAAACGAATGCCATTTAATTGGTGGAATATAATCTCGAAGTACTGAATACCTAGGAATGCTATGCTATCCTAATGGTATAATATAAGAATAAACTCATGGAGAAATTAATCAAAAGTATCTAATTGTTTATTTTACAACATTAAAAAGCTTAGGTGTCTAAAAGTATGCAGCCATATATTTTAATTACACAGAAGCACAAGGAATTCATTGAGAAAGTTTATCCTTCTTTATTCACTGCACATTTTTGTGGCAGTGTTAATTAACGTAATTAACGTAATAAGCAACAATTTGGAACGAAATATAGGATAAATAAGATTATGCCAAAAAAAATCCTCGATTAGGGAATGCATTTCATATTTAGTACATGCAGTTTTTAACTAAATTCAGGAAAGCTATTTCCCTAATTTCGAAATATGTGCTTTCATTAGTTTTAAAAGCTAAAAAAACGTAAATAAAACATAAAATTAATGAAATTATAGTTTTCTGCCAACCAAAAGTCGATCCACGATACCCCAGGGAGTTCCCTGGATGGATTTTAAAAAGCCACAGCAACTAGCAGGAGCGCCAGGACAACGACCAGGACATCGAAAGGAGGTAGCAGGAGTTGCAGAAGGACAGGCAGCGATGCAAACGCTTTTTGGCCGCACAACAAAATTTGATTTGTATTTCTGTGGTTTACCTTTGCCCCCGCCTCGTCTCGCCGCATTTACCATTTACCATTTTCCATTTCCATTTTTCGAGTGGATTGGGAACAGCCCGGGAATGGGATTTCTGGCCGGGCATAGTGGTGTCAGTAGTGTCAGTGGCACCTGGACGCGGCTGCTGTCGTAGATGCTGAGGTTAAAATGTAAAATGCACAGAATGGATTGTGCGGCTAACCGGAACAATTAAGGAATTTTCCCCGGACCCAGGACCCCAAACCCATACCCAAATCCAAACTGTCCTCACGGAGCTGCAGTTACCAAATTACGAATGCCACATGGAACTGTCTGCCCCATTTGTCCAACCCCCCGTGTTACCCCCATTCTAGCCCACATCTGGGGCTCCTCAAAAATGATTAAGTAGATTGCAATGACTAAATTCTGGCCAAGAAGACGACAGGCTGATGACACGGCAACAGGACAGCGAAGACGTTCAAGGCGATACAATGGAAAATACACAGAGAAATCTGCAATGTATTTGGAATCTGTGGTAAAAAAAAATATTGAAAATATCACAAGACAATAATTAAGGTTACATTTTAAACTGAAAAGAGGGTTTCGATTACGAGGGAACTAGGGCATATAAATGACTTAAAAATATATCTAAAATAATGCAGCAATTTTTTGTAAGTCTGAAAATCGAATGGATTTATTCTAAATGAAGAAATGTTCATAGCATACTTTAAGACACCTTTATAAGATATTGCATTTAAGAGAAACAAAAATAAGCATAACTAACGAACATAGTTTAAATAGGATAAAGAATTTGATGGGCTTATAACTAAATGGTCAATACGCAAATTTGTTTTTGAATTATTTACAAGTCATTTATGATAATTACAAGGTAATTGTAAAAGCTAGTTAGTTTTTATCTAACTTTTTCACTCTCTTTTTTAGCGTGTAAGGGGCTGAATATATTGTCCTGTTGGCTTCTGTTTCTTGGCCAAATATGTCTTGCATACGAAATTTCCATAAGCCAGGCGATATGGCTTGTACACTTTCGCCTCGGCCATTTCATCGATATTAGTCAGTGGCTCCAGGAGAACCGAACTGCAACTCCGGTAATTTTTTGAGGGGTGAGTAGAGTCCGTGGCCCGGACTTTTACGTGTCTACCTCAACGTTGACGTTGGCACGGAAATAATTGAAAATACGTGTTTGGGTTTTTGCGGACAGCGGCATTTGCTTGCCAACAAAAACAACAAGGAGTGGACCGACCGACCGACCTGGCTAAAAAGGACCGCTCCCAAACCGATTTCCACCATCCGCTTTGGGCCAAAAGCGGCGACTTGGCCACATTTCTGTTTGACAAATTTCACTTCAGCCTCGGCCCAGGCATAATAAATTTTGTAATTTCTTCAAATGAATTTTGAAAATCAACAAAATAGCATAAGGCTTTTGCGGACGGCAAAAGTGGCGGTTGATGATGGTGGGTTAGTATCCCCATTATCAAAATGAGCCAACAATTTGTGACTGCCAGACTAAAAAAGGGGAAGCCCCCTTTCGGTTTGAGTCCCACATTTTCTTTGGAAATTGAAACTTTTGATGGAAACTCCAAAACAATCGATGGAAAATTGAGCTGTAGATGGATATTAATGGGTTTTCCCTCATGAATCAAACGGTAAACAAACGGTATTGTTAAGGCAAATTATAGTCAGAACAATACATAGTTTATTGAATAGTACAGTTGAAATTATGTTTATTCTTAAAGGAGACTAGAATTTTTAAAATATACGTCAGATTATGGACATATTTCAGATTTTTTGAGGATTTTTATGGGGTTTTTCGGTAATGATCAATACGTTTATTAACTCAATGATGATTATCATAATAATAATTATAATCTTTCATACCGTTTGTGAATATTATCATATTTTTGTATTTATTTTTGATTACTCTGTTTTTCATTAAAGTCATTGCCTCACTTGGCTTAAAGACACGGCCCATCGAATTGCGGCAAAAAAAATTTAATTACCACAGAAGGGACTGAAAAAGCGATAAGCCAAAGTAGGGGAAAACTCTTTTTGGATGGAAATTAGCTGGCAGAGAAAATCAATTAGCTGCCTACGAAAAAATGCACATAGAAATAAAAATAGCAAGATAAACAAAGGGCCCTGGATTTTCAGATGATGGGATGGGCTTTTCAATGTGTCTCGGGCTCTTAAATCAATAAATCATCTGCAAGCAAATTAGTTGGGTGACGGTTGTGGGTGGATAAATAAAAAAAAGTGAAGAGAGGAGAGGAGAAAAGGGGTGGTGGGTCAAAAGACCGACCATTAGTCTTGCTTGGACACGGCTCGACCCAAGTTGTCCTTGCCAGCTCTCTAACCCTCAAGATTTTTATTCTTCTTCCGGCCGATTCGCAGGCTAAAACCACGTGATTGGCTTTTAGAAAATATATCCAATCCAAAACCCCCCCCCCAACCCCCACCCGGCATGGCCAAATGAAAACCATTATATTCATGCGCAACAAAAGCTGAGTTCCTGCGACGAAGGACGAAGGACGAACATAAAAAATTCATTAAAAGTAATAAACTAATTCCATTCGATCCTATTAAAAATCATTTTCGAATTAAGGATATTTGCATATCCTTAATAAAGTTTTACCGGACACAAAAGCCGATTGCTGCGGGGACGAGTGCCGGGTCCTTTGTGACATTTTGCTCAGACAAGTGGATGAGCCCAGTGCCTTTTTCCCCACCTGCCTGCGCCATCATCATCAGCGCCTTTGGTGGTTGATGCCCTGCTGATGAGCCGAAGGACTCCCAGGACTCTAAGGGAAAATCTTGTTTTTATTTGTTTGTTTACCGTCCGCAAAATGAACGTCAGAAGTGGGAAGGGCGGGCCGGGGCGGGGGGGTAGGTGGTTTCTATATTTAAATTTTATCACAAGGACCCCTGATTGCCTTCGGATTTGCTGGCCGAGGACACTTTTTAGCTCACAGCTGCCAGGACTCATCAATCAGCTGCAGACTAATTACATAATCTCCTCTTGATTATGTGGATGCTGCCGTTGTTGTTGTTGTTGTTTTTTGGTGGGGCAAATGGAACTTGTTGAGTGAAGCATGGCGCAAAACGTCGCAGGACATCAGTGGCAGCCACAAAAGCTGAAACGCAAAACCTTTGCTTTTCCAGCTAATCTTTGGTGCTCTTAGCATGTGGAAAGCGATTGAAAATGGGGTGCAAATAAAATCAGGTCTGCTTTTTGGAAAGGGATTTAAGGTTGGTCCTTAAGGCTTGTCCTTTGTGACCCAATTTGACATTTAACAATTGTAATTTAAATCATTTTTTTTTTAAATTACGATAGGCTTCTTATCGAGATCATAAGATAATCATAAGTTAGTGACTCGAAATATGGTTGCATACTTTTAGACACCTTTAAAACAGATTTCAAAAGATTTCACAATTTTTCATTTTTTAAAAGAATATTAAAAAGTTAACTAATGGACAAATCATTCGGAAACCCAGATATAAATCTATAACACAACATTCATTTATTGATCTCGATGAGAAGCCTAAGTTAGTGACTCGAAATATGGTTGCATACTTTTAGACACCTTTATAACAGATTTTAAAAGATTTCCTCATTTTTCATTTCTTACAAGTATATTAAAAAGTTAACTAATGGACAAATTATGCGGAAACCCAGTTATACATCTCTAACACAACCCTTTTTTTTAATTTATTGCATTTCCCTAGCTATTTAGTTATTTTCATCTAAATTTTCCCTTGAACTATATGCACATAAAACTAGCATTACCATAATTTAAGCACCATTCTTTCATATCCCATAACCCAGCAGAAAACTTTAATACTTTGGAATATTCGCGCCGTTTCGGATGAAAGTTGCCGATGGTGAAAGTTGGATGGGTTTGGCGGTTATAATGCCTCTGGTGACCTTGATCCGTGTACCAAAGCAAAGTTTCCGCTTTCCTCTGGATTTGTTTTTGCTACGCATTTAATGAGCTGCTGCAACAACAACAACAACAAGAGCGATAACAACAAGTCGAAGAAGAACAACAACAAAACTTCGAAATGACCTTGACACTGGGAAAAGTAACTGTAAAAGAAAAATCCCAAAGAACTTTGCGTATGGCGGCCAGCAACTAAACTTTAAGGCGTGCCAAAAACCCCTTCCATACCGCCCACCGCCACGCCCCCTTTGCCGTAACTTCTCTATTGGTGGGAAAGAGAGAGGCTGCGAAACGTGCGAGCGGGATGGTGCGTTGAGCGGAAACTTTGTTCTAAAGTTGGGCAAGTAAAAATTAAACTTACGCCAGTTTTAAGCAAAATTTTATACAATATCACTAAAAGTGCCGACGAAGTCGCGTCGAGCATTGAACTTTGACCCGGAACTTTTGCTAGCCACAAGAAAAACTTCCTCAAACAGGACGTTCTCGATATAACTTACCCATACCATGTGAATTTTCGTATTGGAATGGGAATAAACGAAAGATTAGGTTAGGCTGGAGTTCTAGCTTTGAAAGTCTTTTAAGATTATGGAATGATTTAAAAAAACCTTTAAAAGTTTGGTATTGAAAAGAGAGCTTAAAAAAATATTATTTCTCCATGGGATCTTTCTTTCGACTTTGGATAAAATTTTGTTGCATACTTTTTCGGAATGAATTCGTCAGCCTTTCGACTTTGCATACTTTTAGACACCTAAGAAATTGGTTGCCAAAGGCAGACATTTTAAAATTATATAAGCCAATTAATAAATATTTAGCTAAATTGATTTAACAAAATTCCTTTAAAAGAGAACTAATACCGACTGACTTTGATTAGGGCATTTCATTAACCCCAAAACAGCTGCCATAATGGTAAAAGTGAAAGGCTTAAATTGTTCAGCTTCCTCTTCTTTCCCGTTTCCCGCCCATCTTTTTCTTATCCCAGTTTCGCTTCCCCATCGACTGCAAACTTTGTTTTGAGACAAAAGTTTCGTCTGGGATTCCCCGTTCTTACTATAAACTTTTCCCCCGCCATTTCATTCCAATCCGTTTCCCATCGTTCCATTTCCCAGTGTTCCCCCATTCGCTTTTCACCGAATTCGAGTTCAAAACCGAACCTACACCAAGCGAACAGCTGTTTGGCGATAGCGAAAAAACCGCTGATCAGCTGATTTCCATTTTGTACGCTTTAAAAACTTAAGCACACTCCCTTGGTTTCCCCATATTATTATTAGGCCGAACCGTCGCCAAAGTTCCCAACAACAACAAGAACAAACTTTTGACAATACCTAATTGCAAACTTTTTGATATCGCAGGGGTTGAGTTGGGGGTGTGTTCTGAGGGGCTGGGGCGCTTTAAAGAGTTGCGTGGCCCATTTTTTTGTTTTTGTCGTTATTTTGATTCTATGCTTGGGCTTAGACGCCGCCGCGAACAAAACAAGAACAGCAACAAAAATGATAACATTTAGTGCGTCGCAAAAGTTTCGCCACACTTTTTTTTTCATGTTTTCTTTTTTTTATATATATTTTGTTTTAAAACTTCTTCAACGGCGGCGACGACGACGGCGGCAATGGTTTTATAGACCTCAGAAGTTTTGTGTTTGTGTTTTTGAAAAGTTGTTCAATGTGCCTCAAACTCAACTCGGGCCAAAAACTCCTGAAAGTGGGCGGCCAAAGATAAGGGGGCGTGGGCTTGGAAAAGGGGTTTCCCGGGAAGAAAACCCAAAAAAATCAATAAAAGTCGTCGACTTTTCGGCAAGTGCGTAAACGTTGGGCTCGCAAAGTGTAGCCTAAAATTAAAGCGTTATTTTAATTTGACGGTGACTTTCAAAAATATCATACAATTTCACTTGGTTAAAACCAGTTATAATTTGGTTATAAACTAAGTAGGTTTCTCGAAAATTAAATTTTAACTGCTTATGTGTTTATAACGAAATATACAGAACCTAGTTCACTATGTATTTGTGAACAGGTATGGTATTACTACAAATTTGATGTATTATTCAACTATATATTATTATTTATTTTATCATTCAACATATTTTAAAGATAAAGGCTCATGATTTTTTAAAAATATGCATGAGTTACATTTTAAATTACATTACCTTTTTAAGCCAGTGCCATAAATATGTAAGAATATTGAAGAAAAAGTAAAGAACCCCATAATACTCACAACTTTGAAAGAAGAAGAATAAATGGCAAGTCCCAGGGGATCTACGGAACTCTATATAGACATATACAATGATAGAAAACATTTTTCGCATTTGAAACGGTTGTCCGAACTTCTTTCGACCACTTTTCCAGGTAAGATTTGAACTTGCTAGCCACCATGCATTATTGAACAAGTCGGTTAAGTGAATTCCCGGAAACTTCTCGGTGAAATGATATTTCGTGTATTCCCAAACTACAGATTCCGTTTCCATTTCCCGGCTGATCAATCACTTGATTGCAATTTTCCCATACACACTTGAGAAAAATCCTACATGTGCTCCCTGTGCACCCTTGAAGAACAAGAAGAATCAAAAAACTTACCCCAAAAACCATTGTCACATACATACATGGATTGTAAATCCCAGGAAAACGGCAAGGACTCGCCACTTAGCGACTAAAGCCGCTATGACAGCCTGTGGCTTGGCTTATATTTCATTCATGATGCCACCGCCGAATCGCCAAACCCCAGCGACAATTTTCAATAATTTACAAGGTTCCAAGGGGAGCTGCTCTGGATAAAAATCCGGGGCCCATGTCAGCAGTAGCTGACTGAGACTGTAAAAAAGAATGACAAATGATCGTGCAAGCATTTGGCAAATCCACGATTTCCATAATGAGGGGCACACGCGCACGCAGATAAATATTATGGCATAAAACACTTTGGCGGCGAAGGAAAACAAAAACGAGGACGCCACTTGGCGCATTATTTCATGAGGTCGTTACAGTCAACGCGTTCCGGTTTCGCCCTCGCCCCCCCCTTAGAAAACACCGTACACCTCCACAAAATGGACTTACTCCAAACATATAAATAACAACAGACGACCGACTCCAGACGATAAAGGTAGCGATGCCACTTGAAAAAAATTGAAATCATAATATAACATAAAATACCTAAAAAAGGATAGTTTATTAAGACACAGAAAATAGGGATTGATTTTATAGCATACTTTTATGCACCTTGCCCAGAGATTACTTATAAAAACCAGAGTTTTAATACAGTGAAATCTGGAGTATCGTAACCCCTTTAAAAGTGTCTAAAAAAAATTGAAATCATAATATTTTTGAAAATAAGTTGAAGACCTAAAAAAGGATAGTTTATTAAGAAACGGAAAATATGGATTTATTTTATAGCATACTTTTATGCACCTTGCCTAGAGATTTCTTATAAAAACAAGAGTTTTAATACAGTGAAATCTAGAGGATCGAAACCCCTTTAAAAGTGTCTAAAAGTTTTCTACAACAAAATTAAATGATCAATGGGTAAATGCCAATAGAGGGTTTCTTCTATTTTAAAATGATTTCAATTATATCTTATAATATTATAATATACACAACATAAACATATAATATAGTATGATATAACAGCTCGCATTTCCAATGGGTAAATGCAGAAAGATATAGCTAAGTTGGCCCGAAAGTAATACATTTTCCTTGTATATTTTCCTTATAATACCTATTCCCCTGATCTTTTTCAGTGTAGAGTCGAAGGAAGCGAACTGCGTAAATAATGCCACCTGTGCTGTGCCTTCGATGTGGATCCGAATGTGAGGCTGGTTGGAGTGGGATCGCGATGGGAAGGTGAAATTGGGTGGAGTGACGAAGGAGCTCTCGTTTGGCACAACCGCTTGACAAAATTATGACTTTACTTACAAGAAAACATTAAAGTTTAACATTAAATGGCATGTCATTTGGGACGAAACACGGCGAAGCAGGACGAAACTCCGCCAGCACACATGACTAACGGCATGTCAGGACCACATGCGAATCCATGCGGTTATGTCCTTCCCCTCTTGTGTCTCTGTGTGTGTGTGTCTTTTAAATGGTTTTCCTTCACATCATCAAATTCGACTAAATTGCATTTCCAGCTGGCTGTTCGAACTACGATTGGCAACTACAAACTTCAGCGCGGGTCTGAGAAATTGGCTTTATGGGTGCCATTGACAGGTGGGAACATATATGTATTCTCGGATCCTTGAGGGGGATCTTTGCATAGAGAAAATGCACAACAAGAAAATGGTATATACATCAAATAATTAAAAGAGAGTGCAATAAAATTAACTCTTTAATAGTCAAAGTTAGCTATATAGATATAATGCGTTCCAAACATGGAACTTCAACATTAAAACCACACAGTTTATTTTAATATAAGTCGTTGCCTAGTTTAACCCTCGGATTTTGCCCATCTATTGATTGATGCCAGTTCAATCAGAAGGACATTCAACAAAAACTTATCTAATTATGAGCAATAGGCATATAAATAAGGAAACTGCACAGGAAAAAATTGAATGGCTGCGGGTATTACATTGATTACCTCCTATTTAATAATATAAGTTATAAGTTATTTAAAGTTCTGTTAAAAGGTTTTTTTTTACCAATTAACCTATTATTCGCTTTTATTAAAGAATAAAATCAAATAAAACCTAAGCTCCTTTTAGGATTAAGCCAGAATTATATATATTCTTAAGTTCTGATACAGATAGATTAATTTCACGAATATGTTTCGATCTTATTAAACATTCATATTAACATTTTGTCCGTGTAGTTATATTTGGTAGAGCCGTTGTTGTTGCACTAATTGTTTTATGCATGGCAAAACGCCATAAGGTCATAAATACAATAAGTCAGTTTGGGGAAGATATACGACTTATGGGGGGCGTAGAAGCAGGAGGAGATTCTAGAGGGGGGGCGGGGCGGCTGGCAGCGACATCGGCTAAAGGCAAGGCGCTCATTAGGATAATTGCAGGCAATTAACTAAATTGCCGCCGCATTTGTCGCTCCTCGCTACTCGCGCATCCAAAATGGGAGCTCGGATCGGGGATTTGGATTGGGTTTCTTCCTCCGGCTGGCGAGGATGGGCGACACTTGGCGCTAGCACAAATTATGGCTCATAATTCGCGACAGGGTAGTGTGACAAGCCACCCGAAAATACACCACCACCATAACCACCACCCCGTTCGAAATTTGAAACAGTTTTGCCCTTTGTATGCCACAACACGTCGATTTCGATGTCCTCATTCTCTCTCAACAAGACATTTTGCAGCCGCTTTAGTGCGTTTTAATTAGCTGCCATCATCCAAGGTAACGCCAAGGATGTAGAACTGGGAACTGGGAGCTGGGAGCTGGGAGCTGGGATCTGGAGAGGCGGCACGTTCCGGTGGCGACCGCCGTTCCGTCCGTGATTAGATGACCGCTGAATTGGTAATCAATGCCGCTACGCTCGACGGGCTTAATAAAAGCGTACGTGACGCCTGGAACTAAGACTTTTCGCACACACTTTGCCCTCGCAGCGCGTGCACTGGGAAAAAAATCTATACTAACATTAAGAGTACACAGAGAAAATTCTGGCGTTATCATCTGAGTTGAAAATGTTCTTAAAAATAGAACGACATTTTTAAGAACGAATGCTCTCAATTTAAGAACGAATGTTCTCAATTCAAGAACAATGTTCTCAATTCAAGAACAATGTTCTTGGATAGTTTTCTCTGTGTATACAAAATATCCAGAAACACTTTGAAATTTGGTTTTAAAAAGAAATTCTATGACAAAGTGACAAAAATATAATTTTTAAACATATATTTCTCGTCTGTAAACATTATCTTTCAAAATATTACTAGAAGTCTTTTATAAGTGTCCAAAAGTATGCAACTATAAGTTCAATATCAAAGATTATTTTTAAGAACCCTTCAAAACATGGTTCTATATCAATGTGTGCTGCATTACTTAAAGTTTCCACGATTTCTTACAGTGCAACTGGACGTGTCTGATAATGAAATCATTTCCTTTTGCTCTTTTCAAGTTTTCACCAGGATTATCAGCAGCGAACGAGGGACCAAGGCAATCCGAATCGCAATCCCAGATACCAGTCACCAGTCAGTAGTTCCTGGAGTCCAGAATCGCACCTTGGGCTTCTGGTGCATGATCGCATTAAGTTCGGTTCGTGCCGAATGCTCCGTGTGTTTTTGTGTGTTCGTGCTCCACTTGGCAACGATTGCCAGCGGAATGCCAAATTAGTCTTTGTGCTCCCCCCAACTACTGCATATATAAAGTATAACATCCCTCTAAGACAAAGGAGGAAATGTAATCCATAAGGCAATAAGGCCAACTATTGGTACTAGCAATACCAGTAATTTCACTTCTTTAATTTAATTCCTGAAAAGAATATTCCTTTGCTACGTATCATATGTTACATATATCTTTCTATTAAATATTTTGTTGCATATTTTTAGGCGACATTTAAATAAGTAGAGATTTTCAAGACCGCATAATTACAGTTTTAAGTTTACTTCAATTTGTAATGGATAGTAAAATAATGTATATGGTAGAATGTAGAATTTTTTATAGTTATTTTAAATATAACAGTTGGCAAAATAAAAACCTTTTTTAATGAGATCAACTCTACAAGTTTTGATGTTAGCCCCCACACACATAATGCCTTTTGTGACAAACAGGATAACTTTGCAACTTTGATTAAAATAAAATTGCATGCGATTGCGGAATGTTATATGTTTAATTTCATTATACGCCTTATATTATTTTTGTTGGCTACAAATCAACTAAATGGATATGAAAACAGGAGTGGGTGGTATATATACACAGTATGATGATGGCAGGCTAAGCCCGAAAACGGCATCGATTTATCTGTTCTATTGGGTTCGGGGATTCGGTGGAGGATGATGATGGTGTGATGGGGGAGGAGAACCTACTATGATTTCACACACACGTCAGAGCGGAAGGACACCCCTTAACCCCTGACTTCCCAGGGGGGGGGGTGTAGATCCTATGTACCATACGCGTGGATTGTACATAAGAGCGAGACCTATACAGATGTGGGTGGAGCCTCCGAATGGCCAGGATAAATGTGTGTGGGTGGGTGTCGCATGTGTGTGGGTGTCGCACTGATGTGTCCAATCAGAATCGAGACACACACACCCAATGTCGGGACTTTGGAGATCCCTCTTTCTCTCAGTTCGTCCTTCTCTCTCTCACTCTCTCTCTCTCTCTCTCTCCATATGCCGCAGGATATGTTTGTGTGAATGACAAAAAAAAACACACTCACACACACACAAAAAAATAAAAAATAGAGGATGGCAAGAAGAAGGTTGCCGAGGGGTCCAAAAATAGGAGGAACGAAAAGAGAAACGAACTGGGGACCCAGTCAGCTAGAAATCAACAAAAGCCTGTCAGGATAATGGGTATAACAGGGGGGGGGGGGGGGGGTTCGGCGGGAGAAAAGCTGGAAAAGAAACGAAAAATTGTTAAGCAGCTGGAAAAACCAACAAGCGAATGTGGATAACACTGATGGCAATGCAGCTCAAGTGGCAGAAATGGAAATGGAGATGGAAATGAGAAATGCAGTCGGCAGATGGAACCCACTGCTACAAGGATAATATACATATATGCACACAGCTGGAGGTGGAATGGATCCTACTTGTCTGGCAACTTGAAGTGCGGGGGAAAAATATAAGAAAATAAAACCTGATATGATTGGCCTCTTCATGGGATTCACTCAACTGAGTATTTGCATATGCATCGCCCCAATCTAAACAATATGTAAAAGTCCTGCGATTGAAGATTCCATTCTTAATGTACATTGTACATACATACTTTTCAATTAGAAGTTATGAAAAATGATTAACCGAAATGAATAGGTATATTTATGTTTATATTATATTTCCAATTAGTTTTAAAGGTAAGTACAAACACACAGATTTCCTAAAATTACATTTTAGAATTTCTTTTGTTTTCTAAAAGTTATGGAAATACCCTTCCCCTTAAAAGCTTCATAATCTTGTGCCTAAATTTCTAAATTCTTCATCTAAGGACATCATTTGGCGCAGGACATCGTTTAGCGACCGCCCACATTAAAAAGTGTCTCACCTTCGAGCAGTCCAAATGGCGCATCAAGAATTTCCAAGGATTCAAGCTTTGGTTATGACCTCCTCAAAAATCTTTTCGGGAGGGGAAATCACACTCACCATGCGATAACAAGAGCGTGGCTGCGTTTTTATAGCTTTCCACAGAATGTGCTAACATTGGGTATATTGACTAGCAAATGTAATTTGGCATTCAAAATTAAAACACACCAAAATTCCAGTTTAGTGTTAAATATTAAAGTAGCACAATTTTGGAGGTTTCCTTCCTTAAAATCGATTTCCAAATGATCAAGTTATGAACTCTAGAATTCCACTCTAGGGTTTAGTATCATCCGTCAACAAACTTACTAACAAACAGTATACAGTTTTAGAAAATTATAGAAACGTTTTTGAGATAAGCCACTTTAAAATTGAAATTAGATTGACAAAGTGATGAGTCTATAAGTCAAGTTTAAGCTCACCTTCCTGTAAAGTGTAAGAAAAAAAAATGTAATGCAGATTTCTAAAGTATACCCCGTAAATTTTTTGAAATATACCATAATATGTATCTTTTATTTTTACTATATCCTTTTTTATATATTATATTTTAAGATAAAATGTATTTTTTAGCATAAAGCATTAAAAAATGAAAAAAAAAATTTGATTTAAGAGCATTCACAATTCGCTGTAACTGGCAATGTGCCATTATTTTCCCCGCTACTTTCGCACTTCCATCTGCATTGAAGGGTGCGAACTTTGTCACTCCGTTAACGTCAAGGCCATGAATACATCAGAGCTCCATTCACCACCCACCCAATGCCCCCCACCCACTGGCACTGCGATTCCAATTGGAGCCTTTCGTTCTCGTTGGAGTCTGCAATTGGGAGTTGGTTTTGTCAGGGGTGTGGGATTTTTTTAGGGGTTTTGTGCGGATTGCACAAATGCCATGTCTCCATGTTTACCATCATTTGAACCCGAAAAATATTTCACACCTATGCACACACGTAGAGGAAAGGATGTACATATATGTACAAACATACCTGCGAAACTTACAGTAGCGACTAAGATAGTAGCACTAAGGGTTTTAATGTAATGTAATAGATTGGTACACAACATTTAATATGTGTTCCTTTAACATATATTATTTTAATTGTAATATAATTTACTTACATTGTTTTAGGAAAATAGAGTGAAAGTGTATACTAGATTCGTCGGAAAGTAGAAAGAAGAAACCGTTTCCGACCCTATAAAGTATATATATATTTTTTATCAGGATCAATGCCATGTCCGTCCGTATGAAAGCTAGAAAGTCGGGACTTGGCAGGTAGATTCTTGTTTCAAGTTTTTTTTCGGCAGGGTGCCACGCCCACCCTAACGCCCAAAAACGCCCATTACGCTAAAACCCGTAAAGCACCCACATTTTTTAATATTTTCAAAAAATTTAAATGAGATTATGATTTGATTATTAATATCCAACTACATACCCAACATTTTTCTAATCGACCCATTCATTAAAAAGTTATAAGCACATAAAGTGTGCAATCTTGGGAACAGATGCTTTGCTCCTCGTATATCTCAGTACACTTAGCTGAGCATCGACTATAGCGTTCTGTCTTTTTTTCTTTAAATGGTAATCAACAAAAGTGTAATTAAAAATTGGATGTCCTAAAAATGTTGAGTTATTTTTTGGTATATATTTTTATAGTACTATTATATTGAGCCCTGCTGTGTATGTGTGCTTCAGTGGATTGCTCGTTTGGCTGTCACTTTGCGCTGGCACTTTGCAGTTCGCAGCGCTCGTTGAAATTCATTATGGCAAGGCAAAGAGAAGCGGTTGTCATCGAGCGGAAGAGGTCTTCGCTGGGCTGAGGGGGCGGAGTGGGCGGACAAAAGGCGGCGTGACAAACGTAACGTAACGGAAGACAACAGACGGACCCGTGTGACTGAAGCAGACATGCGGATAAAAAGGAACGGAAAGGAAACGGACCGCTGTTACCCATCACTGCTCCTTTACACTCATTATACCCATATGACACGGTCCCAAAAATTAACCAATGGCACTGCTTGTACACTGCTTACTTTCGCCAGAAGCAGTGCAGCTTTGGCGAGTTCTTAGGAAAACGACGTATTTAGAATTAAGAATTTCAATTAAAACCAAAAAATTCCACTTTGCTGGCTTGACACTGCCTTAAGTTTGCCCAAAACAATCAGCACTGATTATTTTTGTGATCACTGCTTGTTAAAAATTAAAATTAAATACAGGTTAAGTGATCTTAAAGTTTGCCAGAACTTCTTTTACCATAGTTTTCTATCAGAAATATTTAAAATTTAATTTCTAAAAAAGCTATATCTCATCCGTGACATACAGGCATACATCACGACAATGCCGCTTCTTTTTGGAGCGGCTCCATGTCTAAATGTCGACGACAGGCCATTTTCTATAACTTATCTGATTTTAATTGCTTCAAACATGTGCGTGCCACATCATTGTGCTTTTCCCCACACCCACACACCCACTCGCACATCTGTCTCTCCATCGTATATATTCTATACATATAGATATAAGTGTGTCTGTGTGTGTCTAGAGCATCCTTTTTGGCGCTGTCAACATTATTTCACGTTGGGAAAATCGGAGAACAGGAGCTGGGAAATAGTCGCCAAACGCTCACGTCGTCACTCCAGACAAGTTGATGACCTCCACTACCCAACTTATCCCCCACCAGCTCCAGAATCGCTTTTGTCCTTCGTCCTCCGCCAACGAAGTGTCTCTCATGTGAGCTTGTTTATCTCGCCAGCTCTCTAGCTGCTGGCTTCTTTTTATGAGCTTTGTCGGGCTTTGATGTTAATTACCCTGTAACAACGCGACGTCTTCCTCTGTCCACCCACCCCGACCAGAAAAAATACACCCTCACACTCTGTTCTTCAGTTTTGGTAAACAAAACAGCAGCCATTCTGCACTCCACTCCCCAAAAATGGTTCTATTTATATGTATGTGTGTGTGTGTGGGCCACCGAGCTGCCCGAGATTATCTCCAAGGACCTATAAATCCAGTCATTAAAGTCAAAGTCACAAGACGCTGCTGCCTTATCAGCTGCAGGGGAAAATTTCGAGAGAAAATCCCCACACCAGCTTTGGCTTTATAATAAAATTAAGTAAAATTCTCAAACACACGAGCCAGCTGAGGGAATTTCCTTTGTGGCGGTCCTTGAGAGTCGCATTACCCCCAGAAAAAACAAAAAGTCTTTATGGCATATGGTTGCACCTGTCCTTCTGTTTAAAGTCAAATATTGAACTTGGGAAATATAGTGGAGTTCCCTTCGATGAACCTGGCAAATGGCTTTATTAACCAATCATTTTGGCGAGACTTCCAAATTGCAGCAGTGAAGACGATGCAATGGGGGATAAATCTGGTAACTCATGCAGCCAAACTTATAGAGTATAAATATTTTATAAGACTAATATATAGTCAAAGTAATGAGTTTACAGTAGAATGTGACAGAATTCAACTCCAGGCTTTGATACTAATTTCTTTTTGATATTTGCCTATGGTTCTTTATTGTTTTAAATTCACACATTTACTTTAAAGCTGTTCCATTTACATCTTAAGATAATAATAATAATAATGTGTTATGGATTTCTTCCTTAAAAAGAATATTGTTGAACATCTTAAATAACAATTCAGTTGGTAATGTCCTTAGTACTATCTACAAAATCCACATTTCCAATGGGTTCTTCTACTTCGAACCCATTCCTTTTCTTTTGGCCATGTGAGTGGCGTCAGCTGCCATTGACCAAATAAAATCAGGGACCCGAAGGCCTCGCAAATCTCTCGCGATAGCTATCGACAGCAATCGAAATGAGTAAAGGGCATGAGTTATTTATGGCTTTTAAGTGACAGCCAGATCTGCTCCAAATCGGAATCGGCAAGAAGAATCCCAATACCAATACCAATACCCATTCCCATTCCCATCCCGAGCTGTCATCTTACATATGGAGATTTATTTCAGCTGCTAAGCGCATTTGTAAGCATTTTTAATAGAGTCCAAGTTCCAGATAGCCGGGACTCGAACAAGACGGTGGGGTGGTTCAACTACAGTGGGTTAAAGTGGCCAAGTGGAGTGAAGTGGGTGCGTTAGGCCTCCGGCAGTCAACAAATTTGGCTCAGATTTAACGTCGAGATTGTCGCATAACAAGATTTTTGCGGACACCCCATAAGCACACCAAGTTTTGGGTGTTCTTGGGAAGTGCTACAATTTCTTGAACCATTTTAAAGGTCATGCTTAAAGGTGTTTACATAAAAATTATTCATAATGATTTACAATAATTTCTATCTCTTGACATTTTTTTTAAATTTAAAACCTCTGTTAAGCATTGAAAACTTGTTGACTAATTCAACATTACTTAATATTTATATTGGATTTAGAAATTGTAACAGAAAAACGCAAATTTTGGGTTACATTGCCAAAATAATCACTTAAAACGGTGTCTAAAAATATGCAGTAAAAAATTCGTCTTTTGAAAAATCTTTATCGGACTTCCTAGTTTCAAAAAATTTGTTGCATACTTTTAGACACTATTTAAACTGATTTAAAAAACCAATTGATTTTAGTTGCACTTTTGCATGTATATAAGGTTCTCCAATTTTTTCTCTTATTTTTTCTTGGTTCTACAAATATCTCGCAGTCGAAGAACTGGGCTAAGGCATTTTAAGTGGTTTTTTAGCTTCTGCGTGACTTTAATGCCGGATGGGCGTTCGGAATTAACTTGGTTAGTGAGTGGAATGGAATGGTTTGGACGGGGTGCTCCAGTGGCAGTTGTGATTTCACTAATTTGTCGTCGTGTTGACTGTCAAATTGGATGCCATGTGTGGGTGTCATTAATGCCAACCCCCGAGAATGAAACGCAGAGACACGGAGACACAGAGACGACTCATTAATGCCACTCATCAAAACTATAACGAATGTTGAAGGGTCCATCCCTTCCCAAAGCCCCGGCCATCCCAAATCGGTCTATGGCCCCACATCAGCCCCTTTTCGAAATGCGTGAGAGACACATGAATATATCCTGGCTGGCACTATAAATTTGGGTTAGGTTTACCCCACAAAAAGCGACACAGACACAGACGGCGGGAAAATGTGTGTTTTTGTGCTGATGACGCTGCTGATGGCATTTGTCGCCGTTCTTTGGCCATTTCCATTCCAATTCCACTCCGTCGTCCTTCGTCCTTCGTCCTTTTCGCCCCGTCAAATAGGCATTCAGCTATTTTCGCGTAAATTGCTGCTAATTTTGTTTATCGCAGGACAATTATCCAAGCGAACGAACTGACAAATGAGCCGCACACTTGCCGCCCCCAAACACATACTCACACAACCTCTCGAAGGACATGTGTGTGTGTGTGTGGAAAACCTTTGTTTCGGAATTGAAGCCCGCAGAGTATCAATACTTTGGGTAACCGATGTTCCCATGCTAAAATTAGTTCATTCATAAGCTAAACAAATATAAAACAAAAAAATATTATAATTTTAAAAATCCCAAAGCCCGTTTTAAAATCTTAATATGGCACTTCCCACATATTTTTTAATAGTAGGCTAAAACTAGCTATTAAAGAAATCATTTTTTAAAAATTACCTATATTATTATAAACATAAAAAGAGGTTTTCCGCATATTTTAGAATTTAAACAATTTTTTTGCACCTAAAAATCTCAAACATATTGCAATTGTGTGAATATATCAAGTGGCACTGCAACAAATTAGTTCATTTATTAGCTAAACAAATATAAAACAAAAAACTTATTATAATTTTAAAAATCCCAAAGCCCGTTTTAAAATCTTAATATGGCACTTCCCACATATTTTTTAATAGTAGGCTAAAACTAGCTATTAAAGAAATCATTTTTTAAAAATTACCCATATTATTATTAACATAAAAAGAGGTTTTCCGCATAATTTAGAATTTAAACAATTTTTTTCCACTTAAAACTCCCAAACATATTGCGATTGTATGAATATACCAAGTGGCACTGCAACAAATTAGTTATTAGCTAAACAAATATAAAACAAAAAAATATTATAATTTTAAAAATCCCAAAGCCCGTTTAAAAATCTTAATATGGCACTTCCCACATATTTTTTAATAGTAGGCTAAGACTAGCTATTAAAAAAATCAATTTTTTTAAATTACCTTTAATATTATAAACATAAAATGGGGTTTTCCGCATATTTTAGAGTTTAAACATTTTTTTTTCCACCTAAAATTCCCAAACATATTGCAATTGTGTGAATATATCAAGTGGCACTGCAACAATAAGTAGACCTTCCCCGCACCTTTTTCATACCCCTGCCCCCAAGAATTTCTACCAGCCGTTTAACACTAACTAAGCCGCTTACTTTCCCAGCGACTTTCTAATACAACAAAAGGAAAGCGGTCCGAAAAAAAAGAAAAGAAAAATAATGCCCTGTGTCCCTGGAAGCACAAGGTATAAAAAAATAGAAGGTGGTGGTGGTTGCAGGGGCGACCAAGTTAAGAAATCAAACAGCCGACATAAATAACATTTTAATTTAAATACGGCAGGACACGACAATATTTTTTTGCCGTTAAGGTAAGCAGAAGGTACAACAATAACAACGATGGGGACAACAAGGACAGCGGGCAAAAAAAAAAAATACATATTTAAACAGGATCTCGCCCGAGAAGCAAACAAAATTAAACAGCACAATAAGCAGATGGGGCGGTTGGAGGGTGGGGAAAGCGCAGTCAACAGTGGGGAAGTAAATTTTATTTTAAAATAAATTTATCGCCTTATCCGTTGTCCACGGCAGCCGCGGCAGGAATATCAGGAACAGAAAACTGAAACAGGAACAGCGCCAGAGTCAAGTTCTGCCATATCCTTACAGAGGGTATTACGACGTGTTCACTGCATTGCAATCTTAATGCATTCGTTTTTATTAAGGTGTAAAAAATATTTTTTAATAATATTGGACTTCTTAAAACTTTAGCATAACGAGTTTTCATAATAATCTTACAACTTTATAAAAAAATACTTGAGGAAAAATGATAATACCAATAAAAATTATAGTATTTTTAAAAATACGTTTTGGATTAACAATAAGAAAAGAGGATTAAAGGTAAGAATTTAAAAAAAGGAATGATATTATTAAATATTTTTGGAACATTTAATGCATTTAATACACTTATTATAGTACATGAATCCATTTAACCTTTTTTTTTTTTTTAGAATATTTCTTTTGTGTTAAGTTAAGTTTTAGTGGTTCGTAAGAAAAGGCTAAAGATATATAAACCTTTCTTAACCAATGATATCTTTGGATTAGCTATATTAGAATAAAGGAAAAAGTAGAGCACTCGATAAAAAGTATCTTGGTTTTAAGGATATTTTTGTATCAGCTATAATAAAAACGTAAAAAGAATAGTATACTTATTTTGATGATATTTTTGGTATCAGTTATATTCAAAACGTTGAAAGTGGAGTATACGAAATAACGTTTCTTGATTTTGATGATATTTTTGGGATCAGTTATATTAAAACGTAAAGAGAAGGCATAAAATAAAACGTTTCTTAACTTTCATAATATTTTTTGGATAACCTATATTAAAAACGTAAAACTAGAGCATACTATTAAACGTTTCTTGATTTTAATGATATTTTTTGGATCATCTATTTTAAAAACGTAAAGCGACTTAGTGTTTTTTGATTTTGATGATATTTTTTGGATCGGCTACACTTAAAACGTGAAAGGTAGAGCATACGATAAAACGTTTCCTGATTTTTAGAATATTTCTCGTTTTGCTTCCTTTGGCTTGGCTGCAGTGCCCCATAGCGGCTATTGCCGGACAGCCAAGGAACACATGAGACCGGGAGGTGGGATGCGAAAGTGGGCGGGGAAGTGGGATGGCAACTGCCACCCGCTGGCAGCTGGACAAGGACGAGGACGAGGACACCGACACGGATGTGGACTGCGGACTGCGGATGCGGATGCCAGAGCGGAGTCCCAGCACGAGAGCTTCATTTGAACGAAATGAAATCATAATGAGATTTTTGCGTTCGTTTTTTGTCGCCGCAGAGGGAGAAAAGATGCCTGGGAATGAAAACGGCAATGGGAATGGGAATGGGATTGGGGATTGGGAATGGTAATGGGATGGTTTGCTTTGGTTTGGTCTGGTTTGAGGGTAGTGCCAACCGACGGAAGCAGCAATTGCCATTGCCATTGCCATGACCATGGCATCGCGTAATGACAAAAATTCATAATTGGATAAAGAAGCGGACGTGTGCTGTCCCATCCATAAAACGCAAGCCGAGATTGAAATTCAAGAGCTTTTAAAGTGAACCAGCTTAGGTATTAGCCTCGCCAAATGGCCAATAAATTGTACAAGTACTTGTCAAACGAAAATAAGAAATATATTTGAAAGGATTTTAAAGATTAGGTAAGACATCATTTCACTGCATAGATAAAATGCTAAAGATAATTTTTACAATTTATTCTTTTAATATAATATAAATACTGTTTAAGGTGTTTCGGCTCATTACATAATCGCCATATTATGCCCATTAATGGCTTCCCTTATTCTCATTAACATCAATTAAAGCCTAATCAAATATGTGGCCCTCGTAACTGTTGATTCCTTGACATGCCAACGAATATTTGATGGTAAATCAAACCAAATTGCCGCTCATAAACCACAATTTAATGGGATACCCAGTCTCCTGGACTGCGTAGCCCCCTTTTTTTGGCCTTATGGCAATTGTGCACTTGATTGTTAGCGGCTTGTTGGGCAGCCAACAGGGCGGATCATCCCAGACCGCAATACCCATACCGCCTGCCATATGGCCAACAATATGGTTGTTGGCTGTTGTCGGTTGTTCGCCGCTGGTTGTTGGCCAATTGTTGTGATTGTTGGCAATGCAAAATGCCAGGCATTCGGATGCACTGGCGCGTAATCCGCAGCCGGCAATCGAGAGAACGACTTGAGAATTCACTTGACTCGAAATGAAAGAATCTGAAAAGAGCACAGCGAACCAATGGAAATAATATAAAGGTGGGCCTCCATGGCAAAAAAAAAAAACGGGAACGGTAGGGAAAAAAACAATCGCTTACAACACAAAAGCAACAATATATGTTGGCTTTTATTGTATATCCCAGAGATGAGCTCATTTAAATTTTGGTTTAATTATTTCTTTTTAAAGTTTAAAATTTTTATTTGGGATGAATTTTAGAACTATTTCTTTTTCGTAAAAATGCACTTGTTTCTAGACTTTTTGACCCACTTTCTTGACATTTTGAGCCTTCAAAGTGTTAAAATATTTATACAAATAAATTGATTCTAAAATAAAGCAATAAGAAACTATAAATATCAAATGAGTCACTTATATACATTAACCATCCAATGATATTTTAATTTAAAATATTTAAAAACCCATGCCAATATTCTGAAAATTTGATTAACCTATTTTTTTGATTGAGCCTACAAATAGGCTGTGATATGTTTCGTAAAAAGAAAGTCGAAAAACAATAATGCAAAGCATACTTTTAGACACCTTAGCTATTTTTCTATACTTTTCACATTTCTCATAAAAGTTCTTTTGTTTTACCCCCACTTGTTTTGAAATATTGTCCTTAAGAGGCTGTGTTTTGTGATGCATTCGATTTGTATTAAACCAAGCTGAATAACTAAATTTGCCACTGACATTTCGCATGTCTGCCGTTGGTAATTGTATTAACTACACATGTGCTGGAATATCGGGAGTGTGGAGCATCAGCTGCCACAACTAATTAACCGGGACCCACATGCATAGGCAAACTACGTTAATGGAGTGCGTAATGGGTTAATTTTGGCCTGGCAATTCCGCAACACCCACTCTTTTTGCGAAACACCCACACTCTTTCACTCGTTAGCCGTCTGTCAATGTTTGCACTTTTGTTTAGCAAGGACAGGAGGTTTGGGTGGTGGTTTAGTTGTGGGCGGTGGGTAGTGGGTGGTGGGTGGTGGGTGGTGCCTTCTCCAGTGAAACGTGGAACGTGTCGACGTCACAGTCAGCGGGAAAACCAAAAGTCGGATTCAGATTCTCATTCAGCGGCAAAGTCACCGCGTTGACGACAAGTTAATCACATCGTGTCCAATCAGGCGAGCTAATCCCTCTGACAGGCTTCGACATCCACATCCACATTCTCTGACTCTGAGAATCTGACTCCGAATCCTAAGCTGCTCTTTATTTTGATATTTTCCTAAACATACATACACTACCCATCAAAAGGGGAAAGTAGGTTGTATGTAATACTTTCTGAATCGAACTTCATATCAATATTTCCTGAAATTAAGACAGTCTAAGACAGTTTAAGACTATTTATATATTTAAGTCTTCGGTTTCGACAGTGAAATATACAAATAATCGGGGATGTCACACAAATCGCTGTGGTTCACTTTAGAATGCCTCTTTGTCGGCGCCTAAAAGTATGCAACACTATATTTTAAACTCAAAAGTACCATCGAATCGTTCAAAAACACGACTGAACTTTTTTCACTGCATACTTTTAGGCACCTAAAATGACATTCAAAAGAGATTTTTGAGAAAAAGTATCATAATATTAAGTACTTATTTTTTCCTTAGGATAGCGTATTCAAACTTCTTGGTAACTCGCCATAAACTCTCCCTGGGCTCTGATTATTATTACTATTATGGATGTAAACCTGGCAACATCTGCTGCATATCAATTTGTTGGCTCCGACTTGGAACGCTTAAACTGATCCATGTCAGGTCACCACGACCTAAGCCCATAGGAAAAGTTTTTTTTTTTATTTTGGGTTATTGGACTTAGGCGGATAAGTCCGTTCCGGACATTGGCAATTTGCATTTCCCGATTCAACATCATCGACATTTCCTAGTGGCCAATTATCGCTTAAGCTCTCTGTCCTGCTTCTGTTTTTTTTTCGGGTGGCTTTAAAGTTGAGATGGGCATGGAAAATCGGAGGGGGTGATGCTGGGCGACTTGGCCTGTTTAAAAATTCGTTTAAATTCCATTGCCGAAAGTGGCTTGTCCCTTGTTGGCAAAGTCAAAAGCAAAGTGGAGAGAAGTAAAGGCTGGGAAAATATGCAGCAACCGCGAAATTGAAATTTTGGCTTCGCCTGCCGCGGCGGCTTCTTGGCATTGTTGTGAAAAATCGGCGTTGGGATGGGTGCTCACCACCTGATCCTAAGTAAATACCAGGACAAGCCGGGCGGCAGCCAAAAAGGACACCCAGATATCCATGCATGTGACTGGATATTTATATTCCCTTTTCCTGCTTTTATTTTTTTTTTTTTTTTTTTTTTGGATATTATGCCTCGCGAGTTGGCTTTTCTTTTTAATTAAATGAAACCAGAGGAATTGACCCAAAACGCAGAATAAATAAATATTTACGGAAGGGATGAGGATTTTTTCTCCTCATCCTCCTTCTGAGCATCTGTTGTTCCATGTTTGCCGCTTGTTTTTGTTAATAATTATTTCACTTTTTCGGTCGAAGGAGGTGGAAAGAATTCAAAAGATGCCGCATAGCCATTGTTTACTGTGGAAACAAAACCAAAACGCAGCGCACAACAATCATGTACGAAAGAAAAAACAACAATAAATATTTCACCTTCAATAAATCATTTTCAATTTCGCTGTTGGGCAGCAAATCCCCTTTACACCTTTGCCCCAAACGAAAAAAAAGGGTTTCTTGTCAACCCCAAGAGTTTTCCCCTTTTTTAACCCCAAAATTGAACAAATTTAAATCGAAAATATGTTTAAATAAAATGAAAGTGTCTTAAAATCATAAAGGTTTTTAGGTAAAATTTTAAACACTGGTTGTTGGAGCAAATAAATAAAGAGGGTCCCTTAAGATCATATTTTCCGAAATGCATATGGAATTATAGCTTTATAAAATCATTGAACTTCCAAGACCAGGTACGCATTTAATATAAACAAATAACTAGATTTGACAGCAAGTCGTAATATTACCATTTTACACATATGAGGTTTTGAGTAAAGTGATTTGTGGACCGGTTTAAGGTACTCTTTGAAGAAAACCTAGTCGAATAACCGGTTGTGGGTCACAAAGTAAGCATTTATGATTTATTTTTCGGCTGGACAAGGGATATGAATTAAGTCCTTGAGTCATCCCCAGTCACCACTGCCCATCTCCATATGCAACCAGATATATAGTTACTTGGTAACACATATCAATTTGGTTTGGCTTGTTTGTTTGCTTGCTTGCCGGCTGATAAATTGGCACTCAAGTGGATTAAAATTGTTTGCAGCTAAATGAATCTGTGTGCCCGGTCTGGACATTTGTCAGGATGGCAATAGAAAGGTGATTTCGGGGTGGTGCAGCATATCATGTCTGCGTCGCATATTAGTTTCAAAAAAAAAAAAAGAAGGTAAGTTCAAGTCAGGTTATGAATTAAAAAAGGGCCTCCGTTCGAAAGGAAAGTTGTGTGCCATGACGAGCTCTATTAGAAATTCCCCAGTTATGTAATTTTTTACCTCATCAGCGGCTCTCTCTCCGTGGTAACTTCAAAGGGTCCTATTAGCTCGACGGCATTTTTCGGCATGCAAAGGCATTTTTTAAGTGCGCTTCTTCATCTCACATCGCATTTCATCTCGGGTCAGTTCATCTCCCCGCCGCATTTTTATTCTGCTTTAACAACTTTCAAGTTTCGGGTTTTATTTTGTTTTTTTTTTTTTTTTTGATATATATGTATGTACATTTATTTGGTGGGCTCGACTCACCGGCACATGTTTTTCATGTTCATAAAAACGCTCAGATGAATTCGTAAAAATGTAAATTAGCAGATTTCTTCATCGTTGGTGCTCTCGCATTATAGGGTTTTGCCACACTCAAAAAATATCACATAACGTATTTGCTTTAGCTTAGAAATAGACCCAAGTGTTTTAGGCAATTTGTATACTCTTTCAATAAGAAGTTTGCAACGTAATGAAGGAGACGTTTCCGACCCAGTGAATTATATAGCTGACATAGGAACGATCGGAAAATTAAAGCTTCGTTGTTTTTGATTAACTTATATTTGAGGTACAAAATTATTTAAAGATTTTGGAATTGCATGATAACTCCATGATATAGTTTAAACTGCAGGGGTATATAATTTCATTCATGTTAATTGCAGGCACAGTCTAGTTTTGTGATAAGAACTAACTAACATTCCAAAAAATTGGGATATATAATTTTCTAAGATTTAATCAAAATTATATTTTTCTGAGTGCTTACAAATTCTTTCGATTGCTTAGAATTCTTAGACCGATCCAAGGCCAAAGCTAGGATCGTTATAACACCATTTCAAACTAGGAAAGTTGTAGTATCGTTCGCGTGTTCCCCACTGATTATGCAAAGTCATTCACAGACCAACGATAACCACATTAAGTCATTAAGACGCAGACACTGGGATCAGATGAACAAAGATAGATATAAAAAATATATAAACATTAATCACCAAAATATGACAAGGCAATAGAGAAGATCCCCTTGGATAATAAATAAAAAATAAAAAAGTTCCCACAAATATACTTAAGAGTATAAGGTTAATAAAATTTAAAATGACAAAAGCAAATGATTGCATAAATATTTATAAAAATAGGTACTTACATGTTCCATCATTTTAAAACATGGGTAAATATTTTCATATAAGGACGTCTCCATTTCATCAAATTTCGAAGCTTTATACCAGCGGTCGGCAGCGTCCCATTAAGCGGGCATAGGAAATAGCTCTGCTCTTCCTCTGCCAGCACACGTATAACGTCGCCACTCACAAATTAAAGATAAAATGTCGTTGTTTTCCGTGCCGACCGCTGTATTATAATAATAGATTGATACATCCATCAGATAGATAAGGTTTAACAAACCTGTCAATAAACAGATTGAGTAATATAATTAGATGAGATTATAGCTCTACCCACTAAGTGATCTCTTTCAAAATTGTATTTATTTTGCAGAAATTCACTCGCGGGTAATAATATCATGATAATAAATTAAAAAACAGTGCGAAATTGCCTGATTTACACATCTGAAACCACGGTTTTCGGCTTGATTTGACCAAATTTGCGCAGTGTTCCAAAACGAAACTTAAACATCAGAAATTGATGTCGATGCTTGATGTGGTGCTGTTGCCGATGTTGATGCTGATTACGCTGCTAAGTGGCAAAAAATATTTCGATCCGCGCACTTCGGCATTTGCATACCCTGCCACAAGTAATATTATTTCCTATAATTAAGAAAATATGTTATCAGTAAACTTATACCAGATAATTTTAAGAACTTAAACAAATAAATTAAAATGAGTTTTCTTTTCAAAATGTATGTCTGAAAGGAAGCGATTTGATTAGTTTTTCCAAGATAGAAAATAGATCATAATCATTGAATTAAAAAACATAGAGTTTTCGAAATGCTTACCATATTTAAAACACTCCGTTAAGGCTATCAAAAATAGGCAAAATTAATGAGCTAAGTAAACAAGTTCGCTAAACAAGTTCGCTTCGGAAGCTGGCCTACTGAGATTGCTGGCTATATGATGATGGTGTAATCTTAAAACTACTGCAGCAGCGAAATCAGTCTGAAGTCGAACTTCAAGCGCGGGGATACGATGACAAGAAACGCTGGCCCATGGTCGATTGGTCTGGTGATTCTGCTGTGCATTTTGGTCCAGTGGAGCGATGGACGCAACTCGCAGAGTCTGCATGTACGTTTGTCCCACGGCGGCTGGTTGATTGGACGCCATTTGACCACCCACAATGGTCGGCACATGCGGGCATTCATGGGTGTCCCTTATGCAGAGCCACCACTCGGGGATTTACGTTTCCGTGCGCCCGTCGCAAAGGCCTCCTGGGAGGGCGAACGTTTGGCCATCAAAGATGCACCCATCTGCCTGCAGCGGGATCCCTTCCGTCGCGACATGATTATCGAGGGTTCCGAGGATTGTCTATATCTAAATGTTTACACGCCGGAGAGGCCAAGGAATAATGGTTCCTTGCCCGTGATGGTGTGGTTCCATGGCGGCGGATGGCAGTGTGGCTCCGGTATTAGCAGCTTTTACGGTCCGGACTTTCTTCTGGATCACGACATCGTCTTGATTTCGGCCAACTTCCGATTGGGACCCTTGGGTTTCCTTAGCACGGAGACGCTGGATTGTCCCGGTAACAATGGCTTAAAGGATCAACTGGAGGTCCTGCGCTGGGTTCGTGAGAATATCGCATCCTTTGGCGGTGATCCAAATAGTGTTACAGTCTTTGGCGAGAGCGCTGGAGGCGCCAGTGTCACCTATCACATGCTGTCGGAGAAGTCACGCGGCTTACTGCATCGTGGCATCGCCCAATCCGGAACTTATTTCAATCCCTGGGCGCAGCCTGCTCATAAGGGAGTGGCCGCTGGAAGGGCCACCAAGTTGGCAGAGTTGGTGGGCTGCGAATCCGCCGGAGAATGGCCGGAAAAACTGGAGTGCCTGCGCCAGAGGCCAGCCGAGGACATCGTGGCCTCCTTATACGACATGTTTGTAAGTTGTCCCCCTTTAAAATGATTGGAATTTAATTAATTTAGTGAATTTAAAAAGTTTTTAAACGGTAAAAATTTATAGAATTAAGGTAACAAGTTCTTCAAGGTCAAGAAGATAATGCTTAGAAGATTTTTATATTTCTTGAATTCATATTTCTTCCTTTTAAATGTGAATGTAAATGATACATCAAGTTTTAAGTTTTACCCATTTGAATATGAGTTTTATAAATAACAAAAGTTACCATAGATCAACTATTGTTACAATACTTTTGTTATATCTAACAAAGTATTGTATACATGTATAAGTATGTATGTGCCAATAGCTGAACTTTTGTGAGCTTTGTGCTAAAATTTGATGCGATATTGACTAAGGGATAGTACAATGAAACCTTTTAAGTTGTTATTAAACAAATTAGGTGAAGGGAAAACCGAAGCATGACATCGAACTTCTGTTTTTTTGCAGGTCTGGGATTTTGACCCAATGATACCTTTCCCACCAGTGATCGAACCGGAGCACGAGGATGCCTTTCTTACTGTGCCACCTCGCCAGGCGCTAAGGCCTCATGGATTGGCACTGCCACTCCTTGTGGGCGCCACCGCCGAAGAGGGTCTGTTGAAGACGGCCGCCCTGATCAATCTTCCCCAGCTTTTGGACGAGTTCAAGTCCCAGTTTGACCAGGTTCTGCCCGTCGTTCTAAACTACGATCACCACGAGGATTCCGTTCGGCAGAGGATAACGCAGCGCATCGAGAGCTTTTACTTCAAGGCGGGCCATGATTACGATAAAGTGAATCACCAGAATTTGACCGATGTAAGTGGGAATTGGAAACAATGTATTAATATTATCATATGATTATGTAAATTTTAATTTTAGCTAATTTCGGATGGATGGTTTGTGGCGGGAATTGATGAATACTTACGCCTCCGGGTGTCCCAAGAGGGCGTGGCCCCCACATATGTCTATCTGTTCGATCACAAGGGCGCCGCCAGCTTTACGGAGATTTTCAAGGGCGGCCGGAATGAGTTCTACGGCACGTGTCATGCGGAGGAGCTCCAGTATTTATTCCCCATTGGTCGGGAGCTTTTTGTCAGTGCTGTTCCGACCCAGAAAGATCTGGAACTCCGCAAATTGATGCTCAATTTGTGGGTTAGCTTTGCGGAAACCGGGTAGGTTCCAATATAATATACCTGATTTTAAGACCGCAACTAATGGTGTTCCTCCTCATAGCAATCCGAATCCCAGGAATGCCAGCTTCCATTTGCCCAACTGGAGCCCTGCTTCCAGTTATCCAGTGGAATATGCCCGCTTGGGCACCAAGATCGAGGATTCCACATCCATTTTCCAGCTGGAAAATGAGTTATTGCAACAGCGTGCCGATTTTTGGCGGGATTTGCAGCCCCATTTGCCCGCCACCCACGCCCACAACGAGCTATAGTCCTTACCGAGTCTTTATCCAAATATATTCCATAATCAATTTCATTAAACCGACGCTTAGATCGTTCACACCAATATTTCCACAAACCACAAGTTGTTTTCATTTTTCTTTTCTTGCTTTGGAATTTTACCGCCAAGCATAACGGGGCTAGAAAGCTGCCAGACTTCTAAAAAAAAACTTGGGCTGCCAGAGTGATGGATATTAGTATTCTAGCTTTTTTTGAGGAATAACTTTTGGTAGAGATTATTGATATCTTAAGATTAATACAAATGCATTATGAAACCACAATGTCATGGAATATTTTAAATGTTATACATACAAATTATTATAGACATAGACAATAGAAAGTAGGAAAGGTTCAAATAGTATTATTTATTAAAAACACTCAAAAAGTATTCCCACTGTGTTTCGGAAATTTTTAGCCAATGGTGAATACTTTTCAATTTTACAAAAAATATATTGTATTGGGTAAATTTATCTTATATTATATATTATTTTATGAGTAGATAATTTTTCTAGTTTATAAAACATGCAATGTACATTTTACACGACTTAGCGCTAAAGTAATTTCTGCAGCAATCCTGATAAACTTGTAATTTAAAATGGATCAAAGACTTTTATAATTCTATAATTCTATAATTCGTAAGAAATACAACAATTTAGTTCCATAAGTTTAATTTTTTTTAAACAGCTGTTAGCTTTTTTCTAGCTTTTACCATGTATCGATATCCGTTGATCTGGCAACGCCCAATACAGCATTACCAAATCGTTAGAAAACCCTTAGAAAGTGTAAACAAATCAATACAGAAAGCAGAGAGATTAGTTCTATATATAGAAAAGTAGTGAAGGCGAACAAATAGATGATACTTATGGTGTTAAAATAAACTGTGAAACAGTACAGGATTTACTTTTCAAATTTTAATAAAAATTACCATGAAAATTTGAAATAAAACGCGAACGAACACGTCTATCGATAGTCGCCCAGCTGATGCGTATTTATTTATGGTCAAAATATAGTTATCAGCGGAATTTCATTTGAATTTCATTAGATTAGTCATATACGTCATGGGCCAACGTCTTGTGTGGTTATCTATATAAACGATTGCGCCGTAGTGTTTTGGACTTTTAGTTTCAATTTCCTTTACGAAAGAACTCGGAAACCACGTGCTATATCGTCGAACCCCCGCGAATTATTATTATATTCGATCCGGATTTAACCGATAACGAGCTGGCCAAATAAAAAATCAAAGGCACGGTTTGTTAATGGATTTTCTATTTACGCCCCGTAACGAAGCCAACTAATAATCTAGTGATAAGGCGAAATCGCAACCGGTGCTCCCTAGTCCGTATACCGAATTCCGTACTTATTTGTTACTATCAAGTGAGCCATGGCCGCGAACGGAACGGCGATTCCCACCCTGAAGACCAATGGTCATGAGAGGCTAACCTCGCTGGACAAGAGTATGCCCCCGGCATCACCCACTCTGCCGAGTCCCACCATCCGGCGAAACAAAAGTGACGGGAAGCTGATGGCCCAGGATGTGAAGGAAGCCCGAGTAAAGGTCATCTATACGGGCGGAACCATCGGAATGGTGCGCAACGAACGGAATGGTAAACACCCCACCAATAACTATTGGGATTTAATATAATATAATAGTACTTAATGATATTTTGATAGGTTATAAATCATAAGTACTTATTTTAACAATATTCGGAGTCATTATAATTCATTAACTTGATTTGATTTATTTTGAAGATTAAAAGAACATTTTATTTTTAATGCTTATACATAAATTTGTAATTTGTGGTATTTAATTTTGTATATTTTAATATCATAAGTTGAAACCAAAGGAAACAAAAAGGAAAAAGAAATCCGGAAACCACAATCTAACTAGATATCATATCTTATGATATATTGTATTTTTATAACCAAGAGACCGGAGCCTCCAAAAAAAAAACCTAGATAAGATAGTGTTACATTTTTGCCATACACCTAAATAATAGTTTGATTGAATTGAGGATGACAGGCTTTATTTGCTAGGAGATAAGGTAAAAAATTAAGATAATTTATTGTACGCAACTAAGTTTATTTGCACTTAAGTATCACACCTAGGTATTTCCCATAACATTTACAGGTTGTATTTACAAGTAGGCACTCATTGAATGCAAGTTATATGTGATCAACAGTTTGCCGCTTGTTGATGTCTACAAATATTGAGTAATATTATTTATTTGTTGGTATTACGTATTCTAATTAGGATTTCAATAAAACAAACATTGAATACACGAAGCGTGACAATCAATTATTTTAACACTGACTGATTAATAGTTTAATTTGCGATAAGGTCTAGTTTAAATAATATTGATTGACATATAAAGCGTAGATCCTTATAATATGTTTTAAAAGTTAATCTTTAAATGACGCAAAAGCTGATGAAATTGAATCAGGTTTCTTGTTTTTATATCAAAGAAGCAAAAGAAGCAAATGTTAACAAAAATGCACTAATACGTAGAAAATATATAAATATTTATAAAGCTTTAATTATATTTTCTAGGAAATCAACTTATCTCTTAATGACAAAAGTTGTTTTTAGTGTTGCACTTTAATATAAATTCTTTGATAATGATGACAGAAAGTCAAGAAGTCATAAAACTCACGTATTAAATTTGCTGAAGGACGCACTTTCCTTACAAAGTCCTTAAGAATGCCACGAACTATGTTTTAAGGACATGATAAAAATGTATAAAAGTGCCGATATTAGAGGGAATATATTTAAAAAATAGCATTGCGAATTGGATAGGTAATTTAAGGCCTTAAATTGTATATTTATGTATCTTTAACAATATTTTGTTAACCATTTCAGTGCTGGCTCCCATTCCCAATGCCCTGGTGCGAAGTATTCGCAAATATCCCAACATTCACGACGAGGACTACGCTTTGCGTCGCTTTGGAGCATCTGCATCGATGGCTCCGCTAGTTCTGCCCTTCGTTCAGGGCGTGGATCGTAGGATTATTTACCAGATCACGGAATACACACCTCTGCTGGACAGCAGCAATATGACGATGAACGATTGGGCCAGAATAGCCAGCGATATTCAGGTACTTTATAGTTTTCTAATAAATCCTTTTCCTAAAAATAATAATATTTTTTATATTTTCCAGCAATCCTACGAGTTCTTCGATGGTTTTGTGGTGCTCCATGGCACCGACACACTTTCCTACACAGCCTCTGCATTGTCCTTCATGCTGGAGAACCTGGGCAAGACGGTGATCATCACGGGCTCCCAAATTCCAATCTTCGAGACGCGAACCGATGGCAAGGACAATTTTACCTCAGCATTGATTATAGCCGGCAACTATGTGATTCCGGAGGTTTGCATCTTCTTTGGGCACAAGTTGATGCGCGGCAATCGAACGGTGAAGGTCAGCTCGAATGCCCTGGATGCCTTCGATTCACCGAATGTGCCACCGCTGGCGAGGATCGGCATCGATGTGAATGTGGACTATCGTCTGATCTTTCGGCCGTGCAGCATAGAAAGGTTCAGCGTTCACTTAAATCTAGATGAGAATGTGGGTTTGTTGCGAATCTTTCCCAGCATTTCGCACTCCACATTTCGGGCATTCCTGGCGCCGCCAATTCGAGGTGTTGTCCTGCAATCGTTCGGATCTGGTAATATCCCATCGAACCGAAAGGATCTGATCGATGAACTGCGGGCGGCCGCCGAGCGGGGCGTGATCATCATCAATTGTACGCAGTGTCCCAATGGAACAGTGGCGGAGATCTATGATACGGGCAAGGTGCTCTGCGATGTGGGCGTGATTCCCGGCTTCGATATGACGCCCGAGGCGGCGCTGTCCAAGCTGGCCTATGTGATCGGCAAGGAGGAGTGGTCACTGGAGGTCAAGAAGGAGGTAATTTGGGGTTATTTATATATTTTTAAAGTATATACATATATTTTAATATGATTTCTTTTCTCAGATGATGCAGTCAAACATAAGGGGCGAACTGACCTCCTTGAAGGCTCCAAAGATGGAGGACTACGACCTGGTGGATGCGGTGGCCAGATCATTGCACTTATCTTCGCCGCAGGAACTGGATCAGCTGGGCGAAACCCTCTTTCCGGCGATGATAAATGCCGCTGTGGCAGAGGGTGATCCCAAAAAGATTAATAATCTGAAGGCCTATGGTGCCGATTTATCGGGCACGAATCATGACCAGCGGACTGCCTTGCACTTGGCCTGTCAGCTGGGCAACGTGGAGATCGTGAAGTACCTTCTACAGAATGGAGTGTCCGTGCATGTGAGGGACCGCTATGATCGCACTCCGCTGCTGGAGGCCGTGTCAACCGATAGCCACGAGATTATCCAGCTGCTCATCAATTGTGGCGCCCACCTGACCGGATCTTCGCGAGCGGTTGGCGAGCAGCTGTGCGCGGCAGCTGCTCGAGGATCGTTGGTCAGGCTGAAGTCCTATCAATATGCCGGTGCCGATCTCGCCCAGGCGGATCCTTCGGGCAGGACGGCCCTGCATGTGGCAGCGCTGCATGGTTTCCCGGAGGTGGTGCAATATGTTCTGCCCTATTTCGAGAATACCAACGAGAAGGACATGCTGGGGCTGACAGCCTTGGACTACGCGGAGCGCGGTGGACATGCAGCGGTTATAGAGGCTCTAAAAAAGTAGAGAATAACTCAGGAATTTCTCGTACAAATCTCTTCCGAATCATAACTCAAATTGTTCCTTAGCGCATACAAAAAAAAACATCTTAAACTAATGGATTTTTTTCTCCCAGATTTTCAAACTAAAATCTCTAGAGACTTTTGTGACACCCCAAGTCTCGATATTCAGTACTTAAGTGTTGCATCTAGTCTAATGATTGCTTATTATCTATTTCGTATAGCTCAGATATTTTATTGTATGTTTAACATAACGTAGTTAAAAGTTCTTTTGTCTTTGTCAAAGTGGCATCCCTCACTTGACCTCGTTTTTAGTAGTCTTAGTTTATGTATGAATTCATTAAATCCAATGTTATTAATTGTAAACCCTTTTTTTTAATACCCTATAACGCCACATTGTTGAAGAATAATTTAAAAAGTCCATAATTGAACATCGATAAATTGTATATAATATATAAATATATTTAAAACGTTGAGCATTTTACATTTATATCTTGGTTTTTTGACATATATGGGCGGCGAGTTCATTAGTATATAAGTATATCATTCTTTAATTTAAATCTAGGTATATACTTGCTTAGGGTGCTGCTAAACTTAATTTAAATTTTTTATAGAAATATTTTTAAGTTCAAGAATGTTTTTTTTTAATTGATAGGTCATACATGTAAATTGTTTTATTTTTATACCGAATTAAGTGGTATCTTCAAATATGTATTAGTTTGTTATTTCATTACAAACATATATTACATATATACGTCTAATTAAAATTCGCTATAATACCATTTTTAAAGTTTGATCTTTAAATTTAAAAAACCATTTAATTTAAATCGATATCCATTCGGGTGCAAACGTTATCGAGCCATCTGGCACTCGATAACTTACCAGGGCCGAATGACCCAATTCAGTTGTTGCGCAGCCCTGGTTTTACATTGTTTTTACGCTGGCATTAATTAGAATTGGTAAATATACGATTGCCACCGTAACCATATAAAAGTTCTTCGGTTGCAATTAAGTTGTCAGTGAACTAAAACTCAAAACCAACTGGAAAATCGGCCAAAAACGCTGGGAAAAACAGAAAACAAAACACACACGCACACACACACACGGGGATACACGCAACCACACGCACACACACATTGAAAGAGGTGCACACGTCAGTGCCACGAATTCCATAAAAAAAAAACAAGAAACCCAAAGTTTAAGATAAAGTCAATCCGATCCGATTGGAACCGGAAGATATATGCCAACTATATGGTGAACCCTCTCTCGTTGCAGTCAATGTCGATAGCTAGCGCTGCGCAGCCACCGTGGATATATAATCGGTCCTTCAGATAGCCAGTCCACAACTATATATATTCCCGATTCCCCGATTTGTTTTTGTTTCTCCCTATTTTTGTTTTGTTTTTCGGTTTGTTTTTTCCCCCTCCCCCCCGGTAACTAGAATAGTTAGTAATATTTTGTAATTGAATCGACGATGGCGGAGGATTCGGCTGCTTTGGAGAGTTCCTATGATTTCTCCATCGTTCAGGTGGGTTTCACTTGGTTTTCTTATAGACGGAATATATGTGCTGATCATGATCCCTTTAACCCTTTTGCAGCCAGACGATCACGAATATGGCGAGGTGGATACACGCTTGACGGGCAGCTCCAACGATCTGTCCTTGTTACAGGTGAGTAAATCCGGTTAAGACCCAGCATAGTCGGTAAAAATATCTAAATAGTATGGATAGGATCGGTGAGGGATTACTGGTTTTCAACTTGAGAGGTGTAGCAAGTCATATCAGTGTTTAAACTTGAAAAGTATCTTCGATTACTAGAGAATCCACTAGGGTTTCATAGTTAGGACCGGTTTATAGTCTGCACTTTAAAGACTATCACCAATAGAACCCAAAAGATTACTAGAGAATCCACTAGGGTTTCATAGTTAGGATCGGTTTATAATCTGCACTTTAAAGACTATCACCAATAGAACCCAAAAGACAAGGCGTTATTTACAGGATCTTGTGGAGAAACACATATCAACACCTGTCACTGCTCTTATTATAAGATTTATTAGTTCTTGTTATGTCAAAGTATTGTAATCTAGATACTCGGAATGAATATTCATATTTCCGGATGTTAAGGGCTAGGGTTTCATGTGTAAGAACCTTGAGCTGTTAGGAATAATCTGTATAATTTACATTATCCATCTTTCAGAATGTATCCGCCAGCACAACGAGGGGCACCGAAGGCAAGGGCCGTTTGGACAGCCTTAAAGAGAATCTGTACAAACAGCAGGTGAGCTGAAGAGGCGAAAACACCACCATCCAAACCTCTATCATGAAATTCCTACTTTCAGGAACGCCTAACTGCCTTAAAAGAACGCGCCTTGAGAAAGTCCCAGGATGGGCGACGCAAGCCCAGCATGAGTGACTCCATGGAGTCGCTGAAGACGCTGGGACAGAAGCTCACCGTGTTGAAGACACGCTCTGGCGACTCCTCCACTCCACTGGTCACGCCCACAAAGGACAGCGCCCCCGGGGATGTGTCGCTGCTCCAGACCAGCGGCAACGAGAAGCTGCTGATGCTCACCCAACGCACGGAACAGAATCGCGCCCTTTTGGAGCAGCGAAAAAAGGATCTGGCGAAATCTCTGCTCTCTGTCAAGTCGAATATTGGCATTGGCCGCCAAACTACCGCCGAGCTGGGCTCGTCCATGACGGATCTGCGGCAGGCGGGGTCTACCTCCAATCCGCCAGTTTCCCGCCATCGTTCGGCCTTAGATTTGGAGGCCCAGGGTCAGGAGCCGCTGGACGAGAGCCGGGTGAAGTTGCTCAAGAATCGAATGAAAATCACGGAGCTTAAGCAGAGCCGTCAGGAGCAGGAGCTGCAGGAATTGCGCACGGAACTGGCCAAGCGCGCCAATCTCATCGAGCAATTGGAGCTATCCGGTGCGGAACTGCAGCGCACGCTAACACAGCGAAATGAGGAGTTGGAGCAATTGCGTCTGGGCCAAGAAGTGGAAAACAAGGTGACGGAGGGAGATAGCCTGCAGCAGCAGGAGCATTCTCGTCTCCAGGGAGAGGTTTTAGTCCTAAGAGAACGACTGGCAGAGCTGGAGAACGTAAACGATCTGCTAGAGACGACCCGCTGTGAACTTCAGGAGGAATTGACCACGGCACGCGAACGGGAGAGGCAGCGGGATCAGGAGCTGGAGCAAGAGCACGAGCACGAGAAGTCTTCCAGCAGTCCGCACTCGGATGCGGCGTCCACAGACGCCCAAGTGAGCGTGGAGCTGGCCAAACAGCTCCAAGAGCTCACCAATCAGCTCTCCGACCTGCAGGCCACCAACGAGGAGCTACGTCAGCAACTAGCCGCCCAAACGAAAATCCAGGTGAGCGATGAGGTTGTTTCCCAGCGCCTCGAGGAACTGGAAGCCACCATAGCAGCACAATCCTCTCAGTTGGAGGAGCAGAAGTCGGCAATGGCTGCCCAAAGTGAAGAGATCGCGGAAAAGACCACGGAACTCAATGTCCTTAATGTGAATCTGCGTCTGCTGGAGGAGAAACTGGCCCAAAGCAGTCGCAGTAAACCTTTGTTCCTGGACGACCATATGGAAGACAGTGCGGCTAGCAACCAGCTGCAGGAGGAGGTGCAGCAGTTGAAGCAGAAACTGGACGAATCCAACAAGGCCAACATCAAACTGAAACTCAAGTGCAAGCAGGCGGAGAAGCAGCTGCAGAAGCTCCAATCCCAGGATGGCCAGCAGCAATTGGCATCGCTGGCAGCGGATAACGAGGAGCTGCAGCAGAGGATCACGGTCCTGGAGGACGAGAAAGGTCAATGGCAGTTGGCCAACATGCAGGAGGAGGAGGTGGAGGTTCGCCAGCCACCCCAATCGCCGGAGTCCAATCCTCTGCAGTTGGAGGCTATTCGCCTGCTGGAAGAGCAGAAACAGGAATTGCAGCAGGCTTTGGAGGCACTGCAGCAAGGACACGAGTCTGCCCGCGTTGAATCTGAGCTGAGCGAAGTGCAAATGGAGGAGCAGCTCACCCAACGCGTTCAACAACTGGAGCAAGAGGCCCACGAGCAGCGCCAACAGCTGGACACCCTGCAGACGGAGAAGGAAACGCTGGACAAGAAGCTGACGCACTACATTAACGAGAACATGGAGCTGCTGGACAAATTGGAGAAGCTCAGCTCATCCAGTTCAGCGGAATCCATCGAAATAGTGGAGCGCCAGCAGTTGGAGTGTTTTGGCCAAAGACGTCCGGCCAGCGAGGGTGATGCCCAGGAGCAGAAGCAAGTGGATCCACCAGTGCCCAGTCACGTTAGTGAGCTCACCCAAACGGAGGAGGAGGATTCCCCAAGCGAGAGTATTTCTCAGCTGAGGGAACGCCTCGAACTTTTTACCCAGGAACGCGGAGAGGTACTAGACAAGCTGGAGCAACTGTCGGCGGAGAATTTGCAACTCCAGGCCAGACTGGAGGAGAGTTCCAGCTCACTGCAGATGCTGCAGCGTGAACGTGAAAAAGATCTGATCTCCTCCACATCCACCTCGTCCAATCTGTCGCAAGAACTGAGTTCTATGCAGCGATCGTCGGAGGTGGTGGCCACTTTGGATGCGGGCGAAGGAGGGCCCGTGCTCTTTGAGAAATGTGAAAAATCTCTAAGCAAGCTCAACTCGGAATTGGAGGCGTATCGCAAGGCCAACGATAGGCAGGCCAAGTTTAATGTGTCCAAGAAACTGGCCAAGGAGGCGAAGAACTGTCACACCCAGTTGAGCGAGCTTCTTCACAAGGTAAAAGAAGCTAGCACGGCGGTGGAAACTGTGACCGTCGTGGAGACAGTGGTGGCCGTCACCGCTCCCAATGGCAAAGCTCTGGCGGAGTACGAGCAGCTTAACGCCCAGAATGCGGAACTCAAGGCGGTGATCTCCCGCTTGCGCCAGGAATTGGATGAACTGAGGGATAGCTATCCCGAAGCAGAACCCCCATTGGCCATAATTGGTTCCGAGTCTCAAAGAGAAGAGGAGTTCCTGCAACTGCAATCGCTGCTGGAGGACACACGCTCTTCCGAGGCGGAGCTACGTCAGCAGATCGAGGAGCAACTGGAGCAAATCAGGGAACTGCGTCAAATCGAAGCCGATCAGTTGCAATTGGTGGCCAGGCAGAGTGCCGAGATCACACAGCTCCAGCTGCAAGCGGAGCAATTCGATCAGCTGCTAAACGCCAAGGAAATGAGCCATGAGAAGCAACTGGAGCAGCAGACGAGAATTCGGCGAGAGTTGGAGGCGCGCGGTGAGTCCCTGGAGGGCGAATTGAGCATCCTGCAGGCTCTAGTTGCCGAGCAGAAGCAGCAACTGATCGAGAACCTGAGCGAAAATGAGCATAATCTTAACCTTAAGATGCTGGAACTGCAATCCGCTCAAGAGGAGCTGGTGGAACTGAGGGCCAAAGAGGATCCGGATCAGCTGAGGGAGGCTCTGCGAATTAGCAAGAGCCTGGCTGCTCAGCAGATCAGTGAGCTGGCTTCCAGCCAGGAGACCATCGATGCCCTAAACCAGCAAATCCAGGAGTTGTACCAGGGAGTGGAGACAGCCCGCCAGGAAGAGCAGCTCAAGACCCGCGAACTGCGCGAGAAGCTCAAGAAATATGCCCTTAACCTCAAGAAGCGAACGCAGGACAATGCCGAGCTCGAGCAGAAGGTCCAAGAGCTGACCAGTCAAGTTCAAGAACTGCAGGAGGAGGTCAAGCAAAAGGAGCTGCTGGAACAGGAGGAGCGTGAGCCCATTGTGGATACCCAACAAGTGGAGCAGCTGCAGCAACAGATCAACAAGCTCAACGAGGATCTTAAGGCCAAGATCCATGCCAATCTGGAGAACCGCGATGCCCTGCGTCAGCTGAAGCAGCAAATTCAAGAGCAGGAGGAACTGATCCAACAGCGCGATGCTGAGCTTCAAGATGCCAATCTGGTTAACAAGGAATTGCGGCGCGAGCGCCAAGAAGCTGAGCAAGAAGTCTTCCAGCAGGGCCAGGAGAACTCCAGACTCAAGCAAGAACTCTCCCAGCGACAGCAGGAGATCCATAATCTCGAACAGAAGCTGAGGGAACAGCCAACGGCTATTGTAGATTTGCGGCTTCAATTAGAGGCAAAATCTAAGAAGTTCGAAAAGTCCAAGGAGCTGATAAAGCATCGCAATGCCACCATTCAAGCGTTGCAGCGAGAACTGCAGCAGCTGCAGCAGCAGCAGGACAACCAGGTGGAACATGTGCGAGCCAAGCGGGCAACGCAGGAGCAACTGCATCTGGAGAAGGACGAGGAGGTGGGCATTCATTTTTTCCATCTATTCCTTTTCATATTTAAAGTCCGTGATACTCCGAAATAGATTGCTGCCCTTCGCCAGAAAATTACCCAGCTGGAGAGCCAAAGGATCAGTGCTGCCGAACACCAAGGCGATGGCACAATTACCAAGATCACACAGCAACAATTGGAATCCCAATCGGTTAGTATGATAAAATCCGTTGGCTGTCAGCCGCCTGCCTGTAAACTAATGTTTCTATTTCCCAAATACTTTGAATATCAGCAAGCGGATTCGCTTCGGGACTCCGATAGGGAGCAGCAGGACCTCCGTATCCAATTGACGGCGGCCCAGCAGCAGCACTCTCTGCTGGCGCAGCAGTATGCCAAAGATAAGGCCACCTTTGAATTGACCATCGACCGGCTGGGGACGATTCACGACGGCATTAAGGCCAAGCTGCAGGAGGATGCCTCGTACATTGAGTCGCTGGAGGCGCAGATCTCGGATCTGCAGGCCAGAAACGCTGCACTTGAGGAGCAGGCCGCCAGCCAGGCCAATGAACAGGCGGCGGCCGAGGATCACAGGCAAATACTGGAGCAACAGATGCAGGCACAACGCGAGCAGGAGGAGCAACAGCGACTGCAGGATCAGCAGCTACAGGAGCGACTACAGGAGCTTGGCCAACGGGAGCAGGCTCAACAACGCCAGCTCGAGTTGATCACCAGCGAAGCGGAAGAGACCAGGCAACAACTGTCTAAACTGCGAACGGACTACGAATCCCTGCTGGCCAAACATGCTCAGCTAACGGCCAACGCCCAGGCCGAACGGGAACAGCTGAGCAGCCACAATCAGGAGGAGCTGGCCGATCTGCACCAGAAATTGGCTGCCAAGGAGGCGGATCTGCATCGTCAGCGACAAGTTTATGATGCCAAGCTGGCCGCCAAGGCCACGGAACTCGATGAACTGGAGTGTGACCTCAATGACCATGTAGAACGAGCCGCTGCCGAGACACGAGATCTTCTCCAGCAAGTGGAGCGCTCACAAGAGCTGGTAAATCAACGCACGGAGGAACTGCAGCGACTCAACGAGGAGTTCCAGGAGGTGGAGCGCGAGAGGTCCACTTTAAGTCGAGAAGTGACCCTGCTGCGTTTGCAGCAGGACAGCGCCGAGCAGGACGTGCTGGAGCTCCAGGAACTCCGCATGCAGGTCATGCAGGACAAGACCGAAATGGACAATCTGCGCACGCAGATAGATGCCCTCTGCGCCAATCACAGCCAGGAGCTGCAGGCCTTGCAGCAGCAGATCGCCGAGCTGGACACTCTGGGTCAGAATCAAACGGACGATCAGGTCTACATCGAAACGGAGAACAAGCGGTTGGCGGAGCAGCTAAGCGAATTGCAGGCTCAGCTGGCCAGGCAGCAGCAGCACCAGCAGCAGATTCATCATCCTGTTGCCCAATCTCAGCAGCATCCTCCACCGGCTTCCCTCTTCTTCGGCGGCGATGCTTTGGCCGCTCCCTCACCCTTCGATGAAATAGCCCAGCCGATAAGGGTTTCCTCGCTGGTGGCAAGTGCTCCGCCGCCTATTCCTCCGCCACCCACTATTGAGGATCTGCAGCGGAATGTCTCCGATCTGGAGAAGCATGCCCAGGATCTGGAAACGAAGCTGCTAGCGCGAAATCAGAGTTTAGCGGAACAGGAAGAGCGACGTCTGCAGTTGGAGCAGCATCTAAGGGAATTGGAGCTCCTGCTTAGGGAACGGGATCAGCAGCTGGCCGAGATTAAGGCGGCCAACGAGGAACGTGAGCGCTTGGCGGCGCTGGAGAAGCTCATCCAGCCGGCGGCAGCGCCCACATTGGACATGTTCTTTGGCGGACAGGCCGGGGAAACGGTGCCCGATGCAGTGAGTCACCATTTAGACTTGGGCCTGCCGCAAACAGAGCCAGTGGAGGAACCTCTCATTCAGCCCAAAAAGGCGTATCTTTGCCAGCCGAAGCAGGAGCATCAAGAGCCGACTACTCAATCCATTGATTGGGGTGTGGACGAGGATCCCTGGGCGAGTGCCGCCACCGAGGCGCCGCAAACCGATGTGGAACCCCTGCACGCAAGAATCGCCCAATTGGAGCTGCAGTTGGCCAGTTCCGAGCAACAGAAAACCGAGCTCCAGACCAAGGCCGCCAAGCTAATGAAACGACTAAAGGAATACAAAACGAAGGCAACGACGACAGTGACAGCCACGCCCACAGTCACAGTGGATAATGATCTGGATTCGGCCATTATTGAGGAGCTTAAGCACCAGCTCCAGTTGCACGAATCCCGTCAAGCCAAAGCGGAGGAGCTAATGCAGCAGCACGCCCTGGAAAAGGAGAAGCTAACCAAGCGGATTGATGTACTGACCGCAGGCAATGATCGTATGGCGGAGCTGAAGGAGCGCCAAGACATGGATGTGCAGATGTATCAGGCGCGCATCCGGGAGCTCCAGGAGAAGCTCAACCATCTGGACCAGTGGGATGTGCCCACTGCTGCAGCTGCTCCCGTTGCTCCTGCCGCCACTTCATCCTTAAGCGGCGATGAAGCGGCAAGGATTGAGAACCTGCAAGCTGAAAACCAGGATCTGAATGCCGAGTGCCAGGAACTGCAAGAGAAACTGAAGGAGGAGAGACGTTTAGCCCAAATGGCCCAGGAAATCGCGGCACAGGTTCAGTCCCAAAAGGAGACCCTACAGGAGCAATTAACGGAACGTTTGCAGGAGGTGGAGGAGCTTAGGCAGGCTCAGAGCAATGTGGAGGAGTTACAGGCTCTAAAAGTGGAGGTAGATTCCCTCCGACAGCTTCAGGGGGAGGTGACTCAGTTGAGAAGCCTCCAGTCCGAAGTCGAGCACTTGCGGAGCCTCCAAGCCGAACTTGAGCACTTGCGTGGCCTTCAACCCGAACTTGAGCACTTGCGTGGCCTTCAACCCGAACTTGAGCACTTGCGTGGCCTTCAACCCGAACTTGAGCACTTGCGTGGCCTTCAACCCGAACTGGACCACCTTCGGGCCTTCAAATTGCAGCAGGACCAATTGGGCAGTCAGAAAATTCAGGAGGATCATTTGGAGTTCCAAAAAATAGAACAGGAACACCTGAGGAACCTCCAGGGCGAGGTGGAGCAGCTGAGGAACCTGCAAACGGAGGTGGATCAGTTAAGGAACCTTCAGCCAGAAGTGGAGCACCTTAGAGCCCTCAAACTGCAGCAGGACAACCAACAACAGGAGCTTCAGCAACTACGCCACCAACTTGCCCAACTGGAAGCACTGCGCGCACGCGACCAAGCCGAATTGGAGGCACTGCGTCAGAGTAGCCAAAGTCAGGAGGCACCGCTGGACGTCGACTCCAGGAGCGATGAGCAGATGGCCCAGCTGCAGGAAAAGGAAGCCGAGATTGTGCATCTGAAGCAACGCATCGAAGAGCTAATGCGCGAAGACCAAACAGAGAAACTGGTCTTTGAGATCCTGACCAAAAACCAGGAACTGCAAATGCTACGCATGCAGGTTAAGCAACTGGAGGAGGAGAGGGAGGATCACCAGGTGGCCGCGGCTCCTTTATCGGGCGATGGGGAATCTGTGGAACAGCTGCGAGTCCAGTGCCAACAGCTTCAACAGGAAAAATCCGACATGGAGGAGGAGCTGCGCGTGCTGAACAATCATGTTCTCAGCAGCCTGGAGCTGGAGGACAGGATGAAGCAGACGCTGCTCCAGCTGGACACTAAAAACATTGAGATCACCGAACTGCGACGCTCCCTGGAGGTGCTGCAAACTCAAAATCTTGTCCAGAACCCCGATTCACAGCAAATTCTCGATCTGGCGGCAATCAATCAACAGTGGGAACAGCTGGTGGAGCAAAAGTGCGGCGAGGTGGCCAGCATTTGGCAGGATCATCTGGCTCAGAGGGAGGCCGCCTTTAAGGCTCAGCTGGAGGAGATTACCCAACAGCAGCAGGAGCAGCAGCAGCAGAAGGAACAGCCCCAAAACCAGGTTCAGGATCAATACACGCAGGGTGAATCCACCAGCGACATGATGCTGAAAATGCAAAAGGCACTGGAAACGCAGGAAATGGAGATTGTGACGCTCAAGGAGCAGCTGGCCATTCGATCGGCGGAGTATGCTCGCCTAGCTGCCCAATACGATCCCTTCCGGCTGCAGAATCGTGGAGGATCCGGTGGCAATCCGGCGGCCGTCTCAGCTGGCGGACCACCGCCCTTAAATGCCAACGAACCACTGCCCGAGTATGTGCTCAAAGCGGATCTGGACTACGCCCTGATGATGCTCCACCAGCGGGACATGCGCGTCGAGGAGATGATCCTGGAACTAGTGCAGCTGCTCGAGGAACGTGACCACCTGCAGCTGAAGCTATCGGACACGCTGCGCCAATTGGAGACAGAGCGGAGTCGCGTAAGCGATGAACGTGAGTAGTATATATATATATATATATATGTATAAGCCTGATCCTAACTTATTCTGATTTGTGATTATATAGCAGCCTGTGCCACGGCCTCCTCATCGGCCGCTTCGGGCAGCAGTCCCAGCAAAACGAGCAGTGCCGGCAGCAGCAGCGAACTCCTGGGCTCCACGACCAGTGCAGCGGGCAGTGACCTCAAGCAGAAGTGAGTGGTGACCCATCCTGACAAGGATTAAGTACTCGAAATTGCTAACCCACTTTTTAGGCTTGCAGAGTTACAGACGGTGAAGCATTCCAAGGACAAGGCCATCGTGGACGAGCGTGAGCAGCGCCTCCAGCAGATGATCCAGCTGCAGAAGGACATGGCCAAGCAGGGATCCGGTTCACAATCGGTTTCAGGATCAGTAGGAACAACAGCAACTACAACTGCACCGGCACCAACACCAATTGGCGTGGATCTCTGTGCGTTGAAACCAGCAATATATCAATATTCAATCAAGCCCTAACCCAAAATTCCTATCTGCAGCTCAGTCCGGATTGCGTTCGCCATCGATGATGCTCATGGACTGGATAATGGGCAGCAACAACAACAAGGAGGAGGAGGCGGCGGCGGCGGCGACGACGGGTCACCAGGCCTCCGGCTAACCCCCTCCCAATTCCCGGCGAGGACAACTACGAACCCCAGATGCCTGTATCCCCCCTACGACTAGCACTTTAATTACGAATCATTACTTAACTTTAATTCTGGCCTTCCTTGCGCGGACAATGTCGATGTGGCGATAGCGTTAGAGTTCTTTATACGATATTATGTACCTTGGCTGGCTGAAAAGCCCTCCTGCCACCCCCTAAGCCGTTTTATGTTGTAGATATGTAAAAAAAATTGTATAAAAAAAAAACGAAATGAAACGAAGCAGAAGCAGAAGATAAAAAACCAGAAAATCTAACTGAAGAGAATTTAGGAATTAAACCAAAATATATATAACAAATATGCTTTAAATGTTTTATTCGCAAATACTAATGTTTTAGTGGGTAAATTTACATATATGTATATCCTGCTGTGCTTAAAGTGGATTCCTAGCATGGATATAGAACCATCATCATCATCATCAAACCAACAGCCAACCAACCATCGCGTTTCTTTTTCGTTTTATTTAAATTTATTTCAAATGATATTTGATGTTTAATTAACAATGTCTCATTTTATTTTTCCTTTGAGAAAAAAACACTTAGTTTTTAAGATTCATGCTGTAATTATTATAATAATTGTTTTTCACGTGTTTGTGTTGTGATCATCATCCCTGCCATCTCCCCATCGTCTTTACCGGCGACGTCTATGCATTTCTTTGATTTTGCGGCTAATTTGCGAGGAGACTTATGGGCGTTGTGTGTGTGTTTAGAGTGTATAATTGGTTGATTTCAATTAAATAATGCAATTGAATGTTAAACGTATCGAAACAATTGTTGAATGTTAAGTTCCGTTTCCACATTTTATTATTATTGTTATTATTATGTTCGTATATATTGTGTTTTTTTTTCTTTTTGCTACAGCTGACATCAAGTACATTTTGCTTATGATTTGCTTGTCTTTATCATTTGTTTTTATTTTCACATCTCTTTTTATTTACTTTTAGGTTTTTTTTTGTTTTCTGTATTTCTAGTTAAACATTTAAATACGAGTTTCCACATGCCTATGAAAATACAGATACAGCGATCATGCATGTCGGCGAATATATATTCTTGTATAAATCTATATACCCTTTTTCAATGCTTTGCAAACTATATTAAAAAAAAGTAACCACAAACAATTTCAGTTTAATATGTGGGGGGGGGGGGGGGGGGGGGAAATGAAAATGGTGCAAAACAAGTTGCATCGCCAGTTAGTTACCCGGTTTTTACAAGTCTAGCGCGAGTAAATTGGGGGCGTTACGAAAGGAACCAAGTGGCTATGGTGGATCTATATCTACGGATCCATGGGTAGTGTAAAACCTCAACAATACGTCTGTGTTTTGTTTGTGTCAAGTGTGTGTGTGTGATTTTTTTAAATTGATTGATTTTTCTGCACTTATTAGATCATATATATATCGTATCAGATATAATTTATGGTTTTTTCTCAACTTCACTGCTAATTAGGTTTGGAAAATTTTCTCAATTCGGCCTTGGCAAACAACACAAATTACATAAAGGTTTGCTTATAGAAATTCATTATATTCGTATAATATTTATATATAGCGTTCATTGAGTGGTGTGTGTGGGTGTGTGTGTGTGTGTGTGGTTGTAGTAATGCTACCACTGAAATGACTAAAACGAAACTTAGTAAATGCAAATGCCAACCAAAAACAATAATGATTCTATATAAATATACATATATAGTTCCCGCGCGTTCGATCTCGTTTCAGGAGTTAGAGAGAGACAGACAGACAGTGAGAAAGAGAGATAGGACGAGGGGTGAAGCAACTTTTCTTTTAGAGAGCGTCGGCCTGCAGAGCATTTTATTTTGTTTTTTTTTGAAGCTTTTTCATTAATTGGTTTTCCATACAAGTTGTTCATCTTTTTTCATTTTTGTTGGTTTTGCATTTTGCTCATGTTTTTCTTTTTTAAATTTAAATTTTACATCTAGGTCTTCATGGTTGAAAGCAAAAAAAAAAAAAAATAACTCAAACAAAAAAATATTACAACTGAATTTTATTCTCACACTTAAGTAACAAGTTTGTGTTTTTCTATATATTTTGTATTCTCGTCGAAAAGGTATAATAAGTTCTATTTAATGATAATTTTGGTTTAATCTTCACTGTTGCCACTTAAAATGCATAAAAAACGAATAAAATAAAGGGTTCCGAAACTTTTAAAACTAAAATTCTTAAAAATTAATAATAGCGAAACGAAATGCAATCGAAAATCTGAGCAATATACGTATGGGATCTAAGTAGAAGTGAACTTTAAATATTTATCTTGAGAGATTTTCCCTTTTTGCGAACATACGATTTTTATGTCTTTCCTATACTCTTTTTCCCTTTCTCTGCGGTTTTTTTTCTTTTCTATTTTTTTTATGGATTTTGTCAGCTTTATACTTTCTTTCCTATGGGTTGCTTCATTTGCCGATGATGGATTTTAATGCTTCTGCTGCTGCTTCTGTTGTTCTTGTTGTTGTTGTAGTTGTTCTTTCGTTGTGGTTGCTGTTGTTAGTTGCTGCTTTTGCTGTTGCTGTTTGATGGTGTTGTTGCCGCTGTTGTTGTTGCTGCTGCTGCTGCACGTTGCATATAGCATGTTTGCTGGCTTTCGTTTATGGCATTCAGAGAAAGAATTTGCCCAGCAGGAGGCTTAAGATGGCCGCAGCAATGGCAATTGCAATGTAAAAGACCGGAATCTGCTTCTCAGCCAGAACTGGGGCATAGGGCTCATTCATCTGCTTGATGGCCGGCGAGCTGCGGTAACGTGTGATTTGATCCTGCAAACAGATAAATAGAAATGGGTTAATATGGGTCTTTTGTAAAAGCTACTCAATGATGGGCGTCTAACAACTGCCCTGCATTGGTAATACATCCTTATTGTGATTTGATTATGCTGATCTTATGTAAAAGTGATAATTTCGAATGAGTTAAATACAATTATCCCTTTAAATGTCAACGGTGTTCTGGTTATTTATGATTCACATATGTAAATGCTGTTTAATATTATGCAGATTAAGGTTTTTACTTGAAATCATTAAGACATTTCTATCGACTCAATACAACAATCAATAACCTATAGCATACCTTCAAGTGTAGATTTTCTTTTCGCAGTTCGCTGATTGTCTCACGCAGCGCCTCGATCTCTCCGACCAGCGACTCCACATTATCTGACGCATCGGGCAAACTCGAGGGCTACATTTAACGATTATACATTAAATAATAATGATATATATTAGTGGGTTTCCCAGTTCCTTGTAGTTCAACTCACCTTATCCTCGCTGGAGAGCTTCGGCTTGCTCTCGAGCGCCTCAGCACTGGCTGAACTAGTGTTGGCGCCCGCGCTTCCGCCGCCGGCACTTCCGCTTCCGGCGCCGATGGCCCCGCCACCGCTGGTATTCTCCGCATTCGCCTCGGAGCTGGGCATCTCAAACACGCACTTCAGTTTGGCGTCCATCAGCTGCTCCGGCTCCAGTTCCTTCCACTGCGGGAGAAGGGGAAGATTTGCGCTTTAGAAAATGCCAATGTAATGTAATCAACTTAAGATTTAGGTCACAAAAGAACATTATATACTTTTGAATGCTGTTATAATTCGATTCGGTAATTGTGATGATATTCAAAACGAATAAAATGCTTAACAATTTGCCACTGCGGAAGAAGAATAAGATTCGAAATTTAGAAAATGCCTATGTACTTATTAAATGACAAAAAAAAGTTATATATTTGACGACCATGACAATTATATTTGGTAATTGGATGATATAATCACAGGTAGAGTAGAAAAAACTACTCATTTCTTGGGAACAGTGGAACTTTAGTTTACCTACGATCAAACATTTGCATGATAAACTTAAGTTTCAATAGGTTTTACATATTTGGAACCAACTTTTAGATTAATATGCAGTCCAAAAGAAAGTCCAATATATCATTATAATCGGAATAAAATAGTTATGTTGCAAGTTTTCTAACAGAATTGTATTCTGTCATTTGGGTTTAGGTATTTCAATATTCTTTCTGCCTACCAACTTATTCAAATCGTTCAGATCAGCATCCACGGGTGCCAGGACGCTCTGCACCATGAACTTGTGCTTGTTCTTCTCCTGCTGATCATAGATGAATGGCTGCAGGCAGACTATAAGAATGCGGGGAACGTGATTAATAACCCTGAAAATGGGGCCTGCGAGTCCAGTAATACTCACTCTCCACCTGAGTCGTTCGAAAGGGCAAGATCTTGCCGATGTTTGGACGTACGCAGTAGCGCTTCGGGGCGGTTGTCTTGATCTTGAAGACCAGGGGCAGAGAAGAATTGTTGCGCAGAGTCATGATTGTGACGACGGGTCGGTTGAAAGGACCTGCAATAGTGGATGGAAAAATAGTTGAAGCAAACAAATACAATAAATTGAAATATTTATGATTATGTGGACTAAGATATCAATAGAATTGAATGATTTTACATATTATTTTTGTGGGGATATGTATTACATTATTACATTAATTAAATTTCTTCCTTTTTTTTTTCTTGTCATGATCTTGTGGATACAAATAAAACTGGCATTTATTGCACTTTTAGAAAGAAATGCAGGCGTTATCGCGCTTTTTATTGGATGCCCCGATTAGTCACACTCTATTGATGATAGCCCCACCCAACCGGCCACCCCACTTTCCCACTTTCCCTGATTTTCATACATTCCCGCTTTTACCCACTCTCCCTGATTTTTGTGCCACGTCACGCTCATTGCGTCATTGCACACTGGTCCAGTAACTAATTATTTGCTGGACGTAACATATGAATTTTAATTTTATTTAAATGAAACTAATTTTTACACTGCGCATATTTACTTTAAGTTGTGCAGAATATTTTAAAATCTTTTTCTTAAAAGATAGATCCAATCAGAAATAATAAAAGTAGGAATTGTCCTTACTTTATTTTCCTCAAAAAATACCGGAAAAGGTAAATTGTGTGTAGATTATTAGTAAAAAAAAAGAGCCAAACAAGCTTTTTTAGATTATTTACTGCCTAAATTAATTACTTTTTTACAAATTATTTATAAAAACTATTTTTTTAAGCTTTAATGTTTAAAAATCTTTGAATGGTTGGCAAAATAAAAGTAAAATTCTTGACCAAAATTCGCATTGAATGGCACAGTGTGCAGTGCCCAAAGCAAGTTCAAATTAATTGAATTAAAAGCAAAACAAAATCGAAAAGTGGCACAAAAGCCAAAACAAAAACTAAAGTACCGGAGTCGTATTTTGAGTACCCTATAAAATTAAGTAATTTTCGTACTTATAATAATTCTGAACTATGAACTCATTAATGGATTTAATGCTGGAATGCTGAATAATAAATTAACTATCATAAAATAAAAAAGAATGCAAATAAACCCAAACATTTGTATGAAATAAGCAAAACATTTTTTAATCTACAGGGTAACAATTAAAAATCAATCGTAGGGCCGGTAAAATTTTTTTCCTTATCAATTCGGACAGCGGTAAAAAGTAAAACCAAAAAAAATAGAAAGGCAAAAACAACAAATGGAATAGTAACACGGATTTTTTTTTTTGTTATTTTAACATGGCGTGTGCGTGTGCTTTTTCAGTGCGCGTGTGAGTGTGTGTTGCTTCAAGGAAATTTCATTAGACAAAGTCGCGTCATGCATGTGTTTTCCACCCCCCACCCTCCACCGACCAAACCCTTGGCGATCTAACGGGAAACGCGGGGAGAGGGTGGAGCTAAAGAATGGGGCTAAGGCTCACACACACACGCGCACACACACAAATATTAAAATATTTGCGCACAGTGGGATGGAACACATGTTATTTGTTTATTTCATTCTTCTTATTTAATTAACATAAACGGCAAAGGAATAATGCTAGATTTCGAACATCTTTGCTTATTATATTTAAAGAACGGATCTGAGCCCATAAGAACAAACTTTTTATATAACAATTTAGATTAAATAAAATTAACTGTATTCGGTTTTTAAAGTCTTATAAGAATTTTACAGAAAATGTAGGTGTAATTAATTACTTCCGGTTTTCAGCAAAATACATTTTAACCATGTTGTAATAACAATAAATATCTATTAAAAATAAATACAAGTTTAGGTTTTAATTTTGCCATTGAAGCCCTTGGCCATCGTTTTAGCCTATCGCACCCACTGTGCGAGCTCTTTGATGTCATATTGCATTGTTGTTGCCGCTGCTGCTGTTGCTTTTTGGCCAAAATTCAGGGTAAAAGACAAGAAAAAATGAAAATGGCCCATGACAAGTTTTTGCGTGTAAAAATAAAATGCTAGCCAAAAACGCAGGACGAGCGAGCGAGAGAGAGAGAGAGGAGGAGAAATGGCGAGTGCAAGTGAGAAAGAGAGCGACGCCAGCTGCCGGCATCGAAAATAAAATAAAAAGAAATTAATAAGAGCAAAAATAAGAGGAAAGAGGAAGAGCAGACGACATACGTACACCCAAAAAAAAAAAACACAACAACAATTAAAATGTGTCCAAAAATCGTACGTGAAATAACAACAAAAACATCGGAAATTATTGATAAGCGAGAGAGAAAGAGAGCGAGATGGGCATATTTCGCCGAGAGCGGGAGCATGCCGATGTGTGTGTGTAAGAGCAAGAGGGATAGGGCGAATTTTGCAGTTTGTTCTTTGCAACAAATTGGAGGTGAATTGGCTTTTTTGGTCGATATGCGGCGACCTTCCCCTCCCCGCCCCCACCACACACTTATAAAATACATTAAGTAAATTGAGTTAAGTGAAACGAATAAACTTACCCACGAAACGCAACTCATGCTCTGGGTCAATGGTCAACGGAAGATCAAAGAGTGGTTTGCTCATTGTGGCGGCTGCTGTTGTTGTTGTTTTTGTTGCTATAGCTGCTGTTGGGGATTTCGCTCTCTGCTTTGCGCCGCTCTTCTTTTGATTTTAGATTTTTTTTTTGTGCGTCCTGTTTTCGCCCAGTTATTTTGTTGTTCCCGTTTGCTGTCAAGGAAATGCACACGAAATTGTATTAAAATGCACACAAACACACGGAGATGGGACACACACAGACACACACCCACCTACACAACGCACACATGTACTATATAAAAACAGGGATTTTGACTTTTTTTCGCTTACGTTTGCGTTTTTTGCCCAATATTTCAACGAAAGTGCTGCTGTTTTTCGCTTCTTCTTCGTTTTGTTCGCCTCGTTTTCTTTTTCTTTTTTTTCACCCGTTTCGCTCTCACAGGCGAAATATCGGTAAATTTATGCGACCACACACACACGCATGGACAAAAAAAATAAGGAAGAGCGAGAGAGAGAGACACAGTCACACTCACACGCACAGGCTTTTTTGCAGAAAAATTTGTGGAAAAAGTAACTACGATCAACGTACACTTTCTTCACCGACTTTTAGTTGATTTTGCTCTCGATTCGTTAGGTGTACGTGGTTTTTCACACTTCAATTTATGCAAAAACTTCAGTTGCAAATGCAACATGCAAAAAAGCCAGATATTCTGCCAGAAAAAAACCGCTTGAAACGCATGCGTCACTAGAGCAATGTGACCAGGCGGTGGAGAAACATCGATTGTAACATCGATGCCATCGATGTTTTTAAAGCCTTGGTAACATCGATGTTTTCCATCTCTATTCCAGAAATCTTCTATTTGGCTTTTTTACTGACAGTTACGGTTGCTTAAGTTTGCTCTCGTTCAAACACAAAAATACTGAAAAACGATTTCGTGGGAAGAGAAACCATCTCGTATTTGCTGGAAATGCAATGTTCTCAATCGTACAGCTCACTTTTAGCTGGATATTTAACCGTTTTTAGATTAGAAACATTACACTCAATACAGTGCTTAAAATATTTAGAGCAATATAACCAGGGCGGCCGCGGAGTTACCGATAAATATACCACTCGCCCTGGCAAAATACCATATTTGCTTAAATATACTAAAAAATTGTTCTTTCCAAAGTTGCAGGTGTGTGACATCGCTATCTTAGCGCGGACACACACCTATGTTTTGCCCTTCTCTAATTGCCAATTGGATTTTGTTTTGGCAGTAACGACAATTGAAATTCAAATTTATCAAGCTAAATTAACATGAATATCGAAAATCATGTAGTGTTATTTATTCTACATTTTATTTGATTAACATTAGTCTTAAGCCATACACAATAGCTTCATTCTTTTGAAGGTTCTTAAATATACATACATACGTATTTCTAGAATTTTGTATTACCGATCCAGAATTTGATGGTTTTTAGGCATTTTCCGTTAGTTTCGCTGAAAGTCCTCTTTCCAAAATTAATGAAGGATTAAAAAAACGCGGTTTTATGTTGAAATACAAATAGTAAAAATTTCAATGTTGTCGCTGATATAAATATATCTTCGGAAGGCCAGTAGAAAATATGTACATTATATATTTTACATTATGCAAAACTATAATTCAACTTTAAAAAGTAACTTAGTTTTGTAAAATAGCTGCTTAAGACATTCGCTTGCAAGCGCCGACACCAGCTGTTCGATAACGATAGACGTGCGGCGGGGGCGGCGGGCGATAGACGCGGTTGCCTATCGGCCGGCGAAGCAAAAGCCAAAAGTAAAGTAAAATAAAAGCGAAACAGCGGGCATAAAGTGGAGTCGGAGCAAGCGAAACTGGGTTAAAACCATGCCCACATTCTGTAGCCCCGATAATCTATAATCTGTAGGCGAACCATTGTCACCGTCGAGGGTGGAGAGGGGAAGGAGGAGCGTCGCCAGACGGGCTTATAAATTATGGAGCTACGCGAATTGCGCGGTGGAAATGGAGGAAGCGGTGGTGGAGGAGGCGGAGGAGGAGGAGCAGGTGCACCTGGAACATCTGGAGCAGCGGGAAATGGAAGCGGCAATGGAGCCCCGAGTCCCGAACTGGGTGGCATTTGCATTGGAGGCGCCGCCGGAGGACAGCGAATGCCCACCAAAGCGGACATATTCATGGAGCAACTGAACGCCACCAATGCCAAGAAGGTGGCTCTGCTCCTGGTCCTCGGGTTCATCGTCTACCACGGCCTGCTCAACTGGAACTACGGTGGGTTCAAGGTTAAAAAACACCCACTCTATATAAGGGTTTATCAGAGTCATCCTCTATGACTCCTATTTATATCCTTTAAAGTTTAAAACTCATCATTAAAACTAAAACATTTCAGAAATCAGACCATCTAATTTATAGGATTTTCAATTTTTGCCAAGTTATGTTGCTAAATAATAACTTTCCTTTGATGGCTTGTTCATCTAAGATTGTATGTTTTATTGTTATCATAAAAGAATGAGTCAGTTATATACTGTTTCTGATTTTTTTGTACATAATATAACTAACTTAAAGGTATGACTAATATGAGGTTTCACTTATTATATCTTATGTCTGTCTCTACAATAGAAAATCACCAAAAGACAGTCATAAAATGCAATATCTAGATCTTAAATCCATAAAAATATAGTTTCTGAATCTTATATTGATCTTGGTTGTCTGTACACATAGTCATATCAAATAGCATTGATTTACCACACCATACCATTTACCATTTACCATTTACCATTACCATACCATTTTACAAAGCTTTCTTATGGGAGCTAATAGCCCGTGTAGGTGTATTAAAGGGTCGTGTTTAGCCACTGTCACTCTCCCATTGATATTGATTTGTCCTGTTTTTCCGCAGGGAGCGACTCCTGCCAGTGGCTGCTGTCCAAGGGCCGATTTAAGGGCGACAACGAGTGGCAGCCGTACGGGTGCATGGTGCACAAGTACTCCCTCACGTGAGTTATCAATCCACATTCCCGCCGAGATAACCCATCCACCCGTCCCGTCCCATTAATGACTCACTCCAGCCGAAATTGTCATTATGTGTTTGGTGCTTGGTGTATTTACAGTGACACAAGGCGCTGTTTGCGTTACCTCGCCTTCTTCGACAACAAGAACAACTTTGTGTTCATTGGCGATGAGAGTGTGCGTCTGCTGTACGAGCGATTTGTGGAGCAACTGCGTCTCCCACTGGCCGCCGATGAGGTGGCCGACGAGGAGGACAACAACGGCTCGGTGACGGATGGCTCGGCGCGTTTCGAGGACAAGAAGCTGCACATGCTGGCCCAGTACATTCGGGCGGAGGAGGTAAGTCCGGCGCTGGTGGAGCAGCTGTACCGCCTGGAGGCCGAGAAGCAGCTGTCCTCCGTCTACGTGGTGGGCTTCACCTATTCCGGCCTGCTGGCCGGCAACACTACAGACGATGTGCTGCGGCAATATGCCGCCAATCTCACCCTGCTGGTGGCCCCATTTCATCGCCTGGTGGCGCAAACATCACGGGTGCTCTGGAAGCTAGCCGATCGGGTGGACGAGGAGAAGCTGCCTCAGAGTTGGAAGCTGCTGCAGAACGAGCACATCGATCGCTTGAATTATGTGGCCAGAGGTGTTTTCCGGTACACGGAAGCCAGCGTCTGGGAGTCCGCCTGGCACATAGCCAATGGTCTGCTGGACAACGCCATCGATGGTCATCAACTATGCGCCCATGGCCAGCGATTGGAGGTTCAGCTGCTGTGGAACATGTACTGTAATGACTATATGAACTACAACGATGGCACCTGCTGCAGCAGCTCCGAACCGCACACCACGCTTCAAATTGTGGCCTATGCCCTGTTTGGCGTCTGCATGACCCTCGTGTGTGGGATGTGCCTGCGCAGATGGCTGCTCCACCTGCGGGGCCAGACTTTGTACGTGCCATTGCAGCAGCAGCAGCAGTCTCATGACGGCGGACGAGCACCTAGTAATGCCTTATCCGCTCTGATAACCGACTATGGCACACCCATGGTGGCGCTATCACTGCTGGGCCTCATTTTGGCCTATTTCTACCTCTGCGATCGCACCAACTTCTTTATGAAGGAGAACAAATACTACTCGGAGTTCAGCTTCTGGATACCCGTGGGCTATGTCTTCGCCCTGGGGCTGTTCTTCACGGAGGATTCACGATTCACCAAGGTGCTGAATCGCGATCAAACGGACGAGCTGCGTGGTTGGATACTGCTGGTGGTGCTGATATACTATATGACCGGAGCACAGCGAGTGCTGCCCATTCACATGCATATTAAGCTGCTGATCTCCGGCTACTTTTTCCTCACCGGCTACACACACTTCACGCACATGTGGCAGACCGGCGGCAGCGGCTCCCTGTTCGTGCGCTTCTTTCAGGCCATGTTCCGTGCCAATTTTCTGAGCGTGCTGTTGTGCTTCTGCATGAACCGGCCGTATCAGTTCTACTACTTTGTGCCGCTGCTCTCCTTCTGGCTGTGCGTTGTCTACTTTGTGCTCGCCTTGCCGCCACGGATTTCATCCGCCTCGGTGGACGCCAATCCGCTGCACTATCTGTATTTGGTGTGCAAGTGCATTGGTTGTCTGGGCGGCATCACGGTGCTCTTCATGTCGGAGGTGTTCTTCGAGCGGATCTTCGTGACGCGACCGTGGAAGGCGCTGTTTGTGACCACAGACGATGACCTGCACGAGTGGTGGCACCAGTGGAAGCTGGACCGGTATACGGTGGCCTTTGGCATGATCTACGCGGCCTGCTTTCATATTGCCCAGAAGTACAATGTGTTCGATGACAACAACCATGGGAATCTGTTCTCGCGACGGACCTCCATATCGGTCACATTGCTGGCCCTGCTGGGCGTCGGGGTGTACACCTCGTTCTCGTTCCTCTGCCGCAACGTTCAGAACTGCGAGGAGATCCATTCGTACATTCTATTCATCCCGATTGTTGGCTATGTGGTGCTAAGGAATATCTCGGGCATTCTGCGGACTCGTTACTCGGCGTTCTTCGCCTGGTTTGGACGCATCTCACTGGAGCTGTTCGTCTGCCAGTATCACATCTGGCTGGCCGCCGATCGACATGGCGTTCTGGTCCTGCTGCCTGGCTTCCCCACGCTCAACATGATCATCACGTCGTTCATTTTTGTGTGCGCCTCGCATGAGGTGCACCGGCTCACCCAAATCCTGCTGCCGTATGCGGTGCCCAACGACTGGCGTCTGGTCATGCGCAACTTCGTCATCTTTCTCATCGTGCTCATACCCGTCGCCCGGTCGGACGGCATGTTCTGATCCTGAGCGATCCGCAATCCAATTGCCGCCCAGTTAGTGACCCCAAAGTATTCGATAGATAGAGCAGCCCCTTCGTCAATAAGCAATAAGAGCAAACACAAGTGTTTAACTCCAGGGTGGATCGGTTTAATATGCAAGCTTTAAATGCTAAAATCCCTTTGCCATATCTTAATTCTTTCTAAAAGATACACATTAATTCTGAGGACCATAGGTCCTGTATTTCATGCATTTTTGTTAAAATTCAGACAAGACAATAATTAAATTTGTTAATGGTTAGTTCAAGTTCTAAAATACACTATATTCGATTACAGTCGAATTCAGATTATTTTTCACTCCAATCCTATTTATTCATATATATCTTAACAAAATCGAACCACCCTAGTTTATATAGTGCGTGTCATAGCTATAAGAAGAATATTGTAGCCAAGTCTCGAAACGGAAACTTAAACTTTACTTAAATATATCCGCAATTTGCGTTTTCTGTTAATAGATTAAATTCCATTAGATAAATTGATTTACACGATTTAATTGTATGCAATATTTTTTTTATTCTAATATTTATTTGGAAAGCAAATTAATTGTAATTAACGTTTCACATTATTGTTGACCCAACTCGAAACTTAAGTACCTTAATTCAATTTAATTTGTAGGTTTAAAGCTCCCAAATATTCTGTACTTTTGTTTAAGAACAAACCTTGTCAACGGGATCATGCAAATACTGCCTTAAATCGATATTTGTTTCTATCCCACAGAAGCTTGAGACAAATATCAGAAATAATGGCTTTAACTTAACTATGTAATGTTCTTATGGTTCTGAAACGCACTGTGGGCACACACTAAACTAAAAATGTAGAAACACAAGATATATATGTATATATACATATTTTACTTATGTGTATACAACCTAGGGTTAACATAGTTTTAATTAATTTGCACAAATTACTTAAAAACTCACCCGGCCATACACACACTCACTCACTAAAAAAACACAAGCAGCGGCAAACCAAATGTATGTATAAAGCAAGTGAATAAAGCAATGGATATACACTTATTTGACACATTGTAAGCCAGCGGACGGAAGCCATCGACCGGAAAATATATCACATTTTTTGCAAAAAAAACCCATTGTGGACCGGCTGGCGGCCACTGAACTGGGCATCCTTTAACGCGGGCACAAGGATGTCGGAATGTTGGAATGCTGAAATGTCGGAGTCGCACGAGGCAGGGATTGCGCTAATTGACACGCTGCAAACTAAGTCTAAGCTGCACTGGGAAAAAGCCTGGCTTTTCCATAAAATAGTCAATAATTTGATCTTAATAAATCCAAAGAGAATAGTTTTTCATGAGTTGCCTAGTTACTCGTCATCGGATTATATGCAAAAACGAATTTTAAATATTCTTATTCAATTTAAGCAAATTATGTTTTTCTTTATTGTGTTGTAATTGTATTTACCCAAAGTCCGCTTAGATTCCGATTATAGTATTTACTTAAAGAAAGAATAAATCCAATTATGTTTAATATTTAAAATATATGAATACCTACTGTATTCGAAAACTGCAAACAAGTTGTAATATTATATTGCTTAATGGTTTTCTTACTAAAGATACAAAGTTAATTTTTGCAAATTAAACCCATTTAAAATGGGGAAAGTGTTTAAATGAACTTTGGAACTCATGATGTTTTTTTATTTTTATTCATTTCATTGTTACTTACTTTTGTTACTTTCTTCAGTGTTCATTTTTGCAAATTAAACTCATTTATAATTATTATAAAACTATAAATGGGGAAACTTTGGAACTCATGATATTTTTTTATTTTCATTCATTTCATTTGTACTTACTTTTATTATTTTCTTCAGTGTAAAACGCAGGTGGCAGTGCATACTTTTTATATACGGAAAGCATTCATTCAACTCGCGCAAGTAAAAAGAGTTGTGTTGGGGATGTGGATAAGGATGTGGATATGGATAAGGATGCGGGGCAGCTGCGATTCAAATGTCTACAAAGGTACGTATTTGCATGCATAAGTAGACACATTCTATGTTAATGAAGAACTTAATTCGCTTCACAAACAGAAATTTGTCTCTTTTAATTGGAAAATGTTTTTGGTTTTAAGTCTTGTGGCAAGCGAACCGCAGCACGACACACTTTTCCATTAATGTCTAAAAAATGGTGTCATGGATATACTATAATGTTTCTAAAATATGTTTATATCATAGTAACTTTATACGTATATTAATGTAAATTGTTTGTAAACCAAAATATTTTTAGAAGATTGAGTTAATTTTTTTTTAAATTTAATTTTTGAAAAGTTATTGTATACATATTTCCATGAAAAAAGATTTCTGATATACGCAAAAATGGTTTAGTTTATAAATTTCGAAATGTATAACTTAACCAAATTTTAAATATTTAAAATTAGCTTTTAAACTTCACATCTCCTTACATTTTCTGGGCTTGAGACGCTTTTAAGTTCAAACAGCGCTTAGTTTGGTAAAAGCTAGTTTTGCGATCAACTTTGGCCTTCGGTTGGCAACTAAAAAGCTCTCGGTTGGCTTCAACAAGTGGCTTTTGCATCGCTTTTCCGCCCCCAACATTCGGATTTTCAGAAGCTCCCGCTTTTTAAAGTGGGAGTTGTACAGAGAAAGAAAATTATATATATCTCGTATATCTCACTCACTTTTTCAAAGTTATGAAGGATTTTGGTCAACCGTAGGGGTAATAATAAGGCAAAATGATTAAAATTACATCGAAAAATATTCCAATTTCTGATGTTTGAACTGCAAGTTGTTGTTTTAGGATAGTCAATTATAACTTCACATACAGTAATCTCTTAATTTTTCGCTTATTGTATAAAAATAAATCTTTAAATCCATATAAATTCGGATGTATTGTCTGAAGTTCACCCAAAAAACTAAGATGCTTACAGCCAACTATTCTTTTGGAGACTTCTTGAAATTGTATTTGATATGAAAATCAAACCAATTTGTCAAGTATTTATATCAATTTGTTACGGATTGATATCAACATTTTTAGTTTATACGATTTCGTTATCTATTGATATTAAAATTTAACTCATTTGCATTATGAGTATTTTGGTATGGAAAAAGTGATTTGTGAAAACTAAGGAGACAATATGAAAAGCGTATTGTTTCGATTTTTCTCCGTGTGCCAAAGCTTTTCCGAACAGTCGGTTTTTCCGAGTGGGAGCCTTTCGAGCCGAGGGCAAAAGGTTTAAATTCAGGCGCCCATCGGCGTCGGCACTCAGTCATCGGACGAAAGTGTTTGGAAACGGTTCGTTGGCACAGGACCCACAGGATCCACAGGACCACAAAGAGCCACAGCAGTCTACCACCCAATCGGTTGGGCGCCAAAACATCAGAACTCCTTCGGCAGTTGCCCCAAAATTGAAATTCAAAATGCAAAATGGCGCGCAAATTGTGACTGCTGTGGTTTCTGATGGGTATATTCTATATTCTTTGTTTTTTAACGTTTTTGAAGTGCCAAGGAAGCGTTTTCAGCGCCAAATCCGAGTTTTTTTTCAAGTGTGTTTGCCATTTTTGTCTTTTTTTTCCTGTGACATAGGTAACATATCTGTTGAGACATATGTACTTACGAAAATATCAAGTGAAAATCATCAAAATTCTAAAAAATATTTGGACATCGACGTCGAAATTGCTAAACTTCGGAAAAGGAAATCAGAGGATCGAAGAATTGGCAAATCAAAGTCAATGGAAATCAAATCAAAAACCTAAATTTGAGCTTACCATCATCAGCATTGAACTTTAAATCAACTAGCAAGTATTCAAGTATTACAGTTAATCACTATAACTTATCAAATTCTTGGTGTGACATTCATATTTAATCGCAAAACTATATAGTGTAAGTTTAGCCGCTCTTTATGATCGGGATCGTTATATACAAACATTATTCAAACTTTATGCAAACATATTAAAAACAAAAAAAAAACATTCAATATATAATTGTTTAAAATAATCTAACCAAAAAAAACCAAGAAATATATATTTAAACTTTGTAGAATAAAATCAACTTCATTAAAAGATTAATTGTACCTATCCCGATCGCTGTCTATTCAAATCAAAATTTTGGACAAGTCTTATTGATCAAGACAATATATATTCAACTCAATCTGTTTCTAAACACACAAATATAACCAATTATTCTTAACAAAACCTATTGAAAAAGCTATTGAAGTAAGCTGATTATTATGTAAAAAAAAACATAATATTTAAGAAGCAGAAAACTATTTAAATGTAATTATTAAGTTACATAAAAAATCAAAGAAGAGCTTAAAATGCATCCCATACTTGATCGCTACTATAACGAAAAATTTCGAATCAAGTTCATAACCCGATATTTGATGGAGCTTATTCGATTGAGAAAGATAAGCAAGCAAAATTCTGAAGAATCGGATTAAGGCATACAAATTTATTCTATCATAAACACACGCAAATCGAGATCTCAAAGGTCTACAGAAATATTGAACCTAAAAATATCAAATTGAAGAATTGCACTAACATAACAAACCCCAATTGACATTATTAAAATACCTGCTAAGAGGATCTTCAAAATAGATCTCAGATCTATATAATACAGAACTGAAAATTAAATCGAGTTAAGAACTCTCCACCAAAACACTAAACCGCGTTACCACATTTGAAAATCATCCATAAATCGAGTTTTAAAATCGCGATCGTGTGTTGAAATTGAACTTTGAACTTTGAGGCCAAATACAATTCTCATGAGTGCCCAGAAGGGTGCAGGACGTGTGATCTAAGGACATCGCAACTAACAGGTGAGACGCTTTGGGTCTAGTGTGTGGCTTAAATTCAATTTCGTTGTCATTAAGTTGTTGGCACTGCCATTGCTGTGTTGTTGCTTTCGTTGTTTCCGTTGTTATCGTTGTTATCATTATCATTATCATCGCTCTGTAGCTCCTACTTATGTCATTTGCAATTACAAATGCTATTGCGATTACAATTAATGTTGAGTACATGAGTGTGCATGAGCGAGGTATATAAAGATACGAAGGTATAGACAGCCATTTGAGCGTGAAACAGAAGCAAAAAGCAGGAGACTTAGAGTAGACATGTCACTTAATGCCTTTTACTTGAAAAGTTGGCCAAATGAGATTCGGAACCCTTCGCAAATACTTAGCGTCGGTGGTAGTTGGGCTTTATGTTTTCTCGGTTTTCGAGGTTTCGATTTAATTTGTGGATTAAAAATGCAGACCTCGCACCATACCCACTTGGTTGTTTTATATGTGCGAGTGTCCTTGTGTATCTGGCAGTTAATTAGAATTGCGTTGGGCCGGTTGACGGCTTCTTGTTTTGATTGTGCTAGACAGACGCTTAGACATCTCACGTCTTTGCCTACAATTTGGCCCTTATCCCCACATTCACTCGCCCCATCCATCCTGCTTGCTTACACTGGCCAAATAAACCATCTGAATTCATTTCAGTGGATTCTCGGGATCTTGAAGTTGGAGAAAAGGGTCAGTAGCCTTGATTTGGTCATATTAGCATATTTAATTGGCATAAAATCGCCAAATATCGTAATTTTCGATGAAAATTCGATATAACCGATTATTTATCGGATCAATTGTAATATTTTATTTACGCTTTATAGCAAAAATATTATTTTTTCAGTACTTGTGTTATAATACATATCAACAAGTTATTATCTAAAATAAGAAAATGTAAATGATCGATTTTAATATCAAAAAGATCCTATAGTATTGATACGATTATCGAAAATTCGATTTTAATTCATTCTCGAGACAATAATTTAATTCCGAACTACGGTTCTGAAGTTTCTTTCGGTCCCGATATCGATATCGATCTCGACGATGCAAGATCGTTATAATCCTTTCTATATCAGACCAATTGCACTATTTTATTTTATGGCTTAAAGAAAATTATTTCACTACTTATGTGATAATACATATCAACAAGTTATTGTCAAAAATGTGAAAATGTAAATGATCGATTTTAATATCGATATAGCCTTTAATATCGATACGATAGTCGATAATTCGATTTCAAAGCATTCCCCAGACAATAATTAGACTCCAAACTGCGGTTCTGTAGTTTCTTTCGGTGCTGAGACACATACAAAATAAGCATAAAATCCCCATAAATCGATCTCGACGATGCAAGATCGTTATAATCCTTTATATATCAGATCAACTTCATTATGTTATTTTATGGCATATAGAAAATTATTTCAGTACTTATGTGATAATAATATCAACAAATTATTGTCAAAAATGTGAAAATGTAAATGATCTATTTAAATATCGATATAGCCTTTAATATCGATACGATAGTCGATAATTCGATTTGAAAGCATTCCCCAGACAATAATTAGACTCCAAACTGCGGTTCTGTAGTTTCTTTCGGTGCCGAGACACACACACAGTTTGGTGGGGCCCGAGGACATCGGTGTCCTTGCATTTGCTAAGAGGGTAACATCTGCCTGGTGGCCCCCTTTATGCCCATCCTCTTGCCCATTTTCCTTGGCGCCCTTTTCGCTTTCTTCTCGTTTGTCACGAGTGTATTTTTCATGGTCTCGAAATCGTTGTTTTCGTCTTGGTTTCTTCTTGGTGGAATCATATGAATTTGATTGTTGCTTTTCGCCTGGGAATTGGTTTGTAACATTCAAGTTTACCCGAAATTCGGTCTTATGTTCGGGTTTTCTCAGCTTGAAGTTTCTTTTTTTTTATTTGATCTTTATTGACAAAGATGCGCCTAAGTGAAAAGTTAGTCTGGAAAATGAATAGAATTTAAAGATAGGTGTGTGTTATATCTTTGAGTCGTGCACTTAACTTCCAATTGTACATGTAAATACAATTTAAATTCGCAAATTTCCAAATACATTAGATACGTACACTGCCTTTGAGGTGTTTAGATTTTTGGTATAAAACATCCACCTACTGTTGGGTTTTTTTCGTTGGAGATCCCGGCACTTCGGACTCCCTAATGTATGCTACACTTTGCTTTGCTCGTTCTTTGCCTCTTGCCCCAGGAAAATTTGGAGGCGAAAAGGAAAGGAAAAAATATGAAAAATGCCAAATGTAAACAAATCAAAAATGCCGGCCATGTCCTTTGGCGTTTTGCTCCACATATTTTCTTTGTTGCTTCCCCTAATATATACAAATATTTTGATGTCAGATGGGAGGAGGGTGCAAAAACGAAATCCTGGATGGAAGACACGAAAGTGGTCCTGTTAATTTCATTTTTTCCAGTCCGCTTTCACGAACGATTTCGTTGTTTGTTGTCCTGGACATTGTAAAATGGACATGGCGAATATAAGACTAAAAATAAAAAAAGGGAGTTAATTGTGGTCCTGTTAATAAAATGCAACGTTGACATGTCTGAGCTAACTAATTTATGCTGTTCCAATTTAAGGTTCCTAGAGTTTTCAAAGATGTTTTTAAGAATATCCTATATCTCTGAGATTGTTCTACATTCAAAATATCTAACAAATATATCTCGCAGAATATAAAAAAAAATTAAGAGAGCTATAAAAAAATTCTCAATTTCATTCCCTCACTTCATATGTATATATGAATCGCAATTCCCATAAAAAAACGTTGGTTCACCTTTGCTAACACAGAAAATGTTTTCAACTTTCATTGTTTATTTCTTTGGTATTTTTTATTTGACATTGAGGCGTTTGCCCAATGGGATAACGTTTAATCTGGTTATTGTTACTCTTGTTGGAGTTATTTCAATATTTTTTTCCGTTTATCATTTTTCAATTCAATTTTGACATTCACTTGAGTGCACGTAGTTCATTTTATATGTTTCCTGTTTTTTGACCTGTTTGGCGGTTAAAATTCGGCAACCATTTTGCTTGTTTGATGTTTGTTTGTTGGTTTTTCATTATTTATAACTGAAATTTAAAAGCTGTTGTTGATGCCGACGGCGCGACCTTTTTGTTGTTGTCCTCGTCGTCGCCCTGTTCTATTGTTTTTATAAATCTATCAATATGTGTGTACCTATAATGTATCCCCACATTTTTGATTTATTTTCCTCTGGAGTTTCCATTGTTGTTGGCCAGTTTGAGTCATCTTTTGTTTGGCTTTTTTGGTGTCCAGATACGTTAACGCTTTCACTTTCCGCCCCGGTAGCCCCATAGAATGCCTTGTCCCCCTCCTTTCTTTTTTGTTTAGAACCTATGGCTATGTGATTTAATTGAAATTTTTTAATTCCCTTATGTTGAGAGGATTTTATTCTCCTTTGTTATAGCTTTATAACCCTTTGCAGTTTTCAGCAATCAAAACCAGCCTGACATGAATATGCATAAATTATTATGGGCTGATTATTTTCTCCATGTTTTATAAATGAAATCCAGGTAAAAAGACGTTTGACCCATATACCAATCCGCGAAATTAAGTTGTTCAATAATCTCCACCGGAATTTCCATTCTTTCGTGAATAAATTCCCACCCATTTTCCATGGAATCTTCTTCCGCAGAGTGACCCATAAAAGGGGGCTTAACTTTATGACCCCAAAAAATAAAAACAAAAAGGCATTGGCCAAAATTGTGAAAGAAATGGGTGGAAAATGGGGATTCCTGGTGTTCATACATGCATACATGGTTATAACGCATGAAGGCCTCTTTGTTTGTCTGCTTTTTTGGGGAGTGCGTTGTGCAGATAAAACGATCAAGTTGATTGAAGTTTATTAAGAGTCTACCGACAGCGATAAGGATTCTAATTGAATGGTTGAACTGGTTATGGAAATATTTTTATATTAAGGAGTGACTCACTCGAATATTGGCTGGGATCGGAAATCATTCGATAATACGTTTATCTTTGGTTATTGAGGGTTCAACTGTGGTTTCATCACATGTTAAAATAGCAAACGGATAGAGAAGAGTTTTTACTTTTCCTCTGAAATAGGCGGCAAATGAATCGATAACCCTAAGGCATCTGCAATTTTCAAGAAGTAGTATCAAAGAAAGCTAAGATATACCTTTTTTTGCTATTCCATTAAAAGCTTTGCCCACTGGCAAAATGAAAAGTTACTCACATTCGCATATGAAAAGTACAAAAGACATGCACAATTCCCACACGGGGAATATGAAATTGGTTTGCCTTCTTTTTATTTTCTTGGTTAGAAGTTTGTAACGCTGTGAAGAAGACTTTTCCGAACCTATAATGTACATTCTTGATCAGGATCACTAGGGGAGTCGATATAGCCATGTCCGTCTGTCCGGTTATCCGTCTGAAACTCTTACAGTTATCCTAAAATATGTGTACGCAGATCAAGTTTGAAAACCGCCCCGATCGGAAGTCTATATCATATAGCTCCCATAGGAACAATCGCATATAACTTGCAAAAAATTGAAGATATTTCACGCAGTGTAAAAGCTATTGACACGAATCTTTTCAAATCTTAAAACGCAAAACGCGTCCAGATCGGACGTCTATATCCTTTGGCTCCCATTAATTATTGAGAAAATATTTCGAAATTAAGCTGTATGTGAAGATATTTCCACTTAAGGCATTTTCTCTCGCTTAATTTCCGTAATTTCGGCAAAGTTCGCAGGGGTATTTAAACTTCGGCTTATCGAAGTTAGCTTCCGTTCTCGATTATTCATAAAGTTAATAAAAAATAAATATTTAATCAAAAACGTACTCAATTGTTGCACTGAGGCGATTTAAAATGGTTAATATTAATAATATATAAATATATTGAGATATACAAAGTTAAGGGGTTTCAATTAAATTATAAAATTCTATTTTCCCTGTGTGATTACATAAAAATATATATTGATTCAGGATACATACGGTTTTCATAAAATAAATAATTAATTAAAAATAACACTGCTGTGCGCAAAGGCGATATAAACTAACTAATATGTATATCATAATAATATAATATTAATCTCAAAGCCTTCTTTGTTAAGGGGTTTCAAATAAATAATAAATTCCCTTTTTTCGCCGTGTGCTTATAAATTATAATATATATTGTTTCAGCCTACATATGTAGGTACGTGTGCCCACATCTCAGACTTTATCTGTCTGCCAGAATGTTTGTGTTGAGAATGGCCGTCGGAAAATTCATTCCGCCTGGCGCTCCTTCTTGGCCCTGTGAAAAGACGAAAAGTTGTTGGGCCTGTGAATAAAAACGGGTGCCATGCGGAGGAACATATGTATTTTATATGCTAATGCGTTTAAAATCATTCAAATCGTGTCTATATCATTTACACCACACACGTATGTAATTTGCGAACTTTTTCCAAACAGTCGCTCTCCCTTGGCAAAATGTGCGAATGACAGTTGAATCTGTGCGTCTGTGCACATAAATATTTATGTCTCGCACTGTATTTCTTTATAAGCAAGTGTGCGATTCTCAAGTCAAATACAAACTTTCAACTCAAACGGGCAAACAAATAAAACAAAAAACATCAAATAAATCTTGGCGTGTGAATTTCAATCCATGAATGTAGATAAAACAAATAAAAATTTTAATAACATTTAAATCCAATTTTACGGTTGCCAAGTTAAATTTGTACTTGGTATACGGACACCCTTGGGCAAATAAAATATTTTTGTTTCAATATTTGTATATCGATTAAAATCACATTTACAAATTATTTTCATCAAGCTTTTCAGTGGGGTTAAAGATATTCTTATAATTCGTCTAGACATATATTTTAATCAGATCCCCACTCTGAAAATGTTAGTACACTTTCTGAATTAGTATAGTAATATATTTATGTCGATTAAAATCACATTTGCAAATTATTTTCTTTGCGCGATTCTGTAAGTTTAATATTGTTTTTTAAAGAATATTAAAAAAAATTGTCATAATATGGTTTCTTTTTCTTCTAATTTTGTTCCTTAAGAAATATTTAAGTGTTATCCCCTGTCTGAACCAAGGTCATTAGAACCAACGACCAGCACATACAGCACCCCAAACCGCCTGCTTAAAAACATTGCCCTCGAATAACTGAGCAAAGTGAAATAAGATAAATGAGCCAATTTGACTTGGCGTGCGTGTCCTGGCCACAATAACAAATAACCAAATACCAAATGCCAGAACCACCCACAAAAGCCCAGGGAACCCAGAAAACCCAGCAAACCCACACCTGTGCCACACCTGCCGTCTGTTTCTCCCATTTTGGCCGCTTAATAGGCCAATCCATATGCAGTCAAGTCAAGCGTCGAAATGGGCGGCTTCGGTTTGTCAATCACAGCGTGTAAAGCGAATTTTTGAGCGAGATTTATTTATTTTGTTTTCGCCTTGGAATCTTCGAATTGGTATTTTCGTGTAATAATTGATTTTTGTGAAATGATCGAAGGGGATTTTCCCCTTCCATGGGTTATATGTTTCTATGTTTGCAGGGGAAAAAAATGTTAGTGGTTGGGGCTGAAATTAATTCATGATATACCTACCGATTTTAAGTCCTTAGAAGTTACATCTCGACTTTAATTTCACTCATTTTATGGAATTTTTATTCAATCTCACGGGGATCTGTGTATTTTTTTAAAAATGTATTTACAAGATAGCCTAAAAATCAAAAAATAAAGGCAAAATTAGTAAAGATTTCAATATATATTATTATTACTAAGATTTTAAATCTCAAAATTCTTAGTTTTAAAATCTCTTTGTCTTCCATAATCTATTATTAAGATAATCATAAAAGTCAAGTAATATTAGCCGTTACTCCTAGAGTAAAAGGGTATACTAGATTCGTCGGAAAGTATGTAACAGGTAAACATTTTTTAAACATTTGTGATTTTGTTCTTATTATCAATACTCATATACATGCCAAATTATTCAAATCGGACTATTCATTACAAAGTTATAACCAAACATTAATAAGTAATTAGTATTAGCATAGATATATAATATAAAATATAACGTTATGTGGCTTGTTAGTGAAATCTTGTAAAAAACCGATAGGAATGAACGATAGGTGGCGCTTTATTAGCTGAGTAACGGGTATCTGATAGTCGAAGCCGTCGAGCGTTTTCTCTTGTTTTTTCCACACTCTGGCTTTGCGTTTCCTATTTTTTTGTGGCGTTTTGGCGCCCCGTTTTTTTTGGCACAGAATTTTTTGATGTGTGTATTTGGTTTGTTGTTATTCACCTGTCTGTCGAACAAGCGCGTTCATGTGTGCTGTTGCTGAGCGTTTGCCACCGTTTTCCACCGCTTTCCACCGCTTTCCCCCATTTTCCACGGCTATTTTCCACCTAGCGCCTTCTGCAGCAAAGCAGAAAAAAAGAGAAGCGGAAAAAAATGCAACTCAACCCGACTCCAGTCGACTCAAAAAGCCATTAAGGCGTCAAAGTCAATGCACTCGAATGATGGTGCCAGCTTTTTCTTCAGAGGCCAAGTGGCCAGGATGGTTTTCCCGGGACAGGAAAAGCGAAGTACCAGGATATTTATTGACATTTAAATGGACTTACAACACGGTACGGGCACAAAACAACGCTATTAAATTGAAAGATTTCCAGCTATTATTGCTTTTTACCCGCTGCTCCTTGTTATTGATCTAATATTTATGGATTAATCAATCATCAAATTAAGACCCCGGACTGTTGAAGTTACTTTCCCGCTTATTCCGCTTATCCCGCTGTGCCAGTTGGCCATTTCACTGCCCATGTTGTCCATAATTAATCGGGAGCCAACGGTCCGGAGCGTTTGTTCAAAAGGCTCAATCAACACGCATTTCGATTTAACCGCCCGCTGATACAATTGAAAATGCCGATGCTTAAATTGAGCCCACTTAAATACAACACCCCCGTATTGTCAAACTAATTATGAAAGTTCCGGTCCACAGCCTCCAAGTTGCTTTGGATCCTAATCTTTGAACCCCCGCGATGAGAAAGCCCTTGAGAGCATGGCTTCCACAGACACCTCTTCACTGCGGGACAAACTCCGTCTTAATTGTGGAACTGTGTCATTTTGGTGTTAGTCCGTTTCCGGAGTCCTCAAGAAAATGTTTGGTATCTTTAAATCGCTAGAAAGGCTCTGAGTATTTATCAATAACTTTAAATATCATTGCAATGCACAACAAAATGTCTGCTTTTCAAATATTTCCACTGTAAGACAAAGCGATATGGAAATCTCTTCACAAAATCTATTGGAATTTTAAGTCGGTCAGATTTAAAATATCTTTAGAATCCGCAGTGATTTTTAATGACTTGAAATATTATACAAAGAGCATACAGTATTTTCCATCATCCCATAATTATCACTACAAGATAAAGGGATATAAAAATCTTTTCGAAAATCTGTGTTATCTTTAAATTGCTAGAAATGGTTATTATTAGAAATGCACTACAAAATGTCTTCTATCCAAAAATCACCACTATAAGATAAAGGGATTACAATATCTTCAAACATCTTTGGTAATTGAAAATCATAAATTTATGATCAGAGATAAAATATCTTCAGAAATACATAGATTTTTAGTAAGCTTTCTTAAACATTTCTTAGCTGTGAACATCTTGCATTACAGTTTCACAAATTTGCTCTTATAAGTGGAAGGGTCTTAAACATATCTTCGGAATCAATTGCTCAAAATATTTAAAATAAATTGTTAAGTACTCTAACTTAAAAGAAAACAAGAGAAATCGCTATAGTCGATGGCCTCGACTATTAGATACTCGTTACTCAGCTAACGGAAGTGCGATAGGGATTGAGATATGCTAAAAGCAACGCTGCTTTTTTTACCAATACACCTACCCTATAGCGCCACCTAGCCTATAGCCTCACCTAGTCTAAAGCGCCCCTAGCTCTTATAGTTTCTGAGATCTCAGATATAAATACTTTATGGGGTCGGAAACGCTTTCTTCTATCTGTTACATACTTTCCGATACATCTAGTATACCCTTTTACTTCACGAGTATCGGGTATAACTAGGTATTAGAAAAAAGATTAGAGATTAGTCTAAAAAGCTCTTCACCTAAGTTACGTGAATTTAATTTATTAACATTATAACGAATTTTAGGCAGTGTGGCGTTTCGAACAGCGAGTGTTTGTGTATAGTGTGTATATCTTATCTTTTGGCAACCAGGCTGGCATTTTATCTAAACCAGAAACCGAGTGCTCAATGGAGGGGGAAGGGTTATGGAAGGGTTTTGGGGCCATGGGGATGTGGGTGACACATGTAACCTCTTCTCCGACTGGAACTCCCGGTTTTAGTTGCCGGAAACAAAACAAAACTCGCGCCACTCGAGAGGAAAATGTAGTACTGAGAATGCGGAAGGGGTGTTCGGTTAACCCTCGAGTAAAGTGGCTTCCAGCTGGGGGATAAAGTGGTTGTAAGGCCAATATTTGCTCCAGGCAAATATGAATACAGAGTTCGACTAATTACGCGCTCGTGACTCCTGTATAAAAAAAGGTAACCAAAAATCATACAGAGAAAAGTTCCGTAAATATCTGAATGACTCATGGAATCAAGAGAGGTTTGGGTCATATTAACGCCTGTATGATTTTGGTTGATTTTTAATCACATTGATTTTCCTAATTCCGATAATCCGCAATCCCTAAACGATGACAAATTTTGTTCAATCGAATTTCGATTTTAATGAACCATTTTTTAACCAATCAAATGCAAGTGAAAATCGTGTTTAAAGATAGTCTAGTCATTTTGAATATATTCTACCAATATTTGGTCAATTATCTTATAGTTAAAATAAGATTGCAGCTCACAGCTATTAAACTGCGTATTAGGACCTTAAATCCACCCACAGAATCATCCGTCAGTGCGATTGGTTTACCAGTAATTAAATCTTTCCGCATCACTTTCACCATTTTTTCCACAATTTACACCTGTTACTCAGATTAGTGCGACATTTTGGCGGGTCCTCGCTGCAAATTGATATGTGAATGTGACAGAAATGAAATGAAATGAGTGGGTAATAGTGCCAGTAAGAGAATGCATTTTCTCTGACAGTAGGCTGCAGTGATGCGGAAAATAAGTTTGTACAAAAAAATAAATCACATATTATAATGAAGCGCTAAATCGTAGGTGGTTGGAAAAACATGTAGTTTGCCTACATAGTTCGCCAGTTCTTGGAAGAAAAAGTAATTATGAAATGTCATTGTGTCAGTTGCGCACATTTCACAGCATTATGAAATATAATAGCAGTGGAAAACCCATTCGTTTGTAAACCGTATCGATTATATTCATTGTAAAAACGTACATATGTTTATTAGCGGACTTTTGTTTTGTTCTGATTACGCGATATCCGCCTCTCAGTTTCAATTGGCAGGCATCACATTTTAAATTGGCAGGACTCACCAAATTATAATTGAGGCCCATTCAAACTTTGCTGACCAAGTATTCGGTATTTACACTTTTGCCAACCGAAGTGGATGTTTTTGATGTGTGGATTTTGGTTGTGGGTTTTGCAAAAGCGTTTAAACTAATCAACAAGAGCATTTTGGTTGGTCGCCTGCCATCTGAATTATTTATGAGTGGGAGCACGAATTGCGCACTAAAAAATAAAAATACAAAAAAAAGGAACAGGACAGGTCTTACCTTGTATTTATCCTACTTTTAAATTGTCTTCTCTGGCGGCTTAGCTCTTCACTGGGGACTCCATTTGCAGCTTCACTCCACCAACCCGCTGTCATCTTCACACACACGGGCAATATCGATTTAATGTAATTAAGGTAAAGCAGCACTATAATAAAAATGTGTCGCCTGGCAGCACGCACCCAGATACATCAGCCAACATACTTAACCGTCTTGTCCACGTCTTTCGACGCCCGCGTCCTGCGGCCCTGGCACCCGAATAAAAATCAATAATTAAAGTTACTTTCTCTCAGCCGTCTGGTATTGCTTAAAGCCGAACCAAAAATAAATGAAAAAATCGGAGGTTTGTAGAGTGAGTGACCCATTCTTGAACCGCTAGCGATATCGATAGGTTCGATAAGTTTGTATTTCGTGATGACAGCTCGGAAGAAAAATGTTTTTGACATTTTTAGTCCATATCTGAAATCGTACAGTTATCCCGCTTTTATAAATCAAATGCAAAACGTACAACAGTGCTGAAACATTGAATTATAAGTGGTCCCTTTTTTTTTTACTTATTTTAAGAAGGTTCAGTTGTGCTGAGAAACATGCAGGTGTTTGCATTGATTAAGTACAGTTGTGCTGTATGAATAAAATTGTAAATTCAATAATTGTCTATAATTCGCAAGTCCCCAAGAATAATAAAATACCTCAGGCTTGTACAGTTTCGCGATGACAATTTTAGGAAGGAAAAGAGCAAAGCTGCCAGGAATGTATAAGATTTTGACATTTTCAGTCAACAATATTTTAGTTTTCGGACGAAAAAGTGCCAACATTTTTTTAATACTTTTGAAAAACCACAGTTATCTGTATTTTAAAAATTTCTACAACGTACAGTTGTGCTGGTGAATTCTATTAACCCTGTACTCGAACCGATAGCGATATCGCATTGATAAGCTCTTTGGAAGAAAAGTAAAGTACTGCTAGGAATGTACATATATGTTTTTAAATTTTTAGACAACTTTCTTTTTAATATTTTTGTATAACCAAAGCTAATTTATTTTATAAATTTCCAAATGAACAATAGCGCTGAGAAATTGTATTTTTAAGTGGTCCTACACTTAGTGATTTTGAGAATGTACAGTTGTGCTGAGAAACATGCAGGTGTTTGCATTAATGAGGTACAGTTGTGCTGTATGAAAAAAAATTGTCAATAATTGTCTCGATTTCGCAAGTCCCCAAGAATAATAAAATACCTCAGGCTTGTACAGTTTCGTGATGACAATTTTAGGAAGGAAAAAAACAAAGCTGCTAGGAATGTATAAGACTTTGACATTTTCAGTCAACAATATTTTAGTTTTCGGACGAAAAAGTGCTGTACTTCTAGAAATGTATGTGATTTGACATATCCAGCCAACATTTTTTTGAATAGTTTGGAAAACCACAGTTATCTGTATTTTACAAATTTCTACAACGTACAGTTGTGCTGGGGAATTCTATTAACCCTGTACTCGAACCGATAGCGATATCGCATTGATAAGCTCTCTGGAAGAAAAAGTACAGTACTGCTAGGAATGTACATATATGTTTTTACATTTTTAGACAACTTTCTTTTTAATATTTTTGTATAACCAAAGCTAATTTATTTTATAAATTTCCAAATGTACAATAGCGCTGGGAAATTGTATTTTTAAGTGGTCCTACACTTAGTGATTTTGAGAATGTACAGTTGTGCTGAGAAACATGCAGGTGTTTGCATTAACTAAGTACAGTTGTGCTGTATGAAAAAAAATTGTCAATAATTGTCTCGATTTCGCAAGTCCCCAAGAATAATAAAATACCTCAGGTTTGTACAGTTTCGTGATGACAATTTTAGGAAGGAAAAGAGCAAAGCTGCCAGGAATGTATAAGATTTTGACATTTTCAGTCAACAATATTTTAGTTTTCGGACAAAAAAGTGCTGTACTTCTAGAAATGTATGTGATTTAACATTTCGAGGCAACATTTTTTTAATACTTTTGCAAAACCACAGTTATCTGTATTTTAAAAATTTCTACAACGTACAGTTGAGCTGAGGAATTCTATTAAGCCTGTACTCGAACCAATAGCGATATCGCATTGATAAGTTCTTTGGAAGAAAAAGTACAGTACTGCTAGGAATGTACATATATGGTTTTACATTTTTAGACAACTTTCTTTTAATATTTTTGTATAACCAAAGCTAATTTATTTTATAAATTTCCAAATGTACAATAGCGCTGAGAAATTGTATTTTTCAGTGGTCCTACACTTAGTGATTTTGAGAACGTACAGTTGTGCTAAGAAACATGCAGGTGTTTGCATTGATTAAGTACAGTTGTGCTGTATGAAAATCAAATATTTTCCTTTAACTGAGAGGCTTGCATTAATTTAAGCTAATTGGCTTTTCAATTATTGTCTCGAATTCGGGATTCTTCACAGGAAGTTAAGTTTCTCCTTGCTGGCTTTCACTATTTCATGCTTTCATGTTGAAATTGACTAATTACAAGCCCACATATTCTAGGCCAGAATTGTCAGTTACATTTCCAGCTCTGCAATATGATATTGTAAACTAACCATTTTTTGGTCAAAGGTTTTGACTTAAAGTTCATGCTAATAATCAGCCTATTACATTCCAAATGTCATTGCATTTCGGTAAAGTGCTGAAATGTGTTTTTGCAATATAAGCTAACTAAAGGAGTGTGGGTGATTGTCAGTTGACCGAAACGATGACCAATGCGCATTAAATCATCATTTGTAGCACCCACTTAGTCCTTCAATATTTGGCTTCTCCCTGCAAGCATTTTCTATAGCGAAAGGCACTATTTAGTGAATTTTAGAAGATGATATCCAGAAAAAATTTGACTTTACAGACGCTTGTAGAAGATGCCAAGAAGAGCATTATCCCATTGGAAAATCTGTAATAAAAAATATTTTTTTAAACTTATTTTGCTATATTTTGCATTTATTTTTCATACAAAGACTTTTTTCGCCTTCGTCATGTAGGAAATGCTGCTAAACAATTTTGAATTTGAAATGAGTTATTTACTAATAGCCATTTCTAAAATAACCAGAAACAAAAATGGTTTTTTGCTCAGTCAAAATAAAAATAAACTAAGATGTGACTTCAGAATGATGGGCGATAGAACTATCTCTGGGCTGCGATTTAAAGCCACTGTACTAGTACTCGATAAACAAACAATAAAAAAGGAAAAACCGTGATAGGAGTCGCATTGATCTAGTTTACTGGTGACAAATGATACAAATTTTGGACATGGACAGCGACAGCGAGTGAAAAACAAGCTAAAATGAAAGTGTAATAATGTTAATGTCTGTCAGGCAAAGCAATAACACAAAATCAGTTTGTGCCACGAAAGTAACTAATTAAAACGGGGACTAATGGATGGTTTAATTATCTAATTATTTTTGGTGTTTAACAAGGATAAAGTTGACTAAAAATGTATATTTTGTGAATTTCAAGAATGACACTTCCTAGTATTCATGTACATGTAAAGAGATTTTCCAGTTAAACTGAAAATGTTGGAATAGATAATAAATTGTTATATATTTTATGATATTATACAATTTTTTTTAATTAGAGAAAAATTACATTTGTAAAGCATTTTTCATGATTGATGATGTATATTTTTGCATCAATCATATCAGTGATTATTTATAAAGCATTCCTAATGACTTTGTATTTAAGATTCCGTTAAACACATCGCTGTGAAAGCTGTGACATTGATTTGAAAATGCATTGCACATAGACGCTACTATTTTGCTACTTCTACTGCAGTCTCCTGCAGTTATTTATTCCTGGGTGCGCCGCAGTTGGCCGGCGGGGTGGATCATTTGCATGAACCATTTCCGGCTGATGTCGTTGGTCCTGCTGGCTTCTCCCAGTGTCAGTGTCCCGGGCTCAACGCACTTGGCGGATCAAAGCGGCACCAGGAAGGCAGCCATCTGCCGCATCCTCGCAATGCCAGGACACAATGCTGAGCACCTGGAGGCGCATTGCGGCTAAGTTGATTCCAAGGAGCTAGACTTTCCCCGCTCTCGTTTCCCAACCCTCAGTTTTCCCCGCTCGAAAAAAAGTGTCCAGGCATGCTGTTGGCATCATTCCTCATTCATCGGTTACACCAGGGCGAAATGAGTTCTCAGTGGAAAGTAATCGGCTTTAATAAAGTGTCATTGAAATAATAATTTAAACCTTTTAGCATATCTTCAAAAATCAATATCAAAAAAATCTTTATAGACAGTAAAACATAACTTTATAATTCCCTATTTATTTTTTTGTAGTCTGTGTTCCGGGATATTTAATGTAAAACAAAATAAGTGAGATTTTTTATTTACCATTTTTTTTCTTTCCAATAATATAAGTACATTTTTTTTTCAAGGAAAAAAATGCATTTTTTAGTGCTCTCTGGGGAAAGTGTGCAGTTGTGGAATTGTTGCGTGCAGTAAAAGTAACCTGAGAGTCGGAGCTAAAATGCAACGTGGCCGATGTCGCTGGTATTTAAATGCCGTTGGGGTGGTTTAGGGTGGTGCTGTGCGGTAGGCATAGGAAGTTGGCGGGGAATGTGGGCGGCAAATAGCACAAATGAAGTGGCACGCCAGCATGACAGTCGCTTGAAATGTTTCACCTTCCATCCGCAGAACTCCGCTACCCAAAAATCCCCCACAGATGAAAATACCGCCGGTGCACTTTATTATTTGAAATTAATTTTAATTAAAACGAGAAAGGAAGCTTACTTCTGCATGTTGAAGTTTGTATACCCTTGCAGGTTGTTTCCGTGGGTGCATTGTATGTACAGAGCTTTCCGTCTTTAAGAAAACTAAAAACCACTTATAATGGACTGAATAGAGATTTTTGAGAAATGAAAACTTGTTCTCACCATTTTACATGGTAGATTAAGGTCTGTAAAAAATGTAATCAAAAATAAAAATAAATTTTTGTTGAGACTTAGACCTTGCGAATCGTCCTCAAAGTTTGCTTTAAAATTACTCATACGACATGTCTTCCAGCCAGAACTTTTTTCGAAAAATCACTGATCACTGATAACCTACCAATAAATTTTACAAGGCAACAATTTCCATTTTTTGTCTTAATAATTTAAAATATTTATGATCCTTATATTCAAACTTTTAGGTTTAGTTTGCGCATATAATCCGCTGTCTAGCTAAATTCTTAAGATAATTGTTCAAGGGACACGCAATTTACACTCTTGTAGGCAAAACAGTAATCATAAAATTTTAATCTAAGCATAATCTGGTTATATAACTTAAAAAGTAAATGCTTATGCATAAAACTAATTTAGAATGTAAAGAAGAAAATATATCTTTATCTAAGATTCAAAATTTTAGGATTTGTTTTCGCATATAAACCGATATTTAGGAGGTATGCATTTTATTCCTTTGTCTTTACTGGCTCGTCGAAAATTTTGGGATACTGTTTAGTATTACTTTGAAGGTTTTGAATAGAATAGAATTTGCATAGAATTTGCCGACGGGAACGTCGCGATAATGATTCGCCCAGCAGGTTGACAGTGATGAAGCCCTCTGCTGACAACATTTGGCTTTTGGCTGGGGCGCCAATGGGCTGACAGATGCCTGACAACTGATTACACACCCCACTTGTCACCTTACTTCCCCGTAGGGGGTGTACCCCAAATACCCGGCCCTGTGCCCGATAACCCCTCCCCCGAGTGAATGGAACACGAAATAAATTTTGCAATCAACACTTTGGTTGTCTTTTGTGTTCGCCGTCGCTCTTTTGGATTATTCAATGTGCTGGGTAGTCAATCAACCGTGTCTCGAATGCATTAAGATGGTAAGGCAAAAACAAGAGTGGAATCCCCGCGGGGAAATGGTATTCATTGCAGTCTGATCCAATCGGACAGTTCGCAGTGATTTTTTGCTCTGTGGTTTCCCATCCCCACTTTTGCTCCGTTCTCACTCCAGTTTTTCTATTGTTCTTTTTATCCGTTTAACTTCACTTCACCCTCGACATTCATATCGATTGTATTGTCTTGAATGCAATTGCACCAAGCGATGCGATTTTTGCACAAACAATCGCGCAACAGGTGGCTGAAACGTCAAAGAAATCAAAAGTAATTGAAAGATGCTATTTTCGGAAAATTAATTTGTACCTTTGTACATTGAATGTCGATTTAATCAAGGTAATGGGGACTTAAAGTGTTTTTAAGCATTGCATTATTTCTAGTTACTCAACACTTTATTGTTCCTTTTTTTCGCTACTCAACACTTTGTTGAAGGCAATTCAAGTTTTCCAACTTCTTTACTTTTCAAAAATTATATTCGATGGAATATACATATAAGGAGTGTGAATGTAAGGAACGATTTAATCAAAGTAATGGGGATTTTAAGTGATTTTAAGCATTGCACTATTTCTAGTTACTCAACACTTTATTGTTCCTTTTTTTCGCTACTCAACACTTTGTTGGAGGCAATTCAAGATTTCCAACTTCTTTACTTTTCAAAAATTATATTCGATGGGATATACATATAAGGAGTGTGAATGTAAGGAACTGTGCCCGCGAATTAAAGGGTTCTTCTGTCAACCAATTATCCCCTGCGAAGCCATTGAAGCTGCATTGCAAACTACCATCCCCCACTGACTCTTTGTACGCCGTCCATGTGTTCAATTACATCCAGAGGCATCTTAATGCGTCCCATCCAAAGCGAAGTGTCTGTAGTGGAATCAATTAATAGTGGCAATGGGCACCAATTAATGGCTGATTAATTGGAATTCTATGGCTGAGTGGAAAGTGATTCAAAGATGGTTCACTCGTGAGAGAATGCACGCCTCGGCAGTCGAACATTCCAAACTTAAAACAAAGTTATAGAAGTAATTCAACGTTGATGGTTGAGTGTAGTTGATAGAACAAATAAAAACTCGTAGAGTAAAAGGGTAAATATATTGTAATCGGGGAAAAGTAGATAAGAGGTAGAAGGAAGCGTCTTCGATCCCATAAAGTATATATATTCTTGATCAGCATCACTAGTCGAGTCGATCTAGTCAGCTTCAGAAAAAAAATTTTAACTGAAACGTATAGTTCTCAAATTCTTCCCCAATTCCTATCGATTGAAATGTTGCCACGCCTACTGTAACGCCCACAAACCGCCCACAAACTTCAAAAAATCAAAAATTTTATCGCTGATATCTCTAAAACTATTAAAGATAGAGAATAGGGATTTCAGATTTAGATTCCTTAGCTTTGTACGCAGCGCTAGTTGGTTATGCGAACATGCCACGCCCACTCTTACACTCACAAACCGCTAAAAACTCTGACGCCCACAATTTACAAGCTAGAAAAAAATGTTTAAATGAAATGAATTTGTCTCGTCAATACCTATCGATTGACCTAAAAAAAGTATGCCATGCCTACTCTAATGCCCACAAACGCCATAATCTGTCTGCCGCCCACATAACCATATATTGAGATCGCGGATAGGTGGCGCATTACAATCTGGCTTTGCTGCCTGTACATCTCTATCCACCTTTTGCTCTTTTTAGCTGAGACAATACAATAGCGTTCTTCCTTGTTTTAAATTCACTTTGTCTAAGCGAATTAGGCTCTGTTTGCAATCCAAAATTGTACCAAATATTCCTCCCTTTAAAGACAAAAAGACTAACCAAATTGAACTGAGACGTTGTTAAAGTGCATAAGTAAATCTATGCTATCGGGAGGCATCCTGAATTGTAACTAATATTTGCGATATATCAATATCGTCCTCTAGATCTCACTCCTCCGATTTTACATAGGAAATCCAAAACTAAATTTCTCACAACAGGGCCCTTGGAACACAAATAATTATTCCGAATTTAACTGAGCCGTTGTTAGAATGCATATTTGGTCCATGATATTGGAAAGTTTTGTTGGAAATATTTATTTTAAACCCAGATTTGGATGCCGTCGGCACAATGCAGCGCTGTCGCCAGGCAAGTCAATTATGCAGCCATCGAACGGAGGCATAAATAAATGAATACACTTGCAAGTGGCTACTTCCTGGGCCATCGATTGCATTATGATTTTATTTGCCAATTTATTTGCAGCCCAATTGGCATCGTTTGCATGTTTTAGCCCCTCAACAATGTACTTATTTCGTCTCGGGCTTTCGGCAGTACCCTTCTGATACACTAGCAACTCTCATTATAATGGTCTTTACTTGATTTATTGCATTCTATACTGGCAAATTCGATGCGGTCCCTTGTTTCTGATTCTTTGTTAAACAGCAAAAGCATTGTTGGCCATTTTTCACAATGGAAAATATAATTGGTGCTTGGCCCAAACGAGTGCAACAAATTTTGTGGGTACCAATAAATAATTCGAATTTGAATACAATTTTTCCTTGACAAAAGCCCTGTAAATTGATGTCTAAAGTTCGAAATATTATTAAATACCTTGGAAATCAGATGAATCATTAAAGACTGTTGACTGCATTCGCTTAATATTCATATTTGTAATTCTAAAATGCAAAGAAATAAAACGAAATATGTTTATACTTTGCCTATGGAAAATACATTTATTTTCGAAAAAAAAGACTAAACATTCGTAGTTAGTAACTAGGAACAACGGCTTAGTCGAGTGACTCGACTGTCAGATACTTGTCACTCGGCAAAAGGTGAATAAAGATGTACAAGCATGTCCATCTACCTGTTACATACTTTTCCCCAAATACAATATACCCCTTGACCCCATGAGTAACGGGTACATAAACTCCTTTGATGTAGGTACACATTTTTTTTTGATGTTCACAATATTGATACCATTGGACAGGGTCAACCTTATATATCCTGGTTTTCTGTGTATTTTCTTTAAATGACTTTTTATGGTCGCCCACTTGGCATTGAAAGCATTCACAGACTATTTATTCACTCATCTCGATTTCTGGATACCAAAAGTTAACTTCTGCATTGGCTTTGACTCGCATCTCGAATGTTCTTTGTATAAAAGATTCGTTGATTGCCCAGTTGGCTGCAGGCCAGCTTCTACGCACTAAACATCTGGATCTCGATTATGTGGGTGGGTTAAGGATACTGGGAGTCCTGAGTCCTGAACATGAGAACCGAGCACCGAGAAATCGGTAGAAGGTGAAAGTCAAAGTTTCCCAGCCCGGTGGCTGTTGTCATAAAACTTTATCCCTGTCATTACAAACGCCTTAACAGCTAGATCAACATGCCGCAAGTGGCCTTCTCCCTGGATAAATATCCACATCCCACTGCTTAGTTCCCGAGCTCTTTTTTTTCCCAGCCGTATGACGAGCAAATGTTAAAAAAAAGAAACAAATTCATAGAAAAGCTCAAGCATGCGGGGGCAGCACTCTAAGAAATTGCCTATTGTCTATACATTTCAAGTGTTTCATAATACAAAACTTAAAACCTCGAAAAATAATGCAAGAGTGGCCCCAATGTAAGGCTGAAGTGTGTGGAGTTAACTTTTATGAGGCCACTATTGAAATAATGATATTCGCATTTTAGATTTATCCTTTGTTCTGTGGGTATTTTGATTTTACATACAAAACCAGATAACAATAGGATGCAGTCAAAAGGCTGAAGTATTATTTTGGTTTTTCATCAAAATTGGAAAATTAATTGCCCGCAGGCATGTCAAAACATGCACATTTTAACAATGTAACATGTTCAAAAAAATGTTGCCGGCAGCAAAATAGCATTTTATTTTCCGGCCAAAAATTCAATGTAATGATTTGTAATTAAATACTTTAGCCTAAACATACCTGTTGCAACTCTCAATTAATTTATAACATTGGTGTAATACCAAAGCTTAAAGCTAGACTTATTTTTACAATAACTATTGTGTATTGAGATATAAGCTCTATAATACAAGAGCATAAACAAACCATGTTTTCAATGACACCAGCTTGTTCTGAACTGGAAAAATAAATGTCTTTTGTAAACTAGAGAAATTCATATTATTTTTATTAGTTTTTCCTTGTGTATTACATTTTACTGGGAAAAAGTGCGCATATAGCTGGTTGTTCTTTTCTCTGTTATTCTTTTCTTTTCCATAATTTTTTTTTCCCCCGTTTTTCTTCTTAGACGGGGGATGCGAAAAGGCAAGGGATGGGGCTTTGCTTAAACATTTATAAGGTTCGGCCCCCTGCTGTCCGCTCCTTGTGTCCCATTCATTCATTTCGAAGGAGCCCATTCATTTTCCTCACACTTTCGCCCCACACTTTCCCCGCACTTTCACCCACTTTGTCCACTTTCTCGTCATGTGTTGTAGTTGTGCAAATCCAATTTCATGCGCCTTTTTATTTATTTCTGGTTCCTTTTGGCCAGTTTTATGCTTTGTGTAAGTTTGTTGCCCAGCGCAACGTCCAAAGTCCAAGTGCCACTCCACATTCAGCTGCCCTTTTTCATGGTTTTTTTTTATTCCCATTTTTTTTTTTTTTTTGCTTCATCCACTTGAAGACATTCCTTGGCGACCTCTCGATTTTGGGTCAGTATTTGGTATAAATTATCTGGCCAAGATAATATCGTTCCTTCAAGGAATTCGCATACCGGCGCGACCTATACAAACAATCAGCTAAAAAGTTTCGATTCCGAAATTGAGAAATAAATAATGGTTGGGGAACGGCCGAAAGTCAAGTGGTCCATGCGGAACAGATTCAGAAAAATTGTTAGTTTTACAACACTGCAACAATTCTTATAAAAATGTTAGGCAGAAACTTCAAGTCTACATACGAATGATAAACCTACTATGTCTGAGGAACTAGCTCATATTAATATTATACCACTTTATAAGTGCATCTAAACTCCGCCGGTTTTTTTATGTTCGTTTTTAACAGTGTAAGTTTTTAAAAAAAAAAATTGACAGACCTCTCGCGTTGTGTACACACACTTGCCATATTAAAGTGCTGCGAAATGGTTGAAAATCAGAAGGAAAAATGGGGACAGGTTGTTTATTTGCCACTGAAATTGATTGACAAACCGTGAAATTATTTAGGGAAATGTATGTTTAAGGAACTGCAGTTGAGTATGTCAATGAACTGTTGGCTTTTGCCCTTCCACTTTTACTATTGGCATTCATTGGAATCAGTGAAAAAATTGTATTGTAAAAGGGTGGAATTTTTTATAAACTTGCATGATGGACACTGTCCAACGATTTTTTCCTTTAAAAATTCATTGAATTGTTTACGAGGTTTAAAATCAGGGCAAAATTCCTGCTGGTGGGCAATTAAGCCTTTCAATTATATTTTGATTAAGGCTTTGAGTTTATTTTTACATAATTAATTCTTGAATTGATAAAACGCTGCATTTGGATTTTTATACTACGAAGGTATTCAATAACCAGAAAATTCCACAATCATCTCGTTTTGCCCCTGAATGCGACTGCTCCTTAACCTCCAAAAACTGGCATATGCAATATCTATCCGTACCTTTAACGATTCCTATGACTGCCCTTGCTCTAGGAGCCCTCAATTCGTTCACATCTCACCCTGATTTCGTCCCCTTTTCTTCAGCCCCCTTTCGACCTCCTTTTGAGCCCCTTTTTGGCGTCTTTTAAGCCCCATATCCCCCCCTTTCTCTGGCCGCAGGCTGTGGCTCATTTGGTGTTTTGTAGCATACCTATTTGGGCAAACAATAAAATCATACACATATGGATACAACTGAGGTTAATACATTACCACACAAGATTTAGTGGTACCTCTAAACAATTTAATACAATGCCAAATTTCATATTTAATATAAAACTCTATTAACTCAGTTCTCCTTCGCGAAATAATCTGTTTATTTGTAAAGCAGTAGCTCTTATTAATACCTCATAGTATCTGTATTTGTTATTATTTCTTTTCAATGGTAAATTGTTTAAATAATTGTTTAAATAAACATATGTATATATGTCAAGATGATAAATATATATTCCGTACCTATTCAATTAATAACTTTGCAAATTGGAAGCACATGTATTTCATTACAATCCCTATTAGCTTTTGTTGCGGTTCTGGCTTTGGCTTTGCTAATTAAATCTAAAGCTTTCTGCCATATTTCACAAACTTTATTTTTGTGCCATGTGCCACTAATATTTTAACCGCTACTGTATGCACAAACAGAAAGTTAGGTGGGTTAAAGAGAACACTGCAATTTGCGACTGAAATTGGGGCCAAGTTGCCATTTTGGCTCAATAAACTCTTGTGGCCATATATGGGGTCTTCATGTGCGTTCAACTTCATGTTCATTTAACATATGAATGACTGAATAAACCATAAGACAGAGCATAATATGTTGCTGCCAAGCCTGCTCTTAAATCATCTCCGTCGTTTGTGGCGAATTTACATTTGGCTTGCTAATTAAAAAGGCTGCAGGGATATGTGGGGCCCTAGAATTCGAGGACATGGAGGCGGTACGGCATGCATTTAAGGTAGGCTCATATGTACTTTTTGAAACGCTGTCCTCGTTTCCATACGATTATTAAAGGACACTAACGCATTTGCAAAACCGCCCCGACTGTCACCTTATCGCTGTACTTAATACAGAGACAAAAAAAGGAGTAATGGATATGATGCTTTAAAATTCGACGTTTTCTGTGCAAAACCGTGAAAAAACCATGCTAAAATCAAGTACAAACAGTCTTGATTTAAGAACGATTTCATGCTTACCATTTTAAGAACGTTCGTTCTGAAAGGCACATTGGGGATTTCAATATCTGTCAACTCCAAAAACTCTCAGCAGCTTATTATTAAGAATTATTCATTCTTGATTGCAGACCAAAATGTTCTAAAAACGAACTGAAATCGTGTATTTTCTGCCTTAAAAATTCGCACTTTAAAGCTGTACTTTGTTTTTAAGATTTGGATTTTCAATGCTTGGCGAAGTTTTGACACTGATTGATTTTGACACTTGATTCAAGCACGAAATACTTGATTTTTTCTCTGAGTGTTACTTTTAAAAAAGAAAAATAATTTAAAAGAAAAAAAGGGTGAGTTCAAAAATGTCTATGAAACATTATGTCTTGAAAACGTTTCAGTACTGTCTTTGCACCTAAAACTTAAGCTAGTTTTCTCTGTGTACACACACAAAAAACTTTTAGGTAAAATCGAACAATAAATGGTCCCAGCCAAAAGAGTTGTCAATTTGACCAACGAAATAGTTACTCTCCCAACAAAAAAATTACACACTATTTACCATTTTATGGTAGTTATGGTATTAAATAGTAACTAAAACAACGATAGAATACAAGTCACTATTTTTAATAGTTCTAAGCCCTTTTATACAGTTTTACTATGTGGTCTAGACCGTTGATTCCTAGTTCTTGAGGGACTATTTAACATATATGCATACAAGTCTTTAAGACAAAGAGACATTTTACATGACACATCAATATGCAATGTTTTATATCACAAAAGATTAGATTTGTTTTCTCTGCACCCATCTAGACTCCCCCAAGAGCGATTCACTGTGTCCGCAACTTTTTAATAAGCCCGACGCGAGTGTCCGGGGCGGGTTCCCACTTGACATGGTTGAGCTGGGAACTCGACGAAAGAGGCTAACTTGTTTCCCGTTGTTGCACAGCCCACAATGTTCAAGGGGGCGAACAAAAAATATTAAAAAAAAAAAGAAAAAAGTGGGTGTTTCTTGGCTGCCATCAACGCCCCGTAAATTGCCGAAAGGGCTATCTCACCCACCTCGGGCTTCAACTTTTACCACTGCAAATTGGCAGCGAATTCGGGCTGCAGTGGCAAATTAGAGGGCATTATGGTTATTCGTTATAATGCCCCTGCAGCGGTTAGATCAAATGATTTTCTAAAGCGGATTAGGTTAGGAAATCCCCTCATTACGAAAGCTGATGCTTTTTCCTCGAACACTCGAAATACTTTAATAAGATTAGCATAAAATACACTTAAACAAAAAAAATGCTTGTTTATATATAACTAAATTAAATTCAAAAGAGAATCCCTCTGTTCAATAAATATTTAACAAAAAATATTACTTTAAATGAAATGATAATTTTTGTTTTAAAAAAAATCTTACGAATACGAATATTTTGTGAATATTCCTCTTTTCGACAATGCAATTTCGTTAAGTGTAATTCCTTTTGAGTGACTTACAATTTATTGCGATGCAATTAATTGCGGTTTGCGACCGATGACCTCTTCGCGGAAAGGAATCTTAGGCTTGGCATTATAGTCAAGAGTCTAGACTGCACTTGGCACGCCCACAATTCCAACAAAGGATAATGGTCACGCCCAGAAAACTGAGGCAACTTGTTGATTCAACCGCTGTGGCAGTGCACTTTATGTGCTTAATTTAAGCCTGTTGTTTTGTATATCCGTTTGCCATATTATCAACACTATTGGGGCTTAAATTGCTGCCTTTGACATTTAATAATATTATTTTTGGCTTATAACATTTTTGACATTTTGTAATTTAAGCTTTGTTTTCCATACTATTCAACTTTTGGCTGTGATTTCAGCTTCCATTTGTATCTTTATTATTTGGAATTTATTTTCTATTTATTAGTTTTAATAAATATTTGTTTTCAGTTTAATGGTAGCTTACCCAAAACTAGCAACCATATTAAATTTCAGTTACGAAATCCTTAAATCGGACACGCATTGAAGTATGCCGAACGAATTTCGCTAAAGTTGTGAAGAGAAAATGTTTTTTGGTTTGCTTTTTTTTTTATTGGGACGCACATCTGCACCTCATTTACATGCCCAAGGGGGGATTTTTTTTTTTGCTATACAAAAGTAGCGGTGGGTTTAGTCCATTTGCAGTGCATAAAAGTTGAATAAGTTGTTTGGTGTCCAGTTTGAAAAAAAAAAAACCGCCATTAAAATAACTTTTTGCCCCATGTATTTTTTCGTTTACATCCCGAGATGGGGGTATATATATTTCTGCCATGGAGTATACTACATATAATACATATATTGGAGTGACACCTCAAACGTCAACAACTTCAACATCCGTTTTGCGAGGCGCGGCGGTCTGATAACTTTTCAGATTTAGCCGCCTGGAAAAGTGTGTGAAGAGGTTCGAGGAAGAAAAGCCCAAGATTAAGGGGGAACTTGAATGAGAGTTGGAAAACGGGGACGGAGCGAAGGGGTGCCGAAAAGTATGCTAAGTATTTTGACGGAACCCCCCAGCCCACCGCATTTTCGACCCACTCACTTACCCTTGAGTTGCGCTTGAAAGAAGTTCGCTTTCAATTAAAGTTCAACAACTGAGAAAACTTGGGTATTGGCCTTACTCTTAATCACAGCGACCCCATACTCGCAAAAGGTATGGATGCGATTGCTGAATGAATGTTTTTACAAAAGGCAACGGATTTCTGTCAACTGAAACTTCTTTTATTTATTTCTGGGTTATATGGTGGGTCGGCTGGCTTTGAAGATTACAATTTTTCGCAATATATATTTTCATTTAAATAAGAAAAATTTGTAATACTGTTGATTGTCAAGAGGGTTTTATATGGATTCAAATTTTACTCTTGAGGTATTTTCACAATGTGCTGAAATACCAGGCGATGCAAATTCAATTCAGAAATGATTATTGGTAATGCCTATTTCACAGATCTGCAGAGGATGCGCACAGGATGAGATGACTAACTATGATATTTGATTTCAATTCAATTTATGCTGTATAGTTTTATTATTTTCGCCCCCGCTTATTTTTCTATCGCTTTCGCTGTCCCACTCTAACCTTGATGCCTGTTCTCTTCTTGCATGTTACTTGGTAATTGCGACGACGACGGACAAAAAAAATAAATGTTTTTTCATTAAAAAAAAAAAAAAAAGAAAGTGAAAGAAAGTGAGAGTGAAAAGAATATTTAAGAATTGAGAAGGAGAAGATTGGTAGAGGAGCCATGGATACCAAGTTGGAGGCTCGTGGCCAGTTTCCGGCCTCGTTTCCAGACACGTTTAAGAACTTCTTCGCAATGATGAACGAAGACGAGGATCATGTGGGGCTGTTTGCCAATCTGCTGGAGGATAAGGTAGCCCCTGAGACCGCCCCCCCGCCCCTCCCCGCTTGGATGACCTTCGTCCTGCGCGCATGTTCCTAAAAACACAACGTGACCAATCCTACAAACGCTAAACGTTTGATACCCCCATTTTTTTTTTGGTAATTTTTTCGTGTATTTTTCCAGGTAATTCCGCGTCAAAACAGACCCACACAACCCCAGCGACAGCGGTTCGGCGGCAGCATGCGGAGTCACAGTGGCGGCGACCGAAGGGGTCGCGCCGAATGGCAGTATCAGCAGCACCAGCAGCATCAGCAGCACCAGCAGCAAATCCAGAACCAGCAGCAACAACAGCAGCAGAATGCTCAACAGGTGGGGGTATTGTTATATCATATCATCATATATCTTTTGGAACAGTGAACAGTATCTGAAACATTTGCAGGGCAAAATATTAAACATAGGAACTTGTTTTTGATACTACTATCTATACTATAAAATATAAAACAAGGAAGAACGCTATAGTCGAGTACCTCGACTATCAGATACCCGTTACTCAGCTAAAGGGACCAAAGGGAAATGGAGATATGCAAGCAGCAAAGCGAGATTTAAATGCGCCACCTACCGGCGGAAGACAGATTTAAGCATTGTGGGCGTTAGGGTAGGCGTGGCAAATTTTTTTTTGGATCAATCGATAGGCATTGACGAGACCAATACATTTCAGCTAAAATTTTTAATCTAGCATAAAAATTGTGGGCGCCACAGGCTTGGGCGGTTTGTGGGCGTTAGAGTGGGCGTGGCATATTCGCATAACAAACTTGCGCTGCGTACAAGGCTACGGAATCTAAATCTGAAATCCCAATACTCTATCTTTGATAGTTTCCGAGATATCCGCGTTCATATTTACGATTTTTTGAAGTTTGTAGGCGGTTTGTGGGCGTTAAAGTGGGCGTGGCAAACTTTTTTTTGGGTCAATCGATAGGTATTGATGAGAACAATTCATTTCAGTTTAAATTTTTACTCTAGCATCAAAACTGTAGAAGCCACAGTTTTGGGCGGTTTGTGGGCGTTAGAGTGGGCGTGGCACTCTACTGAAACAAACTTGCGCTGCGTAAGAAGCTCAGGAATCTGCTCGCCAAATCTCAATAGCCTAGCTCTCATAGTTTCCAAGATCTCAGCGTTCATCCGGACAGACGGACAGACGGACAGACGGACATGGCTAGATCGACTCGGCTAGTGATCCTGATCAAGAATATATATACTTTATGGGGTCGGAAACGCTTCCTTCTGCCTGTTACATACTTTCCGACGAATCTAGTATACCCTTTTACTCTACGAGTAACGGGTATAAATATGTATAAAGGCTATAATAAATGTATCTTTATATACAGTGTAATATATAAAACACACTATGTTATAGATTTTCCAAAGATAACCTGACCGACTTACGGAATTTGAACTTGTTTTTAAATTTTAAAAGGATCTTACAGGATTTTGAAAGTGTTTATTTTACCATTTAGACTTGAAATAAACTATAAATATTTTGTATATCCTTGTTTTGTATTTACTTTTGCAGCAGCGAGCCTTTCAGCCACGGGGTCGCAGTGGCAGTGGCAGCAGCGTTGAGCTCTTTGCCAACCGAAATGTAAGTTTTACCAACAGCAGCACCAACCGGGCCAGCTCTTTGCGACGAAATCGCTCTCGAGGATCGTTGAACCTGAGCAGCAATGGGCTAAATGCTTTGGGCCTGGGACCCGTGACCCTGGCACCAAATGTCAGTTCCAGCAGCAGCGGCAGTGTCGTCGACTTGACCTTGCCACCAGGCCTGGCTATTGGTGATGGTGGTGGAAGAGGATCAGGGGGGAGTAGCTCAAATATCTACGCCTCGCCCTCCAAGTCGAATCACAAGTCCTCTTTCAAGCCATCCAGTTCGACTGGGCAGCGCGGATGCGCCCTCTTTCTCGGAGTCGATGGTAAATCCCTCTGCTGTAATATGAAGCTTGGTTTCTTCCACCATGATCCCTCTGCAGATGGCCTCCAGCATCTTCCGCAGCAGCTGAAGGGTCAGAAATTGTCTTCTAGACCGAATCCAGCAGCTATGTCCTGTTGCGAGTGCGTCTGCGGCAAAGACAAAGCTTCCCGTCCCGGGCCCGATGGTGAGGACACCGGTGGGGCAAACTATCTAAAGGGATATGTAGCAGGCTACGCACTACCGGCCAAACCCAAGGCAAAGAACCTCGATAGGTCGAGCACCTTGACTTCCGCCGAGTTGGCGGCCTCGAAGAACAAGGATCTGCAGGAGCGTCAGGAGCGCCAGGAAAAACGCGGATCGGTCATCCTCGAAAGGGCCTTCGATTTCGGTGAGCTTCTACAAGGCATATTGACACGTAACTTAATGAACAGATTGGCTGGGAACTATGTTTTTTAGTAAGCGTAATATTATTTAGTTTAAACATTACGGAAAAATGTCTTAATCCACAGTTTTAGGCACCTAATAGGAGGTACAGTTTGAGTTGATTATTTTCAGCTTTAAAAAAATTTGAAGAATCAAAGCAGATCCCAACTTATAAAAGCTAAAGCATTTAAGTTTTTACCGCTTATTCTTACTGTCGTGTAGGTTTGTGCTAAGAACTGATTTTTCGCCAAGTAACCCAAACTCTTTGCTACAAATTTCATATTTTTTAAGTGTTACTTAGTGTTACAAAATGGTTTAGGAAGCTAATTTTAAGCGAAAGCTGAAAAACGTTTAAGAATTAGTAAGCTTGATTAAGGCCAGTCAGGATAAAAAAAAACCCCCAACAAAAGTGCTTGAGATTGCCGTTGTTTTTTTTCCTGATTAAGTACTTCGCACTGCGGTGCACCTTATCTCTTGACAGTGTTGTAAAGCGCAATAAAAAGCGCACGCAATGGGGACTTATTTTCACAGCGGGAAAAAAGGAAATCTCGGCCATCTGGCTTGCTGCAACGGAAATGCAGTCGCTGCAGGGGCTGGCGCTTGATTAGGAAATTAGTCACCAGTTAAGGGGCCAGCGAATGGGGATTACCAAGTAGGGCTTTCTCCATGCCATTTCTTCATGGAGGAGGACCCGCACCCGACCTGCCACGAAGTGCGGAAACCGGAAGTGCGTGCCATGGGCGGTGGCCCCAATTGCGGAACGAGCTGATGCCCGTTTGCATGCTGCACGGCCATCGCCTGGCAGCTTAATTAAGACCATCGCCTGGACTTGTTTCTGGGCACAAAGTGACACTTTACGGCGACAATGAAATGGAGTATACTCCGTACCCGTACCCCAGGGATCCAGACTCCAGACTCCAGACTCCGGACTTCGGACTCTGGACTTTGGCTAACGAGGCCGTATAACAGATCCCTTAGCTCTGCCCCCATTGTGGCTGCCACATTGATGCAATTGCGGCTGTTTTGTGGCACCTGACAACAAGTTGAGGGACAAGTCCTGTGGAGCCAAGTCCTTAAAGTCCATGCGAAGCCCTTAGCACCGGACAACCATTTCACTAGTTGTCAAACGTTGCCCTTTAATTAATAGTTAGTCATTTTTAAAATTGCCTTGAATTTCATAAGAGGAAGGAGAACTCCAGTTCCTTGGAATTACATACAATTGTTTATAAGAATTTGATATCCAAAGAATATTTTGAGTACGCATGTGTTATTAAACTAAACCATTTCAATGTTGTTAGCCCCAGGTGATGACAGGGTATAATGTTAAACAAATGTTGGTCTTCCTTTAAGATAGCTTTTTCACCTAATTCGATTGGGAATCAGCTTAGAGCATTAGCTTTCGGTAAATCACGTTAAAAGGAGATTTAATTTAGGCCGAAAATGTTATTTAAAAAACTGCCACAATGACACGAGAATTAAAGAACTACCGCTATTGGGCAAAAAACACGCTTTTAATAATAAAAAAGGATAAGTCAAGACCACAACACAGAGCCGACAAACACGAGCCGGAAGCAAGCCCAAAACGAAAATTAAACATCAACTTAAAAAGTGGCAAATGAAGTGTATAAAGCGAAAAAAAGGTCTGACATTTACCCGTTGCTCGTCCTGAATCCTTTTCCATTTTCCTCATTTTTTGGTTGAGTTGATGGGAAAGAGAAGACTGGTGACATTGGCGATTTACATGGATAATCGTCCTTTTTTACGGATGCGACATCGGTCACTTACACGACCAACCGTCAGGTGAAAGGATGTTTAACTTAAAGATTCTTTCTGCCTTTGTTCACTAATTGCATTTGGCAAACTGTTGAATCGAGCCGATCGATAAAGGGAGCCGGGCGACTCATTGCTATAATGGATGGGTCCTTCATGGTGATTAATTCGACTGAATGCGGCTGAAAAATGTTTGAAACGAAAAGAGCCACGAACCTTATGATTAATCGGCGGGATCAACTAAATTACTGGTTAAAATCATACCCTCGAATGAACAAAAACAAGTGACAAATGTCCCCGAACGTCATGCTCATTAATCGAATGATTGAACTGCACAAGTGCAGACAATATATATAGATACTATTATAAAAATCCCCTTTTAATAGACTTCTCCCCGCTTCGGTGGGACAAATTTAAATGGCGCCAGCATAATAAAATTCTTAGGCTCAGTCGACAAAGAATGTGCCACATGCTAATTAAGAGAAAGCACCCAGAAAGTTTCCTAGACAAACACGGTGCCATGAAATTTAATCATAAATATGTTGAAAACAATTTTTGTGGCCACCCATTGGACATGGGCTGAAATTTTGGGGGTATATTCCTTAGAGAAAATTTTAAATTAATGAGATTGTAGATGGTTAAGGAAATTGTGCATTTTATAAAGTTTCGAATGAATAATACAAACGTTTTGCAGTTTAAAATGTAGACTTTTGTAGTTTTATTGCTGATTTTCTATGATTTCATTCAAACTTAATTACTTTCTCTGTATTGCTTAGGCGCTTTTTTGCATTAATCCCCAGGGATTTGCCATGTTGTCAAGTCGTTTTCGCAAAAAGTCAAGTTTTAGCCCACTTGAAATCGTAACTATTGAGTGACAGGATCTCGGCCCAAAGCAAATGAATATTTAACTGGGTAACCGTGTGGTCGAGTCTGTTCACCTGTCATGTGTGGCCATATTTTAAGCGATGCTTCGGGTCTAACCAACAGTTTTTATGGCGCCCACCGACGCACAAAGAGCCAAAGTTTATTAATTTTTTCTTTTTTTTTTTTTGCTCGGCAACAAAAGGAATCAGCAAAGAAAACTTAAGCTTGGCTGTAAACATGTGAACAGAAAAGCAAACGCAAACGCACACATAAATATATATGTATATATACAAAGTCGGTGGAAAATGTCTTGGAAAAAGTTTGCTTTTCGGGCTCTGGCAAAACATTTTCATATTTGACTTCAACTTTGGAAACATAATTCTTGGGCAAGACACATACTTAGAGGAAGATAGAGGCATGAGCTATATATAGACATCCGGACACAGGTGTACCCCCATTTTCTGTGGGGAGTCGAGAATATCGAACAATCAGTACTTCATAGTTCGGCCCACATGGTTGCGGTTTCTTTCTGTCAACTGGCCAGGGCAAAACCCAATTATCCAACATTCTGACCACCTTTTTAATCAAACAGTGGCATTCTGACATTTACTTGGCAAAAGTACTTCATTTGTACACAGAGAGTAAACCTGATAGGAAATGATGATCATTCTGAGGAAATACAATTTCAATTTTATCTATGTATATACGGGGCATATCACATTTAGATTTGCCAACTTGTCATTTTCTCTCTTTTTCGATTTTGGAGAGTTTCGAATATTGCTGTCTCGCTCTTAACCAGAGCAATTTAGGCTCTATCCCGCTTCTTCCTCTCTTTTCGCTTTGAAAGAACTGTCAAAGAGAGAAATATAATACTTAATATATTTACAATGTAAATATCGAATTGATTCTTATTTTTTTCTGTGTAGTTGATTTTGCTGCAATCAGAAAAGGTCGTGTTCTATTTTGGGTTACGTCCTTACAGGTAAAATTAGAAAATGGTTTTGTAATTTGAAAAAGGAATTCGTTTTTCTTGTAAAGTGATTTAACGTTTCCGTTTTGATTGCAAAGTTATGCCGCCTTTATCAGAAAAGTCCTATAATAAGTTTTCACAGGTAGCTTTACTATATGTCTCTGTAATAATTGTATTGTAAAGGGATATTCCCTTTATCCGAATAAGTTGAATATATCATTGGGTTATGTTCTTACAGGTAGCCTTATTATATCTCTCTGCAATTAAGAAAGGATTCCGCTTTTATTGTAAAGTGATTTCCCCTCTACTTTTATGTTATCCTGATTGTTGCCCGTGGCTCCGGTCCGGGTGCCCAGACGCCAGCTGCGACGAGAGTGACAGCCTGAGCAGCAGCACCCAGAATCCGGTGCCCTCGCCGGCTCCCCATCAGTTGGCTTATAATGTCCTCAAGCCGATCCTCAAGCAGCCACAGCAGCCCCAACAGCAGCAGCAGCAGATGGTGATGTTGCAACAGGTAAATCCATTGGAATATCAACAGGTAATTCATCAGCAACATCCGGGGATTGCGCACCAGCAGCTGCAAGGTGGCGTAGGGGTTCCTCAGCTGCAGCATCAAGGTGGCGTAGGGGTTGCTCAGCTGCAGCATCAAGGAGGCGTAGGGGTTGCTCAGCTGCAGCATCAAGGAGGCGTAGGGGTTCCTCAGCTGCAACATCAAGTGGTTACCCACCAGCAGCATGCACAGCTGACCCACCAGCAGCAGCAACATCCGCATCAGCAGATAATCCATCAGCAGCAACACCAAATGGTAACCTATCAGCACAACCCACAACCACACCCACACCCACACCCACAGGTGGGTCACCAGCAACCAATGATGCAGGCTCAACTTGGTCCGCCACCGCCATCTGGCGGCCATGTGGTGCACCGCCTGCTGCCAACACCGCCCACACACAGTGGCATGGGGGCGTTCCACACCCGAGAGGCGGCCCTTCAGAGGGTCCAGCAGCAGAGCGGCTACTATAATCAAGGGCCCAGCACTTCGGCATCGGCCTACGGCTATAACCTATCCATGGAGCAACAGCATCCGCTTCAGCATCAGACGATGCAGCAGCATCAGCAGATGCAACAGCTTCAGCCGATGCAGCAGCTTCAGCCGATGCAGCAGCTTCAGCCGATGCAGCAACATCAGCCGATGCAGCAGCAGTTGCAGTTCGAGCAACATCAGCAGTACGCCGATGATACCGAGTTGGATTACGATACAGAGTGGGAGTTCGACGAGGAATCCTCTCAGATGGATCCACCACTCACCACATTTAGTGATTTTGTCAACGCGGCCCAGAATCCAACTGGCAGTCGTGTAAGTATTTCATTTATTTACTTTTACACATATGTATGCCCTATTAAACACTCACACAAAGGGATTAAGGGATTGCATTTGTTTTATTGTGATAAAATCAATGAACACCAATGGAAAAACATGACATTATTTAATTTTCTTTCCTCAAATTAAGTATTTTAAATAGAAATGTGGTTGCTGTTAGTCATTTTAATTGGCAATTGTAATTGGTTTGCGGTTTCATATTTACAGCAAATCTCAAACAAACACCTTCACACCAATTAGTTAAACCATTTATTAATTATATTGCATTAAATAATTGCACTCCTGTGACGCAAAGTTCGTTTTCAGCCACACCGCTAACCCCTTTTCAATTTGTCTCTTTAATTTTGATAATAATTCATAGCAGAGTCTTTGGGCCCAGAGGTCCCCGATTTTGAATAGGCGTCGCGCTTCATCGATAGCTGGAAACTTATTGCACTCGGATTATACGTATGCCAGGAATAGTATTGGCGGGGCTCCGATTGACCCCAACGATTTTCAGCAGATTTCGCACAGCAGCAGCACCAGGTAAAAATATCTTTTAAGACCAAATATCGCTTAAAGAGAAAACTCCATTACCCAAGTTTAAAAAACCTGTTGTAATGCCTTATGACAATTTAAAACTCTCTGTTGCCGTATAGTATAATTAATAAAGAAGAAGACAAAACCATTTTAAATAGCTTACGCCACGTTTCCTCTTCTTTAAATATATATTCAACATTTTTTTCCATTTCTTAAGAAGATTAAGATGATGATAAAGTGGCAGCAGTGGCTGCTGCTTGGGGCAGAAGTCCTCGCAGAAGGCGTCCAGTCATAAACAAGAAAAAATGATAATTAAAAACTTTGCAACAATGGGCGGCAGGTGGGCAGAGGAGACGAGGAGAGGGCAGAAGACGATGGGCCACTCTAATTAGGTGACCCCGACCGTCTAGTGCCCCCAACATGTGACCTCTTGCCGCCTCCTTGTGGGCCAAAAACTTGGCATTGTTTTCGGCGCCCCACTGCGACCTTGGCCCAATGGGTTGGTTTTTTCAGATGGAAGCTGCAGATTTAATGCAAATGGCTTTTCAAATGTTTTGCGCTTTATTCCATTCATAATTCACTTGCAAATAGCTTGTGAGAGCTTCAGACCCAGTTGCACTTAGCACAAAAAAAAGAACTGTGCACTTTTTCTACAGTTCATTTCGAAGGGAAGGCATTTTTTAATTAGGTAAAAGTTTGCCACATTTATTAATTCCCGTCTAGAAAGACAGGAGTTTCAAAAAAAAATTACAAGAGAGGTCCTTTTTTGCTCCAACCCAACAATAAGCTTAAAGGATTATATAAGGGCATACAATTAAAGTGCAAACAAATCATAAAAAATCCTAAAGATAATTATGCAAAACATTTATCCAAGCAAACCCTCTAACATTAGGGTTAATTGTACTAAAAGCCAACGATTATGGGGCAATTTTAAATCCGTTTTCATAATGCTCCGTTAAATGTCCAAACTATGAGTTAACTTTCAATATGATTTAAAGGACCATTGTCAAATTAATATCGCAAAAAATAATACTAAAACCTAGAGCAGAAAAAATCTTGAAAATATAGTTAGCTAAGTGTAGGGAAATAAAAGTACACTGATATATTAATGATAGTAGTAAAAATATCTGCAAATTGAATTTAAAATTTTGCAATAAATATTAGAAAAAATAATATTCAATACAAATCATATTAAGATCCATTAACTAATTTAGAAATATTTAAATCAATATACGAATGGAGTCATACTTACTTCAAATCAAAGATTAACATTTTTAAATAGTTAAAGCAACAATTGATAGCGAAAATTTTTTGTATTAAGTGTGGAATCTTTGGACTTTCATCTCGTTTCATCGTTTTTCCTATCAGTGTTACCTCAAATATAAAAAAATTAATATTTATTAAGAATTCTTTTTACTTTTTCAAACGTGTTTAGGGAACGCATGTCTATGGCTGGAGTCCTGACCTTTCAGCAGGCCATGTCCGGAGCGGTGTCACCACAATATGGCACTGTGGGTTCCCTAAATCCGCAAGGTACCGGTGAGAAGAAACCGGGAATGGTTGGAGCCAATGACATGGGAGTGGGTGGTCTACCTGGCGGATCGGCTAACAATATCAATTTGAACGTGGGCTTGGGGTTTCTCGGTGGATCAAACACCACCTTAGCTGCTGTCGCCGAGGTAACTAGTGGACCGGATGGCAATGGCGACTCCACGGACTCCCCCTCTCCGGTCGCCACGGACCAGAGCAAGGAGCAGCAGAAGCAGCAGCAACAGCAACTCCTTCAGATGCAGCAGGAGCAGCTGCAGTTGCCCACCCACTTGCCCATGCTGCGGGAACGGGGCGTGGGCGAATCCTCGGGAGCCAGTACATCGGGCACCGCTATCACCGAACTGGCCGCCTCCGTGGTCCTGGCCTCCCAACCCGGTAAACCAATGACAGAGCGACAGCGCTTGAGGACCTCCAGCATGCCGGCCGAAAGTCGCAGGGTGAGTAGATCAATTATTACTTTAATGCGGGCGTTATGACACTTTCAAAAGTGTCATAAGGCCCGTGGACCTTAATGCACAAATTGTCTTAAATTTATGATATGCCCTCTTAATATCAAAATAAATATAATGCTATTATTATTTTACATTTATAAAACAAAGAAGCATAAGCAGCTCGCTTTCGTACCACTTGAAATATAACCTTGACAAATGATTTATAAGCAAGATGTATTTAAACCTAATCGAGGAGAAAATAACTGTCAAAAGATATTAAATATTCGAGTCACATTTACCCCAACCTTTAACAAAACGGTGCTGTCATTGAAACTATTTATTCTTGCCTAAATTTGGCAACAGCATGGTCATGCGATGCGGGAACCAGTTAAGCCAGTTCAGGGAGCAGGCTCATGGGGATTATCGCACCGACATGGGACAACAAGTAATTGAAACTCGGTCCGGGGAACAAATGCCATTTAAGGACAGCCATTAGCACTCCACTCAGCAGTGAAATATTCTTAGTAGTGGCACTAGCCCCTAGGAAAGACAAAAAAAACAAAAAGGAAAAGCTGGATGTGTATACGAGGGAGAGAAACCGAAGATTACACATGTAATCTGGGGGATGTACTTTTGGGGGTGTGGCTGTGTTCTTGGGCCAAGTTTGCAGCATTCAGCATGAGTAAGCTTTTGATACACGGTTTTTCTTTTGGCCCTCTACTCCCGGGTCATTGGCTGCCTGCGCCTCCTTTTTCCCGGGAGGTGTGGCAGCAGTGGGGCTGGCTGCCAAGCTTATCATGAACCCGACTTCCACCCATCCCCCAGCGACCAGACCCACTTGTGCCTGGCGTTTTCCTGTATCGTTTTTGGCACATTTGAAAAATCGCCATAATCAACGGGCAAGTCAAAAGCACTCCCACTTGACTATCCTACATTTTTTTTTGTGAAGGCACTCGCAGAATTTGAAGGTATTTTGTCTTCTAGAAGGAAGTAATTTAAAAATACAGTTCTATAACTAACCTATTAAAAGTTTTAATTCAAAACTATCAATTCTTACTTTCTGCTTTAAATCTGCTAGAATTTATTCCAAACTTTGGGCCTCAACTAAAAATGAATTAAAATTGCGCAACTTGAGTCTGAAGAATTCGCGTTTTAGGGTATTAAAAAATATGGTTTTTGAGCTGATTTCTGCAACGACTTCAATAAAACTAAATAATTCTCACATTTTGCATCGAGTCTGTGAAAGTATTTACCTTTAAATCTTTATCTCAATTCAAAAAAAAATAAATAATAATTCTCATTTAAATAGGTTTATATCTAAAGCAATTTTTAGCACCGACTTTAAGAAATATTCAATAAGTATTTTGAGGTCGTGTCATCCATTTACGGCTTACGGCTGTGTGTCATTAATGTGGATTTATGGCTGCGATTGGGACCGTGGAGGCCATAATCCCCACGCTTCTTCGGCTGACTTGCAGTTGTCTAGTCGCTGCAGCTAATGTAATTAGTTTGTGAAATTGCTCGAGTGAAAATTGTGCAACGCGTGCTGCGCGAACTACGTGGACGTGGCACGTGGAATTCCTGCACCTGCCACAGTCTCTGGGGACTCAGAATGGCAAAGAAGAAACTGGAGCAGTTGTGGGGCATTGACCCCAAGTTTTCATCATACCAACCGGCACAAAACTTTTTATAGATACCCCCGTCTTTCGTCTTCCGTCTGCCGTCTCGAAATGGATTCCACTGCAAGTATGCGCTAGTTGCAATTAAACTGAGCGAGAACCTTCAAAAGGGAATCAATGGCAGGCACGTAGATGCGGATGGCTCCCCGCCAAAGGGATTGCGATAGGATTTGGATTTGGCCATGTCTGAGCTCGGGGTCGGGCCTTAAATGCGGAATAGTGTCAAGTGTGCGGTGCACTCGACACCGAAAAGGAGCAAACTTGTCGACTGCAGTCCCAGATCCATTCACACTTCACCTCATCTTCAGCAAACAAAAAAAAAAAAAAATGTAAGAGGGACAGGAGAAGCTGGGGGCTGCCCCCAAGGCAGCCGAAAAAGTGCAGAAACTTTTGTGCCACCATGCCCCAAAAGGGCAACCGCAAATATGTGAAATATGTGGCTGTGTGTGCTGTAAGCCCATCGGGGGCATCGCCCTGCAATTGGCAGGAACAGGAGCTGGGAAAATACTTTGTACTTGGGTGCTTGGCTCTTGGTTTTGGGCCCAACACTGCGGGAGGTGCCTTAAAGCTCATCCGTAAAGGCTTTAGTCACACCTTATTGGACTGCTTAAATGAAATCAAGCCTTGGCTGTCGGCCTGATTGCGTTTTTTTGTGCCAGGACATTTATTTGTTCAGTTCCCAAATAACTTTTTATTTATTCTGTAAGCAATTTAAAACTGGTAATATATGAAACGATGACCGGATTTATTGACTTAAAAAATGACCAAACGCTTTTATTAAGAAGTCCATGGTGCGTATGAGTTATTTTTAATATACGATACTACGTATACGCCATGGGGTAATACTGCTGAAGTGATTTATTTTACCAATTAAAATATCTTTTAATTATTTTTACGTGGTATTAATATGTAATATATATTTTGTACTTATTAATTCTCCGTATCTTTTATTTTTGCCCTGCAGCCCCGCCTGGCGGAGATGCGACGCTCGGCCATCCATGCCGGTGATCTGGACATGACCTACTATCGTTTGCGCAGCTTCAGCATCACTTCCCATGGCATCTGCAACTTGGGCGACTCCCTAAGGTAAGTTCTTAAGGCCCTGACATTTTCAATCCCCAGCCTCTGCCATTGTGTGCTTATTTTGTATAAACCTTTTTCGGAATCAGAAGTCGCAGGTCACGTTCGATCAACTCCGTGACTTCCACAGGCACTTCAAACAGCGGCGTGGATCGACACAATAGGTAAGTTCAGTTGTTCAACGTTCATTGGTTTAATGTTCAGCGAACAAAAGTGGCTGGCTGGCAATAAATTGTTTATGAAATGACAGTTCACATGGCGACAACAATGCGATGCGTACGGCATTTTAACGTCTATATAGTCGGGCTAATTTCATACAATTTCCACGCCAAACAATTTCCGCTGCCATTAACAACGGCATTTGGAGTTTGGAGACCCGAAGATGAAGATGAGTCGTAACAATGCCAAGGCGTTTTCCATCTCATTGTCAAAGGATACGCCGTCGTCCTTGCACAGTGAAACATTTTAGCAATTTATTGCAAACTCTTTGGTTCGAATTTCACTGAAAGTGAAAACAAACGGATGTAGGTTGCTTGAAGCACTAGTGATTCAAAATATTTCGTTTTCTTAATCTTGTCTTTATTCTTAGCGGGTTTTAGGTAATTTTTTTTTTTTAATATATATGAATAATGGATTTAATCTTTTGATAACTATTCTAAACATTTTCATAAACTAAATACTATAAAAAATATATTAATGAGTTTTAGAGGCTTTTTAGAATATGTAAGGAAACAGATATTTTTATAAAAGATTTTTCTTAGACTTTAAGGTAAGCTAATCCCTTGTTTTTGAGCTTTATGTGCGAAATTGCCCCATTGTGCCTCGGTTTCTTTGCTTATGATTGTTATTGGCTGTATCTTCGTAGCAACGCATCGGGGGCATCGGGCGAAGTCATCGACGGGGACCCGAATGTTCCGGCCTACAAAATTGCCATGCTCGGCGGCTCCGGGGTGGGCAAAACCACCCTGACTTACCAATTTACCACTTCTGATTACATATGCGCGTATGACCTGAGCCTCGGTAAGTCATCATCAGTTTTCATTACATATCATAACCATTTTCTAATTGGCAATTTTTAATTTGGCAAATGTAAAACTATATTTATCAGGCCTGCCACCGAAGTCGCCGCCAATCGAAAGACCAATTTCTATATCACAAGATATCACTTTCGGTTGGATTTAAGTCTGCACTAATGTACAGTCCACATAACAGACTATTGGACCTTTTGTTTTGAACTCTTAAGTCCCCCTTAGCAAATGTAGAAAGTTTGTTTGGTTTTGTAAATACCTAAAATATTCAAATATATATCAACTGCACATAAAGTATTGCATAAAGTTAATTTGTAGCTTTTTATTATAAAGTATACAGATTTAATCAAAGTTTTAGTACTTTTCGAGATTTAATGAATACAAATATTTAATCATGTTTTAAGCAATAGTATACATTTTTTTTTAAATTTTATTAACATATTAATCTTTGATATTTAATTTTAAAAAGCATTTTGAGACATTTAAGGCCGCGAAAAGCATTCTGAACTCTGTAACTTTGTGTAGGGCTCGAAATTTAAAGTAAACCCTTTAAAAGACTCAATATATGCTAGTAGCCATCTTTTAGTTTTGGGGAAATCTCTAAATTTATTTTGGCTTAGGCACACGTCAGGCCAAGTAATTGAAAATGAAATCCTCCCCTGCCCCACACTATGGGGCTTAAAATCAAACACATTTGCATTTTAATTATAGGACAAAGTCATAAAATATGAAAAGCACCAGCGCTAATTTCATTAACTTTCGCGACCATATCACAGGATCTGGGATCTAGAGCGTGGGCGAAGGCTAGGGAATATAGGCATGCTGGTGGCCACCAAACCCACTTTGGAGCTTTTAAATGAATTTTCATGGTGGATTTTCCGTTTCTCGGTCAGAAAATCACATTAGGCGCAAATAAACTGTAGTGAATCTATTCCTGATGAAAAGCCAGCACTTGGAAACTCTGAGTATAATGCAATAGCTTACGTATTTGCCTGTTAATATATGTTTGGTTCCACTGGTTCAAGTTGCATAAAGGGCATGTTTGTGAATGGATAAGCTTCTCTTGGGCCGGACACCTTCCATACCTGCCATGGTCGATTGTCGAGAATATACTAATGTATGTATGCAAGGAGACCAAGAGATGCACACCTTCCAGCGTCTTGCGTAGTCCTCGACATAGCCGAATTAATTGAATTGCAACACTATTGAATTACCTTTTGAGCAGCGAACTTTAATGGACCACACTCAGCTGGCCCTGAGTAAATTATGTGTGGGATATTCTATCACAACAGCTTGAGTCTTGGTGGAGTAATCTGATGTTGGCTAAAGTTGCCAAAGCCCAATATTGAATTTGTAGCAGATAATTGCAGCTGCAAATTGTGCAACACGTGTGTTGCCACTTCAACAGTTGGAAACGGGGGGGCATAGACGAAGTGACATCATAATTAAATAATTAAATTTCAATTGTGCCATAACACATTTACCAGAAAAAATACGTGAGTTTTTATTTTAAACAAAAAGTGGACAAAAGCTTTAACTTAATTCCTTATAATACAGTATAAACAATAGGCTAAAACTGCCTTTATTATCAATTTTTCATGATTAAAGAGCTGGCAAAAAGTCTTCAAATGGATCATCATGTCGTAGTAAGTTTTCTTACTATGTAATGGGTATGGCGTGCCGGAAAAATGCCTTTGTTCTTCACTCAGGAATTTGTTGCTCTGTGTGGTTGAGATAAAAAAAAGTACTAGTTTTAATTAGCTGCAACGCAAGGCGAACTTTATGACATTTGCTTTTGTGGGATTGTTATCTGTTGTTTGTTAACTATTTCTGGCATTGCCTTAGATTTTTTTTCCTGCAATTGTTTCATAGTTTCCGCGGTGCAGGATGACCACTGCTTGCACTGCTTGAAGCCTGCGTGTGTGATTTATATATTTTTGCAGCAATGCTTTCCTGCGGGACACGCAAATTTCTGAGCGGACTTGCGTGTGGGCTTCGTCTTGTCCATTTTTAGCTAATGCCCTTTAGCGTTGCATGACCACAAAAACCTAAGGGCGGCGGAACTGCTTTGGTCACGCCCCCCCAAATCAGATTTATTACATGCCATTTCCGTTTATAGTAACTCTAAGTGGTTCTGTTTTTAGAAATCAGTGCATAAATAGACCTATTTTTACTATGACTTTAGCTGACTTTTGTTTTTAAAGCTTTAACTAGACTAAGAGATATGGAAATAGGTTAACTAAAAATACTGCTTGGCACAACTGCAGCCATCTTTGAGCACAACTGTACTTTTATAGCAACCTCAATATTATTTCGCAAAAAGAATACAACTTTACTTTTAAAAAACTAATTGAGAAAATTTAACTAGACTAAGAGATATGGAAATATATTAACTAAAAATACTGCTTGGCACAACTGCAGCCATCTTTGAGCACAACTGTACTTTTATAGCAACCTCAATATTATTTCACAAAGAGAATACCACTTTACTTTTTAAAAACCAATTGAGAAAATTGAATCTTTTTTATACAACCTATGCAAGTAACAATATTTTAATTTCACTTTCAACCAGCTACTTATCCAAAGCTTTTGCTATTCAACAAGCTAAGGGGGGGGGGTTTATATGGGAGGATAGATTCTCTCACTAAAAAAGTATATGCAAAATGTATTTTATTCCAAATTTTTTTTATTTCTACTAAACAAAATTTTTTTTTTGAACCCCCCCAATCCAATTTCCGGATCCGCCACTGCTTGCAACATGCAAATTAAGCGCCGGAGTTGGGGGTTTTCCTTTTCATTGTTTTGTCATTTCGCCTTTGGGATGGTCATGGGAATGGGGCGTTGTGGATGCGGGTCGACTGGCGTCTAAATATTTGTCGCAGCTGAATGCAAACAGAGTCAGATGCAAACTGCAGTCATGTCCGCCTCAGCGACTCCATTTCAGGACCTTTCGTCAATTTTTCGTGCTGCCACTCCTGCCATTCTGATGGCTCGCGTCAAATTGCTGACAAAGCGTATATAAGGCGGTGCTTATGCACTGACAGAAATCGTACAGTCAGAACTTAGTTGGGAGAAATAAAATGAATAAAAATGTTGGCCTCAAAATAAAAACACCCTTCATTTCTCAGCCATAAAGTACAGAATAACATATAACCAACCCTATATCTAATTATTGCACTTAAATAAAGCCATCCATTTAATATATATTATGCTTAGCTGAATGCTTACCCATTTTTCATTAAGCCTAACCAAAATATATAATATTATTAATATTACAATAACATTTACCATTTTATTGCTGCGTTGTCATATAAACATATTAGCTACAATATGTAAAATAATCAACCTTAAAAATATATTTCAAATGGAAAAACGAATATTTATCAAAATAATATTTTTTATTCTCCCAAAAATTTACCCAAACAATTTTTATTGACTTAAAGCCTTTTAAATACGGACACACATGTGGGCTAGAGTTATTTGTATATATTTTTATTTCAGTTTCAGATATAGATTCGCAGTTCTTTTGAGGCAGTGTTGTGGTGACATAGCATATTCCATAAGCACCGCTGGAGAAGAGGGCTTTACGAGTCCGAAGTCCTTAGTTCGGAAACCCAGTCCGTAGACCCGGTTCCCCGCACCCCTCTGTCTGCCTCCTTTTCCACGTTTTATGACTCGGTTAAAAAACGAGTCAATGTAGACAGAGAAAAGGGTGGGGTGGGGGCGTCAATTGCGGCATTAACTTGCTGGGCAAATAAAATCACTCTGATTACGGTTTTATTGGCGACACGCCCCCCAAAGGTTGTCGCCGCCTCTAGTGCAATTTCATCGATTTCCGATCCTACGAACTGCATTTAAGAACTTGTTATTTTGATTTTCTCGAGAGTCCTCACGACTTACTTAGGGTGGCTTTCTTGAAATCTAGAGTTTTCTCTTTTTTTTTGTAGTTGTAAACGCACATCTTGGAAAGCACGCCTGAATAATGCACCCCTGCTTGGGTAGTTTGTATATATATATATATACTCAAAAATATTTTATAGAATCCTTACTAGTACTAGATTACTAGATTCCGAGTCAAGAGATTTCGAATGCCTGGTTTGGTTATTTTTTTAGATGATGATTATGGACAGAAGACGGTATCGGTGCTAGTCGATAACATTGAAACGGATTTGGAAATTATTGATCATCCCGCATGCGAGATGTCGGTGAGTAAGCACGGAAATTAGTGGTAGCACCTCCCAGAAAATAGTTGCCAAAAAAATACCCTTGTTTTGAGTTCAGACCGTCCGCATTTAGATAGGGAACTTTCCGATTACCCTAGTGGGGCAAGCTGTGGGTTAAGAGCCATCTGCCTCTGACACATTTGCCAAATTTCATTAACACTTGTGTGCTTTTGCTGTCATTTTAAAGGAGAAACAAAGTGATGGGATAGGAATTTTAAATGTATCTTAAAGTTTTGATAAAACAGAGTTCTAGTTGAACGGGAAGCAAATGTTCTCTCGACGACTTCTTTGAATTTTTATTTTAAATGGTGTTGATTTGCTTGAATACACAACTTCTTGACTAAAAACTTAAATCTTTAAAAGGGTTATATTGGAACATTTTACAAAGAAAACACCAAAGAGTCAATTTGGATACATTTTTTAACTATTCTAGGTTCATAATGGTTTTGGGTTCTAGTGTTTTGATAAAACAAAGTTCTAACTGAAAGGGAAGCAAATGTTCTCTCAACGACTTTGATGAATTTTTATTTTAAATGGTATTATTGGGTTTGAACATACATCTTCTTGACTAATAAATAAATTCTTTAAAAAGGTTATTATTGGAAAATGTTGAAAATATTCCAAATATTATAAAAAGAAAATAACATAAAATCAACATGGGTAAATTTTTCGAATTGTTTAATGGTTCAAAAGTGTTCTGGGTTCAATGTCGTCTTGAGGAGCTTAACGGCCCTAATCTGGCCAAGGTCAACTGTCTCAGCTGTGAAAAGCGTCTCACATAAACTGGGGGGCACGGCTCATCCTCGAGTGGGTGGTGGCAATTTTCCCACCCCTCGGCACCCACTTCCCACATTCCTACTCCCCAACTCCCCGCTTTGAAATTTCATTAGAACGATTTTTGTTTTCGCATCCCACTTTTCCGCACCATATGGTTAATATCTGTTTTGGATTTTCTTTTTTTTTTTGTGTGTGTTTCCCCAAACAAATTTTCTTTCGCCCTTTAGACGGAGGCCTTCTGTGCCACATACAACATAGACCTCTTCGTAGTGGTCTATTCAGTTATAGACCGCAATACTTTCGCAGCGGCCGAGCGGGTTTTGCAGTACCTCAAGGAGAACGAGATGCTCTTGTCCCGTGGGGCTATTTTGGTGGCCAACAAAACAGATTTGCAGAGGCACCGCGTGGTTACCCGTCAAAGTAAGTATTCTATCCTGTTCCCTATTCCACATTTTTTTAAATATCCTACTTTGCCCCTCGCAAATGGTGCGCGTTGAGGCATATTTTTCATTTTTCTAACCAACATTTTAAATATTTTCTGACTGGTATTAATCGAAATCAGAAAGTTGACAAAGTTGGGAAGGGAAAATAGATTTTTTATTAAAAACCCTAACTAACAGTGTTTTTTTTTTTTAGAATTTTTGTTGAATATTTGTATATACAAAGAAATAAATATAAATAGGATTTTATTTTTTGGACCTCTCTAATGTCTGTATCCGGAGGATTAAATCGCACTAGCAAATATTTATTTCGATTTGATTTTTGTACAAATAACTGATTACAAACTGGCCGTGAAAGGATAAAAGGGAATTGATTTTATTGAATTGATTTTAAAATATCACATATAATTTATAAATAAATTTTATGGAAAAAGGTATGATTGATTAAAATTTATAGAAATCTTCAATTAATGCACTTGGTCAGCAGAGTTAAAGTATTTTTTATTTTTCTTGATGGACTCATAAACCCCCAAAATTTTCTTACCCCCATTTTATTTCAGTGGGCCGCAAGGTGGCGAAGGATATAGCATGCAAATTTATCGAAACCTCATCTGGCTTGGATCACAATGTGGACGAGTTGCTAGTCGGGATAGTGGCGCAGGTGAAACTCAACCCGCAGCGGCTGCGATTGCTGACGGAGCAGGAGCTGCAGCGGCTGAACCTGCAGAGCACCATCCAGAAGCACCGCGGAATGCACCTGCAGACCCGCCGAATGGTGCGGCAGATGAGCATGAGCCATGGCGACGACGAGATCTTCAGTGGCGGATTGCCGGAGTCATCGCAGAACGTCGACGGCGACGACGACGGATCGCACAGGGTGCCTAGCTGCTCCTCGAAGGGGGGCCGATCGCGAATCGAGAACCCCAACCGCAAGCCCCTGAACCTGGAGAGCATATTGAAAATGGGGGAGAGCGAGGTGGACGAGGAGATGGAGGTGGATCTGGGCAGGTCGTCCCAAATGAGCAGGCTCAACATGCTCGCGGCCACCATTCGTCATCGGCGTCCGTTTCGCAAGCGTCGCTCGTTCGACGGCGGCGCCTCCACATCCGCGGCAGCGGACGCCGCCGCCGAGATGCAGCGACGCCACCAGCTCCGGGCGATGGATGATTTGCAGCTGGAGGAACGATTGGCGGCGGAGGATAGGTTTGGGAGCAGGCGGATCGGTCTGGCCGACAGCGATGATGATGAGGAGGATGAGGAGCTAGAGGTGGAGGGTGCCGAGGATGGCGACGGAGCAGCAGGTGAAGCAGGAGGAGCAGAAGCAGGAGCAGGAGGATTAGGAGGTGTCGATGGTGGACGACGGAATACCTGCAACCGCAAGGTGGTCAAGAAACTGACCGCCCGCACCAAGGTATTCATCTCGTCGGTGTTGCGCTTCAAGAAGTCCATCAGCCTCAAGCGACGCAACTCCTCCAGCTGCAGTGATCTCTTCGTGATCTAAGCAGTTCCAGGAGTTAGTATAGGAAGTATAGGAAGTATAGACTGAATGTATATAGAAGGAATTAAGAGGGAGTAGCACCGGGAAAAAACAGGAGTAGCAGATACACAGACACAGAGATTTAAAAATGTTGAGATTTTCGAGACCCAAAGAGCAGGCAGTGTAAAAACGAGGTGGAGTCGAACACGGAAGTGCGGGTAGAGTGCAGTGCAGCAGTCCAGCTTATGAGGAAGTTTTCCATTTTCGAATTTCACAAGAAAAAAAAACAAATACAGGGACATCACATCATTCGTTTCCGATTGTCCGCGTACAATTGCAGATTTAGACCCCCATATTCTTCATTGTTTAGAGTGCATCTGCAATTAGTCACGCAAAAGCATACCGAATTTAATTGAACAACTAAAACTAAGGCCGATGAAATCTCTGGAAATTTAAAATCACTCTAAAAGTTGTCTAAAAGTATGCCGTAAAAGAATAAAACTTTGTCTTTCGGTGGTTGTACTTGCGACTGCCGGATAAATTATAATAAATCATTTTACAAATTTATAGTATACTTTTGGTAGCATATAAAGGTGGTTTCGAACCTCTAGGAATTTCTGTGGAGCCAACTTATACAAAAAAAAAAAAAAAAACGAAACAAAAAACGCAAAAAATGCGGACAATAATTTTCTTGATATATTGATCAGCAAATTTTACAAAATTAAAAATCTAAAAAAGAAGAGAGGCAAACGTTTTATCCAAATGAAAACCGAATTTTATCACCTAAAAAATCTAATGGAAAAAATCTCTGGTATTTAAGTGTGGCACATACTCTGAGATACAATGACAAAAAATATTTTATTCACTTTGTTATTTCGGTGTTTTGTTTTGAGGTTTGATGTTGTAATTAAGCGTGCGGTTTCCGGTGAGTTTCAGACATAAAAGGAATGGACTTTAAAGCATACTGCATAAGCGATGGCTCAACATGAAAAGCTAGCAAAAGAATAAACGTGCAAATATGGAAACGTCACAAGTAACCGACAAAGAAAATATAAAAAAAAAAATAAAAACAATTCAAATAAAATGAGCAGTGCAAAATTGTCCACACCATTGAAAACTTTGAAACCTATTCAATGGTGGGCACGCTTTTTGATGAAATTCGATTTCATTGTGCCAACAGTCCAGCTTTATTGCTCAAACATAAAAAAACCTTTTACTATACATAAATATTTTACATTTTTTCTTATATTTACATTTCTTGGTGATCGTCTTACAGTTGGTTCTTTACATGACCTTCCATTACGAATGCAGGTCGAAATATATTTCGATATGTTTACTTTACACGTAATTTGGAAGCTATTTGTGAGACCCGCTGCTCGACTGGCTATTGCCGAACTACGATATATAGAAGACAAAACAAAAATTGTTTTTTTTTTGTGCAAAATTTAAAAAAAAATTGTCTTGTAAGTACTTAGCAGTTCTAAATGTCGTGTGAAAAAGGATATCGAAAATACACCAGCACGAACACTAAAACAAGCCGAGAAGGAATGATAATAAAAAAATGTGTCAGGTCAGCCCGAGAAGGTTATTGTCTGGATTCCCAAATAATATAAAACTTATATCCTGAAAATAAAAATACGAAAGCGCTGAAAACTATAATGTTTTCCCCAAAAATCAGGGACCGTAAATAATGATTATTGATTAGGATTGACACACGCGGAAAAGGAAAATGCCATAGTGATCCATTTTCATCATGGTTTTAAAAATTGCGATTTTTATAATATTCCTCAAAAATAATCATTACTTTTGGGTTTATAATAAAAATAAGAAATTATCATTATTCCTGAGTAAAAAAAAATTAAAATCAAAAATGCGCAAAGCAAAATATCATCTGCAAGGATGCATAAGGCCAATATAACCATTTTGTTTTCCAGGGCACTCCTTTGCGTCTCTTTTGTGGTTTAATTAAACAAATTCCAAAAAATCGGCACAGGAAGTCCATGGTTTCAAAATGAGTTTTATTTTGATCAAAAATATAAAAATGAGATTTTTAATTTTTTGCTCAGGAATAATTATTGTTTTTGATTTTCATTATAAAACTCAATGACAATGATTACTTCAGAGTTTTATTTTTTCAAGTCAATAACATCCAAATTATTCCCATAAAATGCCACTTTTTGACTTGCAAAATTCTTTACAAACCAAAAGATACTGTAGTTTTTTTATATTTTACACGAATATACAAATTAGTTAATAAAAAATTAAATAAAAATGAATAAATATTATTAATGAGCTTAATTTTTTTTGATCAAAAATAATCATTATGTTTTGAGTTTTAAAATAAAACTCAGAATGATTACGGTCCCTGCTAAAAATATTTATTAAAAATAAAATGGTCAGAACTTGACGCATTGGGAAGTGGTTAAGATTAAAAAATTTGTAAGGGAATCCAGAAACTTAAAAAAATTGTATTGCCACAGATGGCGCCCGATCAGGGACTGGCCTGCGGTTGGTTGCATATTACACACATATTAATCAATATTATCAACTTATCAATGTAACGCGATATCGGAGAAAAAGATTAACTATATTTATCAAATTAAATCACTGTTAAAATAGTTTAAGGAAAAAAAACATCCAGGCCCTCTAAGTTCCCCCGCCCCCTTTTCAATTCAACCGGTCGATGGGATCCAAAGTAGCCGAGCAAAACCCTTAATGTGCTTAACCAAAGCCTGCAATACTGTTTCGAAATGGAACAGGCCATGAAAATATGATTGCAGAAGGGTGCTCGGCTCGAGGAAATTTCCCAGAAGCCACCAACATATCATTAACTTATACAAATCACACTGGCAACATATAAAAAAGGTTCTCTAGCAGAGGTATTATCAAGAAAAAGGCCAGGATTGAGCACATAGCGGGTTTTTCTTAAGAATATATTATAGCTATATGAATTCATATACAAATTTAATCATTTTGAAATGAGTAGTGTAATTATAATTTTTTGTACGATTTTTGTTTAATTAATAAGTTCTAAGAAGTGTTTTTTGTAATATTATTATGCAAATTCATTTTCGCTGTAAGAAAGTATAAGTACATTTTAGTTGTTTATTTTTGTTGGTAACCGAATTTAATCGAGGTGGTTAAAACCAAGTAAGGTTTTTATGCGAACCGGGGAAGGCACGTTAAAATAACCGAATACAAAAGGTAACAAAGAATAGGTCTAGAGTTTCCACATTACTTTGGGCTGTATGCACAAGCGACAGCACAAAAAAGTCTTTGGCACACAATATCAACAAATAAAAAAAAAACTTAAACAAATAGAAAAAAGGAACACACTCACCCACACAACACACACACACACTCACACAGAACTCCCCCCGCACAAACTCACGTCAAACAATTGAAAAATATGGAAAATGCAGGCAAAGAATGAAAAAATGTATTGCTCAAAACGAAAAGGCGTTAGATGTATTTAGGGGGAAAACTGCTGGGTGAATGGGAAGAGGTCGTATTTGGCATACATAAATGTATGTACCATTGGACCATCACAAAGGTACTGGGCCAAACTTGATCGATGCTTCCACAAAAGGGGGAAAGCTCGGAATGGACATGACGAAATACAAGTAAACGGAACAACGAATTGTGAATTTCAGTGGAGATTTGAATGGAAGTGATGCGATCAGATAAAACACAACATTCAGCGAACAAACAACAATATCACCTCTATTCCAAATTTTAACCTTTTTCGACTCCACTTATGGGCTGTGTTTAAAATAACAGTATTATATCAGTAAATTCAAAAACTAATCTTTGTTAGGAAATCATTTAAAATACACTTAACATAACATTTAACACTGGTCGGCATAAGTATTTTGACGAAACAAAAGTTAAACATACTCATAACTTGAACTTACTTCTTGTAAACTTTGGCATCAATGGAAAGGTAATTTAAATGGCGTTTGAAGGATGCAATATTTTTCTTAACCCATTCAGTACTTATTGAAAAGGACGAATTTGTGTAAAAATCTAGTTTTAAAACTTTTTCCTCGTCTTGAAAACTTAAATTTTTGATGCAAAAAGGTTCTCCAAACAAAATCATTTTGCTTATATTTTTTATGAATTTTTAAAGGTGACAATGTCGGAAAAAATTTGTATGAAAAAAATGGTTAAAAAATCATAAAAACTATAAGCAAAATAAATTTTTTTTCTTTTTGCAGTTAGTATTATTTTTGTTTGGAGAAACTTTTTGCATCAATAAATTTAAGATTTCAAGACGAGGAAAAAAGTTCAAAAAGTAGATTTTCACACAAAATATTTTCAATAAGTACTGAATGGGTTAAGAAAACAATTGCATCATTCAAACGCCATTTAAATTACCATTCCATTGATGGCAAAGTTTACAAGAAGTTCAAATTATGAGTATGTTTAACTTTTGTTTCGTCAAAATACTTATGCCGACCAGTGAGTGTTTATGCAGTTTTTAAAAGTTATTTAATGTGTGCTTTAATAAGCTTACATTAATTATACATCGTTTGAGTTAATATAATTAACATTTATGTAATATAACAAAATTTGTTTAGTCACAATTTTAAAAAAAACATTTTAAAGTTTCTTGGACTTGGACTTGGATAATTTTTTAATTTAATAAATTTTTTACAAGTTTATACCTAGTGCTTTCATTTTAAACACAGTCATAACTATAACAAAAAAATGCTTAAAGCTCAGCTGAGAGTCCAGTAGCACAGAGGCGTTAGAAATATAATGAACTAAATTAAGATTTGAAGAGGTATTTAAATGTGGAAGGGCTGCGAGGACTGGACATAAAGCTGGGTCGAGGACAGAAACCTGAAGAGCTAAGGACACTCCGACTTGACATTCTTACGGACAGGAATCACTTCGGAACTTAACCCACTACCTACTACTTCGAAATCGAGACTGATTTTACTGCTACTACAATATCACTCGGAACGAACTATACACACATCTTAAGAACCTAAATTTCCATTTTCTGACCCATTTCGCATACACTACTTACACGATCATTTCAGACTACATTTACAAATTGTATTACCCATCGGTTGGATAGGGCTGGATAAAAATGCTAATTTAATAAGAATATATCTTATATGATTGTATGTCCCTATTATACATAGATGTATACAAAATATTTACACACAAGTTTTACTCCTCGCTATTTACGTGCGATAAGTTAAGTTAAACCAATCTTTATACGAATTTCGGAAAAAAAAGTTCAGCTGCATTTTTATGGGACTCCATTTGACTTATGGACAACTTGTGATGATTTTTCATTAACGTGTGATACGCGAACGGTGGTTTAGTTATAGAAAAGGAACTGATGTATCCTTACCTATCCATCCTTTATATTTTGCTCTCTCGATCCCCTACCCATTTTCACACCGTTCGATTGAAATCAAAAATCAAGTCAATAACATCCAAAATATTCCCATAAAATGCCACTTTTTTGACTTACAAAATTCTTTACAAATCAAAAGATACTGTAGTTTTTTTTTCAATTTTACACGAATATACACATTAATTAACCAACCGTTTTTGATGTACGTTAAACATTTATGATATATGTGTGTGTTTGCAAAAAAAGCTCTATTTGTAATTGATATCCACATATATACATACATATGTATACAAACCCACACTGAACGATATTTTGCTCTTCTCCCAAATAAATTTCGAGTGATTTCAAAGTTTCCGAGCAAAGCAATTGATTTAGGTATAGCAAAGGCAATGATGGTTCCGCGTGGAAAAACTTACTATACATGTAGAAAGCCACGATTTAGTACGTACGCATACGCATATGTAATTCATAATTTTTTTTTGTGAAATCTCCATTCAATCAAATTGAATGGACACACTTAAAGATAAACAAATATTTTACTCTATGTGTACAATTCAATTACAGCTTATATCTGCATTAACCGCCAGTCTTTTAATTATTGGGGGGAATGGTGGAATTTCGCAGGCTGGACCAAGGAATCCGTTCCGAGGAATTCGACAGATGAGCTGGCACTTAATCAACTCCACGAGCTCCGAAAATGTTGTGAAATGTCAGTGATAAAAGTCCTAGAAAGGGCGAAAGGACCCATAAATGACTAATCAACATGCCAGCGAAGCCGAGACCCCAGAAAAAGCGGGGGAAAAACTAAAGGATAGCTGGCTAGGAATATTAATTGTGCTGCTTCGATGGCAACCTTCTTTTATAGACATTGTATGGTATAATAGGAAAGGGAAGTAGAAGGATGACTCTCTTCAGAACGAAAAATAAGTAAATTCACTTTTAATTAGGTCAGAGATAAGTGATATGGATAGACAAAGGCAATTAAAATGAATAAAATATTATAAGCTCTTAAGAATTTTATAGTTCAGTATGAGCACAATTTTTAATCGGATCAGAAATGTGTATTTTAAATATTATAGGTTCTTGAGAGTTTGACTTCCAAATGGCAAAAGAGGGAAAAATTTTTAGGCCTGCCCCAGATAAAATACAATTTTCAGATCATAAACCTTTATGTTTACACATTTAAGGACATGCTGTCTGTTAATTGGGGTTACATTTATTGCCACCCTGCAATCATATCCCTTGGCTGACCAATTTTGAAATGTTAACATTGTTGTCATCTGCATACATACCTCTGGGTTAAATATTAAACACCACAAGTGTGGTGGATTTATGGAGAATTAAGGCTCTCATGTCAACTTCAGCTGCCCTGCGGCTATTTTAATGCAGCTGGAATTTGGATGCAAATTAAATCTAATCTAAGTGAAGGGCCCGGACCGGAAATTTGCGACAAAAGTGAGAAGTGGAAAAGCAAAGGCTGCTAACCTCAATCAATTCAAATAGGTAGGCCACAAAACAGGAGAGTTAGAGTCCATAGTTCAACAACCCCTAAAAAAACAGAGCTTTTGCTGGCATAATGCCAATAAAGGTCAGCCCGGGAAATGTCATGCCTCGACGAGCTCGTTGTTTCAATTCCAATCCATTGACATTCAAACCTGAACAGCTTTAATTCTAGCCATTTGTTGTCAATAAACGTGATTGTTAACCACATATAAAAAATGTTAAATTGGTTAAAAATTAATTTTACTTAAAATTATGGGGATTGTTAGCTTAGAGGTAGCCAGCTGCTTAAAGCAGTCAGTATTTTATCTGTACTCTTTTATTTGGCCAAACAACGACTGGAAAACCAATAAAAATAAGAGTATTTTGGACCAACATCTGAATCCATTTTTTGTGTCCTAAAAAGTCTGTGTCTTGGCTACCATAATGCAAATTAAGGTCAGAATATGGAATCGATGAGCTCTTGCTTCCTACCAGTTGACATTCCAACCTATATATTTTTCATTTTTGACATCGCAGACAAGCATAAAGTAACTCCATGTGAAGAATGCGAAAATTGGTAAAAAAAATGTTTCTTAAATCTAAATCTGAATTCCTTACTCGTTAGCTCTGATCAAGTATATATATTCTTTATAAGGTTGGAGACGCTTCCTTCTGCATGTTACATACTCTTCCCCGAATACAACATATCTTAATCTACGAGTAACGGGTATAATAATCATAGCTTGGTACTACATTTTCGGCTTTTATTCGGTTTTTAAATTTTCAATAAATTACTGGATCGAATAAATAGGTGAAATAAATAAGTGAAATTTCGCGGACCCTTAAGCGCTATCGACTACGAACTATGTATCTCTTTCTCCGACCAGCTGCGGCGGTACAAGGTATTTACACTGTTGCCCAGCATGTTGGCAAACTCGCGCTGGCCGCTCAGTTGAAAAAATCCAGGATGCCGTTGAGGAGTTCGTAGGCGAATCCAGAATCTTCCGTCCCCTCGGCGACGGCCTTCTTCTTCTTGTTCTTTTTCGCCTTCTTGGACTTTTTGGACTTGGGCGTGGTGGAGTCATCGGCAGTGGATGCGGGTGCCGGGGTCACCACAGCTGCGGTCGCATCTCCTTCAGATGGAGCAACTGCAGCAGCAGCGGGAGCAGCAGCGGGAGCTGGAGCAGCTGCAGCTGAAGCCTCGCCAGCGGCAGGAGCATCTGAATCGTCCTTGCTCTGCACCTGGTCGGTGTTCGTGGTGGTCGAGGTGGAGCCCACCTGGCCATCGACACTCACATGCTCACGGGTTTGATCCGCGGCAGCCGCAACCGCCGGCTTCTTCGCCGGCTTCTCGTCCTCATCGTCATCGAGTTCGTCCAGGAGTCCTGCCAAACTGAAGCCACCGTAGTCGGCATCCTCGGGCGCCTCGGCCTCGTCGTCATCGGCATAGTCCTCGGTGTCGTCGTCGTCGTCATCGGTATCCGCATCCGTGTCGTTGTCGCTGTCATAGTCGTCCTCATCCTCCTCGTCATCATCGCCACCAGCTGGAAAAATGCAAAAAGCATAGGGTTAATTTACTGGTAAAAAACACAAAAGCACAAACAATTGTCATCCTTATTTTCTGACCCACAAAATGAGTCTTTTAATTGGCATAATGCAAACAAAGGTCAGAACGAGCAATGGCATTTCCAATTAATTTGCATTCCAAACTGAAAGATTTGATATGGCGAAAATTGATTTAAAAATTTAAATACCCAGAAAGTGATGTGGATTTTTATTATCACAGGATGTGAGCTTTTCTGAACAGTCATTCTTTAAGCTGAGCTTTCTGTGTTGAGTTATGAGTTATGATTGAATATTAAACCGATTTTGAAAGTATCGAGGATGTTACGTATTTAATCATATAAACCAGGAACAGAAAATAGCTGTTATTATTGTTAACTTAACAATCATGGACAAAAAAGAGTACTGAAAAAATAAACTACATCAAACTAAAAGATAAAATATAATACTTATATGCTTAGTATAAACAAATAGGTGTTCTATGTTCAAAGGACTTTAAAGGGTATGTTAAGTTGTAGAATCTTTTCAACATGAAATCCCTGGAAATGGTATTGTTTATTAATTTTGAGGTCACATGAAGGCTTCTGGAGTTTTGGTAAGATATTGCTTGTAAAATATTTTCGTCTGATATTTTGATTTACAGAACTTATACTGAACAACCATGTATGTTCAATACAGAGAAGTACAAACTCCCACTTCCTATAACTAACATAAGGCTCTATCCATCCTTAACTTCTTAAGGGTTATTCCAAAGAAACCGTTCCACTAGTCGGATACGCAATATTCCCATATAAAAAGGGGTTTGATTTGTGGGGTAAGCCCAATCTCTGCTTACCGGCAAATCCGAAGAGGTCATCATCGTCGTCGTCATCGTCATCCGAGCTGGGCTTGGGCAGCGGCTCCGCCTCGACCACCCGGAGTCCTTCCGGTCCGAACTTGAAGCAGGAGACGCGCAGGGAGGCCTCCACCTCGTCGTCAGCCCTCAGCTCGAAGGCCAGGCAGGCCTTGAAGTCCTTGGAGTCCTTGGCCCGGGACAGACCATAGACCTTGCCGCAGAACTGGGAGTAGCCGCCTGGGAGGCCGACGCAGATGGGACGGGCCCGCTTGCTGGAGATGCGACGGGAGGCCAGGGTGATGTCACCGTACTTCAGGGACACGCTCATCTCGTCGTTGCCCAAAAAGGCAATCTTGGCGCAACCGGGTCCGCTGGGCAGCAATGGCAGGCCGATCTTTCGGCAGCAGTCGCAGTGGCTCTCCGTGCATTTGCAGAACTTGGTGATGGGATTCTCCGGCTTGGCGGTGGTGGGTGCCACAGTGGGCTTGGCCGCCAGAGTGGTGGCCACCGCTGGAGCAGCTGCGGCCGCGGGAGCAGCGGATTCTGGAGCGGCAGCTGGTACGGTAGCCACTGCATTGGGGGTCTCCACATCACCGCTGGCAATCTCATTGGCACTCTCGTCGATCAGCGCAGCTGGGGTCACGGCATCGGCCACCACCTCATCCGCCACATCCTCAACCTTGGGCGGCTCCGATTCTGGGGGCGCCACATTCGGATCGATCTCCTCGGGCGGCAGATCCAGCTGCTTGAAGTTCTCCGATATCTTGTCCGTGCGCCGGAAGACGGTCTTGGCCTCCAGGGGCAGGATGGCGGCACTGGCCACCAGGAGCAGCATCAGCAGCATGTTCCGCGAGCTGGTCATCTTGTCGGGAAGCTGCAATGGAGCAGAAGTGTCGCAAATAAATATAAGTAATGAAGAGAATGAATGGGTAACTATATAACAACTAAGCCATAAGCAGAAAGTCGTTATTAATAGGGTAGAATAATATATATTTATGAATGAAAGGATAGATATGGGTATGTATAAAGACAACCTATATTCATTGGCAAAAGATAAAGGCTAAATCTGAGAAGCCTTATTCAAAAGACATTAATTTTAGCTATACTTCAATTACCATTTAATTCACGAATTTTCTTAACTAAATAAAAGAGATTTAACTTAGCTGCTAAATTTAATTTTAAAGAAAACTTAGTGAAAGAATATTTATAAATGAAATACCCACAAAAATGTTCCTACAAATGCCACTTAAAAGGTAAAAAAAAAGCTGATACTTAAACTTAAACGTGTACTTAAACTTATACTCAAATTGTAAACACCACTTTGTTAGCTATTAAGTAGTACATTTAAATTATTTATTTTATTTAAACATTCTCCACTCAAGCCGATGTGACTAACGCAATAAATATAAGTCTTTAGCATGTAGCGTTAGGATATAAATAAATAAATGAATGAAATGAATGAAATGTCTACTATAAATAACTACTCTTACTTATCATGTAGTATTAACAATCAGCTCTTCAACAAATCAATGAAATATAAAAAAATATCGAGAGCAGAGGCGATTTGTTTTGTTTTTTCTCTGCGTAGGCAGAATCCGATTTCGAATCGGAATACAAAATCGAAATCAAAGCGGAGCGGTTGAGGAAGAAGGTGGGTACAAAAACCGAGAGGTATTCCAAAAGTCAACAGCTCGGAAATCGCTTTCAAGTGGCCAGCGATTAAATTTCACCGCATTCTTTCTCCTCATTTTTTTTCGAACGCCTCGTATTTTGCAAAAGAAATGAATTTAAATAAATATTGACATAATTTCTTTCACTTCTTTGGCTCCCCGATTCGTTTTCATCTCAGCCTCCTTCAGCTCCTCTCATCTCTTTTCTCCACTACCATTCGAAATGCAAAGTAAACAAATTAACACCGAAAATCAATGGCTTTGAAAACTGAAAACTGAAAACTGAAAACTAAAAACCGAATATAACAATAGACCGCGAAGAGACAAAAAACGAGAGTGAAATCTCTCTGCAAAGTTATTTAATTGACGAATTGGGTTAGGCCTATTTAGAATAGCCCCCCCATACCATACCATACCATACCATGGCATACCACTTTGAAATTCATTCATTTCCTAAGAGCCAACAAGTTGGAGCTCGTTGCCAACTCAAACTTGGTTTTTCGGTTTTTTTCTTTTTTGGTTTTTTGGGGTGGCAGGGGGAGTCACCGATGGCAAAGTGAAATTTCAGCTATTGACTCATTTACCTCAAGTGCTTGAAGGCAGGGGGGGGAGGTGGGAGGGGGGCTATTTCAGAGCGCCCCGAGATGTCCAAATCAATTAGCGGCTCTTAACTGGAGCTCAACTGGCGGAGAAACCCAAAGGTCCAGACAAGAGCAGAACTATTTAAAGATAAATATGTATAACGGTTGAGCCAGAAGTTAGGTGGGGCCAAGACCTCCTAACACAAAGATATCAATTCACCTAAGACAATGAAATGGTTTCATCTAAATATCTTTTACTTTAAGGTACTTCTTTATATGCATTTACAATTAACTCTATTTATAATTCTGATTTTTAAAACATATATATGATATTACTGATATCAAGCATACATAATTACATTTTGAATTTTAATTTGTATTTTAAACTACCTTTTCTTAGTTGTGTAACTTATGTAATGTTTACTTGGATTTCACTAGTTTCACTCATGTAATTGTCCATTTTTTTTAAGGTTTTGGGAAAGAGCCCCCATACTGTGGGCCTTACTGTTTTCCCCACCACTAACTCCATTCATTGCATATTTATACTTATATTTCACATTGTCTTTCATGATGATGGTAATCCATTCTCCATAACTGGCTTATGGACGGGTATTATAGGCGTTCCTTGCCCATCCGTTCTAATGGTGCCCATTTCCTTACATCATTTTTATTTTCATTTCCATCATTTGTTTGGAAACGGTAATTAATATACTGAAATCCAGAGATCTCGACCAGCTAAACTTGCTCATGGCCACTGCATGCTATTCATAATCCACTTTCATTTTTCTGGGCAACGCCTCCTTGTTTCTCGGATGTCTTGGCCCTCTTGAATGGTACCTGGCTCACAGCTTGATTTTTGGTTTCTGGACATTCCATGCCATAGGTGACCTTCCGCTTGGGTGGCACAACAAACACAATTTGTGACCCAGTTGGTGGCCATTTGGGCAAAGAAAGTGTGTGGTCAAATATGGCTGTGGCCAAAGAGTCGATTCGAGTGCGAGTCCGAGAATGCCTCTAATAACACCGGTGGCATTGGCAATGGCAATATGTGCCCACAATCGTATACCAACTTGGTTAAGATTCAATTGGCAGGCACACAGTCCAGATTCCCTATGGCTAAACCATTTGGAAGTTGTCACTTCTGGGATTTCAGTTCAGCAATTCAATAATCCAATTAGCTTAATGACAGCAACTTGCCTTAAATATTTATATTATTGTATTGAAAAAGAGCTCCGAGAACAGCCAGCACTTGGTCAATTTTTTAAAAAGGGTGTAGGATTGAGTTTAACTTCAGAAAGAGCCACTGTACTCATATTAAATGCTCTCCAGCGGAAAGTGCAGAATTTCTGGCTTTGGAAATTGCATTTTTATGGTGCACTGACTTCTTAATAACTTCACCAAAGGCCGGCCTAAAATTCCAATACGTAGTCTGGGCCCTCGAAAGTTCAGGCCCACAATTTGCATATCGCATTTGGAAACGAGCCGAAATTAAAAAAAGAGAAAAAGAGTCCACGTGTGTGCCCCCTCTCACTCCCACTTTTTGTTTGTTTTCGAGCATTTTCGAATTTAGTCAATAAATTATAACGGTTGTGAAAAGTTATTAGCATTAATTAATTATTAAACGCATAGGAAAATAGAAAGTGAGACAGTGTGTAGTGCTTTTTTCTTTTATCGGAATCAGATTTTTGTTTTTTTTTTTTTTAATTTTTATTTTGGGTGGAGGGGGGCTGCTCGTCGAAATCGAAATCGAACTGTTAATTATTCAATGCGGCAGCGAAAGTGTAAGAGTGATGCAAAAATTCCGAAAAAAAATTTCTTTCGATCTTTTTTCTTTATCTTTTTGTATCGTCTCGTCCGCCCATTATATTGATATTTCTTGTTTATGGTATTCCTTATTTTTTTTCGGTTTTGGATGCCACAGCATCTGTGCTTCTAATCCGCGCTCGGTGATTACGAAACCAGCGAGCTTCGATTATGCTAAGCAGTTTGTCAGACTTTTACATCCTTCAGCGTGGTTTATATAACCCCATACACACAGTCGTCGTATGAGCCCAAAGAAATTTGCATAATTTTTGTTCGACCTCTGTTTTTGTTTTCTCGGCTGCTGTCAGATTTTTTGATTTTTCTGCCTGATTTGTATTTTATTTTTTTTCTTTGCCGTCTGTGTTACCACTTTCTTTAGCCTGTGTGTGGGTGAAATCAGTGGGCAATAAAAACAACAGCAACACAAAGCGAAGAGGAGGTAAAAATCAAAGTTACCATAATAATGATGACCATGTCGAGAGACCTATGCCAAAATTAAGGTTAAGTTCTTTAATGCAGCCAACGGTGAAATTTTCTGTCCGCCATGGGCGTGGGTGGGTTTGTGAAAAGGGGGATAGGGGGAAAGCGGTCAGTGGCAGCGGTCGGCATTTCCGGTCAAGGCAGATGGACCAGAAAATTAGCCCGCTTTGAGCTGGGAAACCTTGGATTACAGCGCTTTGATCGACAGAAAGGCAGATGGAGTTAATGTTTGAAGTTGATAGTGTTTTCGTTTTCAGCGCTATCAAAATTCGGAATCTTCTCTATTAATTTATAGAAAATATATATTTTTTAAATAAACATTTTGTATCGCTATCCTTAATTTGTGTTTTTAATTACAGACAAAGATCCTGAAATCTTGTTATTAAGCAAAAAACTAAAAACTCTTAACCATTTCAAGGAATTTATCTGCTTTTATGTGTATTATCTTTCAAAAAGTATTTATATTCTGTTAAAAATTTTAAAGACAATCTTTTTTTTTTGTAAAGAATTGTACAATTGTATAAAATAAAAATAATCCCTACATATCTGTCCAACATTTCATCGAATTTCCTTGGAAGTCTGTGGTTTTTGGGAGCATAGCTGCTATTCAGCTGGCTTTGATCATCAATTAGCCACCTGAGCCAAAAGTTGGTCTCTGAGACCAGCTGGGCAAGAAACGGACAGACAGTTCCACTTTCCAGCACCTGAGACCTCGGACATGGCACATGGGACGGCGAAGAATGCGCGATGGTTAATGGTAATGGTGGTGTGATGGTGATGGGTTGTAGAAAGTAAAACGAAGAACTCGAACGCTCGACGCGTTTCTTTTGTTTTGCCAAATTCAAATAAGTTAATGACAAGGAAAAGAAGAACGCACAGCACAGCGCTAACAGATGCGGATGGCCAGCTACGTAGATGGAGATCTGGAGAGTTAGGAGCAGCGGGTCTTCGAGGGGATATGGATGTACTCGCTAAGTGGGGGCCAAACTGGTTGACACAATTCCACAATTCCACGCCGACTGGCGACTTTTACGTGCAATTGTGCCTCTTTGGCTGTCTTTGGCTTTGGTTTTTCCAACTTCCAACTTCAATGCTCATCATTATTGGCCCACTTGAGTGAGTGTCGACCGCATTTCACTTTTTCGTGTATATCTTTACCTATGAGTTTGTTATCCTGGTATCCTGTGTGGGCTATATATAGTTGCTGCACCGACACACTTCCGTATTGCACTTGGAACACAAAAAAAACTTTGGCACTCCGTGAGTAAAAAAAAAATGAGATTTGAACTTGGCTTGGCGCGCGTGTGATGATGGTGGATTTTCCCGCTTTGCTAGGAAGTCTAGTGGGGCTGCTCTTTATAAGACTGAAGACTGGAGACTGAACTCAACGCTCGGGGACGCGGAACTCGACTGCGCGGACTTGGAGCCACCAGGCCGAGTTATGGGCGATTCCGCGGGTTGGGGCCCCAGCTGATCGAACCAACAACAGCAGCTTTCTTTTCGCATCGAACGTGTTCGGGGTTCGTCGGCTTGGCGTCTTGTCGGCCTTAACGGCGACACCTGCTCCATAGTGCCATGGTATAGGTATACCTAGTACGCACTAGGCCAAGATCCAAAGCTATGGTAAAGGCCTAACGGTAATGCGCCGATCTATGGGCACGTAGCACGTAGCACGCTGCATGCAATTAACCCACGACACAAAAAGAAAATCCAAAGTTTTCCTGTTGACTAGGCATAAACAAAGCTGATCCCAAATCTCATCTTCGGCACACTAAAACTTGGCCAAATGCAGTTAGATAATTCGTTTGCCTTCCTTGTCTTAGATCATCAAATATTGTAGTTACAATTTTAAGAAAAACTTCCGTCTAGCTAAACTCAATCCAATCCAAATTGAAATTCATCTTCAGCACATCAGTACTATATCTATGTTCCGGATAACAATCCCTAAAAATCCATCTGAATAAACTATTTTTATGCATTCTTAGGAAATTTTAAACAGAAAAAATTAACCATAATACGACAAACACTAAGAGAAAAGCTTTTAATACTTCAAAGTAACTTAAGAACTAAACCACTTCAAAATCGGACATCAATGGGTTGAGTAAACCCATTTTACGCTCTTCCTTTTGTCCAGTTGGTTATTTTTTTACCTGCTGATGAATTACAAAAGAGGATTTCTTTGTCTAGGTGTGCGATCCCCGGATGACAAATACTACAGTGGACACACCCTGAAAGTGTGGATACCTTGAACTCCGCCAACAGACAAAGAATTTCTTGACATCCTTCAACACTCCCCACACCTTAAACCTACGTGATCAGTTAGCTCCAACTTACTTCTTTATGAATTGTATACAATTTATGATGCGATCCTGACAGTCATTTTCGCATTTATCATAGTAGTATCAGGTGACTAAGAGAGATTAACCACTGTTAAGGTACGTAAAGCTGAAAGTACCAGGCCATTAAAAAAATCATTTACATATGTAAGTACGCTGTTATACAAAGGGAGTATAACCCTTAATTCTATCTCGCACTTGTAAAAGTTTATGCAAAACTATCACGCAATAATAATCTACAATAATCTACAAATCAAAAAGTAATCTATATACCTATTCTTGTTAAGTTCATTTGTACTTTTATAAAAGAAACCGTATTCATCCTCATTTAAAGCATCTGTTTAGATGGGCTTTCTACGTCAACCAACTTAATATCATTCGATATCCAATAACTCGTTTGACGTCTTATCCAATTTTTATGTAACTCACAACGACCCGTGATTATTTGTCCGATCTATTGATATTTCGAGCTTTGGCTAATGATGCATCCAAAAAAAAACCTGAGACACGGGAGAAAATATGTATTAAAGTAAAATTAGAAGAAAAATGTTTTTAGATTACGCAAAAAAAAAACAAGAAAGTTGGTATCAGGGGCAATCGCTTTAGTGACAGCTATATAACGGGGGATTGGCTAATCTAATGCATATTTTAAGCTAATACATTCCTTTAGTATTCTCTTCCCTCTCACTTGACTAAATCACATTTGGGTTACATTTTACAAGACTCTCTATAAGCGAACTAAAAGCCAAGTTCCATTTGGTTGAGGGCAAATCGGTGAGGCACATAAATAAGTTATTAGACAGAACCGATTAAGGGAATGTTTGAAAACATGTTTTAATAATTGATTTATCATTCACATATGTAGTTTTTGTATAAGTATGCATTTTCTATATAGTAGTTAACATATGGTGCTGATGCTTTCCTTTCTCTACATTCAATTTGAACTGTTTTCGTTCCGTTCGATAATTATACATATGTACACAAACACGAAGCCCTGAAGGGACACTAGGGGTCTCCCGAATACATATTATATAGTTATCTATGGGGCCAATGCTGACAACAATCGGGGTAGGAGCGGCGGAATCGGAGAAATCTTTAGGTCTGGGTCTGAACACTTGACAAAAATTTGCCTGGACCGGCAATAATACTCGCAACAAAACTACATACAAATATACAGACACAGTATCATAATATAATATACATTAAACAATTGAATAACAAGGGTAGGGGACAAACAAAAAAAAACGCATATCGAAAGGCAGGAAAAAAAAACGTATAATATTATTTGTATGCCAAATGGTTAGCGATCATCTAGCGCGCTTAGAAGATGGGTATGTAGTTGTCGATCTTTGCGCGGTGCTTCTGGGCGACGCACTCGGCGATCCAGACGATGTTGCGGCACTCCTGCTCCTTGAGCTTGAGGTACGCGTAGAAGACTCCGAAGTGGAACTGCTGCAAGAAGGCGTACACGTTCAGCTTCACCTCGTGCTCGAAGAACTTGTCCTCCAGCGTCTTGTCGCCGGGATTGTTGCCGGATCCGTCGAACAGGGCGGCGTACTCCGCGTAATACTCGGCCACAGTCTTCACCTGCTCGTAGTCGTCAGCCCGAGCCAAAGCGGCCAGGCCGTCGGGGTACATCTTGCCGCAGTTGGGATACAGCTTGGCACGGTCGTCCTTGGACAGCTCGGTGCCGAAAGAGTTGATGGTGATGATGATCGCACGACGATCGGCCTCAAACTGCAATGAAAGATTGTCGTCATATTATTTTAATTTTAAAAGAGTACCCCCGTTAATAAATAAATATTACTGAGCTAAAGGATAGTGTTATGAATAATCTGTAGTGAACCATCTGATATTGTTGTAATGGTCGACTTCTTAAATCCATTTCAGTGCACATTGATTGAGAGAAATTTAAACTCATACGAAAGGTACCAGTGTAAGCCATTTACAGAAAGAAAACCAAATGGAACAAGTGAAATAGACAAGAGGTGGAAACATGGTAGATGAGGAGTATCAACCGATAGCGTGTGTACTGTAAGGCTTCTGGTATTAAATTTGTTGCTAATGAGAACCCCCAGGAAGAGAAAGAGTAGCCACTCACAGCCAAAATCTCACACATGACGTCGGCGGTGGCGCCGCCCATGTTCTTGCAGAAGTTGTAGAACGCCTCCAGATAGGCCTTGTAGAGGGTGTTACGGATGATCTCAATGTTCATCTCGTCCAGATCCTGCTCGGAAATGCAGTCGACAAAGAAGGGCGCCAGGGGCGTGTCCACCAGAACGGCGTTGTACAGCTCGGCGGGCGTGGACGCCACATGGATGGCCTCCATCTGCTCGAAGCTGCCCAGTGGGTGGCACTTGGGGATCAGCTCGGAGATGGGTCGCTGGTGCAGCGTGCCGGTTATCAGCAGGATGATGTTGTCGATCATGTAGCCGTAGGTGATGAAGTCCAGGAAGTTGGACAACGGCTCCACAGCGTGGTTCCGCATGTGCTGGAACTCGATGACCAGCTTTTCGCGCAACTTGTCGTCGATGACGGACACCGACAAGGGCGAGGGCTCGTTGGCCAGGAAGCTGCCATAGTCGGTTCCCTGCAGATGCAGCTTGAGATCTGTAAAATCCAGGAAAAAAGCCGGTTATAATACTATTTTCATACGCTTTTTTAATAAAACAAGATGGCCTTGTGGGAGTTTTGGGTCAGCAAGATAAAGTTATAAAAATTGCACTTTTGTGGAGTGGAAAGAGATAACTATGAACACTCTTAAATGAATGGGCACCCTGATTTTGTAGAAAATTTGGCTGAAACAATAAAATCAAGCATATATTGCTTTTGAACTGGATTATATTCAACTAAAAGTGACTAGAATTGAATAAAAGTGGTTAGATTCAAAAAATGTTTCAGAGACATTGGACTCAGTTCGAGCAAACTATGGATTCTATGGCTGCTATGTGATAACATTCCCGCGGACCGTTTGCCTGGATCGGAAAAACCCGGACCTTTAAAATCCAGGTTGGAAAACCAGTTGAAAAACGTCAACAAATCACAAGACAAGCTTACACACACCGGCGCAGAGATACATTAACAGCAGTGCATGTATACACACACGCACGCCTCTGTTATCGCGGTGGTCATGTGACCCAGGGGCGTGTGGGAAAATGGGGTCTACGGGAGATTCGTTTTCAATGGGGCCTGGTACTCACCCTCCAAGGTCTCGCACTGCACCAGATTCAGGTAGTCGGCCTGCTTCAGGATGCCGCACTTGAAGCCCCGGCACAGACCCTCCAGATATCCATTATCGATGTTGAACATAAAGCCCGAGCTGTTCATCTTGATGACACACGCACACACACACGCAGAGGAGCTGGCTGGAAGTTGAAAAGGTGACGAGTTCCAGTGGATTTCTGGATTGGTGGATTCCTTTCTATTGGGCTGCTCTCGCTCGACCGAAAGTTGCGCGAATTGTGTGGCGAAGGGCGTGCAGTTCGAAACGGAGCGACGATGAAAATTCAACCTTTTTTCTCTATCGATCGACAAGTCATATGATTTCGAGCTCTTCCTCTTCTTGTTTTTTTTTTCTCGTCCAAACGTCAGCGCAAATGTGCCTAAAAATGGACGAATGTCAGGTGACAGCGTGCGCTTAACAGCACGCTGTTAAGTTCACCACGGGTCTGGCAACGCCCCGCGAAATTTTATTTAAATTTTGGGTCGCTACATTAATTTTTATTGTTTATAGCTTGAAAATATGACAAAATAAAACATACACAAGTGTTTTTAATTAGTTCTTATTTTTATATTCAATATGTGCACAAAATAAAAGTAAATGTATATAAAAATAAATTAACTCGAAACACACTGTAAAGTAATAATGTTAACTGCAATAAATATTTTTATTTTCAAGCCAATACTATGCCAATACTATTAAGTAGATGTTACAAACCTAAACTTAAAAGTCTCTTATGCAGTTTAGTTGAAAATTACCTTTTTTAATTAGGGAATAATAATAACAAGAATTGTATAAGTCTCTCAATATGAATGATTTATATTATAGTAATATTTGTGTTCTTAATGTATTCGTAGAAGGAATTATATATTTTTTTTTTCAGAAATAAGGACAAGTTTTTGAGAAAATCACTAACAAAAATCAAAAATCTTTGTGATTTTGGACTAACATCAATGTAGATGGTGCCATCCAATCCAGTGAAACGTGCTGTTGCCGTTCCGGCTCGTAAGAACTGCAGCTCCAGTTCGATGTCAACCAGGGGATCTTCGCTTCCGGGCCAGATCCCGAGGATCGGAGAGTCATCCAATCCGGTGGCACCTGCCACTTCCGTTTCGGGTCTTAACAAACCTAGCTTTAGTTCGATGTCACCCATAACATCTATGCTTCCGGGCTTTAAGGCTCTGCGTTGCGTTGCTCGCCCAGAGACCGCTACCATCCTACCGGTGAGGGCCTCAGTTCGTCGACCCGTCGTTAAACCTTCAGGGATAAATTCTTCAACTCATGGGACTGTCAGCGAAAGACCTTTAATTATGGGTTATACCCTATACAGGATACCCTATACGCTATATAGGTGACCCTGAATAAGTTCTAACATATAATCAAAGGTCTTCCGCTGGCAGTGCCAGGAGCTCAAGAATTCATCCCTGAAGGTTTGACGATGGATCGAGGGACTGAGGCCTCACCAGTCGAACGAGGGGGGTCTCTGGACGAGCAACGGAACTCAGAGCGTTAGAGCCCGGAAGCAAAGATTTGATGGGTGATATCAAACTAAAGCTGGAGTTGTAAAGACCCGGAACGGCAGCAGCTGGTGCCATTGGATTGGATGGCACTTCAACCCCCGGATTCGGTTGTGCCAGTTTAGTGCCCTTGCGTTTCGGATCGGTCATCGTGCCAAAGTGACAGTGGCGCCAGGTGGGCAGCATTAGTCCCCGGCTCGCACTCCTGGCTGGGAGGCTCCTTCTGCTGGCGGGGACTCCACCTCAGCTCGTCGGTCTGCTCCAGCTGCGCCATCTGCAGATCCCCGGAACTCATGTTGGAACGCTTTGCCAGCGTGGTGAAGCGATTGGCCTCCACCATTTTGTCCCTTACCAAAACTGAAGCAAATCACTCACAAAATCGTTGCCTTTACTTTCGGATTTTAACTCACCGTAAGCTAGGATAGGTTCCACCTTCAATCGAATGTCCTGAAGAAAACTGTTCACGAGCTCCAAATCAGAACGAATATCAAAGTTGTTTTCCAGCTCAGCTTGTTAATCGTTTGCCGTCCATCGTCAAAGTGAATAAATTTCAATACTCCGAATGACTTGACAGTTTGCCAAGGCCAACTTGATTATCTATAATTATCTCAGGGTTGCAGGTTAGTTGGTGAAATCTCTGGATTCTTGGTATTTTTATGGAGCTATGACCACGAATCCTTATTTAGTGAATATTTCAGAACGGTGTTGTAAAATTAATTAAAAGAAACTCGTATTTTGATAACTTTTAAGTCGTTTATATATTTAACTCACCGTAAGCTAGGATAGGTTCCACCTTCAATCGAATGTCCTGAAGAAAACTGTTCACGAGCTCCAAATCAAAACGAATATCAAAGTTGTTTTTCAGCTCAGCTTGTTAATCGTTTGCCGTCCATCGTCAAAGTGAATAACTTTCAATACTCCGAATGACTTGACAGTTTGCCAAGGCCAACTTGATTATCTATAATTATCTCAGGGTTGCAGGTTAGTTGATGAAATCTCTGGATTCTTGGTATTTTTATGGAGCTATGACCACGAATCCTTATTTAGTGAATATTTCAGAACAGTGTTGTAAAATTAATTAAAAGAAACCCGTATTTTGATAACTTTTAAGTCATTTATATATTTAATCTCTTTAAGTAATATTGATTGGAATATAATAATAGTATTCCTATGTATGTATATGTATAAAGTTCCCCTATTATTAAAAATAGGTTTTATTATGCTGCATTTTAAAGAATATTTATTTAGGGTTCACAAAAAGGAACTAACACAATAAGGACACATGTAGTTTTTCTTCTCATTCCCGCTTGAACCGGTCGGGATCCTCCCATTTTCGGCGTCTGGCCCGGATCCTCTCGGTTAGGGCCGCCACCTCATCATATGGCTTATAGTAGTAGGCCACGAACATGAAGATCAGCATGTCGACGAACATGAGGCCGGCGAACAGGAAGAACTCGCTGGCCTGCGAGTCGAAGAACTTGAGTTCCGCGATGACCACCACGATGACATTGCCAAAGGCCACCGTGAGCAGCCAGCAGGCCTGCAGGACACTCTTCATGCTGGGCGGGGACTGGGAGTAGGAGAAACCCAGGCCCGTCACCGAGAACATCACCTCGCCGAGGGTCATCACCACGTACTGCGGCACCAGCCAGAGCATGTGCATCGAGTTGGGGCTGGTGACCTCGATCAGGCGGGACACGAAGGCGCCGTGACTCTGGCCAATCAGCAGGGCGTATACACCGCCGGCACGCAGCTCCTCCTGGGTGAGATTCTGATCCGCCACCTGGACCCTGTACTCGCCCGTGTTCAGCTCGTAGAGATCGTGATTGCGGGCGGGCAGATCCAGGGCCGCGCTCTCCCCGGCAGCCTCTGTCCAAATCACCCGGGTGGTGGCCAGCAGATTCGCCAGGGTCCGCACAAAGGCCCATGAGCGATTGGACTTCTGGACCTCGTCCTCGTACCAGTACTTAACGATCGCATGGGAAGGTCGCAGGAACAGCGAGTGGGCGGTGGCCTCGTACAGCTGCTGGGTACCGCCCTCCAGAGTGGTGCATCCTAAGGTGACACGTGTATTTAACAACGATAATAATATATCAACTGTTTGTAATCCCCACTACAAAATTGCAAAATACCTTTTTGTAATCCCTTCAGAGAACTTATCAATGCAACTCTGTAGAGCACTTTAAATATGAGGGTACTAGTTAAATGCAAATATACATTTTAATTTGTATACCTAAATTTATTTGTATATTGTTTGAATTTCCTTTAAAAAGCTAACAATTTTTTTATTCTAGTCAATCTCTCTAGAATTATTTATAATGCAGTTTAAGTTCGTTCTTCGTGTTAAATGTTCAGATTAGTTATAAAATAGGTAAGTAATTGTATCTTCTGCAGGCAATATTAATAATAACAACAATATCTCTAATTTTTATACTTCAACAGTATTTCCCAAGAATGTGAAACACCTTTGGAATCCTAGAGATATTTCCAGCCAACCGACGTCATTCCTTAGGACAGCTTTATTAGTGATCCTAAATCTCTTGGTATGTCTGAGGTGGCACCGGGTATCTTTTAATGTGATTAGCTTAAAAATTATCATAGTCTGTGGTGTCATACTAAACTCTAAAAGCGAATCTCAAACGATTATCCGATGGTGTCAAAAAAGGTCAGTTGGTTTTAAAAATGTTCACACGTTCTGGACAATACCAAGAACTGATTCCGCCCGAAAATAATATATTAAATATTGGCACTTAGCTGCGAAAGAGGCCAATGATTTCCTTTGTGGTAACTTACCTTCGGTCAGGCTCTCCACGGTGTAGGTTAACTTGAAGGTTCCATCACTACTGGTGGCCACACTACCCGAATAGTAGTAGTCCAGACCCTTCAAGGTGAAGCTCTCACGGGCCCCAAGGTTCGTACTGAAGCGATACTCGCAGTCGGGGATGCCGCTGAAGACCCTAAGCTGGGTATTACCACTACTCGGGATCAGTGGGTAAGTGTGCTGCAAGGGATGTAAGGAATAGGTACTCCTTAGTACTTCACTGTTCCCCTTTAGAGATAAACCCAGTTCTCTACTCTTCCATGATTGTTGATACTATAATCTCCAGAATGATCTTATGGCGGAGAGAGGGCACAGTTCAGATAGAAAGAAACACAGAAGGCAGACCAGACAAAGACTGTAGAGTAACAACACGCAGCGGGTTATATCAGTGATTTTGTTTTATTAGATTAACTAGATGGATGTCTTCTCATATGCAACAACGCCCGGTCGGGGCTTCACTTACACTTAGCTCGGGAATGGACAGAGGCCCCTAAGGATTCACATATACACATCTACAAGTACAGATACAAATAGAAATACAAATACATATAATACACAACGCTGGAGAGCGAGCAGGACGAATCGGATGGGATCGAGTGTGTCCGGGTCTACTCTTCGATTTCCTTGCCCTTGTTCTCGACTCCGCCCTCGAGGGGCGGTATCTCGGCCTTGGCATCGCCCGCTGTCAAGGGCTGGGCCTCCTCCAGCGGCTTGTTGGGATCATTGGGCACATAGTAGTAGGCCATCACCATGAAGATCAGCATGTCGGCGAACATGAGGCCGGCGAACAGGAAGAATTCGCTGGCCTGCGAGTCGAACAGAGCGGCCTCGGCGATGATGACCACAATGACGTTGCCAAAGGCCACCGTGAGCAGCCAGCAGGCCTGCAGGACACTCTTCATGCTGGGCGGCGCCTGGGCGTAGGAGAACTCCAGACCCGTCACCGAGAACATCACCTCGCCGAGCGTCATGATCACGTACTGCGGCACCAGCCAGAGGATGTTCATCGAGTTGGCCTCGGTAACCTCCACCAGATTGGCCGTATACCCATCACTGATAAGCAGGGTGTACACTCCGCCAGTGTGGACATTAAATTGTCCAACTATGGTTTCACCCACCAGGACATCGTAAAGCGCCGAATTCACACGCGTGAGGTTCGTATCGGCGGCCAGTTCCTCATAGGCCACCTCTCCCTTGGACGCACTTTGCCAACGGATCGTCTGACTCTGCGGCACGTTGGCCACATTGCGGATCAGTGGACGACTCTCGCTGGGCTTGTCCACATAGTCCTCCTGCCAGAAGTGGGTGGTGGTGGCATTTGTCGGATTGAGGAACAGCGACCAGGCCTTCTTCTCGGTCAGGGTTATCGTGGCCCCGGCAACATTGTTGGTGCAGGACGGGTTCTGGCTGGTCAGGGAGTAGACCAGGTTCACCGAGTTGGATACGTAGATGTCCTTGTTCGTGTAGGCATTCAGCGAGGGCACCGTCACGCTCTCCACTCCCGCTAGGTTCGACGTGAAGGTGTAGTCACAGTTCTCCGGGTTGAAGATGCGCAGCTGGATGTTCTGGCTGTAGGGCAGGTCGGGATAGGTTTTCTAGCGACAGCAAGGCGTGCAACGAGAGAGAGAAGGGGAAAGTGCAGGTGCAGGTGCAAATACAGTACAGTACAGTATGATTGTAAACGCTAAGCTATTCAATAGGGCGATCTCCACCCATTTCTTTTTATCTTAGTGAACTTCAGGTTATAGAGGACCACTCTCCTTAAAAGCCCCACTACAACTCACCTCCAGGTTGAGCTCCACCACGCCGGATATGATGAAGGCTATGCCGGCCAGGATGCCGCCCATGGTGAGCTTCTGCAGAGGTCGGCGGATGCCCACGAGCCTCAGGGCCGGATAGAAGGCCACATCGTACAGGGGGATGAAGAGCAGAATGAGCAGCGGGTTGAGCACTTGCAGTTGGTCGGGTTTGATGTCCCAGGAGCCCATGTCGCCGTCCATACGGGTGGCCTGGAAGGTCCAGCGGGAGCCCTGCTGGTCGAACAGTGCCCAGAAGACCGGGAGCGGCAGGTAGAGGAAGAGCACTCGCATCAGCACCTTGACATCGTCGATCAACTGGCGATCGTACTTCACATCGGCATAGTCCAGCCAGTGCTCCCGCGGATTGGTCTTCTTCTCCTTGCACTTGGTCGTTAGAGCTGTCCAGATGGTACTGCTCACCAGCACCACCATGTTACCGGCCGGCGGCTTCATCTTGTAGAGGGATCGTCCCAGAACGAAGATGATCACCGAGACAATCATCAGCACGGCGGGCACTCCGAAGGCCAGGGGATAACAGTTGATGTCGTTGAAGCAGGATACATCCTCGCGCAGGATCGGGGTCACCGTGGTGGAGATCAGCGATCCGGCATTGATCGAGAAGTAGAAGAGCGAGAAGAACGAGGTGATCTGCTTCACCTGCTCCGGCACCTTGAACTGATCGCCGCCGAATGCCGACACACAGGGCTTAATGCCACCCGATCCGAGGGCAATAAGCGCCAGGCCCAGCATCGTGAACGTCTCGACGGGCAGGTTGAGTGGTCCAATCGCTCCCAGGGTCAGCAGCACCGATCCGCATATATACACCATCGATAAGTACAGGATCGTCTTGAATTTGCCCAGCCAGGAGTCCGAAATGATGGCGCCGAAAACGCAGAGGAAGTACACGAACATGGTGAAGACGTGGAAGACCACGGTGGCGGTGTCATCAGAATAGTGCAGAGCTCGACTCAGATAGAGGACCAGAACAGCTGTGGGGAATACAGATGAGATTAGTACAGATTCAATAAGGGGATCCTGTGGATCAACCCACTTCGCATGCCGTAGTAGTTGAATCGCTCGCAGAACTCGTTACTGATGATGAAGAACACGGACTTGGGATACGGCAGTTTCTGAGAATAACAATCGAGGGGGTACAGTCCTGGTTAGTTTGTGCTTTGATGCGGAGAATCAATGGGGATTACCTTCTGCTGACCCTCAGCCTCGGAAACGTTCTTGAAGTCATTGGCCTCCTGCAGTTCCTTGCCATTCTTCTCGGGCTCCTTGCCATTCTTCTGGGGTTCCGCAGCGATTTCGGGCAGCTTCTTGGCCTCCACCAATGCCTTGCCATTGCTCTCGACGGCGGGTTGACTTTCTGCGAAGGCTGCAATCGGCGTAGTGTCTTCTACGGTCGCAACACTTGGGGTAGAGTCTTCCACGAGCCCAGCACTTGGTATGGAGTCTTCTACGACCAAGGCTTTGGGCGAGGGACTCGCAGGAGCGATCTCTGCAGCAGGAGAAGGCGCTGGTTCAGCCACAGGCTCAGCCGCTGGCTGTATTTCTGCGGACGAGAAAGGAATCCTGGTTTAGGAATTGATACTCTAGTGCTTGGAAGTTCGAAGAGCCCACCCAGCAGGGGTACTTGCTCCGCCGGCCGTTCCATTTCGTCTGCCCACACAGATGCGACAGTGATCTGTTAGATCAGCGACATTTCATCAGAACTGGCAAACCGAAACCGAGACTTGTGGCCTTGTGCTTGACACCTCCCGCCACAGATAAGGACTGCTCTATATTTGGCCAGGCCTTTGCCTTACCCGTGGGCGTGTGAATTCGGTGGCCAGGCATAAATTAAACCGCATTAGCCCTAGCCGTATAGCGTTTACGTGGTTTACGATAGTGGCAGACAGATAGCCCGGCCAGGAAAGATAGCTCTCTCGGGGATCGCCTCGACACTGCTGTGACAACTTGACAGAGAGCATGGCTTTTCACTCCATAAACCACATGCTGATTGCTGACGATGCTGCGTCTGAGTGTCTGGTGGATGCTTAAATGGACATGTCCATGTGGATCGAATGGTAATTGCAGCGAGTGCCTTTAGTCATGGTCATGGCCATGTTCGGACAACGGGATCTGAATTTGATCGATGTTTAGTGGTTCAGGAAGCGACTGGGAAAGTCCCCAATGACGGCCTGTGGTGAATGGGTCTTATCTGCGTGTGATATCCAGAATTGGTTCGGCTCGTGGCTAATCCATCGATGCTTTATCAGCGTTTATGGCCGCCATTTGAGGCAGCAATGAAGCCATCACATGGCACCATAAACCGTGGAAACAATGCTATTGCACGCACAACACTCCACATCAAACATCCATTAACATAAAAAGCCTTATCGTTTATATATGCGAGTACCAGACGTGTACAGCATTGACCCGCTTCGGTGGCCGTTTGAAGTCGCTAAACCAGACCCGGCAGTCACCCTATCCACTCAAATCCACTCATTCATTCATCCCCAGTCACTGATAGTATAGTATATATGGTGCCAGGGATCTGTGTCAATGTCGCAAAGGAGGTGGAGATGGGGCCCCAAACAGGAGTACGCTGTGATCGAGCGATATGGGAAATCACAAGTAACCAACAGCCCAATTGGAATCGCTGATATGCCGGAATTCACACCAAGGGAATTAAAAAATAAATATAATGAGGGCTTTTCCTATAAATAATAAGATAAGCCTGGTATGTCTTAAGTGCAGTTGTAAAGAGTCCGGGGTGAAGTGTTGTGAAAGTGTTCTCAATTTCACTTTCTCAAGATTTCTATTTGAAAAGCTTTTAGGGTTCGGGAGATGGAGAAGTATATTGATTGCTTTGTAGGTAGTTAGATTGACTGATGTTAGAGAGATAGATAGATATGCGTACACAAAAATGGATGGACAATGGCAATACATCACTTTTTGATTGACTTTAAGTTCAGTTTATATTGAAAGACGAATAGACAAATATACAGAGAAATATGTAACTAAGAAGGATTTTTATAGGTAGATTAAAGGGTATAAAGTTGTGTTATGAAAGACTTAGGTTTCAAGGAGTATCAACATAGGACAAACGATATATTTCGAAGAGATCTTGAAGCTGTACTATAAGTTTCCGATCTAAATGGAAGTTCCAGCCAGTGCGTACGTGCCTGTTCAAGTGGCTCTTGGATGACATTGCAGATCGGATCAGGCGGGAATGTGACGACGTTATCGCAGTTGGTATTGTTAACCGATTGCCCATCAAATCGGTTGTAAATTTAGCAACGACCCAATATCGTAATCTCCATAGAGAGAATCTAAGTGTGGGGTATCCCAACGTGTATCAGTAGGATCCAACTGATTTACAAGCGATTAGGTCGAGAGCGGTTTATTGGTCCGGCGGAATGATAACCGGCGCAAAGGGGGTTTCGTCACAACTTTAATTACAAATGTTTTTATTTTTTTTGGCGTTGGAGAAACAAAATTATTCAATGGAAGTTGTCAGAGAGTGTGCTGGTGTTAGATAAGTTTGTGTTTTCGGTAGTGATTGTCTTGTTCCGTTCGGAATGGCAATTATGGCCCCCGATAGCGTTGCCGCCCTATCCAATTTGGCCAAGTTCTGTCCCGAAAGTGAGCAACCATATACCATATACCGAATACGAATAACCGAATACCTAGCAAATTGCTCACTAATTGCAAGCCGCTGCACTATGTACAGGCATTTTCCAGCTCTCCCAGCGATTTGTCAGCAATTGTTAGCTTGGGGAATACCAAACAAAATCGCATTTGCAATCGGAATCACAATCGTAAACAGAGTTTGTTAGCGGTTTGTGTCTATGAATATGCAAATGAAGCCGGCGGCTGACATTGAAATGCAGGCATACATTATACAAATTAGAAAATATATAATGTAGGCAAGACAAGTTTTTTTTTCTTAAATGTTCGATATAGGCAAGGTCTGTGCGTGCCAATTGACCAAGTTTGGCAGTTCTTTTTTTCGGGGACCGGCAAAAGCGGATCCGCATTTGGGCCGGGTTGTGGTGGTGGAGCCGCTCAAGTGGCTAAAGCTCCGGGCAAACCACTCGAACTCGATGTCCCTTATCGGAGCGATTAGATTTGCGGACTGCACACGCCGCCAAGAGAACCGAATACCAAGTGTTCGGGGAATCGTTCCTCCGTTTTGTCACTAATGCCAATAAGTGTCCCCAGATATTACGCTAATCTTTACAGCTTGAACGTTACCCAACGGCCTTTATTCAGGAGGGAAGGTTGGTATTCCGGAAAAAGGCCCGCAATAAATTAAGTAAAAGTGCCACCATAATCTAGGGCAGGGGGAATTTTATGTATTATATATGACTTATTAAGGAAAGCTGACTCAAGGTTTAATATCAAGCTAACTCACAAATAGTATTTATATTCACAACTCATGGATCGTAGACACGAAATCAATTAATATAAAACGCAGTTAAATTGCGTCAAGGAATGTCACCATATATACATTTATATCTATGTTCATTGTACCTATAGTATCTACAGACTACAGAGACTCTCCATGTTGTATCTCCAAAATATGGGCCATAAATCTCGGTTCAGTAATCTGTATAATTACCACCCCGCTGTAAAAACTATAATTATGCTGTTAGGTTTTTTTATGATTAGCAATACCATTTTCTTTATCCGTCATGTTTGGAATCCGTGGATCGCTTTACATCCGTTACGCGTCACTTGAAATCGAAGAGAAATATGGCATTTATTTAAAAATCATTACGTTGTACGTGTATAATATGTGGGACGGGTTGCATAAACTCAAGCTTTCTTTTTAATAAATAAAAAAGGAACACGTTTGTATTTTATTTACATTGAGAAACAACAGATACAACAGGAACAAAAAAGTACCAAGCCTCGTCTGCGGTTCAATGAGCTCAAAAATCGGTGCTCAAAAAAGGGTTGGTAATATTTTTAAAGGAAGATGGCTAGTCTTGATATCTACTAGGAAATTGCCAATACAAAATAATAAACTTGATCTAACAACGTGGGAAAGATATTCCTATCAAGAAGATAAACTATGATCTCAATTGATGTTTAATGGGTTATTAATGGATTTTAAATGTGAACTGGGAAATACGAATTGATAGCACATAGCTAAATAAATGTTTTTTTGCATTTTGTATCTTGATATCATAGGGAAGTAATTTAAAAATAACATGATTTGATTCAATAAAAGTAATGTATAACTTTAAACTTTACTATATATTAAACAATCCATTTTTGAAAACTTCTATACTTTCGTAAGAGATTTTGAAATTTTGAAAAGTAATACTGACACTTTTGTAAGTTGTTTATTTATTTTACTTTAGTTTCTTATTGCCTGTCTCTGTGTTCTCTTTGCAAGTTATCTTCTAAATCGTTAATGCTTTTATAGTTCATTGCATGACGCGCACTTGTAACTCACATTAAAACATTTAACAACTGCAAAAAAATATAGAACGCACGTCGGATCGGTTGGGATCGGCTTGGAAACGGTTTGGAATCGGTTCGGTATCGGTCTGGAATCGGTTTTGGACCGAGTAGAGTAGGGTTGAGCGACCACGTCCGCTAGCGACGATCAACAGCCTCAGACTGAAGTGAACTACCGACGAGCTTTGCTAAGAAGCCGTTAACGGTTATGCTGTTGTGCAGCTCTGCTCCGCCCTCTGCCCGCTGCGACTGCGCGCGTGCTCTGCCTGCGTCGGCGTCGGTGCCTCTGCCCGCGTCGAAGGATGACAAAAAGCGTTAAAACTACATAATGATAACCCTAATCGCAGTGTTATCGACAGCCAAGTGGAAGTATTTACGGCCCGGTGTTCGCTTACCCACAGTGAATGAAGTCGCAGTGGTTCTCGCGTTGATTATTTATGACCCACTACCCATCGAAATAAACCCCTTCTTTCGGCCACCCCCCTTAACTCCACCTGTCCAATCCAGATCATCGTCCATCACAATTGCTTTGCCAACTGCGTTTGAGGGCTGCGTTTATCACACCTGCCACGCCCCGTCTGTCATAAGCCTTTAGTTTGGTGCGAATTCCGCCTAGTCATTAACTAAATATTTTCAACGCCCTAACGGTTATCTCCGGGCATTACTTGCAGATCTGTGGGATGGGGGCTCCCCACCCTTACCCACCATAAGTCATGGATCGGAAAGTCGTCTACTATATATAGTCTTAAGATAATAATTCAAGAAGCTACTACGTCTATGGGCTGATAGTACTGCAAAATAGAAAAGATAATGTGAGTCAGGGGAGTGTTTAAAGTGAAAAAGTCAGATTTGGGGATCCAGAATGTCAATATCTCCAGCTTTAATCATAAGAATTGCGAATTAATCGGACAGCAGTCACCTTCATTATTATAGATTATACCTAAATAAACAAATTGTTTACTGATTGGCTTAAAATAGCGATCAATAAGTTACCAATTAACCATTTATTTTTCAAGAAATTAAAAGTACTTCCATGAACTACTGAATCAGTGCGTCTAGTCTTTAATAGTTATGACTTGCTATAACAAACTAAATGACTTTCCATTTTCACACTTTTAAGAGTGTATATAACAAACATTAAGACCCAGATGATTGGCGTTATTTTGGAAGCACCACAATAAACTACAATAAACCCTTTTAATTATATTAATGAGGAAATTTACTAGTAGAAAGCCATTAAGTAGTTAAATTATTAATTTTATAGCAAACATGTAGGCAAAGAAGAAGAATCAGGGATATCTTAAGGTTAGACATATTGATTCTTAAACTAAACCTGAATACGGATAAGATATTTAAATGATATAAAATCTTGTGTTTTTATTAAATGGTTAAATATTTTGGAGTCAAGATCTTTTAGCAGTATAATTTATTTCGTAGAGGGTAAATATTGATCGATGCGTTCTTCCACCACGGAAAGGAAATGCCGAAATAAAGCCCCTATAGTTTTAACCCTCTTTGTGTCACCGCCATTGATTGGCATCTAATCGGAGGTGGTCGCAAAACTTGTGGCGTTTTGTTTTATGAACTTAATCGCTGCGTCGATGGCTGCGAATAGTATTTATGGCCGCCTATCATTATAGCCATGCCCAGAAACAAGTATAAACATCTATTGGCCATAGCCAATCTGCCGATTCCCGATAGCCCATAGCCTATATTGTTATTGTTAACCATTATTGCTCAACGAGGGGCCCTGACTGTGCGACAAGTGAACTTTTTGTTTTGCTTCGTGCTTTCGATTTTACGATTGTCACTTGGCTCGAGATTGCATGGTGTCTAGTCTTTATAATGCGAGCTATGCGATCGATTGAGTAACACTTAATTAAAGCCATCAAGACGTTAGATGTCTGTGTGTCGATCGATCGGGTTGCGTGTTGACAAACATAGAGATCCATAGGGGTGGTCGTAGCCCCAGCTAGCTATTAGATACCATGCCATTTATGAAAACTGGGAATCTGGGTGAAGAAACTCTTCGCTGATCCTGGTGCCTACAATAAAGACCTTATCAAACTGCTGGTCAGGTGGCGATAAGGTCTGTACGATTAGATCGGAAACTACATACTTAATCGGTGGGCTAATCGCACACCCAAGCACGAGCTTGCCAAATCGCACTTTGCGCCGATTAAGTAACCGGGGTAATAAATGCGAGGCGAATCAAGATATTGCTAACCGATGTCCTTGCCTCAGATAGGCAGATACTCCATTGATCGATTGGTTTCTTAGGACAGTGTCTCGAGGGGCTCAGATGTTCGCAGATAAGGGCACTTGTGGATCCGAAGTCGAGGCCCGGACCCCGATATCGATGCTGATAACTGGCCAAGTGTTTGATCAATTGATTGCAATTGCACACCGATATAATCCCTTCACTTGAACTTGCTGAGTTGATGTTTTCGCAATTTTTCACTGAGTTTAGCTAAAAAACAATCTCTAAAGTAATCGATTTATCATGCAATAATAAATGTTATTTCATAATAACGTTAAATTACCTATACCAAACACATAGTCTCAAATATTTGTACCCATTTCCTTAGTCTTGGCTGTCAGAAGTTCGAATTTTAGTTGAAATATGTTTTACAGGCAGCGGGATCCCGAGATCTACGGCAGTTCCAGCTCCCTCTGCAGCTCCAGCTCCGATCTGAGTCGCCTAATAGCCGGATCTGAATTTAGTCGAAGTAGGTTGATAAATTCCATTCCCTACAATATAATCTCTGTAAATTCTAACAGTACGCCGCTATACCCGCACTCGAGTGAGGAAGGATCGGCCCCAGCACGTGCACTATAGCCCATATGAGACTATCGATTTAGAGGAGGTGAGTCTGAAATGCAGTAGAGGAAAATGACAACGTTAATTGACAATTTTGTGTACATTAACACTTTCGCAACCGCCCAACTTACTGATATACCACGGCGCTTCGCAGTCCTCTATTCTCGTGAAAAACCTCAGTAATCTCAAAGCGAAACAATTGCTAATGCGGATCATAAATCTTTACAGCTGGATAGATTTATGGTGGCCTGGGAAAGTCCCACAAATTACTCAAAGCCGTAAAGAAAACAAACACAGATAACAAGCACTTGGCACTCGACCATTCTGCGCGACCAGGGGTCCGATAGTTAGAAAGAATAGGATCGAAAAAGATAAGATCGATCCGGAGTTATCAGTTTATTAGCTTGGTCTGAAAGAAAACGACATGGATAATCATAAGATAGTGCAGTTAATGTAGTTGCCACAAGATGTCGGTAAATCAAAGGTAAAGCAAGTTAAATAAGAACATATTCCAAGAAATATCCAAGGATAACATTTTCATTAGAAATTAAATCAGTTAGGTCGATTTCTTTGTAAAACAAGAAAGGAAGTTAGCTTCGGCAAGCCGAAGCTTATATACCCTTGCAGCTATAATTATTAAATTTAAAAACACAAAAAATGATATTCCCAATAGTATAAGATAATATGTCAAAAAACACCGAAGCTATAATTTGGTTCATATTATTTTCGTAGCAATTTTCCGATCGTTCCTATGGCAGCTATATGATATAGTCGTCCGATTTTGATAAAATTAAATTCGAAATTCAGAACTAATTAAAAAATGTTATTTCCAAGCGTAGGAGGTTATATGTTAAAAAACACCGAAGCTATAATTTGTTTCATATTATTTTTCTACCAATTTTGCGATCGTTCCTATGGCAGCTATATGACATAGTCGTCCGATTTTGATAAAATTTAATTCGAAATTCAGAACTAATTAAAAAATGTTATTTCCAAGCGTTGGAGGTTATATGTTGAAAAACACCGAAGCTATAATTTTTTTCATATTATTTTTCCACAAATTTTCCGATCGTTCCTATGGCAGCTATATGATATAGTCGTCCGATTTCGATAATATTTAATTCAAAATTCAAAATTATTTAAAAATTGTTATTTCCAAGCTTAGGAGTTTTTATGCTAAAAAACACCAAAGATATAATTTTTTTTCATTTTTTTGTCCGATTATTCCTATGGGAGCTATAAGATATAGTTGTCCGATCCGGCTGGTTCCGACTTATATACTACCTGCAAAAGATATAAGACTTTTGGGAAAGTTTCAGCCCGATAGCTTTAAAACTGAGAGACTAGTTTGCGTAGAAACGGACGGACAGACGGACAGACGGACAGACGGACAGACGGACATGGCTAGATCGACTCGTCTAGTCATGCTGATCAAGAATATATATACTTTATGGGGTCGGAAACGTCTCCTTCACTGCGTTGCAAACTTCTGACTGAAATCAATATACCCTCTGCAAGGGTATAAAAAAGTAACCAACTAAAACTCAATTAAAGAAAACGATAGGTTAAAATTCTCAAAACCACCTTCATAAGCTTTGTAACTTCCTATAACGAAAGCCAAGCAGTTGAAACAATACTTGGATATGTGCTGCAAGTAACATTCTTCTGGTGAATCCTACTCTGTGATAAGGTAACATATTCAGGATATATTGTATCCAAAGATAAGGATACATACTCCGTAAACCTACTGAAAAAACTTGGGTTCAACAAGTGTACAAACACATCTGTTTCCCGTCTAATTATGGGACTCCTAGCGATAATGCTAATCCGTGGGGTATCCACTAATTCAAAGAGTCGTCATTCAACAGCATTGAACTTGACTGTCAAAAGCTTTCCACGAAAGAGAAGAGGAGGTGGGAACACCCCTATAATAATAAAATGAAGAACGACGCTGCAGCTGCAATGATCTCTGAAATAAGAGAGAGAGAAAGAGGGTAGGAGCTACACAGAAAATAAAAACTAGTTCTATTGTGAATTATAAAAAAAGAGTGAATTCGATATTCATCAGATAAAGTGTACATATGTAATCTTCACATAAAGAGCAATGTTTTTAAAGCATACAAATATATTTTCTAGCAAATGGTATATCAATTTAAGTTATCTTAATGTGTATTTGAATTGTAGTACAACTTTGCTAATGAGATATTTAAAAACATTGTAAAACACATTTTTGATTATACATTTTTTTTAATGTATTTCTTTTTGTTTTTTAAGTCTGATACTTATTTTGGCAACTCTAAAGCTTTATGGTATGTAAGCCAATGTAAATTACATTTTTTTGAGTGTGAAGAGCGCAGCTTAAAGCTTAGTTAGCTCTTGCTCTCCTCCACCATCAGCCTCACGCCAAAGCCAAGCCAATGCCAAAATGGCAAAGGAAATAACTAACGGTAAAAACGGACAAAAAGAGGAGCCCGCTCCACAAATTGCGGTAAGTGGTCAAAAAGGGTTAAGCTTGTTAACGAACGGTAAACGGAATGCCCCATAAGGGCAGAAGAAATCTCTTGAAAAAAGGGGAACAAAAAAATGTACAGAAAGAAAAGGGCAATAAGAATCAATATATAAGAAGAGTGTGTTTAAGTACCATCCCTACCAAATCAATTTTATTTTTTGCATCACAATAAACATTATCACATTTAACTGATTGATTGATTTGTTAATATGATATTAATATTTATGATCTTTAAACTTACCACCATATCGTGCTTTTCTTTCGGTGTGGGTAGAGTAGAGAGCGGAGAACAGCTACTTATCACTTTCAGTTGTCAATTGAGAAAGTACAGTGCACACAAAGGCACACACATTAGTGTACTTGCAATGGTCGGCCGAGAAATGGAAAATAAGAAAAAGAAGCTGCGAACTCGCCAAGTTCCAATGACTTTTCTTCGGCTGGCTCTTTCTTCTCTCTTCGCTCTTCTCCAACTTTTTTAGTTTCTTCTGCCTCCAAGGCTATTGATCGCAATGGCAGCGCAGTCGACCTTGAACGCCCCCCGTGATCGAGAAATGTGTGTCAAACCAAACTCAAACTAAATCAAGATCCTTTTATTGCCCGCAAATTGATTTAATTAATTGCCAGTGTCAGAATCAAAACAAGAATCGAAGAGTTTTGAGTTCCACTAAAGGGTGGACCAATGAATACCCTTTAAAGAACTCAAATTGTCAAGTTTAAGTAAGAATTCTATGGGTTCAATAATATCTGGTTTTCTGTCAGCCATAACGCTTGCGTTTCATCATAATTTACCTTATTTCAATAATTGCTATACCATTTTGATTACATTTTATTTGTCGCATGAAAACGATTACTTCAATTATTTAGATGTGCCAAATAATTGAGATTACTAAACCTATTGGTCCACTATAATACACGTTATTGCTAAAAAAAAAAGGTACCCAAAACCATTTTCTTTCTACCCATGACTTTAGTCTCCGATATACCCCTGGTAAAAGAGGGTAGGATCAATAGTGACCAACTTTGCTGGTCGGCACGCGAATGCATTTACCCCAAGCATTGTGATCAGAATTCCCGCGCATTGTGATCAGAATTCCCGACGATAACCTCCTAGACACCTCTGAGACAATCAGATATAGCTTTGATCCCACCATCTTCTGCTCAAGCCCCGCCAAACCCCATAAGTTCGTCTCGATTACAACCCTTTCTTCCCCTCTCCGACGATTTTATGTTGTTTGTTAATTTATTTGCCTACGCTTAACAACTGTTACTGCCTCGAGGGGGGCGTGTCAGGGGGCGGGAGAAAGGGATAGAAGAAAGACGGTTCGCAAATCGAACTTTAAAGCTCGGAGCCATCGCCGGAGAATTCTTAGTTCGATACCGAACGTTGTCTCCGATAGACGACAGCTCAAGATTCCAAGATCTGCGGGGATCCAAATAAAGTGGGGTGTAAAGTAAAGCTGGCCAGATTTGAGCCGAAGTCTAACTATAGTCAGAGCCAAAATTAAAAACCCCCGAGTAAAGCGAGCGTTACATAAAGTCAGTTATGGCATTTGTCGTCAATGCAGTTGTCGGCCCGGAGAATTGCAAATCAGCAACGGTGAGTCTTCCGAAGAGCGAGGAGTGCTGGGGAGAAGAGGCAGTTGGCCTAGGCCGTGGTGTGCGTAGAATTCTCAATCATCAATGGATCACTTACCCACTGACAGATGGAGTCAGCCTGGTACTGCTAATGCTGGCAAGCTTTGGCCGGAGAAAACCCGTTTGCATTTCGTTGCTCACCTTGGCCAAGAGACGCGGCAAATCAAAACAAAAAACAGAAAACTATAAACTAAAACTCCAAGCAAAACAAAACAAACCCAACAAAAACGAAAGCTAAATTATAAACCAGACGAAGTGACGACAAAAAGCGACATTACCATGAGAATGAGCTTAGAAAACTCAAAAAGATAAGGGCTATTCGAACCTAGAAATACCATAGATTTAATCAATACATTCCAAAAGACCCCTAAACCGAGCTCAACGAAGATCGTATAAAAGTTCCCCAAAGAATTCGTCATTCTGCTATATTTAATTCGCATACCCTCTCAAAACTTCAACTAAAAAATGAATCCATAAGTTAACAATTGTTCTACCTCATTCAAGTTTTTTTTTTATATTTTACTGTGTTCTATATTTACATTTTCTTTTAAGTAGTTTCCCAACTAATATTACCCCATTCACTAAGTTATCTAGTTCCATTGTAGCATCATAAAGGTACTATTCTTTCCGTATAATAAATTTCCATAGTACAATAATATAAAAACCTATATCATTTTTGCGGTACTCAACAATACATCAAGAGAACGTTTTTCTCAGTCACTTCTAAAAGTCACTCATAATTTCGAGACTATTATAAACAAATTAAGAGTTACAAGCTTCAAAAGACCCTTCATAAAAGAGTTAATTTATGAAGATCTCCTTTGTCACAGAACCGACAGAAGTTGACACAAAGCAATTTTGAGCATTGAAACAAAGTTAACTGGCGGTGGGTAGAAAGTTTTTGCTGTCTTTTTCACTCGAGACGATGGAATGTCTACGAAATCCAATATGCACTTAAAACTCAAAAATATCTTTTCGACTTTGGGCGTTGTATGAATTTCTACTGACGTACTGGGGTCTGAAATTTGCCAAGTCAGTCCGTGAAATGACATATTCTCAATGGTGGGGCATCGATAAAGAAAGGCAGAGATAGGGTTGGGATCTGATAAAGGAAATATGTGCGAATACAGGCAATTAGAACGCGATAGTTTTAATGACTCTGGTTCTTTTTTTTTTCTTATAGGCTCCCACCATTCCGTATCCCAAATCGGTGGCCTTTATCATCAGCAATGAGTTCTGTGAGAGGTTCAACTATTATGGAATGCGAAGTAAGTAAATTCTTGGGAGGTACATCTGGTCGTAACCCATCTTACATATCTTTTATTTTCCAGCCATTCTGGTGTTGTATCTCACAAACAAGCTGGGCTACAATGAGGAGACCGCCACGGTGCTCTTCCACACCTTTACCATGCTGGTCTATATCTTCCCCCTGATCGGAGCTCTGATAGCCGATGGCTGGCTGGGAAAATACAAGACTATATTATATCTATCGCTGGTCTATAGTTTGGGAGCCATGGTGGTTTCCTTTGGCGCAGTTCCACTTACGGGGATGCCAACCAAGTTAGTATATGGGATTAATTATGTGTTAAAGTTATGATATACCTTATGTTATCCCCTTCAGAGCGGTGACCGTTGTGGGACTCTTGCTTATTGCTATTGGAACTGGTGGGATCAAACCCTGCGTTTCGGCGTTTGGTGGGGATCAATTCTCGCTGCCAGCTCAGAGTCTTCAGCTGGCCAAGTTCTTCTCGCTGTTCTACTTTGCCATCAACGCTGGCTCCCTGATCTCGACCACATTCACCCCGATCCTGAGGGCCGATGTCCATTGCTTTGGCGATCAGGACTGCTTCTCACTGGCCTTTGGGGTGCCCGCCATCCTGATGATCATCTCGGTGCTGATCTTTATGGCCGGCAAGCGTTTGTACAGGTGTCAGCCTCCCGCGGGAAATATGATCTTCGGGGTATCGCGTTGTATTGCGGATGCCTTCAAGGGCTGGCAGAAGCGGAGGCACTCGGAGCCGATGGAGAGCTTCCTAGACTACGCAAAGCCGACGGTGGGTGCCCGAATGGTGCAGGAGACCAAGTGCCTGGGCAGGATCCTGCGCCTTTTCCTGCCCTTCCCCGTCTTTTGGGCCCTCTTCGATCAGCAGGGCTCGCGCTGGACCTTTCAGGCCACCAGGATGGACGGAATGGTACTCGGCTTCCAGATCAAGCCCGATCAGATGCAGGTGGTCAATCCACTGCTCATCCTGGGATTCCTGCCGCTCTTCGACTACATTATATACCCCATTCTGCGGCGCTGCGGCATCAGGAGGCCCCTGCAGAAGCTGACCATTGGCCTGCTCCTGGCTGCTTTGGGATTCTTCCTGTCGGCTGGTCTCGAGATGAAGATGGAGCAGGCCGCCTACGGAGCCACGCCCACGGAACCGGATGTGGCCCACCTGCGGATATACAATGGCATGCCCTGTCGCTATGAAATTTCGAGTGATGTGGCTAGGATGATGGGTTCGCCACAGCATATAGAACCACTGGGCATGTGGCAGGACCTGACGGTTCGTCTGCCCAAGTCCAAGACGTTCGCATTTAAGGCTCAACCTGCCTCCGGAGAGTGTTCAGCCATCACTGGGAAGTTGCGTTTGCAGCCGGGCAAGTCGGTGGGCTATTTCCTGGCCCAGGACAAGCTGGTGGAGTTTGCCGATGGACTGGAATCGACCGCCGTTGACAGTGGTCGCTCCTCAGTGAGGGCCTTGCTGAATACGCCCGAGAGCGAGGGACCTGTCCTGCTGTCCACCGAGTCAGCTGGAACCCCGGAGACACCCATCTCCCTGGACAACCGCAATGCGTCGCAGCTGTACAGGATCCCAGCTGGCTTCTCGCAGGTGAACATCAATGGCCAGAATGTGGGCAACTTCGAGGCCAAGGGTGGAGGACTCTACAGCCTTTTGGTGGCGGGAAGCTCTCGCGATGGCTACCAATACAATCTGGTCGAGGTGCTGCCCCCCAGTGCCGTCTCCATTCTGTGGCAGCTGCCCCAAATCGTAGTGATGACGGCGGCCGAGGTTATGTTCTCGGTCACGGGACTGGAGTTCTCCTACTCCCAGTCGCCACCGAGCATGAAGAGTGTCCTGCAGGCCTGCTGGCTGCTTTCGGTGGCCATTGGCAACATGATCGTCGTGGTGATTGCCGAGTTCAAGTTCACCAGCTCCCAGTCCGGGGAGTTCACCCTGTTCGCCAGCCTCATGCTGGTGGACATGCTCATCTTCCTGTGGCTGGCCCGCAACTACCAGTACAAGGATCAGTGCGAGGACCTCGAGGAGGACGACGAACCGGTGATTGAGGATGTTATGCAGTCGAAGCCCCGGGCAGCTGCCATTGAGCATCCCCAGCGAAGAGCCGGCGGCATGGAGGCGGATCCGGGCTACGGGGCCTATCGCAATCACGCCTACGATAACGATTTCTCGGAGGCCTGAGATCCGTACTTACGTATCGAAATGATAATCACCAACTTTTGTCGCCCGCACTCGCATTTAGTCGTAGTCAACTCTTGTATTTATTTTATCTGTGCGCATTTATATTCATAGTCGGCTGTAAATATGTTTGTTTTAAACGAGTATTGTGTGTATGCAATTTTTTTTATCCAATTGTTTTGTAAATACATTTTATACGTTTTATTATACATGGTGTCTAAATATTTATTAATTGGATTAGTTATTAAAAACTATCCAAAATGTAAAATAAGTATGAGTATCTCTTTTAAGACAAAACTTTTACGGTATAAGATACGATTTTCCATCTGTTAACTACAGTTACAGTTTGAATTTGAACTGTGCTTAACATTTGCTGTTAATCAGCCGCTGTTATTTTCAAGTTAACAGAACTGCAGTTGACCGATGTTGCCACCTCGCTAGAAAAAGATACAGTGGTGGCCTGTATCTGTAGTGCGCTGTATCTGATAGAACATCTATGTATCTCTCAAGTTGAAAATGAAAAGTATAATCAAGTGCATCGAAAAGTGATCAGTTAAAGTTAAATAGTTTAATTAGTTTTCAGCTGTGTTTGTAAGCCAAATATTAAACAATTGTAAGTAATTTTAGGTGTAGACCAGGGCAGCATTCGAGAAAAGTGTGCTTATATTAGAGGGCAGGGCGTAGTTAAAATGTGTAGGCGTCCCCCTTTTCAGACAATTGGGCAGCACCCAATGGCCGTCGTTTTTTCACCGACAGCATTCAATGTGCGTAGTCACCGAAGAAAAGTTGTAGTTAGAGGGCCTTTCCGTTAAATCTATATCTGCAGAAAAGGAAAAATAACTAAAAACCTAAAACCCAGCTAGCTAGTTAGTAAAAACGTGGTTCCACCGCGTGTAGTCGGTTAAATTGCATAATTCGGGTTATTTCATCAAAGAAATTGCGGCGTGTAAATGAAAATTTATGGAAAGGCATTGCCAGCACTGCACAAATTTTCCAAGAAGTAGGCGTAAGGAAGCCATTTATGCAAACGCAGGCACATACGAGAAAAACTGGCCTGCAGCTGCTGCATTTCGAAAACCAGACCGTAGCCTTGAGGCCCATGAACAATGGATATAGAACCCCTGGGAACCGAACCCAAATGGCTTATAGGGGTTGGACTGGACTCAGGTAGGCGAGACGAAAACGAGAGCTCGAGGAAACCGAGGCTACATTTTTTCCACCGCCGCTTCATCGATCGTCAGTCGTCGGCGGCATGGCCTAGTGGAAACTTCTCGTAAGAAACTCTCCCCGAAAGAGTTCTAAAGTGTACTTTTTTTTTCAATTTTTTTTAAAGTGACATTTTTTTAAGGTGAAGCTTAGAAAGTGACCTATTGCAGACACAACGCAACAGGACCGAGATGTGTTCCATCGGCAGTGGCAACTTCTGGGCCTCCCCAGCCCCAACTTAAAAATCACACCACTTTTCCCTCAATATCTGTGACTAGTAACGTAGCTTCAAGTCCAGTAATCGCCCCATAGAACCATCAAACTATGAAGTACCAAAAAGATATTCTCAAAAGTAAGAGATTCACCGCCTGAGCTGCAATTCTTCCGGGTGGCGTCTTCGAGGCATCGAGAAGATGCGGCTGCCTGGAAGAGCGTCTGCGGTACGAGTGGTGCACCTTGCGCGGCGGCGAACTGAGTGGAGGAGCCCATATAAACCGAACCCTGCAGTCCTACGTAGACCCTATGGCCCAACCAAAACGAGGAGGAGTATCACTCCCCTTGGAAGAAATGAAACGAAAACGCTTGCGATGGAAAAGTCTGACCGGAGTGAAAGAGCAAAGAACCCAGAAAATCCCCAGAGCATTCGCTTGGCGCCACTTGTGTTCCGAGAAGACGCGTACGCATACCTCTATTGGTCGCAAGTGACGGTACGCGGATGCGAGCGAGACGACAACACTGTAGACAAGGAGAGACGGCTCCCTCTCTCCATCTCTCTCTCTATCGCGCTGGCCGGGCGTTTGCATCGCAAGCGGCTGAGCGAGATGGCCATAGGGCGGATTGCAGGACCCGAAAGAGAGCGGTGAAGCAATATAACCCCCATAAACACTAAACAACGCGTCGAAAGATGCGCATAAACCACGGGCATCCCTCGGCGAGCACAAAGCACAAACCGCACTCACGAATAGCGCTCCGCCCTGAAGAGGCCAGCCAAATCTGATAGAATTACTCAGCCAGGAGTGTAGAATCGGTATAAATCAACCAATTATCGAAAACTGCCCAGGCAGCTTTATAAACACACCCAAAACTTATAAAAGGCAGAGCTGTGCGCTCTTTAAAGCTTTATAAAGTGTCATCGTAACGTTCACCCACTTCACAGTCCATCAAAATCCATTTCTGGTCTATAAAGAGCGATATTGTAGGGTCTTAAAATCGTCCTTAATTTGATGGCTTGCATTTGTTCAACTTTAAAGTTATCACTGCCCTTGGAACTATCAAAGTTTTGAGGGAAATTTCGAACTGGGGTGTTAGTTGTAGGGACCTTTAGAATTAGACGCCATGCCGCCTCTTCACTTAGATCGAAAAAGCCAAGAAGCTACGCCCAGAAGAAACTGCCTCTGCATAGGTTCTTAAAGTAAGCAAGACGGCCCAAATGGATTCCCACCGACCAAGGGACATTATAGCTTCTTATATCTTTTCTTATAACCCAGCACTGTTTTGAAACTCAAGCTGGGCCACAAAACGAACTCATCACCACAGCCACAATCAAAAAATTACAACTCAAGAATCAGTCTAGTTTAACTAACCCAATGTTAAATCACATAACCAATGCCTAGAAATCGCCCCAAAGGGGTATTTTGCTTTTGATTTAATTATTTACTATGGTTTTCAACTAACCAAAACATTGCTTGCAGCCAATTAATCAGTTTATTAGCTGAAAAAGCCTTTAAATTAACTGCTAGGAGGTGAGTTTTTGTCTTCGATCCTTGGAAAGCGTTGAGTGGTGCCCAACTAGAGGAGACAGGCCAGGAAAAGCCTGTATAAAAAAACCTATAACAAAAAAAAAACAAGCTAAATAAAGAAACAAATATGGAAATGCTATACAAGCTGGTCAGAAGTTAAGTGAAAAAAGAAAACAAAATATGCTCATAAAACGCATAATGAAATCGTGCGCTTCGTGAGCAAAAGAAACTAAAAAAAATATTTTAAAAAAAGCGAATTAAGTGCTGGCCAATCGTTCGACCTGCAGTTGATTTGCTAATGGCCAAAAATATTCGCTTAAACTTAGGGCAAAGCTTGTTTACAAATTCCCACTACTGGGCACCAGCAAAGCGTTTCCACCGGGGAATAAAGCAAAAGCTATTATTCTATTGGCCTTGATTATTAACCTATTTCTATGCTGTGTTTTTTCAGATGAGTTTTGAACAGAGACGAAACTTGGAGCCTCGCGGAGCCAAAGTTTTCAATTAATTTTTCTTTACATTGTCCTTATTCAAGGCGATTTCCAGATGCTTTTCAAAAATTTACCAAAACAATCACTGTCTAATTCTTGAACTTGAGTTTCCATTCGAAAGTCATCTTAATTCCGTTGGTGACTTGCTTGAGCTGAAACATTGTGCATAGTCCTTTATTTCTGGTTAGTTGAACCTTTTGTATGCGAATGTCCTGCAGTTTAGGGAATACCATCTAAGCTGTTGCTTTCTCTTGAACTTGATATGCAAGCAGGTTTAAATAGAGCCTATGAAATCCAGTCCTTCCTTAACTGTGGCCACAGCCAAGAAGCTCCGCCAAACACAAGAGAAGATAATACTAACCACTTTGTACCAACTTTCAGATCCGCCCTGGAGGAGATTCTGTTTGTTTTGTCTGTTCGAGCAACTAACCTCTTCTTTTTTCAGCTTCCCTGCTCTATCCCAAGAAAAATTTTGTCAATAGTACCACCAGTTTCCCCACTGTTTCATTTTTAGTGTGTTTTTCCCCAGTAACATCAGTTCTTAAAACCCCAATCCGTCCTGTACTAGCTGTGCATGCCCTATGCTTTCACATAACTCCGAAACCCATTTTAATCCCAAATCACCAAACACAACGATCATCTAATCTCAGTTCTTGTTTCGGTGAACGCCTCAAAAAGCGCGGTTTTGAAACGTTTTCCGAAACAGGAACAATGAAAATATTCATGAACTGCGCAGAACGAAAAGAATGAACCGTTTTGAAAGCAAACGCTTTGATCACGGTTCAAAAAAGATTAAAAAAAAAGAAAAAGAAAAAAACTAAAACACATTTACTAACAATAGAATAAGAAAAAAAAATAAAAAGAAAAAAAAAGAAAAAAAAAAAAGAAAACTTGCTGGTCAACGTTCTACGCAGTTCAGAAAAGATGTATGCTAAATGAAATAAACACAAAAAAAAAGAAAATGCAAGTTAAATGAAAAATGTGTGGAAACGTTATACGAATCTTCACCAAAGTGCCCAAAGAAAAAAGAGTGTAATGGAACCGTTATACGCCTGAGCCGGTTCACAAAGAAACAAATTGTGTTTATTCTGCGGAGCACTGCAAGCTGGATCCTATGTGGATTTCTTTGAGAATCGGCTCGGGATTGAAGTGAAAGACTACAACCTTTTTTGAACTGCCAAATTAAATGAGATATTTAAATTGAGTGAAACCACGAATGAGTTTTATTGGGGCTGGGAAAAATACGAGCTGGTTGCCCTTATGTGGATTTCGACACTCGGATCGAAAAATCGAAAATAAATGGAAAATGGCGGAAAAACACTAGATCACAAACGATTCAACGTCAAAAATGTAAATAAAAACGAAGTTCTTAAGAAAGTGAAACGGATTTACTGAACTTAACTATTTTTACATAAGATAGCATCTATAACAAAGTATACCAGAACTCAAAGTATTTTTCTAAGTAAACTGTTAAGTTCTAAAGCCTCGTAGTAAAAAACCCAATTTTTACTAAAGTGCTTGTGTGAAAATATGGACGATGTTTGAAAATATAGCACATGAATTTTTTATGTGTACTGATTGCTTTGTGCTATGTGAAACATAATCAGTTTCTCAAACCTAACAGAAAGAAAATATAGCAAACGAATACACCACGTCTACTAATGCAAAGAGCTATCTCAATCGAAATGAATTAAATCTATGTGGACTTATGCATTGTGAACTTAAATAGTGTGAATAAGCTTTAAAAACCAAGAAAACCAATATATAAAGAAAACACAATGAAAAAATGATTTAGAAAACGGAAAAGTACAATAATATCTAAGCCGTATTTGCTTAAAACGTATCAGTACATGTACATAATTTACTGAAAAACTGGATAGAGACATTGCTTAATTAAAAGCTAGCCAGAAAACTGCTATTGCGATCATGTACAGTAAAACTGAGCGTTATGTGAGAACATACTGTTTTTTTTACTCAGATCCCAACCAGAACAACCCATTTTCGGTTAAATTACCTATTGAAATTAAGCTGAGATCAACAATTTTTAAAGATTTTAAATTTTTTCCGTGGCAATGGTTTGTATACGTAATGACTTAAGAACAATTTAAGGTTGAAGTGAAAAACCATAGGGAAAACATCACAGAGAAAGGTAAGTTTATTTTGTATGGACTAACTGGGACATTTTCGGAACGGCAAACCCGTTCAAAGAGAAAGTGGATGGTAGGTAATGCAATTATCATTCTGCTACTGAGTTTTTAATTGTAAATATAGCATAATGTTTAGTTAAGAGCGATAGTATCGACGTCTACGCCATGAAATTTTAAAACTATCGATGGCGCAGCTCGAGCGGATAGTGGGAATCGGGTATTATGGACCGTCCATCAAAAATGTAATGTATGGTAATGGTGCTGCGAAAACCTGGTATTAACCCTTAAACTGAATGGCTGATATCCTAAGCTGGTATCCTAAGCTTTCAATTGCTGCGTTCAGTAGATCATGTTGTCTGATTATTGATATAATACTTACGATAGTTCTGGTGAACGCACATGATTACTAAATCATAATGCAAAAATTCTTGATGATTCTTGAAACATGATACATAACTGCTAGCGATAAGTGAAATATCTATAAGAATTAACATAATTATTATAAAAAAGTAAGTTAACTTCCTTACAAGTGTTTAGGCCACAATTGCGGTGACAACCGATATCTTTTTTACAAAAGCTATTTTAACTAAAAAACATTTGTTTCTAAAGTGATTGTCAAAACCGTACACTATGACCAATTTAAAATGACCTTTGCATAGTGGAGCTTTTCTGGTAAAATGTTTTACTTTTGCGGAGTAGTTATGTATCATGAGCGTTCAGCAGAACAAACTTGATCACTGATTACTGATGAGTAATAAGTTATCATGTTGTTCTGCTAAACGCAGCCAACCAGTTTTTGTCTGTTCCTGTTTCTCGTTTCGACTTATACTTTTAATGAAATTTCCCCCTCTCCAGAAAGATATAAAATGATTGTAAAACTTGAAAACAACCCTTGATGACCGCTCCTAAGGGTAGGCTATTAAAGCTCCCACAGTTAGCAAAGACAAAAACCTTCTGCTTTTCTTATCGTAGACTCAAGCTGTACAGCAAAAATAACGACTGTTCTGAGCAGCTTGCTAAATATGCTAACGATCCCCATCATTTTAAGGAAATTTTTTTTTTGACCAATTTTCTCATTTTTTGTAAGGGGTTTTAGCGAAGAATGGCAAAAATGAAAAATTTTCGAATTAGAATGCCAATAGATTGGAAATTAAACATCGAGCTCAACGAGGTATGACATTCCTCATTCTGACTAATATTTTTTGTTATGGCAGCCAAAAAACGGATTCGTCAAAAATACGAGATTCAGATTTTTGTCAAAAATGCGACATTTTTTTCGGTTTTTCCATCGTAGTTTAGCCAAATCAAGTCGTACAGCAAAAAGACCGACTGTTTTGAGCAGCTTGCTAAATATGCTAACGATCTCCATCACTTTAAGGAAAATTTATTTTTTGGCCAATTTTCGCATTTTTTGTAAGGGGTTGTTACATCATCTTTTCTTGCGAAAAATGGCAAAAATGAAAAATTTTCGGGTTAGAATGCCAATAGATTGGAAATTAAACAACGAGCTCAACGAGGTATGACATTCCTCAATCTGACTTATAGTTTTGTTATGGCAGCCAAAAAACGGATATTTTATGGCGAAAAAAATGGCTTACATTTCTGTCAAAAATACGAAATTCAGATTTTTGTCAAAAGTGCAACATTTTTTTCGGGTTTTCCATCGTAGTTTAGCCAAATCAAGTCGTTACAGCAAGTTTAGCCAAATCAAGTCGTACAGCAAAAAGACCGACTGTTTTGAGCAGCTTGCTGCTCACTTCATCTTAAAATTTAGTTCATTTTGACCCCAATGAAAAATGTCAAAGAAAGGCACCTTTTTTTTTGTATTTATTTATTTAGAAAAAATAATTCTTTACCATTCTTGTGGATGCTTGACATCTCTTTTCTCGCTTCTCGTATGCTGCAAAGAGAAATCTTCTTTTAAAAGTCATTATAAAAATATGTAATCTATATAATAATGTATAAATTGTAAAAGTAGTATTAACACTATAAATACACGGAATCGTTTAAATGCACAAGACACAAAGAGTATGCTTAAATGTTCTAAAGCCTAGTTAAGTACGAAAATTACAAAAAAATTTGTGCTTAATCTAAGAACTAAAAATAATACAAAAAAATATGTAAAAAAAATGAAAATGCGAGTGTCGTTGGACAACAGCACGCACAAGGAAGCTCAACGACTGAGTTTCAAACTGCTGGCGTCACACACAGAAAAAATAAAACGTATTTAGTAAGCTTAGGTAAAAAATGTAATTAAAATTCGTTGTGAAAAAAAAACACTTATGCGACTGATGGAAGGGCTGGCCAGGCTTCGGGTGTTTTAGTATCTGGGAATGCATTTAGTCAAGCGATCGATGTCCAATGGGGCGACGTTCGGCCTTGAGGAGGTTGTACACGGTGCAGCGGCTGAATTTTCGTTCAACAGCTGCATCGTTTACAACAGGATCAAGTCCTGGGCAAGTATATGTGTAGGTGTGGATGGGCGTGTACAATATGCTTGTGTGCGTGTGCTTGGGGACATTGACATTGATGTGGGTGGTGATGGGTGGCATTGGTGGGTGGGATGTGTGTCACAGCGGGAACTTCTCATGTGGAACCATAGAAGGACTGTGTTCCCCCTCCGTATCTGCGTTCCGCCCGATCCTTGAGTCCTCGAGTCCTTCGATCGATACGCCTGGCAGCCTCGTCTAACATCCTAAGTCCTACGTATTTGTAACCATGCTATGTACATCCTTGGCGGATCCTTATTGGCGACGTGGCAGCATTGCATTGCTTGAGATTAACGGGTTCCATGTACGGCTAGAAAGTTGCACTAGAGATGGTGGATAATCGGTGATCGAATCGAAACGAATCGAATCGAATCGAATCGAATCATCATCATCTGCGCTGGTTCAGCATCTGCAGGTAGTACTCGCAGTTGGTGCAATATACCGCCGGGGCGATCACATGCCGCTTGCGGCACAAGTTGCACTCGACGGCCTTGGCCGAGGCCTTCACGATGGCATTGTTGTAGACGCGGGTGGGTATGGCGGTGATGGCGGCCGAGGAGTTGCCCCCCGCTGCCGCTGCTCCGGATCCTGATCCTGATCCTGGTACCGCCTCGGGCAATCCATTCTTTTGCGGCGGTGGTGGTGGCGGTGGCAGGCAATCGGCCTCGCCCTTGGTGCCCGGCTCAAAGCTCACTTTCTTCTGAACGGGCTTGGCCATCAGCTGTTGCTGTTGCTGCTGCTGTTGCAGTTGCTGCTGCAACTGCTGGGCATTGGGCAGTGGGTAGTAGGGTCCTGCTGCTGCTGCCGCCGCTGGCTGGTAGCCATGTGGCAGAGGCACTCGCTGATAGGGCGAGGGCAGGGGCACTTGCTCGGAGGCAGCCACATTGCCATTGCTGAAGTAGCCCAAGCTGAGTTGCTGGGGAGCCTGCTGTTGCTGCTGCTGTTGCTGTTGCTGCTGCATCTGTTGCTGTTGCTGCTGCAGTTGCTGGTGCTTCTGCAGGTGCACCGAGTAGCTTCCCAGCTGAGGATGATGCAAGGGACGCGGCATGGTGGTGTACTGTGCATCCATTTGCTGCAAGTGCTGCTGGGTGGCTATGCCGCTCATGCTAGTGCGATGTTGCTGCTGCTGGCGTAGCAGCTCCTGATGTTGCTGCTGCTGCTGCTGTTGTTGTTGCTGCTGCTGCTGCTGTTGCATTCTTTGCACATATCGCTGCATATCTGCTGTGGCTGCCGCTGGTCTGCCCAACATGGGCGATGGTTGCTGCTGCTGCTGCAATTGCTGCTGCAACTGTTGCTGCTGCTGCTGTTGCAACTGTTGCTGCTGCAACTGCTGTCGCGGCTGCGCCTCTGTCTGCAATCTCAGCATATTCTGCTGCTGCTGCTGGATCATTTGGGCCGTCACCTTCTCGTTGGGATGCTGGGCCGTCCGCAGAACCCGCTCCAGGATGGGATTGGGTATGAAGTCGTCATCCTCCTCGTTGCCAGCGGTGGCCACCAGGATCACCTGGTCGCAGAAGGACACACTCTTCTTCTTCACCCGCTTGGGCGGTGCAATGGTTCCTCCATTCTGGTTCAGCGTCTGCTGCACCATCGTGTTGAGCAGCTCCACCTCGCGAATCTCCTCGGCTATCTGGGATTGGCTCATCTCGTACTTGGGCTTGGGCAGCAGCTGGTGGGCGGCGAGGGCGGCGGGCAGGGAGCTTCTCACTGGCGTCGGCATCGAGTCCACCTCATCCACATCCAACTTGGCACTGGGCAGGCCATTCATCTGGGTGCGCAGCTGTCCAGCCGGCTGGCCCTGGCCTCCCTGACATCCTGGAGAAGGCTGGGAGAGCAACTCCTGCGAGGCATAGGAGCGAATGGAGGTCTGCTCGAAGCGGTGGGCCAAGTCACGGACACTCGACGGCGACGAGGCCTCCAGCTTGCGCTGCATGGCCCTCAGATCGTTGGCCTGCTTGGCCTGCAGCTCCTTCAGCCAGGTGGCATCTGCCGCGGATCCCGGCTGGCTGGCCTGATCCTTCCTCATCTTCAGCAGATGCTGGCGCTGCTGCAGCTGGGCCAGGATGCTGGTGGTGCCCTCCAGGGAGTCCAGTTGCTGGCGCTGGTGCTTGCTGGCCGCCTCCAAGGCCTGCAGTTGGCTCAGCTGCTGGTTTAGCGGCTCCAAATCCAGTTCGGGCGGCGGTGGTGGCGGGAAATCTTCGCTAGCCTGCCGCGAATGGCAGGCGGAGTGCGGCGGACTTGGATACGGAGGCAGTTCCATGGGCGGCGGCAGGGGCAACTCATCCTGGCCGGCCAGCACTTGCAGATCCTTCAGCGGACTCTGCTCCGAGTGGACCTGGGCACAGGTGGTGATTATCGTCTGGCAGGAGTCCTCGCTGATCGAGGTGTTCGAACTCATGGCCGACAGATTGGACAAGTTGGCCTCGTGGTGGAACTGCTGCTGCTGCTGGGGGGTCAGAGTGGAACTGGTTCTCATGGGCGGCGGTGGCGCCACCTTGGGCACCATGGTCAGCTGCCTGCCGCTGCCGTGGAAGCTCTTGCGCATCAGCTTGCTTCGCTCCAGATTCGGATTGGGATTGCTGCCCGCTCCCGAATGCGAGCCCGAACCGGAGCCCGGATAGTCGAAGTGTCCCTCGGAGATGTAGCCACTCATGCCGTGGCCGTGCTTGCCCAGACCCACTCCACTGTCGTCCACGGAGCTGCCTAGTAGTGTGCCCGCTGCCGTCGTCGTCCCTCCTCCACCCTGGACGGGATAATGGGGATGGTGGGTCATCATGCCGGCACTGGCCGCCACATCGTCCACCGCCTCGGTGAGATCGGGCATGGAGCGGTTCTTCCGGCGGATGAGGCCGCCCATTAGCAGCTTCCGCCTGATCTTGTGCTGCTTCTTGCCGCTCTTGTCCTTCTCCTTCTTTTCGTCCTTGTCCTCCTTGTGCTTCTTCAGCGTGTCCTTGGCATTGACGAGCAGCGTCTCCGTAAGCGAGAACTCGCGGGTCAGCTTGTTGCGATCCTCGCTGCGACTCCGCTTCTCCTTCTCCTTGTCCTTGTCCTTGCGCCCGAACAGGGATCGGCTCTCCCGCTCCGGCTTCCCCGGACTGGTGGCCACCTGCTTCTCCTGCTCGTACTCGATGGCATTGTCATCGCAGGCGGCGGATGCGGAGGCCAGGGTCTTCAGAGGACTCTTGCGCTTCGGCAACGTGGCATAGATCTCGATGCTGGCCGGGATCTGCTGCTGGATATGCTGTATCTGCTGGATCTGCTGTATCTGCTGTATCTGCTGGAACTGCAGCTGCTGCTCCTTCTCTAGCGTGCGATCCTTGCTGTTCTGGCGCACATGCTTCACACTGCTGGTGCTGCCCTCGCGCATGTGCTTCAGCTCCGGCATGCCCTCCGTTTCCGCCCCCTTCTCGACGAGAATCCGGCGATGCAGACTCCTGGCCCGCATCACGCAAGTGTTGTGCTTCATCCGGGCGAAGGTCATGGTGTGCGGATTGCTGTAGGGGGCATCCATGGCGGCCCTTGCCCTCCCAGCTGCCGCATTGCAGAGCACCAGCGCCGTCTCCAGATCATGCGACTCCTCCACCAGTCGCGACTTCTCCAGCAGTTGGTCCGCCTCGTGGCAGAGCTTCTCGCAGTCCCCGGAAAGGGCCAACTGCCCATGGGTGTGAGCACCTCCTTTCGGCACCATGGAACCCATGGCCGCCTCTGGAATCTTGGCCAGCTGGGGATTGAGGGCATGCTTCGGCGGATACGAGTCGGTGGAGCTCAGGGAGAAGGAGTCATAGCCGGGGTCATAGGGCAGGCCATGTCGCGTGGGACTCTGGGGCACTGCTGCCACGCCCCTCTTGGCCACCATATACAGATAGGGATTGTCCAGCGTGGTGGAACTGGCTGAACTGGCGCTATTCCGATCGCCGGACCAATTGCCCGAGTCCCGCCGACGCGGCTGATTCAGGTGCTCCGGCATGGTGAGTCCATCGCTGGGCGGGGAACTGCCATTGGAGGAGGCGTGGCCGGAACTGGATTCCGCACTGTGGCTGCGTTGCAGTTGCAGGTGCTGCCTCCTGGCCAACTGGGCACTCAGCACGGCCTCAATGGGCTTCCTGCTGAGGAAGCCCCCATCCTTGTCGGCATTCTGTGGTCCTCCATTAACAGGTGCTCCTCCCGCACCTGCTCCTCCTATCTTGTCCTGAATCACACTCAGATTCTGGTACTGGGCACTCAGCACATGCTCCACCGTTTTGCGACTGATGTAGGCATCCGTTTCATCGGTGGTGGCCATTAGATAACCCGGAAAGATGCTCTTTTGGATCACACTCAGGTTCTGGTAATCATTGGTGGGGGTCCTTAGGGGCGTGGGTGTAATGGCCCTCCTGGTGCTGCCCAAACTGGGCTTCTCCGGACTGGGGGTGACTGCCCGGCGAACCACTGAGGCAACACCGACTGGAGCACTCGCCGGCATGGCCACATCCAAGTGGTTAGTAAGACCTCCATTGCCATTTAGGCTGCCATTGACCACCACCGGCTGTTGGGGTACCGCGTAGAGGAGCAGCAGTGGCTGATATCTTCCCCGACTGCACTTGTCCACCACGCCCTCCCAACTGGGTCCCACCTCCTTGACATTCGCATCATCGAAATACACCCACACCTTGAGCTTGGTGTGGAAGAAGAAGGTGGTGTAGTGCTTGCCGTAGTAGGAGACGATCCCCACCAGCTCGTGCTGGGTCTGCTGGGCCCATCGCTGTTCGCTGACCTGGTGGAAGACGTCGGCCAGTCGCAGGCTAGTGCCCACCGCCTTCAGAACGGCATGCACCTGGTCCGCCGCCGGTCGCTCCGAGTCCCAAACGATGCCAATGGACACCACATCCGGTCGGTTGAGCAGGGCTCTACATATTCCAATCTTGGCGCCACAGGTGTTCTATATTAGAAATGAAACATATTGGTAATAAGTAAGGTTTTTCCATATATCACATGGTTACAAAGTGGTTACTCACCGGACAATCGCGTATGTCGCCCATGTTGCCGGCAGCCCTTAAGAGTTGGCCGAAACTCAGCTGCTGGTGGGACTGCAGGGCCAGACTCTTCTGGGAGGTTAGGGCCGAGGCGGAGACGTAGTGCACCATCTGTGGGAGATACAAGATCGGAGATCATGGATCAGAAGACAATTAGCTGGCTGCGGAATATGGTCAAGACGGAAGTGATACGCCCACTATAGCACGATTAAACCAATTCTTCTGATTTTTCTGATTCTTCTGGCACGTGCTGACGTCAGCCCAAGATATATGGTGTACATGCTGTGGCCAGCGATGATAATGGAACCCCTTTTAAGGGACCAACTGGTCCGGCAGCTTCTGGCAGCCGCCAATCTGCATGTGCAAGGCATTAACCCATAACCCGTTTGCCCGGACCAGATCGGTAATAATCACCCCAGCTAACTGTTCTCCGGCGGAGAGACAAGTGGCAGACATTCGAGACAAAAGGCACTCAAGACACCCAAGAGACGGCCAGTGCAACATCGAGTGTTGCAGGTGTTCCGCTCCAAACGGGAACCCACGCCACGAGTTTGGCTCTGATTCGATCACCGATCGTATCTGCGATCTACGATCGGGGGAACCAACAAACGGGTTCTCTACACACGCAGAAAAGCTCAGGGATCGCCACGAAACTGAACTGTATTACGCATTTCAGCTTTGAAAAATGTTAGGAACTGAGTTTCTTTAAGATGAGAGGCAAAGCCTTTAAATTATAGGTTCTAAATGTTAGTGCTTTTCCAAAGAAAAGGCAAGCCTGTAAAAATACCATCTAAATCATCTTCCTATGTATTTGTTTTTTACAAACACTTTCCTAAGTTTATTTTAGCAATTTAGGCAAAGCTTAGATCTAAGCTCACTGCCAAATATAAATCAGGCTCATTAAGTTGAATAATAATGATGCAAATTGTATGCGAAAGTGGAACAGAAACAGAAAAACAAGTCAGGTGGGTATTAAAAATACAAAAAAGAACCCAAGACGAGCCATTTTTGAGATGTTTTAATCTCTTCCGCTGATAATATATTATTATTTATGGTTTCTCATTGCGGGCACTAAATACTTTATAATACCTATGAGGTTTAATGGTTCTATCAAAAAGATTTAAGTTTGGAAGTGTGGTTTCTTCTATTAAAAGGGGATTTAAAAGGTTTTTGAACTTAAGGAACTTTGAGTTAGGGTGCATTTTGATGATGGGTATCTCCTGAACTCGGAACTAGACTCACCTGGGTGAAGGGCAGCTGCTCGGAGTTGGCTCCGCACTTGCAGACGCTCTGCTCGATGACGCGCATGGCGAATCTCCGGTGGGCGATGCAGGCGGAGGACTCACAGGAGTCGCCATCGTCCGGCGAAATGTGCGAGTGGACGCGGTGCAGCAGGAGCTCGAAGCACTCGGCGGCATCCCCCAAGCATCCTAGGGGGAATCTACGTCCCGCCAAGGGACCACTGGCCAAGGCCCGACGCAGTGGCTCCGGACACAAGGCCGGTTCCGAGCTGGTCTGCAGCTGCTGGAAGAGTTCCTGTTTTGGGGAGGCAATAAGTAAAATGGTTAGAGAATTGTGCTAAGAAACTGTCCTATCTAAAATCTATCTACTTTTTAGTAAGACATTGCTGAGGGATTTGATAAAGCTTATTGCAGTTTATCATATCTGATTTTCTTATACTTAAGCGTACTTAAAGTTATCTTTAATTACGTACGTGTAAGTATTTATATATTATAATATTTTAGGTTATTATCAAGCTTAAAATGTAAAAGAAAAGTTTACGTAGGTAATATAGGTAAATAGGATTCTTAATATATTTAAATATTTTAAAGTTTGATATGTTATTTAAATAATAAGCTATAAATAGTATAGTTATAAATACTATATATATTTTTTATAAATAAGGAAGATAGACAGGTATCCCCTAGACTTACAATAACCGCATTGATGCAGCGATCCCTCTCCGAATTTCCAGCGATGTTGATGTTGCTGCAGTTGATGTTGCCATTGCCATTACCATTGTTATTATAACCCATTACGGCCAACTCCACGCTGCTGGCCACTTTGGCCAGGGCACTGACCGACTTTTGCTTGGACTGCTGGCGGGTCAAAGTGGCCGACTTGTCGGCTCCATCCAGGATTAGCTTCCGAGGACTGCTCCTGGGCAGGGTGCCTCCGTTGTTGCTGATAAGCTGGCTCAGCTGGGGATGGTGAATTTGCACGGGAACGGAAACGGGCACGGAAACAGGTGCGGATGTTGGGGATGGGGATGCAGTACTGGCTGATCCTGATCCTGCGCCTGCTCCTGCTCCGCCCGTTGGAGCCACGCCACCGCCCACCACATTGGTGGGTTCCTTCCTCTTGTAGCGGAACTTGATCATCTTGTTGCTATCCGGTATTTAGAGCCTCCTCAATGCCTTCTATCAACTAACATGTCACTGTGGAAATTGGTTTTTAAAAACATGCTTAGCTTTTCCTTTTTATATGCCTTTTCACTGTTTGCCTCTCAAGTTTTTGGCCAGGCGGGGTGTTAAGTGTTATATTCTCTAGTCAACTCGAAAATGGAAAAAAAAGGGGAAGTCAGCCAGCGGAAGTGCAAACAAAAGTGCAAAGTCAGCCCCCAAAAAAGACAAATTGCAACCTGCAACCCCCAGCAATTAAAGAGGAAGTTTAACAGCGATACGAGGCAATTAAAGGTACATATCGTATTGGATCGATAACAGCTGCGACAGGTTTTTGGACCATCATTTGGCACACCCTAAGACTGGACTTGACTTTCGCTTTTGGCCTGCTCTCGACCTCATTTGCGGCCAATCGAAAGTTTCGCCAGCAAACCGGTCCATACTCCACCAAACCGCCGAGACAAAGTTCTCCAGCCCCAGAAAAGGCAGTCGACTCAGCGGTTTCTGAAAACAGCGAACCCAAAAACAGCAAACTGCATGTGCAGCAGCGGTAAGTGGCGAGCGGGTGAGCGGTAAGCGGTGAGCGGTAAGCGCCGAGCGGTAAAGCGGTCTAATGTGGCCGCCTGACAACCGCTGACGCCTTGGAAATAAAGTGCCACTCGATAGAACCCGAGAACCGGGGCTCCAGTCCCAGTTAATGGAGTTCCAAGGGGGGCTGCAGGGGTTCCAGAATGACGCCATATGCGACATATGGCTGAGATCTGTAAACGCCTTTTGCCGTTTTTGCTGTCAATTACAATTGTTTGGCCCAAAGCAACGGCAACCCGACACGAACAATGAGTCGGCCCAAAAGGCAGGCCAATGTGCACAGAACACAATTTTGATGGGTTTTTTAAGGACCAGAGAAAATCATCAAAAATATATGATATTCCATTGGTCTTTAAAATACCATTATAAAAATTAAAAATTATCTTATCTGGTCTGATAATGTTATTATCGTGATATTACCTTTAAAATCACAGTGTAAAATATATTTTAAATTGAATTAAATATTGATTGCCTGTTTTCCAAGTGCCTGGGTCCCATTTAAGTACATGCAAAAATACACAAAGATATGTTTTTTGCACACGCAATACTTGGAATCGAATTGGAACTTGAAATCGGCACAATTAACACTTGTCAACTGTTTGAGTTTTCGGAGCGAGAAAAGGGAAGGGTTAAGAAGTTTGAGTTGTGAGTTCATCAGTTTGCACTGGCCTACACTGTGCTTCATGAGTGAGTGTTCAAGTTCAAGTAGAGGGAAAAACACACACAATGTGTACACAGAAAAAACAGGCAATGAATAAGAAATAAATTTGAGGGGTGACAAGGTGAATTTACAATCAATCGAAAAGCGAAAAGCCCGTATTATCTCCGCCTAAAATCCCTGATAGATATATACCACAAAGGCCCCCAAAAGGAACCCATAAATATGGGTATATTTTTTAGTGCCACACACAAAGGAAAATTGAAACACTCCACTGGAGTTAAATGCACTTTGGGTGACAATTCTGGATTTTATGGCCGGCGATCTGGCCCGAAACATAAAAAATGTTTAATAAGCGGAAAAGCCGCTGTCGGCGAGCGGAAGTTCGGACAGGGAAAACCCAGTGATTTCCAGTTTTAATTTTTTTCTCTCCCCGCCTAATTGTTTTTCCAGGTAAAGTGCAGCGGTGGTTCCTGCCCCTTCGGTGGTTGTATAATTGCCCATTCAATGGACAAAACAGTTGCATGCTAATTAGTCCGGGGGCTCAAAATCAAACGTCACGCTCTTTAATTCCCGCCTTTGGGATTTTGGGCTTTTGGGCCACCAGACCACTGGACCAAACTGTTGCCACACACAGCAAAAAAAGTGGAAGTTGGCGAATCATTTAGCCCATGTAATTAGCCAGCAATTGGCCAACTATTTGCGCCAAGTGCGCAACTGCAAGAGCCCAAGGGACTGATCGCGAAATGCGATCACTACGGATGGCAACTTTAAGTGGAACTACTTGGGGTCCTCTCAACATGAAAATGGTTTGCTAATTGTGATGTTAATTAAATGATTTCAAGGGAATCTTGCTACTAATCAGAGGTAAACAGGGCACTACTTTTTATTAAGCCAACACTTTGAATTGCATTTAATATCAATGATATTAATAAAGTTAAATTCATTTTTAGGGGAAGTAAATTTATGAATGAGAATATTTTACTAAGCTAATATTGTTTCTGGAAACGAAAATGGTTTACTCATTTTGTGGTTAATCAAATGATTTCCAGTGAATTTAGCTAGTTATAAAGTAAAGTGATAATAAACAGGTGATTTTCTTTGAATAAAACCAGCACATTGATTGTTATTTAATTTCAGCAATATTACTGAAATTAAATTTAGTTTTTAAGGAACCTAAGCCTCGTCTCGTATAAGGGTTTATATTTCTTGAGACTTGAATTTATTTTTCAAAGATATTCAAATACATTTGCAGTTACACACTGCATTAGCCTGATTTCTTGCCCTCCATTTTGTGGATCATGTCTCGAGTTTGATTTGCTCTTTCGTTTTTTGCTCGCCTTTGAATTGTGAGTCGAGTACTGAGTCTCGAGTCTCTAGACTCTAGCCTCTAGTCTCGAGATTCGAGATCCGATGAGGCGACACTTGGCGGGGAAACCGAACTGGCAGTCCTTGAGACCCCAACCGACACTATTTATAGATCGGGGCTTTGGGACTTTGGCTTTGCACACCTCGAGCCGATCGCAGATACACACCGAAGTTAGAGATAGAGATACAGAAACGTTTGGAGAGCTTTGGAGAGCTGTTTCTCAAATGCAAAACAAGTTGGCAACACACAGGCTGGCCTGCAGCTAAAAATGTTTTCATTTATTGTTATTACTTCTTATTATTGCTGCTGGCTTCTGTAGTTGTTATTTCTGCTGTTTTGTTTTCGCTTGTAGTATTTCTCTTTTTGCCAACTTGATGATTTATGGGCTTTAATTGTTAAGCCAGAAGCGGGGGTCTAAACGCGGGCTTTAGCTGAATGTGTGTCTGCTTCCGCAATTACAGCGGCAACAAAGAGCCAGAACTGACCTTTTTCTCAGCCAGATTGAGACAAAGAGCGAGTCGAGTCTACCTGAACTCTCGGGCCAAATGTGGGAACAACACACGTGCAACGGCCCACCAGCAACCTGCAACCTGCAACTAGCAACTTGCAACCCATGTTGCAGATGTCCCAAGTCGAGAATCCAGCAGCGAAAACAGCGATGGCAGGCAGATAAATGAGGCTTAGAAAAAGGAAGGTACATGGCAAGAAATATTCCTGTGTTTTTGGGACTGAGATTGGGAATGATGGGAAACTCAGCCAACAGGTTTCCTTACAAAGCAGATGGTAATGGCGGGCAAAACTGTTGTAAATCGTTAGATTTGACTGGGGGAGAAACAATTACTAGGTTCCTCAGGTAATATTTAGTATGTTACCATTTTGGAACCTAAAATAAACATATTCCTATGAAAAATGCTGTCTTATTAAGATTACGTAGGGATGGATATATGGATTTGATTGAAGATAAAACTATTATTTAAAATGGTATTTTAGGCACTCCTATTAAATATATCCTAAAATAAACAAATTCCATTGAAAGGACCTGCATTATTTTTTTAAATATTGTTAGATATATGGATTTGATTGGAGAAGAGACAAGTATTTCAAGCTATATCTTAGAAACCCCAAATAATATCAAATTCATCATCATTTGGGACCCTAAAATGAATATATTCATTTGAAAAATTTGGAAATATTCAAGATGGTCATATTCTCTGTCTAGGGTTCCTCAAAATATTTTACCCTGCTCAGAAAGGTGAAAGGGGCAGTGTGGCGGCGACAACCTGTAGCTGTGATTTCCGCACGTGAGGCGACTGCTAAACGGCTGGCTAATGGCTATATTTCTCCACTCGCATATTTACATATGCCAGGCAGGCGTCGGAGGCCCAAGAATTAACCATAAATACACAAATCTGCCGCTTAATATTCGACTGGGGCAGAAAAGTCGAAGAAGAAGTCGCGGCACTCTGATGGCCATGATAATATTGGTAATGATGGTGATGGCCGGGCTAGTGACATACGACTTGAGTCGCGAGAAGGAACCCAACTTTGGGTTGAGGGCCTGCATTTCAATTGAGGGAGTGGAGTGTATCTGAATCGAGTGGAGTGTCCATGCAAATTGTAAACTCTAACCGAAACACTCCCCTTTGGATCCGCGATGTGAAAAGAAAAAATCGCACTTAAAGATCGCGATCGCGTGATTCCCTGGACTTTCCCTAGGGAAACCCACGGGTCTTGAGAAATAAGTACGTATATAAAGCGAGCCTGCGTGCGGCGCACAGATTAATCTTTAATAAGCAGCATAAATGCATTAGGCGAGTGCCCACTGTACCTGTTCGGGTACAGGTTTCCACGAAGGCTGCGGGCTGCCAGGCATTTACATACCAAAAGATCTTCACAAAAGGTGAGGGAAAAACAAGTTGGCAGTTGGCGGTTGGCGGTCTTAAACCATTTGGACCGCTATGATTTTTAATGCGGACCGGACCCACATGCTCGACGAATATCAAAGAATCAATAGCCAACAAAAAATCAAAAACAGGTAATTCCATGTGAACAACAACAAGCTGCGATCTTTTTCGGGCAAAGATTCCAAACTCCTTCATTTCACTTCTAATAACCAAACAAACCCTAACGAACTGGCCAAAAATCTCGAGTTCTGTTCAAACCTTTGTTTAAGTTTTCAACTTACGCAAACATTTTCGTTTTCTGTGTATATAAAAGTATTCCAATGATTTATCTTGATTTCAGCACAACTGTGGAACTTTTGTTTGTATTTGTTTTTTGAGGGGGGGGTAAACTTTTGCAGGCACCAGAAAAAAATGAGTTTTATTTGAACTTGTTAGGAATCAGCGTTTATTTCTTTTTTTGCCGCGCGCGCAATTCTTCACTCCGGTTTCTACCGAGATTCGATTCTAGATGAGGTTTATGGAGGTTTATAGAGCGACCGACCGTCGATTTAAGCACGTCCGTCGACTGGGAAATTTGCCTCGCAACTGAAACTCGTTTGGCCGCTTGGCTGTTGGATGGCCAAAAGAGCGAGAGAGGTGTTTGACCAAGAGCGGAGATATGGCAGAGGCTCTCGGGAGAAACTGGTTTTCCAGGGGAACAAGAACTTCAGTTATATCAACAGCGCGCGGTGAACTCACCTGAGCAAACCCGAGAAACCCGAACCCGAACCCAAACCCAAACCCAAACCCAAGCCGAATCCGAACTCGAAAACGGGGGAGTTTGTCTTGTAGTGGGCCAAACAGGTAAATGTCTTGGCCGAGCAGGTAAAAGACGACTCTCTTTCTCTCTTCTCTCGAGATTCTGAAGTCTCCCCAGATTTCCTCACCCGAAACACCCTGTGTTTCTCAGATTTACCTCAATTCGAATGACAAATGCAGGCAGCGGTACAAAGAAAAGTCCAAATCATCTTGCAGCTTAGATAATAGACCAGAACCATATTATATTGGATCCCGAAGACCAGTCTTGGAGTCTGTGGCCATGGTTGGCTGGGGTGCGCAGATTGCAGATCTTGAGATTTATCAGTCAGCCTGTAAAAGCGGAAACGCCAACGAAACGCGTGCGCATGCGCAAACCCTACGAAACCGAAAAAAACCCACCTGCGATTCCATGGAAAACCTTAATAAATTCGATCAGCCATAAAACGTGTAGGGCAAATAATACGATTAAGACGAAACGAAAGAAAAATCTGGGTTTTATCTCGGCTGTAGGTGAGTGGAGTGGTAAAAGTAAGACACGTTATCGTGTCATGGAGCTGGAGATGCTGCAGTTCAGTTCACCCAAAAAAAAAGAAACATATAAAACGAGGCATAAACAAAAGGCCTCTTTCTTTGCTGGGTTCAAAAGTTTAAGACCATCCACCCGCCAACGAGTCCATGACTCAAAAAGAAGCGAGAGTGGGGCCTCGAAACTGGAGTCAAAGTGTGACTCATGGGGAGACTACGACTGTGTAAGGCCAGTTGATTGATTGCGTTCCAAATCAATTGCACACAAAACAGAGATGCAGCAGTGAAAGGAATTGCATTGGATGTATTTATATAATGGCCTCAGGTGTACAAGAAAATGTACCAAAACAATTCACAATTTTCAACCCAAGATCTCCAAGAAATCCATTTTTTATATAAAATATGAATATGTATTTCTTGAATTATTTGCAAAGTATTTATTTTTGATTTATTGGTTTTTAATACTTTCATCAACCTCTAAAAGCTTTACTAAAATATTGTATAAATTGATTTTCTCTTTCCTGAAAATACAGAACTGATCGATCAACTTTGGCTGAAACGTTTTGACCATTTCGGGAGGTATAGAAATCGGATGGCACAAAAACAAAACACCATTTTGATGGATTGACATGCTGAGGGTTCTTTCTCTAATATGTCAAAAGCTGAATTAACTAAAAAAGAAGTATCAAACACAGCAAAAAGAAGAAAACTATTCAGTAATTGATGGATTCTTCGTTGGCGACTGCCTGCATTTCTTTGAATAAAATGTTGTCGTCTTTGTGTACGAATAAAAAACCTTCATATCGCACGTCGAGCGAATAAATTAAAGAAATAATAAAAACAAAAGCCGAAATAAAGCTTTAAAAAATTAAAGTTGAAGAGCGGCAATGTATGTACATGGGTTTTTTCTTTTTATCGTGGCCGAAGAGTGAATCACGCAGATTGAGATATGGCGATGATGGAAATGGATTTGTCTCCGCATCTCCGATTAGCACCTGCACTCCGCCACGCTCGTGCCCTGCGATCTCGGCCCTACCCATATACCATATAGTACTGGTAATACACCCCCAACTCCATTTTTTGTTCATGGTAATTTCGTTGTCTTTTTTATGGCGACTCTGGGCAAACAAGGAGAAATAAAAAAGAAACCCGAAAGGCTGTTTGTTTGCACTTACTTTAGATGCCCTCCAGATTAGGGAGTACCCGAATATCCAAATATCCAAATCTGGAGTATATATATACTTGGAGGGCAAACAAAGCTTGGCGATAAGTGGAGTCTCTGCAACTGGCACACGATCAAGGGTCTGCGGTCTGTGCTCAAGATATACTCAGATCTGGATAGTTCATTTTCCCGGTAAACGAGGACATTGTCTTCTGGCTCGCCTCACTCTAATGATAATGACTTTGTCCTTTGGTTATTTGTGTATTTGTGCAGCTCTGGATTTTTGAATTTCTGGAAAAGTCAGAGGGCCCTTAATGGGAATTGTGCATTGAGGCATGGCAAAGCCGAGAAAACTGTCGAGACGATTTTTCATCAAGAAGAGTTCCCGGTCGCCTGGTCGGGTTCTTAACCCCCTTATAACAATCGGCGTGGGGAACGGTCAAAATGCGATCGCAATCGTGGGAGTTTCCCAGCCCTAAAAGGCCCATGTCTTCAGCGACGATTTTCATAATTAAATAGTCGTCTTCCCGCGGGAAAAGGTGGAGTAAAAATTAATTTGTTCGGGGCTACGTATAATTAATGCAAAAAATGAAGGTAAGACAAAAGGGGGCAGCACTCCTTCTTGTGCCCTGCAACGCTTCTCGTTTAATATGTGGCAGCAAACAAGTGGGCAAGTGGCAGCCATGGTTACCAGGGGGGTGTTCGGGGGGATACTACTTGGAGGTATGGCAGAGGTGTAGAACAGTCAAAACAAAACAGTCGAACAAAAACAAACCCGGAGAAGAGGCAGAGGCAGCGGCAGAGGCACCAACACTTTCCACTTCGTCGTCATCAATGTTTGAGGAGCGAAACATAAAAGGAAAAAAAAAAACTAAAATGAAGGGGAAAACGACAAAGAGAGAGGGCCCACTGTGCGGTGAACACAGGGAACACCCTGTCTTGTGGCCAGAGCGTCTTGGCCCGAAAAGTACAGTCGCGTACAGTCGTTTTGCCTTTTGTTTGTTGGCGGCCCGGGTTTTTCCCGAACGTCACGAGTTTGTCGCTTGCCCAGGGGCCAGCACGATGGAAGATGCTACTCTGGGTTCCGTTTGGTACTATGTTTGGGTCCTCAGCCACTGCTCTTCTGGCTAATGATCACCAAGATACTAATAATGACGATCATCGTCCGCCGGTCTGGTTTCTATATTGCACCAGCCGCCTGAGAGGGTGACTGCCTTTGGTTTTCTCTACTCGGTTTTTCCACTTTATTAAAATGGAAATTCTCGCTGCATTCGAGTCCCCATGATTTTGTTTTTGGTTCGGGTTAACATGATCTCTTTTTGATGACTGGGTGATTTCTTCTTTCTAGAATAATTATGCATTTGTTTTATTTTAAAAGGGAGTCAATATAGAGCGAGTTTTCGTTTATCTCGAGTGAAACATGATCTGCAGAGCTGAGAATTAGATTTTCCTTATACAGCAGTCTGTGCCTGTATGATATGGTATGGTATGCAAATTTTGAATGTTATTTACGTAGTATGATATGAAATTTGTGTTTTTTAAGTCCCTGACTATTCCCTTCTTGAAGAAAAGGAAAGGATCACAAAAAAAGATATATTTTAAATTCAAAATTCACCATCAATTTCAATGTTCTATATTTTTTAATAATATATGATATGTGCTTTCTCATTTCGAAGGTATTCCTATAGGGGCAGTAGAGTTTATTGACTCCCTCTACGATTTCCAACGGGCATTTGCATAATTGCGCTCGACTCCAGTTTAATTCGAGGTTTAACGAGGTGAGAACAGGACAAACGAGCCGTTGAAAGTCAGTCACGCTAGAGGGTCCGGCAGGAGGAGGGGTCCCGAGAGGCGTGACCAGTGGCCCAGGACCACAGGATCCCAGGACTTATCCGGGGCCAGGATCTAAACACCCCTGGACATGCGAAGTTGCGTGGAGGGGGTGTGAACCTGCCTGCCAGGTAGAGTCACCGAGTGTTGCATTTTCGGGAACCCGATTGCCGATTTAAGGATTTCGTTTTTTCCCTGGATTTTCCCAGTGCCCTGGGAAAATAAAAATTGGAAAACACAGAGCACAAAGCCTGGGGAAAACAAAACGCACTTGAACAGCTGAAGACATGAGTAGATGAGCAAGGGGCTGCGTGTGAATAAATGATGATTTTTCCGGAGACGGAAAACATGACAGCATGTTGGCAATTAAGGTGCAGCCGAGCAGTCGGAAATCGGCTGCAGAAAATCTGGAAAAAGCCAGACAGGCGACTGGAAAATTGACCTGACCCTGGCGCTTAATTGCTTTATTTAAGCCAGGCCAATGAGCGAAAACCCCGAGAATGTGCTGTGTCTTCAACAGTTTGTGGTTGTAGTCCTCGCTGGCGCCATATACTTTTTTGGTGGGCCTAAAAGTATGCTGTGTATTTTACAGGCCAACAACTTCAAATTTCGAATTTATCAAATAGTTGCTAGTTTAGTTATTATATTATAATTATATATTATTTATGATATTATTTGTAATATTTTAAACCTTATAATCAAATACTTAATTAATAACTTAATATTCGAGATCAATGTAAGTCCGTTTGAACTAAGGATTTCCTACTTAAAAGGTTGTTAAAGGTTCATGATTTTTCTATATTTATTATTATTACCAGCATAAAAGGATTTTGTGAAGATTGTTCCCTACTTAATAGTATCAAATATACAAATGAAATATAATGTAACTTAAACACAAGCTGTTCTCAGCAATGTCTTACGATCTTCGAATGGTTCGCGACTTGGATATCGAATTTCGAACTCACCTTTAGAGCGCAGAAGATGCAGTCTTGGCCGCCGCAAACGTGCTGATTTAGGCCGCGAAACGATCGTCGAAAGGCGTCCAAGTGCCACAAGACCTGCAAAAGAGAACGGGCGATCGTTACTACCATGGCTAACAGAGAAGAGAGCACAGATTGGGGAAGGGGCTCCGCCAGGCCATCGTATCTCCATCAAATCTCTGTGTGTATAACAAAAGAGAGGCCCAAACCGGTTAAGACGACGCCATCTTGCCGACGAGATCTTGTGTGTGTGTCGCCAGACAAAGGCTCAAAGACTCAAGAGAGTTGCCCAAAAGTCGCGCCACAAAACGCTGGCCAAAAACCAGTTTCGTACTCGGTTTCGGCCACAGCCACAAACCTGCAAAAGCCAGCCAAATCGCGGACTTCGCAGACGCGGGTCTCGAGCTCGACTTGGGACAGGCTTTTCAGACTGGGTGGCCGGAGCAGACCGATCGAGACTGGAAAACCCAAACCCGTCTGGAGTTTCTCTCCGATCTCGACTTTTTGGCGGCCTTTTCGGTGATTTTCGTTTCTCGCTGTTGTGGTTTTCGTTTCGAAGTCAGAGTTCACCTGGGATGAATCACGAACCCCCCCCCACTCTCGTAGATACATAGATCTATCAATTAAGCCGTTCCAAGGGCTGTAATTAACAATCGGGCAGTGAAAGCCCCGCTCCCTTCTAATGCCAAAAAAGCGATTCAATTTGGAGCAACTCAAAAATAAGAAACAAAACCGAAAACCGGTCAGCAAACAGTTAGAAAACTTAGGCACCCATAATGTCCAGTCGGAGCAGCTGCACTACACATCAGGCCCCAAATCCCCAAGTCCCCGCCACAAAGCTCTGAGCACGAGCCTGTTTTTTGGCCAATCGAAAAGAAATGCTTGGTCAGTCGAGAAAAATAATGCTATTAGACACTCAACTGAACGCAGATGTGTGTATGTATACCGAGGTTTAAAAAGTTTGCAGATCAAACTATAGGAAATAAATCAAGGTAATGCACAATGATTTACCAAAGCCTTTATAATATCTAATGGTTTTGTGGAGATATAACAGACAATAAACTATATTAAAGGGTGTATGTATATAGTTATAACCCATCAAATATAATATTGATACATTAACAGAAGCAAATGTTTAAAATAGTAACTCATAATTACTTAATAATACCTATAAAGTCTGTACAACTTTTCAGACTATATTAACATATATATTATATGATAAAACCCTAATATCAAAAATATACATGTCCTAGAATTTTCTAAGATGGTATGATGATATGAAATACAAAGTATTAAAAGATCAAATAAATCAAATTTTTATTGGTGGAAGGACAGGAAGACCCAGAACAAAATGGGAAACACAAGAGGAAGAGGTGAAAAGTAGATAAAATGGGAAACACCATGCACAAAGCGGAGGAAAGGAAATTATTTCCTGTCTTTTTGGGCATTTACAGGCTAATTAATCCACCCATCGACGGATTGACAAGTTCACCAAAATAGGAAGTCATTAGTGGGCCCCTCTTTCTTTCCTTCTCTCTTTCTAACTTGCTGTTTCTGTTTTTCTCCCTCTGACAACCGGAAGATGACGCTTAGCACGTGCTACTGAGTCTACTAAATCGGCTGATTAAACTAAAGCTACGGACCCACGCCCACTGGCAGCCCACACATCTTAATGGTCAAGATGTAAAGATGTAAAGAGATTCAATTAGGCGGGAAAAACAAAAATCGAATTCAGCTTAGTTTATATTGGCTGTTATATTATATGTGGGTGGTTCCTGTGGTTATGTAGTTCGTTGGTTTGGTGGGGCAGCCCACGTGTTTCCCCAGCGGAAGTGGAACGAAGTGGAGGGCGGTATATGAACAGGCATCGGACTTTGTGGGTGTCCACAGGTCATTCCGGCGGTGATATATGGCCATCTGATGGATCCACGACAAGTGACAGATGGGGAAAATCGTGACAAGTTCTACTGATGCAAACATACCATCATATAAGAACTTATTGGATTGAAATGGAAAATTAACTGAGATTTATAAGTAAACGTCAGTTCCAATGTTCCACTGATGCAAACATACTATCATATAAGAACTTATTAGATTGAAATGGAAAACTAACTGAGATTTATAAGTAAACTTCAGATCCCATCTTCATCTGTCTTTTAAAAACGTAATAATATTTTAAAAGACTAGTTATGGAAATGGTTACAATGTTTGTAACTTGAGAAGATTATATGTTCCCAAAACTTAAGCTGGAAAATATTATCATTTTAAAAAACTTAACTATGCCTCATGTTTCAATACATATGCAGGTATGTGCTACTCTTTTCCAACAACCTATTTTCGGTATTACCAACCTTTGCCCAATCTTTTTCCCCACTTTTTCGTATCTCCCGCATCTCGGCCATTTTTAGGCGAATCACTTAGTCTTTTGCCATGACTTGACAGTCTGATTTTTGGTTACATAAGCGGCTTTTGTGGGCCAGCAGTGGAAAGATGGTGAGGATGATGCTGAAGAAGAACTGCCTGCAGCAAATGCGAAACCAAAGACGAAAAACCAATGACTTAGGTGACAAACTGCCAGGGAAAACTGCCACACCCCCTTTCCCGCTGCCTCCCCAACTTTATTTGGCCACTTTTTTCTTTCTTTTGACCAACAAACGAATGAATAAATGTGCTTGTGAAAGTTACCAAACGAAACCAACCAAATAAATGCCCAAAAAAATTTCCCTTCAAAGCAATAGGCAACAACTATACGGCTATAAGTCGGCCATAGAAGAAGAAGAGGGGACGGATAAATTGAAAAAAAAATATTTTAACTTTGATCATAATTTATGCTCAACCTGTTGCTGCGGCTTCGGATGTTTGCTGCTGGTTAGCAACATCGAGATTGGTTCGATCGCCGCAGCTGCGCATACTTGCTGTTGTTTAGGCCCCCAAACCACCATATATTACACGGATAAAAATTGATAAGACTGTGGATTCCACACTGAAAAAATATATGTATAACATTCAAAGAAATGAACGATTCAAATGGGTAAACTTTAAATTCCATTTTAGGAAAACCAATTTTATTATATGATAGCTTTAAAAATAAGAATATTATAATTTTATAACCTGAGAATGAAATAAATTTAATATTATAATTTATTTTATCTCATGTTTTTAAAAGGTATTTTTGTTTAAAAAATTATTCAACTAGTATTATTGTGTACCTAATACTAATGTTTAATAATGAATACATAAGTTTTTCAGTTGAAAATAAGATCTTAACCATATGTTAAGCTTACTGGACACAATATCTATATAGCTTCGTCTTCTTTCTTTGATTAACAAATCAAAAATATAGGCTTAGATATTTTTATCAGTGCACTTTGTAGCACCCCCACCCCCCTTTTCGAATCAATCGCAGCCTCATTCGAATTGATTAGCATACTAGTTTTATTCATGTGGAATTTCTTTATGGGTAAATGTGAAATATTTTTCACGAGTGAGATGGCTGCAGTGGCTTTGTTTTTAGCTGTGTGTCACTTCCGCGCTTCAAGGAGGCAACCACCCACTCCCAAAGTTCCAGTACCCCCCAAAAATCCCCCTCTTCCTCCGCCCGTGTGAGTCTCTTACTCGAGCGTAAAACAATTGCGGCACGTTAGGGTTAATGCTTGCAACGCGCTGACTGACATAATTAAGTTAAACAGAAAAAACAACAAGAGCACGTCGGCGGAGGAAATTCAATTAAATTAAAGCGAAATGTTTAACGAGACTTGTGACAACAACACGAGGGAAAGGGAAACTGGATAGGGGATATGCTCTATGGTATATGCTGCATGGTATATGGGATCGGAATAGGAGTAGGCAACAGTTGCACAAGCATTTAGATATTTCCCAGGATAAACAACAAACTGGCAGCGTGACAGGTAGAAGAGGAGAGCAGGTAGTTCGGCTCTGGCTCTATAGATATACACAGATCCCTTCCTCCGATCTCCCAGCATTATTGTGTCACGCTCGTATATTGAATACAGTGCACTGGGCAACGGCAAACGGGAAACAAAGGTCCCCGAAAGGGATCTCATCGGGGGTTTAGATCTCATCCGATCTGCGGCAGGCTCAAGTGCCGTCCCGCTGAGTGAGCCAGGATATGGCATAAGCCATCGATCAACCCTCGCCTGCACACACAACAAAATTGTAAGTCCCTTTGGGTTTGCTTATGTGTCATATCGCCATTGCAAAGTTTAAGGTTTATAGATAATATTACAACCATTTAAGTAATAGCGATATATTCTAAATTGGATATTTTATATCTTTAATCCCAAAAAATACTAAGACTTTTATATTTGATTACGTTTTAGCATACATAGCTTAGATATAGAAGACCGGAAATATAGTTCCCCATATTAAAGCTTCACAATTTAAGAAAGGTAACACTTTTTCTTGGTGTATGCTGGTACTGGTACCATTTTACATATACTAGTTACAGTCACAGTTATAGTTATAGTCACAGTACTCGCTTTTTTCGATTATGTAAGCGGCGTAAATGGAACTGGTCGCTTTATAAACACCTCACTTTTCGCCGTGTTTATTTTTCTTTCACGGGCTCGCAAGTTTTTGGGTGGGGTTGGGTAAGGTCCGCCGTTACATGATCGTCTTATGCGACACATCTGCACTTTATGCCATCGCTCGACAACCTTTCCATCGATTTGCAGACCCCGTTTTTAATCATCCCCTGTGCCGCATGATGATAGCTCGATCATCAAAGATCATAATTTGCTTCATTTGCACGATAGTTTTCAAGATCGTATCGCTTCGAATTAGCAATCCAATTGGCACGTGAAGTAATGTTTATAATATCTTATTTCAACTTTCCTTAAATTTAAATAGAGTTTTTTCTATCTTCATATTATGGACCTTCTTCCCTTGTAAAATTTCTATTAAAATCTGATGGCTTACTAACCATTTTGAGCTCTATCATAACTACAGTATAGTAAGTTATGTTATAGATTTAAGATCATCTGCCTTAATCATCAGGATTAATATAATCTCTTCTGGAGGTTTCTTCGACGACTAACATTTTGAGCTCTTTCTCTATTGCCTGAGTTTATGAACTGCAATACAATTCTAGGAACTTTTTCGGTTACTATTCCTAGGATCAATAGGATATAATAATAAAATATTTATGACTGTGACCTGTCTATGGGTATTCCACGGTTACTAGTTTCCAGAAGCCTTATCTTCTATAAACCTTTTCCTTTACCGAACCTTTCTCTGGTTCTATATCTCCAACCCCTCTGCATCATTGCATGCCCAGTTGCCCTCTAAAATTTAGTTATATTTACTTTTGAAGGGGAAACGGACCTATAGAGACAATTAAAAGTGCGCCTACAACGAAAATTGTTACACTTTTGTGGCTTTTGTCAACTGCAGTCGCGTTTTAATTTCTTACTTTTTCCCAGAAAAGCGAAAGAGAGAACGATAGTTAGATGGGGAAAGATACATACGTATTCTTTTGGTGGGTTTTAATGGCCGAGTTGACAGTTTTCATAGACGGAAAATGTTTTTTATGATTGCGTTTCGTGGTTCTGGTTTTGTTCTTTTTTCCAGCTGACCCCAAATGACCTCATTTGTTGATTAAACATTTTTTTTGGTTTTTCGGTTTTTTGGTTTCTTACCTTGCAGGTCTGAAAGAATGCGCCAATGTTGTTTTTGGCATTGATAGCCGATGTTTGGGCATTTGTTGTTGCTGTTGTTGCTGCTGCCTGCTGAGGTTGCTGTTGCAGCAGCAATTGTTGTTGCCCCGCCAATGGGGCATGTGGCAGCGAAGTCTTAATGGCCACCGTGTCCATATTGATGGTTTGGTTTTGCGTTTCCTCCCCAAGAACTTTTCAGCACATTGTGTTTCGTTTTTGGTACCTCACAACTTCCGCCAAATGGGAAAAACAAGAAGAAGCGACAGCAAGGGAAGTTGCCACAACCCTTTTTGAGTTCTTGGGCAACTTCTTCGTGTTCTTCTCGTACCTTTTTGTAGTTTTTGTGCTTTTCGCACCTGTTTGCGTTCACTTAGCTGGGTTTTTTCTTTGGGTCTTTTGGCTTTTCCACAGCTTAGCCACCATTTGTTATTGTTGTTGTGGCTCTTTTGGCTTTAATGTCACGCTCACAGAAACACACGCACACACTCAGAAGACGGCTTTAAAGAGCAACTGGGCTCTTAGAGTATATTTCGTTTTTGATTTCCCTTGATTAAACCTCTGTTTGCTGTGCCACACAATTCACGAAAAAAATTGTTTTGTCTTCGTTTCACAAAAAAAATTGTTTTGTTTGTTGCTTTTTGGAACAAAATTGTTTTGTTTGTTTTTAAACCAAAAAAAAATAAAGTTGTTTTGTTTGAAGCTGCGACGGCGACTGAGCGAACGTCTTTCGAAGTTGAGAGCGCAAACAACACTAAACACTCGACGCCAAGCAGCCACAATTTCCCCGCTTCGAAGTCGGCGGCTCAAGTGGGAAATTACCTCGCTCTCGCGCTTTTGGGATATTTTCAAGGTGTGCAGGGAAATCGGGGAATTTATTGCCTACTTTTGGGTGCTGCTCTAAAATGAGGCATATTTTCTGGGCGGGTTTTTATTTTGTCACTAAAATATTTAAAATTACAAAATAATAATAAAATAAAAAAAACATTTAAGCCAGCATTAAAATTTCAAAAATTAATTTGTTAGGAATGTAACATTTTTATTTTTTTTGTAGCAAATATAAGTCATTTATGCTCATTTAAAACTTCGTATTCCTACTAAAAATTCTTAAATTTAAATAGTCTCTTATTAAGTAATTTTACGAGTTTTATTTTAAGTTGGCAAAAAATATAAATGTAAGAATATATGGTTGTATATTATTCGGAGATCCTATTAAACTCCTTATAAAATCTCACAATGTTTAGTAAACATACAAACATACATATACTCCCCAAGCCAAGTTCGAAACTCTGAGCAAAGCTTGAAGTAGAGTTGAGCAAATTACCCATAAGTCAAGGAAATTTTCTCTCAAGGCAAATTGGAACTTCTCTCTGAGTAACAATTCCCCCGGCAAATGAACTTTTATAGCAAGCCAACTTGGAGCTTGGGAGCCCAACTCGGTCTTATCCGAAAACCAGAAATCTCTCAACACTGTTTGCTTCGAACTCGAGTCTAAAGACAAAATGGCGGTTGTAAAGATCAGCGTAGAAAACGAAAAAAGCAGAAAAAAACGATAAAAACAGAAAGACAGAAAAGTACGTAAATGAGAAAAAGGTACAGAGCGAGCGAAAAAAACACGTTTTCAGACTTAACGAGTTTTGTCGCAGTCGCCGTTGCTGTTCCCAAAATCAACGTGCAACAGCCAAAAAGGTAGAAACCCGAGAGAAACGCGAATAACAATAACAAAACATAATGTTATTGAGGTTGCCAAAGGGGGCTGTGGCAGAAGGAGGCGTGGCAGTTGCGGGGGCAGATGCTGGTGGTGGTGATGGTGATGGTATACCTTCCTATAGAGAAGGTATACAACATTCGTATATATGTACATAATATGCTCGTGATGCTGCAGACCTGGAGGCTGGGGTTGCTTCTTCTCGATCATCTTCTCTTTTCATTTTTTTCGTACTTCTCCTTTTTGGTTCATGGCCCATTAGCTTTTGTTTTGGGGGCCAGTTTCTCCGGGGCTTTTCGTCGATTCCGCGGAGAAGCCTTGTTTATGTGGCACTCGCGGCAGTCAGGAGAATATTGCGCGCCAAAAGCCTCGAAAATCAGAGATCGAAGCCAAGCCAAGCCAAGCGCGCCTTTCAAGATGGGAGCTTATCATTAAACAAAAGACGCGAGATGGCCGAAAGCCGCTTAGGGACCTATCCCCCCACCCCCTCAGACCCCTTTTTCATGGGTGCAGAGAGAGGAAAATGTACCCATCTCCATGAATTTATCATAATTTGGCAATACTTTTATGAAACAGAAATTTGACACATTTTCTCGGTCTTAGGATTTTGAATTTCTAAGATATGTCTGGTATAAGATAATTATATGAACCCATCTCCATGAATTTATCATAGTTTGGCAATACCTTTTATGAAACAGAAATATGACATATTTTCTCGGTCTTATGATTTTGAATTTCTTGTAAGAAATTAGATAAATATCTATATATATGTCTGGTTTAATATAATTAAATGAACCCAGCCCCATGAATTTATCAAATTTGGGCCAAAGTTTTTATGAAATATACATACATAAATATGACACATTTTGTCGGTTTTAGGATTTTGTATCTCCAAGATACTTATGTCTGGCCTAATATATTTCCATTTTTAATTCAATTGCTTTACCTTAGCAAAATTCAGCTCTTCTTAAAAAACTAAAACAAATCGTTTTATTTTTAGAAACCTTAGAAGAGTTGAATGATATAAGCATTTTTGAAAACTATAAAGCCAAGTACTTATTTAACTTAAACATTGATAAAGGCATTATCATTTTAGATTATCCCAATTATTACATTGACCTAATGTTAACGAGCTTACTATTTCTTGTTGCATTAATTTGAGGACTCTTGTATATCTCTCTGAGATATTCCACACATTTTAGTTGGCAAGCCCAGCTGACAATTGCCAATTCGGCTCAAACATTGACAATTATCATAATTTTGTGTGTAGCTGCTGGTCGTGCAGCAACCGGCAACAAATTGTGGCAATTACATTGGCATTCTTTTGGCTCACATTGTAAAAACACACAAACACCTGCTGTTTTCTGGGTTGGCTAATTAAATTGAAATTCATTTGCCGCAGCTGCCGATTCGCCAAAATCACTTGTCGCCTTCGATTTCCCCCCGTTCGCTCGTCAAAGAAATCCAACGTTTGCAACTTCTCCCCCGTCATAATAATTTGCAATTTTCCATGCTGCCAACCGCTAACGGCCAACATCACTCAGCTCATTATGGCCAGGCCAAAGCTGGGCGCAGTGGGGGCGTGGCCGGCTGGAAATGGGAGGAAGGTCGCCTCCAGTCACCGCAACTTCGTAATAGCTGATCTACATTAGTCGGTTGCCCAATCGACTCCGTTTCGCCTGGTTAATGCTAATAAAGCAGGTGGAGTTAGATCTGAGTTGTTGGCCAAGAATTGGGTGGTCAGTGGGTGCCCGGGGATAAGCAGAAAATGATCCACTCCCTGACTTCCAATGAGCATACCCCAAGAAACACAGTTGTAAGCTCGATCTTGGGGCATAAAATGTACCATAATTGGCTGAGATATATAGTACCAGAAGCTAGCTTGGGATCTAATTCTAACCATAAATTTGAATTGCACCCTGACACGTATAACTCCTGGTTAAGTATGTTCATAGCAATTTAGCCCAAGCCTTTTTATTCTTTCTTTCTGTCGCTCGAAAATAATTGGCTGAGATATGATATACCAGCATCTCTCTGACGATCTAATGCTAATGATAACTTTAAATTTTAACCTCAAATTTAAATACAGCTTATTGATTGTATAAGTCTTTAAGATTTTGTACTTGCCAATCAAAAATATATGGCTGAGATATAGCAGCAACTAGCTTATGGCTTCATTTTAACCATAACATTACATTTTATTTTTATTTTAGCTGTAGTTTAACCCAAAACTTTAATATTTTGTGTCTGCCGATCAAAAATAATTAGCTGAGATATACTACCCACTAACTTACCATTTATTTTTAACCATTACTTTAAATTTTAACCTCAAATTAAATTGTAGCTTTTCGATTGCATCTAGCTTAGAACTTCTGGTTAGGCGTGTTAGCTGCAATTTTACCCATAACTTGAATTATTTTTTCTGCAGATCAAAAATACCTGGCACGTTCTTGGTACTTGTTCCAATTTGAAAACCAGCTGCATCGGCAGGACTAAAAAGTCCTTGCAGCTGAAACTAAAGCCCAAAAAAAGGGCAGCTGGTTGTCTAAAATTTCGAAGATAAAACTGGACAAGTGATCTGGAAAGCAGGGGTATATGTATGTATATGCATTTAGGACTCGGTTATAGAACTTGGCTGCCAGCCAATTTATGTGCACAAATTAACAAGCGAACAGAGAAGACAGAGAGAGAAAAAACGGCAGCATAAAGGCAATCAAAAGGCTGCCACATAAATTTATGAGCTGCGTCAGTAGAAATCCCCGCTGTGGCCAAGAGAAGTGGCGATAAAAAGCGGGGATATCGGAGATATCGAGCTTATGGACGCGTGCTGCCCCATAAAAGGGGTTTCGAGGGGGGTTTCGCAGGGGGTTTCGCAGGGAGGGTTCCAAAAGGGAGGGTTCCAAGGGGGCTCTCGGGGGGCCAACGAGGGATCATCGCGCGCGCGCACATAAAACTCGAAACCAGGAAAAGGAGCCAGAGCTGGCCAAACTGGTTCTTCCTTTTTCTTCGCGGGGTAGACCCTTCTTGGCCCCGCCAACGTGTCCTGCTCCTTGGCTAAATTTAGCACGAGCTGGCCATCAAGCTCAGCTGGCTAAAAAAGGGCTAAAGCCAAGTTAAGATCAGTGTTTTGGACTTTGTACGCCAGTTTGTTGTTTGCGCGCCATTTTCCAGCCACAAAGAGGTAACAAATAGTAAACAACAGCCAAAGGCAATTGCAGTTGGCCATCTAAGTACCGAGGTACATGTGTGGAACCACATATATATTTAGCTATATGCCCAAAGTTGGACATTGCCCACTGAGGGCACTCACATCGCTGGAAAGAAGTGATCATAAATCATCAAATACGCACGGCTAAGAATTATAAACAGTTGGGGAGTTCACTAGCTTTTAAACAATTTAAAATAATAAATAGAAAAAAATTAGGTCTGTTAAAGAAGTAATGTCTTAAATATAAAATTAATAATAATGCCTAATTATACCCATAAACTTATGGTATGGGTAAAAAAAACAATACGGGTTGTTATGTTACCATAAAAAAATGTTTACTGTAGTTAAAGTAAAGGGAAACTATCAAAAATATAAAAAAGAATTTTGCTGTTGCTTTGGTTACCATTGATTAGTAATAGTAAGTTGTATCTATTGGTAAAGTTAACAATTCGATGGGTAGGGCCCATTTAACTATTGTATTGCTGAATTTGACCAAAGTTATATATTTATTAGTGTTCTTTATATCATTTTAAATACTAAAATATATTTCCAAAAATATAAATATAAACATTTCCATAAAATATCCAGAAATATCCAATTGATTTACTCAAGACGCAGTCCCAAAGTTAAGGAGCAACCCTCTTGGCAGTAAACTGGGCTCCAAGCCGTTTGGACCTTGTTTGGCCAGTGGTTGTCGCCTTTTGGCCAGGCTCCACTCGTTTCGGATGGGATTGCCTGAGTACTGGTACTCGAACTCGTACTCGCACATTGGATTTGTTTGCCCGCTTGCCTTTTATTTGTTTGTTTGGTTTCGTTACGTCTGGTTTGGTTTGGTTTGGTTCCTTCGCTCGTTTGTTTGTTTATTTGTTTGTTTTGGTCTGCTTTTGGCGCGTGTGCAGCGCGGCCAACTGTACCAAGATCAACAGCAACAGCAAATGCAGCATATACCGCAGTGTTGCAATGTTGCTGCTGTGCAGGCAGCTTAATTGACACGGCAGCAACATCGTCAGCAGCGGCAGCAATTAATAATAGCCGCCGTGTCTCCCTTTCTCCGATTTTCTCTGGAGACATTGCCGGCGTCGCCAGTCGCGACAAGCAGCATAAATTGCAGTTGCCATTGCCAGCAACAGCAGCAACATCAGCAACTGCTGCAGGAACGGCAGCAACATCGGCCGCAGCAGCAGCATCAACAAGTCAATGGTAAATTTATGTTTGACTCGTGCTCAAGTCAGCCACTGAAGACTGGCTTCAAGTGAAAGATAAGTTGCAGTCAGAAAAAATCAAGAATAATGTTTAAAAATATATAACCTACATCTTTCGCAGAGTAAAAACAACCAGAATTTTATGGAATCCCCTTTAAAATTTTTTTTAAATATTTGTAATTTTAAAAACAAATAAATAAATATTACCCCCAGTTTAGTGAGGTTTCAATTTAATTTATACATATACATATACATATCTCTGCAAAAAAATGACCTGAAACCATAACAAACTCTCAACTTTTTTCCAAGTGTGTTCAGTTATCCAGGCCTGATTGCCTTCTTCTTCGCTTCGATGATCCCCAAATAAAAGAATTTGATTGCGTATCAAATTACACGAAGGAAAATAGGCAGTGAAAAAGGATCGAGATAATTCTTTAGGAGTCATCCTTTGTTCTGGCTTACGCCTAAGGGTTTTAATGCCCAAATAAAAGGTTGCCTAAGCATCCTTAACTCTTAGATAAGCTTCTTACTTGAGATCTAAAAGTCATTGTAACAATAGACATAAGTCTTGAATCTCTGGGGATCTCAGACCCGAAAGCCTTTATTAAATGAAATTCTTTAAGGAAGTTGGAATTTACCTTTTAACAAATCCTTGAAAGATGGGATTTTTTAAAAGGTTGGGTTTAACCTTTCAACAAGTTCTAAAGGTATTCAGATTTCAGATAAATAAATGTAACTTTACTATTGTGTCGTTCTGCCAAGGCTTAAAATTAAATAAATTGGCCAAGAAAGAAGAAGATTCTGGCTATTGTTAGTAAAACTGCAATGATTTTCAACCAGTCAATATTTTATATACAAAGCGTGATGTACAAAATATGAAACCGAAACACTTCTACCATTCGAATGCCTTTCTCCGGACTAGAATGGGTTTAGAATGGGTTTAGAATGGGTGATCGGTGATCATCCTCGGGTTCGTTCTCCTCTCCTCCTCCCTGGCTAATTACGAGGCCAATCAAAGCTCGATGCGAGTCAATTAAGAGATTGTCGAACAGCTTGTTTGATGGCGATGGCGATCCGTGATCGGGAGCTCGCCACGAGGATATTTACCTCTCTGCCCTGCTCCTCGGCTCCTCTTTTCCAGCAATGACAATTGTTACCTGATCGGGCGATATATATCTATATATATGCTCACGTACGAGTAAATGCGGAGACGGGAGTCCCCGGGGGAGTTACCACTTTTGGGTGCAGCTGGTCAACCGGTTTGGCGCGTGCTCCTCGTGCTCCCTTTCTCCAGTCGCTCCAGTCTTTCCATCTGACTTGTATTTTTGCACAAATGAATTAATTAAAGACGACGACGGACCATTAAAGACCGATGGATGGGGGGCTCCGAGTTCAGAGGGGAATTTAAACAGATCGGCAGCTGCCACTAGAAGTACTCCTTCCCCAGGCGAATGCGCTCCTTCGATTTGCGCCGGTTGGTCACGCCATCCGTCTCGTCCATCATGCTCTCCAGCATTCGCTCCTGGCGAGGATTCAGGGCAGCCAAGTGGATCTCCCTGGTGGCACGGAACTTTCCGCAGTTGAACAAGTGCTCGTTCTCCAGCCGCACGTAGTTCCAAATGAAGCGTCTGCGGGCAGGGGGCAGAATACACTCAACAAAACGGGGGCGCTCGCTGTGTCAGCACCTCAATTGGTTTATTGAAAAAACGCCCTCTTACTTCGAATTTTTTCAGTTTAATAAAATATTATTTCATTATTTAAGCAAGCTTAGCAAGACAAGGGGCGTTTTCACGACCGCCTGTTATATTAAAAGTAGGTTTTAACCTCTAAATACGTACGTTTCCTAGGTTTGAAACCTGCTTTTATTGAAATATGCAGACGAGATTATTATCAAAAGTTTGATAAAGTAAGCTTGCCGAAAAAAAAGCAATTCGTTTTATAATCACAATTAAAATGTCAGTCAATCTGCTTTAAAAATGTGTCAAACGGTAAAAAAAAAATTATAGTTAGTTGAAACAAAATAATACAAAATGAAATCTACATTTGTTACCCTTTATAAATAATAAAAAAAAAAGGGTGTAAATGCTGTTTCTAAGTCTGCAGAAAATTTTCAAGATATCTTAGTGAAATAATTCTGATCGTACATCTGTGAAAACTGAATGAAATGCGTTTTTCCAAATAAATCAATAGTGGTGTTTGCAGTTCCAGTAACGCGGTTCGCCCCTGCAACCCCCCCGCTCTCACCTGGTGATCTCCAGGATACTGCTGATGGTCTTCATGTTATAGGGGGTCATCAGGTTGTGATACAGAATGGCGAACTCCACGGCCCAGAAGAGCCGCAGCACCAGATTCTCTACGATCACAAAGTAGTAGAAGGCCTGCGGATAGACCAATTGCTTCCTGAGGAAAATATGCTCGCCGCGCATGATGGTGAAGAGCCCAAAGTCCCGGATGACGTCCCACAAATAGCAGTAGACGGTGGCCACCACGCAGCTGGCGAGGAATAGCCAGGTGTACGGGTTACTGAACGTATTGGCATATTCACCTGCGGGCGAGGGTTTCAGGGTTTCAGGATTGGGGCTTTGAGTTAGGATCACATCCTATTTTTTTTTCTTTTTTTGGGACAACGATTACCCTCCGTATTGCGGCGCAGCGTGGCGAATAGGACCACCAGAAATGTGGTGGAGTACTTCCCGGCATTGATCAGATAGATCACCGACTTGGAACCACTGTCCCGAAATCTCCGCAAGCACTGGGCAAATCGAAACCAGCCGGGCAAACACATCGTTATCGGTACAATCACATCCGGTTCGAAGCAGTTGTTGATCCGTTCGTATCGCAGCCAACTTATCGCATAGAATCGCACGATATAATAGTGATCCACAATGCAGGTGACCAGCGAGTTGAGCTGATCGCCCATCCAGAAGTCGGCGAAACCCACGTAGTGCAGCGGAGCGGTGATCACACGGCCCACCAACTTGATGGTCCACCATCGGGCCGGCCAGTTCATCACGGGCAGCGGCACCACCAGCAGACCCACCATGATCAGGATGAGGGCCAGTGGGAAGACGAAGGGATCCGGTATGCCCATGGACTTGTGGTGCAGGAACCCCAGCATGGACAGGGCCCACAGGATCCCGAAGGTGCAGGCGATCTCCAGGAAGGTGGCCGGCTGCAGGTGACTCCGCGGGTCAATCTCGAAGATCAGCACATGGTTGACCCCGGCCTGCTGCCATCCGGCCACATTGGCCGCCATGAAGAAGTTGAAGATCACCCAGGTGAAGGGACCGCGGTACATACGCATCAGACCCGGGGTATCGTCCTCAGAGGGAGCTCGTTTCCAGTCTACAGTTTGGGATGGGATGGGATTCAAGCAGGAGGATTCAAATATTACCCTGGTATATATATCCTACAAGCCACACTGATTTAAAAAATGGTAAACATAAATATCTACCTATTGAACTTAAAATTACCATTTAAATATTTGAATTAAATAAATATTAAATTTGAAAATATTTCTATCAATGTAAAAAATATACTATGTTACTCATGTTCACTTTAAGCATTATTTGAATTAATAAAAAAAAATTGATTTTAAAACCAAAATTTAAAAACCCTAAATAAAATATTAATCTTAAATGCAATTTTTCCATTTTTTTATGTTAAGATCGTTTGCCTTAGCTTTTTTTAATTTAATAAGAAATAATATACATTTAAATAAAAGTTTAGACTGACTATAATTCTATAATGTTAAATGTACCCATTTTAAACTAATATTTAAAGTGAACATTTTAAAATCAATTATCAAATTAATTGATGTACAACATTTTTTATCAGTGCAGCAATGCCTAGTAAAAAGGTGATTCAAATGGGAAGCCCAATGAGTAACCAAAGAGATTTCTGGTGGAGTTTACGTGAGAGAAGGAAACATCTTTACAACAACACCAAAATCCCAACTTAGATCGGTTGTAAAATGTTTAAAACCTAAGTCTGAGATAGATATCTATAGGAGATGGGAAAACCTAAGCATGAGGAATGGCTTACGGGAAAGTAGCCCCCAAAACGGAGAGATCAACCCATGGCAATACCAACAACCTACAGCTGATCGCGGTGGCCAGGAGCAGCATGATGAGCATCCCAAGGGCTATTCCCGCCCGGAAGACCATCGCCGGCGGAGTGGGCTCCCCGAGGGGCGGAACCCGAAGCTTCTCCATCGCCAACGACCGATCCCCGTTCGCCAGATGTGCCGTGTACAGATCCTCCACCTCGATGGTCATCCGCTGCAATTGCCGTACTTCCGTAAAGGGGGCCACCATGACGTTCTCCACGAACCACTGGCCCGCCGCTCCGGATTTCATATTCTTGTCATACTTCTTGCAGATCTTCCGAAAGCCCGTCTCATTCAGTGACTGATAGTTTTGGATGAGTACCAGACTCAGATAGAACTCGGCATAGGCATATCCCAGCTGGCGAGTGGTCATCGTCTTCTTTTGGATCCTCGAGGAATCGGCTCGCTGGTTCGAGAGTAGCGAGGAATCACTGGCCGTGTGTCCGGGTACCCGGGAATAGGCCAAAAGCTGCAGCTTCAGGTGGCCATGCTTCCGGCGGGCTTCCAAGATTTTCTCCAGAAAGAAGTTGTTCACCCTGTCCAGTTCCGTTTGGCACTCGGTGAGGAAGGTCTCCTCGAAGGCCCTGTAATAGGCCTGAACCTCGTAGTCATCGGAAGTAACCGGCGAGGGGGCATTTTCCACGCCTTCTTTGATCAGCGCCTTGAGATCCTTTTTAGCGGGCGGGATTTGTGTTGTGTTTTGTATATATATATCATATATATCAAATATAGCCAGTTATCCAGCTTACCGCATATCGCATATACTGCTGGCGCCATTCGATCGTCAGGTGGGACTCGAAAGTCTTGCCAAACTTCATCCTCGGCACGGGCAAGCACGCCCCCAAGGCGTGGCTGCTATATAGCTAATACTAGCTGGATTCGTCAGGCTCTACAAATTCTGACATCTTTCTCCTGGCAGTACCTTGGCCTAACTGGAAATTTCCATTCAAAAATCTAGCTCCCATCCCAAAATATATAACACAACTTGCTAATTTTGGTTTAAAAAAGTCTTACCTTATTTTAGACCATATATGTATGTAGTTTGAACGATAAGTGGATTTCAATGTTAAACATACCTGAAAATAATAAAAAAAAGGTGCGACATTAGTAATTGATTTAGACAATATAATATATACATTTATTATGTTAGCTTAATGGCATATCTTACCTATTAAATGTTTATCATTGTTTTGGAAATTGAATATGTATATTACTTAATTATTAATATTACTTAAGTCAATGAATCTGAACTGCGAGAAATTGCCTGATATCAGTGATAATTAAACTTGTTGCAAACAACTTATAATATTAATTAAGCCCTCAAGATATATTACAATTTATTTTTAAAACAGTAATTAATTACTCTAGCGTTTCCTTTGTGTATAATCCAGCCGCAAACCTTTGTGCAAAGTCTGGTTCCCCAACTTCCCTCGATTGTGAGTCACTTCCTCGATCTCATTATGCGTTCGCACGCTGTTCCTCGCGGTTCGTCTTCCTGTCCATCAGAAAATCCCCAACCAAGTGAGTCAGTTACCCAGAGAACACACCAACTCTTCGAAGAACCGAGTTCCCGTCGAGTGAACCCAAAATTGCAACTCAGCGAAGCGATAGTGCCCACGATAACGATCGTAAAACTGACTTATCAGGGGCTTTGCGAGGAAATAAAAAATATTCTCTATTATATTAGATAAGAAAAAAAGGAGCTATCAAACTTGGGCTCGTCCGGGAATTGAACCCGGGACCTCTCGCACCCGAAGCGAGAATCATACCTCTAGACCAACGAGCCAAACACCCCTTGCGAAAGAGAGCGGCGAAAAAGCCGATAGGAAGACCGTGCTTTCAATCTGGAATTGCGAAAGCAACAATTACGAAGTGCCAAAATGGCTAAGAAGAATTCTACGCTATGCTTTCTTCGCTTTTCGTTCTTCATTCTTCGTAACTTGTGGGTCTTCTGAGGGCCGCTCGAGGGTGACGATCAGCCGACGCCTACGACAAAAGTGCCGCTAGAATGACAACCGCAAACTGAAAAAAAAAGACGTAAGACAAAAGAATGGCTTAAGATTCTCAAGAACTCCCCATTGTTGTTCTTTTCGGGTACTATTACGCAACCGGGGTTGCCAGATCTTGTGGCCATAGCCATTAATTTATGGCTGTAAGACAATTAATTGACAAAAAACACAAAAACCAGCAGCCACCGCAAATCGATTTGTTACTCTTATTCGAATTTGTAGCATTTAACCCGAAGGCTTTATGAGAACTTAATACACCCTGGTTTCTGATTGGGGTCACAGGGTAGCGCCCCTTTTGCGGCCAAACGGAATTCCAGCTTGAATTCGTAATTAATTAGCCGCCTGGGTGAGGCCTGCAGCTAGACAAATTGTTAAGGGGATCGGTCTGAGACTCTTTTTTAAGGCAGCCGAATTTGTGTACCCTGTAATACCTTCTACTTGCGCTGGGGCGAGACAAAAAGTAATAATCAACAAGATTTTTCTTATAAAAAAAAAATAATATGTTCACTAACCATACTATACTCGCCTGCAGAAGACAGATCGTAACATCATAGATTTACTAATTAAATAATAAATAATACTTATTATGGAAATGCAAATGGTTTCTTTGGAATACATAATAATAAAGAAAATGAAATGAGGAACAAATTAATTAAGTGCATTAAACTAATGATTTCTTTATATAGCCACGTCCAGCTTAAATACTATACTAGCAATACTGATAATTATAAATAAGGGGTGCGGAAAACGAAAGGAAGCCCATCTTCACGCACTGGATCCCCGATTCCTGGCCCCAAGATTCAAGATCCAGTTGCTGCAATTTTCGCAATCATTCAATTAGAGGGGAAGATCGAAGATCGCTTCCTCTGCTCCTCGAATGGCGCCAAAACGGAAGCTGATCGGCCAGCAATAACATCCGATCGTTGTTGGGGACAGATATATATATGTGTATGTGGTTATCAACGTTCATATTCAAAGGTGGTGTGGTCAGATTACAGGTGATTTTGCCAAGTGCTCGAAGCGGTCCCCACCCAATGCCAACTTCCGTTTTGATTGAGCCCACAATTGGCCAGCGCTGACAGACCAGAGCATTATAATCTTGGCCAGAACTCCGCAACTTGTGCAACTTCCGCGCTCCAATTGTGCAAATTATGGCATCGCTTAGGTGTAATTACAAATGTCAGTGCCTCGCCAATTGCCAATTGGCAATGCGTAATTGGCTAATTGAATTGCCTGCCATTGATGGTTGATCGTTGGCTGGCTGATCGTTGGATCGCCGATCGGCTATCTGCAGACCAAGCCCACATCCACATCCACATCCGATCATCCATCTTGCCTATCTGCCAAACATCCCGAACATCAATCATCCGATTTTCCCCTCCCCTCCCCTTCCCAAAAAAACGAAATCTGTGTTCTCTTCTTTTCGCTTTCCCGGGTGGTCTGCTCCAATGCCCTCTGATCCCAGATCCCAAATCACCGAACTTAGCTCCATTCTGTGGGTGGCTAATGGCCCAAAACAAAACCCAGAGACCACACATTCACTCGGCGCTTTTCTCGCTTTTCCATTTCCCAAGAAAAGCAAACAAACACAATGCCAAGCGGGATGCGGGATGCGAAGATTGGGGAACTATAAAAGCCGAGTTGCCTTAAAGCATGGCCCAAAGCTCGATTTCGCCACTGGATTCCGATTTCATGTGGAATCTAGATCAGGAATCCCAGTCCCGCAGGCTGGCGAATTATTTTTTTTGGATCACCTGCAGGCTACAGTGGTCTACGGTCATGACTCACAAATGTTATTAGTTAAGATCATTAAAAACTTCCATTGGAAAAATGTTTCAATACAAATATCTTTGTATTTAAAAAATAATGTAGAATAAAAAAAAAGAATGTGCTATATGTTGTACTTGAAAATATTAATACTCCTGAAGTAAAAAATAAAGCTAATATCACATTAAAATATAAGGTTTCGCCAATTATCATTGGCTTCTTCAATTGGTTGAGGGTTACTTATTATTTGGGCATTACTTAAAAATAACTTTGAATGTCTTTTGGACTTAGAAAGTTTGGGAAAGATATTTTTCGATCAAAAATATATTTATTTAAGCATCTAAATATTTTTCTTAAAAACATTATGCCTTGCAAATTCAATAGTTGCATTCATTGCTTTTCACAAACACGAATCATTAATTGGTCAACCTGTTCGACTTGATTATGATTATGTGGCCGTAGTGAGGCGCCGAAAAGAAAGCAAAACAGCAAATTAGAAATTGAATTAGAAGTGAAAAATCGGTAGAGCAACGAACATGGCAGGAAATGGGCATTATTCTGGGCCCGGCAATAACAATTACAACTGCGATGGCCATTACACTTACAATTACCACCGAAAAGAGGGAGACATGAAGAAGAATTTCTAATCTTGCCGCCAATGTCGACGCTTTCACCTTTATTTTATCTCTGAGTCAGGTATTTTTGGTTTTTCGGTTCGGCTTTTGGCCGAGATTCAACGTCTGACCACGGAAATGTAAATGGAAATGTAAATGCCGTGTAAATACAAAGCGGCGAGCAGACTAATTGAAAATGCAACAATGGCTCAGCGGAAGTGCAGCGATCGAGTTTGAATTCAACCCGCTTCGAATTTGGAATCGATTTTGGTTGCCTTGTGATTGATTGTGTCTCAATTAGAGGCAAATTGCCCCAGCTGTGACAACTCAGCACAAAATGGAAAACAAACTAATGAGATTCGTCTGATTTGGGTCTGGACCATCCACCGATTAGCTAATGAGATCCCGTATGCATTTGGAAATTTTGAATGCACCTCGGAAATTACACAAGAATTGGGGTTGGGGTAAAACCAAATCGCCAGTGTTGGTAAACAAATTATGACACAAAGTCAAGATAAATCTTAAAAATTGTAAATAAAACTTTGTTACCCTTAAGGGTATTATCATATTTTAATAACATTTCAGTATTTTGTAGTTGTTAGGACTGGTAATCATTGCAATAACCTTAATGCACTATAAAATTAGCAAGAAGAATGCCATTTGGGTAAACATTAAGTTCTATCTCACAGTAAAGGCAAATTATCTTCCACATGATAACGAACTCGGCTAAAAACTTTAATGATTCCTTGATTTTCAACCAGAATAACTATCAACTATAAATATTCATGAGAGGCCTACAATGTAGCTCGTAATTGGATTGCAATCGGAATTAATTTTCCCGTTCTGGGCAACTTCATTAGGAGACTAATTGAGACATATATTGGGTGAGGGAAAACCCGGAAAACACAGTCCATTTGGGCTACCGTTTTCTGGTTAACATTAACATTTTACCATGGGCTGGCCACGCACATTTTCACAGAAAATCAATTCGGAAACAAAAGACTTCGGACACGAACTCGACACAACGAGAAATGGTAACAGTTTCAAAGGTTCATTGAACATGGTCAACTCATGGACAACTTTCGAATGGCCAACAACATGATGTTGCCGTGTTGTTGCCACAATTACCGCAACAAGATCGAAGAGGTCGGTTTCCATTCGGAATACGAAATGCGGGTGCTATATGTACCATACCAACTCAACATTCGCTTTCTGGCCCTGAAACAACAATGCCGACCATGATGTTGGCCAAAAATAACACATCGTGCTGATGACTTTACATTTGCTGCCGACGATTACCAAATTTAAATAAAGTTTGTCATTTTTTTGTGGGGGGGATGTGGGAGCGCTTTGATGAGTTGTGAACAACAATTAACGAGCACAGTCGTTATAAGGAAATATGCACAGTAACTTTATGCGGAAGATGGTTTGGAGTACTTTTGGGAGTGAAGCAAGTAACCACAAACAAGATAATTATATACTGTATTTGTATACAAATATTATAAGAACTTTGAAAAAATACATTTCAAGCCAAATATTTGTAGCGGAAACAAAGTAGTTCTCTATGCATTACAAATTTGCATAACATCCCTCAACAAAAAAACCGAATACAAAATGCCTATTAAGGAACTAAATCAGTTTTTGCGGTTAAATCGTAAAACCACAAAGAGCTTACCGATCCGTCTATTAAAGTTTACAGCGCATATACTCTTTCTTAATAACCAAATTGGAATATCTCATGTGAGCATTAAAACCCCCATCAAAACAGTTTAATTCGTGCAACCTGTCTTCCATTTGTAACCCCTATTCTGGTTGTCAAGTTGCCTGCTTTTTTAAACAGAGTCATACACTGGTCGGCATATGTATTTTGACAAAATAAAAGTTAAGTATACTCATAACTTGAGTTTACTTCTTGTAAACTATAGGCATCAATGGAAAGGTAATTTCAATGCCGTTTGAATGATACAATACATTTCTTTACCCATTCAGTACTTATTGAAAAGGACGAATTTGTGTAAATCAACTTTGAAATTTTTAAAAAAAACTTTTTTCCTCGTCTTGAAAACTTAAATTTTTTGATGCAAAAAGTTTCTTCAAACAAAAACAATAGTAACTGCAAAAAGAATTTTTCAAAAATCATTTTTCTTATATTTTTTATGAATTTTTGAAAATGCTTAAAAACAGGCATTTGAGCCATATTTTTGTCTTTTTCATACAAATTTTTTCCGACATTGTCACCTTCAAAAAATCATAAAAAATATAAGCAAAATGATATTTGAAAAATTCTTTTTGCAGTTACTATTATTTTTGTTTGAAGAAACTTTTTGCATCAAAAAATTTAAGTTTTCAAGACGAGGAAAAAAGTTTTTTTTTTAAATTTCAAAGTTGATTTACACAAATTCGTCCTTTTCAATAAGTACTGAATGGGTAAAGAAATGTATTGTATCATTCAAACGGCATTGAAATTACCTTTCCATTGATGCCTATAGTTTACAAGAAGTAAATTCAAGTTATGAGTATACTTAACTTTTATTTTGTCAAAATACTTATGCCGACCACTGTATATGTGTATGCACAAGCGCGACTGATCTGTTCAGTGTTTTTTGAGGGGGAATAGACCCCTTTCGACTTTACTTTACAGCCAGACAGGAGTCGAGGCGCAGACGAAGACGTTCTTCTTTTCGGCCATAAGAGCTCTTCTTTTCACAGGCAGCGTCTTCGAGCGGAACCGTCTTGGATCAACTTTTTCCTGTTCGCTTTTTTTGGCAGCTGCTCCAGCGACAGGTGTACCTAAATCCCACATATCTGCATACAGCAGTGATCAAAATGTTAGGAGTGCAAAAATTAAAAAATAGGTTTTTACAATATTTCGATATTTTGGAATTGTAAATGCCATATTATAACGCATACGAATATTTAAAATGGTAAAGCAAAATATTTGAAATTCAATTTTTCAACCTTTTTTTATAAATACAAGTATAACAATGAAATCTGCAATATTTCTGTATTTCGTTATTGTAAATTCTATACTATATGGCAATGCAAAAATATTTGAAATTAAATATTTCAACCATTTTTTATAAATACGAGTATAACAATGAAATCTACATTTGTACTATTCTATAATTTGCAATTTATTTACAAGCATTGTTTTACTTACTTTAAACGCGAATGCAAATACCACTATTACTTTGAAGACGGTTGTAGGCAGTATTACTTGTGGGAGAAAAAGGTTTTATTTGTGCACCCCCAAAAGGGGGTATAGCTCCTATATTTTAACCATTTTTTGGCCACCTTTGGCGCACGCATTTGCCCTGAAAGTTTTCTCACATTCTTAATGACAGCCAATGGTCGAGGCGGCGGGGATATCATCATTTGCTTTTGGCCATAAATATCAAATTCATATTAGTTGCCAACCAAGTGGAACCCCCTCGATCCGCCGACCCGACCCGTTTGTTTGGCTTATCGTGTGAACTAATCTAAGGGGAGTCTTCAACTCCTCAAGTCTTCGAGTCTCGGAACTGGAACTGGAGTCGAAGTCGTAGCTGTGAAATGATGTGCGAGTCTATGAGCATAATACTTCCCCCATAATGCCCTTAGCCCCTTTCGAGACCCCGGTATATGTATATCATGGACCGATTGTTGACCGTCTACGCTGAAATTGAAGCCCAGGAAAATGGTGCGACTGGAAGTTGTTTGCAGCTACTTTATTACACTCGGCACCACAAAAGAGCCAAGACGTTGGTCTGAAGGTTTCCCTGACTGATATATATATATTTAAGTTGGTATATGTATATATATCGTTTTTTGTCGCCGAGGGTCTCTCGTTGCAGTTGAGTGCCCCCGACTCCGGCAAAAGAAACACATTAAAAGCATATCAAGTGGAATCATCGGTGTGTTCTCAGCGTTTGTCAGTTGCAGGTTGCAAGTTGCTAGTTGCATGTTGCAGGTTGCTACCTGTAGCGGAAGCTAATGCCCGAAAAAAAATAAAGGAAAATTAAAAAACTCTGTTGACTTTGACCAACAATCTTGAAGAAAGCCGAAAACAATCAAATCACTTTGTCTTGAAGATCTTGCTTAGACAATGGATCTGTAGATGGAATCGAAATCAAAGCTGGCAACTGTCAACAAATGTTTTTTGGGCTTGGCCCACGCTATTTGGCCACATTTGATTGCCATTGTCTCGCGTTGATTTGTTTCCATTGTGTGGCATTGTCTGCGTGCGAGGATATGTCGGGGTTTATCAGACTTTAAGAGGTTTTAAAAAAAATGGTGCACCTTATAGCCAATCTTTTGAAAATCGGTTAAATTATGTTAATATATATTTAGGTTTATTTAAAAACAGATTTTGAAAATCATTCCATTATGAAATTATGTTATGTTTGATTATTGAATTTATCTAAAGTCCCTTAGTCCTTTACATTTATGACTAATTCTACAATTACAGATATATTTCTGGCAAGTGAAAATGAAATAAAAAATGATTATTTATTTTTAGAGTATTTATTGTATACAAATTACATTGGGATTGTTAACTCCTCGACTCATATCGTGTCGCCTGATACCACGCCTTGGATTTCGTGTGTTGCAAAAGCAGCAGCCATGTAAGAAATAAAACTGAAATAAGAGCACATGTCGTCCGTGCAATTAGTTTAATGCTAGTGGCCGCACCTAGGCCTCGCCTCGCCTCGAGATCTCAAGATCTCAAGATCCCAACGCCGAAACCCCGAACCCCAAACCCCAAACACTCAACTCCAAGCCCCCAACTCCTAACACTCATAGATCCCAACTCCCAGCTTCCAACTCCCATTTCTACTCGAAACGCTGACGATCCCATTCGAACTGGTCGATTGGAAGGGGCTAACTACTGTATCTGGTCGTAAGTGAGTCATGGCGATCGAGATTTATCCAATCGATAATTGAACAGCAACGCCCGAAGACAGTTACACAATGGCAGGCCATTATTGGATGCAAATGGGTGTGAAGATGATCAAGTACCCAAACATCACTATTTATGGGTAATATGCGAGATTAATCCCTCTCAAATGGGGCTGTGAAATTGGTTTAGATTGTGATAATGGTACAATCACTTAACTTAACATTAATATGTCTGAAATTGATTATAACTCATAACTCCATCTTTTGAACATAAGTGATTCCGATTCAAGTCCCCCAAGTTCTATTTACACCACAGCAAATTACTTCGTTCTTATCTTGAGGGATCTATTTGCAAACGTGTTACCGATAAGTGGGAAAGTTTCAACTTGTTCATCTTTCATCCCATATGTATGCACAACTATAGCCGGGTCCCCTTGTCTGACATCCCATTTCTTGTTGCAATCGGACTAATTGTTGTACGAACTCGGCTTTTGCATAATTCCCCCGGCATAACCCCATTTTCGAGGAGGGGCCACTGCCAGGGCAATCATTAATATACAGATTTATGTTTATTAAGAGTTGCTCACTAAATTTATGCAACTGGGTGGCGCTCTCGGTTCCTCGAAGAACCCAGGAACCAAAGAACCACTCCGCTTTGGGCCAACCAAACCGACAATTGGCCATGTGAAAAGTTTGCCTTGACTGAGAACTGAAACGGAGACAGTGAACCCACTCAGGGGAAGACGGTTGAACATTGGAGATTGAAGACTGTGGACTAGAGACTAGAGACTGCAGACTGGAGAGACCAAAGAGACTGAAGACTGAAGACCATAGAGTGGGTGGTTGGCCACCTTATATGGTGCATTTGTGGCGCCCACATTGTCGACTTGAGGCACACACTCTCCAACAAAACTCAGCAGCCAATTAACACAATTTCGGCTAATGATGTTGAAGGTTGTCAAATACCAACTGGAGGCCATCGATAAATTGGTGCTTTCAGGCAAAGGTTTCCCTCAATTATAACTACTTTTTATGGGAAAACTACAAGGAGTACTATTAAAACTATATATATACGAAGTCTTCAGAAATATTATAGAAATCTTATATATCAAGTATGATCTATAAACCTATGAAAATACATTTTAAAATGCTTTTTCTTAAAGGTTTCTCGAAACGATAACTACTTTTTATGGGAACATTACAAGGAATATTATATAAACTGGATAAGTACCAACTCTCCAGATATATTATTATATTTTTAACTTGATATATGATCTATTAAGAGAATATCAATATACAAATTCCTACCTGTACGGCGCAGTTGAGGAAACAGTTGTTCTGCCCGGGTCCATTGAGCAGTCCCTTGGAGGAGGGTTCCAGTGTGGGAGAGGTCAGGCTATTGGGTGCCCTCAGCAGTTCCAGAATGCGATTCCTCTCCGAACCGTTTTGGATCGAACCCACGGCATAGGGCTTGGGCGGCTGGGCGTATAGGCTGTTTGTGGGCGTGGCCGGTGTGGCAGCTGCGCCACTGGCCAACCGATATAATGTGCCCGGAGTGGTCATTCTGCGTCCACTTCTGGCTGACATCCAAAAATGTAGCTGCAATGGAAGAAGAAAAGGGGGAACAAGCTTAGAGACAAGTGTCACTCAACCACGAATGGATCCCTCATGACAGCCCGATGTTGACCCAAAACCAAGGTGTCCAAAATGTCCAAACATCTCCGCATGTCAGTGGAGAAACCAAGAGATTTGAGAGCTGAGATTTGAGATCCGAGATTCGAGATTCGAGATGATGTGGGTTGGCCCTGACGTGTCGCCGGCAATTAGTAGCAGCTGTGAAAATTCCCTCATGCAAAGCAGAAGCGTGATCACGAAGGTGGAATTCGAGTACTGCACGGAAACCCCAGAAGAACTAAGAGGTCACTGAGTATGTTTGCCTAAAGTTTTTATATTTAACAATAAGAAAAACCACCTATGCTTTGGGTAGTTGATAAAATAAATTTTAAAAGAATCAAAACGCTAGCTAAAACATCTCTTCTAAGAGATCTAATATTTTTAAAGAGTTTTTTTCCAAATGCCGTTTAAAAAATATTTTATAACAATTACATCTGATTATTCAATATGAAGTGTGCCAAAAACGTTTATCCCTGGACAAACCGGCATAATTTAATACGAAATCAGCCTAGCGGATTAGTGATTCTTTGTGCAAGAGAAGTGCGGTTATAAATATTGATGAAGTGAAATCGGTGATGGCGAGAATCCTTAAGAATCGAGTTGATTGGCCAAACAGGAATGAGAAGTCCCCTCCAGAGTTCTGCGAGTGAAAGTCAAGAAAGCCAAGATAGGATTGGATACTTTGTATATATATATTTCTCTGAGAGCCATGCACTTTTTGCGTGAAGTGGCGTGCCGTAAGTATTTGTGTCACTTGGGCGGAAATGGCCAACTGGGATTATGCAACCGTTAATTGCAGGCCAGCCATCGTCATTCGCAATTCATTCATCAAATTGCACGACGAGGCCAAGACATTTTTTATTTCGTTTTGTTTGGCCACATTTTCTGCTTCGCAATGCGAGCAAAAATAGTTGGGCAACCCAGATGGCGAAGAAACTTTCTCAAAGAAGTAAGCATATGAGATTTCTAAGCCGAAACAAACGTAATAAACGAACTAAAAAATAAGGGAAAAAAAATCTTCAGACAAGGTTCCACCGAGATTTGAACTCGGATCGCAGGATTCAGAGTCCTGAGTGCTAACCATTACACCATGGAACCCACATGACATCTACCAAACAGAGTGTGCCTTACAACTTTCCTCTACATATATTCAAAAGCTATTTTTAGCTGATAGCGATACTTTAAAATAGAAATGCTGAGTCCGTTTAATTCTGGACTTAGCTGGAATTTGTATTTAATATTCCATTTCTGTTTTAATATATTCTTCCCGGAATATATTAATTTTTTTTGAGCTGCACCTGAGCAAGCTTATTTTTTTCGTTAAATATTAACAAAAAATTCAAATGCTCTCCAATTTCCAATTCCAAACACAAATCACTTTGATAAATATGTTTTTGTTGAATGCCGAACATTTGAATATTAAATTCCAATCCAAATCGGTATTGACCTCGATTCCGGGAATTAGTTTTTCAAGTGGAAACCCGAGAGCAGTGCGCATGAAAATGAAAATAAAAACGAAAATCGAGCCCAGAAGTCGAAAGATTCCCAATGGTTTAGGTTTTATGCGCCGAACGTTGCTAATTGATAAATGCTGCCATAGGGCACCGACCAGCTCACCTTTTCCGATCCCGATCCGCTGCACCCTAATTAGCATAATCTTCCCGAGCGGCAGTTGCACCTGCAACACAAACCGTTTTGCATATTAATCGAGTTGGTTGGCAGAGAAAATACAAAAAAAAACACAGAGTTTGGAGGAAGGGGCAGCGGCATTTCAATTGCTGTTGCGTGAAATGCAACAATTTGTGGCAGCAGCAACGGCCAATCAACATTCGACATCGTCTTGCTGTCAATTCAATTTTAGGATCTATCATTGGGCCATGCAACATCATAAGTGCGGATAAACTTTATAATTTTCCACTTCTCTTTCCTTTTTTTTGGGATAATTAAGAAATTCTTGTTAAATTGCAAGTGAAGCAGGCAAAATAAAAAAGGAGGCAATACAACTCACGCAAACGTAAATGCTGCTTTATGAGTTTTCTCTCTTTATCGATATTAATTATTAAATATTTCGCAAAAAGAAATGAGATATTTAACGAGAAATTGAAGTATGATGGCATGTACATAAAATTGTGATCACATTAAAACAAGCTATAAAAGTTGGATTTCCTTATTGAAATTTTCGATTACAGAAATATTTCATCATCAAGAAAAGTGCCAATCATTTTACCAACTGTGTTGTAACTAAAAATCATATAAATACCTTTTCTTTGAGGATGCTCTAGAAAGCATTCCTTTTGCTTTAGTCAGAGTTCAAATTGCCTCATTTTAAATGAATCTTCAAGTGGCCGAAAGACAAAGAATAAAGCTTTTTTATCTGTTTTGGGAATAAATTTAAGCAAAAGCAACCTCCTTTCTCTTCCCAATGGGCCACACACATTTGGGCCTGTGTATATTCCCTCTTTTGGCCGGTCACGCACTCGAATTTTCGCGACAATTACGCAGACTTCGGGCTAATGGGTTCTGGCCACTCATTATGCTGTTGTCTTCCGTCTTGGCCCGAGCCTTAACCCATGTCTTAACCCATGCTGGCGCCACCAGATCGGTCCATTAGTCATGAGTGGCCACTGGCCAGGGGATAGGTAGTACATAAGTATATGAACACGGTGAACAGTGGACTGTGGAAGTGGATTGACCTCGCCGGAAAAACGTGACATAATGCAAATCGCACTGGGGGCAGATAATGGCCCAAGTGGTCCGCTGGCCACAATAAAATTCAAAACGAAATGAATTGGTTGAAATGAAAATGGGTTTGGTCTTTGTTTCAAATTTGAAAATTCTCAGCTTTTCAGGGGTATAAAAATGTAAACCGAAATTGGAACTAAGACAATGTTTTTTAAAATCTTTCTTTGTAAATAAACCCGACTTAATAAAATAGCCTCCATACTTCTTCAAATATTTAAGGTATCTTAATCCCCTAAGGTCTATTTCATCAAAACTGGAAGCCTCATCGAAAACAGATCGCCTGAAAGACGGATTTAAAGTAATCCAGTCCGAAATGTATCAGATTGGGGGAACTTTCTTCTTTGTGCCACAGATTCTTGTGGTTCCATTAGACCGGGCCTTCAGGCCTCCCTGCATTTTCCTCGGATTTTCCCCGGATCACCCACCGCCTGTCTGCATGACTGACAATTACAATAGCTCAATCAAGTACACAGCCACCTGCTTGGGTAATACTCATGGTTCCGAGACCGGGCCTCATCTCCATGCTGCCGCCACATTCCCCCCACCTGCACCTCCCGATGATTAGGCCCCAATTGCTCTAGAAACTATGCCAAGAATGTTGAGCACCTGTTGGCATCATTTCTGCGGCAGGCAAACGAGTGGCTTGTCTCCGACCCTGAGAAATCAATGCAGTTTCTTCTCCCCGGCTTTGTTTATCGACTCTACCCGACTTTGCTATACTACCTTACTCAACCCAAGTGCACCGCGAAAACGAAACGGTTGAACGTGTCGGAGCTGGGAGCTCAAAACTAGCATCACTTCCATAGTTGACCATATATCTTGGGGCTCCAATTGACCAGCTGCTGGGTTAGAAAAATTTAAAAAAAAAAGAAGAAAAAAAGTGGGAGCTGATGTGCCCACGTGTTGCTGCTGCCTTCTCTTCACGTACTTAATTTGACAATTTAACGGCCAGCACAGCATTTCGATTCGGAACTTGGTCCCACACAAAAGCAAGACCCTACAGATAACGCGTTTATCTATTGGAACACCACCCACACACCGCCCATGCACCTGAGTGCACTGAGAACTAACTTTGAGCTCAGCTGTATTCTATTTATTACTTAAAGCCACCATAAAACTGTAAAACAAGAGTTACTTTTTCTCGGTTCAAAATGGCAAACAGTTGTCTGACCATCTAAGAATACAATCAAAATACTTAAAAAATATAGAAAAATGTAAAAACTATTTTATTTTTAAGTGCCGGAAAAAAATATTCAATAAACTATTTAATATATATGCCACTTTTATTATCATTAGTATTTAAAACATAAAAACCACTATTTAGTGGTGATTATTTCCTGTGCATAATCTCCACATAGCACAGCCAAACTGAACCGAAATGCAGTCAGGTCTGGCGACTTGAATCGAACCCCACCGATCCGAATCGAAGTCAGTTGAGGTTGGCACGAGTTTGGAGCGCTGCCAACAAATTGGCGCATTCCAGTTGCAAACTCAGGTGCAGACATTAATTTGGCATTCCCAATTGTCGCGAATCAAATCGGCGATCGACTTGAAGCCAGAATGATGAACCAATGGGTTCTGTGCATTATAATAAAATATATCATAAAACAATTTCAGTTGCATTGCTAAGATTTCATACCTTCTATGTAAGCAAAAAAGTAAATGATATAATTAAGCTCTTCATTTAATCAGTTAAGAAACATATTAAATGGTTAAACTAAAAAAATAATAATAAACCAGTAAATAGATTACAATATAATTTTGAAAATGTTACTGATTATTTTTTAAATATTTAATATATCAGCAGTACTATAAGTAATACAAAATTAAAAGGTGGACCTGTGTTACTTCCAGACACTCTCTGTAAATCTAAAAAAACTAATGTACCCCAAACATACCCACTAAGTAACAGTCATCAAGAAAAATGGACGTCTTTGTGCGGAAAATTTCAGCGCGAAAGCGCTACAACATAAATGCTGGATCTGAACGGATTGGAATGGGGTTGGGATTGAAGAGAAGGTTCGGGGGTACTATACTATAGTGTGTACCATACTGTCCCATGGCGACCGCGAAATCGAGAACTGCCAAGAAGACAATGGCTGATTGTGACTGACAGCATAATTTATAGTTTTGCGATTTGAACTGCGTCGCAGCCGGGCATTTGACTTTGGTCGCCGACAAAGAGTTGCCGAGAGTTGCGCGATCTACCGAGATCCATCTCTATGGAGATGGGAGATCTGCACTCTTCCCGGTCCATCCGCGACTCCCAGTCCATCTACGGTATGTGTCCACTGTGGCGTGAGGAGCCAATCAAATGGAAACGTAGCGAATCGGAACTTTGTGTGTGGCACAACCGCAGCTGTCGGTTATGACAGCGGTCATCTCGGAACTTGTGTCTCGAATGTCCATCTCCATCTCCATCTCCATACCCATCACCATGCCCATCATCATTACGATCATCATGGAGGTATGCAAATTGGCCGTTGTGGAGGCCTATCAGATGTAGGACTCATTAGTGAATCGGTTTGGCACTGCCATTAGCAACACCTTCGACTGGTTAATTATGGTACTGGCCATAAATCCACGCTATATGCTAGATGTTAGAAGCTAACATGCCTAACAAGATCCAGCCAGAGATACAAATCCGTCTATTGATAGACATGGATCGATGCTATTTTTCGGATAGTGGGTGTGTTATGCAAATGCCACGCATAATAACTCCGGTAGATACGAAATAAAAGCCAACTAACAGATACGCAGACACAGGCCTGTTGTCTCAAAAACGTATTTTGTGGCTCTTAGCCACGTGCGGTTCTCAGACGTTCTCGCTCTCCATCTCGCTGTAGACAGTTTTATTTTATGGAAATTAACATTTTTTAATGGGTTTCTTTTTTCAGGCCAGGCCCGACCGGCGCACACATTAATTGTTTGTCGGATCGGAGGAGAGCCGTGTCATGCTGCATGTGAGATTTCTTAAATGTTGAGTCCATGTACATACGTACACTTGTGCGACGTTGATTTTCCCGTCCGGGCAACAAAGTATAAAAAATAAAAACCGAAAATGCTACAAGTTGCGTGTGGCTTTGTGGAAAAATCCATCGACGATCCATCGATCTGAACGAGTTTGGGCAGCCTGATTATATTTAACGGTGGCCCACTGGGTTGGCTTGGGGTGAAAGCGGGAATTATACAAGAAATACGAAAATGCTAAAGGTCTTAAAACTTTAAAATCCTCTCTCTTTGTATCTAAAAAATAATAAATTGGAAATTCTGTCTGCCGATAAAAAGCAACCGAAAAAGAACTTGGGAATTATAAGCAATTGTTGGTTATTGGGTTAACAGAAGAATATTTCTAGCATATGAAATTATTTATATAAGAAACATTTAACTAGGAAAGAGCATTGGTGATAAACTAATAAAAATACATAATTAATACAGGCATTTGCAATTTGGAAATACAATACTCTATGCTCCACAGATGCTGAACAGCGCATCAAATGCAGTGGGATAATCAATCAATCAGAAACACAAAGAGCTTTATCAAGCAAATCGTTAATGTGGAAAATTCTTCCGACAGAGAAACTCGGAATGATAATAAGGATAATGCAGAGATAATGATCGCTTCCACATGGAACACACAGCTCAAGGCGATTCGAATGGGAAAAAAAAGAACCAATTTGTATGCGATGCGATGGGAAAATGCAACTGCAAACCACTTGAGCTGACTGCATTTTCGGGAAAAACGGGAAAATGCATCTCAAGTGGAATTGGACAAGTGTAGCGATCGCATTACACAAGGACTACGGCCAGAAATTAAAAACCAGTACCGGCTATCTCAATCAATCAATCGCCAATTTAAAATCGATTAACAGAAAAGTCAATGGGAAAAACGGCAAGGAAACCGGGTCTCTGCCGAAGACTCCTGACCGCCTTTGAGTTGAGATGTTGTTGAAATTTGAATGCCCCAAGCGAAATAGCCCCAAAAAAGCAGCACAACACGCAACTTCATCGCAGATCGAACATAATTACAAGCCTGGTGCGGAGAGGCCCCCAAAAACGGAATAGTCGGGTCGGGAATTCTTGAAGCGTCTTGAGATGGGTTCCCTCGATCCCCAAACTTTCCCCTCAACCCCCCAGTAAACCACTTCACTCTAATTCCGATTCCGAATCGGAATACGACGCCCACAAGATGACAAATGGTCGATGGCAACGCCATCCACAGATGGATAGATAGATACCATGGTACCTCAACTTGGTACCATAATATGGTATTGCCATGGGATCTCCGAATGGTTGATCCGAATGGCAGACAATGCCCTACGACGGAACCGTGGAGCCACAGAGCAGGTTCAATGACAGCCCCAGCCCGCGATAATCATCATCATCACATAGCCGGCACTGTGATAATTCATTAAAATTTTGTCGTTTCGCCCTCTTCACTCTGAATCTCTGAAAAAAAGTATCTTGAAAATCAGTCAAGGGGTTTGTCTATGGCGATTCCTCAAGAACTTTGATACAATAGTACCTTAAACGTAAATTATATCATTGGCACCCTAAGAATAAATTCTACTTTCCATGTTATGTTCTTAAATTCCATTATTTGGCTTAACTCTATCAATATCTGAAATAATTTAAAGGATCTTAGTACTTCCAAAAATTTTTTAGCCGCCTTTTGAAATCGGACCAAGTTCCCATGCCACCCAAAAAGATGTCTGCGAACTCCGAACTTTATTCTCGTCATTAGAAGAATGAGGAACGCCACTAGGGGCCAGTTCCCAAGTTCCTAAGTACTGCCTGCTGTGCATACTTAACTTAATGCCTGCAGATCGGAGTGCCGGCCCATAGATACACACACAGAGCTATAGCCTTATATAGGCGCATATAGTCGTATATATCGTTATGCCCTGCACATGTGCAGCAGTAATCAAAGATCTGTTTATTGTTTACAATGGCCGGCGGAACCATCAGCATCAGCATCACCACCACCACATCCCTACTCCCAGAATCCCCGATCATTTTTAGCTGGCCAGGCACGTGCCCCACCACCCTTTTGCCCCCGAAATCCCAAAAATCCAGCATCCCAAAAGTGCTGATTTGGATTTGGTTGGGCTTCCTTGGCATTCGATCGCACCACAATTTTGTTTTTAATTTATAGCAAAGCTGAAGCTGATACACAGAAAATAACATGTTCTTCTAGACCATAAGATTATAATCATTTCAATGGTCTTATTACTTTGGACTTCACAAAACATGCTCCTTTATATCATAGGTTACATTAATTTTTTGATCTTAATATTTTTAGATTAAAAAAAATTTCTGAATTTACTTGATACTCTTAGGTATAAACTTATTTTCAGTGCACTTTAAAAGAGGAGTGGAATGGAGGGTGAATAATGAGGCGGGAGTCTTGTTGCACTCAATAATGCTGTTTATGTTTTATAGACCGTTTATGGGGCGGAAATCCAGAACTTTTTGGGGATGTATGGATTTTTCTTTAGAGCTTTTAATAAAACTCTGGAAATATTAAAGAAATAGTACTATTTAACAAACTTCTTCTTCTGTTTCTCTTTCAGCTTGACATTATAATTCCTCAAATTTCGCAACTATTTCTGTTTGAATCCACAATTTCTTTATGCTTCGTTTATAACTCCTATGGTTCGGCATTAGGTCAACCGACTCGACTTCAACTCGTTTGAGTCTCACGCAATTTGCTTTGAACAATTGCTAAATTGACATTTGTTTGTGTGTGCCGGCATATGTGTCTTACTTGTTGCTCCAATTCAAAATAGCAGCAATAACTTATGGCGAATTTTGCCTAAGGAAATTTTTTCACCACGCTTCTGCTCTCTCCTCTGGTTTTTATAAAAAGTTTACATAGCGTACTATAAAGGGGAAAGTTTGCAACTCCGATCAAAAGTTTAACGCAATCAAACTAGTCGATTTCGGTTTTGAAAAGAAATATGGTATTATATCTTTAAGAACTAGAGCCACTAACTATTAACATAAGATATATCTAAATTTTTGTTAAAATAAAAGACAAACAAATTATAGGTTTAGGGGATAAGACCATTAATATTGAAATAATCTGAAGAAGCTTTGGGGTATCCCACAGTAGAAGCACTGTAAACACAATATAGTTTCTTACTTGAGTTTTATTTTTTTATTATTTTTTATTTTTATTTTTTGCCGCATGAAATTGGTAGGCAACCTACGATGATCGCCGATGGTTTTTAATTACATGGCAGCTCGCAGACGGTGCCTCTTAACCCCCCAAAGCCCCCAAAACTACGGGTTTGGCGACCACAACGGCAATTAACAATCTTTTGGCGGCGACAACACTTAACGGGACAGCATTTTGCCAAGTCGAACGAACGCATCGATTACCTGAACGGAGCTACGCACCTGAAGGCGTTGCTGAGGCAGGTGAAAATCGACATAAAAAAAAATTGGTTAAAAAAAATCGAAGAAAAAACTGAAAAAAAAATCAACAAAATCACAGGCGCAGCTACGCAGATTTTACGCAATTGGGGACAGCAGACAAAAAACAAAAACAAAACGGGAAACTGCCATGGACGGTTTTTCCAGCACTCCTCACTTGGGACATAAGCATATTTTATAACATATATGTATACCGAAAATTCCAAAAATTCAATAACTAAAGCAAAACCTTTGCCATCAATCAGCGGCTCTTGAAATATGGCAAAAATACCCGTACATCACGTATACGATCGCATCGAGAGTGGCTGACCCCGAAACCCCAACTACTTGTCTGCATCTGAATGAATGAAATGACAGCCAAAGAAGCCGGAGCAACAAAACTCAGCCAGGTAAACATTACAAAAAGGCATTTGCCAAAAATGTGAAACAAGATCAGGCCAAAATAAAAAGTTACCCGGCAAAAATTGGCGGAGAGAATCCGCTCCATAGAGGCCTTCAGAAGCCATGAATCTGTTTTGGCATTTTTTGGGCATCTGAAGGCTTTCAGTGCGAATCTTTACTTGTGGTGTCAATATTTGAGAAGATATCCAAATGTTACTTGAAGTCAAGTAAAACAAGCCGTAACTTATGTTAAAATAATCTCTTTCCGTAGAACTCAAATTAATAAATATTTAAATAATATGAATACAAACTAAGCTATATAAATAACATTAAAAACTAATTTTAATTTTTCTCTAAGGCTTATACATTTAAGTTGTTTTATCTATACCAGAAAAATAAAGTTCTTAGGGGAGGACGACCTTTTTCAAACTAAGAAACCAACTTATATCCGGCCTCCAATAGGCCAATTTTCATCGGTAATCAGAAAATTATGTAAAAACTTTTCACTTTTGACGAGGGAGACCCTGATCACCACGATCGAACGAAGCCTCCCCAGAACCCATTTCCATTCCTCGAGGGTTCTGTAGAAAATCACTTCCCAGGCGGATCAGCGATTGAGTGAATGATTGATGGTTGGATGGATGGCCAGGGCACATTATCTCGGATCTCACATATCATCTAGCCCCCGCCCCCGTAAACCTAATCAGATTAGCTGGATGTCATAACCCGGCGTGGTTATAGTATGTATGGGCATAGTTATAGGTATAGCTTTTCACTTACCTGTTCTCACTACACCTGTGGCTAAAATGATGATGATAATGCTATTGACGATGAAGGACGGAGGCTGGGGCGATGCAACAATTGCGGTTGCATGTTGACCGGAAGTTTTGGCTGGCCGCAAGGCAGGATATGGATATCGCTGGGTGTCGGGCTCTTGAGTTTATCGTGTATATTATTCCCTTGCCAAAAGAGAGCCAAAAAGAGAGTGCGAGAGGGCTTTGGCCCCGAGTGTTGGCCAATTTTCACACGCTTTCACTTGAACAAAAACTCAAAAAACTCAAGAAATAACAAAAACACTCGGCCACTATTTGTTTTTCTCCACCATCATTCAGGTTTGCACTCGCGATTTAGTTGGTTTTTGTTTTTGTCTATCACCAAAAACAGGCAATAGCATCCAGCAACAAGTGATTTGGGCCCAGAAAGGCAAACAAAGTGGCAAAGACACACGCGCACGTCAACAAAAAACAATTGTGTGGCAACGGCGCAAACGCAAACGCAAACGCAAATGCAAATGCAAACAAAGTCAAAGTCGCTTTAAAATCGAAAACAAACCGGCAGCAAACCGACACCGCACGTCCGTTCGCTTTCGAGAGTTAAAAACGTCTGAGAATTTCAATTGAGCGAATCTTGTTTTGAATTAGTTGCCCCTGGCTTCCGGCAGGCGGCGCTGCTGGTAAGTGATCGCCAGGCGCCCTCTAGTAGGCCAAACATGCAGCATTTTGCCGGTTCATTCAATCTCTTATCAATAATTAATATGTTTTTCATTCTAAACTCTGCTAATGTAAAATCATTATCTATGTTTTGTTTTCCGGCTAATAATTTTATGTTTGTATGCTTTAGTTTTTTAAAAAGACATTGAAAAGCTGCTGTAAAATATATCGATAGCCTTAACAACCGATAACCTATTCTTAGCCATCTAGCAAAAGTTTAGGGAACTACTAAACGATCTCAATCAAAATAAACAACGTGTAAATAATTAACCTAAACTTAATTATTTTAGAAAATACAACCTCTACAAATTTAAAAAAACACACATTCTTTCATACATAATATATGCAATATTTAAATAATCAATATTCAATTTTCATATACTGTTTAGCTTGTTTTACAACCATCTAGAAATTGGATGATGTCACGGCTGTGGCAGACTTACATCGTTAAAATTCCCAAGTGCTTATTCAGCACAAAGATGGTATAAATTGCGCACACGACTTTCTTCACTCAGTAGTAACCAAAAGGATTAGAGACGCTTGTACCCACAAGTGGCTTTGGTCTTTTGCCATTTTTTTGTTTAAGCCGAAAATAAAATGAACATAAATTGTTTTAATAAAAAAAAGGTTTATTTTGCCATAATGAATAAAACCAGTTAGGTGCCATTAGTTCTACGGACATGGATATTATCTTGTCTGCTCTCTAGCCCTAGTTTTGGTAACATATTGGAGGAGAGGAGATCAATCTGCCTGGTATTGTTTACGGATATTCGGCTACATGTAAAAACACTTAACTAAATTCGGAGACGAGCAAGAGCTAAGTATGTATGTAATATCTGCAGATAGATACATTGATATACGAATAAGTACTTAAGGCTAGCAAGCTACTTATCGACTAGGTATTGAACTAAAGTATAGACAAAAAAAAATGATGGGAGTAGGGGTAGGGTATTGGTACACTCAAGACTAGACTATACATAGGGTCTAAATGGTAAATGGTAAATGGGGCCTTTGGTTTAGGTGGTTACATGTAAGTGTTGTTCAAGTGTGACTAGTATTCGTTTAGAGTTGGCTTATGAGTAGATCGGCTACAATTACGATTGTTGTCATGGCATGGAGCAGGATCGAGCAATATATATGCAGTATATATATATGTATATTTCAATTGCTTGGCTGAGCGGGAGCTGGAGGAGCTGAAACTGGGGTCTGTTGTCTGCGCGGTCAAGCGACTATATCGCTGCCGGGATTGTAGCCAAAGTAGTTGAGGTTGAACTCGTCGCTGAAGAGCACCTCCTCCTCGGAGGGTTCCACATGGTGCGACATCTGGATGCCCAGCTCCATGGGATCGATTTCGGTGATGTAGTACTGCGAGTTGCCGCTGCCGCTGCCCATGTGGCCGCTGCCGCCCAAATGGTTGTTGCTGCCGCCGCCCAAGTTGCCGTGTTGCTGCCGCAGGACACTTTCCGTGACCACCACATCCTTGTGAATGGGATTCAGATAGTCTTCTGGTCAGAAATAAGAGAGAAACATTATTATTTTGAATAATTTTGGGATGATATTAAGGGTTTGCCAACAAAAGGCATAGTAAACACAAATATCTCCGTATTGAATTCAAAATTTCGTATTTAATATGCATGTTTAACTGCATAATTTGATTTGAAAATATTTTAATTTAGGTGGAAAATATTAGATACGTAAGTGATATTTATTTTAAGCAGGGATAGTAAATAAATAAAAGGAATGACTAAACGCAAAACGTTTAAAACCAAAAAGTTCAGTGGGCGATAATTCAATTAAAAAATACAATTTTATTTATGGTTCCTGGAACTAAGCATTTAATTTCACATTGAAACCAAAGATTACAATTCTTAAATTATATAAATTTATTAAAGAAAAGGTATTTAAATGGATTGAAATCAAAGCGAAAAAATTTTAATTGACACTAAAAAAATGGATTAACTACTTATCATTGTACATAAACTAATAAACAATTTTTGGATTTAAGCGACTTTAGTTGGCAAGTGTTAATAATAACTTCTTAAAATTATTTCCTCACCATTGTCCAGCAGGACATCGTGGTAAGTGCTAATGATGGAGTTGACCGACTGCACCTCCACCTCGCGATGGATTCCATTTAGTATTTGACCCGCCGTCTTTCGCAGCTCATCGTCGCTCAGCAGATCGTTGAAGGGCAACAGTCTTTGGTGGTGATGCTGGTGGTTGTGGTGGTTCTGGTGGTGCTGATGGGTGGCCTCGCTGCCACCACCGCCGCCTGAGCCACTGGACGACTGCATCATTTCCTGGGTGAGAGTGGCCGCTGCCACCGCCGCTTCATCGTACAGGCAACTGCTGGCCTGTGTGGCATGTTGCTGCTGCTGTTGCGGCGAGTGTTGCTGCTGATGCTGTTGCTGTTGCTGCTGCTGCTGGTGTTGCTGCTGCAACTGCTGCTGCTGCTGGTGCTGCTGTATGCGCTCTCGGTTGATCGACTCCATTTTAAAGAACAAGTCCAGACGCTGCTTCTTCTGCAATTTAAATGATATTATTACAAGGTTGTTCAAAGGGCTTAAAGTCAATAGTACTCACATGCTCCCAGGCCAGGACATTCTCCGCCGAATCTCCGCTGGAAATGGCCCACAGGTGACCGGCTCCTTGGGGCGCCTTTACGCCCTTGCGAAAATGTGGGTTAATCGAGAGATTGTGTCGAACCGAGTTCTTCCAGCGGTCATCATTGGATTTGTAGTAGGGAAAGCGATCGCTAAAATGTTGAGAAGAAAAGGGGACTTCAATAGGGTTTTTAAAAAAATATAATAAGCCTTCCTTATAGTTTATGAAATTAAAAAACTAGATAGCCAAATAATATTTTTTCTTCTATTTAGTAAATTTAGATATAAAGAAGTCCCTTTTGGTATTGGCCCTTTTGAGTGCGCACTCACCACCACTGGCCAGTTGGCCAGCTGACCAATTGCAATTAAAGTTTCAGCCCCTTTTTCGACCAGCCAATCCGGAACGGAAACGAGGCAATTTCCATGAAAACACGTCATCGCACAGCACTGCGGCAACCCATACAAGTCCGTAGAATACCCAAATGGGGTATACCATATACCATATACCTTATAGCGCATAGCGTATACGGACATGGACATGGACATGGACATGGACACGGACATGGAAAACGGAAAAGGACATGGACAGGGACACTGGCACAAATTATGCGTCGTTTCTTTCCTTTTTTCCCTGGTCTCTCTGGCTCGTTTTTATTTGCCAGTCAGTCACGAACAGGCGATTTCGGAAGGTGGATGGATGGTAAAAAAAAAAAAATATAAAAAAAAATAGGAAAAAATGGAGTATGCCCCATGTCTAGCAGGTGGAAGAGCCCGCATTCAGCCCACTACTACCAGCTATACCACCACTTTTCAGATGTAAAGAGGAAACAACGACGACCGGAAAGGACATCGCGTGCCAGGATTCTTCGCTGGGTTTCTGCTTTTGGGTGGGGTTTTTGGCGGACAACAAAATGGAAAGTATTTCAAATTACGACACACAGAGTATTGGAGTGGGTGGGCGGCACGCGCCGAGGTGGAAAAACAACCCCCGAATGGGTCAGGCTATGTCATTGGTTAACTGCCACTGCCCCCCCGGGGGGTTTTTGCCACCACTCTCCACCATTTTCTACGCCCACATTTCAGCTCGAAAGCAATCCAAAAAATTTCAGCACGCGAGCCAGAAAAAAGAGGAGTTTCGGGAGCCTTCTACCCCCACCATTTCTTTTGCTTTTCCGTATTTTCCTTTTCGGATTTTCCCTCTTTCGGGAGAGAAATGACGACTCATAAATGGAGAAATGAACTGAAATATGGAAATCTACGGTGTTTTAACCCCCCCAATACCTATGAAGTCCTTAATGACCCCCCCCCGCAATGTTCTGATAACTGCGATATGTGGGGGATGTGTGGATCCACCTTTTCGAGTCCGGGATATATATGGACTCTCGCGGGGATTTGGCACGCAGCCCGTCATGACGCATCAAGCCATGATATGGCACTTGAAATTGCCTTCGCCGGAGTTGGGATCCAATATCCCAATGAATGAAATCAACTCCATTTGCCGGTGACTTGGCTGGTTTTTTCTTTTGATGGTAGGAGTTGAGTTGGGACAATGATAGTTGAGTTTCCCAAAAGGGAAGAGGGGTTTTACATGAGTTCCAGACATCTCGAAGGTTTTAGTAAATTACCGAAAGTATGTCATTAAATCTCGTATTTTATCTCTTCAAATTTGTTTTGTTTTAATTGTTTCTAATAAATATTTATTGGCATTAAGTATATAAGTTCTAAAGAACTTAAGACAACTTAAAAAGGAATTATTCTATGGCTCTATTGTGTTCCATATATATAAATAAATATCATTAGTCATAGTAAACATTTTACTACACCAATATCAAGCATCTTGTTGAATCAAATACTTTGGACTTGCTTTGCCTAACTTAAAGCATTTTCTTCAAAGTCTTAGGACTTGTGTATCGTAAAAGGTAATGACAAGCTCTGAACTCCCCCAAGACCTCTCTACTTCTCGGTTCGCCGCATGCACTTGTAAATTTCAAAATATTAAGTCAGCCATTGATAGTCCGGATGGGATAGTTTATGTTTATGGGCGCTGCATGACTGTCTGGTCTTAATCATGCACCCAACCAATCGATAGCACATCTTTATATACATAAATATATATAGCCAGCTATCCATCTGGTGGAAAAGTTAAATTATATATGCAAGTACAAGTGTGTATATCATGTTTTGTCTGCCGCACTTGTCGAATTGTCAACGTGGCTTCAAGCACGTAGTTCTCCACTTGAAGGGGGATTACTTTGCGGGGGTGAAAACCACCCACTTTGTAGGTGGTTGTATGGCTGGAGCTCCTGAGTGGCTTCGTTGGCTTTGGTAAAAATCAAATACCCGCTATCAGCGTCGTCATCGTTGTCAATGAATTTGACTGACTGACTTTGCCTCGTATTTGAATTCAGGTGACTACAAAAAAAAAAAAAATGAAGAGAAGGGCAGGTGAGTTCTGCTATGAAATTGTCGAAATACACGGAATGCCCGCCCCACTTTTTACTCATTCAGTTCGTTAATAATAACTATATCATGTACTATACATCCGCTTTAAGTTATATATGTTTAAGGCATAGTATTGCAGTTATTAATCACATGAGATGAGGAAAGGTCCTTAAGCACACATAATTTATATTGTTTTTTTCCTTTTCTGTATAGCTTTATCAGAGTTTTTACTCTTTAATGCAAATAGAAAATAATTCGTAAGTACGATATTGAAAAAATTCTAAGTAAGTGAAATATGTAGAAATTAGGAAACTAAACTTTCTAGATAAACAAAGCAATATTCAGTAGTTGGCAAATGCGGGTTCCCACACATATTATAGCTTTTTAAAGTTTTTATATACAAAAGTTCAATTTAAAAAGTGTTCATGGCTTCTACCAGTGGCTGTCCAGCCCTGATGAGGAATTCTATGTAATTGACTATCCAATCCAAGCCCATTCCAGTCGCCTCGCCTCCAAGGCAGCCATTCCGGGCCGTGATGAGGTCTGATAGGCTGCGATGGTCGCTCGGACTAGTTGGTTGGCTCGGGGGCTTTGGAGGCTCGGAGGGCCACTAGCTACAGGCTAGAGGCTTAAAGACCCGGAGGCCCAAAGGCCCAAATGGGCCGGGCCGTGTCTGGAAGTGCCTGGCACGCAAGCCACCTCAAACACACTCTGGCGCTTCATTTTTTTTGACATGGCAGCAAGGACCGGGCCACCAGACTGGGCAACTACTTCTGGCCCCGGATCCGTATTCCGTATTTATATAAAAATATATACAAATACATCTATATATATATATGCGAATTTATAGTATATATCTGTACGGCTCTGGGGCCCTCACATATATTTATTGCACTGCGCTAGTCAGTTCATAAATTGTTGCGGCTCGTTGGCTCTCCCCGGCCAATAAAAGAAATTGCTTGGATTTATGGCCAGGAGGAGAGTCGAAAGTAGAAGTTGCCTCATTTCGGTTGTGCAAAATGAAAAACTTTTTAATGGCAATTGCCAATTTTTTCGGCTTTTTTATATTTTTTTTTTGTACTCGCTGGGCGTAACTGTGGCCGGCCACGCCCCCACCCAAAAATAAGAAATAAAACACTGTAAATCGAAAGCCAAAGTTATCCCAAGAACATCGGACTCTATCTTGGTTGGCAGTTTGTTAAGCCAAGAAACAATGGGGTTTTTCATTGGGGGAGGAAAGTCCTTGGTGGCGGGAAAAAAATCTTTAGGCTTTCTACAAACAATAAGTCGTAAAGGACAAAATCAAAATTAACCTTGATAGTTCTTTAACATTTCATCAAAAAGAAAAGCCATACTTATCTTTAGTTGAGATACTTATGGGTTTTGAGTAGATTTATAAAGGAAGTTGAACAGGTTTTTCAGTAAGGCCTTAAATAATATATTTTAATAATAAAATATATATTATTTAAAGATAGATAGATAAATTCTACATTTTTTAGAGCTCGTCTGCTGTTTAAAATTGGAATACATTTTGGGATATTTAAGTGCATACGTTCGGGTGTCCTTAAAAAACTAAGAAATGCATTTTACATGTCAGAGGGTTATCTCTTATCTTTATCACCCATAAATTTTGATAGTTATCCTAGTTGCGGTTGTCGAAGGGGCAGAATGAGGGGATCCTGCCACATGTCCTGGCCGATCAAGCATGATCCGCATCCCATAAACACTCAATATGCATTGGAAATTGACCGGAAGGAGAGGCGGGGGTGTAGCAACCCCCGCTTAACCCACTTAACCCCTTAACCCGAACTCGAACGCGGGCCCAGAACCAGGTAATTGCTCTCTAGCATTTGGGCATGGGCATCGAAATGGGCATGGGCATGGGCATGGGCACGTCAAACACCTGATCCCCGGGATGCAATGATGCATGTAAAAGGTGTAGAAAAGCCGGAAGGACCCCGACTTGCGCCTCCAACCCTCGCAATTAATAATTATTGTGAGCAGTGGAAATTTCATGGGCAATTGCCAGGGCAAAACGATTAGGGATTGGGCTGGTAGGTGGGTTTTTAGAAGTCGCGTGGGCGAGCAAAGTTCCGTAAATTGCCATTGGAAAAGCGAGGGGTTTTTCGATGGTCTGATGATGGGTGAGAACCCTGCGCAGGCGCCATTTTTGCCTTGACTGCACGAGGACACGGCCCTGGGACACCCACATTCACCCACTCCCAACAAAAAAAAATACCCCCCTATACTGGGAGCCACAAAGTAAATTTGTGAATGGTTAATGAAAAGTTCCCCAAACTACAAGCCCAACTGAAACGAAACTTCTTGGACGGTCGGTTCATTACATTAAATGCAGGGGAGGTGCGCAGGTGATGGGCAAATGTCATAAATTATTTGCCTACCCATACCTCAAATGGGGTGGTTTTATATGTAAATTTATATAGGATATTTACACGCAACATTTTCGGCTGCGGCTTCAAATATTTACACTGATTCCGTAGCCCCCAAAACAAAAAATATCAGGTGCGGAGTTCAAGGGGGGGCGGCCGAATGCCAAATTAATGAACCTTGAAAAATGTGTTAAAAGTTTTCGTTTTCTTCGTTTACGATTCTCGTCGAATTGACATTTTCCAACTTAACTTGGCCCGGAATGGTATGGGGAAAAATATGACGGCGGAAAAGTGGGTGGTCGGCGAAAAGTAGGTAATGACAAAATCCAAAACTTAGGATGGCTAGAAAAGGGTAGTCAATAAAATATGTCTATAAAGTTTGGCTCTTAACAGATAACTGGTTTAGTTGAGAATTAATTCAAGTTGTTATTTCAAATTCCGAGTGTTTTAATAGTTCAATAGGATGAAATCAATTGTTTCTATATGGAAAATTTAAAAATAATTAGGTCTATGAAATTAGCATCTTTTGTTTCAGCCATTTTACGGATTTTTTGTTTAGTTTAGTGTCTATAGGTACATCATTTGAAGCAGTTTTATCAAATTGAAAAATGCTTCAAACTGAGACAGTTTTAAGTGTGATGCAATTTTTTTTATTGATTGTTAGCAGCGGAAGTGGTTACATTTTGAACGAAAAAGGGTCCATAAAAGTGTTTAAAATCATAAAAAAAATCTTCTTCTAACAACATAGTTAAAACAATTATGTAAAATATTTGTATCACTTTGTAAGGTAAATCAAATGTATTTAACAATTGATCTAAGCTTGAAACAGAAACTAAATAAACATTATTATAATAATGGCTTTTCAACGACAAAGATTACTTTTTCTGAGTTACAGATGTTATTTTTATAAACCAATAACCTATCAGTTTTAAGATAAATAATCTTTTCAGTTATACATATATGATTATTATTAAATAAATGAAACAGGGAATATTCCAACACAATTTTAGCTATAGATATATTTTTTTTGGACCACCAATAGTCAATCCTTACATACGGATAATGTCCCAATTAAAGGACCCCCAGCAAAATCTTATAAATAAATAATGCCAGCTTAGTGTAAACAACTTGTTGAACAACCCGCAAATAGTTTGTGTTACAACATTTTCGTTTTTCGCCTTATATGTGAGGACGGCAAGGAAAATGCAATTTTCCAGCCCATAAATTTGTGTGAGCTGCTAACTTTTGGCACTTTCATTGTTGCCTCTTGTTGGTGTTGCACACTGTGTTGTTTGGTTAACAACCGAGGAGCAACAACGGAAAATAACACAAGAAAATGTTCGAGGAACGTGGAAATCAAATGGCCAACGGGAATGCCCAAGAAAAATGCTTAAGATTTGTTTAATTGCATCCGGCTGGCGCTTTTTTGCCCTCAACAATAATAAAAGGAAAACACTCTACAAAATGGCGTCCATCAAAGTGGGTGGAGGGGTGGTTTAGTGGGTGGCTGGGTGGTTGGGTGGGTAGTACTTACGATATCCATTGGTATATGCCCGACACAGTCAGCTCACCCTTGTCCTCGAGGGCGTATTCGATGAGCTCCGTGTAGGTGAACGGTGGTTTCTTTGGCCTGCTTGTTTTGCGGTGGTTGGTTTCGGATTTCAGCCCGGTGGGTGGGTGTATGTGGGTGGGTGGTTCAGTGGTTCGGCGATTGGGCGAACCGATGGTGAGGGGAATCCGTCAATTCGTCGGTGGCATCGATTGGAGGACGGCGGCAAAATCAAATGGTAAACGCACAAATCGGGGAAAAGTTTCACAAAAAATTAGAAAATATCTCGAAAATTGATGTATTTAAACGGATTATGGTATCTTTCTAGATTTATACGTTTTTAAAGGGTTCAAATAAATTTTAATAAATATATTAGCGGTTTTTTAATAATGTAATGCTTTTAGTATGCAGCTCTTTCTATACTGCTTAGCATTTCGTTTTAACATTAAAACAAGATAAATATTATCATTAGTTATGACTTGGAGCCTACATTTCTTATACAAATGCAAGAAATTACCACAATAATAACAATCACAAAAACCATATGTGCTTCGCGCATATAAATTTGAAATGTCTAAACTGGAAAAACGATATTTTTGAAACTATCATTTTAAAATTTTATATATACACAAAAAAATAATAAAAACATTAACACTTTCAACTGACGCAGTAAAGTTTGAACTTCTATCTCTTAAATTAACATTTAAGATTTCCAATCTTGCTGATATTATTGTTTCATTAAGAATATATTCATATCAATTTATATTTTTGAGAACAGCAGACTGTTATGCATATCTTTTTGATACTGTTTACTAATCAACAACAAACAATCTAGTTATCAAAAAAAGTAAATAGTGGAGGTTGAACTTGTCTCTTTAATCATTACATAAAAATTCAGAACTTTTTTAGAAAATATACAGTTTTGATATTATTGGCTGAATAAAAAGGTATCAAAACAGGCTATGAGGAACAATCGATATTTTCAATAAAATAGGTGTATAAACTGTATTTTTAAGATACTATACTATACTAACCAACGACAAATAATTTAGTTTTAGTTTTGGATAATAGAAAAGATTTAAAAACTTGCGACCATTATATTGAAAACACTTTCGAAAACTAAACTGTATACACCATATATTCTTGATACTATTCACTAATCAAATAATCTAGTCACCTGAGCAAGAAAACAAGATTGAACTTGGGGTCTTCGTTCGTTACTCACTAACTTCTATTGCAAATATGTCTTATTGATATTATTGCTTGTAAAAATAATATGAAAACGATATAATAAATAACAGAAGTGCATCAATTATCAAAAACAAACAATCTGGCTATCTAAGTACAAATAAGACCTGCGAATATCACAGGGATACCAAGGGATTTTTCGTATTTCCGCTGTACTCACGCCTTGCAAGATGTGTCCTCGACGACGACGTGCTCGGCGACGATCATGTCGTTGCCGTCCAGCTCCGAGGTGACCTCCATGACCAGCTCCTCGAACTTCCGTCCCGTCTTGGTGGTGCCCACTCCGGCTGTGGGTGAACCAGAACAGCCTCCTGCCCCACCACTCGTTGGCATCGCCGCACTGGAGCAGCTCTTGGGCGATCTGGCCCGTTGATCCATCAGCCCCGAGCCCAGGGAATGATTCGAGGTCGTGGCAGATGCGGCGGATAGGACGGAGGCGGATGTGGGCGAGGCGGAACTGCAGGGTGAGGTGCTGATCGCCACCGACGTCGGGGGAGGCGGATGGGGAGGAGCACTGCCCTCCGGCAGATTGACCGCCTGTCCGTGGACCTGATTGTGCGGCGACAGGTGCGGGAACTCGTCGAACTTGAAGTTCAGCAGCCAGGACAGGTTCTTATCCTCGAAATCCGCCTCGGTGGCTTCATTGCCACCACTTGCCGAACCGGATGAGGTGCGTCGACCCGCCGACAATATCCGCTGCTTCTGTGGCACCAGAAAATTCTGATTTTGATTTGGATTCTGGCCAGGATTCTGGCTGTGCTGCGTCGAATTCTGTGATGCTGATGATGCTGATGACGATGATGTGGGTGGCGGCGGCGGCAGAGTGGCATTCAATTGACCCAACTCCGTTTGCAGACCGGAGTTATAGCGATGATCCAGCTCCAAGAGCTCGCCACCCGTCCAGCCCCCATTGTCCTCGAGCGGAGCACTCGATGGGGGGCAATGGGAGTAGGCGGCGGCGGGCACCAGTAGACTGCTATCGTAGGCGAAGAGATCGTTGATGAAGGAGGCCGAGGATTGGGATTGGGCGGGTGCAGCGTGCGTGGGATTCGGATTGCTGGGTGGCTGTTCCAGCTGCAGATGGAACTGCAGATCGCCGGCATCGTAGTCCAGGTGGCGCTTCTTCCACGGATTCGATTCGATGGGCTCGTAATCCTGACCCAATGCCAGATCCTCCTGATCGTCGTACTTGCGCTTCAGGAAGCTATAATCGCCGGTTAGATTACCATTGCTATTATTTTGATTGGTGGTGTTGCTATTGTTGTTGTTGTTATTGCTGGGATTCGATGTGGGGCTGGATGCACTGCCCGTGCCATTGACGGGCATGTTGACAATCATGATGTCCTGACTGTCTCAATTTCAATCACGTAAGCCAAACAAAACACACAACGCACACTGGGCGGAAGAAAGGGCAACAAGGCACGGGAAAAAAATTGACGTGTATTGTGTGGAAGGATAATGGTTAGTTTTTTTTTTTTATTTATATATATTTTTTTTTATTTTTCTTGAGCCTAGTGAGGAGAGGGAACTGGGGAGTTGATTGGTCCGACCTGGCTAACCGACTCGCGCTGCGACTGGCCACGGAATGCGATGGGCCGCCAGGAGTTGAGACCAACTTGGCCGAGCCGAGCTGAGCTGAGCTGCGCCTGCGCCCTCCTCCACATCCACCACCCCGGACACTCAGTCATGCACATAGGCGGTACGTCTGCGGGGCGATGGAGAGAGGACCCTTACCCCTACCAGCACCCATACCCACACACTCATACCCCCACCCGAACCCAAGGCACCTCCTTCCAATCCAATCGAACTCAGGGTCCAGGCAGTGATGGCACAGGTACAAGTTGCTGTACCTTCAGCAACGATAAGAACAATGAAAATCGAATAAAAGTACTTTTTCAAAACCCATTTGACCAATAAATATCTTTGGTCAAATAATAGTTAAGTGTCAATAAAATAGTGAGACCCACCCAACTGTCAATTTGACAAATCAAATAGTTACTCTCACAAGAAGCCACACAACCTACAATTTTGTTGAAGTGTTACCACCTTTTTTTACACCTTTTATAAGGTACCTATTAGTAAAATTTCCAATAGCATTTTTTGTGCGTTTTAGCCGAGTATATTTTAATATAATTCTCATGGAATCAAGATATAATAGACATCGAATCTGAATTGTATAATTAAACAATCATATTCTTAAAATATCATTGGCGCTAGTCCAGACTGCTATAAATATATATTATATGACCGGACTGTGTTTTAGATATTGCTTTGAAAAAAAAAAAATATATATAGTTTTAATCCATCCGATACCTTTTTTTTCATCACCTACAGGTTCCGCGGTTTCGGTTTAAGGCGAGTACCTGCGGATTTCGTTTCATTATCTACTCCTATAAGTTGTCAAATTTAAAATAAGTCATGGCAACCTATAGATTGCGAACAAACAACTATGTTCTTAAATTTAAAATAAATTTATATATATCTAAATCTCATTCTGATTAAATCATTTAAATATAGCTTAGAAACCAGCGAAAATCTTTACATATTCTTAATATAAAACGTGGGCTAAGCTGTCAAACATCATGTATTATATTGTACCTGGGTTGGATGTTGAAAAGTACCTGTGAGTACACCATCTTGACACTTGCCACCACTGAGTCCAGGTCATGTGCCGCTGGTTCTGCTTGGTCGCTCGATTCGGCCATAATCGAACATGTGCGCCGAGCTGTCCGTTAGCCAATTTCGCGCTGACAGGGGGCAGGGGGTGATAGGCTCTGGGTTCTGGGTTCTGGGTGCAGGGTGCAGGGTTCAGAGTGCAGGGTGCAGCCATTCAAGCGTCTAATCGACGACGCTCTTATGCACTGCATGTACTATACGCTATGTACCCTGTACCCTATAGTCTATGTACCCTTTTCTGGTTCCAGCACAGGTGTTGCACCGGCTGGTTTTCAGGGACTATAACTCCACCTGGACAACTAAGACTCAAGAAAACCTAAAGTAATTGCATTCTTCATTAAAAAAATAAAGGTTATATAATAAAATAAATACTCTTAAGTGAATTATTTGTAAAGTACAAGACATGCAATAGTATTCTGAAATAAAAACTGAGGTATACTTTCATGGCGATTCAAATAGTATTTTTGCGATCTAAAAAATAAAAAAAAAGGTCAGAATGAGGAATGTCACACCTCGTTAAGCTCATAGTTAAGTTTTCAATACTATGGCTTTCAAATCTGAATATTTTTATTTTTGCAATTTTTTTTCATAACAAAGAGTAATTCCTTTAAAAAATACAAAAATTGGTCAAAAAATAAATGTTCCTGTAAATGATTGGGATCGTGAGCATTGGTAGCAAGCTGCTCAAAGCAGTCGGTCTTTTGGCTTTTAAGTGATGCGGATCGCAAACCTGGAAATTTTTAATTTTTGCCATTTTTCGCAAAAAAGGTTGATGTAACCCCTTACAAAAAATGCGAAAGTTGGCCAAAAAATGAATTTTCTCTAAAGTGACGCGGATCGTTAGCATATGTAGCAAGTTGCTCAGAACAGTCGGTCTTTTTGCTGTACGCCTTGATTTGGCCGAACTACGATTATAAAACCGCAAGAAAACAGAGTACTTTTGACTAAAATGTGAATCCCATTTTTACGCCTTAAAATATTAGTTTTTTGGATGCTATATTATAAATAAAGGTCCCAGTAAGGAATGCCATACCTCGTTGGACTCGTAGTTTAATTTCCAATCCATTGGCATTCAAACCTAGAAATTTTTAATTTTTGCCATTTCTCGCAAAAATGGATGATGATAACCCCTTACAAAAAATGCGAAAGTTGGCCAAAAAATGAATTTTCTCTAAAGTGATGCGGATCGTTAGCATATGTAGCAAGCTGCTCAAAACAGTCAGTCTTTTAGCTGTGCGCCTTGATTTGGCAAAGCTATGATTAAAAAACCGCTAAGAAATGAAAATAAGGAACGCTTCACCTCGTTTAACTCTTAATAAAACTTGTAACCGATTGGCATTCAGATCTTGAAATATGTAAATTAACTCACTTTTAGCAAGAAATAAATGCATAAAGAAATGAAAAGAAATATTTTTCTTAAATCAGTCAAGAAGTGTTTGGAATTTATGGCTTAGCTTGTTGGTCAAACATACGTTTTTTTAATTGTCCGGCAAATAGGTCAATAAATAATGGTCTAAATATGTGAAACTTAACCCAGTTGGATGCCATTTAATTTATTTATTTTTTAATTTGTTTAATTTTCCCAGTTAAAACATTAAAGTTTAATGACTTTACACAGAAGAGAGACATTAGCACTTCGGATTCTCGTTTATTTAATTCCATTGATCACTGGTTGAATGAATGTTTGACATATCGGCATGCATGATAATATGTATGGATGAATATGAGTGGGTGAGTGTTTTCATTTTGGGTGGCTAAATGCATTTGCTTAGTACAATATTATTCAAATCCTACTCAGTACAATTTTGTTTGACAAAATGGTGTGATTAGTATTTTTCCCCGTTTATCGGCCTGTTATTCTGATGTCTTCGAGTATCGTTAATTAAGGCTAATATTATTTATTATTTTTCTTTTGTTTTGGTTTCCTATCGAGCTTTAGTTCAACTAGATCGATCGACAGACTTCAATATGACTTGACTTTTAAACGTTAGTAAGGAAACATTCGCATTTCTTTTCTTTACAGGATATTTTATGATCTTGTGAACTGACAATTGCGTACGCATAAGTTAAACCTTTTGATGTGAAAATTGGAAATAGCTTTTCTACTAGTTCAGTTGGCCAGGAAAAAGCTTTTTGAAAATGTATGATGAAGCAGCTTCACTTTCGTCTACTCTAGTTTCTTGCACTATCCGCTGCGTTTTGGAATAAAACTTATTCATTCGACTGTTTGTGGTATTTCCCTTTATATATATTTATATTTGTATTTCTGCTTTGCTGACCTTTCTTTAATGTGTGAGTTAATGTTAAGATAAAGCTTAGCGAAATGTTCAAGTTATTTCTGAGCTGGGAAATGTGTAAGGCAGCAGCTTTTCTGGTTTTTCCTAGTACTTTCTTTATCTCTTCTCTATCTTCCTCTCTGTCTCCCTTTGCCGCTTTTTTATCTCGCTCTATTTCGTGTGTATGACTTGTTAACTTATTTTCATCGCCGCATGTGTCATTCTTATTGATTCCCGGTTCCCAATCCTTAATCCAAACCATCGTCCACGAAATCGGCGGAGCCCTTCTTAGTTTTTGGCTCGCTCGGCTGTTCGGATTTTTCCTCCGCTTGGGCAAAAGCAGCTCCCAAATCTCCACCAGGCACGAACTTCTTGATCAGGTTGAAGATCTTTGGATTTGATACGTACTTAGAGATATTGCCCGGGTTGCTGAGAATGTCCTATGGAAATAATTATCATAAACATTTAAATATTTAAAAACAATAAAAATATTGTAAGCAATAGCTGGACTTTACAGTTTTGCTTGCTGAAATATATGAAATGGGAGGAGGCCCTGACTATATTTATAATTTAAAAAATCGTACCTGCATAGCGGCTGCCACCTCGGGATCCTTCATGGCACCCATCAGATCGGCCATGTCTACGCCGCCGGGCATGCCGGGCATGCCTGGCATGCCACCACCGCCAGCTGCGCCGGGAAATCCGCCAGGGAAGCCACCGGGAAAGCCGCCCGGGAATCCCCCAGGAAATCCTCCGGCTGATCCACCACCACCGGAGCTGGCGCTCTGCTTGGCCTGCTCCTTGCGGGCGCGCCTCTGGGCCCGCTGACGTTCCTTGATCTTGCGCTCGGCCTGGCGACGCTCCTGCTTCACGCGATGCTGTTCGATCTTCTTGGCATTCGGGGTGACCTCCTTGAGCCACTCGTCCGTCTCCTCGTCAAAGTCCAGCTTGCATGCCTGCCTCAGATCCTTGGCAGCCAGTTCGAAGTCACCGAGCAGGCGACGGGCACGTCCCCTAAACTTGTAAGCAGCCGCCGAATCGCAGTTGAGCTCTAACGCCTTGTCGCAGTCGCGGATGCAGGCATTGGGCTTCTTTAGCTTGAGGAAGGCCTGGCCACGCTTGGCGTGGAACAGGGCATTTCCCGGATTCAGTTCGATGGCCTTGGTGTAGAAGGCGATGGCCTCGTCGAACTTCTGCTGGCCGTAGGCGGAGGCTGCCTGGGCACGCAAATCGCCCGCCTGGTCCACCTCCTCCTCGGTGGGCTCCTTGGCGGAGTCGCCCATCGGCTGGGCGGGATCGCTGTCCGCCTCGATGACACCTGCAAATAGGGGATGAAATGTTTATTAATCGGAATCCTAATCACTTTTGCTTTAATCTTCGGTCTTCTTTATACAAGTTGTGTGTTTAGTTATATTTTCTTATTTACAAAATTCAAGATTTCTGCTTGTTTTCTAAAGGGTTTTAAATGTTTAAGTAAAATAAATAGTACCAATTCCATTAAAATAATTGTTTCATTCCTATATTCCTATTTATTAGTTTAAAAAATCGTTTACTTATTTTTTAGTGGCTTTTTATGAACAAATAAATTAAATAATAACAATTGCATATATGCACATAACAATTTTTGTATTCTTATAATAAAAAAAAAGCCTAGTTTCCTTTTTCTTTTGGTGAAATGTCTACAAAATGGATTTTTATTTTTAAATAAAACTAATAGTAGTTTATATATTAAATTTTGGTTGTGTTTTTGCAATTGTTTTATAGCTATAACTCTAGTTAAAACAGAATGGTAATTTTGTTTCGGTCTATAAAAATAAGTAAATTAATATATACAACAATCGTTTTAACGAAAGCATCACATATTTATATGTACCCTACATAACCAATTACCCTTTTCTTGTTCGAATTACAAGTTCACTGTACTTCGACTGGAAACATCAGGACCCATATTTATAGATTGCAAGATTCATATAAGGTGTTATTTTAAAGTTATGAAAAGCGCAAATTAGATAGTACTAGGCAGTAGTGCACTGTATGCCAGGCTTTCAATTCAATCAAAGCTTAATTAAGAATAATATATTGGGAAATGTCTATTGTATAAAATTCGATTCCGAGGGTTGCCAACCACCCGGCGGAATAATCGTAACTCTGAGTAACACATCGGACCCCAGGGTGGCGACCCCTTAATGACCACGTGACTCGTCAGAAATTGGCAAGTTGCATACCCCCATATTTTGGCACCGATTCGCACACTCACCCTCCATGTCCAGCTCCACGTCCGATTCGGGTTCGGACAGGGACTCCTCATCTTCGCTATCCTCGGAGGCGTTAGTATCGGCGGAATCGGCGGCCCCAGAAGCCGGTTTCTTGGCCTTTGCACCAGCATCGCCACCAAAGGGGCACTTGCTGCGATGATAAGCCCAAAGAAAATGCGTTGAAAAAGGGTGTTATTCTATGGTATGGCTAATATGCACATATGGGGCGCAAGTAGCTGCAATTTTTGGGGGGAACTTACCCTCCGGCAGAGGCGTCGGGCATCTTGAAATCACCAGCCGGTACCGTGCCCCCGAACTTCTCCACAAAATCTTTGACGAACTGCAGCTGCGGCATGTTCAAGACCGTGGGATTCGAGTCCACAAACTCGATGAAGCTCTTCAGCTTCAGCAGATCCTCGTGTTGCATCGGCGCTGCCATTTCTATATCTCGCTATGTTTCGATATATTGGATTGTTCTGGTCTGGTGGCCTATTGTATTTGCTTTTGCTTTTTTGCTTTGCTTTTTTGCCCTATTGATTAGGCATGAAATTTCGAGAAATCGATAATTCAAACAGCTAGCTAATATCGATAGTTATGCGATAGTAGCTATCCATAAAAAGTACTGAAAAGTATTTTCCGTATTTTTCTTAGATTTATTTTTTAGTATTTTCAGAACAAGCAAAAATATACCGTTTTTGTGAACATGGTATTTATAACGAACAAAGTATAAAGTATAAAAATCACTGTGTACTCGGTTTGAGGTCACCATACACCATCTTTAACCGGTAAAAACTTGGTTAATTAAAGCTAGGTAAATGCATTTCACCTGTCAACACAACTTACCTAAGGCTTAAAAATAAATATGTTGACAACTATTTTATATTACCCCATTACCATTGAAAACCGTCTTGTTTTAATCATTTTAGTATTTTTTTATTTTCAATGTTTCGTCTTGTTTTTTCTTTTTTGTCTGCTTTTTGTCTTTTGTTTTGTTTTTATTTTTTAGCTTTTTTTTCGTTTTTGTCTTGGAATTAATTTATTAATTAATCTTTACGTTTACTTATTGATTTAGTATCTTCTTCGCGCTTTTTCCTCTCAGTTAGCCGCCCACGGTTTTCGTCTTAGCTTCATTTTTTCAGCTTTCTCCGCCTTTTCTTATAGGGGAGGGTGTGTTGGGTGGGCGGTTGTAGGCTTTATGGGGTGGAAAATGGGGAAAATAGGGGGTGGGGTTCGGGTTTCGGTAAGGGCGGTTGCGGTGGCCTTTTCTGAATGCCTTTCTTGCTCGCTCGCATGCAAATATTTTGTATATCCTTTCACTTTAAATAATTTTTTAGCATAACTATTAAATAATTTGTTTATATATAATATATATATATATGTATATTCAGTTTTTTTTTTGTTTTTCGCATTTCGTTCAATTTAAATTTTATAATTATTATCGTAATTATTATTTAATAAAATACTCAACAAATAATTTAATGGGTTTTGTTTTTCTCGCTTTTTCTCCGCGTCTCATCGTTTTTCATGCTGCTGCTGCTGTTTTTTTTGTTAATTTTTTGTTTAGTTTTCTTTTTAAGTATTTATATTTTGATTCGTTTAGTACTATTTAAACACTTAATAGGTATTAATTTGTTAAGCTTTATACGCTTGCGTGTGTGTGTGTTTGTCTTGAGTGTGGCAACTTTCCTCTATGAAAAACTCAATAAAATGGAATCAAAGACGCAAAATAAATAAAAACATCTCTTTGTGGGTTTTTTTTTATCAAACATTTCGCTTGTTTATTTTGTTTCTCTTGTTGTTGTTTCTGTTTCTTGGTTTTTGTTGCTGGTTTCGCTGTGGATCGAACCGAAACCGTTAAGTGGTAATAAAAAATAATGATAATGGTAATCAAAATAATAATAATAGTTTCATTTTAAATATGTATAAGTTATAATTTAAAGATGTGCATTTTACATAATTATATTATAGATAGATTCGCTCTCATACTTCATGTATCTTCTCTCTTTATCTTCACTTCTCTTACACTTCATTTATCTTTATCAAATTAAATCAACACACGCTCGCATCCAATCGTTATCGACAATCGATGACATCACATCGATTTACACACACATTTAGATATCGGCCGTTATGGTATGGGCTTATCCTAACGGTTTACATTAAACGGAAAAAAATCGGAATCATTATCCTCATATATCGTTATTCTTTATAGAGATGCAAAAAAAAAGTTCTTACAAACTGATTGGCTAAAATTAAAGGAAAGTACGTACATATACAAATTTGCATACAAATCTGAAATGGTTCTTCTGGTTTTTATGTTTCTTTTGTTTTTTACGGATTTTCTTTAATTTTAATTTTAATTAGGCATAAATTATTTATATAAATATTTACAATTTTCTTTGCTATTTTTAGGGAGTTGTTGCCGCTGCTTTTTTTTCTTCTTGTTCTGCTTGCCGTCCTTTTCTAGCGCCCATATTTTTTCTCTTTCGCGCGCGCTTTTGCCGTTTTCATATTTTGTCACTCTAAAAACTAATTTCGGTTTATTTTTTATGCTTTTTGCTTTGTATAGGACTAAAGAAAAAAATGTTTTTCGCTTTTTTATGAATCTTGCGTCCTAATTTCCCCGCTCATTCTATCTCTTTTACTCTTCGGAGCTTTCAACTTTCTCTTGTAGGTTTTTTTTTGTCTGGCATTAGGCAGATTTTATCGGTTTTACATACATATAGATCTATATATTATTGAAACATTTAGGTTGGTAGTTCATGTTTTTTTTTGCAGTTTTTGTATAGTTTATATATATATTTCTATTAATATGCCTTGGATATTAATATTTAATACAATGTTACGCATAGTGCATTACAAATATAGTTTTAAAATTAAAAAAAAAAACATGTATCTATATATATATCAATACATATATATATATTTTTTAATAAAAACTATTACATTAGTTTACTATGTAATTAGAAGTAAATTACTTCAAATGGGCTTATTTTTCTGTTGTTTTTTTTTCTGATCCGATCTGAGAATCCGACCGATCTCAAGCTTTCCCTTCCTTCGATTTTTCTCGCTTACTCTCATTTTCTTTGCATTTTCCTTGTGGCATATAAAAAAAAAATGGTTATCTGATTCTTTTTTTCTTGGATATTTTGGAATTGCATTTGATTTGATTAAGTTTTTAGTTGTTATCTCATCGGATTTTTGTTTGTTGTTCAGATACGAGTATATACAAATGTATATGTGTGTGCGGTGTGTGTGATTTATGGAATTCTTTTATTTTTAAATCGAATTTCTTTTGGATTTTGATACAAAACAAACAAATAATGATTTATTTTCCATTTCAAAACTAGGATATAGGTATAAGTTGGTTTTAACTTCGTTTAAAAGCGTTAAAATTAAACCATCGTAGGTGTATACAATAAAAAAAAAATAAAAACATTCTTGGGTAGGAAATGATAAATATGTGTGTGTATATACGTGAACACATATCATTAAATATGCATGTATACAAAATGGAAATTGGCAATTAAAATTAGCGTTTCTCTTTTCATGTAAGGCAAAAATAGTCTGTTGTGTCTGTGTTGTGTGTGTGTGTATGAGTGTTATTTTAATGTTTGAACTACAAACAAACATAACCCAAAAAAAAAAACAATGCAACAATTTTCCATTGCAAATGGTTTCTCAACTTTGCGTCTTTATAATCCTTCCTGTGTGTTTCTGCTGTTTTTTCAGTTTCAGTTTTTTATACTGTGCTATTTAGCCTACGCTAATTTGCTACTTTCTCTTTATGGTACCATTATTATGTTTTAATACAAAGAAAAAATATGTGCCTTTTCTTACGCGTTCTTGGGAATCGTGTTTTTTTTTTAGCGTTTTTCCTTTGCTTTTAGATGCCACCCTACTTACTAATTTACATTTAGCATTTAATTATTATGTATTTTAGATTAATTATTCTGCTTGGTATTTATAGTTAACAAAAAAAAAGTGTGTGTTTATAGCAGCCTTTATAAACAATTTCTCAAGCTTTCTCTCCTCGGCAATTTTTCTCAGCTTTCAACTTTCTGCTTTTCTTCTGCTCTCACGTTCGTCTCTGTGCTCTTTTCTTCTGGTTTCCTACTGCAGCTTTGCTTTTTCCCTATCTTCCGGGTTTTCGCCCCCTTGGTTGTTCGTCTTTCTCCTGCTGTATTTGCTGCTTTCTTCCTTTCTTGTTTTCTTTTTTTTTTTTTGCTTTACGCTTGTTTATCACATTTAATATATATATGCATATATATATTTATATATAGTTTCATTAATTTAAGTTTTTGTTGTTGTTTGCGACTCGCTGTGGAAATTCTTGGGGTGTTGTTGCTGGTTGTTGTTGTTGCTGATGGTGTTGCTGTTGCAGCAGCAACATTAGCTTGGCTTGGCGGCAGTGTTGCAGGCAGCTCCTCGTTCTCTCTAAACTCCCTTGTCATCGCGTTCCCTCTTAAAACACCAGCACACCACTTTGCATTCTAACTCTACAGCAGCTCTTGTTGCAACAGCAACTTGTGTTGCTGCTGTTGCAGTTGGGCCTGCTGTTGCAACTGTTGCTGCTGCCAGCGCTTGTATTTCCCTTGATAGGCCGGTGTTCCTCCTCCACTTCCTGTTCCTCCTCCACCTCCTGCAGCAGCAGCATTGATAGCATTCGCCGGCATTGACTGCATATTGTTGTTAATGATGGTGCTGTTGTTGTTATTGTTGTGGAAGTGGGCTGCATCCATCACTGTTTCGTAGCAAAAGGCCGCTGCATCGAGAAGCGTTGCCGCATAGTTGCTGCTACTGTTTTGCAAATGGAGTTGCGGACTCTGCTGGTATTGCTGTAGTTGAAGTTGTTGCTGCTGCTGTTGGAGTTGCTGTTGGCTGGCAGCTAAAGTTGCTGCTGCTACTGCGGCGGCGGCGAATTATGAGTTGGAATTACGCTTGGTTGGCAGCTAGGACGAACTCGACTGATTCATATTGCCAAACATGTGGGCAGAGAACGAAGTCTGGCCGGTGGAATTGGCCTGCGACGTCGACGATTGTTGCTGCTGCTGTTGCTGTTGCTGCTGCTGCTGCTGTTGCGCCTGCTGCTGCTGGTTGAGCGAGCCTCGACCGTGCTTCGGTATCGGCGGCTGAATGTACTCGTGCCTGGCCAGCGCGAACACATCCATGCGATCCTCCTTGCGATATGCCAAACAGCCCCGAATGAAACTCTATTGGAAGATATAAATATGGATCTGGATTAGCAATCTATTCCTTTTTGTTTAAAAGTGTCCAAGACAACCCACCTTGGCCTCATTGGAAACGGTTGGCTTGTTGGAGAACTGCACTTCGGTGGCCTTCAGGATTGTGTTCTCCTCGAGGATCGTGGCCTGCGACTGATTGTGACCGAAGGGCTTCTTGCCATACAGACACTGGTAGAATATCACGCCCACACTCCACACGTCCACTTTGGAGGATATCTTCGGCGGATTCTTGCCAACCACAAAGCACTCGGGTGGCAGATACCTAAAGGGGTTCAAGAAAAATCCATATTCAATTAGTTTTCAATATTTTTATTTTCTTGTCAACTCTACTCGTAATACCCACCAATAGGTGCCGGCTCCCTGGGAGGTCAGATCCATGCCGTGATCGGGATTGTAGTTCTCGTCGTCCATCACCTTCGACAGACCAAAGTCGGTGATCTTGATCTCGCCGCAGACATTGCCCTCGGTGAGCAGAATGTTGCCCGGCTTCAGATCGTAGTGGATAACTGGAGGCTTAATCTCATTTAGATACTTGAGTGCAGATACAACCTGAGGGCAGAGAAATTCAGTTAGAGATTGCAAGTCGAAATCCTAGTTATGGGTATGTATAACTCACCTGCATTATTATCGAGCGCGCTTCACGCTCGGGTATAGTCTTATGTTGCTTCAAATAGAAGTCCAGATCGTGGCCATCACAGTATTCGAGCACTGTGCAAAAGGAATTCGCATCGATCTCGAAGACGTCGTAGAGCTTGACGACCCGCGGATGATCCAACGCCTTGTGTATGTTGTATTCCCGCAAAGCGTGTCTGAATTGTTGGGTTATTAGCGAGGGTTTCGAACGAGATGAGACTTTAGTATGTTGTTTTTTCATAATAGCGACCCGCCCAAGTTAATTGTAAGCTAATCTTGTTGCCTTCTTTTACTTTAGCCCAAGGAAATCATCCTGCTTTATGGTTAAAAGGTATTAGTATTAAGGTCTTGCAAATAAATGTTATTCTTTTTAATTTATTCTGATTTGAAAGGTATTAGCATATATTTATAGTTCGACAACTGCTAGCTGGATCTGTGCAAAAACTACAACCTTATTCTCAAATCAATTGGCATTACCCCCGCCCTTGACTTTTCCTGCTTCTCTGTTTTACTACTCACTTGATATAATTAGCTTTCTTATCCTCCTTCCAATCCTTGTTTAATTGGTGCACCTTACATGCGACATAGCGTTGCTCCTTGAGGTCGAAGGCCTTGTGTACCTCTGAGAAGCCGCCCTTGCCCAGCAGCATCAGCAGAAGATAGCGATCGTTCAGCACGGGATGGTTGTTGAAGCGGGACTGAAAAGGTAGATAAACCAAATATAAGTACAAGTGTAATGAAAATGGGAATAGTAATAGATTCCATGTGAAATCAAAGCCCCACCTGATCCTCGTTGAGTATCCGCTTGAGCTCTCGGATGTGCAGATTGCGCTCCCGCTCCAGCTTCTCCATCTCCAACTGCAGGTCGGCGTCCTCCTTCTTGAGGGCATTCTGGCGCAGCTTGAGTATCTCATCGTACTCGTAGTACTCCTGCGCAGTATATGCCCCCGAAACGGGATCTGGCTTGAGGAACGTGCCCGAGTCCGAGCAGCTACCGCTGTCGTTGCCACCAAGGCCGCCGCCTCCTCCTCGATCCGACAGTCGATCGCCAACGCCGCCCGAGTTGCCAACATTGCCACCCGATCCGCCGCCGCCATTGTGCAGCAATTGAGCCTGATTGGCTTGCGTCGAGTTGCTGCGCGATAGACCACGTCCACCGCCGCCGCCTCCGACACCGCCAACGCCGCCGCTGCCAACGCCGCCGCCTCCGACGCCACCACCAACAGCACCGCCACCGATGGCACCCGCATTATTGCCACCCAGTCCGCTGTCGACGCTAACGCCACCGGCTGTACCGCCAAGGCGATCGCTTCCCGGTCCGGTGACAACGCCGCCCGTCAGCTGCGAGGAATCGTTCGAGTTGGAATTCTGCTGCTGCTGCTGTTGGTGTTGCTGCTGCTGTTGCTGCTGCTGGTTGTTCTGGTTGCTGTTGTTGTTGCGCTTGCGTCCGGACTCCGCCGGACGCTTCTTCATCAGCTGCTTCTTCTGCCGGTCAATCTCTTCGCGCTCGGCGGTTATCTCCTCCTGTCGCCGGCTCAGCTCCTGGAACGCATAGCCGTCCGTCCAGTTCTCCTGTAAATTGAGTAAAATAAAGTGGCGTTAAACAAAGGTTATCACATTGACCTAAGGAAGAAAGTGCAAAGGGGCTCTACCACCTCCTATTTCATCAACCCTCTCACCTGGAATGTGGCGCCCACTCGCTGGGTGACAAACTGCCCGAGTCTCAGGCGATTTTGCATGCACTTTTGTCGCGCCTCCTTCTTCTCGATGCTGCTCTTCTCCTTCAGCAGCTTCTTGACCACATCAATGCACTTGGCAATGTGCGACTTGTGCTGATCGATCGTCTTCTGGTTGCCAACAATCTGGCACTTTTGCTCATCAGACAGCCGCGTCATCTCGTCCAGCTTCACCTTGCCCGACTCGTGTTCCGCCTCGCGTTCCTGCAGCTCGTGCAGAGAGACCTCCGTTTGGGTAGCCTTACTGTATGTTATAATGGCCGCCGGCATTGCCATCGGCGGTGGCGGTGGCAGTGGCGGTCCCACGCCCACATTTACACCAACGCCCACGCCAACGCCCACACCGACCATGCCAACGACTCCTAGGGAGCCGAGTTGATGCGGATGCGTGGGCACTACAGAGGCCGTCGATGTTGTTGGTGGTCCCAATTGCTGCTGTTGCTGCTGCTGTTGTTGCTGCTGCTGTTGCTGCTGGGACAGGGGCGTCTGCTGCTGCTGGATGGACGCAAGGCTCAGGGGATGACCGCCCAGGCCGACGACCACGTGTGGAGGAACCATTTGATTGGAAGTCTGTTGCTGTTGGCGCTGCTGCTGCTGCTGCTGTTGCGCCTTGCTGGAGTTGACATAGTGGAAATCGGCTCCCGGCGGCTGCTGCTGCTGCTGTTGCTGCGGCGTCTGTGTTTGGGGACTAGCTGGTGGATACAAAGCGTAGGCGCTGCTCGTCTGCACTTGCACCTGGTTGCCAGCGGCTCCTCCGGCACCTCCGCCCGTCGCAACACCGCTCGCCTGCTGCTGCTGGGCCGTCTGCTGCTGTTGCTGTTGCTGCTGCTGGGCGGATGAGGGTGACTTGCTACCGCCACCCGTATGCGATCCTCGGAGACCGGCGGTGTTGCCTCCCGCACCGCCTGGCACACCAACGCCCACACCCGTCTGCTGCTTATTGAAATAGTCGTTGATCTTCTTGTTGTCGCTGACGGGCAACATGAGGCGGGCACTCTTACCACCGCCACTTCCGGAACCAGAACCGGCACCACTTCCTCCGCTGCCGGCGCCACCGGCTCCGCCGCCACTGCCGGCTGATCCTCCTAGACGATCGCCAAGATTCAGGCTCATGTTCACCTTGGGCATATCACGAAAGGCTAAGGATTTGCCCTTCAGGCTGCTGTTGTTGACCACGGTTGCTCCTGCTCCGCCGGAACCACCGCCACTCCCCGCCTCATCCGCACTGGTGTGCGGCATTTTTCGCTTCCGTTTCCGCTCCGCTGGCGTCCGGGGTTTGCCCACCGCCGTCACCGATGCCGTCGCGGTCGTTCCCGCCGTCAAGTAAGACATCTCGCCCCCATTATTGGAGTGCTGTGGCGGCGGCGGCGGTGGCTGTTGCATTCCCAGGGCGGGCGCAAAGGCGGGATGTTGCTGCTGTTGCTGTTGGATGGCTGCTGCCGCTGCTGCTGCAGCTCCTGGCGTTGCTCCACCGCCACTCAGCATATCGTTGACATCCTTCTCGCTGTGCGAGGAGCCAGTGCTCATATTCGAATCCGGATTGCTGCTGCCCTGATGCAGCCCCTGCAGCGATTGTTGCTGCTGCTGGTGGAAGTGTTGCTGCTGCTGCTGGTGGAGTTGCTGCTGCTGCTGATGCAGTTGCAGCTGATGCGGATGCTTGTGCAGGTGCTGCAGATGTTGCTGCGGGAGTATCTGCTGTTGCGCCTGCTGCTGCTGCTGGGGATTCTGTTGCTCCTGTTGCTGCTGCGTCTGTTGCTGGGCGCTGTGATGGTTGGCGAAGTGCTGCTGCTGCTGTTGCGGGGGCGGGGGCTGTGGTTGCTGGGGCTGCTGCGGCGGTTGCAACTGCTGCTGCTGATTGGGATGGTGGTGACTTAGGGCCGAAGTGGTTTGCGGGGCCATCTGCAACTGAGCGCCGGCGGACATCTGCAATTGGTACAAGTACAATAGTACAAGTATTAGTATTGATATTGTAGGACTGACTGTCAAAATTTTACATAATAGCAACGGGCTTTAAAATGCGGTGCTACTTTGATAGTTACTGTAATATTGAAAAAAAAAAGGATTCAATGCTCCGGTAAAAAGCATATTTTTTGTATAAGAGCTAACGTTTCAAACCCTGCATTATAAGTAGATTAAAAATGTTTATCTAATTTTGGAACCTTTTGGGCTTTGGATTTCTATAATTACTAGAACTATTACTTTAACAAGGTACTTTGTCACTGTTTCCAATATTTAAAGAGCTTCCATATAAATTAAGTTTTTCAAAATTTGACCTCAACACCATTCTTTTGAATATTTACGTGTTAAGGTATTTCGTTAATGTTTGCAACAATTTATATTCAATACGCACATTTATTAAATATTAATTATTGCAGAAGATTATACAAAACTTGGTCCAACATTAAATAATAAGTAATTACACTTTAAACTTTTCTATTGTGTATTTTTTGCCTCAATGGGTATTTTATTTTACTTAAGTTTTTTAAAATATTTCACTCTTTTTCTCCCGTTCTCAATCTTTCGCTCTCACTGACAGCTTTATGCACTTTGCAACACTGACGCCGCTTTTGTTTTGCTCCGCAGCTTCTACCGTTTTGCATTTTCTTTTGCGCTTTTCTTTTACTTGAGCGAGAGAGTGCTGCCACATGCGCGGCATCGCGACTAAGTGGCAACCCCGGGGGCGGTGGCAACAAAAGAGGCACCAAAGGAGAATGTGCAAAATATGTGCGCGGGTGCGAGCGAGACGAAAACAAAGCGGCAGCGGCATGCGTTTGCGTGTGCAAGAGAGCACGAGTGCGAGGAAGACAGCAACAGCGACAGAGAGCGAGAATGTAGTGGCATGTGTGTGTGTAATGTTTTATCAAAAAGCAAAGCGTAAGGACAATGAAAAAAAAATGTTGAAAAATTCAACTAGAAATGAAAATGGCTACGGCTCCTCTTTTTAGCGATATTCTTTGCTCTTTTATTTTTTAAATGAATCAAAACTTTCATTTTATTTGGACAATAAACTTGTATTTGTTAAAAAGCACAATTTTATGGTCACAAAATGCCGTTCACCTTTTTTAAGCGCCGCATATTTTTCTGCACACACATACGTGGCTGCGTGCGCGTGTGTGTGTGTGTATGGGTGTGTGTGTTTGGTTTTTCACATTCTATTACAATATTATCACATTTGGTTTTCCGTTTTTTCTTCTTGCGTTTTCGTTTAGTTTGCACTAATTTTCACATTTGCCTTGATACTTTCCCATATATATTATTATTTACATAGAAATATATATATATCGTTTATTTGTACACATATATTATAACTGTTTATTCCGATTTTTTTGCAGTCGCTCTCATCGTGCGCGTGTGTGTTTGTAAAATGGTAACGAGCGGAGCGAAAGAAAGAAGAGAGTTAGCAAGCAAGGAGGAAGAAGAAGCACATGAGCGGCGAGAGGGAGAGCGAGCAAAAGAGCGAGTGTAACTATTCGCTCATTTTTTGCAAAAACGAAAAAAAAAAAGAACCGAAGCGAAAATCGGGCTAGAGTACACTAAAAAATTAATCCGATTGCTTCACCTCGGGCCTTCCTCTCTTTACACTTTATTTGAGGTTTTAGTTTTCTCGTTCTCGTTTTTTGTCTTTTGGGTTGATAAATAATTTTGTGCGCAACTTCCGCGCGCGCGTTCGTTTAAAAACAACAGCGAAACCAAACTACACACGCCGCCAACTACAACTACAACTACAAACACAACTGCGCTGCCAGCGTCGCGGTGTTGCAGCTTCTTCTTCTTCTTTCGCTGCTGCCTTCCATTCCACCGAACTTCCAATCCAAAACGGAAAGCAGCTGCTGCCCGCCGAGTGAACGAAAGAAAGGGGAAGGGGGAGATGGGGAGAAGAGGAGAGAGCGGAAAGAGAACAGGCTGGGAGAGAGCGAGAGACAGCCGGCGTCTTTGTCAATTCGCGAGCATCGACGCCGGCAGAGGGCGCCATTGCCACAACACCACAAACACACAGGCAGCAAAAACAACAAGGCAACAGTGCTGCCCTCAGACTTTAAAATAAGAAATAAAGCAGCTAGAATCAAGCTAAATAGCTAAACCTAGGAAAATTTTGAGTTCCAAATGGAAATTGAAACATTTTTTTTTTGTTTTTACAGCTGACCACTGCTTGTTCTTAACTATGTACATATGTATAATTGTTAGGTTTACTTTAAATTTTTGTAAATATATCAAATCAATTTTTATATGTAATTATAATAAAGTTAATGGAATTCCTTTATATGAACGGATGTACATACACACACATATGTACGTACTTTTACAATTTATTTATTTCAAAATAACAAATAAACATAATTTTGTAAAAGTTCTAGGAAAACAGCTATAAAATAGCCAAGCAATCAACTCAATAGGGAAATACAAAATATCAAAGGAATTAATTTCGAGTGGAATGGGCAAAAAAAAAGTAGTGCAATGCGTTCCAATGGGCAGTTAATTGGTTAGCAGAATAATACAAAGCACAGAATAGAAATGCTGTGTTTTGAGGGGGGTGAGGGCAAAAGGGAATCAAGTAAATATAGAACGTGCCTTGTTCGATTCGTAGAGCATAAATATTTGTGCATTTTGATACCCATAAAAAATTGAGTAAACTTCGTAGAGCAAACAGAAATTTGATTGGGACAGAGAAATTGGATACTATGCCTTGGAATACGGAAGGTACGACGACATAAGAATACATTTTGTAGAAGGGAAAGTTTACAGCTTTGAAAATCGTAAACAAGATAGATTTACAAGTACATACATACATACATACATATGTCTATAGGATCTGCAAAACAATTTGTTATAATGAAACTACATACTTATGTATGTTTATACATATGTATATTGTTCTATCGCCTATTTCTGAGTAATTTAAATGGCATGCAATATATTTCGGAATACGTTTCCTCTAGAAACCGTTTTATATTGGTACGCTTATCATGGTATTCGTTGGTATTCCACAATTATTTTAGAATCTTTAATAACAGTATTAATATTAGCAAACATTTTAAAATAACTATCAAAGATTTATATTTTGTCATTTTAGAATTTTTCCTAATTAACTGTTAACATGTGTAACCTTTTACCTTTTCCGTTTTGCCCCCTTAATATCCGTCTAGTTACCCCTCCCCCTCTTAATATTCACTGGTCTTTAGACAACAGCTGTCGCATGGTTGCCGTGTGCTCACGAATGCACAAGGAGGGAAGGAAAAGATGAAGAGGTGGCAACAGAAGCATAATGAAAAGCTGTAGCAAAAGCAAAGTGTTGCCAAACATGGCCAAAGCATGAAAATTGTAACGGCCAGCGAAACACGAAATTGGCAACACTGAGAAAGCAAGAAAAGCGGAGACGAAAGAGGGAGGGAGAGCAAACAAGACGAACGAAAGGCCAGACAATAAAATGAGCTGATGATAACGAGGGGGGAAAATGGGGATGGGCAAGAGGGGCCAAGAAGAAGGAGGAGGAGGAGGATGGGGAGCAGAAGGAGAAGCGCAAAACGCAAAGCGAAAACCGACGACTTAATTTTTGGGCCTTGCCTTTGCCTCACGTGCGCGTGAATGAGATAAATCTATGATGATTATTATGCTGCTGCAGTGCGAAAGGGAGAAGAGAGGGGCAGTGCGAAAGGGAGAAGCAGAGGTGCATGCGAAAAGAGCAGAGGAGCAAATGTGGAATGAAAATGCGGACCGAGATGGAATGGAAAGGCACAAAGAAAAAATGTTGGACTGCAAGAAAAAAAAAAAAGACAATTTAATTGAACATTCATTCAAAATGGGCAGACAAAATATGTAAAATTTGTTAATTCATTTAATTATATGCATATTTTTGGATTTATAATTGTAGCTTAAGATGTTATTTATCCCATTTCGAAAGAAAAGAAACATTAAATTTAAATATTGTTACCAATGTAAATCGATTGGCATTGTATTGTGCAAATTCAATATAAACATTTTCAACTTTTAATTTTATTGTTCGCAGCTATAATCATGCACATTTTTTTCTGTGTACAAAAATAACTAGGGGATAGAGGAATAGGGGTCTGGAAGGATGACAAAGGGAAAAGAAAGGAGGCCGAAGGGAAGGAGAGCGGAAGAGAGACGCAAGTGGGTGGTTGGGCGTTGTGTGGGTGTGGCACTAAAAACCAACGGAACTCACATGCATTACGCATATGCATTTCTTATTGAGAGAAAATCTCAGAGCGGAAAGAGAGAAAGCGATAGGAAGGGAGAGAACCAGAGAACCCGGAGACGGAGAGATGATTATGGAGACACATTCCAATAGTGCTTGAAAACTGTTGTACGCTTTTTTCTATCATTGTTCTGTATTTTACAGTGGGCACTCCATAAAACAATCTATTCTTTAGCAACAATGCTTTATCTAAAGTCTTTTTATTGCTATTATGTGTGTTATCAGTTGGAGATTGTACCCACATACCATATTTACATTTTCTTATTTGGCAGTAATTAGCTATTTGAGAATTTATCATTTTTAAAAACAGTTCTTTTAATATCTCCATTGATATATAAAACTTGCAGGCATAAAAATATGGCTGAAATATAGAGCACTCTTTAAGCAGCATTAAAACAAATAGGAGTTGTGTCCTCGAAAGGAAATTAAATTAATATACATTTCTATTTTTATACAGTGTGCACGGTAATAACCAATTAAGGAAGTTGTACTATTTTGATGTACCGAAATCAGCCTAAGATGCTTCACTGCCTAGTTGCAGTTTAAAAAAAAAAGAAGCTAACCGAACCAGTTCTTTTCCCCAACATTTTTTTTTTTTTGGCAATATCGTTGATAAGGCAGTGGTAGTGTAAATGTGTGTGTTTTTCAAACTGGTTTGCTGCTGTCCCGCAAGAGACGTTGACTTCAAGCCAAAGAAAAACAAAAGAAAAAGCAGTACAAAACAGCAGAGAAAAAAGTCTGAATAAAACACAAAAAAGCCCAGCCAAAACACATCGAACCGCAACTCGGTTCGACTGCACCGCCAGCAGCGCACAGTGGTAGGTGGTAATTTAGGCGAATATTTAAAATACATACCATAAAAAAAAATTGCTAAGCCGGTACGTGTCCGAATGGGTTGGTTGCAAGCTTAGAAGCGAACTCGATTAAATCGTCCTCATTTCTAATGAATTTTTAATTTACATTTTTTTTTCTTATTTTAATATTTTAAGTACCAGAGGAAAGAGAAAAGTGGTGTTGGCATAATATACATTATTACTACATTGAAAAATACAAGAACATAGTCAAAACAAACAACAGCCCAATATTTTATCTAAAGGCACTTTTGGCCACCTTTTCCAAAAAACACTGCCCACTGTGCAGCGCTGCCAGCGCTCCGCTTTGCCGCTTCTGCTGGCGCAGTTTAACAGTTCACGTCGATGAGTCAAGGTCGAGAGACGTCACGCAAATTTTCGTTTTCATTGCCTTTTGCCCACAGACAAAAAATACAACAACAACAGCAGCAGTGGCGAATGAGCGAGCACACACTCTCACACAGCGCACATGCTGTTTTATTTTTAGACACGAACGTCGAGCCGAAGAGGAAACGAAGCTGCACGAGAGAGAGAGCCGAAGAGAGAGCGCAACAACATCTGCTCTGCTACAAAAATGAATGAACGTTGTTGTTGGCTTCAAATTTAGGCTATTGAAAATTGTTGGCAATTTAAATATAAACATTATCTAAAAAGGGGGAAATGAATTTAGCGCTGCAATAAAAAGCACTTGATTAACCCATTTTATTGGCTTGCCGGGGGAGGGGGTGTTTGCGGAAAATGCTCGATAATGGAAGACAGTTTTAAATCGCTATTAATATAAGCATTAATGATATTAAATGAGGGGCTTATTTTTATTAAAATTTATTACTAATATTTATTTGTATTTCAATCAAAAAAAAAATATTTTGTTTGACTTACTATATTAAGCCGTAAAATTCTTGACTCAAATATTCTACAGAATTTACTTTAGTTTATTTTTCCATTAACAAATATTTTCTAGTGAATTGTATTTATTTCGCCAGAAATAATCTACAAAAGGTTTGTGCTTGGCTATCAGTTTTCTGTCCAGAAATGTTGTGTTCATTGTTCTTATCAGTAGTTGTGGTTTTTATTATAGTATTTCCCTCAAAAGACCATAAAAGTTTAATTATGAAAAATGTCCCGTTTTCTATGAATAAGTTGAGAATTTTGCCGATTTACCCAATAAGCGACTTAGTTGATTAATCTATTTACTTGTTATATTTGGCAGATATACTAAGCTTTAAAAAATTTGAACTGAAATTAATAACATTTAAAAATAACTTTGTTATTTTCGTTTATAAAATGTCTGCCTTTAATTGTTGATTCATTTTGCTTTTGTTTCAGTGTTACTCACTTTATAAACTAATTATACTTTAATTTTCGTCTATTCTCTCTTTTTACGTATCGGTGTCTCTATTTTGATTTCGCCTTATCGCCCATACTTAATTTATTAATTCCCATTGGGTGTTAGCATTAACATAGTTGTCGTTGGTTTTGTTGTTTTTTGTGGCCCAATTTTGTGAGCGACATAGTCGCTGTTAACGCTGGCGTCGCAGTTGGCGCAGGCTGGGCGCTCAGCAGAAAGCGCTGTTATTGTTATTCGCTCTGGCCCTCTCGCTCTCTCACTTAGCACGTGCACGTACAAAACCGCTTAATGTAAACAGAGAGAGAGCGAAAGAGAGAGAGGAGCTTCTGACGGGGGGGAGAGGAACAAGGAGAGAAGAAAAACAACAAAACACACTCACGCTTTTGGTTAATTTGCGGCCACTGACAGTTTTGTTGTTGCTTTTGCTGCCGTTACTCGCGCTGCGACTGCGTTTTCGAGCGGCGGCAGAGGCGCTGGCAGAGGCTAACATTATGAGGCCGCCACCGCTGTTGCTGCTATTGTTGTTGTTGTTAATGTTATTATAGTAGTTGTTGCTATTGCTGTTGTTGCTGTTGCTATTGCTGTTACTCGATGTTATTGTTGCTGTTTTTGCACCTCGCTTTTTCGTTTGCTTTTGCTGTTGTTGCGCCACTTGAAATTGCTGTATTTGGAGTATTTCTGGTATTTGCGGTATTTCTGGTATTATCGGCAAGCGTTGAATTGATTGAAACTGTTGTTTTTGTTGTTGAATTTGCTGTAATTCTGGTATTTTTTGCTGACTTTGCAAAGTTATTTGTATGGTTTGCATATGCGGTATTTCATTGATTTGCTGAAAATCAAATAATTGCCTTTGTTGATTGGGTATTGGTTGCATTTGATAACATGGTTGCTGCTGTTGTGTTTTTTGTATTATTTGTAACTGGTGTATTTCTGGTACTGGCTGAACTTGCAGCATATCATGACTATTTTGAATTTGATGATGATTTCGCGGTATGTCTTGTATGTGATGTGGTAGTAAATGCGATATTTTTTGAATGTGCTGCTGCTGTTGATTTTGGGGGTTTGAGCTTAGTTCCTCGATCCCACCGAACTGCTGTTGCTGGATGTGTATTTGCTGTATTTGCAAATGTTGCCTTTGCTGTTGTATTTCTTGTATTTCCAGTTGTTGTTGCTGCTGTTGTTGGTGCATTGCTAAAGCGAATGCAGCACAAAGAGGAGACGGCGTGCAAGACATAACATGTTCGCCCCAACGAACTAGCGCTATCTCGCTCTGGCGCGAAACAGCTGACACTTGCCGGCTAAAATCAGCTGCTCTTGCTCTCTCCCTCTCTTTGCGGCTCTCTCTCTCTCACCGTTTTTCTTTGTGTTTTTGCACTCACAAACACATAGAAATGCACATAAAAAAAAACAAGTCTCGCTTTTTTTCCTTTACACGTTTTATTTTTGTTTCTTGCGTTTCCTTTTTTCTTTTTGTTGTAGTAGGAAGTTGTGTGCGCGAATTTTTAGCGACACGACGCGACACGTCACGTTGCTCGCTCTTTAAGTTTAAGTTCGACACTGAGAGCCAGTCGGCTAAAATTGGCAAATCCAAAGCACACACACACACGAAACACACAAAAAAAAATAATAAAACTGAACGCGAGACTCGACGAACGACGTTGTATTTTTCCTTTTTTTCTGGTTTCTTGCATACACACGCCTTATGTACGTACATACATATACATGTATATATTTATGTGTTTATATGTGGGCAGTGTGTAATGTCTGCTAACCGAGTGAACTTAAATTGTGTTTAGCAACCGCCGACAAACCAAAACGACACCGACCGCGTCTGCATTCGAAATGCCGCTCTGCTCAGTGACCGCTCTCTGCTCTCAGCGGCGCTCCTCTCGTCGCTGCTCTCAGTCTCTCTCACTCTCTTTCTTGCCCCTCCTCTCGCGCTCTCGTTGCTTCGCGATGCTTCGCGTTTGTTCTTGTTGGCAAGGCCGCCGACTGCGCTGCCGACGTCGACCGAGGCGTTAGAAAGCTTGCACATTTTTTCACTGCATTGTTTTTACATCGTTGTACATTCTCCCCAACTCGAACCTTTTTTTTTTTTTTTTTTCGAAGTGTGCCTTTATAAGGTGCCAATTTTCAACAATTTTTATTTTTCCGTTTTCTTATTGCTTTCTAATAATAGTGTTTTCATTTGTATATTCATAAGTTGATTATAGTTTTACACAGTACATAATTTTTAATACATTCTGGTTTCCCCTTTTTAATAAGATAATTTTGTAGCATATGTATGGAAATACATACATATGTATGTTATTCTTGTTCAGAGGTAAAATTAGATATCCAGTTTGTTTTCTTTTATTTCCAATACATAACCTTTGTTTTAGTGTACTATTTAAAATTAGTATAGCAACACACAGAAAATCAACATTTAAATGCAAATGTTTACACCTTTAATACAATACATATTTTGTAATCAAAAGCAACCGCAACAAATGAAACCCGATGACCTCGTATTAATTTGTTCAAGTGCTGTTTAATTATAATTATGTACTTACATATGTACATATAGCCACAGACAACAAAACCAACTTAAATGGTAGTAAATTGTTTAATATTTAAGTACATACATATGTACATATGTATGTATATTGAAAAGTATTTATGAACACAACTTATTAGTGTCCCTAATTAAAATTTATTTTAAAGGGAATCTAAAATCATTAATTTTGTAGAACAATTAAAAATTTGTTTTTTAAGCAATTTCCACTGAAACTACATTTTATGAACTACATTTTATGAACTACATTTTATTTCACCAGTGTCAATGCAAAAGAGATGGCAATATTTGTGCCGTTATTTTGCCGATGGAATGCAAGCTAACGGTTACCTTGCCAATGACAGGTGATGCAGCCAGAAAGAGAGGGGTGAATGGACAAAGAGAGCGAGAGGGCGGGTGAGGTCCAAGGGCCTATCTACACGACCTACACCCATAAACTTATTAGGAACTCTAGATACTGCAGAAATCTTCACACATTTGCATATTGTTTTAAAAATTTACTATATTATTTTTTCTACCTGATAAATTAGTGACTGAAATATAAAGAATTAACTTAATTTTAATGTGTTTTTTAATAATACCACTATTATTTTGAGCACAGCTGTATGCAAATGAGGCAAAATCAATTAGGCGCAAATGAAATGAAATGAAATTCAAGACGAAAATAAAATTACGTGCCCATACACAATAAAAGTCATTGGCATATGGGAATGACGTGATATATATGTATGTATGTATGTACATTGGTATGTATGCTATATACTCACTTTTGCATATTTCGGTTTTCAGCAACAAACATGAAAATCAATTAACTCTGGGCAACGATTTTCACTGGTCTTTCGTTAACTTGGTTTTCTTTACTTTTTCCAGCGAGTTTTCTTAGTTTTCAATGGATGAGTTGAGTTTGTGTTGCACTTTTTTGCGATTCGTCGCTGATTTTTCCTCCATTTGATTTGTGAAACTTTCACCCGAAACAAGCCAATGTGCCAGAGCCAAATGATTAACTTTTTCTATACTCCTCTACCTATTTTTCTTCTTTTTTTTTTTTGCATATGGGTGAGTTAGTTAGAGAGGGTTGTGTGTGTACATACATATGCTTTCCCAGGTCCCCGAAAAATAAAAACCAAATGCCAGCTGACGTAATCGCGCAGCATAACAAATACCAAAAAAAAAAAAAAAAACAGAAAAAATAAAAGATTCGGTGTATAAAACAAAAGTTTTGTGAATTGGGCGCGCGTGTGTCGCCGTCGTCAAGTTGAGTCAATCAACAAACACACACGTACTCCTATAAAGTCGTCAGATGTCCACACGAAACTACAGTGAAAACTCTTCCGAACGAACCAACTTGTTTACAAATTTTCGATATTGGGAACATAGTAGTATACATTGAAATTAAATTGATAGCAATTTTAAGAAAACAAATTTGCAATACTTATAACATTGTTTCTGGGTTATTAAATATCATATGGTATTTTTTTAATATTTGTTTAAAGAAATAAAAATGTTTAATGTTTTTGATCAGCTTTCAATATTATTAACAAACAAGAGATTCAATATCAGAGGGCCCACTGTAGATTAATACATACATACATAATTGTAAATTGTTAAGCAGTTGTCGCACAATCAGAAAAAAAGAGCAAGGAGAGCAAAACAGAGACACTAAAAGATGTGGAAGACGGGACTAAAGAGAGAACGAGCGAATCACGAACAAACAAACAAAAAGGAAATGTTATCGAAGATGTTAAATGCCAAAATCTAAAAGTGTACATTTTTTATAACGATCTAAATCAACTAGGTCAACCATTAAAGATAAGAAAAATTTAACGACAAATTTTTAAAGTTATTATTTTTGTGGCTATTGCATTTTTTGTAAAGCTCCTAATTGGACTTTAATTCGTCATTTCCGATCAGAAATACGAAACAAATCTCGTAATCAATTAGAAGGAAAGACGTGGATGAATAACTAATTAAAACGTATAAAAGCTTTATGAGATTAAAACAGGCAAATGCTTAAAATATGCATAGGAGACAAGCTTTTGACGTTTATCGGTTTGTCTTTGTTTGTCGTTTGCCTTTTGTTGTTTCCCTTTTGATAACGAACGGCGAGTAAGAAAAAATAAAACAAAAGAGAGCCCACACAAACAGCATCGAGAACGAGAAACAACAAATGAACATACCGCGAATGCTAAAACAAAACAATGGCGAAAAAACATAGAGAGGGGAAGAGGACGAGAAGAGAAACAGAAACTGCACCACGAATAGTGGGGGAACATCAGTGATGTCTGTTAAATAAAAGTCACGTTTAAAGTTTTCAAGTAATAGCTAAAATATTCGTTAATCGATTGTTTTGTTGATTAAATTATTATATTTCTGTAAAAACCCTATAGCTGCATATGGAATGCATACATTTCATATTCTTAACCATCAATATTCGAGTTTGTTGAAACACAGCTGGGAGAATTCCAATTGTCCAATACACCTGCTAGGCTTTTTCTAGCGAGGAAAACCACCAAGCGGGCAGCACTGTTTCTCTCGCAAAGTCGCGAGAAATCGACGACGGCGTCTAATTATGCTGCACCAACAAATACAACTAAAACAAGAACAAGCCCCGGGAGAGCGCAAGGGAGAGGAAGTGGGAGAACGCACAGTGGGAAGTAGGGGAGGCAGTGGAAGAGAGAGAAAGAGAGCGACCCAGTCAGTGGAAAACAGACGACGACCCACGACAACAAAAAATGCAGCGAGTGACGACGACGAACGAGTTGCTCTTCTCCTCTCGCCACCTCTTTTTCTCACCCCCTTTCTCTTCAACACACTTTGAAAACAGTTCAATTTACTATTTGAGCAAACGCGAAATGCAAAAACAATCAGCACACACACACACATATGTATATGTACACACACAAACACTCGGATATAAAGAAGTTAAACAAAAAAAAATAATCAACGAATACAGAGAGGAAGAGTGTCGGAATAAAATAAATAAAAGCAACTGACGTTTTTTCGCCGTTTCTTTTTCTTTTCGCTTCTTTCGTTTTCCTTTTTGATTTGCGCTTCGTTTTGGCTGCGCGTGTTTTTCGTTTCAGTTATTATTGAGACTAAAAATGCGGCGTGAGATTTGATTGTGAGTAAGCGCAACGCAAAGCGCAAATCGTCAAAACTGCGGCGCCGGCAGAGGCAGCGACTGCGGCAGTGACGCGGGCAGAGCGTGGCTAACGACAAAAAAAATCGTAGTAATAATAATAAAAGGCGACGACATAGAAAATTCACAAAAGTAAAAGCCCACGAATGACGAACCAAAAGAAGGACAAAAAGTTGAATACCCTAGGAAAAGCATAAAATCTCACAGCAACAGAATATTACACGGTTCAATTAATTTTCGTTATAATTTTTTTAAAATTTTAATTTATGATCTTTAAAAACAAATATCAAAATATAAATGTTGAATAAACCAATCCCAAAGTTAAGAACAACTATCTAATAAATCTTCACAAATGAGTCAATTGTTAGGCTTAGGAATACATAAAGGCAAAATAAAAATAAATTTAGGGATTCTAATAATAAACCAGTTTATAATATAGTATTCTATGGATGTAATATGTTTTTAGGTTTCTTTAGTGGGTTATAGCTAGGACTCTAGCTCTAGAACTTCAATACATTCTATGATATCAGATCTATCCAAAACGATTATAAAAACCACTTGATAAAGTCAAAACAGTACGTCCTTCGATACTCCTCTTTTAAAAGTAGAATACCCTATAAGGTGCAAAAAGGAATATGTATGTAGATGGGGACAGCAGATAGGGGGGATGATTCGGTTCGTCAAAAGGAGGTTCCCGAAAAATTAAAGCTTAGCAACCGATATAACTTCCAGTGGGCGTTCGGGTCAGACGACAGACGAGGGGCGTGGCACATAGACATTGGCAGAACTTTTACGGAGCGAGAAAAACAAGGGTTTTAAACTCACACATTCTTTTTTTTATTTTTGGGGTTCTTTCTGCCTCCTGTGCCAACAGCAAATATTTCATATGAGGTAATCGACTTTGTCGACGTGAAACGTTTTTCTGTTTATCAAAAAATTTATAAAAATACCCGGCAAAACAAAACAAAACCGAAAATTGCCAAAAAGCCAGACAAAGAAGCAACAACAGAAACATTACCGCATCTGTTGAAATGAATAATATTCCCTAGTTCTTATTTTTTTTTTTTTGTATACAAAAATACGAACATCATACATTTATAGGTGAGAAATCTTGACAAAAATTTCACTTCTCAGACGAATGGAATTTTTGAGGACTATTAAACAGAATATTATTAAAACATACTGCAGGCGTTTAGTTTATTTTTAGAACAGTTCAAGGGGGCAGGAAGAAAGAAGAGGGGTACAACGAAATAAATAGGAAGCAAAGAGGAAGAGATGGGGTATAATAATAAAATATAGTAATATAGTACTGGATGTGACTGGATGGTATATGATGTGGCATATACGGACCGAATCGGAACGGGTCTATGAGTTAACTTCATTATTCTTATCAACGGAAAAAGTCGGGGATACTTATGAACATATGAACATACATACATATGTGTGTATGGAGTCATATGTGAAAGCAAGTACATTATGTACGCAAAGAGAAAGATAACGATTGCAGAGGAAGCAGCGGTAGAAAATAGGGGGTATACGAATACGACAGAGATTGTGTGTGGGCTTCTGGTATACAAATTCACGAAACCAACCACATTTCCCATTTACTTTGTGTAAAATCAACGTAATATCAGTTAAATATAATATTATTATTAGAAAAACTATTGTACTTCTTTATAATATCAGTTACCTGTATATAATATTATACAATTCTAATCCTTCCTATAGTTATAGATCTATTACAATGTTGTAAACTAGAAACTTAAGTACTTTTGTAATGCTATTCTATAGAAGTTCACATAACCGATTTCGTTTATTTTTCCACAGCAATTGAGTTTCTTTAAACACGTATTTTTGCATTCACCCTGGTAATCTGGCAATCGGTTTCATATAAATAACACAGAAATCGTCAGAACTGAACACCTTAAACGATTTGTCATTGAAACCGTGTGTACAAATGAAGTACAAATTGCGATTCTGAGGATGAGTGTAGTGTTGAGGTATACTGAGGTACTATATTGTTTATGGGGAGTGTATGGATGACTCAAGCTCAGTGTACCCCGATTTGTCCTATTCTTTGGCCCCCCATCTTTATCTGGAGTTGCGCTTCAATCGCATTTCGCTGTCATCGGTGTGACAGAAGGCCAGAAAAATCGAGAAAAGGCACGAGACAGGATAGCCTTCGATTGCCTTTTGGCTGTGGGTTAAACGAAACCCGTTTCCCTGTAAATAGCTTTATATACATCGATATGTATATCATATTATGTACAACTATACGTATACGCATTATTTATTAATCAGTTCTGCTTCGCTTTGCGCTTTTTTTTTTGTTTGTATTTTTCTTTTCGAATGCCTATTGAGTTATTGATTTTGATTCCCAGTTTTTTTTCCTGTGCCCCTCAGGTTACCCCTGTCCTCTTAAATTGCAGTCTATTTTTTTATGTAACCATATGTATACACAGTATATGGGAAAATCTATAGAGGTGTGTGCTTTTTTTTTATATTGCCTTTGCTTTAGAACATTGCCCTCTATACTTTGCTGTTTGCCCGCTGAGCTTTTGTGATTTTTGTTCTACTCTTTTTATTGCCATTGAAACAATTTGTACTTTAAATTGTTTAGATAAGATTTAATTAGAGCAAACAATGCAGCAAAAGCTAACAGAAACCAAACAGAGAAGGCGAAACCGAAAGTACAGAGAGAAATAAATGGGAAAATCAATGGTGATAGAGTAAGTTTAATATTTAATGTATGAACAATATTTATGAATACTTGTTAAATAATAAAAAAAAAAATTCCCAATATAAGTATAAGCTTAGGGCTTTGACTGAAAGTGTTGTAAATTATTTATTTCATTTGAAAATTTCATTCAACATTTTTTCTAAAATAAAAATAGCTACAATTGTTTAAGTGAGATAAAGTGAAAGTATATCTCGGAATATTTTGAATATAAATAAAAAAAAACCTTTTATAAATACAAGCTTAAGAGATTTAGTTTTTCTATCTTTGGCCTTTGCCTAAAAGTGTTGTAAATTTTTCATTTCATTTGAATGACAATATTTGCAATTATTTTTATGTCAATTTCCCCGGGCACTTGGCATTTAAATGCGAATTGCGATTCTGAAGCTTTTCTGGTTTCAGTTTTCAGTTGAAATTTCAATCAAAGAGCAACTCGTGAATATTTATCAGCCAGGCTAATTGTGACATACTTAGGCGTAAATAAGAGTATGCATGTACAACTATATATTGTATATTGGGGTCTGTCTATATATCGGGGGGCTCTATATATATAGTATATAAGTCGGCTATAGCTATAGTAACAATAACAATGAACACAAGTCGAGAGGCAATGGCGCACTTTAATAATAAAAATCATTCATACGTAATTTCATTGGAATTTCACGCTGCTCTTTCTCTTCTTTATTGCCCTCTGCCTTTAGCCTCTTCTTTCGCTGTCCGCTTTGGGCCCAACTTCTGTTTTTCAATTCTGATTGTGCACCCAGATTCGTTGGCCATTTTTTTTCCCTTGATTTTTGTATTTTATCCACCAAGCGCAAGCTTGAAAAGCTCTTTTTTTCTTCTTTTTGGAAGATGAGTAATGGAAATACCAGAAATGAACACTAAATTTAAACGAAATACAAAGATTATTTCAATTCTTTAATCGGAAAGAAATATAATATGATTTGGTTATGAGGATTTTACAGTTCCATGTAATACTTAGATATTTATCTATCAATTTATTAGCACAAAATCAAAGTGAAATACAAATAGGATTATTAAAATTGCTTTATAGAAAGGAATATAAAATAAATTGTTTGTAATTTAAACTTATGTTTGCTGGGATGTAAGAACAATAAATGATTTCAATGTCTTTTTATTGTTATTATTATTATTTATTTTATTTTTATTTATTAAATTAGATTTTTAGATCTTAGATTTTTTATCTATCAATTTATTATCACAAAATCAAATTGAAATACATCTGGGATTATTACAATTCCTTTATAAAAAGGAATATAAAATAAATAATTTGTAATTTTAACTTTTGTTTGCTGGGATGTAAGAACAATAAATGATTTCAATGTATTTTTATTAATATTATTATTATTTTATTTATCAAATTTACTATTTTTCAGTTACCAAAGTCAACAAAAAATATGTAATCAAAAAAATATTATATATAAAATGTGTTTTTGGGATCCTGAAGGTTTTTTGATGTTTTTTTTTGTGATTGTGCTCAAAATCCCTGGCCAACGGGGCGTATGCGTGATGCTTGCGTTCGTGGTTTCTGTAGTTTGATTGGTTTAAGCCATCATCATTGGCCGTGGCTGCTGTCTCAGCTGGTGCACCACCACCACCACCACCTTAACCCACTCACCACCACAGCCTCCGAAAACCCCCTTAACCCCCTTAACAACCTTTCGGTCCAGAGATTTTCCTCCTCTCGCCAAAATTCGCAGCTCACTTTTGGGTTAACGATTAGTGAAAAGGCAGGGGTGGGGCTTATAAAAGGGGGGGTTTTGCTAAATGGTGGGTGGGGAGGGGGGGTGGGTGGTTTGTAGTGGGTGGTCGATTTGGATTCCTTTTTGCTACCAACCAGCAGACTGCCACTGGAATTGTTTTTCGTCTCGCTTGCACTTGCGGCCAAACATCAAGAGCAGCAACATCTGAGTGCAGAACTAACTAAACAACAACAAAAGTGAAGGCAAAGCAGCGGCAGAGCTGCAGCAGAGAATGGGCAGAGGGGTAACGACACTGGGAGAAATTTGTGTGTTGCATTTAAAATATATATTGATTTAAAATGTTAAAAACAATTTTTTTTCCCATTAAAATCAATATTTTGGATTATTAAAATGAAAAATGTTTGAAAATTAATAGTACCCAAAATAGTTTTAAAATTAATAAATAGCTTACGTCTAAAAAGCTATCCAAATTCACAGACTTATATGGAAATTGAATTTAAGAAACAAAACTATCTCTAAGTCGATTATGAAGATTTTGCAATTCCAAGTAATACTTAAATTTTCCTTAGAATAATGTTTAATAGATTTTTTTTGGATGATATAAAAGTAGCTTTCCCCTGGCAATAAGCAACTAAAAAATTGTGCTAGTTGATTTTTCCAAGTGTATCAGTTGGAGAAAGCAATGCAATCATCAGCAGAGGCTGAATAACTAGCGGAGAAAGAGCCAAAAAGGGGAGAGGGCGAGGGAGGGGGGAGGGGGTGCAGTGGGTTTCTACCCCGTGGGAGGCCAAAGAGGTGGAAATGTGGGTGGGGCGAAAAAGGGGGAGGCAGAAATAGCCTGCCAAATACACAGAGGCCAAAACCGAAGCCAAAGCAAATATTTCAAACTCGCCTGGAAATATGGAAAGTTTGTGTGCGTGTGAGTTGCGTGCGTATATGTATATGTATTTCTCTGTGTGTGTGTTTGTGTGTGTGAGCTTTGAGAGCATCTGTATGTGAGTGGGTGTGGGTGTGTGGTGTTCGTGTGCTTTGGGGCCAAATGCATTCGGCGTTTCTGCACCTGCTGCACTCTAAATTCCACCTAGCTCCTTCCCAAAAAATGTTGACACCCTTTTTTTGTACACTCGGAGAAAATCTTACTAATGCCACAAAGCTTTAATAATAAAGTGGGAAATTAAATGAACATTTTTTTTTTATTTTTCAAACGCCAAATTCTTTTAAACTCAAATCAATAAAAAAATACTAGAAAAAATTGCTTATACTAATTCTCTTCTTCTAGTTTGTAATCACATAAGTCCTTATTATGGAACGAATATTTGGTAAGCCTTTAAAAACTGTAGCTTAAATGGTGTGGTCCATGTGCTGCTTTAAATTAAGTTAACGAGAGTTTTATGTATAGAAGATTATAGATTATATTTCAGATCATATGTTGGTCCTTCAAAATTTCAAGTTTTAGAACTAGCTTTTGAAGTAACTTTTTTTTTTGTAAGTGTGAGGTTTTTATCTTGGTAATATACATCACTTTTTTTATTTATTTTTAATTAAGTTGATATTTTCTAGATTTATTTCTTTATTTTTAACTAATTTCTTTAACTAACTTCTCTGTGCACTTGCTTTTCCCCTCGGCTACTTTTTTTTGGCTGTGTATCAATTTCAAAATGGCGTAGTGAATGTTGCCACGGTGGGCGAAAAAAGGGGGTGGGGAAAGTTGGGAGACGGGGAAGGGGGGTAGTGGAAAGTAAAACCCCCTTTCCCACCACCACCCACTCAACCCAACATACATGAATGTGTGCGTGTCTCGCGCTATTTGGCGGAAGTCACAAACTTATTGGTTAGCAACGGACCAAAAAGAGGGGCGACCAGGGACGTAGTTGGGGGGGGGGGGGGGGCGGAGGTAGGGGGGGGGTTTTGTGGAAAAGCCCGGACAAAATGGCGGACATGGCCTAGAGACGTGTAAACGAAAGCAACAACAACAAGCCACTACAACAATAATGCCGAGAAAATTCCGCCAACGATTGACATTTTCCAGTTTGCAAGTATTCCACGAATGTTGCAACGCTTTTCCGACAGCCAACGAAAATTCAACTGCATTCCATTTACCCCAAGGCCCAAATAACTAATTATATGGATGTAAAGGATAATCGTATAATTGGCAAAACTATCATTGTTCCATTGTTATTCCATCAAATCAAATTAATGAATATCAATTTCCTATCGAAACGTACCCTATCTTATTTCTGATTTTGTAAATGTGGCCCCTTTTCATTTCGTACAATACTCACGTAGGACAGATACATCGCTTTGCTATATCCATAAAAAGTATTTCAAGACACAAATAATAACAAATTTTTTTGGTTTATCCTTACCTGAAAATAAAGAGAAATTCAATATAATTAGTTGGGAACCCTATTCATGATTAATAAACTAAGTATTATATTATGGAAGTCTTTAAAGTGTTACTAAAAGTTATCTAATAATACATTTTACTAGTTTTCCCAGGCAAAACCGTTATTAAATTAATAGAGCTGTAGGTTTTCCCTCCTTAGGGTAGAAAAACACCCACTCACACACACACAAACTTCACTGAAAGCCTTTGTTAAAGTTCTGGGAAAATGTTGCGCAGCAAAATATGCTACAAAACACACACATTCATTTCGTCTATTTTCCTGAATACAAGCACCCAACCCCACCCCCCCAAGCGGAAAAACTAACTCAACATGACTCTGATTTCAACACATGGAAAACCACCAACCGACCCAACCAGAAACCACCCCATTCCTAATTTTTTTCCATTCGACACTTGTAATTCACCACAGGCCAAAAAATAAGGGGCGGGGTTGGCGTGTTAAATTATTTAAAGTTTTCCCAACAAGATGATGATGGAGCCACACACAGACAGCGGAAAAGCGGGGAAAAGCGGAGTAAATCGGGGAAAGGCGAAGAGCGTAAAACAAAAGGTACCAGGAAATATGAAAAGAAATATAAAATAAGTGGGTGGAACACAAAATAGAAGGAAAACTGGAGGAAAAAAAATGAAAAAAAAATAAAGGACGAAGGACGACACACGCAGGCGTGGGCTAGGGATTTTCCGGGGGACTTTTCACTGCCTTTTTGGACATCGCATCCTTCGTGTCGTCGTTTGTCGGTTTTATGGTCTCGTCTCATCTGCTTTTCCTGCCCATTTTCTCCGCCCCATTGCCACCCTAACACCCAACCACCCACAATCCTCATTTTTCCTCGCTTCGCCATGCTTTTCGGTGGTTGGTTAACAATTTTTCTTTGACTGAATATTATATCATCTTACTTTTTGTTGGCCAAACAAGTATAAATAAATATAAGATTTATAGAAAATATACAAAGTTAAATATTATTTAAAAAGGGAAATAATAAGTAATACAAATTATTAATTTAAAGATAAAAGTCCAACAAAAATGATTAAAATAGAGGTAAATTCCACAGCATTTAACTATAGTTTCTTACTATGTAAAAATGTAAAACTTGTATACTTTTGGCCTCGAATTAGTAAAAAGATTTTATGGCAAGTCACGCGATTAAAGTTGATGGCAATCGGTAGAAAATACAAAAAAAGGAACAAGTATTAAGTCTACAAGGACTAGGAAATGTTGTTTACTTTTAAATAAGAATTCATTAACATTAATTATTTAGCAAGAAATTAATCTACAACCCTTAAGTCTGGTTTTATGTTTTTTCTCCTAACATCCTATGTCAATTATCACCACACGATTTTTGGCCCACGCGGCGTATGCATTACTTATTAAGTATACGCCTAGTTAGCCCCGCAGAAAATGTATTCATTAGAAGGCTAAATAATAGAAGGAATATTCCGTGAACTCTAAGCAATGCTTTAAATTATTAAAGGGTCAAAATAAACTATAAAAACAACACAAAAATGCCATTTAGTACACTGAAAAAAGAATAGAAAAAGGAAAAGAAGTATCTGCATATTGAATTTAAAGTTTCGTATAACATATTTGAATTAAATTCAATTTGATTTAATATTAGACATGATGTTATTTATTATAACTTTAAATACATATTTTATGCAGATATTTATTTAAGTTTTCCCATAGTTTTTTCGGTGTAGAGAATAAAGGTATTACGCATTATTTAATATATAGGAAAATGGCACTTGTCTTTTCTTAATTATCCAATGGGTAACCTTGTTTAATATTTAATGAAGACACTTGTATCTTGAAAAATCGAATGGAAAATGTCAAAAGGACAGTCGTCACTTCAATTTCGCAATACATTAAAAATGTAGCAAAATAAAAATCGATAAGTTCTAGGGCAAACTAATGACCCTTAAATATTTCAAGATTATTATTTTATTCATAAATAAATAAATAAATTTCTAAAACAAAATGAAATCTAAGAAATATTTTAAAGCGAGGCCCAACCCAAAGTGTAGTTCCAATTCAAAGGTTAAAATACTTAACTTATCTACAATTTGTTTGCCCAGCAATTATTTCACTTTCGAACTCGGCTCGAGTGCTAAATGAATTTTGAACTTCAAGCCAAGAGTGGAATTTGGAAGTCGATTTGGGAATTACACTTTGACTTTATGCATTATTTATCTACCCATACCTTTGGGCAATAAAATAAAACAAGGCAAACCGAATAAATCGATGTGGAGCCATGTTCACGATATATATATATAGATATATTTTTCTATATATAGCAACCATATAGAACAGTTGTTGCTAGGGCCTAAAAGTTGTTGCTCTGTAAAATGGGCAAATGCCAATAAAAAAAATATCAAACAAGCAGGGACAGGTATACGCGGAGCAAAAGAGACAGACAGTGCTAAAAAAAAATGGGGGAAAAAAAACTTGAGTAGTTTCGCAACTTTGTCATCGCAACTCACTTCAAATGGAATGGAATTTTCAAAACTAAGTAAGCAAGTTACAAAAAGAGTGGAAAATATATGTAGGCATGTTTTAAGTAGTTTGAGTTTTTTGTCTCCTTTATGCAGTTCATGAAGAGTTGTTCTTAGGGACTTAATCCTTATAAAATATAAAGGTTTTAATGTAATTATTTTAATTATTATAAATAATAATAATGTATAAGTATTATAATTAAGATTTCTTTTACCTACATTAATTACGATTTTTGAAATGCATTCTTTCTTTCCGTAAGTTTTTTCTAAGTCTTTACCTTCGTAAAACGTTACCTGCATTGTGTACTATTTTAAAAGTGAATTTTCTTTTATTTAAAAATCTTCTAAAACTTTTCAAGTTTCATTAGGAAAATCCTATCAAAAACAATGCACAATTAGTGAAAACAAAGCACCTGACAAACAATTACAAAGAAATCGATGAAAACAATTTACATTGGGTTTTACCTGAAGTTTTTGTTCGTTTGGTGTAAAATGCAATTTGTACTTTGTTTTAAATTGTTGTTGTATTTGTATTTCTTTTTTTTTTTTGAGGGTGCGAGAGTTCGATTCGATTTGTTTCGATTTTCGGGTTTTCGGTTGTTTTTTTTCTGTTTTGTTGTTGGTCATCGATTGCAATGGCAGCAACAACGATCTCTTTAGAGAGGCAATTGCAATGTACACAAGTGTGTCTGAATGTAAATTGCTTTGTTTATGGGCCAAGCGAACAAAGCAAAAGCGAACAAATCGGCAACACAGAAATGTATATATAGTAGTATGTTCAAAGTATATACACTTTGTACATAGATGCCTCCGATTACATAAATACAAAATTCAATTGAAAGTCGTTCAAGTGCAAAATAGGCAAAAAGAAACAAAAACCAAAAGGAAAAAATAAAGTAATAATAAAGAAAGATTTGAATTGAAGGCGAAAGGGGAATGCTCTAAGTTTTCATTAACACCAAAATATTAAAAAAAAAACATTTTTTAAATTAACTATAGTATTAAGGAAACATTTTTTACTTATTATTAAATTACTTAGAATTTTTTGCACCAAGAAATTGTAAACTAAACATCTAAATCCCCTTAAAACAACAATTTATTAACTCTATTATATGTTGAAAACATTTTTTTAAATTGAAATACATTTTTAGAAAAATATTCGTTAGACTTATTTTTAATTTACTGAAAAATTTCAGCGCCTTATATAGTGTACACTAACTAAATACCACTTTTAAACACAGTCAGCCTTCTTCTAAGAATTCAATTTGATCGAAGTCTTTGTTAATGTGGTGTAAAAAAAGATGCAGAGATCAGCGATATATAGTCACAATGCCTATATGCCTGTAAATAGTCATGATTTCTCTATTTTCTCACTTTTGATGGCGTGCAAACTGCAAGCTGCAGCGAAATGTAAACAGAAAATGCGAATTGCAAACGGCAACAGAGCAGCAAAGAATAAAGATGAAAATCTGTAGTTGAAAAGGTATTTGATGGGTTTTAAGAGGAAATCTAGGCTAATTGTTTAAGTATTAGAAATTTTAGCGGAGAAAAATCAATTTCAATATTTGACTCTCATTAAAAGAACACTCGTGGGCAGAATTTCCAAAAAAAAAATTCTAAATATACACTACAACAAAACCCTTATCAGTATGGATTAAAAATGAATTAGATTTTCCCTTGCCACCATTGCAGTTCGAGTGCTTTTTCTTTCTCTCTGCACATGTGTTTTTAGATCTTTTTCTTTTTTTTATGGAAACTTCGATTCATTGAACTGCACTTACATGGGTATATAAATATATAGATGTATATATAGAGGGGGGCGTTCGGTAGTGGAAAACCAGTTTTCCGTCTCAGTTTTCCCCGTCTCTCGGCTTCAGTTGAGTTCCAATTGCAATCGCAATTCCACAATTGTCAACTGCCTTTCTCGACGATTTCTTTGGATTTGAATGCAACCGATATAGACACACAGATGCATACATACAAATATAAGTGTATATACAAAAAGAGATAAACACATCTGAAAGATACACAGACAATGGGAACCAGATTTGCACTGCTTCAAAAATATTTTCCCCCCGGCCTTAAATGATTTCAATAGTTTAGTTGCCTTGCCTATTTTCATTTCTTTTTATTTCACTATCTTTGAGACGTTCAATTACAAAAATAAGCATTAATTGACGTGAAACAATTACAAAAATCAACAAATTAAAATGAATAAACCTATAAGTATGTACACAAAGACAAAGTGATAAGAAAAAAAAAAAAACAAACAAATGGACTGAGAAAGGAACGGAAAATGGGAGGTGGTACTGATAGTGATCATGGCGAAAGCAGATTGTATAGCAATGAATGAATATGAATTCCAACGCCACGTTTCAAATCGTTTGATTAACAGTTGTATTGTTGTACCCAAGTGGAATGGATTGTGGAATGAGTCTAGTAATGATTTCATTTTATTTTGAAAATATAGAAATATTATTGAAATGTTGGTTGGTACAATCACCACTAAAATATTTATCTCAAAAATGTTATATTGAAATGTTTCTTTAATTATATATTTTCTTATAATTTAATTTTAGTTTTTTTAAATTTTGTTTTTTTAATGTAAGCAATGCAAAATATTCTGCCTCATGAAATTATTTTTAATAGATTGACAATGATTTTGACCCACTTTTTTTTACTTTTCTAAATCTCAGTTACTTTTATTCCCACTCTACTATTGTAAACTTTTATACCCATTGCTGTAAAGTCTTATACTCACATTTAGTTCGTTTTAAAAACCTTTCATTTTGATTTTCCATAACTATTGGGAACTTATACTCACTCTAAAATCCGAAACTCTTATACGCTTCAGTGTTCCCATTCTCGCTCTCTCGGAAGTCGAATTGGAAATTGTGACTAGTGGGGAATTGTTCGCTGGCCGCCTTCTCAATGATAATCCAATTAAATAACAACAGTTATAGATTTACGAGGGTGTGTGTGTGTGTGTGTGTTGGGGGGTACATAGGCGCTATCTCCCTCGCAACCGCACACCGTCAGATACATTCGATTTATCTGTAAATGTATCTGTATCTTTGGGGCAGGGAATCTGTATCTGTAGCTGTAGCTGTATCTATTTGCAGTCCAAGTGCATTTATAAATCAAATAATCTCTGTGCTGACGTCCGCTTCTGCTTCCAACTTCTATTTCATCCCCCTTCCCCCGACCCCCCCGCATTTTATAACCCTCCCCCACAATGACGTCAATCTGATGCGTTGGCTTTTCATTTGTGGGTCTTATAAACCCCAACACAAGAAGTAGCAACCAGAAAAACAAACAAGTATTCATAATGGATACATAGTAAGTTGACAAATCAATAAAGATTGCAAAAAATTACCATTTCAAGATAAATCGAATGGACAAAAAGCATCTTTTGACCTATTAAAGCACTATAAGAGTATTGCCCTTTTACAAAAAAAAGGTTTTATTAATAATACATATTTCATAAACGGCTAAATTGCATTATAATTTAGGGTTCTCGCCTTGGAAACATATTTTGTGTTTATTAGTAAAATCCTCTTACTAATTAGCGCTAGCTTTAAGTCATTTTTGTTTTGCATTTCTTAATCAATTACTTACTCATATAATTAAACAAATATTTTCAGTCAAAAGCACACGAAACTTACCTAAAAAGAAAAGAAAATTGAGAAAAATTAGTTACTAATAAATGTAATTGAGTTTGCTAAATACTTAAGTTATTATGTATATTTGCAATCATTTTTGTAATAGTTTTTTATTTAATTGTATTATTTATTAAAACCAGAAGACGCCAGAAAAAGATATATGGCCACACTCTACAACAAAACGGGCACATTGAAGCTTTTCCTTGGCATTGCCCGCTTTTATAAATATATATAAATATAAATAATACATTAATTTTAAAAACCATAAATTATTTGAAGTTCCCTTGTAAGATATTTAAATTTTTTTGCGCCTTTCTATATTATTATAATACCCATTATTTTATCAGGAAAAAAACCATTGTACAATTTTTATTGAATAAATGTTTTGGTAATTGATTTATTTGTCGGGTGTACTGGTAGCCTCTTTGCATTGAAAGCTCTTTTAATTTCATTATTACTGTGCTGAACAGTTTGTAAGCAGCAGATGGTCTTCATTTCTCACTGTATCTGTATCTGTATCTTACACACATATATTTGTGAGTGAGCTTGCAATCGCGAAAGGTGCTTTGGCGAAAACAACGAAGAAAGGGGAAAGGAGCAACAACAAATCAGGCCCAGTAAAAAATATTATATTAAAATGTACTGCTACTTTAAATTATTGTTTAAAATATGCTTAAACGTTTAAGACATAAATAATAATAAAATTTAAACAATCAACTATCATTTTTCACATAAAACAATCCTTATATTTTAAGGAGTGCACAAAATGCGTATTTTAGAATACTTTTATTCTGCTCCATAAGCTTTATTTTACAAATCTTTCTAGACGAAAAAAATCCAAGCAAATATCCCAAAAGGTCGAGTTTCAGTCGCCACTTTGTTTGATCTGCAGTAATTAAATATGTATGGTCAGAAAAAAGAATGCCACAGACGCGTCCAAATTATTAGAACTACAATTTGGGATGTTTCAATAATGTAAAATATGCGATCCGTACATAACATTTTCAAAAAACAAATTTTAAAAGATGAATAATACTATAAAAAAAATTCATTATTTATAAGAAACTCGATGTTATTTATTATGTTAAAGTTCTGTTAGGCGTTACAACTACAAGCTGTTTAGTTTTGCTTAAAATTATTCTGTATCTAAATATTTTTGTGACCACTGTTGTCGCACCGTTCGTGTGAATCCGGGGGTCTTTTATGGGTTCCATTCTCCGCCGTTTCTTTTGGGAAACAACTTACACAAAAGTTGAGCAAAGCAAATTACGTAGTTGATTTCTCTGCGTTCGACAGCAAATTTTAATAATAACAATACAACTACGCATAAAGTGAGCAAACAGAATAGTGACGCAATACAAAACGTCCACACAAGACATCGGTACACTTAGAGAAATTCACCATTTTTATAAGAAAATTATAGTTTTCTTTGTATCTAACATAAATTATAGAAATCGGTAGTTTGTAGTTTGTAACTTGGAAATAATTACTTAGTGTTTAAAGTAATAAATTTATGTTTCATATTTATAATTGAATTTTTATGTTCAAGTCTTACAGCTTTTCTGTAAGTGTAAATGCACAAATACACCCCAGGTCGAAAAGATGCTGGAGTTTCAGGAGTTGGGGGCATAAATGGGACAGTTGCCGCATCAGTCGGCGATTTTCTTTCTACCACCTTTCTTTCATGACGCATTAAGTAACTGAACAAAGAGGTGGAGGTAACTGGGGATTCAAAAAGATAGTGGGGGAATGCTGTCAATGACGCTTGGACAGGTACAGGAAAAATAGAAGAAATTTAACCAAGACTTCATAAAAAAAAAATGTATTTGAAAATTGAAAGAACTACTAAATAACTTTTTAATTTACACTTCAATATTTATTTATAATATATATATATTTTTGGCTGAGTTTTCATTCTCACTTGGACCTAATAGTCTTGTTTTCCGTATGTCCTTTAACCCTGCAAAAGGGTTCTTTTCTTTCTCCTTTCAGAGGGAGGATTGGAGGACATAATAAAAGAGTGGCCGCTGTGTAGGTTCCCCTGAAAGCCAGGCATACACATACATAAATATAGCCCATGTATTCCGCATTGTCTCGCCACTTTGTATATAAGCATATTTATATGTACCCATATTTGTATCTCAACTCGACAATTGGCCGTTAGTCGTGGGCTGGAACAGAAAAAAAAACAGAAAAAAAATGAAAACAGATTCTCCATATACACACAAAACAAAATAATATCATTTTGTGTGTATATGCACCTCAGACGAGGTCAAATTCGCACGGAATGTTTGTCGAACTAGGGAGGAAAAATAAGTGCTTAAATTGCTTATAGTGGGTGTTTTTGCACCCAATAATTTGGAACGATTTGGAAGGTATTACACATTCAACGATTAATTCAATCTCTTTTAGCGTTGCAAGAAGAAAATGAAACTGGTTATTTTTTAAAGTTATTTTATTTTGACTGGGATAGGTAAAAGGATATTTGATACCCGTTTTAGTACATATTATTGGAAATTCTAAACTTAATTTATATGATCTTCTAAATTTAATACAATTTTTAAGAACATTTAAACAGAGTATGTAAGAACATTTTCTTAGGATAAGAAAAAATTAATATTATTTTGCCGGTCTTTTTCCTGCCTTGTCGACATTACCTCAATGTCATTTCTATCAATGGACTAGAAGTTTCTGAATACGACGACTATTTGGATCTGGGGTTGGGAACTGGAAAAAGGGATGGGAAAAAACCACGTGGACTTAAGGAGAATAAACAACAACGCATAAGAAATAGATTGAAATGCGCAGTATTGTGTAATTATTATTTTATTTTTTTTTTTGATTGGAAAGTGGAACTGGAAATGTAAACCTTGTCGCATTTAATGCGTAATTAACATGTTCCAGACGAAATGGAGATGGCAAGACGGCGACAGAAAGAGATATATGTATAGAGAAAAATGTAATTTTTGCCCTTTTTTCGGGGTTGCAAATTTCGCACGATTCTTTTCAGAGTTTTAGGGCTCACACAAAAGCGGAATCGTTCATTCAATTATTTTCAATGCACACAGAGACCGCAGAAAAACACCGATACAGACGAAGATAGAGACACAGATACATTTTGTATCTGGATACAGAATTTCCGTTTGGGCTCTTGCTTATTTTCCATAATGTTCCATGACGTTTCTCGAATCCTCTCTGAATTTCAATTAGCAAGCAGGTGATGGGTATTGTGGAATAAAAAAATGTGTCTCAATTTGAAATTCCATAGATTTCAATTTTATTGACTCACATTCCATTACATATCCACAAAATATTTGTGTTGTTTTAGTAAACACCAATCTGTTGTGTTTTTTCTAACACGAAAATCCAGAAAAGTACACAAAAATTACATCCTTTTCAATCAAACAACATATAAAATAAATCATATTTTTACACCATGACTATCAATTTCAATTTGCCTAAAATCTTGGTAAACAACAGACCAAAAGGTGTATGCCAACATGGTTATCTTTTTCCCAAAAATACAAACCATTTTGAGTGCATGTGCAATCTTTCAGCAGAACAAATAGTCGAAAATAAAAACGGAACGAAAAAAAATGTATTGCGAAAGCTTACTGAATATACACACACCGAATAAAACTGAACTGAATCACAACGAAAATCCTCGGCAAGCAGGACAGAAGTGGTAAATATGCATGTACATATAGTACATATGGGGTTCTATTCCCCCATAACCATTTCACACATTAATATGGAGAGTGAAAAAAAATAAATGCAACCAAAATGACGCATTAGTTTGGCTAAATAAGCAACAATAAATGCGATATGGATCGGAGTCTATACAATCAAGTATAGAAAAATAGTAAAACATTAAAACAAATCCACATTAAGGAGGATCCTTCATTGGAAAAAGTCTCCAACTTGAGTATTACGATCCAAATAAAAGCCAAAAGAAAATTCGTAAAAACACTTAAAAAAAATATATGTAGCAAACCCTATTATTTCGACCAGCTGTGCTTATAAAACCCCCAGATCTACTATATAATATAGTCTAAAAGGCCACCGAGAGGCGATGTATTGACATTGACATTGAAATGTATTTTTCTGTGTGAATTTATTTGTGCTACCTCCACAATTTTGCACTACAAAAATAGCCATAAGGGTTATGCAAATGGCCAGTGAGATACATATGTATACACATAAGAAAATTGTAATTACATGAGGGGTAGATAAACGAGTCCTTTGGCGTTGTGCCCGATCGAACATGAGGAAATATATTCACGATGGGGTTGGATTTTTAGTGACTCACTTCACGGTTTCACCTCATGATTACCTTATGCGATTGTCATCCAGAGTGTTTCATCATTATGATGAACTCAGCGAAATGATATTTCCTCATTTTCAACACAAGTTGAACTTAAGTTTAGCCAGATTAGTGACTAATGGCGAAAGATCAACAAAAGAATGTGATATACGCACATTTATACATATATCTTTCTTAGTTAGGTGTAGATAAGATCAGATAAGAACTACTAGAATTATTTATCGTGTTGGAAAAATGCAAAAATAGCTGATTATAGTACTTATATATCCAACAATGATCGGAATCTTTTAAAAAGTGTATATATATTTGTATACATATATGTCTATATATATATATATCAATATCTATCGTATCAGTATTATCTTTTCATATATTTATAACTATCGACGGCAGTCCACGTAGTGACGAATGACACATTCGCAAAAGATTTCTGGTTTAACTAAAGACAGTTTAGGCCTTAAGATTCCTCAACTTTTGACATATAACACATTGTTGTAAAAAGTCAAGCTTGATAGTTATTAATCAACAAAAATGGTAACTTTTACCAGTTCAGAACAATTTACTCTGCTTAAGCATTGCATTTTTTATATGTGGACCCGAACTCTATATTAGAGTCATGGAATCATTTAAATTGTTTAACAGTTCCATGCAAGACACTTTAGTTCCACGACTTTTGGAAAAATAGGTCAATTATATGGTTGATGCTTAAAACAAAAACTCCTGATATCAAACAAAAACACCTCTTAACGAGTATACAAAACTACTGATAACAAATTTGGTGACGAAAAATTATTATATATTCAACAAAATAAATACACTTTCTTAAATTTGCACATTCTGCACGCTGCAATAGAAACTTCGTGTGCATGAGCAAATTTAAGGAAGTGTATTTACTTAGTCGAATGTGTAACAATCTTTCCTCACAAAGTTTTAATTATTAGTTTTGTATGTTGAAGGTGCGATCGTCACGACCCTTTACGGCGTTTTGTTATTTATTCTACATATCAAGCAATTTCCGAGATTACCTATTATATATAATTATACATATTTTCATGTTGTTAAAATCAGTTAGTTTTATTAATAAATGTTACTGTTTTTAAATTTTATGAAATAAGCACTATTCCATAAACATTTTGAAATACCAAACAAAAAAAAATAGTATATATTTTCATGTTGTTAAAATCAGCTAGTTTTATAAATAAATTTTACTGTTTTTAAATTCTATGAAATACGCACTATTCCATAAACATTTTGAAATACCATCTGTTGTTGATATTTATTGGTCTTAGTAAAATCGTTGGTGATTTTTTAAGCAATTAGTAACCATTTGTTGTTGCAATTTGAAACTTACATAAAAATCTTTATAAAATAAATAATAAACATCGTCCTCGAGATTGTTGTTGTTGTTCAGTAATTGTTGTTGTAACTGCTGGTTGCTGTTGTTGTTATTATTATTATTATTATTGTTGTAACTATATTGATAACTGTTGTGACAACTATTACTGCTATTATTGTTGTTATTTATTTGATTGTTACACACTAGCAAATGTTGTTGCTGCGGCTGTTGTTGTTGTTGTTGCTGTGGCAATAATAAAAGTTGCTGTTGTTGTTGCTGCTGTTGCACTTGAAATATATGTTGTTGCTGCTGCTGCTGTTGTTGTTGTTGTTGTTGGTGGTGGTGGTGAAGATGGTGATGATGGAAATGTTGTTGATAGCTGGGCGCCTGCAATTGCCAATTTTGCATTGCACACACATGTAGATAAACCCGCTACACATAAATATAATTATATTTTCAACTTTTTTTTGTATCTTATTTTTTAGGTAACTGCCTGCGAGAAAAATGCACAAGAACAAAAATTAGCACACACAGTTATATGGGTTCTTGTTAATATTTTTTTTTTGTTTTTATCGCCTTGGTTTTCTTATTTTTTTATGAAATGTTAAAAATTGTTTGTATTATATTTTGGTTATATTTTATGTTTATTTATTTATTTTATATATTTATGTATATGCAAGTTTTCATATTACTTTCCACTTTTTTTTTTTAATTTTTAATTATACGTATCAATTCTTGATTATATTTATTGATAATATTTATTGATTTTATTTATTTACTGTTGCCTCTCGTTTATTTTCATTGCCTTTTCTTACTTAATATTTTATTGACTTCATTTTGTCTTTATCTGCTTATTTCGATTTTCGCTTCTTATTGTTTCTGGTTTTTATTTATTTTTGTTTGCATATTTAAACTTGAAATGAGCTCAAGGTAAAAAATTTGTATCAACGACCGCAGTGACGTCAACGTCGACGCGACGTCGGCAGAAAAAAACACTTGAAAAAAAAACTCGACCAGCTGTTAAACACTGTTATGCCATATATAACAGATTTGGATGTTTTGCTATCATCAGCCAAAAATAAAGAGAAGCAAAATAGAGAAAACTGATAAGGGACTTTTGCTATTTTTATGCAAGGAATTGCAATTTTTTTTGCTTTTGCTGCTTACTAAGTTAATTACTTTTTTTCATATTAAACATATATGTATTTTGTAATCTTTTGTCAATGTTGTTGTGTATTTATATTTAGCTCGCGCCGCGTGTTTTGTTGTTGTTTTGTTTGTTTTGCTTTTTCGACTGAGGAAAAAAAAAGTAAAGCGAAACGAAACGAAACGATGACGCTCTCTGCCGACGTAGGCAGAATGCACTCACACTCACACACACACACGCATACACTGATAAAATAAAACGAAGAGAATACGCAAAAAAGGCATTGAAACCAAAACAACAAAAAATGTTCGTAGGGCGCAAGCAAGTAAAAAAAAAACAACAAGAAAAAAGCAATGAGTACGAGTACATAAGCCTGTATCTGTGTGTGCAAACACATACACACACACGCACGCACACACGCAAGTGCAAAAACTGTAGCAAAGGCAATAACAAAAATGTTCTAGCATAACTGTTCTACCCCCTACCACTACGCCTACCCCAAACCCCCTCCCCCCACCAGTGGCCCCCTTTTCCTCTCCACCTTCTCTTCTCTTTGCCCTCATCTTCTTCTTCGTCTTCTCTCCTTCGTTTTCCTACCCATTGTTGTTGTTGTTAGGCGGAAATATTGTGTATGCCAAAAAGCAATTGCAATATTTGGACATGGGCGGAAAAGGGGGTGCAAATAGGGGGCAAAATAGAAAAGGGGCGTGAAAATAGGGGAAAGAAACGAGGGGGGCGCATTTTCAATTATTTTATTTCAATATGCCAAATATTGTACAATTAAAAGAATGTTTTATGAAATATTTTGTTTTGTACTCAATTAAAAATTAACATTATCTCGATTTAAGAGTTATAATGATATCATGTCATACAAGGTGTGTGTGTGGCATTATCGAATAATAATTAATGCCCTCGAAATGAGTCAACTCTTACTTTTAGTGATAAATTGCTCATTCATCTCGACTTTTCTTCCGCTGCCTTATACACATTCTTTTCCGATCTTCTCATCGGTTCTTTCTGACTCAACCCATTGTCGCCATCAAAATAAATCAAGAATCTTAAAAAATCGAAAATATTTTTGTTTTTGTTTTCAATTTTTTGGGACTTGTCCTTGGAAAATGCTGTGATTCATATTTTGGGTTTGTTTAAAAATTGTTTATCGAGAAGGTAAATACTCAAATCAAGGAAATATCTTCACCATCTGGTCACACTAAAATGGCCGGTTTAAAAATTGTTTATCGACAAGCTAAATACTCAAAAAAAAGGAAAAAATCTTCCCCATCTGGTCACACTAAAAAGGCTGACTGAAAATTCAAAGCTTTTCATTTTCGAGGAGTTTTTAGGTGCATACGCACAAAAAAATGTATACCTAATTAAACAAGAAATTAGCAACCCCTGAAAGTTTTCCATTTTCGCTGCCTTTCCGCATTTTATTTTTATAAATTAAACAGGCAAACAGCAAAGAGAAAAAAACAATATAAATGTCAAATGGAATTGGGGAAAACGGGGAGCATGTGCAAATGAGTGCATGAATAAATGATGCATAATGGAATGGGGGGAAATTGAGTGGGAAGCAAAGTGCCAAAGAAGAAAAACTTTTTTCTGCTATAATAATATGAGAAACGGAAAGAAAATTTCATATATATATATATATATATATATATATATATATATGTATAGACATATATATGAATACATACAGATGTAGATATGTGTGTCTGAAAATGAAATGGTAAACTGTAGGCATCAGTGTAGCGACTCAAGCCGACTTCAAGACTTGGTCTCTCGGCTATATCGCTCTGTATGTCGAGTATGTATATCAACTCTTGTAGGTATATTTGTCTGAATTCCCCGTATCTGTTTGGCCGCAACAACAACAATCGACTTGTGTACATAATGTGTATCTGTATCTAAACAAGCGACAAGAAAAAAAAAGGAGGCGAAGAGCTTCAACCATTGAACCGGTTGAAGTCATATTTGCCACTGTACAAGTCGGGGCCTAAGAAGAAGAAGAACAGCCCAGCTAGCAACACCACTAAACAAAAAAAAAACACCAGAAACACCAACAACTTCAGAGCGATAAGCCTCGAAATCGTTGACAGCCAGAAGTCTACCCATTAATGCGGTTCACACACTTACTTTTCTACGTAATAATCTAAAGCGGTTTTGGATTAAAAACTGTAAGATATCTTTCGTTATAACACCAAAAAAAAACGTTAAAAAAAACTATAAGCACACAATTTAACATATATCATACCATATCATATCATATCATATCATATCATATCATATCATATCATATAATATCATATAATATCATATAATATCATATAATATCATATCATATAATATCATTTCATATCATATCATATAATATCATATCATATCATATAATATCATATCATCATATCATATCATATCATATAATATCATATAATTCTTCAAAATATTATTCTAAAATGCTATGCTGCTTTTTAAAATCTTTATTAAATGGTGTAAAATGTTTAAGATTTAAGATCATTTCTACATTTAAAAATAAATCAGAATATTATTAATACAAATTGTAATACTCAAAGTTAAAGAAATTGATTTACTCATCTAACTAAACACCAAGTAAACATATAAAAAATATTAACTTCCGCTTTGAATAAGAAAACAAACAAAAAGCTCAGCTAAGAATTAAGAAAAACCACTTGTTTCTATCTAATACGTATCATCATAACCCATTTTAATATCCAACCTTCCACACAACTGACATCTTTAGTTCCTGAACAATAAATAAATTGTTAATTAAATAAAGCAACAGCTCAGTTGTTCTTCGCTTTGACTTCAATAATAAACAGAAAAATTATGTATACACCAGCGAATCGGTGGTTTATGCCTGACATATGTGCTATGTACATGGGTGCGTACGGATATATTGACGCATAAATATATTATGTACACCCCAAATACATGTATATCTTTATGGGTTTGTGTAGATGTACTCTGTGAGGCAGCGACAAATTTCGGTTGTTTGGGTTTTATTATTATTATATTTTCTTTTTTTTTTTTGGTGTCCATCGGTCGCTTGATTAAACCACTCACCCCCAAAAACCACACACCTCTGATAATTTCTCGCTCATTTTGCGCCGAGTTTCGGATTCGAGACGACTTCCAATTCATTCTCGGGGATTCCAATTCGAGTCTCGCCACGAAGGGAGCCCGAAAAAATAATAATATAATGGAAAAAAATATATAAAGAGAGACCAAGTCGGCGACGCAGGCAAAAGACCAAGCATTGAATTTAGTTCAAGCACCAACACTCTCCCCCCCCCCCCTCCCTCTCATTTTTTTTTGGAAACCCCTCTTCTTGCCCCACCCCTTCCCCTTTTTAACGACGCCCCTGTCCCCTTTGTGTGTATCCGGAGTTTTGTGTATTAATTCTAATAAGAAGGAAAAAGCATCTGCAGCAGCAGCAGCTTCGAATAAATGCTTTGAGCTCAACGTACAGTGGTCACTCGGTACCAAGAATGGCAAAACAATGTGTAACATATTTGGTCCTACCACACCTCTAAACAGCTCGAATTCCCAATTGGTTCTAGCTTTATTTAAGTCAAGGCTGGTTTAAAAATAAACTATTTGATATTATTAAAACTGGTTTATATATTTTTAAAACATGTGTAATTAATCGAATTTGTAAGCTTATACGCTTAAACTTTATTAATATTACTTAGAATTTATTAATATTACTTAGAATTTTTATACTTTTTAATAACATTTATCGCTCTTTTCTAAATTTCGTATTATAAATAAATTTAACTTTATATAATTGAATACACAAAACCCCATTTTATATTATGAATGTAATTTTAAACGAGTAATACTATAATATTTTACTTCTTCCTTTTTTTATAAGAACATTTCTGTGTCATTCCTCAATAGCGACTGATCACTGTACAATTGACAGGCCAACTGTGTGCTTGTGGCCTAGCCGACTGTTAGCCGTTTTTTCTTTTCTGTTGAAGTTGAGTCGTTGCTTTGGTGGCTATCTCGTTGGGTTTTAGTCGTACTTCATCTTACTTCTCTTGTTGTTGGCAGACGGTTGACAACAATGCCAATGCACCACCAACAGCCACAGCAACAACAACAGTAACAGCAAAAGAAACAAGAAGTTGGCCCGAGAGCAAGAGCTACTTGGCCATGTTAATTGCGGGGCAATATCAATTTCTGTGTGTGTATCCATCAGATACGCGATTCGCGAGATACTTTTTGCGAGTCGAGATCGCCGAACCGTTATCTTTGGCGCCGAGCAAGAACAGCAACAATAAAAATCGGTGGAAAATACGTGATTTGTTCGAGACATGCTTGCCAGATACAAAGATACACATAGATACTACGCGAGATACAGATACGATTTACATATAAACAATCTTTTTTTGCTCAAAAAAACAAAATAGCACAAAAGTATACACAAAGCACAAGATGATGAAAACGTGGAGGAGGCGGGGTGCGCAATGAAGAATAAAAGTAAAGAAGAGAGGCAAACAACAACAAAAAAGGCAAGCAGAGCTTTGAAACAAAAAAAAAAAAGCATTTTTGCTGCCCATTTTTATCGTGAATTTCGCCACTTCTTGGGGATTTTCCTTTCCTATGCGCAAAGAAAGGGTTTCCTATTCCCCCCTTCAATGTTTGCACAAATTTATTTCATTTTAATTTCCCCCCATTTTTTTTTACCGCCGCAGGGAAAGTGGAAATTAAATTTTCGTCCCTTGTTGTCAGACAAAACATACAGATTTTTCCTTTTCGCCAACAGGAAAATGTTGTATTTAAATTCGAGGGGTATATGCTATTATACATTTTTTGATTCAGTTTAGTGTTATTATTGTGATTCTAGAAATTTAACATTAAACAAGAATGTTTTGTTGTTTTGATTTAGTTTTTTATGTCTTTACATGAGAAGCTCTTCAAATTTATTAACTTGCTTAACCACAATATCTAAAATATGCTTTTCTGTTTCCCTTTTATTCAAGGACATAAAAAAAATACCTTAATGGCAATCCACTAATTTTAGCAAACCTCCAAAACATTTGGCCCACATTTCTGATCTTTCTATGCTTTTTTCCCCTCTTCTTTTCCCATCTATTTGGTCATAATCTATGACCATTTATTTTTTGCTCTGTTCCATTTATTTTTCGCTTTGTTTTGCTTTAGTTTTTCTTTTTTTATATTTAAATTTAAACTTTTTCAAATATTTATTTTCGGCTCGCAACGGCAACTCACAAAAATAACACACATTAACGAAAAAAAAAAATTGGCGGTCTCGATGTTTACACTTGTTTGTCTTGCCTTTTTGGTTTTTCTCTTATTCGCAAGATTGTTTAAACAAAATGCACACTGAAAAAAAAAGCCACACGTATTTGGGATTTGATGTTTTTGTTTATTAATTGGTTTTTACCTTTGTTTTTATGTACATTTTTGATTTATTACTTTTATTTTGTTATAGTTTGGTTTATAATGCTTTTGAGCTTTTATCATGGTATATTACTGATATTTGTTGTTGTTTTTTCGTTACCGTTTTGATTTTGATGGCGTTTGAATTGCGACTGAAACCGAAACTGAATTGATGCTGCTCGCCTCTCCCTCTCTCCGTCTCTCGCTCGTTCTCTGTCTTTGTCTCTGTCTCTCCCGCACCCGCTCCCGCTCCCGTTCCCGCTCCCTATCCATCTCTCTCTCCTCCTCTGCCGACGCCGACTGCGACGCCGGCGTTCGCTTTGCATGCAGCCAAAAGGAGGAGTGAGCGAGAGGGGTGGAGTGGGTGGTGGGATGATGGGTGAGGGGGTGGTGTGGTTGCAAGGGGGGTGGTGGGCATTGGGTAGGTTCTCATTTTGCCTAGCAGCATTTTCAATTTAAACGCACTCTCACACACACCAGCACACAAACACACACACACACACTGGCACACAAGTGCAGCGACGTCAACTTAGCTAAAAACTTCGAAGTGCGTGAGGTACGTCGACTGCGCTGCCCACGCTGACGTCGTGGCCCATTCGCGCACACACAATTTTTTTCGCAAACTTTTTTTTTATGTGTAGGTTCAGGCCAAACAGCAGAGGCTAACAAAATGGAGCCAAACAAAAAAATGTTCCAGTCAAAATTCCTTAAAGAAATTTAAATGTCTATTCGCTTACATCCATTACTTTTTAGGTCATTAGATGTTGCTCTATTTTTAATTTTTTATATATCGATTTGCGTAAGAGCAAATAAAAAATTACTTCGATCTAAACCATAAACGAGGAAAGGATATAATGCAATTATAATATTTTATCAGAATAAGTATTCTGTATATTTACCTAAATTATTTTACATATTTACATATAAAGAAATGTTAGTATTTTAATTTTTAAATTTAAAAAAGTACTAAGGCACGGCTACATTAAAATTTATAGGATTTGTATTTATTTATATTCTGGTTTTAAGACAATTGCAAATTGCCTCCAACCACTTTTTCTAGCTATAGCTACTGGGCCTTAAGCTTGTTATATGATTTTACAGTTGAACTTTCTTTAATATAATTTCTTATAACATTATTTATACTTTTTGTTTTTTTTTATTTCACACAAATCGAGATTCTTATTATTTATATGTTAGTTTACTATTTCGTTGGCTTCAGGTGTGCAACCGAAACCCCCTTCCCTTCCGCACACGTTGTTAAGCCTCCGAACGCGAGGCTTAACTCACTCATTTCGCATCGTTTTCAGTCAGTTTTCGTCGCCAGGTCCGCGGCCTCATCGTGGTTACTCTGCCAACAGAGCTATCCACCTCTTCACTCGCTCTTTAGCACCCCTTTTGGCATCAGTCTTGGCCATATACCCAGATCCACCATCCACATCCACATCCACATCCACATTCACATCCACTTCCACATCCACTTCCCCATCCACCTCATCCATCCATTGGACTCGCTCTTCAGCAAAGAAGCAGAACAAGGTGGCAACAATTGCGTTGCAGCCCAAGGACTGCATAGATACATTCATTCACTCACTCACTCGATATTCACTTGAAATATCGAAGAGGCAGATTACCCGTACATATGTATAAAGGGGGAGAAAACTCTTGTTTATAAATGGTAAATTACCCACGGAATGTGTAACAGGTGCTGCGTGATTTGCACTATTGGAATAGGGATATAACAACTATAATATTAAAAATTATTATTTTTATTACTTTTCATTTTAAAATTTTAAAATAAACCTATCATAAAAATTTGACATACATCTATCATCTTGAAAATTCAATAATATTAACATACATTAAATATCAAAATAAATATCAATCATTCAATATCAATTAAGTATCAAAATATAATATAACGAGTTATATTTTTTTTACTTTCTCTATACATATTTTTCATTTTAAAATTTTAAAATAAACCTATTTTAACATTTTGGCATACATCTATCATCTTGGAAAACTCAATAATATTAACATAATTTAAATATCAAAATAAATATCAATCAATCAATATCAATTATATAACAAAATATATTTTTTCATTTTCTATACATATTTTTCATTTTAAAATTTAAAAAATAAACCTATCTTAACATTGTGGCATACATTCATCTTGGAAAATTCATACATTAAATATAAAAAATTGATTCGAAACACACAAGATCTTTAAAAATCTGATTAAAAATGTTTATGTTTATTGATTTTAAATCGTAATAGGTCTTTTATGTAATAATTATAAACATTTTTTGTATTCGAAAAAACAAATTATTAAAGGCTTATTAATAATATGTATATATTACGTTTTTTTGTGGGCGAAAGAAATAGTTTTTTTAGGTCTATTAATAATATTTATTAAGTTGTTTTCTTGGAAAAACTAAACTTTTGTAGGTATTAATATTTAATAATATTTTTAAAGATTTTTTATAAATACTTTATAATAAATACCATTATACCCCCAAAAAGTAGAGCATTTAAATGGTCTAACAATTAGGAGTTATTAGGTTACAGGAGTTCGGAGAACGGAACACCCGAGTTTTCATCATGCCACTTCAAAGGGTTATTGGAGAAGCAGGCCCACTGTGGCTCTTGTTGAATTTGTTGTTGGTGTTGGTGCTGGCGTTGGTGTGGTTGTTGTTGCTGTTGCTGTTGCTGTTGCTGTTGCTGCTGCTATTTGGCCATCAAGAGCAGCGCAGAGCGACAGACAGAGAAAGGGGAGCTGTTCGCAGGACAGGACACGGGTCGTCCTTTTTGTCGGCCGAGGTCCGGGTCTTTCGCTGCTTTGTTTTAGCCAACAGCCTGTGCCTCTGCCGCTGCTGTTGCTGCTGTTGTTGCTGCTGCCGCTGCTGCTGCTGCTGCTTGTCGATGATGAAGTGGCCGACAACGACAACCACGAGACGACGCAACGACAACAGCAACATCATCAGGGGGCAGGCAGCAGCACGGCAGCACGGCAGCAACGTCGTCGCATCGCAATCGCGGCATGCGTCGTTTTATAGATGGGATTGTGTGTGTATGTATATATCTCGAGACCCCCAAAGCTTGCCCCCATCTTCTTCCCATTCCTCACATCCCAGAAATATATATACACATAGATCTGTGTGTGTTGTGCGCGCGGCGCATAATATTCCGCACGCACATACAACAACAACAAGAAGTACAGCAGCAAGATGCTGCTGCTGTGTGGCAGCAACAACATCAGCAGCAACAACAGCAGCAGCAGCAGCAGCAACAACGGCGGCAACAAGCGCACTTTAAGTGTAGCAAAATGGACTGCAAAACTTGTGTACAGTACTCGTGGCATATGTACACAATATACGAGTGCATACATACATACATGACCAGCCTCCAACCCACCCCCCTCTCGACCCCCTCTCGACCCCTTCCACACTATCCCCCCCCCCCCCCCCCCCCTTCCAATATATACATATATGTGCATGTTCCGGGCACATAGACCAAAATCCCAAAGGGGGGTTACGTACTGCTCAGATTTTCGGAGGCTGGTGTTTCGGCTAATTATAATACCAAGACAGTTCAAAGACGACAGGAAAATGTGGTGGTCTTGTAGGCATATAATTAATACACATATGCTTGTATGTATATTAGGTAATATAAAAATATTACCACCAGTCATCATCAGTTACCATGGGTTAAACCATAAAATGAAATAAATATTAAGATAAAAATTACCATTCAGGCAAATTATCTCACTAATTCAAGATAGAACTAGATAGTACATATCACTAACTCAAAATACTAAACTTAACAAAAAATTGTATCTCAAAATATGCCACTTTGTCTTTAAAATTTTAATAAAACTAAAGCTTTAAATTTATTTAACAAAAATAAAAGACCTTAACCTATGGTCAAAATTAATCATTATGTTTAGGTCAAGAGATTTTTGGTATACATTTTCAATGATAACCTTTTGCACCTGTTTGATATGGAGTATATGCCTGCCCCGCAGGCTGCAGAAAATATAAAGAAAATATGAGGTGCATGTGTATTTATTATTGGGCAACATCATCCAAGGAAATGCAAAGGGCAAAAATCCAATAAAAAAAAAAAAAAAGAAAGGGTTACACCAGCCGGCAGAGTGAGACAGTTGCAGGCCAGAGTGAGGGAGAGGGCAACAGTTGCCAACTGCAGTCAGCCAACAGTAACCAGTTTTGCAATGCTGCTGCTGCAGCAGCAACAGCAACAGCAACGGCAGCAACATCAACGCACAGCAGCAACATCAAGTCGAACAATCGTCAAATACACAAAATCCACTTTGCAAATCATCAGCAATGGCGCTACGGTTCCCGGGTAACAAAAATCCGGGTCCGGGTTCGGGTTCGGGGGCTTGAAAGTCCGGGTCAAAAATGGGTGTGGATCGTGAGAGGGGGCTTTAAAGGGGGGTTGGGGGGTAGGTCTCGTCCATACGCGTGCAACATGCAACTTGAGAGCGTTTCCAGCTCCACATCAGAGACATTTTCCAGTGCAAAAATGAAAATGCAGCAAGAAATTCCTACCGTGTGTTTTCCATGTTCCAGCAAAGTACAACAAAAAAAATAACACACACACAGTACTAGTAAAAAGGAAAGGAAAACACACAGAAATTACACACACACACACACACACACACACAGCTACCACGCCCACTTTGCTACGCCCACGCCTCTGCACCGAATAAAATTGCATTGGAAAATCGGCAAAGTCCCCAGAACTGGAAAATGTCTGCAGCTCCTACATATAGATGTGTGTGTAAGGGGATTTTTTTTATATTTTAAGAGGGGTGGGGGGGTGGTGGTGTTGGTTGAAAGGTAACAACGCCAAAGCTCAAACCGAAAGTAAAGTGAGGTTGAAAAAAAAATAAAAGATAGACAACAACTGGCACACACCGAAAAAGCTTCATAATAAAACGAACGAGTAAATGTGTCAGATAGTTCACAGAAAAACAGTGGGAATAATTGTGTTACAATAATGATGCAGGCCGAAAACCTATTTATAAATGTATCTTACAGATATATTATCCAACAGTTCTTAGGTATATGAGATTTGCATTTTGGAAATATGTAAATATAAAACTTAACAACGATAAAACATTTTTTACCAGTCTAGGTCTATTTAAATAAAGTAGGTATCATCATTTTGGGTCATAATAATAATACATTTACGAACTCAAGTACTAAAACTATCTAAAAATGCATGGTTTTAAAGCTTTACTTTGTTTCTTTATATAACGAAAGAATAAATGAATGAATGTATCTTTATACAGATTCCAATAAGATATTATATATTGAATAATTAATAACTGAATTTCCATGACCCTAAGCCCTTACATAAATTGCCCCTTTCCTAATACATTTGATGAAAAGGTTGGCATTTCCCTGGAAAAAATATTAAATGGCTTTATTTGGCCTGAGGACTGGTAAATGAATTTTTTATGCCTAAATTTGCGACAACACTTTATTTTGCGAGTGCCGTGTCATCCAATTGGAATGAGTGTAAAATACCGCCGCCTTCCATTTAATCAGCGAGTGCCATAACAGAAATTATGGGCCCCGAGAGCTTTAATGCCAAGATGGGGGGGGGGGGATACTGAAGAAAGAGAAAAATGAAGGGGAAATAATTGCTGAAGGAGAATGGAATTACAAAAAAAAAAATAGGAAAAAAAATAGAGAAAACAGGCAAATAATACATACATATTTATAAGGAAATAACGTAAATCTCATAGAAGAAGTAAAGCAAAGTAAATAAATATAAATCAAACACAAAAAAAAAAATAAAAACAAAACAACAAACAAAGAAGATGCCTAAAGTTTGCTCAGAGTTCGCACATCAAACACGCGAACAACTTGCAACAAGTTTGAAGTCGCTGCTAAAAATAAAATCGAAAACCGAGCAGAAAGAGATGTCCCGATTTAGCCCCCTCTCTTTCTGCCCTTTGCTCTTTCTCTCTCTCATATGGTCGGCTCTCTCGCAAGAAGCAAAAAAAAAAATATGTGATACGACAGTGATTACGCGATTTTCCATAATAAATGTTGTGGTAAAGGCGACCTTCCGGTTATGGCAACCTCACCAACACAGACACAGCCCGCCCGAGACTCGACACACACACAAACGCACACCTATGCACTCACCCATGCAAAATACGAACACGAGCACTTGTTCGGATTGCCGACACGAAAAATCAACAACAACACGACGACCTTCGTTGCTCTCTCGGCCTCTCTGCTTGCCCTCTCTGCCCTCCCCTCCATCCACAAACTGCAGACACTCTCTCTAGCGGAAAATGTCGGTAAACAGTGCAACCGGTTTTTTTTTTTGCTCGCACATGGGAAAAAGGAAACATCACGATAAGCACAGTGGGACAAAGTCAAAAAACATAGCATACTTATTGGGGCACTTAAGGAAATGAAATATACACGTGTTTTTTACAGGATATCATAAAAATCTATAGTTTTGCTTATTTAAAATTTAATTCTGAATGTTACTTTAGTGGTAAATCCTTTTAAGATATTTGATTTCTAACCAAGCAGAGTAAATTTTTTCAGTTTTTGGCTTTTTTTCAAAGGGGTTTGTCGCTTACGTTATAATTGATAGGCAGATATCTCAGTAAATAGATGCAATTAGTGTTTGATATTTTGGAAGCAAATGCGGTTGGTAATTATGTACACATTTGGATAAAATAAATGAAAAATGGCGATTACGTTATTTTTTTTAAATAGGGCTCGATATGTACAAATAAAACAAGTTGCTTTAGCTTTAAACAGACATTTTGATATAAACTATTTATATTTCTTCACAGTTAAAAAAAAGTTTTTTTATCGAAGGTGGCGTAATTTTTTAATTTTAAAATAAGCTAACCAAGCCAATAAATGCAAGAATAAACTGCTTACTATGTTCTGTTGTTTTCTATTAATTTAAAATTTAACTACTTTAAAAAAATAAGTAATATTCATTAGAATGTACGAAAGATGTTTTAAATGTGTAACCCCCAAATGGAGAGGTTCTTTGCCCACCGTGCTGTTCCAGCAATGTCGACGCATTTGTTCCGACGAGAGTCGAAGTCCAAGTCCCCAAAGCTTGACTACCTATCTTCACCCCCCCCCCTACCAACCGTTTTCCCCCACCGTTCCACGCCACCCCCCTTGGGTTTGTTGTCGGTGGCCGCCTATGGCTCGTTTTACTAGGCTAATCATGTGTTCTGGTTTTCGGATTTGTGTGAGAGCCTCTGACTTCGCTGCTGTCAGCCCGTGTCTGTGTGGTGTGGTGGTGTAAGTGGACATTGCACTGGTGTTGGTGCTTTTTTGCCGCCGTGTGTTTGAGCATTCACATTCATTCAACGCTCAACCTCAACGGTTGCGTCGCTTTGGGGGCGCGCGCACATTGAATTCAGTTGAGAGCTTTGCAATTTTGTCGGTCCGTTTTACTTTTCGTTTTTGTTGCTTTTGCCGTTTTTCTCGCCGTTTTTTAATACCCATTGAATTGGGCTAGGGGTATATGTTTTATAAATGATACTAGTATTTATGAACATTAACTCATAAATGCGATATACTGATTTTAGTTTATTTTAAATAAATGGTTACTCAGCTGTATCGATATCTTTATTATTTATTTACTGGTGAATCCAGTACTTGGTTATAGAAAAAATAGTTCAAAATAGAAAGAAAAGTTCTCTTGTAATTTTCATAAATAATAATATCGAAATCAATTTAGTACATTTTCGAAAAGGTATCAAAGCTTAGAAATATGTACATGTTCAGCTCAAATTGAAAACAAAAAATAAACTTTGTTTACAAATTTAAAGACAAAAAAAAAAAAAAAATCCACTTTCTATAAGATGACAAAACAAATTTAATAAAATTAGGATGATTTAGAACATAAATTAAAAATAAGATCTATAGAAAAAACAGTACCAAAACTATAAACCAAACTATTAAAAAAACAATAGAAAAATACTCAAATATCGAAAATAAAAGCCTATTATTTTTGATGAAAGTAATATAATTCAAAAGTTTAGAAAGGTTTTTTTAGAGAAAATATTGCTGAAAAATTGATGTTATTTTCTGGGTCATAAGTAATCCCCACTCCAGGGTATCAGCCTATTCGTATCACCGCTGTTTATTTTGCTCTGTGTATAGGAAACATTTCACACGCTGCTTTTTGCCAAGCACTTGACTGTTGAGTGGCGATTGTTGTTGTTGTTCTTGTTTTTTTTGCTGTCGAAAATGTTGGGGTTCGTTGCCGTTGTCGTCGGTATAGCATAGTTTTTGTTGTTGTTCCTGGTGTTCTCTGGTTATATGTATGTATAGTAAAGGTATAGCCCCATTTGGTACTGCTCTGTTGCCAGTTGCTCGCGTGTGTTGTGTGTTATCAACTTCAGTTCAGTTGCTGGCTGCCAGGCGCGACGCTTGCACGTCGTCTGTCTGCCAGAAGTCTGCTGCCCGGGAAATAGTATCGGGTATATGGAGGGGGGGACATAGGGGGACCTACTATACCTCTCACCGGGGTAATCGGTTTGAGTTCATTTTCATTTAAATGGAATTAAATATGGTAAATGGTGAAATCAAGGCGGGCGAGTGAGACAGCAGCTGTCGTTTGTGGTGAGGTTTACAAACATACATACCATATACCCCCCTACATTACATACGTTCATACACCATATTATACACAGAGAGATATAGAGATGTGTTTTGTGTGTGGTGAAGGTGAGTGCGACGACCGACCGGCCGATGCAAAGAATTTCAATTCCAGACCCGTCTGAAATTTTTGCACTCTTTTGAAGAGGCGCATTTGTAATCCATATAATAAATAAATAATTTTTCAAGGGGCAGCCAAAGCAGGCTTTATGGAGATGGGTTTTATGGGTATGGTATGCCGCGCGGTAGTATAGTTAGTAACAGAATCTCATCGAAAATCGAGATTCGATATTCGAGGGAAAGAACAGGCGCCCAGAAAGTGAAGCCAGCGGCCAAAGCAACGAGAAGGGAGAGCAGCGAGAGAGCGAGCGGTTGAAACGGCGAGAGTGGTGGCGCGGAGAGAGGGCAAGACACGCAAAGAGAGTGAGAGCTGGAAAAAATAAAATCGATAAACTTGCCGCTGATAAGCAGACCAAGAAAGAAAGAAAAAAAAAACAACCAGGGAACAGGGTACAAATTAAAACCAGACAAACAACCACCACTGAGAATAGAAATAGGAAGCGACGTTCGTCCACACCGCACGCTGCTGCATCCGTGGCGGATACGTGTTTTCTACCTGACGCGCGCGTCTAACCGCCAATTTAACAGGCAAACAGCGAGAGAGCAGGAGAACCGAAGAGCGAAACGTTGACCGCAACGAAACACTCGCCGGTTGTGGGATGTGGGCCAGCGAGCGAGCGAGATGGGTAGAAACCGGAGAGAAAGATAGATAGTGCAACAGGGTTGCCAAATGTCATCAAACAGATGTTGAGTAACATTAGGATTAAAAACTAAAAAACTTTGTTTTTGTTATACCAAATTTTAAGATTTCTTTCCCAAATAACCAAACAATATTTAATAGGGTATATAATTATTTCACCACTTTAAACTTGACAACCCTAAACCGTCTTTGCACTCACTCCCACGCTTGCACTCTCAGTCGCTTCCTCTCTGTCTCTCTTTCCCCCGCAAACACTGTTATAATTTGCTTGGCAAGTGGTTCCCCCTCTCTCGCTCTGACACCCACATTCCATTCTCTGGCTCTCTCTCTCTGGCAGTGTTTTGGGTTCCGTTAGGGGAACGACGTAAGCTCTTAATGACAAATGTCGGTGGGGAAAATTAAACTCTTTATGTTTCGCTCGAATCGGTATTTTATTTTGTCGGTTTACAACTAATCCCCGCCACGAAAATCGGCTAATATTTGCCTACACCCGATTTATGAGCGATTTCGTATGGTATTTGTTGTATGTCGCAAATGCGAAATACCGGGTGTTAAGAAATCGACAGCAGGCGAATATCTACCGAAAAAATTTCAAAAATTCCACCGAGCAGCGAGTAAAATAACAAACGAAATGATGATAATGATGGGCAATATTTGAAATGGCAATAATTGCAACGCAAATATTCTCTCCATATTCGTAATGAGAAATGAGCAACAACGAAAATGTGTGATTATTGTGTGCGGGTAAGGGAAAGTCGGAAAATGAATACCCATCGAAAGCTCTCATGGATCTTTGTATAAATCATGTTAATTGGCTTGCCAAAAATGACATATTTGTCATCTGTTATGCGGTTAGCTGGCACTTGCTGTCTTCTCCATAAATCAGAAGAGTACAGTGGTAAACGTTTTGGAATTGCAGCAGGTTTACATGAATATTTATAAAATATTTTCGTGTTAACTAACTGTATGCAATTCTTTGCAAAAAATGTTTGTAACTATTTTTAATATACAACTAACAGTTCAAATTGGTCGGTTATATTGCTTTTATAAACCTATCCATCATTTCAAGCATGCTTACAACATTTTTACCAAAAAGAGAGTTGCAATTATGTTCCCATTTTAAACTTAATTTGATTTTTTCTGACTTATTTTTATTTAGTGCCCACTGTACAAGACTAGTTTTATGGACTGTGGGAGCCCGAGTCGCGTTAGGCAAATTAGCGCCCCCAGCGGCCAGTAAAAGCAATCGGCTGCCGCTCTTCTGCGTGTTGCCATCTCGCTCTAGCGCCAAGTCTTTGACAGTGTGTCTGTGTCTTTTTTCTTTTTTTGTTACTTTGTTGCGGTTTTTTGCTTTTTGCTCTACGTTTTACTTTTACGTTTTGGCGTGTCGGCGCGCCGCACGTTTTATGAAATTGGATTCGAAGTAGCTGCTGATAAAAATACCAAAAAAAAAAAAAAGAGATTATTTACGAAGAAAAGGAAAAGGCAAGCGCCGCTGCAATGACGCTGCAGTCTACAGAAAGTAACAGGCGCCCAGCGGCGGCGAAAAACGCCAGACAGCAGCTTGAAAATAGAGAGAGAGAGAGAGAGAATGCGAGAGAAGAAAAATCAGCGAGTGCGAATAACTCTCTCTCTCTTTCGGTCTCTTCTCAACTCGCTGGTTTGGTTCTCTCGCGCATGTTTTGAAACTGCGGGTGCGGGAAAGATACGCAAGATTCTATGTCTAATTATTAATTTCTGGCATAGAAATGAATGGGCTTTTTGTTGTTGGTGTCTTGATTTCATTTGTGGATTTGTCAGTGCAAACAATAAGATACTTCTGGTGATTCGTTTTTAACTCGAAATTAATTGGGAGATTATTATAAAACTGTGTTAACTTTAAGTGATTTCAATTCACATTTAGTGAGGGAAATATGGGACGTTAGGCAGTCAAAAGCTTAATTGAAATATAAAAAAATTTATTTTCAAATTATTTAATTTCATTAAAGGGCTTTCAGTGGGTACACTTTTTAAAAAATAGGTGATACTACTGTTTAAGAACTTGACTTTCCATTAAAATGTTGATTTGATTTTTTAAATAATTTTTTTTTGATTAGTTGGCTATTGTACCCATGTATGAATGTCCATTTTTGGTATTTTTATTGTGATTTGTTATGAATAAATTAGACAATTTTATTGATTAATCGATTGAAATGTACTTTTTCATTTACATAAAATGTTCTTTAAATTCAAATGGTTTCTTATTTGCTGCCAGCCTGAAACTATAAAATTTCCCATTTTACTCTTGTGTTTTTTTTCCCGATAAATGGCCAATAAATATGCATTAAATTCCATTTTAATTGCCTGATTTGTATAGCTATAATTTTTTTTTTTGTAGATATTAGCTCACCGATTTTCCGCCAACAATGCAGGTGCGCTGCAATAGGCCCAAATCGCTGGTATTTCGTTTGCTGCGCATTCTTCGGCTGCTGATTTTTCCTCGCTTTTCGTTTTTATTATTTTCTTCTTTTTTCCACAATTTTCAACAATCGGACACACACATAACACACAAGCTGGTTTTTCACTTGTAGTTACGAATTCGGAGTATGTATGTATGTATTCGTTGTATTCCTTTCTTGTTTGTTTGAATATTTAATCAGAAAACTAAATGAAGTGCACATAAAAAAAAGTAGAAGAACGATTGCCCTTTTTGGGGGTAACAACAATGATAACAAATCCCTCAATTATAAACAAAATACTACTTTATTTTCCACTTTTTATTCGCGACTCTGGTGATTTTTGGGCGTTCTTAGTTGAATTTTTGAGTATTTTTTTTTGTATCTTTACTGCTTTGTTATTTTTCGCTCTCAAAATTCGCGACGCACCGCCGCAGAGATGAAAACCATCACTTCCGGAGGCGCTTCAAGTACTGAGGAATGTAGTAAATACGTGCGTCGGTATTGGTGAGTATCTGTGTGTGTGTTGCCCCAACCCGTGCACGTGTGTGTGTGTGTGTTTGTGTGTGTGCAGCTCTGCCAACGGCGACAGAGGCGTCGGCAGAACGGCGGCGACAGCAATAGAAAAGAAGCCCAAAGCCAAAAGCACAAGAAAGAAGAAAAAAGCACGCTAAATAAAAGGAAAAGCGGGCGGGGTGTGTTGAAAAATAAGGAAAATGTTGGTCGGGGGAAGGGGGGTGGTGATATGGAGAGGCGAAGAAAACGAGGGAAAATTGGGGGCCAGAAGTGGGTAGAAAAGAGAGGGAAAGGACTCTGGTAATACATTTTCTGAACTTTGGTCACAAAATCAGGTTCTAATGTGGGAAAACCGCTGGCCAAACAATGGCGGTTATGAAAATAGGACACCCATTAAGTTCTCTGATACTTGAATATCCTTGATTAACTTGAGATGAACGCCTAAAAGTGTGCTTCGGTTATTTTATTACAAATATTAAACAAGTTCCCTTTAAAATCAAGGAAGTTACAATTTATATTTACCCGCTAATGGCTAAAAACTCCTTGGAAAATAGCCCAATTATAAAGGAAAGCCGGTAAATTGTATAATTCTAACACTTTTATCGAGTCCAATTTTTTTTTCTTTGATTTTATACTTATGGTGTTTTTACTATTATAAGCCTGTGGCTTAAAACTCTTTATTGTGCCGAAATTAAATTTAAAGAAACATTAAATCTTTTAAAAAATAATTGCTGTTCATAATGGCTTGCCCCCTGCTGTTTTTCATTTGGTGTTTTTTTCTGTGCCCATATTTACAGCCATGTCTCTTGGCAATCCCATTTTTCCATGCTCCTTGCGTAGAAAAGTGCCAAGTGTCTGTGTCTCTATCTGCAACTCCAGTTTCCTCCCTTTGTGGCTCCTGCTTTTCCTGAATTTTCCGCCACGCTTTTCTTTGGGACAGCCCCCCCCCCCACCACTCATTTTTCCACCCAAGTGGTTCTGTCAGTTGCAAGCAAAAGCAACTCTGTGACACAGTTTGGAAAGCTGGCCGATGTTGCACGTTGCGTGTTGCATGTTGCATGTTGCGGGCAGGCGACAACAATCGAACCGCAATCGAACAGCAGTCAATCAAGATTTCAAGTGGTGTTCAGGATTGAGCTAGGTCAGCTTTTAAAACAAATTTACTAAATATGTACAAATATACGTATATGTTAGGTAGGTTTAACCTTGCTGGGGTTCAGGGGTTAAAAGCAACTTTCAATTAGCATTAATTTGACTTCAGGCAGGGCTTCGATGTAAGTTGTAAGGCTTATCAATTAACTTTTAATTGGGTGGCAGATGAACTTTCGTTTTTCGTTTTCATTATGGGACTTCTGTATAGTTTACTCAATATTGCTGTATTTCAACAAATATGTTTGAAAATGGGACCAAATTAATACATTTAAATATTTATTTTACTTAAAAGGGACTAATTAAAGAATGAGAACACTTCTTGCTTGTTTAATTGTCCTTTAATTTAAGTTGAAGTAACGGTTAAGTTACGGTTAGGTAATTTAAAAATTAATTTTTCCTTTAATTTAAGTTTAAGTAACGGTTAAGTTACGGTTAGGTTCTTATTAAATTCCTTTCAATATTTAAACAATATTTTTGTATTTTAGCAAATATGTTTAAGAATGGGACCAAGGTAATACATTTAAATATTTATTTTACTTAAAAGGGACTAATTAAAGAATGAGAACACTTGTTGCTTGTTTAATTGTCCTTTAATTTAAGTTTAAGTAACAGTCAAGTTACGGTTAGGTTCTTATTAAATTCCTTTCAATATTTACTCAATATTTTTGTATTTTAGGAAATATGTTTAAGAATGGGACCAAAGTAATACATTTAAATATTTATTTTACTTAAAAGGGACTAATTAATGAATGAGAACACTTGTTGCTTGTTTAATTGTCCTTTAATTTAAGTTGAAGTAACGGTTAAGTTACGGATAGGTTCTTATTAAATTCCATTCAAGTTAATATCAAGTTACGGTTAATTTAATTGATATCTTTTAAAGCTTCATCCTTAACCGCAAACTAGAATTCCCCACTTGTTGCTGGACAATTCATTTAGTCAATCATCTATCTATACACATACACACTCAGTAACTCACAGAGACACACACACACACAGACTCTCACTAAAACTTTGCAAGTAAAAGTAAAATTTGTGTTTTTTTTAGGTTTTCTTCGTTTTAGCAGATTTTTGGTAATTAATATTTACCAGCAGCTTTCTGAGTATCATGTAGTCTCCCTTTTAATTGTGGGTTTTCTTTCTTAAGGCGGATTTTCCGGCTATTTTCTTCCCCGCATGTGTGTGTGGGTGTGTCTTTAAGGCGTAGGTGTGTGGGTGTGGTAGGAATCTGTGTGTGTGTGTGTGTGAGTGTGTGTGTCTTTGGGATACCGTTAACCCGACAACGACAGCGAACGGTACCAATTTAAAGTGGCAACAACTTCTGGATGCAAGAAAGCCTTTCTCTCTCTCCAGAGACGCCTCTCCCTCTTCTCCTTCTCCTTCTTCTTCTTCTTCACTCTGCCCCTCGATGAAAGAGATGGCAACAGTGGCCGTGCGAGCGAGAGGCTGCTATCCGCATGATGGCTGTGCGAAAGAGAGGGGTATTATAGCTTGACTGGGTAGTTGCTGAGTTATGGACACACACAAAATAGAATCAGCGCACAATTTTTGGCTCGTGACAACGGTAACGAACGCAAAACCGAAGTGCAACACCACCCAAAACCCCCTCCCCCCCCCTCCCCCACCCACCTACAATGCAAAATGAAGTGCAGGGAAAAAATAGGGTTAAAAATGTCCAGAAAAGGGGGCTTAAACAAGGGCAAAAAGTACTTCCCTGCCAACACAAAGAATTTTTTAATAAACGATCCAAAAATTTGGAAAATTGGAATCCAGAAAATATTGGAAAGGTTTTTGGTTTTTCCATGTGTGAGCAAAAAAAGAGGTGGGGGGGGTGGAAGAAGAAAGAATTGCCTGAAGCTGCTGCAACAGCTGACAAAAGGCAAAGCGCATGTGGGTTGAGGAAAATACAATAGAAAATGGGAAGGAAAATGGGTGGAAAACGCGCAGGTTAAGGGCAGGAAAAGTGTGTGCCTGTGTGTGTGTGGGCAAACAAGAACCGTAAAGGCAAGAAAAACAGCAGGAATAGTAGGAGCCAAAAAGAACAGGAGTAAAATGTTGGTTGATAAGTGGTCGTAAAAACTGAGATTTTCCAGAAAACCCAGCTGTACAAGCAAAAGGAAAACTGCCACAAAATTCGACAAGCAAAGCTAAAGCTACAACCACACCTGTCCCATCACGTGTTATGCAAATCAAAAAACAATAATCAAAAACTTCAAAATGAACACGCAAATTTCAATTCCAGTTCATATGGATCAAATATGGTCTCAAAAATTTCAAATTAAAACGGATAGGAAAATTCCCCAAAATTTGTACGACGAGAAATAGAAACTAAACTCCTTTTTCCAACAGACATATTCGGCAGGCTATTTTGTGTTAAGACTGAAGTTTCTAAAATTGCCAAGTGAGAAATTTTTGCATATACCACAAGAAATTTTTTGTCATTGACACTTTGGCTTTTATTTGAAAACCGAAAATGAAAGTTGAATAAAAAGTGAACCATTAAGGACTCGCAATATCTTGGATATGTCCGTTCTTTTAATAAAATTGGTATGTATGATTTCTGATTTGATTTCTTCCAGGTGTTTAAGATAATTTAATTTTTTTAAAACTTACTGAACATTTTTAGATGTTTGCGTTATTTTAAAAGTAAATGGTTATCAAAAAAAATTTGATATTTAAAAAAAAAAGAATATACTGCTATATTCACACTTTTTTGAGGTTATATTGTTGAAGTCCTTACTATAATTGAAAATGTATTATGTAATTTTCATTTAATTTTCTTTTAGGTTATTAAGCAACATTAAGGCTGTTGTTATTTATAAAATTATACTACTACCGATGTTAATTGTTATTTTGCACTTGCCACATCGAGGACCTGGTGGTATATACATACATAGATGGCTATATATTTGGTTATATACACATGCGGATGGGTCTCAGGTTCAGTTCCAGTGTTGCCGTGATATTAACACAAAGGCAAAGCCCAAGCGACGACAAACAAAACTAGCGAACCGAGGTGGAGTTGCGCTCGTCATATCGCCATCGTCGTCGTCGTGGACATCGTGTTAATGGGTTGGCGGCTGCCGAAAATTTTCCACGATTTTCCACCAATCCTCCAACGATTCGCCACCCGGTCACCTCCACATCCACATCCACATCCACATCCGCATCCACTTCGACTCCATGCATCCCAATTTTCTCCACCCCCTTTTACCGCCTAGAAATTCCTGATTGAGGACCATCGTCGTCGCATGTTCCTTGAGCTTCTCATGTCCAAGTGTGATTGTGTGCGTGGGTTTCTGTGCAGCGCGCGCATCCTGCACTCATGCAACTCACGCATCACACACACTAACACACATACACCTTCGCCGGAATGTACCCATACAGATTAAATACAGAGCCCCACACCGACACAAAGATACAAGGGCCAATGTGTTCCAACATTTCAATAGTTTGGCTTATACAGTTGGGCTCAAAAAAATAGAATTTGAAAATATAAACAAAAACCATCGATGTTTTATCGAAATTATCGACATAATATCGACATTTATCGATATTTATTTATCACTTTGGAATTAATACAGTTTATGCTATTAAATGTAAAAAAGGAAAGCAAATAAGTTACTCCATCGATAGTTTAAGCAAAAATATCGATAGTATTTAAACACCATTAACTAGCTCTAAGTTAGCTTTAAAAACATTTAAGTGCAAAATATATAAAATATTTTTAAAAATCAAAAAATGAATATGTTCTTTTAATCTTTTATCATAATATTTTAATATTTAACATTTAAAAAATATTCCACAAATCAAATAAATGTTAATTGTTGTTGATGTTGATATTGTTGAGCTAATATTTTGACCCTAGCCGTTCAAGAGCCACCATGGTGGAGAGTTATGATTTCTGAGTTAGAGCAAATATGATGGCACTGGGTGCCACGCCCCCTATCCCCATCAAACAATTATGGATACTTCACTTATTAGCCAAACTCTCGACGTGTGTGAGTTTTGCCAATTGGCTGCATTCTCTCTCTCACTCTTTCGCCATCGCCCTCACTCTCCTCTCTCTTTCTGTGGCCGGAAAGCCTATCTCCCTCGCACACCGGGGGTCTAGAACAAAAGATTTTGACCAGATGGAATTATAAGGAGTTACCCAACATCAACGTGTGTTGACTGGGAATCGAGTGATTATGTGATTCCCCCACTTTCGGTTAAGTTACGTGAGTGATTCCCAACGTTCACCTAAGGGAACACCAGTGTTTATAGGGTTAGGGTTGGAGGGGTTGTTGACGGGTTAGGACCGCTAACTGGATCACAGACGTTAAGAGTTAAAGTTGATATTTAATGGGCGCTTTCCTGATTGAAAGACAAAGTTGATGTTAATTTGGGTAATCTGCTTAGGCGTTTGAAACTTAATTCTTTTTCTAGATTAATTGTTGATTGAAGAAAGAGTAGATAAGTGGTATAACATATTTTATTTTATTTTTTAAGGTATTTAAAACTCTACAGATTATGACTTTCCTAAAAAGAATGTCTTACTTTGCAGATTTATTATATTTCTTAAAAAAAAAAATGTTAACAATTTTTTTAAAATGATATCATTATGAACCAGCAAAGATGCTTATTAAAGTTCATATAATTTTAGTGGGCCGCACTTAAATCGTGTTTAAAGTGATTGCACAATTTTCTTTGTCTCTTCAGCACCTTAAAAATGTTTCCCTCGATTTCATTTGCCTGAAAAAATGTTGTAAAATCGCCGATGGACTGCAAGGTTTTGATTTATGTATACCCGAAAACTAAACTAAGCTTCCAGGGACGGTGGGTGGGGGGTCTATGGGGGGTCCACAAATCAAAGTGACCCCCAGGGGGTGAGGAGTGGGTGGTGGTGAATGGTGAGGGGGCGGGGGGAGGGGCCTATGGGGTAGTAGGGAGTTTTCTAGGGCGAGGCATTGCCACCATCAGCTCGTCATCATGGTTGTTTGGTTGCATTTGGCTAACAAAACGGTGGAGGGGCGGGGGCTTGGAAAATTCCATGGGGGGCTTCTGGATTGAAAGGGGAAAATTCAGCCAACGGGGAGGGGGGCTATACTATGTAATAGACACAAAACCGAGGCTCTGAGGCTGTTGGAAAAGCTCTGTGTTGAGTTTAGAGCCCCTTTTGTTGTTGCAGGTTGTAGATTGTTGGTGTTGCAGGTTGCTGGTAGTTGTTTTTGCTATTGCTGTTGCAGTTGCAGCAGTTGACTGCTGCCTGGAAGTGGGAAAACTAAACTACAACAGCAACAAAACATTTTGCTAAATACACACTGGAAATGGCAGTCTCCACTTTCCACCTCCATCTCACCAATCTCTCTGTCTCTCTCTCACCCTTTTTTTGTTGCTCACCATAGCCCCGTCTCGTTCTGCCACAGATGCTGCATGTTGCACATTGGAAAACTAAGCGCGCCATGAAAAGTGAGAAGGTGGAAAAATACAAGGGGGGCTTGAAAATTGAGCTCTCTTTCCACCAAGTACTTCTTTTTTTCAGGGGAATAAAAAAAAATGACTAAAGCAACAACAAAAGTTGGTCGACATTTTCGCCAAAAAAAATTTTTTGAGGCAATACATATAGATACGTTTCGAGAATGAAAAGTCGAAAGCGAATGATAATAAAGATGGGAGAAGTGGATAAAAAGATTAAAGATTTATTTACAGCTTAAATTTCTGTCTTACCAAATTAATCAATTAAAATTTGTCTTATTTTTTTTAAGGATCACGCAAACTCACCTGCAAGAAATGAGAGAAACAGAGAATTAATTGAATTAATCAATATATTTTATAATAATTTTATGATATTCAAAATATTACAACCTTAGTCGTAAGCAAGTTTAAAGCGTTTATTTATATTTTCTATTGTCAATAGACCTCATGGGTGTATATGTGTGTACATATATACAGTCATATTTAAACCAAAATAACATATTTAAATAAAAAACGATTTATAAACGAATAATATTATATTTTAATTTGTATTCTTTTGTATATTCCTTTGTATATTTATTATAATCTTTTTATTAGATTATTACTTATTTATTTTTTTATCAGGTTTAATAGCCTCGTAGTGTAACTGATAAAATAAACATGTTTTAATTTATACGTTTGCTATAAAATTAAAAAATTTTAATTGAAATTTTAAAATCAAAATACTTGAAATCTCTATCCATATTCGTACTTTAAACTTTATAAATAAGATGGATTTTCAATTAAATTTTTTTAACAAACATTAAAAGGATTATACAATTTTACAAGAGTTATAAATGTTCAGAAATATTTTCGAGTAATTTTCATGATTGTTTAACTTCATTTATAGGCATTTGCAACATAACTGACTCGAAAAGTATCTAAAAGTTGTAAACCAACTGTGTGGATGGTTTTTTTTTTGAAAACTTTTTTTTTGTCAGATGAACAATGCGCAACGTTGACTTAGGGAGGGGGGTTGTGAAGGAGGGGCAGAGGTGAGACAGATGACGACGACGACAGATGGTCAAGAGGAATGTATCTGTATCTGTATCTGTATCTGCATTTGCGGCTGCCTCCGGTTCGCGTATGTGTGTATCTACAACATAACACAAATCAAAACTTGGCTGAAACTGCAGGCGGAGGCTGTCGATGATGTTGTTGTTGCTGCTATTGCTGCTGCAGCTTGCCCCATCGACAGCAGCAACAGCAACAGCAACAACAAAACTTAACTGCTCTGAACTGAACTGAAGGCTGTGAGGCACATACATAACTAATAGATACATAAAGCCGTATCTTTTGGGTGAATGAACTGTAATGAGAATGTGAACCTAGGCAACAACAACTAGCAACCAGCCAGCAGCAACTAGCAACCAGCAACCAGCAACCGACAACCAGCAACCAGCGATGTTGTCGTCATCTCAGCCGCAGCAGCAGCAGCAGCAACAACAATCTGCAGCAGCAGCAGCAACAGCAGCATCCAGCCCATGGCAAATGTTGAATATCGCGACGCAAAGTGCGCAATTTAAGGTGTTGTTGTTCTTGTTGCTCTTACTGTTGCTGGTGTTGTCGCTTGTTGTTGCCTCCTGTTGTTCCCTATGTTGCTGTTGCGTTTCTAGTGTTGTTGCTGCTGTACCGCTCATGTTGCTGCTTTTATTGTTCTTGTTTCTAATATTATTGTTGCAGTTGCTGATGCTTCTTTTGGTGTTGTTGCTCTTAAGATTAAAGCTTTTGATGCTGCAATTTCTAGTGATGTTGCTCCTGTTGCTAACGCTTGTTTTCTAACCAATTCGATAATTCTTGCTTCTGTATTATATATTTTTTACTGATTTTGTTAACAGTTTCTTTCAATATCTTAGTCTCCGCTGTTGTTGCTGCTCCCTCGCTAAATGTTGCTGTTGCTAGTGCAATTTTTATTGAAGTTGCTGCTGCTGTTGCTATTGCCATTGTCGTTGTTGCTCTATGGCAACCGAAAAACTGACCGACGCAACACAGACGACAAAACAGGCCAATGACCAACAGCAAAAGGCAGGCAACACATGAAATAAAGGCACCACAGCAGCAACATCACCAAGAGCAGTAGCAGCAACAACAGCAACATTGGACAACCGTTGACTGGAAAACTAAGCAACCAAACCTAGCTGAAATTAGTGAAGGGTTGCACCTGGTCAAAGATGGAAAAACAGTTAGCAAGCCTGGGAATCGGCAGGCAAAGCTTTAAATCTTCCCAAAGTTTTATAAATGCAGAACAAACTCTAAAAAAATGGACCAAATGAACTAAAATTAACCGTAAAAAAGTTAGACCAATAGAACATTAAGAAAAAACGTAAGGAACTGATGACTTCTTAGTAAAAAACAAAAAGGAATTTAGGTACATACATATGTACAAAATAATAAGCAATAAAATCATTTTAAATCATATACCCCATTCAAAAATAAAATTTAAAATCTTTAAGAATGTTGGTGATAACTCAAAGTGTACTTAAATTGTTCTTAAATTTATATCATGTTTCTACAAAGTTAATAACATTCTTCAGTCTGTCCGGTTCTGCATTTTATTGGGCTTGCAGTTTAGACATCCCTACCAAACAAAAACCAGAGAAAACGCTAAAGTCGATGTCCTCGACTATTTAGTACCTGTTACTCAACTTAAGGAAGTGCGAGAGGGATGGATAAATGCTTAAAGCATCTCAGCTTTTTTTACTAACATACCTAGCCTTTAGCGCCACCTAGCCTATAGCGCCAACTAGCTTATAGCGCCCCTAGCGGCTTGGTGTTTAATTAGTGAAATCAGCTGATTTGCTACATGTGGTGTGCAATCTCGATTGAATTGCAAAATATTGATTATTATTTGGTTACAACTTTGTAATGACTGGTCCGATAATAACTGATTCAATAATTTTTGACAGGTATTGATAATAAGAACAAAACCTCATATAAAATTTTACAAAATATTAAAAAATTTTGGGCGGTAGACATGGCACCCTGCTGAAACAATACTGCGCTGCGCAAGAAGCTCAAGAATCTGCATGCCAAATCCCAAATACATATGTATGTATCTAGCTTTTATACATATTTTCCGAAATCTCAGAGTTCATACGGACGGACAAACGAACATACGGACATGGCAAGATCGACTCGGCTAGTGATCATAATCAAGAATATATATACATTATAGGGTCGGAAAAGCTTACTTCTACCTGTTACATACTTTCCGCCGAATCTTGTATACCCCCTATACTCTACGAGTAACGGGTATTAAAAGCAGGAGATGCACCTAGGGTTGCCACCCACACCCAAAAAATACCAGAAAACTTTTCGCAAAACAAAATGTTGCAGGCGTGGCACACAAACACACGCAAAAACATATAGGCAAAATACACACAGCGAGGGACACGAAGAAAGCACAAAGCAGAGGCAGAAAAAGGGATAAATATAAGGTGAAGAAGGAAAGGAAGAGAAAATGGAGAGGGGTTTGGAAAAGCAGGAAAATATGTAAGGGTTATGAGTTGCCATACTCACTCTGAATTATTTAACATATTGCACAAATGCACGCAACAACAAAAATGTTGCAAAAAAAAGGGGGGAGAAAAGAGGGCAAAGGGCAAGGATAATAGAGGCGGGTCCAGAAGGTTGGGCCAGTTACATTTTGCCAAGTGCAAAAGTTTTACAACAAAATTGAATTTTTAATTTGTTTTGCACACAAAGAAAATAAAGAGGAAAACACAAAGGAAAAGTAGTGAGAGAAAGTTGCAAAAGTTAAAAAACATCATGAACAGATGGTATATAAACATGAAGTATACACAAAGGCTGCCATTGTAAGTCCGATATTTTGCAGGGCACTTAAAAACAAACTAAATAAATTAAAAGAAAACGAATTGAATTAACACGAGACATTGAAGAGAGGAAGAGGAGATGATAGGATAGACTTTAAATTTCCTCTACTTCCTATCTTCAGCCTTCACAGAATTTAAAGTAATTGATTGTTTAACAAATGCAAGGAATAACATATAATTTCACGACATATTATTAAAGTTAGAACAAAGGTAACAGGCAAGCAAATATTTTACACCATTAAACAAATTTTAATAATAGCCTTTATAAACTCGTTAAAAAATGTGTAATAAAATGGCATTTCAACACAATTTTATTTTGACCCATTTTTGGAAGAAATTGTATGTTCTGATTTTTCCTTTGGAGAAATATGGTCGAATTCGATTTGACTTTTAAGCCGTTTTAATGACACTTGGAAAACTTTGTCAAAATAGCTGTATCATTTGAACTCGAATAGAAATAAGATGATTATTATTTAAATACTTTTCCCTAAAAACCCACTAAATTATAAAAGCTACAAGGCATGTGCATGAAATTAGCCGGAGAGTGTTGTGTTTCTATTATATAATATTTGTAAAAGCTGTGGAAGAACATGGTCAATATAAATTTGTTTAACGTAGGTTGTTGTGAATCTTTTAAAATAAGTTCACCCATTTCCAACAAGCCCTTATTATTTTCCAAAGCAACCCAATAAGTATGCTCCAAAAAGTAACCCACCAAATCAGGGAAAGCTTGTCGCCGAAAAGTGAAAGAAGGAAATGCGATTGGGGGAAAACTAACAAAAAGCTGAGCTGCCGATACATGGCGGATGTACGGGATACACACCAGTGGAGGCATAGATGTGCTCTATGTACCAGAAACGCCGCCGCAACCATATATACATATATATAGATCTGTATGTACATACACATGTATATATATTCCGCTATCCGTGCTATCCGTATATCTGCATCTGCATCCGCATCTGGAGCCGAGAGTAGTCTCTGTTTCTGTATCTGTATCTGTATATCTGCATCTGTAGTGTAGCCAGCCGCGCCACAAAAAGGGGCAGAGAGATCGGGACGAAAGCGGGGGCTTATAACTATGTGCAAAGTGCCGGGGAAATGGAATAACCAGCCGCCTGTAGCCTGTAGCCTCGACTGCCTGGCCAATGTTTCGATGGTTTTGTGCCCCGCACCTATGAGTCCCGCCCACTATCCATCCCACCCCATACCATACCAAACCATACCATGCCATCCTATTCCATCCCATCCATCCATCCAACCCACCCATCCTAAGTTCTCTGTGCTCTCAAAACTAACTGGTTGCCACTGGAGGCATCCGGCTGAAATGCGTCGAGTTGCGTTGCCATGCAGCCGGCACTTCCACCGAGGCACTCAGCCACCCAGCCACAGAGCCACCCACCCACTGAACCGAACACCTACCACCTCACCTCACTGCCACCCACATCCTACCACCTACCAGCTACCACCTACCACCCTCTGAACATCCCACACATACAGGACGGGGCAGGACACTCGGAGATGAGCGCGTGAGTTAACACAGAGGCCAGAAGCATTGATTAAAACACTGCTAAAAAAATGTAAGCACTAGAACTTCTATAAATCAAAACCACCTTGAGTAATACTTCCTAAAGCTACCAGTTATAACAAGTTTGGTCTTCAATGTTTTCAGTTATAAACTATAAATGAAAAGTTTAAAAACTTGTTCATTTTAATCAATGAAATGCCCTTGGGCGTTCATATTTTAAACAAAATATAAAATACCAGCTAAGGTAGCATTTATTAAAGAAATCAAGACATTCAACCTCTAAATCAAAATTCACTAGGGTTTTGAAATCACTTAAAATATATTTTTAAGGTGCCTAAAAGTATGCAGTGAATTAAGGATAGTCGTCTATCAGAATGAACTTAATGTACTTCTGAGTTTAAAATATATTGTTGCATACTTTTAGACATCTAAAATTGGTTTTTAAAAATAATATCAACAAATATCAACAAATAAAAAATAAGATTCTTAAAAAAAAAGACAAAGGTCTTACTGCAGTGTAAATCGACAATCCAATATAAACAGAAGAACGAAAATAGAATAGGATTAAATAAGTTCTAAAGCTTTATAAGAACGTCAACAGCAAAAGAAAAATAACCCCATTACGAAGCTAGCAAATTGACAATTGCAAACTCTTGTAGAACATCTGAAAGCCTTGGTATTCTAGATGAATCGCTTGGTCAGTATAACACTTACACACGATTGTCCAAAATAATTATAACAGAAAGGGGCACGAAACCCCTTGATATTCTCTCTTAACACCACAGTGCAGCCTCGCTTAGGCAACCAGCCCTAGTCCGCTAATTTTCAATTGCCAAATCCATGCGAAAATCGTAATCTCCGTGCTGCGAATATGGCTTATATATGTATGCATGGGATGTGCGTCTGTGCCGTCAGGGGGGTTTTATGACTGGCAAATGTTGGGCAAACATTGAAGAGACCACAGAGTTATACATACAGAATGGGTGACAGGCAGCGAGGGGGGTTCTTGGAGTTGCCCGGGAGCCCAAGAAAGTCACAAGATTATTTGTTGTGCCTTAAAATATAGTTAACTTATTTTTTGTTAGTTGAAGTAAAGCAATTGAATTAAAGCAATTATATAATAAAAAGTATTATAAAGTCCTAAGAAAATAAATATATTTTGATTTACAAACCAGTGAAAATAAATCTTAATATTTTAAATTTATGAAAAACAGTTAAAAAAATATAGTCGTCATTTAAAAACCCAGTTATACATTCATTATAGCTGAACTTTAAAGCTAGAAAGGAATATACATTTATGGACACGTTTTAAAAGGAAAATCAAAATTTCCAAAATAATTTCATCTAATTGTAATCATACAAGTTTCAAAGCCACCCTCGCCTCATTATAAATGTGTGCTTTTGAGTGTGTGCACACACATGTACGTGGTTGTGTGTGTACATCCTTTATAAGCAAACAAAATGCAATTATATAAATATGTATAATGCGCTGGCCAACGATTCTCATTATACAAAAGCCACACTTACACACACACGCTTCAAATTATGGCACTACGAGTGTGTAAGTGTGCGTTTGTGCGTGTGTGGGTGTGAGTTGAGCTGCATATACTTAACGCATATTATATTAGTTCCCGGTCCATATACCATCGCGCCCCACCGATTTATGTATATATTATATATGTATATATAGCTCAAATTATTGCTGCCACTTCTAATCTGGTCAGAAATGCATTTCCCTCCTCTGCACCAACGCAAAAATGCAAATTTACCAAATTAAAAAGTCTAACATGTTTCGCAAAAGGTAAAACGAACTACACGGGAATTTGCCTGCCACATTGAGCATATTAATTAAGTGCGATTAAACAAATTGTTCTACACTTCAGGTATTTTAGACAAAAAATTTTCAAATATTTTATTAAATAAAGAAAAGAATTTGCGTGGTCAAAAAAATATAAAATAATGAATGATTTAATTTGAATGATTTTAAACTTTGTTTAGCCCACACAACGTATACTTAATATTTCAAAAATAAAGCAACGCAATTACGCATACGCCGCTTTGGCAACAAATATTATAATAATATTAGTCTCTCAGGGGGCCATTCCCATTCCCATTTACATTTATATATTTATATATAAGGTCGGATCGATTTGGGAGCCTACAAATCGTATAGGGGTTACGTTATCTTTAAACTTAAACGTAATCTTAAAACAAACTTATGGTCTAAAATGGTGTTTGACCCCCAAAAAACAGTAATTTTCATCCGCGTTTGGGGGGTTTAAACGCCATTTTTGACCATAAGTTGGTTCGGCAATATGGCTTAGAATCCATTAAAGATTACATTCCCCCTATACGATTTGTCACTTTTTTCGGCACCATACAAATCGACCCGCCCTTACATATATATAGGACCACAAATACAGAGAGTCCCCACTAGAGGTCGCTTTATTGCAAACAAATTGTTGCATTTTTTTTTTACCAACGCCACCTATTGAGGCAGTGCTATATTTCCCATTGTGTGTGGAACAGTTAAATAAATTAAAAAATTTAAGCAAAAATGGGGGAAAACAATGAAAAACAGAAAGGATAACAAAGATTTGTGTGCGGCTGCTGAAAAAGTGGCAGAAAAAATGATAAAAATAGGGAAAATAAGACTAAGGGTGCTATGCGTGGGCAGCCCCGCCCACTTTTTTCAACCTCCCAGCTAACGCCCACTCGAAGTATATAAAGGCGAAACATGCTGAACATTCTTACATAAGCACTGAAAATAAGACTCTCAAGGGGGCTTCCAAAGGGGGGTTTACGAGGTTGGGTGCTTTTGCGCACCACTCAAAACCCCTGCCCAAAAAAAAAATAAAATTTTCTTCCGGTGTATGTGTGAGTTGCATACATTAACAACAACAACAAAAGCAATGGCAGCCACCGTAAATATTGAAAAATTCCATATCCGTTGTGATGTCAACTCATACCACAACAAAAAAAAAACCGACAGATGGCGGCACCTACGAATGTAACCCCCCCTCGCTTCCCTTTCGTTCACTACCAAGAGAACCCCCTCAAAAACCCCACCACCCGAAATCCCCTCTATAAAAACCTTCCATCCCAACACCCCACTCTTATCTTCTTTATATCAGCACAAGGAAAACGAGAGAATAAATAAAATAAACCGAGAAAAAAGTATATATGGACACACACACATACTATACATACTATACATACATACATATGGTATTGTCCTCTAGGGGGCGTCAGTGAGCCGCAGTTGTCGTCGCCTTTTGTGGGCATCAAAAGCCTAAAATCTCCCGAAAACCCCAACCCATTTCTAGGATACATATTCCCCTCACTTTTCCGCACAAACCCAAAGCTCGTAAAACCAAAATTCACTCAGAACGGAACATTTTTTCAAGATTACAAAATACGTACAATCGCTTATGTAATTATATGTAAGCACCGAATATTACTAAACAGAGTGCCTAATTTAATTGAAATGCACAATGATTATCTGGTAACATTTCCAAAATATTATTCAATTAAATAAAATACACAAGAAATGCAGTGAACACACTAATTAGTTTATTAAATGTCACATTTAATATTCAGATATTGTTATAATTGCTGTCCCTTTGATTTGAAGAAATAATTGTTTTATTGTTTTTAAAATATTGCACGTTCAGTTGACTGAATAATTGTTTAATTTCTCTTGACATTATGTAAAATGGTCTTGACAATCATTGAATAAAGTGGAATATTAAGTTAAGCAGAGTGTATAAATAGAAATGTTAGTTTCAGATTGAACACTTGGGATGGGATTGCTTATAAGCGCAGTTTAATGGACTTCTTTTGAATAAAGAAGGGATTGTTTTAATTTTCCCTTTTTTTTTGGGATGTAATGCAATAAAGTTCAGATTCAGACTGAGTGGTAAATCATTTACATAATTATCTGGTTTTTCAACTCACGGAAGTAAAATAAGACCATTTTCTTATCAGCTTAGAGAGTAAATAGTATTTTTGGTAGAAGATTCTTTGTAAACGGATATAAATGGAACTATGTGGTGAAAAAAAGTTTCATTTTCTAAGCAACCTATTTTAATTTTGGTTGTATAACTTCAATTTAATTTTAATTTTAGATGCAAATCAAATTTATATTTATTTGGCTCTTAATATCCCTAAAGCTTAATTTTATTTCATTATATAATTGTTAAAATACCTATAATTGTACGTTAATCAAAAAAAAATCTACAGAAATTTAATCATTTTTATCCACAATTTGATTGTTAATTATTGTTAAGATACCTATATCAAAATTGATCAAAAAAAAATCTACAGAAACTTAATCATTTTTATCCACAATTTCTTAACGCTTAAATTTGACCTACATTTCGAAATAAAATCTTTGGGTGAACACAAAGCTGGCAACATATTTTCATTTCATTTTTCACAGCTTTGCTCAATTTTCCAGGATTTATATTGAATATTTTTGCAAATACATACATACATTGGTGCCTAGTTTTTTTTGTACCCTTTTTTCTACGTCTCTCACTCTCTCTTAACTTCTGTTAAGTAACAGTCATTTTTGGAGAGACGTGACGTTTTAACAGCTCAACGAGAGCAAAAAAGAAGTGCTTTTTGCATTTTAGGTCAGGTCGCAGTCGCAAAATCTATGCAGCAGCAGCGACGCATGACTAGTTTTTTTGCCTTTCCACCTTCCCCACTGCTTCTTCTTCGCCTCCTCCTCGTCTTTACCCCTGCTTTCTTCTCCCTCTTTCTTTACTGGCCCCTCTTCTGTGGCCTTTTCTTCTGTCGTCGTGAGCTGGCAGCGTATAATTTTCATGGCAAGTTCATTGAACTTGCGAATTTTTTTTTTTTGCATTTTTTCCCACTACTAGTTTTTTGTGGTGTATTTGGATTTTTTTTGTACTTCATTGGGAAGTCCAAGCATTAAGTGGCCAAATATGAAGAAGCCAAAGTAGAGGAATAAGAGCTAGACAAAAGAGAAATTAGGTTTTCTAGTTGCGCCACTTAAACTTCTCGATTTGAAGACTTTTCTTTTGGATTATAGACTTCTTCCTTTTTAATCATTAAAGCAGTTAAATGGCTTAAAATTAAATAAAAATTTATTAAAGATCATATTTAATCTGGCTCTTCAAAGTAAGGTAAGCTGTATTTATAAATTTTGTTGGTCTCTTAAAATCGGTGTTCAATTTAAATATAAATTATGTGTTTAATTTATTTATTTATTTAAGTATTTTAATAAATACTAAAAACATTTCTGCAGATTTTCAATAACACCTTTTCCCATAACATTATTAATTTTCCATTGGTTTTTTTGACACTTTCTCTTATAATAATTTTTGGCTCTTTTCCTTACTACCTCGTTTGTAAATTTTCCCAACATTTTTCCGACCATTTTCCTCTCCATTTTCGCGAATCTCTTTTGATTTGATGGACTAACCTTAAAGCGGCTCATTTTCCGCTGCTTTACCACGGGCATCTCGGCTGTTTCTCTCCCTTTCTATCCTCCTCTCTCCGTCTCTTTCTCCCGTTTTGTTTGTGCCTTTGCTTTTGTTTTTAGTTTGCTGCTTTTCTTGGTTTTTATTTTGGCTTTGATTTTTTATTCGGTTCAATTTATTGTTCCACTGCAATTTTAATGTTTAATTTCAATTGATTTTATTTAAATTTATTTTTATTGTTTTAGGTATTATTTATTTTCTGATTAAATGTTTTGTATTTTATTTTGCACATTGTTTTTAATAACTTTACTAGATGTTTTTGCTGTGTATTTTGTTTTTTTTATTACATTTTTGTATGCTATTAATTTTTAATATTGTTACTTAGTTCTTTTAAATTTTATATAGTATTTTACTTATTTTTTTTATCTGTATTTAGTTTTATTTCTTATATTTTGTTTTTGTTACTGTTTTGATTTTGTGGAAAACACACTTCCGGCATTTGTTTTTTTTTTGTATTATTTTCTAGTATTCTCCTAATTTACTTGGTTGTTTGTTGTATACTGGTTCTTATACATTTTGTACACTGCCAAACACTGCACGTAAAAAAATTCGTTCAAAAAAAAAAAATCAAAGAGAAATTGCATTTTCTGCAATGAGTTTTCTCTCTCCCTCTCTCTCTTCCGTTAGCTTTCTTCGCTTCGCCCGCTCTCTTGCTCTTTTAGTCGCGCCGATGACAACAACAAGCGGTGTTGCGATAACGATAACGATAGCACCGACCGAAACTGAAACTCCATTGAGGCGTGGAAATGTGCGCCGCTGGAAAACCGCTTTTCCGGCTTCTCCTCGCCTTTATCAGCCTGTCCGTTGTGTGGCTTATTTTTGCCGTTTTCTGTTTGCAATGCCTTTTCTCGTGCAACTTCTTCTTCAGCTCTGCTGGCGTCGCTGCTTTGGCTCTGCTTTCTCTGTCTGCTTCTTCCTCTTCTCCTTATCCTCTTTACGCTGCCGTTCGTGTTCGGGAGGCAAAAAATCGGAAAAGACAAACAGGACAACTGCGATAAACGACAAAACGACAAGACAACGAACCGCTTACAACTGCCGGCGAACGTCGCCAAAAACGCAGCTTCGTCTTCCTCTGCCTCAGTCGCGGCCGCTGCCAGCGTCGACGGCGGCAGCGACGTCAGCCGCGGCAGCAACGTATCGCGAACGCTGGCCGCCGAAATGTTGTTGCTTTTCTCGTCCCTTTTTCAGCTTTCCTTGGAAAATCCGTAGTCTTCTTTTTAAAGCTTTTAACAACGCAACTTTTCTGTCTGTGATTTACAGCCGCGTTCAAGCCAATAGTAATTTTTAGGGAAAATTTAAAACTAACTTCTCTGAAAATTCATGGATCTTTATCCATGAATCATTTTATTTGTACGCAACTTGTACATATATCGATGGTTCTTTTTTAAATATATTTAAAAAATGTTTGCTACTTATTTAACACATTAAAAAATTCCTCTTAAAGCCTTCGAGTTTTATTTATTAAAAATAGTTAACTACATAAGTAAATTATGGCTATACTTGAAATTACTTTGTTTTTATTTAAATACTTTAACTAAATAATCAATTCCTATACTTTCTTGATTAGTTTTAAGTTATCCCTTTTTAGTTTATTAAACATTTCTAATGCTTATACATTTTTAAGGTTTTTAAAGGTTGCTTAAACAATTTGTTGGTTGTTTCAAAGTAGACAATAAATTAATAGTTTGTTTGTATTAAGGGCAATTATTTATTGATAAAGGTATGGTGACAGACGCCTTTAAAGAACATTTGTTTATTATGGCTCCAAAGATGTTTACGTCTTGGAACATCCATTATTGCCGTTTAAATTTGTTTATTTCTATAAGTATTTGTATTTCATTTAAGTCACCTTATCGATGGGCTTTATTTGGTTTATTGGTTTATTTATTTTTTATTTTCCTCAAATGCTTGGCGAATTTAATAGTATTTAGAAACGATACATTGGTTTCAAACAAACTGCCAGAATAAATGTTCATAAAACGGTCGTTTATGTTGCCACAACAACAGTGGCGAAATAAATGCAATAATAAACCGAATAACCACAAACACTAGTGTTTGGCAAACAAGGACAACAAACAAAAAGCTGTCAGAGAAAAGTGTAAAGTGTACTACTTCTAGTTAAGTTGTATTTATTTTTAAAATATATTATTATTTTTTATTATTTCTAAAAAATGTTCCTTTTTATTCCTTTAAATTTCCTGGAATTAAAAAAAACCTGAGCAGTGCAGTCGACGTCGGCAGAGCGAACAGCGCCCGACCTACGACCACATTAAAAGAAAGAGAAAGATAGGGGGGAAAAGCAAAGTGGCAAAAAAAAAAAAGAGCGAGAGAGACAGCCGGCGAAACGTCACTGTTAATGTTAACAACATGCGGAAGCGCACTGCACGCTGTTATTTTCGCTTTCTGTTTTCCCCCTGTTATCGTTATCGTTATCCTGTTATGTTATGAGATTTTAAAATTCTAAAACCAAAGCAGCTGATTTTCTATCCTAATATTCGTTTACATTGCCTTACAGCCGCGGCCAGCAGAATAGCAATGCAAACTTATTTTATTATAAGAGCTTTTGTACATAACCATAAATAAAAAGGAAAATAATATTTTATATTCATTTAAATTATAAATTATTTTTTGGTTAATTTTAGTAAACATTTCGATCTTCCCCTTTTCGATTGCCGTTATTAGCTGTTCTTTTATTTGTGCTTTTATTCCTTTACACACGAAAAGAGGGGAACGTGGCAAAATGCAAAAAGAAAATCCGCAGAGCCACCCACCCAAAAAAAAAAACCAAATAGACCAAAAATGGGGCGGGGAAAGTGGGCGGTGTATAGGCATTTTGGGGGATTTTCAGGTGGGTGGTGCAAATATGCCTATGTATGTGTGTGTGGTCCCTGTCTTTATGTACTTTTATGTACAGCGAGTCCCGTGCATTTATGTATTGACTGTATTTCAGTGTGTGTGTGGGTGTGACGAGATGTTGACAACAACAACAAAAACAAGATGAGGGCCATGTGTGTGTTTGTGGTAGTGATGTGATTAAGTCTTACACTTGCCAAAAAAGAAATGGTAATCTTTTACGTTTAAACACCTTTGGTCTATTTAAGTTTTAGATCAGATTAAAAAATATTTGGAAATTTTTTATTCTTTTTATTTGTTTAGAGGATAATTCTTGAATCCTTATTTTAAATCTATTTAAATTACTTTCTAAAGTCAAATTCAAATGTTACAAACATTTTTTAAAATTGAGTTTAAACTTAAATATCCATCAAATAATTTTGTTTGTTTTTCTTGTTATTAGGATTTTAATAAAAGATACATTCATAATAGTGACTTTATTTTAAATTGTAAATAAAATGCGCATACAATTTTTTTTTGTGTGTTCACCATCAAAGAGCAGCTCAGAAGTGGGTGGAAAATGGGGGACGGGAATTGGGAAATGAGTACTCCCTCCCACTTACACTCCCATATACATTCATACATACATCTACACGCACACACACACAGCCTCATCTTCGCATTATCCCCACAATTTTTCCCATTTTCCTCCCAATTTCCCTCACTTTTCTCGTTCTCCCTTTTGCCAATGCTAATTTATTTTCGCTTTTTCCACATTTTCATACCTTTTCTTGCGCTTCAACAAAACAGCACAAAGCCAAGAAAGAAGTGCAAAAAAAAAGAAGAAAACATCAAGGGGAGAAAACTTCGGAAAAGCATCTACAGCAACAACAACTGCATCTGCATGTGCATCTCGACGAAACAACAAAAGTTCCAAAGTGCAATAACCGTTTGCCATTAACCCTTCAATGGCCCCAGGGGCCAGCCCATTGACAGCCAATCGCCGCGATCTATGCGAGGCCGTACACAGCGAGAAAATGATGCCATACTTGTTAAGTACCTTTAAACTCAGAAAGGCCGAATAATAATTAATTTGTAAAGGTCTTAAAACCCAAAGATCATCAAAAATAGTAAATACGATTCAAAGAATCGAAGTACTTTATGAAAAAAAATTTTAAACAAGCTAAGCACTGTGAGAAAATAAAGTATATACATTTTTACTTTCTTAAAAATATAATTTCTAAATCAAATATAAAGGTGTGAAAAATATAAAGATATTTTCCGTTTGTAGAGTTGATTATGATAATAAAGAATCTCACATATCAGTTCAATTCACTTACCCTCACTCCAATAAATCGAGCCTCCAAAAGCTCCTGTTTTCTTGGATTCAGCGAAGTTTGAAATTGATCCATCGCTAAATGATTATTATTTTTCCGATGTGTATTTTGTTTATTTATTCAGATATGATAGTTTTTTCTGAGATTTTGTTTGGTCTTTGATTGTTTTTACTAATTTAACATTTTATTGGTGCTTTTATGATCGATTGCAAATGTCGGCAATAAATGCGACAAGATTTGTCAGAGCCATGGCAATAAAACAGCGAATTCATCTGGAAAAAAATGACAATTTAAAATCGTTAATATGCCATATATTTATGACGCTCACTGCTTGGCTTATATTAAGCTTCTTATCGAAAGACATTTCCTCTTATCAACAACATTTGGGTTTAATATGTACATATGTATAAAGCACCAAACAAAAATGAGCAAAAATATATTAACAATTGTCCTACAGTAAAACGTTTTAATACATATTTGTGTGTTCAAAGATTAAAAGGTAAAGGGAACGTTTTTTAATAAAAAAAAAAAACTTTCCCGATAAAAAATGGTTTACATAACGAAAACTTTATATTATATCGTTTAGATCAAATAAAATTATAGATGTTTAAAAAAAAAAATGAAATGAAAAAGATATCGATTTCTTTAGATATTTACGATTTTTTCGATACTTAATTGTTAAATCGAAATATTTTATCAAACAAAATAGCGTGTCTAAGGGTAAATCTATTAATTTAAATATAATTATAATATGAACTAGCCAAATTTGGTGTTTTTGGAACTGAAAAATGTTTAATTAATTCAAACTTTTATTTTTTACAAAAATAGTCTGCCCTGTCTAAGGGTTAATTTTCCGATCTCAAATCCCAATTGGTTTTTGTCCGAATCTTCTCCATCTTCTTCTTATGCCATTTGTTGTTGCGTTGGTTATTTTCCAGTTTTTTAAGTCTTCTCAGATAAACTTATATTTGTTTTTCTTTTTACTTTAGGAAGTATTTCTATGCATTATGCATTTTAATCATTTATAGAAATAAAAGATGCGAGGAAATAACAATATCTACATGTGTAGCTGCCCCTAAAAACACACACACATACGTACATTTATTTGATTTTGATTTTTTACCGGTATCTATTTGCTGCTTGTGTTTTTGTTTTTGAGAGTGTATTTATTTGCATTTACTTTTATTCGAATAAAAGATCTTTACCGAGTCTGTGTGTGTGTGTGAGCGAGAATAAAAGCGCCGGCTGAGATAAAATAAAAGTCACTACAACAACAATAACAATACGAGACTTTATTCACTCAAGTATCGCTATCTCGCTCGCACCCGCTTCGCTTTACGTTTTCTTTGCATTTGCTTTGCCTTTTTTTTTCTTTTCGTTTTTGCACACAACGCTGCGAGGTTAAGTTTGCAAATTCGGGAATTGTGCGATTTCTACGGCTTTTCCGCCATGAACACTGCATTTACAGCAACGAAAGGGATTTACCATACCATGTTGCATAGCCAGCATATAGCTTCCGCTTCCGATCGGATCGGATTGTCGTAAACTTTAAAGTTAAAGACTTAAACTTAGGGGTTTTTGTTGTTTCTTCGCTGCTTTGAATTGGATGCGGATTGGAATTTTTGTGGCGTGGCACTGCCGGCACGGCACTCAAGGGTTAAGGGCCAATCGCCATTATCCCTAAATGTGTTTACTTCGGTTTTCCACAGCCGATTTTCGTCTATTTTGTCACAGTAAAAAAATATTCACAATATTCACACGAACGCACACACGCAGAAATGGGCTAAAAATATACTGTAATTTATTATAAAAAAATACTGAATATCGGTATGGAAGAGGCCATCTGGCGGGCCGATAAGTGCGCTTAACATGCACAATTGTGCCTGTTAATGTCGCGGTTTTAAGTCACTTGTTAGTTAGCGAGTGCAAGCTCCACTGTTACCCGGTTAGCCTCAGACTCTAGCGAGTTCACCATCCCTACTTAGCAAAGACACCCTCCTGATAAATATATTCCCATAATTTTGATGATATCGATTGGCATATATCGAAGTTTGCCCATCACTATATATTTGTTGTTGAAACTAGCCGAGACACCTTCCGGTCATAGCTGATACACACTCCCGACTTAGCGGAGACACCTTCCATTTGACTTATCGATAGTTTGCGTGTTATCGCCATCTGTCCTACAAAATCGATATATGAATATATCGATACCGATAGTTATACTCGATATCAGGAGGCGTTAAAACCCCTTTTCGATAGTAAACCGGTTTCATGTTAAAGTAAAAAAGCAGCCACAGAACACTGTATTTGTAATTTAATATTAATAATTATATTCATTTTGTAAGAAATATCTTTGAAGATCTATGATCAAAAAATTGAAAAACAGTAGTATATCGAAAGCTAACAGAAATGTAAAGATTAATCGTTGTAATTTTACATCTCTGTTAACACGCTGGAGTTTAACATTTAGTGATGTGATATCGCCGATAGTCACCATGGAATATCGATATTTCCGAAAGTCTCAGAAACATCGACTCATTGATGGTTCCATCGGCCCTTTGCCACCTCTATCTAGTTTCACACTTACAAGCAAAACCATCGGTTTTTTTATTTGCGGCGTGCGGCGGAAAAGAGAAACCGAAAAGCAGCCAATTTATTGTTGTGATCCGATCCTGTTCCTGCAGGCTCCACTTATCTTTATCGCGTCCCCAACTTTTTTGTTCAGTGCATCAAGTGCAACAAAAAAACGGAGCGGCAGACCAAAGCGGACACGCAAAACACAAAAAAAAAAAGGAAAACGAAGTACGCAAAAAGGAGAAAAGAGAAGCAGAAGCATTTACAACTACAGCAAAATAAAGTGATTACGCATATTTCGTATGTTGTTCTTGTTGATACCGTTTTTTTTTTTGCCATGCCGAAAAATACTTTCTTTTTCCCCACACACGAACGAAAATTGATTGATAGCTAGAAAGGAATATTAGGTTTTTGTTTTATAAACAACATTTGTAAAAGCCGCCAAAAGGCGCCGCTGCCACCGTCGCAGTCGACGTCAAAGAAAGTGTGTGTGTGTTTGTGGTTGTGTGCGAAGCAAAAGGCGAAAAAAACCAAGCCCAAAAGTGAAATTTCTCTCAGCGTTTTTTTTTGTTGCCTTGTTAAATATTTAAATGTAAACTAAATAAAAGGCATTTGCCTTTTGTTTGTGTGCGTGCTTCATTCAGCGAAAATAAAGGGAATAGAGAAGAGGAAGCGGGAGAGAAAGGGAAGAGAGAGAGCCTTTTATCAACGGCTATCAGCGGAAATATTTGTTGCCGCACCCCGCTTGACCTTATTCTCTTTCGCTCCCTCTCCCTTCCTGCTCCGCAACCTCGCCCCTGCTTTATCGCCCTCTCTTTTTGCGGGGTGTGCAAGGTGCAGTCGGCGTCGCCGTCGCCGCCCGCATTTTGCGCGTTGACTCATACACACACAAGTGCCATACACACACGCCCCATCGCCCCCACCGCCCCTTTCCAATTCAACCTCCTTTACCGTTCCCTTCTGGGATTGTTTACCGTACCTTGCGGTATTTTCGCCAAAAATACTGCAGTTATTAAATTAAATAATGGGCAAACGTGGTATTTTTCCATGCAATCTATTTTGGTTTATATTTTTAAAAAGGTTCTTAAAGTTAGGGTCTCAAGGAAACAATTTTTATTTTGTTTAAATTTGTATTTTTTTAAACCAAAAACTGATTTTTCACACAAAAAAGTACATTTTTTTAAACTCTTACCATTTTTACAAATTTTAAAATCAGAATTGGCTTAAAATTAATCCTACATATTTAAAAAAAACTCCATAATCTATATTTTTTGTGGTTCAAGTATTACCCCCTAAATTAAATAATGGGCAAATGTGCTATTTTTAATTATATTTCCATATTTCAAAATGTAGAGATAATTATTGTTGGTTATAATTGCTGTTTTTTTAGGTCGTTTCACCCGCTTCATGTTTTTTCTCCACTTTGGGGTATTTTTGCGATGATTACTTAAATTATTAAATCAGATGAAAAACAATCTGGTATTTTTGTGTAATGATAAATTGTTTTTTTAGCCAGGACGGTCAAATTTTTAACAAACAATTTTTTTTAGTTTTTAAAAGGCCTTTGAAAAAATCGTATTTTTATTGCACGCACAGTATAAGCCCAAATTAATAGCAAATTTAAAGGGAAATCAATTTTTCAAATCAAGGGAAACTCCGTTGTTTTTATACAAGTATTCGAAATATTATCTATTGTTTTTGAATACTTTATTTTCTTTATTTTATAAAAATCTTAAACTCGTCATTCTTTTAACTGCAAAGGCAATTAAAAAAACTTTAATAAGTATGTATGTACATGCCTGGAAAGGTTCTCAATCTACTTAATCCTGGGAGTCTAGTTCTAGCAAGACATCCCCATCTTGTAATCACTTCACAAGCATCGACTACAATATCGTTGGAACTATACTTCATTTTATAAGAATATTTTTTATTCTAAAATTCTAAAATATGGTTAAGAATATTTTTTTATCACGAGTTGTATTTTTTCTTTGCGCTTCCAAGAACCTTTGGTGGTATTTTTGTCACTTAAAATTCACGAAAATTCCTAGAAACAGTCTTGTTTTAATCTCAGTTATTTCGTGAGATCGTTTTTTATGGCATTCGCTTTGGGGTTTTTTCGGATACAATTTTTTGTTTATCTCACAATGACCCGTTTTCCACTATTCTTTCCCCATCCCATTTTTCTTGATCTCGACGAACGTGCCAATTTTTGGATTCTGTTGCTAATCGGCGGAACCACTTTGACATTAGCGTTAGATCATCATGACCGTAATCGCAAAGCCGCTTTAACATTATCGGCATCTTCATATTCCGTCTTTTTTTTATCATCACGTTAAAAGAGCTGCAAAAAATAATGTACAAAAATGAAAACTGGAAACGTGACACAGAAAAATTGTTTGAATTCATGTTTTACAGTTTTTAATTAAGCTCAAGTTCAAGATCAATTTGTGTGCCTCCTGGTTTTAATTTAATACTTTTTTTCTGACTCACTCCTTGATGATACCCAAACAACTTGTTTTTTCTGATGTGTGTCACATATACACCGTATTTTTCCCCTTTTCACCCGACGTTTGCTAATTATTATTTGTTTGTTTGGTTACCAAGGGGCGTCAAAAGCTTTCAGCAATAAAACCGAAAAGCGAACGAGGGAAAAAAAGAGAATTATGCGAAAAAATGCGTTCTGAGTTCCTCCAAAACTGAACCATCGAACGGTTGACATATGGTTGGGGAAGTGGGATTTGGGGTGTTATTGATTTTTTCTTTTCAGTCGTAGGAAATTTTACAAATTTACATATGTTAAATATAAAGTATATTTTAGAGGGGTGTTATAAGATAGAGGAACTCTACTCTAAGAACATACTTAGATTTTTCGGAATTTTTAGAAATCCTGGATTTATTTTAAACAAAACCATTTATTTGTCAGCAATAAATGTATATATTTACATAATTTTGTTTGTAATAAGTTAATTTATTACTATAAGTTTCCATGGCGGAAGGGCTATAAAAATGAGCTACATTAACTGTTTGTTTGTTTATTGATATTCCTAGAAATCCATTTGTTATTAAAACTGTATATGGAGTTAAATAAAATTAAAACAAACATAATTTCTTATTTTAATATCCCAGAACATTAACTTGAACTCATGTTGACCTTTGTTTTTTAATTGCCTTTGACCTTTTTCTAATACAGTTCTATGGCAGGTGAGAATAGATTAGCAACAGAGGAGTAAAAAAAAAAAACACCGCACTGACTCATGATCTTCACGATCTCTCGCAGTGACACAGTTTCTATATATTTTTCTCATCTTTTGTTCGTCGACATCTCCGACATTTGCTAACTTGGCCCAAAGGCAGAAGATAGCGCAACTCGGCAACTTAGCCTAATTTATAGCCATCAAGCTGTGATTTGCTCTAATTTCACTTCTAATGGGAGTTCGTCAAGGGAGACAAATCAGAGAAATTGGTTCTTTTTCTTGGCCAAGACTCTATTATGGCCACATAAAAGTTTGTTTTATACGTCTGTTGATGTTGGCCTAATGCATGTACACTTAAATTGCTTTGGGAGGAACCAAAGCAAAGGTCCATAATGTGATTTGCCAAAGTGAAGAGTTCATTTTGATGAACATTTCTGATTTACGGAGCTTTTATGTGATGACCGCATTTGGCTGTCAAATGTGCCTTAATGGCTTCGATTATCAGATTGGTTTTAAATTAATGACTTTATAAATCTCTAATTGATTAATTGTACAAATTGTAGATCAAAGTACAATTCTCGTTCTTAAAGAATTTAAAATGTATAGATTGTTCAGTTGTTGATTTTCGATACTCATCAAATTCGCGTAATCATTTATATGTTTGCCCACTTTAGTTGTTACATCATCGTATCAACATCTCCAAAGTTCTCCAGCTATATACAGGCCTTATACAGGTTTTATTTTGTTTTGCGCTCAGGTTCTCAAGTGTTTCTCCATGGCTTTTGTTGTTGCTCTATCGCATTTGAAGATCTTTTATCACAGCTGACTATGCCTAGGTTTTAATTATGCTCTCCTCGCTTCAGAAAACACTTCCCACGCATTGTTCGTATATGTACCTGTTTTTCTTTTACCACTCCGGTGTGAATTGAGTTTATTTTTTATTTTTTGTATGGGTTATATGTATCTATCTCTATCTCCAAAAGCAGATCAAACTTGCTCGTCCAAATAAAACGCTTTGTAAATGGCTCTGGGCCACGCATTTCGCTTGACAAGTTTACCTCAACGTGTGCAAAGAAAGTTGTAAAAAAAGTTGTACAGCTAATGAACAAGTTCCCCAACACTTTCTCAGCTTAAAAAAAGATACTTGCCGATTTCGCGGAGGGGTCGGCAGAAATGAACAATAGTTCAAAGCGACAGGGTCGCAGAGACAATTAAAAACAAACATTACGCTGGGAGAATGATTAAGAAGCATTACACTCTTATCAATAATTGTTATATTATTTGGGAAAGTTTATTTTTATTACCAGAATCTTAATTAATAGTTATTTAAATGGTAGGCTAAAAGAAATTTATTTTTAATTCTTTTAAAAAATAATTTTTATGTATCATTCTTAGTAAAAGAAAGATAAGAACTTTAAAGTATTATTCACTTCACAATTTTTGAAAAAATTATGCTCTGATTTTTTGTGGTATTTTAAAAGTGATTTCTCTCTGTGGGTAGCTATTTTAAACTTGACATTGAAAGCGTTGCACGCGACTGCGCAGCGGCGTCGAAATCGTTGACTAAATGCAAATTCAAATAAGTCACAAAAATAGTGACTCAGCTGGAAAAAATAGCATTCCCAAGAGAGTTATTTTCGTAGTTGATTTAATGTCTTTTTGTTTTGTTCTGATATTGTCTCCATTTTGAAGTTTTTATTTATTAAAATTTGTCAAAGTTTTGAAGAGTTTTTGCCAATGTAATATCGATAAAATAAAATATAGATAGATGAAGTCAAAAAAAGGACTCCAGTTATCCAACTGTGATGAGGAATTATAACTAAATACGATTAAATATGTGAATTGTAGAAATATAGAACTATTTATCGATTGCTATAGCGGAATATCGATAAAAACGATAAGTTTGTTACATTTAACGAATTTTGTTATTCAGTGTAGTATGCGTTAATCGCACAAGTGCATTGAACTGATCGAACGGGGGAATAGCCATCTCCTCAATGAAATAAGAAAAGTTTACTTATAGAGATTTCTTTGCTGCTTGATTAATGCACTCTGTACTCTTTCTTACCATGTCACCCATTTCTTTCCCACTTCTCTTGAGTACTCAGACCTGCATTTAATGATGTACAAAAAAAAAATAGAATAAAAAAGAGATTAAAATGCAAAATTCCCACACAAAGTCAACAAAGTTGTGATGACAAGTTAAAAAAAAACGAAGCATAAAAAGAGAATATTATGCGTGCATCTTTTATCTTTTTCCCCCCCCTTATGGCAGTTTATTGAACTTAATCTTGTGCGGAAGTTTTACAAAATCACGCCTCTTCACTTTGGAGAATGCAATAAAACAAAAAAGAGTGCAAATAAATTAAAATAAAAAAGAAAAGCGGCGACGAGAAATCGGCTGCACTTGTAAATTCTGCAAATGGCGCAGCAAAATAAACGAAAAAGGGGGAAAATGGCGTGGAAAGGGGGGCAAAAACTTGGCAGAAAATTAAACCCAGTCAAATAGCAGCCAGAAAATAAGGGGGCGTGGCATTTGAAAGGGATTTTAGCATTTCAATTGCTCAATTACGCCCGGTATTTCGTTTATCTTTGGTTAGTTGGATTTTCTTTTTCTTGTTTTTTGATTTCGAGGCAAAGGAATTTTTGCTATAAAATCGTTCCAGTAATTACCATAAACTTATAGGATAGTCTTATAAACATTTTCTGCGGTCTATAAATACGGCTCGTTTCCCCCCTATTCGTTCACTTAGAAAAAATTGTGAAAATTATTTTTTATTTTTTAATGAAAGGTATAAAAATATGCTAAAAATTGAGTAGTAGTTTGAATGAATTTAAAATAAAGTAGTAGTATTTTTGCAAAATAAAAAAAATTTATGATCGACTGATTTTGTTTCTCTGCATTAACTGTAACTTTGTTAACCACAAAATCGGCCTCCAAGGTTATAGCCAACAAATCACAACAACATGGGGGCAGTCAACCAACAACAATAACACCATAACAACGCCAACAAGGCCTAAAGTAAACTAAAATCCGCTAAATATAAATTCATTAATTTAACAGTTAGGCTTGAAATGGAAATAGCAAAACAAAGAAAAAAAGATATAGCAAAGCAAACATGGCAAACTCTGACACGAATTTCACGAAGCACACGCAACACGCATTGGAATGATGGGAAAACTGTTAGCTAAAAATATAGTAAATGAAGATATAGACCTGAGTATTACCCAAAAGATTAATAGAAGTTCCAGGAACTACAAAAATTAAAAAATAAAAGATTAAATTGGTAGAAAGAACTCATAGTACATCTAAAATATTATACAATATATAATGCAAGATAGGAAGTTAAGAAAAATGCGAAAACTGTTAGCTGAACATATACTAAATGGGGTTATGTATATACCCGAATAATACCCAACATTATAATAAATGTTCCAGGGAAAAAAAATATTTTTTAAATAGGTAGGAAGAACTCGTAGAATATCTGAAATATTATAAAAAATATGAATACAAGATAGGAAGTTAGGAAATACAAATCATGACAGTATTTCTTGGTATTCGGATAGAAAATTATATAAACATAATTAAAAAGATCGCAAAAATCACCATTAAGAATTTTTAAATTTTACATTAGATTTGGAGAATACTAGAATAACCTTTGAGACCCCAACTCACTCACCTGATATACATATCACAAGCATATACCCCTTTAAGGTGTCGTTAGAGCAACCTCCCCACTAATGGTATAATGCCAACACAAAGAGCCAAAGGAAATTAAGGCAATGCCAAAGGCCAGAAACACGAAGAGGGTGACAAAAGAGATGAGGGGAGAGAGCAAAGAAGGCCCAAGAGGCCCGTTTTGTGGGAACTGGTAATAGCGGTAAACTCGTAGACTTTCGTGCACATTAAGCATTAAACTAAACTCTTCGAGTTGCACATGCCACACATCACGCTTGGATAACCACCCACAAAAAGACGAAAAAACTACAGTAAACGGTCGATAATAGGAAACAGAAATGATTCCGATAGACTTTCGATTATTTATTTTTTTAAAATTTAAATTTAAAGACTTCCTAAAAAAATCATTTTCTATTTTAAATAAACATCGATAACTTGTAATACATTTTTTATAATATACACTTTTTATCGATAATTCTAAAATAGCAACCATGTGATCCCTTTTTTTTTTAGCATTATTAATACCAAAGATTATGTTGAGCTGTAGGAAATATCGGTAGTAATATCTTTGGTTATATATTTGTTTTAACTTCATGATCTATTGCAATACCATTAAGATAATAATGATAATTCAACAACGAAAACTGACGATATAGGTAGGAATCTTCATAAAGTACATACGTTTTCTACCCTACATTTAAATGAAATCCTCTAGAGAAACCAATTCTTTTAAAGTTTAAAAATTTTAAACAGTTCATTATTCATAGAGCTCTCTGTACTAATAAAAATAAAAGCAACCGTGGCTGAAGACCATGGAAAGGCACAAAAAACTAAACTTGAAAAGGAGAAGACGCTAAAAACTGACGTCATCGGCAACCCACCACCAAAAAAAAAAACTAAATAAAAAGGGGGGATAAACGGAAAAGCCGAGAAAAAAAAAAAACAATGGAAAAATCAAATCGAAATCGAATGGGAAAATAAGCGAAACCATGATATGAGTAATAAACAAATCGGACGCCCAACGGAGCCGGGAGATTTAAAAGTATACATATGAACGTATCGCAGAAAATGTGCAGAGAAATTGCTGATTGTGAAAAACTTCATAAATTCTCTCGATCGCCGATTTCTACGGTCTGTTCAAAATCACTTGGGACCAAATAAATATCGGCCAAACGGTTCGATTATTCATACTAAATAATTGGCTCAGGCGAAAAGTTCACTCGAAGTGAATAAAATCGCGAAAGGTAGTTTATATGTTTTAGGGGAAAAGCGCAAACATTGTTGCCGATGAAAGTACTATAGTTTGCGGGATCGTTCGAGCGAGAAAAAGGTGAAAGGAAATTTTAGATCCAAAAAAGTCTTTAGCCTTTGATGTCTAAAAGATTAATGCCGACCTCAGTAAATATTTTAAGCTTTCTTTTGAAAAAATAGATGATAAAGTAACTTAATAAATGCTTCAACATATATCCCATAAATAGGATTCCAAATACTCCCAAAAAATTAAACAAAATGTGTTTATAAAGTTAAATGTTTTGAGGTACCTATAATGGGAAAATTAGGAAAAAATAAACACAAAGTAATTGTTTTAATTAAAATTAACATTAACATAATAATGTATTATATTATATTTTCAAACAAAATCTACAAAGCATTTAAATTTCACAAACATAAAGCTCAATTAACATATGTACAAACGTTTAAAAAATGTGTGTTTGAAATACAAATATTTGACAATGATAAATGAGCTTCAAAGAAACGTAAAAAGCGTTTAAGAATTTTTTAAAAAATCTTTGAAGGTCCATATTTATTCATTATTATTAGGAATATATAATGTTTGATGTTTAATATTTACTAAGTCTTTATAAAATCTATGAAATCAATTTTACCTTTATTTAAACCAAAGACTTTTGCCAATGTTCATTAGATACAAAATGGTTTGTTGAAGACTCAGTCAATAATCAGAATGCAGGAGTCTAATAATTAATATTTGATCAACATGAAAGAGCAGTTAATGTTGACACACACCAAATAGAGGAAACGAAATTCCGTTTTTGTTTAAAGTACTAACAAGAACTTTGGCTAATTTATGGACAAAACTGGGTGGATTTTGCTGGGGTGGGGTGGGTGGTACTAGGGTAAACAACTACGGAATGACGTCATGACAGGTGAAACGACTTTTTGGCTGTGTTATTTTCACCAATAGGTAACAAATGAAATTTCCGCAAATCGCAGGAACCAAACACAAAATGTTTGGATTTTTATTTCTCAATATGTACGTATATCTGTGTACTTTTATTTTGCAACCCGTTCTATTTTTTGCCAGCCTTTTAATTAGAGGAAATTCTTTTTTAATGCCAGCCATTAAAAACTAAAAATTCATTTGTGCTTTGTTTGGCTTTTTTATTATAACAATTAAATTGGTTTTTACGAGTTTTGGTTTACGTAAAAATATATATTTTCACCAGCTGAATTCCCAATTGGCAAATAATCTAATCAGAAGAACCACCAACTATTTAAATTATTGTTTTCCAAAGAAATCAAAGAATTAGATTCCTAATTTCAAATGCACGAAGTCGTATTTCCAGAATAACAAATATGTAACTAAAATTGATCAAGTTAGGGGAAATTATTAAGAAATGATTGGATGTTGTCTTTAGCTTTTAGCGGTTCCACTTCAAGTGATAACTTCGGGTTCTTCAAGTGCTGTTCATAACCGGTAACCATTTGCCATGGGAGCCATATCTTGTCTAACTCGACGGTTAACTTCCAAGTCAACGTTTTTTTATTGCAAAAAAAAAACTTGAGCTTAAATCGAACGGCGATATTTCAATTGGAAATGGCAAATTCCTAGTTGTATTTGTGCAATTTTCCTATTTTTTCTTTCGCTTAGCAATAAATTAATTTGGAATGCACATTCCGCTTTTGGGACCATATAATTTTGGCCATAATGTTAATTTTAGAAAAAGTGCATATGCGGAAAAGTGTGGTCTTCAAGATCGTAAAACGATTTTTTTTGGAATTTTTATTATGATCATTTTATGAGCTCCATAAATAATTTCATGCGTTTTTAAAGTTTGCTGTTAAAGTTGAGGAATTTTGCCCCCATTGAAAATGTTGCAAATGAAATATTACAAAATAAAATGTTGCCAAAGGAATTTGGGGGAAAAGAAGTTCGAAAGTATTATTTTCTTGTCTAAAATTCTTAAGAAATAAAAATAATAATTTCTTTAAAGCCTTATACCATTATTTTCTTTTTAAAATTGTGATCATTTTATGTGCTCCTTAAATAGTCTTATGCATTTTTAAAGTTTCTTGTAAAAGTTAGGGAATTTTACCGAAAGTACTTTGAAAACATCTAAAAATATTTTTTTTAGCAATCAAAACAATTTACAAATATTTTATAAATGGTTAAAAAAGAAAAATATTATTTTTTCGATTGGTAAGCAATCCATATAATAAAGTAATAACTAAATTCTTCGCAAGAGGTACTTAAAAGTGCATACACTCCACGCATTTTTGATTCACCAGGTTTTTCCCGTATTTTTGTGTTGTCAAGCTCGCACAGCGTTGCGTATGAGTAATATGCAATTTAACAAGTTTGCCGCCGCTATTCCCAGGTGTTTCTGTTAGCAATTGGCCAACAATCCCCCTTGACAATTCAATTGACTCAAACTGGGTGTGGGAAGTTTTTTTCTTTTATTGTTATTATTTTCCTCCATCCAATTTTTAGCCTTTTATTTGCGCTCTCTCGAGTCAAAATTGATTGACGTGCAGCTCTAACGCTGATTACTCATACGCAGTGGTGGCCCAACTGGTTGACTGACTGACAATTGCTCGCCGTTGTTTCATTTGGCTGACTGACTGACTTGTTGCCTCCTGATTCATTCGACACCACCAGCTGCCTGCCCGCTATTCCATTCAATTTTCCACTTTTCCGTTGCCGCGTCAAATTGAAAGGCTAGAAAGAAAAACTTACAAAAAAAAAAAAAACATGGAAAAGACGGAAGAAAACAAGATAAAGGGAATTGTCCTATTTTTAGAATACCCTTTTGTTACTTGGGGAGTTTATTTGTAATCTTTTTCACAACGATTGTGGGGCAACTATGTGTAGCTTGTTTCAAATGTCTGTCTAAAGTCTAGACATGTTTGATATTTTCAAGAAATAGTTCTACCCAAACAAAAGTATATTTTTTTTTTACTCATGCCCTTTTTCAAAGTAGTATTTCTTTTAGAAATTAGCTTTGCCATTTTCTGTAAATTTTTGTAAACAGTAAGTAAAACAAAATCATCGTTTATTAGTTTAAAAAAAAATATACTATAATAAAAGGAATTTATAGATAATACCTTAATAGAGCTCCCTCCTTAAAAACTCAAGTTATCAATGGGTCTTTACCCATATATAATTATTTTTAATATCACTTAATAAGTGTGAAATAAAATAGCCAAATAACTTATTCGTGCACCCATTTTTTGCTTAGCCTTTAAAAACCAGTTAACTTATCTCAAGTAACAACCATGGATAATTATTTAATGCCTTTTTCATTTCAATGATTTCAATGCGGTTAATATTTTTGCCTTATAAGCGTATCCAATTTTGTGGTTATTTTGGTAACTTAAATACCTTAGCAACCCTGAGCCAGATGGGGATTCAAAAAATCGAGTTAAGCTGGAAAAAATGATGTCTACAGTGGGAAATCAGCTTGAATGTTTGAACTCTTAAATGGAAATTGGCCAACTGCCAAATGGCCACGTGCGTCTCGATTTCTCTTTGCCTCATTTATAGGGAATATGTATATCTCCATTCCCTCAATGCGTACTTTTCAATACCTCAATTTATTGCAATCGATGACGCAGTGAGCGAATGCAAAGGGGTTTCGGGAACATAGGGGAATAAATGGTCACAAAAGGCTAATTGCAAACGGCAGCAACTGAAACGAAAAAAAAAAACAAAAAAAAAACCCCAGAGTCATTTTGGCCCGGTCTGCATTATGCTGCTATATGTTGGCCTTTATATGCTGCTGTTGTTGTCCCGCTTCGCCATGTGTAAATAGTTCAATGAACTTTTCATTTTATGCTTCATTTGCGACTCGAACAAAGCGAAAGAAACAAGCCAGAAAATGCGAGAATGGGCAAGTCGAAGATGGAAATACTCTAGATGTAAATAATACAAAATGTGATAATAGTAAAATATTAAAATTAAAGTATTTGTAGTAAATAAGATTGGCTATTCACAGACAAATTTAATTTATTCCATTATAGGAATTAATAATTTGTAATAATCATGTTTATCAATATTTCATTTAAAAATAAAAAGGACTTGACCTCTGAAAGAATTTATAATTGTTGGTTAGTTGATAGGGAAATAATCCTATTTATAGAAAATATTTTTTTAAATAAATTATTTAATGAATATTTCATATTTCCTTTTTGTTCATAGGAAATAAATAAATGAGGAAAGTGCTTGAATTTTAATATATCAGCCTTAAAGTTTTCTTTCTTGTATACATATAAAATAAAAAATCGATTAAATATTTAAAATGTAAAATACTTTTATTATACAAAATAAAAATACCCTTTTCTAGAGCATTGAAAGTGTAAAAAGTACAATGGCGAATCATTGACGGCTTTTCTTATTGCCATCGTTTGTTACGTAACCCCGAGAAAAGCTGAAAAGCCGAGACAAAAACAATCAGTAAACCTGTGAGCCAACTGTTAAGTTGACAGCTGCAATCTTTTTTGGGGTAACACAAATACGATCGTGGTTTCTTTTACAGTTCACCATTCATAACTTGCCATTTAAATAAACCCATTCGCACCTTATACATTTGTACAAACTAAACTGCACACCAAAAACAAACAAAAAAAAATGGCAAAACAACAAGAAATATGCGTATATTATACCTTTTTGGATTTGCTGACGACTGTCCAAACAGGAAGCACCTATTTATTTGCTTAATTATTTATTTATTTTTGTTATTTCGCATTTCCAGCCAGAGAGTGTGCGAGCAAGTGAGAGAGCAGATCCCGCCATCATGAGCAAGAAGCCGACAGCCGGACCGGCGCTCCACAAGGTCATCATGGTGGGCAGTGGCGGCGTTGGAAAGTCCGCCCTCACACTGCAGTTCATGTACGACGAGTTCGTCGAGGACTACGAGCCCACCAAGGCCGATAGCTATAGGAAAAAGGTGAGGGTTCCTGGGATGCGATGTACAAGGTCCTCAGATCCGAAAAGTGGTTTTCGGAAATCCTGATGTAGATACCTAATAGATCAAAACAATATAGAATTCCCCGATATCTTGTATAGAAAATGGTGCACATACAAGCCCACCAAGAACGATAGCTATAACTTCTTTAGATCCGAAAAGTGGGATTCCTGATATAGAAACCTAGCAATATAAAAATTATATGAAATTCCCGGAGATCTAGAATAGTTTAATGTAAAAATAAGAACAGGTGAGGGTTCCTTTAATATAAAGTACTAGTTCCTTAGATCCAAAAAGAGTTTTTGGGAAATTCCAATATGAGATTTCTAATAAAAAGTAGGATTCCTGATATAGAAACCTAGCAAGCTCAAAATTATATACAATTCCCGGAGATCTAGAAGAGATAAATGTGTAAAAAAAAAACAGGTGAGGGTTCCTATTAAAAACGGTCTTAAAAACGGTTTTTGGGAATTCCAATATAAGATTTCTTATAAAATCGAAATAAAAGATAATTCCCGGGCTTCTGGTATGGAAAAAGGTTAGGGTTCCTAAGATATAAATAACAAGTTTCTATGGTTCGAAAAAGGTTTTTGGAAACCCCTTTATACAAATCGAATAAGACCAACATAAAAAAGAATCCCCTGATTTCTGGTATGGAAAAAGTTTTACAACTTCAACGAGATCCTTAAATATGTTTCTGGAAAATTGACTTACCGTACCATCAAATTTAGAGAGGTGGTTTTAGAAATCTAGTTAAATCAAAACTATATATTTCGAAGCTTTGTATTCCTGATATAGAAATAGTACGTTTTCCATAAGTTTCTTAATGTATAAATAACTCCCATGTTTAGTTAAATAAGATTTTATCGTTATTGGATTTTTTACTTCCATGGGTGTTACTTCACTGGGCTTAATTGCATGCACCCGTACCTAGTATTTAAATCCCACCTGATCTTTTCAGAAAAAAGAAAGAAAAAAATGCCTTAAATTATTTTAAACTGCTTTCAAATGTGTATAAATAATAAGTTTTGTATGAATTACCCAATCAGGTTGTGCTGGACGGCGAGGAAGTACAAATAGATATATTGGATACGGCTGGCCAGGAGGATTACGCCGCCATCAGAGACAATTACTTTCGCAGCGGCGAGGGTTTCCTCTGTGTCTTCTCCATCACAGACGACGAAAGCTTCCAGGCCACCCAGGAATTCAGGTGAGTGTGTCAAGCGGTTCTCTGGGTTTTCCCCTCTGCATTTTTCCCCATTTTCCCTGAGGTCTCTCGAGAGTCTCGCGCTTTGCGTTCGTCTTGGGCTGACAAGTGTCGCGGTTTTGTTACCCACACGAGCCTTACTTTTTTTTGCCTTCCCATATATTTTTGTTTTTATTATTATTTCGCACTGCTAATTAGTCACACAAGTGGTTCAGTTGTTTTCTCATTTTTTTAGGATGTGTAATTAATTTCTATTCATTTCCTTGCTTTAAAGTTTGAAAGGGGTTTGTAAATAAATTACAAAATAACTCTTGTTTAATTTGATGAGTAATTTTTTAATGACTTTCTGACTTCCTGTTTAGTTTTATCTGTTGAGCTGTTCAGTTGACTCATATAATTTTTTTTAGAACTAAGAGTCATTGTTTTTGGGAATACAAATTAGAATGAGAGTCCCAAAAATATTTTTTAAATATTTGCCACTCCTTTAATAATTCAACTCCTAAGTTTGCTTAGTTCATTCCAGCTAATAAACCAATCTCTAAGTAAGCCATAGCTCTTTATTTTTATTAATACCTTAAGTATGCCATATCATGCCTCTACTCCTGTTAGTTCTACCTATGAATATGCCATATCGTTGTTTGCCATAACTCCCACTTAAACCCCCCTTTTCCATCGACCCAATTGAGTTATTCAAACTTGGCAACTTAATATAGCTGCAGGCAGATAAATATGACTGGAAAATTGTTATTAGACGTCGGCCAGTGACAAGGGGTGTGAACTGGCTTGGGATATATGAAGTACATATACCACCTATAATTATTTATTTTCCAATATTTATGCGTACATACGCGTCTCTGTTTGCCTGCTGGCTTTCGAGTGTAGTGACACACGCACTGAGTCATTTCTCCTGATAAGAGCTTATCTATCAGTTTTGATGAGGTTTTCATTTTCACATTGGCAAAACCATGGGGTCTTTCACAAAACAAAGTTACATGTGTTAGGATTTTTTCATTTAATTTTTTTTCATGTTCATTATAAGTTCAAAAAAATGTAAGCCGTTAAAAACTTTTTTATTTTGACGAAATGTGACTTCATTTTTTTTATGCAGAAAATTTAGAAAACAAGATAGACTATAAAAAATTTTAATGATATATACCAAAAAAACATATAATATATACCAAAAAAACATATAATATATATATATTCATATATAAAAATTAAAATTTTTTATCTTAAAAAAAATAATTTAACAATTACAAACTATTTTTTTTTTTTGTTTAATTAATAATAGTTTATAATTTTATACAAATTATAATAAAAACGAAACCTGCTTATTTTACAAGTTTTAGTTTTACGTTCATCAATAAAATCACTAGCTCCTTTTTCATATATTTAAATGCTGTAGTTTGACACCTGTAAATAATATATTAATGCGAATATTTTTCTTAAATTTCCAGGGAGCAGATATTGCGGGTCAAGAATGACGAGAGCATACCGTTCCTGCTGGTGGGCAACAAGTGCGATCTGAATGACAAGCGCAAGGTGCCTTTGAGCGAGTGCCAATTGAGGGCGCAGCAATGGGCGGTGCCCTATGTGGAGACCTCGGCTAAAACCCGCGAAAATGTGGACAAGGTGAGTGGTAGTGTGTGGATCCTGCCGAAAGGAAGTTGATATTTTTACCACCCCGGAGGAGGGAGAATGTCCAACTCAACTGCGAAGCAAATGAAAACACTCTAGAAATTGGCAAGCTAAATGGTTTCTCTCGAACAACTTAAAACTGCACCCAGTTTTTTGTTCGTTCAACTAGTTTTCTTACAGAGGCTATTTACTGTGATTTGTTTTTTCTTTGTTTTCACATACAAACGAAAACATCACTGAGTACCACCTATATTTAACATTCTTTCAAGCAAAACACTCATTTTATAGTGTATTCTTATCAAGTTGTTTGAGTTACTAATGGTAGAGCTTATCAACACTCATCCACTGAAATTATTCGGATTATTAAGGGCGAAAATAAGGGTGGTTCTAGCGAATTAATAATGAATAAACAAATTATCTATATAATTATTGCCAGGTAAACCATTTTCTTTCCTAGAAAATCTGATTTTTTAAGGAGGTTAAAAACAGAATTTTAGACTACGATAAAGCTTATCCAAGTTCAAAGATCTTCTCACGTTCTTTATACTTGTAGTTATAAACTCAATTCAAGGCTAACACTTAGTTTTTTTTTTAAATGAGAATGATAAGTGGGGGGCGTTCAGATAACAAAGCCATTGAAAATATGTCAGCAGTTTTGGCATGCTTTTTAAAAATATACAAATCTAATCAGGAAGCAAACAATCAAGGGAAAACCCTAATGATAAATTATATTGTAATGGGGAATTAAAATACCAGGAAAATCTTTTCAACTTTTTAAATATTAGAAAATGTCTGTGAAGTAATAGGATTTAAATATTGCTTCCAAAAATGATTATAAAGAATTTCACCTTTTTTTGAGCCGTAAATTTAGAAAATTAGTAGAATTGTAGTTTTGCTTATGTATTAAGTATTTAATTTAAAATCCTTATTTATCTTCAAGAAAATAGACAAAGAACAAATATAAAAGCAAAGAAAACTTCCGATTTATAGTTTTCTTGGTACAGCAAATTGATTTATTTCCCCAGCCACACATACACGGCGAACCACACACAGATACACACACACGCACACAGCTAAACACACAATTAATGCACTGCAAAAAAAAAGTCGTAGGCTAATTTTCCTTGCTTTCAACGTTGTTGTCGCCTTTAACAAATAAATTTTATTTACATTTTATTTTGTACTTGTATTGATAAATACCGAAAGCTAATAGACCTTCATCTTAACAAAATCAAAATGTGTGTGTGTAATTATGTTGGTTCGATCTCAGATCATTATTTATATATTGAATTTGCGTTTACTAATTGACTCTGATGCTGATGACTTTGTATATGACTTAATTCCCAATCCACAATTACAGGTATTTTTTGATTTGATGCGCGAAATAAGATCACGAAAAACCGAAGATTCGAAAGCCACGAGCGGGCGTGCTAAAGATAGATGCAAGAAGCGGAGACTTAAGTGTACCCTACTTTAGGCATTAGGTGCATACAACTCTTCCACTATCAAATACGATCTTAAATATGTATCCTATATGAATATATGACCACACCTGCTTAACCCGTAGACACTCTAATTTGTTGCTTTTAACCCCCAGCTTGATTGCTTTCGGCACTTTCTCTATCTATTTTACTAATAACTTGACCTTGGTTGATTTTACATAAATATATTTTACTATATTTTCTACATTTCCGCTTGTTAGATTTATTGATATAATTTTGTATCATATTTCGTTTACCAAGACTAAACATACAACTAACTCTATAAAAACACAAGAAAGCTTTAATCTATTGGATAGACTAGCACTGGATTTCGGGATAGACGCTGGAAAAACATTGATAGTAATAATTATCGATTGGGATTTGGGGTTTGTAGTTTGGTTAACCAACGATTTATAGGAATAAGATTTCGAGGTTATATTTAAGAATCGATAACTTTTCTGAGGTTTTTATGCTTTTTATACATTTAAATAAAGCATTATAAAATTATAATATTCAAATTCGTTTCGTCGCAGCTCGAAATACGTTATTCTTTCTTAAACGTTTTGAAAGCATTGGTTAACGATTCTTTTTTAAGGATTATTAGTTTCTGTGAATATCCATTCCCAGCTCTTTTGTGGTGTTTTGTATACTTAAATATATGAACAATTTTTCAATGATGAAAACAAATAAAAGGAAACTAAGGTTTTACTAAGATTGAAGCTTGTTATTTTAAAAAATACAAGTTGAATTTACTGACGAACTTTCTAAAACATACCTTCCAGTCTACATTAACTTAACACACACACTTGTACATACACAAACACGCTTATACAAACACTTTAATAAAACAAGATTGATTGAAACTTTTTTTTAAGCATTTCAATAAATTTGAATTTGCTTTTGAAATATGCTTGAATTTTCCACATAATTTATTTCGGTTTGGTTGTATTTCTTAAAAACTTTCTTTTGGTGTATGAAAACCATAAGCAAAATACAAAGAACGGGTAGTTTCTCAGCTATTACAAAATAAATCGAAGTATAAATTCCAAGGAGACAACACTTAATATTAAAATATATACCGTCTCACTCTCTTTTTCTGGACTTTATTTGTTGGTTTTGAAATTTCCTGTTCTGTGGTGAATGAAGAAAGTTTAAGACACTGTTTAAACTTTTCTTTTGTTTGTCTTTTCTTCTTTGGTTTTAGAAACTTTTCAAAATTACTGTAATTATAGAAAAACAATTTAACCCCACCACCTGAAAAATTAATAATGATAAAATGTATCAAATGGAATATGTACTAATGAATCCCTTTTACATGTCTAGGTATTTTATGATCTAATCAGGGATATTTCATCGCGTAAAAAACAACGTCAGACGGACGTGAAACAGCCGCCGAAGCCCAATTCTCATTGCTGCCAACTGCTGTAGGATGAACAACAACAACAACAACAACAACAACAACCGACAACCATACGATGAACAACAAACAACTGCAGCAGCAACAACTTGGAAAACAACAACGGCCACACGGATAACACCAACCACAGAATAAAAGATGAAGAGCAGACCGATATGTTAATAAATAATTAACTTAGAGAACACCAGAACACACGCGAACAGCAGAAAATATCAAAATTATTTGCCACACTCAAAACTCAAACACGTAATCCAAGTTAACTTGCATTGTAATATACATAAATATATTATTTAGGCAATCAATTTCCCCGAAAAAATGAAAAGCAGCACAGCAGCTTACAAATTCTGTCGTTTAGTTTTTGTTCTTTCTTTCAATTTATCGATTTTTGTGTTGCCCCGTACAATAAAATGTTACAACTAAAACAAACACTAAAGCTTAAACGTATTAAATATAATCAATCTTAGACACCTAAAGAAAACTCGTAATAATTATGCAATTTAATAAATGATATAGATATTTCTCTTGTTTAATTATACATATGCATACATTTTTTGTAATATTTTAAAGTTTAATAGCGAAATGCAAACAACACAAACCAACAAGAAACCACACAGAAAAGCTTTTTATAAATACATCTAAATATATATTTAAATATATACGAAATAGTTTAAAGTATGAAACACTTCAAATGCTAGAGAGAAGAAGTAAAAAGAAAGGAAAATGGAAAGAAAAGATATCTCCAATTATTAATTGTAAACGAAGTGAATCGAAACAAATTTTTAATGCAATTTTTGTAATTTTCTAAACCGAAAGCAAATGAGTAGGGACAAATAAACAAAAATACAAAAGAACAATGATGAACTAATGTTTGTAGCAAGCATTGGAGATTTTCCTTTACCTGCAGTTACTTTTTTTCCACGCTAAAACACATCCAATAAATATTTAGCAATTACTTCCGATTGATTTGCTCCTTTGTTTATTTTTGTAAAACTGCATTCTGTATTGTAATATTTAAGCTATTATTATTATGATAATTATTATTAAATATATAAGTTATATATGCAATCGATTGATGGTTGGTTCAACTTTTGTATTAAGCATTTCCCTCGTTTTTCCTGTAAAAACTGTTGCGAAAAACGCAGCTAGTACACTCAACCTTTTTTTTTTCTTTCCTCACAGACACTCACGCATATATCCAAAACAAAATCAAGCAACAACCCGCATTTTTTTTATATAAATATATATACATATACAAATTATAATTACGAGAGTTAAAAAATGGCGATTGATGGAGTGTAATGTTTAGCTTGACTCAGAAATAAACCGAAAAATATGAGAAATACAGAATAAACCTATTTTACTTGCTGGGCCTGAAAGTATGCAGTATGAAATATTGTGGGAGCAATTAACTTTCTGAATTTTCTAGCTTTTCTTTGGATATGGAACCCTCCACGATCTTCTCAAAGTGTTGCATATAGTCCAAGCAATTTTCGAATTTGTAATAAAGATCGCCACATTTTCCAAAAAAGGAGAATCAAAGTAAATGTTCCGGTTTTGTTTGCAGTCGATAAGAAATTATTTACCAGCTTTGAAGACATCTTCCCGAAAAACAAAAACGATTTAAAAATATTTTTGCTTTGAAATCTCTGTTTTTATTTTTTTTTTACGCATTTTCTGTTTTCTTTACACATTTACATTTATATAATATATATATATATCGTTCTTCATATATATCCTTTTTTTTACGCTTTTTTATTTCTTGACATACTCTTCTGATTTTGTTGATTTTTGTATGCATTTCGTTTAAAATTAATTTTACAAGTTACATTTACAGCTAAAGGGGTTTTCTCTCGTTTTCTTTTTTGTTTGAAATTGTTTTTTGTTTTAATCTTTTCTTGTTTTTGTTGTTGTCTGCTTTCTCTATAAATATAATTTTTTTGTTGAGTTTTCTCCTTTGTTTTGTTGTTTTTTTGTTGTGTATATTTAATGATAATTATAATTTGCAATACTCCCGATTTGTTTTCAACTTAAAGAAAAAATTTGTTTAAACATTAATAATTAGTTAAGTTAAGCTTAAATTTCTAAAATGAAATCGTTTTGTTGTTTGCTGTTTTCCTTGTTTGTTTGTTTTTTTAATAAAATTAACGCCAAAAAGTATTATGTTCAATCATTTTTTAACTGCCTACTTACAAAGGATGTTAAAAAAAATTCAAGAAAACATTTTCAAAATGTGTTTTAGCTAATACAACGAAAAAAAACATAAATTAAAGAACATAAAATCTAATTTAAGAGTTAAGGTTAATTCTTCAAACGTGTGTTGGTATTATTAATTTTATACATTTTCTTTTATGATTAGTAACAGAAATCGAGTGACAGACACAGGCATATTTAACTATATAGTTAATTCAATTTCTCTTTCAACTTATGTGACTAAAGCATTTTACATTCAAACACATTTACACAGACGTTCCATACACATATATATAATTATATTTCTAGTTTATAGATTTCGATTTTTATGGTTACTTGCTCTTTCCATTCGTGTAAAACTCTCTTGTGAAAATAATTTTTGATTTTCTGTCGCTTTGGTAAAAAAAAACTATTAAAAAAAAAAAGTAAGTCCCCCTTGATGAAAAAAAACTGAAAGCTTGACAGTTTCCCACTTGTGTTTTAAAGTATTTACAAAATATATGGAAAATTTCACGCTATCTGATCGGCTCACTTTAGTTTGTGTATACAAATATATAGATAGATGATATATAGTTTTATATTCATTGCCCCGACATAAAAAATTTGCAAATATTTAGGGGGAGTAGAAAGAGACGACCTGCTCTTGCCATCTCTGTCTGTCCTTTATTATTGTTCAAGAGATATCTTTTGCTAATACTTTTATCAATCCTCCTTTTCTTCCTTTCTAGATATATGTGTAATATATTTGTATATATATGCTAACACATACACATTGAAAAAATGCTCCAAAATATAACATTCAGTTTTATGTTGCTGCTTTTTGCTAGATTTTTTCCCTTATCGTGATAATTGTGTTGTCTACTTCTAAGCTATTTTCGTTCTTTTCTTGTTTTTTTTTTTTTACCTTTCCTTGTATATAAATATTTTATAAGCTTTAGTTTGGGGGGGTTGTATCAAATTTTCTGTTTTTACTTTGATTCCGTTTCAATGGCATAAGGCAGGAATTTAAATTGCAAGAGAAGGTGTGGTTTATACGCAATCACTACATACATATTATATGATAATGTCTTATATGCGTGTCTTTCCAGAACAAGATCAAAATGAAAATTCTCTAAAAAAAAATTGTGTTAAATTGGGGGAGAAGGGGGTGTGGGGGATGGGTGTGGCTTTTGTTAGCTTATTGCACTATTACACATTTTTGCTACGATGTTTTGTTTGCTTGCTACATTAATATCTAATTCAAATATGGGTATTACACAGATACAACACTCTCTGGCCAGCTTTTCTCTTTAGTTTTACATACTATTGGTTAATTTTTTGTTTGCAAACTCACACATACTTGACATACAAGCACTCTAATTTGATATAATTCTATTGATTTGATTTTTGCTTCGTTTCTGTTGTTTTTTTGTTTTTTTCTTTTTTGTTAAGTTTTGTGGTTTCGCTTTTGAAAGAAGAAGAAAGTATATCATCCAAAAGAAATTATTTCTGGTTCAGTTTTTGGTCAAGAAAAGAGACATCTATCTTTTTTCGTTTTAGCATTTTTCTTTTGCCACATGAATTTTGGAAATCCTGCTTTTACATATTTCTAATTTATAATCTTCTTCTAAGTTTTAGATACATATACATATATATATAGAGATATATATATACTTATAAAGCGTTACCCATTGGTGGTTTCTGTTTCAACAGCGCATTTTGGTTTTGTTTTTTTTTCCTGTTTTACATTTAAGTGTGCTATTCTTCTTGGTGTTTTATCTCTTCTTTTCTAGGCTTCCCTATAAAGTAGTACAATTAGATATATAATGTATATAGTATATATGCATGTTGATGGGCCTGTGTGTGGTGTGTGTGTGTGTTGTAGATTTGTTTGTTGTGGTTTTTCAAGCTGTTGTTGTTGTTGTTGAATGCTGGCTGTCGTTGTTGTTTTACATTTATTTAATTGGTCTTCTCTTGTTACTGTTGTTGTTGGTTTATTGTTGGTGTTGTTGTTGTTGCTGTTAGCTGTTTTTTCCCGCGTTCTTGTTGTTTCTTTAAAATTATTTGTTAAAAAATAATTTTCTTCTACACATTGTTGATTTTCAAAATCGATGCTAAGTGTTGGGCGGAACTGTTAGATAGCTTTTGTTTTTATTTTTGTTTCACATAAAAAATTACAGCTTGTAATGTTTTTCTTTTGCTGTTTGATGCTATTGTTGCTGCTGCTGTTGTTGTTGTTGTTCTTGTTGTTTTCAATGTGTGCGAAAGTGTGAGAAATATGTAATATTTTTTCTCTTGTTGTTTTAAGAAAAATGAGTTTTTAGAGAACCTTCTTCTAGTTGTTGTTACATTTTTTGTTTAATAAGGTGGGAGCTGTTGCACACAATTCAGTTGTTGTTTTTGTTGTTGTTTTCATTATTGTTGTAGGTGTTTGTTGGTTGTTGATTTTTTGTTTGTTGGTTTACTGTGCGGTTGTCCCAGCACTGAGCATCAGGAAATTGTAGTTGCGATCCTTATCCGCCTGATGGAAACCTGTTGAAATTTTAAGACAGTATTAGTATTTTTCAACGTTTAAGAGTATATTCTACCGACTGGTATTGTGTCTTAATAAAGTCATCTATTATAACACCCCACTAATTAAGTAGAAATTCCATTTAATCGTTTACAAAAAGAATTATCAAATAATTTAAAAACATGAGAAAACGCTGTAGTCGATGGCTTCGACTATTAGCTACCCATTACTCAGCTTAAGGGAGTGCGAGAGGGATTGATATATGCTTAAAGCAACTCTGCTTTTTTCACTAGCACATCTAGCCTTCTGCTATAGCGCCACCTAGCCTACAGCGCCCCTAGCGGCTTGGTGGCGTATTAGTTAAAACAGCTAATTTGCTGCATTTATTATTTATTTATTGATTATCATTTGGTTATAACCTTTTAATGACTGGACCAATTTCAATAATTTTTGGCATATAGATGAGTATTAATAAAAAGAACAAACTCTCATTTTCATTTTTACAAAATATTTAAAAATGTGGGTCTTAGAGTGGTTTTAGTGTTATAGTCGTTTGTGGTCGTTAGAGTGGGCGTGGCACCCTGCTGAAACAAACATGCGCTGCGCAGAAAGCCCAAGAATGTCAAGTCCAAACATTATAGCACTATAGTTTCCGAGATCTCATACGGACAGACGGACATTCATCATTGCATTACATTACCCTTTTTTTTGTCAAAGACTGGCTGTCACTCCCCTTTTTTCACAATATTTTTAATACAAATTTTTTTAAGGTACTTTAAATGACAAAATCTAAGAACAAATAACTAGACCAAAATTGGTTGTGATCACAAAAAATCCCAAAAACTAAGACATATTTTGGCATTTAAAACCCTAACACTCTTTGATATACAAGTTTAATTACAACTCATTTCTCAATGGTCTAAATGGACTCCATTCTCACCATTTGCTGATCCGCCGCCAGTTGGCACAGCAGCGGTCACGATGGTGGCACCACCGTTCAGGGCGTTGACACCACCACCACCCGCACCGCCATGGAATTGGAGGCCAACATTGCGGGCGCCCACTAAATGGGCGGTGGCCGTGGGCGTGGTGATCTGCTGCTGCTTTTGTTGTTGTTGCGTAGGTGACGACAAACTGGACGACGTACTTGATGATGATGATGATGACGACGATGAGGAGGAGGACGAAGATGATGATGATGAGGAGGAGGAAGAGGACGACGATGAGGAGCCGCCGCCCATAAACGAAGCCGACGACGAGACGCCACTGGACGAGGAGCTGGGCGACGGCGATGGAGTCGATGGCGTGGGCGAGCCACGTGTAATGGTGGCCCCATTAGTGGCTCCTATTCCCGATGGACTGCCCGCTGGGCTGCCGTTGTGGTGGTGCTGCAGTTGCTGCTGCTGCTGCTGGATTGCCGCTGGTGAGATTGCCGGTATGTTGCCATTGCCATTGCCATTCTTAATTGTCATGATACCCATGGCCGGAGTCAGTGTGGTTGTTGTGGCTCCTCCTGTGTGGTTGCCAATGAGTTTGCTGCTGATGCTGCTGCTGGCTGCTGCGGTTGCTCCTGCTGCTGATGTTGCTGCTGGTGTGGCATTTGATTTGTTTATCACAGTTGTTAGCTGCTGCTGGGTGAAAATAACAAAAATATTAAATTTGGTTTGTGCTTTGCGGTGGTTTTCCTCTGGGGTTTGTAAACTGAATGGTGTGCTTTGCATGTCACATTCACTTAAGTTTTAATTAAATAATTTCCTGATGGGAATGTTATATTGTCACTAGTATTTTTAGTAAAAAAAAAAAACAACGTTTGTAATTGAAATTTCCTGAGACAAAGTCATCTTGCAGCTAATTTTATTTTAACTTTAGTTTCTACTTAAAAAAATGGTTTAATATTTAATGCTTTGTGATGAATATTTTAAAAATCACATTGTTTGCCCTGAATAAACATCTATTTTATCATCAGAGGGATCAAAATCTCCCCGAAAGTCGATTTTTATTGCTATAGAAAATCTCGAAAAAATCAGTTTGCATTGCCCATCGGTTGAATATCATGTTTTGACGACATATACTCACCCCAGTGGCACAGGCGTTGCCTGCATCGTATAGAATTCGGGTTCCATTGCGAACACTGGCCGCCGTTGGTGGTGCTGGTGTGGTTGTTGTTGCCAGGCAAACGGCTGGAAAAAGAGAGAGAAAGCGCGAGATTAGCGTTGGCATCGAATTTCGAGATATTGAGAATGGAATTGCATAACCCGAAGGTCATCCGACCCCCAAGCGCATGCAAAACTTGATCACACATTGGTCTAAGCTATCTAGATCTGTGTCCAAGATCTAAGATATATATGTATATACCTTTGTCGGCCTGTGGAATGCATTGCTGATCGGTGGGCGGCGATTCCTTTCTCGAACCCAATCGCTTCAGCCGCTTCTGCAGCTCAATCTTCTGCTTCGCCAGCCTCTCCACCTCCGCCTCCTGCTCGCGATCACGCTGCGTCAATTGCTAAAATAAAAACGTAAAAGGAAGCAATTAATTAATGTATTATACAATTAATTCGTAAACGGAAAGCCCACATATGTATACAACACGTGTTCCATCCTATAAATATCAATATATGTCAATTAACCATCAATATTGTGATACTTTCTTTGAATAAAAAATAGCAAAGATGACCTAAAGCTATGGGTAAATTGTAGATAGCACTTCTAATACCATTAACTCATTTATACATAAAATGTAGATTACACCATCAACGTATTCATTTTCAAACCATTTATGATATTTTGGTAATGCTTTCCTCATTAATAAATTATACAATTATTCTGTGATTTGAAAGCCCACATATGTGTTGAACACTTTTCCTATCCTATATATTTATCAATGTATATATTATTTAACCATCAATATAATAGTATTTTCTTGCATAAAACATGCCAAAGATGAGCTAAAGCTATGGGTATGATGTAGATTCCACCTCTGATACATTAACCAATGCTTTCCTCATTAATATTAACTTGTTTGCCACGTTCTAGTTTTCTAACCTTGACATATTTGTGGGCCTTGTCGAGTATTGTCAAGTTGGAGGTCTTCTTTCGGTCCTCGTCCCGCATGGGCAGCTCCTTTTTGAGCTGGTCGTAGCACTCCTTCAGCTGGGCGCGTCGCTCCTTCTCCAGCTTATTGTGCACCTCCCGAGTGCCCGCTCTGAAAGTAAACGATTGGGGGATTAGTTCATCTGAATTGTGATTAGGTTTCCCATAGAAGAGCGTACCGCAAACGAATTTTAAAAATATCAACCCCATAGATACTTTAGAAACAAAGTACAATTTTTTATAAATAACGTTTTTTTTTAGGTTGAAATTGATATGAGATTTTTAAAAATATGTGGCTTAATCAAGTGAATACAGTCGGTTTATTTGATTGGCATTTGACTAGTTACTCTCTTGCTCTATCAAAAGCTTTTTAAAATCAAAGCATTTGGTCCTAAACGATGCATCAGCAACCTTGCAGCAAACTTAAATCATTTATTCGGAAGTGCCACAGAAATCGCTTAGCGCTGAATTTAGAATGGGTTTTCTTGAGTGCTTCGTTATAAATTTGTCAGGAATTCAGCGCTAATGGAATTCTGTGACAACCCAGCTGATGCATCGTTTACAACCCCACCCTTTAAGAAATAAAAGCTCAATCGCTTAGGAGATGGAAAATGCTAAATGGTAAATGTTTTCCTAAATAAACACAAATTTAAGGAGTAAAAATTGAACAATACGGATAGTAACGTAACTGTAAAAATAGGTCTACAAGTCTTAAATAATAGTGACTGGGTATTTTATTGCGGCTTTGGTTAATATTTAATAGTAAAACTACCACAAAAATGGTAAGCTGTGTGTATTTTGTAGTTGAAAATGTAACTATAACTATTTCGTTGGTCAAATTGACAATTTAACTATTACATTGGTTAATTTTACCATAAAGTTTTGGTTGATAATGCCCCACTTTCTGTAGAACTCACCCGTTGCTGTTGGAACTGGTGGTGCGCCTGCGTCCGCCGTGTCCCGTGTGGTGGTGCGCCGTCAGCTGAGATCCTGCCGCTGGCGCCGAGGAGGCAATATTCATGGCCATCGTCGCAGCGCCTCCAACTCCCACTCCAACTCCTCCTGCTACTCCAACTCCCACTGCTCCCGATGATGATGATGATGATGATGCGATTCCAGCAGAGTCTACCGAATCCCCGGGTCGACCATATACCACCATACCGCATCTCCCGAAACTGATTTGCGGCTGGAATTGCGGCAGATGGCTGGTTGATGGATGCTGCTGCTGCTGCTGATCTCTGGGCGCTGAAAAGGCATGGGACAGTGAGTAGGAGCGAATCCGCGAATTGCTGGTGTCCACTTTGCGTGTGGACGGGGGCGGTGGTGTCAAGGGAATGTTCGTCGATCCCACACTACTCCTATAGAATTGCTTCTCATGATCCTCGATTATCTCACTGATCATTTCCACACCCTTAAAGCCCTTGGCATTCCTGGGCGTTGGATATACCCCCTTGCCATCCGATAGGAATAAAAATTTCGGCGGTATTTCGGCGATGGGACTCAATTTGTGCTTGGCAGGATTAGATATTGTTGTTGGTTGTGGTGTTGGTGTTGCTGTTGCAGGTGTTGCAGGTACTGCAGTTGCAAGTGTTGCAGTCACAGTTGCAGGTGTTGCTGCTGCAGTTGTTGCAGCTGCTGCAGTTGTTGCTGCTGCAGCTGCAGTTCTTGCTGCTGCCGCTTCCAGCAGCATAAAGGGGTTTATTGAGGCTAGATTTCTCATATACTTTGCTGTTGTTGCCACTGCTGTTGCTGCTGCTGGTGTTGTTGTTGCTGTTGCTGTTGTTCTACCCACTGCATTTTGTTGCTGCTGCTGCGGGGAGTGGGTATTGTTCTTGCTGTTGACTGGGGAATTATCATCCCCTAAGAGTGGCCGAAAAGTAAAGAAGAAATCGTAGAAAAAACCAAAATAAGAAGACAAATCATAACTAAGAAAAAATAGTTCAGCGGGTATAGAAATATTCAATGGAAATGATAGGGGAAAGCAGGTGATATAGAACTAATAATGAGATGAATGTGCAATGGCAAATGAAGTTCAAGAAATTTTCTGTAATTATAATTCCCAATCAATTCCCAAACACTAAAAAATGTCATATCTAATAAAATGTTAGCATTTCACTAACACATTTTAAGAACCAAAAAATATAAATAAATAAATTACATTAAGACAAACATTTTATACCAAGAAATAAACAAGTGTTAAAACAATAACTGTTTTCAAAATAAATACTTCATATTATTGTAAATATTGCAGGTTAAAAAATTAAAAAAAATAATAATTTTAAAATATAACAAAAAAAAGTTATACAAAAAACTATTTCAAACTTATTACACAACAAAACTAACTTGACACATTAAATGTCCAGAAATGATTTAATTTTCTTCAATCTCAAAAAATACTTTCAAAGATATGTATGTGTTTTTAAAAAATACAAATTCTTAAAAAAATGTTAATAAGTGAATTTAAATATATAAATAATAAATAAATAACCAATATACATATAAACAATATTTCCTTTTAAAAAAAACTTCAAACTTGTTAAACAACAAAACCAACGTGACACAATGAATTTCCAGAAATGATTTCATTTATTTCCAACTAGAAAAGTACTAGGAAAATAGCTTGTATTAAACTAAATAAAGACTTGGGTGGAAAATCAGAAAATCAGAGCACAAAGAGGCGGAAAAAAGACAATGGCAGCGTTTAATGAATGCAAATTAATTCGGGTTAAACACAACAGACAACAGACAACAACACGGAGCCAACAGAGTCAACAATCAACAATCAGCAATCAGTGGGCGATGAAGGTCCTTTGGTGGGTTAATTATATATGATTAGGTGCGCGTGTTAGTGTGGTGTGTGGTGCATGTGTGTGAGCGATGAATTAGTTACGCATTCGTGGAAAATCCGATGCGAATTTCCATCGAAATGAGTCCAAATAGAAAAAAAAAAAAAACAGCGGACAACCAACAATCGCATTTATTATGCATTATTAACGATCGTTGTGGCGCTGTTTTCTTGGGTAAATGCGGTGGGTGGTTTTCCATTAGGGGGCGGTGGGTTGTTAGTGGGTGGTTGGGTGGTTTGTCGGTTGGGTGAAGTAAGCCGAGACACGTGCCGCATGTTGACAGACCAAAAAAACCACAAAGACAGATCGAATGTGTAGCTCAAATTGAAATTGTGGGGATAACATCTAGGAATTTTGTAACAACCCTTTGAAAGACAATCCCAAACCATATTTTTCTAAATTTCTGTATTACTAACTATTAAAAAATTGACTAGGTACGTAAGACCCACTAAAAAAAAAATTTTATTTGATTTATGAGAAGCCAAAAATAACAATACAATGAAAATTCTTATACAAATCTTTGTTTTCTTTCATTATAAGTAAATTAATTTTTTTTACAATAAAATTGTTGATTTTTATTACATATGTTTATGTTTTTGTGTGGTTATAAATCATTTTTATATGATTTTAATAAGAATTGTATTTAAGTGTTGTACTATTTATTAATCAGAGTTGGTAACAGCTAACAATTGACATAATATCAATTTCTTAATCAATTAGAAATATCGTATGGCGAATGCAACAGCAACAGAATGTAATGAAATAGACCCTTGTAATTCAATATCAGACATTGTATTGCACTGGTTTTATCATTTCAAATTGGGTCATAAAATGCACATAGTGAAATCAGTTTTCAAACGGAATATCAAATGACAAGCGAAGGCTTGTCGAAACAAAAAAAAAAACAATTGCATAAAGAATTTCTTTATGCAAACGAATGCAGGACAAAATGGAATTAAGTTTCTCGGGATAACTAATATTTTTTATATATAATAGTTGATTATGGAATACAACATAAAAGCTTGCACTTTAAGACCTCCGAATTTAATTTCAATTTAAAAATTACAATATATATTGTGTCCTAATGATTAAAAAAAATATTTTTTAAGCTTGAGATGATCTAAGTTTTAAAAATGCATTGGGTCATAAAATCGATTGATTTCTCACACCCATTTTGGTTATGGAAGTATGCTTCCCAGACCTTTAAAATTCCTGGGGGATTATCAACGCCCCCATTTTCCCACTCTTTTCCTTCCTCTCTCTGTGTTTTCTTCCGCACATGTTTTCTCCCTTTTTCCCCTATTTTTCCATATTATTTAACACCCACATCACGATGCCACGTGACGAAAGCGCACGTGACTGCAACAACAACATCGGTTGCACACTTAGTAACCCACGCTATCCCACATGAACACTTTGCTTTAATACACAGAAAATAATTTGATGCAATTGCTAAATATTAATTCAAAATAACAAATAAGGAAAAAAAATATTTATTTTAGTTTTAAAATCCATTTTTTGTCTTTAAGGGTGCCAAAACAAATTATTTTTCATTATAAAAAAAATATTATAATAGGAAAATCAATTCAAAACATATTATTATAATTTTAATGTTAATATCTAAATTCAAAAATCAATTTTATGACAACTAGAATATTTTTACTTTATTTAGAATAAATTATAAAATTTTATTTTTAGTTTGATATGATTTTAAACTAATTCAAGGACCTCTTTTTTTAATATTTTCCATATGAAATGTTGGTTTAAATGAATCACCAATATTCCTTTTCGTGTACCATAATGCCGATATATCAATTTCTTTTTGGGCGATGGGAGATGGCCGTGTGTTTGATGTTGCTGCCGTGCAGCAATATGTTGCTGTTGGGCTTCAGATTGCTGCTGCTGCTGCTGTAACTGCAGTAAACTTTGCAAAGCACTCAAATGTTCCAACAAGTCGGCAATAATTTGATTTCGTTGCCGTTTCAGTGCGGTAAAATTAAATTTATCGACTGGTTGCGACATCCTGAGCGGGTTGAAAAATATTAAATCTGGATGGAAAATGCTGTTTTCCCGTTCGCAAATCAACCGCAACTGAGTGGAAGAAAACTGAAGAGGAAGAACAAGTGAGGGCCCAAGAAAATTATAGAATAAAAATCAAAGCATCGCCGGAAATTTGCATTTACGAAAGATAATGCAAATGCGGATGGAGGACGACAACATCATTTTGCATATTACCGTGAATCGTCAAGGAAAATGGGTCTTATTAAAAGAAAACCGTTTTTGTATTTAATGTTATTCCTTGATCTATTCAAAATTCAACAATTTTACTGCTTCTCTGCGATATCAAAAGGGATTTTAATATTATTTATTTTATTATTTTAATGATATCAAGGATTTATATACATTTACTTAAAATATAAAATTGTTTAATACTTGGATATTTATTGATAAGGATTGTTTTCGCTTACCAATGAAATTGTATTATTAATAGAAAATTATAGCAAATTATAGCTTCATTTATTTGCAAACTTCAGAATAACCCGGAAATTCACCCACTGCACTTTTCCGCCCACACTTGAGCCAATTATTAGGAAAAGCCTCCTGAGCCCTGGATTTTCGGGGAAATTTCTGTGCATAAAAATAGAATTTCCCAAAAAAAAAACAACTAAATTTCTGATATCATACAAATACAACAAAACAATTAGGAAACAAAGAAAAAATAATTTTAAAAAAAGACAGGAAGAGAAAAAACAAAAACAGGAACAAAGAAAGGAGAAGAGAGTCAAAAACAGAAGAGACAGCTGTCCAAATACTACACATGCAACGCCGAAAAAAAGAAGGCATAAAAAATAACAACAGTGAAATAAAATTTGTAAGTGTGAAGAAAACAAACATAAAACATAAAAGCCTAAAAGAAAGGGCAAATAATAATATGAAATGGGCACGGAAAAAAAAGGCAGACTGACAACAAAAACAACAATAACAAAAAAATGCGTACAAAGTTCATTGACTTTGTTTTACACCAGCAGCCAAAGAGAGCGTTCACTTTGGCGCTCTCTCTTTTGTGCGTTTAAAGAGCATACAGAGTAATTTGTAAGAGCTTAAGAGAGCCGCTCACGTGGAAGTCACAATTTTTTTTATTATTGTGTGCTATGACTAACTGTGCGAGAAAGAGCGCGAGAGAGAGAAAGAGAGAGCGCCAGCACATGACGTGACCCCAAACAACAACAACAGCAACAAGTACAAGCGTACGTGCGAAAAAATACGAATGAGGCGCATGACAAAATCGAAAAAAGACAAAGAAAAAGCAGCGATAAAAAAACAAAAGCAGCCAAGATGAACAACAACAAAATCCACACATGTTGACAAAAAAAAACGCGAAAAAAACAAAAAAAAAACCGAATTGAGCACAGCAAAAGCAAACGAAAACAAAATACAAATACAGTGGGCTTTCTTTAGCTACCATTTTTTTTTAAATAGATAAATAAAATTCTTTTTAAAAAATCCTTAATTATATTTTATATCTTTATTGAGTTATCATTTTTATGATATATTTATTAAAGGCATTGGTTTTAGAGTGAAACATTTTTCATAAAAAGCAATTGTTTAGTGAAAAAGCTGTTTAAAAGGGCTCACTTTTAAAGAAATGATTACAAAAAAAGTCCTGAGATAACTTGGATAATATTAAAGATAATTTATATTACCTTTTTCAAACAAATTTTTTTTAGATAAATCGCAGATTTTGCTCAATTTTTGACGTTGCAAATTTTCGTATCCAACATTCAAGGCAACAAAAACAAAGGTAAACGCAGAGAGGCAAAAACAAAAACCAAAACGCAGCATGACAATTTAGCACATGCCAATTGGGCAGCGACGCCAGCAGCGACGCCAGCGTCGAAGTCGCAGCGAGCAGCGCGCTAAAAATATAACAGTACCTGCTGCTTGCCACGCTTGCAACCTGTGCCAAAAAGAGAGCGGAAGAGCGGGGGAGTGGGAGAGCGGAAGAGAGCGAGAGCTGTGTTGTTGATTTCTGGTGGGGTTTTATTTAATTTTATTTTTTTTCTTTTTTTTTTGGTACAGTGTGCGCCCACGCAAAATGCAGTCGACGTCGACGTCGCAAACAAGGTCAAAACAAGTTTAAATGCAGCAAAAGCAAATGGGGAAAAAGAGCAGCAAAAGTTTCGTCTTTGGAAAGGCGACAAAAGTGTCGAAATATGGTCGATATAGCATCAAAATTTTTATTTCCATTTTAGTATTTACAAATATTTATCTCCTAAATTAAATCCCAAAAACACTATCATTTGTATAAGCCCCCATGTTTTAAGTTTACATATATATCTATATATCCCTATTGTTTGATAGAGGTTATCGCCCACAAACACACATTTGGCTACACCTTCCAATAATAATCAATCAACTTCAGAACAATGCGATGTTATCTCTGATCAGGCGACAAATACTTTCAAGTATGCAAAAAATATTAATTTTCCCAGACATTCGAAAAAGGAAAGTAAAAGGTTCTCAAAATTTAAAAATTTTTTCACTAATTGTAATTGGTTTTTATTTGAAAACTTTTGTCGCCTGACAGAGGAGAGACCAACAAACAAATCAGTTAACAACGTGAGCAGAGCAGCTGATGTTGTTGCTCTAGTAAAAAGTGTTAGACGACGTTTCACACACAGCAGCGGTCAGTAAAGTAGCAACACCTTGCACCTGGCACTCAGAATTCGGTATGAAGTGATGATAAGTGATGATCAATTGGGGTCGTTAGAGGTTTGAAAGTCGGGGATATCCAAAAACAATTAAATACCAGAGTTTTGGCTAAACTATTTTTTGTTTATTTAGAAAACATCCATCAATTGTCTAAAAACCAAAAAAAAAAAAAGTGTTAAAACTGAAAACTGGAAATTAGTTTTGAGGAAGAACAAAAAGACCCACCGGGTCGCCAAAAACTTGTTTCACTTGTGATTGAAATGCCAAAAACAATTGAATACCAAAGTTTTGGCTAATCTTTTTTGTTTTTTTTTTTTAACAACAGAAGTATCCCATCAGTAGTTTGAAAATTAATCAAAAATATAAAAAACTAAAAACGGAAAATCAGTTTTCAGAAAGAACAAAAAAGCACCACCGTGGGCGCCAAAAACATATTTCAATTGTGGCGGAATATCAAAAAAAAAAAAACGTTTAACAAAGTTTTGGAGATTTTTTTTTTTTTTGACAACATAGTAGTAACCCATCACTAGTTTAAAAATTAAACAAAAATATTAAAAACTGAAACAGAAAATCAGTTTCTAGAAAAATCAAAAGCCCCACCGGGGGCGCCAAAAACTTGTTTCAATTGTGATGGGACAGCCCCGACTTGTATTTGGATGTGGGGTTAGGGGGGTCACGGGGGTAAAGTGGGGCAGAGTGTAAAAACGTACCCGGGATGAGGGGGCGACCTTCGCTGTGTCCGTTGGCGACTGCGCTGCTAACGACGGTGGTGGTATACTCGTAATCGTGGGCAGCGGCGGTGGCGGCGGCGGCGGCGGCTAATTGACTGCGCGGACTGCTGTGACCGTTGCTCAGACCGTTCCCGTTCGCATTGACGTTAACGCTAACGTTTACGTTCACGTTACCGATGCCGGCGATCCCGTTGCTATTTCCGTTCGTGAACGGTAGCGTTGCAATAGTCCCGTTACTGCTACTGATGCTGCTGCTGCTGCTGCTATTTCTATTGTGCTGGCTGCTATTGTTGTTGTTGATAATGGAGATGCTCTTGCATTGCAGCGACTGCTGGTGCTGGGGCAGGGCCACGCCCACTCCAACTGCAAGCACGTCCCCCGCCTGCGGGAGCCTCTCGCGCTGCTCGATGATTTTAGCCGCCTGGAGGAGCGCCATAATGCCCCCGCCCCCCGTCGCTGACATAGCATACACGAACTATGTAACACTCCTTCCTCTCGCCAAACACACACTCACACACAGACGCACACGTGACAGGGACGAACGCGCGTAACACAATCAATTTCAATATATATAATTATTTAGAAAAAAAAAATATCAAACCACAATTATGGTACAAAAACACGAAACAGGACGAAATACACGCGAGAGAGCGGGACAGGGGCAGCTTTAAATCGCGACACGTTTACAGTTATTGTGGAAATTGTTGTTGAACTTTTTTTTCAAAAAAAAAATTTTGTTGGTGAAATTTGTAGGTTGTTGGAAAAATATTGTTGAAAGTTTTTGAAAATTGTTGTTGAAAAAAAAGTGGCGATTGTTGATTGGTGATTGTAATTTCTTGTTTTACGATTTAGCTGAATGTTGAGTTTTATTGTTGAAATTTGTGAGTTTCTTGCCACTTTCGATGCTGTTGATTTTTCGGTGGTTCTTGCTTGCTGTTGTTGTTGTTGTTTATATTCATTTATGGTTGCAGTTTTGAATTTGATGATTTTAGTAGATTGGGCTGAAATGAGAGATATATATTTACTTCTTGTTAGTTATCATAGTTGAAGTGAAAGAAAATTAAAAAATAAAAACATCTTTAAAATGGGTAACCACAAAAGTAAGAATATTAATATCCAGGTATGGCTAATTTATATCGATCTCGATAACGTCTAATTGAAAAGGAAATGATATCGTTTTTTTTTTTCGAATAACTAGTTGCTAACATTATTTTGCACGCAACGCCGCACATAAAAAGGTCACAAAGAGGTTTGAGCTGACATCTATAATTGGTAATAAATTCAAATTGGTCGACTCTTGAGCTACACATTATATTTGTTTTTTTTCCCTTTATTTATGTTCTGCTGCCAGCTGAGCAGCGCAGCCAGCGTCGCCGTCAGCAGCTGTTGCGTTTGCGCTAATTGTGCACAGCTGCGTGGCATCAACACAGACACAAAAAACAAAAACAAAGGAACGAAAAAAACAACATACAAAAAGAGAGAGGAAGAGAGCCCCAACCAACAAGTTGCAGTCAAAGAAAAAGAACGGAAATTGAGGGGCATAAGCAGAGCACACGGGCTGCCCTCGATAAGATGAACCTCATATGAAGTAATGCAGAAAATAAAATAAAGGTAGCATGTTAAATATTTTTTTACATTCTTTTTATTATGCATTTTTCATTTCAATTTAGATTGTAACTGTCAAATTTCAATCCTAATAATAGTTAAACAAAGTTTTTTCTATCAAGGCTTTTATAAATTCAGTAAGATTTTAAACTTAAGGAAGATTTAAAATAAGAAGTAAATTAATAAATATGATTATCATGGACAAACTATTTCTTTATTCCAAGTAAAGGTTCAATATAGCAGAGAGTTCACTGCAAGATGAGAGGAAATAATGAAGGAGGGAGAGAACAAATGAAAGATTGGCGCGTGCGCGCATGCTTCTTCTCCCTCTCCCGCTCTCATTTTCTCTCCATTTCCCCATCCTTTCTCCCTCCATTTGTGTTCCCCTTTTTCATATTTCGTCAGCTGCTGGTTTTCCATGTGTGTGTGTGCGTGCGTGTGTTTGGGGCATTCAACTGAGCGGTGAAAAGCATTATAAGAGAGCATAATGTTGCATTGTCTTTGTTGTTGTTGTCATAATTCATATAAAAGGTCAAGGGTCGCGCGCGAGAAAGACAGGGCTATAGAGGGAATTGCAGCCGGCTTTATTGCATTTTTGCCTGTACAGGCAGCTGCTCTCTCGCTTTTTCTCTCCTGAGTTCTATTATTACTACCATGAGACCATCTCGAGAGTTACATTAAGTAAATTGGGAGAGCTTTGCGATATGACCGAAAGTCCTTTTGAATGACGCTGCCCGCTGCCTTGACATCAAACACGCTCTAAATGACCACCCACCCCACCTCAGAAAGCCAACCCCAACTTTTCCCATCTACCGCTCAAATTCACACCCCTCATTATCTCGCTACACCCTCACTTTATCGCAAAATACTAGCTTATAAAGAAAGTTTATCTCTCTCGGGGGTTCTAAGCTGGTCCAGAAAAAAAAAAACAATGATCTTTATCTATAATAGTTTCCAAGAAATTGATATTCGGCGGTTCTTATTAATAGGTTAAGAAAAAACGAAAGGTTTAAGTTAAATTTGAAGTTAGAGAACTTAGACCTAACTCATTTTAAAGAGGCTACAATTAGACCTAACTAAGATTATTTTTCAAAAATTATGATCTTAAAGAAACCATATATGTAGATATTATTGAAATATGCAGTTATAGAGTTTGAAGTTATAGAGCTTAAACCGAACTCTTTTTAAAGAGGCTACAATTAGACCTAACAAAGACTATTTTTCAAATATTATGATCTTAAAGGAACCATATATGTAGATATTATTGAAATATGCAGTTATAGATTTTGAAGTTATAGAACTAAAACCTTACTCTTTTTAAAGAGGATACAATTAGACCTAACACAGATCCTTCTTCAAATATTATGATCTTAAAGAAACCATATAGATACTATTGAAAATATGCATCCAAAACATATTCAGATTGAAAAAAACAATATTTTTTAAAAAATCTAACTGAAGATGCTGTTAAAAATTTCAATTTAACCATCGATATAGGGAGTACACTCTTTTTGTTCCATAACATTTATGAAAACAACATCAAGGAAATGTATAGTTATGATGAACCCCCAAAATTCCTTTCACTAGTCTTTTCAAGAACTATTTCCAGGCATTCTAATGTAAATGGTATCGGAAAAAAACCATAAGTACTGGTACGAGGGTACCACAAGCTTCGTTCTCATTTTCCCCATCGTCATTTGTTTTGTTTGACGGGGTGACACGTTCCATTGTCAACTAAGGCAAGAGCAAAAACAATGGCGACGAAGAGAACCGAGGATGAGAAATGGGCGAGAAAGCCTGCGGCGCGTGGCAAATTCTATTAAATATTCAAATCGAAATCGCTTTAAATGGCACGAAAAGCGAACAACAAAAAATCGCAGTAATTGACTGAGACATCCACGCAACCTCACACTGCATTTGGAAATTTTTTTTGGAAACACGAGAACCCAACTCAAAAAAAAAAAATTACATACACATACATTTATATAAATATATGTAGGTATATTGTACCTGAAACGCAAAACAGAAAACGACCCCAAGAAGAAAAGGGAAGGAAGAGAAGCCAAAGAGAGTGGGCCGGGGGGAGGGAAATTCCACCCCAAGGTTCGCAGTTCGAGGGCCAAAGGGTCGTCATTATATTTCCCAAAATACCCTATAGGGTATATGGCCCATTGTCAGGCTTTCTTCGCCAGCTTTCTTGGCCAGCGTGTGAAAGAAATCAAGGACAGTAGGGTCTACCTAACACGAACTACCCGCAGGACATGGATGTGTAAAAAAAAGATCAAAGAAAGTAGGATTTCAATCGGAATATTTGCTTGACTTTTTTAAAATGAATTACTTAACTTGTGTGAAAAACTACAGATATGTTAAAAAGAAGAGATTACCGAAGCTATGATTCATTCGGAATACTTTGTTTTAGTTTCTTTAATTATTTTAAATTCATTTAATAACATTTAAACTGTAACATTGGTCTTAATTTTAAAAATAAAACAATGATCAATGAAATTATATGGAAAAACATGTTCTATTTAGTTTTAGAATAATTATATTATTATAATATCAATAAACGACACAGTTAATTTCAAGTGTTTATAGGACAGTTTCAAAAATGTTTATAAAAAGTGGGTTTCATCAGAATGTTTGCTATTATTGAGGCCCTCCTGTGCGTTTAAAAATCGAAAGGGAATATGAGGAAATCAAAAGGAAACCTTGATTGGACCAAAACCGGAAAAGAACTTGAAAGAGGGGTTGTTGCACACACGAGAGGTGATTGAGATTCCCCATCCAATAATCGCGTGAAACACTCAACTAAGACTCAAAAGTCAAAATGCAAAAGTTGAAAAAAGGGAAAAGGGCAAAAAGGGGGACAAATAAGCTAACAAATTAATGGAACATTTTGCGGTTGATTAAACCGAAGGAAAAAAAAGAGAGATTTGTAATCTGAGAAAAAGGTCTCGAGGAAATTCAATCCTTTTCGGGCAATTTCGGGTACGGATAACTGATTAATCTTTGGATTATTTTCTACTCAAAAATTTTGAAAAATCTTCACTCAAAATAAACATTTTTCAAATGCACTCGAGTCAAACCAAAAAAAAAAGCATTTTATATAAAAACAAGTGAAAAATAGATTAAAACAAAAGCTCTCTGCGAACAGCAGACAAAAAGAAAACAAAAATTAAAAAGAAAAAGCAACAGACAATAACAACAAAAAAAGTTCTTATTCCTCCGTCGATTTCAGTGCTCTCTCTTGTCTTTTTCTCTCTCTTTTTGTTCATCGCTCTTCCCCTCCTTACGCACTTTCTTTGCATTTTCTTTTTGCTGTCGGTTTTCGTCATGTGTTTTTGTTGCTAATTTTGAAATGAAGAGTGATGAAGCGTGCAAAAAAAAAATTGAAGAAAAAGTTTCCGTTTCGACTGTTTAAAAATAGCCAAATATGAAAAAGGAAAATCTTTCGAGTGTTTGCGCGAATTATTTTTCTTTAATTTTTTGAGGTTCTATAATATTTAACAGAAATATTTTTAAAAACGGTTTTTTTTTGGAATTTCACTGTTTTTCTTTTTCAGCTTTTGAGTTTTTTTTTTGACCATTTTGCTTAAATTCTTAGTAGTCCAATAAGAAAGTATACAAGCGTTTTATTTAATGTTGTATTATTTGTAAGTTTTACTGTTGGTTTTTGTAGTTTTCTCGATTTACATGCTTTTTGTTGGAATGTTTTTCAATGCATCACGTTATCTCAAGTCAGCTGTATCACTTTTTTGGGGAAACTAATGTTTTCTAATGATATTAAAAAATAAAATCAACACACACACATATGTAGGACTAAACAAATATGAAGAGCAGACGAGTCCAGCACTAATACCCATATAATTATTATATTACTCGTTTGTATTTCCACCTACTTTATTAACTTTTGCCATGCACTTTGAACAAACTGGTTTGGAAACTTGAAAAAAATATGTAATTTTGGTTTGCCCTTTTTTTCAAAATAATAATGATTAAAATTTTATTCTGTTGAACTGACGCAACTTTTAGAGTGTGACGTCTGCGGCGACGGCGACTGCGACTGCGACGCGCACGCTACGACTAAACAACGTGAAATGAGAAGAACGGCCAAAGCGAACGACCGAAATGCCAAGGCAGCGACGGCAGAGGGAGAGCGCCAGCGTAAGACGTCCGAAGAGAGCGCCCCCACAAAAAGAGAGCCCACTAAGAGCGGGGTAATTATTGCCTGCCTGTGTGTGTGTGTGTGTGTGGGCGAATAGCGTAGCTGCAAGACGGCAGAAAAAAGCACGCGCTCCACTGTGAATTTGTTCTTGTTGTTGTTATTTTTGTGTGCATGGCAGATGGCGTGGAGAAAAAAAGAAAAAAAACAAAAGCAAAAAGAAAACCCCACCCTCTCTCTCTTGCTCACTCTCTCACGAAAAAGGGCACATGCTAAAACAAAGCCAAAGCAAAACAACATCAAAAAAAGCTGAAGAACGGGTCTTCCAAAGAAAAAAACATCTGAAAAAAATGAAAATAAAATAATACGTACATATGTATGTACATATTTTCAAAATATATGCACTACACAATGAGAAAAATGTATTTGTGATTTCAGATATTTTTTAAACCAAAAATGTTAAATTTGAAGAAAAAAATAAAAAAAACAAAACCAATGTTGAGAACTGAAAACTAAGTCAAAATAAGTCAAGTACAGAAGTCTGAAAACTCGAAATAGCCATGTAAAGCACAGTAAATAGCCAGTAAAGCCAAATTAAAAGCAAAGTAAATGAGGGGTAATCCTAAACAAATCAAAACAAACAAAATAAAAGAAAGGCAAAATAAATACAAAGCTAAATTAAAAACAAACTGTGCAAGAAATTAACGAAAATTTATGCAACATAATTTTTCATAAACAACTTAAAAATATTAACGCTGAGATACAAATCATTCGAAATACAATTTATATTCAAAATAGCGAAGCCAATAATAAAAGCAGAAGAGTAAAAACAAATGGAAAATAAATGCAAAGTCAAAAATTGGCAAAGCAAAAAAAAAAGTTCACCATGAAATACAGATGCAAAGCAAATTTTAAAAAAACAACACACGCACACACTTGCAGAAAGCTTTTCGTTTTGCACTTTACACCTAGAAATTTTGCTCACTATTTACCGTTAGAATTATTAAGCACTCCGCTGCTCCTTCTTCTTGAATTTGCTTCTTTATGGGGTTGCACTTAAACGTGAAAAAAAATAAAGGCAAGCTGTGTTTTTTGTTGTTGCTTATTTTGTTGTTAATTTTTCTAGGTTTGTTGTATGTTGCCTGTTTCGGTTTCGGTTTCTTGTGTTTTTTGGTGTTTCTCTATTCTCGTTTCTTGTTTCTGGTTTCTTGTGATTCCTACCCGCCGAATGCAATGACAGAAGCAAACTAAATGCGGCCGCCGCTCAATTTTAACTTTAACTTTGCCTGCCCGACTGCGCTGCCTCTGCTGCAGCCGCTGCCGGCGTCGCGGTCGCAGCATTCGCAAGGCAACACCAAAAGCAATGGCAAAACGCACACACGAGTGCAGCCAAAAGAGAGCGGGAGAGGGAAGTGGCTGCGAGAGAGTGATACGCAAAGAGAGCGCACGTGACGCGTTGCAAATACAGCATTGGTCAAGAGAATGGTAACATAAGCTTTGAAAATAATATTCTAGTACTGACAAGCTGACTAAAGATACATCAAACGAGAAATTAGATATTGGAATGTTTTTTAAACTACATAAATGTGATTATTAATCTTTATAATAAAAACATATATGTACAATGTACATTGTACATATGTAAATTTATAAAACTTTGTTCATTTTAAAGTTATTTTTTAAAATTATTTTTGTTTGTCTGATTATTAGTGTAACTATTTTAGTGACTGGAACTATCGACCAACACGCCTGTTTGTTTGTCTGAATGTAGGTGTTGTTGTGCCTGTTTGTCCGTTTGTTGCTGTTGTTTTTCTTGCGCTTGTGCATAGCGAAACAGGAAGAAAATAACAATAATAACAACAGCTCTGTGTAATTGTCGATATGTCTGTGCAAAGCAAAGATATCCAAGAACTTTAGGGCGGACCAAAACCAAAAAACTTCAGTTGCGACGAAAACGCTTTGTGAAATATTTTTGGTTTAATCAATTGTTAAGTACAATCTACACTTTTACGGAAAATTTTGCTATATATTTTATTATTTGTTCCATTTAAAGTTTGAATTTATCAGCGGAAATAATGAATAAGAAATTCCTTTGATTTGTATTGCTTCCTTGAAATATAAACACATAAATCATAATCTTGCTTAATTCAAAATTAAAAACTCTTAGCATCTGTAATATTTTTGTAAGGGTCACCCTAAGATGCTGCAGTGGCTATCTTCATCTTCTTTGCTCTCCTGGGCTCCACATTCTCTTTCGCATTCTGATTGTGATTCTCATTCGCATTTTGCCGCTGTTGCTGCGTCATTGCTTCGTCCGCGGCAATTTTTCCGCTGCCTCTTACCTCCCCCCCTCTCATGCTCGACCCCTCGCCCACTTTGGGCTTATCCGCCCCCTTTGCCACCCCCTCTGCCACAGTTGATGTCGCTGCCACTGTTAATGCACTGTTTCATGTACATGTACAGTGGACACTGGCTAAATGGTAGGCATAAGTCCAAGTTCTTTAAAGTCTTCAATTATAAAACAAATATTGTAACAAATATTTATATTAATGCACTTAAGATACGCTTAAATTTGGATAATTTATTTTATCGATACGTGCAAGGGTTTTTTAGAACGCATTGAAAATTGTTTAAAGTTCTAATATCTTTTACGTGGTTACTTAAACTATGTACTAGCTATAATTGTAGAATAAGTATTTAACTATGTATTTTATGAATAATTAAGTCCCTTTACGACTTCTTGACATTTTATGGTCTTTTTCGCCTCACTCTATTCTATCATGGAACGATCCTCCTTAAGACTGATTAAAATAATAGGGTCGTTTTAGCACCACCATGTTTTATAATTGAATGGTAACTATAACTATAGAACTATAATTTTATAAAAAGTATTTAAGCTACGTAGATATTATATATACATAGGTATAGAATGAAACCTATAAGACCATTTATATTTTGATGGTCGTTTTTGCCCCATCCTATTCTGTTATAAAAATGCAACTATAACTATAAAACAAGAGTTTTAAAATAAATATTTAAGCTATGTACATTAATAATAAAACCCTCTAGACTATTTACCCTTTGAGGGTCGTTTTCGCCCTACACCACCGTATTATCTATCGATGGTTTCTCTCATAAATGAGTATGTATGCGAAAGGAGTATCTACTGTAGTTTCAATGGCTTCCAAATTGTTTGCTCATGCTGCTGATGTTGCTGCTGCGCTGCTGCTGCTGCTGCTGCTGCTGGTGATGTTGCTGGTGTGTCTGGTTGGGGCTTTTGTTATTGTTATGATGCGTCGACGTCGGCGATTTCGAAACGTGCTGGCATTTGTGTGGAACGGAACTTGTTTTGATATGCATGGCCAGCTTTGACTGTCCAAAAAACCTGGGCCCCGAGCAAAAGTTGCAGCGTGCCACAACAGCAGCAACATCGTAGCAGCAAATTGTTTGTTTTCATAATTTTCTTCTTTTCCCTTCTGGAAGAAGCTGTGTGAATGAGCAAGAGGGAGGGGGGTGGGGGGAGAAGGGAGGGGGTGGGCTAAGTGGGCGGGGCAGCAACAATGTTGCCGACACAACAGCAGCAATTGCCGAGGGTTCATTGTACTTTTTTGGGTCTCTGCGCTTGTCTCCACTCCCTTTTCCCTCCTCCCTGCCCCTTCGTTTATCAGACTCCACTGCCTCCCCCCTGCTTTATCATCTGCGCTTTGTTTTGGCCTTTGTGCGCTCGCATTTCTAGGTCAAAATTTACAATTTCCGATTTTGTTTTATTTTGCAGCCCTCGGTAGCAAGAACTTAAAAAGCACAGTTTTTTTGAATCTCATTAGAATATTAAGTGCTAAATTAATGGTTGAATCTGTTTAGCCCCAGAATGTTTTGTAAACAACTCATATAAAATGGGTCTTAGGCTGAAAATCCTAACTTCAATTTCGCTCCTGGCTTAGAAAACAAAATTGTTAATGAAAAATGTAATAATAAATAACTTATAGTAATTATTAATAAAACAAAATCAAAATAAACAATAATAATTTAAGAACTCCGATAAAAAGTTCCAACCATTCTTACTATATTGCATCATATGGAATTTCGCATACAGTTGTTGTAGAATACTACAAGTTCGTCGTATTTAAAACATCTTTTTAAACAAGAGGTCATATAAATAGAAATTACTGTTGACGATTAGCACGTGTAGTATTAAAAGCAAATAGCGCATAAATTTCGACTCCAACCTGAGGTCGTGTAAATTGCTAGTCTATTATTAGGAACAGGCTTTCTTTGAACAGGTCAAAAGTATTATTACCAGGACACTTGTCGCGTTCCAGAGGGCCCAGACCATATATAATGGGTTGGAATTGCCATATAGGTTATCAGTTCGGGGCTCATCACCATCCAGGGAAGAGTTATCCAGCTAAAGGAACAGCCCAGTGCCAACATGAAGATCACCATTGGCTTTTTGATTGGTATGTAAGTTTCGGAGCACTATCATTCGTTTTGACTGATTTTTTTTTGTGTTCTCCTTAGTGAGCGTCCTGCTGATCGGCTGTTCGTCTACCCCTTGTGATGAAGGATCCCCACCCACAAAAAAACCGGCTCCCACTAAAAAGCCGCCTATCACTAATAAACCCACCACTAGAAAACCCGCTACCACCAAAAAGACGGTTACCACTAAAAAGCCTGCTACTACTAAAAAACCTGTTACCACTAAGAAACCCGCTACCACTGTAAAACCCACCACTCCGAAGGCTACTACTCCGAAACCGACCACTCCAAAACCGACCACACCAAAACCCACCACTCCAAAACCGACCACTCCAAAACCGACCACTCCAAAACCCACCACTCCGAAGGCTACTACTCCGAAACCGACCACTCCAAAACCCACCACTCCGAAACCTACAACTCCAAAACCCACCACTCCGGAAGCTACTACTCCAAAACCGACCACTCCAAAGCCTACTACTCCACAACCCACCACTCCGAGCCCCACCACTCCAAAACCCACCACTCCAAAACCCACCACTCCAAAACCCACCACTCCAAAACCCACCACACCAAAACCCACCACTCCAAAGCCGGGCTGTGGTTGCAAGCCATGTGGACCCGGTGGTGAAGCTTGCCAAGGATGCCCACCCCAGGACAAGTTGTGCCAGGAGTTGTTAAATGACATCAAGAATCTGGATCGCATGATAAGGCAATGCATCTGTGGAGAACCCCAGTGGATGATCTAATACTAAAACACAACAATTTAGTATTACTAAACCACCAAAACAAGCGAACTTCATTTAAATCAACACATCCTGCAGAACTGGAAATAAGAACCCGGCTGATTGACAAGGATAATGCACTGATCACCTTATATTTTTTTTTTTTGTTATTACTTTTATATTAAAAACATTGTTAACTCTTTAAAAAACTGTTGTTTTAGTTAAGGTATTACCTATAATATTAAGTATTCATATTTAAGTTCACAAAAATTTAAGAACATTTATACAAAGAATTGGTTTCTACAAAAAAAGAGATGAAGACTTACTACACAGGAATAAATGAATGAATGCGAGGAGATAAAGGATGGGAAGAATCAGAAGACGAGACTTCTTTTGCCTGCTGTTTGTGATTAACTTCAACTGGATTTACTTGGACTAGGACAAGAAAAGGTCCTAAAACTTGTTTACCCTCACTCCGATTCTTCTGCTCTGGCACTTCTTTTGGAATTCTTCTCATCCCGCTCGAACTCTTCGCAATCTCCTTTACAATTCTTCGCTCCTTGTTTTTATCCTTCTGGTGTTTCTTGTTTTCTTAAGAAGCTACAAAGACGCTGACGAAAAGACAGGAGCAATGAAGGATGTGCAAAGAAGGGAGAAGTGCATAGGGAAGAGAAGGGGCAGGAGCAGTGCAAAAAATTAAAGAGTTCAAAGTGCATGACGACGCAAAACGGAAATCAAGTCCAAGGAGGAAGAGGAAATGGTGGAGAGAGGATGACGAGACAAACTCTAATTGGAGTTCGACCAACACACACACGAACATGCGAGCACAAAAATGAAGCAGAGCAAAACAGCGTGGGCGATTTTGACAAATGGAGAAAGGGAAGGAGCTCTAAAAAGAGAGAGCTTGCAGAAAACCGGGTGAGCGAAGTTGGGACAAAAGCCGAAGGGAGAGCTCTAGAGAAACACAAAACACCACAAACAGGATGGCGAAAGAGAGCGCCAAGCGAAAGGAAAATGCGACGCAAAAAATAAGGCGCAGGTGCGATGCCAGGATGTTACTATGTTAGTATAATAATACATGTGTACAAACATATATACAAATATGTAAGTATGTGTTCGTGGGCTGTAGAAGTTAGGGCAGAAGCTAAGTAACGGCTAATAAATAATATAATAAAGTAAATATTATAAAACAATAATTAAAATAAATTTAGAAATTAGGGATTTGATCCTAGCGATTTTTTAGAACTGTCTTTAATAGGCTACTACGTAGTATCATGTCATGAAAGACCTTGAAAAACATTTTGGAACTTAAAAACAACTTATCCAAAACATTTCTGAAAAATTCTAAATAAATATAAACAAACTCATTTAGTTCAATTCCAATATATAAAAAAGTTTGTAAAATCAACTAACGTTTTATTTAATAACCTCTCTAACTTTTGAATACATTTTTTAAAATTAAAAAAATTAACTAGGGATTAACTAAAATTAATTAATTATTTAAAAGTTTATGAGTAAATTAACTACTTATGGTAAATTAAAGATAAATCGAGTTGTTTGCAAATTAGTCGGAAGGGTATCAGGAAAAGAGGAAGAGGGAGAGCAAAACAAGCTGCAAGTGGAAAAAACCGGAAAACAAATGGTCAAAAGCGACGGCGCAGCAAGCAAAGAGAGAGAGAGACAGTTAAAGAGAGCGCAAAGCAGAGAGAAAAACCGGGCTCAAAGGAGAGACATAGACGGCGAGCAAACAAGTGAATGAAAACAGGAGAGACAAAGTAATGCAATGAAAACAACAATAACAGTGCAACAATTTGTTGCTGCAACATGTTGACACAGATAAAGAGAGGGAGGGGAAGAGAAAGCTGTCCTGGGCTTCCTTTTCGGCTCATGACTTACATGACTTTTCCTCCCAACTTTCCCACCACCCTACGTAACCCTTTTACAGCTGTGCTCAAAATAATAGTAACTTACTCAAAATGTTTTTTTAAATTAAATTTTCAGTTTGCACTAAAAAAAAGGAAAAGCAACTCATTAACAACTAAATACAACTTTTTAAAAGGTATTATTTTTTTGAATGTATTCCAAGAAAAATATATTTTTATTATATAAAAAAATTGGTTTTTCGACAATTAAAAAGTTTTACTACAATTCTTTTTAAAATTAAATTTAAATTTCTAGAATCGCTTTTTTTTCCGTACACATTAAGTGTTTATAATATTTTGAACACAATTGTACTCTCGTTGCAGCCTAACAACCCTTTTACGTCATCGCAATTAGAAAGCTCATTATGATAGCCATAAATTGGCATTTGCCGCTTGGGCTGAGGTCTAATTAGTTGGTTTCGGGACAAGGGATAAGGTTAAGGACAGGTCCAAGATGTTGCAACATGCAACTTGCGAACCACACGTGTTTGTGGGTGAAAGCTCAAATGTGGTCAAAAGGCAATTAGGGACATTCCAAGTTGAAATGAGCTCTTGTGGGGATAACCACATACTCGTGGCAATATTAAAGCCTACTTAAGAGCAGCATTGTGGAAACAGTACCGAGTTTTAACCGTTTCATAACCGATTCATCCCCCGATTAAAAAAAAAAGATCTATAAGCCTAACACTGTTACTTATAATAATTAAAATCAAATTAATATTATTTCCATACCGTTTCTTAACCGTTTAGTAACTAGTTTTTACTATTGTCTTAAAAATAGCAATTTGGAATAATGTATTCCCGTTGAATAACTAATTCTTCTGTTTTATGAATAGTACATAGTATTTTATGGTACCTTTAATAATTTTACTGTTATTTACTATAGATATACGAACACCTCTTTAAAATAAAACACCCTAGAACAAATTTAACCATTCTAAAATAACATTTCAATCGATTGGCAAGTGAAATACCTTTTATGAATAGTTGAATGGACATCTTTTATGGTACCTTTAATAATTTTACTGTTATTTACTATAAATATACGAATACCTCTTTTAAATAAAACAACCTAGAACCAACTTAGCCATTCTAAAATAACATTTCTATCGATTGGCAATTGAAATACCTTCTTTTTCAAGATAACTCAATTGAAATTTCTAATTTGTTTGCATATTTTTTGAGAGGTGCCAGCTCAACTCAAGTTTAGTTTTTCAATTCCCGCATATGCATACGTCAATCCCCCTTTTAGCCGTCAATCCCTTCATATAAGCCCACATAACAACTGACTGACGCAAAAAAACAAACCAAAAAAAAAAGCATAAAAAGAAATAAAGAAAAGAGCGCACAAAAACAATTCAGTTGGCAACAAATCACACAAAAAATGCGTGCCAAAAAGCGTTGGGCTGAAAAAAAGTAAATAAAGTGAGCGGCTGCATAACGTGGCGTATGAGTAATGCAACCCTTCCTCTCTCTTTTTTTTCGCCCTTTCGTTTCAGTAGACCCCGTTTACGTATGTGTGAGTTTAAAACCCAACAAATGCAGGCGAAACAAGTGCCAGGTTACGTTGCAAGTGTTTAAACTTCTGGCATTCCAGGGAATTTCAATTAATAAACAAAAAACAAGAGTAAATAATAAACGAGCGGAAGACTAAGGTGACGGAACGGTAACCCCAAAGCTTACGAAATACCCTAAGATTCGAAGAATCGTAGAAAACCGTATTTGAAATGTAAATAGAGCGTAAGGAAAGAATTGTGTAGATTGCTAAATTATAGAAATCTATATTATAGAAATAGAAAGCTTACACAGAGAGAAATATCCAAGAACATTGTTCTTGAATTGAGAACATTCGTTCTTAAACACCGTGTAAGTACATTTTGGTACCAATGTTCTCAATATTAGAACGAAATGGTGAGAAGAGAAAACTTAAATTGAGTTTACTTAGCAACTTTTAAGGGCGGACTGAACTAATAGTTTATTTGTTGAGATATACAATGTACATAAATACCGCCAATTGAACTTGATTCAAGCAAAATAAAAACATTTTCAACTTCAAAATGTCGTTCCATTTTTAAGATCTTTTTCAACTCAGATGAGAACGTCAGAATTTTCTCTGTGTACGTAGACAAACCTAACGATTGTAAAATTTTTTCCTGATCTTATCATAAGTGATATAAACTAAAACCCTAAGAATTGTAAACAGCGAAATAATATTTCACTTTGAATTTGTAACTTTAAGAACATTACTATGAAAATAATAAATAGTACTTAAAACTAAAAAATCGATTAACAATAATCAATGTATATTTAAAGTACACAATTTGTTAATCCACATTTTTTTTTATAGAGGTCTTATTAAATCACTATAAAAGTTCATAGTTTGGTATAAGCTTCTCTCTTTTTAAAGATCAAGTTCCATCTTTATTATCTCGTAATATTATTATTTTACAAAATTAAGTGAAAGCTTCTTGAAATTGCATAAAGAGTATGTGAAAACTTACCCAAATAAAACTGAAATCGAAATGGCAAAAAACGAAAATAAAGCCAACTTGCGAGAAGAGTCGTCTTCAAGTTGGTTGTTGTTCTTCTTCTTCCTCTTGTTCTTCCTCTTCCGACAGCTGTAATGGCTGAAAGAGACGGAGAATGAGTAAGTGCACATGAAATATTCACAAGAGTAAACAAACACAAAAAACAGGAGTAACCAAACACTTTTGATAACCCCTGGAGGCGACAGCTGGCTTGAAGACTTAACCCCGCCTTTGCACAGGCCAAAAACAAAAAAATACAAACGGGAAATGAAATTTAAATTGAAGAAGCCCCAAAAAAAAGCTGAAACCCTGCAAATCCTGCACGAAAAAAAAGTTTTCAAAGGGACAAAAGGAGCGGAGTAGGGCGTCAAGGGTTAAACGTCAATCAGAAGTGAGAGCGTCGTAATCACAGACATCAATCAAGAGAATGGCGAAATTTCTGACAGATTGGTCCTATTTAATCCTAAAGATACTGCAAATAAGATAAGATACTATTGAGATACTACTGATAAATACAATAAAACAAGGTCAATATAATTTAAAAATAAAATATTACAGGTAACCATAAAGGTCAAGATACTATACTATACTATAGTAGATATAGATACTATATTATAGATACTATAGATACTACAGATACTATAGATACTGTAGATATTATAGATACTATATACTAACTATTTGCAAGCCGAAGAGAAAATATTGGCTTTCAAAATTATACTGGGTTATATTATAAGAAATATTGATATTAAGGTATTTTAATTTTAACATATGATAAAACATACATATATTCAATACTTCTAAATTGTTGAAACCAATCGCAAACAATAATATCCACTGGTTAAAAAATCGTTCCATTTGTTTGTTTTAAAATACATTAGTACCATTTATTAATTTACATAGTGTTATTATTCGCCCGGATTATTCACAGGCAAAAAGCTTCAAATTGTGCCTACAATGCGACTTCAATTGAATGCAATGAATATCGCATGAACTTGACAGGTCAACTTATTCGCCCTCTCCTTCCCCCCTTCAAATATATACCCGTCTCGCTCGGCTCTAGTGCCACAGTGTGTACACACATACAGATTTATGTGAATGCAGCTCTCGAGACTATATATAGCCGCCTGATTGACGGACTGACTGACTGATTGCCCGGCCACTAAGCCCTGACTCTGACTCTCCCGACTTTGATTATATGGGCTTGCCCCATCATCAATGTCTGATTGTTGTTGCTCACGTGTTGTTGTTTTCGGTACTATGCGGGCCTAAGGCACAGTGGGTGGGATTACTAAGAACCAAAAAAAAAAGTATATATACCAGGGACAACGAAAACTTTTTCGGGGGATTACGATACAGTTAATACGGTTTGACATAGAAATCTATAATCTAATACCGAAATTCGTGAAACATTTTCAACTGACTTTCAGTAAGCAAATTATGTAAAAAACGTTTAAAAAAAATATATACAAGTATATGTACAATGTACATAAAATCACAAACTTTTATTTTTGGGGGGTTACGATACAGTTAATACGGTTTGACATAGAAATCTATAATCCAATACCGAAATTCGTGAAACATTTTCAACTGAATTTCAGTAAGCAAATTATGTAAAAAACGTTAAAAAATATATACAAGTATATGTACAATGTACATAAAATCACAAACTTTTATTTTTGGGGGGTTACGATACAGTTAATACGGTTTGACATAGAAATCTATAATTCAATACCGAAATTCGGGAAACATTTACAGGTGCATTTCAGTAAGCAAATTATGAAAAAAATAAAAAAGAATCTATATATAGGTGTATATAAAATCACAACATTTTTTTCGGCGTATTACGATACAGTTAATACGGCTTGACACACAAGTCTATAATTTAGTACCGAAATTCGGGAAAATTTGCAGGTGCATACCAGTAATCAAATGATTAAAAAAATAAAAAAGAATATATGTGTATATATATTATATAAAAATCACAAATTTTTTCGGGTGACTACGATACAGGCAATACGGTTTGACATAAAAGTCTATAATCCAATTCCAAAATTTCGTGAAACATTTTCAGATGCATATCAGTAAGCAAATGAAGTTTAAAAAAAAAAAATAATATATTCTCAAAAAATTTTTTTCGGTGGATCACGATATTGTGACTATATGTAGTTTGACATAAAAAACTATGTACAGTCAAAAAGCGAACATCGGGAATAATTTGCAGGTGCATTCTAGTGAATAAAAATTTAAAAATTAAAAAAATATATATATTTATTTATTAAAGCACACACTTTTTTCGTGGGATCCCGATACAGAGAATACGGTTTGACATAAAAATCTATGATCAAAAACCGAAATTTGGGAATAATTTGCAGGTACTTAAAAGTCACCAATTTTTAATGAAAGCCTATTGTTCAGATAAGAAAATAGAACAAACCTATGTAATTCAATCTTAAATATCTGAAATTCAATAATAATAAATTTGATTTGCCCCATTGTACTTGCTATACCATTTACATTGCACACATGCACACTGACGAATGCAATCGGTTGGTGGTTGTGTGCGTGTTTGGACATGAATGTTGCATATGGAGATGAAAGAGAGAGAGAAAAAGACAGAGAATCGGGGAGCGATAGTGAGAAGAGAATCGTAGAGGCAACAAAATGCAACTTTTATGCCACTTTTCATGCATAATTTTCGTCTCGTTTTGTGCACTTAAATCCCCTTAGCTCACCAACCCCCCCTCCACCGCCATCCCCTTGGTTCCACCGTATTTTTTGCAACGCCCATGCATGTACAATGCCACCACCCCCCTTTATTTTGAGTACGACTTTTAACATTGAAAACGATCGTTGACATAAATGCAATCAGCACGCGCTGAAAAACGAGCGAGAGATAGAAAATGGAGAAGAGCAAGAGATAAAGAAATAGAGAATCGGTAGAAGGAGGAGGGGGAGAAAGGGGGAAAATGCAACAACTTGGTTTCGTTTTCATTTTTCGGTTTTCCACGTCATCGCGAATTTGATTGTAATTTACTTGTCACAATAATTATGGAATTTCTTAATAAGTATCTACATAGAATACATACATATGTACATATATAATATTATAAGTTAATTAACAAAAATATGATACATATGTACATTGTAAATATGTGTATAAAATATCTTGATTAAGCGCTAAACCATTAACAATTTAAATACAATGACATTTTGTCATTGACATTTTCGGGGCAGCCTATCGATGTGATGCACACTGTTTGTGTGGCGGCAGAGACCGAGCAAAGCTATGTATTTCCCATGCCGATTAATGGAAAATTGCCTACCCATCTTGTAGATTGAAATCTAATTAAACTATTCCCATTTTTAAAAAGTCCGAGTCTTTAAGGGTCTCGCCAATTTAAGTGCGCATTAAAAATCCGTAATTAATCGCAATTCCTTGCTCTGCTTGCGATATCAAGTTCTGATTATCGATAATTATAATGTAAATGAAATAGGGGGGCTTGGTACGGAAAAACGATGCAAGGCGGAAAGATGAGATGGAGCAGTCTTAACTTAATTAAATTCCGGGTAAAAATAGCAAAAGTCGCAAGAGGAAAATATAAAGAGCTGATACAGTTTTCATGCTGCTCGCCTCCTCTTTTTTTTTTTTTTTTTTTTTTGTTGTCTTCTTGAAACCTCTTATTCTGGTTCTGCTGCTGTTGCTATTTTTCTCGTAGTTTGCATGCATAAATCAATCAAGCTGAGTGTTTGCACATATAAAGCAAAAAAAAAAAAAAATGAGAGAAAAAAACATGAAACCTCCTCTTTTTTTATACAACCTCGCAGTTGCCCCCTATTTTCCGACCTACGTACGGTCCACTCTTTCCCCTTTTGCACTCTAACCCGAATGACAAAAGCGTTCAAGTGTAAAATGCAGCGCCCACTTTTTGGTTAGCCAAGTGAACCGACTTCTGATGTCGATAACGATGGGTTCTGATGAGGCGTCACATGGGCAAAAAAAATGCTGTCATTGGTGGTAAGATCTTTATTTTTCAAAGATTCTAGCTGGGCATACTTAGAATGTCGAAATGCACATATTAAGCAAGATTCATATCAATGGGAATGTTATACAAGTTCAAATATATATGAAATTAGAGATCTTATGTACGTACAACACCATTTATATTTATTATGTTAGGGCTAAAAAGTTTAAAATGTATGCAGAATGCATTTAATGGAAATCGAATTGAAAATTATATCATCTTTAATGGGAATAAAATATTTTTAATTTTTGATTTTTATTAGCATGTTTGTTTTCCGTGTGTTACGTCTCTCTTCCCAGGTCTTAACCCCCTTTTGTTATTTTGCCCTGTTTTTTTATTCATACATGCTTTTTTTAGCATGACGTGAGCAAACACTTTTCCCTCTCTATAAGTTGTTCTTGTTGTTTTCTTTTTATCAACAAAGTATCTTCGTTTTTTCCCCCATTTTCCCAACAAGGTAAACATGTGTGTGTGTGTGTAATCAGAGTGCCGCACTCTAATTAGCAGCAAACAAATTTTCAAAGTGGTGAAACCTTCAAGACGGGGTGGAAAAGAGGGTTAATTGAGGATGTGGGGGTTGCACTTTGTGCTGTCCTGAACTTTTCACTTTCAAAATGCTGTCTCGGCTGCTTTTGCTTCTTTTCAGGCACATGATATGACAGTGTAAACCTGAAGTCTATTGGCTATATGATTAATGGAACAGAAAAATAAAACTAAAAAGTTTTTTATAGTTGAAAAGATAAGTGAATGGATAGTTTTTAGGTTTAATACATTCATAAACCATCAAATACTATGGTTTTTATAAATAATCTATAAATATTATTGAAAGATATCGATCCTTACTTGATAATAATGAGGATAGTTAGATATACAGATTATTATTAAAATAAGTTTTGAGTACAAAAAGCACAGATAACCAAATATGTGATAAAAAATAGATTATACAAAAGAAACCAAAAAGAATACAAGTATCATAAGGATTTAAAGATGGATTATCATCTATTTAAAGATTAAGCTTAGAAGACCTAAAGATACACCTAGACTTTCAAGAATTTACTGGATCTTTGAATGATAGATAAAACTAGGGATATTAATAAGTGACTTAAATACAAATAGATAGTAAAACATAAGTTTAATTATAGACATTAAAGTCCCAATGCAGCATATAAGAAAATCTAAACTGTATCTTTGAAGTCCACTTTGGGTTTTTCCAATCAGAATGCACTGGGTTTTAGCTTCAGCTGATCCACACACACACCAATGCCAACCTGCAAATACACACAAGCAAAACAAAAGCAAAGACAAGAAACAAAATGCAAACACTTATCAGGCGAAAAAAGAGAGATAAAGATAAAGGGAATGAATGAGAGGAACAGAGAGAGAGTGATTGAGAGCTGAATGAGAATGAGGGCGTATTTTTCCTTCTACTTCAGCTTCTTCGTCGTCTGCTTCTTTAGCCTCTTCTTCCTTTTGATTTTATTTCATTCTTTTTTTGCTGCATTTTTTATATATATTTTTTAAAATTTTTTGCTGCACATTTTTTTTATTTTTTTTTCTGTTAGGACGGAAGCATAATCAGCAAATGTGTCTTAGATTCCGATGTTTTTGTTCTTGTTGATAAGACGGAAAATACAACAAGGAGGAGGGGGTGGGGATTGAAGGGGAAGTAGGGGAGAAAAAAAGAACCCACTTTTCCCCATTTTCTTGCTTTCCTTTTTTTTTTTACTTGTCTTTCCTTTCAGACTTTCAGGGCCAAAAGAGAAAATAAAAAAAAGAAACAGAAAAACAGGAGCTGCGACTGATGAAGAACAAGGAAATATAATGTAACGAAGTAAAATTACCTCTTATAAAAAAAAAAAAGTATGTTGTGCATAGAAACTGAATATTTAAGAACAATTACAACAAAATTCTCATAGAGCCATCGATAAAAAATGTTAAAATATTTTACCACTAGATGAAAGAAAGTAAGAATATCGTTTAAACGCTTAATTTAAATTAAATATTTTGACATGAAGAAATATTTCTATTTATTGTTATATCAAAATTTGTATAAAATATTTTGAAAATCAAAAAGACATCGAAAGTTTTTAAAGAAAGTTAACTTAACTTAAAAACTATAAAGTGTAACGAAGTAAAATAACCCCTTATAAAATAAAAAAATAAAATTCTCATAGACCCATCGATAAAATGTTTTTAAATATTTTATCACCAGATGAAAGAAAGTATGAATATAGTTTAAACGCTTAATTTTAATTAAATATTTTGACATAAAGAAAAACAGTTAATTCGAATAATTTCATTTTTATTTATTGTTATATCAAAATTTGTATACAATATTTTGAAAATCAATAAGACATCGAAAGATTTTACTAAATTTAAATTTTAAAACTATTTTTCCCAACGGTTGAAGCCTTTTACAAACATATATGCCCGCAAAACCCTAGGGTAGCATTACAAGCCAGGCCAAAACAGAGCAAAGCTGAAAAAGTTTACAGTAAACTTGGCTTTCAGGCAGCTTGTCTTTGAGCCAGGGTTCTTATAGATGGTTGGAACAGGGGGGTTGGTTGGGGAGGGGGATGGGGGTTCATCAAGGGGTAAGGACAGTGGGGAGCCACTAAAGTGCCCAACTAATTGGAATTTGGCACGTTCAACCAGTTTGCCACTTTACCGAGTTCATTTTCATATTTCTTCTTTATTTTCTTGTTTATTTTGGCGAAAGAACAAGTTGAAAAGTGTTTGCGAAATGTAATTTACATGATATCCAAGGTGTTTTGTAAAGGAGGGCAAAGAATGTAATCAAATTTATACATAGATCATACATCTGAAGATATGAGTTTTAGTAAGCAGTGTATACCCATTCTTTTTCATTTTATAAATATGAAATTTAGGATCATCATTAATTTTCAAAGAACTGCAACCTTGAAAATGTGTACTTATGTATGTATGTGCATGACACAAAATGCATTGTGCCTTCATACATACATACTTGGAAATCTATAACCTTATCAAGTCCTAAAAACATTCTTCTATCGCAACCCACACAAAACCATTATCAGACTTTTTAATTCTTTTTAGTTTCTACAGTTATCAAATGTTCGTAAAACATTAATGGGCTACCTCAATTAGTTTTCCATTTTTATCAATTTTCTTTCTTGATTTTCTTTTCTGCAATTCGTAGATTGGGTTTATTTGGTTTTAAAGGCACAGGAAATGCAGTTCTTTATTTGTAGTTGGGGGTGTTTCTCGGAAACTAAGAATTTAAGACAATATATAAGCAACAGGAAAACTCAAAATTACTTATAAGAATCTAAGAATAGATTTTCAGATTTCCAGAATTCGGAAATTGAAATATAAAAACAAGGTTAGGGGGTTTTGATAACTCTTAACAAAAATATTTAAAAATAAATACTGAACCATAGATATATTTTTGAAATTAAAACCATTCATTTGAGAATAGGAAATGCTAGTACTTAAAATGGTTTTAATTTCGGAGGTACATATCTCAGAAATCTCTTTGAATGAAATTCGGGAAAAGCTTGTAGGAATGCTAAAGTAAATTTCCCCCAAATTTCGGCCAGGGATATTTCCTGTGTATGTTCTTTAAAGTTTCAGAGATTTTAAGAATACAAAACAAATTGCACAATGGAAGAATTTAAGAAAAAAACCTAAATAAATACAGATATTAAGCTTTGCAAAATTGTAATATTATGTACATAGAAAAAATGGCTAAGAAAATGATAAAAATAAGTTGTAAATTAATTAAAAAATGAAAAGGAAGAGGAAATAAATAAATGGGAAATAGAGGCAGACATTGGCAATGATAATGATCATTAAGTGAAACGCATGAAAAACAATAACAAAGTGCAGCCGCTGTTTTCCTCTCTTTCCGCCGCTTTTGTCTTTATTTTCCTGTCTGTCTTTTTCCCATTTCCCCCGTATTTTCTCTCACTCTCCCAGTGCATTGCACATTGCGCATACGTCACGTTGACACCCCAGCCCCTTGATTTCGCATTTTGCCCCATTTTGAACTGTTTTTTTAGTGTTACCAATTTGTAATAAATTATTATTTGATTTATTGTCGTATGCCCAATTATTAAACTAATACATATAATTTCTTTAAATTTTTTTAGCATGGTAAATTATTAATTTTTAAAATTAAAAGAAAGAGAGCAAATGTGCTTGCATTTGCCATAAAAAGCAATAACAAACGTTTTACGAAAGTCACAAAAGCAAAACAAAAGTAATTTTCTCTCTCTAGTAGCTCTTGCTCTCCCTCTGCCACCCACTCTCTGCCACCCCCTCTCTTTCTCAATCCACCACACACAGACAATGTTAATTACAGAGCGTTTGCTTTGATTATGATAGCGGTTGAAGAAGAGGAAGCAAAAGGGATACGGGAAGAAGAAGAACAGATTAAAACGGTCGTTGTAGAATTAAAGGATTCGCTACAACTACAGGACTATTTTTTTAAATTAAAATTTTAAAAAAATTGTTTAAATGCTGTAAACCCAATCTTTTGTGTTTCACATTTAAAACGACAATGAAAAATTCCCTTGGTATTAATAAGATATACAGGGGTGGTCAAAAGTATTTTCTCAAAACAAAAGTTAAATATACTCATCATTTGAACTTACTTCTTTTTAAATTTGGCATCAATGGAAAGGTAATTTAAATGCCGTTTGAATGATACAATACATTTTTTAACCCATTCAGTACTTATTGAAAAGGACGAATTTGTGTGAAAATGTCCTTTTTGAACTTTTTTCCTCTACTTGAAAACTTAAATTTTTTGATGCAAAAAGTTTCTTCAAACAAAAATAATAGTAACTGCAAAAAGAATTTTTCAAAAATCATTTTGCTTATATTTTTTATGATTTTTTGAAAATGCTTAAAAACATGCATTTGAGCCATATTTTTCTCTTTTTCATACAAATTTTTTCCGACATTGTCACCTTCAAAAAATCATAAAAAATATAAGCAAAATGATTTTTGAAAAATTCTTTTTGCAGTTACTATTATTTTTGTTTAAAGAAACTTTTTGCATCAAAAACTTTAAGTTTTCAAGTCGAGGAAAAAAGTTCAAAAAGGACATTTTCACACAAATTCGTCCTTTTCAATAAGTACTGAATGGGTTAAGAAATGTATTGTATCATTCAAACGGCATTTAAATTACCTTTCCATTGATGCCAAAGTTAACAAGAAGTAAGTTCAAATTATGAGTATATTTAACTTTTGTTTTGTGAAAATACTTTTGACCACCCTAGTATTTCTAAGTTCAGGGATCTGAGCAGGGGCATTTTTAAGTTTATATGTCTGACATTTGTATTTCAACATTTTCTTTAGTTTCTTACTTATGTACATATGTACATTGTACATACAATATAATTGATAAGCTTGAATATCCTACCCCTATAATTTCCCAAAATGGTATCTAAAATTCCCACAGCACTATACCATTTTATCTGAAATAACTTAATTTTTTCATAGTATGATTCATCTGCGGGTTTTGAGAGCTCGTAAAAAGCAATGTAGCGCACAATGTTGTACACGTAGCCCCAAAAACACACACTTGCACACTTAGGCACAGCCTCTCTCGCGCCCCCTCGCTCTTAGCCCCTCTCGCCAACACAAAGTGCAGTCATGTGCATGCATTTATGACCTACAATAATAAGCGGCAGGCGATAGGAGCGAGTGCGAGCGAGATGGCTATATAAGCTTGCACAGCCTAAGAGAGATAGAGAGAGGGAGAGAGAGAGAGCGAAAGCGAGCAACGAGTGGGCGGCTCAAAGAGAGCGGGGGAGTGTGTGATTGTGTTATCGGTGTGTTGTCTTTACCGCTATTTCGGCTTCGCCTCAATCACGCGACACAAAAACAAAAGAGAGAGAGAGAGAGAGAGAGCGTTGTATTTTCTGTTTGCGTTTGTATCGGCGTGTGTGCATTTTGGGGTGTTGTCATTGCAAATGCAAAATGCAGATGTGGCTCTCTTACAAGGGAGACAACTGATTTTATCATGTTTCTTTACTATTTTATCTGCCTTCCCGTTGTTTTGATAATTTTAAAGATTTTTATATCTTTTTTACAATATATGGTACGAATTCATTATTTTTGTTATTTATTTTTAAAAGATTTTTTATGTTAACTTTAAAGTTTTTTAATTTCCGAGCTCTTTGCTTTTTATTTTCTTTTTCTAAAATTGGCTAGCTTACAAAATAAGTTTGTTTCTCTTTTCTATAGGGATTTCCCCTTTTTGGCTTTTGTTATTAGTTTTAGACGGATTTTACATTTTATTTATGTTCGGCTTCACTCTCTTTGCTCACTCTCTTTATCATTTTTAACTAGTTCCAACGAAATGTTATAAATTTCATTTGTTCTTTATAATTTTCCCTTAATTTTAAATAGATTGAATGTATTTTTGTTGAAATTTGTTGTGTATTTACTAAAGTTTCTCTGCTGTCGCTCTCTTTAACCACCCGCTCTTCATCACTCTCTTTTGCCCTCTCTTTGGTAAGCTCACGTGTCAATTTCAGTTTGTTTGCCTTTTCTTTGCCAAAACCAAAAAGCTGCCACGCAAACGACTCTCTCTCTGTCTCTTGCTCTCCATTTTCCTGCCTCTCGCCATCTCTTTCGCACCGTAATTGTTTTACTCTCTGGTTGCTCTGTCGCTCTCTCACCATACGCTCTTTACTTTGCGTGTTTTTTGTGTTCAATGACTTGGCTGACGTGTTACTGGTTTGCCTTTTTGTTGTCTTCGTTGGCGTTTTTTTCTTTTTCTTTTTCGATTTTGTTTTTGCTTTGCTGGCGCACGTTGCTTTGTTATTGTTGTCGCTGATGTCAGATACAAAACACTCGCACACATACATACTCATGGAGACATGTGCAATGTGTGAAAAAATAGACTCTCTTTCCCTCTCTTTGACCAACGAACAATGGACGACAATAAACAGCAAACAACAAGCTCGTGAAAATAATTGTATAATAAAAATCGAGGGTAAAAAAGTTAACCAAAATATATAAATTACAACATAAATTAAAGAAAAAATTAAAAAAATAAATAAATTTAAAATAACTACAAATTTCTAAACAAATAAAACAAAACAAAATATTAAAAACTAAAAATACAGCAGGAAATACAAGAAATTATATATTGAATACTAAAGAAAAATAATTATAAAGTTATTTAATAAAATGAATAAATATATAATTTTCCTCTACAAAAAGTCACGCACTTTATGTTTTTTCAACAATTAGAAAGCAGTAAACGAATTAAAAACAAAAAAACACAGGAAAAAAACTTAACATAATGAAAACTATATGCAACTAAAAAAACATGCAAGGAAAAACATTGAAGAAAATGTTTTCAAAATGGTTAACTATAAAAACGCACCCCAGAAAAACTCCAGATAGAAAAAACAACAACAAATTCAAGTCCAATAATAAAAAAACACCCAAGAAAAGTTTTTTGAATTTGACGCAAGTACCAAAAAAAACAACATGAAAATCAGAGTGCAATAGCCAAAAACAATTTTCGGGAGGAAAACAGAAAGAAAAGAATGCTAATTTTCGTTCTGAAAATGTATGAAAACGTTGACATTGAAAATGTGACACAAATAATTATTTATAATTTTCGGGCATTCGCTGTTTTTGCTGCTGGTTTTTGTTGATTAATATTTAACAAGAGTGTGGAAAAATGTATCTTTTTTATTTGCTTTGAAGATTTGCACAAAAAGAATGTTTCGGATAATGGTTCGTTGTGTTTTTTATCTGTTTTGAATTCTGGGAAATAAATACATATGAACATATATATGTTTTAGTATTTAATATTCTTACGAAGCTTGAAAACTATTTTATTTAATTTTATTTTAATGCACGAGGATATTAAAAATAATAGTTGAAAAATTAAAAATTCTTAGTTTTTAAATTGTTTGAGTATTGCTTTGAAAGCTTGTTAAAAAGTGTGACCGTAAAACAATTGAAAGCATACTTTTAGGCCCCTACATTAGTATTTTTTATTAAAACCGTAAAAAATACTTACTGAATTTTACTGTGAGTTGGTTTAAAGTTACTTATTTTGTAACTTTTAATAATATTACAAATTTTAAAAAATTCTGTTGTACCCCCTTTTCTTTAACCCATCCCTGTATTGATGATACATATATATATAATTTACCAATTTTTACCGACACCTGCACTTCGTCACTTTAGATTGTGTGATTATTACTCACTTTTTAGCTTATCAGCCGTTTGCTTCGCCTTATTTTTGTGTTAGTCAACGGAAGGAGGGGTGGGGGTGGGCCTTAAGGCCCCCTTGACCCTCTCACTCACTATTTCCTACTTTTTTTTTTCTCTACGAACGAACAACAAGTGCCATTTAGTCTGTGACTGTCACAAGTGACTAATGCCCCCCTTTTTCCGTATCCCCCATAAAATATAAATCGGTTACAACGCCTCTGCCCATGACAACTGCGCTGCTGGCATCGCTGACGTCAGCCGCATAAGAAATAAGACGACACATGATGAAATTGCATCTCAAACTTAAAATTAAAGCGAAACAATTTAAAAAGAATTTTACCAAACCCTAATATTTGAAAGAGAAATATAATTTTACTTTTTTTAATTAAACTCGAAATATCAAATCAAATAAATGACATGCATACCTTCATTAAGGCGATTATAAATGTATCTATAAATATAAAAAAGTATATTTAATAAAATAATTATGAATTAAATAAAGAAATATGCTTATCTAAATTAAAATAACTTTTGCCTTTATAAGTTTTCATTTAACTACTGATTTTATTCATATATGTATTTACATACATATTTATGTATTTAAGCGTTGGCTTTTTTAAACTATCAATATAAATAAAACAAAACAATTTTAAACAATCTTATTTTATAAATTAAAAAACGAATTAAAGCTTAGAACTGAAAAAAACATGCGCAGAGAGTTAAGGAAAGTTTATATTTGGCCATTTATCGGGTCGACATACAATATTATCTACTTCCTGGGGACCATTCAGGTAAACATGGCTATATACAAAGATATATGACCAAAATGGAACAAAGACAAATATCGGAAGGTGTTCCCAAAAGGCGGGAAAGAGATAGCGAGATAGACCTATATGTTCGCCTAATTATAAACGAATTAATTTTTGCAGCAGCCAAATGACTTTTAATGTGGAAATAATTGTAATTGTTTGCCTGAAAAAAATACAACTCGCTTTATTTGTACCTTTTTTTTGTTGTACTTTCGATTGCTTATTTTTGACTTATTTTTATGGTACATTTTTTGTGTGTCTCAAGGCTTTTTGATTTTTCAATTCGTTATATAACAATCGTAAATGAACTTGTTTTAATTCTTAAATGGGATTTTTTATTTCTTGGTTCAGTTATAAGGTAATACTTTTTTAATTAATTTTATTTTATACTTATTTTCTTATTTGGTTCCAGAATTTATGGGTTTAATAAATTTTCATTTTTCGAAATATACATTTCAAAATACTACTGTTTGGAAAGATTTAGGCATGGAATAGCTTTTAATTATTACTAAACACGATTTTTTTGATTATCCACTCAAAAACACATGTAGTGGCTCCATCTGTCGGCAATCTTGAGGTTAATATTATCACTTTCACCACCCACGAATCCCAAAAAATATGACATTTTTATATATTTTTTGTTTAATTTTTATTGCGTCGCGTTTGTTTTGATGTTGTTGCTATTGCTTTAAAAATTTGCACATGCCTTTTTTTGCTATTTAATTGTTTTTACACATTTATTGGGGTTAAGGCCTTCTTGACTGGCCATCACCTTTCGTTTTTTTGTTTTTAAATATATTATTTTTCTTGCTGCTTTTTGTATTTTTTTGTTTCGTTTGCTTGTTTGAGTTTTATTTTGAAAACGTGCAAAAAAAAAAAGGGTTAAAACGATTTCTCTTTTTTGTGCTGATGGGGGCGTGAATATTGCCAAAAGTAAATAAGAGAAAACAATAATATTCAGAAACATATGAATTTCGGCGGGCCATTTTGCATAAGCAACTAACGGTAAATAAATAAATTATTTATGAGTGCTGACAGGAAGTATATCACTCTCTCTTTCACTCTTCAAAGGAAGGTTTTAACCTTGTACTAATTTGTTAAAATTATTTTAAATATGTATTTAAACTAGTCAATTGCGAATATATTCTTTATTGAGTATACATACATATACATATTTTTAAAGTATTAAGACTGTCCTTAAGAATATAAATAATATTTTAGATTAGTAGCTCTATTGTTTTTAAATATTGAACTATTCTTTATAATCATACATACATAAATATATGTAAATATCTGCATTTCAGTTGACTTATTTATTGCACTTTGTGTATATTTTTCCTTTTCAACATTTTCCCATTAAGCAAGCAAAATCGCAGTCTTTATTTGATTTTGTTCTTGAAAAAGAAATTTGCTCTTGTTCGTGATTATTTTTTTGTGTATTTTTTTCTTGCTCATTTCGCATTGCAGGCGTCGCAGTCTCGCTTTTCGCGTCTTATAGAACTTTCAAGGTCATCCGCGCATGCGAATTTTTTTTTGCACTCAGCTTGTGTTTTTATTTTGTTTGTGAGAGTGCGATTTTTTTTTTTCTGAAAAAAACCTGGTGCTTCATGGGTACTTGAAAGGAGGTGGAAAATGGGTGATAAAGTTGAGCGACCCTCCTTAGCAACACGTGTGATCTGCCCTCTCTTTCTAGTTATCTATTTGCCTCTCTATCTATTTTTTTTCCAGTATGCAATAAATAGTGTATACATATGTTCATACATATGTACATAGATGTTTGCAGTGGTAAAAGTGCAAAAATTATATAATTTTAAGGGTATTTTTTTAAGGTAGTATTTATTAGTTTTCCAGTATTTTTTTTAATGTTTTTATTACCTAACATAACATATGTATATAAAAATAGTCAAATTTTAATATTATGTATTTTTCATGGTAGTATTTTTGTAAAATGTTTTTACTACCTAACATAACATAGTCCAATTTTGATATTATGTATTTTTCATGGTGATATTTATAAGTTTTCCAGTATATTTTCAATGCTTTTATTACCTAACATTACATATATGTATAAAAATCGTCAAATTTTAATAGAGACTATGTAAAACGTGTATCTTATTTTAATTAAGTTTTCCAATATTTGTAAGCTTGTTATACAATTTGTATTATAATCAAAAACATTCAAATATATATAAACATGTTAGGTTATATAATAAAAAAAATTAGTGATCAAAGTTCATTAAAAAAGGGTTTCGTATAATAGATTTGAATTATTCGCTTCATACACCGAACATTACGTATTTGACCCATGTTGCACATTTTGAAACTTCACTGTAACTGCAAGGTTTTCTCTTTATCTTCCTCTTCTCCTCTTCTCGTTCATCATCCTCTTCTTTGTTTTGTACTTTGTTTTGCCAACGTGAGACAAGTCGCGTTGACAAAAGCAAAAAAAAAAAATAAATAATGAGCGGAACACAAACAAGCAAAAACAATTTTATTTATCGTTTCAGTTTTTTTTGTCTTTTATTATTATTGCATACAATTGAAATGGCAAAAAAATGCCGAAAAGATCGCAAAAACCAAATACAAGTGGATTCGATAACAAGAAATGAAATAAGATTATAAAGTAAAAAAAAAACATTCATATATGTATCCCTTTTAAATCTTGTCACTGTAACATTTAACCCCAAACATTTCAAACAATTATAAATCATATGATCATGATATAACCCTCCTTAACTACACATTTCATTTTTCGCTCACAAGTGAACAGTGATCACTTGCTAAATACTACTTATAAGGCATACATAATACAAAAGAAATCTATTTTTTTAAATTAATTTTTAAATTAACTTAATAACAAGAAAATTTAATTTTAAATAAATTAACATACATATGGACTTATGTAAATAGGTTAAAAATACAAAAAAACGCAGTCTCTAAAAATTATCTTTATTTTTGTAAACTTAATCAAAACAAATTCTATATTATAATTATTATATTACAGTACATAAAAAGGTATAAATCCTAAAAACAATGATCCTAACACAATCAATTTAATTTAGCAATTGATTTTTGTTCCCCCTTTTTTTTGTTAAATTTTTGAAATTGACTCATAGAACTGCAGCCTTCTTCTTCTTTCAGCTGTTGATTAGTATTAGTTCAAGCTTTTCAGGTGACCTTGAAAAAGTTTACTAACATTTCGCGTTTTTTTTGGGCGTTTTTCATTGCCCGCTTTTTCTATGCGATTATTTGGCTCTATGCAATTTTGTTGTTGCTTATTTTTTGCCACCCCCTCAACGCCTCCCCGCTCATTGCCTCTCTTTCACGCTGACGCAAATAAGAAAAGAGATAGCGCTACAGGTACAGTGGAGATTCAAGAAATCGAATTTCAGTTGGTCACTTAATTAAAAAAAATATTATTTAAATATGTAGAAAAATATTTATGATTTATGAAACCAAAAGGCAAAGAAAATTTCAATGATTACTTTTTGGTAAATTGTTAATTATGAAGTTCTACATGTGGAGACTTCACTGTACTTTTTTCGTACATTTCTAGGTTATGGTCAAGGCGAAATCTAAGCAAATTTGAAGGCTAAACAAAAAGTAGACGGACGAAGAAAAGAAACTGAGAGATTTTTTTGTAGAATTCTTCTGATAATTATTTTTTGTTTTCTATTTTGTTGTTTTTTTGGTTCCCCTTTTTGAGGTTGTTTTCGTTTGTTTACGCCTCCGCAAAAAGGAGCGAAAGAGATGGGAAGACACAAATTTCGTGGAGCGATAAAGGTGTGTTGAACTTTAGCAAAAGTACATTTCATAAATTATATTTATTTTGGTTTTTAGCTAGCTGCGAATTTGTTTTTGGTTTTCCTTTTTTTTGATTGTGTGTATGTGTGTGGTTTTTTTAAACTTTTTAAAATTGTTTTTGCAACGCTTTCAAAACAAACAAAAGCGCGCTCCTCTCCAATTTTTCTTGCTCTCTCTCTTTCGAACTCTCTCAGAATTTTTGCACGTGTATGCAGCGGGATTTCTTCTTCTTTTCAACACGTAAGCTCAAACGAAAGAGAGGCAAAATGCCACCATCCCATGCGTGCGAGCGAGAGCGCTACAATAGGGGTTAAAAAATAAAACAATAACCGAGATTTCGCCACTGACGTCAACTAAAAATAATTCAAAATTCTGTGGCTACTTAGCAAACTATTTAAGTAACTACTTGTATTTTGTTTCTTACCTTTGCGTATTTTGTACTTGTTTCTTTTTAATTAACCAATTTTAGCCGCATTTAATTATACTTTCCGGGGTAAGTGCACTTTTTTTAGTTTCCGCTCGATTACTTTGTAAGTATTAACACTTACTTTGGCGCTATTTTCGTTAAACTATCGCACTTTAAAAAAAAATAGAGAAAAAGTTGATAATTCCCTTTGTTGTTGTTTTCTCTGTTTATTTGTTGTTGTTTTTGCAGCCCGGTTTTATTTGCAATTCGCATTGCAACGCACTCAATGCGGTATTAAATGCTATTGGTATTTAAATACGTTTGGTATTTGGTGAATATACCAACAAGAGATGGGCACACTTCGAGCGCCAAATTTAAAAACAGAAGACTTGAATACTTTATTAATATTGTTTATTTGCACTGATCATTTCTTCCGATTTTGATAAGCTTGAATTATATGAATATGAATTTAATTTCTAAAACATCAAAGCTATATTAATTGATTTTCCTTTAAATTGTCCATTTGCAGAAATGGCGCCTAAAAATAGCATTGCTTAGTCCGTCTGCAATGGAAAGAAAACAATTGCAAGAAAACATTGTAGATTGATAAACGCTTAAAAATAAGAAAGAATAAAATAAATAAATAAAGACATAAGAACGTTTCTCTATTGTGTATTTATTGGATTTGCTTTGCACAAAGAAACAAAATTTAAATAAATTCCATGTGCTTGGAAAAGTTAAATAAGAATTTTATTAATAATATTTTTGCAATTAATTTAGTTTTCGCATAAATATTTACCAACTATATAGATGGTATTTTTTGTGCTGCGATACTTGGCAGAACTATCGCCCATCCCTAAAGCACCGGCGCGCCAGAAGTCTGGCCACTCTACGTATCATCGAAAAAATAATAAGGACACAATCATTTTCCGCACATTCCAGAGGATCCTACAATCTTCGGCCCATTGCCGTGGAGCCAGTGCATCCTTGCTGACCAGCCGACTGGGCAAGGAGATTTGGCTAAGTTCCGCCAAAATGTCACAGTCACCGAATGGCGGGATTTCCACAATGGAAACGGAGGAGGCGCCGGAAAATCTAGCAGACTCCCTTGAGAAACCATGGCGCGGAGTGCCCATGGAGGCCATACATCGCAATCTCCATCCCTTCGAATTGGAAAACCTGCCACCCGTCAGCGCTGGCAATCTTCACCGGGTGCTGTACCAACTGCCCATCCGGGATACGCCGCCACGCCCACACAAATCGCCCGGGAAATGGGATTCGGAGCATGTTCGCCTGCCATGCGCGCCAGAGTCGAAATATCCCAGGGAAAATCCAGATGGCAGCACCACCATCGATTCTCGCTGGGGAATGATCGAAAGGGCCCTGCTGCAGCCCATCGAATCGAGTGAGGAGCTCCAGGCGGCCATACTATCCTACAATACCACCTACAGGGATCAGTGGCACTTTCGGGCCCTTCATCAGCTACTGGACGAGGAGCTGGACGAGAGCGAGACACGGGTTTTCTTCGAGGATCTACTGCCGCGTATTATTCGCTTAGCATTGCGGCTGCCGGACCTGATTCAATCGCCTGTTCCGCTGCTCAAGCAGCACAAGAATGCCTCCTTGAGTCTGAGTCAGCAGCAGATCGCCTGCCTGTTGGCCAACGCTTTTCTGTGCACCTTTCCGCGGCGCAACACGCTGAAGAGGAAATCCGAGTACAGCACATTTCCAGATATAAACTTTAACAGGTAAGCAGGTGCAGAATATACCAAGAATCAATCACTATACTTCAATCCTCCTCCCTCACAGGCTTTACCAATTGACGGGAGCAGCGGTGCTGGAGAAGCTCAAATGCATTATGCACTATTTCCGGCGAGTGTGTCCCACGGAGCGGGATGACAGCAATGTGCCCACCGGTGTGGTGACCTTTGTCCGCCGCAGCGGATTGCCGGAACATCAGGTCGACTGGGGCCAGAGTGCGGCGCCCCTGGGCGATGTGCCATTGCATGTGGACGCCGAGGGAACGATCGAGGACGACGGCGTCGGGCTGCTCCAGGTGGACTTTGCCAACAAATATTTGGGTGGCGGTGTTTTGGGACACGGCTGCGTTCAGGAGGAGATACGTTTTGTTATCTGTCCAGAGCTCTTGGTTAGCAAGCTCTTTACGGAATGTCTGCGGCCATTCGAGGCGCTGGTGATGTTGGGCGCCGAGAGATATAGTAACTATACGGGATATGCCGGAAGCTTCGAGTGGTCCGGCAACTGTGAGGACTCCACGCCCAGGGATAGCTCTCGTCGCCGGCAAACGGCCATTGTGGCCATAGATGCTTTGCATTTTGCCCAATCACAGCATCAATATCGCGAGGATCTCATGGAAAGGGAGCTAAATAAGGCGTATATCGGATTTATCCATTGGATGGTCACGCCGCCACCAGGAGTGGCCACCGGCAATTGGGGATGTGGTGCGTTCGGCGGAGATTCCTACCTTAAAGCCCTGCTACAACTCATGGTCTGTGCTCAGCTGGGCAGGCCTTTGGCCTACTATACCTTTGGTGATACCGAGCTCAGAGATGATTTCCATGACATATGGCTGTTGTTTCGAAGTGAGGGTACTACGGTCCAGCAGCTTTGGAGTATCCTAAGGTCCTATAGTAGACTTATAATGGAGAAGAGCCCCGAGGAGTCGCGTGAGGGCAAGGCATGCCAAAAGACGATGTACGAATTCATAAGGGAGGAACTGATAAAGGTCAAAGATGGAACAGGAGAAGGACAGCCCCCAGAAGCTGGAACATCAAAATCAGCTGGATCAGGAGAAGCAAAATCCGAAGCAAAGCCATCAGCAACAGCGAAAACCTCACCAGAACTTACCAAAAAGCCAGCCCAACCGAAAGCCGCTGTTAGCCAACAAAGTCCTGATCTGTTTCCCACGCAACCGTCCCAAGATTCCGATTCCTCGCTAGAACAGGTCATTCTCATGCTGTCCGATGATGAGGAGACCAATGCCATGATGGAGGCCGCCAGCTTGGAGGCAAAGAACAGCGAGGAAGTCAGCAACAGCAGCACACCGGCCAAGAGCAGTAGTTCCTCCTCGAAAACAGAAGGCGGCCGCCAGTTGACCCTGCTCGAGATGCTGGACTCACATTACGAGAAGGGACAGGCCTCGAAGAGGCCTCGAAAAGCACCCAACTGCAGCAAGGCTGAGGGTCCAGCAAAGAGTCGCAAGGAGAACGATGCGGAGGACAAGAAGGATGATGTTGACTAAGTGATATTGCCCTAGAGGATAATAATATTAGGCCTTCTTTAAGTCTGCTTAAAAATTGTTTGCTGAATATTCTCAAAAAACTTTTTAAACCAAATTTTTTTTGGCATTACAAAACTGACTATTAAATCTAAATGAAAAACGTATATATAATGCTTTTAATACTCTTGCTTAACTCTGTAATGTTTAATATATTATTTTAAAACACTTAACTTACATTTGAAAAACAAGCTTAATGTGTAGATGTTTGCATTATAAACGAGAACATTATTTTTTTTTATTTAAATTAAGCAAAAGTATAACGATTATTATGAATTTTGTATTTGCCTTTTTGTAATGTTATGGAAATTCTATCAAATCAGAAAAAAATTTGGTATGCCAAATAAAAATATAACTTGTCAAGTGATAATAAAAGATTGACTGATATATTCTATCATATCATGTTAATCAATTTACAACAATTTTTAACAAGTTATATTTGATGGACATTTGAAATTGTCAATAAATATATACCAAATATATAAATGTATGTTCCGTTTTGCGATTGAAAGTGAAAGTAAATTTTTAATTTACTTAACATCTTTATATCCTTGTAATTTTCTAGGCTAAGATAACAAAAAAAACATTGCCTGTATCAAAATTGTACGTAGAATCGTTAAATACCGAATATTAAATATGTAGTTGAACTTAAGTAAAGATTTTTTTTTAAAACCAAATCCTGTTTATTTTTAATAAGAGTTTATTTCACCACAACAAGAACATCAACAACAACCACGAAAAAAAAGCGAATATATATGGTTTTATATATCTAAGCATATCCAACGTTGCTGGCGAATCAATAGTGATTGCGTCGTTTGTTTGAAGGACAGTACTCGGCGTATTCCTCCCAGGTGCAACCCGCCTTGGTGCAGCATTCATTCGAGATCGATGGAGTATGACCATCCGATCGGCGACTTCTCAGGAACATATTGGCATAGTTGACGTGCAGCCAGGTGGATCCATCAGCTGGAAAAGGACCACAGACCATTAAATATTTCTCTATCTATATCAATATCATTTCTCGCTTGTAAAATTCCTTCAGAACTTCTGGTTTCACTATCATTTCCACATTATATTGTAGACATTGACTTACGGTCCGTGGGGCTCTTTTTGATCCAGGCCTCATCATTGCCTGTCCTCTTTTTGTTGCGCCGCGTAAGTCGGTAAATATCCTTCTCGCAGGCCCAATACAGCTGACGGACGAGCTTGTCCCGGCAGCGAGAGTGCGTCTCTTGGTGCCACACGTTCTCCCAGTCCGATTGCGAACTGAAAAATAGGTGATGCCTCTTGAATATAAAAAAATGTTTGTGCTAAATACGATTTTTCCGACATAATACATGGAACCTGTAGTTTTCATATCACTAGCACCACTTAAAACTACCCCTAGTTGTTGACAACCTCACGTAACTCGGCCCCTATCAAACCGATTTTAGCCGGAGAGGTGTCAATGGAATGGTAGCTTAACTCACCGCTCGCGGAAGAGCATCTCGAGACCCTCCTCCGTGTGCTGCAGTGCCTCCGGCGTGGGGATCAGCGGCAGGACGAAGAGAAGGACAGCGCCGCAAAGCGTCCAACTGCCCGTGTTGGGTAGCATCATCTTGGACATTTCCGATGTACCCGACTTGGAATTGGAGGCTCTGTGATCCCTTGATGTCCTGGTGTGGCTAACACGGCGGACCCGTGGCGACTGAACGCTCTGGCCGGTGTGTTGTCCGGTTTTGAAATATATCCGGAGCCGGGCTCCACCAAAATGGCGGCCAACTGTCGGGCGTCGGCTGCATAATTAAATCGGTTGGTCAGCGCTCTATTTGAAGTAATGAGGCCCGGGTCCAGGACCTTTAACCCACACTCGGCCAATCCAATCTAATGAAGAGCAACGGCAGCAATTGCGTATGCGGCCAGTTGGCCCGCTTATTGCCTTGTTTATCTCCAGTTCCATCGGACACCGCAAATTGGACCCACTTCTCTGTCCTCTGCTCCGCGATTCACCTGAGATTTCCCATCCGGCCCACCTGTAACCTGTTGCTTGGCTAACAAAACATCATAAAATCTGGCAAGTTACACTGTTTGCCTCGTAAAACGAGCCGAACGCCGGGCACTTGTTTTTATTTCGAAGTTGGCATAAATTTTCCAATATTTGCACGAATTTCAATACTACCCACGTTGGCACAACAGTGGGTTAAGTATGTCAAATAAGGAACAAAAAGTTTATAGTGCAAATATGTGATATACTTTTAGAAAGCAATGTGCCATTTGAGTGCTTTCTTACATTTTTTTTAGTTTATATCATTTTGTCAAAATTTCTTAAAAATGTTTTTACAACCCCTCCGAATTCTTTCAATTTGATTTCTTAGACTAATTGTAAATTTCAGAAAAATGCTCCTTTAGTCATACGAAAAAGATATATTATGCTTATACTGGTATCAATGAATAAATAACAAAAAAATCAAGTACCATTTAAAATTATTATTACAATTAGCAAATAAAATGTTCAACTTAGACATAATTGGTTTTAAAATTTTAATCATACATTTAAGAAGTAGGCTTAAGTCATATATTTAATTATTATTATAATATAATTATATTTAATAAAATTATCCTATTACCAAATTCAATGTTTATCATAATTTTTTTTTATAATTTGTTCCACATTTTTATAATTTGTTTTATATTTATTTTATAATACCTAATCCAATAATTGAGTAAGAAAAATCACAATTTTACCAAATAAAATGTTTTCTTAAAATTGTATTTATAATTTGGTTAAACAATTTTTTATCCCACGGTTAGCACACAGCAAACCGCCCACACAAGACAATAGGTTAGCTAAATAATGTCACTGTTTACACATTTTGTGCGAATTTATGATGCACCTTTTCCGGCCACCATGTACATTCCTCCAGTTCCAAGTCGAAATCCTTTGTCCTTTGCTTATTTTTCTAGCTCAGTTCTTGGATGACTTTGCCGGTGGTTGGTTGCTTTTGGAGACCGAATTTTTTCTACCATTTTTTGTAAGTGCTTTCCAAACATAGATTTTATATAAATAAAAAAAACCAAAGAGGTGCTGAAAATTATTTTAATGTGTCTTCGTATTTAAATACATTCTAACAAACGTTTTAAATCAAAATATTTACCTTAGATAAACAAGCAATCAGTTGAAACCAATGAGCAAACATAGAAAGTGTCAATTTAATGCTGATATTGTATTAATATTTGCTTGTCACTTAGTACTATTGTAAATAGGTTTTGCTTAATTAACACAAATACAAATAAATTATTTGATGTTGTATTAAAGGATTTAAACGTATTATCTGCATCACTTAGCGTTTTTTTAAATGCCACGGCCATGTCAATAAAAACTAGAATTAATGTTGTGTACACAGAGCCATCAATTTTATTTAACACATTGAACAAATTTAATTGTACATATACATTCATATACAAATACAATAAGTTCTGCTTTTCAACTTACGCTATAAAACTATTTGCTGCATATTTAAAAATCAAAAAATGAAATGAGTTTATTCCGTAATGAATTTTTTACTCGCTAGGTTTGTTCTAAATTGTGTGAGGCTAGGCGACTAGCGTATACCCCACGGGCCACACAAAAAAAAAATTCTTTAATTCTCAGCTTAAATTCTAGAATATTTAAATTTTTTAATTTTCAATTTTGCTTCTCTTCTTCGGCTGCTTCCATTTTTAAATTCAAATATTGTTCAATTCCACAACTGTGCTAGGAATGCAGTAGAATACATTTACAAATACAAATATAAATACATAAATATGCATTTATGTTGCCATATATGTTTACATCTTTTTGATATAATAGATACAATAGTTTTCTTAGGTTAAATACTGTGGTATACTTAAAGGGGAGTAGGTGTTCTTAATAGCTTTATTTATATCTAAGCTTAAACTTATTTTCAATTTTATTCAAAATAATTTTAAATTTGTTTTATTTTTTTAAATGGTAACTTGGATCAATGTGTGAATACCAAAAAATTACTTTTGTGCTGAAATATTTCAGCTTTTAAGTCAGCAAAAACAAAAATGTCAACCAAGAACACTTACTCCCATTTTTTTATATATCTAGTTTTATAATTATTTAGTTTTTACGTTTTTTTTGTGTTACATTTTAATTCGGCAAGGCCGAAGCCATGCAAACGAAAGAGTCCACAAAACAATCTAAATGTTTAATCGATTTGACTTATTTAAAGGTCAAATGTGTATAAGTATTGTTATGAAAATTTAATTGTAATTTACATGATAAACTTATGTCATAACTAAAGCAATTCGCATGGTCAACAATCGGCTAATTTATGAATTAATTAAATCTATTAGGAAATGGTGGGGACTAATGTTTCTTTGATTCGAAGGGTCTATAATTTATGCAGACGAAAACATTGTATATCTGTTTTTTTATTGTTGAATCAAATCTAGATTGATTTCATTTGCATAAAGAAAAAAGATGAAGGGATTATTGGGGCTTATTTATATTCAAATTGAGCTTTGCTAGTTGCAAAATGTAGAACTACTGACATCTTAAGCCCTTAAATCGAATATAAATTACTGAAACTTTAATCTTCATCTAAAATTTCAGCTCTCTTAATATAAAGTTTGTCTTGAGTGTAATACAAATTTCAGTTATTTTTGTGCTACTTGGCCATACAATATACATATATTTCAATACGCAAAGCAAAAAACAATCAACTTTCGAAAATCGTTTTTGTAAATTCCAAAGTCCCTACCGGTAAATCTCTTTAGTTCAATCTGGTCGTGTAATTTTATAATAACTTACTTTTCAATTATGCATTTTTCCATTTAAACGCTTAATTACTAAATGACACACATGCAAATTACACAGAAATCTACACATTGTTACAGAAATTCCGCTGTCCATTAATCCTACTCATTAATTTTAATGTCAACTCTCATAAATTTCTGTCACTCGGAATTTACCGCATATCTGTTTCAGATTTTTTTTTGGTTTGCCATTTCCAGTATTTCAGATGCCAAATTTCATTTCGAACAATTAAATTGTAGGTATTTTTTTATAAAATTAAATTGTATGTTTTAGTCTTAAGTCTATTCATTTTTCGCTTAACTTTCTACGTCTCAAATAAATTGCAAAGGGCGTCTATAGAGTTAAATATCAATTACATAAATCAATTCAACAATGAAAAATTTAAAAATAACTTTATTTTTGATTTCTTGTTAAGGAAAAAAAAAGAGTAATTAAAATAATCACATTTTATAATTCGGAAAATTATATTCTCCTAATAGACGTATATTGGTTAGTATATGTAGATAGTTAACTTATATGCGCCGCGTTTACATTTTTCTTTTAAGATTAGTGTTTTGTATTCTTCATTAGCTTTAAATTCACATTTTCTATCTTGGGTTTGAAAGTCGCCTTCAAAACTGATGTGACGATCCCAATTCATTCAATCTCATGAGCTGAAATAATAAAAAAAATGTTTTCTATTTAATATTATAGTTTTTAGAATGTAATAAAAATATATAAAAATTTTAATATATTTTTAGGATCAAGGTATAATTGTTAATATGTCTTAGTAAAAAAATAATAAAACATTTATATTTAAATAAAATAAAATGCATACTAAAAATTTAATATTTTTAGTATTTACTTTAGTTTACGGTGAAAACTAAATACGTCATTTTTTCGGGTTGTGGCCGTAAACTAGAGTTTTAACGACTTTTTTACGATTTATTTTTATCACTTAAATATATAAGTTTGAGTAAGATTAGAGACATAAACCCACCCGCTTAGAGCATTTCAATATTGGACGTTCCGTTGCCGGTTGCAGTTCGCGTGGTCTTGGTCACCTGTTGATTGGTCATCAAAGGAGGCGGGCTGCCACACCAAACCACCTAAAAGTTTATGAATATATCGTTACTATACAATGTATTTGGCAAATATCAAGTATGACTGGGCTAACCTTGCGGAATGCCTTGCGAAAGTTGTCGGACAGGAAGGCATATAGTATGGGATTGATGCATGAATTTGTGTAGGCCACCACATGAGAAATAATCTGGATGATGACCGACAGGTGACTGCCGCCATAAAGATTCAGAGCCTTCAGCACAAGAATGACCTAGAAAGAAAGGTATTATTATGATTGAAAGACACGTTAAAAATCAAAGAAATCATATTGTTATTTCTAGGAATGAAATAATCTTGCCTTTTGCTTACAATTCCCAACTAGTTAAAGCCGATAAAATATTTTTTGTAATTAAGCCAAAACCATTTAATTTAAAGACTTTCAATTTTGTAAATTTGTTTGGTCATCCCTTTAGTTCCCAACTAATCTTCGGTAAGACTTAAAAAAGATATTTAAAATAATTAAATTTGAGAAAAATATAAAATTAAAATTTTATTTATAAAAAAAAAATATTGCTGGCATTATTTTTACCATTATCAAATAGATATAAAAAAATATATTTTATTAGATAATAGGACAATGTTATTAAAGGACTTCTACATTTTAAAAACTCTTTTTCGTTGAAAAAACTATAATACTTTTTTGCTCATTTTTATACTTCCTAACTAACTTTGAATTGAAATAATTTATTTAATAAATCAAAATTATTAAAATCCAAGGAATAACTCTAGTAAGAGTTGCTATTAAAGACCACTAGAAGCATTTGCTTGCCATATGCTGGCATTACAAATGCAATTCGCACATCTTGCACATCGAGGATGTCTGTGTAATTGTAATTTCGTTAGTAATTTGTGAGCACATTGATTTTGTGCAAATACTTTGAGTGCTGGCAGCTCAAGACGCAGCAGCTGTTGGCTTATTAAACATCGGCAAATAAATGGGGCGACTTGATCCAAAAAAGGGGGCCGGAATATCGGAAATGTCAATTTATCGCAACTATCCATTGTGTTTGCCAAGAAAATTTGCCAGCAGATGTTGCCACTGCCAATTTAAGCCACTCAAATCGCCAGTTAAACTTTAAGTAAATCGATTTTGTCTTGTAAAGGTCTTCTTAGCTGGATATTAATTTAGAAAAATGTATGCCCTAGTCATGCACTTCGCAAGTCCTAAAAATAATAGCTAACTATCAACCTTGACCTTCTCGTTATCCATTACCAATCGTCGAAGTTCAATGTCAGATGCCAATCTTTGTTAAACCAAAAAATTAGTATGCCCAAAATACATATATTAGATGAGATTTCAGTGTCGCCTGTCAATCAAATGGCATATAACTAGCTTAATTAAAAATTGCAAAATTGACAGTAATGAGTTCGATGGAAAATTTGCGCTGAACTCTATGATATTTAATTTTTTTTTTGAGTTTTGATTTTATTTTGTGGTGGGTGTTCATTTTTACTTACATGAATGGGGAGCCAGCAGATGGCAAATGCCAATACGACAACAACAACCATTCGGGTGACGCGTCGTTTTCCCTTCCTGAAACAATAACAACAACAACAACAAAAATCTGAGAATTTGTGTGGGTTGTACATATGCTATATGGTATATGCAGATATAGATAGAAAGATCTGGGGGTGCATATAAATTATGCCGCAGTTCAGTTTGTGAATTTTGCATTGCCTGCTGCTCGGTGATTTATGAACTTTGCGTGCGAATTGCGAACTCGTCGCAAGTTCATTTCCATTCAAATTTAAAACGCAGCCTAAAATATATATATATATACATGCTATATACATGCTACGTATGTGACAGCCACCGCATTCGATTACATATGGTTTAAAGCATTTACATTAAAGTTGGTTTTCTTGAAAAATATCCCTTATTGTTTTCCTTTAACACTTTATCGATTCCATCGGAAAAGTTTTCTTCAACTGAATGTGAGTACAATTTAATAGTATTCGATTTATGATAAAACTGAACTTTGCCAAAGTATTTTTCAAAGTTTAAAGTTGCTGGAAGTTTAACTTGAAATTGATGGTTGGTGACCCCGATCACGTCTGCGTTGCTTGGGTAACTTTAAGAAACATTAACATTTAAGAAACTTTCTTTAATGCTTTTGCAATGCGGCTTGAACGAGAAATTCAATTTGTTTTGTTTTGAAATTATACTTTATTGCTGAAAATATTTTCATAATTGCATTTCAAATAGTTATAATTATTTGGTGACCCCGATAACGTTAGAAACTTTAAGAAACAAGCTTAGGTGCTTTTGCAATTTGGTTTGAAGAAAAAATTAAATTTCTTTTGTTTTGAAATTCTACTATATTGCTGTCAAAAATGTTTATAAGTGTACAAAAAATATTTGTTTGGTATTATAATTGTTTTCTAGCCTATCCAAATACATTTGCTGTATTTTTGCCTAAATTGGTCTTAAATTCCTGACAAGTTATCAAATTAAAATGGTACGCCAATATGAAATTCTAGGAAAATTATTGTTTCATGCTTTGCGTAAACATGTACCAAATTCTAGTTTTATTTCGCAAATATTATGAGCAAGTTAAACAACAAATATGGTCCTTGTCATTCCCATTTTCCCCGGAATCCTGCGGCAATCCTGCGGGAATATCACTCATATTTGTACTTATGTTTCGGTTTCGTTGACCTGCCCACTTAAAAATGCATGAGCCAAAGCTCATGAGCTTTCCTCACAGCCTAATAAAAAGGCATTCATCATGGCAGCAGGTGCGTAGCCAAAAAAAAAAAAAAGAATATATAAAAAACCTGGGCCAGAAAAATGCCCTCATCCAAGGCTTGTGAGGATTTTCCTTTTAAGAGCACTATATAGTATATACTCACCGTGACTCTGCAGAAGGCTTGCAGCCGGGAGCACTTTTCCACAGGCGAGCCAGCATTCCCATGTAGAGGAAGCAAATCAGAGTCAAAGGTGCCACATAGGATGATAAAAAGAATGAGACCTGCAAAAAAGATACAAAATGTAAGGCATGGATAAACATGTGCTAAGGCGGTTTAAAGATCTAACCGATATGTGCTGGCTGGAGAATCTGAATAAAATTAAACGCATGGTTGAACAATTTTCAGCTTTGCGACAACTTGCAAAAAAGGTGACCCAAAATGACACCTTTAAGGTCCATAGCCTGTGGTATTTTAATTTCTTCGAAGTTGAATTTGAATTTTCTAACCGCTTACAATAAAAGTGTTATGTTAGATTTCTAGGAAAAGTTTTGCAGAATGGTGACCCAAAACTATACTTTAGGAGCCAATGATGATTTCTAAAAACCTTTAAGATCCATGATCTATGGAATTATTGTTTCTTTAATTTTTTGTTACTTAATTATTTTAATTTTCTACTGTAAAATTTGTTTGTTTATTTCTAATTTTTAAAAGGTTTTTAAAATTGGCACCCAAAACTAGAGTTCCGGAGAGCCTATTACAATTTTAAAGTGGTGTACCTGAGCTAACTTTTCTACTAAGCAAATTAGTAAATAAGAACACAAGCGAACCCATTTTTTTCTGAGAAACTGCCTGAACTCCGGTAATATTTTAATATTTATTTATTTTCAGCTGCTCATTTTTTGCGTCTGCTTCTGGTCGAAGGTCTTTCCCTTTTGCCATCTGCTGCCATGTCAGCGGCTTTTGTTTTTGCATGGAAATTGTCAGAAGCGCTGACCCGTAATGCTGACCAGATACCAGATTTGAGTACCAGACACTTGCCAGGCCCCGAAAAATACCCGAAGACCACCAATTCCATTCACCAGCTGCCGCTTAGCCGTATTCCCAACAGGCAAAAAGATATATTCGCCTATATATCCATAAAATACGCGTGTGTATAAGATAATGGCGTTGGAAAAACTGGCGGAAAATACTCGTTGCTGTGCTGGTTTCCGGTTGAATATCTCTGTTATTTTCCACGCGAAATTCACGAAAAAGAATCGACTTCAAATTGGCCATAAATCGAAATAATTAATCGTTGGGTAGCTATTTTTAAGACGACTATGACCGAAATTACAACAAACCAAAGGTCAAATTAATGGTAAAAACCACGTTTCGAAGCATTCTTGAGCCTGGTTCAGTGGAAATCAACTTAATAATTGGCAGTAATTTCTGCCTTTTACGAACTTTATGAATTGTTGCGCTAGTTTGGGGGCTTTAACCAACTTTATATATTGATATTTAAAGTTTTCACAGCCCTATTAGGTATTTTTCTGGGGCCGTGCATCCATTTTGTGGATATCCAATGAGCTGCTGGCTTAAAACTCATTTGGCGGCGCCTCAACTTTCGAGTGGGCTCGGGTTTTTCTTTGTGGGTGGTTAGCCGTCAGGCGGCAGCCATGTGTAAATGATTAAGGCGCAAACCCTAGCCGGAAAAGCGGAAAACAGGCAATGAGAGCCAGCCAAATATGCACAAAGGTGCAAGTGGAAATATATGCATATATATCAATTGTAGGCCCCGAAGTGAGAGCAATGAAACGGAAAAAGAAAGGAAGCGCGAAGGGTACACAGCGAGAAAAATATAAGCTGGACAATGTTATGATTTTGAGAAATTCAAACGCATATCGGATAAAATGAGATAGCATTTGCTTGTTTTATTTATAGACAAACCAAATGTTGCTTTAAGAATTGTTTAATAATGTTGGATTGTTTTGAAATTAGCATTACACATGCGCAGTTTCATTTCACTTGAGTTTTGAAATCACTTTTTAGTTTGTGTGTGAATTTAGAAGTACAATACCTTTATTCATAACGACTTCTATCCTTTATTCACTGCATACTTTTCGACACTTAAAATATTTTTTTAAAGTGATTTCGAAACCCGAGAGATTTTTGGCAGCCCTTATAAATAATGTTTAATAAAAACAAATTAAGTAAATAATAATAGTAATGTTAAGCTTAAAAAATACATATATACAAGTCACTTGCATATTAGAATATAATAATACTTTTTTTTTGATTTTTACATATTTTTTATCATATGTTTTTTCCAGTGCATCGATGAAATCGCGCATACCAGTATTGTTAATAATAATCGTTGCCACGCCTCCGCCATTCATATTCCGGGCGGCGGGACACGAATGCCTGACAGCTATGGAATCGGAATCACTTTGTTGGAATTTACCCATGGCCATGGCCAATGAACATGTCGTTTGTTATCGACAACGACAACGGCAACACAAACAAGGACATCGCTGGGAGGACGAGTGATATAATCCGCGCCGACACTTCTCGGATCCGTATCCCCGAATCTGACTTCAAATACGAAAAATCAGGGTCCGTGCTCTCGCTCTTTCGTAATGATTACCGGATATCTTTTTCAGCACTCACCAGATTTTACACCTCTTTTATTTTGCACTTCTGTACCTTTAAATGATTTTTGTGATTTTTTATCACTTCTAACAGGACCTCAAGCTAGGCAACTGTTTAAGTTTTGCATATTCAAAGGCTTAAAATAATTTGCTTATAAGATAAAAAACCTTAATACAAATAAAGTTGAACTTATCTTAATAAATAGTAATTGAATAAATGGAAAATAAATTAAATTTTAAGCTAAGGATGTTGTAAATTTTAATTAAATTATTAATTATAATTTACATTGCTTTACATTATTGCTTATAATTTCCATCCAATCCTACCTTTTATATTTTATTTATTTAATTGCATTACCGAGAACTGAGAAAGAAGTATCTGTAAATCGTATCCCATATCGCATGCCTTGCACATTCCCTTATTTATTCTGCTGAGATGAAAGCGGATTACTGATGCATTAATTAAAGTATTGATTGCGAAGGAAATTGTTTGTAATGCGCGACAATGATGTTAACGATATCTCTGCTGAATACTGAATTTTATGACACATTCGAAAGACAATGGGAATTATTCTGAATATCATTTACTTCCCTTCGTTGTCCTTTTTTTATCCGCATTGTCTGATTACTAAGTGTCACAAGCTGATTGTTACGGTTACTCAAGCGGACTAAAAAAGGCTGATTGGCTTTGTTGAACAATAAGCCGATTATCTTGGTTCTTTTGCTAGTAATGGCGAAGTGTAACTTAATTTGTATAAACAAATTTTAAATTTGTAATTTTTTTAATGACATAATATATTTTCAGCAATACAACTTAAAGATTACATACCACTTTTAAATTTAAGATTAAGCTTGAAAATGAAACAGGAGACATTCTGACTTGCACAAATTTCGTATCCTCAATCCCCTTTAAAATTAACTATAGTTTTCAGCAAAAACTTTCGCCAAAAGTGACCTCAGCTGATTTTAGCCAAATTGTCTTTTTAAACTGAAAATGAAACAAAACTGAAAGTCATTTTCGCGTCAAATGATTAGCAAACAGTTCCAAATGGGTTTTTTGCTGTGCCCCATTGCATTTGGAAATGGATGATCCAGTCATTTTGCCCTCTCAATGGGCCGAAACAAGTGCGTATAATATATCTAGATCTCAGTATGATATGGTCTTGAGAAACTATAAACATTGGAGGGGTTATAAAACTTCCGCTTAGGAAATGGAAAGATGCAAAATATGCTAGAAACAAAGATACATGGACACTCGCATCGAATCGATAGATATACACCATGAAATTTTACAGCACAATCGCCATAAATAAAAGTGGCTAAACTTGAGCAGTGAACTTTTTGTATATTGTTTTTTTCCCCATGCCCGGCCTTTAAACTTTATGCTGGTCCTAATAAAAAGCCATAAACTGAAGTGTGTGCCATATGATAAATGGTTGGGGGGTGTATACTTAATATTCGGCATGACCCAAAAATTGCGCCTGGGATTTGTCCATAAACGCAACTTGACACTCAGCGAAATTAATCAACTTGCCAAAGGCTCTGATGAGAGGTTTTTTTTCATCATAAATTTCCCTCGAAATATGTACGTATATTTACCCTCAGGAAATTCACCAGAAAAGATGATTGAAATTATAAATTGGCTGAGAGATTGAGGACATCAAGTGCTGGCACTTTTGATAATAGCTTTAATAAAGTGGATAAATAATCACCAAATTCTGTGTAATTTATTTACCTATTTTCTATTTGGTTGCAGTTTTATTTCTATACCGAATAATCACAAGGAAAAATACTGGTTCGTGCTTTTTTGGTTTTATTTAGTTATACATGTTTAAAATATTCATGGACCAAGGATTTTTCAGTAAAAAGAACAGAAGTCAACTTTAATAAACTTCGAGAACCGCTAAAGTGTCGTTATGCCTTCTTTTTTCTGGGACGGGGAGTATTGAAAGTTAAACACTATTTTCCGCCCAGATTTTCCATTTCCACCGCCTCTTTCCAGACTATTTGTTTCAGTTTTATGAGTTCTTTACGATGACAACAATTCGGTCGTTAGTTTTGCTGTTCTTTTTGCTTTGACGGATGCGTCGCACAAGTTTGATCCATTTTTATTTTATTGCCAGACAAGGCTCGAACTAACAAACGATATATATGTATATATATATTGACCCTGACAATGACTATTTCCGGGGGCAGAAAATCAAATTCTAACTATAAATGGAATTTCCCATTCAAACGCCATTCGATGTTGTAGTTTCATGCTCTTTCGAGCAAAAGTAAAAACCAAATTGTAAAAGTTTCAAAATGTATACATTTTTTTTAAAGTTTAATATGAATATTTTATAATGAATAAATTAAAATAATATTTATGTTCTTAAAGCATTTTTTTAACATGTATTACTTTTGCATCATATGTCAATAAAACCAAAATAATAAAATTTTCAAGATATTATATTCTATGATAAGCTCAAAATGATAAACATATTTTATAATGAATAAATTAAAATAATTTATAGAAATAAATAAATATACATTTTTTTAAAGTTTATAGTAATGTACCTAAATATTTTATAATGAACAAATTAAAACAATGTTTATGTTCTTATAGGACTTTGTTAAGATGTATTAATTTTGCATGATATATAAGTAAAAACAAAATAACAAGTGTAGGAATAAGTTAATTATACTCCATAATGAATTTTAAATAATTTTTTTTTTTTAAAGCATTTATTAAGTAATACTTCTATAAAACTATGAATCTTTGCGGGTCCGATTTATTTTGAACAAAGAATGAATAAATGACATTGAAATCTTTGATAATCTTGCTTTAATTGCCAAAGTTTCGATTGCCCACGTTGAGTACCCTTAAAGAGCATCTACACTTTGTTGCGGTTTCCATTTCGTGTTTGCTAAAGCAATTGCGACTTATGTGCACAGTCGGGGCATGTGGCAGTGGAGGTGGGGTGGAGGGGCGTGGTGCGACCCGGACTCTGGGACGGAGGACATGCCGTATCCGTAGTCGTGTCCCCGTATCCTTATCCATGTCAGTGTCGGGAAACACGGAGCGAAGCGAACTGTGCAATTTGCCGTGCCAGTTGGCTTTCGAGCGGAGTGGAGAGGTGAGCCGGGAAAATTCACGGGTGCATATTAGCTGAAGATACCGAATAGTTCAGGGAGTCAGTCGGTCAGTCAGTCAGTAAGTCACCTGGGCACACTGAGCGAAAAGCAACAGATACTTGAACAAATTGTACCTTTAATTATAATATTATAAATAAAATTATTTCCTTATAAAGCATATATTCTTTAATAGCTACTTTTTCATTCATAAGTTTTATTACAAAAATTATATGTTGTATATTTTGAAAAATTCATTAAGACACTATAATTCCCAACTGGTTATACCAGCATTCAAGGAAAAATTCATGTATTTTCAGTGTCAAAACTTCGCCAAGCATGGAAAATCCAGCTTTCGAAATTTAAAGAGAGAAAATATTTTTCCCTTAGTGGAAATTGTTGTATTAAAAAACAAATATCAAAATATAAAATGGAAATAATAGGATAATCATAGTCTACAATTTATTGGTTAACCTCATTTAAAGATTTTATTTTAGTACAGACAAGATATTTTAAAATGCTTTTTTAATTGCCAATAGAAAATAGTCATAATAAATTGCTGCCCTCTTTCTGTCAGTGTAGCTAGTCAGCTCCTCATTCATTCCTTCTGTGAATGGATAAAGACGACAAAGCTCGTTCATTCCACTCCCCTTCACTCAACGCCCTAAGGGCCAAAACAACTGTGGCTTTTCCGGTGTAACATCCTTCCGGCATGAAATTCACTCGAAGACCTTCGCAGTACCCGAATTGATTAATAGACAAAAGTTCAAGTAATAAACATAACAAACTCGGGGGGGAAAAATATGAGCAACTCAAGCGAACGGAAAAACCATTTGGGGTAACGCAGATCTATGTGGGGGAATCTAGACCATAATGATGATGGAATTGTGCCATCTTCGCCCTCCGAAAACTGACGAATAATTGCAAAATACGGCAATGGACGCACAGGATTCGTCCTTTGCCAGGACCAAAACCGAAAATGCACTTTGCGGATGCACAGTGGTTTAATCAAGTGAAAAGAATGTGTGCTAGTCAATGCTCCAAATGCCAGCGACTAAAACCACGGGTTGTCGCGAAATAAAAAAATAAAGGCTAAGAAAGAAATATATTTTTATTGCGAATTTCGCTCTATTTCACGGGGAAATTCTCAACAACTGCGGGTTGTCTCTGTGACAGAATTAATTAAATCAGAGCTTCCCCTTTTGTACGAGAATGATATTCATATGAATGGCTTTTCACAGTCAAAAGGGGATTTCTTTTTTATTCTAGAACAATTGTTTATAAAAAGTCTGGGAATTTCTTTTATTCAAAATTAAATGAAATCCCTTGAAGCTTATTTTATTATTAAATTCAAATGCAAAGAAGAGTTATTTAGAAATATTGTAGAGACTATACAACCATTATAAACTTTACAGACAGAGAAAGTTGACTCTTAAATTATATATAATGCAATATATATTTCTTTATATTGACCCACTGTATTAAAACTGATGAATAACATTATATATATAGATAGGAATGGGTAAGGAGAACTGGATCTTGGTTTGCGTTGATATGTTACAAGTTGTCAAGTTGTCCTCGCATTTTAGAATAAAAGGACCAAAAATGCGAGTGGGGCAAAGAGAAGGCGAGTGCTTGTGTTAAGTAGCAAATATATTGCAGTCTTGCCGGGCAAGCACTGGAAAATATGACTTGCATTTAACAATAAGAGATTTCTCGCCATTTCACTCGAGCTGTCTGCCCAAAAAAGTAGGTGGAATGAAAGTACACACACGAAACAATATTTATTTCTTGATTCATAAATTTAATGATGTTTGGCATAGAAAGGAGTAGATGTTGATTAAGCGAGAGTGCCCCAGAAATCTCTAGTGTTTTAAAATCATTTAAAAAGACGGACGAAAAGTATGCAACAAAAATATCCACAAGAAAGTTAAAGTTATTTTTTGCTGCATACTTTTGGACACATTTAAAAGTGATTCAAAGCCCTAGTAGGGTTACTAAGGATTAACCTATATAAAATCGACGAAAACCAAATAACATTGATATATTAAAATATTCTCTTTATAACGCCCCATTTAAAAAATAAAAGCTTTTTTTGTCAAGTTAAAAAGCAGTAATTTTTTTTTCCGTGTGGGAAGAGAAACTAACCTGAAAACCGACGAGACTCCAGACCTCCTCCTCCGTGGAAAAGACGCAAGCGGTGCCAGCATTTCCGTGGTACTGATAGTTTCGCACCGAGTGCGAAAGTGCCACCGGAATCGCAGTCGTCACAATCGTTATCCAGGCGCACATGATGGCCCTAAGGAAATGGTAGAAAGGAAAGATGTATGAAAAGTGACAGATATAAACGGGTTTCAATTTATTTCGGACCCACACATGCAGCTGGTTTATCACTATTGGTGTCTTTAAATAAAAGTACCTAATGGTTATATTGATTAAAAATGGAAATAATGCTTTCCCCTTTTATTACTTTTTACTTTTAGAACCTTCAGAAATTTGTTGTTTAATATAAAAAATTTGTTTTCTTCACTCTTCCTTGCCTACCTCAAGTTTTTTTTTTGGATACGTTGCAAGTTTTTTAATCAAGGAACATGCCAAGAAAGTTTAAACTTGGTTTAGGGGGTCAAAAAAAATTCTACCAGATTCCTGGACGTTTTTTGTGGTTGTTAATTTCTTGCAAATCTTTTACAGTTGGCCAAGAAATTTGTCGACGACTTTCTTTCACCTGAAGTTGTTTGCTTCTTTAAAAGCTTGTGCTACCTTAAAGGTTCAGTTATGCAACTTGGTCGCAATATCTTGGGACATATTTATGCGACAAAGAACGGTGGCAGAAGACAAAAGGTCAGAGGCCACTGAACAAGGCTTGCAGGTAGGCAAGCTAGCTAATTACAAAGCCCGGTACAAATTGATGCAATTACTCTAGATGATGTGGGATATGGGGAGCAGCTGCTGTACACTCTTGGAAAAGTCGTATTTAATGTTATGTAAACTGGTTTGCATATAGGCGCAGTATTCAAGCCAATTAAATCATTTCGAAACTATGAACTAGTTCTATTCAAAATAATATATTTAAAAACTTGGTCTCACTAACTAAATTGCAATATTTCTGACACATGGGAAAACTTATTGTTAAAAATACCTACTTATAGTCTCCATCCGACTCTCTGTATATTTGTTCTTGTGTAATTATTTGGGTAAACTTGAATTGAATGTAGTGTTGGTCACACTAATAATATTATTACTTTGGTCACACCAAGAATGATCACAGTAGCAAGTTCTATGCTATGTCCTATGCTTTTTTCATTCTTCTGTAAATTCTTTACAACTTTTCGCCGAGTGTATCGAAAGGAGTCAGGTTAGATGGGGCACTTACAGTGTGGCATTGCGCTCGGTTCGCAGGGACATGCTCGTCACGGGATGAACGACGGCCAGGAAGCGATCAAAGGACATCAGCACCAGGGTGTAAACACTACAAGTCAGAAGTTGGGAAACGGGTCATATGTGGGATACATATCCATATATGTTTCTGTATATAAAGGGAGGACCCCCACCCACCTGCAGTGGCACGTAACCACAATCATGTACTGGACGAACTTGCACCACACATTGCCAAACGGCCATTCGGGCAGCACGTAATCGGTGGCCGTGAACGGTACGCAGAAGATGACGAACAAAATGTCCGACACGGCCAGGTTGATAATCAGCAGGTTGGTGGTCGAGCGCATCTGCTGGTTGGCCACAACCACTGCAAGGAAATGCCAATTAAGAGGTGTTAGTGGGTACAAAAGACAAGCCTTAAACATAAATTCAAAATCATAACGTTAAATTAATGTATGGTTCCACAGAAACCAATAGGCTTAAAAAAAAGCTTTAAGGTAAGCAGTGAAATAAAGATGTCGTCTTTCGAAATGCATTTATTGAACTTGTCGACTAAAAATATATTTTTGCATACTTTTAAGCACCTTTATAGAGATTTCAAAATCCTAATGATTTATATCGCATCCTTGACTCCCTAGTTACTTAATATCTATTTTGATTTTCAATATATGTTTGGCCTGGTAATAAACTCAAAGCATTAGCCCCAATTGGTAATTTAAAGATATAATATTATAGCATAAAATGTTTTTTTTTTAAGATTTAAGATTACAACTGTTTGAAATCGCATAATGCGCCTAATGTTTAAAACAACTTGTCGAATACTCACTGGAATATTGAATTATATTTTTATTAAAAGCTCATTTATTAAGAATCTTAAATTATTTGAAATTCCGCCCAGCTTCAGATGTATTAGTCAGTTTTCATAGAAAAAAGTAAAATGAAAACTCATAACGTTAAGAATTTTGCTGTCATGGCAATGGTCCAGCTTTCACTTACTGTTGTGGGAGCACAAAGCGCCAGACCCCGTCGAATTTTCCGACAACCCCCCGCCCCCACTTGGAAAAGCACCCGCCCCTGGTTCCCTCCGAGTTTTTCTTTTCCACCAATTACGCGGACAAAAGGCAGCAAACAACGAAGTCTTCTATACGAAATGTTTGAATGGGTATGTGTGTGTGCGTGGGTGGGTGGGTAGTTGGGAGAGTGTGTGTGTGTGTGACATGGGTGGAGGGCTAAGAGTGGAAAAGGGGTGTGGCGAAACTCCTCATTGTTACCATTTATTTGGACTCTTTGTTGTCGCTTTTTTACTTTCACTTTTTTACTTGCTTTCTCCTAACGAAGCGATCCATTTTTTCTCCCTTTAAAGCTACCATTTCTCCTTAAAGCCCCCCGTCCCTCTTTTTATTTTTCCCAGCACTTTTTTTTTGTTATATTTTTATTTTCTTTTGGCCAAAGGAGCCACTTGCAATTAGCCAACAATTTATGTAGCTCCACACAAAAGAAGCGTGACAAAGACATCCAAGAAAAGATGGGAGCAAATATAGAAGTAAAAATAAAGGGAAGGGAGGGGTTCCTGAAAGGGGATAAAAAACTGTGTTGAAGTGTAACAAAATGTTATTTGGCCCAAACGAAGAACCAATGACTCGATGCCAATGGATTGATGTGGGCCACGAAGCCAAAGGAAATACAAACTCAAAGGGCCAACAATCATTTAAAAGTAAAAGGAGAGGAAAACTGGAGCAATACAGGTGGCAAACTCAAAGGAAATGGGAAATGTCGCGTGTACATTATAAAAAAAGTATCTAACTTTTAGACAAATAAAAAATAATTCAACATTTTTTTTCCATTATATATATATATTTTCAATGACCTCTTTAGTTTGTTAAGTTTAAGATTTAGATTTTATATTGCTTGCTTTATAAACATTTTTTATCTTAGTGTAGAAGCGAGAACGGCAAGGCGCTCCCGCAAATCAATTTCCTTTTCAAATATATATTTAGCACAGGATGTTTCAAGGTAAACAAAAAGCTGAAAACCAGTTAAAAAACAAGAAATAAACAGGCAATAGAGTAATAAGTAGCAGCAGTAGCCCGAATATGCAAATCAATAGTAATGGCAACAATACAAAAAACCAGTGACAATAATACGAAAATTATTTGGGTTACATGTTTAAATATATATAAGTAGGTATATTTTATTGTATTATTCAAACGGAAGGCAGCAGATGTATGCCATAAGGTGCACAAACTGTAACCCCGTTTAAGCCCTTGCCAAAAATTTCTGGGGTTTCATTGTTTATTGCTGAATAGTTTTGGGCAACAGATTGGCAGGAAATTTGAGCCATTTTGGCATAAGCATTTGCATGGCAATTGCCAAAATCTGGCAAGTAAATCAAAAGATACATTGCTTAAAGCACATTAAGTAAATTAAAATCATAGAAAAAAATGATATATTAGTAAAATCAATAAGAGACTTATAATAATTAAAAAAATTAAATGTCTCACTTCTGTAAATTTAAATTTAACAATAAGTAAAAGATAAATTATTAAAATAAATTGATCAAAATTATTACATTAGAATTTTAGAATAAGTAAATGATAAATTAAAAAAAGTTACCATTTTTTCTAATTTATCATATGATCCTATCAAATTTACTTGCAAAAAATTCTAAAATTCTTCATTAAATGTACCTTAATTGTACGGTACATTGTACTTTGTAATACAAATAAATTCTTTTCAACACTTTTGTTTGCCGCCTTAAATCCCATGTTTTTTCCCGTTCCTTTCGCCCTTTAAAACGGATTCAGTTGGCAACATTGTTCTGCGGCTTTATCAATTAACAAGAGGCGGTACAGACCACTAGACACCCACTAGTCCCTGTGGTTAACCACCTTTTTGTGGGCACCGTTGACACACGAGAAGGATTCGCGCAAAAAAGGGTCCGATTTTTGTTGGGGCATTAACTTTTTCCCCGCCATTAAAGGAAAAAGTGTGCCAGTTCTTTTTTGTTTCTTGTCTGGCTGGCATTTTACAAAATAATAAAGTGTACCATAATTTATGGGGCACGGCAGCAAAAGCGGCAAAAGTTCTTCAAGCGCAAAAAACGCTTGTTATTTAATGCCAGCCCAAAAAAAAAAAATAATATGAAAAAAAAACTAGAAAAAGGAGACGTGTCACGTTGCCTCGGAAGAAGCTTACAAATAAACAAATAATCAAGCAACACACACATACGCCTGTGTTCTAGACAGGATTTCCTGTTCACTCGCATCTGGGGGCATAAATTCACTTTTATTGAACTTTAATGTCACTCTAATGCTCGCCCATTTCCATCGCCCTTGGTTGGCCCTCTTGCTGCCCCCATTTTCCTTCCTGTTCTTAGCCCTGTTATTGATGCACTTCAAGTCACACACGGCGTATACGCAATTTGAGCCCTGATTTAGTAGGCAAAAGTGTGTATGGGTTTTAACTTTCAGGCTAAAGTTTAAGTAATAAGGATATCAATGCTTTTAAGCTAAGGCATTTCCTTGTAATTTATAATCTACTTATAGGCTTCATTTATATTTTGTTTAATATTTGTTGAATATATTCGGCAAGGTTTTCTTACTGTTTAAGCCACATAATCGCTGTTCAACTTTGTAGTAAAACCAATCGGGCATAGTTAATTGCGTAATTGAAAATTACCCGCAGCTCAGGAGTTAATAAGTGGGCAAACTCAATGCCTCAAGTGTGCAGCGAAGTAATTACTATGGAATTAAGACCGCGGACTCAAAGGATTTCCCAGTGAAGTAATCAAAATTCTGTTGTTATTTTGAAGAGCTTTAAACTAAACGGAATTATTTACGAGTTTTAGGCCCATTGTTTTTTGGGCATAATGAAATCACAGTGGCTGATTATTTGGACACGACTCATTACGAGAGGCATACTTTTAATGGCATCGAGTTCCGTTCGAGTTTAGATATTCGGCAAATGGCAAAAGGCCTTTGTTTTATGATCCAATTAAAGTCAGTCGACTGTGTGTGTGCGTTTAAGACCATTAAGTGCATAAATGATTGCTCCTTGGATATGCAGGATATGCAGGAATATTTTGGGCTTGCAGTTGTTGCCATGGAAAGCCCCCAAACATAAGTACAGTCCACTCCCGCATCCTCTGAATATGGCAATTAATTTTAATTTTAATGCACAGCACAGACAGAAAGACATCCTGTTTTGGCACATGAATATCCGGTTTCAAAGGACCCTTGTGCCATTGTCCTTTTCTTGGCCCATTTGTGGGTCCTTCTGCAATCTTCAGACTCTCTGGAATCGGCGGTGTCCAGCCTTCATTATTTCTGTTTTGTTTTTCCCTCCTTTATTTGCATCATTTGCCAGCCTATACAAATACATATTTAATGCCAGACAAAAGGAAAACGGACAACGCTGTGGAAAAACTCGGATAAATCAAAAAAGGAAGAGGACATTTTCCAGGGAAAACTGGGCTAAGGGCAGATTGGATTGAGTTCAGAGCGATGGCTTCTCGTTAGCTTGAGTATTGTAAATTTACATAATTTACATGTACAATTGATAGGAATCCATGGGAATCACTTTGTAATATTTTAATTGAATTGGTGCCAAATTTAAAAATAAAAAAACAAATCAAAAAGTATGATTGCTATTTTAAACACTATTCATACAAATAAAATATTTCAAGTATACGAATTAAACTATACAAAAATTATTAAAAAAATGATATTTTAATAATATATATAATAAATTAATTAATAATCAGATTTTCATTTCACAAATTTCTACAATTTTAATGTATTATCTTTACTTGTTTATTATATATTTTTTAGTTTGGGTTTATTTTTGTATTTTTAGGGAACACCTAAGTCGTCACATTGTGGTATGTTAATTAATTACAAGATACATTTTGGTCACTTACCATTCAAGGTGTCAAAACCCATTACTAAGGTAATCAAATGCATCTTGATCCTTGAGTTCATTAAAATTGAATTGAACAGCCTTTGGGCAATAAATTTGAAATCACAAATTGTTTCTGGTTAGACACGTTGAAGTATTTTCAATTAAACACTTTTTGTGGTACATCATTTTAAAAACATCAATCCACTTAATATTTCTAATTCCAAATATCCGTAAGGCTAAAAAAACCTAAGCTGTTTAAAGCTGAAAGCAACGGCAACATTTCTTAAAGATTTAAATACCTTTGCATTTGCATGGTTGTATAACATGGAGTATACTTATATAGACTTATGTATTGTAAATGTAGCGTGAAGAAAGGACAGACACTTTTGAGTAACCATGCGATTTTACTCTTTACATTGACAACAATGGCAGTGGCATGAAAATCAACATTAACGTCGAGGGGGCATCATTACCATTGACAAACAAATGTGAATCAATCAATCAGACAAGCAGTCAGTCATCATGCACAGAAAGATTCTTGAAGATAGTGAAGAACTCAAAAAATATTTAATTTTTAAATTAAGTTTCTTTAAAATGTTTGTTATTTTAATATCAAGAACATATTTATATTTATAAGATTTATTATTTATAAGATTTCATTTAAGTGAATAATATTTATATGTTTGGCAATACATTATTTGGTACTTTGATTGGTATATTGTATTTTTATTTTGGGACTTCATTTGTATTTAAGTTATGAGTTACAAAGCCTTTTTAATGTTTCCTGTCATCACATTTTTAAGTGAATTCTAGAGATATTTTTATAAAAAATGTTTGAGGTAACATTCCTAAAATATTTGATATTACGCCTAATTAGTGTTGAGGATACAATTTACCAAACATAAAATCTTTCTGCTGCCGTGCAGACAAGCACCCTTTTTCCAAATTAGCCGAAAAGTGTGCCCTTTCATTCTATTCATAAATTTTCTTTTATATTTTACCATCTCGTCTGGAGCGGCGCTGCATTGTTGGATTATTGATGGGATTTGCATCAGTCAGCGGACGAACAAAAAAGAATATCTATGGCCACTTGCCAGGGGACCAAAAAGCCCAAGGACGTTCAGGGATGTAGATAAGGACGAACACGAGGATGAGGTTGAAGATGTAGCTGTGGGATTTGGGGACACCTGGCCATATGGCAGTAGGGCCATCATGGACGCATATGTGTTGACAAGACTGCGCCACAAGTGTGTGCGAACGATATAGACATCGAGGGGTCGAATGGGGGCTAAAACGGGGGTGGAACAGAAGGAAAAACACGGAGAAATGCACACAAAAGAACTGGCAAATAAGAACTAAAGGATCGAGTTCCCGAAACTGGAAACGTCTTTAGGAGATTTTAAGGTTTTTTGCCAAAACCAAAATGTATTACTTGGAGGTTCTTAAAAAAATATAACTTTACTTATTATTATCATGAACTTAAATATTTATAAATTTTTAGGTAAATTCTAGGAACTGTAGGAACTGCTATTGTTATTTTTTTAAATCTAAATTTATTGAATTTCTTAAAGGTCTACGAAATAATTGATTTCATTTCGGATGATATCCTAAGCCGGAAAGCCCAGTCTTTATGCATATTATGAAGCCGGGATGACAACGGTTGTCTGGCATTTTATACCTGTTTGGCTGTCTTTGTTGGCCAAGCGAAACGGGTTTTGGGGTCCTGAGCTACACTTGTACATACATATTCTGCTATTCAGTGGGTATCTCCCCTTTTTCTGAAGTCCTTAGTTACAGTGGTGAGCGAAAATAAAGTATTAGTATGGCAGCATACTTATAGAAAAACCGCAAAAAGCGTTGGAAATGTGAAACCACTTAAAAAGGCTTGTGAAAGTATGCAGTAAAAAATTCAAAGTCGACTAATTGCATTTATCCTTGGTGTTACTAGACTCAAATTGTATTATAACATAATTTTAGGCATCTTTTGAGATGGTTTCTAGCAACTAGGAATTTAAAATATTTTGTGGCTCCTATAGTTTTCATGATAGAACAAAAATTTTAACTGAAACACAGTTTTCTTAGACCTACAAGATATTTAGATACCCAGAAAGTTAAAAAATATGATTATTATTTCCTTGAACATGGCTGTTAAAATATACACACCCACTTGAATGTGTTTTTGGTGTGTTTGTGTGTGTGCCGGGCCCCGACAGACATTGCATTGAAAAGTAAAACAATAAAATTGTACATGGCCCATAAAAAAGCATAAATATGACGAATGTACCGAGAGTGGGAGGGAGACGGATAGAGAGTGTCCTCTTCACCCACGCACAATTGCCCCTGTGTGTGTGTGAGTGCATGTGTGTGGCCCACTTGGGCATTGTTTGTCTGTCTGTGTGCGGCCGTGTTTGTGTTTGTACTGCCCGCTTTTAGGCGCTGTACTCAATGCTGGTTATAAATTTTATCACTATCAACGCTGGATAATAAATTCGTACGCCTGGTGGATTTGTGTAAATTTGCCCAACGCACACACGCACAAGCCACACAGACAACCAGGCTGACACACACACACACATACACATTACCATATGTTGCTTAAATGCTGCTTTCATTGCATACTTTTGTGCGTACGTTTTTACGGGGCTTCACACAAAAATACTCGCATGTGTTCCCACAAATTGCAACTACGTGCAGCCTGTGCAACACATCCTTCAAACAAAAAAAAACAAAAAAAAGGAAAAATATATTGGAAGGGAAAATGTAAGGCTCTCGAAAGATTGAGTCTTAGCCCAGGAAGTGAAGTACCCACCCGGCATTTTCGATAATAAAGTGTTTGAAGCACCGAAACCGGTGTATCCTCTGGCATCGAAACTAACCAGGTGTGTGGCTGCTTTTATGGCCAAGCATATTTCAAACATGAAGAAACTTTGGCTCTGAGAGATGAGCTAAGAGAACTCAGTCCAAGGTCTAAGAGGAATTATTAAAAAACAGGTATTTGCATTTGTACAGCATCACGAATTCCGATTAAATCGTTAAGGACTCCTTTACAAACGCTATATCATTCCAAGGAAATTCCATTAACTTTATATTGTATTGGACAGCCAATCAAGTTTTCATTTGTAATCATGTGTGGTGAACTAAACAATTTGTTTATCGTAAACCAATCGAGAATTCCCCCAGCAATGTTTACTTGCAGTTCGGGAAATGCGGGGGAAATAGTGCAAATGGCAAATGCATTTTCCAGCGAAAAGCCATAATAACAATGGCGAAAGTGCAAACAATTTATGGACGGAGTCCTTGGCATGGCCTTCACAGGTTCGCAGGATGTCAGGATGCAGGTGGATAACATTTTCGCAACTTCCCTGCTCATGTTTATCATCCATCCTATCTGCAACTCTTTTGGTTATATATCCCCTTAAATTGTATTACGCTTTCACTTAAGTTGATTTTGCGGTTCCATCTGTCGAAAAAGGATGGCAGGCGAGACGAGGTAAAACACCAAAAAAAGGGGGGGGGGCATACTGTGTCGGATGAGAAACATGTTTTGGGTTTGGGTCCAAATCAAATTTGCCAGACCCGTCAGGAGAACAGAAAAAATGGGAGTATAAAGGTTATATCAACTTAAAAATACCCTGTATTTTAAAGCAAAAGAAACTTAAAATGTATGCTAAAAGTAAGTAAGAACAAATTTTCAATCACAGCTTGATTGGATACATCAAATATAATCACCATCTTTATTACCAAATTGCTATCTTTGCTCCTAACAAAAGTTGGAAAAACTTGTACTTTTATCCATTTATTTCTTTTATATTTTCTTTTTCTTATTAAAGTTATACAGTTTCATTCTCCTCTTGGCTTCTTTGCATTTTACCCTTTTTTCACCATCTAGTGGGAATCAGAAAGACAGGATTGTGTTTTGGGGGATTGGGTCACGTTTCTGTTCGTCTAGGCAATTACAATATTATAACAGAATTTGTGTGCCCCTCGGCAGGGATATATATCCGACACTCGGTCGGATTTATTCCACGCAAATGGAAGGCCCAAAGTTGTGGCAAAAACACTGTCAAATTGAACCCGTCTCCTGACAAAGGCCAATGCAAATTGAAGTGACAATGCCGCCCCCTTAAATATTCTTGAAACATAAATTATAATTAAGCATAAAGGATTGTGAGTTTTGGATTCGTGTTGCGGTTTCGTTTTCGCTTGGCAGATTTACACAAATTGCTGTTGACAGTTTCTGTCAGAGCTGTGGAAACCTATGCATACATTTGCCAAATATCTGGGGAATTGCCATAGTTTTGCGGGTAGTGCTGAGCTTGAATTAAATAAATTTAAACTTAATGCCCATGGAAGTGAGAGTGCCATCATCTATCAATGTGTCTGGTGTGTTTGGGTGTGAAAATTGACTTATCTGCCATAAAATGCAGCACCTTATCTCCCACACGGATAATGTTATAATAATGCCTCCGATGATGATGATGATGATGATGTTAACTCGCTCTTTTTTCGAACTGCCCATGTGTAATGGCATTTTGACAAATTATCCTTCCATAAGCCATAAATAAATGCTTGCGCTTTGCAACGTAGTTGGCTAAATCTTAAGATGTCACTTCTAGGGCATCGGGTCCATGAAATAAAGTATAAAGAATAATTTAAAGATTAATTTAATAAATTCAGCCCTTTTATAAATTGAAAATAAAAATTTTTTCTTTGAATTAGTAAAAGTAGTAAGATTATAAGGGGTTTGTATAAAGTGTATTATACAACTGGTGATAAAAATACAGTTTATAGATAAATTAAAAATTACTTACATTATTTAAATATATTTTTTTGATACAATAAAGATTAATTTATCAAAGAAAATAAACTTTAGTCATCCAAAAAATTTATTTTAGCTCATCTTAATAATCTCCTTTATTTAAAGTTCATTTTAACCCTTAATAATATTATCAAAATGATTTAGAAATAATTTGTGACTTTAATGGCCGTTGATAAAACGCAATAGTTTATTTTACGTGGAATACCCGGAACGCCTTTTCAAACGATTCCCAGTAATCACTAGATGCTGCTCATTATTTCAGCATATTCCAAGAATGGGCTCCTAACCTAAAACCACTCATACCTCCATATACGCATTACCGTAACCATGCAGAATTTTCAGGGTATCCTTGAAGGTAGTGGTTTTGCCTGAACTTATGTTGTCCTTGCATCACAAGATAAACTTGGAAGCTCTCCCACTCGAGTGGCTCTAATTTTTGCCTTCATAATTTGCCATAAAATCCACACGTTCATTTACAAATAATTTATCATAATGCCGCCAACGCAGCTGACAAAGTGGCTTTTCCACACACAGTAGCATTCCGGGTAAAATTGAGAAGGATGCTGGGAAATTGTGGGCGGTTGTCGTGGGCAATTGGATGCCATTTGCGACTTTAATAAAACTTTTCCATTGGCCTGACAGCGGCGAGAATGCGATAGGAAACTAAGGGGAAAAGCGACATGGAAAACACTTTTCACTCGGCGTGGCCAACCAACGCCTGCACTTTGACACCCTCATTTGTTTCCAGGATAACTTTGGAGGGCTCTCAGATATATTTATTTCTGGCTGAGATTCAATTCCAGTTAAGTTAACTAAAGGAAAGTATATAAAAAATTTACTTAAATTAAAAAGAATATATATTTGTTTCCTTTTGAATTAAAAACGAATAAATAAATAACAAGAACAAAGAAATTATAAGTGTCTTGAAATTAAATTGAAATTTTGTTTCAGGTGCCCACAAGTATGCAACAATATATTTATGACCTAGAATTACAGTGAATTAAATTTGAAACCTAAAAAAAGGAAACCTAAAATGAGATTTAGTGATTTTTGTGGCAGCTCCTAATGGTTTCAAAACTAAGCCACAAACGTTGATAGATTAAATATTTCCATAACCAAAAACCAAATAAAATGGTTCAAGTTATGCAAATAGAGGAGAAGTTTCGGGTCAGCTTTCGTGGAAATAGAAATTAATTTAAAATCCCTAAAAGTTACTGCAGCTTTCAGGATTATTATAAAATCTTTACAGCTTATTGTGGAAGAAAACTAAAATTGTGCTAATTGAATTTTCTTATGTCTTTATTACGGCAAGTTGTTTTCATTTTCATTTTTATTGCGAAACTGAGCTTTAGAGAAAGGCTTGAACGGAAGCTTATAGTCAAGAGGTGGCTGGTGTAAAAACTATATTCTTAGTGCTTGACGTCAGGGGTTTAGTTTTACCGCTACACTAACAGCAGCCGCCTTTTTTGCACTTTATTTACTTTTTTTTTTAGTTTTTTCCTTGCGATTTTCTTATTTTTAGCTTTTTTCTTCGAGCTGTTTGAGCTTGTTTCCCCGTTTTGTTTTTTCCTTGTTTTTTTTTTCCGGTGGGAAGTGGGTGTGGCCAACACCAGCACACACACACACACATACACACACACGCACACCTGTGGAAATTCCAGGTGAGGCAAGATGGCCTCTGAGAATTTCACACCAAGGTTGCAACGAGGAAACAACAAAGCGTGTATAAAAAAAAGAAAAAGATTGCATGCAAAATGAGTTTGCCTGTTGAGATTTAGTCTGCTGTGTCGGTGATAGAGCACACACACTTGTGTACTTGCACACACACACAGGCACTCAAGTGTTTGAGGTAAAATTCCTTCTTTGTGTTAACCCATTTTGGCCCCTGACATTCTTTCATTGCCCTCTTTTTGTGGCTGAGAAATGATTCAATTAGGCCAGGAGACATGCAACATTTTGTCGTATTTATTTTTATTTTATTTTCTTTAAATGCTTTTTAGTACTAATAATTTTGACAGCTTAGTTTAATTCAATATTTCAAATTAAAAAAATAATTCATTCCAATATTATAGTTCTTCAGCTGTCGAAAAAAAGATAAACTATGATTTAATATTCTTTTATGATTAATATAATTTTTCTAGTTAATTAAATACAACTGGGATGCAGTGTACTGTGAGATGCGGTTGTTTGTTTTTGCTGGCCTATTAAATTTCTGCAATATTTGCAAATTGCAATCTTAACGATCTCAACCTCACACCTCTCGTTATTCGCCACGTCCCTTAATGGGATATAAAAAATCAATTAGCTTCCGCCTGAATGCGCAGCTCTTGCAGGCGTTTTTATGTTTTTATGGCTCTCCAGCACCTCATCCTTATGGCTCCTCGTCCTTTGCAGCTTCATTTGCAATTATTACGCATAATTTGCCAGAGGTCGCTAATGAAAGCGTTTCGCCGGATGCGAATCCGAGTTTTTATAGCAAGAAGGGGGAGCCATACACTGCGGAGAAAATCGCACTAGCAGTACTAGAATTTGGGGAATGTTTTTCTTGAGTTAGTGAACCTTACCTCGGGACCATTCAAATGTTACCACATTATTGTAATTAAATATATCGAATTTCCATGGATTTGTATGGTTTTTTCACAAAGATTTAAAAAAACCAATAAATGTGTCTAAAAGTATGCAACAATTTTTTTTAGTTTAGCAATTTTTCCAATAAATGCTTTTAGGGCTTTAAAATCAACTGAAAGGGTGCATACTTTTAGGGGCTTGAAATCACCTATAAAGGTGTCTACAAGTATGCAACATTATATTTTCAACCTGCAAATTTTTTCACTGCATACTTTAGGACTTCGTAATACCATAGCTTAAAATATGATTATTTTCCTGGCTTTGCACTTACCCAGTATAACAAGTCCGTTTCCAAGGAGTCCGGCGAATCCGATAATGCCAAAGAAGACCGGAACTATAGTCGATACGATCCGTTCGAGGGCCACACTCTCCGCATCGTATTCCATAGAATCGTTGGCATTGCTGTCCGAGTATTCCGGGTGCTCCGATGTGAATGCATAATTGTTGGTAGAATTAACAATACTACTGTTTCCAGTGGCGGCCAATGAGGCTTTTGGCCAACTGCTAATTAGCATGGCCAACAAAAGGGCCGCCAACCGATGGCCGGTCATCTTGCTAGGCATATGCATATATATACTAGAATATATTATGTATATAATTATCTGTTGGTATATATCTAATTCGATTAAGTAGGTCCTTTTAAATTGGTTGTCTCTCTGCTTCTATTGTTTGGCGTTTCCCATTTGCTTGTTTCGGCACGCCCCCGGCCACGCCCACCTTGGCATTTGCATATCCGTGAGTTATACCGCCCTGAAAGAGACAAATTGAAGTGGTGTAATAAATATTTTAGATATGAACTGGCAGATGCAGATACGTGGCCATAGTGAAGCGAATAAATCTACATCCACATCACCCCCGTCGCAAAATAGATGGACAGTCAAGGCCGTCGATGTGTGGGTGTTTGGATAGGTTTTCCTTGTTGTTTCACCCTCAATAAACGAAAGTGAAATGTTTTGCACAGTGGCCTGAATTCCGAAAATAACAATGCAACTAAATGCTTAATATCAATGGTTTATAAACTTTTGAAATTCGTTAAACATTTCTAGGGATTTCATAACCGCAAATTGCATATAAATAACACGTCATTCTTATCGTGGTTGTTTTGCCATTTTGAGGTAAATTGATTTAACTACATTTTAATTGCATGAGAACTTTACCACATTTTTCAAGCAATTTCTATTTGATTGGTTTCTAGATAATCTGTCAACTCAATAATGCAAGTTCTTTCATGCAAATGTGCAATTAGATTGTGTAATATTGATTTGAATCCATTTTAGTTATGTGAGAAGTTTTACACATTTTCGAAATTTCATTTTAATGACTTGAGAATCGTAGCACATTTTCCAATTAGTTACTTCATTGTGAAATAGTAATGGTAATAATATGTATCGATTTATTAGAAAATGTAAACGATTTTTAACTAATAAATAAATATTAGAATTATTAAGTTTTTAGTTTTCAATTTTTATTTATATTTTTAATTTCAGTGGCAAATAATCATTATGTAAGCAACCATTTTTTCCCCTTTTTTTGAATAATTCAAAGTGTTATATTTAATTTTTAGTCATCCTTGTTAATTCATTGCCACTGTTTCCCGCAGACCACCATCTGCTTGGCCATGTACAAATTATGCAAAATTAATTTAATTCCATTACAAGAAAACATTGGGAAAATTCTAGGAGAATAGACAGTGGACCTTGGCAGCCATTCATCACATTTGCATAGTTAAATAAATAACATCAAAGCCAAAAATCCCGGATGCCATATAGCGCATACGCCACGTGCGCTGCATCAATTAGCCGCCTGAGGGATAACACTTGTGAACATGTTACTAGATTTCATTTATCTTTCCTTTTTTAGCCCTGTCTTTCCCTATCTGTTCGCTGTCCAATGGCATTACACTCTAACTACTAATCGAGGAGACATATGTGCTGTCATGTCGTGTCTGAAATGGCACGCACCCTTCGCTGACAGTTGGCTTAAGCTGTCAATTAACATATTATTAAGCGAGTAACACAAAAATGGTGCATATATAAGCAAAATGGGGGGGATTGACAAACGATGACGACGAAAAAGAACGCAGCGGCATAATTGAGTGCGTCTGAAGACGGAGGAATTCCGTTCACGGAATTCTAAGAACTGTGAAAACAGGGGGGAGAATATTTTCTATAAGGTTAAATACATGGATGCCAAAGAAATCGCTGGGGCTTCGAATCACTTCAAAAGGTGTCTAAAAGTATGCAATAAAATATTATAAGTCAGTTGGTCCCATAGATGTATTTCGAAATTCCTTATTAAAGAGTATAAAAGTGTATAAAAGTATGTAACAAAATATATTTATTATACGTTTGTCCCAAAAATGTATTCCGAATAACGATTATTTAACGATTCTAACCCTTTGGCAAGACATCTTTATTGGAAGTGATTAATGAAGCCCGTCTTCTTTTGTTTATTTCAAACAAAAACTTGAAAAACTATCGAAATCTCCGCTTTTTACAACAGAAATTTATAGCGAGAACACATCGTTGCTTATGATTAAATTCTAAAGACAATTTGTTGCCGGAATAAGTTGCGACTGAAATACATACAACAGACAGCATCTTTTTGGCATTGTATACATCCGAATGACAGATCCAACCAAAAAAGAAATTGCCATCTATAAATTATGCAGATCATATCGAAGGCACTTCTGTGATTGTTGTCACAAATTGCCTGCGTCTGGGTAAATTATTTCCGCAGCTCTTTTAATTAAATCAAGCAATAATTATGAACTGTTTGTCTCTTCTTATCGGAGATAATATTATTCATTTTTCGGCCATGCTATTTGTGATGGGGAATAATGGTCTGGTAAACGCGATTTAATGGTTTTTGTCTTCTAAGCGACACGATTTATGTTGAGCATTTTAAGCTTTTTGATTTACGGCTTCCCGGATAAATCGCTTTGCGGCAAAATGCTTATAGATTAAGAGGCAAATAAAAGAGGGACCTTGCTCTGCTCTAAGTTTCCCCGCCTTTCTCTAGCGCTTCCCTAGCTTTTCTTGAAAATCCGTTACAGTTATCGGGGGCAAACGGGCGTGAAATTGATTTCCTAAGTTCTATTTGTTTGTAAAAGATATACACAAATATAATTTAGCAAATAAAAACTGGTGGTTGAGGTATTATATATTTTACTTTTATTATAAACGTTTTATGGAATTCCAAAAATATACAATTTTAAAGAAATTGCAACGCTAAAATCTCGGAAACTATAAAAGCTAGAACGTTGAGACTTGACATGCAGATTCTTGAGGTTTTTGCAGAGCGCAAGTTTATTTCAGCAGAATGCCACTCCCATTCTAACGCCCATAACGCTAAAACCTGTCTAGCGCCTACATTTTTGAATATTTTGTAAAAGTTAAAACGATGATTTTATTGAAATAAAAAGTTATAAGGAAATAAATGAATCGACGCTAGATGGCGATATTGCTGTGTGTGCAATCTTGGGAACAGTCGCTTTGCTGCGTGCATATCTCCATCTCTTTCGAAGTCCCCTTAGCTGACTACTATAGCAATCTCTCTTGTTTTCACTAAAAAAATTTCGTTTAATCTTGACAACGCAAAATTAAATGGATTTTTAACATAACAAAATGCGAAAGGATTTCCAACATCATAGATTTATCTGATTGATGTTGATTAATAATTCGATTCAATTAGCCCCCAAGTGTAGGTATTGATGCATTTATTGCCCAACACAAAGAAACAAATTGTGAAATACGTGTATTCCTCGTATCTTTTAATTCAATTCGCTTTTCAGCGGAAAAAAGGTTATTTGATTTCGAGATACAAGCCAATAATTGTATTACCCAGAAACAATGATTGATGCTCGTCAATGCGATAGTTGGCTTTAATTCACTTATCGCCCATCAGTTGTTAATGAAATTGTCGTCGCATCGGAATCGGGAAACCTTCAATTATCCCTTTTCAGTCGACTTATGACTGGCTAGGTCCAGCATAAATCGCGACACAATGTAATTACGGCACTGTAAGAAATGCATATAACTTTACTGGACATTAATTATAATTTAATATAATATTCTTGTAATTATTAATATTGGGTAAGGTATATAATATTTTAAGTATTCAAAAATCAAAGTGTTAAGAAATTTTTTTTTTTAAATATAAGTTAGCTGAATAAATAAAATATATATTAAATAAATATATATTAAAATATTATGCAAATAAAAAATTTTTTTTCTTAAATAAAAATGTATTTAATATTCTTAAGGCTTTAGTAATAAGTTAATGTGGCTTCTCAGCAACATTTTGCTAGAAATCAAGTTTAAAAAATATAAGTACAACTATTACAAAACATTAACTCGAATAAATTAAGAAACCGATTGTTCTCTGTGTAGCTTAGTGACGAACGACTGAGGGCAGACAGTCAATCATTCCATCGGGCAGAGCATTGGAGTGCTGGTTCTCGCAGATTACGTATACGCACCGATGCGCATACTGCGTATACGTGGCATTGTTATCTGCATGTCCGCCAAACCATCTGACATCCCCCAAATGAGTATGCCTCGGTCATGGGATTCCGCACACTGGTTTCGTGCACCACAAATGCAAATTCCCTTCGGCCAAAAAGCAATTCCAGCTTCAGTCAATTATTTTGGGGGCCGTAGATTATTGCCTTTATTTCAATTAGAAGAAAAAGGGGGAACTCGCTCATGTGGCTTTTATGTACGTGGCGTTCAATCTAATTGCGTTTTTATGGCCCGAGTGCGAATTATAAAAGCCAGTCAAGCAATAACATCTAAAGGCAGCCGAAAAAATGCAATAACATCATCATTGAATTAGAAGCCAAACACAGGAAACATCTGTTGTAAATTAAATATTAATAATTAATTAACTCTCGGCAAATGGAGCGGATGAAGCAGGCCAAGTTCTAAATTGAAAAATAAACATAAAAAATGTGAGTTGGTAGAGCAGGCAACGCGGCGTATGAGTAACGCGCATGAATCACATCATTTTGTTTGTTTTCGTTTGGTAAATGTGTTTAGTCCACTTCAGGATAACAAACAAGTTGAGCGGAAAAACAGAAAATTATTTTCAAAAAAGTTATGTAGTGGTATCTATAAAGTGTACTCTCGAAAAGTAGGTATGTTCCTTGAGCTATTTAAGTATTTATCTTAATTATGGAATACCCTCTTTGATTTGATTAAAAAAAAGACGCCATTTAAGAGGCATTAGACAGTTATATGTCAAAGTTAAATAATTTGAAAAGCTTAAAAAAATTTATATAATTTAGTTGATATAAGATAAATACAATCGCAATTCAGGATAACAAACAAGTTGAATAGAATAACAGAATATTATTAGCAAAGTAGTTATGTAGGGATATAATGAGATTATAATATGGAAAGGTAGCTAATTTCCCATTTCTTTTTTATCTACTTATAGAGACATAAGGAATTTTCTTTGTTAAAATTAAATACATTGAATAGCATTAAATAAATTATAATACAATGGCATTAAAAAGCCGTCAATCAAAATGTTATTTAAAAATGCCGTTGCACAATAAATGAAAAAACTCTTTAACCAATATTATGCACTCAACTTTTGACTGTTCTGATAAGGCCGATAAAATGCCAGATACTACCACTTCTATTGACATTACCTACCGTGGGTTGCCCTCCATATTGAATGAAGGTATATATATATTATTTTTTTCCACGTACTGCTCATTTCCCCCGCCCTTCAAACAATTTTTCATTTAGAGGAAAATAGCGCTTGTGCAGTGCAGTGTGTATAAATTAAATATGTTTGTCATTGAGCTATTTGCATAGCTGGGAAAGGGCTGAAAAAGGCAGTAAAAGGGAGGAAAGGGCTGGGAAAATTGCAGGAAAAGCTTCTGTAGATGGGTGGGTTATCGGGGCGTATGCTTGATACCGTTGTTATTGGCCGTAATTAATTTAAGCAGAAAGTAGAAGGGAAACTCCCGGCATTATTTGCCAGCTGACTGTCAAAAGGATAATTCAGTCAAATTGCCTACGGAATGGTCAACGGTGAAAAGCCACAGAAATGTAATTACAAATTAAAGTCCAACGCTCAGATAGCAGTAATATGAAACCACTGAATTCATTAAAAACTATAAAATATAGTTGAGGTTGGCACACAAACACTCAGTCAATATGCAGCCCCATCTAACAGATTATAAAATTTGATTTGGTTATGCTGTCTGTAATTAAATTTCACATTACCATAAAGAGTAAACTGATTTTTCAGTTCACTGGAAATATTTTCTTATTATTAATCAGATTTTAACGATCATTCTAGCCTAGATTTACTGTCACAAAACAACTGAGACTTTAACTTTATAAATTGTTGTACTTTATTTAAATTAAAAATAATTACAATATTACAAAATTTTTTCATGCCAAACTTCACTCAAAATATACATAGGTAACCTAATTTCTATTTAATTATCATTATAGTAATTTTTATTTGCGTTATTTCGATTTATATTTTCCATTATAATGCTATGTAACAACTCATTAAAAATAGATTTACGAGTCCCCAGCATTTTTATTAACATTTACCATTTTTGTACGTGCTGCAAAGTTTTTTTGATTTAAGAAAACTTTTGTCTCTAGGATATTAAATACTAATTTTGTAAATACATTTCATTAGTGCCCTCTCTTTCGTCTCCCATCTGTCTATCTTTTTCCAGCATTGGCATGGTTTTAGGTTTGGCGGGGCACAACTTTTTAATCAAATATGTGTCAACGCGGATTTATGAAACTAATTGACTTTAAAGGCGAATACAACACCCGCCAATCCCCCCGTCGGAAAACCAGAAACCACCACCCATACTAGAAGGAATTAATTAAAAAACTTAATCTGCTTCCCGGCTATGGCAACAAATTCCCAACGGTCGTTGGTTTCGCTGGTTTTGATTTTGGTTTTCCATCTTCGTCTTTAAAATTCAACTTTAAGTTTGTTGAGCGGGCTAAAGTTACAGTGGCTCTTAAATTAGAAGGGGAAAGTTTTGGGAAATTAAGTTATTAATAAAATCGAGATTATAAAAGACAGAGGAAGCAATAAAAATTAAATAAATTTAAATGGCTGGGACTATTAAATATGGAACGAAGGTGAATATGGTAAAAACAGAGCTATAAATAATAATTGAGTTTACCTAAAAATGTGATAAAATAAGCTAAATCCAATAAAAAAGACTATATAAAAAATAATAATAAAAGTGGAAGGGAAAAATATGACAACTTAATTTCAAAATTCAATAAAAAAAATTTATTAATGATAATAATAAATGTCACTTGAAAGGTAAAGTGACTTTTAAATATATAATACAAGTTCTGAATATTTCTTTGTCTGTACTGTTTATGTTTCCTTCGAGTCTCTTTTATAACTTTCGAGAATTTCACTTGACTAATGTCTAAATCACTTATAAAGTTCGATATCTTGGCAAAAACTTTGTTGCAAAACTTAAGCTGTGAACTACTTTAATTAGCCTTATTGCTGTGGAATTTAAAATCTCGAAATCTCTCTGCGGCCAAGTGAACTCAATAGTTTTGCAGATTTGTTGACTTATACATATATATTAACCCCGTTATTTTTTTATTAGTTCTTGTTTTCAACTGGCTGAAAGTTTGAAGCACTTCCATTGATTTTCGGGGAGACGGAAAGTCTCTCGAAGCCAGCAACATGGCTAATGATCGTCGGTTGAACTTTAAGCCCAGGGGTTTTAGACCAGTGTTTTCCCGGGCATTTCGTTGTCGTTTTCCCGGTGGAAAAGGGAAAAGTTCCTATTTGTATTTGTTTTACTGCTGTTGTGGCAAACACTTTACACAAGTAATTTCCTAATTGGTTAAAGCGCAGCACAAACACCCGCCAACCAAAAGCACACCCACCCCTCATGTGAGCTTGGAAAAGCGCCTGGAAAAGCGGGCGGAAAAGCGGGTGGTCGAGTGGCCGAGTCCATTCATAATGGCAGCCATACAGCCATACAGCCGTACAGCCATATGCGCCGCATGGCCACCATGGGCGATAGTCCCTATAAAAGTGCACAAATTTGCAAAGCACTTTGCCTAATTGTTATGATAAAGAGTCGTTGAGGTCCTCAAAGTTGCCCACTTCCATCTGCTTTTCGCATTTTCACGGTTTCAGTATGGCTATGGATATGGGAGATGACTTTTGTCATAAAACCATAAAGCCATCGGCAATTGGGGATCAACTTGATGGCCATGAACCCTCCTCTTTGGGGACGCTAGTTGGGAAATTATTCTGTGATGAATTTTGCAGACATTAAATATTAATATTTAAGGATATTTTGAGACAATCAAAAAAATCCTTATAAAATATATTCATATTTAAGAATATTAAAAAAAAAACACATTAGAAAAAAATTAACTTCGAAATATATGTTGTTAAAAAAAAATTAGGCATATCAACAGGTACAAGTTTAGTCACCAGAAAACATATTGATTCTTTAAATCTTAAACAAACAACATTTTATAAAACCAAGTTATGACTTAGTTTTTAAAAATAATAAATTAAGTACAATGTTTTATAAGTTTATTTATGTAGCCACATTTGGCTTAAGAACTACAAGAAACAGAAATAGATTTATTTTTGGCAACCAAGTTAAGCACTCGTCTTGAAAAAGTTAGACGCGATGAGAACGTGTCCTTTTCTCTGACTAAGTTTTGCTGGCAAGGCTTTGAGGAAAAGTCACTTTCGCTGGCAAACTGAATCGAAAAAGTTGCAGGAAAAGTGGTGAAAAGGCGAGCAAGAGCAATGGGGGAAATCAAAGTTCGTGCCAGGGTTGCCCTGGAGCCCTGCCCCCCCCCCCACACTTTTCCAGGGTTGTCGTGTGTGCCCAGCCGTGCGTGAATGTCTGGATGAATAGATGCGGTGGTCTTCTTCCTTTTGATTTTTTACTCCATATATATAGAATATATATCCTTTTTGCAGTTATCGCTCGTCTTCGCAATATCCCGCGGTCTCCATGGCCGGCTTTTTTATGTGGCTTATTCATATTGAGTGGCCGGGGTCCATAAAAAAGGATTCCATTTATTGGGTGGCATTTCAATTGGTTGCATTTCGGTTAATCGATGGCCTTCAATCCGCACAAGATGGGCCAATTGTGGCTTTTATATTGATGCGATTTGTAGAGTGTGGTCAACTATCTTGTGGACATTAGTAGTTATTGCTAAATGTCTTCGATTAAATACATTTATTGACTGCTTTAAGTGCTTTAAGTTTTTCCTTTGACAAAACACATAATGATATTTTAATTAATTTTTTTTTATTTCGTCTATTCTTATTTTATTTTAAGAATATATTTAGAAAGAGGACTTAAAAACCATTTATTTTAGATATTTTTCCCATACCACAGCTTGAAAAAAAATTAACACATTGTGTAATAATTTAAGATGTGGTATTTTAATATGCAGTTATTAAACATATACATATTTAGTTCATATTTGTTCATTTCTTTTAAAACGTGTCTCCCAAAAATATATCTCCCAGAGTTCCTAATCAATATGACCTTTGCATTTTCCGTCTCGAAATCGCTCAGTAAAATTGGTTTTTCATCGAGAATGGCAGGGTGTTCTATTTTTAATGTATTTCCGAGTGCAGTGGCGAAATTGTTTGATTTTCCATGCTCTTTTTTTCCGTTGTTTTGCCTTTTCCACTTCTATTTCCTTGCCTCAATTGAAATTCCCTCGTGAGGAGTCTCGTCTGTCTTTCGTCATCCGTTGTCTGGAAATCCTGGACATGTCCTGCCAGAAATGTCATCACATGCAGCTTAGGTTTTGGCCTGCATTTTAATTTGTTCCTGCCATTGTTCCCTGTTCCCCACTATTTTCTTCTTTTGACCAAACAATGGGCTACAAAATGTCCAGATAAAATGGCCAAAAAAAAAGAGAAATATATAAAAGGCGAGACAAGAATGTGTTCAAAAGCCGAAAACGTGCAAGGAGTTTTGATTGTAAAACGCCAACACAACTAAGATGTATTTTTTTGACCATTGTCCTCTTTTCATTCTGGTGGGCAGGTGCGGTGACTAGAAATTGGAAAATTAACTTTCGGACAATGTCAAAAGTCACATACATCGGGTGAAATTATTTCCCATGGGCTATAGTGAGAAAGTAATATTTCGGAATTTGTTTTTGTATTTTAATGTTAGTGCTGGGCTATTTTACAAATTTGGATCATGTATTTAATTGATGATTTAACCTTTTATTACACTCCTCTATATTCATTTTTTTTAAATTTGACTGAAAACGGTTGAAAAATTGGTCGGTGTGAACACGAAAGATTTCAAAAAATAAATCAAAGGCAGATTTTTTTCTTAACCTGCAGTTGAACGTTTGATGACGTTCTCAACACTCAATCAATTGCGGCGGAGACGAGAAAAACACGAAAAAACTTTAACGGTCAACAACGAAAATGGCGGAGATGGAAAAGTTTTCCGTCTGCTGACAGTTTTGCGGTTACCTGTTGAGGGGTGGTGGGGAAAATGGCGGGAAAACCAAGGGAAATGTTTGGAAACTGGGTGGGAGTTGTGAGGCCATTGTGCCGCTATATTGGAAAAGTTTTTTTTTGTGTCTGCCCACTTAAATGTTACAAATCAAATGGCAACTAAACGAGCAGAGAAAAATGCGGGGTGAAAATGGGGATGCGGTTTTTCTGGTTTCGATTGCACAATGATCTTTTTCGAGCAAGTGGCCAGCGGAAATAACAAACAAAAAGAGGCCAAAGGTGGCGCTGTTTTTTTCAGACCTTCTCTTTTTCCACAGAAAGAAATTAGCTTAGAAAATATGAACAATTTTCTAAATGTTCACCTTAAAATCAAATGTGGGTCACCTTACTTAAGGCGGACCTAATCAAAATTTGTATAGGACAAAAGGCAACATAACTAGTTTTTATTTAGTATTTATTTAAATTAAAATCATTGACAGAAATATTATTTATAAATAAAAAAAAGAATTTATTATTTTTGAAAAGTTCTTTACGTAATATATGTTTTAATCTTTGGAATTTCTTGTATTATTTTTATAAAATATTTTTTGAGTATTATGAACAGAAATAGTAAATATCCTTATAAAGAGGACCTTTATATTCTTCATATTAAGTTTTTCTCTGCATATTGCAATTTCTGCTTTTAGTTCTGGTCCTCTGACTTGGCGCCACACAATTTTGTGGCCACATTGATGTCGCCCACGAAATGCTAAAGTTTTACTTTCTTCGCCCCCTTTTCTCTGCCCAACTACTGACCCCTTTATCACCCCCATTTCCCACCCCTTGCATTTATTTTCCAGCCCTTTTTTAACCACACTCCATCGCTCTTACCAACAAACACTTTGCAGCTTTCAAAACATTGTAGTTCTATGCATATTAACATTTCGCATACGACATGAAGTTCATAAGTTGGGGGAGTAAAAGATATTAGGGAAATGGGCAGGGGAAAAGCTGCGGAAAAGCGGGAGAATTGGGGAGAAGGGAAAGATTGAAAGATTGAAAAGAGATGAACTTAGAGCCAATTCTCAACTAGGTGATGTCCAATCAAGCTGATTGAACTTTCGATTATGTACATATGTTAAAGGGGTTAAAATGTGAGTGGTCTAAACTTTTTCGGGGGACACAAAAGTTTTTGACAAAGCGTTGCCTGGAGAAACCCTCAATTTTATTTTGTGTGATATTGTGAAATCAACGCTAGCCGCCTTAAATTATGTGAAATATGAAACCAAAACTATTTTGCCAAAAGTAAAAGTATTGTTTGCGGTGGTTTCGCCATTTGTGGGTTTATTTTTACAACGCAATAAGGAGTCACTTAAAAAATAAAAATTAATATCAAAAAAATTGTAATATCAATAGGCATTTTAGGTATTTTAACTTAATTTTAATAAAATAGTTTTTAAAACATTACCAAACATTCAAAATAAAACCTAATAATTAAACAGATTTTATTGTCTAAGCTAATTTAATAAAAAATATTTAATATTATTGTTCTTAAATATTTTTTGTGTAGTTAAAACTAAAGCAAGTTTTGTTGCGCCTAAAAAGTAGGTGCGTGAAATTTAAGACTGTTTAAAAGGCATTCAAATATTTTAAAAATGTATAATATTATTAGCATTAATGTTAGACGTTTTTTTATTATATCATAAGACCTTCAAGTTGTTAAAGCCTTAAATTAAAAAATGTTCACAGCTTGCACCAACGTTAAAAAATAACCCATTCATTTAATATATTGTGTTTGTTTAATTAAAACAAGTTTAGGGTCGCCGAAAAAATATATGCGTAATTTATAAATCAGTTTAAAGCTAAATAACATAAATAAATATAATGGAAATACATGATAATAAATTATTGTGTTAATTCTTACAGTGCAGATGTCTCCCTGCTGAGTGTTTTCACCTTTCCGAGTTCGTGGGCCTTGGGCTCAACTTGTCAACGCATATACATTTTCCAACGCACTAGAAAATGGTGAAAATTGCGCCGGACGGCGGTGGGTGGAGTGGGTGGTAAGGAAGTGGGTGTGGTGATGGAAAATGGGTGGCGTGGGGTAGGCGTTACACCTACACACTCGCACACTGAGCAGCTGCAAAAACACAAGTCGAAAGTTGGCGCTCTTTTCTTGGCAACCCAGGCAAACCCCTCCCTCTACACAAGCCCCCGGAAATGCCGCACCTGACTGAGGCCCCTACCCCTAACCCCACCACAGACTCATCTGTCTTTTTGGTTCAACGTAACTCAGCACAGTGACCTAAAAGAAACAGCGTGTATTTTGTATTTATATATTATATAAATATATAAATATATATATATATATTTAAGCTAGAACTGTAAGCAAAAATTAAATAAGATAAATAACACATAAGTCAGTATAGATCGAAGAAATATTTACAACTTAACAATAACATATTAATATTATTACATATGAAACATATAAACGAACAGAAAGAAAACAATTAACAATTCGAACAAGCAAATCGTATTATTAAAATCCTAAAATATTTATTATATTCTATGAATTCATTTTAAGCAATGCGCTTATCAAACAATAAAATCTGATATTTTTGAAAGGAAAAAAAATATATGAATACTTTTTAAGTAAATTAATTAAAACCTTTTTAATAATACGTAATTAATTGAAATCACTCATGTATATATTTTATTTATTTATTTAACAAAATTATAAAGTCATATAAGTTGTTAATATAGCATCACTTTGAGATAAAAGCATAACTTTAAAAGTTAAAACGTATTCCGGCGACCCGGAAAATAATGAAAATTAAGAGTATATTTTGGCAGTAATTTTTTTGGCCCACTGTGCCCCCGAGTGTTTGTTTTCAATTTCAATTTTACAATAAGCGAGGCGAGGTGAAGCGAGGCCAAAACGAGCCGCCATCCTGGTCTAGGCCAAATGGCCAGCTTTGCGGATATATGTGCTATATATAAGTCAAGCCCGACTGTATATATATATACATATATATTTATATATATATATAATGAGTAACGGCACAATTTCACACTCCCTTTCATCGGAAAATTACAGGAGAGGCAACGATTTTCCGGCTTTTGTTTTGGCTGAAAGCTTTTTAATAAGGCATGGCCCATGTCTCCCCCATTGCAGATAATATTGCCCATATTTTGTATATAGCAATTGGATTTGTAGATACGTTGGGATGGCTTACATACGACCTTTTTAATTTGTTCCCCTTGTTTTTACACACAAGACACGTTATCATTATGGCCCTGCAATCACCCATTGCCACTTTTATCCTGGTCGAATTGAAGATAGCAGAAGTAAGGAACCAATGACCCATTTGGGTCATCAATAAAAACGAACAGAGAATCGTGGAGGGAAAAAGTTAAAGAGACGAACAAATACACCCATATGAGGACACAATTAAATGTCTCTTATTTGCTCCGACTAAATTGTTCTGGTCTGTTATTTACTCAATGCCGAAGATAAACTTTAAGAACAAAATACACAAGGCGATGGATATTTTTTTGGGTTAAGGTTATGGCAATATAAAGCGTAATTTTATATCAAAGCAAATTAAAAGAGTCAACATCAAAGAAACAAAATGAAAAGTATTCGATGGAAAGCCAAATAAAGTTAAGAGCATATGGTGGCCATATTATGAAATGGCCAAAAATATTCAGTTTTCCTTAATGCATTGCTCTAAATATTGTGTTTTCTAATATTAAACTTATTTTCTTATTTAAATAAACATCTATCTTTTTTATATCAATCCTTTTGATTGGTTAAATTAATTTAATTACCTTTCTGTTAGCCATCTTCATAAAGATTTTATATTTATAAACTGTTTTCCCAGCTTTGAAAGAATTTTTCATTCATCATGGAATCACCTTGAATGAATCACACACAAAATGAATAAATCAGTGGACTTGAACTTATTTATCCAATTATGATAAACAGCCAAAAAAACATTAAACGAAGCTTAAAAAATAAATGAAGGAAGTTTCTTATTGAAATGCAAAAATCAAAAAGATTCCAAGACCTTTGGACAGGCGAATAAGAAGGCAAATAATTTCCGCTGCTCCAAAGGGAAGTGCCCCCTGACCTTCGAGCCCCACAATCGCCGTGCTCCATAACCCCAGATACCCAGATTCAGGACCTCCTCAAAATAGCCCCTATAACATCCCCGGGCAGACAGGACAGAACCGTTTCCGTTTTCCGTTTCCTGTGCAAATATGCGAACTGGGAATGGACAAATACAGGGGCGAAGGGCAAAAGGATTGCAAAAAATCAACGAACGTTTAGCGACCGGAAGCGAAGACTTGAATACCTTGGCTAATGGGTTCTTTAAAAGACTGAATATTTTTCTCAGATTTGATTTTAACATTTTCCATGTTGCTTATGATTTTATTAACCTATTTTGTAAAATGTATCTTTATATAATTTTACTTAAATTACTAGGGCTTTGAAATCACATGAAATGTCATCTTAGGTGTCTTAAAGTATGCAATGAATAAGGATAGTTGCCTTTTTGAATGAAATCATCTTACTTCTGAGTTTAAATTATATTGGTATTTACATTTATACACCTAAAATGTTATTTTTACTTGATTGCCAACATTTGATTAAAATGTTGTGTCGTTTCTTAGCTAAATATTTCATTTGCTTTCAAAATTGTTGAAGTTTTGGTTTTGGGTTAATAGAAATGAATAATTTGCATCACCAAAAATCCATGGACTTCCTTTTAGTCTAGCCAATATCCCCGTATTCCAGGGTATCAAAACATGCGGGCGGCTTCTCGCATTGGTGGCCTAAGTTGACATGATTTGAGCCGGGTTCAGTTACGGTTAAAAACCGGTCTAGGCGGCTTATTGGTCAAAGCTTGTCGATGATGTCGATGGCGTTCATGTGGAATGTTCATGTTCGAGTTCCCTTTCCGTTTTCATCATTTTTTTTTTCTGTCTGTCTGCGTGGGCTTTCTTTTTTCATGTCACTACAAATGCTTTCGCAATGTCAGACAGAAGGTCTCCACTTCTCTTCTCATCACTTCACCGGCCCTTGTGTATACAAAGGCGGAAAATCTCTTTTTTTTGGAGTTACAGCAATCATCGAGGACATGACACGAACAGGATCAGGGTCAAACGTCACATTTTTGAGGTATTTTACAATATTTACCGTATTTGTTATTTATCCACAAATGTGATTAAATAGTTTTCAGCTCAAATAAAAAAAGGTTGTATTAATCCTGTACCTTGTATTTTTTAAAAAGGATAAAAGAAACAGACTAAAATAGGTTGTATTACTTATTTGTTGAATATAATTACTCGTTGGGCCAACCAAGTATTTTTTTTTATTATTAATAAAATGAAATGGTTATGTTCGTTTAAATTCGTGTGATTTTTAGTGGATTATTATTGCCATTAATTGCAAATATAAAAAATTTAACTTAATTTTATTTTAGTAATTGTTTTATTTATATGATGATAAGAATTCGAATTTTTTATTCCATTTATTAATAAAATACTAATTTTGTTGGCCTTATCTTGTAATATTTCAAATAAAACATTAAAAGATTTTCTAATTTTCTGGGTTATGTGCAACATTTTCGAAGAGTAAGCGTTGCATCGGTGTGTTTAAATCCAGTACATTTAGGACATTTCCCATTTTCCCCAAGCGCTTTTCCCGCTGCCCCCACCCATCTCGGTTTTCCCGTCTTTTATGGCCTCGTAAACAGCACATAACACTAAAGAGCCTGCTGAGGGCGGGTTCTAGGCCAACAAAGAGAAACATACACAAAATATAGAAAAATAAGAAGTTCTGTTCCGGGAAACTGGGCGGAATGTGTGCGTGTGTGAATAAAATAGTTTTCGAGTATCCATTTGCATATTTAAACGGATGAACTAAATGGCTTTCCCGCACAGCCCTACAACTTCATTCGCATTTTCCCTTCTTGTTGCTAATGGCTTTCCTTTATCCAAATTTCCCCTCAGCCACTTGTCGCACAAGCCTAGTATTTGTATTTAATTTTTCATGCGCTTTCATTAAATACTGTAGAAATATAGTAGAGAAACGAAGCTGCAGCCGCTGTTGTCCTGCCAAAGTCCAAAAGGATGAAACTCTACCAACATCAACAAGTTTGGTCCCTTCGGTGGCCAAGTTTATTTAGGAAAATTCCTTTATCCGAAATCCAAGGAGGGAACGCTTTTGGTTTAGATCGGGGAATTCCACAGCCAAACGCACACAAACACCCTGATTTCCATATATATCAGAATACATGTATTTATACATTGGGTTTTTAATTAAAGTGAATCCCTGTCCGCCTTCAATGAGTTATATATATATGTATCTATGAAACGGGTATCCTCGCCAGACAGCTTTGAATATTTTTAACATTTTATATTAGTATCCGTTCAAAGAATGCCAGCTGAGTTCTTTCGCTGTTGGTTATAAATGTGGATTTCTTTCATTCCTTCTATTTATATTCCGTAATCCGCAATGAAAGGTTTTGACCCTGGCATTGGATTTATTGTGTGTGTGTGTGTTCTTTGCTGAAAGGAGACTTCGCCAGGGGAAAATGTGGAAATATCTAAATATTTTCACTACTTATCATTGCGTCATAACGAAATTAAAGGATTGAACACTTAAAAAAAATTTTAAATAGGAATTCTTCTATTTTATTTTATATCTATCAAATGTTAAATACAAATATTAAACTTTATGCCTTTTCACAACTTATCGCTGCGTCATAACTGAACTAAAAGATTGTAGAGTTAAAAAAATAATAAATTAAATTGGATTGCTTCCAATATATTTAAAAATTAAATACAATTATAAAACTGTATCTTTTATCTAAGGCCAGGGGAAAGTGTGGAAATATCTAAACATTTTTACAACATAATACTGCGTCAAAATCCCACTAAAATATTATTAAAAAGATGAGATTTCTTCTTATAAAATACATACGATTTTAAAACGTTATTACCTTTAATAGTTTAAATTTTCAATTGTGTATATAGGTGCAACGATCCACCTTTTATTGCTGAAATGGAATTTGGCTGAAATTAAAACTCGAGTAAACGCAATTTGGTTTTAATGTTGACATAAATGAGGCAACGCTCGTTGAACTGCCCAACTATTTGAACAGCTTTTGGCTCGAACTGGAAAAAGTATTAAAAAGCCAAAAACAACGCTGTAAAGTTGCACGAAAAATGTGGCGAAAATTTATGGTTGCGAAATGTTGATGGATGTTGGGTTTTTGGGGGCGGAAAACATGGCGGAAGGTCACCATTTCATATGCAATTCCTGTGTTGATTGCAATTTCTGCGGTCGGGCCAAATGTAATTTGTTTTGATATTTCTATTTGACGGATGTCAGGATGTCTCTCCAAAAAGCTGCTTGTTATGACGCCTAAAATCTAGGACTTAACTGGTTGGATTTTGGGTCAAAGCCCTTGATAATGCTAAACATTAGTTGTGTTCCGTTTAGCATCATATTTCCACATTTTTTTTATTATTTTTAAATAAGAACAAGTGTTTATAATTGCCATTTGATACTGACTTGCACTTTGGCTATTTTAATTTATTTATTTATTTTTAAAAGTCATGGCTAGCTATCGCGTATCTGTAAACATGGATGTTAGATAAATATAAATTTTATATATTGAGTACATTTTTCCATTATGTTAACATCTTAAATGATATGGTTATATGTGATATGGATATATGGGCTTATTTGTCGATTCGTATTATTATTATTTAATTTAAAATAACTATTTATAATGACCATTTGATATTTACACTAATTAATGTCAAAATAATGCAAAGACCGTAATATTTCGTTTTCGGTAAATAATAACGGTAGTAAATTAAAATGCAACATTTTGTTAATATTTCTGTAATTGGTTTTAAGTTTTCCCGAAGTGAGCTTCCTTTATAGTTTCCCTTGGGTTTCAAATTTTATTTTTAATGTTCCTGGTTAGTTTACCGAAATTTAAAAGAGTTTGATATGAATATGTGAGTTTATTTTGTAATTTTTATTAAATGTAAAATTTGTTTGAAAAAGAGAGCTCGAAAAAACCCAAGTCCTTAACACACTGATGCCCACCATTTTTTGACCTTGTTATCGAATAAGGCTCAAGGGTTCAACGTCATTCGGGCATGATTAAATGAAAATATCAGCTTACACCGTCTCCCGATTTCAGAGCAGGGGCTCCAGGTTGTCGACCATTGTCATTTATTGTGATTACATGGTGTCCCACTCTAATGATGTCGGCATGTGGCGTCTGTATGCCCCTCTCTTTCTGCCGACCTCCCTCCCTCTCTTTCTCGCACTGATGCAGGTCGCAGGTGTCAATGGACCCTTTGGCCAAATTCTCTCATATTCTCCCAGATAAACATACAAACAAAGATTCCAAGGGGTTGTCAGAGATTAAAGTTTGCATTTTGTACCCAAATGAAAGATATTTTAAGTAGTGTCTTGATAACATTTTTAATTTCTTCATGATTTATTTTAAAAAGTCTCCATTTATTTGATATTTTTGAAAAAGTTATAAATAATTTAAAAACAAAAGTTTGCATTAAAAATTTTGTAGTATAATTTTTTTATTCATTAATTATAATTATAATATACATTATAATTATAAACAAAATTAAAAAACAGATTGTATTTTGTTTTAACCCTTTTTTCTTCCCATATTTTGCTATTGAGAGATACAAAAATTTATGTTTGTATATAAATTAGGGTATTTCTTGTCCGTAGCCTGAATCTAATGCTATCTGCTTATTTTTATGATATTTTTTCATGGGTCTCAGGTCCGCTTTATTGGCCCTCTCTTTCTGCCGCCCACCCACCGTCTCTTTCTAACTTTGCGCCCTTCTTCGCAGTTAGGAACATTAATTTAATCGGCATGTCATTTCATGTTCAAAGTTTTACACCTTTGCGACAGGAGGCAGGATAACCATAAAATGCCTCTTGGCTTTGTCCCACATCTCAACCAGGATTTTCCCCATTTTCCCGTTGCCTGATTTTCCTGCTTTTCCCGCTTAATTCCCTTTGTTTTTCACCGGGTTAAATGTGCTGGGAGGGGGGGACAAGAATGGAATCCAAAGAAGTCTTACCAGAAAAATTAGTTTAGTTTCCCGCACTCAGCCTTTAATTCGAATTCCGAGTTTCCAGGCACCAAATGAGAAACGTGTATCTGTAATCAAAAAACGAACAATTTCCACAATTATAAGCTAGTTATTTATTCATAAACGCGGCCAATTAAGCATTTACCAGATCGAAGATGAATTCTGTGAAAAATTGATTTCCATTTGGCAACGCGTAGCATTTGCCAATCATAATTGATGGTGGAAAATGGGTGAAAACCATCAATAGTTTGGTGGTAACGGTGGTGAATGTGGAAATGGAAAAAGGGCGGTGGAAAATGGAGTCTGGTAAATGAGTAATGGCCCTGTTTAAATACCAAATCGAATGTGGACAAACATGTGGGTATAGGTTCACTAAATGAACCTCGCAAATTGTGGTGCTAAAAAGGGAATATTGCTATAAATTACAAAAACTCTTTAAAGATATTTTCGCTGTGAATACTTAACCCCATATTTCAAGTAACTATTATACAACATCTTGTTGTTGCCCTTTAGATTTTACATTGCAACCGAATGGATAAATATAAGTAAATTCTTCCCCAGAATAAAAACAAATCACAATTAAGCAGCGAGTTTAATCTTATTTATGTTTTACGATTTTCGGCATAAAAATTCGTATACTCATTTTTGGTTTATCACATTCTCAGTCTTTTTCTCGGGGGCAATATTATCGTTAACATTTTCCTTGACTTTGTTTGTCGTTGCTTGATTTTTATGAGTTTTATTATCCAAAGGCACATGGATGTTGTTTTTCCCGCCCATTGTTTGTTACTTTGTTGTTGTTGTTGTTATTGCTGCTGTTGGCAGCTTGTTGTTTATGTTGTTTTCGCTTATGTTTTTATTGACAGTTATGACAGCCATTTGTGCTCGTTGTCATTGCAGTTTTCTTTGAAATTGGCCGACCGAAAAGTGCGGGAAATTCATTTCGATTTTCTTCGTTTCAATGGAAACGAACCGTATTCGTGTCATACCCTTTCAATAAAAATTAAGCAATATTGTTCAATGAATTGGCATTATCAAAACGTTGATGGGTGCACTTTTATTCGTAAAAAAATGGCTGCTTTGTAAACTGCTAAAATTACATTCCACATTCTTTAATACATGTAAATAAATTTGTATTATTTAATTGAAAATATTATTTTTATATTTTAAAATTTATTGTGCATACTATTATTTTGAAAACTGTAAATTTAAGTAGCTCTTTTATAATCATGCAATAATTAAGCGGAAAATTCACAAAGACTTGAGTTGAAAGTCATCAGTAGTTTGGTTGCCAAGAAGTCCGATTTGTCTCTATGGTTTTGCTATTAAAATTAATACGCAATAATATCAAATATTATTATGAAATTCTCAAATGCGTGGGTGTGTGGATTTGAGCGAAAATAAGCCACAATTAACTGATGTTGCTGCCTTTGTGGCCATGTGGGTGTGCATGCATACATATATCTTCATGTATTGCAACAATCTTGGCCGCATTTTGTGGCTATGGCAACGGTTGTGCAGCTCATTAGAATAGAGAGAGAGTGGGTGGCTGCAACCGCAAAATTTCATCAACAGATGCAAATGAAATGGCAATTTGTTGCGTATTCGCGCAGCTATGGTTAAAATAATAGTAACAAGACGGTGCTATTACCATATCTAGTGGTTTGAAATCACTAAGAATGGTGCCTACAAGTATGCAACACATTTTTATGCTTTAATTAAAAATGACTCAGATTATTCTTTCGCTGTTTACTTTTAGACACCTATGAAATGGATAATAAATCATATTAACCATACGCCTTTTTTAAATTTTAAAATAAAAAAGGCTTAATATATCACTTTTTGATAAACAATGTACCATACTCTGGATTTTTACATTTTTTAAAAATTAAAAAAATTAACCTAATGATCTGTTTAATATTTAAAAGTATATTTTGAACCAACAAAATTATTTGCTTACAAGTTTTTAAAAAGCATAGACCACTATTTAATTGTGTACAATTTTATATGTTTTCTTGGGATTTTGATGCGTTTTTGATGGCGTATCTGGTAAGTCGTTAATTCAATTAGGCGGCAAATTCATAATGTACAATCCCCGACTTAAGCAAAAGCCACTCAAACAAAACGAACGAACGAGCTATGGGGAAAGTTGTCTAAGCCAAATATGCGCAGAATTGCCTAAAAATGTGTGTTTTGGCCATGTCCGTCGAATGACTTGCACACGTCTTTCTGTGAATTATCCCATATCCTGGCACAGGACCCCCTCATGATTAGAATAAAGTGTGGCAGCTGTGAGATATGAGTGCACGTACAAGTTGAGTCCGAGCAAGCAGGACAATAATGAAGGGCGCATAAAGTGCAGGGGCGTGGCAGCTGCCGCACACACGCTTTTACACAGTCAGAAAATTTAAAAAAAAAATTAAGCATATAATTAAATTGGTTTATAAAAAGCCAACAAATTTTTTAAGATGTGCCACAACGTTGTCTTAAAATTAACCAACATTAAAAGACAATTATAAATAATACTGAAATGGAAGCCCAAGTTATACTACATCTTTTATAGGCTCTAAAAGTGTAGTGTAAAATATTTAGAGCAAAAAAACTTGGACAAAATGTTTTACTGGACCTTGAATATGCAAACAATGATTTACAAAAACCAATCTTGTTTTCCGTGTACCCAAGTTTTTATGCCAGTCACCCCGACCCCAATTTTTCTCCCTCCTTCCAGCTCTAATATTATTAAAATTTCTCGGTCTTTGTTTGCTCACTTGCAAGTTGCTCCCATTGATAACGCTTTTAGACCCCATCGTTCCGGCTTACTTTAACCTTCTGGCCCACTTTGTGAGTATGTTTTGGGGAAGCTTTCAATATATTTAACAAAATATTTACGCTTGACGGTAAAGTGACAAAATGCAATTGCCCATACAAATGTTGCCCAAGAGGGAAAAAGTCAAAACACGACGCACACACATAAATGGCGAAGGCAAAAATGTTTTCTTTAAAAAGTAATTTTTGTTTTAGTTGCATTCGATTTTAAATGGAAACTCCATAAAAGAGAATTTGTTATTTCCAATTTCGTAGTACTTACATTCATTCATCACTGTAATATAACAATGCCAACATTTACTATATCAACGTTCATTGCCGAAATATATTTATTATAAATGTTCTAATTATTAGTTTTGCATATAAGATTTTTCATTTTCACGAAATAATTTGAAAAGTGCATGGGCACTTAATCGGATTTTATTCTCTCTTCCCTGCAACTAAAATTCAATTTTCTCTGAGGTGCTTTTCAGGTTTTATGGCACTAACTAACAAAGGTAACAAAATATTTCTGGCCATGTCATCAGAAAATAGAGAAAATCAGGCCCTTCATCGGCTGTTTCATTATTTTTTATGATCTTACATTTCGAACACAGTGTGTAGTCGGTAGTCTGGACTAATCGAATCAGTCGAACCCCTCTATACATATATATATATATTTGAATAATCAGAGCGACTACTCATGCCCTTTCTCCATATTTTTCTGATGAGCTGAGGGAGAGCAGATATAAATTGGCCGCATGTGTCACAGCTAGTGTTGTCAGCTTAATATATTTAAAAATATGTAGGATTTGTATGGAAAATAACACTATCAAATATTATTGTTTCATAATTTGTATACCCTTGCAGAGGGTATAATGATTTCAGTTAGAAGTTTGCAACGTAGTGAACAACATTTTTTTAAAATTATAGTTTTAATGTTTCTTGACATATTCACTTCTTATCTTGGGAATATCATTTTTATAATATTTCAGTCGAACGATATTATCATATATCTGCCGTAGGAATGATCGGATAAATATTGTCAAAATAATGCAAAGACCGTTATATTTCGTTTTCGGTAAAAATATACGCTAGTAAATTGAAATAGAACATTTTCTTAATATTTCTGTAATTAGTTTTTAGTTTTCGTAAAATCTGAAGCTCTGTACGTACAATGCTCCCACGGGAACGATCTGCAAGGGTATAATAGCTTCGGTTTGTCGAAGTTAGTTTCTTTTCTTGTTCAAAATGAGAATTTATTGGGTTCCTAGGCTTGAAATCATTTGTATCGATATATATCGGTAGGTGATTGGAGGCAGTTCTGTTGGAATAAGGACAAATTGGCACCACTGGTCGCATTCGCATTTCGATTCGATTCGCCTTTTTCGCTTCGAGTGGCATTTGAGCCACTCAAGTGGGATGGTCGGGGGACCCCGTATATGTGTGTGGAAAATGAGTTGGACCCAGATCCCCGGGGCTATCCCCTAAACCCCCAACCCCCAGGCCTAAATGACACATAGAAGTGCGAAAATCCTGTCCGAAGGCAAATGAGCAATCGATAGGGGTGGGAAAAAGTGCTTCAATTGAATATGAATTGACTGTCGGATTAATATCGTTTAAGCCCCCTGCTTTAATTTGTCGCAACAAACTAAGCGAAAATGGAATGTAAATTGCCTTGACAAAGGACAATTTCTCTATTCTAGTTTAGTGTTCCTTGGCCCGTTTTTATGGCCTTCAATATGCGAACATAACCATAAAATACATATATCCAACCCAAACCCCAAACCCGGACCCAAACCCCAAACTACAAAGCCAATAGAAACAAAGGAGGGTTTTGATATGTGGAGAGCATACATATGTGCCGCTAATGCCCCGCAAACGATGACGCGGGGATAAGAAAAGTCAACAGAAGTTCTCCCGGGAGTCGACTCGCCCGATGACCTCCAAGCGATAAAGTTGAGTTTAATGGAAATCGAAAAATGTGCAAACAGCAAAAGGGGGTAATCGGACGCTTTTCGTAGGACTAAAGTTTAATGTTTTGCCCGAAATTGCAAATTAAATGACAATATTGACGTACTAATTATTTTGAGGAATTGAAAATCGCTAAAAGTTTCAGAACATTTTGGAACTAATGTGCTTAAATAATTGTAAATCGTTGTAACTTTTTAAATTCCATATAATAATAAATCTTAAATGCATAAACTCATTTCGGAAATAGTACAGATAAGTTTTAGTTTATTTAATCAAAATAAAACTAATAACAATATTATTAAATAGTTAAGAAAGTGTCTTTAAAATATAGAATTTTAATGCTTGGTTTTTGAGTACTTTTTGTTCAACGACTTCATAACTTTTATTTAGTCCTATATACCCATTCCATTAACCCACGGTCTATCTTGGCGGGCATAAAGACAAAAGCAGACAAGTCTTAAAAATAGAAAATATATTGCCAATGCAGAGGAAAAGTCGGAAAAGCGAATAGAAAGGCGGGGTTAGAAATGAAAGGGGCCGCATTGTTTTGCCGCGATAAAGGAGGATACAAACGGGTGGCTCTCTGACCACAAATAATTACAAAAAAAATTGCAGTAGCCTCTATTATAGGATTTTCCCCGCCCCGGCTTCTGGCATTTTTCGTGAGCCCCTCACAAACGATAAGCCCTGGAAATGAACAAAAATAAAATCAAATAAAATAAAAGCCACCCAAAAACCCAAATGGAAAATTGCCAAAAAGTATAGGAAAAAAGAGAGCAAAAATATGGTCAGACAGGGAGGCGATTTTGATAACCAATTTAGTGATAAAGTTATTCCCAGTTGCGAAACAATTGCAATCTGCGGGAGTTGATAAGCACAAATTCGGGGGCAGAAAATGGGAGCGCCTTTAATATCCATAAATTCAAGTAAGAGCACTGGAAAAACACTCATTAAAATGATTGAGTTGAATGAACTAGAAAATTGTGTTGCTTTCAATGTCCTTTTTTTGTTTGATTTCTTTTTTTGTTTGGCCTTAGTGACTCGGTGAGGAGTCCTTGACTTTGGCCAGCTTCAATTGATTAGCCACTTTGATGGTTTGATTGATGGCCAACTTGCGCAGGACACGTGCTGCCAACACAAACAGCAATTACTTATATAGTTTACTCCATATAGGTATTTTTCCTTTTACTTTATTTTCTTTTTTTTTCACCTTGTTATATTCGTTACTCGTAGAGTAAAAGTGTATATTGCATTCGGGGAAAATAATGTAACATAAAGTATATATATTCTTGATCGGCATCACTAGCCGAGTCGATCCAGCCATGTCTTTCTGCCCGTGTGAACACCGTGATCTCAGAAACTGTAAGAACTAGAGGCTTGAGATTTCAGATTTAGATTCCTTATTTTCCTAAGCAGCTCAAGTTTGTTTCGCGAACATGCCACGCCCCCTCTGACGCCCACAAACCGCCCAAAACTGTGGCTCCTACAGTATTCATGCTACTTTTGTTCAACAATATTTTCCACACAAGAATTGTTTCTATTTAAATATTAGTATTTTTGTATTTTTATTTATTTTCGTTGAAAACAAAAATTTGAATATTTTTAATCTAGATAAAATTGTTTTCCGCTCATCGCATTTAAAACTTTTGATTCACATCAGCAGCAACCAGCTGAGAAAACATTTTTCGGGCTGATTTAAAAGTGATTTTTTCTTTCTGTCCCCCGAACGAGAGGGCGCGAGTAAGGTACTCGACGAAAGTGAATTGCTTACAGCTGCTTAAGCCAACTTAAAGAGTGAAGGACACGCAGGCGGAGGGTCCTTTAACCAGGCTGTGAAGCTCAGTCACAAAGATAAACAGGCAACAAATTAAAATGAATTAAAATTGTGTAAAGTTGTGAGCGAGAGTCTCTCGAGCGCCGAGGATGGTGGGTTAAGCGATGCCATGGCGGCCAGCAAGGCAGCAAGGCAGCAATGGGTTAAGGTCAGGTGGTTGGGGGCCCTTTATATGTATAAATATATAGACTATATAGAGTATATAGCAGCCGGGGCTAACTAAGATTAATGAGCTGGCCACGGACGTCGACAACTTCGAGGCTAATGCCAATAAATGTGAGCAGGCGGCTTTCCCTTTTTTTTTATATTTTAATCCGATGATTTATAAACGCTTTGTGTTCCCTTTTTCTTTTTCAACAAATTCAATCATGGGTAAATGCAGCTCCTTGTGCCCCTCATCCACCGATTTCCCTTGACTAACCGCTGTCAGCAGCAGTTAAGCAATTGAAGCCATATTTAGTTAACATTTTGACTAATGTCCCGGGCCAAAGCCAAAACTTCACTCAACTAACCTCGTGGACTGACTGATGGACTATTTGATCGATGGGTTCCATGAAAATATTCAAACAAAAAAAAAGAATGTATGTGGGTCGACAGCTTGGAGAAAAACAAAAACGGCAGGAGACCGACATTGCTTAACTACAAGTGTTTCCATGAGTAACTGACTCTAATTAAAAAAAACTAACAAATTCTTATAGATAAATATAATGAATACATATAATCATCCCTAAGGATAATATTTTTATTTTAAAAAAATATATTTTTATATATCTCAAAATGAGAATACATATTTTAGAATATTTATGATCAGTTTATTTAATAATACTTCCAAGTTTTAGTGATAATTTTAATGTAATGTATGATCTATCATATTAAAATCTCTCTACTAGCAATATATGTATATTTAATTTAACACTGCAAGTATTTTCATAAACTAATTCTAATCTGAAATAACAAACAAATTCTTAAAGATATATTAAATAATGATAATCATCGCTTAAGATTTTATATCTATTATTTTAAATATATAATACCTATTTCTAAACATTAGAACACTTAAATTTTAATACTGTCTATCCATTTTTAGCATGTTTAAGTTTAGTTAAAAATTTTAATTAAAATGGATCTATCATATTAAAATCCCATCACTAACTAAACATTTTCAATTTAACTACGTCATGACTTTTATCCACCGTTTTTCCTTTTCAGTGGTTTATGACTGTCATTTGGCTGATTATTCAGGTGAGTCCCAGATACTAAGCATTAAAAAACATTGATGATCAGCATTATACTTAATGCAGTGCCACAAAAAAATAAAAAAACCGGGTGGTGAAAATGCATAATAATTTAATATGCTGGGGTCATTTATTCATGGTTTTTTTATATGAAAAGTTGCAAAACTTTTCACGGCTCAGTCCGTCCCTTTCTGGTCAGTGAGTCTGTCTCTTTCTTCGCACTATCGCTGTCGGCGACTCATGAATTTTATTGAGTGAGCTGTGAGGAGAAAAATCCAAAGGACAGCCAGAGATTGTCAATTGTGCAGTCACTTTGTCTTCTGACACTTCCAATGATGGCCACCAAATGCAACTCAATTGTCGTCTCTTTCGCCCGTCGTCGTTTTGTCTCTTTTTGGCCAGATTTTCCACTTAAATTGTTTCGTTTGTTAAGAGAAGCACGCACAGCATTTAATGCGAAAATTCACTGGAATTTTGCACACCCAACGCAAACGGATCAAATACTAGAGGATGAAAAAATGGTGGGGAAAAAGCGGGCGAAACGGGGAAAAGGGGTGGCTAAGTATGCAACATTTGTATGCAATCCTATTTCCCCACAAAAAAAATCTATATAAATGCAGAGGAGAAATATCCATTTGTGAATTGAAGAGGCAAACTGAGGCAAATTGAGTGAGGATTTGAGAGGCAAAATGGTTTGCGGAAATTTTCAGAATGGCAAGTGTTGTAAGAACAGTAGTTGGTTCCGCACTGAATCCCATTATTTTTATGCTTTCAATAAATGCAAAAAATTATGCTTCTCGGAAACAAAAGTGATATCTTTGATTGTTACTTATCAGTTCAATATTTGATATATTCTTTGGTTTTCTTTTTTTATTGGCATTCTGAAAATTAATATAAACCTTATTTATTTATGCATTTATTTATTTATTTGTTGTTTATATTAAATTTCTACAATTTGATTGGCTATTAGTTATATTGTTATTGATTCAGGTGCGAAAGAAAAATGGGGGAAAATAAGTGCCTATTGAACTTTTATCAAAAGCGAAAAGCTTTTAACATTCCGCGCGCATCCTTTGGTAAAATAAATGTTTGCCCCCCATTACAGGAACGCCCCTGCTCCGTGAAGAACCCGTGAAGGATCTGCAGGATGCCACTTCGACGCAGTTGTCAGTCGAAAAGTGAATTTAAGTGACAGCTGTCTGCGGCAACGCTGGAAGGCGGGAAACAGGTGCCACGCCCCCCACGGCCATCACTCGCTGTGTGCTATGTAACCTATATAAGGCACCCCCCATACACTGGTCAAAATATATGGTATCCAAAACAAAACAATACACAAATATTTCATGTTAAATTTAAACACCAATTTTGAATGTATCATTAAGTTGAGTTTTTTCTCATAACTAAACTACAATTTTCCCTAAGTCCACTGAGCCTTATATATTTAAGAAAATTGATCCTTTTGAAACACCATGTTGTTGATTTCAATCAACAACTTTCCTATTAATTTAAACGTTTTTTTTAATTTCTTGAAGATGATACAATAAAATATAATGAGTGTGGTGATTTGTCTTGCAGTGCTTTGCGACAGTCATCCATTCTTTGGCATCTTCAGCGTTGACGCTGCGCGCGTGTGCAAGTCAAATTATGTGGAAATGAATTATGACCCCCTTCTGCCTCCATGGAAAACAGGGTTCTCCCCACCGGGGGCGATGCCAAAAGCCACCGAAAATGCCCGGAAAAGCGTTTATGGCGGAAAAAGCCAAGCAAAGTGGAGCGAAGCCATCACAGCGGGCGATGAGCGGAGCTTGCACTTGGTCTCATTAGCCACCGACACGCAACAGTGGGGCAAAAGTCATTTATTATAATAATAATATATATATTTTAAATAAAAAAGAAAACAAGATACTGTGAATTGAAATTAAATTACAACTTATGGGGTTATTTTAAAAATATTTCGCTATTTCCTTTGAGTTTATTTTGCATTTCAGTTTATCAATATTAAATAATTGAATCTAAAAAAAAAAAAGGAACACAAATGGCATGAAAATGTAAGCATACAAAATTATAAATAAATGCCATGACCTATTTACAACATATAGGAGTAGATAATAAAACAAAAAAGAACGGTCTTATTGTCTTCTAATTCAACATAATATCTTAATGAAATCGCTTTAAGCCGAAATTAAAGCATACATTGGCCAAAAAATTCCAAGAAAAATACAAATTATTTTAAAATTTATATTTTAGAGGCGGTATCTATAGAGAAGTTGTGAACATTTTGGGAGTTTCAACAATAGTTCAAGATGAGGACTATTTTAAAGCAACGCCGTCATGTATTGAGAGTGTGTTTCAGCGAAAATATTTAAGACAAGTCTAATTTTGTAGGCCATATAATTCAAAATGCCAGCAAACATCGGTTTTTTGTTTTAAGCTATACCGCGGATGGTGAAAAAAATCAAATATCTTGGAAAATTATAAATGGTTCGTGGAAATTTCACAAAGTTCAATTTTGTGTTCCTGCGTAATTAAACATATATCAGAATTTACTTGAAATATCTTTTAGTGTTTTATTTAATACCCCCATAGATCTCGAACCACTGTGCCACCTTTTGTTGGCTGTAACAACGAAAACAGATTGCGATGAGGCCAACTCCCGACTATTATTAATACTTTGGCCAACTCCGTCTCCGCAATTTGTAAGCGGCTTTTTCTGTTCGCTCCGTTTCATTTTCATTTTGCACATTTACACGTTGCGCATACGCCGCGTGGCCTGCATGATTTATACCCCCAATTATCAGCCGCGTATAAATATGCGTATGTATGGAGTTATTGTTATGCTGCAAAATGCGAAATCTAATTAAGCAGAAAAATAAAATAGCCAAACAAACAGAACAGAGGGCAGCTGGGAAAAATAAAGAAGATCGACAGAAACAAAACATTGTTCTTTCATGAAATGCGAAATGGGAGCATCAGAATCAGCAAAAAAAAAAAAACGGAAAATCGTTTGGCTCAACCATGCAAAAAGTTGAAAATTTCAACTCGTTTTCGGTGGGAAAAAGAGGGAGCAGTACCAAAGGGCCACTATCAGTGCATAAAAATATATTCGGGGGGAGCTGGGAATCTGCACGTAAACTGTGTACAGAACAGCATCAACAGCAGCAACAGTCGGGCAAAGTTTTCCATATCAAAGTTTGTAGTCGGAAAAGCTCGAGGAAAATCGCTGGGCTGGGTCTGGGGAATTTTCAATGTGTTTTCGCCTTTTTTTCTAGCTTGTCGTTCTGTCTGTCGAAAATAACACTGAATAAGTTAGTTAGGAAAGATTTGGGAGTGATTTTATCCGGGGTAGCAGCTCAAATGTAATTGACACTCTGATATTTTTGGTTCCCTTAAATTTTCTAAGATAACAAAATTATAAAAAAATAAATTGTTTATGTTATTACAGGCAATACTGCACTATATATTTTATTTTATTGTTTGGAACTTATTTTTATAAAATAATATCTTGGAAAAGGTTGTTCAGCACTTAAATAATATTTTTAACTTAAGTTTATTTGCTTGTCAAACGTTGTAAACCCTTCATGAGCTATCTAAAACCCTTGAGGAAAATAAAAATGGCGCACAAGCTTTCAACGCAAAATGTCAATAAAACAATTTACACCTGAAGCTGGTCATATAGGGGGTTCACAAGTTTCCTTTTTGTTGCCCCTTATATTTTTTCCTCCGTTTGCTGTCAAGTTAAAAGCAAGCCGCAGGCTAACAAATAAAATCAAACAGAAAAGAAATGAAAACTCGGTTGTCAAGCTAATTTGTATCAACAAAAAGGTGCGAGGGGGTTGTCGGAGGCTAAGCGTCCCCCAAAACCACCCACTTGAACACCGAGCTGCACTCCTTCACACTCCAGGGAATCCAGGGAGTGCAAGGATCTCACGCTCGAAGGCGATTTCTGAGTGGCGTTTTAGTCTGTTGTGGTTTTTATAACCGGCAACAAGGTGTTACACATGTCACCGTCTGTTCGGGGTCTACACTCGCGGGCACAATGTCAATGACATTTTCTTTTCAAAAATATTACTTTGCGTTCCCTATATAATATAATATATATAATAAAAACAGTTTTGGATGATTAATTAAAATTGTAAGTAATAAACAATGAAGAGAATATAAACAGAAGCATATATATCTTTATTTTTAAGACAAATATTTATTCTTGCTTGTCCTCGATAAATATTATAAAAAATACTTATACTTTTTTTACACTTCAGATTAAAAAAAAATTAAAAAACCATCTTTAAGCAATTTTTATTTACAAGTTCTCAAGATACCTAATATTACAAAAGATTTATAATCGTTTGTATGTTGTTAAAACCTAACAATATATGGTTTTTCTTAACCTTGGCCTGGCTGTACTTGAGACAACTGTGTGTCTACGTATCCTGTCTATATTTAATGGCAGCTTGCTTCTGTGTCATTCGAGTAACTTTGTCCTCGCCACCGATGTCGCCCCCTTTTCCGCTTTTCCCCGGCTTTTCCGAAACTTGTTTCATTTTCCACATACTTGGACGCATGTGAGTGTGTCGTATCTCGTTTCACGGCGCACAGAGCATGAAAAGCCCCTTGCCGCCATCATCATCATCAATCCCAAACCGCTTCCCTTCATCTGCCACCGAAAATACCAAAAAAAATATATATATTTAGTTGGTCGAATTAAAGTGTCTTGCAAATATTTGTAGCAAAAAATTGTTCACTTTATCGTTAAACTGGCAAACGATCAGGTGCCATCGTCCATCGTCACGTAGCTCAATCAATGCGAAACCGAAAAAAAAACCCATTCGCACAAAAAATTCCGACTCCTCTGGCGTTTTTTGGACTACAAAATGAAGTTGGCAAAGTTTTGGCAAAAAAGAAAACACTGAAAATAGAGCCAGTAAAAGTGCCAGCATAACCCATAACCAGTTCCACAATTTTATTCAGAACCAAGTTTTAGTTTAGTTATTTGAAATGGCTTTTTATTAAACTTACCAAAGTTCAGCCAACAAATTTAAAATCGAGTATTTATTTTAAAAAATAGAGCATGACTAATTTTGGATAATATCTTAAATATATTATTCTTCAAATAGTAATATTTAGTATGGAAAGTATTTTTAGGAAAATACCTTTTTACCCAAAAGACAAACATATGTTTATAAATGTATTTTGGCTTAAGCAAAACTTAAGCTCAACAAATATTTGTGCCTTAAATTGCCAGGAATTAAAGATTTAAAGTGTTTGCTGTGCTGGTCGTAATCAAATTGGGATCAGGAAACTTAATTTACTCTTTAATTCAGTTGGGCAAGTCAGACTTCTTGGCATATTTGCTGTGTCTCCCAGGAGGTGGAAATTGATGGGGGAAATGCCGCATAGGTGGCTGAAGACTGCAGGAAAATGGCAGCATATACAAATATTTGCCAAGTTGAGAGGGCCATGAAGTTCGACCCGGATCGCTGGGATTTCCACTCCTGACCAGGCGCCATAAAAACATAATCCACATAAAGCTTTTAACGTTACCTAACAATGACAGTACAATGCGCTTAAGCTGCGAGAAGGTGGAAAAAAAACGGGGCTTATATAAGGCTAACAAGAAACACACTCTGACCTTTATTAAAAAAAATACAAGAGACACATGACCACAAAATTAAACGTATATTTTAACAAATAATCAAGGAAATACACTTTATGCCACAATGACATGAAAATATTTTCAAGCATTTGTTGACTGCAGGCAATCAAAGCTTTTAATTAGAATTTTATTGTTATTTTAAGCATTCAGTTCAGTGAAACTTATAAATGATTGCTCAAACATATAATAGTAATTTATTTTAGGCAAAATCAAGGCCATGCTTTAATTGTTTATATGCAAATTTGTGTGACAAATTAAGACAACAATTTTGAAGTGGCTAAAACAAAAGGGCTTTGAGATGCAAAATAAATACAAATAAAATTGTAATTAGAGGTTTATGACAACAATAATTATTATCATTGCAGAAATACACAAAAATATCCAATTTAAATCTCTTTAAGGTATTCCAATTTATAACAAAGCTTGATTTATTTTTGGTGGGAAAAACTTTTATACTTTTCTTAGGCAAACAAAAAGTCAGAGTTGAAATTGAATTATTTCTTTATTATTTGTGAGCAATTCAAGCGCAGTTTGGCCGCTTCCTTTGCCAGCTTTTTGTTACTACTTTTCTCGTTATGGGCCTGGGAAAAGTGAGAAACGGAAAACGGAAGACGGGAAACGGGAAATGGGAAATGAGATGGGGAAAAGGGCCGTTTGATGAGTGGGAGGGATTAACTTTTGCCTGCCGCAAAACCGGCAAAACCTCAATTATCAACTTACAGCAGACAAAAAGGCGCTTAATTAAGTGAAGCGTCGAACGTGCCCTGCCATTTTCCGTTTTCCCCGTCATGGAAAATGCCTTCGATCAGGGGCAAGTGAGCCCCCCGTCCCCGTCCCCTTCCCCGGCCATCACCAATGGCCCGACCCCCATTTTCCGACCGCCCATGTAATCTTAGACGTGTGTCGTTGTCAGAAGTTTTCTCTTTACGCTTTTCCGCTGAGTCAGCTTCGGAAAATGGCAACGTAATCTATGCACTGCCCAGGGGCGGGGGGGAAAAACAAAAGGGGATTTGGGTTTTTCAGCGCGAACTGAGAACTGTCATTCGCCATTGAGTTTAGTTCTTATTACTGTTATTATAGTTTACACACACGCATTTTCCGAATGACACATTGTTTTATATTCATAGCGAAGCTACAGGGTATCAGCGATCATATTTGTAGGACACACTATTATTTATAAAATGTTTGCGCAACTTGCCTTGGAAATTTTCGTGTTTCACAAGTGGCTCAAAGAAAATGTTTACCTGAAAATATAAAAGAAATGAAGAGTAAATTAAGAATTCATTTAATAATTTATATTTGTTTTATTAATATAAACTAGTTGTATTTGTTTGTTAGTCCGCATCACAATAAAATTATACGTTAAATTTGAATATAAGTTAAATATAAATATATTCACGAAAAGTCGCAGCATTGAATAATATGTATTTTCATTTTCTTTATAATATATGGAAAATAATAAATGGTATTGTTGTAGTACATTCCCGTTTTTATTTATTAGATGTGATATTAATTCTCAGCACTTGGAAACACACAAGAATACGAATTTTTCTGGCATGTTTGCGATTAAAATCTGTTGGTCCTTTTTAGAGTATCTCATGGGTCGATTATTTAAACTGACCCTTGGCCTACTGTCCTCCATTCATTTGTTGTCTGCGCTGTCGCAGCTTCTTTGCCGCTTCTATTTTTTTTATATCGGAATTATGAATTTGAACAAGCTTAAAAAGGGGGGGAGTTGTGGGTGCTCCATAGTTAACTAAACTTGTACAATTTGTTTGGCCCCACCCACCGCACTTGGGGCATTTACGCTTGGCAGTGATCTGCCTTAAGTGCCTTCAAGTGGATTAAAAACATGGCAAATACACAGTCGTGTTTTCCCATCTCCATCTGTGTGCGTATGTGTGTGTGTGTGTGGACTAAATGGAAATGTTTTTCACTTGTTTACCGTTCGGGGAAAGTGCGTACCCTCTTCACTCTCGGTGTATTCCCAGTCGGTAAAGAAAAAAAAAAAGGAAAAAAATATAGTAAGGAAACAGCATTCAAATGCTGCAAAGGACTCGACTACGCTCTGTTACATCATGCATACGCCCCGTATGCCATTCGGTGACCCACATCGGAGTGGAGTCCAACTTCTGGCTAATGTGTGTGGCTTGCATTTCCAGTTGAGCACCGAGTGGTTCATTAAAAGGCATTTCAAACCTATATGGAACTGGAGGTAATACATGTGTGCTTAATCGATGGCGATTAGGAGATTAATGCTTCAACTGGGGTCCCTTTGTCCTGGTTAATGATGGAAAACAGCTCTGAATTAAATTGTAATCACAGTTTAAAATCATTGAATAGTATTCAGATTATGGTTTTTTAAGATAACCAAGCAAACATAGTCTTGGCCTAATAAATAAACAATTAAATATATAAATACAAAAACAAGTAAGTAAATAAGAAAAATTAATAAATAAATAAATAACTAAATAAATAAAAAAATAAATAGGAAGTAAATAAATAAATAAGTGCAAGCAAATAAATATTTATAATTTTTAAATTTTCCAATAAACCAATCTGTTCTTAAATTTAATTCCCCAAACAATGCAAAGTAGAATCCACTTCCGCATGCTCTTTTAAACCCTTCTTTTTTCCCGCTCGGGAAAACCTAATTAAGGCGAAACCCTTTGCTGGAAGGAAGAAAAACAAAGATAAAGTCCTAAAATGATGAAAATGATGAACTTTTGCACAACAGCTGGAAATCCAAACAAAATTATTTTTGGCAATGTTTGCCCAACAAGAACCTCTTAAATTGAGTGGGATGAACGACGAGTTAAGGGTTCATAACTGCAACCAGTAATTACTGGGTATACATATTAAAGCTTCGACCAAGTTAAATCGATTTGTATTTTATATTTAAAATTTCGTCCTGCGACTTTATTACCTGCGCTTTTTATTTAAACATTATTTTAAAATAAAACCTTATATTAACTGGTTCATTCTGGTTCTAATCTACTTTTCTGGGCCACTTTTGAAAATGATTCTATTGACCCCAGGCGTTTTCCGCATTAATTGGCAAAGTTTCTCCAAACAATTCTCGGGGCCATGCAATTATTATTGAAATGCTTTCCTTTTAACGGCACACCCTTCCCCTTTCTTTTGTTCTCCCGGCCAACTGTCTATCCGGGTTTTCCCGACTTCGTTTTCATTTTCCTTTTCATTTGCCGTGCTCTACTTACAGGCAAATTGGCTCAACGGCGGCGTTAACCAAGTGTGATTACATTTTGCTTTTAAGCGTTTTCCCGGCAAAAACTAGAGGGCCCAAAACCACCGCACTTAGCCATGGAATCCAATCAGTTTTTCTTGTTGACAAATGACTTATGGCACGTGCCTATGCCACGCCCCCTCCCGGCACCCGCATTTTTCCGCCCACATCACTGACAAAGAGCATTTGCTACTTTTCACAAAAGTTTCAAATACAATTTTTCCAAAAGCAAGGACGCTGCGCAAAAACTTTCCGCAGGCCATAATCACAGTGAAAAATGAAAAAGAGCAGGTAAAAAAAAAAGAAAAAATTATGAAATATATGAATTTGTATACAAATTAAGTTGATAAAGTTGGCTTAAGCTAAGCACAAGGTCCCCCGGCGTAAAAGCCCCATTCACATTTTTCTATGTAATTTTTCAGCAAAAAATAAATAAATACGTAAACTGTCAGGTGTCGCTTCAGTTTACGGGGGGATCACCGAAAGAAAAAACCAAGAAAAGTTTAAAATAAATCCAGCCAAGTGACCCGCACGCAGCAGTGGAAATTTGTCACCCAAAAAAAAAACACCAGAAAAAAACTGTGAAGAAAATACACAGGGAAAGTCACAAATAAAAACAACGCGTTGGAAGAACAAAAATTGTCGCGACATCGTCTAGTCAAATTGCAAGTGATTTGACTCAGGCACCAGCAGGGAGCAAAGACTTGGGGGGAAAATTCAGGGGGGGGGGGCGTTGGAAAATGGGGTGGAAAATGGGTGGCAAAAGGAGGCGGGACCAGGCGGTGTTGGGTAACACTGACGGCGGGCCATTGACACATGACAATGGAAAATTTGCACGTTCAAAGTTCAAACAAACAAGTCAATTGGCTGGAAACGCTGATGAAAAATAGCCACTTTCCGCTGGCAAAGAAGTCAACGCATTGGAATTGCGTCATAAGCTAAAGTTATAGTTAAAAAAGAATTTATTATAGATTATAGAATATATTATAGATTTTAGTAGTTCAAGTCACGTAAAGCCAGTGTAAACCTTCAAGTAATTCTACTATACATTAAAAATTCAATAAAAGGAATTTTGAAGTAGCATAATTTTAAAAAGGTGTGTTCATGCCATTATTTATAACAAAAATTATATCCAAATAATATAATAATATTTAAATTTAATTTTTATACCATATTTGCTTAGGTGCTATAAAACAGCTTACATTTTGTATTTACAATAAATAATTTACCTCTAAAGAAACTTTAGAAAATTAAAAACAAATGTCTTAATTGTTTACTTACAAATTATTTTTTTATTTTAATTACAAAATTTAAGAATAATTTTAAAGTAGCCTACTTTTAAAAAGTTTGTTTATACCAACATTAAGTCATTGAAAATATTGCAAAATAAAACAATTAAAGTCCTGGTTAAGATATATATAGCCATATTTATTTAGGAGAAGTAGCATTCCTTGATAACTTAAAGCAAAGAAAATATCGCAATATATAAGATTGCAATATAATCAGCTTAATTACCATACTTAAAGGCCATGATCAGGGTAGAAGGTGGTGTGATAAATAACCTACAATTCGGAAAAGCCCACTCCTTTTGATATGGTATTTCCCTCGATTGCCTTTGTTTTTCCGAGAAAATTGAAATTCATACTGCTGCCGAGCTGTGACCAAGTAATCCAGCACTTTAACTTATTTAGCTACCCCCCATTTTTTTGGCATTAGCATTTTCATTGGCTGCAAGTTGGGGAAAACCGAGAATTGCCAGCAACACGCTCCGCACATTGCATATTTTCATAAATTTATTTAAGTGCTGGCCATTTTCCGGGGGTCTTGGGGAAATGTAATGCACTCGGAACAATAAATTTGTCGCAGCTAAGCTAAGTTGCGTGCATTCTGCTCAAATCACAACCAAGGAAAATGCGGAAAATCGGGGAAAACTCCATAGAAAAGCTGCAACAGAAGAAACCAGTTGCCGACTTTTTGGCAAAGTCGTAACAAAAATGCAAACGGATGTCGTCACGTGCAGTTGTGAGAAAAAAAAACAAAAAAAAAAATAAAAAATAAAAAAATAAAAGCAAATTAAACAAGAAAGCCCCCTGTTTAAATTAAAATAAATTAGCATTCCGCTTCGGCAAACCACCCTTGCGTTTAACAAATTATGCAGAAATTTGCACTCTCGCCTGCGAAGTGTTTTCCCATTGTTCATTCTCGTGTAAATTGGAAAATTAAGTCGGCATTAGTTCTCGGCCCGAAAAACAATGGCAAGAAGTGACAGGCAGGAAGATAAAAGCGAACTACAGGAAAATGCAATTAAGGCAAGTCACAAGCTTCTCTGGGAAAATGGGGAAAAACGGTCGGCTGGGAAAGGAAACCACAAGCACCTGAGGTTACCCGGATTGAGGTCAGGAAAAAAAAACGAAGAAGATGCAGTTTAAGATGTCTGATGGAAAAGCTGCTTAAAAAAAACACACAAAATTAATGTAATTAATTTATAAAACCAAATAAAGGCCAGTGAGTTGAAGCCATGGCGACCATTTTCACAAAACGTTTAACACTTCTTCACTCGGCTTTTCCTGTCACGCGGTTCACTTGCGGCGGCCCATTTTGCCAAGAAGGAAAAACATTTTCCTCGGAAAAACTGCACTTAAGCTGATGCTGCCTGCATACTATTTTAATTAGCAGCCGTCGCTTAGACAGCAGCAACAACAACAGTGAAAATAAAAAAAGAAAGAAGAGCTGACGACGATGATGATGACGATGGAAAGTGTCGTCTGCCTGCCAGCTGTCTGCACCACCCACCGCCGAGCACCACCCCCTGCTTTTCCATTTCCCCCTCCCGTTTAGCATGTTGGCGAGGAAAGCAGCTGCTGGGTTAAAAGTTCAGCTGGACAAGTGACGAACACACAGAGCAGGGTTGCTGGTACACTGAGATAAATTGGTTATATTTAATATACATTAATACTCATGTGTGGCATTTTTTAAGGCATTCAAAATTATTTTAAGGAGTCAAAATGTATCTGAGAAAAAGCATTCATATTTGCTGGGTATTCAAAAATCTTTTTACAAATACTTATACCCATATACATACATTCAAATAATCAAAACTCATTTAAAATATTAAAATGTATCTGAGAAAAATGTTTTATATTTTACGGGGCACTGAAAATACATAATTTTATAAATTTTAATTCCCCTGTGTATCAATATCCACACACATTAAAAATTATTTTAATAAATAAACTGATTTAAAAAAATATACAATTATTTGGGAAAAATCTTTTATATTTTTCTGGGCAATATACCCCTTTTTATAAATATTTCTGCTCATGTGTATAACTATTTAAACCATTTAACACTGGTCTAAGTAATAATAATATATATTAATTAATACAAATATTAATAATTTTCAAAAATATCAAAACTAATATCAAAATTTTGCAAAAAAAATTATTTTATATATTTATGGGCATCAAAAAAATATGGTATATATATTAATATTTGTGGTACACACTGTTTAAAACATAGAAACACCATTTTTACTTTTTAAGCCTAAAAAAAAAGAACTTGTTTTGTATTTTTAACTTTGATATCAATTAAATAAGGAATTGTAAACGATTTAAATTTACATGATATTTTATTATCCGGCTGTAAAATAAACATTAAGCCATCTTTATTATTTTTATTTTATTTAACTTATAAATTCTCTTTAAGTTTTTTTCCCAGTGCCTAGAGTGGGGTAGGAACGCCAGCCACTCGACGCGTGACTCTCGCTTAAAAGCATGCCACGCTTTCTTTTTGCACCACTTTCCCTTCAGTCTTCTTGTTTTTGCATGTCACTTAAGCAGGTTGACTCTGGTGGACCACACCCGCCCAACCACCTGGAACCACCCAGCACCCAAAATCCACCCAGCACCACCCACCTGCGTGTTCGGAGACCAAAAAACATTGCCCGTTAGCATTAGCGGGCGTGGATATTATCGTTAATTAAATTTATGAGAGAGCTTCGGGAAAAGCGCCAAAAAAATAACGCCAAACTACTTTCTTCCGGTCAGTGCTTTCAACCATAAAAAACACGCTTAAATTTGACCAACACTAAAATTTCCATACGCAAAAAAGCAGACTGATCATAAATAAACTACTTAAATTTAAATTAATTATTATGGAAAAATTGACAATTATTTTTTCTACTGCACTCAAAGTGAATGTGAAACTTTATCAATTATTTTCAGCTTCCTAAAAGCAAATTAAATTTAGCCGAAAGTTAAAAGGGACTGTGGGTTTATTTAGTAAATGAAAAATATTCCGGAAAATTCGTTAGGGCTAAAAGCAATTGTTAACTATTCACTAGCTGCTCGTTATATATATTTGAAGGTAATTAATTTTCAGCTTGTGAAAAATGACATTAAGGAAATTCCAAAACACAAGGGCAATTCATCATGAAACACTGAGACGCAGATGTAATAGCATTTTTACTTCGTATCCAAGCATAATATCATTATTATGATTATCATTATTACGGCAAAAGGGTCTGGCAAAGTTTTTGCTAATGGCAAAAAACCGAAATACTTTCACTTCAATATTTTACAACTAATTAAGGATAATTACCAGCCATTACCCAAAGGGATTTCGCCCAACTCCTTGGCATGGCGACAAGTTGAAAGTTCGTTTATTTCTACCGCGCCTGTGGTTTCTCGCCCCCTTTTGGCCGGTCGTTATCTTTTGGCATAGGCCGTCTAATGAACACGGAACACAGTCATTAGCCTAGAATCCTTTGAGTCCCGTGTCACTTGATATACCGCCGACTGATTGGGAGTGTCGGCCAAACGGGATAAATGTTGCAGGATCACTCTGGAGTTGAATACCATACAATTTTAAGGGAGTCCCTTAATTATTTTTAATTTACATAGCATTGAAAACATTTAAATATGAATTTAAAAAAATAATTTAACTGTGTGCCTTAAAGAAATTAATATATATTTTTTTGTTTACAAAAAATATACATATAAAACTAAAAGTTAGCAAAATCATACACAAGCCTTAATAGTATTAAGTTAATACAGGTTTCACCAACCTAGTTCTCAATTTTTTAAACATAGGAGCCATTGAAAATTGGGTGCCAGATTCAAACCGAAAAAATCACACTCACTTATATTTTTTGGCCGAGTAACATATATACATATACTGAAGCAAATAAGAAAACAATTCATAAACCACAATGAGCGATGAACAATTTCCGGTACATATAGATGGAATAATATTGTGCTACGACTTCTAACGCTTCTAAATATCATTTTCAGCCTTTGGTGTCCGAGGAAAATAATGAAAACTCTTGTAATATGACTGTGGATCGACCAATGTCACCACCACCAGAAGCTCCGATTTTCGCGCCTCGAAGGAGCGCAAGGATGGCAAATCGTAATACAACTCAATCGGAGCTTCAAGACATATCAAGCGATCCGAAGACAATTTCCAGAACACCCAAAAGAGGAAAGGTGCAGAAGCCGACAAAGTCTCGATCTGCTAAACATGCGATTACCTGTCGCAATTGCGGAAATTCTCATATCTGTTTCCCGGTGCGCACGAAGTTCTTTACTTGCGCCGAGGTCGACGGCCAACTTTTTAAAGTCAAACAGATTAGTGGCAAACTGGCACGGGCGCCCTCAAAAAAGAATAGTTCCCGACAAGTTTAACCTGCATTGATGTTACCAGAACAAAATTCTAAAAAAAAAGTTTAATGTTAAAATAATTTTGAAAGGTACACATGAACAGTTAAAGTATTTAAAATTAAATTGCATAGACCAAAAAAAATATTTTTTAACTAAAAATATAACCCTAAAAAATGTCATGGCTAGCAAGATGTCGAAGATGTTCTAAAGAAAATTGTACGACGCAATTCAGGGAAAAAACACAAAAGGCTTGCTACCTATTACAGAACATATTTAAAACCAGATGGCATTTTCATCGGCGGAACCAGGAAGCACTTATGTATATTACCGATATCATTTTAATGTGCATAGTTGTGCACTGGAAAAAATAACTTCTAAGTCCCTTAATTATTTTTAATTTACATAGCATTGAAAACATTTAAATATGAATTTAAAAATAAAAATTTAACTGTGTACTGTTTTTTTGTTTACAAAAATTATACATATAAAATGATATATGAAGGCATAAGCAAAATCAATCTTTTTTATTGCTTAAGTATAGGGAATAATATAAAATATTTGAAATAACTAATACAGAAATTAAAAAGAAATCCTAAGCCGCTTTGTTTCATTGTTTTATTCATATTTTCTGTCATTGATATTACTTTACCTTCGTTTATGTTCTTAAAATATCAAAGAGATTATGTGCACTTTGAGCTTCCTGTAAACAATTTTGAAAAACTTTTTAGCACCTGTAAGGTTTCAAAAACAAGAAGTAACTTTTCTTGTGTAAACTCCTCCAGAAGTTTCACACATAAATTGGCAATTTTGTTGGTTATTAATCACCATACTAACACAAAAATACCGCCAAGGTTACGTATGAAATTAGCGTGTAATTAATATTTTGTTGGAACTTTCCCACAGTATTTTTTTTCATGACAAAAAAAGCATGCCATAAATTTGTTATTTACTTACGTATTTTATTGTAAAAGCGTATAGAAGCTAAGTCAGTTTTATTCCATTTTTTTAGGGAGCGACAAGACCCGTACAAAGTGCAAACTGTTGATAAGAATGTGGCTGGTGGGGAGAAAATCTGTGACAGCAAAAGGTAACCCATAAAAAAGTTGACCTCAAGCCGCTTAAATTTGGCTGGTTTCTTCGTTTTTACGAGCTTTGCACAACGAAAAGAGAAGAATGAGCCAAGCCGAAAACAATTTGTTATAATTGTAGACAGCACACACATTTTATACCCTTTAAAGTAAATCATTTTGAAGGGTTTTATTATATACTACTTGCTTAAAAAATATTATAAGTAATTTCTTTAGTTATGTTGCTTAAAAGGTTTTCTCGATTATTCGGTCAAATATATATATAATCGATTGAATTAAATTGTGTAAAATAAATACAAGCGCCCATTTCATTTTAAGCTGCTTTTCAGTTCCACTTGAAATGATTAATACTCAAAAATTAATGAAAAATGTATCAAAAAATATATGTGGGACTCAACAAAAATGGCAGCAGTACGCAAATAGCGAAAGCACATTGCGTAAGCCAAGAAAATTAAATAAAATTTATTAAATTGCCTTGTTTTACAAAATGCGTTATGTATGTGTAGGCTCAGTTGGCTTTTTTTTTGGGTCGAAAGTGGGTGAAAAATTTGATGCGAAGAAGGGGTGTTGCCCGGCCAACGCAACTGGAAAAAAAGTAAATTCAATTAAGACCTTACCTGCCACGCCCACACGCCCACACACCCACACACCCACGTCCAAAAACACACACATGTATCCATAAGAGCAACAGACAGGCAGCGTGAAAAAATCAGCTCGTTCAACGTTGCGTATGAGTGATGCGATCCGATGGTGGCGTGGGCGCCCCCAGTTACTGAGGCGGGGGCGTGGCACTCCTTTGAAGCTGCTTGTGTGTTGGTGTATGGCAAAATGTATGCGAAATTAAAAATCACATTAAATTCTGGATAAAAACAGGGCAAAGGCGGTGAATCTAAGCTTTTTTTTAGGAACTGTGGGGTGTTTTCTAAGAACTAATTAATTTTGTAATGATGAAAAAATTTCTTTATGCCTAAGTTTCTGGTGACTTATTGTTTAAAACTATATTTAGTAAAATGTGCAATACTAAATTTAAAATAATATCAAATAATATGCTTTTTAAATAATAACTATATATTTTATTAGGCATTAAAATATATTTTTTAATTAAGAAAATAATTTTGTATTGTATTTAAAGTACAAGAAATTTAAGTGGCGTCCTTCACTTCAATTAAAAAAAAATAAATAAAATAAAATATTATTATGCTTTTAGAACTAAAACTTAAAAAAAAAGTAAACTTTTTCTAACTTAAAACCTGTATAAAATATGTGAAATTAGAAAGAAATGACATGAAATATATGAAACTCCTCTGGCATTTAGCGGGTCTACCTGTGGCTGTGGTCTCCACATCACAGGCCCGCCACTCCGACCCCAATTTTCCGCTTTTCCCGGCCATTTTCCACCATCTTCGGTCGCGCCATTGACGGCGGCGTCTCGTGCACTTAATTTAATGACCAAAGTTCGCCGCACTGGGCGTTGCCAGTTGCCAGCTGCCATTTTCCAGTCGCCAGTTTGCCAAGAGAGTGTCCTGCAGGAGCCGCTTGGTCCTTGGCGCTTGGTGCTTGGTCCTGGGCTGCTTTACATAAGCAGCGCCATGTTTATTTACATTTGTGCAAATTGTTATTTAATTAAATTTTAATACGCTTCATTAAAACTTCTGTCTACGCGCTCTCTCTTCGCATTTCCTTTGCTGCTTTCCCTGGGCTTTCTTGCCACTTTTTTTTTTCCATTTCTTATTTTTGTTTTCGCGCACCCTCACGGATTTAGACATTTTACTATGCAATGATAATCAGAAATCAATTTATTGAGTGCACACTCGCACACACACAGAGGGTAGCCGAGCAAAAATGGTCAGCGAACGCGAATCAAGTCAATAAAATTCAATTTGCTGCTCATCAGCTGGGGGGGGGGGAGTTTCGAAAAGGGAAAGAAGTGGGCGCTAATGCAGGACAATCAGGACGAGAAGGTCCTGCGAGAAAGCCGTTTGTGCGTTTAAGTAAATACAAGCACATTAGGCTACATCAACAGTTGAGAGAAAGCCGGTCGGTCAGCCAGACGTGCCTTTCGCCAGCCCCCTTTTTTTCCCCCAGTGTAGGCGTGTGTGCGACTGTGGGTAAGAGCTACTTAGGCTGCCAGCAAATAGTCGAGAGAGTGTTAAATAACCATTTAAGGACCTCAAGATACTCTGTTAAAGCCACCCAAGGGAGGGGGGGAGGAATATTACAAATGCAGCATGCTTAAAATTATATTTTTCTGTTAGAATAAAAGGATTTTTTATTATATACATATGTGTTCAATGAGGCCAACCTTAGTGGCATATTTCTTAAATATATACTCGAAGCCCAAATATTATTTAACAAATTTTCATTTAGCTTATGTTTAACTTGACTTAATATTTATCAAATACAATTAATAAATACATGAGCTTTGAAAGAAGATACAATATTTCTGCATCATTAAAAATGGCAAACAAAAAAACCAGTAACTAATATACCCAAATCTATTTCTTTTGAAACTAAAATTCAAAGAGCATATAACCAAATGAACTGCCAAGTGGAGCACACACAAAAATACATCCACAGAAAAGCGGCTTTTCGGTGGCCAAAAATAGAATAAATAAATTAGGCGGCAAAAACTGAGAGAACTGAGACAAATGTCTTTATTAATTCTTTAAATGTTTCCCCTCTTCTCCCCCAAAAAAAATAGAAGGAAAAATCTGGGGTTTTAACTGCTTTTTTTGTTGTTCTCTTTTGGCTTTTCTTTTTGTGCGTTGGTGACTTGGGAAAAATGTCAAATTATGTTTGATAATTTGCTAAGCGGCTTTGGCTGGGGCTTAGCTGAAATGTAGAAGGGATTGGCGAAAAGGAATGAAGAAGGGCTGGAGAAAGTGAGAAAAGGCCACCTTATAAGTGAGTGAAATCATTTTAATGGGGCTAACAGAACGAGCTAATTGCGGCTTTTCATTCACGGATTTCCCCCCAGCAGATTTTTCCATTTGCCTGAACTTTTTAGGACGCCCATTCGCAGTTCATCTCAGCAATTAAAAATTGCGCCAAAACACAACAGTTCCAAATCGAAGCGAAAATAGGAAAAATTCCAACAGTCATTTAACAAAATGGATAAATTGGGGGAGCATCAAAAAAAGGACGAAAATGGCCCAAAAGAAAAAGAAACTGGTGGCGTATACGTGATATTGTCCACATGGAGCTCATATCACAAATGAGCCTCCAAGGGAAAAGTGCAGCTTCAGCTTTGTCTATTCAGTAATAATATGATTATAGGCTGGTTTTGAAATACTAAAATAAGAAATAAACTAATAAATTTACTAAATAAACCAAAAAAAAATATTTAAGACAATCATAATATACAAATATTTAACTCAAAGTTTCATGTAGGTTTTGTATTGATAATTAATGGAATGAAATTTTGATTGATTTTGAGTGATTGTATATCTTAACAACTAAACTATTAGTCCAGTCAGTAGTGTATTCTTATAAAAAAGTTGTTAAGTAAACTCAAATTAACTTTTCTCTTTTTATCATTTCGATCTAGTATTGAGGACATTGATACCAATATGTACTTACACGGTTTTCAAGAACGAATGTTCTCAGTTCAGGAACAATTTACTTAAATAATTCTCTCTGTGTACATTTATAAAACACAAACAAACAAATTTAAATTAAAATTCTATTAAATTTTTAATTTCGTTCTTGAATTCTTAGTAGTTGATTGATATTATCCTTCTTGGGATCAACACAATTCGCTCGTGCTTAATTTGACTCGCTATTTTTTCTGAGAGTGTAACCTTATCCAACAGATTATAAAAACGATGTAAACTAAAAGTTAGCAAAATCAAACGCAAGCCTTAATAGTATTAAGTTAATACAGGTTTCACCAACCTAGTTCTCAAATTTTTAAACATAGGAGCCATTGAAAATTGAGTGCCAGATTCAAACCGAAAAAATCACACTCACTTATATTTTTTGGCCCAGTAACATATACATATACATATCCTGAAGCAAATAAGAAAACAATTCATAAACCACAATGAGCGATGAACAATTTCCGGTACATATAGATGGAATAATATTGTGCTACGACTTCTAACGCTTCTAAATATCATTTTCAGCCTTTGGTGTCCGAGGAAACTAATGAAAACTCTTGTATTATGACTGTGGATCGACCAATGTCACCACCACCGCCTCGAAGGAGCGCAAGGATGGCAAATCGTAATACAACTCGTTCGGAGCTTCAAGACATATCAAGCGATCCGCAGTCAAATTCCAGAACACCCAAAAGAGGAAAGGTGCAGAAGCCGACAAAGCCTCGATCTGCCAAACATGTGATTACCTGTCGCAATTGCGGAAATTCTCATATCTGTTTCCCGGTGCGCACAAGATTCTTTACTTGCGCCGAGGTCGATGGCCAACTTTTTAAGGTCAAACAGATTAGTGGCAAACTGGCACGGGCGCCCTCAAAAAAGAATAGTTCCCGACAAGTTTAACCTGCATTGATGTTACCAGAACAAAATTCTAAAAAAAAATAGTTTAATGTTAAAATAATTTTGAAAGGTACACATGAACAGTTAAAGTATTTAAAATTAAATTGCATAGACCAAAAAAAATATTTTTTAACTAACAGTTAAAAAAATATAACCCTAAAAAATTTCATGGCTAGCAAGATGTCGAAGATGTTTTGAAGAAAATTGTACGACGCAATTCAGGGAAAAAAACACAAAAGGCTTGCTACCTATTACAGAACATATTTAAAACCAGATGGCATTTTCATCGGCGGAACCAGGAAGCACTTTTGTATATTACCGATATCATTTTAAAGTGCATAGTTGTGCACTGGAAAAAATAACTTCTAAGGGAAGGTTTTACAAATATTTAAATACATAAGCATAGGTGCCTAAAAGGTTATTTAAAAGTAATTAAAATATAAATAAATAAATAAATCAAATTATATGTAAGTCAAATATGTATTTAATTAATGCCTTAAAAGTTATTAGATCATAACATAAAAATATTGAAATCAAGTTTAAAATGTTATTGTACTTTATTGTCCATTCAGCATAGTTCATCACTGGAAAATTATATTTTATGCAGATATTAAAATACTTTAAAAATTTGTTAATCGTTCATAATATAAAAATATTCAAGCCAAAGTTTCGTATGGGTTTTTAATTTAAATTTTTTTAACTTTATAACACAATAAATTAAAAGAACTGGGTATGTGTATTAATTTCCTTTCAAGATCTTTTAGACTTTCTACCAACCCACTTGCGTCAGGATAAACTTAGCTTGGCTGCTGCCTGGAGATTAACATGCCCTTGGATTAGTTATTTCCTGTTATGGGATATGTTCGTGTGCCCACATATCTCGCATTTCGATGTTGATTGGTAATCGCAGCCAGAGCATTCCGTGGATCCAGCTGCCCACCTATTCGAGTGGGTGTGTATTTGTGCATTGCTCATACGCCACGTGGACGCATGTGAAAATGTTGAATAAAATATGCCCCGAATTGATGGAGACGGTGGGTGCCATAAATATTTCATTTTCATTGGAATTGCCTTTTCACAATTCGTTAAATCTGGACAATAATACCCGACTTAGTGCCGTTCTCTCCTTCTGGTTTTAATGCTTTATTAATGCGCAGTGATGTGAAAGTTCTTCAGCGCGGAGGCGACGACTGGAGGCAATGAACAGATTGGCCGGGTCAAAGGTTAAGTCGCCTTAAGACACCAAGGTCCGAAAGTGGACTGGGCAACTGGGAAATAAATTAAAGTCATGTCCTGCAGTTAAGAGCTGTTCAAAAGTCAGCTGAGTGGCCAGTAACTAAGATCAAAATTAATTAAATTCCTCCTCTTATTTTCTTTGTGTATATAAATACAGAAATAGTAATATCTTATGAAACTTATTTTATACATTTAACTTTTTAAGAAATTTTAATTTTAATTTGAAATATTTTTCTCAAAAATGTTATTTATTTTCAATGTTATTATTTCATTAAAAATTCACAGAAACAAGAAAATTATATTTCTTTTAATCAAAAATAAGACAACATTTAATATCTGCAAAATAAACTACATAAACTAGAAGAAAAATCTAGAAAGTAATATTAAAGCAAGTAATCAAAATCTTAAATGTATTTTCATAGATATTAGTCTTTGTAATTTCAACCAGGATTTTGCCATCAATCCTGCATTCCCTTCATCAATATATGCATGCACACCCCAAAAGAGAACTGAAGGTGTTGCAAAACTGTGTTTCAAAAACATCTATGACCCCTTGGTTCCTTTTTTTTTTACCTCCCATTCAGCAAGCAACCCCCCATGAAAATTTCCCCTCTTTAAACATATTTTTCATACTTTGTGCATATTAAATTCATTTAAAGATTTCCAACTTTTGCTCGTTTCGCAGTCTAAAGTAAATAACAAAAGTAAAGTCCACACAAAGCAAAAAAAATATAGAAAAAAAATAAAAAAAGGACCAAGGAGCAAAGACGAGAATGTCTGTAAATGAGTAATAAATGCGGCTGCCAAGTACTCCAATAAGGGCAGAAAAAAACAACAAAAAAAAAACGGGGAGTTGGGGGCCACATTCCTAAGAAAGACCTCACCATGAAATTTGTTTAGGTTCCTAGGAGGGAAATTCTCGGGGCGTGGAACCAGGGAAAACAAAACAAAAGGAACAGTAGCATTTTCCTTACCAACGCCAGCTGTTTGCTTTTTAAAGTAATTTCTCAATCACCGGTCGAGTCCCAACCTGCCACGCCCTGTGCCACACCTTACGCCCCCTTATTGTATGCTAATTGAATGCATAAATACATTTTTTACCTCAATTTCGGGCACGGATATAGGGGGCCGGGGTTTTGTTTACATGGTGCCAACAACTGATTTTGCACTTTTTACGGCCACTATTTCCAGTGTAATTATGGAAATTGATTTTGGGTCTACAGGTTTTGGCTCATTTTTATTTAAAGAGTTATTTAAATGATTTTATTTATTATTTTTGTTTAAAAAAAATTATAGTAATTATTGAATTGATATAAATATTTTCATAAGTATACTTAAATTTTTTGATATTTTTGTAAGGCATATTAAAATAATTAATTATTAAATAAATATTATTTCTCTGCTTCATCTATCTTTGAATTGGCTTTATATTCAAGGTATCTTAAATCTAGAAATGGATAGTGTTTCATTTGCCAAAGGACAACAAAAGTGCGTGCTAGAAATTCAGTAAGAGATAAATATAAAAGATATATCTATAAATGCGACCAGCTGCAAGGCAACGGCCTCACTTTCACCGCCTTTCCCATATTTCTGTCATCCATCAGTCAAAGTCAAAGGCGATGCCGAAGGCGTATATAGAATATCCTGGACGAGGATACACGGCCTGCAGGAATACCACGATTTATGCATAATATTTGGCAGGCTAAGCCCATCCCAACCCGAAATTCTTCTTCTCGCCACCTGGCAATGTTTGCTTTGTTTTCTATGCCTGTGCCCCATTGTCATTCTGGAAACAGAATAAATAAAATAAAATAAAACAATAGAAGGGGCACATGCTAAGTTTCTCGGCAGAAGAAAGGAGATGGGTTCAATCGGCGACTGGCAACCGACAAAACACTTTCAAAGCAATAAAACGAGCAATTTTTACGATTAATGGTGAAATAAAATATCGCTTTCGCCCAAAAAAAAAACCACCTCAGCGTAACCCACCGCCGAAAGAAGTAAGGACACTAAGAGAAAAAGGGGACACTAAATAAAATTGCTTAGATTATTAAAAAACAACAAATATCGAAGCCTTCGGTAAAATAAAACTCATATTACTCTTAACACATTTATCAATTATTTTAAATGGACGAAATTGTAACTACATTTAATCTGCTTAATATTATGTCATACGAGTATTATATCAAATTAATTATAATATTAAATCAATTAGCAAAATATTTTTAAAATATTTGTGTTAACTTTTTAATTAACAACAAGTAACCAAAGTTTCGGTTATAAGCTCAAATGAAATTATAGCTATGCTTAAAACTGTATAATGTATTGTTATATGATACCATCAAATCCATTTGCAAAACATTTTAAAATTATTTTTTTTTACAAAATAAATGTAAGTAAGTAAGTATTTTTTTATCTATAGGCTATATATATATATATATAATATATTATATATAACTATGTCCAATTTATTTTCAAAAAAACGTATTAAATGTATTTAAAAAGTCGAGAAACGATTTTTCGCAGTGTCCTTGTTGCTGCGTGTGGCAACTTGATAGGGGGCATAAAAACATGCCGAAAAGCGAAACCCGAAACCAAAGCAAACGAAATCGCAACATTTTGAAAAACAGAAGCCCCGAGATGAAGCAAATAAATAGGGGAAGGTGGTAAAAAAGCAGGGCAGTGGGTCTTTTGGAGAAGTGAAGATTTGGACTGGGCTGCAGTTGCTCATAAAAATGCCAAATAAAACGGAGAATTAATCAACTCCGGCACCGACCTGACCTCAGAAATCCTCTCCTTTGCCCTGCGGACTTACGGGCTTTACGAGGTTCCGACCCTGACCTCCCTTTTTCGATGGCTTTATTTGCGCCCAGATTTGCGGACAATGTTGTTAAGCCCCTTCCACTTTAATGAGCTTCATCTTGGTACTCAGTTGAAATTGATACCAAATTATTATAGGGAAAAAGGGGTGCAATAAGTGATAATTAAAAATAGCCAAACAATTTTATCCTTGAACCGGAAAACTAGAGCAACTTTAATTAGATTTTATTATCCTTGATTTAGAAATTGATCCAATTATGCCATCACCGTTCTTATTGGGGAAATCAGTAGCCTCGAAACAAAAACCATTTAAGGAGGACACAATAATGTTTGCCTTGAAAATGACTTACAATGTTGTAAGAAGAGTAAATTATCAAAGAAATAAATATTAAATAACATTTACTCATTATAATAAGATGTTTCTGTTACTAGAACCAATTTTGGTTGGGTATTACGTATATGATTTAAAATTTGCAAACATTTTAAGGTGAAAATTCCTCCTAAAAATATTGATCGCTATAATATTTTCCTCCATAAGTGCTTGAAATAATTTATCTATATTTTTTTGCGATAATGGAGGTGATAGAAACAGCCAGGTGGGATTTATTTAAAAAAAAGAGGACACACCAGCTCTCCTGATAAAAAACCAGAATCAGCGGAAAAAAATAAAATATATTTCTTTATATGATGCTGTTTGCAGAATATTTGTTTGCTTCTATTTTTCGTGTGGATAATTTATGATCCACATTTCTTTTGGCTACGTTCCCATCGTCAAAACAGAAGCACAACTTCAATAAAAATTCATAAATTATTTGTTGATGCGTATTGAATTAAGCATTTGCCACGCCCATCAAATTTACACATGTCACACACACTCACACACACTTCGGAAGACCGCCCCTTCTTACAATTGTAGCAAAAATAAAAATAAATATAAATAAGAAAAAGCGGTGCCAACTTTGCTGTGATTTAAAATTTATGCATAAGGGGCGGCCGTGTGGGAAAAACTTTTTCCGCTGTCAATATAATTGAAAAAATTTCCTAGCCACGCCCACTGGCACTCATACACACAAACAACCACACACAGACACACATAGATGTCAAGTGCAGGACGAATGCCTATTTGTTATTTATTGTGATTTGTTTACATTTTGATATTGTTTTTCCCCAACATATCTGCTGGCCAAAGAAACAGGACATTCCTCTTGTTTTTGCATATTTTTTGCCCTTATTCTTGGCTTTATTGAGTGGCAGCATTTTAATATGTGGAATACATTTGCTGTCAATGTGTGGGTGCGAAGGCAGCGGGTGGTGGATGGTGGGAGAAAGTGGCAAAGTGTGGGGAAAGGAGGAGAAAGTAAAAGAAGCAAGCAAGTTGAAATGCAAAGCAGAAAAGCCACGGATAATCTTCCATTTGCTAAGAAAATGTATTTTCTTCTCAGAGGTTCTTATTTCTGGTGCTTGAGAGCTATCATAGGATGGATATAAAAAGAATATAAGAGTAGGTTGAATGCTCAAGATACAGTTAAAATTATCGGGATCAATGAATTCAGGATATGGAGTCTGCAAGTGCAGTTTTGGGGTCCAGTTCTAGAGTCCCTTGGAATTAAGAAAAAATCGAACATGAAAATGGGTTAAGAATGTGACCCTCGTTTTAAAGAAAAATTTGAATTTAGCATATTAGAGAATTCCACCATAAACTCATAGAGGTATCCCCCGTCTAAATCGGGATCCAAGAACTCATAAAACATTAAAAGAAAAGTTTGAATGTAGAATATTAGAAAATTCCACCACGAATTCATAGAGGTATCCCACGTATAAATCGGGATCCATAAACTCAAGTTATGGAATCTGGAAGTGCAGTTTTGGGGTCCAATTCTAAGGTTCCTTGGAATTACGAAAAAATCGAGCATGAAAATGGGTTAAAAATGTGACCCCCGTTTTAAAGAAAAATTTGAATTTAGGATATTAGAGAATTCCACCACAAACTCATAGAGGTATCCCACGTCTAACTCAAGTTATGGAATCTGAAGGTGCAGTTCATTTTGAAATTAGGTTTTGATTTAATTTTTCTTTATATTTCTAAGACTTCGGTTGTTATAAATACATCCTTATTACATTTTTTAATTAAATCAAATATATATTTTAAGATCTGTAAAAATTAATATTATTTCATTTTATAGGACATGTAAAATAACTTTTTGTTGAACTCAAATATGCTGCTTTGCTAAATATGTGAATTAATTAGATTTAAAATGGCTCTATTTCATTCCCTTTTTTAAATTTTTTAGTTCATATTATTATTAATTCCATTAAATATTGTTCCAGCCAATAGTGTGCAATTCTTTAGCCTTTTGAACATTTTCTTCTTTTGGATGTCAGAAAAGAAAACCAATTCATGTAACCCTTATCGCTGAACATGTCGTATGAGTGATATTACAGAAAATTCGGCCCTTTCAATCATTTGCGCTACCCACAGCACCTGAATTCGACATTTTCCATTCTGTTTTTAACATTTCTCCCATGTTTTTCGCTGTTCTTTTATTTTTTCCTTTTAGGTCTGCCGTCGGAAAGAGAAAACGAAGTTAAATATTTTAAGTTCATAAGCCGCACGCAAATCCCTCGCAAAATTAATTAAAACGAAAATCAGAGAGAGAAGAAACAAAACGGGCCCGAAATAAAGATGGGAAAACATTAGGAATATTTGTTGGCCCTGTTATCATGTGATTGACTTGACGAAGGACAACAAGGACGACGAGCCAAATGGCAGCAGTGACGGCTTATGCCCGGCATTAATTAACTTAATACACGACAAAATAAAAATGAGTATCCGAAAAAACAACAAACGGGGGGTGTGGCATAAATATGCGCATTTAACATTATGTTTTGAATTGGGGGGTAAATCGGGGACGAAATGAAGACATTAACATAAAGACAAACACGAGTGTTTGCCTGTTAAAAAAAATAGGTTTTTCCCCTAATAGCACTGCGCCAAGCATTTAAGACAAATATTTAATCAAGCCAAATCCTTTGAACAAGCTGAAATTTGTCAGCCCCCAATTCCCCATGCAATGTGGTCAAGGGGTGATAAAGTCTCAAGCATTCCCGACAATTTATCAAAACTATCAAAAGTTTGCAGCTCTCATTCCTCACAGATCCCAAATAGTTTCAAATCTGGTAAATCGAATTCCGAAAGAAGGAAATCACTAGGGAAAAAAGACATTAAATGAAATAACGACGGATAAAATACCTTAAAAAATGTATATATATTATTATTATAAATTATCTATGACTAATAGCAAATTATTTAAAAATCATGTTCAAGTGTTTTTAGTTTCTTGAAATGATTTTACATATACATTTGCTTGAATTTATCTTTAAATAATGGTTTTAAATTGGCCAAAAATATATACCAGCACTTAAGTCATTGAAAATGGATATATTTTACGGCCCAGACATTTGAGAGTTTCAAAACACTTTAAAGAGTCCGGTGAGAGCAGTCTGAAAACCTGAAAACCTGTCCCGATGATTGATGTCCACGTCTCGCGCCCACAACTATGGATGGCAAATCAATCCGCTTATCAGACCTAATCCACCCGAATTTTTCCGGAGTTCAGGGGTCACATGGCAGGGTATCTGGTAACCCTTTGCGGCATAGAGATTCGGTGAATCTGCATATAAAAAGGGATATTTAAGCACAGACATCCACACAGGCACAAACACATGCTCACATTGACAGCGCCATAATTTATTGCTTCGTTTAATTTTTGACATTCGATGGGAATGGAAATTGGGGTGCACAACAGTGCGTATGCTTGATGTGGCCAAACATTCGGCCCCGGCCCCTAACAACTGTTGCCGCCTTTTGGGCGTTGGCCACATAAATTTGTGCTCTCCCCCCTTTTTTTAGCCTCCTTTTTTTCTCCCATTTCCTCGGGATTGCCCCAAAGGCCAGCTGTAAGCTGTAAACTGTTTAAACTTTTCCTTTTTATATGCCATGCCAAAAAAAAAAGAGGAAAACTTGGCAGTGCCAAAAAAGCGGTGTATATGAAACCGGCATAAAAAATAAACACAAATGAAAGGCGCTACCAAGTTTTGACAACTTTATGAAAATTGCATCAAACAAACATATATGTATAGTCGGGCGGGTAGGGAAAGTAAAGAAAGTAAGGAAAGTGTCACTTAAATCCGGAACGGGTTCATTAAGGCTTATGGCCCGGCAGAATGGCAAACATATATGGAGCGAGGGAGACTTGATTCAATTTAAATGTGAACACAAGAATAATGCAAAATAGGGGAAGGCCATAAATGTTTGCCCGCCTGCGTAGGTGTCTATATCCATATATCATGGCCCCCGACCACATATATCTCCGTATCCCAGCTATGTACGTGTCTATGTACTCGCTTATCTCTTACTTAGGCTTAGAATGGGGGCTACAAAGAGTGGGGTGTATGAAGTGGGGTCTAAGGGCAGGCTGGGGGCTCAAAAAAGGAGCAGATAAATTAGGAAAGGGGTGGCAAACAGGCCAGGGAGGCTCAATGTCAGGAAAATCGTATGTAAGCACAGTGGGAATGGAAAAGGAACCATTTTCAAAAACCTAAAACACATCCTTAATACGTAGTTCTAATAAAAACAATTTTCTAGATTCTAATCAAGTGAAATAATCGAGCTTATCAATTTCGATGACCACTACAAGCATTGCCGCAATATATCGATACACATATATTTCTAATTCCAAACATTGAGCAAATGTGTTGCTTTCGAAAGGTGATTAGCGAACGTTTCGTTAATTAATAAAGATGATTTATTTGATCTATAATTCTATCACGAAATATTGAATTGTATTTGTGCAAATTCATATGATTTATCGATACACGTAACTATTAGGCAACCCACTCCATTTTGATGGCTACCAAAACGAGGCTAGTTAGATTTATGGCACTGGAGAATCCAATCGAGACGCTGGCCATTTGTCTTTTCATCAAATGGTATCAATCTAGTGCCAGCGGCTGGCGATCGATAGACCGTGATTAATCGATAGCACTGTGTTTTGGCCAAGGATAGGCGTGAGTATGGCGCCGTGGCAACTTGTTGGCTTCTGCAATTTCATTTACCAATGTGCAAGGACTCCGACGACAAGGACCAGTGCTATTTGTCACAAATCGACAGCGACAGTGGCTGGCTATTTCTTTTCCTGCGATTTTTTGCTTGGAGACGGATATCAGTCAAAAGCCGAAGCCACATTGACACGTATAATACATTAGCATAGGTTATTGTCTTAGCGGAAGTTTTGCACTGTCAGAAAACGTGTTTTGAATCTTAATATTTTTCACAGCACAAGAAAAATTGTTAAACGTATCAGTCTGAGTCTCATTTTATGCAGATATCGATATCAATTTCGATTTAAATATTACATAGAAGATATGAAGAAATATTTAACAAGTACATTTGATTAGTAATGAAATCGATATAGCTTTGATTAAAGTAAACAACTAAATTGCACATATCATGATGATATTAATGATAATAATATCATATACATGTGTGCAATTTAGTAATCGATAGACATGTTTCATATCGATAGATTATCAAATATCGATTTTCTTGGCTGCTACTGGCACATTTTAAGGGGTATCGAAATATAATAATTAAATAATTTTTAAGGTGTAAGTATCAAGTATCAAGCAATCAGCCTTGAATGGGAGGGATTTCTTGGGGCGCCAGAGATAAAGCTCGTTTACCGTTACCGCTTTTCGGTATCTTCATCTAGTTGTTTTTGGATGGAGAGAGGGACTAACATTTAGCCAGCACGTTTATCGCCTCAACGCGTATCAATATCGCAGCCTTTGCCACATTTGATTTGTTTCGCATGGGTGGGAAATCCGCGTGGGTGACGATATATACATGTAAGTACATACATATATGTGTGCTCGGGTGATTTCCAGTGGGCCGCAGACCATATAGAATGAATCTGTTTGCCTATAGGTAACTCGGCAAACAAACAGGCAACCAAAGTAGTCCGCTGTTTGCGTGCCAATCCATTTACATGCCTCTCTCTCTATAAGCCTTTTGCGACAAAAGGAGGCTGACAAAAAAAAAATCAAAAGAAATTCGTGATGAATCCTTGAGGTTTTCGTGTCCACTCAATGACAACGGCAGCAAAGCAAGGCAAGGAAAAATCTATTTAAATGTTTAGCCGCCAGGCTTGGACTCGATTCAAAGAAAAATGTGCCGCAACACAAAAAAAAAAAACCCAAAAGTTCGAAAGCGCTTAGATCAAAGTTTAATCGACCCCACCAAATCCCGAAAAAAAGGAGAAAAAAACTAAGTGAAAGGAAATTGAATGAATTGGAGTGTGCGATGGGATAACAAGTGATAGAATTCGCCTCAATTGAGTTCATTTATTTGATGGACAAGTTGGGAACTCGTAAATTGCCAAGTTCTTCAGTGGTTGAAGAGGCATGAAAGCTCCAACTCCACAATTAGAAAATTTGTAATTAGAAATTCTCGAAAGGGGCACTCTCAATTTTATACTCTTTACATTTGTATCATCCTTTGTTTAAATAACATGAAGTAAACTCTAAATATTTTCCCTGGTACTTTTCACATTGCCTTGATACATGTACAATAAAATAATGATTAGGTCTCTAAATAAGAATATTTTGTGTTGATTGAAGCTCCAAATTAATTAATAATTTATTTCTTTTTTTTTATAATTCATTTAATTTCATTCACTATTCCGAACGTTCAATACTGTTTTGTATAAATATATTTATAAGGAAACTAGTTTCTTGATAGATTCAAATCGGCTTTGAGTATTGAATTCTATTCATTGGCTGCCACTTTGAATATTTGCCAGGCGAAGAAATACCCGAAAGAGAATCCTTTTCAGCGGGTCCATCAAAGGACTCAAAGCAACAACCAGAGAAATGGAGAAAGCTAAAAGAGGGGCGGAAATGTAGTCAGCTGTCTGTTATCTGCTTTCATTTGCTCGACTTTCCTGTGCTGCAGGTAAAACTCGAAATTTGCTTCAATTAATTCAACGCAGAAAAAAAGGAGTGGGTGGGGGGCGTGGCAATGGGAAGGGGGGTGTCGAAGAAAGTGAAAGTGAAAGCGAAAGTGGAAGTCCTCGTCCTGCGATGACGCTTCACTTACAACAGCGTAAGCAAATATTTAATTTGTGTGAATGACCACATCCGTTGTCGTTGGTCGACCCGAGATACACTCAAAAAAATGTAGCCATCTATGTGCAACAAACAAAAATCCTTCATTTTATTTATAAGTTTTGGAAAAACAGGTGTTTTTCACTATGCACCAAAACTGGACGGACTTAAATTTATTGCTGTATGCTTTTAGGCGCTTTATAAGTGCTTTTAAGTCCCTAGTATTTTTGTGACAGTCTCAATATTTTGCAAAAACATATTTTTATCCCCATTAGTTTGCCAAGATTTGTTTTCTCTTTATTTCCTTTATTATAAATTCTCGCACAGTGCCTATGTTTACGGTTACATCCCTAGTGGTCAACACATGCGGGTCGGTAGGTCAGGCCCCCAAAAATGAATGAAATGGCCGACTGGCATGACCAAAAGTAACCCGGCACGCAAAACCCTCCAAATGAATGAAAGCGGGAAATCGGAGGGAAAATTATAGAGGGGGAAAGTAACGGGCATTCACATGCCACATTAACCTCAAGCGCTGCCCGCTTTTTCGGGGACTTTCCGTTCCGTTACGTTTCCTTTCTTTACCTTTGCCCCACTAATGATTTCATTAATAAAATCAAATTAATCTTCTCTATGGGCAGAACTACTTAGTATTTAAGCAGAAGTTATGTTTAACGAGAGGGCGGGGATGTGGCATTCAACTATTTGCTGGGTTTTCTGCAAATTGATTTCCCTGGGGCTTAGAACGGAATTTATTGAAAAAGTATATTTAATATTAAATGTTAAGTGAAAAAAAACATTTGTTTTCTTTTATTTTATGGTAAAACCAGGGACCAAAAATTGCAGTTATTTATTTATAAGTCTTTATAAAAAAAGTTTGATAGAAATGTATCAAGAAATTTCCAAGTATACAGACACATTGGGCTACTCCTAATGTAATCGGTTTATCAACTAACTTTTATTTTGTGACTAAAAGTTAAATTATTTTATAACAATTTTTAATAATTTTTATTTTTACTGTCCCAAAAACTTGTCTTTTTTTATTTTTACTATAAAACGCAGAAATAACAGATACGTTTGACTTCTACTTATAAAAGTTTTTTATAACTGTTATTAAAGACTTTTAAAAATAAAAGTCTTAACTAGAAGTCTGACAGATACTTTAATTTAAATGAAAATCGAGTAAAAGTCTTTAAAAAATAAAAGCCTTGACAGCAGTAAATAAAATTCTTAACCTTCTCTTATGATATGTGATATTTGAATATATAATTGCCAAAAATATATAAAATAAAATATATTCAATGAGTAAGATGGGTCGGAAAGAAAATTTTACCGTAAAACAAAACCATAACGTTCCAGATTTAAAAGCTTTATTTTTGAAATTTCAAATAACTACTAAAGGTTATATTTAAGTATAATGACTTTAAGAAAGTATTTTATTTTAAAACGAATTCCAATAAATCCAATAGTTTTGAAATTTCAAATAACTACTAAAGGTTATATTTATGTATAATGACTTTAAGAGAGTATTTTATTTTAAAATGAACTCCAATAAAATAATTTTTTCAAAGCCTAAATAAAGTATGAATGACTATGTTGTATGCGAAGAAATTTGTAAATTTCCCAGAGTTTTCCTCTTTTGCGGAACGCAAAAATGTACCAAAATAGCCAAGTTCTTGGTTGTTAGACACACCCACAATTACGTTGTGCCAGCCACGCCCCCACTGCCCCCAACCGCCCCCTCATGGGTAACACACACACAGACACACACAAATAAACATACACGACACATGCATTGTTGACTTCATAATTTAATGCCAGGACCACGCCCACTTGCCGAAGGAAAGGAGGCGGCTGCTGCTGCTTAACCCGCTGGCATATTTTCACATTTCTTTTGTTCAACATTTCCCCCCGCTTTCCCTGGTTTTCCCGGCTTTTCCTTGCTCCTTGTTGCTCGAGCAACCAGCAATCCTTTGTGACATTTGACTCGTCGCACGCCCACGCACACACAGAAGCCCCCCCACACACACACACACACACACCCTTAAGCAAGGACATGTTTGACAGTGACTACTGTAACATGCACATTGCATACTTTCGGGCGTAAAAGTTTTATTACTTGGGTGGCTCACAAAAATTATAATTTTCGGCATTTTCGTCTAAAGTTCTGAAACTTTTTAGCCGCAAAAAGGGAGAGGGGAAAAGGGGGCTAAGACGGAAGTCGACTCATGTACATACGTACGTACATTGATCATAAATTTTAATAAGCAAACAGGACCCACACGCGTGGATCCTTAACTTGAGTCGTGGCTAATCATGTGTGATGGAGTCGCAATTCGTAGTTGGCTGGCAGGATTAAACTTTATATTAGCCACTCATTCGCAGCACATCAAGTCGAGAGTCTTGTCTGAAAATTATGAGTGCTTAAATAAAGTTGTTAAAAATTATTAAGGGGTAGTTCTCCAGTCTTGCAGCATTTTGAAAGGAACATAAAGAGTATTATATCGCTCTAAAAACTTTCTTAAAATAAGTAAAGTGTATTTTTAAAAGCCACATTGAAACTAGCATTTCTCAACCTTTTTGACGATGACAAAAATATGCTAAAATAAATATGCTAAAAATAAACAGCTCACTTTGTAATTTGTTTCCAATGAAAATATTTGCGATAAAGGACCAGCCCTAATGTTTTTTCTCATAAGAAACTCCCCACTTAAGCCGGGATTAGGTTTCACTTCTCAAAGTTAAGTGAGTGGGAAAACAAAGTTTAATGGAATACCTGATTGAAGCTTAGAAGTGACAAACAATTGGTTAGAATTTTCCGTTCGCAAAATTAAATTGAAATTTATTTGTTGGCTTTGGGAATTGGGCCTTAACAAAATGTACATCATTTTCAAAAGACTTTGAGTGCCTTTTAGTTGTCTTTAGAATTATATGTGCAATGATATATATATAAAAACAAAAACTGTCAAAATATATTTGCTTTTTGCATATGAAATTCACATATTTCACACAAAACAACACCTGAAAAGGAGTCAAAATATCTACAGAGATTTTGCAAATGTTTGTTTATTCCTGTTTTGTTTTTAGGTCTTCAAATATAAGCTTCTTTTCTCTCACCGGTTTCTGTAAAATGAATGCAGAACATTTAATTCTGAAATAAATACAAACATATGTTTGTTTCTTTGTGGGTGGGTTTTATGAAACCATTCAAGGAAATTCAGTTTGGAAGTCCATAAACAACCTTCAATTGAGCGAATAAATCTAAAACTTTGGTCCAACGTTGAAGAAGGTGCAATGAAAATCCGATGAATTTTATATTTTTGGTTGCCCAAAGTTTAGTTGCTTAATCTTCAGCGACAACAATTATGATAATCGTTTCTGGATATTGCTCCCATTTTATGGACTGATTTTAAAGAATGCAACTCTTGAGCGGCATCGATTTGCGGTTACTTGACCTTTCAACTGAGATAAACTGACCGAGGAAAGCTTCCAAGTTCATTAAGTGCCCAAGTGGCTAACTACACATCATGGACTTCCTGCTTGCACCCGGAATTCCTCGATTTCTTGCTCGCCACGTCCCCCCCCCCCAAAATTTGTCACCGTATTTTCGGGTTATCCGGGTCTCTGGGTCTCCAGTCTTCAGCTTACTGAGTTACCAAGTTACCCAGTTCACCCGAGATCTCTCAACGGACACTGGCCACAGAAAATTCTTAGAATTCCGGAAATGAATGTGCGCAATTTCGCATTGGCCAAACAGACCAGCCAGCCAAGAGGCAACTGTATTTTCGGAACCACAGTGCCGGGAAATTCATGGCCACGGTCGGATGAAAAGTGAGTGGTAAGTGGGAAATGGGCACTGGGCACTGGGCTATGGCAGCTGAGTGGCAGCTAGATTGTGCTGAAATTAGAATGAATTGCAGCTAATTGTGGATGTGTTGGAATTGAAATGAATTGGGCTCGTACTGAATTCGATTTCAGCCGAATGCCCAAGAGGGTATTGAGCCCACATGTGTTGAAGGGTTGGGTATAGGATACTTAGCATTTTTAAAATAGTTTGAGAATGGTTGGGACATATATCACATTCTTTTAAAAACGTCTATATAAATAAATCCGGGTGAAGTTTTTTAAATGAGCAGATATGTTTTTAAGCCTGCACTGAAAAAAGGGAAAGCTTACATAAATATAAACATAATTATTTTAAAGTTTTGTATTTACATTAATTAAAGCCGCAATGGATAAAAACACAGCGAAAAATATTTAAACTGAATATGATATCATGGATATACTAAATGCTTTATCAGTGCATGTTTAAAAAAACCCATATTCTAAAATAAAATTTAAAAAGGAATTACACCAAAGTTAACAAAGTGATGTTGCCATTTTTAAACAAATAAATAAATTTGAGATAAATAAAAATGAGCACTCATTTTTTTTAAGCTAAAATAATTTAAGCTAGCCTAACTTACACTAAAAAAATGTAATTTTTGAAGTTTAGTAATAAATTAAACATCGAAACATTAAAATTGAATATGATATCTTCGATTTAATACGTATCAATGCATAATTACATAAAACAATATTTAAAAAACAAATTAAAAAGAGAGAGAGGGACATTTTTACCCCAAAGCTAAAAAATTAATGTTAGCCAGTTTTAAAACACATTTAATGAAGATTTTTCAAATATTTGGATTCGAAAAATAATAAATTAAATTAATTAAATTTAAAAGACAACGAAAAATAGTAGTACGTACATATTGTAATAAGATTTACTGCTGTAATACGTACCTACAATAATTTCTGCAACAAAATGGGAGTTTCACAAAAATGCCTGGGAATTAAAATGTGCTGCCTTGTTATTATACGAGTATTGCCAAACAAATTCCCATGTACAAAGTAAATAAGCCAAATAATTTGAATTGTAAATATGAAGTTAAGCCAACAACTTTTGCTCTCTGCCAAAGGATATACACATATATATCCTATACATATGTATATGTATATGGGCATTAGGCTTTAATTATGGCATGTGTGAGACGATTGCAGAGGCGAAACAGTTTGTAATTCATTAATCAATTATTTACGAGAGCGGAGGCACTTTGGAATCTTACTCGATTAGCATGCAACAGCAATCGCCGAAAGCCACAGAATACCACAAGCACCAGAAACACCAGATACCCAAGAAACACCGAAAACACCGAAAACAGAGATGTGTGGAGTGGATATGTACTTCAAAGTAACTCCGGGGCCCCCCCTCGATATGTTCCATTTACTTCTTGGAATCGCGAAGAGCCGACTGCTTTCATCTTGATAACTCTGATGAGCAGCCAAGATGACGCCCGATGTGCCAGCGACAACGCAAATTTAACTTAATTAACTAATTGTGAGGAAGGCATTCTCAGTCTCAAAAACCCCCGCCCGTCCCTGCGATATTTCATATTTTCACGCGGCGACCCCGTAAACTATTTCCAGCGAAAAGCACTTGGCTTGAAAAGACTGTCAAAAGGCATAACAACAAAATACCCCAACTATTTCGCAGTAATTTGTCGGGGGTTAAGTGAACCTCAATTGGGGTCCTTTTTGTTGGGTTCATTGTTGTTAAGTTAATTGGAATGACTTTTAGGGTCTTACGATATTATATTCAGAAAACGGGAATGACTTATTTCATCCAAGCCTTTTGTTTTGAATGGAGTTATCATTTGGATTTGGCATTGGCAAAACGATCGATAGCATTATCGATAATATCGATGGTATTTAAATTTAGAAAGCATATTTTTTGTTGGGTTCATTGTTGTCCAGTTAATTGGAATATATTTTTAGAAAACTTAAAAGACCTATATCATCCAAGCTTTTTGTTCTGAATTAAATGATCATTTGAATAGGGTTTGGTTAAACGATCGATAGCATTATCGATAATATCGATAGTCTTAAAATTTAGATAGCATCGATGGTTTTGACCTAATGTCTATTGTATCGCTCAGCAAAACAAATTAACTTTACAAACGATTTTTGGCATTGTTGTGAAATAACAAAGTATTTTTAAATGTAAATATTTAAGATTGAACTTCGTTTAATTTTAACTGCGTTAAAATGTAGAAAAACGTTCTTTAAAATGTTCTTTAAACCAAATGTATTATTAGTTTTCTTTGGTTTTTGTAATTTTTGTTTATTTTAACTGATTTTCAATGCTATCGATAATACCGATGTTTTCGCAACCCAAATTTGAAAAACGTACATCACTTTTTGTACTCCTAAATAATAGTGAGATACATTTCCGGGAAGCTCACCGCATTTTTTCACTCTTTTATTCAGGTAAATAAAACTATCCAAAACCAAACACAATTTCAGGCAATAAATTGAATTTATTTCAAATGAATTTCAAATGAAAACGTCCTGTTTTCGCACACTTTTAACTTTTGAAGTGGCAACTAATCCGGGTTCAAGTGGCGAATCCAGTCGGCGGAACGTTTAGTCAACAAGAACGTTTTCGGTTTTGACAAATATTTGCATTGAAAACAAATTAAGATGTGCGTTTATTTTTTTCGATTATCTTTTTCGCTTGGCAGGCAATTGAGAAATCATTTGTTTACATGCTCTCGTCCTGGTTTTTTTGTCTTGTTTTCCATTTTTTTTTTGTCGGCTGTTGTCCTTACGCTTAAGTGATGTCAATCAATTAAATTTACACACCAGGAAGAAGGAAGAGAAAAAAAAGAAGAACGGAGGCTGGGAAAACCCACTGGCAGCTCTTTATACATTTTTCATGATACTCGCGTGTGTCTCACTGTCGCTTTTCCTGGACTTTCCCCCGATTTTCCCGCTCCGGGAAAAGCTTTGGCTGAAATTTGTAAACGTGTTTATCTTGTTTTGCCCCTGTCTTTTTGGTCTCTGTGTGTGTAAAGTAAGCTTATGAGTGGTTAGATGGGCGGCAAAGTGTGTGAAAAGTGGGCGGGGCAGCTGGGTAAGCTGGGTGGCAAATGCAAAAAACATAAAATAATAAAATAAATATAAGACAACTGGGGAACCGAGACAACGAAACAACATTTGCATTTGTCTGAGGTGTAATTCCTAAGCTTTATGGCCAAGCATTATTATTACTGCCAGAATTGCTGCATTTCATTTAGTCAACTTTTAAGGGCAGATGAAAGCAGCTAAATGTTTATGGCTCAACTGATTAGCCCGGAAAAACAATGGGCAATTTTCCAAGCACAGAAAGTGGTTACTGCCAATTGGAATTGGCGAAATCTAGTAAACCCTGCTAGAATTTTACTTCAGAGTAATTTCTACATTTTATGTGACATCTTCTCTTGGTTTTATTTCTTTTACATGACATGCAATTTTTTTAAGAAATTACTTTTACTATTTCTAAAATATATTTAAAACACCAATATTTTGAAGTTTAAGTGCTGAACTTAAAAGTAGGCCCTCAAAGTGTTGTAGTTTATTTTTTTTTATATCCTCTTCAAATATTAATTAAATTGTGTGTGTATGTAATTTATCATTTAAATTCCTTGGTTATAAAATCTTTTGAAAATTATTTGTTGACTTAAGTCCAAAAATAATGCAGATATAATTGCCACTAAGGATTAAGTACATTTCATAGGGATCGTTTTATATTAAAGCAAACGTAGGTATTAAAGTCCACATTTCTACTACGTTATTCAGGTTCACGTTCAATATGTCTTATGGTCTTTTTGAATCCGTGAAATGCGCTCTTTACATTTTTAAACGCTTCTTAATTACCCAAGTGCTGGTCTGCATTCAGACTTTACCAGTCCAATTTGCCAATGGCCTCGGCAGAGATGAAAAAGCGACTCCTTATATCTGGGAAAACTGCACCTCAAACGAAACATAATTTCGAAATATTTGCCCGCAGAGAGGGACCATTTATGAGTCCCTTTCGGGAAGGGAAGATATGAGTCCGACTTTATGAACCCGGCGCTGGGCTCCTCGGCTTTATTTCCGCTTTTGGAGGTTGAGGGCTTGGAGTTTGGGACTCCAGGGGAGGCGGAGTCCAAGGAAAAGGGGCTGAAATGTGGTCAAAGCCTTCTAGTCAAGTGCTTATCAGTTCAGGGGCGGTGCAGAAAAGGGGGTTCCGGCGGAAAAGGGCTTCAAAACAACTTGACTGACTGCACTTTATGGTTCATTTTGCATGCCTCAGATGAGCCGAGGCCTGGACCCCAGATGAGAAAATATCCAAAGGTTTCACTTACATATAGCCCAGCTCCCACCCGGTTTTCCTAGCTTTTAGCCCCCCAACCACCCCTTGCGACTATGCGTTTTGGTATTTTTACTGCTGCGTTCCCATTTGCGAGACAGAGAATTTTGAGTTGCTTTTTCATTTTTAATGCCACATCTTGGTCTCTTGGACAATGTTTGCTGGCTGTTAAAGGGGATGTGGGGAATGAGGGGGCTGAGGGGGTTCTGCAGGACTTCAGGACTTGTGTGCCTTGTCCTTGCCTGCAGCGTAAAATTCTTGTTAAATTATTATGGAAAACTTTCTTGCACCATTTTTTGCGCTTTAAGAAGCAATCCAGCCAAAGAAATCTCTACCTCTAGGCTTCTTGGATTTTTCTCAATTTTTTTTAGGGTTGCCAAGGTTGCTTGAGAGGCAAAAAGGGCTTGAAGCGAGATCGTATTAATATCGTTTGATACTTTTAAAAAACCTAATCAACAAAAATTAAATTCATCCAAACAAAATGTGTTGCTAAAATCCTTATTATAAAAAACTTAAAAGCAATGCAATTACATTTTTATTAGAAAATTTAAAATTAAGTTTACTTCCAGTTTAATAACAAATAAATTTTCTTGAAAGTTAAATAAAATTAGTGAAATATGTTAAACTCTATCGTAGCAATATTTTAATTTTTAGGTACACATATCTTAATACATATTCAGATATATTTTAATATAGCTTGGTATATTTTATATGTTTATTTTAGGATTTTAGTGCCCACACACATGCCCACTTATTTTCTATACTTTTTCAAGACTTTGCATCGCATTTTAGCATCGCTTGGTAAGTTTAATAGTTTTTGTTCACTATCTTTTAAATTCATCCAAACAGAAAAGTTGCCTTTGTTTTTTAAAAAACTGCAAAGCAGTGCCAATACATTATGTTAGAAAATTTTAAATGAAATGTATTATTAATAAATGTACTCACTAGAACTTAATAACAAATTAGTACATTTGTTTTTAATTTTCTCAAATCTTAAATAAAATAAGATATATATGTTGACCTCTGTTATAGCACCTAATGAATTTTGAGGTATATATCATATATTTTTTAGTATCGCTTTGTAAGTTTAATAATTGGAACTAACCATGGGTAAAAAGGGACATCTATTTTAAGACCTAAATTCCCACACACATGCCCACTTGTTTCCTATAATTTTCCAAGATTTTCCATCCCCATCAAATTGTTGCAATTAAGGAAAATGTTCAAGGTCAAATCCAACGCAATTTGACAATTGAAGGGCGCAATTATTTCAGATGATTTCGCCTGAATTGACGCGACTGCCGTTTGCTTTGAGTTGGGTCCTTAGCCCAAAACATTTAATGGCAAACTCACACCGCCCACATGCAATTCGTATACCCACTTCCCGGAAAAGCCCCCCCACCCCCTTTTCACCCACGATCCACGGCCGTGTCGCACCTAATTAGGCCAATTAAATTTAGCTGCAAATTACACACGTTAAATGTGTAAATTGGGCGGCCAGCTGAAAATTAAATTGAATGCATGTCGCATGGTGCGCATCGCGTGTTAAAGCCAGATATCTAAGTACCTGGATTTTGATTTGGATTTGGTTTCGAATTAAGCGGATGCACCGACCACACCTTCAACAAAGGGATATTTAATTCGCGGGTTAAGTGGCGAGTGCGATATTGTCACGAAAGCAATTGGATTATCGTCGGTGGAGAAGTCATTAAATGGCATTTTCTAGTGTCCAGCTAATAAAGCAGAATTACCACATGAATTGGCAATTGAAACACTTTTAAAATTACATTCAATGAAATTGGATTTAATTACTGAAATATATTTAAAAAATGTTTTAATTACAAATTTTGTTTTATTTATCGTGTTTTAAATTTCATCAAATTTTTTTATGAACATCGAAGCTTTCTAAAATCTTTAAAATACTTTTATAATGTACTAACCTCTTAAAAAATAATTTACCAATTACTTGCAATTTAGGATTAATTTTTTGTCCACTGAATAAACTAAATAAACCTTAAAGGCTATCGAGAAAATCATTAAACAAATTGCATTTTTATTGGAAATACTCTTCCTGTTAAGGCAAATTCAGGGATTATCTTCCTGAGAACTTCTGTGAATTTCACGTGTCATTTCCACCTGTCCTCTTATGATTTTCAGTTTCTTTTTAAATCCCCTAAAGCTTTAACACTCAAAAGACGAACAAAAGCCGCTTGGCCACTAATTTTAAACTCAATCCGGATGTTCCGGAGTTCATTAGCAGGAAAAGCGGGAAAAGTGCGAGTATCCCAAGCGCAATTAAACGTTTCTTGTAAGACCTAAACCTCAATTTCGAATCTGGCTTTAATTCAATTACCGGCTTCTTGACTTAAAATTTCGCCACCACAAGTTGCCACTCACCTGATTCAATTCCTTGAAGTCGCTGGACAGCGGGAAAAAATTTAAAAAAGGAAAGGCAAAAACCGGAAAACACTTGGCCGAGACTTTTTAACAATAAACCTTCTTAAACCGGGTTCTCTCACACTTCAAATCTGTTTTAATAATTGTTTGTTGTTTTTTCCCCTTTGTTGGGTTTTATTTCAATGATAAATTTTTGTTCATTTCTTAAGACACATTAAAAAATAAAGAAAAAATTTTTTATTGCCGGTCAATTTTTTAAAAAGTACCAATTTCGAACTGAGTTGTATGCGGATTGAAATGATTTCTTCAGCCCGATTCCGTGGGGTCCTTTGGTCCTGTTTTAGTCCGCCACACAACCGTCGTTCAGGACATTCGCCAGCGAACTACGCGCCATCCAAAGCGAAACAGTCGCAAGTGGGCACAAAACCAAAACACAGGACGAAGGACGAGCCGAAGATCCTAGGGATGCGACTCGAGTGGAACGATTCGAGCGCTTTGCCGCCTGTGAAAAGGACTCAACATTTTACTCTAAAATTTTTAATATTTTTTAATTTATTTTACATGTTTTTTTCAACACTTCTGAAACATAAAAAAATTTTTTTTAAATTAAAAACTAAACAAATTTTTATAATGTTTCGATAAATTATTCAAAAAGAATAAAAAAATATCATAACAGTTTTTTTTAAATGCATAAGTTTATTATATTTGCCTATTCCTTAAATAATTTAAATAACTTAAAAAAAACTTAAAAAGTGGCATGTAGATATTGTAATTACTTTATTCTTAAGCTTGTTCCTAATTTTTTTGCCTTAAATAATGCGATTTTTACGAAGTCTTAGCATAGAGAAAACAAACATGAAACAATTCTTTCATTGTAATAATTTTATTTTTACTTTTTGATATTGGTTGGCTGAGTTGTTAGCGCTAAAATAAATTTTACCAAGAAGTAAAATTGATAAAATAAAATTAATGTTTAGGTACTTTTTTTGTTTTTAATTTTTTGTTTTATTCTTTATATGTGTCATATATGGTGAAAATATTTTCTGCAATGACAATTTTTTTTATACTTTATAAAAGAGCCACTCTTCCCTTTTAAACTTTTACTCGATAGCGAAACGAACGCAACAGGCGCGCATGCAAATTCCCAAAGGAACAAAAAGTATTTGTAAACAAAGCGGCTTCGTTCGCCAGCCGAACTCAAAATTGAGCGCAAAAGCGGAAAACCGAACTCAGAATATGCCGCACGTTTAAGTGAAAACTCAATTTGAGTGACTTTTCTTTATGAATGAAAGTTAAAGGAAGTTAGGAATGAATACTTAAAATCTATTTCTTAACTAAATTTATTATGTCCTTTGAAAAAAGTTTTTTTTATTATAATTATAATTGTATTTTATAATGAAATGTATGAATTATTTTTACTTTACCTTGCCGCTCAAGAGATGGTACTTTTCGAATTGATAAGCCCAAGTATGTATATATCGATAGGTCCGCACGTTCAGTATGACCATCAAATGGCGCCAAAATAAACAGATCAAAGATCTTAAATAAAGACCTTGTATTGAAGCTTATATCGTATGTAATTTTATAAATATATTGTTTCTAAGTATTACTTGTCGTATTTTTTTTGAAAGGTTATATAAAATGCACACTAAACAACATGGGAGTTTTATATCAACATTATTTCATAAAAATAATTAGAAAACCAACAAAGGACCATCGCTTAATATCTAAAATCTTATTTATTGACTAATAATAATTTAATTTTTGGAAAATTAAACATGTCTCAATTGAAAATACCAGACAATAGTTATCTTGCAATCGATAGTTTTTACCACGAAAAAAGGTGGCAGCGCGTGCCTGACCTTTTCCTATCGATCTGGCATCTCTCTATGAGCACGCCGCATGTTTTCGTCTTTTGTTTTGCTTTTTCTTTGGATTTGAATTGTTTTAAACCACATTTATTCAAATAAAAATGAAACGATTAGCTGCGAAAAAGGAAGAGGACATCGCGGAGCCTTTGGCCAAGAAGCAGCTGCAGTCCAAGGCCAATTCCCTGCTAAATGCCAAGAATGTGGACATCAAAACGCTCAAGGGATTCGTTCAGCTGCTGGTAAATCATCAAAATTATTAAATAAATAATTGATTAATGTTCCAAATTCCTATAGAGGGACACTCCCGATAATGTGCCAGCTGGGGAGGTGATGAATACCCTCGAGGTGATATTCAAGAACCTGCTTAAACGAATGACCACCGAAGGCAGCGAGAAACAGACCCAGAAAATCCAGGAATTATACGAGGAAACTTGGTTGCTCCTATTGGAGAATCTCCTGGTGGATTCAGAGAGTTCCGCGGCTCTAAAAGTATGCATGCAACTGATCAAAGTAGAGGCCAAACATCCCATAGCACCCAAAATGGGCTGGCCCACCCACAGAATCCATGATATTTTAGGAACCCTCTTGAATTCCGAGGAAACACCTACAAATGCGCTGACCAACTATGGGAAATACTGCAAAAATCTTGATGTATTGGAGATTACTCTCAAGCAACTACTAGACCTAGTGCCCGAGAAGGACTTCAAGGACATCCCCAACAAAGCCATGAACTTTCTGTCCATTGTCAACCTCCTCGATTTGGGAAAATCAGTTCTAAGCACTGCCGACTACCACGTGGAAAGTGCAAAAAATCAGCAGTTTAACTACCCGCAAAATCAGAAGAGATTGAGCGAGCTCTGGCGGGTCATAATGGCCAAGAGCAGCGCAGTAGACGAGAAGCTGCACCGGCAAATTCTGGTGGTTCTGTTGGAACGTGTGATCAACCACCTGAAGGATCCCATCCAGCTGACCGACTTCCTCATGGACTCACTGCACCAGTTTGGTTGGTACTCACGTGTATACATCTAATGAATCCTAATGCACAACTGTTTTTTCCATCCCTCAGATGGCCCCATTGCCTTGCTGGCCCTCCAGGGCATCTTCACGCTGATGCAAAAGCAGAACATCACCTACCCGGATGTGTACGAGAAGCTGTACAATATGTTCTACCCACGGATGTTCTTCAACAAGTACAAGGCCCGTCTGTTTTACTTGGCCGACATCTTCCTGACCTCAACCCATTTGCCAGAGAATCTAGTGGCTGCCTTTGTAAAGCGTCTCGCTCGTTTGGCCCTCCAATCGCCCACCGAAGATGCTGTGATCATGATCCGATTCGTTTGCAATCTTCTGTTGAGACACACGGGCCTGCAGAAATTGATACGCGCCAGTCATGCGGCCGATGAACTCAGCGATCCCTACAACCAAACGGAATCCGATCCCGTCAAGTCGCAGGCCATTAATAGTTCGCTGTGGGAGATCACGCTGCTACAGAAACACGTTGTTCCCGAGGTGGCCAATGCTGCACGGTTCATCAACTCCTCGCTGCCCATCATGGAATTCGATTTGGCACCGCTACTGGACAGGAAGGAGTGCAATGTAAGCGGTTGAACACTATTCCTTTAATTTGTATTTATAACTGATTTGTATATTCCAGATATTCGACGACGAGCTGCAGTCGAAGGCCAAGCAGTTTGCCATGAACTACGAGCGGCCCGCAAATTTGGCCCTGCCCAAAAACGACTTCGTGACCAAGTACTGGGACCTCATCTAGATTAGTTATATTGTGCTAAGTTTAAGCAGGATTAAAGTGCTGCCTGTGGGGCTGCTGATGGGCCAACTCGGCCTGAAACCAATTGGCTGGTGAAATGTATCTGATGTTGCCTGTGGGCGGAGACTTCCTTGGGTTAACTTGCTGTTCCCTGGGCTGGTTATGCTGCCGGATCTCCGAGCAAGTGCGGCAGGGTCGTATCAAGGCGAAGTACACACACTCGGCGATGGAGAGAAAGCTGAAGCCCAGGAACAAACCCATGAGACCGCCCACGCAAGCTGTAAATATGTTACGAATATATCATTAAGGATTTAGGAGAATTGGGTAAGCATTGGACATACACAAAAAATCGGAGAAGCCAATGAACTCGGTCTGCTTGTTGGCCCTAAATGTGGGATCCTTGAAGTACATATTCACCACCGCCACACTGCGCTCCACATAGGAATCGGAGAAGTTCCAGCCGCTATTCGAGGGTGCCTCCCTGAAGCCGTCGTGCGAGATCCTCGTAGAATAGGCAATCGCACTGAAAGTCAGATCGAAGCACGAGGGCAGGCACTCCTCCAGGCAGGACTCCATCGCCACAATGGTCCTGAATCGAATCAGCTCCACACATTCCGTCTTGCGCAGCGGACATATGGTATCGTTCTTGTTCAATCGGGGCATATAGAAGGTCACGCAGCCGCAGTGACGTATTAGCCAGCCGGACAGGCACTCGGCCACGCAATTTCTCTGAGTGTAATGGGCGAACCAACGGAGTTTCAGCTCATTGCGGAATATACACCGCCTGCTTCGGCGGTCCACATTACGCAGGTGCTTCTCGGTCAGGATTTTTGACGGATCTATACGCAATTTGGTCTCCATTCCGGGAGCCAACAGAACTCCCGTCTCCCGCACATTTGGCGATTCATTCGGACTGTGCAGGGCGATCTTGAAGCCAATGCTGCTGGATGAGGAGCAGTAATAGGCATCTGCCTGCACGTCCAGGGTCAGCGATAGTCCCAGCGACTCACCCGTTCCTTGGGCTCGTCGAGGGTACAGCGGATTGTCCCCATCCGGCTGGGAACCCCGCTTGCGATAGCCCAACTCCGCGTGCCAGTTGATCGCATGGAAACCAGAGGGTAGGGTTATATTGCGGTGCGAATAGGGAACACTGTAGGGCAAAAGTTATAGAAAATATGCTGTAATTTTTGGTAATCTAATATGATATGTTTGCACCTTCCACATGCAATATCAAGTTTTGTAAAGAAAAGTGAGTATCAGGCCTATTTTGATTTGTACATTCGAGAAGTTTTTTCCTAATCGATATGAAACCTTTTTTTAAACAAATCAAATTGAAGATTTTAGTGACGGTGGCTATAAATGTCCCAGCTTTTCAACATATTCTCATCGTGCATACATTAATATTTCACATTAATGTTCAGTTTTTGGTTTAAGAAAAAGTAATAGTATTTAAACATTACTCCTTTCATTTACTTTCCATTTTAAATATTATAAAAGCCTAAAGTTAAAGGTGTAGCTTAGGTTGCCCTATTGACTAAAAGCAAAGCTTCTAAGCTAGTAAACGATTAGAAAAGTTCCAAACCAAATATACCTCTCTTTTACTTCCCATTTAAGATATTATAAAAGACTAAAGTTAAAGGTATAGCTTAGGTTTTCCTATTGACTAAAAGCAAGGCTTCCAAGCTAGTATACGATTAGAAAAGTTCCGAACCGAAAGTTGTGCTTTGCAAATAGGCTTTAACAAAAGCCTTTCCTTTTGGTTTGGAATCAAATGAAAAATTGTGAATACTTAAAAGTCAAATGAAAATGGAGTTTCCCACCTTTTCCGATACATAAACCTGGGATGCAGCATATTGAAAACACAGCATAGACCTTCATCGGTCACAATGGGATGGAATAAACGAGAACATTCGAAATCATCGGCGCCAAAACGGCAGTTAATCACCATTGATTTGCATGGCTGTGAGATCTGTAGGTATACGTAAATAAATATAAGAAATATATATTTTTTGGGTAAAATCAAAGTATTAACCTAGTTTTTTAATACCTTCCTTATCCAGTGATTTAATATAGATTTTAGAAATAGACATTTATCATAACTTACATTTAGTATAAACTCCTCCCAGTTGGAACTATTTCCCTTAACCATTTCGACATCCACCTTCCGTCGGCAGAGCAACTGCAGCATTGCAAACTCCATGGAATCGTTGGCCAAGTCCTTAACTCTTTCGGCCAGAGCCTGATTTAAATTGCAGATGGTCACCGCCGGAAAAGGCTCGTTGGCAATGGAAGTCAGCTCCGGATCGATGCCCACTATAACCGGATTGGTGTTCCACTTATCGAAGGCGTCCTGTATAAGGTAAATGGCTATGGAAAGCACCGCCAGCAGGGCTATTCCGAAAAAGCACCTTTAATTCAAATTTAAATCAATTAGAAACATCATCAGAATAATATGTTTATACAATGTGCAATGTACATTGCACATATCGTATTTTTTTAGGATACAACGAATAATAATATCTATGTTAAGTGGTATAAGGTTTCAAATATGTACCATTTTTTTTACCCATAGAATTAAAGGGTATACTAAATTAGTTGAAAAGTATGTAACAGGTAGTAGGAAGCGTTGCCGACCCTATAGATATTCTTGATCAGGATCACTAGCCGACTCGATCTAGTCATGAAGAAAATCTTGAAGATTGAAGTGCAAATGCAATTTTGTTTTGATTATCAATATCTATCTTCATGCCACAAATTGTTCAAATCGGACGATTTCGTTTTCTCTTGTTAAAATTATATTTAAAATTACAAAAGCTTGATTAACTTTCCCTTTTCACCTATCACTGTTGCGCAATTTGCTGTTGTTAATGTACTTCAATCCATGAATGGTGGTATTGCGACAAAACTCATCCGTATTTCTGGACAGGATTCCCCGCCAAGTGGCTAGCGTAATCCGGAAATGCTTAGGCTGCGGCTTTAATAGTTTTTGTTGGCTCCAAAGAAGAGCCTTTTGGCGATTACGTTGCACTCGCATCTTCGGTTGAAACCACACTAAATTCCAAATTGCAACTTATATTTATATAAAGCCATTTCCATTTTGCAAATTAAATAATATGTTTATTTAATGTCACTTACTCGACTGCACAGGTACTTTGCAATCTGAATCGTTGTGGTTATTTCAGCTTTGAATTGAAATGGAAAGAGCGCTGAGATTGAGGTTGCTAAGGTTGATTAATTGCTTACAGAGTTATTGTTATACCCTTGCAGAGGGAAATTTTCAAAAATGCCTCTTTTGTTATTAAGTCAAATACATAATTAATGAATTAACTAGGATAAATAGGCCTCAATGTATTACAATAAAAACAAAATAATTTTTATTGTTTCTCATCTTATTTATTGTTTTGTTTTCAACAAATGTCGTATACAAAGCCTAAAATTATTTTGATTATATTTTCCAGAACAGTTAACCTGGTCAACCCAATTTAAATTCCGAATGACACTGTATTGCCTTTAATTAGAGGATTTTCGGGAGCAAAGGAATGCCTCATTAGGAGAATCAGAAACTGAGACCTCAACCGAAAAGGAGAACAGGAACCCAAGTGAAATCCTGGCCAAAAAGTGGAATCCCCAATCGAAGCGGGAGAAGAAGTTTAAGCCGGGCCAAAGGCTCAAGTTGGCTACAATCAACATGGTTCAAAACGCACAAATTGCAAAGGTGATGGCAGAAAGAGACGGGCTGAGGGTCGGCAGAAAGAGATAGACAATTGGGGAACCACAGAAAACGACACTTGAACGAAAATCAAATTAAAAGCTTCAATGGCAACAGACGAGGACTTGGATCTGCTCCTGTTTTCTGCTCCTGCTGCTGGCCACATGTCACCACATGGAACCTGCAGCACACACACACACACACACACACGCACTTTGTAAGGACTCAACTCGACTCCATTGAAACAAGTTCATAAAACACTTAACCTGACCGAGCTGACCAAATGTCCCCTGGGAATGCGAATGCCCGACTGAACGGAGCCGGTCTTGTTGACTTGTTAGCAGTTGATGTCCGATGCCCTTCGAACCACCTACCTATGTGTGTGTGAGCCACCCACTGAGCCACCCACCGAGCCACCGGATGTATCCGCATCAATGAGTGACCAGGCCGAAAGTTGCCCCTTAGTCTGCGACTTGGCCTGCGATTTGGACTCCTCTGCCGGGGCATCATCAAAAGTTACCAGCAAATTGACCTAATCTATGTACAATGTACATACATACATATGTCCAGCCAGGTTCTGGGCACATATGCACCAAAGGATTCGCAAAGGAGCACTGGACGAAAGGAATAAAATATAATACAATACATTGAACGTAGTATCGATTTGGGCAAATTATAAAATGTAATTTATATAAATTTTAAAGGGTATATAAACAAAGGGGAAAGGTCATTTAGTATACTTTTTGGGAGCTATGTATTATAGAAAAACATATTTTCATAAAATATTTTTCATAGATTTTGTATAATCCCTAAGAGATAAATTAAATTAACATATATATTTTTATTTTGATAAAGATTTTCCTATAATTTTATCATTCAAAATAAGATCTTTCGTTTCATATGTTAAATACTTAACCATTGTTTGGAACACCTATTCATTAAAAATAAAATATTGCTGAAAAGGATTTCATATGTATTTATTAGTATATTTCCCACTATAATATTTTCAATAAAATTGTGCAGGCTTATAAGTGAAATATAAACATATATTTTAGAATCATTATAGAACGTAGTGAAGAAGGGAGTTTTTTGACTAACATAACTATATAAATAACATTTTTTTTTTAAGTTTTCCCTTGCTATATCAAAGTTTATTTTGTTATGGCATAATTCAAGTCACATTTTCTTACCCAAATGGAAAAAGCCTATTTGATTAATTACTGATTTTTTTTCACAGTGTGATTTGTGGAGGAGCTTTTCACGTTGAGCAGTCGGAGATTGCGGAGGTGTTGGGCGCCGCCCGCTGTGCTCCGCCATTAGAAATCGCTTAGGCCGATGGCGTCGATGCAATTTACGGCGGCTAATAGCAGACAGATGTCCCTGCACACATTTACGGGCGTGCATCATAGGCCCACATCACTGTGCCGTCTGTATGTTTCGCCAAATCCATACGGATGAGATCATTAAAGTGGTAAAACGTTTCGGATCATTAATATAAACCCTGTATTGTTTAATTGGGTTTTTAATTCTTCATAAATAAAATACCACAGAAATCAGGTTGCATTTTTTTTTTGTATATTTAAGCTTTTAGCTTGCCGCTAGGAAACCGAACTCCCTTTCCCGAAAGAAACATTTTCCAAAAAGAAGGGGGAACCGAAATCGTCGAACAGCATCGTGGAAAATCATAACTTACCCCATGCACATACATATGTATATATAAAACCAGGCACTATGTGTGTGTGTAAAAAATCTGAAAATGATAGAAAAATGATTAATTGCAGTTGGCAGTAGTTCAGCAGTCAGTTACTGCCACAGCTTTTCCCGCCGCCGCTGCTGCTGCGGAAAATGCAGAAAATGCAGCCCAGTAAACCTCGCTGCCACACAATGGTGTATGTGTGTGTGTGTGTGGTGTGTGTTAGCATTCATGGCCGCCCATGTATGTGTGTGTGTGTAGCAGCATTCTTCTTCTCCTCAGCCATTTTTCCATTTTCCTATTTTCCAAGGGTATTACCTATAGGTCTTGCATTCTTTTATACTTCCGTCTAATTCTTAAAAACTTACATATTTTAAGTTTAAATTTTAAGTTTGAAATGTAGTTTAATATTGGTATTACAGGCTTAATTTATTTATAAGTAAGTATAATATATTTTATTTATAAATGTTGTCCTCAGTTCCAAAAATATTTTTCCTACAAATGCATCTGGCACATTTTCCAGTTATTTAATTTTCAAAAACCCATCTTACATTTCAATTTTGTATTTTTATATTTAGGCGTAGAGTATTTAAAATTCAGTTTTATTTTTGCCTATGTTTCCCATTTTTGCTGGATTTTTTTTTCGAGCACAACAGCAGCTGACTGCAGCGATATTAATGATAGATATGCGTTCGCTTCAATGCCCTGCTTCTTTTTGCCCTTTCTCCGCTTTCACTCCGCTTTCTCCACCCTTTTTGAATTATACGATAATATTCCTGCTATTTTCAGGGCGGCCAGACGCTTTAAATAAGAGCTGTGGCGTTTAAACAGCAATTATAAACATTTTTGTTATCAGGCTATCAATAAAGTGTGTAGGTTTTACTATAAAATATTTATGAAGCACTTTCCAACGGACTATAACAAAATGAATCAAGCAAAAAGTGGCTAAATATTTAACATTCAAAACAAAAATTTTCCTCAAAAGTAGGCCTTCAAAAAAGACTATGAAAAATGATTTGGCCAGATGGCTTCATTTTCGAGTACAGCTAGCTCTCCGCCAAATTTGGGCTTTTTTGTCCGTCAATTCTGGTCCGTCCTGGTGTCCGTAAATCTGTCCGTAGTGTTGTGTCCGCTGTCCGTTGTCCGTTCATTGTGTGCGCATCGTTGCCTTTTTGGCACTAATTTCCATTTATTCATTTAGTTGCAACATTCATTTCGGCAGCCATTCACACAGACACATTCACTCAGACGCAGCGCAGACTGTGGATGTGGTTAGCAGGGGGTTTGGTTGGGGGGGGGGACTCGGAAAATGCAAGGAAAATTCGAGGAAAACCCTATGGAAAATCCCGAAGAGTGGGGCCGGCAGACGTTCGCCTTTCATTTATCAGCACAAAGCAGTGCATTTTTGGCCCACCCTGATGAGTTGGTTAAGGACTGACAAAATGTAACTCGGTCCAAATGTGACAAAAAAGGTCATATGGCAGAAATAAAACAAACAGAGGAAAAATAAGGAAAATGACAGCCAATGCTCTGCCACTGTCACCAGCCTTGCCCCAGCTTTTCCCCAACAATTTTCCAACCCCTCTTTGGATGCTGGTGCCAAAGCCACGAGTCGAGTTCCCATGGGTTTTTTGTTTGTTTGCGGCTGCCTGCGAGCTGTGGGGCTGCCTGATGAAAGGGTTCAAAACTATTTTCAAACTATGTATTTAGCGTGCATTATATAGAGAGTGGGGGCGGGGCAGTTGCCCGGGGCGGGTCGGGGATCAAGGGGTCATCATCATCAGGAGTCGCAGTCATCATCTTTGTGCAGGGTCGGCAGCTGTTTTTATGATCTCCCCTTGGCACAGTGGGTCTAGAATGTTTTCATTAACCTCAAAAATATGTAAGATATTTAAAAAATATATATATATAGTTGTAAACCTTCTTTTTAAAGCATTTTCGGGCACTATAACATAAGATGAATAACATTTTAAGAACTTATTCAGTGGTTTGTTTTATAGCATATATCTTTTTTCGGGTTCCACAACATAATGTAGATAATATTTTATTTTATTTTATTTTTCGATATGCTTTAAAACTAAATAAAGACATTTCAAAAAATGTTTGTGATATATTTTGTAGCTTAAATATATTATGTTTTTTATATTCATATGTTCATATCTATTAGGTATTTTTGAAAAAAAAGTTATTTACCTTGAAGGTTTTTTTTTTGGTAATCCCTTTTTCTGCTGTTTAAATATTTATTAGTTTTGAAAAACCAAATTGGCTCTTCTGGGATCTTAGGCCACAGTGTCCGATGTCCAGCTGTCCGGCTGAACCCGAATCCGGACACTCCTGCCCACTTCTAACATATTTTTTGGGGAACGGCAACGGATTAGTTGCACGTCATGTTACCACTTGAAGTGTTTATGTGAATGGAGTGCCACTGCGGGCTTAACATTGGATATATGTACACACTTATATGTACATATATTTATCGCACATATCATGCGACACTTAATAAAAACAATGTGCTCAACATGCCGCCTTAAATGGAAATCCATTTTCACTCCTTTTTGTCCTTCGTCCTTTTCCGTTAGCTTTTGTTTGCCGAGTTATTTAAATGTCTGCATTTGGTCCTTGTTCCTGGTTCCCTCTTAACATCATCCCATAAATTTATAATTAATTGTTTTAAAGCTTCTCGCTGTCTGTCCGCTTTTTGTGCGAATGTCGGGGTTTATCCAATGGGACATTATATCATTCTGTGGTTTTCTATTTTCATTTCGCCCGATCCCTAAGCTTTTTACTTGTGTTATCCTTATGACGATTATAAGCCAGAGACTTGGCTTGTTTTCTGCTGCTTAATCGTTTTAGTAATTAGTAGTTGGTGGTTTCCCGAAAATGGAAATAATGTGGATGTAGGTCATATGGAAAATACCATTCGAGATGAGTGAAATCGTTTATCAAGAAGTTTCATAATTCGATGTCGTAAGATGGTTTAGTCCATAGAAATATGTAATAATATTTCAAATCGAAAACAAATTTAAAAATCTAACGTGTTATATTATATTGTTTAACATATTTTAAGGGTGCAATGGCATTTCAATAAATTACTTAAGCCCGAAACAAATATCTTTATAAAAATCCATTATTATATTTTTGTTCTCTTTACTTATACTTATCCACAATTTTCCTCCACCTCCAATTGTTGGGCACAAGCAATCATCAGCTATCGTTAAAATTATTAAGAAACTGCAAAAGTACCGAATGGCAATAACTTTCGAGACAGAGAACCTGCCTCAGACGAACATAAATCTGTCAGCTTTTTTGTTTTTATCTCTGGGCATCCTACGTGCTCTGCGTTGGCTAGATATTTCATTGCTAGACAAGTGATTGACTTAATGCTAATTCGCGACTCAATTGTTTCAAATTTTTGGCCCAGCCAAACAAATGCAGCAACCATTGCCCCCCGAAAATGGACAGAAACACTGAGAAATTATTTTAAATATGTTAAAAGAAGTTTAAGTTTAGCATAAATTATGTAGTGAATAACTAAAATTTTGATTATTTGCTTAACAATAATATTAATATTATAGAATTATTGGTGTTAGCTTACAACATATAGATAAGGTGCTTCCGACGAAATCCATATAATTGTGGATTATCTTAAACTCCCATATAAATAAAATTGCTTATACAAATTTTTAATCTTAAGTTTGATCGTGAAGTCTTGTGTAAAATATTTTTAAAACTAAGAAATCTCATTTAAATACTTAATTCTATTTTTGGTACAAAAATATTTAAAGATTTTAAAAATCTCATTTCAGAATATCATGTAAAAAAATTATATTGAACAATAATAAGTGTTATAAAGCTCTATTTTAGTAAAAATCGTTAAGTGTATAAGTTAACTTAATTTTGATTTTAAAAATGAGTTTACTTTTACCAGTTAGTTAGTTAAGGTTTTTTATCCCCAGAAATTGGTAATCACCTTCCAATTTAATGCTGTAGCTTCTGTTCTTTACTAATGTCAACGTTGCTATTATTTTTATTCATTAAACCTTTTTTTTCGCAGTGTACATAACGATGGCGCAGTCTAGTAAATTTCGGGAATGGGAATCACAATAATGTCGCCTCGTTGCGCTGTAATCCACTCAAGGCGCTTGGCCACTTAAGGACACTGTCCGTCCGTCAGTTTGTCCGCCAGTTTGTCCGCCGGTTTGTCCGTCTGTCGCAGAGACAACAACAATTGACGAAATTGTTTTCGTGACTTAAATTTTTGCGTGCTACTGTCGCTGCTGGCTGGGACGTGTTTGGAAAGCATATGATGTGATTTGCCATCAAATTGAGTTGTCTTGTCAGAGCCGACCCACTCGCCGATCGGCCCTTCACTTTGTATACCCTATATACCCCCTACCCAACTTATATATATGTGTGTGTGTGTAATCCAGAGCCTGGACAGAAATGCAATTAAATTTGGAAAAATATCAACAGCCAACAAGGAATAATAGTTTATAATAGCAGGCGATGAGGGGGCAGAAAGTGCTTTATGACAGCCTGAGAGGCTGCAAGTGAGGAGAAAGTGCCTGGGTTGCCTTTAAATAAATACTCGAAGCACCCCCCTTTTTGCTGTGTGTACTTTGGGTGGGATGTGGAAAGTTTGCCTAGGCTAAAAACCGAAATGGAAGTGAAACTCTCGCCCAGATGCTAATGCCGCCAGAAAAGTCTTGGGCAAATTGTGCTCCTCGGCCAAGTTAAGTTGCGTTAGGAGGCTACAGTGCGAAAGGTTTATCTAAGTTCCAGGGGGTATTATATGGCCAAAAAGATTTTGTTTACAAATTTTAGAAAGAGCTATTGGAAATATTGGTAGCATATGTTGGTCATAAGGTTAGTTATTATACCATTTTTAAAAATTATAAAATATTTTATACTATGCGACTGAAACGCACTGTCTTTGCCACTCACTTAAAGACACTTGCCTATATCCTTGTACACATTTTGTAGAGCAACTAAATTACACAATGTTAATATTTGCTATGTAAATACGCATCCGTGTGAGAATGGCTGGGTAAATGAATAGATGGATGGATGGATTGGGGAGTGGATGGAAAGTGCAGTGGCAGTGCCTACGGTTCGTTCTGTTCATTTCTTATAGCCGGGGCCACAAAAAGCCTACACTTGACACACAGATGCAGATCCTGAAACAGAAACAGAAACCGAGATGCCGAAAGGATGTGCAAGCTGCTTCTATTTAAATAAACCGAGGCACAACTTGCCACAATTCCAGCCAAATTCTCGACACAAATGTCACAATTTCTCTGTTCTGTGCCTCTCCTCTATATGTATATATGCATGTATAAATATCCCCTGGGGGCAGCAAATTCCAAGGAAAACATTACCGCACTGAGCGTACGGCTTGTAAATGCATATATAAACATATGTACTTAGCATATATATGTGTAGGTACATATAAGAGTTCGCATTGGTCTTAACAACCCACAAAGACCTTATCGAAACAAACAAGTAAAATAACTCATCGCCAACACAGGCCACTGCGTGGGCAATCACACACTGTGGCATCGGGTCAAAAGACCTTTCCGATTTTCGAGATTAAATTTGGAAATTCTAGAAAAAGTAATCATGTTTAGTAATTCCTAAAAAATACTGTGGGCATTATTTTTCTATTCATAAAACATGTATATCTCATCTGTAAAATTTACAGATTAAAAACAAAATCATGTCTTGTCCAGGATTTGAACCCGCGTCAAAAAAAATCCGGTAGCTCAAACAGTAACAATAGAGACAAAACTTTTATAAACGGATCGTTTCAGAAATAAAATGTTTTTTAATATTTTATTTACAGAAAATGTTGTTATAGGTATGTGCTCTTTTTTAGGTAATGGACTTTTTTTCCCACTATTGATAGTATTATTCCTTTAATTGTATGGCCTTAAATTAAACATTTAAGGTCATTCTTGCTTTTTTTAAGAGTACAATGGACTTAAAATTCTATTTTAAATCTTAAATCTAGGATTTATTTCTGAGCGAATAATAAATATAAAAAAAATTATATCATTATATACAAAAAGGTATACAAATTCCTAAGCATTTTAATTTACTTTTCATGGTTAAATAATTATCTAACAAGATAATGGGCTGTTTTATGGGTCAGACATAAATCCCATCTTTGATGGTGATCAAATGGAGCGCCTTTTGAGTTTATGGCCCACAAAACCTTTCACACCTTTCAATCTCAGTCTCTTGGCCCTAATGAATCTCCGGCAACTTTTCCGGTAGGGGGGTGGTGGGTGGAAAGTCCAGTTTCCCACAACCCCCCTTTTTTGTCCACTTGCACTAAGTGCGAAGACACTTTAGCAAACAATTAATTGCCGTTAGCGGCTGCTGGCGACACACCTACCCAATTCATTTTGCATTCGCTCAAATCCCCAGTTTTCCGCAGGGAAAATCGAGGTCCGGCGATGGGAAAGCGGAAAATTCAGAGCGGGGAGGTGTGCAAAGGAGGGGCAGTGGCAGGACACAATGAAGACAGCTGCCAAAAAAGGCGTTACGTCGCCAGTTAAATGAAGACCCTGCATTGAGGGGCAGGGGCAAAATGGGGGGAGAGTCGAGGAAAAGGGGCTCCCAAAAAAGGGGGGAAAATCGGGTGGCTCTGGGACAGATACGGAGACAGAGACAGAAGGGTTATCATTACTTCCACATAATTTAATTTCGGCAGGCCAGCGACCATTTGCATTTCAATACCCAATAAGGGTTAAGAGGTGGTCCGCAGGGGGGAAAGCCCGGACAATTTTAGAGGGAGCTCCGTTTGTCCTTTTTTTCCACTCGCCTGTGACCAGCAGAAGGAATCCGATTTCTTTCTCGCACACAAAGTTTTTGGCTGGCCTGCTCGTTGCACAAACTGAATTGAATCACCCAAATTATTATCCCCGCCGATCTCCTCATCATCCTTCGAAAAGATCCGATACTGCAGCCGAGGTCCTGCACGGCATTTTCACACTGAGCATTTTATTTTGCACGCGTTTCAAATGGAAATATTGTTTTTTATAAAATGTAAAAGCAAAAGCTTTATTACTAAAGGTTTTTAAAGGAATTTCCAAGTCCCATTTATAATATTAATTGAAAAGTGCATTTTCAATTAAACTACAGCTTAGAATGAATAGTAAAAATAAAATAAAAAAATCTATAATATATTATTTATAATATATATTATAAATATTATATAGTTTTTGTGTGATAGTTGACAAAAAATATGGTTAGAAGACTAAATTCAGCCTAAACAGAATATGACAATTTTTCAAAGGTTTCTTATTAGAAGTAAAACGCAAATATATTTTAATTAAATATTAAAACATTTAAAATTACCCATACATTGTTATAAAAACCTTAGTTGTTATTGCCTAAGCTTTACGTATGTTTAAAGTCATAAGTCTTAAAAAACATTTATTTGAAAATTAATTTCAGACTGGAAAAATATCTATAAGATACCACCAACATTTTAGAATCTTATTAAAAAGGTCCCAAGCTTTTCCCATAAGCACAGTGTAGTTTCTTGCAGTGTAATTGGTTGGTCTATGGAAATGCTGCTTTTCCACTGCTTTTCTGCTGCTGCTGTTGCTGCCAGATTTTCCATCATCATTCATAACAAAAGCAGTTGGCAGTTGCAGCCGCCTCGCAGTCCGCAGCACCACCCCCACAATTTTCCGCCCACGTAGGAAAATTTTTTCAACAATCTCTCTTTTCATTTTCAATTTTTTTCCTTCTTTCCCTTCTGTCATTTTTTTTTGTGACATTTCCGTTTGCATTTGGCAAGCGGAAACGTCAGTAGCCCATTGGACAATCAAGCTGTGGACGTGGCCAGGAAAAGCTCGAGTTTTCCTTTTGTTGTTGTAATTGTAATTGTTGTTGCTGCTGCTGTTGTTGGACATTGTTTGGTGTTGATGGCCGCTCATGAATAACAAATGCACACGGGCTCAGGTGGATATGGCCATCTCATCTTTTGTCCAATCTGGAAAGCCCTTCTTTCTTCTTTTTCTTACCCCCTTTTCCCCTAAATTGTCCATTGATTTGTGGTCAATCGAGTGCAAAGACTTCATCCATCGTTGGCGTAAAAAAAAAAACAGATAGAAAACCACAAAAAAATAGAGTTTACAAAAAAACTGTTGTGCGCTAACCAATTAAATCATTTTGATAGCCAAATGCTGTACAAATTTGGTCTTTTGTGTGATTTTTTGATTGATTTGCGTCTGGATATCTGGATTTCTGGCTTCGAGTTCGAGTTCACTTTAATCAAGGCCTAAACGTCAATTTCAGTTTGGCTTTTTCGGTAATAGAAAACGGGATGGAGAAAACGATGTTTCATTGAAATGTCAATTGCATTCTACAATGGCCTCCTTTTCGAGGGCTTACCGCCCCCGCCCCCACGACCCCGCCCCTCATTCCCAGGGGCCTCGGATATATCATCTATATATCGCTGTTCTCTTTTTTATTCGGCAACATCCATTGTGTTCGGACCTCTTTCCATTTATCTGTGTGTGTGTAAGTATTTCAATAAGTCCATAAAATGGCTCAATATCTGATGGATTTGTGTACTCCCTAATGGTTTGAGTGGGGTATGATGCTTATACATATGTGCAGCATTAATATTAATATATCTTAAAAATAGTTATTATATTGTGCGTCAAAAAAAATACACTGAAACTAAAAGAGAAATGCTTAAAAACGAATAAAAGCGGTGTTTCTAGAACAAGAATTATAGAAATCCTTTTTTAAATGGCACACTTTAAGCATTTGTTTGATTTATTTATAAATTATTATATTTCCTTGCGAATTCTTTGTTTAACTTTATATTGCCTCTTTTTTTTCAGATTTGCGATATCTATCAAAAAATGTGACCCAAAACTAGACCAAATACTATTAAACAATTTTTTTTTTCAAATTTTGTTATCCCGCTTTACAAATTTACCAACGAAAACAATTTATTTTATATTTCTGAAATCAAGTAAAACCAAGTTAATTTGAAAAATGTTGAAAAAGCTTCATAAGTTAAGGGCAGAAATGACTAAACAGTCTCAACCAAGTTCCACCATTCTGATGTGTATGCATTTATATAATATCCTGGATTCATTAGCCATTCGACAGTTTCCATGGCGACAGTCAGGCGAATACTTTCCATTTTTTATTCCGGCAATGCAAATACAATGCATTTCTTTTTGTATATGGGGCCTGAATGTAATAATCTATTGAGCCGCTTCGATTTAATAACTGCCGCGATTTGCTGTTTGTCATATTTTACAGTCCCGCTGCAAGGATAAAAAGGGGGAGGCCATGGAAATTCATTTTTCTGCAACGCGGACACATTTTGTCATCGGGGGAATGGGATGATGGGGGGCTTGCGGGCCCCCAAGGAGGGGGCATTAACTAGAGCCATCTGAATTGAAATGCGAATGAAAAATGTGCGCTCTGCACATTCTGGGCTGCCGATTGTCAAGAGCACTAATAAATTTCCACTTGCCACCGCTCGAATGCAACTCAGTCCGCCCGCTAAAACGCGGAAAACCCGGAAAACCCAGAAAGCCCCGTACCATTTCCCCACAGCTTATTAGTCACCAGGAGCATTTCCATTCAAAATTAATTCGCCAGCGCTGTATAAATCATATCTATATCATTTTTTTCTTTGGTTCTCTTGGGACGTGGGATAAGTGCAATTGGCATTCGCAAAAATGTGCAAAACTGTCACCTGAGTCGGATGTTTGCATTTTGAAAATATTATGCCCTGGGGATCGTTAGAAATGTCAGATCTTGGTCAGGGAATTTCAGGGCTTACCGTGAACAAATTATCGTCTAAAATATATCGTGTCAATTTTCGTTTCGAACGATTAAGCAAATACCATAAGCTTTTTTATAAATAATTTTCCAAGTTTTCTGATTCCAAGAAGACAACTTAGTTGATAAAGTAAAGATTTATGTTTTATACGAATGGAATTACCTATTAACCCATCCTTAAGACATAAAACATTATGGATATTTTCCCAGCTAACTGCACAGTTAAATCAGGAGCATTCCAAAGATAATAGAACGTTCACAGAATATCCCCAATAATTTGATAAAATAATGTGCCTAACTACAATTAGCCAATGTTTGCAGATTTAGTTAGTGTTTAGTTTAATTTGCAAGTGGCTCTTAACATTAATCAAAGTCAAATGATCAAAACACCATTTCGAAACTGTGTGTTTTGCCCGGCAAAAGGTCCATCCGAATTGAAATCCCCTGGAAACTGAGGCCCAGGCAACCGGTGTTAATTCACTTTACTCGGCAGAGGGGTACAGTTGTGCTTGGCTAATTACTGCAGTGTCCATAAATACTCACCTGCTCCGTTTTGAATGGATGCGGATGCCAAGCAGCCAGTTGAAAAGTGTCAGATTTTGGGCAAGAAGACCCAAATTCGAACCCGATACTCCAATGTTGGCCAGAAAACAGGCGGTCAGTTCTCTGCTCCTTGTCCAAAACAAAAACAAATCGAAAAAGTTTTAGAAATTCGAATCATGTAACGAAATACAAAGCCGAAACTCAAAAGTCCCAGAAACGGACACACACTAACAGCTGCACTTAGGAAATCTTTTTAACGAATTGCGATTTAATTGTACTAATATTAATGCAAGCACTTGGGTCATTTACCATTTGACGGACATTATTATATAATTTTTAAGGCTTTAAAGCAACAATTAGGCTGTTTTGAATCAAGTTAAATAAAAAATATAAAAACTAAATATTTTGATAGTTATTTTAACGTAATAAAGTGACTAATTTAAATTATAAATACATGTCCAATTGCTTTTTCTATATTTTTAGAAATACTTTAAAAGGCGCAAATAAGTAGGCAACGAATTTAGGTATACGGTTAAAGTACAAAATAAAATAAATTGCGGGGACAAAAAAACAGTTACTTAACACTTTTATTTTGACAAAAAACAATGGTCACACAACGTTTTTCTCGGTGTAAACATGTACAAAATTCTTTAGACTTGAAACAAGACTTTTGTTCACCCTTCAATGCGGTAATTTATGTGTGCCAGAAAGGGATGGGCAGAAAGGGCTAACTGCAGCAAGTGCAATTTTTGTGTGGGTGTGTGGGTGTGTGGGTGCTCCTTTGGGTGTCTGTGTGCGCTCGTGTACGTGTGAGTGGGCGCAACATGTGCTTATAATTATGTTTTCTCTGTGCGCCCATTTTAGTTGTTGTTGCCGGCCGACACGTGCAGCCTTTGTAAGTGTTTGTGCAGTTGAGAGTGTGTGTATGCATACAAATTACAGGCACAAATACACACAAACAGGCCCGCAGATACACACACACACATAGATACACCGGTGCATGTGAACAATCGGATCCCAACGAACCTGACCTCAAACTGCAATTGTAGACGCTTCATTTGAGGTCACAAAGGCAACAAAATGGCCCTGGAATTGTGGCCGAAAAATGTTCGCAAAATACCTCAAACAATGGCTTGGTTAAATCCAGAAAAGTAACTAAACAATTTTTGGCCAAATAATAATTCTGCTGTAAATTTTAAGCTCCTCTGACAAGTTCTTCTTGCATTTTCAAACCAACGGCTTACGAAGTCAAATCTTAAGCTTCCCAATTTTATATGATTCTATTTTTATCACTCATACGCCGTGAGAGCTAAAAATTACATCAGTGAATTGAAATATTCATTTCGTTGTTGGAAATATTTAAAGGTATACTTATATTTTTATACTTTATATTTTGATTATAAAACATTGAATTAAATACAAACTGATATCCACAAATCTGTGAACTAGATTTCTAATTACATACATTTATAACCCAGAAAAGTAGATAGATAAGTTCTTATTGATTTTTCACATAAATCTTAAGCTTTTAATTTATTTATTTTTGGGAAAAAAACACAAGCCAAGCTATATTTTTATCACTCATACGCTGTGTGGGCTTTAATTTAATGCAATTTATTTTTACCTTTGTACCTTTCAAAATTATTTTAACATTAAATTTTTTTTTAGAATTTTGTTCTGGTAACATCAATGCAGGTTAAGCTTGTCGGGAACTATTCTTTTTTGAGGGCGCCCGTGCCAGTTTGCCACTAATCTGTTTGACTTTAAAAAGTTGGCCATCGACCTCGGCGCAAGTAAAGAATTTTGTGCTAGCCGGGAAACAGATATGAGAATTTCCGCAATTGCGACAGGTAATCACATGTTTAGCAGATCGAGGCTTTGTCGGCTTCTGCACCTTTCCTCTTTTGGGTGTTCTGTAATTTGTCTGCGGATCGCTTGATATGTCTTGAAGCTCCGAACGAGTTGTATTACGATTTGCCATCCTGGCGCTCCTTCGAGGCGCGGAAATCGGAGCTTCTCGTTCGGGTAGTGAAGGCGGGTCTTCAACCATTTCCATAGCCTCCACAGTTTCTTCCGGTGGCGGTGACATTGGTCGATCCACAGTCATATTACAAGAGTTTTCATTAGTTTCCTCGGACACCAAAGGCTGAAAATGATATTTAGAAGCGTTAGAAGTCGTAGCACAATATTATTCCATCTATATGTACCGGAAATTGTTCATCGCTCATTGTGGTTTATGAATTGTTTTCTTATTTGCTTCAGGATATGTATATGTATATGTTACTGGGCCAAAAAATATAAGTGAATGTGATTTTTTCGGTTTGAATCTGGCACTCAATTTTCAATGGCTCCTATGTTTAAAAAATTGAGAACTAGGTTGGTGAAACCTGTATTAACTTAATACTATTAAGGCTTGTGTTTGATTTTGCTAACTTTTAGTTTACATCGTTTTTATAATCTGTTGGATAAGGTTACCCTCTCACGAGCTCGAGCGAATTGTGTTGATCCCAAGAAGGATAATATCAATCAAGTACTAAGAATTCAAGAACGAAATTAAAAATTTGATAGAATTTGAAATTTATCAGTTTGTTTCGTGTGCTGAAATCCGTGAATCAAAATATACATATGTAGTTGGAAATATCTAAAGATATATTTTGGATTTTATTTGTGTTAGTAGTTAAACACTGTACCTGTACCGATTAAAAAAAAATCACAAATTTTTAAATATAATAGATATTCTACTCCCATACCTATAAACCTTATTATATTTTGGTTCCCCTGCTCTTTCCACCTTTTCCCTGTTTTTTATCTAGTTTCCTCGGCTATTTCCAGCCTCGGTCGACAATTTACACCGTGTGCCGCACGCAAAACTCTTGTCAGTTGCAGCGATGCCAACAAAGAGCAGTTTCCCGCTTTTCCCTGCTCTTTGGGAGTGCAGGGGTGGCGTGGCAAAGGGGGGTCCGTTTTGGAGGGGGCGGCAAACAAATCCATTCAGCGATTTGTGCCAAATGTCGGCTGTTGGCTTTTGTCTTTTGTATGCGCTCAGTGACCTGCGAAAATGGCAGACGCTCATTGTGTGTTACCCGCTTTTCCCCGCCGTTTTCACAACCCCTCATTTTCCGAGCACCCCTGCATCCATTTTTTGTTTGTTCTTCGCACCTGCAACTCGGCAGGAAAAAGTGGTCGGAACAAAAAAGGGAGGGCCAACTTATCGGGCAGCCAAGTGCGTGGTTTTTGTCTCTTTTTCTTGAGTTTTTTAACATTTGTTTCTATTTAACCATCCTGTGCATTTAATTCAGTTCTTAATTAATTAAGCCGCAGTAAAATTTGAAGGCTCTCTTTTATTTTAGTAGTATTATTAGAAATATTAAAATGGTCTTAGCAGTCTTTTTATTTTTCATAATTTTGTATTTACTTAAGGGATTTTGTAAAATTAAATTTAATAGTTTTTTAATAAAATAATTTAATAATATAGGTTAAGTACAATGTTCAATTCTAGTTTTCTATATCTTTTTCCTGTTTGATTTTATTTTTACATTTCTGACGCGTTCTGACCATTTTAATGTCAGTGTCCAAAATGCTGCTGCAGTCTTTTCTCCTTCCGTTTTTTCCAGAATTTTCCTAGCAGCATTTTCCTTGGGCTATCTCGTTTCTATGGATGATTCTTTGTTTGCGCCCCTTTTCAATTTGGCCTTGGCAGCAAAGGGGGGCCAAGGGATATGTTTGGGGGGTGCAGACAGATAGCAAAGGACTTTCCATCCTGACGCAGGCAAATATTGTCTTTGCACAGTCGCATCTTTGACAGTCGCAGTCGCATTCTTAGCCCGACTTTTCTTCTTATTTTACCGCCTTTTCTCCGCTCCCGATTGTTTTTCCTTTTTTCATCATTTTTGTCCCCAACGTTTTCCTAGTATTTTTGTCACGAATTCAATAAATGATTTTTAAGCACGTTTTTATTACTTTTGCTTGTTGCTGCACACGGCTTTTCAGGCCTGCGTCCTTGTAATTTTTTTGCACAAACTTCCCTAAATTCCTCTACTTACTTGAGAAATGGTGCTGTTATTTATTGGTTAGCATGGGATTCGAGTGTCCCGAAGGGGGAAAGCAAATGGGTAACCGTATGGCAAGTGGAAAGCGGAAAATGGGCAAATGTGACTCGCAATTTCCAGAGAGTTGTTCTGAAAATGCGTGTGCATGACTCATATCTAAGCGTCGAGTCTTGTTACCAAAAACAAAAAAAGGGAAACAAAATAAAACAGAACCAAGCAGCGTTCACTCCTTACAAGAAAATGCACTTTGCTAATGAATTGAATTGTCTTCTTACAGCTCGAGTCTTGGACTTCCGTCGGGAACTTTGTGTTTTCCCTATAAACGCGGCTTGTTCCTTTGAACAACGCTGTTTGGATGATTATAAAAAATAATTAATGAAAATATTGCAAAAAACATTTAGTCTAGTTTACAACATACAAATGTTCTTATTTTATTATGTTTTGTTTGTATTTAAACAAATTTAAAAATCTTATTAGTTTGTTTTTATATATGAATGTAAATACTGATTTAGTATTAATTAATGCCAATTTTGAACAATTATTTACATTTCATAGATAAGAGTTAAAGAAAGTTATAAGCATTATAAAAAATTACTCCGTATATTTTAGTCATTCCTTTATTGCATTCAAAAGGGGTATTTAATGATTCGTTCTACGTTTTCACCCCTGGCTTTTACCCTTGTGTGTGGTCAAAGTTATGTTTGTTGAGGTCAATTTGGAATTGTTTCGACTGCCACTTTAATTGTAATTACCAACGAACGCTTGTGTTAGTTTTTCCCGATATTTGCCCATTTTCTTTGCAGCAGCTTTAAGGTTTTTTGGCGCTTTTGTTGCAACTGCTAAATGCGCATACGGTTTGGCCATATCAATAAATCATTGAGCAGACAGCGTTAAAAGCACTCTGTGTGTGAGATTCAGTGGCGTGGCAGCCGCAAGTCGCAGCCCCCATTGGGGGTTATCATACCCCCCGGCCCCCCTCGTCCTTGGATATGGATATGGATAGATATAGACGGCACGGCATATCAATATTCCGCATAGACGGATTGTATTTTCAATATTTGCGCAGCGGCAAGAAGAATGAGCAGAAGAATAAGCTCCAGTGGCTCACAAGGGGGGATTATCGGGGAAAGGGTGGGGGGGGGGGGGGGGCAGAAGTGCCAGTGACAGCAAGGCAGTATGCCCCTATCACACGGTACTATTTAAAGGGTGTTGTGTTAATTAAATTAATAAAAAGGCGTTGAGCTCAATAATATAAAATAAATATTTGAAATTCAAATAAGCAAAAATTAAAAAAAAATATATATATAAAATATAAAAATTTCAATTAATTATTATATTCATTTATGAATATTTACCCAAAAAAAAGAGGTTATCAAACTGTTTGAATGTTGACATTTAACAACTTCAAAATGTATTGTCATGGAAATGTGATAAATATTCGGTGGCATATAGTCATAAGCAGCGCCATATCCGTGGCGGAGATGGGTGGCGAAAAGGGGGTCGGTTGGGGTCCATCGACAGCGGCTTTTGTTGGTTTTGTATTGCAATGATTTAGCAGTTTTTCGTCTGTGTTTACGCTGTGGATAAGGTTTGACGGCGTCGATTGTCGTGAGCTCTCTTGTTCGCCAGACCCCCTTCCCTTCTGGCCCGCTCCACCCATCACTTTCGAGCCCCCCCCCCCCCCCCCCCCCCCCCCCCCCCTTTCGGTTGCATAAGAAATCAGCAAATTGTTGTGTTTTAATCGAACCCCCCTCCCCCAATTTTTTTTTTCAAAATTAGGGGGGCATTTTCTATGGCAGACAATAGACGGCGGTGCGCCAATAATCTAGCCGTCTCTCTCTGGCCCCCGTAGCCCTGTCTCTTTCTCTTTCTCTTTCTCTTTCTCCCTTGGAACACATATTAAGCCGCAGACTGCATTGAATTGCCGAGTGATCAATATATACACAATGCAGCGATGCTGCAATGCCAGCTACTTGTGTAAATAACTGTCAGCCAATTGTTGTTTAATCGCCAGCTTAGCCCTGTTCTCTATCGGTCTCACTCCCTCCTTTAGCCCCGTCTCACTCACTCACGCCCCCTTTAAGCCAACCGATTGTGAGGTTAAGTGAGATGACTGGGCTTTAAAAAACCCAACAGGAAAGTGGTTCAAATAAAATAATTCTAAATAAACAGAATAGCAACTTATATATTCCTGATGTTATTTTCGAATTGATAAAGGGTAACACAGAAAGCTTTTATAAGTGACTTTAAAGTTACATTCCTATGCCAAATTTAATTTTGTATTTGTTTTCGAACTGAATATTTTGGAACAATTGAAGATTATGCTAATCAACAGACTGGGAAATACCCTTTTTTTTTTTTTTTTTAGTATAACAAATTTATTTATTTAACGTTGATCAGCCAACTTAATGGCTATAAAACGTTGTCTACGAAGAGGAAAAATTAACGTGGAAACATAACAGAAAAGGAGATTAACAATATTTACAATAATTGAACAATTTCATTGCTTTAGGACTCGAGAGACCTGACGTCCTCTTGTCCAGAGATCACCGGGGTGCCTTCGCTTTAGTCTTCTTCTCGTTGAGATTCGGTTTGCCAGGGATGCTGCTAGGTGGTTCGTGTGGGCTTGTAGACGGTCGTTGTAACGGCTTGAGTGCATGTTTATCTGCTCTCGCACCGAGGGGATGTGAAGGTCGCAAGCCAGGACATCGTTCCTTACGTACCAAGGCGCATCCGCAATCGTACGTAGCGCCCGGTTTTGAATTCTTTGGACCCTCATGACATTTGAGTCTGAAGCGGTACCCCATATTTGTATGCAATACGTGAATGATGGAACCACTATCGACCTGTACAGCAACATCTTGTTGCTAAGGCTGAGCTCACTTTTACCTTTAAGCATCCAATTTAGTTTCCGCAGCTTGGAGCGACATGTTGCTGTAATTTTGGTTATGTGCTGCCTCCACGTAAGACGTTTGTCCAAAATCAAACCCAAGTACTGAGCCTGGGCTGATTGCGGTATGAGTGTGTCATGTAATTTCACTCTGGGGAGAATTTTACTTCTAAGAGAGAAGTTGCAGTGCTGAGACTTATTTCCGTTTATCGAGATGTTCCATCGATTCGTCCATTCGCCATACAAATCCAAAAAGTTTTGTGTGATTTGGGTTGCTTCAATTCGACACGTGGAGTTGGCAATAAAGGCTGTGTCATCAGCATATGTAGCCAAGAGGGTACCCAGTTCCCTAGGGTATGGCAGGTCAGCGGTATACAGAGTGTATAGTACCGGACCAAGAACGCTACCCTGAGGTACGCCAGCTCGAATGCATCTGATGGACGATCTTTCGCCTCTCACATCTACCATAAAATTTCGTTCTAAGAGATACGATTTTAGGAGAAGATATTGGGCAGTAGGCAGGAGAGTTTTCAGCTTATACAGCAAGCCATCGTGCCAAACGCGGTCAAAAGCTTCTTTGACGTCAAGAAAGACTGCTGAGCTGTACTGCTTGTTCTCGAACGCTCCAAGGATGTGCTGCGTTACCCGATGTGCTTGCTCTGGGGTTCCATGGTGACTTCTAAAGCCGAACTGGTGGTCTGGAATGGCGTCCTGCACACTTCTTACTGCCATCATTCTACTAAGAAATATTCTTTCGAATATTTTAGAGAAGGTGGGCAGTAGACTTATTGGTCGGTAGGATGCAACAAGGTTTTCCGGTTTTCCTGGCTTGGGTATCATCGATATCACAGCACACTTCCACTGTGTGGGAAAATGGTGGATACGTAGCATGGAGTTGAAAAGAAGAACTAGGAAAAGTATACCCTTCCTAGGTAAAGCCTTGGCAATTCTGCTGTCGATCCCGTCGAAACCGGGAGCCTTACTGCGTTGCAGCTTGCGAATTTGAAGGCAAACCTCTTCCGGACTCACGTGTGGGATAGGTTCAATCGCCGAGGAGGGGGCATTTAGGAATGCTAGGGTATTATCCACGTCTTCAGGCTTAGCAAGATTGAATGGCTGAAAGCCCCAAGCTGTTATATTTTCTGCTCGACATTTCACCGATTACTCACTGATTACCGAATCTATGACCATTTCTACGCAAAATAGTCTGTTTTTGATCATATTATTATACCCTAGAAGTGGGTATTATTAATTCAGTCAGAAACACCAACTTCAATGGATGACTATATTTCTGGAGCGATATGATGTATTTATATAGCTGACAGACAATGAAATAGTCCATAGCAAGTCCAACATGTTTAATGTTTACTTATTAACTTTACATTATATTTCAAATGCCTTGAATTTCGTTAGTGTGGTAATAAACCAAAAAAAAAACATAGTAAATCTATTATAAAGCTTAAATAAATATAAAGAAACATAAACTAAATTAAATCGCTCTTATAGTTGAATCTTTTCAATCCCTGAAATAAAGGAACAAGGTAATAAAAATTCAACGAATGGGTGCCGGGCTTTTTCCGAAGCGGAGAATAAATCTGATGGCTAATTAGTTGCACATTTTACATTAATGAATTTTCATGGAATATCTCTCTTTTTTATTATTTCGGATGGAAAGTTTTGTCATAAGAAATTCCACAAGGCATTAGCGACAGCCGACGCCAACGCTGCACTTTCCACCCACCGCCGCCCTCACAAAATTCTCATTGGAGTGGCGGCTGCCTTTGATCCTGTGGCCCGGGCTAATTGGATTTAGTTAGAGCTAATAAAAACGTTTACAAAAGAATTTTATTTTTACTGCAAATTGGCCTAAAATAATTATTTTTGCTTGAACAACAAGAGGAGCTATGGAAATGGATTGATGGAGTATTTACACACCCATTAATATTGTTTCAAGTGATGCGGAAGTAAATCTTTTTAGTTTTGCTTTTTAAATAAATATAGATCTAAGGATGTATTTGATTTTATATACTTGCCTAAGGTGTTTTCTAAAATTTTGTTTAACTGAAATGGCGGGTGGTAAATATGTTATGTGGTAAATGATATGTGCTATGCAAAAAAGTCATCAACTAATTTAATATTTATACTACAGAAAATATGTTATACATTTTTAGATAATTCCCTGTTAAACCGTTTTACCCTATCCAATAAAGCAATATCCAATGATCAGATCACTGGGTATCGAAGCGCCTAAACTCGCCCCTCCTCAGTCGCCAATCCACTCTCCTGCTGGGCCTAATGAACTGCCCCAGAGTGTTGGCGATAATTGCCTGGAATTTCGCCCCTCTTTCTTCCTGAGCAGGTCGTGGGAGTTTTTACAGACCCTTAAGGACCCCATCCCATGCCATGGCCTACCATCCCCCCGACAGACAGACAGCTGTTGGCCGTTCGAAGAGCTCAAACACGTCTTATCGACATATATCGATAAAAGAATTAGCTAAATCGTGACTGCCACTTTGGACATGTCGCTGCCATTAATTATGGCTGATGACATGACGACACGACAGTATCCAAAAAAAATCCGCATTCACATCCGCCTTTCATGGTGCTGATTTTATTAGCTGGCCCACTTTCGATTAAGTCCGTTACCCAAGTTGTGCTCACCTAATTAAAATCGACTTTTTGTGCAATTAATGCCCCCGAAATCAAATTATCCGCTGCGGGTCCGCAAAGTTTTTCCAGCTCGTGGAAAACTTTGCCAGCGCAACAAGGAACATGTTTTCGATGAGGGTCTGGTTGTGTGTGTGGTTGGCGGAAAATGGGGAAGTGGATATCCGTGAGGTACTTTCTCGACATCGATGAATTTAACTTCTTTTGTTTGGTTTACTTCGAACCACCAGATTTCAGTGACATAAATTTGAACGATACATATTGTGGTTAATGTACTAGTTAGCTTCTTTAATTCTCTACGTTTATTTTTATCCCTCACTGGCAGATATAAAGGGTATTTTGTATTTTAGGAAAAAAGGAAAAAAGTGTGTAACAGGTAGAACGAAGCTTTTCCGACCCCATAAAGTATATATATTCTTCAGATCCGGATCAACAACAATACATGTGATAGCATAGGTTTTTCCGCCCTAAAAGAATAGTGTTTTGGCTGGCAAATTGCAAATAAAGGCCAGAACAAGGAATGGCATGCCTCGTTGAGCTCGTTATTTAATTACCAATCAATTGGCATTCAGGCCTGGAAATTTTCAATTTTTTAATTTCTTTGCAAAAAATCGTGATGAAAAATGCGAAAATCGCTTAAAACTACACTTTTTAAACGTGATTGGAATTATTAGCATCGGTGGCAAGCTGCTCAAAACAGTCGGAATTTTTTCTGTATGCCCCGATTTAATAAAAACTACGGAATGAAAAAAAGTATTTTGACCAAAAAATCTGAGTACCAAAGAACATATTTTATATATATAATATTTTTCTATATTTACATAAAATATTTTCTCATTACCAAGGACTCTACTCAGAATTATGAAAGTGAATTCTTTATTGAACTGCATAAGCATCGATCAGTTATTTATTTGTTGTATGTCCTTATGTTTTGATTTGGGCAGTTCCTCCTTCGATTTCTGATTGATGAGGTGCTTGCGATAGCTGACCGAAAGCAGGTACACTTTCTACAGCATTTTTCCCGTCTCAGCCGTGGTCATGGCAAACACCTGGAAGTTCGTCTCACGAAGGAACGGTTCTGAAGAAACGGCGTGGACCCTACGTACCCTCCATATCGCTGTTGAGCCCCTCCGACTTGATCCAATCCGTCAGGGTTCGCTGATCTTCCAGCCCATGTTTCTTGGAATCAAGGGCAATCGGGGGACCATTGTTACATTTGTAAAGATAATCTCCCGATCGCCCTTGACCCCAAGAAACTTGGGTTGGCTGATCAGCAGACCTTGAATGATTGGATCGAATCAGAGGGGCTAGACAAACCATACAGCGGTATGGAGGAGTACGTAAGGCTGTCCACAGCAAGTGGTATAATGCTAACATTCAGCATCGTCGCATTTGTAAAGATGATCTACAGAACCCAGTCGAAAAGCCCCTTCACAGAACTGTTTTCTTGGGGTTCAACTACTTTTGAGGAAGATGCCTTGGACATCAGGCATTCCATTGCTTTTGAGGGTGGAGGCCTTTCCGCTTCTGACGGATTCTTCCAAATATCCGATGACGACGGCAGATCGGGATCGTATAAATCCAAAAAGTTCATACTAATGGGAGGTTCGGGTGTAAAGGTAGGGTCATCGTCCAACTCTGGTGCCATTATCTACATCGAAGAGATGTTCCGGCACCCGTTTCGCCTCGTTCTGGGTGGGTAATCGTCGGATCTACCGTGCATAGTTTCAGGGTTCCTCTGGTTTCTGATGGTCAAAACGACGCCCTACAGACAAAACTCGTCGGGCGACGGTTCTAAGATCGGGGCACTGAAATGGTTATAATGAAATGAAATGGTTTGAATTATTTGCCTAACTTACTAAATACGGCTTACCAAAGGGAAAGAAGTTCAGATGAGGTGTCTGTTCGTGATGGTTAAATTATCTCTGGATCTTCTACAGGCACTAGGGCCCTAAACAAATATATTATAACCCATGTTATAAGTAGGGAAATTATTTGTTCCATCCTACCTTTCAAAATAATTTAAATTCCTCCTGCGCTTCTTTTGGCTCTTCGTTGGCGTCATGTTCCTGTGGCCCATTCCAATTCGACGGAGTACAAAATTCGACTTTCGACAGCGCAGAATTCGTGCAAGAAAAATAATTACAGGACCAGTGCCTACAGCCTAAACCCAATTTTATTATTATCAAATGTCGTACTGAATTGTCAGGCGTCAAAATTTTCAACAACTCCATCGGGTTGCTGCGTTGGTAATTGTTATTCCATAAATCCCATCTGCTCTACACCAGAGTTGTTACCATATTTCCTCAGAAAGCTATGTCAACTCTATAACATTACAAATTCACAAGTTGGCAATATTTATTTTAAAATCAATTTAGAATGTATATTTTATTTTATATATTTATTAGATTTTACTTTCGAAAAGGTTTAGGGTGGATCTCACAATACCCAGGTTATTTTTCCTATTCATAAGTTTTTATTTAGGTTTGAATGCTCCACATCAATAGGAATTCCCTGGAATTCTATTCCAAAATTGGTCAACAGACAAAACACTGTTTATTATCTTAAAGTTGGTTAGCTGATTAACGGGTAATGATAGTCAAGGCACTCGACTATAACGTTCTCTCTTGTTTTTTATTAAAAGTTTTCCTGTGAATTTAGCCAATTAATACGAATAACTCAATTACCAAAATAAAAATTGGCCTGTGTTTTCAAGAATAATCAACCCAAAAAAAAACAAAATTCCATTTTATTTGCTTCCACTTGAGGGGTCAAAGTCAAGCTGGGAGCATTAACCCAAAGACGGGGCTCACAAATTGACACAAATAAAATGTTGAGTGGTCCTTCAGCCCCCGTTCACCCGACGCCCCTGGCCAACAGTTTATCATGTCCGCCAGGAATAATTCAACTTTACTTATTTCACACTTCAATTTTGTAGGTAAACAAAGTTCTGTTTTCGCGCTGTGAGAGGGCCAACCAAAAAAACGAAGAAAATAAATAAAAATACCCCACAAAATACCCTTGAGTGGTTTTCAGGAGGTGGCGAAGGCAAACAAATAAAAATGATGAGCGGCAATATTTGTGGCAAGGAGCCGGGTGAGAAATCCCTGCCCCAGAAATCCTTGGGGCATATTTTCGCCTTTGTTATTCCACAAAAAGTTTGACTCTTTCGTTGGCCAAATTAAAGCACAAATTGTGGCCAAGTTGTGAAAAATACCAACTAGCCACTGGGGTAATTTTTGTGGCTCATAAGTGCCTCCGCATATCCCCAGTCGTGTGTCCTTGAGGAGCCCTATAAATATTATCATCATCATCGTTGAGTGCAAGCATTTGTTGTTGTTGTTGCTGTTGCTGTTGTCCTGGCCGTAACCTTTGACCCCCGCCCATTCCCTTCACCCCCCTCGGCAATCTGAGCAAACTTTTCCCGGCCAGAACTTTATTGAGGGAAATTATCATCTGCCTTCCTTTGATATTTAAACCTTCCTTGGGATGCATAACTTTCGTGGAGCTGCACAACTTCCTTTTCGGACTTCTGTGAACGGTTCTCGCCGGTCTTGTAATTTCGTCTCTGCGTGTCCAATAAAATGCTTTAATTTTCTCTTAAAATGGTATGTAAAGCGTTTGACATTTTTCATGAAGCATATGCCTTCTTATTGTCGGTATATTTTAAGTATGCCTCTGAAAATCTGAAAACAAAAAATGTATTTAAACCCTATCACCATGCTATAATTATATCTTTAAGATGGGCATAGTCATCCACAATTTTGAACAGTTTATGGCCAACGGGATCTACTGATTTCAACACCCTAAAGACATCCTATTCTGATATCGGTGGGTGCCTAAATCTTGTTCCCCTGTGACCTTTCCCCTTTTCCGATTCCCTCTCACATTCATACAAATATCACACATTCCATTCAAATAAGCCAAGGCACAGCAGTATCAAAATGTCAGCACAGCAAAATATATAGACAAGGGGGATTTATTTAGGGTGTTAAAGGGGGGTAAAGGACATCGGGACAACTAACGTGGCAATAAAGTCCTCTACAATAAAACACACATACTTATTAGCACTTTTTATAGGTAGCAACGGCGGCATTCGTCTGATTTGTAATTCTCAAGGCTCTAAAGTGGGTGGCGAACAGGGGTTAAACGGGGGTGTGAATCGCGGGGGCTGGCGGGGGGTTAAGGGCAGGACGAAAGGACAGCCCATATCCATATCCGAAGTAGAGGACGCGGCAGCTGTTCTCATAAAAATACACAGACGACGTTGGATTTTTAGAGTTGAACATAAAGAGAGTGTTTAGAAAAGTATACAGAAGTTGGATGTATCCTGGAAAGTTCCGAAAAATATTCGAAGTTTTTTAACGTTTATCTTACTTAACAATAAGCAAAGAAAAATTAAGAGAATTTTATTTTATTTTAATATTTACTTTAGTATCATTTGTATTAAGCATTCTCTAAATTTCCCATAAACTTAAATAAAACTTCTTACCCAGAAATAAGTAAAAATTTGTCTAGGGTACACCGTAATACAGATAAGAAAAGAAGAAAAATCCTGGAACGGGTTTGGGGAAAAGTCCCCCTAGACATTTGGCATAGTTGGAGGCGAACTTTTGTCTAAAGCAGCTCGTAAAAATGCCCAAGTGAATAATAATCATCAGAAGTGGGCTTTCCCCGACACCTATCCCCTCGAAAACTTCCGCCCATGGGCGGGGTCACATGTGTAAGGACCTTTCTTTTTTCCTATCCTTTTCTTCTTTTTTTTTTGGTGATTCCGCCTTGTAACATAGGAAAAACTAAACGAAACGAAAGTTTTATTGTCCGTACGGAAAAGACTACGGACGGCGACTTAAGGACACGCCAAAAGGACAACTAGAGAGAAAAGAAATTCCTTTCGAAGTAGGAAATAATTAAGCGTAATTGAGTTAAGTTATTTCCGCCTGCAGTTGTCTTGGGAGATTTCTCCAGGAAAAATTCCAGGCCAAAATGGCAGTGCACTGCTTAAAGAAGTTCCATGAATTTTTGTCCAAGTGATTTATTCAAAAGCTGAAACAACATCAGGATAAATATTTTATTTACGTTTGGTATAAACAATCTCAAGGTTAGATGGGTGCGAAAATCGATGGTGAAAGGTTAGCAAATTTCAGATTATTGGGGGATAAGTGAATGAGTTGATTTTTTGGGGATGATTGTTTTGGAAATATGAATTGCTTAGGGTCAAAATTAAAGCTTATGGTATAATTGCATGCATTAATTTGTTAAAAAATTTGTGTTGATATATATATATATTAAATACAGCTATCTTAACCCTTTTTGCATTTTTATATCATCATGTCTGTTGTATACAAAAAATTTTGTTAAAGTAAAAAGAGGATAAATAAAAGTCAATTTTAAGATATTGTTAATCAGTTACAATTTTTGGTAGTTGTATATTTTTACAACTGTATTTTCTATAGTTTTTGCTAACATTTTCTTGTCGATTGTCATTGGGGTGAGTAGAAAATCATTGAAGCGGCTGTTTTGTATCGATTTCAGTTAATGCGATGCCGCAATTCTGTTTTTCAATCGCTATCGCCGCTGCAGTTTCCTTTTTTACTGCTCGCTTTTCCGCTTTCCCTTTGGCTGCAGCTGTCAAATTGTGTTTTGTGCAATAAGTAGCGAGCTTTTTTCGGGGCGGGATGGTGGATTTTTAGGGGCCGAGAAAACTTCTTTATTATACTCGTAGTTGCCCTCTGCGGTTGTCTATCTCTCTCCCTTTCCCCCAACATCGCCATCTCGCTCGCTCTGTGTCGCATTTTATTTAACTCAAATTGAAAGGGTATTCCCCACAACCCGCCTTTTTGTGCAATTTATTGTTTTTATGCGTTTGTCGTGCACTTTTTAAGTAGTTGGCATTCTAGGGGCTTTATTAGATTTCCCAACACAAACTTTTCTGTTCGAAATGGTTCGTGCTGTTCGAGCTGATTGCCACCACCCCTGTTCTATATTTTTTTTTACAGGGAAAACGTTGAATATTTATTGTGAAAGATTCTATAGATTTGTTGAGTGGGGAAGAGGTTGAAGATCTTAGAAGATAATCGGGTGTGAGTCCTTCATTGATATTCCTGGTTATTTCAATATAATTGTGCTGATGGATTAGCAAATCATATATATTTTATAGCTTTACAGGCTATTTCTTGCTGTGTGCACTTGCAGTTGCAATTTCAATTTCAATGGCACTTTAAAACGGGACAGCAACAACCAATTAAAGTAATTAGCCTCGCTTCGTTCGTTGCCACAAGTTGCAGCCTTGCAATGAGGTGACAACTGGCCTTTCACCCCCTTCACCGCGACCTCTGACCCCCGACTGGCTGACGCCCTGAACCTTTTGCTCTGTGTATTTGTCAAATACGTCAACGCTTGTCGACTGCTTGCTTCACTGCCGTCTCACATTGACAAGTTGGCTTTCGCACAGCATAAGTCATCACACAGACACACACGCAGATCGGGAAATGGGAAATGGGTGGGTGGAAAAGCGAGGGGGGGTGGGAGGTGGCGGCAAGTCCTAACAACGCTAACCAGCAAAGGCAAAGCAGTCCAGTCAATCGAACCAACACCCAACCCACCGCTTACCACCGCCTAGCGACATGCAACTCGCCCATAGAAATGCGCATCTGAACACTTTCCATTCCAATTTAGCTTGAAAATAGCCTCGGTATACGAAAGAATAAATTAACAAAAGATAATCGATGGAACTTAAAAAATCCCTAGTGAATTGGAATCTTTAAAAAGGCCTACATAAGGTATACCGGAAATATTTTTCTAATATTTTGGCGGCATACTTTAAGGCTAGTTTTGTGTTTAGTTCTTATTTAGAATTGAATAAAATGCGTATAAGCACCTAAATACTTAACATTAACATACACTCCACAGCGATTTATATATAAATTTAATTCTAAAGTAATTTTCAGTATCCGTACAATATATTCTTTAACTGTTATTTATTTGTATAATGCTTACAAATATTTCTAAACTAAATGCTAAATGGGCATGAGCTATAGCAGCTAAAGGCCTTCAGCTCTTCAGGTATTATATCATTTCATTTTGTTTCCTTTGGTCTATTTGAGTCTAGCTTATATTCTATATGAATAGATGTTTACAATGTTTTTTTATGCTTATTTCGAATATACATTTATTATTATTTTATTTTGTTTATTTTAATATATTTTTAATTTTCTTAAATTTATATTTTATTAACAATTTATTTCTTTAACTAATTCTGGGTATTTTTAGAAATTATATTGTCTATTTTTCGGGTATCTCCATTAAGCGTTTTGGTCCGTTCGCTTCGCTTCGTTCGCCTGTCAATTCGCTCGATGACTAGACAAAGCTATATGTGTCTCCCTGCCACGCCCCCTTTTCCCTGCCCCCTGTGTGTGTGTGTGTGTGTGGTAGAAAATCTCTTTTAATTGCCAATCGTGTGGAAAAATGAATTTTCCATCGAATTAGTATTCTGTGGCTGAAATTCATTCATGAAGCACTCATTAGGAAATCCTCAACTGATGTTCGCTCTCGCTTTCGCCACCCCCCTCCCCCCACTGCCCCTTCTCTTACTCACACTTTTCCCACTTTTTTTGTTGTCGTTGGGCGGCACCAGCCACTCCACCGCCCACTTTTCCACTTTTCCGTTTTCCCGGACCCCCATCACAGCCACGTTCTCAGTTACGTTCAGTTTTGGGGCTTGTTATGAGTTGAGTCAACATATTTTGCAACACTTACGGGCTGCTTTTAGGGAGTGGGCGGAAATGCACTGGAAAAAATAATAATCTTTTGCTTTTAATTTTAATAATTAACTATGCTGTTAGAAATAACATTTTTATTTACTTACAAACACAATTAAAAATATCTTAGGTATGTAACCAATAATAAAGTCCAAAAGTTTTGATAACCGAAAGAATAATCTTCTAATCCCTATATAAAATATTTTACAGTTCTCAGATACAATCGATATCGCTGCTTATAGGAGTTGATCGGAGATGGATTGAATACCAACCGCAATCGTATTCGTTTTTATTTTAACTATTATAAAATAGATTAATCTTTTTATGGGATATAGATAATAACAACAATTTAAAGTTACCATTACAAATCAAAGTTTTGTGATCCGAAAGTAAAATATTTAATCGATCTTAAAATCAACCGATGTTGATTAAAATATCTGCTTTAATATCTAATGTTGTAGATTTTTTTTCTGTGTGTGGGGAGGGGACTGGGGCTCACCTACCACCCCCCGTAAACCTTCAATTTCGTACCCCCCGCTCCTCGCCGGAAAATACCTCCCCGCTACAGTACTTGAAATCAAAATCAAGGAAGTGACTATAATTTTGGTGTAGCATGTTGTCGGTACGTGTTTCAATATGTCAGCATCCGGTGATGAGTTTGCTACGTTCTCCCGTGCCACGCCCACTCCTCCCGCCACCCAACGCCCTTCACTCACACACACACACAGCAGCACAGCACATGCTGTGTGTGTGTGTGCGGTGATTTTGTGTTGAGCACTCTTCAGTTATTTTATTGATGTTGTAAATTTCTGGTAATTGAGCTTAATTTTTATACAGTTGCCTTCGTCTTTGTTTTATGTTGATTGCGGCAAAAGAGATGGCAACATGGCGCAGCGAAAGAGAGGGCACCAATGGTTAGAAAGAGACGGAGGAGTCGGAAACAGGTCCATTGATTGCTTGAGGTATTTCCAGTTTTCGAACTTCTCCAGTGTTCTACGATGAGGATGATGTCCTGGGATGAGGATTGATGGGTTAAGTGGACTGGCATTGGGTTAAGAGTGGCTAATGCGTGTGGGCCGAGGGGTAATCGGTGGGTTAAGCGCAGGGGTGTCGAGGGTTAAGCGACAGTATTTTGTCTTGTCTGTAATTGAAATTAAATACTTGTAGTTTTTCTTCGTTCTTTTTTCCAAAGGGCTATTTGCCTTTGACTCTTGGTAATTTCTTGGTACTTTACCAATTATTTGAACCGGCTTTGAGGTTTGGTTACCCAAATTCTTAATTTAGTCCTTACAATATTGGGTTTTTTGACTGCCACTTCTTAGTTTAATTCAGAATTAAACTTGTTTCAAAAATGCATTTTGGCAATCTTTGAAAACAGGCTAGTCAATTTTAAATATTTACTGTAGCCTTTGTGTCAGTTTTCTAAAATAATTTAAGCTTGTTATTGTGAATATATTATATTAATTTATGAATCGTTGTATATATAAGCCTTTGGACTTAGTTTCTAATATGACTAATTATAACTCTTTGTTAAGCCCCTGGCTTTTTGTTTCTAATATTTCTGCAAATTATTGCTTTAACACTTACTAGACTAAACTTCTAGTCATATAATTGCCTCCTTCAGATATTACGCCCTTTAAACTTTACTTTTTTCTAACTTTCCTTGCAACAGCCATTTCAATTAGGAACTTTGGCATTCAGATATGAAATTAAAATGATTCGCACACAGCTGGGCACAACCCTCTCATATGTCTATCTCCATATATATTTATACATATATATTCGAGCGTACATTTGAATTGACAGTGGGTGGTTTTGGTCAACGCACAGTGGACAAAAGGCAGCTGTCATCGAAAATGACAACAAGCCCACGAGGAAAAATAGAAGAGGGAACCGGAAATTATGCAAAAAAAGTAGTGACAGAACCATTTCGGCCGCAGAAAGAAAATGTAAATATAAAAAGTAACAAAAAGTCAAATAAAACGTGGAATTTCCCATTTTTTTTTTAGTTGCAACTTTTTTACCAACTTTGGCCATTCCATTTTCACAATCATGCGTTGAACTTTGAACTCCCAGTTTGCACCATATGTGAGTGGGTGTGTGTGTGTGTGCATTTTGGAAAACTGCTTTTCAAAATATGCCAACAGACAGAAACGCCGGCCAAAAGTTTTCCCCCACCCCAAACGATTTTGCCGAATTTTCCGTTTTGTCATCGCTTTTTGCCGGGTCTCAGTTGTGGATTGAAAACCCGGACAGTAACCCCTTGACCCCTTGACAGCCGCCCCTCTTCGATCCCCTTCCCCCGCTTTTTCCAATAGTTTTTGGCGTTTTTAGCTGCGGCCATTGAATGTTCAAAAATTATTGTAAACTTTTCAGACCTCCGTGTGTGTGCGGGAAAGTTCTAGTTCTAGTTGGGAAATCAATTAAAACGCTTGTTGGACTCGGACCACAACTTTCCCTTTCGATCGCCCCTGCGGTTTTGTCCCATTGGTCAAGGCCCTCCAGTCCCTGAAAACCACCAAAAATTGGGCTGTCTTTTTTTTATCTATGTAGCGCCAAAAACTAAGCGGAAGTTGGACTGTAAATTGATATGGATACCGATCAGTTTAAAAAGTTCCCTCATTAAATTAGTGCTAGCATGTGGACTAGTTTCAAGCCATTTTTTGGGAAAATGTTAACAGTCATTATATTGTTTATTGGTATTCAATACAATTAAATTTATTTAATGGAAGCTATATTGAAGCGGCACACAAAAAAAATCGTCAAACTTTTTATCGGTATCGAAGTAACCACGGTTGTTGTCAAAATAACACTATTTGGGGTCATAAGTATACGATTTTTCATGCAATGTAGTATACTTTTGACACTTATTTAGGATCAAATTAATCTCAAAAATTGGATCCTGGGTGTGGAGTCATTTTCACCCAAATTTATTAAATTGACACTTACATTTTATTTTTTTGCTGTTGTTTATTTTTGATGTTTTCAATGCATTGTAATCAAGTTAAAAAATCGTGATGAGAACCACCGATCCATGTTATTTTATATTATGCTAGATAACCTAAAGTATTGTAACCCAAATCATTACAAGTGAATTAAAAAAAAATTGTTTTTTTCAATATGGTTTTTATTTGTAGACTGTCTAACTAACATCTAAAAGTATTAATAAAAGTCAGCAAACATGTTTTATTACTATATATGTACCTTAATTTCGATTTTATTAAATACAATAATGCAGTGGTCATATTAAAATTCTTTCAGAAATGCTACGAGAGAAGGAAAAAGAATATCTAAATGAAAATGCGTGAAATGTAAATTGACAAAAATAAATAAACCGATCGCAGCGTAGTTGTTTTTAAGCACACTGAAGAAAACCCTCTATAAAAGTGCTAATAATTGCAGCGGTATGATCTCAGTCGCAAAACGCGTTACTCGCTCTCCCGTTTTCCGTCTCCTTCGCACTTTCCTGGAGAGCTCTTCCTCTCTTTTGCACATCGCTCTACCGCTCCTATCCCTTATTCCATCCCTTTCGCACGATCGCGCTGTCCCGCTCTCTCTCACCCGGCTTTGTCTGCACTTCTCGCGCTCTCTTCTCATTTCTGGTTCGCGCCTCATCACTTTCTGGCGAATTTAAAACACCCTCACGTTTCAGATCGAAGCTCTGTATTATAGATAGCCCTAACTATAAGAAATATATAGAAATCATATTACCTGTTTATATGAGATTGATTTAAAATTAATGTTTAAAAATATATTATAATTATAAAAATAATATACATATACAGTTCTTAAGTTAGTCATGTATGCATACATAAATATGATATGTATATACATATTATTATAGTTATTTGTAAGATTATTGGAAAGAGATACAAATATTGAAAACATTTAAGGTGGTTTACAAGTTTTATGAGTAATTTTGAAGATACAATTTTCATCTATTCTTCATATGCATGGCGCTACCTATAGGTAATATTTTGTGAAGGGTGTCTAGACTTCCGCAAGCCTCTCTCCGACGAATTCTCTTTCTCTCAGTTGACTCTGCGGGCTGTGCTCTCTCGCTTGTTTAATTTTATCTTTCGCTTGGGGTCTTTATAATTCCCAAGTGCTTTTTCCGCGAGTGGTGCGTATAAATAGCGCCTTTGCAGCAGCGATTCCCGGCGGTCGAGCGCCTCACAGTTGATCAAGGGTTGGCCACGTTCCTCACTAATTGTGGCAACAAAAATTGAAGAAAATGGTTATGGTACGGATGTACAACAAACAAATGTTAGAGAAATTGATGCAAATGCTGAGAAAATGCTATTGATGAGAGAATCTAATGGTCAGAAGGAAGAGCAAGCGCCTACGATAGATGGGGTTATGTAAATCCGGAGACAAAACAAAGTTGAAGAAACGCGAGGAAAGCCGGAAGAGCCGACCAAGCAGTTATGAAAGTTTATGAACGATTGCCGCCTACATCCACTTGTGTGAAAGAGTACGAGCGAAAATGTTTACGTGAAACAACGTGTGTCTATTGTGTCCTAGTATGACAGAAATATGAGATATTCTATCCAAGGAGACCGAATACAAAACAAAACAAGCAAAAAATTCAAAAAAAAACTACAATCCAACAAATAACAAACTGTGAGGCGCGCTGGCGGGTGGAAACACCTTCCAGTGATCGCTATTTTCTTAAATTTTAAAATTTCTCATTACATATATAAAAATCATTTTTGCCTAAATATATTTCAATGTTTTCATTTCGTTTCCAGCAACTGTTATTTACACTCCGTAAATAACTTCGCTTGGGGTAATATTTTACCTGATTGATTTACTTTTGATAGACATGTACCACGAATCGGTTGTTATTTCTTGTCTTTTTGCACCCCCAACTTCCATTAACCTTTTCGCATTGGAATTTATAAATTCCAGTTCAAAGTTCTTGGCCCGTTCTTTTGTTGTTTCTGATTGCTTTCTAGCCCTGCAGCTGGACCCCCATTTCCCCCGCCCTCCTGGCCACATGGCCAAAAGAAAACTCAATACTTTTTCCAGCTGCCTGTTTTTCCGTATGCATGAATAAAACTCCAGCAACAAAATTGAAAAGTATGCTGTGAGTGTGGTAACAAAATTCAAATTTTAAAGCTTCGCTCATTTCACGCGTGATTTGCTGTTAAAGTGGGAATCATCTGAAGGGTTTTTGGAGTGCGAGGAACGGGTGGAAGCGGAGCGGAATGGGTGGGAATGGAATGGGGCCTTGAGTTGGCCCATTCGCATACAATGGCTTCATCAACTAAGCGTTCTCGACACTCAAAAACGGAAAAGTTGGGAAGAGGTATCGCAAATCAAGTGGAGGACAAATGGGGAATGGAAATGGGAATAGGGACCGAGTGCAAGGAGGATTGGAACAGTTGTAACGGGAATGGGAATCAGTTAGTACATATGTACACAATGCCAGATTTTTTGGGTTCCAGAGTGTAACCGCAGATCTTATTTCAAAATTTGGATATTATGGCGATGAAAATATTTCAAGTAAAAATTCACTATAGACTGTATGTATCTTCAGGATATTTTTAGGAACCACAAAAAAGGGCTTGACTCGTTCCGATAAGAACTTTTTGATTTTGAATTCCAAGCTGTGATACATATAATATATAAAGGAACGAAGTGAGAAATAGGAATCACAAGTCAAGTGAATCAAAAAATAAAAATGTGTGGAAATCATAGAAAAAATTGAAATGGTAATGGTAAAAATATCAGGAAATGACAGAAGAAAATAAAAAAATTTAAGGAACCACAATGGAAAACGTTATGAAAATATAGCCAACAAATTTTAAAATATAAAATATTATATTTTATTTCAGTATTAGCTATTATACATAAACCGCATTTAGAATATAATACCTAATTTAGGGAAAGGAGTAACTAGCATGGATATAATTCTTTTTTGGATAGCAAAATAAAAACAAAGCAGATCCGATTGCAACACGTAGCTTCCTCCTCATCCGAGTGCGAAATTCCAAGAGATGGGGATGACTAAATTCAAAAGAACCCAAAACCACTTTAAAGTCGTCTTAAACTTGCCCTTTGACCCGTGGCATTGGAAAGTTGCAGCCACAACACCCAAGCAAAAAAAAAAAAACAGAAAAAAGGATGGCGAATAAAGCGGAGGATAAACAAAATACAATGTCAACAATGTTGCACTAATTGCGTCACAGGAAGGCGGCGGCATCTTCACTCCCCGTTTTCCCGCACTTTTTGGCCACTCCAGCTGCCAACTTGGGAAATTCCCACCCAGTAATTCCTTTGCATTGAATTAAGCAACATTATTTTGTTCACCGGTTTTTGCGCGTCTGAAGAGGACCGCCTGGCACCAAATGCATTTGCGGAAGTATAAATGGTACAGTGAAGCGTGGCAAAAGTGAATTTAAAAATATTATTTGTTATTTTAAGGCTGTTTACAATTTACATTTAAATGGAAGCCAGTTGAAAGATATTTATTGTAATTATATTAAAATGTTGAAATGAAAGATTACTGCTTTGAACATATTTATCATACATTTAATTTCACTGCAGCTGTTTTCCACATATCTTTCCTAATGCAACCCCTTTATTTTCCCACTTTTCTCATAGCTTATTTACCCTTTTTTACTCCCATTAAATCGCTTGAAATGCCGGCTGACACTTGGCGACAACTGACCAGGAAAATGTCCGACATGCAAGCCTTTAAGCCATGCATTTTATGTATTTTCATTTGGATAATGCTTTCTGTTTTAATCTCAAAACAAAAAAAGGGAAGCAAATTATCAATTTGTTTTTGTTTGCATTTACCCTAATTTGTATCCATTTTAGTTATGACAAACACGTCGCCTCGACTTTGGGATACGAAAAAAATAAGGAAAATAAGGGAACAGTGCTGCCCAAAATTATGCACACGCACACCGAAAGCTTTGAGAGGGAAATTCTTGAGGCTGATGAAAATATTTATGGCACTGGGACACAATTTTTAACAATTTTCATTGTGAAAATATTTTTGGTATTCCAAGAGCGTGTTCCTTATTGACTGTCAGTGTCTGTAGCTTTTTCCCAATAGCATTAAGGAAAATATAAAGTCTGTGGGAGTTTCTGTTATATCTCACAGCCTTTAATAGAAAATGCCATCCATGGCCTTGTTAACTCCCCAATCTCCCCCTTTTTTCGGCATCCATCTAGCGCCTTTCTCTCGTCACTGCGGTTTTAATATGACAATGGTCAAAGGAAAGTTGGGGAAAAAAGATGGCCGAAACAACAACAAATAGGCGTATTTTAAATTAAGTTAGCTCAATCGACGCAGAGATACCTCTCTATTTTGAAAATATTGTATCAACATTTTAACAAATCCTGCAAGAGTTGAAAAATAGAATATTTATACTTAACAATTATCCGCATAATACATCTTTACTTTTAAGTTGGTATTTAAATATATAAAAATGTTCACTTAAATCATTTAAGCTAAGTTACTATACCTTAAGAAATATCTTAAATTAATAAATATTTGTAATATCATTTATTGGCAAGCTTTATATTGATAGAAGGTTAGTTAAGAAGGTAAATATATCTTATATAAAGAAATTTCGTCCCCAAAAATCTAAACTAATTTTTTGTTTTCATCGAGTATTTGTACACTTGGAATTTCCGAACAGCATACCCTGCTTAAGCTACCCTGCTCTAGAGGGTAAGAAGGGCTGACCATTAGGTCGTCGGGCGTGTCATTTTAAATAGACTACGTGGTGTTGTGCCCACAAGGACCCACTCCACCGCCCAGCATCAACCACTCCCCCGAGTGACCGCCAGCCCCCCAAGCGCCAATAAAATGCGTTAAGAAAAATAGTTGTAAAACGCTTGATGAATACTAAAATCGCCGCCAATTGAATTTGAGTGCTGGCCCAAGGATAACGCTCCGATATCAGATGTACGATGTCCGGACGTTCCATATATCCTGATGTCTGATGCCGGACGCGTTTCGCAGCTCATTACGCATTTTCTGGTTTGTTTTCCTTGTTTTTTTTTTTGGGCTGGGGGAAAGGGATTTGTTAATCGCCGGCAAGGGGTGACCTCTGACCCCTCGACTTACAACTCCGATAACTGGCGACTGGTGAATTGTGTCAGTGTAACTGTTACGCCAATCTTTTGGCGGGACTAAGTTAAGTAATTTAAAAGATAACTTTTCTTAGATGTTTTAAGGGTATTGGCCTTATTCATTTAATACAGATTTTGAAAAATAAAAATAAAATCCATTAAATATAATAATCAGCGACTAAGCATGCAATGTAAAAATATTTTTAAAAATTCCAGATTTTTGGAGAGTTTTATTGGAGAATGATAAGTCTCTTAAATTGTTAAATATAATTTAAATTATCCCCATTTAATCTCACAAACATAAGTAAATGTACTGCTGTTCTACCGCATTTTGCCGTTAAAGTTTCGCCAAGAAAACTTTCTTTGTTTGCCTTTTTAATCGCGCTGCTGACAAAGTCCAACAAGCGTATCGCGTTTTCAGTAGTTAAGAACTCGTCCTTTTTGCAAGGACTCTTCATAATTGTTTCGGACAAAAGGTAAACGCAAAGTTTGGGGCCAAAACTCCAGTGACTTAGCGTAACTGCTGGCGGTTTTAAGCTGCACTGATATCACAGCACCCGTAATTGCAGCCGTAATTAATAAACTGCCAAATTTACGAGCCCAAAAAGGGGGAATCCACGGGCACATGTGTTGACTCCCCCTAATTGGCTCTTAAGCGAAAGTGAATTATTGATGGCTCAAGCAGTAACAAACGGCGGTCCTCCCAGAAAAAAAAAACAAAATATGAAAGCTTCGAAAATTCCTTTTTAAATATGATCAAATAATAGCTCGATGAGGAGGGCGAGTTCGCGCCCTCGATTCTGGTAAATTCGGGTAAATATGGCACGGCCAAGCTGTCGATCACTGAGCGAAACGATCCACGTAAAAATAACATTTGTTGTACATTGTTTTAAAAGTTTGTGCGTTTCAATTTTTTTTTTAAGTAAAACAAATTTTAAAATGTTTTAATAAAAAGTAAAAATTGTCGAATAATTATTTCTACAAAATTCTCATAATATATTGCTAAGGTTTCTATTATTTTCTATCTAATATGTGTTGTAATGTATATTACACACTTAATAAGGGAACTTAAAATCAAATAAATATGGTGCTGAATTAAAAAACAGATACATTTTTCTCAAGTGCAACCCCCCCTTATATTTTTTTCCCCATTTTTTCCCCTCTCCATAAAAATTCTCCTTCAGTCATTTATGACGGAGCAACGTGTGTTTTTTTTTCTAAGGAGCAAAAAGGACGAAAAAAAGAATGTTTGTTTGGTTGTGTACTAATGAGCGCAATGCAGACAAACAAAATTGCACAGTGCTTGAATTTATATAAATAAATAAAAAATGGAAAACAAATATTATATACACATTTTTGATTTAATAAAAAACACTTTGACCCTAAACCATTTTTGAACATTTCTAAATTAAATAAATGCATAAGATTATCTAATAAATGAAAGGGCCTCTTACACATTTTGTTAATTAAAGGGGTTATTTGTAATATTTGAACACTTTTATTTATATAGAGCACCTTGCACATTGTGCTATGTGGCATTGCATAGGTTTTGGTGTATAAACATTCGAGGGCACATTCCATTCGAATTATTTGCGCATTCGAGCAGCTGTAAACGATTACGCTTCCAACTGAGAAAAAATATGCACTGGCAGAAAAATAGTATTAACTCTTTCGCACTGTATTATAATTCCTAGATTTCCAAACATTAGCTTGAAAATAATACGCACTTGGAGGAAAATAATATTGGTTTTTTATTTAGATTAAATCATATTTATTTTCCGAACATATAAAAAATAACCCCTAATTATAATTTCAGGAATACTATATAAGCTTGGATTGCAAAAATATTTTTTTTCTTGTATTTTGCAATTGTAAGTTTTTAAATTTTATTTTTTCGTTACAATTTTAACTTTGACACGTTGTTTTGCTGTGCAAGACACAAACACTTATCGACGTGCTTGAGCAAGTGTGTGTGTTTTGTGTGCGTGTTGCCAAAATGTTGCCAATCGCCTTTGTCTGCGTGGGTGTCTGTGTGCTGCAATTTGGTGGGAGGGGGTGGCAAACGGGGGCGGAGGGGGAGTGGCAGAAGGACCCATTACTGGAACTGGCATATTATTGAGCCGTCTATGCGCCACATTGCCCTACATTGGGGAAGCAAATAGGAAAACAACAATAAGTATTTTCGAAAATTTCAAAAGCTTTCAAATACCCTTTCAAAAAAAATAAGAATGAATTCAAGTTTATATTTTAAAGTGTTTAAAAGCGATTATCTCGAATCCCTATTTATCAGCGATATATATTTTTTATATTAGAGAACTTAAAAGCTTCTCCTTAAGACCCTTAAGTAAGTATTTTTAGTTATGGAAACTGTGAAATAAATTACTTACTATTTCATAACTCTTGCTTATTAAATTTTTTTGATCCATAATATTATTGTTATTTTAAATTTCTTAATTATACTAACCTATTCATTTAATGTAATTTTCTTAAATTAAAGTGACTAGAAAAAAGTTAAGTACCCCATGGAAGGGCAAGAGGATCCAAAAAAAGGCACCGAACCACATGCGTACCCAAAATACCAGACCACTCCTGCCCCATTACTTTAGTTGCTCTTATTTCTCCAGCATTTTTTTGCTGCTTCTTGTTGCTGTTGGTACTTAAGTTCGACAACTCAATAAAATGTGCTTTATGGCTGCGCCAGCAAGGGGAAAATAATAACGGGGTCGCAGGCTCTGCTGTCTAGGCTTGAGTCCCACAACCCCCCCTTCAGGACCTCCCTCCAATGAAAAAAGGACCTCTTCTGCAGCGGCACAGCTGCTGCTCCAACTTCAAGGATCCCCGGCACAAACCGGACCCCCAAATTGATTTGCAATAATTTAAGTTTTTATCCTGTCCCCGTTTCGTTCCTCGAGTTTTCTTCTTTAAGTGAGAAAATCGTTTTATGATAACATTTTGGCCTTTTTTCTTGTTTGCCATCTAAACATTTCTTTGAATTCTTTTGCTCTGCTCTGATTACGTTTGTTCATCTTGGCATCTGGTTTTGGTGGTTCAAGGGGTTCTTTTCTATTGAAGAGCTTAATAATTATATTGAAATTGGATTCGAATTTCGAAACTCGTTCTCTTATGTGAATTTCACATAATATTATAGTTCTAACTGAAACAAAACCTCAAATTTCCTATAATAGTTTGTAAAATTCACATGAGAAAACCGATTTCAGATAAAATACGAACTAGCAAAAAGATTTCTTTCTTCCCTTTAAAATCCCCCACTGTCCAAAACTTTCCCCTGACTATATCTCGTGGTATCATGAGTGATATGACAAGAAATTATCCAGCAGGTGGGTGAGTGACAATTAGGGTGCGCGTTAAGCGGTCGGATTCACAGTTGGACACGTACCGCCGAGTGTCTGGTTTTCTGGTGGCAATCGCTGGGGTCAAAGGGCAGGGGGCGGCAACTGTGGCGATTACCGTTAGCTCAAAAGTAGCAACTTTCCGCGGCACTCGCTGTCGGCGATAAGAAAACTTACAGCGTCTTGTTGAACTTGAGAATTAAGTGTGGTTCGCTGATGGGCTTAAGCCTGCATAACACTCAAGTGAAAGTGTTTCTTTAGGGAAGACTTCCAGAAAATTAAAAAAACCTCATAGTATTAACAACATTAACTGCTCTTCTATCTTCTAGTGCTTACCAAAACTTGCTAAACTAATATTAAGTTTTATAAAATATATTTTTTGTAGAACTCTATAAAGGACATAATATTATTTCTAAGGTTTTTAATCATTAACAATATATTTTATTTCATGAACCCAATATACATATGTGGACTATATTTTCCTAGAAAATATTATAAGTCCAAAAAAATCCTTTAATGATTTAGTTTAATGCTTAAGTTTATTGGAAACTCCCGTGTCACACGGACACATGTCTCAAAATCTCAAGAAGCAGCGAAGACGACACGGGTAATTAATCAAATGCGCGTGATTATCGCACGCCAAGGCGTTTCCAAGGACGTCGGTGGGTGGCTTTCACTGGGTGGGTGTGGGTGCTGTGGGTGGCCAAGGTTGCCATGTCACGTGTGGGTGGCCAGGGGGGGGGGGGGGGGGGGGGGGTTGGGGTGGTCTTGTGTGCGTGGCTCCGCCGGAGTGTAACGAAAGCAAATATTAAAACATATTTTAATCTAGCAAATGCTCAACCGAATACCCGCCCTTTGCCGTTGGCTGGTAAATAATAAATTTATCATTTGTCAGCAGTTAAATGCCGACGCAGCCGACGTGCAGGGACTCCGATTCCGATTCCCATTCCCATTCCGAATCCTTTTCAACACGGACACGGCTCCAAAACCCGGAGTGCAAACCCGGACCCGGGCCAACGAATTAATAATTCATTGCGTATATGAACATCGCGTTGCCACTAGTAGACAGACACACAGCAAACTGTCACATGGCATATTGACAAACACACACAATGGCATGTATCCCCACAGGGGCACTGACAAAAATGGGGTAAACTAAAAATCTGAGGTCCTTGGAAGCAAGTCTTAAACATATATTTAGTAAGAACCACAAAATCAATTGAAAATTACAAAAAATATATTTTTTTAATAAATGAAATAATAACACTACAGTTTTCTATTAATTTTTTTTAGATTTTACTGAAAAGTGCCTGCCTCATTTTTAATGCCATCTTTTTATATAACCAGCAATTTCCCATTTTTTTAGCAGTGCTTGCATATAAAGACATTTTCACTTGCCAGCAGACGCCTGCCCATTCAGTTGTAATAAATCGTCAAGTTTATGTTTGAAGTGTTTATTGAATCCCTGATATTACACGCAGCGACTGAGGAAAAGCCAGTGGCGTAGGCGGCAGAAAGGGGATGAAGGGGGCCTGAAAAGCAGCTAAGAGCAATGCCCAAAGGCAGTGCACTGGAAAAAAATATTCCAATTAAATAGGTCTTGATTTGGCTAAATTACGATTTAAAATCCGCCAAAAAGTAATAATATTAAAATCTGAATCCTTATTTACCGACATATGAAATCAGTGTTTTGACTGGCATAATGTAACCCCCTACAAAAAAATGCATAAATTGGAAACAACAAATAAAGGTCAAAATAAGGTCAAAACCTTGTATAACTCAAAGATTAATTTTCAATCCATTGGCATTCAAAACTAGACATTTTTCATTTCTTTAATTTTTAAAATAAATGAAAACTGTCTTATCTTAGAAGATTCAGTAAAATTAATAAATATAGAAATGGCTTACTGGCATGACAGAAATTTTAATGAAATATGAAATAGTGTTTAGATTTCTTCTGAACAAAATCATGGGTATGGGTCATGGGTATTTTTGCCAGTGCTTCTGGGAATCAGGGAATCAGCTTTCCCAGAGCAATGACAGCGCGTCAACGCCTTTGTTCACATATGACCCCTGCCCAACCTCTTTGGATCCATCGCCTGGCAAATATTTATTTAAGGATGAATTGGCCTGTTTTCCCCAAATTCCCCGCGTTTTCAGCTGTCCACTACTGCTGACCCACACACATCATCAGTCCATCTTGCGATATTTTCACTTTATTTGTTTGTTGTTTTTTTTTTTGTTGGCGCAAATCCTTTCAACGTGTCGTGAAAATGAAAACGAAAAAGAAACGTTAAAATATTTGCACAGACTGATCATACCGCTGCCTATTTTTCCAAGTTACTTTTGGATTTGTTTGACATTTGGCCGTGCGTGCGGAAAAGAGGAAAGCCGAGGGAAATGGGGGAAAACTGCCGGCGGTATGCCGGAGACAAATATTGACATAAATGCTTACTAAGACACACACACTCGGAGAAAAGGGGAGGTGGTTTGGGGAAAAGCGACTTGTGCATCATCCGCTTAAGTGATAGCTTTTCCTGTTTGCCTGAGCAAGTGATTGCTGTTTACCTTTTCCAGCTCCATTTCTGTTTCATTTCTTTTTCACGGCTAGAGTGCAACAGTTTGTAGAGGTAAAATTCGTACTTATGTTAATTTAAATGATTTTTCTGTGATGCCAAATTATTTATTAAATTACAATATACATATAAGTATAATTAAATTATTAATTTGTATGACATGTAACTTAGTATGAAAGAACCTACAAAGTATATATTTATAATTATCATTTACCATTTTGTAATTAAATTTAAGTGACCAGGTACAAGGGTTAAATAATTTTGGGGCTGGAAAATGGGTTAAGTGTTAGCTGAATTTGTTTGTTGGTTGTGTAAAGTGCATAAATCGCTGGCATCAGCTGATAGCGTTGAACCAACAACTTTCGCTTTTAAAATGATGTTCGAAGGGGCTGGGGCTTCATGGGGTTAAACCTCCTTGTGTGAGTGTGTGTGCGTGGGTTGCGGGTGTGTTAGTTAACCACATAACGTGGCTTAGCTTTTCCATTCAGTCCACTAGTTGTGCCCCTGATTTGAACTCCTTTTCCCGCTCTTTTTGCCCCATTTCAGTCCTCCTCCTGTTTTTCCCCCTCTTCTCTTTCTTTCCCACTACTGTTCTTCTATTTTCCCACTCATATTTTCCTCTTTTTCCCTGACTATCTGTGCTGCTGCACCTGCTTGCCCGCCCCGCCTACACTTTTCACCGCCTGCAGTCCATTAAATGAAAACTCACTTCATATTGTTAGGCCCAACTCTCGACTGGTTGTCCTTTTAGCCCACTTCTCCTGCCCATTTTCCATTCTCCACAACATTCCACTGCCCCCTTGCATTCCCCACTGATTTTCCCAACATTTTCCCACCATTTTCCACCCATTTCCCGCCGTGTTCGTGTTGTAAATTAAATGATTTTCACGCCGGTTGGCGAGACTCCGGAGTACGTAGTCCTTCGAATGGAGCAGGCCATTTTTATGTGTTTGTTTGCGGCCACACGTATACACAGATACTCTTAAAAAACACACAGATACTCCACACACACACACAGATACACAGGCTGTCCTGCCTTTTTGGCCATGTTTTAACGTTAATTCATGGTCGTGTTTTTATGTTGCAAGGACAGGTGGCCAGGGGGGTAAAGAGGGGCTGTTGAAGAGCGGCGAATCTTCGGCGAAAAGGGGGCTTGAAGCGGGAGGAAAGTGGGTGAAGAAAGCCAGAAGAAAGGTGAACAAAGAGACACCGCGAAGAGCCTTTATTGGCCATTGGCACGCCGATGTTGAAAAGTGTTTGGTAAATAAGCATATTCCCGTTGTCTTTAACCCCCTAACACCCGAGGCACCCACCTCGCCACCACCCCCTTAACCCCCTAAAAATGGAATGACTTTTCGCGTGGCTTAACTCAGCTGATGCCAGATGACTTATTTAATTAAATCAGCCTTGCCGCGCTAAACCTTACAATTTTCACCACCACGGTAAGCCCCTTGGCCATCATGGGTTAAGTCCGATAAGCCAGCTAACTAGGCCGCAAATCTTAACGCTGATGAGCGGTGAATACCACGGACTTAAGTCAAATTCCCTTGATTTTGACACATTTCAATAAGGGGAATCAGCTGCCGTTTAAGTCCATATAACATAAAGTTAGGAATATAGTTTGTTTTCAGAAGATTAAAAAAATGTTAATTTATTAAATTTAATTTAATAAAGGCTTACCATTCACTTTGTTGGTTAAAATACATAATATAGTAAAGACTTAAGGATTTTCTGTGATTAATAGTAGGATTAATTTAGGTGTTAATGTATTACTGATAAAAATGTTAGTTAATAATAAATAACCTTCTTTGTTTATTATTGTTGAGTGAAGTGCGTTCCTTGGCACCTTTAGCACTTCTTTTAAAGCCCGCTGGAATTGATAAAACTGTGCAACTTGCAACATTGCAGCTGTCCCCAAAGGGAAAAAGCGAAAAAAAGAGTACCGACCACAACAAACAGGGACGGCGGGAAGGGGGCGAAAAGAGACACATTGTCAGGCGGTGTCACCAGGGGGCGTGGCCATAGCTTAACGATGCCAACTAACACGATACAGTGAAGGATCCGCCAAAGGGATAATGTTTTAGCACCCAGTTCTGTTAGTTTACAAGCTGTATAAAACCACATATCACACGCGTTAAACAGTAAACACTCCGATTAACAGACAGTTTCGAGGAAAGCTGTCAAGTACTGGATACAAATTAAGATCGATCTTAGAAGGATTATCATTTAATATACAAATTGGCACACTATTTTGTTTAATAATTATATAATATTTTAATACATATTTTCTGACAAAAAATTTTTGATGCGGATATTAATAATCCTGATCAAGTACTTTAAACCCCGATAAAAATGGTTAAATTCGTTTTAAATACTAGAATTAAGTATAAAAACATAATATTCAACAAAAAACATATTAAGTTGCGTGACTTATCTTTAGAATATTTAAAAAAAAAGTAGGAAATATTATTATATTAAAATACAAGTTTAAATTCCTTAAATTAAAATTTAAAAAATGTTTCTTAATAAGTGCACTGTGGTGTTTTCGCTTTTAGTGCTACTCCCAAAAAATATATTTTTAAATATCGCGCCCAACAAAGACTGTAAAAACATGAGAGCTAGTGTGTATGGGTGGTTCCCCACTGTGGGGTCTCACTGTACCTGAGGGCTATGAAATAAATCTCGCACAATAAGTTCGCTGGGCAGAAGACCGAGAGCAAACCCGTTGAAGAAAGCGCTGAAAGCACCAAAAGCACCAAAAGCAAATGACACGAGCCGGGGGAGAAAGAGACAGATACAGGCGGTGGTGAAAGAGACGGGGCGAACGGGGCACGGCGCAAAAATGCCCTTATCAGTTTCCTGTTTCCTGTCGAAAGTTTTCATATTTTTCCAGCGCCGCCGCGGCCAGCAACAACAGTAAAAGTAAACAGCAAACGATGACAGCAATGCACTGAAAAAATTGTGTACTTCATTGAAGTTTTGAATTTAATCAAATGATTTCTACATTAAATACTTCAGTTATTTTTATTTTATTATATATTCTATTTAATAAACTATTGCTAGTTAAACATAGTTGTTAAGCTATTTTGGGAACAACTTACCTGTTTCTTACTGTGTAGATGACAACAAAGCAAAGCACACGGAAAGTGTTGCTATTTTTTACGCTTCGCTCCCGTTTGTCCTGCTGTTTCTTCTTCTTGTTCCACTGATAGTTCAGTAGCAGATATGTATACATGGTTAAATGACATTTTAGATACCCTGTAAGAACTTTAACTTTTTCAGCTGCCATAGGTACACAAAAAAATTAATCAGATTTATAAAAAAACTTTGTTTTACAGGACCAACTTTCGTAACTATTAATATAGTTAGAACCAAACTTTTTAGTCAAAAACTTGTTATGTTTTATATAACAATATTTTTGTAAAAATATTCCTTAAAAAAAGATTTTACAATCTCTGGTCTCGAATTATTGTACGTGCTAGTTCATTTAATAGTTCAAAATGTTTTGTATAGGATATTTGGTTATTCTATCCTTTAGGTGAGCTCCTTATTCTTCAACTTCCTGTGATTTCTGTTGCTTTTTTTTCCCACTTTCTTCATTGTGGGTGGTTTTTTTCCCTTTTCAGCTTCACTCCTGCTTTTGATTTTGCAAAAGAGAGGGAGATAGAGATAAAGTGCGAGAGGGACGGGTGGCGACTGTAACCACAATAAAAAGCAGGAAATATTTAAACATTTTTCTTTTAGTTTTGCATGGCTGAGAGTGGAGTGGAAAATGGTGAAAGGGGGCGGCATTTTCACACTTATTGTCAGATTTTGTTTTGTTGCGGTCTGCCCCTTCTGCTTCTTCTTCTTGTGAAATGACGCACAGCCGAGAGATAACACGTCAGTGGGTGTAGTTTTTATGGTGCACCTAAAAATGTGGCCAACAGTGTTGTCGGTCCTTCGAGCAAAAAGCTGGGATCACCTAAAAAAACCGCAAAACAATCCGGATTGCCGGGAACTGTAGAAACATTAAATCTATCTTTTAATTTAAAAAATCACAATTTCATATAATCGTATAAACTAGATACTATACAAATGAGTAAATAATTAATAGCTTTTTATTTTTTAGAATTTATATCGATCTATTGTGTAAAAAAAAGCTAAATAGACCTCAGATTGTTGTGAATTTTCAGACCATATGCTGTGCTCTCAATTTGTTTTGCCTTTTGTCTGCCCTGATGACGTTCTTCAATTCACAGGATATGTTCATAATTCTGTAAGGACCCACACTCACATGTTGCCTTTAGTACCGCCCACTTTTCCAGCTTTTCGGCGCTAAAGGCGACAGTTAACATGGGAATATGGATGCCAGATAAACGGAGCACTCATCAACGTTCAACGGAGGAAAATGGAAAATGGTTTGGAAGAAAAAGGAGCACATCCGCATGTGACCCCATATGTTGGCCAAACTGAGGGAGCTTTGTGCCACCAATTTATCAAATTGCTCCCAATTGATTTATTAAAATAAGAGGGAAAAAATGTATTCAAAATGTGAAGTATATGAATCTAGAAATTATATAATAGGAAGTAAAAAATTTTATTAAGAAAATATAAGGGTTGTACACATTTTACAAACCGCAGGTGTTTACTGACAAACCTTGACTTTATATCCTTGTTTACAGTCCATCCCAAAATTCGTTTATATTTGTTCAGCAGCGAAACCAATTTCGCTGATAATTTGACATTTTTCGTCATAATATACCCAATGCCATGTGTCATTTCATTATTCATCGATCCCGAGGTGTGCGAAATTCGACGAGCACGTAGTGTCTGAAAAATATTGATATGTGCGTTTGTGTATGGCAACTGAATTTGCATATGCATGGGCGTGGGAGTGATGGTTCCTGTTCGTGTTTGACAATAAGTGTGTGGATCTGCTCTCCCTTTGCTTCCCTTTGTGTAATGCGAGTAACACTTATCAAAAGTTTGTCGCTAACACATGCAAATTGAAATGTGCGATTTACACAGGCACACAGTCACACCTACGCAGCTCCATCTACTCACATGCACAGTTGGTCACACTGTTGACGCTTGTTCGCAGTGCTGTTTTTGCCTTTGTTGTCGCACACGTACGCAACACATGCAGCTGCTTTCTGCCGCCTTCGTCCTTACTTTGTCGTCCTGCCACCCCCACTCGTCCTTGTCTACATGGCCTCCAACTTTCGCCCGCTTTAACACCTAACAACCAAAGAAAAAGCTGGATTTTTCAGTTCCCTTTTAGGGCTATCGAAATACCTTTTATTAATTTTATCTATATTTTATTGGGCCTTTTGTAAATCAAGTATATTTTTTAGGGATACGTTAGCAAAGTCATTAGCCAAATGCAAGCGATTCCTATATGGATAGGAATATGGTTTAATCTTAAATATATACGAATATATACCGAACACTTTCTTTATTATAAGTACACAAATATAAGGTATACCAGCAGCCAATGTATATGCCCACACCCATACACTTACAGGATATGCCTGGATATTGTAGTCGCTGCATACTTATTACAGCTCCAGCAGGTGTCTGCCAGACAAGGACGAAAAGGGGGGTTTCAAATTCAAAATTCACACACACCTGGCCCCATCTTCGCCCAGAATTTTCGCTTTTGTGTGGGGTACTTGGAACACGAGTTTTAGAAACAAAAGTTTTGGTTTTGGTTTCTTCGTTGTCCCAGAAGTTTTTCGGGAAAAGTGGAGGAAAAAGAGCAGGATTAGTTAACCATGTGTGTTGGCAAGGACTTATTTGTGCCCCATTGTAAAGGTGTTAATAATCCCGAAATAAAATTGGGGCTTTGGAATTGAGATCCTGAAAGTCTTCAGCTTAAATAGACATTGACCTGAAGAAAACCCATAAAGCCCTAAAGGATATAATATTTTAATCTCAATTATTGTTGATGTGTTTTATTTTTTGTAGGTAAAAATGATTTTTAATTTTCCAAAATGTGCAAACGGTCATTAAAAAATACCTGATGAAAGACGAAATTTGTAAAAGCATATAAATATTAGGTTCTATGTTTTGAAACGTATGATTAAAATTAATTGGACTTGAGTTCCTCAAATAACGATTAAAAATAACCCTAAACATACATAAGCTGTTTGTATCCATTATATTATTAATAATGATTTTTAGGATGGATTCTCGATTTATACATTTTGAAAGAGTAAGCATGTTTTAAATTTGAATTCACACATTAACAGGACTTAAAAGAAATAATAAATATTAGTTACTTAAAAAATATAAAAATCACATAAATTCCTAAAAGCTGTTTTGATTGAATGAATGCTAATATGAATATAAATAAATTATATAAGGCATTCCCATTTAAATGTCACTTAAGAAAAGAAAATTCGGATCATCTTGAAAGCCTTCTAGTAATTCTGATTTAACTAAATCCGCTTCACCAACTTTTTCCTCACACTTGCCCCGATTTTCTTCGTTTTTCTCCGCTTTTCCTGCGGATAATTGCCGAAAAGTTTTCGTCGTGGCATTCAAAGAATCGCACTTTGATTTGTTGCAGCGCATTTCAGCTGATGGCGGAGCAGCTGCAATTCATTTAAGCGGATCGGGTGGTAAAAATTGCATAATGGCATAATTATGCCTTAGCGAAAATCCCCCAACTCATCAGGAAAAGTCGGCGGCGTAATTGAGTTATTTAGCGGAAAAGTTGAAGGCACTATCCACAATTTAAGATGACTGGCATCCGCTGACATCCAAAATCTAGCGTCTATTGGATAATTAAGCCATTTTGTGGCAGCTTTGACAGCCCTGACTTTGGGTCCTGTCACTTCCTGGCCAAGGAATTTGCGACGTCTCCGAGGACCCAAAGATCTGACAGTTAAAGTTCAATTAAATTCCAGTGCAATCTTCCTATTTTCCCGGCACTGAAGTATTGAAAATTATGTCAATTGGGATTTCGATTGGGATTGTGTCGCCTGCTTATCTGCCAGAATGCAGAATGCAATTCGAAACTTTTTCCGCCCATCGCCGGGAAAGTTGCTCCTTTCGATGGAAATTGGGCGGTGTGGTGTGGTGCGGTCGATCAACCACCGAATGTCAGCTGGAGGCCAGTTCGAAACGGACAACTTATGAGGACAACGCGTAAAAGTAATTGGCCATGAATATGCGAAAACCGAAAATGATTCATACATATTTGTACGAAATATACACACATCAAGCGATTTAAGTACAGAGGTTGGTAAACAAATAAATAGTCTGGATTCAGGACTTTTGATTTATTTGTAAACATCTTTAATGTAAATTACATTTGCCGACCTACTTTTTTATCAGATATTCAGTTGGTGATTTTTATTTTAAGCCTGAATAATATATTAAGGTTGAATATAATTATATTATGCTTGTTTTAATAAATACATCAAAGATATTTTTATTGGATTTTTTACATTAAATAGGAAATAAAAATAAAATAAAAGCTATTACTTAGTTATTTTTAAGTTGAGAGGATGAAGATATATTTTTAAAGTCAAAAAATGCTTGTTGCTATTAAAGTCTTGTAAGTAATTTAGGATACTTGCGGAGAATAGGCTTATCTCATGCATGAAAACAAAGTTGTGGGACAACAAAGCGAACTTAGTAAAGGGATATATTTTCAGATATGTTTTCAAAGGGATAGTAAATAGATTGGATATATTTTAAGATACGTATATCTCAGACCTTATAATATCTGTATAACCAGCTTTGTGGGAATACTACCTATGCTAAAATTAAACCAAAATATTAATTCATCAAACCAAAATGGGTACTTAATCGGAAATAATTGGATTAAGGATGTTTTTTAACACATTTATGACATAGAAATGCACACATAATGCTAGCCTGACCTTAGATACTGACAAATGGTGAGTCCCAGTGACCTGGGCCAATCTCCAGCCCATCAGAACTGGCGCCCGCCCGTCACTCCGGGCTTGAAGCTGACGCTGTGGTCGCAGGAGATTCTGGCCGTGATTCCGACTCTGGCAGGCGGTGGCGGAGTGCCACCACAGCTTGTAGCAATTGTCGTACCATTTGTCAGACGAATGCGGACGACACTCCTCCTCCGAAGGACACGGCGCCTGCGCCGCCAGGACCTCCCCCGCGCCGGCACCACCGAGCCATGGGTTCCACCACGTGCCCGCCACGTGGATCGCATGGGGCACATGGTGGACGGCGTTCGATTCGAACATCCACTTCGACAATTGGCAACGAGGCTTCGTCACCGGGCGCTTCGGGGCCCCGGTTCGGATTTACAGTATCCAACGGCTAACGGCTACGACGGCACTTCGTGCGGCCTCGTCCCCCATTCGTGTCCTTTCGGGACTGTCGGCCACTTCGTTCCAGGTCGTTTCGGAGGAGGCCGCAGGATGCTTATTCCGGCGGCTGCATCTTCAGTTGATCAACGGCGGCGCTGTCGGCTGGTTGAAAAACGGTCTTACGGAACTCGAATCCTATCGCAGGTCCTCTTTAATAGCAACGTCGCTGCTAACACGGATTACACGCGTCCTTAAAATATTAAAATTTAAATATAAAAAGTTAATAATAAAAAACCTTATAGCACACACATTTAAGTGAATATTTTTTTGTTGAATTTTTTCTGTGCAGTGAAACTGTTCTGTTCGCGTGCCGATCGCAAATGTCGTTGCGGAATTGTTGATACCAAATGCGAATCACGGCGAAACGGTTATTTCGGAATTCTCCACTCGCCACGTTCGATCGGAATGGCAAAATGCTAATCCACCTGCTGATCGTCGTTTCGCTCCTGGAAGGTAAAAGGATCGAAAGAGTAACGAAAAACCAGAAAAAAAAAATATTTTTGTAACTTTATAAGTTTTAAGTGTTGCCACATACATTTCCTGGAACAAAAGTTTTGGGATATGTAAAGAAAAGCTAAAGTAGACAATGAAGGTTGAATATAAATATTACAATTGCTTTTTAATTTTAAAGTTAAAGTATAGTAAATTTTATTGTTAAGTTTTTGATACTTTTGAAACCAATAATTCAATTTAAAAAACTAAACCTTGTTTTGTCCAAATGGATTGGTTAACTTAAAGTTTTGTGGTTCCAAAATAAACCTAATTTACAAGATTCGATCAAAAATTTCAAAAATGTATACGAACCTACAATCTTAGGTGTTTTTTTTAACTAAAGCTCTGTTTCCATTTGGGAAAGAAACTTTTTCAAAACATATTTTAAGCTTCCAAATGTGGCTTACAAATTGAAGGGATGACCAATATAAAAGGTATAAGCAATACTGTAATTTTTCTTAAGCACTATCAATAAAACTTAGTGGCTTAAATTGTAATTATCGTAAAACTACAGTAAATTTACATCTATAAATGGATGGAATTACTTATTACCAAATAAATAAATTTACTTGAAAGTAAAGTTTACTGAAAAGTATAGTTTTAAATAAAACAAAGAGTATTTATGAATTTAAAGTTTTAAAGAACTTGAGGCCTACAACACTTAGTAAAAAATAATTTTTAATTTACAACTTTGTTTCCAATTTTATAATAACGAAACAAATTTATATTTTCAATTAAATACCTTTGCAGTGCTAAGTGTGGCAATTGCCATTTTTTAACCGTTTTAAGGAAGGTACCAATTTTTTATAAAGCAAAAGTTACTTGTTCGAAACTTTTCATATTTGGAACGCAAAAAAACCTTTAATATATAATTTCTTATCAGAATTTCTTATTTTCGAATTTTAGTAAATAAGAAATACAAAATTGACAAAACGAAAATATTTGCTGCATTTTTCAAAAAATTTAAACGATTTTGAAGTCTTAACGTGAAAAAAATCTGTTCAATAAAATAATATGACTTCAATATTGACAAGATGATAAAATAAATACAGCATAAGCTTTGTCAAATAAAGTCTGACTTCAATATTGGCTAGTTAATAAACTAAATGCAATATTAGTTGCATACACCTAAATAAAATGCATCTTCATGGCAATAATTCTGAAAATTGATACAAATAGCTTTAAATTAATTTATATTTAAAAGCAGGGAATTGACATTGGAAAAAGCAGATCTTGTCAGTGGGCTGGCTTCCTGCCAGATCCGTTTGAACAGGGCTTAAGGGATATATCGCGGGTTAATCAGGGGCTTATCGGGGACTCTCTCCGCCTGAATGCAACCCTGTAATCAGTGTTGTGCAGCGTCGGACAGGAAACGGAAATCGGACGGACGCATCCCGGCGGGCAATTGAACGCAAACCGACTTGATAATTGTTTCGCCGTAATGCGAGTCTATTAAACACCCCCCGTTGGAAAGCAGAAAAAATCGGGCGATTAATAACTGCTGGAAACTACTTAATGCACTGTCATGGCAACCATTCTGCATTTCGCATTTTGCGAACTGCATTGTTGCCATTGCCAATTGCCATTTGGCATTAAAACGTATAAATAACAAACAAATAAATAAATAAACAAAAGACAACGGACAACATCGAAAACTGAAAACAGAACACTGAACACTGGCCATTCAATGACGATTTAATTGACTCGCTCACTGACTCACTCATCCACTTTACATTTACATTCACATTTGGCGAGCTGATCCTTTTGATATCACGATTCGTGCCAAAGGGATTGTACAGTATGTTGCGAAACTATAGAGCGGCTTATAAATGCATTTTGGCCCATTTACATATATAGATTACCAATTTTTTCCCGATTTAAATGCTATTAAATAACATATTTTAAATCTAGAGAAAAAGTCTTCAAAAGAATGATTAAATTCTTAAATAAAACTATTTTTAGCAGTCGCATAATTTAGCGACACACTGTCTGCTCGCTCATTTGTGCGCACATATTTCCCACCTCATTTTAATTGTGTAAAAATTATGCTTTCACCTTGCCCAGTTTCCGCGCTTTTACAGCGATTTTCCCCGGCATTTTCCTCACCTGGCCGGCGGTGATTGTCGGCCCAATTGTCTGCCCGTCGTCTGATAATTGTAAAAAATGAAGTGCCAAATTGTTCACGTCGGCGCGACAATCACAAATACTTTCCTTCCTCGCATTAAATATTTACGGCACGGTCTTTATTGTTTGCGATTCGTTCTAAAAACAGTTGGCCCTTTGTATTTATTCCCCAGCCGATGCGGTTAAATGGTATCATTAATTTTGATTTGCTCGGGTCTTTCAACGCTCCGAGGTAGGGGAGACGTCCATTTAATGGCTAGTAAACCAAACTAATTTGGAAATCAGCCGCTATATGGCTCCATAACAATTTAATTGACCGGCCACTACTTATAACTGCCTACATTATTATAAGAAAAAGTCATGTTAAAATGCGGTCTTTTTATTTTAAAAGTGATGTATTTTTAAAATGGCTTTAATATTAAACCGAGTTTTAGTTTAATACGATCAACTTAATTTAGATCGGAAAATATATTTAAATGGCTCGAATATTGTACTAGTTTTTGGATTGATAGTAAAATATGCTCACCTCTCCAATTTTGGGTAAAAATAATTTCTTTGCTAGCTAAAATATAAATAAAAAACCTAAATTCATTATAATACACTTTTTTTATATATACAAGTTTTTAGATTAACATAACCCATTGCTATGTGAGATGCAAGCCTAGCATCTCAATTCAAAGTGGAATAAATCATCTCATAAGTTCTTGGCCCAAGAATCTTGCCTAAATAAAATATAATCAAAATAACTACATTTATTTGAAACACAAATATGTTAAACGTGAGTTTTGTAAGAACTATATATTTTAATGGCTTGTATATTATACAAGTTTTTGGATTGATTTTACCTACTTCCATGTAATTCTTGGTCAAATAAAATTTAATTAATGTAACTACATTTTTTTCAAACACATTATACAAGTTTTCAGATTCATAAAACCTATTGCCATGTGAAATAGACTTGTATCTCAATTTAAAGTTAAGTAAAAACATCTCATAAGTTCTTGACTAAATAAAATATAATCAAAATAACTAAATTTACTTGAAACACAAATATGTTAGACATGAGTTCAGAAACGATGGGAAAGCCAACGCATAAGCTGTCGGGCTCTTTGGATTCAAATCTATAATTTTACATGTGTCAATGGTGCGAAAACACCCCGACGAAGCCGCAAAAAAGTGCGACTAGTGCCATGACTATTCTCATAAAGTTGATAATTATGCATGGACGTGGCCCACGCCTCGTCCGGGGCCCGCATAAATATTAAATACATGCAGATGTGCATATTTAAAGCACTTAAATCACGGCAAACAATAATTCCCATGCGACGATAATGCCGCAGATGGGTTGTAGGATGTTGTACGATGCAGCTGATAATGATAAACACAAAAGTGAAAATAATTTTCAATTACAGCAACATTAATAACCGATAATAATCCTAAGCAAATATAATGTGCATGTGTGTGCGTTTGTTTGCTGTGTGTGCATATCAATGATATGCAAATTAATTGCCAAATAGGACACATCGTCCGTGTGACCACCCATCCGACCATCCGACCATCCGCCCACCCACCAAAAAGCGCCCATCGGATGTGAAATGTAAGCTAAACCGCAATATGGCCAAATGGCGGGAGCGAGATAGCGCCATTAATGGCCATTTTGTTGCTGTCCCCCGAGTGACTTAATTGATACCAACAACGCCGGCACTAGCCATGATTTTTATGCACCGAAACACAACTCGAAATACTCCATTGCAGTAATTATTATTTTAGAAGGGTGTGATAGAATCGTCGGAAAGTATGTAACAGCGTTTCCGACCCCATAGAGTATATATAATCTTACTCAGGATCACTAGCCGAGCCGATCTAGCCATGTCCGTCTGCCTGTCCGTCCGTATAAACGCTAAGATCTCGGAAATTATTAAAGCTAGAAAGTTAAGATTCGGCATGTAGATTCTTGAGCTTATTACTCCATTTTTTCATTTCCAAATATTTTTGAATAATTTAAATGAGGTATTGTTTTTATTATCAATATCCATCTACATGCCAACATTTTTTGAAATCGGACCATTCATTAAAAAGTTATAACCAAAGAATAGTCAATACTTTGCAAATTCAATCAAGCAGCAAATCAGCTGTTTTTGCTAATACGCCACCAAGCCGCTGGGAGCGCTATGGGCTAGGTGGCGCTAGCTACAAGCAAGCATACACCATCCCTCTAGCACTGTCTTCAGCTGAGTAACGGGTATTTGATAGTCGATGGCATCAACTATAGGGTTTTCTCTTGATTTAATTAAAATTTTATGTTGATTTCTATGGTTCAGGGATAGAACCTTAAATATTGCTATGATGAAACACAATACGAAACATTCTGTTGCAATATTTTTGTTAATTAAAATTACCTTCAATATTATTATGATATAAAGGTGGCAGAAACATGATTTTTTTGCACGGAATTACATTTCAAAATATTCCGTTGCAATAATTATTTTTACTTAAAGTATTAAATTCTTTTTCCTTTTGGTATAATATCTGTGAACCTTCAAAATTAGAATGATTTATGCACGGGAACACAATACGAAATATTCCATTGAAATATTTATTTTTATTAAATAATATTTTGTTATATTAATGATGAACCTTCAATATTATTAATATAGCAAAGGGTAGCGAAGTCAGAACAATTGTTTTTATAAGTGGAAACGCAATACAAAATATTCACTTGTAAAATATACATATATTTACAGGGTCTTCTCTTTTTTATTTTTAATGTATATTCATTAGCTATAATTGAGATAAATAAAATACATTTTTATGTTACAATAATAAAACTTGAATATTATCATAATAAATGAATAAAATTAAAGGTGACTAAAAATATGCAGTAAAGAAAATATTTTTTTGCACACGTCTGATATCCTTTAAAATGAAATGACCTTTTTTGTGGTAATTGCAATACAATTAAGTAACATCATCATATTCCATAACGGTTTTTCCCCGTGCATATGCACTCTTTTATTATTTTTTAGGTCTTAACTTTTAAGTCCCTTTATCCTGCATTTACTCACGTTTTTTTCGTCGTCGGTCGTTCGGCTTTTAACGCCTGCGGTCAGCGGGAAAAGCCGCAGACGGAGTTACTAGTTTTTTCCCAGCTTTTCCTGCGAGGAAAGTTGTTCCATACCAAAAAATGCGCGTAATTTGTAATTAATTATATGTGACGCCCAAGGAATAAAATTCGAAAATGCTTGGGAAAGAACGAGTATTGAAGTTACAGAATCACAAGGGGATTAAATGTCGAAAGGGTTTTACGGTAAATACAAATAAATAATATTAATGCAAGCAAAAATATATAAAAAAGACCATTTTACAGGGACTTACAAAAGATTTAATCAAACTAGATACTCCGATTTATTATACAAAACTTTATTCTTTGATATGAAATCGGTGTTGTGTTATGTGTTATCGGTTAAAAAAGGCAAAGATAATAGGCAACATTTTTTTGTGTTCTGACAAAGTGTCACTTAACCTTAAATAATATTGAGAATGTACGTAGATTGTTCCGTCTTTTCCAACAGAAAACTTTCTCAATTAAAGTGAAACCCTTTTCAAACACACAAAAAACATAACACAAAAGTGTGAAACAGAAATCAAGACACAATTAATTGCGTGACACTTGTGGGGAGCAAAAGGGGAAAAGCCGAAAAATTTAAATTGAATTTCTGCGGAGGAAAAATAGGAGGGAAATTGGCAGTAGTTCAGCCAACGACGATTTGTAAAAATGCTAATTTCAATGCCAACCGACAGTCATTTGCAGGCATCTCCTTGTTTTTCCTCTTATTTTTGTGTTTCGCCTCCCAAGTCATTTGTTTGTCTTGGCCAAAACTTGAATTTAAGACAACCCCAGTTTGTTGTATTTAAGTTTGGTGTCGGACCCAAGTCCGAGAATGGAATCCCACTCTGTTGCCTTTCAAATTTGCCATTATCACCTATCATTGGTGCTTTGCCACTGGATTTGTGGGCCTGTTCAAGTGTGAGGCCATAAAAAGCGAATGGCCAAGGAAAAGGTGACATCATGCAGTGAGAGAAATGTTTTCGATCTGTTAAAGAACCTCTCAATTGGTTTAACTTTTTTTAAAATATAGTACAATGTTTTTGTAAGACACATAAAATATTTAAATATTTTTTAAGCTACATTGCAAAGAGGTGGCCCTTAAAAAAATATAATCTGATTTTAAATTGGTTTGCCACTAAAGTTTTGTGAAATCTGTGTAGTCAATACCCGGTATTTGAATATATTGCTTCATTTAAAATTGTATTATAATTATTGTATTGGACGCTTTTTGATAGTCCAAAATCATTATTTTAGACCAATCTTTTAAAGCTCTCTAGAATGTCCTAAGTTTCATAATAATTTTAAAAGAACCGGAAATCAAAATATTTCTATGATTTAGTTTTCACTCCCCTATTTCAAAGGCTTACAGAGTATTTTCTCAGAGTGTCAAAATCAAAGTTGTTGGTCCCCAGTTCCAGTCCCCACTGTCATTCCCATGCAGATTGGCATCTTTGTATCGCATCGTGTGTGTTCACCTTGCCACCCACACATACGTGAATACGTATAGGTATATATAAAATCACCCAGCCACCCAAAACTAATACCTTTCCTTGCTTAACTTTTGCCAATGTCCTTAGCCATAAATTTGCTTCGGCAAATCCTCATTGTCGTTGTGTGATTTAAACTTTTTCCCCGAGTAAATGCGAAAATGCGAACAGGAGCCTCGGGATGTGAGCCAAAAATTGACAGGATGGCTCGGAATGGTGGGGCCGAAAATTGAAATGAAGGCGGAGATTTATGAGGCGGGGGACCTGGATTTTGGATTTCGGATTTTGGATGTTGGATTTTGAGTGGACGAAAGTCGGGGGTTAATCGACTCTGGCTTGGCTTCTGAAAATGCCCGGCAGAAAGGCTCCAAGGAGGCTGACCCACGACCAGTAGCCAGGCCAAAGTTCACAAGCGACTAGGTGGTGGGAGGGGTTTTTCCAGGGGGGTGACAAGTTCATTGGGATTGGCACAATGCTGGAAAACATCTTCGCATGCTTGCAGACTCTACGACAGATTGACAAACAAGCCGCAGTCAGCCAAGCAGCAACAGCATTTGCCATTTGCCTTTTGCCATTTGCCAGAGGGTCGGGAGAGCGGGGTCGCCGCAAGCCAGGCTCCACTGTACTGTCCGCACCCACAACACTTTGGCTTTAGGGTGGCCCTTCCCCGCCGAGTGGTTGCCGACTTCCTGACACCGAATCTCCCAGCTTCCTGCACTCAAAACAGAATCCAAGTATATTGTTTTAAAGTAAATGGGAAAACTGTTTGCCAAATCGAAAGTAATCAACAGATTTTAAAAATATATTGAAACACGTCTTAAAGCTATTAATATATAAACAATAACTTTACTTTAATTAAGGAATACAAATGTGGGCAATAATTTATTCATTATTTCTGGAATACAAAATTCTTGTGCAACTGTAGCTTCATTTAAGTGCATTTATTATGATTTTATAAAATCAATTAATCCACCAATAAAATCTTTCATAAATGCCAAACACTTTTCGCACACTTTAAATGCAGCCATAAATTGTTTTTTCGTTAATACAGCCATTGTTTCCCAATCACGACTTTGCGGGCTATTCAACAACGAATTTGCCAATAAATCAATAATGAATTCAATCAATTCGGTGCCCAATTCAATGCATTGCAGCAATTAATCCAGCAATGAATTTATTCACTTGCCCACATAAACTTGCTGGAATATTTTTAGCTTGTGGCCTGCAAGTAGATTATCCAGATTATCAACTGTAGGATTTCCTGGGACTCTGTTTTGCATTTGGCAGGCACACAGAGTCACCGAAAGTGCGATAAATCATGCCTTTGGCCAATTGAGTCAATTCAGCACATTCCTCAGTACATCTCGCCCTACACTTTACATATATATATATATAGGGATATATATTTCTACACACAATATTCGGTCCCGATCCCCGGCAATCCGTTCGGGAGCCAACGGTACTGTCTATAAATATTTAAATTTCAAGTTTGCCAAAAGTTTTTTGCATGCATTACGATGATGTAGACGTCGGTGGAGGGGTTTTCGGGGGATTTTGCGGCCAGGACAGCCGGGACAGTCGTGCGTGGCTGCTGCTGTCTGGTGAAGCCCCTCGATCCACTCCACCCATTAGTCCTGACTAACCTCCTTCATTCCATTATTTTTTCCTTGCCCCTTCAAGGGGTCCCTCGGCTTCTACGATAAGTTGAGATCGACTCTTCCTTAGGTTTTTATAAATTGTAATTTTTAAGACGCTGCAACTCTTTATAGGTTTTCTATATAATTAAAAGAGTTATCAGAAAAGCACAAAAATTGCTTTTTTAAATCCTTTAGAAACATTTTATATGACAGTTAATAAAAAATTATTTCTATATTTAATAATTCTCAAAAAATCATAGACAAGAGTTAATTAAATATTTCCCTAATGAATGTATTCATATATTTATTTAAGATAGAAATCAGTAGTCGTTTTATATTTTTCATTCGTTTTTTAAATGAACCTCTAAAAACATTTAAGACGGCATTTAATCAAATATGATTTCCAAATTTCCTTGAGAAAGAAATTGTACATTGGTCTTATACACAATACTCTAAATACATTTATTTTAATAATATAATTTAATTTATTCTAATAACAGTTTAAATAAACTATAGTTAAAATTAATGAGAAATGGTATATGGAAGTATACAAGTACTGTAAATATAACTAATAAAGGCTTTCTTATGTAAATATTTCACAATAATCCAACATATTTTATTGAATACCTAGTGTATAATATACCTAGTGTTAATAGATAGAGTATTCACACTGTTGACTATTTTACTCACACTTCGGGATTTTTTCCTTTTTGCGTTTACGGCCTGGAAAACTTTTTTGCAGCACTTGCAAGTGAAATGTTTGATTTTCGATGATTCAATAAATTATTTATATTTGCGTGTGCCCCCTCCCCAAGCCCCTGCCCATGCCCATGCCCATTTCCATTTCCATTCGTAACCGTATCCGTATCCGAACTTTTGTCCGCATTCCGGACTCCCGTTTCCCGGAGAGCCGGAGTGCCGTAGTCGTGGTGCAGCCGGATGTCGATCTTCAATTAGCCGCCGCAGCTCTTTAAATTGTCTGCCGCCGGTCGTCTGGCACAGTTAAGTTGTTGGCAAGGCCGGAGTGCAGTGGGTGGTGGGTGGATAGGTGGATAGGTGGATAGGTGGACGGGTGGTTTCGGGGCACATTTAAAAACGATAAATCACGGACTTTTTGGCAGGCGCAACATTGGAGGTGGGGCTGCTGCTTTCGGGTGGTTATTTCGCGGGAATGCATTGCCAGTGAACTGGCGCGATATCATTAACTGCCACACACCCATGCACACCCATACACACGCTCTAATCGCGCTCCTGTTTTTTTCCTTTTCGTCCTTGCAGCCATTGGCGCCTTTCAGCCGGAGTTCGTGGAAAGCATTTCCAACGTGTCCGTGGCCGTCGGACGCGATGCAACCTTCACGTGTCACGTGAGACGTTTGGGCGGCTATCGGGTAAGTCAACAGTTAAAGTCAACTCTAAAAAAAATCGAGTACCTAAGAAATTAAATAAGAAAGTAAGCTACTGTTTAAATTTTACCGAATGCAGCAAACAAACATTTATTGAATGGAAGTGTATTTTAGTTACATGTTTTAATTAAATACTATACATGTTTTGAAAATTCTGAAATTATTTAGGAAAGGAGTCTAACCCTCTCTTTTAAATATATTAAAGAAAAATAAATGTATGGGCTTAAGAATATGAACTTCAATTATTGAAATGTTAGCAAACGTCAATTGCAACTACATTTTAATATATATAAACTCATCAAGTTCTTGTTATAATGCTGCATAAATTATTAAACTAAGGATTTTGTTATGATATATACATTATACACACATTGAAAAAATCTTAAGCTCAATGTTTAAAAAAATATAATTTAAAATATTTAAATGCTAACAAACGTCTTTTGAAACCATTGTTGAATTTATTTTTACTCGTCAAGTTATTAAAATAATTTTGTATAGTCTCAATAGATCAAACTTATTTGAACTATTTCGTTAAAGCCTTAACTTTAAATTATTTAAACCATTTATTAGCAAGAAAATATTTATGAAACATTTTAAAATGCAATAAAATATATACATAATAGACTTAGACTTAGAGATTTTTAAAGAAATTTGATGAGCCACATTTTGCATTCAGGTGGGCTGGCTCAAGGCCGACACCAAGGCCATCCAGGCCATTCACGAGAACGTGATCACGCACAATCCCCGTGTCACGGTCAGTCACTTGGACCAGAACACGTGGAATCTGCACATCAAAGCGGTTTCCGAGGAAGATCGCGGCGGTTACATGTGCCAACTGAACACGGATCCCATGAAGAGCCAGGTGAGTTGATTGCCTCTTTGGGCAACACTACGTATACTTAACCAAATCTAGATTACGTATACGCAGTGGTGTGCGCTATGGGAGTTTAATAAAAAGGGGACTGGGAAAAGTAACATTCTTGGGCCTAAAAGTATTTAAAACATATTTAAGGTTAAACGCTGATTAGTTTTATAACCAGCTTTTCGATTCATATTTTATATTCATGATATTTGCACAACCTCATCGGTTTTTGCACGTTGTTGTGAAAATGTTATTCCCATTTTCCGATCCATTCCTTCATGCGGCATTAAACGGTGAAGGAAAATGCGAATGCATTGAGCTGTTGTACTTGCCGTTGTTATTGTTTGTTTTCCACCATTTTCACCGTTCCCACCCCCCCCCCGATTTCCCACATTTTCCACCCACTTATTCTTCTGCTTGTTTGGGGAAAAGAAAGCGCAGCAAATCGAAAGCGAAAACTATGAGAAAACGGGGGGAAAAGGGGGTGGGAAAAAGGAGGAAAATGTTGGGGCATATAAATTGGCAGCATCATGTACGCACACATACATAAATTTCGCATGGCTGTGTGGATGATTTTCGGCGTGTGTGTGGGTGTGTCCGCTCACACGTACACTCGTGTGTCCAGCGAAGTGAAGTTTATGGTGCCAATAAAATGTATTTCATGCTTCCTTAATTTTTATTTGCACTTTTACGCTTTTCACAAAAACAATAGCAGCCGGGTCAGAGTGCACCGCACTGCCCGCCCCCCTTTTGCCATACACCCCCTCCCTCATGTGTCTTAAACTATTTACCTTGGCTTAGTTTATTCTTAGTTTATTCGACATCACTTCGCTTTACTCACCAGCCGCCATATAAAACACTTTGCCGTTACTCCCGCTTTACGAGCCACTTGCATAATCAGCGAATTTTCGCCAAGTGTACACTGGGAAAATATAGCCGGGGCTTATCTAGCAATTCGATTTTCCTTTGACTTTGAAAACTATATTTTAAAAGGTTTTTTAAATATTATAATTGAATCTGCATAATTTATTTATAAGTTGTAATATTAAAAAAAAATTTTAAATTTAAATTTATTATATGATATATTTAATATATATTTAGTATGTTTCGCCACAAAAGGAGTAATTAAAGCAAGAAGTGTGACTTCAGTTCTTCTTCTTTAAAAAATGTTTATTTCTTATAATAATTTAATTTAATAATTTATTTTCAAGTTTTAATATTTATTTTTTATTATATGATATATTCATCTCATAGTCCGAATGTGCATACTTCTTAATACATTTCGCCGAGAAAGGACTAAACAATATTTTTAGTGTGAGAGTCAACTAGATCATTAGGCACTTTAATATGTGGCAAGGAGGTCTAGATTTTTCTCACCGTGCACATGGATAAGCACTTGTCCCCTTAGCAATTTGTGATATTTAAGTAAGTGGTATGAAATCCGCTGCGTGCTAATGTTTCTGTCCCGTCTTATTTTTGATACTTGCAGATTGGCTTCCTGGACGTCGTGATTCCGCCGGACTTCATCAGCGAGGACACCTCCTCGGATGTGATTGTGCCGGAGGGCAGTTCCGTGCGACTGACATGTCGGTGAGTATGTACCGTGTATGGTTTTAGCTCCGGTCTTTAAAATTCCAAAAAAAGGGAATCTCTTACCGAACCAAAGGAGAAATATATACATTAACTTACAATAAAAAGCACAGGAAGCGTTTAAAGCAATAGCAGTATGCACATTTTCTGAGTGCTATGATGTCCTAAGTTGTTACACCTCATCGTCTGCATCGTATATGAGTGTTAAATGGGTTCTAAACACTATAAAGTTGGATTTATTTCTAGAAACCCCAACCAACAGCTTTAGTTTCAACTTAAACTGTTGAAAGTCCGTTTCCTTTCGCCGTCTTCCATATCCATCTCTCTTTTTCTCAACTTTCATTCTATTTCTGTGTAATAATGTCAACAAATTAAGTGACACTTCATTTCTCTTGATTTAGCACCGAAACTCCTTGGCCATCCTGGGACTTAAGCCCGATGGGTATGTTAGTTCGCCGAAGAAGTCAAATCCAAGAGGGGTTTTTTAGTATACATTCTGTGCAGACAGTTAACCCTCTATGACCGATTTTCCCGAGCCATTTTAAGGGGTATTACGGCATTAGGGTCTCTAATTTGTGTTTGGGTTTCTGGGGGGTTGGTTCTTGGCGGCTGATTTATGAACTTGACCGCAACCACGAAGTGTTGCTCTCTTTTTTTAACGATTTAACCGCAAAATGATGAAACGATGGCGATAAGCGCGCTTTTCCCACTTTTCCATGTGTTAATGTGCGAGTGTGGAAAGCTATTAGAGGACTTGTCTGCGAATTTCCTCATTTGTTTTCCGACCGTTTTTAATGCCACTTAGTGCAAATCCCTTAAAATGAATTCAACTTTGGTGCAACGAGCATTAAAAGCATCGACTAACAAACCTTGCTGCAGTTACACACTTGCTGGGCAGGCTTATTAAAATATTTACACAATTCGCGAGGTGAAACTGGAAGGTTAACTTAGTAGACTTCGATTTTGTAGATATCTGATTTTTTAAATATTTATAATTTTATGTTGATTAAGGGAAATTTAAGCTTTAACTAATGGCACATTTACAATCTGTAAGATTAAAGAGGTCGTTCGGCGAGGGTCGCTCCGTGAGTAGTTAAATTAGAAAGTTGCTTTGTCTAGCCGTCTTTGGGCCATGTAAATTGCACTTAGTTGGGGTAGAAACGGCAAAAGAGGCAAAACACTGTCTTGGCCCGACTAAACATGGCCAAGAAACTGCCGCTGACTGCTAACTGTTGGCCCATTGTCTTGGCCCTGTGTGTGGGAGTATCTGTGTATCTATATATCTGTATGCTGGCTGGTTTTCTTTCTAGCCATTTTGCATCTGTTTGCGGCATCATAAAAATTTACCACACCCGTGTCTGGTTTGCTGTTGAACAACTGCTGTCTTAACACGCATTTCTCCTCGAAATACCCTCTATTTTCTGAGTATATTGGGGGTATATTGACTAGGCGAGTAACTGAAGCAAGAGAGAGGACTAAAATGATTTAAACATTGTTTTGGACCAATTGAAGTATGACAATTAGTCTGCATAATTTATTGATTGAGTGAAACGGCAATAACATTTACTTCACAATTTTCAAATATTTTGTTGGTTAAACCTTTATGTTTGGGTAATGGATTGTTTTATTTATATCTCCCTTGGAGTAGAGTGCTCCCGTCGATCAAGTGATTTTTCGTACATTTTTCCAACTGCACCGCTTACTTGAGCGCCTGCTGGCTTCAAGCGTTTTGCCTGCCTGCTTTTCCGCTTTTCCACTTTTCCGCCCCATCCTTGCGTTGCATAAAAGTTTTTGCTCCAACTCGGGCACAATGGAGTCCTCGGCTGAAGCATCGTCATATTAAATTTAATAAGCCACTGAACTTGAATATTTTCCATTTGGCATTTGCCGTTTTCCATTTACCATCAACATTGAGGGGGCGTGGCCAGTTGGTTTATTGTTTATGGGTTCTTAAATGCTTTCCGATCCTCAGGGGCTGCAGTTAGGATACCAACGCTTTTAGCAAACAACGTCTTTAACTCGATTGGAGAATATAAGAATATTATTTAGACAATGTTTTTGATAGAGCTTTGTAAATCAATCTACAGCACTATGCTAATATACATACATAAGTCTGCCTGGTTCCGCCGATGAAAATGCCTTTTGGTTTTAAATATGTTCTGTAATAGGTAGCAAGTCCTTTTGTTTTTTTCCCTGAATTGCGTCGTAGAATTTTCTTCAGAACATCTTCGACATCTTGCTAGCCATGCAATTATTTAGGGTTATATTTTTTTAACTGTTAGTTAAAAAATATTTTTTTTGGTCTATGCAATTTAATTTTAAATACTTTAACTGTTCATGTGTACCTTTCAAAATTATTTTAACATTAAACTTTTTTTTTAGAATTTTGTTCTGGTAACATCAATGCAGGTTAAACTTGTCGGGAACTATTCTTTTTTGAGGGCGCCCGTGCCAGTTTGCCACTAATCTGTTTGACTTTGAAAAGTTGGCCATCGACCTCGGCGCAAGTAAAGAATCTTGTGCGCACCGGGAAACAGATATGAGAATTTCCGCAATTGCGACAGGTAATCACATGTTTAGCAGATCGAGGCTTTGTCGGCTTCTGCACCTTTCCTCTTTTGGGTGTTCTGGAAATTGTCTGCGGATCGCTTGATATGTCTTGAAGCTCCGAACGAGTTGTATTACGATTTGCCACCCTGGCGCTCCTTCGAGGCGCGGAAATCGGAGCTTCTGGTTCGTGTAGTGAAGGCGGGTCTTCAACCATTTCCATAGCCTCCACAGTTTCTTCCGGTGGCGGTGACAATGGTCGATCCACAGTCATATTACAAGAGTTTTCATTATTTTCCTCGGACACACAAGGCTGAAAATGCTATTTAGAAGCGTTAGAAGTCGTAGCACAATATTATTCCATCTATATGTACCGGAAGTTGTTCATCGCTCATTGTGGTTTATGAATTGTTTTCTTATTTGCTTCAGTATATGTATATATGTTACTCGGTTTGAATCTGGCACCCAATTTTCAATGGCTCCTATGTTTGAAAAATTGAGAACTAGGTTGGTGAAACCTGTATTAACGTAATACTATTAAGGCTTGTGTTTGATTTTGCTAACTTTTAGATTACATACTTTGATACTTTTGATTGCGAAAAACTTTAAATAGAAATAAATCAATTTCATAAATTTTCCCAGAGCATAGGAATGCTTTCATCGAGCCCTTACTGTACTTTAACCGCCTTGTGTTTGCAGGGCCCGTGGCTATCCGGAGCCGATTGTCACCTGGCGACGAGAGGACGGCAACGAGATTGTCCTGAAGGACAATGTGGGCACCAAGACCCTGGGTAAGTAGTTCTCGGGCCAATAAGTGCTTTTCCCGCGGGAAAACCTATTTGTTTAACCCGCTTTTCCATTCTTCCGCAGCCCCCTCGTTTCGCGGCGAGGTGCTGAAGCTGTCAAAGATCTCGAGGAACGAGATGGGCTCCTATCTGTGCATCGCCTCCAATGGAGTGCCCCCATCGGTTTCAAAGCGCATCTCCCTCAGCATACACTGTGAGTATTTACCCCCTTCCCCTCCCCCCTTTCTGGCAATGCGCCATTAATTAGAGGCGCCTGCGGTTGGTCAACTCTTTTCGGTGTCGGTGTCGGTGCTGCATCTGCATCATCATCCTCATCCTGATCCGCATCCGCATCCTGGGATGCCTCACCTCAACTTTGCCATTGCCATCATGGACATCAGTCAACCAGCTGGGCTTTTGGCTACGGCAGCTGTGGCGTTTATCTTACACTGAGTTCGTACACGGCGAAAAATCGGGGGGAATGTGTTAGTTCTCAAATACAAATTGAAAGATATACATAAATTATAAATTTTTTTAAAATAATAGTCCAAGTAACGTTAAAAATTATATTATTATTATTATTATATTATATCAAATGGGCTTAAAGATAAAAAATTTTGTAATTCCATTTAAACAAATACTTTTCTGTAATGAAAAAAGTTATTTGTTTCTCTCGGTGTACCGGAAGTCCAAGCCGTCGGAGGAAATGCCCCGCAGGGCAAGAAATAAAAAGGGGGGGAGGGGATGTGGGGGCGATGGGTTAAAAGGCAAACGGCAGAAGACAGAAGGTAAACCCAGGTCCCATGCTCTATGTGCCGTGCTAACTCGATTGTCCTTGTTGTAATCCGTTTAAATCCTGTCACTGATACCGGGCATTACCTGCTTCGTCTTTTGTTGTTTTTTTGGTTTTTTTTTTAAAGAGCGGCGGAGCCACAGCTTTTTTGTCAAACTGTCTGCAGCACGTGCTGTTGCTCCCCCATATTCCTACTATTTTTCGCAGCCCCCTTTTCCACCGTTTTTAGCCCCCCGCCTCTGCACTTTTGACTCTGTGCTGCCATGTGGCAGTTCACTCAATCATCAAGGCAGTCAAAAGGGGTGTGGCAAGGGCGGGTGGCACTGCGTTTGTTTGTCCTACCCCCCCTCGCCACCCCCTGCATTGCCCCATTTGCTTTTCGGCTCTTGTGCCACTGCACCACCCCCTTTTTCAGGGCCACCCTACGAGTTAGGTGGCAAAATCACGCCTCTTAACATTTTGACATTGTGTTAATGCGGTCTTTAAGTGGCACTACGTCCATGTGTGACTGCGAAACTTTAACCGTCAGGGGAAGAACAATAGCAGAAAAAAACCGAAATGGAAAAACAACATATAAGCAGGCAATAAAAAAATAAAGAAGTCACGGTTTTAATTTTATTTTTTAACACTAACACTTTTTTACAAAACCGATAAACTATTTCGTGGAAAAGGTGACCCAGATCTACACATATGGACCCCTAACTTTACCAATAGGGTACCAAATGATCACCCGATAAATTAAAAAATTGAGGGATATTAAACTAGTTTAGCTGGGAAAGCCTCTGACCTTTATGTTGTTAGGAAACTTTGTTTTTGGTGACCCCAATATGGAATTTATAAACTATACTAAGGCTTAAACCAAACCAAACTTATATATAAAATACATTTCTCAGTCTTACAGTATTTTAATTATAATATGTTATATTTTGCCTTAAGGAAAAACAAGTGAATATATTCCAGATTTACCATTCCTATGGCAAATGGCTGAGAAACAATTTTCCACAATAATTTTAAGGGGTATCGCTGTGTTTGCCACCATCTAAGTCCAACTTTTCGGACCGCTTGTCAGCAGTAAACAGTCGCTGGTTAGCAGTTATCTTCGAGGAGCAGCCGAGGTAGAAACCTGGGAAAACTTTTTGATCAACTCGAGTGGCGCGTCCCCCACATTTTCCCTTCTGTTCGACCCCCGCCCTCCGACTTTTCTCCGTTTCCGGTGCGTGTTTACTTTTCCTGTTGCCATTTTGCAACAACTTCCTTGCAATTTGTTTGCCAAAGAGTTGGTGGGCCCTCCTTTCCCGGAAACTTTTGGCGGAGTCAGTTGCACGAGATGGTTCAGTTGCAGATGGTTCGCCGCTGCTGCAAGTGGCTGATAAAAGTACACGGCAAAAAATAATGGGTGTGCAGTGGGACCTTGAAACCGTTAAAGACGTGTTATATTTATTTATATATTTATTTAAAGGTATTTTTTTATTTTAATGTCATTTTTAAAAAGTAACTTTTTTAAAAATGTATTCTTTTCGGACTAAACAGTAACTGATTTGTAGAAGTTGTATTCAAGAAAACAGGACCACAACACTATATTTAAAATATAGTATAATATTTTTTTTTAAGTCCTTCGGTCCTACAATATATGAAGGTTACATTTCCATTCCATTTTCTTTAAGCTCAATTTTTCTAACAGTGTAAGAGCCTGTCACATTCCGCATTTTGCGCTTCCGTTGCACTGCGCTTTCCGTTCGCCGGCCTATTGGGCGCTTCCCCTAATTAGCTGCACCTATGGGATGTGCAACAGGAACTGGCAGCGTGCCGCTTCCCGCCAGCAGCATGCAACATGCAACATCCCGCGAGCAACATGTCGTTCGCCATGTGCAACACTGCATCTTTAACCAGTCCGGAAATACATTCTTCAGCTGTTTTTTCACTCTTGGTCACGTTTGGTTCGCTGCCACGCCTCCTTCTTTTCGCAACGCCCCCCGCCCCGGCCACGACCACGCCATGGCTTGTAAATCGAACACACAGAAAATAATTGCAGCAAAATGGGAAAAATCACGTACGTGTGAAAGCCACCAAAAGAGTCAGAAAAGAAATGAAACCGAAGGATATTGACCACTTCTCTTACAGATCCGTCATCGTGTAGGAAAAAAGGCAGACTAGCCCTTTTGACACAGTATCTAAGGTTAAAAAAAAACATGAAAAGAACTCTTTCTTTCATAAAGTAAATTAAAATCAATCAAAGATACAAAATGACTTAGAAAGCAAAAAATTAATTTAAGCAATTTTCAATTTTAAAATCTCAAAAGTACATTTTTTTTATATTTTTCATGTACCAGTACATAAAATTGTTGGAATTAAGAAATTTAAAATTTCTTATTAACAAACAGAAATTTATTTATATATATTTTCTTAAATTAAGAACTTTATTATAGCTAGAAAAAAAATCAGAAAATAAATTTCATAGATAATATGTACATGTCAAATAGGAAATATTAAAAAGAAAATTATTATATAATATTTTTAAGGTTCATTTAGTGAGTGATACATTCAAGTACTAATCCATACCTGATTTTTAATGAATCATCTTTACATTTGTGCCTCACTGAAGAGGCCTTAAAGCCTCAGAAAATTGCAGGACCTCGTTTCTCTTTCAAGGTCTCTGACTCAGACAGCTTGGGTCCAAAACCTATGCCCATGAAACGCACTGTACGGCGACTAGCAGCTTACAACACGCATGAGTTCACACTTTTTGTCACCTTCGACCAACTCAAGCTCTCCAAAAAACAATTGCTGCAGCTTGCTGGGAAATTTTTGGGGTAAAACTGGGGAAATTCAGGGGGCGACTGTCGGCAGGGCAATGGGGCGAGTGGGCGGGGGGCGTGGCAGGAGTGGCAGCAGCTGACGACGTCATTAGTGCATATTTGTGGCTTTGTTTGCCGCAAAACGGAGCGAGCTGCAGAGCAAGAGCACCTGGCCAAATGGCTGAATGGCCCAAAGGTGAAAGGTGAAAGGTTGAAAGGTGGCCGTTGGCCAGGCAGGAACATGCTCAGAATAATCATTGCAAAATTGCAAATCGCCCAGCGAAAGTGCCGAGGGACTGCAGGTCCTTTATACGGCATAAATGCACTGAGGATAGACCCGAAATGTGGCAGTTTCCTGGACCCAGCCTCCTATCCACGTGTGGATTAGGGCAGGGGCAGTCGACCAGCCCGTCAGCCGGTCCGAAAACCACCTCAAACCCAACGGATATCGACGTCTTTGCCTCTTGCATTTGCTTTGCATTTTGAACCAATTATTTAGCTCTTGTTTTTTTTTTTTTATTTAATTTATATTTTTTAATTTATAATAATTTTTAAAGGTGATCAGCACTTTTTTGTCTAACAGATAAAGCAGCCCAGTATATAGTACTAAACATAATAAATTGTATATTTTCGAGGTGTTTTTGTAAAAGGGTGCAGATTCCGATAGCTTGATCTCGTTGAGGTGTAAGCGGATTAGATTTTGCAGAAAATGCTTGGCATTAAAAAAAGTGAAGATGAAAAATGGTACGAGCAATATGTTTTTTGCAAAAAATGGCAAAACTGAGAAATTTTTAGGCTTGAGTACTAGTGGCTTGAAAATTAAACTGCAAGGTACGCTATTCCTCATTCTAACCTTTATTGGAAATTTGTCAGCCAAAACATTGAATTTTTGGGACGAAAAAAATTGATTAAATATGATTGAATATCTTAACATCATTTTGCGATCCTTCCCATGGCAGCTATATGATATATATATACTACAGTAGTCTGATTTTTTTAAAATGCAATTCGTAATTCTGAAATATTAAATAAATTAAGTTGAAGAGAAAATAATCAAAAATAACCAAGCTATAATTAGTTTCCTTTTTTTCCGATTATTTCTATGGGATCTATAGGATATAGTTGTCCGATTTTTTTTAAATTTAGTTCGAAGTTTTGAAATATTACAAAAATTATATTTTAAGAGAAGAAGATAATATGTCAAAGAACAAAATTGTTTTCATTATTTTTCCGATTATTTCTATGGGATCTATAGGATATAGTTATCCGATCCGCCTCGTTCCGACTTGTATACTACCTGCAATAGAAAAAAGTTTTTAAAACTAAGAGACTAGTTCGCGTAGAAACATACAGACGGACATGGCTAGATCGACTCGCCTCTGCAAGGGTATAAGAATGCATGACTTGTAACTAATTAAAGTAAAATAATTTTAAACTGCAATTTGAGAGAATTTTTTCAAATATTTTAAGTAATCGGATTGTACTTTATTAATAATTTGTAAAGTGTGCATGGAGATGCAAAGACAGCTTCGTTATTTCATATGCATAAATGAAATTAAAGAGGGCTAACCACAAGCGGCATTAGAGATAGATGATGGCTAAGACAGAGCGCAGTCGGCCATGGAAATCAATTAAAATCCTTCGGCAGCGATGGTCCTGGCCCAGGATGGTCCTGCTCGGAGTTGCTCGCTGCAGGACCTGCAATCAACTATCAATGCATATGGCCGCAAATGTCTCAAGGGCAGTGGGGGACGGTAGGGGAAAATAGATGGACCTGGAGACAATGTGCAATCTGTAAGCTGTAAGCTAAGGGGGCAGGGAGTACGCCCTTCGGTCCTCTGGCAGGTTTTACAAAACCACCAATTTCGGTCAGGTCCCCCCGTCCCGCCGCTGGCATGTCAACCCCTTCAGGACCCGGGCTAAGTGACAATAAATACGAAAGTTGGGCCATCGGCAAAAGAGTTGTCAATGCAGCGTCCGACGTCCTCTGCATGAACTGCATTCTGATGAGTCCCGGAAAATGAGTGGGGAAAATGTGCGGGGTTAGCCGGTGGAAGAGCGGGAAAGCCAGCAGCGCACACCATCAAATTATGCCACACTCAATTGGCCCTCAACTGCGGCAGCCAACTTTTGTTCTGCCCTCAAAGGCAGTCGTTTTGGAATTCCCAATGGCTGCCGCATCAAAAGGTTCACAATCATAGTACCATATAGAAATAAATAATAATACTGAAAGATAGATAATAATACTAAAAGATTATTTTACAACAAAGGTTAGTAAGCGAATAAAAACTTTAAATGGTATCCATATATTTTCATTGCTCTTTTTTAAGTTTAGTACATAAAAAACATTAATAAACATGTTGAGGCTACAGCTGTTAATGCTTAGATTATTTTTTTTTTACACCTTAGTAACTTGAGATAACTAAAGTGCTCCAGGCGATAGATACCAACTTCAACATTTTAAACCACTCGAGGTGATCGTTATGGACGAACTGAAAGTAATCTGGCTGTTGACTTTCGAAAAAATTCTTAAAGTTCGACTCAGCTAGGGATCCTGATCAAGAATATATATGCTTTATAGGGTGGGAAACGCTGCCTTCTACCTGTTACATACTTTTCGACGAATTTAGTATACCCTTTTACCCTAGGGGTAACTGGTATAAGCAAGCAAAAAATGTTACAGTTAAGAATGTTTTGCTTGCAAACTCCATGGGTCACATATTGCTTATACACAACGGACCTCAAAAATGATAATTGAAATGTTCTGATCTCATCTATGGAAATAATAAAACTCGCTGAACGTTTAATGTTGTTGAATTGAAGAGTTTATTACCAAGATTAAATTTGTGGATTGTTAGGTTTCGAAAATTGTGGCATGTGAAAGGGCATTTATAAAATTTTGAACAGATGTCGTTTGTGTAACCGCTCTTGTAAACGGTATAAAATTACAAAATATACAGAGAACTTAGGAACGCACAAACAGGGTTATATATGGCATAAGTGGTGGTGGAGGGGATTTTTCGTGGGACGTGTTCTCTAAAATGGGGATCCTTAGAGCGATTCGGATTCGAATTTGGATCCTCCAGGCTTTAGTCTACATTGTTCACCACACTGACGTTCCCCTCACCAACGGACCCATCGTCCTTGACAGACCCCTCAAGGTCACGCTGAATCGGCACTCCATTTCGCACCTTGATGATCCTCCGTTTGTCGTCCTTGCGGCCACGCCCCCTCAAGGACTTGACAGTGAGACCCAGGACCACGCAGGCCACGGTGGCCGCGCCCACGCACATCAGAGCCTTGTGGGCGGGACGCAGGTTGCCCAGATTGTTGCCCAGGTTGCCCAGATTGTTGCCCAAGTTTCCCAGATTGCCCAGTCCTCCAAATCCTTTCGGCGAAAGTCCTTGCAGAACGCCCAGCTGATCCGACAAGTTGGACAGAAACTTTGAATAGTCCGACATCCTCAATACTGCGGGGAAAAGACACCAGTCACTTTTTCAATTAATATTGATATAGAAGAGTTATAGATTAGTTTTTTAAGTTCTTTAAATTGCAGCTTGAGATCGGTCAATAAAATAATTTACATATCACATAAATTTTGCAACTATTCTGCGCTATTTTAGAGAAAGCAAAATCGGTTGAACTTGCATTGCAAATGACCCTGACTCCCGATTACTTGACCCAAGCCGCCCAAGAACCTCTGAGTTTTGATGCCAACCTGAGCCAATTTGATGGCCGATCGGCTGGTAACATTTGTTTTATCCGGACACCTCTCAGCAGCCCTCAGACCCGCAAACTCATCCACAAACCCACCGCCCTTCTCGTTGCAGTTCATCCGGTCATCCAAGTGCCGAATCAATTAGTCGGCGCACCACTTGGCACTGATGTCCAAATCGAGTGTCACGTCGAGGCCTCGCCCAAATCAATTAACTACTGGATTAAGGACACGGGTAAGTGTGTGCGAGCGGAGTGTCGAGACCCGTCTGCTGATATATATACACATGTCCATATATAGATATCCATCTGCCTATATGGCAGATGGGTACATACATCTATGCAGATGCCGGGCTCCGGGGCCGAACGCATCATTACTCCAACATCGATTCGAATCGAATCGCTTGGCATTGTCATTAGTCAGTTGTCAGATTGCGGCACGTTCGCTCGTTGCAGGTGCTGCAGTTCGGTGGTGGAAGTCGGGGACTTCGGGAATCCGAAACAGAATCAGAAACAGAACCAGAGCCCTGTACACTAAATACCCTAAATTTTCTAAGCCCTTAGTGACCTTTTTGGTGGTCTAAAGTGTATAATACACTGAATATAGGCCCCCGTTTTCGGCAGAATAAAATCTTTGTTGGACCGCAAATTCTTCATCTTTTTAAGTAATCGAATTCCAAAGGTGCTCGTCTTGCTATGAAAACAACGAAGACTTCTTCGATTTCCTATAAAAAACATGTAGGCTTTCCTTGTGTTGTCAAAAAAGGAAAATTCTTAAAAATTCGAGAATACCGACTTGTAAAACAAAATATCCTCAATAGACAGCGATTCCTAAAGAATTCACGTGACCATATATAACCAAAATAGCTTTTCAAACAATATCTTGAGAAATCGCGGTGCAAGGCTAAGCTTTAAATGTTGATGAGTCTTAAACTGAATTTGGTACATAAATTATTTATATTTTGTTCGAGAAGATAGGACTTGGATCTATTTAGGCGCGACTTTATATATACACAAGTGAATTAGTTTTGTTGTATTATTACTGTAGTGTGTTGTATTGTACTTACCCAATACCGTAGAATTTCCTTGGGGAAATATTTTTACTTTTTTTTAATATTATTTTTCAATCGAAACTGGTTGTGATGTGAGCTACAGCAGAAAATATAATGAAATGTGGCTGTTAGGAAGTCTGACGTTTGGCCGGTTTCGGGCCACAGCCTGCTTAATGTTAAAAAAATTCTCATTTCAAATATTAGGCATGGCAGGCTGCAAAAAAATTGTAGAATTGCAAAGATATATGTATGTTTATTTTAACCACCCATTAGGAGAGATGATTGTGACATCGGGCAAGTACCATGTCCAGGAGAGTTCGCAGTCCATGTACGAGACCAAAATGTCAATGATAGTCAGGAAGTTCCAGAAGGACGATGTCGGATCCTATCGCTGCATAGCCAAAAACTCACTGGGCGAAGTCGACAGCAGTATCCGTTTATACGGTGAGTTTTTCAGTTGCTCCCCCATCAATGGGTAGTAAATGCGGGGCCTACAGCAGGGGTAAACAGGTCGAGTAGCAGTGTGTTTCAGAGAATTATCTAAATTTACCTTAAAATACATTTAACTAAATGCTTAAATCAGTAATTGGTTGTATTAAAACATAAGTATAAATATATAGTTGTTAAACTTTTAGTTTTATACATTAAGAACATTAATTTTAAAATTGATACATTTTTTTATCTTATTAATTCAAAAATTAAATGTAAGTAAGCAAGTAATAATCAAATAAATCAAAAAATTGTATTAGTATTTTATAACATAAATAATTTTCTACACATCACACACTTTACATTTCATTTTATTTATATTTGAATTTTCTGGTGACTGCTATTTGCCTGACCGCCATTGTAGAGCCTCGAATCCGCGAAATGGGACGTATTTGCACCTTTGTTTCAATTACATTTTCTCATTCGCTCCTTTGTTTTTCCATTTTATTTTTCTCCCGCTGCCTTTCAGAAATCCCCGGACCGAATCGTAATAAAAATCCGCTGAACGGCAGCGGAAAAGGCGGCGGCGGAGGGGCGGGCGGAAGCCTGGATGCGGATGCCAATGACATTTTGAAGCAGAAACAACAAGTCAAAGTCACCTACCAGCCGGAGGACGAGGAGCTGCAGTACGGATCCGCCGAGGATTTCGAGGCGGAGGGCGGCGAGGGCGGGCTGACACCCTTATCGCCGCACGTTTACTACACCAGCGGCAATAAACCGGCCACACATAAGCCGGGCAACTCCGGCGGCAATCAGCATCAGCATCAACATCAGCAGCACCACCATCACCACCACCACCAGCAGCACGGCGGGGCGGGTGGTGGTGGCCCGGGTCAGCCAGGTGGCGGTGGGTCGGGGTCACCAGGTGGTGGCGAAATGGGCGGCATCACCCGCAAACCACCGCCATATTACGGCGGCAATACGGAAGTGCGCGGCCCCATCGACAACAACGAAATGAGCTCCGGCTCCGGCGATTCGCGACCACTGCGTCGGGGTCACCATCTGCCCCAGCTCCTCCTCTCCCTCTCCCTCCCCCTCTCCATCCTGCTCTCCCTGCCCAGGAGCTGGCACTGTCGACAGCCGTTCTTAATGGGCCTGTCGACCCTGTCCGGCCTTTTGCTCAGCCTTTTATAATACGCAGTCTAATGGACTCACCAGCACATTCAGCAGCAGACTCAACAACACACGCATGCAACGAAGGAAAAATGGGTCTGAATGGGCCCACAATAAGACATTCATCGAGCACACCTACTCTAAACCAAAGTGTGTAATACTCAGTCTAATGATATCCACAATACTTTCACCAACCCAGAAAGACAAATGTTGGAGTACTTCAACAGTGAAAAACAACTCACGTATTGAGGTTTGTAATTTTTTGTCCAAGGGACACTGCAAATCTTCAACAACACTTTCACTAGCAGTCTGCAAAACACAATCTCCCAGTCAAAGAGAAAAGTCCAAGGGACTAAGTATTCATCAAAGATTCAACAACATTTTCTCCAAACACTCAACAACACTTTCACCAACAGTCTCTCAATCAGACAGCGCAAATGATTTAGTGTGTAAAAGTCCAAGGGACTAAACAGTCGCCAAACATTCAACAACAATTTCACCTTATACTCAACAACACTTTCACCAACAAATGTTTCAGTGTGTCGAACCTCCAACGGACTGAGCATTCACCAAAAACTCAAAAACACTTTCACCAATGGTCTCTAAAACACGTACTCTCAACCATTAAGAGAACCAAACATAAAACACACATGTTGTAGTAGCAAATGTTAAATTGTTTATAACATAAAAGAAAAACAGGAATGGTGTTCGGAGGCATCCATAAATAGAGAATGTATTTAACGCAAGAATTTCTAGTGTTACCGAAACATTTTTTAAGGGGGTTGCGTAGTTAAGTAATCAAAGCTAGCCAAAGATTAAGCGGTACCCAAAAGCATTTACAGTGTATCGAGCACTGAGATTTTTTTTCATAGCATAAGATAACTCTGATTCCATCGAAGGAAAGCACTTGATATTTTTTCTTGCTTTCAATTCTACAACTTCCGCTCTATTTGTTATTAATCAACCCTTTCGGCAGCCAACTTTTTGTTGATTTTCTCATTTAAATTTTGGCGGCTGACACACCTTTTTTTTTTACCAATTTCCCAAACCGATTTACAAAACTTTCGAAAGGTCAATTAATATGGAAAAGTAACACAAAAACAAAGGAAAACTTTTTTGATTTGTAGGAAAAAAATGATTTCTTTTACTTTTGGTTTGTTATTTGTTAATTTGGGCTACTTTTGACTGACTTTTGTTCATTTGTTCAACTTTGATTGACACTTGTAAGGTTTTGGAAGAGGGTGGGACTTTATAATAAATAGACTTTGAGACCTTTTTTAATTTATTTTGTTGTGAGGAGATTTGTTAATTGTGTTGCTGCTGTGCCTTTAAATGTAATTAAATTTCTTATTTTTATGCAAATGATTTGCACACAAGCTGCTATGCCTTTTAACCCCTATCCCTGTCATATGCTGCCTTTAACCCCTGTTTTACCAACTATTTCTTGGTGAATGCCAAAACTTTTGGTTTCTTGTTGTCTTATTTTTGAAGTCCTTGCAGCGGAGTGCTTTTTTTTTGTTTTATTATATTTTTTTGTGGCAACGTCTTGTGGGTGTGTTTTTTTTTTGTTTTCTGCAAATGTGTGTATGGCAGCTGTGGGGCACAAGTTGTGGACACAGAAAACTCTCGGCTCCCATCTGCGTTGCATTTGCTTTTGATGAATTACTTGCATGTCAGTTAACCACACACACACACACACACATATCGCACACCCACACAGCCACGTTTTTAATGAAATGAAAACTTTTTGGCAAAGTGAATTTCATTGTAAGCAGCCCCCGAACCTTCAAACCCCAAACAATCCTCTGCCAAAACTTAAAACTAAAGTGAAATAAAAAAAAACGACGAAGACAGCTACAAATATACAAAACCGCCAAAAACTGCCACTGATGATGATAATAAGACGCTGACAACCGCAGCAACAGCAACATGAACACAGCAGCAACATCAGCGGCAGCAACAGCAACAGCAGCAACCCCAAGAAACATGTCACCAGCAGGGGCTTTAGTGGGTTAACAGAGGGGGTCAAAGGGGGCCAAGAGGAGGGCCAAAATGTGGGGGAGCTTTAGCCACGTTGACACAAGTGTTTCAAATTACACAGGCCCCCAAGAAAAGGAAGCCAAGCAGCAACGTACAACATCGAGAACTAGTCAACCGGCAGCAACACTTTTCCTGATGTTGCAAGTTGCTGCTGTGCAAGTTGATGTTGCTGCAGTTGCTGCAGTTGCTGCCGCCATTGTCCATTGATGATGTCTTTGCTGCTCGTGTTAATGTTGATGTTGCTTGTTTGTCAGTCACCCCATGTTGCCACAGGAAAGCTCTGCTAAGCGTTTGCATTTTCTTTTAGTATTTAAAATATGGTTGCCTTGAAAAGTCTTGGGTTTTACTGATTTGCTTTGCCTTAAATATATTAAAACATTTTATACAGTCTTTTAAAAGTAAAAATATTTATACTTTAAAGATTCATGCTTCATATGAATGATATTAATTTATTTAAAACTGATTTGGTCATTTTAAAAATATTATAATGTATTAAACGAGGTCGTATATTTTCTCTAATTAAATATTTCTAAATTCCCAGTACAATTCGGTGGGATTATTTCTATTACCATTGCATTTTGTGCCAATTCAGCTAATTCAAAGGGTGATGCTGCTGCGGGGATGTTGCTGCTGCCACTGAAGTTGCTGCTGCTCACATCACTTGCATTGTTGCTGTTGCAGTAGCTTCTTTTGTTGTTATCCTTGCCACACACATTTGCCGCCTTTAAAATAGCGCTTCCTTTGTTGTCCTTTGTTGTATTGCGTAAATAGCACAACAAATATAAATACACAGCAGCAATATTGCCAGACAAACATGCACAAAAGGACAATCACACAGGGAGAAACGTTGTATAGTTGTAATTAATTAAAGTTTGTGTATATTAAATTCTTAATTTCAACTAACCATATATATTATATTTTTCATTAAAATTTTGTATAGTTCGTATGAGCTTTTATGTGTTTTTACAAAGTAGATTACTTTTATTATCTGTTTTTAAATATAAATATTAAAATGCTTTTACTTAAACTGATATTAAATATTTCTGCTTATTTCTTCCTTAACTTCTTCGTTTTAAATATATCATTTTAAGCATTTTTTTTGCCAGTGTACATGTGCATTTTGCTGCTTATGATTGTTATGGAGCCGCAGTTTGAGTTGTTTTTTGGGGCTTTCCGCGACACTTGTAATCAAGTTTTCCCGCGCACAATGGTGTGCGTGTGTGTGCGTGAGTCTTGCCATCTCTGTCTCGCCAAGTGTTGCCTACTTTTGTGGGCGGGGGAAAAGCGACGCGTTGAGTGGGCGTGACGGAGGAAGCGCTTAATTGCTCTATTTGATGCCGTCAAATTGTATTTTAATTTCGCATTTCCCTTTTTATCATTCCTGGCTGTGACTGCTGTCTTTAAATTTCCTTTGTTTTGGCGAACGAAAAGGAAAAGTCAAGCGAAATTGGTTTTAAAAAGTGAGGATGCTGAAACATAAAAATCACTAGTCTTTAAATGGTTGAAACGATAGCTTTAAATAATACTCAACGTGTTTATAAACTACAATATTGATTTTCATTTCTCAGATTCTATAATAATCCAATTTAAATGTCTTTCATATTTTTCTTGTCACTTTTTCTATACATTTCATTCAGTTTAAGTTTTTAATTTAATAGTCGTATCCTAAATACTTTCCCGTAAGGACATTTCCTGGTCATCCTTATCCTGAGTTATATCCTGGCTCTCCTTCATCTTCGTCATATTTTTGGGGCCATTCTCTTGGCGTTCTTTTTTTTCGAACCGCCTTTGTTTTACTGCGGCTTATTGTGTTATGCAGTGTGGCGAACTTGTATCTATTTAAATTTTGTGTGTGGCAACATGTTTATTTTATAACCCCAAGGCAAGAGGAAAATGCAGGGGGAGTTTTGGGAGTTTGCTTCATGTTTGACGGAAGTTTAATTGAATACACCGCTTACTTGACGGTGGGCGGAGGCGGGGGCGTGGCTGGGGGAAAATGTAATTGTGTGCGTGTGTTGGCCGCAAAACATTTTCCGCATTTTCCGGGGAAAAGATGGGACAGCAGCTCGCTAAAACAAATGGCAATCAAGTTGAATTGTTGCACACGCACACATAAGCGGGAGCGGGGCCGAGGGATAATACGTAGGGAAAAACGAGAGGAAAATATGTATAGGGAAAATATGAGCAAAATAAGTGCGGAAGCTGTCAGCCGCTGGCTGAAATTTACTCAACTTTTTGTGATTTAATAATGAAATGAGAGTCGGCTTGAATATTCCCATTATGAGTGTGTATTTGTATGGAGAGTGTGAGTGTGAGTGTGAGTGTGAATGTGTTGGTGCGTAGTACGCGAGTGTGAGTGTGTGTATCCCCTTATCCTGGCATCCTGGTAAATGGCTTCGCTTTGTAATGTCTCAATGGCTGACAAGCGACTGTCGAGCAACAGCTGGCTAAATAAGTTAAACACTGCTAAAAACACTACAAAAAACACTGCTAAAAAATGCGGCATACATCAGTTTATCAATGTCTTAAAATGGCAGAACTCCATTATAAGATCGTTTAGCTAATTTCCATTTAATACAAATATTATTTTATTTATAGCTCACTTAAAACTTTTTTAGAACTTATTTAAACCATTTTCTCAAAAATATTTTTAAATATATTTCCAAAGTTTTGATTCCAAATATCTCTCTGTGCCTAATCGTGTCCATTTATTTTTATAGTTTTCCCAGAAATTCTAACTAAAATGTTGTATATTTTTCCACTCGTTTCATTATATTTCTTACCCATTTGTTTGTTTGTTTTGACTGCTCTTAGGACCGCCATTTTTCTCTGTGTTTTTGGCCAGAGCAAATAGCCCAGCATCTAGAAAATTTTTGGCTTGCAGCCGTATCTTTTCATCAGTTGATGATGATGATGACTGCCGGGCGGCCGAGCGAGAAATAAAATTAAACAAATACGAGATAACAAGCCACTCCAGCAGCAGAAATTCAATTACAGCTGCTTCAGGTTGCCGGTTGCAAGTTGCAAGTTGCATGTGGCCTCGTCTGTCCGAGTGTGTGTTTGTGTGTGTGTGTGAGCAGCACTCGAAGGACGAAGGACATAGGATTCGGTTGCCTTGGTGCTCTCTGCTTGGACCCCAGGGCACATGACACTGGACCCCCCTGGCCACATGCTCGAATTGATTTAATTGAAATTTTATTCGACTCCTGCCCGAACGCCATTGTGCAACAGTTGTCCTGCTGCAGAGTCCTTTGTGCATTTGTTGCATTTTAATTAAGAGCCGCTTTGTGCTGCCGCCGCAACAATAAATCCAAATCTAGCCGCAAAATCTAAGCAACCCCCTCAAGTTTATATATATGTGGCCGCAAGGTTGTGTTCAAAATAATAGTAATAATCCCAAAGTGTATCACATTATATTTTGGTTTTCCTCCTTTTCTAAAGCTGTCAAACAATATATAAGAACCATTCTTTTTAACCCAAACAATTTTATGAAAGAACTTCACAACTTCTCTATAATCTTCTCGTTAAGTAAAAGTAATCATATAAAACGAATTCCACATGTTTTCAAATTTTTTTTTAAAAACTCTGGAACTCCTATTATTTTGAACACAACTGCATATAACCAGTTTGTTTGGTTCGTGTATAAAGCAAAGTAAGCTAATGCTAAATTTGTAATGGAAATTTGTAAAAAAAAAAAACAAAGACATATATTAAAATGGAAATCATAGTTATACAAATGGACTCTACAAGAATCAGAGCCATTAAAGGTTGTTCATATGCTAAGCGGGATATATCTCTCTATATGGTACTGTACTTATATCAAAAAAACCGAAATACACAATAATATTATGTGCCATTATAAGCAGACCTAAATGCTGAACGAAAATAAATAAGATAAACTAGAGGAAATGTTATAGAATCCTGGAATCCTTCGACTTTTCACATTCTGTATATAGTTTTGTTGTGGCTAAGATCCATTCAAATGTGTAATAAATTAAGTTCTCATTGCGTTGCTTTTAAATTACAATTACTTTAAGCCTAAGAAATGTATATAAGACAGCTAATAAAGAAAAGTTAAAGCTAAAAATAAAATGTATATAGCCAACGAGAATAAACTGTAATGCGTATTTAGGATGGATTTAAGTATCGATCAATGAAGTTCACCCAAAACCCAAACAAAAAAACAAAAAACTGAAGCTTAATCAAAGTTCTCTCGATAATCCCCCTGAAAAATGGAGAGCCGCTCTATATAAACCAGCAGTAAACGCATAAAGTAAAGTATATCTTATATATATAATAAATAAACAAGCATATATATACAAGACAAATTATATATATTATATGGTAAACGAACAAATTCTACAAATAAAGGACAAAAATATATTTATTAAAATTAATCAGAAAGTTTAAATTGCCAGGGTTCGGGTCGCAAGTCAAAGTTTGGACCGAGGAGTTGTAAAAGCACAGTTTTGCATATGGCGAGGGGCGGTCGAGGGGTTTGCCAGCTAACAACAGACAAGACAAGGCGTCCGACCAGCTGCACCAACAACTTTTCCCCACCCACAGCTGTACGTATATACATCTATATCTATATACACTCGTACATATCTGGATCTCTCACTCAGAGGCAGGATATCCGTTTCTGCGCCGAGCGGAAGTTGTTGTGAAAATAACACAGCAAATAACTTTTGCCACCGCAATGAGCACTGCACTGGGGGGCCGTCCTCAACCCTCCACTTTCCACCTCCCGGAAAATCCTACGAATTTGCACACACCAAAGTATATATATCTGTCCATAGGTTCATCTGCAGTTGCATCAACTGGGTTGACATTCATCATCATTATGCAATAATCCGTGAACATTTTAATAAATCGAATTATATGGCTAAATACGCACCCCAATAAACCTGATCACCCTAATAGAAATTTACGGGTTTTGTTGCTTTATAGCCGAAAGTTAAAGTACAAAGCCTATTTTTTTTCGTCCTCATGCTAAACAAAAAGTTGGTTAATTTTTCATACGTTTCTTAGGCTTAACTGTACCACTTTTAGCTTAAGATGCGGGCGAGAAAATTGACCTCAAAATGTTATTTATAAAATCAAACAAAAATACCGCTTACCGAGGTAAAAAATAGTGACGATCGCACCTTTAACATAAAAAAGTTCTAATATCAAATTTATTGACGAAAAATTATTTTTATTAGTATATAAATACAGTAACCAAAGTTTAACCATTCTTTTAAGGTTTAATTATTATTCTTTTATTGTTCCTACATAAGTGCTCGGAATAGCAGATATTTTTGGTTGAAAGTTTGTAAGTACACACCATTACATTTTTTGAGGACTTGTAGTAGGCTAATTAAATTTGGCTGCCTTTTAAAGAAATCGCCTTAAAGCGAACCACACCTCGACCTCGATAAGCAAATTTTCTAATCATATTTTAAATACTTTCACTTTCAATCAGTGCTTTCCCCAGCCCCTCCCCCACTGCCACCCGCCTTAACCCTTGACAGCCGTTACGGAACTCAATGGGCCATGACCGACCGCAGCCGTTGGCCAGAATAAAATGAAACAAAAATTATGCGGGGCAGAAGGAAAAGAGGCAAAAAAGGGGTACGATACACAAAAAAAAATTCATTTCGCTTTAAAAGTAGGAAATGGGATATTTAATTAATATCTTTAAAGCTTAGACCACACTATGTTATTAAAATTATAATTTTATTCGAGTTTTTACTTTTTATTATAAAATAAATAATGTTATTTCTATTTTTCTTACATAACCTTTTATAAAAAGTATTTTTAACAAGAATCCCATATTCATTTAATGTGTTTCATTTTAATTCCACCATTCAGATTATTATACATTTTTTAAAAATTAGTTGAAATGAGGAAAGGTATTTTTTTTGATTGTCCTTTAAATTTTTTTTTTTTAAGATAAAAGTATTTATAAAATGAATATTTCTTTTTGTTTTTCTCTCTGTGCACTGGCAGCAGCATCTTCGCTATCAGAAATTGACTTTTAATGAAAACAATTGAAAATTCTCGGTGTCTGTGTGCCGGGTCCCAAAATGTTGTTTCATGCGAAAGCCACGGGGTTCTCGTCTCAACTGCCGACTGCTCAAACTGCTCGACTGGCCAACTGGCTGCGGTTATTAATTTCAATTAAAACATTTAACCGGAGAGCCCACCGCCCTTTGTTTGCCCATCCAGCCCCGCCCACAGTCGACATTAATTAAGGCGAGAAAATGCCGGAGTTTCTGGGGGAATTTCCAAGCCATAGGTGCCATTTTGTTCAACGGACTAATAAAGTTGATTCGAGCGAGATTTTCGGGACCATCAAGCAGTGCTCAAAGGAGCCGAGGATCTGCCAGCTTCCTGATAATATCGTATTTCACGAAATCATCAAATTAGCCAGTCAAGAGCAGAGACTGCAGTGCCACCAGCATTTAAAGTCCGCCAAACAAACGGGCGAATAAACAAACAGATGCAAGGGGAATGCAGGGTGGAAAATCCGGTGGGGAAAGTGGGGGGAAAGTTCTAGAGACCATTTATAGGAAGCAGACAGCAGACGGCGATAAGAGAAAGAGTCTGGTCTGGCTTGGCTTTTCGGGTTTCACTGGCTTGGGCAGCAAACTAATGCCGGGCACTATATAAAGCACCAGATTCCCACCAAAAGTGGTTGTAGTTTGTTCTGGTCAACTTAGACTCCTATTCCGAATTTAGGTATACATAATATTAGCTATAATATTTACAAGAATATTATAAATTTATTTTTAAGAATTAATACATGTAATATATGTATAAGTTGGGCTTTCCTAATTTTAAAAATCCACAGCTTAAAATAACATTCCTCTAACGATTAAAAGGTTTTACGCATTCAAAAACCTTCTCCCCCCCAGAAACCCAGGTGATAACTGTAAAAATTCCCCATAACTTTTTCATTTTTTCCAGCTCTTTCCCTTTCGCTCCCCCGGAAAATAATCGAGACAAGAGTGAGCCCGAAAAAAAACAACGTTTTAGCCTTTAACCTTTGCTTTCGGTTGCCCGGTTACACATACACCCACACCAACTACCACAACCACACGTTGCCAACTGCTTTATCGATACATTTGTTTTGTTGTTGGACGGCAGGACATCAACGGCTTAGTTGGCCGTAAAAACCAGAGGAAGGCGGTCCTCTTCTTTCGGCAAAAGAATCATAAAGAGGGAGCACCGCGAGCAGCATGGTGAGTAATAAGTTGTTAAATCACATCAACAAAAGCAGTGCATCCTTATGGCCACACTGCTTGGCCAGCAGCTTCCGCCTCCTTCCGATTTCCGATTTCCGGTTCCGTTCCGTGCCGCAGCTCCCTTCAGTCTCAGTTTTTCAGCTTTACATTTTTTCAGTTTCCAGTTTCAGTTGCACTGCAAGCGGCGCATTCAATTTTTCATGCCAAGCCAGGCTGTTGCTGTTGCTGCATATACAAACTGCACTTTGCGAGTGGCCAAACAGTGAAGCCTCGGCGGTAATTTCCCGCAGGCCAACGAAATTGAGTGGATTTCAGCTTTGAGAAAAATCGAATATCGGCTGTACTCACTTACATTCGATCTCTTTTTTATTTATTTTACAAAAACCTTAAATCACTAATTTGTAGCCGAGCTAAAAAAGTTCTTTGGTTACATATTACTTTCTCTCAACATCATTTTTAATGTTTTCATTTTGGTGAGAACTTTAAAAATTAAAGCCCCTTTTCGAAGTAAGGAAACCAATTTTTTATTTTTTAATGTAGGTAAAATCATAACCAAAATAAGTCCTTAGAGATCTTCTGTTATATTAAAATAAGAAAGAAATAGCCTTTAATTTTACTTACTTTACTTTACTTATTGAAAATTGATTTTAATAATTATATCCGGTAATTTCCTTTTGGCTCAGGGGTTTCGTGTTAGCGTGGCTCCACTGTGCATTTATTGCAGCCAAGCAGGAGTCCTTCGAGCCCCCTCGACACCCATTCTTCCGCTGGTTGTCTATTTTCGATCATTTGTTTATGTATAGACCTGCCCCCAACATATACATATCCGCCTTTTTTCCATCCGCTACATATATTTATATTTATATGTATATATACTTTGCGCCTTTGGACATGGCAAAAGCGCGGTCGACGACGGGCGCAGGCGGCTTCGAAAATTTTTGAATAATTTGCAGTCATAAAATATGCAATAAGCCAGCATCCAACAGCCAACAGCTGTTGCGAAATTGTTTTGAAAGCCGCGCCATCACATTATTTAAAGCGACGATGGCAGCTCCCCGCTTTCTCCGCATTTCTCCGCCTTTCTCCCACGTGAAGGGAATCGAATTAAACGTTGTTAAAGGATTTAAAGTGCGAAAAATAGTTGCGAGCTGCAGACGACAATTGCGCAAGCCCCCATTTTCATTTTCATTCTCCTGCGGGGAGAACTCATTCAATTTGCATAGACAAATGTGGAAATTCTTTGGGGCAAGTTCAGCGGCGACTTCAACTTCCAGATTCCAGCTCAGCTGGGGTCTTAGTTTTTTTTATTTCATTTTTCAGGATTTATTTTAGTTGCACTTTAGGACTTACAGGTTGGCTTTTGAGTCTTTATTTATTAATGCACTGTGCAGGGCTTATTCACTTTAAATTTAATGATAAGGAAAGACTAAGCTGATATCGTTTGTAAATTTATTTATTACAGTACTATAGTACTGTGCAGGGATTATTCACTCTAAATTTAATGATATAGAAAAAGTAAGCTGATACTTACAGGTTGTTATTTGTATTAATATTTATTGATATATAATACTGAGCAGGGATTATTTACTTTAACTATAAAAATATAAAACAAGTAAACTGATATTAAGTAGGTATTTAATATTATACATTTTGATAATTACAAATTTGTGTGTCTATAATTATTTTAAATTTTAATATTATTGTTTTACAGCCGCCAAAGGGTAAAAAGGGCAAGAAGGGCAAAAAATTGCCAGGTAAGTGAAGCTAAATCCTAATTAAGTTACCTTTTATTGCCAAATTCAAATTGAAATATTTGTGGGAAGCCATTAAGAAATAATGGTTTCCCTTCTCGCATGTTAGATACTTGATTTACGAAATTAGTGAGTCATTCCAGAATTTATTCTGGGTCCTCTTTAAGGACTCCGGCTGTTAAAGCCTCTCCCAACGAGGAGACAAACGGAACAAGGACGAGGCCTGCCTGGCAATTCATTTTCGGAACATTAATGGCAGCAGGGTGCCACTGGGCAGTTGGGTAGTTGGGTAGCTGGCCTGCTGGAATGGCGGACATTGGTCATTCAGGGCAATTTAAAAAGGCCAAGCAAAACAATTAGTAAATAACGATAATCTGCGTGAGGAGGGAAGATGGGTTCAGAAGGGGGCAGGAGGAGCAGGGGGAGAACTGTGGACAAGAAATGCCCGATGCAATTGCTCTGGCGGTGCCTTGCAGCCCAAAAATTAAAAGGGAAAAAATGGGGGGCCAAACTGTCCACTTAATTTCCACGAGTGAGCACACTGCATTTTCCAACGACCCCTAACCCCTGACCCCACGCCACTCTCTAGGACATCTAACGCACATAATTGTTTCTATGCATGCACTGGGAAAAATATCGCAATTTTATACCTATGGCTTATAGAGTAAATAACAAGAATTTCTTGGATTTTAGATTCATAAGTTAGGAGAATCAAGGGATATTAGCTATTTTGAATTTTCTACGATTAAGTTTCCAAAGAGAAGAGCAAAATACGGCTTGCCAACAATATTTAAAGGAGATCTCATTTTAATTAGAATTTTTTCTACATTTTTGATCATTTTAATGGAAATCAAGTCGTTGGTTAATTATAATCATAGCACTGCCAACCATTTTTTACTTGTTTTACTTTTCCGATTTTATAGCTTCCAACATTTTTTTCCACCCAAATGAAATCCATATTATTAGGCGATTTTCTGCCGTGTGTTTTCTAGTTTGAGTCCTAGTAGTCCTGGTAGTCCTAGTAGTCCCTCCTAGTACGAGTCCTGGCACCAGCCGGCCAACGATGCCAATTACAGAAAACAATTACAACACGGTCTGCTGCTGGGCCACATATGCGGGCAGTGGCTAAGGAAAAGGGGCGTGGCAGGGGCCAAAATGGCGGAAATGGGGAAAAAGGGGAAGTAGAGGGGTGCCCAGGCGTGCCGCTCTCATTAAATTGCCATAAAGCCGGGAACCCCAAATATGCGGACAAAAACTATTTCACTCACCCACTTTTCACTTGTCCGAAACATTGGAAAATAAGAAAGTCAAGAATTAAATAATAAGCTTAAAGTGGCTGCGATTTCCCAAATATAACTAACAAACTGTAGTTACAAATTGAAATTGTCTTATTTATTTTGCATGTGATTGTGATATATTCTTTCTGACATCGGAAAATCTGATTATAACCATTTTAAAACCCTTCTCAGTGCTCATCGATGGCGTGGACACCTCAGCGATGACCCGCGACCAGCTGGAGGCCTTTGCCCTCCGGCTGAAGGCGGAAATGGATCGGGAGCGGGAGGAGCGGAACTACTTCCAGTTGGAGCGGGACAAGATCCGCACTTTTTGGGAGATTACGCGACAGCAGCTGGGTGAGTTTTGAATATTTCCGACAAGGGTAGTATCAAAATGCGTATCCTAGCACTTATCAAAAAAACATATATTTCACCTGGGGATTATTAAAACAATAATTGATCTGTTTAGATGAAACCCGCTATGAGCTGCAGCAGAAGGACAAGGAGATTGAGGCCACGCAGGACCTTGCTGACATCGACACAAAGCATGTGATGCAGCAGATGAAGCATCTGCAGTTCGAGAATCACAATAAACTGGGCGAGGTTCGGGCTGAGGCGATGACCCAGCTTAAGTTGGCCCAGGAGCACCATGTCCTCCAGGAGAACGAGCTGCAAAGGGACAAGCGCCAGCTGCGCAGGATGCTCCGCGAAAGGATGGAGATGAGCGAGATGCAGCTGCGCCAAATGGAGGCCCATTTCAACGAGAAGCTGCTGTGGGTACCCTCTCAAAAACATTAATCCCAGTCCCAATCCGGTTGCACAACCCTTGCCAGCCAAATTTTCAGTTTTTTCTTGAAATAAATTGTTAGTAAATGTTAAAATATTTAATACTTTTAATTTTTTTTTCTAATTACTGTATTTTAATTTAATTAAATTTTAGTGTTTGAAAAATATATACTCAAAAAACTGTTGCTAATTTACAATTTACATTTGTATTTAGCACTGTTACATACCTAATATAAGATGCTAGCATTACATTTTTTTTCCATTGTTTTAATATTTTATTTAATACATGTTAAAAAAAATATAGTACAAATTATTCAAAGTTTAAATTCAAGTTTATAAACAAGATCTGCATGTAAAATACTCAAAATCCGCCGCCAATGTTTCGTTTTTCGACTGCTTTGCATTTCTAAGGCCTTCAAAATTTTGAAATAAACATTAAATTTTTTACAAATTAATTGTTTTCTGCATCCTGACAGGGAGCAGCGCATCACGTTCGAGCGCGAGCGCAAGGACAACGAGATGCTGCACGAGGAGAAAATGATCGAGCAGAAGGCCAAACTGGACCTCTTCTACGGCACCCAGATGTTCGAGGTGGAGGAGCGCAAGAACCAGCAGATCAAGGACCTGCAGGACCACCACGACCTGGCCTTCAACGACATGAAGAACTACTACAACGACATCACGCTGAACAACCTGGCGCTGATTGGCAGCATGAAGGAGCAGCTGGAGCACCTGCGCAAGCAGGCGGAGAGATCGGACAGGATCGCCGCGGACACGGCGGCGGAGAATCGGCGACTGAAGGAGCCGCTGGAGCATGCCAATATCCAGTTGAACGAGTACCGCCGCAAGCTGGAGTTCTACGAGCGGGACAAACAGCAGCTGAGCCGCCTCAAGGTGCGCAACACGCGGCTGGAGAAGAAGGTCAAGGGTCTCACGTGGGAGGCGGAGACCCTGATCCTGCGTAACGATTCATTGGTGGCGGAACGCGAGGGACTCAAGGAGCGCTTCAACGACGTCATCGTGGAGCTGCAGCAGAAGACGGGGCTGAAGAATGTCCTTTTGGAGCGCAAGATCGCCGCCTTGATGCGCGAGGACGAGAAGCGCAGCATTGTCCTGCACGAAACGATCGCCACTTGTGCCCCGAATTTCGCTGAGAAGCTGACCAGCTTGGACGAACGGGTGGGCAACATCGTCGATGAGAAGAACAAGATCATACTGGACCTGCGCTACGAGGTGGCCAAGGCCCGTAAGGCCCACGACGACCTCCTGGAGACCTACGAGTGCAAACTGAAGCAGTACGGCGTGCCCACCGACGAGCTGGGCTTCAAGCCCCTCAGGGATCGGGACCAACAGCAGCTATACGTTTGCGGACCAGCTGGTATAATCACGGAGAATAAGTAGGCTCTTCTTCAATAGGCACATCTTCAAAAGTTGTATTGCAAAATGATTTCGAAAACAGGAAGAAAAAGAGATCAAAAATCAGAGTCACACATACACAGAGAAAAAAGGTAAAACAGATAAAACAAATCACAAAACTCCTGTGATAACACGCCTCTCTTCAAAAATGGTAATACAAGATATACCCTGCAAAAACAAGAAGCGGCATCACAAAAGAAAACTAAAAAAAATTACGTTTCAAAGATTTTCACGAAAAATTAAGATGATCTATTTAATTTGATCTATATTAAAAAGACTACCATATCTTACAAATGCAAGAATTAACAGAAGGAAGAGTCGAATAAATGGTATAGTCAAATAAACAGAAGATACGTGAAGCATAATAAATGAAAATTCAGAAAAAGGAATATCTATATCTATATATTTTTTTCAAAAAACAGGACAAAATATAATCATAGATTGAAAAGAGCAAGGAGATAGTGGAGAATATATATTTCATGATCAATACAAATGGAGATTTATGTAATCGAATGAAAAATGGAAAAAGAAAAGCAAAAAATCCCGCCTTTATAGCCCCAATAGAAGAAAATTGTAAGTGCTATTCGGATCTTCAGGCATAATTGCCTATATTAGTTTATAAGGAGTCTGTGTATTATTAAAAACGTTCTGAAATATTTTTTGGGCACAATAAAAATTTGACCAACATAATTAATACTTACTACGCTTCTTTAATAATAAATAAATCCATATAACAGCTTGTACACAAGGAAAACGATCTTAACAGAATCCCACAAACCTAGGGGTAAGAAATATATTACCAATACCACCCAGTAAACGCTAATGGCGAGTGCTGTTCGAATCATTCAGAATTTATTCAACGTTAGCCTAGATTAGTGTATAAGAAGTATGTATACGTTTATGTATATGCTTATAAAAAACCTTCTGGAATACGTTAGCAAGGAGTTGAACATTTTGGGAACGCGCGTACAATCCGAATTTCGACTAACACTACAGACAGAAAGAGATAGAGTGCGGGGGCGAGAAAGAGATAGAGAGAGTCAAAGTCGAGCCATGTATTGCTGATGTGTGTGTTTTAATAATCAATATGGATCTGTGGTTCGGGATCTTACGTAACTCTTCAACGGGAAATTATAAGAATCTTTGTCTTCGAAACTCTGCTTTCTGAACGCTTTGTGGCTTTAGGCTAATTTTACTATATTCTGCTTTTGTTATGGTTAGGGTTTCTCTTTAGTTTGTCAATTGATTTATTTTTGAAATAGATATCACATGATGTTTTGCTTCTTGTTGCTGTTTTACTACGGATTTAATTCAATTCGTTTCGTTTCGAGTCGATTTCAGTTTCAGTTTTAGTTTTCGTGTTCGTTTTATTTTTAGTTTCCTTTAAATTTATTTGATTTGATCAACAATAATTTTTCTTATTTAAATTTCTTTTAACTGAAATGTGTTTCCTTGGCATTTTTTTTTTTTATTGTTTAACTTATTTTTCACTGTTCAACTTTTCGGTAACTTTACTGTTTTAACTGTTTGGTTTGCGTTCCTGTGTGGGATACACTTTACAAACTGAAATGTTCACTTATGTGGTAACAATAATAGGATAATGGTTTAAGGCTAATAATACAAAAATAATGAAAAATGTTCAAATTGGAATGCGTAAATTCATACGTATAGATATCTTATATACTTCGGACCACAAAATTTTGTGCTTAAGCCGATAAACAAATTTTAGAATCTTAAACTAAAGTAAATGTCAAATAAAATTATAAAAGACCACAGAATAAGGGGGAAAAACATAGGCGGTGACACATTTCACAGTGTTTTTGGTTGGGTCTCTTTCAATTTTCCTTATGGTTAATCCTCTTTCAAAGAGGGCACAAATGAGCCTTAACATTAGTAACAATAAATTCAAATCAGATTTCTTCTCAACAATCTGTAAAGTGTATACACTCTGCGGTAGTCCGTAGATCCTTTCTTCCAATTCAGCTCCTTTGATCTACCTTATCCTTGATTCTTCTCAGGCAGCGCGGTTCAGTTGAATACTTGTGTAGTTCTGCTGGATTTTTGGAGTTCAATTGGTTGGCTCTGCAGTATAAGTTTCAGTTTTAGTTTAGCTTTTGTTGTATAGGTACTTTTCGGTTACGCTCCTACTGATTTTGAGTTCACAAACTATATAGAATAACTTAGAGCTGCCTGTTTGCGGATTGTGTACCGGCTTTTCTGCATTTTGTATTCAGTAGTTTCCTGTTTTGTATTTATGTTTTGTTTAAATCAAAATTTAAAGCGATCACAACGGTTTACTTCACAGACGCGTGTGGAAACATTTGGTTAGAAATGTCCGTGGAAATATTTCCTATTTTCTTTCGTATCGTTTCGATTTCTGGTTAATTAATTTCGTTTTCGATTTCCCTATTTTCGGTTGGATTTTGCTTAACTTCCAAATTGGTTGCTATGTTTTCTATACAAGTAAATGTAATTTAATCGTAATTTGAGTATAATTTCACTTAACTAATTTTAGTCAATTTGGTAGCGTTTGCTCGTCGTTTCGTTATTGTTCTCCATATGGTTTCGGTTCGGCGTTTTTTCACAATCCTAATAAATATACTGTTCGAGTGTATGGGGTGTGTGTAAGTTGGGTTGCATGGTTTTGTGGTGTGTGTATGGCACATTGGGAGTTTTCATTTTCCATTTTCTTTTTATATTTTTTGCCTTGTACGCGTTTCGACTATTTAGCTAATTTAATTCGATTCTATTCGAGCACAACATAAATCTATGATCGATCTGAGGCATTAACTGGATTTGCTTAGTTGTTGGGGATTATTGCTTTGACTTGGACTATTTTAATGTTACGTTAGATTATTATTCAATATTCAATACATAGGCCATATGATTAGTTTACATTTAACTTTAACTTTATCTAAATGCCATAATTTGTGTTTCAGTTTCAGTTCCAGTATTCGATTTTTGAAAAAGTCTAAACTAAAATGAAAGTTTTACTAACATTTTTGTTTGTAAGGCAATTTGTTGTTCTTCGGTTTTTTTGTTTTTTTTTTTCTTTTTTGTTTTGTTTGTTGGTTGCGCTTGCGTTTGCTTTGAGATTGTTTTTAATCCAAATTGAATTTAGATTGAGTTCAGTTCAGTTGATTCAGTTTGATTTCAAAAAATAAATCCACCAAATCTGGTACTAATACAAATACGAATACAAAGGTCATTACACAAAACGAGCGTTAAAAAATATCTAACTAACCCGATTGCAATTCTGGATTCCGGGGTGTAACTACTACCATTATTAGTACATAAGTATGTAGCATTAAGTTGGCCTGGCTCTACGATGATTACACACCAAGGACCTATATTTATGTTACATGAAAGCTATTCTGAACGGGAGTGTGTGGACCGAGCGCCCTAGCGTCTATGAAAGCGAGAGAGATGGCCGATGGCAACGAACCGATGGCCACCGTCCTTCAACAAATGGTACTGCTTTGCGCTGGCAGCTGTGCGATTAATTGGGATTCGTCGGTGATTCAAAAGGCTGCTCCTCTACCACGTCTAGTAGAACTTTCTGCGAGCAAAGGCGTTAATCAGCCGCGGCGTGTGCTCGTCCAGGCTGCACAGCTCCAGCAGGTTCTCGTTTCGTTCGCCGGAATAGGTCATGGAACCGTGGTGCTGCCGCAGGCTCACTATTATGAATCTGGAAAAAGAAGGGGTGGTTAATCAAGTAGATTTTTTGCCATTAAAGATATATAAAGCACTCACTTGGCATTGGAGCTGCGCTTCTCGCGGTACTCATCCATCAGGGCAGCCAAGCTCTTGGAACTATTCGCCGGATTTCCCCGCCCGGCTCCCGGCACCAGCACCAGAAACACATCGTACGTGTTCTTTTCATCCTCCAGCGCTCTGTCCAAAATATCCGTCAGCGACTGCTTGATCTTAAGCACCTGCGGAGAAGAAAACGGTTAGGTAAATGGTTTCTTTTTGATTACGCTAAGTTGTCACCTTCTGATCTACGCAGCAGGACGTGGCCTCTGCCACGGTCATCTCCTTTGTCCAGGGCAGCGTCTTCAGCTGGCCACTGCGATCGTGCCAGAACTGCACCGTCACCTTGGGATCGCTACGGAAGTAACCAAAGGCCATTGCCACCAGGCCATCTATGTATTTAAGCATACGACAGCGACCGGTGAGGTATTCTAAAATCGGATGGGAATGGTATAAACTTTGAGTTTAATGAGATGAGACAGAACTTACTGCCTAGGTAGTGCTGCTCCAGATTAAGGGTGATGTGCAGTCGCCTGCCGAGAGCCTTGTTCTTGCCAAAGGATATCTCGTAAACGCTATGCAGAAAACTCGCTTTCCGCAAACAAGTTGGGTACTAAACAAGTTGCATTTATTATTAAGTGTATGGATTATAAATAAATATAAAGAACCTGGGACCCTTGATCACTCACCAACTTCCTGGGCTTCCTCAGACGCATGTCCTCCAGCAGCAATCGAACGGGCGGCACATTTCCCGCCTTCAGCTTCTTCTCGTCCAGCAGCTGCTCGGCAAAGTGGCGCACCTGGTGCTGCATTCGCGAGAGGCGTGGCCAGCTGCGGAGGAGCTGCTCGTAGCTCATGCGTGGTATAAGAAACTTGGCCAGACCGGGATCGTTAAACAGCTGGAGCGGCACATGCTCCCAGCTCAGCGAAAGCTTCTTCACAATGGGCAGAGCTTGTTCGGAATCCTGCAGAAGACGCAGCTTCACCACGCCCTCGATAATTCCGCGGCTACTGCTAAGGGGCGCCAGGAAAGCGGGCCAATTCGATAGCTCCTTGGGCGACGTTGAGAGCAGCCGCAAGGCAGCCATGATTTCCGGTCGGAAATCGCCATCCCGAAAGTGACAGCGGTGCAGCAGATCGCGATGCGCCGACCAACGAGTTCCGTCGCCCACCGACCACAGGTGGAGGAGGCGGTCCAATGGCTGCTTGCCATACCAGTCGAGGATGGCCTTGCGCACCGTGCGATTGAAGGGCGTCTTGCGATCGAGCAGTTTCTGGATTCGCTTCACCAGCTGGACGAACAGTAGCAGGTGCGATTCGCGGGTTATCAGATCGGCGAACCTGTTTCGCACCAACTTGCGCTCCTTTTCGTCGTCGCGCGTGGTGAGATAGACGGCCAGGATGAGGAGGGGCTCGTCTGGGCGCGGCAGGTGCTCCGCATTCGGTCCGCTGCCCAGGACACTCGTCAGGCACTCGGCCAGCTCTACTTCGGTCACTTGAGAGCAGAGGTCCTTCAGCGACGCGAAGCTGGTCTCGACGGCGAGGTCCAGCGTGGGCGTGGCATAGACGGGCTCGTCCGCGGAGCCAATAAAACAGAAGCGACGCAGCTTGTCAACCGCCGGGATGGAGGAGATGGCAGTGGACGGATCCTGCACGGGCTCATCTTTCACAGGCTCATCTTTCACAGGCTCCTTCTTCAAAAGCTCCTTGCTCTTAACTGCATCTGAAAACGAGAAAATATGATCATAAAAAAATAATTAGAAAGATTTGATGGGGATAAAATGTTTATATTTAATACTACTCCTTAAAATTTTAAAAATAATATAAAGCTGTACATGTTGCTTAAACTACCAATAGGTTTACAAACCAAAAAAAGTTCACAAGTTTCAAAATTGATTGTATTATATTCGCAAAGTATGGGAAACATTGCTTCTTTCAATATTGTGTAACAAAAAGGCCCAAAAATTATTTTGCATAGACCAAATAAAAATTAAATATATATTATTTTTTAATACATTTTTTTTTTATATATTTTTTTTTTTATATTTTTTTATATATGTATTGAGTTACTTCCTTCCGTGAAGAGGGAAAATAAATTTCCTTGCCCGCCATTGTGTTTGCATGGGTTTGAGCACAATTATTTTATAAATAGGATCGTTATTTTATATTTTCTTTTAATATATGAGGGCTAAATACTTTGCTTTATGATAAATATTAAATTTGTTACTAGTTTTCAGAATTAATTAGTTAAATGCATTCCAAATGAAGATGTTTTCACATTTCGCATGGAAAGATTCATTATATTATATTTTGTTAAACTTCTTTCCTGAATCAAACAAAAATTACTTCAATTAATTAACGTAGTCATGTTTTGTTTGCCCGCTACTGTGCTTGCAAGGAAATGAACACGTGTATCCTAACTTCCCTAAAGTAAATGCAAATGATATACTTTGATAAAATTGTAAATTACTAATTGGATACCAACTATGGTGATCCTGCATAATGGTGGTGGTATTTTTATGCCCGCCACTGTTCGTGCACGGGAATGAGCACATGTGCCGTTTTGGAGGGGGAAGTGCGTCGTACTCACATTCCTTGGCTGCCAGCGAGTCCTTCTTCTTCTCCGGCTGCTTCTGCTTGGAGTTCTGGAGCGGCCCCGCCACTCCCGCCGTCCCTCCCGATCCCGACGATCCCCGGGGCACCACGTCTGCCGAAGATATTCTCCGGGATGGTCCCTTCGATCCAAGGGAGCTTGATCCCTTGGCCTTTGGCATGGCAGCGATTATTGCATTGTACGCTCACACCTCACTTTCTGGGGATTCAACGCCTTTCAATCTCGATTTGCACGCCCTGTTTGTTCCGATTGGCCCACCTTGTCTCTTTGAACAGCTCTACTTGCCCTTATTTGCGTTATAGCGAGTTTTATGCATAAGTTTTACAGAGCGCTGGCGATTCGCAATGAAAACAATTATTTGTATGTTTGGTTATCGATATTTTCCAAGCCTATCGGGTGCTATGGTAGCGCGATATTTGGAGGCGTTATACGAACCTATCGGTGTGACCAACTAACGAAATGACTTTGATCCCGAATTCTATGATTTCACACTAAAACAAGGCCAACAAAATAATTAATTCAAATTTATAATTAAACCAAAATTCGTTGAAATGTTTTTTATTTAATGGTACTGGCACTTTTGATGATGCTTATGGTATATTATGTGTTTTTCATATGGATAACTTCTTTTAATGGAGTAACGCAAATTTGGAAGCGAAATAAGAGAGCAACCTAAATAAATTTTGCATAGACCACATAAAAATTATATATATATATTTTAATACATTTTCTTGCCCGCCATTGTGTTTGCATGGGTGTGAGCACAATTATAGCATAAAGAGCATGGATACTTTTTTAAAATTAATAAATTATTCAAGCCCCTTTTCTAAAATTTGACAATGCTCAGCCTTGAGATGTGTGGGCACTCGCACTTGAGTGCAATTCACACAAGCTTTGAATGATGAATGGTATATGACTTGAAAACTTGACATTTTTATTAGCGAATTTTTGGATATTCCCATTTTCCCGCCCAAAAAGAAAGTGTTTTGCCTGACTATCGCAATGAACTACACAAATTTTTAATCTGGGAGGCTTTTACATTTCAGATTTCGGCATTTATTTTTGCAGTTTCTTTAAACCCTTTTCCAGTATTTCCTGGATACTATTGCGATATATCGTTATCGGCGGCTCTGCCTTCCCGCGCACGGTCACACTAACAAATCAGCTGTTCCGTTTGATAACATAACACTGGGGTTTTCGAGTCCACCTGGTTTTTTCCAAATTGATCACTGAAAACCCGCCAGGAGATGCAGTTCCTCCGCGTGGGTGGCCGTATAACGGCATTGCGCCAGAGATTGACCGACAGGGTCCAGATGCCGGAGCGCTTCAAGGGCACGGTGGTGGAGAAGTGGGTGCAGTACTGGAACGGCCTGGTCAGGGACTACTCGGAGGTGGCGGTCGGCGTGGTACGCGAGTCCTACACGAAACCCAAAAAGGCCCTGCTCTATGGAACCGGAATGCTGTTCCTCTACCAGGCCGGTCTAAATAATCCCGACGACGAGGCCTTTATGACCCTGCTGAGGGGAGCCACAAACCGGATGATTACTGTGCCGCCGGAACTCCAGAATCCCGTGTCCGCCGACTATCTGTTAACCCTGGAGAGGGCCATCAATCAGAAGAAACTGCGACTCCTTTCGCTGGGCATTTGCACCATCCTCTGGGTGGATCTCTACGACGAGGACGACTGCACCTATCCGGCCATCTGCGAATACACAACCGTGGGCCTGCTCAACTTCCACGAGCGGATCATCGACGTGGGCTTCTGGAATCAGTACTGGCGACTCAAATGGAAGATGCGCAACTACGATGTCAACTACCTGTGATCCCTCCCTTCTTCCTCACACCATGTTCACTGTTGAAATCCCTCGAGGAAATACCAATATATGTATGTTTTTAGTACAGGAAGAGGTGATACTATCTTTTCTTTCGTGGCTAGTACGATTACTAATGTTGATATAAAAATAGGCAACATTTATTCTCGAATATCATTTTAATACCATACAAATATTGTATATTGGATGGGTCGCTACCGCGCTGATTTACTCTTCAATCTCCAGCGGAGCTCCATTTGCAGGCTTTGGGGCTTCAACGATCTTCTTTGGCTTGAATTGCGCATCCAGCAGCTCATGGCAGTCCTGCAGTCCAGCAAGATTGTTAATCTTGCCCTGGAAACTGCCCTCCTTGCCATTGCCCTTGCCCTCCAGGAGTTCCATGAACTGGGGACCGAGCTTCTCGACAATCTCCGGATCTCCGCGCAGCACCAGATGTCCCTTGGCACTGCTGCCGGCGGCAACGCCCTCGGAAACGGTCAGGAAGTAGAAGATACCCTCGGGGGCCACCCGCAAGAATGTGTTGATGAAGTCCACCTCGATGCCATCTCGTCGATGGAGGGCGAAGTACTTGGGACGCTCCTTCTTCGGCAGATCCTCCAGCCGTTCGGCCTCGGCGGTGGCAAAGTCCTTAAGCAGCTGCTGAAAGTACTTCCGGTTGCCCTTAACATTCTGTTGCAGCTTCTGGACAAGCTCCAAGTGCTGGCCGGGACCACCTCTGGGAAACAAAGGTGATATAGACTAATATGAAATGGGAACTTTACTAGAGAGACTTACTTCAAGGCCTGGGTGAGCTGCTGTTCGCGCTGAAAGACCTCACCCAGCTTTCCAAGCACCCTCTCGCCCACGACAAAGTGAACCAAGATATTGGTCTTGACCTTTTCGGCGTAGAGCAGCTTGATGCACTGCAGCTGTGAGAGATTCGTGACATGGGTGCCGCAGCACATGTTGCTCTCGATGCCCTCGATGCGCACCACCCTGGCCAGGCCCTCGTGATCCTTGGGCAAGCCCCTGGGGGCCCTGGCATCTTGGAACTCCTGGGCCACCTCGGGATCCACCAGTACCACCGTAACCTCACGGCCCTCCCGTATCAGTTCGTTGGCCTGCCGTTCGATGAGGTCCAGCGATTCGCGACTTATCAAATGGGGCGTACTCAATTGGATGTAGGAGACACTGGATCCCAGGGACCAGGAGGTGGTATCGTACTTGAACTCCCTGTCGAACAGGGCGGTGATAAGGTGCTGTCCCGAGTGCTGCTGCATGTGATCCAGCCTCCTCTGGTAGTCCAGTGTCTGAAGGACCTCGGCATCCTGCTCAAAGCTCGTAGAGGACACCACAAAGTGAACAGCCGTGGAGCCCTTCCTCTGGACATTCTTCACGGGAAATCCACCCAGCGTTCCATAATCGCAGGGCTGACCACCGCCCTCGGGAAATAATATCGTATCCTCGCAGATCACATTGAAGCCCTTCAGTTTTTCGACTTTTCCACTGGAATCCGTCCAATCCAAGGTGGCAAACTCGCTGCTGACGACTTTCGTCTTGAACTGCAGCAAATTAGGTTACAAATTATGTAATTAAACGGTTTCGAATTTATTTGAGGACCAACCTGCTTCAGGAAACTGTCCTCCTGGCACTTGAAAACCATCTTCTCATTCAATCCACGCAATTCCCAGTCCCCTTGTCGAAATAATAAACAATTTATGAGAGGTTCTGTCAACAAGTGTTCATTTGGCGGCTAGTTCACCGCCAGTTCATTCTAGAGATGCTCAGATATTTACCAGGGAGCTGTCACGGTTTTGTTCGAAATTGGTTTTCTCAAATACACATTGCGTATTTTAAGCTGTACAATAATAATATATCGAAAAAATAATAATTACTTAGTATTTAAGACCTTACTCTTATATTTGAAATTTTTATGTTTCTTTTACTAGATTTAGTATTGTTTTTATAATAAAATATATTCGCGCACCTTAATCTTAACATAAAAATAATAACAAAAAACTTACTGATAACCTGTTACCGATTACTTATTATATAAGCTAAATATTTTTAAGTCAATTTTGGGCATACTAGTTTAAATGGTGCATTTACAGATTTAAGTTTTTTTTGGCTACAATGCTTCAAATATACAAGGGTGGTCAAAAGTATTTTCACAAAAAAAAAGTTAAATATATTCATAATTTGAACTTACATCTTGTTAACTTTGGCATCAATGGAAAGGTAATTTAAATGCCGTTTGAATGATACAATACATTTCTTAACACATTCAGTACTTATTGAAAAGGACGAATTTGTGTGAAAATGACCTTTTTGAACTTTTTTCCTCGACTTGAAAACTTAAATTTTTTGATGCAAAAAGTTTCTTCAAACAAAAATAATAGTAACTGCAAAAAGAATTTTTCAAAAATCATTTTGCTTATATTTTTTATGATTTTTTAAAGGTGACACTGTCGGAAAAAATTTGTATGAAAAAGAGAAAAATATGGCTAAAATGCATGTTTCTAAGCATTTTCAAGAAATCATAAAAAATATAAGCAAAATGATTTTTGAAAAATTCTTTTTGCAGTTACTATTATTTTTGTTTGAAGAAACTTTTTGCATCAAAAAATTTAAGTTTTCAAGTCGAGAAAAAAAGTTCAAAAAGGACATTTTCACACAAATTCGTCCTTTTCAATAAGTACTGTATGTGTTAAGAAATGTATTGTATCATTCAAACGGCATTTAAATTACCTTTCCATTGATGCCAAAGTTAACAAGATGTAAGTTCAAATTATGAATATATTTAACTTTTTTTTTGTGAAAATACTTTTGACCACCCTTGTATATTGCATTTCTCTCGCAGTCACTGTTTACACTCGGTTAATCGAAAAGCTTATCCCGACTTTGTGCAGCACTTCATAAAAAAACACTAACGCGAAAAGCTAACTGCTTTAAAGGCACTAACGCCTTTTACTAACGGCAGTTGTAACTGAATGAAATATTTAAAAGTGGAATAAAATACCAATTATTGATCAAATTGGTACAACTAATAATTAGCTTAGGCTGTAAATAAAATAACTATCCTTAAGGTTTACAAAAAAGCAATAAATAAACAGCTAATTTGCTAGATAATTGGCTTTTTATGACTTATTTTCCTCCCTCTACTGTTTACCATCTTCCCTCCCGCTCGGATTCGCGCTCCTCCGTCTCGCTCGCACCCATGCGATGTGATGCTGCGTCTGCGCTGCTCTTTTCGTTCTTTTGCTCTCCCGTTTTCTCCTGTTTTATCGTCTCCCGTTAACCGTTATCCTTTTCGTTCAGCAATTCGGGTGTTACGTCCTTTGCTGCTCAACAGTTTCCTGCCAACGTCCCGTTACGACACACCGTTACGTTATTCCAATCAGGACACGGGATAGCGATTGGAGCGTCGGGAATCGGTCTTTAAATAGGATTTAATGCAACCACCTGCAACCGTTAATCCAGGGATATTCGGGTAATAGTCCCCTGCAGGTCCTTCACCGTTATCGGTCGGACTTAACCGTTATTTCGTTGTTTGTTTTAGTGCGACTTCATTTTTTTTCGCGAGTGTGTTCTTCGGTTATATAAGTGAGAATTTCTTGGGCCACAAAAAAAGATTACAATCAAAGGCAATCAACGCGATATTCCCCGCCATTGAAACAGGCCAAGAAAAAGTAATGTTTTGAGCCGAAGTTTCCCCCAAAAATTATCCCTAAAAGCATGCTAATATAGAGTAAAAATGTAGGTCTCCATGGCAACCAATTTCACTCCACCCTTTGTAGAAAGTAACCTCCATCGCCTTGGGAAATTAAGCCTATGCAATTTGCAGGTCGAAAAAGAGTTTTAATTCCATTAAGCTGCATTAGTGAGTGGGCGTAAAATGTGCACGGGGGTAATGGGGGTTAAAGGGCACTTACGGTTGATTGATTTATTGTGTGGCCCTAGTCACGCAAGCCCCATAGATGTCTCAGTGTGTGTGGGTCCTTTCTTTGCATGATTTGATTGATGGAAAGGACACGTGAAAAAATACCCCCTGCCAATATCGAATGATTACTATCATAATTGAACATTTAATACTTGGAGCTTTCGTTACCTTTTTTGTTACATTATAAGGTATTCGATTTAAACAATAAGTATTATAAAATTAAAAGAAATTCATTAAACTAATATTCTTAAAGCCTTAATATATCCTTAAGCCCATAATAAATTGATCTAACTTTATTTCTGTTTTACCTTTATTATTATTATATTATAAAATTCAACAAAATATTTGATTTACTTATTTTATTAAATGATAATATTAGTACCAATAAATTCTTCAACCTTGTTTTTCATCATTTCCTTTAATGAGTTTGATATATTATAAACTTGAATGGGAATTGTCAACGACTTTTGTAAGCTAGCAATTTTTATCATATTTTCTTTCTGTGCATGCAATTTGTATACAACTATTAGTAATACGTATTTCACTTGACAAAAGCAGATAGCGGCACTGCGATGGCGTCTACTACTAATGCACCGTTATCACCTGCAATTAAGCACTAACAAAAGCACCAAACCACAGTAAAAGCCACAATAAAATCCAGAAATCAGCTAAACCAAAACTAAAAACACAGCCACAAGGGGTTAAAATGCGATTTATTTAGCCAACCAGAAAAGTATGCTACGAAAAATGTCCAGTGAATTGGTAGTTACCTGAACGCAACACCAGGTGGCGCCGAGGAAAGTACAAGCAGAGCAAAAGTTTGGTGAAACGGAAACGGAAGTGATATAGAGCACACTAGGCACCCACACAGGCACACACACAAAACCCACACAGCACCCACACGCACACATATAAAAGTTTGTAATAAGTCGAAATAATAATAAAACGCAATCATGGCCAACACAGCTCAGTTATTGCGCCGCCAAAGCTCCCGGGATATAGTGCTGAAAAGCCAGAAGAGCATCGATCAGTTGGAATTGAGGGTAAGTCAAGGGGATTAGATTGAACTTGTTTATTTAGATATTTTAAAATATTTTAAATAAATATTAAAAGTTTAAGGATTAAGTATTTATTTTCTATTGTATGTTTTTTTATTTTATGGACATGTTTAAAGATTTAATATTATTATTTTAATTTTTTTTCTATGGGGGATATTACCAAAATCGCTAGGGTTTTAAAATCACTTTCAAACGTTCAGGGTCTAAAAGTATGCAGTGAATAAACAATAGTCACCTTTCTGTGTACTTCTGAGCTTAAAATATATAGTTGCATACTCTTAGACATCTAAAATGACATTTAAAAGTGATTTCAGAACCCTAGTGATTTGAATGGGCACCCCCGTATATACTGATATTTTAATACAACTTCACTGAACCGAATTACTTTTCCCAGGAGCTGCGAGGTCGCCTGGTGACGAAGGAGCATGGCGTCAGCCACCACCACCACACATCGCTGCACCACCACCAGCCGCTCTATGGGGCCACCAACCAGGGCTTCATGTCCGACGCCTTCGACGAGTCCTCGGAACTGGAGCAGGACCCGCCGCCCTTCGGATCGGAGGCGAGCACCTCCAAGGCCAAGGCCGAACTGGTGGCCAACGCGGATCAGCAGGACATCGTCGAGGGCGAGAAGGAGGGCGAGGAGCGGGAGAGCTGGGACAGCAAGATCATGTTCCTGCTGGCCACCATTGGGTGCGTTTAACTTTTGAAGGCCTCCGTATTCATGCTCGCTTAAAAGTTGCCTGGCAGATAATATAAACTTAAAATAATGATTTCCAAGGATTCCGAAAAGGTTTTTTTTATTTTTTAATATATTTTGTATTTTTACCTTTGAACATTTTATAAAAATCATGTTATTTTGCGGGATTAATATGGGGTGTCTAAAAGTATGCAGTGAACACCTGATTTCTGAATGAATTCATTGTACAAGTGTACAAATTGTTGCATACTTTTGGACACCTTCATGAAATTTACAAGTGATTTAAGTAGTGTAAGGAAATCTCATTTATTTTGTTTATCGGTTATTGTTATTTACCTTACCGTTTCTCGAATTTTTTACCCAGTATGAATACGGGGTTTTTTTATAATACCAGTCACTGACAGTAATTTCCAACCCACAGCTATGCCGTTGGCCTGGGAAATGTTTGGCGTTTTCCCTACTTGGCCCAGAAGAACGGCGGAGGGGCCTTCCTGGTGCCCTACTTCATAATGCTGTGCATCCAGGGCATACCGATCTTCTACCTGGAACTGGCCATTGGCCAGCGACTGCGAAAGGGAGCCATCGGCGTTTGGAGCCAGGTGTCGCCGTACCTGGGCGGCATCGGTATCTCCTCGGCGGTGGTCAGCTATATAGTGGCTCTGTACTACAACACCATTATCGCCTGGTGTCTGATCTATCTGCTGCACAGCTTCGAATCGCCACTGCCCTGGGCGGACTGCCCGACGAGGCTGTACAAGAACTTTACCTACGATCATGAGCCGGAGTGTGTGGCCTCATCGCCGACGCAATTCTACTGGTACCGCACCACACTGCAGTGTTCGGAGAGTGTGGATCTGCCGGAGAACTTCAATTACCACATGGCCATTGCGCTGATCGTCTCCTGGTTCTTGGTCTACATCTGCATGGTCCAGGGCATCACGTCGTCGGGCAAAATCGTCTACATGACCGCCATTTTTCCCTATGTGGTGCTCATAATATTCTTTTTCCGGGGCATTACCCTAAAGGGAGCGGCCGATGGGGTGGCCCACTTGTTCACCCCTCGATGGGAGACCCTCTTGGATCCAGTCGTTTGGCTGGAGGCCGGCACACAGATCTTCTTCTCGCTGGGATTGGCCTTCGGCGGTCTGATAGCCTTCAGTTCTTACAATCCGGCCAATAATAATTGCTACAGGGACGCCATACTTGTGTCGCTGACGAATTGTGGGACCTCCATGTTCGCCGGGGTGGTGGTCTTCTCGGTCATCGGGTTCAAGGCCACGGCGACCTTTGATCGCTGCACCGAGGAGCGGAATGGGTTGATGGCCCAGAACAGGACGCACAACCTGCCCGTCTGCGATCTGGAAAGGGAACTGGCCAATGTGAGTTTAACTATTATAATCAAGTTCTATAAGAATCTGATAAATAGTCAATATGTTCTTCCAACCGCGAATTCTTCAGGATCTTCCTATAACATCAATTTAGATGAAAAACATTTGTATATTTCCATAAAGGAAAATACTTTTATTTCGATACCTTTGAATCATTTTCTTAATACTTAACAAAAGTTATACTTTGTATATTTTAATGACCTTAATTAATGCACATTTTTAGAGTGCCTCGGGTACGGGATTGGCCTTCATTATCTTCACGGAGGCCATAAATCAGTTTCCGGGGGCCCAACTCTGGGCCGTCCTCTTCTTTCTGATGCTCTTCACTCTGGGAATCGACTCGCAGTTCGGAACTCTGGAGGGCGTGGTCACCTCGCTGGTGGACATGAAGCTATTTCCCAATCTGCCCAAGGAATATATTGTGGGGGTGCGTAATATGAACTATTGTGTACTTTAAAAACATTTGACTTTTACATTAATTTTGTTGTATACCTTGAAATTTTCCTTATGAGTATAATCCTTATAATGGTTCCTCTTTTTCACAGGGCCTCTGCTTCTCCTGCTGCCTGATTTCCATGTGCTTTGCAAATGGAGCTGGGAGTTATATATTCCAATTGATGGACAGTTTCGCCGGCAATTTCCCGCTGCTGATCATCGCACTTTTCGAGTGCCTATCGATCAGCTATATCTACGGGGTGCGCCGATTCTCGGACGATATAGAGATGATGACCGGATCGCGGCCGAGCTTCTACTGGATGTTCTGCTGGAAGTACCTGTCGCCCTGTGCGATGGTCACCATCCTGCTGGCCTCCTTTTACCAACTGCTGACCGAGGGCAGTAGCTATCCGGCCTGGATTGGAGCCAAGGGCGCCTCCGAGTCCATGGAATGGCCCCACTGGTGCATCGTCGTGGCCTTCTTCCTCATCCTCTCGTCTATCCTGTGGATCCCGATTGTGGCGGTGTTGCGGTAAGAGATATAGATAGATATGTTCCTGGGATATCTAATCCATTTCTGACTTTCAGTCTGTGTGGCATCAAGGTGGTGGAGGACTCGGATCCCGCCTGGTTCCCCGAGGCCGAGCTCAGGGAAGTCCACGGCATCGTGCCCCACGAACCAACCGAATTGGAGCGCAGCATTTTCTGCTTCAACATGGATGGAACGGAGGGTATGTGCTGCCCAAAGTACGGACTACCCGAAAAGTCTCTTGAGGAGGAGGAGTAGGGTCCCAGGGAGTCCCTGAAAGTAAAATAGACAACAACGACAATAAATGAATCCGAAACCGAATCCAAACCGAAATAGAAACGGGTGAAATATATGATGATTCTCGATGTAAATATGGACAATAACTAAGCATAACTCACCGATGTTAGGCGGCGTCGATATCAACACTCCTATATATGGTCCCAAAGACTGTTTGAAGATAATACAAAACCAAAAACAAGCCATACTAATAATGCAAAGCAGCCACAACCAGGAAAATAGGAAAATAGCAATACTAGGTAAAAACTCGACGCTGGATGCGCGGTTTCATTCAAGCAGAAAGCTATAGAAAAGCATTAAAAAAATTCAACGGCCGAAATCAATGGAAATATTTCCGCATAACTTCATTAGCATGTGGCCATATAAGTGTTTATATATAGGTACGCGATTATTATTTTCCATTGCCTTTTCTCATTCGCGTTTCTTTTTCGAAAAGGGCAGAGAGAGCGTAGAGTTGTTACTTGGCCACCCTTATAGGGTCTACATATCCGATTTCGCTATCATACAAAGAGAAACCACAACTTGCTGACTATATACGATATATACGATAACTATATATGATAACTACGCTGTATTCTAGACTTAATTGTTTAATTTGACCATATCATGCGAGCATGGGGCACCACCTATAAGAGATATATAACTATATAGTAACTATACCTACCACAGTTCATTCTCTGTTGTGATCAGCTCGGCTTTCTGTGTTTACTGTTGTTAATCGAGGATAATGTTGCTCGTGCAGGCGAAATCGAAATCACGAAATCATATCACATCCACAACCATGCTTAAGGGCTAAAATAAAAACACAACTTTAATGTCTAAATGTTATAGAGAAAAATAGGAGGGAAGATATATTGGAAATGCGTTATGTTTTGCCCAATCGAAAGTTATACGATAAAAATTGCTTGTTAATAACCAAAGATCAAGGTACTACACTTCCACTCCACTCCATTGTACTTATGATACGTAATGATAGGGGGTATATCCGTAGTTATATATTTACATTAAACTCAACATTAACAAATCGCAAACGCAACCGTTCAAATAGGTGGAAAAGGAATACTATATAGATATACATATACATAACTGGAAAAGGCAGCATAAGGTTTATCGACCCACGATATCATCGCATTGAAGAACTATTATTATACAACTAAACGGATATATATATACATATATTTATGTGTGTTGAAATTCAGCTAATGGGTGTGTGAATTCGTTTTAAACCATCAGATTGGGTTTACTTTTCTGAAAACATGGACACTACTTGACCATTTTTAAAATCGAGCAGAAAGATCTCCTTAAAATCAATTCACTCCCCCAAATAGCAAATAATTTCACTGTATTATAAATTTTACATTTCTTTATGGTATATTTATACATATACATCGATATATTATATACATCTATTTAAAATGAAAGGAAAACAGATATATTATACATGTATTAAGTGTTATTGATGTTGACAATAAAGAAACCCCTACGAAACCAGTTTTTAACCCGAACGAAACAGATGAGATATATAGACAACCTTCTACTACCCAAAATACACAGACACAACCCACAGATTGCAAAAATCCAAATGAAGTATGATAAAAAGCATAAATATATTTACGGCAAAGCAATAATTATACAAATACCAGAAGAGATTCGATTATAATTATTGTATTCTTATCATAATTTTGCTCCCTCTTAAGATCTCGTAATTGTTGTAAAATTCACTCATTCGTACTGATCACATGAAATGATGATAAAGTTAATACCACGTATCATAATTTACTAATGTTAAATTCGCAACCGATAAATAATACAAAAAATTACCACTAAATGACAATAAACAATAAAAAACTAAAGATCAGGTGGTATTTCAATTGGAATTGTAAAATTTTGGGCTTTTTCTTATGGTTTTTTTTTGTCTTAGATTTAAAATTAGGTTTTGCAGCATTTTTTTGTAAGCTTTTTACTATGAAATTCTTATAATTTTATTCAACAATTAGAATGTCCAGAATTTTTAACAACTTATAAATTTCCTTAGAACTTTTCCAAGTTCTGTGAAGCTTGGATAGTTTCTTGCCAGTGAGTAACTGTAAGTAATACACGGGAAAAAATGTATGCCAAGTGCTAGGCCGAAGATAAAACAAGGTAAGATATAAAGTAAAAATTGATTCACCTGATAATATTTATAATATCATGGCAGCAATGTGAGCCCCAATTTCTTTACTAGAACATTTTTTCATAATATTCTTTGACAAAACTATTTTTGGTTTTTGGTTTAAAATATTGTACTGAAAATATGAATTATGTCACAAAAAATGGTTTATTTTTAATCAAAACCTTTTTTTTTCGTTTTAAGTATTGTAATTAAGTCAATCTGCATTGAAAGTATTAAAAAATGTTGCTAAAGTTGCTGAACAATTAATTAAATGTTTGTTAAGAAACGCTGTGGACACGAAATTAAAACATTTGTAACTCTGGTCAATACTATGTTATATTGATGGGCAATATCTTAAAAGAAGTCTCAAACATCCACCTTTGTTACTAATTAAATGTAACACTTTTATTCTTCCAGTGCACCTCAGTGTGTGCGCATGTGCAACGGTAATCTGCATTGGGCAACGCCTGCAGCAGCCCTTGTGATTCCAGCGGAGCGCAACAGGCGGAAACAAACTGGCCAAGTGACCGGCCACTGAGCTGGGCGGTACGAGCGGTACAAGGGGGCGGTACGGGTGGCGGTACGTTCGTATATAGTCGTCATCGTCGGACGTCTCACTGCATCGAATTAGCGGTAAATTACAAGCTGCAATGCAACAGGTTGCATGTTGCTGCTGCACTCGTACTTTCTGCATACTGCAAGTGCAGCTTTACATTCCGCTGATTGCACACACAAATTCGAGGCGTCTTTCTTTCGGTTTCTTCTTTTCCTTTGCATAAACACTTTGGTATTAAATATAATTAAAAGCAAAAATCCATTGGCAATTGTTCAGCCAACGGAGCCGCTAGGAGGAAAGTTGTTGTTTGTTTGTATACTTCAAAGCGGAAATTTCGGTTTCATATTATGGGTATAGAAGTGGTGACACCAAAGATCGGGTACAAGGCACTGAAGACCCCATTAAGATGCATATACCAATAAATATATACTTACCGAAATTCTATTAAAGTCCCATATATTTTACAAAAGTATTTTGATGAGAAATTTTCAAAAGGTGCCAGCTTCTATAATATTATTATTAATAAACAATGCAATTGGGAAAAGTTACTAACGTACCCGTTTGGATATACAAATAAGTATATATTTACCAAAAAAACGTTAAGCCTTGCAAATAAATAAAAAAATATTTTATTAAATTTATAAACTTTAATCCAATAAATAACAATAAAGAAATAGTTCAGTACCCTCTGCAAGGGATAGAAAATCATAGGTAACAAAGCACTTTGTTAGATGAAAAGGCAAGAAAGAGAGCCAAAAAAACAGAGATAGGGATAGCAGTAGAGATAAAGATAGAAAGATATGCATAGCTAAAAAATGAAATAGCTAAGCCAAAAAAAAATAATGCAGCCACAGCCACAAAAAAAACCAAAGACGTTTATGCGACCGCCAGTGGCATGCACAGTGGGCTGAAATGCGTGGGGAGTGGAAAGCTACTAGGTCAAAAAGCATTAATTAAAATAAAAAATAAGTGCCAATGGACTACTTGGCCCACTCTCGTTTTTATAAAAAAAACAACTTCTAAGCTTTCGACGCACTACTGCTAGGAATTTTATTAAAAACGATCTCTAAATCTCCTTGCTTATTATATAATAAAAAACATTTACAGTTCTTTAAAAAAATAAAAAAATTTAAAGTATTAAAAAACTTTTAGACTTCCGAACATGAATACTTCTTCTTTCTCCACAAAAAGGAGATAAAGTTTATGAATTCTGTTAAAGTTGAAATAAGAAAAAATTTTTACTTTAATTTCTGTACTATAATAAGTTTTGTCAATAACTTGTATAAAAATTTGATATTTATATATTATAAATGTATTTTTTTAAGAAATGAGCGATAAAAACATTGGTTTTACATAGATTGTCAAGCTTGTAAGCGTTTCCTAACTGATATTTACTCCATCCATATTTCTGGGTTCGAACTCGACCAATCTTACCTGCGAGTTGTTTTGATTGCCAGCGGAATCGGAATTCCTGCTCTAGAGTTGAAGTCTCAATCGGCGGCATCGTCGCACCTGAGCCCCTAAAAACTGGAAACCAGTTTGAGGCCTTGCCACATTCCATCCAGCAAACTGCGGACGGCCACTGCCCACTGTGCCCCGCGCGCTGCTCGATGTTCCACTGTGCGGCAGCTGCGGCAGCAAACAATTAACTTTGGCAACAAACGAGTACTGCGCCACCAGCAACACCAACAACACCAACAAAACTAGCAACAATAACAATAATAAAAGCGGCGGACAAGTGCCGACGTCGCCGTCGACTGTGGCAGCGACTGCGGCAGAGGCAGCGACGCAGACTGCGGCTGCGCATGCGCACGTAAACAAATTCTCAGCGCCGCATATTTGTTGTACTTTTCGAAAGGGTAATCATGTTTTTTCAACCAACTTGGAACATAAGCTATTCAAAGTATTTTTCTAGAATTTTTCACTTGGAAATCTTAAAAAACTATAATAGCTATGGTAATTCCTAACCTTTTTGGTCTTAGCTACAGCTGATTTTTAGTTCTAAGTATTTATATTTTTAATACAACTTAAAACATAATAATTACAAATTTTATTTTTAATATAGAAATTTAAATTAATTTATATTTGAAATGGAACACTATAATAAAACTTTTAATTTAAATCTAAATTGTTATGCTTAGAAATAGAGTAGGTAGGTATGATTTTAAAATATAGTGTTGCTTTCTTTTTAATTTTACTTTAGTTGAAACCTATGACTTACTAATAATCAAATCCAAATGTTTTAATATATTATTATATATAATATTATGGTGCTAACATTTATACATGATTGAAAGCCAAAAATAAAATAAAAATAAATAACTATATATAATAACATAAACTTATCCGTAAAAATTGATTAAAAGAGGATCTTCTGCGTCAAACACTAAAACACAAAGAAAATATTTATACTTTGATTAAATAAAGTAATTTATTTACTATAAGTTTGAATTTAAAAAATCTTCACTTTAATTTCTGTTGAAGATTTGAAAGTGTATTTAAGTCTTCACTCTACGAAAGTGCAGCTCTCTTGTTTTTGTTTCAGGTAATTTCTGCGTCTGCTGCTTTTTTGTGGGTTTCTTGAAAGCAAAAATTAAAAAACCACAACAACTGGCTTCAGAAAGAGACGGCGAATGGGCGGCGGAAAGAGAGGGCGCTACATGGAGAAGAAGAAGTAAAAAACAATCCCTGGCGAAACACGCCAACCCAAAGCGACTTTGTTGCTGCGGTTTTCAGTTGCCAGCGCGATTTTGAATGGGTTGTACGCGCGGCGAGTACTCGAAAATATTTCCAAACCAATAGAGATATTATATCTCATAGACCCGAAGAAATACAAAAGGCCACTAAAAACAGAAAACAAATAAACCGAAGGAAAATAACAGTCAGCGTGCGTGTGCAATATATGGAAAATATACCCCAATAAAAAAATCTCCCAAAGTGCAAAACTGTTTTTCCGAATTTTCTGATTTTTGTTTTATTTTTTCAATGTGTTTGTGTGGTTTGCTGCCAAATGAAAATTGTGTGCAATAAGCGGCGAATGCAGGCCAGCAGCAGCAACAGCAACAACAACAACGGGTAAGCGCCGCTCAAATATTTCCAAACAACAAAAAAAGACGGAGAAATACCAGGTTCAAGTGTAACCAGTTTCCAGATTCCAACAAGAAAGAAAAAATTGGAAAAAACCGAAAAAAATGCCGCAGGCAGAGCGCGCCCAATATTTCAAGTTCCCCAGCTATTCAAATGTAAATCCCGACTTGTTCTTTCCTCCGAAGAACATTCCCTGTCGAAAATAAGAAGTTGCTACACTAATTGGTCTGGCTTGGCCCACTGTGGGTACAATGGGTGTCACAAGAACAACATTTATTGGAAATATGATGAGTAAAAAGAACAACAAGAAAGTAATTAGAGCTTCTTATGCACCTGTTGTTTGATAAATTAAGTATATCAAACACATGTTGCAAGTTGTTTATAAAGAAGTTTGGAACTACTGTTAAGTGAAACATTATCTTTTTCCTGTTCCGTTGTAGAAATCTTTATATCATCTGTAAGCCTAAGTATATGGTTTACAAATTTCACAGAAGTTGGAAATGTACCCAACAGATTTGACGAACATTTTCATTCTTTCTTTATATGTTTATAACTTTATTTCATATATTTCTTTACGTTTACATAAACAAATATATTTAGTAAAAAGAAATTATAGATTTCACCCATGTTTTGATTTAATGAAAGTAAATATATATAATCATATAAAAATGCCAACGAACTTAGCAGAAATGAGAAATCAAATTTTTTAAGATAAACCATTATTAAGATAATAATGAAAACATAAAGAGGTCATGAATATTTATATTATTAACACATTTCCTATTATGATAAAACAATAAACAGAACGCTTCTGCCGCAGGAAATCGAATATCGCTAGGTGGCGACACCTCAGCCGCCAGGTGGCGTCACCTACTTGAATTTCAGGGTATTCAGGGTCTCCCTTTTGTTTATGGCAGTCTTCTGCCTTTTCTGCCAGCTTTTTGCGGTTCGTGTTTATCATTATTATGATTATTGTTTTTTTCTGGTTTCCCATCTGTTCTTTTTTTTATATATTTTTTAACGCTGGCAAAGCTTTTAACATTTATTCGGCATCATCTTCGGTTTAAATGTCAAGCTCGTGTGGCGGCTTACACACTCGGAGAAATATGGGGTTTGAATTAATTAAATAATTATAAATACTTGAACGGTATCTACATATATTTACTTAAGTAGTCATAGCATTTATTTTATAACTTGAAAAAAAACATTATTTTTGGCAATGCATTTACCTTAGTTTTTTAAGTCAGTTTTGTAAAAACAATAGAAATCAGAAAAAATGTTCTGGAAAATTCATCTTCGGTCGTAGTCCAAAATTTTTGTGTCTGTCGCTCTAATGCAATTCTGGTTTGCTTCTTCTTTGCAGCAGCAACATCAGCAGCAACAGCAACATCAGCAACAGCAACAGCAATTGCAGCAATCTACATGCGGTCGTCTAACTGTAAAGCACTTGGCAACGGTCAGCAGCAAAAGCAGCAACAAGTGGAACGCACAGCAGCAACATCATTAGGCGGCGGCATTTGATTGCATCAACTTAGAGCCATAATATATAGGCATTTGATATCTGAAATCGGATATAGACAGCCAAATGCTGTAGAACCATGGCGGCAATCACCAGCAATGTGTCGCGATTGGAGCCAATGCGCGGTATTTCCATAATCATCGAATCGCCAGAAGTGGCAACAGCAACAGCAACATCAACGGCAACGGCAGCAACACAAGTAGCAACAACTGCCAAGAGCAACAGCAACACTGAAATGTCGCTCAAGTCCCAGGCTGGCATGTTGCTGGCATTTGGCGACACACCAGCAGCAGCAGCAGCAACAACCAAAGATAATTTGGAAACTAGTTACGACACAGCAGCAACATCAGCAGCAACAGCAGCATCAGCAGCAACAGCAACACCAGCGACCACCAAAATCTATCCACAATTGCTGCTGCGCATTGGCGGAGAAATTGCCGGTGCAACAGCAATAGCAACACCAACCACTACATCAGCAACATCACCGACCATAATCAGTTGCAATGGTGAAATTGCTGCCAGTCAGCCAGCAGCAACAGCAGCGGACACAGCAGCAACATTGCAACATAATAATACGGTGAAGATACAGATTGAAAGCCAGGGTCAGCCGCGAATTCTGGGCAAGCAGATCAGTGTGGTGAAACTGAACGAGGGCGTGGAGGAGATGCAGTGGACACCGGTGGCCACCAGTGGTCAGTACTCGCCATGCGAGACATTGGACAGTGGGACGGGCAGCGATTTGGAAGGTCACCAGCAGCAGCAGGTGCCGCATCAGCAGCAATTAAAGTCACCGCAGCACTTGGAGTTGCATCTGCAGACCACGCGGCTGAAGGTCAAAGAGGAGCAGGAGGAGGAGGAGGAGGAGGAGGAGGATTGCCCCCTGGTGACCCCGAATCCGAATCCCATTTCGATTCCCCAGCGGGCCTACAGCCTCACCGATGACAGCGAGGAGTGCGACGATAGCAGCAACTCCTCGCTGAGCTGCGATTCCCTGCATTCGGGGGGTCTCCTGCCCACCTCCCTGCTCCGGGACATCCGGCTGAGGGAGCGGGAGTCCTCCGGTCCCCTGGCCACCAAAATCGATGGAAGACCCCTGCAATACGAGGCGGATGGGTACTACACCTTCCATGTCAACGAGCACGAGAACTTCCGCAGCTTCGGCTCGAACTCTTCGAACGATTACGAGGCTCAGGCCTTTCCGGGGGAGCCGCAGGACGAGGACTTCGCCGGCTACCGGGATGTCCGGACGGAGGGCAAGCGGTCCGGCAACTCCACGATTCGATCCGCCAAGGGAACCGTCAGGGGCGTCAAGAATCGTGTGCGCAATGGAGTAGCCACCTTCTTGCAACTGCAACAGCCCAATGTCAAGGTGAGTTCTTAAATAAAAAAGAGTTAATAAAGAGTATCTCAAAAAATATCTCTTATAAAATCTCCAACATCTGGAAAAATAATGTAGTAATTGGAAGGCTTTATTATTCAATTTTTGTATTGTTTATTCAAAGCGGTTTTTGTTTACTTTAAATTAGCAAATATTAAACTTACCAATTATACTTAATTTAAATGTTTAACGCTTTGATTTCAATATTCCCCTTTTTAATGACGTAAAATGTTTTGGGTAAATAAAACTAATTGCACCTAATATTTGTTACCTTGACTGAAATATTTTCAAATATAATTATTCAATTGAATATGCTTTTGTATTTAAGCAAATATTTTAAACGAAATATTAATTGCAAATATTGGTTTATAGCATTCCATTTTTTTTATCAACGCAATTAAATAGTTTAATAAAGAAATTAAATGTAAACAAGAGAAACCCAAAAGGCTTAATATTATAGTCTCTTCATATGATAACAACATTAATAAAATTAAATACCAGACTCTAAAACAAACCCCCTTAAACAATCAAATGCCAGGGAAAAGTGCAGTCTGCAAATGTATTCGGTGAATGGCTACATCAAGTGAATTTATTAATTGCAGCTGAATAATTTTATACATTTCTTTGTTAAATGAAAGATATTTCAGTAATGAAAGTAATTGAATTCACTTGCACTCACCGCTAGCAAAAGAAATTTATCAAGTAAGCTAGTAGTGAAGTTGTCAAATCAATTTTCATGAATTTATCTGTGTTATTTTAAGGTTAAATAAACATTTTAGAATGTGACTTCTCGGAAGCCTTGACAACTGCAATTAAAGTCTCAGCCAAGTTGAGCAATTATATGTATTTCAAATTGAGTGTGCTTAATCTAGTGATTATGTCTATACTTATAGTGGAGTAAATGTAGGTATACTTTCGAAAAAGTTTACGCTTTAAGAAAAGGGTCTTTTATAATTTAAAATATTTCAAATCGTTAATACTATCTTAAAATAAAACAAATGAATATAAAACGTTCGTTAGGGAAAATATATGACAGAATGAATAATTTGTATTTCACACATTCACGGCAGCTCTTTTAAGAACAAAACTAAAGTTCACAGTTATAAAACTATGCAAATTCATACAGAAATATTTTATTGTCAGGGGAAATTCCGAATAGATATTCAAACAAGTTTATTCATGCTCCCCTGTGAACTTTTGATTAAAACCCATTTCTTCAAATATGCGTTTTATTAGCTTGCATTTAATTAGCACATGGGAAATTCCACAAAGCGTAATTGAATGCCACAAAATATTCAAACTATTATGTGGCTATTTTGAATATTCCGTTTGTCCAGATGATTCACACAAACACTCATTCAATCGCATGTGGGTGTTATTCATTGAGAAAGTTTTCGGTTTCGTTATGGATTTCTTTTTTATTTTTTGTGTGCGCAAGTTTTTAGCATTTTTTTGTATATTTTGTGTTTAACTTTTGTCTTTGGGTCGCTGACTTTTGCACACCCACACTTGCGGATAAAAAGATACAGATGCAGCCGAAACTTAAGATACAGATGCAGTCAGACGGCATTATGCAATGCCAATAAATATATATATATATATTGCATGTGAGGGCTCGTTTGTTGGCCTGTGTGAAAGTGAATCCAGACTTTTCTGTGATTCATCTCGGCTTTTTTCGGGTCTTAATATTTCTTTTTATTTCATTATGATTACTTTTTTTGAGAAATTTCTTTCTCGAAAGACAATTAACACCTGACTGCCGCTGTCTATTTGCGGAACTTGTTGTTGTCTCGATTCGCCGTTAAGTGGCTTAATATGTCACATATGTACGCCCTTCATCTCTATATGGTTCCAAATCTGAAAAGGCAAAAGAAAGCTGAAAAGCTGACGGAAGTACGAAGCCAGATAGTCGGCTAGATAAGTTAGATAAATGCCGGCTTAAATGGTCCGCCACTTGACTAATTGCAAGTGTCTTTTTGTCTCTTTTTTTCCTCCTGCTTTTGATTTCTGTTTTCTCTTTTGGGAAAGTTCTCTTCTGACGGGGGGATCAAAAAAAAAATCCAAAATCACCAAACAAAAAAAAACGAAATTAATTGACCTATTTTTCGGTGGGGGAAGCGCGTCGAATCGCTATTTTATTGAGCCCGAATTGGCCACGCTCGCACCTCCGAAATACCCTCGATTTTTGCCTTGTCATCAGGTTGATCTGTGCTATTGTATATCGTCTTTTTTTCTATTTTAGACGCCCTTTTTATGTGATTTTGCGAAATCAATTTACAAGACTGGGGGTATCGAGTTAACCCTGGACGTTGTGCAATATATTTACAAAGATCGAATTCTCCGATTTGATTGGCCAAGTGTAATGGGATTTGTTTATTATTAAAAGGCTTACAGAGATCTAAAAAATATTTATTTTCATTTTCAAGTAGAAAAGTAGTGGTAAATATAGTCATAGGAAAATTCTTTATTTGATATTATGATTGATTATTAATCAATTTGCTTTATATTTTAAATTGATTAACCGCAACCTATATTAGCCCAAAAATGGCTACTAAAAATCCCAAGGCAGCTTTCAACAACCTTCGCGAATTAATTAAAAATTCGACAAGTATATCATGGGGCTGTCATCTTCGGATGACCCCTGAAACTCATTAATTTCTCATCCGCGATTCAATCAAAAGTTTTACTGCCTCATCAGATTAAATGTCAACTTCTCGGACGACTCAAAAGTTTTTTGTCTTGTTAGTTTTTCTTAAGTCAAATTAGCAAAGCCAACCTTGAAACCAAAATCAATATATAATTATTGCCAAAAAAAGAGACATACGAACAAAAACGAAGGAAACCAAATTGTTTGGCTAAAAACAGCTTGCATAATTCTTCAAGAAACACACAAATTATGATAATAAAGAGCGACTAATGCGTTAATTATGCAACAACAACACAACTCGGATATACTGAGCAGACAGATCGAATTATATTTTATGGGCCGCAGTCGATTCCTTTTGGCTTTTGTTTCAGAGACGAGTTTTTCTCTCGCATTTGGAGTGGTGTCATTAAAATATCATTTAGCTAATTTGAGTTCGAGCACATGCATAGGAGTATGTTTGTGCACATTCGTGTCTAAGTTTGAGCACTAATCGGTATTGCCAGAAAATGAAAGTTTATCTGTGTGTAATGACCCGATGACAAGCCCACTTACACACGTAAGTCCCCCTCCAAAAGATTGAAATCGAATGATTTTCCCCGAAATTGCCCTTGAAGTGTACGACAAAAGCAGAAAATGTGGGAAAAACACCCTTCAACAGGTGGTTTGCCAAAAAAATTACCTTAAAATTGCTGACCTGTCCTTACCACTCATTTCGCATATTTTTTAATTGCTTATAAAACATTTTCACTGCCCCCCATTAAACAAACGAATTTTATGCAAACAAAGAAGTGAATTCGGGTCACAAATGGTAATCAAAAAAAAAAACAGAGAAACAGTACATAAAGAAAACCTGCAACTGCAATATTTTGGCAAATAACATTTATTTTTGTGACAGCAGTTTTGAAGTATTTGGAAATTGCTTAAAAATATGGAGGACAATGCCATACAAAGTTAAATCATTTCCTTTCCAAAGAGAATTTTCTAGAATCTCTTTTCAAGATCATACAGCAAACAAAGAAGGCAGTGAAATAGTACCTAAACAAAACCTATAATACAATAATATGTATTAGATATGATGAGCTGTAATGTTTTGACAAATAACATTTTTTTTAAGCCAGCAATAATAAAGAATTTAGAAATTTCTAAAAATATGGAGAAATATTTTTTTGAAACTATTTTTAAAGACAAAAATCTTTATACTTTACCACCTTAGAAAACTTTTTATATGGAATTACTATTTCTATTTACCTTCAAACGAAAGTGAAATTGAAAACGAAAATGTACGTGACTGCGCTGCAGATTTATGGCATTTTTGGGCGATCTTCAACATTGTACGGGAGTACAATAAATAAAGATACATTTCTGGGCAGACAATTAGGCAACAAAAGCTCGAGGGGCGTTAGCTGCATTTTAATTTCGATTTGCATTCAGGGCCAAAAGAAAGCCGCAAGAGCCGCCACCGAAATGGGCTTATTAAAATATCCAATTATTGCCAAATTGAAGCTCGTTCAGGGCATGGCAGAAAATACAAAAAAATACCAAAGTCTGAAAACACAAAGCCAAAACCCAAAACCAAAAACCAAACGAAACGAAAGTGAAATGCTTCCACTCCGCTCACGTACGTGTGTGAATTTATGCAAAAGAAAGGGGCATTGACAAGGGGGGTAAGGCGATATATATTTAAGTATATATATCGGTATAGCTGGGTGTGAGAACCGACTTGCAGACAGATCATGGCGCTACCTCAACCGCAAAATGTCGACAGCCCCCTTCAATACCATAAAGCAAGTGCATACAGTGCGTTTCGGCCCTAAATTGAAAATAACACATAAATACAATAATAGAAAAAATATATTAATAAAATAATTAATTTTAGAAACATATTCTCTACGGTTCTAGTTTGAAACCGAAATAAAATTAAGCAAAGCAAAGACAAAAACAATTTCCAAAGAATTAAGGTCTAACATCTTAAATAATTACATTTAAACTTTAAATTCAAGTAAAATATTTGAACATCTTTTACATAAATTAAAATGATATCAAAATAAATAAAAAACACTTTAGCATACATAAATACAAATTTTAAAAACAACATATTTTTCAAGTAGTTCCCCAACATTTAAATTCCCTAAAAATTTAATATAACATTGCAAGCAATCTTTTTTATTTTCTCCTTGGTTTCGCACCTAAAAAACCCAATGGACGTTCGAAATTCGTTCCCATGATTATGTGGCGCTGCCCAAAGAAATGAAATAAAAATAAATATCCATCGATCGGCATCGAGAAACGCACTTTCTGGTCGTCCGAAAGTCTGAAACAAAGGGTTATGTAACGCAACGTGTGACGTATTAATTGAGTTTTTTTTCTGGTTTTCTGTTGAGCATATGGGCATATGGGCATATCTTTCGGGGCTCCTTGAAGCCCCAGACCCAGATCAAAAGCTAGCGATTGCCAAAAGCCCCTCCTTTGCCGAACAACTGACCTGCTTTCTCTTTTGCGGCTCTTGAAAAACTGTTCAAGATGCTGATTTTTCAGTGTTTTTCGAGTGTTTTCTGTGTTCTCCTGAAGATGGCCAGATTTTTGAGTTGTCATTTGGCCTGCGGTTCACAGTTCACAGCCTTGTTTACATTCGTATTCATACGCGTGTTCTTCATTTTTTCTAGTATTTTTATTATCAGACTTTTAAGTTATTTGGCCTGCGGTTCACAGCCTCATTCATATTCATGCCCATTTCGTTGGCTATCTGTTTTTTATTCTCATGAACATGTTCATTACATTCGATGGCTTTGAACCCTCGTCGGAGGAGCGACAAATGACGCTTAATGGCAAATGGCAACTATTAATGTACCAGTTTACCAGCTTTACATTTGTTTACGTCTCTCCCGAGCGGCGTTATGTTTGGTTATTATATGCCATATATTAAATAACCGCCACCTGAGGCGATTTTGCGACTGGGCTCCAATGGGGGGCCACCTGATAAAGTGGATGGGGTCTGGGGATTCGACGCGGACTTGCAGCTTATGCAAGTGCAATGCGCCGATGCAAGTCGAGAAATCGTATGAGCTTAGACTTGGTAGATACCCTTTGTAAGGTATGGGAAAGAGGGTCTATGTATTTTTGCATTTCCTTGAATGAAGTAAATGTTTTCATTGTATTCGATCTTTTTGAAATGAATTTTTAATTTTTAAAAATGAAATCATTTTATTTTAAATACAACTATATAATAAGTTGTATGTACAGTAATATAATAAATATTAATTGGTATTTTTGTTCTTAGCCCAAAATAACCATATTTTCCATAGATGTATATTAAGACAATAAATTGTTCAAAAAATATATATTATTATATCGATTTTAATATAATCAAAACATTTTTATTGGCGCATTAAACAAATTGTTTAAATTACGTATCTAAGCTACTTTAGATTATTACTAGCTCAGTTTACTATATTTATTTCGTTTTCTTTATAGATTATAGATATTAAATACTGACTAACTTTAAAGACCATCCTTTCCCACTAAAATTTTTTAAATTATTATCGTCGTTAATATAATTAATAGCTTTCATTTGTTTTTAATTACACACTCCCGATGGTTAATGCAAAATAATTCCCTTGTGTGCGCGCTCAAAGAGCGAGAGACACAATTAATCTGATACCATTTCTCATGTTCAGATCACATTTCACCATCATAACTCTCTGGATAGTTGCCAGATGTCCTGCTCTATTAATTTATGTTTCTCATAACAATAAATCATGGCAAAATTTGACAACTCACTGAGGCAACTGGTCGCTGCGGGAAATTCGATCGAGTTGAAGGTATCGGCTGTCTTCGCCGATGGAAATCTAGTTAATCAGGCTGACTAACGGAAGAGCCCCCCCCCCCCATCTATACTATCCGACCAAAAAAAAAAGATATATAAACAAGTCCCAGTCGGGGAAAAATATTTCACATTTCGCATTGTGCACAGTTTTCACTTCGGACATTCATTTGCCATTTACACAAATTGGCTATGCGTAATTTTCAATTGAATCCGTTGTGATTGCAGTATGTGTATGTGGTATTGGTATCAATGGATAATAATGGACGGTACTGAGAGAACCCGTCTGAAAGAATGCTCTGTTCCCGGTCTTAAGTGGGATCCGCTAATGAGTCTGGCAAAGAAACTGGCTCGGTTTCGTTTAGCAAGTATTTTCGCTTGGCAATTAGCGGGCAATTTGTAACCACAATTCTTCATGTGGCTCAAGTGTTTCGGCCAAGGCTGTTACCATTTTTCTCACTCCGTGGGGGGAAGGTTAAAAACAAAGGCGACGCAGCTTTGGCGATGAAGCAAGCCGAAGATGCCCTCGATCCGTTGGCCAAGATATGTACAAGTTTGCTTATTGTAACAAACATCTCATTTCGGGGTGTGAATCAGCGATCAAGTGCCAGATATCACACACAGCCGGCTTCAACACAATAGTCGCATTTGCATGCTAAAAAAAACTCGAGCTTAATTCGTAATTCTAAAGTATTTTAGACCCCTTAAACAGAATCTTCAAATTGTCATTTACTTACATAGAAAAATAATTTTTAATGGCCATTAATGTATTCTATACATATTAAAAAGTCAACCAAAAATATACCTAACATTTTTAAAAAATATTTTAAGGGCACAGCTTAGCTTATTAATTATTATAAATATCATAAATACATAATACAATCTATAATATATAAAAAACATTGTAAGAGGGATGCTGTTAAACATTTTTTCGAATTTTCTAACTGAAGCTTTGCCCCCATTTAATTGCAGAACTACATGGAGAAGGACTTGGGCAAGGTGGTTTTGTACACCACCAGCATGGGAATCATCAGGGAAACGTATGCCAAGTGCGCCAACGTCAAGCAGATCCTGCGCACCCTGCTAATTAAGTTCGAGGAGCGGGACGTCTTCATGAGCGTGGAGTACCAGCAGGAGATGCGGGAGCGGATGCACGATGAGACCATCCGGGTGCCACAGCTCTTCGTCGAGGGCCAGCACATCGGGGTAATATATTGAAAATATAGTGATTCGGTATAACAGCTAATTAAAAATAAATGCATTTACAGGATGCCGACGTTGTGGAGCGACTGAATGAGAGTGGTGAACTACGGCAGCTGCTGAAGCCGTACAAAGTGAGCTGAAAATAGAATCAATAAATAAATATTTTAATAACAAATTATATGTTTGCATAGATATCATAGATATATTCTTTTAATTGCCAAAATTGTTTCTGCGCTTAAAGATTCTCGCTTATACTCATTTATAAATTTAATTACAACTTGTTTACACAAGAGATTTTTTTAATTGATCATTGATGTATTTTCTGCTCATAACTGTGTAATAAATTTTACTGTTTAACGTAATACAATAATACTCATATTAAAAAGTCAACCAAAAATATATATAATATATAATATATATAATAATATATAATATAAATAATATATATATATAACACTGTTAGACTTGGAATGACTAATTTTGGTATTAAAAAGGCTACAAAAATGTATTTTAAAATGGCTTTTCATCGCCAATACCTCACATGCAAACATATTTAATTGTTTTATTATCGCTTCAATGCAAACTTAATTAATCAAGTGCCCATTAATTTTTTCCAGTCGATTGCCACTGCGTATACGTGCCAGACGTGCGGCGGATACCGGCTGCTGCCGTGTCCCTCGTGCAGCGGATCCAAGAAGTCGGTGCACCGGAACCACTTTACGGCGGAGTTCGTGGCCCTGAAGTGCATGAATTGCGACGAAGTCGGTCTGGTCAAGTGCCCCAACTGCTGAGGAAAATGGGCCCCCTACCGATTTTTCTATCTGTAGTGCTTTTTTTTGTATCTATATCGAAGAGATTTTTTTTGCGCAATTCTTGTAGTCGCTTATTATTAACAGTTGTGATATTTGAGAGCAGTTTGAGCCGGAAACGAGTGGCCGAAACGGAAGCGAAACGAAAGAGAATGGAACGGAAATGACACAAACAAACACCCACACAAAGGAAAACAACCTATTCATACATATGTGAATTGAAGAGACAACGAATAAAATATAAACTGCAATTTGTGATTATTTTTCTTGTGGGTTTTTAAAGCGAGCTTTTGGGCGAAGATTTTAAAGAACACATTTTTTGTTATTGGTGGTTTTCTGAAAATGTATAGAGTATTTTCGGGCTTTTAAATACATTATTAAAGTAGAATGAGCTCAAGTTTTATTATTTATTATTGATGAAATTGTCTAGTTTTGTAGCAAAGGCGTCTTTGCCCATACAATATGAAAAAGATTTATAAAAACTCAGAAAAAATCTATTGAATGTACTATTTTAATAGGCTCTTTAAATATGCTTAAGTCCCTATTTTTAATCCAAATTATGGGTCTGCCATTCATACTCAAATAAAAAAGTTGGTAAGCTTGCCGGATAAATACAATTGCTTTATACCTTTTCACATCTCAACGATTTATTTTATAAAGCTGTGATTAAGAATCTTTCAGAATTTTTGAAAAGAATTCTCAGTTATTAAAATTATCCCAGAACCCAATCTGCAATAATATTTTTGTTATCTGGCAATAATGTAATAATACTTAAAATACTTACAAGCAGAAATTGGAATATAAGTTAATCTAAAACTGGCTTTATAAATGACAGCAGCATTAAATATTGCATAGGTATAAAAAGAACAAATAGAAGCACAGCAATTTTTGTTTGCCCTCAAAAATAGGCAACACATTACAAAAGCTCAAGGGGAAGTCCCTCGCAGAAAAGTAGGCAACAAAATGTGGTTAACTGAAGTAAAACCTAAATCACAATAATAAATTCTTATTAAATGTGTATAAACATATTTTAACTTTTTAAGGAATGTAAGTCCATGTTACCATGATTACTTATTCACAAAATGATAATTAAATCATTTGTAATATTAAATTTGATTTAAATTAGTAATAGACTCTTAATCACAATAAAAAATGCTTGTTAAATGTTCATGAACATATTTAACCCATTTAGCGAATGTAAATCCATTTTTCGATATATATATTCTAAGAAAATGATAATTAAATAATTTGCAATATTAAATTTGATTAAAATGATTAAAATTGATTAAATGTTCATGAAAATAGTTTACCCTTTTAAGGAATGTAAATCCATGTTTCTATGAATATTAACTAATTAACTAATGATAATTTAGTTATTTTGTAAAATTAAATTAAACTAAAATATGTGATCCTTATGCCAGCAATGATTTTTTTCACAGCCTTAAAAAATACATATGGTGCTTGATATTAGGATACCTTTTTCTTTTCGATCACCTGATCTATGCCATACAGTTCACTCCTAGCTCACAGCTCGTTTTAGAGCTTGTGCCTTTAGAGTCGTTATAATTTCATTTTAATTCGTACCAAATTTGTTGTGCGTGTTCTTCGACGAGAGGCGTCTTCCCTGTTTGATATTTGCAATCCATTGGCCCATTGGGTGTATCACGCCGCGATATGATGGAATCGGATCTGGAGGTGTACTACCAGTCGGATGGTCAGGTGGACGGCTCCCAGTCGGATATGCCCTACGATCTTGCGGATCCCGATCAGTTGGCCACGCCGCGTGGCAGCGGTGGATCGAATCAGTACTCGGAGGTGGATATGGATCGAACCTGTTGGATATGCTTCGCCGGCGAGGAGGAGAACCGGCTGGCCAAGTGGGTGCAGCCGTGCCGATGCCGCGGGGTCACCAAGTGGGTTCATCAGAGCTGCCTGTACCGCTGGATCGATGAGAAGCAACGCGGCAACCACCGGCGATCGGTGGTTTGCCAGCAATGCCAGACGCAATATATCATCGTCTTTCCCCGGATGAGTTTCCTGGCCCAAGCGCTGGAATGGTTGGAGTTTACGGTGAGAAAGACTTGTCCCTATGTGGCGGCCGGTATGTTCATGTGCTGTGTCTACTGGACTGCGATCACATATGGTGCCATCACCGTCATCCAGGTGATGGGCCAGAAAAGGGGCCTTGAGCTCATGGAGAGCGAGGTCTTTCTGCTGGTGGGTCTGCCCTTTATACCGGTGGGATTGGTCCTATCCCGCCTGGTTCGCTGGGAGGATGCCATTCTGAAGGCCATGCGCAGTAGGTACAACTTCTTGCGAAAGCTGCCCTTTTTCCACTGGGCCGGCGAGCCCGAAACTGACGGGGATTTGGGCGACCTCAGCGATGGTTCGGACCGTTTGCCACCCCTCCAAAATGCTCCGACCTTGACCGATCCCCTCTACGTCTCACGGCTCTTTTGCGGAGCTGTCTTTCTGCCCACCCTGGCCACCGTGGCGGGAAATCTGTTCTTCAGAAGCCAGGAGGATCCACTGCAGCGCACCATCTATGGCGGAATGACCTATATTGGGGTGAAGGGACTCCTGAAGATCTATCTCCGTCAGAAGCTCTACATACGCCGAAGGAGACGTCGCATTGTGAACTATACCGATGAGAATGTGGTGCTATATATGGGTGGTCAGATCGGGGAGGCCCCTGCCCAGAATCCCCAGAATCCACAGCCCGATGCCAATGATAACCCCAATCAGAGGGCGGGAAATGCCAGACAATTTGCTGGTTATGATGAGCACTACGAGGACATCGACAGTGGATCCGAAGGTGGTGACCCCGAAGGCGAGAACATTCAAGCGGCTGGGAGCATTCAGGTCGAAATGCACACGGCTGATCCACAGGACTAGTCGTAAATATATCATATTTCCTGTACCAAAGAATAGCAAAGAGAGCATACAGGACAGCCAAAGGGCAATTGAAGTTGGAAACGCGCAGTGATCTGAAGTTTCGCGTTGAAAACATAAAAACGACTATGGGAAATGTTGTGTTTATCGAGATTTTGTTTTGAATTGAAAAAAAATTTATATCTATTAAAAAAAATTATATGTTAAAATGAGTTAAATGATTTTTATTTGACAAACATTGATTATGTCTTATCTAGATATTGCTTAACAATTGTATATCCCTTGCAGAGGACGTAATATTTGGACGAAGTAAGAATTACATATCTGACTTTATACGGTATACATTTGTATTCTTGTACACAATGATATGCCAGGCCGTCAATGATTATTAATAAGACAATTGTATTATTGTATTAAATTAAATATTTTTAATTACGCCTTAAGGTAGACTAAGTTTTTTATAACAAACAAGTTTTTTGCAGGTAAATCTATGTTAAGAACATGTTAGCTTCCTTTCATGTTATATATGTCAATATATCCGAAATTTTATATAGACAAGCCTCGACAAACTGTAACTCTGAGTCTTTATTAGCAAATTATAAGGTAGGTTCTATATCGTAGAAGCCCGGTCTGGGACAAGTCCGGTCGTTAATGGAAATGTACTCGGCGTCGACGCAGCAGCGATACATGTGGTAGTTCTTATTCGGGACGAACTGCAGGTCGTCCATAAAATGCTGGCCATGCGAATGGAGGCGGTGTAGGAATCTTTTGAAGCTCTCGAAGGTAAGTTCGCGAAAACGCGGGCATTTTAGGTCATGATGGTGCGGCACGCCAGGGCAGAAGGTCCAATATCGTTCGGCGATCTTTTGGTTGTGGTACGGCTCCAACATATCCATAACGATCTTTCCCTTATGCCTTTTCCCCATCGCATTAGCCATGCGCGCAGCACAGAACATGGCGCTATCCCACATCCAGCGACAAATCTGCAATAAATCCAATATTTCATAATGAGCACTCCGAATCACAGCAGGAATAAAAAGTTTTAAAATTCAGTTTCAAAATGTACTATAATTAAACAAGAGTTCTTTCGGGGTCAGATGATTTTTAACAAGCTTTTCTGTAAGCTGTTATACTCATATACCCGAATTTTCTGATTTAAGTTGACCCTGAAAGTGAAAACGCGAATTCTTCAGTTTCGAATATTCTTATGCTTATAATGCAACCGCGAATTCTTTAGCTTTAAATACTTGTAAATAAGCAATTGACTTTTTTGAATACACTGTAATGCAAACGCGAATTCTTTAGCTGTTTCCATGGGTGTTATAATGCAACTTCGAATTTTCTAAATGTAAATGTTCGTAGATAAGCTTTTATCCCAGCACTGCTTTAACTTGCTATCATTCAATCAACTTCTTTGAGTTAACTTATATGCAAACGCGAATTCTTCAGTGACTTTAATTGGAAATTTGTGTTTCTAAGAACTAGCATTGTATACTCACCTCTGGCATCTGGCCAATTTCGCCGATGCAAGCGTTTTCGGGATTCTTGTCCATGGATCGGAGTAACCAGGGTGATAGAAAACCAAAACGCACTTTGCTCATCAGATTGACCGCGTGTTTCTTGCGTTCCGCCCATGCGAAATCCAACCAATAGACGGCGGCGAAAAACACCTCATCCTCACTGTTAACACACAACATGTCCTGGCCCAGCAAACAGGCCACCTCGTTGACATCGAACTCGAGGAACTCCCGCGATGCCACCACGGGCAGAAAGCACTTGCGCAGGCGCGACAGCATTACGGCCATGATATCCTGACAATGGAACTCCCTGGCCATCAGGAAGGTGTGAAAGGCGTTCAGCTCCCAAAGGCCACGATCGCCGTGCTTCGAAAAGGTGCCCCAATACTGTTCCAACAATGTCTTCACGCCCAGGAACTTGGCCGCCGAGAAGAAGGGTATCAGTTCGTTGCCAATGGGGAAGGCCAACTCATCGCCCAGCATCCATTCGTAGATGCGCACCAGCATGCCCATCTGCACCTCTTGCACTGGGAATTGCAGAAAGGAGCTCGAACAGCCGCGAAAGTTACGGGCGTAGTGGGTGAACAGATAGCGGTCCACGTAGTAGAACTTCGACTCGATCTGGATCTCCAGGTCGTCATACCAGCAGTTCTTGATCGCCTCCCATATGATCTCATGGATAGCTGGGGAAGAGGGGAGTTTCAAAATATATACGACTCATGTTATCCTATTTTTCACTGTTTTATTTTTATTGCGGCTTAAATTTTGAGTCTGGAAATATTATATTTAAGAATATTAGTTTATCAATAGACTTTTATCTGTATGCCTTGATTTGGCCAATCTACGATGGACAACTACTAAGGAAATGACTATTTTTTACAAAAATCTGAATACTTTATTTTAAAAACGTTTACTTAACTTAATGTATATATATTAAATGATATCATGTGTTTTAAATATGATAAATATGATATTTCAGCCTGTTTACTTTTGTGTTAACTCTATGAAATATAGTGTTGCAAAAGAGAGGTTTAAAAACTTCCTTGCTAAAACAAGCATTACCCAGAAATGTATTTCCAAAAATGCCATAGCTTTTTTCTTGGGCTTAATAATAATCTTTCATACTTACCCAACTGGCGATTTGCTTTGTTTTGAATTATCTCGGCACAGCATAAATGCCGATTCATATTGGCCAGACTGTCCGATTTCCAAACGACCTCGAAATCATTGGCGGTGACCCCATCGGTGAGCATGCGATCCACATCAGGAGGTGCACAATCCGGAACCTCGAGCCATTCCTTCGAAGTTTTGGGCTCTGGCTTTAGCTCTTCTGGTTTCCCGTCTTTGGGCATAATATCCTCGATACTAAAGGCTTTGCCCGCACTTCGGAGACGTCTTTGCCGGGCAATGGATATAATGTCAGCGAAATCGGTACTCATGTAATTCGGATACAAAATCGGTGGCGGCGGACATGGTGACATTTCCCCACAAACCGAAGTGACGGCCGCAACGCCACTTTTATCTTGAATATCAAGCTTGGAGCAATTGGATATGGGCGATGACAACTGGGGATCGGCGACATCCAACAAGGGATGGGCCACAGGGGGCGGTACAATCTGGCGGTTAATATATTGGTTCCAGAACCAACTGGGCGTTAGCAATTTGTTGGGATCCTCCAGCTGACTGGGCTTCTTCTCGACATCCTTGATGGTTTTTACCCTTTCTTTTCTCTCCCTTTTTTCCGTTCTTTCAATATCTTCATGTCTATCAATATTTTCCTTTCTTTCTACATTTTCAACATTTTCCGTGCTTTCTTTTTTTTCTTTCTTTTCCTTCTTATCTTTATGTTTCTTTGGCTTCATCAAAATCATGATTTCTTTTGAAAAATATACAAATTTTTAGGACAAGATATTATATATATTATATAATATAGAACTTATACTCTAGATGATGAATAAAATGAAAATATAATTGTAATTTAAAAAGATTTTCCAAGGCCAACTTTCATATTATTTTATTAAGTATTTATCTTATATATTTATGTATACTCAAAAATTAATAGTTTGAATTAGAAAACCTCAAGGACCCCTTGCAGTTTTCAGATTTCCCCAACGATGAAAATTATTTTTAAAACAATATTTAATAATTAGGTTTTTCGCAGGAAAAGTCCAAGTTTTTTACCAACTGGCAGGAGGCGTTGACATTAACTTTGGGCTCTCCAGATTTGTCAGTGCTTCGTTTGGATCATTATCACACAGCTCGTTCAACGTTTCGGTCGACACATTCTCGAGTCAAACTGAGGCACCTATTCGTAAATCCAGAACAAATTCAAATTGTAAATTGTATCCTGTAACTTTTTAGTAAGTTTTGCGTTCTCTTTCGATGAAATTCCGTTGAAAACCGTCAACAAACTGAATCCCGTGGCCAAGCCAGCAACAAGAAGTCATCAACTTGCTTGGAAAGCACAAAAGTGAGTAACCAAGGCCCAAGAATCTGTGTGTAGTTATCTAAATAAGCAAACAATCGAAAGCAGAAGAAAAGCAGTGGTTCTGATCTTGCTTACAAAGCAAATAAGCAAGAAAGCATAGGTTCTCATCTTGCTCACTAAGCATAAAAGCAGATAAAGTGCTTTAATTGCATATGAAGAAAATAGCCTAGCCAGAATTTAAGATAAATATTTTCAATTTCTATTTGACAGAATTTAAGCAGTTTAGTTACCAGACAAATGATACAAGGCATTTTGGCTAAAAAGCAAGAAAGCAGTGGTTTGTGAAGCAAGCAGTGTGCCCAAAGAGCAAGTTTACCATCTATAAGAAAGTAGGTTCCTAACTCTAATAGAATCCTAATATAAAGGAAGTTGGAACTTTGGAAACCATTAAGCAAATCCTAGCAAGCATTTGAGCTTAAAAACAAGAGAACCATTAGCAGTGGTTTGCAAAGCAAGCAGTTTATCTTCTCTGAGATACCAAGTTCCTAACTTTAATAGAATCTTGATATAAAGAAAGTTGAAACTTTTGAGCAAGAAAATCTTCCAGTAATATTTCTGTTGGACATATAGAGTAGTAACTCGATCAAGATGTCGGACAACTCGGCTGTGAGCACCGTGCTCAACGTTCTGCTCTGCGGAGCCACCGGCTTTGGATTCTACAAGATTGGGCCCAGCGAGCATCCCTATGCCTTCACCGCCTGTGTGATTGGATTCTGCCATGGACTCTTCGGGCTGGTGAGCAGCCTGACTGGGGATGAGAATGCCAAGAAGGTCACGGACACGACCACCTCGATCATGGAGATCATACCGCTGCCGCTGGTCAATGTGGATCTATATTTGGCCGCCGAGAGCAACAACATTGCCCTGGGCCATGGACTTTTCATAGTGCCGCTGGCCGTCAGTGTGATTATCAATCTCTTCAAGGGCGAAAGCGGCGAGGAGGGCGAGGGTAGTGCCCTGGAAACCCTGAAGACCCTCACCATTTTGGGTAACATCACATCGCTACTATACCTATCGATCAACGAGAGCAGCTGGAATCTGGCCGGCATGGCCTTCTTGGCCTTCATGGCCAAGTTCGGGGCCAAGTTCTTTGAGGAGCAGGTCAGCGAGGGCAGCGGCGAGCCGGTGACCTACTTGAGTTGGTCGGGCTTCTACGTCCTCACCGCCTTGGCCACCACGGGCGAAAAGTAGATTCTTAGATCACAGGATACAACCTTTTTTCGAAACTTCCCAAGCAAATTTCCGGACCCCAATCCATTCGACCTTGGACGAGCAAAGTGATGAATAAATTATTGGCCTAATGATGCGGCTAATCCTTAACTTTTAACATTTTGGCTTCCTTTATCAAGAAATATACATATATATTTTCGAGTGGCAATTTTGTTTTGTATATTTTATGACCTATTGGGACAACAAAATGATTAGGTGTATAAGTAGTTTAGTTATGGAGATTCGTATATACAAACATTTTTGGTCAATAAGAAAACCATTTGATTTACATAAAAAAATAAGCAATAAATTTTTATTGTACTTCAGGTATTTTGTAAAACTAGTTTTTTACTTTTTTAATTAAATTAGCTTTTGATTGTTTTTTGAATATCTTATAGTCGTAAAATAAAGCCAAGGTTCCTTATACTAAAACATATTCTATTTGAAAACGCAAAAGTAAAAGTTTGCCTGTTTTTGAATATATAATTTTTGTAAAATAAAAAAACAATTCTAAAATTTGGTACATATCAAATAAATTTTGGGCTTCCGATTTTGTAATAACTTGGCGAAAGTAAAAGTTCGAGAAGTTGTAGCGACCAGATAAAGGGTTTTATTTTCAACTTACTGGCTGACAGAACCTGGAGCACTTTATCAGGGTAATAAAGAGAGACCACTTTTAATTGTCACTAATTTAATTGTTATGGCATTGCATTCCGCTCGAATCGATTCGATTGTGACCGCGGCATTAGGCAACCGAAATCCCATTGGCCACGCCCAGGGCTTGCCTCCCCCCAAAAAAAAATTACCAAAAAAAAAAACCTACACCAACCGCTGACAATAAGAACTAATAAATTTTAAGACCTAATGTCAACAAATCGCCAGTAAGTAGGGGCACGCACAATCCGAACAGTGAAGCCCGGCTACCAGGGCAGCCTCCCCTTGTCTTAGGCCGAGAAGCAAAAAGCGTGCTCAATGAGCATGACAGCCACAAACCAAAAAAAAACCAAAACAAAAATACAGAAAAAGAAAAGATATCATAAAAATTGTTGTACATTTTTGGGCCGTGTCTTGTGTCTTGTTCATTGTTATTTTTATGACTTAGTGCCAATGGGTTTTCGGTTTTTTTTTTGTTTTGGGTGGGGTGGGGTTCGACCCGATGTTACGTGCTAATTTCTGGCCGACTGACGAAATCGAAACTGAAACTGAAAACTTAAAACTGAAAACTGGGCCCCAGAACTGGTTGTTACAGAAATATTTGTGTTATCGCTGGTAATTGGCTGGCATTGTCTGTTTTTCTATCGCTTTTCCCCGCTCCAAAAGTCGTGGCATTGGTTGAGATTTGGAGATCAGGGACCATCGGGCTTTATTATCTGCCAATCACATCCGCTTGTAAAGAATAAAATATTTTAAAAGACAGTATCAGCTTCGATCTGGCTAATTTGTTTCAGAAGTCTAACAAAACCATAACTTAAATAACTGAACTATTTATATAATTTCTTTATTTTGTATTTTTAAAATAAACAACTTTTGTAATATGATGTTACGTTACTTCATTAGAATATTTATTAAATTCATTATAACATATATTTTATGTTCACATATTAATAGATTGGAGTTCAATAACTTATTTAGTTTCAAGTGCCATCGATTGGCAATTTTATTTTATATTTGAATTGTCTAAGTCTTGTCGCTCGTTTTCTGCTCGGCATTTTCGGATCCAAAGCTTTTGAATTTGAATTGAAGTGCCCTGGAATGGAGTGGAGATACGGCCAGTAAGTTGATTGGTTTTTGTGTCCGCATATGTAGATCGATCGATTGATGGCTGCTCTGGGGGAAATTAGATTTATTACACCAGGCGATGATTAAGGGAATTTGCGGCAAGTGGCAAGTGGCACTCCAGATGAGCCGGTGGCCCCCTCAGCGGTTCCACATGCCGAAAAAAGCACTGAGATAAACCAACGAAGTTCCCATGTTTTCGAAAAATGTATTATTTATTATTAATATAAATCACACAATGTGGAAAACTTAAATACAACATCAAAGTATTTATTAAAAATATGTTGTATATGATTAAATTAGCATATTTCCTTGAGATTGTAAAATTATTTAAATACCATATATGATTTTAAGAGATAATCCTTTAGATTTTCCATCAATTTTTTGGCTTCGTGTACAAGTACTCCTTTGTGGTGTTTCCCACAGCATCGGAGCTTGAATCTGAACCAAAATCCGAATCAGAATCTGCCTCAGACATCGGCTATATTAATCTCTTGTTATTGTTGTGGTCTAAACAGGCGGCGGAGATGATTAATCGCTTTTTGGCAGCGAAATACTTCGAGTGGCGCAGCCATTGAGTCTGTCTATCAGTATCAGTTGTGGACTTTTTTGGGTAATATTTATAGTACTGCCCCCCGATCATATCGATGTCCAGACCGTTTCGTAATCCCAATCCCTTGTGGCCCTTATCGCACCTGCTGCAGGTACCATGTAGGTGTGTTTATACATACACCGCCCCCCAGTTTCAGCTGTCAACGCCCTCTTGGGCCCAAAAGTTATCTATATAGCAGGTATATATATTAATGGCTGTCGAAACGTCTACTATTCAGTTTAGAAGGTATTAATAATAATAATAATAATAAATAATTGGATTAATTAGTAGATTTTAATCACCAATTGTTATTCCTCTTCAAAATTTAAATGAATATGCATTTTTCTTCTCGTTTAAATTAAAATGATTTTGTAATTGATTGACAATGAAGTTTTCTTTCTACACTCTTCATATGTTATTAAGGTTATTTTCGCTATCAATGCCTAGTTTTCCGCCTGAGACGTTATCACCTATGTTCCAGTTAAGGAACTCACTTTGCCAAGGAATTTTAATTCCGATTCAAATTTCCATTTGACAGACTGGCCTTATTTAACTGGGTGTAAACAATTAGCTGCAGATAGTGCCATAGTTTTTATTTCATCCACGCTACCCAGTTACATAATAGTGCAAAGAGGTTGGGGACAATTTAATATTTTATTTGTGCCATCGATTTGGCCGACTTTTCAAACTCCAATCGATAGCTTGCTCTTTTTAGTTGGGAATTCTTTTATGGGGCTGCACAGGAAAAAATATTTTGTATGTGGTTTGGGGACTTTACTAATGCTTTGAAACACAAATGTTGAATATAGGGTAATACCACAAAAATTAAATGTAGAAGATATAATCTTTAAACTCATATTTCAAACCAATAATAAAAGTTGTATAAAATTAATACAATAATAGATAAAAGAGATTTCTGATGTTAAGATAACATATAAATATTTTTTTCTTTAAGTTGGTCAACAAAATTTATTTCATATTAAATTATTTAGAGAAATCATAAAAAAACATAATATAGATAATATGACGTTTAAACTTATATTTCGAACTCAAAATAAAAATGATATATTTTCCTGGCAGTTTTTCGAGATAATAGGTGGCTTAGCTAGGCACATACCAATTTTCATGTCGTTATGCTACCGATAACAACTGTTTTGACACGGAAAAGCATCAAGTTAATGACCGATTTTTGTGATACTTTTTACATTTGTGCTTTTTTGCACCGTGTGCGCTTGCACACATACATATTTTATAGGCCGCCCGAGGGGAAAATTGGCCAGGTACGAGGTATTAGCATTAGCATTCATGGGGCATTCAGGTTTCGCCGGAGCCGGAGCGAAGAATGCCGGCCTCCCCCGCCAAGCCCCTCGCCAAGGTAACAGGGTCTTGGTATGCGAATGCTGGAACTTTTGGAATTAGAATGTAAAGTGAAAGGAGTTCTACGGGTTAATGCCATGCCAAAAGTCCCCCCCGTCCGCTTCTTTGGTTTCTTCATCTTCTTCTTGCCCAGTCTTCTGCTGAGCAGTCTTCTGCTGCTGCTGCGTCTTCGCCATTCTTCACCATTCTTCGCCGTCTTTCTTTCTTCTGCGGACGCCATGCGACGTTTTAATGAATGAGGAATGACTGCATGAAAATTACCTCTGCACGATACGTTCAAGAAAGCAGATATACTCGCATATATATGAGGTACACCTATATGATGCAGAAAGGAAATACCTGCAGAGAGAGAGACCGAGACCCAGACCGAGGCCGAGACCCTTGGGCTGACTGTGCAAATATAACCATTGCCACATATAGCCCATTGCGGTAAAGCTGGCAGGCAAATTAACGCCAGGCGGCTAAAAGTCAGATGGAACCTCAAATGGGTGGAATTTTTCATGGGGATTCGGATGCGAGATCCGGAAATTTAGTCTCCAAAAGGTAGCCGATATTTCTGGGTTGTTTTCTTAAAATAAATACAAATATAATCTTAAATGAGCTTTCATATAGTATGGGGTCTATCTACCAACATATATTAAATATAAAATGCTTAAAACGTCTCAATGGTAATAATATTTACCTAATCTACTTAATAGTTGAACATTTAACGGTTCTGTGGAATGCCTGTATAATAATAAATAAAACCGAAAGTGTCAAGAAAATTCTAAACAAATATTTCCACACATTTCAGCAAGCGTTAACAATTTAGGCGACTTTAATCCCACACTTTTTCGAGGTAAGTGAATGGCTACACAAAGGAGCAGCTCGGAGCAATTTGGATGCCTGGATCGCATAGCTATGAGTTTCTCAAGCAGATTATTAACACCGAAATAGTTTTTCGTGTAGGATTAGTGGGAATATTTTTAGGCGGACAGCCAGACAGAACCAAAGCGAACCGACCCGTCGAGGAGGTGGAAAAGAGTGGGCGGCATGGGATGGGATTGGATGGATGAGATGCGGAGAGATGGGATGAAGATGTCGCCTGACAACCGAAGGCACTGAGAGCAAAAGTACTTATTATAAACAAAATGCTTGTATTAAAAATGCTAATTGAAATTTTAAGTGAAAATCATAGAACAAGATTTGTGGTTTATTACTTAATCAACTAAATAAATTTTAAATTACTTTCAGAAATATAATAAAATTGAAAGTGCAATTTTAATTACATAAACACAAAAAACTCTAAGGTAAAATTTAGTTAACAATTTGACCAATGAATAAGTTACTCTCCGTAGAACAAAATACACAGAACTTACAACTTTACTTCAATGAACAAAACAACAAAATAAAAAATACACATTTCTATTTTAAATAGTGGTTAATCTTTTTTATACATCAACATAACTATCCGTATTTGTCAATTTTAAACATGCTATTTTTGTGAGTGTATAAATAAACCTCTGGTCGAACTTTCTTCTTTGGAATGTTTGTTAAAAATTTATAAATTTTGATTTACACGATTTGGAAAATGTATGATTATTTTTCGAGTGCAGAGAACCTCTTCGTTCTTTCTTCCGCATGTCTGAGTCTATTTTTGGGGCAACTAATCGCCTAGAACGCTGAAAACGTCGCCAAAGGCCGCCAACGCAGTCGCAGTCGTTCCCACTTTTCCATTTTCCACTCTCCATTTTACAGCTTACATTTTCCGATCTCGATATGCCTATTCCCATCCCGATTTTCATTTGGCCGAACTTCAATCTTCAGTTGGCCAGGCAAACGTCTAGTTGCCATAGGACGCACATAAATTAATTGACATTTATGGGGACAATTTTCTTATCTCCGGGGGAAAAATATTCGAGGAAATCGAGGAAAAGCTAACATTGCCCCAAGTTTTTTTTACACTTGCATGGAATTTTCTATTTGTCAGCGGCGACAGCTCATAGATACACCTCTCAGTGAGTTTTCCCCATTTGAAAACGGTCTATTTTATTTTTATACAGCCAAATATTTGTACGAAAACGGGGCTACATTTTCCCCTCTGTTTTTTTTTTTAAAGATATACGTTGATGGCGCCTTGGAATACACTGGTCAACAGGGCTGCTGAATATTAAATTAATGGAGGATGTTTAAGGTAATTAAGAGGAACTATTTGCGTTTTGGTTGTTTTATTTATTTTTCTTATTTGGTATTTTGGTAATTAAGTGTGTAATTTAAATGTTGACATTCAACATTTTGAAATTATTTTTACTAGACTTGTTTGTAGAATTATTCTGATTTTTAAATTACCTGTACCTAATTTTAACAAAAAAAAATACATGCCATAGAACTTTTTAAAACATATGAAAAAAAACAACAGAAAACTTTAAAACTGTTCTATTTTTTGCAGCTTAGTGTTGGGTTTTGTTTTTTGCACTCGTTTTGCTAGGCGGGCACTTTAATCTGGCCACGCCCCCAACTCAGGCCACACCTGAACGCCCACCTTAACCCCTTGTTTTTTGTTTTCTGCGATCAAAATGCAGTGTACATGTGTTATTAAATAATTGCGAGTGTTGAGCATTTTCAGTGGAAAAACTCCGACGTGACTTCCGTTGCCATGCGAAAAACTTTTCCCCCGCCCCTGGGAAAACTGAAATGGGGGGGTTGGAAAATCACGAGGGGGGGGTTGGGGGCTGTCAACAGGATATGTCTGCTTCGTTGTCGCCGTCGGTTTGCTGATGGCATAATTAATGCCTTGCTGTGACAACGACTGCAAATGCAATACGGTATGTTTTCCACCCCTTTCGGCTTTTGAAGTTTTCCTATTAACACACGCTTTTCCGGTTTGGCCCCAGCGCTTTCCATTCGACTGGGAAATGGGGGAAAGAGGCGTGTTGGTCGGTGGTCGGGGGTCTCGGAAAATTGAAAAGAAAAATGCAACATTGATTGACAGCAGCCGAGTGCTGCCCACATTTTGGCATGCCAAGTGCGACTTCCAGGTTTCCAGCAATTTTTCAAGAATTTTCCCCATTTTCTTGCTTTGATATTCGAGTTAGGCAATCCAAAAGTGACGAGAAAACATCAAAAACAAGATGGTATTAGGAAGGCTATTGCGGAATTTTTAAAGAATTTCTAGGACAAGATTGCTTTAAACATAACTGCATGCTAATATTTCTAAAACCAGTTGGAATATGATAAACATTCTTTGAAATAGAAACAAGGAAAACTAATAATAATTTTTAAAATTGTTGGGGATATAAACTTATAATTAAGGATAATGTTTATTTAGATATAAGAATATAAAAGTGAATACAGAATACATAAAATCAAAATTAAGTTACAAAGATATTATTTACAATTCAATGTGAATATCTATTGTCTTATAAATTTTGTCATCGACATTTCACAGAACACTTTACATATCGACCTATTTTATTAAAAGATTCTGGTTTTTATTTAATAACTTAATCGTGATGACATTTTAAGACCCCCTTCATATATAAATTCCAGCTTTTGGCAATTCCTGGCAAAATTTCTATGGCAAATATTTCATGGTCCCACCCGTTTTCCCAGCATTTTCCTGGCCAAGCCTTTGTAGCATTTTCCAGGCTAAAAAAAGGGGGAGGCCACCCACAATGTCTGCGGGCCGTCGAAAGTGAAATACTTAACCGACCTGGAAAAACTGTGTGGCACGGCGCATAATAAACATATTTTCCAATCTCCCGAAAAACTCGTTTATCCGATCCATTCCGATTTGATCCGTTTCAGCCTATTCCGTTTCGTTCCATGCCATTTCGTTCCGTTTCCAACCAGACAGCGCGTCTGCGCGAATGCGGATGCTGGGTGCGAAAGAGACGGTCTCTAGCGAAAAGAAAGAGACGGCTGCAGTCGGAAAAACTCAATGAATGGCAGTAAAAACAAAATACATTAGCTGAAGGCTGATTGCACTGCAAAAAACAGAGGGGCAACAACTTAAACCGGAAAACCAAGGAAAGAACATAGAGATAAGCAAGTATCAAAAAGGAAAATACGGCTTTTATATGTATATCAAAATAAATATGTCGATAAACAAGAATTTATTTAAACTTAAAATTGCAAACTGCATGTGAAATAAATGTAAAATATTACAACTAAATATGATCCTATTGTAATCAATGTGTTGTATTGCATACTTGAATTAGATACAAAAACGTAATAATTAATACAAAACATATAAAAGTGATTTCATGTAAAAATATTTTAATCAATTTAACAAATAATATATATGTAAGAAATTAAAATTATTTTAAGCATTTTAAGTCATTAAATCAAAAAAATACCCATCAATGTTAAATGTAATATTTTCACATTCAAATATATTAGAATACGCACTAGAGGAAAAACAGCCAAACATTCTTAGGTTGAATATAAAATATGTGAAGTATTTACGTTATCAGTGTATATAAATAAAAAATCATAAATGTAAAAATAAATCATAATTGAAGAAATACTGATCCAATATAATGAGAATTTTCTTTGTGTGTAGCTCGAGACTTGCCTGAATTTTTGTACGTAGGCAGCGATTGAGGATCGCAGACAAAAGCGCCATGAATTGTTATGGCTTGTAGTTGTGATCGCTGTAGTTGCAGCTGAAGTCGGGGTTTTTCTATATCTTTTTCTATGCATCAGATAAGTTAATTGGCCGCTTTGGCCTGGCCCAAAGGGAAACGGCAAGAGTTTTGGCCGCTGATGCTGCCTGTTGCCGCTGGAAAAACTTGTTGCTGCGGTGCCGTGCCTCTCGGAGTGCAGCAGCAACATTGTTACACCAGCAACATCGAAAATTGCAGCAGCAACAGCTACAGCAGCAGCAGCAACAACAATTGCCTCCAACTCGTAACCCAGTGACACAGTTTTGATTGAATTGAATGGAATGGAGTGGAATTGAGTCCGTTTGTGCAAGTTGCGAGCCTCAAAATCCGATCCGATCCGATCTGATCGAGTGCCAGCCGCATTCTAAGTGTGTATTTTCAACGGCAGGGGCAAAAGTTTCCTAAATCCAATAGCTGCCAATTATAATTGTTGGATTTGTCTAGGCATTTGCATAGAATACGATTGTAATTAATAAATATTGTAAATACAAGTTATTTAGGCATACATACTGTATATCAAATTCGATTTTCTATATTTTGTTTTTGTGTATTTTATTTTTTGTTGGTATATATTATTACCATTATTTTAAAAAATATATAACAATTCTTTCCATATCTAGACATACTTTAATTATTATATAAGTGTATTTTTCAGAGACTCTACCGGATATATCTTTTGTGGGTACAAGTTTTTATACCGGTTAGTTTTTGATTTTTATTATAAAAGTTTAAAGTAACTATTATTTTAAATTCTTATTTTAAAATACTTCAATAAACGTTATTTTATATATATTTTTTTTTTAAAGTCTTTCATTTCAGTTCCTAATGACTTTTCAAAATTAAACTGTTTCAGTGTGTAACTTTAATTTGCTTATATTATTAAAATTTAAAATGCAGCTTACATACGTGCGTAAAAATATAAGCTTCTATATTATTTAATATTAATGTTCACTGTTAAGATAGTTAATTTTTGATTATTAATAAAAAAGGATAAGTATTTTTTTTTAATTTTTACAACTTTCTATTTATTAAGTATGCACACATTTCTGGCATTAGCATTAATTTTTGTAATAAATTATTTCATTCCCAAGTGACATTTCCCCGCACAAATTTCGCATCGCCCCCTTAACCCCCGTGTGCCATCGTGCTTAACCCATCACGTTCTACACCGCCACGTTTTTTCATTTATCTGCCCGAAATTCCCCGTCCCTGAGTGCGATAATTTAATTAAGCCGACATGACAATTCACAAAGAGATAATTGCTAAATTACCGCCAACAACAATGGCAACTACAACGACAACATCAAAAAAAAAAAACAGCAGAAAATAGCAACAAATGCAATGGAAAATGATTTCAATAATTGACCAAAAAAGTAAACACAGAACATTTTTGTGAGAAATTAGTTAGCCGCATGCAATTGCATTGATCGGGAAATCAGAGAGCGTATCTATTGATGTTCATGTGTGGGTTAACTGAATGGACGGCAGCCACAAAAGGGTTAAGCAAAGTAAAATGACTGAAAAACTAACATTTTCCATGTTTTTTGCTCACTTTGGCGCCACATAGGATTTCATTCATGAAATTGTTAAATTGTTTACCACTTTTGCAGCGCAGTCTTGAATACTCTTCCAATAATAATAATATTTAAATAATATTTTTAAAAATAATGTAATAAAAAATAAGTTAATGTTGCTTTTTAGCAATAGTTATTTTGAATAATAGATATTTATATTATAGGACTTTTAATTATTTTTAAATATAGCTCTTTTCCCTAACCAATAAAATAATAAAAGTCTCGCAAGTCTCTCGGAAAAGGGTATTAAAAATAGTTAATTGAAGAAGCCCCGCCGGTGAGCGGAAGTGACGTAACGACGGCACTCGGATCGTGCGAGCGAGACGGGAAGAGGCGGTGCGAAAGAGACAGCAGGAGACGCGCGCCGCTGATTTAACGCACCACTGACTTTGAGTTTGTGGCCAAAGTCTTTCGTTTTCGTTCCCATTCCTGACCTCGTGCTGCATTTTCAGCTTTTCATCGGAAAATGGGGGTGGGGGGGGGGGGGGGTGGGGTGGAATCAATTGTCAACTGCATGCAAATCTGAAAGAGACAGAAAACTGGCCATGCAACCCGGCTTGGCCTCTTTTTTCCAGCGCGGAGTTTCTTGTTTTGTTATACTCTTGCAGAGGGTATTGCAAATTAATTAGGGATTTGGAATTAAATTAATTTAAAATATGTTTATTTCCAATCTGCATTAAAATTCTCTGTTCTACTCTACTGTTACTCCCCGGATATGGATATGGATATATATGGACTATATCTTAAAAATTATTTTTTTTATGTTTTTTCGTTTTAGAAAAAATATAAGTTTAACTTTCGATTGAATGTGGTTGCTTCCAGAATATTTAAGTCTTGTTTCTTTTGAAAATTGTGTAATATACTTCTTAAATATTTTTATTAAAACCAAAAATTGACTTTTTAAAATGCCTTTTCATTTCAGAAAAGTATGATTTTAACGTTGGTTGGAGTGTGTTTGCATGCTATAATTTTAAAAATTATTTAAAGTGGTATCTACTAATTATTATACTCTTATTGATAGGGCATATGATCCCGGCTTATTGAAGTGCCTTTTTTCTCCACCTTTGATTCTTTCATCGTTGCAGTTTGCTTGCAGCGTAACTCGTGACGTAAGTGCACTGCAAGGGGGGCGGCGGGGTCCAGAGGTTCATTGAGCAAAGTGTGCAAATGTCACTTGGCTTTGACACATTGCCAATGAATTGCGAACTTCAGCTACCATCGATGTCAATATGCAATATGCCAAGGCGACTTCGCAGGAAAATTGCTTCAACGAAAATATTTATTTAAAATAATAATTGATAGCAATTTGAAGACGATATGTGTAATATTAATTTGATATAAATTATTTGATATAAAATTAATAAAATACAATTTTTAAAACTTTAAGATAGGGTTTAAGGCCTCATTTAAAAGCAAAAAATGTGTAATATTAATTTGATATAAATTATTTGATATAATAAAATACAATTTTTAAAACTATAAAAAGAGGTTTAAGACTTAATTTTAAAGAAAAAAATATTTACAAAATTAAAAGAAAAACCATTGATTTATAAAATGAATTAAAGTCAAGCACATAATTAAAAATTAAGTGGGTAATAATTTTTTTTTAAGGCCTTTTTTCAAATTTCAGTTTCCTGGTTAATGCTTAAAGCATTGAAAAATAAGGTTTTACAAGATTTTTAATTATGGAAAGTTATTTTGCTCTGTTTTTTCTTTATTTTCCTGTTGCTTATTTTAAAATACTATTCTGTGGAATCGTTTAACCCATATTTTAATCAGGACTGCGGACCACTTGGCAACCACAGCGAATCGGTTGCATAAATAACTCTTCGGGCGCGTTCAAATGCGATTATTCACTGGCTGCATTCTGGAATGTCGATATGCTAATCACTTTAAATGGGTAGAGAAGGGCAGAAATGCCAAATGCATATTTTCCAGCAGTTTGGGACTGTAATTCTGAGGAAAGTTCTGAGTTCCCATTTCCATTCTGATTTGCTTAAATATTTTATATTTAATATAATACATCTTAAACTAACAAATTCCAATGCATGGCAACAAAGTTGCCAAAATATCTGCAATATTTGTTGCAGCAACATTATTTCTAAGCATGGGAAACACTCAAAAAGCAAAGACAAGGCAACACGCTCAAAGAGAAAACACTCAAGAGAGCCAGAGAGAGAGAGAGAGAGAGCGGTGAGAATAGTGTCTTGTGTTTGGGGAACAAATTGAAATAGCTCAACCGGCAAAAAAGCTTTTCAGAGTTTCACAATTTGGCGCGAAGAAAACGAAATCGAAATCTCTTCTGGGCAAGGGCAGTACGAAAAGCGCGGGGTGTTTATATTTACTATATCATTCACTCACTTTCTGAGTAAAAGAGTCGTAGCGTAGTATTTCTCTCGCTAATTCGGAGAAGATTGTGTTTTTTTTATTGGAGCCCTGCTCTTGGGAAAAAGTTGCGACCAGTAAGTGTTCTAGGAATAAGTAATATACGATAGATTACAACTATGTATTTTACTTGATAAAAGCATTCATTTTACTAAATAAATAAATGTTAATGCATAAACATTTATATATACATATGTAAGTATAAGTATTTTCTTGTATACCTATGTTATACATATGAGTTTATGTATTTACATTCCACCTGAAACGACAATGTCTATAAACTGTCCTGTTTTATTGTTGTCATTGGCGAGTTCTTAAGTTAGTATTCCAGTAATTTACGACCAGCATATACATATGTACATATGTATGTACATAAATATTTAGTGCTACTATTTCGCGCACAATTGTGTTTGTATCTCTGTGTTCAGGGGCGTATAAATGGGGTCCGAGGCCTTTGGATTGTAACTGCAAATATTTATTGAACTATTTATTACAATCTTTAGTAAGATATGTACATATATAAATCATAAAATTTTGGATGATCCCATATATGTAAATAAGAAATGCTGATCAGTTTAAAGTAAAAGTAAAATAATTCCTAAAAAAAATAAGTAGCTCTAACAATTAAAAAAACATTTAATTTAAAATGATTACAAGCAATACCTATATAAACTACTATGTGTATTTCAAAACATTATCAGTTTCGAATTGTCCATACTATCATAGCGACTAGCAGAATAATTTATAAGTTTGTTGGGATATATCCAAGTATATAAATAAATATGAATATATATTTAAGAATAGACTATTAAATATTCATGAATGAAATAAAAGTAAAGGAATTCCTAAAAATAAATTCCTATAACAATACTACTACTATGTCTATTTCAAAACATTTTTAGTTTCGAATTGTCCATGATATCATAGCGACTAACCAAATAATATATAAGATTTGAAACTGGTAATTCTGGGATATATCCAAATAAATAAATAAATATGAGTATATATTTAAGAACACACTATTAAATATTCATAGAAATATTTCATTCAATTTTTAAGTTAGGTATTGTGACAATATTAAAGTATTAAACTGGGCGTAGTTTACATGGATCTTAAGACCCCTTTTGCCGACGCATGTGACTGTGCCTTCGGCGAGGGCGTCGTCCAAAATGTCTGCGAATTTCCCGCTTTTCCACCCGCTTTTCCATCGGACGTGAGTGAAAGGAAAAGTGGTTGCCTTGCGGCATCACCGTTACCAACATATAATGCTTTCAAGACAGAAAAGTAGAAATAGGAGAAAAGAAGACGAGGGACCCAGACAAATTTAATTGCGGCGGCGACCTAAAATACGTAAAAGGGGGAGTCGGAGATCTATTGATTTTTTCCGCGACCGCCACGCCCAGTTGGCTGTGCGAATATTTATGTTACAGCCGGATAAAGATAGAGATCGGTGCGTTGTCGTCGTAAAACTTGTCCAAATTTATAATTTGACATTTATGCATTCTTTATGATTATTTATTACGTTAATTTTTGATTAAAACTGGCGTCGTCAACAACCCCTAACTTGTCTGGTCTCCCAATTTTCTTTTTTTGTGTTTCATATTTTCCTCCCGGTCACTTAATTCATTTGCGACATTTATGGGTCCGCTTTTTTGGCTCAATTAGATAAACTTGGGAGGGATGGATGGAGTTCGTGATCTTGAAATTGATTGAAGAGGCTTCCACAGAAATAACCACAATTACACGATTCTGTGGGCTCTTTTTCTTCGATGGTTCATTTATTAGAGTTTAAAATGCAGATAATTAATATTACGAAGAGTAGTTTTGAGTTTTTATATTTAAATATTTTTAAAATTTTTTTTTTGTAATACACACATTAAAATAAAAAAAGTTCCAAGCAATCAATTTATAAAATATATTATAATGATATAAAATATATTATAATGATATAACATAATTATAATAATTATTTTTAAAGTCTTTTAAGATTTTAAATATTTTGAAGACCTATTGATAAACTTTTTCTACCTTTACCAATTTAGACATTAGGAAATGTGATTACTTTTCAAGGTAGTAAACAGGATCCCGATAGCCTCCAACATTCTGGATGGCACACGTGCTTCCACTCATTGCACGCCCAGTTGGCACTATAAAATGCGAATAATTATACTATATTTCCGAGTGGCGATTAATGCGAAATTCGCATTCGGCTTAGAGACAGGGAAGAGCCATAAAGTGCAAAATTTTGCTGATTATTCAGAAGCATACATAAATTACACAGACAAATGCACACCAGACACATACTATACATACGTACTATATAGTAATATATGCCATATACACGAGTCCATTATCGTGCATTCGAAGTCGAGATTTCTCCCCATGCTTTTCGCTGATTTACTTATTTTAATTTCACATTTCGCGTACACTTTTTTTCGCTTTATTGCCCGTCCAACTTCCGTCCCCGAACTTTGTCAACTGCAGTTAAAATTTATTTTATTTGATATTTCTCGGCGCACGGAGCTCTCTATAAAATTAAATGCCCGTATAAGTCCGTTGCGTCTTTTTACATGCTGTGAAACATGGGAAAACAGGTCGTAAAGTTGGTCTAAAAACTCTGAAAACTTTGAAATAAAAGTGCCAGTAAACGAATATGTGCACGGTTTCTGTCGTCGTAAAAAATGGCGAGTGACGTACAGAATTTGCAAACTCGCAAATCGTGCCCTTGGCCCTCGAGTCGAGCTTAAGCTAAAGATCATGATGCTATGGCTAATGGCATTATGGCTCAAGTTCGTCTGTTCCGGCTTCGAAAATTGGGATACGGTTACTAAATTGTTAGAACTTAACACTTAGAGGACAAACATCCTCGGTTAAGGACTTTCTAACTCAGGATATTCCACAGAAATGACTAAACTAGGGATGGTTTCCAGGCACTTGGCTTTGGATAAAAGTCGGAATAAAAAGTAACGTACTCTAATACGAAAATTCGCAGATAAGATAACAGATCTAGGGAGATAAAGTATTCATATAGAAGAACTAATAAAGATGAGTGACAGGTAACTACGTAAAAAGTGGAGTATCAGTCCCTTATGATGATTATACTATATAATGACAGTACTTCAGTCGATTGATTGATATAACTTTTTTTTATAACTACGCTTAAATGGAATAATGGCTATAAAAGCATTAAATGGTTGCAATAATAGATGAATCTATTTCTGGTAGCAGAATTGAATCCTGGTCTTATCTTCAGTTCCGTCATGTTTTATACTATACGTATATTCCAAATTGCTGCAATATACTGAAAACCTGATAATACAAATGCATGATCTCATACTCTCGGAAACAGTAAATCCAAAAATAAAATAATTTCATATCTGCTATTACCGATTTCCTATAACTCATGCAAAAATACACATCTACATATGTACATACATATATGCGTTTAATCAATATAGCGAGTGTTCGTGGAATTTACACTCAAGTTTCTACGTTTGTTATTATTATTTTATTTGTTAAGCGAAAGCACAATAAAAGATCGGGACTCTGACATTTGATACACCCTCCAGATTTTTTTGTTTACTTGTTTTTGCTGCAGTTTGTAGTATTATTATTATTATGTCTTGGCTGCGTCTTTGTTTATATTTTTGTTGTTTTTGCCCGCCGCCCTGCTATTTTCTATTTTCTATTTGCAGCGTTTGTTTTGCATTTTTACGTAATTTCATTTCGCCGTCTACTTTTCCCTGCACTTTGTCACCGTCTATCAGTCGCTTTCTGTTTTTTTCCTGCTATTTTCTCTGTTTATTTTTTATTTAGTTTTTTTTTTGTGTGCATTTGGCAAATTAGCTTCGCTGCGGACCCCCTTCTACCGTTGGTGTAAAATGTCAACGCAAGAGGTGCAGGTATCGTAAATTTCTGTTTGTTTTCATGGCACCCATTGATTGTAATTCTAGCTCTGGGAAGTATGATCTTTAAAAAAGCAAATTTTTAATGTAAGCGTTGGTTTTTTCTTTGTGTTGATAAACTTTGAACACATCATTCTTTATTTGATTTTAAAAAATAAAATGTTTTTATATTTAAATTAAATTTTAATGACGAATACATATATTTTATATGTACAACAAAATCAGAAAATATTTATCATTTTTTAGCTGATAATCCTTGATAAACTTAACTTAATAATATTTTCAATTTCAAATTTTATTAATAAATGTCTATATATATAAATGTTTTTTATGGCTTATAATATTTAACACAACTTTTAAACTTTACACTTTGGATAAGTTTTTTTTTTTTGATTATTTATCCAGGTCATTTTTCAGTCGCATAAGTAATGCTTTGTTTATTTTGTGTGCTTGCCATTTTCCACAGGGATACTTATACCAAAACAATGCCAGGGTATCTCCTTACTGGCCACTCATTACTTGCAGTCTTCCCTTTGTTTCAGTCGCTTTATCAGCATTTCAAATGTGGGAACCACAGACGAGCCCCGCCCCCCGCCTACCCGCCCACCACTGCCATCGAAGGGCGTGGCGACAGTGGGACGCCTAAACAAATTCTAGGCCAAAACAAATTTCCCAAGGCGCAACAGTTGACACTGAGGGAATTATTGTGATAAATCATCTGAGAACATTTATTTTTATAGGTTATATAGATTAAAAATTTATTAATAATTTAGATAATTTTTTGAGAAAAAGAAATGTTTTGAAATAAAACTTTAATAGGGTTTTTCTTAACACTTTTAAATGTACTTTTGGGTGTCTAAAAGTATGCAGTATTTTAAGAATATCCGTTGTTCTGAGTTCAAATATTTTGTTGCATACTTCTGGACACCTTAAGTGGCATTTAAATGTGATTTAGAGAAAACTACTGATTTCTTTAGCGCTTCCATAAGTCTTAGTTTTAAGCAAATATTCATCTCACTTAAATGAAATTTACTATTTGGTATATGTTATATTTTTTTCGCATTTCAAGGCCTGGTTTTCTCGCAGTGCAGCTGATAAGGCCGCAGTGAGAGGACATCTGTTAATTAGCCATGCACGTGGCTTTATTTTTATTTTTATGGAGCTTTGGCTTGGCGCCATTTGCTCTCATTTGGGGAGCGCGGGCTTTTTGGACCCCCTTAACCCTGCGGCGGCCCCGTCGCCCTAGTGCAGTTTACAGTTACGCCGATAAGCTGAAAGTACCAGGTAAGAAGCGCTTAGTAATCGCATTTGTTATTGCATTTGCACGAGCAGTTCTTGCCGTTTTGCACATATGCAAATGCAAATGAATATGCATGTGCATAATATGCTCACCTAATCGCATGCAAATGCCACTAAAAACATTATATATAAGTCATGTTTGTTATTAAGATTAACGCATTGCTCTAACTTACTCATTCCCTTTCCAATGATTATTGTTCTTAAAATCTTACATATATTTATTAGCCTGTGTTTCATATTTGGACGATACAACATGGTATTGATATTTCTTAAGGTTATTATAATATTATATTAAATATATGTTATTATATGTATTTTTTATGATGTTCTGAAATACATACAGTTTTGAAGACTTATATTGGCAATAAATATTTAAGTTTTTCGATTTCATATTATAAAAATGATCTGATAACTTAATGGGTATTTTTTTTCTATACTTATAACCTTGGTATTCATTTGTGATAAATATCTTTTTTTTTTAAGATTAAAGAACGTTTTTTTCCATCATTTTCTGAGTGTATTCAACTTAAGCATTAAAATGTTGACCGATAAGTAAGAATTAATCTGAAACGTCAGTCAGTTCAGCCTTTCCATATGGGGCAATTTCCCCAAGAGAGTTCCGCCACTTAACATTTTTGGCCATTCCCTGATTATGTTAAAATTCGCACTCCTCTAATTCACTAAAAGACATATGGGTTCTATTAATTTGTTAAAAGCCGCTGGGAAATATTAATAAAAGAATTTTTAACAGGAACACTTATTTTCTATGGATACTATTCATGTTTAAGTCTCAAAAAACTTTTAATAATCTTGTGATCACCGAAGAAATTAACTTGGAACACTTCTGAAACTCGTTCTCGATTCTACAGGTGTTCTTCTGTTCTCTCATTTCGAATTTTTTTTGCGTTCTTGGGAACTGGAAAACAATTTGGCAAACAGCATTTAACTACTAATTGTTGATGCTTTCGCTGCTGTTTGCTGTAACTCTTTTATCTCTGGGCCAGCTACAACACAAATACAACCAAAGTCAAGTTCATAATTTCAATTTTCAAGGTTTTTGGTAAACATTTTTCAACAAAAGGGGCGACGAAAAAAAAACAGAAACGAAAAAGAACAGCAGAAAACAAAGTAAACATGCCTAGTAAAATAGCGCGAAAAGAGTGCAAAAAAAGTGTGCAAAAAAAGAAAGAGTAATGGGGGGAAAATCGGGGGTCTGTCGACAGTGTTTGTGTTTTATTCGACTTCTCTTTTTTAATTTTTTTTCCGGCTCCCCATTCTCCACCCATTTGTTTTGCTTTGGCCTTTTGTTTACGAGTGCTTTATGGCGGGCCAATAATTGGCCTGCACTCCCACAGTGGGTCCTCGATATGGGCGATCGATCCAGATGCAGATTAAGAACTAATTGGGCCCTATCCGATCGAACTCAAGTAGTCGCGAATGCGAGTAATGAAATCAAGTGGGCGAAACCAGATTGCATATCTATATTTAATTATCAATTTGATTATTATGAGCTATCAGTTATCATCTTTAAAACATTCAAAGTTATACCTAAAGGTTCTTAACTGTGAAGAAATATTTGTATGGTTATTTACTAAATTTCTAGGTGTATTTACTAAGTATAAGAACATTTAATTAAAGTAGAATATAATATATATAATATACAGTTATGAATATATTTAAAAAATTTCATAAAATATTTGTTTCGATCCAAATTTAATATATTTATATTTATTGGGAAGACAGCAGCTTCTATAAAGATTGAGTATTTTATTGTAATATTAAAAGTTCTAATAACACAAATAACTCTAAGTTTATTTACTAAAATAAGGACTTATAATTAAAATATAATATGCAATATGAGAAATAATGAACTAAAATGTGTTTAAATAAATGAATTTGTAATGTTAATATCTATGCGAACTAAATATATTTAACTCTAATGCATATAATGCGTTCTTCCGTTTTCTCCAGCCTAAAAGGTAGAGTATGTAAATGAAATATAAATTAATTTATACCCCTATCTCGATGAGCGATCGTTTCGGTAGTTACGGGGAGTTTGGGTGATTTCCCCGCGAAAAGGTTTCGTGGAAACTACTTTCCCAGATAATAGAAACTGGCGCCTGTCTTGCCGGCGTTTTGCGATAATTCTCCGACAAGTTGAGGTGTGAATATTATGGTATATGGGAAATCGGGGCCGAGGCGGAGGGGAATGACGGTTTACTCACTGCATTCCGGGGAAAAAACTCACACAATTAGCGGTTGGCTCCCCTCCGAAAGGCTCTTTGAACCCTGCGATGTGATATGCATAAGTTGTATTTGATCGGTCTAAAGATAGACTTATCTATGCATTTCTAGGGGCGGGCAAGATATACGATTTAGCTGTAAGTCGCCACAATTAAAATTCCCCATAAAAGCTGCCCAGTCATTGCCACTGCATTCGCTAATAAATGAATGAAATGAACTGAATGACTTATAGGTAAATATTTACATTCACATGATGCCTGAGGCAAACCTATGTCAAAACAGCGATTTCCACTGTTTATTTTTTTTATGTGGAAATTGAAGTTCGATTACCTGATTTTAAGGAAGCCGAAAGGTGACATTAGACACGTGTGTTTATTAACAAATATAGGGTACTATTTAAGAGGTACCATTTTATTTTCAGTGGAAAATCAAATCTCTTGATTAGTGTTTAAAACAATCTAGCACTCAATTAACACCAAAAAATGTTTGATGAATGCTATTTGTAATCAGCAAGGTTCCTAGCACTAATCTAATGGGACCTCTCACCTCGGAATACTACGTTTTACACAACAGATGCCGCTGCTATCGTTGCTTCCGTTTTTACATTATATATAGAATTCATATTCCCGATTCGATGCGCTTTCTAAATGCTCTTGGTAGCCTTCATTTTGATAAGACCCCGATGGCTGCGGTGTGTCAAGTGAGGGCAATTATGTATGTGCCGTTCGGTATTATCTCACTTCATAAGGTTGGCAACTCACAAATCGCCAGATGAGGTGACCATATCAATTCCAAAACCCAAAGATCCGTGGGTAAACCTCTCACACGTGGCGGCAATTAATTTTATTGGGGTTAGTCACTTTGCCATCGGTTCTTTTCCGCATTCTTTTACTTACTTCTAATTTCTTTTATTTTTTCGCAAAGTCTTCGCTTATCAAAATTAGGTCAAACTTGATGTAGGCACATTTTGTTGATTAGTTACCGGTAGAACGCAAAAAAAAAAACGAAACAAAGGCGTTAGCAATTTATGGCTGCGTTAACTTTGTTGCCATTCGCCTTTTGGCGGGTCGTTCGGCGGGGGGAGTTCACGTCTGTGGGGTTGATAAGAACCCGGGTCTTATCAGTGGGCCCCAACAACAAAAACGAAACAAATCAGTTCTCCTTGAGCGCCGTCGAGTGGTTGCCGTGTGCACGACTATCACCTTTGCACAGAAACATCAACTGGGCAATTTGAAAATATTTGGATTTTCAAATGCCACACAAGTATTATAAAATTACAGCTTTTTAGTCAAGATTGCAAAACTGTAGGCATTGGACTATTTGCAAAAGCTTATCATTAACACTCAATTATAAGAAAAATTATAGATAATTTTAATTAATTATAATTAATTATATGTAAATTTCCTCTATGACTTATACGATTTAAGCTCAAAAAAGTCAGGATATTTAAAAAAATAAATAAAAGTAATAGACAAAGTTTGCTTACACTCGAATATAAAATCCAATATCTAATAACAACTGCCTTAAAAATAACATTAAAATCATTTTAAAATAAATATCAAAACAACCTTTTTTAATCTTAAAGCTACTAAAATCTTTTCAAGATTAAGAACTCTATAAATAGATAATGTAATAAATAAATTCAAATCCTTTAATGTCCTTACCTGAAACTATTTTTTTTCAGTGTGAAAATACTTTGTTGAATTTTGTTTTAACTTGCAAAAAAATGATAGTTTCTGTGGGCAGATAAAATATTTTTGCAATGCGCCTGCTAATTGAGATAACGGCATAGCTTTAGTATAGTATTATTTATAGGCCCACGCACACAGAAAGCAGTCACATGCGCCAAATAATGAATCTTGATTGGTGATTGTTTTCCGGGCATATAAATCTCGTGCCAAAGTTGGGGATTTTCTTGTTTGCTTTGAAGAGGTTTTCTTGCATTATAATCTTTAAGTTAATTTTATTTATGAAACGATAACCTCGACGAGAGTAAATTCTGAATTTAATCACTTAGAAAATATTTTTAACTTTGGTATTTCCAAAAAGTTGTCCAAATAGTTTTTTTTTGCGCAATTTCTGTAAAAAGAGAGCTATTTACATACGATTCGTGGAAATGATTTATAGTTTCAACTGCGAATTGGGCTTGGAGTCAATTTTGTTGATGTCCATAATATATTTTTATAATGTACAAGTCGTAATTTAAACAAGAAGACAATTAAAATAAATAGTTGTTAATCATTAATCACTTTTAAAGAGAATTCTTAGTTTTGTATTTCCGAAAAGTAATTCAAATGCTAAATACAAGTACTTTTTGTACGAAATTTATGGAATATGTTATTACCATACGATTCGTTAAAGAGATTGATAGTTCCAAATTATCAATAACTATTTCGGAAGTTTGGTGGACTCCTAAATATATACTTGAAATATACTTGATATTAGCATAGAGTTAATTTTAAGTTGCACAATATACTAAACATTATAACGCATTTAACAGATTTTAATCTTTAATAAAGTCATTATTATTTGATCATTAATTAAATTTCTAAATAAGACCTATAAAAATGTTGATTATGCTATTTTATTTTAAGTAGATTAATGTATTAAATATTTTAAATTTGAAGGCACCTTATGCGCTTTCATTTAACTTAGCTCACTTATTTATTTATTAAAATTATTATATTAAAAAAGGTACTACGTCATAATAATATGCAAACCTAGCATTTTTTATTTGAATTCCAAACAAAATATTTTTAAATAAATAACCGTCCAACGAGTGAACATGAGGAATTTAATCCATTTTGTATGTTGTTTTAACATTTAACTATGCGTATTTCTCCTGAAGCATTATAAGATTAAAACTCGAGATTTCAGGGTATAAATCGCCCATATCGACTCATATCCGGCGGTCAGCTGAACAATCTGCAGCAGTGTATTCGCGGTGGGGCGGATATGGTTGCCAAGCCGACTTTACGGACACGTACCCTTCGAAAAAAATGGCCCCCGGATAGTTATAGTTATGGGCCTTATCGGCTGAGAGCCACACGCTCTTCGCAAAAGTCTTGCGACTTTCAACCGGCCGACAAAGTGTCGCATCATCCAGAAATAATTGTGAAATGCCTCCTTCAAGTGTGGAGTGCCCACAGAAAAAGGTGGTAATTTAATCGTAGGGTTGAGGCAGTTTATTGTTGGCCAAGTTAATCGCGTGCCTCAAGTGTTCGGCCGTCTGTCAAATTATCAGCTGTTTCCCATTAATTACATGCGCGCCTATCGCTACCAATATACGGAATCGAAATTTCCTAATTTATCGTTACTCATACGCACCGTTGCCGTGCCAAAAAAAAAAACATTCGTTTTCGTTTTTTTTCGGTTTTGGTAAAGGGGGCTGCTGATTACGTTACGCACGAAATCCACGCACGGGTATGCGCAAATAGAATTTATAAAACTAATCTCATGTGTAGAGAGTGGCCGCTTGCGTAAATATTTCTGATAACGCCGGGCAGCTGATTATAATATAATTATAATTTCAGTCTTGGCAACCGGCGACAAGATGGGTAAACGTCACCGTTATCAGTCCCTTATCAGCCCAACACCTCCCACTCCGCCCACTTGCACAACTTGTGGGGCGGGACTGATTCACCCCCTGATCCAGACCGCCTTATTTATCTAACAAAAATGTATCCATCAGATATAAAATATATTATAATTATTGGTTTTAAAAAATATATTTTTTTATTTCAATTGTAAGAAAACACATTAGTAATATGTTGTTTAATAAGTCTATAGATTTTGCAATTTAAGAAAAAAATGGCATGTATCTTTGAGTTACAAGATAGCCTTAAACTCATTTTGCAATTCATCCGAAAACAATAGTAACTTGCCAGTCACGGTTTGTTATCACAATGTAATTTATTGTAGTTATAAGCATACAACATTCATTTTTATTTAATAAGAAAATATAAGTACAAAAAAATGATAACACATTTATGCTTGCGGGAGGAAAAGTGAAAATTTCATAATTATTGTATGAGTTGACATATGATCTGAAAAGAACTTAAATAACTAAAGACAACTAAACTAACTTCCTTAATATTTTCTAAATAAAGTTGTATGAGTTCAAATGATCTGTTAAATAATTAAATATAATACAAATGAAATCCCTAAATATTTTCTTATTAAAAGAGCCCTTAAACTTTAAGTTTCATTTTTGAACTAGTTACATACACTTTCAAAGTCAAGTTTTGATTTGCGACCTCTTTGGTATTATCTTTAATCTCAGGAAAGTCATAAACCGAAGTCATTGTATATTCTGGTAAACTATTATTAATATTTCATGCTTAATCTTAAAAAAAGCCCACAAACTTTGCAATGAACCTTTGAGGTAGGCGGTGAATTTCCCCGCCCCGATCGGTGAATAATGTTATAGCCAAGTGATAAGTGATAAGCCATTTGGCGCCATTTGAAGTGGAATTGCGAACGCTGACAGATTGCGAGATTACTGATTACAACATGGGGCAATCCACTGGCTGTTGGTTTTTGCCAGATTCCGATTCCTATTCCTATTCCCATTCCGATTCCGATTCTGTTTCCAGTTCGATTCGATTCGGTAATGGATGGAATGGATCGTGACCTCTGAGATCGCATGTGGCTCCGTATCTGTCACTGCTCTAATGCATGGCATAAATATAAATCTCGCTGCTGCTTAATTGAAATCATCTTTTTTCGGGCTGGCGAAATTGAATTGCCGCAATCGAATGTTGAATGTCGAACGGATCGAAGCGAATCGAGGGTCCATAATGGTGCGATAATGTTGCTGATAATGGAACCCCTGCCCCATGGACTATATGGTCTTGCCCTTCGCTCTTTCCCCAGCCAGCTGAATGGGTATCAGTTTGAATGAATCTCCTCTATATGTTCGTAATGAACTCATTAATTTACTCTCAAAAAAAAAAACATTGTTTACAAATCGATTTAAGAGGGTGTTCAGTATAAATTATTTTCGAAATGCCAACAAATAGGTTTTGGTTCCCTGTTGGCAACAAATAAATTCTGTATCTGTATAGTTTCTACTTTTCTATAAACATATGAATGAATTCAACAATATTTGAGATCTGTATACCATTGATATTATTATTAAGAATACAATCTTGCAATTTGAAGGGTACCGGCTAGTCTACGCCATTATCGCCATTTAGTGACATCTGTTCCTTTCTACCGCCTCATTCCACAATCAACTGCAGTTCTTATCAGACTCACGACTCATTTGCATACACTCATCATTTGTTGCTAATTCGCAACCCAGAGTTACAACAAATTACAACAAATTACTTTTGGCGATAGAGGGAATATAATAATGATTGCTCATACGCTCCATTTGCCAGAACACTTGATATCGATACGCACTTTTCGTCACGGATCGAACCATTCTATGCGGCATAGTACATATATACTATATGGATTCGCCATATATCAGTTTCACAAAGGCCTGACGCACGATTCTCGCCAAGATCAAAATCTATATCCTCGACAGAAACTAGTGAAATGAAAAGAAAATTAAAAGTGAGAACAGTAAGAGTGAAAGCGGAAGAACGCGTGTGACCCAGTTTATTTTCTATAATCGCCCAGCACATAGCCCCCGTGCGTATATACACCACTGAAGTATATAGTGGCTCATAAATAAGATTACGATTACCTCCGGTCGCCAGAATCGTGCCTCGTAAAAAAAAACATGAAAATATCGCCGTCTGCCCATGAAATCCAATAGCTCTGGGATAGGTGGGTGTACCCAATACGTAGAACCGCAGAGGTCTGGACCCGAAAAAGACTTTCGATTGTCGCTTAAGTGATTTGCGATGCCTTATTGGGAATCGCTTGAGTACCATATGAACAAGTTAAGCGATCGGTAAATGGAAACATAATGATTTTAATCTACAACAGAATATTTAAGTAACAAATAAATAGCTTAAATATCTTTTTAAGACGTATATTACTGCTGAATATTTTACACCTTATACTTAAACAATAAATATAAATCAGTAAAAATGCCGAGTCTTTGAAAGTGCATCTATAAGTTCTGTAAGAACTCGTACTGGCAAACAATTATGCTAAACTATTCAAAGGTTAAGACAATAAAAAGAATATTTAAAAGCATATAGCTTAAACAAATATAAGTTCGAATTTTAAACCATATTTATGCCGGGAAACACCCACTCGTAATTGCATAGCCATTAATAGATAAACCACTATAAATGGGTGACATAAACAAAATTTCTGCGGGTACTCATTTATGCTTTTGTTTCGAAGAGCGAATGAATGACTAAATGACTGACTGAATGGATGAGTGATTGCGAAACAGCAACGAGAATTACGCGAAAGGCGCCGGCTAGCTCAATTTGCATTATGCAAATGATGCGTACGAACCCCTTGAATCCCCCAGAAAACCTCGAAAACCCGAACCGAAAACCGAGAACCCCGAACCCAAAACCACCCGGGGACCCACCATTAGTAAACGTTACACCAAATGCATTTTGTTTATTCTCTGATATTTCTGCAACCCCATCCGCACTATCATAAACCATACCATACACTATATAAATCTTACGAAAGTATTCTATTATAATATGTAATATAATGTCATGTTTTATGTATGGTACATGTTATATATATATTATCTTTCATGTCTGAAACCTCTAATAGGCTTCGTGAAAAGGTGCTAAATTTGCAACACATTTTTAAAGAAATATATGAATAACAAATTATTGGAAAATGAAGGGGAAAATATCAGAGTATCTGGGGCTTCGACCCACTTGGCTAGCCACTCGTTTATGTTTATTTTCCCCATTAAATGCAAAATGCGCGGAAAATGCGACGCCGGCTGCTGCTTAGTTTTTTTAGTTGCTGTGGGTTTTGTTTTTCCTTGTTGTAATGCGGTAGAGGTCTCGCACGTGTAACGCTTACATACACTCGAAGAAAAATCGCACACCCACCGGAATATATACATGCACACGATTGCGGAGGCAGTGAAACTATTTAAATACTTTGCCTTACAATGTTGCCGGTTGGAAACTGCGTAAAACATTTATAATCGCACATGCCAGTGGCTCGTGTTTGGCACTCGTGGGTGGTTGGGAGGTGGGCGGATGGCCGGATGGGTGGCGTGGGGAATGGATGGGTGGTGCGGGTGGTGCCATGTTTACATCACCCCGAAATTGACGCCATCGATGCGTGTGCAAATTTTTTTGTCGGCGCCTGATTCAAATTTATTGTTAATTATGTGCGGCGTGAAATCATTTTGAATTTTAATTATTTAAAATATTCACTTTAAGTTTTTTAAATAAATAAAAAAATTACACTGAAGCGATTAAATTATAAATATTGGGCTTTCGTAACATAAATGTTCTTGGGTTTAGATGTAAATCATTAAATTTTATTAATTTGGTAATTGTTTAGGAAATGTAATATACTGAAAAATTATTTTAAATATCTATAATTTAAACCAAAAATATTATTAAAGTCCTGAAACATTTTTCGATTTTTCTGGTTTAAGTATGCGGACTTGCTCTTGAAAATTTTATCATAATACTACAGATACATTTTCTTAATTAACTTTATTCATTTGGAAGTACACGAGGCCGAAATACTTTTTAAACACAATTATTTCATATTTGCCAAATCTTTAGGTCTTTTTTTTTTGTTGCCCATCAATGCCAACGACTTTTTGATTATGTTGAAAGTTTTGTTCGCTTATGTGGCCCACCACATAAATATATGTTCCCATGCAGCCAGACATCTCCATCCTCGGCATCATCATCATTTTTTATATTCCTGCCAACTGTCATTAGCTTCCTTCGGCCGTGTTATTTATCTGGCGGATGCATAATTGCGTATTATCAGCGTTTTACATTGACATTCTGTGCATTTTTAATGACTTCTTTTGGCCCGAAAATAAAGAAATCGACTGTCTTACTGTCTCACTGTCTGCTGCCTGCCGAGACTCCCAATGGAGGGCAGACTGTACAGACTGTACAGGGGATCCAGTCGCAGATAGCGAATGAAAGGCTTAAGTGAACATCATTGACATTTGACAGGCAGACAGACCATTTATTTATGTATATATCATATATATATATTTAAATATATATCGCCACCCCCACTGCCTTAATTTTATGCAGCGTCAAAAAGCAAATTTTCGGTGATTTCTTGTTTTTTTTTTTGGGCTGGCAAACCCAACTCAAATCGTTCATTTCGATGATGGAACTTTTTGTTCTTTGTGCCCTGCTCTTTTGACAGATACTCCTGTCAAATTAAGTGGGGGAAATAGTCGGGGAATCTGCGTCTGCGAAGAATTCAAATTAACGGACTTTGCAAGTGTCAAATTTTTGGCAGAAATTAAATTTCTCTTAATTGAATGCATAACAGAATAACTTCAACGTTTACATTTAAATGCATTCATGTTTAATCAATATATATAGAGAAATTGTTGGTATATTTTTAAAGAGACTTTTTTTAGAATTTCAAATTAATTCTTTGATCAAGTACTTGAAAAAAAGTTATTTTTTAAATTTTTAAAACTCTAAAGCGTGTACTTTCCCATTTCAGTAAAAAGGTTATGAGGCTTATCATTATATGATAAGGGTAATCAAATTAAATAATAAAAAAATATTTTAAAAAAAGATTCCCTTAGGATCTAGAATTAATGGAGTTCTTTAGAAGTAGTAGTAGAAATTCGAATCTGATTTTTCGCAGAATTCAACACTCTTAACTTCCGTTCCGAGCCAGCATAAGACTTCCTGGAAATGGATCTCCGGGGCACTTGAACTATAGTTTATGGTCGGCAGCCATGGGAATTTGAATGGGGATGTTTGGGGCTCGTAGAAGTGCCATAAATTATCAAAATAATAATCTGTCCGATCCTTGAGCAGCCGACAAAGCAAAATAAATCAAATCAAATGCGAAAATAATGCCCCCGAAAAAATGTTGGATTTCCAGAGTGCCATACACATCCGCATATTGTGCAATTAGGCTAGAGGCAAGTCCATTAAATTGAAACCCATCGCATTGTTCGGTTTATTTTGATCTTGGAACTGGCGCTATGTATCGAAAAATCAGGGAGATTCCCCAACAAATCTGGAGTGAGAAACTACCGGCCCATTATGAACTAGTTAAACTAAAGATGCTCGAGCAGTTGAATGATTAATTTGACCAGCGAAGATGTTATTTATAGGAATAGCTTAAATTATTCCTAACATCCTAATAATTAAAATGATATTTTAACCAGTTTGGTAAAAGCGATGTGTGTTCTATTTTATGGGATGATTGTGCCTCTACTTGACATTTAAATGATTAAGCCGTAGTGTAAGGTATACACTCTCAATAAAATCAATTAAATCACTCAAAACATCAAAGAACTCCGTGCTTAGCAGTGAAATAGATCTAGTCAGCTAGATCACAGATTAATGCATATTAAGAATAAAGAGTAGAACCATTATTACCTGTACATCATTAAGCTCACCTGTTTGTTGATCGCTTAATGTCAATATCATCATCCAAAATTTATCAACGGAATACCTATGAAAATTGATTTAGTCTGTGAATATTAATTTATAATTTCCTGTCATATTACTACACCCATCTGTTGACACCATCAGATCGCACGATCTTGAGCGATTTTGGACACACTTTTTTATGTGGCGAGGGCAAGTGTTTTATATGTTTTGTAAGTACTATATTTCCATCGGCAGAAAACCCATTCTCCCAGTAACCGAATGAGGCAATCTGTATGTTATATATGAATCACGGATCGCTTAGATCTGAAAACTTGTCCGGGGCATTTGCCATAAATCAGGCGGGGCGACAATCGTGTACAAAGCCATGTTGTACATGCCTCGACTTCGTTTTGCAGTTGTCAAAAATTCGCACATTTCTGCGTCGCTTCGGCTTGGATTTTTTCCTCTTTTTATTCTGCCTGGTTTTCTGATTTCGGATTGCCGACTCGATCGGCCTCCAAAAAGTGCGTGCGGTGGTGTGTTGTCATTGTCATGTAGCCGGCAATTAAAATTGGTCCCCTTCCGCTGGTCACCGCCCCCATGCCCCCCAGAAATCCCCTCGATAGCCACCCAAAAATTGGCCAGGGCAGCTGGTAAATAATTTATGAAGTGCGTAGGGTTTCTGGCGCGCATTTCAAGCAGCTCGAGAGCCCCAAACCCAACGCATTTCGTTTATTTCACTCCCAAAACTCCGGCCAAATATTTGCGCATCGCTCACGCACTTTTTTTTGGACTGCCCTGTTCAATTTGGTCGAGGCGTCTCCTCTTCAAATACTCTAGAAATAAGGGGTATCTCGAATTCGGCAATCAAATCAAAATTAAATAGCACGTATATGTATTCTTAAAGAGTCCTGATAGTAGTCCTAAAAAGAAAAGTCCTAAGCAGTGGTATATTAAAAATTATTTTCAAAAAAGTTGCAAAGTTTTATATTTTACATATATTATTCTTGAATAAAAAATGTATTTTTTAAATATACAACTTTTTATCAATATTTAATCAATTTTTTATTTAAAATTTTTTAAATGTTTTAGATAAATGCACCAAAAATTGTGTTTATAAATAGGTTATTTAATAAATATTTAATTCAACTCAATTGTTAAAATTATAAAACGATAAGGAGTGCTTTACTAATGCATTACCTTATATGTATTTTTATAAATAAATGAATTAATAATTATAAAATCAATTATTACAATTACAAGCAGATAAAGAGTACTTTACTGACCGACTCCTGTATTAATTTCCATTTGTCCAATTTTTTGTTTGACTCGTTTCGATTTGGTTTGGTTTTGTTAGCCGGAAAATATTTGGCCACGCAGGTTTTTTGTCTTCGGTGCGTTGCTCATTAAACATTTTGGCCAAAAACTTAGTTGCGATCTGCATGCAAATGCCGCTGATTAGCTGGGGCGCCGAGTTGGCCATAAATCAATGGGCCGTCTTTGCTGCCACACGAGCCACAAGTGGAAAATGGAAACTGGAAACTGCAGACTGGCCCTGAGCGGAACCCAAAATATTAAGCTCGAAGCCAGCTGCAGAGGGTCTTCATACGGGGTCTTCGAGATGGTCTGGTCTGCCGTATAGTAGGGTCTATTCCCCGCCAGGTTCGGATCACGAATGCTCGCTCAACCTTGGCGCACAGTCAGGAAAGTCCGTCGAGGGTTGAGGGTTGTCCCTGCACTGCCACAAAATAGGGGGTACAATGGGGTAATTGATTACCAATGGTATTTTTCAATAAGATAGTTTGAAGATACAATAAAATACAATTTTTGGATAAAACATATAGTCACCAACGTTTCGAAATCATTTTAAATGTGATTCTGGGTGTCTAAAAGTATGCAACAAAATATTTTTAAATCATAACTAAAATGAGTTTATTCAAAAAGACAAATATTCTTTCTCCACTGCATACTTTTGGACACCATAAATTACATTTAAAAGTATTTTCAAAAGTCTAGTGATTTGTGTGGCACAGCCGGTTATTATGGTATTCAATTTTATTAAAATACCCATTTTCGCTCAGTGTGTGCAGGGGAAGTGTTAAGCTTGCCACAGATAGTGGAAAGAAGAGCCTGATTAATTATGAATTGAGTGTCTGAGCCGAGTTGCCTGCACTTGCACTTCTAAGTTTTTTTATTTTCTTATTTCACTTCTTGCACTTGCGGCTTTTTTCATATTTTTACGCTTGCAGAGTTCGCCTGCAGACTTCATATTGTTTATACATATACGTATATATTGTCTGTGCGAGCAGGGGGCAGTTGCCCAAAAAGGGGCGGGGCCGGGGTCAGGGGCGGGCCTGCAAAGGGGGAGGCATTCGAGCAAAAACTTTTGTCACGCCACTCAGTCCGGTCGAAAAAAGGAGCGGTTCGGGCGTCTGGGATTATTTAAACTGATAAATTAAATGTAGTTTACAGGTTTAACTTATAATAAACATTAAAAAAAAAATTGTTTTTATATTTTTTAGGATCTTTAGTCTAATTTAAAATATAAAAAAAAATGTAATGGTAAATTTAATTCGGTAATTTTCTCTAAGAAATCTTTAAAATAACAAGGGGTTATATGATTCCTTAACTCTAACATAGTTTAAGATGTGACACTGCCCTGTACAAAATAAAAAGAATATTTTACATATTGGAATTTAACCCTTGATCCGCTCCTGTCCTCTTTCTGCACTTGCCACTTCACTTGCAACATGCACTAATGCTCAGCGGCACGTCCCAGTGTCTTTATCATATAAACGGTGCGATTTAAATTAATAATTAAAGCGGGCTTGTGGTTGTGCTCCCCGCTCCTTCGTCTTCCGTCTGGGGTCTTCAGTGCCTGGTCTTTGGACTTGGAACTTCGTACTTTGGGCCATCTGCCGCCGGCAGGTGGATGCGAGTGGATTAAGCTGCCCACCCTTGATGCCATAAATCAACGGGGACATTGGGCCCATGCTCAGTGCCCAGTGCTCAGCCAGATGAGAAGTTGTCCGGCGTGGTTCATCGCATCTAAGTGAATCCATTACAAGCACTGTCCAAAGTGCAGAACTAAAAGCTGGTCGTAGAATTTAACTAATCCGACACTTTAGGCGATCTTCTTTGGATGACCAATGAACGCTTATGGCTCAATTCTAAGATATTATGCATTTTTCCCTATTTGTAAGTTAGCATCTTACAGTTATTTGAACATAAAGTTCACTCACTTTGTACTTTTAACGCCCAAATACTTTGGCCATCCGAATCAATCTTATTTAAAAGTTTTTAATTTTTGTAAGCCCATTTGAACCATCTTTAAGTATCCAAAGGAGAAAAAGCTTAAATCTTGACCAATAAAACTCCAACTTTAAAATGGCAAACCATTAACAGTCTGCAGTTTATTTCATTGATCATTTTTAAGTATTTCGTGATTCCAAAAAAAAGAGACCCAAAAGTATACTTACTGAGTACAAAACTTGGCCAATATTGAACAGATAAAACAGTTTCTTAGCTTTAAAATTGCTGTATACTATTTTTTATTGGTAAATGGTATTAAACCTTAGGTTTCTGATGGTGTTAAAAAACGAAAGTCCCTCAGTTAGCCTCGCCCCTTCTGTCACAACTTCCATTGAAATGCTTCCAAAACGAGTTGATCAACACTAAATTAGCCGTTTTCGCAGTCGAACATCTAAAATCTGAGGAAAACTATGCCAGAGAGATAGTAATATCTGAAAAATCAGTGAAAATTGAAAAGATTGAAATGCTGCTGATGGACGCATTGTTCAACAGCCTGTTGGTGGTCAGTTCCGGCTATGCGATGTACACCCTCCAGCCCCTGGAAACGCCCTACGGTTATGCAACGGCGGCCTTGAGCCTGGTCCATGGCCTCTTGGGGGTGGTGCGGGCGGCGAGCAACGACGATGATGAGTGCAATCGGGTGCGATTGATAACGTCGGGGATCATGGAGATAGTACCGCTGCCGCTGACCAATATCGAGCTGTATCTGAAGTCGAGTAATCCCAGCTTGGCCCTGGCCCATGGCACTTTTGTGGTGCCACTGGTGTACGATTTGATGGCCAAGATGGGTGACAATGAGGACACGTCCACGGAGACCCTCAAGGAACTCACTCTGCTGGGCAACGTGGTATCCCTACTCTTTCTGGGCGTCAATCAGTCCAGCAATCTTTACGGCGGCATGGCGGCCATCGCCTTTGGAGCCCGCTACGGATCCGTAATCCTCGACTATTATTGGGAGGGTCTTGGGGTCGATTTCACCCTGCTGGCCCACTCCATGTTCGTCGTCCTGATGACCATGACCCTGTCGGCCAAATTATGAGGGATCGACGAGGATAACCCCAAGCCATCCAAAATCCAAGGCCAGCGGTTCGGTTCGTTGGCTCCCAGCTCAATAAACTTGCAATTAATGTTGGCAAATTAAAATGCAAAAATAAACATTAATTGTTTTGTCACACTCGCAGCACGACCAAAAAAAAAGAAGAGTTAAGTGTCTTCATCTCTTTTGTCTTCCCCTTTGCCTCGAATCCAAATCTTCATCATCCAGAGGTCCAGAGTTCCCGGGAGATCCAGCTGGGGATAACATTTTAGCTTCAATTTACAGCGTCAGCGGCGAGGAATTGTTGCCAAATGAGCTGGGTTCCAATAAAAATACATACAAATACTGGATAAAATGCTTGATTTAAGATAGTCAAAGTACCGAAAAATTCAATTAAACTCATAAATTCAAAAATATATGTTTGTTTTTTAAAGGACTTAATCTTTTAAGATATTGAAACATTTATAGATCAACTTCATTTTAAGAAAAGTATTTAAAGATATTTATTTTCTAAAAAAATAATTACATTTAGATTATGGAAAATCACTAAAAAATACTCAAAAATTGGTAAATTGGTTTAGGATAGTCAAGGTACCGAAATATTTAATCACAAAAAGATTTTAAAATGTTAAATGATTTTTAAAATTTGGCAAAATTCAGAGACCTTTTCAAAAATGATGGGAATGGGTACGAAAAATGTTGTAACCGGGAATGCTGTTCCTTTTAAAATAAAATAACTTTAAAAATTAGACATAAAGTGTCAAAAGCCCATTGTGACTAGAAAATCGCGATAAATTCTATGAATAAGTTCAGGAGCGGATCAAGGACAACGCGGGGAAAATGTGTCCCAATTTTGGGCGCCCGGGAGGCGTGAATCTCGGTGGCGGACTGCTAATGAAACGGCGCCATTAAAACGACCAGCAAATGTGCGGAAAAGAGCCGCGAACACGGCGGATGGGTAATAATTTATGCATTTTAATTAATTGCCAGTTGTGGGACCCCGTCGCCGGGTTTTTATGATGGTTTTGAGAGAGCGCAGATCGCAGATCGGAGATGGGATCGTAAAACCCCCTTTGAGGCGCCCCCCCTTGGGGCTAATCATGTCGTCATTTGCATTTCACGGGGATTAAGGGGATACCGGGGAAATCGGGGAACTATGCGGATGCTCGGCACAACAGTCAAATTCATTTGTGCAGTTAAAAGACGATCCATTTATTTTATGAATCAAAGCTGGGCGCATCGAAAAAGTGAAAGAGGAAATATCGCAGATAATGTCAAGGAAATACAGTATTGCCTTTAATTTGTTAGGTTTTCTATAAATATTAAACGAATTTATTAAAATATTACATTTAAAAAAATAAAATAATAATACAAATTATTTAATAGGAAAAGGACGGTTCTAAACGGTAAAATTAAATGTCTGAAAATATACCATGGGCCTACATTACGTATACTTATTTTATTTATATTTATACATATTTATTAATAATTCAACCAAAATTAACCAAATTATTTTTGTGCTGCATGTACAGTAACTAGACATTAAAAATTTTTCGTTTAAATTATAACAAATTTAAGCATTTTATTTAGGAAGGCATATTGAAAGTAGTATTATTATTATACTAGCTATAAATTATAAACTCCAGCTTGTTGCCCTAGAAATTCTTATAAATAAAATCAATTTTAATATAATTTGTACCGTTTCAACTGAGAGCAAAATAAATAAATGGTAGATCCTGATACATATGTAACATTTTTTAACTGACAAGAATGCGAAGCAGCACGGCGTAGATACATTTGTGTCTGCCTCAAGGGAATTCCACTCTATCGATTGAGCCCTGTATCTAGACGGTTGTAAACGTTAAAACATTTCAAAAATGTTAAAAAAAAAAATCAAACTAAAAATCAACAGCGAGAAGCAGCGAAACAAAACAGAAACCGCAAAAAGGAAGCGGCCTAAAAAACCAAATAAAAAAGCGCGCGCTGGAAATTGCACGCCGAATGCGCCTGCGCAGCGATTTTAGCAAGTTCAAAAACCTGCAGTGACTCAGTCGGCTAAAAAAGCCGGCCGGCATTGGCGCAGTCTCCGCTTTTTTTATTCCTCTTATTTTCTTATTTTATTTTTGCATTTTTTCCGCTGTTGCCGGCGCTGCCAGCTTTTGCTCTTTTTCTGTTGTCGTCTTGGCGAGTTTATTAAAAAAAAATAAAACCGATCGGCAGACAGCGGCGTCGTTAAGCAAAAAGAATAATACAAAATAAAATAAAGTAAAAAAAACGATGCATGCAAAATGAATGCGGACATTGGAGAGACGAAAAGAGTGCGAATACTGCTAATGAATGCGAAATGGAACACAGAGACCACAAATGCAAATTTTACAAAAGCCCAGCCACGCACTTTAGATGCTCTTTAAAAAATAGAAAAAATTAAAGTTTATTTCCATCCGGCCTTAATATAAATTAAATTTTTATGAGCCTAAAAAGAAAATGTAAAGAGTTTGTATCTATAAATACAATATAGATATACATACATTTTTAAATCGAATTTAGTTTTAAAAAAAATTTTGAAAATGTAAGACAAATACTTATGAAATTAAACATAATTAGGATAATAAAATGCCTTTTTTTTAAACGAAAATATAATCTATAATAATATAATAATAATATTATAATTGCTAAATTTTGTTTTAAAGGACACTTTATCAGATGAAAGTGAATGTGAACCTTCACCAACTGATCCGTATATTGGATAAACCCCAATTTTCCCTATCGTAGTCGCCATATCTTTAATGAGTGCCCGCCAATGTGTTCAAAAAGAAACGGTCAAAATTCGAGGCGACGCCAACGCAACCGGCATCTTTCGATATATGGTACATATAGCCATATAGTACATAAATCTATATATGCTCGATCGCATCTGTATTGCATGTTTGGCGACGGCGCGAAATTCAAAAAAGCTGCAAAGCTGACGCTGCTGCGCCTGCGCATTGTTGTTGGACGTGATTTGTTTACGAGTCTTAACAAACTGTGTACACAAAATGTTTTAAATTACCACGAAAGGCGTCGTCCGTTCAAATATTGTGCGCACACACAAAAACGCGGCTCAGAAATCACAGCTTGCCATCTATTTGCATTGGCAAAATCAATAATTGCGAAATGATCGAAGTTGCACTGAGCGAAAAAATTAAATAGTTATTACAACATTTCTAAGCATTGGGGATTCTAATATTTAAAAAATTGATACATTGAAAAATTTCATTTTTTTAAATCATGAAAATGTTAAAAATGAGAAAATGAGAAAGAATGATAACTAAAAAATTCTAAGCCTTATGGATTTTAACAATATAACATTGAACTCAAGAAAAAATTGCAATTTTCTTTTAAGCTTAAAAACGTTGACTACAAAACAAGAATGCATTTTAGCTAAAAATATATGATCTATGTTAGAATAAATCAGAAAGACTTCTAAATAGTATGGGATTTGTTATAAAATATTATTTTTTTATGTGAACCTTACTCACTTATATGAACCTTAAATTTTTTTTAATAAACACCTTTGAAAATTCCTTAATATGTACTTAAGAAACTTAAGTTCGTTTAATATTTTCTCGCAGTGTTTAAAACCCGTTACAGCCGCAGTGACTCAAACACACACACATTCAGATATTCCCGCCGGCGTGGGAGAGACCAAAAACTAGAGCTGCATTCGTATGAATGATGTGTACGATATAATACTATACAAGGGTGGTCAAAAGTATTTTCACAAAAAAAAAGTTAAATATATTCATAATTTGAACTTACATCTTGTTAACTTTGGCATCAATGGAAAGGTAATTTAAATGCCGTTTGAATGATACAATACATTTCTTAACACATTCAGTACTTATTGAAAAGGACGAATTTGTGTGAAAATGTCCTTTTTGAACTTTTTTCCTCGACTTGAAAACTTAAATTTTTTGATGCAAAAAGTTTCTTCAAACAAAAATAATAGTAACTGCAAAAAGAATTTTTCAAAAATCATTTTGCTTACATTTTTTATGATTTTTTGAAAATGCTTAGAAACATGCATTTTAGCCATATTTTTCTCTTTTTCATACAAATTTTTTCCGACAGTGTCACCTTTAAAAAAACATAAAAAATATAAGGAAAATGATTTTTGAAAAATTCTTTTTGCAGTTACTATTATTTTTGTTTTAAGAAACTTTTTGCATCAAAAAATTTAAGTTTTCAAGTCGAGGAAAAAAGTTCAAAAAGGACATTTTCACACAAATTCGTCCTTTTCAATAAGTACTGAATGTGTTAAGAAATGTATTGTATCATTCAAACGGCATTTAAATTACCTTTCCATTGATGCCAAAGTTAACAAGATGTAAGTTCAAATTATGAATATATTTAACTTTTTTTTTGTGAAAATACTTTTGACCACCCTTGTATGTATACAAGAATACGAGTGAATCACTCGATTCGCAGAACTACGAAATGCAGCTAAATTGATTGTCAGATCACGATGCCGGCAAACTGGCAATTGCAAGTGAATGGGCCACTATGTATCTATATAGTGCCGATATGGGGCTGTGTGCAACGGTTTTCGGGGGATTACTTTAGGTGATTGTGAATGGAATGGCAATGCGGTGAATGAGTCCAATTGTGGGTCAACTAGCTTGACCGATTCGATGCGGTATTTCTGGGCCGCGGATCGGTTGTATAGTCTCGATCTCGATAATGGCCATGAATCATTCACTAAACTGTGCTGTTCATTAATAAGCTACATCATAATTTTATTTGTGGCCATTTTAATGATCCTAACCCTTTTTTTCTCAAAAAAGATTTGCTGAAAGCTCACTCTAACGTAAGAATTGTGGACTAATTTCTAGTTCAGTGCCCCATAAAGCTTGTGGCTTAATTCTTAAATATTTTGCATTTAAGTTTATTTTTTTAATATTGGGTACAATTTTGTAAGTTTTATATGAATTCCCGAAAGGTGACCCAAAAACTGTCTTTCAAAGTCCATAACTCTATCCATTTTAGACTGATTTCAAAGTGCCATACCTCTAGAAAATTATAGTTTATATTTGAATTAATTTTCAATCAAATGTTTGCTCAACAAATTTGGGTTTGACCGTTACAATAATAATCTCCATGAAAACAAAAGATTAAGAATTCAGCTATTTACAAACAGGAAGAGGCTTGCTATTACATTATATGCTAATATTCAACGGCATAGAACTATGAATCAGAGAATTTTTCTAAAACGGATTCGCTCGAATTGTTGGCTGGGCTGAATAAACAACAACGCGAAATGGTTCTAAGAAATTCCAATCGGCTTGTTACACAGCGACGGTGAATCACATTTTTCTCGAGATCTCTGGATCTTTGGACCCCAGAAACCAGATACTCGATAGCTTTTTGGTCCTTGAAAACCGATGTCGATTCCCAAATCGAAAAAACAAAGGCGCTGAGCAAAATGCACTGCCAATTAGCAGATGAGTTAGGTCCGGGCAATAAGAACTTGTTAATTGCGATCTCTACTTTGACTCCGGTTGGCAAACATTTCCGTAGCTCATTATGAGGGGCCCGTTAACGAGGGAACACTGTGCCTGGCAAACTAGGAAGTTAAGCAAACTGACACCGAAAAACTTGTTGCTAATTTAGTGCAAATCATTTGCATTGATTAAACTTAATTCATATCTGAATGCCTATTTGAATCGGCCGCTCAAAAAAGTTTTCTCAAATGTCCACTTAAAAAGACTGGATCTCTAAACTGGGTAAACATAGAGAAAATCTGTTATTTTCAAGATTTGGTTTTAAAATTTTTTCGTTTTAAATATAAAAACATTTTTGATTAATCAAAACATTATAACCGATAAAAAATTATATATACAATTTTTATGAATAATAATAATAACATCTATTTACTCCCAAAAAGTTTAAAATCATGCAACTTTATTCATTCATTATCATTTATAATTGTCTTGCTAGATAAAAAATATTTTTACATCTTAATCGAAATAGATTCTAAGCCAAATCTTAGTCATTTAAAAAGATGTCTAAAATTCTGGTATATCAATAATAATTATATACTAGATATATACCACATTATAATTAAACTATATATAATAGATTTTATGTTTTTTTGAATATTAATAAATGTATATGATTCTAAATGCATTTAAACATTGCCTTTAAACTAAATATGAAATACAAGAACTTTAAAAATAATTTTAAAGCATTTTTTAACAGAGGATATACTACATGGTTTAATTCCCATAAAGTCTGCAGTATTTCTCTGGGTGTACGTATTTCTTTTTTGACAATCGGCGATGGGCATGACGTCATGATTATAGGGGATTTGGGATGGGCCCTGCACCTGTCGCCAAGTTGGCTTAAACTTGAAAGTCGGTTCGTCATTAGTTGGCCACAGATAGCAAACGAGTTTTATGGTTTTATAGTTTTATGAGATATATCCAGTTTTGTTTAGTCTCTTTTTTTTTGGTCACATCTTCTTGCTTGCATATTCATCGGCGGCTGTGTGTGTATATAATTATAATAATAATCGTTATGGTTATGCATTAATTAAATTAGTTATCTCGCCACGATTGTCACATTAAGAATGCTGACCCGACTTTGGTTGGATCTGCTGGGATTAGGTTTAGGTTTCTCTTCGACAGACGAGCCTCTCAAACGTTTTTATTAGCATATGTGCTGCATTTATGTATTTAAATTTGTTGGATGGACATTTGCTTATTTACAGATAAAATCTTAATTTTTGGCTGTCATCTAGAGGAGCCATAAAATATGCTAGGCCATAAAATGTCCATACTTCTTAGATTTGTGTATTTTTTTAAAATTATTTCAAGAACTATGTATATCTTATTATATCTTGCTATAATATTGACAAATTCCAAAATGAAGACCTAAAAAGGCCTCTCATTTATTTACAGATGTCTTAAATAGTATCAGATTTTAAGTATCCCAAATCTACCCGAAAATTCTCCTATATTTCGCCGAGTATTTCGCAATATTTTTTTTTTTAGCTCTGGACGGCACTATATATGGCAAGTGACGATGCTTTCGAGCGATTTTCTGTCGCTAGGCATTACACAAATGTCGTCTGACACATTTTCCACTCGCCGGCACTTAGAGAGAAACGAACGTGAAAAGCGGAAAAGCGCGCCAGGGAAAAAGGGAGGGGGAAAACATTTGAAAAGCATTTACAGTTGTCAGTTTTGTGGGTCGCGGGTATAGTATAGAGTAATACAGAATATGCGAAATAATATAGAATAATATGCGTCTCAATGCCGGGCCTGTGAACCACTCTTTTCGGCGATCCCAATCAAAGTTCGTGGCTGAAATTCAAAACCCAAAGAACCGAAATCATCCTAAAAAAGCCAAGACAAAGGATGGCTTTTTACCTGTAGAGCCCAGTAGTTGAAGTGCTACTCAAAAGGACAAACTTTCATACAGGAGGCAAACAATAATCAAAGCATAATGAATGGCCCGGGAAACAAAAAGATTCAGATTCGGCGAAAAAGGTGGTTGAACCCCCTTTTCTTTTCATCCTTCTTACAGGAGAAGCTTGTCCTTGTAGCATCGAGTAGGTAACCGAAATTTGGAAGCCCCGAAGTAAGTTATATCAAAAAGTACAGTCCCACCAAAGGCTTTGAGATCGGATACCACTTGACGAAGTGACGCGGCAAATATATTCCCCGGTAGCCATTAATTTGTCTTTGGCTGGAAGTTTATAAACTTATATTTCTAAATTAAGTCTATCAGGAGATTAGTCGAGTGTCGAGTGCCTATCACATTCCAAGAATGAGAAGCGTTTCTTGTAGTTTTCACGTTTATCACACAGTATTTGATTGATAGAGTGAGGGTTCCCTAAGTCGAATTTTAAAATCATGTTAAGCAATTTTATAAAATTACTTACATTTTCCATTTAGTTTAGTTCATAATATCATCTTAATAGAGAATAATTAAATATAGAGAAAAAAAGTGGAATAGTTCTAAAGAATTTAACAATGTTGCATACATTTTGAATTTAAATATATAATATATTTCAATATTAGTTCAGTTGACAATTTCGACTGAATAAAAAAAAAATTCGGTATATATTGGTGTACAAATACTAGATAAGATTAAGTGCTACCTTATTGAATGCCCACTGTAGTTGCAATACAAACCTCAACTGACCACTTATTTTCGAGGGGCCGGAGAAGGACTTATCGCTCCCGTCGATCAGAAGTGTAAATATTACCCAGACAAACTCGGAGGGTGGCAGCCAATACTTATGGTAATGGTCATAAAATATATATATGAAATTAAATTTTTAATAGTTGACGTCGTTTATCAGTGAGTTGCCCCGAAAATGAAATACAAATATTTTCTTATTTACAGCCCGAATCGTTGAATGAAATCGGGGAAGATAGCACCGGTATTTTTCGTTGCATTTTGGTGATACAACACTTTGTTTGTCTAGCTAGGTAATCATTAAGTAGACCTATGACCAAATATGAGTATATCTAGATTAAGTAACCAATTGCGATTTTGTAAGTTTAATAACAAATAGTCGTAAAATCGTATTCATATATTAAGTAAGGCTATATCGGTATTTCTGATTGGTAGACATCTGATATTTTTCCCCTGTTAAACATAAAAACACACCCATACATTTTCCATTGCATTAAATGACGCAATCCCACTCCAAATGCTAATGACCGTCTTTAGTATGGGTCGCGGAATCGAAGAGAATTTTTATTACCCTAGATGGTTGGAAAAGAACGTGCTGAATCAGGAATTCAATGGGTGACCGTGGGGCCCAAGAAGTGATCGCAAAACCCATTAAGCGTCGAAAAAAGGGGGCTATGATCAGGTGTAAATATGTTGAGGTGCGTGCGGACAACTCGTTTTCGATTTGTCAATTTTTATGTTTCACAGTTACGTGTCTGAGTTTCGTGAGCAGAAACCCTTCGGTTTTTTTTAGTTTTATTTTTTTGTAAAACCAGATCGTCGGCGGCCCTAGAATCTCGACCTTTTGATAATTCAACGCCCTGATTTTCGGCGGGTTGACTATAATAATGTGTAGACAACGAAAAACGCGTCTTATTGCGACGCCATAAATGTAATTGTAATTGTTTGTACTTTTAGAGGTTGTTCCTTTCGGCAACAAAAGTTTTTAACCCTCCCCACATTTGATTACCACTTTTATTTGGGTTACAACGCAAATGCAGGAGCCAGACATAATTGTTAATTTCAGTTTGAATACAGTTTAATTGATGCGCATAATTGACCCTTGTCAGGGGGCAGACATGTCGCAGCCTGTTGCTGGTCCTTAAGAACCCTCTCTTTAAGAAGGGTGCCACGAACCACCCCTAGTTGAACACACATCTGCGATGAAAATTATAGAGGCAGAGTAATGTATTGAAAAGCGAAAATAAATATTTTCAAAGCTATTTCAAACAGCTTATGTAAAATTGTTAAAACTCTCTTTTAAAAGTCATTTAAAAAATATTTTAAAAAACCTGTGCTTTATATTTCAAAAAGGAAATGTTGTTGATGTCATTTATTATTGATATATATTTATTTGTGTTTTCTTTTTATTACCTTTTTATATGCCTGATTACTGCTATTAATTTGGACACCATAGTATGCAAGTATTTATCCTAGGGGTTTTCCGTTCGCGTGATGTTCGCAAATATCCTGGTTCCGAGGACCTCCCCTAAGTGGCATCTTGAGTTTATTGTACTTTTTGGTCCTGCAGATTCTCACTCAAGTTGAAAAACCACGGTTATCTCGACATTTCGATCACTAAGACCCATATCCAGTCAAGAGCCAGAGAATGAAGCATGTAAATATTTGAAGAAGGAAAATGCAAATAAATAAATAGTACAAAAAATGAGCAAAGTATTTTTTATTCTTGAATTCTGTGATGGCTAGTTATGGCTTAATATTTATTTTTGTATTCTTGTGGGAAGAGCTCTTTGAATGTACGTTCTCATTAGATATGCAATTTTGTAAACTCCCACTTAATCTAATTAAAACCAGCTTACATTTCAATGAAAGTATCTTTCTAATAGAACTAAGCCGCTTATCTTGCAATTATCATGACAAAATGAGTGACTTACTTTACGGATTTTCAATGGCGAAATGCACCCACACAGCACGACATTCATATCCATAAGCACCCACACATTTGCCCACTTGGGACCTTGGACACCCACTGGGATGACGTCCTTGGCTCCTGCATGCGTTCCTCTCTTACTCTCTCCGATGCTCTCTCTTTTTCTACACTTAAAACAATTGCTTGCTTTTTATTTTTTTTTTAAGTATTTAAAGCATTGGTTTCACATTTATAAATAAATATTCTCCATATTTAAGCTGCAAAATATTTTGTATCTTAAAATAAACCCGTCATTTGTTAGATACCAATCTTATCTATCTATCTTCATTTTAATTATTTAATTTATTCATATAATGCTTATAAGTGTTTTAGCTAATAATACATTAAAATTTGTTTAACTAAGTTGGTATAAATGCGCTAATGTATTTATTTTTATTAAAAATCTTTTCAAAAGAGTTCAAACTTGTATTTTGTATTGGCTTTCTGGCTTCGAAATTTTTGCATATTCTCATAACGTTGACCCCGTTTTTTCGCTCCGTGCATTAACCCCCATCGAAGGCCTAATGCGAGAGAGCGAGACGGGGCGGGCTATTTATAGAACCGCAGGCCTGAGCTGCGCTCCATCTCTCTCCCTCTCCCAGATGCGCCGATTTTCGGTTGCCTGGGAATTTGCAGCACTGCATATATCTGGTTCTATGGTGTAATGGTTAGCACTCTGGACTTTGAATCCAGCGATCCGAGTTCAAATCTCGGTAGAACCTGCGCCGATTAATATATTTTTTTACGCCTGGGATTTCATTTTTTTTTTTCCTATTTCCATTTAACTGAGGGTCGCTTATCGGATGGCAAATGATTGACAGCGGTTTGGTCTCTCGGCTCACAAACGGTGATGATATTTGACTATATAGCTGTGGAATCCCAAAAAGGGGGGAGTAGATTGGTCAATAGTCGGCACTTCATTGGTCATTATCTCGTTAATCAAGTCGACAAACTTGTCCGTCTATTTGCACAATTGCCATAGGCCAACCCCGGAACCATCTCATCTCCCTTTCCCCGAGCGATAGAAAACCCATTGAAATAATTCCAGCTCGACGTTTTTATTTTTTTTTTTTTTTGTGACTGCGGTGTGAATTTGATTTGTGTCACGTGATATGACAGGGGGCGAGATATGACATCTTTGTGAATGGTCATCGTGAGAGACTGGGAATCAAACGAAGTACGGAGTGTGTCGTCTATGCAGGGCATTAACCCAGCGGGAGACGATACTGGGTGGGGAGAGGTGAAAAAAGTATCATAGAATTATGGAAAAACCACTTAGGAATAATTAAATTTATATCTAACTCTATTGTAGAAATACAAAACTTTTTTGAATTGATTATATATGATATGATATAGTATTGCACCGGGAAATTAAATACATTTGTTTTTACATATTATATAAACAAGAAATCCCATAAATGAAAAAACTAATAAACCTTAAATTTGGAAATATTTTATAATAAGAAAAACATTTCTCTTTCAAAAATGTTTAAATACATAACAATTGTAATAAGTTTTTATCTTTAACACCTCATATGCATAGTTCAATTCTGAAATATCACTTTTTTATCTGAAGATGACCAATCTATTTTGTCTGAGAGCATCTAATCTTCGATATAGTTCGATTCAAGCTTCCTTTCGTGTTTGCTTGTCAAACAATAACTTTTTCCGTTCATTTTTTTCCTTTTGGTTTTGGCTCCATTTGGAAATCTGCGGTTCCGTAATAAATTTTGTTTCTGTGTTTCTTTTTTTTTTTTTGACCACACGCGCAAATGTTTGGGGCCTAAACTGTGCCGGCCTTCACTTGGGCTTTTTCTATTAATTTTTTTTTGTTGGTTTGCTGGCTAAGCGGCCCTTTAATGGTGGCTAACTCGACGCGCTTGGCAACAGAGGCCCATGAAGGGTTTTGCCAAAAAATAAAACGCAGTCTTAGAAATTAAACTGTAGAAACATAAAGAAATACGCAAAACCAAAACTGAAAAGTAAAAGTTGTCCGATTCTACAGATGGCCAAAAGCTAACACTCGGGCCGGAAATGTTAACACAAATTTTCACAAGCAATGGATGGATGGATGGATGTACGGCCAGATGGACGTGGGGCTTAGTTAAAAATATATATATATTTTATATTTACGGGGACTTGTCGCGGCTCAATTAGCGAAATGCCTACGAGCTGCTTTTGGCAGTCGGTTTTGGCCCACTGGACATGGACATGGATGGTGGTCGTTATGGATGTGCCACTTACTAAAAGTCAGCACACGTCCATTATCGAAGGAATATGATCAACTATGGCAATACCTTGTAGGCCCAGGCCCTGGAAATCCTGACCAAGTGATAATAATATAATCAAAATATTTAAGTGTACATGTTTTGACCATCCTTATGGATGGTTATTATTATTAATTCAATATATTTTATTTTATATTTGAAATTAATTTTCCAGAATTGTAGATAGCCCCAAATATCATTGCGAAGACACTTTTCTAATAACATAACCCACTGAATGGAGCCCACTACAGAATTACCTCGTGACTTAATATAATGCTACAGCTAGGCATACCCTTAACTGGTATCCCTCGACTGGATATCGGCCAGAAAAACTGGAACTGGAAAACTAACAAATGGACAGCAGAAGCCGGGGGCAGCATCCCCATTCCACATCCCAGACACTTGTTGGCCAGGCTTTTTTTGGGGTTTGTCTTGGCCTTCTTAAGAGACAATTGTTGCGCGTGTTTCCCCCCTTTGTCCATTTTGGCCCCCCTTCCCTTTCGGTGGCCAGTGGCGTCTGCCCGTTACAATGTCCATTCATTTATAACGAATTTCAACATTGAAATGTTTAAATTTGTTTTACCAGCCAGGAGGAACAGGCAGCCGGGCCTAAAACAAATCGTTCGTACATACATATGTCTCTTGCCTCATCTCCACTCATTCACACCAACTTAAATGGAAACAGCAGTGGAAAAAATAATAGTAGTAGCCAAATAAAGTTAAAAAATAAAAAATTAAAAGTTACAAAAAAATTGTATATAATAGTTTTTATAAATATATAAAAACAAAAACTAAAACAAGCCCTGCTTTTTACATCCTGTAAATATTTAAAACAAATGGCTTTAATATCTACCTTATTCTTAGCTTTAGCACTTTAGAAATATATTTTAAATGGGCTTAAAATTTAAGGTAAAATTCCTCTAGCAAACAACTGCTGCTTCCTTGACCTCTGCTGTACATATACTATATGAACTTATAGTCTTGTCGTCTGGCTGTCTGTCAGGGACGGGTATACTGATGTCCAAAAAACATTAGTTCGTAACTTAATTAATGTTTTTGTGTTAATTGCCGGCAGCAACAAAATTTTAGAAAAACTCGAAAATGTTCGACAAGACGAAAAAAAGTGGAAACAAAAAAAATTAAAACAAAATTTAAATGGAAACTAAACAGTAAACGGGGAGGGGAACTCTAGTGCGGACATGAATGAAGGCATCGGGAATTAAATTGTCAGCCCATCGAGGAACAAAACCATCCAACAACTGCCCAAACAAAGATAGAGATATCGATCGCAACACGACAAGAGATATTCCCAGAAAGGCCTACATGGCCCACTAAGTGACCCAAAATGACAAAGATGATCCAAACACGAAGATGGACTGCCCAGATAGGTATTTATGGGTGTTGTAGCTGGGGACGAGTTGGCAAAATTGATTCCTAAATAGATATTGTTAGGCGCTTTGATTTAAGACCCCACTTCCTGTGAAGAATATGGGGCCTAAGTTTTGGGGAGATTTCTTTTCTGTCACATTGATTAAATACTCCTCTTAAACACTTACCAGATTCGATAATTTTGTACTAATAAATCCCAAGTCATTAGCCATTTTATCTAGGGCACAGTAATTTACATAAAACTTTATTCGCAACTAATGATTTATACTCAGTTATAAAAAAAAGCATATTTATTAAAGACCAAACATAACTTTTTATGGTTAAATCAAAAAATATACTTAAAAATCTATTTTAAGCCTAATAAATATTCTGTAAAGCATTAACTTTTAAAATCAGCTTTATGCCAAATAAAAAAAACTACATCGGCCTTGAAAACGCCACGAATCAGAGTTTTTTGGTTTTGGGGCTACCGCAGGCACTTTGACACTTCTTCGGCGGACGTTTCAATTATATGGCCAAAAGCGCCAGACAAATTAACAGATGCATAATTCATAATGTGGCTGCTGCGTTAATTTCCAAAAAAGCGACTGGCGAATGGCACTACTCATGGATAATTTCGGAATTTCTGAATTTCGGTGGCTGACCGCAGTGGCGACGGCGCCAATTGTCCGCCCGATGGTCTCGCTTTTGGACATTGGTGTCATAATATTCGCAATGTACCAGATTTAATTTTTTTAGCTTTTTGGGCTTTTTCGTGGTCTAAAAACAGATATAGTGAGCGGGAGAGCGTTGATTAGAAGCGGCCAATTAGTAGATATATACAATATATATATACATGTACAAGTTGCTTTGGCGATGACTTTGCAATTCGGTTGAACTGCAGGCTGCCCACACAGTTGGTGAACTCGCAGAGAGTCATTGAACAACATGTAATAACATGGGATCGATGGGGTGATACCCAGTAATTTGTTTAAGACGGTAAAATTACTCGAGGAGCAAAATAGCAGCAGTCCATAGGGGTATACAATTTAAATCCAATTGGAAGTTTTAAAAATACTCATAAAGGTGTCTAAAAGTATGCAATAAAATATTATAAGTCGGAAAGTTTTAAGGATTCTTTCTCAAAAGACATAGATATTGTTATTGCATACTTTTAGACGCCATTAAAAACGATTTCAAAGCTCTGATGACTTCTGTGGTTTATGATATCTATATTTATTCAAAAATTGAAAGCAGTTATTACGAAATCCTCGGGGAAATCATACCATTTAAGTCACTTTAAAGCAAATTAAGCCCCAGGAGATACCAGGAGATACCTCTGATACCATCGCTTTGTTTTTTGGTATGACCCTAAATACCGATCTACCCATCGGAACGCGGGAAAGTACCCTATGCGAATATCGATTCAATGTCCAAAGTCTGACTAAGCCGGCCGGTGGCGTTGACGCTAACGATGACGCCATCTGGTGGGCAACTACGCTGTCACTGATTTTTCCTTGGCCCCCGTAACGCCCCCTTCTCAAGACCGCCCCTCCCGATACCATCCCCTCCCAAGACACTAAAAAGCTGCTTAAAGACATCGTTGTCGACGCATTTGGCCAACATCGTCTGCGTTTTTGGCCTCGGCCCGGTGTGCAGGTTTTTCCTTTTGGCCAGCCTCGTGAAAATGCATTAGCCGCAGCGTATGATTCATGCCCTGGCAGTCGCAGAAAAAAAAAAACAGCAAAAGAAAAATATAGGAAAAAAAAGACCAAGAAAATGCCAAGTGGAAGAGCCCCCGGCATATGGATTTTCCCATTGCCAGTGCATTTGGCCCCGATTCGCCGACCAGGCCCAAAATCCATGTTAATTCCTCAAGTGCTTTATTGTCTGGCCGGAGTTCAAGTGGATGTATCTACGGAATATCTGGGATGGCGACTAAAAATGGGATTGGCTGTGGCGCCATTCTGCAACATGCAGGCTATTTTATGGTGGTCAAATTTGCTTCAAATCATATCAAATACATTTAAACTAATAAACTAAATTTTGAGGCTTTGAATAATATAAGTTGGGAAATACAAAAATATATAAGGTGTCATAGAAATCCCTAGGTTTTCCAAAACACTTTTAATCGGAGGTTAAGGTTTCGTAGTTTAGAAATCAATCAGCAATCGATGTAATAAGGAAGCAACTACCAAATTCAAAACCCAAAGACACACAAATATAAAATAACTGTTCGATGCTTACGCAGTTAAATATAGACTCCACTTTCATAGTTCTGTGTTAATATAAAAATATCTCATCATGTTTTTTTGGGATTTAGATTTAAGTCAAAAATACTCCTTTTCTTTGCGGTATTTCATTCGTAGTTTGGCGTACAGCAAAAAGACTGATTGTTTTAAGCAGCTTTCTGGCTGTGCTAACAATCCCCATCACTTTAAAAAAAAATTTATAATTTGACCAATTTTCGCATTATTTTGCAAAAAAGGGCAAACATAAAATTGTTCCGGTTTGAATGCCAATCCGACCTTTACTCGGAATATGCCAGCGAAATCACTGGTTTTTAGGGCGGAAAACAAGGGTTACAAATCAAAAATGCCCATTTTTAGGACGTTCGTTATTGTATCAGCCAAATCAAAGAGTGCAGCCTAAGGAATGACTGTTCTGAATGACTGTTAGAAGTTTTAATTTTAAAATATATTGTTGCATACTTTAGACACCTATGTAAAATTAAAACAGTAGTGACCTCTGCACCCTTGAAACATTTATTGCAAATCATATAAATAATAATTTCTTTAATTAATATTGTTTGCTAAATAAAAATGTCAAGTTTTTCCCAAATACCATTTGGCATTCAAGCTTGTGTGAATTTCATTCAAGTGCGAATGTCTTCACGATTGTTTCGCTGGGTCTTTCGAGTGTTTTTGGAGTTTTTAACTGAAACGCTTTTCGCAGAAAAGGGCCTGAAATAGATTCGGACTTGATAATGCCCCTGCACGTAGCAGAAAACACGCTCCAACTTAAAAAAAAACCGGGCCTGTCCGAGTGTCCCGTGTTTCTATAATTCACGGGCAATTATAAAAACAACAAAAACCCGGTTTAGTTCGGCTCGCCGGCCTGGCAACAAGTTGAAAAATTAGAAACTAAACGTTCAGAAACTATCCGAATCCGAATCCGATGTCGATGTCGAAGTCGAAGTCGAAGTCTCGAGCTGAGGCTAATGTTCATTAGGCGACGCATGCGCAGGTAGGCCTACATTTAATGTAATTATCAATGATTAATGAATTGCTTGAGCAAACATTGTGCGAACGAACCGATACCTATGACTATATGGCTTTACCAAAACCGATACATTTTCGGCATAGATAAGCTGGCAGATACAGATACAGCGGCGAATCTGTGAACTAGGCCTAATGACCAACAAGAGCCGAAACAAACCCGAAAATCCACGAAGAAAAAACCTTCAGGTAGCACTTGGGACCTGCAATAAAATAAGGTAAAATAAAATCAAATCGAGCTGGGCGAGCTGAAATTAACACAAAATCCTAGAGACGAACCGCTCTGATTTCCCCAGCTACAATTAGCGACCTGGCACTTTTGCCATCGTCTCGATATTTCCCAGTAGATGTACTTGCTTCGTTTGTGCACTCAAAGAAAACCGAATGGAGGTTCAGTCTATGCAAACAAATATAAGTGTTTTAAAATGATCCTAGACTTGGAATGGAGGATAAATAGGTATTTCGAATGTGAATCTGAATTATTGCATTTACTTCTATCGTACCAGTCATTTTATTTAATAATTTAAAATATAGAATAAGCCCATAATATATAAGATCAGATACATTTTGTATAGTAAATACATTTTTATTTAATTTTAGCAAAGAATATAATTTTTTTTAACTTTTGCATGGCATTTCTTTGGGTGTAAGTAGATCGCTGGGGAGGAGTTGCCCGAATGGTCTGAAAAACACGCAACTAATGATTGGAAAACGATTTCTTCCGCGCAGTTGTGGCAGTCAATTAAGCGGCGTGTGAATATCGATACGTTAACCGGAGTGTCTGGCGTTCACGCCCCCAAACCGAAACCCAAACCCAAGCCAAAATCCAAAACCAAAATACAATCCCAAAGTCCAGACCCAAATCCCGAGCCAGAAGACCAACCTGGTGGCGTCATCCATCCATCTATATATCCAATTCCAACTGCGGGTACAAACAGCCGGCGGCCCTAGGCGAACAATCGTCTGCAATATATATATTTATTTATATATTTGGGAAAGCCAATGATGATTTGAATTTCAAATTGCCGGCAACACCTATTTATCTCCCCCTCTTCGCGACACGCGTTCATCTAAAAAGTTCGATTTGTCAAAGCCCCAACACGATTATTCATCATTAGGGTGGTCGAGGTCTCCTTCAAAAAATCGCCAATAAGTCTGCCAAAGGCCTAGGGGTTGCATAAATTAGAAATAAAATATTTTAACCAGCAACTAAGCGCAAAGAAACCTATTTTAGACTGCGAAAAATCTTTAAAAGTTAGTTAGTTAGTTAGAAGGAATATTATATATTATGACGTTAAACCTTATTTAACTCAGAATAGAAATGCATTTTTAAAAAATACATATTTTACATAACATAACAATGACATTATCTGCTAGCAACGAGAACCGCTTGAACTTCTGGACAAAATTACAATGGCCACAAAAGCGGGTATCAAAATTATAATTAAATTAAAAGAACGGAACGACAGCAGAAAAAAATGGCCTATTAAAAGTGCCACTTACAATTAACAAAGGGAATAGGAACTGCGTACTGGTTACTGGTTACTGGATTCTAAACACTCGTATGCTCAGCTGTTCGGAACCCAAAAAAGCTAAAAAAAAAAAAAAAAAAGACCGAAACCAAAAAGGCAAAAGAAACACAATCTTTCTGCGCAGTTACATAAATTTCTGTTGAGTAGATTGGCTTGCTTCATGAATGGTTCCTATGAATCGAAACGGGAATCCAGGGGATCGAGGGGTCTATCTAAGTTCTGTTTCGCTCTGGGGTCTCACAATCTGAAGTCTAACAATTGGTTGAGGCGACAAAGGTGTCATTGGCAGAATTCTTCACCTACTCACTTAAAAGTTGCTCAAATTACAAATATTGCAGGGATATATGTAAATGGTATAATGTATTTAAAATAATATTAAAATAAATGTATTTAAAAAATAAATGACCATTCTCATTTTGGTAAATTATTTTAATAGTTTATCAGCTTAAATAGGTAGGTTCTAAGGAAACATTATATTTATTCTAACTAATTGTCCTTATAAAGAAACTTTGTAGATTAAGTTCATAAACCATCCAAATTTTTGGGATATGTTTGTATTACACCCAAAAAGTAAATATAAATACATATATTTTTTTTAAAGTTGTACGTTGCCAAGCAATTTGATAAAACAGTTGATAAATGATCAATATTGATTTAATAAATGATGTATGCTGCAGAGTTCATAATGAGCTGGCTTTCGTCGGTTTTGTCGCCTGTGGCCAGAGACAAAGTGTGAATATGGAAAGAATGTGCGTGTTTGAGGTAGCCTAGCATTCGGAGGCAGTCGGCAAATACGCATAACAAACGCAATTAAATTTTATAAATATTTAAAACACCCATTTACATACTCGACCCACACACACGAGGATCGACTGAGGGGTTTTTGGGGATCTGGGAGCCCGGGGTGTTTGATAGTTGAATCGCTTGGGTTGGTTTTTTTTTTTTTTGGTGGATCGCTGGGGGTCTCGGGATCGGTTCGGATCGGAACGGATCGGATTGGATCGTATCGTCATGTGGCCACATGAACATGGCCAAAATCGAAAGGGGAAGTCGCACAAGCACTGTGCGTATAAAAGACTTTTTATTGCTTTTGAATTTAATTTTGTTTTATGCGATGTTTCGGTTTTCTGTTTTCTGCTGGAATGTGAGCCAACTTGATTTGTCAGGTTTACGCATATATATATATATATACCTATATAAAATCAAGGAGGGGGTCTAATCAAACGACAGCGGGTTGACAATGAAGGGCTCGGTTTTTGGGCTCGACTTTGGGCCTCGAGCTATGTTTCTCTCTTTTTTTTTATTATTTTGACTTAATTATTTATGTATTTATTATCGGCGACAAGCGAGCCCTAATACATAATTATATGGACAGATGTTGTGTGTTTGCTCATGTTTGTACACATTTCCAAATTGGTTTTTTTGTATTTTTTATTATTTTTGGCCCGAAGGAAATTGAAAGTTATTTGCGTTCAGAATTTAATTAGAGAGACTTCGTGCTGAAAACCACTTAAACTTGATTTGTGGCCGTGTGGATTAACCCACTTTGCCCAACCATTAGATCCAAACTTAATGACTTGGAATAGGCCATAGACAACAAGGGTTATCTGGCAAATCGAAAGATCAAGGAAAATACTCAAAGAAGAACTATTTAAATACACCTAGACATTTATAAATCAATGAATTAACTGAGAGCCACGAAAAACTCAAGTTTACAACGGCTTCCAATTTAATATCTTTCAAAAGGTTGACCTCTCATATATCAAATGCCTTACTTAAATACCCATTAATTTGTACAGCTTTACTAAGCAGGGCATTTCAAAAACTTTGTTTTAAGTTTACATAAAGATTGTAGAACTCTTTATACTTTATAGAGTATGGGTATACTCATAAAATAGAAGTAAATATTAATATCATAGTTTTTTTTTAAAAGTTTAAGGAGTATTTTGACCTTAGGCAGGATTGCTAACCCTCTCTGTTATTCCTGATTATTTATGAGGCACAATTCCTGCGCGAAATTTTCGGGCGAAAAAATGCCTGTCTTCAATGCAAAGTGCTCTCCATTCACAGAACTCCCAGGTTTTATTTTTATTGTGTTTTGTTTTTTCGGGACCCTTTGTGGTCTCAACCTGGTTTTCTTCATTTTTCTTATTTTTGCACAGCCCCAACGATCTTTTCTTAACGTCTTCGTATTACTTAGCAAATTAATAACCATAAAAATCTTAATGCCCAGCTCGCCGAAGAAACGAAATCTTTAGCTTGCCTGTTGAATTTCTTATGAAAAACGTTTCGCGAAGCTCACAGAAATCCAAAAGGAAAAAATCACAAAAAATACACAAGAGACAAGAAAAAGAAGAAATAAATAAAACTCAAGAGACAAAAAGCAAAAAAAAAAAAGATCAAAATAAATACAAGCTGAAGAAGAAGATTAACAGAAGTGCCGCCATTTAAATTTATTTACTTACGAGTGTGAACTTTATGCCCGTGGCGTTCGACTTCCCTTAACCCCTCGACTGCCCCCCTGCCGGCCATTCTTAACCCTTTTTTCCCGGGTGGGGAACGCCACCGTTGTCAATGCCAAAAAATGTGTGACGGTCGCCAGATCCCAAAACTCGATCTTAGTTCGCTTCCTGCCCCAAAAAAGAATTAAACAAAAAAAAACTAAGATGCTCGCAACCTTTTTCTGTTTCTCACATGATCTGCAAAATAATGCGGCCTAGGTAAATCTCATTATGGGGTTACCAAGAAATACTCTCCCCCCCCCCCTTTTTTTTTGGCAAACCCATAGAAACTTTCACTTTGTGAAAAATTAACACAAGAAAGGGCTAGGTCTCGTCATGTCGAGAGATTTTGGAATTGTGTAATATTAAAAAGAAACAAAATGTTTAATATATAATATGGTTTTTAAAAAATATGTTTCTAGGTATCTTTATCAGCATTAGGAATAAGTGAGTTCCGAAAATCCAATGCAAGTATCTTTAAGTTACTTACCCAATTCATGGGTTATATTTCTAAATATAAAACTTATTTAATTCGCCAAATGATTTTCATTTTCCTTACTGATCACTTAACAGGGTCTTAACTAATTACCAAGTCCTAAGATATAAGAGAACAAAGTTTTTTATTATAATCCCTAGTAGAACTAGAGTTCGTACAACACCAGAAATTAATATTATAATCTTTATAATTTCGTATATTACTTAGTTAAAAAATATTAGATCTCTTTACTTATAAAATACTAAGCAGAATATATTTCCGTTTAGTTCTTATAAATATTCCCTTTTTCAAAAAATAACCTTTAAAGTCAGTTACTCCTTTCCCACAATCTCCATTTTGATACGCTCCATTCACAATTTTTTATTTGGCGACTCGCCGCTAGCCCTCATCACCGTCTTCATGATTGTCGTCGGTTTCGTAATTTGATTCCAGTTAAAATGAAATGAAATCTTGTTGCCCTAAAAAGCAAAAGCCCCAAAAAAATAAAAGAATGAAGACAAAACGCAAAACTCCTCGCATATCTTTCTGGCGTTTCCTTTTGAACTTGAAGACGATGATGCCGCGGCTGGAGGCTTTTAAGCCCGATATTTTCGAGGACCGCCGACCCTTTTTCGATACTCTGCGAAAAGGGTTCGGTGGTTACGATACCATATGTGTCATAAAATCAGTTACTTATGTGGAATCCACATAATGAGCCCAGAATATTAATGGGTTACTTCGTTATTTAAAAAACCATATTACAATAAAGTAATATTGTAATATAAAAATAAAAATTTCACAATGGCTGGTAAAATTAGTTATAGATTTTATTTATAAATTTCAATAAAAAGAGTATTGAGTGCATCGTTTTCAGACAAGCCTCAAATTCTTTCCTGCTTTTTATCACGATTCGGTTTTTTTTTTGTGTGTTCTGGCCGGATTTTATGGGAATTGTGGCAACATTTCGCACATATATCTTGAAAGTAACTTCTTTTGGCCTACGCAAAATGCCAATTTTCCCCGGACAGCCCCCAGCACGCCAAAAAAAAACTCGTTTTCCAACCGCACGTGCTGCTGCTATGCGGTCAGTTAATAATATTTGAAATCTCTTTCCGCCCGACTCGTAGTTGGCATTTTATGCTCATAATTTATGCGACGCCTCAAACGATTCATTTGCATACGAAATGTTTGAAATGGCATTGATTTGACAACAGTCAGACGCGCAGACTCAGGTGGATCGAGTCTTCCCCAGAAGATTGAAGACTGTAGATTAAAGACTGAATATCCGAAGACCCCTTGGCAACAACAACTGGGTGAGCATATCGGGCGAAATCGCTGCGACAGGCATTCAAACACATCGACTAATTAATGAAATCTCAATCTAATCCGAGCGATCGAATTGAATTAAAGTTGTTGTATTTTCTCGGCACAAAACGCTATGAAAAAAGAGATGGCAGCGTGACACGATTGTGAGTTGGAACTCTTAATTATTCGCTGTTTTAAATGGTAAAGAAATGGTAATAGTTATAAAGATTTATAGAATTAAATGGGGCTTACGCATTATTATACGCATTTCTTCTGTGTAGAAAATGTACCTATATTTAAATTGTAAGAATAAACATTTCATTTTAAATGTATTTTAATAGTAATATAGTTTATTACAAATGGGGTTTAGATTAAGTTTTTTAATATCATTAACTGTTTGTGCAACGTAATTTATAGTTATAGAAACACCTTATAAAAATGCAAGACCATATTATATTATCTATTTAAATGTAAAACCATAAGTTTCCTATCAACGTTTAAAAATGACTTAACTTTTTGGGAACCCCTGTAATGGCTTCATTTGGAATCGTGCCCTGTAAAGTCACGAATACATAATATTTCGATTTGGATCGAATGTTCGACACCGCTAGAAATCGAGTTCAATGGAGTTGTGCCGACAGAAGAGCAAAAATCAAAAGCCCAACCTGTTGCGATGAATATGCTAAGCATATGCATTGAAATTCCTTAATTTGCCTAATAATCGACCCGTTAAGTTGGCCTGGCAACAGCTCAGATCAAATCGCTTTAAAATCGATCTGAAATCTGTTCGGTATTGAGATTCAGATCGAGAGCAGGGCGATAAAAAAACATACAATCAAGTGGCTAAAACAAGAATCGCATATCGCCTTAGACACGGTTGGCAATCAGGGAAATAATGCCTATTTCTCTGACATTTTTCGGGGGTGAGCAGCAATTCACAATTGCCAACTAATTGTTGGGCCTAAGTTCGTTTGGGCCGCAGCGAATTGCTTTTGGCCATATCTCTCTCTATTTTTTCGGAATTTTTGCTGGGCACCGAATCAAGTGACAATTGTTCCAAAGTTCGCAGTTGTAGTTTCTAGTCTTTGATTGATTAATTGCCCATTTGATTTGATTTTCAGCTATTTTTCGCCGCCTTTGACAATCGCCGAACTCTCTGATAAAGACTTTTGGCGACTCACAAGATGGCAAAAAAGAAATACATAAATACATATAAAAAATAAACATAATAGAGGCTGTGTAAAAGAAATACATAACAAAGATCGACAATTATTTCACTTTATTCGATTTGGGCACATGGGAAAATTATACTCGAGCAGAAATGTACGTGATTGCCATTTAAATATTGCTCAACATCAAATTTATGGACTGAAATTAGGCGATACAGTGCTATGAAATCACATTCACCATCAATTGCTTGCTTTAAATTAAGGTATACCTTAAGAAAGCCTAAAATATAATATGAAGCAATAGGTTTTAAATAATAATTGCTTGATTACTTAATTAATTCATACTTTATATAAACACCTCATTACATTGTTCAGGCCTACGAAATGTTATTATCAGTTCAGGTCGGTTAATAATTTAACAAATAAAATAGGCCACACATCGATGGGCATAAAGGTCACTTTAAATGCTGAAACTCAGGCTTTATCTTATAATTATAAGTAAGGTAATTAATGGTAGTTGAATGGATAAATGCGGGCTTCAATTTCTTATCAAAACACAGAAATTATAATATTAAGAGAACAAATTCATGAATACAATACACAGTATTATTTTTATAAAAACATTAAAAAGTTCATTAAATGGCCTTAAAATAATTTGTGTTTTCTTTGCATTATTCTCTAACCGCTAAAAATGTCGGCAAAAGCTGAATTGAATATTTCCCAAGTAATTTGAAAAATGTTAAACAACTTGGAGGACAAAAGTTATCGCTAGAAAATTCCAAATAATTTCGTAGGTAAGTCCCCAACAAACGAAAAAACTTTGAGTTGGGTTCACAGTTTGAGCTGGAAGTGATCACTCCACCTCCTCCACGTTCCCCAGTTTTTTAAAGGAAGGCGCAGAAAGTCCGTAAAAAATGAGAAATAAAGGGAATCCTATTAAGCAGGCAAAACGTAAGCGGAATTTTAAGTTCATTTGCCCAGCAGAGCGTGCCCCGACTTTCATATGATGATTCCTTTATTCTTTTTTGCGGGCTTAACTCTTTTACCCAGTTGGCTGCCGTTCTATTTCTTTGGCTCTTAGGCATTCAAACTTATCAAAACACACGAATAACTAATTTTAGCAATAATAATATTACCTTGCTGGTATAAAAAAGAAAAGAAAATTGGGAAAACAATTCAATTAACATAAAGAAGGAAGCAGAAAAGTAAGTACATTTTTTTAAATGATTATAATTATTAACATAAAAACGGAAAATGTAAGCTCATAAAATATTTTGACTATAATTGTATAATATTTGTATAACAGTTTTTTTTGTTATAAGAGTTTTCTTTTTTAACTTCAGCTCAAACTTGTTCTTGATCTAGAACCAAAAAAAAGGGAAGACTATTTAGCATCGGCAACTGAACCCGAAATTAAGTGCCAAAAAGCAGCAGCTTCAATGGCTCCATTAAAAGCCAGACTCTTATATCTGGCTGGGATCCATCGGTATCGGTATGGGTATCGGTATATACAAAAGTCGGAGGTTCGTCGCCAAGTGGAGGCAACAGGTTGCTGCAACTGCCACGCCCCCCTGGGGGCCTCCTTGAATTTCTGGAATCGTCGGGGATTTTAAATGCACGGCAGGAAGAGTTCCTTCACTTTGTATTCACAAATTAGACACAAGTTAAACATTTTTACGGTTTGTGAAGTGGAGCCGACGATGAGCGATGGACTCGTAGACACTGCCCTGTTGATGAGGATGATGATGTTGTTTTTGCAGGCCTCAAGAACCGATACACTGCGAACAAATTGCCCAAGTCCTCAAGCATTTTCAAAAAGCACATAAAAGTATCTGAAGCTCAAGCTCATTTTGACATTATTAAGACTAACGATTAATATCCTATTCTAAAACAATAAAAAAATATTTAGCAATAGTAAAAAATTAAATGATCACTTAATAGATATTTCTTAAACACAGTATTGAATGCATTCCTATCAATTGTAAATTAAAGTTTTATGAAAATTAAAAAATAATTTCCTTGCTTTTGGATGAGTGAACTGGTAAGTAGCCAGGTATTACATTACTTTTTAAATTAAAAGAAATTAATTAATTATGTTACGTTTTCTTGAGTGTACTTATTGAGTCCCTTTTCATTCCAGTGCATCACTCAAAATTTACTTACCATGTAAAGCATGACCGTGTGAAACGATGCCGCCATCGTCTGTCTCTGTTGCACCACCACCCCCCGCCCACCGTTGAAGCAAACCCCTCCCCAACCCCCTCGCTTCCGCGCCCCTGTCTGCTGTCCGAAGATCCTGGCAGCCCGGTCTGCCCCCCTAATTCATTACCACACATTGTACTTTTATGGAGATGGCATAAGTTCCTTGGTGCACCACCACCACAACCACTTTGCAGCCTTTTGGCCATGTCTGTGTCTGTCTGCCCCACCCAACGGGCACAGTGGTGCAAGGACGATTAAAAAAGGTAGGGGTTGCAAAAAGTTAAGTTAGTTAAGATCAATAGTTGATCACCTATTGTAAAAATATTTGTTGTTAACTTACTTTAAATAGTTTTATCCTAAAAACAAATATAATATCTCTCTTTAATTTCCTCTTACTTTTAAGACTTCCAAGTGTTTCCTGAAGAATTCGCGTTGCCACCAATAATGGTTTCCCGATTAGCGCGAATTTGCGACACTGTACACCCAAAATGTGTGAGTGTGTGTGAAAGCTGCATGGGCCAAAAAAGGGGGTGTTGGGCGGTGGGTGGGGCCAAGAAGAAGGAGGCTTCTTTTTGTCTCTCTTCCTCTCCCTTTATTATGTTGTTGTCTACTTGGAAGTCTGCACGCAATGCGTTGTGAGGGGGGGTGAGGGTGTGCAAAGCAGTGGCTTAGAGGGTTCATAAAGGGGGTCGAGGGGGAAACAGTTGGAGTCACTTTGGAACGATGCTAGCTGCTTAAAAGGATGAAGCCACTTTCAGCTACACAGTGAGCAAACACAAAAAAGAGATATACAAATTTGATTTTCCAAGAAGGTTATAAAAATTTTTTTTTACATATTTTTTCTTTTGTAAGAATGTTGTACACACATTTTCAATTTTATTAAAAGATTAGTACATATTTAGTGGATGCCAAAAATGCCAATTTTTAAGGAAAAATTATTTAAGCTTGTGACCTACGTAACAATTAAAATATTCAAAATTTCAAAAAAAAAAAAAAAAAAAAAAAAAAAATTGCTCGTTTGAATAAATTTTTTTTTATTATTTTTTAGATCTGTTAAGTTAGTTTACTTAACAATTGTGTTTACAAAATTCCAGGATTCCCATGTATGTGTATCTAGACTTAAGACTGCGTTTTTTCCAGTGCACACTCGCACACTGGGGAATGTGGCCCTCTCCCCCAGCCGCCAATATCACTCAATACCACCCGCCCCCGCGCCCTTTTATCTCTTTCATTTGTATGTAAACTGCTGCCTCCGACTATCTCCCTCTCTTTCTGGCCGTCTGGGCTCGGGTGTGTGCGTGTGTGTGTTGTGTGCTCTCTCTGTTGTTGTTGGTTCATTGCCCGCCAAAAATTTTTGAAGGCCAAAATAATATGAGATTTTTTTTGTTCGCTTCGCATTTTTTTGTTTTTTGTTTCTTTGCTTTCGGCTGCTGCTTCTTTTTCATTTTATTTCTCTTACTTCAGTCATTTCAGGTTTTCCCTTTCTGGCAAGATTTGCCCCCCACCAAAAACCAACAACAAAAAAAAAAAACTAAAACAAAAAAATAAATAAATAAAGAACAGCGAAAAACCAAACAGAAAAAAGTTTCACATACTTGAATGCTCCTCCCCCCCTCTCGCTCACTCCCACTTGCTGCCATCCCTTTCACTCCGCCCGTTCCACTTAGCCATTTACGCACTTTTTTGTGTTGACAAAAAAAATTGATTTTTTTCCTGGGAATTAGAGAAGCCCACAAGATTTCCGATCAATTAAACTTCAAGCTTGGTTTGGTTTTTCGAATCGGTTATTAGATTATGTTCAAAAGGATTAGGGTAATCAACAGGGTAAGGCCCTTTTTAATATTTTCAGCAGTCGTTGGGTGACTTAGAAAATTACTTTTAATTGGAGTTCATGAAATAGAATTTAATAATAAAATAAATTCGTGGTTATAGTTAGATAAAAAGATATAGATAAAAACATCAAATAAATCAAGAGAGATAATAGTAAATAGTTAAAAATAATAGGGGTTTCATTAAGATACTTTTGAAAATTATTAGAAAATAATATTAAGAACAACAAAAAGGGCATTACTCGTTTATTTTTAAAAGTTTCGTTCGCGAAGATTACTTTTAGAGTTAAAATTAACAGGCCTAGTTAATTTATCGAACTTGAATGATATAAAATAATATCAATATTTCTTTATCCTTTTTGAGACTTCCTGAGCTTAATTAGTTTGGCTTACTGTATATGCCAATATTTTTTAACCTCATCGTTGTGCTTTTTTTTCCAACTTCTTGTTATCTTTGTTGTTTTTGGGGGTTTCCAAGAAGACATCCCCCTCCGGTGATGAGGAATTTCTGGCTTAATTTTAGAGCGGCGGGAGAAGAATGGTTTCGCGATTCGGTTGGGTAGGGGGGACTACTTTTTGGGCACCAACCATTCAACCAACCAACCAAAGAACCACTTGAACAAAGCTTCGCGAAACCGAGTATCTCGCATTATATTTTTTTGTGTTCTCTCCAGAACTCGCGTTGTTGGCCAAAAAAAAAAAATAACAGAAACAAAAAAAAAGCTCGAGCACTTGAGAGATCTGTTAATAGAGCTGATAAACTGTTCGATACAATTTCGGGGCCCGAAATTCGAATTCGCCAGCGCGGTAACACGCTCCACGCAGTGTCAAGAAACTCTCGAGTATCTAATTATATGGTAATACCAACACACGATTGTACTGTGTACATATAAATTACTCTTATTACACACACAGAAAAAGAAAACGCTTACGCAATACGCGATATAAGTTAACCACCCGTCGATCTATTACGCCATCGCCTTCCGAATCGTTTAGTTTTCTGTATTTCCATTTTGATTTCCCGAAGAGCAACTAAAGGGGTTGATTAGTGGGCTAGTCAGGGGTCTTTCGGGCCACCAATATTTTCATATCTTGTATGCATGTACCATGTATGATCTCTTTGTCTTGGCTGCTAATGATGATCAATCATAAGTGATCTCATCCCAGAGGCCGGGTTCGTTCAGCTTTCATATTGCTCATTTCTTTTGCAAAAACGGTCTGGGCTGCAATTGAATTATTAATGACAATTTAGGAACTTACATTACCTTAAAGATCTTAACATATAAGATATAATATTAATATTATAATATTAATATTATTAATATAAATATTATATCTTTTATATTGCTGTATTAATATCAATATTATATCTTATATCTTAAGATGGAGGGGATTTTTTTTTTTGAATAAATTCTTGATCTCACATTTTTCGCATGGCAACCGATCAAAAATTTGATTAAGAATAGTTCCTCAGAATTTCCACGCAACACATAAGGTAAACCAACCTCAAATAACAAATTTCCCAATTATCTTTCAACACTTCATTAACACTGTTTGGAAATAGTTTTGGATCGGGTGAACTAATTTAAAATCAATTTGTGTGTTTTGAATAATTGGAAAAGTATTTTCGCTGGCATTCCATCAAAATTGAATAATCAAGCCAACAATAACCGAGGCGTTTATCTATGGGAACGTATCTCTATATCTGTATCCATGTATCTGTAGATGGCAAAGTGTCCGTATCTGAGCCTCGCCCATTTGTGAATATCATCAGATGCCATTTCTTTGCCCCCGGGCAATTCATTCATTCATAAATATGAGAAATCAACTTGTGACAATGCGTAGACACACACATGATGCCACATGATCCCATCATCATCATAATCATCGCTTACTACCGCACATACGCACACAGCCCCCTTTACCCGCCCATGGGCCTACTGTTGGGCCCCCAAAATGCCCCTGTTTCTATCGCCAAGTCTAAACGCAGCTTTTAAATTACGTAAATTGATCGCAACGGATCCGAACCTTATCAAGTCGGTGACTGAGAGGCAACTAGAGTGAAGGGGGCGCGTTGGGGCCCACAGACCCCCTTTAGCCCCCTCGATTCGTTTATTTTGATTTCCATTTTGAGGCCTCTTGGCAACCCAAGACAAACGGCGGCAACTTGTTTCTTTAGATGCCCTCCAGAAGGGGTAGTATGATATATCCGAGGCCCAGATAACAATTTATTTAGAACTACTACTTAAATAAGTAAACACTTCATATTTTCCAGTTTTAGTACTTATAATGTTATATAAGATAGAATATTAAATTTAGTGCATATATCATCCATAAATATATCATGAATTTTGGTTTCCAATACATATTTCTTCATTTATACATTGTTTAATGTTTTTTTATTGCTTAAAAAGCTTTTGTTTGCTTTAAATACTAATTATACTTTTTTCAGCCCTTAAACAATTTGTTATTTTTTTAAATTCAAATACCACATTACACAAACTATTATAAACATCATAATTTTTTAAAAAATGCAGCTTACTTCCCATTTATTTTATTATATTGTAGAAATACTTTTAAAAAATAAAAATCATTGAAATTCAAGTCAAAAATCTCTGTTTTAAGAAAGTGTAAGCCCAACTTCGTTGGATATATTTTTTTATGCCCTCTCCTGGAATGTATTTTTTTCGTTTTTCCGCTTATAATTTATATGCCGCTTATTTTGATTTGTTGTTTTGAAGCTTTTGTGTTTTGATTTCTTTTTCGGCACGCACACAATTGCGTGAATAGATCTGGTATTCTGGTACGAGTATTATTGTTTTGGTCCCCCATTCCGGGAGCAATTTCTTCTCTATTTTGATTACTGTTTTGACTTTACATGGCGTCGTACACCTGCCCAGTGTGGATACACCTATTTATTCTTGCTTTTCGGCAAGGCTTCTTCCTTTTTATTTTGCTTTCGGTGTTCTTTTGTCTTGCGTGTTGGGTCAATGGGACAATAAAACAAAAGCCAAAAAAAAATAAGAGAAGATACAACGAAAAACATCAAATAAAATGTACATAATTACACGAACAATGAATGGGTCGGGAGTTTTGGGTTTTGGAGTTGGTCTGGCTTTTTGGTTTTGGACTTGGATTCTTTTTATTTAGCCTCCGATTGCATGTGGGCTTCATTCATTCATTCACTCACTCACTCCGTCACTCACTCACTCATTCAGCTTTTGATCCATTCATTCATGATGTTCATGAGCAACAAGTTTCCAAGTTTCGTGCCACATGCACACGATCTCGAACCCGAATCACTCAACCTTAACCAACTCGAACTCGGTCTAACCCTTCGCACTCTCAATCTCAATAGGTCTAGACACAGAAAGAATAAGCCTTAGTTGAAAGGCGAAAATGTAAGCGTTAGAACTAAAGAAATATATGCACCAAACTAAATACTAAACTAAATAAATATACTCAACTTATTTGCAAGGGGTACAGATCGCCATTATATTTTTAAACATTTTCAAAATAAAATATATTAATAACCTGACATTTTTTTTAGTGCAGCGCTAGATATGACTGTTCTAGCCATAGTTGTGGGTGCTTTCGGTTAATTATAACAGCAGCAACAAAATTGGCCGAAGAAGAGGCCCAAATTTAACACCTACGCTGCCCGTGTCTCCGTTTCGACCTCTGTTTATGCGGATCATTAAGTTTGCCGACGCTCCTTATATGTGCCTTGGTTTCCCGAGTTTTGTCTGGCTTTTGTGTCTATTGGATCCCACACAGCTGAGGCTAAGATAATAGCAGCAAAACAGGTTCCATAAAATATGTTTACAAAATAATTAAGGAAGATTATAAATAGTTTCAAATCACTTTAACCGTAGAGGCTTAAAGAAATAAAAATGTTTCATATATCAATAATTAACAAAATAGTATTTTTTAAAAGCAGCATTAAAATATTTTTAAATTTTATTTAACTTCAAAGATATTAAGAAATTCAATTAGCATAAATATACACATATGTAAAGCTAGGCTTATTATTTTATAATTCAAATACTTTAATAGTTTTAAGTATGGGCATAGGTGTTCCGTTGACAAATTAAACTTGCAGACCTATAAAGGTGACCCCATTTGTACACTCATCTAGTAAATTTGATAGAGTGAATTGGTTTGGATTAAAAGAGGGAAAGGGATCACCATTTACTTTCCCACAGTGAAAGCTGTTGGCCAGTTTGAGGATCCACAGTAGTTGGTCGAGCCCCGGCCAATTTGTCAATTTAATCTGATTTAAGGCTATTCTATTTATACCCGTTACCCGTAGAGAAAATGGGTATATTGTTCTCGTTTAAAGTACGCAGCAGGTTGAAGGAAGCGATTTCGACCCTATACAATACATATGTTCTTGATTAGGACAAATATTTTAAAAAGTTATGAGCACATAAAGTACTCTGTAACAGAATCTTCATGTTCCTCGCACTTCCTTAAGCTGAGTACAGGGTATCTGATAGTCGAAAATTCCATGTTTATATATATTAGCTTTGTCTAACAGAACACTTTGTGGCTTCTATTTATTTTCTATTATTTACGCATGGAGTTTGGACTGCACAATAAAATACGATTCCTTCACTTCGATTCATTGATTCATTCATAAATCAAAGTAACAATTCAAATGCCTTATGCATTTTTCCCCCTTTCTTTTAATTGATTCGTACCCTAACATTTTGGGTTTCAAGGTATATCGCATTTTGCTATATGTTTCAGTATGATGTACAACAAAATCTTTACTGAAACTATTCTAAGGAAATTAGGAAAGATATAATATCTAATTCTTAAATTTTGTAAGTAATGATATATGATGGAAATGACTTTCCTAAGCCCTATCCAAATTTCCTTTATAAATTAGACTTTGTCTGCAATTGAGAAAATCTTGATTGATTAATATTGTGAAATTTATGTACATCTTTAACTATTTTCCTATGAAAATGACCTATAAAAACGGTGTTATGTTTACCAGGTATGTGATGGTCGAGAGATAATACCCTCGGTAACCCTTTCTCTTCCTGACTTTATGGATGGATTTCTGTTGCGAGGGATATATTAAAATGCGGCACACGTGACGTAGTTGCAGACATGGCCAAAAATTAAAATGCGTGGTCCAATCGTACGTACATTGGCCTTAACTTGCGACTGTGTTGTGTTGGCAAGTGTGCTTACCAGTGTGCGAGAGCCCACCTGAAATGGCCACAACTTGAGCCGCTTTTGGCCACAACTCGGCGGCTTTTTGGCCTTTCCGCTGCGCGTTTTATTTCATTTTTATTTGTATCTTTACTGTATGTAGCATGTAGTTGGTGCCAAATTGTTTGCCCCCACAAAATGTGGATGACAGCACCCACAGCAGCACCACCATATAGCCACCATTTAGCACCATCGCCGCAGACGCTCCCCAGAAAGTGGATGTGGGCGTTACCGAAAAGTCAAAACTACTGGCCCTCTGCATTTGACAACTCGATGGGATAAACTGCCAAAACAAAATCCATTTTAATTCAAATTGTTTCTCATTACATATTATTTATTTCCCCAAAAAGTAAGAACAATTTAGCGTAAGAACAAAGAGCCAAATACAACTTCCTTATCATATGCTCATTGTATAATACGGGAAACCATATATCAAGAGTTACGTAAACAAGAGAAGATGATAAAATCCAGGAAATTCACATATGTTGCCAAAAATTCTAAATTTTAATAAACTAATACATTACTGTTTTTTTAAATGAGTGAATACCTGGCAACAAATTGAAAGCAACCCTTTCGGGAGCTTCCACTTTCAAGGGTTTTTCCCGCTATCAACCTGTGCCACCTCAACTAATTCTGAATAGCGATTTACATAATCCCATCGACAGCCGACTACCGACCCCTGCTGATTTTTTATATTTTTAACACGTTTGGCAAATGCAAATTTCGGGGCTTAGAATTCCAGCAGCCAAGGAATGAAATTTTTTGTGGGCGGAAAACTAATTTGTATCGCTAGGAATACCAGAAATACCCAAAAGATTGCATAAGATCGATCTGCTGCCAGCTGGATCGGAAATCGGAAATGCCCGGTCCCATTATACAGCATGGACCAAAAAAATAAAACAATTGTTTTTAAGATAATTTGACAAAAACGATAGGAATATATGTATATATGAACACTTGCTAAAATATGTTTATCTTATTATACAAACAAATTAAAACCACAATATCACTAATCAAATAAATGCTTAAAATGCAAATATATTTAAATGTCGAACTAGTTTTTTCGCTAATGAAAAACCATTAGTGCAAACAATTTTTTCTATATTTACAAAATTTTTTAATACTTGTTTTATTATAAACAGGAATGAATATTTTATTATGCCGCTGACTTCTGCGAAACTTCTATGAATGGACAGGTAGTAACGAGTAAATTGCTGTAACTGACTTGAAAAATGGGAAGGGGCGTTTTCGATGGAATGTTGTTAACAAGTTACTGGCCAACTCACCTTGCCGACAGGTAAAAAGTTAATCTGAGAGACGGTTAAATTGGCATTTGACACATTTTTCAATAAGTTAACAGATCTGTGATCCCATGCCTAACTTAATTGCCTGCCAAAAAATGAAAACTATCCAGGTAATTGCACATCAGTCTAAAAAAAATACACATCACAGATAAATGGCCTTTTGACACAATTTCCAATGGTTAAATAATTAATCTAAATGTGTAACAACTTCCATAACATAGAAAAACTAAATTAAATAAATTGTATGATAAAGTATTTATGGCCTTTAACTAAATTAAACCCTTTAAAAAAATCACTGTCAAAGAATACCAATCTAATGGGTATTTGCCAATACCCATTGCATTCAATAGATTATGGCCTGTAATTATCTTTTAGTTTCCAATCCAGAGAAAGTTGTTCCATCGACCTTCTGCGGGTGATTAAAGTCTCTGATCTCCCATCGAACCAAATTGAATTTGGCAAATTAGTGGGCTCGGTTATCTATGGGTGATCTGGTTGGACCACTATCCCATTCTCACTCCCATTCCGAATCCGAATCCGATTCCGATGCCCATCCAAAGTCGAAGGTGAAAAGCTTTGAAATACTGGAATTGCTGCGCCATTGATTGCGTATCAGCTCTCTGCGACTTATCGCCAACTTGTAGTCGGCCAACTCAAGGCTATTGGCTATAGTTTTTAGCGTTTTTTTTCTGTTTTTATTATGTATTATTATTATTTTTGTTTCGCGGCGAAAGTGCGTCGCATTTTGTTTACCAACACACAGGTGAAAGAAAAAAAAATATTGCGAAATCCAGAACGAAACCAGAGTATTCATAGTGGAAAATTTGCAACAGAAACAACGCAGTTGGCGAATCGCTTCTTTGATATGGAGAATTTAGCAATTTGCGTTCTAGATTTGGCCAAAAAATTATTGGCAAGCATAGGCAAATCTATACGTTCATAAGATCTTAAAAATTTGCTTCCAACATTTTTTATAATTCACCACCATTTAGAAAATTATATCTATTTTTGAATAACCCCTAACTAGAAATTCACTTACCTGTTGACAATATTATGTCCCATTGTGCCACCTATAATTATCTTTACATTACCTGTACGACTCAATCAATTAGTGCAGTCAGAGTCGAACAAAAAACGATAAATAAAAAACAGAAGGAGGAGCAGGAAAGACACCTGTGACCAGTCAAATTATTCTAAAGAGTTTTTAATCTACGTGGGTATTGTTCGGTGGTTCAGTAGCTCAGTGGTTCAGTGCTTCGGGCCATCAAAAGGTGGCCAATTTCATGCGTTAATACCTACGCACTGGACACGCGCCGTTGGTTGGAAGTCAGAACATTAGAACATCAGAACAGAGAGCCACGGGCCACGCATATTGAACGACTTCCGCTTTATAACTGCCATCGGTTCGGATCCGGGGTGGAAGTGACTCTTTATATAAGTATGTCTGATTTGACGTCCGCCTAATTGCCAGGTTAGCCCACTGCATATATGACACTCTGGCTAATTGCCCGCCGGCCAAAACTTTGCTCTTGGCCGAAAGCCAACAGGTTGATTTATCAGCCAACTCAGCAAATGATCAGTAGCCGCAATCATTATATCTATGAATTAACATAACTCATCTTTATTGAAAAACGTGTATATTTAATAGAGAGAACTAAGTACAAATTTGAATAAGAATTGCACTTACATTTAAATATATTATCTGCAATGTGACCATAAGCAAGAAATGAATTGGACTACGTTTGGCTTGCATGGTCACACTGCACATCAGAAGACTTTGTTAAATATTAAAAACATGATGGTAAAAGTAAGATTTATTAATATAATAGCAATCGGATGATTGATTTTATATCCCCCTTTTAAAACTGTTTCCAATACTGAAAAAGCTTAAACAAACCACAATATTAAATCATCTGTCAGTGATTGAGTTGCCAAACTATGATAAATGCGTCGCATAATCGATTGTGTATGAAAGGTTCAATTTAAATGTAATAACAATTGCCTAATATGATCTACAATAAATGAACACAATTCGATCTCTGTACATCGATCCATTTATCACGGCTCCCCCATGCGTACACATACAATATAAATATCTATTTACAGCCCCAAATAGATGTATAGATTGTGTACATTGTTTCATCATTGCTGTCAGCTCCTCATCTAATTGGGCAACATGATTCGATTTGTTCGCTCGATTTGCCATACTCTTTCTAGAGGTATTTAATTTGGTGAAATTGAAGAGTTCACTTTATGCTATGCGTTTTATAGGTTTTTCAGCTAATTTGGAAAAAAAAGTACAACACTGTAATATTTCCCTTTGCACATAATATAGTCAAATCGAAATATATCCTCTATCGACAGTGGTTTTTACATAACGAAAATTACATTGAAAACTTTTAGAGTATAGAAGTCGTCTTTCTTCATTTTTATACATATATTTCACTTCTGTCTTTATTGTTTTTACAATTGTTTGGTTTTGTTTGCTTTTAATTCCACAATTATTGATTTATTTCAAGCCTATTAAACGTCGAATGGGTATATTTACCCATATATGTATGTATGACAAATAAATCAATACGTTTTATTTTAATTTAAGGGTCATCATTTTGGGGTAGCAACATTTTCTTTTGTCCTTCAATAAAGTTTGTAAAATAATACTTTCAATTCTAATAAAATGATTAATATCCAAATACAGTCGACTTCGACAATACTTGTGTGTACTTACTTGTCTGATACCCTTTTGACGTCTTTGTCTTGTAATGCGACATTTTGTCAGTGTCATGCGGAATAATTGCTGTCGGATCTCTCGAATACTAAAACAAATCTCCAGGTTCTGAGTAGCACTACCCTATCCCCCTTTGATAGCCGCCCTTGTCTCTTTTCCTACCTGAAGAAATACCATTGTGATTGCTGGACTCTAAAATTCTCTGTGTGTGGTTATCATGGGGGCAATGAATCAATGGCAAACTACGTCGAAACTGTCCCCTCCCTCACAATCTGTATTTGCCAAACCGTCCCCCCTTGAAACCATCCCTCCCCCCGCCTGTGGCGCCGTTTGCTATCAGTGGGCGTAAACGAACGAGGAGCGTGCGCAACATGCGACCATGAAAAAGAAATTAAATATACATATATTATAAAATATAAAAAAAAAAATATGAAAAAATGGATGAAAAAACTGGGAAAGAAATCCGAAAGAACTATCTCAATTTCAGTTCTGCTTAAATTCAGATATATGTACATGTTTAACAATCGCCAAAGGGGAGAAGAGTCCATAAAAAAGAAATCAATTAAATTAAATTTATTAAGACAGCAGCAGCAGACCATTCCTACAGTGAAAACTCAATTATAATCCATACAAAATACCTTTGGAACCTTGGTGTATATAAATGCAAATTTAATGTAAAAATTAAAAAAATTAAGGAAGCAAAATGTGTGTTTTAAATGCTTGCACAGTATTTTAATGTCACATTAAATGTTTCAGCCGTGCTTTATAGGGTATGTAGATTCCTTATCTTAAGTAGACGTAGTAAAAAGTCTCGTGATTATTGCTAAACGTAAATGATATAGTAGAGCTTGGACGTATAGGTAAATAAATTTTGTAGCTTTTATAAATTTTAGTTGTTAAAAAATATATTTTTATATAAAAATATACTATAAAATACTTTTATAAACAATTTACCAATATTTTGATGCAGTATTAGGGTTTATATAATGCCATTTCTAATACTCTGTTCTACATAATTATATTTGTTACTTTATTAATATTTTTTCTATTTTGCAGTGTCTACTGTACAGTAGAAGTAACGCTATCACTGACCTTGCCAAAAAGTTTCATCCGTCTGCTGGTTGGACTTTTTATGCGAGCAACCCCGAAATCAAATTAGAAAAGCAAATACTAAATTTCCAAATTATGCAGAACGAATAGAAAGCTGACTGAAAGGGGTGGGGTGGTGGGGTGTGGGGGGTTGGGGTCTAGAGCGGGGAATTGGGTGGTTTTGGGGGCGGTGAAGGTGTTGCCAGGCCAGAAAAAACCGAAACGAAATCGCTGGCAGCGCTGCCGTCGTCGACCGCTTATCAAATGCGGAAGCTTTTGCCGCAACAAACTAGCAAATGTTCGCCCCCTAAAAAAAACCCCCTACCACGTCCCTCCCCTTTGTCCATATGCAAATCTAACTTTTATTTCTTTTACACAGAACAAAAACAAGATCACATTAAAGCTTGTTTCGGGAGATATATTTATTGTACTATATGTTTTTAAGGGAATAACCATTTAAGGTATTTCTTTTTTTTAACAATTTTTATACATATCAAATTAACCTTCAACTTACTAAAGTTCTAATAATAAGAACATTTTTTACAAGCATTATTTGACAAAACATTGATATTAAAACTTTAGTTAAGTTAAAGGTGAGTTCGTCACGACCCTTTACATTGTTAAGAGTTATTTTTGTTTGATATCAGAAGTTTTTGTTTTAATCATCATTTATAAAGCGGGAGTTCTATTCACTTTTGCTGTAATACTTATATATGAGCTATTGTAATAGCATTAAAATCAATATATATATATATATATCCGTTGACAAGTACCACGTACTTAATTATAGAAACATTTGTTCTAGGAATTTAAATAAAGTGTGTGTAGTTAGGCATCGGAAATTCTACCGTCAACATTTATCGGGCTTTTAATAAGTTATTTATTACAAAAAGTTTTAGTCGACGACAAACTTGTAAATGTTATTCTTTAACTTCAAAAATATCTTGTAAGAATTTTGTGTCATCAAATTAATAATGCAAAGTTGTGGGCGTTCAAAGTAAGCATGAAATGTTTTTCTTACTGAACTGAATCGGGTTGCACTTTTATTCGCTCAATAATTTCCAAACGGTAATTTGTATGACAAAAAGTGTTACACATAAAAAGTTGAAGAATCTCGAAGGCTATATAGATTAAAATTTTAAAAGAAAGAAATCGTTCAATCAAATTTTAAATAAAAAAAAGACAATTAAAAAACCGTTTTGCTATAACTTTAAGTCTATTAAACTTAGAGATTTTAAGCAAAAACAGCGTTATTGCATATTGAATTAGCTTTTCAGCGACATATAGCACGTATCTGTAGCAAAAGTTGTTTAGAAACTATAAGCCTTTAAAATCTAGCAATTTTTATGAAGAACCTAAACCAAAAAGGTATTCGGACAAACCCACAAACAAAGGGACAAACGTTTTCATTTTGGAAAGCCCCCAAAATCTTGTTTTTGGAATAACTTTTGAACGGATTATTGTATTATAACAAATGAGGAGTCATACGACGCGTATTTTCAGTAATAATCTTTGGCTTTAATCCCCACCAGCCGCAAAAGCCCTAGTATCTTAATATATATATCTTTTGACTTTCATCGCATTTTCTTGCAAACCAATAGAATTTATTGAAGTCTTGGTAAGCAATCTTTTTAATTTTTGCAATACCTTTCGATTGGTGTACCACTCTTTATGATATATTAGTAGTCGCCTTTGCACTACGTGAACTGCCGTCCACATTGATGGTTAACATTATTTTATTTAATTTTGTAATCTCTTTTTAATTTTAGGTGCAATCAGCAATTGTTTTCCCTGTATACTCCTTGAATACTCGAGTCTATGCGGAGACAGTAAAACAGAAAAAAATACGATATACCAACAGAAGGGGGGTACGCATAACAAATGTGGAAAACAATAAAACGAAAAGTAGAACAAAGAAGCTTCACCTTTTTGTGGCCAATCAACCTCTGAGTTCGATTGAATTCGATTTGAAAGGTTCTTCCTGAACGCGATTAGTCGATTTTGTTCGGGAATCACAGTGGATTTCACCCAATGCCTATTCTTGAATATTAAACGGTTTGGAACGTTATGAATTTTGATTAAGACTTGGATTTTATATTGATACCTGGTTTCATTAATTATTTATCAGATGATAAAGCTGGCATAAGTGATAGAACAAAGAAATGGCCAGTTCAATGGTATTTAGTTTTAGCGAAAATTATTTGAAAATGAGAATTATATTTAAATTTGTGCTATTGTGAAACGAATTCCCGAACCCACCCACCATCGATGGGATTACGATTACGCCGGAGAACCCATAGATACTTCAGATACTTCGCAGTTCTTGTGTATGGGCTGAAGTATCAACATACACACACATCATCCAGTTTACCTTTCCACAAAAACACTCTTCAAGCAACCCAGCCAAAGACCAAAAACAAAAAGATCTCCGTTCAAGGGCATTCCGACTTCAACTAGCCATAAATCCCCGGCAACCTTTTCCACTCGACGTGACGCGTTTTTTTTTTTTGGTCGAACTGCGTATCTTGGAGATTTCGGATCTCTGTGCCGAGCGATCGTGAGCTGTGTAATGACAGCAGCAGCAACAAAGGTCCCAGACTTAAGATCCCACATCCCAGATCACCGATCCCAGATCCAAGCCGATCCGATCCCATGCCCAATTAACAATAGCGGGCAGATCAGGTAGTTCAAACGGCTGAGATCGCATTCTAAGCCCTGGTAATGGGATATGGCCTAATTTCTGTGCCACCGATACGGAAGTCGATCGGTAACTAGCCAGGATATTGATAGGGATATGGCCACCGACACTGCGATCGATTTCATTCAATTGAAGGGAAAGTGAAACTGTCAGGCGATTCGGTCTCCATTGTGGTTGGTTTTTGGCTCAAGATTATTTATTATTGGGCCCACATTTGTTGTGATTGGATTTTAAATGGTTTGACAAGGGAATTCCATTTACAATGATTTGCTTACAATATAAAGAGGCATCAGAAATCGGAAATAGATCCCTACATATTTGGTAAGTATATTACATAATACTAATTTATTTTTTATCACCAGACGCAAACATTTATTTTGTAAATTAATTTAAAATCATTTAATAAGAATACGATCGCTACAAAAAAATATAGACTCATTCAAAACTTAACAAGACTTAGAAAAAGGCTAATAAAATGATTTGCACGAGACAAAGGTTTATACTATAGAACCCAACAATTACTAGTTTCAATCGTGACTTGTTTTATAATTCATTAATTAATTAAAACTAAATCAAGTGCTTAAAATGTATTCCCCCCAACTTGACCCCTTTTCAATGAACCGAATTGAAAAGTGCTAGCACAAAAGAATAATAAATGGATATCGTGCAAGGTAATTTAAATAACATTTGATTTCTGGCTTCAATCGAATGCATTTTGTTTGGAGGTTGAAATCGAAGGGGTTTTAGTTAATTGAAAATGTGGAAATTTACTGGAAAATAAACAAAGGCATATGTTCTTATCGAACATTTATGGCCAATCGTAAATCCCCTGGTGGCGTTTCGCTCAGTGTGCGGTTTGATTGATTGATGGCTTGATTGATATCCCCGTTCGACATCAACCCCTCAAATCATCCAACTGTCGCCGGTTGCCAGGGGTTGTTGTAATGAGCATGGTACACAAATTGTGTCTTGTGGCAAATGTAATAAACGAAGTTTAAGGACAAATTTGTTTGCCATTTACATTTAGCGATGGAATCGTGAGCGGAGGGACCTATGTTCAGGTCACGTAGCAAAAAAAAAACAGAAAATCCTGATAGAGATAACAACAAATCTAGATAAATATACAATATATAATGAAAACGTTCCAGTAATCTAATATACCATTCCAAATAGATACTGATAACGTTCAGTTTATTAGTTATTATTTTTTATTCAATATTTAATATATAACTCTTTTTAATGTAATGACACACATTTGCAATTTGAAAACGATATGTCTCTAATTTAGAAAAACAATATCAATTTTTAATGCAAACTAATATAGACATGCATGCTAAAATATTAAAACCACATATTGTGACACCTTAAACTTACTTTGAATAATAGTCCTATTAACGAAATTATATTATTTAAATTTATCTTGAGGTATTTTAAATTATTTTATTTACATACTATTTTCCATTTTTGCATACATGTTTAAAGGCCTTACCTTTAATTTCGATTTAAAATATATAAGTAATTGCAATCACGCGCTCATCATCAGTTAACATGATGTATGTATCTCTGTGTCCATAAGGCGTTGGATCTGCATCTGCGAGATATCCAGCTGTGCGGGCAATTACGCTCACATATGGACAGCACCTTGCTAATCCGAACGGCCCTTCGACGAGCTAATGGCCCTGTTTCCCAACCATACCTATTCCGATTCCGAGTCCAGATCCAAATCCAAATCCGTATCCATATCCGCATCTGTATCTATGTATCTACATCAACGACGGCCATGTATCTTTCGCTTTCGCTAAAAATACCGTTCTCGCGCTATTTCAGCGCGTGTGACGGGCATCCGTGTGTTTATTCAAGACGGCTTCTATTTATTTTTTATACGTATGTTTTAATGTTTGCATATTGTACGATCTGGGCGCATAGCCCCCCATGGTATCCATTCTATATCTATTTAATTTCGCATTTCTAATTTTTCCCCTCGGATCGGTAGGCGCTATTTTTGTACCGCTTCAAGCGGTATATGCGCGCCAAAAAAGTAAAATAGAATAGAATAGAATAGCCGTCAAAGAAACAACGCATTTTATTCGGCTAAAATTTAGTACGCCTAGCGAATGGATCGACCATAATATATCCTTTATATAATAACACATGACTGATATGTATTTATACCTATTCACAGAAAATAATACTCATAATCACATACTGCAAAATTAAGGTAATTTCAAGATACCGTTTTGAAATTTAAAAAAAAACCAATAAATTGATTTTAGTTCTTGTTATTAAGAGCTATGAAAAAATATATTTTAATTATATATATTAATTCGATGTTCAAATGTTAGCTATATTTAAAATGTATTTTGTTTATATTTCGAAATTGCTCACCCTGTAAAGTGCCCAGATCTAATAAATAGATGTGGAAATCCTTAACCCCCATGTGCATATATGTATACCTCAGACCCCATCGGTGTTCCCGATTTGATTGGCCAAGAAGAAGAAGAGTTCGGTTATTTATTAGGCGCGGTACAATTTTAATATAAACCATCAAAATGTAGAAGACGGTGTGCAAAATGTAAGGAATTGGGGAATTGACGGAACGTGCAGAAAATAGGTCAAATCTATTTTGGGTGAGCAAAAAAAAAAATGCGATAAAAATAATAGGTAGCAGCAAACGGTTTCCATCTTCTATATAATACTTATACCTCCCCGGTTTCCTGTGTTATGATGCCGCCAACACCTTTTCTTGACTTTTGCGAAAAAAAGATTTTTTTCTCTGCCGGCGGAAAATTTTTCGTCGTGTTGCTAGGCACTGGAAACCAAGATGATTTAGTCATTGGGAATATGGCGAAATTTCGGCGGGACTTTAGATCAGACATATAATTATTTTCGGTGGGCTTACACCGGAAGAAATTATCACAAGAAGGGCTTTGAATTCCACGAAAGACATATATATCTTATCTTTTTTGAAGATCCTTAAAGGTTTTGTTAAATTTGTACAGCAAAATTAGATTGTTACAAAATAAGTAGGATATAATTATATATTTATAATCTATTTTATGATCTTGCATGGTCTTGTTACACTTTTCCAATAATATTATGGTGCAAAATATTTATTATTTATAATATATACATATAAAATATTATATTTTTATACCCTTGCAGAGGGTATATTGATTTCAGTCAGAAGTTTGCAACGCAGTGAAGGAGACGTTTCCGACCCCATAAAGTATATATATTCTTGATCAGCATGACTAGACGAGTCGATCTAGCCATGTCCGTCTGTCCGTCTGTCCGTCTGTCCGTCTGTCCGTCCGTTTCTACGCAAACTAGTCTCTCAGTTTTAAAGCTATCGGGCTGAAACTTTCCCAAAAGTCTTATATCTTTTGCAGGTAGTATATAAGTCGGAACCAGCCGGATCGGACAACTATATTTTATAGCTCCCATAGGAATAATCGGACAAAAAAATTAAAAAAAATTATATTTTTGGTGTTTTTTAGCCTATAACCTACTAAGCTTGGAAATAACATTTTTTAATAAGTTTTGAATTTTGAATTAAATTTAATCGAAATCGGACGACTATATCATATAGCTGCCATAGGAACGATCGGAAAATTTGTGGAAAAATAATATGAAACAAATTATAGCTTCGGTGTTTTTCAACATATAACCTCCAACGCTTGGAAATAACATTTTTTAGTTAGTTCTGAATTTCGAAATTAATTTTATCAAAATCGGACGACTGTAACACATAGCTGCCATAGGAACGATCGGAAAATTGGTAGGAAAATAATATGAAACAAATTATAGCTTCGGTGTTTTTTAACATATAACCTCCTACGCTTGGAAATAACATACTTTAATTAGTTCTGAATTTCGAATTTAATTTGATCAAAATCGGACGACTATATCATATAGCTGCCATAGGAACGATCGGAAAATTGGTAGGAAAATAATATAAAACCAATTATTGCTTCGGTGTTTTTTGACATATTATCTTGTACTATTGGGAATATCATTTTTTGTGTTTTTAAATTTAATAATTTAAGCTGCAAGGGTATATAAGCTTCGGCTTGCCGAAGCTAACTTCCTTTCTTGTTTTTATTAATTTACCAATTACCTATTTTCCTGTCAGTGTATCAGTTTGGTGTCGATATATTGCCCATGCTTCCTCAGCTGGCATCCCATTATGATTAATGGTCTCGTGTTTGGGAGTTGGATAAAGTTTTTTATTGTTCTACAAAACTTTATCCATATGCGCATCTCAAAAGGGGCTTATACATTATATTGATTGATTGTATTTTAAAGGAAATGCCTCCCAACTTACTTTTGGGAAATCAAATCAAACATCACGCCTCTGTTTTCAAGGCCCAGACATCAGCTGTGGGTTATCCTTAAGCCAATAATAAGTAGGGCAAACGTATTTTTGGGTTTTCAGGGCTGGAAAGTTCCATAAAGTGGGTTAAGCCCATAATAAAAACGTATTTACATGAAATAAACTAATATCCTTAAATGATTTAAGAGACCAACTGCTAGTGGGTTGCTATGTGATAAATGTTTGTTAAACATTCTGATGAAAATGTACATTAAAAAGACAACGTTTTTAAAGAAAATACACATTTCTCTTTATTTGTTATACACTCGTTGAAAAGTTGACTTTAAATTGATTGCCAGCAATAAACCATGGCCAACTTGATCACAAAGGCAGCAATTTCCCAGGCAAATGCAATACAAATTGCAGTTCAAATCTAGAACAAATCCCCAGGACAACGGGCCAATTGTCGAGGAATCCTTCCAGGGACAGAGGCCCTTTGATCCGCTTTCTCGGAATCGGAATCGAAGTGGGAATCCTTCGCCGTCGTGATGGATTTTCAGCCTTTATGCCCGTCGACTTTTATTAATGCCACTTGCGACAGGAAACGCTTTCTTGGCCAAATTGCACTTGTCATGCTGCCAAGAAACGTTCGAACCGACCTTTCAATTGACCAGGAGTCGTGACAAATGGAAAATCCAAGGGACCCGAGACCTTAAAACCTGAAAAGTGTCTCGCTTGAGTCAACAATGGAAACCGTCCGCATCATCAATGAAATATTGAGAGAGTTGTATATATACAAGAAAGATTCCTCGTATGGAAAGTAAGCAGGATTTAAAAATAAAAACCTTGACAAACTGACCTTTTAACAAAGAAAAAAAGGAAGTTTTAAATTCATTAATATATCTGTGTCGACTACTATGATGTTTTGGCCCAAAAAACAGTATTTTTCATTCGCGTTGTGGGGGGTCAAACGCCAATTTAGACCATAAGTTGGTTCGGCAATATTGATTAGAATCCTTTAAAGATTTCCTTTCCCCATACAAATCAACCCGCCCTAAAATACATAGTTTTACTTTACAAGTCGAATGGCAACCCGCATGAATCAGCTCAGTGAAAATAGTGGAATAGTGGCAATTAAGGCCGGCGAAAAACGGAAAAAATTAAACAACCAAAACAAAGTGTCATTAAAAACGTAAGCGATGCGATGGCCCACGCCATGTTAAGCAGGCAAATAGAAAAATTTATTAAACAAATAAAATCCACGGGGAAGGGGATTTCGGAAGCGGGCGATCTCGGGTCTTCAATTAGTCAGACTTTTACCCCGGACATTTCCACCACACAGCAACAGCAGCAAAACTATCTACACACTGCAAGCAAAATGTCTTTAAATCAGTCTAAAAAAAATCAATTCAGAGCAACAGTTCTACCTAGCTATTTAATTTCTGTGCCTTTCAAATTTGTTTTGAAATAATCAAATCATTTAAATTAAAGAAGCGGTTTTATAACTTGACTCTTTTTCAAGCTCAAATTCTTTAGGATATCGGATTATTAATTACTTATATTAGCTTATTCACTTATTTAAATACAATTTAATGAAAACGCGAATTCTTCAGTTTTTTAAATATATACATTTGTGCTGTTAGAGTAATTTATAATCTAAAATATATATTTATATATGAATTATATTTATTACCTTAAATTGAAATTTAATTTAAATTAAAAAGAACAGTATTTCAGGACTTACTTTCTCACAACATTTTGTAAGTTTTAGATTACTTTAATTCTTGAAGTGTCCAAAGCGTGCAATTAACTCGACAACATTACTCGGGCAAAGTGTTCGGGGGTCGGGGGCATTTCAATATAATAATAATGTTTCTGTACTCACTCAGTTAGCTGATTCATCTCCGGCAGGGAAAACACCTGCAGATGTGGATGTACACACCCAATGAAACTCGGACAGGTAGGTCGGTTAGGGTTAAGGGTTGACATTTAGCACATATAGGAAGGCCCTATTATCACCGTCTTTGGCTTATCCGAAAAGTGTTTTTACGATCGAGCTCTGCCACTTTTATGGCAATGCGCAGGATGTCGCATTTTTATGGCACTTTCACCTTCGACCTCATCTGCAGATTCCCACCGAGCAAAAGAATAGAGTGGGGAGGCGCCATTAAATCCATCCATATATAGTTCCTGGAAACGCTTGAGATAATGCCATTATCGGGCGTATCTATCGCATCAGGTAGTTGTCATAGAACGCCTGTGGCATACTGAAAAATTCATAAGGGTTACATCAAATAAAAGTGTAAATGATCTTAGCAAAGGTCTCGAATATGTTATAGTTATCTATGGCATCCATAAAAAGCATTTCCTGCCACTAAAATTATCGTGTAAGTAAATGTAATTACACTCTAAGAATTACTAGCAATGAGCACAAATGTATTCATTCAAAAACTTTTTGATCTCATACTCTTTGCACAGCTGTCAAAGGGTTCAGTAGAAATTTAAAAACACCTCTCACTACCTAGTGAAACAGATTACAAAAATATACCAGCCATCACAAGTTTGAACCGCCCGAAAAATTCGATTCGCCAAATTTCCAGACCAAAATGTTTGAGATGCAGTACATAACCTCTCGAGTCCACCGTTTTTTGCATAAATTATTTTACCTGCACCACGATAAGGACGAGTATTCGATCTGGAACTTTTGCCCGATGACCATCTGGAAGGAGTTCTCATCCTTGCTCCAATCCTGCTGCTTTTGCCGAACCGGGTTATTCCCATTGGTTTACTGGCTGGTAGTGCTCATCAGTCTCTATGGAGCTGGGATCAATGGCTATGAGGTGATGCAAATGTGGAAGGACCCCTGTGGCAAGTTGACCGTGTGGCGTCAACGGCACTTCTACGTAATGGATCAATTGGTGCTACGCAAGGTCCGTCTTGTAAGCTCCAGCATCTACCAGATCGCATGGTTCATGCTCGTCTACGGCATTATAATGGTGAGTACGCGAATTCTACAGCTTTGTGACCAAATGAGCGATTTTTCTAATCAGTTCGTTAAGACGCGAATTTTTTAGCCTAAAGACTTTTATAAGTATTGCTTCAAACATTTTAGTAGGTTGCCTTAAAAGCAAACGCGAATTCTTCAGGATCGCATTTAAACTGACTTAACGCGAATTCTTCAGGATTTTCTCTCATTCTCTCGAATCCCCCAGGTTTCCCCCAACGCTATGGCGCCCTGGATTCTGGTGACCAGCCTCGTCCTGTCCGTGGAGGGGTTTATATGGTTCTTCGAGGTGATCACCGGCATACTGCCGATTAACCCGCAGACGGTGCTGTCACTGGTTTTGCACGTGTACTTTTTGGGGATGGTGTGCTGCGTGAAAAGCGTGTTCGAGGTGGCGCTCGCTGAGCAGGCCGACTACTCGCTGCGGATCATTTGAGGACGGGTCGCCGCCGAATGTCATCATTAAGTAAAGGTGCAGGGCCGGCATAATTGCATCTGAACCTGCATTAAGTCCAATTAAGTTGGCGGCGGCACGCACACCATCTCGCCCCTAATCAGTGTTCGTGATGCCCCTTACTTACCCGTTGGCTTTCGAAATACTCTTGCTTTCCGAAAACAACAAATCATTAAGCTTTGTCAAATATTTTTGTAAATGCTTCATAGCTTTTTATATTCTAAAGTCTTTATTGGATCTTGATAAAATGTATAAATTAAAAGTGTAATATTATTTGAAGCCATTACATAAGCCACATCTTTTTTTTTATAAGAAATGGGTTATATATATAACATATTAAAAACATAATATGTATACTTCTTAAAAGTATGTTAAGTTTAATAATAATAAAATAAATGATTGTCTATTTCATTTAAATATTCCATTCTTTTTATTAAGATCTCTGAAACTACAAATTTCTTCACCAACCTCTTTGACTTTGGGATACAACCCCAATTTAGGTGAGGGCACATTGTTAATTCGCCTTTATTTCAACACTGTTAACTTCATCGATCGGCGAATTGCACCTGTTGCAACCCCAGCCTTAACCCCTCCACGTCTTAACCCCTTGTCTGCGAACCTCTCGCAAGCTGCAAGCCACCGAAATCTATACATAATTAAAATGAAAAAAAGGAAAAAGCACGCACAAGGAGGGCAGTGCGTTGAAAGTTTAACGAGATGGTTTGGTCTTATATCCTCGTCCGTCCAGACCAGTTATGTGACATCCGAACCCCTAAAAAAAAGAAGGTATATAAAAAAACGTATATAAAGGAAAAAAAGTTACAGCTGGCCCCTGGGCGACGCCTTCGAATGCATCTGTCCGCCAAAGAAAGAAATCTGCCAGGAGAACCAGATAGTGAATATATATTTATCCCTATACTTAACCGAAATGAGATCCTTTAGTGCGAATCGGAAATTAAAAGAATATATACTTAACTGAAATACCTTAGTGCGATTCTGAATTTCATCGTTCTTAAAAGAACATTTTAAAGATAAACCAATATATAATAGATAGATATTCATTTGTTAACATTATAGTTTTTTTTAAACTATTTCTAGACCATACAAGAATTCCCATAAATGTTATAATATATTTTATATTATATTTCTTTTATGAATATATTTTCCAAAATAAAACTCAGGTTTGTTTTGTGTGTGTGGCTCTTCGTTGCGCTTTTCTTTATTCAACTCTTCGCCTTATCCACATATCCCTTTATACGTTTTTTCAATATTTTCTTACAAAAGTTTTCTCTTTCTTAAGCTCTTCCTTTCGTCCTGTCAAATTGTTTGTTGTTGTTTCATTACGTATACGCCTCGCTTTCTTACAAATTTGTTAATGTTCTATTTAGGTAATATATATATAATTTGTTGTTTCCTTCTAAATATATATAATTGAATAATGTATAAGTATATGGTGTATATTATATAATATATTTTATTTCATATAATTGGTAATTTATAATTATATTGTTGTTATTATTATGTATGTATATATATGCATGTAAAACACATTTATTAAATATTTTCGAAAAAATACAAAATTTACAAAAGTTCTCTCTTCGCTCTTTTTTTTTAGTTGAACTATTGAAGCCTGTTAAATGTATTTTTGGTTTTAGTTTAAAGCTGTCTATTTAAGCAGATTTCAGTGTTTTCATTATCTTTTGTGATTTTATGTGCCTTTTTTAATATAACATATATTTTTTCTGAATTTTGTTTAATATCCTTTCTGTCATTATTTACACTGTTGTTTCTATGACTATTTTGTACTTTTGATTCTGCATTGCCTTTGTTTGTGTGAGTGTGTGTGTGTAGGTGCGTGTGCATGTGTGTGAGTGCGGAACGACCTTGAAGTCCAGCAAATTTCCAGTTCTCAAATCAAATTTAGGCAATAAATTAACCAAAATATACGCTAAACAGTGACAAAAATAACTCTACACATACTCACAATCGCGAAGAAATAATTGGTTCAAGCGAAATAAATGAAACGAAATGCGCTTTTAGCAGAGGCGTTAAATTCATAAATTAAGCAATAAGGAAAAAAATTCAAATTTATAAATTTCGCTTAAAAAGATAATGGAGTGCACAGAAAAAAATTGCTTAGCCACGAAACAAAAGCATTGAAAATATCAAACAAGTTGGAGAGACACTAAATATCAAAGAAATAATTAAGCAAACAAACATATACAAACATTATATTATAATATTCATATATATACACATGTATTATTCTTTTTTTTTTGTGAAATGCAAAGTTGGTACATTATATTTAAGTTTTTTAACCTTAATATTTTAGAACTGTGTTTTCAGAAGCTTTAAACGTGTCGGAAATAATATTAAAAACTAAATAACAATTTTCATCATAATGGTCCTGCTTTAATTCCTTTTAGCATTTTATCAACTTTATAAAGTTGTGGTAAATAAAACATTCCAACCAATACTAACATAACACTTTTTTGACTAATTCAAAATACAAAATTCAAAAAAAATTTTTATTATAAACTCACTTCAATTAAATGAAAAACAAAATTTAAAAAAAAAAACAGAAATAAAATGTATTCGTTTTTAAAAGATTGCAGTGCAAAATATATCTGTCATTTCTTTAAAGCATTATTGGACCTGGTTTTAAATCGTTCGTAAAATATGATATTAATGTTCAATTTAACTTTAAACAACTTGATCAAGATGATTTAATTCAAATAAAATTGGCAATGACTCCCGGTGACTCTTTTCTGGAAACAAAATTCAGAACAAGCCTGTAGAAGCCGCAAAAAATATGAAAACCAAAATAAATAAAGATAAACAGAAGCGGCAGAAGTAAAATAAAAAAAAAATAAAAACAAAAGGCAGACGCAGTCGCAGCGCAGCCGGCGTGACCTTCACCCAATAAAGCGACCGACCGCGGTCAGAGTGTAAAAAAAAATTAAAAAACGAAAAAAATTGTTGCTTGCCATTTTTTTTTGTATTTTTTTGCAGTTAAACAATTGTGCACGCCAATTTTGTTGACTCTGTTTTGCTTCGCCCGTCGCCCTCATTGTGTGTGTGCGAATTTGCCGGCTACTTATCTGTCTACCCTTTCGATTTTCAGGGGTATACCCACTTTTCGGATGAACACAGAAAACAAAAGTATAGTAAAATGTAGAATATAATAAAAAAAATTGTATTAAAAAATAAAACATTTGCTTACCTAAAATTAAAACTCTACTTTTAAAATATATTTATTTAAAATATGTCCTTTAGCCATATGTATTATATTTAAAATATTAAAAGGTGTTGAAAACTTAAAGCTTTAAAACATGTATTTATCATTTTTAAAACATTTGCTCAATAACTCTCTATTAAAAATTATCAACAATGATCCAATAAAATATAAAACTATATTTTTTGAAGAGCAAAGGTATTGAAGTTGTACAAATTATTTTAAATAATAAATGTGGATACTAGAAAAAGAGCATCGACAAATTCGTATGACTCACACCAGAAAATGTATCTTTCATCTTTTGTTTTGTATATTTTTCTGCAGCTCAATTCACTTACCAAGTGAATATACATATGCAAAAAAAAAATCAACCAACGAAACCGAAACTGAAAGATTGTAGTTAAATAATAAAGCACCAAAAAAAACAAAACAAAACATGTACAAGTGAAATGTTATTTTATGACCATCGTGAGCGTTGTTATTGTTATGACGGTGACTGTCTCCCGGCCGGCATCTGCGCTTCTTCTCTGCCTGCTTTGTTGTCGCTTTGATTTCATTAAAAATTTTGCCGGTAAAAAACAAGGGAAGCATCAACAAAAGTGAAACAACTCTGATTGAATTAACTTAATTTGTGTGGTGGGCGGGGGGGCGTGGCGTTGAACTGCTTGATTAGAAACGGCGACAAAAGTAATTTTCCCACCACCCACCAGGTGAATCACTTCGAATGATTCACTGCGAATTCGATACTTGCGGTAGGAAAATGAAAGTGAAAATTATAGATAATGCCAGAACACAAAAGTCTACGAAATCTAACTTGTTAAAAAAATTAAGTTGGTTTAAAAATAAACATGTATATATTTATTTCTAAAAAAAATACAATAAAACAGATACTTTTGTATCTATAAGATATTTAACCATTTTAAAGTCCGGTGGAAATATAATAATCAAAAGAAAAGATAAACAATATTTTTTGTAAATATTTTTTTTAAAGGGCCCTTAAGAAAAAGGGTTTTTTTGTGGATTTATGATAGTTTCATTTGATAACTCTCATAATCGTTTTTTTTTTCTTCAGTATATGCATAGTCTGCCAAATAAAATGATAAGCAAGACATCTAGAAGACTGCAACAAAGTTGCATATTTTCCAAAAACGAAAACCAAAATAAACAAACAGTCTGAAACGTCAAAACCTTGTACCAATTGTGAGGATCTGGAAAGCTTCAATATTGTATAAGAACCAATCAACAAAACAGAAGGGGGAGAAATAAAAACAAAATCAAAATTAATTTCTTTCTTGGTATGTTGAAATATTTTTATTGTATAATTCCATTATCATAAATTTTGAAAAAAAAATATTTAAACGGTTTGTTTCTATATATAGTAGTGTGTGTATATATATAAGTGTGTGTGTGTTGCGTGTAATATATATTGTTTATATTTGTAAAAGGTACATAAAATGTAATTTATTGTGTTTACTTTTCTCATTTTTTTTCGCTTTCAATTTGTTTTTCATTAATAGGTAACTACATAACGAGTTAAAAATTATTAGATAGTATATTAATATAGGTGTTTAGCTTGATTCGCCATTTAATCAATATTATTTTGCGATTTTTACACATTTATAATAAGCAATAACCAAAGTGAACAGAATTTTCATAACTTCTTTTGTCATCAAATCAAAAATATGGTTTTCAAATATATATAGTCATAAAGGTATGAAAAAAAAAGTTTAAATATACATGTAATAATTCAATCATGTTCGTCTATAGTTTCATGTTTTTCGTTCAGTGTGTTAACAGTTTTTTTATGCTTTCATTTCAATGAGTTTTTCGCATTTTTTTTCACAAGTTTTTTACATTTGTTGTTTTTCTTCAAATCATTTTCTTTTTGTTTAATAATAAATTTTTAACAACTAATTCAAATAGTAGTTTGTGTGTGTATAATATAAAAAAATTTCATAATCATAAAAATATATTTAAACTTAAAAACTTTTTCTTTTAATTATAAATGTATTTTATAAGAAAAAAAAGTTCAATGTTTTTTTTTTGTTTTGTTTGCGAGGATTTTGGTTTTGGTCATAGTTTTAATATATATATTTTTTTTGTAATAAAAAAAATTATTTTTAAAAATGCGCTTTCACTTGAATTTGTTGTTTCGTTAATAAATTAATTAAAGGACTAAACAAAGAAAAGGTTTGCTTTTCGTATTTTTTGTGTCTTGTCATTTGTTTTTTAGTTTATTGTATCGTAAATTTGTACGGTTCTTGTTTTTGTTTATTGAAATTATAGAAAGAAAACAAGGTTTCAATTTTTTTCGTTAAACTATTTCTTGTTGTATGTACTATAGGAAAATAGGTGCATTCGTGTGTGTTTGTGTATTTTGTATATATATAGGTGTGAGTGTGGTATTGTGTGTTTGTTGGTTTATTGAAGTTTTGTTTTCGCGTTGTACAATTCGCTTAAGTCTATTGCTTTGTGTTTTCTCTCCGGGTTTTGTGTTTTCTATAAAAATAATTCCATCTCTTGGGTTTTGGGTTCGCTATTTTGTAGGCGTGTGTAACTATTATTTAACGAGATTGCTATTTACAGTGTGTACACATTTTTTTTTTTGGTCGAAACAATACAAAAAATTTACTCTTTAATTGTTTGTCCACGTATATGTAATTTTTTTTCCATTTAACAAGTTTTTAGTGTAATTTAATTATTCAAAAAAGAAAGAAGGGTTAAGAAGTTTGCTTTTCAAGAAGTTTTGCGGCGGCGTAATGAAGAAAAAGTATAAGATACAAAATATTTCATGGGTTCAAACGTAAAGCTAGTGGTAAACAAAAAAAATTATAAGATTATATATATATATGTTTATATATTTGGGTATAGGTTTAGTAGGTATTAGCCATTAGCCTAGAACTCACATAAAAAAATGTCGTTGAAACGTCGCCCTACACTAAGAAATTTACTGCTTATATATAGGAATTATTACCTATATAACCTCCCTCGCGATCTCATTCAATTTCTGGTCATCAAATATATCTATATATCGAATATCCATATATATATATCATGTGTGTTCTTTGTGTGTCTAAACCTAAATAACAGTTGACATTTCCATAGAATCGCGTTCGTGTTTTCCTACATATTCTCTCATGCGCTTTTAACTTCAATAGCATTCGCTTAATGCTCCATGTCCTTTAGTTTAGTAGTAGTTATTTAGTTGATATTTAGATGCGTGTAAACAATCGGTATAATCGTTAATCATATATAACATATTGCCGAGAGGCTATAACTTATTAGCAAAAAATCGACAGTTAAACAGCTCACAAAAGTTTGAGTTTTCTCTTGGGTCTTGGGTCGTGGGTGTATATATCGCTCTGGGTCTCTCGTAACTCCAATCACAAACTTTGCAGCCAATTTCTCCACTCTTTCGCCCTCTCTCTCTCTCTCTCTCTCTTCCTATCTATATATCAGCTATTCTCGAGAGGTTTTCGTTTAGTTTTAGCACTATTAAATAGTTTAAAGTTTCCTTAATTCCGTTTTGTTTTCGTTAAGTTTTGCGCATTTCATATGCATAGTTATCAGTTAAAAAATATATATATATATATATGTATACCTAGGTGTAGCAAAAAAAAAATAAAAGATAATGATTGTAAAAAGGTTCCCATATATGCACACGGATATAACTACATTCATATTTGAATCTTCATAGCAAATAAAATGTATTTTCTCAATATAGGCAGTAGAGTTCAAGTTTTTGTTTTTAGGGTGTATATAAAAAGCGTTTTCTTTTCATCTTCGCGTCATCTAACATACATATATATATTTATTTATACATATATGGTTAATAGCGGGAGGATATCTGAGGGTCTAAGCAAAAGCATTGAGGTGTGTATGCATTTCGGGTTTCTTTACTGCTCCAAGGATGCGTCTTAAAAGATATAGAACCCAAAAGCGCATGTAAAAAAGATGTATCCATAGTTTTAGGGGTAAGTTCTAGGTAAACTAATGAACCAAGTTTGAAATATTGTGTTCCGTATTGCTTCGTCAAGAAGTTTGGAACCATTTGAAGCCGGCTCTTTATTTCCATTTTTGGGGGGTATACCAACCAAAAGTTCTACTTTTAGCTATACTAATTCCTAAATATATCTCATCGTTCTCACTTCCGATTTTGTGTGCTCTTCTATCTCCTCTTTGTGGCTCTTTCGTTGTAACTTTTGTCTGTTTTCCGTATCCGTTTTTGTTTTTCTCTTTTTTGTGTTTCCCTTTTCGTGTGTTTGTGTTTCTTCTCTTCCTCTTCCTCTCCCTCTTCTTACTTTCTTCACTATTACTTTCACTTTTCATTGTTTGGTTCTTTGTCCTTATTTTTTGTGTTTTTCTTTCTTTCCTTAAATCTTGTTTTCCTTTTTGTTTACTTCATGGTTAAGTAGCTAATTCAAAAAAATAACTATAATGTAACCTATATCATATGTTATATACAGACCCCTAAACGTTAGTTAAACCTAGTCCTACGTGTATATATTGTAGTATATGCAGCGAAAAAAAAACACTTCAACTTGATTCCATAAGACCGTTTTCGTTAATTTCCATGCCAAATCAAGACGTGCGGAAAGAAAATCATATATATATCACATTAAAGAAATCAAATTTGTTAAATCACTTGTACACTACCCCTCTTGAATAGTACAAAAAAAAAAATGTATGAAGCAAGCAAATCATTAAAAATAACCTACCAACTGATATTGAAGTTCTCCACAGAAAAAAAAAATCATGTTTATAAGGCTTAAGGTCAAGAAAGAATCGAAGTTAAATCAAAAGATAAATCGCAAAAAATAGGATACATATATATATATGGTAGGGCTCCTAGCTCTACGCCGCCGCCGCCGCTTTAAGCAGATAGTTGTTCTAGATGACAACACTATCCACTAGCCGAGTGCGATTCGGATTTTACAAGCCTGTAACGGGCCAGAATCTCCTGCTGCTGCTTCAGCTTCATACTCAGCACCTGGCGCTGCATGCTCAACTCCTGCTCCTCCTGGGTCAGCTGGATGCACAGCTTGGCCGCCTCCCGCAGGATATTCACCTTGGGAGCCCGCTCCTTGTCCCTGATGGTGGGAATCTGTTTCTTCAGAGCCTCAAAGAGGTTCTTCAGGCCAATGCGACGCTGGCGCTCCATGTCGTTGTGCTGATTACGCTTCTCGATCGTATCGGCCTCGTCCAGGCCCAAGACAAAGTCCTTCCGGAGGACACTGCTGCTGCCGCTGCTTTGGCTAGAGGTCAGGCCACTGGCTCCACCACTGCGTCGCTGCCAAGCACGATCCATGGGATCCATATCCTTGGATCCGGCCGACAGCGGGGATATGCTTCCCGACGAGGAGGCCGACGGACTGACCACCTTCTTGCCGCGACACTTCTTGCCCATCATAATGCCACCGGCCATGACCACACCGCTGCTGCTGCTGCTGCTGGATGTGAAGACGCCACCTGGGGCCTTCAGGCAGGATCGCTTGCGTTTGTTGGAGGTGGTGAAGCTCGAGTGCGAACTGGAGCTGGAACTGCTCGAATCCACGGACAGCGGCGAGTAGGACGGCGAGGCGGAGGAGCAATTCTGGTACGGGGTGCTCGATGGCGATGGATAACGCGAGTTGGCCACCGATTTTACCGGACTGCTGCTGGCCGGCGTGTACGGCAGATTGAAGTTGTTGTAGCGAGTCTTCTGCTTCATGTGATCGATGGAGATCTTGTGGGCCATCTTGGTCTGCAGGGCGCCCATCACGTGGCACGAGGGATTCGTGGGCAGCTTCTTGTCCGTGTACGAGACCACATCGATTTCCTCATCTGCAAGGATAGTTGAGAAGGGGAAAGAGTTCTGGTTAGCAAGGGGCTATAAGTACAGGTTTCTCTAAGGTTATTTATATATACATTTATCTCTTATTTTTAATGTGTCCCTTTATAATTATGCAACGCACTGTGCTGCAGCTTCGGCCTCTTGTTCTTCTCCTTGGTTCAATGGTCGCAGCGGAAGCGGTAAATTAGCGAAACGGAAGAGTGTAGTATAGAGCAAAAGCTGCTACGAGTTGTGCCCCTCCTCCCCACAGCCCATAATATCCCATCCAATATATCTCTCTGGCTATCCCTATATATCTCTGGCTTTCTCTGTTGCCAGGCGGAATTACGTGGGATGTGGGGGCAAAGAAACGGAATAAAGCAAAGCGAAATAAAATCAAGCAAAAAATAAAATAAAAGAGGGCAAAACATAAAAGGCAGAGACAGACCAATGACGTCAACACAAAAGGGCGTCGTCGTCGTCGTCTGTCTGTCGCGACGCCACTTGAAATTGAAATCCGTGCAAATCTATTGCTTCCTGAAGTCTGAAACGCCAGATACTACAGAGCTATGGGGCAAGGAAGCAAAACTATACCCCAAACGTTGACACACTAATCCGCTTTAGCTTTGTTTGTTTTTCCACGCCCACCTAAGTCATAATTCTAGCCAAGGGGTCATTAACTTATGCTAAGGAAGAACAAAAAAAAAACATTAGAGGGGCTTTGGCTTTGGAGCGGTACAAGTATTATTGCATGAGGATAATGGCGTGGAATTTGTAATTTTCTTGGTTCTGATGATTTCTTGGATTTCTCCTTCTTTTTTCTTATAAAATGCAATTTTCGTTCTTTTTTTTTCGGAACTACAACATTTTTTGGCCTTCAATTGAATACAATTTCCAGCAACATTTTTGTATTTATACATTTTGAATACAAATCAACTGTTTAAACAATTATTTGTATTTTTTTCCATAACAAAACAGGCAACTGTGCAAGCAGGCAAGTAAAAAGAAACAGGAAAAAAACAAACTTTGCGCTTGGCAACAAGGTAAATAAGGAATTGAAGACGGCGGAGGGGAGGGGAAGGTGGTCTTGGACTGCTGACAAGTGCAACAAGTTGCAAGTTGCAAGATCAAGTGCATGGGAGACTGGCAAAAAATAAACATTAAATAAATCCCCAACTGGAAACCGCAACGAAATCGAAACCTGCAGAAGAAATGCCTGAGTGGGCATGAGTCAGATTCTTTCAGGAGAATCAAGAGATAAAACGAGAAGAGAAGAAGGAGCCAGAAGCGAGTTCTTGATTCTTTTTTTTCAGTTTTTTTTCTTCTTTTTTTTTGCCAACGTCATCATTCCACTTTGGCTAGACAACCGACAGACCACCAAGATCTTCCCCCCTCAACAAAATCTTGGAATGCAGCCTCTTCGACGGCCATTTTTTGTTAAAAAAAAAACAAGAAGGGGAAAAGTGCGCAAGATGATGAGGTAGAAGCTTCAGACAGAACAGAAAACCCTGAGGAATGCCACAAGAACAGCCCCTAAAATGGGGAAATTACGTAAGTGAAAATATACGAAAATACAAATCTCTGTACAAAATTAATCGAAACGATTTTATTCCAAAAATAGAATAAACATTCATGGGTACTTTTCAAACTGAAATTCTAGCAAAAAGCCATAAACCCACCGAAAAGACAAACACATACGACTTGGACTTAAAAATCAATAGATGCAAAAAATCACAGAAACAAAACACACAACTGTCAAGCGAGATTTCCAACGAACAGCTTAATTTCAATATCGAAAGGGGAATTTCCAGACTGAGACCCACCCCACCACGTTTCGTTATAGACAATGAATGAATGATAAAGTAAAAAACAATAATAAAAAAAAATCAACACAACAAAATTGCAATCTTCCCTCGTTTTCTCCCTCGCTCATTATCAACAAACTGCATCTGTGCAGCCCCGGCAAAAGTGCATTCAATTCCGAGATACTTTCGCATATAATAATAAAAATAAAAACTAGGGTTGTGCCGGGGGAGCCGCCTTTGCCATAGTTTTACTAACGGTTATTCCGCACAAATCGGATGCTGCCTCTTCTATACCCCATATACCTCATATATCTCATATCTCGCCTCTCTCTCGCCGGATTCGAAAAACCAGACAAACTCGTTTGATGCATTAAAATACAAGAAACCGCGTAGAAGAAGCAGACAAACCAAACAAAGCAACTTTTATTTTTTTTTTATTATTTATTCGAGACGGCAACAGCAACTTTTGTTGCTAAGCGAACGAAGCCAAGATCAAATCGTAATAATAAAGCAAAAAGCCGAGAGTAGAGGAGCGGCCAAAAGGATGGCTACCAGACTTGTGGATACCCTTTTTGATACACTTGTTGCGAAACTTGGCTAAGCTGTGTATTTTAGTCTTATATAGCTGAATACCAAATTTGGTTGAAGTATCTGAAGGAACTAAAAAGTTATCCTCTTTTATATCCTTTTTTAGGGATCAATATGATCTAGCAATATCGTGGTAAAACTTGGGATACAAAAGTTTGAACTCAAAACAAAGCTTAGTAGAAAGTTTCACAAAGATTAAATGAGAGAATATCGAAAAATATCTCTTACCCTGTTGTAGGGTATCGAAAATGCCAAAGAGGAAGCTGCCGTTGATTATAATTGCAAATAAAATGCACACAAGCCGCCACATGTTGCGCAACTTTTGTGCAGGAAAAAGGGGGAGGCGGTGGGCTGGGTTTTCCTGCCCGTGCATTTGTACGAATCGTACGTATACGTACGTATATAGAAACGTGTGCGATAAGCCCACAGACGCCTTTTGCCCTATAAAATTAGCATAGGGACCGGGGGGTTAGGTGAGATGATGCGGACAGACAGCCGAAAGGGTGGACCCAAAAACAGACAAGTATAAAAAATATAAAAACAAAAAAGGGGACAAGTGCATCATCATCGATATAAAAGGCACAGCAAAAATGCAGCAGCAGATGAGAATGAGATGCTTCAGATACATTATCCTACGTATGCGAGGGTTGAATACCCAGTATCTTTTGGGTTGGGCCAAATGAAATTGAAATGGCAAAAGCAGCAGCAGCAGCAAAAGCACAGGCACTGGCAAAATGATGTAATACAGACAAGAATTTTTTAAAAAGCCTATAAAAATAAAAGAGCTATAGAGCGCGAAAAGAGCAAATAAAAAATACAGTGGGATAAATTAAGACCAATTGGGAATAGAACATGCCTTTGGAAATTAGTCATAATCAACCCATCCAATTTAGATTTAAATATTTGAGTTCCAGGAAATGCCAAGGTTTCTAACAATTTTTAATGAATATTTTTGGAGACAATAATAAATTGTAAGGCAACACCACTGTGCTGCGAAAGTCGTAAAATTAAACAAATTCTTAACGACTACTACAGACCCCCCCGCCGCCCTTGTAAATTTGTTTAATAACAAACGCTGTTGTTCTTTTTTTTTTATGACACATCTCCGTGTATCGCACAAATGAGAACTGCAAATGCTGGGCAAGATAATGAATTATTAGAATTATTAGAAGAAAGTTCCATTGAGGGGGAGAAGAATTCGATTGTTTAGATCATCATCGCTGAGTAATTCTTCCATACGTTTTTATTTTTTCGCGCCTTGCACTTTAATGTATGTTTGTTAACAAATCGCACACATTTTTACCGATTCCAGCGAATTTGCGAATTTCATGGAAGCCGTGAAAAGTAAAGAACACGAACAGATGGGCGCACATATAAAATTGCACGTGGGCATGGTTTTTTTTTGCATTTTCCCACGCCTCACCACCCCATATATTTTTGCGTTGGCATTTCGCATGAAAATCAAATAAATTGCAACTGCAACAGCAACACATGTTGCACTTTTGCCAAAGGTTAAGAGACGCTAGAGCAGCAGCAGCAGCAGCAGCAGCAGAAATTGCATCTGCAGCGGCAACTGCAACAGAAATTGCAGCCGCAACATCTGCTGGCAACATGTCGCTCAACCGCAACTTGCCACACCGCTGGCCAACAAAATGGGTCACAGGGAGACAAATGTTAAATAAACAAAATTGTAGGCATTACATTAATTAGCTCAAGGAAATATAAATCAAGAAAAATTAAAAATATAAAGACTTACAAATTTCAGAAATAGTTTCCATATCCTATCTGTTTTTATATAATTTTCTTAATTTAAATCGTTGGAAAATTCTAAGAATTATCATTTTAAACTTAAATTGAAACCAATCATATTAATTTTACCCCTGCTGTTATATAAACAATAGCGGAAAAACAGTGTTTCCGCTGCACTGGCAGATTTTCCCACGCGCATTTCTTGCACTTTTCCCTCCTATTTGTATTTTTTTTTTTTTGCGCCCGCCTATTTGATTTTCTCGGCTTTTCCTTTTCCTTTTTTGCAGTGACGTAGTCAGTGGGAATTTCATCATCGGAGGAAAAGCAGGATGTGAGTCATCAAGTTGAGCCTTTTCCGATGGAAACCCAGCCTAGCCCCTCCCCGAAAGTACGAAAATAATGACAAATGTTGCACATTGTCGCAGTGCGACATATCATAATGATACACGATGATCAGATCATAAACCCCATATGATGATATATGGTATGGGGGCATCTCATCTCATCTATCCTGAATGTAATAATGTAACTGGCACATAAATTATGAAAATGCGTCTGGCAACATTTCGAACAAGCTTTTGGCAACATTCTTGGGCGTGGATACATCTTTATATACAGAGATCTGTATAAATTTATTCGCATGTACATACGCATATACAGGAAATCTCTCATAAACGCTGAAAGGGAGGCTCGTTTGTTAAGGAAAAAAAAAAGATAAATAAATAAAGCTGTGCCAAGTGCGTAAGAGAGCGAAACCATGGTGGGGGGGGGGGGGGGGGTTACAAAAAGCTCTGCTCTTTATGGGCTTTTCGTTTTTTTTTTTCTTCTTTTTTTATAACGCCGACGTCGCCGCTTTTGCGACCTTGAGCATAACAATTTATTGCTACACGTGTGCGAATAAAGCAACAACATCAGCCCAACTACGACGCAATTCGTATGTCGGAAAGAGATGGCACTACCGAAGATAGATAAGGACGGGGCGAGAGGAGGCGCCTAGCAACAGTCGAAAGAAACCGTCGAAAAAATTGCGAGCATAAAAAAAGAAACTCAAGACCCAGTCGGAATGTAAACATACGGCCCATTGTTAAAAGCGCTTTTTTTTTGGGGGGGCCCTTACAAAAGGTCGCCCTTATATAGCCCCCCCTCCTATTTTAGGTTTTTATTATCTATTCTGGAACTTACTATTTTCTTTATAAATTCTAGATCATTCACTAATATGAATTGTAGACATTTAACTTTATAATAGAAAAGTTTAAAAATGTTAAACATTTTTAAAAATCCATGTACATACAATGTTTTAAAACCCACTAGTATATAACATTTGGTATATTTTTAGTATTTAAACATTAGTAACTAACATTTAGTATATTTTTAGTAAACTTTGCCATAATTTCTGAATTTAATTGACATCTTGAATCTATAAACTTTTTTTGTTTTATTATCTAATCTGGAACTTACTATTTTCTTTATAAATTCTAGATCATTCACTAATATGAACTTTAAACATTTAACTTCATAATAGAACATTTTAAAAATATTACCAATATTTAGAAATCTCTGTACAATGTTTCAAAACCCACTTGTAAATAACATTTTGTATATTTTTAGTATTTAAACAGTAGTAACTAACATTTAGTATATTTTTAGTAATTATTTTAAAACTTTGCTATCATTTCTGAATTTATTTGAAAACTTGAATCCATCTATCTTGTAAAAAAAAAACTGTTTACTTTTATCTTAGGAGATCACTTGTTTATCTCCCTACTTTCGATTGTTGACTTTTTCTAAACGCATAAATTAAAGTGGCGGAAATCGAAAGTGAAAAGCAAAAAGAAGCCAGAAAAGGAAATATTTTTTATTTTTTTGCCAACTTGGTTGGTTTGGTTTGTTGGCCATAAAAGCTAAATTTGGTTGCCGCCCCCCACCCCCCCATTTAGTTCGGTACGCACTTTTTTTTTCCAGCGAATGTCTGACCTTGGTTCAGTTCATTAACTTTTTCCAAACCCCAAAACGTACGCACAATCGCAAGGTGCGAAATGCTAGAAACCAACACGCACTACCAAAAAGTAAATATATATCTGTATATTTGTATATTTGTATATATATTTAGAGGCGCCAACATAGGCATGTGGCATCTGGTGTCTCGCTCACGCACGCGTAAACCTTATCTGTTTGCCGAATTTTGTGCGTTGTTGCCAACCACCCCTCTCGCTCGCACGTGACACGCCCCATCTCTTTCGCTCCCATGGGCAGGCCTCTTATACTAATTAGAAGACTGCAGCATAGCGATAAAGAAAGCAATCCCCCCCCCCACCGAAATAAAAAAAAAGAATTGATATTGATACAAGTGCGTGTCTTCAGGTAGTGCCGTCTCCCTCTCGCATCAGTCTACGTATGTATGTATGTATGAATATTCGCTAATCTGCGGCACGCACCTGATTTCTTTTGCTATTTCTATCTATCTATCTTTTTCCAAGGAGAAATACGTTGGCGAAAAAATGAAATCTCGAACCACTTGTGTCAAGTTTTTGAGTTGCCAAATTAGCAGTGGAAAAATTATGATGCGATTTTGGGGGGTGTTTCAACTTTCGTCACCAAGATATGATGATGATATGTTGATTTTTATAATATTATATATAATTATATATATTATTTTATAATATTATATATATAATAATATATATTATTTTATAATATTATATATATAACTATATATATTATTTTATAATATTATATATATAATTGTATATATTATTTTATAATATTAAAGATATTACATTTTCAAAGTACTTAAATGATCGATGGAATTTCTGCCTTTCTATTTTAATGTGCAGAGTTTTAGAATGGCAGCATAATTAAAATAAATAAATGGGGACAGACGTGGGAGTTATTTCCTTAATTTATATGCCCATTTTTCTTTTTTATTTTACCACTTTTTTATTTCTAATTTGTGTTCTATTCTTTTTTTTCACAGCGGAAGAAAATAAGTAAATAAATAAATATGTGGGGCGCTTGGCAACAAGAAGTAAAAGCACAAAATAAAACAAAAGCACACAAAAAGCAAAAGCAAAAGCAGACAACACCCCAAAAGCAAAAAGCAAAAAAGCAAAAAGCAAAAAGCAAAAAGCAAAAGCGCCAAAACCAAAACAAACGTGCAAATATCGTTGTTGCTGCAATTTCTTGGTTTAACTGCACTCGGCAAATTGCAAGAGAGAAAGAGAGAGAGAGAGAGCGCCAAAGAGCGAGTGAGAGCGAGCACGCCGTCACAACAAGTTTAATTGCTTTTGCTTTTCGCAAAGCACAATTGCTCGGCTTTTTCCGCGAGTTTTTGTTGTGTTTGCAATGTTGTCAAATCTTTTAATATTTTGTAAACTAATTTTTTATTTTTCCTGCACTCTCCCTTTGCTTTTCTACTCTTATTTACTTTTTTTTCTTTTAATGAGCGACAAAAAGCTCCATGAAGTATAGTAGTATTAGTAATTGTTTATGGCCCATTGTAGTATGAAAATGCGCTCGCAGTTGCACTCGTAGTTGTAGTTGTAGTTGTACCGTAAGACGTAGTAAAAATCAAGATGATTGACGTGACGTAAGCTTTGCGAGGGTTGCCCAATGGATAACGATTTGCGCGCCAAAAAGAGAGAGAGGAGACATTGAACTCGGGCGCAAAAAGGGAAATGGGGCGGGTAACGAAGTACAATACACCCTAGACAAATTTTTAACTAGGAAAACTTAAAATGATAACAATTTATCAAAGTATTAACAAATGTTATTAAACAACCTTAAGGCAATACAAATATTTAAGCGATTTTTTTTTAAATTAATATTAATATCTTAAAGATAGATAAAGATATTATCTTTATGCTTTTTTCGGAAAAGTCTTAAATACCAAAATATTTTGGCTTTGCCTAGGGTAAAGAAAATCCCGCCAAGGAGTTAGGAAAATTTTGGGGATGTCTGCCACGTGGCCAGTGACCAGACATCCTTGAAAATTCGCACAACAACAGCACAGCAGCCCGGCAAAGGAAAATTCGGGGTGTTGGCCCAAAAGAGAGCGATTTCTACATATATATTTATATATATATATATATTCGTAGGTATATGGTTTGTGGGTTCTTTTTATACCCTTGCAGAGGGTATATTGATTTCAGTCAGAAGTTTGCAACGCAGTGAAGGAGACGTTTCCGACCCCATAAAGTATATATATTCTTGATCAGCATGACTAGACGAGTCGATCTAGCCATGTCCGTCTGTCCGTCTGTCCGTCTGTCCGTCTGTCCGTCTGTCCGTCTGTCCGTCTGTCCGTCTGTCCGTCCGTTTCTACGCAAACTAGTCTCTCAGTTTTAAAGCTATCGGGCTGAAACTTTCCCAAAAGTCTTATATCTTTTGCAGGTAGTATATAAGTCGGAACCAGCCGGATCGGACAACTATATCTTATAGCTCCCATAGGAATAATCGGACAAAAAAATGAAAAAAAATTATATCTTTGGTGTTTTTTAGCATAAAAACTCCTAAGCTTGGAAATAACAATTTTTAAATAATTTTGAATTTTGAATTAAATATTATCGAAATCGGACGACTATATCATATAGCTGCCATAGGAACGATCGGAAAATTTGTGGAAAAATAATATGAAAAAAATTATAGCTTCGGTGTTTTTCAACATATAACCTCCAACGCTTGGAAATAACATTTTTTAATTAGTTCTGAATTTCGAATTAAATTTTATCAAAATCGGACGACTATGTCATATAGCTGCCATATGAACGATCGCAAAATTGGTAGAAAAATAATATGAAACAAATTATAGCTTCGGTGTTTTTTAACATATAACCTCCTACGCTTGGAAATAACATTTTTTAATTAGTTCTGAATTTCTAATTTAATTTTATCAAAATCGGACGACTATATCATATAGCTGCCATAGGAACGATCGGAAAATTGCTACGAAAATAATATGAACCAAATTATAGCTTCGGTGTTTTTTGACATATTATCTTATACTATTGGGAATATCATTTTTTGTGTTTTTAAATTTAATAATTATAGCTGCAAGGGTATATAAGCTTCGGCTTGCCGAAGCTAACTTCCTTTCTTGTTTATTTTATTCTGGGCGTAGTTCTGCGCAAGAACATCACCATCATCCCCCGGGGTGATAAGTTTTTCGGAAGAGAGAGGATGACGCCATGGAGCAAATAAACACAATGAGCCATGAAAGCCACGCGCCAACATTTTCCCCATTGTGGGTGGTAAGTGGGGGTCGCGGGAAATCATAAAGGAAAGCCCAAAGCCAGAGCACACATCACATAGCACACATCGCAGCGAAAAGCACAAAAAAAATCAATGGAAAATGGAAAACCACCGCAGACAGACGCCGGCGTAGCGTGGGCGTGTTTTTGTATTTATGTACTTTTGTGTGCAACGTAACAAGTTTACTACGTTTGCTGTTGACGTAGGCGTTTTCCGGCGATCGATTTTCCGGTTGCTTTCAGTGTACAACATTGTACTTGTGTGTTGTGTGTTGGAGGCGTTATTTTGCACACCCACACGAAACGGAAGTGCGAACACTAGTTGAATGTGCAACACCCAAAAGGGAGAAAATGGGAGGCGTGTGGCAACTAATCGTCCACCCCATGAGGTATCCTATTTCTATAATTAGTTTTGCGATACAAATAAGGACTGTGCTAGCTAGCTGTGGTAGGTGATTATATCTACGCGCATATCCAAATTCTACACCATTGGCTAAATTTTAATATCTAATCTGCAGAATTTTGGATACGTTTTTTTAAATTTTCTTAGCTCTATTGAAAAACTAAAACATATTTGTAAAACAAATGCCATTTACTATTTGTATACCAAAATTCAACACCCTAACGTTGGGTTCTGCTGGGTTATAAGTGTTTCTTGAAACACTAAATCCACTTTCTTAGCTCTATTTGGTCTAAACAAACTGAAGACTACATCATGATTGATACTATAAAAACTAGGCATTAAGACTCACCGGAATCGGAGGGGGTCTCGAGATTGGGTCCATCGTCGACCATATCGTTGCAGCGCGTGTAGCTGTGATCGCTGATGTGCATCATGTGCAACATGCCGTTGCTGCTGCTGCTGGTTTTGTTGGCCGCCTTCGTCGTACTGCTCAGGCTGCTGCGATGGTGCCGCAGTCCAAAGTTGAGGGATTCGCCATCATCTGAATCGGAATCAGAGCCGGTTGTCGGCGGAGAGCCCACTGTACTGCATCCAGTGGCTATATCGATGGCCTGCTGTTGCTCGTCAATCTGTTGGTTTGTCTGCTGTTGGTTGTTGATGTTGCTGCTTGTTGTCGAATTCTGTTGCTGGCTAACCAAATCGAGGACATCGATCAATGCCGGTGTGGGGAATTGCATCGAGAGCTTATCCTTGCCGACATTTTGTAGATCCCTGCTTATCTGCTGAATGTAATTGTCATCGCCATCATCGATTGTCAGTGAAATATTATTGCTGCCTATCACGCAGGCACGCAAATCGACATTATGTCTGAATTCTGGTGCGGCCACCTCGTCGGTAAGACTGTGGGGTGTATCGGGCCTCAGGTATTTCGTGTTCTCGCCCACGCCCACCAATGTCTGGTTGTTGTTGGTCGTAATGTTGTTCCTCTTGCGGAGGAGACTTCCACCGGGCGGTATTAACATGTCCTCATCCTGGATGTGCTGGGACTTCTTATCGCCGCCACTTAAACGCCGGCGCTTCTGGCTGACCTGATAGTCCTGATCCAAGGGTTCCTTCTTGATGGTCAGCGGCATATTTTGCTGCTGCTGTTGATTCAACTGGCTGCTGCTGCTGCTGGTATTATCCGTCGCCTGCGATCGCTGATAGCTGTAGGGATTTGAGGAGCCGGATACCACGGCCAGGGCTATGGCGCTGCTTTCACTGTATGACGAGGCTGCACTGTTGTTACCGGTTCCAGATCCGGATCCGGATCCGTTTACCATCATATTACCGCTGCTCAAACAGGTGGCCATCGAGGACCACATGCAATCACCGTTACGGATTTCCGGCTTCATATCCTCCTCCGTATCGTAGCCGGAGAAGCCCATATCCTCGTTGCCGAGCTTCTCCAGATCACCATGGATTGTGGACACCCCCGACTGGGGGTCCATGTCGTACATGGGGACATCCGTATCGAAGAGGTCCCACAAGTCGGGGACTGGGAAATCGTCGACCCGGAATTCGAAGATCGGTAGAGACATTGTGCCGAGTCTGGTTTTTTTAATATCTTAGTTCCTGAGTGCTAACGGCTGCCTGGAAAGTATAGAAAATGCGGAAAAGTCGTTGTAGGAAGGAGCCATAAAAATTGTAAGTAATATTGATCCATAATAAGAAGAACTTATATTCTTGGCTTTATTATAAATCTACAAGCAAAATTGTATTTTACTGTCATTATCCCTAATATTATATTTTATAATCTCTGTAGAAACATACAATATCAAGTTGTACTAAAATACATTCAACTAACCAGAAATGACGATTCTAATGTGCCAATTTCAATTTCCAATGACGTCAGGCAACGTCGAGGGTTCAGCGAGTGTTATCAAAACTAAATAGATGCTATATGCTATAGCCCCAAAATCACGAATCTCAGCGGTCTTGACAACAGCAAAAAAAAAAAGAAATAGAACAAAATTATATTCCTATTCCCATTCCATTTATTAAGAAAAAATGACCTTCAACTGATAAACGCGCTGATCTCTAAGCTTTTGTCAGTATCACTCTTTTTCCTGCTTTTGCTTTCCATTTTCTTTTCGTAGAATCCGTTGCATTTCGGGGCAAAAAGAGGATGACAAAAAACTAACGGTAAAAGCCCTTATCAACTTGGGTAGAGAACCCATACAGTTAAATATGAAGAGAATACTTTCAAATCACTTCTTTTTTAAATTAATATTAAATCATTATACATTTTCTAACTTTCTAGGGTTTTTGGTCAAATGCTTTTATAATGAAATTTTTTTTGTATACTAGTTCGCAAATGACAAAAAGCTTAAAAAAAAAAATTGGCGGTACCATTAATTAATTGTAATAATTTCTTTTTTAGTTTAGAACTTAAAGTAATGTTTTTTAATATTCCAAGCATTTTTAATTTAGAAAAAACATTCTAAGATGTAATATAATTTTGCAAATACTAAACAACAATTTTTATTTAACTCACAAAATGTATTTCGATCTTTAATTTTCTTTAAGGGCTTTTGGGATTTATGTTTTTAGTTCAACACTTGTTAAGATATTTAATTTGAGAACTAGACACTTTAATTTCCTGAAGCCTAACTAATTTATATTTTTACCTTTTGATATTAGTTATTTATAGAATTTTTAACAAGATCACTACCAGAATTACTAGATCTAGAAGCAATTTGTGGAATTCACAAGTCCAAAAATGATAGAACTTTGTAGAATATCATTATGGATATTTCACAAGTCGTTAAATGATCTAGAACTTTGCGGAATTTAAATATATCCCTATGTTGATAACTTTTATTTTCTATGTCTCAGGAAATTTTAATCAATTCCGTTTTCAACAGTTTACTTCCTAGAAATTCCTAGATTCAGTTATTTCATATTCCTGTGTGTGTGTGTGTGTGAGCACCGATCTTGTGATGGTGTGTGATCACCGTTAGATATTCGCTGCTTTTTCCTTTACCCCCAAAATTCTTTGGAAGTTCTTGGAATTGGCGCGATTTTCGAGTCGATATATTCCGGTAAATAATCGCATTCATCTTTGCACTCACCGTCTCTGTTCAATTAATTGTAATCCAATTTGGTTGGGTTTCCTTAGCTTTCCAGTCGCTTTCGGCTTTATCTATTTGTATCCCGTTCCCGCCGTCTCACAAGTGTTGTTGCGCACGTTTTGCGTCAAAAGGGGGAAAATCGAGGAGTAAAAAAACACCAAAAAATAGGGACACCAAAAAAAATTCTTCCCGTTTAGTTAGCACTGGCTGTTTTTTTTTTTCTTAGTTTTGTATTTCTAGTTTTTCACAAGTTTTTCTTTTCTTTTCGATGATGATTTTTGTATTTTGCGCGTTTTTTTTTTTGTTTTCCTCCCTTTTTTTCTAATTTTAGGGATCTTGGGGTATTTCTGCGATTTTAGCACTATTATAACTTTGATGTGACATTTTCTCGTCGTCGTTGTTGTTGGTGGTGTGTGTGGGTGTGTTTTTGTGTGTGTGTGTAGTTATGTGGTTTAGTAACGCGTTTCTCGCTGGATCAACTATATAGAACAGTATAGTTATAGTTAGAGTTATAGTGATAGTGATTGGGTTTTTTTGTCGGGCGGAAAACAGCCAAAAATCCAAATCCACAAAGCGAAGAGAGAACTGAAGTCGCGATGAACACGCGACGCCACACAAATAGCAAGTTAGTGAGTTTTCGCTGGTGACCGGTCTTAAATAAAATTTTTCCGAAATGCCCAACGAGAGAGAGCCAGCGGTCTCGCGCTCTCTCTTTTCGGGCGCACCCGCTCTCTCGCTCGCACTCTCTCTCTCTGCCTCTCTTCCTCTCTGTCGCTTTGAGTGGATTCTTTATGTGCGGGGGAAAAAAAGCTTTTGAATTCCGAATTTATTGCATTTTGCAACGTAATACCGTAAGTTCTACAAAGTTCTTCGATGACATTTGGCTATTTCATCACGATTCCTTTATACTCGATGGTTTTCAAAAGAGTTAAAAAACGCCATTAACCGGCTCTCTTCCACAATCGCCATCTCGCTCGCTCCTGCGGTGCCGGGCACTTCAACTTGCCGGTTCTGTTTTGCCGGTTGAGTGAAACAGAGCGGCAGCGGAGAGAGAGAGAGAGCGTAAGTCGCCGAGTTGTGTTTACAAAAAATTGAGCGCGAAACGAGCGGAACTGAGTTGAGAATATCGGCAAATTGCATCACTGGCGAATAATAAACATAAACAATTAACGAGAATTAATAAGTATTAAAATGGGGGGAAGAGAATTACTAATCACAATGAACAAGTATTTGAAGTGAGAGTCAATAATAACAATAGTCAAAATATAAAAGTATAACAATAATGATTCAAAAAGGTAAAAAGTTTTATATTTTCTTAAGAACCAAAACTTTTAGGCCTTACGAATTTCTAAAATTAGTAAAATTTCAACAAAATGAAATGTAGAAAATAGTAAGCTCTGCTTTATTATTAAAAATAAAGCAATTCCAAGAATATTTCTTGAATACTCAAAATAATGATAATTTTAAGGTCATTTTTAATAGAACTTTGAATTTTATATGTACATATGTATGTGACATATTTTATGTAAATTACTTACTTGCAAAAATGTAAATTGGACTAAAATATTTCTTAAATATTTTCGTATTCTCACTACCAGTAAAATGTTTTCTATTTTTATTTTTAAATGCATTTCCACCCATTCTCACTCAAAGCTTTTTTCGCCTTTCCTTTTGTTTTCTATTTGCTTCTATTTCTATTTGTTTAGATTCTTCTAAGAGTTCTTCATATTATTTTTCCGCCTCTTTGGCCTTTCTACTGATTCTTTTCGTACCGCTTCTTTTGCCCCCTCCTTTATCTATTTCTTGGTGTGCGTGTGTGTAATTTAAGCTCTTTGTCACCGCTTGTCGTGCCTCTCGCTCTTGCATTTGGCTCTATCTCGCTCGCTCCCATGGGTGGCAACTCCAATTTCAGTTTTGTCAAGTTGATTGAACTTGTGAACTTTGTGGCGGCAAAACAAAAAAAAAAAAAAAGCCGCAAAACAGAAACAAAACAAAAGGCAAACATATTTTTTTCGAGTGTGAGTGCGGTTATTTGAGTATTGTGTGTGTGTATGTGAACCTACCTCAAGTCTAATTAAATTATGCCAAGTAAATGTTGCAAAGAAAGGAGAAAAAAAACACAAATACGCCACATAAAACAACAACTTTGGAATGGCGAAGAAGGGTTGAGAAGAGGGGAATGAAAATTGAGTGAGAAAAACAAAAGCACTTTGAATATTGACACACAAATTTGGGCGGGAAAACCGAATTTCGGTAAATGCACTGATCAAAATCAACTACCAACATCATTTTCCCAAAAAAAGTGAGTTAGAAATAACAGTTGTGTTTTTTAGGTCTCTTTTGATTAGTTAATTAAAATTAGTTATAATTTTTGGGCAATTTACAATATCATCTTAAACCCATCCTACTAGGTACAATAACCAACAAAAATAGGTACATATGTTTTATAAAAAGTTGTTCACTGGCCAAAAAATTGATTTCAAACCTTTCTTATTTAGATAAAAGCTACGTTTTTATTGAAATTTGTTACTTGTTTTGTTATATACCCATACATTTTTCGGTAAGTCGTTTACCAATTGATATACAACTTTTGTACCTCCTTTTTTTGCACACTGTTTGTACTTAGAAAAATATTTTTTCTATCCTTTTTCTGATTTAAGCCAAAAATGTTTAGATTATTTTTTTTTATTAAATTTAAACCAAAGAAATTATATGATTTAAGTACTATTTAGAGCTTACAAAATTTGTACAATCAATTTTAAGTTATATTTTCTTCGACTGCTGGAATCTCGGGCCCTTTTCCGCCATTAAATCATCAGGTGGTTGCGACGCAAAGTTCTTCCCGCCTTTCTCACGTCACCCCGCTGATTTCGTTACGTTACGTTTCGCTTTGATTTCCATTTCCACCACTTTCCCCTTTTTCCGCTTTTCCCCGGCAATTTCCATTGCACTTTTTGGCGCGTGCATTCGCCCTCCCTTTCGCACCTTTGCACGCTTTGGATTTTGTTTTGATTTCGCAACAAGGCGACACAGCACTAAATTTAAATTGCAAGCTCGCCTAAAAGCTACCCTGTAATTAAAAATAACTGTAACTATAAATTTGTAATCCAAAATTTTGTAAAACAACTTTTTTAGTACTTTAGTATTATTAATTTGATATACTTTTAAATTGATTAAACTTAAAAAAATGGTTGTTGCAAATTTTAAACTTATTTCTAAGATTGTATTTATATACATATTGTATAATGAAATATAATGAATGAATATATACCCCCCTTTGAAGTGATATAATATAACTTTTTAATATGGCTTATAAAAATAAACCATCCTAAACAAACAAAATAAGAATTAAAGCCAATTCCTTGTTTTAATAAGTTTGTTAAAATAATCGTGAAATTCTAAAATGATTACAAAAAATAATGGTAAACATAGATTCCCCTTTTCTTGCAACCTTTTACAGGGTATAACTGCATTACCGACAACAAAGTTGGCGCGCATTTTGCGAGCTTTTTTCTCCCCTTCATTTTCCCGCTGTTAAAGTTCGATTTCGACAAATTTTGAAATATTTTTGGTTGTTCGATTTTTGCGCAATTAATTTTTGCGTGCGCTGCGTTTTTTCTTTCTTTCTGTAATGTATATATTTTTTTGCCCCGTTTTCATTCGGAGGAAATGGAAAGTGTGCAAGAGGAGGAAAGCCAACTGCGTAAATAATGGCAACAAGTGGCTGCCGGGCTTCCATATCAAGTTTGTCAAGAATTTGCCAAGCTTTCAAAAATCGACGTAACGTAACCGGCTAACCTCCCATCTTGATCGTAAAATGATTAGAGATGACACTGATAGGACCAGTGGATAATATACATATGTGGGTAAGTACATGATATCATAAAAAAAACATTCCTTAAGGATGCGTTTTGAAACTTAAGTTCAGTTTCAGAACAAAAACATTTTTTGAAAGAAAATATTAAATAAAAAATTTTTTTTTTAGTATATCGATATAACATAAGCTATACTAACATAGTTAAAAAATGTAAAAATGTTAGAAAATTAAAAAAAAATAAGGGCATGACATACAAAGAAATCCAAGTAAGATCCCTTTTCGATTTCTGGTTAATTTAGCTACATATATGAATTAATTTCTCCCCCTATATATTCTTATAGATCGATTTATTAAAAGCTATACTAACAGAGTTAATAAATGTACAAATGTTAGAAAATATAAAAAAATTGGGGCATTATATACAAAGAAAATCCAAGTAAGATCCATATTCGACTTCTGGTTAATTTAGCTACATATATGAATTACTTGAGTTGTAGGTTGATGAACTGAATTAATTTCTCCCCATCTCTAGTGTCATTTGACTTGATATTTAACGGTCTACACGTGCAGCAACAATGTAACTTCGACGCTGCCGTCGACAGGTGTCGACTAGTGTAATTGTATGGCAATTCAAATGTGATAAAGTCGGCGCCCCGAGCCGCATTTATGCTCCCCGTAGGCCCGAAACTATAGTCTCCCATTGATAACGCGTACAATCGTAAATTGCATTGCGCACTAGGCTTTCCTTTGGCAACAATGTCGCTATCTCAATTTATTTATATTTGGAATTCTCGTTCTTGTGTGATTTTTACTACTACAAATTCAAGTAAAGTCTGATTGTATTTGAAAAAATCTGTTATATTTTTATATAATGTTAGATAATGTACATACAAATGTATATATTTATAAAAGTAATACCTCTCAATTAGTTTTTCTTATCGCTACCAAGTATCACAAAAATATTCCACGAATTTTATATAAGAAACAATTTAGTCTTATTAATACCGGTAAGGTAATACCCTTTCAAAAATGGTTTATATCATAAAATAACTAATGTATTTTAAAAATGTAGGACTTAAACATATTTTATTATAAAAATAATGTATTAACTAAGGTAATACCTAAAATGTCAATAAAAGTAAGTTTTGCAAAGTGTATGTATTTATTATTACCGCATTTTGGCGCCACCCTTTTAGACGCCTTTCGTATCAGAAGATAACGCCTGTGCAAACCTTCAATTATAAATTATTTGAGGAGCTCAAGACTCGAGTATTTCGGCATAACTGATTCATAGGCGTCATTATAGAGGTAAGTCCCCATTCGAAGGTCAAGATCGTAAGGAGAGGATTACCGTTAAGGGTGGTCTAGTTTTTTCCCTCAAGGATTAGTAAATATTTCTATTGAAAACTGGACTATACACATTTGCGTTTATAGAATATTTTTTTACGTTCCCATTTTTGCTTTAAAAATATTAATATTGTAAACTATTTTAATAAAAACATTTGTTTTATTGTTGATAAGATATTATATTATGATATTATATGATATAATATGTACAATGTACATTGTACATGTATTCGGTACTTAAGGTAATGTTTAATAATTTATGATCTTAAGCTTTAATTTTCCGTTAGAAATGGGGTTGTCATTGCTTAGCCCCCTTTATCCACCGTTTATTTACATTCTTCTCATTGCAATTACATCGTTTTCTCTCCTCTTTCTCTTTGATGTTGTTCTTTTTGCATTTTCCTTTGGTGTTGACACATTTTGCATGTGGATTTCCAAAGGATTTACGCAGAGAGGTGTTAGGGCAGACAACAATAAAAATAAACGAAGGTGCCGAGAGTGAGAAAGGGAGAAGAAACGGCAGCTGCAAAAACAACAAAAAGCTCAGACAAGAAAAGAAGAAGAAGACGGAAAGAAGACGCCGGTACAGTTGCGCTCACACACACACGCACACACAAGAAATTCGCAAAGAGCGTAAAAAATATAAAAAAAAATGCAGCGTGGCGCTTTTATAACGGAACACAAAACAAAAAAAAAGCAAAAGCAAAACACATGCTGCACTCAAAACAAACCGACGGGAGAGGAGAACGAAGAAGACTTACGGAGAGCGCAATTGAGTGAGTTTTTTATGTGATTTTGTGTTGCAGCAACATTGTATATAAAAACAATGTGTTGCTGAAACATTGTTGATACGAATTGCAAAATTTGTAATTGAAAAAATACGCAATATTTTTGAATTTGAAAAATTGAGCCACCATTTTGAAAATCAATTGTCAAATAAAATTTATTCAATTTAAATATCAAATATTTTAAATATTTGTTTGTAGTCTAAAAAAAATATGGATAAAAACAAAGTGCTGCCGAAACATTGTGGTTTTAAATAGCTAAATTTTTTAATTTGAAAAATAAGCAAACAATTGAATTTAAATTTGAATTTAAATGTATGTTTAACAAATAAATATTTCAAATATTTTTTTATGTTCAAATAGTAAATGTGTATTAACCAAAAATGAGTGATACGAACGCCAAATTTAAAATTTTAAAAATTATACAAACTTTCTGCAAACCATTTTTATAAAAAATGTGTTTCAATTAAAAAATATTTTAAATATTTATGTTTTTATTTCTAATATCATAACCTTGCTAACATGAATATGTTATGCATAGGAACAAGTTACATATTATTATTATTTTAAATTTGACTTTTTTATCGATCTTTTGAAGAATTTTATTAAGATAAATCTTTTAAGTATTCAACGTTTATTTTTCATGGGGACCTAAAAATATTTCACTGTAAACATTTATTTACTAGACTATATCCACTATCTCTGGTAAAGATTTTATAAACTGCACTTACTAAAGTTCAAGGTTGATTTTCAAGTCAGACAGAAATAATGAATAATGTAGGAAAGTCGATGTGTTGAGTGAATTGAGTTCTTCGTTTTTTTTTATTTTTGGGAGGTGCGTGCCTTTAGCATAATGCCTCCCCCGACACCATTTTATGGATCCCCAACGCTCACCCAACTTTCACTCTTACTTTCACTTACTTTTCCTTCATCCCCAGTCCCATCCCAAAACACACATTAAGTTTCGCACAGTGCACAGTGAGGAATTTAATTTTACTCAACTTACTTAATGTTTTTCTCACTCCAGTTTTAATTAAAATAGAGTAGAGCTGTGTGGTTTTAATTGAAAATAAATTATTATATTTCCTGATTAAAAGGGGGTGTGGAAATGGGAAACAGTTCAATTTAAAATAATATCGCTTATAAATTTAATAATATATAATATATGATTCTAAATAATTTTTAAAAATGAAAGATAGTAGTGGGAATAAAAGAAAATAGAATATAAAATGACATAAATTAATATTTGTTTCTATATAAAATGATATTATTAACATTTTGAACATCAGGGTAAATCCATTAAAATATTATTATTATTATTATTTTAAGTGTCGTGGTTATTTTTGTTTACTTTTTGGTCTTAAAGATCTTCATCCCCCATTTAAGGTGTTTTTTCTTTTGATATTTAGCTTCTATACCTGTATTATATAGAATAAAATTTTTTATATTTTTATCGTAGTGTCTCTGGGGATATTATTCTCCTTCCAAAACATCCTTTATCCATTGCTTTTCCTCTGGCTTTTCCTTGCCATTTGCGGCTGTCTGCGTATTTGGCACAAATTTCCACACGGTTGGGTGGGCGTGGCACATAGGGAAAGGGAAAAGTGGGCGGGGGGCGTGGCGGTGCTGTCTGCGACCTTCAAAACGGTAATGAAACCCGGGCGAAAAGCAAAACAAACTTGTCAGACGGGTGAAAGGACATTCAACCTCAAATGGGAAAATTGGGTGGGTCGGAAAATAGGAGCGGAAATGCGGAGGGCGAGGGGGCGTGGCGGTGCGAGACAGACACTTCCACATCCTCCCAAACAGTTTCATCTTCTTCTTCTGCATGTCCTGCGCAATCAAGAAAATCCCCAAAGGTTTCAGCGATTTTAGACAGGCATGTCTTCCTCCAGGATTTCCCCTGTATTTTCTCCCTTTTATATATATATATATAATTTTTTTTGTAGCCATATTTATCCCTTAATGCTGCAAGGTCAAATTAGGTTCAAGGTCATTCCGTGGCCCAGGTTAATGGCGTCTGACTTTCGGGAATTCGAAATTGGCATCGCAGGGCACACCTTAAGATACTAAAAAAAACACTCACTTAAATAAAAAAAACACTCACTTAAATAAAAAAAACAATCGAATTGAAAACAAAATATTTATTAAAATCATCCATCGATTTATTTTCTTGCCAATTTCAAGGCTTTATTTTACATACTTTTAAGGAACAGCAAAAAGTCATCAACTATCGTTACAATCTTTGAATTTTGAGAATTTGTTTTAACCTACGAAACCAAAACGTTTATTTAACATAAGTACACTTATTAATAAATAACTCATTTAATTAGAATAGGAAAATGTTATCCTTTTATTTATAAGTCAAATAAATAAAAGGGCTAAATTCAAGTATTTATAATATGATAATTTTCATCAATTTTTGTTATCTGTTCTTCAACTATTTTTTTACTTCTGGGAAAAAATCCATCCACTATATTCCTTATAATCAATTAGTTCTAATCGTTCCTTTTTAGGCTTAATTAGTTGACTAACTCTACTTGGGGGACCGATTTTCTTACGCTCCACTAATTTTTTCATCGTGATCGGCGACTAATTTTAAGCCTCATGACTCAAAATTGGTAGGGAATTAATCATTAATTTTCCCATTCCCCTGAGAGCCGTACACTTGTGATCTCAAGGGAAAAGTGCCCGAAAAGTGGTGCACACACAAGTGGCACAGGGCAAAAAAAAAAGACAAAAAAGGACCCACTCGACAGAAGAAACTCGAGGAGTTCCAAATTGAAGCCACGGGGGAATACAATCAACACCAAAAAACATCTGAAGAAGAATTATAACAAAGCCAAATAGGTTTACTCGACTAATAGATACCCATAATGCAATTATACAATTGTATATTCTGTAGTAGTGATATGGGAAAAAATATTTTAAACAATATTTTAAGTTTAAATATATAAATATATTTTTTAATCAATTTTCAAACATCAGTTTTCAATTAAGTAATATATTTTCAAAACCCAAAAAATGATGGGCCATGTTGCAACTATTTAAAAATATAAAAAAAGGTAAATAGAAATTTGAAATACTTATTGAATCTGCAACATGTAAAATATTAATAAATTTTAACATTAATAAATGCATTGCATAAATTAACTTTAATTTAAAACTGAATCATTATTCAAAATACATTTTAGAGAACTCTTTTAAAAAATACGCCGAAATTGGCGCCTGAGGGGTACTAAGAAAAAAGACCCCAGGGGAGAAAAAAATTGGACTGGGGATCGGTTCCCTGAGTGTACCTGCTACTCCGATACCCCGATACTTAGATACTTCGCCACTTCAGACCCCCGACGTCTCGTCAAAGTTGCACTTGAGGTTATCGTCGGGGAAAATCGTTAAACACGCACGATAAGCGGGAAAATCCAGCTCTTCGGCTTTCCACCAAAACTAATATTTCCCCGTCTGTGATCCGAGATAATTTTCTTGTTTATTTTCGGATAACAGAATTTTTCATTCGCTTTCAATTTCAGTTTTCCGTTTGCTCTCTGTCACTCACGTCTGTCACTCGGCATCGTGCCGTCTCTTTCCGTCGGCATGCTGCCGTCTCTTTCTGGCCGCCAAGAGCGTGACCTTTTGCCGCTGGCAGACAACGAAAATATATATCAGCATACTTCCCAAAACAGCACAACGCCAATTACACTCAGATAAAGTTAATAGAATGCATAAAATATAAAGTTAAAATATCGATTTTAATCGATTTCTTATCGAAATGCATCTTACCATTGTTAAGTTAAAAGAGGGCTCACAAATATTGATGTGTACCATAAAATATAACACAAAATATATTCAGTTAAGGTTCATAAACTTTATATATTTTTCTCTGTGCTTAAAATTAAAGTTACAGATACAGATAAAGATGCAAAGATAGATGTACTATTTTTGGTCAGCCTTAGACGGGATTTTTGTATCCTAACAGATTTAGAATCGGCAGTTTCTTGCCACCGAAAAACTTTGGTTCTATGTTAATTTTAGCCCACCTGGGGTCGCTTTTCTATATATCTACGTATCTCTTCGAATTCTTTGCGTTTGAATAGGAAGTTGAGGGAGATATTTGATTTAATTGAACTAATGTTAGGCTTAAAATCCAGCCAAGGGGATTTTCCACTTAAGATAAAGTTTTTTCATAGATTATCATATTTCGAATATTTTTTGTTAATTTAGTTAGTTAGTTTTCTTTAAATTTCCTTAAGAGTTAAGTAATGGGCCTGATAAATATTTGGTTTCGTACTGATCCTGCTCTCAGTGACATTTTAAAGATCCATCGTTTCAAATTCCTATTTTAGGCAATCATATCCGGTGTTCTAGAAATATCTCCCGAAAAATCTCAAGAGCCTTCGCTGTGATTTCCCCTTTTAATCAGTAGCCAATTAAGTCTACTCTCCCCCCAGAAGAAAATGGCTCCCGTATCTAGAATCGTGCGTATATATAGTTATACATTAAGTTGGCAGCGCAATATCTATATCTGGCCGAATGGAATCTTATCAATTGTCATACACTTGAGTGTAGTAGTATAATTCAAACTAAACTAAACTAATTTACTATCACTTTTTCGTTTTTCTGAAATATTTTCTTGGTTTTTGTTCCTGTTCTTTTTTTTTTTGCCGTTTCGAAGGTCTTTAACTTTGGTTGCTATAGCAGCACTATAGGTAAATTTAGTATACATATATATATAGTTATATATAGTTTAGTTATCAATCAAGGTCCGTATCGCGCGATTCTGCAAAAAAAAAAAATGCCGCGCTAAGCTTTTAGCATACGCGTTTTTTTTTGTATTTCCACATTTTCAACATTTTTTTGCGCCTCACACATTTTATTTCGCACTTTTTCACGCACAGCTTTTTTGATTATATTAATAATGACGGACCATAAAAAAAGCCCCCAAAAAAAGAAATAACAATAAATTTTGGGCAGCGCAAAACCAAGGTTAGAAAGAACCACTATATGTTACTGCATATATAATTTAGTCACAATCAGCAGGGCTGTTATCAGTCTTTAACTGCCAACTTAGCCGATCTTAAGTTAATAAAGATATGCATAGAAATTTACTAGATGATAGAGTAAGGAAGCAGATTAAGATGGCCCATAAAATATGTCAAACGGACGAGGTAAACGTACTTAGAGTGGTAATTAAGCGGTTTAAAATTTTGGAATCTTAGGAAAAGTAATCTACAATTTGGTAATTATACAACATTTCATAATGTTTATAAAATAAATATTTTAAATTATATTTATAATTATATAAGTATTCGTATTAGTATTAAAATATAAAATCGGAAATTGGGGGGGAAAATTATTATGCATAAATATATGTTTATAAAATAGATCTTTCTTCTAACCGATAATCTTTTTCGATCTCTTAAGCTAACATAGAAAGGTTTATATTTATTTATAAAAACTTGCAATATTTTTATGATCGCTAGTATTTTTTTCAAATATTCCACTGGCAAAAGACGAAATTTAAGAAAAACTTCTTAAAGATAAAAGACCAAAACGAAACTGCTAATTGGTCGAAAAAGGGAATTTCGCATGCCACGAATAAAAAGAAAAAAAGCTACAAAAAAGAAGTTGAGTGGAAGCGTGCAAAAAATCGCAAAAAAAAACCTTAAAAAAGGCGACGTTTAGAAGTTAATTAAGTAAATTGGGAGAACAAAGACCCCAGGGGGAGAAGGGGGTTAACCACTCAATATGAGGCGAAAGATTAATGGACAAATCGAACCGAGAGCCCCGAAAATCGAAACAAAGTTTCTACATAATGAACAAGAGGCCATGGGAAATGCGAAAACCCAAAGGGAACCAAACACAACCAAACACAGTGGGGAAATATGATTATTAAAGATAAAAGTGTCTATAAATTATTATTATTTTAATTTGAAGCCCATTTTTAACTAGATATATTAATTTTTTCTTTTAAAAATACAGCTAGTTTTATTAAGCAGTATCAATCAACGTCATTCAAATTATTTTTTTCAAAACTTAAAATACAATTTTAAAAATTTAATAGTTAAAAAAATAAATTTTTCAGCCTTGTAATTAAGTTTTTAGCAGCATTTTCACATATTTATCCTGATACTAATCGAAAGCACTGATAGTTTTCATAAATTAAGGTGAAAACAATAGTTATTATAACTCTGTGCCAAAAACCATAGATGGAGAATAATAGATAAGGCCAGAGAATTTGTATTTGGGTCGCTGAATCAGAAGGTAGAATTTTGAAAGCTAACGAATCGAAAAGCAAAACAAAAAAATCGAAAGAAAAATACAAAGAAAGACTTCGTGCTTAGAAAAGATAGAAAACTGAGGAAAAAGACTTTATTCAAACTGGCGAATGTGGAGGGCAAAAGAAAGAACGCCAAATAAATTAAAATATTACATCGCTGACCGTGAACCTTGTTCTTTTGTTGTTGTCCCAACGTATAAATCAAAACAGTGGGCCAAAACTACTTTTTTTTGGCTATAAATTTCTCTTTGGATTAATAATATTAATGTTATTAATAATACTTTTATTATTATTAGTAATACCATCGGCAGTAAGGTTTTACCATCTCTGGTAAAGTACATTGTATAACACATAGGGAATTATTTCTGATTGCCTTATCTTGAAAATTAAGAACAAAAATAAATACGAATAATACTTGCGTAATTCGGTCCGCGAATTTCCTGTATTGCGGAAACCTTCATTTTATATGTTATCTGAAACTTTTCGCTGGATACGCAAAATAATTCCGATTAAATTCATATCACTAAGTTGTTTTGGTTTTTTAATCCAAAAACCGTTACTCGCTAATCTTACAGAAATAATGTTGATGAAATCATTTTGTTATATTTATAATTAAAAACATACGAACAGAATTAAAAATATGTTAAATACATTAGTCATTATAATACTATAAAAAATAAATGCAAGGGAAGAGAATAAAATATATGTTAAATACATTAATCATTTAAAATATTATAAAAATATCGAAGGAAAGATTTCATATTATTTTTAAGCCAGATAATTTATTTCAACAAGCTCTCATTAAAGTTTCTATGACGAATTTTTACCAAAGCACAGTGGCCACAATTCACAATTCCTTCGTTTCAGCCACGAAAATGTATATATATATTTTTATATCCCCAAACCAATCCATTCAATGCGATCGGCAGTTGATCAATTGAGTGTGGAGTGTGGCTCCAGTTGCCTGGTGGTCCATTCCGGTTCGCAGCCCTTCACAAAAAATACACAACGAGATTAACTGTCAAATTGGATATAAATATATTTAAATTTATTTAAATTTATTCTATTAAGATTGGGTTTTAATGGGTAAGCAAATTTGAAAATATTTTTTATTTATTGAAAATAAACAACAACTATACTAAATAAACTTAGAAAGTTCACAGAAATACTATGCAGAATTTAAATATACATACATATAAAATATATTTAAAACAGGTGAACTCTTAAAAATAACTACCATTGATCTTAAAGCTGTATGTTCAAAATGTTTTTTTTTTTAATAATTATAAAATAAAATAAAACATTTGAAGAAAATATAATATAGGTGGAAAGTATAAATCATCTTTTAAAAATAAGAAAATATTAAAAAGTGACAACTAGTAAAAAGAATTTTCCGTGTAATAACTGGCGATCGATGGCGCATGACAAGTGTATGGAAATGTCCAAATAATCAAAGCGAACCGAACCAGTCCGGATCGGCAGCACCTGCCCAGTAAAAGCACCACTGAAACCACTGGCACCACTGGAACCACCAAAAAAAAACCACCCAACACCACTCTTCCGGGTTTGATCGGTGGATCGTGGCTCGTGACACGTGATCGGAATGGTGCAGATATTTCCCTAATTTAATTAGAAGAATTTGTAACAGCTCAAATTTTTGTTACATATGTCTGCAAATTAATCAGACAAATTATTTAGTAGGTATACATTTAAAATAAGGAAAAAAAAATTTTGTACCTTTTTAGTCGGACAATAATTAATATTGATAAATCAAAAAATAAATTAGCTTCACATGATATATTTTATTATTAAAGAAAACCGTGATAAATAACCATTAGAAAATTTTTAAAATCGTTTTCCTTAAGAAATCATTTGAAATAATTTGACAGACAGACTAAAAAATATATTATTGAAAATATTATAAAATATTACACAACCAATTTTTGTGTATAATAATATATAATTATAATAATATATAATATTATTTTCATCTTTTAGATATTATTATATGTAGAATTGGGTTTTTGTTTGAAGTTTTTTTTAAAAACTAAACCTTTGTTTTATCTGTATGTATAGAGTATTCAATTTTCGAGTGCCATCCCATTAAGTGCGACTTTTTCCGCCGTTTTGTTTTCATTTTATCTAACTTGCTGTAGGAACAAGAAACTAAACAAAAAACACGAGCAAAAAACAAAACGAAATAAAACTCTGCGGTTGAGTTTCTATTTTCCCACGCGTTCAGAAGGCGAAGGAATATGGGAAAAAAGAGAGGGACAGATAGGCGATGGAGGGTTAAGCATTTGCTTTTATCACATTTGTGTTATGACAGCTTTTCCACGCACACAGTTGTCCGATTAGGTTAACTTAACTTATAACAATTCTTAAGTCTCACGCAATTTGCCCCAAAAGTCTTGACACGCATGACATGATCTATACTATATTGGCGATATATGCATATCCCATTGATCGGGTGAATATACCATTCATAACATTAAAATGTTTGGAATGATATTATACCAATGTTTTTTACTTTGTTATAAAAAACATTATCACTTTTAGGTTCAAAAAGTGCTTTATACATATGAGAAAAATAGGGTTATTATTATGATGACTTATCATTATCCATTTAGCCATATAACATTTACATGACATAAAAATGTTGGGAATTATATTATTCCCATGTTTTTAACTTTGTAATAAAGAACATTATCACTTTTAGGTTGAAAACATGCTCTGTAGAAAAATAATAGACATATGATAATGATGACTTATCATCTTTTCTCTTGGGTAATCAGGCATTAAACTCTGCAAATAAAAATCAAGACCAGAAAAAAGAATTTGGCTCGTGCAACTAAAAAATGTAAGACCTTCCGCTTTGTACAATAAAATATTTTTAAAAATATGGCAAAAATGAAAACTCATGCAGACAGACATTCCGGTCTTCTCAAATTCAGTTCTTGAGAAAGAAGTTCCTACTCTAGAAAATCGTTTTTAATGGAAATTCAAAACTCAACGTTTTTTTTCCATTGGTTTCAAGTGCAAAGCTATATGAAAATGGAAATTTATGCTGATAGAACATATCGAAAGGGGGCGGCAGGGGGGCTGTAATGCGCCACTTGAAATAATTGCAAAAAAGGAAACAAAATTCGTTAGCTGAATTTAATTCACTAGTTTTTAAGCCGCTTTATGTGTTTTTAATTGCAATTTTTCATTACTAATTCCTCTCAGGAGAAATTCTCGTAAACTTGTATCTATGCTTTTTCCCAAAATATATAAATATTAAACAATTCCTATCGCTTCCTGCATACATAAATTGTATTAAAAAGCATTATTAAATTAAATTAGCATTTCCATATTTAAAAAATATTTATAAATTAACATTTTTTGAATGATTTAAAACCGATTGAATTCAGTGTAAATTCAACAACTTTTTTGTTGATCAAACATTTTGCTGAAATCAATAAAATAAAATACATTTAATATTGTTTACGTGTTCCCAATATTTTTTTGCAGTCTTCTTTGCATAATACAATTTTCATTCAATTTCCCTTCGAACACTTTTGTAAACTGTTTAGGTTTTTGTCGTGCTCAGGTTTCAAAATATAAAATTCCGAGCTTGCAAATTGATGTTTGGGCACTCGATTAATAAATGCTAAACAATATTATTATTGTTATTGAATTACAGAGCGCATAATCGGATTCTTTGTATACCACTTTTTCAATAATCAATAATTTCTGTTTCTCAACCGATGTGAGAAATTGAATTTCGCTTGAGCTTGTGGATTTTCTGCATTTTTTGCGGTTTATTGGACGGAAAAAAGTGTCAGCTAAAATTGGCCAAAAACCAAGGGTCCAAAGTGGACTAAATTGCGCCGTAGACACAACAACAACCCGAAATAAAATAAAGAAAATGCTTCGAAGGCCGTTTTTGCAGGAAATGTCACCTTATACGACACGAGAAAAAATATTCGTTGACATTGCAGAATATGTTGAACATTTCTGTCATGGATTTGAATCCAACATCTACGCAGTTGCCTCAGAGTTCAAATCAATAATTAAAAAAAAAACAAATCGCATGGCATATGTCATATGTTGGTTTGCTTATACATAATTCAGAGAAATCGGGAGAACTCGTTTCCAGTTTGGTGGAAAATTTTCCACCCATTATTGTTTTCTAAATACATAAAAATTAAAATGAGATGGCCTAAAAAACGGTGTGTAGTTTTATGGATTGTAAGAATTTTAAAACCTTTTATCGTTGTTCAGTATCGTTAGAGACCCACAAATGGTTTAGTATTTGCTTTACAAATTTTCCAAAAATGCTTTAAAATTTGGGAAATTTTATAAAATAATCTTGAAATTCGAATTTTTTTTATTTACGCTGCAAATGATTAAGAATTACCATGTGGTAAATACAGGAATTTCAAGGAACTTATCAAGTTTCTTGAAAATAAACTTAAGTGTTTCTTCGAATATTTTTATAACTTACAAAGATTAAAAAACGTTTTGATGATAATATTTTGTGATGTTTGTTTAATGTTTATGTTCAGTTTTACGAATTAGGCTTCTGCAGCGACGTGTATTGTATGACTCATTTTGAAATATTAATGTGTTTTTTGTTCTATGACAGCAATATAGTTTTTATTGGTATACACTTTTGTAGGATTTTAATCACCATAAGAACTATAAGACGCTTATGCGCTTTAAATTAATTGAAAATCGAATTTTAATTCAAACGAGATTTAAATAAAATTCGATTTTTAGTACTCTATTGAACTGGTTTATAAATGGTTTCCTTCAAAGACGCATGATGAAATTTAAATGTTTATTTCGTAGTGCTCAACTATTTTCGAGAATATTAAATTGTATATTATGTGCTAGGAAATTAAAGCTATTAAATGTATATTATACAAAAGAATGCCATAGATTAACATGTGAAATTTTTCGAATACGATTTCTTTGAAGACACATACCAACTAATGATCTACTTGAGAATAAATCAAGCTGTTTAATCTGGAATATACATATGAGTTTGCTCGAGCAACTAAAATAGATCGGGTTAAAACTTGTTCAGTCGGGAAATTTTCCATACAATAAAGTAAAATAAATACATAAAACATAGAAAAGTGAACCCAAATTAATGGCACGTGTTAGTGAAATAAAGGCAAAGAAATATACAGAAAATGCCGGGACATTATTTAAGACCAAAAAAAAAAAAAACAATTGGAAATATGGTGAAGACCTCCTCGTTTTCCCCTCCCACTTTTTGCACCTCCCTTCCAACGCCCTTCACAAAAGCCAACGACAACAAAAAATACAACGTAGAATGTCAAAGATAAAAAAATTAGCATGAAATAATAAATTTATCTCGAATGTGGTATCCAACTGTTGCCAGAATTAGAAAATAAAATAAAACAAGGAAGAACGCTATAGTCGAGTACCTCGACTATCAGATACCCGTTACTCAGCTAAAGGGACCAAAGGGAAATGGAGATATGCAAGCAGCAAAGCGAGATTTAAATGCGCCACCTACCGGCGGAAGACAGATTTAAGCATTGTGGGCGTTAGGGTAGGCGTGGCAAATTTTTTTTTGGATCAATCGATAGGCATTGACGAGACCAATACATTTCAGTTAAAATTTTTAATCTAGCATAAAAATTGTGGGCGCCACAGGCTTGGGCGGTTTGTGGGCGTTAGAGTGGGCGTGGCATATTCGCATAACAAACTTGCGCTGCGTACAAGGCTACGGAATCTAAATCTGAAATCCCAATACTCTATCTTTGATAGTTTCCGAGATATCCGCGTTCATATTTACGATTTTTTGAAGTTTGTAGGCGGTTTGTGGGCGTTAAAGTGGACGTGGCAAACTTTTTTTTGGGTCAATCGATAGGTATTGATGAGAACAATTCATTTCAGTTTAAATTTTTACTCTAGCACCAAAACTGTAGAAGCCACAGTTTTGGGCGGTTTGTGGGCGTTAGAGTGGGCGTGGCACTCTACTGAAACAAACTTGCGCTGCGTAAGAAGCTCAGGAATCTGCTCGCCAAATCTCAATAGCCTAGCTCTCATAGTTTCCAAGATCTCAGCGTTCATCCGGACAGACGGACAGACGGACAGACGGACAGACGGACAGACGGACAGACGGACAGACGGACAGACGGACATGGCTAGATCGACTCGGCTAGTGATCCTGATCAAGAATATATATACTTTATGGGGTCGGAAACGCTTCCTTCTGCCTGTTACATACTTTCCGACGAATCTAGTATACCCTTTTACTCTACGAGTAACGGGTATAATTATTACAGCGCCGAAAAAGTCGTGAAATCTTTTTGTTATATCTGGTTGTTGTTATTTTTTTAGTGTGTTTCTGTTTGCTATATTTCGTCTTTGTTCGTCTATAGTTTCGTTTTTTATAAGTACGATATGATACGCTACGCGAGAAAGGCGGGTCTTTTATGGTTCTTCAGGCAGTGGAAAGTTTCCTTTTTACCCATGGGAATTTTTCGGAACTAAAGTCGAGGAAATGCTCTGGTTCTACACGACACAATCTTCCACAGAAAAATGCATATTTACATAGGTGTTATGTTGTTAGCTTATTTATGATATATTTTGAGAAGTTCAAAAATTATTTGAATACTAAAAGTTGTAAAACTCATCCGCAAGTACAAATTTTGAAATACTATTATAACTATTTGATTCTACCACTTTCAAGTATCTGGATAAATCTGTGTTTTTGAATGGTTAAAATCATAGCTAAGTTCGGTTTTATTATTAAATTAATAAATAGCAAAAAAGATTTCAGAAAAACTCATAGGGCACCATAATCTTTAACATCCATAATATCCCATGATATTCGAACATATTTTAAAAACATACCATTGCAATAAATGCTCAAATTGACGACTTACTATTTTAAAGTAAAACAAAACTTTTAAAACTTATTATGATCTTAAATAAATATACAAGTAATATTATATTATTTTTTAAGATTCAATTATTTGTATGCGATTTCTTGATGTCGCATATGCTCCTCGAAAATCTCCCCATTTGAATGTTTTACTTTAGGCTAGTTTTTTCCGTCTGTTTAGTTTTTGCCACTTGACGACGACGACTTTTTAGCTTTTAGATCATAGGCCCACCTTTCTTCCCCTACCTCCCACCGCCCCCCTCAAATATGTTTCACATGCGCCTATGTCTGCGGACTGGAAAGTCTTTAAAACGAATTTACGAGCAAACATTAGGGATTTTGGCAGCCCAAAGGCACAAAGAAAAAATATAAATACTTGAAAGGGAAGCACGAAATTCGCAGTCGAATGTTAATTACCGATAAATGTTTGAAGTTCAATCAAATCCAATGAAATCGATGACAAAAAACCATAGAGGGGATAAATCAAGTGGTCGGATGTCACAGCTGCACAAAGGGGGTTAAATAACGGTGACATGTCGACTTGGCGGCCAAAAGATTTTCTCTCTCTGTTCTAAAACATATTTATTCGGCGACATTTTGGCATCAAATCAAAAATTCGTGTATAAACTATTTTTGAGGCGACAGGCCGCAAAAGGGGGCGGGGCAGGATGGCGGTGAGTCGGTGACCGGCAACTAAAACGTTTTGTTTTGGATTTATGCGATTTTGATGGAATCACTCCCAGACAACGGCGTCCAAAAATAAGTGTAACCAGGAAGCATTAAGATGCAAAGGCATATGTGGCCCTGGTCACACTGATCGACTTGTTAGATTACCTGTAAAAGTATAATACTTATAATCATTTGGTGTTCATTTAATATAAAAATTAAGGAACTATTATTAATATTAATAATATATATTAATATATTATTAATTTTTATAAAAATATTAATGGCCCAGGTCACACTGATCGACTGGTTTAAATAACCCGTAAAGGTATAATACTTATATTCATTTGGTGTATATGTAATAGATAAAGTGAGGGACTGCTATTAATATATATATTTTGTATTTAAATATTATAAATTTATATAAAAATAATTTTTTTAATTGTAAGCCAAATGTCAGTGAATATAACTTAAAGGTAACTTTGGGTTTCAACATGACTTAAATTAATATTAGCAAAAGAAAAACCTAGTTTTCTTTTACATTTGCTACCTTTTTTATAGTTTATTTAAATTAAAAATTACAACTCTCTATACAAATCCTATACACATAACATATACGGTATACCCCAACCATTTTCAATTGAGCGCATTTCGAGCGTCCCGAAATTAAACAGCGGCCGAATGAATAGAGCAAATATCCAAATGGACGAGTATTCCTGTGTTAAATACTTAGCACGGGCTAAAAATCATTTCGAACAATAGATACATGTCATGCAGCTGGCTACGGTTTACTTTTGGATATGTTGGTCTAATTTGTCTATTCTAAATATACGCTAAAATGCAAGGAGCCACGATGGAACACTGGCCATCTAATTTGATGCGGACACCCGAAAAAAGACGAAAAACTTCGGATTCTGTGTAACCTATGTGGTCCAGATTTTCGAAATGCAAACACCGGGGACTCTTGGCATTTACCATTATGATTTCCATGGCTATTACCTATGTACACTTAGCCGGAGCATGCCGATTATGATTCTCGTGCGCTCCATAAAATCTGTGCCACTGTCAACATTTGCATATCACTTTCGTTTAGGTTTTTGGTAATGGTAATATGTAACAAGAAAAACGTTGTTTGCAAGTACAGAAACCTTGGGGAGTGATCATTTTTATTTGGAAAAAATCCACTACAATAGAAGTACATTACAAAATTTAAATAATTTTCTGATATAGTAAAAACCAAAACCGTCACCTCACTTATGTAAGAAAAAACGTTCTTAAAATCAAGACGAAAATGCTCTTAAGTTTCTTTTCGAAGAATAAGCGATCTTGAAATAGTGATATTAGTAGTCTAATTTTTGTAAATCGGAAGTATATTATTTTTAATTTTCTTTATTTATTATCCTGCCATTTTTTAGTTCAGGGCTCTTATAATTCCCAACCAGTTAAAGTCGAGAATGTTCGCCAGCAAATTTTAACTGACGAAGTGGAGTGTAGCTTTTCCTCAACCTTTGTGAATGATCTGATGTTTTCGAGTTGCCCAACTGCCTAATTTCCAATTTCAAAACCATTTTCATATCTTTCGGACAAATGTTAAGTCTTGGGTGTATCAAATAGCTTCTCTTTGCCCTCATCTTCTTCTTCTCGTGTCCACTATCATTATCATCATGATCGTTTGTCGACTTCTCTTAGTTTTTTTTTCGTTTTATTTGACAGACGTGAGAATTTTGTGAGCAAAGAAAACGGACAAATATACAAACACACAAAGATAACAGAGCATATCTGGGCACACACACGAATGGGAAAAACACACACACTTGCGCACTTGCGGAGTCGCCAAGATATATCTGTATCTGTGTAAACATATCACACAAAATGACAGTTGCAATGAAACCCCAAAAAAAAGTGGTGTAAAATTCACTAAACTTAATTTTTGTAGGTCAATTTCTGACAAATTTAAAGGTCACCTTACATCAAGATACATAGAATAAAATACTGGAAATAAATCGGGTTAAATTCACCAAACTTGATTACATAAAGATACTTAGAAAAAAGTACAGGAACCCTTTTGTTAGCTTATAAATATTACTTGGATTTGGTTATATAAACATACAAAATTATCTTTTTGGTAGATGCTAAAAGTCCATTAAATAAGTAACATTTTTAAAAACACCTGGAATGCGCTTGAAAAGTCTGTTTTAAGTCTTTGAGTCACACAAATGTTCTTTGTATATCCCTGCAAACAGCTGATATCACATAAAATCGCTTCGATGGGAATTCCGACCTGCAGTAACGACAAAAAAGAGTGTTATCTCATAGATACACCCGAGTATCTCACACATATCAAATGTGGCTCACACAAATACTAAATACTGACTCCGTGCTCTAATTTCTTGATTACACTCGACCAGAGGCTGCACTGGGCCAAAAACGGCATTTGTCCAAGGGATTAGCATTCCAAATGGATAACAAACATAGAGCAATAACACACTGAGAAAAATGTATTTTCAAGTTTTTTAAAATACCTTTTGGAAGAAAAAAAATTTTGAAGTACCTAGAACATTAAAATTTGGGAGCATTTTTGAAACATTTATTGATATGTGGTCTTAATATTCAATAACTTAACGACTTATGACTTTATAATAATTTTTAAATGGGAAAAAAATTTTTAAAGATCTTAGTGTTGTAAAAATATTTTTGCGGTGCTGGAAGTTTAAAAAAATATCTTTTATAAAAATGTTAAATTTAATATTTTTTTCCTATGTAGATATTTTGACCCCCCCTCCTTTTTTAGCCTGTCTATCGGTCTATCGGCTTGCTGGTGATGACAATCGTGATGATGATTACACAAGTGCGATGACAACCAAACGTACGGGTATCAAAGAAAATGCAAACACTAAATTGTGTGTAAACAAAAATTGATAATAGAAAAAAAAACGTGAAACGGAGATAGAAGAAATAAAACTCTGCCGGATGAAGTGGTGCGTGGAGGAGCTCAATGGAGTAGAAACACCCCAAACACACAGCGGATTCTAGTTAAATTCATTAAATATTAGCTCGATAAACTCCACTGCTGCGTCAGCGAATCGTAAAAAAAAAATAAACACCAGAAAAAATTGAGAACTGCTTTCAGTGGGGGAAAAACGAAGACGGAAAGAGTTGTAGACTGGAAAAACTTTATGCAGCAATCCAATAATGGATATGAAGAATTCGGGTCTTCCGAAGTTCAAAATATTCTTATTTCGAATAACATAACGAACTAAAGAACCACTGACACATGTCTAACTCCTCTTATAATAGTTTATCTTTGCTTTTACAGAAAAAATTAAGTTTAAAAAAATATTCTTTATCTTTACACGCTTTAAAAATAAAAAGAATTATACCTTTCACCTATTAAACAGGGGTTTTCATATTAAACGTGCCCTACTGTACCTATATTTTTTTAAGAATCGGGGGTGGCTGATACTCTACATTTTACAACTGGAAAACTCTTTCCTCGGTGATCGTCTTACTAGTTTTTAATTTTTTATGATTGATTTGTGTGCGCTATTAAGATTGCATATCGATATCAACGGCGACGCGAGTCTTAGAGTCGAAAGCCCACCGCCATAAAACAAAAGTCGCTGGAGCGGGGTTCTATATACGTAGCACATAACGTATAGTTCAACAGGTGCGTATCGGGTTGCTAGGCCTATGGGACACGCCCCCCACCGCCCCCCCCCTTAAAAGTCCAATTGCAATCGGGTTTTCGGTTTATTTTTTGTATTTTTTTTTGTTTGCCTGGATAGTTTGCCTACGGTCATGATAAATTAGGTTTTAAGCCCTTTCGCTTGTCGAATTACGTGTTAGTTTCTGGTTTGCCAGAGATGCAAGAAAGATAATGAAAAAAAGTATTTTAATAAATTTATATAAAATATAATATACATTATAATTATTAATTCTTAGTTATCAGATCTTTCGTATTTTAATAAAAAAGTTTCAAACATCTCTTTTCTTTTGAAATCTGTTGTTAAATTTGGTTTCCCCTTGATCTTTGATTTTATTAACAACTAAAAAGGATAAGACTTAAAATTTTTAAAAAACTATATTTATAGAAAGTTATATTTTAAATAAAACTATACCATTTCATTGGTATTTATTTAAAAAAGCAGGCATTCTTTCATTCTCATTTCCTATTTTATCTTCATTTTTACCAGCTTTTAGCTGATCCCATTTTTCAAATTATACGCGACACTCTCCAAGGAATTTATCTTCTAGAATTTTCTTTCGCTCTGCGTGGGCATCTGGAAAATTTCCCCGACCATAGGAAAAGTAGTTTGCCACCACACTTGGCGGTAATTAGTTAGGAAAGTTGGACCTGCTATTGCGACTACTTGATCGGACGTCCATGTGATTGGGGACCTCGAGTGCGTGAGTGACTGGCTACTTATCCCCTTTGGATCCAGTACTCAGTACTCAGCACTCAGTGCTCGGTGCTCGGTACTCTGCCCCCTCCAAAGTTTACCCCATCGATCTGAATCGAAATCGGAGGAAGGGTTCAGCCACACTCTCTAATCTAATCGTTCGATTCCGATGACCTCGCCTCGGTTTAAACTATCGTTCAGAATGTAATGAGAATCATAAAAAATTTAAAGTACCCCTACAGATAGTGGTATATATATATATATATATAGTTTTTTTTTGTGGTTTCGGGTGGAATTGAATTCATTGAACTGTTCGAGGCGAACGGAGATAACTATAGAGTAAACCAGCATTTCTTGATTAATTTTACGACCGTGCCTGTCAAATGTCAAGGCGTACTTTTGAATAGTGCTTGAAGTAAAATGGAGCCACGTTCATCGGAAATTCTCTGGGTGGATAACACTGGCTTTTCTCAAGATCTGTTTTATTTCCCATGAAACATATTTCCGATAAAATTAATTAAAGTGTTTTAAAAAATACAAGTTTATCAAATCCGTTTTATTTTGAATGAGAAATATTTTCGATACAGCGTTTGTTTTACATGTTTTATAAGGAACTCTGTGGGAACAGAAAAATCCAGTACATACAACTACAATGTCCATCTATGTATATCTATGCGAATTACTTTTCAACAGAACGTTCCACTTGCGATAAGGCTGTGAATCAGTGGCCAAACACATATGGCCCGATAGTTCATGGGAAAAGCATTTGAATAATTTCGATTCAGTCCAGTTTAGCACGCGCAAAGCCAACAAAAAAATCCAAACGAATACCGAATCGAACTGAAAGCCCCTCGCGAAGAGAGGAATACCAGAAATGCCGAGAAAATTCCAAATTGCTAAACGACACTAATCTAAGTTTTATTTAAATGACGAACCGAAAAACCGGAGACGAAGACGTAGAATGGTATTGGGTTTGGATCTCAGGGGCCGGGTGGATGGAGGCATTGTGTACCTGTTGTCAAGAAGTCGGCCTATACAGGTGGAATGGCACTGAAAAAAAAGTTGATACTTAAAAATAAATAAAGAAATATTTTTTGATATAAAAAAAATGTATGTGTATTAAACTGTAGGACTTACAGTATTTAAAAATGTTGAGTAATAGTAAAAAACGTGTATGTTATAACTTAAATATTTTACTACTACTGTTAAAAAGTGTTTATTTTTTTGTGATAAGCCCTTAATTTTAATAAGATAATAATAATAGTATCACTTTCTTAGCCAATCTTAAGCCGCAAAGTATGTTGTAAAATATTCCCCAGTGTAGCCGAATATTCTAACCAAGTCGGGTGACTCTCCCTCGGAGTCTTTGCATCTATTAGAATGTTTCATTAGGCGACCTTTAGCGGCCCCTTTTTTTTCCGAATCTATTTCTTTTCTATATCTCGCGTCCATTGTGGCCGCTCTTTGGGTACCTGTTCTCTGATCCGAAATCAGGTGTTCAAACAGAATTTAGCCGACAATTAATACGAGGCTCGGGGTTCGTTATTTTATTTATTTTTTGTCTCCTTTGCTTGTTTTATTATTTTGTATTTTATTTTTATTTCGGTTTCGTTTCGTTTTGTATGTATTTTTTTTTGTGGGGCTGCACAGGTTTCGTTATGAGCGTTATGCTTATGAGCGCAGGGCCCTGAGATGGAGATGCCCAGATACAATATCTTGTTTTAGTGGCCGGCGTATAAATTTTAATGAATGAGTTAATTCCCCGTTTCGTAGAACTGCCAATAATAATATTTAGTAGCCACAGAGCATTGAACCTACTTCGCTTCTCACCTGTTGGCTTTTTCTGTATTCTGTTCCAAAAAAAAAAGGAAGACGAAATAAGAGAAACGCATTTGGTGATATTACTTATAGAGAAATTCTTGTCCTCGGTTCATAAATTCGGCCGTAAATGTCATGCGAATTGTAAACAAAATGTTTATATCCGCAAACAAGACCCAAATAGATGTGGAACGGCCTAAGGTAACCCAATTTTCAATTTCGAATTTTCCATGGCTGCACTCTTTAAATATTTACACTATTTCGCTGCAGCTGATACGCTGACATGCATTTTTCAAATCTTTTGGGATCGCCCAAGGTTGGCTGGGTGTTTTTTGGGAAGTCTTAAATATCCGAGATTGTAGTGCAATACTTACAATTTTTATTTACCTAACTATATTTGTCGGTGCAGATAATCCTCTTGGGCATCATGCTTAGAAAAAGTATTTATCTGGAATTGAAGGAAATACTACTATGTTTCTTAATATAATATGTATAGAAATCATTTGTGTTGAAATTCCCTAAATGTATATTTTAAAGCCCCTTTCATATTTTCTTTTTATTACCCCGATCCTCCAAACGATATTAGACCTAAAACCAACTCAAGTAACCGCTTCACTTGAACTTGGAAAAAAACTCAGCTTTGCCTGATGATATGTCAGAAACTCATTGAATCGAGGGCAATCGCCATCTATTTTGGTCGAAAATGTTTCTGGGTTCTCAACTGTCGTATGACAAACTACTTTAAGGCATAAAAATTCCAGATGTCATTGCCCCCGCACCCCCCAAAAAATCGTGAGTGTGTGTGCTTTGATCTCTGGTTCTTTTTTGACAGTCATCGCCGAGATCTTCGATCGTTTAACAGCAACTAATTATGAAGCAATTCCATGGCAATCCCAGTGATCTTCGCTCTTTTTACGTTTTTACGTTTTTTTTTAAAGCCCATGTTTGCTCTCAAACAAAATAAACAAAAAATGTATGCAAAAAACAAAAAAAAAAGAAGAAATATACTTCGCATACATTTTACATTTATAGTTTCTAGTTTTCGTGAAGGTTGCCTTTGTTTGGTTTTACGAGTCTTTCAAACATTATTCGATTTTACGATCTAAGGCCAGTCGATCGACCAGTTGAATATTGAATGGATCTTGATTGGATTTTTCAGAGTGAATTGTTTTATATAGAGAAACGATATTATCAGCCGTTTTTTTTTGGTTCAAAAGAAAGTCTAATTTCTGCACGCAAAGAAACGGTGCCAATTTTCAAACAATATTCAAGCATATTTAAAGAATGTTTTTAGCTTAATTAAATAATATAAAATATTTGATTCATTATATTTGCTTAAAATAAATATATAAGATACTTCACCACTTACAAATACTATAATGAAGTAGTTAAAATTTGGTATATAAATATTAATTTTGAAAGGTTGTATATATTTTTTTTTATTATTTTATTATTTTTATGTTTAACTGGCCACTTTTTGTTACGCCATGAAGTTGATATAGAAATCAAAAGGCAAACTTAACGACTGATAAAGACGGTTATTCTCTAGGGACGCCTGGAATTATTTGCGATATTCCGAGCAGATCTTGAACTTGAAAATTAGGTATTCAACGGAAGTGCTGATGATTTCTCATTTTGCTCGGACTTTCCGGAAACTCCCCAGGGAATTGGCGGTTCTAATCGCGGCACGGGTAGAGGCCTTATCGATAAGCTCTAAAAGGTCTCCCAAATATCACGCTCCACTTGGGCCCCACGGGATGTTTGATATGTTTAGCTGAAAGTACGAAAAAGGGAAATAAAATGGAAACGCAACAAACAGGGGTTCTTGTGCGTAACCCCGATTTCCGATACTCCCCCTGAGTCCTCTAGAACCCCGAAGACCCCATTAGACCCCCTTAGACCCCTTTAGACCCCCCTTTAAAACCCCTCCCGTACTCCTGCAAGGGTCGCATTTGCGGTCGTAGTTTGTTATCCATTCAAAGCAGGCGTTTCCGCTCATACTTGCAATTACAATTAAAAAGCAAAAGCTGAGGAACTGATAATACTCTTATAGAATATTTAAAAAAAACCTTGTAATAATATATAGTTTTGTAGGAAAAATCGTATTGATACTCTCTCTTATTTTAAAAATTGTTATATTAAACTATCTAAATAGTGAGAGTGGTATTATATTGAAACCTCTTGTTATTTATTTTCATGGTTGTACCAAAATTTTTACGTTTAAAAAAAATAATATTAAATTTAATTGAAAATATATTATTTTCTTTTCATGTCTTTAACTTGTAACCTAACATTTTATACTATACACCTTGTGGTTTTATTGCATTATATATTATGTGTAAATGTGCAGTTGGGAAAGTGAACTATTTAGGAATGCAAACCATAGAGGGCCGACAAATTTCTATATCTGACCATTGGTTAGGGTACAATTGCACGCGATTGGTGGGGGCCAGGGCCCAGAACTACAAATATAATAAGAAATACCACAGAACAGCCCACACAGAGGCTTTATTCATATTCTCAGGCTTCTTGTTTGGGCCCGTCAATGCCAAAAGTCAAAGTCTGACTCTGGATTAATCATCAATCAAAGAGCTGAAAGGCTGAAAAGCCAGAGAGACAAAGCCGAGACGGCATAAATTAATCGCGAACTCTGCGGAGACCCCGGTTTGAGTTCTTCAATCCGGATCTTGGGAAAGTATGGCAGTTGAGCCACTGTCGACTGACGTCACAGTAGGCTGGAATTATTATCGGGGAGCGTGGAGATATCACACCGAATAGCTCTACTCAATGGGCTGTATCTGTGGAAAGTACTTCCGATCTCTCCCTGTTTCTGTTTCTTTTTTTTTGCCGGGATCAGAGGTTTTTAAATGGGTCGGAACCACTCCATTCGGAGACCTCTGATATCGGCTGTGGTAAATGTTCTTTTAACAGGAAATTGAAAGAATAAATTATACGGTTTGAATTTTCCAGAAAATAATATAATTAAAGTGAAAATATATTTATAAGCTCATGTTTAATTTTAATCATGTTTAATTTGAATTCACCAGAAAATAATATAATTAAAGTGAATATGTAAATATAAGCTCATGTTTAATTTTAATCATGTTTAATTTGAATTTACCAGAAAATAATATAATTTTAATCATGTTTAAATTGAATTTTCCAGAAAATAATACAATTAAAGTGAAAATATAAACTCATGGTTAATTTCAAGCAACCAATATGTTAATTAATTTTGTGTTAATTTATACCATACATCTTCTTTTTTGTTATATTTTAAATATAATAAATCAAATTTTAATAATCTAAAATATTCACGGGATAATCCACTCCACTTGTCTATATTTTCCACTTAAATATTTTACATTCTTTGTGCTTTTCACTTCGGTCTTTAGAAAAAGTGTTGGATTTGGATCACGATTTCGACTTAGCCAGCAAGTGACACTCGTGAAGAGGCATGCTCCGAAAAACATAAAATAAATAAAGGAACCCTCGATCGTGTCATAAGCATTTTGCAGTTTGCAATTAAAGGAGAGTGAGGGGCTTTTGAGAAGTGGAGCAGACAGTTAATGAAAAAGGAGTCGAGGGTATACATATATACAACAATTTAAGGAAGGGTATACTTTTCCAAAAAGTTGTAATTTAAAAGATAATGAGTCAGTAACAAATAAATAAAGAATAATAATATACATTAAATGAAGTGTATTGATGGTTCCCAAACGAAGCCAAAAGTAGCCTTTTGTTTTTTAACCAAATTACACAAAACAGTTTATGCTTTGATTTTTTAATGTTACCTTTTCTTTATTATTTATTATTGATATCATTTCAAATATAAACGCAGGCTATAATATAAATAAAGACGAATCCTTGTAAAAAATGAATAAATTTACTGATCATTTTTCTATAAGTATTTTAAATGCTTTTGAAAAATTAAAAATAGCCAAAACAAAAATATGATATGTATTATTTCATTACTTTATGATTTTTGGTTTATGGATGTGGATCCTATTTTTGCTTATGTGTAAAATAATTATAAAATGGCAAGAGTATTGCATTTTTCGATCTGCGACTGGGGTCATCCTTTTTCGTTGATGTTGCTGCCGTGCCGATGTTGCTGCTGTTGTGTTGCTGTTGCTGTTGTGTTGCCGATGTTGCTGCTGTGTTGCCTTCGCACATAATTGAAAGGAGTGAAGTGGCTTGTACGTGCGCCACATGCTTGCCATATGCCAAAGGAAACTGGCGACCAATTTATTTTCAACAACAAAAATGCAGGTCACGAAATGTTTAACCCGAAAGCCAAGGCAAAAACAAAACAAAACATATACCACATACAAGAAATGGGAAAATGAAAAGGCAAACATGCAGAGACATCGAAAGAAAGTCATTCATTCAGTCAGTTAGTCAGTTAGGGAGATTCGCCATAGGGGTTTTCGGCGTTCGGTTTTCGGCAATCGTAGCATTTTTTTTTTTTGGTTGGTAACTAACCCCCGAACTGCCGAAATCCCCCCTTGTGGCTATAGAATCCCGCATTGTTGGAAAAAGGTCCCTAAAACGATGGGCATGCGATGAATGGACCAACATCGCAGGAGTCTAGGGGCGCCACAGTGCGGGGCAAGTTTATAGCGCCATAAAGGATAACACAAAATACATGGTTCCAGAACCCAATAAAAGGTTTGGGAATCTATTGTTTTTTGAAAGGATATAAGTCACTTTTTCAATTAACAACGTATTTTAATATCAAATGTCTTAAAATACAAGAACAACAAATGATATTGGGGTAGAAAATGATATAATATATGAAATGTAAAATATTGTTTATATTATTCTTGTGTTTCCTTAATGTCCTTGAATATTTTAAAAGTGTTCTCCCCAGTTTTACAACTATAAAGAAAATCCATATGATGGTTCTACACTCACTTCGCGCACTGTGCTCCCGGCATTGCATAATTACCCTAATGGAAGCCCTATTTCAGCCCCCGTCCCACCGGAATAGCCCCTGTCCTTCTCGAAAATGGTTTTTATGAATCATAAAATGCTTGTTATGCTGCAACTTACGTTTGTTTTTGATACGACTATTTTACGAGTTTTTAATTTTAACACGCGAAGGGAATTCTCGACTGTATGTAATGGTATATCTGGGCAAATATCCCCCGACACTCGCTTGATTGCCACTTAATTGGCGAAATACTTAACGTTTGTGGAAATTACTGCATTCTTTATTATTTTTATTTTTATTTTTTGGCTAATTATGCGAGTGGAATTTCCACCCTTTTTCCATTATTTTTGGGGCTTATATCGAGAGAGGTCTTCGACCCCGGGGAATTAGTCAAACATGACATACGGAAAACAGGCAGTGAATTGACAGGCGGCGGCAGAAGCGAAAATGGAAACTATATAATATAGTATATATACTATATATAGTATGTATGCTAAAAAACTGAGGCCCACGCATTTCTGCCGCCTGGTGTAGACCAATTTATCAATCGGCGCCAGCGAAAAAGAAAGTGGTGTCGAGTATTGTCGAACTATATAACACTTAAGATATTAGATACAGGGCCTTTTCTACCTGAAGATTGCTCTCCAAAAGGGGCGTGGGCAGGTACAAAATGAGTAATGTTCGAAAGTGCTCGGGATCATTAGTAACAGAAAATACAAAATGTATCTCAGCCAGTTTCATGTTAACTAACACATTGAATCAATTATATATTTCTATAAAATCCCAGTACACCTATAATTCATGATGCCAGCAGAAAGCTACATCTAATGACTACTTAAATGTACTTTTTGTACTTACTTTTCTTTTAACAGAACAATATAATTATAATGATCCGGCAAAATCAATGTATTAAAGGGCAAAATGTATTTTAAAATATTTATTAATTATCTGGGAAACTAATTAATAAATAAATTAATTTTATGTATTTGTGTAATAATAGTAATTCGATTCTAATAATAATTTAACATTATAAATATTGTTCTAAACTATTTATGAGTTTTAATTACTTTGCACTTTTGGTACTCAATTCAGGGGATCCACTTAACATATTGGGTATCGATTTGATTTTACTCGTTTTCCGTTCCGTTAGTTTTTAGTTTTAGTATTTTGGTTGGCTGGCTGGCAATCAGTTGATTTGTGTCAAAGAAAAAACCGAACCGCCGAACAAAAATTCGTAAGAGGAGCATGGCAAGAGAGTGATAAAAGACATTTTGTGTGTACTTCTTGGGGGCCCCTTTAACCCCCCTTAACCCCTCTGTGCCCACAACCCTTTGGCTCTTTGGCTCTTTCAATATTTCAATAATTTCGGTCAGGTTCAATGACTTTTGCGGCTGCGACACATTATTTTTTCTTTCCTGTACTTTCTGTGACTGCCGCTTTTGTTGGCAACGTACGGTAAATTTAATCATCATTATTACTATCGCAAGTCAGCTGTTTGCCGCACATCACTCAATTAACAAGACAGCCCCGAAATAATTTATCTCCCAGCTACACAGATCCCCCAGGTTACCCCTAAGAAAAAACAAATGGAAAAACAAAAGACCAAACTAAACTAATAAAAAAAGCAGACGATTTACCAACGCAAAGAAAACAAAAAGTAAAGGGGGCCCCGAAGAAAGTCTGAACTTCGCCCCCTATAAAAAATGTGGGTTGGGCAGGGGGGATACATATATATATGTACTTAAACGGGGGAGGTCAAGTTGCAAGTCGGGGGACCAGCGTGCTAATGACCGACAATTGCAACAGAGATGTCGCCTTTCCCGGCAGCTGCCAACGCAAAGGTGCTTTAATAAAAGACTGCAGAGATTTGTGCACTCAATAAAAGGGTTTTCTGAATATTACAAACAATAAAAACCGAAACGAATATTTAAAAATAAATATTAACGTAATATTTTTTTTGGTTTTGGCTTTAATTAGAACTCAATACATTAATTGCTAGAAACATCACAGGCACTCAATATATTTAAATACTTAGTTGTGCTTTTAAAAACTAATTAAAAAATATTACAAACATTTAAAAAAAAACTTTATAAGCAAAAAATTGGATTTCTATACATATTTTTTTTTGTGTATTTTGGTTACTTCCTGATCATAAAAATATAAATATATATTTTTAATTTGTTTGTTTTATATATTTTCGTTTATTAAATAAAGGAATTTTACATAATGTACATAATGTTTTCTTTTTGCGGGAATTTAATTTCTTAAATAATTTTTTCCAGTGCTTGCGAAAGAGGGGAGGACAGACTAGAGCCGCTTAGGGTGGTCATCATGTAAGAGGGAGTCTCTGGAACCACCCGATGTCCTGCGGTGAGGCTCCTTTAGATTCTGAAATCTTCTCTGCATCTCTGGCTGTTAATTACGGTCACACTTCGCTGAAGATGACCGCAATATTTGTTGCCAGTGGGCTTGGGTTTTTCCCGATGTAACACCTTTGTTGACAACTTAAGTAAGGCGACACCCCAGGTAGAATCTTTGGAACTGGTCTGGAGTGGGTTGTCCTGCCCCTCGGACGCGTCCTTTCCCTTGCACATTCGCCAAGATTTGTGTGGTCGTCAGAAACATGCACACACAAACACTGAGCAAAAAATATATTTAATTGTATACTCAAAAGAAATTTATAAATAATTATGGTTTAGTTAATATTTATTATCATGTAACACAAAACTCAATAAATATTGATGATTTATAAATATAAAGTGGTGTACTAGATAGACTTTTTTAAATATACTGTCTTACATTTATTTAATATATAATTACATTACTGACCAAATCTAAACAATCAACTATTTATGATTTATAAAATATTTATATAGTTTATTCATACAAGACTACATTTCCTAAAAATCTTATAAGAATATTAAGCTATTGAATTTCATATTATTTGTGTAATACATTATTTAAAAATCCTTCAAATTCGTCAGGATTAATAAATAATATTCAAATATATTCTAGGAGTGTAGGATAGATAGATAAATACATGATCGATCTTTTGCTGCTGCTCCTTAGACTGATTGTATCTGGGGAGTGAAAACTCTTACTGTCGAGTATTCCCTTCAGAGTGTCTACAAGGATTTTTGACTCTTGTCTCTGCAAATAAAAACGTCTGTTTGTTTTGGCCCACATGAAACAGCTATCCACAAAAGAAGAAACATAATCGGGATTATGGGAAGAGAAAGGTGGCGAATGGCTAAGGAATTTACGGCACTTATTGGTCGAACAGGGGGAAAGACAACCTAAGTACCAGGGTTAAACCCATCACAGCTTGCGGTTTCTAAACCACCGGGAACTCGAAAATAATTCCCTGTTCAAAAACAAATCAGTTTTGCTTTTGTCTTGATTAACAGATTTTGTGAGAAAGAAGTCAAGCAGGAACAACAAGGATAAGGATCTAGTGTACGATTCATAGGGGACGACTGTGATTATTGCAATTTGATCGGCTGTTTTGGGATAACTATGGAAAAATTCTAAGTTTTAATGCAAAGGAGTGCTTAATGAGGTGCTCTTTGTATTTTTATTGTTATACAATGTTGTTAGTCATAAACTAAATTGCAATTGCTTTTTGCGCAATAAAAACCAATTAGTACCATTGAAAACTTTAGATCATAAAACAAGATTCCTAAAATTACAACACTTCATACTAATGTTGTATGTTCAGGATGTATGTATATAAATTTAATGATTTTTAAAATTAAGTCATTATCATTTAAACTTTTATACTCTTTTATTGTATATTTAACAGGGTTTGTTTTTTGATTCAATTTAATAAATCATTAGAGTATTTTCCCAATTTCAAGAAGGAATTTCCCCAATCAGCCGTATTGCGTGTATCATTTTTGAGAAATCTGCACTATAAGATTTATTGTGCAACTGTTTCGCTAACTAACAAACTAATTTTTCGGCAATTGTACTCCATAAAAGATGATTATGATTGGGGGATCCTTTGATGTTCTGATGTGTGCGGTGGGCTAAGGGGCCCTGATCACTTTGATGGCCAACTAGTAGCCATCTGGAGCAGGACACACGCATGTTGAGTGGAGCAATTTGGCCAGTTGAGTGCGGAGCGTATGGGTATGGCCATCATAATTTGGGTGCACGAACGATCCGACATCCAATAAACGTCAATCGGTTCGGTTCCATGATTAGCGGGTCTGGTCAGTAAAGGATGTCTGGATCTCGGACCTCGGGACTCTCGGACTTTGGTACTTTGGTATTTTGGGACCCCTGAGACACAAACTCGTTTTCATCTGCGGGCGACAGCTGTTGTTGTCGTCGCCACTGGGTAATTGCCAAATGTCAGGGCCTACTGTACTTGTGCCAAAAAGGGAAGGGAGGGGGTGCCATTTCGCAGATCACATTTACTAATCCTTAAAAGTATCTTATTAGGTCTAACATGCAGTTGTATTAGGTACTATAATACAAAAATTATTTAATTGCCATTTCCTGGTGGGGAACACTATATTGTTATTTCAATGGAATGTTCACATTTATTAATCTTATAAGGTATATTTTTAGGTCTTACACGAAACTGTAAATGTTATTAAATTACAAAAAATATATGATAGTCATTTCTAAGAACGGAACATTATATTATAATTTCAAAAGGATGTTTAAGGATGAAATATAATATATCATATATATTTGTAGCTATATATTTTTTTGAAATAACTATACATAAAATAAAAAATAGTATAGTTTTTAGTTTAACATATTACCCGAGGAGTATATAAGTATAAATATGTGGTGAAACACGGCAAAATAACATATATAAAATTCTTATCTAACTAAGAACAAGATATTATTATTTTAAGGTTATTATTTAAAGTTATTAAAAAAATTCTAAACCTTATTTGCGAATTAAAAATGACTTCCTTTGAAAATAACTAGCTCACTTGTTTTGGTCGCACTTTGGGTGAACAAACTGTAGCACAGTGAACTTCTATCGCGATCCTAGCGAAACAATAAAAACTGGTATTCTTAGAGATGGTTATTAACCCAGACGGATGGTCTGTCTGAGTTTGTTCCTGGTTATTTGTTATTTGTCTAAAACAGGATTCGATTCAAAGGACTCTCGGGTTTCCAGTTCTCAAGATCTTGTATATTTTTGTGCTTTTGTTTTGGTTCTCGTTTCTATACTTCGGCCACGCCCCCTTTCCTCTTCCCCCAGACTCTTCTGAGTCATCGGCGCAGACAGACGAGGTTCAACTGTACTTGCCGCTGACGCTATAAATTAAAACAAGGAAGAACGCTATAGTCGAGTACCTCGACTATCAGATACCCGTTACTCAGCTTAAGGGACCAAAGGAAAGTGGAGATATGCAAGCAGCAAATGCGCCACCTACCGGCGGTATACAGACTTAAGCGTTGTGGGCGTTAGAGTGGGCGTGGCAAACTTTTTTTTTAATCAATCGATAGGTATTGACGAGACCAATACATTTAAGTTAAAATTTTTTATCTAGCACGAAAATTGTGGGCGCCACAGGCTTGGGCGGTTTGTGGGCGTTAGAGTGGGCGTGGCAAACTTTTTTTTAAATCAATCGATAGGTATTGACGAGACCAATACATTTCAGTTAAAATTTTTTATCTAGCATGAAAATTGTGGGCGCCACAGATTTGGGCGGTTTGTGGGCGTTGGAGTGGGCGTGGCATATTCGCGTAACATACTTGCGCTGCGCTCAAGCCCACGGAATCTAAATCTGAAATCCCGTTTCTCTATCTTTGATATTTTCCGAGATATCCGCGTTCATATTTACGATTTTTTGAAGTTTGTGGGCGGTTTGTGGGCGTTAAAGTGGGCGTGGCAAACTTTTTTTTGGGTCAATCGGTAGGTATTGATGAGAACAATACATTTCAGTTAAAATTTTTGTTCTAGCATCAAAACTGTAGGAGCCACAGTTTTGGGCGGTTTGTGGGCGTTAGAGTGGGCGTGGCACTCTTCTGAAACAAACTTGCGCTGCGCAGGAATCTCAGGAATCTGCATGCCTAATCTCAGTATTGTAGCTCTTAGTTTCCGAGATCTCAGCGTTCATACGGACAGACGGACAGACGGACAGACGGACAGACGGACAGACGGACAGACGGACAGACGGACAGACGGACAGACGGACAGACGGACATGGCTAGATCGACTCGGCTAGTGATCCTGATCAAGAATATATATACTTTATGGGGTCGGAAACGCTTCCTTCTGCCTGTTACATACTTTCCGACGAATCTAGTATACCCTTTTACTCTACGAGTAACGGGTATAATTATGTTGTAAGCACATAGCCACGCATGCGCACACGCATTCGCAAAAAAGAAGAGAAAAATAATAAAGCAGACAACAGAGTCCGGTTCCTTGGCAAAAAAAATAAGAAAAGAATAATGCGAAACTTAAGAAAAGAAATGCAAACAAAACAGAAAGCAAAACCAAAACAAGACGGGAAATCGCAGGTCGGCATTATAAATACCCTATAAAATAAGATAAATAAATCAACATTTTTTGTGGATCTTGACATGTTTAATGATCACCATTTAAGTGGCTTAAATATTTTCATGTAGAGCATATCATTTAATAAATAAATATTGTATAATAAGCATTAGTTTAATGACTGCAATTAAAATATGATGATTATTATATGCTTATATTTAATATATTTATATATACTAATATTATTATATATATACATAAAAAATCTAAGAAAATGAAATCGATTCTTGTTATAAATAATCCATTTAACAAAACGCTTAGTGAAACCCTTAGTGCCTTATTTTAAAAAGGGTAAAGAAAGCAGAAGCTGATCAAAAGAATGAATACGATGGCTGCGACGCCGCTGAAAATTGCAGCTTGCAACATTAACATGTTTTATGTGCCACAGATCCGATCCGATCTCATCCAAACCGATCCGAGCTTAAGTCGAGGCTTATGTTGCACAGAAACAAAATAAGATCAGGGATCAATCAGATACGATCAGGGGTTAATTTGACCTCTTAAAGGAAGCAATTTTTAACATAATTTGTATCTCTTTAAAAATTTTTTTGCTGATATCATAAGATCTAAAGATAAGAAGATAAAGTTATAAATTCAACATTTAATATTCAGGCTAATATTAATGTTATTCTTATTTTCAATGTTTCCAGTGATACATTAATTTAAAAAACAAAAGTGATTTATATATTTTTAAATTTTTGGCAACAAATATCATTAATTCTTACTAAATAATGCAAAAATTTGGTTTTATAATATATTATGATAACAATTTGATATTTTTTTCGGTGTTCTCTAGCTGTGGACTTAATGGGAATCGACGCAGAGCGGTTTGGTTGCCTGTGATCTGCGAGAGCTTTAAAAGGGGGGTTTTACGAGGGGGTTGCCCTGGGTTTTCCCTTTTTATGGAGGAAGTCGACTGGTCTCCTGCGGAAGGAAGTCGCGCCTGTTCCGCAATTCAACTCAAACAACAGGCTCACACCGAAAAAGATTCGCATGGCATGAATGCAAATTATCGCAGAAATGTTATTGAACTTTTTCAAGATAAAGATGAGGATGGCCAGGAGCTACATATATAGAGGGAGGATCAGCGGGAGGCTAAGGAACCCATATGCTCATATGGTATCTCTTCCATGTGTTGGCAATAAGTTCGTTTCCTTTGTTTTCCGTAGTGTTTTTGCTGCTCCTGAAACGCCTACAAGTGTCTGTTTTAAAGAAGCACTGAGATAAATTGTAGCTATAGTCAAAGAATGTATTAAAAAACAATTTATATATATTATATTTTTCTACTATTAAGGAATTTGGTTTTATATAGGCCTCTCTGTAGCCTCTGAATATTGTATTAAATTTGCCACTTTCTAAATAATTTAACACTTAATGTACTCCTTATTTTTTTCAAGTGCACCATTATGCAGGGGCAGTGACAAAAACACTTTTAATTGCTTTATTTTCCAAACGGGCCAGGCATATGGAAATGTAAATGGTATCGAGAATGAGTAGGATCCTTTTTCTTTATTTATTGCAAGCAAATGACAAGTATCCACTTACAGGGCATCCAATTGCCGTTCCAATTGTTTATGCCTCCTACCCCCTGAAATATGTCCCAAAAGTCATTGAGAAGTCACAGTTGATTTGATCTTTACGATGGTGTTGTATGTGCGGGTCTCAGTTCTCGGGGGGTAGGTGATGGAAAGAAGAGAATCGAAAGGCAATTCTCATGTTGTAAACAGGCATAAGCTCGGTTCAAATGGGCAAGCAAACAATAATGGTATTGTAAGCTATCAAAAAGCATAAACATTTATTATTGCAAAAAACCAAAACAAATTTTGTATTTCTGTGGGAGTGGTTTATGTGTAATGTACTGTATTTTGTGAACTACCAAATAAAAATAAGTATTATCAAAGCCAACAATGTATATAAAATGGAATGGGTTGTATCTAAAAAATCTTGGAGATAGTACAATATATAATAAGCTATTTAGCAATAATCAAATTACTAACGTTTGTCAAACGAAAAAGTCAAAATTAAATGACCCTATTAGAACTCATTACAATCCCGATTGATGGGGTCCGAAAGTAAAATGCTGCCCCCCACACAGACACATTACAACAATTCCCATAACCATAAGGACGAAAACGATGTGTGTACGTTGTGGAACAGCCATTACACATGTAAATCGGGGTTTCAGGGTCCCCGAAACCTATAACCCCAAGGCAAACAAGCCGAGCGACAACTGAAAATGCACAAATTTATATGTAAACGATGGAAAACTGATCAACATATATAATTACCGAAATTTTCCATGGCCAACGTGTGAACGGGGGAACTAAAAACGGGATCGGGAACGAGAACGTGATCTTGGATGACGGGGTGAAGGGGAAAATCGGAGGTGGGGACGGTCCGCAGATAATGTGGAGTAGGGAAACAGTCGAAAACAACGCGGAGATTATGAAAATCTTTGGTCATTGGGTTACGGGGAGAACGGGGACAAAAAGTGAAATATCGGGGGTTAGTTTTTAGCATAATCAATGGAGTACAGTGGACAGTCGGTAGAGGGAATAGACCCATACTTATTTCAAGAGAGTTTCATTTGAAAATGTATAGAATTTATTATTACATTTCGATTAAAAAGGTTAAATATTAAAAATATAATTCAATAAAATATATTAAAATATTATTATATATAATATTACCATTTGAAAAGTTCAGCAAATTTTTAATATATCTCAATTATTAGGTATAATATAGAAAATATAATATTTTGGTTTTAATTTTATAAAATATATTTAAATATTATAATATATCATATATTATATTATTAAAGGTGGAAAATTAATATACCCAGGATAATTTTCAGTACTCTTGTGCAATTGAGTAGAAAATAATGTAAATGAAATGGTTTATAATCGTAAAAAGGGCATTACATTTCCTATGATCTGCGGGTAACTCCCTGGCCTTCCTTCACTCAAAAAGACCACTGTGTTCTCTAAGGGTTCAACTTAGTATCTAAACCATACTTGAATGCACTTACGGAATATATCCAATCAGCAGCCACGACCCCCTACTGATGAGAGTCTCTGGTTCTGGTTCTGTTTCTGGGTCTTGGATTCTCCGATTTTGTACCGCATGTGAGCCCCGAAAAAAGGGAAGAGGTACTGAAAGACAAACGGATGGACCTGATATTCGAGAGCAGTTCGGGGGGAAGGGGACCTATATGTGTCCTCCAGTGAAGTGGCAAAAGCGACGTGAACCGTTTTCCAAAAAAAGGATAATAACAAATGATCCGGCCGGCGAGCACTAACGCATATCAATGGCTTTCGGGCGAGGAGGTCGAAGGAAACGTTTAACGCTAAACACTTGAAAGGCCAGCCCAAAAATTAACAAAAAAGAAAAGATACCCAAGGAAGAGCGGAGATGCATACTTATAGAGACATGTCTTATCTGCTGGCACATAAAGTGCCAAAAATTATGGCAAGAGGAAATTGAAAGTACGGTCTGTCAAAGTCAAGGGGCGACGTGAGATCTTGGATTGCATTGCAAGTGGCACTATAAAGTCGCTCAAAAATCATAAGTCATAGTGAATATAGCGACTGGAAAGCAAAATGAGATCACTTTTGGCTTATATGCGACAATTAAAGAAATACAAATATTTTAATAAGTCTTAAGCTTGTCGGATTTTATTTAGTTCATTGAAGTTTTGCCTGCATTCAGAAGAATAATAGTTTTGGAAAGCTGGAAAACTTTTTATGTTGATTTATATATATACATTTCAATTGCATATTTTTATAATTTACCAAAAAAACATTTTTTTCGCTTTTTTTAAATGGGAATTTATAAACATGATTGATAAACATTTACTTAAAATGCGCCGCCAAGCGTTGTCAACGTTTCAAATTTTTCGTTGTTACAAATTTTGTTCTTTAACTGTCTCTTTAAACCAATTATTTATAATTTAAAACAAAAAGCATTTAAATAAAGTAACAAAAAAAATGTTAAAGTTAAATAATTTATTAAATAAATAATTAAACAAATGGATTTGTTTAATGCTGTCGTAAAAGCCATGCATTTTGTAGCATGCTTTTGTGCTACTGGTGTTTTCCAAGGCTTGACAATGTTGCTTACTTTTAGGCTGCGGTAATATTTAAGTTTTGGGTAGACTCTGGACAAAACTAGGCATCCTAGGCAACTCAGCAAAGTCCTTATCCTGTTTTCCACACAAAACATAGTATTTTGGCAAAGAAAATATTGGTCAGACTATAAAATGTGTTTTGATGAGCTCGTAATTTAATTTCCAATAACTTGTCTATCAAACATATTTTATTTTTTAACAGAAGAGTTGATGTTGCCATTTTTACAATATTGAATACAATCCATAAATAAATTATAACAGTAATAAAATACATATAGCCGCCAGTTTCGCTGAAAAAGAATCCTTGAAGAAATAACCCAACTCGAATATTTTTAAATATTATCTTTTCATTTATTTAGATTCATTAATTTTTCATTTTCATTTCTCTTCTGTATTCCATACTCATTCAAATCTGTTCTTAATGCCCTTTTCCCATTTTTATATAATTTATCATTTGCCATGCGGTCTTTTTTTTTAATGCCAGACAGAGTGACTTTTATTCTTAGGTTTCATTAATATTACTTACTCTTGCATGCAATTATGTATTTGACTTTGGGTTTTTCTCTTGGTTTTCAGGGTAGATTTTCATTAATTTCATAAATGAATACGCTTTTCACATACATAACTACATATATATACATAGAATATACATATATATGTATATGGTAATTCTGAGAGAGGCGAAACATAACCGAAACAATAACGAAACAACAAAATCCAGCTCGTAACTACATATATATATATATTTATTTTGGGTGACTTAGCCTGGGTAAGCCCTATTAAGTACTATAGTACGCCTGATCGAGTTCAGTGGTAAATAATTTGCCGATATTCCGCATTTCCTTTTCTTCTCTCGGTTCGAAATCTCCAAAATTTTTACCCATCAAATCGCTTTCCCTTTTCGCTTCAATGTGTGGGTGTGTGTGTTGTGTGTATGTATGTGTTTCCTCTGTAGTTGTAGTTGTTGGTGAGCTTTTTGTAAATGTAATTGTATAAATTTCCAAAAAAAAAAAAAAAGGCTAACTGTTTGCCCAGTAACGCCAGCGTTACGTGATCTATATGTATATAATATCTCCCGATATTCTCCACTCGCTTGAAGTGCCGACTTGCGAAACGAAAGGACCCGTTTATTTCGGCATTTCAAGCGGCATGTCCTTTTCTTCCATTATTTTTTCTAACAACCGTCGTCGCCAGCGCACAATTTATGGTATTTTTTTTTGTATCCTTTTAGTATATTTTGTTTTGTTTTGTGTACGGTTTCAATCTTTTTTGTTTTGTATTCGTCTTTGGTGTTTTCTCATTTCATTATAGTACAAAACTTGCCATTTCAATATCGCTTGTATTATTTTCTCTCTCTTCTTTTTCTTTTTTTGGTATTTTTTGTTTAGTTTTGTGTTTTTTTCGGTATTTTGCCAAGTTTCTGGTATCTGGTTTAAGTTTTTTTTTTGTTGCTGTCGCCTGCTTTATATAGTTATAGATACATATACTGTAATATATATTTATGTATAGTTATTAAGTTACCTCAAAAAAAAGTTCTCATTTACGGCTAACAGCACAACAAACAGTTTTCATTTGGTTTTCCTTCGGCAACTTTACTCGTGATTCCCAAAAAATTTGGCCAACCTGTGCTACAAATGCTGATCTCTCGTTACCCATATAAATATTTACTTGCTTTTGTATATATGTATATATATATATATATATTCCTCTATGTAATTGGGTATCCTTGATGACACATGACGCTACATAACTCTATGTGTGCAATATATGCGTTAAATATATATATTGATATATATATATATATATATATATTAGTTTTTTTAAGTAGTTATATACACTGATATAATTGGCGGCACGTCAATAGGAAAAATCAGACAAAAAGTACAGGGAATACGCATCGAGTGCCTCTACTAGACGATTCAATTTCAGTCGAAAATTAAGGGAGGGGAAATGGAAAGGGGGTGGGGCTAATATAGATGCCTATATAACTTGCTGGTATCTTTCGGTTTTGCTTGGCATGTGTCTAACAATTACATTTAGATACTTTTCGATTTTCTTTGTTTTTTTTTTTTGTTTTAACTATAAATTGCTTGTTCTCATGGGGATGATTTTCTCTGGATGATGATTTCGGTTCGGACTTTAAGTTTATCGAATTACACATACACGTACAACATCTGGTTAGGTTTAAGTTTCAACTCGAGTATACATCAAATGTCCGTTACTGCATCATATATGCCTAGTATATATCTATATATGTTGCTATGCATATGCATATAAATTTAAATGTTCGGTTAATACTCTGGTAAATTACATATGTGTCGTACCAGTATCTCTCTGTTGGGGAATCTCTCTAGGGTTTTACATTCGGGCTCTATGGTTCTACGAAAAGACTTCACTCGCAGGGAAATTCGTGTTACAAATACAATATATATAGTAGTTCATTTTCTTCAGTTGCGTTTTTTTTCTGAGAGGAGAAAAAAGTCATTTGGTTTTGTTTGCTTTTTTTTGTTTCTTTCTTTTATTTATTTCACTCAATTTGTTAAAGTAGCTTTCGGTTTTTTTTTTGTTTTTGTTTAAGTTTGCCATGGACTTGCCGTCATTTTTGTTTTTGTCGCAACTATGGTTTAATTAATAATATATGTATGTAGGTAATATATCTGGCTGTATTTGCTGAAGGTTGATTAAGTTTCGAAAAAAGTAATTCTGAAGCGCACATTTACAATGCTGCTTAAATTGCTATAAAGTATCTTGTTCTTCAACTTTGCATCTCGTATTTGTTTTTTTTTTTAATGATATTTTTAGACCATCAAGGTTCCATTTCATTTCAATACATTTCATTCACATATCATATCATATCATATATATATATATATATTTGTTTAAAAAAAACACTATTTTATGCGCGGATCCTGCCCGCTTAAACACAAAAAGAAATGTATAGCACTAGGTCTGAAAAAATAATGTTTTTGGGTAATAAATTAATAACAATAAAACATAATATTAAACAATAGTTAAATTATGCGCGTTTATAATTTGGCCTGCCACATTGATCGATCCGCGCACCAGCGCCAGTATCGTGACTTTACATATGCATATAGTGTATATCTATATATGTATCTGTATAGGTTAGGTATAAATAATCGTATTATAGCCAATGACTTTTTCGGTTTATATCTTGTGTGTTTTTTGTGTGTTGCTTTGCTTTGGTTTCGCATTTGGAAAACTAAAAATTGCTTGTGCTTGAAGAGTCTTTTCTGGTGGTTTGTGGTTTGTAAATTGTGTGCTTTCGCTTTCTGCCAGTTAAGTTTGTTCACTAAATTCATCAATGCTCGCTCTCTTTCTCGTCCGAGTGTCTTGTCTCTTTCATTTTGAAATTGTGTGGCTCAGTAAGTTGCTTAGTAACTAGTAAATAATGATATAAGTAATATATAGCGAAAAATATTTGCGAAGACAGCGTTTGACATTATTTTCGGTTCATCTCTCTCTATTTTCTTCTCCCTTTCTCTTTCTCCTTCTCTTTTTCTTTTTTTCTGGAAGCAAATCAAATCGCAATTCAAATTGAAAATTGAAATGGAAATTCTTTAGCTAATTGTACAATAGTTTTTCCTTTCCTCCCATCTCTCCACTTACTTTCTTATTTATGTGTGTTTTTTGGCTTTGTTTTCATTTTAGTTTTAGTTTAGCTGCATCATTTGCTAGCCGCTTGATTTAAATTCGAGTCCAACATTTAAATTATTTACAAATAATATTAAAAAAAAATATTTATATCATATATATTACTATACAACTACAGTCTGGCTGTAGACTGTTCTTTTTTTTTTTGTTTGGGATTGGGGATTTAGATTTAGATTTATATTTTGCATTAAATGGTTTTAACTCGGGTGGCTTTCAATTTTGGTTTAATTCACTGGGATCTTACACTTAACATGGTTGTTTGTTTTGTTTTGTTTTCGCTTCTATCGCTGGGGTCTAAATCATAAAAAACTCCATATGTGTTGCTGTTATCGTTTATCGGTTATAAGTTAGATCTAACGTAATCAATCGAGTAAAATGAATCTGTTCGGGGCATGCAAAACATTCAAAACTTAAAAACTTCTCTTAAGCTAAGTCGTATTAATAATTTCTTTCCGTTTGGTTGGTTTTTTTTTTAATATTTCACTTTAGTCAATGGTTTAAAAGAGGGTAATTGGTTGGGGGCTTTTCCTCCGATTGATGATGTCCTTCTTCAGATGAACTTAACAAAAATCATTTGCCTACACATGCAACAAAAATCGTCTATATAATGGGGGATATTACTTTTTTGGGCGCTTAGGGCGGGAGTTTGGGTATCTTCTTAGTATTACTTATCAATTGGGTTTCTCATTACTTTTGCTTTGTCTTGGATTTAGTGTGTGTGTTTGTGTTTTTAACAATATGTAAGATTTCTCTTAGTTAGCTCTTCTCCTCATGCTCTTTTTTCAGTGTATTTTCAACATCAATCTCGGTGTTCCATTAAGTAAGTTCTAATTTCCTTTTTCGTTTTTCTCTAGGCTTTATAAGTTAAACGGTACTTTTGCTATTGCTGTTTGGATTTTTTGTATGCTTTAAACATTTGTTTAATATTTCTTTAGTTGGCTTTTTGGTTTTTTTTTTGTGTATTTTTTTTAAAGTTTTTTCCAAGAGTTTTTCTTTGTTTTTTTTTTTTGTAGTTTTTCGTTTTTGGTTTTTGTTTGGTTTTTGTGTGTTAATAGTAGTCACTAACGTAATAGGAAAAAGTTGTGAGCCTTTTCCTGTAATTTGCGATAAATTCCCACGACTCTCCGTCACATTCCACCGTGTTGCGGTTGGTTTTGGCAGCCACCCGTCCTAGGTGCCACGCCCCCGCCACCGCCTCCGCCCCCAGCCCCGCCCAACGCGGAGGCGGCTGTGGTTCCGGTGGTGGTGCTTTCGCCGCCACTCTCGTCGCCCTCCTCCAGTTCGGCGAGGTTCTCCTGGTCGGACTCCTCCAGGGTTACCTATTTGATAAATATTACAGAGTTAGTAGGTGCACATCATTCATTTAGGGTTGGAAATCACAACTGACATGGCTTATGTGGAGTGGGATATTACTGAGAATCTATAGAAATCAACGAACACCTCATAAACTCTCGATCTTATATATTTAATACTGTTAACATGACTTTAATTCTATATTTTACATGAGAACAAAATAATCGATATCGAATCAAATAATCGAAACGATCGTTACCAATGTGTGCCTTGTGATGCATTTCAACTAAGTACCTGTTTTTTTTACAAAGGTTCTATTAGTTACTGAAAGAATAAATTCGTTAAAAATATCTACATATATTCATTTTGAAGCATTTTCAATATTAAATCAATACAATTTCTTACAATGAAGATTACGTACCATTAAAAATAATTTAAATATATGTTTAATATCTTTATAATGCTTATAAATGTTACTTTACTTTCATTAAAAAAAATCAATTCTACACAAATTGGGGTTTAAAGTAAATTAAAAGAAGGCTAGATTATTAAGGGTTTTCTATAGATTTCTATGGCATTCGATTACATTAATCAGATATGTGAGTTACTAATGTACTCGATGTCCCCTTAATTGGGTCCCCATGTCAGCAATGGATTTCTTTATTACTCGGGGCCGGCTCACTTGAAAGCGTATCCTGTCCTCCTGCGGATTCTCATCGACCCCCGACGGCGGCGGCGAGGGCGGTATCATGCTCTGGTAGTAGTCTCTGTTCTCTTCAAGCGTGTCGAGTATGTCCTGGGCATCCGGGTGCACCAGGTCCGCCCAGGTCTCCCACAATGGGTGGACGATGTAGTCGATGAAGCCCACCTGCGACTTCTCGATGGTGGCGTTATGGCGATCGCACATGGGACTGATGTCCATGCCCGATTCGCGCTCCTTGTCGCCCTGCAGGAAGAACTCCTCCATGAGCAGGGCCACCCAGCGCTTGTAAAGCGGCAGCGGCTTGGTGGGATTGCTTAGATCGGCGCAGTGCACCAGATTCTCGAGCACCTGAAATGAGATAGGATATTAGTGGGTATTCTATCTAATAATTTAAGGGGGATCCTCTTACCTGTATGCGATCGGTGTAGTTGTCCAGCAGCAGGACTCCGGAGCCGGCCACCTTCTTGGTTTCCACCATTGTCTTCAGGTCGGCCAGCAGACTCATGTGCTTGGACATGTCCGTGGACAGCACAATATCAATAACCATTTTCCTCAATGTTTGGCGTTGTTTCCTGGGCAAGAAATACAAGGTTATTAGTATTAAGATATTACATTTTGGTATATATTATAAACTAAACAGGCAATTTAAAAATGTACTACATAAAATATTAAAATAGGTATTTAAAAGTCTTTGCAATAAAGAAAATTATTCTATATAATTCTATAGTTCTATATAAACTAAATGATTTAATAATGTAGTATATACTACAAATTAAACAGTATAAAATACACAGAAAAACATTTGAATGTCCTCATAAAAATGAAGTTGAATAACTAGCATTTACTTTCGAAAATTTAGTATATATTAAAAATTGAGCAGTAGCTTTTACGATTTTCACCAAGTTGTATTAAATAAAATAATATACGATATTAATATACTAATGAAAGCATTATAAGCCCTTGGCAATAATGCAATTTATTTGAATTTTAAATACAATATTACTGAAACCTTTAAAATCTTAACTACTTTTAATCCACATTTTTTATAGATACTCACTTTTGCATATTACAGAATATATCACATCCTTGATTTTGCAATAATTTAAAGGCAACAGCTAAATGATGATTTTCCAAAACAGATTCGTCATTGTACATTAATGCTAGTTCGGAACCTGCGGAATAATCGATCGATATTTTCAGTAATAAGAATGGGTATTAAAGGGAAATTTAAAGGGAAACCCACTTGAGTTAACCAAGAACTGATTGGTTAAGCCGGGATGATCAACATCGTGGATGCAAGCGGCGAACAGTGCCCCGCCCACCTCGAGCGGTGTGAAGACGCCCTCCAGCGCCGGTGTATTGAGTAGCACATTGGTGCTCTGGGTCACGTCGGCGGCATGCAGCGAATTGTGAAACGGATTGTCTTTGACGTAGTGGTCCTCCAGAGTAGTCATAAAGTTAAGAAAAGTTTTCGGTGGTATCATAAGACTGGTCAGTAATTCTCTACTCTGTTGGGGGTGAAACAAAAATGGGGGAAAAAATTAGTCAAATATTATTTATAGATTAAAAACTTATGTCTAACTAGGTATATCGATATATAGATATGGTATATCTATAAGAAGTTTTTTTTTAACTAAACAAAACCATTTTTTTGAATAAAAAAAATCTTTTTTTTAAATATGATAGATTATAAGAAGAGTCCATACAAAATAAATCTTAAGTATTTGTTTAAGCTTTTGAATATAATAATGCATTCTTTTCAATGCTATTCAATAAAACTGTAAGGGGTTTCTGGAGAATTAAAACAATATTTTAATATTTATTTGAGGACTGCTTTAAGACATAATTAGAAAATATATGGGACTTTTTGAAGACAATTTAAAAAATATTCGAACAGTTTTTAGTCATTTGTTAAATTGGTTAAAGCTAAACCATAAGCTATCCGAACTTTTTAAGGAAAATTAATCAAAATCTGAGGCTTTTAAAAAAATATTCGATTAGCTTCGAATACATTTTTGAAAAACAGCATTTTCTGAACATATTTTTTAAATTTCTGAAAATATAGCAGAACCTAAAGACTATATATTTTAGAATTCAGCAAGTTTTGATTTCTTAGTTTATGGGCATACACAAACCACTTGATCCCACTTCCCTAAGTACATTTACTTCCACTTAGACCGCTTTCACGCACCTGAAATATGGTGTATGCCACACAGGTGAGTGGCCGGTTGACGCTGAACTCGCCGATGCTGAATATCTGGATGCCCCAGGTGTCCAGCTCGCCGAGCAGGGTGCCCAGCTCGTTCTCCCTGGGCGTCTCCACACCGAAGGTGGGCAGCCGTTCGCCGGTGAAGCTGTTGGTGTGCGAAAGGGGCCGCTTCACGCCGCTGATCTGCGACATGGGCGGGCCGCGGGGGGAGCGGGAGCGGGCGTACTGGCCGGCGGACTGCTGGCCGGCGGCGGCATTGGCGGCCACCAGCTCCGGATTATCCTCCACGCGCAGCGACGGCAAGTCGAACTCCTGCTGCTTGTCTGTGGAAAAAATGAGAATAAAACCGAGTCAAATAATTGTTTTGGTAATTTTTTTAAAAGTAAATTTATTTGTTTAATATATAACATAATAATTTTAAATAAATTATTTAGAAATATAAAACATACAGATAGGTTTCTGGTTTTAACTTCAAATATTTCGTTATTATATATTTGTTTGTATTATAGCCATGTTAGAAGCTAATTTAACTTATTTTAGCCAAAAAGACTCGTATTTTTTTTAGGGGTTTTTCAATCGTATAATTACTTTTTTAAGGAACATTTATTTTTTGACCAATTTTCGCTTTTTTTAAAAGAGGTTACATAATTTTTTGTATCAAGTATACGCAAAATTCCAAATTAATAAAAACTGCAATGAATTCAAGGCACAGCGAAACATACTTAAATGTAATATGAAATCATTGGATTTACTACGTTATTTTTCAGTATACTATATTTAGGTTTCTTGAAAATAAAGTAAAGCCTGTTTTAAGCCCCAGAAAATATCTTTTAATTTATAAAATCGACTAAAATTATATACCAGCCGCATTGTGCCTCAGTAAGCCAAGACAAACAGGCATAAGTATATCATCGCCTGCCAGAAACACACATGTGCCAGGGAACATCACCCCCGGCAGTATCTGCATCTCTATCTATATCTATATCTATATCTATATCTATATCTATAGCTATGGCTATGGCTATATACCCATCTGAATGGAAAATGAAAAAAATGGGGGCCAGGGGATGCAGAGATGTGGGGCAGCGACCCAAGTCCTTCAACTCGCATTTCTCAGGGCCTTCTTACTCGGTGCTTAAACAGCCATATAAATATTCAAGCGTTCGACGGCAAACAAGCAAAACTTTTGCAGTTTCCCCATTCAAAATTTCATTGCCTACATTTTGGGGCCGCCTTAACCCTTTGGGGCCCCCTTTCCACACACACACATACACACGATTGTTTGTTTGTTTGTCGTTGTTTTCGGCCTGAAGAGCAAATTCAAATTGCCTGTGCATAAATTAATATTCATTTCAAATTCCAAATTGCGTTGAATTTTTGTTTGCCGGTAAAAACTTAAAACTACAAATGAAACATAAATAACCAGGCAATGGGAAAAGGTTGGGTCTTCTCTTGTTGTTTTTAGAGGCAGTATGTTGGGTTTATTTGCCGATGACGTATTCCTTAAAAGTGACAGGATTTCGTCCTTTTAATGGTAGTAATTCTTAGCTGTCGCACAAGGACATTTGTAGTTTAATCTGAGTATTAAAGCTGGATTTTCCTTTTATTTTTCCCTTCATTTTTTTTGCCAACTCCATCAGCTTGGCAACCCATAAATACTCTCGAAAAATTCCTAATAATTTTTTTAGCCCGTCGGCAAGGGTTTCCTTTTTGTTTTTCACTCACGACACTTTTTTTTAGCCAGGGACTGGAATATCTTTTAAGGCGAAATGAATTCACGTGATGTGTCTGCGTGGCAGCATCTTGTTTTGCATATGCTTTCTTCACTTTCTCTTCTGGATTCCCTTTGCTATTTTCACCGTTTCCCAGGGCGATTTTCAGGTGTTGAAATCTGTTTTTCTCCGCCATCATTTTTTGGGTCGCTTTTTTCCCCTCTATACCATTCTTTTTTTTTTTTTGACTTTCGAGGTCGAGGCTTCTGTTTCAAATGAAGTGTTACAAATGGACATTAGGCAGTCGTGTGTGTGTGTGGGGGGTTTTTTTCTGCTGTGTGTATCCCCCAAATGCGATTTTATGCTTGATAAACTACGGCAACAACAAGTTAGTTGGGTTAGGCCTGAAAATTCTAGTGAAAAGGTAGCCTTAGCTCCCGAGAAGGTCACTTTATCCCCCCGAATCGGTGCGTCCTCTATAAGACCCCCTCTTTCACTGGGTGCCCAGTGAAGCAGAAATATGGACAAATGTGCAAATATGCCCGATATCCTTTCCCTCCCTCTGCCCCTCTGGTATTTTTTCTGCGCTTTCAACTCTTTTTTATTTTTTTTTTTTTTTGGTATTTTTTGTTTTTTTTTTGACTAGGTGCGGCCCCTTTGTTTGGTCACGCCCATCGCCCAGTTTGCACAGAAAAAATAGAAAACTGATCGGAAAATTCTTTACTTTTCCGAAATCACATTAAATCTAAGGCACGATATACATATACACCGTAAAATATTTCGAAAGCATTTCAAAAACACCTTTTTCATCTCAAAATATTAAAAAAAAAAATTTTTTTAGGCCTATTTTAATAAAACCTTCGGTTACAAAAAAAAAGAAATACCTTCTTTATAACAAAGAACAATTATTAATATATAAAAGTACACAATAAGTAATAATTTTTTTTAAATATTAAATTTTTTAGCAATTAAAAAATTTTCATTTTTTTCATTAACTATAATAAATGAAAACTATAACTATAAACTATTTTTAATGATTATTTTTAGCCGTGCAGTCACTTTTTAACCCTCGAAAAATGTTCCCGTTCCCGCACAAAGTGCCACAAAAGTGGCTTTGGTCTGAATAAAAGTAGAAAAGTGGAAAGTGGCAGCGGGAAAGTGCGCCGGCCGGGGGCAGGGGAAAACTTTTTGGGGGAAAATGGGGGACGTCGACAACTGTGGGCGTGCAGAGGTCTTCGCTTTGGGGGCTTGGCTCGCAGGTTAAACAATGAAATTTCCACTTCATCTGTTTTTATGCTGCTCTGCATAATTTAATTTTGCACTTTCAATTCAAGAAAAAAAGGGGGGAAATTGAATGAAACAGCGACATCGACATCGACTTGTTTTCCCCAACGAACTTGCTAACAGTATTCCCTATCATTAATGGATTGATAAGTATTTTCTAAACACTGGCTTTAATAATTTCTCTAAAATGTTCTATTACCGTATAAAAAATAAAAATACATTTTTAAATATATTTAAGTATAGTTTTAATATGTTCAACTGGTTTCAGGGTATAGTTTGTTCGACCTTTTCTACAGCGGTTCAAATCCATGATTTGCATAACTTTTGCTGGCATTTTTTCGCCCTAATTTGTTGGCCATGGAGATGGAGATGGATGGCTGGTGGCCTCAGCTACTTGAACTCTATTCTTTCGCCTTTTCCCGCCGCTGTGGTTAATGCGATTTTATTGCATACTTTGCTGAGCAAAGCGGCTAGAAAAACTACAAAAAAAAAACAATACAAAAACAAAGAAGGAACAGGAGGAGCAGCCTGAAACAAATTGCAGCCAACTAAAGTTGAATTCCGCAAAGCATCTTGAATAACTTTGGAGGGGGGGGCTTTGGTGGGTTAAGTCATAGTTTCTGGCATAGATGACGAGGCGGAATCGCAAATAAGGGGTAAACACAATTGGAAATCCAGAGGAAATGATTCGAGTGTTGGGATTGTTGAGCAATTGTTTTGCAAAAAAGTTTGCCATCCATCTTGGGTGGAAAATGAGTTCCATCTTTAGATATATCGATTGGGGGATCGGAATTGGTACATAAAGACCCTTGATGCGATGCAAAATGGTTGAGAAAGTGTTATGCGAATTCAAGTATAAAGTATGCTAATTTCATTTGTTTTCACAATAATAGCACTGTTCAGTATTTTCTAATAAATCATTTAGATTCTATTGCTTTTCAGTCAGTACTTGAATTGATTCTTTCAGTTTTCATAGATTCTATTTAGTATCTTACTATTTATGCATCGTCACTCACCCAAAAATGTGGAACAAATGTACTCGGAAATCTGATTTCCTGATCTGCTGGACTCGCTGAAGTGTGACAGCTCCTTGTTGAGCATGCGTTTGAACTGGAATTGGAAAAAATGGGGAATTTTAGATATGAATTTGAATACTATTTTCCTTAGCTCGAACATGGGGACACTTAATAAATAATTCTAAAATGTTATGGGTAATAGTACTCAGATATACATTTGTAAATTTCTAGTTGATTGCCCTTTTTACACTCTACTGAAATTTTTTCGTATTATTATAATCTTGGCTTTAAAATACAATAATCGAAAAGTGGTATATTTAAAAAAAAATCTATATAATCGAACTTTGAATATCAATATATGTACTTAGTTATACTCTCTTGCTTAAAACATATATGCTATCTATATGTTGTATTTTTATAAAATCGATATAAACGATCTCTGTATATCGATATCTTTAGTCATCATCTCTAATTCAAAATAACTAAAGATTTCATGCAAAGTTTTTGGTTTACATTAGGGATCCTATAAAATATATACCTCTATAATAATATCGATATATATATATTTCCCTATAGAAAGCTAGCTTTATATATCGATAACTTTTTGTAAAACATCATTGAATATGCCCTTTACAAAAGATTTTCCCCCAGTTCGAGTTAGAGAAATTTGGATCGTATAGCCTACCTTGAGCGAGGCCATGTCGGAGACGCTGCGATGGGTCTGGATGGTCTCCAGCTGGTCGAGGCACCAGTCCAGCTCCTCGATGGTGTCGGTGGCCAGGCGGGTGTAGGCCTCCTCGCCCTGGGACAGTGGGGCTCCCGAGGGATTTCCCGATCGGGAGGCCGACGAGGATTGGTTGGGCCGCCTGGATCTTGATGGATTAATACACAGTTTCCCCACACACACACACACACGCACAGAGATTATGGGAGGGGGAGGGGGGTAATGGGTGGGGGTTTTTAAGGTGCAAATACAACAAACAAACAAACAAAATCATCAAACAAACAAACGAATCAGCAAACAATCGAACAAACATTTAAGGGAGCATGGTTAGCAAATATGGAAATGATGGTGATCAAATTCAAAAAATGTATATTTCAAATAAAATTGGGAAATGGGGAGTATGGAATATGGAATATGGAATACGGTAGCATGGTGTGGGTGTGGTGAAGAGAGAACACAACATTTAGATTTGTGGTTTTGCGAAAGTATCGGTGACACACATATAGACACATATGCAAAATGGTTAAATGAGAGAGAGAGTTAGAGAGAGAGCGAGAGAGAGCGGAAGAAAGAGAGAAAAAATATTTATATTTGTGAATTTTCGTAATTTTTCGGGGCACGGGGGCTAAACTTTATATTTACAGCAATCACTGCATATCAGGGGTGTCTTTCTGGGGGCCTGCACGGGGTTAAGGTTAGGTGTTACGTGTTTTAACCCATTTTCTCAAGGGGTACATTTTTCTTGCAGATTTTCAACACAAATAAATACTTAATTTAAAAGTATTAGAAAGGTTTTAAAATTATAGTTTTGAAAATGTTATTTTGTTTTTAAAAATACATTTGTAATATAATTATTTGTGTTCTTTGTGATTATTTTGGATATTTTTAAATTAGAAACAACTTCCAGTTTATACAAATGTATCATAAAAATCAGTAACCTTTGCCTTGGTACTTAAAATATTGGTCAAAACCCAGGGAAAATAGATTAAAACATTTAGTAATTAGTGGTTAATCACATATCAAAAACAACCAACAGCGAGCAGCAATCGACAAGACAACAAATTCCCGGTTGAACAACCCAATATGCTATTGTTCTTAAGAAAATCAACTTTTCATATGTAGCCTTCTCAATAGAAATGTTCGCTAAATTTAAGTTGTGCGCCATGGATATATTCCTGGGAAAAAAAAATTCATATAAAATTCTTTTTCTGTCCCAGTTGTTTTGGCGATACACTTGTTGTATTTTTGGCACATTTTTGGCGTCATTATTGCAAATGTACGGGTGTTAAACGTGGGCTGAGTGGGTGTTGTGTACCTTCAACCTTTCGTAGGGTTTTATTTATATCTCCCATCTATATCTATGTCCATATCTATTTTTAATTTTCATACATATATATATAAAAGTATATTTTCATGGACCGACCGACCATCAAAAGTTATTGTTAGATGAGAGTGTGATTTTGTTTGTTGTCATTGTGGTCGCTGCTTTTGATTAATTAAAGTGTGAGACGACAAAAAAAAAAAAACACACACCAAGACCAGAGAGAGAGTGAGTAGGTTAAGGCGAGCAGAGAGCAGGCAGCAGCACACATAGGGGTTAAGGGGGGTTAAAACAGAGTGAGATTTCACATATTTTTTTTTCGGGGTCAAGTACATTGTATATATAGTACACAACAAATTGAATGCCTCCGGAAGGTTAAGGGGGGTGGTGGTTAAGAGTTAAGAAGGGGGTTTAAGTGGCTATAGAAGGGGGGGATGGGGCCTTGTTAAGGTCACAATACACTTACTTGTTTGATGCTGGAACATTTGTCAGACTTAATAAATTGTTGCGCACTGAACGTAAGCTGGCTAAAATTTGGGCGAAAGGCGTCACAATGAGATCCTCGCCATGGCTGTAAAAAAAGATAAAATAGGGAAAACATAGAAAATTGTTAGTAAACATTTCAATTTATATCCAGTTAAATTATGCCTCGTTTTAAGCGAAAACAAAGAAAAGAGAAGCGGTGTATGAAACATGCAAATGCTACAAATGTGTTACCCTTTATAAAATAAACTAAATTACTACAATTTTATTAATTACTAAATATTGCTCTGTGATTTTTTGCATAATTTTAAAAGGGATGTTTTAACACTTAAAATTTAAATAACTAATAAAAAAAAACTTAACATCTTTTGGATAAATTTATGTGCATACTTGTAAAAATTATAAAAATGTATATATTTTTAATAATACATCCTATGGACCTTAGTAAAATACTTTTGGCTGTATAGACTTTCTTTAATTCCTTTTACAACAATTTCAAATCCCATTTTCGAGCGCACAATAAACACCTTTTGATTAACTAATGATGTTTTCCACATTAGTGTGTAATTTCCCATAATAATCGCAAAGTGTGTTTGGAAATCTATAAAAGTCGGCCAACCAAATCCTCTTACATCGTACAAGTTTCGGAGGTTCTTTGATGCATTGCCAAAAGCAGCGAAAACAAGACCATAAATAAACACCAAGAATTTTAAACGAAAATTTGCTAATTTTTTAAATTTGTTTTTCCTTTTTATTCTGTATTTTGTTGAAACTATTTAATTTGTGTGGCATTCATTTTGAGTAGAATTTAAATGGCAAAATGTTGTGGAAATTGGAAACGTTGCTCCAAAAAGGTCAGTGAATGTACTCAAATAGAAGGGAAAAAACGAAGACAAGTAAAAAAAAGGACGCCATGGCGACGGCCAAGTTTTGGTTTTTATCCTCCGTTTCCTTTTTTTGGGCAGTTGAAAATTCCACAGAAATTGTGGAAAACATTCAGAAGGAAATCGCGATGGGAGGACATCGAGGGCGGGGGCGTGGCACATGGGCCGAACTTTTCTCCTTAGCCACTTGGCTCGGAATTTTCGCTGTGCGCCAAAAATAAAACAAAAGGAACCCGAAAATTAAAGAAGAAAAAGCAAAAATCGAAATGGGCAAAAAAAAAAACGAGGAGAAACGAAAAACGTTGACAAACAAAAAATGGCATAAATTAATAATAATAAAAAATGAAACGCTAAATACATATAGACAGTTGTATGTGTATGTATATATAGATTAAGTTGTGGGGGCGTTCACGTCGGTGACGCCACAAATTGGGAGACAAATTAAACGCAGAAACGTGGAATGGCGCCAAAGAAATAAAATTTAAATTAATTGAAAGCAGAAACTAGAGGTCCGACTAAATAATATTATATTGAAATTCAGTTTGCAGTACAAAATGTTGAAGTTTACTTGTCAATTTATTTAAAATAAATTAGGGTTTAATTAAAAGACAAGGCCATAAAAGTATGAACTGAATTTCTGGAGAATAATTTTAAAAAATAAAATGTATTTTGAAAGGTAAAAATATATTTAGTGTTGAATATATTTCAGTTACTAGATTTATTCCTCATATATTTTAAAGGTTTTTAGTTGCTTTCGTCACTAGTTAATTTTATTTCTTACAGTATTTACTGTTTTAATTTTTGTATACATTACTAAATAAACAAAAAAAATTTAACCATTTTTGATTTACATTTTAATGAATGTTTTGAACAATATTGTTAGCTAAATTTAATTTACTAGATTTATTTCTCATATCTTATAAAGGTTTTGAGTTGTTTTTGTCACTAGTAAAATGTATTAACTACAGTATTTACTGTTTTAATTTTTGTGCATGAATATAGTTTTTTTAATTTCTATATAACCATTTTCTGTTACCATATTACTGAATGTTTTGAACAACATTGTAAGCCAAATTTATTAACCAGATGTATTCCCCATATCTTTCAAAAGTTGAGTTGTTTTCGTCACAAGTTAATTATATTACTTACAGTAGTTAATATTTTTATTTTTGTGGCTGAATTAAATTACTATATAAACAAAATATATAGCCATTTTCGGTTAACACTTTACTGAATGTTTTAAACAATATTGCTCGCCAAATGACCAGACAATGAAAATCAAAAAATATGAGCATGAAAAATGCCATTGTGTGGGATCTCGAAGTATGTAAAACTGACCTCCTTTGGGTCCATAAGCACAACAATAAAAACACACAAAAGTGGCTAATTTACAGGCTCCGTGCTTTCATTTCTTTTCTTTTTTGTTTTTGCGGTTCAAACTCACATTTCTGGCCACTTTTCTCACTTCCCTCATCGGCTGTCTCACGATATTTGCTTAACACACTTCTGTTTGGTTTGCCTGACTTTTGGCACGTAGCATATATGGCATATAGCATGGAAATCGCTCTGAAAAATCGTGCCAGACATTATCCATCGTTAAACGCAAATGATTCTGGAAAATGGCGGGAAAACCAATCATTGTCCCAAAAAAACAAATGGTTTCGTCTGGCCTTTGTACTCGAAGGAAGAACTCTCTTGATGGTTAATTTTTTTGTTGACACTGATTTGTCATTTCGTTTAAAAAAAATTTTAGTACGTCCACCCCAGAATATTTATTGTTATTTTTGTGCCATCTCCCCTGCTATTTTGGTTTATTAATATTGCGACGCATTTTCAACACGCCCCCAATTGACAAGGCGTCGCCTCTTTAGTTGAAAACACAGCGTGACTCATCAAAAGTGTAGTAGGTAAATAAAAAAAAAATAAATATAGAGTGACAATAGGGAGGTAAGCCAATTAAGAATAATTTTTAATTAAGAAGAGTCTCATAAATTGATTAAGAACTATATGACACTCAGATACCATTTAAAATAAGAAACTATTAAATTTCATTTTAATATAGAAGTGATTATAAATAAGGGGTTATGGAAGTGATTATAAAGAAGTGATTATAAAGGAGTGATTAAGTGGCAGGAAAAACATTCAATTTTACTTATAATATTTAACAGAGAAAACCACCATGTCGAAGAGGCACAAATTCTTTAAAATTGGACACCTCATTTCACAGTTCTATTACAAATTTGTTCACTTTGACATCCACTAAAAGCCCAATGACAAATGTATAGAATTTTCTCTAAAATGGAACTACTCATAAAACTCAATATCCTAATAAAACAATCCAAACAATTTTTAAGCCTAAAAATGTAAAACATTCGCCGAAAAACTAGATATAGGTTCTGGGAATTTGGGTGACAATATTTTTGAAAGGTAATGACATTTAAAGTGAAATGAAAAGCTTTTTGCTTAAGGCTTTTTTTTCACAGAATAAACAGAGGGAATTCCCGCAGTACATTGGCAATAAATCTCTAATGCAAAATAACTCAATAAAATTTCAATTAAAATTTATAATAAATACAGCAGATACAAATGGTATATGGGTGCATATATATAGAGAACTTAGGCCCAGCCAATATATTGGCATAGAAATATGCGATAGAAATAAACGCAAACCATAGATCATAATTAATGGAGGCATATATAGAAACACGCGGCTTGTTGGTTGTCATTAAAATTGGAATATAAATATGTGTATTTAGTTATTTGCCGTATTTTCGATATATACGTATCATCTCTATGGAGGTGTATATCTGCAGAGGAGGCGAACTATTTTGAGAGGTGGCCATAAATGGCCCTGTGATCAGGGATTATATGTTCCTTTGGATATGTATACCTGCGCTGCGACTTAATGGAAAACATGTTGTCCCGATCGTTCAGTATGGTCACAGCCAGATCATCCTGCATTATCGAGGGTATCATGTTGAAAAAACTGTGCACTCGCGGCAGCGATTGCGATCCTGCTGAGTTTTTGTTAAGCATTTTTCTGGATTTATGCACAGATTACCAATTAACAAAAAAAAAAAAATACACAATGTTTATAAGATAAATAGAATTAACAATCACTTTTGGCCCACTTGGGCCCACTAGTTGGAAGTTCTTTTGCCTTCGCTCGATAAAAGTCTTTTGAGTCGCCTGTTTATTTAATTTTTTTCTGTGATTGAAGCAATCGGTTTGCTGTTTTCCTTTCGTCGCTGGTGTTTTTTGAAATTTCCGCGGCTTGTTTGAGATTTTTTCGAAATTTCCACGAGCAACCGCTAAACGAGAATGAAGCGCGTCCCGCGGCAGAAAAATACAGAAAACAGAAAGCACAGAGGCCAAACACACGAAAAAGAAAAATTATAGTAGACGAGTCTCGCGAGAGCAGAGCGCACAAATTATATTCAACTTAAAAATGAAAAAATGAAAAAATATTCCTACTCGTCGCTCGTGAGAGCTTGTATTTTGTATTTTCATTTCGCGTAAGATTTCAGCTTGCTTTTCATCTTCATCAGGCAAACAGCATTTGCTCAATTATTGGCATACAGGGGCCTTATAGCAAATATTATTATCTAATAATTGAAACCTAATTTACGCTTTAAAAGTTTAAAATATCGTCAAGCATTTATTTCTACCGAAATGCATATATATAATATATTTACTCAAACCTAGATGAACTACTAAATTAAATGTAACAAACTCATAAATCTTATTTAATTTAAATTATTGGCATTCAGGGTGTATATCTATCTAGTATATCTAATGAATAATGACTAATTTTTGAATATTTTTTTATCGTTTGATAATTACAAAAAAAAAACGCTATATCAATGCTATTTTAAATTTAAATTAAAAAAAAATAACTATAAGATTTCTAAAAAAAAATTCAACAAACTTAACAATCCCATTTAAAGTGGAAGGCTTTTATTAGATACATTTGAAATACCTTTATAATATTTTCTGCTTGATAAATATACCATTTGTATTTACCAATTTTAGGAAAAAAAAAGATTTTAAAATTATAATAAATTATAAATAATAATAAAAAAAGGTTAATGGCCAAAGAGTGTTAGGTAGAGCTACCTATATCATTTTCAGAGCACCCTGTATGGGGAATACGTCCTTGCCTGGCACTTCATCATCATCATTATCATCGGCAACGCAACTACAGCCATCATGATCATCGCAATGATGAATATTCCGAATGAGAAGATATAGCTGACGCTCAAATAATTTAATTTTCATTTGCAGAGCTCCCCTCTTTTTGCTTTTTCCATCGCACTTACCTACGCTAATGTTTAATAAATTCCCCCTCTGCGTTTTTTTCTGTTTTTGTTTTTGTTTTTGCTTTTGCCTTCAATGGCTGGTTAATATTAATAGTATTAATATTCTTGTTGTTGTTGCTGCTGCTGCTGCAGCTGTTGGCATTTGATTAACGCTCATTAGCGTCAACAACAACAATTTTTAAATACGGCAATTATTTTAATATCTTTCGCATGATAGAGGCAAAATGTTATAGAATGAAGAAAACGAGAGCGTGCGGAGAAATTCTTGAGGGAAAAAAAGAGCATGGTATTACAAGAATTCTAATTATAAATTTTGGGACGAGCGAATTTTTTAATTTTTACCCACGCAGCACTTAAAAGCCGCTAACTGGGTAATAGGCCCACATTACTCATACGCAGCGTGTGCCGAAATGGGATTTAAAATGGCTCTGCATTTATTGGCTTGACTGAGCGAATTATTGCAGTCTTTACATAGCTTTCACGGTTTCTAATCGCTACACTTGGGGAAAATAGTAGCTCTATTTTTTAGTGTTTTATTAATACAACGAAATTTTATTTTAATAAAGGATTTCTTGCCTTTTTAAAATTATTTTTCGATGCAAGCAATTCGATTTATTTGAGTTCTTATTTTTTCCAGTGCATTCCTAAACAAAAGCTCAATCTAGTCAAGTGCCTAGGCATTTCGGATAAACACTCTATGGGGGGAATATCTGCGGGCATTAGTCTTAATCTGACTGCAGCCAGAGATTTATGGGATTTATGCAATCAAACAGTTGCTGGCCACATTTCACATTTAGAATAAGCTGCCTTGAGAACTAGTCAACTATAACAATAACCGCTTGAAAAGCCCATTAAAATGTATAATACCTAAACCAGCTTTTGCCGGTCTTGATGTGTTTGGGGTGACCCTGGCAATATTAATCTTTTTCTATACTGCACATTTTAAAAATTAAAGAAAAAAATTAGTAAAATAGTAATAATAATAATAAAAAATAATTTTCTGTCTTGGTTACAACATTTTGAATAAGAAAATAAAAATATTTTATATTTTGTTAACATAAAAAAATATATCCTGATATTCTCAATTATTTTCAAAGTTTGGTTTATATAAAAATCAAATACTTATGTTAGGGTATTTTGCACATTTTAAAGATGCCAAATGCTTCTTTTTTGAAAGGTCTTGGTGGAGGTTAAAAAAAAAGTGTCTGTCGATCGGGGAAATATTTTATTTTTAGTCCCTTTCTCGTTTTGGCCATATCATGGAAGAATGCACTCCGAGCTGCCGATATTAAAGCACTTAATTTGCATTTCACTTTTGGCTCAGCACAGCCATTTTCCATTTTCCGTTTTCCCCAGCCAGCCTGCCATTTCCATGCCACACACACACAACGTGCTATAAAAAGGAATTTCTATTTTTTTTCACCGCTGGGTGTGAATGACAAATCTGCAATGTGCAATGCATTTTCCCCATATATATATACGTGTATATAATATATATATGGTCTTACATATATGTGTATTAAAGCTAAAATTATGTGCCCGCAATCACGAGCACTCACAGCACTCACGAATCATATTCAGGCACTCACAGTTTATTTTCTTCTATATATATATATACAATTTTTTTCCGAGGCAATTGAAACGCTGCTTGCAGAGCAAATTTAATGCACGGGAAAAATGTATTTTATTTAGTTGAAGCAAAGGCAAAAGCAGAAGCATTACTCTTCTGCTGCTGCCTCATCTTGAGCCATATTTTATGGGTTTTTCGCTTTGGTTTTGGTCTGGTTTCGTGTGCCAGCAGCGGGCATTTCTTCTTGGGTGTCACGCTGCGTATGAATAATGTGAGGAACGGACGCGCGCGCGTTACGTTACGTTACGTATACGCCCGGTGCGACGGCACTGCATGTGGCAAGTAGACTGCGACCGCAACGGGGGACTTTCGGTAGAGAGTTCCCCTTGATTGACTTCTGTCAGCAATTATTCCATTTTATTTATATTCCCTATATATGTTTTTTTTTCGGTTTATTTATATATTATATATTTTTTGGGCCTTGGCACTTGGGGACAGGAAATAGGAAATGTTTTTCATATTTAAATTAGCTTGGCCTGCACTCACAGAACACCCCAGATGTCCGCGTCATTCGGTCGGTGTGTGAAATTCCCCTGCAACTCGTGACTTGCCGAAGACAAATTGAAATGACTCAACGGACATGACCAACATGTGAGCCAGTTATGACTCGAATGACGTATTTTCCCGAGACAGGGAAAGTTCAGAGTTCGCTGAACCCGCAGAAGACAAGTTATTTTCCGTTTTTCTTAGAAAGAATAGTACCGAAGCGCATATTTCAAAGTCTAAAGAGGCCAGAAACCATTTAAACTTAAAAAATAAATAAAAATAGGTGGCGGAAAATGTTTATCTAATACGGATATATTTTTAAAAGATATACATATTGAAATAACGAAAAATAATTTTTCATAAAAGTTCCTTTACTTTTATATTTACAAATTGTTTTAATGGTTGTACACCAATATTAATTTAGCCTAATGCTTATGTTTTGAAATTGAAAAAAATAATATTTTAGACAAATAAATATAAACTTATTAAAAATAATTTAAATAAACTAAAGTAGATAATGAAAGATATAATCGAAATTCTTGAAAAGTAGTTTATACCATAAGATCTTTCTTAAAATATGTTTTTCATACGTTACCGCTGTTGTATTATATTCCATTTAACGTACCCAGTACATATAATTATTTAATCTATCAAACATGCAAACAATTAAATGCAAATTTCAGGACCAAGACCATAGCAAACCAATGAAATGCGAGTGCAACGAGTGGATAAAACAGCCACAAATTACCCTTATGAAATCCAAAATGAAAAACTGTGTAATATTTCTCTATAATTATCGAGTGTTCAGGTAGTGAAGGAAAACCGCATGCAAATCACAAAATGCAGGATAACAGTGGCGAAAGGACAACGACAACAAACATACAAACATCAAATATGCAAAGGCAGGCAAGACATAACGATAGAGATAGATAGATAGATAGAGAGAGACAGAGAAAGAGAGAGCGATATAGGCAGATCAGATCTCTCGGCATACGTACGATCGGTCAACGAGTATAGAGGCTTCCTGTTCTTTAAACCTGGAAAAAGGGTTACAATCTTAATAAACAACGATAATACAGACAACAATCATATAAAAATTTCACTAGATATAGAGGAGGAAATAGAGGGGAAAATGTGGGAAAGCCGGTGGAAATAGGGTGGAAATAAGGGGAAATTAGTGGGCAAATGTAGCTAGGGTAAGGGGCTGACAAACAGCAACAACAGAAATTCAAAATCAAATCAAAAAAAATGTTGACACAAAAATACAATAAAATATTTCCAAAGGTAACTACATATATTGTTTAACATTATTAAAGGATCATTTTGGTTAAGATGAAATGTAAGACTTTTCTGCTATTCTTAAAAAACATATATCATCAGATTAAATTTAATATTGAAGTTTTTTCTTAACTTTCAGATCAAATAAAACCAAATAATTATTAAAATTATCTTATCAATTTAAAAGTAATGTTTATATTATATTTATTTGTTTTTTTTGTAACTTTCTTCAAGTGGCTTTATATAGTGTTATTTTATTTAGAGTGTTATAGACATTCTAAAACTTCCTTAATAAATATAATACATTTCATCCCTTGTAAATAAATTATATACATTGTTTAATGAAATACCACTCTATGCTAATGTCTGTGTTTTTCTCTCCGTGTATTTTCCCGCCAGCCCAATTGATGCGTCACGTGCAACCAAATGCTAAATGGGTGTGTAACGAAAAACGGGCGGATAAAGGGGGTTGGGATATGTGGGGCGGCAACCCCGTACAAATTCGCTGACGCAGACAATGACCCCCGTCGCATAGATCAGTGCAAACTCAGCGTCGTGACGTCATTCCACAACGTCACAACAAACAAACAGACAGACAAACAAAATGGAGAATGGACTGCACAAAAGTCGAAGTTGAAGTGTTGACATTTAAGCACATGGCCAAAGGACCTCCGACCCCGCCCCTTTTGGCAGCCAACTTTGCCGTCCATTTGTCTCCTGCATTCAAAACTCTGTGTGCAAATGTCATTGGGCACAAAATAAGGGGGCCGAAGGGAAGAATGGGCTGTGCAAAGTGCAAAGGCCCTTTACATAACCGGAGGTCAGCTAATCGGAACATTGGCGGCGTACTCACGTTATCTAACTTTAATTTTTTTAAAGGAACTCTTAATAGAATACTAATTTTGTTTAAACTCTTGATAATTGATTATAATTTTCTTAGGAAATAACCTTTACATAACCGGAGGTTAGCTAATCGGAACATTGGAGATGAACTCACGTTATTTTGTTTTGAAAAACAGCAAACAGTTGAATTATTGTATCTTTAATTTAAATAGTTGTTTATTTATTAAATAAAAGAACTTAACATAACCGGAGGTTAGCGAATCACACCGACCTTAGGTTATTTGACTTTATTTAGCTTGACAGTAAGAATAATTTTAATTTTAATTTTATAGGTTTAAAATGTTTCATTGTTTCCAAGTTTAGCTATATAATTTTAATACTTCGAGTAACCATAAAAGTCATGAGTATAAATATTTGCAGACATTAAGTACAAGTTAAACAACTGCCTAACAAAATGTTACATTTCTTTACTTCCCTATTTCTCCATTCAATTCCTGCCTTTGTTGCTACTTCCAAAGCCGATTTAATCTAATCCAAACTACTTCATTCAACTGCATTTGGCACTCCATGAACTCAAATAAATTAAACTGCTACCCACCTTATCTGTAACCCCATTTAGAACTGCCACACCTCAGTTAACCCAAGTTAACCTATGTTAACCCGAAACTAAGCCACAATAACCTCAGAATCCGGAAAACTCCGGACAGGTAGGAATTTTGTGGCAACTCAATTAAAAGGATTCCATCTCCACCCCCCCCCCCCCCCCCCCCCCCCTTGGTTTCTTTAATTTAAACTCCGGTTTTCAATTTGGTTTCTATTTTGCTTTTCCTCTAAATCACATTTTGGAATTGATGGCAACCAACGAGGAATTTAAGTTTCGCAAGATGGAATTTCAAAAGGAATTTGCATGCTTGGTTGGATAAAAACTTTATCATGGGGGACACCTGACACAGTTTTTGGGATAAATTAAAACCCAGGATTTAAAGTTGTTGACAGGCGGGAAAGGGGACTACGCTTAGCCTGGGGATTAGGATTAGCTTTTATTCGGCTTAAAATAAACGTCTGCACTTCAGAAAAAATATTTTTATCTCATGGATTTGCTATGCTTAAGAAACCAATTCATAGTTTTATCTATCAAAGAGGTGTTCAAAAGAATGCAACATTATTTTTTAAGTTCTTTCTTCATCTTTCTTTTTTTCCTTGCATACTTTTAGTCTGCTTCAATAGGGATTCAAATCACCCGAATGATTTCTTTCCTTTTCATTACCCTAATCTACGTAATATTTTTTTTCTTGTGTACAAATCTTAGAAATCCTACCCCACTACAAGTATTCTTTTCTTCTATTTTCGGTATTAAACACAAAACAATAAAAACAATTCCACTTAACTGCATCTATTATTGGTTGCCATGATTATTTTCTCGTCTTTCGGGTTGCCTGTCCGAAAATGTGAGTAGGAACATCCCGAGGTGCCGACAACAAAATATTATGACTAATTGTGAGTTGTTTTGCTCGAATGACGACCTTGACATTTACACGGAAAAGAGAAAAATCGGAAAATGGTTTGGGGTGTGGGTGCTATGCTAGACAGAATCTCGGACAGTCGGCTAATTATTTGTTATTAGTGTTGAAATCTTTATGAAACTTGGTCGTCACTCAATGCTTTTCGATTCTATTCTCTGCCCATCCCTCCATTTGCTTCTAGTTTTGGTTTTAGCTCAAGACCCCCCCATCCATAAATACGTGTGTGTAATTGACAGCTCATCAGGAACATTGTTTGAAAGTGGCAGGCCCCTAGAAATATTCCAACTTGATTGAAAGCAAACGCAGCGTGCGCTGAAAGGTGAAGATTTCCACCACCCTACATTTTCCTCATCCATGATTTTCCCGCCGGGTGGGGAAAAGCGGAAAAGAGGGACAGTTTGGCAGGCCGAAAAACTTTGAAGGCAGACAAAAGTTTTCGGCTTCCATGCCGCACTGAAAACAAATGCAAATTGCGTTGCTGTCGCCTGCCAAAAACATTTGACCGTACAGGGAAAACTACAACAACACCTAAGGAAAACCGACCGCAACAACAACAACAACAATGGACAAGAAGGTCAAACCACTGGGGGAAAACAAAATACCTATTGGAACTAAAATTGAGTTGGCTTTACTCAAAAGAATTATGCAACAGATACAGAGGCTACAGGAATGTTAATCTTTAGATGTTTTAAACGATTCAATCAATATGATAATTGACTTATTGATTTTTTTTAAATTTTGTTATCGGCATTAAAAGAAAAAACTTTCCTTTTCTAAATAAAATTTTACTTAAACAATTTATAAAATAAAGAACTATAAACAAATTATACTTTAAATTGCATATTTAGCACACACTAAAGTGAGTTAAACAAAAAATATAAAAATCTAGTACATTAAATATCATAAATACGCAATTAAGTCCTCAAGTTGAAAATCTAAATTAATCTCGTAAATCATTTCCTGTGATTGAGTTATCCCCTCCAGGATCGAGTCTTTAAAAAGGCATGAAAATCTTGTTATTTCCGTAGTCGTAAATCATCTATTTACTTTGGGGTTTCAAGTGGTTTTCCCGTCAGGCTCTTAAGTGTTTTTCTTTCCTTTTTTGTGGGCCAAATATTTTGGCTTTTGTAGTTTTTGCAGCCATAATTTGCGCTCTATATTTCAAAAAGGGGGGAAAACGAAAACAGAAGTGTGGCCAGGGGGAAAAGCGCACTTTTGGCGCTGTAAATATAGCTGTAAAAATGTAAATATTTTGCCAGCCTCCTCCCTTTCGATTTTCACCCAGTTTTTTCCCACTTTTTCCGCCCCCCCATCTATATTTCCATCTTTTGATGGTGATCATCAGCAGCCTTCCACTTTGGTTGTTGTTGTTGTTGCAGCTGCATGTGTAATTAGGTGTTATTGTTTTTGTGCATAATACATGGGTGTGTCTGTGTGTGTGTGGCCCCATTGCCGCTGCCAAAATGCATAAAAAAAAATTGTGGGTGTGCAGGGGGATGCACTCAAAAACACAGAAGCCAAAAGGCTTGCCAAAAAAAACAACCTCACACACATAGTAAAAATAAAACAGCAACAACAGAAGGGAAGCCGAAAAAAAATTGTATTTCCGGCCTCAGTGTTGCATAACGCGTTTTTGGCCATGCATGTGTAATGAGGGAGGTTTTTTTTGGGGGAGGTGAGGGCGGTTCTACTGTGACTAACTAATTGAAGTTGAGGCCTTAGGCCCTGTAAAAGCTATGGAGAAAATATGCCCAGCATCAGGCAGTAAAAACTGGGCGAAAAAAGAAACTTTTTTGGACTACTTTGTTAAAGGATTTTACAAGACTGCTCCTAAAAAATCGTATATATTCTAAGATTAAAAATTTTAATTTAAAAATATTACTCAATATAAGACACTATGAAAAATACATTATTTAATTAATTTATTAAGCTTTAAAAATAAAGTTTAGGGATACATATTTTTAACCTTTATAAAGTTTTTCCAAAATTTGTTCAAATAAGTGTTGAATTCCGCTTGTTTTTGCAATAAAATTTTCCGTAGTGCAGGGCTTTGCATATTTTTGTGAACTTTAACGATGAGGTCGGAAAGTAGGTAGGAAAAATCTGGGGGAGGTAAAACCCCAGCAAAGTCATAGTAGTCCCACACAGAGGGGAAAAGGAGAGGAGTAGTGGAAGGCCCGGATCGGGTGGGATATATAAAGGGGAATAGCGATGAGGAAAATCTCTGAAGCCGAGAGATGCCAGCTAAGTTGTTGCACTTTTCGCATGTGTGCGTTTGGAATTTAGCTAGGCTCCGCCATTGAGTCATCCCCCCCTTCTCAGCGACGCACCACAAATCCCTTTCTGAATTGTTCGAATACTTATGGAAAGTCCCTTAAACACCCACAACATGAAGTGGAAATTATGAACTTTTTCTAACCTTAGTTATTATTTAAAAAAAAAGTATATGGCATTTCACAAACACAGAGTAGAAATAGAAAAGAGAATTCGACGTTTTGCGTTTAGTGTTGGTAAAGACTAAAAAAGCAAAAAAAATTACAGAGAAAATGCATTTAACTAAGAAATTTCGTTCATAAAAAGACAGAGAAACGAGTTATAGAAGAGAAAATAGTATCGAGGAAGCCAGATTGAAAACAGTGGAAATGGTTTATCGATAATAAAAATATTTTATATACAGTGTTGAAAAGACTGAATAAGGCCCAAACAAAAATATATACAAAAAAGGGCCTTAAATTAGGAAAACCACTCAAAAGGAGATAGAAAGAGACACGTCATTATAGGAAAAATAGTTCAGAATGGTTTCGGTAATAGTGTAGATAAACACCACAGAAAACAACATTAACCGCACTCAAAGTTATTGTACCAGAAAAAATGTCACAACAAAGCAAAGGAACCATAAGCGAAAAACCATAATCGAAGCCATTTAAGGGAAGGGGAATCACAAACATGGAAAAGGTGTTGAAAATGTCGAGCATAATCATTATCTGAGCTCATAAATAAACAGGTGAATGTTTACGGTTGGCATTCACAAAAACAAAATAAATAAAGGGAAAAACTCGGCTTGAAAATTAAATGTGAAACGAGATTAACTCAAAACTTATATATAAATAAATTATTAATGAATGGGGAGATGGGAAACTCAATGCTTTCGAATTCGTTCAGGAAGACTCACCTTTCGCTAGCGATGCTTGAGTTTCGGGACATGGACTTGGGCGACATCTCAAAGTCGGAATCGGAGCGATATAGAAACGATTCGCGACGCTGCGGCAAATTCTGTAGAACCAAACCGGCGCTGGGAGAGCCGCCCTCGAGCGGTGATCGAGCGCCCTGGCCATTTTCTACATCGAAACTGCAATAAATATAATCAAAAGAATTAAATTAATATTTATTTTCAATGGAAAATTATTTAAAAATTATTAAACTATCAATTAGGTAGACTGGAGTGTACATGTTTTCCTAAAAACCACACAAAATATAAAACATTTGTAAACAGTTAATGGTTCAGTAAGACTACAAATGATTTTCCATGTTTATTTAAGTCATAACATTTATAAATATCATAAAGCTTGTATTTTATTTGATATCCGTTATTGAATTTAAAAGGAAATAGCATATTTAATAAATATATATTTCAAGGACCACCGGCCAGAGAAAAATAGCCCTATAAAGCGAAGGCAATGCCACCGGAAACGGAAACTCGCCTAACAAGGCGCATTTAAAGTTTCATTTTGTTTGGTCATCTTTTGCGCTGCCTTTTTTTTCTCAGCTCGCTTGTCTGCGGCAAAAAGTTTTTCTGGCTGGCAGAATTCTTGTAACAGGCCCTCTTTTCCCCCTACAAAAAAAAAAAATACGAAAAATGCGAAAGCAAAAGTCACTCCACTCCGCCCGAAAATGTGAAAGGAAAGTTTAGTCAATTGAGGGCCAAGCCCCCGAGTTTCGGGGGAGTTGTTAAAAGAAAAAATATAGAAACTTCCATAAAACTGCTAGCTCATCTTGGCCGACGGGGCGCACTTCAATTTGCCGCTAGGTGGCTGCCTTAAACTTATAATCAGGCTCCTTTAAGCCGCAACTTTTATTCACGCCAATTTAATTTGGCATAAGGCCAATACACATAAAAGTATATAGTAGTATAGAATATCCTTTTAATTCGTTAATGCTACATATAACATTCTGCTTTATTTAAAGACGTCGGATTTTCTGGGAAATATATTTCTTAAATTACGGTTTCCAGCAACATTTGATCACTTAAGAAATGTTTCCGTCAAATCATAATAAGATCTAAGAAAGAAAACAGGGGCTGTCGAAATAGGGACTTAAAAGAGAAAAGAATTTCACATAAAATAATATTAACACATAGTAATTATAAAGATAAAAAGAAATAAGTCGGTATATATTAAAAAATAATAAATTCATCGTTAAATAAAAAGGGAAGTCTAAGTATATCATACTAAAATATGGATACTATAATTGTATATTGAATAGATGTTCTTTTTTCTATTAGCGGTATTTGTCTTTGTCTTATAAATAAGATCCACAACTTACATAAGAAAGTATCCAGAAACATAAATTTCGACACAACCTTATTGAAAACTCACCAAATTGGTAAACACAAAATATCAATTCGAATGGAAACTCTTGGCTCAGGCACTTTTCCGCAACTTTCATGCCCCACACAGCTGTGTGTTCCCCGCCCCCCGTCGCCCTGCCCCACCAAGCTTTTCCCCAACACCTCCCTCTCATTTTCCTCGCCAGGCTGGTGGAAAAGTCGTAAAGAAAAATGATGTTTTAAGTAAAATTTATACCGGGGTCATTAAGTAAACTTGGCACAAAGTTGTTGCCGCTTGTTGCTACTATTTCGTTTTTAAGGGGGGAGCGGGGCGGTGCGATTGAAAGTGGGAAGTGGAAAGCGTTGGGAAAATGTTGGGAAAATGAGGGCGGTGAGCAACAATGTCGCCAGTTTCCCTGGCATACTTTGTGGCGCTTTTCCGCAAAAGTTATGGCAACAGCAGCGTCGGCGACAAACTGTTTTTAGTTCGGTTTTAGTTTTCAGTTTTCAGTTTTCAGTTTCCAGTTTTGGGCATACATTTTCCCGTTTTCCTTTTTCGTCAATTTTTTTGTATTTTTAATGGTGTTATGCACACTCAATATTGTTGCTCTGCAGCCAGAAGTTTATTTTATTTTTGCATAGTCAAAACAAATGCGAAAATGTATACATAGTTGGTGTGGTTTTCAACTGGTTTTCAATTTTTTAATTGGTCGAAAGAGGAACTAGAAATGGGATACAAATTCATTAGGTTTTTATTTAACCTTGTTAACTGGAAAAGCGTACTGTTTTCTGTTAATTAAGGTTCATGGGCAAAAAAATGAAGAGAAAACTATGTTTATGTTTACATATTTAATTTAGAGAAAAAATCAAAATTTAAATTACTTTAGATTAGATTAGATAACTTAGTTTGGTTTTAAATGGGTACCAATTTAGTCTAATACCAGATGAATTACATTTAAATTGTTTACATTTATTGATACATCGGGATTTTCCCTATCAGTTTTATTCCGTTAACTTTAATTTGCTAAATTCAATTATCCCTTTTCTTTACCATTCAGTTATCTGCTTATTTTGCCGCCCTTTTTTATCCTTCCTTTGTCCAATATTTATTTAGTTACTTTGCAATGCACTCGTGCATTCATTCGCACCATGAATGCAGAATTCATTCCCTCCAAAGTCGCCAAATACTTGGCGCCTGCTTATCCTGACATCCCAAGGACCTGTCGTAACACTCGGAAAAAACTTACAGAACATGGGGACAAAAAACAACACTCAAGCTCATAAAGCGTCCTGTCACAGCCAGGACACAAAAAACGCAGACGAGCCAAACAAAAAGCGAGAGAAAAGCGTGAGGAAAGGCCGAATAGAAACAAAAGATGAGCGAGAGCAGGACAATTGTTTTGCGTGTGAAAGAGAGGGCTAGCTGGGCCGGCGAAAGAGATGGCGAAAATAAATAAATAGCCGCTGTCCAGCATTTTGAAAAATTCACTAAACTTGTGCTACACTTGGAGAACTGTGGCTTGTGTCTGAGATCCGTTTGGAGAAATATTCAATTCTGAGAAATTATAAACTAGATACTTCCGTTGTTAGGTGCTTTGTCGGCGCCGGGGGCTTGGCAACAGTCACTCAACTTTGAGACAAACAACCCACCTGGTATTATATATCTACCGAATTTTTCCCAGTAAAGCCTGCGGCAAAACGTATTGATTTATATTTAAAGAAACTTAAAGAGTTGTAAAACATTATAGGTAGCCGAATATATTTACCATTAAAATTTTAAAAATAATATTTCTTAACTTATCGATGTTTGGCAAGCTTTTAGGAATGAACTATCGATATTTTTGTTAAAGAGCTATACAACATTAAGTATAGCTTTCAAAATGTAGCATTGTTAAATTTACAAAGTCTTGAAAACATATATTTCATAACTAATCGGTGTTTGGCAAAGCTTTTAAGAAGCAATTATCGATCAGTTTTGAGTTTTTTGACTAAACCATTTTATATTATATATTTCTATCATTACTATTTGAACTGCCTGCCTTTAATCATTTCCAGTTGCATAATTAACAATATTTTTTATATGTCTTATAATTGTCGATATTTTTTTTAATGTCTTATCGATGTTTTATTTATTATCGATGCTGTTCCATCTCTAAGTTAGAGTATATTCACCATTATCCTTTGAACAACTCCCAGAGCTTCTTATTTTTCTAGTTGCATACTTGCAGGCGCCTCCAAAAACAATTACATAGTCGTGAGGCGGTGGTGGTGCTGTTGGGTGTTTTTTTTTTTTGTAGGGTGATGGGTGGTCCTTTTTTTGTGTATGTGTGCGTGAGTGTGGCTGTGGGTGGAGGGCTTCAATTCATTTAAGCCGTGACGTGCTTTAAGCCACACAGTCGCACTCAAGCCGGATGAAGGCGAAAGTAGCTGGCTGGCGGGAGATTGGCATTGTTGTTGTGCCAGGAGAAAGGGGTGGAGAAAGGGGCGGAGAAAGCTAAGGCGAAAGGGGTGGAGAAAGGGGGCGAAAAGGGAGCAGGGGAGTCGGGAGAAACGGAAGTGTGCCCGACGGCGGCTCTTCATGTGCCTAATTATATGTGCAAATAAATGAACGACGCATGCTGATTGCGTGGGTGTAAGTGTGCACGAGTGTGTGTTAGTGAGGCAGCTGTCGGTCTGTGTGTGTGTGTGTGTGTGTGTGTGAGTTTCTGTTTTCGGATCATGTTTATGAGTATGTATGTACGTTTGCCCTAGACAAAAGGTTGCCTCGTTCGCCTAAAAAAGAGCGCTAAACTCAACGCCCAGCGCCAACTTAATTAGTTTGTTAAACTCGCAGCTCACCCACACACGCGCAGTGAGTGTCTGTGAGAGTCCTTTGGCAGGAAAATACCTCGCAAATCCCGGGAAAACAAAGGAAAACTCAGGTACTTTCAGCAACGCTTTCAAGCAGACTTTAAGCGAATTCTACAAGTCCTTTTTCTCTTTAATAAGGGATGATATATTTTTGAAAATATAACATAATATAATATTAATGTTAAGTTAAAAAATACTGGTGTTATTTTAGTAATACTCCCTAGTTTCTTATGACTAAACTGCATTTATAAACATTTTCAACATGATTATGAATTTAATGGGATGTTTTTGAAATCACAAGCACACACAGGCGCGTCTTGAAGGATTCCACTTACCTATACACACACACACACACAGCTAGGGCAAGTGGTAAGTGGCCTCTCGCTCCCACAATACATGCACACAAATTCCGCTAGTCGGAAAACCTTGAGAGCAAATGGAAACCCCGAAAAGAATTCGAAAAAAAAATGAGAAAAATAAGAAAAATATAACCGAAAATCCAAAAACCAAAGCAAAGTGCCGAGAGCCTAAGGAAAAATGCTGGCGAAAGAGACAAAGCAACCGATTGCAACTGTGGGTGCGAAAAAGAGGTGGTGTTCAGTGGGTTGGCTGATGCGGGGAAAGAAAAACTGTCACAAGGCCATTAACAAAAGCCTGAGACTGACTGCCATGGAGGTTGGACGATGACGAAGATGGAGGCGAGCTGGGGAGGTGGGTGGGTGGAAAAAAAAACCAAATTAAAATTGCGAGGCGAAACCAAATGGGCTCATTCACCCACAAGCCACCCACTTTTTCACAGCGAAAAAGAGTTGGAACCTACTGATATTTCAAGACTTCATTTCGGAGTACTTATGCATTTTTTAAAAAAATTTTAGAATCCAAATAAATATTTTATTATCAAGATAAGGAATGCGAATAATAATTGGCAAGTATTTATTTTTATTTTTTTTACAATAAATACCATTTAAATACCGTATTTAAAATATTATTATACTAAAACTGCGGAAAACTAAAACTTTATACCTATATAAATATGTAAATGAAGCTATAAAACTGAAAATTAAAATCGAAACAACACCAGAGAATTTATAGGAAAGACCAAGTTGCAATTTCTTTTCGGCACATTCTTTATTGCCTTCAATTTTAAATAGTTCTTTGGTATTTTATTATATTCAAAATATTTTACTTATATATGCATTTTTTATCAACACACATTTTATGATCAATATTTTTTCCAGAAGGACTTTACAATAAATATTATTAAGGTTGCTAGGATATTAATGAACAAAAACTGCAGAGAAAAAATAAAATTTACAAATACGATCATTTAAATATAACAATTAAATTGTCAAGTTTTTCCTCCGTGTGTTAATCTTTTTTAAAGGCAAGGTTAAATGAATGGATGGGCTGGAAAATGGGAAATGCGGAATGTGGGTTGCTGTTGCATGTGCATGTTGAATAATTTCCACCGAGTGGGCGTGGCACGTACGCATGTATGCGTCTGCGGACAGGATCCGCTGATTTTCATTTCATTGCGTCGTGCATTTGATTAACCATCTGGTGCCGTCATCTCTCGCCAAATTGAGCATGCTGCCAGCTCACCAGAATTTCGGAGGAAAAGCGAGGGAAATGCGGATGGAAAAGCGGTGGAATCCCGAGTACCTGGGTAGGGCGGGTGAAAGTGCACAACGAACAATTAAGGGCACTAACCAATTGAGAGGACTCAATTGCGGCCAACTGATCCGGCGATTTGCGAGGCAGTGGATTGGGTTAGTTCAGAATTGGCTGGGTAAACAACACAACTACACAGCGGAAAATAAGGTGCACTAATTTGGTGTTTTAAATATTTTAAAAATGTAGAAACCATAAAACAAACCAATAAGAAGGTACTTGCAAATATATATACATATTTGTATTTGTTTTACTCAATAAGCATATTATTTACCACTTTAAATTAAAAAATATAGAAAATTATATGGGCATATTTAAATCATTAACTATTGAGAAGATACTTGCTAGAATATAATTGTTTCATGTTTTTGAATTCTTTTAAGTTCATAACAATATTAGTATTCTATTTAAGGAATATATATAAAGTATTTATGGACTCTTTAATTTTTCAATTATTTACTATCATAGATTCTTGTTAGTTTTCCTGTTTAATTTTTTTTAAGAGCTTTTAATCTGGCAAAACCTTTGTATGACAAAAGCCAAACCACAAATCATGCCATAAAGGAGTACTTCTAGGTTTTTCTGCTTTTCCTTGCATTTTTAATTAGCCCACAAGCAGACATAAAATTGTTAATCTCTTTAGTTTTTCACCTGATTTCCCCCCATTTTCCAGTTCCAGCGGTTGCCGGGGAAAATGTTTCGAGAAAAAAATAGAAAACCTCTAACACGTAACATGGCAACCCCTTGCCATTCGTTATGACAACACCGTTTCGTTTTCGAGGCAGAAAAATAATTGCTAGAAAATCTACGCCAGATAGTACACAAAGTTCCTGGAACTGAAAACAATCAAGCTTGATTTTCCCGGAAAAGCGATAGAATGAAGACCCAGGGAAAATACGGAGTGGCAGCGACGGTGGCTGCCCAAGTTCTCTGTGAGGATGTTAGGAATTTCAGCACACGTCGCCGCAATATTCTCTACCTGATGCATCGATATCTGGTGGAGAATGGATACTATTCAACTGCTGAATCCCTGAAATCCGAAGGACGTCTCTCCGAGGAGTACGAACTGTGCGACAATATCGATTTGGATGCCATGTACCTGGAGTACGCCAGCTTTTTCAACCTAAAATTTGGTAAATACCCCAAGATTCTTAAGAAAATTGGACCCAAAATCAAGGTGGAAATGACTGGGGCAAAGCAGGAAAAACCTAAGGAATTGCCAAAGAAACAAACTTCGAGCACAGAGGCTTCTCTGGCCAATTGGCACATTGGTGTGGGCGCGGCCACAGCAGCTTTGAATACTGAAATACAACCGCTGCAGATTAAGAAAATGGAAACTGCAGCGGAATCGGGTGGCCAGGAAAATGCCTGTGAAATCGAACATGGTCATTTGGGTGGCGATGATGCTCTCTTCTCATCTCTGGATTGGCAATCCCTGGCGGATCTGGTTAAAACGACTATACTACAGGAGAGTATTAAGCTAAAATGGTCGGATGTCTGTGGCAATCAGCGAGCTATAGAGCTGATCAAAGAGGCTGTTCTAACGCCAATTGAATTTCCCCAATTATTCGCCCATGGCCTGAAACCCTGGAGATCCCTGCTGCTCCATGGACCACCTGGCAGTGGAAAAACCCTTCTGGCCAAGGCATTGTATTCCGAAACCCAGGGCCAGGTGACATTTTTCAATATAACAGCCAGCATAATGGTGAGCAAATGGCGCGGTGAATCGGAAAAGATCCTCCGAGTACTCTTTCACATGGCTGCGAAGCGGGCGCCATCGGTGATTTTCCTGGATGAAATCGAAAGTTTGACCTCCAAAAGGGACAGGGTCACGGATCACGAGAGCTCCAAGCGCTTTAAGAACGAACTGTTGCAACTTTTGGACGGCATGGAGCATACTTTGAAAGGGGTCTTTGTCCTGGCCAGCACCAATTTGCCCTGGGACATTGATGAGGCCTTTCTGCGGCGCTTCGAGAAGAAATTGCTGGTCCAGCTGCCCAATGAGGCGGAGAGAAGTTGCTTGATCAGCCGACTTTTGGGCTCTAGCATCTCCCTGAATGCCCGACTGCTCCAAAAGCTGGTGGAGATGTCCGATCAGTTTACCGGAGATGAGATACGTCTGGCCTGCAAGGAGATCAGCATGCACCGGGTGCGTTGTGCCACCAAGGTGGGAGATCGATCCACCGGAGTGCCCAAGGAATCCCAGGCTGCGATCGAGGCCAACGTGGAGAAGGCCTTCCGGCAGGTGCGTCCCTTGGGCCAGAAACTTTTGGCCAAACACGAGCAGTGGCAGCAGGAGAATGGCTCATAACTTCACTATACTATATATTTTGTATAACTAGCTCGAGTGTTTTTTTTAAATAAAATAAAATCGATACTGCAACTAATACTGCAAATTACAAGAACAATTTAACACCAGCATAACCTTTACCTTAACCTTAACCCCGAAATAACCTTACGTTAGGCACAGCTTTTGCCCCCACTGTAATTTCAACTTAACTCAATTTTTCCTCATCTTAACCCCACCATATCCTTAACTAACCCCAACACACCCTCGCCTTAACCCCCATTGCCTTTATATCACCCCACCTTATATCTTTATTATATAATTATGTTTCGTTTTCAGTGTGGTATACCTCTAAAGCCTTGTGGTTGAATTTTTCTATAATTTAAAAATCCTAATTCCTGGCCTGTTAGAAACATCTGTCTTTTTTAATGATTGACAGATTTGGTGACCCCAAACTGAACTTCTGGAGCTTATAACTTGGCCAATTGGATTCTGATTTTAGATGTGACGAGGTCTAAAAATTGTGGCTAAGTTCTCCTATTATTTTAAAATCAAAATTTTATGACCCCGATTAAAATGTTTCCTTTTTTTATGACTTCCTGAAAGGTGACCCCAATCTCAACTTCTAGAGCCCTTAACCTGGCCAATTGCATTCCGATTTTAAAGTGTCATATCTCAAACAGTTTCTGGGGTTATTCTCTATTCGTTACCTGCCCGTGGTGCGTCTCCTGGCCCCGGCGATCGTCATCCGGGAGACATATCTCCGGATCCTGCCGCTCGACCTGCGTTGCGTGTTATTGCCGGTGGTCACCGACTTGACGCTGTATTCGGTGGCCGTGGAGCTGCGGCGATCGCTGGTCATCAGATCGGAGCACATCGACGAGGACAGAATGGAGGCGGCCGATCTCCGCTTGCCGCCGGTGAAGGTTCCCCCACCGCTCGAGGATGTGGTGGTGGCGGAGCTATCCGATCTGGAAAACAGCGAGGATCTCTTGCTGCGACCCGATGAACCCGTGCCCGCGGCATCCTGAATATTGCTATAGAACTCCTCAGTCTCACGGTCATAGGTCTCGTCCTCATCGTCCTCGTCCATGGGATCCACCTCGAACTCCTCGCCCTCCGCCTCCGTGGCCATCGTATCGCTTCGCTGACTGAGTGTGCGATTACCACGATTTCCACCATTCGATAGGGACGATGTCGATTGCTGTTGCAGTTGATAGTACTCGTGGCAATCGCCCCGAGATCCCCGGGATCTACTGCTACCACTCAGATAGCGATAGGGTGCCGAACTGGAGTTACTGGTGGTGCTCAGCGAGTGACGTTTGTTGGGACTTGTTTCCAGGGCCGAACCACCGTTGCCATTGGTGACCTCGCCGCCGCCGCCATCGCTGTCGCCACCGCCCACACTGCCGCTGAAGGTGACCTCGTGGAATTTCGAGGACTTTCGTCGTGTCCTCGGCGCCATACCATCGCCGTTTTCCCGTCCCAGCGAAATCGAGGGTCTTGGCCGATTGTTATTCTCACGCTTCTGATCCCGATCCCGATGATCTCGTTCCATTTCCCGATCCTGATCCTCTGGCATTAAGGTCAAAGCCAAGGCGGGTCGACCTCGCTTTCTGCTCCAGGGAAAGGCCCGAATAAATGCAAAGATGATGAACAGCGTGGCTATCATCTTGGCACTCCACAGTTATTTGTTTTTTTTTTTCTCTAGAGAATCCCCTTAAGGCCTAGAAAATTGCGCGCACATCCTTGGACATTTTTTCGTCGTCGTTTTAAGTTTTTCTATTTGCTATTTTCGATTTTCACGTTTAAAGTCGAATTATTATTGTTTTGCACTAGTTCGTCATTTTAATTAGTTCAATTTCAATTTTGGTTTTTCATTTTGGTTTTCTATTTTAGAGAGAGAGAAAGCGAGCGTGATGAGATGCGATGCGAGAACGGAAACGGAAGTCCTGCTGACAGGAGGTGGGGTGGAAAAAGGGGGGGCTGCAGTTGACAGACACGTGGCCCGAATGATGGATCAACGGTCAGAGCTGACAGTCCCGGAAAATGAGGGAAAACAGCTGGAGAGAGTCACATTTCCTGGCACTAATGTTGTAGTGAAAACTAAGGTTCTGCCAGCAAAAAAAAAAGGAAAGTTATAAGCCAACAAAAATACCACAACATAGAGATCCCATTGTTTTGGAGGTGCTAAACATGATCATATAATAATTATATTATATTTTATTATAGTTAGTTAAGACTAATTTAAGTACATTTGTAATTAAAGTAGTAAAATGTTTTATTCAATTTCTGTTTACTACTCCACTTTAAAATCACTTAAAAAATCGTACTTTTTTTGGACCAAATCACAGTGAAGCAGTCACTGTTTGGTAAACACATTTAAACCCACTGCAAATACATTTTCCACTCTCTGTGTTTGCCGTTTCCTGATCCACGCTTCATTTGCTTTTTGCTTATCTGTTTGCCACTGCTTTATATATATATATATATGGAATACATGTATATATGCGAGTTCCGTTCCGAGTGACTGACAAACAAACTTGGGGGATAAACTGATGGATAAACTGCTGGATGGACGCTCGTCTATCTAGCTGCGAGTGATTTTTATGCGCAATTTTGATGGCGCTGCGAGAATATTATGATAATCAATGCACAATTATTGCACACATGCACACACCAGGATATAGGATATAGGATATAGCGTATAAAGGACTCTAAGTGCAGGCCAACTTTTCTTATTTTTTTTTTTGTTTTTTTTTTTTGTATACTTCTCGAGTAGCATTTTTGCCTTTGTTAACGTTCCTATTTCTCGTTTTTCTATCTTTTCTTTTTTGCCTTGTTAGGGGAACAACAAAAATTGTATGGAGAAGCACAGGATAACACCACCAACAACAATAACAACAACAAGGGGCATTAAGGACCCTCAGAGGAGGTTGTTGTTGTTGCTGCCTGAGCAGCTTACCCATCTGATGATGCTCCTTACTACTATCTCTATATGTCCTCCATCATCCTCTGCTGCACACAACCCCGCTGTTGACCTAAACTAGCTACTTTTTAGTTCGACCATAATTGAAATGATTTAACAATGAGCCAACGATACGGAGAAAGGAAAATCCGAGGGGGGAGGGGGGATGGACAGAGATAGGGGATTAGGTGGTTTCAGTTTTCCGGGCAGTAAGACTAGGAAAAGTTACAACAACAAGTTGTTCGAAGGGTTTTAGCTGCCATTTTCTTAGAGATCAAAGTAAACAATACAAATTGTTGGCATAATTCTAATAGTCAATAAAGTACTTTAGATAGATAAGTAACCTTTTATAACTCCAAGCCTATTACCTTTTTTAAAATGTAGTGAATGTGAATTTTTCAAAATAAAAGTTCGGAATTTTACCAACCTGAAGTCATATAGGATTAAAACGTATTTTATTTAAAACTTTTTTATTCCCACTTTAATTTACTCAACAAAAAAAAGTGTTAGCACCCAATCTCAAACCAGCTCAATTGCGTTTAATTAAAGTTATCATAGGGCAACGAGGGCAGGAAGCGTAACAAATTCTAATGGATGCAAAAGATGATGAAGCTGCTGCTGGGAAAACCCCTGGCATTTTCCCCCTTTTCCGCCCTCGGCACACGCACTACTTTTTAATTTGTTTAAATTGCATTAAAAAAGAAGAACCGAGAGGTAAAAACTGAAAGAAGTGGCTGGGAAAAATGACTACGAAGGCGGTGGAAAATTGGAAACGGGAGAGAAGTGGCATCTAAAGTGAATTAAGCGCAGCAAAAACGACTTCGTTCCTGTATATATATCACTGGTGAGTGATGACCAAGTAAAGCTCAAGAAATAACTCTAGGCCAACTACAACAGGAAGTTGTATTTAATTCGCTAGAGAGCTTTAACGTTTAGTAAATATAGAATACCATTCGGATTTGTGGTGAACTAAAGTCTGAGGAAATGCAATGTAATTGATAAATAAAAAAATTGTTTTGTGATTTTGTTTTTAAATAAAATTAATCAATTTCTTGTTTCCAAAGAAAATTTATGGGAAACATTTTTTTTTAATATTTACTAAGCCAACCTTGACCTGTTTTAACAGTGCTATATTTTGCAATGCTATGTTTATGGCGCCATCTAGCGTGGATCGCTTAGACTAATTATTGTACTATTTTTTTTAGAACCGATTAGATTAAGCTGCCAGTTGGGTAGCAGTGTGCTAATCTTAAGAATAAAATTTCCACATTTATAAACGTTAAAAAAATACACAGGTGGCACTGCAATACCCTTCGAAACCTAGGCTCTTACCCCAAATCCCTCTTCCTCCAATCTCTGCATCACTTGTGGCCAGCTTATCCTCCCCCCCCCCCCCCCCCCCCCCCCCCCCCTTTTCTCTAAGTGTTGCTAAACAAGCTGGAAACAGGGCCGCGCTTTCTCTACTTTCTCCTTCCGTGCGAGCCTGAACCCATCTCTTTTCGAGAAATGCCTTGAGCCCTGTTTGCTACTTTCACAGCGACTGCGCCTGTTCACAAACACACAGGCGCACACACATTCGGCACACACACACACAAATATTTCCTTTCAATTCTTTTTTTCCCAGCTCTCTGTTGCTTTTTCTGCTTTTATTTGCAACTAATTCCACTTTGCTTGAAGCATACATTTACAGATGTGGTCAACAGCTTAGACATGAGAAAATATCAAATTAAATTTTAAAAGGTGCCTAAGAGTATGCAATTATATTTTTTTAACAGGATATTTCCTTATGGCATACTTTTTAACACTCTTTGAAGTGATTTCCCATGTTCAGATGTGGTCAACAGCTTTGACATAAAAAAATATTAAATTAAATTTTAAAAGGTGCCCAAGAGTATGCAATTATATTTTCTTAACAGGATATTTCCTTATAGCATACTTTTAAACACTCTTTGAAGTGATTTCCCATGTTCAGATGTGGTCAACAGTTTAGACTTAACATTTTTATCACGGTTAAAAAGTATATTTTTAAAAGATTAGAACTACATTTAAAAAGGTGCCTAGGAGTATGCAATTATAATTTTGCAAGATAATTTTATTGCAGCATGTTATTAAGCACCCCTTTTTTTGGTGATTTCAAATAAGCACAGATTTTGTGTTCAGAAAACATACCTTGAGAGAACAATAAACAAAATAATATTTAATATTAATAGATTAAAATATTTTTTTGATTCTGTAATATCCAAAATTTAATGATAAATTGATACAAGTTAAATTGTATTGTATATTGCAACTAAGTTAAGACACATTTCTTGGTATTTCTATTATCCCTTCCGCAACTGTGTGGGTATGAGTGCCTTTGTGTGTGTGTGCAGCTTCCCGCACCCCCCGTTTTACGACCACCCCCTCTTTATCCTCATCCTTGTTGTTGTTGCTTCCCTCTCGGGGGCTAAATTTAAGTAGCAACAAATCACTTCATTGTTTGCGTGTTTACATAATATTTATACATTGTACTTGTGCGCACCACCCTCTTGCCTCTCTGTCCCTCCCCGTTCGCCCTCTCGCTCCCTCCCAGAGTGTTGACACAGTGTTTCATTAATAAAAATGCTGCCTCTGTCCAAAAAAAAAAAAAGAAGAGAGAAATCGAAATACAAACCCGTCAGACAACAAGAAAAACTTTCAGACTGCACGGCGCCGCCATACAGAATAGAAACAAAGCCCAAAAAAAGGGGGAAAAGTGGAGAAAAACTGACCAAATTGAAGCAGACAGTAAACAAAATCCAAGAAAAACAGATAGCTAAAAAAAAGATGCGGAAAACTGGAACCACAAAACGAATCCCCAGGCATATGCAATATTATTTTATAACAAGAAACACTTTTTTAAGCGATTTTAGATTTACAAAGATTAAACAAACTGAGAGTATATTATTAAAAAATATTAAGAGTATGCAATGATAGATTTTTTACTTGTATTCTGAAATAAAATGCACTTTGAGGTGTCTAAAAGTATGCAGCAGTATATTTTACATTCTGAAGTAAAATAAATACATCCACTGCATACTTTTAGACAGCTTTATGAGTGATTTAAAATCGACCTATTTTAAAAATAACGTAACTCGCTACCAAAATAGATTGATAATAGATAGATAGATAATAAATTGATTGATAATTACTTGGCCCGAAAGCTGCACTCTACTTGAACCACTTGAAACCCCATAAGCCAGCATCCATCACTCGAAATTTAGTTCAAACTACTTGGCACCTTAAAGGGTGTGTAGAAGTGGCTGTAGAGAGTGGGTTGCACTCGAGTGAAGTCGAGTGTAGTGCCTTCCATTAACAACATCATCAGCGCAGCGCAGCCCCAGCGTAATCATAATCGCCATCGCAATCATCATTATCATCAGCCCTAATATCCGCTGCCAGCGACGTCATAAATAATGCTACCCCTCTTAATGCAAAACATCTTTCAAAATATGCGCATAGTTTCCCAGGGGAGTGGGTGGGGTGGTGTTCAAAGGCGAGGCCAAAATGCATGGCGTAATGGATAAAATATTTGGCAAAGCATTTAAAATCGGGGTGAGAAGAGCTATTCGGCAACGTTGCGTATGCTTAATGTGCATGGGGGGGGGGGGGGGGAAAACCTTCAAACTTCAATGATTGCGTTTCGGATTTGCTTGCGAAATATCACAATTTCATGAAGGCCCATATTTCTTTGGGAAAAATTGCAGGAATTGCATTCATTACGCACTTCTCACATGAGCTGATTTCTCCGGCACACAAAGCATTTTTTGAATCAAAAAGGGGGAGGGCTGGCAGAAAGCCCAATTTAAAATAGGCCCAAGAGACTCCTTTCACATTTTGCCTACACTTGCAATCGGAAAATGTCAGTACAATTAAAATGAAATATAACTAAACAAAGAATTTACCAAAGAATCTTGTAAGCTTGTAGGAAAACAAGAACAACTTAAAAGAGATGTAATAAATACGAAACATGAAAAGGAAGTCAAAGTTTAATTATTTCAGAATGTTTGTGTGTCTAATTAAGATCCGGCTTTTACACATTTATAGGCAATACAAACACAAAATTGTTAGAATTGTTCTTTCTTATTACTTTGAGTAATTAAATGACTATGGTTTTATTTAAAATAATTTTGCCAATTAAAAAGATTGACAACAAATTAAACATATTTATTTAAATATAATTTTGGTTGCCTTAAAGTATGCAGTGAATTAAAGACAGTCGTCTATTTAAATACATTCATGGTACTTCTGAGTTTAAAATATATTGTTGCATACTTTTAGACACCTAAAATTACATTTTAAAGTGATTAAACAGTGATTGAAGTGATTTATTTCAGTAAAACTTTAGAGTCTAATGTTTAGCAATTTTAAAAAGTATTTATTTAAATTAATATAGAAAAATATTTGAAGGCTTATTAAATATTAAAATAAAATGTCTAACTTCACGAAATATTTGTCAATAAATTTTTGCACTGTATCTATTTCGGGCTTGAAGCGTTTTTCTGTTGGCACCCACAGTGTTCCTGCCTTTTTGGCCAGCTTACGAGCCCCAGAATGGCCAAGTCCCTCTGGCATTACCACCCCCCTGTCCTTCTTAACTCCCGAATGGCCATCGTAGGCTCCACCATTTCCTGTTCGCATTCCTGTCCCTTCGATGTGCCAGTTTGTTGGCCCAGCTGCAATTTGAGGCTTTTGTGTCGGACGGCATAGATATGGATGCAGCTTCAGTTTTGAGAAAGGAGTAAGGAGTGAGGAGGGGGTGGGGGGATCGAGGTGACCGGGAAAAGGTGATTGGAAATGGAAATGCAAATCATGATAATGCCGATTTGCTGATGATGAAATCGATGATGTTGACGATGGCCTTTGGCGAATGCCATTTGCAATGGGTCTCAATGCAAATGCTGACCAAATTAGTGTCAAAACGTATTGACTACGCACACACACACACGCTCACGCAGACATAGGCATAGTCACGCACACACGGACAGTGGTTGTTAATGGCGTTGCAATTTGCATATGTGTGTCAAATGCCTGCGCTCTCGCTTGCTCTACACTAAGAAAAAAAAACAATAAAGTTGATTATTTGATTGTCCTAGTTACCACTTTTGTGTGTTATGTTAGAAATTATTTAGAACGTAATCAATAGACATTTTACAAATATTTGCATTCAAAATGTCGAATTATTTTATAGGTTTTCAAATCTAAAATCAAAAATTTCGTATTTGTATCGTATTAAACAAGTTATTAGGATTTATTTAAGTTTTTCACTTTTAAATCTGATTTGAAGTGTCTAAAAGTATGCAACAATATATTTTGAAATCAGAATTACAATGAATTCATACAGAAAAACGACTATCCTTTGTTCATTTCATACTTTAAGTGACTTTTAAACGTGATTTAAAAACCCTAGCAATCCCAATTAGTATTCAAAAAACCGAAACAATACAATTTTTCCAATAAACTTTTATACACCTATGAAATACAGTGACATATAAATTGCATTTTTCGATTGTCATATTATATTGACGCTAATAAATGAATACTTATTCTATTGTATACAGCACAATAAATTTATAATTGCAACTTGATATGGTTCAGCATCAAAATGAAATTATCAAATTTATTGTAATTTAATTTTCCCTGTGCATCTCCCTCTGTTTGCCATGAATTTGTAGCTAACACACTTAACCCACTTGCCACGCCCCACTTGCCACACATAACCTACACGCCCCCTTGGCCTCCTACCCTTGCATAATTCACGAAAAATGTTTTTTGCACTTTAAGGAAAATACACACACACACACACTCATCGGCTAAAATAAAAGCAGCAGAAGAGATTGCAATTAAATTATGTAGAAATATAATTAAGACTAAAAGTGTTGGCAAATCGGGTTAGCAGTGGACAAGTGTGTGTGTGCCTGCATGTGTGTGAGTGAGCGTGTTTTAGTTTGGCCTGCAAAATTGTGTAGCCTACTTTTAAGCTGATTTAACCGGAGGCCGAGAAAGTTTCTCCAATTTTATTACACTAAAGCGGAATATGAAACTCAATAAAATTACGAGCTAACACAGACCACATTTACCCATCATCGATTGCCTTTCATCTCGCTTTATGAGTCGCACTTCCCTTTGTAGCTGCAAATTGAATGGCAAACTGATGACGTCAAAGCGGACTTCTCGCAAATTTCGAAGTTGCTTTTTTCTTTTTCTTTGACGAAACCACAGCTAGACATCTAAATTGCTATACCCTTGCTCAGTCTTCTAAATTTGCAAGAAGATTTGATGATTTGAACATTGAAACTGAGCTTTTTATTACTTTCTCTAACGATCCTGAAGAATTCGCGGTTGGGTTTTGCTTAAGCCCTGAGTTGTGCAACTTAATGTGTAGTTAAGACAATTGTGACTTGTTGAAATAAAATACATATAATAAATAAATAAAATAAAAAATATATAATTATTTAAAGTTAAAAAATCAAGGAGGGTATTCGTACTTCGGACTTTAATGGTAATCTATTTCTTTTCTCAAGAGAAGGTGGACAGACAGCTGAATTTGTTCGCTGTTTTTTTTCTTGGACTTGGGAATAGTCATAAAAATGGCTTGGCTCGCAGCAAATATCACCCCCTTTCTCGGCCACATCCCTCTGATAAAAAGGAAGAAGTCTTTTGACAATTAAATGATGCCAACGAGAACAATGAACCAAATGGACCGGAGGTGGGTGAGAAACTGGGACAGAAGGGCCGCAGCTGAGGCATCTTAAAAATGTTCAACTGTACCATGGGTTGAGGGTTCCGTAAATGACGTTGCTTTTAGCGCCAGCCAAGGGAAACTCAATTAAATGTGACAGTGAAAACGCCGCCCAAAAGTATTCTTTATATATAAAAGCCAGGGGTTTTGAGGGTCCAAAAAGGGAGGTCTCTAAAAGTCAGGTGTGTGTGTGTGCAAGTGACGTTCCATCAGCGAAATTTGCTTTAATTTCATCAAGTGCCCAAAGTGTTGCTTTCTGACCGGGGAAACAGCATTTTATAAAGATGGAATAGAAAGAACAAACCTGGAAAATGTTTCTAAAAAAAATGTAAATACCATTTTTGACTGTAATTTAAGATAATAGTTTTTGACTTTATAATTTTGCATAGCTTATTTTGGAATATAAAATTCCAAAGATATTAAATCTTTTAAAATTGGCAAGTATTTTAATCAATCAGAATTTGCGTAAAATGCAAAACGTTTATTTAAAAGTTTATACATTTTATATTTTCTAAACCTTTACGACCTTATGAACCATTCTAAACTTTGTAGATACAATTTAGCTTATACTTTTTGTCTTATTTTTCATCGCAAATCACTAAGGATAGCTACATTTTTAGACCGAATTCAGCTTAAACTGGCCTTAAAGTACTCCCGTTTTTTAGCTTGATTTTTCACACTTGACTGTTGTTAAAGCGAAGATGCTGCGGAGCAGGGCCATAACATCGCCCCCTCTCTTTCTGCCGCCCCGCTGGCCGTCTCTTTCGCACAGTTGCGCCATCAGCGTTTTCATCTTTATCGCTTGGCAATGGCAGGCAGCAGCTGCCAATAAGCAACGATTATGCTTGTAGCTACAAGCGACTGCCTATGTGTGCGTGTGTTTGTATCTGTGTTCCCTTCTGTATCTGTACATGTATCTGTACCCCTGTGTGTGTTTGTATCTGTGTGCGTGTTTGGATGTGCTGTCTGTCTGTCTGATGTCTGAATGTGTGTTTGTACTTATGCCCGAGCAACAAAAATGCATGAGCACTCAAGTCAGCCTCAAAGCCAACGTTTTTTCCCAGTGTGTGCGTGTGTATTGTGTATCTGTGTGCTTGGCTATGTTAGCGTGTGCGTGTTTCGGCATCTATGTGTGCGTTAGCACATTGATAGCACTTGCGAGGCGTTATAAACTGCAAGCAGTTATAGCCATGGAAAAGGCTGAACACAAAAATGTTGGCGAAACGGTACCAAAAAAAATCGTCTTTTTTGAAACAAAGTACAACTCCACCTGAAAAATACAGAACATTCTATTTTTATTAAAAAAAACTAACTTCCTTGATATTTAAAGAAAATCCGTAACGTTTTGATTTCAAATCATTTAAATAGAAGCCTAAGTGCAGGCTGTATAAAACCTTAGTTGCACATTTACATTACTACACTTTTAAAGCCTACTTCTAGGCCCCTTTTTTAGAAATGAAAATGTACTTCAATATTGTTTTAGGTCCACATACAAAAATATTTCAGTTAAATTGTAAAATATAAAAATTCCATAGAGTTTCATGTTGTTCTCTATCCTCTAGCAAAATTTACTCAAAGGCACCCGTATTCAAAGCAGGAAAAATATATGTAAACATAAATAAGCTTGAAAACGGCGAGAAAGGAATTTCATTTCAAAACAAATTTGCTATTACATATAAATTCGTGCTATACATGGAAAGAATGAGTAAAAAACAATAGAACCTTAAAATTCTTCTTTGAAAATATACTATAAAGTATGAAGGTTTTTACAATCAGCTAAAATCTGCTTTACAGTAAACTCCTGAGATTCCGAATAAATTCAACAATTTATGTTATTCCTTATATTTAAAGAATTTGGCAGATAGCAAACAATTAAATTTTCATTTTTCCCCAAGATGTAAAATTTAAGCAAAAACCATTTGTTCTACTTTAAATTCAATTTGTTTTCCAAAGCTCAACTTCTCTTCATTGTTTAGTACATAGTTTTTGCTCTCTCTTTTGTAATTCGATTTCCCCTAAGGACTGAATTTGTTTATTAAGTTATTATGCAACAAAATTGAAACCGTTTTGTGCTTTTCATTTGCTGCTGATCCAGGCAACTTAATTAGTTGATAATCATTTAATGCACTCGCCCACTGAGGTTGAGTGGGTGGTTTTTGGGTGGCCGGGTGGTTTTCCTGGCTCGTTTGGCCAAGTGGATGGTTGGTTTTTGTTGTGCGTGGTGTGCGGTGAACTGAGATGCGTCGAGCAGCCACAAGGTGGAAATGATGGTGGATTGTCAGTGTGTGCATAAATTAAATTAAAATTAAATGTTTTAAAAGCGTTGATGATGACGACCTTGGCGCAAAAAAAGGGCGGAAAAGCAGGAAAGCTGAGGGAAATCCAGTCGGCGAAAAGCGTGGAAAAGCTCGTCAGCTCAAGTCGGGCGAAGGAAGTTAAGCCAAGCCAATTGCCTTTTACCTTCGGGCATAATTAACCCCGGTCAGGTGATTACATATTTAATACACACACGCATGTGTAGGTGCGGCTTAAAGCCCTTAATTGATCGTTATGGCAACACTGTAGTGTGGCCAAAGCCCCAAAGTATGCTTTTAAAGCACGGGCGCGATGATTTGTGTAAGCCGCTGAGCATTTATTAAAATTAAAAGCAACAAGGGAAGCATCGAAGTCTAAAAGAGGGCCAGTGGCAATCTCTTGCAAAATCCGTTAACAGACACAATAAAGACCATTACACAACACCCACTTGCTTCATCCTGCTTATGGCTTTTTATAGCACGTTGATTGCTGGGCAAAAAAAAAAAAAAAACGAGAAAAAATACCAAATAACGAAAATGAAAACGGCAAAATGAAAAGAAATTGAAAATGCCCGGCGAGCAGCAGAGCAGAATGATATGATGAGTGCGAGCCGAGTGGACGGGGCCTCCTCCCCGATAAGTAGGTGAAATCCCTGCAGGATTTCTCCGCAAACATAAAAGAGTTGCCACCACACACAAAAACACAAACAGGGCAGACACACAGCCCAGTCGGTACAGTCTGCGCCAAAAGGCTTTTAGATAAAGCGAATATTTTCGCAGGTTTGGGTACATTACAGAAAAACACAGATGTGCTCGAAATAATAGTAGTGATACTCTATAAATAAAGTTATTTCTATCTTGTTGCACATGCACATATTTTTACACATTAAATAATATTTTTTGATTATCAATTTAATAGATGCCCCAAAAATATGTGTGGAAATTCAATACTCCTCTTTAATTCAACACAAAACTAACTCTGAAGTACAGAGATGAATATTGTTAAAACACTTTATATCTCTGGTAAAAATGCTGTTCACTTCTTATATTTCAAATCGATTTAGCTTTCCCATTCGCGTTCACATCATCGCAATTTGGTTTGGCCATATAAAAAATATCGTATAAAAATATTTCAAGCGCCAAGGGGAAAGCGAGGAAAATGCGTATGAAAATGGCATTAGAAATACAAAAAGCGAGGGACGCAGCAATAAACGGAGAAGAAGCCACACAAAGTGGGCCAAGAGAGGCTGTTAAGGAGGCGAAACAGGAAATAAAATTCCACTTTAAGCGTTTTTAATACAAATGCAAATACGTGGAAGGAGTAAAGGAGAAAGCATGAAAGGCGTGCGAGGGAGACAGAGAGAGGTATATAAATGCGGTCACATTGAGGTATATTAATATATATTTCTGTTTGATGGCACACACAGTTCCATAAAAGGGTTTTCCACCCACTCACATATCACAATTTCATTCACAATGTGACTACAAAAGGAAGACAGAAAGAAATAAGAGTTCTTTTGCCAATTTATTTCCACATTCGTTTATTAAATGTTATAATAATTTTATTGTAAAGGAGTTACAAAAATGTTTAAAAGTCTGAATTTATAGACCTAACATAAGATTTGTATTTATTATTTGTACTATCTGAAATCCTATTTTCTAGCTAATAAATTCAACCGATTTTTCTTTCAGTGCCTGCGTGTCACACATTTAAACAGACAGAAAAGTGACAGACAAAGAAGCTGCCAAAGGCTTTGGCAAAAGAAGAAAATTGGAGAGAACTACGAGCCGCAAATAAAGTGCCAGTCGCAATCCAGTCCAGACAACAATTTGAAAAATAAAATACAAACAGACGGCAGACAAGTGCATATGAAAAAAATATTGCATAGTTTAAGGCGCCCCCGCACGCACACATACAAATGCGGCAAAGCGGAAAAGCAAAAGAAAAGCGCTGAAATCGGAAAAGCGGAAGTGTAATAAAGTGCAAAAGTGCAAAAAGCACAGATAGAGCCCCAGAGTCAAGTGAGATAAGAACAATGCGAAACAAGAAAAGTCAAGTGTAAGAAGTGTCGCAAGTTGTTAAAGGGAAAAGCGGTGGAAAGCCGGGGAAATGGGAGAATGGAGCCGGAGAAAGGTGAAATGTGAGATGAATTGAATTGAGCAGATGCAAAGCACACAGGCTAATGGAATACAAAATAGATAAGGCATAGGAAGATCTTAAGGACAAAACGAATTTATGTAGACAAAATTTTAAACAAATATAAAAGTTGAAAAAAGCATTTTAAAATAACAAACTGTAAGGTTTAAATTTTAAACATAACCTAAACTACCGTTTTTCCAACTTTTCTAAAAATATAAAAATATATTCTGTATATTATATTTAATTATTGCTGTAAAACTGGGAAAATGAGCAGCCACAAGTGGAAACAACTTCAAGGTAGGCATGGAAATCGCATGAGGATGTGTGTATGTGTGTGTTTTTTTTGCGCACACAATCAAAGAAAGTGTAAAAGTAGAATGAACGGAAACGTTACTAGCACAAGGACCTCGAAAAGTATGCAACATTAAGTGTTGTCGTTGCTTTTTTGTCCTGCCTCCTTTTATTCTTCTTCAGGCCCTTGGAAAAACCCCTTCCACCTGAAGATCTGGTTCTTATGTGCCATTTTTGCATAAGTCACTGGCTGTCAATGTCCTGCGAAAAGTCGGGGCATATCCATATTATAATAAAACCTAGCTTAAGCAAAATATTATGAAAAAAATAACAAATCTTGGGGGAAAAAGGTGTTAGGCAATTACCAATATCATAGCACCTAAAATAGATTCTTTTAGTCAAAATAAAATATATTTGATTGTCATTTGGCCAGACAACATCACAAAAACATATCTTTAAAAACCCAAAAAATCACACAAAATATTTTCAAGTGGTAAGAGCATTGCGCAGTTCTTTTAGCCACAAAAAAAAACTCAAAACTTTATCCACTTTTTCTTCCTCTACCTTTTTCCTTTATTTTCCAACAACTCATTAACAAAAATGCCCAAAAGAAAATAAAAACATCAAGTTGAAGGCAAGAAGAAACGACAACAAACGTGCTTGAGTCGCCTCGCTCATCTCAAAAAAGTCTCTTGAGAATAAACGAAGAATGTCTCGAGAAGAATATAAGGAAAGCTGGGAAAAGCGGGGGAAAACAAGGAGCACAGCACCCAAAATAAAGAAAAGGGGAAATGGAAAACAAGTTTGCTCACTAATCAACTTTCAAATGAACTGCAAGTCAAGTGTTGTTTAAAATATTTCTTCGTTTTTTCGTTTCTTCCTTATTTTTTTCGGAAAAGTTAAAGTTAAATTATGAAAATGTCAAGAACAATATACATGTGTCATATGTGAGACCACCACCCACACACATACGCATACTTATATAAATGAATAAATGCCAAAAACAATTTACATAAAAATATTTGTGCCAAAAAGTTTTCGACACAAAAAATGGTAAGGGAAATTTTCCATATGAAAAGCAAATGTGTGGGTTTAGTGGGCAAAAAAGGGGGGCGTTTTCGGGCAAGTTTATCAACTGAAGCATCGCCTAATCAAGAACTCGGGAACCCGAAACGCCGACCGCACAATTTACAGCTTCTCAGCCCCTCGAAAATCCCTTAAACCCCCATTCTCCCCACCTAAACTCTGTGCGTGTGTTGTGTATTTGCGCAAGTTGAAATTTTCAATTTGAGCACACAAAACTCATTAGGAGACAACTTGTAAACCCTCGAAAAATACCATTAAAAAGGGGCAACATTTTTCGGGATAAAAGGAAATTATCACAATCTTTGGTTGCTTTTTTTGGGCATAAAAATAACCTCAAGATTCGCCCAAGTACAAATTGCTAGCTTAAGGAGCCAAGTGCAAGAATTTTTAATTTTTTCAAAAAAGTATTTAAAACTACTGAAAACAGTGTTGGAAAAATGATTTATATTAATAATACTATTTTATTTCAAGCAATAAACATAGATTACAAAACTGATTAAACGAAACTTGAGTGATTCGATTAAATGGATGTTTTCGATTGCCCAATCCCTAAATTTATCGGCTGTCACGTGTCCATCTCTAAGCCTAACGTAGTGCCTCTCGTAACGCCTTACGTAATGCCACACGTATTGCTCCCGAGTGCGTTCGCTTTTCGCTTTCGATTCAATCAATTCTTGATGTCTTTATTAATATTTATGCGATGCTGCCGACAATCTGCGTATCTGTGTGCGAGCTTTTACGTCAGAGAGCTCATAACGCTGAGACCCCCTCCCATTTCCCCCTAAATTTATGCAATGAAAATTTTTTAAGTGCTTTAATTTTATTTGGCAAGGGAGGGGGTTCTCGAGTTACGCTTCCTTGGCTCGTGGATTTTATGTAATAATTCGATTGTGCCTGGCAAAAAGCGAATGTAATTTGCCCTATCGCTGTATACATTTTTTTCACTTTAATTTCTCGTTTTAAAGAACCAACACTCTACCGTTTTTTTTATATATACTTTCAGTACTATTTTTTTTTTTTTGGCTAATTCGCTTTGCAACCATTAATGGTCACGCCCCCCACCCTTTGCCTTATCACCTTTTGATAAGTCAGCTCACGTATTCGGTCATTAGATCAACTTTAATGCAATGCAGTTCACGTTTTTATTTACTTAGATCTCTTGTCTTCTCTATCTCACTCTTTCCTTTCTCTGTCTGTCTCTGTCTTCCTGAACCGGATATGATAGGATATGTATGGAACTGAAGGTGGCAGTAATGACCACCAATTTTGGGTTTTCAATAAGTTCACACATCGTTATCGAGAGAGAACAGCGGAAAAATGAGGTAGACCAGCCAAAAACAAAAATGGAAGCTAGTTTCAGCAATATAACGTTTAAATTCCCTTGTAGCTATCACCATTTCGTGTTTATGATATTCTGAATTGGGAATTAATGTACCAGTTGGGTAATATTTCTTCAATAAACATTATGGGTGCCATCGCTTTAGTCACTAAAATTAATATTACATTTGCATTAGTTTAGCATTGAAGATTAAGAATAGGATGAAACAGAACGAAGATATAAGGCTGTTCTCATATATATTGAAAAATATGCAAAAAGTTTTTTGAATTACTGCATACTTTTAGGCACATTTACAAGAGATTTTAAAGCTAGTGATTTTTTTAATTTTTTAAATCAATTTCTGTTCAAGATGTATCTTTACCTACCCCAATAGAACCTTCAACCTTCATAGTTTTATCCGGCAACCCTGGCACCCATTAAATTCGCATCCCTGCTCCTTTTCCCCCCAATAAGAGAGAAGGAACAACTTTAATTGAAATCTTTGCTCTGAAAGCGACTTTATGCAATTTCAAAATACTTCCTGACCCAGGAAGAGAAAAGCTAGTGGGTAGGGGGGCTAAAATGGGGGGACTTTGCTTTGGCTGCTGTGCAAAAGTTTCGCCAAACAACTTTGGCTCAAAGACAAAAGCACTGGCAGTGGCCAAAAAGGAGACGAAGGACCAAAGAAAACAAGAAAACGAAGCGAATGGAATGCAAATGGAAATTTGTTTTCCTTTCCCACCAGCCAAAAAAAAAATATACACGAGAGGCAAGCAAATAGAGTGACAGTTGTTGCTTCTTAACACAGATTGATGGTCCCCCGAGATGGTACAGTTGCGGCCAAAAGGTTCAGGACCCACCTTTTTGGCGTTAGCCAAATTGCATCGCAACACGCTACATCGGTGATTATATATTATTGGGCCACAGATATATGGCAGAAATGATCGGTCATTAAGCCATAAAGATCGGGCAATTAACTCGGATCGGATCGTAAAACGGCAGCCGATGAGCCCGGCTAATTGGGGGCTTCGCAAAATTGGTTCAACAATAATCGTAATCGCACCTTGCAGTTGGTAAACAAATTCGGAACGCGAGCCTTTTTGAAAAAGGGTTAGTGTGGGTGCTAAAATAATATATGTATAATATTATAATACTATTAGGTGTTATTAATAAACAAATATATATAATTAAATTCTGATATCTAATCACCCTAATTTTTGTGTCAATTATGTATTTACTACTAGAAAACTACACATTCTATAATCATTAATCCCAATTATACTATTATAAATGATTATAACAAATAACACTATCGATTTAACATATATAACTTATAAAATACCGATGATAGCACATACACACACATAATATGTCTCTGCCATCACATAAACTTCCTCAAAAGCCAGACCTTATAAATAGCATTTATATGGGGGCTTATGGTTCGGTATTTCCACGACCATAAAACTCAGACCAGGTTCATAAATGGGGTTCTGTAAATTGCGTCGTTTGTCTAGCGAGTTCATTTTCATTTTCTCGATTGTAAAACCCTAACATTATTGGGTGCAGATATGAGGGCAACTAATTTTATAACGATCATGAAAATGAAAAAAAAAATACAGGAAAGTAATTAAACCTAAAACAGGGAAATTTATCGAAGTCTAGTTTTATGGATTCGGTAGCAAAAAAAAGTGTGGGTCAGTTTATCAATAGGTAAATGCGGACACTTTCAGTTATATAGAATATATCTTGTCATACATTTATTTTGCTTTTCAAATCAACTGTCCGCTTGAGACAAAGACACATCCGCTCGACGGAGTTGAATTCTTTGACATTGATGTGGATTTCCCAGGAAACATCATGTGATGGAAAACGGAAATTGAAATCCATGCTTTTCAATACAAAAATAGAATACTTTTAGAACATTTCCTGCTCAAAAGTTAATTAATATTAAGCCCTTGAAGGCGATTAAAGCCTTGGCGGCTTCTATTAGAATATTCCTTTTATATCTCTACATTTTCCAGCGATTTTCCTTTTTTTTTTATGCCCCTGGACGATTCATTTTCATATTACCAAACAGTTTTATGGCTCCCCAGGAGGAGCACACACACACACACACACACGCAAAAAGAAATGAAAACTTTATTTTCCACCTGAGCTGCAAGCGGCATAAATTTCTCATTCTGCCAAGGAAATGAGAAAAATAAAGAAAATAGAACGAGCCAAGGCGACCTAGTTTCTGCCCACCCATTCTTTTTCGTTAATTTCTTGAGAAGCAACAGGAAGCAATTTTGCAAATTCTTTAAGTAAAATAAAACCTCAATATTCTCTCACATATTTTTAATTTACTTTGGGTTCAATTATGATTACTTCATGGTAATAGGTAGACACCGACATCTTTTTCCCCGGCTTATGAGTCCCTCAAGAAGACACACATCGACCCAGCATTTTCCTGCGCATTTTCCTCGCCGGTTTTTCTTGACAATTCGCAATTATTTGCTGCGTCTGTTCGAGGAATGTTGGGAAAAATTCTACTTGCACAGGAATTTTCAATGTAAATAGTGAATCAAGGGAATTGAAGGGTGGGGGCTCACAGAGGGTCTAGAAAATGAAACAAAAAAATATAAAAAATGGATACAATAAAAAAGCAATTAATATAGAGCTTTACATAATTAAGCAAGTAAGATAATTGCATGTTTGTAATTAAACATGAAAATCGCTTATAATTGCATTTTAATGGGATTTTGCTTATCATAACAACACTGTTAAATCTCTCTCTCTCTCTCTTTTCCTTTGAAACTATCGCATCGACTTTACTCCTTAGTCTATCAAAATTTCTCTAAAAACTATCGTTTTGGTACCGCCTTCCTAACCTTTTTGTAGCCTATGTATGTGACCTTTCATCGCATGCAGCTATCGCATCGAATTAATCAAAACTTTTGAGTTATCCAATTAGAGCGCGTCGAAAAGTTTATCACCTCGCCCATAACATAACCTCAAACCTCTTAACCCCTCATGGCCCCCAATCGGAGGAGTTCCCTATTTGCCGGTGGACTGGAAATGGGAATCATAAAAGTGAGAAACGAGCGAAAGAGATGGCCTTGCGCCGGTAGAAAGAGAGGGGGCTATGGCTATGTGCTTGCGGTGAACTCCATACAACGCGTAATTGCTCGACGCGAAAGAGACGGGCATTTGGGCATTAGAAAGCGACGGGTATACAGATTCCCATTGCTTACCGTTATGGAGATTGAAGATGCGAATTGGGCGGCGGGTGAGTCGTAAAGTGTAGCAGCTGTTTAGCAGGAAGGAAAACATAAATGAAAATCAATAAATAAACATTTTATCGCACATAGGGGGGAGGAGCAAAATACAAAAAAAAATAGGCTTAAATTAACTCACGCTCACACACAAACACAAACGAAAGAGGCGGAAAATCGTTGGGCGGCGAAAAGTGTGTTTTGTGAGTAAGTTTTAGAGCAAAACTGCGAAAACCGCGAAACAAAATCGATAAATCTGCAACCACACAGTGGGCGCCAAAAGAGGACGGCATGCTAATGCAATTGGCCAATAAATCATCGCATAAAACTGCATAAAAATGTCGGGCCATACACAAAAAGTGTAATCGGAAAAAGTGAAAATGCATTGGAAAAAATTCATTACATTTTTTTTATGAACCAAAAATTCTTTGAAGAAAAAAAGTAATTAAAATTGTAAGCTTATGTTTTATAGAAGAGCTTGATAGGTTTTAAATAAATAACGTTACGCATCCTTTTTTATGATCCAAAAATTCTTTGAAGAAAAAAGTAATTTAAATTGTAAGCTAATGTTTTATAGAAGAGCTTGATAGGTTTTAATTAATTAACGTTACGCATCCTTTTTTATGATCCAAAAATTATTCGAAGAAAAAAAATTATTAAGATTGTAGGCTTATGTTTTATAGAAGAGCTCGAAAAGTTTTAAATAAATAACGTTACGCATCCTTTAAATAAATGTTGAAAACAATTTACACCCTAAATTCACCACCACTTTTAGTAAGTGTTTTATAACTAGAAAACTAAATTGCCATGTAACTCCACATCTAATTTCTCTCCGTGCACAACTAGCTAGAAAAAGAACACCCTCGGCTTAGTCAATCACAGCTGAGTTCATCCAGCCATCAATCAATTAATCAATCAAATAAATGTCCGACAACGAGCGGTTCTCAATCGTTTACATCAGTCAGCAATTTGCTATCAATTAGATAATGGCTTATCGGTAGAGCGATTCTAGTGACGAAAGCGGCTCACACCCTTCCGTTTTTTTTTTTTGCCTTTCTCTTTTGTCTTGCTTAACCCATTGAGCACACTTCAGCATGATTTATGGCTAAAATGAGATAGCACTAGTTATAACCTCTTGAGAAGCCCAAAAACTCAAAGCTACCAAAACAATCGCGGGGACACATATTAGCCATAAATCTGTATAACACTCGCGGCCATAAATCAATATTTAAATGCTAATGGAAAGGCACAGCTACAGCAACAATTAGCCAGCACAGTGAGCCATAAAAGGCTAGAAACACCGCCGATAATCGCGGAAAGTCTGAAAAGACTCAGACGGCGCCTAACAAAACAAAGCGATCCAATCAAATCGCATCGAAATGGAATCGAACCGAATCGAATCGGATCTGATCCGATCACTTGAACCTCGCTCTTTGGTTTTTCCACCATGCGATGGTGTAGTGCAGTTCACAGTGGCGTCCATAAATATGTAGGCGTTTCAGGGGAATAGTTAATATAACATTTAAAGGATTTAAAAGTATTCGCAACAACCCCCAAAGAGAATACCTCTATTTGAAAAAAAAACCATTTAAACTAAAAATGGGCTTTATTTCATTGGGAGTTATTTCACTGGGCGTTATTGCATTTTTCTTGGTTAATGTACCAGAACCATATATTTATATACAATAAATTAAAAAAGTTTTTATTTATCCAGAATTTAGTATTTTACATTTTTAATTTCTTATTATTTTATTAAGTAAATAAACCAGCAATTCCTTAAAAAAATTGAATTTGATTTTTACCTATATAGTTTGTCCTCGCCACAGTGCACCACCTACGTTCGCGGTCATAAAATTGCACTCAGTCAATATTGCAACTATTTATAGACTTTAATAGCTTCATCACAATTTAATTGCATAAAAGTGGCAAGTAAGAGTATAGCCATGGCCATAAAAATATAACCACTGCATGATCATCGAGGCTGCAGAAAAGAAAAGGGGGATAGTGTTTGCCACCAAGACGCTTTGGAATTCCGTGGGTTGTCTGGGGTGTTTATTAATAGCCGATACGTGACCAGAAGTACGACTTGGAATTATTGCCCACTTCGTGTGTGACAGAGCAGAATATTATTCAACGTTCTATTGGGGAGGCCACCCAAATGGTATTAAAAACAGGGCTTACTACACCATATCAAGCACCTTATTGAAATTTTCCATTTTTATCTGGGTTATCGTCAGCTTATTATATAAAAGCACATTGACAGCGATTAAAATAAAACATATTCGGTTAAACATTTTAAATTATGATGGAAATAAGCTCTGGATTTATCACTCAGAAGTTTACATTTCGATTTTATTTAAGTGGAATATTCCAGTTTTTGGTAAATTAAAATACACTTTGCAGAAAATTGCAAATTATCAATTGGGAACTAGAGCCCCAAGACATTATAAAAGAATACCAAATTTGTACATATTATTTATCGAAATCTTGGTAAAAAAAACCTTTGAATCAATATATGTTTGTATCAAGTATGACTGAACCAAGTTTATAAATGACATTCTGACTGTTTTCAGTGTCGGCAAGGAAAAACTTTTAATTTGTTTAGGCGAAGAGCTGTTGGTTTTCATTGAAAACAGAATGTTAACTCCAGATTTTCTTCCATCCGTTTGTTTACAATTTTAGCTTTGATTTCGATTTGCGCCGACCAAGCCAAGCAGCAAATAGAATTTTGTCTCGAGAATAAATAGGATAAATGTTGGGGGCGTGCGCCTTGAAGGGCGGAAAACAGGGAAATCGGGAGAGCGGGAAAATCGGGAAAATCGGGAAAACCGGGAAAGGGACCCGAAACCAAAAGCTGGACCCGTGGTAAATTACATTTAGGAAAATCAACGCCCGATGCCCGAATGGAGTTAAACTTTTCGCTGTGAAAAGCGGCAACGTTGCCGGGCGAAAGTGAGATGGGTATTGGTAGAAAGGAAAGAGAGGGACACAGTCTGAAGGATCCCATTCAGTGGAAAACGGGAGCTGAAAATTCAATTTGATTTGATTTGATTTTCGTTCTCGTTTTCGTTTGAATGCACAACAGGAGAAGAGGAAGACATGACGATACTATCAAATTAGTTGAAATAGAAAATAAAATCGACGCAAAGGGTGGGGGAAAGATAAGTAACAGCAAAAGTTTCCGAGAAGTTCTAACTGATCAAACAAGCTTTTTATACAACATTATTTTTTTATATGAAATTTGGTATTTGCTTAAAAAATCATCTTATAAGAAAGTGATTCATCAAGTAATTCATTTGTCATATTGCATTTTAGATGATATGGGAGTAAACAAAAGTGCCAGTTTAAAACAACAATTTCATGGAAACATCAAGGTCACCAAGGTCGAACAATTTTTAACATGTTTTTTAAGTTGGACAAGGTTAGACTTTATTTGCCACACCATAGAAAGTATTGCATTAGAGATACAGTAGAGTTATTTGTTAGATAAATATGAAATTGGGTATACGAGTGTTATCACTGTGGACGGCAGTCCACGTAGTGCCGAACGCGCACTTGTGATGTTCCTATCATAACGAGTGATACACCAATCGATCAATAATTATAATTGGTTTGGGTGAACAAGTTCTTACCAAGAATACGCCTCGAATGACACCTCATTTGTTAAAATACAACGTTCCGTTCAAAAGTTATTTCAAAAATAAGATTTTGGGGGACTTTCCAAAATAAAAATGTTTGTCCCTTTGTGAGTTCGTATGAATACCTTTTTGGATTCCCTAAGGGACTATATGCGTGTATTAAGAAGCTCAAGATAGAAAACGTTTGCCCTACGACTTTAAAAAAAATCAGCTAGTTTAGCGGGAAATCCAAAAAAAAATGCTAGATAGCCGAATTTTCAAGCATTTTTCGTCACAAAATTGAAATCAGAACTTTTTTAAGAGGTGTTTTTATATGATATGTTCTTAGTTAATAACAGGAAATTATCCAAAAATTGGATTTATTTCAAAGATTTAAAAATAAAGTCATGATCATTCCTTTACTTATCGATTATTATCATACTTGTCCATTGTAAGCAATTGTACCATAATTTATATACCCTTTTTAACACTTCTTATCAGACACACAAAAAAAATAATAAAAAAAAAATACAAACGCTCGCGTGTCTAAAAAAAAATAGAGCCAAACATAAAAACATGTTTGTGTGGGCTTAAAAAGATTTTCCATTTGCTTGTTTGTGTGATACATTTTTTTTTTCGGTTTGTAGTTGTTGCGCTGATAAAAATCAACAATCGCTGCTCTGCCGACGTCGACGTCGACGTCAGCGTCAGCGTCGTCTCGTGCGGCCGGCGAAAAAATGTTTTTTCTTTTTTTTTTTGTGTTTATTTGTGCTTTTTGGTTTTTTATCGCAACTTTCAAACTGGGCCGCAGCAATTAATTGAAAACATTAAAATTTGTCAGCGGTTGGGGTGTTTTTTATGCTTTTTTGTTTGTCTTTTTTTGGCCTTTTTTCGGCATGTTTTTTTGTTTATCCAATTAATTGTGTTTGGCTTTTGTTTGCTTTTCTATTTTCCCACTTAATTGGAAAGTGTTAATTTTAGATTCTCATTTATATAATTTTTTTAGAATTGTTTTGCCTTGTCTTTTTTGTTTTTAAATGTATTTCGATTAGTTATATTATTTTTACTACTTATTTTACCTAATGAAAAAAGGTTTTTTGTGCTCCCAATTAATTAAGTTATTTAAATTAAACATTTCTCTAGTGTTTTTCTAATTCATTTAGATTTGTTTTGTTTCTCTTGCTCTATATTTGCTCTCTCTCTCTTTCTCCCTCTCTCCTTCCCCGTCTCTCTCCACACACATCTTCCTCTCTGTTTTGTTTATTTGTCTGTTCTGTTCCACTTGTTTTCGCCTTTTGCAATTGTGCTTTTCCACCCTTTTTCATCCCCCCGTCCTTCTGCCGCCTCCTTCGCCCCCTCTCTCATCTCTTCTTCTTCTTCGCCCTAATATTATGCACACACTTCGATTTCGCCGTTTTTATTTTGTTGCTTTTTTGCCAGATTATTCGCGATTTTTTGAGGCGATTTTAGGCGTTTTACGGAATTGTTCACGAATTTCGCGATTGGCGTTTTTGCGCAATTTTTTTAAGCGCAAATTGTGTGTGCGGAGCGAACGGCGAACGTTGTTATATGACGGAGACGATGAAAACGATGAAAACGTTGAAAACGATGGAAGCGAAAGCGAAAACGACTGCCTGCGCCGGCGTCGCTGTCGCCGCTGGCAGAGCAGTTGGCGGCGAAAAACGAAGCGAGGCGAGGCGAAAAACGAATTCGAATTGAGGCGAAGGCGAGCCAGGCCGGCCAGCCAACGAGTGCGAGCGAGAGGGGCATGATTCACTGAGAGAAATTCTATGCAATTGCCATTAGAGTAGTCATTATATAGTTTGATGAGAAAATTAGTGGAAAATGTATTTTAATGTTTTTTGACTAGGAAAAATATCTTATTACTTAAAAAAAAAATTGGTTGAATAGCGGTTTCGATTGAGAGAAACTGATTCCATATAGAGAAGTTTACTCCAAGAATTCTATTCAATTACCATTAGAGTAGTCATTATATAGTTTGATGAGCAAATTAATACACACTTTTGGAAATCTTGTGGAATATTTATTTTAATGTATTTTGACTAGGAAAAATATCTTATTATTTTTTTAAAATATTTGTTGAAAAGCGATTTTGATTGAGAGAAACTGATTCCACATAGAGAAGCTTACTCCAAGAATTATCACAGTAATAGGACTAGAGAAATGTTCTCACATATGTTGACTATTTTTCAGCAATATGTTTATTTCTATTGTTAAAAGAAATAATATTCAAGCGTTTAAAAATATTTACAAACTATTAAAAAATATAATTTTTAAGAAACAAACGAATAATTTTGTTGTTGAAAAATAACTAGACTGAACTGTGTATGTTTTATCCAATGTTTTAACGATTTTTTTTCTTTTTTTCTTAGGAAATTAGATCCCTGAAACATAATATACTTCACCAAGTAATAATTTTAATACAAAAAAGTTCAAAAAACTACTATTTTGAACATGAACTCATAACTTCAGTGATATTATTATTATAGTAAAATGGCATTTTCTTCCAGTGTAGCCTAAAATAAGCGCCAGCGTAGATGCCTAGACTAATGCGAAAAAGAGAGGGCGCATAGAAGCAAAAGAAGCAATTGAAATTGAAAGTTGTAATGAGACGGCGACTTGAGATTCATCATCAAACAGCTGCCGCTGCCTGGTGCCCTCTCGCTCGCACAGTAGCGCCCTCTCTTTCCCCCCTCCCCAGTAGGCAGTATTGCCCTCTCTCTTCAGCAAACAGCGGAAATCCAATTACAAGCAGATCGCGCAGACATAGCGTCGTCGTTCCCTTTTTTTTCTCATTATTTTCCCTTTTTTAACTTCTTGCACAATGAGTCAAAAAAGTGCCGGAAAAAGAAAAAAAAATTGGGATGTGCAAAAAAGTCTGGCGAAAATACGTCAGTATGTATATACATACATATATAGAAAAAAAGAGGGAGACTTTTAAATTGTTGTTGGGGGAATTCAAATTCAGACACATGTGAAATCTGCATACACATGTAAGTACACTTGTGTGATTTATGCAGCCATAAATTGGGTGTCATACTTTGCCAGCTTAATAAGTTAAACCATTTTCTGGTTTCTGCAATCGAGTCGAATGTGCAATCAATTTAATGGCAATTTTCCCAGATTAATTGACTGTCAAATAGTTTTGTTTTTGAAGCTTTGACAGGTTTCGCAGTGCAGGGATAGGTTTTCTATCGAAGTTCTGTCGATAAAACGTTAGTTAAGGATTTTTTATAGATCTATATATATATTAAGAAAATATTTATACATATATCACCCAGTGTTCTATATTATAGGTCCGCTAATCTTTTGGCTGCTTTCCCATATTCATTTATCACATGTGATAAAAAGTAAAAACGACAATAGCCTCGAACTTATTTGCTTTTCTGGGGGCTTTCGGTGGATTCTACAAAGCGTGCCGACTCTTTGGACTCTTATCAGCCAGCAGCAACACCAACATCGAATTTCTTATCACAGAACCAGCTATAAAACCCCCATACCCATAATGCTGACCGGCCCCCAACAAATATATAATATAAACTTAAGCCATTCTAAATATAGAGCACAAATGGTGAAGGTAGCCAGAAAATTAATAAGACACTTGTATTATTCCGCATATTTAGGCAATAATCACCTATTGTTTATAATATACACGAGTTCCCAAATTGAATGCCCAGTATCACAAAATTTACCCGTTCATCATGGCGTATACGCAATTTGCAAATCAGCTTATTGTTTGGCTTTCATTGCTTTGATTTCAGTATTCGATGCAAATAAGCTTACCGAGGATGTTCGATTAATTACAAGTAGGTAGTGCAAACAATGGACTTACCTGAAAAGAGAAAGGGATAAATAGTGAATTAGCAGGGCTTACAGGTTATTACATAATACATATTTAAAACTCAGAAATATTACTATTATATTTCTGTAGTATTGGTAGACTCATTAAAAAACTTAACCCACAGACCAAAATCTAGTTTAAAAGTAAAATTAAAAATTGTATCGATGTCCGAATGAAGAAGATATCCGATTAATGATAAAATACAACTGTTCGTTGTTTTTTCAAATATCAATATTCGCTCTATTTATTCAATGTATTGATGCCTAGATGGGATATAAATCTTCGTATTTTCCGGGGATCATCTTTTTAATTAAGAGACAGATATTTTTGTATGTAATAGGATTAGTATTTACGTAGTCGCATTTCCGAGTAACCACTGTACCATCAGCAACGACCTTTGAAGTTTAAGAGGAGGTGGAAACGAATGGGTGGCTATATTCCCAGCCTCCTTTTGGATTCCTTGGATGCTTCTGCTTATGTTGGGGTTAGGGTTTTTGAGGTTTTTGTTTGCCTTTGTTGTCCCTTACTTTATTTCGGTGACAAGTTGCGCAGATAAACATTTTACGCAATTAATACGAAAGGAAAATAACAGGCGTTAAATGCTAATTGCCAAATGTGAAACAAACAGATGAGGAAAAAAAAATTGGGATTGGTATGGTTTAAGCGGGTGTTGCAAGAATCAACCCCCCTTCCCCCCGGGATTTTTGTAGGGGTGTGCAACCTTGAACTTTGACCTCGCAGCATTCTAATCTGCGCCTAAAATTTGATTGCTGCGAATACAACAAAAAAAGAAAGGAAAGGAAAGGAAAGACGCTTTTCTCTTCGCTTTTCTCTGGCGACGTCGCTGCTGGCGCCAACAGCGCCACCTGAGCTGAGACCCCCCCCCCCCCCCCACCAAATCATCCCTCTCTTTCACAACAGGCGCCGACAGTTGCCCCGTCTCTTTCTTTTGATTTCTGAAGGATATATGGCAGGATGGCCGAGTAATAATTAGTCCCAAGTGGGTTCCACAGCAAGCAGCTTACCGATTGCAGAAATCCCAACATGGGCGGGGAAAATGGGGTCGAAAATAAATGGGGGGTTGGTCGATTCATCGAGCATAATGGCCAGCAGGATATTATCCGTCTGATTGGAATGCCTTAAGTCGAGTATTTGCTTGCGGATCCATTCGTAATTGCGTTAATCCATTAATCCACATATTTATTCGGTATTCATACACTCAGGGAAAAACACCGTGCTAAAATCAAGTACAAACAGTCTTGCTTCAAGAACGATTCTCATACCATTTTAAGACCGTTCGTACTGAAAACCAAAACATTTTGGATTTTGATATCTGTCAACTCTAAGAATTCCCAACTGTTTATTCTGAAAGTGCTCGCATAAAATACACAGTGAGCGGTTAGTCGTTAGTAAACTTATAATATTAATGTAATTTTGATATATCTCGTTTATTTCATTTTCAGTTTCCAATACTTATTTCTCTTACTAGAATTTAATTAAAACGCAATTTAAATTAACAATATATATATATTGATTTAAGAATTATTCGTCTTTAAATCATACCTGTATCTTTCTGACTTTATTAATAAATCGTACTTGTTTTTAGTGCAAATATTAAGAATTATTCATACTTGTTTGCAGACCGAAGAGTTCTCAAAACGAACTGAAATCGAGTATTTTCTTTTTTTAAATTCGTACTTGATAACTGTAATTGTACTTTGATTGGGATTTTCCATGCTTGGCGAAGTTTTGACACTGAAAATACTTGATTCATGCAAGAAATAATTGATTTTTTCTCTGAGTGTACGGTAATCACTTTGGTTTTAACCCTTCACTTTTAATAGAGATGAAAAACGGTTGATAGTTCTTGCTTTCGATTGTTTTTCCAGGTCAATGTTTAATCGAATTTTTTTTTAATATCTTAAAAAATCAAAGTATAGAAACAATAAATAAATAAAATATTTACATGTATAATAGTAGTACATAGTAAGTACATATTTTCGTCATAATAAAACCTTTTTCAAAGACGTAGTATCTTAGAAGGTATAGATTAAAGTCCCATGACTCCTTTCAGTGGGGCTTTCAATGGTCCAGAATTTAATTTCTACGTTGCTCAAACTAATGAACATCACATGCTCTAATTGATCATCCTGGGTTATTCATTAGAACGTGTGCTCTGTATCGCATGTGCCAGCAGATCGTGTGCTATCAAAATTGCTTGCAATTTGAACGTAGTTTTTTTTACTCATTGCTGATTTCTGTTTCGCGTTTTGTTTTCTTTTTTTTCAGTTAGATAAGCTTCGCTTTGCATGGGGACTCGGTCATGCTTTATTAAACAAATGGCACAACTCGCGGGTAGGAGTATAGTTTATGAACAGAATTCTAACAACTTAATTATAGATATCGAAGAAGTGAGATCCCCAGGGGTAATGGTACCAGTGGGTACACCATCACGGAAACTTTTATTATAAACATTGAAAATTTATTGCCCTTAGGGACGAATGTTATCGCAGAAAACATTAAAAAATTCGGAAGATTATATTCTATTTGTTCAGCTGTTTTTTTTTTTAAATTATTTCAAATCGAATCTGAAAGACAGCTCATAATGTAAAGGGTTACCAAAATATAAGAAATCGAGTTCAAGATATAGATATTATATAATCTCCCTATGAATCGCACCAATTTTGATAACTCATCGATCATACTTCAGTCTTATTAATGTTTATCAGTTATCAATGAAACTTTGCGAGTTCAAGATACAGAAAAATTTGAATCTATTTTCTGGCTGTAATGGCTTGAATTTCGATAGCTTATCGATAGTCTGCTTTTCTCACCGATATGAAAAATTGCTGATGTGATTTACCAACTAAGATCGATATGGGTAAGAGTTTTGAAATCGATTCCACAATACCAGTAATTAAAGAAATCGTTTAATTTGCAATGTGTTATCGCTAATTCCGATATATTTTCTACGATAGGTGTCAATTTACTAACTAAAATCGTATTGATTTAGATAGGGGGAATTCAAGTAAAACTGTATAATTTCTTTCTGTGCATAAATCGCTTGAATTTCGACAACTTTTTGATATCAACCAATCGACAAATATCAATATGGGTTATAGTCCACAATACAGAATACCAATAATCAAAGAAATTGTTCAACCTGCAGTACGTTATCAACACTTTGCAATAATCGCTCGAATTGCGATAACTTATCGATAGTCCTGATATTAACCAAAATCGATATGGGTAGGAGTCTACATTACAGATGGAAAATTGCCAATTAGAGGTTGGTGTAAATCACAATAATTTTTCTTGCGGAACAGCGATCGCTCGAGTTCCGATAACTTATCGATAGGCCCACACCCTCACCTAGATGGCGAATTGCGGAAGTTGTAGCAGCAGCAGCAGAACGAGCACACCATATACACCAGGAAGTTGATGCTGCCGCACCACGTCGACGTCGAAGTATTACCGCTGCAGCCGCTGCTGCCGCCGATGCCGATGCCGCTGCCCGTGAGCGTACCGCTTGAGTTTTGCTCCTCGCTGGCGGTCGCTGCGCAGCTGCTGCTGTTGTTGTTCGTATGCAATCCAGCAGCGCCCGCTGCCGCAGCGATGATCGATGCCGCCGATGATTTGCGACGTCCCGCCGCTGCCGCTGCTGCTGCCGCCGCCGCTGCTGCTGCTGCCGTCGCTGCTGTAGATGCAGCGCTGCTTGTTTCGCTGCTCTTTTGCCGCAGAAAGCGTCCCAATCGCGGGGGGGCGTGGCTCTCGAGGGCGGGCGGGGCGCTGCTGGTGGAGCGTTTGCGCTCTGCCGACGTCGCTGCTTGCTTCAAACGCTGCTGATCGTCGACGAACGAGATTTGCTTCCACTTTTTCTTCTTCTTCACTTTGGCGGTGGCTTTCAGAAGATTTCGCGATCTATATGTTGTTGTTGTTGTTACAGTTGTGGGTGTTGCAGTTGTGGGAGTTGTTGTTGGAGTGGTGGTGTTTGTTGTTGAAGTTGCTGCTGCCGGCGGCGTTGGACGCGCTGCAACGACGACGTCGGCGTCGTCGTCACTTTTGGCCGCCAGTTCAGAAGCTCACACGCACACACACATGAGTACTAGGCGCACGCACACAATCACGCAGGCAGAGCGCTGCGTCGACGTCGCGGCGACGGCATTCTAGAATTTTACGAGAATTTTTTGAAAAAGATTTTACGGTTTTAAAATATTTTTTAATCGAAATTGCAGCTTGTGAATTGCAAATTGATTCAATATTTTCAAAGATTTTTAAATTGAAATACCGATATTTTTGAAATATTTATTTTCCAAAACTTTCGGAGAATTAAAGAATATTTTTTGTAAGTCAGTATCTTTTTTTTTATGTGTGTTATTGGTTTAGTTTTTGAAATTCGATTTTGAGTTGGTTCCGGCACCTTTTTGGGTATTAATACAAATATAAAGCTTTTTAAATTTTTTTTAGTCTTTTATTTCAGTTTGAACATTTTTAGACTGCTAAGTTTAGATTCGTGTGGTGGTCTAGATAATTTTTATAGTTAATCACTATGTTTACTTTACATTCAAAATTCAGTTGAAATTTTTTAATTAGTTTTGGTAAGTTTTTGGTTTATTTTATGTTTAGAATCTTTTATTGTTCCTTATTTTTCATTTCCTTGAAATTAAAATCGAGTTTATGCGGTGGTTTGAAGATCATCACTATTAAAATTTTGTTTATTTATAATTTTTTTTTAGATTTTCACAGTGTTTTTGTTTCAATGTTGTCTTAATGTCCAAATCCACCGAATTTTATTTTTAACTGTTGCAAACTACAGTTTTTTTGACTATTTTCTTTTTAACATTTGTATATTTTTGATTTTATTGGGGTACCACACATTATTACTTTACTTTTTCCTATTTGATATACTTGTAGTATTTTAGAATGTACCTAGTTATTGAGAATCTTATATTTTTACTTGGATTATTTCACTTTTTTTGAATACTCACTCGCAATTACTGTTATTTTTCTTTTTTTCAAAAATTTGTTTTGTCTACAGAACTTTTTCTTGCCTATTGTATATTTAACTACATTTAGATTTTTAGTTGTGGCTCTTCTATTGTCTTTGTTTCTATTGTTTGCTATTTAGTAATTTAGTAATATTGGTTTTAAATTGAGTATTGTGATTTATTGTATTTGCACTGAGGGGTTTTATTGTAGTTTTGATTTTTTGGTTTATTTGGAATTTCTGCGACTTTGGCGATTTTCTTAACTCTGCGAATTTTGGAAGATTTTGGTTGCATTCGGTATTTTGTGTGTGGTTTATTTTATTGTGCTTTGTTGGCACGCTTTTTAGGTTTTTTTTTTTATTTTTGATGCCGCCCTTTGTTTGATTTTTGTTTTGTTTATTTTGCACTAACTTTTAAACGACTTTTTGTATATATACTTTTGTTGTAATTACTGGCAATACTTTGGGTGTATTTGCCAGTTTTTGTAGCTTTATTGTTTTGCCGCTTATCATTCCACTCTGTTATCTGTTATCTTTATTTCTGCTGCTTCTTTTATGTAATTTACAGCTTCTCTCTCGCCCTCGCCCTCTCTCTCTCTCACTCACACGCGTTTTGTTGTTGTTTTGCACACACGTGCGAGGGGCACTTGAAAAAAAATTGGGTAAAACAAGAACAAAAAATACACACGGCAAAATGCTTTTTTGTTTACCGAATATTTAGCATTTACGATTTTTACGCGTATCCATTGTTTATTATGATTGTGATTATGGTTTGTTGTTGTGGCTGTTGTTGTTGTTTATTGTTTATTTGTTGTTGTTGTTGTATTATTATTTTTCAGGCGGCGCGCGCGCACACACACACGCACCCACACGCACACACACACACGATATGCGATAGGCGAGGCGCTGCGATGCTATTGTGGGACAAAATCCGCAGGAACGCTGCTTAAATAGACTTTTTCGCCCCAACCAGCCGCTCTCTCGCCGCGCCGCGCTCTCTTCGGCAGCGAAAGAGAGGCGAAGAGAGCGCTCTGCTGCAGCGACCGCACAACACACTGCCGCAGAAAGCAGCGAAAAAGCAACGGCGGCGAAATGCGCCGGCAGCGACGGCGACTGCGGCAGAGCGCGCGGCGAGACAACGGGCAAGAGCGCAACAAGAAGAAGCACAAAATGAACGCGTGCGCGTAAGAATTGAATGAATTTGTTTTGTTCAAATATTGGGTTCATCCAAATATTTTAATGATAAGGCCAAAATATTTTATAAATATCATATCATATAATTAACAAGCTAAACAATTTTTCCCCTTTTAATATTATTAGAATATTTAAAATTGTGCTTAGCTTAATAAATAAAGCCCCCCAGGATAGATGCTAAAATACAAAGTTGTATTATAATATCGAGTTTGTGTTCATCAAAACAGTTCTCTGATAAAGCAAAAATATTTTGATATATTTATCATATCAATATAATTAATCAAAAAAGTTTCAGATAATACCCAAGCTAGAAGAATTTTTCGCTTTTTTTATATTATTGGAATATTTAAAAGGTTAGATGCTAAATTACGAAGTTCTATATAATGTTATTATAATCCTTTCTGGTGTTAAAAAATCCATAAATGGCAGGTCTGTTAAAAAAATTAACTAGTTTTTATACAATTCTAACCAGATTGTGACTCTACATCTTCATTTTATGCATAACAGAGTTAAGGAATCTGATATCAAACACTCTTTTGTTTAGTTTTAAGGGTATTTCAAGTTCAGTGCGACTGTAGATTGATTTTTCTACTCAATGAAGTGCGCAAAATAGTAGTAACACTCTTATCTGGGAGTAAATCCAAACTTTGGACCACCTGACAGACGGAACTTGTTTATAAAATAAAGCTCCCGGACTTTTCAACTTTCTTATCGGTGGAGCACAACTTTTTGGCCATTCATTATTATTGTTTATTTCCCACTACTAACTATTATTTTTGCCGGATTTCTCTTTGCGCAGAAAGCTGCGCGCTCTTGATATTATCAGAATGGGAATTCGGAATTCCGCTGCCGACGTCGCTGCCCTTATGCTTGTTGTTTTTGCTGTTGTTGCGCACTGCACTTGAAAACTTCATTTTACGCATCTTTTCTCTTTGGCAATTTGCATTTGAAATTTGCATTTTGGATATTGGCAGGCTAATGATGATAATAGTACGTTATAAGGGGTCAAGTGATGGGCGCGGCGGCAGCGACGCCGGCAGAGGGGCAACTGCAGCGCTCGACGGCGAACTCAAGTGGTTGACGTCTTCACTAAACACACTCGATAACAGGGTTTTGGATCAATCAACAAATGTTATTTGGCCCAAAAAAACCTCAAAGTCCAGTTTGTATTCCTCGGTCAATCAATATTATTATCGATTTGCTTGATATGTGTACGTTATATATGATTTTGCAGCTTGAATTTATTTATGCTATGAATTTTTTAAATTTCAATACCTTTACTCTGTTATTAATAATAAACCAATTGGCTTTTCTTAAGAACCTCGTTGTAATAAAAAAGTATTTTCATACAAACTATGCATCGATGGTTTAGATAAATGACCATATTTAACTATCATTTGCAAGTCAAATTTTATATCGATTATTTCGATATAAATAAATCGTTTCTACAAATATTCAGTGTTATCATGCAAAAAATGCTTCGATTGTAAAGATAGGAGATGGGCGCTTTACCTAATTTTGTAGCCATCTCAACAAATATAAAGTAATGCCATACAAAAATTGCATTGATAGTTCAGATAAGTGGCCATATCTATTTATCTACTGGCGAGTAAAATTTGATATCGATTATTTCGATAGAAAAAAAACTATAGCTTGCAATTACGTTTTGATATCGATTATTTCGATAGAAATATCGCTTTGCGGCCATCTCTACTCTGTGGTCCAGTGAGATTATGCGACTCTGTGTTGTGTCATTTGGGGGCATGGGGCGGCGTTGATTGCTAGATGAGATGGTGACCCCTGTCCCCGAAACTCTACCTCGGCTACCATATTGTACTGCACTCAGTGCCGGCATTTCGTTATTAGCTCTTAAGCTGCCCCAGGTGCCTCAAGGTGCTGCACGCACAAACAAAAGGAGAACCGAGAGCTTAGTGCTCTCGGGGGTCGTGGGTCGGGACCGGGGGTCACCTGAAAGTTTCAAATTTCGTTCGGCCCAATAAAAATAAACAAAGGAGGCCCGGGGCCGGAGGAAAGTGGTCTGAAATGAGCCCTGTGCTCGGATTGCAATTATCCTGCGTGAGTTATCCATCAAAGATGCCGCTCACCACTTGTTTTAATGAAAATTTGCTGGCATTCTCAAGGAGTCCGGAGAAGTCGGTGGATGAGGTTTTCTGTGGAGAACAGGTGGAACCGGAGCACCTTTCGCCATTTTTCGGCGTTATTGTTATGACCGCCCCGAACCAGATGGTATCGCAGCTCTACGGTCTTTGGCTTTAAACAGCCGAAAGGAGATCCATCAAAACGGGAATTAACTGTCCCAGCGAGGGGTGTTCTCTGAGTTACTAAGGTACACTGGATACCAATTAAATGTATTTTAAATTTATATATGTAGTTCCTTATATAATAATACATAAATCTTTTTATCTCAATTAAAGACTATGTTATATCTTTATTTATAATTATGTTATAATAAAACTTTCTTATATGAGTCCTTCATCTTACGAATATAGTAAAATCTATATGTTATCCACCTAAAAAAATGTTAGATTTATCTTTTTTTTTTATCCATTAACTAAACCTAATCAGCTTGAATATTTATTTCCATGTTTTATAATCCCTTTCACATCAGGAATACTTGAAACAGATCCCAGAGATATATACCAGCAATTAGAACACACAGAATGTCACAAGAGTCCTAGTTTCCAGTGATACATTCATTTGCACCTCAGTTTTTGCCAACTTTATTTTACAAAAATGTTATCTATACCCCCCGTTTGAAGGAGTCCTGTTCCTTCCTGCCCGTTACCCCCCTTAATCTATTTCCCCGCCGGCCTGTGTCCACTTTTGCTTTGACAAACAGCCACAACAATAAAAAAAAAAGGATCTGAAAAAATAGAGAGGCGGAGAAAAAAACAGAAAACTAATGGATGGGCAATGGCACCCAAGGGGGCGGGCTGAGGGGGCGTGGCAGGGGTCCTGGGGATATATATACGCATATATAACACCCGGTGGAGGGTGCTCCTCTGGTTGTTTGTTTGAGAGATTTTTCGGGGACGGCCGTGAGTCAAATATTTGTGACAAAAAACGTTTGCTTTTATTTTCGCCACTCGGGAAACTCGAATTTCTCGGGGGTTTTTCAGGGGGAAAATTACCTAAACTGTTTAGGTATTTTGTCGCCACTCTTATATTGGTCGAATTAAAGCCAGCTCTGAGTTGTGTCAGTGATTAATTTTCGCGAAAAATTAGTATTAGCATTTTGTTTAAGATTTTAAGTTTATCCTGGCACATTCAATTCTGATAACAGTCTGTATTTCATGAAAATAGCAACGAAAAACATTTTTCATTACTTTTTTCTCCGAAATGTGTCTTTTATAGAAGTTTTTGGTTCTTATTTATGGTTTCTAATTACATTGAATTTCAGGGGGTTTGCTGTTTAAAAAGAAAATGGTATCCAACCGCAAGTAGCTTGCAACTAAAAACAATTTTCATTATTTTATTTCTCCGAAAAGTGTCAACTTTATACGAATCATTTTTGGGGAGCGTTGATAAAATATTTTCCATGCCAAATTGCCATAGCAAAAAGATTTTTATTTAAAGTTCTGGCATTTCCTAGAAGAATCCAACTTATGGTAATAAGTTTTTCTCGGAATATCACAGTTTATATTCAAGATTTTGTGCTTATTCTGGCGTTAAAAGTAATATATGGTAACTGAATACAGAGAATTTTATGGGGTTTACTGCTAAGAGCTGAGTAGTTTGCAACAGAAAACATTTTTCATTATTTTCTTCTCCGATTTTGTTCGTCCTTAATATTTTTCAATTTCCTGCTCTTTGAGCTGCGGTTTCGTTTCAGATTTTTGCCCCGCCCGCTGAGCGTGTGTATCGAAAACCAACTGCCACGCCCACGACTGCGCCGCCCCCTTTGACGCACGGCTAACGGCATTGCCAGCGGGCGGTTGGGGCGGTGGGCGGTGGGCGTGGCCGGCGGACAAACAAATTGCATGCGTCTCTCATTTCTCATTTCGCAATACAGTTGCCTGCTGCAGTTACAGTTGCATTTCAACAGTGCCAGGTTGGCGGTCTGCCACGCCCCCCGGCGATACGCACCGCCCACGCCTCCCCAAAAAACATTAAAAAAAATAATGCAACAATTTTTGGATCCCTTCATAATACCAATATGTGGAATATTTCGGGCATAAATGAGTAAGAATCATAAGGTTATCTAATGATAGTCATATCATAGTCATATAACAATCATGTTATAATCATTATAATATCACAGTCATGTATCTTAAAATAATATTAAGGCGGCGAAGTACTCATAAGGTAATCATAAAGTTATATGGTAATCCTATAGTCATATGGATATCATAAGCGGAATATAATCATATTATAATTAAATTTCATATAACATTCATGTTATAACCGTATCAAAATAATATCATATTAAAAATATATTCATATTATATTCGATATTATTATATCATATTAATAAGAGATCACTTCATAATACCAATATATGGAATAATTCGGGCATAAAAGAGTAAGAATCATAAGATAATCAAATGATAGTCATATCATAGTCATATAACAATCATGTTATATTCATATCATTATAATATCACAATCGTATCATATCAAATGCGGAATATGGTCATATTATATTTATATCACAACCACATTACTTTTATTCTATAACCATATCAAAATAATATCATATTCATAATATATTCATACAAAAAATATCATATTCATATTATATTCGTATAATAATATCATATTAATAACAAATTAATATCATATTCGTATTAATATCATGTTATTCACATGAATTTAAACTTCATGTTTGACCCTGATATTTCACCCCGGAAAATGGTTTTATTCTCAGTGCATCGGCTCAGTTCTCTTGTCTAGCCACTGCACATACCAAAAAGTTAATCATAAAAACGGCGAGCGAAAATGCCAAGGTTCCACGTGTTGCTGATTGTTTTTTTTCCTGGGTGTCAAATTGTTAAAACAACGTGGTAAAGGGGTCAGAGGTCAGGGGGCAGCGGGGTTGGTGAATGGTTGAAAAGAGGGCGGATCGACACGCCCACCAACCAGTTGCACGCTGCGTATACGCAATAAATGCTCCCACAAAGCCGTGAGCTTTTCATGGCAACCACTTAAAGTTTGAAAAAATTTAATTTGACCGAAAATTAAGATGCAATCGAGCTTACCTAAGTCACTTAATTCAATTAAAACGGTAACAAAGGCACATAATCGACTTACCTGTAAAGAGAAAGAGGTAAAACAAGCAATTAATAATTTGAAAGAGGGTCTTAAGAAGGACTTTAATAAGTAAAAGTGTATGTATAAAATACACATTATACAATTTGGGTAAACTCCATATTTTTATTTAAGTCTCATTAGTCGAAATTAATGAATATTAAAAATCCATAAATGAATTAATAAAATGAATTTTAACAAAGTCCCGAGATTACAACAATTTTTTGAACTTTGTTCTTATGTTTTTTTCTGAAAAAAATGTATTTCTGTTAAAATTTGTGAATATTTTAATTTCCAACACAGAAAATATTTTATTTTATTTACATTACGCTTTTCCAAAGCTTTCAAATCCTGACCCTAATCAACAAAATTAGCATTGAGTTAGTTTTCCACTCGTAAGCTTCTAAAGCTTACTCCTTTGTATAGCTTTTTTAGAAAAGTCAAGTGTGGTGAAAAGCTATTCTGAAAGTGCTGTTCCATTTTCCGAAGCTTTGGGTTTGCTGCCCTGCTACTGAGCTTTCTTGGAACTTAATGTTCTTATGATCTTTAATTTATTTTCAATGGATTTTTAGACTCATGTTTTAGGTTGTAACTTTTACCATTTTCTTTCCATTTTTGATATAAATTGTTTACCTTTTCTGTTTTTTTAGTAGAAAGGATTTCAATAAAATTTTAGGAACAGCGGCTTGCCAGATTTATTATCCTCTTAGTTCCTCAAGTTTTGCTACTTTTTTTCCTGTTTTCCTTTTACCTTTCGGTCAAAACGCAGAAGGGGTTTTAAAGCTCAACTGTTGAGCAGCTCAGAAGAAAAAGGAAAAACAGAAAAGTCACCGGCTTTCTGCGGAAAAAATAGTCAAAGCCAAAATCCTGAGGCTTTTTTGCCGAAAACAGCCAGATTTTAAGCGAAAACAATGACGGTAAAGAAAGAAAACCCGACTTGATTAATACATAAACAAATAAGAACTACAGAAGATGCAAAAAATATCAACATCTTAAGGGAAAAATTGAGGTAAACAAAGAAAAACTGACTTAAATAATATCTTAACAAAACGGCTTTAATTAAAGTTAAGAACTACTAAAGATTTATTTATGAACTATAATTATAAGAATGCTTCTTTTATTAAAGAACATTAATAACCTAATTTGACTTAAATATTTTGAGAAAAAGGCTTTCAAAAAATAAGCTACTACAGAAGATTTATTTATAAATTTAAAATATATAAATTGTTATTACTTAACAAAATCAAAAAAGTTTTATATTTTTTAAAGTTATTTGAAGACCATGGAATTATTTATATAACAAATTTAAGAAAAATATTTGAGCCTAATTTAACAGAATACAACAATTTACCTTTGCCAGTTCTGTAAATCAAAATTGAAATTTATAGAGTTTCACCTCTTTAACCGGAATTTGGCTAAATTTAAGAGGAATTTTTAGCAATTACTGTGAACTCTGTAAAAAGAAATAGCTGCTAAACTTTCCTGCTCTTGTCGATTATGTTGCATTGAGTTTCCCCCACTTTCAATTGGCCTTTTCTTTGCCTCGGCTTTCCCTTGTAGTCAGATATATTAAATTCCACAACTCTTTTGTTTTGTCCCTTTCTGTTTAATGGTTTTGTTTTTATTATCATTCCTTCTCATCCTGGCTCACCTTTTGTGTCTGCCTCTCCTTTTCGTTTTTCCTCGGCATTTTCCCCATCTCGGATTGCCTTTATCTTAGGGATATACTTCAAATGGCCATCCGAGATGGCCTCCCATTCCCTTTCTACAAGATGGTCTTGCAAATGTCACACGTGTCGTATGCATAATATTCGTAATGTCAGCATTGAAGTCTAAAAAAATGTAAATAGCTGGATATTGACTTTCCGCTACATTATGTCTGCTAATAAATAGCTCAGCTCGATTTTCATTTGCATTTTATTTGTATTGCTTAAATTGGAACCTCACAATGTGCCAAAGCTCGGTAATAAATTAACGGAGAACAAATGGGGAAAGGGAGAGTTATTTATAGTTGATTTAATGCCTACTAATTAGCCTTAATATGTTTTCGTGGCAGGCCCCTTTAATATGACCCCCTGTTTTTACTCGCCCATTTTCGGAAATTTTTCCGCTTATTTTTCGTTGGGGCGTGAAATTCTATAGGTCTTAATTTGGTCAAAGAAAATTACACACAGCCAACTGCTAATTAAAACTGTTAGCCAAAAAGAACTAAAAAGAATGCCAATAACATGATTTCGCTTAAAGCGAATAAAAATTGACTTAAAGCCCATTCAAAAAACTTTTAGGAAACTTTTCAACCTAATAGATATTATTGGTTTTTTTTTGAAATACCATTTTTCATAGATTAATACATTTATCCTGTTATTTACCTGAATAGCTTAAAACAAATATATGTCTAAGTTTAGTTTCCACACATTAAAGGCCTCACAAATTTGAAGTATAGAATATCAAAATTAAACTTCATTAATGAGCTGCGTGCGGAATTTTAGACCTTCGCAAATATCCTGATAACAACGAAGGTTCTGCTGCCCAGTTTTCACCTCTTTAGCTGCGCAAATATACCTTCATTAGCGCCTTAAAGTATGCAATACTCGACGCAAAATGCTGTATGCTGTGGAGGGGGGAGGACGAAGAGTTCTAGAATACAATATGCAAACAACGGCACGTTTTGGTATGCGAACACGGCCCATCTCTTAACCCGCTTAGTTCATTTTAACCACTTTTCCCCAGACTTTTGTCCCGCGGGAAAGCAAAATCGACTGCCAGCATCTCACTTTCAAAAAAGGAAAAAGTTTTGAAGTCCCTTAAGGAAACGACTGTCAAATGACCAGTACACGCAGGAAAATTACTAAAAACAGGTATTTTAAGTATTTTAAACTTATAAAAAATATTTTTGAAATAACATGTTTTAAAACAGTACATTTTTATGTATTTTGATTTATATATTTATGCATCTGTTTCCTTCTTCAAAACCCTTTTTATGAAAATCGTATTCTTTTTGTAAATTTTCTCCTGTGTAGCCAAATGCTTTGCTTAATGGGTTAAGTGCAGAGTTAAGCACAGGGCCTGACCGACAAGAGTTAAAGGTTAAACAGTTTAATTAACAATTTCCTGGGCTGATTGATTGACAGAAATCCAAAACAATTTTGAGGCCTGCTCCAAGGAAACAAGACCCAAAAGTTATTGGCAAAGTGCTTAGTGTATGTATTTATGGGAGATTTCAACCAGCCATTAAACTAGATTTAGATTTACAACGTTAAATCGCCATAAGGCCTTCGTTTACTTAATGAAAGTAAGGGTAACTTCTAACGTAAAAAAAAATGATAGCACTTTCGATACTATCGATGGCTTTAAAATTTAGAATACAACGATAATTTCGATGAAGTTAATTTCATTTATATTGCGTTAAAATTTATATTGATTCTTTATAAGCATAAGGTAAGGCATAAGGTAATAAGGTATCTACATTAAAAATTTGTATGTGTTCTGGCTTTTGAAATTTGTTTATTTTCTTTGATTTTCGTAGTTATCGATAATAGTGGTCAATATAGATAACTAAAACGGTCGATTGTGACCACTATCGATTTTTGGTCAACCCTATTTCTTGTTGAAATTTAATGAACTAACTTTACCCCACTTAGATTTTCTACTTCAAAACTTCTGTTTGCTGTTAACAATTCCCCAATGCCTTTTGTCCCTTGGCAAACCCGATGGCAAACCGAAATCGCCGGCTTTTATTGGGGGAATACCTCTTTCATTTTTTTAAGTTGATAAAAATGCGGGCTGCGTCACCGAGTCGATCCCCTGATAGCTGAAAGATTGGAGTATAATTTATATAGACATTAGCTCGCCGGCTGGGGGCGTCGAAATTTTCAATTCATTGCCAGGAAAACCGCCGACTTTGACATGGCATATAAATGAGGAGGACCCCCAGGACTCGTCGTCCTGCCCACCTCCAAAATCCCGGGGAAATGTATACATTTTCAGCTGTGTTGTTTTCCTTTTCTTCTGCGTGTTATTTTCTTTTTTTGTTTTTTAGCCTGTTTGACTGGGGCAAACAGCAACAATAATAAACATTTCTGCTCGGACCATTTGTCTGTGTGTTTTTAATAATAAATAAACTGTAAACATAAGTCACGCATACAGAGAGAAAGTTGAGCCTTGAGCCCTCCCCCAGATTTATGAGAGGGGTCAGGGGTCAGGGGTGGAGGATCCCAGCCTTGTGGCCAAAGCTATGCAAATGTTGCGGCCTGACCGGATTGTAAAGGCCTCTCCGCAAAATTCCTTGGCTCCTCCACTATGGAACTTCCCATTTTGGTTAATTCCTAAGGGAATTTTTGATTTGGGAATTATTGTTATGACTAGAGTGGAGGACCAGCTGATAAGAAAGCCACAGCAGAATGGCAGGCTCATTCCTGATTTTCAAACGATTTATTAGATTTTACTCACTGGCTTAGGAGGACAGCATAAATAACTTGATACTTTAGATTTCAGCTGGTTTTGTAAATGTAAACTAGAAATGCACATGTTTACATGTACAAGTTAAGGGATTTGTTGAGGGTTCTCTTTGTTTTTAATAACATAAAATTAAGACTCATTTTAGTTTACTTGAACTTCTGGAATTCTTAATAATGATAACTTTTTATCTAATACAGTACTTATAATATTAATATTTTTTTTTGGGTTTTAAAGTATTTTTTGCAAAACGATTTTCAATTGTCAAGAGTCATATTAATAAAAAATAAATATTTTTAAATTATTGTTTAGTAATTTAAACTGAAGTATTCCTATCTGTATCAAATATTTCAATTTAAAAGTAAACAAAACATTTATGGTTTGTAAAGTATTTTTTAGTAACATTATTAAAATTATTCTGCATTTTTTGTGACTTTAAATTGATATTGAACTTGCACCTAAAAAATAAAACCGCCCCAAAAAACTCTGTGACAATTTAGCTTGAAATTTGTTTGCGTTTCAAAAATAAATATGCAAATATTGAGCAACAACTGTCAACTGGTTAATCCCCTCCGTTGCCTCAGTTTATTTTTCTTCCGCCTCAGTTATTTCTTGTGTTTAGCCATTAGCGCGTTTAATGTTTCCCACCGATTCATTTTCCAAATAAACACTCAATTCTTCTGGGCCCTATTTGCATTACTTTCTCTCTCCATGCCAGCGATTATATTTAAATACATTTAATGGACGTAATTCCAATAATTGTTTAAGTTTCCCATTCCCGATTTCCTTTGTGCTTTAAATTTTCATGGACTGGCAGCTTCAATTACCCCGCCACATCCTTCGTTCCTTTCTGGGGGTTCATTAAAATTATTCTCCGTATTTTCGCATTATATTTGTTTTGTTATTTTTCTGTGCCTGCTGTGTTATTCATATATATATTTATATATATATATATATCTGCTGTCGCTGCCAGAAAAGAGGAAAAGAGAGAGGGGACAGGAGAAAAAATAAAATTAAAAACATTTAAATTTAATTATACGACTATGACAAACAATTTTGGCATTTTGACAAAGTTTTCGGGGGGTGGGAGGCTTTTCTTGTGACATTCTCGGACTGATGGCAGGCCCACCCACCCACTCACCCACTCACCCACTTTGCCAGCCAAAGCCCCCCTTAAAACCTCGCCCCCAGACAATTTGCAACAACAAGTCAACAATTAGCAGCGAGTTCAATGTGCCATCAGGGTCCAGGAGACGGACAAGCCAGGATATAAGCAAGTTCATTAACAGGGTGGTTTGGGGGTTGGCTAAAAACAAGGGGTCTGGGTTGGGGTTGGTGGTTAGGGGTCTAAGAGCCCCTGGCACACTCCGTTTGAGCCATCGCCATCACAATGGAGAAAATTAAGAAGGGGTTTTACGCAGAATTTGGAGTATGACCTAGCGGCACTTCAGAGAAATTTAATTCGCTACGTTTTCGTAAGGGATGCTGAATTTAATTGTGTTTCAATAATAGGAACTAAGAATTATAGATTGGTTTTAAATTAATTTATAATCATTGACTACGTTTTTGATATAAATATAAAATTATATTTATTAAGTCCCCAAAAGTATGCAATGAAAAAATGGATAGGCGTCTTTCTGTATGAATTAACTGTACTTCTGAGTTCCAAAAAAAATATTGCATACTTTTAGGAACTTATAAAAAATAACATTTAAGACTGATTTCAAAAATCTAGTGATTCGTGTAACACCTCGTGATTTAATAGTATTGCCTTTCGATTATGGCTAACCAGTAAAAAGTGCGTTACTATTGACATAAATACTTTAAATTCATAGAAGTCTTTTAAAAATAAAACTTTGACACGGGGATTATTTAAAATACCGGGTAATTAATTTAAATATATTTTACAGTTGGTTAAGTAATTTTTTTTATATAATAAAATTTCTAAAATGGTTTTTCAGAGGAAATATATGATCCTGAGATCAGGGCTACTCACCCAAAGAGGTCCGAATCGCTGCCGGGGAAGCTGATCCTGGGCGAGAGGGGCGACCGTCCCTGGGCCCGCTTGATCATGTCGTGCAGACCCGGTGGAGCATGGATGGGACTCAAGATGGTGATCTTCCGGCTGCCCGGCGGGGCCAGAAAGCCCCCGCTCAGGGTCAACTGGGTGCGCATGCCCGCCGACGAGGAGCTGCTCTTCATCTCGATGGTATCTGCCGACTTGGAGATCAGAATGGAGGAGGACTGCTGCAGGCCCAGCTTGCTCATCGATAGCTGCATGGATCCGCCGCTGGCCGAGCTGTCCACCAGGCTGCCCGACGAGGATTCACCCACTCCGGCCACACTGGCCGCATCATCGATCTGCGTGGATGCACTCCGGATGCACTTTTCCGGCCGTGCCCCGCCCACTCCGGCTGCCGCCTCCGAGTGGGCCGATGTGGAGCGTACAAATTGCCTTACGTGCTTCTGGTGTGCTGTCAAAAAGCCATGTGCTCCTCCCTCCGGTTGCTGGAGAAAGCTCTGAAAGCGAGTCTTACTGCCGGTAGAATTGGTGGAGTTGTTGGCGTTGCCACTTGTTTGAGTGGAGTTGCCACCTGGATTAAGATTACCAGAACCAGTGGCCATAAATCGAGTGCTACTGCTGCTAGTGCTGGTTCTCTGCTCACTGCTTGTTATAATCGAGGTGGAACTCTGGGCCTTCAACTGCTGGGCCAAGGTGGCGGCCTGGGCGGCGGTTAGCATTTGAGTGGCACCACTCGAAATGGTGGTGGCCTCACCCACAATCGTGCTGGACTGCAGACTTTGACTACGGGTGGAACTCGATATGATCTTCTGGGATTGCTGGGACTGCTGCTGCTGGAGCTGCTGGATCTGTTGGATCTGTTGTTTTTCCTGCAGCGAAAAGGAGCGAGTGGTGCTGCTCGAGGTGCTGGAGAACTTCTGGCTCTGCACCTGCTGTACCTGCTGCATCTGCACCACCTGCTGCTGTTTCTCGGGGGATCCCAGTTCTGGATCGCCCATGGAGCGCACTTCATCCGGATCCACCTCGCTGGGCGTGGTTATTATATATTGCGGTGGCGCTGATGCTCCTCCTCCTCCGCCCTTTCCGCCAACTGCACCACCATTACTCTCCTGGGACATGGTTTACTTTTATATTTGCTTTTTTGTCGCGCACGTTGCTAGGGAACAGAATTTATGCTTTTAATTTCACTGCACGAGTGACAAAAAACGCTCACTCTTGCCTCAATGGATTGCATACTTTTTTTTTTTTGGGACAAAGGGGACGTCATGGGTGAAAGTTGGGTTAGTTGAATTGCACAAGGGCAATGGGGGTTCTTTACCAAATCCAATGAAACAAAGCCAAAGTAACCACGAATTTTAATTAGAGAGCAGAATTTACTTGTAAAACACAGCTAAAGGCATTTAATAAACTATTTCCCAGAACCATTTGATTGCTATAAAACACAAAGACAAAACCGCTGAGAGTTTTTTAATAGGAAATCCAACATCTACATCAGAAATTTAATTAAAATTTACAAATTTTAAAAAAACCATAACCATAACCACTTTAAAATTACATTTCAAGTGTCCAAAAATATGCAGTGAATAAAGTATAGTCGCCCTTCTGAATGAATTTATGGTACTTCAGAGCAAAAATATATTGTTGCATACTTCTAGACACCTAAAATGGCATTCAAGGGTGATTTCAAAACTCAAGTGATTTTTTAGCACCCCCAATAATAAGATGTCATTAACTAGAAACCGATTTTTTTACCCCTGCTAGAACATATATATATAAAATCATTTCGCTAAACCTCATTAACAAAGTTCTTGGAACGTTTCCCAAATGGTAAAAGTTTGCTTCGAACTCGAACGCAACATGTAGTGCCCCCGTTTTCTGCCACCTCCACAATTTTCCACCCCCTTTTTGCCTTTGGCGAGATTTTCTTGTTTTCATCTTCCCTTTTTTTGCGGGAGCATTTTTGTTTTCCTCTTTTTTTTTTGTGTTCTTTTTGGAGCGTGGCTTTTTTCGCTGGTGTGCCTTAACAAGCTGCATAATTAACCTGTGAACCGTGACCGTGACTCTGGGCCGCCCCCTTTGCCAATTTCGCCGCCCTTGTCTGTCAGTCAGTCCGTGTTAAGCTCCCAGTTGCCAGTGCGCTTTGCAGAAAAATCCAAAAAAAATGTGGTAAGCTGCTACCTATAAATAACTACTTGGAGTTATGCTATCACGGCATTTAAAAACGGTTTTAAACTTTTTAAACGTTTTTTTAGATACTCTGAAATGAGTAGTGGTTCGAAATCATTACCTGTATAAATCTGCCTAAAAGATTGCATTGTGAAAATGAAATCGTTTTTTGGTATAAATCCGTCGGTTTATCAGGTTCAAAATTTAATCTTTCACATTTTATGACATCTTAATCCCTCTATTAATTTCGGTGGCACATTAAATTCTTCAGACAGTGCACTTAATTAAATGAAATCACTTTGACTGCAGTCGTTACTTTGTTTTCCCTTTCTTTTCCGGTTTTTTTTTTTATTTTCATCTTTCTGTTTGGACTTGTGTAAGATTTGAATTGAAGGGAAACAGTAAAGGAAAACCAAATAAAGGGGGGAAAACTGTGCTTTTCTGCAGAACTATGCGCAGTCCGTTATATTTTTCCCCATCTCCCGTTCATAATTCCGGAGAAAACCAATCACTTTCAATTTGATTTCATTACAGAAAAGGCATTTAACAGGAAAATGTATGGTCAAAGGGAAACCAATAGGTAAATTAACCAGTGACTTAATCTTTTTATCCTTTAACACACATATACAATTTATAAGTTAGCTAATTTGGGCTTGATTTGAGTTATTGGAATTCGAATATTATTTTTAAGAAATATAATATGGTAAAATATCTATGATTTCCGATAAGGAATTTTATTAAAAGACTTTTCTTGCTTTCCATAAGTTACAGTTAAAATAAAAGGCCTGCTTTTCGACACTGAAATGCTAACTTTAACCCCATTAGGTCACCAATTTGCGTAACTCCTTTCACTTTTTCGGCAAGTCACCCAAATTGTTGGACAATTGAAGGTCAGCACTCTCTGAGTTGCAATGACTGTCACATGACAACGAAAAGGACAACAACAACCCACATCTTGTGCAACAGTCACGCACACACGTACACATCGCCAGCAACACACACACACACACACACACGGGGGACGAAAGGATGTTACTGCAATTTTATGCAAATGGGTACCTTAGCCTTGCTTAGTTGCCTGAAAAATGGGACGACAATGGCCACAATTTACACTGAGAGAACTTTTTAAAAAAAATGTATTTTAAAAAATAACAGAAGCTATACATTATGTTTTTAATTATTGTCAAATAATAACATTCTCCCTTTAAATATATTTAGTAAATAGGCTTTCAAGTCTTTCTTAAGCACTCGGCAATAAAAAAATATTTAGTTACTCTGGTCTAAAGAATCTGTTTGTTATAACCAGTTGGGAATTATAAGGATGCAAATTTAAAGTTATTTGTTTACTGCAAAACTGTTCTGGCTCCTATCCCATAACTATATTTCCCCATACATGTATTATGATATTAATAATAATTTAAGAATTTGAGCCTAGACAATAACTACTTTATGATTTTTGATCAAAGGAATCATTTTGATATAACTAGTTGGGAATTATAGGTATAAAATATAACAGCGATGTTATTAAAAATGCTTTGAATTTTTTTCGCTCAGTGTGAAAACGGTTGAGATGCAGGAATTTACTGTAGCCTAAGGGCTCGTCTCCCAGGATTCCTTTTCCCCAGCTTAACTCTGTTCTTTCCGTTGACACTTTACCTATTTTATTTTTTTTGGGCGTGACACTCAAAGTAATTGGAACTCGGGCAGAAAAATGAGTGACAAACGTCGGCCCAGTTAGTCACTATGGTTCGATCAACTCAATTGCAGGCAATTGAGCTTAGTTGCACTTGGAATTTCCAGCGATAATAATACTTTTCGCAATCGATGCGATTGCATATTACATCGAATTGTTCATTTGCAGCACTATTTATTACACCTCTCTGTATAGAGTGCATATTTGATTTGATTTGCCGCCTCGCTCGTTTTCCATTCCGCCAACAAACAATTGCGAGGGAAGAGGAACAACAAAACCAATTTGCATATACGGCAAACAAGGCGAAAGCAATAAGCTTCATGTGTTGATTGCCACGCCCCCGACGCCCACGTTTTGTGGGTGTGTATATGTATATATATGTGTGTGGCATAGTTAACAAAGGCTTTCCACCGCATTCCCAATCCCCAACACATGTCAACATCATTAGCTATATATCAACTTCACTTTCAATGCCTGCCCAATGAATTTCCTTAACGATGCAAGTCGTGGAACAAAAAAAAAGGAGGCCACAACACAATAGCTTTTAAATTTTCGTGAGTTACGACATCTTCACTTTCTTCTCTTTTCCCCCTTTTTAAAGCTATTTCGTTGGTAATTTGGGAATATTAGAGGGTGACTCAGAAATCTTATAAAGAGGTGTCCAAAAGTATGCCATAAAATATTATGAGTCCGAAAGTCCGACAGATTTACTTCGAAAGAAGATGTTATTTTTCACTGCATACTTTTAGACACCTTTTACAAGAGATTTATTTTAAACGACGGCTAAAAGTAAGCACCAATATATGATGGGTCCAAAAGACCTAAGGATTAAATCCAAGAGACCTTCTTTTTTCAGTGCATACTTTTTGACACCTTTTCTTTAGAGATTTGGAATTACCTTTAGGCAACGTCTAAATACCTGACTAATTTACCTGCATGATAATTTCCTAGCTCTTTGCCTAGGATTAATAAGACTAAAAGAATTAAACCAGAAAGCCATTTCATTTTGTGTGCCATTTCCTAGGGCTGAAATTTTTAATTTACTGCCCCATTCTTTCGCCCCCTAGGATTATGAAAGAGCTGCTGAAATGGAAATAAATTAACCTTCAACCTGGTGGCTTTTCCTTTACATTTCTGGGTTCGTGGTGGGGGGGAGGGTGTGGTTTAGAGGCTGCACAGCTGATATTTACCAAATGAATTCTCACACACACACACCCCCTGAACCCGAACCCGATCCCAAACCTTCGACCAAATGCAATTGGCGGCCAAGGTCATCGCTGCTGACATGCATTAAAAATAAATCCACTTTAAATTGACTTTGATAGCGATGGCGTCAACCGAGGAAAGTGCATTATAATGTACTAAAAACTGCGGACAAGCTGCAGAAAAAGTAATGAAATAACCCACCGTTGACCTTTCTATATTCATTGCCTACTTATAGGGAAATGGAAAATGGAAAATCCTCCTATCCACCAACTCAATTAACGTCGTCAATAATGCACTCTAATTGGAACAATTTCCCACTGGCGTAATTGATACGGAACGGTTATCATGATCAAATTGGATCGAATCAAATCGAATTAATGTAATGGCCCAACGTTATTTCAAATGGACAACGTCAAAATATTGGTGGGTGGAAAATTGTAAATTGCTTATGGGTCAATTTAATAACAGAAGCGTATTTTAACTTGATTACTGGGTTTTCTTGTAGTGAGAATATTTCCTTATAATTTCCTTTTTCATAAGTCAAGAACTTTACTACTAAAAAAAGTGAATAAGGAGTTGGGAATCTGCTTTTCATAATAATTAAAAATTTAAAGCAAGCTAATAAGCAATTATTTATCATTATAAGATATTTTTATGCTATTAAAGACTTGGGAAATTTATTTAAAATATTTGTTCAATTTTTACCCAAAGTGGGGCTGTCAAATTATTTTAAAACTAGCCATCCTTTGGTCATCGAGTTAGCAGCCTCTAGAAGCGAGCACAAATCATGTTCCACTTTTCCCGCCCACTTTTCCGGGTTTTTCCTCTCATGACCCGCGGGCTTATTGCATCATTGTGTGCTCATCATGTCGGGCTAAGTGAATTTGGCTGGTGTAAGAGAATTTTTATGCATTTTCCACATAGCGATGGATGGATGGATGGATGTCACGGGGGGTTTCCACCTCTATCCTAGCGGAAAATCGAATTTTCCGAGGGGGGCGCAGGTGGAAAATATGGACGCCGAAACGGATGCACCACTTACAACGGCTAATTTGTGTGAATTTGTCAGCGTGGCATTTTATTTTTTATTCATACCTGGAAAATGTGCAAAAAGGGATCGGGCTAAGGGGAAAGCAAAAAGGGGGAGGATGTAAAGTTATAGTCGCAAAAAGGGTCAGAGAGGCTTCTTTGTGCCGGCAATTCAATCAAATTGCCATTAATAATGAAAAGCGACAGAGGGAGAGAAAAAAGAGAGAGCTCTGAAATGTTAGAAGAATCAGGCATTTTCCACTTTCCCGCCCACTTCCGGCTACATTACTTAAGCCTATTTAAGCTCTCGAGGCGGAAGTTGAAAGGAGATGGGCGTGGCCCGGGGCTAGCATGACAATCAAAGACACAAAATCCGATGGCCAAATTCAAAGGCAAGAACGAAATTAAAGACTGGGAAATCCGAGCGGAAAAACAGGAAAAGTTGCAGAGCAGGAAAGCTATTTTCCCTTAAGAACTTGGTCTAATGCTTAAGCCAAATAAAAGGCAACACACAGTTTGAGAGATGAACGGAACTTGAAGATGCCATGGGACCATACGGTCTTACAAAAAGGTGACCCAAAACTGCACGTCTAGAATCCTCACATAGATCATTTCAAATTGGCATACCTCTAAAAAAATGATATGTTAGGTTCTGCAAAAATCTGCATTAAAATGTATAAGTTAATTTTAGCGATTTTTATGTTTTCGATAACTTTCATAAAGGTGACCCAAAACTTTTTTTGTAAACCCTCATCTCGGATAATTGGATTTCAATTTTTTAAAAAAAAATTCCTTTAAACTTGGGCTTTATTTCTTTAACAAGGTCTAAAATCAAAATTATCATTGAACGTTGAATTATTTTTGGTGACCCTAATTGAATTTTAAAAGCTTATAGCTTCGACATTTGTATTCCGATTATAAAGTAGCTGACCTAAAGTTAAAGTCCTAATGACATACTCCATAAAAATTGTGTTTTTTTTCCTTATCTTCATCTTTATTGAAAATATTAATTTTAATTTATTTTTGGTGACCCAAATTATATGATTAGAGCTCACAACTTGGTCATTTGTATTCCGATTTAAACGTTTCCGACCCCAAACCGCCTGTAGTTCAATTCATCAACGTTCCACTTTAAAAAAGCATAACCTATTTTAGTGGGATAATATTTCCGCAAGAACCCAGCAGCATAGTGTTGGCCAAACAAACAAGGCCCACGGCTTCTTGGCACACGAAAGTGAAAAACACAAGATGCGGTGGGTTAATAAGTGAGTATTGGGTTTTAAATTCGGGTCTTTGGGTTACTCGCCAGGTGCGTTCTTCGACTGGGCGGGTTCACAGGCTTGCTTAATTTATTTGTGCGTGCCGTTGCTTTAAAATCGGCAAATTGGAAGGCCGAAGACAATGAAGTGAAGTTGCGACCCACTGAGCCACCGAACCACAAAGCCACAAAACCAATTTGATGATTGCTATGGGGCTGGGGATATTCTGGGCTTGAGGGTTGCTTTAACTAGGGGGAAGTCGAGGAGAACGAGGGGGATTACGAGTTCCTCGGCCTGGAATATTTTTGAGCCTTGTCAATGGCACAGCAAAGTTCAGAGTTCAATTTGCAAAAGCGGAATATCGCATATACCATGTATATAATAAAAATCCCAGCATGCATTTGCCATTTAGTTGAGCCCACGAGTGACAAAAAATATATTATAAAACGTTCAATTGCGGTTATGTTTCTGGTATTTGGTCGAAATGGAAAACCACCTTTTCTGGCCATTATTTATTGTTCTTTTTTATCAGCTTATACGTATTCGCAGCGATTTGTGTTCGTGTAAGGGTTAATGCTAGCAAAGGTTTTTCATTAAAATTAAATATGTGAAACATAAATTAATTTATAAGGGCATTTCAAATGTTTTTGGCTTTTTTTAGGATGTATTGATAAATATATAACTCAATTATAGGTGGGTGACATACAAGTCACTAGTTTTGTAATCATTTCTATTTGGTGTCTAATAGTATACAACAATATATTTTAAACTTAATAGACGACTCTCCTTTATTAACTCCATCCTTATGGACACCAAAAATTAAATTTAAGCTTTCCATAAGTTGATTCCTATTGTTCTTATAGTTGTTAAAAAGACTTTTAAATCATTCACAGTTTTCAAATACCTTTGTGATCTTTTTCCTCAAGTAGTTATCTTAAAAGTTGTTCTCAAATGCTTTTGGCTAGGTAAATGCAATAATTTAATTTTATTTGCTGCCTGCCAATCGATCTTTAACCCACTTGCCCTTCATGATAGTTGCCATTAATTTCCATAATAGAAACATTTAAGGGAACACTGAGTAACCCCGAAACAACTTCTTCACACGCAACTCCCGCCCCCCGGCCGACCACGCCCCTAATCAATCAGTCACTCAGCCAGTCAGTCACTCTACCACCGCCCCTTATTTTCAAGCCCCCATTGAATTTTTCCGACTTTCCCCACCCCCAAAATGAACAAAATTGTGAGTGAGAGGTGAGGTCACAACATGGCATGCAACATTTTTCGGGGCAAGGAGGTTAACAATTGAGAAAAGCTGGCGAATAAGAATAACGCTGAAATCACAAAAGCTGACCCAAAAAAAAAATGTGAGTTTTTCCGGCAAACGGTGTGAGTTTGGAAAATGTCGAGAGAAATGCAAAATCGATGGGGGAATTTTCAGCCCTGAACAAGAGCTTTAAAGAGGAGTCGGGCGGTTCAAGTTCGCCGGCGGCGTGTGTTGATCTTTCCCACAAAAGAGGTATATCTAAGGGGGGTATCTAGTATCTATGACATACACTCGCCACACACTCACACACGTGCAGTGCAAACATTTCCAGGCAACGCATTTCAAACATTTGCCTTGAAAGTGGGACCGAGCGGTCGAAAATAAAAAGGGGTGAGTACCAAGCCATTGTGGCAAATTGTTCCTTTGGACAAGGTACAGTAAGCACTAGAAAAGGGTAAAAACTTCACAATTTTGGATTTTAAAAATATAATATGGTATTACTACAAGTCACAGGAAAATCTTTTCCAATAATAACATTTATTTGGGGAATAAGCAATTTAAAATCTCCTAGAATATGCAAACAATTAAAAAATATCTATGAACATTTGTAAAATTCCTAATTAACTATTTCAAATGTATTTATATTCCGTAAAAAAAATCTACAAATCAAATGCGCTGTGGAATAATGTTGATACAAATAAAACTATTTTAATTTTTTTTTTAGCATACCATCCTCTAGAAATTAAATAAACATCCTTAGGAAATTCAAAAAAATTTGAAAACCTTTAGAATATTATTTAGTGAATGACCAACAACTTTTGATTAATTATTTAAAGAATTTCTAAACATTTTATGTTACATCCTACATAGATTTTACATACACTGAAAAGTGCGCTGTGTAATAATATGGCTTTTTAAACTTTATTTTCGCATGTTTCACACTATCTGACAGATGTAAGTATTCCCATTGGCAATGTTTATAGCATCCCATAAATAGGGTTGGCTTTTTTTAGCGAGTGCGACCTGTGGTGCCCTTATCAGGCGGCTGGTTGACTGGGAGAATGGACAGGTGGGTGTCTGCCCTTGGCTTTGCTCATTTTTCCAGTTTCTGCTATAAAAATATTTATAGGCACTTCAAGCTCACACACATACACCTTTTTAAGGCGATTTGATACATTTCCCAGGCCTCCCCGGGATTTTCCTGCTGCCTCTTTGGAGGCAATTACATAATAATTCAATGAATAACAAGGAGTAAAGCAAATATAAATATGAAATGACGAAAAAAGTGAACAATGCTGCTGCTGGAAAATGCGCAGGTGATAGGCGGTGTTTTCCCATTTCCCATATGCTCCACTGGGCAAAAAAAAAAAAGAAGAAAGACGAATGACAAGCGGTCGGGCAAGATGAAAGCGAATGGCGAAGACAAAGAGCGAGACGGAAAAACGCTGCCACGGGAAAAGGTGAAAGGTGAGGGAAAGTTTGCTCTTGTCGGTTTTCCACTTCGGTCGCAATTGTGTGCACTTTGTTTCACTTGAAGCACTTGGCTTATGACCCCAGTGGAACTTGCGCAACTGATACTGTTTCCTTGTAAATAGGCACCTTTGTTGATAGCCCATCTAGAAAGTAGGCATCTAAAAAATGCTAGATTATTGTTTGGAGTTGCTTAGATTCTTGAACTTCTTGCTAGAATATAAATCACAGAATGGTTTCACCTTCTAAAAATTTTTAAATTTTTAAACCTCCTTTTTTGTGTAATGTTGGCAATTAATTTTTGTTCTAAAGTCAGTTTTGTTTAACAAAAAATATAAGATAATGATAATTTTATGACTTCAGTATTTCAGAAAAATATCTTATATAAATGGCTTTAAACCCTGATAATGGAGATTCACAAATAAACTAAATATAAAACTTAAATTGTTACAAGCTGAAATGTCTTTAAAAGTATTTTATTGACAGCTGGGAAAATCCCCCCCCCCCCTAAGAAATCCTTAGAAAAAAATCGAAGCAAACTTACCGACCGGAAAATTGAGCAATTATAATTATGAAAGCGACATGAAACGATTGTGGAATGAATGAAACTTGCTCATACAAAGATGTGTTGAAAATTCACCTTCCCCAACTCCATTTTAAATTCTTCCCATAAAAGATTGTTTGTTTACTTCCGTTTGATTGGCCTGTGAACATCGACTCTAGTGGTATCGGTTTTTCTCAAACTGGCGTGTAATTCTTTTATGTTGAAAATCTGGATTTGACTTTGTTTTTAGTATTTACCTTTGTGAATCTTTTGCATTGATTTTTTTTTGCGTGGGGTGTCATATTTTCTTTATTTTTCTCCATTTGTTCACCCACTTTGCCTTAGATTTTCCTCCACTTTAATCCGCTTTTCCATTTTCCTCGTCTCTGATTTTCTTTTTTAACCCTCTTCTTCTCTCTGACAACATTTCATATTCTTGTGCTGTCTGGTCTTCTGTTGCCTTTCGCCGTCTTCTGTTTTAGTTTCTATGTCAGTGAGCGGAATTTTCATTTGCACTTTGGTCACGCCCCCATTTCCCGACCGCCCCCATTAACCCTTGAGGGAATGGCTCTTTGTCTTGTCTCCGGTTTTCTTTGTTTTCTCTTTATGCGCTGTGCGTGCTTCACTTGAACGTGAGTGGGATTTGTGTTTATTGGAATTATTAATTGTCCATTTTTTTCCTTGATTAAACCGTGTTCTAAAAGATGAGTCTTATGAGTTGGTGCACTAGTCCGCTTTATTGGAATCATAGAAATATGGCCTCAGGCCCCAATGACGTCGCCAATTAATAGTCCATCCTTTGACTTTGCTCCTGTATCTCTTCAGGTTTTTTTTTCTCATTTTTTCCACCTGTTTCTCAATCTGCATCGCAGGTTGGAAAATGAGGACGAGGCTGCCAGCTCTAATTAAATTATGAAGTGTTTTCTGCCACATTTAATTATTTCCTCCACGTCGGAAGCACTTTCTCAGCATCGTGTCAAAGCATCGTGTCAAAATAACTGAACTTAAATCTAGATGTAACATAAACGGTCGACAAGTTTATGAAATGTTGTAGAATCTATTTTTAAATTGATTTTAAATAATATCTAAAAATTATGGATATTTCTACGGATTACGGATTTCCAAATAAGTTTGGGGGCTTTAAAAAGCAGAATACCTTTTGACATTTATTTATTCAGTTGGAAAATATAAAAACAAAGGTTATGCCATTTAAATTTAAAACAACATCTTTTTTAGTTCTGTGTTTATATATTTAACATCTTTTTATAAGTTTAAACGAAAAAAACATTTTGTAATAATTCATTAATATGTTTATTTTTGGGAAATATTTAAAAAAAAATGGAGATAATGTAATTTATGCTTAAAATAAATTTATTTAAATTTGCAACTACATTTTTTTGCCAGTGTGCCCGCAGTTGTTGTTGCTCGAGTGCTCAGCGAGCTGGCAACACTTGTACACCAAACTTTCCCGCCCCGCAGGAGGTAAGAAAATATGCAGGGAAAAGCGGAAGCGGAAGCTGTTCGAGCTTTGTTGAGGGAAGTGGCAAGGGTTGAAGGAAAAGCGGGCGGATGGAAAAGCCCACGAGAGAGCACACAAGCACTCCCAAAAAATACGCTAACAAAATATTCATACAAATTAGAAGGCAAATTAAATTCACACACACACACATGCTCGAGGGTCAACTAACGGACCCATTAAAAGGGGGTGAGGGGGTTGTTGGTTTAGAAAATGGAAATGGAAAATGGGGTCCAGGGAAAACAGGTGGAAAGCCCGGGGGCCATTCGACAATATGAAAACTGATTTGTGCTCGTTATTGTTAACGATGTTCATTAAAAAAGTTATTGTGTGCCCGGAAAAACGCAAGAAAAGCAAACATAAAGAATTTTCCTGGCCTTTGCTGATATCATAAGGAAATATGAAGAGTTTACAACCGGCTTAATGGCTCAGGGAAAATATGAACGACAGGTGTCAAGGGGAATATGCATATATTCGCCATAAAGAAAATGTTGTCAGCTAATGGCTAAGAATTTGTCAAATATTGTGAGGCGAAAATTTCCTAGAATTTTCACAGAGGCTAAATATTTGTAAGCCCAAAATAGTGATATACTGTATGTTCTGGGCAAAATAATTCGGTATTTAGAAATATCCAAATCTAACAATTCTTATTGAAATATTTGTTATACCAAGAAAACCTAAAGTTCTTTTCTCACTGTGGGTGTATTTAGCTTAGCCACCATCATTTTGCCAACTTACAAAGGTTCTATGTAAGCCAAACATGCTGGCGGCTAAGTTAGTAGACAACCTGTTGACGGAATTGCAGAAGCATCTTGTTCATCCTATATATATTAATACCGCCATCACAGTTTATTTGGAGCAATTTCCCCTACAAATCAATATGAAAGCTAAACGGAAGTGGAAAACGGCAAAGGGAAGAGGCCAAAATACCCTCAGGTGGAGTATAAAATAAAATATATATGCCCCGAATTCATAAATCCATATGAATAATGTCACAAAAATGTTTGTGGCAACGCATTTTAGTTTTCTTTTTTTCTTTTTTAGACACAACAATGAAAACTCGCATTATAGTGCCAACATGAGCTGAAATTACAAAGGATTTTGGTAAGCCAGAAGCACAAAAAAAGGATTACAAGAAAAATGTCTCGTGAAATTGTTTTTGTATTTTTTGGGTATACAAATAAAAAAGTATCCTATAAATTTCAAAGCGATCGGTCAAGTTAGTTATTTTAGATATCATGGCTACCTATGGAAGAAGTGGTTTCGAAAAAAGTGTTGAAAGTACTTTTCATTGCAGTTGAAAGTGACCTGTGCAATATTTCATATTGCCTTTTATGAACATTTTCTCCAACAGTTTTCCACTGAAAATCACACAACAACCCCCGGGTCGAGCGTATATATATATTTTTTTTTAATTTCGAACCCTGTCATCTGGATGCTGGGTCGCTTTTTTGCCCATCTTGCCGTGGCGGTAACCGTAACCTGCAGCCATCAAAGAATTCTTGTCAACAATTTCCAGTTGCGCGGAAAACCAACAAAACCCCGCCCACCCTTGAGCCCTGGAAAAGCGTGTAAAACTTGATTAGCTGCAAGAATGCGATGGCAGCCATAGAGCCCCGAGCTCTTATGTTTGCTCCTCTTGTTGGAAGAGTTTTGTTCGGGATAAAAATCGGAAATAGAGTAGCTTGTTATTTGGGATTACTCATCTTGTGGTTTCCAGAAGTCCTTTTTTTGGCAAAAACTAGTTTTACAAACTCTTTCTGATTGTACAATTTATGTTTTTATAAACTTATTTTCATTTGGTTTTTATGAAAACCAGCCAAACCACCATTTGCCATGCAAAATTGTTGCTCCAAAATATTTTCAAACGGGCAGTGCATTCAATGGCATTTTCCACGCCCCCCCTTAGTTCCTTTGACAAGGATTTGCCGTCCATGGCATGTGTATTTTTATTTGGTTTTTTGTAATTTTTTTTTTTTGTTTGTTGCTCTGGTATTAAGTTGTCAACATGGCAACACAGTGGGAGACAATGGGGCGGAGACCAAATATTTTGCATAAACTACAAGCAACTGGAGGGAAAAACGGGGAAGGTCAGTGGTAGAATGGCAAAATCTGGAACAAAGGGAGACTGACAAACAGAAAGGACATAGGACGAAGGACCATCGAGTGACAGCCATCGAAACTGTCGACTTTCTGTCAATCGCTGCCGTTGCGGATGCTGACGGCAAAAGGCTAATCATGGAATACACCAAAACTAAAAATATTACCAATTGAAATCCCCAAAAATATAGGCATTAAGAGCCAAGGAATGACATTACCACTTTGAAAAATATAATGTTATGAACAAGGTATATGATAATTACCATTACACATTTCCCCGATCAAAATGAAATGAAAATGATTTTGACGTTTCTAGAAATGTATTGATTATGATCATCAAGAAAAAATATCCAAGAAAAATTACAAGGAATTTTAGATTATTTTATTATTAGGTGGATTGATTTAAGTTTTCAACTTTTTATAAAGCTGTGCTCTTATTTTCTCAAAATAAGACTTTTTTCTTTTTTCTGAATATTATTATAAGAACATATGTATCATTTAAGATTATTTTAAAAAATAAGAAATAAAACAAAAGTTTCTTACAGGTTGTTGTAATTGATTATGACAATTTGTAAAGTAAAAAATTATTTCTTTTAAGAATCCAGGAAAAATGCATCCAATTCAAGATTATTTTATTATTAAGTGTAATGATTTGTTTTCTCAAAGTTAAAAATTATTTTTGTAACAAAATCTTTTTCTGAGGAAATGTTTTAAGATTGAAGGGATTTAAATGGATATAAATATAATACATGCGGGATAGTATTTAACCTATTTCTTATAGGGCAAACAAATATTCCAAGTACTTTTTTGGCCGATAAACCAAAAGGTATTTATATCCATAGTGTTATATTTGATTTTATTTGAAATTTATTCATCTTACATTTTGATATGATAAATAAAATAAATGCTGGGTTAAATAAAACTTATTTCCTATTGGGCAAACAAATATTTGAATTAATTTTTGGGCTGATAAATCGAAAGGAATTTATATCCTTATGCTAACCTGGACTTAATTAATTATATCCTAGTTCTTCTGGTATTTGTGAATTTTTAGAGTGTAGCTTCATGGGCGACGCTTGACATTTGCCAGGCACTCGCTCCGCACACACTGTTAGTCTCGCTCTCACTCTAACTCTCGCTATCTCACTCGCTCCTTGCCGAGCATGCGATAAGGATAATAAGCACACACATAAATATAATGCGGCCAAAGGATTGTCGCGTGCCCCAGTGTGCGTGTGTGTGTGTGTGTGAGTATCTGTGCGAGGATGTGGCCATGTGTGCGTTGGCATTAAGCGCATCAACGTTAATGGCTCCAGTGGAAACGCGGAAGCTCAGAGGCAACTGAGAAACTCGGAAGCTCAGAATCCCAGACACTCAGAAACCCAGAGGACTCTGAGACTCAGAAACTTCGGGCAACATTCAGCAAGGACATCGCATCGCATTCGAGGAGCTTAGTGATCCCAGCTAGGAAGTGGACACTTAAAGCGCCCCAGGCAAGGACATCCCCTTGCGAAGTGAAGAGAAGCACCCTCGAGCATGTACTTCAAATATCACTCATACGCACAGTACGCCCCGTTTGATGATAAATCTGAATATTGGTGGCTGCTTTGTTTGCGATTTCTAGGTGGCCAGAAAACAGCATGTAAGCACAGCTTGTGGTCGAGTATAAAACCAATTTCGATTGGCTTTTTTTAAACAAACAGCTATTCCCAAAACAATAGAGTTATTTAAACAGATGGAAAAGTTTATTTATTCGTTCACATAACTTTTTTCGTTTTTCTTGTAGTTTCAGACTATTTTTTGGTATTACTGAAATGAAAATGTTATTTAATTGTTTAAGTAATCAATCACATATGTGTGAAACCTAGCTGTGTTCCAATTAAAAACCAGTATTAAATCACTTGCAAAGCCCATTAAAATATATACAATTTTCTCTTCTAGTATTGATTTATAATTGCCAAAAAAAACCAACAAATATTTTATAAGCCGTTTTCAAGATAATAAAATGGATATCTATCACAGTCGTAAATTTCTGGAAATTATAAACCACACATTAATTATTTGCACAACCATTTCGTGTACCTTTAATTGCCGAAATTTGCGTCACAAATGGAAACGCTTTCGTGCACAAGTAGGGCGCTTTTCACCCAGATGTTCCCCACTTTTCCTCAGCTTTTCGTTTATGCCCGGTTAATTTGTTTGCCTAACCACTTGCCAAGGTCGCAAAAACCACGGTGGCGGCCAAACTTTCGCACTGGTCGGGCAAAAAGAAAGTTGATTAGGCGACATAAAACAAGTTAATGACAGGGCTCATTATGTCGTCGCAGCTGCGTAAGAAAAATCCAGAAAATCCAGCTTTTCCACGGGTTACACACACGCCATTAATCATGTAAAAAAAATAGTACATCCCTGGGTAATTTAAAAACACACCACTTATCGGAAATGTGAGCAAACAGCAAGAGTAAACGACAAAATAGAGTATTACAGCATTCAATATAGAAAAAAAACCAAAAGATTTTCCACTTTAAAGGTAATTTATGACTGGGCCTCCCGCAAGAATTGATAAATGTTTGAATACGCTGCGGGTAGCCAAAAATAAAATAAGGAAGACTCGGGGGATTCCGCTCTCTTAAAAAGTAAGCCGAATAAAAATGATGAAAGACTTGGGAGCCCCACGATGCGTATACTTGATGAGAGAAAGGCCAATAAAATGTGGAAAGAAAAGGCATAAAGGCTGCACAAATAAACAACAAGTGGCGATGAGCCAATGAGCAGAATGGCAATGGGAAATAGGAAAATCGGATGAGTCTAGGCAGGGAAAAGTTGTCGACCTCTTTGCGAAGCTGCTTGCAAGTGCCATTCATTATTAAATCAAATTGACACGCGTCCATTTTCCCCATTTCCACCTTTGCTGGCTGCATTTTCCCAGACATGATCGATGAGGTGAATCCAATGCAATTACACTTACTCGGAACTTTTATTTCGGCTTTCGAAAGAAAATAGAGAACCAAATCCAGCAAATGCATTCTTTAACAGCCCTTGCTCTTTGGCATTAGAATCAGGGAAAACTAAAAGTAATTTGCGGCTGGCGAAAGTTTTGTTTTCGAGTAGTTGCAAATGGAGTTCATTTATCATAGAAGAAAGGCGCCCAGAGTGGCAAACAGCATTTGCGCAACTTATTTGAGTTTTTGCTGGGTTAAAAACATTAAGTCTAGCCGTGTTGAATGTTTTAAAGATGGCTAAAAGCTATTTGAGACTAAATAGCTTAAATGAGTTGCTTGCATTACATTTATTTTAAAATGGAAAAACGAAGAAACTGGAATTTCATTTCATATTAATATTATAATTAAGTTAACACCAAAAATATTTCGAGAAAAAAACTAAAATATATTTTGAGACAAAAATTGTAAAATGGAAATTTCAGTTTCTTTTGTAACCAACTCGGTTTTTTAGCGTACATATGATTAAATCCTTTTTACAAAATATGCTTTTAATTTTTTTTTTAATATTAATATTAAGTTAACACAAAAAATGTTTGTCCGAAAAACTAAAATACTATTTAATAAAATTTGAAGTAAAGAATTTGTGTTATTACTACAATTTTTTAAATTAAATATAGACATTATAATATGTTATAGAAATTTGTACATACATATGATAAAATGCCATTTGTTGGTTAAACCTTTAATTTATACAAATAACTCCATCTTGCTAAGACTACACCTATACTTAGAATAATATTTAAATTGTATGAGTAACGAATCTACCTTTCTTTTCATGCGATTTCCCCAATTTGGCAACAACTGAATCACAGACCAATTGAGTTCTTAGTGCTGCCCTAAAAACATAAAATAATAGGGGAATTTGAAGACCTGCTGATTATGCCACCCTCAGAAATGAAAACGAATTTACTAGTTGGGCCAATAAAAGACGATTATCGAATTTGATTGGAGTTCCCTGTTCAACTTTTCTCGCCCCTTCAAAAATTATAGTTGCCCCATGGGGGCGGAGGGGCGTGGCAATGGGCGGTGGGTGGCTGGTGGCTGGTGGCAATGCAATCATAACGTAACATGCAAAAGGCCAGCGGGACAATGGGGCACTTTCGACCCCCTTTTAACCCGCAACTGCCTTTCGTTTTCGATTGACACGTAAGCAGGACCAAAAGCCACGCTAAGCGAAGCCACTCCAGCTGAGTGGAGTTGTCGACGTGCGGTCGAGGCACCACCCACCACACCACCCACTGCACCACATAGCGCACCACCCACTGCACCACCCACTGCACCACCCACCTTACCACCAGCTGTCTGCAATTGAACGCCGGTAAATTGCTCGAGACCAAAGCTCCTGCTCATAATCGGCTTTTCATTCTAGCACGTAACCATGTGGCAATTCTTACAGACGGCAAGGAAAATGCTTTCGAAAATTAAGACACTTAATTTTAAATATTAATTTTTCAACGACTTTTAGGAAATAAAAATTAAAGGCCTGATTTCTACATTTATATGTAATCTTAGGCTCTAGAAACCTGACTTGTTCTTAGTTAAACCTTATATTGTTTGTGTAAAAAAATATGTCTTATTTTAATATTTACAAACCATTAATTTTGTTCAGTATTTAGTATCGGTAGAAAATCTAATCGGAAAATTAACATAGTAAATATCTAATTTATCTTTTTCATTGATTTTTAGTTAATAAAATTAAAAGCTTATTTTTTTACATTTGTATGTAATTATCGGCTTATATTGAAGGCCTTTCTCGTAATTTTTATCCTATTTATAAAATGAAAATAATTATTTTATCTTCTTAAGGAACCATTAATGGGTTAAGTGATTAATGACGGCGTATTAACCATTATCTGAAAATTAACATACTACATTATTATTTTTTACAACGATTTTTATGAAGTAAAAATTCAAGACATGAGGCCTAGATTTTCATTTTGCAATGTCTGCTTCTTAAATGGTTTTAATAGGCCATATATCTTTGTGAAAAAATATATTTCCTTTTCTTTGAAGTACTAAAAGCAGTAATTGCTTCAGTATTAAGCGTACTTAATGTTTAGTCGCCTTTCAGTAACAATGTCAGAATACATTAAATTGTTGCAAAAGTGTCGCTGCCCAAAAGTGTGCTAAGCAATTTATTTGCTTGTCACCTGCTGTCTGTCGCAAAATACCAATTTTGCAACAATGTATATTTTATTTGAGAATAGAAGGCAACAAACTAGAATATGCTTAATATACCGCTGCATCCACATTAATAGTAGCGAGTTTATGTAAAATGGAGATTATATTCAATTTAAAATTAATATTGTTTTTAAAAATATATTTAAATATATTTAAATAAAATTAAAAGCGTTTTCCTGAATTTGTTTCCACTCAGTTTTACAAAAATTTCTGCAAGTCGCTGATATTTTAAGCATATTCGGTTTAGGTTATGGCATTACCACCACCGAAATAATTAACCAGAATTGTTTAATGTGCTTTAGAACTATAATCAGTTAATTTTACGTTGTGAATCCAGTTATGGACGCCACAAAAGAGTTGACAAGTCTGTTGGAGCTGGTCAGTGGCTGACTTAATTACGTGGCCATCGTGTAATTTTGTTGCCACCGGCAACTTTTCCATTTTCCATTTGCCACTTTCCACCGCTTTTCCCTGCTTTCTCCAAGCTTCTGCCACCCGATAATGCAAAACTTTCCCTTAATTCAATTAAGGTTGGAAAGATGCACTCGACTTTGTTGCATTTTTAGGACTCGGGATGCTTGTTTGCGGCTAAAACTTGGCAATTATTTGCATCACAAAAGTCGAGACTTACGCCCACCACTTCACAGGTCCTGTGTGGGCGTGGCCAGTGGAAAGGATTCGCCTCATCGATTGATTGAAAGGATAAATAAGGATTTTGGACGGCTTTGTGGCGTTGTGCTATTAAATTGTTTTCCAAGCGAGAAACGTTTCTATTCTCTTATATAATCTTAATTATACTGCTGAATCCTTAGAAGCAGCAAGAGGATTATTTTTCATATTTTCATTAGTATATATACAGTTAGTTGAAAATATTGAGGAAAAGTTTATTAACAACTGCTTCGAATTTGATTTTTAATGAACATAAATCGGCTTACAATTCATAGTGTAACATGCAAAATTATTTTTAAAGGTGAAATAATCTTAGATAGTGAAACGTTAAGTCCTTAAAAGCCCCAAGGGAATTATAGTTTTGTAAAAAAAACATTCAGGAATATCCTATACTGAAATTTCTTCAATTCTATCCCTGAATTTTCATTTATAAAATTGTCTTTCCATAAACTTAAGTATACTTGAAATTTTAATCCCCAAATATCTCAAAAAGAACCATAGGCAATTGTCAATGCTCACACGTTTCCGATTAGTTTACAATTATTTGAGTCTTTCTATTTATTTTATTTAGTTTTTTTCTTTTTTTGCGGTCTAGCTGCGATAAGTTTATGGTGTGTGTCCTATAAATCACAATCAAAGTCATGTTAACAAGTTATTTGTGTTCGTTGCTTCTTTCGCAGTCGCTGCTTTTCGTTTTTTACAGCTCTTATCTGCTTATCAGTTTATTTGGAGAGCAGCCCAAGAAAAAAAGGAACAACGCGGAAAATACTCATAGTACTCATAATGATAGTAATAACATGCACATCCACTGGCTATCGCATATGGGCCGAAAAGCTGGGGGCGATAACTCTTACTGGATTAGCTTTCGTGCGGCATTATCTCTTCTATAATTCATTTCCAGTTTGGCTTTGGATTCCATTTGTTTTTCTTGTCGCCACACTCTGAACACCATGTTATTTCACAGAACACCATATTCTGTTTGCCTCTCGATGATTTCTTAAAATATTTTCTTGCCCCATCACAAATTTTTAAAGTATTTTGCAGGGTAAAATAATTGCTTTGTTGGTTAATTTCATAAAATATTAATATCTGTTACTTATTTGCCCTAATATTTGACCAGTCTAAATGCTATAAATTCTGTACTTTTAATAGAGCATTATTATTCTGTTGGCAATTTGTTGAGACTTCTTTTAAACGCAAAAAATATTTATTTTATTTGCCATTGCTGGCTTCTTTTTTCCACAGGATAAAGTTTCAACCGACCAACTTCAACCTAATTAATTATTATCCCAACTTTGTTCAACTTTGCAATATGCATGGCATAAACATATATATTTATTCATATATATATTCGCATATATCCAGTGTGGCTGACCATAAGCAAAGTTGGCCCACAGTCTGTGGGAGGATATAACTTTTGGCATTCTACTACAGGCTCGGGCTTATGTATGTCGAGAGCTAATCAAAACCTCGTTCAAAATTCATACCCAACAGGTAGCAGGAAATATACCTTGTAGGTTAAGTGAAAGCCATATCAAAATCCACCTGGCAGAGAAAAATGGGGAAGGTTGACTAAATTTGTCCAGAAAACAAAGGGAATTTAAAATGGGCAAAGGGGAAAATTGGCTTTTTTCCTGTCAGTTGAAAATTTGGGGCAAAAGTTTATGCAAAACAGGGGATGCCATTAAAATACTTTTAAAGATTTTTAGCCCAGACCTTTTTTGCAAAACAAAATAAATCGAAAACAATGTACTTATATTGTAATAATTAAATAGAACAAGCCACTTAAATGGTTTGTTTTGAATAATATCAGTTAACAGTTAACAGTTTAAACAGGCTGGCAAACACTTGAAGTGATGTCCCTATTGAAGGGCATCCTTTGAATATTGTTTTTCAGCTCACATAAATACTAATTAAACAAAAAAATTATAGTAAAACTCTGAAAATATCCCCAAAGACAGCTAGCTTTAAGTAGAAACCTTGTTAACTCGATTCCTCTGAATACATTATTGGAATTGTGGTGAGTTTATCAGAATTTCTGACCATAGTTATGCGTATTATTGCCATATTGCCATCATCATTAGATTTTCGGTTGGGCAAATGCATCATATGGATTTTGTGATGCAAGGGAATTTTAAGGGTGGGGAAACCCTGAAATTCTGAGGCTATACTTGGATTTAATTTTGGTTGCGAATGGCGCTGCACGAATGCAAATTGTTTTGGCCACAAAATCAGAGCACAATTGGTCAAGTGTGCGTTTCCCAGTGCGACAGCTGTGGCCCATTTACAAGCTCCCAGGATTGATTATTAATTTCGACCGACAACTGCACAATTTTTGGTCCGATTTCCTCCCCAACGCCATGATTAGACCATCTGACTATCCAATTCAACCGCCCAGAAACAGAAAGAGTCCATTATCGAAGACCCTTTGATTAGAATCCGGTCGGTCTTCGGTGCCTAAAAGCCAAAAAAATTCAAGTCCGAAAGAAAATTCCAAAATTCACTTTAATTAACATGTGTGTCGCAATGCCTTTCTACACCTGGTTGCCTCAAAAATTGATTAAAAACCAAATAGAAAAAATGTGTATGCAAATTAAATAAACAGAACGCGCTGAACAGTAATTCATTATTGTTGTTAATGAAAAAAGTATTTTTTAATATATGATATAATTTGTATGCTTCTAAATAGATATTAAATTCCATGATTTCAACATCAATTTAAATGGCATTTAATATAGTTTGCTATTTATATTAAACAGTTATTAATTGGGGTAAAATATGACATGTTTCATAAAACAGCTTTGCCTTATTTTTTTTGCGTGTTCAATAAGGAAATGCAATATTTTTTCAATTTACGCCGCATTTTCCGTTGTTATTTTTTTAAATCGGGCCAAAGTCTCGTGACATAACCTGCAATCCCCACTTTTCGCTCTCCTATTTTTTTGCGCGACCCAAAAAATGGGAAAATACAAAAATGGAGAGCCGAATGGGGGCGAGGAAAACTGAGGCCCAGCAGCTGGAAAATCGAAAATCGATGGCTCAAGTGCAAAGCGAATCGCCGAGAAGGGGGGGGTGTGTGCGGGGGAGGGGTAAAAAAATCAAAAAAATTCACGTTAAGAAATCGATGGTGAAGATACCGAGTGTTGGGTGTAAAAGTCGTCGTTGAATAGCAGCTGGGAAATCAAACAATCGAATTCAATTATTTCGTTAATTCGAGCAGATAACAGGTCGTATGCGCAATGTCAGCTAGCAATCAAAGTGGAAAACACTCGATAATCATTTGATGGATGGCCACTTTTTGTGGAAAATCTCTTTTATGCACATTCAAGATATTTATTGAACAAATTATTCCTGATTTCAATTATTTATTTTATTGTTTTATTTGATTTTTTTGTTCAAGGCAAACGAAAAGTTATTTTTAAATATAAATGGTCCATAAACGGTGGCAAGAATTTTTCATTAATGACTGTTTATGTTTGGTTAAACTCAAAAGATGAAAGACTTAATTGTTTATGGATGTTTATGTGAATGTTAATGTCTGCAAGAGGTCAACAAAATGGAAAAAAGCGTAATTATAGAAATAAAGCTAATCAAGAACAGTGATATTTCGAAATTCAATTGGTTTCGACAAGTTATATTTCATAATTTCTTGCCAAAGATTGAACATATTTTTATGTAGCTTACAAAGTCCAAATGGATTATTTCCCTTAACACCATGACTTTCGGATTTGGTAATTGTATTTCGGTATTTGACATTGCCAAAACCATCCATCATGCTGCTACAATTTCCTTGCTAAATCGGAAAATTCCCCAGTTGACACAAATTGCGGGCGTTAATTTTCACCATTAGCCAGGGTCAAAACGGAAACGATGTCCGACAGTTGTCAACTTCGATTTGTCCTTGATTTTCCATGCAAATTTCCCACAATCGATAACGGTGCTATAATCAATATGGCACACAGCCTGTTGTCTTGGCCAACGGAAAAACAAAAAAAAAAAGGTAAAGAGAAATAAAAAGAACATGGAAAATAAATGTCAATGATTGATTGAACTTGTAGCCAAGTGGCTCTTATCAACGCATTCATATTGCTATTTAATTACAAAACTTTTCAACTGATTTGAGGTTAGTAGACAGGGCCTTTGCCGTGTGAGTTCTGTGGTCTGGCGAATATAATGTGTACAGAAATGCGGAGATATAATGAAATTCCCCTGGTATTTTTGATAATCTCAGATAAATTAAGGGCCAGGGAGAAAGGGGCGTTAAAGCCAAGGCGAGCTCGGAAATAAGTGCAAATTGAAATATTACGTATACGCACAACTAAACTTACACACAGAGCGTGGTTGGAAAGTTTCTTTAAGGTACAAGAATACTCTTTTTAAACTCCAAACAATAAAAATATTTCTTTATAATTTTCTTAAATGAACTCCCTCTTCTCATTTTTATCTGTACCATTTATTTGAATTTTTAAGGCAGTATATATCTTAATATCTATAAATTAGGTTTTCTGAGTTAAGTTGTTCATTAATTTAAATTAAGCATCTTCCTCTGCCCCGAAAAACCCTATTAAAATGTAACCCCAAATCGGGTTCCCAGGGTCCATAAACCCAGGAATAAAAGCTTAGCACTCTGTGGAGGGTATTTTAAGTCGCCCCAGTCAAGTTGACAAAGATTATGTGACAATAAGCTTAGATAATTCATTTGCTACGAGGGGCACATAAAGCAGCCTCACCAACACACACACACACACGACGAAATCAAGGGGAAAAGCGGAGAAATGCGGAGAAAGGGGGTGGAAAATGGGCACTGAACAGAAGCAGCTGTCAATTGTGTAAATATTTTGTGGCAAAAGTACAAATAGAAATGCTGTCGATAAATCGAAGCACATGATTAACCTTGCATCAACAGCTGCGACTTGTGTGTTCCTGTGTGTGTGTTTCAATGTAAAACTGGGGAGAAAGTGGAGAAAGGGGGTGCTACTTAGGGGGGCTGTCAATTACATTTCAATCATTTGAAGTTCGTGCCGCATGGGAATGGGTGCAAATGAACCATCGAAATGGAGAGTGTCTCATCAGCAAAATAGCCCAAGAAGGAATACAGGAATGAGTATCTAGATGATGAGAAAGTGATATAACAGATAAGTTATGAGTAGGAAATGAGTAGCTAATGAGTAAGTCGTGAATTAATAAAAATGAAAGAGAACATAAGCAGTATCTGAGTAGCTGAAGTGGTTTTATACAGCAAAATATCCTAAGAACGAGTTAGTCTAGATGATGTGAAAGTAATATAACAGATAAGTTATGAGTAGGTAATGAGTAGCTAATGAGTATGTCGTGAGTTAAGAAATATGAAAGAGAACATAAGAAGTACATTTTCTGGGTAATGAGTGTATAGATGATGAGAGAGTGATAAAACAGATAAGTTATATAAGTTAGTAAGTAGGTAATGAGTAGCTAATGAGTAAGTATGACTAGCTAGAGTGGATATTTAATAAAGATATCCACAAAAACAATTTAGAAAATGAGTTGCTCTTCAGTAGTCAGAAAACAGATAATATGTGAGTAGTGGGTAGATAAAAATGAGAGATATTTGGTAGTTAATAATTAGCTAGAGTGAATACTTAAATGAAATACCCAATAAAAAAGATTAGGATTATTAAAACAGATTTTTCAATTAGTAAAAAAAAATATTATAGACTAAATCAAATTGCAAATATGGATAATTAATATCTTAGCAAGCATTTTGGTTGCCAAGCAATCATTTTGTCCCTTATTTCGCTGAGCCACTCATTTGGAAAGCATTTTCATCCAACTGCAAATAAATGAATAGCTCGCTGGTATATTTGCCTTGCAAATGTGACTCATAAAAGTCAAGAAATGCACGAATCGAACACTTCCATTTTTTTCCATTTAAATGTAAATTGGAGACACATGTGCTGCCATTTGGGGTCATAGCTTTTCTTTTTCTTTCCCCTTTTCCTCATTTTTTGACAATTTTCTTCTGTGGCTTTCGCCGCAAACATTGGTTTGCATCAAATTTGTCTTAATTTGCCAATCAGCTCGAACGGCTATTCGTTCTTTAAGCGAGTCGAATTCATATCCTTCAAAAAGTTGCACACTCAAGCTGATAAGTGTGTCGCCTGATGCTCTGGTAAATCTATATCTATAGCTATATGGCGAGAAATCTAATCGATCTAGTAGTCAAGATTTTTATGGGTTCTTTCTTCCAAAGGGGTAAACAAATTCCAATGGACTTCCCAGTCGCCATGTCGCCAGGGAATAGTTATACGTCAATCAGTTTTTGATCGAACTACAGTGGACACCCGGCTATGTCACACGGTCGCATAAACTTCTGTGTTATCTACTGTGAATTGTATAATACTCTTTTTATTGTTTTTTTTTTGGGGGCTTCTAGAGCTCTTGTCCCCGGAATACCTACTTCAGGCCTTAAGTCGTCGGGTCTCTATCGCATTTGGGGCTTATCTTATCGACTGGCCAGCGACCACCCCCATCCATCCACCTATCCACCGATCCATTATGAAACATTTCGCATTTCTGTTTCGTGATTAATTTTGAATAAAATAGCCGCTGCAAAGTAATGGTGGATTTAACAATAAGCCACGCCATTGAGTGAGATATTGAAATAAGCGATTCGAAACACACTTGGCGTGAAATGTTTTGATCTAAAATGTATCTTGCTTTTTTAAATAACGTTTTTTTAATGAATGTTTTAAGGAATACAACAAATTTAAAAGCTCTGCCTTAAATAATAGATTAGTAAAAAAGAAAACATTTAATTAGCTTTAAGATAAATTTTAATAAGGATTAAACACATAATATTTCAAAAAGTGCATCGATTTATTTATTCTTATAGTAAAATAAAAGTTAATATATTAACCACAGTATATTTAACTTATTCTTGATAGAAGTATTTAATGGAAAAGGTCTAAGGGATAGCAATGCAAGCTGCTAAAGAAATTAAATAAATTACTGTGGTAACAAAACACAAAAGAATCTTGACTAATCTTTATGATTTAAAACACCCCTGGTGTTCTTGATAAAAATATTTAATGGAAAACGTCTGAAGGAAAAATGAAATCACCTGTTAAGTTAAACAAAAATTGGATTTATAAAATTAAACATATATTACTTTTATAAAAACAAAAAAAAGATCCCTATGATTGGAAATATTTTTGGCAGGCACTGTGTGCTGCACCCATCGACCTCTTCATCTTCATTATCGAATGACAGACATTGCTGCAGATGCATTTTCCAGATAGGCCTTCGGTGAGGGGCGTTTTTCCGGGGGGCGTGGCTGCGTTGTGCCACGGATCAAGTGCCCCTCATCGAGTGCCATTCTTGGGTGTGAGTGGATCCGTTCGAATGAGCAGCATAGTAAATATACTGCAATTAAAGTCCCACAGACTGTTGAGCGTTAATATTGATGAACTGGTAAATGGCATAAACGCTTAATTGAACTGTAAAAGATAAAGGAATTTTACGGATGCCGAATATTAAGGAAATTTAACAAACATTTATTACAACCTTTGCCGTTTGATTGCTTCTCTGAGACTCGGCAATAAATACTCATGAAATTAACCATTAATAATGGTTGAAGTTAAGCGGTCAAAATAATAGCAGGTTTCAGACAAATTGATTGGATATCATTTGCTCTCGACTTAGCAACCGATTTACGCATATTTATTCAATGAATTTATCCTATTATTTATGGCTTCCATTTCTTTGAGCTCTAAATATTTTTGAGCTTGTAAAATATATGTATTCATATAAGTTTACAGGCTATGTGATACATTTTATAAGGATATATTAATTAAGGACATCAACAATTACTGGCAAATGGTTGACGCTGACCATTAGTAATACAAACTGCTCTTTAACACCCCAATAACTCATCCATTCGATCAGCCCATTACATTTCCAGGAACCCTTTTAGGCCATGTAAAATCCCGAGCAAATATTGCATAACATTTGCTGCAATTAATTATAAATAATTGGGGACTAGTATCCAATTAATTTCTGAGCTTCTGTGAAAATTCGCAGCTGAATCTAATCCAGTGAAATGCATCCACTATTTGCCATTCTACTCTCGAGGAAATAAATAAATAAAAGCACGCTCAACAAGTTTGGGCTAGTGTTTGCTTTGTATAAAACTTGCCGCCTTTCCAGTGAATCAAAACGAGCAACCCTACAGAGTCAAACCGTATTCAAATACGCATTGAATTCCGTGAAAATTATGGCCAAAATCCAACGGAGCTTGCCAAAAACAATGCCCCACAGGCATTCATACAGCTGTGTTAAAAATAATATGGCTTCAACAGAAAAAGATAATATTTTTTTTATTATCTGGAAAACAATGTACACAAAATAAATGCGGATATGTGGCTAACAATGTAATATCACATTGCCAGAAAACCATACTTTATTATTTTATTTTTGGTCTTCATTAAAATATCTTGTTTCTAGAGGGTATTTTTTAGAAACCCAAAAAATTTGACTATTATTTTGAGCACAGTTGTATGTTTTTGCACAGCATTTGAACCGCAAATCGAATCAAATTCAATCGACTGCAAAATAATATGCGTTTCAAGGGGGAATAAATGTATAATACATGTATCTGGGGTTTTTTTCCGGGGAACCAAAAGTATGCAGCAATGAGGCAAGATTGTTTTTCGTATAAAATATTAATTAAATAATTCCTGGTTACCTTTTGAGAGCGGTGGGTTCTGTTTTTCCTGTAGATCCTGCGGTGGTTTATTGTGTTATTTTTTTTTTGGGTTTTTTCCGGGAGACTGGGCTGTAAGCCCACCGACCTGACTTACGGCACAATTTGTTTTAATTGCTTTTTAGCCTTAGCTTTTTTCTTCCGCTTCTCTTGAATTTTCCCGGCGTTTTATGTATTTATCTCTGCTGCTGTGGAAATTAACGCGCAATGCAAACAAAAGGCAAATTCAACATTTTCAATATATATTTTACACCTTTGTGACTTTTCGTGTTTTTGCGTGCTGTTTTTTTTTTGGTGAAAAACAGTTTTGTCTTGTCCGCCGTTTGGCTTTTGGTTTATTTTTAACGTTCCGTTCGTTTCAGGGCCCCAAAACACAAAAAAAATAAAAAAAATACGGGAGCGGGCAGAAGGAGCGGCATATTCATCCACTCGACTGCTCAGTTTTATAAATAAGTTCTGTGTTTTCGGCTCTTGTATGCCGCTATACTGTTGCCACCGAAATGAATTTTAAGCCCAGCTAACATGATGATTATGTGACCCCCATCCATCCATCCATCCATCCGTCCTAAGATAATGTATCTGCAAGATCCGAGTTCCCAGAGACCAGATATTGTATTTCCGCATCTTTGGTGCACCAGAGAATGCGTTAATTATTTCAAACGAGCACTTAGACAACAGACCCACAAGCAATTCAATTTTGATGAATTCCTTTGTCTGTTTCTGCCGTTTTTTTCGGTTTTCATTTTGGCTTGGGGCACCTAGGCTTTTTCACTGGATTAGCATAGAACTTTACATTTCAAAATTCTTTTGGCGACTTAAGGGATGAAGACCTCCATTAAATTTAATTTTAGCAACTGGCAGAATTTTTTCAAAAATGTTTACCCTACATTTCAATCTCTACCATATGCAAATTTGGTACTATTCGTTTTATAAATTAAACTCATCGGAAATGTTATTACATTTTTTGATCTATTGGGGTGATTTAATTTTGTTATTTTTTTAAATTCATTAATGTCAGTCCCATTTAAAAAAAATGATTCCCAATTTTATTTTAAATATTTTTTTTAAACTATTTTCGACTTAAATAGAAATTTATAAAATCAGATTTTAATATCTTAACAAATATTTTTTCCAGTTTTTCTTTATCCTTATGCTTAAATTGTTCATCGGAAAAAAATACCCAAAATCTGCCAAAAAAGGAAGGACCCTTACTTCGTTCAATTGAAGGTGCCACATTTAGTTTGCTCAGTTTCTTCGTCTCGGGGAAGAAAGACACATTTTTAAATTGTTTTGCCCAGCCGTACAAAAGTTCGACAAAATGTGTTAATTTTCGTGGCCTATTGTGCGGCATTGTTGTTGCCATCGGGGGCTTTCTATATGGGCGACGTCTAATAATTTTGATTGCTGCCAGAAATTCTTAGACAGACGGCCGCATTTCGCATTTCGTTTGGCTGACTAAGTGAGGGCAAAGTAAGTGAAAAATAATAAAAACCAAAAAAAAAAAACAAAAATAATAAAGTACACATACAAGTATGAGCGAAACCAGAAACAGAAGCCCCCAGAAGTGCTCGACTCAGTGACTATGTCTTGCACCCCCCTTTCTGATTTCACCCACCCTGGTATCCGGGTCTAAATTCGACACATTTTTATAGAGTTTATGCGTTTATTACGCTAATTGTTGTTTCTGCTTGCGGACGATAGCAAGTGATATGAAATCTTTGACTAGCTTTTTTTTGATTCTTTTGTTTGCTTTATAGCAATTATGATTTGTTTTTGACTCATCGAAACTTTTGCTCGAAGTTTATTGGGATCAAGAAACCCGCTGAAGTTGAACTGTCTTTTGCTGGAGGTCTCTATAAGTTTACATGCAAACTTTACTAGATAAAACATCTGAAGAATAAATGGTTGGACAACTTAAAATCACTGCAAGCATTGATAATTGCATTTTATGCTAGGGACAGCATTGTATGACAAAGATTATATACATGTTAAGAATTTTAATATTACGAGTGCTTTGAAGATAAGGTTAGACTTAGCTTTAAAATTAAATCATATTATAATGATTCATCAAAAAACAATTTATAAAGTATTTAAGCAAAGTGATCTTGAATTTTTCTGGATTTTTTGAGGCCAGGCTTTGTATCTATATGTTGAGCAATCCTTGAATTCCATTTTCCTTCACTTCATTTCCCAATATATGCTCTTCCATACCCTTTGATCTTGAATTCTCCCTTGGGAAAGCCGCCTTTAGAGCTTTTCCTCAATTTAGCGTCATTAATCACCTGGCACTTTATTTTATTTTAAACCAACAATGCTTGTGCCCCTTCGATTAATCAGCGAATCGCTTATAGAAAACCAATGATAACAATCTATAAAAGTGATTAATATTTTTTTATTTCCATAGGTGCTATTTATGGCATTTTGTCATTTGGCTATTCTTGATCTGGCTTTGACAAACTCGACGCCCCCGTATTTCGTTTTTTTTAATTATTTACCAGTACCACCTTTTAAGGTCTTATGAGGGGCCCTGCAACAAGTTTTCTGATTTAGTTTTAGACCGGGTCTCGAGAGTTCCTACGCCGATCACTTCACTTCACTTAACAGTTGTGCACTTTGATTTGCTTTTTTTTTTTGTATTTATTTTTGTGATTTATTTTTATTTTTAAAAAATATGTTCCCAGTACTTGGGGTGCGCACACACTAGTTACACTTGGAAAAAAAAGTTGCGTTAGGAATGGGGAAACGCACTTGGGGCACACGTGCTGATGTTGCTGTTGTGATGTTGCCGTTGCCGCTGTGCTGTTGCTGTTGCCGCTGTGCTGTTGCTGCTGCTCAGAGGTCTGATTTGCAACTGGCAACTGGCAACTGGCAACGGGCGATGCGATAAGCCGCTTCCGACTGCCAATCGGTGGTCGCCTCGTCTGCGACCCGAACCACCGCCCTCTAACCGCCGCACCACCGCACCACCGGCGGTGGGTGGTTCGATTCGAACATGTTGCGCGCCGGGAAACATAACCGATCCGGTGGCCAAAAATTGGCAGGCAATGTTCAAAGGCAATCAAACAGATAAACCAAATCGAAGGGCTAACGCCACAGTGGGTTCAGAACCTATCACATTTTGTTTTCAACTTGGAAGTAGGAAATGGTATTTCCAGAACAAACGGTAGTTCTTACGAAATTTCATGAAAACATCCACATTTTATTAAACCAATAAGAAAATATTGCTTAATTGAATTTAATATATATTTCTAAAACTTCTTAAAAATGATCAAATTTAATTTAGCCATCAAATGTTCATCAATAAATTGAACATGCTAAATTTGTGGCATTTCTTAAGCAAAACAAGAATTTGTGTTGGTAAAAAAATTGTATAAGCTCCTTAAATGTTAAAATATTTTAAAAATAAAGTATATTTGTACATTAAAATTTCACAACCAATGAAGTTAAGTTATTTGATGTGTAAGTTGAAGTTATTAAAGAGTTTTCACGTTAAGCGTGTCTATTATTTTTTTTTATACAGAAACATAAATAAAACAAAAATTTTTTCTTAAAAAATGTTCAGAAGTCTAGTTCTACAAGTTACCGCTTAAACCATTTTCAGCAATATTTTTAAAGATAATAATAGAATAAATTTTTTAAATTTGTTATTACTTATATCTGAAATATTAATTTTTTAATCATTTTTTTTACACTTTTCAGTGGCTTTCGGGACACTGTGCAGGCGCAAATAGCCCGGGACCGAGCCAACATGTTCTCGGCTGGTTGGCGATGAACTGGGCTAACATGTTGGCCAGCTGGGCCTTAAAGTTCCTCGGAAAAGTCGAAAAACAAAGGCTAGAAATACGGCTGAAACTGCAGTTGGAACTGCAAATTGTGAGGGAACTTTCGTGATGAAGGAGAAATGCTTTCTGCTTTTCTTGGTAGGACATTCCCCACGCACATCGGCAGACAACAATGGGCCCCACTTCGGCTTGTTTCATTTGGCGAGCTGGGCAACGCTGCGTATGATTAACGAAATTAGCAAACATTTATCAGTTACTGCAGGGAATCCAGAGAGCACTAACACTCGCAAGCCTGCCAGAAATGGAAAGTTCGCTTGTCACAACTTATGGCCCACTTCCGCCTTCAGTTTTCCCCTGCAGCACCCCGCTTTTCCGCTTTTCCACCTTTCCATCTTTCCACCTTCCATTATGCAGTTAAAGTTTCTAAGTCAATTTCGTTTCAGCATTCGAAATTGTTTGCCTCCTTTGTTGGCTCTCGTACTTTTCATTTCTTTTATTTCCATTTCAATTCGGTTTGTGCAAGTGTTTCGCTTTGTTTAATGGCAATTAACTTGGCCAGTTGGGCAAAGTTTCGTAATGAACTTAAGTTAACTCGCGCGATTATGCAAGATTGTATTTAACGTTAAAAAATAATATTATTCATTATTTATTTAATGGCAAAAATCCATAAACAGAAAACCACTTTTCATTTTTTCCGAACTATATTTGTAAGTGATGTGCGAGCCCCATCGAAATAAATGTGTTTTTGGGTAGAATTATAAGATCTTGTTAAACTGTAATAATATCATACAAACATTGATAAAAGAGCAGTGAAAAAATCATCTGCTTATTGAAGTTAAACATCAAAATGTTTAAACTCTTTGTTGGCATTGAAAGCAAACAATCATCCAAAATGCCACATATTTTTACTAAATATTGCAGTACATATGTTATTTATATGCATAACTTGTCTGATTCCCCTCATCTTTATCGACTGCAGTCGCACTCCATTTGATTGGCTTTGTTATGTTTCAAACGAAATGGGAATATTTATTCTTCGAGGCATTTTTTTGCATTGCTGCCACTGCAAAAATGAACATGTTCCTTGATATAATTGCTTTCATTTCATACATATTTATATATTCAGGTTATATGTACCACCACTTCATAGTTAGCATAAGTAAAAGCGGCGGATGGCGATAGAAAATGCCAGTTAAATTGATTGAACATGTCGAGAAAGGACCTTTAACCCCATTTCGCCCATTTGCCGGCATTATCCCTTGCCGCCCTCAATTATTGACGGTCTGACAATTCTGCGGTGCATCTGGGACATGTAGGAAAAAATAGAGAAAAGGGCTGGAAAAATGTAGAGCAGAGTTACCGGTTCCCTAATGAACACTGGTCAGAACTCATTAGGAATGAACTTATTTTTCCACAAAATTTGTTTCCCCTTTTCTCCTTTTTTCGGACATTTAAGCACCTTTGATTTGATCATGAAATATTCAAGAACACACTTTAAAAGCCATAAACATGTATTTCTATTTGCACAATTTGGGTTTTGTGTTTGCCTTTACTAAAAATGATTTCAATAAAAATATCTATAAGATCTAGTAATAAAAGAAAATTGTGCAATACTGTAAATTACACTATTATTTTCATCACTAGACTTGAAAGGTATTTTTAAAAAAATATTATAAGTATAAGGCGTATTTTAAATCAGAATCAGAAGATTAAAAAGGGAATCAATTAATAAGCTCTTAATATGTATGAACAATTTGCAAAACACAATGTATGTATAAACTTTTTAATGCTTAATTATCTTTTTATAATATTTTTAACATGAAGAATGATTTATTTATTTATGAAGTATATTGGACGTTATACAAATCGAGTATTCTTTTTAGTGGTTACCTGAAATTTATAAACAAAATACCAGCACTTCAAAATCCAATATATTTCTGTTTACCCATGTGTTGCAACTATTTACTATTTTCACTACTTACGATTCATACACCGCGTGGCGGTTATTAAAATAATGTCAAAACAGGGAAGAGACTCACCTGAAAAGAAAGAAAAGAAAATAATGGTTATTAATTCAATTGGCGGGGATAAAGCGCAGTCAAGTATTTCCCAGAAATTCAAATGGAATATGAAAAATATTTGCTCGACTTCCAGACTTCATTACGTATGTAAAGTGAGGACAAACAAATAACAATTGCAAATAATTGAGTCATGAATGCGAATATATGTGGCTGACTTGCACCTGCATATTTTGATTGAACCTTTTTAAGCAGAATAATTTAGAAAAAGAATCATGCTAAATGTATTTGTAAATAACACTTTGGCAATTCTAAAAATTATTTATAAATTTAAGACCTTAAAAAAGGACATATGCGTTTTATGACCTCAACCGAATTTTTCCCCTGCTAAAAATACTGAGCTTCCATTAACCAAGAGCAACTACCACATCCGGCTTTTAACGCAACGCAAAAGAGGTTTCATAAGAAATCTTACCCAATTAATTCAGAGTGCAAGCTTACTGCGTTAAGTTCAGCTTCATCTTGAATTCTGAATAATTGTTATTCAGATTAAGATTCACCAAAAGTAACTGCAATTTCCGGCTGTTAACATAAGCCAAAGTAGTTAAAGTTTCCCTGTTTATTCAGAATGCGGCTCACTGTGTGAAGTTAAGTTTGAACTTGAGTCAAGTAAGATTATTCCTGGAAGGAGACCTTTGAGTTATTCCCCATCTCCGACCACAATATCCTGTTCTAGCCAACTTGGCAGCTGACAACCGCAGAGCTGACTGTCCACTCAAAAAGTGAGCACAAACGGAGTAAAATATCCCACACATCCTGTGGGTAACCTTTGCTCGAGACCGCGTGGGGAATATGTTCAGCAGTGGCCACAATTCTAGCAATGGGTTATGAATAATGATGATATGTGCAATCACTTTTGAAAAATGTTAAAAAATTAAATATTTAAAGCTATAAAGCACAGGTACAACAATATATATATAGCCGAAGTTATAAATTAAATAAATATTATTTATTAAATAAAGAACTTGAATTATTTTTAAAATAATTATAAAAATAATCTGGCTTCTATTAATGTTCTACAAGCATTCTCCTAAAAACAAGGCATTTATCCTTTTTTTCAGATGTGAAAACGTTTGGTATAGTCGGTATCATTCGGTGAGATAATAATAACCTTTTAAGATTAGAAAAACATTTCTGTTTTTCTTTTAAAGTAGGAACGTTTTGTGTGACCTTTGATATGTAATTTGTTGACATCTTTGTGTAGAAACCCTGTTCATTGGCAGAAAATGTAGATACATGTTTAAAACAATATGTATTTTTAAAACCTTGAAAGATTTTTAAATGTTTTAGAAGATGAATGTAGCAGTTCACTATTATTTTGAACACAGCTGTGTTCCGTTTCCCGGCCAGATTCTATTTTCCTGACAGGCTGCGTGGTCGAAGGTCAAGAAAGTGGCCTCCGGCTCCTTTTAGATGTCTTGCTGCAACCAACGATGTCAAGTGCAGCGATTGCGTGACCTTGAATCAAAGGTAAATGTCAGGGAAAACTTCCTTTCGATTCTCGGGAATCGCTGCGGGATCGCAGTTTTTGTTTTACCATTTGATTGGGAGCTTTAAAGCCCCATGGGCTTATGCTGGGTGGAAATGTTGGCTAAAACAGTCTTGTTGGTAAAATATCTAGCCCATGGTGAAAGCTTATTTTTGGTGAAAGTTGGCTTTTTATAATGGTGAAAATATTTATACAATTTTTTCGCCAACCTTTGAAAAGCTTTTCACATTGCTTTTATATCTAAGCTTTATAAAAATTTAAAAGCTGTCACATGGCGTATACTTAACGTGTACAGCGAATTAAATTTTCGCGGGCTATATTGTAATCGAATTTAATTGGTAAAAATATTTTGAAAAGGATATTATTATTTTGAGACTATTTACAAATTATATGAAGTACTTTACTTATTTAAAATCTTATTATGTTACTATTTTATTAAAATATTTTTGGGAAAGCCTTAGATCCTTATTTATGACAAACCCTTACGATTTGGAAAGTGTATCTTGAAACGTTGATTATATATTTTTCAATTATTTTAAAACTCAAAATATTCCTAAGGGTCGTTAGCTTTTTGTTTATTAATAATACTTAATAAACACATATGTTTTATAATGTCCATAATACTTTGATATATATGCATTTCGTTTATAAAGAAAGGCGGTAAAGAAAACGGTTTGGTTTAAAAAGTCAGCTGTATACATAAAATGTTTGAGAATGAAAATAAAACTGGTTTGAACTTTACGGAAATTAAAAAAAATGTATTTCTTTTTTATTTTTCATTAATTTAATTAAACTTTAAAAATAATAACAAGGACAACAGTTATTAGCTTTGTCTCTTCCTAAATGAGTTTTCTGGAAAACAAAATGATACACATAACATACCGCAAAAAACATAAACTTATTTGTAAGGAGTCAACTAAAATTTTCAAGACTCTCAAGAAAATGACTCAACTTTGTATTGCCAAAAAATGAAACAATATTTAAGGCCCGTTCGTGTATTGATTAATTGTAGGTTATTTTGGGACGACCTGGCTTCTCCTAGCCCGTCCCATAGTTATAAATAATAATAACCGAACACCCAACCGCCCACATTTAGCTGAAGTTCAATGACTAGCAATAACGGAGCTCCACTCAGGCGTGAATTATGGTGAGGGAACCCATCCCCATCCCCATACCCATCCCCATTTCCATTCTCAATCCCAATACCCAATCCTGAACCCTTAATGTCACAAAAGAGTTGGATAATGCATGCTTGAGGGGTTACGGGGCCATTGTGGGTTAAAGGGCCAAGGGGTTGTGCGCGCAACAGTTGATTGCCATCGGGGAAGATTATGTAAATCAAATTGTCCAAGAAGAATTTGCCATCAAATGGCGCACACAATTATGGATGCAATTAAGCTGGGCCAAATGTATGCACATTTATGCAATTGGGCTCTCTTGGCCCAACGCCAAGTCAATATTTATTTTCTAATCAGTGCTTCCTAATTGACATAATTCGCACAGAAAAACACCGATTTCAAAATTATAGAAAGTACAGCGATCAATAAAAGGGATTCCTGCCTTCATATCATCTATTATGACTAAATGAAAATACTTAAACAGGTTTTTACAAAAATATCAAAAACATATTTCAAATCGCTTTGTGGATCATACAATAAAGACCACTTTTTTTTTTAACTTTATGAACATTTTTTTCATATTTGTTTTTAATGTATGGCACTTTAAAACGTACCACTTTTGTTAAAATTTTCTTTTGAATTCGCATAAAATGATTGAGTACGAGTCACCTCAAGGCTTTTCCTGTGATAAATTATTACACCACTTTCCACTCACTTGTACACAGACAAAATGCACTCACGCATCTGCATGGACAGGCCTGTACACTCGAAGAAATCGATTTAGGTATCCAAAAACGCTTACAAAGTTTTTCAAGAAAATAATAAATATTAAAGGCGTTTAAATGGAATTTTTGTAGCCCTAAAACCCTTTTTCATAGTGCACAATTCATAAAAATGGGTACTTAATGGGAAGATCATTAAGGTACATTTTTAAGACAACTTTTTTTTAAAGTGTAAGTTTTTCTTGATAATTTTTCAAATGATGAATAGAGTTTGATCTTTTAAAATGGTCACTCTCTTTTTGTCTTGACAACTTCAAAATGTTTTTAAGCATAAAAAAAACGTCAAGGATATTTTTAAAACCGTATTCTATTGATTTAACTGAGGAGGGAAATTTGCGTCGTGTACCGTTGAATGCATTGTCAGCAAGTTCATTTCCGCTGTGGCCACACAAAATGGCGTGCAAAATGCAAAAACAATGGACGCGAAAGAGAGGGCCTGTGTCCGCGGGAAAGAGAGGGCGCCAAGTGCTCTCGTTGATGGGCAACATTAACGCACGCGATGTGGATGTGAATGTGGATGTGAATGTGGATGTGAATGTGGATGTGGATGTGAATGTGGATGTGAATGTGGATGTGAATGTGGATGTGAATGTGGTTCCATGGGATCTGTGGGCTTGTCAGCATTCAGGGACTTTGGACAGCGACAATTGCATGTGTAATTTGTGTTTAGTGGGCTGGAAATAAAGTACCTGGCCACGCCCCCCTCCCCCCAAATGGGTCGAACAAAAGAATTTCAGGTGAAACTCTGCATTCTGGAGCAGCAATGGCGAGCTATTCGCACAATAAAGCAGACAATATAGGGCTCACCACCGGATTTCGGCCACTGAACGCACGGCGTTTCGATTAAAGGTACTGTTTTAATATTCACCTTTGTTCTGATATCATTTTAGTTGGCCAGGTTACCAAAATACATTACTTTCACAGACTAAAACTTAATATGAAATCACTTATAAACGCGCCTAAAAGTATGCAACAATATATTTTCAGCTGGAATTCCCATTCAATTGGAGGGAACATGTAATTTTTTACTACATACTTTTAGACACCTTTATAAGAGATCTTAAAGATTTTACATAACCATAGCAAACAAAAGAAAGTTTTTTAAGACAACGTTTTTAAGATTTTTATAAAATCACTTAGAAACGTGACTAAAAGTATGCTACAATATATTTTCAGTTTGGAATTCCCATTCAATTGGAGGGAACATGTAACTTTTTACTACATACTTTTAGACACCTTTACAAGTGATTTTAAAGATTTTACATAACCATAGCAAACAAAAGGATGTTTTTAAAGACACCGTTTTAAGATTTTTCAAAAATCTTCAGATTTTTTCCCAACAACTCTACTAAAATTATTAATTTTTAATATTTATTATAAAAAGGTTTTTTAGGTGCTTGTTATCTTGTTAATGTCATTTCGAAATCTTGTTATGCAATTCTTCATTTACGACCACGTTTTTTTGGCTGCGGTTTTTGGGATTTCTTGGCGATTGGTTTTGGTTGGGGTTTTTGAGGTTGCTTTGCGTTTCCACTTGGCTTTGCCTGGGGTTTTTGAGGTTGCTTCGCGTTTCCACGTGGCTTTGCCTGGGGCTTTTGAGGTGGCTTCGCGATTCCACATGGCTTTGCCTGGGGTTTTTGAGGTTGCTTCGCGATTCCACATGGCTTTGTCTGGGGTTTTTGAGGTTGCTTCGCGTTTCCACATGCCTTTGGCTTGGGTTCGGGCTTGGGTTGGGCTATACATTTAGGTTCAGGATTACACTTGGGCTGGGGCTTCGGTTGGGAATTGGGGCATTTAGCTGGAAGACTCCTGGACCCACATTCGGATCCTCCTTTAGATCCACAGCTAGATCCACCTGCAGATCCACATCCCGATGGTCCTTTTGTTCCCGGGGGATGATGAATTATTGTTTTAGTATTCTCCGGATGCTTGATGGTTTTTTCGCAATGCGATGGTTTGGTGATTTTTTCGCAAGAGGGTCGCTTGGTTTTTTCCCAGTGGGGTTGCTTTGGGGTGCTAACTGTGGTTGGTGGTTCAGTGCTGCAAACTGGTGGCTTGGTGCTGCAAACTGGTGGCTTAGTACTGCAAACTGGTGGTTGAGTGCTGCAAACTGGTGGTGCTGTGCTGCAAACTGGGGGCTTAGTGCTGCATACTGGTGGTTCAGTGCTGCAAACCGGTGGTTTAGTGCTGCATGTTGGCGGTTCGGTACTGCAAACTGGCGGTTGAGTGCTGCAAACTGGTGGTTGAGTGCTGCTAACTGGTGGCTGAGTGCTGCAAACTGGTGGTTCTGTGCTGCAAACTGGGGGCTTAGTGCTGCATACTGGTGGTTGAGTGCTGCAAACTGGTGGTTGAGTGCTGCAAACTGGCGGTTGAGTGCTGCAAACTGGTGGTTGAGTGCTGGAAATTGGTGGTTCTGTGCTGCAAACTGGGGGCTTAGTGCTGCATATTGGTGGTTCAGTGCTGCAAACCGGTGGTTTAGTGCTGCATGTTGGTGGTTCGGTACTGCAAACTGGCGGTTGAGTGCTGCAAACTGGTGGTTGAGTGCTGCAAACTGGTGGTTGAGTGCTGCAAACTGGTGGTTGAGTGCTGCAAACTGGTGGTGCTGTGCTGCAAACTGGGGGCTTAGTGCTGCATACTGGTGGTTCAGTGCTGCAAACCGGTGGTTTAGTGCTGCATGTTGGTGGTTCGGTACTGCAAACTGGCGGTTGAGTGTTGCAAACTGGTGATTCAGTGCTGCAAACTGGCGGTTGAGTGCTGCAAACTGGTGGTTGAGTGCTGCAAACTGGTGGTTGAGTGCTGCAAACTGGGGGTTCAGTGCGGCAAATTGGTGGCTCAGTATTGCAGGCTGGTGGATCGGTTTCACAAACTGGTGGTTCAGGGTTACATTCTTCCGGTTCCGAGTCGCATTCTGGGGGTTCTGGGTCGCAACCTGGTTGAGTTGAGTGTGCCGGGGATAACCCAACCAGCACCACTAAGCCCACAATCAGCACAGCAAAGCGCATCTTCACTACTGCTTTTACAGCCGATAAGGGCTCATTATATACCCATTGCATTCTGACCTTGACCCACAGTATCACAGTTTTGGGTGCACTCAAAGTTGTGTTTATTAATACACATAAGAGTAAACAACAATTTTTTAGAGTGTAGGTCTTCCACCAATATTTGTGGGATAGAAAGGTCTGTTTCCATTTTTGGCCGCCGGATTGACTTAAGCCAACTTAGCATGAACACCAACTTGAGTTTACTTAACCGCAGCTGTTCGAGTCATCTACGTATAAATTGCCATATTGATCATGGTCTTTCTAAGTTTCAGATGTCTACTTTGAGTTGTTGACGAATTTCGCGTGCTACTAGTGTGTGCAAATTAAACCGTGTTGCTTAAATCGTTTTTATAATTTTTTTGTTACCATTTTTTGTGGCAATAGTTGGTATGTGCTTGTTTCGATATACGTAAAAATTGCCACGTAAACATGTGCCGTACAAAAATATTTTTTACGCAGTCTATAGACACTAAATTTAGCATGGATTTTATTTCCAGCTTAAGATTATTTTAAATAAACAAGACATCGCTTAAACTGAATGGAGTGCAATAAAAATTCTTTCTAAACAATATTAAAACTTGTATGAATATGACCGTTTCACAGTCTCGTGTTAGAGTGTGACCATATTTTTATATCGGACTGGAAAAGTGTTATAAGGGCGAAGTGAATTATTAAATAAGGTATTTGAGGTAATACCCATCGTTAAATGAGAATCTTTGAGAAAACATTTCTCGCCGATTTACTGAAATTAGCGATATAATTTCGAGTATGTTGAGCCAAATGCCATCACCAGCTGGGACCAATCACCTGGTATATTGTTTCCCAACGTTTTTTGTTTCAGCAGATTTTATTTTCGACTTTACTTTGGCCTTCGCTTGGGTAAATAATACGTTGACTATAAATTGCGCAGAAACCTTAGACGGCACGTCAGAGATAGATAGAAGATAGTGCCGAAATGAAGTTGACAAGGCTAATGCTGGTTTTCCTATGTCTGGGGCTTTTCGTTACCCTGGTTGTGAGTGCCGATACGGATACAGATACGGATACGGATACGGATTCGGACACCGATGCTGATGACGATGACAGTTCTACAACGGAGGTCAGTTCCACGGAGAGTTCTGCAGAAGATGGTAGTAGTAGCGATGTGGATGATGGATCTTCTGATGATTCCGACACAGATTCCGATACAGATACCGACACAGATGACGATGCAGATGACGATTCGGACGTCGAGACCACAACAGCAGCTCCAGTGGTGAAAAAGAAGAAGACCAGCAACAAGAAGAAGGCCAACAGCACTAAGAAGAAGGCCAACAAGAACAAGAAGAAGGCCCAGAAAAAGAAGAAGGCCAAAAACAATCGCAGGAAGAAGAACAACAACAGGAAGAAGGTAACGAACAACAACAGGCGCAAAAACAACAACAGAAGACGTGGTTAGAGCGGAAAAAATACTTAGATGAAATCAACAGTATCAAAACTATATGCTTTAATAAATACAATTTTTTTTTTCATGATTAAATAATTCATTGGGGTATTGGTGTGGCTCAAGAGCGCACAAAAACTCTGCATATTTTTTCTGGAATGCAGAAGGTCATTTCGGTAGAAATTAAAAAATGCAATCTGCATGACCAATTCATGGAGGTAAACATAAAAAATTCCTCGCGAAAAAATACACAATTTCAAAGTAAAAAAAAACAGAAAATCACTGAGGAGTGCTTAATGAATCAGTTTCCATTGTATAGATTTGATGAAAAAACATGTAACAATAGAAGTTCTCTCTTGCGAGAAATATTCTATAAATATAGTTAACATTTTGCCACAAAGCAGCTAAAAAATCAAAACAAATCTGTTTGTGTTACAGACAAGGATAAAAAAAGGACAAAAGCTTCAATATAAAATTACAAAATACTATGGACACAATGTACACAGAATGTGGCTGCAAACTAGGCAACAGTATTTTTACCACAATATGTGCGGTGGGGCGGGTGCAAATGCCTGTCAGAAAATCTCAACAGGTGTCGATGACTTATCGATGAATGGCTCTTCAGCTTTGCAGCTTTCAAAGCGCCCACAATCTGCTCAATTATCCAGGCTATATAAGTTATTCAGGCCCAACTGACAGACACACACACACAGCTTTTCTCCGTTGGCCAACTTCCTGCGGTGACTCAAAGTTTCTGTCACTTTAACTTTTCTAATTCGATTAAGTCGACTAACTGCCAATTGATTTCATTGTAAGTCGCTAATTGGCCGACTTCATTGGCCTAACTTTTAAGTTGGCGCGTCGCGGCTGCCTTTTGTTTTCCAGCAACTAGTGGCTTTCCATGACGCAAGGGTCACGTCCGGGTCTTGATACGTTAATTTAGCAAACAGTTGTGCAAACATTGCCAAAAAGCAAAAATAATTAGTCGAAATTCGCCAGCATTTTGCGATATTTTTGACGCTTTGTTGACGACCCACTTGAAGGCCGTCTTTTCTGTACTCCCCCGTTTATAAAAAGATACCATTTTAATGCGACTGATTAAGGGCTTCAAAGGAATGCGATTTGTACTTTACGCAAAGTGCGTGGTAGTTTTCTGGCTTTCTATTTCAATTTTATATCTAATTAGGTTAGCTTTGTGTGACATGCGCAATATTGTGTGGTACGTAAGTACCATTCAAAGCAAACGCGAATTCTTTAGAATCCGAATTCATATTAGCTAAATTCTATGAAATTGATAGGTCAATAACTAAATTTAAATTAAATAAAATTTAAATTGGAATTTAAACCACGAGCTGGATTATGCCAGTAAAAGCACTGAGTTTTTAAGGCGGTAAAATGGGCTTTGGATTTTAGTCAAAAATAATCTTTATATGTACTTGCGGATTTTTAATTGTAGTTCCGACAAATCAAACAGCCCTCTACCTATGCTAACGAGACATGATCTTAAGGCATTTAAATTTGTTGATCACTTTTCGCACTTTTGGCATGCAGATTCTTGAGCTTCTTGCGCAGCGCAAGTTTTTTTCAGCTAAAACCTGTCTAGCGAATCATTTTTTTTTAATTTTCAAAAAAATTTCATGTATACTTTGTTCTTATTATCAATACCCATCTACATACTACTGTAATTATTCAAATCGCATCATTCATTAAAAAGTTATAAGCAAATAAAGTGTGCAATTTTGGGAACAGTCGCTTTGCACATCTCCATCTCCCTCGCACCCCCTTTAGCTGAGTAAGGGGTATTTGATGGTCGATGGGATCGACTATAGCGCTCTCTTTTCTTTTTTTGATTTCATTTAACAAAATAATGTATCATTAAAATGAAAACCTAATTGGTATATTAAGCGATATTGTTATTTTGCGCATTAATGTGTGGGTTTAGAGGAGCACCCATCCACACACACCGAACGTTGGCCAGCAAAGAAAACGCGAATTCTTGAGCATCGAAATTCTTCTAAGTAAATTATATATGATATATTGTAACATTTCTTGATCAATCGATAAATATGCGATTAAAAACATTTTTCAAATATAATTTCTTTATAATATATCACTTTTTTCATATGAATTTAATTTAACAACATAATGTATCATAAAAATGATAGCTTAAGGGGTAAATTTGGAGATATCATTCTGTTGCGAGCATGCATGTGGGGCCCCCCTTACTCACCGAACGTTGGCCAGCGTGTGGCGACGGTTCTTGAGGTACCGACTGTGGTACTTCTGCAGGTCGCCGATGGACCCCTGCTCGGCCTGCATCTTGCTGGTGGGCAGCAGCTGCGAGTTGCTGGGGTGCGAGGAGGCGAGGGCGGAGGCCGACGACGAGGTCAGCCGGTGGTGGGCGGCGACGCTGACGCTGCTGCTGTTCTGGGTGCTGTTCTGGGTGGCGGTGCCGCCGGTGGTGCTGCTGGAGGCCAAGGTCTCGTTCGAGTTGCTGCCGATGACGGTGGTGGCCGACGAGGAGCCGCCCGTCGATCCGATGGGCGCAAGGACGATTCGCGACCAGCAGGACTTGTGCGGCTTGCGGAACTTTAGTTTGATGCGCGGCGAGGGCGTCGAGGAGGTACCTGCCATTGCAAATCGAAAATAAACTAGTTTATAATTCATAATGATTATTCGTAGATTGATATTTACTTATTTCTCTATTAATGTAGGTCAAAACTTGTTTATGATAAAAAAACACAGATAAGTAAATGCATTTCATAAATGAATACCTATTACAGTTTCTTAGCATCCGCTGTTAAGAATTTGCATATGTTTGAGACCCAGTAAATTCCTTTTAAAAGTCACCAAAGGGAGTTTGATAAATATACTTAAACATTATTAGCATACTTAATTACATATTTGCCAGTGCGTAAACAATTAAAATAATTCGGTTTACTTGATTTTGTCTAAACTGATAACCAAAACGTAGTAATTTTAGTAATGATAAGTAAGGAAAAAAAATGTCAATATTTTATTCATTTTATTTATAGTTTACTTAAAGTAAATATGACATATGTATTTTTTAATCGTAAATACCTGTTTTCTAGTAATATTTATATTTGGTTTAAATGTTTTACGCATTATTTGTATTAAATAATACATTTTTGTTTTTTATTCAAATATACCACAAGAAACTTTAAATCAAAATTGCAGATATTCCTTTTTAACAATCTATTATTCCCATTTTATCTTTGACTTTAACTTTTATTTTAAATTTATAAGATATTTTAGAAATGATATAAATTGACCTAATTTAATTAATAATTGAATTCTTTATTTATTTAATTACATTTTTAATTTTTAATAATTTAAAACATTTAAAATAAATTGTCAATTAATAAGAATTTAAATACTATTACACAAATAAATATATAATAATTGCTGAGCTGTATTTTATTGATATCAATGATATCAAAGTGAATTACCTGCAATATACTCCTGCGGCTGCTGACTGCCAGTGGGCACTGTGCCCGCCGACGACGAGGTGGCCGAGGAGTGGTGCACGCTCTCGCAGCTGCCACAGTAGCCACTGCCTACGGTGATCGGCGGTGGCAGTTGCTGCTGATCCTTGAGGATCGACTGGTGCTTGGAGTTGGCCTGCTCGGACTCCTCCTCCTCCTTGATATGCGGCAATGGGGAAGTCTGCGGCTGGCAACTGCAGCGCTGTTGATTCTGGCTGGGATTTGAGCTTGAGCTTGAAGTGGAACTCTGATTGGGATTCGGGCTTTGGGCCTGATTCTGGCCTGGATTCTGGCCGGGATTTGTGCCGCTGTACAGGGTGACCTGGCTGAGGATGTTCCCGCTGCTGGGCACCAAATGTGGCTGTGATTGCGAAAATGGTGGCTGCTGCTGCTGCTGCTGCTGCTGCTGCTGCACCACCGCGGTGGGTGAGACACTGGCGTCGCTCAGCGTTTCCGGTTCCGCTCGGCGGGCGACCAGACCGCTGGCCAAACTGGCGGCTGCTATGTCCGCCGCACTCAGCTGCTGGTCCAGCTCCTCGTCCACGTCGTTGATGAGGGTCTTCAGGGAGATCGGGGTGGTCGCCGATGTGTCGATGGTGTCCGCCAGCGAGTGCTTCTTCTTGCTGCCGTACAGATCCAGCTCGGATCCGGAACGCGATTCGTATCCGGTGCGATTCAGCAGATCGTCCGCGCTGCTGTTGCCTTGGTTCCGCTCCTGAGTGTCCCGCTTTTGGTCCTTGGGCTTCTCCAGACCACTGTTGCTATTATCCTTCGGACCGCCAATGGCCTTGAACTCGTCCGGCGACTGGGCGGGTGTTTGGGGCGGACTTGTGGCGGGGGCTGCGGAGCCGCCCCCGCGACAAGGGAGGCAACACCGAAACACTGTGCCACCGAAGCACTTTGTTCTTGTCTTTGATTTCCGCTTGCCACTCCCACTTCCGCTTCCGCTGCCGCTGCCGCTGCCTCTGCCGCTTCCGCTCCCACTACCGCTGCCACACCCACCGCCTTCGCTGCCGCTGCCACTCCCACCGCCCCCTCCAACGCCACCACTGGCTGCCAGGCCGTTGGCACTGTAGCTGCCACCTAACCCCTGGCCGTTTCCGTTTCCGGTCGCGTTGCCGTTTCCGTTTCCGTTGCTGCTGCCGCTGCCGCGATGCTAAAAATGCATGGGAAAGTATTTGAAATCAATCAATTTTGTATTATTTTCAAATATTTTGTACATCTTCTGTTTGTAACTAATGTGTAAACTTAAAAACAAATATAGGAGTGCCACCAAAATCACTACGGTTTTAAATTCTCTGAAAATTATGGTAAGCAATAAAGATCTTTGTCTTTTGGAGGAATCCATCATACTTCCGAATTTCACAAAATATTTTTTAAAAATGATAGTAACATTTACAAAACTTAGACTAACATAAGGGGATTACAAAATGGCAGGATAGCGTTTATATTTAAGTTATCTTTTTTGAGCCTTAGATTATATTGCATAAATTGGATTTATTATTTGGGAATTTAATTATCATTACTATTATTATTATTGTTATTAAACAAAATAATATTATCAGAATGCATTTATAGTGATTTCAGTGGCTGCCCTAGAACTTATGAGATACAAAACTATAACTATTTCTGGACTTAAACTTTATTAAAAACATAAAATAAATATGAGCTGATTTTTGTTTAACTAAGTTTGCTTCTGATTTTTTTTTAGCCAAGTTAAAGAACTTTTAAATTTAAAATCTTATAAATAGCATATGAAAATCCTATTCCCCTCCACCTTGGCGGCATTCTTGTTAAACGAAAAACTCTGAGTAAATCGCGCCAAACGCATCATTCCCACTGCGATTGGGAGTTATCTGTAGGCCAAAAACATGTTCATTCAAGCGGAGATCTGTAACGAAATTTAAATGAAACAAAATATTAGGAACAATATTTCTTTAGGTAATTTAAATATCGCAATTGAAATATCAAACATTTTTCAGTAATAATTTGGTTTAAATGTCTTCTCTGAATTCGCTTTGGCTGGCATTTTGACTTAAAATTCCATCTCGAATTCCCCGACACACTCCCTATGTCAATTAGCGCTTAGGTTCACATTTCTACGCGGCCAACAGATTCTGCATCCCCCTAAAGTACAACCATTTTTCCCCCATTTTCGACTTGTTCTGCCGCCCGAAAGTATTCCACCTGGTTGGCTGCGTGGATGAAAGTGGGTTAGTCACATATTTGCCCACATTTGCGAGCTCTTACAGGGACAGACGCCAGCTGCACAAACTGACCCACATCCTGGCTGTTTGGCTATATGGCTAGATGGCTGCTGGATCCACTTTAGCTTCCCCTTAATTAGTCCAACGTCGGACATCGGAGGAACCGCTGATATCTCGTGCGAGAGATAATGGAATGGAAACTGCTGATGATAGTGCTGCCCTGGCTGCTCATCTGCAAGGTCCTCTACAAGGTCGAGGACTTCACGGTGCGGGATGTCGCCTACCACAGCCTGGACTACCATCCCGAGGACTATATCGATTCCTTCACCGACTTTCAGAAGCATGATTACTTCCAGTACTGAGATGTACTAGCCCCTACTTTTTGTTATTTTTGTTTTGTTCAAGTGCCTTCAATAAAGCAGTGTTTATATAAACCACCTTAAGTAATTTATGCGTTACTAAAACGGAAATCTACACAGATTGTGTTTAAATCGGTATGACATATTGTCATATTAAAATGTAAATAGGGGATACATTTAAAAAAAAAAGAAAATGAACATCTTTATTAAATTTATTATACCCCAACAGGAAAACTCTTATTCCATATTCCATAATGGAAATAAATAATAAATAATTTGTTATTATTTTCTATATCAAACCAGAAAACACGCAATAGTTGAGTTCGACTACTAGATACCCTTCATTTTACAACTGCACTATGGGGAATTTAACTAGTTTTGTTAACCAAAACCCATTTTTAAAAAGGCGTTAAAACAAAAAGTGTTGTTTGGTGATGTATTGACAGAAGACCAGTAATGTTGTGTTTTTGGAATTCCGATAGAGTTACAATAACAGCTGTTAAGTCAGTTGAAATTCCACGTTTTGCTTGCAGTTTAAAGTGTTTAAAATTTGGGTTATAAAGCAAACTAAGTAAACTATAAAACTATATTCTAATATATACTAACTAAACTATATTCTAAGGTTGTTTAAATAGAAAAAAATAAAGTAAGTCCTGCGGAGTCCACTTTTAAAACCAATTGAGATTTGTAGAGTACCTAATTCTTGTCAAAATGTATTTGGTTACAATCGCTACTTATTGCCACTTTTTCCTGTAATTTATTTTTTTTGACCATATCCTAAAATTTTGCGATTGCTATTGCTTGCATTGGCGGCTAATGCTTTAAATTAATATAAAAATAAAGCAGAAATACATAGCTTTGTTATTGACTTATAAAAGTGGTTTTTAGAGGTTGTAAAATGTAAAAACATTCTGGCTTATACTTTTTCTATAAGAACTTCCCGTATGTATGAAACTTTCAATATTATAATGATCGATATTTCTAAATTTATGTACACTTATCTACCAAAACAGCAAAGTTAATCTGGTCATTCCTATGGTAGCTATATGATAAAGTTGTTCGATTCGCTCGATTTTAGTTTTTATAGAAAAGCAACGATTGTTTAAGTTTTACTAAATTAATGAAAGTTCTAATTTTGGTCACAAAAAGTGGTCAAAGTTCCCATAGTGCCATGTTGCTCAGTCTGAATGAAAAAGTTTTGCATACACATAGGCAAAATATTTATATGCAGAGACAACAAGAAGTTTACAAACTTACATAAAAAAAAGCTTTTAGGAGGAAATGACTACAAACGAATTTCCAAAAATGTGGATCCCCAGAATTTCAGGACATTTGGGTGTTTTTCAATTTTCCATATCCAAAGAACCTGGATGAGCTGTCCCATGTCTATAGCTCTAATATTTTCCGAGAAACATTTGGCTGAAAAAGGACTGTTATAGGACTCCTACGAGCAATAGATATACGTATCGGGTGTGTTAAACATTCGATACACAGATGTGGTATTATTTAACCTAAAAATAAAGGCAATCAAAAAATAATTTAGCAAATAACACCCATTTTATTTCGATGAGTTCTTTTAATCCTACAGAAAAATGGATAGTTAGTAGACATTAATCAATAAACTGTTAAATAAGACGATTATCTTCGCGCTGTTATAAGTTAAACAACCTTGTGGGAAAGACCAAAATGGCTTTTGACTGAAATATTACCGTACATTCATTTCCAGGCCAGCTAAATTTGCACCACGCCCCAAGGCCAAAGCATCTTTGAACAAGTGAAAGAGCCAGTATGCGAATATTTTTGCATAAAAATAAAATTTACGCAAAATAATTATCAAATATTTAAACAATTGACAGAAAACCCCTTTGCACTGCTCAAATGGAATATTAATATGTTAACAAAGACAAGTGACCTCAAAATGATGCTTTACCAACAATTTCTCAAGTTGTTGCATACGGATATTTGCTAAGCCCAACTAAATTTATACAAAAACAAAGGTAAACTATTGGTTTGGCTGAAACTTATTGCTTTGTTTTTATTTCTGTTTGGCTAAGGGAATAAAACTAGAAATGGCAACGTACTTAAGCGAATTTTGGGAGCATACTTTCGCGTGAAGTTATATTTATATAGGGACCTTAATCGTTAAAACTGATGCAATAAAAATCACAGCTTTATGAATAATTTCTTGAGGCTTACCTAATAAAAAATTAAAACGAAGGGTGTTTTACCCAAAATAGTTTTGCGGTGGACCCGATTCCGAGAAAACTGTAGATCTGGTTTTATCTTGTCGGTAAACTTTAATTATACCCGTTACTCGTAGAGTGTGCCACGCCCACTCTAACGCCCACAAACCGCCCAAAACTGTGGCTCCTACAGTTTTGATGCTAGAATAACTGAAATGTATTGTTCTCATCAATACCTATCGATTGACCCAAAAAATAGTTAGCCACGCCCACTTTATCGCTCACAAACCGCCCACAAACTTCAAAAAATCGTAAATATGAACGTGGATATCTCGGAAACTATTAAAGATAGAGAATTGGGATCTCAGATTTAGACTCCGTAGCCTTATACGCAGCGCAAGTTTACTACGCGAATATGCCACGCCCACAAACCGCCTAAACCGGTGGCGCCCAAATTTTTCATGCTAGATAAAAACTTTCAACTGAAATGTATTGGTCTCGTCAATACCTATCAATTGATCCACGCCCACTCTAACGCCCATAACGCTTAAATCTGTCTACCGCCGGTAGGTGGCGCATTTCAATCACGCTTTGCTGCTTGCATATCTCCATTTCCCTTTGGTCCCTTTAGCTGAGTAACTGGTGTCTGATAGTCAAGGTACTCGACTATAGCGTTATACTGCTATTAACATTTTTTAGATATTTGATTTTGGATAAATAGTTCTCCAGAAATCGTGTCCACCGCAAGGCAGTTTGCCTATATTTATTTTGTTATTTTTAAATTTTTTAAACCTTGCAGAGGCAAATGGCTTTTTTTAAGAAAAAGGGGAATTTAAAAATATCCATTTAATAAGCATTTAAATATTTTGTAAAAAAGCTTAAAAAAAACGAGTACTTTGACGATGAGTGCCAAATATCGCTCTGAAAGTATCCAAGTTTATTTGATCGATATTTACTTGTCAACGAAAACACATTGTTCAAGTACCCAATTTAATAAGTTCTAATTTTTTTAAGTTATACTTAATAAACTCCGTTTTGTTGTATGACCTTTTTCTTTTCCGACTGGTGGATCAGCACAAACCGAGGCAGATCTTCATGTCGAAAGATTTCTGGATTGCTGGATGGTTGGATTGATAGATGCCTTGAAACTGATGCTGTTTTGGACACCGGAAGCACGTTTTTATACTATATCTCGCATTTGGGTTTCACCTCTTGTGCCAAACTGTTTCAGCAAGTTTTGGCCGAAACAAAGGGAGTGCTTTTGGCAATGCAAAATCAACACAAAAATGGCGAATTGTTTGGTATTTTGCGCAATTGTTCAAACAGCCACGCTAGAGAAGTGAAAATATATAATTTAATATTTATGAATTGCGAGATTTTCCAATTGAATAATGTGTATGGGATTTTTTTCAGGTGTTATATAATTTGATTTCTTTGTGAGATTTTTGTATAAAAGACCATTGCCATCTGTCTTCTGGCATCAGTTGCCCAGCCACTGGACATCTAACCATTTAAAAGCCACAATGAGGTACACCTGTGCTCTCCTGCTTCTCCTGGCCACCGTTGCCAGTTTGCTGATCGGGCAGACTGGCAGCGCCTCCACAACGGCCACCACTTCTGCCACAGCGGTCGCGGCCTCCACGGCATCCACCAGCAGCACCACCACCACCACCACCACCACGACCACAACCACCACCACCACCACAACCACAGCGGCCCCAACCACGACGACCAAGTCCTCCGCTGCTAAAACTAAGGAAGTTCATCGCATTCACTACAACAGCATTACCAATAAGGCAGGGACAATTAAGAAAACTCATCATAGGCGCAGTGGTGGCTCAAGCGACTGCGACAGCACCAAGAGTCGTCGCAGCAGCAGCAGCAGGAAAAGCAGCAGCAGGAAAAGCAGCAGAAGCAGCAGAAGCAGCAGCAGCAGCCGCAAAAGAGCCCGTCGCTCCCGCCGGTCCTCCAAATGAAGAACCCCACGAACCCAGGACCACTCTATTACACCCAACACACCGATCCTGATCCCAATGGCCACAAAAACCGATTTTTTTTATAATTTCCTATTTTCAAAACATGTTTAAGGCAATTGCATATGTAATATGTAATCACTAAGAAATCTGAAAACAAGCTCAAGTTTTTCAAGTTTGAAAATTATTTTATTCTTAGATAATAAAAAAAATAGTCCCTATCTCACCTTAAAACATGGTAGATCTTAGTGTTCAGAAAATATATTCGAGCAATATATTTAAAGACTAGGTCACTGCACAATGGCTATAAAGTTTCTTCTCATGCGTCACGTATGCCTGTCATAATTTAGTCCCAAAAAATAGTTTACTTTTTCTAAAAGGCAAAGTTAAAAAAGAAAACAAAATTTGGTTAAAGTTTACGCCACCTAGATTAAACAAATGTATGATCAATGCAACAGCACATATGAGTCGCAAATTGCACTTTAAAATGGGTGATATCTTAAAATCTTTGTTAAACTTTATCGTTTATATGGTTATTAACGCATTTCTTAGGTACAATATTTAAACAACGTTTTTCAAAACAGTTAATATCGAAACGTAAACTTAAAATTTTTTAAAAATATGGTTTTAGGTGGTCTCGTTTTAAAGTCATTTTCACGAAAGCTGCCCTCATTTTTAAAACTTTGTTTTGCATTTCAATTTCTCTTGACCCTATACCTGAAATAATTCTAAACAAGATATCCATGAAGAAATGGAAATAAATTTTCAATCCCTTTTTTCAACCCCTTTTAATGTTAAATAGTTCCAAGTTTTTGGAGTTCCTGATCGTTCTAGAAAGACCAACTTCACTAATTAGGTCACTATTATAAAGTGGCATAACTTAAATAAGTTCTATACTTATTAATTTGAATCTGGTTTTTCAATTGCTGTATATTTTCAATACAAACTTTCAAATACGTGTAAGAAAGTGAATACAAATAACCTTAAAAGGAGTAGTGTTTCGGTTTTTGCTAAACTCACTCATGAGTGCTTCAAAACTAAAAGTAAACAACTTACCTTCATATCTCAGAAGCTTTTTAATTGGTTCATATTTTTGCTTACACTTCTTAAAGACATACCTTTTGACCCGCAAATGTAGTATACTTTTAAGAGAATTGTATTATCGGTGAAAATCGTGCCAGCTGTGGACGCAACTATTTTGCATGTTTAAACAATTGTGCAAAAGTCAAAAGTTGCGAATTTTTGTTTGGCCAAAGCGGTTTCTTTGTTAGGCTGACACAGTTTGGCACAAAAGAATAAGCCCAGGTGCGAGATCTTGTATAAAAGGAGGCTTCCGATATCCGAAAAAGCATCAGTTGCAAGGCATCCAGCAATCCAACCACCCAGCAATCCAGCAATCCCTCGACATGAAGATCACCTTGGTACTCGTGCTCCTCGCCATCTGCCTCGGCTGTGTGATGATCCACCAGTCGGAGGCTCAATCAGCCACCACCGCCGCCACCGCCACCACCGCCGCCACCGCCACCACCGCCGCCACCACTTCCGCCTCGGCCGCCGCCACCACCGCCGCCACCACCGCCACCACTGCCACCACTTCCGCCTCGGCCGCCACCACCGCCGCCACCACCGCCGCCACTGCCTCCACTTCCGCCTCGGCCGATACGACCACTGCCGCTTCGACCACCACTACGGCTACCGCTACCACTGTTGCATCGGCATCCTCGGGATCTACAGGAAACAAGGTGACGCATATCAAGGTCATGGGAACGACACAGAGACCCGGAAGGGAGATCAAAATTGTTAAGAATAATGGAAAGGAGGGATGCGGTTGCGGTTGCGATTGCAAGTGTTGCAAGAGTGGCAAGAGCGGCAAGAGTGGCAAGAGTGGCAAGAGCGGCAAGAGCGGCAAGAGCGGCAAGAGTTGCAACAAGAGCACGCAGAGCAGCGGCAAAAAGGAATGGTTCAAGTTTTGAAGGACCCAGAATCAACCAAAACCAACCACGCCAATCCAGATGCTACCTCGATCACAATCCTAGATCCGATTTTGTTTTAGTCCATAAGCTTATCAATATTGTTATCATTCGTTTATAAGGCAAATAGAAGAAATCATTCAAAAAGTACTTACTTTAATTATGGGAAAGGAAGGTATCACCATTAGTGATTCAATTCAATGGGCTATTAATGTACAGAAAAAGTGCTGCTGATGGAGACTGACTATCTAAACAAATGTCTTCAAAAACCCTTTTTAATAGTATATTATTTACATAATATAAATTTAATTTATTTAATGATTAATAAATATATTTATTTACTTCAGAATACATCTTAAGTTTTAATTAGCTGAATTCCCTATTAGCAAATGAATAAACGCGAAAGAATTTTGAAATAAACATTTAAAATTGCTTACAGAGTTTCTGCTTAAGGAGTTTCTGAACCTACATTAAAAAAAATAGACTGAAATTCGGTAATGGTTCGAAGAAGAAGGTATGATATTCTACCCCAATGTACTCCAAAATGTGTGCAGGAGGGCCACATCAAGAGAAATGTTGAATATAGTCGTATGGTTTTTAAAAAACTATATTTTATTATACTTTTACATTAAAAGTTTTATAAGTGAGTATTTTTAAGATCAGAATAAAGAAATCGAAGATCAGGCGTCTAAATAATATATAATCTAACAAAAACACCTCTTAACGAGGTAAGGGGTCGTGACGATCGCACCTTTAACATACAAAAGTCCTGATATACAGTTTTGTGACGAAAAATGATTGTACATCCGACTAAATATCAAAATCAACAAAGAAAAATTTCTTAAAAAATAATTATTTCATTATTTCTCTGACCGTTTCTTTGACAGCTATATGTTAGAGTCGTCCGATTTTTATTAAATTTAATTCGAAACTCACAAAAATACAAAAAATGGTATTCCCAATAGTATAGGATAGTATGTCAAAAAACACTGAAGCTATAAATTGTTTCATATTATTTTCGAACCACTTCTCCGATCGTGCCTATGGCAGTTATATGGCAGCCCAGCTATAGTCGTACGATTTGGATAAAATTAAATTCGAAATTCAGAACTAATCAAAAAAATGTTATTTCCAAGCGTAGGAGGTTATATGTTAAAAAACACCAAAGATATAATTTTTTTAAATTTTTGTTCCGACTATTCCTATGGGAGGTATCAGATATAGTTCTCCGATCCGGCTTGTTCCGACTTATATACTACCTGCAAAAGAAAGAAGAATTTAGGAAAAGTTTCAGCCTGATAGCTTTAAAACTGAGAAACTACTTTGCGTAGAAACGGACGGACAGACGGACAGACGGACAGACGGACATGGCTAGATCGACTCGTCTAGTGAAGCTGATCAAGAATATATATACCTTATGGGGTCGGAAACGCCTTCTTCACTGCGTTGCAAACTTCTGACTGAAATCATAAGGGTATAATAAGGGTATAAAGATTAATACAAATAGCCTTACAAGTTGTACAGTTTCGGAATTTGCTAAACTCACTCATGAGTGCTAAAAAACAAAAGGTAAACAACTTACCTTCTTATCTCAGAAGCTTTTTAATTGGTCCGTATGTTTGCTTACTCGTATTCAAGAGAAATAATTTAAAGCTAACATGCCTTTTGACCTGCAAATGTAGTATACTTTTGAGAGAATTGTACAATCGGTGAAAATCGTGCCAGCCGTGTTTAAACAATTGTGCAAAAGCCAAAAGTTGCGAATTTTGTTTGGCCAAAGCGGTTTCTTTGTTAGGCTGACACAGTTTGGCGGAAGAGGATAAACCCAGGTTCGCGATCTAGTATAAAAGGGGACTTTCGATATCCGAAACAGTATCAGTTGCAAGGCATCCAGCAATCCAGCAATCCAGCAATCACTCGACATGAAGATCACCTTGGTACTCGTGCTCCTCGCCATCTGCCTCGGCTGTGTGATGATCCACCAGTCGGAGGCTCAATCAGCCACCACCGCCGCCACTGCCACCACCGCGGCCACCACCGCCGCCACTGCCACCACCGCCGCCACCACCGCCGCCACTGCCACCACCGCGGCCACCACCACCGCCACCGCCGCCGCCGCCGCCGCCACCACCACCACCACTGCCGCTACGACCACTGTCGCTTCGACCACTACCGCTTCGACCACCACTACCGCTACCACTACCACTACCAAGAAATCGGCAGGAACAAGGAGAATCATAAAGAAAACGGAACAGACTTCGAGAGCCGGAACCGTGACAAAAATTACACATACGGGAGGTAGTTGCAAGAAGAGTTGCGGTTGCAAGAGTAGCAAGAGTTGCGGTTGCAAGAGTGGCAAGAAGTGCAAGAGTGGCAAGAGTGGCAAGAAGTGCAAGAGTGGCAAGAGTGGCAAGAAGAGCAAGAAGAGCAGCGGTTTAAAAGAGTGGTTAAAGTTGTGAAGGACCTATGATCAACCAAACACCAACCACGCCAATCCAGATGCTAACTCAAGTGCAATCCTAGATCCAATTTTGTTTTTTATTCCATAAGCTTATCAATATTGTTATCATTCGTTTATAAGGCAAATACAAAAATCATAAAAAAAGTTGTGATCTTATTCATTTTTCTATTCGCACCATTACTTCAGAAGATGATAAGATTATTATGACATGGCATCACTGCCAGTATTTAAATTTGTAGATGGCGCTAGGGCCTTTACTTGCTTGCTACACCAATAGAATTGTTTGTGGCGCCATCTATGGGGTAGTCGAGTGTGCCAACAACACTTTTTTAATATGTGTGATGTTCCTTAATATTAAAAATAAAAATGTATTTAATGTAGATTTGTGGACGCGTGCTATACGGTAACAAAAATGCACTTTGCTAATTCCAACAAATAAAGATGCATATATATTTTGGGGTATTGATTTTAAATTTGATGCAATACACTATCGATCAACTCTCTTTTTAATACTGGGCTCAAATTGATAACACTGAGACTTAATTCTTGTTTGTAGTCGACTGACTGGATCTCAAGATATTCACAAATACAATTATACATTTTATCACTGTGGACCCCCAGTCCACGTAGTGACGAAGCGCACCAGGAGAGCGTGGAAAAATCTGCTGTGATGGTCTAATACTAACGAATGATCCACCAATCGAAAGGAATCGCAAGAACTAAGAAGATTGCATACCAAGACTTTAGAAATCTTAATTGGCTTGCGAGAAAGAGCGGTGAAAGTGTAAGTGTGAACATTTAGAAAACTTATGCTGTTTGGTCCGGTAAGGATAAATGCTCCCGGCTGTTACCCTAGTTATATTATTACTGAGAATACGCGTCGAATTACACCTCATATGTTTCAATCCGATGCTCCGTTTAAAAGTTATTCCAAAATCAATATTTTGGGGGACATTCCAAAATGAAAATTGTTGCCCCTTTTTTGTGGGCTTGTATAAATCTATATGTATATATATGTATTAAGAATCTCACAGCAGATTTATCCACGCTCTCCTGGTGCGCTACAAATTTAAATACTGGCAGTGATGCCATGTCATAATAATCTTATCATCTTCTGAAGTAATGGTGCGAATAGAAAAATGAATAAGATCACAACTTTTTTTATGATTTTTGTATTTGCCTTATAAACGAATGATAACAATATTGATAAGCTTATGGAATAAAAAACAAAATTGGATCTAGGATTGCACTTGAGTTAGCATCTGGATTGGCGTGGTTGGTGTTTGGTTGATCATAGGTCCTTCACAACTTTAACCACTCTTTTAAACCGCTGCTCTTCTTGCTCTTCTTGCCACTCTTGCCACTCTTGCACTTCTTGCCACTCTTGCCACTCTTGCACTTCTTGCCACTCTTGCAACCGCAACTCTTGCTACTCTTGCAACCGCAACTCTTCTTGCAACTACCTCCCGTATGTGTAATTTTTGTCACGGTTCCGGCTCTCGAAGTCTGTTCCGTTTTCTTTATGATTCTCCTTGTTCCTGCCGATTTCTTGGTAGTGGTAGTGGTAGCGGTAGTGGTGGTCGAAGCGGTAGTGGTCGAAGCGACAGTGGTCGTAGCGGCAGTGGTGGTGGTGGTGGCGGCGGCGGCGGCGGCGGTGGCGGTGGTGGTGGCCGCGGTGGTGGCAGTGGCGGCGGTGGTGGCGGCGGTGGTGGCAGTGGCGGCGGTGGTGGCCGCGGTGGTGGCAGTGGCGGCGGTGGTGGCTGATTGAGCCTCCGACTGGTGGATCATCACACAGCCGAGGCAGATGGCGAGGAGCACGAGTACCAAGGTGATCTTCATGTCGAGTGATTGCTGGATTGCTGGATTGCTGGATGCCTTGCAACTGATACTGTTTCGGATATCGAAAGTCCCCTTTTATACTAGATCGCGAACCTGGGTTTATCCTCTTCCGCCAAACTGTGTCAGCCTAACAAAGAAACCGCTTTGGCCAAACAAAATTCGCAACTTTTGGCTTTTGCACAATTGTTTAAACACGGCTGGCACGATTTTCACCGATTGTACAATTCTCTCAAAAGTATACTACATTTGCAGGTCAAAAGGCATGTTAGCTTTAAATTATTTCTCTTGAATACGAGTAAGCAAACATACGGACCAATTAAAAAGCTTCTGAGATAAGAAGGTAAGTTGTTTACCTTTTGTTTTTTAGCACTCATGAGTGAGTTTAGCAAATTCCGAAACTGTACAACTTGTAAGGCTATTTGTATTAATCTTTATACCCTTATTATACCCTTATGATTTCAGTCAGAAGTTTGCAACGCAGTGAAGAAGGCGTTTCCGACCCCATAAGGTATATATATTCTTGATCAGCTTCACTAGACGAGTCGATCTAGCCATGTCCGTCTGTCCGTCTGTCCGTCTGTCCGTCCGTTTCTACGCAAAGTAGTTTCTCAGTTTTAAAGCTATCAGGCTGAAACTTTTCCTAAATTCTTCTTTCTTTTGCAGGTAGTATATAAGTCGGAACAAGCCGGATCGGAGAACTATATCTGATACCTCCCATAGGAATAGTCGGAACAAAAATTTAAAAAAATTATATCTTTGGTGTTTTTTAACATATAACCTCCTACGCTTGGAAATAACATTTTTTTGATTAGTTCTGAATTTCGAATTTAATTTTATCCAAATCGTACGACTATAGCTGGGCTGCCATATAACTGCCATAGGCACGATCGGAGAAGTGGTTCGAAAATAATATGAAACAATTTATAGCTTCAGTGTTTTTTGACATACTATCCTATACTATTGGGAATACCATTTTTTGTATTTTTGTGAGTTTCGAATTAAATTTAATAAAAATCGGACGACTCTAACATATAGCTGTCAAAGAAACGGTCAGAGAAATAATGAAATAATTATTTTTTAAGAAATTTTTCTTTGTTGATTTTGATATTTAGTCGGATGTACAATCATTTTTCGTCACAAAACTGTATATCAGGACTTTTGTATGTTAAAGGTGCGATCGTCACGACCCCTTACCTCGTTAAGAGGTGTTTTTGTTAGATTATATATTATTTAGACGCCTGATCTTCGATTTCTTTATTCTGATCTTAAAAATACTCACTTATAAAACTTTTAATGTAAAAGTATAATAAAATATAGTTTTTTAAAAACCATACGACTATATTCAACATTTCTCTTGATGTGGCCCTCCTGCACACATTTTGGAGTACATTGGGGTAGAATATCATACCTTCTTCTTCGAACCATTACCGAATTTCAGTCTATTTTTTTTAATGTAGGTTCAGAAACTCCTTAAGCAGAAACTCTGTAAGCAATTTTAAATGTTTATTTCAAAATTCTTTCGCGTTTATTCATTTGCTAATAGGGAATTCAGCTAATTAAAACTTAAGATGTATTCTGAAGTAAATAAATATATTTATTAATCATTAAATAAATTAAATTTATATTATGTAAATAATATACTATTAAAAAGGGTTTTTGAAGACATTTGTTTAGATAGTCAGTCTCCATCAGCAGCACTTTTTCTGTACATTAATAGCCCATTGAATTGAATCACTAATGGTGATACCTTCCTTTCCCATAATTAAAGTAAGTACTTTTTGAATGATTTCTTCTATTTGCCTTATAAACGAATGATAACAATATTGATAAGCTTATGGACTAAAACAAAATCGGATCTAGGATTGTGATCGAGGTAGCATCTGGATTGGCGTGGTTGGTTTTGGTTGATTCTGGGTCCTTCAAAACTTGAACCATTCCTTTTTGCCGCTGCTCTGCGTGCTCTTGTTGCAACTCTTGCCGCTCTTGCCGCTCTTGCCGCTCTTGCCACTCTTGCCACTCTTGCCGCTCTTGCCACTCTTGCAACACTTGCAATCGCAACCGCAACCGCATCCCTCCTTTCCATTATTCTTAACAATTTTGATCTCCCTTCCGGGTCTCTGTGTCGTTCCCATGACCTTGATATGCGTCACCTTGTTTCCTGTAGATCCCGAGGATGCCGATGCAACAGTGGTAGCGGTAGCCGTAGTGGTGGTCGAAGCGGCAGTGGTCGTATCGGCCGAGGCGGAAGTGGAGGCAGTGGCGGCGGTGGTGGCGGCGGTGGTGGCGGCCGAGGCGGAAGTGGTGGCAGTGGTGGCGGTGGTGGCGGCGGTGGTGGCGGCGGCCGAGGCGGAAGTGGTGGCGGCGGTGGTGGCGGTGGCGGCGGTGGTGGCGGTGGCGGCGGTGGTGGCTGTTTGAGCCTCCGACTGGTGGATCATCACACAGCCGAGGCAGATGGCGAGGAGCACGAGTACCAAGGTGATCTTCATGTCGAGGGATTGCTGGATTGCTGGGTGGTTGGATTGCTGGATGCCTTGCAAATGATACTGTTTCGGATATCGCAAGCCCTCTTTTATACTAGATCGCAAACCAGGGTTTATCCTCTTCCGGCAAACTGTGTCAGTCGAACAAAGAAACCGCTGTGGCCAAATAAAAATTCGCAAGCAGAATTTCAGTTTGCGTATTTTTTGCACAATTGTTTAAACATCGAAAATAGGACTGCTCTCATACATCATTTTATGTTGAAGATATAATCGTTACGATAAAGTTATATATATTAAATACGAATAACATTAAAGTCTAGACTTTATTGGACAGATATATCTCGGCGAAATTTTGCCTAGAAGTATTTAAAAGGCACGTATTCTGGTAAGATATAACTAAAACCGTTTTACTTTCTGGTTCAGCTGATCAATTGAAAACTGTTATTTTTGTCAAAGGACCCAAATAAACACTGTCAATGCGTAATCAGACATCCATATTCATAGGTCATTCAAAATGCAAAAGAACATTAAATATCTATTCGTTAAGGCTTTTTGGGCCTCCAAAGTTTCGTTTCCATTGAAATCCATTAGCACAAAACCGAACTCTTGGAAACCCACAAAAGCCTCGAAAGGAAAATTTAGCAAGCAGCAAAATACTCGTAAGCAAAAACTTTTCATAGCCAACAAGAAAGGAAGTTAGCTTCGGCAAACCGAAGCTTATATACCCTTGCAGCTATAATTATTAAATTTAAAAACACAAAAAATGATATTCCCAATAGTATAAGATAATATGTCAAAAAACACCGAAGCTATAATTTGTTTCATATTATTTTCCTACCAATTTTCCGATCGTTCCTATGGCAGCTATATGATATAGTCGTCCGATTTTGATAAAATTAAATTCGAAATTCAGAACTAATTAAAAAATGTTATTTCCAAGCGTAGGAGGTTATATGTTAAAAAACACCGAAGCTATAATTTGTTTCATATTATTTTCCTACCAATTTTGCGATCGTTCCTATGGCATCTATATGACATAGTCGTCCGATTTTGATAAAATTTAATTCGAAATTCAGAACTAATTAAAAAATGTTATTTCCAAGCGTTGGAGGTTATATGTTGAAAAACACCGAAGCTATAATTTTTTTCATATTATTTTTCCACAAATTTTCCGATCGTTCCTATGGCAGCTATATGATATAGTCGTCCGATTTCGATAAAATTTAATTCAAAATTCAAAATTATTTAAAAATTGTTATTTCCAAGCTTAGGAGTTTATATGCTAAAAAACACCAAAGATATAATTTTATTTCATTTTTTTGTCCGATTATTCCTATGGGAGCTATAAGATATAGTTGTCCGATCCGGCTGGTTCCGACTTATATACTACCTGCAAAAGATATAAGACTTTTGGGAAAGTTTCAGCCCGATAGCTTTAAAACTGAGAGACTAGTTTGCGTAGAAACGGACGGACAGACGGACAGACGGACAGACGGACAGACGGACAGACGGACAGACGGACAGACGGACAGACGGACATGGCTAGATCGACTCGTCTAGTCATGCTGATCAAGAATATATATACTTTATGGGGTCGGAAACGTCTCCTTCACTGCGTTGCAAACTTCTGACTGAAATCAATATACCCTCTGCAAGGGTATAAAAAAGGCGGCGGGGAAAATTTGAAAAGCTGTTGCCATAGATACCGCACACACACACATATGTGTAAAGGAAAATATGAAAATAAAAGTAAAAAAAAACCGAAAACCGAAAACAACAGCCACGATTTCCATAACAAAAGAGGCGTCAGGTGGAGCACGAAAACCACTGAGCAAACAGGCAGAAACAACTCCACTCGAGTGAAACTCTTGTGCTGCCATTGCTCAATTAATTATTGTCTCCAAAATAAAGCATAGTTTTGCGGACTGGCAGTAAGAGCAGCCGTCAGATATGCAAGAAAATCGGTTGGTTATTTTAAGTATTTATCTGAATAAACAGTAGCATTTTTGGCAGATCTTAAAACTATTAACCAAAATATACACCAATTAAGTTGAAGTCAATATACTGTTTTAAATAAGGATAACCACTAGGTCATACTTTTCCGGTTAGTGTGACCCTTTGTTCGTCCATTTTATAAAGACCGAATATTTCTATGTTAGGCAATCTATTGTGATCATTATTCTAACGAATTTTTATTCATTTTCAATTTTCACTCAATAAAAAAAAAAACAGCTCCAAAATAAAATAAATTTGGAGCTTCGGGAGCTTTGTCCTCGATTATTTTGCCATGCAAACGAGCTCTTTTTTGTTACACAATCCACCTGATAGAGCCATAAAGAAGGATGTACGTATATTTGTTATTGATTTTTATTGAGACATTTGCAAAATTAATGTCTATGATGCGGGAGGATATTTCCACCCGGGAAACTCCCCCGACTTGTCGAATGATGAGCGGTATTAATAAATCAATAGCGTTTTGATGGCAAATAATTCGAGATCTGCTCCGGGGAGCAACCATACACGCATTGGGGCACTCAGGATGGCCCGCATCCTGGATACCCTTTTGGCACATCCTCGCAGTTCCCCACCGACCTTTGCCCTCTTGGACCTTCACTTGCGGGCTTGTGTGTGTTTGGGCCTTGATAAGCGACTTCCAATGGCCAAGGGCAGAGTACTGAGCGAAAAACTGGTTGTAAATATGGCAAGACCCATACAAATTGTATCTGATTTAATAAATAAAGCTTAATTAAATCAGAAACGGTGCCCAAAAAATTGTACTATAATCATTAACAGCTTTTTATTACGAAACTACTTTAAAATAAATATGCTGCAATATTCAATAAATCCTGTGCAAGACATATTGAATTGCATGATTTTGTTTAAATATTTAGTCCTAGCGAATGTTTAATATTATGTTACCCATATTAACTAAACTTTAATTAGTATCTTGTTTGTAATGAACAAATGGAAATCAAAGAGAAAATATTTGAATTGTCTTGAAATTAATTGGATTTACTACATTTTTTAACAGTGTACCTTTAATTTGTACTTTTTGTTTTTATATGAATTGTAATATTTTTCATTGTTGAGAATAATATAAATATGGATGTAAAATCACGTTTTTCGATGTGTACTCATTCTGCACCCAAAGTTGACTCTGCAAACTCGTGTCGAGTTATTTTATTGATTGATGCGAGCAAATCCAGTTGCTGTTGCCCTGGCCAAAAAAGGGAATAATAAAAAGAAAACAACCAACAAGCGAATGCCATTAATTTTGCTTGGAAGTCCACCAGAATGGAACAAAATGGAAACACTGACTTGTTGTGGACGCAACTCCGTGACATAAAGGTCGATATGGGAATGATGGGTCATGAGTGGGACATCGACATCGACATCACTGACCTGCTTTCCAAAGGGAACTGTTCTCTGCTGAGCCCACTGAATTAATGAACACAGATCCGAGCAAAGTCCCCGACTTTAACTCAAATTGATATGATTGTTTTTTCAATTAAACAATTCCCCTACAACTCGCATGCTTCACTTCAAACTTAATTCATTTATTGTATTTTTATTTTCGAAATATTTTACTGAGGTATGCCAGTCAAGACACGGATTTTTCCAGTGCAAAAAAAATGGATTCCGATTTTAGTCAAAGATACAAATTTTTTTAGCGGTTTTTCAATCGTAGATTTCCTAAATCAATCCTATTATATATTTTTTGAACATTCCTATGGGAGCTATAGGATATACACAGTTAGTTGTCCGATATGGCTCCTTCCGACTTATATACTACCTGCAATAGAGATAAGACTTTTGGGAAGGATTCATCCCGATAGCTTAACAACTGCGACTAGGTTATAATAGAGATACTATCTTGAGGTACTAGCAACTCTGTTGCGAGCCTGAATACTTAGCATTGCTTTCCATGTGCAATTTCCCTCTAGTTTATGGCCGTTTGTTTGGGCCAATTAAATACACAAATAAGAGAGTGAAAGCCCATTCGGAAGTGGGGGGAATACGACACGTGGACACCTATGGTGTGGGCTGTAAAATTGAGCGTTATTTCGATTTATCCAGGCGGCGCCATTTGGCCATTTCACTTGGTTTTCGAGCCGTCAGGGAAATCTGAGACCGCCTGTGGATTCCCGCTGTTACTTTGCGTCTAATGAGCAGTTTAATTATGCACGTTGATTGATTGATCCTAATTGATGGGAAGCCAGCAGCCGCAGAGACCACAACCCGTGATTGAGCCGTCCAACGTTTTCGGCCAGACGTTGAAGTTAAAGTTTAAGTGCATCTGGCCGTTAAGTCCAGCTAAATATCGCTACATTTTCCTTTTTGGCCATGTTTGCACTTCCGTTGCGCAGGGAACAATTACTAAAAGCGCATAAATTTGCACAAAAAATATGCAACAAGAATGAAGCTGTTAAGAGCTGCAGCTGAATATTTAAATATTTACTTCAGAGTGATTTTCAAGTCTGGGCAAAAATGGCGAGTTTACTAAATGAATTATTCACATAAAGTAAATCGTGTTGGGATTTCAGCAAAATTACGGAATTTTAAGCAAGCGAAATTATTAAAATCAATAAAGTTGTTATTCTTAATATGACTTTGCAGGTTGCATACGAATTACTAGGCACTTTCATTATTTCATTTACAGCTTAAGAAAATTAAATCAAATTGAAAGGATTTAATTTTTTCTCTTAATATTTTTATACACTTTAGTTGTGAGATTTGTATATTTATTTATTTTTTAAATATTTTTGAGACAACTATATATGGGTTATAAATAATTCTTAGACAATTCTAAAACACATGTGGCCCAGCGGTAAAAACGTTCCATTCTTCTAGAACAACAATGTTTCTTTCTAAGCAAAGTTCACGTTCAATGTCGAGCTATTATTAACATTTATTATGTATTGCATTTTTGGGAAATCAGTCTACAAATCGGCAGACGTACTCCAAAATACAAAATCATTTGATCAATGAATTGTGATACGAAATATCGCTGAATGAAGATTCAACGTAAAGCATGAGTAGTAAATAGGGAGCGGCAAGTACGAAATAATTTCGCGCGTGTTTGCCTAATAAAACTGGGAGTTTTGGCTGGGTAAATAGTCGGCATGTGTGCAAATAGCTTTAAGGCACCCAAGAGCAGAAGGAAAAAAAAAAAAATTAAACTGGATTTGCTCCAACGTACATATGTTGTATTGTGATCATTGTTAAGCCTCAATGACGCAGGGAGACCCTCGGGCCGGTATAAATAGGGTGAACGGATGCTGGAAAAGATCATCCAGTCCAGTCCATCCAAGCACAGACACAAGATGAAGCTCCACTGGCTGCTTTTGGCAGTTATCTGCATCGTGAACTACAGCGTCACCACCGGCAGCAGCCCCACAACCGAGAGCACCTCCACCACCACCACCACCACCTCCTCGTCCAGCTCCAGCACCACCACGGATTCCTCGACCACCACCACCGCATCCTCCTCCTCCTCCTCCTCCACTGAATCCACCGAGGCGTCCAGCACCGAAACGGTCACCACCGCCGCCGCCGCCGCCACCGCCTCCAAAACCAGCTCCGCCACCACCGCGACCGCCACCAAGAAGTCCTCCGCCGCCGCCAAGAAGAAGGCCCGCGCCGCCCGCAAGAAGCGGGCGGCACGACGCAGGAAGCGTCGCGCAGCCAAGAAGCGTGCCGCCGCCAGGCGCAATCGCAACAGGGGCTAAACTGGACTCATATCCCATCCAGCTAGGACAGGACTTAAACCTTTTTTTTTCCCCATCTCCCTAACAGAATAATAAATATGGTATAACATTGCAAAAAAAAAAATTTTCAAGTGCTTCAAGTTGGATGTGGGGGAATCTCATACTGTATTTTATAATTATAATATTGAATGCAGCATATCTGCCGTTTCAACTCCATTATTGGCTTAACAAAATGTTGTTTCCCAACTGTCGCTTTGGATCCTCAGATCAGACTAATAAGTCTGGCATAAAATTGTAGACATCGTACATATTTTCCAATGTTTTAAGTTATAATTTGGCGAATCTCAAGCAGTGTAAGTATTTAAGCTTCATAACAAAAATATTAAAAATAGTTGAAGGTAGGTTCTTCCCATGTGGTTTAATACAGGCTAACTTACTTTTCAGCTCTATTATTGCCTTAGAAAATTACGCACATTTAAGGTAAACATTGCATACAAAATATTTAAAAGTACTTGAGCTCGAAATTGGGAAGTGTAAAACCTTATAAGCCACTATATAAAATATTTTAAGGACATCCACTTATGGCTTGAAAGCAGCCTAACTTATTTTTGAACTCTGTATTATATGTAAAAGGTATAAGATTTCAGTAAATAACTTTAGAAGAGGTGATTCAATGAATTCGGTTAATATCCTGCACATATTTCAAATGTTTACAGCAGATTTTAAAACAAACCGTGTTGAGACCTTGATCAGCACTTTGAAAGTAATACCAACTTTGCTAAGCATTTTAATATAAATATTTAAGATTTCTGAAAACATTTTTGAGAGATTGCATAAATGTTAAGATCTAGGCTGTTTAATAGTATTTATTTTTGATACAAGTACTTAACTAATTATCTTATTTTCAGAAATTCTGGTTTAGCTTTGCAAGTTGCGTCAAGAACGGAGATCGACGGAATTGCCCGAAAGTAAAGAACAGACCAAATAATATTCAACTTTGAAGCACTTTTGTTATATAATGAAACTGAAATTGAATAAAAAATTCAAATAATATTAAAAGCCCTTAATATCTAAAGCATAACCATACAAGGAGCCCTTGGAATTTTAACAACGAAGACTTTTCACGAAAGCCAACCGAAACAAAGGGAAAATGAAAATGGAGACAGCAGAGGAACTCGAATTTAACGGGGCATTTGAAGTGCACCGAATCGGTTAGCTTGATTACATTTGTTGCTGCTCCAAGGGTGAAAGGTTAAAGTTACGCCCAGAAATGTACTCATATTCGTACCCACATACATGGTCTGCCATAAAAAGCAACAAGTTGAAAGACCACGCAAGCAAAAAGCAAAAGCCATCAAGGTCCCCGTTCCGAGTCCATTTCCATTCGCAATTCTCATTCCCAATCCGAATCGGAGACCTCGACCACTGAAACCCATCAGCAATTCGAGCGCATAAAAATGGTTATAACCCAAGAATGGTTGTATTATATTCCCTTTATGACGAAGTCACGAATACCCTGGAGGATCTAACTTTTACTATCATATGATATGATTTAAAAATATCATAAATCATATTCTTTGCATTTTTAACCCAGTGCTGACTGAATAATATAACCAATTAATATTCCAAAATACTTTATACATGATTTTAGAACTAGTTATTGGTTTTTGTGGCATTCGTGGTAAAAGAGTTAAAAAATGTGAAGCATACTTTCAGGAACCTTAAATATTGTTTTGAAATCTTTTGGTTTTTGATAATTCTCATATATCCATAAAAAAAGGAAAGTGTGTGAGTATGGAAAACAATAACAAGCAGCGAACCCAGTACAATGGGCACAACTGTTGCTGTTTTTGTTCTTTCCCCTCTCTTCGTCCCTTTCTCCGCTTTCTTCTCCCTCGCCTTCATCCCCCTTTTAGGCAAGGCGGTGGGGGGGGAAGGGGGACAAGGGAAAGGAGAGAAAGCGTGAAAGTGACATTCGTCTTCAGACGTTAGAAAGAGACGGAATCTGAGCGGAAGAAGAAGACTTAACACAACAAAGAACATGGACGTACATGTGTGTGCGAGCGAGAGAGGGCGAGAGACGGTGGGAGTGAAATACAGGGTAAATATTTTATATGGTATATATATATTTTTAATGGTTACTAAGCATAACTTTAATTTATAATTATTTGAAATTTCTTGTACTCATTTTTAGCCAGTTTTCAGGCCCATAGAGGTAGTCAAAGGACCTCCCAGTTTTTCCCTAACTTTATTGACATCCTTGTCATTTCCCCAAGGACACCCTGTACTTATGTATATTGATATGCTGCGCTTCGTGGCCATTGATGTTGATATGCTCGACGGGACTTATTTTATATGTACGCACATGCATACGAATGATACGAACAAATGTTCTTCGCCCATAAACCACCCACCAGAAAGAAAGTCGGGTGAAAGAGAGGGGCATACAATTACGCCTTGTTTGTTCTTGTCAGTTTCACTGTGTGTATATTTTTTTTTTAATGTTTTTTCCGTGGTTTTGTGTGTTCTTATTATTGTTATTTTAACAACGCCCAATTCTTTGGAAATTTTAGCTTACTGCTTATTATTTTGCAAATACTTGAGGCCATCAGCGCGCCCACGCGAAATTTGAAAACACTATAAGCTCCCTGGATATGTTGGGTAATTTTTTGTATTCTTCTGTTCTCTCGGTTTTTTACCCGTACCTTTTTCTTTTTTTAGGGGAGCCACACAATGGTTGCCAGCTGTGAGGCTTAAAATTGAGAGTTGACGAGTGACAAGTGTCTTAGTGGGGAAAAAGTGAAGAAGGGGGTCTTAAATCAACAAGTGTGTGGACGGGCAAGATAATTCCCATAGCCAACTGAATACTTCAGCAGCTCTATCTCTCTTTGTTCAAATTCCTGGAATTTAGGTTGATCATACACTTTTAATTTGTTTAGTGATTTTTTAGAGCTGGGCCTCCCTTGTTATTATATTAATTTTAGAACAACTTTAAAATCGATAACAAATACAAGGGTTTCGAAATAAATTATTAAGGTGCCTAACAGTAGGCAACAATTTATTTTGAATAACTGAAAAAGTCTTAGAAATACATTTTACTATTTTCATTGTAATTTCCCGATTTCCCTAATCAAGTGAAATTAAGTCAAGCCCAAGAACATTTGGATTGGCAAACCGACTTAAGTCCAGTTATGTCAAGTTTAGTTACACTTGGGGCTGGCTACAGTCGGCTAATAAAAGGTCCTGCGAGAAACAATTAGCTTAGCTTGGCCCAGATCCCTCGACCTTTTGGCCAAATTGCTTTGCCTAATTTGGTTTTTTCTCGGCTCGCCTTTCGAATACCTAGTTCGTATGCAAAGGGCGCATAAATTTAATCAGTTAGTAGGGTGGTTTTTTTTTTCTTTCGGCTTCGTTTGGTTCGCTCTTCTGCTTTTTGCCAACCTTAAGGGGGGCGTTTTGCGGTGGGCGTGGCCAGGTCGTAGGTGTGGTCAGAACCCTGCGTGTTGGCTAAGACAGAAAACAGACACACGGACACGACATTGGCATCCCTGCACTGCCAATAAACATGTTTAAAGAATTGGAATATAAATGTGTTGCAGTAAAATATTTATTTGATTTATATTATGCATAATAATAAATACAATAATACGTATTTAATATTTAAAATATTAACCGAAAGAGTCAGCTTGTTAAAATGTCATTTGTTATATTATTAATTTAGGTACTTATTTATTGTACCAGATAAGGGCTTACTTATTTTCGATTTTCCATTGGTACTGTAACTTATCTGTTATTCTCGGAAAGGTTCATTGCCTTGAAAGCTAGAACTCTTCTAGCAAGTTAACATTTATATTATTTTTTTTATGAGATGGGAATTTCTCTCAGTGCAGGTTCAGAGCCCGCATGTTATGTACATGCCAACGCAGACAGGCAAATGGACACACAGACAGACAAATAGACAGATAGACAGACAGGCGGAAATAGAGGGGGCAAAATGGGGGAAGGGAAATGGAGGATAGAGGATGGATAGAGAAATTCCCTTTGACCTTCTTTGATTTTCGGGAATTTTCAATACCCTTCAGCGATAGGAAAATCATGTTCTATTATCTCTTGCATTTAAACACATTAATTTCGTTAATTATCTCGATAAGCTGAATATGTAAAAATGGAAAATATAATGGCAATATGACTATAGAGTTATAAACAAATCCTTTTGACATGTATCTAGCCTACTTTATCTTATGGTTATTTCTTGGAAGTAAACTTATATTGCTGGGCAAATCATCCAAAATACCCTACGATTCACACAATACTATCCCTTTTTTTGCCAGGATTTCATTCGATTTTTCTGCTCGCCCCATTTTGTTGTGCTGTTTTGCTGGCATTGCCTTTGCCATTTCCTGAATGTGCTAAACCAATAAAGCAACTTTTGACATGTCTGCCGGCTGTTTGAATTGCGTCCTAATTGTGCCACTCAGTGTGTGTTTGTGTCTCTATAGCCTTTCTCCATTTTTTTGCCCTGAGACTCCCACTGAGATTTTCTGTTTTTAGCCCAGCAAAAATGTCGCCAAATTTATGTTGAGAATATCTGGGGAAAGGTGGCTCCAATTATCCTGGCTTTTCAATCGATGTCAATCAATCAATCAATTAGCCGCATGCCTCGTCTATGCATCAATCAAATGCAGACCCAAATTCGTCGGCATCAATTTAATAAGGATAAATTTTCCAGGCCATCTAAACTGACTTGGCTTCAATTTAATATGACCTGTCCCAAATGTCGGGGAAGAACTGGTTGAATATCTTTCAGCTGAGCTAATTATTTTCCCAGTTTCCCCCTTTGGAACCGCCATCGCCTCATTCGGTCAACATCATCAATCTTTCAGTATCCCCAGCAATTTGACAGCGATTGCGACATTTACAACTGTTCGTCATCAGTGGATTTAGCCCCGGCTAATCTCCGCCAGAAATTCAAGGGATTGCGAATAGAAGCGATTTCGGGGATACACAGTATTAAGGGGTATTAGGGAAAATCGAATGGAATGAGTCAGGTGTATATTTAATGCCCAAGAATGATTGTCTATAGGGATTTAGGTACTTGATTTGACATAATTACATAATAAGAAAAAAATAAATGATTATATAGTTATAATAAAATACAAAAAAGGGAACACATCAAATTATGAAAAAAAATATATATGAAACAAGAAATATATAACATTTATAACTTATACTAAAAACCAATTTAAATGTTTCACACAATGCCATTATTAGCAGCTTATATTTATTTTCATTAGTGTTGCCATCTCCATGCGTTTGTTTTCTAAAAATAATATTCTAACTGATTGAGATGATTAAAATAGGGTTAAAAAGTTCCTCAATTTATTTTATGGAAATCCCACATAAGCTTATTTTCAAAAGTATCTCAGTACATTTCGCTTCGATAAACGACTGCAGGACTCGCAGGACCATTAATTGCAGCCCCGTCAATCGTTTTTCTGTCGACATTTCCCGGCACTTTTCCTTTGGCACGTCGATGGGTAGGATGTCATGTACTGAATGCGTTGACAGGTGGGCGTGGCACGGGGTTCAGGGGTCAGGGGTCAGTTAAACCTCCAACAACACCGCAACACGCCCGGAACACCAAAAACAAAGTTCATAGAAGACTGCAGGTGGATGTCGGAATATTTTTTTCGTTTTTTTGTTGCTATATAGGTACTTTTTGGAGCATTTTAATGCACGCAATTCCGCAGACAAGACCGCAGAATCGTGCGACAGGGACAGCAAAAGTTGTAGCTGAAATTGGCAGCTCCCCCCACCATTTTCCTTACTTTTCCAACCCACTGACAATTTTTCGACAAACAAACCACTTTCCTTTTAGCAGAGTAGCGACTAAATTGGGTGTACAAAAACGGGTAAACCAGTCATTCGGTTAAGTAATCGTAATTAAATAGAGTTGCATTGACATTTCAAAACACCAGAGTAAACGGGCTAAAAAATATATTTGCAAGGATGGGAAAAATATGCTACATTTTACATCGCTTTTTAGTTTTGAATCCATTAAAATAAATATTGAATTTTTAATGTACTCTATTATTAAATTAAATATTTTGTAAGCCCCTAATTTTTTTATATATAATGCAAATGCAAGGAAAATAGAATTTGGATAATGAAAAATGCAATTTTGTTGTAATAGTTTATTTTGAATATTGCACTTTGTTAAATTGATCCAAGTCCGATTATTGTTTGTGCTATTTAACTTTGAAATACCTGCCAGCAAAGCCATTTTCCCTCTGGAAATCACAGCCCACTAATGATGATAATTATTATTGAATTAATCTATTAAACGAACCCCAAGGACTTCGTTATGTGGGCAAATTGACCCTGAATGAATAATTAATTTGTTTAAATAACTTCGTTTGTCGCTCTATGGCATTTTGCATTATTAAGTTTCAATTACTTAATTAAATAATTAATGTCGTTCAATACGCAATGGAATGCGTTTGAAGGATTAACAATGTAACGATTTCTTAATTGCAAAAGCAACCGCGGCATTTCGGTCAATAGTTTTAAATTAACACCTGCAGCTCACACATATTTTTCTCCTACTTGGGGTCTATTTTTATACGCAAACCCACATACGAGAAAAACATTTTCCTGCTTTTCTTCTCCTTTTTACCTCATGTAAGCCACATTTGTTTGTGGCTAGCTGAAAATCAATAGCCCAAGCCTCACCCTGTTCGCCCTCTATTAATAGATCGAGCTGATGCGAGCTGCTCTCTTCTGGCCATATTTCTATGGCCAGGTTTTGGGTCAAAATTAATGGGGTTTTCCTGTTAGCCCCCTCCCGGAAAATGAAACTCAATTAAAGCGGCTTATGTGCTGCATTTTTAGGGAATTTCCGAAGTCCCACTTACTCACATTGATGGATTGCCACATTTTCGAGGGGATGCATCATCATTATCAACGTCGAAGTGCATTTTCGGATACAAAATATATCCTAACATCGCTGCAGAAATGGCAAGTCTCCATCAATTATTGTTTTTACATCTGTTTTAACCTTGCACTTTTTATTTAAATTTTAAATGTATCTTTCATAGGTTTTTAAATATTTTTAGAATCACAAAAAATGTTTCTTAATTAATATAGCTACTTCAAAAATGAAATATGTAAAGTAGTAACCATGTCACCCCCTTTTAATTATTTTCCATGAGTGCCTGCAAACTATCTCTGGCCTGCCATAAATGTATTTACTTCTGCAGCTTTCATAGAATGGTTACCCCTAAGTCCACTGGCTGCAAACCCTTTCAGACCATTAAAAATTATATTCCCTTTTTCTTAACTGAAAGAAAAGCGAGTTGCGTTCCATTTTTTCCCGCCGCACAAATTGCCCATATGATGAGGCAAATTATGGATATGTTTCGACTTTGGCTTGGCCTTATCAGGATGTCACTGGATCTTGTCCCCCAAAAACAAAATGTTTCAGAATTTTCAGTCACACTTCAAAATAAATCGGTTTTAAATGTAAAATCAACAGAAGAAAATATTATAAAAGTATAACAAAAATTCGGTAACATCATTATTTAAAAACTTTGTAAAAGGTTAATAAGTATTTAAAGATTTCAGTTAATAATTTTTTTACTTTTACCCTTCTAATAAATGTGAAATCGGACTTCATAAAATCTTTTCAGGTGGCATTATAAATTGTAAGGTACAGTTCAATGATGATCAAACCGTCTCTGAAATATTTTCTTTTAATTGGAAGCCGGGGTTTTCTCTGAGTGCAGGTTTTCCGCATGTGGGAAAGCCAGTTGAAATGGATGGGAAATGGATATGGAGCCGGAGCCTGGCCGGGCATACAAATGGCTTCATTTGACGAACTGCCGAATTCGCCATTTGCATGCGTGTCTAAATGTGAACAAATTTTTGTGGATCGTCGGAGGGCAGTGAGTGAGTGCCCCTGAGCTCCTTAAACCACTTTTCATACCAGAAAACCAAATTCGAGTGCTTGCTTTTATTTGCCAAAGTGGGGAGTATTTTTTATGGGTAATCCAATTGCGAGCTGGCAGCAAAAATCAGAGAAAGTATGAAGGAATTTAACAGAGAATGAGACATAACGTTCAGGCATTCGCAAATTAAATATAAAAATGACGAAAATTAAATAAAACAAAGCTTAAAATAAAGTGATGTGGACTGGAAAAGTGTTAAAATTCACTGAACGCAAGGCCTAATTTGGCTAAAATGTTAGATTTCTAAACATTTTCGTTTGCTTTTTGTGCTTAAGAGTTGCTCCAAGAACACATTGCAAGGGAAAACCATTTTCCATTTGAACTCTTTGCCTTGCCTGAAACCAACTTGACAGCACCCGCCTATAAAAGTTGTGACAAAATTGTCAGCCGGCAAAATATTTCCTGCTTATCCAGATGGATTGATTTCGAAATCAATTTCCTAATTTTTTTTTGAAAAAAAAACCAGCGGCACCGCCCGTTTCCGTGATCCGCCCTTTTTCTTGTAAAATATATATATCGTTTATATATATCGTTTATATATATATTTTCCTGCTCTAGTTTCCCTACAGGATATTCGGGCGTGTTGCTGTCGTAAAGTTGTTCGAGTTGTGTCCAAGGACGCCCGCTTGGCTTCATAAAAATAGTTGTAAATTCCCAAGCAGTCTGCATAAATTTAGTGCGGATCCGGGGTCCCGAATGCCCCCTATACCGTGCACATCCCCATCTTCTCCGTCAGTAACTTTCACACGTCGTTTCATTTCTGGGCAGCAGTAAAAAGTGACGCAACTTTCGTACACATTGTCAACAGTCGTAAATTCTTCCCGCTCCTGGCTAAGCTTGATTATCCTGCTAGCTGCTCAACTAGGGGAACGGCTCTTAAGATGTTGCCCTATCCTCATCCCAAAAGGACACTCGCAGAAATATATATCGAAAAATATGGGCAAAAATTAAGCAGCTCCTAAATGTAAGCCCATTTAAATAGGTACAACAAGTACCAAAGAATAATTAAAAATAATATATTGATACCCAAACATAGATATTTTCTTGTCGATTTAGACAGAAGAAAACAAATAAATTATTTTAAGAGACAAGAAAAATATTTTTTTGATTTTAAATAATATTTTTAACCGGTTTCTGGAAGGGATATACACTTTTGAAGTATTTAATATTGTTGTGATACCAAAGTATAATTATTTTCTGGTCCATCTAAACACATAGGAAATCAAATTAATCATACTAAAAATTATATTAAGTATTTGTTGATTTTAAATAACATTTTTAAGGCATTTTAGAAAAGATGATCCTTTTTTATTCAGTATAAACATAAGTAAGTACTAAAACTGTGGAACCCCCGTATGACTTTTAAATTAAATTTATACACCTTTTCAGTGCTTTAAAATTTGTACTGACTTCTTGGGAGATATTTGTGTCATTCGCTGTTTGGGGCTTGCGAAATGTCCGGCTGCCGACATTGCGCCGGAAGTAGACACCTGCCCGCAAAAGTGAGCAATGGAATTTTGTGCAACAGTTTGCCACAACAACACGATGTCCTTCCTGCTCCTTTCGCCACTTTCCTCGTCTCCCCCGCCCCAATTTCACCGCCTTTCTCCTGGCCACACAGTCTGTGTTCCTCCTTGTAATGGCATTTATGATTTGTTGGCTTCCAACTTCGTTGGTTGGCTTGAGTTGAGTAGAGGGTCCCAGAGTCCACCTGGCGCTTGACAGCTGTCACTGGGAGTCCATATGTCCGCTCACACACGGGCCACTAAAAAGACGTGCACGTGGAGAAATGGTCGAGAGGTTTTCCGTACCACTAAATACACGAAAGAGCCTCAGAAGTTACGTAGATTTTTAAAAGCACTTAAAGAGCTGTATAAGAAAGGTGTCTACAAATATGCAACATTTAACTTTCCATCCGCAAGTCCAACTGATTTTACTGCATACTTCTAGGCTCTATTGAGGACATTTTCCTGGATTAAAGCTTACCTAGAGAAATATTTTCTTAATTCCTTGAAAAATATTATTATATTTGATAGATTTATAAACACTCAAAATGTTGTAAGCTTAAAAATCAGTTATATTTAAAATACTTATATCCTGGCTAAAAGTGCAACTATTTAGAAAATGCACTTACCTATTTGCTCAAAAATGTGCTGTATTTTTATGGATCCTTAAAGGGATGTATACTCAAAAAAAAATGTATTACATATTAAAATATTATTTAAAGCCACTACTTTTTCTCAGACTTTGTGCAGTGTATAAACGACTGATGTATGAGCAGATATAGTCATTTTGCCGGGCTGGCAATTCCATTTTCACTTCTCGACAAGAACGAATTCAATTACAAGCCAAGCAAAATGTGCGGGAAAATCTGGGCTGGGGCTAAGGAAAACTCTGTCCTCGCACACATACATATGCTTAGCTAAAATTAAAATCATATGCATGAAATGAGCACGAAATTGAAATGGAATGAAATAAATGAGCGAACTCGGGGAGAAAGATGACGAAGGCCTTCTGGCCTTTCCATCCTTGTTGCCTTTTTTATGGGTTTCAGTCTCAGTCTCAGTATCAGTTTCAATTTCATTTTCATGTTTGAATTCAGCTGGTCTTTAATCTCAGCATTTCCGACATTGACACAAAAGTCAGGCGAAAACTCCGGAACAAAGTTAAACGAACTCGAAATGCTTTAAAGCGTGATGGAAAAACTTTGTTGCGCTCTTCTGAAACTAGAAAATTGCACAAAACCTGCGCCAGTAGAGTGCCATCTAATTGGCTTGTCAGGAAAATTGAGCAAGGAAAATACTTTCAACAAATTGGTAATTTTAATCGTGGTATACAAAATAGTAAATAATAATAGTTAGCACATATGTATATTTAATTTCAGCAAAACGAGAGTCGTAGAATTTTCCTTTGTTTGTGCTTATATTAAACTTTTTTAATATTTCCTTTCCCTGAAAACTTGTGTCCTATCAATAAGATATTTTAAGTTACCATGGCATTTGATGACATTTTCCGAGAACCATCTGACCGAGAAGATTTTCCAAGTGCGTATTCACTTGCATTCACCATCCGTTTTCCAGACATTCCCCCACATTTTCCACCCCCTGCGGTCGCACCCGTTAAAGCTTTAACTTGTTGTTTGCTAGTCGCTTTTTCAGCATGTTCCGGAAAAGCCACACACACAACAACCACCACCACCACCCACCTGAGGGTCATACTAATGCCAACCCCCCAGCCCCCCCTTAAAAGCAATACATCTCCCCAACAGCCCCTAAAACTAATTTATTTACCTAGAACCCAACTGCTGACGCCTATTTGTATGCAATTAATTTTGTTGTGCCTCTCACCCAAGACAAAACCAAATATATACAAAAAAAGGAAAAAATCCAGGGTCGTGGTCCAAGGGGGGTGATCAAAATTAATGGCTCTGGAAATGCGGAAAATACCAAATAAGGTTTAGCCATTATTATATTTTTACTGGAGCTTAAGTTGTGAATTAGAATTTATTGCAGCCTCCCTTTTGATTAAGCCACTGTTTTTGGGTGGAAAAAAATTCAAATGAAAGCAGTAAGTAAATTTTTTAAAAATGGTAATAATACAATAAATATGAATATATTACTTATGTATTTTAAAAAATAGAGTATAAAATGCTTCAAAAAATTATCTCCATTTTTGGGAGAAAGTTATACTTAAAAACTTATGTTAAATATCTCCCTGCAGTTAACTGTAGTGCCCTTTTTTTACTACGCCTTTGACTTTAAGCAAATCAACTAAATTGCCAGAGTCCCGAAAAATGCCCATCCGCCTGTCAGCGAACCAATGAAAATTGATGTTATATGATTTACACTTTTCTGTGGCCATTTTATTGTTTTTCCTCACACCCTCTACGATTTTTCCCGAAGAGCAGAGATAAAAACGCAAATAAAATGAATGTTTGTGGAGTGGGTGGGAGTACCCACCGAAATTAATTAATTTCGCGGAGCACGAAGGATACTCATTAATTGATTGCCTGCCGGGGAAAAACTCAGGGAAAGTTGCCTTTAAAATACTTAAAAATTTGTTGCTACACTAAGAGATTTTTTGGGAACTCTAAAAAGTAAAATGCAGCACTTGATATACAGTTTAAAAATTAATGAGGACATTTACCATTATTTTTGTAGCCAATATAGGATTTATTTTTTAAGTTTCGCCTTGGGGCAGCACCAATTTACCTGAAACGACAAGAAAAGATGATCGTTTAGCGGAAAAACGAAGCAAATGCATAATTCAACCTCTGATGATGGGCACTTAAATAATTTCTAATGGCGCATTTTAATGCGGCTAATTGCCAGGGATCGTTCGTTTTTTTATCTATATAATTTCCGCATGCCAAACCCACGCTGTGGTATAATATTTTTACCTTTTTGTGATATAAGAGGGGGCTATTAACTGTCAGTGGCATGTATGAAGCCGCAGTTGAATGAAGGTTGCGGTCGAAACTAAGCCACAAAGCAGTAGGGGAAGTGCAAGAAACGGAGGGGGGGTTGGGGAAAATCAGGGGGAAAATCGGATGGGAAGTGGGTTGAAAATGGGTGGGGCTTACTAACTGGGGCCATATATACGTCCTGCGGTCTGGCCTTCGGTTTGCCGGGCCTGGACATTGGCCTGTTGCTTTTTGTGTGCATTAATTATTTAGGAATACGCTGCGTATACGTAATGTGCTTATATAACCCCCTTTGCCGGAGCACAAGAAGGGGGCACAAAGTCAAGTTGCACAGGCAATCGGAGGGTTAAAAGTGTCAAAAGCAATTCACGGATTTTTCTCTTTATTTTCCACGACTTTTCCCCTCCCCCCGAACCCATCAAGCAATTCCATTTGCCCTGGATTATTATTCAGTTTCACTTTGCATTTTCCTCCAGCGCGGAAATCAACAAAGTGCAGAGGAGCCTGGGAAAACAGGAGATCAACAATTCAGTGGATGATGAAAAGTCATAAATCTTTAAATAGGCCAAAGATCAAGAAAGTGAGACGTACAGGGGTGGGTTAAAAATGCAGGAAGTTAAGTACTCGCAAACTTAAGGAAAGGCGTTCAATGTTATGTATATGCGTGATATATAATTTTTTGTATTTCTATTATATATTTAAATTTTAGTATGCTCATTTTTTGTTATTATACTCTTTGGACTTGTTGCTTAACAACCATTTCTGTATCTCTGTAAAAGTGTGCCGTCATTTTCCTTCTTTATTTCCGAGTTACCTGCGGATGACTCCTCAATCGATGACTGTTCTGCAGAAAAAGTCAACCCCCGAGAAAATATCCCCACATTTTACCATTTTCAGTCACGTTTTGTTGTTAGCATTCTCCCTTTTTTTTGTCCATCAAGCCCCGAGGCTGGGGGATGAAAACGACCCCTGTAGATGTAGTTTAACCCTTTACTGAATTAACTAAATGAAATTCAAACGTGTCGGCAACCGATTAACCCCAGACTGGGAGCTGGGGGGCTTCAGACCTCGCACCTTGACAAATGATGCACTCGAATGTCAACATTTAATTGCCGCCGCGTAACAAGTAGAAATTGAAAATTAATGGCAGCTTTTCCGACCGCAAAATTGACATTCGATTCAGTCGAGCGGCAAAAGCTCATTTCGCTCAATGAACGCCAACAATAAATAAATAAAACGCATATACTATGCGGCGATTTAAGTGATATCTTTTTAACAATTCACCGCAAAACAAATTGCATTCTCATTTATACATAAGCGGAATTAAATATACAGTTTCCATTTTCTGCACGCCTTGAAAATGATTTTAAATCTTAAGATTTATGTTCAATATACAAGAAGAAAATAAAAACTGAATAGATTTTCAGGGAACAAAGTAACTTACGAGTAAACATTTATATTTCCGATTTGTATATTATTTTCTATAGCCATTTCTTTTATTATTTTTCCATCTAGATGCTTGACTTAAACATTGGAATAAATCAAAGCCATAAGCTTTTCTTAATTAAGTTACCCGAGTTAAAGTTCCTGCCGACCAAAACTCCACTGAAATTATATAATCATTTAATAGAATTGCTTTGAACCCAGGACGCGGTGAAAAGTTTTCGAAACTACTGAGACCTTCATTTAAAATCTTGCCTTTGATTAAGATTGTAATCTGTAACGCAGCTGATTATTAAGGAAAGATGCGGAGAAAGTGTAAGTGAAAGTGGGAGAGAAAGCGTGTAAAAGGGTTAAGGTTATTTGGGGTTTTCAATGGTCTTCCACACATTTGCTGAGCAGACCCGAAATCGCATGACAAACCACAATTTTTATTGCAAGAAAAGCGGAAAAACTTAATACACGCAGAAATAACTTTTCATTTACTTCGCCATGACGTCACAGTTGAAGACCCTTTCCATCCGTAAATAACAGCAAAAACAAAGAGAAAAAAAGGAAAGCGAAATAATAACATAATAAATGAAAATGAAAGTTTTTCTCGCTTGTTTGTAAACACTTTTTGTCTTTCGCTATTTTCGTTTACATATATGACTATTATAATACAATAGTATAATATATTATATATGAATATTAAGCATATAGTGTGGTAGTAGTGAAAGTTGATTGTTGACATGCGTGAAATTGGAAAGTGGTGATTGGAAAATTCTTTAAGGGTTTGTACTAATGTGTTTTTCAAAGATAAAAATAGAAATAACTACAATTGTAATACTAAAAAATTTATACTGAAATTTTATTACTGATTAGTCCAAAAATTTATTTAGTTTTAACTCCAAATATACATATACATTTAAATTGACTTAGTAAGTATAGTACAAATAAAAAATAATTTTTAAAATTTGGCGTTCAGTTTTTATTAAATGTAAACCATTTTTTTATAATGGCTTCTTTGTAAAGTTGATTTTTTTTAGTTCCATAAATATATTTATAAATGAGTCTCAGAAAAGTAGTCTTCAAACAAATATGAAAGCCAAGCAATTTCGTGGGCCAACACAATTTAAAACTGCGATTGTTTTCCTTTGTCTTTGACTTTGTTGCCATCTTTTTGGCTTAATTTTCTTTTGTACCGAATTATGCCCGAAATCGCATTGTTTTTTCTTGTTAACTTTTCCATTTTGTCCATTTGCGTTACGAGGAGTTTGCCTTGGTTTTCCTCGGTTGTTTTTCTTTGTTTTTTGTATTATTTTTGAATTTTATTTTTCTGTCAGCGGCACGCAAGTGAATCCCCCGCGTTCGTGTGTTCTCGACAGAAATCCTGGGCGCATATCCTTTTAATTGAAAACACTGTAAAAGCCCGCGGCTGACAGCGAATCCGCGGACCGACTTTATATAGAAATAATAACAATAACGATTTAAATTAAGTGCGCAGGGCCCAGAGTTTTTCTTCTCCGGTTTCGTCTTATATATATATTTTTTTTTTTTTGAGTAAGTAATCGTTTTTAATTTAGCAAGTACGTGACAGCTCGCGGATTTCGACAGGTCCTCCTTTTCGCACCTCAGTCGAAAGTCACGTGGGCACATTAAGTGACAAATTTGTGGAAAATCTCAAATTCCAAATGGAGCAAAGCGGCCCGCGACCAAATGAAATGGAAACAAAATGCTTAAAGTTAAATGTTAATTTTCTCGGCGCCTCGAAGGGTGGAAAAATGGTAATTGCCATTGATTTTTCCAGCCAAATGAATGGCGGGAAGTTTTCCATGACTGTTACGTTTTATTGCTAAAGTTGGATTAAATAATTTGTCACGAATATCTGGCTGTCTTGTTTCTTAAGTTTTCATTTTTAAGGCACCCTATTCATTTATTGGAACTATTTAGCACTTGTTTCTAAATTTAAAGCATAAGATCATTAGATTTAAAAATTACTGGTGTAGAGTAATTAATTTTTACAATTGTTTTCAATATACATATAAGCATTTAAGCATTTCTCTGTATAGGGAATATTTTCTTTTCTCAAGAATGCATTCCAAATTTACAAATTAGACCAAGACCAAATGAAGGGGCTTTTTTTAAAGATCCTGCCGAACCGAAATCAATTTTAAATGCCCCAAAATGCAAGGAAGCGTAATTTTATCGATAAGAAAGCTACCCAAAGGGCACACAGATACAGATACATAGGGGGCCTGGGTGTGTGTATATGATTATGTTTATTCCTTCTCACTTAATTTATTGTAAAATGTTAAATTTCACGAAGCGGAAATGTTTATTAGAGCGGAAATTGTTATTTTTAGTGTGATGGGCAGGTTTGCGGTTGGCTTGGAACAAAGGCGACGATACCGGTAAAACAGGATACGAAAAGGATGCCCAGGATGCTCCTGTGTGTGTGTGTGCAAGCGCTTTTTTCTCGCTCAGCTGCCAACAATTAATTTATTAATATTTTTCGTTTTCAGCCCACGTGGCGTATGCTCAACTTATTAAGTATACGACAGCAAAAGGCCTCGTCTTCCAAAACAGTATACATTATCCTGCCAACCTGCTAATTAGTTGCCGCTTTTCTTTTACTTTCACAGCCCTAATTAAAAAAGAAAACGCATCACTTTTTCCTCAAATAAGTATAAACGTTTTGACTTTCCTTTGGCGCTTTTAGCCAGTTTGGTTCTTCTGTATATATTAAAAATAATAATTTATAAAACCAGGATTAAATTTGTAGGAATAAAACAAGGAAAAGCCTTAAAGACCATCGATCATGTTGCTATTATTACAATCCATTTAATATCTTGAAGAACGAAAGAAGGCAAGCTCCCTGATGCCACTGAATTTTCCACCAACAATTTTCATATTTATTCGGTTACCACTTTCTCCATTTTTCAGCACTTGAATATTTATCGAGGCTAAAGCCGCTCTTTGCATTTTATAGACTCCTCGTTCCCCGGCCTGCTCCCGTTTATCCGCTTTTCCCATTTGGTCTTCCAGCTGGGACCGAGACACTCGAAATCTGCTTAAAAATTTTCTTTTAAATACTTAATGCAAAATAACCGCTCGCCACAAGAGAAAAAAAACACTTCATGGCCTGTCCGCAGCATTTCAAATTAATTTTACAGCTGCCAGTTACCAGCTCGAAGTTAGCCGTCCTTGGGCCACCTTGAGCCATAATGAAGTAGCAAATAAATAGCACTTTCCCCCGGCGCTCTTACTCTTTCACCCTTTTCCCACTCTGTTTTCCACCCGCCCACTCAGCACCACTGCCCGCGGAAAAACAAGTCGGAAAAGCTGAGGGCGAGCACGAGAGTCCGGGCATTCTTGAGGAATTTCCTAATAAATGCGACTGGTTAGTTTGTCATTTATAATAGCCACTGTTGCTATTTTTCTCTTACCTAGGGTATGTCATTTTAATACATTTAATATATTTATCTACGTCCAATGTCTGCAGTGCACAATAAATAAATAAATAAATATGTAACTATTATATTAAAATCTATATTCAACTAAGAACTATAATTTGCTTATTTAGATATTTCTTTGATTATAACTATGTTCTTTGCTAATTTTTGGTAGCAAAATATTTGTAAAAGTATTTTTTTGTAAATATTTGAATATTTTTGTGTTGCCAGAATTGATTAAATATTCATTGTTCCCAATTTAAATATAAAACAAATATTTTTCCATTGTGTCTGCCAGCCCTATGTAAGTGCAGGGTGTTTATATTCAGACTTTGAGTAAATACTTTGCCAACAATTGCTCCTTTTCTGGCAATTCTTCACCGCGACTTCGAGACAGAGAAAAATAAACCGCTGCATACTTATCTGGGCAAAAGCGCAGTTCCCTGCACAAATTTACATGCAAATTAAATGCGATAAATTCGTCGTCGTTATTGTTTGTGCTCTCTCATCTGCGCTGACGTCATTTGTGGAGCGAAAGTTAACGTGAAAATGTAGAGAAAAGTGACTGGGCCAATTTGCATAAATCAGACTCTTACCACTTATTCCGCCCACCGGCCATAATGAAAACGCCTTGGCCTGCACTTAATGCACCTTAATTTCATTTCACTTCAGTTTAAAAGGGGGGAAAATATAGAACGATTAATGGCCCGCTCATCGTTTATTCAACAATTGCAATTTGCCAGCGGGTCAAAGCAAATATCGGTATCGAGGAAATGCGGCGACTGATAGGGTCAGAGTTCGATGTGGCATGCAAATACGTTCAACACACCAGAAAAAACAAACGGAAGAGAGGAAAATCGAAGGGGTAATACGGAAAACCGAAAAAAAGCTGAAGCAAACAGTGGAAAAAGGGCAAACTGAATTGCAATTAAGTGGAAAATGCAAGTCATTAAATTGCCTTAAAACCAAAAAAAAAAAACTACAAATAAATGCAACACTTTTCTTAATGTTTAAGCTTTTAAAAAGCATTCACTTAACTTAAAAAAAAGTTTTGCTATATTTGTTAAGTCAAAGATAAGCCACCATCCACTTTTCTTTAACCCAAAACCATACAAAATGTAATGAAATATTTATGGAAAAGTTTGGTGATTTCCCTATTATCCTGTTCTAAGTAAGCAGGTTTTGATTTTGACATGGCAACACAATATAAATTGTTATAACACCAAATCTCCATAGTCAGTTGCAGAATCACTCAAGTTCTTTGATTGGTGACAGTGGGCGATGGTAATGCTTTTGTTTCCCCGCTGGGGCAATTATATCATTTTCTCAATGGAAATACCCTCGTCATTTCTTCCCCGTCTGGATTTCATTGGTGAGGTGTCCCACTGTGCGATGAATGACAACAAAATAAATGAAATGGAGCGTTCGCCTGGCTTATTCACGCCCCCCTCACGCCCCCAACCACTGTTCCCCCGGAAAATTCTCGATTTCGTGGGGCAGAGAGAGAGGCAAGGGCTTAAACATGGAAAATCGGTAAATAAACAAGACGACAAGAGCCTGGCAAAAAGTTAAGGAAAATATTTACAAACGAATTAACGTAATGAAAATAAACTAGCAGAGATATATAGCTGCGTTCTAAATAACAGTGGAAGCCTTTCTAAAATGTATTAAGATTATAGAGGTATAAATCAGCGTTAAAGGAAACACGAGATAAACAAAAAACCATTCTTACAGATTTTATGGGAACAAATATATATTTTTTATCATGTAACTAATTTATTCAATTTGTGAATACAGTTGAAGAATTCTGAATCAATCATGAATAGATCCCTGGATAGATAAAGGCGCATTTGCAATAATATTTAACAAAGGCGGAATGCCTTTTTCCCCCGCCCAATAAGATACCAGATACAATTGCATTGAGCAATTTCTCCGGGAAATTCGAAGATGAACAATAAGATGAAAAAGGGAGAAGAGCAGTCTATTGACCTTGGCCCACAGCACGATGAAACCATCTGGCCATGTCAAAAGCCAAACAACCAACTTGAAGAAATATCCAGAGGCAAAACTAAATTTAGTATTTTATGCTTCTAAAAGATTGCAGGGGCAAAAATGAGGTAGGATGGATGAAAACGTCAAAACGAGAATTGATGGAAAATTTCTCAAAAAGTGTTTATCTTTTCGGGCGAAACGATCATATACATATAATGTTATGTGTTTTGGCAGCAGATGATTCCAGATATCGAGCGTATCATAAATTTGATTGCTTTTCCTAGACTCGCTGACAAAATTAGAGATTATATGGGATAAAAACCTTTGATAACTTTTTTTTTGTATCGCTATCAATACAGATTTAATCGCTAAAAAATTCTTTATTTTCTTTAAACTCTTCAGTTAATTCTTTCCTACTCCAACCGATTATTTCAGCTTTTTCAATCATATGCTTATATATAACTTTTATTTTTAGCCGGCAACTATGCGTATGAGTGTTTTAATACGTATACGACATGCTGGCTGCTGGCTCTTTGAAGCGTTCTTCACATATTTGCAGACAAGACTCAAATAAAACTCTCCGGCCAGCCCGCTTTTTATTTATCACCCACTCGATTTCCCCCCCTTTCAGTGCTACTTTATGGCTGTTATTGTGCTTTTTTAATGCTCCGAATATACATGGCTATATACACATATCGATTGCAGGAACAATGGAGACCCAACCGATAGAAAATTCCCATTGAGCCTGTCCCAAGACCAAAACAAATAATCTTCCTTTGCTGCTGCTGCTGCCCCCGCCGAGAAAAAGGCTTATCATATTGTATCTGAAAGTCTAATTTCGAATGGGAATGGGAATGGGAACGGGAACCGTTGGCCACTTTAGATACTTTGCCTACATTGGCTACTATGCCGGCATTAAAATTTCGTTTATTGCCAACCGGGGAGCTGTTAAGTCGTCAAACGGAAGGGAATTTCCCCATACTGTCCTATAGAAAGTATCTTGTTCTGCCGAAGACGATGCCGTTAATACTCTTAGAGCTTTTCGCCGTTGGCCTAAGCAGCAAAAAAAGATTTACGGCTCAGACGACGGGGCGGCTACTTGATAATGCCGGATCAAAAAGTCAGCAGATTGCTTTCTAAGAAACAGAAAAATGATTATCGCTATCATTGTACATTATTTTTCAAATAAAAAAAGAACTTCCACCAATAAAAAAAATTGAATGTAATGTCTAATAGAAAACTTAAAGCCGTCCAGGAATGGAAAACTAAAACTATGACACTTTCGCATTTAAGAAATCAATAAATAGGCAACAAAAATCATTTATTTAGTTGGCCTTAGCTTTCTAGTAATTTATTTGGGAAAGTTCAAATATCATAATTCAAGCTACGCCCCAGTGAAAGCGTATATTTTCCCAGATCGGAATGGGCCAGATGGTCTATTGATATGTCTGATGGGAGATGTTATGCTCATGTAGCAATGTTCATTTTCATTTTCCCTCTCGTTCTTTCTGTTTTTGCCAACTCTTGGGATTTTCGGTGAAATTTTACCCCAATGAGGGCTTTACGATTCGTCAGCCGGCTTGCCGTGTAATGAGCCGCTTTCTATACGTATATATTCCTATAAAAGAAAGTTCTGTATATAGGTGTATCCACACATATGAATGCAATTGATTTAATTGAGATTAGAGCGCATCTGTACCAGTTGAAGAGAAAAACTATATATATATAGTGGCTCCCCAATTTTCCATTTGGCCCCGCACTTTTCCTTCTATTGATACAGCAATGAAAATGCAAATTGAAGTGCACAGTCCACAGATGCGTTGAGTGGGGAAAATGCTTTCGATGGTGAAATCGGAGGGGGTAGGGAATTAGGGGCTTCAGTGGATTAAGGGAGCGGGGCTATGCCCACTTGACAAAGAAAATCGGATTTAAGAACAAGCTCTATTCTAGCAGGGATAAACTAGTTGATTCCAAACAGATTCGGAAAAATATATAGGGTTGTGTTGTTACATTTAATAATTCATAATATTTAGCAGTTACCTATTAAATATAAATAAAATAAATATATATATAGACACTTTCCTACATTTCACTTGATTGAAATAATTCTCTTTTGGGCAGCCTAAAAGCTTTTATCTGCTGTGAAAATCCCCTTTTTAATCCATTTAGCTTGAAATAAGTTTCTCAGGTAAGTTGACAAATCCAAGTAGAAAGCTATCATTTTCTGCTCTCGAGTTGAATATTTAATGTGAAACTTGGAGACTCACGAAATGCCGTGTAAAATATATACGGTGGCCAACAAGTGTTTTCATTGCAATTAGCGATGCTTCACCAGCCAACAACTAGCAGCTTCATTCTTCATTATGCACAAGTTGGTTTTGGCCCACTTTTCTTGGGGATAACAGATAGACATGCCCATGACACGGCCACGCCCACAACTCACGCTTGACATTCAACGCCCCCTATCCCAGTGGATCCAGCGAGCGCTCTGGATTGTATGCATACACTGCGGAAAATTAGCCACAAGATGATGTATATTTGAAAATGACACTACAAGTTTAAAATATTAAGGAATTTAAATTTAAAAAGATTAAATTGTAGAAATAAAAATTTTACGCTTTTAGGAAAATATTTTAGGTTTTAAAACTAACATCACATACTCAAAAACTTTTAAAAATGATTACGTAGATTTTCTAAAAAAAACTTTTTTTTTTTTAAATTTCTATGTTTTTGAAACAAGTGGTTTCGATATATTCTACAAATATTTGAAAACTTTCAGAAGACGTATAAATAAAAAATAATTTAAATTTTATAAAAAGAGGCTGACCCATAAATTTAGAAAAACTATTCCCTCGAGTGTAGCTGGATGGAAAATAAGCAGAAGGAGTCGGAAGTGCTGTCACTTTGTATGAAAAGTTTTGCTGGCGTGTTTTTGAAATTTTCCCCGACTGCACAGAGAAAAGGGCGGAAATTGTCAGTGCACAATATCCGTTGATTTGTGCAGCATGAAAATGGGGTAAAAAGGGAAAAATCCATTGACACGGAACTGCAAGTCGCAAAACCCGAGGCCCCAAAGACATTCCAGCAAATTATGCATATTCTAAGGAAATGGATGCCACGCCCCCTTCACCGACGCCGCCTCCTCCCAAAGGACATATCGCATGACCAATTAGCAAAATAAGTCCTTTTTCTCAGAGACCCAAGAAGTTTGGAGACGTGAAAAAGGGTTTTTCGGCTCGTCATTCGTTATTTACTTTCAATTCCCCAAATAACAAAGCGGAATTTTCCTATTTTTCCACACACACCCACACACAAGCAATCCGAAAAAAGAAAAAAAACCCTTTGCGGTTCGCCTTGCCATTAACATAAAGCTGGAAATGGTATTGAAGGACCCTGCCCATGGTGGGCCGAAATAAATAAATAAATAAAAAATAATAATAACGAAACGTGGATGGGAGAAAAAAATGTCTTGAAAAAGCTTGTTGCTATTTTTTCTCAGCTTTTCTTACCCCCGTTTTTTCTTTTCTTTTCCCAGACTCAACGCAAATCACTTGGGCGCAAAAAGTCTCAGAGCCCTCAGGTGAATGGAATAATAAAAAAGGATAAGAAAAATTGAGTATAGAAGGGATGTTTCCGGGGGCTTACGGGACGGGCCCACATCCATACGGACAGCTGTCAGTCAGAAATCGAGTTTGCCAGATGGAAAACTGTCAGCTGGTTGCTCTTCGGGGTGAAAGCTTGACCAGAAAATTACCTGAAAATATAGTAAAATAATAAAACAATTTAAACGAATTGTAAGACCGAGCCTAATATATTTTAGGCAAGCCTTACAATATTTATTAAGACTAGCCCCTTATTAAACACTGTAGTTTTTAAGTTTTCTTTCGGTTTAGTTTAAACTTATTTTTCTGTGAAATAGTCAAAACGTTCGTATTCAATTAAAGATAAAGTATTATTAGGATATTTTTGGTTGATCTCTAGGGAGTATTTCAAAGTTTACAGTAGGGATACAAGTAGATTATTTGATTCTCTACTCCCCTACTTTAGCCATCCCTTTTTTTTTGGCTTTGTTTGCCAGCAACACGTCGTCGTCAGGGCCAAAAACTCATAAAGTATATTAACAAAATGTTCGATTGCACTTTACCTTTTAGCATTTTGCCTTTGCTACATTGAATTCTTTCATTTTTCCAGCCTTTCTTTTCTTTTCACCTTTTCTTGTTTTGTTCCTTTAAGGGCTGTTGTCTGGGACCCGCCCCCTGGCCCTGCCACGCCCATTCCGCTCACCGCCTTGCATGACAAACAGATATCAATATTGCCAGTCTGACTGTCAGTCTGCTTCTTCGGGGTTCCAAGAGTAGAATACGGGAAAAAAAGGTGATAAAAAAGTAATACAATGTAAAATATTAGAAAAGAGGTCCTGGCACATTTTCTTGTTAAATTTTTAAAGAGCTTCTCGCAGAAAATGCGGCGCTTTTTCATATTTTAGCCAGCGAAGCAAATTGACCTTCTTGCCACCCAAGATGAGGAATATTGAGGCAGCCAGGGAAATTTGATATACCTTTAGCTGGGAAAATTCGCTTGATCACAGATAATTGAATGAAATGCGAGTTTATTTGAACCCAAGTTAGCTGAGACTGAGTTATACTTATTTAAATTGCTTCAGATTCTCTGCTTTTACTCCGTTTAAAAATCCTTTTGATTTACCAAGATGATTTTCGTTTAACATTGTGGAACGTCTAGCATTTTTGTTTGATTTTATAAATTTCTTTTCAATGTCTTTAATATTTACTATTGTAGACTTTTCCTGCATTTTGCTTTAATAATTTTTTGCAATTATTTGAATTTAACCAATTTTAAATTGAGTACGAAATAGTTGTAAAAGCAAACATTTTAATAACAGGTGTAATGTCATTAAGTGCTGGAATCCGAGTGATTACACATCTCTCGGATAACTGATTGATGTCTCAATCAAATATCTGCACAATTGATTCAACCCCTGGCTGATTGATTGCACTTAGTCCAACCATATTTTGTGGTTGGGTAATTTAACAATCGCACTTTAATCATCCATGTGAATGGATTCGTATCTCGTATTCGAGTGACAAAAATGAAATGATTTAATTTGTGGCCAAAGTGTCGCCCATTAAACTTCGATGCTAACGAACTAAAATGTTGCTCCAAGCGAATGGAATGTATGTTTTTCTGCATTTGTGTGGGTATCTGTGAGGGCGGTTATCCGAGAGTGTGTGTGTGTGTGTGAGTATCTGTGTGAGTGATAGAATGCGAGTGTAGCAATCAAACTGTTGATTCCCGCCCAAGGGGCAAGCGGAAAAAAAGAAATAATAAAAATGGCATCCGCTTTCGCTGTAGCTTTCATTTCCACCCCGCATTTCCACCCAGATACCCCCACTAGCCCACATTTTCCACCTTCTCCAGTGTCTTTTGCCCCAAAGGAACGCTGGCTGGTTGACAGCAGCTGGAAAATAGCGAAATAGACGGGCGAATGGAGAGAATTTATGCCACATTCCTTTGGAACTGACGCCATGCAACCCACATTTCGCATCCATTTCAATCGTTATGGATCCTCGTAGCTTACGCAATAATTCGCATAACCTTATATATATTTTCTTATCTCGAACGCGTTTCGATCTCTACGTAAACCCGCTGTCAACGTTCCTTAAATCCCTATTATTTGTAGGTTTTTCATCAGTGATTAAACTACGCATTTAACTACTACATTTATTTTAACAATATTTATATCTAATAAAACATATTTTGCATCCCTCATGAAAACCAGAATACTTAAGCGGGATACAAGAAACACCTTTGTAAATAAAATTAAAAATGGTCATTGCTAAGTTATGATGAGTAATATTGGTTAAGGATTTATCTGCGATATTCCATATCAGTTAAGACTTAGATTATTTGTATCATATTTGATTACAAATCCATAATTTTTCAGGGTTATTCAAGGAGGAACCGTTGACTAAATCTCGAATTTTATCTTTTGATATTAGATCTTTATCAAATAGTAGTGGTAATAGGAACTTCCTTTTAGTTATACCTCAATTGTATTAAGTAGCCCCGCAATACTTGTACTTAATGAAAACGTTTTCCCCAAGTTTTAATTGCAATTTTAAAGCCCTAATCGTTGATTTTCCGGCTATCGAGTGCTGCAGTGGGCAAATGTCTGTTAGCCGTCCAATATCCCGCTGTGATGACAGCAATTTTAAAGTTTGGAAAACAGAGCTCGAAAACTTTCGCCAGCTAGACAAGTGGTAGTCGGGGCGAAAGTTCTCCAAGGTATCACAAAATCAGTTATGTGCGTGTGTGCATGTTTGATAAAGGATATGCGAGTTATGCCCCCCTTCTAGAGTTAGCCAAAAACAAAAAAGGACGATATGTATGGCACAAAAAAATGAATAACACATGCAACAGCTGACGTTGGTGTAGAGTAATCTAATTAAAAGTTTGTTGCAACTTGTTTTTTAATGATGTCACGCCTAGCTTTCCCCATCGCCCATTTCGAGAATTCTATTTTGCTTTAATTACAATTTATGGATGCTTCAAGTTTGCCGGTGAGGTAAAAGCAAAAATACACGAATTACAAAAAGGTAAGCGGCAGTCGAATGGGGTCAAAATGCCAAAAAAAAAAGAGAAAGGTAAGTGGGTGGTGGGTCTACGTAATTACATAAAAGCAAAGGAATACTGGAAAAAAGCCATTCAAGGTCAGAGCTTTCGGCAAAAAATTTTAATACTTCACAATAAAAAGATTATAATATTAATAATATTATTCAAATGAAGATGGAAACTTTATGAGTCTGTTTTGCTAATAAAACTATTAATATACCCATAATTTGTTATATAACCAAGCAGATCTTTCAATTTTAAGGAAAAGTGTTCCATAACTTTAACAAAAATTAGCCTTACATAATTTTAATAATAATATTCCAATCAATATTATGTTGCCACACCCAAAATGTAAAATAAATAATTTTTGGCTTTGGATTAATAATTCAAATGAAGATAAAAACTTTAGGCAAAATGTAAATAAAAAGGAGTCTGTTTTGCTAATAAAACTATTAATACACCCATAATTTGTTATATAACCAAACAAATCTTTCAATTTTAGGGAAAAGTGTTCCATAACTTTAACAAAAATTAGCCTTACATAATTTTATTAATAATATTCCAATCAATATTATGTTGCCACACCCAAAATGTAAAATAAAACATTTTTGGCTTTGGAAATATTTCCTCTCAGTGTAAAAGCAGCTGGAGCTGAGAAAACAGCCGTTACAAGGGCAACGCACGATGCAAATAACGGTGAAGGAGCAGAAAGCGGCGAGCGAGAGCGAGATAGCTGCGAAAAGTTGAGTGAGTTCATTTGAGCGGAACTCAAATACAAGCACAAACAAAGCCGTTGGAGTGAAAGAGAGGGCGAAACGCCTGCGCAGTGGGCGGTGGCAGAGAGAAAGGGACGGGGAGAGGCCGAGGACGAAAAAGAGAACGGGACAATCCAAGCGGCAGGATTACAAAAGCGGCACACTGATTTTTAATAAGGGATTTTCAATAAAAAAATTATTTTAATTAAAAAATTCATTGAGTGAGGGGATTCAAGTTCAAAACCTGCCATGATAAAAAAAAAATTTTTTTTTTCAAAGATTTTTAGCCACAGTGCTTAAAATTTGTTTTTTAGTTTTAAACTTAAAGATATTGTGCATAATCTGAATATTTAACAAATTAAAAATAAATAACAACTAAGTACTTTGATTTGTATAATAGTAATAAAGCAATACTCATAACAACGGTGGAATTAGCGGAATATATAAAGGTGCACGAGTTCGAAACCGAATTTTTTAAGCCGTTTTTGAACAGACCTCGAACCACTGTGCAGAAACTCAAAGGCATTGACATTGGTCGACAATTGTGTCAACCCAGAACTCAGTCACATATGCTGGGCTGCTCAGCTGCTCGAGTGGCCAAATGCTTTTGCTTTTTTTGGCCATCTGCCCTGCTTGGGGTCCGAGTTCCGTCTTATGTAAGTCGGATCTGACAGCCAAAATCACAAAAAAGGAATGAATTAAGCCCTCAGCCGCGAAGTTTCCATGCTAAACTTGGATGGGGGATTACATAAAAACCCCTCTAATTGCTGTTGTTAAACAAAACTAGCCGGAAAAACAGAACACAACAGCATAAAGTTGTATAAATCAAAAGTAAAGAACAATTTGTAGCACACGGACATACGGTCATAATTTTAATTACCTAAACAAACTGAAAATTCCAGAGACGAGTTGAAAACTTGCTGGCAATTAATAAAGTTTCCCCCGTTGCTGGTTTGTTTTTATTTCGGTAAATATTTAGAAACACCAACAAGCAGTTCCTTTGATTTACTATTTCTATATGGAAAAGGAAGGATTTTGTTTTTACTTAAACTGTTGAGCACACTTTTTTTGTTTTGCTTTTTTATTTTTATTTTTAGTTTAAGACTTTGTCTGCCATACAAAGTACACATGGGAATTTTCCCCCTCATTTTCCACGACTATAGTCCTTCCCTTTTCTGGGGCACAAACATTCGCCTCGAGCAGTTAACAACGGCAACAAATTGAAAGGCTTTTGGCCGAAAAGGCAAACTATTTGATGGCTTAAATGAAATGAAAGCAGGTGGGTCAGAGGGTCCTTCGGGGCCCGGGTAAATATCCTTTGCCCTCTGATCCGCCGACCAGTGTAATCTGCTCAAATTTATCGCAAACTTGTTTTCTAAAACTCAGCTTTGAAGCATTTGCGGTTTCCCAAACGCCGACTTCTTGCCAACTTAGAAGTTTGATCTGTTGTGGTTTATACAAGGATATATACAAGTCGGCTAGATTTGCAAGTTTCGAAAAGGTTGTATAAAATAATAGTCTTTTAATATCCACTCTTTATGATGAACATGCTTTTTTATGGATTTCGGAGAGCAAATTAATTCCAAGAAATGCAGCGTATAAAACAATATACCACAGTATTCTTACATTTTAAACAAGCAGTCCATAGAATTATATGGCTTTAACTTTTCCAAATAAAGTATAAAGCCCCTCATATATTTATAAAATAGAATTTTTAATACGATTTAAAAGATAAAAAAGGCTCAATATACATAAAGCTAAAGTGGTTGGAAAAAAATTCTTTTTCAAAAAATTGTTTTGCTTCCCACCATAAAAAGTCTATATATGATATTATTCATTATATTCATTTCAATAGATGCCAATTAAACATCATATTTATATTCTGACTACAAAACATATTTCTCATTGAGCTCGTTATAAACATTTTTTGCTCGTTTTTTCGGCCTGACAACGTCAAAGCAAATATTTCAATTAAGTTTTGTGGGCTTCAAAAATAAAAGTCTTGATGAAATTTAAAAGAGCACATGGAAAAGCGGACAATAAGCGCCTGTCAAAATATTAATGGAGCAATAATTTCCGATGATTCGTTTTTATTCTGGCACAAATTGCCGACAATTATAGAGAATGGGGTGCTCCTTTTAATGTTTTATTTTTTGTCTATTTGTGTCCCTGGCACCGAAAGTAATATTTTTTTCTCAGAACATTTAATTAACTGTCCGACGCAATGACTAATAAATATTTCTGTAAACAGTTTTGGGCTGGTTAACAAGAGTCAAGGAGAAACTGGCAAAGAAATGGACGATGAACAAATTGCACGAATTATTTCGCAATGTTTATATTTGTGTCTTTGGCGCAGTTTTCGGTTTGGCAAATTACGCATATTAATCTCGTTGATATTTTGGTGTCTTTATTGTTATGGCTTAATTAATGCTTTCCGATTTGAATTATTCGCCGCCTCTCTGCAATTTTCCTGATTTTTTTTTTTGGCTCGGTCAGCGCTTTTGATTTATGTTTTTCTTTGGCTTTTATGCTCTTGCAGATGACGAGGAAAAGTGTTTTCACTGGCCTTTCCTCATTCATTTTTTATTATTCGGCAGCTTTTTTTATGGGGCCATATGCGAGTTATGTGGCCTTATTTTTAGCTCAAGCATAAAAACAAAATTGGGGGCCCGATAATTCAATGATGGCCGGCAACACTTTTCAATAAATTAAATTTGGCTATAGTCGTACAAGTTTTTGAATACTCATATATTATAAAATTAAATTTGAATAAATGTAAATCCATATTGACTTATGTTTTAATTATTATAAAACACCTATGAGACATATTTATTTTGAAAATTCAATTTGATTACTTAATAGGCTTAGCACATTTGTATAAATTCAATACAAAGTGATTATTAAATTTGTATAAAATAAAAATCCAGCTGCTGCTCAATTCTCGCACAGACCTAAACTGTCAAGCCCTGCATTTTGTATTATATTTACAATTTATATTATGGCCGCTGTGCTTTTGTGCGAAAACATATAAAAAAAAGGGCAAAACAAAACAATTGCAAAGTTTCGATGCTTTGGCCAAATTGCAGTTATAAATTTGCATTGGCTAAATTATGCATACCGACCATGAATATTTAATTGCTTAATTTGCACCCTATTACGCTTCATCAAGGCGGAGTTTCCAACAGAAACTAATAACGCGAATTGTGTGTATAAAAAATTCAACACTGCGTTTTTAATTTCTTGTTGTATTTTTTATCATTCAACAATGCTATGCAATCATGCGGGTTTCCCCGCCCCCATACAGAGTGCATTTTCTAATTGCAACAAAATCCTTTTCAGTAATAGGAAAATTGTGTTTTCGCCACCGCTACCAACATGCCCATGGCAATTTATGCGTGTCGCACATCGCGTTTTACCCACTTTCCCCGCATTTTAGCTTTTTTTTTTGTACCTCCCTTTTTTCCAGTTTAGTTTAGCGTATTCCCAGCACGATTTAAGGGGTTCCAGGGTAGAGCGGAAAAATCGGGTACAACTTGGGGCGTGTCTGAGGACAGAAAAGACAATTAACTCTCCATTTAAGCTTGGAACCACTGGAGGAATTAAGTGTACGAGTATTACATTACACTCTATTTGGAACGTAATAAAAATATTTTAAAAGAATATTATTTATTAATAAAAACTGACCACATTATATTAAACAGTCAATTTAAATTTCAATAAAAATATATAGTACTATATAGGAATATAAAAATAAAAGTCTTACAAAAGGTAAGCATTTAAATCTGAAATCAAATAAATCAATAAATATGCAATAAGATTAAATATAAATTCAATATAAATCAATTCATTAAACATACAAATGGAAATTCTCCATTGAAAACATCATATGTAATTTCCACAATTATGCCGCAAATGCTTGAGTATTTGTTTGATTTAAAATGTTTATTTATGTGCCACCCTTGAATTTGATTTAATACGTATAGGTAAATATGGGACAGAGCACCCCGCAATTTCTAACCCGAGGCCCTGGCAATAACCCCATTCCATACTCACATAAAACTGAGATAGCCATCCTGTTATCAGCCACAAAAGCTGGCCCAATTGCACATGCAGATGACAATAATTTACTTGCCAGCTGCTGTTGCTCGAATTGTGTTTGCATTTGGGCCAAATATTTGTTCGGCTAGAAAGGGTAAAAAGGATCAAGGGCACAATGGGTATTCCGGGCCCACATGCGGCTGAGATTCGTTTTTGTGGTTTCGGCGTTAAATTTCTGCAACTCAAACAAAAGCACTTAAAGCCCAAAAACATATCCAGCACTTGACCAAATAGCATTTACAGTGATTATTGTCTAAAGTGCACCAGTCGATGGGGGTAAAACCATCGGGCACTCCAAGCGTTTGGCAAACATTTGTCCACTTCAGAAATTAAAGTTGTAAAAAGCATAATGCAATCTCCATTTGATCGCCATTCAATAAAGTTTTTTAATCCATTTAATTTGTGGTTCATGCTAAATAAAAACATTTACTGGTCAGCCGGCATAAAAAAATACCCGGAAGTTAAAAGCTGTTTAAAACAAAAAGCATGCGCGAAATCAAAAACAAATTAAACAAACTTTTTCAACTCGGTGAATTGGTTAAATTCCATTAGCAAAAAACGTTTTATTCAACGGGTAGGGTAGTAGGGTACTTGAAACTAATTCAATAAAACTTGGTAATATTTCAAAAAGAAAATAAATGGTATAGGTAATCAAAGCATTATTAAGTCACAAACCTTTTTCTAAGGTTAAATGTATTTAAAAAAAACATTTATAGATTTGAATCACAAAAAAATGCAACCATTTCTAACTAAAGATTTTCAAATAGCTTTAAAAATATTTTACAATCTATTTTATTTTTATGGGCAAATTTGAATTACACCTAAATTAAATATTTTTTGAAATTGCCTTATAAGCCTTTAGCTTCCGACACTACTGTTAATTTGAACACGGCTGTTTGTAGTGCATAAAGGGACATTAGTTTAGCCCTGTCCATAGTTATGAATCATAACTTATGATGTCACATTACATTCTACTTAGTTATGAAAAGCATTTCGAGTGCTCGCGTGTTGCGTATATGTATATATTTGTATATCCATATATTCCCTACGTGGATGAAGGACAATGATATTGTTATTGTTATGCAATAGTTGTAGTGGCTAATCAACTTGTTGTTGCTGCATTTGCAGTTGGCTCTTGTCTAATTGCATTGGGGGCCCCATTGCATGATACTTAAATGCATTAAAGCCGACTCCCAATGGAATGCCACAATTGCAGTCGCAAGGACTCCGGCTGGCAGGATGATGGAGTGGACGGACTCAGCGTATAGACAGGATGTGTCATTATCTATTTGCAATTGGTAAATTAAACAGCTGAAAGGATAAGCTAGATTGGCAGTTATAAAGCCGAAGTATTCCCAGTTGGAACAATCATTGCAAATTAGGAGATAAGACTGCAGGGGCATCTCAAGAAATATCAGATAGCAAATACTCGACTGTGAATTAAAGTTATAAGCAAAATTCTTAAACCTTTAACATTTAATATATCTCATAAAAATTAAAAATTAAAATTTTTATGGAAAAAAATATTAAGTAAACATGACTTGAAGTATTATCAATATAAACACATAATTTGCTTACAAATAGTAAATTAAAAGAAAAAATTAGAGATTGGCTTAAAATATGTTCATATATATATTCATATTTTTTTTAAAACATACGTTAAGTATTAACATTTAATTTATTTAATTTTTAATACTTAATGTGCCTCTGAAATAGTTCGAAAATAATTCTTGAAATATAATCAAAAATAAAAATAGGTGATAGATAACTAACAAAATAAAATTGATTTGAAAAATGTACACACCTACTGTGTTTAAAAATTCATTTTTTTTTTAAATACCCAAGGAAACAAGTAAACTTTATGACCACTTTATATCCAGTTAAAACGTTTTATTGCTTCAGGTATATCTTATTTCTAAGAGATTTGTTAACAAATACCTCCTAATTGACCACGCATCGAAGTAATTTCCACCCAAAATGCCCAGAAATCGATTCGAAATTAGACGGCACTCCAGGTATCTCCGGCAATTAACCCATGATGAACCATTCGGGTACAGAATCAATTAGCAGCGAGAGCACTGAGTTGATTAATCAGTTTGACTATGCAGTAAACCCGGTCGTAATGGTAAATGGCTGGAGTGGATCTAACGACAAAGTGCCAGTAAAACAGTTGCAGATCTGCTATAAAAACCCTAATTCGAATTTACCCCCTTTTTCACTCTTCAGCGGAGTCGTCTGTCTGCCATTTTCTTGGCCTAATCCTAATAGCCCCTTTTTATCTGGCTTTTATGCTCCTCTGCATATGGCCAAGAAAGGCATTTGGATATCTGCCCTTAAACTTCCCCAAAGGCACTCTTTTTCCCTTTCAGTGAGTTTCTTAAATGGCTTTTCAATTGCATTTTAACTTGGCTTCCACTCTGTGAGCCTGCCGCAGAATGAAAAAATATATATGCGAAAACTATCTTGCGGGTGCATATATTGGCATTAGAGATGGCAAAACGACGAAAAATATTTTATTTGTATATTTTATTTTAAATATATTTAGATTTGAATATGTTCTGTGTTTTTCAAATCATTTTATACAGCTGTCCAAAAGTATGCAATAAATACATTCGGAGTACCGTGTTCCAAATATTTTGTTGCATACTTTTAGACACCTTCAATATTTACAATGAACATGATATATTTTATTTTAATTGATTGTTTTTTCTCCTTATCAGCATAAGATGTCAGAAATTTTATGAATTAATAGCAAGGCCCATACTTTTATGATACTATTTTAATAATATAATATATATATTTTTTAATTAATTAATAATAAGTCAATGCCATCAATACTTGCCACATCTAAGACTAACATACACATATATATATATAAATACATATGGCATCTCATCTATATAGCGAAAGGCTAAGCAGCACATGACCTCAAAGCTCTTAACGATGCAATTGAAAATGGTTTAAGAGTGAAAAACCCCCAAGAAAATCGGGCAAAGGAAAATACAGAGATGGCAAATGAAAAACTAAGGACCAGCACACATGTCAACTGTTTGATATTTATGTTTCATTTACATTTTTCCAATAAATTCCGCCGGCCAGCAAACTTGGGATGCCGAAGAAAAATAAAACGAGCATAAATAAAATTCATAATTTCTGAAATTCGGTTTCTCACTTTGTGGCAATCATAAATTTCTGTTGTGCGTCACCGGCAGCCGTCAACTTGTTGCACGAGTGTCCCCAAAAATTATGAAAAAAGAGAAACGGAACACAGAAAAAAATCTTTTTAATTAAGTTGCCAAATGCTAATTCGTGTTGAAATGAAAATGATCAAAGAAGAAGAAATGGAAAGTCGAAACTAAGGCCCAAGGGAAATGCAAATCGGGCAAGGGCAGTAAAACAGAAAAAAATCAGGGGAAATGGCCAAGATTTACGATCAATTTGTATGTGTGTATATTTATAATGCTCAAATCGCCCACCTCCATAAATATTTAAGAATTCTCCAAAAACAGTTGTAAATTATACTGATTTATATGCGGCCCATTTCCCACCGCCTGATGGAAATTTACTTCGCACATAATTTTATTTTATTGGTTTGGCCAACAGTTTTAGTAGAAGTTCAATTAACAAATTCACTGATTGACGAAATAAGACTTTGTTGATGGAGGGGTCATAAACTGAACCTAGCGGACTGCTATACGATGCCCAAATATTTATTTAAAAATTAAATTCGAAACTAGGTAAATAATTAGTAGTATTCAAGTATTTTCCTAACTTCTGGCTAAAAAGAATGTGTGGAAAATTACAATATTTCTAAAATTGTATATATTGTATGTTTACAATTTTATTACGCTTAATTTAATAGTACTGCCATTAGGAAAAACTAATTATAGCGAAAAGTTTCAAGGCAATTAATTATTCTAGTTCACACGAACTTTTAGTTTATTATTTCTGGACAGTTTCAATTTGTGAGTGTCCCCATTTCAATGGTGTGTGTATAAATAAATGTACATTTGTATATAAATGTGTGGGGAAAACACTTGAACAACAATCAGCACTTGTTGTCATCCATTTAGCTCGTTTCTCTATGAATTTCCATTTTTCTACGAATTTTCATTTTATTGCGAGATTGCATATAAATTTTATTATGTCCCCCCGGTAACCGTTACCCCGCCACCCCAAAAGCCAAACATTTCAAATTGCAATTGCAAAATATTTTTCGCCCTCCTATTAGGCCGTCCCCTCTTAGCCCCCCGAAAACCCCTTAACCCCTATGTGGCCCCTTGCTGACACTTGGCTGGATGAAGATGCACATTTTGTAGCTTAGTTGGGGCTTAGAGCAGAGTTATGTGTAAATTAAATTGTTATAAATTGCAGCTTACCATTAGAAACGAGCGGGTATGTAACTCTGGCCAACACAAACACACATCTCGTTTATAGAGTGGAATATTTCAATCAGAAAATTTTAAACGAAATATCCTTGGGCCACAACATATAGACACAGATTCGATGCGTTGATATGGGGGCCAGCAATATAATAACACTTGCCAAAAAATCATACAACATTGTTGATTTATAATAAATAATGAAATCTAAGAAAACTATATATTATTTTATTTTATCTTTATTTTATTTTATTTATTTTATTATTTTATTTATTTATTTATTTTATTTTATTATTTAAGCTAATTATTAAATAATAAAATAAAATTGTTTTATTAAGGTAATTTAATATCATTAATTAATGGGCCATTTTCAAAGAAGGCAAGAAATATTATAAGTTATTTCATTTATTTTTATTTGTAGTTTATTAATTTTTTTAAAAATGCCAAGGGTATTTTTTATTTATCCTATCACTTAGTACCCATTTTTCCACAAATGTTTTTAATATAGGTTCTTATTTTCAAAGAACTCGCCTATTTTTATAAAAAGGCATAACATTTTTTGTGCCGTGCTGGTTTACTGCACACAATTTGTTCAACTGTTGCAAAACAAACTGCCATGGCAAAGGCTTAGGAGCGCTCCATTTTCGCCGCTTTTCAAGGGGGTTTCCCTTTCACCTTTCGCCCGAGCTATGCCATTTTTTCCCCGCTTTTCCAGCCACTTTCTTATTCCAGGTCTATGTTCAATCCCGAACTCAAGATTGGAGTGCGAACTGCGCATCTTTAACAACGCCCCCAATGCATGTGCGAGAATCGGCTGAATATATGTATAGAACGCCTCTTTATACATGGAAATAAGCCCGATATATACTTTTTAAAACCGTTAAAGAGAAATTCGGAAAAAATAAAAACCTGAATAAAAACTCTGAAATATAAGTGATGTTATTGTGTCCGTTTTCCTAAAACCGAATGTTATTTTAAGCAGATAGCTAGATTAAAAGAAAATAAGTTTATGATTTATATATTTAGTGCTTTCTATTTACAAACTGAATTATGTTAAATATAAATATTTTTTTTTCAACCAAATTATATGGGGATAAAAATGATATTTATTTTTTATATGTTCTAGCAGATTTATGTTTTTTATAATATAGGTAAATACCCACAGAGTCTTACCCCTTTTTGGGCCAAAGTAAATATTTTGATGGGTCCTGGCAAATTATGCAAATTTTCCCTGGTGTATTAAGGGGCGTCTAAGGCTTCTTTACTCGCCCAGATTCCGACCACAATCAGGCACACACAATCGCGAGCTCAAAGAACAGCAGCTCAGGATGCTCAGGATGCTCAGGAGATGTTAAGCGCATTAAAAGGACTACCACAAGGCTAATGCGAAGGACTGGGGATAATGGGACTCGGAATGGAGCGCGGGAGGGGAAGCATTTAACGTCATAAAGTAGCAGCAATCTTTTAAGGGGACTTTAAATGCTAACGCGAAAAGTGATGATATCATTGAAGACCTTACAAATCTAATCAATCTATCACAAATGGTTTTGAAAAATATTTTCTTTCCCAAATTACACTTTGGTTCTACTTGTTTTTAGTTTTTTTTAAAACATTTACAAAATATTTTTAAGGATTTTAATACGCTTACAATTTTTAAAATAAAAAAATTTAATATAAATTTGAACATTTAAAAATAAATGCACTTAACAGATTTGCATAATGTACTAAATATTATCTTTCCTAAAACATTAAACACAGCTGAACCGATTATATTCTGCTTTAGGTATTAACGCTATGTAAGAACCACTACTAGTAATGAGAACAACCCCTTAATGTCGCCAGTCGTTCCTCAAAATTAAACAGTTAATTATTTAAATATGTAAGCACCGTAGGCAAACCTGATCGCAAACATTCCTTAGCCGCAGTTCACAATACGTAATTCAGAGTCCTGAAGAGTTGGGGTCACAGGCCATTGATTATACTTGATTAATCCAAGGGAAGGGGATATCTGGGGTATCTCGAGTGTCCTACGTAACCCCTTTTGCCAAGCCACGGAAAATGCAATTAGTTAATTCAATAGCTATAATTTCATTTGGAACTTTATAAGCCATAATTTGCCCAGCGTTCGATTCGCTGTGGATCAACCCACTTAGCCACGTAAGTAACTACCCGCTCACTGGCAATTAAACTAATGCCAATTTGTGAAACACACGACGTCCAGGGGGGTTTTTGGACTGGGCTTTGGGTATACACTATATACAGTGGTCGGCATAAGTATTTTGACAAAATAAAAGTTAAGTATACTCATAACTTGAATTTACTTCTTGTAAACTATAGGCATCAATGGAAAGGTAATTTCAATGCCGTTTGAATGATACAATACATTTCTTTACCCATTCAGTACTTATTGAAAAGGACGAATTTGTGTAAATCAACTTTGAAATTTTTAAAAAAAACTTTTTTCCTCGTCTTGAAAACTTAAATTTTTTGATGCAAAAAGTTTCTTCAAACAAAAACAATAGTAACTGCAAAAAGAATTTTTCAAAAATCATTTTTCTTATATTTTTTATGAATTTTTGAAAATGCTTAAAAACAGGCATTTGAGCCATATTTTTGTCTTTTTCATACAAATTTTTTCCGACATTGTCACCTTCAAAAAATCATAAAAAATATAAGAAAAATGATTTTTGAAAAATTCTTTTTGCAGTTACTATTATTTTTGTTTGAAGAAACTTTTTGCATCAAAAAATTTAAGTTTTCAAGACGAGGAAAAAAGTTTTTTTTAAAAATTTCAAAGTTGATTTACACAAATTCGTCCTTTTCAATAAGTACTGAATGGGTAAGGAAATGTATTGTATCATTCAAACGGCATTGAAATTACCTTTCCATTGATGCCTATAGTTTACAAGAAGTAAATTCAAGTTATGAGTATACTTAACTTTTATTTTGTCAAAATACATATGCCGACCAGTGTATGTACCTATGTTATATATGTACTTATGCGATACATACGTTTTGTCACACCTAATTGGATGTCCGAGTGTGAAAATAAACATACCTGTCAATGAAACAGAGAAAAGCGCACATTAGAATCCCATGTGTAAACTATTAAATATACTTTGTACATTTCTGCATTTGATTATAGTTAAAAGTGCACCATTTATTCACAACTTTGTAAGAGATCAAAGGTAAAAAAATGCAGAGAAATTTTAGGTTTAACTACTTATTTTTAATTTTCCTCTTTTTGAGGAAACTTAACAATGATAATATGATTATAATAATAAATGGCATAGAAAAATTTGTATTTTATGAGTGCTTTTTGAAAAATCTACCTATTGCCACAACGATGAAAAATAATTGTCCGTTTGGGTATTTTCCTCAAGGACTCCCCTTCCGCCTAATTTCCTTTTTTCCCACTCCATTATCAACACTTTACACTGCCATTTAGCGTTGTTGTTGTGCCTGTTATGTGATCCATCTTCATTTTTTGCGTTTCATATCATTTAAGCTAAAGAAGCTGCCAATACGCAATTTTGAAAGGCAAAAGGACCCCGAAAAAAAAAAAACGACAAAGGTCCTTTTTACACGCAAAAAGGCTCCTGTGCATCACATTTTTTCTCTGCGATTTGCTCCATCTCTCTAATGCCTTTGCCGAACACCTTGACGCACTTCTTTTGGGTATTTTTTTTTTTTTTTTGGGCTCGACACGCTTTTGCTCTTGCGAAAGGACCACCTTTCCCAGGGATTTTCTTGCTATCCCCGATTTTCCTCCGCACTTTGGTAACTTGAGCCCGGCGTCTGTGTGTGTAAAATGAAAGTGCCCTCAAGGCGTCTTACAGCTGTCGCCCATTTTCACCGAATGCAGTGGCAAACATTATATTTTTTTGGAAAATCATCTTCAACCTGTCCGGCCCCGCCCACGGCCACTCCTCAATTTTAAGGCGCGCCTGCCAAGCGCCTAATGATGCTTATTTCGTGCGTGGCATACACACTTGCCTACAGATGAGCTCAAAATGAGAGCAAATTTGACATATCTGTCAAAACTCAAACCCAAATTATTTTACAAACATTTTATTAAAGGTCTATCATTTAAGTTTACAAAACACAAGTTGGTTAAACATATGGAAAACCAATAGAATTTAAAAATTTCTATACAGGTGCCAAAAAGTATGCAATAAATATTAAATATATATTTTAGCATACTTTTAGGCAACTGTATAGTTTACTTTAAAATCCAAATTATTTTTATGTTACACCCCCAATTAAATATTCGTAAAAAAATATTAATATTAGTAAATATAAGATAGCACCCATCGTTTCTATAATCTCTTCCAGCGCTGTTTAAAATCGCAGAATGTGAGAAAACGGTGTTGAATATTTTGTATACTTTATTAGTTTGCCTGGGCCAGAAAACAGAAAAGAAATTGTTTTAAATTAATTTGCATGCCGAAGCAACCGAAGCCGAGCAACTGTTGAGGGAGAGGGGACAAAATGGAAAAGGCAAAGCCTCATTAAGAATTTCACCCCTGGGAAAAGGAAGTATTTCCTCCCCCATTATACACACTCTACATTTTTGAGGTAATTCCCACACTTGGAACAATTTTAATTTAATTAGTGGCTTTTTGACGTATTTTGTGTCACAAAAACCAAGATTTGTAGCTAACAATATAATCCGGATAACAATTTAATATGTTTAAAATGAAAAGGCTAAGATTGAAGTATAATAAAAACTACAAATATATGGCCAGCAGAGTAAATTATGTATTTGTTTTGTAAAAATGAAAGTACCGTTTGCAATAAAATTAAATGAAAAGACATCCCTGGAATTTGAGGAAGTTTCAGGGTATGAAAAGTATCCCTAAATTGGCTAAATTTTCCCCGCTATTAATTTTCCCATCTTTTGTTCACCTTTCGAAGCCAAAATTATGCGCAACAACAGCGGAGGAAAAGCCAAGAAAAGCAAAGACAGGCAAAATGTAAGGGAAAACCATAACGAATACTTTAATCCCATTGACGTTTAATCAAGAAGGCAGTCTTATGTGCAATTACCCCGAAGAAAATGTACAAGAAAATTAAATAGCCAAGGAAAACAAAGGCTAGTCGCTTATAAATTTTCCCCATTGAATTTTCCCATGAATTTGCATTTCGAAGGCGACAAGAAAGCGCCAAGAAAATTGTTTACCTGTTGATGGAGAACACCCTCAAATAAAAAAAAACAACAAATCTTTAAAGCGCTTAATAAATAATCACATTTGCATTTTCACTTGTTGATTTTCGGTTGCCAAGTTGCCGAAAAGGAAAATCTTTGAGTGCCGAGCGGAAAACTGCTGACTTGAGGGTGGAAAGCGGAAAATCGAAAATGGGGGGCAAAGGACATCGAAATTAGCCAGCCACTCCGAGGCTCCAAGGGACTCGAGTGCATTTTGTGCGTTGTCATTGGAAGGCTAAATAAATTGAAATTAGACGATGTCAGCACAAAAATCGGGCTGAGGTGGGGTAGGGTGGAAAATGTGGTTGGGGGAAATTCCGGTCCCAAAACTCGAGGCTAAAATCCGGGCAGAAAAAATCCTGGGGGGCACTCATACAATTGAAGGACGACAAGTGGCAGTCACAAAATTGACTGGGCGTCCCCCCAAAAACACAGATCCTTTCAGGATATATAGGGATATCCCCTCCGGTCACTGTGTTTAAGTGTGTTTTGTGTGCAAGTTTCCGGCTGCGAAACTAAAAGTTTTCGGGCCATTTTCATCAATGCAAATGGAACTAATGAACCGTGACTGCGTTTGATGAAAAGTCTATCAGTTCTTTGTACTAAATCATTCAGCAGAGATGAAATATTCATTTTAATGTCATTGCATTTAATTATTTATTTACTTACATACTGCTTGCTTAAAGTTAAAGTTAATTAGTGTACACTTATTATTTAGTTTGTGAAGTATACAAGTTGTAGAGTACTCGATATCAGTTTGAATAATTATTTAGTTTATCATTTTAAATATCTTAGTTCGCGTATTAAACATTAAATTAAATGGTTATATACAAATATTTAATAAACATAAAAGTTTGATTACATTATGACAGCAAAAACACGGATTTTTTTGTCCGAAAAATGGAACTCAGTTTATTTTTATACTTGTTGATTTAGAACCGCTTTTTATCTGGATTTAACCACGTGACTACTTATGTAGAACTACATTTTGTACAAAAAATGAAAACCTAACATTTAATCCGAGTGCGCAAAGAATGCTTTTATTGTGGGTAAAACGAAATGCCAGGGATCAGAGATTCAGCACCTGTGGCCCAAATTGTTGCCCATAATTCCCCCAACTGAATTTCTCCGAATGCTGGGATTTGCCAAAAATAATGTTTGTGTATGGAAAGATTTATGCTGAGTATGCGTAACATTTGCTTGCAAATATTTCGGCAGTGACAGCATTTTTTACCACCCATATTTTTCCTAATTTCTCCCAGCTTTCTCCATAATTTCTCCTCGCTTTCTTCCTCTTTCTATGTGGGGGTGGGGATGGTGGCCAAAATTTCCCCCACAACTTTGTCTGTTTCAGCAAAGCCAAACATTAAATCACTTAAAATGCCAGTCCAAGGCTTGGACAAACATACACAGAGAGAAAAGAGGGGGAGAGCGCAGAGAGAAAGTAGGGAGAAAATGGGGAAAAATCGGGTAGAAATCGGGGAGAAAATGGAGAAAGCGAAGGAAGAGCCGCCAGAGGGCTTACGGTTTTCCTTGGCGCTAAGAACTTCAGGAATTTTTCGCACCCCCCAATGACTTTCGCTCTCTTTCCCTCCAACTATCGCCCTCTCTTTCGCCCCGTCAAGTGGTGTATCTCGCCCTCTCACTCTTTGTACTATTTATTTGTATAAATAAGTGCTTGGCCTGGCATTTTGACATTCAACGACGGCATTTTCATAACAATAAGCGGTTTTATTGTGAGGAAATATGCTTTATTCTCCATTTTAAATATTTTGGTATTTTGTGTTTTAAGGCCCTATGACACTGGATTTATTTTTTCCTTACTATCAATGGATTAACAACTTTATATGAATTTATAAATTAAATCATGTTTAGGCTGTCAGGACTTTTTTAAATTAATCTAGTCAGTTAGTCAAGCAATTAAGAAAATTATACTAAACTTATATTCTTATTGATTCTTAGTTTTCGTCTTAAAATAAACATTAAACCAGGGGCTCTTTATTTCCCTAAAAAAATTTTTGTTTGCTATAGTAATTACTTTATACAGCGAGTTTGTACTTTAACTGAATGATTTTTATTGGTTGTTTTTAAATAATTCTTTTTGCAATCAAAATTTTTTTTCAAATACAATTTCATTTTAATTCCCTAAATGAATCTCCATATTTTCGAATAAATTTTCTTTAGTTTTTCACTGACCCTTTAGGGCATGCAAAAGTTCAGTTCAAATGTTTGTTGATTTATTTAGTATTTTTTACTAACATTTTCACGCGCTTTTCACGCACACACACAGTAGCCCTGAGTGTTGTATGTATGCAAATAATTGCTGAGTGTTCTTTGACCGTGCCCCCACGCCCCTGGAATTTGTACACTGCGAGAAAGTCTATTAAAAATGTAGAATTAATAAAAAAATATTTATTTACTTATATACCGTTGCTAACTTAATCTCAATCTCAATGCTTTAATCTAAAGTTTTTTTATTCAGGCTATAAAAATATTTTAAGTACATTTAATTTTAATAACAACTATACCATTTATTTTTTATTTTAAATATAATATTCAAGATCAAATAATTTGAAATCAATTTATTTATTTAATAAAATTTTTCACAGTGTGGGTGTTTGTGTAGGTTTTTTTGTGTGCGGGGGAGGGGGGATTGGCACTTTCCTGCACTAATAAGCCGGAGGGCAAAGGTCCTGGCAGGGGGCGGGGGCCAGGGGAACCTTGGGGTTTGAGGGCAGAAATTTAAACAATGAACTGCCATCCCCATTAATATTACTTTAGGCCACTCGCAACTTTCACTTGGCCGCTGGTGTTGCCTTTTTGTTTGTTTGCCTTGTCGCAGAGCCAAACAAGCCAACAAACCAACAGGAGCAGCAGCGTGTTTTTCATGTTATTTTATGTTCTTATGTTTGCGCAGAAAAGTTCACAAGTCAAAAGTTTCGACGGCAGTGGAAAATACGAAATGTAAAGCGTACACAAATATTAATCAATGACAATAAAAAATCATCAACAAAAATAAATACTACGAGCTTGGTAGATTTTTTGAAATGATCAATTTCTTAAAGTGCTTTTACTTATCTATTTGGAAAGATGTATTTTTTTAAGCACCCACATATTTAGAATTAAAACATTACCCAAAATCGGAACTTTGTTTACGCAGCATGTTATTTAACGAGAAAATTGTTGAACCTCTTCAATTACACCAGTTTACAAAAAAAAATTGATGAAATACGCACTTCAGGAAACCTTTGTTTTCCGGTAAGATACATCTCCCTGATTAAGAAAAGGGCATTTAAAATTTTTTCTATGGTACCAATTTTTTTTAAAGTGTAAAAAACGTTTTTCGCACTTTTTTATTTTTTAACTCGAGTTGTGATAAACCGAATTCGGTCATTAAAGACTCATTTTACAGGTAATGGAATGCCCTTTAACTTTCTTGTACACATCGTTGAGTTCCATTCATTAGTTTAGAAGCTACACTTCGTCAAAGTTGAAAAAGTTGGAAAAAATGCAAAAACGCTGGCATAAATTGCTTCTTTAAAAATACACGCCTAAAAACCGAAATTAGTTTTATGTTGTTTTCTTAAAGGCTGAACTTTAACGGAGAATATAAGCCATTGATCACGACAATCCGTTGGTAAATCGATTTTTTACAGATTTTTAAACGTATATACCCAAGTTCAGTGTTCGGGAGCAGCGGCCGTTAAACATTATTTTAAATTTTCAGTGTTGGGGAACGTAAGATTTTGGTGCAAGTAGTTATGCATAACGTCAGTTTCTTTGCTATTAGTGCTGGGCAAGCTAAAAAGGATGCGATTGCAGTTACAAGGAAATCATTTTCATATATTTTTAGCAAGAAATTAGCAAGGAAACTGACGTTATGCACTACAACTTGCACCAAAATCTTACGTTCCCCAACACTGAAAATTTAAAATAATGTTTAACGGCCGCTGCTCCCGAACACTGAACTTGGGTATATACGTTTAAAAATCTGTAAAAAATCGATTTACCAACGGATTGTCGTGATCAATGGCTTATATTCTCCGTTAAAGTTCAGCCTTTAAGAAAACAACATAAAACTAATTTCGGTTTTTAGGCGTGTATTTTTAAAGAAGCAATTTATGCCAGCGTTTTTGCATTTTTTCCAACTTTTTCAACTTTGACGAAGTGTAGCTTCTAAACTAATGAATGGAACTCAACGATGTGTACAAGAAAGTTAAAGGGCATTCCATTACCTGTAAAATGAGTCTTTAATGACCGAATTCGGTTTATCACAACTCGAGTTAAAAAATAAAAAAGTGCGAAAAACGTTTTTTACACTTTAAAAAAAATTGGTACCATAGAAAAAATTTTAAATGCCCTTTTCTTAATCAGGGAGATGTATCTTACCGGAAAACAAAGGTTTCCTGAAGTGCGTATTTCATCAATTTTTTTTTGTAAACTGGTGTTATTAACCTTTTTCTGTTTAAAATGGCAAATGCATAATGCTGTCAAATTGAATATTAATCAATGACAATAAATCAGTCAATAATCAGCAACAAAAATAAATACTACAATAAATAAAACATATCTTACGAGCTTGGTAGATTTTTTGAAATGATCAATTTCTTAAAGTGCTTTTACTTATCTTTTTGGAAAAATTTATTTTTTTAAGCAAACACATTTCTTGAACTTAAGCTTTACCCAAAATCGAAACTTCGTTTACGCATCGTGTTATTTAACGAGAAAATTGTTGAACCTCTTCAATTATTAAAATTTTTCTGTTTAATAGGGCAAATGCATAATGCTGTCAAATTGAATTCCATAGCCGAAAAGTCCTTTTCCTTTAATTTTCGCACACACGCACAGCCAGAGGACAAATGAAAAGTGGGAAAAACAAAGAAGAGTGAAGAGGGAAAACAAAAGTTTTTTTTTTGGACAGGGGCGGTGGTGAAACAAAGTTATTATTACTTTAATTTTGTGAGTCAGTTGAGTTGAGTTGAGCGTGGAACTTTTCGCTTTTCTGGGGTTTTGATTTTTTTTTATTTTTAAGAGGGAAGTCGGTTGAACCCGCTGCGATTTGTCTTTGCCCAAAGTTAGAGGCGAAAAACCCCACTGTATTTACCAGCCCCTCTTTCCAGAAACACTCTTCAATCTGAGCTACCCCGTTTCCGATTTTCTTTCTTTTTTAAATTAAAAAGTTACCCGAGTTCCAAAGAAAATGCGATCGGTTTTGGCAACATTCTGCCTCCCCTTTAAGCCAAAAACCACGAAGAAAAAAGTAAGCACGTTTGCATGGCAAAAAAAGCAAAAAAAAATAAACAGCGAAAATAACTTTGTATATTTATCTAAAGTTGCTTTTATTTATTTAATTTAGCTAATCATGTGGGAATTTACAAATAATCTAAGCAAAATAGATTTAAGATAAACAACTTTGTATCCATTTAGTTAAGTTTTTATCATGTTTGCTTAGAAAAATTAAATTAAACTCTTTTAAATGTTATTTTCTAATGCCAGAAAAATGTGTATTATTTAAATTTAAGTACCCTAATATTATTGTTTTCTTTTCCGTGTATCAACCGAATTTTCGTGTGTAAATGTTTGGATTTTCCTGTTTTTTGTTGCTGCCTGAAGTTTAATATGTTCCCCAAGGGCCTCATTAGTGGCGCCCCCTGCCGGTGGTTTCCCACCTCCCCCATTTTTCTCTATTTTCCTATATTTTCCCTTTGTTTTCCTCTATGGTCACCTAATATAAAAACATTTGCTCTTGCACTATTTGACAAGGTTTTCTCTGTTTGAAAATCTTTTTTTCTTTTTATCTATTTGGGTTTGTTTTCCACCGATTTGTGTTGATTGAACAAGCTGAAAAAAAGGTTAGCTAGGGGAAATAAATAGATAAATAAAAGAAATCATTGTTGGTCGAATTGCTGTTGACTGAACTTTAAAGTTTGGGATCTCTAATGAGTGTTATTATGGGATTCCTTTTGGTATAATCGAAAGATGAAAGAATAAAAAAGAAAGGGGATAAGGGAAAGTGTGGAGGAAAGTTTTTCCACCAGGGAAAACTCGCTTTGTGTTCCCAGAACATTGAAATTAAGTTACAAGTTGGCAAGAAACTAGGCCATAATTGAATCATATATGGTAATAGATTGAAATTTATTAAAAGGGATAGTTACAAAGTTGTCTTTAAAATGGTTACATAAAATGATATGAATTGATATCGATTTGCTTGTCATTTAAAAAAATCATTATTTTATTGCCATTAGGAAACTCGCAAATATTTTGTAATCCAATTAAGTTTCGAAATCATTCAAGTCGATTAAAATGTATCAATATTTAATTATCGAAAATCAATCAATTTTTGTATTTACATTTTATAGAAAACCATCGTCCTAAATGTATCGATATTTAAATATCGAAAACCAAATAATTTGCATGCGGTAAACTTTTTTTATAGAAACTATGCGTCTTAACCCCTGATGACCAAAAAGTAGCCAGCAAATGACCCACCATCAAGGGAATGACCTTGCCAACTACCAAAATGTGCTTTGATTCGGGGTTTCTATGCTTGAATAATTTTTGGTGGCATACTACATGCACATCCCTATATCCAAAAGATATGTATATATCTTATATGCTAATGCCTTGATTACAATTTCACTAATGGCGCCAATTTGTTGTTGCCGCCGAAGGAGCGGAAGTAGCGCCACAGAACGGACAAAAAGACGTCACAAAAGGACGTCAAAGTGAAAGGAAGTAACGCCGTGGAGAAGACAACGCAGTCGTAAAAAGAAGAAGACAGGGCCCATAAAGTAGCAAAAACCGAAGACTCCAGGTTCACCAAAAAAAAAATATAAAAACAACAAAAATATAGAGAACAACTGGTGAAAATGCGGCGGGAAAAAGGAAAACTAAAAGCGAAATGATGCCAGAGTCGATGGTTAAGTAACCAGGAGAGTCGAAATGTGGGCGGGAGGTCCTTTTTCCCACATTTCGAATCCGCCAGATAGAACACACAAACGTGATACGATAGGAATGTGGCCAAAAACGGCTGAAAACGTCTAAAAAGCGGTCCTGTCAGTGTGTTTGTGTGTTAGGCCACGGACCAAAAGTCTGCACAAAAGCGGCTCAAGCCCGGAAAACTGGCTCGGAAAACCGTCTCCCATCTCACTTGACTCAGTCACTCAGATTCGATGAGAACTCAGACTGAAACGTGGTCGGAAATCACTCAACTCAACGTTGGTGGGTCAAAAACGGTGAACTGTGACCTAAGTACAACAGAAATATTAAACATATAAATTAATAACGGAAATTAAATTATTATCCAGAAGATATTCTAACTTCCAAAGGTATTTGTTCACCGATTAATAAAAAAGATACCATTTTTAAAACATTGAAACTCCCGTCCAGCAGCTTTAAAAATGGCCCTTTCCACCTTTTTTGAAGATTTTCTTTTGTTTTTTTTTATACTAATTCACATTAATTTGTATCACTTACAAAAAATACTTAAAATAATTATAAAATAGTACAAATACTTTAATAAGAAGATCGCACAAAATAACCTAGCTTAAAAATCTTTTAATATTTTGAAAGAAATTTAATACTGAAAACAAAAAAAAATTTGTTTAAAATAATATGAGAGTTATATTTTTTAGGAAACGTAAACACCACATTTTATATTCTTACTGTATCATATTAAAAATTATTCATACTCCTAAATGAGTAATATTTCATAATTTTTAATATAAAACATTTGCTTAGTCAATGCCTGCGAAGAAAAAATATCTTAAATTAATAAAACATTATAAGTAAAATGTTCCATTACAATAATGTGAGTTCCCCAAAATCAGTGACTTTGCGAGCTAAATTCCTACAGTTCTCCGGGGTAAGAGCTCAAAGAGAGTGCCGCAATGAAAAGCTCTCTCGGGGAGACCATTTTCCCTCTAGTACTGATGACCAACTCAATGTTGAGTAATGGCCAAGGGAAATCTCTCTCACAGTTTTCCCAACGCAGGCGCTTTTCTCTCCGGCGGCAGAACAATAAAATTCAATAAAAATAAGGCAGGAAAATGTTTGCCGACAGCGGCCAGCCTCTGGCCCTTATTCGGCCCATGAAAATTCTACGCCCACAGACGGAAAACAAAAAACATTGCTGCCCCCCAATTTTCCGGCTTCTCAACAGAAGGCAATGAACATTTTTACAGAATTTTTAATTTTTTATTTACCCACTCTACAAACGGCAACGAGCTGAGAATTTTTAATTGCTTTGAATTCGGGAGTTTATTGTTGTTTTTTTCCAGGGGGTGGCAGTGGGTGGTGGTGGGTGGGGGTGGGCTGGGTGGCTGTTGGGTGGTGCAAGAGAAGGTCACTTACCTTTTGTCTCCTCGGATTCTGCTCTGCTTCTTCTTGCTCTTCGCCAAATGCCGCCTCTGTTACTTTTTTGTTTATTTATGTTTGCATCCGAATTTCCTTGATTTATATATATTTCAATTTATTCACGACACTTTATTTATTTATATTTGCTCTTCAGACACTTTAATTATTTATTTGACCAGGTTGTTTCGTTTTGGTTTTTTGGTTTTGGTTTTCTATAGGTAACTTTTGGCACTCGATGTTTTTAATTTTTAACTTCACAGCTTATGGCTTCGTTTTGTTGTTGATTTATTTTATGCACACACACTTTAGGCACTCGAAAAAAAAAAGATTTAACAAAATATGGCAGCCTATTTATACGGATTTTCCAGATATTGCTCTCGATTATTGCTATTCGCGTAGAGTTTTCCATTGAATCATATTCATTCTGCGGTCTTGCGGATGATTTTTCCGCATGCTGCTGCTGCTGCGGCCAAGGAAAACTGCCTTTTCCGCGTTACATTTGTTGTTGTTTGGGCTGGCGCTTGTGTGTTGTTGTCGTTTTCTATTTTCCTTCTTTTTTCCCCTGTTGGTTTCTTGTTCTACTGCATTTGTTGTTGTTTCGTCTCTTTTCCGCCTTTTTGCTCTTTTGACCGTTTTTTTTGCTTTTGCTGTATTTTGCAGCCCGAGAAAAACCCCCCCGTTTGTGTGAAAAGCCCGCGATAAAAAGTGCGCAGCCGCCGCTCTTTCACTCGATTTTCACACTCAAAAACTCACCTCAGACCCTCGAGTTATATTATCTTCCAGATGCCGCCGCTTCTTTGTTGTTTATCAGCTTCCGTTGGCTTATCGCCGCAGAAATTTCGGATTTCTGATTTCTGATATCCGATTAGCACAGTAACCGAAAAAAAAATGAACAAAAAATTCGAGATTTCCCTTATGCCGATCAAGTCAAGGACTTTAACGTGTGGTTATTATTATATATTAAATCGAAATTATTTTTCAGCACACGCGTTAATTTTCAATCAGAGTCTTTATCAACCGCAGACTGTAAACAAATATAATGATTGTGTATATTACATATATGGGGCTATACTATATATATATATGCAGAATCACACACGACCGCACAGATAAGTGAGCTTATCGGTTGCCTGGAACCCAGTTTTACTATTAGTATTTTCTGTACTTTTTTTTTTTGTTTCTACTATGTTTTGTAATCTGTTTAGCATTTGTTTTGGCGTTTGTTTTTTTTTTTATTTTTCGTTTTCCAGACCAAAATCGGGGATCGCGTTTCGCGTCGCTTTCGGGATGATCGCTCAAGCACAACGCGCCAAAATCAACTGAAACCCAACTGAAATTGAATAAAGCGAACAGCCTCTGAATTGGAAACAGAAAAAATAAAAAAAAAGTAGAAAAAAATTAAAATATAGAAAATAGAACGGCGCACTGAACGCCGGAGAGGGACGGGCGATTTTAATCGCGCACGCAAAAAAGTCATAATAAAATTGAAAATGGAAATGAAAATGAAAAGGAAAAGGAAAATAAAAATGAAAATGAAAAGCGAAAACATCATCAAACGTGAGAGAAAATTAAGCGGAGGAAATGGGAAATCACGAAGCGAACAAAACTAAATTAGAATTGAAGCAAATCAAAAAGATCACGAAGCAATTTTTAAATTAACCCTTTAAAGCCGCCTTTATATAATGTTCTTTATATATATTATATATCTTTTTGAGGATTATATGTATTAGTACGATTTGTAAATCCGCCATTTTCATATTTTGAACATGAAATAATACGATTTTAAATTTTAGATATTTATTACATAACCCTAGAAATGCTATAAGTAATAAAAATCACTTCCTTTAAATACAAGGTAATGCCTACGGATCAATAAATAAAAGAGCAACATCTAATAGTGATATAAGGATAGTATTAAAAAAAACAAAACTAGTTCGAAAAACTCTTTGGAAGATCAAAAGAGATTGGTGAATCAACAGATCGCAGGAAGTAAAAGATCACGATGCGAAAACATCATCATCAAAGGCTGTACGAGTTCTCTGAACAAATTTCCCAATCAATTTGAGGAGTCAACAAATTAAACTTAAATATTGACACAATCCAAGTTCACTGATCACCGATCAATCAAGAAGCTCTAACTATTTAAGCAAACACACTTCATAAGTGATTGATTTACTAAAGAGGGGAACTACGTAAGTGAAGTGGGTTGGGTTCCATTGAAAGATCGAAAGTATGAATGATTCTCAGAGATGGCAAACTAGGTAAGTCATTAAAATTTAAAATGGGCATTAATGATGCTTTAAAAGTATCATTAACGATCTCTGGGAAGTCACAATTCAATGCTTATCAGTTCCATTAGAAGATAAAATCGGACAGAGGAGTGCTCATCTAATGATCATTATAGAACATTATAAAACTTGTTTAGATAACTTTATCACAGCTGCTGGAGAGATAAGATATCTGCAAGGCGAGCAAGATCTTTAAGATATTTCTTTGCATCTATACATATTGAAATATACCTTTGAATTTGCAATACATATTCTATACTGATTTAGGTTATTATATAATGTGTTGGATATTTTTAAGGGCTATCAAAAATGTATTAGACTCTTTTGGGCATTTTGGAACATTGAAATTGAGACTTTCCAAACTACTAGTTGCGAAATCAATTGATCATCTAATCGAGGAGAGTCACATGCAGAAATGGGTCAAAAACTTGATTGTCATATGTCGTTGTGGATGTTCAATAATGATCATAGCACAATCTCAATCACGATCGCGATCACGAGCTTCTTTCTTATTTGATTTTATATTGCTCGCCTGCCGATCTTCGCAATGAGAAAATAAATATGTTTATTGCCGCCGCTGTTGTCGCCGTCGTTATTGTTATTTTTATTATTATTATTATGGTTATTGCCACTGCTATTGGCATTACTTATTACAATTGCAATTAAAGAAGCACGAAATCGAATTGTATCAGCGATTCTAACTGGAATCGCAACTGAAATCGACTGGAAATCGAGTTCGAATTCCGAGATCCGAGTTCCGAGCAGAACGAGCAACGTAGCCCGACTGAATCTGAGATTCGACCGCCGTTGCCTTCGAACCGCATCGAAAAAGGTCGGAAAGTGTTAAGCGAACGTCACCAAAAAACCGGGGGGCGGTGTGGGGTTAATTGGGTGGTGGTAAGAGCCAAAAGAAATTATGGAAAATAGCTAGGAAACGGAAGCACCCTAGGTTAAATAAGCCCCAAAATAACCCCTAATGATTAAAATATTTACAACAAATACATAGTATACAAAATACTAAACGGATCAATAAAATAATCAAGGCAAAGGAAAAGGCATCATTTTTCAAGAATAAATTCCGTTAACATTTTTTTTAATTCATTATTTGAGACTTTATTGATATGAATGAAATAAATTATTTCTCATATCTAATCAGTTTTCTAAAGCACTTGTTATCGCCCTGTTATTAAGTGGTATTACCTGAAAAGCTATAAAGTGATAAATAAATAAATTAAAGTAATTAATTTTGCCCTTGTGTGCTTAGTTCTTCCCATAAGTAAGTAAAAATATTAACTAAATATTGTCTAGAAATAAATGATATTAAATTAAACAAACCCAGAAAGTAAATGAAGGGGAAAACCAGTGGTTATTTTCCCCAAGTGCAGTTGGGAAATTGTGCTGCACTTTTGTTGCCATTGACGTTGTTAACGATTTTCAAATAGCGCGCGGCAGTTGACACCCCTTGACCCCCTTGACCCCCTTGACCACCCATGTTTACAGCCCCCTTTTTTCAGTGTCGTCATTAGCAACGTTGCCGGCAAAAAATTGTTATTTCTGTTGTTTGTTTGACTTTCGCCTCGTTCGGTTTTCGTTTTGGTTTTTGTTTGCCCCAACGCCCTATCAGTTGGAACTTCTGCACATTCTGATAAGAATATCTCCCCCACCCTTCTTTTTTAGGTTTTTTTTTAGGTAGTACACGTTAATTTATCGCAATCGTTTTGGGGAAATCGGTCAGTTAATGGCTGGGGGCTGACCACATGGCTCATTACCAATTGGAGCACTATACGGTTAACATCGGGGCGGGGTGGGGGCCTTGATAACGCCTTTTTGGGCAATTTGCTAGGCATTTCGACGTTCCGAATTCCCATGGGAAGGGTCAGATTTCTGAGATTTTATTGAAGGTATCAAGTCGATATTCATAAAATGTTATCTTTATTTTCTTAATGGTCTGAAATGTATTAAATACATTTATTTTTAATAGAAAGCTGAAGATCCCAAAAATGATTTTATGATTATTAATAAAATGTTGTATTTATTTACTTTATGGTCACAAATTATTATATAAATTTACTTTTTAATAGGAACTCAAACATCCGAAAAAATATTTATCAAACAAAATTATCTTAAATTTCAAAAAATAAAAAATATATCTATATATATTTTTTCCATGTTAAAGAAAGATTTTATTTTTTTTACTCTTATATCAGTCGCAACTTTGAGACTTTTTAAAAAATATTCTCAATTAGAAGAAATTTTTTCAATTGAACATCCCGATTTCCACACCATTTTGTTCTATATATACTTCGAAATTATTTACCCTTTTCCCACACTTATTCTCAGCAGATCCAACCGAGTGTGACATTTGATTTGATTTCTGCCTATAATTCATTTTGTTGCTGTTATTTTTGATTTCGATTCGCTTATAAAAATTCGAAATATATAGGCATGCATATACGTATATGCAAAGCTCTGCGCAGCAGATATAAAATATGTGCACACAGCCACATGTATCGGCTATATCATCATTGTAGATATAATTTCCACATATCGATGATATATGCGCTACACGTTTGTTTTTGCTGTTCCTATGGACTAAATGCGTCAATTAAATATAAAGAGTAATAATAAATAAAATATACAAAGCGGCGTGAGAGATACAGATCGCCAGATTCTCATCGCCTGCATAGAAATTATAAATAAATTATGATTTTCAATGACACTATAAATCGAAATACTTGCAGGTGCATACGGAAGGCGAAACGAAAATAAATATAAAGATCGTTGCGTTAAAAGATTTAGAGCCCGAGAAAAACTCAATGCTTGGAATACAATTTTTTGATCTTTAATCCACCGATCTCTACACACGGCGTCTATATAATCTCTATATATGCATTCGGTTTCCTATTCTGCGTGGTTTTAATTTATTTGCAATTTGGTTTTCGAATTTTTACGAGCTTCTTTAATGACATTTTGCTGAATTTGGATGGTCAGGGGACTCTCTTTATAGAGAGGATGCCGGGGGATCAGCTGTCTAGCTTGTTACGTGCCTCATTAAGAATTTTCTGGCTTTAATTGACAGAACAACAAAATCCGCACAGAAATAAGACATAAAATCAGAATTTGATTTCGCATATTATAAATTTCCAATGCTTTTTGACTGCTCATTAAATTAGATTTTCCGCCACAGCAAATATGCCAGGGTCGAGCCATGGGGAAATCTATTTTATTCAAGCATTCTATGGAGGCATTATCGGCATGATTGCAAACGAGCTTGTAAACTAAATTTATTTTTGAGATCTAGATACGGGAGTTTTTGTATTCTTTAGATGATTCAAAAAAAAGGATTTAATCTAAGTTCCCACTTAAACTGATAAGTAAAGTTTTACAATTTAAGAAACATAATGTAATACCTTAAAATTCGTGAACGGTCTTTCTGTAATAGCTTTTCCAATGATAACTCAACCCTTTACTTTATAAATATACATTTAAAAACCAATTGGTAGAAGGTAAACGCATATTTTTAGGCTTAATCATTTAAATATTTTTTTTATTAAGGAAAACACATTAATTTTTGTGTTCTATAAGAAATATTTATTTTGGGAGTGCCAATAAATAAAATAAAAAACCATCGGTTCGAGAACAAAATTTAGTTGTGCCTCAAAAAACTAATAACATAAAATGGTATACCAACCTTCACTAAATATATATTTTTTAAATTTTCTCCCTGTTCGATCGCTGCCAATTTAATTTATTTGTTTTTTACTTTTCCATTTACCCATTCGCCGCGAGTTGTTCAAACAATTTTGTTGTCATCTTCGCTTTTTATTAGCACCATTACGCCAAGTGGATCGCGGTATATGTTCTGCCTCTCTCTCTGTCCCGCCTTTGCCATCTCTTTCTGTCCCTGGCTGCTTCTTTTTATTTATTCATTTATTTATCAATGATTAAACATAAAATTAGCCAAACAAATCGCCCTAGGAGTAGCAGTCTTGTCACTCAAAAAGAAAAGTAAGGGAGTCGAAGCAACAGTTTTTAGTTAAGAAGTTACGATTTTGTTTTATTCCTGCGGTTTTATTTTCATTTTGCAACTCTTAAAAAAATATATGTACTATATTTCCATTCTCTTCTATATTTTTTTATATTTTTTGTTACTGTGTCAGAAAAAAAAAGAATAAAATCAACAGGGTTTTTAGGATTTGTTTAGTTTTCAGGGCCTACAAAAATCACTGAATTTAGCTTAGGGTTCAATTGTGGCATTTTCTAAACAAATATTAAATTATTATTGTTGATTTTTTTATTGTTCTTTTTTTATGTATTTTAGTTTTATATTTTTGACATTTCTTATGTTACTAAGTTGACAAATTAAAGTTAAAAACCAAAATAATTTTGCATGCCCAGGGAAATAAAATATTTTACTTTCAGGCTCTGGTTCAGTTATTTGTTTTTAGTTTTATCGTTAAGATACTGCTGTGCGGTCGTGTGTTTTAGATATATTTAACATGTTTTTAGTTTTTTTTAAATTTGTAGTTTTACCTATTTTTTAAGAGCGGTTACCGGTTTGTTTTTAATTGAATTTTTTCATTAGAACACTGGCAAAAAAAGAATAAAACCAAAATCGCGGCATTTGCGCGTGCGAGCGAGATGGCGCGTTGGCACGCGTGTTTACCGTTGGACGCGTGTGCCGCTAATACCGTTATTGCAGCGTTTCCGTTTCCCCTAATTTCAGCCGCGTTCTGCCAAACGATTCGTCCTGGTCGACGACATGCGTGCAAATAAACGAGAAAATGCCGAGCGATGCGCTGCGAGCTAGAAAAATTCTACTCATTTTGGTATCCCCATCCCCACATTCCGCACATTCCCCACCAATCCCCCACATTTCACTCAAACTTTTCTCCGAGTGGAGCGCAAAACCGCTCTCTCTCTCTCTCTCTCTCTATCGGGGGGAGAAGGAGAGACTGAGTTTCAGCTCAAATCGCATTTTATTTAGTGACTACATTGCTCTTGCGCGTGGTGTCCGTCTCCTCGAAGAAGAGCTCCAGCAGACTCTTCTTCAGCAGCTGATCGCCGTCCAGACGCTCCGGGCCCTTCCAGTGCAGCAGGGCCGGAATCCCGTCCACCGAGTAGGGCGGATTGCGGAACGCGTTCTCCTTGCCCATCCAGAACTCCCGGTTGCCCACGTCCACCACCAGGATAATGCAGTCTTCGGGGGCGTTCGAGCGAAAGGCGGTCATTATCGTCTCCTCGGCTGGAAGTCGAAGTGGAAACGGGATTACTTATCGGGTTTATAGTACTACTATGGATATTGCTACAATTTTAAAAATCTATTTTGTTTCCAAATTGTCCCTCATTATTGTATCCTCGTCTATAAAATAGAGTCGGAAACGGAACTGACTTTAGTATTCAACAAATTTAACTTATACCTTATACCTTTTTTTTTTAAACAGAAATACAATATTTTATATAAATCGTCATGGTATTCTTGAAAGCCGAAAACGAACATTAGAATCGAAATGCGGGTACAAGATTTACTGGTACCCAGCAAAACATCCCGTATCCTACTTAGGTAAACTAACTAACTAAACCTAATTTAAGATTGAAAGTATACTAGTAACGAAATACCGCAGAAACCCTTTAAAATCCCAAAAATAAGTGTTTTAATGTAAAAGCTCTTAACCTACCTGTCACTTAGAAAGTTACTACAAATAATTTAAGTTACCAACTATACTAGAAAGAAAATATTGTACCAACCCTGCAGAGGCATTTGCTACCCACCTGACTCTAACAAAAATCTTTAAGATATACATATAGGTACGTTAAATCGAAAAACAAAATAATCGTTACTAGTACCGAAAAAGTCTACAACATGCAGGTAAATTCGTCATCTACCTTTTAAAAGAAATTTATCTTAGATCACCTATGTATAGTCTGGTACCTTAAGAGGAATTCGTCCCCTAGAATGTGTCACCCATATGAACTAGCAATCCTTGGGAATTCGTCATCTACCCATTAACAACAATGTATATAAAATCATCTGGCCTGGTACCTTAGGGGGAATTCGTCACCTATATGAACTAGCAATGCTGGGGAATTCGTCACCGATCCGTCTTAAAAACGTTTTAAAATATGCTTAAAATCCCTATTGTCCGTTATCTTAGGAATATGTACATAAAATAAGCTATACTCTGGTACCTTAGGGGAATTCGTCACCCATATGAACTAGCAATCCTTGGGAATTCGTCACTAACACGTGATATAAATATTGTTAAATATGCTTAAAATCCCTGTCTGTTGCCTTAGGAATATGTACATAAAATCAGCTACATATGAACTAGCAATCCTTGGGAATTCGTCACCTACCCATTAACAAACATATATATGAAATCATCTGATCTGGTACCTTAAGGGAAATTCGTCACCCATATGAACTAGCAATGCTGGGGAATTCGTCACCTATATGAACAACACCGCAGGGGCGTTCGTCACCTACCCGCCACGCAGTCCGGACACCAGCTGCGGCCCTGCTTGTCCTTCTCGCCGTAGAAGTAGATGTAGATGGGGCAGCGCTTGGTGTCATAGAGCTTGAGGAGGTTCTCCATCTCCTTGAAGCCCCGAGCCGGTACGTATTCGGGCATTATGGAGCTGTATTCCGGGATTTGAGTGCTACTTTCGAGTCTTGATGTGCCAGTGAATGGAATTCCTGGAGATGGTGAGTCGTGGCGATTCTGCTTCCAATTCCGATCCAATCTTATCTGGATCTTATCGCTGGTTCCTATGGCTTTTCTTAGCCGTCGCTTATCGGTTAATCAAAGGCGTGTAAAAACGCTGTTTCTTGTGTTTTTATGTTTTTTGTGCTTTGTTGTTCTTTTTTGTTTGCGGCTATCTCCAGCAATGGTGGCATCCGGTTTTGGTAAAAATACCAAAAGAATTTTCATAAGCGGCCACACTAAAAAATCAGGTGGGTGACTCCGCTAATCTAAAAATACCGTGTGCTTAGTATCTATGGTATATTACTCCGAAATAATACCACTAGTACACCACTAGCGGTGTCAACCACCGCATATGTTAGTGAGACCGTTTGTGTCATAGCACGTACACACACCATCTCAAGATGCGCGCTAAAAATAAGGTGAGTTTCTTATTTAAATTCCTTCTTAATATTAAATACTATTTTGTACAAATTTAAATGAAAATTTTAAACCATATAAAAATCAATGTTTTGCAAATTTAGTCGAGATTGCACACCACATGTAGCAAATTAGCTGTTTTCACTAACATGCACCGAGATTTTTTTCTTCGAAATTCGGGGAATTTTTTTGGAAGAAATTTTTGCGACAGCCTTGATTAATATTATGATAGCATTTTGGATACAATACAAAAAAAGATTTCTTACGAAATTGTTATTTTACAATTGTTTGGTTTAGCAATGGAATATTATCAATTTGTTTTCACAATATTCATTTTTTTTATTTTATATAATTTATAAACCCTCCTTAAAGTGAGTGAGTCGTAGTATTCTGGCTTCAAAGAAATTACTCCCGTAGCAATAGCAAATAGAAAAAACTACAAATATAGCATAGCATTTGAACCCTGGTTTCAACTAATGATTTTTTATAATGTCGTCGCTTGTGTCATTTTAGAAACCATAAAACTCCCAATAAAATTTTTTCATATCGGAAGTAGTGTGTTTTTCTTTTATTTGTCTCTAAATGAATGAATTGCACTCGTTGGGTGAAAATTCTGCATAATCAGGGATTACCCTGACACAATTGGTCGGTTCTCACAACTTGAACTTCGTTGGGGGTCGCTTTAAGGTTTAAAAGTAAAAATTAAGACCTTGAAAAACTGCAAGTCAAGTGAAAAGTGGCTTATAAAATGGATGGTGGAAAAGGCCAAAGTATTCAGTGTGTCGGAGATATCAAGATGGGTCAGTTCTGAGGCTTCATAATAAAATAAGTGTTATCGGAAAATGCATTTGTATAAAGGAAAATTCTTTTGTGTGTACTTTTTTCAAGTGGAAAAGTCTTAACAAATATTTCAACTTTCAACGATAGTAACAAACTTGAATTTAAATACATTGTAGCTACCCTCAAGTATTCCCTGCTGCTTTTGACACTTTTGCTGGCTGTCCACTTGGAAGCCTCGAAAATAGTGTACAAGAAGCCGCTCTACGGAAACGGAAATGCCATCAAGGACAAGCGTCTGAAGAGTAAGGGTATTAAACAGGAAGCCACCACCATGAGCAGCACCACCACCACAACCACCGAAGAAAATGGGCCCTCCGCCGTGGAGTTTGTGATCATAACAACGCCCAAAAGCGAACTGCAAACCAATTCGGAATTGATGAATAATGGTAGCAGTAGTATTGCCACCACAGAACCGAATGTTTTGGAGGTCACCTACCCGGGATCCTTGGAGGGATCCTCAAAACCCGGAGAATCATCCACAAACCCACCGATCACCACCACATCGGTCAGCAGTCTGGCCAACACAATTCCCTCACCGCCGACACCAGAATCTTTAGCGGTTCCATCCCAGCACGATAATCAGCCGGTTCCCTGTACTTGTGGCGTCTTCCTCTCCTCGCAAATCCCCAATGGGCTGCCCACAAAACCACTGATCCACCAGGAACTGGACCGAATGTTCCCCTGCAATGCCATCGGGCGCAAACAGTGCCAAACCAAGTGCCTGGAGGCGGTGAGTACTGTACAGTAAACATCTATAAAAAAAATGATGACATTTTTTGAATTGAAAAGAATTTCTTACAACCAAATATTCAAATCTCGGTGTCACAGAAATCGTTCAAAAATCAAGTAGACGATTTAAAAACAACAAAAAAAGGTTCCTTAAATGTACTCTGAAAACTCTACAGATTTTGATTTCCGTACAACGAAAGTGGGAATAAAATACGTCCCAATACATATCATTACAGTAAACACTCCATAAACGTAACTATCATTTCCAGATCGTTCAGCACCTGCCCAATTCCGCAAATATAGTTTGCTCCACTTTGGGTCACGATTGCCACAAGGAACGCGCCTACTTGTTCATCAAGAACTGTCACAACCAATGGGTTAATACAAACCTACAGGCGGGCAGGGAGTACTGTTGTCGGGCTGGAGTCCCCTACCGGTGTCCTTTAATGGGTTAATACTGAGAATATTCAATAAACGATTGATATGAAAAGATACATGATAGTCTTTTAAACACTGGATTGGGAAATGTTGGCACTGCTAGTTATTTAAGTGGCTAAAAAAACCATATATGTACCATTTTTATTTATTTTTATAAATATTTATTTATTTTTAATAAATATATCCATATATTAACCCTTAGAGTGCAATTTTGTTTTTCTTCGTGAGTAAGGTGCTTGTCTTGGCTAACCTGTACATACGTATTTTTATGTGGTATATTTTGCAGATAACAGTTTATTGGTGGTGTGTTTAGGGTATGAGTAATCAAAATAACCTGGTCACTCTGCACTCCAAAATAAATTATTTTATTAAATTGATAAAAATAAAGGCAAACAAAGCGCCCCTTGGCAAATAGCTCGGCCCCAGCAAGTAGGTAAGACACATAACCGACTGTGTACATATCGTTAAATCCAAATCAAATCCAAAATTAGCAGGTTTTCCTCGAAAACTACAACCATGGTGTGCGTACCTTGCTTTATCATTCCACTGCTGCTATATATTTGGCACAAGTTCATTCAGCCCATCGTTCTGCGCTACTGGAATCCCTGGGAGAAGAAGGATGCCGAGGGCAATGTGATCAAGAAGGGTCCCGAGTTCCCCTTCGAGTGCAAGGGCGGCGTTTGCCCCTTCGTTCCGGGGTCCAAAAAGACCCCTACCCTTGACAATGATGCCAAGGATTCCGAAAATCCTCACACATCAACGAGTACAGCAACAACTCCAGTGGCGGAGGAAACCAAAAAGGAAATCTAGTCGACATTTTACCACACAAATTATCCTAATATGTAGTCTTTTTTTTGATTGTCTATAAGAAAAACCACGCACACAACACAAACTAATTCAACATCATCAGGCGATGTGTGGTGGGCGGCGGTTGGTTTGGGGGCGTGGCCCCGAGGGAACACTAAAAACACTTAACGAGTAATTATTTTAAATTAAATGTACACCTTGACCACACAAAAAATTCTTTCCTATGGGGTATGTAGGGGTTGAAGGTTATCTTCTCCACTAGTTAAAATATTAATATAAAAAAAATATTTTGTGCACTGCTGGAAAATCAATTAAAGCTAAAGAATACTCCTATATCAGGGTAAAGAATCTAAAGAATTCGCGGTTGATCGCCATTACCCTTTATCCTCTATGTATCCCAAATTATTGTGTTAAATAAAAGAAAACACATTGATTTTAAAATAATTATTTAATATTTATTGTTTATCTCAAAAAAGTTGGATTTTTGTTTTGCTGTCTTGCTGTTTAAGTTAGGAAAACAAATAATTTTACAATTTACACATTAAAAACTTACACAAAATATAGACGAAAGAAAGCATACCGTTTAAATTATAAATAGAGCAATCGAACAAGAAAACCGTATTTGCGGACTTCTCAGTGTCTTTTTCTGTTGTATATTTTTTGAAAATATCTATTTATCAACTTAGTTCCTAAGGGGGGCCTTATATATATAGAAAACTTGGCTGGTTACTGTCTTTTTTATTGTTTTTGTTTTTTTTTTTTAAATTAGCATTATACTTTTATGTTGCTGATTTTTGTATAATTTTTGCAATTATTTTTGTTTTTGTCAACTTAAATCAAACAGTTATGAGAATCTTTTTACAGTTTAGCTTAGTCAGTATGTAATAATACATAATAGTCATAATAATAATAATAAAAAAAAAATGTTGGTGTAAAAAAAAAGGTTTGATGCGGTGTACGTCTAACAATTTTGTTTATATAAGCACTTCAGTTTCGAAACCTACAGAACTACGAAATATATATATATTTATATAGCATGTGGGCCATAGTTAAATGTAGAATTCGATAAAAACTTAGCCTAGACTTACGGCCTAGTGATATAATGGGGGCTTACAACTACAAATGTCCCACCAACGTATAATCGATCAATCAGAATTTGCGCTAAGTTTAGTTTCTCGTCTCTCTGGTTATGTTAAGTTTTTCGTTTTTTTTTTTTACTGGAAGCTCCGATGACGTTACGACAATAAAATAAAATGCGCCACAAAACGAGCTCTTAACTGGTATATCTATGAGTAGATATATATATCTATATATATATATATGCGATCGGCGCACTGTACAACAAGCATAAAAATAATTTAAGTTACTACAATTTATGACGCTTCTTCCGCTAGAATTGCGTATTTCGAACTAAAATCTAAAACTTATAGACACACAAAAAAAAAAATAAGGTAAAAGTCGCGTGGAAAAATACATAATCGTAGAGATTAGAGAATTACATTATATAGCATTTTAGATAGAACGTAGCCGCGGACTCTTTAAGAGTCCCTCTGCTGTCATCCTTGGCAAACCATCTGTATATCCACTCCATATCCTTTCACATCCAGATCCAGATCGGCTTATGGTCAAATGTAGATGGCCTCGGATCCCTTGTTGGCCTGATGGCCACCGGAAATGTAGAGATTATTGGCCGCCGGCGACTGGACGCCCTCGCTCCAATCGGAGTTGGATCTCGGCGATGACGAGGACCAGTGGCCGGGCGACTCCGGCGAGGGCGTCGGGTAGCTGTCCAGCGTTTGGACCAAATGCTGCGGCGTATGGCCGCCGGAATGCTGGCTCGGTGGCGTTAGGTACTGGTAGAAGGCCTGCTGGTTGTGCTGCGACGACGGCGACAGCATGTTGGTCGACGGCGACGAGCCGGACATCGAACTTTGTATCGAGGGCGGATTCATTTGACCCGAGTGAAATGAGTCTGCAAGTTGAAGGAGATATAGTATTAGTTTGTTTATCTTTACCAGCAATCATAAAAAATAATATTGGTTCTTAAGATCGTTAAAACCCAACAGTCTGATCCTTATATCACAATTGCTTAGTGACCTACCCGGAGATCCACAAAATCCATTCAGGTCCAAGCCCGCTGAACCGAACTCCAGGCCTCCGAGTTGCTGCTGTTGCTGCTGCTGTTGCTGATGTTGCTGCTGTTGCTGCTGCTGCTGCTGCTGCTGTTGCTGCTGCTGTTGCTGGGGGGATAGCGTCTGCATTATTGCACTGCTCTTCGAGGATTGCGGCGGGGCGAGCATGATGCCCATATCGCTACCCGTCGGCGAGATGATGCCCAAGCTCACGGGCGAGTTCTGTGGCCCCTGGCCACCACCGCCTCCTCCTCCTCCGCCGACGATGCCCCCTCCATTGGCGCCGCCCAGCAGGCTGTTGAGATTGCTGCCACCGAACTGCTTCTGCTGGGTGGCATGCCTCATCGCCTGGATGTGGGTGGGCGAAGTGGGCAAACTGGGTCGCGACTTGGCCGGCGATGGAGAGCCTGAAACGAGGGAATGGATCGATTAATACATGAGGTCATTATGATAAAACATTTAACAATTGCCTGGCTTTAAAAAATAACAATAATAATCAGTGATAGTATATGATAATAAACTCACCCAAGTAGGCGTGGGGCGAAAGCGCCAGGCTGCTCTGCACCGAATGCGGCGGCGATTGGTTCGAGTACGGCGGACTGAGTCCCTGCTCGTGGCTATTTCCGTTTCCGGCTCCGGTCAGTCCTCCCATTCCGCACAGACCGCCGGGCAGGACGCCGGGCCCGACTCCGTTCCGCTGGCCATTCCCATTCATCCCGAGTCCTTGGCCGTTGAGCAGCTCCTGCTGAAATGGCGAGCCCATCGAGTAGCCGTAGTTATCCAGCTTGATCATGTCCAGACCATTGCCCTGCAGCGATTGCAGCGATTGCGCATTCTGGAATATGAATTAAAATACATATTAGGGTTACTTTTGGATGTGGAATGGGTTAAAAAATATAGTATTTTAAATAGATTTACGTTGTAAACAAAACTTGTAGTCCCTGCACATATTTTAAAAGAAAAAAAGCTCAATAATTCGCGGTTGGTTTAAAAATGTAACCTCCTAGTGATACAACAAAATTGTGGAATTACTCTAACAGGCTTTAGAAAATGCTAGGTGGATGGGTAAACAAAGATTTTAGACCCTGCAGTTATTTAAGTACACGGAAAGCTCAAGAATTCGCGGAATGTATGAATTACGAACTAGGTAACCTCCTTGTGGCTATGCAAATAGTAGAAAAAACATTCGAATTATACTAATAGCCTTTAGAACATGTTAGATGAACATTATAAAAAAAAGCAGCATTCGCGTTTTGAATGAAAAACACCTATTGGTGGCCACAACAAACCCCTTCTAGTCTAAACTATAGGCAAAATATACAATTTTTCTATAGCGAATTACGTTGAAACTCCAATAGATGCTGAAGAATTCACGTCTTTCGTCACCGCACACACTTACCTTGATGCAATCCTCATAGCTCGGCGGCTGCTTGGCGCCCGTGTTCGGATTGCCGTTCGCCAGCGGAGCGGCCATCGCGTTCGAGTACATGGAACTGGTGTCGTACGGACTGGGCAGATTCCCGCCCATGCCCACGCCCACCGGCGAGCCCTCCAGCTCGTGGGACATGGCCGCCACGGCTGCCGCTGCTGCCGCCGCCGCCGCGGCTGCTTGGGCCGCCGAATTCGAGGGCGGTACTCCCTGTACGCCCTGGACTCCCGTCAGCTGGCCGGGATTGAGGCCATTCAAATTGGCGGCCTTTTTTGAGGCCGCACTTGTCTTTTTTGAACTGGCCTTGCGTCGCAGACTGCCCGTGGCATCCAGCCCATTGTCGGGACTTCCCTCGATCAGTTTGGCCTTCTTGGCCGCCTTCTGTTTGGCCGTCTGGTTGCTCTGCTTGCCGCTCGCGTTGCTGTTGCCATTGCCATTTCCGGCGGAAATGACTGTCGGCTGGGTGATCAGCTGCGGCTGCTGTTGACCCGGCGGCGGGGATCCGATCATGGCCTGCGGTGTCATGCTCAGCATTTGCGGGGAGCGCGGCACATGCTCGTCGAGGAGTCGGACAATGTCGTGATGCAGTCGCTCGCTGGCCACATCGCGTGGCAGTCGGTCCATGTGGTCGGTGATCTCGCGATTGGCAAAGTTATCCAGCAGCGCCTTGCAGGCCTCGTAGCTTCCCTCGCGGGCGGCCAGGAACAGTGGCGTCTCATCCTTATCGTCCTGGGCATCCCGATTGGCATGGTGCATCAGCAGGATGTTCACCGCCTCCGTGTTATTCACCGCCGCTGCCCAGTGGAGAGCCGTCTTGCCCGAGTTGTCTGCCGCATTGATGTCCGCATCGGCGGTTATCAGATCCTCCACCATGCCCTCGATGGCCAGACGAGCGGCGAGGATCAGCGGGGTGGTGCCATCGTGCATCCTGGCATTCAGATTGGTGGCCCTGTTTCTTAGGAGTATCTGGAAAACGCCCATGGCATCGGCAGCCACGGCGGCATGCAGCGGTGTCCTGCCCGTGTTATCCTGACAATTTGCATCCGCTCCGGCATCGAGTAACCTCTTGGCCGCATCCGCTCGAGCAAAGCGCGCCGCCAAATGAAGCGAAGTCTCTCCCGTTTTGTCCATAGTGGCATTCAGTTCGGCTCCCTGGGCCAACAGATCCGAGATCACCTGGGCCGTACTATCCTCATTGTTCTCGATATCCTCGCCGGTGTCCAGACCACCACCACGCACGGCGGCAATCATCAGGGGAGTCAGTCCGCAGGGTCCGCGGGCATCCACATCGTGTTTCCCGCCATCCTGATGCGCCGGCGGTGTCATAATGGCCCTCACATCGGCCACATCCAGGTGGGCCTGCGACCACACCCTCTGATCCGCCTCCTCGTACTCACTGACCATCGTGTGATCACTGGCATAGCCGCCATTGTTGCCCAGTCCCACCACGCTGACGGGATCACTTCGCTGCCGCTTGGGCAGTGGCATATCCGACTCATCGTCCGACCAATGGGCACCGGGCTGACCCACGCCCTGCGACTGCATGGCCACCTGTTTGTTGAGGTTCCTCATCTCCTGGCCATGGGGATCTCGCCTCCGGCGCGACATCACCGCCGCCGGTGCTCGGAATCCCTCGGGGAACCAGGTAACGCCATGTGCCCGCTTCCTCTGCGTACTCAGAACCATGCCAAGGAAGGCCAGTGCGATGATGACCAGTATAATTCCAGTGATCACGTACTTCACATTCGCCGGCGGCTCACCCGTATCGCCCGGATTCTCGACGGCTCGCACGCTGTGTATCTGGAAGTCGTTCCTCAGCTGATGTTTGGCCGCCGTGGCGGCCAGGAATTCGGCTGCCTCAACGGCATGGGTGAAGCACTCGGTGCACTTCCTATTGTCGATCTCCAAATGCACTTGGATGCCCGTTTGGTAGGTCTGGGTGGTGTAGATGATCTTATTCTTGCGGGCAAAATCCGTATCCTCAATCTCCGCCACCGGCTGATTGTCCTTCCACTTGAAGATCATGTCATTGCCGAGGGGATCCTTCTTTAGCCGCACCGTTGTCCTCAGCATGTGGCTCATGTTTCTCAGGAACTGCGCCTGTATCCCACGGAACGTCTCCACATTCATCAGCATCACCACGGACATGGCACCCTCGGCCAGCACCGGGGATTGGGTCTTATTCTCGCAATCCAGGCCATCCCAACTGCACTCGGCATTGTTGCACCCGTAGTCGCAGTAGCCATCGCCATAGTGCTTCTGGCAATAGGCATCGAAGAGGCTATCGCAGCTCTTCAGCTTCCGCTCGCAATCATGTCCATCGTAGTGACAGGCGGCATTGTTGCACTCATCGTTGCACTTGCCATTCTTGAACTTGTTCCAGCACTCATTCGCCGTGCAATTGGCCCAGGGATTGATGCCCAAGGAGCAGTCATTCCCGTCAAAGTTGCAGGCATAGGTATTGCAATCCGCATCGCAAATGCCATTGCCCTGCTTCTCGGTGCATCCCCGCTTGTCGCACATGGCCCTCTGCTGCTCCAGATCGACGGCATAGCGATCGTTGCCCGCTCCAGAGCCACCATTCCATCCTGGGTAGCTGGCATCGTAGATATCGCACCGTTTGCCCTTCCATTTACTGGGGCACAGGCATTCGTAGTCCCCCAGGAGATCCTCACAGGCGGCTCCCTGGGCACAGGGATTCGGTGAGCACTCATCCAGGGTGTCAATCTCACAGTGCTCTCCAAGGGTGCCCCTTGGGCACTCGCACCTATAGCCGAATCCCTCGTCGGCAACCACACAATTGCCCACCCGGCAGGGATTCGAATCGCAGTCCTGACCACTCAGCTCACAGTTCTTTCCATAGAAGCCATTGTTGCAGATACAGTGGTGGCCACTCTGGCGGATATTGCAGTTGCCACCATTCTGGCACGGGCTCTGGGCACAAAAGTCCACCTTGTGCTCGCAGTGGCGACCCATGTGGCCGGGTCGGCAGTTGCAGTGATAGTTGTTGACCAACTGGACGCAGTCCAGGGTGCCGGCATTGGAGCAGGGATTGCTCAAGCACTCGTTGATGTCACCCTCGCAGCGGGCACCCACGAATCCCGGCTGGCAGACGCACTCAAAGCCTCCCACCCGATCGATGCAACTGCCATTGTTGTGGCAGGCTCCTGGTTTGCAGTCATCCTTGTTAATCTCACAGATGATGCCCACCGTTCCGGGTGGACAGCTGCAGCTAAAGTTCATCACGCGGTCGTGACAGGTGCCACCATTCTGGCAGGGATTCGGGGCACAATCGTCGATGTTCAGTTCGCAGTTCTGACCCTGGAAGCCCTGACGACAGCTGCACTCGTAGGCACCAATGAGATCCCGGCAGGTGCCGCCATTCTGACATGGTTGCGACTGGCACTCATCAATTTCCTTCTGGCAGTAGCTTCCCGCATATCCCTGCGAGCAGTAGCAGACATGGCTGTTCCCGTAGTCCTTGCACGTTCCATTGTTGCACAGCTGTCGCAGGCTCAGTCCCTTCCGGTCGGCTGCATCCTGACAGGAGATGGTTTGGACATCACAGAGCTTGCCAGTCCATCCTGCGGAGCACTTGCAGCTAAACTGATGCTTCATCTGGCTACAGGTGGCTCCATTCTCACACGGCGATTGACCACACCAGTCCACATACTCGGAGCACTGTTTTCCCGTGAAGCCACTGGGACAATGGCAGGTGTACTCATCCCTCTGCTCATGGCAGGTGGCTCCGTTCAGGCAGGGATTCGAGTCGCACTTGTTCAACTTGTACTGGCAATTGGCGCCGGAGAATCCGGCCAAACAGCTGCAATTGTAGCCATTGATGCCATCGATGCAGCTGCCTCCATTCAGGCAGGAGCTCTCCGTGCAGTCCTCGTCGTTCGTCTGGCAATTGATGCCCGAGAATCCCAGCGGGCAGGTGCAGGTGTAGCTGTTCACATACTGACTGCAGGTGGCTCCATTCTGGCACGGCTGACTCAGGCACTCGTTGATGTCCGTCTCGCAGTGCTTGCCATCGAATCCGTCCACACACAGGCAGCTATAGTCACCGATCCCGTCCAGACAGGTGCCGCCATTTTGGCACGGGAACACGGCACAATCGTCCGTATTGATGGCACAATCCCTGCCCTCGTAGCCCTTGGTGCAGATGCATTTATAGGAGCCGGGCACATTCAGACAGCTGGCTCCATTGCGGCAGGGTGAGCTTAGGGAGCACTCGTCGATGTCCTCGTCGCAGTAGCGACCCGTGTAGCCCAGCTTGCAGGTGCAGGAGAAGTCCAGGAAGTTCGAGCTGGGCGTGCACTTGGCCTCGTTCTTGCACCGATTGCTGGCACAGGGATCCATCTTGCTCTCGCAATCCCTGCCCGTGAAGGGCACCTTGCAGACGCACTTGTAGCCGTTGACCTTGTCGATGCAGGTGCCACCATTTCCGCAGGGATTCGTCACACAATCATCGATATTGGTCTCACACTTCTGGCCCGTATAACCGGGCATACATTGGCAACTAAAGGCGTTGAGCTTGTCGTAGCAGGTTCCGCCATGCTGGCAGGGATTGCTGCTGCACTCGTCGATGTCCAGTTCGCAGCGCTTTCCCGTGTAACCTGGTGGACAGTGGCAGATGAACTCGTTGATCCCGTCCTCGCAGCGACCCGCGTTCACGCAGGGATTGGAGGCACACTCGTCCACATCGCTCAGGCAGTGGGCATCGTAGAATCCCCGTGGGCACTCGCACTTGTACCCGTTCACCTGGTCGATGCACACACCATTGTTGGCACACGGACTGCTGATGCACTCGTCCACATTCTTCTCACAGTGCTGACCCGTAAAACCGGGCACACATTGGCACTTGTACGAGTTGATCCCGTCGATGCAGGTGGCCCCGTTGTTGCAGGGATTACTGTGGCACTCGTTCACATTGACCTCACAGTTCTTGCCACTGGTTCCCGCCTGGCACTGGCAGTAGTAGCTGCCCACCCTGTCCAGGCAATGGCCATCGAACTGGCAGGGATTCGATTCGCACTCGTTGATCTGCTTCTGGCAGATGTAGCCCTCGTAGCCGGGATCACAGAGGCACTTGAAGCTGTTCACATCGTCGATGCACTTGCCCCGATGACAGGGATTCGAGTCGCAATCGTTGATGTTGATCTCACAGCTGGTCCCCGTATAGCCCGGTGGACACTCGCAGCTGTAGCCCGCTATGGAGTCATGGCATATCCCTCGATTCCGGCACGGTTGCGACTGGCAATCGTCAATGTTGATCTGACATCGGGCGCCGGTGAAGCCCAGCGCACAGCTGCATTTAAACCCGTTGATCTTGTCGTGGCAGGTTCCATCGTTCAGGCAGGGATTCGACTGGCACTCATCGATGTCGATCTCGCATTGGGTTCCGGTGAATCCTGGCATGCAGACGCAACGGAAGGTGCCCGGATCATCTAGGCAGGAGCCCTCGTTCTGGCAGGGATGCGATTCGCACTCATTGATGTTCGTCTCACAACGCGGACCCGTGAATCCCTGCGAGCAGTTGCATCGATAGCTTCCGGGGGTATTCACGCATATGCCATTGTGTTCACAGGGTGATCCCTGATCGCATTCGTCAATGTCCTCGGAGCAATCCACACCCTTGTAGCCGGTGGCACAGGAACAGGCGTAGGATCCGTTGATCGGACTCGTATCGCATATGGCATCCGCGTGGCAGGGATTCGAGGTGCAGGCGTCGTCCAGGTGGCACAGCAGCCCCGTCTTTCCCTTGGTGCACTGGCAATAGAAGCTGCCGACGCCATCGATGCACGTGGCTCCGTAGAAACAGGCCGCCTGCTTGCAGTCATCCGTATTGTTGCTGCAGTCCAATCCCGCCCAGCCATTCACGCAGATGCAGCTGTACGATCCGTGGGTGTTCGTGCAGGTGGCTCCATTCTGGCACACCGGATGGTCCCGCTGGGCGCACTCGTCCACGTCGTCCTCGCAAAACTTCCCCGTGAAATTCGGCGGACAGCGGCAGGTGTAGTCCGAGATCCCGTCGATGCAGGTTCCTCCGTTCTGGCAAAGATGCCCCAGGCAATCGTCGAAGTTCTGCTCGCAGTTCTTGCCCTCGAAGCCTGAAAGATAGGGGCACATCATTAGTTGGGATAAGTTACGAAGGGAATACTATCATAAGCTTATCATAATTTCCCCATGAATATACACTCTTATTTGCAGGACTGCCTAAAATATATTTTTGAAAATATTGAACAAATTATATTTCAGTTCTATTATACCCGAATACTAATTCATATTTGTGCATGCTTAAAAATATCAAGATAAACAATTAATATCAATCACAAAAATTATTATTAAATTTATATTATGATTTGATTTATTAAAAATATATTTGAGCCATTACATTGTTTATATGATCTTCAACATTATTGTTTCAGGTGTGATATCTATAATCATAAAACCAAGAGAGAATTACAAAAAAATGTAATTAAAAAATAAATGTTATATGAAATTTATTTCTTTGTTTGAAAAATAAAATTTTATTCTAAATCTATTAATAATTATTAAAGCGGGTTGTTTTTTTTCGGCAATACCTGATTGGTTATATTTATGTATATTTGCTTCAAAAAAAACAAAATTTTAAAGGGATATGACAACTTTTTTTTTAATTGTAATCAAATGTGTAAATTGTATGCTAATAATGATAGTTAAAGAAAATTCAAAACGGAAACAGTTAAAAGATCAGATATCATTAGATCTTTTACTTTCAGTTTCTAGTAAAAACATATTTGGTACCAAAAAATAAATGTAGATAAGTAAATAAAAATTTCTAGGACGATATTTGTCCTGGGCAGAACGGTCACACTTAAGTGCATCTGTTCTATTTTCTCCATTCCCTCGCACTTTCTAGCCCCATCTCACATCTCCCTCACACCCACTGTGCAATGAAGTGCATAAACAGATTTATGGCAACATCATAAAAATGCTTCAATAATAAACGTTAACACAGCAACAACACAAAAAGTGGTTGAGAGACCAACAACAATAACAAGAAGAGGAAGAGCGAATGTGCGAAGGAGACGAACAAAAGCAATAGGCCGCTTAAAGTTGTTGTTGCTCTGCAGCTGTGCTGCACATGTTTATTTCTCAGAGAGAGAAAGAGAGCAGATAGAGAGCAGATCTCTCTACCCCGTTGCGCATGCGCTTCTTGGCGTAGTGTTGCGGCTTTGACTATTTTACCGCCAAATCGGGCTACATTTAAGTCTAAGTTAGCTATATTTTGTCACGCTTATATTGAACTTTAGATGGCGATTTTCTTCAAGCACTCAATGATAGCCAGCTGGCAACACTGGTGCGCATGCGAAGCGAATGGGCAAACAAAGTGTAACGTGGAAACAGACAAGGCAAGGCAAAAAGCGCGCAGACGCACACACACAGCACAAACACAAGCAAACAACAAACACACAAACAGCAGAGGGCATAATAAAAAAAAACTTTGATACTAAATATAACAAACGTAATTAATATTAAATTTTAAATAAAATAAATAGGGGCAGGAATTTCTTGTTCTTTTGAAAATTTAAATATAGTTATTTTGGAGGTTTTTACAAATAGAATGATCTATCGCATCCCCCAAAACAAACTTTTAAAGATTCCATATTAACAACATTATACTTATCATTAGTTGAACAAAATACTGTGATTTTAGCGATTATTGATATTTATTTAAATCTAAAATCACCTTAAATGTAAGAGGATCATAGCGGCATTGTTTTAATATGGTCCCATTTTAAATTTGATTGATTTGCTCTATTTGTGCGGCCGTTGGTGTGCCAGCATACATGTGGCCACTCACACACACACAGCAACAACATGTCTTTCGTTGTTCTTTCCCACGGTCTCATATCTTGCCCCAAGCCTCTGCCTCAGCCGCGGTCTGCGTCTCTGCCGCAGTCGGCGTCGCTGCCGCGGTCAAACTATCTCGAATGCGCGCCAAGCCATCACCGCTCTCGCTCGCACTCGCACTGCCACGCCACACTCAGCTGCCATCCCTTTCGCACAACAATGGAAAAATGCCGTTTATGCTTCATTTTTTCGCTCTCTTCTTGCTCTCTCGATCGAGTTTTTGGACTTCGTTCATTGCGCTTTATTTTTCTTGGTCTGTGTGTGAGTTGGAGGAATTAAATCGCATTTTATGTGCCTGCAATGGTATTTTTTTTATTTTTTAGAAAGAGTGCTCTCTCACTCTCTCGCTCGCGCCCACGAGATTTGTTTTTTTTTAATGGATTTTCTTGCTTGGTCGGTTTTTTTTACTCCATGCCACAAAAGAAGGGCCACAAATACAACAAAATATGCATGCGTGTGCGGCATTTATTATTATTTTTATTATTTGCAACTGCAACTTGTTGCAGGAAAAATAAACAAAATTAAAAAAAAAATTTTACTAAAAAAAAGCGCCGAGAGTGACATTTTAAGTGTACCCCCCACACCAATTTTAAAATTAAAAATAAACCAAGTTGAATGAGATAGAGCATATGTAACATAACAACAACATGTGTTTTATATTTGTTGCACTTTTTTCAAGTCACCCAGTCACTTAGTGACCGCACTTTGAACTCTATTCCAACCATTCGAAACCCTACATCCAATGCCAATCAACTTTCACCTTACTTCCGAGTTCTAAAAAATATAAAACATTAATTTCCGAAACACCTATAATATTATTTTCAAAAGCCATATCTCATTGTATTTTTAATTTTATAAAAAAAACTTGTTATATATCTTGATTTTTTTTAGGTGAATCTTAGATTTTATGGCTTTTCGTCGTATTTACTTAAAGATTTTATAACATTATCGTTTTTTAATCCATAATTCACACTTTTAGGATTTTCAAATGGGATTTCCAAAGTAGGATCTTGATTAACCCACTGGGTAACACACAAATATTTGTCCTCTCCCATTTTTTACTTTATCCCTCCTTTTTCTACATCAGCTTTTTAACCTTCTGTCGCCAATTGTCGCCCATTCAGTGGTTTTTCTTATTGTAATTTTGCATTCATCATGTAAACTGCTTGCATTGCATTTAAGCCCACATGTGTGAGTGTGAGTGTGTTTTGTGTGCAATTTTCAATTAATTCATTTCAATTGATGCGAATTGCACACGACAATTTGCAAGCTGCACAAACTGCAGCGAGGGGAGCTAAAACAATTTGATAAGCTTTGCACTGTGTGTCTGGCCTTTTAATTGCGCCCAATCAAAAATTCTAATGAGGCTGCAAACTCAAATGAAGCATTCGAAATAGATCGGATCAACTAAACATCGTGTGAAAAAGGGATTAAAACAGGAACTCACAATATTTATTGCACTGGAAAATTGCACTTTCGGAAAATGCATACTAGTTATAAATGGATCCGGTGGGAAAAGCTTGCACATATTAACAATTACAACAGAAAACATTGAATGGCAGTACCTAGGGATAAAATCTTGACTTTGTCTATGAATCCTTTTGAATTTCAGTTGATAACCTTTAGTAACTTGGACTGTATTGATTGTATTATTATGATTTTTGGTACTCAGTATGATTATGGTAAATTCATGCGGTTAAATTATTGACTGACTAATGAACTAGCAAAACTAGAAAATATAAAGTAAACATTTGGTACTGCTTGTATTCTTGTAGCTCCTATTCAAGCTTTAGTTCGATTTTGGAATGCTTGTAAAGATCGTGTGAAAGTGTGACCAAAGCAGGAATTTGCAATATTTACTGCACTGGGAAATGTTATAACGCCTTTTTCGCACTCTGCTGTTGTTGTTTCTTTTAAACCTAAGTTGTTGGCTAATGTTGAGCAATTCCAACCGAATTACAACAGCCAGCGAACAACGAAACCGACACGACACGAATCGCCCTGTGGACATCACGTTGCAATGAGTGCAAAAAAACAACAAAAAACACATCATGGGAGGGGTAAAAAGGGGGAGGGGCTGGTCGGAGTTGCACTCATTATGCAAAATAAAGAAAGAAGTAAAAAAAAAACAATAAAAACACAACAACTGTCTGGGAAAACAAGTTGAAGGCACCGAAAAAAATAACAAGGAAACATCCGTCAAAAAATAATAAGGCATAAGCATAGGAAAAAATAAAGGTAAAATTAAAAGTAAAAACGAAATATTATTCTTACAAGAAATACAGAAAAACATTAAGAACAACATATACCTATTCAAAGAAGGAACTTAAACTTTATTGTGACAAATGGGCCTCCAAGATGTTGAAATTCGTTCAGTAACCTATCATAACTTTAATTGTCTCTAGAGTTCGGCTTCTACTTTTGGTACTCAACATCCTTGAACCAAATGCTTTGAAATTTAATCATGTGTGAGCTATGTATAAATCGTATAAATAATATTGGGACCGAAACACATGCGAAAAACTATTGAAACTGCAAGAGTTTGGCGAACTAAACTCTGCGAAAATTGCGCTAATTCCGGAGGCTATCATTGCTCGCTCTTTTTGAGCCCATAACCATACCCATCCATCCAATACTTTTACCAATGATCTGCGGGGTGGAATGGATGCTTAAGCACAGTTACGCCCTAAGGAGGTCATGCAACACAATCGGCCAAGGAAGCCGAAGAAACCGCCAGAAGAGAGGAAGCTGCAGAAGAAACAGAAGAAAGACGCGGTGATGGGGCCACGATCTTTAAATTTGTAATGCGCCCGGAATGGTGGAATGGAATGAAATGCACTGGGAATGGGCTGCAATGTAAAAGTTGCAGTCAAAAAACTGATGAATGATGCTGGGCTGGTCAAAAAAAAATGAAAAAAAAACGAGGAGGCAAAGGGGTTTTTAGCTGACAAACGAGTTTGCCCCTTGTGGCAGCTACTTCAGATACTTCGGCGTGGGCGACTATTTCCATTTGGCTCGTGGCCAGTCATGAGTCATGATTCACCATCATCGATAACTGGTTATCGATAGGCGCTGAGAAGCGTTCTCATCGGAAAGCGTCGAACCATTTTCCCTCTGATTGCTGAGAACCCAAAGCCTCCGGTTGGGTTTGCTCAAATCGAAAATCGACCTCTAATAACTGATCTTCAAGTGGGAGTTAGAAATTATATTTTACTACTTGGGGGTTAAATTAACCATTACGACTTTAAAACTATTTTCGGCAAGTGTAGGTTACTTATATAGTATGTTTTAAGGCAAGATAAGTACATCCAATTTGAAATCTGAATAGCTTGCCTTAAAAACGAGTACTATATCAAATTTTGTTATTTGCCCATTTTGATTTAAGATTATAAATAGAAAAGTTATGATAGCTCGGATTTTATAGATGGTTCGTCTATTATTTTTGGTACTCATACATTCATACATACATTCAGGAATCAAAAACGTTTGATAAAATTTAATTCGGTTGAGATAATTTTTAAATATTTAAAAAGCTGCTTAAACAACCTTAAGTATCTCGGTTTCTACTCAAGCAATAGATATGAAACTTCGTACTAAAGATATTTATATAATGACAAAACACAACTCACCTTTGGGGCACGTGCAGTCGTAGGACAGACCCTTCGACCGGCAAACTCCGCCATTCTGGCAGGGCGATGGTGAGCAGGGCTTGTACTTGGTGTCGCAATCCTTTCCCGTATAGCCCGTGGGACACATGCATCTGGAACAGAAGCGAGAACAGCAATTAAACGCGGGTTAACAGCAATTAAATTCGGCCTGGCTACCAGATACCAGCTACCAGACTACCAGGGAAACCATAAAATTTGTCCCTGGCCTGAACTTCCGTTTTGCAGTTCGAATTCGGATTCGGATCTGGATTTGTATCTCAATCCAAAGGGGCTTAATTCGAGCGAGTGTGTGTGTGTGTGTGAGTATTGCTTAGAGGAGTTTCGACCGGTTTTTCGGTTACCACAAAGCCAAAAAAAAAAACAAAGATATATAATAAAAAAAAAGAAAAAACTCCAGTGGAGTATCTCTCTCTGGGACTCTCTTTTATGGCCCGGGTTTTTGTTCACTTTGATTTTGTACGGCCGCTTCTTCTTTCATTCTTATACTTTATACTTTAATGTGATTTAAACTTAATTTGCTTGTGCCTTGTAAACCGAACCGAAACTCCAACTGCACTGGGATTCTTGAGAAATGGTTTTTTTTTCTTCAGCCATTAAAACGGGTTTGGTTTTTGTGTTTTGGCCGCGTCGGGAGCACCTTAAAAGGCCAATGGACAAGACCACGCCTCTCCCAGCGCTAATTAAGACCATTAAAGAGCATTTAATTAAATTAAACAATTAAAAGGCACCAACCAGCAACTCTTTAAATAGTCAGCATGGCCAAAACAGAACTCTTTGGGGAACCGAATTCTTCGGAGAGACCCCGCACTTTACCCCAATCCCCATACACATACATTTGTAGTTCCCATCTCCCCAAAGGTTTTCGAGTAAATTACTTTGAATTGAAAATTGCCGGTGCCTAACAAAGAAAAGAAAACAGAAAAACATTCCGTAAAAAAATTGATTTTTGATTGACATGTGAAATTCAGCAGGCCAATAGCCCTAGGGCCTCTCTTTTTTATCTTTTAAATGAAGATTGGATTTTGGTTTTTGGGTTCGTTGATTTTTTTGTCTTTATTGTTGTATGGGTGTGGGGCTCTTAATGAGCAAGTGAAATCTAGGCAGATTTCAATTATTTATAGCACAAATAGTGATTCACCAGCGAATTTCTTTCAGTTCATTCAAAAAAAACAGTAAATAGATAAATATTTTGAGTTCATCTTTATATTTCTAAGTTATTTATTATTTTCTTAACCTTTTTGGAATGTTTTGGTTACCCAAAAATTTGTTTAACATTCACTGCACTCGAAAAAAAATGCAGTTCACCTCTGACCGACTGCCATGGAAAATTATTCATCCATTAAACCAAACCACTCAATATTCAATTCCAATTGCCATGAATAACGAATCACGAATACCTATTCACTTAATTATTCGTTTGTGTTCGACAGTTTGTTTCCATTAATAAATTCCCACCAACTGACAGTTGACAAATAAAATCGCTGTCTTTGCCAAAATGAACGAAACACAAAACCTAAAACCTCATAAACTAAAGCATGACTAAGCTTTGGCCACAGGTTTTAGCATAGAAACATCATAAAATCCACAAATCGAATATGAAATTTATGCAAATTGCCCTGCCAGCCATTCAACGGTGGCAGAAGATCATTTAGGCCCCCCATTCTCTTCCCGATCGTAACGATTTATCATGGGGATTTAATGTTATATTTTGAAGAGATACACAAAAGGACCAAGCTGAGGCGTGTCTTAATTTAATTGCAATTTATGGGCTTTTAATTTTTTCTCCAGGGTACCTTTATGTCCTTTTATTATAGGTGGTCGGCTTCGCCCCACCATCCCCTTATATTTCAAAATATTCAATAGAAAAACCGTTTTTAAAATTTTATTATTTAATTTTTAAAGTGGAATTATTTCAAGTGTATGCTAATTGCTTTCAAAACATCCACAGTCAAACTAAACTAAAACAAACAGCAAACACATGTTCACATCGCACTTTTCTGCTCAAATGGTTTTTAGAAAAGATATATGTATATAAAAAATACCCACACACACCTCGCTCCCTTTGGATAATTTGTGTGTTTCAAATTAAAAATGCAAATGATTCCAAACTGACACAAAAAAAAACAAAGAAAACGAAGTAATTTAATTTACGTGGCTGAACCAGTTCCCAAAATGAGTAAAAAGTTTTGTATTTCTAGACAAAAGATCGCCGGAAATTTGAGATCTTTTGTCCGACGACTGATTTTCTATAGGTCGATCGCGTTTTGTGTGTTTTAATTAGAGTGGAAATGTTGTTGGGCCAATTGGCAATTTGTTGTTGGCCTAAACGAAAATCAATAAGCTATGCAAATCGCTACGAAATAAAATGAGATTTTATAAATTATTACTCTTAAATTGCCATTAATTAAAGGAAGCCAGCGAGCGGCCAAGCTTTAGATAATATGCTAATCGTTTCGCAACGATGATTTGTTATCGATTTCGGGGATTTTAGGGTTTTTTTTTTGGTTTTTTGCGGGGGCACAAGAGCAAACGGTGCAGAATCAGACGTGTTTGATCTTTTGTCGAACAGAGAAAACAATTTGCACTTGTCAGCGGGAAGTTGAGTTATCACATCCGTTGACAATTCGATTTATTGACAATCGGCGTTTCGATTGATATTCAGCAGGGTGGAATTTCGATGTTCATCGATTTGTTTGCTTGATGTTTTTCGATGTGTAATCGATGGATTTGACAAAAATATGCAAATGTCGATGGCAATTTGCATAAATTGAATTAAAAAGGTTTAATAAGGGATTTGTTAAAATTTTATGAAAATGATATAGATTAGATATGAACACTTACTGGTAGGATCCGTGGGTGTTGACGCAGGTGCCGCCGTACTTGCAGGGATTCGACTGGCACTCCTCGATGTCGTAGGAACAGGTGTCACCGGTGAATCCTGGTGGACAGGAGCAGGTGAAGCTGCTACTTCCGGCCAGGGCAGTGCAGGTGGCTCCATTCCGGCAGGGCGAGCTGGCGCACAGATTCTTCGTCTCGCAGCGATCACCTGGGGGGGATAGAGAGTATTATGATCCTGGGTTTTCTAATATTATGTTGGGGGACTAGAAACCTCACCTGTATAGCCATTGGCACACGCACACGTGTACTCCTGCAGGGTCTTCAGCTGACAGGTGCCTCCATTGTGGCAAGTCACATGGTCACAGGCATTAGGCACCGCTATTTCGCACAAGGACTCGTCGAAGCCCAAAGGACACTTGCAGGAGATGCCCGGCCGACCGTTGCGAAAGGTCACCTGACAGGTGCCACCATTCTGGCAACGCATCGAATTGCACGGATTTCGGTGTTGACAGTAGTCGCCGACAAAGTGTGAATCGCAACTGGAAAAGAGATAGAGATAGATGAAGATTAGCGGGTTGCCATTAAATTGGGTTGCAGGTGGCGATTTGAATGAGTGCAATGGGGCACACATATTTCTTTGCACTTGCAGAAAATCATATCGCTTAATAAATATTTAGAAAAAAAAACATGTTCTATCTTGATTTGTACTCTGATTTATAGATCTATAAATAAATTAGCATTAATTCAAGTCTTAAATATCAAAAACTTTCGTATACTGCCGCCCGAGCAGGGACTGTAAATTGCACTGGTTTACAAATTTTGCCGCAGTGATTTCACACATATCGTTTGCTGGCTAGTTTATCGACTTGTCGGCTTAGTTGACCAAAGTCAGGAGCCAGATCTGCGCCGCCTGATAAATCCCAGCTCCAGCTCCAGCCACATCGAAGTGTTAAAGCTGACAAAGTAGCCTCATTTCCGCCCCAAGCTCTGCTCCTTGGACCACTTTCACATGGCTGGATTTGGACAAGTTGGAGCTCCAGATGAACGACACATGGGTTATCGCATCGAATTTGATCTCTTAAGCTAACCGAAGACTACTACTAAATACTTTGTTAATGATCCTTTGATTTTGCATCAATTTTCAAATAGTTTTCCCTTCTACAGAGATCCCACAGTTTTCCCAAATCGAGGCCAAAGGAATATCAGTCCAATGAGTTTCCCATAAACAATTTTTTTATGGTGTAAACAAAAAAAAAATACTACAAATTGGTTGAGTAATGACAATGATGGAACAATATCGGCTCTTTACGTTGGAGACTCTCTTTTTCCGATTCTCCACTCCCAAGTTGATGTTGTTGTTGCTCTTCGACGACGACATTATGCCTTGTTGTTGTTACTTTTCCCTTGAGAAAACAATTTTTATGTACGGTAATTTGTGCGCGATCTTGATTGCATATTAAATTTTTTTGCCGCTGCTGCTGATGCTGCTTCTTCATCGGCTGCTGGATGCAATGAGAAAATTACACGCATTGCTGATGCAGTGGCAACAGCAACAGCAACATCCAGCAGCAACATCAAGGCAGCACGGCAGCAACATACCGAACAACCAGCAACAAGCAATGAATAATCATTAAGGCGGCTGCTGACCAACCTGAAAAGCGCTGGATAAGATGGGATGTTGCTGGTCCAGCCGAGGAAAAACCGCTTTTCTTTTTTCGTTTTATTTCTGTATTTTTTTCTTTCGTTTTTTTTTGTCCGATGCTGCTACTTCCCGTTACAAGTGTGTGAAAATGCTTTAGATTTAGCATTAATTTGTAGCAATCCCCTATTGAGGCCCTGCCTAACCTCAAAGCCTGTCGATCGTAATCGAAGACAGCTTGCTAATTTTAAAAAGAGAATTTAGAGAGTTGACAACAAAAAAAGGTGAAGAGCATACACTTAAAAAATGTATAAGAAAGGGCTTTTAGCCAAAAAAGTGTTTATATTAAATCTATCGTCATCGATACAATAATCGATTTAATAACAATGTCACATTTATCGAATCATTTGTTATCGATATTTTACCATTTTGTTAGCGTACTTAAATATTTTACTTCAAAATGTATCATATTTATCCATTTTGCGGATAACTAAAATTAAAATCGATATGTTCGATACATTTTTTTTTTTACAAAGAAAGCAATTTTTCATTGTTTTTTTTTCTATTTAACTTAGAGACTACTTAGAGGTATTTAGTCGATATTGGCCCACTGATAAGACCTGGCCAAAAAGAAAAAATAAAATCAGCTAAAGCGTGGATAAGGCAAAGAAGTGGCAAAGGGGAAGCCCCATTCAAATGAGGTGTCAGGCTTTTTGCTCCTGCCCCAATGAGAGGGAAAAATGTTGGATGGAAAAATTAATGTAATATAAATTATACACAGGCCAAGCCGAGTTTTTCAGTTCGGGTTCGAAGTTGTCGGTAACTTGTTTTGAGAGAAAGAAAGAGAGGGCTGACAGAAAACGTGACTCGCATTGGCAAATAAACCAAGGCAGCCACTGGGTGTGTTAGTGTGTGTTGCTGGCTTTATCTCCTTCTCCCCATTCTACTGCTCTATGCCCCTCCTCCCCCCTGATCTGCTTTAAAGCCTCCTTTATAAAGTTGGCCAAAAAGGGAATGAGTCACCTTTTGTCACGTGAAGGAAACGGAGTGGATAAACTGGTAGGGAATTGTTTTAAAATTGTTTTATTAAAATGTAAAGGTGGCAATATAACGATAAATTAACCGATATTAAATGTGTATATCGATAATTTGAAAGTTTTTCAATAGATCAGATTTTAAAATGCTTAAAAACATTCTCGAAATTATCCTAAATCTATGAACAGAAATTGCTCGTGAGAAAAGCCAGCGTAAATCTATCTCAGATCGAATCAGACGATTGTATCTGTATCTGCATCTACATCTCTGCATCCGTATCTCCGCTTCCAACTCAATTTGCGGTCGGCAATCGGGGACAGAAATTGTTCACAATCATAACTGCATGAAGTGAATATGGAATATACATAGATATATATATATACATATTTATATTCGCTTCTCACGATCGTTCGATTGAATGGGTAACCACAGCAGCTCGTATCGAATGGATTATGGATTTCTGGGCTAGCTAAGGGGCTAGACTCATGGTTTATAAGCAAATGATTTAATGTCATCGCCCGATGATCATTCATCTTTTTTATTTTTTCGACCACTCCGCCTGACTATAGCTATATATGGCTTCCAGAGATCGAAAGACAACTCCTTTCAGCTCTCCGTTTGTCTTTCGAGTGTCTAATTTCCCTAGTGCAATTCACACGCTTCGTGCACAGCTGAAAAATTATTACTTTAAATATTAACCAACATCAATTAATATTTAACATTAACAATTATTTATGTTTATTTATGTGAATATCATGTTTAAAGGTGGTTTTGGAACATGGAAAAAGTACTTCAAGCTCTAAACATTTTCAGTGTGTACAGTAAACACACAAACAAAACCAGAGGTATAGGTATTATATTCATATATATGCAGCTTTCTGCTGATCTTAGCACATTATCACAGGATCGGTAGTGAGGCACGTTTGGGGTACAACAAATAAACTGCTTATCGCCACACAAATACTCCCCAGACACTCTTCAAAGATTCTTAAATCATTCGCAGTGCGATCCCATTTGTTTAATGAGCTGATAAGACACCAATTAGTTGGGCTTGATCAATTTGATTCAATGGCGCTGTTGATAGGGGTTTTGAAGGGATTACTTTGTAGCGGTTCTTATCAAACTTGATTTTTCCCCACCTAATTAAGCTTTGATCTCAATAAATCCATCTTTTTAATCTTTCTTTTTGTGGGGAAGTCTCACAGTTTGTTTTGATGATTTTTAATGATTTCTGATCTGTGACACCAGCAATATCAGCGGATGGGAAATTATCTCTAAACTAATTTACTTTGTTGAGATTTTTGCACAATTTATTCCATTTGTCTGTACTTTAAAAAAGCTTTTATTAACTGCGCTTAAAAAAAAATGTTGCCCAAAACTGAGAAGTGAATAGAACAATGGAGATGATCTGTGGCGAGAAGAGGGGAAAATATATGAAGGTACCGAGAGCACACTTCTCGCATTACATGTACTCGGTTTTTCAGTTTTTCAGTTTTCGGCTTTTGCTGAGACGTGTTTTTCACGTGAAAATGTGCTCGTTTTTCCAGCCGCAGGTGCAACACGCCCAAATACTCGTTCACATACTCCTCGGTTCCCGATTCTTCCTATCCCTGGGCCTTTATCTATCGCTTCCTTTCACCCAGACATTTCGTGTGGTATTTGCTTAGCTGTCCAAGAACAATGGGAAAAGGGAGGACAGAGTGGAAAAACGAACTGAACTGAAATGAAGTGAAGTAAAATGCGTGACCCCGGCTCACTAACAAATTTTACACCCAACAAATTTCCTTTCCGTTCTGTTTCCATCCATATAGCACCTATATACATATATCTATCTATCTATCCATCCATCCATTTCCAGCTGTTGTTTGCGGAGAGATTTAAGGTCTTCTTCGGTTCTGTTTTTGTTTGAATTCCCATTGTCCGTTGAGCAGGTAAAAGAAAGGCATTTTCTGACACTGGTCCGTCAAATGATTTCCACAGGTTCCAGTTTCCAGGTACCGAAACATATACCTGATATCTTTCCCCAAATTTGTTATACAGAACTCCCGATTTTATTAAGCTTTTATTAGTTTAAGAAAGCGGAAAACCGTCTTATCAACATGAACCATAAAAACGTTTTTATGATGGGCTGTTTCACTTTGTCAATCTTGTTTGTTTTATGCAAATGACGATCAATCCGAACTGTCGCCAATAAAAACTATCTTTATGCAGTCAGCTTGAAAATTTTAAATTTAACCTTTTGATAATAGCATAAAACCCCATTGAGCATTATCATAAAAGTGACCAACCGAACCCAACAATGTTTTGTCATTAAATTTCTGGTATGTGGTATACTTTGCCCAAAAGCTATTATAATAAATGAAATGCTTTTAGATATTTAAGTCATTTTTTAGAAAGGGTTTTCAAAAAATTATCAATATTTTCTCACCAAAAATCGAAACTAAATGGTTATCAAAAAGGATTTGGCATTTTAAGTAGAAGGTTGGTTAGGCATTTTCCTAAAACAATCTTTAAGAAACACACATCTCACAGATTTATGGGATGTTGGCTTTCTTATATCAAAAGCTCATATTACAACAGCTAATAACACAAATGAGCAGGCAATTTGTACGAGTTGTATGAGAGTTACAGAAAAGAGGTGCCCCCACCGATATTTCGATATGTGATTGCCCGACTTATGGATATGGTGTGATGAAATGATTTGTCGTCGGCAGTAGAAGAAAAACCAAAGGTATTTCCATATATGCATAATTAGGAGATGTAAGCCTGGGAAAATCTTTCATTTCAGTTATGAGAAGACAAAGCTCAGATTTATGTAATGCATCATTCCACATTCGAATAATTAACATTATGCCTTCTACGCTTCTTCTCGTCGCCCATCAAGCAACCGACCAACCATCCAACGATCCATCCATCCATCCAACCATCCATCCAACCATCATCATCAACTTGGTCTACCATCTTCAGCGTTTCGTGAGAATGCGCAACTTAATTGAGTTTCAATAAAACGTTTTAATTTGACCAAAGAGAGAGGCAACGAGACCTGGCTAAAGGAATTTTGTACGCCAACGCCTTGACTGCAAAAATAAAAAAGTAAATAAAAAAATACGATAAAAACAGAGCACAAACACACAAAAGAAAAGGGAGCAAAGGGTCTCCACTTGAAAAATGTAAAATGCAAGCGGAATGCACAATAAATATTCGCTACGCTTTTCGGGTAGCCAAGATCTCATGGGATGGGCCTCGAACTCCTCGCTCTCCTCATCTCGAGACCCTTGTTTCTTCGGAGCTTGTGTAACACAGAAAAGCAATCAGAGCAGGTTGCAAACAAGTTTTATATTTTCTTCTTCAGCCCGAACATCCGAAGGATGTTCTCATATATATATATATATAGAGAGAGATATATGTATAATAAAAATGGCTGCCGCAAGTTAAATGTGTCATCCCAGCACAGATGAAAAGTTGGCTTTTCCATTGTCATTTCCAGACCATAGAGCATAGAGCATAGAGCATGGAACATCGAGCCCCATGGCCAATGTGCTTAATGATCAGTTAATTAAAGTAATTGCAGCCTGGAAATGCTTTTCCCCCTTTTTTCACTTTTCGAGAAGAAAAGAAAAGAAATGAAAAGACAAGACATGAAAAGAAAAGAAAAGAAAAGAACAAGAACAAGAAAGAGGAAAAGGTAGAAAGCAGAGAACATTTTCAAGTGCAAAGCGTGTGAGCCAAGAGTTCAAATAAAAACGTAAATTATTCTCCTGCGGTGAGTGTTTGTGTGTGTGAGAGCATTTAGAAACACGCACACACACACATGCGGTGCCTGAAAACAAAAGACTTAGGCAACGAACTTTTCCCACTCGATGGTTAATTCACTTTCTGGGGATTAAATACGTCTGAATATAAATGCTTCAAATCGATTTAACTCAAAACTGTTTAATTAGGTACCACTTTAATCGGTTTTACTTGATATGTACCAAAATCGGCTATCAAGAATTAAATTATCAAAAATAGACTATCAGAACTCAACGATCCTGGTGTTTTACAACAAAATACTTGGTATGTGGCTTTCTTTTGACTAAAATGGTTATAATAATGAATGAAATTATTCTTTCTTATTAAAGCTTACATTTCGAATATTCATTTACGAGGCATTGAGTTTATTTCCTCATTAAATGTACTGCCACAATCAATTCCAGCTGATCTCGTTTGTATTCTAAAACAGTGCAGCAGTTGCAATGGCTGATCAGTTGCCTTTTTTGATCGGCAAGATCTTGGCGTTCGTTGTAAACAGAGTTTTCTAGCCATTCCCCCGCGGGATCGCTCCATGGAGAGACTACGACTACTACACATGTCAACCGATCCTGGCCCGCTCTTTCTTTAACTATCTTTGGGCAATTACATAAAAGCGCTTGGCTCTTAGCCTAAAACTGCGAGATGCCAGGCTAAGTCTTTTTTTTCTCTTGTTTCGTTTATATATTTTTGTGGCAACTCTTGGATCTCGGGGATCCGTGGGTTATTTTATTTTGCTTTTTCGCCTTTTAGCTCTTTCCTCGGCTGCCTTGCCTTGGTTTTGGTTTTTGCGATGATCATCAAAGGCACGATCATGCCAATGGCCATGTGTATATGTGCTGCCCTCTCTTTCTTCAAGACATTTTTTTTTTTTTGGTTTTTTGTTTTTGATTTGGCGATAAGATCGCTTTGAACTTTTGTCTTGAGCTTGAGCTATTAGAGCTGATTTTTTCGGTCTTGTGGTCTTGTGGCCAACTGATCCTCGGATCGTTTTCGGCTGATCCATGCTGATCCATTTACCACATTTTCTTGATTTGGAATTGCTCTGGTTGTTTTGTGTCGTTGGCTTTTCCCTCTATTTGCTGGCCAAAAAGCTTAGCTTTTATTTGGCTTTTACGATCGCTTTTCCGCCTGCCAGCTTGTTTGTTTAATTGACTTGATTGCCAACAGTTTGGTTTTCATTTTGAGTGAACCGACCACGACACAACTGTTTTTTCAATTTTTTCTTTTCCCCTCATGTCAAATGTCATGTAGTCTGCGGCTCAATTTTGTCACTGCCATCTCAGAACAATGAGTTTGATTTATATGGCAAAAGAGCCAACAAAAAAGGCGAAGAAAAAGCGTTTCTTACTAGCGGTTTATGACATGTTAATGAGCAGCATCTCTCGAACGACCACGCCCCCCTTTTTTTGGCGGAAATTTCTTTTGATGTATGAAACAGCATTTTATTTTCTCCATCTTTTTTGATGAGTCAGTGAGCCGAACATCAACAAAGGCGAAAATAATGGTAAATAAAAGTGAATATTTAGCGCGAAACATGAGAGAAGATTTAGAAATGCGTCGATACTTTACGATTTATTGACTAATGGTTGTTTGAAATTTTATTAATATTATAATTTCGGGAATAAGAAAATCTAACGATTTTAAAAAGTGGAATTCTGTATATTGTATAAAAATATTTTGTAAACAAAAACTCTGAAAATGTAATTTATTTAGACCCACAAAATTAATTGTATGTTCAAAATATTATCAATTCCCAACTCTACTGATGTCATAAAAATAAAGTGGATCGCTAAAAATAGTCGAAGCATGAGTGTACGCCTCGAACTGCTTGGAATGCAATTCGATCTTAACTTTTTGTGAGTTCTTGCAATGAGTTTTTCGTTAATTATGCCATGTAGGTTTGCTCGGCCCGCTTCACAGACTCGTAAAAATTGTTGACGACAGTCTGTCAAAATATATGGATATAGCGATCGTTTCACCGACTCGACCCGACTCTCCGGCCAGACTGGACTCTCTATTTATAATAACTCAAACAGAGTTATGCGTTGCGTACGTGCCGTTTGTTTTGGGCCGCATTTGATTTATTGCAAAGACAACAGAGGGAAATAGACAAAAAATCGAAAAGAGAGATAAATAAAAGACAACATACGGAGGAGGAAACAAAATACGAACATCGAAATACGAGGCGAGTGAAAATCATGCGAACGGGGCTAAAGGCACGAACCAGAGACTCCCAGACTCTCGTTTAGGTTCAAACCGATTTGCCAGGAATGTCGCTCGACAACGAGCCCGATTTGATTCGATCCGCAGAAGAGAAGACTGCAGACTGAAGACTGAAGACTGAAGACCGGAGACCAGAGACCAGAGACCGAAGACTGCAGACCGCAGACTAAAGACTAAAGATTGTGCGGGCGCTTTTGTCTGGCCAAACAACAACTTCCCTCCTTTTGTCTAGACGAATTTCGAGTTAAATTAAACAGAGTACACACACAAAAATCCCTTGTCCTTGAAGTTGAGCTCTTGATTGACATATGCAAATGCCGCCAAGACTTAGGACGCGAACTTTTACCCTTCTGGAGGTACGAATATAATTTATGTGCTTTAAACCGATTTTATTTAAGTTGTCAGGCTAATTTTTAGAATCTGTATCGCTAAACACCTTTCTGCCATAAAAATTAAATTCCTTATCATATATTGGGTGTAATTCTCAAATAGACTATTTGAACTCTATGATCCGTAGGTTTAATCAGGATATATTTGGTATGTGGCTTTCTTGTAACCAAAAGTCCTGAAACAATGTTAAAAAATCCTAAACTTTACTTACGCGCAGTAGGTTTGGCCATTGAGTTGTGTGACGCAGGTGCCGCCATTCTGGCAGCCCAAAATTGTGCAGGAATCGGACACCAACGCGGTATCTGCAAGGACAAATAGAAAAGGTTTATAATTAATAGAGGTTCATCAATAAAAAGCATTCAAATAGTGGCAGAAACAAGTAGTATTCTTAATTCTAATATCTAATGATAATAACATTTAAGCACTTTTCAGGCATTATTATTACCAGGCTTCCTATATACATTCTTATGGACACCTCCTCAACTGACCGTCCATATCTGAAAGATCATGCTAACTTGTCGCCCATTTATGTCTACTTAACATGCCACATCGTTGTAAAGAGAAGAAAGAACGATATACTTGTGGGGAGAAGAGAGAATAAAAACATTCTTGTTCTGTTTGCAGAAGATCGGGAGATCGTATATGTATCTGCCTTTTAAGGGCAAACAGGCGGCATGTCAAAGTCACCGTCTTCATCATCATTATCATCATTGTTGCCAATCACAGACAAAAAGTTCACTGCACTTGAACTGCCCAGCGCTGCAGAAAATTAGTTGGATAAGAAAACTGAAACTTGTGCAATCAAATCAAATTATTACTATGCATAAAAAATACAGACATATAAATCAAAAAAATTCAACAAAAAAAAAAGAAGGCACACAAAAATTATGCTTATTCCATTGAAAAATATCTGGCACACAAAATTAAACAAACGAAGCCGCAAACAAGCAATCCCCTCAATTTCACTTCACCTCTTCAGGTTCTGTCATCAAAAATAAAAAATAAATCAGCTATGTACAAATGGGTTCAGAAAAGTAGTAAACTTTCAAATATACTAATTTGCCAAACCTTTATTTAAAGTTATGTTTCTAGGACATATTTTTAAGTTTTAAAATTTTGAGAACAAGAAATACTTTCTTTATAACCTGAAGAAAATTTTACAAGTTTAAGAAGAGATGGATAAAAAACATAAGTAAATAGTTAAGGCATTTTATAAGAATCTATTCGCTTCATTTAAAATGTATTGCTTGCATTTAATAATTTGAACTGCATTCCCCAGCAGTTTTCACACCTCCTCTGCTATTTTTTTGCGCCCAACTGTATACATGTTTGCTAATTGGGCGTGTGGCGATTTCCTGCGATGAAAAAAAAACCAGCAAAAAGATGGAAGAGGGGTTCCTAACTCAGCTGAACTCGGTTCTTCCATGCGGTTCAGTTCATTTCGGTTCGAGGCGACGACAATAAGTTTTGATTGCCCCCGTCAGGCGGAGATAAATAAATCGCTTTGTCTGCCGAAAGGGGCGGTGGGCGGCGGGGCGTGGCACTGGGGTGGGGGTGTATATATGTATGTTCATATGTGGCGAGTGGTGGTTATACACACACAATGAGTGACCACTGTACCGCCATCCGTACACAAGCACAACTTAAATGCAAAAAGGCTTAAGTTAAAGCGCCAACTGAATGCACAAATTGAAAATTTCCAAGAAAAGGTAACGTAAGCAAAATTATTAATTAATTTTAGCAATTAATGGGTTGCTGACAACTTGTTGTATTTTTTAAATTATCAAACTGATCAATATTAGTTGATCTTTTTTTGCTATTTAACCAAAATTTCTTAATATTTATTTATTATAACAGATAGAGTAGTTTACAAAACTAAACTAACTTAAGTAGTATAGTAGTATATATATATAAATATATTATAAAATATTTATATAAAATAATATAAAAAATATAAATATTTTTATATTTCAATTTGTGCCTTCAGTAATATATTTCATATTTTTTCCAGACTAATTTTCGCTCACTGTCTGTCGTCTCCTTTAAACATTGATGATCGATGGCTTGTGGACAAGACGTGGCATAAATCTCAAAGATATAAATATGTACGTATGTATACATTTGCCTGATTAACTGGCTAATGACAATACATAAATAAAGCGGCGAGGGAAGCAAAAAAATAAGAGATAACTTCAAATTGAGTCACATCCAGTGTGTGCGCAATATTGCAGAAATTTATGCAAAAGGAAAAAATTATTGCAGCATGCGCAGAGGTTGCTCTGCATTTGATTGTCTTCGTTTGCCCGCGAGTGTGTGTGCGTTTGTTTGTAAACTAATTGACCTCAATTAGTGTAAAAAAATTAAACAGATGCAAAAACTAAAAAAAAATGCCACAAATCCAAAAGAGAAACAGATATAAATAAAACGCAGTGTCAGTGTTGTGGGTGCAGCCTCTAAAATCTGCTGATTTGGTTGGGTTACTTTACAGTTCTCATAATATTTACTAATCATTATAATCATAATGAAAAAATATTAATAAAATTTCTTAAGTATTTATTAAACTTTCTATTGCTTTGAATTGCTTAAATCTGTTTAATTTGTTAAATGTATTTAATTTTATTGTTTTTACTTTATTTAGTGCTCTAAACTATTTTTTTTGATTCTGTTAAATGAAGAATATGTGACAAAAGTGCGTACATAAAATGGACAAATGTCTGAAATTGAATTATACGGATTCCAGGTAAAGATCACACAAATGGGGACAGAGCTTAAATGTTTTTTTTTTCGAGAGGTGTGGCCGGGGGCTTATGACTCTGTTTAATTAATTTGCCGGCAGAAGGCGAGAAAGACAGAGATGGCATATGGGCACTCAACGCTTCATCGACAGAGCGTGAAAAGATTTTCAGTTTTTCAGCTAGCTTTTTTTTTACATTTTTCGTTTTCTACCTATCTGGGTATTTTTTATTGCGTGTGATTTACCGCACACATGTAAAATCAACGTGAAGTGGTTTTTGGCCCCCGGTATTTATGCGCCGTTTAAGCAGATGCCCAAGTGCACACATGCTTTTCCGCTTTTCCACCGCCGACAAATGAGCTGTTAATTGCTTGACTTGGCCCGAACCGAGTTAAGACCTAATTAAACTTGCTCAACGATATGTGTAATAGAGATTGGCCGTTTTAGTTTTGGTTTTGGTTTGGCGGGCAAATCAGGGGAATCTCTTAGAGTCACGACATTTCACAATCAACGATGAAAGCAGGCGTGACTGTGACTTGCAAATATCCGTGATATAGATCGATTAAAATGGAAAGGAAGCGACAGCAAATGTTGCTTGTAATAAAACCGAGTTATTCCTTTTTTTAAGGGGTAAATTCAATTTTTGTATAGCCTAAAAGGTTTTAAATAAATTAAAAAAGTATATATTAGTTAATTTTTAGAAATAATAAGGTTAAGGGGTACCATAAAAGTTGTCATCTACCATCTGACACACTTTGTTAGCCATAAAGCGATCGATGAACCACATGTAATTACCCCGAAAAACAATTTACATACATCAAACAAATAAAAACGACAAAAAACGGAAGCCAAGACAATAATGAAATATCTCCGCTCGTTTTTTCCTTTATAAATGGCGCTTATCGAATTTAAATTTTTCGCATTACCACATACGAAAAAAGAAACAACAATGAAAAAGTAGCAAACGCTATCAGCATAATAAGCAACATCAGCTTCGACAACTAAAACAAAAAGCAACCACACCAAACTAAAACAAGAAAAACACCAACAATCACAAAAAAAAACCAAACCACGGCCAAAAATTTCTCACGCTTTTCTCTAAGCAAAAAAAATATAATAAAAACGTATCAACAAGAATGTCAGCAAGTGAAGATATAAAATAAAATGGTAGACAAATTTTAAGGCCTTAGTTAATTCTTATTATAAACTTAGCTATTTTCTCTAATGCAGGAAAAATTATAAGGTTTTTGATAATACACACATGCATTGCAAAGGATAATTAAAAAATTTTTTGTGAATCAAATTGTAAACCGAAAGACCAGAAGCTCTTTCGACCTTATCGCCTCCATATAATACATCCATTCCGCTGGGCCCACTTTCTTATCTAAATTCAGTTCATGTTTATTCATGATTTTTTTGGCGGCAATTTCGCCACGATTTTAAATATTATATCAGTGTACTTAAAAAATATACACACTAACTATAAATCCATCCAAAAAAATTAAAAAGCCATACTTCTATAAGAAAATAAATATATTTAACAATTGTTTAGTGCTACCTATGTATGTTTATGATATTCAAATAATTTATTCACCATTTATTACTTGTTTGAGTGTTCTTCCCTAGATGTAAATCTATTCAAAATCTTTAAAGTGTGTTAAACAATGGATTGGTACAATACATTTTAAAAGGTAATATTTAATTATTTGTATTGTCAATCAAAAGATACCGTTCTTAGTTTTATAGGAGGAATCTTTTATGATCTGCCGAAATAAATATCTTTTAATTTCTTATTGATCGCTTAACCCCCGCAATATATGACTCTTTTGTTTTCCTTTTGGTGTTCTAGAGTGTTTCATTTGAAAATGATCTCTTCTTACTCGTATATTCATGCACATTTATTTGCATACATGTCTGAAGTGTATGGCGAGATGATAAAAGACATTTTCATAAACAATTTGCGTCGCAAAAAAACTGCAACACTGATAAGCTGCCAAAGAAAACGAAGCGATCATCGAACTATCATTATTTCTATGGGAATTGTTCAGAAAATGATCACAAATTGCTGCGGGGGCCAGCAAAAAATAAATACTTTGCCTACATAAATGAATGGGAAGTTGTTGGATAGAAGTACAGCTAAGGAGAAAATAATAGTGGTAGAAAATACTTCGGGTTCTATTTATATTATGATCTTTTATTTGAAAAATTAACCATGCCAACAGACAATTAAAAAAAAAGGGCCCAAAAGTAGCGAACAAAATTTTTTTTTTTAATTAACAAGGGTTAAAATATGCTATCGATATAATCGATAACTTAATAAAGCAGTTGCTTTTAGTGGGTTTTACATAAAAGCTAAAGCTTATGACTATGTGTACATGTTGTTGCTTTTATTTATTAAGTTTACATAAAGTTTGTATAAAATACATTTCTTGAAAATTAAATATTAAAAAACAATAAATATCGATTTAATCGATAATTTTTTATTTGTCAATAAACCATATTATTTAGCCCAAGATAGTAAATATATAGAATATGACCAGGCAGTGGAAAATGAGCGTCATGCAGAGGCGTTGTAACAACAGCAGCAGGCAACAAAATGCGGAAAGATTGTAAAGTGTTAATGAAAAAGTAGCCGAGATCGCTGGACAAGTGAGTAGCAAAAGGCTCGAGTGGGGGAAAAGGGGGAGTGGCACACAGGGGCGGTGGGGCGTTGGGGCGTGTAGCGGGGGCAAGTCGTAAAACGTATAAACGAGTGTGGGAACCGACGTCAACGAAACACAACGTCTCGCTCTTTCTTTTGGTCTTTTTGGGTTATGTGGCATGGAATTTTGCCTTGGCTCTCTCTTTCCCTCTCCCTCTCTCTTTCTAGCCCACTCCTATCCGTCTCTTTCGCGCCATCTATCCCCATCTCTCTCGCCCCCCGTATCTTTATCTCTGCTAACCCCTTTTGTTTGGTCCAAAGCGTCTGAAACTTTTGATAGATTAATAGGCCACTGTCGTCGGCGATAGCAAAAAAAAGAGAAAAACTGGAAAAATCTAAACAATATAAATATCTATAGAAAATTAAACTGGACTCCAGTGCTCTTCCCTATCATAACCCCAGATATCCCAGTCACTGGTTTCCCCATTCATACGTATAATTTTGGATTATTGGGGGAGGAAGTTTGTGGTTTTTGCGGTCTACGAAACTGTTATTGCAACATATGTTGAAATAGATTTTGGATTAGACGATTTTTTGTAAGGGGAAAGAAACCAAGGGGAAATGCCTGGGAATGTGGTTTATGGGTTAACTGATTGATGTCTAAATGAGTGGGTTAGGAGCAGACTTGTATATCAATTTTTAAAGGAAAAGAAGTATATAACTTAGTACTGCAATATTTGTAAATATGAACAAATGTCTTGCAAATTTAAAATAAATTACATATTATAAAAGTTTATGTTCGTAAATAAACAAAAAAATAAGGAATTCGTATTATTTGGTATTATTATACCAACAACTAACACCTTATTTTGTACTTTATTTTAAAGATTAACAATTATCATTTCTTATTAACTTAGGTTAGCAAAAACAAACCCCCGTTTTTTAAGTGGCGAGCAGAACTTTTCACAGTTGAGCGCTGCTTCCACTTGATGATCATCATCAGTCGCTGTTGTTTTCCCCCGTTTTCCACACCGACTCGCATTTTTTATTTTCCCACATGAGAAGCTCGGATGATTAGCATAATGCTTAGCCAAATGAAAGATAATATTATGAGAATAATTGACCTACCCGACGATGTAATTGAGTGCATGATAAGAGGGGGTGGAAAATGTGTTCTGGGAGTATGGAAAACAGCCCTCGGGAAAGGACACACAGCTGCAGTTGTAGGTAATCTATATATCTATGTATGTATTTTGGTAATTCAAGTGCACTCGAAAACATATGCGACACTTTGACAAAATCCGCCCTCGCTGGGGAAGAAATATATTTAAAATATATCTAGAGAGAGGGAGGAGCCAGAGTTCAAGAGGTCGAGGCTGTAGGAAATGCGCGCCAAACTGAAAAAAGGCCACGCAGGCGCACAAACAAAAAGGGTTGTTGCTCGAAAATCCATAAAAATAATGGCATATGAGTGATATTGTACGGAGTCCCGCCGCCTCTCTTTCACTCCTCTTGTGTATACTTTAAATAAACTGAAGCATTTAACACTTCCGGCAGACAACAAACCAGCGTGTGAATGTTTAGTTAAAGTTCGGAAAAGGGAACAAAAATGTGGAAGAAAGAAAAAAGTCAAAGTCTTCGATTCATATTTACTTTCCGCCTCTGTTAATTTGTCACCAGAGATAGAAATGATAGTTCTTCTGGCGCCGCCGAGCCAATGGCCTTATGCAAATGTCGCGCAGGTTGCAAGTGCTAAGGGAAAAGCCAAAGAGAAAGAGTCTGAAAATCCAGAAGATGCATCGGAAAGATATGCCTAATCAATGCTAAGTGATCGTTCGGTTGAAGTAGAACCGAGATGCTAATGATCGTTGCATTAGAAATACCAGCAGCAGTGGCCTTAAAGAGTTGCTCGAAATTCCCCATACACTATCCCTTTATCATAAAAATGTTGTAAACATAGTAGTTACTTTTTAAAAATATTCTGTTTATTTATATTTATTTATTTATATAAATATTCTATTTATTTATATAAAACCTTAAAATTTTAGATAAGCCACTTTAAAACATCGATTAAATGTATAAAACAACCAAAATATTATTTTTATTATCCAATATCAAAAATCCAATACAAATAGGTATATTATTTTATTTAAATTGCATTTTTAAGTTTTTTTTTTTAATTTAAGTTCCTCACTTTGTACACATCCTAATTTTTGCTGGGAGGAACCACCAGCCATAACAGAGTACATCCTTTTTGTACTTCCTTGAGATTCCCAAAAGCATCTCAAGTACTTTAGAGCCAACAACTGTCAGATGCTTGAAATTTGAGATACATTTTCAAGTGGCAGCTTGAAGCATGTGTTTATCCCAGTGTTTGTGTATCCTGCAGTTTTTAAGGTATTTTTTATTTTGTTAAGTATCTGTCGTGGTATCTAGTTACCTTACATTGTATCCATTACTCTTCAGATGTAAACTTAATGGAACAAAACCATGTTTTACATCTCGATATTAAGCAATTCCCAGTTAGCAGTTAATTCCACATATGTACATAGTCTTAAAAGGTTTTGGGTAGATGCATCGTTCGTATCTTTATTATTGTGGAATGATTGCCATCTTTATGAGGCGCAATTCTTCGGATGCATCTTTTAGGGTTCTAAGGCTCTTGGGACCACCATGAATTGTATCATTTCGCCATATCATCCCGTATCTTTTGGCAGTGCGTTTTTCATCGACCTCCGATCGTTATTATTATTATTATGCAAGCCAAAGTATCTATGCATCTCTTAAAGTCAACCACTCACTTGAGCTTGGACCGATCTCTATTTCTCCCCCTACAGATGGTTCTCAAACACGCATATGAGAAGGAAGACGGAGAAGGAGACGGATAAAGAAGAGATAGAGAAGGAACAGGAGGAGGAGGAGGAGGAGATGGAGAAAGAACAGAAGACAAAGTCGTAGCAATTTCAGTTTCAACTTGAGAAGACGACGAGCACACGATCGGCGACTGTCGTCGATCCGCTCAAGTGTATATAATGATGATTGTCATTTTTCATTGCCTCCTCCAAAACAGGATAGAAGACGGGAAAGAGACGGCTATAGATTGAGGGAAAGAGAGGGCAGAGAGCCGAGTCAGCTTGGCCAAGAAGTTTCTATGCCAACTGATTGCGTTTGCCCAGGAAATCGTAAATTTCTTTAATGGCACGACAAGAGCCAAGAAAAAAATTTTCTAAATATATTCGCAGCAAACACAAGCAATTTTACAATTATTTTGTATTTTTGGATTTATTTTATTTTTTTAATGTAAATGGAATTGTTCCCAAACAACAAAGCAATCTAATCACAAAAAGGTATAATCATAAAAACAGTCCCCTAGAAATTAAAAAAAAAATGATTTCGCGAATTCTTTAGCATCTTTGCCCTATCTAATTGTAGTTCCCGCGAATTCTTCAGCATCCAGATAGGTTAATATTAACTAATATTTACAATCTGTTGACAAGACAAGGCAAAAAATAATAAAATATTCGCGAATTCTTCAGCATCTATTCGTGGTGGTACCTACAATTTTCTATTTTAAAGACCAAGTGAGAGAGCTGGTTTTATAAGAGTCGGAGCTGATTTCATGGCAACATAGCGTGCATTTGCGACGGGGGATTTCCAGGGGGCGTGGCAGGGGCCCAGCCTAAAAGCCCAAAAGCCTGGAAGACAAGAAGAGACCGGGCCAAAAGCGAAGGAGAGAAACCAAACCAAACCAAACAAGACACTGTGGGCAATATCTTTAAAAATCGCTGTTGGTGTGTGTGTTTCTGAGGGGGGAAAAGGGGCGGGTCTGGGTCGAAAGGAGGGGTTCTTCTGAGGTTGTCAGCCTTTTTTCTTCTTTTTTTGTGGTATCTCTCAGATACTTCTACTTGGCGATCGCGTTCGCGTTCAAGAACAAGCCACACAAAGGAGAGAAGACCAAAGAGACCAGCCAAGAAAACCCAAGAAAAAGAAAAGAAAAAAAAACTAAAAACTTGTTCGGTCAGTGCGTTCGTCGTCTCTGTTGTTGTGTGTATCTTGTATCTCCCCGTCTTGGCTCAAATTGTGGATGTGTGCGAGTACCTGTATCCATATAGATATACCGACTCGAAATGTACATGTGTTGGCCATAAAGAAAACTCATTAAACTGGCCATGGCAGAAAGAGTAAGTCAGGGCGCACTAATTCGCCTGGCCATCATTAAAAGTCAATAAAAGGCAAGAAGAGAAGAGTCAAGTCAAGTCAAGCCAAGCCAAGTTGAGCCGAGCTGAGATTTAGAATCCATACAAACCATGGATTTTTGTAAGCGGATTTAATTGCAGCCGACACATGTGAGGACTGTTTTCATAATTAGTTTGGCCAGCTAAACATTACACATATATAGCATATCTATAGAGAAGAAAACCTCAATTCATTCGACGGCCATTTGAGGCATTTTCCCAAGACAAAACTTGGAAAGTAGTTGTCAACATACACTGGAGAGAGATGGGCTGGGAAAATGATTTTCATGTTTATGCAATGACTATGGGAACAAATAACAAATATCAGAAAAGACAGCAAAGTGCGCAAAAAAACATTGCGAATTTCCGGAGAGAAGAGTTAGGGGGCATCCTACACATTGGCAAACCGAATTCTACCTGAAAAACCTTGCCAATTCTGGTTTCAAAGGTGTGTCCCGAAAAACAGGATCGCGTTCGGGATCGGGATCGGGATCGTCTGGAACGGAACTGCTCTGCCGTATATCCAATGCCATATCAAGTGACCAGGCAACAAGATTCCTCTCGTCTCCCCACTTTTTTCTCTTTTATTTTACTTTATCATTTACAGGTTTTTTGTTTTTGGCCAGGCGAAAGGCAAGGAGTAACAGCAGATTTAACACTTGAGAAATTAGCCGATTTCATATACCGTTTTTTAATTAAGTCTTCTTAAGTTACTGATGGGAAAGTTATATATATTTTCTTCTTTTTTTTGGGTCTTCGTCGGCGGCGTCGATTAATTAATAAATGCGACAGTAAATGGTCGATAAGTGGTTGTCTCAAATTAATTGAGACGGCGAAATAAGAGAGACTTTCACAATAATCTGGGCTTTTAAGTGTCGCGTCCTTGGAAAAGGGCTTAAAGTCGTGAGAATTGGCCTGGTTTTTTATTTCGGGTGTAATAAATGCATTTCAGTCGTATTTTTTGCGATTTATTGATTAACCTATGTTAATACATATTCCCGAATTGCTTTTCAATTATCGAATGCTAAGTAAACATCAATTTATTATACAATGTTCGCTTAATGTGTTTATTTTTAATTGAACAAAACGGAATCGCTAGGAATGTTGTCTGAGCATTTTTTATGGTAAATTTATGTATGACTTATTCAAATTTCCTTAATGAGAAATGCATGATAACTGAGATTACTTGGTGAATTTTTTAACGATCTCTAGTCGAACTTTAATTGATTTTGCAATATGCAAAAGGGGATTTGGTGTAAGAGATTTTGACCTTTCCAAAGTGTATTAATATTTGCACCCCTTTAAAGGTTACGTTTTAAGTAGTCATCTGATGTACACATTTCTTAGTAATAAATCTAGATGGTCTCCTACCCTCATCCTCTAGCCGATCCTTCAATTTAAGTGCTCCCCCCCTACCCCATTTAATTGTATTTCCATTAAATTTAGTTGCAACTTTATGTGGATGATCCATTCCGATCATAAAATGCACATTTTACGACCCATAACCATGGTTATGCAGCGCTATGAATACCGACTCTATGCGCCTGGGTCATATGGTATTTATATAGTATTTATACTGGGAGTCTAGGCGAGGGCTAATTAAGGAACCGTCGTGTGCGTGACTTACGAAAGTCAAGAAATGTGTTTTTGGTTTTCCTACTTTTTTTGTTTTTGGGGTGCCCACAGGATATACAGGAAATAGCTGAGAGAGCGGGAAAAAGATACAAAAGTATCTGAAGCGATACTCTCTCTCACATATTTCCCCCTCTCACTCGCTCACTATACCATACCATACTATACTATAGTACTATGTATATATCGTAATTTGATCTTTGAGCAAACAGCAGAAAGGACGCGCATGTGCAATATGCCCAGGATTCAGGGGTTGCTCCTGCCTTTCCTGCTGTTTCACTTTTGGCTCCAGGAGCCCAGCTGTCGTTTATTCCTCCTATGCGCTACACATCCTATAGAGTCCCTTTTGCCCCGAGATATGATGAAATCGAATGCGGTGGTTGTTGGTCCCCGAAACCGTTACGTGCCACATTAAGCCTGCAAAAAAATAATACCCTAAATTGGTGGCTAAATGCAGGCGTTCGATCGCACAAAGTTGAACAAACTTGGATTGGAGCAAATGGGGCGTAAATTTGTGAGAACTTAATATGCACAAAAAAGGGAAAATAAATCTCAAGTAGTTCGTTTTTAAAACGAATTCCTTTAGTCAGTTTTCAAGTTTATAAACCAAATAAAATGGAAGTCTACTTAGGGTTTCTTAGTGATCTCTCAAGGCTTCTTATTCTCATTTAATTATCAAATAATTTTTTGCAAATTGTTCCGATTGTAATTTTGATTAACTCAATTTCCACCATCATTGGCCACCTATAATTCGAAAAACAAAGGTTTGTTTCTATCCGTGTATAACTCTCTATATGATAATTCATTTTATAGTTTTTCTTAGTCCATTTATTTACTTTTTACTACCACTTCCTTTTGCTAATTTCTTGCAGCTGAGAAATGCAAATGTTTTGTCGGCTCGCAAAGATCACACGATCGCCCATGGCTAATAAACCCAGAAAAAAGAGTTTAGGAGGCGGAAACCCGAGCTCAGGAAATGCCTAGGTAAAAGTTATAAACATAATAGTTCAATGATCTTCAGTTGCAGCTGTGAAGAAACAAACAGTGAGTGAGTAAGAATGAAATTCCTTTGTGTTCAGGGAATAGAATTTTGGTAACGATTATTTAATTGCTGGGATATCAGATGCACTGATTGATTGATCTTTAGACCCAAAAATAAAGAACTAGAAGATTTCTTAACAATTTTTTAATCATAGCACTTATAAAAGAATTACAAATGTACGCTTATGGCAATTTGAAAATTTGAATATATTATTGAATTTTATTTAGTATGATATAAGGGTTCTTCAGCTTAAATATTAGTTTGAAATGTGTTTATCAATTCGTGAGCTGCATTTCCCCACTTTCTCATCGCTGAGCCCAGAATTCCGCCTAAAAGATTTCGAGTTCCGTGGAAAGTTGACATTTTACTGAGGCAATCGACCCTAAGTACACCTACAACCGATCCGATCCGGTATTTACTCAATGATTAGACAACGGCCGTTCCATATGCAAATAGCAAGCCAAATACCAGTTGTCAAATAAAACCCTATATGTACATATATGGCATATATCATGCGGAGGGTTCACCTCCAAAAGTTGGAAAGGAAGTTGTCCACTCGAAAAACAAATAGCTCAGAAAAAACACAAAGGAAAATGTACTGGCAAAGAAAAATATGCCTTTTGCCGACGGTAAAAACAGTCTTTTTTTATTATTTTACTTGGTCGGTTGTCTTTTTTTTCGAAAAGGTGGGTTTTCAAATCTGAGAGCGCATGCGCAGTCAGCAGAGAGCGAAGAAGAGGAAGAACGAGTAACAGAGAGAGAGAGAGAGAGGAAGCGAGAGAAACCAGAGAGAGAGAAAAAAAACGACCACCTGTCCGAAAACTGACAACAAAGCGAAGCGAAGGAAGACAGCGAAAAGGAAGCGCGGTGAACACAAGCCACATAAAGGAAGGCAACGAAGGAGCAGCGCAAAAGGGAGTCGGATGAAGAGGGGGCGAAAGGGGAGCGGGAAAAACACAGAGGGCATATTTTTAAGAAGTTTTAGAGCTGCATTCATCGAGATTCGAATTCCCCTGCAGATCCTTAAAGTTAAGATCATAAATGGTATGGTTTTATAATGTTTATAAGATCTGTGTTTTTATCATTATTTACAGAAATTAAACTAATAGAACCACCAAATTAAATAATAGGTTTCTTATTTATGAAAAATGTAAACGATTTTAATAAAGTAAACCAGTCAATGATTAAGGAAGGTATATAAACCTAACATGAATAATATTTAATGTGTAAGAATATTTATATATAGACAAAATATAATGATGATGGTTTGGAAATATATATTAAGGGCAGATATGTACGTTATAAGAAGTTGCCTGTTAAAGGTAATACAATTGGAACTAATTTGTAACCCTTTTTGGCAGATCAAAGCTTTGGTGGTTAATGCAGTTAAAATTTCTTAAGTTAAAAGAACATTCCATTCGGCTGTTCTAGTTTAAAATGATAAGAAGTAGAAGTAGATTAAAGGGTTTTTTAGTTACTTAAACTTAAAATTCGCTAACTTGAAGGTTCTTGCACGATAAATCGGAAATGAACAGGAACAGGAGTTCTTAATAAATCCACTCAAAGGTGTAAAGTTTTATAAAAAAGGAAGTCTTAATTTGATATTCGAGTGGGTTTAAACTAGGGTCTAGGAAAAACTAAAAGAAGTAACCATGTAGTGGTTCCAAACCATAAAATACCATATAAAACTAAGTAGTATTGGCTCTATTTATAGATGTTCTTGGTGTATAAGCCCGGGAGTCGGCTTAAACCCCTTTCTATTAATATAATACAATATAGGATCAACTAACACCCAAAAGTGTTTCGATTTTTATAAGTTTTGGGAGTATAAAACCGTTTTTTAGAGCCCTGGAATTTCTGTTTGTGCGCCCACCCCATTTTCTCGCGTCTTTTGCTATGTCCCCGTCATTCTAAGCGGCGTCTCCGCTTTACTCACCAGTTCCGCGGACGGTGTTTGGCAAATTCGCAAACGCCAGCGTCAGCAGCAGCAGAGGCAGCGACGCCGGCAGCGACGCAACGGCGTGCATTTTGTTAATCCAACAACAAATCCAAGTGTTTGGTGCGCGACTGCGACGTCGGCTGCGCTGCGATTGCATTGTAATCCAGTTTTCCAGTTAACCACTTTTCCAGTTTTTCACCTCTTCTCTGCGCTCCTTTCCTCTTTTCCGTTTCTTTTCGGCTCTCCTCTTTGGTCTCTCTTTGAGGATGTATTTTTGAGGATATTTTTTAAATTTAAATGTTTTCTTTTTTTCTAAGCGGTTGTTTCTCTATTTTATAGTTTTAAACTTTAGGACTTAAAGCTTTATTTGATCAACTAAGAGGAGGCACTCTCCCGACGACGGCGACATTTTCCGTTTTGAAACATTAAAAAAAATGCCAAAAAAACGCTATTTTTTTGTGTATTTCTTTATTTATTTTTTGTGAGGATCGAGCAGAAATTCAAATTCAAACCGACGCCGCACGCTTGCGTATTGCTCTCTCCCTCTCTCGTTTCACTCTCCTTCTCACTCACACACACGCGACTCGAGGTAGATACACTTTTCGAAAAATCCTTGTTTCTTTGCTTCTTCTTCTTCTTCGCTCTGTTATCCCTTCCACAAGAACTCCTTTTTCAGCGGCTTTTCTTGCTGCGCCATTCTCAATTTGTGTTGTTTTTCTATATCCTTTATTCTTTTGGTCGGCTTTCCTTGCGTGCACTCACTTTCAAAAAAAAATAAAACTGTGTTGTGTGTTTTCCAGGTTCCTCAGACTTTTACGCTCGTCCGCTTTCACAACCGTTTCGTCCACTCAAAAAAACCGATCTGTTCGAAACGGCGGTGTGACCGGCCGCTGGCGAAAAAAGAATACCGCCTGCCAAGCGCCATCTTGTTGGCGCGCTTCTTCGAACACAGCCAGATCGGTTCAAGAATAAATAGAGGCTTGGGAGGGTGTGTGCGCTATGTTAGGTTGGTGTATCGACTAAGTGGGAGGGTGTATCCGATATACCGGGAGGGGTCACCCTAAAAATAATTGTTTTTAAATTCTTTATTATTTTTCGAAAGAAAGACATTTTCATTTTGTAGAAATTAGCTCTTTATAAATAAATAAATAAGTTTTGTAGAATTTATTGATTATTTTTTATTTTACTAATACTGCTGAAAAATTGACAAATTGAATGGAAGCTAACTTTTTTTACAAAACAATTTCGTTTAAAACTGTTTGATTTTGATTTGAAACTATATTTTAATGTAGGTTATTATAAATTATTTAAAACTATCAAGGTAACATCTCCATTAGGTACCGCCTCGAAAAAATTAAAATTAATTTGTTTTCGATAGAGGAGCCATAGATAACACCCCGCATTCATCATTGAGTTATATCTTGAGCTGTTTAAATTCGCTAGATAAAAACACTTTTTATAAAAAATAAAGTATTTTGTGCTTGAATCAAGTTTAAAATGTGAGAAACTCTGGGATAAACACACTTTTTGAGAGCTATTTTTAATTGTAACAGAGTGTAAAATGCTAAAAAATACATGGGGCACATTCTACGTACGAGTAACATTTTCTAATAACATTTCTAAAACGCCGTGTTGTTTATGGGTAAACAATTTCCTACCTTTTATAGCAATTAAATATATAAATGCTCTAATATAAATGTATGTATAACTTATTTTTTAACAATTGCCAAACATTGTACACTAGCAAAAAAAGAAAGTATAAAATGTAAGCATAAATAACTATCGTAATTTTGAATGTAAAGTTTCTTAAACGTTCAATAAAACACAAAACATTTCATTTGCATGATTGAATACAAAAACGTTTGATTTAAGGTGGTAAATATTTAAATAATTAACTACGAATGAAAAACCGCTAAAGTAAAAAATTTTCTTGATCTACATCTGAATGCCCATTTTTTGCCATGCGAAATCAGGGTTTTGGCTGGCATAACGCAAATATAGGTCAGAATGAGGAGTGTCATACCTCGTTGAGCTCGTTGCTTAATTTGCAATCCATTGGCATTGAAACCTGAAAATGTTTCATTTTTGCCATTACTAGCAAAAAAATCATTATTAAAAAAATGAAAAGATTGGTTAAGAAAATTAATTTTCCGAAGAGTGATGTGGACTGTTAGCTTTGGTTGTTAGCTGTTCAGAACAGACGTTCTTTTAGCTGTTCTTCTTGATTTCGCTAAACTATGATAACGAAACCTTTAAAAAATTGCAGCTTTGAGAGCCAATGGATTGGAAATTGAACCACAAGCTTAAAGAGTTATGGTATTCCTCATTCTCCACCCTTTTTTGCGTTATGCCAGCCAAGCTCTGATTTTATTTAAATAAATAATGCTTACTGGCTTTTTAAAGAAGTAGGGTGACATCTCTGGTTTTAGGCAGATAGGTTTTATGAAACGAAAATTGCTAACGCAGCAACCCGATATAGTTGGTGAAAAACGGTTGACGGCTTATAATTTAGTTCGACATTTGATATCCCGAAAACTGGAAGAATGGAAAGCTTGAAGCCCAAGAGCAAGCGCAGACGCCTATCTGAGCCAGTCGAGCCTTTTGACATGTAGGGACCACAAATATATTTCTATTCAAAGCTGGTTAGCCAGAATTCATTCCGTACTTTTAACACATGGTTTTTTTTCTATTTAGGGCCCCAATGCCTGTAGAAGATCCAGAGATAAGAGGAAACTTACAATCAGAAACCTCTTCTGAACTCCATTCGTCCTGGTAAGCCATCTTTTGTAAGTTAGGCAAATCATTCAAGCCATTTTATTAAAACCATTTCAGTGCCTCGGTCTTAGAACCGCCACCCGACAAGCGGGAAGATGACCCCATCTTTCCACCCAAAATGCCAGTTGGCAAGAACTATGTGGATTTCTGCGATCCCGATCTACCGTCTACATCGGGTAATTGGAAGAAATATATGCGGCAGTCGAATGCGGAGAAGTCAAAATCTCCACCCTCAAGGGCAACGGAATGCCTGATGTCCGAGGCATCTTCCTCGAAAGTAGATGAAGAAAATAGTGCTGGGGAATGGCCATTCGACTGGGATGTATCCGATGGTACCCCGCTGCGTATCATTGATTTCGATGATCTCACCACCTCTTTTGCTAACATGACTATTGGTACTGGAGAACAGGAGGACCTGGATAATTGTATTGAATCGGAGAGGCTCTTCGAGGAGTATCCAAAGAATCATGGCCTCCTTAAAAAATGCCGTTCAATATGACCTGTATTTAATTTGAATATTTAAGTTGAACAATATATTCGATATAAAAATATAAAGAGTCAATCCGCTTGAAGTTTGCCGTGTTGCTTTTAGAATTGATTGTGGAATGGGTTCTAAGCCTTTGCCTTCCGCTTAGTTTCGTCTCCATGGATTGAAAAAGGCTTAAATTCTGGTTACCCAGTTGTTGATTCCATGGATAACAAACTCTAATCTGTATTCACATTTTTTTTAAATCAATGTAGACAACTATACTATATTGATACTTTATAATTAGAACTTTTAAAACAAACAAATTTGGCAAAAATTCAAAATGTCGGGCATTTTGGACAATTTAATTTGTAGTGTAGTTCTCGTAAAATCGCAAATAAATGTTCAATAAAATAAATGTTTTAAATTAAGTTATTCCAATTACTTGCTAAATTTTTGAATCCACCACCCAAGTTAGAATGCACATTATTTTTAGCATTTTTAAATATTTTATTTCATTTTTTTCTTGCTTTTTTATTTCAACTAATTTGAGTTGTTCTCGACTTAAGTTAAATTTTCATTTTCTTTTCCTTTTGCACGCGATACGTTCTTAGTTTTCATTTACTGAACCGTTTCCTCTGCATTCTGCACTTTACATACACATTTCTTGCAATTATCATAATTTACTTGGCTTAATAGGATTTTCATTTCAATTTACTTTTTTTTACGTCGTATCGTTTTTTTTTTAACTTCTATGTAATTGAACTTTTAATTGAATCGTTTGACAATTATCCAAAAAATGTAACACCATCTTTATTTCCGATTTTCGGAACTATTCCATTTAAAAAGCTCTGCGCAAATGGGCCAAGGAAAGCATAGAAATGGATTCGAGTGAATAAATCAGGATAAATGAAGAACATTTAAAACATTTGCTGTATTACGTTAGATAATTATGTATATTTGTGTATATGTTTAAAAAAAATGTAATTACAGTATTGGCTTAATGAATTAAGAACCCAACAAGGAATCATAAGGCAGCATTTCGTGTTAAAAATTTACGCTTTACACTTAGTTGCGTTTTTTGGTAGATCGCTCAAATGTTTTACAAATTGTTGCTAAGCTTTTTTAAGTTTTATTTTTTACGTTTAAAATTGTTTACATGTACCTTTCTTTTACGTTTATAAATAGGCTTAAACCACTAGGCAGACAAAAAAAAAACAAACACTCTCTCTAATCTTAGCTAGTCATTTAATTCAAGCGTTGACATACACATTTATGCTCTATATATACGATATACAGTAATCCATTTGTTTCTTTACATAATTGATTTAATTTGCATTTTCATTTACTCGCTTAACGGCTAGGCAAAAAAATATTGAAGTTTTCACATGGATGCTGGATGCTGTGAGCCTTGAAACCCGATCAAGTTTTAAATTGGTAACTATAATGGTGGATTTTTTGTTTATTTATATTGATAAATAATATTTTGAAAAATTAGCCTATTAGTGTTTTTGTTTCTTGGGGATTTTTTTAATTGCTTTAATACTGTATCATCCCGTATTTATGAAAAGAAAACTGTTTTTTTTGCAAAAAAAATAAAATAAAATATAAAAGCTGGTTTTAGGTTTTGATTTTCCATTTACTTTTGGCTTTTCCTGACCGGGTCACATGTCAAATACAGCACTTACACTTAATATTTCTCTCACTGCATTCATTTTGTTTCGTATTTTCCATATTTATGTATATTTAAGTCTAAAAATTTGATAAATTTTGGCTTAGAAAATTGTTTTTGCTTGCTGCTTTTGCATTTTCTTTTCTTTTTTTTTTTATTTGAAACTAACTACAGGCATGTTATAATTATGTTTCTATTTAATTGAATTGATTTTCGGGTTTTGTTTAAAATTGTATGCAACTCGCTGTTTAAAATTAACTTTTGAAGTTTTGTAGTTGGTTTATGATTTTTTTTCATTTTTTTTCGATACGTTTCGTGTTTAATTGATATACGATTTTTTTACTCGATAAGTAGCTTAAGATTTGCACTAGTTGATATAATTTGCTGTTCCAAAACTCATCGAGCTTTGCCATAAAATAATTAACGCTATAAATCACAATACGGTTTTTTGTTTTCTTTTCTAATTTTTTTTTTACATATATTTTCATGGCTTCTTAAGGAATTTTAACCATTTTCTTGGGGTCTGTACGATACAAATTTACAAAAAAAAGTTGTCCTTAGTGCTAAAATTTCAGCCATGATATTTATAGAAGTTGGTTATACCTTGGCAGACCCTTTCGAAAATAGTTAACATCACTTCAACCAGAATTACGCTAATATTTTTTGACAAAAAAAAAGTTATGGTTACACACTAGAAGTTCTGCTTTTTAATACATTCATGGGATATGCTAATGCTTTATATATATGTATATCATTCTCTGACTTTGCCGGTTTTTCGGGTAATATACCTATTTAAACGTGTGTGGCCAGAGGTCCTTTTTGCGTATGTCCTTTTCCATTGTTGGACAGTATAAATTGCCCGGACGGACTCTGGGCACACTGGCCGCTGCTTCCGCCACCGCCCGCTAGGGGCGTGGCCGCCAGGGTATTACTGCTGGCGGTTAAATTCGAACTGCTACCGCTAACGCTGCCCCCCGCTGCCACGCCCCCTCCGCCGCTGGGCGTCGAGCTGCCCCCTCCCCCGCCGCCTCCGCCCATTCCATTCAAATTCCCAACAGGACTCGTTGTAATCACCGCCCCGCCCACAAAATGCTTCAGTCCACCATTGGCATGGTGGGCGTGGCCATGGCGGGCGGCATGATAGGGGGGCGGAGCGGGCGTGGCCGCCGGATTGGCGGTACTGGGCGGTGGGAGGGGTGGCAGCAGCGAGGAGTTCGTCCTTAGGTAGGGATTACCGTAGATGGCGCTGAATCGGCTGTCGATGCCGTTTTGAAGTAACGGTTGTCCTGCAAAAGTCCAGAAATTCCATTAGTTTTATAGAAAAACTATATATGATTATTCTATATGGTATTAAAGAGTGTACTTTTCGATGCGAATAACTTATAAAGCTCCTTCAACTTCTCGATATCCTTAAGAAATCTAACTTATTAAACCTCTTATAATTAAGATACTTTGTTAATACACCTGAAATGTACTTTATTAATTAAGAAGCGAATACCATGAATGAATTATACCCTTAGTAATTAAGAACCGAATAGAAAATTGAACTGTAGACTTTAAGCCAGCCTAATGCCTAAGTAGCTATGGCTAGGCAGCCCCTTGTTGCTTTAGTTTTAACTTTAAGCAAGCAGTTTGTAAGTAAATAAATAAATAAATAACTTATAAAGCTGTCGAAAAGTAGGCTGTGATAAAATAAAGTCATCTTTCGGATTGCAAATATATAACCTTTTACATAGAGACACTTTTAGAAATTTGTTCTTTTTACTTAAAATGCATTTATTTTGAGAAACATAAAATAGCTGCTTTGTAAGCCTCTAGAGAATAAAAACGCCTTGAAAATAATACCCAAAAGTATGCTTTAGTGTACATAATCACTTCTATTAGATTTTTTACTTGGAACTACCGGATTTTTTTAAAATGATATGTTGGTTTTTACTTTAAGAAACCTTAACAACCAATATTTTTACGTATATGGCAATGGACATTATTAGAGGTTTGAAAAATGCTGTCTATAAGTATGCTTTTGACTTTTATAAATAGAGTAACCTGATTGCTTAATACGAAATTTTGTATTGAACTTTTAGGAGTGTTAACCTCTTTTTTTTAACGAAAATAAATAAATTTGGCAATTAACTCACCGAGAAATCCGTTTGCCTGCTGGGATTGCTGAAGTTCGTGTCGCTGGTTGCGTGGCAGACTGGCCCCGCCCCCATTGCCGGCACCGCCCCCATTCACAGAGGCGCCGGAGTGGGGCAGGGTGGCCGAGTTCATGCCACCGTTCTTGACCTTGGCACCACCGACACCGCCACCAACACCGCCACCCACCACCACGGCCGCCCCCTCGCCAGGTGGGCTGTAATCGAGGGCATACTCAAAGTAGTGGGCATAGCCATTGGCCTGGGGACTGCCCTTGTAGGACGTCTCCTGCTGATTCTTCAGATTCTTGATGTGGCACTGCCGATTGTACCGATCGCCACCGAAATCGCCCGAGAATCGTTCATCGAACTTCACGGGTCCAGCGAGTGGAACGCCCAGTGTGGCGCCCTTCATCTGAACATCGGGCATTGGGGATTGGGTTAGATTGATGGCCAGACCATCGCCGCCCGCCTCTGAATACTCCACATCATAGGCCTTTGATCGCAGTTCGCTCTTCAGTTCGTTTAGTTTATCCCCACCGCGTGACGCCTCTGGAATGACATCCGCCGGCATTGGCTTCTTGCTACTTCGCCGCTTTCTGTACACAATAATGATCATCACGATCATCAGAATGGTGGCCACGCAGAACATGGAGCCCATTACGACCAGTGGTACGGGTATATTTCCCGGTTCGCGCAGCAGTGTTATCACCAATGAATCACCGCCATACGAATTCATCACCGTGCAGTTGTACTTCCCGAAATGTGTGGCCTTACTGTCCCTGATAATCAGAGCGGCTCGCACGCCCTCCGGCAAATGGTGCTCCTCGAATATGTATATATCCGGATCGGCACTGCTCATATTGATGATCTTGCCCTCGAACGACCAGAGGATATGCTCCGCCTTGGGTATGCTAAAGGCCAGGCAATCGATTTTAACGCGGCCGCCGACACCGCCGAACTGCACCTTGTGCGATGTTATAATGGGGGCCCTCTTCACATAGACCGTTGCCTCGGCTCCGATCTCGGGAAATCCGTTGACCACCGCCTTGCAGAAGTAGCGGCCAGCCGTTTCGCTGCTCACCTTTAGCTTCAGTTCAGCAGCTGTGCCAACGACCTGAAAAAAGGGATAGTATATTAATAACTCATACAAACGCGAATTCTTCAACTTCATATGATTTTTTCTCATATGCTAAAAGATTTGTTGGATAATAATGTTCGTCTAACATATTTAATAATATAAGTAATCAGCAAATGTTATAAGATAGGTCGCTATATATCTCAAGGAAGTGAATATCGAAATCAAAACATTGGCGTCAACGCGAATTCTTTAGTATGATTTGATCAAATACAAAGTTTTTAATTACTTAGGTATACTAGCAAATTCTTTTGGCTTATAAGATATTATGACATGTTATTAAACAAATTTTTATAAGGGCAAAGCATAGCTTCAACATTTTTCTAAGTGAATCTCCAAATATTGAAAGTCGTTACATTACATTGGTGTCACCGCGAATTCTTTAGCCCGATATGATCGAACAAAAACTTTTCTCAAAGAATGAATGAAGCAATGAATTATAAGAATTAAAATTGAGTGCTAAAATGTCTTCCAACCGTGAATTCTTCAGTAGCACACGATATTCGATTACCCACCCGATCATTGTTCTCGCTGATCCATTCGATTTCGGGCGTGGGATTGCCAGCCACCTCGCATCGCATGCTTACAGTGGCGCCCAGATCTGCCTCCACACTAACGGGGCGCTGTCGGAAAACTGGACCAACTAGAGGGCAAAAATCGAAGAAAAGTGTGGGTAAAAATATAGAATACATGGGATAATAATACGGTATTACTTACAACTTATGTCCAGTGTCTCGCTTTCCTCGCTTTTGCCCACTGCATTGACCACCTCGCACTTGACAATGGCTTCGTGATATTGCCGCGTTACATTGTGAATAATCTGGCAAGGAATAATAAAAGTTATAGGGATTGTTTACCAGGACATTGTTTAAAAAAACTCACCATTTTGGTGGTAAAATCACCGGTCATTAGCTCATCGTTGATGAACCAACGATAGCTGAGTTCATGGGGATTGGCGTCGGCCTGGCAACTTAGGATGACCTCGGCGCCCTCGGGAATTTTACCGCCCGCCAGGGCACCACCCACCACCGAAACGGTGACCTTGGGCGCGTATTTGACCTCGAGGAGGAGTTTCGCCGATCTGTAGGTCCTATCGGCTGTATTTTGTGCCTGACACGTGAACGTTGTGTTGTGATGTTCCTTTTTGGGCGCCAATTTCAATATGGATCTGGCGGTAATTCTACGTGAATCGGCCAAGGGTTCCTTGACATACTCAATGCCCTTGGTGAGGACATTGCCCAGACCATCGATCCATGTGATTTCGGCTGCGGGTTTGCCACCCTGCGAAACGCATTCCAATTCGATTTCGCGATCCTCGGTGGTTACCAGATAATCCCCCTGTGTGATCTTCGGCGCTTCCGGTGGCACCAGAACGGTTAGCTTAGCGAATCGCGATCGTATACCCTGTTCACCCTGCGGACCCGGACCCACTTGGCACTGATACTTGGCATCGTCGTCCAGCATCAGGGGATATATGTCCAGGGAGAAGTCGCCCTCCTCATCGCTGCCCACCATCGAGTAGCGTTCGAAACCGCTGAGATTCCGATGCTGACCAAGTCCAAAGTCATCTTTGGTCCACTGAAGGGCACCGACCTTTTCCATCACCCTGCAGGGCAGTGTTACTCGGGAGCCCACGACAGCCGTCTGATCCTGGGGTTCCATGGCGAAGTGCTGACCCCCATTATCGCCGCTTTTCGGCTTGTTCTCATCATTCGACGAGGACGAGGAGCCCGCCGATGAGGAGGAACTCGAGGACGCGGAGGAGGAGTCACTGTGGTGTGAGTTCTGGTTGGACTTGTTCTTCTTCGACTTGGCTTGGACGGCAATCGGTTGGAGGAGCAGCGTCAGGATCAGCAGAAGGCCCAGTGGCAGCACCAGGAGGCGACTGCTGCGCATTCCCTTCATTTTCACCGGGCAATTGTTAACTCAGCTGGAAGGAAGGAAAACGGAAATCGTTGGGTGAGTATGAAGTTAAATTAAATATTATAATATGTCCAAAATGTGACAAAAACATTAGTTTATTGAGAGATTTCACAGAATTATTGCTATATCATTTATAAAAGAATCTACAAGTAAGCACAAAATATTTTTATTTTGGAAGTAGGACTTATTTACCGCGTAGATTCCATCAATTTTGTTGTTGATGGATAAGAATTGCTCAAAAATATTGGAAAATATTTAAAAAATACATCAAAGTTTTCAAAAATTCTACTTTTAACAATAGACTTTAATTGGAGTGTAAATTTAAAGAACATTTTAACATTACACTACTTGAGTAAAGACCACTAAAAGATGGCGTCAGTACATTTCGGTTGTGACCGCTAGGTGGCACACAATTGACTGTGTATATGTCAAATGTAGAAAACATTAAGTGTTATGTTTAAGAATTTATTCAGCATTAATAGAAAACACAATAAATTATGGTGCTAATGTTAAAGTTGCCTAGTACAAATTAAAAAAAGTTTTTTTAAGTACTTCCAGCCACATTTGTTTAACCTATCCTGTTTTTGTGCTCTTGCTTCTTTTTTTATAATCCCTTTTTATTCCCTCAAGTTTTTTCGCTATTTATGTTTTTCTCTTATTAAATTACAGCTTTCCGTTTCGCAATGAATAAAATCTGGATGAAAACAGATGCTGTAAAAAATAATTACAAGCCAGAGCGCCAGCAAAGGAGATTCGACTTTTTAAAATCCCCTTCCGACCTTTTCACCTTTCACTTCTCGAATGGCAAACGAATGCAATAAAATTCGTTTTGTGGGTCAAGTTTAAACCAAATGAAAGGCCAGAATGACATGAAAAAAAAATCTGGTATTATGGAGCGGAATATGTGGGGTTGTCAGTTGTCTGGATTTGTGCCATCAACTGCAGCAGACTGCAACTGCAACTGCTGCTAAGCTGTAAATGTAACTGCATCTGGTGTACCAAAAGAAAAGCAAGAAGTCTTTTAACTGTGACCTACACTAAATTAAAAAAATAAAATCATTGTAATTTGAAGAAAAACATTTACGTTTTCATAATAATATGTATTGGCATATAGTAATATCGAGAACATCATTGCTAGCTCATAATTTTAATTATTAGTTAGCACTTAATAAATAAAAATAAATATGTAAATAATATTTTATTTAATTCTAAAACCGGGTATTTATATTGCTAGTCAAAAGATGCCAATAAAAACATTAAAAAAACCCTAATGGAAGCTTTTCAAAACTGTGTTTAGAGGTTTTACGGTTTTACTATACCCGCTATAATAAATGTATTTCCCTTCTTAGTAACAATTCTAAAGAATGTATTACTTTTTGCATTCGGATTTCTCTACATGTTGCTAAAATTGAAATGTATTCCGCCTTATGCAGTTTTTTTCCATTTCCATTTTTTTTCAACGGTTTTGGAACGCGTTTTTTCACACTTTGTGTCGCCTATTTTTTGTATTTTCCGTTGGGCTTGTGTACATATCCTCACTTCCATTTTCCAACAACTGAACGCGGCCCCCATAAACAAACAGGCCGCCAAACATATGTATGACATATGGGATAGGACGTCTTCCTATTTTTCCCCTTCATCCCCTTGTCAGTTGGTGTTTGGCCTTGGCATTTGCGGCTTTTGTTTGCTTTTCGCATTTTCCTTTGGTTTTTTTTTATTTGGGAAAATCGGTGCTTACCTAAGAACATTTAAAGCAGCGGGAAATGCCAGTTGAAAATATTGCATTTATCGAGTGCAATTGCAGAAACTAATTTATGCTTGTTTGTTATAAAATCGCTTCATAAATAAATCCGAAAATTTATTTTTTAAAGGCAAATATAATTAATGTTTATTTACACATATTGATTCTAAGCTTTGATTCTAAGTACAAGTTTAAAGATAGGGAATAATTTAAAAAACTAATAATTATTTTTATGGATTTTATGATTTGAGTTTAAACATTGAAATTGTGGATTTATTTAATATTATACTAAAATGAAATCTAATTATAAATATAACTTTCTTTTTCAAAGCCAAACTTATAACTTTTGTAAAAAATGTGTTTTTCCTGGTCTTGAAAGTGCTTAAAATATGTAAGAAATGTCGACCAAAGTTGAACATTTGAAAGCCGGGCGAAACAATTTTGAAGTCCTTATCGAGTGCACACGTGTGAAATTTCCGTGCTTGTTTGGGTTTCACCTTATCCTTGACTCTAACGATGGAAAATCTCCCCGTTTTTCCCTTTTAACCCCTTTTTGCCCCTTTTCGACAACTAACCAAAAGGAAATGCTAACGATTTCATCAAATTGGCGCCACCTTTGGAAGACCAAAAACAAAACAACAAAAAAAAAAAAAAAGGAAACGACGGAACGGAAAACAAAAAAGCGCGAAAAACTCGGAAAAACGGAGCTCAAAAACGCGCTTGAAACGCTAACGAAACGCGCCGAAAAACAGCGTATATAAGCCACCAATCCGTATCGCTATCGCTTTAGCTGCGGCTATAGCTATACGACTATTCTTTTGCTATTCGCTGGGGACTCTCTTCCTTTTTCGATACCCTCGAAGAGTAAGGGAATTTCAACTTCAAATAGATTTTTAATGTCAATTAAAAAATCTATAACTTAGTATTAAAGTATATTTCCTTTTTGGCTTTTATTCTAAACATTACCGAAATAAAAACAATGAAAAGAGATGTTTTAATAATTATGATTGTTAGGAATGGTTATATTTGAAGAGCCTTTTATTATTAGTTATTCAAAGAAATCCCAAGTTGTCTATATTTAATAAAAATAATGTACAATGTTAAAGTTATATGTTTTACAAATTTAATTCAAAAGTATTTAAGCTGAAGTGAAAGAACTGCTATTTTTATAATCCCCATCGAGAAATGAGCTACATTGAATAATAATATTAATAATATATAATATTATTTGATTGTTGTTGGGTCTTAACTAGTGATACATTTTAAAGTGATTATTCGGGAATTGAATCACATTTTTCCAGGATATTTTGCGGTGCTATTCGCATAGCGTTTGATTATTTTACGTCCTGTTTTCTGTGCGGGTCTCTGTTGCTCTGTTGCTTGTTTACCAGCCCCATGATTTACGGCATTTGCACTTTGACTGCGACTACTGTGCTCCACTGTCCGTATCCGTGTCCGTCCGTATTTTGTCCGTCCCCCCCAGAAAAGTCCGGGCATATATAGAGCCGGAAATGCCCGGCGTGCGTATATGCCAGGTGATAGTGAGGTGGGGGGCTAGGGTTCGGACAAAAGGCAAAGGAAAACTGTGGAAAAACTTTGGAAAGCTTTGGGTTCGCTTCGCTGGCAGCAATATGCTTGCCTAAATTATTAAAAATTATAATAAAATTTTTATGACCATAAAAGGCCACCGAACGAAAGCCGCTTGGCTTGAGGATTGGGGATTGGTAGTTGAGGGTAGTAGGCCCCCGAAACCCCACTTTTTTGTGGCAGGACCCCATGGGTCCTTCGACCAAAAGTTGTACAGGAAATGACTGGACATGATTTTTCGTGCACACATAACTTTTGTTTTTAGTTGCGGTAGATTCTCGTTGGATAGTAAAAACCACTTCCCCAATAGTCTCTAGCCCCCCCGAACCCGCACAAATTTCCCCCATTTTCTTTTGCGTGCTTGGGACACGGAGGATTGGGCATTTCTTCCCCATTTTTCCCCGACTTCGGCTTTTATGTACTTCCAGGCGAGACATTAAAATTACTTTCGGTCTGCCATCGCTGTGTCACTTGGTTTTTATTGTCCCTAAGATCATGAATTACTATAATCACCACGATTGTCCAGAGTTATGTGAACTGGAACAGGACAAATATAGAGGTTTATTAACCTTTAGCTCCTATCAAAATATTTTGGGTTGGGTGAAATGTAAAATGGGATTGTCCAATGAAAATTATGGTTCAAGTATAAAAATGGAAAATGATAATTATATGCCTTAAACACAATTTTAAAGGTGCTTGAGTATATGTTTTCCTCGATAGAAAACATATGTTCATAACTTACATACAACATTGATCAGTTTTAAACAAACAAAATAATATTCAAACAATGGAATGTATCTTTAATTAAACATAAACGTAATCATATACAATTAGGTTGGTTAACTTTTAGATAAGTGCTTAGCCTCCCCTTGGATTCCATGCATTAAGTGTTGGTAAATTCTTTCTAATGCATTTGCTTCGCGTTAATCGCCTTCTGACTGTACTTTTTCGACTTATAACCATAATCAGGGCATTGTACAGTTTTCGAGACCCCACCTTTTCGTTTCCTTTGTACGAGTAACCCATTTCCTTTCTGTTGTTGTGTCTTTTCCTCACACCCTCTGGTTTTTCTTCATTTTCACCATTTTCCAGAATTCGCTGCGTTTTGTTTTGTTTATTGTAATTGCCGACTGTCAGCGTTGTTGCCGTTGCCTTTGTAGGTACTTTAGTTGGGTTCAGTTTAGCTACTAATGTTGTTATTGTTGGAAACGCACGTGCTGAAAATGCCACCGCAAAAGGAAAAGCGAAAGAGACGGGTATACAGCAGAGCGAAAGAGACAGATAACTAAGATATGCAGAGAAATAATTGTGATTTTTAAGGCCCAATTTGAAATGGTTTTTTTTAATATTCAACAATTTACAGGAATGTTTAACAATTAAAAAATATATTTTAAAAATGGAATAGATATTTTGAGTGGTCAGTATAATATCTGGGTTTTTAAAAGGTCTTTAGTTTAGTAGTTTAGTAATTATTATTTAAATATTTTTATACAGATTTTTCTCAAAGTGTTGGAGGACTAAATAAACCGGAGACGGAAAAAGCGGAGAACACATGCCACGAAAACGCTAATGACACACACAAGCAAATACACAGACACACCTATACTCTCACATATGCAGTGTCATAGAGATGGTGGAAAAAAATTGGGCGGGGGTGTTCCCAACATTATGTTAATTAGATCCCTCACGAAGGAATTTTCGCTGGAAATATCTTTCATTCCCAGCATTGTGTAAACAAAAGTTTTTCCTCCACTTTGGAAAACTACGCCACACACACTCACACTCGAGCAAATTAACCAACGCACACACACTTTGGGATTGCCATGTGATTATTATCCTTTTATTGTTTTTTTTTTTTGTTGGCAGAAGTTTACTTTTCATAAAGCGAATAACTTCAAGATGAAGTGTAAATAAAATGGGAAGAAATTCTAAAGTGGTAAATACAATTAGACAATTATCAAAATAATTTTAAAGCTAATAAGAAAATATATTTTAGTAAGAAGAAAACAATTTTTTTTGTATTGTTAGGTATATTAATTAAGTTCACAAGTAAAAAAATGATTATTAATAACTTCAAGTTACTTTAAACTGTTTTTTTACCTGCCTAAAATTCAAAAACCACTTTAATATCACAAAATGCCACAACTGAGAACAGTTAGTGGCGTATAACTGTTCCCACTGTTAGAAAAAAACAAAAATCGTAATCAAATTTATGTTGCTCAGCTGGTGCCTCTTATTCTTCTTCTTCCTGCTCATCAGCAGCAGCCATAAATTAGTCAGGGGCGTCGGCGAGAAGGGGGCTGGGGGGCGTGGCAAGGCCAATAAATTCATCAATTTTTTTTTGTTTGGGGCCCAAAAGTTAAATAAAGCAAAGAAGGAAAAAGCATCGAGGAGTTAAGCAAAACTTTTCGAGCCGCCTTCGCACTTGCCAAAGGCCACGCCCCCAAGGCATCTTTTACCAAAACCCCCCATCTTCGGCACCCACGTGACCCCTCCCCCTTTTTAGACCACTCCAGCTGAAGCCTTTTAATTGAATATTAATAACAAAATCCTGCATATTAAACGGAGGCCGGCAACAAAGCAACTTTACCATCAGAAACACAGGCAGCCGCAGAAAGGACGAAAACCTTTTGTTAATGTATGCACACATCTGTGTGGGATCACTGAAAGAAAATATGGTTCCTTAGGGGTCACTACCTTTGCCCACCCAAGCTTGTAGAATTAGTTTCACCACTGTGAACAGGTGATTATTACTTTAAACACTCTTTACTTAATTTTTTTTAAAACTAGGTATTTCTTTTAAACAAGTGATTTTATTCCTCCGAAGTTTTATACCCTAGAAAGTTATTTTAAGAAAGATTACTCTTTGTTATGGCCTTATGACACTTGCTTTTTGCTTTGGCTAACTGACCAGGCTTTTTTTAAAAAGTCAGGGCCACCTAAAGCAAAATGGGTCTAAAGCTTAACAAAATTTTATGAATATATATAAATATATTATATATCATATATCATATATATCATATCATACTTTATATTTAAATTGCCATGACTTTTAAAAATAATTCCCGTTAGTTAATCAAAACAAGTGTCATAAGGGCTTAAGTGATTTGCAACCTCTACAGTTTTTCATTTAAACTATTTTCTATGTGGATACCATGCTTTTTTTTAAATCTTTGTTTTTGCCACTTTATAATTCTTGAATTTCAATGATCTCGAATTTAGCACTCAGTTGCCCCTTATTTCTGCCAGTGCAAGCGAGTGTGCTGTGCCCTTTGTGTTGTGGCACGTCTCCTCCATCCATGACCAGAAGTCCTGCGCTCCTGACGATGTCAAATGTTAATGCAATCAAATTGGAACCTCATTCAGTTCGACGGGGAGTGAGAATGAGACTGAGACTGAGACTGAGCGGTACACTAAATTCAATTATGCATGTAGTGCGGGAAATTCCAGGGGGGGTGGCCAAGGGGGTTATGGGGATCTAGATCGGATTACAACGAAGCCGAAACGTGTCCTTCTTTTTGCGCATTTGCAGCTTAATTTCGAGAATAATGGGGACAGTGAATCCCTTAAAGTGGCAGTGAGTCTAAATTAAAGTTGCCACAAAAGTTAACTAGCTAATATTAAACTTACCCAACTACTTAACCTAGGTAAATTGAGTTCTTATAATCTCATGTTTTTAGAAGCACGTCTTACCTGTAAATAAAAGAAAGATGAGAAATTTGGTTAGTGGAGAGTTCTTCACTTGATTATAAATATTAAGACATTGAATTAATTAAATAACTTATGAAATATTTTCTTTTAGAACTAAATAACATTTGTACGATTTTTTTAAATCGTACTTCTTTTTATTTCAAAATGTTATTTTTACTAAATATGCTAATTTAAAAAATACACTTTTAAAATTTAAATGTTCTTGCTTTTTCTGTCACTCATTAATTGCATGACTGGTATTCAAATTTGACGAATCATTCATTTACGTCTTTTGAATCCTTGCGTGTCGCATTCGCTTTTCTTTCAATTCACCGTGGCTACTTTGACCACCTTGTGGTTGCTGTTGTTGTTTTTGGATACATCATGCATATATGCTGGGTGCTATCAGGCCCCCTTAACCCCCTAATGGGTCATCTTAACCCCCCCTTGGCCAGCGGGCGCAATTAAATCGATATTACGCGAGCCTGAGCCTGAAGCCTGCCTAATTGCGGATGACACGAAATTGTTTGCGCTATAACAATAAAGCAAAGCGCACCACCCCCACCGTCCGGCTTCAGCCCCCCCTCGCCCCATCACTTCACCACGCCCTTTTGGTACCTCTATTGAACAATAGATCAGAGGCGCACACAGGCATTTAATAAGGGGTTTAAAGAAATTTCAAAGTTGTTTAAAAGCTGTCCATTTTAAAGACTTCTAATGAATATTCGTATAAAAAGTTATAACAACTCATTGTTAAATAATAACATAATATAATGATATAATATTTTTAGGCTCATTATCTTAAAAAAAAGAATTTTTTTCATTTTAAGGGTTATAACGGACCTTGTCCGTTCCTATGGCACCTATATAATAAAGTTGCCCGATTTTGTTTAAAATTTTATTTCAAATTCTGAATTATTAAAAGAATGATATTCCCAAGAGAAGAAATGAAAATGTCAAAAAATACCAAAGTTATAATTTTTAAACTTAAAAAAAAAAATATTTTAGTCATCATTCCTATGCCTTAAGATCAGATCCGGCTCGTTAAGACTTATATACTACCTGCAATATGTTCTGACGGTTATTAAAGTACTGATTGAACCTGAGCAACATCCCCTTTTAAAATGCTTTATTGAAATTAAAAAAGCCCCAACCCCTGTCTACGCCTTGTTAAACGCTTTCGTCTCTTTCGCCCCCGCGAGTAAAGTTCAAATGTTGGCCTTTCTTGACCCGCAGGCCAAGGGCTTAACAATATTTACACTAGATGGCGCTGCAAAGTGATTGAGCGTTGTGAAATTCTAATTGGAAATTGATTCAATTGGAATCCAGCGAATTCCTGCGAATAAACGGGTTAACTCTGTAATTAACTCCAGGGGAATTATTTCATTGCTGTCACATCATCAGCTGCTTGTTGGCTTAAATAGTTACGCGAATTGCGTTAATTAATTAATAGCACTGCTGTTTTATTAAGTTTTAAATTATCAACTGTTAAGTTCAATTATAGTCATGGTTTTACTAAAAACATTTTTTCTATTATTTATAATCTGAATTTAAAATTTAAAGCTAAATGTTTTTGTAATTTATCGTTTATTGAAAGTTTTGACAACTTGCATATTTAAAATATATCAAGAATTTAGTTTACCATTTATTTTCATATAAAAGTTGACGTATTAAATTAAACCAATTTGGAAAAGTGTTTTGTCTGAGGTATATAACTTTCATTTGCTCTTTATTCAGTGTATTCCCTAGAAGGAAATGTAGGGGAAAGGGACAAGGTCCGGAGCGATTTACCAAAAGGCTCACAAAATGAGTTTAAATTCCCCAAATGCGCTTGGGTACAAATTTTCTTTCCCCAAAACAACAACGAAAAAAAGGAGAAAAAAGGAAAATGGAAAACAATTTAAAGCGTTTAAGCAAAGTACGGAAAAATAAAGGGAAAATGGAGGGGGGGGGGGGGGGGGGGGTAATTGCATGTGTGTGCGTGTCTATTCATGTGCAACAAGGCGCCTGCTATCGTGGGAACTTAGAGGGGGTTTTAGGGGGTGGTAAGACAAGGCGCCCAAGCGGACATGTGTTTATCATTTTTCTAGTGTTTTTTGTACTTTTTGTGTTATTGTTGCAAGGAGGCGAATGCAGCGCAGCCTTCCGCCTTCTGCTGTATAATAAACAATTTCTTTTTTAAACACACACACACAGATACAGACACAAACACATATATACATGGGCCCAAGTGGAGCAACTTTTACATGGGAATGGCAGCAACTGCAGCGACTATCGAATGAATCATTCACGCAGTAATGAGTACGGCCACACTGACGAATTTTTATTTTGCTGAATATTTATAAAGCATTTGCATTTATGTACATACGTTGTGAACTTCAGTTAACCTATTAATTTAAATAATAGACATGGGCTTTTAAATTGTCATTATTCTGTTAAAAAAAGAAACATTTATTAAATACTTGAAGTAAAATATAGTGTGACCATGCTATGTATAAGAATCAAAATATTTTTGACTTCTTTTGACTTACATTTCTTCTTCTATGAAATCATTTAATGTATGATTTTTTATCATTTAAATATTTCTAATCTCAATTTTAAATTTTGCACAGTGTATCTATCTCCTAATGAAGGTACAAAGAAGGTTCTGCTGAGTGCGCATTTGAAATTACAAGAAATCGCTGGAATTTCGAGGTAGCTACACAACCTTTAGGCAAATGTAAACGACTGTTACGAAGAATCTGTCAAAGGTTGTAGGGGGGAAAAGTACAAAAATGATTGACTCATAAAGTGTCTCAATTTAAAAGAATTACTAAATTAATACCTTATTTTTATATTTCTGATTCTCATGTAATTTTGTAATTTTATTATTTTTTTTTCCCCACGATTAAATGGAAATTTAGCCAAAAAATCCAAATTCTTTTTCCCTCCGTGGCATTTGATGTTTTCCTATCTCTCCGAGAGTCTATTTGCTCGTATTATTATTATGAATATTAAGTTGTTCTTTGCTCCTGCGGTTGTTGTTCCATCGGCTTCATCCCTTTTGTGTGTGGTGGCAGCACAAAATGGCATTAAATTAAATAAAGACCCGTATTAGGCATGCCCATGAGGGGCGTTGGGTGTGGGGGGGCCAAAAGGGCAGGGGGGTCGAGAGTTGAGCGAGGTTACGCCCCTCGGTTAAGGTGGAATAGTCTCTCCTATATGCCATGGATCAATAATGGGCACAAAGTTCCCCAACCAGTAGCAACAAATAAAAAAAGGGTTAGACCAAGGAGGGAATTTCTAATGCTTTTATGCACAGAAAAAAATTAATATATTTTGGTTTGAAATAAAGTTATTCCAAAATATAATTTAATGCTTTAAGAAAGATTAAAAATATGGTTATTTTGATGATTCGATGAAATTTGCAGTGTGACCATGCAGGTTGCTGCAAGCCAACAGTGTGACCAAGCACCACTTTAAGTGTCTGCAAGATGGGATATTACATTTTTCAAATGCATTTCTACTACATGTGACTTATTTTTTACAGTGTAGGCTTGGGGTGACTCAGGGGTAGGGTGCTGCTATTATTGCTGTTGCAGTACAGTTAAGTCAATTTTACAGCAGCAATAACAACAATAAATGGCAACATTGTGCACTAAATTGTGCAAAACTTCGTTGCGTTTTCTGTTTCTGTTTCGGTTTCGGTTTCGGTTTTAGCTTTTGTTTTGCTAAGTTTCGATTTTCCCCCCGTTGTTGTTATTGGCTCCACTACTTCTTCTTCCATGCTTTTCCCATGTTTGCCCTGTCATCAATTAGGACATGCATTTGGTTTTTCTATTTTTCTGCACTTTTCCGTTTTGTTTTTGGAACGATTTGTTTATTTTTGTTGCATTTCTTTGGCAAAATGATTTGGTGCAGTTGAATAACAGAAAGTGTTGCATATATTTCAGCGCCCAGCGGTTAAAAAAAATATAAATGAACAGTGTATGTATATGTATGGCAAAAACAATATAAATTATAATATATGAGATATGTATAAAATATAAAGATATTTAAAAAAAGTTGTTGCGATAAATGAAGAATGTTTGACATATTTGGCTATTTTTTTTGTAATATATTTATATATATTGAATTTTTATCGAGTAATTTACTAACTATGTTCGACATTTTAAATTTCAATTTTTAATCAATTTTCATGTTCATGTTTCATGTCCATTTAGACTTGAAAAATATATATTTCGATTTGAATTGGTAATTTATATTGGCATATTATTTCAATAATTTATTGATTAGTTATCTAGCTGAAGCGCGCCTTCAATCAATTTGGAAATGCATTTTGTCCTTGCGCATGATTGGACCACGAGTAGCGGGGTAAGGACGTTCCAGGGGGGTGGTAATGGGTGGGGGGTGTTGCAACTGCAACGACGGCAATATTGGAAATGCAGTAAATAATAAAGTGCACTGGGTGCTGGGCGGGTTATATATACCATATGACAAATATGCACTGTTGGAAGAGTCCCCTTAAAAAAACATTAAAATACACAAAAATCTTCTGTATACCATAAAAAATATCCTTTTTTTTCATAATATATAATAAACTTTTTTTAAGTATTCATTTTTCACTGTCATACTAAAAAAATAAATCTTTCTTCCTATACCTTTTGAAAAAAAATCAATGTTACCATATTTTTTCGTCGCTGTACAGTGTGACCCTTTATTTTCGTGCGCGACGTTATAATTCCCAACTGCTTCGTTTCACTATAAATATCCAGGGTTCTGGCATTGAGTCTCGTTGTAATTTAAAGTCTTCTTGAATTTCCCAGTGCACCCTCAGCGTGGATAAGCAGGGCGGGGGGCGTGGCTCTATGCGGGCTTATGCAAATGTCGCGCAACGATATCCACCAACAAAAAATCGCGAAGAAAACAAAGGAACCCCAGAGCAGAGAACACAGAGGAGACGTGTGGAAAAAGAAATGAAAGAGAATTGTGCACTTGAAAAGCGGCCAAATCGATGTCAGCAGCAGAAATGCAAATAAAAAAAAAAACCAAAAATGAAAAGATGAACGGAAAATCGGCTGGATAAAGGCGAAAATAAAAGGAGGAAAATCCCGCTCCTTGGCAGTTTTTGAATGGTTCGCAGAAACCAAAATGGGAACAGCTCAGAAATGGATATGGCGAGCGGCGGGAACTGATGAAGTGCCGCACAAAGATCTTGGTGCCTCGAAGAATGGCGGCGGGAAAGCTAGCGGGAAAATCCGGCAAACGAATGTTATAGGAGGTCAGCGAAAGGGAAATGTGGGCGATTTTCCCAGGACCTTTGCTAAGCTGCAGGAAAGAAGAGCGTAAGACAAAATTCCTAAGGAGAACAGAGAGTTGGCAGTACCAACTCTAATATTGTCCCTTTCTCAAAGGACACACATAATGCTTACCAAAAAAAAAATTGGTTACGATAATAAACTAAAGCATTTTACATTCCCATGATTTTAAAATGTATCTGCTAATTGACAAGAATGTTATTAAATGATTAATTACGTTATCTCTGAAGCAGACATCAAAACATCCGGAGTGATTGAACCGTCTATAATCTTTTTAAGTGGAATTTCGATCCCTATCAGCTTTATTTAAGGTTTCCTCATTTTCAAAGAGTCAGATGAATTTCAGTAGGTTTTAAAACATCCCTTCCAGAGGTTGAAATCATTCGAAATGCTGAAGCTGATATATTTTTCTGGCTTCCTCTTTATAATCCAAAATTTGCAGGCGATCTCAGCTAATTCACAGGACAATGGGCGATCCGTTTGCCTTTTAGAGGACCCACCAAATCAGTGTGGAGACTTCTGCCTAACCAAACTCCATCCCATGATTGATTTGATACCCGTGACCAACTCGAAATTGGAAAGGATCCAGAGTGAGCAGCAGGCCTTGAGGGCCAAACTCCTGGCAGTTCAGTTTTCGGTTGAGGCACAGCGGGTAACAGTGCAGAATTCCTTGAAAAATATTACCACAAAAAGAGAATTCGGGGCGAGGCTCAATGAAACCGAAAGAAAACTTAGGGTTGAAAGTTCCGAATTGAAGAACCAACTTCAGTTGCTTCGGACCAGAATAGAAGACCAGGAATCGGCCATACAAAACAAGTTGGATGCCCTTATGGCATCTTTAAGCAAGACCATAACCAAGGATGATTTCCAGGCGAAACTCAACGACATGGAAGCCCAATTAAATAGGTTACAAAGCACTCTCTCCAAACTAGAAGATACCAAAAGCAGTCCCCAGGAAACCCATTCAAAACCCATACCACCGAGGTTCCAGAAAATCGGCGAGAGATATTTCTATATTGAGAATAATCTCAATCAAACTTGGTATGAGGCTGCAGTCACTTGTCATCGGATGGGCGGCTATTTGGCAGGCATTAAGGACCAACAGGAATTGCTGGCCATTCAAGCTAAAATTAAAGCTCATGTTTGGTACTGGCTGGGGATCAACGATCTGATGACCGCCGGCCAATTCCTATCAGTGGCCTCGGGAAAACCGGCAGAAATTTTGACCTGGAGGTCCGATAGCCCCAACAACGAAAAACGGTGCGTTCAACTGCAAAACGGAGATATGAGTGACTGGCGCTGCAACGATAAGGTTAAATTCATTTGCCAGTCGGACATCGAAATATAATAATTAAAAGCGAACATCAGCTAATGCTGTCATACCAGTTATATTTCCAGGTCAAGGAGTTCTTATTTACAAAAAATCCGAAGTTTGTAACAAGTAAATATTAAATGATTAATTAAATGAAAGTATCTATGTATTTCGCTTACAATATATTTAATTTTAGATTGAACACATGAGAACACGTTTATAAAGTCTGTATCATTTTGGCAGATTTAATGGAATCAATTTTTATAATAAATCTAAAGAACATTTGTTTGCTTTATGATTTCAGCGTGTTAAGCGACCACGAATAGGTCGAAAAAGATAAATCCCCACAAAGAGTTAAATAATGTTATTTTGCAGAGCAATCTATAAAGATTTCCCCGGTTTGTCCTGGCAAAAAGAAGGAAATTCACTAGTGGGTGTTGGCCGTTGGGTGGTTGTGTTGTTGCCAACGTTAATTGCGGCAATTAAGGACTCGTTCCCCTTGGATGTCCTTGCCGGTGTATTGTTCCCCTGCCAAACACCCAACCCCTCCCCGCCAGTCGTTCCATTCCATTCCGTTTGTTCTATAAATGTTTTAAACATTTTAATTAGTTTTAATAAACGGCCTCGGGAGGTCGCTGGGTGGGGAAAACTGTTTGAAGTGGCCCCGACTTCGTCAACAGTTTCGTGTCAGGTGCAGGTCCACTCATTCTGCTTCTCATTCGCACAAGCCCCCGCCCCCCCCATTTCCACCCCGATTTTCCCTCATTTTCCTCGGCACACACGGCTTGACAATGAATTTTCGTGAAAAGGTCGTCGCCCACTTTTTTCTTTATTTCCTTCCGCTTTGTTTGCCTCTTTTGTGAGAGCTTTTCCAGCTGCCGCTGGTCTGCCGAATGGTCAGACTGCCATACACTCGCGGTTAAAACACAACTACTCATTCACACGATCTTCTACAATGAGAACTATCATAAGTGATTTCCCCAAATAGAGATGGTAAAAAATATATATATATTTCAATATATGATATATGTATATGATGCAATATTAAGATGGATATTGGGACCTATGTGTAAAACAAATTGATCAGAATCAATACCATTCATCCAACTATCTTCCACAATAAGATATACATATAAGTAAATACTCCAAGCAGAGATATTAAGTCAATATCGAATGAAGGTATTAACATTTAGATGGATATTGTGACCTTTGTGTAATATGTTTGTTATTAAATGCTCAGAATTTCGTACACTCGGGGTTAAAACAATACTATTCATTCCAATTCGAGAATAAGAAATAAATTAAGTAAGTACACTTCAAGTAAAGATGGGGAAATTTATGGATCTATCAATATCGAATGTATGTTTTAAGATATGTTGAATATTAAGATGGATATTGGTACCCTTGTGTAATATATTTATTGATAAATGGTTAGACTTACATACACTTGTGGCTTAAACCACATTCCAAGATTGTTCTACAACAAAATAAATAAATACTTAAGATAGGGATGGTGAAAATGATCGATATATCAATGTTGTGACATATCTGTTATGTATTCATTGCTAAACTTTTTTAGACTTGCGGTAAAAATAGTACTATATTTTTTCCAAAGATCTATAAGATATATTTAGTAAGATACGATTGCTATAGAACCTTTTACTAAGGCTTAAAATAATTATTTCATATTTTCTGAATATAATAGCTTATTTTAAAAACTGGACGTGCTTAAGATCTGTTTTAGATTTTCCTTATGCAGTTTGAATTGTACATTTTCACAAAGACTTTGTGTATATTAGTGCTATTATCCGAGCCACATCTGTGGGTAAAGTGTGTGTTTGTGCGCAGACAACGAGGTGTATGCGTAATGTTTAGTTGGCGGTCGCTCTTAACCCCCTAACGCCCCCGTTAACCCCACGCCGGCTTCTCGGTTTCGGTTTTCGGTCCTGTTTTCTGGTCGCTGCGGTCGCTGCGAAATTTCCGCCTGTGAACTTTAGTTCACTTTTTGGGTTGCGTGTTGCCAGTGCATTGTTTTCCTGTACTATATGCCCCACATGCCCCGTCTCTTTCCAACCCTTATGCTCCGTTTCACTCCAGCTAATATTCCCCGTCTCTTTCGTGTGTTTGTGATTGGGTCTTGCGGCCGAGCACTAAATAAGTTGACAAGACTGCGGTTCCCGGACATTTTGGCGGGTTAAGGGGATCATATGAGGGGTTGAAAGGTCGCAGGGCCTCAAAACGCTTGAATTTCGCAAATTTACCAATTTCGAAAAGGTTAGGGTCTGGGTTCATGTTGGGTTCAATCGGGGTCGGCCAGTGGGCGTTGCGGTTTAAATCAAAGTCGAGTGTTTACTGGGGGACATTTCGTGGCTCCCAAATATTTCGCATTACTCTCAAGGTAAATGCCTTAATTTAAATTAGTCTTAGCATGGACTTTAAGTTTCAGATCAAATATTTTGATTCATTTTCGGTAACTTAAATTGCACTACCCTTAATGTTGAGTCAGCTTTATAAATTACATTTTCCCCTACTTACAGGGCAGTAACCCTGAGAGAAAATAAAAAATATTACCGCTGTAGACCCGGAAAACTCGCAGATAAGAATGTTTCGTGCTGCCTATAAGCGAAAATATACAAGAAATGCTAAATAAATAAATAAATAAATAATGAAAAATAGGGATAAAAAATGTACCAAACTTCATGCTATATTTTATCAGCCCCCCCCCCCCAAAAAAAAATAATAAAAGAAAAAAAAAAGAAAACCATTTGCTGTCAACGCGGCGGTCGCGACAGGAAGACGATTTGCAGCCATTTGTCATGTTGGGGGCCATTGAGAGGGGGGTGGATGCAGGATCCAGGATTCAGGATTCGGGGCTCAGGATGCAGGGGCGTGTAAGGTCGAAGGGGTGAGGGGTGAGGGGTGAGCGGGGGCTAGGCTGCCACGGAAGTGCTGCCAAAAAATAAAATATATATATTGGAGGGGGCAAGGCCGAGGGAAATCGCTTGTTGTTGTTATTTGGTTTCATTTCTCGGTGTTGTCGAATTGAAAGGGCGATTTCGAGGGGGAAAGGGTGTTGAAAATCCAGGGGTGGCGTTAGGGGCACTTGAATGTCCCAGAGAAGCTGTGTCAGTTTGTTTGGGCAGGACGTTTGGAACGGGGAGTGTTAAAATATATAAGCAGTAAATAAGTTTAAAAGCCGCGTGGGCGGGTACAGCTTCTGCTTTTTCGGGCCACAGTGAACACTCGCTAAAAATTACGTTTTTGGCTCTAAGCTTTATATTTAAATTTTGATTTTTTAAATGATTCATTTCAAATTTTTTTTAAGCAAAGCTTCATCATATTTCATATGCTTCAAAATCCTCCTTTAACTTCGAGATAAAATATCCCAAAAACCAACAAAGATAACACTAGATCAAAGATGCTAGTCTCTGGTATCCTAGATCACAAAAAATAAGTCTAACGAATTTTCCTTAAGAAACCTTAAAAAAAGGTACACATAAAAAATTTGTTTCACTAGTGAGGTTTTTGTGAATTTTTTTAAACTAGCAAATACTTTTGTTCAAGAGCTTTTCTTTATTTATATTATTTAAATATATATACTTTTAACATTATTTCGCATGTCCTTTAATCCGAGTTTGTTCTGTACTTATGGTTTGGCTGTTTTCGAAATTTATGCGCCTTGATTCCTCACACATGCAAAAACCTCTCACATGGCCACCAGTACACTTTACATTTCAAACTGTTGGCAATTGCTGAACAAAAAAATCAAAAAAAAATGAAAAGGGAAGAAAATCAAATAAGAAAATAAAAAGAAGGGGGGAAAAGTACTCTTTTCCATGTTGTAAATTTCATTTTAAAGTCGCAGCGCGAAAAGTTTGGCAGCCTCGATGGACTCGGGGAAAAGAAGAAATCACTGCCCCCATTCTACACAACCTTTTTCCCCAGGACTTTTCCTTCGTCTTACCCCCGATTTTTATGGCTTTGCTCGTACTGTTTGAGTTTTGTCTGAGTGTAGGTTCTTATTTATTTTTTGGCCTGCGTGTGTGCGAGCGAGATTTAGCCATCTACTCTTCTTTTTCTTTGAGTGCATATATGTTTGAGTTTTGTTTCAACAATTTATTCAAATTGAGTTTCGCCGACTGCCGGCCATAACTCAAAGCCAAGTTTCTCTGCCTGCGAAATAAATATTTCTCGCTTTGGTCCTTTCACTTTCGTACGCCCAGCATTTCCCCCGCATTTTCCCTTTGCATTTTCCATTTTCCCTCGCTCTAAGCAGGTGTTGATGGCTCCATTTTGATGGAGCAGCAGCTAAGCGGAAGCCGCAAAAGTGCGTGAGTCATAAAAATAAATTCTTAGCTTAAGAAGTCCAAAACAAGCCGAAAAAAAAATCGAAGAAAAAAAAACGAAAAAAAAATAAACAAGAGAGCATAAAAGCAACGAAATGGCAGGAACAAAAGGGAAAGTTTGTCAGGAACTTTGAATTATTCGCTTTTGGCAGTCAATCAGTGATGTTGGCAAAATTTCGTTGGGGCAAGAGGAAATTTGGCTTTAAGTTGGGTCCCTTTTTTGGGTTCATTTTGGGAACGAAAGGAAAAATTAAAGCAATTGTCTTATATCAATTAGAATTTATTTGTAATTTAAGAAATTTGCAAGTGCTAGGAAATATGGAAACCAAAATTGTTGAAGAAGGAATGTGAAATGCTTGCTTTCTGATCTAATATTGATGCCCCAAGTATGAATTTTATAATGCCTTTCTTGGCCATTCCTCTTACCGCTTTTGCAACTATTTCTCCTACATTTTCAACCACTTTTATCTACAAATTTCTTTCTTTTCCGCACTCTTGAATCCTGGCTGCTGGCTCATTTGTCACATGAACTCACATGGAGCCGGAGTCCTGGAAATAACCATAACCCTTGGCCAACTTACCCCGCAGGAAACTTCAGACTTATCATTAGGAAATCACTGAGAAAAATAATGATCAAATAACGAAGAAATTGAGATATTTTTACATCAATTCTTAAGATACTTTTTTTCTGGAAAACCATTTATAAAATAAATAAAAGACCTAATACAAAATATTAAATAGAATATATATAATAGAATATTAAAATGAAAATAAAATAGAATTAAATGATTTTTTTAAAACGAAATTTGAAACCAATTTATGTTATACATTGTGCTTTTTTAGGTACCCAATCATTTTGATTTTCCAAGCAATTTCCACCCATTTTTTCTCAGTGCCCTAAAGTGGACGTAGACTCCAGCTGAGATCTGAATTGGAGCTGCAGTCGGGAGTTAAGAGCTAAGAATCGTTGGCGGTGCAGAAAGGACACGTCCTGGGCTCAGCTGGGATAGCGATTCTTTCACATCACGTGCAGGTTAAGCAGACTGGGGCGGGGCTTTCGTGGGTTAAGAGGGGGCGTGGCCATAAAACGTGGCCAAGACTGCCGCCGAACAAAAGGAAAAATTCCTTACCGTTCTTAGACGTCCTGTTTTTTTTTTCGCCCCCCGTATCAATGCGATTTATGCAGGAATTCTAAAACCTCCAACATTCCCCTCCCCTGGAACTCTCGTACATGCATAAGTCGCTGCAGCAAAATGTGGCGATAAAAACGAGAAGAAACCAGGCCAAAAAAATACAACAAAAATATGAAAAAAATCACACAAGAAATATAAAAAAAAATTGAATGGAAAATACCCTAGGTTGACTTTTCAATTCGTGACAGAAGTCAATTTATGGAAACTGATTAAATGCTACTAAGTTGGTAATACAATTTTGAGTCATTAATATGTACATTGTTCAAATCCTATAAATTAAAAAAATTTGTTATGATAAAAAAATGGTTACCAATACTAAAACTTATAGATTGCTACCCTTATATACTTAAAATTAGTTAAATATTTTCGAGCACTCTTTGAAAGGGTATAAGAAAAAGCTTTAAGAATGTAGATGGATAAAATCACCCAAGAAAATGCAAAATAAATTGGCAGCTACCTTTGGCATGCCCAGGCTTTTCCCCAACCCATTTTCCCCATTTTTTTTCGCTTTTCCGCCGCTTTGCTGTTGCATATTTGAATGCCGCAGGGCAGCAAAAAAAAAAAAGAATCCCGAAGAAAGAGAAAAATCTGCGACAATTTTGTCTCATTGTCGCTTGTCTCTGGCTGAGCCACAAAAATTCTTGGCAACATTTTGGGCCCTGTTTCTATTTTCTTGGCTTCTCGTTGTACTTCTACTTCTTATTTTACTACAAACAAAAATTCCTGTCAATTGCCGGGGAGCCATTAATCAAAGAGGCGTGATTAAAGGAAAGAAAATTTCTGGAATCGCAGCTCGAAGAAGGCATACAAAAATGTGTGCCTGGCTGTATTCAAATTGGCAGAAAACAATTTTGAATAATTATGACAGTTTGAAAAGTTTTCAACTCCTGTTGACCTAGCGCAAGTCAATTAATCACTTAATTTGAATTCAATAAGCCACACAGAAGTGTTGAAGTAAATAATAAAGCTCTAGGCAATACAAAAACAGCGAGAAAGGTCAATAAAGAAATATAAATGAAAGTAATGAACTCATAAATATATTAAATACTATGTGGCTTTAAATTGTAACAAAAACTAAAAAAGATCTGCAATTTGAAATAGGTATATTTCAGAAATTGTAAAAATATTTAAATTAAAGTGTTGAAGTAAATAATAAAGCTCTAGGCAATACAAAAACAGTGAGAAAGGCCAAGAAAGAAATATAAATGAAAGTAATGACCTCATAAATATATTAAATACTATGTGGTTCTAAATTGTAATAAAAACTAAAAGAGATCTGTTATTTGACATCTGAAAATTGAATTAAAGTGCTAAAATGGTATTTCGGATACTACAGGGGCCATTCATAAACTAAATGAAACTGCATATTATTAAGCTTCTTAACTCGATAAATAAGCCTCCGGATGATTGACATAATAAATTACTAAAATTCTATTTTATTTGCGTAATTTGGATTTATATTTGGCGGTTAATGGAATTATTTAAAGCCTTAGGGTTCTGTTTATTCTCCATTCGACTGTTGGCAAATTAAAAGGAGGGGAAAATTTGCTATAAATTATTTATGGCCAGAGGAAATGCTGCTGTATAAAATGGCCGACAAGGTCAAGCGCATAGACCTACACCCTTTATTTATTTATTTATTTCTTTTTTTTTTTGGCCACCAATTTGGCAATCAATTTTGACATGGATTTCGATTTTTGTTTGGTTTGTCGTTCGCTTTCGGTAGCCGCCGATTATAGTCAATTGCCACGCCCACTTAATTAAATGGCCCCGTCGACTAATAGGCATTTGCCAATTGGAATCGGTTAAGTGTCTGGCTGGAGGGTGTTTTGAGGGTTAAGTTGGACCTTAACTGGGTGGCGACCTGGCCTGATTGAGGGCTGGAGCCCGAACTCGAGCTCGATTTCAATGCATTTGTCAGCAGATAAGCCGCTTAGCCTACCTCAACATTTCGGCGGGCACAGTCAAGGCCAGCGCATTAGTGCCACTCGACAGCCTCAGGAAATAATTTCTGATAAAATCTCGGTCAAATTGTTATCCCTGCATAGATCTCTTCTTGTTTTCTGTCCTTTCATTTAAAGGAAATAAGTTTTCTAGACTACTTTTTCAATTTTGTTTAATTAAATCTAACGCTGTAGGATGTCCTTCCGTTTTCTTAATTCGGTTAGTAAGAAAATTGAAAAAAAATATTATTTACTTTTTATAATTTTTATTGACTTAGCAAACCGAAGTTCTATACCCTTTCCGATTTTCAGAAAACTAAAAACTAATTACAGAAATTGAAAGATAATGTTATATATATATATGTTTACCGAATACGAAATATAAGGCAAGGGTATACAAATTGTACCATCCTTTAAAAATAAATATACGATACCATAAAAAGTTTTTTTTTTTGTAATTCCCCTTTATTTTTAGCGGGTTTTCCTTTCTCCGTTCCTCAGGTGCTACTGTAGGATTTTCCTAGTCAATACCTCGACTGCCTCGGCGCTTTTCCTTCCACTTCCGTCCCGCTTTTCCCATTTCCGACTTCTCTTTCCCTCTTTTACTGGGCTTTGTTCTCCACAGCCGCTTTTCCTACTACTTCTTGTTATTATTTGCGGTTTGCTGGGCAAAACTTTCTGCCATCTCTTTCCCTCGGCTTATACCTGTCTCGTTTCGTTTCACCTGTAATTTTTGCAACTTTCAATTAGGAAGGCATTAAGCCAGAAAGTGCTTCATTGGGAAAAGAAAATGGAAATGGAAAAGGGGTTTTCCATGGCCAAATAAAAAGCTGTCGCAACGAAAAAAAAAATGTATAAACGTATAGAAGAAGGCAGGAAAAAAATTCAAACAGCTAAAAATTTTCTACTCAAAATGAATTTGACTAAAGATGGCAAAAAAAGAAAACGAGGGGCCTGTGGTTTTTATATATATATCTATATATTCTTTCCCTAGTTGTTATATTTCGCCAGTTTTTTTTGCGTGCTTCGCTTTTTTTTGCGGTGGGCGTGGCTTGTTTTTAATTAAAAATGAATTCACCTCTTGCCGCATCTGTCTTCGAAACAAACTACAAAAAATTATTTAGAGGGGTGAAATAAATTGGAAAATAGATGGAAACTTGCGGAAAAAGTGAATAAATTAATGGAGGAGAATGGAATTTTTTTCCACAGATTTTTGCATCCTTTCAGTAGTTTATTATTATTTTTATTGAAATATACCTACATTCAGGAAAAGTTTGTAACCGACTAAAATATGTGTACTAAAAGAAGGGGGATATTGGTTTAGTAATGTATGTCATTATATTTTAAAATGATTAAATTGATAAACCGAATTGTAAAGAGTTGGAATTTGATTAAATAAACAGGAATTTCCTTGAGTTTATTTATTTTCTGTACACTATTCCCTCCTCTGTAAAAATAACTTAATTACTAAAGTACACTCACTTATCAAGTTTACACAGCCCATTGAATGTTCTCGAAATCTCTGTTTGCCAACTCACCTGAAAAAAGAGAAAAATTCAGGTGAACAGGTTGAAAAGCAATGTTTATAACGATTTTGACAGCATTATTTTTCTTTAGCTTATGTCAATTTTATATTTCGTATTTGTTTTTATATTTTTTGTTTTTGTGCCATTGTATCAAACCGTTTTATTTGCTCAACAGAAAACAGCCGAAAATAAAATAAAGAACGGCCAAGCAACAACATCAAAGCAATTGACAAGTTCCAATTACAAAAACAAAATTGATTTAATTTGCATTGCTCGCCAATTGCAGATACACAAAATGGACAAAAGAACATTTTTCCGCAAAACTAAACTATAAAATGCACAAAAACAGAAAGATATATATATAAATAAACACAAGAGAAATACTCGGCGAAAATAGTGTGTGGATGAAGAGGGGCACAAAATTGAGTAAATAAAGTTGACAAAAAAAGTGTGTGTATAAAGGTTTTTGGTTTTGGCAAAAGAAGTGCAAATGTTAGTGGCTGATTTTTCGCATAGCCCAATTATCCAATATTCTGGCTCGACGAGTGGATTTCCAGGGGCGTCGGAAAGGGGGCGGCGGTGGGCGTGTCGAGTCTGATTTGACCTCGATGTGTGCGGGCAAAGTTAGCGGCAATAAGCGAAAAACTGATTACACTGCCAGCGGCAGTAAACGCAATTGAAATTGATAGAGGCCCCCGGCCATGGGTGTAGTTGAGGGGGGTGTTTATGCACGTATATCTTTGGCAGGCGGAATGGCAGACGAGGCCACGAAATTCTGGAAACTGTTCAATTGCTAGTCATATATTTTCCCTGTCTACTGGGTATTTAAATGTACGATAACAGCCAACAAGTATACTAAATGTATAAGCCATTGAATCCCCAAGGATGTTATTTAGTCCTAGCCTCGTAAATAAGTATATCGAATAAACAAATTTGTTTGGTTTTGTAATTATAAATCAATATATATATCGGTACCATATCGATGACATTATCGATATCAATTCGAATTGATTGTTTAGGTTATTAAATAACATAATACACTCTTGATTTTTAAAATTGTATTGGTTACCTATTATTTTAAATTACAATATTAAATATTTTCTCACAAATGCGATATATCGCAACTTATCGATTATTTAGATAACACTTATCATCAACTATTACGCTCGATGTGATTAATTATACCCGTTACTCGTAGAGTAAAAGGGTATACTAGATTCGTCGGAAAGTATGTAACAGGCAGAAGGAAGCGTTTCCGACCCCATAAAGTATATATATTCTTGATCAGGATCACTAGCCGAGTCGATCTAGCCATGTCCGTCTGTCCGTCTGTCCGTCTGTCCGTCTGTCCGTCTGTCCGTCTGTCCGTCTGTCCGTCTGTCCGGATGAACGCTGAGATCTTGGAAACTATGAGAGCTAGGCTATTGAGATTTGGCGAGCAGATTCCTGAGCTTCTTACGCAGCGCAAGTTTGTTTCAGTAGAGTGCCACGCCCACTCTAACGCCCACAAACCGCCCAAAACTGTGGCTTCTACAGTTTTGGTGCTAGAGTAAAAATTTAAACTGAAATGAATTGTTCTCATCAATACCTATCGATTGACCCAAAAAAAAGTTTGCCACGTCCACTTTAACGCCCACAAACCGCCTACAAACTTCAAAAAATCGTAAATATGAACGCGGATATCTCGGAAACTATCAAAGATAGAGTATTGGGATTTCAGATTTAGATTCCGTAGCCTTGTACGCAGCGCAAGTTTGTTATGCGAATATGCCACGCCCACTCTAACGCCCACAAACCGCCCAAGCCTGTGGCGCCCACAATTTTTATGCTAGATTAAAAATTTTAACTGAAATGTATTGGTCTCGTCAATGCCTATCGATTGATCCAAAAAAAAATTTGCCACGCCTACCCTAACGCCCACAATGCTTAAATCTGTCTTCCGCCGGTAGGTGGCGCATTTAAATCTCGCTTTGCTGCTTGCATATCTCCATTTCCCTTTGGTCCCTTTAGCTGAGTAACGGGTATCTGATAGTCGAGGTACTCGACTATAGCGTTCTTCCTTGTTTTTGATTATAATTCAGAAATATTGTTGTAATGAATATATATACCATTTTTTCAATAAGTAAGTATCACCGAAATCATAAGTCAGAATAAATGCGATACATGTCAGCTAATCGATTATTTGGTTGACATTGACCATCAATTATTACGCTTATTGGTATCCGAATACTCTTTAATTAGGGCGTATGTAGCAATCGCATTTGTTAAGCTCGATCTGTGATTTAAAAGGACATTTAGGACATTGTGCCTTAATTGCCCCATGACTCATACACACACACACACACACTTTCACTAATGCCCAACACATTAACAACTCACCAACGCACACATGTGCGATATTTGTGTATAGATGAGCTGTGAATTATTACACGACACCGGGCGCATCTAATTAATAACAAAATTTTAATCGCCCAACAATAGCCGGGCATAAGCTGCCACACCCCCTTTTCCACAGCCCCCCTTTGGCATCACCCTCCCCCCCCCAAAAAAAAAAAACCCCACTCGTAATATCGCTGATTATTATTGTTATTGTTATTAGCGCTTGGAAATTTATGTGCAAAAATTTATTTGCTGCGTCGGCACTCAAATTGAGCATAATTTTTCATTTAAGTGGAAATTAATATTTTTACGCCCTAATGCCAAGGGCCACGCCTCCTGTATATATTTTTATAAATATATATATATGCTATCGTGCTGTATTTTCCCTCCTCTTGCTAATTATGTCACGTCGTTTCGAAGGACGAAGAAGGAAAAACCAATATTCCTTGAAAGGGAAAAACGCGAAAGGAAACGATTTTGATAAATATATTAATGGGCCAAGCAAATGGCTGTTTCTCGCCCCCTTTCTCTTCTTCTTTCGTTATGAAATATTAATTTTGATAGATACACGTATACTTATATATTTCAGAGGAGTCATTAAGGGAAATGGCAAAATTTGTAGCACACTTTTCGGGGCTGATTAGAGAATATTGAAAGGGAAATTGAAAGGGAATTCGTTGTTGGTCAGGTAAATGAATTTAAGACAGCTCTGCAATTTGCTTAAAGATATTTTTACAATATTTTGGTAAAATGTGACCATGAATATACTTAAAGAAAGTAGACCACTGATGATTGTTTGTTTCTTTTCTAGTAAAAGTTGGCTTTAACTGAACAGATGATTTTTTTCCGCCTTAGGATCTCGAATGTTAGCCAGCATATGGTTGTTCCTGCCACGCCTCCGTCGTATCTCCTGATTTTACCGCCCCCCCAGCCAACCTCCATGACGATTTTCCCCAAAGCACATTGCTCATTGCCAGGGAGAGGCATAAATTTTCGTAAAAGAGAGGCTTTATGGCCATCCTCCTGCCATTCCACCAACAATGTTGCTCTATTTGTCAGCTCGTGAAACAATCATAACACCACCCTCCCCCCTTCTGGGAACCCCCCTTTGCCAGCGCCTCTGTTCTTGGATTGCAATGTTTTTTGGCTTTGCATGTAGCAAGCGATCTCCCTTTTCGTCCTTTGGAGCCTGGCTGCCGCCCAGTTGCATACATTTGTCATGCTATTTGGCCAGAACTTCGTTACACTGCTAGAAATATCAATAGATCACCATTTTTCCATCGTGATACTTTGGAAAATTCAAAATTTTTACAACAAAATGTAATTTTCTAACTTCCCATTATTTTTATAATATTGTAATATGTTAATGAATTTTTTTGTGCTATATAAACAAAAATGATCTGTAAAAATGGCAAACAGTGCAGTGCTCGGTGTTCAGTGCACCACCACAGTGCCCCCCCTTAAGCCACACCCCTGGTTGTGTGAAAAATTCATTGAATCATATGACAAGACAGCAAACGCATTGCCTTTCTTGTGGGCCAAAATAGTGGGTAAGGGGATTGGTAAGGGAATGGTAATGATAACCAGGCCTAAAACAGATACCAGGGCAAACATTTCGGCTTACCAGACCGGCCACGCCCCCCTCGCCACCTCCCATGTCCTTGTTGTGTGCATTATTTTGGGAAGGGGTGCCATTGCGTACATATTGCGTATACGCAATGGACTGTGGGCAGTGAACTGGGTGGTGGGAAAATTTTGTGGGAAAATGGCTAAAAATCATGGAGAATGTAGAATTAACGATGCCCGAGCCACGACTTTAAGCATCCTTATCAGTTGCAGCTGGAAATGCGACCAGAGACAAGTAGTCACAAGCAAATACATTTAGTAAGGTGGGTCGGAAAAAAGGGGTGGACCAGGCGGATAGGAAAATTCGAGGGGGTGGGGGGTGGTGAAAATATAGAAAGGGGTCGGGCGGAGATAGTTTTGAATTTCATGAGTCCTGTGGGAGGCGAAGGCGATGCACTAATGGCTTCAGTCGGCTCTATTTTCGCAAAACTCAATTATTAATGAGCGTGCAGATATGTGGGGGCAAAGGAGTATTTTCCGTTTTCCACAAGGAAAATCAATGGGAAATTAGAAAAGCAAGCCAGCCGAATTGCGCCATTTCTGAACATTTATGTGTTGGGAAAATTAAAACAAAAAAAAATTAAAACCATAAACGTGCAATAAAGTCTGAAATGGAATGGCAAGAAAAATAAATATAAGCTGTTTTACTAAATATACTACCTGGCTTTTTTGTAAGTTAAACAAAAAAAGGTGATTTATCTAAAAAAAAAATACATTTCGTAACTTTGTGGCGACCTTGCAAGTGGCTTAAATTTGAATAATCTACAAAATGCCACTATAGCAGCTCCCACACATGTCAAAATCAAAAGTATCGGCTTGGCGTATTTGACTTTTCCAGCTTGGCAGCTTTTGAAGTGGAATCAACCGCAGACAAAGACGCCCACACACAGATACACACACACACAAGTAATCTTTTGATTAGCCAAGTTAAGACGAGGGCCGCAATGTGAAAAACCAGGGCGATGGAAACTACGGCAACTACAGAGGGGAAAATGGAATGCGGAAAAACATCAAACGACGTGCCAGTGGCACCTGCAACATTTTCAAGAACTTATCTTTCTTGAAGTCTTTAAAATGGCTGAAACTGTATGAAGTTGTCTTAAGAAAAATATAACCAAAGTGGCCAGAACAGAAGATACTGTGTTGTTTCATGTAGGTCACATACGAGTAAATAGATAAACACTAAAAACTAACTTCAACATATTATTGGTTCTTAAAAAAACAATTTACATATTACAAAAAATGTTCCAAAAATCTGTCAACTTAATTTTTAAATGAAAACATAAACTTATTTTTAGACAAACTCCTTGTCTTTCCTCTTCAGCAATTGAAGCCACAGCCACTTCAAAATCCAGCAAGCGCAAAATATTTGCGCACGCATTTTAATATATTTTTTTGAATGCCAGCAGCAACATCTACGGTGGCAACAGCAACATGTACAACAGCAACATGCACGGCAGCAACTAAGAAGTCGGGCTCGGGCGTCAATAATACGCACTTTGTTTCCACATCCCGACTTGCCACCCACATTACTTTCTAGGAGGACAAGCCAAATAAAAATAAAGCCAGCAATAAAGACACTGTTAAAAAAGTAGGTCGCTTAAAAGATTCTCAAAATATTATTTCAAACTTGTGTAGCAACTAATATTTTTTACATACAGTAGGTATACAAAAATATAATTTTATTTTCATATTATATTTAAGTTTTAAGTTCCCATGCATTTTTTTTACTCGTAAATTGTATTGGTCTTTCAACAGCCACTAGAATAGATTAACCTCTAGAATAAATAGCATATTAAATTCCTTCGATACTTACAAAATTAAACATATTACGCCCAATTTTCTCTAATTTGTTTCAGTGCAGAGCAAAAAATCAGCATTTCGCGTCATGGTACGCTGATAAAAATGACAATTGATGGGCGTACGTGGGCTCATTGGGGCATGGGCAATTGCTGAGTTATGTTTTATGACAAATGGCATGCTGGGGCGAAGTCCGGAGGGGGTGGTCCCCCGAAACACGCCCACCAATTGCCACAGTTTCGGAGATTTGGTTCCAGAAACGTAACGATACCAGGGAGACAGCAAAATTAAACTTAAAGGTGAACGCAAGGCGAACTTAAAGATGCCCCAGAATTTCGAGTAAATTAATTGCAAATAAAATTGTATTTAAAAGATATTGCATACAATTCTAGTCTTGGAGGCATTTTGTCCTTAAATATTTTTGTAAGCATCATCAGAATATTCCATCCACTCATTTTATATATTCTTGTCGATGGCTTGTGTACTTTGTACAAAATGTTTTGTTCGCCTAATTCTGAATCCTGGTCAAGAGGATATTCGCCCAATCAGCATTTTTCGCCTTGTGAAAACATTTCTTCTCCCGCCCAATTTTCTTTATATTTTTTTCATGTTGGTTTTTAGCTTTTCCGATTGCCTCAAATTTTTGATTTGCTTACGTTTTTATTTGCCAATGTTTCTGTTGTCTTTTTCGCGCATTTTGTATTCCGCTTGTCATTCATATTCGAGAGTTTCCTTTTTGCCGCTTGTTGTTGTCACTTTTGCTGCGGTAAGCGATACGTGTCCTGCTTAACTAATCAGATATAAACATCTATATATAAAGCATTCACATTCGCATCCGCAAACCCAGGGGACAAAGCCGAAAAAAGGAAGAGCCCCGTGAAATGGAATAAAATGAAATGAATTTCAGTTACAGTGCACGGTTAAAAACACTTAATTCCATTATCATACATTATCTTAAATATTTTTTAGGCTTAGGTTTAAATTAAAAGTTAAGAAAAATCTACAAATTTAAGATCACCTAAATAGTAACTTAATATAAAATAAGAAATTATTATATTATTATAAATATTATAAATATATTATGGGATTCCGATCAAATTAAAAACATTCTTAGTTAAAAGGTTATACAATTTAATTGTATGAAGTCCCTTTTTACAAGAGTTTATTGATTACTTTTCAATAAATATATAAATTAATTAGGGTATTCCGATCACATTAAAAACATTGATAATTTATAAAAATCCTCAAGAAGATTGTTATTTATTTTTCTTATTCCTATTAAGACCTATTTTTCCCAGTGCATTCGGCGGCGGTGCATCTATGCCCAATTGTGCGGATTGTCAATCGCATGCAATTTAAATAAATTGAGTGTTTTATTGGGTTTTCAATTTGATGCCCACCGCACAGAATTTCTCCGCATTTCCCCATTGTTCCTATTAATCATCGTCGATTGTGCGGCGGCGGTTTTTCAACGATTGCCAAATCCCAATAAACTGAAGTTAGAATATTTTTCGGTGCGCGAAAATAATCAGCATGCCATTTACACGTTATGGCGTGCTCGCAATTAATATCCGCCCATTAAAATCAATATTTTTTTTGGCAATTCCTAAATTTGCTAAATATTACTGGGAATGCAATTAGGGAAAGGTGTTGAGGGATTGCTAATCGATTCAATTGTGGCCAAATAAAATCCGAACGCGAATCAATGAATTTCCAACGGTAATGAAAGTGATGTAACTATTTTAGCTTTCACTGGCTTTCAGGTTTATTTATTGTCTTGATCGAACAGATTTATGTATTTAATCTTTTACATATTGTTTTAAATATTTAAACAATAATGTAATGGTACATACAAATTAAACTACCATTACTACCACTCAAAGCAACTACTTGAAATTCTTTTAACTTCAACATACTAACCAAATATGTCATACAAATAGTTTTATCAGAATTACCTGCATGTTATTTCCTTTTTTCATCCAAATAAAAGTTAATTTCCTCAAAATGCAACCTGTTTGTACAGCTAAAATCCGTTTTTTGCCACTCCCCCTCATTATCATTAGTTGCCTTTTTTGCTACCATTTTTGTTTGTTGTTGCCATTATTTTGTGGCAGTGAAATGTGTTCAACATATAAATATACAAATTCATTAAAACGAAACAGCAGAGCGAATTAAATGAAAGAGATAGCTTTTTGGACAGCGAGTGTTGACACAGTGCGACTGTAAAAATTGCATTTGTATTTAATTTGGCACAAAAAAAAGTGTGCTCGCATTTTTTTTTGTTGCATATAATACGGAGTAAATAAATGTTTTCGCAAATTTGTTAGTGCGGGCTGCCTTAATATTTTACACGAGTCCAGACGGCCATAAAAAGTTCGTAGTATCATTATAAATTTTTAACAATTGTGACAATTGTTGTTGCCAGGACAGCGCACACACCATTGTGTCCTGCATCCTGTTTCACGCCCCTACACAGCTGCAATTTTCACACGCTTGTTTGGGTTTAACAAAAGCAGCGGTGCCACAAAAAAAATAAAAATAATAATAATAATCATCATTGCCACAGCCAAGGCAGGAAAAAATACATTTTAAATCTGTTTATCACCAGAATTTAAGTTAACATTTGCTGAGCACACTGGTAAATTAGTAAAGCTCATTATGAAAGAGAAGTTCTTTTAAAAGTGAAAAGGATGTGGGCAAATAAAAAGGATATCCAATTCAAATGTAAGAAAATATCACGAATTAAGAGGGAAAACTTCACATTTTGGCTGCATAATTTTCATGTGCCAAGTGTTTTTCCATCTTCGATTTTGCTAACCACACACGATGACCCAATGAACTTTTATTTTTCCTTTCGAATGGGAACCCTTGCCAAATGTATACACATCTTTTTACATATTTCCCTGCGAGCTGGGTAAAAATAAATAAAATTCGAGTTATAAACAAAGGCAAAAGTAAAAGGGGAAAACGAACGAAGGAATACGAATGCAAAGAATTGATGCAGAATTCGAATAATTTTATGGCATATTTAAGTGTCTGCATAATTTGCTCTCGAAAAGCCATGCTACCCATCTCTGTCCTCGCCTGCCTAGCCATCTCTTTCTAGAGATGAGCACGTGATGAGATTACGAAATGCCAATCGCATGTGAATCGACCACATTTTCATGAATATCTGAGGCATTTTTTGGCTGGAGCTCCCAGTTTCTATCCATGTCGTTAAAATGAGCTTCGATCCCTTACTCCGTTATCGTAGTCCTTTATTTTTCGCTCGACTTCAGAGTTGCATTTCTGTTAACTCAATCCTGAATAATACCCAAGAGACAGTGTGACCATATGATTGTAGCATTCAGGCATTTGTGACTTAGGTAGGATTATTTAGGGTTTTTTTTTTTAAATTTGATACTTTAAATTTGATTCATATTGTCTGTTTCTAAAGATTTTAAACTATTTCTTTTTTTAATTTTGTAATTAAATTTAAAGGACCTATAATTATTTTTGACCATCTCTACTTTTGCGGTCGGTTTTACTGTGCAGTTTGAAAGCCCCCGTTCGCTTTTCCACCTCTCATTTCCCATTTCGTTTTTCCGTTTCTATGCCTGTGGGTTTTTCTCTGCATGAGTAGGTGTGTGTGTGTGTGTGTGTGTGTGTGTGTGTGTGTGTGTCGGTGTGCACATGACATGAAGCACAAAAGGTTCAACTGACTGTAAAACGCTTAAATTGATTTAAATGCAAAGTCGACCCGAGAGTCCGAGTTTGAGTCCGAAATGAAAGAATGAGCGAATGAATGAATGAGTGGAGTAAGTGATTGGATAGTCAACGGGTTGCCCCCCAAACTATTTTTCATTTTCCTGACCATTTTCCAGCTTTTGACTGGCCCTCGAGGCTATTTTCGTTTTCGCCCCTTAACTTTCTTTAATCAAAAGTGCCAAAGAAGCGCCAAAACGTGGGACCCCTAATTTTTGCCCAGTGTATGTGCAGTTGGGGGCGAAATATTAGTATTCATTTATTGCAGCATATATTCTTGGCTTTAAATGTGCATAAAAACAAAACCTATGGAGTTCCTTTTAAGAACCTAAGTTCTCAAATATCTCCCTAGGAAAACCCCACATATTATACATAAAACAGCAGTGTTTTTTCTAATGAAAATTCTATTTATTAGATACCATAATTTTGAGCATAACTGTATGTGTGCAAAACTTTGGCCGCACAACATGGCGAAAAAAATGAAAATAAGCAAAATAAAGAGGGGGAAAAGTTTGTTGGCTCTGCGTGAAGCTCAATGAGCTCAAAAATCTCTTTTTAATACTTGGGCATAACTAAATTAACAAGGCATAAGTACAAACTGAGCTGGTTCGTGTGAGTGTGTGTGTGAGTATCTGTGTGTTTGTCTGCGCCTGAAGTTTGGCTTCATTTAACAATTTTAGACAAATTAAATTTCGGGCAGCCTGCAAGCCAAAGCAATTTCCCAGCTACAAATGAGCAAGAATTTTCCGGGAGAGGGAGGCATTTTCCAGCCGGTGTTTGCCCGGCACACAAACATATGCATAAGTCAGCCATGTGCTGGGCCTTAAAAATTTGACTTAAAAGCTTAGTGGGATATAGTAGAAAAACAAAGGAAGTGGTTTTATGTCGAGTTTAAAACTCCAAAAGTTGTATATTTATTTAAATATTTATTTTTTCTACAGGACAATGATTTTTTCAATTTTAAAATTTTTTGCTGTATAATGCTTACATTATATTTTAATTTAATTATGTATGCAAAACTGTTAAATATTTATTTAATAAATAGTGTCCTTCTATGAGGTTTTTATTTGGTCATATTTATTTTTTTTGTCTTACCATTTACGTTTTATTTTGTTATATTTACTTATCGTATTTTTATATTTTTATGTTTTCTTGATTGCGGCTTTAGTGATGTCCTTTTTTAATATTTTATTTAGTCATATATATTTTTAGCCATATATTCTCTATATACATAGACATTCAAAATCAAACTGTGTTTTTTGTTTTGATGCTTGTAATTGAAGAGTCTATTCTAACCGCGATTTCCAGCACGCGCGTACTACCTTTATTTTTAGTTATTTTTGGCCCAAACTAAAACAAAATGCGTTGCGCAATAAGATGGACAGGAACACGGCCAGGATGTCGGCAAATAAACGCTTGTAGGTTGTATAAAATTGTATATGCAAATGAAGGCAAACAGCAGAAACAGACAGGCGGCGGCAGAAAAAGTAAAAAATAAATATAATTTTTTTGTTTCCCATTTTGTTTGCCCCTAATGTGGAGGTGAAATGGACAAGGGCAGGAATCCCGGCTTCCTGGACGGTGTCACTCGGTTTAAGGCTGCCAGGACCCTTCAGGGATAACGAAGGATGAGTGCCGGCCTTTTATTCCTGCCTTTATTTTTTTTTTTTTTGTGTGCCCAAATGTATATATGTACATATTTTTTGTCCCTTGCTTTGTATTCCGTGACTCCTCCTCGTGACTGAGCCTATGAATTGAATTATTAAGCATGCTCTCTGGCTGCCAGGTCATTCAAATGCAGAAAGCGCCGGCAGCCAGCGTCGCGATTTTCTGCTCAAATGGAGGCACAAACTTCAGACAAAAAACAAAAAGAAACCGAACACAATAAAGCAGAAAGAAAACCCTGCCGGAAAAAGCCAGCGAAACATTTTCAGGACGGCAAAGTGAAATGAAAATGCTACCCGGCAAATAAATGAAAATTAACCAAAGTGAGACGGACTCAACTCAATCGCAGCTCAATTTAAGTCCCTTTTTGGCCAGGCAACCTGCTTTTTTAATAATAAAGCAAAGTAAGTATTATGTAATATTTTAGGGGCTTAAAAATGCATTAAATAATGTTACGATAAAGAGATAGTTCTGAAAATGCTTTTAAAAGTGGTTAAAATGTGGTTAAAGGAATGAAAAAATGCAGTTAATAAGGTGAAATGATTTCAATGAAATTCCATTTTCCATTATTCAATAAATATCGATTGAGGGCAAAAATGTTAAGAGAAGGGGAAACTGCAGTTTTCTTCACTTTAAAAACTCCAGAGATGACCGAAAACTTTGCCCTTTGTTCAACTTGGACTGCATAGGCGTAGTAAAAAAAACACAAGAAAAATGCTACCTAAATGTATACATAAAATAGAAATCATAAAAAAAATTACAAACAAGGACAGAAACTTTTCTAATCTAAAAAAGCACAAAGGCAAACAACAGGCGTCGGTGGGTGGTGGGCGTGGTCAGGGGGCGTGGTGGGCGTTTGGGCCATTGTGGAGTGTAGGCCAAGTGCAAAATAAAATTATGGTATTAAATTTTCATGTCAATTACAAACGGCGACAGCCAGCAACAGCTAAAAAAGAGAAAGAGAGGGTGGCGGAGTGGGTCGGAAAAGCCAAGAATCTGGCCATAATAAATGACCCCCCTCCCCCGGCGGGGAAAATTCCACACCCCTGGAAAGCCACCCAATGAAAAGCAGGTGTCAAAAGCAAGTGGCGCACTTGCAATTACAACAAAAAGCAGCAGGAGCCGCAAAAAGGCACGCAAAAATTTAAATGAAAACCCAAGAAAATGCACAAATTATGGCACACTTTTTGGGGCAGGGGAAAAGACCAGGAACTAAACCCATAATTTCCCAGTTTGGCACGAACTAGATTTCTAGAAATTTAATATAAAGTCACCTTCTTTTCAGAACAACTACTGTATTTTGACAATTATTTGGAAGTTTAATGTATTTCAAATTAAGCTTTTGGATTTATCCAGACAGAGGGATTGGCGTTTTAGTCTGCTAAGTAAGTGTACAATTTATCCCATGTAAATAAGCTAATCTAAATATTTAACATATTTTTCTATGTATATATATTTGAGATTATTTTCAAAATAGATTTATCATAATTCTTTGCGTGAGTGTTAGCTGATTAAATGAAAATAAATGTTGAGTAAATAATTGTTGCGCTTTTAGCTTTTTCATCATCAACATCGAAATGGATTGCCACCCTTTTAGATTTACATTTTAAATGGCGATTCCCATTTTTATTCCAATCGTAGAAAAAGTTTTTGTGCTAGTTTCTTGTTTATATATTTACTATTTATATAAATATTTAGGCACCTATGTATGTGAGTAGTATTTCGCCAAGAGCTTCTTCCCGCTTTCCAAAGTAGGTAAAAAACTTTTCCGTTTCCTCTTCTCCATTTGGCCACCTACTTTTGGCCAAAACCAAGAGCTTCCAGCATTTTTTCGCATTGCCGTTTATTTCCCTTTTATTTTGTTGGCCAATTTCCGGTAATTCAGTTTTATGCAGCAAACTTTTCTATTTTTTCCCGCTTCGCTTTTCGCATCGCATTTATAAATAAATATGTTTTTTTTTTTTGGAGGTGGGTGGGTGGTACGGTGGTTGGGCTAGGGTGTTTTTTTCTGTTACCCAAGGTCATTGAGATGTGTAAACTTTTGCCCATTTGCAGTTGGGCGAAGCAACAAATGATGATGAACATTTTTATGGGGCAGCACAGTGCGTTTCACGTCGTTAAATCACTGGCTGGGGATCAGAGTTGAGAAGTCTGTAAAGTTGTGTGCATTTTTACGGATTCCATTTGCCACGGCGAATGTTCGCTGGATTTATTATTCTACTTTTGAGTTTTATTCATGCTTTATATCGATTATTAAAGTTTATTTTCCTGTAAAAATAGCTAATTTCACCAATTTTAAAATAAATGCATATATATAGTATGGTATACCTATTTGAAACTGTGACAACATATTATTAAAATAAAAAAAAATATATATATTTAAGGTACAATTATAGGTATTCATAATTCTAATACAATTTTTTATTAGACCAACAAATATGAACTGCACTGTACACCTAATTTCTCCACCCACTTTAAATTGACTTAGATAATTTTCACTTTCACAGCATCACACTGCCACGCCCACAAGCCGCCCCGCCCCCCCATACCTTGGCATACTCTTAATTTGATTAGAAAAGTTTCGACTTAAAAAAAATCGGACATTTTATGACTTAAAGAACGCTGGAAAAAATTTGAAACACCAAAAAAACGAAGAAGAGAGAAATATTTTTGGTCTGGTTTGTTGAGGTTTTCCGCCCACACTTTCCCGAATTTTCCGCCCCCTTTTCTTTTTGTTCTCGCTATTACCCGTTCTTCCTCGTCAGTTGCTTTGTTGTGGTCTCCACTTGAAAAATTTGATTGGCAAACAAGATTTTTTTTGTTGCTGTTGGTTTTTGTCATTTTTGGCTAAAAGTTAATTGAGTGGGAAACTCAGAGGGGGTTTTCCACAGACTCTCAAGTGAATCGCTCGGAAACTACAATTAAATTGTAGGAGAATTTAAGCCAAATCAAATCCCCATCTATCAGGGGTGAAGCCACAAAGTGGAACTGAAACCCACGGGGTCTTACTTTTTTTCGGTTTTTTATCTTGACCTTGGTCGACTGGAATGCAATCTCAGTGCAAAATAGCTTTAATTTTATGCTATACAAATTATAAAAAATATAACTTATTAAATAATAGATGTTATATGATTGTTTGTTGCATACAAGTGGCATTCCAATAAAATTTAAATACAACATTTCGCCGATGCTCATGATCTACCTATATATTGTTTCTCATTATATTTATATATTTTTTTAAGTTTGTCCGTGATTCAAAGTACAAGAAGTAATTATAAGTTTTCTAATTAGTTTATTGCCATCTACATTTATTTTCCAATTGGAAGGGGGCAACAAGCATTCCCAATTGAATAGCTAATAGGACAATAATTTTTTCTAGTAGAAGCCAATTGGAATATATATGCAATCATGTTTAGACGATTTGCATACAACATTTAAGTAATTTTAATATGCTTAAAGATAATTTAACAATCTTATTTAAAATCATTTTTAATACGAATAAATACACGGCTTTTTATTGATTGGCCAAAAATGTGGACTCGCAAGGTCTAATGAAATATTCAAGGAACTAAATACACAGGAATACATATTATATACACATTAAAGTATATATGTGCGAGCACATCAAAATGAATTTGTTCAGTTCGCTGTGGTCTGGCATTTCTGGTCATTCCATTAGCGAAGTCCGGAAGAAGAATACGACCTCTGACCCGTGGCAAAATAAAAAAAGATCGCCCACCCACCTATTTTTTGCCCACATTTATGACGTGGGCGCCTCTCCTAATTGACTTGAAACATTTTACCATGTACGAACGTCTCATAAAAAAAGTTCCAAGTCATTTTGCGTTGATTGATTGATTGATTGATGGATTGGCTGATTGGCCGGGCTAGGATTTCACTTGCACTCGCAAGCAACAGCCCCTTAAATGCAAGATAAACAATAGGAAAAGCTGGGAGGGAAAATGGGGGAAAATAAAGCATAGCATACTTAGCTGCATCAAATATGAAGGAGAAACATTTTTGGGTCTTGAGTAAAAGTCCTCGAGCCGAGCTCAGACCTCTTAACCCTTGCCAAACCCTCTGGGCTTCCTTTTGAGTTTACCTTTCGAACATAAAACCAACTTTGTGAGAGCTTCCTTAAAAATGAAAGGAGTGGAAGGCTTAATGCTAGGATAAAAGATATAAAAATGTTTTTATACAATGTTATATGATATAAAGCATAATAATATAATGAGAAAGTTTTTGATCCATTTGACACTTAGGAAATGTAAAAATATCACATAATAATCAGTTAACATTACATTTTTCAAAATCTTTTATTACTTTCTTTTACTTTTGTTAAAGTACCTTTAAGAAACAACTTTTAGGATAGTTTTCGGTGTAAAAAGTCCGCCAAATTATTTGGGTAACTTAACATGCTACAAAATGAGTTCCTTATGCACAAGTGTAAGTCTTGGCATATCACTTAAGTGCTTTAAAAGCAACTTACCATAAAGGAAAATGTCCAGGAAAAATGTGAAAAGTCGTTCACTGCTGTATTTTCTTTCTTCACGTTTTTTTGCGGTCCTGCGAGGTGTTTCTGTTTTTTTTTTGTTGTTGTGGCCAAGTGGATATCGTGTTTGGCCTTGGAGGCGCTGCCTGGTATCCCCCCCCCAAAAAACGGGTTTATGTCGCCAACTTCAACTTCTATAAATTGCTTTTATTTTTTTTTTAGTTGTATTTCGTTTTTTTTTTGTTGCAGGTGCAACTTGTGTCGGATGCTGAATGAATGGGCTGGATCTTTCTTTCTTTTTTTTTTGCAGACCGGTTGCACAGGAAGTTGGCCAACACACACAAAAAAACACAGGGGCACACACAATAACAAAAAAAAAGTAGTTTATTTTTTGTTATGAAGAGATATTTTTGATGATTTTTCAAAGATTTATTAAAAGATTTTTTATGGCATTTTTTTTAGGATTTTTGTTATGATTTTTGTTCTTGGTTTTTGAATTTTTTTGTGACTTATGTATATTTGAATAATTCTAGGAACAAACACAGATTGCACTTTCAAAAAATTAGCTATAATTCTGCTGCCTTATTGTGGTGTTTTTTTTTTGTGTTATTTAAAATTTTGTTGTTGTTGTTTTTTATTACTGTTGTTGTATTTATGACTGGTTGTTGTTGTGGCGAGCGTGACGCACCCGAATCACACGACTGTCTGCTGACACGGCGGAACACGTACTAAAAACTTGTTATAGGAAAATCGCTCTTGGGCCATCGCTGCTGTGCTGCCTCGGCCGGCGTTGGCAGCGCTGCCGGCGCTAACAGAGGCACACGCGCATGCAAAAACAATGTTACAGCGGGTGAAAGGGGGGGGGGGGAACTGTTCCCGCTCTGGGGCCCCAAGTGAAAAGTGTTCCCCCTGTTTGGAGTTCGCGTGCCATTGCTTTTGGCCTCCTAAAAATAAAAACAGCCGAGCGTTGCTCCCTCTCTTTCGCTCCGCGCTATACCCCTCTCTTTCTGCTCCCCGGCTAGCATCTTGTACTAAATTTAAACGAAGCGAGGCGACGGCAACTTCGTGCCTCAAAAACCAGGTCGTTGTCAGTCGTTCGGTTCGGCAGCCATGTTAAGGATATAACAGTTCTGTTTTTGGTAACAGTTCTGCGCTTTTCACGGGCCCCCCGTATCCGAAGATATCGGGGGGCTTAAGTGATATTATAGCCCGGCATAAATTAGCCATCGGGCCCCGACGCATTAAAATCTTGATTGGTGGCCGGCAGATGCAGCTCCAAAAAAAAAAAAAAAGAAGCGGAAGTGCCACACAAAAGTGACAGCAGCAACAGCATGCCCCACATCGAAATATATATAAATATATGCCATATTTACAGCCGGGTTCAAAATGATAACAATTTGGGTTGCCTCTAAAAAATACACGTTATCTTAGCCAGGAACTTGGGGTTCTCAATAAAAAGTGTTAGCTTTCAAAATACTAATATATCTAAAAATATCCTACTTTTTTTTTTTTAATGTTGAATATAGTTTTTTGGCTTAAAACTAAAATCTGTACATATCTACAAAATTTAGAAATAAATGTAATTATTTTAAATTTAATATTATAATTAATAATTTTAATATTTACTAGTTTTACATAATTTTCGGAATATATGGGCAAAATATTATAATGCATTGTTGTAAAAAAATTCAATTTTTATAAGCTTATACTTTTTACTGATTAAAAAAAATGACATGTATAATTAAATAAATTAAAAAATAATTGAATTAATTTTTATAAATTTAAAAAAGGTTTAATTTAAAAAATAATATTTTATTAAAAATCCTGTAACGGAGGTGCAATACTATTTGCTTGAACTCGGCTGTAAATAGGTGAAGTCATATATCGGAGGAGGCGTCCCCCGTGGGGGAAAAGTGTTATATGGGAAGGCGAACTCTTGACATTGATAAGACAAACTGGCATAAAGAGTCCCACTGCCACTTCCATTTCCACCGGAGAATGGGTCACCCAAATGCTGGGAAAACACAGTGGGAGTCGGAAAATAGTTCTTGACTATCGAATAAATTACTATAGCAAATAATAAACATCACTTAGCTCTCATACTCTACATAAGGCATTGCAGTACTAGTTCATTTAGAAATTGTAAGTTAAGAATTACAAAAGTTCTAAGTTAGGTTAATTGTTTATAAGTTCGGTAATTCATGATTATGATTATGATTATTTAATAATACTCCGGTTTTTGTATAGACATGTTGTTGTTAAAATTATTTAGTAACATACTGATATAATATTGGGTTTTTTTTTTTATTTTTAAAGATTGTTTTCTGTGAGTTACTTGCATCTTTGGCGTCACTGTTTTCACGGCGGTTTCGTGACCAAGCACTTGAAAGCGATTTTCCCCTTTCCCCAGTTTTTCCCATTTCGAAGAACTATTGACAATTCACGCTGCCTCTTATTGTTTCCTGCGATTGGGAATGGGGTTAAAAATTTAAATAAAATGCGCATGCAAAAAAAAGTGTAGGAGAGGAAAGAGGAGGTAATGGGAAGAATACACAACAGATGTTTACAACAAAGGCCAGGCCCATAATTAAAAGCTGGCCCAGAATGCAACTGAGAACTTTCCATACTCCCACCCAAGAACCGGCCCACCAGCCACAATCCACCCACAATCCACTTCTTCAACAGGCCTATAACAATACTTTACTTTCTTATCACTTTAAAGGTCAATATTAAATTGTTTTTTTTTTTAAATTTTCCTTTTTGATGTCAAATAATTGTTTAAATGTAATAACATAAGTTAGTTGTAGGTGTTATTTGTATACTTCTTAGAATAGTATGATTCTCTATTTGTTGTCTTTCCATTTTAAATATTTAAATATTAAAACACTTATGTTAATTTAAATGTATTTCCCTTTTAAATGAAAAATCCATTTATTAAAAAAAATTATTTATTCATCTAACAAATACATTTTTTTACTACCTACAAATATATATTTTATATATATTTTGATTAGGCTTGAAAATTTTAAATTTAAATGACTTAAGAAAATGGTTTTGTCATTTTATAGCCTATTTTATTTAAGCTGTCGTATATTGAAACAATCCCTAAAAACACCAAACTTTTTTTTTTTAAATTCCAAAGCATCTCCTAACTTGATAGTGCGAAATGTTTTTATACCAAAATTTACGAGTAACGCCTCCTAAATAAAACTAGAAAGAACGCTAGATCTAGAAGCTAAAAACAACAAAAAGGGGGCGTCCTTTTGAGGTTTTTTGGGGCTGGGATCTCGTTTCGCTTTTCAGTTTTTTTCGATTTTGATTTCTGGGTTGTGACAGACGAATGTCAATAGAGGGAGACGGACGAGATGTCCCCGTCCATCGCCCCGTCTCGCTTGCACAGCTCAGCAGCCGTCGCATGCCCATCAACAACAAATCAATGACGACGACACATGTTGGACATCCCAACTTGAAACCGAAAACTGGAAGTCGGAAGAGATAGTACAGAGTGGGGACGACACCAAGAAATCCAGTGCACTGCAAGAAATAACTGTTGACAAAAATATATAAACTAAGAAATTATGTTTCTTTTTAGTAACACCTTTATAACACAAAAACAAAGATTATTATAATTGTAAGTATTTTTTTTTTATAAAATAAATGACCAAAAAAGTTTTAAATGTTGGTGTCCGTAAACTTCTTAAAAACAAAAGTAAAAGTAAAACAAGTAAATAAAAAACGCTACTATTGTCTTTTTGATAAAAAATCGATCATATTATTTTCGACACGTTCCTATGTTTTATAATAAAAAAAAATTGTTTAATCCACTACTTTATTCTATTCACATCTTAAGCTATACAATTGTTTTTCATAAATTAAATATGTTTGTTTGTCATATAATATATGTAAATTAATAATTTAACTAAGATAAAATAAAACAACATTTGTATTAGAAAACATAGCTTACAAAATAGTATTATAATCTATAATTTTGACCTTAAGCTAAAATTTTCTCTCAGTGCTGCGTGTGACAGCAACAATGCAAGCGTTTAAGCATTTGGAAGCAATTACCGCAGCAATGAAGCGTTGAATGAATGGGAATGAATGGCCAAGAGCGGCAGACGAGGTAGTTGAGCGGTATGCCGAGGTGCGGACAGAGTGAGAGGGGCGGATGGGGTCCTGGGCGGTGCGACAGGGATGCCGATACGGAGCGGGACACACGTGTCCATGTGGATCAGTTTCGGATTCGGCCGTCACCCCCCCTTACAAACGAATTTATGTACATTTTTGTGCATATTTCCTGGGATTTTGGATGCTCGTTTCGGTGCTCGGTCGCCTCTTCCTCTTACTTATCGGGATTACTTACTTAGTGGAAACGACAAACGACTTTAGACAGAGAGGGTGCCAAAGGCAGCGAAGGAGACAGGGCGACGCAGACACGAGACGCCTCAAATGCCAATGAGTCTCAGATGAACGGTACAGTGAACACGGATTACATGCGAAATTTTTAGTTTCATTAAGAATTTTAGATTACGGAAAACAAACTTATTTCATAAATTAAATTGCTTTGCTACACAGAGAAAACTATCCAAGAACATTGTTCTTGAATTGAGAACATTGTTCTTGAATTGAGAACATTGTTCTTGAATTGAGAACATTGTTCTTGAATTGAGAACATTGTTCTTGAATTGAGAACATTGTTCTTGATTTGAGAACATTGTTCTTGAATTGAGAACATTGTTCTTGAATCGAGAACATTGTTCTTGAATTGAGAACATTGTTCTTAAATTGAGAACATTCGTTTTTAAAAACCGTGTAAGAACATTTTGGTATCAATATAAGAACGAAATGGTGAGAAGAGAAAAGTTAAAGAGAAAAGTTAAACACTAAGGACTGAACTAATAGTTTATTTGTACATACAATGTCCATAAATAGCGCCAATTCAACTTGATTCGAGCAAAATAAAAACATTTTCAACTTAAAAATGTCGTTATATTTTTAAGAACATTTCCAACTCAGATGAGAACGTCAGAATTTTCTCTGTGTAGAAATTAAAACGGGGATTATAGAAATAAATTTGAGTAATCAATGTCGAGTGGTAACTAGAGGTGCAGATAGCATCGCTTTCCGATGTTTTAACAGGCAAACATCGATATGACATCGAAAACCGTTAACCGTTAATGCAACAGTGCCCATATTTCTACCAATTTTTTTTTTAGTGTTATTGTATGCTTAGTACTGATATTGAACTCAAGATACCAAAAGCTGCCCCAAATAAATGCTTTATAAGAAAAAATCAACCGTAAGTCTAATCCTTTTTTTGTACCTCTTATATTTTTTCAAAAGAAATTAATTTAATATTTATTTGGCTTGTAAATTGTGTTTCAATATATAAAAAGTAACCTATTTTAACCTCACTGTAGTTGAGCCTCCAAAGTTGTTTCCGCATAATCGAGAGCGGAACAACGGAAGCTGCCTGCAGAGAAAGAGAGGCATATATGTGAGGTGAAAGAGATAGCACTATGCGATCACCGCAGAGGAAAGGCTTTTTTATGGCTGAAAGGGAAGTTTACTCTAATTGCTGCACTCCAGAAAATCCGAAAACGAGCATTTTTGACTTTGGATCTTGTATCTTTCTTCTGTGAGCTCAAACCCCTCCCCTACCATCTATTAGTTTCTTATTTTCATTTCGGTTGGAATTTTACGATGTTGTTGCTGCTGTTGTTTGCGTTCTGCCTCCTTAGTGTTGTTATGATTGCAGTTGTTCGAGTCGCTCTTGTTTTTGTTATTTTGTGGCCGATGACAGCTGAAAATTGGAAGGAAGCGCCGGCTAAAGTACAGTGGGCACAATGCGCAGAAAACCGAATAAAAATTATTCATAAAATAAAACATACATAGCAAAAGCAATAAAACATATGACTTCGTATTCTAAATATCAAATTTTTAAAGTATTCAAATAATTTTATTAATCATTTTGGTATGCTGATGTTTTAATACCAACCATTCGTTGAATTATTAAAATATTTTTCCTATCTTAAGCCACTGTACTTCAGCCTGGAATCGTGGCCTAAAAAATCTGTAACGCTCGGCACTTCCGCTGGTTTATGTATTTTTTTTTTTTACATTTTTTGTGATTTGCTTTGTTACCTCCCGCTTTTCTTTTTTTTTTTTTTGTAGGTATTTGACTGTTTGCTCGGGCATTTCAATAGAAAATTTTAAATATTAAAGTTTTGTGTGCTTAGCGCCTGATGCCCGTGTTATTGTATTTGCGTTTGATATATTTGTATATAGCCTGCGCCGCTTGTTGTTGTTTGGAAATTGAGTTTCGGCGTTGATACTTCTATTTAGTCAGGCCGAAAATTTTGTTTTTATGTTCGATTTCAAGTGGGTGCGAGTGAGAGGTGCAGTGGTGCGAGTGGAAGGGGGATGCGTGATGAGCGCTTCCGTTTCCGCCGCTAGTAGGGCAATTATTATGCTACTCAAACCGTTCGAGCGCAAATAATACCAACTAAAGAAACAAGGAAAAAGTACAGACTATTTTATCAGACCCCTTGCTATCCATTAGGTGTTTGGTTATAAGTTAAGTGACTTAGTTTGATTGATGATTACTTCATTCTAAAGTGTCTATATATTTGTAAAGTTTAATTAATTAAAAGTTTAATTGAAATTACCCCTTATGAATTTCGAACATGTTACGTCTTACCAATAAACACAAAATTCATTTCTAGTACAACTAAATTTAAATGTATCTCAGAAATCAGTGTACTAATAAATAAGAAATTAAATATCTCAGGTATGTATATTTCTCATGCATTTTCCAAAGTAAAAATGGTCTCATAATTCTATAAGGCAAACAAACATTTCTATTATTAGAATGCGATGTAAAAGCATTAATATATTTTTGTCATTCTATTTCTTCCAAAGCTACTTGGTATAACTACCCTGAAGTCATTTTTATAATAAAATACTAAAGGGGTATGCGAACTACTTAAATATCAATAGAGTTGAAATAAATAAGAAGCAACGTGACTGTTGTAAGTCGCTCATTGTTTCCGTTTTATTTTTTCAAGGGGCACACGTCAATAATTGCGCTCGAAAAGAAGTTAAGGAAAACACAATCAAGCGAGGGGTCCTGCCAAGATCTTAACCCCTGGCTGCCCCACCGTTCCCCGTTCTTAATGTGAAAATCATGCAATGAACCAAATTCGAACGGAAATGATTCACACTCCAGCTGAAATGCGATTCGAGTGGCTCGGGGGGACCAGAACAAAAAAAAAAGAAGGAATACAAATGTAGGGGGAAGGCCCCGGAGAGGGGCGTCTCGAATCGAAATTGCGTTTTCAACAATTGCTGCAACAACAGTGACGCCATTTGGAACAACAATAGCAAATGTTTTCCTTACCCCTACATGTTTTCGAGATGAGCGACTGCCATCGATGAAAACCAGAAAAGGGGGATGCCCACACTGGCAGAAAATGATTAAAAGTCAATGATAAATTAATCAACTCAAATGGATTAGGTAATACAACAACCAAATGACCATGTAAAAGACATTAAATTGAGCTAGATAGTATTATATTTATAAGATACTTTCATATAAGAAAAGCTTAGGTTGATCTTAATAGTTTCTAAAAAAAAAGGTGACCTATATTTACCTAACTTATTTTACTTCAACAAACCTGTTATAAAAAGATTTGAAAAAAAATTAAATAAGATATATTTATGGAATGGTATCACACTCGTAAAATAAGATATGGTGAAATTGTTGCCAAAAAGGTACCAAATAAACCATCGATAATGTTGATTAACTATAAACTTGCTTACAAAATATATATTGTTGCATACGAAATAAAAAAAAAAAATAAACAAAACGAAAAAAAAAATAAAAATTATTAAAACTGGATTTTGTAAAATACAATAAGATAATAATCTTAACTCAAAAAGTGTTAAACAAGAGATATCGCAAATATTGTATTGATTTGTTCAGTATTAACTATAAAGCAGAAACCCGTTTACATAAATAATTACTAAACTAGAACTTGATTAATTTGTGCACTTACAACCCATTTTAATAACTCGTAGTCTTAATTAAAAAAAAACACAGATTTGCCAAGATTACGCTAATAATTTTACTAGATAATCAATCTATTAGGACCCCTTAAACTTTAGAGCCCTGGATTATGCCCTTTTAGCAACTTTTTTGGGTTTATTTGCTTTCAAATTGACAGATTAATATAAATAGATTTGTTGTAAGATACAAAAAATTAATTTCTTCTAAGGACAATATGAAATATTTAGGATTAAATATTACAATATAAATTGTTAGAATGTAGGCAAATCGAAACTTGTTGATGTGGTACCCTTTCAAACTACTTATATTAGATTAACACTCCGACATTTTTTTTGGTGAAATGGGCTAAAAATAAAATTTAAGCACATGTGCTATTAATTTACTTAAATTTTTTTTTATATGTACTGTTAATAAGCACATTATTTTCGCTCAGTGCAAAGTGAACATACAAGTACTGTCAAAGCAATGTCAACGCAAATATTTCACTTCCTGTTCTTTCGATTCTCCCCGCTCGTTGGAGTTTTCCTGAGCCAAGCTCTCTGGCAAAAGGTTCAAAGGTCAAGGATTTTCACGTTTAATTAGACATGAGACGTTGCCGCAGCAGCGTCGTTGGTACGTGGGCGATTAGGGGGCGTGGCAGCATCAGTGGGCGCAGGGCGGCATTTAAATTTCCAATTAGCCACCCACTGGCGGCAAAAGCTCCAGGTTAAAACCGGAGTGACACAAAGAAGTGTTTTCGAAGCTTAAGTCGTCGCTCGGACCAAGGAAAAAGGGGGTGGAAAAGCGTTATAGAAGGGGGGAGGGGGGGTGTCTGTTTGGGAAAGCTGAAGGAAAATCCGCGGGCGTGAAATTGCCGTTGCTGACGGGACATCATTGTCTTCGCATTTGTTGCTCTTTAATTACGCCCCAATTTATAATCAAACGATCTTGGCCATATTTCAATAGTTCATTTTCTAATTTTCCATCCAGTGAAATAATTTTCATTTTGCCCCGTTTGATTGACGTCTTTTGTACGATACAAATAAGCTCTCACAGAATAATAGAGTCAGTGCGGCAAACTACAACATAATTTGTGAATTAAATTTCTGTACGCTTAGCAGCTAATAAACAATAAGCAATTAATGCCCATTACGGCAGTCAATGAATTGAAATGTTTTCCATTGTCGAATGGCTTAAGTAAAGGTTTATATCGACTATTATTGGATTCAGAAACTAATTACTCCTGTACAGATTAATTCATAATCTTGCTCACAATTTAATAGCACTTAAGGCTTAATTTTTATAAACGTCTTAGCTTTCTAAACATCAAATATATATATTGAGTATTGCATGGAATATAATTTAAGAACAAGGTGGTTTTTGCTTAAAAATCATAATTTAAATGAGAGAAATAATCCCTTTTTCCCGGTTTTCAGGTAAATATATATGTAAATAAATTAAAAAAAAAAAAAAATGTTTAAGTGTTGCGAAACAGATCCGCTCTTTGAACCTAAAATATGCAACGTTTGTCAACTTATTACAATTAAACAGAATTACAATATATATTGTAAAAGTAAACGTATCTTAAATATTGCATGCGGCCTAATATATAATAATATATTTCCGATCACAGCAACTGAGCACTTCTGCATTGTTTGCTTTAGTTTTTCATGTTTTTCTTTTAATATTTGCGAAATCTTTGAATCGATAGGCGGATGTTTGTTGCATTTTTCCCACTTTTTTCACTCATCCAAATTTTAAGTCTTTTTCTCGACAACCGACGCATGCCATTTGCCATATTTCAATTGCATTTTAATTCATTTGAGTGTGTGCATTTTCAGTTTCTTTGCCATTTCACCCCATCAGGCCAGACGCTTTCCCGCTTTTCCATCTTTTCCTGGGAAAATCCAGTCCACTGCATCAGCAGTGAAGCCTGGAGGAGACTGTCACTACTTTAGCATTTAATTATTCTGAAAGAGATATGTGCTGGCACATAGATACGTTCACACTCCATGGGGTTAATGTAAATTTTTGGTGGCAATTTCATGGGGAACTTTGGGTTTTGGCTTAAGGGATTTGCCAACTGGATTTGTATTTGGGAGTGGCATAATGTGTTAGTCAAATGTCTGTCTCTGTTTAATCGGGATTATGCAATTTGAATGTGCATTCGCTTTGACAGGGTGATTCGTCACTCACAACTATTTTACAACCAAACGCTTATCAATAAATGTTGATTTTATGTCTTAAAAAAACCAAAACAAGATAACTAGCATTCTACAAAATCATCTAAATTAAAAGAAAATCATAGTAATGATATTAATTAATTCCAATATATACATATACATTTTACAAATATCACAAATACATTTTAAAGAAAGTGTAAACCATACATATTACATATTTGCTCTAGGGGTTTCGGATTATTTTAAGAACTAAATTAATGTTAATGTCGATTTTATTGTTTTTCCTTTGTCTTTGGCCATTTAATATTGTCACTTGCCAGTTTTCTGGCTTAAGGCTCGCTTTTTTATGGGCTTTTAATTTTCTTTGATTTGATTTCCATTTTCGTCCTCCTTTTTTACTCACTGCATAAGTAGGTTTCGTCGGCTTTTCCTTCTTGAGGTCCTTGCAGTTTCTTATTTATTTATTCGGTTCCGTTTCTGTTGTTGTTCGCCTTAAAAGCTTCATACAAATTTCTTCATTTGATTTTATGTCAATTTGGCTCCCCGCCCAACGGAATGCTTAAAATAAAATGCAAGTAAATGATAATGAAACGCAATTAAAATTTTATTAACTTTAAGTAAGGTAAATTTTGCGGTTGGGGTTGGCTTTTAGGGTGCGTTAAATGTTAACACAAAATATGCCCCAAATGAAAGAGTCGCAAAGGCGTTTCCTTGACCACCCATTATTAATTAGCTTGCAATTGTATGTCATTGGTTATTTATTTTATTATTTTAAAAGCACGTAATCAAACAATAATAGTATACAGTTCTTCTTATAATATATTAATGTAAATTAAGCAATACATTTTAAAAATTTGAAAGAAATTCTTTAATGGATGCAGTATATAGCTTCAACTTCAATCTTATTAAACTACACCCATAAATATAAATAGGACGAAAAATGTACATATACAGGCGAGCTTCGGGTTGTACCTTGATGTTGCGTTTTCTGAAAATAGTTTTTTGTTTGCCGTTTTCACTCTGTCTTCCTACTTATAAAGCTGCATTTGAAGGTGACGTTACATTTATGGCTTTTTTACAAAACGAAAGTTGTTGTTGCTCACATTAGTATAAACCATGTTGATTTGTACGATCCCGTCGTCATCGGATATTCGGAAGAACCCCTCGGAAGCGGAATGGCCTCTGAGTTGTATGGCAGGTCAGTAGTTGAACCCCAAGAAAAAAAAAAGCTGTGAAGGGGCTTTTCGTTTTTGATCGGGAGATCAAATTTGAAAATGGGACGCTGGAGGTTACCATACCGCTTGCTGTGGACCGCCTTCCGTACTCCTCAATATCGCTCTAAGGTTTGTCGAGCCCCTCGGATTTGATTCAGTCATTAACAGCCTGCTGGTTTATCAACCCAAGTTTTTTTGGGGTCATCTTTACAAATGTAAAGTCGTGCATGACTGATATTATAATTTTGTATTATTATTATTTCGATTAAATCACCTACCTCATAAGTATAAGTACGTAAAAACTTTTGATAGCTTCAATCCCTTTTGACTTGGAATTCAACTACTCTGCTTTCTGGTTTAAGCCGCTAATATTTGCACTAAACTGGAAATGCTTGTTCCAAGTAGAGCCCATTAAAAATACGCATTCCGAGTTCGTTGCGATCTCAAGCGTAATTCCAGATTCCGCAATTTTATTTTATAGCCGCCACTTAAGGCGAACGTTCTCGGTTCCTTAAAATAGATTCTTAGTTTAGGGAGAAAAAGACCCCGTTCACTGCATTTTTCTTCCCCCATCGCAGGACCTCAGTGAATTTCCGGACTCGGGGATCCCTCGGATTTCATAGGGCATTGGTTCGTTTAGCTGTACAAAATATTTTCGCTTTTTCTTGGCTGTTTTTTAGTTTCGCCAGCTTGGTCGCCGCTTGATAAAATTAAATTTATTCATAATTTTTCCAAACGAAGGGAATTTATTTTGCTTGCGTTTCTCCCCCGCTTGTCGACGTAGCCGTTTTTTTTTTGCTTTATTATTTTTTCCCCTGCCTTGAAGTGCAGCTCACTCAATTTCCTGGAACGATTTGCAAGCACATTCAGAGTGGCCACGGGAATGGGGCACTAGGGGGTTAAGGCAGAGCTGGCACCTTGACCAAACGGCTTGACAAATATTGACGAATTGTTTGGCCACCATTCAAATAGAAACGCTAAACAAGCAGCGCACATAAATGGAGAAATAAAACTAAAAAGTGGAAGGTACAGGAAAAGATCAACTGATAAAATAATTTGTGAAATAAGTTTAAAATTATTTACTTATTATTGCAAACTCCCCTCAAAAATATCTTAAATACTTTGTAATTGTAATTTGCAATTTTAAATGAGTTCAAACATGACAAAAAAAAATGTATTTGGGGGTTTTGAAATCACTTCTTGATTTATTTTAAAGGTCTAGAAGTATGCAACAAAAAAAAGGAAACAGCCATGGGGCTATAGGATTGTCTTAAACTGGAATGACTTATAGCGAAACCTTAACCTTTATTCTTCAAATAACTTTAGTATTTGAAATCTCTTTAAAATTTTATTTGATACAGCAAATCGATGGTAGTAATTTTTTTCGCTTGGTTTTCACCACGACGATTGTCTACTGTGAATGCGAGAAAAGCAAATACCAGTTAGCAGGAAAAGCGGGAAAAGCAAATGAAAACCAGGGGAAAATAGCGCAAAAACGGTCAGAGGGGGAGTGAGGGAGACCGCACAATAATGGGGAAAAGGAAAGCAAAGTAGGAAATTATGATATCATCTTTATGACGCCATTATGGTCGCTGTCGCTGTCTTGCTTTTTCCTCCCACATTTTCACCCCTTTCCCCGTGTGTGTGTGTGTGTGTGAGTGTTTCTTTCGCCCACCACCCACTCTGTAAACATGCTATGACTAACTGTCATGACCTACCTCCTCCCCCCATGAAAAGCCACACCCCCACTCCTTCTGTCGGGGAAAACTGTTGTAAATGTCAAAGACCGGAAAAACAAGATGGGGGAAATGCAACAGTTTTGCCTTCGGCTGTCTTTGGGTTAAGCCAAAAGGGTTAAGAGTGCCCGAAGCCCAAAAAAAAGCAGATTCTTTTGGCACCATTTCAAAACCACAGATATGCGGGGGAAATACAGCGGTTAATTCTGTAAAATTACAATTACGTCCTTGCCTGCTAAAATGTTTCAATATTAATGAGGATTTTGCAAGGAATAATTTCTGGATTTTAATTAGGTTGAGATAAGCGATTCCAAAGGCAGTCAGTAAATATTATTTAATGTAGTTCAAAAAATCGTGTAAGTGTTTGTTTTAAAAAAACAAAAATAACATAAATTTTCGAACCTAGGTAAATAAAATGAACTCATTTTATTATGAATAAAAAATAAATATTGTTAAGTTAAAAGCTACTGTCTGGTATATATATTTTTTAATAATTTAATACTAAAATATATGATTAATATTGCAATTGCTCATCAGTTGTAATAATATCACACAAAGCTTTAAAAATAAAACAAAATGTAAAATCATACAGATTTTTATTATACTATTAAAAAAATATGAACATACCATAAAAATGTAGGTCTTTGTTGAAGGATAACCAAGTCTGATTTAGTGGAATATTTCCGGAAATCCCGTACATGAGTCGTTTAATCTACAATCGCCTAAAATCACCGCCCAACACATAAATTTCTTGTCCGTTTCTTGCCACTTTTTGGATGGAGAAAAACTTTCGCTTGCGTAAAATTCTTGAAAACCACTGAAATGTTTAGTTTTGGCCTAGCCCAACCTGGTATAATTATGCCAAAGTTGTGCTCCCATATCGGTATATAAATCCCCCCCTCCCCACACCTAAGCTGCTTTGTTTCGAGCTGTTTTACGTGTTTTGTCAGGCCAAAGTCTCTCATAAATTTAATGATGTTTTTGCCTCGGCTTTTCCTTCTTGCTTTCACAATTTCCTTTTTTTTTTTTTGGTGTTTCGGTTCGTGCGTATTTTTCAGGCTTCAGTTTTTGTTTTTCCATGGGGCCCCTAATGAACGCGCTGATGAGGCGGGCGCATAAAACCCGACTCCCAACTCAGCTTCCAGCAAACGCGGTGTCTAACGTTCTAGAAATAACATTTGTAGGTAATAAATTCAAAAGATAATACACCCACAAGGCCTGGTGTTCAGGGGTTCTATTCTGGGCTTCTTTCCAGCCTGCTTTTCTAGGCTGCACATAACTCGCCAGCTCCTCCTTGGGATTGCTGCACTGCGAGAAAATCAGAGTTGAATTGGAATACACTTGCAGAGAAGTACATATTTTTACAGGTTTTTATTTTAACTTTACTTTTATTAAAATTCAATTACTTAATTTATTTTTTATCTAATTAAAAGTCTATATATTCCACATAACTTTTTAAGAAAATAAATAATTAGCTAGCGTATTAAGTGATTATATTGAGCTATGCAATAATTTTAGTTGAAGATAATACATATTTAAATAAAACTAAAGGTAACCCAAGTTAATATAGAAAAAATAAATTATATGAAAAAATCGAATTCATATAATGGGAACAATGCTAAAGAAACTAGTTTTTCCGCAGTGTATTTATTGCAGCGTAAAGCCGAGCCTGAGTATAAATTTAGCCGAGTGCTGGGGCGGCAGGGGGTTAAGGCCCATGCACATTGAAATATTACACCTGCAATTGGCGATGTTGGGAGGCTTTTTTGTTTTCCCCCCGTGGGTGGGTGTTAATGAGGTTGTGTCTGTGTCTGTATGGGGATATGGTTTGGACTTGGCTGGTGGGTTTCAGGCTGAGGTCAGAGGTTACTGCGTATAACGATGCGTTCGCTAATGCCAGTCATCGTCTTCATTAGCCAGATGTGTTGGTTCCTAATTTGATCTCACTTTTAAATTCTGATTTTAGTTAGTCTTATTGTATTTCAATATGTTGGCTAGAGGTGGGAAATATTATCATTATATTATATTATGAATGAAAATTTAGAAAATTTGAGCCGGTGGGTATAAATTCCCCAGGTTATCAGCCAAGTTTTATTCTTACTGCAAATACGCGTTATTTCTGGGACTTAAAAATATTTCTCATGTTTTGCTCTCCCTGTAAAAGGTTCAGTAATGTGAAATTTAAAATAAAATCCTGTAGTATCCCCCGCATAATAACGCCTCAAAAAAACTCACAGCGATGATATACTCGTAACTCGTATCTCCTTGCATTTCCCTCTTAATTTTTGTTGTACCACAGTTTCCACTTAAACCACAAGAAAAACCAAAAAAAAAAATAAAACAAACAAAAAACACAGGTTCTTCTCTTTCGAAGGTGGGGAATATGTATGTGGGATATCTGGAGGACATTTTCGAGAGGGTAGGATGGGTTAAAGGCAGCGGCGTGTCATTAGGTTACATGGTTGTAATTACAATTCAGAGCGGGAACTCGGTAAAAACAAGAGTCCAAGGCAACCGCCTCTTATCCTGAATTTCGTCCTGCAGACTCCTGCCGGGTCATCGAAGTTACGGGGGAGTTTCGGGGCTCGGTACCCGGGACCCGTAAATCCCCGTGCCCACATATGCAGATTGTCTTCTGGCTCACCTTTTTTGGGTGCCCTCGTGCCATGCCTTTTATTTTTTGGTGTTTCCCGTTGGTGAACAACACAAAAATTATGTCATAAAAATGTTGCTGCTAATGTTGAGCACATGCACTTGAGAAAATATACTGTTCAAGAACGGTTTAAAACGAATGTAATTATACCTACTATGTGAACAATAATACAGATGAATAAAAAAAAGCATAATTAAATGTATATTTTAATAAATAATATAAGTTTTGTATAATTAATGTTAATTTCGAAACGCTTTCTTAGACATTTATTATTTCTTAAGGAACATGAGAAATGTAGGATTTGCTTGCACTTTAATAAATACCAAAAGATCTAAAAAATGTACAAATAAAATTAAAGTGAATGGCGAATATTCACTCTCTTACCTTTGAAATCCTCGTTTTCGCTGAGTGCACGTGTAAAAAATACACACTTACAAAGGAAGCCGCAGCCACAAAATGCCGCATTAAAATCACAAAATATAAATACAATATGCAGGGCTTTGTGGCAACACCCCTCCAAATTTTCCAGACCCCCCCCCTCCCTTTTCGCCACCCATCTGTTTTGCGGAAGGAAGCAGGGAACTTTTATGTTTATGGAAAATAACGTGAAAGGTTGCAGAGGTCCAGAAGGAAAAGTATGAGAAAAGGGGGGCTGAGGAAAGTGACTAACTTTCTAAAGTTTCAAAAGCGATAAAAGGCGCTACAACAATTCTTTTTCGATATGGAATATTTCCCGTTGTTACTTTACAGCCCCACAGCAAAAAAAATAAAGCAACTGTTAGGGGATGCGTATAGTAGCGGTAAAAATAATACCGATGGGAATCACTTTTAATAGGTGTGTTATACCATAATGCATTGAAAGTCGTTATTTTAGCTGCTTTATCAATTTAATTGAACACACACACACCTACCCTATAGCGCCACCTGTCTTCTTCCTAGCCTATAGCGCCCCTAGCGGCTTGGCGGCGTTTGCTGCAATGGTGTACAATCTCGATTGAAATGCAGAATACTGATTATTATTTGTTTATAACTTTTTAATGAGTTGTCCGATTTGAATAATGTTTGGCGTGTAGAAAGGTATTGATAATAAAACCAAACTCTCATTTTTACAAAATATTAAAAAAAAGTGGGCGTGTAGTGTAGCTTTTATAGTTTCCGAGATCACATCGTTTATACTGACGGACAGACAGACAGACGGATATGGCTAAATCGACTCGGCTAGTGATCCTGATCAAGAAAATATGTATGTTCCTTATGGTATCGGAAACGCTTCCACATACTTTTTACATACTTTTCCCCAAATACAACTTTTTACACATAAAAATGGAAGCGAAGTGTTATCAAATAACAACGAGCAGTCGAGTAGGATATTCAAACGAATTAAAAAATGTTCGATGGTGTTTGATATACTTATATTTAACATACATACATGTTCGACTTTCTAAGCCAAAAGTCAAAGGCCATCATTCATATTTTGCGTGGTTAGGTTATAAAATGTCTCAAAATAAATTTCCTGGACTTCACCCATCCTCTTTTTCACGGCGCATATTCTTTGAAAATAAAATTATAATAAAATGCAGTTCTCCCTAAGCCGCGCCAATTAAAATTCAATCTCTGGCCCCCATAATTCCACGAACTATGAACTTTGCTTAGTGGCAGTAGAGCAGTTTATGATCTTTTAAGCCTGCAACCAATCCCCATTAAAATGCCAGATGTGTGTGGGTCGTAAAATCTGAGTGATTCCGTGAATCCTTATATTTCCCGCTACCCCCAAATACATCTTTCTGTATCTTTGTAACTTTGCATCTTGCGATTCATTATTCTTTCCCATTGCCATCTTTCTTTTTGGGTTTGTTACCACCTCCCCGTTTTTTGCTTGGCTGCTCTTTAATGTGTCACCGTAGACATCTATTAAAACTTCATCCATATTGCGGTTTGCAGGATACACGCGATGAGCAGGATCCATTCGCGAGGAGCGCATTCAAATCTGATTTCGGAAATGGAATATGCGGTAAAATGGTAGGGGTGGCACATGCGGGATCTCAGGGGCTGGGGAATCCCCACACCCATCACCGTCAACGGCAGCGAGAACAAATACCAAAAATTAGATGAGCTCGGCTTCAGCGAGCAAGTCCATCTGTCAAACATTGTGCCCGGTGACAGTTTCTGTGGCTTTTTTATTGTTGCTGGGGGAGCTCAATTTAGGGGGATGGGCATCCAGCACTTAAAACAATATGTTTTCCTACTTTTCAAAGGCCCCAATTAAGCCGCTGTTATTGAACTCATATTACCCATCCATTTTATACCATCTATCTAATAAACGTATTTGTATATGAACATTATTATATTCTTTACTTTTTTATTTAAATTCGAAGCTCTATAATAATTTTAAAATGTCTATTAGTAGTGACTTACCAAATTTTTTTTTAATAATACATTTTATTGTTTTAAATCTTTAAGGGATCACAGCATCATTTAAAATAAATAAAATTAATGAAATTACATAGGTTTTACTAGCATTTTAATGGTGTGGGTTTTTTAAAAAGTACTTATAATATAAAAAATCAAAATTGGATTCCTTATATGTAAAACCTTTGTAATAATCATAATTTTTTGTGAGTGTTTTGGGGATGCTGCTTATGATGATGTTGTTGCCTTTTTGATGGTTTGCTTTTCTTTTTCCTGCTTTGCATTTGGGGGTGTGGAATGTTAAAATATGAGCACATTTCACTCGCTTACAGTGTGTGTGTTTTTGTGTGTAGATGGCACATGTGGCCACCTCCAGTCGTTCCCACTCCAAAGCCCGGTTTTTACCTATCCCATCCCCCCGACCAGCCACCTTTGGCTACCTGGCAACCATATGTGGCCTTTTATTACGATTATGATTACGTGTAAGTGCAGGAGTTGGGGTCCAACGACTCTGGATTCTGTCCCCGGGGCTGAGGGCTCCATTAAAGAAATCAGAAACCGGCAACAGCTGACAGAATCAATATGCATATATATACTCGTATATACATACACATCCGCCCGACCCCCTGACAACCTCATTATGCTAATCACAATGATTAGAGCTGGTGAAACCCTGCAACTGTAGAACAGAAACCAATCTGGAACCCAGCTCCCAGCAATTTGTCACGCCGCCTGGGAAGCCCATCGCTTTTATCAACCGCACCAGATCTGAAATCTCTGATCCCAGATCTCAGGAATCGTTGGAGAACAAGCCGAAAAAGCCCCAAAAACGAAACTAAGGCGAAAATTTAAACGAGCGATGGGATCCGCGGGTTGTGGGGAAGTTCTAATACCCTAAATTGGAAATAAAAAAGTTAAGAATACATTTTTCGTTGTTTTTCCCATATCCCATAAAAGTCATAAAAAACCATGAATAAAATTAAAATTTGTGGGTTTTTACACTTATTATTTTAATTTAATTAAATTTTTAATTTAAAATTTGTATATTATACATTTTTTTTTAGTTTGTACGTATGTGGGGAGTGGTAGTAGGTGATAGTAAGAAAAGTTGGGTTGGACATCGCAGCAATAAATTATGAAAGTGGTATCATTGGAAGCCAAACTGTCCTTGCCCCTTAACTATCCTTAGCCCACTCTCCCCTATACCTGCTATGCTTTAGTCATACCTTTTTGAATACAATTCCGTTACCAACTTCAAGCCAATGCCATTGGACTCTCACATGGCCTACGATTAATTTGGGAAGATAGTTCAGCGGTCAGTTGAGCAAGTCCAAGTCCAAAGACAAAGCCAAGTTAAAAGCCAAGGAAAGAGCCCTGAGCTCCAGTTCCAGTTTTAAGACAAAGACAAGTTCTTGTGTTATTTAATGTGGCACGGCGACGGCGTTGGCGATGTGCTCATTGATAATCATAATCAAGCTAATGACGCGGCAGGCGATAAGCTACACTGTGACTAAAAAGTCTATCACATATGAAAGTCTTTAATTTTATAAAAAAAAAAAACAGAAAACGCAAAAATCTATGCTTGTAATATTAAATCTAATGTCTTTGCTTAAGAATTTTAATGTAATCAACTGTGTTATTTTTTAAATTAAAAATACAGTATAAGTTATATACCTTGTTTTTTTCGTGTGCTTTAAAATATTCTAAGAACTGCGTTACTGTACAAAAAATAATAAAAATATTATTTCATTTCTTTATGGTTTGTAACACTTATGTATGTTTTAAATTGCCAAAACATGCTGAAGATCTTGCCTTATCTAACAAGTTTCTGTTTGTAAGCCTCATACGAAAGTAATAGAAAGGTAAATAAGATGTTTTTTAATAATTCAACGCTTATTATTTGCGTACCAAAAAATGATGCTAAAGAATTTGCGTTCTTAGTTTGTTTTTTTCCATCTCAAGCACCGACCTTTTCGCCCAGTGCACGTTTGCGTGTTCCCTGTCCCGTTTTCCAGACCGGGGAGCGGCTTTAATGATGATATAGCTGCCGCATCCCAGGCTGATCGCTCCGCCGGCTAGTGACGATAACTCCAATTGGCCCCGAAAACATTCCTCAATCCTGGCCGTGGCAATAGCCACTGGCTACTTATCCGGGCCAATTATCTCTGGGAGAAAAACCGATTGGCCGGCTCATCGAAGACTGGAGTGCGGACTACCGGACTACCGGACTACCGGACTATCGGACTAATGAGTGCAATTTGCTTCTTGTCTTGGCCACTAAATGCTCGCATTAGTTTAGATAAATAGCTTAATTAATACATTTAGTCTGGCTGGCAGCTAGAGAGCCTCCAATGCCGGCAATTACAACAATAACGAGCGGTAATTATTAGCCTAATGGCATTGTTTGATTTCCGCACTGCACTTTTGGGCGCCATATAGTTCGAGATCCGCTAAGTGGCCAGTATTTTGGGTGGATTGGCAGTGGGTGTACAGTGTACACTGTACATACGTACACTCAGAAAAAAAATCAAGTATTTCGTGCTTGAACCTAGTATTTTCGGTGTCAAAACTTCGCCAAGCATGGAAAATACAGAACGCGAGAACAAAATACTACTTTTGAGCACGAATTTTCAAGACCGAAAATACTAGATTTATGAACCTTTCGGTCTTCAATCAAGTATGAATAATTCTTAAATCAAGTCATATTTGGACTAAAAACAAGAACGATTTAATAATAAAGTAAGAAATTTGCAGGCATGATTTAAGGACGAATAATTCTTAAATCAATACATAAATATTATGAAACTAAAATGAGTTTTTATTTTATGCTAGTAAGAGAAATAAGTATTGGAAACTGAAACGAAATAAACGAGATATATATAAATAATATTAATATTTTAAGTTTACTTACGACTTGCCGCTCACGGGCATTAACACTACCTAATTTATGCGCCTTATATACTGAGTACTTTCAGAATAAACAGTTGGGAATTATTAGAGTTGGCAGACATAAAAACTCCAAAATGTGCTCAATATGAGAATTTTTTGAGTACGAACGTTCTTAAATGTTAAGCATGCAATTTTTCTTAAATCAAGGCTGTTTGTACTTGTTTTTAGCACGGTGTTTTTCCCTGAGTGTACACATATTGTATGTGGATGGGACCTTTGTTTGGCCTGGCCAAATAGATAGATGGCCGTATTCAGTGGCTCGATTAGCACATTCCTACACGCGGCTCCATTATACCAATTCGCACAAATGGGTGCGAGTAACTCCCGGCTTTCATCAGGGGGCACTTTCACTGATGGAAATCCCGTTTCGGAGGATTTCAGCGTTTTCTGCAAGTATAAAATACAAACCATTTTTTTGGTACTAACAATGTGTTAAATGTATTGACCTTCGAAGATGGCTTTATTATTTGTTAATCATTTAATATAGATTTGTATTTTATTTATTGTGAAAAGTCTAGATTGATATAAGCAATTTGTTATTACACAGAAAAAAATGTTAAAATTGGAAATTTATTAAGTATAATTTTTCTCCCAAATGGGAATAGATCGATAGGAGTGAGAAAGAGCCTAAAATTACTCTAGATAAGATCAAGATAGCAAAAAAAAAACACAAAGCACGAACATACTAAAGTGATACGACCCGCATCCAGATAGATTTGGTACTAAATGTCATCAACATGATCATCTTATCTTATCAATTTATGTATCTGTGTATGGAATTTTTGGGCTTGGTGTTTATAATAAACTTTATACTTCGCTGTCAGCCTGACAAATAAAACGATCATGATTATTACAACTAAAATCACCTATTCTTCCGTTATATAATATAACACAATTCCTTTCTGCGTCAGGTTCATTTGTCATCCAAAGCATTGTAGTTGCTCGTTTTCCAGAGGCTACTGAATAGAATTCTTTGCCGACCATTAGATCGTTGATGCCAAGCCAATAACAAACGTTATCTTCAAGATATGTTTGTATGGTAAACAATTCCTTTTGGGTTTTAATTCCCGCTAAATAGCCACCCATCTGATGACAAGTGGCTGCAGCCTTAAACCAAGTAGCCGTAATGTTATTTTCAATATAGAAATACCGATCCCCAATTTTTTGGAACTTTGGCGGAATGGGTTTTGAATAGTTTGTCAAGTGGGTTTCGCGAGGATTTTCTGCAGGTACATCCAATTTGGCCAGAGTGCTCTGTATCTCGTGAAAGTGATCCTCCGTTTCGTTGAATCTCGCCTCGAAATCTTCTCTAGTGATGGTGTTGCTCGACGATTCTCGATGAGTTGTTTGCTGTTCATCGAGCTTTCTCTGAATCGCCAAAAATTGGGCATCCAGCTGGGTGCGCAACTCCTCCAAGTCCTCAGTCCTGGCGAGCTTTCTTGTCCGCTGGGCCTCCAAACTGGACTGCATCGCAATTTGATTGGTTTTCAGGGCCAGCTGGTCATCATGAATCCTTTGCAATTTGGAATTCAGTTCGGGAATGATGGCAGTAATGAGTTGCAGAGTAGTTAGGCCCAACTGGTCACACTGGTTTGGAGTGTTCCGATTCGCCAAGGATCCTGTCGACTGTTGGATAATATTAGCCAAAATAAAGAATAATGCCAGCCTCAGCATTTTGAAAAGCTAAACCACTCGAAGTGAAATTTCGAAATACACTAAAATGTATTTGTCTCTTTAAAGACAAGCAGACCCAAAAATAAAGCTGATAAGGGGCAAAAATCTCACCACTAAGGGTCAACAGTTCAAACACATGCGGATGAGATTATGAGATCATCAGTGTTTTCCAAAATTTGTTTGCAATTACTCGTTATATATTTTATACTTTTAAATTGTTGCTATTCTTTTTTACTATTATACCAATTTTGTATTAGATTCTTTTCAATGTTGAAATATAAATTTCATGAATTTTGGCCAGATGGATTTTGATGCGTTTGTCGAAGGTGTTCCTTAAAGATTTTATTCTTGGCCTTTTATTTTGGTTTATTTTTATTTCGAGCATCTGCAGATGGTACAATATTTCCAAACGTTTGTTCTTTCTCATTTTTTTTTTTCATTTTTATTTATTTCTTAGACCGGTTTTAATTACTATAGATGTATGTTTTACTTACAAAATTTTCAAACATTCCGCCGCCATAATTATAATGTGCTAATAATTTTGGAGACAATTAAAGATGACTTGAGAAAGTGGTCAAGTTTTCGATTGTTAGAATGATGATAAGCCTCTCCATGCCCGTCACTTAAAAGCTCATATATCCCAAAAGCAACCCGCATCTGATTATGGGCCACACCTAAAAGATGAGCTTCCGGCGATTCACTCACCGCCAGCACATCGAATCCATTTCTCACGTTTTCGATTTCATCTGGCGGATCGACTTTAGATCGATTTCCCTGTGCCTAATGACCGCTGCCAGATCGAAGGTGGAAAATGCGCCACAAAGACAAAAGGTAATGCCGATCCAAGACCCCAAAAACCCATAATACATAACCCATAACCCATAACCGAAACCCGAAGACCAAGAAACGCCCCCGTTTCGGTCGAAAACAATAAGCGTGACTAATGCAAAATATCCGAGACCCAAATACCTGGCCGTGCTCATAAACACCTCATCAGCGATCATTACGATGCCTTCTCTGAACGAAATTAGAAATAAATAAGCTGCGCGACCATACGGAATATGTCTCAATATATGTATAAGTCGTGGTCATAAATCGCGGCTTGGATCGAGGCTCGTTAAAAAATTAAATTAATAAAACATAATTTGCTAGCAGGGCCAATAAGACGAGCGAAACAGACGCCAAATGACCAAATCAGAGCTCCGAATGAGCTGCCCACTACTTTCCTCAGATTGTTCTCTCTTTTTTGTATAATCTTTTTGAAAATATACCCTTACACAAGGTTGATCGAATCTATCAGTTATAAAAGGTTGCTTTATAATTTTTGTATTACATTAAGAAGAAGTATTGTCATAGTAACATCTAAAACACTAGATCTTAACAAAATTGTATTTTAATCATCTTTTTCTTTGTGTGTATTATAAGTTAATAAAGAAATGTTAATTATTATTATATTAATTCGCGATTTCACATGACATGAAAATTTATGGATTCGTAATAAGTGTAAAATAGTTGATATAAAAGAGTGTTTCAGGGGCCTCTTCTAGTGATTTTTTTTGTTAGGTATTGATATATATATATTTTATACTATATTTTTTTTGGGGGCGTTAGCGACGACGGCATTTGCTGATAATGATCGATTTGGCGCTCGAGAAATGTGTCAAAAGCAACACCAAAGTCACTCGAATGAGTCGGCGAATTTGATTGGGCGGATGATTGATGAAACGGATTGGAATCGTGGCTCACATGGCGGGGGGGAGGGGGGCTAATGTTATAGTTGAGGGTCCGCCGGAAGGACCCTTATAATGGATTGTTCACGATAATTGGATTATAATTTGTTGAGGGACTTCTAGTCGAGAGCGATTGCTAATCGAAATTAAGTTGTGCCCCACATACATTTGTTTTGCTAGTTCTCGCCATCGCAACTATATATTCACAATGTCTTTATTGGTTTTTAAAAGACTTGGACTTAAAATAATTTCTTTATTTGTAATTTATGAATTTTTCAAACAACCAATAATTCAATATTCTCAGAATATTTATTTAATTTATTTCGCACTAAATAAGATTAAATTAGTTTCCTTACCTCAACTATTTTATATATGTATTTTAATATTACCTAGCCTGTATTATATAATTTCTAAGTTTGACTTCTTGCTATTTGTGTTATAAAGAACCTTTTTAATTTTTTGAATGACTAGTAACATTATATTTCTACGCTTATTGCTTTATTTAGCATTTTGTGTTCGAATGCATGACATTTGCATTGTCTTATTTAAAACTTTTGATACTTTGGAAATAATAGGCATCGTTTGGGCTGTTCAACACATATTGGCAAAAGTGTCCCGCTGATTTTTAAACTCTTTCCACTTGGACATTTCGCCTGATTTTCCATGATTTGCCTCCCAAATTTACCGCCCAAAAAACACCGAAACTCACCACTCAACCGCTGCAAATCCTATTTGTTTGCTTAGGATGCATGAACCACAAATCAATTACGCGCCCTCTTCAGCAACAACAACCACAAAAACAACAACATCGGCAATTACAAAAACTGCAAAATCACCAAAAAAAGCAGCGGGAAGGAAAAACTACACGGCTCAAATTAATGAAAATCCAATGAAAAGCGCCACATGCAGAGCGAGTACTCGGGAAAAACTCCACACTTTTTGGGCAACCACAGTCGTGCTCAGAACAATAATAGCACTTGCAAAATAAAATACAAATAAGTTTATTAATCAATAAATAACACAAATGGTCTAAAGAAATGTAATAAATGAATCTATATAAAGGTTAGTTTCACAAATATCTCACTAATCAAATAAAACAAATCAATAAACTAAAAATGAGTGAGAAAAAATACACTTATTTTAAAAAGCTAAGAATTGTAATTATGAAACATTATTTTATTTAGTTTTATTGGTTTTTTTATGGCTTTATCTTGTGAACGAGAGTGAATAAATAAAAAATTAGTGAGAATAAATACATGCAGTTCATAAAACTAAGAATTGTAATTTTTATACTTTATTTTATTTTTTGTATGGCTTTAATTTGGGAACACTGCCATTATTGTGACCTTGAGTGTGTATGACACAAGCACGGTAGTTTTTGTTTTTTTTTTTTTGGTTAAAACAAATTCATTACGCAACTAGAATGAAAATGAATATAGGAATAAAATAGCCCGAAGAGCATGACAAATTGAGGGCCCTTTTCCGGAGCCCAGCGTGTGTTTTTTTTTTTTGAGGCCAATAAAGAGCCGATCGCTTAGCGTGAAAAATGCGTGTGAGCAAAGCCACACAAGTCGACGGATCTCCTTTTGATTGAGTTGCATTTCCTGATTTTTCAAAAAAAAAAATTAAAAATAAAAACGAATCCGAAACTTGCCCCGAAACCCAAGACGACTTCTAAAAAACAAAAAGATATCCAGAAATGTTGACAAAACAAATAAACAAAAGTTCGCGGCGCAAATTCAAAGGAAAAACGCTAACAAGAACGGGACGAAGAAGTTGCGTCTCGCATTACAAAGGCTGTCATTATCCTGGGTTGGAAATTCAAGAGCCTTTAGTTTTTCGAGTTGAGTTTTTCAAGTGCAACTGCAGGCCATGGCTGGACACTGATTTATCCAGAGGATAAATCCTTACAGGATCCGCCCACAGGCGCCTGCAGCCCGGAATCCGATACTTTCGAGTGGTCAACGGAGATATATATATCATATATATATGCAGTGTACGGCCCTTCGAAATTTGATTTCCATGTTTTGGATGTTTGGGTTACGCCTGCAGTCTCCATTATTTATGATGGTCATCTGGAAATACTTACATACTTGCCCGTTCCTAATTGCAATCGGGCCTGCCTGCAGCTGTCATCCCCGATCTCCATATCCTCGAGAAGTCCCCTCAAGTGGGTGTGGACTCTCGGGTCCCGAGTTGAGTTGGCATTTCAAACTTAGTTCGAGTGCTCCAGCAGAGGTTCGGCCAAGGGTCCCATTAGGATTGGATGGATTGGATGCTAATGACCGGCGACGAAGGATGCATGCCAGTGGCAGGGATTTCAACAGGATCCTTGAGTTATCTCGGCATTAATACAAAGAAATGATTGCGCTTATCACACTAGAATATATTCCTAAGATGACCACTTGCAAGTTCGGTTCTACTCAGTTTTCAAAGGAAGACACTGTGTTAAACAGGCATTACAAATTTTGAGTTGCTGTCAGCTGTCTTTAAGAATAATTTTCCTCCTAAGAGCAAAAAAAGCAAAAAAAACTTCCATCCTTTATAGAACATTTTATCGTTATACATTATTTAATTGTTATCCTAGTTTTCTCTTTTTCTTTTATTTATTTAGAGCTTAAAAATATTAAAATGGTTTTAAAAGCTAAAATTATAATACTAACTAAGTACAAACAGATTGAGCAACATAATACAGTGTTTTTATTTCACAAATGGTATTAGCTTTTTAAGTTGATAACCTTATTCAAGGCTGTCGAGGGGCGGATCTGCTGGCGGCGATAATACAAATCACTGACGCAATTCATATATATTTATTTTGGGTTTTTTAACTCATTAAGATTATATTATCTGCGAATTTTGCGCAGAAGTTTTCGGATCCGAAAAAGTATACAAGTACATTATACTCAACACGCGAGTTTTAAATATAAAATATACTACCTTGAGTACGCCTTTATTGTATAGAATATAATTGCATTGGTTAATCTTCTAGGCCATTATTTTCTAAGAAAAATGGCTCCCCAAGATTTCCTTTCTTTCTGCGAAAGGTACTCTTATAGTGCCCAAAAGTCCCCCAACATGCACGCTGTCACTCCCCCAAAGACTCTACTTCCCCAACAACGCCACTTCCTCCAACTCTTCCCGATCTTCAAAGCAAAACCCCAGGGCCCACCCCGAAATATGGTTTCCCCAGCCGAGGATCTTGAAATCAGATTGTCAACATGGCCTCGCACGTGATATCAATGCATTAACGGAAGTGTTTCAATTGTGTATTCCCCGGGTGGCCCGAAATAGCCACGGAAATGTAACAAACTTCTTCTTCTGGCTAAAGATCAATAATTGTCGCGCCCCCTTTGTAAAGGTAAAGCCCCCCAGAAAACATTTGGAACATTGAAAAATGTTGCCCCGCGCTGGGTCATAAAAAAAAAGTGTCCAACTTCCCCATTTCGCTTTGTTTGGTCCCAACCCTCAGAAAAACCGAATACCAAATACCGAAAATGACAAACAGACGCGGCAAATAAATAACGAGAAATGTGGTATAGGGGGCGTAATTCGTAGACGGGGGCATTACGGATCCCGGGTTTTTCGTTCTTCTACCCACTTATAGTAAAACCCCCCGGCAAGCGACAAATTAACACGCCAGGCGAAAAGTCCGGAAAATACGGGAAAATTTGGAGTATGGGATATAGGATATGGGAGCTTCGCGGGACAGATATGTAGATCTATTTTAAGACTCGGGGCAGACAACTCGGTCGCCTGATCCAGTCATTCCATTTCCATCCCCAGTCGCATCCATGTAGCACCTTTATTAATTGCAGCCGACGAGACGAGAGTTTGACATGTTTAATGCGAAAATCTCGGGAGAAGCAGGGAGAAAGCGGTGGGAGAGAGTGCACTGCGAGAAAATCAAAAACCAAAAAATGTAATAAATATATCCCTTTGGAATCATCCTGTTGTATAGGATGTGTAATTTGTTACAATTTAAATATCAAATAAATATTATATAAATAAAAAGGTGGATGAGAGTCTGGTGCTAATTAAATATTTTGTAATGCCTTAAATAAACTATTAATTATATTTGTTTTAATAATTGATTATTTAATTTAACTTTTTTTTATATTATAATATTAAACTTAGTACACTTCTCTACTTAGGGAGTTCCAAAGTACCTATAGGTATTATTAAAAAATTCAAGAAATAAACATAAATGTTAATATAACCTTATTGTTATCTTATTATGATTATCATATCTTTTTCTCACTGCACACCGCCTTAAAGTCCCGTTTTCGGATTGGGGAACAGTTGTGGGTCTATTTTGGTAAACAAAATGCCAGAACGTCTCTCCCCATCGCAGGCAACGTTGACATAGGCTGGAAATTCTTCTGACTCTATCTATTTCGGTTGCCGGCCAGACAACCCAGCATTATATGGCATATAGCACATTGCAATCTGCAGACAGCGTATTGCAGACTGAAGACTGAAGACCAAAGACTGTAGACTGCAGACTGCAGACTGCAGACTTAAGACTGAAGAAAAGACAGCTGACGCCAGGCCCGAGGGCAAAGTCGAATATGTAATGCCGTAGGGGGATCTCTGGATCTGGATCTGTATTCTCCGATCGAAAGGGACTCTGTTCGCATTTCTGAAACGATCTCCTTCCCTCTGTTTCCTTTGTCTGATGCGTTTGCTTTATTTTTCTTTTGAAGGGGGAAAAAACGGGATTGGTGTCTGCGAGAAATCCCATTAAAATGGGATCTGAATGAATGACTTCTTATATTTCCGTTCAAGATTTAGGCATGGAATCTCTTTCGAACCTTTAGTTATAATCGCATGCAATATGAACAAACAAAGTTTTGATATATTTAGAATTTCTTTCAAACCTTTGTTTTTAAATAATGTTTGGGAAGAAAAATAATAAACCTTTTATAAAATATTTCAAAGAACTTCAAGAGCTGACAATCAGTATTTTAAGCTTTTACTGAATATTCAAGAGCTATTCTGCTTCGCTTCTTAAGTGGCCTTTCCAAGATATCCCAAAGTTTGGTATCAATTATGCAGCTCTGTATCTTTTGCACTTTTCCAAGCCACTAAGTACACCTTTCCCCCCCCTCCCACTTCTACATTCATTTGCAATTTCCATTAAAATGTCATTGAAATTTCACTTACAAAAATTTGCCTTCAAAAACCAAACCGAACTAGAGCAAAAATAAAAATTGAGTAGATGGAAAAACGGAACTGAGTTTTGTTTTGTGGTGAAAAAGTCTGGGTAAAAGTGGGTTCCGGGAATTTTGGGGAAAACTTTAGCTGGCAATTCTATTGCCAAACGCATTTTGCACTTCAATTGCACGTGAAAATGAAAATGGAAGGGGTGGGTGTTGTTGGAGAAGTCTGCGAAAAACTGAAAAATTCAAGCCTGTTAATATGCGTAAGTGTGTGGGGCAGGTGGGTGAGTGGGTGAGTGGGTGGGCTTGCCTTGCGATTGGGTGGTGGAGTGGTTGAGTGGGTGGGTGGCATCCTGCCGTGAAGTTGTCTCTTTATTTTTCTTCTCGGGCTTCTGCTGCTGTCATTGATATGGCATTCTGTAGCCCCTCAGACCGCCTGAGTATTTCCCAACCCCCTGAATTTTCCAAATGCCACTCCCCCCACCGCCATCGTCCCTCTTGAATTTCCCCTCGTCACCAAGCTCACCTTCTTTCGTTGTCGTTTTGTCGCCTGTTGTTAATTGTCATTGCGTCGCTTTAAGCCGCTCAGTGGCAGGAAAATGGGAAATGGAAGGTGAGGATATGAGTGGGTGGGGAAAGCCAAAGGGAGCGGCGGGGCCGGATAAAGTGAATCAAGAGGAAAACCTAGGAGCAGGCACAGTATATCGGACATACTCTAACCAAATCTGACTGAAAGTGCACATATGAGTTTCCTTACTTTACGGTGTATACACTTAAATTTTTAGATAATTTTTGCACTGATAGGAAAATGGAATATTTCATTTTGTGTTTACATTTTGTATTTATTTGTATTATTTGTATTATTTGTAATTACTTTGAAATCCTTCGATTTACTACTATTTTTTATCAGTATATTCAGAAAAAATCAAGTATTTCGTGCTTGAATCAAGTATTTTCAGTGACAAAACTTTGCTAAGGCATCGAAAATCAAGTTCGAAGTTTTAAGATAGAAAATACTCGACTTCAGTTCGATTTTAGAACCATTCTGTCGGCAATCATATACATATTGTAAATTTAAATTGGGGCTTAATTATGAGCAAGTAAGAGAAATAAGGAGATATATCTAAATTAAATTAAATTTATCTTATACGTTTACTTACGACTCGCCGATCACGGGCATTAACACCGTGTATTTTTTGCGCCTTTTACTGAGCACTTTCAGAATATTCAGTTGGAAATTTATTATTTATTAATTATTTATTAATTAAGAACGGCCTGAAAATGTAAAGCATGAAATCGTTCTTTATTCAAGACTGTTTTTACTTGATTCTAGCACGGTTTTCTGAGTATACTTGAAAAAAGGGGACAAAGATTAACACAAGGTATTAAAATGTACAGAAACAAATAAATTTATATTTAGAATCATTTAGGTTTTAAAAAATGAACGAAATTCTTCTTCATCCATTTTTAAAAATATATATTTTAAAAGTACATAAAAGTAATATTTCATAGATAATTGGTTGAAATAAGTATGTCACGGCTTCTTGGGGCATATTTCTAAATTACTTACTTTTAAAATAGTTCTTTGTTTATGAGAAAAAAAACTTCACTTCGGTGTGTATCAACGATGCTTAAGAATATAACATTTTATTGCATTTGGAATTAACTAACTAATAGTTTCTCAAGGTATTTTTCGCGATTACTTGCCTCTTAAATATTTATGGGTCTTAGGGTTTATTTTAAGAGAATATCCTCAACTTCGGTGTGGATAGTTTTTCCCTTGGCCGTTGTTGTTATTGCCGCTGTTGCTGTTGCTGTTTTCACGCGCGGTTAGCGCCTGTAATTGCATTGCCAAGTAAACGACGAACCGCGAACAGTGAGCGACATTCGTATGTGTCTCTCCATTCGTGTGACTTTCCATGTGTGGATCTGCACTTCAAAAAAGTCCTAATATATGGCCTAATATTAATATTTTTGAATTTTTATAAAGTTTCCATAAAATACACAAGAAGGTAGCGTACAAAAAAATATCCATTTATGTTTATAAAATTGTTTAACTAAAGCTTAGTAATAATTAAGCACTTTTACTAATTTTTTAAATACCTTCTCAAGTAATAAAAATAATCAGTATAAATCGAAAATACCTTTACTTTTTATAAAAGAAATAAGCCATCTTTGGTTAAATACTAACTGTCCTACGAATTTAATAACTAGATTGAAGCTTAAACTAATTTTGTGAAAAACAATTTTATCTTCCATATCTTGCATTCGAATGTTAAGAGTGCTGTTTTAAAAATAGCTACCAAAAAGTTAATTTTCCACATTTGTTACTTAATTTTTAAAGTAACACCAATTACATACAACATATCTACATGTCACAATATTCTTAAAGTAATACAAATTGAAAAAAAATGTTTAAGCTAATGTTTTAAAATTGAAAAATGAGCAATGTGGTTTATTTTATAATTTTTTGGTGCTATCGTACAAGTCGTCCGCAATTTTCGTCAGTGTACATTTAGTGCGTATGTGTGAGCGTTGGCGTAAGTGAAATTTATTTCAACAGCCCCCGCCAGGCATTCAGCCCCAAAACTGTCGGTTGGCCAACTTAGGCGAAAAATTGAGAAGCAAGGCACACCAGCGCAGCATCAACGGCAATAGAATGAAATGAGGCTGGCAAGAGGGGGTTAAGCATCGTGGTGCGAGGGGTTAAATGCGCCCCAATAGGGGGCGCCATCTGCGGCACACTGGCGCCAAAGTGATGGAAACCATTCCGAATGCACAATCTCACAGCGGTTGATCTTAAAAAAGGGAAGATGCAATTTTCACAGAGAAAAGGCGTTAAGGGGGTGCATAAAAGTGCCACAGCGGTTTATGGGTTAAACTTTGTATTGTGCAAAAAATACGGGCTCTGATGTTAATAAAATCCTCTTACATTGCCCTTTGTAGATTTATTTTGAGAATCAAAATTTGTATAAGTAATTCTACTTTTTAATTTAATAGCGAAGTTTGTTGGTATAAGGGTCCTTATGAGGGGAGAATTATTAAAGTAAATCTATCTAATAGCTTATATTTATTTCTCAATTTAGTTAAATAATAATTAAGACAATAGGTACTGTTAGGTGATATCTCTTATAATACCATCAGTAGAAGTCTGAAATAAATTCTGTATCACCCCGTTAACCCACTGTGGCCCGAAAAGTGCCCAAAACTCAAGCTGCACCTCGTCGCGTTTCTGTTGCTGATTTTAAATTTTAATTAAAGTGTGGCTCCGTCTTTCTGGCTGTGACCACTTGAGGTTCACAATTCGCGGCAAAGCAAACAATGGCCTACAAGTACGGCCACTTCTTGACACGCTCTTGCCACTCAAAGGCGAACCCAACTATTTACCCCGGGGGTACACAAAAAAAAAAAAAAATGGTACGATGGAAGAAAGGCTTTCTAAAAACCCATATTGGCAGCCATGAACCGTGATGAAAGAAAGCGTCCCAATCGCGACTCCCAATTTCCGTCAACTCATGGTGGGCTATAAAAGTGCGAAAGTTGTGGACAACGGCACACACAGTTCGATGGCCCATCGTCCAGAAATGATCTACGCAATTCTAGTGCTCTGCCTGCTGGGCAGTTCTTGGGCCCAAAAAGCCGAGAAGGACACCCCAGTCCAGGCCAAGGATCAGAACACCCGTTTGGCCGGCATCTATGTGAAGGATGGCAACGAGAACGGCCAGCTGAGGTTCCTGGCCTCCGGATTGACCGGTGGTAGCAGCAGCAGCAGCAGCAGCTCCTCGGGTCTCAACTCGGCCCTGAATCAGTACATAACCAACAAGCAGGATATGCTGGAGCAACTGCGTCCCACCTCGGACTCCAGTACAACGGGAACTGAAACAGCAGCCACAGGAACTGCAGCATCGGGAACGGGAACGGTTACGGGCGCAAATACAAATACGGGAACAACGGGAACGAGTGGCCTGGTGACGACGACTGCCAATGGAGCCATCTATGTGAATCTGGGCAACTCGGGATCCTCCAGCTCCTCATCCTCCTCCTCGTCATCGTCCTCCAACAATGCGGCCATCAATCAGGTGATCTACGGATCATCGCCGATCGCCGGTCTTCTGCCGCAGATCGTCGGGCAGGCGGTGGCCACTCGAGTGCGTCCCGGCCAGAATAACAGGAGGCGTGTCCCCGCCCGTAGGCGTCGGGTCAACAAGAGGCGTGGCGGCATCAACAACAATCAAAGACGTCGCCGGCGGGGCAACAAACGGGGCCGAAACAAGAACAAGGCCCAGGTGATGGTTGTGCGTCCCAATCGCGGCTAAAAAGCACATCCATCCCCAAGCTAAGCAAAATTATAACCTTTTTTTTTTTCGTAGCCAAGCAATTTTTTTTTTAATTATTACCATTAGTATGCGAGAAGGCAACTTAATTTATTTATTTAAATAATTGAAAGCAATTACACTGTGCAACCAAAGTGGTTTTATTTGGGGTTGGCAAGAAATGGGGTTCTATTTGGTTATTATGGTCAAGACTTTCCTCATATTTATTTTATCTCAAACGTAGTAAGTCTAAATTTTTCATATTTAATTATAAAAATTTCGTAGTGTTTCCATCTATTGCGGCTTATTATCATGAATTAATTTGATTCAACTTTAATTTTTATGATAGAAATGTAAAATATTAAATGTAGACTTTTATCGTATCTTGTATTTACTTCCATGATTCAAATATTTTCAAATGCAATCGTTAAGTTTGAATATTAAGATCTTTAGGTCTATAAAAATATCTAATACGAAACTCTTAGTACTCGTACAATATGCAGATATTTACTTTTATTATTTCGTTTATTTTTCAGCGTTTTTAAATAATAATCATATCTTTTATATTGAAACTAATTGCTATACAGGAGCCTAACATATCTGTATCTTTAAATTTGCCTTCATATATATCTTTATATATGAACTTCTCAGCTGCGTTTGTGAAATCTCAAATTTGTGTAGGCCAGTGTGTTTGGGGCTGTGGCTCTAATTTATGGGCCAACTGGTGTTCATGTTCAGGAGGGCCTCCATCGGTGTGTGTGTGTGTGCGGACCCGGGTGAAACCCCCCTTGGTGAGCCCCTGGTCAAGTGCAAGACAAACGGTCTCCGGTCGGCGCTGCATGCGGCGGTCAATGTCTTGATAAATGTCTGCGGGATGGCGCCCGGGGAGTTCCAGGTTGCTCCTTGGGCTCCCGGTGCCCCTGGCCATGCCCCCCTTACGACGCCACTGTACAGTTTCGCGCCCCCTAAATCACCGTCACGTGTCCTGGCTGTGCATTATGTGCTCATGACTGTAATGAGCCTGTAAGTGGACCTAATCAGTGTCATAATAATAGAAATTAATCACTGCAAGGCCACCAGAGCATGGGCGGTGGAAAAAAGGGGGCCTCGCCCACCTGCAGCTGGCAAAAGTCAAAGTTGAACGTCTAAAATACTCTGGCATTTTGCTACTTGTGCGGTTTTGTGCAGCTCTTTGGCGCACATACTTTGTAAATGTTTTGCAATGATTTGATTTGAAATTCATTTGAATTATTGCTTGCTTCCGGTTTCCGGTGCCTTCGAAATACTTTCCTGTTTCCTTTCTGGCGCCCCTCCCCCCCGGCCCCCCCCCCCCCCCACTCCCCTTTTAATGCTCCCCATGGCGAGGATATGGAAGGACCCTATGATGTACGACCAACTTGGTTGCCCTTCTCTTTTGCGTTTCTCCCTGGGGAGTATATTAAGTACTGCCAAGCATACACTCGGGATAAATTAGGAATATGCCAATGCGATTGTGATTTGATTATAATTATTTTATATAAATAGCATATGGGCATTTTGGGTAGCAATAGTAATCAAAGGGGTGGAGCAATCAATGATTACTTAGTACCAAGTGGTTGAGTAAATAAAATACAGATATTTCTAATATATTTACATGATAAATCGTAGTTATAATCGATTCCATCCGTAATACATACAAATTTTTTTTGTTAAGACTTTGTATTAGTACTCAAAAAAAAAGAACTTAATTATTTTATCAAAAATAAGTTATTACATATTATGTAATAGGCATAACCATATAAACTAAAAAACAAAAATTAATATGTTAATTATTTTCTATATTATGGAACTCCATTGAAAAAAGGTTTTCTAAGACTCTTACTTTTATTTACTAATTTAATATTTAGCTATAAAAGTAATTGAACATTTCTCGCCGTGTATTTGCATAGACCAAAAGGCAACTGGTGTGTGAGTGTGCGGAACTTTGTTAATATGCAAGTGAATGGACATTTCCGGTACGGACAAAACGTGCCATGTGCCAGGCCAAAAACCGAGAGCCAAGGTCCTGACCAAGCCCGCGAAACCTTTTGGGGGATGGGGGGAACCATAGGTAGCTGGCGGGGATTCGGGGCACTGGACTTACTGGGAGGGGAAGGGGGCTTCGGTGGTGTTGGGGGCCACAAGGGGGGGGGGGGAACTCCCGGGGGGTGGCACGGGTTCACAGCCCAAGGACATGTGCTGTGCTAAAGGTCCACATCACCATCCACTGCCCTTGGATCCATTCGCTGACTCTCTTTGCTCGGATACATTTCGCTACCCTATATTAGGGATATTTTCCGCGGTTCTAAAAGCTAACCCACTGAATTTGCCTTATAAATTATGAGTTCGCCTTTAGTATACCACTTTTCCAGAACTTAATAGCTGAAGATTTCAGATTTTTATTTATCAATGTACATAATATAGGATAATAGGGATTGTTTTGAAATGCATCTATACATATTTCAAGAAAAGTCAGTATGCCAAGTTAAAGTTTCTATCTAGTGTAGAATTAAAGACTTAAATCGGCATAGAACATTTTTATAAACCTTAAATAATTCATATATTTAAGAATATATAATTACAAATTTAATGAATTTAAATATACATTTTTGAAATATTTTATTTTATTTTACAATAAATCTGCATAGAACATTTTTAAAAAATTTAATAAAACATATATTTAAATATATATTATTACAAATTTAATAAATTTAGATATAAATTTCCTGAAATATTTATTTTATTTTATTTTACAATGTTATGTTTTAGATTTTAAAAATACTTAATTTGCCGAGGTAAATTTTAAAATCTGGTGGCTTTCAGGGCATTTAAAAACCACCTCTTCAATATTGAAAGTTTGCTTTTTTCCTTTTGCCAGTTCCACGGCTTCGCTCATGTGTAATTTTCAATTAAAATGATTTGAGTAGACAACTTTGAACGCTTCTGGCTGTGACTCTGCCACTGACTTGGCTTCTGATTTGAACTCGGACTCGGAAACGGATTTTTCGGACCTGCAGGGAGGGGCCACAAATACGGGGGCGGGTGTGCAAGAATGCCACAAATACTTTTCGGGGCAGAAATCATAAATCATGCACCAGGCAGAGACACGAACCGCATTGGAAATCGACGACGGAGACCCAAACTCCGGCGTTGACACACGGACATTGGGAATCGGAGGGGATATATATGCTATACCCGAAAATATATATATACATATACAGACATGGCCGGCCGACTAAGTGGGCCACAAGTTTCGCTTCACTTTTGAAATAGTTGCAAAGTGGAAAAGTTTGGCATGCAGAGTGTCCACGTCTGTGGTCAGGAAAGGGCATAATTGTGGGGCATCCTCCGACGGAAGGGGAGGGTCCAGGAATCCGGAGATTCGGGGATCCGGGGATCCGGCGGTGGGGGCAATCGAGAGATGGGTGCGTGAGTCACGTGCCAGGAAGCTCCGGGATTACCCGAGATAATCATGACACTTTGTGTGGGGAAAGTCTGGGAAATTGCCTTAGCAAATTATGATGCCCCTATTCATCGAATAATACCATTTAACAATATTATAATGATAATATGATATTATAAACCAGATCATTATTTTAAATATACCTATATAACTAAAAATTTATTGGCACACCTACACAGAGAAAAGTCTGAGGTTCCCATATGAGTTTAAAATGTTCTTCAAAATGTTCTCGAATCATGTTGAATTGGCGGTATTTACATTGTATATCTCAAGAAATAAACTATTAGTCTAGGCAATAGTGTATACTTATTAAAGTTGTTAAATAAACTCAATTTAATTTTTCTTTTCTCACCATTTCATTCTAGTAATGAGAACATCGATACCAAAATGTACTTGCACGGGTTTTAAGAACGAATTTTCTTTATTCAAGAACAGTGTACTTCAATTCTCTCTGTTTATTGATATTAATACTACTACATTTAATTTTCCAAATGAGATATAATGAAATGCAACATGCAAAAGCTAGTAGTTACACCTGTTTCTTAAACCTTGTATATTTATATTTTTCTTTTTTTCTATTACCAATAAATGTTGGTAATGCTGCCATCTCTGGCAGTTTTCCGTTTTGGCCTTTTGTTTTTTGGGGCCAAGTGGCAATGCAGGCAAGATGTAAGAACCGATGAAATTCTGCGGCTCCTCTTTTTTTTTGTCCATTCTTCAGCTTTGTCTGTCGATATTTCTCGAATTCTTCGTGGCTTTTTTTGGTATCCCTCAAACCGATGGTCAATTGACATGGCAACAACAGCAAATGTGGCTTAGTTTTTTATCCCCTCCCCCCACCAGTTATTCGATGTTTGTTGTTGTGTAAATTTCTTGTATTCCGTTGGCTTTTAATTGCCGTGACGTGTTTGTTCTACCGGTTTTTTAGCCTTGTTGTTTTTTGTGTTTGGTTTTCGGGTGCTTTTTACCACTTGACGTTTGATTTACTTAGTACTTTTTCGGCTGCTCTACAAGACCAATTGTAAGCCAATTTTCGATGGGCTTTTTGGGGAGGGGAAGTAGGGAGGTAAGGCCTTCACAAGTGGACAACGACCTTGTCGTTTTTTGCCTTTTTGGCACACTTGTCAAGTGCTTTGCTGTGCGGTTGTCCACTGCCTTTTTCAAGTTTTTTGTAAGGTCTGTTTTTCTTTGGTTCGATACATTACCACAGATTGATTGATAAATGATTTGGCGAATTAATTGCACGAAAAGGCAGCGTTCATACTTAAAAAAGCCATGCACATATCGTTCAAGCGTTTGATAAATGTCGCTCCACAAAATTTTTAGATGCGGATAAAAAATGACCACCTTAAGATCAAAAAAAAAAAGTACAAAGGAATGTAGATTTATGGTATTTCAAATCGAGAGAAGTCATTTCACGGCTAACAGCTTTAATTAGCCCACAATGTAAGCTCTTTTTTAATATAAAGTACTTTAAGCCAAACGATTTCTTAAGGCTTAAAAAAACCTAAATAATATATACGTAAAGAAAGAATGGAAGCTTATTTCGGTAAGCCGAAGTTTATGTACCCTTGCAGGTCGTTCCTGTGCTAAATGATAAAAGCATCCGATTTTCTTAAATTTAATTTGAAATTCTGAAATATTAGGAATATTATATTGCTAAGAGAAGAAAAAAAACACCGAAGCTAAACAAAAAAAAATTATTTTGTATTATTTTTTCGATTGTTACTATTGGAGCTTTAGGATTAAGTTGTCCGATCCGGCTCGTTCCGACTTATATACTACCTGCAAAAAAAAAAAAGACTTTTGGGAAGGCTTCATCCCAATAGCTTTAAGACTGAGAGACTAGTTTGCGTAGAAACGGACAAACGGACAGACGGACAGACGGACAGAGCTAGATCGACTCGTTTAGTGATGGTGATCAAGAACATATATACTTTATGGGGTCGGAAACGTCTCTTTCACTGCTTTGCAAATTTCCGATTGAAATCTTTATAAAATTGTATAAAAAAGCTTTACGTACTTTTACCTTTACTCTACAATTAACGACTATAAATAATCAACAATTTAAAGTTGACTTGTATTTAAAGTAGCATTGAATAACCAAAAGTAAACATCCACGCCTAAGTAAAATAAAACCTAAGTATTCCCTTAGCTGTTAAGTTGCTGAATTGTTGAAAATCCCACAAAACTTAAGCAATTAATTATAAACAGCTGTGACCAGTTTTCAAGGTTTTCAGAAGTAAACATTTTTTTTTTGTTTCATTATAAGAAAATGCTTGTATTGATTTCAAAGAAAATATTGCTTACTGGTGATACTAAAATGTTACAGAGTGGCCATGGGCTTTTAAAGGAAGTAGGGTGTCAACTCTGGTTTTCCGCAGATATGTTTTATCGAACGACAATTACTAACGCAGCAACCTGAGAGTTCTTGAAAAATTTTACGTCTGACAATTCAGTTCGACATTTGACATTAATAAAACTGAGTTGAGGCTGACTTGTCCTAAATTAATTTGTTCTTCTCAAACAATGCCACGTCGGTCGAAAGTCGAATTTTGTACTCCGTCGAATCGGGATAGGCCTGGCGAAGATTCATCGAACGAGAAGGACGCTTAAGAATCTTTGATTAGCGATGAAATGATGAAGAAAATTCTTTCGAATGGCGGTGAGGATGCAATAATTCAAACCATTTCATTAAAACCATTTCAGTGCCTCGTTTTTTTCTTGGAACCAGTGCCCGACATCTTTCGTCTGCCGGGTGCCGTTTTGAACTTTGGAACCCAGGGGAACTCTGAACCCATGCGCATTAGATTCGACGAGCAGCTATGCCACCCCCAAGTTTATCAAGGGTTTTCAAGGGCCGACGATCAAGACCCCCCTCCCCTTACATGGTGAAACAGGTGCAAAACATCTCTTCGATGTAGAGCATTTCCCAATAATGACCCCATCTTTCCATCCAAACAGCACATTAGTATAAACTTTGTGGATTTGTATAATCCCGATCTGCCGTCGTCATCGGAGATTTTGAAGAATCCGTCGGAAGCGGAGTGGCCTCTGAGTTGTATGGCAGGTCAGCTGAAGTCAAAACCTCCACCCTCAAAAACAATGGAATGCCTGATGTTCGAGGCATCTTCCTCGAAAGCAGTTGAAACCCAAGAAAATAGTGCTGTGGAGGGGCTTTTCGACTGGGATCGGGAGATCATCTTTGCAAATTCGGCGCAGGAGGTTATCATTATACCACTTGCTGTGGACAGCCCTACGTACTCCTCAATACCGCTGTAAGGTTCGTTGAGCCCCTCGGATTTGATTCAGTTATTCAGGGCATGCTGGTCTCACAAGCCCTGTTTTTTGGGGCCAAAGGCGATCGGGAGATCATCTTTATAAATATAACGATGATCTCCAGATCGCCTTTGATCTCAAAGAATTTGGCTTGGAAGACCAGCAAACCCTGACGGATTGGATGAAAGCGGAGGGGCTCAACGAACCTTATAGCGATAGTGAGGGTACGTAGGACCCACGCCGTTTCCTCGGAACCTCTCCCTTGCGAGACGAACTTCGACTACTATGTGGACAAGGAAATGCCCGGAGTGTCAGCTAGGCTCTATGAGACGAGAATGATCCAGGTGTTTGTCATGACCACGGCAAAGGCTGATGAAATGCTAAAGAAACTGTACCTGCTTTCGGCCAGCTATCGGAAGCCCCTAATCAATCAGAAATCGAAGTAGAGAAGACCCAAGTACACACAAAAGAAAAACAGTTCAAGGTTTATGCAGTTAAATAAATAATCAATTTTCACAATTCTTAGTAGAGCCCTTAGTGATATGAAAATATTAATGAATATGAAGGTTTTTTGGAATTCAAATTTTAGTCAAAAATACTCTTGCCCTGCGGTTTTTTAATCGTAGTTGAAAACTGCAAAACATCGACTGTTTTAGGCGGCTTACAACCAATGCTATCACTTTAAAGAACATTTTTACTAGCCTTTAATGTAGGACATTTAATATTCCCATTTACGACGGAATTTGAAACCCAACCCAGCATTGTTAAGTGAATTCCATAAGTACTGATAAGGAAATTAATTGATTGATTCGGAGTGCCTTCATAATTGCATCTATTGTAATTTATGCAAGCGAAAGAAACCAGTTGCAAAATAACCAATCAGCTTCCGCCCATTTCCACCAGCTCCTGCTGTGATTTTCCCACCCACAAATCCCCTCGCACATTATCCCCGTCCCTCAGAAAGTCGTGATTTGGCTTTGATGGATGATTGAAATTTTGCAGAGCGCGTACAAAACTTCAAGCACAGTTAATTAGGCTCAATCAATATACAAGGACAACAAGAAGGTGACTGGAATGGGGCCAATACTTAAATCTAATTAATTTGCAGCTGTCAAAGCGGAGGAGCAGAAAGTGGGAAAAAAGGGTGGGGTTTTAGTAACACCTCATCGATTTGTAGCCCCGTCATTCCCTAACACCCAATTTCATTGCACTTTTGTACAAAAGTCAATTTGCCAAAAAAAAAAAAAATACAAGAGTGAAAAAAACGAGAGAATTGTGCGTCGTAATGATCCTTTGCCCCGAAAATCCCCGAAATCCCACCCTCATTCAATTAAGGGTTAACGAAGGAGTGTTGTTGTTGCCTGTCTTAGACGTGACGTAAATCAGCGTTTTAAGTGTTTTTTTATTTTCCTGATTTTGGTACGACCTGTCAACAGCAACTTTGTTGCCCCCAAAAAAAGTTGGGAAGAATCAGTTAGGAGAAAGAAATTCCACTAGACGAAGCTTGTTTCATTTGTATTAAAGTCTACCGAAAATCCTAGATATTTCCCATTTCACTTTTTTCTCAATTATGTACATATTTATATTGTTTTTCTAAATTAAAATTATACTTTTCTTTTTGTTGTCAGTTCTTAAATTATTATTGAACAAATCGTAAAAACTAAATTAATTTATATATCGCTGCTTACTTTATTCAACTTTGCCCACAGACATTTAAAAAAAGTTTACCAAGAGTATCTAACAAGTCGAAAAAGTTTAGTTCTGCGAGAGAAGGCGGGTAAGAAGGAAAAACGGAGGAAACTTGAGGAAAAACACTTGAACATCTAAATCAAATTAATCCCAGGCAAAGACTTGCTCTCTTATGCGCTAACTGCACTGCAAAAAAATATTTATTTTTATCTGTTTTATTGGAAAAATATAACTAAACTTCCAAATATAATTGTTTAAATATAATAATACAATTATATATACAAATTTTAGCAACAAAATTAAATACATTTCAGAAATAATACTTATTTAAGCTAATAATTGTGTTTGAAAATATAGTGCCAAGTTTTGATCTTTTTATATATATCAATGGTGTTTTATTTTATTTATGAACTTTTTTTCTTAGAAAATATTTAACTCCCAACTTCCCTTAAGCAAATTAGAAATTTTAAAATTAATGAAAAATTTAAAAGCTTTTTATACCAATCTTTGAGGAGCTTTTGGAGTTTTCCCTGAGTGTAGTTTTGATCCACTCTTCGTCTAGTTAGCCCTGTTCTTCTCTATTTTTTTTTTGCCCTTTGGCAGGCATAGTTTTTGTGCTTCACTTTGCTTTCGGCTCAAGTGCGAACTTGTTAAATTTACGCAAGGATCTAGAAGCCTCAGCACACGCATACGCAATTAGGAAAAGGGGGTTTCCCCAGGCTTTCCCCTGGATTTTCCCAGGATTAGAGCGGTCCAGGGGGAAGTTGTAGCTCAGTTACGCAAACAAGCAAATCAAAAAACCATTTGACGCACTTTCATCATCAACGAGTATTAGGAGGGGCGGCGGGGCTTAGGGGCGTGGCACCTGCTGCTGCTGACACATTAGAAACTGCCAATAAGTCGGAACCACATACCACCCACCGAAAAATCAACCCACTTTCACCACCCCTTTTTCGAAAGCTCTGTCCCTTCAGAATCTTGAAGTGCAAGGCGAAATAACAACAATAACAAACTGCATTTGCTGCAAAGGGGCGGGGGTTGGGTGAATTAGGGGGGATGTATTCGGATTCTGATACTTTCAGATGGTATGGGGTCCTCAGAGGGGGCACTCTCGCCTCCCTACTCTCTGCACTCTAATGAGCATTTAAGTTTGGGACAAAGCTTTTTGCATAAACTTGCAATCGGTGAAGAGTCTTCAAAAAAGAAACAATAGATAAGAAGATTACCGATAGTCACGTCGAGGTAAAATACATGGTACACCATTTGGAAACTGTATAAGAATATCAGTTATTTAAGGAACACGTTCGATTTAGCAATTTTAAAGCTTATATAGTGAGTTCAAAATACCTTTTTTTTTGGGTATTTAACTTAAAAAAACTAAATATTTAATGTATGTGCATGTTATTGAAGAAACCCTATTATTTTGAAAAATTAAATAAATAAGAATTTTGTTTAAATTATGTACCTTTTTCAATGGGGATTTTTTAAAGAAAAGATAGTTAAGTAGGTATCTAGTATGTGTCTATAGGTGTTGCTATCATATAAGATTTTCGATCAAAACCTAATTATATCCTTGGGAATAACCCAACCATGAACTGCATTAATCGCGATATTTTCGATACATTCTCACGATGTCATCGCAGTTATCGACTGACCCCTTCCATCGCTCTCTGCCCTGACTTTTGCTTGCTTGCAAACATTTTTCGGTCAAGCAACAAGAACAAATTTTCGGCTTTCCTTTATGCTACTCGCTCACTTTTTCTTTTTTTTTTTGATTTTTTTTTGCACTTTTGTGGGTCAAGTGCTGATGCTTTTGATGCTGACGTAGCCAACGCTTTTATGCTGCTGCTTCTTCTCCTTTTTGGAGTAGGAATTAAATATCAAGTGTGCCAAAGTGTGTGAGTGTGTGTGTGTGCGAGTGAGTGGCCGGCACATGTGCTGCCTCTCCCTCACTCCCAATCCATCCATCCCACTTGCACCTAGGGCCTGGCCTTTTTGCATATCATCATACACGTAAAGTTTGCTTTTGCTTTTTGCCTGCTTGCCGTTGTTGCTGTTGTTTGTTGTTTGTTTGTTTGCACGCCTCGTGTTCCCTATGATACCCATCAATTGACCAAGGGGTATACACCATGTGATCTACGCGATTTTGGGACGTAGAGCTGAAATTTTTGGTATGAGGGGTTCTTATGGTTAGAATATGATCTTTTCGTAAGAACTTTAAATATTATAACTTTTTGGAAATAAAAATCGTAATTTTCACATTTTATATGTACCTTTAAGATAAGTTACACGATTAAAACAAAATGGAAGTTTTGACATTGTATCTTATTGTAAAATCTTTTAAAAAGTTTTCTAGAAAAAAATTGCACTTACTAGGTATGGTATATATATCATTAAATATCCATTGGTCGAATAATTCTAAAACATTAGAATACCACTTAAGACTTAATATTCAACTTTTTTAGTTCCAATAAAATATTTGGTATTTTTAAGTTGGGGGTAAGTAATATAGTCGGGAAGATGAAAAAGATCGTTGCTTTTCTCCTTTTTGCCGGTATTCAAAAGCCCACACATCACTTTTGCCCTCACACTCTCTCTTTCTTTCTTCTGCCCGCAGAAGAGCGCTTTGAGCCCGGACCCAACCTACATCCTACGCTTAACCCGCTTCGGAACCCCCGTCTTCTGCTCTGCTCAACTTGAAGTTCTTGTGTTTGGGTTAAGTGAAAAGTGATTGAGCAGATTTTTGTTGCGAATCTTTCGGTATTCTCCTTGTTGTTGTTGTTGTTGCTGCTGCTGCTGCCCGCATCTTTTGCACTATATCTGCTCCTTTTGTTTTTCACCAGCTTTTAATTGTTGCCTTCGCCAGCCGGCTTCTACAGCATTTTCTGCTGATAAAACAAAAACCAAGAACTATGTGCAAAAATAAAGCAAAAAATATACGAAGAGAGAGATACAAAAACGAAGGATATTGAGAAATTGCTTTGGTTTTTGTCTAAATTTGATTGACAGCTGCTCGAGATGCGGTGACCCATGATTGATGAGTGCGGTGAATCAATCAATCAGTTGATTTGAGTGCACCAGTGGTTAATCAAGAGTTCAATCGAGAGGCAAGTGGATAAGATTGCGAGCCGAGAAAAGAGCATCAATCGAAGGTTACTTTTCAGGACGGGTTATCTTTGTTCACGGCTACATTTCCATATTGAAAAGCTTCTCTTTATTTTTATAAATTTTGTTCGAGTGCAGTTCGCTTTTGGCAAGGATATTTAAATGGCATACATAAGTGGAAGTACATATGTATGCATTGAATCACAATAAAGCCTTATTGTAACCTTGCCTTCAATCGTGCCATCAATCTCAATCATCGTAATTTGACTTCGTTTCCGTTTTGGAAACACTTTTAGGGTTGCCGCTTTCGAGAACATAACTGTAATTTCGCAATTATTGTTTGCACAATCGCACATCATCAATCAAACGAACAGAGGGAAGCCCCCAGCACAATCAGTACCTGGTATAGTTCCCGTTGTTCACCCATTTGGCTACACTTAAAGAAATGGTATATATGTATGTATGTGCTATAAATTATGATTAGGTTATAACCAGTGGAAACCCAACTTATTTGTTACGGTAAAACTATTTATATTAACAATGTATAAGTAGGTAGACTGTTTCTAGATCAGATTATCAACCTTTAAATACCAAGACAATTCGACAGTATTTTTAGTTATAGGTTAATATTTTTCATATCCGTACTTTATAAAACCAATGCAATATACATAGGTTTTACTAGCAGTCTATCGCATTATCATTGTCGCACTTTGGCGATTTTCTGTGGAGCATAAATCAAAAGCGGAAATGAGCACGCAATGTGCATTGATGAGATTGACTTCATTAGCAGCTGCTGGAGCAAGCTCTGATTGTTTTTTGGTTTCAATCAAATCAGCAGCCGGCAGTTGGCAACTGGAATAGGAATACGGATTGGAATACGACTGCGAATAGCAATAGGAATGTGCGGTAAGAAAAACTGTTGCAGCCCGAGGACAATTAGTGCGAATGCTAATGAAAGCCAGGCACCAGAAGGAGTGCTCCCAACTCAACTCCCGGGCGCACTTCATTAGGTCCCGCATTGGAATCGGAATCAGAATCAGAATCAGAAGTCCTCATTCTCCACAGCACCCAAATCCCCCAGTCCCCCAGAAAGTGCTCCACTGAGCAATGGGTAGCCACTCATAAATGCTGGCCCAGGGTCCAATCAGAATCAGAATCAACTCATAAAGCGGGCGCACAGTGGTCAACAAGCGCTGGAAAAAGTAATAATAATTATACCCGTTACTCGTAGAGTAAAAGGGTATACTAGATTCGTCGGAAAGTATGTAACAGGCAGAAGGAAGCGTTTCCGACCCCATAAAGTATATATATTCTTGATCAGGATCACTAGCCGAGTCGATCTAGCCATGTCCGTCTGTCCGTCTGTCCGTCTGTCCGTCTGTCCGTATGAACGCTGAGATCTTGGAAACTATAAGAGCTACAATACTGGGATTAGGCATGCAGATTCCTGAGATTCCTGCGCAGCGCAAGTTTGTTTCAAAAGAGTGCCACGCCCACTCTAACGCCCACAAACCGCCCAAAACTGTGGCTCCTACAGTTTTGATGCTAGAACAAAAATTTTAACTGAAATGTATTGTTCTCATCAATACCTACCGACTGACCTAAAAAAAAGTTTGCCACGCCCACTTTAACGCCCACAAACCGCCCACAAACTTCAAAAAATCGTAAATATGAACGCGGATATCTCGGAAAATATCAAAGATAGAGAAACGAGTTTTCAGATTTAGATTCCGTAGGCTTGAGCGCAGCGCAAGTTTATTACGCGAATATGCCACGCCCACTCCAACGCCCACAAGCCGCCCAAGTCTGTGGCGCCCACAATTTTCATGGTAGATAAAAAATTTAAACTGAAATGTATTGGTCTCGTCAATACCTATCGATTGATTTAAAAAAACTTTGCCACGCCCACTCTAATGCCCACAACGCTTAAATCTGTCTACCGCCGGTAGGTGGCGCATTTGCTGCTTGCATATCTCCATTTTCCTTTGGTCCCTTTAGCTGAGTAACGGGTATCTGATAGTCGAGGTACTCGACTATAGCGTTCTTCCTTGTTTTAAATGCATATTCCGCAAAAAAGGTTTTATTATCTATAAACTTATTTAATAAAAAGCAACAAGACAAAATTTATTTAAACGGATAATGTGTTATAATAAATATATTGTTGTATTGTATATTGATATAGTGTTATTATTAAAAATCATTCCATGTTAAGTTCTTTTTTTATCTATCCAAAATTTTGGTTTAAGTAGGTTAAATTTTCTCTCAAAAAACATTGAAAGCCTAACAACATTTCGAGCATTTTAAATAAAAACTTAAAACAAAATTATTTGATCTAAAACCAATATTTATACCCGTTACTCGTAGAGTAAAAGGGTATACTAGATTCGTCGGAAAGTATGTAACAGGCAGAAGGAAGCGTTTCCGACCCCATAAAGTATATAAATTCTTGATCAGGATCACTAGCCGAGTCGATCTAGCCATGTCCGTCTGTCCGTCTGTCCGTCTGTCCGTATGAACTCGGAAACTATAAGAGCTACAATACTGGGATTAGGCATGCAGATTCCTGAGATTCCTGCGCAGCGCAAGTTTGTTTCAGCAGAGTACCACGCTCACTCTAACGCCCACAAACCGTCCAAAACTGTGGCTCCTACAGTTTTGATGGTAGAATAAAATTTTTAGCTGAAATGTATTGTTCTCATCAATACCTATCGATTGACCCAAAAAAAGTTTGCAACGCCCAATTTAACGCCCACAAACCGCCCACAAACTTCAAAAAATCGTAAGTATGAACGTGAATATCTCGGAAACTATCAAAGATAGAGAATCGGGATCTCAGATTTAGATTCCGTAGCTTTGCACGCAGCGCAATTTTATCACGCGAATATGCCACGCCTACTATAACGCCCACAAACCGCCCAAGCCTGTGGCGCCCACAATTTTCATGCTAGATAACAAATTTTAACTGAAATGTATTGGTCTCGTCAATACCTATCGATTGATCCAAAAAACCCTACCCTAACGCCCACAACGCTTAAATCTGTCTTCCGCCGGTAGGTGGCGCATTTAAATCTCGCTTTGCTGCTTGCATATCTCCATTTCCATTGGTCCCTTAAGCTGAGTAACGGGTATCTGATAGTCGAGGTACTCGACTATAGCGCTCTCCCTTGTTTTTATTTTGCTTCACTGTTTCGTGGTCGGCTAATTAAGTTTTGAATTGGGGGAGCGAACTCGGGCGCCTTTTAATGTCTTCCATCTTCGGTTCGAATATATTGTTATATCTTATTGCCTGGACTCTGTATTTATCATCTGCTCGTTTTTGGGGTTTCGGTGTATCAGTGTCGTTTGTCGCTCTCGTGATAATCAAGATTTATGCCCAGCTCCGCTTAGAAATTCCAGGAGTGCATTTATCGAAAGAGTTTATGATTATTTTTAGTTTCGAAAGAGATGAATGGATTTTTAATTGGATCTGCCCTTCGTGCGATTCGCTGCCCTGTAATTTTCCTAGTTAAGTTGTTGTTCTCTCAATCCTGCACGGAACCCAAAGATGAAGGTCTGCATTTTGGATACAATTTGTAGGAAAAGGAAAGTGTAATCTAATCGGAACTTGGTCGGCAACAGTGGTGAGTTATGACGCACTCGTAGAGAAAAAAGAAGATGAAGAAAATGGCCCCCACACTAGGCCCATAAAATATTACCCAGGGCTCTTTCCATAATTCACTGGGCTCTCGCATAGTGGGTTAGTATTCCTCCATTTCCCCTGGCTTTGCTATTCTTACTTGCCTTGGTCCCAGAAAAAATATTTCCATTTCCATGAAAAAAGTGATGAGGAAAAGGGGATAAGGGAATGAAAAATAGTCGACAAATGATAATTTTGATCTATGTCATTGATGAGTCGGATTTGGTTTTAATTGGGCAACTAGAAATTGGAGGGAGTCTTACTCTTTGTTGGATTTATGAATGTATAATGTTATTTCCCAAAGCATTAAAGTGATTTATACATATAATATAAGTTTAATATCTTGAAGATATATAAAAGACCGTAGGACCGTTTCTAAAACGACAGACCCAACTTCCCATCGATCTATTCTGCATTTATCTTCATTAGCAAGCCGTGGTCAAAGTTGTGGGATCTCGGAAAGTCCGAGCCAAATGGGAATAAAATGTTTCAATTGTCATTTGTTGCTGTTTCTAATTCGGTTTCTGTTTTCCGCTTCTGTTGTTGCAATTGCCTGCATTGCAGCAGGTCGTAAATTTATTGCAAATAAATTTATAGCACTGGCTGCGGGGCCACCACTTTCACACTCGCCCCCAAAAAATCCTCTTAAATACCCCCAGAACCCCCAGAACCCCCCGACAAAACCCCAGCCCTGTCCGTCAGCTGGAGAACATGCGACAGAGAATTGGCTCAAAAAATGGGAAATCCCCAAAAGTTGTTGAATTTCCTGCTGCTGCAGCCTGTGAAAATGAAAGGAACCATCCCTTTTGCCTAACCCATGCATATTAAGTTGTCCATGTTGCCCCTTTGCACCACAATTATTCCAGCTTGTCACAGAAGTCAGGGTTTTAAAGCTGGCAACAACTTGTGAAGTTAGCAAACTGAAATTAATTACTCTGCAGCTAGGGAAAAAGAATCAAACCCAAAAATAGCAGAAATCAATCGTTAAAATAATAACTTATTGTACATATAACTTTCTTGCAGACATCAATAATAATGGAATTGAATTACCACATCCGCAAATACTGATTAGATGCTGCAAATCATTAGCCATTTTGTCAGTAATGCAATTTGCCATACTTGTATCTTCAAATTTCCAATTATTTCATCATATTTGTTTAAGACTATGTGGAGTTCTTGGGCTTAAAAAACTGCATCGCTTCGAAGTTTGACAAGTTTCAATTAGTTTCTGCTTTCACTTATTATTTCCTTCCTCAAAAGGCCCTTGTTTCCATTGACTCATCCTAAAGGTTTTTACGGCACTGAAAACTATTTCAATCTAGTAAAAGCTGAACACGCAATTTGCAAAGTGTGTGATATAATGTTCCAACAAGAAAAATACTTAATGAAGAAAGTTCTTTTTCAAAAATTGAGTGCTTGAAAACTAGAATATGGAAAAATTATTTTGAGATGAACGTATTTCCATTTTGGTTTCTGGTATTATTTTTGTTTCAAAGTGTTTAAATTTATTTATTTATCTTTATCTTCCTGATTTTATGTCTTTATGCGTCTATAACTTCTAGAACAATATATGTGACAGGAAAAACAAACAGAACCAAGTACTACTAGTAGTAGTAATCAATCTTTGTATAAATAATACAATGATGAGTTCGTTTTAATGCTTACTGTTTAATATAAAATATTTAGTATCTATAATAAGAAAATATAATATATGGGTTTTTGATGTACGTTATCGAAAAATGCAAAAAAGATTTCATATGCTGTTTGTATATAATTTATAAGGTCAGAATATAAAAAAATCACACGTTTTTGAATTATTTTTCGTATTATTGTTACCACAAAATAAATGTTACTTATCGTTAGTATTTTGAAATGAAATTTTTCTCAGTGTGCCCCCATCCCCCCGGCAACTTTCAGTCTTAATCACCACATGACGTGGCATCATCGACATCGGCTTCGAAATCTGGTGAGTCGGGTGTATCGGGGAAATCGGGGAGTATGCGTGTTGCTTATCAATGGAAACTGCTGATGACATGGAGGGAATATCTGGGCGAAAGCAGGACGAAGAACCCGGAGCCTGTTTATACATACATACATATATACTTGTAGTTCCCCGGCCGAGAGCAACTAAATTAAAATTATTTCAACTCGAGTGGATAGCGAACGAAAAGAGTCTTCAGCAAATAACGGAGCCATTAAAGCCAGTTGCAAAAAGAGGGTTAACCATTGGAAAAGGGGGCGGGGCAGGTCTGGGGAGCATCCCTGATTTTGATTGCTGTTTTGCAGCCGCCCGTCGTATCAAATTATTAATACTTGTGTATCCCAGACGGCAGATGCACTGAATGGACCCCAACAAATTCGAAGATATCGATGCAAATGCACCAGGCATCTGAGATCAGAGGACCACAAGAAATACATATAATTCTTTTCAACACAACCCACAATTATATCTAGCACTGTCAACTAAGAATAATAATAAATGGATAAGGGTAACAATTATCAGGATCATAAAGCTAGAAAAGCCAAACTCTGTAACCATAAATAGAGGTTTACGAGTAGCTTTGCAACTTTAAACTATGTGTATTTCTGTAATCTATTTCTAGGGTTTCCAAATAACTCGTGTGTTAAGGAAAAATGACATGAGTATTTCCTGAACTGTTGAATTGTTGAAATCAACAGATTTTAGCAATTGAGGAAACGACCCCAAATGGGTCCTGTTGAATTTTCAAACAGCTGTGACCAGTTTTCAATTTTTTCGGAAGTAAATATAGGTAATATTTAATTTTGTCTTGGCTTTTTAAGAAATAAGGGTGACAACCCCGGATCTCAGCTGATATGTTTTATCGAACGACAGATGGTAACGCAGCAAAAAGTTGACGTCTGACAATTCAGTTCGACTTTTGATAATAATAAAACTGAGCTAAGGCTGACTTGTGCTGATTTAATTATAATTAATCGAACGAGGAGATCGAGGCGTTTATAAAATGATGAAGACAATTATTTTGAAGAACGCAGAGGAGGAGGAAGGACCCTCCACAGGCCACGGGGGCCAGGAGAAGCGCCGAAGGATGTCCAAGTCTTCTGACAGGTAGGACGAAACAGATATTTTCCTTTAATGCTGAGCAGCTACAATGCTTTGCGTACTTATAACATGGGTTTTCTTCAATTTAGGTTCCCAATGCCTGTAAAAGATCTAGAGATAAATGAACCATTACGAACAGACACCTCATCTCAACTTCTTTCGCCCTGGTAAGCCATCTTGGGTAAATTTGGCAAATAGTACAAATTTCATTACTTAATTTTATTTAAACCATTTCAGTGCCCCTGTCTTAGAACCGTTGGTCGAGAAGATTAGTTTCCAAGGTGTGGATTCAAATGGTGCGGTGGAGCCGTCGGAAGAGGAGGGTCCTGGGAGTTCTAAGGCAAGTCAGGAGATGCCGAAATCTCCAATAGCAATGGAATGCGTGATGTCCGAGGCATCTTCCTCGAAAGTAGGTGAAGGTCCTACCAACCCTGGGAGCGAGCCCTTGCGCCTGCGCATTGAAACGAGGATCTGCGAACAGTTTTCCATACTGCAAATGAACACAAACTTGTATCTTGAGGTGGCTGTTAAGCGACTGGATAGCACCGTCCTCGATAGCGACATTGGTGTGGTCGAGTTGGGACTTGGGGACTCGCAGAAAGGATGGATATGGGCCAATGGCCTGGTGATGGTTATGAGCGGCGGAAGCGAGGAAGTGGTGGCTAAGGCACTAAGCGATGTCGCGGCTAGGACCATGGGGAAGGGGAATCTTAAGATCGATCGCTCCCAAAAAATCCATCACTTACGCCTCTGTTCCTGTGCCAACTTCCCTTGGAGCGTTAACTTGCAGGAATTTTGTAAGGCCCACGTATTACCTTCGGAACCTCTCCTTCCGGAGACGAGCTACGTCTACTACGTGGACAAAGAAATGCCCGGAGTTTCGGCTAGACTCTACTATACGGGCATGATCCATGTACTTGCCATGACCACGGCAGAGGCGGATAAAATGCTGACGAAACTGTACCTCCTTTCGGCCAGCTATGGGGAGCCCCTAATTAACCAGAAATCGAAGTAGAGAAGACCCAAATACACAAAAAAAAACTGTTCAGTTAGTTAAATAAATAATTCAATTTCACAGTTCTGATTAGAGACCTTGGTGATATGAAAATAACACATGTCTTTTGGGATTCATATTTAAGTCAAAAATACTTTTTTCCTTCCGGTTTTTTATTCTTAGCTTTAAGTCAGGGCGTACAGCAAAAAGGGTTTTCAGGTTTTACCTTTAGCAATAAGCCTGGCAAAACATCCAATTTTTATGAAAGAAAAATGGGAGTTCGAGAATAATATATATTGACAGCAACATTTTCATGTACCATTGAAAAATGCATGGTAAATATGGAAAACTATATTTTTTGATTTCTCGTTCCTATGGCAGATATATTATGTAGTCGTCCGAATTTTTCACAATTTCAATCAATATTTTGGAACCCCCCTTAGTAAAAAAAATGATGATCAATAAAGCTATTACCATTTTCCACCCAAAACTAAGAAAATTAATTCTTTATTCAATTGCCTAAACATTGAACAGCTCTTTGTTTGTGTCTTTCGGTCCAACTCTACCTTTACAGAGTTGTCACCCTATTACCTTTTAAAACAATGGCAACTCTGTAGTATTTTAATACCACCAGTAAGCATTATTTATTTTAAAATGAACTTAGAAAATATATTATAGATCTTCTTACCCATTTGTTAATTTTAGGCATGTTCTTTTAATGAAATATTAAGAACTACGTTTTTTCCCGAAAGAATTGAATACCGGTCACAGCAGTATCTGATAGACGGGGCACCCGGCTATTGCATTTTACCTTGTTTTTTCTTTATTTCAAAGCAGCTAAAATGATATAAAAAGTCCAAGATTTCTTTTCATTAAGATTCAGATGATTAGCTGGCCTTTAGTTATTTAATTAATCCAGTGCCCTCGACTTTCCAGGCTCGAAACTTTCCACAAACTTTTACTGAAATAGAGGAGGGTACCTTTGGCCTTTCTCCCCCCGGCTCTTTGTCCATGTCCTCGCCCTAATTTTCATCCTGCGAAGAGGATGCCCTGAACATGACCAGTCGCCTGGTTGTGTTTACCTTTCCGGCTGGTTGGGCAGGCAGCAGCCTCAAATGAACCATGAAGTGTTGGCCCAAGAAGACGCAGCCACCGCAGTTGCCGGGTTTTGGATGGGGTTTTGGCCAGGCTTTAACCGGGTTTTAACCCAGTCGAGAGCGAGACGTCAATGTCAAGTGCACAGAGGCGGCGACGACTTCGATTGCCACCGAAAATCAAGACGGACGGCTGGTAAAAAAAGTGGGAGCGGGGTGTTCGAAATCAGACAGCAAAACGCCCACGCTTAAGCACCAGAGACCAGGGCTACAAGTATATATATATTTTTTATTATTTACATCTGTACGATATTTTTACATAGCATATAAGCACGCAATAAATATAAAAAAATTTAGAGTGCATTAAAAATTACATTTTCATTTAAGGATGTATATGTGTACTAAACATCCAGCAAAACGGTCTGTTAAAATAAATAAAAGACGAAGCTACAAAGCTTTATATATTATATTTTTTTTATTTTATGTATGCATATATATATTTTATATGCACAATAATGTCTAAGTCGATATTTTATTGAATATGAGTTTTAGCTTAACTCTTAGTTTAAGAAACTAAGATTCCTGAATTTAATTAATAAAATGGCATCCCTGGTGGCCGTCTCACCTTGCCGTTGGGCGCCATTTTCGGCACAAATTGAAAGTGAGCCACAAAAAAATGCTTAATTCAATAAAAAGACGACAACAAACAAACAAACGAACAACTGCAACAATAACAGCCACACGAGGAGGGGGGAAAGTTTATAATAACAGCGGACACAAATTAATTTTGCAAGTCGTCGCCGGCGACACAAATTGCCGTGTCATGTCCAGAGTTGAGTTATCTCTTTTTTTAACTTTCGCGAACGCCCTTAAGAAGGTGCAGTGAGTTTTTGAGCGGAAATACTCTTGGCAGGTGGGGTACACGCACTTTGTGGTCCATTTTGAGGAGCATTATATATAAATTTAGTTCCTGAAATTCTCTATATTATTAAACCCTATTTACAGAAGCAATCATTCAGCTAGAGAGCAGATGTAGAGTTTTAGAGATAGTGGTGTATTTCATAAGATCTTCGTAATAACTTACCATATCTGCAGACAGTCTGTTCTTTTGATAGACTATTTGAGAATAATAAACTTTGAGGGGAATATCGTTGTTTAATTTTGTATATTTACTGCGCAATAATGCTGAAGAATTCACGTTTTGTAATATTTTCATACAATATCTAGCAAAGTAACTAATACGTATCTTATCCATTAGTGGCCTATAATATTTCCTGTTCGAATTGCGCAGAGTGCTAAAGAATTCGCCTTTGGTAATATTTTCATACAATATTTGATAAAAAACTATTCCGTTAATAGAAATATCCTATCCGTTAAATATATTTGGTCTTCGGGCCTATAATATTTTATTATATAATTTCGCAATAATGCTAAAGAATTCGCGTTTTTTAATATATGCATACAGTTCTGAAAAAATAATTATTCCGTTTGAGCACCATCCTATCCATTAAGTATATTGTATGTAGGGGCCTAGAGTATTTTATTATATTATTTTGCAAAAATGCTTAAGAATTCGCGTTTTGTAATATTTGCATGCAATACCTGGAGAAATAACTACTCCTGTACATAAAGAGTATATTACCTTCGGGCCGAGTCTCCCCCTCTGGTTTCCTTGCTTTATCTCTCTGCTTTTTGTGTGCTTTCTGCTGTGGCAGCAGAGAAAGGAGAGGTGTGATCGAGGAGCGATCTTTCAGCTTGCCCCAGAGCATTGTAATTACAAGCGGCGTCTCTTTCCCCCCCTGCCGCCCTCCGTCTCCTTCGCCCCGCTTTTCCCCCGTGTGTGCTTTTTTTTTGCTCAGGTAATTTCCACTAATTACGAGGCAATGAGTTGGTAAAAGCGACTACCACTGGCGGGTAAAAGGGGGGCACTACTGTTTGTCTCGCAGATCTTTAGGCGCATGATTTGCGTTTTGCGGCCAAGTGTTAACGGGTAGCCCAAAGCTCTCAGCTCTGGCAATTGCGAATTAAATCTTTTTATATGCTTTTTTTCTTTTCCTTGGCGCTGATGCTTAACACTCAACGGACGTTGGCAAAAATCGTAAACACAAATCAAATGAATTTCCATAATTGCACTTGTGTCTTGGCGCTTTCCGTTCCTGCGATAAAAAAAATAATGAAATGGGTAACTGAGAAACTGCAAGAACATTAAAGACATTATGCCTTATCCGTATATATTTGCCCGTGTATTTTTGATGTCTAGACATGAAAAGTTGTCACCCGGCAGATTATAAATTCATTGGGCGGCGTATAAAGGACTTAAGTCAATAATTGTAATTTCTTTAAATATATACCTATATAAGTGTTAAAAAAGATGATGATACGGAATAGAAGAATGCCACATAAAAATAAATAAAATCTTTCGGATTTGCTGGCTAAAATTTTTTTTTTGCCATGTTTGTTTAAAAATTCCAGTGTTTTTGTTTGGTATTACCAATTTCTAGTCGTTAACCATCTGCTTTCCCGTTCACTTGGTCCTTTCAATTGCTGAACAAGGGCTTTTGTCATATGTTCCATCCGTAGATACCAATGTATCTTTTGGAATTTCTTCCACAAATGTATTTTTTTTTCGACTTGGTCAAACTATTTTGCATTTGTGGCACTTTATTGTTCAGTCAGTATTGTTAAATTTCTTTTGGTTTTTTGTTTTTCGGATTTAGCAGTCTTTTATTTGAGTTTCTTTATGCAGTTTTTGTGCAGCTTTTACAGTTTGTGAGTGTGTGTTTTTTTTTTCGGTGTGTTTTGTTTGTCAATTTCACGCTCTATTTGTGAGGTTTGCTATTTGCCTTTGCCTTTTGTTTGATTTGGTTTGCCATTCGCTCCTTCTGTTTTTTTAAATTTTTTTTGCAACTTTTTTGTTTTGGGTTTCGCCCCATGCTGTTGATTTTGCGCCTTTGTTTTGGGTCGAATCTTTGATATTTTTGTACTTTTGACCAATTTGCGGCGCACAATGCAAACAAACACAGTCCACAGTCCAGCACATAGATACAAATGTATCTGCAGCTCGTCGGTTGTATCTTTTTTTTACCCATTTTTGTTTTTCTGTGGGGGCGAGGTGACAAATGATTAGCAGCTTTTCAATATGGCGCTAATTGAGTTTTTAATTGTTTGACTTTGCACTTGTTGACTTCCTTTTTCGCCCAGCACATCGGGCAATCTGCGGGATGCGTTTAAATCGCCTGGCAATTTACTGGCCAAGGGCTCCGTCTTGGTTTCTATTTTATCCGCTAAGAAAATAAATCGTTTTTTAAGTTACCCAGAAATTATTCTTTTATTTATAAGCTTAAAAATTGATGAAAAAAAACATAGAAATACTTTTTTTTTTGAAACCATAAAAATATTTGTATACAGAAAAATAAAAAAACGGGTGGACGGTTAAAAAAATAGATCTTAGGATTTTTCATACTTCATTACCATATGGCAGATGAAAAAGTGTGCTCTCTGTTTCTTTTTTTCTATTACGTATTTGAACCCTTACTCAACGATCAACAATTTGAAGTGAGCTTGCACTTAAAGTAGTACTAGACAAACTAAAGAAAACTTCCTAAATAAATAAACTGTTAAATTTCTGAATTGTTGAAAATTCAACAGATTTCAGCAATTGAGGGAACGACCCCAAATGGCTTCTGTTGAATTTGCAAACAGCTGTGACTAGTTTTCAATTTTTTCGGAAGAAAAAACACGTAATATTTTATCTTTCAAAATAAATTATTAAATGGGAAGGACCACAATATACTTTCTAAATTGATTTTAAAATAAATATTGCTTGCTGGTTGTATTAAAATATTACAGAGTTTCCATGACTTTTAAAGGTAATAGGGTGACAACTCTGTTTTCAGCAGATAGGATTTATCGAACGACAATTGCTAACGCAGCAACCCGATATATTTGTTGAAAAAGTAGTCGTCTGACAATCCAGTTCGACATTTGGTATTAATAAAAGGGAGTTGACGCTGACTTGTCCTGATTTAATATTTTCATCTCCTACAATGGCACAACGGCCGAAAAAGGAATTCGAAGACTCATCGGAAGAGGAAAACGAGGACTTCAAAAATCTTTTGTTTAGTGAAAAGATGATGCAGTTTATTAATGCGACGGACTCAGAGGAGGAAGAAGAACCGTCCACAAGCCATAAGCGCAAGAAGAAGCGCCGAAGGAAGTCCTCTTCGGAGGACGCAGAGCAGCAGGATGGTCCCTCTACAAGCCGCAAGCGCAAGAAGAAGCGCCGCAAGAAGTCCAAGTCTCGTCACAGGTAGGACGGAATAGATATTTTCATTTAAGGCTGACCAGCCAGACAGTTTTGCGTACTTATAACATGGGTTTTCTTCAATTTAGGGCCCGAATGCCCGTAGAAGATCCAGAGATAGATGAACCATTTCGTAATGACACCTCCTCTGGAGGCCTTTCGCCCTGGTAAGCCATCTTGAGTAAATTAGGCAAATAATCCGAATTTCATTATTTAATTTCATTACAACCATTTCAGGGCCCCGGTCTTAGAACCGTCGGCCGAGAAGATTAGTGTCCCGTGTGTGGATTTGAATGGTGAGGTGCCGCCGTTTGAAGCGGAGTGTCCTGGTAGTTCAAAGGCAATTCAGGAGAAGTCAGAGCCTCCACCCTCAAAAGCAATGGAATGCGAGATGTCCGACGAATCTTCCTCGAAAGTAGGTGAAGATCCTACAAACCCTACTTATCTACCACGTGGACAAGATCCAGAAGATCCAGAGATAGATGAACCATTTCGTAATGACACCTCCTCTGGAGGCCTTTCGCCCTGGTAAGCCATCTTGAGTATATTAGGCAAATAATCCAAATTTCATTATTTAATTTCATTAAAACCATTTCAGTGCCCCGGTCTTAGAACCGTCGGCCAATATCCAGGTTGTGGATTTCAATGGTGTGGTGGAGCCGTCGGAAGCGGAGGGTCCTGGGAGTTCTATGGCTAGTCAGGAGAAGTCAGAATCTCCACCCTCAAAAGCAATGGAATGCGTGATGTCCGAGGCATCTTCCTCGAAAGTAGGTGAAGATCCTACAAACCCTACTTGTCTACCACGTGGACAAGGAAATGACCAGAGTGTCATCTAGACTCATTGAGACGGGAATGATTAAGGTGATTACCATGACCACGGCTGAGGCGGAAGAAATGCGGAAGAAACCATCCAGCTTTCGTCCAGATATCGGAAAGCCCTAATCAACCTGTAATCAATGTAATAAAGAAGCAAATACTATATTCAAATCCCAAAAACATACATATAATAACTGTTCAATGCTCACACAGTTTAATAAAGAATTCATATTCATTCATTTCAGAATGTGGAATAAAATTTATATAAAATTTAACATAATTAATTAATCACTATATTATATAGCTACCAAGGGAACAATCAGGAAAGCAGAGAAACGCTATAGTCGATGGCCTCGACTATCATACAGCCGTTAAGAAGTTAACCAACTTTAAGATATATATACTTTTTACATTTTATCTACCTTACATTTTTACATCTTACACTTTTCACATTTATCTACTGGATGTGATATAATTGATCATTTTCTTTTTAAGTAAGGGCGTAAAATTATTACTATATACCTATGGTCCGATCTAAAACTTTTGGTCGTGCTTAAAGGTATTGATAAGCGGAGTAAAATAAAATTTATTTTAAATGGTGGTCTTTGTAAATGAAGGCAGGTAATGGGTATACAAATATTGCTCAAAAATATGAATAAATAAGTTAATCCTACAATATGTGCTCATGTTTTGTCGAATTTAAACCAAAAGCAGTCGTGACTTCTTTGAGCTGTAAACTCATTTTACAGAATATTTCCTCCTTTGATTTTATTTCCACAGTTTTCTGAATATTACCATTAAATATATCACTCAATCCATTTTCTCATTCCCAAAATATTCATTTTGCGTGCGATGCAACCATTTTGCAGTGGATTTTCATAGCTGGGGCGGGTCCCAATCAATTAGCCAAATTGTGCATAAATTTGTGGACGCTTATCAATGTCAATATTATTATTACAACAAATATTTATGCTGTATATATAAGTGTATATATTCAGATGGGCGTGACTGCTCCCCTTTTTTCCGCTTTTCTATTTATCTATGGCAAAAAATTAACACATATTTCACTTTATAGCCAGCCAATATTATCGGAACTTTGGAGGGAGGTATATTGGCGGTATTTGCTTCAGGTTTACCACCCCCTTCTGACCATGTTTTTTTCTCTTCAGTTTTCCATGTTTTTCCTATCGCATTTTCCAAACACCCCCCCTTTTCGGTCGTTTGCGGGCTAATACAATAAATTGCAATATCGATAAAATACACGAACGTCACGCGTCGCTCACGGCTCACGCCCCCAGCCACCCCCTTCCCCCACCCCCTCCACTTGCCAGCCCCCCTTTTACCGCCCCAGCCCCCGCCCCTGTCCCACTCATTCACTCATTAGATGTCCTCGTTTTACGGGCGCTGCTTCTTTCGTGTTTAGTCCTAGACTTTTGGGGCTTTTCGGGGGAGGGGAAGGTCCTGATCTGCACATGAAAAAAAGAATGACCTTCGGGAGTGATTTTTACTTAACATTTATTTTTTTCACTCTTAATCATATTTATTGTTTTATAATATAGTGATTTTAATTTAATCTTAAGTTTATATATATCAGATCAATTTTTAAAGCTGTTATGTATGTTTATTTCAAAAAATATTGGGTTTATATTTACAGCTTCTATTTAGACATATTTTATATATATTATGCTGGCTTTCCAAATATTTTATAAAATATTTACATATTTTTGGATTTCTTTTTTGCTTTTTCAACTTATGCTAATTATTAATGGTGTTGTTAACCTATTCAGACTTGATTTTGCTATAAGAACTTTACAATGTCGGTCGAAAATGTTGTAATAGATCTTAATACAAATGTAATTTCTTGCTGTGCAATGCAGTCTGAATAATCTGGGGTCCTTCGCCACTTCAAGCCCATCGAAAAAAAAAGGAAAATCCGCTCACTCCTCTGATATCTTCGTTGTTGTTGACTGTCTGCGCAAATGGCGCAGCAAATTGAATTTCATTTATTGATTATCCTGGCGTTTTATTTTATTTTTTCCCTGCGTCTTTTGGAAGCAGCCCAAGGACCTCGAGCGGAGAGGAAAACCGAAACCAAAACAAAAACAAGAACACATCGCAGAATGTAACTTGGTTTCACTGATTTGGTTTGTATTGCCCGTGGGAAGGCGGGAGGGGCGGAAAAGCGAGGAAAAGCGGGGAAAAAGCGGGAGAGGCGGGAAAAGGGGGCGGGGCCGGTCGGCAATTTATGGCCCGACAGAAGGTGAATTCAATTTTCCGTTGCAGGCCTAACGAAAGTTTTGATTCAGAGAGCGAAATCTATTTGCCAGATGATTGGTTTGGGGGATTATCTGATTTATATTATATTTATTCCGCACAAAATGCCCGTGCTTACATCAACTTCTGCCCATAATTGAATAACTAAATAATTTCATAAGTAAATGTAAATAAGTTACAAAATGCTTCCACGGTAAGTGGGTTACATTTAAATTCAAGTAATACTAACTGTTTGACATTTAATCATTATAGTTATATTGATATTATTAAAAGTGAATGCCATAAATACATTCCTAATGGGAACAAAATATAAAATAAAATATACAAAAATATAGAAAGTGACTTCTTTTAAGTAAAAGGATGGACATTTAGCATTTAGTTTAAATTTTGTATTGTTTATTTATTAATTAAATATAAAAATGAAGCCATTGTTAGTCTATTTACATTTTTTCCTTTTATAATTCATTTTGTTAATGTTTACTTATTTTTTAGTATTTAAATCCAGTCAAAGAGTTTCTTTGAGGGTCCCTTACGATGCACATTCATTCAAAATAAATACAAATACACCTGCTTAATTTATGCTCGACCAGCTACTGCAGCATAATTTATCTTTATCATTCCCACAATATGATAATCTCTCGGGTCTTGTCTTCTGCCGTTTTTCTTCTTTAAGGCCTCTCATTCAGCCATTTTTGATGTATGACCCACTAGTCACATAGATACTCCCGCCTGCGAGTGTGTGCGTTAAGTTGTCATTATGATTGACAACAAAGTCGACGTGCCTTGGTTTTCAAATGGGGCACATCGATTAATTCAATTGTGCGGAGAAGGTTAATGCAGTGCTGCCTTCCAGAGGTTCGCCAAGAATTTGTTCAAACTAGAAAAGAGAAAAGAACAAGAAGGCAGAGCGTTTATAAGGCACTGAGAGATTAGTTTCTATTTGTAATTTCTAAAGAAAGATTTATTTCTAGAAGTAAGATCTTAACTCGAAGATTTTTAGTAAAAGCTTTTTCTAAAATACCAAATAAATAAATTAAAATGAAATCAAATTAAAGGAAAAATTTTATATTAATTTTAGAACGCCCAACCAAGTTCGCATGCCGAATATTTATTTAGGAACTAGAACTTTCTTTCCATATATTGTATTTAAAATGCCCGTTTTTTCCAGCAGTGTGGTTGAAAGTTCGTATGCTAATTTGGAACCTTTAAGCCCCCCAAAAGACTTAAAAAAACACACACGCGGCCCACACGCAATGGATTCTTCATACCTAAACTTATTTATTTCGTTTCAGTTTTCGGTTCGCTTTCGGCTTACAACTTCATTTAAATGCAGAAGCCGCCGCATAAAAAAAAAGAAATGAACAAAAAAGCGAATGCTCTCGAATATGAAATTTTAGTTTTTTGATCCGAAAGCATTTTGACAGCCAGAAAGTTCTTTTTCATTTCGAGTCTTTGCATTTGGATGCTAATGCCAGGGGCTTGAGGAAAAAGAGGGGGGCGAGGGAAAAGCAGGGGCGTGCCACACGCCAGCTGCATAATTGATAAGAGGGGTGGGGAGAATCGAGATGAATGCAAATCGCAACGAATGCAGATAACCTTGTTAAGATGCCAATTACGAAAATTAACTTGGCCCTCTTGCACCGACGAACTTATTGATTTTGCATTTGAGTTCGAAGCCAAAAGCGTTTAGTTTCCCCCGATTTCCACCTTTATTTCATTATTAGGGTTGGCCAAACGTCGAATGCGCTGAAGATATGATTAATTTTTGATTATATCAACCAACAATAATTATATTTCAAAGAAATTGGTCATATCAATATCAATTTAATATTAATAATATCAAAAGCCATACCAGTTTTCTCCGCTTTTAATTAATTTATAATTTTCAAAACGAATACCTAGCCATATAATCAAAATCTTTTCCAAACCATCACCATCTACAATGCCCTAACTCGTTTCCCGCACTTAAATGTCGTTTTTTTTTACAATTTGTTGACCCAGTCTTCTTGGCAACCTCATTGCTCAATTGGCAAATGTGTGTGCCACCCCTCGGAAAATGCACCCCTCGCCAGTTTTCCCCCGAGGTAAACTTTATGCCAAAAGGAAATGACAAGAGGTGAGAGCGAGCGGAGCGGGAAAATGCGAGGAAATTCACTCGACGGAAGCAGAGACAGTTTGAAATAATTACATTGCACAAATCGAAGGGGTGCCGGGGGTATCCAAAAGGGGAGGGGGGGCTGCTGGGCAATACACATACATACACACACCCATCGAACAATTGGCCGGGAAAAGCATTTTCCATTTTCCATTTTCCGAAGCGAACCACAGAAGTTGCTGCCAGACGGCAGACAAGGGCTCAAATGCAGCAAAAGTACAAATAATTTCATTATAATGCAGGGAGAATGTGGTTTAGGGGCGGTGGCTTAAAGAGGGGGGGGGGGCGGGGCAAGAGTTCCTCAGAAGGGGGCCCCAACAGGTTAAGCAGCCTCTGGAATGGAGAAAAACGACAGAGGGCCAAGAAAAACAGAGTGGGACGAACGACAACAGCAGCAGCAGCAGCAGCAGCAATAATTGCCAGTGAAACACAAGCAGCAGCAATATCAATATCTGAGCTAAGTGCAACACTAACTACTGCAAAACTAGAAAAAAAGAATAATAATCTGCTGTCAGGACAACAAACTGGAATACCCTTGTGCCATCCATTGTTCTAGGGATACCTTGGCTCGATAACTTCTTACTAATCGATTCGTATGCAGAGTTTATTGAAGTGAGAGAAGGTAATTCCGTTCACAATATATCAGCGATATTATGGATTGGAGCTGCAGCATCAGCAGAAACATTTAAACAATACCACACAAACTGAGAAAATTAAATCAGAAACATAAATAATAGAAGGAATTCCAAGTGCAACGGCAGCAGCTCGCAACTCGCCAGGTGCAACAGCAACGCAAAAAATAACAGTCACATTAGCAGCAATATTAAGAGTTAAGGCAGCAACAACAGCAGCAACTTCTGGGGCAACAGCAATATCCAGATACAACAGCAACATTATGAATCAAACCGCAGCAGCAACATCTGCACAGCCAAAAAATGTACATGGTATTTTAAAAATCAAAGATCCTGACTTTAAGCTAATAAGCCTAAGTGATTTAGAAGCATTTTTCCTATATATTATAAATTATACAATGTTCCGAGACATTTTTCTATAATATACTACTTCTTATTATTATACTTATTATTATACAACTTATTATACTACTACTTTATAGTAAAATTATATTATACCACATTTAGTTTATGGTTAATTCGTTTTTCTGTACTTAACAAATAAAACGTTTGATATTTTAGCCCTAACAAATGACTTCCAATTTTATTTAATATTAGGAAAACACATTTCTAAAATCATTTTGAAATCATTAATTTTTTAAAATTAAGAGTGACCCACCCAATTTTCCCCTGTGCAGTGGCTGCTGCAACAGCAACTGTAATAATTGCAGCAGCAACATAATCAACTGTAGCAGTGGCAGCACGGCAGCAACATGCAATATTAGCAGCCACAGCAGCAACATGAAGAACCTGAGCAACGACAGCCACATGCAGCATGAGGAACGGCAGCAACTGCAACAACAGCAGCAACATCAACGCCGTGCACACCAGCAACATGAGACATACCAGTTTGCAACTGTTTGCTGCTTTTCTGTTTTCTGTTTTCTGTTTTCTCGGTTTTCCCTGTTTTATGTGGGGACAGAGCGTGGGGACAAAGTCGTCTATAAATAGCAAATACTGTTGACAGAGGCGTCGCGTGGAGGGGGGACTGCATACATTGTGGATAAGGAGGGCTCCCGACTAAAAAGTCTCAGTTGCAGCGACAACGACGACAGCAAATGCGTATTAATTGCGACAGCAGTTCGTCAACATTCCACAGTGACCCAGGGAAAGGGGGGGTTGCAGATCGGGGGATACGAAGGTGATATAGGGAAGATATAGCCAAGATGTACCAACATCAGAGGCAGCAACAACAACATAATTAAAACTGCCAACATGGCGCGTGATCGGCAGACATCGATAAGCGTAACTCGAGACAAGTCGATCAAAGTGGCAAGAAGTCCATCCTTTGGCCATATATATATATATATAAGTCCCAAGAACGAGTAGCTGACAAAGGTGTGACAAACAGAAGCCTTGCGGTCGGATATTAGAATACATTAGAAAATATGGCACGAAACAAGAGGACCCATAACTGGCATATGTGAGGTTAACCAAGGTCTGGGGAAGCCATAAAGGAAAAGCAGGAGATGAAATGGCATTGTCATCTATAAGAAATTGTGGTGTAAAGTAATGCCTAGATATTAGCTTTATTTTTACGCTCCTAATATATTAGAACCAAGTGAAAATACACTGTATAATATATTTATATTATAATCATATTATTACAATCACAACTGATTAATCTATTTTTCTGTTCCTTTATAATGAGAAACTTAAGTTGCCAAATACATCAAACATACAAAATATATAAAAATCAAAACACTTTTCAAACATTTTAAATTCCAAACTTAAAGCACTATCGAATTAGAAAGAAACACGAATCATTTAATGAGACCTCGACCTTAAAGTATTCCATGAACTCCTATTAGGTGCCCACAAATTTGGGAGGAACCTTAATGGGCGTACAAACCCAAACGTTTAAGATTAAATTGGCCACCTGCAATTTTGATGGGCCTCCAAATTGAGGAATCCCATGACGAATGCGATGGCGATGTGCAAATGTTGCGTGCGGTATGCGAAAATCGCCGCCTGGAGCCCAAATCGCATAATTGCACCTGTCGCCTCCTACAAGGGGCAGCTGCAAAAGTTGCAGCTAACCAGCAACTTGCAACTTGCAACGTGCAGCGGGCAACAGGCAACTTGCAACAACCACTGGCGCTACATATGATTCCATATTTGGTGGCTGCAGCTTTTTGCGCGTTTTTTACTCTCCTCTAGCTGGGACACAAACCTAATGGCAGCGCCTGATTATGAGGCGGGTTATTTATGCGCCCAGCTCTCTGATTCCTCGGTCCGATCCGGCAGCATCAATAATAACAAGCAGACATCGAAATCGCCGATCGCTCCTCGGTGGTCCCCACTCCCCCACCTCCTCGAGTTTCCCCATTTTCCCCACCGCTTTCCCAATTTCCCTGATCTTCGGCCCGCGGCGCGTCGCTGGATGAGCACAGCCCATCTGCAGCCCATTCTGTGGCTATTCTAGAGCACTGTACAAAAAAATATATTAACCTGATATTTTATTTAAAAAAAAACAACCATGAAACTAAAATAATAATTGTACTACTAATTTTGAAAATATCTCTTAAGTCATTCTATCCTTTCGCGAATTCTTGAGCATCATTTTGCATGTATATATTTAAGTATTTTCCCTGACTCCAAAATGAAAAAAATATATATCCCATCATTAATGAATGGTTAAAAAAAATGTACTAATGGGCTTAACACTAAAGTTCTTAATATCCTTCAAAAGCTTGATAATACAGTGGCATCAATTCAATCAATGTGGACAAAACCTTTTCAAAAATTATATATCAATTCGCGAATTCTTCAGTACCATTATGCTTACGCTCTCTTAAGTATTTTCCTTAAGTCTATAACTTTGAAAATTATCCTTAGTTAATGAAAATTAATATTTAGTATTTAATAATTGGTATGGTATTAAAGTTTTAAGTAACCTTTAAGGGCCTCGTCAAATTAGAAACTTTTTTGGAACTATATAAAATGTTATAATTTTATTTTACTACTAATACAAGGTTTGGGTTTTATGTTTAGCTATGAAATATATTTCATTTGTAAAACAATCAGTTAATTTGTACTCCTGATTTTCTGCGAGTGCATCCCCATCCAAAAGACCCCTCCCCACGCCGATCACAACCAGTTGTAACAAGCTGTAGAAGCTGCGGAGTGCGCGTGGCCGCCGTGGCGTTTTATGACTCTGTTTGGCCGGCCTCGAGTTGGCCAATCCCCCCACTGGTCCCCATATCTTGGCCATCTACCCATCATCTTGGCCCGGCTTAGAAAACGGAGAACAGAAAACAGGTGCACTTCACATCAAAGCGACGCAGGCAGCATCCAGCGAACTGAGCCCCGGCCAACTGAAACACTCGAAACACTTAATCAATGGCAGCCGACGCCGACGCCAATGGCTACAGTGGTTCAAAGGCCGGAAAATAGCAGAGAAATTAAAAGGCTATTAAAGAAATCGAGTAGTTAAATTTTAGAGATTTTAAAGATCCTCCCTTTGTTAAAAAATTATTACTAAAAGTTTATGAGGTTGGTCCTAAATATATGGTATCGATAGCATTCAGGTGCAAATTAAATATTACTAGTGTTTTTACGTTAAGTCAGGTTTTAGTATTTTTATGTTTTCGAGGTTTTTCGATCGAAATTTAGCCAAATCAAGGAGTAGATCCAAAAAACCGACTGTCTTTAGCAACTTTAAACCTTTCCTAACAATAAAAAAATAAAATAAAATAAAAACAAATAAAAAAGTATAAAACAATTTTTAAAAATGTCAAAATTGAAAGAATTCCGGGCTTGCATTCCAATGGATTGGTAATTAAAAAACGAGCTTCGCGAGGTATGACATTCCCCATTCTGACCTTTATGCCAGCCAAAACTCAGATTAGAGCGTAATAGGGGATTTCGATTTTAGTTAAAAATACTCTTAATTTAGAGGGTTTTCAATCGTAGTTAAGCCAAATAAAGGCGGACGACTTCTAAAATAAAACAACAAGAATATAATTTTAAACTAAAATTTTCTTTAATTCTATATACTGTTTATAGGCTTAGATAAAACAAATTTTAATTTAAGTTTTAGACCTACTTTCAGTTCAACATGCGGACGAGAAAACGGCCCAAATATAACGCCAACTCCTTCAAATATGTTATTGTATAATAACTTTGGTTATTACCAAAAGTTCTCGGCACTTTTCGTGAATGTTTGAAAATCATGTTTAGTGTGTAATCGCACACTATAAGTACGCCAATTTCGAATGTTGTTACCCAGACCTCAAACCACTGTGCACATCTAGTTCATCGTCTTGGCCGCCTTGGCATGCACGTCTAATTACCGGGAAGTCAAATGTAGTCAACATATTGCGCTTTGATTTGCGCTGCCAGCAGCAACAGCAACAGCACACTAGCAACTAGCAACATCGAGAGCAACTAGCAACTAGCAACAGGTCCCCAGTCCCAAGTCCCAAGTCCCCATCATCGGATATATATACATCCCCGGGTTGGATCAGGTTGGGAGGGTCCGCCTCGATGGTCATAGTTATGGTTTACTCGCCGGCTGCCGATGGGAAAATGTGCGTTTGGGCCTGGTCTTTGGTCTTGGCTCTTTTGCCCAAGTGGTAGCCAATGGCCAATGTGTGGAAACGCGGGCACTTCCAACCTGCTCCTGGAGCTGGTTCAGGTACTACACAGGCCAACAAATCTAAGACTTATTATATTTTAGAAAAACTACAAGGTTTCTTTCTTTGAATTGAAAACTACGATTAAGGGATTACTATTTTAGCCCTTAAAACCTCTTTCTGAACAAGAACAATAGTATACTTGTATAGTTTTTTGTTTCCGAAAGTAATATTGTTAAGTTACATACTGAAACTTAGGATAAACTAATATTTTTAAATCATTCTATTAAAAAATTAAAAAAAAAACCCCCTAAAAATAAGATAAAATTATAAAAAAATGTTTTATCTTTTAAAAAAGTTCACTTAATGTTTGGGTTTAAGTCATCTACAATTTGTCTTTGTCACTAAATGAACATATGCAATGCCAGGTACACATTTTTCTGCCAGTGTAGGCCTAGACTGAACCGGGACCAGAGCCGGGGCTATAAATCAGGCTCATTTTAATGACGCAAGCGAAATGCGAGGTTTTGAAACGTGTTTCGCTTGCCCAGTTGGCTGCCGTTTTGCAATTTGATTCTGCAGTACTCTATATACTATATCCCTGCCGTTTCCCTCCGATTTCTTGGGGCGCACCTAGCCAGCAATTAGGCGTATCAATCATGGAGGCATTAAAACAATTGAAAAATTGTCTTTGGGAAATTGAATAGCAATTAGAATATATGCAAAGGCCCAACTTCCAATTAACTGTTGAAACGTTTTCGTTTCTTTTCTTTATGCGCAGATGCTATTTATTATCGATCATCGTTTCGTTTATAATCAATGGTTTCGGTTTGGCTCTGAAAGAAAAGGCATTTTTCTTCATTTTGCCAATTCATTAAAAGGAGCTGCAACGTTGAGCAAATATATCATCGCTTTTAATATATATTCTGTTCAATGTATATTAACATTTTAAAAAGATTTCTGTAAACTGGTAGTTTTGACCTTTAGCGAGGCACATATACTTTAGTCCCACTTGTGGGTTGGTTATACAACTTTTTAATACTCCTTTAGAAACTTTAAGCTCTTTATGGACTCTGGAGAATAGCCAATAGCTTTAAGGCTTAATTAAGTAATATTTTCTTGCGATCTTAAATGTCATAAAAAGATTCATAAACGAGTTCTAATCTTGGGCTAACAAAGACTTTATCGAGGTCAGCAAAGACAGCAGGGATCATTGTTTCGCCCCGAAGTCTTAGTGATCATAAAGGCAATAGAAAGATAGAACTCAGCGATCGAAACTCGATCATAATATCCGTGAGAGTTCGTTGACTGAACCGAATTTGTGATTTTCCCAAGGCAATTTCTACGCAAATGGCGAACAAATGTGGTCGATTTTGCTACCAAAATCACAGATTCGCAAAGGAATTATGAATAGAATCCGTTATCTATGGTTGAAATCTCTATAAAGGCCATTCGCGATTGAGAGATATGAAAGGCAAGCGATTGAGATGACGGCATTTGGCCATATATTACGATAACTAATTGATTTAAAGACACATTTCAACGGTTCGAAATGGGATTACATTAGGCTTATAAGGTGTTTACTATTCCCCAAGTTCGTCGATCAAATGCAAGTTTTATGCCAGACAAACGGGTAAGTTTTTAATGATTCAGAACTCGAGTCAGAGCCCCGTCTTTTATTTCGTTAATTTTTATGCTTCGGCTGCGTTGTAAAACGTGAAACGAAGTGCAATAAAACCAAATCAAATTTAAATAGAAATGACCAAAAACAAACGATGAACAAAATCAAATCAAATTCCAAATATCAAAACACTGTCGCAGTCGTTTGTTTTGTATTATTTTTATTTGATTTTCTCTCTCCGCGTTCTTTGTTGATTTTTCTAATGGCATTTTGGTTCGAAATCTTTCTTGTTCTTTTTTCTAGAATTTTTGGAACTTTGATTAATACGCAACAATTTAGCCTAAAATTAAAAGGCTGATCAATAAATTGTCTACAAAATTTAAGTGGCATAAATCTACACTATGCAATATTAATAATATGTTTTCACTTAAATGTTAAAATAAATAAATAAATAAAATATATATATAAATCTGAGAAATATTAACAAACAGCAGCAGTCTTATTTCCTTTGCTCCTGAAACCCAATTTATGTTTACTTCTTAAAGAACTGCAGCTGTGCTGTAAGTGTGAAAATGTTAAATAATACCTTCTCTTAAGCACACTTTAACTCGAGAGTATTTCCACTTCGTTGGCCTGCTACTTTGTCGACATTTCCCCCCAGTTTTTCCATTTTCCAAGCTCCAGCCTGGTGTTTCGTTTAATTTGCATGCAAATAGAGCGACGACGGGTTCGGATGGGCACAGATGTATGTATATACTCTATGTATATAGACGGGGTCAGGCCTGCAAGACGAAGACGAGGCTAAGGTGTTTGTTTTATTTGGACATCTTTCGGCTGGCCGTTTGTTGGCTTTCGTCGTTAATTAAGGTTTATGGACAAATTATGCCCACAAATTGGCAATTAAAATTAGAACGCGCACATAAATTCAAGAGCATCTGAAAACCCGACCCCAAAACCGAAACCAAACCGAACTGAACCGAAAATAATAATAATAATAAAGAGCATCTTGTCAGCGACAAAACGTTGTCACTCGACTGGTTTTTATATATTTTTTTCTGTATTTTTTTTTGTTTTGTTGCCCCATCCAATTTGTTGCACAACCGACTGTCCCGATGTCCAACTGGTTTTTCCGAGCGTTTAGTGTGGAAACACTGATAAACGCGGGTAATGTGGGCGTACTTGCATAAGATCGGACAACTATCGGTCTTTTAATACGACTTTATCTGGCCTTTCCTTGAATAATGTTTTCATATAAACTTTATAGACTCACTCGCCTTGCAGATGTCAAGTAATAAAGTGGAAGAGAATATTGCTAGTGATTACTTCTTGCATTGATAATATTTATCAAAGTTCATATTCAACCAAAATATATTTCACCTCCCACAAATCCCCACTATCCAACCATAAAGACCTCAACTAAATCTAAACCCAGTCTATCTGGTAACTGGAGCGTGTTATCCGGGCATCTATTAGCCACTCCACTTATCCCATCGGGATACCAATTCCGAGTCCCGATACCAATCCAATCCACCTGCCCGAAAGTGAAGAAGCCTTGTCAATTACAATGAAAATTTCACATTTTAGCCGGGGCCGCCGCTTTGCCACAATCATTTACACTAAATCACTTAAGTGTACAAGTGTCCGTGGTCCGCCCAAAAAAAAAAAAAAGAAAAAGCTGGAGAGAAAAAACAAGGAAAAAAATTAAATGCGAAGGAAATCGCCGCCCATAGACACCCCACATATACGAGTAGATACCGACCATAAAGCCCGGGCCCTCGGATCGTAAAAGTTTACGCATATTAAAAATAAACCCAAGCGGTTCGCATTTCAAATCAGCGACTACTTTTGCACAGGGGTCCGCACTAATTTAGCCAGCTCACCTGCGATTGGTCGAGAGCGCCAGGTGGTCACCTCACCACCGGTCTGGGTCTAATGCGCCCGAAAAGCCCGCTTAATCTCCGCTCCCCAGAACACCAGAACAGCAGAACCCCAGATCCCCAGACGTAGCATCCAGTTTTCGTAGCCTAACCCCCATCCCTCGAAGCCCCCGACCGGATCTCCAGAATCCCCCGATCTGCGTGAGGAGCATCCTGGAACCTGTGGAGTCAGTGGTGATCGCTGAAAAAAAGCTGGATATATAAGATCTTGTAGTTAATACAACCCTTATATCGAAATATTGTTATATAAAAGCATAGCAAATAATAAGAATAGATAGTAATAATTTTGAATGCTTTAGCTTTACTGATCTGGCCAGTGCATTGATTCTTAATTTTCGTGCACAGGTTTAATATAAATCGATTTTTAGAAGGTGAAATGTGTTAAGTAGAGATCTGGTATCTTTTTTCTAGCTTGAATGAATTAAGTTTAAATAAGAATTTTGAATTAGCTTATTTCTGTACCCAAAATCACTAGTAATAATAATATTTTATCTAATATTTTCTTGTACCTCTCAATGAAATAAAGCTAGAACTTTGCAAGTTCATCTCACGATCATCTTGAAATCTGTTGTATTAAATCGCAGCCAATGTCTATCCTTTTTTGCCAAGTTCTGGCTGCACTGGACCGACAACTTGGGCAACCTGGTCGACTTGGTCAGCTTTAGCGGCGTTTCAAAGCCTGCTTGACTGCTCCACTTTGGCGGTGTTTGGCTTTGGCCTGTCCCCATCGCAGCCGGCCATCCATCCATCCATCTGGAAACTGGTTCAATGCCTGACTGAATGGGGTCCACATCCACATCCACATCCTCGGCCACATCCCCGCCATTCCCACCACCAAGGCAAACCAAACCAAACATAACGAGCTTTGCTTTTCGGTTTGATTTTGTGTTTCTGCTCGTATTTTTTCGCGCACAGGTGGCTGCGGCTACACTGGACAATAATAAGCTGCGAAAACATTGCTCAGCCATTCCTCGATGCGGGCACTGAGAGAAAAGGGTGATTTTTAATAAATGGAGGGAGTACCTTTGGAGTATATTATAATTAACCTACACAATTCAGTCATGAATTCATTTAATAAGTAATGATAATGACTTAAATGAAAATGTCTTATTTTTATTCAAAAATGTATAGGAAAAAAAATATTTAAGCAGTCATAATAAAATAACCATGAAAATGAATTAAATTAAATGACATATTTTGATATATAAAGGTCGATAGTAAAATTTAAAGTCCTTGTTGCCAGCGCTTTACCAACTAAGTTAGTCTAGTTTTGTAAACTTCTCTATCCTTAATAATAAACAAATAAATAAATAAAATTTAAAGTATCTATGCTTACGTTACAAATGACACATATAAATTTATTAGGAATTTGTATATATCATTTTGTGAATGAATCATTGTTATTCATGAGATACTTTCAAAGACCTTGGTTTCATTATAAATATTAATATTATCTTTTAAATAGGTATTTGTAAAGATAAATTGAATATGCTTCATAAAAGAACTATAGATACAAATGCTTTTTAATTTTAGGTTCCAAGTATATGTATAAAAGTAATGTGACATAGTTTCTCCGCCATATTTAAAATGTCCCCCTTTTTTCTCAGTGTGGCCCAAGACGGGACTCTGGAACAACCGGTTTTCCGGAGCGGCACCTTGGTTCTGATTCCCCTTCTCGTCGGAGGATGCTGATCGCTCGGCAGCGATAAGCGAGCGAGGGCAGTCCGAGTGCCCCGCCCCCTGCTGCACCCCGCCCCTGGGTAGGCAAATTATGGATGCACTGTGCCCCACCGCACCGTTCCCCCCGAGGTCCTGGGCAGCCCCCTCGGACCCCAGAGTTCCGGGGAGAAGATGGACATCGGCCGGCAGTCAACACTTTCGCAGACCGGCGAAGATCTCGCATTTGGCCCATTAATCATGGACCGCCTGATGTTGCTGCTGCTGCCGGGATGTTGCTGCTGGGATGTTGCTGCCGTGCTCAGATGTTGCTGCTCTGGATGCGGGGATGCTGGAAAGCCTCATTATGCCCGTTTAATTGAAATGTCATAGAGAGGCCATTGGAAAATTAACAAGCGTTTAACCTCCGCCTTCATTACTTCATTTTCATCTCTCACTATTTATTGCTTAATTTTTGCATGGCGGATTGCCATCACATCAGTTTTAATAAATTTCCCTATTTAATTACCTTATTTTAATCTCCTTTTGTTTATTGCTTAATGTTTATGGCTATTGTTTCGGTTTTTTATTATCGCATACTATGTAATCATTTGAGTTATCAAATTATAAGTATTAATTTACACACAAACATTTAAATAAATGTATACAAATTAATAACGAAGTTATAAATCATTTATTAAGTCTCCTTTTGGTGTTCAGAAAGTTGTGAGTTTTAGCTTTAGATATTAAATATGTTAATTTCATAATAAATAATTTGTATGTAAATAATTGTGATGCATTTTGTAGTCTTCGGCCTTTTACTTTTTGCTTTAACTAACAAACTTATGTTGCCATCATTAAACCGAAATTCAATCAGGTGAATTGCCAAACAAAATACTGAAACTAAATTGCAGGTTTTTATAAATAATTTAAGCATTGGCCCTACAACGGAAATATGGTTTATTTGATTTTACTGTTTCTGTTCTTTGGCTGTCCGTGTAAATGCCAAAAGAGAGTCGAACTGACAGTTGTGAGCCCCTCCCCTACTCCACAATATTTTAAGCCCCTTTTGGCAGCTGTCCCTGTGTCCCGTTCACGGGGGTTAACTCAACCGACGCTCCATAGCCCCCTTTCTTAGCTCTGAAAGGCACTGACAGAAAAAATTATAAGTAAAATATTATGTATGTTCTTTAAATAAAAAAGTTATAAGTTGAAAAAATTTTAAAATAAAAACTTGATGGACAACAAATCTTTTTTCATCAAATTTTCAATCAACTTAACTTTCCTTGGGTTTTTTGAATATGCAAAACAATATTCTTATAATTCGAATACAACCAAACTTTGTTCAGATACAATTATTTTTTGATAAATGATTTTTTACTTCTGTCTCAATAAGTTTAATCAGTTCTGAATTCATATTTTTATTTATGTTAGTGTGTAATCTAAAAAGGGAGACCTAGGAATCCACTTGTTTTTACTCATTCTTCTCTATCAATATATCTTTGTTTATTTGTTGTCCAAGTGGGATTTTTTCTCAGTGCATTTGGGGCGAACCAAAGACCTCGCTGCGCTTCCGCAGAATCACTTAACGCTTGATTACACCGATTGACGTTTTGACGAGGCACTGATGCTGCACAAGTCGATGATGATGATGATGACGACACGAATGATGCTGATGTTGCTGCCGTGCCGCTGCTGTTGCTGCGGTTGTCCTGGCGGTTATTCTGTTGCAGGTTGCAACAGCCAACAACCGAAATATAAAGGGGAGTCTCGGCAAAAAAAAATTACAACAAAAAATGAAAAAGATGTTGTGGAATCGTTGAAAAACTGAAGCCGGCTTTTTAGACAACTGTTGAGGGCGAGGCCGCCGATGTTGCTGCTGTTGCTGCTGCTGCTGTTTGTGTTGCTGCTGGCGAGCAACTTGATGTTGCTGCTGCTGTCAACGGTGACTAGAACGTTATTACACATTATGGAAGGGGATCGGGACTCGGGACTCGGGATTGGGGACTCGGCGGAGTGACTGGCGGTTGTCGATTAAAATGTCATTGCATTTTGCTGCCGTTGGTCGAAGTGTTGGATGCTGGCTGTTGATGTTGATGTACCCTAACCGGTGGGTTGTTGCCGGTTTTTTGTGATTTTATGTTGCTGCCGCGGTTCTAGGTGTTGCTGCTGCATATTTAGCTATCCACACAAACTGCAGTTTCACATGATGTTGCAGGTAGTTTCAATGTTGCAGTTGCTCTTGTTACTTGGCATTTTCCACCAGTTTTATGTTACTGCAGCCACTCTTGCAGCTTTTGGTAATTCCATGCCATCAACTGCTGATACATTTTGTTAACTATGTACCTATAACAAAATTTCTAAATAAAAAATTTTTATTATTATAAATTATATCTTTTTTAATGCAAATATCTTTATCTGTCGCCTTTTTTGGTTTTCGCAATTTTATTTGCGAAAACTGCGTTGCATTGAAAATATTCCATTATATTCAATTGGTGCTACAGATGTTGCTCATGTTAATGTTGCTGCTGGCAAAGTTTCTCCCATTGCAGTTGTCAAAAGGGATTTTACCACTTGTCTTTGACAGACTTTTTATGACGAATGCGGATTATGCCAAGATGTCAGAGCTAGAAACGTTGCCTGTTTGTTGGGTTTTTCCCAGCCCCAACCCACGCTTTTCACAATTCTCCGAGATTTTCCCTTGAAGTGCCTTCCGTTGGCGCAACCCTGTGTGCGTCACTTAAAAATTGCATTTGCGCATTGACAATAAAGGATTTTCTAAATGACGCATAAGAAATAAATACGCAAATGATCTTTCTATTTAAATAATAAATCCTCAAAATGTATGCTACTGTTTTTTAAGTATCACCAATATTTGAACGCTGTTAATACAGTTAATTACAATAATGGTTTTTTTTCCATCTTTTCAAACTCGACAAAAACTCACCTAAAATTCAATTGAATATTCAAAATGACAGCGTTTTCGAGTAGCCGTGGGACAAGAAAATTTGCTGCAATCAAACCAATAGTAAGTTGGCCCGAGTCGACAGTGAAAAAGCGGCAATAATAACAAATAACTAGCCGCTTTGGTAACTCCTTAAGTTGACTAACTCGCCAAGTTGTCAGTGGCGAAGAGGCAAGGATACGCAAAATGTCATCAACTATGTAAATTGCCAGGAAATTTTTCACTTACTTTGCCGATAGTTGTTTGAACGGGGAAAAGTCGGGGAAAGCATGGATAGAGGGGAAAAGTGACCCGCTAATTAGCCGGCGGTTACAAAGAACATCAGCGTCATTATCAATATCCACAGAAGGTTTTATATCATTTTGTTTCTTTTTTTTGCCAGGGAAAAGCGATAGCAAACAACCATTATGCCAATCGATACATCGATTTCCAAGCTGAGGGGGTGGCAGAATGTCACATGCAGACCAAAGTTTATGCCCAAGATGATGGCATGTTGTGGAATTTATGAGGGATTGGGTTGTCCAAGGAGCTCCGGTTACTCAAACACTGTCTGGATGCCTCCTTTGTCCTGACATATCTGTGCCAGACCTGGCTTTCAACTGGGTCTGCCTTGAAAAATACACAAGTAGTTGAGGCACAATAAGTCGGTAAAAGGATATAATAGTTATGAATATTCTGGTAATAGGCTGTTTAAAACTTTAGTTGCATTAAATAAAAATATGATCAGCAAAAAAAAACAATTGTTTAGAAAGTCATGTTTACGAAAGGTATGTATATAAAATGGTATTATTGAAAACAAATAAAACCTGAATACATATAAGATCTCATGTTAAACGCATAGGTACTGATTCTTCTTACATCTTTTTTTTTATTTTTCGCTCGTATGCATTTTAATTTCCCATTTTAAAATTAAAATACTATGCTATTTCACGGAGAAGAAGACAATATTCTCAGAAATAACAAAGCATTAATTGGTTTTTCATAATTTTTTCTAAACATTCATCCCTCTTCGTCGATATTATATACGCTTTTTAAAAATAAATGACACCATTAATTTGGTTATACATTTTAACGTTCTATAAACCCTTTTATTGCATTCATTCCATAACCAAATTTGTTTCTTTATTCAATTTGCAACTGTTATACAAGTTTATTTTGCAGATGGCATAATGCTTTTTGTCAAAGACAAATGTTAGGTGAATTCGTTATCGATGCCTGGCCAAAACGAATTTCGATTGAATTTTTTTGTGCGAGGGAGTTTATTTTTATTAAGCATTTGATTGTCTGGCTAGATAAATTGTATGGCATATATGCCAGGAACCAATTGCAATCTTCCCTGCGTCCTATGCATAAATAATACAGCAAGCACATCGAATATTGGTGGAGACAAAGGGTGGTGAATAAAACAAAATTACGCATACGCCATGTGGGCCATGTCAAACGGGCGGAGTGTGTGAAACATTTTGGCATTGGCTTTTGCCATGAACACTGAACACTCTCGCAGTTTTGCTTAATAATTTATTATGCCTTGGCAGTCACAAAAGTCACCGGGAAGCGGAGAAAGGAGAAAGGAGAAAGGGGGATTCGAGAGAGTTATATACAGTGGAGACATTTCGTTACATATGTTTCATTTGCGCGTCTGTTTGTGTAATTTACAGTCACACAAAACCGCAAATAAAGTTGCCAACATTATGGTTGAAGCATTTGGGTGGAGAAATCGTGAAAGGGGAAAGGGCAGGGAGAAAGGAGAAAGGAGAGAGTGAGTTAAGGGGCTAGCGAGGCCACATCAAATGAATGCGAAGACAAAACGCTAAAAAGTCAACAATAGGGAGCGAGTCTCGATAAAGGGTTGAAAACGTAGGGTGCACTAGAAAAAATGGGTTCATTTGGGAATTAAAAATATAAAAAAATAAAAGCTTAGTCTATAGTCTATATCTATAGGTTATAGAAGATGCCTTATATTTGATGTGATAAAAAAAGAAATCTAAAAACTCTAGACTTTAAATCGAAAATATTAATATATTATTTACAGAACATCCTTAAAAAATGCGTTTTTCATAACATTATACATTAAGAAACTTTCGTTCAGGAATTCAACTTATCGCAAACTACATATCCGCACTACATATTTTCTAGAAATATTTCCAAGTGTTTTGAGCAATGAGCTGGAAAAGGGAGCCAGCATACATTATGGCAATAACATGTTGTTGCTACTGCTTTTGGGGCTTGGGTCTATATTATTTTTTCTAGGTTAGCAGTTTGAGGCCCCGACATCGGTGTGGGTTCGTTCCAGGACCGTTAACCGTTATGGCAAAGAGTTCTACCATTACGACCGCATGCCGCAAAAAGCGCAATTGCAAAATAATTGAAAGCACTCCACTGAACTCTGACCCCCTCACCTTCATTATTTCACCTGGGCGACAGGAAAAGGAAAAGAAACCCGGTGGCGCTGCTCATTTTATTGATTTTGTTTGACGGAGATAGTGTTTCCTTTGCGAGGTTGGGGGAAATAAGTGCTTACCTGCGATAAATATCGATAATAGTGAGATATTATCTATAACCTAATAACTTTAGAAAATAGAAACGTAAACGTGGGAGTGAATTTCATGATTTTTTTTTATCAAGCAAAAACATTGAACAACAGGGCAATTATTTTTAAATTTTAAGTTTTGGTTGTAAATACTAGAAATAGTAGAGAAACAATTATTAAAATAATAACACGTTTAAAGTAATGCTTATTCATTAGTTTATTCTTCTATAAAAAATATAGATTTTTAAACACATAATTTATAGGGCATATTCACAACAATGTCAATAAATTGTTCTCCAATAACTCAACAGTTCAACTCGAAGTTGAACAACTTTTGGCGCCCACAAGAAAGGCCCTCCAAAAGTGAATTTTCCGCACTCAAAGCATATTGCAAATACGTCTGGACCTGTACATATATAGTTAGACAAGCCGTTAGTCACACATAAATATAAATACATATATATAAGTATAGGAAGACCAACCGTAACAACAAAGGACATCAACATTTTCAATAGATTTCCGCTAACAAGATAAATAGTTCGAGTTGAAGTTAGACAAGCTAGAGGAAAATGGGTTGGAAAAGGTGAAAGGGGCAGGGGGGGAGGGGGGGATAAGAGGAAAAGCGGGCTAAAAAGAGATGGAGCTAGAAAGCCAGAGAGGAAGTGCTCCTGAAGATACAACAAATGGAAAGCCAAAAAAAGCCGAGGAATGCTAGAAAACCAGCAACAGACGTTAGAAATCGCCAGACAACAAAAATAGAAAGAGAGGTTGCTATGCCAAGGGGGAAAGAGACAGCCTGATGGAGTGCGAAAGAGACGGGGACACTTGGCCATTATTGATATCAAATTGAAAGTGGCTTAAGTGGCCTGGTCAAAGCCAGCGTGAAAAAAAAGGAAGGAAGTGTGTGTGGTGTTGCTTATTTATTTTTTCTTTCTTGGCTGGACAGGATGAAAATCATATTTGGGGGAAAATGGCATCCCAGTTGCACACATATTAAATATCCTGCTTAAATATCCTCCCCCAGCTTCCTATTGATTTTCCACCCCTCCACCCGACCATTTTCCAATGCGGCCCGCAACATTTTCATTTCCTATTGCAATGATTTGCTTCGTCTTCTATTTTTTTCGGAGCTTTTCCTTTGCCTGCTATTTATTTTGGCCTTCTTTTGACACCAGAAGAAGAACCGAGGAAAAACACATTCACGTCTGCCATCGTCATGAAGAAATTTGTAATAAAAATTCAGCAGCAAATGAGAAAAGCTCGCACATACACGGGGAGAAAAGTGGGGTCGGGTTGGGCTTCCCCTTCACTGCCCTTTTCAACGGTTACACGTGCAAAACTATGGCAAAGCCTCCGTTTTACCTGGCCTCTCATCTCGGGCTCCTCCTTATCCTAGGTCGCATTTAATAAGATGGGTAAGGCGAAACTTTGAGGCAGTCGTGGGTTAAGGGCGGACGCGGGGTAGGGTTAATGGGATATGACAGGAAGTTTTTCTTTTTTGATCACCAGGAATTTTAAAATCAAAACTTTCGAATAGGTCCGGCCAAACTTAAGCTTCCACAGTTTTTATCACATGGCTAAAATTTTTATGGAACTAGATATGAATATATATGAATAATGAAAAAAAAAATTATAGCTGCCTTTCTGTAAAATTCCAATTTAAGGTATCCACTTCGAACTTAAAAACATTTAACCCCTTTTGTGAAAACCCATTTCTTGACTACCCTTATTATGGTTGATGGGCCAAAACTGCCACATAAAGACGAAATATTGAAACATTTAAGCAGGGTGCCATGGTGCCAGTCAAAAAAAAAATATTGAAAACTACGGACAAACGAGAAATTGTGGAATGCCATAAAAACGAAATTTAAGCCGGGTACTCTGGGCGCCGACGAAGAAGTGGCCGCCATAAATGAAAATAAAGTTTAAATTGCAGAAAAACAGTGCATAGAAATTGCTATTTATTCAATGTTGGCCATCGCCGAACTGCAGCTGTGCCAAATTACAAGTCGAGCGAAAACTAGAAAACGAAAAGCGGTCTGGAAAATGTCGAGGGGATGCGGAAGGAAACTAAATCGGAACCAGCTTAATGTCATTAAATTAGCGCCCGAACAAATCAGCCGGAAAAGCGAGGCGAGCGAAAAGTCCCCATCATGGTTTTCACTTCTTTCCCGATTTCCCACCCATCAGTTTTCATTTCGACGGAGTCATAAAACATGATTGTAGAGCCCGACAAAAAAAAATGAGTCACAGCAGGCGCCGCAAATCAACACGTAGACCCAGAGCAAAAACTAACCTGACCCAAGCAGTTCCGATCCTAACCCAACGGATCCCATCCCATTTCAACCCTTTTCCGGTTGTTGAGTCAACTATTGGGGATTTCTGTTTTTGTTTCTTTGGCGGTAAACAACAGTCGAAAAAGTTTCTCGACGCCAGTATCACCCCTTAATTTGATTGATTTTAATCACACTTTTTTTAATGTTTCTTATTTGAGTTTAGGATAAGTTAATTGGAAACGATTTTTCTTAAAATGTTTTAAATGGTTTTCTAAAAATATGCCTTAAATTATATACGTATACCTGATACAAATGTGAGAAGATATACTTTTTAGGGTCACCATGTTAGGGTGCAGATAATTTTCTTTAATGGTATATAACAACATTAGAAGAATACTCCTTATAATTACAATTCTTAAGTATATGTAATACTCGTAATATTGTAATTTGTTATATATTTAAAAATATATAGTAATGAAAAAGATATGCAAAAATATTATATATCATACTTCTGTCATCGGTTACCAACCTACTTATCTACCATGGTTTCATTTATCGATTCTGTTTATAAGTATATTTATTAATATGATCTCTAGCAGCGGTCAAGTCCATCATACCCCTAGGAATCGCCGACAACTTTCTACATAAATCACACATGTCTGGGTTGTATCATAATAACAAGCAGGACCCAAGTTTTCCGTCGAGGAAAAACGCGTGGCAGCCTTGAAGAGAAATGCGGAAATGCGGTTTGGCTTGGTGGACGACCCCGGATCCGGGAATTCTGGGATCCGGGATCTGAATCTAGATCTGGACTTTTATTGGACGGCTTCTGGCGCAGGGCTGACAATTATGAAATGCTCCGAGTGGAAAAACAACACGAGGGCAACTGTCTAATGAGAAAACAAAGTCAGACGACAGCAGCGTTGACAGTTTCAGTGTTCCGGGAAGGGGGAAAATCCGAGGAAATTCGGGTAGGGAGAAATAAAAATAAATAAAAATAAAAAGCGGAAGTGGCATAAAAAAATCATGTGGCAGAATTTTCTCCAGCGTTGTCTCATTTCTTCTTGGCCACGCACGCAAAAATGTGTTGCCCGCTTTTCCGGTTGAGTTTACCCCTCACCTTTTCCAGGACTTTTCCGAGTGTCCGAGGCATGCAAAAGCTTCTCTAATACCTTCAGTTTCCCCCCCCCATCTTTCCCCCTTTTTTTTCGTCATTTCCCTGCCCATTTTCTTTTCCAACAGCGAGACAAATATTAATAAAATATACAACTATTAGTCATTCGCCCGCTGTTTGTGTATGTTGGGGCTTGTATTTTTAATATGCGAGACAGAATAAATATTCATAAAAGTGGCTAAGCACCGGGGGCGCTGTCTTGGGGGCGGGAAAATGGGGGCGTGGCGCAAACAGAGGAGCGGCAAAGTCAAGGCGAAAGGAGTCTAGGCCAATACAAATATTCTTGGTATATTCTTGGGCATTTTCTTCTAAACTTTTGAAGGCAAAAGTTTCGATAGTTGCGCGTAAAAATATAACAAGCATTCCGTAAGTTATTTTATATTCATTTTTTTAACTTGATGTGTATAGGGCTTATGAAAAATAACTACCCTGATTATAAACTAATATTTAAATCATGTAAAATAAGTTCTATATTTAGTGAGGTAATTTATTTAGAAATGTTATTCTCAAACTACCCAGAAATGTATTTTTATACCCGTTACTCGTAGAGTAAAAGGGTATACTAGATTCGTCGGAAAGTATGTAACAGGCAGAAGGAAGCGTTTCCGACCCCATAAAGTATATATATTCTTGATCAGGATCACTAGCCGAGTCGATCTAGCCATGTCCGTCTGTCCGTCTGTCCGTCTGTCCGTCTGTCCGTCTGTCCGTCTGTCCGTATGAACGCTGAGATCTCGGAAACTATAAGAGCTACAATACTGGGATTTGGCATGCAGATTCCTGAGATTCCTGCGCAGCGCAAGTTTATTTCAAAAGAGTGCCACGCCCACTCTAACGCCCACAAACCGCACAAAACTGTGGATCCTACAGTTTTGATGCTAGAACAAAAATTTTAACTGAAATGTATTGTTCTCATCAATACCTACCGATTGACCCAAAAAAAAGTTTGCCACGCCCACTATAACGCCCACAAACCGCCCACAAACTTCAAAAAATCGTAAATATGAACGCGGATATCTCGGAAAATATCAAAGATAGAGAGCCGGGATTTCAGATTTAGATTCCGTAGGCTTGAGCGCAGCGCAAGTTTGTCACGCAAATATGCCACGCCCAGCCTAACGCCCACAAACCGCCCAAATCTGTGGCGCCCACAATTTTTATGCTAGATAAAAAATGTTAACTGAAATGTATTAGCCTCGTCAATACCTATCGATTGATTTAAAAAAAACTTTGCCACGCCCACTCTAACGCCCACTACGCTTAAATCTGTCTACCGCCGGTAGGTGGCGCATTTGCTGCTTGCATATCTCCATTTTCCTTTGGTCCCTTTAGCTGAGTAACGGGTATCTGATAGTCGAGGTACTCGACTATAGCGTTCTTCCTTGTTTCTTATGTATACTAAATGCGAGCACTTTTCCGCTTATGGATAACCCATAAAGGGTGGGCTTAGCCCTTGTAAGCAAGCTTTTCCACGAAAATTTCCACGCGCCGGGGGAAAATAAACCTCCATACGCCATCCTGCGAGTCAACTAACAATAAGACTGACGAATGTTGGGCCATAAAAATAAATACCTGCTGACATTTTTCATTGTAAATATTTTGTAGCTGCTGACGCGCCAAGCCAACTGGCTTCAATGTGGGCGTGTGTATATATTTATAGATATGTGCGTGTGTGTGGGGCGGGGGCGGTGGGTGTGGCCGCCCCGTGGTGAGAGGTGTGCGTGGAAAAAGGTTTTTCCCTTCACGCAGTCAGTCAGACAACGCACAGAAACACTTTTGAAAACGTGGAAAACTAAGCAGGATGTCGTACACACGGAGAGAAAATGTTTTAATCAAATTGAAGGGTATACAAAATTTTTAAGTAAAAGCCACTGCAATTCTATACACTGAAAAAAATACATTAACTATTCTAAAAACAACAAGGAATTGAATTAGTGGATACCATTTACCAACTATAAAGAACGAAATTTATGAAATGTATCTCTACAAAATGCAAAATATATATATCCAATATTTTCAATTCAATATTGTTGATGTTATTAAAAAATTGTAAGGTCATATAAGAAAAATGTATCTCCTTAGTTTAATGTGATTTTTGTCAAAAATATTTTTATTTTTAGCGGTTTTTCAATCGCAGTTTGGCCAAATCAAGGCGTACAGCTGAAAGACATACGGTTTTGAATAGCTTACAACCTATTCTAATGACCCTCATCACATTAAAGAACATTTATTTTTTCACCAATTTTCCCTTTTTTTGTGGGTCCGGCATTATGTTTTTTTGGAAAAAAGGTGAAAAATTAACAATTTCCAGATTTAAACGCCAATGGATTGGAAATTAAGCAACGAGCTCAACGAGGTATGACATTCCTCGTTCTGACGTTTATTTTTTTCAAAGCAGCCAAAAAACGGATTTTTTATGGTAAAAAATGGGGTTCAGTTTTCAGACAAAAATACCATTTTTCTTTCCCGTTTTTCGATCGTAGTTTGGCCAAATCAAGGCGTACAGCAAAAAGACCGACTGTTTTGAGCAGCTTGCTAACTATGCTAACGATCGCCATCACATTTAAGAACATTTATTTTTGACCAATTTTCGCATTTTTTATGGGTCCGGCATCAAGTTTTTTGGAAAAAAGGTGAAAAAATAAACGCCAATGGATTGGAAATTAAGCAACGAGCTTAACAAGGTATGACATTCCTCGTTCTGACGTTTATTTTCTTTAGAGCAGCCAAAATACTGATTTTTTATGGCAAAAAATGGGGTTCAGATTTCAGTCAAAAATACCATTTTTCTTTCCCGTTTTTCGATCGTAGTTTGGCCAAATGAAGGGGTACAGCAAAAATACCGACTGCTTTGAGCAGCTTGCTAACTATGCTAACTATCGCCATCACATTAAAAATAATTTATTTTTTGACCAATTTTCCCATTTTTTGTAAGGGGGTGCATCATGTTTTTTTGCAAAAAATGTAAAAATTGCAACTCTTTCAAGTTTGAATGATGATGGATTGGAATTTAAGCAACGAGCTCGACAAGGTATAACATTCCCCATCTTGCCTTTTTTGCACTAGCCAGCCAGAACACTGATTTGTTAGGGCGGAAAATAAGAAAACAGATATTACTCAAAAAATGCATATATATTTTGGGGATTTTCAGTCGTATATATCTATGATATCTTCTTATTAAATTAAATATGAATAAATTCAACTAGAATGAAGACGCAATATTAAATTAATTATTTAACATAAAACAACTTTTGATATAAAGTTAGGATATGGGGTTTTATGTATTATAATGATTTTTTTTTAAGAACTTTTAATCATTACGATCCCTGATCGCTCGTTTTTCTCTCTGTGCATAGTGGAGGGTGGCGTTTTCCGGGGGTCTTGGAACCGGGCGAGTTCTAGACAAATGGACGTTCGTTCGCTGGGTGTGTGCGTTGATCAACGTCATTATCGTGCTGTCCGTCGCTGTCTTCTCCCTTTCATTGTTGTCCCGGTCATTACGGCCAACACCGAAAGATAGAGGAAAATTGGCAAGAGCGGTGGCAGGGGGGGAAAGCCAAAGAAAATGTGCTCGGGAAAGTGCCATGATATGTGGGCGCGTTTCACTCGCTTTTCCTTGTTTGTTTTGCTCCTCCTGGGCCAGGCATTCATCACCAAGTGCGGGAAAACTATGCACGGGTCAAGCAAATATCCCGACCAGAAAAATGACCAGGTCAAGCATACTTAACCCTAAGATATCGCTTTCAAAATAAGGATGGACAATCCATAATGAACACATATCAATTTAGCAGCTAAAAACATTTTTTATACCCATATATTATTTGAAAAAAAAGTATTACCCTTAAAAGCTTAGAAATTCTAAATAATCCTTCTAATTGGCTGGTTACATTAAAAAAAATTAAATTCAGAGGAAAGCCAGCCACTCTGCGAATTGAGAATACATTTTTTTAGTTTCGTTTTCCTTTTTTTTCTGTATGTACATGTTTGGCTTTGTGTGTTTTAATAATTTTCGGCCATTTGACGTTGAATTATTTTGCATATTAATTGGGCTAATTGAAAAGTGCGTGCATGTGCTCCCTTTGTGCCTGTGTTGGTGGTGGCCTTTCAATCATTTTCAATAAACCGCAAAGGCGACCCTCGATCCGCCGCCCGCATCCGCGGGTCGTTTGATGGGTTTTCATTATTTCTAGTCATAATGCGACTATTATTAATAATAACAATTTGGCCGAATAAATGATGCCTGATCCTCTTGTTATTTGTGGGCACGCGTCTCATTTAAAAGTCATTACGTCTAATAGAATGCGACAAAAACAAAATGCCACAAAAGATGAAAAAAAAACCCTTGAAAAGCGAGAAAAATATTTAGAAATTTGACCGGCCAATAACGGTGCTGTTATTACCGTCATCATCGCAAGACTTAGCTTGAGTTTCATTTAAAATGCGCGCCACATAAATCAATTGAATTTTTATTCGATATTTTAATTGCAGTCTGCACTCAAATTTATTTAAATTTTTTATTTCCCCCTTTAATGGCCAGTGTCGTGCGACATATTAAACAAACATTAATAATTTTCTGGCATGCGGGCTGGGGCTTGCGTTTTTTGTAATCAGAATGTAGGGTTGTTCGTGTAGATTTTTTATTTGGTAGATAGCACTCACTATTTAAAGAGCAAGGCTTCAGCTTAAATGTTTTATTTGATTCAATTAGTATTGCGAAAATTCGTTTTACTTATGTACCAAAAAGTTAAACAACCATTTTAGGATCAAGTATTTTGTAGAATTTAAATTCTGTCCATTTAAATTCTGTCCTATTTTAATGCCCACTTCCTGGAATCGTTCTGCGCATGAAGTGCTCCTTTAATCTCGTAAGCATTTATTAATTGCAGGCAAATCTAATTTCCATTTATTTAGGCAATCTCCCGTGACCTCCGACCCCTGGCACGCCTCATCAAGTCGGCAATTTCTCTAAATTCCGACATTTCAGCGCCCCGAAACATAATTTAATGGAAATCTTTGAACTCACATGTTATTTACCTGGTTAACTGGGTTAGACGAAGTCGAGTTCTTTGACACTACCCTCCGAAAAATCCCCAGCAGATGTTCATAAAAAAAGGGATGGAGCTTGGGGTTCTGCATCTAAATAAAGAAAAAAAAAAAACAAAATATGTGTGGAAACCCCGTAAACAACCCGCGGTAAACGGTTTTCGGCGTTCATTTCGCAGCCGTTGCTTAATTTTTGTTTTGTTTTTGCCCACACCCCCGCCCCAATTTCCCGTTTTCCCGCTTTTCTTTTCTTTGCTTGAGGCACAAGTGAAAGTCGTGATGGGCCGGGGGGAAATGCGCGGGTGGCACTCACATTCTTTGATTTCGCAGCCTCAAAAAAAATACATTGTGAGCTTGCCGTTTTGGTTTTTCGTTTTTCATTTTCCACGCTGTTGTTTTTTTTTTGCCGCACAGATTTTCCGCGCATTGCACTGTCGTTGGCTGTGTTTTCTGTTTATTTTTTTTTATTTTTCCCGTCGAGTGTTTTGGGCATCGCCAAAAACAAAGGGCGCGCACACACAGCACATTAAATTATGAAAATAAAAATGCCCCCTTAACCCATGAACGCCCGAAACTGTCCTCCCCCTTTTCAGCACTCAAAAGGTTGGCCATTGAATAACTCGACTCGAACGATGACTTAATGAGCGAGGATAGCGAAAAGCGGGCTGGCGCTACAGTAGCCCAAAAATATAAAAAATGTGGATAATAAATATACTTATTAAAATATTTGGCATAACCTATACAAATTCAAAAGCAGCTGTCACATAAGTATTCATAAATATTTTATTTGAATTCTTTTGTTTCAATTCATTAAATACTAAATTCTATTTCACTTGATTTATATCTTTTGCAAATATTTTTAAAGAGTCTTTTAATATTTTTGTTGCATAAATCGATGCTTCACTGTGAGCAGGTGGCGTTCTACCTAAACCTAAGCCTGTATTTTCTCTTTTCTTTAGCTTTTCTTCATTCTTGGTTGTGCCAAAATGATTTTGATTTTGTTCCTTGGCCAAAACATATTTTATGTAACTTTTTAATTAAATCGTTATATATCTTTTTCGCCTTTCTCCGCTCTTGTGCCGGAAAATAAGAGGAAATTGATGATGGCTCTTGGCTGTGGTTAAGTCAGAAATGCTGGCGAAAAAACATGCAAATTGCTGAAAAAGTGCTTCAAAGTATTTTTCCCCACTTTTCACTAAACCAGGAACCTAATGAGGCCGAGAGTCTTGTAATTATGTCGAAATACGTATTTTTTCTGTTGTCTTCAAAAAGGATTTTTCGTTAGGTAACGAAAGTCTTTTAAACTAACCAGGAAAATATAAATACAACTTAGGATTAGCTTATGGGTTTTCAGAAGCTCTTGTGCTTGTAGAATAGCTTTAAATGTATTTTTCTTTAAATTGTAGAATGCTTTATTTGATAGTCAGCCACAAAAATGGCATATTTTTTGTGTCTTCACTCGCTTAATTAAAAATCTGTCGCCCAAAAGCAAGGACAATTTCGCAGCCCTGACCGCCGAAAAAGGAAAAATTCGCAAAGAGTTTCGGGGGAAATGCGAAAATGTAAAGGGGTTTTCAAGCCATTTCAACGAATCCAAATAATAAATTCTATTTTACGGTGCTCTTAAAACCGAGGGTTGAACCGACCGGCTAAGCCCTTTCCTTATCGATCCACAGAATCCACCAAGGCAAATATTATAAAACCGAAACCAATAAAAGTAAAAATTATACAAAAATGTATGGCAAAAGCAACATAAATTTGCCTACGAAAATGTTTTGTTGTCAAATTTCCACCACGAGGCGACAATCAAATTTATTCGTGGGTTCTGGGGGTGTTTTTGATGCCCCATAAAAATTGGACAGACGATGGATGGATGGACGGGTCCCAACTCCCTTGCAAAAGTGGGGACTTTGCATTCTCCGTCTGGAAATCAACAGTTAAGCCCCATTTATTCACTCGCCGGACTAAACATTACCCCACCAAAAGAAAAAAAAATAAGATGAAAAAAAAAAACACTGGCACCACAACCCCCAAACGAACACTCATTGAAGCTGGCAGATTTATTGGAATTTAAAATTCCTTTGTTAGTCACCAGAGAATCGCGAAATCTAATAAACGCCAAAAAGCGACTCCAGTAAAAGTTCAAATGGGATTTAGCTTGTTTAGGGGTAGTTCCCGGGTCCAGGGGGTTGCTATGAGTCGGATGCCGGGGGATTATCCAAGCAATTAGCATAAGCAAGCCTGCGGATCGATTGTGTTGCATGCTCTTTCAAAAAAGAAATTTAAGATGAAATTACTGACTAAAGATGATTTTTAGGCCATTTATGTTTTTTGATATATAACTTAAGGTTGTGATAATGCTGACTTTTCGTATAAAAAGGAACGTATTATTTTGAAAATGCTTTTTTATTGTATTAGAAATACCACAAATTCCTAAGGGGAAGATCTTTTATTATCAAAACATTTAAGTTTAATATTAATTGTACATGTTTTTGATAAACGTAAGTACATTTAACATTAATGCATTATTTATTTTCATATAATAAATAATGTTTTCATATTTTTCTTACTTATTAAGTGAATTTTCTTTTATATTAAACATATATCTTTATCTTACAGCTTTTTCCCTGCAAACCTTAACCCTTAACAGAACGCTGTTAACCCGCTAACAGTGCGCGTGCTTGCAACTTGTTGGCTGCGGTTCGATGTCGCCAGCTTGCAACGAATTGGTAAACAAAGCGGACCACGAGGGTTAAGGGGGTCCAAATGGGACACACTTTTGGCGACACAGAACTGCACAATTAATTTGCAACAAATGCCGAGGCATTAAACAATCACACAATAGTCGCATTTTGCTTTTGGAAAATGGAAAATTGAAAATGAAAATTGTAATTACACCCCCGCACCGCCACCAAAAAATTGCACACAGTTTTCTTGGGCGCCCGTTGAGCGAAAATTAAATTTTGAACTGAGCAAATGTTGCATATTTGATGATTGGGTTAACCCAATTTCCGCCCCCCTTTTCCACCCCCCATCGATGTGAGCCCCTGTGTGTATATTTAATTAGTGTGCACACACACACACACACACAACCAGGTGGGCGCAGAGGTGCGGGGGGCGTGGCCGAGCTCCTAGCAAAGGTAAACACAAAAGCGAGAACCCAAAACTACCAGGGCCCAAAGTAAATTTCTTGCTAATTAAAATCCAAATATTAATTTTAAAATGCAGCCCAGCACAGTGGATAAAAAAGAGGAAAGCTGCAGGTGGAAAACGGGGAAAGCGGGCAAGAGGAAGAGCATTGATGGAGCACCGACCATAGACTCTTTATATCTTTAAAAAGCGAGCACGGTAAAAAATGCAATTTTATATATACGTTTCAGTGCTGTTAAATCTTTACTTTCTTTAAGAATATCAAAAAGCGTTCGTATGGATTATAAATATTTCATTTCATTTCATGATAATATGATTCCCTGAATAATCCCTATGCAACTATAAAATAAAGTTAAAGAGTTAAAGGAAAACTCTTTAAATTAAAGATTGAAAATCAATAACCCAAATTCGGTAGTATTCGTAGTCAAAAATAGAACTGGCAGAAGCGTACAAGTCCCTAGGTCCCTACTATATGTATGGGTTATACATCCCAAAATGGCAATACATATTTGAATCTTTTTTTCCAGTGTAGCATAAGCTTTGTGTGATTTAGCCCCCAGGGATTGGAAAGGGGCAAGGGGGTGGGTAAGTAGGGGAGAGCAAACATCAGGTAGACTTTGAGTACACTTGCACTTGAGACTCCTCTTCTCTTCTCTGCTCTTCTCGTGGGGAAAATGGCAGTGGCTCTGGGGGTCCAGAATACCAGAATATATGCTAGGGGAAATCGGAGGGAATTGCAGACTGCCGGGGGCTAACACACACATCGATGCACACACACTGGGGGAGTACAATAACAATTGCTAACTAAACATTTGGACAATTCAGCTGGAGGCTGGCAAAGAAAGGAGACGAATCAACATAAAACACAAAAATAATACAGGGATAGCATAATGATACGGGGGCCATATGCCAAGAAAACTGGGCGGCGGGAAGGGGGTTAAAATCAGGTGAGGACAAACAAGACACAAATGATTGAAGTTCAGGTTAGGCAGCTGCCGGAAAATTCATCAATCAATTATTTAAATGCTTCAAAGGGAACAAAATTAAATTGTGATTGTGTGCTTCAATAAAATCAATCACTTATATATTTAAAACTATCTGGGAACTACAGATATACTTTAATTGTAAGACTCCTTAATCCCTAAATTCACCCAAATATTAGATTTTATTTTATATGCTTATAATTTCCCTATATTCTGACCCTTTTCGACCACTTTATTCCGCATAAAACAAGGCGAGAATTTTTAGAAAAAACGTGGAAATGTGTTAATCAATGGGAAAACCTTAACACTTCATGTTCATCGAACCGCATCAAAACTGCGATCGAACAAGTTGCATGGGTTGGGTTCGAGTCTCCATATAGTATATGTCCTATCCCTAAACATGATCGGCGATCATGTGAAAAGAGCGAGATGGAAATAGATATCATAAGAGGGAGAGGGAGAATCGATTCTTTTGAATCCCAGAAGAATCAAAGTTTTTTTTATGCCTAAAAAGATTTACAGTTTGTGCGTGCCGAAAATGTTAATGAATTCGGCTATGCTACATTGGATTTGCCGTAAATCGCTTATAAATATATTCAAATCGAGGGGCACTGAGAAATACGTTTTCTAGTTTGAATAATTAATATTATGTTAGTTTAGTCAGATAATTTTCTTAATATACTTGTATTTAAAATAATTAAAACTTAATATGTGTCTTTTACTAAATATCAGACATAATATAATAAAAGAAATATTTATAAAACTGTTAGAAAATTATATTATTATTTTTTTCCAAATATACTTTAATATTTATAATCTATTAAAATCAATTTAATTATGTACCAACCGATTAGATACTATCGAATATTTTTAATTCCCCACCAAGTTTTTCTCTCAGTGCACCCATGTGATTTGACTGCTAGAAATTATCTATGCCAGGCGATTCCAATTGCTTGTGACCCAAAAATTGGAAATGTTCTTGTCTTCCGTAATTTTTGTTGCTCTTGCTAATTGAGTGGGCAAACAGTTGAGGGCAATATGGATTTGCCATGGGAAGAATGGTACGAAATATCGGGCGAATCGGGCCTAGAAACTGTATCACTTCGCTTGGGGTTCTTTCGTCCCCTGGAAATCAATGGTAATATTTCAAAATGTCAGCCCAGCTCTCTTGGTCTTGGCCACAGGTGTGAGCCACAAAACTTGAGCAGCCCAACAAGTCGGTTTTCTGGTGGGGACTTGCCACTTGGGCAGGGGCGGCTCATTTCAGAGGGGTTCTCGGGGCGAGGGGCACGCGGGCAGGGGGACTGATGCAGCATCATCCGCAACATCAGAAGCAACAGCAGCAGCAGCTGCTCCATAAAACCCATTATACCCAATCATCATCAGGCGAGCGACTCGGGTTCGAGTTCAGGTCCCCACAATCGGGATCGCTTCCATGCACTGAGCGAAAAGGAGGCGCCGAAGGACATATTTTTAGAAAACAAAAAATCCTATTTCCATTATATGGCAAGGATTTGTATTGTACTCTGAGGGCATACAACCAACCATATACACAACAGCCTACAAATTATTACAGACTACTTAATAAACCCGCATTTCTTTTACCCATTTACCCACTTTTTATACCCATACCATTGGATTTTGGATATTGAATATTACTTGGTTGCTTTATATAATGCTAAGGTGCAGGGGTATTTATTTTGAGTGACTCAACCACAATCTAAAAATATTTTAAATATCATTTGGTAATATTTATATCATAAGCCATTACATTATAGAATTTAAAACCTTATAAGGGGGTTAATAAACTTTACCCATATTCCATGTTATTCTTAATACTGTATAGATTTAATATATTATATATTAATATTATAATCTTGATAATTTCTTTGAGTGCATCTGGGACGGGCGCAATTTTATGCAAAGAAATCACTTTTCATACGTTGGAATCGTCCGCATATGAAAGCCAGGTCTCGAAGGACAGACAAGGACAGCCGGGCGAAAGACTGAGTGGGGGAGCGAGAGGGCCGGCGGGAGCGAGGGAGAGGGGGCAACTGGTTTATGCGATAACTAAACTTTTTAAAGGAGAAGCGGCAACAAACTGGCCGATAGGGGCGCATATTTGCTGCAAGCCATACAAATACAAGGCACAAAACACCAAACACAAAACACAAGATACAAAACACAAGGGGGGACCAAGCGAAGTTGTTGCAGTGCTTCAATTTGCAGACTTGTGGTTGCCGCCAAGAATGTCAAAGTAGCTAGTTTCACGTCATAACTGGCTTGGTATGGAAACGATCCAAAGGGTTTTGGGATTCTTACTTACCTCTTATGAATCCTAATTGTTATTACATCTATCTCTTCCTGTCGTTTCGTTAATAAAAACTTTTGATCGCTGTCAGATGTAATATGCTTGAGTTTTTTCCCTAACATATTATTTTAGTATTATAATAATAATATTAATACCAAAGTAGCAACCATAAGTTAAGAGAGTATTATTGGCATTTTCAGTATTTTTTTCAGTATATTTATTTTTAGAACCCTAGTCTTGTCATCACTGATTACCTTATGTGATTTGTATCGTTTACAAGCTGTGTGAGCAAGAGGAAAAATACCTCGCACAACAGTGCTCTGTAAAGTTCAAAGTTTACACTTTTGGCCAAGGAGTGAAAAGTGAGGGAGTGAGACGGTAGCTGATCGCACGCCCTCTCGCTCCCACTCATTGATCGCATGCCATTCGCCTGCTGTGCGCGTGCGCAGCCTTCTTTTTTTTACCAGTGATTTTTTCTGCTTTTTTTTCGCTTTTTATATTCGCTTGCGCGAAAAACGGCAGCCAACTGCCCACACTTCTTTGTTGTTGCTCGCTCCTCTTTACCTGTGTAGTTTTTTATTTTATTTTTTTTGAGTAAATCTGAGCCTGCAATCCATTCATAAAAAATGAACACGCTCAAGTGCACTTGCCTCTTCTTCTTGGGAGTTAAATTTGGATTTTAATTGCTGTTTTTTAACGACTTGTTGGTTATCGGCAACGCATCTTGATTGATTTTGGTGTGTCGCCATAAGAAAAGGGTTAGATGGGTTTACATTTAATTTAATTTATATGATTTTAAAAGCCTTTTGCTGGCACCATTGTATTTCTGAATTTAAATATAGACAAAGGGAGTAAATAATGTTCAATTAAAACTATCACTTTGTCAAAAGAAAAGTTGGAAGAAAAGCAAACCAAACATACATCGCATAATTTTAAATACCTATATTTTTAGATAAATATTTTTAAAATGATTTTTAATCCAACCAGCTCAAGTCCTAATAAAGTCAATTAATCATTTGTGCCTTGTGTGCCATAACAAACATTTCTTCTTTGCCCGCAAATAATTCCCAAAATCATTCCAAGACTGCCCTTTAATCAGCTCAAAAGATGCTTAATGGCCTCGTCAAACATTCCGGAAAGTAAATTAGCAAACGCAGTCCATAAAAATATTTCCCTCTGCTGTTGTAAACACCGAAAAATTGTAAAAAAAAAAATATAAAAGAGAAAAACATTTGTTTGGAATGCCAGTCTTTTTTCCTCTGCTCATGTTTTTCTTCTTGATGTGTGTTTTTTATTTTTGCCTTGCGTTCATAAGCATATTTCTAATTTGGTGTATATGGCGGCAATAACAAAAACTATGGACAACCAACTGACACGTGTAAAATTGTTCGCTTGTTAATATTACTTGTGGTTGTTCCTGTAGTTGTAGTTGTTGTTGCCGCTGTCATGTTTTTGTCCGTGGCAAAACTTTCACTTGATTTGGCATTTTTGTGGCGCCGGAGTAATTTCCACTGCTCCGAACATGGGAAACAAGACAAGCACTACGAGCCAAAAAAAAATATTACACACTGGTCAGCAAATGGCAAAAAGATATATCTTTGTCGCTCCAAAAATTATTTTAATTTATCTTGGAGATTTTATTCTGCACTTTCAATATCCTAATTAATATTTGACAATTTTTATGGAAATTAATTTATTTTTTGGCAGTGCAAATATTACAAAAAAATGTTATTTTATGGATTGGGCTTATAACGTTCTTTTTAAATTTATTTGAACTAAGTGAAGCCTATGGTTTTAAAAAATATTTAAATTATTTACTTGATTTTTCTTTTTGTATTTAAATGTATTGATCTCTTTCTGATTTTTTATGCAGCTAAACAAAAATGTTTCAGTTTGTTATCTTTCCTTTTTTTCCTTCCCATTAAAGAATGCAAATTGGCTAGATTTAAAGCGAAGCGAATCCGCACGCATATACTGCATGGTTTCTATTTTTAATGCAAAAAGCGTGGCGAGGGCTAAAAAGGAAAACAGCAACACTCCATTAGTGGGAAAATATCCACCCACAAAATAGATCACACAAGGACGATGCGTAGGCGAGAAATGGGGGGAAATTCGGGCAGGGCGTCGGAGTTTTATGGCCATTTTGCCCATAAAAATTGCTGTAACAAAACAACAGAAACGCATTTGGTACCGCTCCAGAAAAACCACCCTCCCCGCCCCCTGTTATTTAAGAGGCTGCAGCGGCGCCTCTTTTATGTCAAAGTCAAAGGCCAAAAGGCGAGCACATAAAAACGAAGCGAGATGGCGATATGCGGCGTGTCGGCGAGGGTGGACTTAAAAGTTGGCGGGGAAATTTAAAATTAAAAGAATTTGTGAAGCCCCAAAAAAAGTAAGTCATACAATAGATATAGTAAATATGAAGAGGAAGATTATGAGATCATCAGTTCTTTAAAGTCTAAATTATTATAATTTTGCTATAAATTTTTGGTATATATGTGGATGAAAAAAAGTTTAAACGAACAAGAGATATAGTAAATATGAAGAGGAAGATTTTATATATATTTTTTATATTATTTTGCTATGTTACTTATATTTTTGGTATATATTTAAATCATACTTATTATTATATTTTATTTATCATAGTATTTTTTAGTGATTTTAAATACCAACTGCAGAAAGAGCATTCAAGGGTAATAAAATTATAATGTAAATATATTAAAATACATCATTTAAAATCGGCCTTTCTTTTCTTAATCCCATCTTGTTTTCTCCATTTTCGTAAACTTTTTAAACACCCCTCTACGCGTTACCATGGGGAAAAGATAGATAGTCAATCACAAAACACAAATTCGATTAAGTTGTTTAAAAACAATTTTTATTTATTACCCACGAGTTTTATTTGGTCGTTGCTGTTATTGTTGTTGCTGTTGTGGTTTCTTATCGATGGGGCACCTACTTTTCCACCCATTCCCTAAATGCACCTTAAGGATTTTCCGATTTTCCAGCGGAAATGCAAAGTGTCTGTCGGTTTTTGGTTTTATTTTTTATTATTTGGTTCGGTGTCTCGTTTCGTTATTTGTAAATTAGCCGACCGCCCTGACGCTTGATAAAAAGCTGTGATAATTTGAGGGAAACCGGAGCTGGGGGAAAAATGGGAAAACGAGAAAATTGGGCAAGGGAAAACGAAACGAGAATGGATGACAATGGCACGCCAACTCAGGTAGCTAATCTGTGTCCAAAGACAGGGGAATGGTAGGCGATAGTGGAAAATAGAAACTACTTAGCATATCAATTTGGACCAAGAGGAACTATAGGTAGAGTCCGAATATGTCACTGGGCAGAACAAAGAAGAAGAGCAGGGGCTGTGTTTAGGGATAATTGCCTCGAAGGGTCAGATCCTGCTCTAATTTCCCAATATCCTAATTGACGACCCTGAAAATGAATGCATCTGATACAGTTACCGATTCCGGGGAAACCGAAACTGTGACTAAATCTCTGGATGTATGGCGAATTCGTATCGGGGGTGGCAACGGTAAACCCCCATGTCAAAGGTCAGTTTCGGACGCACGTCGCGTTTATATCTATAAATAAGATAGGATAATATGGGTTTCGGTTTCGGTTTTGGGTGCGGGTGCGGGACTACCAAATAAAGCATAATTGGGGGTGAATATTTTTAGGGGTAACTAGGGTAGGTAGACCGAGGGTTTATTTCCAGCATTGATTGATGGAACTCTATATTTATATTTCTGTAATTTCATGCAGAAGTCAAAACGATTTCGTTGAGTACTTAAAAAGCGTGGGAGTGGATTAATAATAGACTATCCAGAAAGGAAGGTAACATTGTGAATAGAAAATTAAAATAAATTGTATAAATATAGTGCGAGTTTATTGCCCTTAACATGCATTATAATATATTTAGACACGGTCTGAAAATTGCCTCATAGGAAGTTCCAAGACCCAGCAGCTCCCCATTTATTCCAGTGCATGTACTTAACACTGACAACATTTATCACTGGCTAAAGAGCAGCAGACAGACAGGACTGGGTCCTTTGAAAGAAACACTCTGAATGGGTCCTTTATCCTGCCGACCAGAGGAGAACTGATGGTCCTCATTTCGGTCCCAAGATGGAGTCGTAATGAAAATGCCTAAAAATCGCACGGGTGCATTACTTTTTGTGCCGACTCATCGGATTCGCCTGGGGAATCAAAACCAACAATGGGGGAAATTGGAAAAGAAGTATGGGTATGTAGTGAAGGAAAAGCCGGTCAGGAAGCTTTTCCCCGGGCTGGTTTAGTTTCCTTTTTCCGCCTTCTAGTGGCGGCCACTTAACGACAAATGCGAATCATTTTAAATTGTCCGGTTGCCCGGGAAAAAGAAGGGATTCGCATGTGGATTCCGTTTCGGTTTCTGATATAATCAGAGCGGCCAAAAGGTCACACATTCTGGCTAAAAAGGTCGCCTAATCTATCTGCTCCAAGTGGATATGATTAAGATGCCACATCCACATCCGGAAAACGAAAAGCCCTTTTGATGATATATTTTTAGATGTGCTTTTCCATTGAATTTCTTGTGTGCTCTGTGAATGAATACGAAAATAAGGCCTGTTTGGAATCAATTTGGAAAATATGTTTTTTATAATTCAACCACTTAAAAGAATATTTTTCAAGTTTTTCCTTGAGTATTTATTTTGTAATATTACAAGTACTACTATGTTTTTTTACAATCCAAAGTCGTTTAGGCACTTTGGAAGTGGGTCATTTCCCCCATTTGCAACTGGCGTAGAAAGTCCAGTGAATGTCGAGCTCCCAAGGCAAGGTCTCTTATATCATTTTATTCGGTTTGTTTTCGCTGCAATTAAAACAATTTGCAATGTTATAATTAAACATTTGCCTCACTCTCGACCATGTCAAACAAAAAGCTGACAGCGCCACATGCATATTACTCTTTTTTTTACATACCATATGTATACCTCTTTTTTGCCTGATTCATTATCATGGGGAGCGGGTCTTCTAGAGTGGGCCGCAGGCCATGTCTCGACTTCTTGCCAGTTTCTCGAGTTTTATGAGTTCGGGGGGCCGCAAAGTGGATTGTTTTGCATTGGATTGGATTGTACTGGAGTCGACTGGAGCGCAGAACTCGAGATGGATTTTCGAGTGACCTTTTGCATTAATTGTCCAGCGTCCAATGTCTAATGTCCATTGGCCAATGCCAGATCTTTGCCAGGTTAAAGACACATTATTTTCGCATTCGATACGATTCGTTTCGTTTCGTTAAGTTTTCGATCTCGATTTTGCCGTCGATTTTACCATCGATTTCGTGTTTCGTGCCGTGTGGGCGTAGGTTTTTCCAACGTCTTGTTTTCATATAGATATTTCTTCTAAGTGATCTCGCTGGCTGGACATAATTTTTCATTTGGCGCACCAGCGAAATGTTAATGGTCGACGCCAATGAATGGGCTTTTAAAGTATAGGGGCGTACTAAAACTATCAAGGGGTTTTAATTGTAAAAAATATAAATCTAAAATAATAAAAAAAATACAAAGTTTTGAAAAGGACAAGGCAAATACATTTTAAGTACAGTCAAGTTTTCTTAACATGTGGCATTTTAGCTATTACTCGAGTACTTAGTTCTTTTAATTTATTACTGAAAATCAAATGGTTGATTTCTAAAAATGTAGTTTTGTATTTTGTATGGTTTCCTAGGGAGTTTGCCATTTATTTAATTTTTTTAACGTGTTTACAAAGAAATATCTTTAAAAAAAAAAACTGCGCCCTTTTTGGACGCCCATCAACTAAATACGGAGCCAAAGCGATCTATCTAACCGACCTGACTGGCATTTGTTTGGGCGTTTCGATATTTCTTGTGTCTGTGCTGCCGTGGTTTATGTAAAGGCAAAGTGAAAAATTTACATAAATTACAACAAAAGACGCCAGACGTCGGGCGAATGTGGATTTTCGAGGCGCCAAAGCAATCGGCTGAATAATAATCAATATAATAATGGGCCGCGGCTAAACAGCGGCCAATAAGCTTCTGATTTGTGTGAAGTTCCAGCGCGCTCGCCTTATGCAAATTCATTACCAATAATCGTAAATAATGAGACCACGAGCAGATCGTCTCGACCCGGGGAGTATTGGCCCCATTTCGCCGATCTCGTGAATCGTTTTCGGTGTGTGATTCTCCGATTCTCCGATTTTCCCCATGATGATTTGTTCCCCGAAGATTGGTTCATCCGAGTATCCAACTATCCAACTATCCATCTTTCCGTCTTCAATCTTCCAACTTCGAACTTCACCCATCTTTCAGTTGCTTCGTTTAATTTGCCTCTCCGGCTCTCCGATTGTGTGTAGAATATCAATTACTTATGCTAAACACCTGCTGCATCGGAATGCACTCCTCTAAACCGGGCCTAAACACACACCAAGACACGAGTGCCCCAACTCACCAGCACACCAACACAGTCACACGCGTGCAGTCGCGTTTGTGCCTTAAGTCTTTCGTTATTTCTCCTTCTTGGCCAGGTTTTTTTTTAATGGCCTTGGCAGCAAGCAGGCGTCAATGGGTTAAGTCGAATATGTTATCCACAATGTGACAGTCTATGGGGAATGTTCTTGAGGTGTACAGAAAATATATTTTATTTTTGTGGTACCTGAATAAATATATAAAATAATTCAAGAATTGTATGTATTGGGTAGTAAACTAAAAAAATACTTGAAATGTTATAATTTAAAACGATATATTTTTTGAACTACCTTAAAATATGTCACAACATTTGCCAGAAATTAAAATAAATGATGCCTTTATCACAATCAAAATTTAGTAAAAGACAAATAAAATTAAGTATTGATGTAGGAATAACAAACATTTATTTCCTCTCCCGTTTACTAGCTTTCCTGATTTCTGAGTGCATTTCTTACCACTCGTAGTTACGAAACCACTCATAAAAATGTGTTTCATTGGAAAATTAATGGGGTAGAGTAACCAGAGTTCGGCTTAACCCCACAAAGCTGTCTATTCTCGTTGTTTTCTTGCGCTTGGCCATTCAGTTCGCATCAACACGCCGTTTTGTGTAAAGCAGACCCAGCCCCAAACCTCGACTTCGTGATCGGGGCTCCTCATCGATTTGGCTCCCATTTTTATTCTTATTTTCAACTTGCATTCCCCCATTGATTTTTCCCCCATATCTATCCGCACTTTTTGCCCTGTTTTGTTGCTCCGCAAAACGAGGCCGAAACAAAAAGAGAACTTGTTACAATTAATTAACTGCTGCATCAATTAAATATTTATTCGCTCCATTTCACCGGTGCGGCGCCTTCGATTCCCCAATGAATCGATCCCCGGTATATGTAGTATGTCTATACATTACTGCGATCATAATCCGCGGATCGATAAAAACTCAATTAATGGTCGCTCAAAAAGGAAGACGAACAGCTGGCGGTGGAGACCACCGAAAAGGTAGGAGGTGTCGAGGAAGCTTCCGAAGAAGTTCTGCCGCCGCGAAGATTCTTGCACCCATTATCATCCCTTTTTACGATCCTTTCGGTCCCATCCGATCCGATTCGAGATCATTTCTGCGCACAAGAAAAACCTATTTAATTGTCAGATCAGCATGGCTATTTTATGATACCGCAAGGGGCATTGGGAGCTTTATTAGATCATGAGTGCCAGCAGTTTTTAGCGATTGAAGTTCAGAACTGAAATATTTAAGGGCTCTTGCAATTAGTATTCATTTAGGGGATAGTTAAAAACAATCTGCATATTTCTAATTCCGATCAAATTAAAAATGCATTCAAACATGCATCGATCTTTTAGAAACCCTAATGAAACCATGTGAGAAATTATAATATTTACTGTTCTTCCCCTTTTAAACATATACTAAAGACTTTCTCCAGATGAAGTGAAAATATTTCCATAGTCACTTACTTGGGAAAATGACATATTAATTTAACCGACTTTGTGTTGTAACTCCATTTACGTGAGCTGGAAAATCAGTGGGCTAATTTGGGTGAAAAGACCTCATAAAGTGTAATTACACTGGGCTGTGTAATTGTGAAATCTCTTCGCCCAAAATCAGATGCCGAGCATTTTATGTGATTTGTCGGGAAAGAAACCGAAAATCCACAGGCAAAACAAAACCAAAACAAATAGAATAAAGTTCTCACAATTAAAATGGGTCTTAAATTAAAAAGCACTTTAACAGCTTCACACCGCTGGCTTGTTGGGGCCACCATGGGGTTAACTGTAGCGGACGTGCCCCACAAGCAAATGCCTTATAATTGATATTCTAAAAACGGATAAACATCTGAGTGAAGTGAAGTGAAGCCTTCACTCTATTCCAAGCTGACTGATAGCCAAAGTTTGAAAGTCGGCCAAGGCGTCGTCATCATCATTATAATGAAATTGCCAAAGAAGTTAACTGCCAGCGGATTCCGAAATGAATCGCCTGGCGATGAGCACGTGATGGGGTTAAAGTTGCGAGTCCATTTTTAGTCCTATGTAAATGATGCAGGACGCAGGACCTGTGGGTAAAAGTTAAAAATGCGAGAGATTAAACATTGATGGGAAGGAAGGTCTCCGAAGAGAATTGTGCAATGGCATAGAAATAATTACTGTGAGAATTTTCGATTAGTATTTGGAAGAGCAATCAACTTTTTTGTGACTTATGGCTGTGCGTCACGAATTTGTCATGTACGATCCACTTAATAAAAAGATATTATATTATAACCCTTATTGGATTATAAATTTCATCGATTTTTGTTTTCGACACTTTTGCATGGATCTCATTTCACTATGTAATCATATTGGATAATCGAGGGTATTGTTTGATATTTTACTTTGGAAAACGATTATCGAAATTTCCTAATTCATTCATCGATTCTTGTAATCGATACATTTGCAAGGGTGTCTTGTCACGATGTCATCGCAAGGTCTCAAGTTTCACTGGCGCAAATTTGTTGTTATTTGGATTTGGCTTCGGCTTCTCTGTTTTGGTCTTAGCTCTTTTTTTCAGCTACCGTGTGCCAAGATTTGCTCGTCGGTAATTGCCACCAGTAGATGAGCAAGAAGAAGAGGTAGAGATGCAGATGGAGAAAGAGAAGGGGAAGATGGAGAAGTGACTGTGATGGAGAAGACGTGCGGCAACTCAATTTCGCCTTCGGTTTCGCAGTTCTGCAGTCCTCCGGTTTTGCTTACCCAATTTAAAATTAACATGTCCAGGCAACCTGAACAACTGGTCTGCATATGCAAAAAAATGCTATTTATACACCGAGAAAAATGATTTGATAAGCGCCAACCCAATTTTCTTTCACTTTCATTACTTAAATAATATGTAACTATATATAAAAAGATTTTTTTAGATTATACATGGGTGCATATCGTAGCATTTGAATATATAAACAAGAAAAACATTTAAAAATATTTTATTGCCTAACAATATAGATAAATTCAGTGTATTTATTGGAATAATACAATATTAATATAAAATAGTACTGCCTTAATATTATAATTTTTTTCCGAAATCTAAATTTCGATTTGATAAAATAAAAATCGGTAGTCCCCGCAATTCCGCGCAGTGTACTTATGTGTATAAGATGCAGTGCCAGAGATTCAAGTCACAGAGGAAAAAATAAAATGAAGGAGCGTGCGTGAGCATCGTCAGCCGGGCTTCATTTTCCATCTTCCTGACAGGTGCTGCATGGATTTTCCCCTGCTCCTCGTTTTTATTGTTGTCAATTTGGTGGCGATTACAGTGTGTGTATATGTGTGAGCCAGGGGCGTGGCTGAATAGGGGGGAAGGGGGCTTGGGGTTCTTAAGGGGGATCGTTGAGATTGTTTATTTTTACCTGGGTGGGGCTCTAATGAGAGCAGCTGCCAGTCTATTGAAAAGTGCTCTTTATTTCGTTTTCAACCGGGAATACAAGTTAATAATTTGGACATAATAATCATGAACTGAATTTGGAAATGCCTATTTATAAAAGGCCTGTTATAAATTTTCTCTTTGTTTGACCTCAATTCTTTTATAAAAATGTTATTCACAGATAATTTTTTAAGGAGTAACGTTCTCAAATGTTCAAAATGTTCTCAAAATATATGAGGCGCCTAAACAGCGCTTGGTTGGCAAATGCAGCTTGCAATTTAATTTGTTCTCGACCATTACTAATTGTTTTGCAGACTTTCTTGGCTCCATCCTGCGGCCAAAAGGCAGACGGTAATTTTATTTATTTGGGCCATCCACAAGTTATGGCTGCCGCAAAGTTAATTCCAGTCCGGTATCAGATAAATGGGCAAGTTGTTTTGGGCCACAGAACAGAGACAACAGGGCTGGGAGCTCTGAATGCATTTGGCCAAAATCAAGTTGTTGGCCCAAAGTTGGCTACGACGATTCATGGCTCTTTGGCCCTCTGATCTTCGCTTATCCAGGGGGGCCTTACGCAATTTTCACATTGTCGACTGACTGACTAACTGAATGGCTGGTTGGCCGGGCCAAGTTGCCCCGAAAATGGCAAACATTTCCCAGACCGCCTGACAAGACGTTAATCTCGGGCTCATTTCCATTCTTCTGTACCACGATTTCGGGGTCTAGGACGGCAGCCTCTCGGATGGCCATAATTAATTACCATTTCAATTTGCATCTCGGCCAGAGCCCCACCTGCAATTTGCCACCTATAATTTGCACTGAAAGCGCGCTGTCGGTTCTATTTTATTATTATGCAAGCGCCGCTAATCAGGCAAAAAGGAAATTGCTTCTTTTTTTTATACTATCTTCCTTTATTTTTCGTGTGCTCCCCGGAAAAGCGCAGCTTGGTGATGTGAAAATTGCCAGAAAATGCAAAGGAAAATAAAAACTGTGTCGACAAAAGAGTCTGGACTTAGATACAAATACGAAATGGAGTTAGGTAAAAAAAATGTGCAGCCAGATGTTTGATATTACTGAGCAATCCGCAGATTGTCAGTCTGACAGATATCTTGGGCCTCGAAGAGCCCTAAAAAAAACATTTTGTTAAGCATGCCAAACAAATGGCACAAATTGCCAAAAATTTCCGCAGTGTGCCAAATCGACTTGCTGATGTCCTAAGGCAATTAAAAGTAATACATATAAAAAAAAATGATTTTAACCATATAACGCATAATTATACGTACACTTGTTTCAACAAATTTCTGATAGTATAAAAAATAAAGAGGAAAATTGCCTTTAAAAAAATCCATAAGTAGTCCTCTCATTTTACATTGATTCGACATAAGCTAAATATAAACACATTAAAGTACACTTAAATCAAAAAAACTTTTATACATGTCAGTTAATAAACTAATTGTATTTGTAGTATAAAATTGTATTTGGGTAAAAAAAATAAAATGTTGCTATCATCTTGCTGGAGATAAATATTAAATATCGTTTGAATTGATTTTTTTTTATAAATCTAACGCCGCAACCTTTTTTGTAATAATCAAATGGTTTTGCAGGGTATCTGGTTCATAGCAAATATGCGGCAATTATTCGCGTTATTTCAGTTGCTGACATGCAACAGTTGGCTTAACCCCTCGCAGGCCCCCACCGTGTTCGTATGCAAGACCCCCTTAACCCCACTCTGCCCGCCGTCACTCTCTTCAGTGTGTGCACTTTGCACACATAACTTATGTTTAGCTGCAACTACAACAATTTATGTGCGTGAGAGTGGGTGGGTTAAGGGGGCCATGGGGGGTTAAGGGGCCGGGGAAGTACCAGCTGGAACTGTGCCACATTGTAAACAATGGCCCACACTCACGAACATAACTCTAACTACATTTTTGGACGCCACTCGAGTTCACTACCAAAATGCATTTTGGTCGGAAAGATGACGATGTGGAAAGAACGGTGGTGTGCAAGGGGTTAAGCGGCTGCAAGGGGTTAAGGGGCGGCTTTTTCCAGGCACCGATGTTGGCTTAACTGCCACATTTCTCGTATTTTTCCACTGATTACATTCCACCCGAAAATGTTGATTTGCCCAAGGTTTGCCAAATATTTTCCAAAATTTCAGGTGAAAATATTTTCACAGTAAAAGCATGGAAACTTAAAGAAAACTTTTCTACTTGGCTAATGTAATGTAACCATTTTTAATTATTGTTTAAAGAACAAACAAATGGTGAATGAGTATTTGTTATTTGGGGAAAACAGGAATATAAACTAGATAAATATTTATTTTTGGACAACTTACACAACAACATAAAGAAAAACATAACGTAAAACATTGAGAAAGCCACTCCCATTGAAAATGCCAAATAACTTTTCTACATCTGCTGGTCATTGTATTTAAGCAAAAACTAAACAGGAAAATTCGGAAAAACATGGCCAGAATGTTGCTTAGCCCCAGGAATTGACTGGCGGCAAAGTTCTGCTGGCCAATTTAAATCATAAAACAGCTTTAAAATGTTAACAAATAAGACAGCAAACAAGGAATCGTAACGAGATGGGCGGCAACACACGATGGGGGCGTGGCATTGTCGCGGACAAGAAACAGGCAAGTGAAAATCGAAAATCGGGGCGGAAATGAAAGTATCAAAAATTCATGCAGGGAAATAGTTAAATAGCGCATTGTTGTAACCTCTAAAATATATTTGTTTTAAAAGTTAAAAGTTGAGTAAATAAATCGTTTTACTGGGATATAACTGATTTGGGAGGCTAAGGACGCTTAGAGTCCTGAAAATGCAACAGAGTTTAATAAAATACCATGTCTTCTTAGTAAACAATGTAGTTTTTTAAAATCTTTTATATATGTGTGCATTAAAAATTATAATGATTAATATTACTTACCGCATTTTGTTTCCATTTTAATGGCAAAACGAATTCATTCGAAGTCTGTGCCGAAAAAGATTCCCTTTTTGCTGGGCTTCATTCGCTGGAAAAAGGCAGCAAGATGAGGTCCCTGTTTTTTGCTTTAAAAAGGGGACACGTGTTTGTTGCCCTCGGAGCCCGTCAGTTCTGATAGGATAGGTATATGGGCGATGGAAGTTGGGGCCCCTGTCAAACCGGTTCGAGAATCTTGACATTTATACTGAGTTTTTAAGGGGTCCATTTTAAATGGTCCAAGGAACTTCGCCAAAGAGTCCTTAAGATTTCGGACATTTGTCTTCTTTTATATTGCTTTTTTTAAAGTCAATATGAGTATGCAATACGACTGATAAATATTTTCATTTATCAAGGATATTTTGTTTAAAGATCTAAGATTATCTTAATGAAATGTTTATGGAAGTACTGAAAAATACATAAAAGCAATGCCACATTGGCTGCTTAGATAAGAATACGGGCACACTTGCAAATTGATTATTATTTTTTTGTTTTTGAAAACAATTTGAGGGCATGCCAAATTCGATCAATCGGCGTAAATCTCTGTTCATATTTTTGCTCATCACTTTTTGCGTTATTTAGGCCTTAAGTTTTGACCTGAACTGCAATGGGCAATGTAATACCTTAATGGCCCAAAGACGCTGGCCAAGGACGAAGGATTCGACGGCTTCATATTTCGATGTTATTTATGCAGCTTGGGGTCGGCTGCTGTTATTAAAAATATTTGTACAGCAGCCTCTATATATTTTTACCCAGCTTTTTTCCCTTTCGCCCTTCGTTTTTACCTGCTAAACCGCAATGGCGAAATCTGTCTTCTTCTCCGCCTTTTTTGCTCCTTATTCTGGTCTGTTGCAACTTTATCCTCGTCGCCTTGTCATCCTGGAGGCCCCTGCTTTTTTTCTGGTCCTTTCTTAATTTTGCACTTGCCTTTGGTTTCGAGTTTTACAGGATTTTTTCGGTCTTGTATTTTTGGCTTATCTTTCCGATTTGGTTTTAAATTTCGAGCCCCAAACTTTAATCCCTGGTCGAAGGTACAAGCGAAATGGGGTGCAGACATATTTTTTACTTGAAAGGCCTTTTACTTTAAGCCTTTTATATATATTGTATTTTACTTACTTATTGCACTGTCTTACTTCTGCGATATTGCCAATTTTTCAATCTCAGCTATAATTGACTAATTGACAATTTATTAGCCACTTTAAGTCAAAAGCATATTCTTGATCTTTGACATATAATAAAATGTTTATAAATTTGCCATGCTTTACCTTTTATTTTCGTATTAAACTCGTGAAAATGATATGTCTGTGAAATGAACTTTTTCTCCCTCTCTTTCGATTTTCCTGCGTCCGTCTCTGTTTTTCCGATGACACTCAAACGCAATTGAATCCGCATATGAATAATTATTTCTGTTAAAGCTGAAATTGCATCAATTGCACGCCTCTCCTTCCGCAGCTATTTGCATTACTCGATTTCTTGTCAGATTGCTCATACTGTTTCCCCTTTTCCCCCTTCGTTTTTGATGGCATTTTAAAGTATAAATATTTTAAATGGCTTTTACAAGTAAATTTGCAAATTTTTGACAATTATGATGGCAACGAGTTGCGTGGTGTCAGTATAGTAAAAATAACATTTACTCCAAGAGAACAGTGGTTAAACTTTCATGGGCTTTTCTAAATTAAATAAAATCAATATACACTTATTGGGTGTATTTACATAAACACATTTCCTTTATTAGTATTTATAAAAATATTATTTAAAACTGAAAATTCGAGAAAGAGAATAATTTTTCTGTTAATTTCATTATAAATTTGGAATTTTTGGTACTGAACATTACAGTAAACTATATTATTTTCGATTTTTTTGGTAACCACTTCAAATACCACTGTGCTGCCCTTTAAAATTATTTATGCATCTTTATTGACTTGTTTGGGATACAATTTTTCCCGTTTTCGCAGCTTTCTGCTTTATTTTCTGTTCTCGATTTTTTAATTTAAATACTTTTACCCGACATGTGTGTGTGTGAATATCGAATTGATTAAAAATAAAACAGCCCCTGTGCAGGGAGTATGGGAACTGGATGGCTACGGCTATGGCACACATTATTTAATGCTATTGCATTTAATTGGAAATTTCTGCTTGAGCAGCGACACGGCAGCGAAACGATGAAATTATGAAAAATCTATATGCATATATATAATATGCATGTACATTTATATATTCGTGCCAATATATCGGTCAGATATGTGTGTAAATATGTGCTCAACTTAAAGTCGATTGGCCGCACAAGCACAGCAACAATAATAATAAAACAGCAACAACGTTAAGATTAAATGCAGCGTAGTTGCCATTAACAATGATTACCCGAAAGCCGATTCCCAATAATTAAATGTGCAACAGCGCGCCATTTTTAATTGCAGGCCACAAAATGGCCCCCACTCGCTCATCCGCATCCACATCCACCTTCGCCTTAATTTCAGTATTGCCCCATCCCAGTGGATTCCTTTTTTGTGTTTTTATTCCTACGTCCGGAGAGCCGCAAAAGCCGGACACGGGCAGTTGTCCGGGTTCATGGCAGATTCCAGAGGGGGCGAATGGGAACGGGAAAAATGGGTTTCATGCGCATATCAAAATGTTGATTCTGATTTTAATTTATTCATATTTATGCAAAAGAACAGCGACAGCAGCAGCAGCAGCGGCAGCGGCAGCAACAAAAAGCATTCAGCACTTTGGCTTGCATACTTTCTGGTGCAGCTGCCGTTCTGCCAGTGGGCGTGCTTATTAATTTCGACTTTAAACCGCCTCATTGCACCCACACTTCCGTTGCTACTTTCACACGAGCACTTATTAAAGGTGATAAAATCCCTGGTTCGGAATGGCAAGGCCACACTAGCCGGCTAGATCGGTGATGGCCACTCGAATCGGCAAGATTAATTCATGGTCACACTGCTTCGACAAAATTAAATTTAAATCCCACTGTTGCTAAGTTACATAATAGTGCTGGAGGTACAAACACTACTTATAAATGTGACTTCTCATTGCGCATGGTTTATAATCGAGTGATTCAAAGTTTATTTCCTTTTTGCTGCAGATGATATTAATTCTATCTTAAGAGGGATTTCTCCCCATTCTTCTGTTCTTGATTGCGTAACCCTCGACGGCCCTCAGTCCTATTTCAAATCCGGCAAGATGCTTCTCGGGTTAATAATTGAGTTGACTCCACAGCCTTTCAGCCATCCTGAGCCAACTAACAATAAGCCAACCCCCACTTTTTTGCCCAGGCTCCAAGCCCAAGTCCATTGTTGTTAGCTGGATGGTGGTGGTGGTGTCGGCTTTCCTCGCTGTGCTGTTTTGCATGAACCCAATTATGAATTATTTGTAATCTTGTCTTTAAGTGTATGGCATAAAAATTATAACTCTGCGGCAAGGCAGCGTAAGAAACCCCATAAGCTTAAGTAGATGGGGGCGAGTGTCGTCTACAATTTCAGTATTAAAATTTATTAAAAATATATAAACGAAGGAATTTCTAAGCCGCAAGAAGCCCTGCTCGCAGCTCAGGTTGTGGACCTGCTCCATCCACAACCATGTTCTCATCTTCCTGGGGATTCTGGGCAGGGAATGTAAAACGCTTAACCGCAGCAGGCGAGGCGATGTCGGAGGATAACCCCTTCAGAGCGTCTTTGCCTCGCCATGTGAATGGCACCAAAGTGGATGCTTCAGCATGCACGGACGCCACTTGCAAAAATATCCAAATACACGAGGGAAAAATTATGCTCAAATCGATAATGTGCTTGAGAGAAGGAAAAGATGGTATCTGAGTAGGGAGGTGATATATTTATGATGCGGTCCTTAGAAATTTTAGAAATCTAAAAATTAATAATGACATTGTTTGGTTATATTTTTGACACCTTATTATCTAATAAAACTTTAAGTATTTATGGAGACTTTGCATTTTGTGGTAGCTCGGATTCGAATGTCGCAAAATCCTTCCTTAGTCGAATTTCGGTTTTAGATTTTGGGATTTTTATTAATAAAATAATGAATAACGTAACTGGTGTCGTCCAGAAAAAGCTAGGCACTCCTTTTCACGTCTCTCATGTTTAAATTATTGAAGCATACTTTTGAGTGCATTTTCATGAGATTTCACATTTCGAGTGTGTTTTGCGGTTAGTTATTTTTCCCAGTGCACCCCTCTGGATAGTCTGGCTTTCGGGAATCGGGATTCAGGCAACGGCAACTCCATCCGGAGCCGAGACAGTGATGCAGTCTTGACAGATAAACAGGAAGTCGTCGTCCTGCCCAACACTTCAGCCTGTGTGTCGAGTGGGTGGATATACCCATAGGTGTACGGGTTGATGGGTGGCTGGGCGGTGTCCTCGAGTGTGTGGATGGGTGGATAGTGGTTGGGTGGTGCAGCCAGCAGGCCTCGAGGCCCTTGCACCACCGCCCTTTTGTCTTGGCATACTCGTGTTGGCCCCGTTGTTTCGGTTTTATTCATAAAATAAATGAAGTACGAGTATTTAGCCGAGTCAGACAAAAATTGCACCGCATTGTGGTGGCTGCGCTGGATGGTCGAGTGTGTGACGAATGACCCCAACTGACTTCTGTAGTGAGCGACGGCAGTCTGAATTAGCCGCAGTCGGACAGCCGGGAAGGAGATGAAGTAATGGTTACAACAGCCCTCTTGACTACCAGATGAACCGAGCCACCAGTCCTTCCGCATCCTTCAGTTAAGACGGCGCATATATTTGCAGGAGATTAGCCTAAATACGCACATTTCTCAGCCACGAGTATTAATTCTCAGTGCTGGCATAATATTAAAAAAGTCGAAATGCAAATAGGGAAACGTATTCCTATAGTAGCATTTGTCTTTATTTATTTTAAATCTAATAAAATTAAAATAAGCCTATTAACCTTTGGGCAAACTTCTCTTTGTTCGTTTCAATTTAAGCAAGAGTGCACACTTAATCAGCTTAAATGTGAAGAAGGGTTCGTTTCCGTTTAAATTGAATATGAAATATTAATGAAACCAAAGACCCTATTTCCATTGTTCCATCATGACCATTTTCCGACCAATTTTCGTGGTGTCAATGTGACGTATGAGCAATGCGGTTCTTTTTCCAATTTCTGCAAAAGTTTTCCCACACCTTTTTACCTTTTTGGCCCCCTTTCCGGTTCCCCTGCAGCGTCTCTCGTCTGGGGTAATTATAAATAGCTGACTGGGGCCCCAGACTCATTTGTTACCCGACTCCATGGTCTACCCACTACCACGGCCATCTCTATCTGAATCTGGCCTGTATATAGTGTATATGCCATATAGCACACACGTGTGTGCTATCTTGTGCATCGCCCATCTTCCATTTCACCTGTACAGGTATTTTAACATGATGCTCAAGTGGAGCGAACGCTTGTTTTTAATTAGTTTGCGCTGACCAGGAAGGAATTCGGGGGGCTGGCGAAAGATCCTTTTGCAGGGAAGGATGTACGACGGTGTGTGTGTGAGCTCAGCTATTTTAATCGAAAATGCTAGTCATAGGGGGCAAATATTTTGGCAAATTCTACCATTTTTGTGAGCATAATTTAATGGCCAAAAATCAACCCTAAATGTGGAAAATTACCCTTTATTTGGGATGCCGGTTTTATAGTTTTAAAGTAACTCAGTTTGTTAAATATTAAAATTTAATGCACATATTTGTATGAGTTATATTTGCCATATCTGATAGTAAAATATCTATCTTTTTCCACTTCTGAACTTTCGAACAAAAAAACTATTTGCGATAAAAACGATTGTCATTAAAGGTGCCTGCGAAAAGGGGTTAATGTCACGCCTCGAGTTTCCGCACCCAATAAACTTTTCGTTTTGGTTTCGCTTTTCGTTAAATACACATGAATGTCCGCTTTTCACTTCCTTTCGCCGCTTAATTTTTTATTTTCACTATCAAAAGCAAGAACAATTAAAGACAACAAAGAAATGGGGAAAAGATGACCCATCCACACCTCATGCCGTGCGGATCGACCATCAATAATGGAGCCACTCGGACATCTCGAACATCCACATCCATATCTACGAGAATCCAGAACGAAGTCCCTATTGGAAGCCCTCAAATGAAGCGTGCTAAATGCAACCGATTTATTTTCTATATCTGCCGAAGCATATGTATCCGTATCTTTATTCATACCTTTTTACTGTAATAACCAACCAAAGAAAACATTTGAACTTTTGGGGAAGTTATTTTATACGCATCCAGAAATCGTAGAGAATTTCAGAGTTTAAAGACCATTTTCAATGAAACATGCTAGGAAAGTCAGAAATATTACGGGGAAATATAAACTCATTAATATTATTAATTGGATAAAAATCGTATTATTAATTGGCCTAATTAATACCGATTATTGCTTGATAAACATGTATCCGGAAGATATATTTTTTGCTGAGATCCAAATGTATTTTATTGGGTAAGTCCCACAGTTTTATATAGCCAGTTACCATCTATCGACACCTTACTGTAGCTTATAAGTGTATCTATATAGCTCTCGATGCGGCAGCGGAAGACAAACAATTTCTCGGAATTGATTTCTTGCGGTTTTTGCGGCGCGTAGCCCTAAAAATGCACAAAGACTATGGAAGAATGGTGAGGTATTTATTGCAGTGTGTGTGTGCCGGTGTGTGAGTATCTGTGTGTGGCCAAGCAGGGGTGTAGTGGTGGCCAGGTGGAAGTAGAAGTGCATGTGGCACAGACAGATTTGAATGAAAGTGTGTTTAACCCACAAAGTCTCCCAAATACACTAAAAAAATATATCAAAATATTGACTAAAATTCGGAATATTTTATATTAGATATAAAAAATTAAACCAATCATTTATTTTAATAAGTTTCATATATAATATTTTTATTTATTTGTTCCATATCTTATTTAAATGTGAACTTATATTTTTATCAGTGTAACTGTGTGTGTCTTCCTGGCCAAATGATGAGTTGATGGCTGACATGAACTGTAGGCCGGGAATGTCAAGCTAATGGCAGTGTCTTTGCAAGTAATTGATAGCCGAACTGCTATAAATAGTCACTATAAATTGGCATGTTCTATAAATGATATTCCATAACCATTGCTCGATTGCACGTCAATTGGCTGTCATTTAAAATGTTTGATTTACTCGCAATTTGCCAAACGAATTGATTGTCGGTATTACAGACAGTTCTTATTGTTTTAAGCATTTTTAAGGTAAATGGGTTCAATATATAAATATTTCTGTAGTACTGTAGTATTAGGCTATTTTTAGCTAATCAAATTTGATTAGTCTAACATCAATTGATAATTTGAATTTTCGAGTTTCCATGACATTCCTAATTTTAAACTCAACAATGGGATTGGTGTAAGTCGACTTGGGAGATGCGTGGGTTAAGCCTTAACCACATATCAGCCCAACTCCTCTCCCTTTTCTCGATGGGTGAAAGCCTCCAAAACAAAGACCAAACCGTTTGTCAAATACATTTCATTTGTAGGAAATTTGACAGTTTTATGGGAAAGTGCGATAAAGCGGCCATAAAACCTAGCGACAACTCTATTTTTTGGGGGGAATTGGTTAAGGGCCTTCGACTTCCCCCCCACCAAACAAAAGATATTACGAGGTGGAGCCGATTCCGGGCAGGTGCCATAAAATTCGAAATTCGTAAATGTTCGAAATATTGTAAAATCGTAAATGCCTAGGGGCAATGAAAACTGATGGATAGATGATTGCTATGGGGACAGAAAGCGAATAGATAAACCAATATGTTTTGTGGCCTCTTATTTCGGGGATGATTTACTCCAGATGGGTTCTATAAGATGGATTTTATGGTTAAACCATTTGTTCTGAGATCGGTTTCGTGAATTTAATTGCTTCATTAATCAGCATGATGGACTATCAATCATTTTGACATTAAATTGCAGTCCCAAACAATTGTATGCTTTTCTCAAAATATTTAAAGTGCATACTCTCAAATTAAAATGCTTGCAAGGTCATTTCGTTTGAATAAATAACAAAAGCCGACGGGAAACTTGAATGTAATAAAAATGTATTAAATAAACATAGTATAGATAACCTTATATATTAGAACTAATTTGTACATAACTAAAAATGTATTTTTAATTATTTATTAATTATATGCCTTACACTAGCGATATTTTAAAAAGGCAAGAAGAAATAAAATATTTGTCAAGCTAAGAGGGAAACCATAAAAGCGTATTTAAGCACGCAGTTTTGAGAAATATGTTTTTCTATTTAAATATGAATTTTGTGTAGCTAGTCAAATCAGACGAAATAATGGCATTTGTGTTTTGTCTACCTGTCAACCATCGATATAGCCTGTTCTCTGTGATTTGAAATATTTCCGTTTTAATTAGAAATCGGCCTTTGTGCCCCATAAACGCAGCCAGTTCAAAAACGGCGCAGAAATCCACAGTCGAACCGGTTATTTGTCCAAACCAAATTGGGCAACGTCGTCGAGGCGCCAGCCATAAACTATTCAGGCCAAAAAATATACGATACGATAAATTTGCTGTTGGCGTAATTCTTTTTTTTTATCGTACTCAGCATTTGACAGGGAGTAGAGGGTATATATAACACAAAATAGGTATGATATTTAGTTATATACCACAATAAATGAATGCAAGCATTGTTCAAAATTACTTAGTACAATTAAATAAAAGTATTTAGTAAAAAACTGTAATATCTTATGCAAAATCTATTTTTCTCTAATTTAACAAAATACAAAATGACTCATAAATATTTAAAATATTTTTCAATTATATAAAACTAAGAGGAACATTTACTAAGGTATCTTCTAGTCGAAAACTGCAACAATGGTGATCATTCATTACCGTTTTTCTAGCGCCATCCGGTTCTCGTCCATCCAGTTCTCATGGGGCTGGCGGGGTTCTTTGGTGGGGGTCAGGTGGCGGGGCTGATGGAGCTACCAAACTTGGTAGCACTGGAGATTAGCTGCAGCCAGAGACGCGCCAACAGGCGACTAATAGAACTATTACACATTAACGTGGTCGTATATGGAGTGTAGGCCGTTCCCATGGCATATGGTATAGGTATAGCTTTAGTGTAGATCCCAGCTCGGCTCAGGTGTGGCTCCTTCTGATGAAACGCAGGCTCGGACCTGGACTTGGAAATTGATACACTCGGAAAATAAAAGTGATAACATACTAAATTTAAACAGAAATATACATATACTTACTTTTTCTGAATAATAATTGGGTAAAATATATACATATATATATTCTAGTAGTATTATGTTTAAAATATTGGTTTCTAAGACTCTTTTTCATATTTAAATATTTAAAGATAAAAACATTCTTAATAACTACAATTTTTAAATATCTTATAATTATATCATACTATTATCTTTAATAAAGAGCCCGGATTATTGCATCTTTTAATATTTTTCAATAGGATGATTTTTTGTGGTACTTTAAAAATAAGAGGTTAGAATTTAATATATAGGTTAAAGACATATTTTTAATGTAATGAAGAGTTATTTTTCTGGTATCGCGTACACATTTTTTCACAGTGTGCCTGCTTAGCTGGAAAGTCGCTCCACAGATTTATGGACTGCCCAGACTTCGGTGCTGCGTTCATATTTGGCCACCTTCGAGGCCACTCCACTGGCTGAGTTTTCCAACCCGCAAATACCTCTCTCCAGCTCGGAAAAGTGGAAAATGGGAAAAAGGCCAGCACAGGTGTCTCTGACAAAGCCTAGCGGTCTACAAATTATTGTGAGAAAAATCAGCTGAACGCTGATTGATTGACTGACTGGTTGACTGACTGACTGCATGACTGACTGGCCGAGTGCTTTTGGCCAACTGACAGTCGGCAGTTAGCCAAGTTGAGTAACTGTTGTTACCGAGATTGTTTTTTTTTTTTTTTCTTGCTTAGCCCTGTCTGCACCGCCGTCGTCTCGGATTTTACCATTTTCCATTTCCCCGGAGAGCGTCCGATAGAAATTACGCCGAGATTGCCGGTGATTATCGCTGGGACTTGTGGTAAGTGCCATTGATCATTCCTGGAAAATGTCCGACAACTGGTGGGATCTTCAAAGGCTGCCATTTGCCAACTGGGCTATCAATTCCGAAAAGGTGGTTACGTGGCTCAGACAAAGTCGCCAAACTAAAAACACATCACCTTTGAGGTTTGAATTATATGTATTATCAAAAGACTTAGGCAAATAATGTTGCAGCTTATAGGGTATTATGACACTTGTATATTTTCGTTTTACTTGCCGGATTTATTTTAAAAACCGGCTAACTAGAGATAAAAAGAAACCTACATGTTTAAGTTGCCATGATGTTTAAAAATGATTTACATTAAAGCTACAATTTGTTTAAATTTTGTATTCGATGGATTTGCAAATAGATGACCTAAGAATCTTTTTCTAGAGTCCATAACCAGTGCATATTTGTGTAGTTTATTCAACAGCATTATGCTTACGTTAGCTTGTTTAGAACAAGTAACTTATCCTACCACAAAATGGATTTTAAAAAAAATCAAAAATACAAAAATTTAATAACCTATTTAGATGATTTTGGATAGATAGCTTTAGCACACATATGTATCTTCGGCCGAATCCCCTGCGATTTCTTTGGCGGCTGTTGACCTTTCGACTCTTTTTCTTTGTCATTCATGCCGGCTCCGAAATAAAAACCCCCCACTTATATAATCTCGCGACCCTATCCCAACGACAGATCCCAGCACCGCCCATTTAGAGAGAGAAATTGAACAAAACATGGCAATTATTAGTTAAATGGGCTTCTCCATCTCCATTGTATTTAGGCCCTTTGAATGTGAATCGAGCTGCTGCTTTTCATTTGCATGCATATTCATTTAAATTTAGCAACTACAATGAGGCAAATTGGCAGCCTACAAAAGGGAGCACTGCCCCAACTCTTCGTGCTTTATTTTTAATGTTTTATTTCTTTTTTTATTTTGCCTCCATTGAGCGTTCATCCCCTTCCCCGGATTAATTCATTCATTTCCATTCATTGATCTCTTTTTGAGGCACCGTCTTTGTTTGAATATATAGTTCTTCCTTGGCCACGCCCCCGCCCAACTGTTTACATTTCTACCGATTCCGATGCCATATCATAATAAAAAAGGGAATTAAGGAGCAGATCGCATTTGTTTTTTTTCCAGAGCTGGCGCCTCTCACATGAGACCTAAATTTGCATCATCTGTGTCTTTAATTATTCAAAGTAATTAAGTTGATTGCGCCGTAATTGTGCCTGAAATTTATGCCCAATTGCCAGTCCCTCTCCCCCCTTTTTTCCAGTGGATTTCCCTAACTCCCTGATTTTATTTCTCGCACATTTGCGCTTTCAATTTATCGGGTATACCCTGCAAAAAAAAATTTAACCTCTGATAACTTAACTGTTTGGACTCATATCAATAGGAAACTTTATATTTACAATGATTATAGCTTAAAAATGGATTGTAGATGAAAATCGCTAGGATTAATAGTACTTAAAAAAAAAACTATATATATTTGAATCGCAGCTCTCTTGGTTGGAATTCTGTATAATTTTGGTTAGGGCATTCCGCTTCCCCATGTCTTACATTAGATTCCTCCCTTTCTTTGTCTGTCGTGTTCTTTGTTTCCATGTTTCTCTGGGGGAAAAATGATGTTAGCATGCCAAGCTTTTGTTTGATGAATTTTTTCGTGGAGTTGATTCAGACAGCATCAGAAGGCGGAAGTGTTTAATGAACATTAGGCAGCCCCGCCATCAATATAAAGTCAAATAGAAATCAACAAAAAAAAAAAGAATAGCCGAAAAATATACATAAATGGGTAGATGTTTCGGCTGCGCGCTGTCTGAACGAAAATAGAATTTATTGGCAAACAACTCGAAAATCTTTATCTCTGTTTTCACACCACCCATTTGATGTCTAAAGCCGACAGGCGACATGAACAAAATCCGATCAAATCATAACCGCACTCTGTACCCCCCCTCTAAACCCATTCCAGCCGATTTAAAAGCTAGCTGGGGCTCAAACTGGGATTAGACCAAAAGCATTTGGCTACCAAAAAACTATTCGACACCCCAGAAAAAGTTGGAATCGTAAATAATAAAAGCTGGAATGTGAATACGATTTTCAAGTAAATATGCCAGGGGAATGCAGAAAAATAGAAAACTAAACAAGAAGTTGAACTGGCAACACAGGACTCATAAAAATAAAGCACATTTCCACAAGCAGTCTAAATTGGTTCGATTAAGCCAGAATGCTAATTGAATTGTATGGTTTAATTGTAAAAAAATATAATAGATACCATACAATTTTATAAAATTACTTGGTTAATTGTAAATATTGCTAATCATTATAAAATACTAATTTTATATCCCAACTACAGAACATATATGGTTGGCAATCATTTTATAGTACTAGCAAGGCTTAAAGTGAGATTAATTGAATCGATTTTAATACAGATCCATTCTGAAGACCCTTTCCTTTCGCCAGCTTTTGCCGACCTTTCTCCATTCCGATCTCGTTAAATCGGGCCATAAATCTCGCATCGTGAATGGTGGCCAAAGGCATTATTTTGCGTGATCATCGATTGATTAAATCCTCATGCAAATGGATCACAAATCGTCGGAGGATTAATGGGCAGTTGTCAGGCGGCGGACAGTGCCATACATATTATATATCGACTGCGATCGGCCAGATATATAGGTAAGCATTTCATAGATACAAGTATATTCAACTTGCTCTGCGCACGCGCTGAACACGAGCGCTAATTTTCGGGGCTCTTAATTAATGCAGAGACCCCGAGACCAAATCGAAATCATATCAATATTCAAATCAGTTCTTCCCTCTCTTTCGGGCTTGTTTTGATTTGCCCGGGCCTTTTGTGATGGCCAAATTTATGGGCTTAAAAGTGTTTAGTTTTGTTCGCCGGCAGCAATCAGCGGACAGCAGTCAAGCGCATAAAGATGCTCAAATTTATGCGCATTAGGTGCTGCCCGTTTGGGGGTTAAACGGGGAGGGGCAAATCGCTGTGCTGCCAGGGGGTTAAGGGGGCGAGGGCGCCAAGGGGGCGTGGCCAGGCCGCGGGCCATTGTCAAAGTGCGATTTTGCGATTTACATGAATTATGCGTGCCAATTGCCGCCCCCTGCACCCGCAATTCCCCGAAAATCAGAATGCGCTCGGAGCCCACGGATCCCAAAAACCGAACATAATTCCCAAAACTCCCCCCAATTCACCCAAGGCCATGCAGCTCACGGTTGCACTCGACAAAAAAAATATAGAAATTTAATCGGAAATAGAATTTATTTATAAAACAATACCTGCAGTGGTTTGGGGCGGAAAAAAATCCGGCTGTGATTTTAGATGTATTTATTAACATTTGCTTATTGCTTATATAAACTCATTTATTTTAATAATATCATAAAAATGTCTAAAATTTGTAGTGTATAACTCCTTTAATGGGAATTAATTATTATAAAAAGCAGTACTAAAAAACTTCTCATTCATACTCTTTAGATCGAAAAACTGGCTTTAATTTGAGATATTTTTATATACCTATTAAACAATATTTGCTCCTGTGATTGTGAAGTAAAAAAAAAAAAGTCATCTATTTTTTTTAAATTATAAAACTTTATATAAGTTGTGCTTGAAATCACCATTTATTGCAATTAATTATTATAAAAATCCATACTCCAAATCTTGCATAATTCACATACAAACTCCCTATGTTTTGGCCCCACCCATAAGCCAAAAAGGCCTTTAGCTTTTTCCCACGCTAGCAAATCAAACAGAAAAAAAAAGACTGAAGTACAGAAAAAAAAACACACGGCGAGCCAAGACATAAACTAAAAATAATAACGAACAGAGGAGAAATACTACAAGAGACAAAAATATAAATTCATACAGGAAGTTGTGATTAAAACTTGAGTGTGTGACCGTTCGCTGGATGTTAGATTTCATTTGGAAGACCTCCACTTTTGGTACCCCCACCAAAAGTTCAGCGACATTCCGGCGGAATAGAAATTAAGTTTGGCGCGAAGTGCGGATCAAATATGCCAAAAACTATGAATGGAAAATCTTACGAAAGATTTTTGAGCAGCCCCGGACAATTCAAAGGTCTCATTAACCCATTGTCAAAGCCTTTAAATTACCAAATCATCAAGATTTATACTTATATTCTCACACTCCTTTTACTTGAGACATCTATCTATTTCATTTTATTTTTAAATAATCTGTTTAGATTTTCCCTGCACCCTAGAATACATTTCCAAATCACCTGTTGATGTCTTAATGGGTTAACATGCTCCACATAAGCGGGAAATTGCGACAGCAGAAAAAAAAGTGATTGCCTAATTAGAAAGAAGCTAAAAAAAAAGGAACAGAGCTGCCAGAAAATGAAAATGGCAACTGGAAGTGTGGAAATCATAAAAAAATAGGCGAGAAAACGGGGCAGCTGCGCATTTTGCGGCTCGAACCTGCGACCATGGCGACGGAAGAGGATGTGGGCTGGATGGCATGGTGTTTTCCGTTTTTCCGGAAAATGGGCTTCAGTTTCGGTTTCACTTGGGCTCTGTTGCCTTTCGCCAGTTACCATTTGCCCGAGGTGCCATGCCAACCCCTCTATTGTGGCTTTAAAAGCCCTGGAAAGGTTGCCATTTAAGCCGCTTTCGAAGCCCTTTATCGTTCGGATTACAAATCACGCATTGATTGGGATCTCTGATTTATATCATTAGTAAATCAGAAAAATCGACAACTGCTGCCGGCAATTTCCGCGAATTTTCCGTGGCCATTCAACCGTTGACCCTACCGAATCTCTGAAAACGATTTCACAGTCGAATTTTTAATGAAAAGCATTTGGCAAAATGTAGAAAAAATGAAATGGAACTTATTTATAATTTGGTCAGTTAGGTAATTTAACAAATGATAGACTCCTATATTTGTTATGCTTTTCTATTGACTTATACAAAATTCTTTGGCTTAGAACATCTTTCACCAAAAAGCTGCTGACTTGCCGGGCTATACCCAACTTCCATTTACACAACCATTAAAGAGTACAGATTTGACATATTCGTGCTGCAGGCTTTCTTGGTAAAATACCTCTCTTCAGTGAAAAAACGAAAAGAAATTATCAAAAATGATTGATTAATTGACCAGAGTCAGAACGTCAAGATACAGTGGTCACTCCTACCAAATGGCTATTTAAATACAACAAACCGAAGAACAAGAATGACAACAGTAATAATTATTACATGGCCTTCAAACCGACAAAATGCCCGCGGCTTTAAGCCACAAGTCAGTTCTTTTAACCGGAAAATGGAAAGCAAAACGAGTCTCCTCAATCATGAAATGCGACGATGAGTCAAAAAGTGACGGCTGAATCCCCGGGAGCCCCAGAAAGTTGGTCTAATAATACCCAATGTCTCGCAAAATCCGTTCAAATTCGAGCAGCAATTTGATCTCAATTGAGTCAAACTTAAGGCAACAAATTGGAGATAATTCAACTTTTGAAAGGGGATGACATCATTTTTAAGTACTATTTAACTTATACAATTTAAGAATGATCTGTTTATTAGGAGGATTAATGATTATACTCGTTACTCATAGATTAAATGGGTAAAAATAATAGATGTAAATTGATATTGATTTAATTGATCAATACCTAGTTAAATCAAAATCAAATAATCAAAATTGCTTAAAGTTTTTTTAAAGGAGCTATAACCGAAAGAAGACATAGTCATATACACACAGCTGAGTGACGGGTATCTGATAGTTCATTTTATTTTATATAAAAACGCTAAGGCATTTCCAACTGAGACCTTATTTTTACTCGATGTCACAAATGGTCAACAAGTATTTTAAGACAACGAAATAATAAAGTTAATTTATCGTTGACAATCCCCCTCCATCAATGGCAAACACTATTCCTTACACAGAGAGAAATATTTAAGTACATTGCTCTTGATTTAAGAACATTTGTTCTTATAAACCGTATCAATTATCTCAATATTAGTAGGAAATGGTGAGTTTATTAAACAACTTTTCAATAAGTATACACTACTGACTGAACTAATATTTTAGACCATGTAAGTACCGCCAATTCATCTTGATTTAAGCACAATGATAACATTTTCATCTTCAAAAATGTCGTTTTATCTTCAAGAACATTCTGAACTCAGATTAGAACGTCAGAATTCTCTCTGTGTAGTTTTCGAGTTCCGTTTTAAGTGTTTATCATTTTGCAGGGAAAATAAAACTCTGAAGTCGTCGTCGCTCTCCGGCCAACTCAATTAAAGTTTATTTATTTTGGAAGCTTATATAGTTCAAGATCCCCAGTCATTATTCTATTTATTAACCATTGCCAGTTGTTTGCTCCATTCAATTAAATGAGAATTTATTTTCCGCTTTTGGCTTTAATGCGCCAATTGTTTGCACATATCGTTGAACAAATGATGGGCCATATTTTTGCCTGCTGTATCGCATATTTTCGGGGGGTGAGTGAGGGGCGTGCCAAAAGGGGGGCCGACTCGTATTTGTTCTATGATTAAAAATAAATAAAGCATTACGAGAAAATGCCGCGCCAAAACTATTAAATGCTCGTTGGGGGCGCACTTTCGAAGGGCCGGGGGCGGGGGGCCACATGGGCGTGGAGGGCTAAGGGGGGTGCTATAACCATGGCATGCCATGCCATAAGGGTCATAAACATTTTGCGGCCCAATGATGTATGGACATGTGAGGTTTTCTGTGCTGGAAAATCGGTTGGGCGGAGGGGCAGGGGCGCCCCCAAAAAGGGGGCTGCACAGCAGGTGCTTAAATGGCGCACAATTAAAGGGGGGCTTGCATGCTTTTGGGGGTAGGTGCCACAGCAGGCGGTAGGGATAATAAATTTTGGTGCTCCGTAAAGTACAGAAAAAAACAGAAGAGCAGGAAAATCAGGGATATGAAACGAAGCGAACTATAACAAAAGCGGCAACTGAAAATGGAACAGGATTCTCTGTGTATGACCCCCTCTGTTTCTCTTTGTCCAAGTCACGCGTTTCATTGTCACAGCAAATCGGAATACAAGTGACCCCCACCCGCCGGGGGGTGTCCATTCCCCCAACCCTCCCCCCCAAAAAAAAAAAACGAAAAGCTGTTGGTCAAAATAATAAATTTGTTCAGGTTAATAGAGTTATTTTAATTTATGTGATTTCATGCGGTTTTTCATGTGGCTTTTTGCAAATGCGACCCGTTGTTTGGTTTAACCACCCTCCGGGAAAACCTCTGGGCTTTTCACCCCGCCCCCTTTTACCTGCTCAATTAATGACACAACAAGGTTTCGACCCATTGATCATTTTGCTTGTGTGCTGCAAATATTATGATTTAATTGATTCAATTTCTTTTCACTTCATTTTTTCCCCACCCATTTTGGCATAAATAATTTACCATAGTTTTTGGTATACACATATATGCATCCACTCGATATTTATGGCTAAAATGTAATTGGCTTTTGGGGTGCAGCTGCTTGAAAATTGAGATGAGCAATAGGTTTTACTCTTACGGCAATTGGAATTTATAGGGCAGATATATTTCGTGGAACGCAAGATAAAGTTACTTAAAAGAAATATTTCATTAATATTGCTATTATTGTTATTTATATTTTTGGTAAATTGTTGGATTTCTTACTGTAACATTTCACTTTAAAGGAGGGTCAGAAGAGATTTCTAAAGCTGACTTTAAGTGAAACCGATGACACTTGTACCCCGCTAAGTAGGGCCAAGAATCTGGCCGCAGCAAACTCACAGGAAAGCAAACATTTTCCGGCCGAACTTTTCAGTTTTCCCAGTTTTCACCTGCTCGGCTGCGTAATCGCACCGCATCCTGTTGCTCAAATTGAGGGGCCATCAAAGAGCAGAAAGCAAAAAGCAGGAGCTGCAGCCAAATCTTCGGTTGCATTTCCTGTCCCACAATGTGAAAGTGCTGATGATGATGCTGCACTGCGGGAAAAAACTGCCAAGATGATCGTAATTTACTTGGGAATTTTTAAAACTGTTTTTTAAATGTCAAAAATATTGTTAGGCCTACTAATGTATGATATGCCAAATTTAATAAAGTGCCATATGCTTTATACTTATATTGAAAGAAATAATAATATACAAAATGCAAATATTTAAATTTCATTTACTGTATTCTTTATCTTTCATCAATATTATTTAATTAATAAATTTTTAAGACTTGGTCAAGTACACCGAATCTTATGCTTATGATAAAAAATGTATGGGCATATAGTTTTGATAAAACCTTAAAAAAATCAAATCATGTTATATAAAATTTCTTATTATTTATTATTTTTAATCAATATAGTAAGTAAATTATATGGTAATTTTGATAAAAATATGTAAAAATTAGAAGAATTTCTCGCCGTGTCGACACTAAAAACTGAGTGGTGGCTGAGTGGTGGGGCAACAAGTGTTGCACTTAATTTGCATGCAACATGCAGAACGCATCGCCCCTCTCCCTCGCACTTGCCGTCGAATGACTCCCCCATCGAAGATTTGCATACAATCAAAGTGAAACGAAATTGATTTGCCACTTTGTGTCTGACTGGGCATCATCATCATCATATACCATCCAGAGATCCCGATCCCCATACCCATTGCCATTGCCATTGCCATTCCCATTCCCATACTCATCCATAAGCCCCATCAGCTGCTGCTTTCAATTTAGCAAATGGCACTCGTGCAGTCTCTTTCGCGCCCACACAATCCGTCTCTTTCGCACCGCTCAATTATTAATTTCTGTCGCGTGCCAACTTGAAAAATGATTGCGCATAATTGAAGCCGAAATGATGGGCAGCATTTTCGTTAATGTCAACGCCTCCGAAATCCCTATTCGAAATACCCAGCCCACTTTTATTCAGATGCCAACCACCTGTTTTCACGTGCGATGAAAGGATTTAGTGACGAATGATACCCAGAATCGTACACAGAGCGAAATAAATGGTTTGACATTATGATTGGGGCTTGAAAACATGTTAGGATCAGCCTTTTTATTTGGATGTTGTGGAACAACTACTTTAAAGATCTTAGCAAATAATATATCAACACACTTAAAAGTTTAGGATAGATCAGTCTTCTTATTCAAAGTCGTCTAATATAAAGATACTTAAAAATAATATACAAATATTTTTTTAAGCTTTTAATATGTTTTTAATTTTATAATATTTTTCCCCTCTATTTTTGGCAATGCAGGGCCCTTTTTTGGTCTTTTTTACACCTGTCACATCTGCCGGCCCACACAATTCGTCAGCCGAAGACGGGGGACTCACAAAAATAATACAGCCTGAACGGCACACGCATGCATATCGATTATTTTCGCAAAACCTATGAATAGACGACCACCTGACCCATAATTATAATAAATATTTCAAAATAACCCCAACGAGTGAGACAAGCGTGAGAACTTAGCGTTCTGTATTCGTATCTGTTTTTTCCCATTTTGTTTTCCTTTTGGCCCGCCTGCAATTATGTAATTAATTATTTACTCCAGAAGAAGGGGAAAATTGTCTACGACATGCAAGACAAATAATGTCCTGAATGATGGCCAAATCGGGGGCCATCTTCGATTTTACCAACCGGACAATTGATGGTCACTGCTTGATTTACCACTTTAGAAAGGAATATATAAATTAACTGCAATGTTCTTTTCTCTGTATTACTTCTTGAAGATATTAAATTTAGTTATTATCTGGCCTAATCCACTAGTTGCTTAAATTTTCCCCCTTAAATGACTAACATTTTAATGCTGAGCCACAGTTCCCCTTACGACTCGTTTCCCAGCTTAACTCTGGATGTTTTTCTGCATTAAGTTGAGAGAAAACTTTTGCAGATCGTAAATTATTTTCACCGAAATAAAGCAGGCGAGAGAAGGAAAACAACGCACTTTGTCTGTTGAAACAAAAAACTCGTAAATTTTCATAATTGCATTGGACACAACATCTCGCAATGGCTTCTTCTTCATATATATACATATATATGCTGGGGACTTTGTTCCGGGGGGAAAGTGGAGAAAAGGGGGCTAGAAGGGGGGCCCTGGCTAAAGACTAAACACGATTTCCTGCCCTCGGGGCGCGGAGGCAACAACGTGTCGTATGAGCAATGTCTCGGTGCAAACTCGAGGCGGATGTGTAATCATTTTATCATATTACCCCGGAACCCCGGATCCCCGGAAACCCCGGAACCTCGTAACCCCGTAACTCGGTAACCGTAGACGGGGTCGTCCGTTGGCCAGTGTTTTAGCCACGTTTCGCTCGTTAAGTTCCGTCGTCTCGTTGATGGCGGCGCAAATTCAATTAAATTAAATACATGGCGAGTCGTGGCGAAAAGTGGGGAGTCTCGAGACTCCGGCCTCAAGTCTTGGCCATTTTTCGCACAAGAAGGAAAGGCAGAAGAGGCCCGAGAAGACCAAGAAACAAGCGGTCGGTCTCTGCATTTAAATTTCCGCTGAATTGCGCTCGGCCGACGCTTATAAATCTTAATTAATTAAAATACACAAAAATACACAACACAACAATAAGCTTCGACAAGCCGGAAAGTTTCCATACGCATGGGAAATAAACATGGCCCAAAAGGCAGGCAAGCTTATAAATATCTGCAGTTTGGTGGATCAAAATTATATAATTTATCTGGCTCTTATATGTACACTGGTCGGCATATGTATTTTGACAAAATAAAAGTTAAGTATACTCATAACTTGAATTTACTTCTTGTAAACTATAGGCATCAATGGAAAGGTAATTTCAATGCCGTTTGAATGATACAATACATTTCTTTACCCATTCAGTACTTATTGAAAAGGACGAATTTGTGTAAATCAACTTTGAAATTTTAAAAAAAAACTTTTTTCCTCGTCTTGAAAACTTAAACTTTTTGATGCAAAAAGTTTCTTCAAACAAAAATAATAGTAACTGCAAAAAGAATTTTTCAAATATCATTTTGCTTATATTTTTTATGATTTTTTGAAGGTGACAATGTCGGAAAAAATTTGTATTAAAAAGACAAAAATATGGCTCAAATGCCTGTTTTTAAGCATTTTCAAAAATTCATAAAAAATATAAGAAAAATGATTTTTGAAAAATTCTTTTTGCAGTTACTATTGTTTTTGTTTGAAGAAACTTTTTGCATCAAAAAATTTAAGTTTTCAAGACGAGGAAAAAAGTTTTTTTTAAAAATTTCAAAGTTGATTTACACAAATTCGTCCTTTTCAATAAGTACTGAATGGGTAAAGAAATGTATTGTATCATTCAAACGGCATTGAAATTACCTTTCCATTGATGCCTATAGTTTACAAGAAGTAAATTCAAGTTATGAGTATACTTAACTTTTATTTTGTCAAAATACATATGCCGACCACTGTATATGAAAAGTCGGGAGTAGAAATATTTTACTGATCTTACTGATTCATTAAAAGAAATAAATATTTCGAGTAGTTTAATTGCTAGTTTTAGTAGTTTGCTGCTTTTTAAATAATTATAGAAATCCATAGACTTTTCTAAATTATGTAACATAAGTATTGACATTTCAAGGCCTGCTTTTTTCTTTGCCGTTTAGTAAACCTAAAATTGTAACATTTAAAATGTACCCTTACCTTTAAATGCCATCACATCATTGCAATTATTATACCCGTTACTCGTACAGTAGAAGGGTATATTGTATTTGGGGAAAAGTATGTATTCTAAGATAAATATATTTTTGCTCAGGATCACTAGCCGAGTCGATCTAGCCACTAAATTAAAAAAGAAAGAAAACAAGAGGAACTAAAATTTACTGGGAATATACTGGATATACTAAAATGTTATAAAGTTGCCATTAATATATGAGAAAATAGGGTGGTAACTCTTTCTTTTCAGCAGGTAGGATTTATCGAACGACAATTGCTAACGCAGCAACCCGATATATTTGTTGAAAAACTTGTCGTCTGACAATCCAGTTCGACATTTGGTATTAATAAAAGGGAGTTGACGCTGACTTGTCCTGATTTAATATATTCTTCTCCTACAATGGCACAACGGCCAAAAAAGGAATTCGAAGACTCATCGGAAGAGGAAAACGAGAAGTTCAAGAATTGGCTATTCAGCGATGAAACGATGAAGTTGATTAATGCGATGGACTCAGAGGAGGAAGAAGAACCGTCCACAAGCCGTAAGCGCAAGAAGAAGCGCCGAAGGAAGTCCTCTTCGGAGGACGCAGAGCAGGAGGATGGTCCCTCTACAAGCCGCAAGCGCAAGAAGAAGCGCCGCAAGAAGTCCAAGTCTCGTGACAGGTAAGACGGAACAGATTTTTTTATTCAAGGCTGACCAGCTAGACAGCTTTACGTACTTATAACATGGGTTTTCTTCAATTTAGGGCCCGAATGGCCGTAGAAGATCCAGAGATAGATGAACCCATACGAGTTGACACCTCGTCTGAACGCCTTTCGCCCTGGTAAGCCATCTTGAGTAAATTAGGCAAATAATCCAAATTTCATTATTAAATTTCATTACAACCATTTCAGTGCCCCGGTCTTAGAACCGTCGGCCAATATCCAGGTTGTGGATTTCAATGGTGTGGTGGAGCCGTCGGAAGCGGAGGGTCCTGGGAGTTCTATGGCTAGTCAGGAGAAGTCAGAATCTCCACCCTCCAAAGCAATGGAATGCGAGATGTCCGAGGAATCTTCCTCGAAAGTAGGTGAAGATCCTACAAACCCTACTTATCTACCACGTGGACAAGATCCAGAGACAGATGAACCATTACGAAATGACACCTCCTCTGGAGGCCTTTCGCCCTGGTAAGCCATCTTGAGTATATTAGGCAAATAATCCAAATTTCATTATCTAATTTTATTAAGGGTCTTAGAACCGTCGGCCAATATCCAGGTTGTGGATTTCAGTGGTGTGGTACCGCCTTCGGAAGCGGAGGGTCCTGGGAGTTCTATGGCTAGTCAGGAGAAGTCAGAATCTCCACCCTCAAAAGAAATGGAATGCGAGATGTCCGAGGAATCTTCCTCGAAAGTGGGTGAAGATCCTACAAACCCTACTTATCTACCACGTGGACAAGATCCAGAAGATCCAGAGATAGATGAACCATTTCGTAATGACACCTCCTCTGGAGGCCTTTCGCCCTGGTAAGCCATCTTGAGTATATTAGGCAAATAATCCAAATTTCATTATTTAATTTTATTAAAACCATTTCAGTGCCCCGGTCTTAGAACCGTCGGCCAATATCCAGGTTGTGGATTTCAATGGTGTGGTGGAGCCGTCGGAAGCGGAGGGTCCTGGGAGTTCTATGGCTAGTCAGGAGAAGTCAGAATCTCCACCCTCAAAAGAAATGGAATGCGTGATGTCCGAGGCATCTTCCTCGAAAGTAGGTGAAGGTCCTACCAACCCAACTGGTCTACTACGCGGAGAAGGAAATGACCAGAATGTCATCTAGACTATATGACACGGCTATGATCCAGGAGCTTACCATGACCTGAAGAAACTAAACCTGCTTTCGGCTGGATATCGGAGGTCCCTAATCAACCAAATACACACAAAAAAAAACTGTTCGATGTTTACACAGTTAAATATTCAATTAAAACTTAAAACAAATCTGGTTAGAGCCCTGGTGATATTAAAATGTGATGTCATGATCATATGGCATTCATATAAATATATTTTTTTTAGCGCCTTTTAATTTCGGTTTATGTCGGTTTGGTGCTTGTATATCTCCATCTTCCTTGCTACATTTAGCTGGGTAGGGGGTATCTGATAGTCGAGGCCCTCGACTGCAGCGCTCTTCCTTATTAAGCAATATTTTTTACAAATCACCTCATCAGCCAGCTACGATTCCACATGAGTACGTAAATGTTCTTCACACCAAATTTCACAACAGAATCTCGAATCAAAGTCGAGTTACCATGGGCTGGTTTCCGTTTTTCCTCTTTCTGGGGGGCACTTAAATTTGCCCTCAATTGCGGCTGCTGCCGTCATGACGAACTTCCTAATAAAGTTATTATGCCCCAGAGTTAACAGCAATTACATGGCCCCTCATCGTCATTTAGCATCTCTCGGCATCTGTCAACTTTATTTTATTTCATTTTATTTTATTTATTCCTCTCGGCCGCCTTCTTCCCTGGTTTTTGTGGCGGTCATCCATCGGCTCATCATCAAACGCCCCAAAGAACAGTTAGCTTCTTCAGCTTTTTCATCATCTCTGTGAGCGTTTTTTGCTGCTGACCCTCCGTTTTTCTAATCGAAATGATTTTGCTTAATTCATCTTAATTAGAGGAGCCAAAAGGCAGAGCCCAAAGTTTGCTGACCGACGGGGCTCTCAGATCTCTCGGATTTCTCGGATTTCTCAGCTTCTGCATCTGTCGGCAACTAAAATATAAATAAATAACATAAAACACACAACATAAGACCACGACAACAAAAAAGAAGGGGCAGAAGAATTATATTTGCCAGCCGGTTGCTATTTATTTTAATTTTAATTTGCGCTTCTGCGATGTCCGTTAGCTTTTTCGCTGGGTCACCAGAAGTTCTTGGGAAAAGAAATAGTAATGGCGAAGATGATGGGCTCAGCTGGGAGTTTTCAGCTCTAGAAGTCAATTTGAAAACGGAAGTAACTGCTTAAAACGAAACTAAATTCGGTTTATATTCCGCGCCTTTTAATTTAGCGGTTTGATTCTTATTCCCAGAATTCCAGATTATAAAGCGCTGCCGGTTTATGGGTAATCAGAGTAAGAATAATACTGGTTCAGCATTTTATTCTCTTATATTTTTGCAACAAGCAGCTCTTATTTAGTTTTATTTTTCTGAATATTTTTGGTGACTTAATGGAAGACTACGTTTTTTTGGCCACGAACAGATATGGCAAACTGGCTGCAAAGACTCAAGTCACTTGCCTGTTTGCCTTGCCGCAAGATTTGTGCGAAACTTTGCGACAGTTTGCCACAGGATAAACTTGGACTTATCGCCATAGCCGCACAAATTGAAATGTATTTGGGAAGTTTTGGATTCAGCGGATTCGAAGAACCGGAGAATTTTCCCCTGCATGTTGGCGCCATCGACTGGCGCCAAATCATTCGCAAGTCTCGATTCTCAATGACACCTGCACGGATTGCCGTGTAACACTTTGATTTTATTTCTGCCTGCCTCAGTGATACAGACATATTTTTTATTTATTTATTTACCTCGCTGGCAACGGGTTTTCAAAAGCGCGAGACCACGCGACGTATACGCAACGCGGGTCTTGTGTTCGCTGGAAAAAATGTTGGTCGCGTGGGCGTTTCGTCTTCAGACAAAACTGGAAAAAAAAAATCAAAACAGAAACAGAAATAAAATAAAACCTGCCCCACAACTCTGGGCCATAACTTTGCATTTTGTTTTTATTTTTATTTGCGCCTTTTTATATTTCGACTCCGGCCACAGAAAACATCAAATGACAGAGAAAAATGCTAATAACAATAACAGCAAAAACGGGCGACATCAAAACAAGTTTTCGTGTCGCCGCACACTGCCAGAAATTGCAATTGAGTTTGGCTTACTTCGGAAACAAGTTTAAAGTTTATGGCCAGACAGTTGGGGGCTTTAACTTCTGACATCAACTTAATTTGCAAGAACTTCTGAGGAGTTTTTATAGCACGCATTCTGAAGGTAGCTTTTTTAAGGAAGTAGTTACACTTTATAAATATAACTGGCTGAATTATTGAAAGTAACTTATTGACTGGACCAATCGATTTTGTGTCACAAATTATTGTTGACAGTGCTTAATATAAATCTTAAAATTATAAACGAATTTTATAGTGTCGCCGTTTTCAACTCGAATCAAGTCAAACTTCATCTTGTGTTTGTACACTTTTGCGCATTTAATTTCGACTTCTGCTTTTGTCATTTAGGCAACCGATTTTTATTGCAGTTTTTGTTTCGATTTTGGCTCGAAGACTTTGAGATTTTTGGTCAAAGGCAAATTGAAAATTGTAATAAATAATTTGCGGAGGCCGGACAACGAACGTGTTAAGGAAAATCAATTATCTAATTGTAATCGAATGGGAGTTGTGGGCGTTGAAAAAGAGGCATTCAAAAGATGTTAAATCAGAAATGATGATTAAATAATATGTTTTCCCTAGTCGGCAGTATTTGTTTGACCCAATTTTGTTGGGAATGCCAATACATATTTGTAGTTTATTAACAGGCAACAAGACCCTTGTTTTACTTGTAAAAATAAGGAAAATGTTGGTAATTGAATTAGAATATGCATACAACGAATACATTGTATTCCTTTTCTATTCCTTACTGAAACATTGTTTGGAATTGTTTTTACGAATATGTTAACATATTTTAATTTGGGTCCACAAAGGTGCAATTTGTCACTCTAAAACTCATTTTATTATCTAGCTGAGATAAATCTTTGAGCCGCCAAATTCCGTTGACTTATCAAATGCTTAACTCGGATATTTTCCAATTTGAATGCAAATAATAATGGGACAAAAAGGCCGAGATTTATGGTTTCTATTTTTGGCGATAACGAGGGTCCCCCGTTCGGCAAATGAAAAAATGTTAAAACAATTTATTAATCAACACCGGCAATTTGTTATATTTCCCTGGACCCTCGAGTTAAGATCAAACAGAGCCCAGGGAGACCTGAGCATCTGGAATTAGTCAGTGTTCGAGTTTGGCAAATGGATCGTAAATCACTCGCCAAAGTCTGAATCAGATCCAGAATGCAAATGTTTCGGTTTCATCATAATGATCAGCGTTTTGAGGCGATGACACATTTTTCACGCGCTTCTTTTTCCGTCGTTTTTAAGCCGAGACCTTAGAGACATATTTCATTTGGCACCTTAAGATGACGCTAAGATGTATTTTACTGGACCACTTTGAGTATCACAGCGATTTGTGTGGGAATTTGGGCTTATTTTCCTGTGTATTTAGACCAGCGGGGCCTCTTGCATTTTGCATTGTCTTGGCAGCAAGGTCGTTTGGGTTTTTGAATTTTGGTTTTCGGTTTTAGGTTTTCGGTCTTTGGTCTTTCGTTTTTTCCGCGGCTTAAACGAGATTTGAATAATTGCAGCGGCGAGAATTTATGATGTGTGCGAGTGCCGGAATTAAGCTGACAATAATAGCAGCAAATCTGCGGGTGAAGCACTTGACAAATTGCGAAAAAATAATCATTAACATGACCCCAATTAAAAATTATTGCTCAATAAAATCTCATGATAATTTAGACTTGATTGAAACAGTGAAAGCATTTAAAATATTGCTAATTTAGAGCTGAAATAGTCTTGAAATATGCGATAATATTAAGATTACCTTTTAACGAGTCAGAGGGTACTCCATCTTTTTTTAAAATATTTTTCCTGACTCCTTCTACCCAAATGTCCCCTTAAAAATGCAAAGAAAAACACCCGACCATCATTTGTTATGCTCAACCCAAAAAGGCAAATCTTATCGGAAGACAGCCCGGAAAAAACAGAAACCCAACCCAGAAACCGTTCTTATCAGCGGCTTGTCAGGCCCGCCGAAGACATTACCCAGAAAGCAAGACTGAAACCGAAACCCAAACCTCAAGCCGAACCCCCTGAAAAACCCACCAGAGACCCGTTCACATTTAACCTTTTTTCGGTGGCGTTTCGAAATTGAAAGTTTGGCGCTGAAACTGGTTTATTTGGCTAAAAACTAAAAGCCAGCCACCGCAGCGGCTAACTGCAACCAACTGCAACTAAAACAGCAGGCACAGTGGCTAACTTTAATTTAATGCCAAGGAGGTGTCATCAGAATTCAGAAATATGTCTGACTTAATGGATAAACAGTTTTATTAATAATTATATTAAATATATTGGCTTTTATAAATTTGAGACCTACTAATACAAGACCAAATATAATTGTTATTGGTTTATTACATAAATTAAGAACCATTTTTGTTAAAATTTTACAGATATTTAAAATAAATCTATTTTAGATCTTCTATGAAAATCTTAATAATATAATAATAGGTTATATATAAGTTAATAATATGAAGATATATATATTTTTAATTGTATATTCATTTTTTTTTATAAAAAAAAATATTTCACATCTAATTTTAAAGGTTAAGATAGAGATAATAAAATATATTTATATATTAAATTTATATTTCATTATTTTTTAAGTTATTTAGTTAGTGCATTGCACAGAATTTAACCACTGGCCAGGGGCCCAACCTACATTTTCCACATTTGGGGATCTTTTCGGCCGACTTTCGGGCCTTATTTTGGGTTTTCGGTTGCGGGCTTTCAGCCATCGTATTGTCTGCGTTCTACCGTATTTCATTCGCTCGCTTTCGGCTTTGTTTTGGCTGTCTTGGTGGCTTTTTTGGCTAATTTGTGTGCACCTCTCCTGTCAGAGGCGTGTAATTGCCATGGCAGTTGGCCGACGGGGGCGTGTTGCCACTCCCAATTACCCAGTTTTTCATTTTTCCTTTTCGATTTTCCACCGTTTGATATTTCGGGGGGCTCAGGTTGCTTTTGGGCCAACTTTTGCCAGCCGAGCCGAGACAAACCCGAAATTATTTACAACTTTGGCCTTTTGCACACAGCACTGATGACGCATGCACCTGTCAGACAACCGAATTCGCCTTATTTTACCAGTTTGCATCCTTAAAGATTTCAGTTTTTTGTTGTTGCAACCAATCGGGGATACTGGGTAAGTGTTAAGAAACAACTAGTGGAGAGTTTCCTGGTGGTGCCATAAATAATTACAAACAACTGGCCGAACTTGGGTCAGAATATTTTCCAACTAAGGTGTGCGGTTTTGGTGGAGGAAAGGTTGCAGGCCAGTCCATGCAGCTGGTCAAGTTTTTGGGGTTTTTTTGGCTTGCATCTTGAACACGAAAAAAGATTAAGTACAAATTGGTATGACAGGATTTTCTTGTGGCCGGAATGATTCAGCTTAACTCTTTGATTTTGTTGCGGCCCTCTGAATGCTGAAATAAAGAATCTCCAGTTCTAATTGATTAGTTTGTTGATTTAATTATTTTGAAAATTTAGTTCAAAGTGTTATACAATTACAAGTTATTAATTAAATGACAGTAATTAAAATAATAGTGCATTTTAATATTTAATTAAATAAACTTCAAAAATAATTGTATTTATTAATTAAAGTCTTAAAGGCTTACAAATAAAATGACATCATTGAATTTGGCTTTCATCACTCTTATCAACAAATGTTTAATTGCAAGTAATTTAAGCAAGTGGAATTTCCACTTTTCCGCCCTTTTTCCAACATTTTCCCGCCTTTCCCCCTTTCCGCAGTTGACCTGATCTCTTTGACTGCATCTGCATCTGCATCTTGGCTTTGTCCATCTGTCGGGGGTTCCGCCTGTGTTTAATTGCACTTTAATTAACTTGCATTGTTCAAAGCGTCGTGTTAGCCCTCTGTGGACCCCCTTAACCCCCTGGTCCTATTTTCTATTCCTTTTTTTTTTTTTTGAGAAAGAAGAAAGTGCGGTGGCTGTCAGTTGTTGTTTGTATTTGTTTAAAAAGTGTTGCTGCAGTTGTTGGGCTCAGTTCGTTTCAATGTGTCGGTGTATCTGTGTTTGCACTCGGCGCCCGTGTGTGTGCGTGCGTATCTGTGTGAGTTGTTTTGAATGCCAACTCAAACAGTCAAGTGTCGTGCAGTGAACTGTCAATAGAGTGTACCAACATTTCGCTCGGGCAAATAGAAGCAACTCGTTTTTTTCCCTGTCGCAGATGAGGCAGACGGAACAAAAAGAGTTTATATAAATGTGAAATGCGGAAAAAAAGCGTGACACCAATGGAAAAGTATATACTCTATAGGGAAAAGAAATTTTAACATGCCTTACCTCATTTGTGATCATCATTTCGGCAAAAAGCTCGCCGTATTTGGGGGTTTTCTTACATATGCTCAAATATATTTGAGAAACTCAAGTTAAGTCTTTAGTGGTGTGACTCGTTATATAGTTTTGGTTTCGGTTCACACTTACCTTTAATTTTGGATGGTTCTTAAATATAATATTGCTGCCACAAGCTTAAAGAAAGTGTTTCCCTATAATATCCTCACCCCTTTCAGAAGGTGCACCTCCTACGTAATCCCCTTATCGTGGGTGGGTGCCACTCAGCTGAGAGTCAGTCTGGGGCATCGCTAATGAGACCACGTCTTGGTCTTGCAACCAGCTTCCCATTGTCCTTGTTCTGGCTACGACTTCCTGCTTTGGTCTTGCCTTTTGTTCTCCGGCCTGCAGTGTTTTTTTTTTGTTTTTGCACACCCCCGGCCATTTTCCAACCCACTTTACCCGCTTTTCCACCTGCTGACTAATCCATTTCATTGAGAGAACTCGCCTTACTCGCCGTCGCTCGTCTGTGGTTTATTTTATGAATGAACTCGGCATTTCATTCATTCGCGCTAAAGTTAAATACTACGACTGAAAGGACCAAAAAAAAAAAAAGAAGAAGGATTCGTGGGTTTGAGAGCGCATATATACATACATATTCATACACCCGAGGACATGCAACGGTATGCAGGAGGATATGCGCTTCCGTCTTTGGCGAATTCCTGCCGATGCTTTCCTCGTCCTGGGCTGCCAATTAAAATGCCACCGCCAGGCAAATGTGAGAGTGCCTACCACAAAACCCGACGATCCTGTCTAGCGCAATTGCCAGGGAAGCCAAGATGACGGTGGCGATGTGGATGTGGATGTGGATGACGATGGCGGTGATGATGGGGTTGCCACGCGGAGGAGACCTTTTAATGACTGTAAATCAAGCGTGCTTTGCATTTTTGCCATCCGCCACATCCTGGCATCCTGCAGGCATCCCCACATCCTGCGACACTGAGCTACATGCCAGGGAAAAATCTAAAACTTCCACCAAATCGATATAAGTTTAACATATACATTTACACATTTATATTTGTTAAAATGTAACTCTTATTTATAAATCATATAATAAAATAACAATTTATCACATTTCTTAGTGGTTCTAGCACGTTCAAACTGATTTCCTGTGGAACAGTGCAGCCTGGATTGGGGCAACAAACCCGTGTGACATGCGGCTCGAACTTTCAAGAGCCTTGACTGACTTGCAGACTTTTCCCGGCGGTGCTGCCGGTGGTGCTGAAGCTTCTGGTGGCTCTAATGGTTTCGGTGGTGGTGATGTTGCCATAAGCTTGTGGGCGGCTCGTAGGCGTGGCCAATTAGCATTTGGACATTCGACAGTGTGACAGAAGGCAGAGCTAAAATAAGGGAGATTTAAGGGTATTTTCTCTAAACATTTGCAGTACTCTTTTTCAGTTTATTTAAAGGTATGTATTTTTATAAAATCTAGGAGATTTCCTTGATAAATTAGGGTTAATAAAACATAAAGCATATAGCTCAAATGGGTATTTCTTTGGCGACTTTAACGCTGATAACAAAACGCAGTAAATCCAAAGATGGCCGAAGAAAACCATTGCATTTTTATTAATTTACAATATGGAAAATTCAACATTTAACAACTATAGTGTATTCAAAGATAGTAGCTTGGATTTTTATATGAAAATCTTTTTGAGGCTGGCACCGAATCTAAAATGTCCTGCCTTGATGCAAATTTTTTTTCAATTTAATCATGCAGTTAAATATGTGTTGTACTATGCCTTTTGAATGTAAAATGCCGATATTTATTTTTATTTTTCAGTGATTACATTTTATTTGGGGTCTCTGAAACTGGCCTAAAATTAGAATACCCCTGGCAACGCAGGGTAGGGTCGTCGCCAAGGGGTTCCCCCGACTGCGGCCCAAAATGAGTCACGTTGCAGCCACGGACCGGAAGTGAATGATGCAGAAAAAGGCACAGGCAAAGGCAAAAAGCAACAGCAACAAGGGCTGGGCAAACACAAAGGACCCAAAGTCCACCCCCGAAGTCAAGGAGCAGAGTTGTGACGTTGACAAATGCCTTGGAAGGGATGTGGATCTGCCTTTCGGGGGTAAGTGACTCAGGCGGTAATCAGTGCACCTGCTCCTGGGCACGCGACCCCCTTTGAAAATATATTGTATGTTTTTCCGTTTGTCCGTGTGAGTCAGCCAACCGAATAGTGTCCTTTTTTGGCTTTTCGGGCCCCGTTTGATAAGCACGAAATTATGCAACCGGCAACTACAAAACACTCTCCTCGGGGAAACACAGAACCGTCAGTCAATCACTTAGTCATTCGTTTATTGAGTTGAGTTCGTTGTTGCCCAGGCACGTGGCGAAAATTAGCCAATGACCAAAAGTTGGCCAGATTTGGTCACACCAACCTAAAACTTTAAGGCAATTATGAAATACAATGCAAATAAAAACTCTAGTCTATTTAATACTCTTGTACTTTCAAACGTAATGGTCGCAGATACATCAACAGAGTGACCAGCTCTCGCAAAAAGTATGAAATAAATAATTGAAGTTTTGTGCCTCCAATAAAAAGTTTATGGTCCTACTTAAATTGTGCTTCACATTCCCAAATAAATGTTAAAATGTCGTAAAAATGTTCCGTCTACCATAAAACTGCAAATTGTGACCTGGTCAACTAAATTTATTGTGAAAAATTGCTACAGCCACCCCAGCAGCTTTGAAACAGTTGGAAATTAGAAACCCCCAAATGGTGAAATTATTGACCGAATGCTGCGCCAATTTTGGGGTAAGTGCAGCCATAAACTGAAAATTTGCAACGCATTCCAAAATCATAATCCATCCGCAAACCCTCGTTGTTTTTGTGGAACAATCGATGACCTCATTATCACATTACAAGGCATTTACATAAAAATATTGGGCTTTTGTTTTTCGGGTTATGAAATAATTTATTAAACACAAAAGGCGCTGCAATTAAAATGCCAAAAATATCTCCGATTATAAATACAATAAGCTTCCCAAAATGATTGCACTTTGCGGCAATTTCATTCCAATGAAGTGTTTGATGAAATGACAATCAGAAATGCAAAGAGCACATAATCCAAAAAAGGAAATTCAATTAAATTTAATTTATTAATTTTGCAGGCAGTTCAAAACATGCGATATTAAATTTAGTTTGGTAGTCAAAAATTAATATTGATTTAATTGATGCTGTAAGGAAAAGGACTCACGAATTGTAATATTTTGTTTCTTTGGTAATTGGAATTGATTCAAAAATAATTATCTCTTGTTTAAGGAAAAGCAATCCACAAATAGGGATGACCAGACAGTAGAAAAAATCAAAGGTTATTATATTATTATAAATACTCGAACTTGTTTCCCCTTTTTTGATCTTGTTTTTTCTAGGTCGGCTCGGATCTCTTTGATTTGTGGTTCTCCGACTTGTTTTCATAATGAGGAGCTAAGAGTTGAGGTGAGAATTATGAACAGGTAACCAGGGGCAAAACGGAGGAGGGAAAACTCCTCCGAGGAGTGGACACATTAATTGCCGACAGAAGGTTGCACACGCAAACCAATCCCATCCAGAGATCCTACCCCTACCGTCTCGTTCACAAATTACATTTTAAGGCAAATTATGATTCCCGACGTCCATTCGTGTGGGAAACTGACAATGACACGTTAAAGACCCGCAGATCTCGCAGATCCCGACAATCCCGAATATCCCCGAGCTGCACACGTCTGCTTTTCTAATCCCGGAACGGCAGCCTCACTTCTGTTTGTTAATTGCACTTGGGTGTGTAGCTCGCAGTGTGGGGTGTCTAGTTTTCACAGGATCTCATCGCAGACGCATTCCGGCTCACAGGAAGCCGTGTCGCCAAGGTCCCAGGGTCAGAGAATCAGACTAGAAATATTTTCCCTTCCATCGCCACCGGGGGGTGGTCGGCACACACAGACATTGCCCATTACCTGGGCACAGGTACAAAATGACTTCACACAAAGCTAGATAAGAAAACATCGAAAGAAATACCCTTTATTATATTATAAAAAAGGAAATACAAATGGAAAAATATACTTCTACTACCTTTTTTCCTTATCTGCAAAAATATTTAAAAACCTAAAGAATTCGCGTTTTATTTTCTAATACAGATATTCAAAAAGCTTTACTTAAGAATTGCATAATCAAGTTGAATACTTTGCCAGCTTTACACACCCTTTATCCAATATTTAATATTTCTTACAATCTATTTATTACTTTTTTTCTCGCCGTGTAGAAAACAGATATCACCAAAAGAGTAAGGACCAACTGCGAAACAAACGAGCGAAAAAATTCAAAGAAATCAATTGCAGGGCCCAACAGGCACGTCTGCCCTGGACCGCTCTGAATGGGATTGAGGGTTTGAGAATCGGAGAAGAATCGTAGTGCCGGGGTAACGAGAGAATCGGGGAACTCGGGCAGAAGTGAGACACACGCACCAGTAAAAGACACGCACCGAGAAAAGCAGAATAAGTACAAGAAGAAGAAGGCCTGTCGATCCTGAGCGGCTACCGGAAATGCAGCACATTGCACCACAGCAGCAACATCATCGACCCGGCAGCAATATCAACTTCTAGGGTGCGGGGGCCACCAGAAAATCCAGCTACGAATGCGGTTCGTGCGTTTGCACTCGATTTTTTCCACTCTCCTGGCTTCCCAACATGTATTTTTTTTGTTCTGGCATTTTTTACTCCGCTTCTCGTTTTTATTTTCACTCCCTGATTTGTGTGAGCCGCAGCTGTCTCGGGTTCCAATGTTTCGAATATATATCTGCCGGGGAATCGGACGAAATCGAGTGATTTTATCAGCGGGCAAGGCAATATCGAATTATTTTCTGAGGGAGTTCTGCTCAAGGGATGTGCAGTTCTTAATTGGAGGATTTCACTGATTAGGTTCGGAATATATACAATTTCATGAAGTATATTTTTGCAGCTCATACAATCGTTTTCCATTAAATCGTAATATAAATTCAATAATAGCAACAAACTTTTTTAGTATATTTAAAAGACACCCACAAATAATGCTTATTTGGCTTTTATCTCATACATATCTAGCTTTATATTTAAATAAGGAAGTGCATTTAAATTACTTTTAATTAATTTCTTGGTGGTCATTTAATTTTAATAGCTTTTCCGCCCCCTTTGACCCACTGTGCAGCCAGCAGTTACTATTCTTTGAAAGCCAAAACTTAATCAGCCGCATTAATCGCATTACAAATTGTCGCTGGTCTGCATTTTTTCCCATCGCAAAAGCGGAGCAGAAAATGCTGGAAAAATGAGAGCCCAGGAAAATGTTGTAATGGAAAACTAAATGGTATAAAGTGCATTGACGGGATGCCATCATTTCATTGCACTTGTCGCACTGCTCCCTCATATTTATTTATTTTTTCATCGTTTTTCGCAGTGTGACCTCAGACGAACTCTGAGTAGCAGCTGGGCTGCAGATGTGTTGCTGTCGTGGCAGCAATGTTGCTGCTGTGCCTGCAATGTTGCTGCTGTTGCTGTTGCTGCTGCTACTGCGATGTTGCACCTCCCGACTGCGAGTGAATTTAATTGACACCCCGGCGATGGGCAAAATCTGCAACTGCAATTAGCCAGGCCACAGATTCCACGGCTCCAGATACTCAGTTACTTCCCCGGAGATACGCAGATACTTTAGTATCTTTTCCCACACGCCACTGACTCGGTTCTTGTGTTTGGCCAAGGTTGCCGTTGCAGTTTCCCAGTTCTCTGGCCTACAAATTATGCAGAAATGTTATAACTTTTACTGCTCCCAACAAGATCCATTCGAGTGCCCATTCTCAAGCGGGACAAGGTTGCCAATTGACTGTGAACAGAGCCAGAGAAATGGAGAAATGGAGAGCTGGAGAATCGGAGAAATGCGGCCAACAGAAACAGAAACATCTAAGTTTTGATGGATGGGCTGGGAATGAATCTATGTATAAGAAAAGGGCCATTGAAACCGGTATTTAAATCATATATAGACGGAAAATCATTATAAGTATTTACTGTGAGGTTATTTTATGATTCCGAAGTAATAAAATCACTTCATTGTATTCCTTTATGCTTTTACAAATATTTTTATTTTTATGGCTTCCCAAGTATTCTGTAATATGATGCCACATGTATCCAACATTTCTCATTTCAAGTATATTTCAAGCAGAACTCAAACTCCCCCCGACCTTTCAATATATTTTGAAATAATATTTCATCAAAATTATGCCTAAGCAGATCTCGACTTCCTCTTTGGCCTCAGATATTTCCCAGATTTCAATTGTCATTATTTTTAACGGCTGCGGAAGCTGGACGTGAAATGAGATTTCAAATGCTATCGCCCGGTCTCTTTCTCTATTCCCACTACCTGTCTCTTTCGCTAGGTGTGTTGTAACAACAACAATAATGAGCAGTAAAAGTGGCAACAAGATGGCATTTAATAGCCCCCCGGAGACACGAGGGTTAAGCGTGTGAGAAAAGCCAAATTCCAGGGAAAAGTGGACTGAAAAAAGAAGGCGGTAGGTGCAACAGAAATTATTGTAAATTTTATTTAATTACTAATGAAAATATCAAGGATTGTGTGTGAGAGCGAGAGACCAAAAACATAACCAAAGACAATAAAGATTCCAGAACAAGAAAAGGGCGATCATAAAAATGTCAAGCGGGCCGGAAGATGCGATCCCGAAAACAGAACGAAAAGGAGGGAAAGAGGAATTCGGGGCGGCAGAGGTCAAAGGTGACCAAAACAAGACAGGAAAGGCAGATAAGGAAAAGGAGATACGAACCAGCCAAGTTCAGACACCCACTCAAAAACCCAAAGATTTAATCGCAGAACCATCGATCATTATTGATTATTCAAAAACCTTAAAGTTCACATCAAAATCATGATAAACAAGAGAGGTTTAAGCTGAAATACTCTTTAAATCGGTAGAGACTTAGATTTAAAAATGATAAAATCAAATTTTAATTTTGGAATATTGTTTATTTATTATATTTTAAGATCATAATTTCAAAAATTATTTCCCTCACTTGCGCTGCTATTATATAATACCCAACACTTTCCATCAGAGTCTTAAATCCAGAGATCGATTAGAAATTTGTTAGCCCAAAAAAGGTCTTCAGGACCTTGAATCCCGCTCTCGTTCGCACTCTCTAGCCATCCTTTTCAGTCACGTCCGTGCCTTTTCGACTTCATTATAAACAAATCCTATTTTCTCGATGTACACACACCACGAGATACAAGATACAAAGATACAGACGACCTAATGATGCTCATTAGACGTCTTTAGGGCTCTTCAAACGGGGAAAACCAATTCCCAGACGGAGACGATCTTTCGTAGAATTACTCAACAGGCAAGTTAGAAAATTTCTCGGTTTCCCTTTTTCCTTCATTTCCCGTGCTCCGTAAATTCTAGACAATTTGCAGTTATTTTTAGTTTAAGGGAGTGAGTCGGCCGACTGGAATAAACTATATAGTCTGAGATTTTCCGGGATTTATGCGTCAGGCAAGCGCGGCTTCGGCTGTCAATCGTATATTTAGACAATGCACTCAGGATTTCTCTGTGTGTGGGGGCGGATGGATGGGGGGGGGGGCATATGTGGGGGTCGTTGTCTTCACTAATTCCATTCCTAATGGGGAACATATCTACTGAATGTGTGCATTTTTACTCGGCTTGTATTATTATAATATCTAAAAGATACATTTTATGTTGCATAGGTTTCTTAAAAATATAAATTGTGATATTTTATTCATAGTTTGTGGCCAAACATAATGATATTATATTATGTAATGTTATCTTTATGATTCGGAATTAATTTATGTTTTTAATCTCTATGAGCCCCCACCGGAGTAAAGCTCTAAGCTTTATCATGTGAAATTGAAACTGAAGGAGGTAAGAAAAACAAAAAACGAAAAACAGAAGTAAGACGGCATAATTACGAGGCCCCAGCTACTCTTTAAGTCTGTTTTTCAAAGGCCTTTTGCTTTGATAATTTGTATTTTCCGAGGGGAGAAGCCCCTCCCCCTCCCACCACTCGCTTTTTGTCTCAGTTAATTTGTTGTTTTCATTGAAACTTGCGCAAAGTACACGGAGTTTCCCAGTTTCCCAGGCCAAAAGTAAAAGCTGCGCTTAGGTGTTTTTCGACTACGATGCTTAATTAAGTCGGTAGAAAAGTTAGCACTTTAAACCATTTTAGACGCAGTTTTTTGATGCATTTTCAGAGGCTTTTCAATCGTCAGAATAATCAAACGAAATCAGATAGAAAAATATGGAGTACACCAAAAAAGGTGAATTGAGTTGACACGAATTAAATCTAACGAATATAAAAGTTTCGAAACATGTGAAAAATGCTGACCGATTCCTCATCATGAACTGATGGACAAAGATAGAGCTACACATTGGATATCTGGTTATAAAAACTCCCCCATCTATGCCAAAATATTCGCAAATACAAAACCCTTTTGATAACCCCATCTCCCCCCGTTAAAAAAAAGCTCCTGCAGATGCTTTAATTTTTTTTCTCATCGCTTTTTCGTTATGTATAAATCTGAAATAAATCGCTGTCATTTTAAATTCAGTCAATGGCGTCGCAAATAAATCAAAAATTTATTGTAACGCATTTAAATACATGCATATTTCATCTGGAAAACCAAAGAGAGGGGTGTAATCGATGATGGGTTTCGATTTATAAACAGGGTTCTGACAGGTCAGCGAACAGGTTGGACATATTTGTAGTGCTTCCTATTCATATATATGTAAAATCTTGTTCCCGGATTCGTGTACAAAACGCCCAAACATAAAACTCAGCTGTTTGTTCAGTCATTAAACGAATTCAACCCATGATTTTCTCATTGATTTTCTATGTGTTAAACTCGTAAAAATTATGAGATTATTGTACCCGTTACTATATAAGTTTTCATTTGATTTATTGGGAACATAAGAGGTCATACACCAGTTTTTAATTTAATTTTTATGCTTGAAACATTACAAATAGAGTAGTAGGGAATCCATTAACATCCCAATGAAGCCCAACAAAGCCATCTACCTGACCAGACTATCAAACACAGTCGTCACTTGGCTAATAAATCCCCTGCTAATCGGGGGAAAAAACTTAATTGAGCACTTGGCAAAATGGAAGAGAAAAAGGCGATGAAAATCCGAAAACCACAATGCCAAGTCACGCTGCCCCTCGAGCGCTTTTCCACATTTTCCATTTTCAAGTTCATTGTCACTTGTCGGCAGAGAAATGGGGACCTCCTCAAAGGCGACGACCGCTAACCAAGAGCTGCGAGTGCCATAATCCAATTATGAATTTTCACATAAATTTTTACTCAACCCCGGCCAAAAAGAAAAACCGAATGTATATGTTTTTGATGAAAATAACAGAGAGTGTCCCCTCTTTTAAAAAAATTCCCCTATCAATCGAGGCGATTGCTCTCCTAATAATAACAATAAATTTTGTGCATGAAGCGATTTTATGAAATGGAAACGAAAGGAAGGCTGGCTCATATGACGAAGTTGGCAATACTCTCGAATGTTGATTTTAGTTTTGTAAACTATATTATCAATTATAAATGCTTATTTAAATGATTTCATACAAATATATGTATCTATAAATATTTTAAATTTTCCAATGACATTCTGATTGTATTTTATTAATTCCTTTGGTTCTTAAAGCTTGAATATTTTTATCTGCTAGTTATTATACTCCATTAAAGTGTATTAAAACTTGAAAAAAAAAACTTAAGTTGGTGACAATTTCGAAGACTGGGAGATTACTTTATTTTTATCAGTCGGTCTGCAAGAGAGATGCTGATAATGCCGGGTAATAATTACGGCTCAAAAAAGACTTTGTGATTGGTTCGGAGCCGGGGACTTTTCTCGGAACCAAATGAAAGGGGGCGGGGGGACTTTGGCCCCAGAATTTCAGGGGTGGCGGCGACGGGAACCTGGAGTTGACTCATTGAAAGTCATCAGGGCGACAACGTCAACGTCATTGTCAGGCTGCAGCCTGCAGCATCCACTCCATTGGCAACCCATCTCGAATCCATCTGCAGCCCATCCCATCCCCATCCTATCTCAAGACCCCATCCCAAGACCCCATCCCAAGTCCCCCATCCCATCCCATCATCATCATCATCATCAGGGTGTCTGAGTCTGCGTCTTCGTCTTCACTTTTCGCTTTCAGCTGCCCCATCAAACCCATCGAGTATGACAATTTCATTTATTTAACATGATTTTTACACAGCGAGTGTCACAATGGCTGAGCACATATATCTTATACATATATGTATGGACGTATATACTTATGTCCCCCGGAGCAGGAGCAAAAGGGTAAAAGATGCAGATGCATCTCTCAAGCTCAAGCTGAGGAAAAATGATGGAAATTGCTTGGCGCATTCATCTAATGAATGCCCGACTGAGTTATCTATTAATTTGATCAATCATTCATCGCACTCGAAAACAAATGATTGTTTTGGCGAGTGATTCACTTGGAAAGTGTACAGTTCGGCAGAGGATTCATATCGGTTACTTTTACATTCCTTGCTTAATTGTATAATAAAATATTTTCTTCCTTTATCAAGATTGATTGGGCAATGAGAAAATGCATTTATTTACCAATAGTTTAGAGGTGAGCACTTAGAACTTTTGGGCTTTAATTTAATTCCTCCATAATCATCGACGAATGTCACTTTCGATTCCCGACTCTCGAATCCCCCTCCACAATTGTTTTCTCGACGCTTATCACAATCAGCGGACCCCCTTCGAGTGATCTGCTCGCACTTTGGGTAATGAGGATGGGAAATGAAGGGGACCCTCTGATTATCAGCAATTTTCATACAGAAATGGGAAATCGAAGTGGGAAATGTTGAGAACCGGGCGCAGAGTCCAAATAAAATTCTGAAATGAAAGCCAAGTGCCAGGCGGCGACGTGGTGAAGTGCCTCGACCCTGTCTCGAGCCCCCCGTTCCTGCGACGCCCCTGCTGCCCCCCAGAGGCGTCTCCGCTCCCCGCTTTTCATTCCATCAATGGGCTACGTGCCTTTTCAGCGATTTTGCAGCCTCTTCTGCCGCCCAAAAATAATAATAATGAAAAACAGAAAGGCAAAAAGAAAAGACAAAACAAACAAGTAGCCAAAAAAATATATATCATAATAATAATATTAATACAAGCTCAACAATGGGAAATCACAATAAAAAGGGGGACGTATCTGAAGGATGGTAGGGCATCAACTCGAAAGGGAAGACCTGATAAAGTACGAGCATCAGGTTGAGGGAAATATAAAAATTCAAATTCATTTCACTAAAAGTAGACGCAATTAACCATTTAAAAACAATGTGAGATAACGCCAATCCAAAGATATTTTTATATCAGCACGGTCTGCAGTTTTCCTCAATTTGCAAAAGTGAATGGAAAATCGAAATTGCGACGGGGGAGACATACTGTACAGTGGATCCCCGGAGGACGTGGACGGGTGGCAAATACATGCCAAGTTTCGAGTTACAAATGAAGCGGGGCCAAAAACGTTGGCAATTTTAATTACTTACATTTCACTTTTGTCAAGCGAACGGCAGCCGGTCAAGTGCGCCCCCCTTCGAAGTCCGCCCCTGCCTGTGCCACGCCCCCGCCCCATGGGTTAGCTCCCAAACGTGCTATAAACCGGTGCACGCACCCTGCCCATTCCCCCTCCAATTGGAATCCTCCATTGACGGTCGAGCCTTACGGCTGCACTGTGAAAAAATGTGAAAATAGTATACTTTATTTAAAATTGCAGCTATGTATATTTATTACTCATTTGCTAACTGAAATATGATGCTTATTTAAAAATATTTAATTGTATATATATTGAAGTTTATAACACATTATTGTTTCTATTTTTTCAATTTATTTAGTTAATTTAACATGTATTGAGCTGATAATTTAATGCTTACAAATTCTTTATAAGGGCTATTTTTTCTCAGTGCTTTCACGATTCATCGAGTCACAGTCGCATTCACAGGCAGCTGCTTTTTAACTAATTACCGTTGCGCCATTCACCTTGAGCCGCCCGTCGCTCCCAACACCCAAAACCGTATTTTACCACCTTCTATTTATTTGCCTACTCTTTTTCAGATCTTTTTCACGGAGGTTGTGATGTACTTAGTCTTGTCTAAGAAATATTACCAAAAATAGTATTCCATTCAAAAATTGTTAATTTATTTCCTTTATTATTATGAATAAGGACAAAATATTTTAAACCATCCAGACTTGCACTTTCTTAAATTTCATCAAGGGGTTTTCCAACTATAAAAGATACAACTAATTTATTTTAGGGTATTCCGGCTTCGGCTTTCCAGTTTCAAGAGTTGGCCCCCACTTTTTTGCGCAAATAATTTAGACAGCGAAAGTAATCGGCAACGAGTTGGTTTAGAGGCTCGGACAGATGGACAGGCGGTGGAAATTTAAATGAACTTGGGGAAAATAAAAACCCACTCGTACGTGAGGCCAATGGACGGAACCAAAATTCCCCACCGTCAGTTTTCCTCCCTCAATTTTCGCGAACGAAACTCTAAGACTTCGTCGTGGGAGGGGGGTGAAGGAAAAAGGGGATCTACCATTTCCACCAACAGCTGTTGCCAATGACCCCCAGGAATCGAAGAAGTCGCTTTTCACCCGGCCTTATTAAGACCATTTTCCAATTAACTGATGCAAAGGGTGGGATTCGTCTGGTCGGTAAGAAATACTTCTTAGGTTACAGGTTAAGGAATAAAAAGCGAAACGATACTTTGTCGAAAAGTCATGCATTCTAAAAATAAAAATAGATAAGTAATTTGTAAAGCCTTAAATTGTAAATATTTTTGGTATATTTATATATAAGTATCAATTAAAATAATGTAGTTATATTTCAATTTATATATTGGCCATATTATAATTAAGTGAACATAAACCTATTATTTTCTTCTAAAAAATAAGATATATGTAATGTCTTAAGAAAAGATAAAATATTATGAAATTCGGAATTTATTTATAGATCCAAGTACTCAAGACATCAATTGTGTGGTTGTTTTAATGTTTTATACTAAATTTCTAGTTTCCAATTTTAAACCCGGGACTTTGCCAGTCACTGTGACTGCTTAACCTTTGACTCATTTACTTCTGGCCGCCATTCAAAGAAACTTATTTTTTTGTCACCCGCTGCGAACTATCCCTTTGAACGATAATTACATGTCGTCTTAGGCGCGCAAAGGGGGTTGGAAAATGGGAAATACCATGGACGGGGGGCGGAAAAATTGGAAAAGGGGGAGGGAGGGGGGCTGGCCAAGGGGCTTGACTGGCAAAGTGTTAGTTACATTCTGGCCCAGCACGTAATTTGCTGATTTTGAATTTCGCCAGGCGACGGCGGCAAATGAAATGCTCCTCATTCTGCATTTTAATGCGCCCCAGACTGACAGCCATGGGCGGGGGTTGCCCAGCGGGGAGGGGGGTCTTGATCCCTTTCGCTTTGCATTTTGTTATATTTTTATTTCACTTTATTTCGCCTCTTTTTTTTGCGGAGGGCTGAAAACTATTTGTTGCTGCCGCTGCTGTCAACTTCAGGGGCGGGGTAATCGGGGGACTTTGAGTCAGCATCCCCCCCCTTTTTGGTGTGCCCCCTTTTTTGGCTGGAACATATTTGCACTGTCTGGCAATTTTTAAGCAATTTCAGCATGACTTGGGTGGGACATTTTCCCCCCTTTTCCCTGGCCGCCCGCCTGGAAATGCTGCATCCTGTTTAAATGTTTTCCCTTTCCACGGCATCTTTTTACAGTCAGGCGAAAAAAAGGGAAAATAAAACCGGAGGAAAAGGAGGGCGCAGTGCAGGTCGCGTCGTTGAAATTAAAAATAAATTTCACAGTAAACACACATAAAAAGAGACGCTGGCATTGGCCCCTGTACTGAGGGGGAATTGTGGGGTGTATAAACGGGGATTAGACCAAGGAAAACCCGATCGCTGGGATTCTCATTGAAAAGTAAACTTTAATTTGATTGAAGATATATGTAAAAACCTATCCAATTTATTAGGAGCTTTTAAAAAATGCAATTTAGACTTAATAGAACTTCTATGTTCTTTTTTCTTAAAAACTGATCAAATAATAAATTGATAAAATTAGGGTGCTTGATACTCAAATATTTTTTATACTTACTGAAGGCTTGGCAATACTCAATCAAAGATTTATTTAAATTTTGAACCTACGAAACTATAGAGTCTGTCGATAAAGCCATGACTTTCCACGGTGCTCAACCCGAAAAAAAAGGCACACAACACGGGAATTTCCAGGGGAACACGGCGCAGTGCAAAAAATACAAGTAAAAACGGCCGGACGTTCAAAAATAGTTCGAGGAGTCTGTGAGAATCCCGGGGGAAGGACGACGCTTCTGGAGATTGGCGGTGTCTTTCTGCCCTTGAATCCCAGAATCAGAGAATCCCGGAGAACCAGGAACGGAGAAGCGTGCCAAAGTACAGCTGTCCGGGAGACGGAAAATGGAAATGGAGATGGTGATGGAGTGGGGGCTACGGAATACGGAATACTGGATACGGGATATGGACTTCGGATCGGTGGTGGGGGACTTGTAACTTACACGTCTGAGTGCTTATATTTAGCTGCCTGGCAACAATGATGGAAAATCCAAATGGGGATGGCAATGAACGTCTGCATCTGCAGTTGCCATGGCCAGTTTTGCCCCCAACTTTTATTTTCCTTCGCTTTTCCGCCTTTTTCCCCACCTTAATGAGCAGCCAAAACTGTCAACTTAAGACAGAGAGAGATGGGGCGGAAGGTATCGCATTTTGATTTGATTCCGTGCCATGGAAATTGATTCTGTCTTCAAAAGAGAATTTAAAGACATTCTTGCTAAAAATAGGCTAATGCCAACTAAAAAAGGAAACGGGAGAAAGTAGGGATGTAAACTCATAAGACTAGCCCAGGGGACTCCACATATTTGAATTTTAAAAATGAACATACCACAAATTAGCTGAAACTAATTTTTCGTAGGGTTAAAAAACTCATTCCGAGATAAGGAACTATCTCAAATATTAAAGGACCAGAAGTGTGTGGAAATTTACGATTTTAATTCGTATTATAGTGTTTCAATCTACAAGATGCCCAAAAAAAACCCTATCGCTACTGGAATTTATGGGATCTCGCCATGATCTTTCTTATCGAAAAGCCTTTTTGTTATTGTTCGTTGGGGGTGTTTATAAACAATTTTCAACTACACTAGGCGTATACATGTGAAAGTCAAGTAGAGGAAATACCCTAACCTAACTATCCAATGTTCTCTTTATCTGTCGGTTTTGTGTAAATTTAGAGCGTAATGCATTGATATTCCCATACGGGGGCCATAAATTACACGACAATTACTTGGGGAACCGTAGAAAATCAGCGGTGCTCGAAAAATCTCCCCTCGGAAAAGACAAGAAAGCGACGATGTAGGCGCGAAGAGAGAGAGAGAAAGAGAAGTAAGCGGAAAATTGGAAGAGAGCCGACACTTCATCACTCCCTATCCCTGCGAGTTTTCCGATTTTCCGGCGGTGCCTCCCTCACATGCGTAGTTTAAATTGCGTTCGCAGCAATCGTGCCATAAATTTCCAGCCGAAACTTGTTTATTTTGGTCTTCGCATGTCTCCAGTGCCGAAATCTTCCCATCCAGCAGTCCATCTTCATCGCCGCTATCTTTGTATCTTTGTGTCTCTGCATCTCGTGGATCGCGCTGCCTGTGTATCGATTCAATTATGGGGATTTGTAGAATCAACCCATCATGCAGTCGATTGATTAACAAGTCGCACACAGCAAACGTCTCCCACAACGTTAGACTTACAGCTAATAAAGATTTTGGTCTTCAAAATAATATTAAAGATACTAAAACCTCCAACAAATGTTATCTAAATCAATTTAGGGTCCTTTTAATCATACCTTTTTGTTTATGATAGTTTTGAAACTTCTTAGGGAAAGTAGTTCAAAATAATCTATTTTAATGTGAATTAGTAACTTAACTATGATCAACCAAAGTCTCAAACCAGAAATGCCCTCTCAGAAGTGCTCATAACTTGATCAATTTTACTCCAATTTCAGAAAATCATTCATCCAAAAGTTATTGGTTGAGTGATCTTTTAATCTGTTTTACAAATTTTTGGTTTTAATGTATTTCTTTGCCCAATATTCACTTCATTGAGCCAACTATTTCGGCTCAGTTTGGTTCCCATGGGACTCCCTCCGTTTTGTCAAATCAAAGTTTAAGACTTTTACCCAAATTGCTATCCAAACGCTGAAGTGGACCATATGTCGCTCTTCGCAGCCCTTTTGGCATGCCACAAACCGAAGAAAGACTGCGCAGATTTCTACCAAAGCAGGAAGAATTGTGGGTGCGAAGAAAGAGGAGAGATGGAGAACAGCTGCTGTCCCGACAGCATTGACCTCTCGACGGCCAATTCCCCAACTTTATCTCAATCTGCAGCTCTTAAAGGGTTTTATATTTTATTTAATCTTTGCCTTTTTTTTTATCTTCTCCGGCAACAGTTGGTGGTCCACACTTTCGGCGGAAGGTGGCGCTGCTAACAGCAAATCAGAGGGCAATTAAGGTGAGCCGAGAGGCAGATGGCAAAAAAAGACTTGGGCCGGCGATCTTCCCAAAATTGCTTGCACAGAAAGAAATATTAAAGGCAATTGAGATTCGGTTAACTATTCCGAAAAAATAAACAACATTTTTGATGTATGAAATCTTTCGTCTATTTACTTTATTTACTTTCATTGTTTAAAAATTGAAGATCCCAAAACAACAGTGCTGTAAAATGAAAAATAATTTTTTTGGTAAATATATTATTTTTATATGGTTTTTATACGAATTTTTAAAAAATTACTTAACATTTTCATGAAACACTATTGTTAGCCTTTTAATTTTGGCATTCTAAAAATCAAATATTCAAAAATGGATTTGATTTCAATAATATGTAGGTATTCTTTTATTTTTACTGAGAGGGAGACAACTTCGGCAAGCCGAAGTTTATATACCCTTGCAGGTCGATACCATGGAAGCAATGTATATACAGAGCTATCCTATTTAAGAAAACTCAAAAATATTCTAAGAAATATTAAGATTATGAAATTTTACTTTTAAATTTACTAGGGATATGTTGTGCCGAAAGTCAAATAAAACGATTTAAAAATTATTTTTACTTTAATTTGCCGATCCACCCTATGGTAGCTATATGATATAGTAGTCCGAATCTTATCAAATTTTATTCGTAATTCTGAAATAATTAAAATGGCTGTATACCGGCATAGACTTTCCTGGTAGTCTTTTTAGGATACTTTTTTAAAGATTAAAAGATATTTTTTTTGTATCTCCTAGTTTTTTATTATATCTCAAGTTAAACCTGACCAATTTAGGTGATATATGTTTTAGTTTACAACTATAATGTCACCTTTTAATTTTGCCACATAAATGAATAGGCTAGTTGTAACTCGAAAATCTTTAAAAAAGTTCATTTTTTCAGTTCTTTCGATCTTAACAGACGTCCTTATAAAGAAAACAGAGTTAAATATTGAGAATAAGGAGGGCATTGGTTGCATCGAACCCCGCTGTTAGCCCTGTTGCTTGCTGTTAACCCGCTTGCGACGGCGGCGAACATGTTGCGTCGCTTTGTTTTGTTCGAGGGAAGCCGGCGTGGCCAAGGAAGTCGCCTTTGCGGATCGAGCTCGCACTTCGTTCCGTTCGCTCTTACCGTTCGCTTCGCAGCGGCGGAAACTCCGTACTTTCGAATACCAAGTATCTCTCAGATACTTCTCGAGACCCGAAGACGAGAATTCGAATAATCGCCCGAGAAGAACTCTCAGTATAAAACCCCAAAAAAAATCGAAATATTTTCAAATACATTATTTTTTTTTTTTGGTGCCAACGCAAGCCAAGAAATACAATTTGGTGTGGATTACCAGTGGAAAAGTGAGTGCTAAGATGGATTAAACAAAGATACAAATTAAAAAAAAAAACAGCCCAAACAAAACCAAACAAGCTGATTATTATCACACAACGGTTATGGATTAGTGCCTGTGATTGTTCAGAATCGGTTACAAATATATATGCAGTTTATAGGACTAAGGAGCCCGAGTTGAACATACAAAAACTGTGAGTAAATGTAAAGAAAACCCCATTTTTTTGGTTTATTTCTTGCTCGTGTGCCGACTGCAACAGCTGCTCCCTCACTTTGACCTTTTCGCTTGATTTTGTTTATAAAATACAGTTCGCCGAATACCCGCCCCTTTTGGCCCCACAAAAGTTAAGCTTTTGGCCACTTTGACATTTTGGTTGCCAGTTTGGTGGTCTTTGTGTTGTTGTCCAAGAAAAATAAGAGTTTTGATGTTGAAATGGAGGCTAAAACATATTATGGTGCTATTCATTTTCAAAAACTATTGGCTAACATTATAATACAATACTATGATACAAAATTTTAAATGACTATTTCTAAAAAAAATATATTTATATATATGTCTATAAAAATTTTGTAAAAAAAACTTTAAGTTAATTTAAAAAAAACGTATGTTATGAAAATACTCATATATATATAAAATAAGTTTTTAACGCAACGACTTTTTCAAATAATTTTTTTCTTGGTTATTTGCTTATTGATAAGTGAACATTTAAAAAAATCATACTCTTAGCACTTTGAAACTCGACTAATTGGATCTATACTTTTTCTTCGGCAATAATAGATCTTCTTCTCCAGACCTTGGACACCTAATTAACTTCTTCTGACCATTCCACCCCAGAGCATCTTCAGAAAAAAGTGCTCTGCTTAACTGATTCTATCTTTTCTTTCCTTGGTTTTGCATGATTTATGATTATGATTTTAAACAAAAAAACTTAAAACTGAAGAGTAACAAACAAGAGAACGATTAGCATTCCTTGAGCATTTTCGTTGAAAATTAAAAAAATAAAAACGTATACATATATGTGGTCAAAGAAAACATGTTTTCCTGCACTGAAATTATTTTGTTTTAAATTAAAAAAAGCATTGTTTGGCAAAGAGTTAAAACAGGCTCAGATATGCTAAGCGTTGGCAAAATTTAGCAATGAGTTTAAATCATTAATGGCATACGTTTAATTTAAATGAATACAAAACACAACCTCGAATTCTTATCAAGATAATAGCCAATTTAAATCAAATGAGTATTTTACCTTATGATAATTTTTAACTTCGCATATTCATGTGTGATCTTGACGCCTTTATTTATTTAACGATTTATTTAAACGATTTTATTTTCAAGTTTTTTTAATACTTAAAACTTATAAACATATTATATAATAATTTTATAACGGGCTAATTTTTAAATTTTCGATTTGGATTTTTTTTGTGTAATCAAAAAGACACCGCCTCTAGCTGTGAGTTGCTGCCAGCATCGGTGTAAAAGACACTGATGCGAGTTGAAGAAGCTGCAGGCCCAGAAGCTCCACCAATACATCGAAAAGTGCACACAGATACTCACACACAGCTTCAGTATTGACTCACGCACCTGTCCCTTGTCATTAAAAAAACAAGCAAAGTTTCAATCTTCTTCTTTGGCAATCTTAGCTTTTACTTATGATGCTACTTCCTTCTCTTCCACATAAGTCGATTAATAAACGCAAAAAAATGATGTATGACTAAGTTTACTAAGCAAATGTGGTTACAAAACCCCATTTTCAAAACCGTAAAACTCAAAAAACAATTTTATAACATTATGTTATGTACTGATCTCTAAGTTTTTTTGAGTAAAAAAATGTTTTTAGACTTTGATCTGCTTAAGTACCTAAGATTTTGGATAGATTTTATTATTTAAAGATTTTTATTAAGTCTTAAAGTTAAATAGATCTTTTAGGATAATCTTATTTAAAGTCCTTAACTATTCTAATTTTATAGTTATACGATTTTTGAAGAAAAATTTCAAAAGTAAACTAGAACTTCGAACTTGAATATACACGAATGCTATTAAATTTCCCTAAGTGTATATGAGAGTGTGTGTGTATTTTTTGGATTTTATAATTTGGCCCAATTTGCTGGCATTGCAAATTGCTAAAAACGTCTGAACAATCGACAGGAGGAAAAAAGGGGCGTACAGGGGGGCGTGGCAGGAAGTGCAACATGCTCATGTCGCAAGTTGTTGTTGCCTTATTTTCCCGGTGCTTCTTGTTGTTTCTTGCAGCTTTTTATCGATTGACGAGGCCGCATTTGTTGGATCGTTTTGACGCGTCCTCGTCAGCATGTCGAAACTTATTTTTCCTTTTCAATTTCGCCCTGCGATTTTGTACTCCTTTTTGTTGTTGCCTGCCTGTCGTTTTGTTAGTTCTTTGCATGCCACAAATTATGTTCGGCACCCCCTTAGCCCCCTTTTTGCCCCACCTCTGGCTCACCTTGAGAGCGGAGCTGTCAGGCTTTTTGACAGTTTCTGCCGTATCGTTTCCACTGATTTGACTGCATCACTCATCCTTTTTGCCCCCGTGGTATTGAATATCTTTTTAAGATTTTTAAATAATAAAAAAAGTACATTTTCATCTTGGCATCTTTGCCTTAAGCAGCTAATTTCTCATCTCGTTTAAAAAGAAAAGCAGACGAGGGCATTCAAAAAGGCAAACAATTTATCCCTTGGTTAATTTGGTTAATTGAAGACAATTGAGAGCCGCTTTGCAGTTCATTAAGCCTCATCAGCGTTTGAGAAATGGGGGGTTGTCCAGAATCCAGTATTCAGTATTCCGAATCCAGCTCCATTTCCATCTATATTTCCAGATCTCCAGATCTGTTGTCTTGTCGCCAGACTAATTAAAATATTTGCACTCAAATGCTTAAGCAATAAATATTTGTCAAGCCATCATCATTAGGAGGGGGTGGTGCGGGGCGGTGGGGGCTTTATTGGGGGGGGGTTCTGACCCCAAAAACACAGCTCTCTGCTGTGCGAGGCAAAAATGGAAATGGAAAATGAAAATCTATGAGAGGCGGCATTTTTAAAGTGCGCCACTTTGGCCTGCATTTTTGATGAGCTTTAATGGCGCCGCCTTAATGCAAGTGAAGCATGCAGGGGGACTGGGGGCTGGGACACCCCCACCCATGGTTACTCCCCCCCCCTTCCAACCACCCTCCGCCCATCGAGAATGCCAATTAATAGTCATTGATGGGAAAAGTTGAATCCAGAGTGGAAAGGCAGGGGAACTGAAGTGTGCCGTCGCCTTGAAAAGGCACAGAAGGGGGAGGAAAAATTGCAGGGGGGTGTGGAAGATAAAATCCCCCTGGAATGGGGGATAAAATGGAAAACGGGCGGCCATGTGTGTTTCCATTCCCTTGACTTTTCGGTGGTTGGCAGGCAGCCCAAAAGGAAAAAAAAAAGAAAAGACCCAAGAAATTCGTATCTCAAATGGGGACAAACATCAAATTAGTCTAAAAATGAAAGAGGGTGATTTGCAGGGGGGATAGACATCGGAAGACCGAACTCAAATGGGCATAAAATTTCCTTATTGCCGGACAATAGTTGGAATAAGTAGACAAAGTTGAAAAACGTAATGCCATATGGCACAAAAAAAATCGAAGAAGGGGAATTTCCGAGAATGCAGAAGGTAAATCGGAAGCTGGTCGACTTTGAGGGGAATAAAAGTGTCTGAAATGGGAATAACAATTTTATTTCAGGCCTAATTAAATTGTATTTGGGTTGGCAACTAGGCATAGCTAAATGTGTATCTCAGTTAACAGTTGGACAAAAAAATAAAATAAAGAGAAGATAGTCATGCCTGTAAAACTTTTTAGATATAAAATAAGATTTATTTGATTGAACGTTTTAATTGGCTTCTAATATTTAAAAATCTCAATTTCTTTATTCTTTTTAAGACACTATTACAAACTATGTGAAGTTTACAGCTTCCTTATGTTAGCTGCTACTAGCGAAGACTGTACTATGACATTCTCCTAAAAGAAACTGAAAGTATATATGAAAAACTCGTCCGCTTCTTTCCTAAAATGATTCCTAGCGCTAATTAAGTTAATCCGCAGTACTTTCTTTTGAGTCCTCGCCAAGTCCCCAGATTTTTACCCTCCTCCAAGGACCATTTTCATCAGCAATTGAACGCGACGCGAGCTGGAAGAAAAAAGCGCTCAGAAATTGAGCGAACTTATGAAAATGTTTTACAATATCCTTTTCGTGTTATTACAAGTGTACGTCCTTGTCGCCAGCTTTGTCAGAATGTCTGGCAACGCTTCTTGGGCACATTTCCCCCTTGGTTTTTCCCCGGCTTACCCCCTGCTTTTCACCCCGATTTTCCCCACTAAGCGTCTTCTTAGTGTAGAACATCTTCACTCCTTTGGGGCGTCGTCAAGTTCGCGCTGCGTTTGAATATGTCATTACTCGTTTGGCCCCCGCATTTTCCCCAACAATGTTGACGCGTTGTCGCCCCACTCACCCACCTCCCCGACAACCAACCACCGCACCACCCGCTTTCCCGACATGTGGGTGGTGCGGGTTTCCTTTTCTTGTCCTGACTCCGCTTGGCCCGCCTGGCGGAAGTGACAGTTGAACATTCATTCATTCATTCATTCGCTCGCCGGCTCATTCATTCAGCCAGCACTCAAGACCCAAACCCGAGCACCCACCCAAAAAGCAACCCGCGGAAGGGGAAAAATCAAGCAAGGCAGCCGGCGAACGGGAACCATAATGGAAAAGCGAGGCAGTCGCAAAAAATACAAGAACCTACGAAATTTCTATGCCAATTTGGCCAGCAACGTGAGAAATATCTAGAGATGCTGGCGTGTTGACTTATGTTTGTGGAATTCATCAGCAATATCAGCTAATACGCATCGCGAATTCTTCAGGATCATTTACAGTGATTTTAGTTTTAGAAATTCAACTTGTTGAATGATCCTAATAGTAATATGTAATATGCCTACTGTTCTAGAATTAAATCCGCATTGAGTGATCCTTCAGAATTCGCGATAATTTGGTTGTGGAAAGTTTTAGACACACACACATCAACAGATCAAAAAAAGGGAACGCGAATTCTTGAGCATCCTAATTTATGGTTGCCCTTTTTCCAAACAGTCAAATTAACTAAGATGTCTTAGTTTATTTATAAGAACAGCACTGTTAAAATAGGTTAAAACTACCCCATTCCGTCCATCGAAACTATGAATGTGGCCCACTCACGCTGGCACCTCTAAGGGAAAAAAAAGTAACCATGTGCGATGTCTTCGTCTCCGTCTTCTGGGCGGAAACACAACGCAATGACTGAACGGAAGTTTTTTGGAAGCGCATAAAATTATTATGGAGTCGTCCTCCACGGTCTCCTCGCTTCCTCGCTTCCCCCTTCCCTACCCCTTCCGTATCTGTATCTGGTTATATGTATGTATCTTTTTTTGCCTTCGAGGACGTGGCGCGTCAATTGAGAATTCGAGTCCAGGACCTTAGCCTCCACTGGCACTTCATAGTCCTGCCGCAGTCAGCTTTTTATGGCTCTCCTTTTTCCTTTGTGAATTCACTTTAGTTTGCCGACTTGGCTTGACTATCTCTATCTGCTTTTTGCCGTATTATTTTTATGCGCAAATTTAATATTTACATTTAGCCAAAGTGGATTTCGGGCTATCGTTGACTCTGCTCGGGCTTGGGCATTTTTATCAACTGACAACTTCTGACCGCAGAATGTTCCCATCCTCGCAGATTCGCAGATGTATCTGCAAGATAAACAAGAACAAGCCAAGAAGCAGAACAAGCCGGAATAAAATGGCATTTAGATAAGCCCGAAAACTTTGGACAACGTTCTGAGGTGGGGGCTCTACTTCTCTACTTTTACTTCTACATGTGAAATACTTGTGGTCTACAAGATGAAAATGCCAGAGCGATGATAGCGGGATGATGGTCAAGGAATGGGAGGGACTTTGCCGAGATCTTGGGAAAATCCAGTCAGGAATATGCCAAGTCGCTTCGAATTACAATTAAAATAGTAAGAGAACATAGTGGTTAAAATTAACTATTTGATGCAGGGGAAGAGTTGCTCAAGGAATGGGCAGGAATTCGGAAAACTTTTCATAATACAAAGACAAAAGTCTTGGGAGTGGAAAATGGATAGAACAGAAAACGCAAGGTAAAGGTTGGAAATAAATATTTAAAATGAAATACCAAACAATAAAAAATAAAATCGATGGAATGTTAATTTGTGTAACTCAGTTAGGGGAGCTAAAAAGGATACTACAGCGGGGCTTCTAATAAATTATTCATTTGTGTGGGACTATGAGTCATTATGCAACCACCCCCTCGGCTGCTCTAGTTTAAGTTTCGATTTTATTATTTCTTTTTTTTTTTGGACAACCACCGAAAATAAGGAATCGCAGTCACCCCATCGCACTATGAGTCATCGTCATCTGGCAGGAAAACAGGACACCCCCGCCGAGGATTAGCAGCTGACTTTGGTCTACGGAGAAAACAGCTGACGGGGTGCTTTTCTTTTTCGTTTTTGGGCCCCCCCCTCGACAGGATTTCTCGATATTCCCTTTATTTATTTCCATTTTTTATCCACGCTGCTGAATTTGTAAAGCATTTCCAAGTACACGAGCGACAAACAGGCAACCACTTAACGCTTGTTGCCACATTCAGCTCCGTTCCAGCTGTCCTGTCCCGAAAGTCCTGTGTCCTGAAGTGCGTTCAAAGCCAGGACACCACCCCCCAACAAGACCGCCCTCCTCCTGGCGTAGCCAAAAAAAATATATAAATAACAAAAACACAGAGAGACAATCGCCTGATTCGGCTTTCGTGCCACACACGTTTTGTACTTTTTCATTTTTTGTGTATTTATTTGTATTGTATTGCATGTTCTGTCTGTGTTTGTGTACCTCCGCCCCTGAACGAAGGGGGTTCAGCCCCTTCTCCCCCCCGATAAACCTTAGGCATGCAAGGATATAATCGAGAGCATAGCCAACGGAACCCTTCATGAATCATGTCCGCCGCTTTATCAAACTAAAAGGGGGTTCAAAATGCCATGGAGGTGGGGTGGAAAAAGGGGTGCAAGCGGGGATTTTGGGGCAGGGAGCTCCCCCTTATCTGTGGTTATATTTTCAGGTCTGTGGCATATAGGATGGGGTTGCAAGTACCCCCTAATGCAGGCATCAATTTTTCAATTTGTTTGGAGTCTTTGCATGCCAGTCGAAAATATTGGGAATAACAGTCTCGATTTAACGGGGTTTCATTCCTGCAATTTAGAGTGGTAAACAACATAATTTCTTACTAAATTGTTAAATAAAATAAAATGATTACGTAATTTAACAGGAATATATTTTTTTCCAATATTTAGTCCCATTTTATTCGAGAAGTTTCACTAATAAATTGCCATGGCCGGCAGTTCTCTGGAAATATTTTTCCGCAATAAATTTTCATTGCAACAATTACCAAAGATCATAATAGAAAATTAAGTAGAAAAGGACTGTCACCCATGGGGGAAAATAGGGCCCCGAAAAAAGAAGGAAGTACACACAATGTCAATTGTTGACTTTTTATGCGAAATATGCGTGATTCCCTGCAAGTTTTTCGCCTTCGGCCAGGATGAAAGTAGTATGTAGTATGTAGAATGTAGTAGAGAGGACTGCGGGTACATAATGTCTAATAAACATTTTGTGCCCTATAAAAGAGCTATGAATGCGGAAGAACGTCGCTGCCAAACACGGCCTGTGCGTGTTTATGGCCAAGATGAAGACGAGCCACATTAGGGCCAACAGAAGCATTAGCCAGAACAATTAATACGTACAGAGGCAAACAAATGAAGCGGCACAAGAACAAGAAAGAAATTGAATTAACAATCTTACTTATGTTTTTCCCCTTTCTTGCCCTCTTTTTGCAGATCTCAAGGCCCAAAGACAAACAAAAAACAAAGGAGGGAAAAAAAGAAAAGTGAGAAAGTGACACTTGAGACTTGTGTTCTCCCAGTAAAAACGGTGTTACAGGTGAGTCGGAAAACTAAGGAAAATTCACTTAAATTGGTTTAGTTTAAAGAAAGAATACTATATTAATAACAAAGCTGTGTAAATAAGTTATAGTGGTATACAATAAAATCGTTTTACCAATCGTAGTAGGGGAACTTATTGGAAGATAGAATAATAATATTAATGAAGAAGACACATAAGTTATATTGGCTTACAATAAAATCGTTTTAACAATCTCAGTAATAAAACTTTAAAGATTCCCTTTCCGTAGTCACATATGCACACACCACCAGTTTGAACAACTTCCATATGGACACATGACTGACATTACACAATGGTCATAACAAAACCCAACTCAAGTCGCAACCTCAAAAGAGGAGAATAATAAAATAAAGCCAAGAAATACAATGAGCAGAGATACAGATACAAAAGAATGGCCCACGCCAAGCCCGCAAATAAATGGTAGTTTGGTAGTGTGGCAACCCTGGCCCCTCCTGCCATTCGTGTGCACCCGTACCCCCTTCTTTTATCAGGGGTTTGCTATTGGGCTTGGGTTCGGGTTCGGCGTCCATAATAATTAGTTATAATCGGATTTAGTTAGACGCGAGCGAGCGAAGGTGTCGCCAGTTGTAGTTGTATCTTTTTTGTTGCCATAGTGGTTGCACCACCACCACTCGTGCTCCGAAACTGGAATATATATATATATATATATATATAGATATGGGTATACCGCCCACACACCCAATCGTGTAACGGTCGACCACAAGGCAATCAAATGGAAAAGCCAACGAAAGAAAAACTGACAGCGCCGAGTGGGTCGCCGAATCGGTACTATATATCTGCAAACGTCCCAGTATCTCTGGATCGTACCTGCATCTATATATCCGTATCTGTATCTCTGCGCCTCTCGGTTCGTGTTCATTATTACTGCTCTATTCTAACACGTTTGGGTTTCCAGAGGAGGGGTCTCGAAACCTGTATGGGAAAGGTCCCGCTCTTGTTTATTGAATTGATTCGTATTTGTGTGGAGTCTCTCTTCTTTTTTTGGGACGATTTAAAATAGGTTTCGCCTCTGCATCGCTTTTCTCTTTTTTTTATGTTTTTCGGGGTCTGCAACGCTGCTGCAGTGTCATGTGGTGGGGATATAACTCAATTAGCTGCATGGGGAGAAGGAAATGGGGGATACTGACGGCCGGACAAAAGAATAAGCCCGAGATGAGGTAGCCAGCGGAGATTGTTTATTTTTTGGGTTCGGTTAGGTTTTTGGGGAACAGGTACCCGTCGCCGTGCCCGATACAGTGACAGCTGTCAGGTGAGGGTTTCACCGATTCTTTTTTTTATTTTCCTGGTCAGGCAATTGTCGTTGTGGATGATAATTTGAAATGAAAACATTGCCTATGGGAACTCGGTTTGCTGTGCAGTTAGTCCAATGAAACGTGGTATGGTGTTTAGTTAGCTGGTACATTTACAAGTGCGTGACGCTAGTTGTGTTTGTCACTTGGTGTTGGAAAGTAACCTCATGGAACTGGAGTTGCTGCAAAGGTTTTATGGAGAGATTTACATAATATGGTATATCATATATTGCCACAAGGAAATACCAATAAATTCACAAGGATCACATCCATTAACTGATAAGAATGTCAAAGATATACTGCATTATATACTTACTTGTAAGAATAGTCTTGATGAACATAATAATGGTTCCAATCTATCCACTTAACCCTAAGTAACTTAGGATCTCATTGGGTTTTCCAGCTGAAATTTCGTTTATTGAAAGACTCATTAAAAACTAATAACTTACCAAGAGTTTCTGTGAGATCCCCACACTAGTCGCCCAGTAAATATCTAGGCTTTACCATCTGACGTCTATTCAAATACTGTCTGGTCAAGTGCCGCTTTCGAAATCATTTTTCACTCTTTGCCAATCGCATGGGCTTCTCTGGTGGGTTTTCGTTTATTTTTTGTAAATGTTTTATTTGGGGTTTCGGATTGGATCGATCTATGTCAAAGTGGCGGCCCACACGAAAACGGGGAGAAGTAAAACGAAATGCTTGGAAATGAAATGAAAAAATGTCGGTGTGTGGGCGAACTTGGACTTGGAATGGAACTCGAATGGAGCATAAAATATGTTAATAAGGCTTAAAGTTATACAAATCTCGACTGGCTGGCCGGCTTGGCTGGATGGCTGGCTGGCTGGCTGGCTGGCTGGCTGGCCGTGTGTCGATCGCTTGTAATACAAAACCATAAACATGAATTTGAAAAAAATGCTAAACGTAAAGTGGAGAAGCTGCTGCGGTCGATGGGGAACCCAAAACCAAAACCAAAGCCCCAACCGAAACCCCGACTAAGACCCAAGTCGAAGCCAGCTGGCTTGTCATTGTTGCAGTGTCTTTTCTTGGCCTGGCTTAATTTCCTGCTGCTCGACTTCAACTTGTTTTGCTTCTTCGCAGCTTCTCCCCTTTCCAGTCAGCCGAAAAAAGAAGTAAAAAATCGAAATAATATAACCACACACACAAAAGAGCATAAAAACAACAACAACGGCCACAACCACGAAATCAGTTAAGTTCAGGTGTTCAATTTACTGATTGAAATTCTGCTTCGATGTGGCCAAGCAACTTTCATTCGATCTGCTCCATTCCCCAAGCCCATCTCCTTTATACATGTGTATATACTAACCTTACCTTACATATATCTCTTTCTTATGATTTTATTTGGAGTTTCGGCTGCTGGGAGTTCGATTCATAATCTTATGCCTGGCCATGTCAGAAATTATGTTAGAATTATGCTAATGAGAGTCCGATCGAACCCAGATGCTTTAATTATACACGGCTAACAAGTTTTTCACCCCCTTCGCCGGTTCTTAGCCGCACGGAGCCTGAAGAATTGATGAATAACTTAACCCGTTCTTCTGGGTGAGCTGCAGTTGGTTATTATATTAAGGCAAGAAGCAGTCGCGGGTTGATTCGATTAGTGTTATGAAATCTGAGCTGGCTTCAAGATTCGTTTTGGGTTTATTGATCTAAGGGAGATTATTTTTAAAAACATTTCTGACGACGTTTTTGCCGGGTGTTGTGAATGCGTCACTGCTAGGCAACACTGGTTTATAACATTTTAATTACTGTTTTGCTTGCGATCAGCTGAAAGTTGATCTTCAAAATTGGAAGCCATATAAGTACACTGCGTTGAGACAAACGATTTGAACGCAGCTCATGTTCTTATAATTCCCAAATGTTCCAAGTTATGTGTAACTAGTGCTGTTCAACACTGCTCCCTTTAATCATTGAACAACACTGGTTGTCACATTCATCAAAGTGACTTAACTAGCTCTTAACGTTTCACTTACCCCATCTCTTTATTGATAATTATCAGTGGCTCTTTTTGGGGATAAGCGATGACCTTTTTAGCTTGCCTTTACTGTTCCGTTAAGTTGCGCTGACTTTGGCAAAAAACTTCTGGTGTGTGGCCCATTAATAGGCGATTTAAGTTTATTTTTGGCCAGTTGCCTTTTTATTGACACTGAAATGGGATGGGAACCCCGGAACCCGGAGCCTGGTGCCCCAGCTTTTTGCCCCAGGTCACACATTTGTGTCGTAATCAGAGATGGCAGCAGCAGGAAAGAGAGGGTCAATTGAATACCGGGCAGTCATCATCATCCTTTGACTTTGACTTTCCGTTGGCTTTCTCCTTTTGCCACTTAGCCGTTGCCCTTTCGTTGAATTGTTCGAGCAAACAAATTGTCAACAGAAAGGAAAGGAGAGACGAGGGGGATCCAGCACAGGCATACGCACAAATTGATTTTAATTGTTAAGCATTCCCTTTTTTAATTGTCCTAATCTTTGCTGAACCCTGGACCTCGACCAATATCCTGTATGCCTTTTCCGGTTATCCCCGATCCCCAAACACCCCGATTCCCGCCCTTTTTCCCTTCCGCTTGTTGCCTTTTCCATTTTGTCAGCAAAAGTCCTTTAAGTAGCCTTCCTTTGGCCGAGCTTTTTACTTCCATCTCCTTTTTACCCAATTTTTTTTTGTTGGTAAAGGGTTAACCGGTCCCTAAGGGCACTGGCATGTGTGAGGGAAAGCGAGAGGCAGACAGAGAGAGGTATAGGTGCGACAGAGACAGATGGAGGAGCCCTCAAGTACAGTCGACACTTTAACTGACAGTTAAAGTTGAGTTTTCTGTTTGTTTTTGGAAACTTCGAGGCTGCTGGGACAGCTTACTCAGGCAAACAGCAAGCCAAAGGATGTGAGCCACATATTCACTTACTTTGCAGTGAATAAAGTTGACTTTTGGTTTAACGACTTGGATTTCCTATTTGGAAAATTTTTTATTTCAATTGAAAACCCCTAATTAAATGAAAATCTTAAAAGCTACAGAAATCAGACGAGACTGTACCTTTTCAAATTAAAGTGAGTGAATTTTATCGAACATGTTGAGCTCAATTAATTCACTTTCTCTGGGTTCTTTGGCAAATAAATTGAATAATATCTTCACATACATATATGCCTTTGGTCCCAGCAGATCGCTGGAACCCATCTTATTCGGCAGATGGACAAAAGCAGATTGCCACGCCATTGGTGAGGATAATTCCCCCGATTTCAATGCCACAATCTGAGACTTAACCCCTCATCTCCCTCCATCGCTCTCAGTGTTTCGCTCTTAACCCCACGCTGCCAATCACTGGCAAACAGTAAAACTCCGATGGCAAGAAAAACATTTCCGCTGCGAACGCTTTCCGCTCCAGTTTTCAATTTTCGCAGCTCCAGCAACACAGAGATACAGTAATTATTTTCAGGCGACGCTTATCACACATAAATCTCGACTCCCCGGCCCTCCGATCTGAGCCAAGCCAAACCAAGCCGAACCAATCCAATCCCATTCCATCCAATCCAATCGATACTGTGGACTATATGGGTAGATGGTTGCCTGTTTTGTCAGTCAGTCGGCGGTCGGCAGTTGGAAGTTGCCAGTTTTGCCAGTTGGCAGTTGGCAGCAACTTCCCCGGCCATGGGGCTTCCTTTCTGCAGCTGCCTTTCGGGCCCCCCTTTTTGCCAGAGAGCCCCCTGTCGGACGCCACTGGCCCCTGCTGACCACAAGATGCAGCTGCACTTATCCAACATCCAACAGCATCCTTTAATGCCACAGCCCAAGCATCTGTTGTGATATTTATAGTTGCAAGTTGCAACTGGAATCGGGGGAACAGGTGCTAAGACGACGCCCGAGATCAAGTTGTCAGCCCAGAGCGAGAAAAAAGGGTTGCCTTGATTTGTGAATATCTCAAAAAATCTATTAAAAAAGATAGTAATATATCCCCAATAATATGAATAGTAAGTCTGGTTAGAAATCTTTCGTAATTTATAAGGAGTTTAGAAATTAATCATTAAATAAAAAAGATAGAACTATATCAAGGGATAGTACCAGATAATACCAAAAGAAAACACTTTTTTATTTTATTTTAATTTTAAAAAAACTATAGAAAATATATAATTTTAATAAAAACCCCCTTTATTTTGTACACTTTCCGCGAACCACTTACGCTAATTATTTATTATTTTCCCTGCTGGCCAGTGTAAAAAACGTAAACCAGTTTCCACGATCGCATTATTATCGCCAGTTCGCTTCGGTTATTAGATGCAAGCTGCAGCGGATGTGCGGCTTCCTTCGAGACTTTTGTCATTTACGGTTTATCTATCCCCCTTTCGCCAGCCCCCCGTCAGCGACGCCCCTGAAGTTTCTACGGCTGCTCCTTCTAAGCACGTCGAAGTGGCTCTCATAAATCAATAAAGAAAGGCCCACCTGGTACAAATAACTTTGAAAAATTTATATCGAACACTCGCCTTGCTTCTTTCTCTTGCAAAAGTTTTTCGGCAGGTGGGTGAGGCGAGGGGGGTGGAAAATCCAGGGGGGGGGGGCAGGAACCCCACGTGAGCTTTAGTTTTCCGAGGAGAAAGAGAGATGCCCAGGCACTTTCCAACCAGATGGCAGCTGCTACTGTTAAGTCTCGGACCTGGCCAATGAGTGGAGTGATTTGTATTGTTGGCCAACCGCCGCTCCTGCACCACCCCTCGAAGCACCACCCTGCACCACCCACACTTTTCCGGGCGGAGATTCGGAGCAATTTTCGTGTATGACATGCCCTGGATATTGAGACAGTGACAGCAAAATGGAGAAAACAAATTAAAAAAGCCAAAAAGTGAAAGAATTTCAAGAGGAAAACATGATCAAAACAGCACAGAGAGCAAGCCATTGTACTCCCAGATGGTCTAAAAAACTGTAAGGAATATTAAAAGAAGAAAAGTAATAATCATAAAAGCTGGATAAACTACAGAATCTTTTATATTTCTCTACAGGCGAAATTCTTTCTTTCAAATAAATTTTAAAAACTATTTAGGAAGGCTAGCTACGTGATTTCTGTTGTTTAGTTTACTAATTGGAATTATGCTAATATATATAAAACAAATATAATTCTCAGCTACAAGATCAGGTTTGGCCGTAAAATTGTTCAAGGCAATGAAGCCAATTTCTTCCATCGATACGCAGACCCATCAACACTCTTTTTAGATTTCTTTTCTCCCCAAAAAAAACCGATATCTTAAAACAAATGAAACCGAATCTTTATCGCCCATAAAAGGCAGGGCCCCAAGAAAGGGGAAAAAACTCCCTGCGAGCGTGTCCAAAATCGGTTTTAATTGGCTTAGCAAACGCAGTATTATCATCTTCAGCTGGAAGTCGGTGATGATTTCGAGATTTCCATCGAGTGGAGTTTCTCCCACAGCCTCCAGTGGATTTTGGATCGCGGTGCTTTGCTTTTCGGATACAACTCTAATTTTGAGTAATTTTCAGGCCCCGCCCCCGGATTCCGAACCCTTCCGTTTTGTATTTTCTTTATTTTTTCTATATTTTTTTTCCTGAACGGAAGCCCGCTAATCTCTTGCCTCCCTTTGCATCTTTTTTGGGTTATTTTTTTATGGATTTCTCCTCTTCTATTTTTCAGTTTCTGTTATAATTTCGTTTAATTTGAGGCGCCAATTTCCGTATAAATGCAATAAAAACAAATAATAGCGACGAACTACAAGAAAACGAAATTAGACAGACGGAAGCAAGCCGAAAAAAAAAACGAAAACAAAAATAAAATAGAAGAAATCCTAAACTCCCAGAGAATATACAGAAATAGTAAAATAGTTACCCAACAACTGGGAAAAATGCGTGAGAAAATTCCAGGGCAGCCGGCACCTGCACGTCGAACTAGAAAAGTGGAAAAGTGGTCTGGGAACGAAAGGTGCGGAAAAGCGGAAAAGTGGAAAGGGAGAGTAGTGTAGTTTAGTACTTAGAGTTGAGATTGCGCTTCATACATACACAGAGTGTAGCTGCAATTTATTAGGCAAATCTCCTCAAACGCAACTCGAGCTGAAAGTGGGGATTGAAACTTGTTGGCTGGAATTAAGTGGTTAACAGAAGGAATTTAGCCCAAGTGATTTCTATAAATCGGAGGAAATAAAGCAATAAATTGGTATTGAAACGAGAGTCTAGTCAGTGCACAAAGCAATTAGTGTGGCCAGAGCAGCAAATAGCTGAATTGTAAGAGTGCGTTTACATATAAAATGTACTAATGTTTAGGATACTTATTCAACATTTAAAATTTATTAATACGTTTTTATGGACTTTGAGGATTGAATACAAATTTTTCGAAAAAATCAATTAAAGTTTTGGATTATATTTTCTCTTTTCTTGCTTTCATTTTTATGCTCTCTTTTTAGTACTTGTGCTTTGTGTTTTTGGCCCGGCACTTTGTGGAATATTTTCGCAAGATTTTTCCACATTTGCCTCGTTTATGGGCGCCCTTTGTCGTAAACTGTGGCATTGCCCCGCGGCTTAAGCCTTTTTCTGCGGTGGCTGCCTGTGTACCGCCCTGCACCACCCTGCACCGCCCAACCTGCTGCTTTGACTAATTTGAATGTAATTCGTTTTCGGGGCTCACGTACGGCTGTCTGCACTTGGAAAACATGAATAAAACCGAATAAAATGCGAATGAAAATATAAATGGGTATGGGTACGGGTACTGGTACTGGAACAAAAAAAAACACGCGCGCCAACAGCGAACAATAAACGAACAATAATAAGTAATAAGACCCTGAGGCAATTGTAGCCCCCCAACCCATCGAAAAATTTGTTCAGCAAAACGCGATAAAAAAACAACCAAAAAACGCAACAAAGCAAAACAAAGCGCATAAAAAGCACAGCAAATAAACAAATAGATACATGTGTGAACAAGAAGAAAAGACAATTTTGATTGGGGCTCCATTAAATTTGTATTGGCGCCTGCTCAAGGCCTCCCCTAAGAAATCCAATCCGGTTTACCCCGGCCTTTGTTGCACCCAAAATCGCAGCTAATTGAAGGACATTTTATCACTGGAGGTGTTTCGCCTCGCCAATCGATATAGGAAGTTTATCTTTAATAGAGATACCACAACAAATACTGAATTTGGGAAATGAAATTATCAAATAATATTATTAATAATAATATAATATTAATATTATTAATAATATTAATATTATTATGTAAGATAACCATAAAATTACAGACAATATGCCCCTCAAGCATATTGTAAAAAAGTTTCAAAAAAATTGAGTTTTAAAAAAGATGATCAATCGATGGTAAAACAATTAATAAATTGTAATACATTAACTCATGTACTTATGTACTTGATAAATTTGTTGTTAATGAGAATTTTTTCTATAAATAAAAAAATTGTATCTGCTCTAAAAAAATATTTTTTAAGCAAGGTTAATTTACTATACCGAAGAATTTGTATATAAAATAATAAAATAAATGATAATGACTGCAACTTTTTGTGGGTACTAACCATTGAAATAACGTATTTATAGAAATATAAATTATAATTATATATATCCCTGACTGTGGTACTTTGATGTACATATATTAACTCGAGTGTTTCTATCTTCCAGCACCATGTTGCAGACGATGCAGCTGCTCCTGCTGGCCACGATTGTGGGGATGGTGAGGAGCTCGCCGTACACGAGCTACCAGAACCAGAGGTTCGCCATGGAGCCGCAGGACCAGACGGCGGTGGTCGGGGCCAGGGTCACATTGCCCTGCCGGGTGATCAACAAACAGGGTACCCTGCAGTGGACCAAGGACGACTTCGGACTGGGCACCTCCCGGGATCTGAGTGGCTTCGAGCGGTACGCGATGGTGGGCAGCGACGAGGAGGGCGACTACTCTTTGGACATTTACCCGGTGATGCTCGACGACGATGCGCGGTACCAGTGCCAAGTGAGTCCGGGTCCCGAGGCCCAGCCGGCCATCAGGTCCACCTTCGCCGGGCTGACGGTGCTGGTGCCGCCCGAGGCACCCAAGATCACCCAGGGCGACGTCATCTATGCCACCGAGGATCGCAAGGTGGAGATCGAGTGCGTTTCGGTGGGCGGAAAGCCGGCTGCTGAGGTGAGTGTGCTTTCAGTATTTCTTAAAAATTTTAAAAGAATGCATTGAAAAAAGCGAAGTACTTCAGAATTCCCTATATAATGTGGCATATGTACTTCTGAGCACTTTTCTAAATGAGTTAAAACTTAAAAAAAAATTCATAAATCACTTATGAAGGTGTCTAAAAGTATGCAGTAAAAAAGAAACGTTGTCTCATCGGTTTTGAAGACCTCCAATATAATGTTGCTTACTTTTGGACACCTTTCTAAGTGATTTTAAAGTACTTGTGATTTATTTTCAATACTATGCATTTTGTTTCACTTTTGATCCCACCCTTTTCTTTTTTATCCCAATAATCGGGGCTTAAGTGTTGAAAATGTATATATTTTTGGACCATTATTTGGCAGCTAATCGAACCATACTCTACGCCTTCTCTTCCGCCCCGCAGATTACCTGGATTGATGGCCTGGGCAATGTGCTAACGGATAACATTGAGTACACGGTGATACCGCTGCCCGATCAGCGGCGCTTTACGGCCAAGTCCGTCCTGCGGCTGACCCCCAAAAAGGAGCACCACAACACGAACTTCACCTGCCAGGCGCAGAATACGGCGGACCGCACCTATCGCTCGGCGAAAATACGTGTCGAGGTGAGTAGTAGTCCTCCGGGTAACAAAACCAGGAGCTGACCCCCCGGTGGTTGTCCTGCTGACAGGTCATTGCAGGTTTTGCATGACAACACTGGAAAAATTTCAGAATATCAAAGGATTTTGGGAAACATTTCTTTGTGTGATTTTGTTCAAAAGTTTAACGGAAGTCACTGGTGTTCCTATATAATTATAAGAATTAAAATGCTTTAGGTTCCGTTTGAAACCTATAATTATTTGGCTGGAATATCAAAGGATCTTATGTAATTTTTGTTAGGAACCTCTCATGATGTCCTATTAATTTATATAAAAGTTGCCAAACCGTGTTTATGTTGAGGGTGTTACTTATTTTTTAAAATGTATAGCTAATATCTTCCAACTGCTTTTTTTTGAGTGTATCCTGCTACCGCTGGCTGAGGTTACCTTATCTATAGTATGAAAGGGGCAAAGCAGAGAGTGTGAGAGCCTGCTATCAGTTTTACGTGATGCGAGGCGCTGCGGAAGTGTAAGTCCCCTTCTCTGCCGACTTTCCCGAGGACAGCTGCACGCCGGGGGATAGTATTTTTTGAATGGGCTTTTGTGCCGGACATGGCACGACACTGACGGGCTAATTCATGCCCGGACATAAAGGCGCCCATCATGGGTTACCCCAAATCCCGTCTACCGAATGCCGAGCACCGAGCATCGAGCACCGAACCCCCAATTTGGCCAAGGAGTGTGAAAGTGAGGAGCCAACAAAGACCTGACCCCAGCCCACTTGTCATTGGCCTGGTTTTAGGGGGAGAGTATCGGGGGAGTCACATGTCCATGGCGCTGACAAATCCCTGACGAAGATGTCGGGCCAAGGAGTGTCGGGACTCCCAGCTGATTGACCTGAATGAGGGCCTTTTTGGAGCCGATGCATGGCTATTCCTTGGTCACCGGGCACATGAGATACCAATTGTGTAGCTGCAATGAAATTTCAAAAATTCCAGCTCAAAAGGATTTCGTCCCTTCAATGGAATCACAAAATTTTTGTTGTCCTCAAGATGTGTTTCAATTTGTACCTAAATTTCGTAACAAAAAATACCAGATAAATATTAATTTAAAATTTAGTATATGAATGGATTTTTTTATTATCCTATTATTATAATCTTTCTTAGAACGATAAATCAAAGAAGTCATTTGTCTTAGAGTGGTAGTTTTTAAAAATTATATTTAGCTTATAAATTTCCAAAGCTTTTGTTAAAACCATAAAATCACAGTCACAATATTAGTAATAAGTTTCAAGGGATAAAGTTTATTTTCCCTCTCAAGACGATAGGAATAATTACAAAATACTGTAAATATTTAGAAGCAAGATAGACCTAAAACCTTACTAAATATCTCCAATATTTTCCCCCCTTCCAGGTGAAATATGCGCCCAAGGTGAAGGTGAACGTGATGGGCTCGCTGCCCGGTGGTGCAGGTGGTGCTGGTGCATCCGCCGGTGGGGCGGGCGGTGGAGTCCACCTGGGCACCGGTTCCCGGATCGTGGAGCACTCGCAGGTGCGACTGGAGTGCCGGGCAGATGCGAATCCCAGCGATGTCCGGTACCGCTGGTTCATCAACGACGAGCCGATCATTGGCGGCCAGAAGACAGAGATGGTAAGTGGCGCTCCTTCTCCTCGGCCTCCGATTTTCCTGCATCTCTCCAGAGATTTTTACTCGGGAAAAACTGGTTCGCATTCCACTTGGCAGGCTGGCGCATAATTAGAGCAACTATTGCGATTAAAATGCTGCCCCTGCTGTTGTATAATGCTGGCAATTATTGGAACCAGTTAGATAGCCACCGGAAAGGCCTAACGTTCCCACAATTAATCGCAACTGGAACTCATGGATCGACCCTCTCTCTCTCCTGTTTTTCCCCTCGTTCCAGGTGATTCGCAATGTGACGCGCAATTTCCACGACGCGATTGTCAAGTGCGAGGTGCAGAATTCCGTGGGCAAAAGTGAGGACAGCGAAACCCTTGATATAAGCTGTAAGTAATCCTAAAGTTATTGAAATCCCCAATTTTATAGTAATTCAATTGCTTACTATCAATATAAATTAACTTCATTAATGGCGTGTACCATTCATAAGGAAATTATTTATTAAATAAATCAACAGTAAAAAAACAGCCGATTATATATTTTATTTTCTGAAACTGAGTTTCACTTCCATAACTCAAACTTTTGCAACTGGCATTTCATTGCCAATAAAGTCAAAAATAAAACTAAAACAAATATTTATAGACCTCACAAAAATATTTTACACCTACAAATGAACATTTGTTAATTTCCATAAGTCAACATCGCGTTGCTTGGGGCATCAAATTATGGGCATATTCAAATTAAAGTTGTTTTTACTGGTTAAAATGGAAAAAAAAACATATAATATGGAAAAAAGGGAAAAGCATTTAAAATATTAGTTTTCCCTAGGCTCAATTTTTTTGATAGTGTGTTTTTGTTATACAAATTATTAAGCAAATATTGTTGAGCAGCACATTTAATGTGTGAATTTTGTTTTACAAATAATGCTTGTACTTTTATGGACTTTTTGTTATTTCATCAAAATATTGCTAGGTTATTTTAATATAATTATTATTTTCTTATGTATTAATATATTTATATCCTTACATATATTTTATTAATTGAGTTTTATAAATATTATAGATAGCTTATTACCTTTTTTTATTCGAGTCTACTTGCTATTTATTTAGATTTATTATAAATATTAAATATTTGGCTGTTCTATTTAATATTTAAATTTAATTACAATAATTACATGTATTACTTAAAATGTATTATAATTTCCCCACTCCAATTGCAGATGCCCCCAGCTTCCGGCAGCGACCGCAATCGATGGAGGCGGACGTGGGCAGCGTGGTGTCCTTGAGCTGCGAGGTGGACAGCAATCCGCAGCCGGAGATCGTGTGGATCCAGCATCCCAGCGACCGGGTGGTGGGCACCAGCACGAATCTCACATTCAGCGTGAGCAACGAGACCGCCGGACGCTACTACTGCAAGGCCAATGTTCCCGGATACGCTGAGATATCGGCGGATGCGTATGTCTATCTGAAGGGTTCGCCCGCGATCGGTTCCCAGAGGACGCAGTACGGATTGGTGGGGGATACGGCCCGGATCGAGTGCTTTGCCAGCAGTGTTCCCCGTGCCCGCCACGTGTCGTGGACCTTCAATGGCCAGGAGATCAGCTCGGAGTCGGGACACGACTATTCGATCCTGGTGGATGCCGTGCCCGGGGGCGTCAAGAGCACCTTGATCATCCGGGACAGCCAGGCCTATCACTATGGAAAGTACAACTGCACAGTGGTCAACGATTATGGCAACGACGTGGCCGAGATTCAGTTGCAGGCCAAGAGTGAGTATCCCTTAGATTGTTGTGTACTTATATCTGGCATTGCTTGGGTTGGAGAACTTGAATAATATGAATAGGACTTGTTTTAGATTTTGTTTCTAAAATTCGGGTATTAATATATATATTAGGATAATATTTTTTTTAATAGATGGATGCAAAAAATATCTGTCGAGGATTTTATATAATTTATAACAACATATTTATGGTGTAAAAATATTATTAATATTGTTTATTATTGATATTTTTCTCACATATACTTTGAATTACTATGGATTTGGGCTTTTGGGGTATTTATTTAAATTAAAGGGATAATTTCCAATTTAATATTTTAAGTGTATCACTACAATTTCAACACACTTCCGACAGATAGTAAAATTTACGAATACTTCATATCATACTTCATTTAACATGAAGTTTAGGAGATAACCTTTAGTATACTAATATACCATTATAGCTTATTGCTTTATATCACCAATTTTAACCCACCATCCCCCGTTTCCCTTCTTTTTCTTCGCAGAGAGCGTCTCTCTGCTGATGACGATTGTGGGCGGCATTTCGGTGGTGGCCTTCTTGCTGGTCCTGACCATCCTGGTGGTGGTCTACATCAAGTGCAAGAAGCGCACCAAGCTGCCACCGGCCGATGTGATTAGCGAGCACCAGATCACCAAGAACGGCGGCGTGAGCTGCAAACTGGAGGCCGGCGACCGCACCTCGAACTACAGTGACCTCAAGGTGGACATCTCGGGCGGCTATGTGCCCTACGGCGACTACAGTACGCACTACAGTCCGCCGCCGCAGTATCTGACCACTTGCTCGACCAAGTCCAATGGCAGCTCGACCATTCTGCAGAACAACCACCAGAACCAGATGCAGCTGCAGCAGCAGCAGCAGCAGAGCCACCAGGGCCACCACCACCACCACCAGACCTCCAACCCCATGACCGCCACGACGACCCTGCCGATGACCTTCCTGACCAACAGCAGCGGCGGCAGCCTGACCGGCAGCATCATCGGCTCCCGGGAGATCCGGCAGGACAACGGGCTGCCCAGCCTGCAGTCGACCACCGCCTCGGTGGTCAGCTCGTCGCCGAACGGCAGCTGCAGCAACCAGAGCACCGCCGCAGCCACCACCACCACCACCCACGTGGTGGTGCCCAGCTCGATGGCCTTGAGCGTGGATCCCCGCTACAGCGCCATCTATGGGAATCCCTATCTGCGGTCCTCCAACTCCTCGCTGATGCCACCACCCACCGCCGTTTAGGGTGGACCAGTGCGGGCGCCGCCCCACCACCGCCAACCGCCAACGACGACGACCCCACCCACTGAGCCACGCCAAGACTGATCTCACAAGGAACCGGGGCCGCTTTAGGGGGGTATCACTGTTGGTGGCGCGTTTTTTCAGCTACCAAAAATTCGAATTGCTTAGGTTTAGGCTTTTAGCTCACACACATCTGATTATATAGCCGTAATCGTAGCATCATCATTTCTTTAGTCCTTAGGTCTAGGGTACTCTTTTTTTTTTGTATTTGTCGTTTTTGTGTTCTTAGCCTAAGGGTCATGTAGTAGGCTAATCCCCAGTTCGATCTAGAGAGAGACTAAGCTTCAAAGAATGAGTGTTAGGCATTTACAGAAGAAAAAAACAAAATACTTAAATGATTAGAGAGTTTTACTGCTTGTTGAGAGAACGCCTTAATGTAATGGTTAACTGATTGGTGATTTAACCTCCAGTTACAAAAATGGATTTTCCGGGGGCTGTTTGTGGGAAGTGAGAACCGTTTTAAACTTGTTCTCGGCTTTCATTTCAATATTATTTGCGATACATACAATTCTTTTTCTGTTTTATTCAATCTGATTTCAACTCTCAAATTACCAGTCCTTAAACTAATTCACCTATATGCATTTTAAAAATATCTATCCATCTATATTTTATTTTCTTTTTTATTTAACTGTAAGCTCTTTTAAAATCTTTTCTTTTCCCAAAACAACTGCCCCTGAAAACGCCGCAAAAAATATAAAAAACAAATTCAATTATGTATACACAGATATAGTATATGCTAAATGTTAATGAATCTATATACGAGCATAAAGACATTCGGTTGAATGGATAGCGAGTAAGCAAACGAAATGCCAAAGTACCTGATAGTATTTAAGTCGGGGGTGGGTTGCCCTTCAGATCGGTAATACCCAGCCCCCATCAACTTCTTCTGAATTATGTAGCATTATCTTTTCTCGCCCGGAACTCTAAGCTAGAACTTAGATTTCGATAGTGCGCTATATGGTTAAATAAATATAGAAGCTAGATCTTGACAGTCGCCTTAACTTATGACAAGCCCATACATCTCAAATCGCCCATGAAAAAATACAAAAGAAGAAAAAGAAAAACAAAAAAAAAAACAAAGAGCGTAAACGTATTCAATTCGTCAGTTCAATTGTGCTAAGTGTACTTCTAAGTGTATAACGGTCTAATTATCCTAGTTGTAGCCTAACTAAAGATACACACGCATATTTCAAATATAGACCTAGCCCTAGATATATATGTATACATGCATTTTTTTTCATAGCCCTAAGCATTATATTTTGATAAGCGAACGTATTTCATCTAAGGAATCCCAGAAAACTAAATATTACTCCCTCTTTTTGCTATATTTATTAGCTGTGGGTATTTTATTAGTGTCGCCAATTAAGCGCGAAACGAACAAATGTTTTTTTGTTTACAAAATGCAAATGATAAAAGCAAATAAGCAGCATAAAACACACACAAAGTTAAACACGAAAAACAAAAAACTGAATAAAAATTTATTGAAAACCAAAACATAAAAAAGAGCATTGCAAACGGAGGACATCAAAGACGAAAGTCAAATAAACGGGTTGGAGTGAGGGGGTGGCAAAAAACATTTTTAATTTGCCCAGGTCGAAAGGACCAACTGTCAGCTAGCTGCAAAAAGCCAAAAATCAAACAAACAAAAGTAAAATGAAAATGTTCCACCACTGGCACCACAGCACCACTGCACCACCACCGCCACCGCCAGTCATGTGTGTTAATTTATGGCAAGTCGCCTCGGAGTAGTCAGCGTTACGATACTGCACTGCTAGAAATCGGATTCGTCCAAGGAAAGGTTTTCTCTTCAGCGAAATTGACTTTGTAAATGCTATGCATATGTATATATTGTATTTAAAATCCAGAAAAGGAAAGTAATTGCAATGGCATACATAAATCCCTTGACAATTTCCACAGCGAAAAGCAAGTTGGGAATTTTAGGCAAGCAAAAACGAAAAAAATGGTATAAGAGTTTAGTTCAAGCTTCATAAAAAAAAAAATTACTGCCAGCCGATAAAATTGATATTTGAGGTATATTTTCAATATTGACTTCAAAACCCATTTTGAGCAACTTTGAAAAATTGTTATCAATATTTATAAACCACCTGAACCGGTATAAAATTAAGAAACATCCTTTAGAACCGACAACGTATTTACAAATCCGCAAATCTAATTGGAGTAAAATTTTTGAAAATGAAAACGAATTCGATGTATTTTAAAATGTGAATGGTATTTATTTCAATGCTTTCTGGAACTTTTCAGACAGAATAACTTTGGTAAGTTTTAAGCAACTTTTTTTTTATTTCACAAAATATTTCTGTTTCCTTGTTTTTTGTTCAGTGCAGTTGACCAGAGTTGTGAAGTTGACAGAGCAAACAAACGGCTCGCTAAGCTCGACTAAAAATGCTTAATGAGAGTGCGTAAGGGTGGCCCAACCGCCCACCAATCCACCCGCTGGCCCCTGACCCCTTTCACTACCCCTTCCCCGCCCCATAACCGTTCATTCGGCCCCCTTTCAGGACCCTTTTTCGCCGCCCCTTGAGGCAAGTGTTGGCCGCAAGAAATTCTGCGGCTGTGGGCAACAAAGTCGCGCACGACGCCCATTAAACTAAATTAGTTGCCCTTTGTCACCGAACGACCCTCGCTGTCACACGTGGCTCGCTGGGGGCGGTGGTGGGGTGGATTGGGTGGCTTGGTGGCTTCGGGGGGTGGGTGGCTCGGTGGGGGGTCGGGGGTGGCTCGAACATACGTGCACTTAGCCAGAAGGAAGTTGCAATTGCGGTTGGCTGTGTTAATTAGCGTTTTTTTTTCATTGGCAAAGCGGAGAGGAAACTCTCGAAACGTGAAACTAACGTGAGTCGGGAAATGTCAAGAGACTGGTGAAAGTAAAGCCAGAGCAACTGACATTAGTGGCAATTCTTTAGGGCACCCCTTGTGGAAATCTACCCCCTGTTTTCTATTTTGTTAAATACCTTTTCTTCATTGTTCAAGACTAATCATACTTACATTTTGAAATTAATAAAAATATGTTTAAGAAAGTTGTCTTGAACAAACCGAAGACAAAAGTATTTTTCTGTTGCAGGTAGTATATAAGTCGGAAAGAGCCCATTCGAACACAACAAATGGCTTCAATCCGTTGTAGGTAGTTTTCAAATTTTTCGAAATTGAAAACACTTGATATTTTACTTTTCATAATAACTAAATGCCTAAAATTATTAAGTGGGTAAGAAGATTTACAATATACTTACTTAACGGATTTTTAAATAAATATTGCTTTCTGGTGGTCTTAAAATATTACAGAGTTGCCATGGCTTTTTAAGGTAATAGGGTGACAACTCTGGTTTTCAGCAGATAGGTTTTATGGAACGACAATTGCTAACGCAGCAACCCGATATATTTGTTGAAAAAGTTGTCGTCTGACAATCCAGTTCGACATTTGGTATTAATAAAAGGGAGTTGACGCTGACTTGTCCTGATTAAATATTTTCATCTCCTACAATGGCACAAGGGCCGAAAAAGGAATTCGAAGACTCATCTGAAGAGGAAAACGAGAACTTCAAGAATCTCCTTTTCAGCGATGAAATGATGGAGTTTATTAATGCGATGGAATCAGAGGAGGAAGAAGAACCCTCCACAAGCCGCAAGCGCAAGAAGAAGCGCCGAGGGAAGTCCTCTTCGGAGGACGCAGAGCAGGAGGATGGTCCCTCTACAAGCCGCAAGCGCAAGAAGAAGCGCCGCAAGAAGTCCAAGTCTCGTGACAGGTAGGACGGAACAGATTTTTTTATTCAAGGCTGACCAGCTAGACAGCTTTACGTACTTATAACATGGGTTTTCTTCAATTCAGGGCCCGAATGCCCGTAGAAGATCCAGAGATAGATGAACCATTTCGTAATGACACCTCCTCTGAAGGCCTTTCGCCCTGGTAAGCCATCTTGAGTAAATTTGGCAAATAATCCAAATTTCATTATTTAATTTTATTAAAACCATTTCAGTGCCCCGGTCTTAGAACCGTCGGCCAATATCCAGGTTGTGGATTTCAATGGTGTGGTGGAGCCGTCGGAAGCGGAGGGTCCTGGGAGTTCTATGGCTAGTCAGGAGAAGTCAGAATCTCCACCCTCCAAAGCAATGGAATGCGTGATGTCCGAGGCATCTTCCTCGAAAGTAGGTGAAGATCCTACCAACTCTATGGATGATGGTCCCTCTACAAGCCGCAGGCGCAAGAAGAAGCACAAGAAGAAGTCCAAGTCTCGTGACAGGTAGGACGGAAAGAGATTTTTTTATTCAAGGCTGACCAGCTAGACAGCTTTACGTACTTATAACATGGGTTTTCTTCAATTCAGGGCCCGAATGCCCGTAGAAGATCCAGAGATAGATGAACCATTTCGTATTGACACCTCCTCTGAAGGCCTTTCGCCCTGGTAAGCCATCTTGAGTAAATTTGGCAAATAATCCAAATTTCATTATTTAATTTTATTAAAACCATTTCAGTGCCCCGGTCTTAGAACCGTCGGCCAATATCCAGGTTGTGGATTTCAATGGTGTGGTGGAGCCGTCGGAAGCGGAGGGTCCTGGGAGTTCTATGGGTAGTCAGGAGAAGTCAGAATCTCCACCCTCCAAAGCAATGGAATGCGTGATGTCCGAGGCATCTTCCTCGAAAGTAGGTGAAGATCCTACAAGCCCTACTTATCTACCACGTGGACAAGATCCAGAAGATCCAGAGATAGATGAACCATTTCGTAATGACACCTCCTCTGGAGGCCTTTCGCCCTGGTAAGCCATCTTGAGTAAATTTGGCAAATAATCCAAATTTCATTATTTAATTTTATTAAAACCATTTCAGTGCCCCGGTCTTAGAACCGTCGGCCAATATCCAGGTTGTGGATTTCAATGGTGTGGTGGAGCCGTCGGAAGCGGAGGGTCCTGGGAGTTCTATGGCTAGTCAGGAGAAGTCAGAATCTCCACCCTCCAAAGAAATGGAATGCGTGATGTCCGAGGCATCTTCCTCGAAAGTAGGTGAAGCTCTTACCAACTCTTCTTCTGGACAAGGAAATGACCAGAGTGTCATCTAGACTCTATCAGATGGGAATGATGATGCTTTCTGCCGGATATCGGAAGCCCCTGATGAACGAGAAATCTAAGAAAAGAAGACCCAAGGACTCACATAAAAACAACTGTTCGATGTTTACGCAGTTAAATAAATAGATCATTTTCACAGTTCTGACTAGAGCCCTTTGTGATATGAGAATATGAATGAAAATGAATGTTTTTATGGAATTTTAGTCAAAACTACTATTTTGCTTTGCGGTATGTGAATCGTCGTTTAGTTAAATTAAGGCGTACATCAAAAAGACTGACTGTTTTGAGCCAACGATTCACATGGCCTAAAGAAAAATTAATTTTTTCCCAAATTTCGCACTTTTATAAAGGGGCTACATCACGTTTTCATTCGCCGCCAACCCGTTGACAATTGGCCAAGGTCTGTAGCACCTCCTTTAGGAACTCCAATTTCCATTGTCCGTGAAGTCGTGCGGAGTTTTGCCGGCAACATCCAACATCCTTTCGGGTCTTTCGGTTCCCTCGGCTCCTTTTGGATGCCTTTTTTTTGTTGACGGGGAGGACAAAAAACGGACACGAGGCGCCCGAAGAGTTACGATTTCATTAACATGAGATATGGCAAGTGCCAAAGCGCTGGTCGCTCCGAAGTCGATGGTCTTTTTTGGGCGTGGGGTTGTGGAATGTGAGCTGTGGGCTGTGGGATATGGGTTATGGGTTATGGGGATTCGGGGCTCTGGTTCGGGTTTTTTGGGGTCGTTCCGGGGGTCGTGTTGGGCTGGTTTATGGCTCAAGTGTTGGCTTGTCGTCGCCGCTTGTGTCGCACTGCGTTGTTAATTGCTACAAAGAGAGTGGTCGAAGGAGCGACAGGGACAGGTGGTTGAATGCACTCGGAAAAATCATTTGAGTAATGGAAATTACAGATCAAAAAGATCATATTTTTTATGTACAAATATAAGTAATGCAATCACTTAGTAAATAAATATTACATTTATAGTAGCAATAACAAGAATTATCTTATAGTCCAATTAGACACTACTTCAGGTATTTTTATATTCTTATATATTTATATCCATATATTTTTGGTAAGGCTTACTCTAAAGTTTAAGCAATGGAAACAGCATTAGATATTATAAAAGTTATAATTAAACAATTATAAAAATTGTAATATAATAATATAAGGAAAAATTTAAGAATCTAAATTTCATACAATTTTAATTTTTAAAAGCTTGTTATAAAATATTAAGAAAATACACTAAACAATTCAATCATTTTCATAACGAACAATATATAGTTATATGTATATATTATAGTTTTCCCTGAAGAGGGATCGTTTTCCTTACTTTTCATGCGCATCTGTTAACTGTGATAAATATAAGTAAATTTTTTGAGTGCATAAGAAGAGCGTCAGCCCAGGGTCGCTTCATATGATTAGCAAATGTTTTGTTTTTCACTATGCACTAAAAACCAAAGGAAATGGGAAACGCACCAGCTAGCAGCTGGTGGTTGGGTGGTTGGGTGGTTGGGTGGTTCGGTGGGTGGCGGGTGGCCTTTCCGCCCATAGACCCTAACCCCGGAATGGCTGGCAAGTTTTGTGTGCCCCTTTGTGCGGTGGTGTCGGTGGTTGGAGGTTGCTTAATGTCGGGTGGCCACTGTAATTGCTGCTCTATGTGTGAGTGTGTGGGTGCTTTTGTGTCTCTGTGTGCGTGGCCAGTATGGGAGAGTTGAATTTCTTGAATTAATAAAATGTCTTCATTATTTAAATTGCACGCACGACCACAGAGGCGGAAAACCCACCCTTTGCACCACCCAACCACCCAGCCACTCAGCCATATGTGTGAGTGTGTGTGGTTCGCTTGACATGCATATATCTCCCCGTGCGACTGTGTGTGTGTTGTGTGTGTGAGTATGTGAGCGACGTAGTTAATTAGCAGCTGGGGAATTGTGAAATATATTAATATTGTACATTTCGGTGGGTCCAAATACCAAATACCCACCCAAAGGCCCCGTCGATAAACCACAACAAGCCGTGTCGCAAATTCCGTTTCCCACTTCGATGGTCCTTTGTGGTCAATCGAAATGGGAACGGGATATCGTGGTGGTTTCGCCAAGTGGAGCATAGATTTCTGGTTCCGAACTGCTGATCGAAACTGTATACACATGGAGATAGGGATAATCAATCAAATAAATGGCTACCACAAGAAATTTCATTAAAGTGGCTTTGGGAATTTTTTCTGGCATACCTTTAGGCATTGTCAAAGAAATTAAATTCTGATTATGGTGTGCTGTTTTAAAATATAGGAACCTTTTGGAAAATTAACTTAAAGAATTTATTTTAAAGGTGTACCATATGTATATTTTCTTATACTACAGAACCTTTTTAAATTGCAACTAACTTAATTTATTTCAAGCCTCTACTAAATGTAAATTTATTTGATAACATAAAACAATGTCAAATATTTTAAACGATAGTATCGTTGGGCTAAAAAGCTCTGCTATGCAATACAAAGATCACCCATAGATGGCGTAGTTATATTTCGGAGACAACAGATACAGGTATAGGGTCAAAGTTCTGATTGGCAAACATGTTTATAGATTTTATTTAATAATTCGGCTTAAGTTTCTGTTACTTGGAAACCATATACTATGTAATAAGGTATTCCTTTCGGCAAAAGTATGGAAAATAAAAACACCTGTTATAATTGCTACATATATTTAGAATCAAAAAAAATTTCACCGGATGGCTGGACAAGTAAATGCAATTTTCTGGGCCCCACCCCTATAATATATACAATCCATCTTTCATAACTCGGAACTCCAGCTGTATTTTGAATTGATTTTACCTGTATTTATATGGGTAAGGTTTCAGGGAACTTCGAGCTATAAAAGTGGTGTTGTATGTATTGTTTTCCATTTTCCCCAATCACTTGAGACCCCCGGTGACCTCGATGGCGGCCCCATTGACGTAGGACGACTGGGGAGAGGCCAGAAAGGCGATGACCTCGGCGATCTCCTCCGGCTGGCCCAATCTCCCCAGTGGACAGCGCTTCACCACCTCCTGTTTCACGGAATCCGGAACCACCGCCACCATGGGCGTGTCTATGTAGCCCGGCAGGATGCAGTTCACCCGGATGCCGAATTTTCCGAACTCCTTGGAGGCCACCTCTGTGAAGGAGATCACGCCTGCCTTGGTGGCCGCATAGTTGGCCTGGCCCACATTGTTCATCTTGGCCACGATGCTCGAGAGGTTCACAATGCTGCCGTTCTGCAGTTTCTGCTCGATCATGGCCTTGGCGAAGGCCTGGGTCACCAGGAAGGTGCCCTTCAGATTGACCCCGTACACGTCATCGTAGTCCTTCTCGGGCATCTTGAGGAGATAGCCATCGCGAGTGATACCGGCGGAGTTGACCACAATGGTGGGGGCCTGCTGGAATTTCTTGAGGGCCTCGGCCACCGAGGATTGGACACTCTGGGCGGAGGAGACATCGACCTCCAGGGCGACGGAACGATCCGATCCCAGTTCCTGGACGGTTTCCTGGGCCGCCTGGAGATTGCGGTCCGCGGCGATCACTTTGGCTCCATCTCTGGCCAAAATGCGGCAGGTGGCTCGTCCGATTCCCGAACCGGCACCTCAATTATAAACATGGATTCGAGTTACAATTATTAGAGTTCCCCTGGAATGGGGCCCACACCCACCTGTTACCAAGGCCACTTTTCCAGCTAGTACTCCCGCCGACATTCTGCCTCCAATGCTGATCCACAAATAACTCCGTAATCAGAAGTTTTCACTTGTTTTCCCTCTGATCGTCGTGTGACAACTATAAAGTCATTGAGAATTATCGCCGGTAAACAGCTGTTCAAAAGCTGATGGGCTACAAGTTAAACATTAGTGGTGAAAAGCTTAACCTAATGATCGTTGGCAGAGCTTTTCGGTGGAACCAACACAATATCTTTGATAAAAAAAACTTTCGACAAGTCCAAAGATCATAAAAAAGCTATACAACAAGATTCAATTTATTTTTACATCTCTAAAACATAGTTTTAGGCTTACATATCTGTCAAAAGAAGGTATATTTGACAATACTTAAGATCCATCAAATTCAATTAAGGATGGAAATGGAAAATAAAAAGAAAACTTTTATATTATACGTAAGAGAGGTAAATAATATTTGTTTAAATAAAATATTCTAAGTAAAGATCATCAAGATACATTTTACTTTATAGCTTTGATCTTTAAGAAAGCTTCGGCAGATGAATTCTGAAGACTTGCGAGTCTATTGATCTAAAATAATGCCCAAAAGAGTGCCACGAAAATAACTTTATATTCAAGATGCGTGTATATTCCTCTCATTTATTTCATTCCAATGGTATTAGGTAGTACTCCTCCGGCTGTGGCATTATATTGGTGCTCCTGAGATCGCTATAACCAATACTCCTGGCCAATCCGAACTGCCTGAGGAACTTCTTCAGATATCTCTTGGGTATCCTCACCAGTTGTCGTCGGATGATGCGCTGCACTCGGTTCCACGGACGACTTCCACCGCGGTGATCGTTCTCGGGGTCCTCCAAATCCTGATCCTTATCCTGATCCTCCTCATCCTCCGCCAGATCCGCATCATCCCCATCCTCCTTCGTTGTCTGCAATTTGGCCAACTGCTGGAGGAGTTGTTGCAGCTGCTTTTCGCTCAGCCCACTGAGATCGATGGGATCATTTTGGGATCGCAATTGGAGCCTCGATCCACAGCTCTTGGCCGAGATCCCCGGAATCGAAGAGGCCCAGCAGATCGAAGCCGTGATCAGTACGATCAGAAATCGCTGTCCAGCCATGTTTGACCATTGCCCCGGGCCAAACTGCCGCTTAAATACCCAAAAATGTGCCCCATCATTCGTCACGATCAGATCTCTTTGGTGATCTGTGCCCAGAAATGTGGGTCAAGTACGCACATTTCACTACATTTTTCCACTGAATCTATGCCCATAAAGGAGATTGGCCAAAGAATAAGAAGAAACAATTATATTTGCCTTTATTTTTTGCTTCTGGAGATCAACGATCGCTGATCTTCGGCTGGGTACTTGATCGCTGTAACCCCAGATCTTGTAGATCATGTGCGCAAATGTGGGTTAAATTGTGGCTTAAAATAACTTGTTGTTACCTATCAGGGATCGTAGGCCTCGACGGACTGGCAATTAATTCGGAGAACTTTTTTTTTGATAATAACATAATATTCTCTTTGACAAATTAAGTTCGTAAGTTAAAAAATACGTACACTCTAAAATGACTGTATTTTATGAGCATTTCCCAAATTTGAAATGTTTTATTGGGTTTAGAAATTTCTTTATTATTGTTTTATTATTCGTAATTTATTCTACAATTTTCTTGGATTTTTTGATGATGTGGTTATGTATAAATGAGTTTGAATTTATTTGCTTGTTAAAGTCCAGGTCCTTTAATTTATTTTTTTCACATTTTCAAACCACTAGTATTTTTGTAATTGAAAATATCAGGAGATTGTTTTGTATTTAACTGGGTTTACATATTCAAAGAACGATTTAAGTTTCTTCAATTATTTTTAAATTATAATATTATTGTTAAGGACCTTGGAAAATATTTATTTATTGTGCTCATTTATATTTGATTAATTTATTTGAATATTAATACAAATAAATATGTGATTTATTATTTATTGACTAATTTCAACTTTGAATTTTTAAGCTTTTATGTGTGTAAATCCCTTTTGAATCACCAGAGACTAAGAAGAGATAAATAAACAGATCGTATACTTCTGAAAAGGGCTTTATTTAGGTATATCCTGTCGCAGGAAGTGCGGCAGTCGCAAGTTAGGCTACAATAAATTAGAAAAAAAAAATGCTCTTGCTAGGAGGGCCGGATACTGCGGTCAAGATCTAGATCCCGATCCCTGATCCCCCTCTTCGAGTCCTGAAATCCTGATCCTTAGACGGCGGTGAGGCGGGTGCGGCGATTCTTGTTGCGATTGCGACGGTTCTTCTTGTTGCCGTTGCGCCTCCGGTTGTTCTTGCGGTTGACCTTCTTGGCCGGCACCCGCTTGCGGACCACGCGGCGCTTGCCACCAGGACGACGGCCGGTGTTGAGCATCACCTTCTGGCCGTTCTTGAAGTAGCGGCGGTACCTGGGCGGAATGCGGACGCTGATCACCTGGCCGCGGCGGGCGCCCTTGCGCCTCAGGCTGATGGTGTTGCTGCCCTGGGTGGCCTTGGCCCCCTCGCCGGAGGCTCCGCCGGTGCCCTGCAGCTCGTGCCCGGTGGTGACCACCTCGTACTCCTGGGCGCCGGCAGCCAAAGCGGCCTGCAGTGCCTGTTCGTCCATCAGGTCGGCGGGATACGCCTGGGCGGGCATCTGGGCCGCCTGCTCGAGCTCCTGCTCCTGCTCCTGCTCCAGCTCCTGGTCCTTCTCCGGCTCCTGCTCCTGGTCGTCATCCTGGCTGCCATAGCGGGCTCCCTTGATCACCGTTCGGCGCGCCGTCGTCGTCGCCGTCGGCGATGTTGCGGTCGTGGGTGTGGTGGGTGAGGTTGTGATGGTGCCTGTGGCCGAGGGAATGGTGCCCGTCGAGGTCACAGTCACCGTGGGCGAGGTCCCGGGACTCGTGGTCGTGCCCGATCCCGTCCCGGCGCCCGTGATGATGATCGGGATCACCGGCTGGTTGTTGCTGCTGAAGAGGTTCTTGAAGGTGAGGAACTTCTTCAGGAACAGCCGGCCGCTGGAGGGATCCTTGGCGGCGGTGGCGGAGGATCCTGAAGCCACACCGGCAACACCGGCCACTCCTGCCACTCCTGCCACTCCTCCGACCTTGGCATCCTGCTCCACCAGGCGCGACTTCTGCGACATGTTCTTCTTCTCGGGTGCCGCCTGTGCGAACAGCAGGCAGCAGGCCAATAGGATCACAATGGCGTTCAACTTCATCTTGGTTCTGCTAAGATGCTTCTTGCGATTTGGCTTCCTTGGAAACTACTCTGGCTGGGGAGAGAACTTTTCGGGGTGGACCAAAATCACTTGGATGGTTGCGTTGCTCGCCGTTGGCTGGACAATCAGGCTCTGATACTCTATCGGCCGGCAATGAGGGTTTTTATAGTCCCAGCATAATCCAATGGACGCTGTGGAATGCAAATGACCGTAAGTGCCAAACGGTAAAGCTGTGTACACAATTGAAATTCAATTGATCTGTGCTGTGGTGGCTCAAATCGGCAAATCGCTGCCAGCTATATTGTATATTCTCCAAATTCACCGCCGTCATCATTCTGCCGGTCATCCCATGGGCTTTTTGGTCAAGCGGAACGCTTGGGTTTTGGTCTTCTGGTTTTCGGTTTTGGATTTTGGGTTTTGGGTTTTTAGATTTTCGGATTCTCTGGTTTCTGCAGCGCCTTGGGCTTTCGCTGGAGTGGGCTGAAAAAAAGTGAAAATCCATTGAAATTGATTTCTAATTGAAGCTGCCGGGTCGAAGGTGGTTCACAGCCTGCGAAAGTGACCCACAAAGTGCCAAAACTTGTGCCTCGCGACTTTGAAGGTTTTTAAAAAGGTACCTGTATATTGTAACAAAAATATTAATTATGAAACAATATTTATAAATATTCGTTCAAATATAATTTGATTATATGATGAACATACATATTGAAATTCATTCTAGTTTTGAAGTTTAGAACATGGAAAGGTAGGTCAAAGACAATTAATTTCGTATTGGTGCCAAATATCTAAGAATTTATATGGCACGTTATCAATTTTCAGTCTTTTAAACAAGAACATCGGCACTCCGTTAAAAGAATTGACATTAAGAAATTGACAACCTATGTTGGCTTTAATTCTTCAACAAGTTAATATGTTATTGGCGACATACTTTAGCGAATATTAAACATCATATTGAAGCGTTTTAAATTGAGCGAATAACATGAACCTACTTTCGTTGGTCAGAACTGAAATTCAAATTTCAGGCGCAGTTCTGTTAACGGCCTAACAATGCAAAGCCACTATAAATAAAACTTAATCTTTTTTACCATGGACTTCGTCCAAATATGTCTTGTTTGGCAACTTTAAAAGTGTACATGTCTCCGTTTTTTGTCGGATTTTTTCAAGTTTTTTCAATATAAACATAGTAATTACCTTCTACTGGATAACATATACACATACTATATTGGATAACATAAAGAAAGAAACAAATTTGAATTTTAAATGCAAAAGAAAAAAATTTGTCTTCTATAAAACAAAATCATTGAATAACAATTTCAATGGATGAAAAACCCTCAAGAAAGCGAGCCAGGGATCTCAAAACTAAGCGATGGTCTGAGAGCGAAGTTAATAAAGTCCTAGATTATATGTTGGAGCAATACAAAAATTTAAAAGATATCTTTCTTTTGAACGTCAATTTCCTGCAACGATGTTTTGAAATAGAGGGCGTTCACAATTCTCGTCTGGCAAACTTACAAAGTTTACACTTTTGCAACGCAATTGAAAAATTATATACAAATTCATGCAATTTGTGGATTTATTGAGCCGTTGTTTAATTTCCAATCCATTGGAGTTTAAGCCTGGAAATCTTTAATTTTTCACCCCCACATAAAAAATGCGAAAATTGGTAAAAAAAATAAATGTTCCTTAATGTGATGGCGATCGTTAACATAGGTAGCAGGCTGCTCAAACAGATTTGGCCAAACTACGATCGAAAAACGGGAAAGAAAAATGGTATTTTTGACTAAAAACTGAATCTCGTATCTTTGACAAAATCTGAATCCCATTTTTTTGCCATAAAAAATCTGTTTTTTTGATGCTATAAAGAAAATAAACGTCAGAACGAGGAATGTCATACATCGTTGAGCTCGTTGTTAAATTTCCAATCCAATGGCGTTCAAGCCTGGAAAATTTTACTTATTCACATTTTTCACAAAAAAAACATGATGCCGATGCCCCATAAAAAGTGCGAAAATTGGTCAAAAAATAAATGTTCCCTAATGTGGTGGCGATCGTTAGCATAGTTAGCAAGCTGCTCAAAACAGTCGTTCTTTTAGTTGTACGCCTTGATTTGGCCAAACTACGATCGAAAAACGGGAAAGAAAAATGGTATTTTTAACTAAAAACTGATTCTTGTACTTTTGACAAAATCTGAATCCCATTTATTTGCCTTAGAAAATACGTTTTTTGAATGCTTTAAAGCTCGTTGCTTAATTTGCAATCCATGGGCGTGCAAACCTGAAAATTCTTTTTTTCTCATATTTCAGGAAGTTAAGGAAATATTAAATAAGATAAAGTAAATATAAAAAGTTAAATTGAAAGCCCTTGAGGATTTATCGATCGAAAATTGTTAAAACCCATTTTAGTGCCCCGGTTTCAGAACCATGGCCAGACAAGTTTTGTCTTGAGGGGGAGTGGAATTGAATTTTGGCATCCAGGGGAATTCAGAACCGATTCGCAAGAAATCCGACGTGGAGCTCATGCCTCCACCAAAATCATGTTTTGTACTCAAGGCCCGACGGGAAGTTAATGCTGTGGAGTCGCACAATGAAATGATCACCAAAAATGAAGACTACGAAGAGTTAGTTGGTGCAACGCAACTGAAAAATCCTACGCCAGTTCGTTTGGGATCAATCCCTCCAAGGCCCCAGGATGAAGCAGCGACTCCATGGGTGGCTTCGGCATTGTAACAAGCCACCCCAAAAACATCCTTGCGACGATCCCATTGGAATCGAACACTTTTCGGATTTCTACCATAATCCTTGGAGAGCCGCTGAAAACCATTCATCAAGTTGTCAAACCAGGCAGAAGATGAGTGGAGGCCAGTCAAGGGATTGCTTTAAAGAATCGTTACTGAAATGATAAGTGTGCCCGTATAAGCGAAAAGCTTATCAGCTTGCAGGAGTCTGGCAACCCTGATTCTGGCAAACCCCAATCGTGTGCGTTCATACTAAGTGTCTGTCAAAAGTCGGTCAAGATATTGAATGCCAAATTTATTTTCTCAACTGGAAATTGGATTTCACTGAAAGTAAGCGCTTATAAACTTGAATTAACCCTAATTAACCTATTTGGGGTCTTGGATCAAGGTGTTAAGTGGTTTTCAGCAGCGGCAAGGAGCACCGAGACGACGTATTACAAAAATTTCATCCAGCAGAAACTTTGCACACTTGAACGACATGGCCGATATGCCCGACCTCGAGAGCCACGAGTCCATCGACGAACAGGAGGAAATCGAAGCAACCATGAACGCGGCGGTTCCAAAAATACCCATAGCCACCGGGTCCCTGAAGCCCGGACCTGCAGCTCCCGAGACGGCGGCTACCTCCGGCAAGGGTGAGAAGCCGGAGATCAAGGCGGAACCGCCTTCCAACTCCTATGTGAAGGGCCTCGAGAAGGACTCGAAGGACGGGGAATCCCCCAAGAAACCCGACTCTGATAAGCAGGTCAGTGTTACGCCTGAGCTGAAGGAACAACCGCAAGCTCTTCGCCAATCCGGGGATCAGAATAACACTCGTCAGCTGGGCAAAGACATGGGCCTGGAGGAACATGCTCCTCCGGAAGCTCTTCGTCAATCCGGGGATCAGAATAACACCCGTCAGCTGGGCGGAGACATGGGCTTGGAGGAACAAGCCCCACCGCAAGCTCTTCCCCAGTCCGGGGATCAGAATAACGCCCGTCAGCTGGGCGAAGACATGGGCCTGGAGGAACAAGCTACTCCGGAAGCTCTTCCCCAATCCGAGGATCAGAACAACACCCGTCAGCTGGGCGAAGACTTGGGCCTGGAGGAACAAGCTCCTCCCGAAGCTCTTCGCCAATCCGAGGAGGAACAAAAACAATCTGAGGGAAATTCCTTGCCAAAGCGCAAATATCAGGATACGGACAACGATTCGCTCGCTACACCGGCCAAGAAACCAAAGCTAATGGATCCATAAGACAAGGACCAGGAGATAGTCATCGCCAAACTCCTGCTCGCCTTGACAAAGATGTGGATCCTTCTCAAACTTAAACTATGCCTATAAGTCATCTCTACGCCACGCCAGTACTCCCCTTACCTGACAAATCACCACAATTATTACACTTTAAATAAAAAAACGGACAGTTCTTTGTCTTGAAAATGAATAAACATACAAACTTAAAGTCCTACCTATTTATTTTAATCTATTTCCTTACAATATATATACCAACTTTATCCCCTTTGATTTCAGTCAGAAGTTTGCAACGAAATGAAGGAGACTTTTCCGACCCCATGAAGTATGTTAATGATCCCGACGAGTCGATCTAGCCATGTACGCCTCAGTCTTGTCCTTCATTTGTGTGAGTAATTTAGTATAATGAGAAGTGCTTGGTTTGGGATGCTGTTCTGTCAAGGACTTCTTGACGAGCCCTCGGAAAGTGATAAGGGAGTGTTCTTTTTTTTTTATAAATTTGCTTTATTGAAACCGATTGTCATGGAGGTCATTCGGGTCGTGGGTCAGGGGTCTTCGCTTAGTTGCGGCGACGGTTGTGGCGGCGGCGCTGGCGCAGGCGGTTGAGGCGGTTGTTGCGGCGCTGGCGGCGCTGGGCGTTCATGTGGCGACGGTTCAGCGCCTGGCGCTGCCTCTGGTTGATGAGGGACTGTTGGCGGCGCTGCTGCTGCTGGCGACGCATGGCCCGGCGGCGGTTGTTCTGGGCACGGCGGCGGTTCTTGGCGGAGCGGCGGCGGGCGGCGCTCAGCTGCTTGCGCAGCTGCTCGTTCAGTTCCTTCTGCCGGCGCAGCTCGATCTCGCGCAACAACTCGCTGCTGGACAGGTTATCGTTGGAGGAGCCCGAGGTGGAGCCACCACGACGGCGCACCGATGTGGATGAGGAGGCCTTGGGCGCCGCCAGCTGGAAACCCTCGTTCTCGTCATCCTCGTGCTCGTCCTCCAGCTCGTCATCGTGATCCTTGAGGTACTTCTCCTCCTCCTCCTCCTGATCGAACTCCTCGTCATCGTCCTCGTTCACCTGGTTGTGGTAGCTCGCTTTACGAGCGGTCTCGTCCTCGCTCGACCAATCAGTGGTGGGTTCGGAGGTTATGCTGTAGGTGGCAGTGTTATAGGTGGGTCCTGTGGGCTTGGTCGTTATAGTCCAGGTTTCGGGGGTGGAGGTCTCCGTGGATCCTGTTTCTTCAGTCGGTGGGCAGGCGGGCTGCTTCAGGGCCATCAGCTGCTGCAAGCTGCGGGCCTCGATCTGCACGGGCTGCTTGAACAGGCGGTACTTGGTCTGCTGGGCGGACTCCTTGTCGGTCTCATCGTTGGATCGGGCCACTAAATAGAGATTGTTATTAACAATAATCCATGATATTTTGAACTAATTTGAAATGTTTTCATCGGTGTCTTCGAAAGATCTGGCACTTTTAGAGAACCCTTTAATGGAAATCTTGACTCACCAGCCGCCTGGGCAATAATGGCTGTGCCCAGCACAAGCAGAGCTCCGTAGAAGAATTTCATCTTGGGGATTTCCTGAGTATTTCCTGAGACTTTCCTGGGACTAACTGGACTAGGCCTTGAGACTCGATTGGATTGGATGGGACTGTGCCTGAGGGATGGTCGCCGGTGGACTGTGATATTGCCAGCGGCCAGCCGGGGTTATATACCCAACGCTCCAGTTACTGATCTAACAACAACCCAACCAAGATTTGGCGACCATAATTCTCATTATCATTTCTTTTTTCGCAAATTTGCACATTCGCCAAAGTTTTTGCATAAATTTAGTTGACCGCTCGGCGATCGTTGAACTAGTTTGACCCGCGCGACATTTTTTAGCCAAAGTTCGCGGTAGTATTTCGCATCAATTTGCAGGTGATTGATAAAAACCGATTCTGAATAGAACAACTTAGTTATCAACAAAAAGTATAATATTTCATAACTGAGTGCAGTGGCACATTTTACGGAACATCAATGAAGAATAACAAAGATTAAAGCATTCCAATTATCCTATTCTTATGATTTATGTTTATTCTTTAATTTCCATAAAGCAACTAGAAGCTCTGGGATATGATAAATGGAGTCATATTAATTTTGTAATATTGTTTCTATTTAAAATTTCAACCTTTATTTGCCTAAATAATGACAAAGGTATATGTTTGATATATCACTTTATTAAAGATCGGTTAAATATATACCATCAGTATAATAATAATAATAATAAAAATAATATTTTTATTTTATAAAAGTATTTGCTTTTTTTTATTTGTTCAGCTGCCTTTCAAATATATTTATTTACAATTTATAGAGACAATTTTTTTATGGAAGTAAATATTTTGTTGTACGAGACCAATAGGAGAGCTTTGATCAATATTTACTCAAATAAAAATATCCCTACCCCAGTCCATTTCATAAAATGGCATAAATATTGTCAATTGTATTTCATTCATTGTCATAATAACAGGTGTGGCTGTGTGATAGTTTAAAATATTTATTTTGAAAGTTCTCGACTGTTGGATTGTGAAATAGGCAGAGACTCAAGCAGATTTTTGGGACCACTGAGCACAGAACCATTAGTTATTTCCTTTAGGCTTTCCGAGGTCCAAATAATAGCTTGGATGGCGGAGGTGCTATGACTCAACTCTGGGATTTCGAGACCCAGCAGTTTTATATAGATTCATTCCACAAAAAGACCCATAAAAACATTTACAAAAACTTATAATAAAATGAGGCCGATAAAAACAGTTAGTCATCGTTTCATAGCTCTTTGAGAAAAGGTCCATGCATAGTACCGGAAATAAAGCCAATTTTTATAGATTTTCATATAGCTACCGAATGGGGAAATTCTTCCAAGAATTCAACTCGCACGTTTGTATAATGGATTTATAAAATGGATTTTTATATTTTGAATGTTAAGCTGATATGAGATATGATTGTCGTTTTTTTAATATTTGGTGATTCACAAACGGTGTGCCTCATAGTAAAGTGAAGTGGTGACACCGATACCCATTTCCATCTCATTTATTTATTATTATCCCTAAAATATGTTCCTGATGGTGAAGATTACTTATCCAAAAGGGGTGCTCCGGATTCGCATTTCCCATCCCATTCATTATAAGATATTCCACAAAAGGAGTTCCTGATATTTAAGTATAGTAACCTGGAGTGGTGCCCCGATTCCCACTTCTCATTTCTATCAATAAATAATGATCTATAAATGAAGCTTATGAATATTATGTTTAGTAACCTGGAGAGGTGACCCCGATTCCCGTTTCCCTTCTCATTCAACAAAAGGTGCTCCATAACAGATGTTCTTATAAGTAAAGTCAAGTAAGGTGACCCCGATTTTATTTCCCATACAATATATGTTAAAAGATGATCCATAAGAGATGTTCCTGATGCTGAAGATTAGTAACATAAAGTGGTGACACCGATTACCATTTTTTATCCCATTCCATAAAATATGTTCCACAACTGATGTTCGTGATATTAGAGATTAGTATTAAAAGATGGTCTATAAAAGATGTTCCTGGTAGTAATGCTTAGTTTCCTGTAGTGGTGACCCCGACTCCTATTTCCTCATTTCTTATCCCATTTCATAGAAGATGATTCATAAGAGGTGTTGTTGATTGTATAGATTGGTAACCTGGAGTGGTGCCCTCGATCCCATCCTGTAAGTAAAGTCTGGTGACCCCGACTCCAGCTTCCCATCCCTAATCCGTTTTTAAAGCCGGGAATGACTATGGTATCAATGCAGTTTATTCAGGGTCGTACAGGGGGATTCAAGGACTTAGGCGGCGACGCGGACGACGCGGTTCCGGTTGGGGGTGCTCTGGCGGAAGCGGCTGACCAGGCGCATGTTGGTGCGGCGCTGGCGTTGCTGGCGACGCTTCTGCTGCTGCTGCTTGCGGCGGCGCTGCTGCTGGCGACGCTTCTGCTGCTGGCGGCGCTTCTGCTGCTGCTGCTGGCGACGGCGGCGCTGCTGCTGCTGGCGGCGGCGGTACTTCTGCTGCAGCCGCTGGCGCTGACGGCGGGCGTTCACCTGGCGGCGGCGGCTGGCCTGCGAGCGGGCCACCTGGTGGTGCTGCTCCTCCTCCTCGTCTTCGTACTGATCCTCCAGCTGGAAGCGGTGCTGGTCCACCTGCTGCTCCTGCTCCTCATCGTCGTCCTCCTGCTCCTCGATCGGCTGGAATTGGCGGCCGGTTGTGGTGGGGGTGGTGGTGGGTGTGGTGGTGCTGGTCGAGGTTCCGGTCGAGGTGGTGGGTCCAGTGGGCGAGGTGGTCACCGTGGTGGTGCTGGGCACCGTGGTGGTGGTGGGAGCCGCCGTGGTGGAGCTACTGGTGCCCTTCAGGCTGCTTAGCAGATCGGTCAGCTGGGTGGCACTGAGGCGTCCCTGGGCGGCGGGCTCATCCCGCTGGCGACCCAAGACCTGGAAGTTCTGCTGGGGCTTGGCTGTGGGTTTAAATATTATTGTTATTGAACTGCTTTTAAAAAGAGGGGAAAGATCCCTAAGATCACCCACCGCTGGCAAAGGCCACCAGGCACACAACCATTAAAAGTCCCTTCATCAGATGCATCTCGAGGTTTTTCCTTGTATCCTTAGCTTGGCTGGGATCTGAGTATCTCTTGGATGGCTGGGCTGCTGTGACTGACTTCTTGGGTCGAGACCCGGCATATTTATATGTAACCATGGCCCTTTTCGGGTTACAAGAGGTTACAACAAGGGGGCCGGCTGTAAAAAGAGAGGAACATGCGGAAAAAAAGACATGTAACAGTGGAGAAAGAGAGACAAAGTTAGTCTTTGGCCATTTAGTTGCTAGTTTGTAGGCCTACGAAGAAAGGGCCCAGAAAGGGCCCAGAAAGGGCCTGTTTTTTGGCGTTGTAAGCGCTTTGCATAATGCCATAAATAATCGCGATCTGACCCGTAACCCCAGCCATCTTCCGATCGATCGCCGCTAGTCATTTGCATACAGCTCGCGAATCGGCGGCATTTACATATTCATATTCGATTCTGATCTCAGATTCTGAGTACCAGTACCAAAGGGCGAAAGTGGAGGCGAGGTGTCAATGAACCACCGAAGCACTGACCCCACGGGGAATTCTGCGAAGAAAGCCATTCCGAGAAAGAGCTACAATTCGCACGTTTTGTAGTAAAGAAGTTTCCGATATTACGAGACTTTAAGGGGTTTGGTCTACGTCGTGAAGAAAAGTTGTAGATTTTACATGGGCAACTGAATTTTGATTACTTTGAATAAGTACTGTAATATTTGTTATACAACCCATATTTATACCCTATTATACACTATTCTTCAGGCCAAAGATACCCCGCTCAACCAAATCATACAGCGGATCTCCAAAAACAAAAATAAAAAATACAGAAACTCTACCATCAACCAATGCATTAATAGCTGCCAACACCTCGATATCCCAACCCAAGCTCCTTACAAGCCCAAATCAATAAAACCACCCTGGCTTATGGACACAAGCTTAATAGATATCCAATTAAGCAGTGCCAAAAAATCGACTACGAACAAAGATATTTACCTGAAAAAGTTCCTGGACATCAAACACAACCTTATAAAGAAGAAATTTTCCTTCTTATATACCGATGGGTCCAAAAACAAAGAAATAATAGGGCTAGCAGTTACCACAGAAGAGGAAATTATCAAGCAAGCTGTCCTACCAACTTACTCCTCAGTATACACAGCAGAGGCAATCGCGATTCTGGAAGCTGTTAAAATAGCCGAGAAGAAAAGAGGTAAAACCTGCATTTGTTCCGATTCACTGTCAACCTTGGAAGCTGTCCTTAATTGTAACAACGTGTCATTTTACACTACATCGATCCGGGACTTAATCATAAAACTCTCCCCAAAAATCATGTTACTCTGGGTCCCTAGTCACATTGGGATCAAAGGTAACGAATGCGCCGACACAGCAGCGAAAGATGCAACAAGATCACCCCTAATTTCCATCCCAAATCTAAACCGCACGGACATTAACAAACTTTTAAAAACGAATATACTTCAAAACAACACAAACCTACAACAGAAAGCATCCCCTTGGTACCAAGCCATTAACCCAGAGATGATAAGCATCAACAACTACGCCAAAAACACACAACTTTGCAGCTTGCCAAGGAAAGAAATTACCAAGATCATTAGGCTTCGGCTAGGACACACAAAACTGACACACGAATACCGATTCTCCCAGCCAATAAACAGCCAATGCCGATTCTGCACCACAGACGCCATATCGATCTCACATATCCTCAACGACTGCACCGCATTTCAAACACATAGACCTAGTAACTCAAATATAAAACTATCTGATCTCTTAATTAACCCTTCATATGAAAATATCCAGCAAATTCTTAACTTTCTCAAATCAGCTAACCTACTTCAACTCATTTAAATTGTTAATCTCCTTCTCTTCCCACCCATATGTAAAATTCTAGTTATTAAGTAAACCTGTAAATACAATTTAGTCCGGCCGAAAGTCTTAGCAACTATGGCCGATTCCTCCCTGTACCTTAAGTTTTAAACTTTTGGCAACAGAGTACAATAAATAATAAATACCCGTTACTCGTAGAGTTAAAGGGTATACTAGATTCGTCGGAAAGTATGTAACAGGCAGAAGGAAGCGTTTCCGACCCCATAAAGTATATATATTCTTGATCAGGATCACTAGCCGAGTCGATCTAGCCGTCCGTCTGTCCGTCTGTCTGTCCGGATGAACGCTTATATCTCGGAAACTATGAGAGCTAGGCTATTGAGATTTGGCGTGCAGATTCCTGAGCTTCTTACGCAGCGCAAGTTTGTTTCAGTAGAGTGCCACGCCCACTCTAACGCCCACAAACCACCCAAAACTGTGGCTCCTACAGTTTTGATGCTAGAATAAAAATTTTAACTTTAATGTATTGTTCTCATCAATACCTATCGATTGATAAAAAAAAGTTTGCCACGCCCACTTTTACGCCCACAAACCGCCCACAAACTTCAAAAAATCGTAAATATGAACGCGGATATCTCGAAAAATATCAAAGGTAGAGAAATGGGATTTCAGATTTAGATTCCGTAGGCTTGAGCGCAGCGCAAGTTTGTTACGCGAATATGTCACGCCCACTCTAACGCCCACAAACCGCCCAAATCTGTGGCGCCCACAATTTTCATGCTATATAAAAATTTTTAACTGAAATGTAGTGGTCTTGTCAATACTTATCGATTGATTTAAAAAAAAAGTTTGCCACGCCCACTCTAACGCCCGCAACGCTTAAATCTGTCTACCGCCGGTAGGTGGCGCATTTGCTGCTTGCATATCTCAATTTTCCTTTGGTCCCTTTGGCTGAGTAACGGGTATCTGATAGTCGAGGTACTCGACTATAGCGTTCTTCCTTGTTTAATATTGTTCTTACCATACGCACAGTGATCTTTATGTACTTACACAGAGAAAACTATCTAAGAACATTGTTCTTGAATTGAGAACATTGTCCTTGAATTGAGAACATTCGTTCTTAAAAACCCTGTAAGTACATTTTGGTGTCAATAGTAGAACGAAATGGTGAGAAGAGAAAAGTTAAATAGAGTTTATTTAACAACTTTTTTATAAGTATACACTAAGGAACTAATGGTTTATTTATACATACATTGTACTTAAATACCGCCAATTCAACTTGATAAACCTTAAAAACCTTTTTATTTAAAAATGTCGTTCTATTTTTAAGAACATTTTCAACTCAGATGAGAACGTCAGAATTTTCTCTGTGTAGAGATTTGCTTCTGATTTCTAGCAATTTATACAATAAATATCAAATATGCAACAACAGAGAATAAGATTTTAGAAAATATTATTCCATTGAACGGCAGACTTTTTAAATAATAACCTCTCTGAAAGACTGCTTTTCTTTGAGGTTCATATGCTTATCTCAACATATCGAACAATTCAGATATAAAGTATCAACATTCTTAGGTGGTTTTTAGGAATTTCTTCCTAATGTTGGGATTCCTAACTTAGGAACCAAAAGACCCATGGCTTGTATTATTTCCATATTTTTCATTCTTTATGTTCATTGCTTACTTACAATGATCCTAGCAGACTTTACCTTATATTTGTCATGATCCATCCTCATTAGTTTTGGATAATATGCTTTCAATGATCTTTATAGATCTTATCATATTTCATAATTTTTGATTGAAATAAAGCATTTTCAATGTTAGTACCATTGATAATCCCCAGTTAGGATCACTCCTCTCCCACATATGATGATTAATAATTGAAAAAAAAAGATTTTGTTTAGCATACAAGGTCAGTTTATTCGGGGGTTCTCGGATCGATTGGGGATCGAGATCGGGATCGAGTCCATTCGGGATCTAGAAATAGTAATACATCTAGATCTGGATGGGCACCGGGATCCTGATCCTTAACCGCGACGGTTGCCGCGACGGCGGCGCATGAGGCGCATCAGGCGGCGTCGCTGCTGCTGGCGGTGCCTGCGCTGGCGTTGTTGTTGCTGCCGGCGGCGGCGGCTCATGTTGTTCCTGCGCTGCCTTTGGCGCTGAGCCCTTGAGCGGTTGCGGTTGCGTCGCTGCCGCTGCGAGATGCGGCGACGGTTCTTCTGGCGCTGGCGGCGCAATCGCTGCTGGCTGCGCTTGTCGGCGGTCCGCTGGCGCCGCAGTAGAGCCCTGATCCTCTGGTTGTGCTCCCGCTGGAGGCGCTGGATGCGGCGGCGGTTGCGCTGCTCCTGCTGGAACTGGCGCCACTGGAGCTCCGAGGGGCGGACCGCCGAGGAGTCGGCGGAGGAGGGCTGCTGCACGGCGTTGCTGCTGCCGCCGGCGGAGGGAGCGGCCACGTAGAAGCTCTCCTCGTCGTCCTCGTCGTTGTCGTCGTCCTCCAGGCCGCCGGCATCGTCGTCGTCATCCTCCTCAAAGGATCGGGGCATCTCCTCGTCGTCCTCGTCGTTGACCTCATCCTGATTAGGGGCATAGGCGCGAGCGCTGTCGTCGCTGGTGGTATCGGTGGTATCGGTGGTGGGCGTTGTGGTGGTGACGTAGGTTCCCGACGCAGTGGTGGGTCCAGTGGGCTCCGTGGTCTCCGTGGTGGTGTAGGTGGTGGGCGTATAGGAGGTGGAGTAGGTGGGTGTCGCTGTGGTCGACGAGGTGCCGCCCTTCAGCGCGGTCAGCTTGTTGGCGATCGACGAGGTGAAGCGGGCCTCCGCAGGAAGCTCTGAGGAGCGCTGGCCACTCAGGCGGTAAACATTGCGGCGTTCGCCTGGACATCGAATGAAGTTATATTTTAAGGTTTGAAAAATATATGTAAGGCTAGTAATGCTTACGAAATAATATCGAATGATCTCACTAGACTGAAGGAAATAATTACCATTTTGGTATAGTTTAAGTGACGAACCATAAATGCAAGCTTAAATGTAGTTTACTCAATAAAAAAATAGTTCTGCTAATGGGAAAGTGTGTATTGATGTTTGCAATTACTTAATTCCAAAATGAATAGTACTTGAAATTTCTGAAAATGTTTTTTAGCTAACAAATCATAGCAGAGTCCTTCAAATAAAGGGTTTGATGAAATGTGCTTAATAAAAAATGAATAATAGTTCTGCTATAGAAAAGATCTTATAGATGTTTGCATATAGTAGTAGTAGAAAGTATTTTGCTAGCTCTAAAATGCAGATGTTTTGCAACTTAATACATCCCAAACTTTTAATGTTTTTTTAAATTTCGAAAAATATGGTTTTAGTTTGAAAATGTGTGTTAACCCCATAAACGATTCACACAAAAAAGACACTTTATCTTACAGATAGTAATGATGTCAGAGACCAGCACCTTTTGTCACAGTGTGGCTTTGTCTTCGCTTTAGATGGCAGAGATCAGAAGGTTCTTTTTTAATAGGGTATAGAGGGCTTGGGCCCTTTGTTTCTCGATATATTAACCAGATTTTGGAGGACTCACCCAAGGTGGCGGATGGGGCCAAGAGGGCGCAAAGGGCCACGGCCAGACTCAGTTGAAGCAGGCAATGCATTTTGCAGATGGCTTTCCTTCTCGGGATTACGAGTGCGGTTTCCTTGAATCTGGATCGAGGCTAAATCACTTGTTGTCTCTGAGTTTGTACTCACAACTGACTGACAACTGATGGTCCGACCCGGGATTATATAGCCACTTGGGAGCCCGTCCAGCTGATCGATAGCTGTCAAATCCGCCCCTCATCCCCATTAGCCCCTGAGCTTCCCCTCCTTGGGCCAGCTCTATTAGCCAAAGTTCGCCCGGGGTCAAAGTGAACCGGGTCGCGGGTCAGAAGCGTACGAATTTTATGCTAATTTCCCATCTCTTTCGCCAAAAACATTCTTCCATCCATCGCCGAGCAGCCGATGATTGATTGACGTCAAGTCGAGATTGACCCCCGGAATCTGGCCCAAAACAGAAGTTCTTTGGCTGTCAGTTCTCGATTTTCCTCAGCTCACACTCTGCGAACGGCATTTCCTCCCCACAGAGTGGAGTAATTAACTGGAGTTACAAAAAGTATTTGCTTGGAAATGCAACTAACAATCAGTAATTTTCATTAGCCTCTAAACTTAAACTCTAGTTGCCAGTAAATACAAATACACGTAAAAAGACTTTACATTTCCTTGTAACATTTTCTTATACTTAAAATATAAATCTACTAAATTACAGAAAAACAAGAAAGGACACTACTTTGAGAACCAAACTTCCAGCCTAAGCCATGCAAATAAAATCATACTTATGTTACGGAAACCCTAAAATCAAAAGTATTAAATATAAGAATAGCGATAGTTTCTATGAAAAATTTTTAATTCTAAAATCTTCAAAATAATGCGGAGTAGAAGGAAGAATGATCAAAAACAACAGGGCCCCTTTTTTTATGTTCTCAATTATTTTCCGAGCCTATGGCAGCTTTATGATATAGTCGTCCGTTTAAAATCAATTTTATTCGAAATTCTGAAATCGTAAAAAGCAGCCGTACCCCAGAGAAAAAAAAAATATGAAAATAGAATTTGTTTCCACGCAGAATTATGAAAATTTAATTATTTATTTAACGTTTTCGATTTCGGGCTTTTGATAGTTGGCCGAAAGAAGGTACACTTGCCTCACCATTTCGTCCACTTCATCCGTGGTCATGGCATACCCGGTGAACAGCCCCGACTCATGGAGTCTGGCTGCCACTCCGGGCATATTCTTGTTCACGTAGTGGACAAAGTTCGTATCATGAAGGCATAGATCCGAAGAAGGAGAGTGGGCCTTACTGAACTCCTGCAAGTCGACGCTCCAGGGGAAGAAGGCGCCGGAGTAGAGACGCAGGTGTAGCAGCGTGTGACTCGGATCGAGCTGGAAATTCTCCTTGCCCATGGTCTTGGCTACTATTTCCTGTAGGGCTTCGACTAAATCGTCCTTATTTCGCCCGTCTATTATCATGACTGTGCCATTATCCCAAATCCAGCCTATCTGCGGGGCCTCGAATCTGACTTCTATCACACCCACGTCGCTTCTGTGGACGGCGTTGTCGAGGCTCCTTACGGCCGTCTCAAGATCCACATGTCTGTGCATCTGCAGGGTACAAAACAGTCTGCAGACCGTCATTTCCAGGCGCAAGCGCACGGGCTCGCTTTGGCGTTCAGTGGGACGTCCTAGGATCCCTGACTTCTGGAGGCTCTGCTCCTGACGAACTGGCAAGGGCGCAAGCACCAACGTTCTGTCCAACTCCTTTGCCGTCTCGGAGCCGTATATCTCGTTCCACGTGTCCAATAGTCGATTGGCCCCGGGATCCCCGTACTTCCAGGTGTAGTGGTCCACGCTATCCTCCAAGTCCCCGTTGCGAAGTAGGTAGCTAAAATGCCACGCGTTCTCCGCGGCACCCACCACAATCCCAGACTTTCCCGAACTTCGGGGCTTCATCTGGTTCATCTGGTCAACGGATCCTGGGTCTACGGAAGATGGCTTGGCACTCTCCTTAATTACTAGATGTAACAGTTGCTCGGAAACTGTCTTATTGCAAGCCTGCAGCCACTCCTGAGTCGCGGCCTCATCCTGGGGCCTTGGAGGGACGGATCCCATTCGAACTGGCGTAGGATCTTTCAGTTGCCTTGCACCAACGGACTCATCGTCGTCTTCAGATTCTTCGTCTTCAAATTCTTCGTCTTCGGATTCGTCGTCTTCGGATTCGCCGTCTTCGGATTCGCCGTCTTCAGATTCGTCGTCCTTGGATTCGTCGTCTTCATTTTTCGGGATTATTTCATCGTTCGGCTCCACAGTATTCATTTTAGGTCGGGCCTTGGGTACAATCCATGATTTTGGTGGAGGCATGAGCTCCGCGTCGGATTTCATGTGGACGGGTTCGGTGTTCCCCTGGATACCAAAATTTAATACGACACCCTCAAGACAAAAAGTGTCTGGCCATGGTTCTGAAATCGGGGCACTAAAATGGGTTTTAAAATTTTAATTATTTACCTAATATACTAAGGAGGCCTTACCAGGATGAAAGAAGTTCCGAGGAGGTGTCGGATTGCACGGGTTCATTAATTTCTGGTCCTTCTACAGGCACAAGGGCACTAAATATATAAAATAAATATAAGAAAACCCATGAGTATGTACGGAAAATATTCGTGTTGTTCAGCTGAAAATTGATTTATCTGCACCGTTCCTACCTGTCAAAACACTCGGAATTCCTTTTGCGCTTCTTCTGGCCCTTCGTGGGAGTGCAAAATTCGACTTTCGACCGAAGTGGCATCGTGTGAAGAAAATTACTATTTCAGGATGTCTTAACAGCCTCAGATCAGGTTGATTAATACCAAATGTCGAACTGAATTGTCAGACATAACAATTTTCAAGAACTCTCGGGTTGCTGAGTTAGCAATTGTCATTCGATAAAACCTATCTGCTGAAAACCAGAGTTGTCACCCTATTTCCTTAAAAAGCAATGGCAACTATGTAATATTTTAGAATCACCAGAAATCATTATTTATTTTAAAATCAATTTGGAAATAATATTTTTGTTCTTCTGTCGTCACAACTGTTTGAAAATTCAAAAGGAATAATTTAGGGTCGTTCTCTCAATTGCTAACATTTTTTGTTGAACTTTCTACAACTGGGCCGTTCAACAGTTTGGGGAATTACAGTATATTTTAATATTCACTGTAATGGAAATGAAGTCAATTTAGTTATCTAGGTTGTCAGGTAAGCGGTTGTCTAACCGCTAGGAGCATAATAAAAGAACAAATTTGTAAAAAATTCATTAAATATCAATGATCAAGTAAGGAAAATTAATATTTCTAGGGTATAAGTGATTTCATTTATATTATCATTTTTTACAATGTTAGAGTATATGGGTTAAAGATTTTTTTTTTGGAATTCTAAATGCGAAATAATAAGCTCGCTAAAATGTTATTCAATAAAAATCTTGGGGAAATAAATATTTCTAGAGGATCTATGAATGTTTTTGAGAATAATGAATTACCATCAACAATCCTAAAAAAAAACCAAAAAATATATATGTTTTTTTTTAACACATTTTATTTGACGCATCGTTATCGAGTGTCTAAAAGATGGTGTCCTGATCGGGAGTGGATCTTAACTACACATATTATAAATTTAAGTACCTTGCTCTAGTATAACAAAATGTGTTGCAAAATCTATCTATACAAAATCTTAATTTTGAAAAATGTATCATATCAGAGGAACAATACATCTTTATAGAATGAAGGAAGAGGAAGGAGTTAGAATTTTATTGGCAAAGTGATAGGCCTACCATGGCTTCCCTCGCATAATACACCCATATAAAACAACAAAATATATTTTTTATATCACATTTTATTTGTCGCATCGTTATCGAGTTTCTCAAAGTTCGTGTCCTGATCGGGAGTGGATCTTAACTATAATACTATATAGAACTAGGTGACGGGTACCTCAGCCGTCTCCTGTAGCTCAGCCCTGGAGGACGACCTGGCCGCGGCGCCTCTGGTTGCCACGCCTCCGGTTGCCGCCCTGGGGGCGGACGACGCGAACGTTGCGCCGGCGGTTGCCGCCCGCTCGACGGCGACGCTGGGCGGGACGACGTCGGCGTCGGACGTTGTTGGTGTTGATGCCCCGCCGACGGATGTTGCGGCGTCCGTTGTTCTTGCGCCGGCGGACAACGACGCGGTTGGCGCGCTCCTCCTCGATTTCGTCGCCGGCGGAGGCGGATCGCTCCATCAGGGCCACCACGGCGCCATCGGGAATGGCGTCCAGGGCGGCACGGGGCACCAGGAGGGCCGCCTTGCCGGTCTTCTCGTCCAGAACGCTCTGGCCCTCGATCTCGATGATGCCATCGGGCACCATAATGGCGCCAGCCTGGTCACGCTGCACCATCATCTGCTTCTTGGCCAGCTGATCCTGTCCCTGGACCTGAGCCTGAACCGGCACCTGATCCTGGTCATCATCCTGCTCGTCATCGATGGCCTGGTTCTTGCGGTAAACCAAACCGCTGCGGGCAAAGTTCAGGCCCAGCTGGTGCTCCGGCTCCTCGTCATCATCGTCCTCCTCAACGTCATCGTGCTCCTGCTCATGGTCGTCATCCTGCAGATCCTGGTCCTGGTCGTCCTCCTCCTCGACGATTTCGAAGCCCTGAACCACAGCGCCTGCATTGGCGCGGCCCTTGGGAATGGTCAGGAAGAGGTAGGGGTGCTGCGACCTCTGGCCCTGCAACTGCACCTGCTGACCCCGCCCCTGTTGACCCCGCTGAAGGCGTGGCTCGGCCAAGGTCAAGGCCACAAACAGGCACAGGCCCATCACCAAGATAGCTCCCAACTTGGACATCTTGTTTTGTTTGACTTTTCTCAACTGAAAGTGCACAGAGAAATGAAAGATTTACTGGCGACCGGATCCTAATTGTAAGCAAGGCCCAAACCGAACTGTACGATCTGCGGCGGCGGCATTAGGTTTTTATGCGAAAAAGTTCTGGCCAAAATCTAGAATCTAGAACCCAACCGAAAGCCACAAAGAGAGAGCCCACTCGGGCCAGAAGAACACTGGGCATAATTGCGGTCGATGTCGGCATAATTTCAAGTGGCGAAATTTGTGGAAAAAAGTCTTCAACAAAATAGATATGGTGAAAAAATAGATAAATAGAAAAATAGAAACGAGAGTCAGTGACCCGCCGGCGGGACAAAAGAAAGAGTGCTGAATAAATCAACAGTCGCCGAATCAAGAAGTCGAAGATCACCAAAGGCCCAAAAAAGCGCGCCGGTCATGCTAATGACAAAACAATCAGAGACACGCAAAGAACCCAGGCTCCCAAGAGACCAGAAGACTGAAAGACTGGCTGGCAACCCGAGAAGTCAAGAAGTCAAGGGCCGATGCCGATCCGATCCGAACTTACGATGGACCTGCTCTCGGAGTCAGCGACGCATGCGAAGTGGTCGCATCCCATCCCCGGCCACCGGTCATATACCCAATGTCCCGTGTGGATTCCCATGGGTGGGGTAGCTGTACCTCGTAGGTGCGATGGTATGGGGCCTAGAGCACCGCTGATTGATAGACCCCGAATTAGGGCTTCGTTCTCGTGATTAATTTGCCAGCAAAGTGGCTTCGCGACCGGCCAAATTCTGAATTTTGCAGGTGAAAGACTGAAAGATGGTTCATGTTTCACATGCGATCAAGTCGCAGACTCTAGCCGAGTTTGCCAGGCATTTTTCATTTTCATACCAATTAAATTCAGAGGGAGAATACAGAGATATACCTATTTCGTTTATAAGAACCTTTACTTATTTTTCAATTTTTTTATCATAATAATCAACCCGTTTTGACGAAGCTCTGTATCCTAAGACTCGTTATAAATAGGTCACCGAAGAATTTTTTTTTGCGAAAACTGATCAATTTGCATACTACCTGAACTTGCAAAACATTTTTTATCTGCAACATATTTGTCTACTTATTCCGTTTTAAATAACAATAATAAGTTTTAGAGATTGCGAGGCAATTAAAAAAGTAATTTAATTTTCTGTTTAATTTCTTTCCTATTGATTAATAGTAAAAATCCATTGTTACATTTGCATTTGCATTTGAAGACCCTTTACATCCTATTTAAATAAGGGATTTTAAGTAATCAATCTTTGTGTTATTTTTGTTAATTTTTAGTTGTAGTACATTGCGGATTTTTACAGCCCTTATGGACAGGCGTAGATATAGTTTTTTTTTATTAGTACAAATCATAGTAGTCTTTAAGGAATAACACTCAAAACCTGCCCTTACGCCATTAATATATTTGCGAGTGGAAAAACTGTTCAGTTGAAAGTTGGCTAATATTTATCATGAGATTAATTTACAGACTTGAGATGGTCTTTCTTTATATTTATTTATACTACTCAGTTTGTATTACCACTAAGGGCGCATTTCTCGGACAGATAAATTCCTTGCTTTCTCGAGCGTCAATGAGAGAGATAACACTGATAACACTGAAGACTCTGAATCCCTGCCAAGTATTTTTCGGCTAGATAAAATGACAGCTGATTTCACAAAGCCTACTAAGGTGAAGTTTTCCAATTTCAAGCAAACAAACCTAAACAGCTAATACAGCTGCATTGGAGCCTTACAGCTTAATTTTGTGATTAATAGCACTCTTTCATTGTTTCTCATTTGGACAAGATAAAAGAGTCAAGAAAAGCGAATTGCTTTTACGGCAAGTTTATCTGGTCTTTGACATTTTTGTACCGATAGCTATATGGAATTTTGTCAGGGGCTCGAGAAACCGGCCCTTAATAGAATAAACATATTTGTATTTTTTTGTATTACGCAAAAAATGCAATTCTGCATTATACATTCAAAATTCTTTTAAATAAATTTTTAACTAAAAACAGAATAATAAAAATTACCTTTTCTCTTACTTATCATTATCATTATTTTAATAATAAAGTCAAAGATGTACAATTAAAATACTACATGTGTAGTTCTATGTATATACTTAATCTGCAAAGCAATTCAATCTAGAATAAGGCTATCCTTAATATTCAGCCCAATGGCTGTGAACCAGTTCCTGGGCAGCAGGTGGACGATGTCCCTGGAGAGGCAGAGGAGCTCGTAGCCGGCCACCGAAATGGTGGCTCCCAGGGTGGCGATCTTCAGACACTGGATCTTTCGAGTGCTCCACTCCCGGCGGGCGAATCCCAAATTGAGGGCAAACCACTGGCTGCAGCCGAGGAAGATGAAGGCTATCATACTCATCAGTCGGTGGGTGAGATGCAGGGCCAGGTGGCTGATGTATACCAGCACCAATCCACTGACCAGCGATCCACCGATGAGCAGGAATCCCAGGAGACCGCATAGTCCGTGCTTGGAGTTGAAGTGCGGTTCGAGTATCCTGCTCTTGGCCAGACTCTTCGTGAAGATGCCCACCAATCCCAGCCAGAGTGCCACCATTCCTAGGACCATGTGCAGCAGGTTGAGCCGCTCCTTGGTGGTCAGGTCACCCAACCACCAGGAGTGGCACACCAACAGGGCCTCGCCCACGCACCAAAAGAGTCCCACCACGGAGTACAGGGCGTGCTGGCCGCTGCGCAGGTCATCCATTCCCCAGGACTTCCTGACCACCACCACTGTGATCACGACCAGCAGGATGTGGGCCACCAGCTCCAGGAGGATCCTGTACAGGTTCACCTCGAAAAAGGCCACCCAAAGGGGCCAGGCGAACTCATAGATCACCACTTTCTCGGTGGTGCCATTCAGCACTTCGCTCATTTTTGGTTTTTTTTGCTGCTTGGTTTTTTCAAGTTCACAGATTTCAGACTTCAAAGTGACTTGTAAGGCGGATGCTACTAAAATAATTGTAAGTCTAAGTCTCAGGCATCAGAATTTTCTTTTAAAAAGAAGTCACTGTAACTATTCTAAAATCGAACTAACTTTTAATTATTTTACCAAAAATATCAATTTAAAGTTCAACAATATAAAAAAAAAATTAAACAAATTCGACCTAAGTAAATGAAAATTTTATTAAATAAATACGAAAAGCCGAATACACTTTTTGTAATTTTAATTGATTAAAATAGATTTCGATTGAAATACAGTTTTGATTTCCATTTATATTTTATGGTGAAATTCAAAACTGGGATAATCAGAAAATAAATATAAATTCTCGATTTGTTTCATTCCTTTTTCTCATGTTCTTCCAGTCAAAATTCTTCGGCAAATCTTTAACGAAGATCAAAGATGTCAGAGGTGTTTTTAGTTTATTCACTTCAGGAATGTAGGCATTCTGCTTATAACATATTCCTAGATTACCTAATGTCATAAATATTCATAATGCAAATAAAAACTCTAATAGGTTAGCGGATTTCGTAAGGATGGCAAAGTTCTTTATTAAAGAATATTAATTAAAGCTCAATGAGTTCTGATTTTGGATAACTGTTTTTAACTGATCTGTATTTTTTGAGGAGTTTAGAAATTTAAATAATTCAGCAGGTCGCATAAATTAATTTCGTTCTCTCATGACGTTCAACTTTTAACTCTGATGAACTGTTAGACAAAACTAGGTCAGCAAATATTACCATATATGGATTGGAGAAATTCTCCCAACGGTGCAAATTTGTTTCATAAATCCGCTAATTTAAGATCGCTTTTTCCCTCCGCCCAAAAAAAGAAATCCAAACGCACTTGGGTCAGTTTTAAATTCAAACATATTTTATTAGAGACATTCAAGAAGTCGCAGTAAAATCCGCTTGGCAACAGTCGCGAAAACTGCGAAAAATTTCTAAAAAAAAAAGAAACGCCAACTTAATTTCCATAAGAATGTGCCGAGGGAGAAGTTCAACGGGGTCAGGCCGAAAAACAAAATATAAAATCATATTCAAACGAGGCAACGGCACAAAGAAAGCTGCTGTCCAGTTTTTGATTTTTGGCCAACTCCGGCAGATGGCTAATAAATTGTCTTAAGTCCGACTTATGGGCAGGGCCCCGATCGAGTTGAAAGTTCATTGCCCGTTCCTCGGTTCCTCTCGCGGGCCTTAATTATATGGCCAAGTCCGATTCGGCAGGTGCTGACCTTTGCCTGGGGGGGGGAATTTATGAATTTACGACCGAATTTCTGCACACACGCCTGATTTGGAGAATAGGCATTCGAAACTCTTTCTCCGGGCTTTTCTGTCCAGTTTTTTCTAGTCACCATTTTTGGCCACTTGGCTGAGCGTTAACCCCGGCCTTTTGTCGCTGGAAACAATTAACGATCGGAATAGTACTGGAATAATGTTGTCAACCGGCCGAACTGAAGTGCTCCCATGTTGGCCCAAGAGTGTCCGCTCTTCTCGGGATGATTATGCAAATTTCCACCTTTTGGCCCTAGGGCCCAAAGTGTGTTGGCAGCTTCGCATTCCCATCTCATCGCATCTCATCTCATCGATCTGGAATGGATCGTTATCGCTGGTACCCGATCCGCTTGACTTGCTAAACGTTGCCCGGGGTCTTCAAGCTGGAATAATAACTTTTGGGTATGTTTTATTTGCCTTAACCAAGAGTCGAGTGCGCCTGGGAGAGATTTATAAAAGGGCTTTCAACAGCACTGTTTCGGACATTGAATACCTGAATGTGATCCCTTGGAGGCTGTTTTTCTTTCTGTATTTTATATATATTTTAATTTAATATTAAATAATTAATGGGCTTTGTTATGAGTCACAATGAATGCTGTCTGAAAATTATAAGTCCCAATGCCGATTCCTTAAGCTTCCATCAAAAACGGTTAAGATATATTTACTGACTAAATACAAAAATAAAAAAAAAACAATTTTTGCCATAAACAAATAATATTATAAAATCTTTTGAAACTGCCAGCCTGTGTTTTAATTGGATAATATTGATCAAGAGTATATTTTCCATTGGAATTTAAAATAAACCTACAAATACTTTCTCAAGTCACTAACTTGGGAGCTCACAAAATCGAAAAAAAATATTTTAGCATCTATTATATTGCAAACAATTAATGAAAAAGTGAGGGTTTAACCATTCAGAGCTAAAAAACTGTTCGATTTTTGGTAATATTTTAAATGTGTTCCGCTTTAAGCGCTTAAAGTTCTCTGATCTTAAATCGAACTTTAAAGACCTCTGTATTTTTATCCTCAATATAAGCTTTAAGTTCAGGAATCTTTATCTAGAAAGCTTTAAGTTTCAAGATCCTTTTCTAGTTTTATGATATCTATACTTTTCTATAAAAGTTTATTACAATAACTGAGTGTCCTTCCATTAAGCTTCAAGCTCACAGATCTGTAATATTTTAAAAAGACTCTGTTGAACTTTCGAAACTTTCTAAAATGCAAAAAAAAAGCTAGCTGCTATGAAACCCCTGCGCAGAGTTGCCTTCGACCGATTAAATTGCTCAAGCAACTGTACCTACGCCAAATACCGTTAATCGGTCAACCAATTTGCATATCGATTAATCAGGCGTTAATCAGGCAGCTAATTTTGCTCAGCCCCAGCACCGAATTTCTTTTGTCTCTGGGCGTATATTAATTATGGAAAGGCCAGCGAAAAAGAAGCGTTAGAAAATGGTAGATATACATATTTAAATCGGTCAAAGCGCACGGGCCTCATTAATAAGCCATCGTTTTTGTGGCTTGAGATCAGGTTTCTGGTCTTTCGTGGGTCAATGCTCTCGCAAATCTTGCATACGAAAACTTGAACTTTCAACTGGTCGAAAGAAACAATAAAAAAAAGAGTTATAGTTATGCTAATAGTTTTTTCTCTCTCTCGCCGGCTTTTCAACTTTTTGGTCAGGCATTAACACACGCAAAAAAAAGGTAAAAAAATTTATTTCTTTGTGGTTTTCACGGGGATTGAAAATCGTTTGGTTTTGGTTTTGTTTGTCATTATTTTTTTGTTATGTTCATTATTTCGTTTGGGTTCGATTTTTGGGGAGGGTTTTTTGTTTTACAAAATTATGCTGGGAGTTTTGACTGCTCCATGGGCTGGGGTTCCTCCTTCTGGGGCTCCTCCTTCTTGGGTTCCTCCATCTGGGGTTCCTCCTTCTTGATCTCCTCCTTCTGGGTTTCTTCCTTCTTGGGTTCCTCCATCTGGGGCTCCTCTTTCTGGGGTTCCTCCTTCTGGGGCTCCTCCTTCTGGGGCTCCTCCATCTTAATCTCCTCCTTTTTGGGCTCATCCTTAATCTCCTGCATTTGAACTTCTTCCTTCTTGGGCTCCTCCTTCTTAGCCTCCTCCTTTGGCACTTCCTCCTTCTCAACCTCCTTCTTTTCCACTTCCTCCTTCTTAACCTCCTCCATTTGAACTTCCTCCTGAGGGATTACTGGCGCCTGCTCCTCGGGGTTCTCCAAGGACCTACCGGTCTTCCTCAGGGCGAATCGCCTGTTCTGGGTGAGCAGATCGAAGTAGGGATGGAAATCGCCGTAGGACACATAGCGGGCATCCCCGTAAGCGGGCTGGACATGTCGGGAGAGACCGGGCTCGTCATCATCGCCGACCAGGATGAACTCCTGCTGCTCGGGACTGCTGGCCGCCACCATGGGGGCAGCCGCCTCGTTGGCCATCATCTCCTGCTCCTGCTTGATCTCGGTGGCCTCCATGGGCTTCTCCTCCATGGCGGGGGCCTTCTCCACAATCGTTCCCGGACGGATGCGAGTGGGAAGCAGTCCGTTGGCTCCGCCGGCCTTCACGGGCTTGGCGGCAATCAGAACGGGCTGGGCGGAGATGGGCTTGATGGAAGCTCCGGATCCCGAGGAGGATGACGATGAGGAGGAGGTGGCAGCTCCGGTTCTGGAGGGTGGAATCTGGGGCGGTTGGAAAATGTCCATCAGGGAGGCATCGGCCAGGAGCGGCACAGCCGAGGCAGTCAACTGGGGTCGCTGCTTCTTCTTTTGGCCACCGGAGGATCCCGATCTCACTGGACTAATGGCGCTCTGGGGGATGTTCAGGATCAGGGGCTGGGCCTGGATGCCCTCGGCCAGGGAGACCATCGACTGCTGATCCGGCGGGGAGAGACCCAGTTGGCTCCAGGGAATGGTGATGTACTGGGTGGGACGACCCTGACGCCTCACCGGCACCGTTAGTGGGGGCTGGGGGAAGGCTCCGCTGACCGGGACGCGCTGCTTCTTGGTCTGTCCCTGGACATAGGCGTAGGGATAGGGGGAGTTCAGGTTGAGGAGCTCGGGGGCCAAGTAAACAGTCTGACCATTGCGGTTCACCAACAGAGTCGTCTGCTGGGGACGACGGGTCTTCGAGGAACCGGAGGAGGAGACGGGGGTCCTCCTCAATGTGGTGGCCAGTTCTCCGGGCGTCTGACCCCTGGTGAACTGGCGGATCTGGCTGATGATGCTCTGCTGGCCGCGCTGGATGAAGTTGGGCTGGTTCTGGCTGCGCCTCGTCGAGGAGGTGGAACCGAAGACGGGCTCGGGCTGGAAGTCCTGCTCCTGGCTGTCATCCTCCTGGGCCTGATCCTCCTGCTCCTCCTCGTCGTCGTTTTCGGCATCCTCATCCTCCAGCTCCTCCTCATCCTGGGCTTCCTCCACCACCGGCTGCACTGGCTTCTTCTGCACCTTGGTCTTCTTGTTCTGCGTGTTCAGGGGCTGACGACGCTTCTGGCTGACCACCTGCTGCTCCTCCTCCTGCTGGAACTTCCTGCGCTGATTCTGGCTCTGCACCTGGGTCTGCTTCCTCTTGGGCTTCTGCTGGGGCCGCAGCTCCAGGGAGTCATCATCCTCGAACTGCTCCAGGCTCTGCTCGTCCATGTCGTCGTCGAACTCCTCATCGAATCGGTTGCCCTGGTAGTAGTCATCATCGTAGTAGTCGTCCTCGAAGGAGTCCAGTCGGTTGTTGAACCGGTTGGGGCGCTGCTGGCGACGTCTGTTGTTCAGATTGCCACCATTGAGGTTACCATTCCGGTTGCCATTGCGGTTGCCGTTCCGCTGGGGACGCTGCTGCACCCGCACCACGATATCCGGTCGCTGGGTGGTGGTGGAGGTGGTGCTGCTGGTGCTGGTCGACTCCCTCACCGGGGTCTCCACCAGACCGGGCAGCTGCAGGCGGTCGTTGAACCAACCGGAAACAGAACCGGCCAGCGAGGAGAACGAGGAGCCCAGCTGCTGGGCGGGATTCATGCCGAAGAGCCAGGTGCCCGGGGAGGCGGGTGTGCCCGAGGAGGAGCCTGGTGTCGCCTGTGCCTGTTTGCCCTGGATCTCCTCCAGGCTGGCCTGACGTGGCTTGAAGGCGATCAGTGGGTGGATAATGAAATCGGCCACCGTGTGCGGTTGTGGGGCAGCCTTCTCCTGGACCTCCACTACGGCCATTGGAGCCACTGGGGCATCCTGGACCAGGGGCGGCTTCTCCGTGGGCGTTTTGGGTGCCATTGGCGCCAAATCTTCTGCTCCACCAGCCGAGCACACAAATCACAGACAAAAAAATGCATTTAAATCACAAACAAACAAAACACACGGCACATGAAAAAAAAGAGAAACACAGGCAGAGATTAATGGGGGTTCTGATGGGGATTCTGGGGGAATGCAGGGGGTTTCAGGGGGTTTTTAGGGGGTCCATGGTCCTACCAATCAGCGCCATGTCGGCGATGGGCGACTCCGTCGACTGCTCCACCTCCGGAGCCTCGGTCACGCCGGAAACGGAAGCCATCTGGCCGAAGGCCATCAGCAGGCACAGGCCCACCACCACGAACTTGGTCATGGTCAGGTCTCGGGATTATCTATCACGCACGCACTGGGATTCTATTTTACTATCTATCGTTCTCAAGCCCTCGATTTCTGGGGGTCCACAGACAGAGGTTTCTTTTGCCGAACTGTTGGGGGAGCGACGCGACCCGAGCTTTTTATGTGCCGTCTACAAACGGTTTTGGCCAAAAGCCCGTCTCGGCCAAAGAAGAGCGAGTGATCCGGAGAGCCAAAGCTCTCTCTTTCCCCGCACTGGGGGCTATGGCCATGCTGTAAATCAATTTGCGGTTTCTTGACCGCTGGCCCAAAAAGATCGGGTCGCAGGTCGTCTGGCTAAACGGTCTCGCTGGGCCTTAAGACTTTTTACTTCTGCATAACTTATTCCGGCCCAGACACATAAATATGTTGGGTCAAATGGCCACTCCTATAGGCTTTTTTATTCTATTGTCAAAAAGCTGGGTACGGATTTACATAGCCTACCACAAAGCAGAACAAATTTAAGTGGATTCATGATTTTAAAATACTATTATCGCAAAATAAATTAACATAAAATTTAACTGTCTTATTAATTTTATATCTTTATTTATTTAATGGAAAATTTTATATTTGTTAAGATCTGAAGCATTTCTTAAAAACTTTTCATTTCATTGTCAGCCCTGATCAGAAGATTCATAGTCTTTGTGTGTAAAAAAAAGCCCTTCTTTCCGTAACTTTTATTCAAAACCACATAAATAAAAGTTTAAAAAACCCACAAGTCAAATATTCGCACATCCCAACTTTTTCCAGGAGAACTCTCTAGATATAAAGAAAAGTATGCCGGGGATCAATAAAAAAATAAAATGATAATTAACTCTTATGAAAATACATTTATATTTTTGGTGACCAAATAAAAATTTGTTGATGACTTTTTTAATAAAAGTCTACTCATAAGAGTTATTCAGACTTTTGTTTTGCCAGTCTAAGAACAATGGTTTTTCTTAATTTAAAAGTCATTGAATAATACATTTTTTAGTCCTGACCTATGAATCAAACGTAATGAAAACGATTCTTTAATCGATCGATTTTCAAAGTAAAAATTATAACTGTTTTTTCGCGTTTTATTTATACTAATGGACAAAGCTGCAATATTTTGGGGAATTCTGTGCCTGTATTAACATAGAGGGAAATCAAAAGGCAATGAAAATAAAATTGGCCATAGTATTTAATTAATAAAATTTTCTTTCTAAGCCCTGGTTTAGCAAACGTTTAGGTTCGAACCCCGATCCAAGCCAAAGTTATATGGGTTCACAGCCCTGACTCTTGTGATTAATATTTTATTTAATTAAAGTTAGCTTTTCAGAGCTCTTTGAAGTGAAAGAGAAAGTAAAATAAAACATTTGAACTACAATTTAAATAAACAAAGGATTAATATTATTAATTATACAACATGTGTGCAGAAATGTTTTTTTTCGTGCACTCGTACATAAAAAAAGATTATATTGCGTATCAAAGAAAGAAAGGATATCACATAGGGTCCACTTATATGCTGCTCAAATAACACACAAGAATATATAACAATTTTGAAAAATGATTAAGTTAATTGATGAATTTCATTGCCCAAACATTTTCAGTTATTTCCATTATTTTTGAGGGCTTTTTAAAGACATTGATTGATCGAAGTCAAGTAAATTCCCTGAATTAACTAATTATTTCCGCTCGGCGATTTCTTTTCAGCGAATGTGGATCATTGTGCCAATTCCGGGAATCTTTCTTAGCCATGCTCCAAAAATAGAACTTTCCCTAGCATAGCAACTTTCCAAATATGTTGACCCCGCAAATGATGAGGTGAAATGAGATGACCCCCACTTGGGGGCAACTTTCTTCTTCGTCATATACTCAAATAAAACGAAAAAATAAAAAAAAATTTGCTAATGAGTATTTATGATTTTTTTATGCATTTCCATTAGCATCAAAAGCCAAGTTGGCTCGGATCTCTTTTGCTCGTCCAGGCCTCAAAACTAATAAATACACTGCGTTCTTCCACGCATAATTTGGTTATTAAAACATTTGTTTATGTCGCCCTTAATGGGCCGCAAATATGATTTCCTTTTTTCCCAGACCGCCCTTGCCGTTACAACGAACTGCCCGCGGTAGCTGTGGAAAATTTAAATAATTGCCGCGGCAATAACATAAATTAGATAAACCATCGTCGAGTCTTGCAAAAAAATGGGGCACGAGAAAACACAGAACGTAAATTAGTCATACCACCCGTGGTCAGTGGCCCGAAATCGGAATTTGATCGGGCTGAGAAAATCGATGGGTTTCCGATTCCATACGTTGTTCAAGGAATCTAATTAATATTCAGGCCAGGGGAACGGTATCGGTAATGATGCGATTTCGATTAAAACGCCCCATAATAATAACTTGTTCTTTGGGAAAGTTTTGCTGTCCACAAATATATGTAACGTGCGTGACATAAATGTATGACTTTCTTAACATAACATTTATATAACATTTATTACGAATTCAATTTATTTTAACTACTCAGACTACTATATCATATAGCTGCTATAGGAGCAATCGAAAATTAATGTAAAAATACAAAAACCTAGTAAATTGAAAGTGAGCATTACTTACTTGTAGAGAAAAAGGGTATACTAGATTCGTCGGAAAGTATGTAACATCAACTAAAAACTATCTATACACTTTTTTAGATTTTTTCGTTCAGCAAAATATTTAAGCTATTTCATTGCATTGCATCATTGCATTGAAGAAGCATTTTTCGTCACAAAGTTGATATCAGATCTCTTGTAAGTTGAAGGTGCGATCGTCACGGCCGCGTTAAGAGGTGTTTTATATGATACAAGAAGTTTTTGTTTTAAGAATCAATTATAAAATAGGAGCTATGTTCGCTTTTGCAGTATAACTCATATATGATCTATTGTTATAGCATTAAGATATATTTCCGTTGGCAAGGCCACGTTCACCTTGTTACTGTATTCCGTACTTAACTATAGAAACATTTTTTCTAGGAATTTAAATAAAGTATGGAAATTTAACCAACAACATTTTTCGTGCTTTAAATAATTCATTTATTACAAAAAAATGTAGTTGATTACAAACTTGTAAAATATCTTATAAGAATTTTGTGTCATCAAATTAATGATGCATCGTTTTGGGCATTCAAGGTAAGCATGAAATGTTTTTCGTACTGAACTGAATCGGGTTGCAATTTTATAGCTCAATAACTTCCAAACGGTATTTTTATGACAAGAGGTGTTACAGATCATAAGTTGATAAATCGCATGGGCTATATAGCTTAACATTTAAAAAAAATTTATTTAAACACCAAGACAAAATAAAAACTCATATTAAGGAAAAAAACCCTGGATATTTCTTAAACGGTTGAATTGCAAAATTGTTTAAAATTCAACAGAAGATTTCAGCAATTGAGGTAACGACCTTTATCAAAATATTCGGAAGTAAGATCACTCAATATTTTGGTATAAGTAAATGCCTTAAGCTTTTAATAGAGTAAGAATAACCTAAATATACTGTCTAAATTGATTTTAAAATTAATATTGATTACTGGCGACGCTAAAATGCTACAGAGTTGCCATTGCTTTTAAATGAAGTAGGGTAACAACTCTGTTTTTCAGCAGATAGGATTTTTCGAACGGCAATGGCTAACGCAGCAACCCGAGAGTTCTTGAAAATTGTTATATCTGACAATTCAGTTCGATATTTGTCATTAATCAACCTGATCTAAGACTATTAAGACTTATCCGGAATTAATAATTTTCTTCACACGATGCCACGTCGGTCGAAAGTCGAATTTTGTACTCCCAAGAAGGGCCGGAAGAAGCGCAGAAGGAATTCCGAGTGTTCTGACAGGTAGAAACGAAACAGATAATTTCATTTCAAGCTAAACACACTTATTTCATATATTTAGTGCCCCAGTGCCTGTAGAACGTCCAGAAATAAATGAACCCGTGCAAAAAGACTCCCCCTCGGAACTTCTTTCGTCCTGGTAAGCCCTCTTTACTAAATTAGCTAAATCATTGTATTGCTAAAACCCATTGTAGTGCCCCGATTTCAGAACCATGGCCAGACCAGTTTTGTCTTGAGGGTGTCGTATTATATTTTGGTATCCAGGGGAACACCGAACCCATCCACATGAAATCCGACGCGGAGCTCATGCCTCCACCAAAATCATGGATTGTACCCAAGGCCCGACCTAAAATGAATACTGTGGAGCCGAACGATGAAATAATCCCGAAAAATGAAGACGACGAATCCAAAGACGACGAATCTGAAGACGGCGAATCCGAAGACGACGAATCCGAAGACGACGAATCCGAAGACGAAGAATTTGAAGACGAAGAATCTGAAGACGACGAAGAGTCCGTGGGTGCAATGCAAAGGAAAGATCCTACGCCAGTTCGAATGGGATCCGTCCCTCCAAGGCCCCAGGATGAGGCCGCGACTCAGGAGTGGCTGCAGGCTTGCAATAAGACAGTTTCCGAGCAACTGCTACATCTAGTAATTAAGGAGAGTGCCAAGCCATCTTCCGTAGATCCAGGATCCGTTGACCAGATGAAGCCCCGAAGTTCGGGAAAGACTGGGATTGTGGTGGGTGCCGCGGAGAACGCGTGGCATTTTAGCTACCTACTTCGCAACGGGGACTTGGAGGATAGCGTGGACCACTACACCTGGAAGTACGGGGATCCCGGGGCCAATCGACTCTTGGACAAGTGGAATGAGATGTACGGCTCCGAGACGGCAAAGGAGTTGGACAGAACGTTGGTGCTTGCGCCCTTGCCAGTTCGTCAGGAGCAGAGCCTCCAGATGTCAGGGATCCTAGGACGTCCCACTGAACGCCAAAGCGAGCCCGTGCGCCTGCGCCTGGAAATGACGGTCTGCAGACTGTTTTGTACCCTGCAGATGCACAGACATGTGGATCTTGAGACGGCCGTAAGGAGCCTCGACAACGCCATCTACAGAAGCGACGTGGGTGTGATAGAAGTCAGATTCGAGGCCCCGCAGATAGGCTGGATTTGGGATAATGGCACGGTCATGATAATAGACGGGCGAAATAAGGACGATTTAGTCGAAGCCCTACAGGAAATAGTAGCCAAGACCATGGGCAAGGAGAATTTCCAGCTCGATCCGAGTCACACGCTGCTACACCTGCGTCTCTACTCCGGCGCCTTCTTCCCCTGGAGCGTCGACTTGCAGGAGTTCAGTAAGGCCCACTCTCCTTCTTCGGAACTATGCCTTCATGATACGAACTTTGTCCACTACGTGAACAAGAATATGCCCGGAGTGGCAGCCAGACTCCATGAGTCGGGGCTGTTCACCGGGTATGCCATGTCCACGGATGAAGTGGACGAAATGGTGAGGCAAGTGTACCTTCTTTCGGCCAACTATCAAAAGCCCGAAATCGAAAACGTTAAATAAATAATTCAATTTAATAATTCTGCGTAGAAACGGATTCTGGCTTCTTATTCTTTTCTACTCTGGGGTAAGGCTCCTTCTTACGATTTTAGAATTGTAGATAAGCTTGATTTTAAAGGGAAGACTATATCATAAGAATGTCACAGGATCGGACAAAAATGAAAAAAATTGAGCTTCCGTTCTTCTCTGGGGTATATCATTATTACATGATTTTAGAACTTAGTTTTTATACCCGTTACTCGTAGAGTAAAAGGGTATACTAGATTCGTCGGAAAGTATGTAACAGGCAGAAGGAAGCGTTTCCGACCCCATAAAGTATATATATTCTTGATCAGGATCACTAGCCGAGTCGATCTAGCCATGTCCGTCTGTCCGTCTGTCCGGATGAACGCTGAGATCTTGGAAACTATGAAAGCTAGGCTACTGAGATTTGGCGTGCCGATTCCTGAGCTTCTTACGCAGCGCAAGTTTGTTTCAGTAGAGTGCCACGCCCACTCTAACGCCCACAAACCGCCCAAAACTGTGGCTCCTACAGTTTTGATGCTAGAATAAAAATTTAAGCTGAAATGTATTGTTCTCATCAATACCTATCGATTGACCCAAAAAAAAGTTTGCCACGCCCACTTTTACGCCCACAAACCGCCCACAAACTTCAAAAAATCGTTAATATGAACGTGGATATCTCGGAAACTATCCAAGATAGAGAATTGGGATCTCAGATTTAGATTCCGTAGCCTTGTGCGCAGCGCATGTTTGTCACGCAAATACGCCACGCCCACTCTAACGCCCACAAACCGCCCAAGCCTGTGACGCCCACAATTTTTGTGCTAGATAAAAAATTTTAACTGAAATGTATTGGTCTCGTCAATACCTATCGATTGATTTAAAAAAAACTTTGCCACACCTACTCTAACGCCCTCAACGTTTAAATCTGTCTACCGCCGGTAGGTGGCGCATTTGCTGCTTGCATATCTCCATTTTCCTTTGGTCCCTTTAGCTGAGTAACGGGTATCTGATAGTCGAGGTACTCGACTATAGCGTTCTTCCTTGTTCTTTATGTAAAAATCGGATGAATATATGATATAGCTGCTATAGGAAGGATCATAAAAGGTATGTCAAAATTTTGTTTTCGGAAAAAACATAAACGCTAGTAAATTGAAAGGAAGCATTACAATTTTTGTAATTATTTTTTTGTTTTCAAAAAATTAGAAAGAAATGTATAATATTATAAATACTTCGATCTTAAAATGGCATGCCTTTTAGTTATTTTGTTAAATTCTCCACTAACCTGCATTGAAATATTACCAATCTTTATGTTAGAATTTTTCAAATTTCCTGAGTTTCCGTTTTAGTAGCTTAGGGTATACCTTAATAAAAAAGTATGTAAGCGTAGATGTATTTTTTTTTTTCAGTGCAATAGATGGGTATTCCCATTTGTGTATATATATATACATATATGTTGATCTTCAATGAATAAAAATTAATTAGTATTTCAAAGCTAGATACATTTTCCTAAAAATCGATATTATAATTTTATAATATTCTCTTGTGATAAAAAATTACTTAATCAAGTCTTTAATGTAATCATGTTTTACAGCAAAGTTTTAGGCGCTGCCTAACGCTATATGAAGACCCATATACTCTCTTCGGCCTCATAATCTCTTGTATTTCAATTGGCTTTAAACAAAGCCCCGCAAACAATGGATTATTGATTTAAATTTGCAAACAATGGGGGGAACTAAAATAGTTAGCAAACGGCCATAAATCCCATAAAATCATAATCCGTCTTGCCATTATTTCGCCTGGTTCGCAACTCATAGTTCGATGGGTTAACGATTTAATCTCTGGCACTAAGTTGGACCGACTTTCAAAGGGGAGAATGGCGGAGAAAAGAATAAATTTCGCACTATGGACTCGATCCGTTTGATTGATTTAAATGCCCGTTGTCCGATCCGAATGGGGAACACATGCTGGCCCCAGCCATATACAACATATATGCATGTGGCCCAAATAAGCCCGAACTCTGACATCTGGGGGGAAGAACAGTGGGACCTCGCCCACTTCGGACAGTGACAAATGGAAGCGGCCTGACTTATTGAAAATCTCACTTTTGACCTCAAAATTGGCTCAAGAATTGGCCAGACGGTTCGTTCTCTTCTCTTCGCCATGTTTTTTTGTATTTTTTGTATTTTTCCGTAGTTTTTGAGACGACCCAAAATGCAAATTTCTCGACTTTGGTAAGAGGCAACTGCAACTGGAAATGGAAATGGCAATGGAGATGAACCTACCAAAAGTCAACGTTCTGGGACCTCTGGGATGGAATGGTCTTGGGTTTTCTGTTTCTGGTTTTTGTGCATAAATCAGTAGACGGGAATTTGCATAGTTTAATAATTTGCCAATCTTCCAAATCCAAATCCCCTCAAATTTCGCCACATTTTACTTTGTTCTGCTGCCCGGCTACCTAATTTCTTTTGTTTTTCGGGTGATTTTTATGTGTCTCCGCTGTTTCGCCTTCTTTCTATCTGTTTCTGCGGCCAGGTGAACGTTCCTCCCCTGTATAAAATGTCTTTGCCGGGCACTTGCTGGACCATTTAATAGTGGCCCTCGTCCAGCGACAGACCCAAGTCCAAGTCCAAGTCTTCCAATCCTAAGTCCACTCAACATTTCCCAGATCCCACCAGTATGGCAATTAAGATGGTAGCCCTTTTGGCCATCGGCCTGGCAATCTTGGCCGTGTGCGAAGGTGAGTTTGTGATACGATCTATAATGATCTTGGTTCTTTCTTCTTAATTCCATCATTGTCAATTATTTGCTCAGGGCCATAATTATCTAGCGATTACTTACTAATAACTGGTAAGGTTTGTTCTTCAGCAAGTAATACCTATTTGTAAAATTTGTCAAACTTTTTACCAAACCTTCTCAAAAACAAGGAATATTTTGAGGTACTTAAAATATTTTTCCAATTTGAGTTAGGTTTTATATTGAAACTTTAATGTAATGTAACTTTTATATAAATAATCTAATTTTGAACGGAGTGATATATAATGAAAATATATTGTATAAAGTAAAAAAATATGTATACATTATTATTTGTTTAGTTATATAATGTTATGGTTTTAAAGACTAGGTATACTAGGTCACCTTAAAATATATCAACTTCCCTTCTAATCCCATAAATGTTCCATATTATCCCTTAGCCCGTCATGTGAGTGGCCATCGCAGACAGCACTTTGAGCAGCGGGCCCTCATATCGAAGCCCCACAGTGGTCCCCAGGGACGCGTCTTCCCCGGAGCGGTGGCCATCAAGAAGCTGGTCCTGCTGAAGTTCAAGAAGATCGTGCCCATCTCCCTGATCCTGCTGAAGTCGAGCAACGAGAACGAGGCCGAGCTGGTGCCCGTGTATCCCACCGACCAGATCCCCGAGAACGTCCAGTTCATCCCCACTCCGAACGGCATCTCGGGCCACAAGGATGTCCAGGCCATCGCCATTCCCGCCGAGCTCCACGACCAGCTGCAGATCAACGGACTGTCCAACCTGGAGAACATCGAGGCCCTGCTCCAGAGCAGCTCCATCTCGGCCGCCGACAATGAGAGCGAGACTCCTGTGGGCAACAGCATTGCGGTGGCCCAGCCCGAGGATCTGGTGCTGGAGCAGCCGGAGAACGACGAGGATCAGCTGCTGGAGGGTGTGTCCGCCGCCCCAGTCGCCGCTCCCGCTGCCGCCGCCCCAGCCGCCCCCTCCCTGCGCCGCCTGTCCGCCGACGAGCTGCTCCGCTCCGGCGTCCGCAACTCCGCCCAGCAGCAGCAGACCAGCGTGGAGGAGATCCCCCTGCTCCTGTACTCCGCCAACGAGGGCTCCTCTTCCGCGGGACACTCGGTGGGCAGCTCGGGTCGCCGCTTCGTGGCCGCCTCCCCTGCGCTGCGTCGTCGCCAGCAGTTCTACAACTAGGACTCCCTAATCTAGTCCTAAACTTAAACCTAAAGTTAACTTAACTTATTCACTTTCCATACTCCTCCTCTCGATGGCTGTCACACGGGCTTCACTGTACCTACCACTACCACTGGCTATTCCTTATTTTTTTTTTTTAGACTGAACTGAATATAAATTAACGTTATGAGCGAAATGACAAAAGGGGCGACTTGTGTTTCCGGGTGGCAAAGGGTCTCCAGTGGGTCTCCAGGAAAAAAGGCCACACTGGGAGAAATTGGGGCTGGCTGGGGAAGTATCAGTCTGCAAGGCGAGTAAGGTTCCTTAATAACAAATACGACCTATTTAAACAGTAGGACCTTGAATTAAAATAGAGGCGCTACTGGAGTCACAAAGAACTCTTTATTATTTGAAAAATTCCAAAAAATGCCAGAAGCTTTTTTTTTTTAGTTTTTCAAATCATTGTATTGCATACTAAAAGCGTTTGACAAAAAAAAATCAGACAACCTTCTCCGAGACCGTGCCCAAATACTAAGTCGTTCTTACCCCATCTTTGGCACAAGTTTTTCCATAATTCTTACCACACAGAAAAAGGGATCATTTTGATATTATATGAATAATTCAAATTTAATATTAGGGATTGGTATTCCTTGGATTTCCTTTAATTAATAATCCTCTCAAAATGGGGGAAAGATAAAGATATTACCAGAATTACTCTGGGTGCAAGACAGCATCATTATAAACCCTCCGAAATAGGAAAAGAGAGAAATTATTCTACATTTCATCAAAATGATCAATATATCCTAACAATTTTCGTTCTCTGTGCTTTATATTCTAAATAGTGAGTGAAAAATGTGCACTTATTTTTTCGAGTGTCGTTCAGTGGGCGGAAGGTCCCTGTTTGGGGCGCTGCTTATCAGGCGACTGCAGTTATCAGGCCTTTGTGCTCGGGCTTTGTGCCGCTGACGTGACATGTCCTGTCTGTGCCTCATCCCCATCTTAATACCCATCCCCATTCCCATCCTCGGTTTCAGTCTCAGTTTCAGTTTCGGTGCACCGATCCCAGTCCAAATCGCAGTCCCAAAGAGTCCTCGTGTGGCAGCCTGCCAGCAAATTTGAGCCAACAAACAAAGCAGCCACAAAACACATGGCACAAATTTTGCTTAGGCGCAAAAGTCAACGGCACAAGAGGCCCAAAGAAAGGCAGCCGCACAACAAAAGCGGCAGAAAGATGGGACACGTTAACCTGCCACTTTTGAGCTATAACCACGAATGTTGAATGTCCTTAAGAAAATCAAAGATATTTCACAGTGGTTTAAAAAACTCATATATTGAATCAAGAAAGAATCCAGACCAAAAAAAATTAATTGAACATCAAGAAATGTTTTTAAAAATAATACCCCTAATCAAAAAAAAAATTATTTAAGTATGAGTATGTATGAGTTTATAATTTTAATATGAAACTTATCTTATAAAATGAGGCATATACAATTACCAGCACATTTAGAATCGATTTGAGATATTTTAATGCAGCAACCTCCAAGGGGACCTATATCATGGTTAGGGTATTTAGACATTACTTCTTTTACAGTGCAGCTACCTATATAGCCCCTCCCCTCCCTTTGGCCCAGTCGTGTGTCTTATTTGCCGCATTTTTGACAGGATTCCCCCAAGCAACAAAACCCCCCTCCCAGCGGAGATTATGCAAGCGTTTTCCGAATTAGCCAGGCATAGAACAAACAAAACAAAGGGACAAAACCTCATGGGACAGACATACGGTAAAAATATTGCCACACTCAAAAGCCTTCCGTTTTAAACTTTAAAAAAGCACTCGACTGTATTCTATTTTAAGACCCCATGGCTTCCTCTAAATTAAAAATAGTAATTACACTCAAAGAAGAGGGTGTTCCAGAAAGTTCAAAGTCATCAATCTCAATACTTAAAGTTTACAATTATTTCTGGTTTGTTTCACAGCATACTTTTGGGGTTTCTTAAATACATCTTAAGTTCTGTTTATATGTTATAAACATTTTTCATTTAAAAGCTGTCTGCATCTCTACTACATTTAATCACCATTTAAAAGCTTTATTTTAGTTTTATTTTCAAATAAAAAATATTGAATATTAAAAAAGTGATAAACGATTTTGAAATAACTCTCAAATTTCATTTTAGGCGTCTAAAAGTATGCAACACTATTTTTTAAGCTCAGACGTTATATGAATTCGTTTAGAAAGACTACTTTCCATTATTCACTGCATACTTTTAGACACTTATACAAGTGATTTTAAAACCCGAGTGATTTGTGTGGCACAACCACTTCTTTTATAAAAAACAAATCTTTTAAATCATTATATTTGGCTTAATTTTTTGTTTTATTGTGGAAAAAAATACTTATACATAGTTATGGGTAAGTTTATGTTTTTAGCCATAGTAGGGAGGTGGTACATAGATGACCCTCTTCCCATCGCTGCTGCTGTTGTTGTTGTAGAGCCGCCCACAGGGCGGAGGTCCGTAGTAGGTGAATGTGCACACGGTGCAGCAGTTGATGGGCGTGGCCACCACCACCACGGGCGTGTTCCTATTGGGATAATTGGGTGGGTAGGGGTAGGGCATGGGCGGTGGTGGTGGAGGGGGCAGTGGCCTGGGTGGTGGAGGAGGGGGCAGGGGTCTGGGTGGTGGAGGAGGGGGCAATGGCCTGGGTGGCGGGGGGTAGTTGGGTCTCACAGGGACACAGCAAGTCTGTGGAGGAGGGGGTGGAGGAGGCGGAGGCGGTGGTGGTGGATAAGAGGGATCCACCACATAGGTTTCGCAGCAGGTCTGCTTCTGGAAGGCCTCCAAGGTGCAGGGCGAGACGCACGAGTTGAAGAGTCCACTGATCCAGTCGAAGATCAAGTTGAAGGTCCGCCCCTGACGCTGGGTACTATCGTAGGGTCCAAAGGCATCCACCGAGGTGTTAAGCGGTAGCCCTGCCCCACCCAAATCCTGGCCAGAATTCTCAGGCCGCAGATCTTCGAGGCGGGACGAAGAGTGGTTGAAGTACACGTACTCAAAGTTATCGTTTATCGAGGAGGAGGACGATGAGGAGGAGCTCCGGGATGAACTGCCATTTTGGGGGCGTGGCTGCCAGCGCTGCAAGCGAATCTGTTGCTGGGCTCGTTGGTGAACTACGAAATTTAAATATAATTGTTTAAATAAGAATATGATAAATTTATCATAAGTGACTTTCGTGCAATCCTCCAAACAATGTGCTTTCTTATCCATTTTAAACCTAGATAAAATGTGACTTGAATGAGAACAATAGTACGCACAAAACATTTAAGAAACATACTGTAGACTTCAACTTCTTTAAATCTGTTTAGCGCTTGAAAAGAAACATCTGGATTTTCTATAAATTTTAAAAACTGAAATTATAAATTGAAAATATTAAAGAGGTCATTTTGATGTTATTGGAATTTCAATATGACATTTTTTTGTAATCTATAGAGTGAGTTTTGTTTTTTTTAAATAAAACTTTTCATGCAAATAAAGTGTATTTTTTAAAAGCTGAATATCTACTGTCTTGTTTGTAATTCCCAGAAATATTAAACTTGGTTCATAAAAAATATGCAGACAAGTGTAACTGCTGTGGTAAAAAATGGAATAACGTGGTGCTCAAAAAAGTGGTATAAATAAACAAAATGCATTTTTATTCTCGTGCTTTTCGTGGGTGACAAAAAAAGGGTGTGTGCTGTTTTAAGGGAGAGTTAATGCCTAAAACTAACGTCCATAGAATCCGAAGCCGCCAAAGCCGCCGAAGGCATTGCTGTTGGCACCACCACCGCCGAAGCCACCGCCATTGGCGCCGGCATTGGCTCCTGCACCGCCGCCAAAGCCGCCGAAACCACCGGCATTGGCATCGGAGTTGGCACCACCGCCGCCCCCGAAGCTACCGGCATTGGCTCCCGCTCCCGCACCACCGGCACCACCGGCATTCGCGTTGGCATTCGCATTGGCCGACTGGCCATTCTGGGCGGTGGCGGTGGCGCTGCTGGAGGCCGAGTTGGACACGTATCCATTGGGACCCTGCTGGCTGCTCGTCTGGGCATTCGTCTGGGCGGAGGCGTCTCCTTGGCCATTGTTGCCCTGGAAGATGCTCTGGCTATTGGCATCACTGGTCGCGTCCTGGGTGTTGCCATCCCGCACCACCTGCGAGTTGGTGTTGGCCGTATTGGTGGAGGAGCCGAACATATTGTTGTTTGTCGCGGTGGAGCCACTGTTCGAGGAGTAGGTGTCCCGGTTGCCCTGCTGGGTGTGCTGGGTGTTGGCATTCGCACTGGAGGCCTGCTGCTCGCCCGGCTTGAAGTTCAGAGCCTGACTCTGCGAGTTCTGGTCGCTCTCGTAGCCCCCGTTGGCTGTCTGACCCTGGTGGGTGTTGGTGTTCGCCGAGCTCACCTGGCCACTGCTGCCGTCCTGGGCCAGATTGGAGCTGATGGAGCTGCTCCCCGTGTTCCCGTCGCTGGCGTGGTTCTGGGTCGAGGCCTGCTGGTTGAACCCGGGTCCTCCCTGGGCATTAGCATTGCCGTGCGCCTGGTTCTTGTTGCCCTTCTTCTTGTGGTGCTGCTGCTGTTCTGGCTGCTGGTAGAAGCCACCGAACTGGGGAGCCTGGCCAAAGCCAGGTCCTCCTCCGAAACCGCCTCCTCCGCCGAATTCCTGACCTGAGTGGGTTACAGAATAGTTTAAAATGTGAGAAACTCTGGGATGAAGACACTTTTCGAGAGCTATTTTAAATGTATAAATGCTAAAAATACATTTTATAACATATCTAAGACGCAGTGTTGTCTTATCTTCCTTATACAATAGGAATACAATTTCCTACTGTTTATAACAAGTTAACATCTAAATGCTCTGAAACAAAGTAATGATTTTTATCAATTGCTAAATAATATACACTTGCACAAAAAAGGGAGTATACAATTTATTATATTTATAACTATCGTAATACTGAATTAAAAATTCCTTATTTATATTTCTTCCTCCTCATAATTCATTATAATTATTAAATTAAATACAAAAAACCTACTATAATACACAAAACATTTCAACTGCATTACTTAATATAAAAACAAGAACAATCGCTATGGTCGAAGGCCTCGACTATAAGATACCCGTTACTCAGCTAACACAACTATGTAGATCTTACTTTTCGCCCTAAAAAATCAGTGTTTTGTCTGGCAAAGGATGTTAAAATAAAGATATAAATATATTTTTCAAACAAAAATGTAACTATTTTTAAAGGTATCGAAAGAGGGGCATAACTAAAATAGAGGGTAAGCAAGCCAATGTATTTTTTAAATATTATAATAAAATATATTTTATAAATATTTTATTTATTTAATAAAAAATGACCAAAAACTCACCTCCTCCGAAGCCGGGACCACCTCCGAAACCGCCAAACCCGCCGAACTGCCTCCTCGGCCTGTCCAGAAGACCCACCCCAAAGGGTCCTGGTCGTGGGGCGAAACCGCCACCGGGATATCCAAAGGGCACGAACTGGGCCCTCCTCTTGGGCCTTGGCCTGCTCTGGCGCACCACCCGCTGGAAGGGACCGCCGAAGACCTGGCCATTGGTGGCCGCATTGCCTCCAAATCCGCCGGCGGAGGCCGAGGTCTGACCCCTTCTGGTCTTGCCAAAGGCATTCGAATTGGAGCGTGTGTCGGTGACGGTGACACCACCATACTTCTGGGTATTCGACTGTGAGTTACTGCTCGATCCCGCCTTGGCGCCCTTGCCCTGGGCATTCACTTGCGCCTGCGACAGGGTGTTCGTGTTGGCCACATTCCGGTCCAGGTCGAGATTGAGGAGCCCCAAACCCAGGCGGAGGTCACCGTCGGCACCGCGCTGCAGGCCAAAGCCATTCTGGAGATTCTGCGGCGACAGGGAGGCGCCTAGGCCCAGGTTTCCGATCCGGAACTGATCGGCAATGCCCTGCGACACCTGGCCATTGGCATTAGTCCTGGTCCTCGTCAAAGTATTGCCCAGCTGCAGGCCACCCAGGTCCACGTCCTGCGTCTGGGCCTGGCTGTTGGTCACCAACCGCTGGCCATTCTGCTTGGTCACCGCCCGCGAATTGGACAGACCCTGGGTGTACTCCAGGTTGTTCCCGAAGTCCACCTGCCGCTCGTAGGCGTTCGTGTTCGCCTTGGAGACGGATCCCTGCCGCTGGCGGGGCTGCTGGAACTGCTGGGGCTGTTGGTAATAGACCAGAGGTTGTTGTTGGTAAGCCTGCGGTTGGCGGTACACCTGTTGGAACTGCGGTTGGCGGTATACCTGTTGGTACTGCGGCTGGAACTGCTGCTGTGGTCCAAAGCCCCCGAACTGCGCCTCAGCTGAAAGGGGAAGTACAAAATGTTATTAAAAATATATCAAACTACAAATATGTATCACTTTTTGTGGGCCACCCCTGAAAATATGATTTTATTCGCACATCACCAATTCAGTTAGCTGCACAGACATGAAATAATAATAAACATCAATATTATTAAATAACAATAAAAAACATTCACACAATCAATTAAAATATTTTCAGTCAAAGAAACACTTTTTAATTTTTCAACAAAAAATGGAAAAATATAGGCCTTAATAAAAACATTTCTTAATTTTTTTAAAGAGAAACTTTTTGCGTATACGCAATATTTAACGCTCATACGCCATGTTGGCTGTACCTTGATAATACTTTTGACTATAAACATAAAAGTACAACACATAATTTGTATTTAATTTTTAAACATAATCAGTCTTGTATATAATACTAAATATAATAAGCAGAACCAATACTAAACACGTTGTTAAATTTTTAAATGTTGATTGTTTATCAAACTTGTAAGTGCTCGAGATATTTTCTTGGGAGGAGACAAATGTTTTGCTTTTAAATCTTATGAGCAATCTAAATTGTTTTATAAACTTTATTTAAAAAGCCAATTCAATTTTCATGATGCACTTCGCAGCTTAAAACAGCTTCATAAAAAATTGCCGGACAAAAAGCATGCAAATTCTAAGTAAATCCATCAGAGGGTAATCGGTTTTCGAGTTTCATGCAATTGTCAGTGCAAAAGACATTTCAGCGTTTTTTACTTGCAACTAAGCGAGCGTGAAAAAGTGGTAACAAACATCAGTGGAAAGTTCCGCAAGTTGCACTGACAGCAGTCAAAAGTAAACAAAATCCCCCAAACACTATGCATTTATAATCTTTTCGCAAAACTTTTTCCACACATTTTATTCCATTCTACTTTATTCCACGACACTTTTTCAGCATTGTTCGTTTTAAAAATTGTGAGATTGCACAGAAACGAAAGAAATGGCTAGCTGCGAGAAAGGGACGAAAGCTGAAAAGATCTCTAACTGGTTTTTGAGTGTACATCTCGAAAGATGGTGTTCATGTTAAAATATCTAACAAAAGGGGGGTATTGGCATCTCTGTCGTTTTCATACGAGTATTTTTTCATGCATAAATTATAAATACATATATTCTGAAAAATACATCTGATCAATTATTGTCTTTTATTGGCTCTACAAGATAAATTCATTTAAGCTGACTGTTTTTGAAAAAAAAACCATTTGTTGCAGAATTTGGTAAAATGATAATTTTAGGTCCTATAACAACAGACTAAAATACTAAAAAACTAGATATACTAAGATGTAACGAATTTTGGTCAGACAAATCTATTATGTTTATGTACTGATACAAATTTGAACATATATCGAATTGAGTGATCCTCCCGAAAGCGCAGATAATAATATGTGTATCTACTGTTTATTAGCGAACATTTGTTTTTCAATACTTGGTAATATAATATTTCTAGGTCCTAAAACATTGACTTTAACACTAAAAACCAATTGTGTCGTTAAGGCTTGAAGTGCTAAGTCCTCAACATGGGTTCTACATCAGATATAAATGTACAAAATATTCTGATCCCCTCGAAGTCGCAGATAATAAGCTTTAAAATGTGGTTACAACATGGATAAGCCCTTAGACCTTTGATGCCTCCTTTTCCACCTCTGCTATCCCTTTCTTTGCCAATGTTTCTGTCTCTTTCGTCTTTTGCAAAAGACTATTCGCTGTTTTTCTGTTGACAATGCAACGCACGTAGGCGCAAAATCCAGCGATAATTTTGCAATTATTACTGTAATAACAAAGGCCCCATGTGTGTGCGCCTTAATGTGGGTGTAGGTGCGTGTGTGTGTGTGTGTGTGTGTGCGTGGGGTATATATCCTGTCATTATCCTGTCTATGCCCGATCCCCCGCAAATGCCGTGGCGTATTCGAAAAATATTTACCTTGCGGTTGACAAACTGCCAGCCAGCACACAATTAATCCAACAAATGCGTGTCGCATCCTGGCTTCGTATCCGTACTTCGTATCCGCACTCCGTGTTCCGTATTTCGTACGCCTGTCCTCCGGGTGTTCCGCACTTTCCGTACTTTTCCCGTTACTCTGGCAATCCGTATTCCGCTGCCGTACACTCGCTGTCTCGCTCGCACCTCAACCGGATGGCTAATTTTCCGTTGCCGTTGCGAAAACAGCGCACGCAATGAGCGCGTTTTTGGCCGCTGGCCGACTTTTATTGTTTCTCCGCCGTGTTTTTTTTGCGGTGTCGCTGTTCAGTTTGTTGTTCCGCCGGTTCTTCTCCGCAGCTCCGCCTCTCTTGTCACACTGAAAAAAAAACTGCACTCGCCTCTAATTAAATTATCACAATCCCCGCGCCAAAAAATTAGATTTTATAATGTTTCAAAGGCTCTAAAAAGGGCTAATAACTGTTTAGTATTAATGAATTTTATATATCCACAATTTGTAAGTCTAATTCAAATAATTAATTAAAATATATAAAAATATACAATTTTACAATTATTAAAATATTTAAAAAATTTCGGAAATTACTGTATTTTTCTAATGGAATTTTTTTGAAAAAGCATTTTATTAGAGAAGTCTAATGTCATTTTATCTTTCTATTCTAAATTATTTTGTATACTTTTGTATGATGTATTATTTATTATTTATTGGTATACTATTTATTTTTAATCAATTTATTTTTATTTAAATCTTGTTAGCTTTCATTTATAATTATGCACAACTAAAAAACATTTAAAATTTAATGGAAATACTAATACAGTTGACTTATATAGAGATATTTCATGCTCAAATAAATTTTACATTTGTATTATTTGTTTAATAAGCAACTGTCAGTTCCGGAATTTTTTACAAAGGACACTTTTAACACTACCATCTTAAAAACAAAAATATTTCCAATTATAGGCTATTTTTCTCCGTGTACCTGTCTTGATTTTTCTTGTTTTTAACCTTTTTCGGAGAGCGCGATGGAAGTTGTGGGGCGTCGGACGTTCCGATTCGTTCTAAACCCCGATGCCGGTTTGTTAATCGGGCTTTAAACTAATCAATAATTAACGTCCGACTTGACGCCCAACCGTCAATATGCCTATTGTTCGATGCGACAGACCCCCGAAAAAAGAACCGAAATCACGTTTAACTCGTTTCGGGGAACAATAAACAAACACTGATCACTTTTCGATGTTGGTTTTTTCCTGCCCGATCACAAATTCGAATCTATCTTTTTTTTGGGCCTCCCCTCCTCATTAGATGGTTTCTCTTTCGCGGGGATTTTTGGCACGGGGAGAAAGGCTTATTGATTATCCGAGCATGTATTTGAATTACTTAAAATTTATGAACAGAGAAAGCCAGCCGGTGAAATGGTGTTTAGATAATCGATAGTTAAGCTGAGACAATCTGCTGACCACCTGTCAGTTGAATAAAAATCAATATTAATATATTAAAAATCAATATAATAATATAATATTAATATTTTTGAATATGGTTTTTTATATTTTCCAACACTATTTAAAAGGGTTATCAAGCTTCGTACCATCAAGCTATTAAAGTACGTAGGTGTTTTTAAAAATCAATATATTATAAAAAAGTTCTACGTAGAATAGTTTAGTGAAATAAAAATAATATATTCAAAATGTCATGAAAAAGTGAGAAACAATTTCCAGAATGACACACAAATTCTGGCTAATGCCGTGTCTATAAGAACCCCGCTTGAAACACCCCATAAATAAACCCGACAAAGTTGTTTGCTAGATCTTCTCAATGACTCTAATTTTTCTGGGTGATTCCCATCATCGACCTTAGCACAAGTGGCTATTCGAATGAATCCCCGGCTCATAGTTTCGGTTTTGATTTCCGCTGAGCATCTGCCACTTCATGGTCAAGTTTTGAACTTCAAATGAACGCGCTGTAGGTCAATTGGAATTCGCTCGTTGGGCGCCACGTTTTCCGCCCCTCTTGCCGCTTTTTTTGGACATCTGCCACCCCGCTTTTGGCCACTTGTAACCCCCTTTAAGCCCCGCCAAAACAGCAGCCTCCACAATTGGTCGGCAAACAGGCAAACAAATAGAAGCATCAACAAAAAACCCGTCTTAACTCTTCTTTTTTTTTGTATTTGTTAATGTTTTCTTTTATTGACAAAAGTTTTTAGCGCTCTTTTCGGGTGGAAGGGGCTAGAAAAAACCCGTCCTAAGAACAACGTTTGTGAGTGTGTGGAATAATATTAAGCCAGCAGGTTCTAACTAATGAACTTGTAGATACATATATTTCGGGTGGGCAGCTTCCCTTTATGAATTAATTGAGCTGCTAATGACAAGCAAGACAATGGGACTTACAGCTTGTACAGTGGGTGTATTTCAAATATTGGGAAACAATAATAAAACGACTTTCAAGAAATTGTTTTTAATAATTATTGTAAACACACTAGAAGGAAATTAAAATAAATTATTAATATTATTCAATTATTTATTAATCAATTTATAATATTATATTTTGATATCAAAAAAATACTGTATTAATATTTTCGAATTTTTTGAAGTGTTTTATTATTATTAGTATTTTATTTACATTTTTGACAATTAGTTTGACATTTTTATCGATCGTTTCTCGCATCCCTAACTTACAATCATTGTGGCCAATGGCGTGATATATATATTTTCTGCCTGATATTTGGCTTGCAAATCGAAATTTGTACACTGCAAGAAACCAGTGAACGGTAACAACAACAAGGCCAAAGTAAATTGGGTCAACACACACACACCAACTTTCGCCAGGGGAAAAGAGAAAGAGCGAGTGTGCCTGTGTTGGAAAGAGAGGACTAAACTTCAGTTTGGTGTTCGATATAAAAAAGTGGTTTTTATTGTTATTTCATTTCTAGCGTTTATCGCTCTGGCGGCATCTTTACGCTGACGATTCCGCCAGTATACCCCTCTCTTTCCTGCCAAACTCCCCCTCTCTTTCTGGCCAGCTTTTATGGTTCTGCCTTGAACGCGTGAAATGGAGTAGAAAAATTGTTTTTCTATCAAAGGCAAAATATCGCAGCGAGACTCTCAAGCCCCCCTCCAAAGTACCCCTTCCATTTATATTGTTTTTCCCCCATTTGTGCCCCTCTTTTTTCCATCAATTTAATGCCCACAACTTTTCTGGACACGCGGCTTTAACTTTTAGGTAACTATTTTTTTATATTTTGTTTTTGGTTTGGCCTCTTGGGTCATTCTCCGATGTTCCTGATGCCGCTTGTCCTTCGACCGAACATGTCTGACTTTGATTTGAGCTGCTAATTGAAGTTTCATTTGCTTTCGAGGGGATATCACATATTCCCAAATATATATATACGAACTCTGGAGAGGGGGGCAGAGGTAATCCCCCCCCACTGGTTTATTTGAATTCACTTTGGGGCTGCGTTCTGAGTGCTTCCCTTTCAGGGCAAGTTCAATTTAATTACATTCCCACCTAATGCCTTTAGCTGAAATTTCCAAGTAGAACCGAAGTTGGGATGCGGTCACAGATCTTAAAGATTTAAAATGTTCTAAAGAGTGAAGATTGTGTAAATGTGTGTAATTAATATACCTAATGAAATTAAAATTAGAATTTCTTTAAAATAATTCAATATTCCTTTTAATGTAAATTAATTTACTATACCTTTCTTAATGATTTAATAATTTACTACTGTTACCTCCTAAGTATAAGCCACCTTACATAATATTAAATTTTTGATCACTGAAATTATTGTAGGATTATCATAAGATCTATTTATTGATATTTTCTGGGGAACCTTACATCTCATACACACTGGGCTTAATTGTTCTTTTGTTTGGCTTGTTGGAGATACCTTCCCTTCCCTTGTCTTACTTCCCGCCGACTGATGAGCTTTTTATGATAATTTGTTTTGACAAATTTTTTAAGTTGCAAATTTCGTTAGCAGAAGTTGGCGAGATGGCGACACGGAGACAGAAAGAGATACAGATGCAGTTGCGGATGCAGATACATTGTGCATTCGGTGAGCCATATGTTTGTCTAGGGTTGCCACGCACACATATGCCGCACATCCTGGTTGCCGCCCCTTCGCCGTCGTCCTGAAAGTCCTGTGTTTGTTTCCAGTTTACTTCTGCCGCGTCTGCATTGCGTCTTTTGTTATTATTACATTTTCATAAATGCAAAAGATACAGATACACACACTCGTTGATAAATTCAGCAAAGTTTTGTCTGCCATGCGGCTCGTTAGCTTTTCGTCCCTCGTCCTTCGTCCTTCCCCCTGCCCCCTTCCCCCTTTATACGCATGAAAAATTGCCTCCAACTGCAGCGCTGAAATAAGATATTTCAATTTTGTATTGTAATTTCAGAACTTAAAATGTAATTTTTGAAGACATAAGGGAGTCCATTGTGTGGAGCACCCTCCCCTTTCGTTATCCCTGCCCTTATCCTGCGTTTTGTTTCCTGCTCCCCTTTGTCCCTTATTCCTTTCAACTTGGGCTCCTAACTTCTTCCGAAGTGAACCCTTGTGTCTGCTGGATAGATGGTTCAATATATATATATATAAAAGCCAGACCCAGTCAAGTGCACGGAAAACAATTTACTTTTTGAGTTAAGGCAGCTGAATTGAATTGTTTTAGAAATTGCATTTAATATTTATTTGTTTTAAAGCTTATATGGCTCCAAATATAGCTGATGTCAATAATAAATTATCGATTCATATAAGTAAAATATTTTCTAATTAATACTCACTTTGTTAATATTAAAATGGCGTTTTTTATGAAACGCAAATGTGGTTTAAAAGTCAATTAAAGTATATACTCATGAACCATATTTTACATATGTTTCTACATTTCCTCACTGTGTTTAACCCACCCTTGCCCCGGCTTAACCCCTTGCCACCCCCAATTGTTGCTTCTCTTTGGGAAATTATGCAAACAGGCCAAAAAACGACGGAACCTTAGACAAGAATGAGATGTCTCTTCCTGCTCCTTCCGCCGGACTGGGTTTTTGCCCTGTAATAAAGTAGCAACTGCACAACCACCCAACCACCCAGCCACCCACCTTGTTATAACTGCATAGGCGGCACTTTTTATGCCCGATACCCTGGAAAAAGCCGTAATAAATTTACCTATATTTGCCCAAGTTCACCTGGCTGAAATTTAACTAATAAATTATGTATTCGTAGGTAAAATCTATGGATTCTAGTCTATATAGCCAAACTACACTCATTTATATTAAGACTATCTTTGGAAATATTAGTGGTTTTTAAAAACAAAATAGTTATTTTGTATTTGAAAAAGGTTGCTTATTTATAAATGATAAAACCTAAAATATAGCTTCTTCGCCAAAAAAACGAACCATTATTTATAACTAAAAGCAATAATAAATAATATTTAAGTCTTAAAGAATATTTTTTTAAAGTAATTTGTAAAGGATTAATTTTCGAGTAATTACTGACTTTCTCCAGTTTTCTAGAGGGTCTCCGCGGGGTCGGTATTGCCCCACTCGTAACTGTCGCATTTTAACTATTTTATGACCGACGGGGGGCGGCAGTCGGGAGGGGGGCGTGGCATTTGTGGGGTTGCCGCCTTAGGGTTGCCTGCACGGGCTCAAGTTTTTGGCAGCGCTTAAGAACTTAACACACAATGCCAAAATGTGCAGGCAACAAAAGGGGGCGGAGTGGCGGGTCTGCCACGCCCCCCCCTGGCACAGCACACGCAAAAGTTTGCAGTAGTCACCGCTTTAACCCCCTTTCCCATTCCCGCCCCCCTTTAACCCACTGAAACCCCACCACTGGTGACAAAGCTGGCAGCGTCGTGTGTTGTAGGAAATGAGCCAAATTATGGCAAATTGTTGGCAAAAGTATTTAAAATGAGTTTATTTTCGAAATAAAAACTTCTGGTTGTGAACTTGTGGGCGGAACTTTTGCGGGTGCGGGTGCGAGTGCGGACTGCCGCCGCTAGGTGGCGCAAGCCGATGATGATGGCAGTGGCCATGGCAAACTGGCAACTCGCATGAGACAATTAAAATGCCATTAGACAAGCAACTGCATAAATGAGTGAATCAGTCGAGCGGCCCGGGGCTAAATTTTCGAGCCGAGTTCGGATGAATCCGGGCGAGCTGAACTGAACTGGGATGGGATGAGCCGTTCTGAGCCAAATTAATGGCCAACAGAGCGCGGAAGCTGTCGAAAAATGGATTTAAATCATTTGTCGAATCACTCGAAAATTAAGTGCGAATGGCAACGGACTGGATGTTTTAGTAGTGGCCTATTTTGCTTGGTTGGCCATATCTTCATTTGGTTGTTAGCTGTTTAGTTCTATAATATTTTTTTAAATGAGTAAGCCGATTGAATCTTACAAAATACATGCGATTTTTTCCATCACATATTTATAGAGCAAATCCATTAAAAGTTTCCATTCTATTCATATTTCCAGGCTCTTAGGGTCCCCCTGCAATTTAAATAAATTTATTTGCACTTCACTTCGACATCACTTAACTGCCCAATTACTTTTGAATATTCTCACCCACACAATGGAGCCGAGGACAACTGGCTGACAAACCCTCCATTTGGGGGTTGTCTTGTTGGCTGTAGTCAGCCCCTCCTAATCCCGATCCAAATCCAGATACAGAAACTGCAGACCACACAATTATGACTTGTCTTTGGGCGACCTTAGCTGTAAAACAAAAATGTTGAAAAGCATAACAACAGAATGTAAATCCTTTCAATTGAAATGTTACGTTCGAGGGGGAAAAGTGGGGCAGGGGACAGAGGGGGTGGTGCTGAGGGTGGGGGTGGGGTGGCTCGGTAGCAGATTTTCCTTGTTTGCTGGCTGTTAAGTTATTGTTACTGGTGCCAACTGGCTTAGCGAGTTGACTTCGTCTTTTGGGTGGGTGGCAGCACCACCCAGCAACCCAACCACCCAGCAGCCCAACCACCCAACCACCCTCGTCCATAAAATCCCCCTTTGGATAGTCGGCAGTCCTGAGTTCAAAGTGTGAGTACATGGGAAAAAAGCAGCTATGAATACATATTTCTGTCTTGCTTAGATACTAGGGTCTTGAAATCACTTAAAAAGGTATCTAAAAGTATGCAACAATATATTTAGGGTCTCTTGGAAAAATCACTAGGGCTTTCAAATCCCTTACAAAGGTGTCCTAAAGTATGCAACAACTTATTTTGGGTACGGACAAAGTTTCATTTTTCATTGCATACTTTTAGACACCTATATAAACGATTTCAGAAGCCCAGGTGATTTTAGCATTATATTCTTAAATATAGTAACATTTTTTGTATGTATTATTTTAATAGCTTAAATCGTTTAAGTACTAAATTTTCTTTTTTTCCGTGTACTCTTCATATTTTCTATTTGTGTTTCTCCTTCATGCACCCTATATTTTCCCTCGTTTTCCCCTCAACAAATGTGTGTGTGTGTCAACTGGCTTAAAGTTGTGCGTGGATTTGTTTGCTAATTCCATGGCAAGGCATTAGCATAAAATTGTGCACATAAAGCGCCACTTCAGCTGCCACTTCTACTTTCTCGTCATCTTGTTCCTGGGACTCGCTTCATCATCCTCAGTGTTTGCCAAATCTCATTTGCAGCTCATCAACAGGTGCAGTCCCTAAAAAGTACAAAAAGAAACCGAATCGCGAACGCCGAAATTGGACAGCAAACAACAAAAGAAGAGCAGTGACGAGCCAAGGCCCAAAACCAAATTGTAAATGCCCTTATAACGAAAATAAACAGGCTTATCCAATAAAAATACTACATATCGATAGAATTCTATCAAGTTCTTTGAGCAGTTATAAATTTCTTAAAGTTAAGATTAACTTAAAAATGTAGTAGTTTCTTTGTTATTTCTTGACATCTTTTTTATGGACTCAAGAAAGTAATAGAGTAATACGACAGCTCAGAGCAATGAGGCAAAGTGCCAAAGACAAACGAAATGAAAGTGATAGAACGAGCAAAAAAAACACTGTCCAAGATGTTAAGATTACACTGAAATTTAGCAGAAAAGGAATCTTTGAGATAATAGATTTGTCAAGAATTAGCTTATAAATATGGAATAATAAAGTATAAAACATATAAACTTGTTTTAGATACGTAGTTTGGTGTTAACTAAAATGAAATACAATAATAATAGAACATATATTGCAGAATTGAGATATTATTTCAGTCATGCAAATATGATTTCAAAGTAAGTTATTCATGGTTAGATGGCCTTTTAAGAAGTGATCAAATATGACGTGTAACTTATGTGTGGATTACATAGGTGTTCAGCTATAGTTATCCTATATCCCTGTTGACTTGAGGCATTGGCTAAAATGTTTTGGTCCTGAGAGCATTATCCATATATTTCAAGATTGACGTATTCTCAGGATTCCTGCCCTCAAAAGGTCTCTTTTTTTTCGAGCGTAATGCTGAATCAACAGAGCTGTCATCTTGGACAATCCTCGGAGCCATTTCGGCGAGTGTTTGCCTGTTTTCCTGAGCCTAGTGATGGCGTCCTTGTCCCCGCATCCTGGCAAGTCCTCTCTCGTCCTTCCCGTCCTATTCTCTTGTTCTCAGAGTCTCCCGACTGGTAACAAAAACCCAGCGTGAGATAGTTAATTTGTTTTCACTTCAGCAACAAGAATATCATCCACAATCCCCTGGCTGCCCGGTCCCCCATTATCACCACGCTCTCACCCCGCTTTCACCCCTCTTTCGCCACCCCTTTGGCCCCCTTTCTCCGCCACTTTCTTTGGCCCTTAGCCGCTCACCACTTTTGGCTCATTTATTTTCAGTTTGACGCCTGAGCGCTGCTTATTTGCACAACAATACACAGCAGTAAGAGTGTCGAAGGGACGGCACTGCAAGGGGGGAAAAGCGAATGGTGCACTGAAAAAAAATCGTAATATATACAACAACAAAAATAAACAAAAATGCAAGCCGATGTTTTACATTTTAAAATGTACTATAATGGTGCAAATAAAAAATACAACACATAAAACAGGAAACAATAAGCAAAAACATATCAAAAACATTACAGTTTGGCATATTTTCCTCTATTGTTCTAATAACGAATATTGGATATAGTAATACGATGTGAAAGATTTTTTTTGACGAAGATATGCACAAGATAAAATAGTATTTGATAAGTTTTATGTTGATATCTTTAAAGGGAAAGTTATACTATTTTTAGTATAGGTACTTTATGTATCTTAAGCCCAAAAAGAAAATGTGGCTTTAAAAGATTGAGATGGAATATGGAATATTATTATTTTCCACAGAAATTAGTATGCTAATTTCTTATCAATATAAATTTAAATATTATTATTATATTATTTTAGGAGGATAACAAAAATAAAAAAAATAAATGGAAAACATTCAGAGATCCTGTCGACTTAAATCTGTTGAGAAAGATGTTCATCAATCTTAAGCACATATAACTAGCTTTTGAAAGAACCCCCAACTCTGCGATTTCTGCCAGTGTAGCCATTGAAGAGTGGCTGGCAGCGAGGGGAGGCCGAGAAGTAGCCGCTGTCAAACTTATCAAATGGCGACGCGAAGTAAAAAGAAAAGATTGCACAAATGAAGACAACACAAGGGTGTAGTCGAAGGGGGGCGGGGTTGAGGGAAGGCGTTTCCGACAGGCAGTTGACAATTGCGAAAAAATAAAGAAGTGCCAAGGATGCGGAGCAGGATGAGGAGCTGGAGATCCTGGGAAGTAACAGAGAGATTGTTACAAAGCAAAATTAAAAACGCAAAAACAAAGGGGGTTTCTTGATGGTGATTCGGCAGTAAGAGGGGAGCAAGACGGGGGTTGGATGGTCCTCTGAAGGGGGTTCAACTCAAAATGTGGAGCAAGTGGCTGCAAAGTTTTATGGCAACACCGAAAGGAGGCCTTCGTCCTGTCCAGTCGCAAAATTGTCACCAGTTTCTGTCACGGCTGCAAAATGTTTCAATTTGCCATTTTATCCCAGCGACAATTGTTGTTTTGTCCCGTCTTGTTTTGTGTTCTGGGTGGGTGTTGTGGGGCCTTTCCTTTCGGTTGGCTCACTGACATATTTTAATTAAATTGTTTGCCGAGCTGAACGCCTCGCGAACGATCCCCGAAAATCATCAGCACTTTATGAGAGGGATTTACTTTATTTTGAAAGTAAACCCTTAAGAGGGCTGCTGAGAAAAATAAGTTATAGAGGCTTAAAGGACTTGGCTTGCTTTTCAAATGAAGCAGAGGATAGATCTAGGATAAAGTAGGATTGACATATTTCCAAGGACTAATTATGCTGTATTTTTCAATAAAGTGTAGAACATAGTTTTAATAAACGTTTCCTGTTTTTAGTTTAACCAAAGCAGCTTTTCAATTGTTCCCAACACTTCAGCCTATTTTTTTCCAACTCAAATTTAATTTCTGTATTTCATTCTCTTCTTATTGTGCCTCCATGTTTCGCAACTCCCCGTTTATCCTTCCATTGTTCGGTTATGTACAGTCTGCGTCATTGTTATCATACTATCTGTACTTACTCCGTACTCTCCCTGTTTTTCACTGTTCGCGGATATTTTGAATAGCAAGAATAGCACCTTTCCCCTTGGAATTTACCTCTGGTATTTTCCATTGTTTGCAAATACACTAATACAAATTTTATATATTTAAAAATATTTAAAATGCTAGGAAAATTTAAAGGAAAGATCTATATAGTTGCTTACCGTTTGAAATATACAAAGTATTTTGACTATAAAATCTGTAAAATATCTCCATACTATAATCCCTACTTTAAGATTATAATATATTTTTTGACGTGCCTGCATGCTCAGATCAATGAGATAAAATATATTTTATAATGTATACAGCAAAACAAAGGGGCACATACCAATTGCCATGGACCCACAGACCCGACCATATATTAGGAGAATTATGAGAGGTCCGCAGTTCCGCGACAGCCCCCGAATTCCCCGATTTCCGTGGCAACTCTCGATATTAATTATGCACTCGCATTCAGCGCTAAATTCGCAGTGTTCAAACATTTTACCATTTTCGGCAAACGAACAATTAAAAGGCCAACATTTTTGGGAATGGAGCTGTTGGCATTTGTGATTATTTGATGGCCAATAGTGTAATAAACCGCTGGAAATTTCCTCTATTGCATTTGCCAATTTTGTGATTACCCCGCCACGCCCACTGGGCTCTGCCTTCAACACCCTACATTTTTGCCATGCTTAAAATGGCTCATTAACAAATTGTGGGCCAAAATCACAAGCCATTGAAAATAGCTTAGAAATATCTACTATTTACATTCTATGATTTTATAATTCTAGGTTGCGTACCTTACGATTTCTAAGCTACACCATTTACCTAATAATATTAAGTTCTTTAAATTAAATTCTTTAAATTTAAATTTTCTGAAATGCCTACGGCAAAATCAAGGGATAAATAATCCTCTGGTGAAATAATGAAGAAGCAAAAGAAGGATATTGGCGACGAAGTGAGCCAGCTAAGATAAATAAACAATGAAAGACATAAAAAACAAAGCAAAGAAAACAGAGTCGAAATGATTTTCTAAGTAAGTGCAAATTGCGTTTTAATTAAAAATGTAAAAATAAAATACACAACTAGCGAGGGCCCAAAAAACAACACTACAAAAAATAATGAAAATAAAACAAGACACAAAATGAAATGAAAAGGCAAAAAAACGAAAATAAAATAATAAGACGAGAAGAAAAACAAGGAAGAACGCTATAGTCGAGTACCTCGACTATGAGATACCCGTTACTCAGCTAAAGGGACCAAAGGAAAATGGAGATATGCAAGCAGCAAAGCGAGATTGAAATGCGCCACCTACCGGCGGTAGACAGATTTAAGCGTTGTGGGCGTTAGAGTGGGCGTGGCAAAGTTTTTTTTGAATCAATCGATAGGTATTGACAAGACCAATACATTTCAGTTAAAATTTTTTATCTAGTATGGAAATTGTGGGCGCCACAGGCTTGGGCGGTTTGTGGGCGTTAGAGTGGGCGTGGCATATTCGCGTGACAAATTTGCGCTGCGCTCAAGCCTACGGAATCTAAATCTGAAATCCCATTTACTTATCTTTGATATTTTCCGAGATATCCGCGTTCATATTTACGATTTTTTGAAGTTTGTGGGCGGTTTGTGGGCGTAAAAGTGGGCGTGGCAAACTTTTTTTGGGTCAATCGATAGGTATTGATGAGAATAATACATTTCAGTTAAAATTTTTATTCTAGCATGAAAACTGCAGGAGCCACAGTTTTGGGCGGTTTGTGGGCGTTAGAGTGGGCGTGGCACTCTGCTGAAACAAACTTGCGCTGCGTAAGAAGCTCAGGAATCTGCACGCCTAATCTCAATAGCCTAGCTCTTATAGTTTCCAAGATCTCAGCGTTCATCCGGACGGACAGACAGACGGACAGACGGACAGACGGACAGACGGACAGACGGACAGACGGACAGACGGACAGACGGACAGACGGACATGGCTAGATCGACTCGGCTAGTGATCCTGATCAAGAATATATATACTTTATGGGGTCAGAAACGCTTCCTTCTGCCTGTTACATACTTTCCGACGAATCTAGTATACCCTTTTACTCTACGAGTAACGGGTATAATAATTAAAATTGGGAAAAGTAAGTTGGAGATGTCTTTCCGCCTTTCCGCCTGCCTCGGTGACAGCTGCTTTACCCCCCCAAAACCAACCCCCCCCCCCCCCATGATTTTTCAACCATTTTTCGCGCTTTTCCGCGCTACGTGCCAAAGTATTAACTCACTCTAAGCTGGCAAAACGCGTAAACGTCACAATTCCATTTATTTTTCGTATTTATATTTTCTTCGACTGGGCCCCGCCCACCTAATGGGCCGCCCATTTTTCGCTTTTCCGGCACTTTTCCTGTCTCTCTATCATTTCGCCGCCTTATCAGCATACCACATCCCCAGCGTAAGCTCTCGATTGGCCTGTGAAAAATTATTTGACAAACAGTTTTCCGCACGCGTTTTTCGCTGGCGCTTTCCCTTCATTTTCCTTGCTTTTCCCTTTTGGCGCAACAATTTTTTTTTTCCGCGGGGCTGAGGCATAAAAATGCAAACTTTTTAATTGGGTTTTTGTGTGATCGCATTTGGCTAAGGCTTGCTCTGGGGGTTTAGGGAATTTTCCGGGGGCTGGAAAATTCCGGCTCGCGGGGGGAGGCGGGTTCATTGAATTGGTAAGTCCGCGGGCCCGAAAATCCCCGTTGATGGCAGCCATTTGACGTCGCCAACTGGTGTGCTCGAAATTTTAAGCCGCTTAGCTTGACCAAAACTTCCTCACACCAAAAACACGGCCAAAACCCCTTGTCCGCCCTTCGCCAAATGCAAAAAAATAACTAAAACCGTTACCAAAATTAAAGGCAACACGCCTGGGGCAAAAATTAAGATGGCTCAGCTTAAAATTTTGACAGCTTCATGTACTGCACAAAAATACAACGAGCCCATTGACATTTTTTAAAATTAAAAATAAAATAGTAAACAAATTTCCCAACAAATTTGGGATGAAAATACATAAGAGTATATAAGTTCTACGAATGCAGAAAGCTAATTCTGTTAAACTAAAATAATTGTAATTGATCAACAAATATTTTTTAGTGCCTTACCAAGAGAATCAATTCATATATTATAAATAAAGGGAATTATTGAATTCAACTTAGACAGCAAAAAAAAAAATTTAAGGGTTAATGGGTTTTTTATCAAATGATGCCATCATAAAATTCATATGTTATATACCAAAAAAATATTAATATAGGGATAGTTGGCATTAAAAAGGGAGAATAATTCAGGCTTATTGTTATTATTATAATTATCTTGGAAAATCGACTTGTACACACATCAACAGGGAGCCTTCTCTATATCACAAACAGCTCCAAATATACTTGATATAGGGCGAATTCCCAGAGACGGGCCTCTTGGCTGGCTGTCATAAATGTAATTGAACTATGTATTTATTGATTAAGCAATTAGTTGAAATTACACAAAGCACACAAAAGATACATCTCCACGCAGCTAGTGCCCAAGTGTGGTGTTAGATTTGGCTGTGACTGCGACTGTGACTCCACTAACCCACTGGCACTTGCACCACTCGCAATCGCACCACTCGTCTGCCTTTTCGGTGGTTGTGGCCCTGTGTAAACATACGCAATATCCACACAGCCGAGGGGAGATGGGATGGCATAGGATAGGATAGCCATGGGTCCCGACTATACGGCTACACGGACATATAGCCATGTGCTATTTATGCCCGGCACACAGCACAAACACCAGACTAACTGACTAAAACCAGAGCCCCTCGCTGGGTGGCAAATAACTTACTCGGAGTCCACATTTTTTCAGGCAACGAATAACAAATGGTTTATGAGCTGGTTTAGCATATGCCCTATAGAAGGGGTCTTTACTATAGCACCCTAAGAAATGGCAAAGATCGGTACATGTTCAGGGTACATGTTTTCTTTAGTTTATTTTGATTCTTTTATTTGAATGCCATAATTATATTATCTTATATAAATGCATTACAATATTATATATATATATATGTATAGCTCATATTGTAGCATACTATTACAATATATATTTCTTAAGTTTAAATTCAAAATACTTTTATAGGAATTAAGTTCCTGAATTAAAGTTTTCATATTTTGTGGAATATGAAGTAAAGCAACCACTATTTTTTCTATTTTTGTATTATTTAGGTAAGTAATAAACTGTAATTTGTGTGTATTTATAGACAAGTACTATAAGTCTTGTAGGTAAATATCCATTACAATAAAAAACATTATAAAATGATATTATAAGTGTCAGCGCATATTAAATATAGAGCATTCCCATACCGTTTAGGCCAAGATCGCTGGCTGGTTTCCTTGTTTGCATTCGCTTTGTCGGCTTTAACTGGCGGCGCTTTAATTGCCGGCGGGGGGAGGGGCCTGGGCATGGGCATGGCTGCCAGGGACGGTGGGAAAGGCAGAAAAAGAAGGGGTCAGAAGCAGCAGGATGTCGGCGAAAGCCAAGCTAAGGAATCGACTCCCATGGCAGCGAATTCCCTTTGGCTTTTGGCTCGCATGTGTTGCCATCGATTTGGCCGTTTAACATCTATCGCCTCGGGTTGGGGCAACAGAGGGTTAAGGCGCAGGGGAAGAAGCAGCAGCCGTAGCAGATCAATATATATGTCCAGCAATTTTGCACATTTTCCACTGCGTGTCACCTGTGCAGCTCAGATAAATGGCCAAGAACTTAGGATACGACACGAAGGATATTTAACCCGTTTAGCCAATTTTCAAATATTCTTGCATCGATTTTCGGTCATTGTTTATTCAAGCCCTAACTTAGCAAATGAAATAGGCTTACAAAACTAAAAATCTTTATGAAATCAAATAATATATGTTGTGGTTCTAATATTATAAATTAGGCATTAAATCTTATTTCATAATTATCTTTCTTTCTTTTTAATTATAAATATTTAACAAGGATCAACATATGTTCTTTGTCTTCTTGATATTCACAAAATGTTTTTCTGGAAAGAAAGAATTTTGTCTGCTCTTTAAGAACTAAAAATGTCTTAAAGCTTGCTGATCACATTGGGTTAAGGGTATTTTGCGGACAAAAGGATTTCAGGGGCAGGAAGGGCTCCTCTAACTGCCGCAAAAGTTTCGCAGCCAGTGGCGATTTGTCGATTTATGTGCTGTGAATTGAAATGCAGCCAAGAAAATGCTTTAATGCAAAGCCAGTCCGATGGGCGGAGAGGCGGAAGTGGAAAAGTGGGCGGGGCCGTTGGCGGTGTCACCTGCTAAGCCAGTGTCCTCCTGGGTTATTAGGAAGCCATCCGCCTCACCCGAAAATCCCCAATCGATCTATCTACCAGCACTTGTTTTATTATCTACCAAATTTTGGTGAAAAAAATAAGGAAACAAGACGAGCTGGAGAATGGCAAAGCGCTGAAGCGTTAGCGACATTGTTGACCATGGGCAACATGGGTTAAGGCGGGGGCTTAGGGGGCTCAAAAGGGGGGCGTGTTTGACCCCAGCTGGTCCGCTGGCTGTCCAACTTGTCGCTGCGATGATTAATGGCCAGCAAACTGATAAATCAACTTTGTCGCTGTTGCTGTCACTGCACAAACACGCCGCAAAATGCTGCGCCCCACTAATGCACTGCGAGAAAATATTTCAATTACCTTAAATAAGCTTGGCAATTCAAGCGAGCTATGTTTTATATATTCACCAACTGTTGTATATGAAATATTAGCAGACAACACTTATCTAATCATTAACATTGCGTATACGATAAGTAAGCTCACAAGTTAAAGAAAATAATATAAAATTCAAATACATCTGGGAATTGTTTTTAATCTTAAAACATTCTAACAATACCCTTCTAAATGCTGAATAAATATATAAAAAAACTTAAGTGATAAATTAATTTTCAGAGTAACAAAATATTATTAAGCTAAGGATATATAATTCCTTGAACTTATTTTAAAGTAAATAAGCTGGAAATTTTTTCCAGTGCATAAGCGCTTAGAGGGGGTATTTGAGAGGGGCTCAAGAGGGGGGTTCTTTCGGTGTGCCCCACATTCCTTGCATCGTTCCCGGCTAGAAATTCGATTCGTTTCAATTCGTTGCGGCTCACTTGAGTTTTAGCTAATGTTCGATATGGCCACGCCCTCGGCAGGCCTCCCCAAACCCCCCCTTTCGCCGCCCCTGTGTGCAGCAGGGGCGCAAGCGACATATGCAAACATGACCATTTTGAACGTCGTCCTGCTCCGATGACCCCCAACCCCGCAACCCCGCAACCCCGTCCCCCACTGGTCACTCCTTTATATCGTCCTTGCCGTTGACGTTCCGAAAAATTCGATTCTCGCTTGTCCATTGTCTACCGGAAATTATTTTGCAGCTAAGCAAAGAATAAAAGCGAAACAATGCCAGCGAAATAACGAACTTTAAATGCCCTCCGATAGAAGAATTAAAGATCAATTGATCTAATAGGTGTATCAAAACCCATCGAATCATCTTCGAAACAAAGTCGAAATAATAATTTCAAAGGGTCCAAGTTTGCCCACCTTGCAATTCCGATTTTCGGGCCACTTTTCAGACCGACTTTTATGGCCGTGTTCATTCGCATCGGTAATCCTTTGTGCCATTTTCATTTCCAGGACCTCGCATTGGCATTCATTGCATTTCGCCATTTGGCTCATTAGACACATTTCGTTGGCAATTAAGTAAATAATTTGCAAGCCGCAAAATGTTGCAGTGGCTCGTCTGCGGTCCTCCCTTTCGACCGCCACGCCCCCACGCCCGCCGCCGCCCACCGCCGCCCTCCTCGGCGGTCGCGACCTGTCCCGTTTATTATGTCGTGTGGGTCAGCGGAGGGGAATCCGCTGCGGTCGCCGCCTGCGGTAATTTATGTTACTGCACCGAGTAAATGCCGCCAAAGCACAACTCACACGGCACTGCGAGAAACCGGAGGTTGGAAGGGAAACTTAAAAAATATTAAAGGTAAGCGAGGAAATGCATACAATAATTTTATAAATATTGTTTGGGCTGCTTAGAGAAATAAACACAATAAAAATATTAACTTTTTTTCTTAATTTTAATTGGGAGAAAATTAAAATGACTTAAAACTACATACAAAAAATTCAAGTCTTAGAGACCTTGAGTTAAATTAAAAACATACCCATTTTTTATACAAATTTTTAAAGTTTTAACATACTTATTTTGCTTATAATAATGAAATTTTTGTGGTTTTAAGACAATGTTTAACAACACCACTGGTACACCATTTTTAACCTATATAATTAATTCCTCAAATCAAAGCAATATCTACTGTAAATATAGTACCACTAAGTAAATTATTTACAAATATCAAATACCTTTACGCCACTCATCCAGAAAAAAATTAAAAATAAATAAATTATACGGAAAATAACAAAGAATTGCATAGAAAACTGCCCCGTAGTTTCTTGCAGTGCCCACGCACACAGACAAATAGTATTCACTCAGCCAGACACACACATGCACGCACACACTAAATTCCCTGTTTGTGTTTGCGCTTTTGTTGTTCTGTTTGCCAATTGATTTGAAAATCGCAGCAACAACAATCACAGCGGCCACGTGGCCTTCTAATGCCGAAAACATTGCGCTCAACCTGCTGCTCCACCTGCCCCCCTCCCCCCTCGTTTCCAACACCCCCTTTCCAGCGACGCCACTGCTTTTTCACAAGCACTGTTTGCCTGCCCCTAAAAGTATGCAGCTCGCATATTTGAATTCTCGCTAAGCTCTCGACTTTGGCGCGTTCCGCTTGGCTTAGAAATTTTGGGAGGTAGCAACCACCCGTCGAACCATTAAACCCACCCCCCGATGTCCTGATTGAATTTCATGGCAGCCGAGGGATTTTATATTGAAGTTCTTCAAGTTTCGCAGGGGAATTGAAAGTTGTGGGGGCCTTTTTCCAAGTGCAATGAGTGAAATAACGAAAAGTTGATGTGAAAAAAGGTGAGTGAGGGAAGAAAGTTAAGTAACAAAAACTGCAAAAAATTAACCGGAAATTATTTGACTCTTTTTTGCTTGTTACAATAGACCGATAAATTACATCGTTACTTAATTAAAGCTTTAATATTTTTTGCAATCCTTTTGTTTCGACGGTCCCTGGCTGAAATCAGACGCACCAAATTGGAAATCGAATTCCATCCATGTCCCGCCGTCATTATCATTATCCCCCAATCACCTGAATCAAAGGTGTCCTCCTCCGATGTCATCATTCATCCAACTAATCTCGATCCCGGGCCTTTGAAGGGAAGATGGGTGGAATCTGATAGGCCCGTTGCGAGTCTATAGCACAGATATGACCAATAGTGATGCTAAGAGCGGAAAACTGCGACCAGCTGAACATAATTATATTTTATATTATCGATAAGCCACAAATCATGTTCACCATAAATACAAAAAATTAATACATCTTTTGGTTTATTCATGCACATAACTGTTTGGAAATATAGCTTACATTTGTTGAGATTATTTGCATTATATTTTAAAAACATTAAGCCAGATTAAAATAAAGCAATACAAATTATTGAGATAGGAGATGGAAATGTTGGCTATAGTACCAACTATTAAGCATTTTATATGCTGCATATGTGTGCCTTATAAATCCGTTCAAAATCACTTTAAGTCACCGTGATTTCTAGTCGGAGCTGAAAAATTGTGATTAGCGCGATGCCCGCAATTCGACACATCCCCATTCCGAGCGTGTGGTCAAGGACAATGGCCAAAATGCGATGCAGACGCTTTTCCCCCATTTTCCGACCGGCTTTTCCTTTCGCCAGCCGCCCTCCTGTTTTTCCCATTTCCCATTTACCAGCCACCATCCACCTTTCACCATCCACCATCCACCATCCACCATGCACCATCCACCATCCACCATCTAGCATTCGGCGTGTCCGAGCGTGGCTCCTCCGTTATGAGGATGTCGGCGTCCCATCATCGTTGGTCCTTGTTTCTGCTACTTGTTTATGCATGTCATTGTTTGCATGCAAATTCCGAGCAGCCTATGTGCGACTGGAAGCCCCCTTCACCCGCCCCCTCATGCAATTGGTTTAAAGACTTAAAGCCAATCGCCTGCCGACGGCCGACAACATTGTCCTCGCCGGGAACAAAGTACTAGTGAGTGGGTGGGCCGGGACATTAGGAGTGGGAGCAGTAGTCGCATGGAACAGGATGTGGCTGCCTTGGACCTCGGCTGCCATTTTAATTGAATTATGGCGGCGGAGGCGACTTCAAAGCAGCCCGACAGCCTGATAAGAACAAAAGTATGCTCGCCGCATGGAATTTCCCTTGGTTCGACAAGGAGTGGAATAGGGAGGAGGAAGTGAGGAATCCAGGATCCGGGATCAGGGGAAAACAGCCAAGGATGGTGTGGTGGTAGCGTCTTTCAAATTATAAAACACCAACACAGTGTGGCCAGAGGCGAGATTAAGGCTGGGTACTCAGAGTAAGACCGCAGGCTTAGGATTTCCACAGAAAAGTCAAAGAAAGCGTCAGGTTGTATAGTATCCTCAAGGTAGGTGTCTAAAAGTAATCTATTACTACTTATATTACAATTGTGTCTAAAAGTAGGCAAGTAATAGGATATCTATGTACTATTATAAAGTTGATTAAAAGTATGCAACATTATATTATCAAAGTCAAAATATGACGGTCTTTGTTCGCTGCATTTTTGAAAGAACACATGATTACAAGTTAATCAACCAAAATTATGGTATGTATATTAAAAATGTATTTTAGTTTTTTTCTTAAATGTAAAATCCGCTTGAACTACCACCAATTATCCAGTGCAAACATAATCCCTTAAAGGTAGGACATATAATACTCACTAGAGTTCCATTAGCCCTGGGGTTTTTTTTAGCATTAATTTCGACCCACAGTGGTGTCCATTGTTTTTCTGGTTTTTTTCCCTCCCAGTCTGGTCTCGCATTTCAGGCGTGTTTGGCTACGTGAGAAACTCAAGACTTGGTTCTCGAGCTGGGACCTGTTGCAGAATCCTCCGACAGTTCGCAGCCCGCGGCCAGCGGGCCAGGAAAATGCAATGCCGAGCAGGAAGTGGATGTGGATGTGGATGTGGATGGCGGAGCTGGCGAAAGTCTTGCCCACTGAGAGAAAATGGAGGAGTGACGCGGAGGACGTACCGCAAATTATGCCAAGAAACTTGTTAAACTTATTAAAACGAAACCTCAGCGTTAAGTTGCCAAGTGCAAATACACATGCTGAGACACTGAGATTCTTGGCGAGGGGCGTAGGGTGGTGGGCGGTGGGCGGAGTGCCACGCCCACTCCTGATTCCAGGAAGAAAATTCCGGCGAAGAAAAGCGGAGAGATGCAGAAAACGGGTAGGCGAATAAAATGCCAGCGAGCGGTAAACAAGTGGGCGTATGGCATTACATGTGTGTGGGCGTGGCCAGGGATGGATTGGTGTATGCTTTATATACCGAAAAACGCACACAGACATGTATATTTATAAAAATAAATATGTATATATAGTATGTGCGACAATTAAAAACATGATGATAAGGGAGAGAATGAACGACAAGTTGCGGCTTGGCGGCTCCATTGCAGCAGGAGGCATCATTTACTTTGTAGTCAGACAAGGAGTATTTAAACTACAACAACAACAAGAATAACAACAACAACAACAAAAAGTACACCAACAACAAATATAGCAACAACATATGCGAGTGATAAAACAAGAACAACAAGAGAAAGTACACCAACAATTACACCAACACTTTCAACAACACTTTTAACAACAACTTCCTCTCCAACAAATACACCAAAAAGCCTGTCGCTACAACAATTTTAAACTAGACTACAAAAACAAAAGAAGCAGCTCCAACTACAACAATTACAATAACTACAACAACGAGCAACTACAATTGAAGGCAACGAAGTTTTTGAGGCAAACTTTTGGCCAACTTGAAATCTCAGCCATGTCGTAAATATCGAGGCAGACACTCAAAGAACCCCCCTTTCTCATTCTCACAATGTTGGGAGAGGGGTGTTCTGAATCCCCCCGCCCCCCACATATCTTACTTCTTTTGAAAAGCCCCCAATCTTGTCAGGATTCTTCAACTTGAGTTTTATGAGGGAACCAAACAAAAACAAAGTGAAAACACAGCGAAATGAGACAGATGAGAGGAGCTCCCTAGATTCGCTATATATCCCCGGCTCTTTCTACTCATCTAGCCCCCTCTCTTTCTACACCAAGTTCATTTTCAGCAAAGGAGTAGGAAGAACAAGAAGAATAATTAGCCATGAGATAAAAGTCAAGCGGGAATTTAATGAAACTCCTTGGCAAGTAAACGAATGAAATCTGAGAGCGATCTGTGAAGACAGCGAAATGGGGGAGATATTTATAATGGAAATTATATAAGTAAGGACTATATTGGGATAAGGGGATTCACGAATTGAAAATTAAGATTATTTCAAAATAAATTGAGGATTAATTGCCAGAGATCCCAAACGAACTAGAGTTTCTAGCATTAATAGAAATACAATACTAAAATATAGATATTTGTGTACTATTGTTATCATCAAATATTTTAACTGCATTAATCTGTTAAGCATCCAAGCTACTGAAGTCGTTCAAGTTTCCATAAACAAACCACTCATTTTCTTGTGCCTGCGGGCCAAAAGCCAAACTTCTTTCTAATGATTTAACCCGAAATTAATTGTGTCGGCTTGGGGCCTTTTTGCCACCCTTTCATTTTGACCGCAAAGAACTTGGCCAAAGTTTGTGGCCCACCGAAAATGTGTCGCAAATTTCCGGAACGAAAAAAAAAAAATAGAAGAGGCAACTAAAAATTGGAAATTGAATGGCAATCAGTTGCATGGTGACGAAGGGGGTGCAAACTTGAAACAATTTATCATTTCGATCGGTTTTCGGGGGCCTGTATCTTCGTGCTGCCTTGGCCCAAAATAGCATTACGCATACGCCACGTGATCCGGCCCTCGTCACGTGCCCGGCCACAAAAAGATTTGTTGCGCAATGTGGTCGCTCCACTCGACTCCAGTGCACTCCATTCCGCATCCACATCCACATCCACATCCACATCCACTGGGCTCCACTGCTCCACTCCATCCTATTCCATCCTGGTCTTTGTTTTGCTGCAAGTGTTGCAAATAATTGCCAGACGAAATGAATGTCCACGTCCAGACAGGGGCGGAGTGGGCCCAAGGGGGCTCGAACGGGAGCCGAGAGGGGGAGCAGGAGCGGAGTCAAGTGGCCGGGCATTAAGTTGCACAAGAGCAAGGCCACACTGGTCGAAAATAATGTAAATATTAATGTTTAATGGTAATAAAATAATATTTTGATTTTAATAAAAATTTATTTAAATAAAGATTTATAAATTTAAAATAGAATATGTCAAAAATTAAAGATTTAAAACAAATAAACTAGTAGTGCATTAAGTTGCACAAGAGCAGGGCCACACTAGTCGAAAATAATGTAAATATTTATAGTTAATGGTAATAAAATAATAATATTTTTATTTTTAATAAAAATGTATTTTAATAAAGATTTTTAAATTTAAATAAGAATATGTCAAAAATTAAAGTTTTAACAAAAAATGTAAAAACAAATAAACTAGTAACCAAATATTAGTTTGGAGAATTTTTAAGAACCTACTCTTTATGTACGAGAGATCCAACCATGAGATCATAATCTTAATTAGAATCCTTTTTAAATGTAACCAAGTAAAAGTAATTAAGCTAGAAAATCATCAAAAATACAAGAACATACAAATCCCAACTAGCAGCTGGCATACTCCTCATTAATTTCGAATTAAGAGACATTTTCTTGCAGTGCATCCAAAGGCGTTGCGGCAGATGTCATTGTGTTTGTTGACTTTTAATGCCGTCTGGCATCGCTTTTCCTTTTCCTTTTCCGGCTGCCCTCGCATTACGTAAAACCGCTGGCGGATCCGGCGGAGAGCGCCTGGAATCGATGTCATCGCTTGCTGTCGCCACATTCATTAATCAACCAGTAGGGTCAGGGGTCACGGGATGGGCTCGCGGGTCGGGGCTCAGGGACTTTGGGAGGAGCTCCTGGGACATCTGGGTGTCATCATCTAGCCAATGGCAAACAAATGAATGCTGGACATTGATGGTGACAGCTTCGTGTTTATAATTACAAAACCCCAAAAGCCGAAAACTTTGATTCCTCAAGATCTCGATGACATTAATGAGTTTGCAAGTATCCCCGTTCCATTTCCCTTCTCGGCGGCCATGTAATTAATACACTGCGCCCATGCCGCCTGCTGAAATGCGAAGAGCAAAAGTACTCATACGCCCCGTTTGGCCGCCTAAGCAAACGGAAATTTCAATCACGCCCTTTAACCTTTTACGGAGCAAACTCCGTTGCGATTGCAAACTGCACAAAAATAATGACAGGCACTGTATGCATTTTTGCCACTCATTTTTGGATTTTTTGGATCGGCCTCCACTTGCGTGACTCACGTAACAAATCCCCCTTTTTCTCCCCCCTCAAAAAGGTGCAGGAAAATGTGCTAGGAAAAGGGGAAAAGTAGTAGGAAAAGCGAAATCCAGAAGAGTGAAAATTTTGTGGAATGGAAAATCGCAGGGTGGGGTCTAAACCCCACCTGGCTGGATCGAGCACCGAGCCGAGGGAAACCCAAGAATTTGGAATGCTTTCAGAGACTCCAATAAAAAGTGTGATGCCCTTTTCGTGGTTGCAAGCTTCCAGCCAATGTCTCTAAATATGCCTGAAATTCCAATTATTTTTGTAAACTTGTCTAATTTCCGAATGGGCTTAGAGCTCAAAATTTCAGTTCAGGAATTCAGGATGAAACTACATCAAGAAAATTGTTCAAGTATTGATAGTAACTCGTCCTTTTTGTATCTTATATTTTTTGTTTATTTAAAGGTGGATATATTTTTTCTTTTATTTCGGTGTTTGATAAAGCTTTATATTTTAATTGAATTTAATTTACATTGGCTTACTAATGTAAACATAGCTATTTAAGGTAAGCAAAAAGTTAGGCTAAATTTCATTTAAACTCCACAACTTCAGCTAGTATTGTTTATTGCATTTACAAGCAACTCAGGCTCATGCTTGAGAAAAATCGGTGAAAAACTATAAAACTCACTGTATTTATATAGTGGCACCCAGCCCTTTTTGCCTGGCCATTAAGCGTAACAAATTTTCACAGGAGCAGAAAACGGGGGAAAACCTGCGGGAAAAACAGAAAGAAACACGACAGAAGCCGACAAAAAGTTGAAGTTGAAGCCCCAACGGCAAAGGTCTAAAAGGGGAAAGTGTGGAAAAACTAAAGTTTGCACTAAACATCCGGCGGGAAAATGAGGAAAACGCCGCTGACGTTGGCAGGCATTTTCATAAAATTAAACACAAAATCCTGCTGATCGCGCATGGCGGCATTCCTCAATAATAGAAAAATACTCAGCGGTAGTTTACAATGTTGCGGTGATGTACGAGTCGGGATTTCAGACCCACAGAATGTTTTAACACGCACGGTCTACCGATGGGGAGGTTGGAACGCCCAAAGCTCCGGGGAACGGGAAACCTTTGCAACCCAAATGCTCTTCAGCAAACCATATTTATTTCTAGACATTGGATTCTAAATATTCAATTCAAAGAAAAGGTTAAAAATAAACTGTTCTCATAAAATCACAACTATGACTTAATCCAATTTAAGTTTGCATAGGTTCCAATTTTTAGAATCGTGTTTATTATGTATGTACTACAATCAAAGTTTTCTGAAATTGTTGTTCTTTTATTGTTAAAAATATTAAATATCAGATTTAGGGACCCCAAGCATTCCATTTTATCTCAAATTTTTGTATAACTAACATATTTATGGTAAAATAAACTTAGTTAAATTTATCAAAATATTATATATGTATGTTTTAAGTAGGTGAAGTTTCTAATCTGCCTTTAAAATAATCAGAGGTACTAATTATTTTAATCTTCAATATTACATTTCTTAACGAAAAACCCCTACTTATTTCTTTTAAACTTCATAGTTTTCTATTTTTATTTTTCTTTTTCTTTATAAATTGGTTTGCTGGCCATATTTTTGTGGCTGTTTCTCTGGGGTCTTGGGTCATGGGGTTTCGGTTCAAGGCCAAATGGCGAGGCTAATGGGAGGGACGCACCTTTTTTTTTACAGTGAATGTGTGTGTGGCAAGTTGTTAAATGGCACTGACACTTGACCCCTCACCCCACGCACACATTTATAAATATTTATATGCTCCATGCTTGTGTATTTCCTCCTACATCGTGTTTGTGTGTGCGGTTCTTTTTTTGGGGACTGTCCTTCGGCTCATAATCCTTTTTTATTGCAAATGACCACGCCAAGGAGGCGGCTTGGATGGGGGCGTGGCTCTTTGGACAGCTCGTAAGGCTCATCAACAAGTTCATTTTACGGTCAATTCATTAAAAAAAAAATAAAAAAAAGTTACGAAATGGGCGAACAAGTTTGTCACTTTTTTATATGTTTTCTCTCCTCATTATGCCCTTTATGCATATAGGGTGTTCTTTAAGGAATCAGGATTATCCTGGAAATGCTATGTGTGATGTTGGCCAATGAAGGTCAGTAAAGTGGAGCGATATTAAAGTCTTTCTAACCCATTGAGTGATATTGCTATGTTAAGCCATATTTATTATAGGCAAATATGAGTAATTTTTAAAATCAAAATATAAAATAAATAAAAAGAAATTCTACAACGTCCAGGGTATCCTCGACCTCCATCACCTGCCGTCCAATGCATCACCCTGTATGTTTTTTCTGCGTTTTAATACAATATTTTGTTGGCTCGGAGGTGTGGCCCATGTGTGTGTTGACCCTCATTTGCTGACATTTAGTGGCAGTTTTCAGCAACAATGTCAACGCTTTTGTGTGATGATGGGTGGACGGGCTAGTTTTTTTTTTCCCAGTGTGTTGGCGTGTGTGTGTCTCATGCTAAACATGTCAGCCAACCCTTCACCTGATAATTTTCTGTAGTTTTTTTTTGTGTTGCGCCCTGGCCTTCCTCTTTTTTTTATTTATTTATTTATTTAATTTCGCCTGCCTTTTTGGCTTGGCTTTAATTTTATGATTATTGTTTTATCCCCACTGCCGCGCCCACCTTTTGGGCCAGTCTTTTGTTCATTTCTTAAGTGCCGCTTTATAATGTTGACAGTTTTATTGAGGCGCAAAATGTGTTGGTCATTTTGCCTTTGTTTAGTTATTGCCTCTGAGTGCCCAAGCTCCCCCCAAAAAAATAAAAAAAAACTTTTCTCGAAGGTATGACAGATACACAAGGGTTTTGTGAGTGCTTCCTTTTTTTTTGGCAGGGTTGGCATGTTTGTTTGTTAAGCTATAGTTCAGGACTTAAGTCCCCTCATTTGGCAAATAACAGATTTCATCGCATACTTTCGGGCCAAATTGGCTGGCTAACAAGTTCGGCAATAGTTGCTGCAAATCCGTTTGAAGTGGCGATCAAAGGGGCCATAAGTTAACCCGCCCATTCACTGAAAGCACCTCTAAAATGTCAAGTTTAAGTGGCAATATGTTAGGAAGAACAGCGGAAAAAGATATTTAAGAATAATACAATTAGCAACATGATTTAACTTGCTTGTTTCCAACATGCTCAGGAAATTTCCATTTTTTATCCGAGCTGGGCAATAAAAAATAAAGCAAAAATTACCTTTCTCGTTGTCTCCGTCTCCAAATGTTTTTATCCCCAACAGACTTTTCGCGATGACAAAGTTTACGCATTAGCAAACGAAAACTGTGGCATACATTTGGCTGCTTCATTACCCACCTTGCCGAAATCTGGGATATCAAGCTCGATTTTCCCGGCTCTTTATTGTTGTTCTCGCTTGTTTTTTATATTTTTGGCTGTATGATTTTGCGGCTCATTTGGTTTTATTGAAATTTTCACGTTTTTCACGCTTATCAAACGCTCACAAGCTTTGATTGCGGCCCATCGCTCTGGTGTATCCCTTTTTTCCCCAGCCCCGCCGACTTCCAAGAATTTTCCATCCCGAACACAGACATCATCCCCTATGTGAGCCTTTACTTTTATGCTAATTTCCAAAACTGAAATGAATAAATGTCTTTTCAGGTCCGTGCGGCGCGCTGCCTTTTTCGTTGCTTTTATTATTGTTATGGAAATTTTTATAGTTTCCCCATCATTTAGTTGCCCACACACAGAAAGGCGAACAATGTCTAAACGCTTTTTCAATTCAAAAGTTCCCCAAACATTTTTTGCATGGCGGCAACCTTTTTGTGTGTGCGGCCAAAGTTGAACATTTATTTTAAATACACACAGCTGTGTGCAAAACAATAGCAGTATTTGCTGCTCTCAGCAAGGCAAACAAAAATGGTTGTAAAGTGTTCTCACAAAAGTTTTTAATAACTTCGTCGGGATAATACTATTTACTAAATGGAAATGAGTGGGACACAGTTTATTAGTATTATTTTCGGTTAAAATTAGTATAACAATAAGTTTGATGTATACCTTGTAGCCTGCCAAAATAATCTCATTTACCAGAAGTTATTATAAACAATTTTTTTTTTTCTTAACAATACTAACATTTTGCCCATGGGTGTACGGTCTTGGGGAAAAGACCCTACCCAATTTCGCTGTCATTTGTTCTAACAGAATTGTATGCAATAAATAAAAATTACACGTTCAACAATTTCTATCTGGGGCTGTGATCTGCTTTCAGCAATGGCCGGTAGGGTTGCCACCCACGCCTCGAACCCCTTTTCTTTTTTCATTTTGCCGCCCGCCCATTGTGACCTTCTAATTGGATATGTTCGACGTTCAACGTTCAACGGTCGTCTTTGACTTTGGCTTTTGACTTGGCTCGACTTTCCCGGCCAGACAGCGACCACATTCCTTTCGAGAATAGGCCAAGAATGGAGGAAGGGAAGAAAAATGTCGCTGGCAACTCTTTTTTTGTGTTGCTGCAACCCTGACGGGGCAATCAGAACTTATGTTTACCCCAATTAAGGTGAACACGAGACCGTTTTTGCGATCCAATGAGTTAGAAACAAGATAAAGGACCCCAAGTCCGGACAATAAGCCCAGGCTCTGCGCAATCCGCCCATCCTCGCTCCTTGGGATCCCACGTTTCGGGACCCAGGACCCCGTTCCTGCCCCTGGTCACACTGGAGAAATCGAACTTGAACTCTATTTGTGCAATCACAATTCGAAAACAGTTTTTTAACATTTGTGTATATAATTCTCAAGTGGTTTTTAGAGTTCATATGTGGTATTAGAGAACTGCTTAAACATTTGCATACTTTAATATAAGTAAAGTAATCAAAAAATCTACATTATTGTAAAAACAAAAAAGTAAGACCAATAATTTTAATTTTTTTTTAGTTAAATTTTTTCAATCGGTGAATTTCAATCACACAAGTAAAATATAAAGAGTTCCCAAGGCTTTTTTAAAATTTAAAATATACCTTAATAAGTAACATAATAATAGTTAAATACTAAAAAAAAGAATAGTGTTGGCGGGGTTTTTTTCCAGTGCATGCCCGCCGCCTGCTGCCATGCATGTTTATGTGTCCTCGTCCTTCTCACAACAATGCTTCAGGATCGGCGAGGGGCGGCGTAAGGGGGGGCCGGCCAGGGTCGGTGAAAAAATGGGCGGAGAAGGGGGCACTCGAAGGACCAGCTCTGAATGCCGGAGCAATGATTAAAAATTGTGCAAGCGTGTGGCGGCCAGCGATGTCGATTGCGGTTCAACTTTCAGTCGCAAAACTGTGGCTGCTCCTCGAGGGGCACAATCGAAGGGGGGTGAGGGGTGATTAGGGGGCTCGAAAAAACACCCCCCCTACCCCCCTCTCAGCACACACACAGAAAAACGCAGAGAGAGGTTCGGGCAAGTCGCAAAATCCAAAAACCAAAGTCGTTCGCTTTTATTGTCATTTGTATGCGTGCTGCGTGGAAAAGGGGAGGGGCAGGGCAGCGGCGTAGCTCGAATGGGCCTCCAAGGGGGCTTAAAGAGGTTTTAAAGGGGGTTCAGGCGCCCTAAGCCCGCCACTTGAGATGACAGCGTGAGGCCAGCCCAAAGGGAAGGCCCCAAAAGCTCAGTCAAAGTGCAGCTACAAAATAAGGATACAAATGGAGCGATAAAATATATATTAAGGTCAAGTGATCATAAAAAGGATCCGCAGGAAGGGAAGAAACACGACGATGCTAAAAGAAGTTACTAGAAGCCTTTTTAAAGGTCTCATTCCGTACTTATAAAACTATAAAATCTTTTTAGTATTATAATTCACAATATAACATTTCTAGGAATATTTTCGTATATAGCATGTTTTAAAACTTGCAGACGTTTTTAATATGCTTTCTTAAGCTGAAAATTTATTTCTTATCTCGCTACATGATCGAAACTCTTCTAGTAACTGTATCAAAGAAGCTACAACTTTATCATCTCCCCTCGTGATTCACGCGGGTTGCTCAAGAGTTCCGCTTCCACTTTGGAGCGAAAGCCTTAACCCTTTCCTGCCGGCCGATAACTTGCAGTGAACACGATTCCCCGATTCGGCCTCAAAATACTCATTAGCCATAACGACCACCCCGAAGGGACTGGGGGGCGGGCTACATCCGGAGGATATAGTGGGGCTTATGGAGTCCAGGGTGGGCGGGGGTGGTTTATACAGCACTCAGGACATGCCGGCTGTGTCGATGTCCATGTCTATCTATTGTCAACCATCAGCCACGCATGCAGCGCCAGGATCAAAAGAGAAAGGAGCCAAAACCTGGAGCTCCGTGCCCTGGTTCCTCTGCTTTGTTTTCGGCTGGACGCTGCCAGGCAATCCCTTCTACACAGAGCGAAAAATGGTCCTTGCAATATCCAAAATAAACCATTTTAATATATCATTGTTATATATATTTTATAAGGTACAAAGAATAGTTTAGAAGCTGTTAAATAAATATATGTTTTTGAAGTTGATACAAGCTAAATATATTGTAAATGCAATATACACTAAGAATTTAGTAAGTTTAAAAAACCATAAGTCCTTTTATAATTTTGAAATCTTTCTATTATGAAAAATGTATTTTCAAATCAAGCAGTAAAAATAATATAGATAGATTATAAATTATTTAAATTACTGCCAGGGTGCACGTTTTTAACAACAGATAGTCAGAACCTTCTCAGAACCATCAACAACATAGTAATCAGATTTCTCACAGTGTAGATGGGACCCAGAGACGTGGCCTATCTGCGCCTTTCCACTATTTACACTCGGCTCATTTTATCTAGTTCGATTGGCAATTTATCTGGAAATGCTTTGTCCTGTGCTTACCTTTATAATTGGAGAGGCAAAATATCGGTTTTTGAATCTTAATTTCTGTAAGGGCAGGCAAAAGTTACCCGAGCACCGGCTCTACGGCGAGTCGCAACAAATGGAAATTCTGTGAGGCCTGAAATCCTTTTATAATGACAAAAGGTTTCCACCTCTAAGCGGATTACAGCAAAAGCGACAGAAGCACTTGGAACTTCAGACTCGAGTGCCTTGATATTATGGATGAGACAGTCTGTTCTCTAGCGAAAGGCCTTTCTAATTAGTTGGGCTTGCAACTGCGAAGAAAACTGGAATGGAAAATGGTTATTCGTTTTGCAACAGATCGTTTTTAAAAACATCTTAGTTATTCATTGTTAGGTGATCCCTAGAATGTCTACTTTCATTAAAATAATCAAATGACCTTGTTGAGTACTTATATCCTTACGAAAATATGAACAAGTGATTTTAAATTTAAAATGGTTTATATGCATAGTTTGAAATATTATCTGAAATAATATAAAGCATATCGGTAAAAGATAAACAGACGGCTTTATTTATGCATATTATTTTGTAAATTATCATTTGCATAGGTGTGTTTCTTAGTTGCCATGTCGCTCCTGTGACTTCCTGATCCCCAGGACTCACATCTCGACGATCTCCGGGTCGCTGAAGTCCTCGGAAGGTGCCAAGGGGGGCGTGCCTCTGGGCAGGAGGAAGCGCACCTGTGGCACTTGGGCGGATGGCAAGGTGTGATGGGTGGCCATTCCAGATCCAGTAGATGCCGCCGTGGCCGTAAACTCCAGACCCTGCTGGGGCCAGAGGAAGTCAGAGAGGGGTTCTGCGAAGGATGAGGAAGGGGAGCTGGGAACCCGCAAGGGGCTGGCTGGATGCCACAGGATCAAGTGGGTGGTAATGTTGTTGACCCTGTTGGGATGCGAGGACGGAACTGCCACGCAGAGCGGACAAATGACGGAGAGCCGGACCAGGCGGTGCTCCATCTGGCAGTGCCTCATCAGGTCTCCGGCGGACAGGCCCATTCCGCCGCACAGTGGGCATGTGTAGCTATCGGCGCACAGATCCGGCGTCTGCTCGCCGGCAAAGTGCAGCTCGCGGGCGGCGCGGTCCAGCAGGCACTGGAACGGGTGACCCTGCTCGTGCTGTCCAGTGGTGACCCCGTTCTCGTGGCAGACGGCGCACAGATCGTAGTCCGGGCAGCGCAGGCACTTGTAGCGGTAGTGGATCAGCCTGGAGCTACCGCAGCCATCGCAGTTCACGTCCCAGTGGATCAGCGTCTCCAGGTCCTGATCTTCAGGGCTTCCAGGGGGATTCGTTGGCCAATCCTGCAGGAATTTTAAATAATGCAAGAGTTAACAGTTTCACAAAGCCTTCCAAGGAAAACACCCCTACGCACTAATTAAAATTCATTAAAAAAATTTTACTTCTTTGATTTAAATTTTTGACTTTTCTAATAGCTTACACTCTAAAAAAAATGTATTTTTAAATTAAAAATAAATTTTTTAATTTTTTTAGTCTCAGTTTTCTATGAAATCGTATGTTGAAAAGTTGACCACTTTTTCAGAAGTAAAAACATTTTTTGTATTATCAGTAAATGAGTTAAATTATTTACAAGGTAAGAAGAATTTAAATATACTTACTAAGCTGATTTTAAAATAAATATTGCTTCCTAGTGGTATTAAAATATTACAGAGTTTCCATGACTTTTAAAGGTAATAGGTTGACAACTCTGGTTTTCAGTAGATAGGATTTATCGAACGCAGCAACCCGATATATTTGTTGAAAAAGTTGTCGTCTGACAATCCAGTTCGACATTTGATATTAATAAAAGGGAGTTGACGCTGACTTGTCCTGACTTAATATTTTCATCTCCTACAATGGCACAAGGGCCGAAAAAGGAATTCGAAGACTCATCGGAAGAGGAAAACGAAATCTATAAGAATCTTTTGTTTAGTGAAGAGATGATGGAGTTTGTTAATGCGATGGACTCAGAGGAGGAAGAAGAACCCTCCACGAGCCATAAGCGCAAGAAGAAGCGCCGAAGGAAGTCCTCTTCGGAGGACGCAGAGCAGGAGGATGGTCCCTCTACAAGCCGCAAGCGCAAGAAGAAGCGCCGCAAGAAGTCCAAGTCTCGTGACAGGTAGGACGGAACAGATTTTTTTATTCAAGGCTGACCAGCTAGACAGCTTTACGTACTTATAACATGGGTTTTCTTCAATTTAGGGCCCGTATGCCCGTAGAAGATCCAGAGATAGATGAACCATTTCGTAATGACACCTCCTCTGAAGGCCTTTCGCCCTGGTAAGCCATCTTGAGTAAATTTGGCAAATAATCCAAATTTCATTATTTAATTTTATTAAAACCATTTCAGTGCCCCGGTCTTAGAACCGTCGGCCAATATCCAGGTTGTGGATTTCAATGGTGTGGTGGAGCCGTCGGAAGTGGAGGGTCCTGGGAGTTCTATGGCTAGTCAGGAGAAGTCAGAATCTCCACCATCAAAAGAAATGGAATGCGTGATGTCCGAGGCATCTTCCTCGAATGTAGGTGATGGTCCTACCAACTCTACTTCTGGACAAGGAAATGACCAGAGTGTCATCTAGACTCTTTGAGAGGGGTTGATCCAGGAGCTTCCCATGACCACGGCTGAGGCGAAAGAAATGCTGAAGAAAATATACCTGCTTTCGGCCGTATATTGGATCCCCTAATTAACCTGATATCAAAACAATGAAGACCCAAAGACACACAAAAAATAACTGTTCGATGTTTACGCAGTAAAATAAATAATTCATTTCATATGAAAAACATTGATGAATATGAATGTTTTTTGGAACACTTAGGGGGTTACTCCAAGTTTTGTTTGAATGAAATGCATGGGAAATTACACTAAGAGTTCTAAGAGGCATGATTTACATTATAGCATCAAAAATAATAATTTTTCAGTGCGGATAATTGCATTCAGATTTTAGTCAATATATTTCTTTTAATCGTTTTTCATGATAAGCCATTATCAGATTATTTAAAAATTTTAAAAAAAATTGAGTCTGGCAAGTTTTTCAACCAAAGTAAAAACTTTTGGCTTAAAAAAGGGGTAGCAAAAATGATGTGTTCAAAGGGATTTAGGCTGTGTTTAAACATAAAAGCCCGTTCACATTTATTTAGTGTAACTTTTAGTTCCTTTTGAAGAAAGTATTTATAATAAAATTAATCATTGCAATATTTGTTCTTTTGTTTTCATTTAAATTTATAAAATAGTTCTTTGAATATATCAATTTACTTATATTCTTTAAGAAGAAATAGCCAAAATTGTAATCTCGAAAATATTCCTTTCGATTTTGAAATCCTACTTTTTTGCTCCGCAGTGTGTCGCAAATCGAAGGCCTCATCCGCGTCGAGTCAGATATATGTTTAGCCCCAAATCCACTCCCCCGACTCCTTGAAATATATACCGCCTTTCGGCTCGTTTTGGTTTCGTTTGTTCGCGCTTTGTACATAAATTTCATGCAAATTGACTAATTAATTTTTGCGCAATGGATTCTTATCGCATGCACTGGGCAATATATTTGATATTTGCATAATGCACGTGTATTGCCGGGTGTGTTTTTCAGGTGGGTTCAGGTGAGTTCAGGTGATGGGCCTAAGGCCAGCCCACGCACTCGCTTTCTGCCCCGGGCTGCACACACTGAAAACTATTCTGCCTCGCTCAAGGTGTACGTAAATAAGCAAATATAAATTCAATCCATAAATTTGGCTTATTTATTTGGTGCTGTACTTTTCTGGGATCTTATTGCCTCCAAAATACAATTTTTTTCTACATTATTATTATTTCGGAACATCCTTAAATGTTGCCCCATTTTTTCGCAGTTCATCCGCTGCGGTGCGGTAAAAACAACAACCATTTTAATGACGGATATTAAGCATAACCACACAACTAAACGCAGAGCAAAAGGGGGTACACTGCGGGAAAAAGGGGGGGGAGAAATGTGCAATGCTTCCGTGTTTTTCCCGCAGGACAGCGACTGACTTTAAGCCTGCCAAATATGCTGATTGCAGCAATAATGATGATTATGTTTGCGCGGCCTGCATGCGCGGCTCGAATTTGTTGGCCACAGCGGAAGGAAGTCGAAAGCATTGACAATGCCAGCGACACGAAACATGGCCAAAAGGGGTTGGCCAGGCGGGGAGGGAGGCTTGGGTAACAGGGGAGCCTCAGGGGCGCCCCAAAGGGGGACAAGTGCAGCCACAATGCCAACGACAATGACGAGCTGCAAAGGCATTTAACGACTTGCAAATGCCACTGCTCCTGCCACTTGACTACTTGACTACTTGACTGACTGACAAACTGACTAACTGACATCCAACAAATGCGAAAAAGAAACATCTAGCGAGTTGGTAAGCGGCAGCTTATGGAAATGCACAAGACCGCATGACGCAAATCGATCTGAGAGATACTCTTCCCCAAAAAATATATATAAATACACCTGAACTTTCACTTTACTTATAAATATTTTTGGAAACGCATAAGATATTTTATAAGATTTTTCAAGAGCCTCATTTCCAAGTGCACTTTAAATCGAAGAATAATTTATACTTTAATATATAATGACTAAGTTAATTCTTTGTATGGTCAAATATTGTAGTTACTGCTTTAATAAAAATATTTATTTAGTTCCATTTGAAATGTGTTCAAAAAAGAAGTTCATCCATTCTAATCTTAGTTCTGTTAAATTCTCGATAAATATTTGTTTATTCTTCTTTTCAAGCATAAGCATTATTTGAAAATCCAGCAACTCCGCTGTATTTAGGGCATACACTGTGCAACAAAATTATTGCATTGCGTGCATAAACTTTTGCAGGGCCTGCGTATCCGAAAAGCAGTTAGTTTTGCCCACCGCTTTTCCGCTTTCCACATTCCCGACCCTCGGAAAACCGGCCTTTCTATTCCGGATGAGTCTTTGCCTGTGTGGCCATATTAGCAAAGTGAATTGGTTTTTATTTGTAACGGAAATGTGGAAAATTATTTTCAGCTGTTTGGTCGTTTGGTGATTTGCATAAGTCGCAGGTGACAGTCGTCGCTGTTTTTTCCCAGCCTTGGTTTTCCCTCACCCTCTATTTCTTTCTCTGTACTAGTCACACACACTGAGAGATGAGTTTTTCGAATAATTTGTAAATTCCGTTCTTTAATCAATTTATAAATATCCTTTTTCGGCTTAGCAAAAAATATTTTATTTTTAGCTTTATCAAAAAGGCCTTTTTATATGCTGCTGAAATTGTTAAATGTACTTTTCGATATTTTTATATGGCTAAAATCTGTGATCTTTAGACCACCTAAATAAATACAATGTCTAGTTAATTTATATTTCAAAATATGTATACTTTGAATTTTCAAGATTTGGTGAGCTTAAAAAGAACATTCTTTCACTCAGAAAAAATAAAAAAGTAATTCAAAATGATTTGATTTTAATAAACATTTTAAATTTTCAAAATTTGATAAAAATAAAATAAATGTTCTTTTTTTTCGGCAAATATTATTTTAAAAAAATAGTTTGAAAATGTCAAAAAGTTCATTTATTTTTGTTGCAAAATCTTTCAATGTATTCCTTCATAGTTATAATGCATATACGAAAAAATAGGTGAATTTTAGGCCAGCGAATATAAAACGCCTAGCTAATTTATATATCAGTGAAATGCCTAAGGCCTAAGGACTAGATTCTCTCAGTGCACCAAGGTGGCCCCAACAATTTAAGGCAGCAGCTGTGGCTTAGTCCGATTTTCCTCTTACCATGCATGCCCAAAGCGGCTTAAGTGAGCGGTGGGAACAGGACCAGCAACCAGCGATTCAGGATCAGAAGGACGGAAAACCAGGAGCCCTTGGACTTGCCGTTGGAGTCCCTTAGCAGCCAGTCGACAAACTGAACAAACTGGACAAACCGGCGACGACTGACCGGCGTTGATAAGAATATCCGAGTGGACTTGGCCCCTTTTGTCCGACGGTTATAAACACATAGCACAAGACATTCGAGTGGGGAAGTTTTGGGTTGTTTTGTTTACGTCTCGGAATCGGGGGACTTATGTGGTTCGGGGGGCGGACTGGCGCAGGGGCGTGGCAGCGATCGCTGATGGTGGCGGAAAAAACTGAGAACCTAAGCGGATTGTAGCCATTTGCCATCTTGATGATTGATTCAATGCAAGTTTTATTTCGGGTATTTTTTAGGCCATTCGACAAGCGATTTTGGTATTTTATTTATAGCTTTTTTATCTTCCGCGTCCCTTCGACCAGCCATAAATTTGATGTCCAACAAAGTGATACAAAATCGGGGCAAAGGCCATTTGATCTTTAATATTAGATCTTAAAGATTCGCAAATAATGGAGTTTAAATTTGAAAACGTTTAGAAGGCGCTTTAAGTCTTGATTTTTAGTAATAATAATACAATATGCTTATAAACAAATAAATGTGTAATTTATTTTCAAATATGCTTTCAGGAATCAGTATATGAACGTCATTTTATTTCCTTCAATGTCGTTTAATATTTGCCTCGCAAATACCAAAAAATCATTCAATTTTAAATTCGTTTATAATTTGGATTGGTAAAAATATTTTTTCTTAATAACATTTGTGCCAAATCGAAAGTATACACTAACAATATTTTAGTTGGCACTAAGCTGATTTATTATTATTGATGCCGACATGTTTCTGTTGTTGAAGTGCCCGCAAAAGATTGGTATTTTGGAATTTAATTCAATTTAGTTTGCATTTCAGAGCTCAAGACTCGTGACTTTTGGCCAGAGGTCCTCGGAGAGATGCAGTGGATGGATTTTCCGACCTGTCCGATTTTCCCGCCGCCCCCGTCATGAATTTTCCAAGGCCCCCCACCACCTCCGCCGACCACAGCATTCTCTTTGAGCTGTGTGCTCTTTGGGTGTCCGTTGGCTTTGCAGGTTTTTATGCATGTGGCCATTAACTGTCGGCTTTCCCCTTTTTAGGGGGAAAGGGGTGTGCTGCCTCCAGCCATGGTCGCCCCCTATTCTGCCCCCCCTCCCCCTCCCCAAATATCCAGGGGCGGTCATCAGCATTGCAACATTTGCTGGCTTGACTTGCAGCTGCTCGTGGGAAATCAGTTTAATGGAAATTATAGCATTCGATTCCTTCTCAAACTAAGCCCCCATTCCGACCGCTTTTCCGACCGATTTCGCCCCGCTTTTCCATCGCTTTTCCATCCCTCTTAAGTGGCCCGGATTGCGGCTCATCAAGGAAAAGGCAAAGGCAGCCCGGAAAATGGTCTCAGTTAATCGGAGTTCTTGTCAAATGCCTAAAAGTATGCAGCAAAACGAAAAAAGGGGAAAAGACCCGGAAAATGCAGCTGGCGTTGGCTTGGAAAATTCTTCTGGTTCGAGCAGGTGAGCGGCATTTTCCATTTAAGTGACAGGCCAACGGACATGCAAACGGCCTCAGAGGGAAAGCGACTTTCGCATAAATATGAGGGGACCCGATAAGAAGAGACATATGCTAATCGGAACAAGCTCTGCACCCACATTCTATTAAAAACTAACAAAAAGAATAAATATCTTTTGAAATAATATGAGTCCGAAACTCCAAGATCAGGAAGGCCTTCTGAAAATTGCATTTATACTTGGGGCGTCTTATGTAAGTATTCAGTCTCGCAGGGTTAATATATAAAATAATCTTTTTTTCACATTGTGTAGTTGTTTATAAGACAATTTAATGGCAGCAGCTAAAAAAGGCAGGTTTGTAAAGCTGACATACTAAACTATCGATAAGCATAACTTTCAGGCTAATTTAAAAATGAAATCTTAGGCATATTTGTGTTGTGGTTAAAATTTAAAAATTCATTATTTGAATCACAATTGATTGGAATTTTAAGTACAAGTCCAGCGAGGTTTTATATGTCACATTTAAAAATATGTTTTGAATTTTTATCGCTGAGAACCGTTGCAATTATTTATATAATTTATTTTAAAAATAAGTTACTTTAGAAATATTTTATTTTACTTACTATTAATTTCAAATGAATATGTTCGGTTTTAAATGAAATGTAAACTTGACTTAAAATGAAAAAAATCTATATTTTATTATACAAATCAAGTTTAACTGACAAACAATTGGTAAATATGATTTATTTATTATTTAGCTTGTATAACAAGGAACATCATATTTTTCAACCTATAGCCTAGTACTCAGATCGGCTAAGAGTTTCACTAGTCGAAAAATCTTATTCTTTGTAGTGTGACCGAAGTCTTCAAAGTTCACCCGCAGTGCATGTAGCATGGTCTTACTGTCAAGCGGCTTGGTTTGTTGCCAAATGAAAAACAAATCAATCAATTGGAGAAATTAAAAAAGGAGGAGTCTGCTGGTACACAAAATAAATGGAATGTTCAACGAATGTTTTTATTTAAATAAATTAGTAGTTTAAAGCTTCCTTCTCGTCCTACGGATGCTTCGCCATCTTTCCCGCGCCACCGCAGTCCAGCTCCGAGACTCAATAGGCATATTGGACCTTGAGGAAGTGGGAGCCGGGTTGGGAACGAGGTTGATCCGCTGAAGCTGCAGGAAGTCGCCCAGCATCCTGGCAGTGGCTGGCCATGGCTTCTCCAACTGTTCTTTAGCAGGCGCCCTATTTTCCTCCTCCCTATAGAAGCTAGAGGGTCTTCCAGCTCCGCTTAAGCTGCCAAGTAGCTGGTGGTTATGGTCTTCGGAGATCATATTACTGGTGGTTCTGCTCAAAAGATTCTTCTATTAGTACAACGCAACCAAATTATTTTGACCAGATCTTACTTTCTTTGCGAGGACACGCCCGGCAGGATTTCCATGTAGAGAGCGAAGGCCCACTCGGCATGTACCTTCCCACTGGGATTCCCTAGTGGATCTCCTCCAGCACTTCAACTATTCTGCGGATTTGCCCTGTCGTGGTATTGCTTCCTGTCGGTCAAGTCCCACAATAATGGGTAACAGCTTAGATTAGGCGTCCTTTTTCATCTGCACTGTCCTCCTTTAACCGTTTTTGGGGTTTTTCTTCCATTTAAAATTTTTAAATTCCCCACCGCTTCTGCACGAACACCGCCAAAGATTAAATTTCTTATTCTTTGGGCCGCGTTCATCGAAAATTCACTCGCAAAATCTGGTATTTTTTGTGGTATTTCCTTAGCTCATCTGAGTACCGCGCTTAAAAACAGACCCGACGAAAAGCGTTAGCCGCGTATTTGCCTCTCGCTCACTCCTATGGTTAGCTCGCGGTTTTCGTCGATGTGAGTACTAGGCTTATATTAAAAAATTGTTTCGTAATCGTCATTATTCATTTTTACTAAGTTTTTATATGTTGGCTACCGAAAGATAGTTTTTATCATGCTAGGCATTGCCATCATGTTGCTTGGGGGTAACAAAAAGGAAAAAATCTGAGACATGAAAAGTGTATTTCTCGTTGTGTGTTCAACTGGGGACTACGTGATGACCCCACACCCCCCGGTGTACATGTGGCTGTGTGAAGGTCACGTGTCCGCACTCCACACCCCCTGACACCCCCCAAAAAACACCACCCCCCCGAAAACACCACTCCTTTCGTTGGCTGTCGAATTTCGACAGTGAGTTTAATGAAGTGCAACAAGCACTGCAAGCAATTGAAATGCATTTGGCATTTTGCGGGGGTCGGTGGATGTGAGCAAAAAATAAAAACTGCACCTGAAGATGCAGTGTTTTCCTCATTTGGCAGCCTTTTTTGTTTGGTTTTTCTTTTCCTTTTTTCTTGTTGCATCATCAAGGGCCGTTGAACATGCCACACGCATCGCCGAAATAAAAGTAAAGACACAGGGTGGTGCACCTTTTGATTTTCTTTGCGCCCCGTGGGCGAAAACGGATAAAAGTCAGTGTGGAAAAACTGTTCCCACTCTGTTAACGGCTGCTGTTAAGTTTTCCTCGTTTTCCGCTGCCGACGTCGCTGCCTCTGCCGGCGCCTGCGCCTCTCCTGAAAATCGTCCTTCGTATTTCGAACAACCCATTCGGGTCTCCCTTCGTCTCGGGGTGTTCTAAATATATTTTAGATCCCCTGCTTTGGGACGTGACCCACCAAGAGGCATTCGGATTTTTTGGGACTCGTCGCATTCAGCGATTTGCAGCGCTCAAGAGCAGTTGCACAGGGCGTATGCGCAATGTGCGTATGCGTGATATTCGGCTGGTCGATGGCCATGGGCATTTGGGATATGGCGAAAAGACGAAATATCCGCAAGATTTGCATGAAATCAACGGGGCGTCCCGACGAAGTGAAACGTTTGTGTTGCAAATGCACTTGACTTGGAGACTTTTGCAACTTGGCTTCGTTTGGGTCGTCTTGCTCATTACTGCGGCGCTTATGATGATAATTTCTGGCCGGTGAAGGGGATCCATCTGCAAATAGTTGGGCCAGACCGCCAGGAAGCCATGGTCCCTGGGCCCGAGACTCTGGCAATGGGGCCCTAACAAGTTCAAGGGGGACTGGCAGTCCAAGGAGGAGCAGCTCCGCCAAGTTGTTCTCGGAATGACTGACTCTCCAGTCAAAGTTAAACTTGGTAATTGTCTAGTGCTTGAATGGTTAAGGAACTTTTGAGTTCGTGGAATTTTTGGTAGGCGGATCAGATATCCAAGAAGGCAAGACTGCCTAATGAGAGGCAGCGAATTAGGAGATTCTATATGAGCAAAATTACAGGCATCGAATTATTAATTGGGGTTTTGGGCTAATCAGTCTGAGGTAATAGTATCTGATAGCCTGTAAAATGAAGAGAGAAACTATTTTATATTTTAAATTCGTAAATACCCATTAAATAGTTTTATAATTTCCATGATCTAAAAACTGAAAAATATTATGATTATATTAACAATATTTGCTGTGCTTAAGCAGACTCAATAAAATGAAATGCCACCAATGACAAGCAAATAACCGAAAATAAGGCCAAAGGAGCTGAATAAAATAAATACGCGTGCAAATGAATTATAATTATAATAAGTAATAAATAAAAGCAAATATAGCAAGTGGCGACGAGATGAGACTCCGCGCAGCGGTTTCACACGCAATTAACATATTCTCTCTGTTGCATTTAAATTGCTGCATATGGATTACGCGGTGGCTGCTGATCCCACCCACCGAAGGCCGCCCAAGGCCGCCCACCAACCCACCAACCCACCGACCTACCGACCCACCAGCACCACCCACTTGGCGCCTTCTTTCGCTCCTTCGCTGGGTCCTTTTTTTAATTACTTGTTTTTTGCAGCACGTTTTTTATTCAATTACTGGTACAAATTGCAAACAGACAAAAAATGAAATGGTGAGAAAAAATGAGCAAGTATTCGGTGACGTTGGGGCATCAGGTGCATCAGGATACATGTTGCAATTTGTATGACAGCCCCCGACCTCTGACCCCCGTTCCCTCCCCTCGCCCCTCCGCCCCACAGGCGTCACTTTACAGTCGTATTAAACAATTAACAAGTGTAATTGATAAACAATTAGCGGCATTATGAGCGAGCCGCAATGCGAAAAATGGTAAACTCACATATGCAAAAGTATAAACAAAGGAAAATCGAGACGAAAACCAAGGAAACAACATCGCAGCGAGCTATACTCTGAAAATACAGTCAAATCTCTTTATTAGTTCCATTTTGCAGGAAAAAGTATTATATTTACAAATAATATGTCCTGAATATACAAATCAAATCACTATTATTGTATTATTTTTGTTAAAGTAATCAAATGTAATTTGTTTCCAATCGATGCTTTAACCAATACTCCCAGTTGGGGTAGGGAAAATTTATAAACAAATAAAAACGAAACGTATCTGAAACCCATGTAGTACATATAAATACTTGATAAGGCGAGATTAATTTGTTTATGAAACCAGGCAATTCTCAGAAAACGATAATGACTACCGCAAACAACACGAGAAAAAAACAAATTGATAAATTGACATTATTTTTGGACACCATCTCGGCATAAATACTTTTAGTGTGTTCCCCTAACAAAAGTAGACGTTGGTGACATTAATCAAGGGCTTGAGTTTAAGAATCAGCACTATATTTGTTTTAAATAAACCTCAAAAGCAAATACTTTTAGTGACAGCATTTAAAAATTGTATAATAATATACTTTTATTTTAATATATTGCATACAAGTGATCGATTCGTAAATAAATATCAAACATACTAAAAAAAAAGTTTAAAATGATTATAAAATGTACTAAATATGTACATAGAAAAATATACTAAAAATTTATCTTATTAAAAAAACTGAAACTTAAGAAAATAAAGATCTTCTTGGTTGATTATTATAAAAAAATTTGTAAGTCACTATATATCGATTATTTGTAAGTGCAAGTCACTATACAAATTTTATAATATATTAATGGACCCGATAATTTGTGATGTAGGGTGCCGCGAAAAAAGTCCCCGAAAACTAAAGAATTGCTAAAAAAAAATGTCAATGTATAATGACAATTTATAGACGATTTTCTAGAGACAAGCCCAAAAACCAGTCGGATCGTGTACGCCCTCCTCTAAAGGTAGGAGGGATGGGGCGGGTGTGGGAAGACTGTCTGGGGTCTTGAGAGCCGCTAAGTGCTGTCTATATAAGCAAACACCCAGCGGTGATCTCCATTTAGTTATCGTGCCGAGGGAAATCCAAACAGACGAAAATGCGAGCATCCACATTGTTGATCGGCCTACTGTTGGTGGCCAGTTGCTCCTCGATTTTGGCCAGGCCGCAGGACAGCACCACTCCCAGCAGCAGCACCACCTCAACCACCAGCACCACCACTCCGAAACCCGAGGAATCGACCACCAGCACTACGACTACCACTACGACCACGGAAAAAACCAAGTCGGAGTCCACAATTCCCAGTACCACCACTACTAGCACCACTCCGAGTACCACCCCCAGTACCACTCCCAGCACCACCACAACCACCACCACCACCACTCCAAAACCCGATGACGATGAAGCCACCAAACTGCTGCAGCAATGTGCCGAGTTGAGCCGCCGGAAGAAGCGCGGTGGTTCGTCCTCTTCCGAAGAAGACAACAGTGGTGAGAAGAAATCGGCGAAGAAAGAACGCAAGCAGTTGAAGAAGCTGTGCAAGCAGTTAAGGAAGCAGCAGGAGCGCAAGCAGGAGCAGGCCCAGAAATCAGCACTATCCGAATTGGCCGATGCCCTGCGAAATTACAACCAAAAACATACGAACTAAGAATGTTCTAGCTTTTTTCTTTATTTTTTTTTTTGTTTTATAGTGTATTTTATTTTACAAATTCAACCAATAAAAAAGTTATTCTGTTTTAATATACAAGCTTTTTGGGATCTATGTTATGCAAATTGCATGTAATTTTTACTCGGATATAAAGACGTAATTTCAAAAAAGAATGAAGATAAATATTCCATTTATCCATCTACAACGGTCGAAGGTCAGCATATTTTTAAATGGAGTTCCTTAAGTTTATATTTACAATAACCAAAAGTCTAAGTTGAGCCTGACCATTTAAAATATAATAAAAGGATAGTGGGTAATGGTTCTCAAGCAGTCGCAATCGAAAAAGAAACCCAATGTATTAAAGCTTTTATAACCATAAATAAATTTTAAATTGCTTAGTGTTCACTTAAGAGTTTATTTATATATACCTATTAATATTTGTACGCATAAGATGGCCTATATTTTTGAATATGGATCGCAAACCTGATAATAAAAAACCAGCAACACAAAATCGAATGAAACTAACCAATTTGTTTGGGCTTTCATTTTTTCGTTTTCAAAGCCAACATGTCAAGCAAAAATGGTAGAAAGTGCAAACACATTTGATTTGTAATCGATTTTGACTTTATTTGTTTGTACATTAGCACTACATACGTCAACAAAATCATTCGAAACGTGGACAAGTTTCTGATTCACAATTTGTGCTAGGAGAAAGTTTCTTTTAAGTTTCAATTATTTATCGCAAATGTCGATTTTTTGGTGCGAATTGCTCATAAAGCGGTTCTATCATGCTTCCAATTTATTTTATATAACCAACCTTGACAAGCAAGTATATGATTTATTATTAGTTCTTAAATATTTCTGCTTAGCTTAACCAGAATCAAAACCAAATATAAGGCTGAAACCCGTTTTTGGTACCCAACAAGTTTTACACAGTTACAGCCATTTTCACAAGAGCAAGTCGTTTGAGTAACAAACATTTTCTGACCGAAAAAAAATTTAATTAAAATTCAATTGGACTGGCATAGATCTTCGAAACACGTTTCAAATTTCTTGTTCTATTTTTCTGCATATGCGGACCTCCTTTTCTTTGGGCCTGTTGTGGCTTGAGGTCAATTTGAAAATGCGAGCTGCTGGCCAAGAAAGCAATTTGCATAATCAACATATGAGAAAACCAAGCGCAAAGAGACGTGAATTTTTGGACAGCAGCGAAAATCGAAGAAGAAATATGAATGCTAATTAGTTTGAGCCATTGAACTCTGCTCGATGAAGAGGGGATGTCGGAAAGTGCGGGACTGCCACTAGTTCACTGAAAGAAAAATATATTTTATCTTTTTTCTAATTTGTCATGGTTACAAGCATGTTTAAGAAGTTTTTTTTGTTTTTATTGAGACACAATATTAAAAATAAAACTATTTAAAAAGGTGTCTTAAAGTAGGTAAAGCAATAATATATTTAAAAAGTCCGATGGAAATAATGATGTATTTATCTGTACTATAATTTGTCTTGGCTAAAATCCTGTTTACAAAATGAAGTTCCTTATATAAAATAATATTAAATACAGAAAACATATAAAGGTCTCTAAAAGTATGCAACAGTATCCTAACAAATTCCAATGGATTCTGTTTTTACGACATACTTTCAGACACTTTTATATTTATATCTTAAAACCCTATGGTGTCCTGTAGTTCTCTTTTATAAGGCACAATAAAATATATTTAAAAAAACAATATGCATTCAAGTTTGTTAAAAATTAACGATTTTAAAATTCTACTATATTTCTTAGCACTCTAAAAATATTTGAACAAAGTAGCTCTGCATGGTTTTGGGCAGTGTACTCCCTGGCCAATTGGGTCGCCCCTGGCCCATTCTCCGGCTGACACGCTTTGAACCCGCAGACTTAATTATGCAAAAATCCCGAAGCGAAAGAGGGCGAGGAATGATTCTGGCCGAGGTGCCGTTAGCCAGAGAGTTGATATAACCCGGGATCGCGGCTGGAATGGCGATTCAGTCGATCGAGAGGCGAACAAGAGCTAAGATAATGATGTGCGGCAAGGGATTCGGGATGATCCTGGTCCTGTTTTGGGCCACGGCCCTTTCCAGCGACCTCTCGCTGGTGAGCGGTAAATTTGTTAGCCAGCGTTCTGCGTCAAACTGAAAGTAATTTTTTTGGTTTTTTTTTTCCTGTGTATTTCTTCCCTGACATGTCAAAGGACAAACGGTGGCGCCGCTGACGAGCTCCACGAGTGCCCCGCCCAAAATGGAGGTCAAGCCCACGAAGCCCATGATCGTGAATGCTCCCCCCAAGAAGCAAATGCCGATGGCCCCAGAGGCGCCCAAACTGAATGGCAGCAAGCCCATGCAGGTCACTGGTTTTATCACAAAATCGGGCAACATCTACGAGATCGAGGATAAGCGGGGCGCCATTGGCTCCATCGAGGGTCGCCAGGCGGACGAGGGGCAGATTGTGTGCAACTACGGCAGCGTGGTGATCTACAGCGATGTGCCCTGCGACAAGGTCAGGAATGTGCGGGTGGGCGAGGTCAAGCCGCTGAAGCAGGATCCGCTGGAGGACCACACCGAGAAGAATCCCGTCGAGGGTGAGCAGCAATCGCAGGAGTTGCAGCCGGCGGAGCAGCAGCAGGCTGTGGCCGAGGATCAGAGCCAGGACCTCGAGCAGCAGCAGGACCAGGAGCAGCCCAATCATCCCAGGGGTCAGTCGCAGAACAACCGCCGTCGACGACGACGTCGCCCGCAGCAGCAGCAGCAGCAGCAAAGGTTGCAGCAGCAACGGCGCCGGCGACAGCAGCAACAAAAGTTGCAGCAACGTCGCCGCAATGGCAACGGCAACGGCAACAACAGCCTGCGACGTCGCCGCAATGGCAACCGCAACAACATCAACAACAACAACAGGAACCGCCAGCAGCAGAGACGTCGCCGCCCCAACAACAACAACAACAGGCGACGCCTCAACAACAACAACAACGGCCAGCGACAACAGCAACGCCGGCAGCAGCAACGTCGCCGTCCCAACAGCAACATCAATCGTCAGCAGCAACAGCGACGTCGCCTTCGCGACGGCAATAACTGAAGGGGTTAAGGAAAAACGGGTTAAAGCCACCTCCGACGCCCGACCTATAACCTCTGAGCCCCAAACTCCCCCGAATAAAGCAACAAACAAATAAAACAAACAAACAAACGAAAGCCCCAAATGGAAAATTCACTTTGAGTTGGTCTTTTTGGTCTTTCTGGGGAATCAACACGGGGCAGTAATTAAAACAAGTGCAGTCCACGGCGAGAAAGAGATGGCTAGCGGGGGGTTAGAAAGAGACGGCTGTAGCAGCTTAACGGAGAGAGAAAGGGAGAGAAGATAATTCACCAGAATTAAAATAAATAGTACAAGACACCCAAGACACGGGACAAAAGGCAATGCAAATTATAATTACATTACATTTTCTAGAGATAATTTAACTTAAATATTTAAGAAATCGTAAAGTCTGATTTTCCAAGCATAACTAAATTTCTATAGTTTTCGGAATGCCATCATTTAAACAGTACATTTCTTGATTGCTTTTTACAATCTAATGTTCATAAATCATTGCTGATCATTAATTTACTATCTAAAATGCTTTATTTTACTTTTTAAAATTTATATTGACACCTAAAACGTCGAATAATTTTCTCCGTGTACTAATATAATTACTTTAAAATGATTAGAGGCTTAGATTTTTTTTTGGTACTTGCTTACTCTCAATTTGGGGTACCTTTAAAAATTATTCATTTATTTTATTTATTCTTAGGTTCAAAGGCAATTGTACATAACCCATACCTATACGTGAAAATCAAATGCCTTATCTTAGTATAAATACCATAAAATTCTTATAGATTCGTTCTCCATTTATTAGGGGTTGCCTCAGCCTTTGTTTCGTGCTGTATTTGAGCCCAGTGTAATTCCCGTGTTTAACCAAAATGCAGCCCCCAAAAGATCCCTATTTGGAATCACCCCCGCAGAAGCACGATCAAAGTGAATGCAATTTGTTTGAATTCGGTGGCGGTCTTTGTTTTCTGCGTTGCCGGCTTGTCACTTTAATTGTAACTAGATTTTCGACTCGACTGTGCACACACACACTCCGCTGCATTCGGATATATATAGGGGATACATATATAAATGTGATGGGGGTTTTTTGGGGCGGGGGCAAGAAATGAAGGGGTCGCTTGGGGCTGCGATGTCAACGTCAGCATCAGTTACACGAAGAAATTTGCGCGCTTGGGCCCAGCGCACTTAACACATAAAACAAACAACAACACAGGGGCGTAGGGGGTGTGCCGATGCAAGTGGGGGCGTGGAATGGGGGGGGGGGGGGGTGAGGCTGATGGAGGCAAGAGTGCTGCGAGCCAAGCGCGCCAAGAAAGTCATTCAAAAGTCAACCAACTTTCTTTTGAAACACGTTAAAGAGCAACAGCAAAAAAATCCAGTACACAAAACGAGGGGGTTTTGTGAGGGGGGGTTAAAGAATGGTTGCAAGTAGCAGGAGGGCTGGTTGGGGGTAACGGGGGGCACGGGGGGTAACGGTTAGGGAGCGGACTATGACATCGCCCCCAACCAACTGCTGTTGCTGATTTTCCTTTGTTGTTTGCATGCACACAGCGAGCGGAGAAAGGATGGCTGCACTTGCCGGCTTGCGTACTTACACTGGGAGAAAAAATGATTACAAGTACGAAAATGTTAAAAAAAGTAATTGAAAAAAAAGTAAAGCCATGAAAAAGGTTGTACAGCTTAGTATATTAAATCATTGCCATTATTCATAAACCAAGGTTACCATGTCTTTTTTGTATGAAATTCAATTAGTAATAGCCTTATGAAACCGGCTAGATTTTCATGAATATCTAGTAAAAATAGGTATTTAGCTTAGAATATTTAATTATGTTTAGATTGCCATGAATTTTTAAAATAAATCCAGTCTGTAAATTAATAAGCAAGCAAGGAAAGAGCTCTTAATGATCAAATAAATAACTATATGTAATTAAGCCAGTAAAGTTTTTAAGAACTTTTCAAGAATATTTTATCCTCAGGCCGGTTTTTCCCGCCTTTAACCCTTTGAACTTCAGTTTTTTTTATCCCCCTATTCAAAAATTTCTTCGAGTGCAGCCGCCTTCAAGCAGAGGGTTGCCATCTCTCCAAGGAGCCATCAAAATGTGACGTTGTCGCCGCCGTTGTTGCTGTTGCTGGTGGGTATCGTTGTCATGCGTTGAGCCTGCAAGTTTATCACCTCATTGTTCTTGCACGCCCCTGTCCTCACCGCCCCCCCCTTCCAATGGTCCGCCTCTTTGCCCACCCCCCGCCATCGCCACCCATGGGTCCTTATGGCTGTTGCTGTTTTGTGGTTTTATCGCTGACTGTGGCAGTTGAGCGAACGAACCGCAGCTGCAACTGCAGCAACTGCCGCTGCTGCAGCAGCAACATCAGCAGCAGCAGCAGCAACATCAGCAGCAGCAACAACAGCCCCAGAATGCCAGGGGCGGCATTTCAGGGGGATGGGATTTTGCGGTTGCCGAGGACAATGCCAAGTCATAAACGGCGACTGCAGGAGGCATTTAAGAACCGCGTCGTCTCGTGGTCAGCGGCAAAAACAATTTTCGGTCAATTAACATTGATCGGGCGCGTGTGGCGCCCCCTGTTGGTCACTCAAGGAGTTGTCAGCCACTTGCGAAAGAGACTTTCTTTACGACGAAACTCCGTAATTTGTTGCGTAAAAGAAAGTGTGATGTGGAGCACTCTTTTAGGCAGCTAGACAATCTCTTTAAGTCACAGTTAGAGTGCTCTTAATGTTCTAAGAGCAATGGTAAATATAAATTGATTGTCAAAGTACATATTTTATTATCAAAGCAGCTTAAACAAACACTTGTCATCAATATTAAAACAGCGCTTCCAAAAATATTTATATTTGTTTTTACCTGCCATAATTTACCACATTTGTCATTGTTTTTACTGCATGCCGAACATCAACGCTTTAAAAAATCAAAAATACATTACCAAATTTTGAGGGGTGCAAAATAAAACAATGACAAAATTTCATTGGAATGATACCATTGTTGGCTGCAACATTAAAACAAAGATTGTATTTTCAAAATAATCACATTACATAATTTGCTAACACGAAAATGAAATTTACATTTAAATAATAGAAATAATACAATCGTCAGTAATCTTTGAATGATATAAATAAATACAGTTTACCAGTGTAATGTACGTCATTAATTTACCACATTGTTTTTTAAAAATCAAAAAGGCATTAGAAAATTTTGGGAGGAGCAAAATTGAACAATGACAAAACTTCAATGCAATGATAAAAATGTTGGCTGCAACATTAAAACAAAGATTGTATTTCCCAAGTAATCACATTACATAACTTGCTAATACCAAAATTTAATTTAAGCTGAAATAATAGAAACAATACAATAGCTGCTAAAGTTTAAATGTTATAAATAAGTACAGTTTACCAAGGTTTGTACATTGAATTGTAACAGTTGTGAAAGCGGCTTAATTTTAGGTACGTTTTTTTTTAGTTCCTTTATACATCGGAATAAAACACGTACATAAGACACGGCTTGACCTTCTGTCCAAGCCTTACTAAAAATAAATACGGTTATAATAGCTATGCGTAGAAAACCCTATACAGATACATGCTCGCTGCAGCCAGGGTTGCCTTCAGCATGTCTGAGTGCATGGTGTTGCACTTTTTGGCTCGTCTTCCCCGTCAGACATTTCTCATTAGCCCAGTCATCGGGTCCTTCCGCTTCATTCTTATTTTTCGGTGCCCGACAATGGGGAAAAGGCAGCAGCCAGGGTTGACCCCCATCCACCATCCGTTTGGGCCCAAAGTGAGTTGCAACTAATTTCAGTTTAATTTGTGTCAGTCTTCGCAGGCGTCTGCGTCTGCGTCTGCTCTTCCGCTTTCTTTATTTTCGCACTTGGCCCGGTTACTTATTATCCCTGAGCGACGTGTAAATGCTGCTAATGACGACGTCAAAAGATAGAAGCCGCCATCAGCAAGATACAAAAGGCCCCTCCCCCATTCGGATATCCCAACATCCCGACATCCCGCGGACACCCCGGCCTTAACGAGTTCCGAGTTTAATTTGCCGGATTTATTATTATAATTTGCGCTCAGTTCACATTTCGCGTTTCGGCGCTTTGAGTTTCGATTTCGATTCCCCACTAAGACGACTTTGACCCAAACACAGCCTGACAACCCTAAGCCAGGGTTGTCTGTCCGCCAAAAAGCCTGGAACAGGGCTTATTTTAATTTTAATTGCCAGCAGACACAGGATATTTTTGGCACAGCTAAAATGTGTGTATTGAGTTGCTTGTACACTTAGAAAAATGGTATGGCGGAGTTCTGAGGGTCTCTAAGAATATGTTAAATTTATAAATTAGGGTATTGAAATTCAGGTTACTTATATTATAAATAAATGTGATCATTTTGTATTCTTAATATTTTTGTATAAGCTACATGAATTTAACGACATTTGTTGCATATTAAGTTGGTTGGAAATCTTTTTCCACAGCGCCAATTCCATTATAAACACAACAGTATAATATCCATTTTCGGGACCACCCCGAGGGCTTTCCCTGCTGCAGTGGAAACCTGGCCAAAATTTTTGCCAGGCGATTTAAATAATTGACAGATTTTTGTGCGACGAGCGCCGTTGGCCATCATTGTTTGTATAGTCTGAGCGATTTTAGTGCCACCCCCCTCCATCCATCGAATGCCGCCCATGGAAATCAGCGGGAGGTCAATTGAACGGTCTTGCCCCCATCTCCAGGCCAAGAAAAAAAAACCATCAGTTGCTTTTGTTCATTGCGACCGTTAAGCTGTTTTATCTTTATGCGATTATGTCTGCTGTCTGTCCACGGACCACGCCCCCTGGGCACTAACCACCACCCACCGCCCCCTAATGCGTGTGCGTGGCCCAAAAGAAAAGGACGGAGCAACTCTTTGCCCAAAGGATTTGTGTTTAACAAAGTTAAGTAGAAGACGTGCTCAGGCACGTTTCCACAGCACCACCACCCACAAGCCACCGCCCACCGCCCACAGCCCACCGCCCACTGGAAAACCAACCACCCACCCCCCTTGGAGCACCACCCACCACCCCCTTGTTCTACATTTGAGCGCTGTCAATATTAGTGGCTGCCACTCGAAACTTTGCACAATGGCATTGGGGATATTTGAAAAACTGACAGATTCATTGGCGAGCCAGAAAAAGTGGGAAAAGCGGAAAATCAGGGCGGAAAAGAGGGAGGAAAATAGGGGTAAACCTAAAACAGGGAATGAAAGTGGAAGTGGGTAAATAGACAGAGACAACCACCAAAAAGGCAGTCTGACTTTCTAAAATTCCATTCACCATTATTAACTCAAATACATTTTTCAAAAATATGTAAAATATTGCAAATACATAAAAACTATTTCCAGCTACCAAAAAATTACTTCGAACTAACAACATCATTTTCTTTAATACAATTTTTGCACTAATTATTTTGAGAGAAATTCTAAGTAATTTAAGTAAGCACTGGGATCGAAATCTGGAAATGGTTGACATCTCCATAAATATATTTTAATCAGTGTTGTCGTATGCTGTTTTATTACATACTCTTTGGGATTTTGCGCTTTTAAGAAGACAGATCACATCCAGTATACTTTCAAATTTCCTTCGAGGTGTTATAAATGTTCAAAATGGGAGATTATCTGGTGACTTATCAACGTTCTTCATCTTATGGAACTTCTCACCAAAATAAATATTTCCTCCTTGGACACCGTGCTATTATCTTCAATATGATTGACATAATATTTATAAAAACATTTTTTAGAGCATATAACCCATTTTATATTTAATGCTAAGTGATTATTTTAATGTGTTTTATTACTCAAAGAGTAACATCCCTTTATTATATTTGTGAAGGACACTCAAAAGACCGCCCTAGTTCCCTTCCCTTTCTATTTACTTTCCCTTCCCATTTATTAACCATCTCGGTTGGATCTTTCCATTTCATTGCCATCTTGTCTGGCTGAGAAATAAAATATTTTGTGCTAATTTTGTCACGGCCTCCCTTTTGATTTTCCCCCGCAGCTTTTCCATTTCCCAATTTCCCCTTTGATTCGTTGCCATTCGGAGGCAACAACTTTTTGTCAGTTGTTTTAACTTGGCCTCGGGACAGGAAAATGGGGCGGAGGAGTTTTCTTTGCTGCCGAAGAAGTCGGAAAATAAGTGGGTTAAGGGGTTGGGAAAAGGGTGAGGGGTGAAGGGGAGGGGAGTTAGGAAGGGGGGGAGGGGACTTTTGTGTTATCAGCAGTCAGTTAGTAGCGCAAAACTTTTTAAACGTTTTCGAAACAAGTTGAAATTTAAATAAACCTTTCCAATTTTTTGACGATGCCATTAACTCTGAGCAGTTTAGTTCCCCCGTCTCTTTCGCTCTGCCGTTATCTCCATCTCTTTCCAGCTGACTTTCGCTATCTCTTTCGTGTGACTCGCAGACCTTAGACAACAAAATCGCCAGAGAAATGAAACTTTGTGTGTAATTTTGGCAAATAAAAAATTTGAAGAAAAACAAAAAGCAACTGCAACTTTGCAAGGAGTTCTGGGTCAAAAAAAAAACCCCTTAAGCCCGCTTAAGCATCCCAAAAAACCTGCAACATAAAATCGACTTAAATTTTTATTGCCGGAAAAAAGCCTTTGTGCAAAAGTAAAATCGCTAAAATCGCCTTATGGCCTTGCATTCTTAGCCCACAGCTGCCCACCGAATATATACAGTGATCTCTCTTAAAAGGAAACACTAGGTATTACAAATAAATTATGAGAAATATTAAAAATATTTTAAAAGTAAAAGATTTTTTTGTTTTAAATTTTTTTTTTTTTTTATAGTTCGCTGTTTACAGTGTTCACTTTATATACATGTATTTGATTCTTTTTTTCGCCCTGCACATAAAATAACTAGAGCATCTGGCCAAGAAGAAGCAAGAAACAGAAAAATAAGACGAAAAATAAAAGAAGATGCAGCCGAAAAGCGCTTCAAAAAGTGCCAACAAAATAATAAAAAGCAAACTTTTTACCAAGTTGACTTTGACACATTGGGCCAAACACAAACGCACGGCCACAAACACACAAATGTTGGAAAGGGACAGACAGGAAAAGTGCTAGAAAGAGATGGCCAGCGACGGCGCGAAAGAGACGGGACTAAGTGCCAAGTTCATGCGAGCATGAAAATGCCCGAAAAATAAGTGCAACTGAATATTTATTTGTCTTGCATCAGGCTAAATGAAAGTGGACATAAATAACTTCTGAATTATTTACTCCAAAATGCATATTGCCTATATTTATGGCCATCTATTTTTGAATCAGGCTGCCAAAGTGAGGAAAACGAAGAGCATTTAATATGGTTAGAGAACCAACGAGCACAATTGAAGTCCAACCAGACTATAAATGCAGTTTTATTTTATTATAACTAAATATAATATTTTAAATATAATTAAAGATTGAAACATACCAAAAATGAATTGCATACATACCTTGTAACCTATAGTTACAATTTCATAATAAAAGTAAAGATACTTAAAGTTAAAAATTAATTGCATACAAGGCTTGTAACCTATAGCTACAATTTCATAATCAAAGTAAAGATATTTTAAGTTGTGTAATTTAAATATTGTAACACATGAAAAAAATTATACGAACATATTTCTTTTTATGTGGAACCACTTTTGTAACCTTTTTTATCATAATGTTTTTTATTAAAAAATGTTCATTAATGAATCTGAATGCCACAACAATAATGTTGCTGCTTTATATTTAATAATGCGAGTATTTATAGAAAACTTTGGCTGCTCTTTTTTAATACTCAAATAAAAATATATAGGTATATAAATATATAAGATGAAATAAATATTTTAAATATATAGATAAATATAAATTCCCACAAATAATCCAGAGATGTATGGAATAATCTGCCTGCTAGAGAAAGACTCCACTTGCCCCATTAATTTGCCTTATCGCGGGGCTCGTGTAATTAACATCAGCTCTTTGGCAAACTAATAAGCCAAGTAAAAAACGCGAGGAAGGCCAAGAAAAGATATGGTCCGCGAGTCGAGAACAAGTCGAAACGAAGTGAGATTAATGGATTTAATCGCGAAAAATCTGTGATAAGCTCGCGGATAAATGGTGGCTCATTAGGACCACTGGTGGGCTGGCCCAAAAATATTCTGTAGCTATAAAAGTCTGCAAATTGCCGTGGAGCACTCACAGTTTAGCCAGAGCATTCCAGGTCAAAGCAAAATGCCCAATCCTCCGAAGAGCTATCTGCTCCGTCTGGTCATCCTTTTGGCCACCATCAACCTGGCCAGGATGGCACCGCGACAGGTCATCCCACTCGACTTGAAGGAGCTGCTTGGGGGCTTCAATTTCCCGGAACCGCAGGAGAAGAACCAAGAGATTCCCGAGCCGCGTGGCCTCTATGTGAACCTGGATGTGGGTCAGGATGGCCAGCAGGATGAGCTGCAGCAGGTGCTCCTGGTGACCAGTGGCCTGAGTCCCACGCAGATTGTCCAGCGGCAGGCCGATGATCAAAATCTCCGGAACCAGGGCAGACACTTTTTTAAGAACGGCGCCACGGTGTTTGTGTTTTCCGGAATGAACTCCGGTGGAATCACCAACAATAATACCAATAACATTAATACCAATGCCACGGCCACTCCGGCAGCCGCGTCGACGACGGCCACTCGAAACACGGAATTCATCCGGGCTCCAATTGGCTATCCGGCCGGACTGCCGATGCAATATTTCCGGAAGCGACAGGATGACGCCCTATCGCCGGCAGTATCCTATCCGGATCTCTTTGGCTGGAACGAGGCGGCCTTCTACGGCGGCGACTTGGGCGGTGGCTATGCCGGATTGGGTGGCCTCAATGGCGGCTACAGTCCGCTGGCGGGAGTGCCCCTGGTGCCCATCACCATTGGCAACGAGGTGCGGTATATTCCGATGAATCTCCGCATGTACCGGCAGCTGGCCAGGAGTCCAGCTCCTCCTCCGCCGGCCATCAGGGAGCAGGACGATCAGCTGGAGGAGGACGACATGTCCGCCTTTGGCCTGGCTCCCCAACTGGATGTGATGGAGCTGGAGGATGTGGAGCAGGCCGACGAGGCGGCTCAGGGTCAGGGTCAGGGTCACTCGGTGGCCGGTTCACCCGGCTATGGGATCTTGGGCCAGCGGCTGAGACCACGTCCTTTGGTCAGGAGGCGACCTCTGCAGTCCCTGGCCCAAAACATTCGTCGGGTGCAGTACCTCAAGAGGTAACCATTGCCGGAAAGGAACTCAAGCGGAACTTACTGACACCTAGACTTAACCACCACTTTTTTTTTTGTAACATAAACTCAATAAAACGCATTAAAAAATCAACTATTTTTGTGTTATAAATAAGTTTTAAATCAAATTACCACTTCTGCATTTGCTCTAATCTTTGCGGAGTGACCAACTTTAATTGAAATCAATTGCACTGACAGCCCAATAACAGCAACTAGCCCAAGTTGTCAGCAGATTTTAAGCGAAGAGCCAAACAGAAATGGCTGTATCTCATCTTTATAACAGCTGTGTATCTAACTTTAGAATCTAATCATATGTTTATTCAGTAAAAATAAAGGTTTTAGTATTTTTTCCCACTTTAACAACAATACTCAAATAATAGGTAAATAACATTTCTTACATTTATTTAATATGTGATCCAAACATGGAAATATTTAATTGAACAATTTAAATTTGATATTCTTTTTTAATGATGTAAAATAAATGTAAGATTAATATGACTAATGTTTTATCTAACATTTTCTACATTCATTTGAATATTTTCATCTTATCTATGTATTTATTGTTTTCTACATACTTCTCCACTTTTTTTAAACAGTAAAATAATTTACAATCTGTATTTGTCAACATGTTGATCTCAACATTATTATTTGCAATTCTCATTGAAACTGCACCTTTAAAATTTGTTTAATTTATAAAACAACTATTATTTTGGACCCATCTGTATGAATGCAGCACTCTTTTCGCGAAACTCCTCATCTCTTCGCCGGCCCAATAATATTAAGTTGATAAGTTTTTCCATTGGCCGGAAAGAAAACTTTTCAATTTGCGAGCAGAGCCTCGCTTATTACCCATAAACATTTTACATGAGGTTGGGGAAAAAAGTTTCCATAGCTCAGAGGAAGGATCTCTATGAAATAGATGCGCTAACTAGATCAATTTTAATTTGCTGCCAAGACAATTCAATCAGTCAAAAATATGGACTTCTCTGGGGCCAGGGGATGGTGTGCATGGAAGTTCTGTCAAATTATCTGGCAAATGTTTGCGGAGGAAATGAAGAAAATGCCAAATGGCAAAATGGCAAATAGTAGGAGTTTTCCCCACCCACTCCGCCCGATTTCTGTGTGTTTGTGTCTAATTGATGGCAGCATTCTGGGCTCTCAACTGTCGGGAGCTCAATAATAATAACAGATAGATGTGGACTCACCTCCCACAGTTCGCACTGGCAAAAACCTAACGGAGACACAATAACAAATTAAATAAATATAAGAAGCTTTTAAGTTAATAGAAAATTCTATAATTGAATTTTATGTCAAACATCGGCTGGCTTCCACTTCAGAGGGCCACAGACACTTGGAGATATTTAATCAGAAATGCAAGCAAAATAATAACTGAAGATGGAATTCTTTCAGTTCGGAGTATGTATGTAAAACACACAAAAACACAGGCACTAATTTAAATTATTGATTGGCCAGGCAATATAAATGGAATTTCAGCCATGCACAAATGGAGAAAAAACATGCAAGTTATGATTGAATCGTGGCTTTTTAATTTCCCCATTAAAATAGCATCTTCATTTAGTGAACGCATATTTTATACTTCGCAATTTATATTCAAGAGATGTTAATTGATTGTTGTAAGTGTTTCATTGTTGTTTTTCCACTCACATATATTATTTATTAAGTTATAGGTATTGCATATGTAAACCCGATATAAAAAGGAGAAGCAACTTTAAAAGTTAAGGCCAAAAAGTGGCTTTAATTTAAATAGAAACCATGAAAAGAAGGGTCTCTTTGGCTGCCAACTAAAATGGGTCCAAAGAGAAATGTGAAAAGTATTCGCCATGGCAATTTTATTTCCGAGCTCCCTGAACCTTTCATAGATTTTCCAGCTCGAAGTTCCACTTGACCCCAAGTGTTACAAAAGAAATAATAACGATTATAGTAAATACAAAGTTGGAGGGAACGTCGAGATATTGACACAACACTCTGGATGATTACGGAAAAACATTTTGCCAGTCGGGTGGTAAAGCTCAGGGCAAAGGAAATATCAAAATAGCACCGACACACGTAGTCAAGTAGCTTTGTATTCTGTATCTTGTGTCTTGTAACTTGTATCTTGTGCTCTGCAGTCTGTATCTTTCGCCTGTCAGAAACCTCTGCGTGTGCGTGCTGGCGAGAGTTTTGTGGGAAACACTTTTCAAGATTAAAACAAAAAGATTTAAGTGAATTATGCCAAAGTTATTTGCCTGGTGGTGCGGCTCACGCACTCGACACTATCCTTCGAGAAAGCCACATTATGCCACAGATACTGGTCGTGTAATATAAATATGTGCAGGCAAATAAATTCAGTACCACCGAGGTCGGAAAAATAGTAGTCGGCTAACAAAAAATAAATTGCCTAACATAATACATTTTTTTAATAATAATGTTGATAATTTTAAAATTGGCATAATTACTATAAATTCTAAAATATTTTTTCTTGTTCGAAAAAGACACATTAAACTAATACCTTAAATATTACCTCTTATTTTATATTTTAAAAGCAAACATTTTACAAATAAAATACAAATTATTATATTATTATTTTGCACAGTACTGTGCTGTTTTGAGGCGGGCGGACATGAGTACGTTTATTTATTTATACAGCCCGGAATATCTTTGCCCTCGAGTTTTTCCCCTTTGGCCAGTGCAGATTTATGCGAACGCATGTTTATTGTCGAGTTTATTAGATTTGATTTACTGCCCGGTGGTCGGAGAGATGTCGGTTTGTCTGGGCGTAGCCAGAGATACTTTCCCCATCAAGAGCCGACAGTCGACTTCCCGTTCTGAGCCGCCCAATAATTGCATGTCATCAGGGGCATCACGCAAGATGTGTCACTCTCTTTTCTGTTTTGTTCTGAGGCGGGTGAAATTTTTAATTGCACCGCTTGCCACATAGGTGCTATAAGAACGGAGGTCTTCGATCCCAGTCCGAACACTGCCTAAGGAACCCCGACGCCATGCAGATCCACCGGAACACATCCGCACTTCTTGTCGTCTTTCTGGCCATTTTGGCCCACTGCGAGTCGCGTAGAACCGGTGAGTTCAGATACACTCGTAAACAAGATATTTATCCTTCATTACTAAAAACTGAGATTTGGGTTTTAAGTTAAGATACGGTTTTTAGACTTTTTTTAAAAAGATTTTTTTAAATATTTTTTATTATCTGCTTAAACCATAATAATAAGTCTTCAAGAATTTATTTATAAAATAAAATAATTTTTTTTTTCGTATTAGGTTTATCACATAATTAATTCAAATTAATAAGTATGTAAATAAAATTTAAAAGGCCTAATTTATTTTTAAGCAACAACTTTGTTTATATTATAAAGTTTTAGCTTGCCAAAAATTTTTGTAAGAAATGTATGTAATTGTAAAACATATTCTTATAAAATAAAACAACTGGCATGATTTGAACAAGTATACATATAAAATGTTCTTTTAATATTTGGTTATAAGGAAACATATATGTATGGCCATCTTAGTTATCCTTTTCATCGTATGTAATCGTATGTAATTTCTGCAATTCAGCCTACCGCCTTCCGAGGGTCCAAGGACGCAGTGCCTCCGGCATTCCTGCGCCACAAGATGTGGGATCCGGTCGGGATCTGATGAAGAAGTTCATGATGATGCGGGACCTCTTCCAGCAGCCGCCCAGTGACAATGTGATTGTGCTCTCACAGCCTTCGCCCTCGACCACGACAACGACGACGACGACCACTGGTTCGCCCACCACAACGACCTTTACCACGACCACAACCACGCCCACTACGAACAGTACGGCTCGAGCTCTGCAGGAAATCATGCATCCCACGGATCCACACGACGATGATGACGATGATGAGGGGCAGGAGATACCAGTGACCATGACCATGACTGGCCGAGCTCTCGAGGATCGCCTCGGTCTGCCAGAGGTCCAGGAGGAGCAGGAGCCCCAGGAACTGGATACCCACAAGCAGAAGGTATCCCAGTGGCCCAAGAAGTTCCGACTAAAAGGCGTACAATTGGGTAGAAAAAGAAACCTGGTCAAGAAGAGCCACCGCCGAGTTCACAAACGTCCTCAGAAAAAGAAGCGACATCAGAAGCGGAAGGTCAACAAAAAACAGTCGGCCAATCAGCAGCGAAACTCGGAGTCCGCGGTCAACTTCATAGAACCCTATCACCACGATGGACAGCCAAAAACCCAAGCTGCTCAGTCCGCCTCCGACTCCCGATTGCAGCGCATCTGGCGGCGCTTCCAAATCGCCAACTAAATCCACCAATATACCATAGTAATATGTTTTTTTTTTCATATTTTTTTAAGTGCAACAAACTAGGCAAATTCATGTGGGTTCCAACTGTAAGCCATAACTTTAATACCACATTAAATAAAGAAAATATTAAGTGAGTACCAAGTGAATCCACAGGGTCTTTTTATTTTTATTTATTTCTAATTTTAGGTTAATGGCAAAAAAAAAGTATTTTATTTTTTGCATATTTTCTACAGATTTTTCAATTAGTATTATATAACATACAAATATTTTGTGAATACTTGTATATCCCTTTTTCATCGAATTTTTATAAATACTACGCTGAAGTGCTATTAAATTCCAGTGCTTTTCTTCCAATTAAATATCAGCGACATTTTTGTTCAACTCTTCAGGTGAACAGCCGAGAACAAAGGAGAGATGGCAAATAATTGAATATCTTGAAGAGGTTTTAAATTTCATTTTGCCATATTTTATGGCAAATTGGGCAAGAACAAAAGGTATATATTTGTGCGGGTATTCCGTACAGACTTTTGACCCTGAAACTTTTCGCGCGGCACGTAAAACAAAATGGTGTGACTTTAAAAATCCTTTTTCCCTCTTGTGAGTTCCTCGAGAACAATTGATAAGCGTGGGCAAAAAGGTTTGGATTAGGCCAAGTCAACGACTTGCCGCCAATTCTATATAAATAAATAAAAAAAGGGCCACCAGGGGCCAGACGAAATATGGGCACATGATATCCTGCCGCCGACTGTGGCAAGTTCAAGGATATCTGCCCCGCCCATGAGCAATGGAAAAAAATCGTGAGCCGGACCCAAAAACCGACTCAAAGGGCTGTGACGCGTGCACAAAAGGCAAACAAATAAAAGGTTACCTTAAACATTTTAATAAAAAAATCAAAATTTATAAGAAATATTTTAACCTTTATAAAAACACAAATATTGATCTTCACATGTTTTAATTAATAGAAATATGTATACATGTTTAAGTTTTCTTAATGGTTATTAAATACTATTTTTTACAAATATTTCATACTTAAATTATTTAGTACAGAAAATAAACTACTTAGAAGAAGTATGAGCTAATATAAAATACTTCTTTAAGTTTCCTTTATTGGATATTAACGAAATGCTTATAAAAATATTTAGGATTTAATCATATCATATCATATCAAAGAATAATAAAAATGTTTCATAATTTTTTATTTTTATAGGTGTATATTTCATATGTTTCCAGGTCTTAAAGATTTTCTCAGTGCATGGTGGCTTCTTCATTTCTCCGCTTTCTCCCGTCGACTGTGTTTATTTTTTCAATACCCGAAATTTGTGCAAATTGGCAAATTACGCATAAATAGCGGAGAGAAGCCGCCGTCTTCAGGGGAATTGAACTTTTGACGCTGTCAGGTTCTCAGAAATTTATCTACAGATCTACAAAGATTTGAGGGGAACGCGAACCGGTTTTCACCGATTAATTGGCTTGGCTTGGAGGACAGACAAGATCAACTCTGTCAAAATAGGCAAAGATCTTCGGCTGGCTGAATGATTTAAGCTGGATGATTGGTTAGCTAGATAAAGAAAGCAGCATTATATTAGGTCAAAAGGTCAAAGAGGTTAAAGAAAGCTGTAGAAAGTGTGAGATGAAGACAATGGAGACTTATAGTATTTTTAAATTTTAAATTTAAATTCAGTATTTGCACTTAAATTATGATAATGTTAATCAACTAAAATAAAATCAATTAAAAATAGTTACCGAAAATTTAGAAGATGACCAATTTGACTTTCATTTTTGTTTTATACTTCTCGTTCGAATTCTAAGTTTTTGTTCAACTATTCCTTTTAAAAATGGTATATAAACGTATTAAAGACAGATTGAATAAATATTCATAATTTCGAAATTCAACTGTCAACGAACTGAGCAAGAAATGTGAGGAAGTAAATGGCGTAACTCTAATTGCGACCGTAATTGATACGTTTCCGACTGCTCGGATCGGTTGGTAAGGAAGTACCCCTCTAATTGCCAATTAATGCGGCAAATCCTCGGGATCCGCGGCACAAAGTCATCCAGCTGGGCATCCCCATCTCGATGCCCTCGGATTTTGGATTTCAGGAAGGTCTCGAGTGGCGGGCCAAATCAAAATCAATACGTCGAGTCGTCGTCATGGCTTCTGCCGTCTTACATGTTACTTCACCTTCGACCCCGATCCACCGCGCCCCGCCACGCCCCTCCCCGCCTTCCTTTTCTTTTTGTGGGGAAAAGGATATTGAAAAAGGCGCCGCTCGGGGAAACTTTTTTCATTTTTAGTTTGTCAAGTTGGCACAAAAGGGCGGCGACGACGCCGCCAACTTCAAGTTTTTCTCTATAAAAAGGCACGGGGGGTTCGGGGGAAATACCAACTTAACATTTGCACGCTTAAAATGCCCAAAAAAAAAAGGGGAGAAAGCCAAGTATAAGGAGGCGGACCAAGTGCTAAAGTTGGTCCTAACTCCGGGGGAATCCAGCCCCCCTGCCCCCTTTGGGCCACGCCCCCTTGACCCGCCGCCTTTGTGCCGACAACTTCAGTGCACTTTCCCTGCATTTCCCCGCCCCTTTCCCCTTTCTTACTGCAATCTCTTCCGACGCTTTTCCCTTTAGTCTCGTTGGTCTTCTTCTAACCATTTGCTCGTTGGCCAAAATACATTGCCTACTTTTCGGCGGAGGTGTCTGGCGCCACCTAGCGGCAGCAACGGGCAAATTCGGGCTTTTACAGTGTTCCCTGCCTAAAAACATTGATATAACTGGAAAATGTTTACACAAATGAGATGAATTCGGGATGTCTGGCTTTCACCATGTTTATGAATATAATTAATTTCAAAATTTCTGACACGAATGGCAATTCAAGCCTTAATGCATCTCATTTTGAAATTACGAAATGCCAAATCATACACACCCACCGGGCACACATAAATCGGTATAAATTATGCACGAGTGCGACAAAAATGGGCGATTTGCAGAGGGTTTGGCGGCAGGTGGTAATACAAAAGCAATTGTATAATTGCATTTTAATGTGATGACTGCTGCAGTTTTACTGCCCGCAGCATCAGCAACTGCAGTAGCAACTGCAGTAATAGACAGCAACAAATCAGCAAAATTCCGCAAAGGCAAATTAATGAAACCAGGGCGAAAATTAGACGTTACGACATTATAAAGAATAATTAAAATGTAAAGAGGGAAGCTTAATTATATAAGAAAAAAGGATATTTTTCTGCTAATATATATGATTGTTGATATCAATCGTTTGCTCTCTAATCCGTTAATATCCATCTTGCTTGAAAAGAATAATACAAAGATGTATTTTTGATAAGTTCCTTTTTTATGCATAAAATACCATCTTGCTTCGAAAAAATATTTAAAAAAATGTTTCTTATTTAATGATAGAAAAAATATAACAAATAATAATCAAATAATAAATTCCACTTAAACTGATGCACTTGGCCGAAATTCCCCAGGGGAAAATTTACCTTAAATTGAACTTATAATCTCCTGAACTATGGCCAAATGCATTATGGCAAACGATTCAGCTTGGCTAAGCATGGCCACAAATTATTCGAAATTAACAAAAATGAATGGCCAAATTGTTTTAATTAAATGGCAATTGCAGAGCAGACAACTAAGTATGCATTTCGTCATTCACTAAGTCTAAAACCAATTCGAATCCATGGGTATATTTATAATGGCAAGGCACTTTTGATTACGAGTGTGGGCTAGGGTTTGGCATTAGAATTGGCTGGCTGGTGAATAAATGCTGCATGTCTAAATTAATGCCAGCAATTAAAATGCTTAACACTCGTTGAGGAACACCCAACCCTATCAACTCACTCGGTTGGCAAGTACCACAGGTATCCAATTGTATTCCCAGCCTCAGGCTACATATGTATCTGTGTATCTGTGTATCTGCAGCTGCATTTGGGAGGACGAGGAGTATCCTGCAGGATAAGCTGCCTGTCGACAGCTTGTGGCCATTGTAAGTATCTGCGGTGGACCTACTGCCTTCGAGATGAATTTTCCACATCGCAGGAGCACTTCTTGAGCTCAGACCTTCAGAGTCCTGAGTCCTGAGTCCTTGCTGCGTGGTCCAATGTCCCAAGTCCAGAGACGGGAATCTACATCATTGTATTGTCCGAATCTGGTCAAATGTTGGCCAAGGCACATGGTATTGTTGTCGTGCCCATTGTTCCAGCCGCACAGTGGGGCGCATCCACTTTATATTGCCTTAAATACAGATATGCAAAATAAAAGATAATTTTTACGAATATTGATAATATTAAACTTTATATAGTTCAATAATTAACAAAGTAATATTATCTCTTTACATATTTAAAAATAAAATCTAAGTATTAATTAACACTTAAATTTATTTTTATTAAAATATTTTTTTATACTTTTTGTATTTATGAAGATAGCCCAATTGTTTTTTTAAAACAAACATTTTTTGCTTTTCCAAATTTAATAATTCCAAATTTAATAATACTTAAAATAATAAGTTGAACCTTACCAATAATATAAATAGGATAGTGTTTATTTATATAAAAAGGAAATACTTTCAAAATTGGTTAAGAAACAAATGCAGGAGTTAAGACCAGCACAAAATAATTTTCCGAAATATTTTTAAGTCTTTTAAACTATTTAACACCTTATTTCCCATTTCAGATCTGTGTTGGTGGGGTTAAATGGCGTCGCTTTTGGAATAAAGCCCCACTGTTCCATAGCCAACTAATGCCGATAATTATAGTGCTGATGATGCATTGAAAATCTGGCCCAGAACCTCTGTGCCAGGCAAAAGCAATCGAGCTGACTGATGTGCTCAACTAATTCAAGGAGTGAAAAGTGGGGAAAAGGGGCAATTGGACCGACCACCGACTGAATGACTTCTGTCCGGAAAATGTGAAATCTAAAATCTGCCACAATCAGACAAATGGACGGACAATAATTTCCATGTAAACGGTGGGAAACTCGAGCTTCGCTTAAATAAATATCTAGGCGAGCTGCAATGCTAAGTGCACTCGGCCTTCTCAACAAGGGCTTTTAAATGTTGACAAGATGGCTAAAATACATGGTTAAATGGTAGTTTAATCATGGAGTAACTTCAAATGCTATTCATTGAACTAAGCTAGACCATAAAATATAAATATAAATATAAATACTTTTTGGCCTAAAAGTAACATCTAGTATTTTACAATATATTTAAGTTAATACAAAGAATACCCCATTTTGCCATCCCTGTTTGCCAGAATTTAATGAGCAAACTTGGCCATTTTCCGGACTATTTCTATGAGTGTCTGACGACTGATAAAGGGGTTTCAAGTTCTTGGGGACCGAAAAAAAGGGGAGGACGTGCTTTTAGGCATCTGTGCACTCGACTCTCCTCTCGAAAGGCGCCAACAATGAAAGCCAGCTGCAATTTAATTACCGCTACAGGGGCGGGTTAAATGGGGGGGTGGGATTTGCCAGGTTTTCCAGATGGACTGCCGCCTCTGCGTCCATAGTTTTGGGCATATAGTTGCATATTGCCGGATACTTAATCCTTCCCCCCCCCCCCCCCCCCCCCCCCCCCCCCCTCGGGCTTAATCCCCTTCCCATTGTCCCTGCAATCGAGTGCTCCTCTTGCTGGCTGTTGCTGTTGCGATTATTGTGAAAATAAAAAGAAAATCGCATAAAAATTTTACTACCAGACTATCCCATGAAAACCACTTTTTGAAGCACCCTTTTCTCTTAACCCTTTACTGTGAATATAGTTATTTTCGGTAAACGTAGTTAATAATACAGAAAATCTTTCTTTCAACGGCGGTCGAGAATATTTGCTTAACTAACCTTTAGACTAATTGCTCCATCAATATGTTAAGACTTCATAAGTATAAAAGCTAATATTAACACTAGAATGAACTGAAAACGCTGGAAATCACTTTGCCTTGATAGCACCCTCTTTTCTTAACCCTATAGCGTTTGTAAAAAAATATTTTTAGAAATGCATTTATTACTAAGAAAAATATTTTTTTTTCACCAAAATTAAATTTACGTAATATTAAAACAACAAAATTAAGTAAGATATTTTAAGCAGAGACTAAAAATCCCTCGATTTTATATATTTCCTGAAATGAACTATACAAAAGTTAGATATACGGATTAATCAGGCCAAGGTCGTTGGGCGTTTTTAATAAAATTTAGAACTTCAATAGGGTTTATAAAGAAAACAACAAATCCAAATTAAAGAGAAACAAGGGGTTAACCCTTTGCAACCTTTGGGGGCTTTTGTTGCTGTGGCAACGGGAAAAGCGTTGGCGCTCTAACAAAAGATGCAACCACTGGTAAGCTGCAACCGCACCCCCCTTTTAGTCCACGCCCCCTTTTGCCCGCCACCCATGACCATGCCCCCACGCTTCGCTTAACTAATTAGAGCGTGTGAGAAAATGCGCGCAAAGCGTGGGCAGAGGGGTGGTTAAGGGGGTGGCTTATGGGGGGGTGTGGGGTGGTTGCAAACAGGTAAAATGGGGGTGGCAAAGGGGGGTCCTCTGCGCCCTTCATTCGCCTCCCATTTTCGCCCAACATTTGGTCGGCTCATTGAGTCATGTTTTCTGTACAGGTTTGGAATTCGATAATTGTTTTGAATTAAATTTACCATTTGATCCAAACATTTTGTAGTTCATGATGGCATTATGTATATGTAAAAAAGTTATGCATGTTAGGCATAGACTGTGCTGATAATGAGTTCATATATTGGGAAATTAAATACGGATGAATGATGTCAAGCCAGAATTTTGGTTGCAATAAGTTCCCTTTTAATAATTAATTTTATTTATTTACTTGTACATACCTAGGTGTTTATTCTAGTAATTGCAGGGGTGTCTTTAGCTACAGCAAAGTGAACCCATTTGAGGGCTCTTTAAGCATCAACAAGTTCTTAAGCGTCGCCTCCCCGGGGACTTAAACGAATTTTCCCGCAGCTGCCATCTTGAGTACGTCCGTCATTCTCCGCCCACCAATCCGTGGGGGGCGGGGCGGTGTGGCGGTGGGCGTGGCCACGGCTTCTAGGCCAACTCGGAAAAAAACACATTTCAATTTTCCACATGGGAAATGTCGCGCGCCGAACCAATTTATGATATCCGCAAAAGTGGCAAAGGCAGGAAAAAAGTAAATAAATAAAAATCGACAAAAAAAACGAAACAAAAATACTGAATACCAGAGAGGCGATGGGGGCGATGGGCGTGGCACCGGACCACGTTGACAGCAAATAATAAAAACAAGTAGATGGCGTAGAAGAAACGTAAATTTCATCGGATAATTGCGAATCATAAATGCGCTAAAGGAGACATAGGTCATAGCTTGAAGAAATGACATCGAGGACTAAGCTTTAACTCAGATGAAAAATAAATTTTAACATAATTCTAGCGATGAAAAAAAATATAAAACCATTTATAAGGATTACGATTTACATGCATAATGCATTTTATTTAATTATATTTATAATAGTTGGAATATTTGAAATATTTTAAAAATATTTCTGATCCTTGTAAATATTATTAAAATAAATTAAAGCAACTTCCAGTGCCTTAAATATTATTAAACTTAACTATACTTAATTCAAAAGATATATTGTACTGGCATTTGTGAGTGCCAAATGCCCAAGGATTCGACTATGCCCCACTTTAGTTCGCACTCATATGTCAATTCTGTTTGCAGAGTGCATAAAAAATATTGAAAGCGAATAATATTTATATCGCGTGTCGGTATCCATTATGCCGCGTTGTATCTATCTGTTCGTCTCTTTCCCATTCCCAGAAAAACAAAAGCACGCATATAAATAAGTTGCAAATAAAGCGAAGCGTATTGGTAATAATTTTAAAATTTATGTTTATTTACAATTACAGTTTATTTGCCAAATGCACACAAACAACGAAAGCAAGATTCACGCACACACCACCAGTTGACCACGCCCCAAAGGGGCGGCCCAAAATAAATTTCCAATAACATTTTGCTCAAATCTTTAGGCCATTTAAATATTTGATTAAATACCCTCCACATGTTTGATGTGTTATCAAACTATTGAACATTAATGCTTGATTTGTTAGTTAAATCAAATATTTTCAAATACTTTCCGCCCATTATATTTTTATTAATATTTTATATTTATGGGTGAATTTTATAGAGGCACTGCAATAAATATGCAAATCTCATTCATAACAAAAGATATTCGATACCATTTCCGAATTACCGAATAATTAGCCACAAATCAAGTGTTCGCAAAAAATTAATCAACAAATATTCAGAGGCAGCAGAAATGTATATAAATACACGCATTTATGTTAATGCAATTATTGCTTGACTTCGCTTAGACAGCGCTTAATAAATGTTTATTAATCATATTTGTAAACAAATTGCCATTGCGCACCATTTGTGAGCAATTATTTATTTATGCCAATAAACATTTTCCATTTTCCACTTTGCAATTTGCATTCCGATCCGCCACGCCCCCAATGCGCCCGCCCCTCCGATAGCTTTAATCCAAGAGTTTGCATTCAACATTTTTATTATTGAATTTTAATTAATTTAACAAATAATGGCCAGCGAGAGCAAAAACAAATTCGGATTTATGTGCAGCACAAATTATGAATTACAAAATGCTCTACATTTTCATTTTGTGCATCATTTGGCAAACATGATTTTAATTTAATTTTCTACACAAATATATGTGCTGATACTATGATTTAAAATAAATACTAATTGTGCTTAAAGTAATGGTCGTGGTTCTTTTAATGTAAACAATTTTGTTATAGTTTCCTGAAAATACAAATTGTTTTGAGAATCTCTTTTGTTTTGAGTTTCTGAAGCAAAATTCAATGAGACGCTGATCCAATTGAGGCCCACTCTTTCGATATCCCGATGAGCGATATAATCGATATGCCAGGCCTATGCCACGCCCATAAATTGGCTTAATACCATCCAGGGTGGACCGGGCAAAAAACAACAAGTCAAAAAAACGTTGAAAACACGACTGAAAAAACCGGGGAAATAAAAGGCAGCGAAAGACGAAACAAAGAGAACTGTAATTGATATTTGCTTTATGTGCTTGTGCACACAGCGAAATTGAAACAGTAAACATATTTTAACATATGCCCAGACATATTTACTTTTATGACTTCTGCCGGCCCGAGTTCCCAATCCCGGTACCCGATACCCAATACCCGGTTCACCCGGTTGGTGGCGGAATCGAGGAACACGGCGTTCGTCACTCGATGCGAAATCGATAAAAATAATTACCCTAAAGTGACGTTGGGAAATCGGTATTGAGTAGCTCTATACGAACACTAAACTTAGTGTTAAGAACTAGGTATTTTATGTACGATTTGTTTTCTATAATTATCAAAAACTCTTTTTAGCCAAGTCAATAACATTTTAATAAAAAATAAACATATAAGATTTAGTGTTTTTTCAGTAGAACTTGACGGCCACTAGCACCCACTGCTACTTTATACTTTTTTAATTTTACACCCATCGGATGCATGTTGGAAAATCCTTTAGCGCTGGCAGCTGTTGATTTTCCCCTTGCTATGTGAATAATGTTGAAATTTAATTATACATAATTTAAGCACAATTCCAACTGTGAGTCTGCAAAAGAGATGGAGTACTTAGGTGCACTCAGAGGAAAAAACGTAACCTTACACAGAAGAAAATCGATTGGTAAAATTAATATACAATAGTTATTGGGTCCCCAACCGTCAAATGGTAAATTTTACCCATCAAATGGTTGCTCTTACGTAACACGTAAACGTAAGGGTTACTAATAACTAATTTCCAAATTCCACTTTTAAAAAGTGACTTCCAGCCAGTGTGGAAGTACGTTGAAGACCTAAGAAAAAATATGTTATAAGTAAAGTCCCAACTTTTCAGATTTTGGCTTGCAAGTCTAGGTGTAAGAGACGATAAACCCTGTTGGGAATTCAGAACAACACATTAAAGAAAATTTCTTTAGTTATTGTGGCTTACTTTTGTGTGGAAGATTTTACGGTAGGATTACTATTTTTGATAGTTACTATCACTATTTCAATAACAAAATACACTCAATACGTTAACGTAAATATGTTAATGTTAATACATAATAATGTTATATATTAATTAGTAAACAAAGCAAAAACAAGTACATGTACAGCCATTTTTAATAGAAAAGTACAATTTAACTATCTGCATTGGTCAATTTATCAACCAAATCCAGAATAGGTATACTTAAAATTGTTTATTGGAATGTAAATTGTTTTCAAATTCCATCTTGAACTAGAAGAGATTTCATTATTTTTTTATTCTCTTGTTTGCAGCCTTAAAATAGATTAGCCTAATGAAATCATTATATGAGTCATGATACGTACTTAATTACAGTTTTTTGCTCCCTATCAGCAATATTGAAGATTTTTTTGTTTCTAAGAGGCATAGGTACACTTAGAAAAATTACAAAGTATAAATAATATTTATCCATAATTTAAAAAAAGACCCACAATTTGAATAAGGCAAAGTTGATGTATCTAAATTCCATTTTATTAGCATATTAAGTTCTATTTGTTATTCTTATATTCGAAGATATTTATACAATCTTAAATTGTACATTACTTAATTAACGTAAAAAATTAACTGTACTGAAAGTGATTGAAATGGTTTTGTATACCTGTTACTCATAGAGTAAGATTCGTCGTAAAGTATGTAACAGGTGAAAGGAAGCGTTTCCGGCCCTATAAAGTGTATATATTCTTGATCAGGATCACTAGCCGAATCGACACAGCCATGTCCGTCTGTCTGTCCGTCCGTATGAACGCTGAGATCTCGGAAACTATAAAAGCTAGAAACTTGGCATTTGGGATGACGGTTCTTGAGCTCATTGCGCAGGCATCAATGTCCAACTACACGCCAAAATTGTTCAATTCGGGCCATTCATTAAAAAGTTATAAGCAAAGTGTGCAATCTTGGGGACAGACGCTTTGCAACTTGTATATCTCTATGTCCCTAGCACTCCCCGAGTGCTTCCAGTACCCTTCGCTGAGTAACTATAGCAATGTAACAGCAATGTTTTAGATTTCATTATTTTGTCAATGGTCGGATTATTTTCAGTACATTTTGAAACATTTCTGCGAACGGTTTTAGTTATTCGAAATGCGAAAGTTGGTCTCCTTTATCCTGTGCGGCTTGGTTGTGCTGTACGTCCTTGTATCACCAGCGGACTCCAAGGATATGGGCGAATCTGTCTGCTTACTGCAGAATGCACCAGTTCAGTGCAGCCACTTTTGCTTGGCCGCACTCAGACCTATAACCGATGGGATTCGTGGGACCCAGGACAAATTGGACAGGCTAGAATCGAAACTTCTGGCGGTGGAGAATTTGCTTTCCAGCCACACCAGACCTATAACCGATGGGATTCGTGGGACCCAGGACAAATTGGACAGGCTAGAATCGAAACTTCTGGCGGTGGAGAATTTGCTTTCCAGCCACACCATCCCGCTAGAGGTCTTTGAGAAGAGACTGACTCTGGTAGAAGGCCAACTTCAAGAGAGTCGAACCCTCCAAGATGCGCATCCAGATACCCTTACCAAGATTTACTCAAAAATCCCACCGGTCTTCGAGCGCATTGGCTCAAGGTACTTTTACATTGAGCATGATGGGAAAACTTTGACAGAGGCTGTAGACAGCTGTCTTAGGAAAGGTGGAAATCTAGCAATCTTAAGAAACAGTGAGGAACTTACTGCCATAAAAGCGAAACTAAGAAAAAATGGTACTTACTGGATTAGGGGAACCGAGGTTATTATGAGCTATACTTTCGGAAACAAAATTTATTATTTACCCTTTGAAAATAGAGAAATTGGAAACAATAAATTCTTTTCAATTTGCCAACCAGAACAAGTTAAGTTAACTTAATTAAGAATTAGGCGTAAAATAACAAAAATTAATTACTTGTTTTTAAAAATATTACTAAATAAAACATTTCCATCGTACCAAAAATACATGTTGTACTGCTAACTTTTTATTCTTAAAAATTTGTTGTGTGGGTGCCTTTTGCAACATAAGATTCACTTGTTACCTAAAAACACGCACGACAATCAAATTGTGTAGTTTTGTTCTTTCGAAAAATGTTCGAAGCTGTAAAATTTAATTAATTTTATAATGCACTAGTGGTCGCATTTATTTATATATCCACAGCATTTGGCAATGTTTTGCCGCGTTTCGGTTGTTGTTTTTCAGGGGCGGAGTTCCGGTTTGGGTTTTGCGATTTCAGTGGTGTCCGTTCACATTACATTCACTAAATTGACATAATGACCAAATAATTTTCCAGTTCGATGAGCCCCGTGGCCAAAGTGACAGGCGAAAGGGCCCGGCAGACGGCCAGGAATCGATGGGGGGGATTTTCAATTTTCGCATACGTTTGACAGCCATCGAGTGACATCACATTTAATGCTAGTGCTCGAATTGAAATTTATTGTGCATGTCAACATTAATTTGCGAAATCTATGCAGCGCCCTGACTGCAAAATATATATTATATATAGGTCCGCATATCGCGGCAATTAATCAGGCGAACGATGCAACAGCCCAGGAATCAGGGATAATTTGGCACTTAAAAAGGGTGAAGACCGTCTTCAAAGGCACTGAAGGGTGTCGCCTAATGTCGTTGTCAAGTGACGAGTCGACTCCCCCAACTGGGACCCATTTTTACCCTTTTTACAGGGTATTTGCGGGCATATTCAACTGGGGTTGAATCTCCAAGCAAAGTCTAAAGTTCGTAAAACAGTCCTACATAAATTAATATTATTTTAGATGCTAAACAAAATTGATATTCTAGACGCTTTCCATTAAGAAAATGTTCTAATTTTTCCATAAAAAAAAAGTACTAAACATTTTTTAACTTAAACATAAAATAGGGTAACTTGCAGTTCCATTGACAGTTTCGCTAGATTTCCCTTGGACTTTTTTCCGTCCTTTCGTTTTCCTTTTCACTCCCCCAAGCTTTCCCCAGGACTCGTTCAGTCAGTCATTGGGGACAGGAATGAGTAAAAGTTCCATTTATCAATTGATTGACTAGATAATTGCCAGCAAAGTGAAAGATAAGCGGAGGAAGGACGCACTGCAGCAGTTACTAATGATCCTGGAGGCCTAATCAGTGTTTCCCTTTTTCTCCCTGTTTTTATTTTTACGATATTCCCTATAAGCGGAGTTGAGAAAAATTGGCTTAAAAACTGGCAAACGGTGAATGGAGCTCGGCGGCGGCACTCTTGTGACAAACGCAGGCCATAAAGCCATAAATGTCGGGCCATAAATTATGCGGCTAAGGGTGGTCAACATGGGTTAACGGCGGGGAAAGTGGGCTTTTTGGCCAAAGGGTGACATGTGTGAAAATGCACTTTACTGTCACTTGAATGTTTGATGGCCGACCGGCGGAATCAACTGGCATTCGCTGGGAATTGAAGGCTTAAAAAGGTCTGAGCCGTCACTTCATTGGATCACCATTTATTTCAAGGCGAAATTAGGTCGAAAAACTGTCCCACAAGGGTAAAACGGACTCTATTTTTAATTTAGCTTGGAAATGAAATGTCAGAACTTCTGCTTTTTTAAAACACGAAAATTATTCAAACATGCTTTGCATATCTTTATTGTAAGCCCTGTTTCGTAATTTTAAAGCAGATTGTTCCGATCTTTTGATAATTTACAGCCCTCTAAACAAAGCGAAATCTTTGTAATTCCACAGGACTTGCATTATTCGATGTTATGATAGATATTAAACAGAAACGGAAGATAACTTCGGCAAGCCGAAGTTTATATACCCTTGTAGCTTAAACCAGGTCATGCAATTAAAATGATACATATATTAAAGAAACCGTATGTTCCGAAAACTTGTATATAAATATACCGATGGTTGCTATGATAGCTATTATAAAGTCGTCCGATTAAAACAAAATTTGTTCGAAATTATGAAATCGTAGAAAAGGAGCTGTATCCCAGAGTAGAAAAGAATTTGATCAACAATGAAGCTAGAATTTGTTTCCACGCAGAATTATTAAAACCAATTATTTATTTAACATTTTTGATATCGGACCTTCGATAATTGGCCGAAAGCAGGTACACTTGCCTCAGCATTTCATCCCCCTCAGCCGGGGACATGGCATACACGTTGAACAGCCCCGACTCATGGAGTCTGGCTAACACTCCGGGATCCCCGTACTTCCAGGTATAGTGGTCCACAATCACCTCCAAGTCCCCGTTGCGAAGTAGGTAGCTTAGACTTTCCCGAACTTCGGGGCTTCATATGGTTCATCTGGTCAACAGACACTGGGTCTGCGGAAGATGGCTTTGCACTCTCCTTAATTACTAGAAGTAGCAGTTGCTGGGAAATGGTCTTATTACAGTCCTGAAGCCACTCCTGAGTCGCGGCCTCATCCTGTGGCCACGGTGGGATTGATCCCAAACGAACTGGCGTAGGATCTTTCAGTTGCGTTGCACCAACTAGCTCTTCGTCGTCTTCATTTTTAGCGATCATTTCATTGTGCAACCCCACAGCATTAACTTTTCGTCGGGCCTTGAGTACAATACATGATTTTGGTGGAGGCAAGAGCTCCGCGTCGTTTTGTACTATTATAAGCGAAATTGATATTTAAAGTAAAACCGTTTCGAGAGGTAACCTGAATTAACCATATACTTGTTTATGGGGCAAATTATAAGTTAATCAACTATGCCAGCTATCAATTAGTTGTTCCGAGCAATTATTAGGTATTTAATTGGTTTATTGAGATGTATGTTTATTTAGTTTCAAGACAAATAACTAATTCAATGAAATGATATTTCAAATTGTCAGTTTTTATTATTTTAAGTGTAATAATTGTAGTTATTTGTATGCTAAAGGGGGTACTGGAGTGGCGTAGAGATGACCTATAGGCATAGTTTAAGGTTGAAAAGGATCCACATCTTTGGCAAGGCGAGCAGGAGTTTGGCGATGACTATCTCCTGGTCCTTGTCTTATGGATCCATTAGCTTTGGTTTCTTGGTTTCGTTGTCCGTACCCTGATATTTGCGCTTTGGCAAGGAATTTCCCTTAGATTGTTTTTGTTCCTCCTCGGTTTGGCGAAGAGCTTCGGGAGGAGCTTGTTCCTCCAGGCCCAAGTCTCCGCCCAGCTGACGAGTGTTATTCTGATCCCCGGATTGGCCAATAGCTTGCGGTGGGGCTTGTTCCTCCAGGCCCATGTCTCCGCCCAGCTGACGGGTGTTATTCTGATCCCCGGATTGACGAAGAGCTTCCGGAGGAGCATGTTCCTCCAGGCCCATGTCTTCGCCCAGCTGACGGGTTTTGTTCTGATCCCCGGATTGGCGAACAGCTTCCGGCGGAGCTTGTTCCTTCAGCTCAGGCGTAAAATTGGCCTCCTGATCAGAGTCGGGTTTCTTGGGGGACTCCCCGTCTTTCGAGTCCTTCTCGAGGCCCTTCACATAGGAGTTGGAAGGCGGTTCCGCCTTGATCTCCGGCTTATCACCCTTGCCGGAGGTAGCCGCCGTCTCGGGAGCTGCAGGTCCGGGCTTCTCGGACCCGGTGGCTATGGGTTTTTTTGGAACCGCCACGTTCATGGTTGCTTCGATTTCCTCTTGTTCGTCGATGGACTCGTGGCTCTCGAGGTCGGGCATATCGGCCATGTCGTTCAAGTGTGCAAAGTTTCTGCTGGATGAAATTTTTGTAATACGTCGTCTCGGTGCTCCTTGCCGCTGCTGAAAACCACTTAACACCTTGATCCAAGACCCCAAATAGGTTAATTAGGGTTAATTCAAGTTTATAAGCGCTTACTTTCAGTGAAATCCAGTTTCCTGTTGAGAAAATAAATTTGGCATTCAATATCTTGACCGACTTTGAGAAACACTTGGTATGAACGCACACGATTGGGGTTTGCCAGAATCAGGGTTGCCAGACTCCTGCAAGCTGATAAGCTTTTCGCTTATACGGGCACACTTATCATTTCAGTAACGATTCTTTAAAGCAATCCCTTGACTGGCCTCCACTCATCTTCTGCCTGGTTTGACAACTTGATGAATGGTTTTCAGCGGCTCTCCAAGGATTATTGCTGACCGGTGGGAGAAATCCGAAAAGTGTTCGACTCCAATGGGATCGTCGCAAGGATGTTTTTGGGGTTGCTTTTGCTAATCAGTCCGTTTAAATTTAGTTTTAATCTAATTATCTTAAGAATCGGATTTTTGGTTGGGTAGACAATTAATAGCAAGAAAGGAAGCTTACTTCGGCTTGCCGAAGTTTCTATACCCTTGCAGGTCGTTCCCGTGGCAGCATCGTAGGTACAATCGATACCACTATGGATACTATTGATGGCCTTAGAACTTTGAAAACATCGATGGCTTTGATATATCGATAGTATCGCTCAGCAAAGTTATTTAAATTTACATTTGTTTTTTTTATATTTGTGGAATGAAAAAGTATTTTTAACTATATTTCTTAGAGCTTTTGATGTATCCCCAATCCTACCTCTACTTATTACCTTCTATTGCATAACATAATATAATCCACCGAGCTCACAACATTTGGTTTTGTTTTTCAGACCAATGTTTATTAATCGGATCTACGTAACTTTCTCCAAAAATTAAATCAATTTATATTAAAAATGTATTATGAAACTGCTCTCCCACTTTTCTATTAAAGACACATATAAACTTTTAGATCAATTAAATTTAATAAAATGAATACTACAACAAATTCTTGCGATTTGTGGATTTGTTCAGCTCGTTGCTTAATTTCCAATCCATTGGCTTTCAAACCTGGAAATTTTTCACCTTTTTTCACAAAAAAACATGATGCCAACCCCATTAAAAATGCGAAAATTGGTCTAAAATTAAATATTCCTTAATGTGATGGCGATCTATAGCATAGGTAGCAAGGTGCTCAAAACAGTCGGTCTTTTAGCTGTACGCCTTTATTTGGCCAAATTACGAGATTTTTGTCTACTATAAAAAAAATAAACATCAGATCGAGGGAGGTCATACCGCGTTAAGATCGTTGTTTAATTTCTCTACGCCACTCGAGTACCCCCTTTAGCTTACAAATAACTACAATTATTACACTTAAAATAATAAAAACTGACAATTTGAAATATCATTTCATTGAATTAGTTATTTGTCTTGAAACTGAATAAACATAAATCCCAATAAACCAATTAAATACTTAATAATTGCTCGGGACAACTAATTGATAGCTGGCATAGTTGATAAACTTATAATTTGCCCCATATATATGGTTAATTCAGGTTACCTCTCGAAAGGGTTAGATTTTAAATATCAATTTCGCTTATAATAATACAAAACAAGAGGGAACGCTAAGTCGATGTTATACGGAAAAGCTTAAAATCCTACCTAATTATTTTAAACTATTTTCTTACAGTATTTATACCCTCTGATTTCAGTCAGATGTTTGCAACGAAATGGCAATTTTTGGCTTAAATTGTAATGCTTATTTTCTGCTCTAAGAAACAGAACGTTGGCAGGTCAGAATAAGAAATGTCATTCCTATGCCATTATTTACTTAAAAGCACTAACAATTTTTATAAATATACTTAGATTGTTTCGCGGTAAATGTGCATAATATGATTAAAGCCCCTACCTTATTTATATTTGATAAGTCTGCTTATATCAATGGCAATTGATTATATTCCGTCATATTCATTCACAAATAAATAAGATCAACTGCCATCTGAATTTCAACTTATTCGATTTGCACCGATCTGCTGGCCACTGGAAAATAATTGATTTACTTAGCATTCACATCAAGGCAGCATTGTCCGTGCGACACCTATGGCAGTCACATCAAATTCACCCCCTTTTCGGCCCGCTTTCACTCCGCTTTCACCCCCCTTTCACCTCCAGCCGATCTGGCGCCGTGATAGAGTGCCGCGACACTGAGTAATCTATTTTGTGTGCGAGACTCGCACGCGCAGTCAGCCAGTCACCCACCGAAGCGAGCCACCCACTCTGCAGCACCACCACCCACTAAACAGCCCACTGAACCACCCACTGAACCACCCACTGTGTCTCTAACACACTAATAATGGCATATAAAGTCGCTCGCACACGTCTCTTTGGATGCTGTATGTTGGATGCTTTCTTTTTTCTTCCCATTTTCCTTTTTTTTTTTTGGTGGGCGGGGGTTTCCCTGTTTTCCTTTTTCCATTTTTTTTTTTTTGGCGAATGGCTCTCTTTTGTTTTTGGCGTTTTTACAACATGGCCAGCATAACAATGTCGCAGCAAACGAAAAATTGCAAGTGGACACATGAATTATGTGCAGCACTCGAGTTAAACAACCGCCGGGCGTGGCCCCTGTAGCCCCGATACCTATAGCTCCATGGCTCCCCGCATTTCCACATTTCCACAGGCCCGCTATAGCTTTTGGGTCCTCCGGCGACAGGCGAACACAAAAAGCAGTGCCGGCCAGCACTGGCAGAAAAACTTCGGTTCTTGTCGGTTTCATTTCACAATCTAAGCCAAAAAAAGATTTTAAGTGCGTTCCGCGAATCAGAACATTACATTTATTCAAGCTACACCAGTACGCTCTGTAATCGCGTATAACAAGTGTTAAAAACAATAAATAAAAAAATTAGTAGTATTTTAGAACAATAAACACCTTGTTAAAATCTCTAAATATTAATACTTTTGACGCTTGACCATAAACCTTATAAAGTTTACTTAAAAAAATAAACAATCCGCAAAAAAAAAAATTTATAAATGTACTAGTATTCTAAAATAATATAACACATTTTTAAAATCTCTAATCTCTAATTATAGTACTTAACATTTAACATAACCATAAACCTTTTAAGGTTTACTTAGCAAATTTCATAACTTATAGAACATTTTGTTGTTGTATTTTAACTTGTTTATTAATTTATAAATATAAATTGGCATAAGTCTGCTTCATTTAATTAAGCAATTAAACATTGTTGTCTAAGTAGAAAACATAGAAAACAAATATAAATGTTTAAAATATTACTCTTAAAATCTTTTTAATTTAAATAATCTTTTGTTGTTCCACGATAAATCATATTATTAGGCACCGGTGGTTTTTGTTTCTCCCAGTGTGACCACTAAATGCACGAGTACTCAGAGTTTCTTTTCCCACTCCGCGATTTGTGGGGTTGTATTTTTTATATACACATGTGCTCGGTTTTTGTTGGCTGCCCATTGGGGACGCGTTAGTGGTCCGTGGCCGGGTCCCGGATGTGGATGTGGATGAAGATGGGGATGGTATGGGTATGGGGATACACATATATGGGGACCGGGATGGGGATGGGGATGCGGATGCGGAGGAAGTAGAAGTCGGCGAGAAGATGAAATGGGAGCCAAGTGAAGTGAAGTACACTGTTGACTTCGACCGGCTCTGGCTTGTTTTGGAGGTCACCCTGGAGTGGGAGTTAGCCACCGGGGAGTTGGCTTTGCGGGTATTAAATTATACATCATTTTGCAACAAATGATGGTCGTTAGGCTGCCCCATCCACGGAACCAGACGGAGCCACCCAAATCGATCCCGTCCCGTCCCGATTCTTTCCCCGCCAAGCCAATTGTTTCTCATAAGCCGAAGCCAAAGGGAATATTAATTTCAGGTATTGCACACACGACTTTTAATTTATGTTAAGGCTTTAAGTGAATAATCTTTCTCGTGAACATACAAATAATAAATAATACAAAATATATGTATTTTATAAATAATATATAAAAGAACCGATTAATTACTCAAAAACATTAAAAATATGATATCTCCATGAGTCATTGTCACTGGGAATTTACAGGCAAACAATTATTTTTTATAAAATGAGATGCCGTCATTGTTGTTTTTAAAATTATATTTTGGACTCATTGGCCTCTGTGATAACATATGTATGTACAGCCGAGTAATTTTTATTTTCATATCAGCATAAAGCAGATTCTTCATGAAGCAGATTAATTTCAGTTCGCTTTTGCAGTTTCCTTTGAGTGGTTCGAATTCAAAATGCTTAGACTGGCATTATTTTTCTTGAGCTTTATCTACATTATCCGGGATTCGCAGGGTACGTTGGTGAATCAGAAGGACTATGGCAACCCACCCGTATGCCGAGTGATCGATCCCGAGAATCAGTGTGGCCAATACTGCCGATCCATTCCTCATCCGATATTTAACTATGTCCCGGAACTTAGGAGCAAGTTGGATGGTATAGAAAACGAGCAGCTGGCCGTACAAATCAAGCTGGATGCCCAACTTCTGGAGATTCAGAACCAGCTGGAGCTGGAGAAGTCGACTCTCCGGGAATCTTTGCAGACAATCGTCACGAAAAAGGACCTCGATGCGCTTCGTTTCGAAGTGTGGCACCAATTTCAGTTTGTTTCAAACAAAATAGAAGCCCTTCGAGCACCAACGAATAGTCCAAAAACACCCCCACCGCATTTTGAACAAATTGATTCGAGGTTTTTTTACATCGAACAGAGCATTGAGCAGACGTGGACTGAGGCTGCAGTTAGCTGCCATCGGAAAGGTGGATATCTAGCTGCCATCAAAAATTATGAGGAACATATTGACATCACCTCGAAGCTGGTCAGGAATAAAAAATACTGGCTTGGAATTAACGATGAGAAACATAGGAATGAGTTCGTATCCTTGGCCTCTGGAAAAGACGCCCCATATTTAAGGTGGGCAAAAAAATATCCTTCGAGGAAGTACAACAACTGGAACTTTATTTATATACTTAATGGGTACCTATATAATGGACCACCCAGCTCTAAATACTATTTCATTTGCCAGGCAGATAACGAACTTTAAGTCAAAAAAAAAGATATCTAATGTACTTTTTAAAATGAGCAAGGAAAGAAAATTACAAAATAATATACAAAATGCGATGTAAGTGTACATTTTCTGGATTGGTTTTTAATAAATTAAAAAATTGTACTCAAGGGGAAAAGCAAACTTAACTGTTATTTTTAATTTATTTAAATAAAAAATTTAAAATATTCTTTATCGAAATAAGAATCTGTTAAATGCAACCATTATTTTTTATTTGTTAATTTATTTTACTTAACTTCAATTCTTTAATTCTTGTGCGCCAGTAAAATGTGAAATAATACGAGTATTTGTAAAGAGGCGACTTTCTAATGGCGTGTAAATAGTGATAAAATATATATTGATGATTTATGTTGCGACTTCGGGAAGTATACGATCTTAATTACATTTGGCTGACATGGGTTAAGTGCGTTGGACACACACACACGCAGCACGACTTCCGTTTCCGCTGGGCGATTAAAGTGTTATGCAGTCTCCCTCGCCTTGGGGCGCTTTTTATAGCCCCAAATCGAATTGCTTTGAATTGCAATCGCTTTAAAAGGTATTCATTCACACATACATGCCATTACCCACACACTCGCACACAGGCACACCCACATGTGCGTTTTAATTATGACTGTGCAAATTATTAACAATTTGTTGCAAAAAAGGCAAATTTGATTAATTCTGGCTGGCATTTCCTGGATTTTAAATATTTTTATTTGTTTATATCCACTTATTCTGGTTTTTATACAGATTTAATTAAATCGAGGTGGGCGACACAAGTTCTACGAGTGGCCCTCTGAATTCCAATGGCCAATGAACGGGTCAATTGTTTTAATTATCGCATGTTTTTAAGAGCTCAAAACAGCAAATGTATACAACTAGAAAATAAAACAATAATAAAATTTGTATAATTAAATTGGCATGTGTCAAAGTGAAAAGTTTTCAGAAAAATGTAAAATTCTTTTCAAAATCGTCGACGAGGAGTGTGTAATGTGTACAAATATTGGCACAACATATTTAGAAAATTGTGTAATTATTATTACAACAATCGGGGTCCATTCAGGAATAATTTTTGATTCTACTAGCCTTGGCTGGGTTATTATATATGAACATATAAAATTCTGTCAAACAATATTCCGAGTGTATATAAAATCTTGTTGGTTGGCAGACATCTTTTATAGCGCAGCTGAAAGAGCTGCGGTGCATTATTTCGATTTTAATTCGCAGCATCCTTCATTCAAATATCGAATACATGGACTGGATGGACCACTTTCCCGCCTTTTCCATTGGCAACCATTTTCCGCTCTTTCCCCAGCTTTCCCACTGTTTTCCGGCTTGCCGTTTGCTCTGCCATTCATTCGTTTGCTGTAATCAATTGCATGCGGCTATTTTTGGCTAAAAGCGAATGGCAAGGGACGCTGCATTGTCGCGTATTCGAGGAACGCAGCGCCACCTACCGGAGCACCACCTAAATGCAGCACGACCCACAGAAGCACCACCCACTGAGAACACGGAGAAAAATTGGGATCACTTTGAGCACCACCTAAATGCAGCACGACCCACAGAAGCACCACCCACTGAGAACACGGAGAAAAATTGGGATCACTTTGAGCTTTATATTTCAGATATGTATTTTGTAAAGGTTTGGCAAGTAAATGGTCTCTTGATGCTTTGATTAACGTACAGATTTTTCCTCTTTCAAATATCAGCATTTATTATCACAACAATCTTTTTAACAATCAAGTCATATAAACATTTAAAAAAATGTTATATGGGTAAAACTGACAAGTACGTATATTTTCTTAACTATAAAAAAGGTTGTTTTGGTTACTATTTAATTGTAAAATTTTGTCACTTTGACAATTGCATGGATTGGGCCCATTAAACCATTATATTGGTTTATTTGAACCAAACGATAAGCATAATAAAAAATACCTATAATAATAAAAAACAGCTTTTCTCAAAGAAATATTACAAAAGTTCTTATTTTTTATTTTTCATTGACCATCATTTTTTTTCCGTGTTGAGAAACCAACCGCTGTGCGAACCTTCAATGAAACATTCAACGCTGCAAATTGCAATAAGCCGGAACAAACCGGAGGAGCACTCGATGGTGTGGAGGAAATGGCCGGGTGAGTGGGGAGTCCCCGCCAGAATCCATAGGCCAAAGTCCAGAATGCCATGCATCCCACCAGATGGACAGGTGAGTGTGCGAATGCCTGTTTTGGCCACCGCCAACTGCAGTTCGAGCAGCCACAAGGAGGGGTTTCTATTGTCGAAGTTGATCAGTTTACTTTCAAGTGGAAAATGTACTCGAAATGTATTATATGAAATTAAAATGTTTATATAAAAGCCCATTCTATTTAGCACAGTCCTAAAAACTCCTTAAATACTTGTTAATTATACCCGTTACTCGTAGAGTAAAAGGGTATACTAGATTCGTCGGAAAGTATGTAACAGGCAGAAGGAAGCGTTTCCGACCCCATAAAGTATATTTATTCTTGATCAGGATCACTAGCCGAGTCGATCTAGCCATGTCCGTCTGTCCGTCTGTCCGTCTGTCCGTCTGTCCGTCTGTCCGTCTGTCCGTCTGTCCGTCTGTCCGTATGAACGCTGAGATCTTGGAAACTATAAGAGCTACAATACTGGGATTAGGCATGCAGATTCCTGAGATTCCTGCGCAGCGCAAGTTTGTTTCAAAAGAGTGCCACGCCCACTCTAACGCCCACAAACCGCCCAAAACTGTGGCTCCTACAGTTTTGATGCTAGAACAAAAATTTTAACTGAAATGTATTGTTCTCATCAATACCTACCGACTGACCTAAAAAAAAGTTTGCCACGCCAACTTTAACGCCCACAAACCGCCCACAAACTTCAAAAAATCGTAAATATGAACGCGGATATCTCGGAAAATATCAAAGATAGAGAAACGAGATTTCAGATTTAGATTCCGTAGGCTTGAGCGCAGCGCAAGCTTATTACGCGAATATGCCACGCCCACTCCAACGCCCACAAACCGCCCAAGTCTGTGGCGCCCACAATTTTCATGGTAGATAAAAAATTTAAACTGAAATGTATTAATCTCGTCAATACCTATCGATTGATTTAAAAAAAAGTTTGCCACGCCCACTCTAACGCCCACAAGCCGCCCAAGCCTGTGGCGCCCACAATTTTCGTGCTAGATAAAAAATTTTAACTTAAATGTATTGGTCTCGTCAATACCTATCGATTGATTTAAAAAAAACTTTGCCACGCCCACTCTAATGCCCACAACGCTTAAATCTGTCTACCGCCGGTAGGTGGCGCATTTGCTGCTTGCATATCTCCATTTTCCTTTGGTCCCTTTAGCTGAGTAACGGGTATCTGATAGTCGAGGTACTCGACTATAGCGTTCTTCCTTGTTATGACTTATTTTTGTTGGTTTTATTTTAAGCTGACAACTATGCTCTTACATTTTTATACCCGTTACTCGTAGAGTAAAAGGGTATACTAGATTCGTCGGAAAGTATGTAACAGGCAGAAGGAAGCGTTTCCGACGCCATAAAGTATATATATTCTTGATCAGGATCACTAGCCGAGTCGATCTAGCCATGTCCGTCTGTCCGTCTGTCCGTATGAACGCTGAGATCTCGGAAACTATGAGAGCTACAATACTGAGATTAGGCATGCAGATTCCTGAGATTCCTGCGCAGCGCAAGTTTGTTTCAGAAAAGTGCCACGCCCACTCTAACGCCCACAAACCGCCCAAAACTGTGGCTCCTACAGTTTTAATGCTAGAACAAAAATTTTAACTGAAATGTATTGTTCTCATCAATACCTACCGATTGACCTAAAAAAAAGTTTGCCACGCCCACTTTAACGCCCACAAACCGCCCACAAACGTCAAAAAATCGTAAGTATGAACGCGGATATCTCGGAAACTATCAAAGATAGAGTATTGGGATTTCCGATTTAGATTCCGTAGCCTTGTACGCAGCGCAAGTTTGTTATGCGAATATGCCACGCCCACTCTTACGCCCACAAACCGCCCAAGCCTGTGGCGCCCACAATTTTTATGCTAGATTAAAAATTTTAACTGAAATGTATTGGTCTCGTCAATGCCTATCGATTGATCCAAAAAAAAAAATTTGCCACGCCTACCCTAACGCCCACAATGCTTAAATCTGTCTTCCGCCGGTAGGTGGCGCATTTAAATCTCGCTTTGCTGCTTGCATATCTCCATTTCCCTTTGGTCCCTTTAGGTGAGTAACGGGTATCTGATAGTCGAGGTACTCGACCATAGCGTTCTTCCTTGTTTAATTTTGTTTCTATATTGTTGTTACTCGATTTTCTTGACAGGATTCAGGTCAACCCTTCTGCCTTTCCTACACTGATACAAAAATTAAGTAGTAAAACTAAGTATCTACATATTGAATTCAAAATTTCATGTTAAATATTTGAAGTAAAAAATATGAAAAGTACAAAACATGATATAAGTAAAGGAATAATTTAATATTAAAATTTTTTAATCAATGTCTACTTAAAATATTTTACGTCATTAAAAGAAGAATTTTAAAATTAAATAGAGGACTCACTTCAAAAAAACAACTATAATTCTTAAATTAAATATATCATACTTAAAATTAAATCAAAAACCGCAATGGATGAAAAACATAGCCGAACATTTTTTTTGGTGGATTTGAAATCCCTGGACTCACTACATTTTTGATCAGTGTTTCCTTTCGTTTAGTTCTTTTCACCATTTGCGAGGGAGCCAAAGGATCTCCTTACTTCTTGATGCAACTGGCAGACTTTAACCCAAAAACTTTTCCCGATAGTGCCGCCAATTGATAAGGCAGTCCGACCCGTCTTTTCCTCGACATTTTCCGCACTTCCCTGCGCTTTTCCTCCCTTTTCCGAGCCGCAGACAAAGACAGACAGATGCAGGCAGCGTAGCGGAAGTCATAAACAATTTTTATGTTTTCACATTTCAAGTGAAATTCATTTCGCGTTTTTCTTTCCTCCTTCTCAGTTTTCCACCATCCTTTATTATTTTTTTCAGTATTGTTATGGCTGCTGCGCTTTATGGATTTCAATTTCTTATTCCTTCTTACATGACCGAAAATACCCATATCTTTTGAAATACATAAGTACAGTCAGGCTCAAAATAGTAGATGTTACATTTAAAGAAACGACAATTACGTTGATTTTTTAATTTTATTTAAAGTTTTTCAATAATGATATTTACTTTGTAATATAAATATAAATGATATTTACCTTGTAATATAAATAGAGGGTTTTAAGGGTGATCATTGATTTTATTCATTATTTATAAGGCTAAGCACATTAATAACTGCAAACGCTTTAAATATATTAGATGTAAAGATTTATTAACTGAATTTTTCGAAAGGCCTTTGCATATATATTTAACATAGCTGTGCATATGAAGAAACTTCCCTGTTGAATCGAATTTAATTGCGTGAACGGGGAAAAATCGGTGTCACCTGGTCGGCTAATGAAAGCGACTCATAAAAAAGGAAAGCCGGGCAAAATGCAAAGCTTGCTGAATTCAGAGGAAAAATAAGAGAGGGAAGTAGAAGGTGGCCTTAAATTAACAATTTACCACTTCCTCAGATGGCCCACCGGCAAGTGGCAAGCACTTAAGGTTTCGAGGCATCATTTTTTTGCAGCCATCTCGGGGGCTTTCCCCCGCAGACCTCCCCAATTTCGCCGCTTTCCCGGACTTTTCCCCCCAGCCCAAATTGATGCCCGTAATGAGCTTAAATGGCTCATGACACATATAGCCCTACTAGAGGCTGCTAAAGTTGGGCTCAAGGTGCGAGAGACCCTCGAATTTGCCTACCAGTGTTTCTTCTGGTTTTCCCCCTTTTCCACCATATTTCTCCGTGAGTTTTCCTCGGCTTTTCCTCTAGCAATTTCCATTCTTGTATATTTTTTGGCTCTGAATCAGCGAATATTTTTGCACTTCTGTTTTGAGCACCTGGAAATGGCGTTAATTTGTTAGAACATTTCTAAGCCGACACGTAGGGCTAATGAACTTGCGGATGGGAAAATACGAAGAGCTTGAAAATTAGGGAAAACTAAAAGAAAACTCTAAGCAGATAGGTAAAGTTTGTGTGCCTTCCGAAAAGTATATATTATCTTTTTTAATATTTTTATATCAATTATTGATTTATATCTATTTAATATAATGATATACAAATTTATTTATATGTATGTAAAAATATTCTTGACAGATTTCAGCTAGTGATGCTTTATTCTTTTATATATTTTTACTAACAAAAATTACATGCCAATGTTCTTGCTACTTTACATGATCTATTTTGATTATATTTCCCCATCGACAACTGCAATTAATATTTTTTCCAGCTCAGCGGCCACACATTCACTAGCTGACTGCTGTGAAAGCCGCAACTGATTTCGACCAAAGAAAAAGCCAAAATAAATATAGAATGTAGGAAGGCGAAAACCGACGAAGACTCTTTTGTCAACCCGACAAGGATTCTCGTTGAAAATCCTGTGTAAGCAAATGAAAGTTGTTTGGTCATGATGTCTGCATTGCCTCCGAAGGGAGGGCAACTGTGGGGAGGGAGGGTGAAGGGGTAGGAAAGGGGGTCAGGGGTCAAGAGGGGTTGTCTGCCCCCCCCACCACCCCACCCCACCCAACCACTCACACACAAACCAACACACCCAGATAGGGAAAGAAGTGCAACACGTTCTACTCTAGCTCATTAAGTATGTGTCTTTGAGTCCGTACACTGGGAAAAATACCAATATTACAATAAACTAAATAAAAAGCATTTCATTGATGGGCCACTTTTTATGATTAATTATTAATTGTCGTGTGCTATTTATAAAGAGAACTTGTGGTATTGAGTATTAACGCCAAAAACGAGAACTTTAAAATGGAAACAGAAAATATTTTTAAATTACATCTTACTTTTCTTTTTTATAATTTAAAAATTAGCCTGCACATGCAAGGCACATTTTCATTTTAAAAAGGGTTACAATATGTACATGTATTTTTTAATAAATGAAAATAGTTTTGTAGTATGCAGTTACTTAATATATACTTTTCAGTGCCTGTGCGAATGTGTGTTGTTCTGCGCCAAGTGCGACAATTTAAAACATAATGCAAACTAAATGAAAATGCGGCAACCACTAAGACCAAGGAGCGAGGACAAAAGAATTTTTAAATATCTCGAGCCCTCAACGAACCGGAGACGGGCTGATGACCAGGATGCAGGATGCAGGATTTGGGACTCAGGATGCTGGATCCAGGGGCTCTGTGGTCGAGGGGTCGAAGCTAACTAGGCATGCCACGCCCCCACCCCCGCCCCCATACACACACACCACAACCACACACACACACACACTTCTGTCTTCACTTTTCATTCTTTATTCCCCGGACTTTACTCTTTTCTTTTCTTTTTTTTTGTTGGCTTGCGAAACGGCAAACGGAAATGAACTCTTTAGTTAAGTGTTTACAAGCAAGCTGGTGAAAAGCGGGATGACAGAGGGGAAAATTAAGAAAAACGAGGGGGAAAAACTAGAGGGAGTGCACTGCATTTGTGCAGTTAAATTAATGGAATGCGATAAGCAGACAAGCCAAAAAAATATGGGGGAAACCAAGTAATAAGTGATTTTTCAATGTGACCATGCCAACAAGTTACTGGTAATAAATGCGTTCGAGCCTTGGTCACACTTTGATAAGCTTATTCCTTGTACATCCATTTGCAATTTTCAAGTTTAATTAATATCCGGCCATTAAGAAGTTATCTGAAGATACGCTTCTGCCGAACTAAAAAACGCAGTCGATCTATGCAAATCCATTTCGAAATGATGTAATTTTAGGGGCTTTCATGCGGGAAAGAGTCGTAAAAAGCGTCGATATGGTCGCCCCGATATACTGTTAGTTTTTACGAATGCTTTCAGAGAAGCTCTTATCTGAAGGAGGGATTGCATTGGCCCCTCGATAGTTTTCCATTGGCAATGCATCGGGCTATATGTTGTTTTTTTTTCTTCCGTTTTTTATTTTTTGAGCTGCCGAGGGGTGACTGTTTTTTGTCCGGTTATGTGTATTTTTATTTGAAAACAAATCAATTTAGTTAATGGCTAGCTTGGGCGGACGAGAAACTGCTGTTCGAGGGAAAAATGGCAGAAAAGGGGAAAAGCATGGATAGTAAATCAATGACAGTGGGCGCCGAAAGCCAAACAAAAATGGCGTCGCATTCAAAATGGGGCCATTGCAATGGCAGTCTACTTTCATTCCCGCTCTTAGTTCTTTTCTGCGTGTTTCGTGTTTTTTATTTTTTTTTTCCATTTCCTACACATTTTTGGAGCATTATGTGTATTTATATGCTGCACTACAAAAATTAATATTGCCTAGAGTTATTATTTCAATTTGAACCATTCAAAACAAAATTGAAAAAGATGGAAAATCTACAAAACAACCTCCATTGTTTTAATATTTAAACCAAGCAAATTACCTAAATTTGATAGCCAAAAAACTTAAAATTATTCCCTGTGTGCCGTCACTATATAGAAGGCCCCACATAAAGATATACAAATAGATATAGAAACGGATAAACTTGTTTGTGACACACATATACTGCCATTTATATATACATCCATGCAAGCAGATATATCGGTCTCTCTATCCGTTATTTATGCATGGTTATATTTTGCTTTTGACTCTATTATATATTATATTCGCATATAGATGGAGGTTCATCGATAGATATATATTTATCTCATATGGTTTATGTGGGGCGACTGCTGTGTGCTTTTCCTATGTCTTTCGGTCTGTCTGTTTTTGTATTTTCAGCATAATGAATTCAATTTTAGTAAACTGTATTTATGCCAAACACACAGACACGCACACATACACAGACACACGAGGGAAATGCAATGCAATTTCACTTGATATTTCTGGTTCCGTTTGCGTGTGAAAGGAAAACCCAACGAAATTTTCATAAGAAGCAGCCGGAGGAATGGCAATGAGGGGTTGAGGGGTGGCTAAGTCGTCTTTAAATGCATCTCGGGCTGTGCATTTATTCCGATATCATCAGCCATCGATGGAAACCATTTGAGACTCAAATAAAATAGCTGGAAGCCAAGACCGATTGGTAAAAATAACAAAAAATCGGAAAAGTAAACAAAAACAATCAATAAGCAAAAACTAAGAATACTAAGGTAATATTTAAATTTTTCAAATAGATTTCAGCTTTATAAAAAAATATAGCTATTTTAAACCAATTCTGTTTTAAAAAACCAGTAGGTAGGTTTAAAACAATGCGAAAAAAAACAAAAATTCAAATTGCAGAAAAATTTATATTTAATATATTGGCAAATACGGAAATACTTCTTAACAAAAAAACAAGCAAATTCCATACATTTTTTTTACACATATGTAAATATTTTAAAATCAGACAACCAGCCTTAACCCATGATGAACTGTGTGAACTTGAACAGCCCCTGTGATCCCGGCCATAATAGTAACTCATGCGGATATTAATATGATTTCATTCCACTCATTTAACGGCATTCCGGCATGCCCCCCAGAAAGTTCCGCCCCCGACGCCACTGCATTTTCCCTTTTTCCGTTCCAATATTCATTCATTTTCAGGATCTGCTGCTCAAATTGTTTGCTAAGCGTTTTTCCTCGGAAGCTTTTCGAGTGCTTAACGTTACCCGGCAATTGCTGTGGCCCCCGTTCCTTTTTTCCGTCTACCTCCCTGCGCCGTTCCTCTAATGCAGTTCGGTCCTACACATGCCGGAGTTAGTAAATTCTCAGCTGGATTTCAAACATATGCAGACATGGGCGACAGGGGGTTAAGCGCGGGGGACAGCGAACAAGTTAACCCTCCCGGGCTATAAAACTTAATATGTTTTGTATTTAAATTTATGAAAAAGCAAGCGGTAACAATGGAAGTGCAAGTCCTGTGAAAGACGGCGGGAAATTAGGGGAAAAAATGGGCGGCAAAGGGGAGAAAGTGGTGGGAAAAGGGATGGGAAATGGGAAATGGGTGGGGGTTGAGGGGTAAAGAGAATGGCTAAGTGAGGCAGCAGGAATAATGGCTGCTTAAGCCGCCAACATGCGCATAATTGTCGCCAGCGTCATGTACCTTCCTTCCCCTTTTCCGCCCCCTGCCACCCTACCCGCCCCTGGCCAAGAGCCCCCACTAACTGTTCTTGGTCAGCCTTGGTCAACAGTGGAGCGAAATTTATTTTGAACCTCCAAGGTTTTTTTTTGTATTTTTGAGTTAATTTATAAATTTATAGTAATTATTCAAAATGCAGCTCATTTTTTTTACCCGACTTAGCACCCCTATATTGTCAAAATCGTACTGTATTTAACTAAGATATATCTTTAAAAAAAATTATGTAATCTGATATATAACAACAATCACCATTTATCTGATTTCAATCGATTGCCGTTAATATTTAGTTTTTTAATATTGATTAAATATTGTTTGTGTTTTAAAAAACATACTTATAGAAGACTACTTACATACTAAAAAAAACTCCCAGCTTAATTCCATTGAAGATCTCCATGAAACGTGCAAAGCTTATACGGTTTAAATCGAAGTAAATGTCGTTTGGCCCTCTCATGACAAATATGTCATTGCAAATTTTCCGTGTGCGTTAATAATGCGGACAAATTTAAATAGGGAATAATTTAAATTGCATAACAATTATTTCCGTTCGCAGTTCCTGCCATCCGTTGACCACCGTGCTTAACGGTGAATTACGCTTTAGGCTGCCGGGCAACGGGGCGTATGCGTAATAATAATTACGCGACGCGTTGCCGCCGAAGCAGTAATATTTATGAAAGGCTTTAAATTGTCCTTGTCGGTTGTACAACATATATTTTAATACATTTATATCAACACAGAAAAAAAAAATACTGTGGAAAACGAGAGATATCTTTAAGCCCATGGACATCGAAATGATAATTGTATTAAATACTGGTAATAATTGAATTGGAAGCCCCAAATTTCCCTTAGCAAATCCATTTCAAGGTATTAAAATTGTATGATAAGAAATTTAAATTGTGACAATCAAGTGGATTTGGATGTGCCTTGAATTTTAGTCTCAAGTGGATAGCTTTATATATACATTAATTAGTTTAAATTTTGGAATTCCGGAAGCTCTAAGAATTTTAATCTATGTCCAGAGTGTGGTCAATGTGTTTTTTACATAAAATAAAAATTATCAAATGTTGTATAATAAATATTAATACATAGTTGACATTTTTAGCTTTTTACTATACTAAGAACATTTCTCCGAAGTACAAGACATTTTTCTAGATGTATTTCATACACATGTACGTGCACATTTGCTACGTTTTGGTTCTTTGTGGTGTTATAATAAGAATGCGGTTTATCACCTGGCCGAAAGGCGAATGTGGGCGTGGCACTGGGCTGACAACGATTGCTAATGCAAATTACGTATACGCACGGTGGTACGGCCAGGGGGCTGGGGATGCCAATAAAAAATATGGCCTCAACAGGATTAATACATTATTTCCGGCCCGACTCTCCAGGATCCCGAGGAGCACATGTGCGGTGTGGAGCTGCCGTAGCTGTTGCTTTGCGCTTTTATGATTATTGTAGTGGCATCGTCGTCGTCGTCGTCGTCCTTGTTTGCAGGACCTCTGGCACTTATGCCCGTGTTTTTCGGCCCTCCTTCTCTCCAGTGCCCTTAAAGTGCACTCTGCTGTTTCATTCCAACTATATTTGTTCGCCATATTTGTATACAAATTTCTTTTCCACCATTCTCTCGCTCCTTTTTTTTTGCGCACTCTGCCGCCGGGGGCTTCTATTTTCCATAAAGGATATATTCGCAGCCCAGCTGGCTGTGTGTCCGGTTTTCCATCACACACTCCACAGGATCAAGTGCTGGAAAAGTGCATATTAATTTGATGTTTTTGTCATCTGAAGGAGCTGCAGGTCTCGAGGGCATTGTTACATTGAATGGATAGGATTTTTGGACAATCATTGCAGTTCCCTGGAATTTCGGAAAATTTGTGAAAGCTTTAAGACATTAATCGTAGATAGTATTTAATATTGTTAAGCAAATAAGTTTCGACATAAGTACTAACACAGATATCTTTAAAGGCAGAAAACTTGGTTCTATAATTTTTATAAGATAAATTGCTTATTATTTAAACAAAATTGTTATCTACCTTACTGAAAATGTTAAACAAAGTAGCTTAAAGAATATACTCAGTTATACTTTAGCCTACGTTTCAACTGCATCAAATATGTAGCCTTAATTCGGAACCTTAAGTCCTTCGTTAACACATCTGTGAGCACATTTTCCAAATGCAAATTACCATAAATTGAATGCACGCCAACTGCAAGACCACTTGCTGACATTACATAATTAATTTGCGACTTCTTGCAATTATGGTTGGCCAGAAGTTTCTTATCCTCGTTCAGCTAATTGTTGGCTTATTTATCTAAAAAAAAAAAAAATTAAATAGAAAACGCAACGAAAAAGAAACCAAAAACGCCGGCTGGAGCGACAAAAGAAATTAAATGGAAATTTTTTCGTGACCATTCTATGTCGCCGTCTCTTTCACTTTCAGGTTTTTCCCAGCCATCTCTGTCTATTCATTCACTTGGCCTTTATAATAAAACAATAAACTGTAACAATAGCAATTAAAAATCGCTGAAAGCGGATGTCCTGATAAGGACCCTGAAGCTCGCTTCATTTGGATCGTCCTTGGCGTCGAGGTCCATTGTATAATTATGCATTATGGCAGCGATTGTGAGAAGCCAGCAGTTAGCATTTTGTGTTCTGCGTATTTCCAGCCCCGGCATCCTTTTTAACCACTTTCCTCAGCCAAATTGCATTGCCGGCCATCAGGGAGCGACATTGACGAGCGGCCAAAGGACGAGTGCGACATTATCTAGTCGCATTGTCCTGCCCGAAAAACAAAATGCAAAGTAACTTTGAGGCGGACAAACTGCGTTTTCGAGTCACCTGCCTCGGCATCTCAGCCCGGAAAAAGGAAAAGAGGCCAAGAGTTAGGTCGGATAACAAAGAAAACTCAACGAAAGAGGGAAAAAAGTTCCCCGTCTTTTAAGTAAATATATATTTAAGGCGGTTGACCCATGACTCGGCCTTGTTTCTTGGGTTTTTTTGGTAGTTTCCTGTGAAGGCCTATTTAAACATACAACTTATATATCTTTATGTATATCTTAATCTTGTTTGCACACTTTAAATTACCATTTAGGATCTACGCAATTGATTTCAGTTAATTACTGCTTTCGAGTAATTAAAAGTTAAATTATTTACTAAGTTTAGCTGCTAATGAAGCAAACAACTTGAAAACAATGTTCGATTAGCAAGACTAATTCCCCTCAAAGGCTTAGCAATCCCTTAATTAAATACTAATACGGCTCTCTCAAGAGGTATTTCGAATTTGGCACAAGTACAGAAACAGATCCACTGCACCACTTGGGCTACTCAAAAAGTTGGAAGCACAATTTGCTGCCATAAATCAAAATAGCTGGCCCTTTGGGATGGGAATGGATGGATCGGATGGAAAACCTGGCACACATGTAAATGAGCTGGCTAAGAGGATGGCTACCGCATTCGCATTGCAGTCAATAAAATCAAGGCAATCGTGTTGCAGTATCCCCCACCGTATGTCTATCTGTCCAGACAAGCATTTGTTTATAATAATGCAGTGTGTTAAACAATTACATTAGCAGGGGATGAGGGGGGAATGGCAATGGCGGTGGCCCAACTTGCCAACTTGGCATCGGCATCGGCATCGGCAATATGGCAATCTAATTGACAGTTATGAAGATTGTCAAACATACAATTATAGCACTCCATCTATCAATGCCAAACATCGATTTGCCATCTCATTCTGGGTCCAGAGCAAAATGCATTTGTTAAATTATTCAGTCAAGTGTGTAGGAAAGCAGCAGTCAGGTTGAGTAGGATGTACGGGTTATCCCACGTGGTATAGGACCCGCATTTAGATACTACCCACAATAACAGCCCATCTTTCGTTAGAGTATGGCATCCCGCCCACTGGCATTATTAACATGTTAATCCAAATGTAATGAGCGTAAGGATAACTCATTGTGATGCCTGTATATATATATGTCCATCCATATATATCTCTGAACGATGGGCATTCGATCGAACAAGCACATGCACACTCGACGTATGAATACTAAATGTATTCGATTGATTGTATGCTAATTTAATTGGGAGCCAGCAGGAATAATTGCAAATAACTCAGCGTTTGTTCAACATGATGAATTCATTTTGTTTCAGACCCAAATGCGCAGCTACTTGATTTCATTCCAGACTATGCGGGGACTTAATTCGAAGAATGTTGGGGATATTTAATCAGTCGGAACTGCAGCTTCTACTGTTTATAACTTAACTTATATAATAATAATATATAATATATGTGTAATCGTTTTATTATTTTGTTGATTAATTCCCTAAAATCATTTTAATTTTTGATTTAATAATTATTGCTACATTTCTTAAAATAATAAACGATCATATTGCAACGTACAGCTTGTAATATTTCTTAAGTAACTGTAGACTGACCAAATCCCTTCAGGCGGACCAAGTCCCAAGCAATATAAAATTTGTTCACACATTTGCTGATAGTCCAAAGCCTCAACGGCAAAACATTGTTAACAAGTCCCAGGCTAATCCCACAATTTACCATTGCAATACTCTCGCCTTAAAGTCTCCCCCATCCTTGATTCATGTAGTTATGTAGTTTTGGCTTGAGGACTTTCAGTGCAGTCAGTTGCTTCAAGACTTTTGATAAACAAATTGTTTTTGTTATTAAAACCGAGCAGCTTCGTTAGGTGCCCAAGTCGCTCTAATTCGTAGACAGATGGAATCCATATTAAGTAGCAGAAGCTGCCGGCCAGTTTATCGAAATTCAGGAGAAATTCAGAGAGCAGACTCCACATCAAATTGAATTAATGCGGTATATCACGAAATCATAACACAGGGAATTGCGATATGGATTCGGATCTCTGGACATTCAAGGAATTCGTGTCTGTGTTTCCTTCACCAGCCCCCAAAACAATTTCTCTTGCCTGTCAATCAATATATGTGTGTATGTGTGTACAGATGAAGTCAAAATAATAGTGAATGATATTCATAATAATATATATACTTTCAAAAAAAAGTCTCATATACTATCTGTTATCTTCGGTCCCTGGCTAATTTTTATTTATAGTTTTATTAATTTTTTTGATTAGGATAAGATTAGGTTTGGGTCCCTGAAAATCGTGAAATAGAGCTACAATATCGGTTCGAGTTGTACGTTTTTGGGGAATGCCTTCCAGCTGGCTGTGGCTCATCAATGGCAGGACACTTGGCCAAACAGAGGGACACCCCTGCTCCGTTTTGGCCGTTGTTCACACATCAAATTAGTTCAATTTGCGGCTAGCCCAAGTCGCTTTTAATGTGCGCCCAAGCATTTGTTTGTGTTCGCCTCAGCCTCTCAGTGTGTGTGTGTGTGTGTGTGTGTGTGTGTGTGTGTGTGTACAAATGTGTGTTAGCCATTGATTATTGGTCATATCGGTGGACAAACAAAAGGGGGGACTCTAACTCTAACCGAAAAGCAATGCAAACATAATGAACTTGTCAACACACACAAAAACAAGTCGAACGATTTTCATTTGATTTGATTTTGATTGCGTTTTATATTAATGCCAAAAACACACATCACTTTCCCCACCTCCCGCATGTACATATACTTTATTCTTTGTTTTCGTTCTATTTTCGGGGTCACATTTTCAGTTCTCTACTGATTGGCAGCCAAAATAAAAGAGGTTTTTTTCAAAAAGGGCCGTGGCAATGGGGGTGGAAATTGGAAAAATCCCAGGGACGGGGGTTAGAGAATATTTGGCATCGTTTCTGCATGCTGTAAAAAGTTATGAAAACCTTGTCATGGCATCCATCAGGCGAAACAATAACGAGTTCTACACCCGAACTGAACCAGAAAAAGAACACTGCAAGCCGGGCTAAAAACTCTGACATTTTCATTTTTTGTTTAAGCGAATTTTGAATACCCAGCTGACTTGATTGATTGGGGGCGAAAAAACTGTGGGAAATTTATGTGAAATATTAAGAAATTGTTGGCCGGCATTTCTATTAATTGATTGTAATCAAGTAGATAAATTCTCAATTTGCAACAAAAATATTCGTAATGGCTTAAACTTTTTTAATTTCGTTACACAGAAATAGCGATTATTAAGAGCTTAAATTCATTTAAAATTGCAAGGACTAAGTATTTATTTAAAATTACCATTTCTTGAATATAGTTTTTAGTTAAGCCACAATTATATTTCTTTGTACGACTTCCAAGATAAAAATTGTTACAAATATAAATGATGTTTGTTAAGTGACTGCCAGTGATTAGATGTATCAGAGAATTAAAAAAAAATTAAGATATCATTTAATTTTAATTATTTAATTCTCTAACTCACAGACATTCTTAAAGACATGTTTTAATTTTTAATGATAAACAAATATTTCTTAATATCTTGTTGTTATATAAGAAGAGGACTTTTAGGAAAATTGCTTGTAGAACTGAAACCGTTGGGAAATTAACCAAGCCAAATCGAAACACTTGGAGCCTGAAAAATGCGGGCATCAAAATGTGCATTTCCAGCCTCACTCACACAAATACGCAGACACATGCACACCCCGCAATCGCACACACGCACACTCGCACACATACCAGCGAACACACACCAACACTCAGCCACAATGGAAAGCTGCCCGCATGTGTCGACATATTCCGCTTTGCTTTAGCTATTTACTCAAATTTCATGCAGAAACAACAATGGCATGTTGGAATGGTGGATGGAGAGCGGTGGAAAATCACGGGGGGAAAAGCTGGGGAAAACCAGGGAAAAATCCTGAAAGACAGTGGTGTAGAGGGGGGGGGGGGTGATAAAGATACAGGACTAGACAAGGACATGCCCAGAGCCAATGAACCAAATTAGAAATCAAAAGCAATGGGAAGCTGCATCATCTCGAAGAAAAAAGAAATGACGATGATGGACATGTATGGGTGAGCGAGGAGAAAGTGGATGAAATGGGAGGTGGGGGTGGAGGAGGAGGGGAGGAACACAGGGCGCCAAGGACGAAGGACACTGGACATTGCACACAGAAATGTCAGTGACCTGGAAGAAATATAAAATAAATCGAAAGCAGATTGCAAAAATCAAAGTCAACAGCAATCAACGCCATCGACAACAACAACAGGAGGCAGCCTCGCAGGAAGCTCAAGACAACGAACGGAAGTTAAAGGGAACTGAAAAGGAAGTGGAAGTGGGAGAATGGCACAGACACAGATACGTCCCACATGTGTGTGTGCCCATCATGGCGATGATGATGACGCAGTTAAGCAGATAGAAAGATACGAAAGATAAATAGATACTTTGATAGATAGATGATGGACATGGACAGTTGGCCACATCCAAAAATGGCGGATGGCCTGGAAGGTATTGGCGTGTCTCGAGGAAATCGATTTCAGTCTGATAAACGTGTGTAATCGCACCTGTCACAGGAATCCATGCAATACTATAAATGGAAAGAAATGGAAAGGATATTATACTTAAGGTAAAATTGGCTGACTAGATATTTTTACTACGATTATTGGTTTGTTATTTGTAGGCAAAAATATATAAAATAATATATATAAATATATAATATAATAATATATATGTACAACAGAAATATATGTTTAAAATATGACTTATATACCCTATAATTAAATCATTGTTGTAGAAATGTCATCATAATTATTGCTTAAGTAAATGTGTGTAAATATAGACTTACCAAATAAATAGCAGTTATTATTTTTAAGAAATGAATTGAAAACATAACATTTTTATAAAAGCATAACATTTTTATTTAAGTATATTTAACTGATAAGTCATTCCATTTCAAGAAAAAAATTGTTCATAAATTTTGAAAGGCATTAAATATATTAATATATTAAATATACATATATGCTTTTTCCATGCAAAACCCTAAGTAAATAAATGCCTATAAGAACCTTCAGTGGAGTATTTCATCAGGTTACATAACTAGATAACTAATTTCTTCACCCTCAAACCATATTTACCTAATTCTCTTTAACTTTGCCGTGGAATGTGCTGCAAAGCAAATGTAAAGGTATTTATTTATGTCCAAAAGCCAGAGCTAGCAGCTTGGCTCATCTGGCTTAGTCGTAATTGGTTATGATTATGATTTTTTAAGTGGCCAACGGAAGGAGCCTAGGGAGGGCTGCCTTGAAGGATGTTTTCCATTCCCCCCCCCCCCCCCCCCCCCCCATTTTTTACGCTTCTATATATAAAGCTCCTCTCTCCCTTTCTCTGTCCTACTGGCGGCACTTTGCATGTCTGTCTCTGCCGGTGCCTTTGGCTCACCATGTTTTCCTGATTAACTCAACTGGCATCTCATCAACGCTCGACGTGGCCAACAAACACACACATTCGCATATTCTGTGAGGCACAGGCCACAAGCTTACAGCAACCAAACAGCTGCAACAACTACAACAAGGACAACAACTACAACAACAACAGCTGCAACTAGAGCACTTGCAACAACAAGGACCCAGTAAAACAGGAGCATAGCTTAGCTTTGGGCTGCTGTTGGCATACCTAAAGTTCATAAAAAAGTCAAATTAATTCAAATTGCAATGCACACACACACACACACTCATGCACACATACTCGCTCACACACACCCACACACACACACACCCTGAGGTACTTAACGCAGTACTCAGCACTAGGCAACGCTCTCAGTTGTTGTTGTCGCTTAACTTATTTCATTAGCTCCTAAATGTATGCAATTTGACATTTTTTTAATTTAACTTTCTCTTTTCCCACACAGTTACACCTGTGCATGCACACATGCACACGTGCATACCCACACACATACGCCCACAAGGCCGAAAGCAAAACTTGTTGGCTGCCCTAATGGCCAACAGAGATTATTCACATTGTGCCAGATTACGTATACGTCGCAACAGCCAACACTGCGTATACGCAATAAAACTAAGCAGATCCACTAAAACGAAAAAGCATTTTTGAAACTTCTCACAAGTTTTACTAGCTATTTTTTTTATGCTCCAGGTTCGGGTTTATTGGAATTTTTGCAGCGGAGACAGAGATTTTTCATTAAAAGACTCCTTTAAAATGCTAGCAAGTGCCGAAAGTTTGCAGTTATAAAATGAATGGCATCACTAACTCGATAAGTAGCTTAAAAAATCTTTCTTACATTTTTGAAGAAACAAGTTTCATTTTAATTTTACAGCTAATTTATTTTGATTTAGTGTTGAGTTCTCTTTGCCAGGATTTTAATTTAAGCTACCTTTTGAGTTAGTGATTACGAGTCAACTGAAAATCTAACAAATTTTGATCATAACAAAATCTAAGCAACATATATGCCAGGCATATTTTTATAAATTTATATTTAGTGGAGAAAACATTCCAAAGAACGTTGAATATTATTTTTTAAACTCGTTTCCTTTGAAATATATGTTCTTAATTAAGAATTTATGAGGTGCCACCATATTAGTTGTTCTTCAACTAGTTGGATATATTTATGCCAGTATTTTAATATATTTCAATTATAAATATGACTTCGGATTATATTCTTCCATAGTTCAAAATATTAAGTAAAATACCTTTTTTTCAAGTATTCCATTTCAATTGTACTAAATTAATGTATATTTATCAGAACACTGCTTACAAGTAGCAGAGTATGGAAAAAGTCTGCGAGACTGCGAGTCCTTCTCTCAGATTTTTTTGAAATCCACCCTTCAGCGCAATCCACTCTTGAGGTGCACGTGCTGCATCGCCCATAAGTATGCTATATAATTTCTTCATTTTTATAGTGCATCTGTCTCGCAGGTTTTGCGAGGACCTCCCCTAGCAGGTTTTCCGCTGACAATGCGTATGCATTGTTTTCTCTTAGGAAAAGAGGGGAGAATTTCGGATGTGGAGGGTTCCCGTTCCCCACTTTACGATCTGAGTATCTCAGCAAGATGACGATAAGGATAACGATAGGGATAAGGATGAGGATGATGGTGGAGCCCAGGGAAGCAGAAGGACTCTGGGGTAGGCCGGCTGAGATCTGTCATTTCGATTTCAATTTGCACTTTAATTTGCATTCCCCACGCAGATTTGCTCTCACTTTTATTTCTTTATATACGGCAGCAACCCATCCTGGCAAGCTTTCCCGCACTTTTCCTTTTAGTTTTCACTCAGTTTTTTATTTCGCAACTGCAGTTGAAAACTCCTGCACTTGATTGACATGCCACAATGCGGAAAATCGCTAAAATAACTGCCAGAATGATGGGCAGAATTTGAAAGATAATAAAACAATGTATGGTATTTTTTTATTTTTTATTTAAGTTATCATTTTTAAAAATGTGAAGCCATCTATTTATTTTTACATATGCCTTAAATATTTTAATTAAGGAATATCTGAAGCAATATAACGATTTTGTTAACGAGTTCTTTTAATGAAAATCTTCAAATACCCCAGAGAGTTTACCCTTTGGAAATACTATTACGCCGCAAAAAGCTCGTTTACTCTGCAGGAAAATTTCTCGGTAGTAATGGGCCAACCTATCAAAACCAGAAATTCCTTGGCCTGTCCATCAAAGACATTCAGACATCCGGATGGCCAGACCTCCCACCACCCCATTCGCCATCTGTCTTCCACCTGTAGAAACTGTCAGCAGAGGCGGAGGAAAAAAATACAAAAAATAAGAAGAAGCCAAGTGACAGAGACACGCACACGCCCACACTCTGGGATGGTCCTTCGGTTTCAGGGATTGCCATAAACTAGTCAGTTAATCTGGTCATCTTACCCCGTCATCCGCCTCCAGCACCCCCTTTCCCATTTAATCTCCATGTGTTTGCAACTACTCTATTAGCCGCATTTTAATTCAGTTACTTAAGTTTAGTGTGAACACAACAATTTCATACTTGACGTGGTAGTGTGGCTACAGAGATGGGATTTATATGTCCGTATGTACGTATAAGGGACATTGATGTCGGACGTGGTATAAAGGAAGCTTCGGATACTTGGTTGAAGAACTCAGAAGTCACAGGTGTAGGTAGGGAAATTGTTTGTTTTTATAAAAATATAATTTATAAAACCTGTAAAAATTTAAAATATTCTTTAGAACTCGCTCATACGTAAAATACCCGTTTATATCTTAAATTAATGAAGGTTTGAAATAACTTACATATGTGTCGAACAGTATGCTGCGAAAAAGAACGCCTTCTTACGGAATGCATACATACCTTATTTCAAAATGTTGTTGCATACTTTTAGGCATTATATATAGGATAAAATATAGGATAGGAAAGGAGTAAGATATATGCAAAACACTAGCCACATTCGCAGCACTGATGTGCGAAAGGAAAGGCTATATTTTAACTTATAAATGTGTCCAAAAGAATGCAACCAAAAAAGAACCCCTTCTTCCGGAATGAAAAGATACCTTATATCGGAATGTAGTTGCTTTTAGGCATTTTATTAAGAAATTTTAATTTTCTTAGAATAATAAATAGGAAAGGAGTAAGACAAATGCAAAACACTAGCCACATTCGCAGCACTGATGTGCGAATGGAAAGGCTAGAATCATGTGCTGCAATTTTGAAAATTTTCATTTTATTGCAGTGCCCCGATTGCGTCCCTCCATCAGATGTCAGAGTTCAGACTTCAGTCTGCCGCATTGACCTCACATTGCTTGCCGAAATGGTGACCCTTGCGAGCCACCCTGGAAGCACCAGGGCCACCCTAGAAGCGCCCAAACCACTGCAGCGCACCCACTCAAGCCACCTGCGGTCAAAGGTAAAAAGTTTTGTCAAATTAAAAATGTTTACGGCTGCTCGCAGTTTGGCAAAGAGTTCGGATGGATGGCTTGGATTGCAGTTTGCTCGGGCGGCAAAAACATCTTAAATTAGATACATTTTATCGCTACACATGGACCGAAAAGAAGAAAGTTTTGAGTGATATTTATTGCATGACACTTGATGCAGCAGCTTAGCCTTAACCCCAAGTACCCCCGACACCCACAACACTTAACCCCTCCACATTTCCCCCACAAAAAGGAACTTGAATCCTTTTTCCGGTCTCTTGTGTATGTGTGGATGACATGTCAACAAGCATTTAATTTGATTCTAAATCTTTTCCTCGCCGAAAAGGACTTTACTTGAGATTCTCAACGCATTTAGGGTGGTGTGAAGTAGACCGAAGGATAACTTTAATCGCCAACTTAAATTCAAGATAATAGAATGGCCATGGATTTGCAGTTGAGTTAATAAAGTCGGCTTTTGCAGCTGAGAATATTTATCTCTGGCTTTTCACTTCTTTCTTTCAAGTGGGCTTTATTTAAACTGGGGAAAGTACAGTACAAAACGCACTTGAGGTTGATGAGCTGCAATCCTTTGCCATTTCATTTTCAATTATATTATTATTTCATATTGTTAATTTACAACATATGTTTTTACAATCCATTGTCGACGCTTTCAACAATTTAAAGCATGTATTTTCTTGATCTCAGCATTAGGTATATTCACCAAATATAATAGTAAATGTTTTAATAATTTGTGTACGTATGCATTAATTATTCAATTCAATTATTTGCTAGACTTTAATGAACATTTTGCAAGCATTTTTATTTGTTTTTATTTAATCTGGATAATTCTCCTTATTTTGCTGTTGTCTTTAACTTAAGGTACTGCTAAAAGATATAGATAGAGGGAGAGAGAGCGAGAGGAAGGGAGACGGAGCACGAGACGGAGACAGAGATGGTGAAAGAACGGAAAACAGGAAAGGAAACTTTCTGTCGCCATTGTTGGTAAAAGTTTTGCAATCGCCAGTGCCTCATAAACTTTATGCATATGCACTGATGGCCAAGGGAGCCAGGGAGAGGGTTTACACAGGGAGAAATCTGAGGGCTCTACCTTAAATATATGATTTTACCTTCTAAAAAGGATTAAAAATATATTTTTATAAAATTTAATTACTAAAGTTGATCAATTTCAAATGTTTTTTATATTATTAAGCGATATACGAGTTAATCAAATAATAACTGGAAACTGGTATGTTTTGCAATTATTAAAAATTATAGTCCCCCTAAATTTGTCTTGAAACTTAAAATTTTTAACTGTGTTGAAAGAGTATATGTATTTTCTTAAAAAATACATTAAAAATATTTTGAAATATTTTTTAACTTCCAATATTTGCAAAAAGTTAGAACGCTGACAGTAACTATTTCACCATGTGAAAATAATATTTTTTCGCAGTGTAACGACTGGTAAGTGAAGGGAATACCGCATAATATGCGAACTGGGCCTGTCATAAATGAAAGTTATGCCGTCTTTGGCCAAGCAAATGAACGCTCTGAGAATTGTGCGAACCAGAAAGCGATTCTTCCTCCTTCCGGTGGTGGGTGGTTTTTTCGGGTGGCCTTTGGGTTTGGCTTTATGGGTGGTTTTTTGGCTTACTCGGTGGTTACACCATATGTGTAGTACTCAGTCGTCTCTAATTATTAATCCCAAAACTGGCTGAGGAAAAGCCAAATGAATGTTGAAGAACGACGAAACCGCAACAGAATTTACTTTAAGCTAATTTTCTTATTTTACACTTAATTTTCAGCCCCAGCACTGAAGGGCTTGCCTAAGCCACTTCGCCATTTTCACCAGTTTCGTAAGTCCCGGAAAGTCAACGAGGTCTTTGCCATTTAGACTAATAATAAAAACTTAATACGGTAATCCACTTATGCCAAAGCCACAGTGGAAGAAACGCAAGGCGCACAGTGGGCTGAATGCGAAAGAAGAGACTTAAAAAATCATTTTTGTAATAATCATCCACTTTTTATGTAACAGAGAATAAAAGTTTTTTAAAGAACCTATACTGAAATCTGTTTTATTGTACTTTTAATTAAAATAAAAATAAAAATATTTTGATAAAAATATTGTTTACAATATACAAGCATATGAGGTCTTTGCTTTACAATTTTTTAATTTTATATGTTCTTCACTGGAAACTTAACAAATTGTTGAGCCATTTTCCTCGGAAAAGAAATCAATGTGCATTTGAGGAAATTTGTAGCCTTGCTCTGAAGTGCGTATGTGTTTTGAGTATCTGCTAGCTTGAACCACAACTTTTATCGTATTTTTTTTTACACTTTTCGAAGGAAACCAAAGTTTTGCGGCGCGCACATTTTTCGTGCTGCCAACTTAACACTTTTACTTAGCCCACACACACACGGATGTCATAATTTGTATTGCCATGTGTGTGTGTGTGTGAGTCAACAAGCGGCAAAGGCAAACACTTGGCCAAAAAAAAATATGTAAACGGAAAACCTCATAAGAAGAAAACGCAAAGGAAAACTATAAAGTGTTTGAAAGCCTGAGAACGTTGACTTTGGCTCAACGGCAATTCAATTTGGCATGAACCAACTATGCGTGTGAACGGGAGCGAAAGAGACACATAGAGCAGGATACACTGGAAAAAGATATGATTTACTGTCCCCAAGGAAGTCTTAAAAACTAGAAATACCTTTCAGAAAAACTATCCTTTCTTATCTTCTCAGAAAAAAAAATACAGCAATGTTTATGTGTAAGCATAAAACCAAAATGTTTGAGCCTTAAAGTTCTTAACTAAGAAAACATGTTTTAAAATGTACAATATATTTATATTGGTTATTTTCAAATGATTGGCTTTTATTGAAGTGAGGCTTTTAAAACAGTTGTTTTCAAAAAGAAAATAAATAGAATACTCCAATTTGTCATTCCCATTAATATCAGAAAGTTCTTAAATCTCATAAAATAGTTCTTGATTTTTAACGTTGTATTTAATAATGAAATTTTTTCTGTGTAGGAAATGTGCGAGAAAATGCGTAACAGCATATTTATGGCTAGACTTGAGACGACAGCAACAGAGTTAAGCAGTGGGCCAAAAAACATGCTTAAAAAACACACTAAAAAGGCAAGGGAAAATAGCAAAAAAATGATTTCGCTGCCAAAGAATGTGAAGAGCAGTTGCTGCCTGGGAGTCTCGGAAAAAGGAAAAGTGGGGGGAAAGATGGATAGACTGCCTAAGCTGCCTCTTCACTTAATTGCAATATTCCATGGCACACAGGGCTCAAAACTGCAAGTTGAGATAAGCGCATTAAGTGCGGCAATTTTCCCTTCTTTATTTTTTTAAGTAACATTTTTGGTAATAGAGTCCCGTTTATGATGGGCAAATTTATCCGCTTTCAGTTTATCCTTTTTTGAAAGCTGGAAAATAAATGCTTTTTTTACAAAATCGCCGTAAATAAAAATTCACAGGCAGAAAATATATGATATATGATTAAGGCAAACGAACTGACAAAAAATCGATCGATGTTTATATCTTATAAAAAGTAAATAATATCAGAATAATGATAATTTTGTTATTTCAATGTGATAAAATGTTAATTTGATACTGTAATATTTAGCCTTAACAGTGATAAAAAAGATGAGCCTCATAAAAAGTGATATGAAAAATATCAAAAAGACTAACATATTTTTTTTCTCTGCAATAGGTATGCCTTTTGATGGAAGAGGCTTTGGATTTGCTGCTTAAAAATTGATTTGCAAGGCAGAACTCATTGCCGATGAAGATGGAACCTGGATTTCGTTGGACCTCCTGCAGTCGTCGACGGAGGCCACAGCAAAAATGGACCAAGAACCGGGATCCTGAGGGCGATGTGTTAATTTTCTTGGCTGGCACGTCCCTGTCATTGGCACTAGTCCATGTGCATTTTGCTTGGCCTATTACCCATTCCACGCCCACTTCCACCACCACCTCCACTTCCACATCCCCCTCGAGTCCCTGGGCTCATTTGTATGCCTGAATGCGTCTCCTTTCGGCCCGGGCCCATTCAGGGCCTCTCTTTCGCTCGCAGACTGTTTGCTTTTCATTTGCCAGCATGCCGTCTCCCTCTGGCCGCTGTATAGCCCTCTCTTTCGTTGGCATTCTCAAGCAAAAGTCAACGACGCATTGGTTTTGAATGCAAATGTCCAGACGAAGGCGCATGGCAAGATGAGAAGCAATTTGCATGGCTTCACTTTATTCTTTTCACCAAGTACACTGGGGGAAAAAAAGAATTTTAGTCTTACACTACCATTATCGAAATCATTATAAAGTCCCACCCAAAGTTCTCATGGTAAACTAAACATATATACCACCTTTAAAAGAATACCCAAACCAATAAATCTTCTTCATTTTCTGTTCTACTATATTAATAACATAATTCCCAAAAATTGTAGTTTTTGCCAGTGTACAGTACATATATTGTTGTTTTTGTTTGGTGTGTGGCGACGGCGATAAGGATAAAGCCAGGACTTAAAGCCGGACGTGGAAAGTCGGGGCAAAGAAGCCCTGGAGAAACCCGAAGGAGACACCTTTCGCCGCCTATCGTCTTTCAATTAGTTTAATTAAATTGCAATTTTCTTATCTCGCCATGCAGCCAACCTGGTCAACTAAGCCCTGTTTATCCTTCCGCCAGTAACGCCCCGTTCTCTCCCGGTTTTCCTGGCATTTCCCAACGCCACCCCATCGCCACCCATTGTTGTTTTCCACTTTACTGGGACTTATTCTCAGCCCCTTACCCGTTTTGAGCTTTGTTAACTCTTGATGCACTTTAAAACGGCATCAAAGTTCCCTTTGGCGGGGGCGCACTGTGCCCTTTACTGGTTTTTTCCGGATATACAGTGGGGCTTGCCTAAGGGCTACATTTAAACGTAGAAGTTCTTTTCATTTAAATCAATAGACCGATTTCTTGTTGCATTTTCTTGTTTAAATTTGAGGTATATACTACCTATTATCAGTGCAAACTGTATGTAAATAAATAAATAAATTAGTGCACAATTGTTGACAGATCCGTATCAAAATTTAAAATTAAAAATATTAACTCAAAGTTTTTACAATTGTAAATATATATAAACTATTAAAATTGAATATATAAATAGAATGTTTTAGTGATCTTGATGACAAAGCAAGGAAACCAATAAACCGCAAAACACATTTGTTTTAATATTGAATTTTCTCTAAATTAACAACAAAAATACCACCATTGTCTTAAAAATAACTTTTGCTTAATTAATTTTTTAGCAATTTTAGCAATGTTTTTAAGACTTCGAGTGCAAAGTAAGTCTTGAAATTAGGTGATAATTGAGCGTCTGCTATAGTTTATGCTTTCGGCGATTGCTTTCCGAATTAACTTATTTTGGAAGATTTAAGCTGCTCGGGCTTAGCAATTTCCTCTTCATTTTGGGCCCACCTGATTTTCCACGCTTTCCCCCACCTGGCCTTCCACCTCCGGTTTTCCCTTATTTTTTCACCTCTGAACCGCTGCTCTCTCCCTTTTGGATTCGCCACGCGCCGCTGGGCTGCTCATTTGGACAGGCGCCAAAGTTATTTTACAAGTCCCCAAACCGAAAGGTATATCCTTATATCCTTATGCCATCCCGTTCTCCCCTATTTTCTGAAAAAAATGCCCTAAAAAGTGAAGGGGGGCTGGGAAAAACTGTCTAAAGTGCGACCAAATGACCTTTTTAATTCGTGGCCATGCACTTTTCTCCCCTTCTGCTGTCTCCCTCTGGCGCCCTCTTGCCGTCTCTTTCTCCGCCCCACTACTTCCGTCTCTTTCATTCGCTCGGCATGTCTGGGGTCTTTTGGGTGTGAAATGAAATCTGCAGCTTTTGGCGCAGAAAGAAAGTTGCAAAGATTTTTTAAACGTGTCGCGTGTTTCCTTTTTTTTTTAAATTTCTTCTCCTTTCTTCTTGTTTTTTTTCTTTGTTCACCTGCACGTGTGTGTGTGTGTGTTAGTCGTGTAAATGTGTTAATGCGCTTTTCGCGCTATATTACGTGATACTTGCCCACTGTCCCCGGTCTTTGAAAAATCCTGTGTCTATTATCTTTACAAATGTATTCCTTTAAGAATTTTGTTAGCCCTTTTTATGGCATGCTAATTTTTGTATACTTTAAGCATCAAACGTATGCAAATATTTTACTATTTGCATATAAGAATTAAAAACAAATTATAATAAAATGATTTGCCTTATATTTATTTATTATTTATTAGAGAATTTCGATTTTATTCTTTTTTTTAAATTAAAAGGTGTTAAACTTTAGAAATGGCAAATAACCAAAATAATAAGCAATTGCAAAATTTTTTATATTAAACTTTTTTTAAATATTTAAATATAAAACGTGTTAATTGAAAACCACTTTACCTGTATTCCGAAAAGTACTTATCAGCCTTTTTTGTAGTTGTTTCAAAAATTGTTTTGTTGCATTCTTTTTGAGTACATTATAGCCTTTTCCTGATAAGGATTACTTGTACATTTTCTTTAATTTTCTTTTATGTGTTAATTATTTTCTGATTTAGCCCACTGTGCGAGGAATGCTCAGGAAATTTTTGCGCACTGTCTGCAAATGAAGTCTGCCCGCGATGCGAGTGTGTGTGTGTGGTTGGGGGTGTTGCGATTGTGTGTGTCTGTTAAAATCAGCTTAGGCATTAGTGCTGGTCCAGCATACTGCACCACCCAACCAACCACCGCCCCCTCACTTCATCGCCCCATGTGGCTAAGGTCAAATCCATTTGACTCTCGGAGCAAATTGCAGCGCCATACTTCAGGCGACATCGTTACACCTCACCGACCGGGATGCACACACACTCGCACACACACCCCCACACACACGCAAATTAGTGCAAAGGAAATGGCGAAGAAGAAGAAGACAGGATGTGGAAAACTGCCAACGGTGCATTTAACAATTTTAATGGATTTTTTCCCGCTGCCTCGGAAATTGAATCTTTAAACTTGACCCGCAGCAGAAGATTTAACACACACAAACACATAATTATGGGCGGTGGGCGTGGCAAGCACCCTTAAAATAATATCACAGCGAGCTCCAGGTGGAAAATTATTGGGCCGACGAAAGCTGCAGGAATCTGTGAGTGCTGGAAAATGTTAAGGAAATCAGACTTAAATGCAGTAAGAGAAATGGTTCGGTTTTTATTAGAAAAGTGGTTTTCACTATGTTTTTACATATTTTATTTTACATTTGAAAATTGAAACCACTTATGGAGACCAAGTTATTTTTTATAGCATACTTTTAGACATGTTTCAAGTGATTTCAAAGCTCTTTGGTTATTTTTTGTCAAAAATGTTTCCCTAATAGGATAATTCCAAGACATTAATCATAATAAATAAAAAAGCTTTATAAAAAAGGTGGTCTTACAATAATTTGTGTTCCAAAAAATGCCATTTGTATTTTCCAACATATGTTTTCCCTTAGTGCACCCACCTATCTACTTGGCCACGTCCTTTTATTGTCAACGCCAAATGAAAATTCCAGCATGATGCTTTTCCCCGAACATTTCGTTTCCCGTGTTTGTTGTTTTTGGGGATGGGCGCACTAATAAACAAATAAGTGGGCGTGGCAGACGCTCAATTAAGGCTATTAACGTTACTACGATGGGGGAAAGCAAAACATTGGCAGCCATTTGGTTTTATGACTCTCTCTATAAAAATTCCTTAGTCGAAATTTATTTGCACCATTAGATGGGGCATTAAGGCGTTTCCTAGGACCCGACCCCGCCCACCGCCCACCGGTTTCCCCGTCCGCCCCTCTGGCCACGCCCCCTTCCGCGCCGCCCCCGACGACCTTCAGGCATTTTTCCCTTGATGATTATGCGTTGCTCTTATGTTTTTATTGGCGGCCTCGCCGGCTTTCTTTTATTTTCTCTCCCCGTTTAGGCAAATTCAATAAGTCAACTCCGTCTTCTTTGCCTTTGAACCAATTTTCGTTTATTTATGAGCGATACGAGCGAATAAATTAGGCAAAAATCGGACGATTCAACCTTCCGATATTCCTCGAACCAGAAAATTCCAGCTTAACCCATTCCAGCGGGGGTCATTCATCAAATTGGTCATAAAAACACTTTGGACGAATAACAGAAGCGAGGAAAAAAAAATAAACAAAAACCAGAAATGAAAAAAGGTTCAAGAAAGTTCTTTTTATAAAATAAAAACGCGAATTTTTATGCTGGTTTTTTTTTTTAAATAATTTTCATTATTATACAAAAATTTTAAATTAATTCGGCTTAAATATGTATTTAGGCTTCGTTATGGAAAATGTTAGAAAAGAAAGAGCAACCTTTGTAAAATCGAGTAAAATCAATTCAAAGCCGCAAAACCACAACAAAAGCGCTTGCAAGTATTGTAAAAGAATTAGACGACCTGCTGTAATCGATTAAAAATGGCAAAGTCGTGTGGCGAATCAGTCGATTAAAGATTCCCAAAGGATATGTGCTGGATTCGAACTAAATTAGGAGCTGAATATGGATGTGGGTATGCATTGGATCTTGAAGATTTTATATTTTTATTTTATTTTCTTACACAAATCGAATTGAATTGTTCAATTAAATATAAATAAATGCAATAACATAACATTTAGTTCACAAATTTAATATTAAATATAAAACATAATTGCTTAATTTAATAAAAAGAAATAGCATGTTAAAAACATAGATTAAAATTTTATATTAACTTTAATTGTCACACTTATTATTTTCTTATTAATAAATAATAAAAGCAGCAATGAATAATGAATTGAGTATCAAAATATTTAAATTGCCCATGAAATAAATAAAAATATTTAGTTTTTTAGCAGTTTAATAAAATAAGTCTTTTAAATATTACCTTAGGATTTTAATTATATTAAGAAAGCAAGGAAATACTTCCAAATGGTCTATTTCAATCAAAATACATTATTAAGCTATTGTAAATGTAATTATCTTTAATAATTTAATATGTAAACCCAAAAAAAGCAATTACAAGTAATATGATAAACATTGTACTAGTACTTATGGTAGTAGATAAGTAGTAACAAATCTGGGAGACAGAAAAACAAATTTATGCGTTTAAATAAATTTGATATGGTTTCTCTTTCAACTGCAGCTTGGATTAGAGGATATCTGACAGTCGGATAATCTGGGCTTCCATTTTTTTTGTTATTGCGCGACAGGCAGACACACCCACACAATGCGGGGAAAAACAAGAGGGGGGATGTCTGGAATGTCTGCTTGTTCCTGCCACAAAAAACACTCAAAGGCTGAAAAGCTTTTCGCTCACAAGTGGCAACCGGAAGTGTTGTGTGGCTCAAGAGCCTACTCAGCACGCACACACACTGCCGCACACACTAGCATATCCTTGCGCACACACACACACACGCAGTGGCAGGACGAAGACGAAGAACGCGGACATGTCGAGACATGTTGAAAGGTGGAAATTGAGGCGATTTACTTTTTGTAAAATTGGCTTCATCGCAGGTTTAATGCACTTTCCACATTTCACTTTCTTCATTCTTAACCCATTCCGCAGTCCATTGTACTATATTTAAGTTTATAGGTCAGCAACCAGTTGAGTTTCCGGAAACACCGATTGACCGGAAATGGGCCCACTGAATTTACATAAAGGTTAAAAACTTCCAAAACAGATAAGGTATTGCAATGTAAATAAATAAATAATATTAAGCTCAGTCTATTTTTTTTTCTATATCCTCTCACCATTTTAAACTGATAACATGCCAAGTTATACATTTTTCCCCAGACCAAAAAAAAACATATGCTAATTTTATTTATTTGTCCCAATTTCCTTCGATCCTCGATAAGGGATTTCTCTTAATTAATCCCCATAAACCCTTGACTAACAAAAAGTGGGGACTCCCCTGTCGCAACCAAAAAAAGAAGGACGAAGAAGAAAAATATTTATGAAAATTACTTCGACAAAGTCGTCGCACAAATAAATAAAGCGACTGAGGGCGAAGCAAGGGGGAAGCAAACTAATCACAATAATCACGCTGAAATAAAATTAATAAAAATGCGTGGCCCGTTGGCACGGCAAGGAGCATTTAAGAACATAAATAAAAATTAGCAAAACCAACAACGAGGCGGCGGCAGGCAAACAACAAGGACTCGGACTTGGTCCTGTGTGGCCGGGTAATAAAAGCCACAAATATAAAGAAATTACACAGGCCAAGAAGGAGCGAGAGCGGAAAAGTTAAGGCAGTCGGCGAATAAACGAAAAACTAATAAAATCCTTTGACCAACGTCCTGCGCAAAAGGAAAAAGAACGCCTATGATTCGTCCTTTGCAACTTTCTAGCCGACAGGGAGGAAAACAGCAGGTGAAGTCTTGTGGCCTCTTGTTCTAATTGAAGTCAACGAAACTTCCGATCATAAAACTAATTAGCTTCCAGTGTAACAAACGATTTTCCCAGCAATATAAACTGGAATTATGTTTTCTTTATTGCTGCTGTATTTAGTTTTTAATTGACAGTTTGAAAAACGTACCCAACAATAAATAATAATTTTCTAATTAAAGGTTTTCAACACTCAGCCCTTTAAGATATTTTTTAGGTTTCTAATTTGTTGAAGACTTTTCACTCCCCGGGAAAAATATTCTTAAAATTAAATTCAAACATAAAGTTTTCATTAAGCTTATATTTATATATTTCGAATATTTTCTAGAGCAGCAGTGAACTTAAATGGTCGAAAAAGCAAAAAAGATTTGTTAGGACTAACAATTGTGTGAAAGTGTCTGATTTATTTAACGCTTTTCCAGTATGGATTACATTGAACTTTTGACATAAATTGTATTTAATTTATGCACGGAACATTTTCGATTTTGCCAAAATTATGTTTGGCCATAATAACAATAGCAATTGCCGAAATTTAAATAATAAACCAAACATTTGCACTCAGATCGCTATGTACATGTGGATGTGTATTTTGGCGCAAACAAATGGCGTGCATTGCAGTGGCAACAAAATTTTCGCATTAATTAATCGCAGAAGGACGACTCAACCTGATTAGTGGCCCAAAAATATAATTGTGGGCCTGGGAAAAAGTGTTATTCCCACTTCCAGCCCGACAGTAACCCAACCCGACCCGAATGCCAATTTCCCAACCAATTAGAAGACGAAGTGCACTGAGAAATTTAATTAACATTTTCAAATGTTTTGCATGCCCGGACATGTTCGGCCGTAAAAAGTTTCGCCGACCTGAACTCTACACCCCCGCAGTTAACCCATGCCCACGCCCATGCCGAGCAATTTGTCCGAAAACTGTCGTATGGGGCCTTAACCCCCGCCTGCCCACCCGGTGCCTGATTACTTTGACTCCGTTTTTGTCTCGTGTAACAAAATTTCAATGGAAAATAGTTTTTACGACACATCAACTGTTCCCATAGCCCTGCTGTCTGTACAGCTGTGGGTAAAATATTAGGGATCCCTGCAGATATTAGGTCTGAAGGATATTCAGCAAACGAATAAATATTTTTATATAGTAGTATAATTTTACCATGAAATTTAAAAGTAACATTTAAAAACAACTCATAAATATTTTTTTTTATTTATGTTTTAGATGAATCGAGTCCTTCTAATTTTTAAATGTGCAAAGAAAAAAAATCCAAGCTATTATTTCTTAAATATATTTTTTTTTAATTTGTTCTATCCTTAAAAAATACCTACTAAGAAATTGTTTGCAAAAAATTAAAAACTTAAGTAACGGCAGGAAAAACATTTCTTGCACTTATTTTATGGATCCTATTTATCAGTAATTGGAATATTAATCACACTAATACTGTGTCCGCAGTTTTACAAACATATAGGTAGAAACCTAAAACCTACCGAAGCTTTTCCTCTGTGTTTTTGTGCGATGAGAGTGAAAAGTTGAAATTTGCATTTGCAGAAATGAAAATTAAATACAAAAGCTAAGTACTTTTATCACTGCAGTTCACCACCTCAATTTTGCAGAATTAAATTCGCAAATTTGCCGAAAACATTACATCTGCTTAAAATCCAAGTTGGGGAGAAAAAATGTGTGCCACTTAATTTGTATTAAATGTTTTCTTTTATTTTTTAATCCCATGATTCTATTCAAGTAATTACCTTTCAAAATTTGTATTCAAATTAAATAAATTGCACATATTTCAGTTCATTAGATTTTGTGTTCCTTGTCTTGCTGGATTTTGTAAAATATTTCCAGGTGACAAACAAAAATGCAAAATGCCGCAAATATCCTGGAAACTCAATTAGAATCTTAAATTCTTTGGCATGCTGCTGGGAAGTGGATAAACAATTTTGATATTGAAAGTTCCTTTCATATTTTGTGAAATTCCTGAAAAGTTTGTTTTGTTCAAATGATTTAATTTCCAGCTAAACAATTTGTTTTCATATTTTTCCCAAGTCTCTTAAATATTTTTGTATGCCAAGGAAATTTAGTTGATTAAGCTTTGGTAAAAACAATGCTTGTGGTTAAGCTTGTGCTTTCCTCTGATCGAAGCTTTTCTTTCAGCTAAAATTTCCCCCAGTCTCCGAAATTTTCAATTTTTCTTAAGCATGCCTAAGTGCATTTAAAGGAATATTAATTGCTTTCGTTTAAAAAATTGTATTGATATTTTTTAAATATTTTGTATTTTGGGTTTTAAAAATATAAAGTCTTAATTAAGAATTCAACTCAGTTTGTAGTTTTTTCCAAAGAGTCAATTGCTTTTTGTTCCTTGACCTTTGGCTTGTTCACACTTTTTTCCCTGCCCACAAAATAGAATGGGGGCGTGGCCTTGGCCGGTGCCAAAAATATCCGGTAAAATTACTTGCCAAACTGCCAAAAGACTTGACAATCGCCCCCAAAAGTGGGTCTTGCAGACTCTTTACGATTGTCCAGTGAGTTGCGTAAATCGGGGCAATAGAAAGGGATGTCTGCAAAGAAAGAGAGGGCACGAATCGAAATGAGGGAGATGGAGACACAACCGTGTGTTATTTGTTTCGCCCTGGACGAGGATAAAATTAAATTTACACAAAATGGGGAAAAGTGTAACTTTCTTGTCTCCTTCTTTTTTTGACGACGAAAGTTTTGTTTGTTTTCGCGATTTTTTTCGTGCGTGTTTGCTCGGTTATTGGCTTTTCTAGCCCCACGGGTATCACATTTTTTTTGTGGTAGCAGGAGATATTTAAGGACATTTTCCTTTCACCTTTTGGGACAGTATTGTGCCAGATTTAAATGCCCCTTAAGACATGAAGGCTGTAAAATATTAAATTGATTTAAGTGTTCTGATAGAAAATAAGATCTTAAAAAAGAAATTGTATTCAATTCTCAATGCCTAACTCATTTAATAAAAATCTATATTTTCAATAATATTTAATTTGAAATAAATAAGAAAATGTTTAATCGGTTAAATTGTTTCATGGGCTTGTGCTTTTATGCTTGCAAGGCTAAGAACTATTTTATATATATATTTCCTGTGCCTGCAATTTTGTAGCCAGTAAAACCTAAGTTATTTTGACAGCCATTTCTGAGTAATCCAAATATCCAGCATTAAAATCAGAAATACAGAATATTTGTGTTTATTATATTTTCTGGCCATCATCTGGTTGTCATTCCGTCTTATTTCGCTCCCTTCGATTCGCATAGCCAAATAACACTCCCCATTTTGTTTTGCTTGTCATTTGGGCTTTTATTATTATTACCGGGCTCCGAAATGCCCCCCCTCGAACAACAAAGGCTCGTATAATGGAATTTATTTTATGGCCAACAGGTAAGAAATTTTCCTTGTCCCTTTGGCGTCCTGCTAATTTCGTCCTGCTTTTACTATTTTCCAGCAAAATGGTGGTGAAAATAAGGGAAAACTGAACCAACGCTGTCCATATGTTCCAAAGCAATATTTTTTAATGCCCCGCCTGGAGGCGTAAAAAAAGCACGAGAGGACACCCAAAGACAATTAAAATTTATTCAACGTTCTTCGAGAAGGGAATGTCCAAAAAAGTAAGGGAAAATATAAACATTAATATGTAATAAGCGGGGAGTTTGGGCGAAAATCGGGGGGCGGCGGACAGCTGTCGGCATTATGCGACTTACATTAGCGTGTTAATGCAATTAAAAAGTCGGCTCAGGGCGACAGGATACCCGAAAAAGAAATAATAGGTTGCCAGGACAATGAATCTTCGGACGAGAAGGAAAAAGAAAAATTAAATTAAAAATGCTTTCACTTTCGCAGCAGCCTCGAAAGGAAACAATTGGGTGGAGACCCTCTCGTTTTGGGACTTAAGCAAACTTAAAGTTAGTGGAATACGTGATGGGATGATCCAGTTGTGTCTATACGGTTTCATTTTATTGTGAGATATACTAGTGTTGAAATGAAATTGTACTTATTTACATCTTGATTTGGCTGAAATTCGATTGTGAAACCGCCAAAAAAATTAAATATTTTTGACTTTAATCTGAATCCCACTGACTGACATAACATAATTCATAATTCGTAGACCCCTAAGAAAAATGCCCAATACATTGGCATTTAAGCCTAGAAACTTAAGACATTTTTAATTTTTTATTGAAGTATATTTTCTATTTAAATCAATTTTCCTTTGCCTAGAAATAAAATTATATTAAAATATTAAGGCTTTCAAATGATATATTAATATTTTAAATTATTCCTTGTGCCTTTTGAGTTGTTGTCTTTTAAATAGTTTAAAAACCTTTTCGCATTCATGCGAGAAATGTGATGAGAGTGCGGGACCTGTGAACCGCCATCCCCTTGACCCTGTCATTTATTTAAAGCTGCTCTGGGGTCACCAAGCCCCCCTCGATCCCCTTGGCCCCCCTTTACAGAAAGGAGACCGTTGGCCCAGCTCACTCATAAATCATTTTCGTGCCGCGCGCTGCCGCAGAATGACACACGACTGCCGCCCACGCCCACGCCCACCGCCCACCATCCCGCCAACCCACCACCCCCTCAGGCCCCACGAAACCCCCCCGCCCCCACCCTCTGCAGGTGGCATATGATCCCCCCTTCTCCGCCCCTGCCCAAGAAGTTTGTTTGTTCTCATTGTTGGGCTTGTTTGCAGTTTTCGGGGTCACAAATTGTTTTCGAGCTTGCCGGGGTTCCAACAAATTGGAAAGTGTGTTCCACAAGTAGCACGTGCCACGCCCCCCCATCGGTCCCAACGCCCCTGGACTGTCCGCGGCCATTTAATAATAATAATAAAGACGAAGGGCCGGACAAAAAGGGAGAGATTTGCAGAAGAACAAAACTTTCTCGGGGACGCGTTTTCATTATTTAAATAAAAATTCAAATTAAATAAGATTAATTTTAGTGTGGCAGCAGGCAGAGCAGAGCTCTTTACATAATTCCACTCAACGCCACTTGAAGATGACTAATGACAGATTGTTCAGTCAACGTGGGTTCTATACTGAGAAAAAACGCACAAAAAACGTATTTTAAATTGCTGATAATGTTTACAAAATTGTCGGTTCATATGTTAAGTAATTGTTGAAGTGGTACGAGTAAAAACTGCTTAAAACAAATAATAATGTTAGTTTGTAATATATAAAAGAAGTACTAAAATGTATTTATAAGCTTTAAAAATTAAAGTTATTTAAATTTTAATTTTCAAATAAGAAATACATATTTTAAAATACATTTTTTGGTTTCAAAATTATTTTAAGTGTTTAGTTTCACATCCCTACCTACAACGTAATTTTTTCAAGTACAAAGTGACGGTGAGGTGTTTAAGTATCGGGTAGTTTAGCCACCCACAAATATGTCACATTTGTCTAGCCAACAAATACTTCATCAAAGTTCCGCAGGAAAACGCTTGAGGCTCCTGCGGTGATTTTTCTAAGCTGTCAACTGCAACTGGTCCTGGGAACTGGACATGGCCAGGATACCATCATCATCAGCGGCAGCAGCCAACCAGCAGAGATACTAATTGTCATCCATAAGCCTCAGGCACTGGACAGTCCCCAAATTCGTAGGCGAAAACTCAGGAGGAAAACCAAGGAAAAGACACTTCAATTTAGGCGGAAAATTGGGAACAACGCTTTAATTAAACATTTAAATGTATAAGTACCCAATTACAATTCATTAATTCATTTTTTGAACTGTAGTCAAAGGAGGTAAAAAACAATTACCGAAATTAAAAATAAAACAAAGACTTAAATGATATAATAAATATAAAACTTTATTACAAACATCAAAACTGAGATTAAACTTTTTTTAAGTTTAGATCTCAAGGGTAAAGATACATTTTTACAGATACATTTCGTACAGAAAAAGGGTATATCAGATTCTTCGGAAAGTATGCTACAGGTAAAAGGAAGCGATTCCGACCCTATAAAACATATATATTCTTGATTATCACCATCCAACAAACTGCAAATAAAGAAATAGACGCTAGGTGGCGCCGTTTTTGCATATCTCCATCTCCATCGCACTCCTCTTAGCTGAGAAAAGGCTTTTTGATAGTCGATATCATCGACTCTAGTGTTTTCTATTGTTTTCTTTTGCCAACATATCCTTTTGAATCATTGCTGGGCATGTAAAATTAATTAAATTTTAAAATATTTTATTTAGCGTGATAGTATTTTCGTAAAAAATAATCAACAATATCAAATCTTCTTTATTTGATGGCTGCAAATTACGTGCTCAAATAAAATACTTAAAAATTAAAATTGAACGAATATACAAATAGCCATTAGCAAAATGCAAAATACAATCATTTTTGGGACATGGTAAGGGTAGCAAATAAAAAAAGTACTGCAAAAATGTGTGCACACATGGCCAAAATAGATTTGCCGTAACATATGCAATAGACGTAGAACTCATGTGATTGATTGCCAAATCCCATCGCCAGCGTGTGAAAATGCGAAAAATATTGCCAGAAATCAAATTGTCAACGCATCGCAATGAAACAGAGGGGATTTTCCACTAAAATGCAAAGCAATTAGCAGCCAGCGGGTGAGAATACAGGAAACGGAAGACGATTTCTTTCCATTTGAGTTTTAGCGAAAGCTGTATTTTTTCCAACACTTTCGTCCCCTTGGGTGGCGCCACCTGGCGGACAGCCCCCGCACTGCTGGACACGCTAATGAACAACAAACTTAAGGGTTTTCCGGAGGGAAAAACGTAACGAGAAATGGCAACAAAATATCGTCAATAAGGCAAAAGAAATTACAGAAATTAAATGAAATGCAATTAACCAGCAAAATGAGCGAAGCCCTCGAGGAAGGGAAATGCGAGAAAATTGGGTGGGAAAATGAAAAATTGTGCGGGCAAGCAGGGGGATATTTCGCCAAGAAGAACGAATCCGATTTGCAAACTTAGAATCAGGAATCACACTTCTGTAAGGTAATTAGCAAATACGAATTTACAGGATGCACAATAAGAAAATCCTTTTTATTACCTAAATAAATTTCAAAAATAAAATTAAAGCAAATATTCTTTGATATGAAAATAATGTTTAAATTGATTTAATTTTTATCATAATTATATAGACATATATTCAAAGAGTTTTCTTCTTAAAGATATTTTTAACGAGCTTTTTGGATAATTTATTGTTAAATAAATATATTTTGAGAGTGTTTTTTGTTCTCTTAAAACTAGAAACCCTATCAAGTATATGAGTATGGTTAATTGATTGAATTGAATTGTTGGTAACCATTCGGATATATTTGGTAAGTTTCAGAAATATTTTTTCTGAGTGCACTGCAGTGCCTTCGATTGGTGGGCAGGAGGGCTTGATTCCTTGGCCATGCAAATGAGTTGGGTTTATGCATCCCAGTTGCCCCTCCTTGGAGCCCTTCCGGGCATTTTCGATGCACATCGATTGATTTCGCATCAACGCAAAATGCGAAACGGATTATTAAACTTGCCACTGGCCAGGTGTGTACCGAGCTGCACAGCCACTGGGAAAAGATGCGAGAAGCTGGAGGAAAAAAAAAATAACTGGGGAAAGCGGTCGGTGAAAAGCGGGGCGGAAAGTAGTGGATGACAATTTTGCAGCTGCTGCAATTTTCGATAAATTCTTTGCTCAAAAGATGCGCTGAGTAAATGGGAAAAGGGCGAAACGGGCGGAATGGGATGCAGCAGATATTTCATTCATTTCCATAATTTTAATAAAATTGAAGAAAAATATTCAAGGCAGTGCAGCAGAAGCAGCGGACGGCGGCGAAATGAAAAGCGGAAAATGTGAAAACGCAAAATATGCGGTTATGTGATAGCGGCCACGTCACAGGCACAGTGGGCCCAAGGGCATTGAAAAGTGGAGTTATTTTAAGTATGAGATATATGTTAAAAGGTAATTTAAAAAAATCGTGCCTAATAAATACCAAAATGTATTTAAATAAAATAAACAAATGAAGAGGAATGTTTAATAGTAATTAATGATATAAATCATGGCTAATGAATCATTATTATATTACTTTTTGAATTCCATTGTACAGATCCACATAAATATTCAAAAAAATTTAAATTTAATCTTAAAAAATTCTTTATAGTATTGAAATATTTTTCTAAGCTATCCCCCACTGTGCTTGATTGCTGCTGCTGGCATTTTCATCGTCTTCATTCCAATTCGGTTTTCTCAAGTTTATTTTCCTTTTGTACCTGTCCCGTTTGGTTTTGTTTTTTTTCTATTTTTATGCTATACATGTGCTGCTATTTACCCCTGGTAGACGACGCCCCTGCCCTCTCTGAGCCACAAATATATATATATATATATTTGCCATGTGGAGCGATGGGGGACCATGTCAAGCAAATGACATAATTCAGTTGCTGGCAAAGTTTTTGACTGATGCCATGACAAGCGAGCCCCCTTTTCCCCTTTGCCATCTCCTCCCATGACTTCTTGGCCAAAAGTTCAACGTTGGATTCTGATGCTCGCTGATTGCCGACCATCTTGCCGAACCACTCATTCTCATTCCCTTTTATAAACACTCAACGAAAAACGCAGAGCTCAAATTACACAAATATTAGTCCAATAAACTTTGGTGACAATTTATTAAAAAAAACTTCAAATGCAATTATTTAAAGCCTAACTGAAATTATATTATATTTAATTTTAATGAAATACACAATTTATAACAACATAAACTCTTTTGAAAAATTTCATTGATCATTAAAAACAATATTTTCAAATAATGATTTATCGCAATGAATTATTTTTATTGTAGGCAATATTTCGAATTTTCCTAGTGCATTTATTTTTCAAAGAAGAACGAAGCCAAGGAGCAGGAGCCAAAGGATATGTCACCAGGTGGAAGTGCGCATTTAATCCAACCAAAAGTCCCAACATCAACAGCCAAACTGTTTCAGAAAACAGAAGAAAACAAAAAAATAAAAAAAAGAACAGAGTCAAGTCAAGGACTCAAAGTCGAGGGGTTAATACCAAACATGTGCCGCCTCTAAACAATGAAAATGACTTTTCACCGAGAGGGAAAATTGTACAAAAAATGCAAGGGCAAATTAAAATGTTCAAAAGTTTTCCAGGACATTTTTAGGACGGGGTGAGCTATTTGCCCCTTTTCATCATGGCAAATTTACGAGGTTCCCTGTAAAGCCACTTGAAAGCATCTCTCGCTCATAACTCATGATGTTTTTCGGCCCCTCCTTGGCCCTAAATCTTTTTTACTTTTATTTTTCTTCCCTTTTTTTTTTTTGTTGCCTTCCATTGGGCTTTTAATTACGCCCAAGCCCCTGCAACATCAGAATGGCCCGAAATTAATTTAGCCAAATCATGGGGAATCAACAGGAGTAGGCCCGAAAAAAAAAATGTAAAAAGGACATGTGCGTGACGAAGGGGGAGATGGGCAGAGCCAAATAATAGAATAGAATGAAATGGAATGGAGATGGAAGAGGTACATGGAAACACAAGGGTTAAGCAGCGCCAGCCTCCCACATGTGTGGGCGTGGCCCTCCTTTTTTATATTTATGGACACTACGTGTTGTAGTGGGCGTGTTATGGCCATATCCCACCTTTTATTTCGCTGCCGGTTTTTAGGGCCAAAGCGACAACATAAAACAGTCGTAAAATTTATTAAGTGACATTTTTGTGTATGTAAAATAAGGCAACCAGAAAAAAATGGGCATAATCATAAAGAATGCCAACAGAAAAATATAATAATAAAACAACGTAAACACGAGAAAAACATTTGCTGGACAAACGTTAATTGCGCACCAGGAACGTACAAAAAACAAACAAGAAAATTTGGGAAAATCCCAGAAAAGTTTTCCCACCTAATTTCCTTTGGAATTTTAGCAATCAATTAAATATTAATTAATTGGCTTGTTGTCTTCTCTCCTTTTTGGCCAAGTTTACTTGCTAATTTTACATTTCCTAATTGCTCATCAGTCGCTTGATTGTTGCCCCATCCCGCAACTTTTTTTTGAAAAACCCCCCATTTACGCGGGGTGTTCGCTCATTTAGCTGGTTAATTGCATTTCATTTAATTTCCGTAATTTCTTTTGCCCTATTGACGATATTCTGTTGGCATTTCTTGTCGCGTTGGCCCCGAAGTTTCTTGTTCATTAGCGTACCAACGTTGCTACCAAATCTGCGGGGGCTGGCCACCAGGTGGCGCCACCCAAAGGGACAAAGGATATTGAAGGGGTCCAATTTCTCTCGGACCATTTTTCCATCTCCACTTTTGCTCTTTCACTGCTAATTGCACAGCATTTTAGTGTCCCCATTTTGACTCCCTGTCTTAACATTGTATTTTTTAAAACATGTATTTTCTTGGTTTAATGCGGTCCTAAAAGTTTCCCCAAACATTTCACTTGAAATCTTTGTACAACCTAACGAAAATGTTTATCAAGGCTGGTAAATTATTTGAAATAACTTTAAGAAATACAAACAACTTAAAAAGCCCCTCCGGGGGCGCCACAAAATTTGTACATTAATCAGCTTTACATGGGCAAAGTTTAATAATGTCATATCCACAAATAAAAAACCAATTGCAATAACCTTGTATATTTCTAAGCCAGTAATTGAGATTTGGTAGTGTTAAGATGTGAAATTGTTAAGGCAGCTGCTCCCCCTCGAGATCTAGGACTATGGAACTCGATTTCATCCGGTAGGTTAGACCCCTGGGGGGATCTTCGGGCGGTGGCATGGGCGGCGGTTGTGGGATCAACGGCAGCGGATGCTTCAAGCGCCAAGGATAGACGCTGCCATGACGCTCCATGATGCCACGTTTCTGTGGCGGCTTCAAGGCGAAGGAGAAGGACCTTTGGATGAGGGACAATGGCTTGGCCTCGCACTGCAGGGCGTTATATAACTCGATCTTCTTGCGCGTTACCATGTGGGTGGTGGGTGGACTGATGGCCTGGTTGACGCAATTATCCCGCCACAGTTCGAATTCCTCGATGGTAAAGGCCAGATTCGAGACATCGTTGATCTCGTGGAGCATCACCAGATCCTCGTAGCGCAGTCGCAACGCCACATTCGTGGGTACCTCGCCGACCTTGTAGCCAAAGTCCAGCTCGCCGAGGCCCAGAATCTCGGCAATCCGATGGTCGGGCAGCTCCTCCTGCCCATTGATATTCAACCGGACAAAGCATCCGGTGACGGCCTGCTCGAAGGCGGGACGAACCAGGAGCAAGCCGATTCGATGGCGACTCAGACGCAGCTGCTCCAGCTGATCGCGACTGGCCACCGGGAGGTCGGGCGTGGGCGGCTTCTCGTGACCCTCCACCCAGGACTCGTCCTCGTCGTCGATCCGCAGTGGAGAGGAGCGCAGGTGGCGGAGTTCACGGACTATTTCCGCCGCGGGACGACGAGTTCGCCGGAATGGCTGGCCGGCCATTCAAATGGCTTGTTTCACTGCTGTTTCGCCGCCAAACGATGGGCTAAACATTTAAATAATTTTTCGTTGACTTTTTGGATTAGCTTGGACCAAAATTGAATGGTGACAACTGGATCGGTGAGACAGAACAAACGGCTTGGGAATATTCAAAAATGAAAATGCTTAGAAACATGCATTTGAGCCATATTTTTCTCCTTTTCATACAAATTTTTTCCGACATCGTCACAATCAAAAAATCCTAAAAAATATAAGCAAAATTCTTTTTGAAAAAGTCTTTTTGCAGTTACTATTATGGGTTAAGAAATGTATTGTACCATTCAAACGGCATTTTAATTACCTTTCCATTGATGCCAAAGCTTACAAGAAGTAAGTTCAAATTATGAGTATATTTAACTTTTGTTTTGTCAAAATACTTATGCCGACCACTGTATAAGAGCTAGAGAGTTGGGATTTCACATTCAGATTCCCAATCTTCTGACTCAGCGCATATTTATTATTGACGGCCGAATGTTGCACATTAAGGAAAATTTGTTTTATATCATAAGCGAAAAAATGTGATTCAGATTTTGTCAAAAGTACGAGATTTTAGTCAAAAATACCAATTTTCTTTCCCGTTTTTCAATCGTAGTTTGGCCAAATCAAGGCGTACAGCTGAGAGACCGACTGTTTTGAGCAGCTTGCTACCTAAGCTATAGATCGCCATCACATTAAGGAATATTTATTTTTAGACGAATTTTCGCATTTTTAGATGGGGTTGGCATCATGTTTTCTTGTGAAAAATGTGAAAAATTAAAAATTTCCAGGCTTGAACGCCGATGGATTGGAAATTAAACATCGAGCTCAACGAGGTATGACATTTCTCGTTCTGACGTATATTTTCTTTTTAGCAGCCAAAAAACTGATTTTTTATGGCAAAAAATGGGATTCAGATTTTGTCAAAAGTACGAGATTCAGATTTTAGTCAAAAATTCTATTTTTCTTTCCCGTTTTTCGATCGTAGTTTGGCCATATCAAAGCGTAGAAGACCGACTGTTTTGAGCAGCTTGCTAACTATGCTAACGATCGCCATCATATTTAGGAACATTTGTTTTTCGACCAATTTTCGCATTTTTTATGGGGTCGGCATCAGTTTTTTGTGAAAAATGTGAAAAATTAAAAATTTCCAAGTTTGAACTCCAACGGATTGGAAATTAAACAACGAGCTCAATAAATTCACAAATCGCAAGAGTTTTTACTATATACTATCGATATATACAAGCCATCGATGTTTTCAAAGTTCTAAAACCATCAATAGTATCCATAGTGGTATCGATTGTACCTACGATGCTGCCACGGGAACGACCTGCAATGGTATAGAAACTTGGGCAAGCCGAAGTAAGCTTCCTTTCTACCCTACCAAAAATCCGATTCTTAAGATAATTAGATTAAAACAAAATTTAAACGGACTGATTAGCAAAAGCAACCCCAAAAACATCCTTGCGACGATCCCATTGGAGTCGAACACTTTTCGGATTTCTCCCACCGGTCAGCAATAATCCTTGGAGAGCCGCTGAAAACCATTCATCAAGTTGTCAAACCAGGCAGAAGATGAGTGGAGGCCAGTTAAGGGATTGCTTTAAAGAATCGTTACTGAAATGATAAGTGTGCCCGTATAAGCGAAAAGCTTATCAGCTTGCAGGAGTCTGGCAACCCTGATTCTGGCAAACCCCAATCGTGTGCGTTCATACTAAGTGTCTGTCAAAAGTCGGTCAAGATATTGGATGCCAAATTTATTTTCTCAACTGGAAATTGGATTTCACTGAAAGTAAGCGCTTATAAACTTGAATTAACCCTAATTAACCTATTTGGGGTCTTGGATGAAGGTGTTAAGTGGTTTTCAGCAGCGGCAAGGAGCACTGAGACGACGTATTACAAAAATTTCATCCAGCAGAAACTGTGTGCAAGTGTGCAACTTGAACGACATGGCCGATATGCCCGACCTCGAGAGCCACGAGTCCATCGACGAACAGGAGGAAATCGAAGCTACCATGAACGCGGCGGTTAAAAAAAAACCCATAGCCACCGGGTCCGAGAAGCCCGGACCTGCAGCTCCCGAGACGGCGGCTACCTCCGGCAAGGGTGAGAAGCCAGAGATCAAGGCGGAACCGCCTTCCAACTCCTATGTGAAGGGCCTCGAGAAGGACTCGAAGGACGGGGAATCCCCCAAGAAACCCGACTCTGATCAGGAGGCCAATGTTACGCCTGAGCTGAAGGAACAAGCTCCTCCGGAAGCTCTTGGCCAATCCGGGGATCAGAACAACACCCGTCAGCTGGGCGGAGATATGGGCCTGGGGGAACAAGCTCCTCCGGAAGCTCTTTGCCAATCCGGGGATCAGAATAACACTCGTCAGCTGGGCGGAGATATGGGCCTGGAGGAACAAGCCCCACCGCAAGCTCTTCGCCAATCCGAGGAGGAACAAAAACAATCTAAGGGAAATTCATTGCCAAAGCGCAAATATCAGGATACGGACAACGATTCGCTCGCTACACCGACCAAGAAACCAAAGCTAATGGATCCATAAGACAAGGACCAGGAGATAGTCATCGCCAAACTCCTGCTCGCCTTGCCAAAGATGTGGATCCTTTTCAACCTTAAACTATGCCTATAGGTCATCTCTACGCCACGCCAGTGGCGGACAATTTGAAATATCATTTCATTGAATTAGTTATTTGTCTTGAAACTGAATAAACATAAATCCCAATAAACCAATAAAATACCTAATAATTGCTCGGGACAACTAATTGCTAGCTTACATAGTTGATAAACTTATAATTTGCCCCATATACAAGTATATGGTTAATTCAGGTTACCTCTCGAAAGGGTTAGATTTTAAATATCAATTTCGCTTATAATAATACAAAACAAGAGGGAACGCTAAGTCGATGTTATACGGAAAAGCTTAAAATCCTACCTAATTATTTTAAACTATTACCTTACAGTATTTATACCCTCTGATTTCAGTCAGATGTTTGCAACGCAGTGATGGAGACGTTTCCCGACGAGTCGATATAGCCGCGAACTAGTCTCAGTGTCTCCGACCCCATAAAGTATTTATATATATATTCTTGATCGGGATCATTTGGAGTCGGAGACGCTTTCTTCTAGCTGTTCCATACTTTCCGACGAATCTAGTCAACCCTTTTATTTTACGAGTGACGGGTATAATAAAATGTATATGTGTATAATTAATTATAAAAAAATTATGGTATTTATGAAAAAGTAATTAAAAATCATTTCCAAATTTTACAAACATATTTTCTCAGTGTTGTGTGCAGACCTAAGTTGGCATTTCAATTGTCTTTGAATGGCGGCCAAATTGTAAAAAAGGATTTTACGAGCTTATATGTGGCTTTGAGTGAAGGAGATAAATATACCCTAAGCTACAGCTGCCTAGGTATTACATAACTTGAAAGTAAATATTGCACATATATTTAACATTTTTATGGGATGGTTTCAACTAAACTTTATAATATGTACATAATTATATTTTGTATTAGAAATTTTATAAGTTTTGACCTGAAAATTAAAAACAATATTGTAGTATGAAAACTATAATTTGAATAATGGTTTCAATGCGAAATTAGTTTAAGTCTAAGTGCTTCCTATATATATTTTTTTTTTAATTTCTTTCAATTTTAATAGGGAATCCTTACCTTTTTTCTAGCTCATCCATTTGAATGCATTTAACGACCCGCCTTCGTTTTATGCCCTCCATAAATGCCAGGGGCCAAAACTATTAAATTTATATTAATTTTTTCAGTTTTTCCTTGGCTAACATTTCACTTGGCACCCGCTGCTTAACCCCCCTGTGCCCACCGTCCTCCCTTCCGATTATATATACCTGCTGGAGTGAAAGCGTGGGGGGATGGATGGGGGTGGGGGTTGGATCTTTTCCCATTTGGCAAAAGATTTATTATACAATTGCTTTAATTACAGTTGCAGCTAATTGTATGCGGACCTCCCGGGCAGATGCTACTTTTGATGCTGGCACAGAGCCCATTGAGTGGGTGGATTGTGGGTTGATGGTGGGCGGATAGTGGGCGGATAGTGGGTGGTGGTGGTCTGATGGTGGGGCAATGCAAAATCTTTGCATGCTTTGTATGTGAGTCTGCATAAATAACTTGCCTGTATGTGTGGCACATCGAATATGCTGTTCACGCACAAATTCTTGTGCCGCCTCCTCGTCCTTGCCAACCAATACCCAATCCGAACCACCCAACCCACCCCCTCCAATTTGCAGCACCGCCACTGCGCCCCCTTTTTTGCACCACCCCCGCATTCGGATCCTTGGATCCTTCGCCCCATCCTTCAGCATGCGCACACACTTAAGGGCAAACTCGTTTATGCAAGCTCAGTCATCATCATCATCATCGGCATCCACATCCACATCCACATCCCCAACAGCATCACTATCCAGGCCATAGCCCATATCCCATATCCCATGGCCCACCCCCGAACCCAATCCCGATCCCAATCCCAGTCCCCAACACCTCCTCATCTTCGATGAGCTGACCAACAGAAATTTTCTTCGATTTCGATGATGGTTACTTTTTTGGCCATAAAGCAAGGGACACACTGCCAAAAATGATTGATTAATCGAGCCAAGAAGCTGGAAATGATTAGCAAATTTTTTATTATTTTACATAAGCCAAAGTTTACAGCGGAGCAAAAATAAAAACATGTTAGTAAGAATCATACATTAAATTATTTTGCATTTTAAGTGGATAATTGTTTTTAAATTTTGTATTTTAAAACTAAATATATAATTACAATAGATAATACATACAATTTTAAAACAAATTTTTGTATTAGTAATTAAAATTGTTTTTTGATTATTCTTCATTCTTTTTCGATTTAGCCATTCTTTTTTTGTTCTTACACAAATTTGTTTTTAGTGCACGAACGATGGTAGAGGTGGATTAAGACTAAAGTGGAAGGAGGATACGGTGCTCCAGAGGTAAAACTTGGGGCCTTGGGTTCTACAAAAACGTTCAGAGTGGGGCTTTGTTTTATAATAAATTTATAAGTCCAGTTTGAAACGATTTGAGGAAAGTGAAAACTAGGTCAGAAATCGAGAGAACAAATAAAAAACCAGAGAGATGTATAAAAAAATGACGTTCCGAAATTAGTTTGTAGACGTTTTGTTTTCATTTGGTTAATTATTTATTTATTGTACAATGTAACCGAAAGTATAAACTAAAGGTGCATCGAGGGATCGGCCATAGTTACTGGCTTTTGGCCAGAAAATAATTGACAAGTTTACTTAACGTTTTTAATTACACTTCATTGTCTGCTTGGCAAATAAAAAAAAGATACCTTGGCACACTCATTGTCATTCATTAATCCATTAACTATTTCCACACAATCCTTATTACCACAATAGTCGTTGGGTTCGCCAGGGCGCCACTTCAAAAATGGTGTCTTTCCAGAGGCCTACGATACGAAATGACCCTCAATTTCCCGATCGTTGGTCCCTGTCCAGTAAACACCATTCAGCTTAGCTTCAAGGGCATTAAATTCCTGATGGTCCTTGATCAATGCTAGATATCCACCCATCTTACGACAGGTGGCCGCAGCCGAAATTCAATTTAGTTTATGATTCTTTCCGATGTGGAAGTACCTCTTGCAGATTAATGTCCACTGGACCTGCTATGGATCCTATTCAGCTTAATATAGGTATCAGGAATCATTCTGAGCATCGGATGGAGCTTGCTGTGGCAGAATTAAGCACACTGATTTGGAGCATCGCTTAGTACACAAACGGATCGGATATTCTCCTCGGAAAAAAGGGGCACCAAAAAATGAAGGGGCCTAAAATCCTACCTATTTATTTTAAAATATTTCCTTACAGTATTTATACAATCTGATTTCAGTCAGATGTTTGCAACGCAGTGAAGCAGACGTTTCCGACCCCATAAAGTATATTAATGATCCCGACGAGTCGATCTAACCATGTGAGTCTGTCCGTTTCTCCGCGAACTAGTCTCAGTTTTACAATACAATGAGATTTTGTCTTTCATTTGTGTGAGTAATTTCACGGGGCAGCTTATGGATCTGTCTTCTGAATATTGCTAGCGCAGCAACCCGATAGAGTTGTTAAAATCTTTACGTTTGACAATTCAGTTCGACATTTGATATTAATAAATTTGGTGCGAGGCTGTAGACATTTGTCTGGAATTAAATATTTTTTCTCAAACGATGCCACGTCGGTCGAAAGTCGAATTTCGTACTCCCAAGAAGGGCAAGAAGAAGCGCAGAAGGAATTCCAAGCGTTTTGACAGGTAGGAACGGATAAAGATAAAAATAAATTAATTTTCAGCTGAGCAGCCAGAATATTTTCCGTATTTATATTTATTTTTTATATATTTAGTGCCCCAGTGCCTGTAGGTCAAGAAATAAAAGAAGTCGTGCAAGAAGACACCTCCTCGGAACTTATTTTGTCCTGGTAAGCCCTCTTTAGTAAACTAGGTAAATTATTCTATTATTAAAACCCATTTTAGGGCCCCGATTTCAGAACGATGGCCAGACGAGTTTTGTCTTGAGGGTGTCGTATTAAATTTTGGTATCCAGGGGAACATCGAACCCATCCACATGAAATCCGACGCGGAGCTCATGCCTCCACCAAAATCATGGATTGTACCCAAGGCCCGAATGAAAGCTTTGGCATATTAAATTATTAGAACCACCCGATGGGAACTCTAAAAAACCTAACTCTAACATTTAATTTTGCAAGCTATTGCTTGTAAAAGTTATACAAATAATAAAATATGTACTGACTTTGCTTTTACTTAATATAATATATATAGATTTGTTTGCCTGTACAACATGGTTTACTTAAGAAGACCACCTTATGGAAGATCTGTTCACAATAAATACCAAAAATCTGTTTATCTAGCTCTAAACCGCTCTTTAACTGACTCTTGGAATTCTGAGAACTTTGATAAAGCAGCTACATCTTTATTACCATGGCTAGCTAAAATTAGATATCTAGTAGACTAATTTGCTCAGAAATTGACTTGTTAAATATTTTAATGCACCTTATTTAAATTGATCTACCTGGTCTCAGAGATCAAAAATCTACAAATGGATATGGATACACATTACTTACGTAGGCAGGCATAAAAGAGATAATCCCTTTGGCTAACTTTTAAGCAAAATCACTGGCCGTTGAAGTTTTTGAAACGCTGTTAGCCTGAACATCATGCAAATAATCTATGAGTGTGAAAAGTCCTGGAAAATGCTGAATGCCATGAGACCCATCCATCACGGGGGCATCAGCTGGTGAGGACCCAACATCAAGTCTACGAGGCTCAAGAACTTTTCCTCGAACACCTTTGGGCCGGGGGCGAAGTACAGTCACCGCCATGGAGGCCAGTGAGCCACGCCTTGACGTTGACAGGCTGTGCAAAAAGTTTGCGTCCATGAGTAGAAATATGACCAGGAGAGGGAGGAGCTCTGGGAGCCGGAACCCTCATCCAGTTGGCTGACATGCCAAGCCCATAACCCTTTCCCATGCTGCCAACAGGGCAGTCCAGTAATGTGAACATAAGTATTTAACTTGCTAGTCTTTAAGCATTAATTAAATCAAGAAAACAAAATGGTGTTAAAAAGAGTGCATTGGCACATGGCTTTTGTTAAAATTGCAAGGTCACACTATGCCTAGTTTCCAGGGTCACACTGGTACTTTTTGAAAGAGTTTGAAAAAGGCTTTTTCTGAAATACATTTTCTAGATACATTAATGCTAAAAAATAGATAATAACTGTATAAATAAGATTATCAAACATGCGGAAATGAATTAATGTGTTGGTTAAACAATCAAAATTCAATAACCACATTTAATTTATACTAAATGCTAGCATCAGCCGCAGTTATCTTAAGCCCACCTTTAGAATATACTCACTTTGGCTGTCAGTGATTTAAGTTAAGTAACATTTACTTAGTAATATTTGAAGTGAACTTGAATCGAGGTGGTAGAATGCAAACGCACTTACCAAAATTCAGGGGCTCTAGAGCTGGAAAATTCTCGTACAGCGAATGGCGGTCGACGCAAGCCGGCGAAGAGCGAATCTAGGATACGGATACCCATGTCAAAAAAAGAAAATGGCAAAAGGAAAGTGGGAAAGCGGGAAATGTGACTAGGCCAGGGGCAGTTGCCAGTTGCGAGTTGCCAGTTGGCAGCGTGGCAAGGAAACTTGTTTGTTGCACAGAAACAAAAGCGCTTCCGCTTTTCATGTAAAATGACAGAAACAAGTGTTAATGGTTTTGGGCTTAGTCAAAAGGCAATGGCGCCGCAGAGCGCAAAGGGCTGGGAAAAGGACGATGGACGCAGGATAAAGGACGCCGGGCGGACAGCTGGATAATGTGTAGTCCAAGCAGATTAGATATCACCTTAAAGGTATGCTGGAGAAGAAGGACTGTCGCGATTTTTAAATAACTAGCTTGGTTTTATTTTAAGCTGTGTATGGTTAATTTATTTTTTCAAAAATGTAGTTACACTTTGATTTTTTATTCAGAATTACATTTTTTCAAATTGCTTGCAAACAAGGTTTCATTGAGCTAAATTTTAGGGTAGCAAGGTCACACTGCTTCTAGTTTTCAGATAGCAAGGTCACATTTCGTTCAGTTTGAAGGTCATTAGGTTAGGTTATTACCTTACATTAGGTGTGAACTTTTTAATGGCAAATGCCATAAAGTTTGCTTAAATTTATGGAGTTGTAAGACCAAATAAAAAGTTGTTAATATTTCCTTGCCAAATCATTATTTTATTCACTACATATATTAAGGAAAGGGCATTTTTATTGTTCACATAATAAACGTTTTAAAATTAAGAAAATCAATACCGTAGGATTTTAAGTTAAGCCCGACCATAAATGGTTTGCTTCCTATTCCTATTCAGTAGTTTTATCAAGCTAATTTGTGGTCTCCCCTTATGACAATCAACTCTGGTTGCGTGTAAGACTTTCTTCCGATTTTTCCAAGTCTTTTTTTCTGCCCCGACTCTTTCCTTCCCAGTTTCTTTATTTTTTCCCAGATTCTCGCCTACCAATTTCTCAGTCTGGGCCAATTTCAGTGCGATACCACCGCAGTCTGCCCCGCAAAACCCCAAAAACCCAACCACTAGACCCTTGCACCAACTTCCCGTGCCCTTACTCCCCTTTTTTCACTACGCCTCTGTCTCTGTCTGTGACGTGAGCTCTTTTGCTATTTTGAGTTGGATTTTTTGCTACTTTTTTTTACGTTTTTTATGCCAGTATACTGTTTTTTTGTTGTTTTGTGCAGTTGCAGCTTTTTGCATTTTACCTCCAGGAATTTTCCGTTCCGTATGCATATGCAAATGCTTCGGCCTACATGTGTCGGTGTCTGTTACCCCACAGAACCCCGCTTTTGCACTACCCCTTTTTTTCACCCCCCTTTCTAGCATATGGGAAACTTTTGCCAGCATGTTGCCTACTGCATTTTTTTCCCGCACTCATTTCTTGCTGATTCCGGACACCCCTCCAACATGCCACGCCCCCTTACTCTAGTGCAGAATTACAATAATGAAAATGTATTTGCAAAACTCGCCTAATTAGTTGAATATGAGCCATGTTGGGTATTCAAATATGCACAGGCAAGCTGTCAGACAGGGAAAGCCTGAAATGAAAGAGACAGCCGGCGTGGGAGTGAGAAGGAGAGTTATAGAGGGGGGGGAATGTATGGCACAGATAGCAAACACGAACTGCAAGAAGCTAAAAAAAAGTTGCTCAATTGCACTGCTTTTGTTTGACAGGCAACATGGAAGCATTTATTGCAGTGTCACTGTACTGGAACTCAATTTTTTCCCTTTTCCCCTGTTTCAATGGCTAAAATAAAAACATCCCTTAATTGTACACGCATGGTCACACTAGGATTTTTTTTGCATCATAGGATCTAGGGTCACACTGATCCGTGATCTTAATTTTTTAAAATTCCCAAACTTAAATATAATACAAAGAGCAACTAAGCTAGCTCGAAGACTAAAAAGATTAGCCTTTAAATACATATTATTCAGTTACTTTTCAACAATATTGTTTACCATTTACGGAAGAGTATATCCTCCTTTAAATTTTATAAAATTATGAAAATTAGCAAAAAATCCGGTGACAAATTTGAGTTCGCCCATAAACCTTATGTAATATTAACCCACTTTTGCAAGTGTGGGGGCAAGTGTAAAAGTTGTCGAGAGCATTGAACGCACCTGCTACACCTGTCCTCAGCTTTTGACTTTGGCTTAAAAACAAAGAAGTAAAACGCTCCAAATTATGATTTTCTTTGTACCTTTGGCTCAGTTTTATGCTTTTGGCAGCAGGTGAGAGCATAAATTTGATGCCGCCGAGAAAGTTTTTTTTTTGCTTCTGGATGGTTGGGGAGGACTTAGGATTTAAGCTAGATGAGAACAAAAAAAAAATAACGCCTGTCAAACATGAGCGAACATAATCGACGGGCATTCGACAAGCAAATTTACACAAATCACCACATTAGTGGGTGATGTGGGCGCAGTGGGCGTGGCAGATAGGAGCACACACATCATAATCACAACACATCAAGTGACAATCAAAACCGCAAACAGACAAACGGCATCCCAGAGCAGCCTGTAAGTGATATTGTGGGGCGGACTGGGTGGAGTGGGCGGTATGTTGGGCACAGGGGGGGGGGTTAAGTGTGGTCGGGCTGGTGGGCGGCGATTTTCCAGGGGGCGGTGGGTGAACTCCCAAGGGGCGTGAGTGTCCCACATGTGTCCGTAATGACGATTAACTGCTGAGCCGCAATTAACTGTGAACAGGCGGAAATACGCCGAATGACAGCTGGAAAAGCGGATGGGAAGTGGGAGTGGGGTGGTGGCGGGAAAATAGGGCCGAGGGGAAAGTAGAGGGGGAAAGCAAGGGAAAGCGGCATCCACCGGAAGCAGGCGCTAAGGACAGAAGTCAAGGTAAAATAAAAGGCCAACGAGTGGGGCAAGAAAAGCACATAAGCAGGAAATGAAAAGCAGAACAAAACAGTTGAGTTAAATTGAAAAATAAAAAATTGTATTGTATAAATAAAAAAAGTTATAAAAATATGACAGCTGCTAATAAATAGTGATTATATAAATAATATCACCAAAATTACACTAGACATACGATAATAAAAATAGGTAGATAATAAATATCATTATTTACATAAGTCCTTTAGAACCGCAATCCATCTAAAAATAAAAGTCGCAAAGACCTTTAATCATTTGCTTTCCTGCCTTATGAACGAATTAAATGTCAAAATGTATGTAGCTAAGTGAATAAATGATTCATAAATGATTTCTGACCAGGGAACTTTTCCTATCTTTCCCTATTCCCACTTGCCTGCATTTATTAATAAAGAAAATGGAAAAATTGGAGCATATGTGAGAGTTTTTCCTTGTGAGTTTTGCGATATAAATGAGTGCCGACAAAGGCAAACAAATGCGCAAATAAATCGAGTTGGGGTGGGGGGTGGCAAAAGTGGCAGGTGGGCGGGAAAAGTGGGTGGAAAATGAGGTGGTTTTCGGGGAAGAAAGAGGGGGAGGGGGAGGGGGAAAGAGGAAGCGTGAAGGACAGCTGAGGACGGATAATGATTATGATGGGCGCCCACCTAGACACGCATTTTGGCTCAACTTTGGATGACAATTGCAGCGCATATCCGCTTCCGGTACAGACCCCTCCCCCTTTTCACACACACACACACACACACACACACAGCTACTCAGCCACAGGACATTTATCCTAATCACACACACACACGCACACACAGGACACTGAGAGCTTATTTATGTGCCCAACTTCTTTTCGACATTGTTCTTTTATTATTTTAGTCCTTGTCGCCCCCCCACCGAATCTTCCTGCCATTTTTGTCGCAATTTAGCTAAAAGCGTCGTCTAAGAGGAAGTCCTTTTTATACTCGCATTTCCCACCGCCGTTGCCACTGTCGTTGTCCTTAATCTCATTCCACATCGGCTGCTGCTCCTTTTGACATGCCCTCATAAAGGGAAAGTCGACGAAAATGGTGGGTGTGGCCGGAAAAGCGACGGCTCACCGAAGCCGCCTTTGTCCTTTTGATATAGCATCCTCCATTTCTCGGCAGATCTCGGAAATTGTGAGCCATTTCCCCGAGCACTTAATCGATTAATTAAAAACAATCTTCATATTTTTACTGGGTTTGTTGTTTATTTTCACTAAGAGATATTCACTCCTTGAAAGCGATCGTTCATTTCTAACTGTCTTCCAAAGACTTTATTATTCAACTTAAAAAAATATATCTAAAATATATACTGTTGAATGAAAATCTTGGGGATTACATGAGCTTACAAAAAACTTGCATCAAGTCTGCAGGTTCATCTCTACTTTATATCACCCACTTTCAGTATAATGTTGTATTTGGGCTCTTATTTTCCAAGCGCATTTTCCAACTTAATATACTAAGAGACAGAAAAACAGTTAAAAGTTGTGCTCCGTACCTCGTTAAGTTTCAGTGCACGGCCGTTAGGTGGAGCTTTATGGACACATTTCAGCATTTTCCATATGTTCTTCATACACTTCAAGAAAGTATATATTCAATTAAAAACATACAAATTTTTATTCCCAAAGTTTTTTAAAATAATTTTTTCATTTATTTAAAATATCTTAAGTGTTTAAGATAGGTAAAAATTGAATTTTTAATTCCAATAAATTAACTTTTATATTGCGTTGTAAAAATATGTAACTCTTAATTCTTTAAGACATTTTGATTAAAAAGTACCATAATTTTTAAATACCTATTTCATATATCGCAGTAGCTGTTTCATTTTTAAGCATCTTCAATTGTTTACTCTAAGTTAAGTTGTATACTAACTTAAGTCACTTCCTCAAAATAAATCAAACTAATTTCGTTGCTGAAGAAAGGAAAGCTTAAAAGATATATATTCGCAGTGCTTATGTGCTTTTCTCTCAGTGTCTAGTTCCGGTTGCCGTGCTCCTCCGACTTGACTTATTACTGGCAGAAGCAGCAACACACACATGTGCTGTAAAAATGAAAATGGCGCTACAAAAATGAGAAATGAAGAATGACAACATCAAATTAGCTTCATAAAAATGTCGACTCGCTCAGTGCCACTGAGTTTTTGGGTGGTGCGAAACAATACAGTTTATAAAAATGAGAGTGCAAAAATATTTGTATGATAAATGACTGTAAACGAGCACGTGAGTGGGGTGTTGGGGACCGAACTTGGAGCCAAGGACATTCCATAGACATAAACGTGCTGCTGTCAACCGCACACGCACATGCCGGCGCACCCACACACGCACGCCCAAACAGGGACATCTATATGACAGGAGCATTTTGGCGTCGACGTTGACATTGACGCCATTTCCGGCCGACGCGGGAAAGCGGGAAAGCGGGAAAAGCGGGAGAAGCGTGAAAGTGGCAAAGGTACGGCAGCAACAGTTGTCCTTTGTCACCAAAACTCCCTCCGCCAATTTCGGGACTCACCACCAGCACCCCCCATCTACCCACAAGAATTTTCCCACACCCGGGGCGACATGTGTCACATGCACACTGATGTAACCTAGCCTAGAGTTTTATTTTGAATTTTCCTCGCTTTTTTTTTACAGACAAGTACATGTAGCAATCTTGTTGTCGAATCGAAGCAAGCCTGTGTACATGGGCATAGCCAGAAGAAAGCCAACCTCTAAATTAAGAAATCCTAAAGAATTCGCGGTTCTATTTATAACTGCAATCAGTGAATTCCAGACTGTACAGAAAGAAAGTTTTTTAAGTTGACCTAAGAAGGCTCCTTTTAAGGAGGGAGCTCATTTAACACTATATGTAAAATACTGAAGAATCACGCTTTAATTTTTTTAGACCTTTCAAAATGGTCCTTTATTTTCTTTCAAATTATCATAAGAACGGTCTTTCTTTTAAAGGATGATAAAGAATGCTATAGACTTTTAAAATAGGTTGTTCATAAGCTGTATGTAAAAAAATGTAACCCTTATGAAAAATGTTTACAAAAATCAAAATAGATTAAAAGGCTGAACATTTGTAAAGTTAATAAATAAAGATATAATATGAATATTTTATTTTAAAGACTACTTTAAGAGAGATCCTTCGGGTTTTTATAGGGAGGGTTATTTTTCTATGTTCTTGAATTATTTTGCACACTCCATAAATCGAGCATTAATTCACCCCTGCCGTACAGCTTTTTGGGGACTCTTACAAAACCACTTCGCCATCTGTTGCGGTGTGCCATATAAACTCAATATTATGATAATACCCAAAACCGTACAATTCCATTGGCAAAAGTTATTGACCGCATGCCGAAAGTTTTCATAGATTGGAATTATTTTGGCTTCCTTTCCGGTTGCTTGGCAAGTTTTGCGTGTACAGTCAACCGAAACTTATTATTAATATCCTTTAGTATGCTGCAGTGTGGATTTTACTGCCAAGCTTAGCTTTTGCTATTTGTTTAATTAGATTTCTCAAGTGGGAACCTCAGAAACCGCACATTTTCTCAAGACTTCCGTTGGACGAAGGGGATGGGGGGGGGGCTTTCCATTGCAGGCGGCTGCAATTTTTCGAACTGTTGCTCTTGGTAAGGGGTGGGGGGAAACCGCAGAAGAAAATCCCTCGGCCAGTTTTCCTCAACCCCTGACCCCTGACCCCTGACCCGTGACCCCTTGCCCCATTGGCATCGTAACAAAGCTATTTTTCTAGGGGATTCTACGTCGCTGTCTCGCAAATATTTCAGTGGGAACTTTAGCATTTTGTGCACTTTAATTTGCGGTTAGCAGAACTCGCAAAGTTTTTCTCCAACCTTAGGACCCCAGAAACCCGAGTGACCGCATCAAAGAGCCACTGCGAGGGCCATTTGTAAACAGACAAAAGCTAATAGCTGCGGCACGAAAACTTCCACCAAACTATCAACAACGAAACTTGCACTTCCTCATCTCAACTAATTCCGGTTTCTTTATAATATTTGGTTTTCCCATTGTTTTACAACTATTTGCAAGATTTCCATCCGACTCAATTAAGTATTTCTCTGGTATTAAAAAAAAGAAGGATCAAAGGTGAAAGTTAAGGATACAAACGGAAACTTTACTGGCTATTATGCAATTTGCAAAAGCTTCGGTTGGGATTATAAGATACCAGTTTTTTAAGTTATAAATCTTAGCTTTAAGCTATTTATTAGTGCTAAATAAGAAAGCTCAAAAATACTTTTCAGTTCCTTTCATCATTTTATTAAATATACTACTCGATTTTGTATAAGAAACATTTTTCCATCTAAGTTATTTTGTATTTATTCATTTATTTAATATATTAAGATTAGCATACAATGTTATACTTAATACTTTATTACCGAGCACTGACCAAGGTGGCCTTCGACTCATTTTTTTTAATGACCTGTTGACACATTAAACATTATTTTTTTAAAACTAATCCCTACTATCCATATCATCGAAAAATTAAAGAAATATATTTAAAATAAAACTCAGATTGTACTAATTGGGATACCTTTCAGGATAGCCCACAACAGCCACGTCGACGTTTTAAACCCTCCTTGGGTTAATCACAAAGTGCTCTAATTGAATTTCATTTCGCATTAAAGCGCCCCAGTGGGCGTGGCAGTGGGCGGGGCAGTGGGTTAACCAATCTGGGCATTATTAAATTATCCCTTAGACACCGCAATCGCACTACCCCTCCTGGGTTTTCCCCCCAGACGGTCTTGGCTTTTGTTATTATGAGCTTTACTTTGGCTTTTTGCCACTTTTCAGTTTGGTGCCAGGCGCTTTTTAGCCATTAATCTTCTTTGACGCGCTTAAATCACATGAATAACAAATTAGATGGCATATTAGTACGTGGCTTTACCGCCTTTGTAATACGTTTTTTTTTTTTTTTTTGTTAAATCCGACAAAATGTCAAATGTTGTGGCACGCAAAAAAAAAATGAAGGGAAAAAGAAAAGCCCGCAAAAAGAAAGGGAAATGAGAGTGAACATTAAATAACAAAAGGATCTCGCTCCCTTGGCTCTATATATTTTTGCATAATTCATTGGCCTGTCTAACGGTGCGTATGCGTTATCCCCACTTTCCCCTTGAGCTTTTCCAACCTCCCCCCCCCCCCCTTTTATCATCCATATACCCCCACATTTTCGCCTCTTTGTGCTGTCAGTTTGCTAATTAGCTACGAATTTTCATTGTCGTTAAAACTCCTTTCATATGCATATTTACCCACTCCGCCGGGTATTTATGTTTTTCGGCTTGTGTCCTGTAATTCTTTTAATGCAACTTAATTATTTCGCTATATGTTTGTGTCACAGACAGACAGAAAGACAAAGCCCATGTCTTGTGACATGTGCCATATATATGAGCCCCCGGCCATTTTCCTGTCCGCCTTTCTCCACATTATGATAAATTATATGCATTTTTAATCTAATTAAATTGCAACAGGCGGCAAATGTCACTGGCTGCTGTTTTGTTTTTTTGTGTCGCTGTCTTCCGATTTCTTGTGATTAATGGGTTGAAATAATGAAAGAAATCCGTAATCGGGGTGAGAGCTATTTTCCGTGCCCATCAACTAGCTTTTCTATTATATATTTTTTATCAATATTTTCAAAACCTTTTTTGCATGGCTATATTGTAAGAAAAATAAAAAAATCCCACAAGCAAATTTATCATCATTTCGCGGGCTTTGGCCAGCCATTAAATATCCGCCTATAAACATGGCCTGGAAATAATTTTGCGATAAGCATAAACCATGGACAAATATGCATATTTATGTATTTATGTGTATGCTCCCATAACCGATTTCAATTTTATTTTTTTAGCTGCGTGCTTGTTATGCGATAATTGCATTTAAGGCACAAGCCGCTTAAGAACAGATTTGCCATCTCGTTTCTTTTTGAAACCAATATTCAGCCATAAGTGCACCAAAAGACCACTGCGAAAATCGGTTTAATATTATTTAAGACTCTTAAATATATATTTTAGAATTTATTTTAAGCATATTAATTAAGTTACTTTTAGTCGAAATTTTACATCGACTTATTGTACGTTTTTCAACAAACGCACTTATATAATGTTATATATCCTTATCTTAGTTGTTGCTAAAAAATTATGAAAAATAGATATCTTAAAAAATTAAGTGGAGCACTTACTTAAAATAATATTTTAGTTTATTAATATTAATGTCAATAACAAAAATTAAACTAAATATTGAATGAGTGGCAAGTCTCTTGTTCTTAACTTTAATTACTTGAGTTAATTTTTAGAGCTCAGGATAGTTTTAACCAATATTAAATCCTATAACCCGGGTATATATGCTCTCGAAATGTTTGCAACAGCCTAAGAACAATGGGGAAATTTCCGAAGACTTAAACTTTTGCCCCATTTCAATTTTCTCGTCCTTTTCCGTCGCACACATACACTGCAACAAACAACTGGCAGTTAACTCGCATTCCTGACTCCTCAGCCATTGTGCCATAAAGCAGCGCAACTGTTGCACAGATGAGCATAAAAAAAGTAAAAGAAAAACATGGGGAAAAGCGCAGGAAAGGCGGGAAAAGCCACTTGGAAGAAGCTAGTTAGCTAGAGAGAGAAACAGCAGAGCCTGTTGCCACATAAACAGCAAATTTTATTAGATTACACATACGCCGGGTAGTCCCACACGGATATGGAGAAGGCAACTGCATCGCTGGGAAAATCAAGGGGCGGAAAATGTGGGGAGTGGCTGGGAAGGGCGAGGAAAGGCGAGGAAAAGCGAAGTCAGAGTGCAAAATTTTTATGACTCCCAGCGGATGTTTTGATACGTTTTTATGAGACGCGCGCGTGCTGTAAGCGAACGGCGACTTCCGCTCGCCATAGGCCTCGTCTATAACTCCCGGCCCCGGCCACGCCCCCTTTTCAGCCCACCGCCCAGCCTAAAAAAAACCACCCCGTCCACTTTTCACATCCAACAAACTGACACTGCCTTATCGCACTGCTGAGCATTTGCTTGATGTTCTCTAATAGAAAACGGCAGCGAAATCGAAAACAAGATGCGAAAAAAATGATGCTGATTTCAAATGCCCTCAAGCTAAAAATATATATATATTTCCACTTCAAAAAACAATTTTAAACAATAAAATTAAAAGCTATAACTCAACTGGATCATAGTTTTTATAATTTGAGAGCATAACCATTTTTAATTCAATTTAAATTATATTTTGAGGTTATTGACTTAGGGTTTACAGAACATTTTCTGTCCTAATATAAATATATATTATGTAAACATAAATGACAATTCATTTTATAAAGTGAATTGGAATTTAAATATATATTAAGTATATACATTTAATTTCAAAAAATTGTAATCATTTTATAAGGAACTGTTCTATACTTTATAAAATATTTTCTTTTTTTAAAATTTAAAACACCCCCAGTTAGGGCACGTAAAAGGGAATATATACATGCATCTAAATATTTGCCCGACTGTCTTTCGCATTTATTGCAGGACGACCAACTAGGCGAAGATTGAAGTGATTGCCATGAAGTCGAAATTGGATCTGACAGGGAAGTCGGTCCTTTGCATAAACAAATTCATCGGCAGTTGGCAAAAGGAACTCGAATTGATGACACATAAAAGCGAAGTGGGTGCAAAATAAAATGAGGGTGGGCGAACAAAAAATATGGACCAAGGAGCTCGTAGAATTTTATTTACCCATAAATGGGGGGAAACAGAGGGTTAAAAGGGGTTACTTTAAGCCAACATAAGATTTTGCATTCCTTTTAATAAAGTTTCCTCGTCTGGAAATCACCGCTATTGAATGCAAATAAACAACCAATAGCATGCTTTTGGATATCTAAATCAGTCTTAACCAATCGTGTCCAACTTTTTTCACAGCAGATCTCGGCTAATTTAAATCCAGTGAAAACCTTGGAGAATCTTGAAAACTTTTCCCTCACATTTTTCTTGGCATTTCCCCATAAATCTCTTGCCTCGATGGCTGACAAACGTTTAACTCCATGGCTTCGCCGTCATTTGGCTTGAAGTTGTGGGACTAACTAACTATGTGACCCGAACCCATAACACATTCCTCTCTTTAAAAGTTACCCAAACTTTGGCAACGGCCCTCTTACATTATCCTCGGTGCGGCAGAATGGCTCTGGAAAAACCTTTGGCCCAAACAACTCGGAAAACCCCTTTTCCCCAACTGAAAAGTACCCCCCCCCACACTTCTCAGTAGCCACTTTTTCCATGGAGCATACTTTTTGGGCATGGCAAATGGCAGCGCTGATTTACTTTGCAATTACAGCCAACTGAGGGTCTGAGATGAAAGTGGGCGGGGGCTTATAGAGGGGGGCGTGGCTGGGTCTGGGGATAAGGGGGTCTAAAGCAATGAACTAGAAAGCTGTCTGATTAGCGTACAGCTAGGAAAAGTTTCTCCACTTATACATACACACACACAGATTTATTGAGCCCGCTGTCCGCGTCAATAATTTGCATGGGTTAAACGTACAGAGGCAGGAAGATCACAAAATCCGGGGGTTAAGTCAACCTAGACCCCCTTAACCCCCTCGTGCCCGACTTCCCGTGTCAATGCCCAGTGATTTACCTATGTAGATAGATAAGTATGTGTGCGAGTCCAGGAGAGAGTGTAAAAGCGTGTTTGAGAAAAACTTTCTACACTTCAGCTCAAGTTACTTCTCGTTCGCTTTTTTTCCAGGGTCTATATAATGTCAATAGATTTATATTTTAAAGTATCCAAATTACTTCAAAAATTGCCAAAACCTGATATTTCAGCTTACACATCCAATGTTAATGTTGAATGAAGCTTTACAACCTTTAACAAAATAAGAAAACAGAAATAATTTACAGTTTTTTAAAATACATTAACCATTGTAACATGGAATAATAAGTCAAATTAAATATTTAGTTACCAACATTTTTTCAAAGAACTGCTTTAAGCAATTAATACATTTTAGTAATATCAAACAAAACTCAATTACCTTTGATTAAAACATATTTTTCGATTACAAGGCTAATAAGAAAATTAAGTTAAGGCAACTGTAAAAAAATAAACCCAATTTGTATTCATGTAATTAACGTTATTTTTGATTTAAAGCGCAAAAAAAACGGCAAATCAATTAATTTCTGAATACTTAAAGAGCATTGTATAATCGGCTTTGAGCCCTTTTTTTATGTATTACTGTTTTTTTTAGCTCTTTTGCTGCTGCGACAACCGAGTGACAATAAATTGTTAAGTGCAGAAAAAGTTTATAGCCTTTGAGTGAAGTGAATGATGGCGAACACACACGACCACGAAGTTTAGGATGGGCCGAACCCGCTTTAAGCTCAACTCAAACCCTATCGAGGAAGCCCCAGAAGTGCCACTGAGCGAAAAACTCAGTTAGTAGGCGAAAATGAGTGGGACATTGCCGCTTCTTTGTTGTCTGGCTGAAGATCGCTTCACAAACGCAATCCCTCACAGATCGAACACACGGGGTACTTTGTTGAATGGACTAGAAAAATTGATTATTTCGATGTAAAAGAGCTTCTGTGAGGGAAAATGCATTCTTTTTTCAGAAACAGTAAAGACTTTAGTTATGGTACAGTGATACGTAAGGTTGATGTATTTTAATAAGTATTTTAGTGTTTAAAATAAGCAATGTACGATTTTTGGAAATAATTATGTTTGTCAATATATTAATAATTTATAACATCAATAAATTAAATTTGAATTTTAGGATAAAGAAATAACAATTTAAGTTAAGTGTTTAGTTATTTAATATAAATTTTTCTGTACAGAATTTCATTTAAATCCAAATTTCAGGTAACAAAGGCATGTACTATTCGGAAATAAAAATAGTATAACTCTTGTTTAAAGATCATGAAATCATTCAATATTTTTGTTATTCAAATTACCTATAGCAGCTGAATAAAAACGTTAGAACAATTTAACAATATACAAAATACAATTACAAATCATATGCATTTTGTACAAATCATGTTCATTTTACTGAACCAAAATTCAAGGCATCTTTATATGCCACATAAATTAAGGGATAAAATAAAAATAAGCTCAATAAACTGTCAAGCAAAAGCATATTCATTTGTAATTCACTTAATCGTCGTTAGCAAATTAATTCTCGGAAACTCGGGAGCTGCTGTTAACCTGTTACCCCATCGGCCGTGAAAACGATATTGACAGCCCCGGAAAGGCCGTCCGTGTCCGGATCCATATCCTGGGCCAACTGGCCCGATGATGAAGATTGATAATGTCCGGACAGCTGATGGCGGGTGCCCGGGACCTGAGATGAGGTGCTAACGATGACGACAACGAGCAGGGCGTCCAAAGTACGGAGCTGGGAGTACGGGAAACGGGGCCGGAGTTCGCATCATCAACAGTCGCCGGTCGTTTGATAAATCATGCATGCAAAGTACAGTGCAAGCCCACGAAATGGGACGACAACAGGCGGATTAACATGACTTCTCTTATTCACGATAAGAAGGCGCCTTTCCCTCTCTGCCTAATCAGCATTCAAATAGAGGCACTCAGCTTTTCAGGTGGGGCATTATCGTAATACCGGAAAGGTGGTCGAGTTTTTCATGTATCATAATATTTAACATCAATATTAATTTATTTTAAAGAAAATTACTGTTATTAAATAAAAATATATAGTTTGTTGACCTTGTTATAAACCATTTAGAGACCTTAACTTTAAATGCAAGAAATTCATTTTTATTATATTGGATTCTATTATCATAACACCGGAAAGTGGTCGAGTTTTTCATGTATCATAATATTTAATATCCTTACTAATTTTATTTTTAAAGCTAACTGTTGTTATAAAATCAAATTGTTTTTTGACCTTATAATAAACCATTTATATAACTTAATTTTAAAGTTAAGAAATTCAATTATGTTAAATTGGATTCTATGCCGGAAGGTGGTCGAGTTTTTCATGAATCATAATATTTAACATCCTTACTAATTAAATTTTAAAGGCTAACTGTTATAAAACAAAAATAAATAGTTTTCTGACCTTAGAACAAACCATTTATAGACCTAAATTTTAAAGCTAGGAAATTCATTTATATTAAATTGGATTCTATTTCGTTCTAAATATTGACTTATATATTTTTATAACATTTATATTTTACCTCCTTTTTACTTATTCACAATATATTAGGTATAATTTTGAAAGTCCCAAGGGTATTTGGAGTACCAGTCCCATGGGGTTCCTCCGATTATCTCTCACTCGAAGCGTAATTCCACTCAAAGTCAACGTCGGTCGCCTCCGTCTCGTTAGCACCGGCATGTTGCCGTCTCTTTCGCCGCCAGATCTTCTATCTCTTTCGCCTCTGTTGTCGCATTACCTAGCGTCAACGTCCGCCTTCAGTTGCATTTTGTCAGCGGTTTCGTGACGAAGCTCCAGGCGGTTTACTCCATCAATTAAACACGAATTGCAGTGCCCAAACAATTCTTGTTTCTCTTACTTACTGTTTTTTTTTTTGAGTGATTGTTTTTGGGTGGGAAAGCAGGGGATAGACCAGAAAATCCCTGCGATGGGCCAAGAGGATCAGGAGCTATTAATCCGCGGCGGCAGCAAACACCCATCCGCCGAGCATCTGAACAATGTGAGTAGTATCCGTAGATCTTTAGGAACTGCGATTGCAACATCCAATAGTCGGCAGCGTGAGAACGGCGGCCCACAAAAGTTCAAAACCGCAATTGCGCAAGGAAATACAACCTAAAAGAATAAATACTTTTAGCTGTGATCCAAATATTTCCAGTTTCCGCATGCTAAAAAAAACATTTAAAATAATTTCAATAATATTTTTAAAAATCTCTTAGAATAGGAAGATTTAACTTAGCTTTAAGTAGTCATTTTTTAATTGTAAGGATTTTATATATTATTAAATATTTTTTTCTTTTCCTTACAAAAACTACATTAATTATTATTAAAACCTTTTTAATTTATTTGGTTTTCTTACTTATTTATTTTGAACACAGCTGTATTATATTATGATAAGCGCTGTCCAAAGTATTTTTAGTAAATGCAGATTGTTCTATATGTTCTCCTTAGACTTTTAAAGAGCAAAGAAAGATTTGAAATAGTTCCCCACAAATATTCTTGCTATATGAATATATATCCAAAGTAGATGTAAATAGTAGCTTACATGTAGTGATGCATAGCAAGTGGATAGGCGGTTTGGATTATCAGCTTAAGTTGGCCAACAACATTACTGGGTGTCTATAACTGGATTCGAGACACAAGATACTGTATCCGTAGTATCTGTTTCTGTTTGCCTATCTGCATCTCCTACATGATCTTAAGACCTCGCTATTTGCACGTCTCGCTGGTCTGAAATGTACAATCTGGTCTTATCTGGGTCATTATTTGACTAGACGAATGCTTTGGGTTCAGCAAGTGATATCTCGGTATATCTGTATCTTGCATCAAATTCTTGGCACCTCGGCTTGTATAACAAGCAAATAAGTGAGTAGGGTATGTCTTCGCCTGGGGCTCTTTTTAACAACTTTGAAAAGTCTCAAAAAGTTCAACAGGAGATAGGAAATTTTTTATCATTCAAGGAACAAATACATTGAAGCTGACGAAGTAATAAGAATTTGAGTTTCATATTTAATTGTCATTGAATTTCTAAATGAAGATTAAATTTCATTAAATTTAGGTATTATACTTAATGTCTAAGAACTGTTCTTATAAATCTTAAGTTTATTTATCGAGTGGTCGTGAACATTTCCGCGGAATAATTATGCCTCCTTCAGTATTTTGTTCGCATCAAAGTGAATGACTTTTGAGTGCACTCATTAGCCATTCGCACACTCGACAAAAGGGGGGGTAATACAACAAATTGAGTCGCTTCTTCATTCAGTCATTTCAATTTGTCAAGTTCATCAAAAAGGCGGCGGGTACTCGTCGTTCCCGCGCAGCGCCATCTGGCGGCCCGAATTGCCTCCCTGTTTTGTAAGTAATTCTAAAATAGCACGCAAAGTAAAAAGTAAGCGAAAAAATTAAATAAATATGAAATGTAGCATCTTACGCGACTTATTCCCAAAAAATATATATAAAAGAAAATAAAGAAAAGCTGGAGAATAAACCAGAGACAGAATGATAAGAAAACCCAGTGGGAAAGGGACGGTGAAAACAGAAAGAAAGGAAAACTTTTTAATAACATTTTTCGGCCTCATTTGTTGTGAAAACAATTTTGCCAGGTCTGAGACTCCTCTCTCTCCCTCTATCTCTTTCCCCCACCATCTAGCCGTCCTGCTCTGCTCGAGGAGTGCCTGAAAACGGATATTACATTTTTTCGCGTCTACCTCTCGCGACGTCAACCAATTTTGGTTTTTTTTTTCTGGTAAAAGTCAGCCCCAAAAACTGGACACTGAGTACCTAGAAAAATAAGCTGCCAAGGCATCGCAGCAGAAGATTAGCAGAGAAGACTCGTTAGAAACGATTTTCAAAACTTTAAAACTACAATTGTTTTAATATTTAATAGGAATTTTGTATCACTTATGTAAGCTTTGAATATTATTTGCTAAAATATCCCTTCAATTTATAAGAAGTCATGTGCAGATCAAGAAAAAAGAAGAACACAAATTATACAATATATTAGAAGCTTTTTTTAAATAAATATTTTTACTTCGAGTTTAAATGTATTTATTACTCAATTTTATATTTATATTGCACAAATTTTACTTTTAGTGAAATATTTAAATCTAAGTATTTATTTGTTTAACTTACTGCAATTATTTTACAATTACATCATATTCTAACATGTTTTTAGGGAAAATAGTATAAAATATTTCGTGACAGAAAGAAAATGTTTTATAATTTCGAAGGACTCTAAGAAAATTCTTTTTTACGGGCTTAACTGTAGTGAGGCGCTGAGTGCAAGGTGGACATTACTTCTTTACATTTTTGCCGGCTTTTATTGAATGTCAGCTTTTTATTTGGCCCTCCTCCTTTGGATTTTGCCTTTATCATTTGCTTGCATTTTTTGCCTAATTTTTCATGATTATTTATACAAATTATTATGAGAGCAGCGGTGGATAAAATGTTTTTCATATTGTGGGCATCATTTTGTCTTGTTTTCCATTTTTTTTTGCCTGGACGCCAATTAGTGGATCCCTGTTATTTATGCTTAGCCCCAGGCCAACGCGATGGCATGAAACCCCACAAATGGAAAACAGAAAATTGTTTATGAAAATGAAAATATGCGGGGCAGCGGAAGTGGTGTGGGGGCGGAAATGTGGGGGGGGGGGGTTTGATTTGACCATACCGCAAACGTCTTGGGTTACCGCCATCTCAAAAGGGAAGCCCCACCTGGGCGAAAACTGACAGCTCAGTGCGTTTGGCAATCGCTTCAACAATACATAAATAATGCTAAAATCTCCCTAACTATAGTTTTAAAAATAAATTTGATTTATCAAGTGCTTAAAGTATGAAAACAAAATAAATAATCTGAAAAAATATTCCTATAAAGCGCCTCTAAGCAAAATTGTGTTTATACATTATTATATCTATATTTTTAGGAATTACTTTGAAAACCAGAAATCAGCATCACCGTATTTATTTTTGGTAAATTTTTACATGGACATTTATGTTCTTAACTTACTTAAAACCATGTTCAACCATTTTGTTATTCATGTCTGTTGCTTTAAAGGATACTTCCCCTAGAAAAGCCTTGAATTTATTATTTCAAATACAATAGTTAATCAGCTATTCATTCACAAGCACTCGTATGGAAAATCCCCTTTGAAAGTATATAAATCGAGTGGATGGACTCAATTCGCCCAAAACTTTTGGCAAGTAAATATTCATGGCCGAACTACTCATTCCACTCATTTATAGAGAAAAAAAATTCCATTTATATGGCCAAGTATCCTTAAAGTTTTATATTTAATAAAAACAAAGCTGACTGGTCTTAAAGTCTCCAAACGAAAGCCAAAGATGCCGGCGATTTACACTCGCAATTGTCTTATGAAGTGGCAACATGGTGGATCCTTGCCACTCCCACCGCGCTACGCCCTACATCCCGTAACCCAGCCCCCCGCACCCCGCCCCGCCCACTTTCAAGGCCGTCAGCCAACCGGCCTAATTTCCACATTTTAAATAGGCCTTGCCATCACCATCGACTCTTTCGGGAAACTTGGAAAACTCGGTACTTGGGCATTTTTATTAAACAGATGGGCGCCTTTGGAAAACTGAGTGGGGGGGGGGGGGGTTAAGGCCCAAAAACAGGGGTGGCGAGGGCAGGGATTAGCCCAGCCCAGCCAAGATTTATGCACAGACGCCATCATTTTTATGGACGAACGCCGTGAAATTGAAAAGTTTTTAGCTTGCAACCTTTACAAAATACACTAGAAAAATTATTTTATTTTATTTTATAGTATATTTATTACATAGCTTTTAAATATGCAATGTTTTATTTCATTTTAATATGGATTTTTAATTTTTGAAAAAAAAAAGGTTTAAAAAAAGCGTAACTTGGTCAAAAATAAATGTTTCTTAAGTGATCAAAACAGTGGGTTAGGCAGCTATGTACATATATGATATGGTCGTTCGATTTTTTTTTTAAGTTTTATTCGAAGCTCTGAAATATTGAAAATAAAAATATTTGGAAGAGTAAAAGTTATCATGTCAAAATACACCAAAGCTATCATTTCTTACACCTTTTAAACATTATTTTTGATCATTCCTATGGGAGCTATAGAATATCGATGTCCGAACCGTCTCGTTCCCCTTACAAAAAATTCAGAAATTGGTTGAAGAATTAGAAATATACCTTTGTTTAAAAATAGAACTCATTATCAAAAAATAATGATAATCAGGTGATTATAATATTGTGCGCAGTACTTTTTTAATACATTTTAATACTGTAGTACAACATCATATAATTTTTAAGAATTACCGTGCCATTGGTTTTTTCCATTTATTGACTTCATGCTATTTTTAAACTTATATATATTATTTATTTCATATCATTTTTATTTCTATTTAATTTTGATTTATTTCGGATTCTGTTTTTATAGGGTGACAGTGGAGGGGCTTCGCAGAGCTGCATCAACCAGGGCTTTGGGCAGGCCAAGAACTACGGCACTCTGCGACCGCCCAGTCCGCCGGAGGACTCCGGATCGGGAAGTGGCCAGCTGGCGGAGAACCTCACCTACGCCTGGCACAACCTGGACATTTTTGGGGCGGTCAATCAGCCGGGATCCGGATGGCGGCAGCTGGTCAACCGGACACGCGGGCTCTTCTGCAACGAGCGACACATCCCGGCGCCCAGGAAACATCTCCTCAAGAACGGTGAGCTAATTGCCATAAGCAAAATTATTATTTCTTAGAACTGGAAAAATATGTAAAACCAGTTAAACAATGCGCTTAAGTGTATGTAATAATTCAACTAATCAAAATCGTAAATACATTTATTTAAATGTATTAAAAAACTTTTTTATCGGAATCGATAAATTAATTTATTAAATATATTTTAATCCATTGTTTTACTGTTTTTAAATCGGAATTATTTTTTATTTAATGAATAATACTCTAATGAATTAATATTATATTAAACCATAATTTAAGATGCTGAATACAACATTTAAAAGGTTTCTTGTGATTTAATACTGAAATTATAATAATAGCTTCTGATATACTATATTCCATTTTGTTCTTAAGCTAGTTTTAAAATGGTTTTGGTCATTTTTTCATAACGACTTACAACTTAAATAACAATATGAAATACAGAAAAATATTAATTTATTGTTTAGGGAATATTATTTAGTAAATTAAGAGGTATTTCTAATTTTTCTGTGCCAAAAATGATTTGCAGTTTGCGGCGTGGCCTATCCGGGTGAGTTGCTGGCCGTGATGGGCAGTTCCGGGGCCGGGAAGACGACCCTGCTGAATGCCCTGGCCTTCCGATCGCCGCAGGGCATCCAGGTGTCGCCGTCCGGGGTGCGACTCCTCAACGGCCAGCCGGTGGACGCCAAGGAGATGCAGGCCAGATGCGCCTACGTCCAGCAGGACGACCTCTTCATCGGCTCGCTGACGGCCAGGGAGCACCTGATCTTCCAGGCCATGGTGCGGATGCCACGGCACTTGACCTATCGACAGCGGGTGGCCCGAGTGGACCAGGTCATCCAGGAGCTGTCGCTCAGCAAGTGCCAGCACACGATTATCGGAGTGCCGGGCAGGGTGAAAGGTCTTTCGGGCGGAGAGAGGAAGCGACTGGCCTTCGCCTCGGAGGCCCTGACCGATCCACCGCTCCTCATCTGCGATGAGCCCACCTCCGGACTGGACTCCTTCACCGCCCACAGCGTCGTCCAGGTGCTGAAGAAGCTGTCGCAGAAGGGCAAGACCGTCATCCTGACCATCCACCAGCCATCCTCCGAACTCTTCGAGCTCTTCGACAAGATCCTGCTGATGGCCGAGGGCAGGGTCGCCTTTCTGGGCACTCCCAGCGAAGCCGTCGACTTTTTCTCATAGTGAGTACGGTCTATTTAAGGGTCCATTACTCAAAAAAACTATTCTATAAAAATATTTATTCTAATATTGTTCTCTAAAACTGATAGTAAAATCCCATAATTTTTAACTTGTTAAAATAACTGGCTTAATAATAAAACATTTGACTATGTTCCCAATTCTTTAATTATGGCTTTTTTGATTCTTATGAAAATTATTTAACTTTAACTGACTAAATTTATTGTTAAAGACCATTTTAAATTAATTGCCTTGTTGTACTTACATTTCTTGACAACTTAGGATTGCTTATAACTAATTAAAAAATACAAAAATATATTTTTTATTCTTTTCGATGGCCTAATGCTGTTTCTAAATGGATTGTTAAATGCTAAAAAAATAGTTTTCGAAATATTTCTTGGCAACATAAAATTGTTTTTTAATTTGAAGTAACACAATTGATGTTCACATAACTAAGAATGCCTCCTTAATAATGTATATTAATTTATTAAACGGCTTCTTAAATGCTGAAATATATATTTTTTAAATAATTTGCAGCGTGGGAGCCCAGTGTCCCACAAACTACAATCCGGCTGACTTTTACGTGCAGGTCCTGGCCGTAGTGCCTGGTCGGGAGATCGAGTCCCGGGATCGTATTGCGAAGATCTGCGACAATTTTGCCATTAGCAAAATAGCCCGGGATATGGAACAGTTGTTGGCCACCAAAAACTTGGAGAAGCCACTGGAACAGCCAGAGAATGGCTACACCTACAAGGCCACCTGGTTCATGCAATTCCGGGCTGTCCTGTGGCGATCCTGGCTGTCGGTGCTCAAGGAACCACTCCTGGTCAAAGTTCGACTCATCCAGACAACGGTGAGTGGTTCCAGGGGAAACAAATGAAATATCAAAATACCCTAGCAAACTAATCCTTTTAAAGTAGCTACACTTGCCAGACCTTTTCTCTTATACATACTTAAGTAGGTACACAAAATTTAAGAACAAATCTCAAAAATACACTTATTTTTATTTATTTCACATTTATTTTATTTGTAAGTATTATTTTCAAGTCTAAGCAATTTAATACTTCGTTTTGTTTACCGTTTTTCAACAAGTAGATGACTTGAAATTTGTAATGGCTTTAATAAAATACATTTTGCTAAACACACAAAACTAGTTTAAATACAAGAATTAATAAGATACAAGTAATACTTTGATTTCCAGATGGTTGCCATCTTGATTGGCCTCATCTTTTTGGGCCAACAATTAACGCAAGTGGGCGTGATGAATATCAACGGAGCCATCTTCCTCTTCCTGACCAACATGACCTTCCAAAATGTCTTTGCCACGATTAATGTGAGTTTTGGTATATCTGTATTGAGTATCATATTATTATAAACTTATTATATAATACTTAGCTTACCTTATGGCGTATTAAACAATTTTATTTTCATTAGTTAACACCTGAATAGGGTACATACCTCAAGAACCATAAGTGTCATGTAGGGCAGCTTACAATTATATCGCGTAAGAACTCCACATGCACAGACATAATATCGTTGGAACTTGTAGATCATCTTCGGAATCTGACGGTCAACTGATTTATCGACTGACATAGATCAAAGGTCATGAATTTTTAGCTAGAACTAATTGGGAATTATAAGAATACCTAATTACCACGATCGATGACGTGGCCAATTGTGAAATTCTTTAATTTTCTTTTAACAAATATTTATCATGAATTTTAAACTATTATTATATTAATTATTTAAACTAAATACTTAAACTATTAGTATATTAATTATTTAAACTAAATACTTAATACGCCCAAGGTAAGCTAAGCTAACCTCTTTTTCCGGACTCTCGTAATATTCGACTTATATTTATTGATCTTACCTCGATTTTGGCTTAGGTGTTCACCTCAGAGCTGCCAGTTTTTATGAGGGAGGCCCGGAGTCGACTCTATCGATGTGACACCTACTTTCTGGGCAAGACCATTGCCGAACTGCCGCTATTTCTCACCGTGCCTTTGGTCTTTACGGCGATTGCCTATCCGATGATTGGCCTGCGGGCCGGAGTGCTGCACTTCCTCAACTGCCTGGCACTGGTCACCCTGGTGGCCAATGTATCCACTTCCTTTGGATACCTGATATCCTGCGCCAGCTCATCGACGTCGATGGCCCTGTCCGTGGGTCCGCCGGTCATAATACCCTTCCTGCTGTTCGGCGGCTTCTTTTTGAACTCGGGATCGGTGCCGGTATACCTCAAATGGCTGTCGTATCTCTCATGGTTCCGGTACGCCAACGAGGGCCTCCTTATCAACCAGTGGGCGGACGTGGAGCCCGGCGAGATCACGTGCACCTCGTCGAACACCACGTGCCCCAGTTCCGGCAAGGTCATCCTGGAGACACTCAACTTCTCCGCCGCCGATCTGCCGCTGGATTACGTCGGTCTGGCCATCCTCATCGTGAGCTTCCGGGTATTCGCCTATCTGGCTCTACGACTTCGGGCCAGGCGCAAGGAGTAGTCCCCATAGCTCCCTAGTTAATTCATCTTTTTTTTTAAAACCATTATTACTATCGTGTTTATTGTTTATTGCCGCCCACAAAAGCCATTGTAATTCAGTTTGTGTCAATAAAAACAAGATATGACTTATAAGACCGGGTTTTTTCATCTTTGTGGGGTTCTTGAATTTTAAATATTTTTTATTTCATTAAAAAGTTCTAATAAACGGGGTTAGTACTAGAAAATTTCAATTTTGTGTTGATTTTAGTAAATTTTTTCAAGTTTTATGGCTTAAAATCTCCATTACAAATTTTACTTTTAACGTTGGTCAAAGTTATGACCCAATATTTAATGGTTTCCGAAGAGCAAATCAGATCAGACATAACTTACAAATTCGGATAGACATTTTATGGTAAGAGACAAAACCATCAAAAGTTCGGGGGTTAATCCTCTTAAAATCCGAATTAGAATTATAAATTTAAGGGTTTACTAATTTGGTTTCTTGCTTTTCGAGTGTAACCCTAAAAATTGAATTTTTAAACCGAAGGATTTACTTCGACTCCCCTCACTTCCAAATCCAGTATACTTACTTCAAAAACAAAGCAGATTTCACACCAAACACTTGGAAAAATACAAACTTTTCAAATTGCGCGCGCTTCGTGGTCACCCACACGCACGAAGTTCACCTTGGCTCCGCTAACCCACCACCCACCGCTCACCTTCACCACACCACGTTTCGTACGAGCTCTCTCTAGCTCTCGCTCTCCTCTCCCACCGACTTTCGTTTGTTCGCCGACCTTGGAGCGGCGCTCTTTCGTTCCGTACGATTCAGTTCGCGTGATTAGTCCCAAGTGGTTCATTTGATCGCAAGATGAATTGGTTTATTTAAATTGTTTATGTTTTATTGAGGTATTCATTTTTTGGTATTTATTTTAAATCAGGTGAGTGCAACAAATGGACTATTTATAAGCATTGATTTTAATATTTTTTTGAAACTCATATATGAAGTTTAAGATTCCTAATATTTGCCCCTTGAATTGAATTTATAATTCTGGTTTCTTTCCGGATAAAAAAGAGAAACATGTAAATATAAAATATGTTGATCTATAGATTATGTTATTGTTTTTTTTTGTTTACATATATTTCTTGGTATAATTTTTAACTAAAATGCATTAGTAATTTAAATTAATTTTTTTAAACTTTTTTGGACTTTATTTTAACAATAAAAAATGGCAAGATTTTAATTTGTTTTTTAATCAATTTGATCATCAACACCCAATTATTGTTGAATATGCCTGTGACTTCTGCGGAACTAGTTCGTGGCCTCTCTCGCTTGCCGCTCTCCCACACGTTGGCTCTCTGCCGCCTGTGTCTGGGTTTTTTTTTGTTGTTTTGCGCTTGTATTTTGTGTACTTTAGATTTTGCCGAAGTATTTAAAACAAAAGTGCAGCGGAAATAGTTAATAACAAAATATTAGTCGACGGTAGCGGTGCGGTTTTCAGCGTCCTCTGCGCGGGTACGAGTTTATTTTTAAAAATTCCAAGCGAAAACCCAAGAGAGCGCGGCCCAAGTGTTGTTTTTCTTATTGTATTTGGCATTTTGTTTGTTAATTTCCCAATTGCAAAAGCAAATTGCCGTTGAATTTTTGTTTTGCCTACTTGCTTTTCCAACGTGGCAGCGTGTGTGTGTGTGTGTGTGTGTGCCAGTCAGCTGGTGCATGTGTGAGTGCGTGCGTGTTTGTTTGTTGGAAAATCGCAGAATAATATTTAATTGATTTTTCACCGGTTTTTTCCCGAACCTAACCTCAAATCTGAACTTCTTCCTCTTCCTCGCCAGCTGTTGCATACAACAATAACAATAACAACAACAAGAAGAATTGGCAAAACAAAAACACACGCAGAGAAAAAGCAGAGTGAAAACAAGACAAATCGGCAAGAAAAGCCGCAAAATCAAACAATAATCATGAATATTGATTCATTGAAAAACGAGTGGGAGGAACTCAATAATGAGTATGCCGAACTGGAGGTAAATATATCTGAATATCATAGTGGTAATACCCAAAAAAAAAAATCTGTAGAAATGTTCATTATCAAAACAAAATATCCGAACACAAGAAAGTGACACACGCACACACACACACCCACGCGCCTGTCTGTGTCGCTTTCACCTTGGAAATAAAAAACAGCTGCTTTTTTCTTATAAATACCCTCGCCAATGTGCGTATTGGAACTTAACTCAAGCAGTTTAATATTTTAAATAATATTTATAATTTATATTAATATTTAGTCATAAATGTGTATCATGACTTAAAACATTTGATATTATTTTACATCATCCAAATTTCCCTAAATTTAGCGTTACAAATCGTAGAATTATAACTCATTGCATAGAACAATCCAGAATTTCCCTCATATTTAAAAACATAGTATAAATATGTTTACCAAAGTCACTAAATTTGTATGGGTGTTTTATCTTTCTAAATTGTTCTGATATCAGTAATAGAAACGATCACATTGATCGCCTGATTTCAAAGACTATTACTCTAAAATTTGGTATATGGGGCTGTTTATAACGGTCATGAAAAGTTATTACATGTTTGTTCATTTCCAAAACTTTATATCAATGAACATGTGTTATGATAAGTTTGTAATGATATTGGAAAATTTAATGACTACGTTATCTTAAAAACTTCATGGAAGTTTCGAGCTATGTGAGGGTATTTCAAACTTCGGTGCTCCGAAGCTCCTACCCCTATTTCATATTTGTTGTTCCGAGTTATGAGTGGTTTTACTTATGTATACTTTTTCTACCCCCTTTTTATTCCCACCGATCGCAGAGTTGCAACAGGCGGTACATTGAGCTGCTGGAACAGCTGCACAGCCACCAACAAATCTGCTTCAATGAGATCAAGCATCAGCGGTACCGCATGAACCAGATATCGGCGTCTCTGCGACAGTGAGTACTGCAGGTCATCAACCCTGAATATTTTCTAGACCCCCTTTTGAGGGGGTATTATAGTATAAGCCTTAAGACATCAGCTATGTTTTATTAACTTTTTAAAACTATTTTAAGTTATTTTATTTTATAGCAAAAAGTCATTAATCTTTATGATTAACATAATATCAGGTTTTTTGGAATCCTAAAACAATTATAGTAATATACATATAAAGATAGTCTATGAATACTATACTTAATAATTGTTGTATACATTCATCAAATAAGTTATGGTCTAAAGTTATTGTTATGTTTTGCAAAGAAAGCCTAAGTTATTTTTAATGGATATATTAAAACTTTTTTATTAGAAACATTCCTAGGTATCTTCACTAAGGTGGAGTCTATAAAATACCCATTAATAAGACTAGGATGGGGATGGTAATGCAATCCCCAAAATAATATATCTGACATGTGTTTAGATGGTATACGACTAATATGTTCATATCATGTCATGTTTATTATCATGTCATAAGTCATATAGTTTTGTAATTTGGCATCATATCTCTTCCTTAAACCGTTTGTGATCTTTGACCAGTGTCTTTCCCATGGAATCGCTCGGCACCTTTAAAATCCGGCGCTTACCCACCCCTTTTCAGGGTATGTTTGCCCGATTGGAATTTGACTTCAATCAATTAGAGCCGTCTAATCAGGCGAACACACGCATTTCAGCACTTGAGCACTTGCGTTGATAAGTGGCTAGAACAGGGAACACAGGTCTTGCGGCAATTAGTCAGGCGGTAATCAGTTCTTATCGGGGAACTGGCAACAGTTGGTTGGATCGCTCAGAAACAGTGTTTTTACAACTGTTTTCTTTTTCTTTTTTTTTTTTGTTTTTCTTGGCCGTGATAAAACTTCTGATAAACCAGAGCCCCTAGACTTTGCTCTCCGTCCACCAACGACTACGACTATACGGTTTTCGTTTTATGGCTGCCTCATAAAAATAACTGTTTGCCCGATACGCTCAAGTAATAATGGGTACGAGTAGATTTCCAAAAACCAAAAAGGGGGGGCAGGGGGAGCTATTTTGCCGGACAGCGAATTAAGCCAAAAACTGCCCAGCTGACCAGCTGCCCTTGACCCTCCGACGTAATCGCACAGACACAGAAACTGACACACTCACCTGCGCCACACGCAATCCCAGCAAATACAATAACACAATTGTGCGGGCACAGTGGGGCAAATCGGATTTCTCACATGGGAGAAAGTCAGTTGACTCGAGGAAATCAAGTGAGGCTTATTAAAATAATGGTCGATTTTTTCTGGCCTAAATCCAATCACGGTAGTTCTATATAGAATTTTATTAAAGCTGAGATTATTAAACTTTATTGAGTTGATATATTTTCAATGTCGTAATATTAAAACGGTAAAATATTAAATGGAAATAAAATTTTTTTTTTGTTTATTAAAGCTGATATTATTAAGGTTTACTGAGTTGATATATTATTAATGTCATAATAATAAAATGGTAAATTATTAAATGGTTAATAATATTAAAAATATGATTGATTGTTCCTGGCCAAAAAGCAAGCATAATAATAATAATAAGAATATAGAATTTTAAAGTGAGAAATAAAAATTGTTGCCTTTTATTAAAGCTGAGATTATTAAGGTTTACTGAGTTCACATATTTCAATATCATATTATTTAAATGGTAAATTTATTTACACCAAGCAGTCATCACTCATAAATACTTAAACTGCCGTCTGAATACATTCATTTAATTGTCAACTCACTGCTCAAACTTGATGATTCACTGATTGTTAATTTTCAACAAGAACTTAGGGATGTGCAAATATTGGAATAATGTATTATATTTGATAAATATTATATTTATATTTTGCAATTTCTCATAATTAAAGAAATATCTAAAGTATATTTTTCCTCCGAAATTACATTTTTGCTGACCAAGAGCTAAATACCCCTAATTACTTTTGCCTCGCATGCAAATCGCCGCCTCAACTTTGACCCACTGTGCGGCCAAGGCCTTTTGCTTTTGCCTTTATATTTGTTTATTTGGTTCGAGCGCGGTTTCGCAGTGAATAGAGTAGAAATCGCTCGCATTGGCTCGTTTTAAAACGCTCTCGAATGTGGGGTGTGCAAATACACAGTCTACGCGATGGTGAAACATCAGATTCTCGACACTTATTGTTTGATTTTTATATAATGGGCTTATCGCGCGCGCTTTTATTTCCCCATGATTTATATTTTTTATATTATTTTTATTTTATTGTCGCGTGTTCAGAGTCGCGTTGCAAGCGTTCGGCGAACCCAGCCACCTCTTGAACGCATTTAGTTGGTCACATAAATTATGCAATCCGCTAAAATCGACTGATTACCATTTTGACCCAACAGGCCAGGCACTAGGAAAAAAATGTAACCTAAGCTTAAGCGCTCCAATTAAAAATCGTAGTTGGGTGACCTGTTTTGGGATAAAAAAAACACTTTTTTTAAACAAAAAATATTTAAAATTGATTATGATTAGACAATTCACCTTACAGATATATTTTTAATTGGTGTCAAGAATTTCCTTTTTAAATATTACATTTCCCAGCTTCTCCACATTTTTTTCCCAGTGTGTTTAAAGAAAACCTGTTACATTCGTTATGTTTTTTTCCTCTACTTAATTCTCTTTTCCGTAATTTTTTTCCAAGCCAAATGAATTTTAATTGAGACATGCAAACTGGGTGTCGGAGTTAAGGAATTTGATTCTGTTTTTTGTGTTTGTCGCAAAAAAGGTTCGAGTGCAAACAATGGCAAACAAGACAATTGCATTTAGCGTCATCACTTGACAAGCTCCACCGAAAACTCAATTATTGTTTACACACTAATGATCAAATAGAGTTGGGTAAGCCCGTTTTGTAACGATTTTGTTGGCTAGGTATCTCAGTTAATTGTAATTATAGAGTTGGGTGTGTGTACATAAGCTTCTAATTTGTTTGCATTTTTAAGTGTTTTTTGTTTTAGAGGTTCTGTGAATTTGAGAGAGGCTTCTTTGAATACTTTGTAGACTTTTTTATGGTTAAGTTGTGACTTTTGGCTGTGCTTTATGCCTAATTCAGACCTTTTTTGAGGTGGCTGAGCATTATCAAAAAACCTGTAAAAAATTGTACAATTTTTATTTAGACCTTATACTTATTGCCTTTCTAGATAATTATAATTCTGTTGCGACTTTTAATAATTGCAGAGGTAGGAAAATTTCCTGTTATCTTTTCCGAAATTATCTCGGAAAGTTTCCATGAAAACCATTAAACAATTTAGTTCCTCAACAATTTAAAGAATCTTAACTCTGGAGAACCGATATCATGTGGATAGTTTAGTTAACGATTTCTAGGGAAATATATTTTTTGTAATATGTACTCTTCCTATTACGAAATAATTTCCGAGAAATCGTAAAAAAAAGGTTTGTGCTTCCATAGTTTTTGGACTCTGCCATGGAAATTTCCCATTATCTTGTACAAAATAATCTGGCAGTCAACATCCCAGACGAGATTGGTGGAAGAAGGGTTAGTAGCGTTCCCATAAGCAAATGGAGCGGAAACTAATTTAATCGAACCACTTTGTATGGCCACCTCCATTATACCACTATACCGTATCGCCACCGTTCGGGATTCGTTATCTATCCATCGGCTTCAACGGGGTATTAGGAGTGTTTAAAAATAAAACATGAACTATAGAAGCGGCCTGATAAATGACCAGCCAGCCGGGCCAGTGCCATAATAAATCTACCTTTGAGGCGCCATATAGATGTGCATATACTGAAAGCGGAACCCACGTTTATGGTAACTGTTAATTGACCGCATAAACCCGCCCACTTTGTCCATCAATTATGTGCATCTAAATTGAACTTTGACGTTAGAAATTGCTCTACTATTCCATCCCCATTCACCTCATCTTTTTTTTTGTTGGCCGCGCAATAAACAAATAATTATAGGCGAATAAATTACAAAAATATAGCTAAAAATCATGCGTGTATCAATCAATAAAACAATAAACATAAATTCGAACAAAGTCCGAAATATTATTTTATGTTAATTTATGGGAATCTAAAAAAAAAATAGTGTCAACTGATACGATAGTTTAAGTGCGTTATACGCACATTATCTAATCGACTTCTGTCTCGAAATCAATCCATCCAAATCACGAGTAAAAGATTGTTTAAGGTTTTAAATTTATAGATAAATCGTAAATTTAGCATGTACTTTTACCTTGGAAAAAATAGTAGGTGCAAAATATATACATTTAGAGAAATAATCTAATCTATTAAAAATGTCTTGGATTGTTTTATATTTAATCACAAGTTGCAGTTTAATATGCTTCTGTAAACTTTCAGTTGGACTGTGAAATGAAGACTATACTTTATCTTATTCAAATTCAAAGATTTTTCTATCTTATGCTTTCTATCTTATCACATATTTTATTTACAACATTTTGTACATTTACCTTGTATAGACTTAAGAGAATTAAAATTTTTAGATATTTAGTGATACATTATAGGCGAATAATATTCTGGTATATAAATAATAGATGTTTTTTACGAACCGTAAAGATACCGTAAACCGTAAAAAAGATATTTGTAGTAAATTTGGGACTTAAATAGTAGTCTCGGCAAACAGATAAATGTTAAGAACTGACCATCAAATTAATACGATGTTAGATATAGCGAATATGGGTTATAAAAAAAATGTATTTCTGTATATTAAAAGCTAAAATATTAACCCCTATCTATGGCATTTTTAGGTTCAAAGGCCACTCCGTTCCGGCGGAGGACAAGGAAAAGGTCGATGACCTGCAAAAGATGACCTTGAAGCGCAAGGCGCAACTGCACGAAATTGAGCAATCCTTACCAGCGAAATCCGGCCGTTACTTGCAGGTGAGTCCCCAGTTCCGAAGTCGACAGACCCTCATATAAATGTCCGCCCACGCCATAAAAAACGAGAACTTTTCCTTGAAGTGGAAACGGAAAACAAGTAAAGTAAAAAGTTCTTTCCTGCGCGACAATCTGCGCGTCTTGAGACTTGGTCTTGGTCCTGGTATTTCACTTGGACTTCACTCCACTCGAGTTGACTCAACTCGACGCGACTTGACTTGAAGTTGACCCACTGAAACTCAATTGCGACCTCTGCCCTCCGCTTGCCTTTGCAGATAATCCTGGGCGATGTGAATGTCTCGATTCTGAACAGAAACGACAAAGTTCGCTATAAAGATGACTATGAAAAGTTTAAATTAATACTCAACGTAATTGGACTGATAATGGCCTTCTTCAATTTGATATTCAACTACAGGTAAGTGGCTACCCCCAAGCAATCCGTAGAGATTTCTTTAAGATTTCTCTTTAATTTCGTTTCCCCCAGGGCCCTGGAGCTGGCCTTCATATTCCTGCTGGTCTGGTACTACTGCACGCTGACCATCCGCGAGTCCATCCTGAAGGTGAACGGATCGAGGATCAAGGGCTGGTGGCGGGCCCACCACTTCATCTCCACGGTGGCCGCCGGTGTTCTTTTGGTTTGGCCCCAGGGCGAGCACTGGCAGATCTTCCGGATGCAGTTCATGTACTTCAACGTCTACATCAGTGAGTCTATTTCAAAACCTAAGTAGAACACTTGTAAAGTTTCTCGTCCGGGATTGTTTTGAATTGTCTTTAATATAATGGAGTATTTGTAGTGCCTCTCAAGTTAAGGCTGGCCTTTTTATTCCATTCTTAAGAGGAAAGAGAAGCCAGCTTTTAAAGTAAACTAGGGTTTTGTGATTATTTTTGGAATTTCGGCATGGGTAGCCTAATTTAATTTATTTATACATATGTATAGAAAAAAATAATAATCAAATTTCAGAGATTCCTGGAACCTCTGCTTTCTGATTATATACATAAAACTCCTTTTGTTTTGAGTTCACAACGAGTAATCGGTGGAAAACCCGCCCTTTTCTTTGCAGGCATCGTGCAGTATCTGCAGTTCGGCTACCAGAAGGGCCTGCTCTACCGACTGAAGGCCCTCGGGGAGCGGCACAACATGGACATCACCATCGAGGGCTTCCACTCGTGGATGTGGCGCGGCCTGAGCTTCCTGCTGCCCTTCCTGTTCATCGGCTATGGCTTCCAGGCGTACAACGCCTGGACGCTCTATAAGCTGGCCTACAGCCCGGCGGACGCACCGTGGCACGTGGCCGTGATGTGCGGACTGTTCCTGCTGCTGTTCGTGGGCAACATGGCCACCACGCTGTGGGTGGTGCCCGAGAAGATCCGGGAGCGGGCCAAGGAGCGGTACCGCCTCCAGAGCATGGGCAAATCGATGAAGCTGCGCAAGGAGATGAAGGTGAGCGGCCGCGGCGGCGGCGACTGGAGCTTTGTGAGCCTGTGTCCCCTTCCCAGCCAGTTGAGAGAGCTCTTTTAGCCGGAAATCTCATTGCAAAAAACATGCAAGCAATATTGTGGAAAATCCAAACGAAGACCCAAGCAAGTTAACAAAAGTACATTGAAACTGAAACACATAGTTCATATTGCAAAATTCAAATTGTTTATATTTAGTTTGTATATTTTTTAGGCCTTTTAAGGAATACAAAGCCATCAAATGTATTGTTTAATTGCATTAGCGAGGCTTAAATATGGGTTTGGCATTTACTATATACCACATATTTAACGTATCAAGGTAGCTTAAAAATTACTTTTGCTTTGTTGCCAAATGAATGGCAATTTATGTGCCACAAACAAATGTGTTCGCTTCAAGTATTTTGTTAGAATTGCAACGGCCACAAAACAATAAAGTAATAGAATGTATTAAAGAGTGAATTGTGCAATTGAGAGAAGGAGACGCAGGCATATTAACCCCTTGCAGCCGAAGTGCAACCCATACTTATGTTTTTCTGGTCTTCGTTCTTTTTTCTTAATATTTCCTTACAGAACAGTGCCAGTGATTTGGATATATCCAGTGGATCGAAACTTTCGCCGACTGGGGTTACGACTACTTCCATTGCGACTGCGACGCAAACACCCGCCGATAAGAAGGAAATTTAAACAAATCAATGGTTCTGTTTAGCCTGGCATTTCAATTATACATATATATTTACTGTTTTTACCATTTTTTTTTCCTATTTATTAACTTATCCCCTTTGGTTTTGTTCCTCTATCCCCCTTCCACTGAACTATGCTCTTTTCCATTTCATACACGCAATGTAAAACTGATGTACATTTGAAGCAACAAAAAACACTACATAAGCTGAAAAACAACAATATATAGTCATAATACACATTTTTTTTTTCGCCTAATTGTAAGTATGAACAAGGAAGAACGCTATAGTCGAGTACCTCGACTATCAGATACCCGTTACTCAGCTAAAGAGACCAAAGGGAAATGGAGATATGCAAGCAGCAAAGCGAGATTTAAATGCGCCACCTACCGGCGGAAGACAGATTTAAGCATTGTGGGCGTTAGGGTAGGCGTGGCAAATTTTTTTTTGGATCAATCGATAGGCATTGACGAGACCAATACATTTCACTTAAAATTTTTAATCTAGCATCAAAACTGTAGAAGCCACAGTTTTGGGCGGTTTGTGGGCGTTAGAGTGGGCGTGGCACTCTACTGAAACAAACTTGCGCTGCGTAAGAAGCTCAGGAATCTGCTCGCCAAATCTCAACAGCCTAGCTCTCATAGTTTCCAAGATCTCAGCGTTCATCCGGACAGACGGACAGACGGACAGACGGACAGACGGACAGACGGACAGACGGACAGACGGACAGACGGACATGGCTAGATCGACTCGGCTAGTGATCCTGATCAAGAATATATATACTTTATGGGGTCGGAAACGCTTCCTTCTGCCTGTTACATACTTTCCGACGAATCTAGTATACCCTTTTACTCTACGAGTAACGGGTATAAAAATGAGAAGATGAAATATTAAATGGAATTGAAGTGACCCGTTTTTGTTTATTTTTTATGCGTAGACTAAGATTGAAATGGAAGCTGAAAAAGACAAATAAACGAACAAGTGGTAAATAAATATGACTTTTGTTTTGTATTTATGAGAAGTGCGGAAGTGAAATTTAAAACAAAAAACGAGGCTCAGAGGGGAAAAAATGGTGCAAAATCATATAAAACAAATGTGAATATCAACAGCTTAGCTTTGTAATCAAAAGCTTATTGTTAATATAATACAAATTGCAAAATCCTAAATTAGAGTTTTCACAAAAATAATACAAATTTCGAGTTTTTCTTTAATGATAAATTTAAATGACATTATTTTCTAATAAAAAATAAAAAGTAAGTAATATTTTATTGAAATATATCGTTTGTGTTTTTTCAAACATTTTATATCAATTACATTTTTTTGGAAGTGATTTTAAATGCCGAAAGTAACAAAGGGATTTTGTTTTAAAAACAAAGAACTATGGAATAAAACCAAAATTTCGAATGTAGTCGGTTTGCCTGGGGTGCAAATGTTTCCAAAAAGTGGATGGCGACGTGGTGACAAGGCTTAGGTGATGTCGCCTTGTTTTACTGGCGGCCATTAATGCGGCTCCCTGATGGCCACTCCCCCTTCCGGAAAAAGGGGATCTCCCTGGCTTTTCCGAGCCCCCCCACCCTGCTCCCCTCCGCACACCCCCTCACATTTTGTGCAACAAAGGTTCGCCTCCTGCAATGCGGCAAAAAGCGGCGCGGTTTTTGCAGCTCCATTTTGCCATCGCCCGCCTCGACCGCGAAAACCACAAACCCAGTGTCTCTGTATGAGTGCGTTCATACACAGCGAGAAAATACGTGCAAGGTTTTTGTTTAGCGATGCAGTAACAATTTGGTACAGAAACCTATAATTACCTTGTCCAACAAAGAATTGAAACTATTATATAGCCATTTCTAAGGAAACCTTTTTAGTTTATTACAGTATATAATAAATATAAATATATTATAATATATAATACTATATATATAATATACTTTTAGTAGACGTCAGGTTTTATGTGAAATCATTTTCTTAAAAAACACATTTCTGCCACATTTTATTGCTCAATAATTTTTCATAAATATATAAATCGATTTAGGTCTAATGAAATTTATTTATGGTGAAGAATTTGTAACCAATCAGGGATCGCTAAAGTTCGTATTATAAATAAAAATAACATATAATAATATTTTAGTATTTAAGTATTTCTGTGACTTAAAAATAACCAATAATAATATTAAAAATAAATATTCATGAAAGGTGTTATTAAACAAATAAAATCCGAATGGGATGGGGCTTGATTAATTTGAAGAGTGAGGTATATTTTCGCGCAGTGCATGTGGCTCCGTGCAGTGGGTCCCGGATCCGGGATCCCGGGATCCTGGCCATTTTGCTTGTCTGCCTGTCTGCCGCAGCCTAATTTGGCGAGAGTTCATTAATTGCGTAAACGGCGCGCGCTTTTAATTATGTCGAACGTTGAGCGGTGGGTGGTGGGGGTGGTTGGGTGGTGCTGCTCGTATTTTGTGCATTTGTGGCACTGTTTGCATTGTTGTTACCAACCCACTGAGCCCACCACCACCCACTGTTTTTCTGCGGCAAATGGCAACAACGGAATTTACGACTTTTGGCCAACGCCGCCGCAGCGACCATCAAAAAGGAAGCGGCAAGGGTTAAGGCTGGGGGCGGGGGCGGTGATGGGTTAAGGGGGTGACCAACTATAACCCCCCCCCCCCCCCCCCCCCCCAAGCGATTATCATTTATATGCAACCACATACGCTCGCGGAAGGCGAAAAATGCCGGACGGGGGGGCCATTGTAAAAGCGGGTAATTCGATAATTTGATAAGCATACGCCATGTTGCACCGCCACCGATTGAAAATCACGCAGTACCAAATGGGGAAAAATGCAAAATAATGTCAAATGAGTGGCAGAAGAATTGATAATACCAATTCCCGAACACTAGGGAGTAGATTGATGAACCGTGGTTTCTGGTGTACCAAATAAATAATGTACAAATACCTTTATTTTATGATATTACCCTTGGCTTCTTATTATTAATAAAATACAACAATATTTATATGCTGCTCAAAAATGTTAGTACTTAGTACATAGTACTTTGTTGTATACAATACTAATTAGATACAATTTGTTTGACGACTTATTCAGTTGCACCTCTGGGACGAATTGCCAAATTTTTTGAAATGGAATATTTTGAGAAAAGCATTCTGCCGCCGATGCTGAATTTTCCGCACTCCTGTGGTCCTTTGGACGCCATGACGACCAGTCGGCCCGAATTGGCCGAAAGCAATTCGCAATGGTCCAAACCACAGGACGCGTGGGCGCTGACAGTCCGCTTTCGGCCAATAATTCTGATTTAATTTATGCGCGAAAAATCGCACTTAATCAGCATTTGATTTACGCATCGCACGGCAAAACGAGGGCATGCCAAAAATTATGTATTTTTCATTTTAAATATCAAACTTAAGGTTAAATATTAAGTCTTAATATATAAACATTGTATTTACTTTTTACTTACTATCAGGTTAGTACATTTGTTACAGCCTTTATTTACCATCAGAGGGTTAATCAGAATTTTAGAATCCTTTGAAATACAGTATGTACATTGTACATATTCTTGGTGAGCATCAAGATTACTATCCCTTATTTTGATTGTCAGTCCTATCATATTAATAAGAGAACCTAATATTCTATTACCAATAATATTAACAAATATTATTTTTAAGTTTTCTTCCCATTTTTTTTACTGAAAAAAACACTTTATTTATTTTAGCTTGAAAATACCATGATTCATCTAATGAAAGATGAATTATACAATCTATAAGTAAATTTGCAAAATACATTAAAATGTTGTTTATGTTTTTACCCGGAAAAAATTTAATCTACTTTAGCATTGAAAGACGCAGATTCTTTGAATGACAAAAACAAGAACAAATAATCAAAGTTCTGTAGACGCATATTCATCACGGAATGAAATCATACAATTTCTTGACCTCTAGAAACTGACCTATTCGTCATATAAAGATAGACATTTCTTATTACGTAGCACTTGGGCAGGTATATTACCTATAAAAACCCTGGTCTTATTCATTGCATTTTAAAGCTTCTCCTCGAGTGGTCATATCTATTCAAAATGCTGAAGTTGGTATTCCTTTTCTGGAGCTATCTCGTTCTCCTGAATTCGCAAGGATCATTTGGAGATTCCCAGGACAATAACCGATCCGTTTGTCTACTGACCGATCCCTCGAACCAGTGCGGACAGTTCTGCCTATCCAAACTCCATCCGATGATCGACTTAATTCCTGAAACCAATATAAAGTTAAGTGGCATCCAAGGCGAACAGCTGTCTACACAGATGAAACTAGTGGCGGTGCAGTCCAGGCTGGAGGCCCAGAGGATACAAATCCAGAATTTCATCAAAATGATACCCACGAAGGAGGACTTCGAGTCGGGATTCAATGGAACAGCAGGACAACTTATGGCGGTTAATTCAGAATTGAAGAATCAATTGCTGGGGCTTCAATCAAAAATGGAGGACCAACACACTGAAATTCAGGAATCTTTTAAAAAGACCAGCACACAAGAGGACCTTGAGGTGGTTCTAAACCGGACCCAAGAACAGGCTGTGCTCATAGATTTGGAATTAAAGAACCAACATCTGATTCTACAGAAAGGCCTGGAAGACCGGATGCAGATCCTGCTGAATGTGCAGCTTGGGGAGGTGCGAACAACACTGAATGATCAGAAAGAAGCCCTTTATGATTATTTTAAAAGCGAAATGGAAGGACAACTTATGACGGTAAAATCCGAGATGAAAAACCAGCAGGCGGAACTTCAGGAATCTTTTAAAAAGACCAGCACACAAGAGGACTTTGAGGTGGTTCTAAACCGGACCCAAGAACAGGCTGTGCTCATAGATTTGGAATTAAAGAACCAACATCTGATTCTACAGAAAGGCTTGGAAGACCGGATGCAGATCCTGCTGGATGTGCAGCTTGGGGAGGTGCGAACAACACTGAATGATCAGAAAAAAGCCCTTTATGATTATTTTAAAAGCGAAATGGAAGGACAACTTGTGGCGGTAAAATCCGAGATGAAAAACCAGCAGGCAGAACTTCAGGAATCCTATAAAAAGACCCAAGTAGATATCGAGGTGAGGATGAATCAAAAGGAGGAACAACTTCTGTTGCTCCAGACGACGACGGAGGACCGGCATCTGGAAATAAAAAGCGCTTTGCAAGATCTACTGGCTAAACTAGAGAACCAACAAAAGAGCCTTCAAGAAAACCTTCTCAAAACACTTTCCACTACCAAAGTACAAGTTATTCCACCCAAGTTCGAAGAAATTGGCACGGAATACTATTACATAGAAAGAACCAAAGGGCATAATTGGAGAGAAGCTTCATCCATTTGCCGTCAAATGGGTGGCTTTCTTGCGTCATTCCAAAACATACAAGAAATTGAAGCCATCATTCCGAAACTGTTCAGGCATAAAATTTACTGGGTTGGCAGCAGCGATCTAAAATATGAGGGCCTTTTCATATCTGAGGCCTCCGGAGAGCAGGAAAGATTTATAAATTGGGGTGAGGGAGAACCCAACAACAAAAACGATGAGGATTGCGTTGTTTTAACAAGCGATGGCTTAATGAATGATCATTCGTGTTCCGTTGAATTCGATTTTATTTGCAAAGCTGTGATCTAGTGATCTAAAGAAAACAAAAATAGTAGTCATTTTGGCAAATATATGATTTTAAATCATATTTTATACCTCTTTTGTGAAGTTTTAAATTAAATAAATTTGTAAAATCTGTTTATTAAATGTATGTGAACTGTTTGTATAATTTATGTTCTTCCTTTATTCACTAAAAAAAGAGATGTGCTCAAACAAAAAACACAAAATGAAATTGAAATTCTCAAATCAAATCAAACGAGCACAATAAACAATAATAAAATAGAGGCAAAGGCAATTTGTGTCTGTTTGAAATATGAATATAAACGCATGCATATGCGGTCTATTAACAATTGAACGGAATAAAAAATGAAATTAATTTTGAAATTAAATTTTGCCAACAATGGAAATGAATTTGGGCAGCAGAGGACAACAACAATGGGATGGCCGGAAAAAGTCATCAAAAGAAAATTCAATTTTCAAAAGAGCCAAAAACTTTTGCGGCACAAAAAGAGAGGGAAAAATCGAGAGAGATGAAAGAAATGGCAAATTAAATCGAGCAATCAAATGAGCATAATAAGTTAATCAAGAACTTGGCCAGGATCAATGGGGGTCAGTTTCTGGCCCTTCAATTTTTCCTTTCCTTTTTTGTATCCTTTTCTCTCGCAAAATTGAAAAGGAGACAAACAGGTTGACATACAAGCAAATAAATAAATGCACTCAACTATGTAATATGGCCAGCAACAATAGGGTGGAGGTGTGTGTGTAAGGGGGGGCTTTTTGGAATGTCCATGGTCAGACATTGTCTCCCCCAAAAAACCCCCCCCCCCTCTTTTTTTTTACTTCCTTCGAGCAGCAAATGTAGCGTGAAATCGTTAGTTTCGTTTTGGCCCGGTCCGGATTTTAAACCACGTAATCAGTCGCCTTTCCGCCCTTAGCCCCCTTTTTGGACCCCCACCATTACCCCACCGCCCATGTTTCATCCTGATTTATAGCCGACACACGATTTTCGGTTGCCAACAAAATGTTTGCAGCATTTCTTCGCCTTCGGTCTGTCGGCAACAATTGAAAATCAGATCAATGCACCAAGATACAAGAGTTCCGGAAGGATCGAGAAAAGACCACGAAAGGGGAAAGGTTTTAGCGTGGGGATAGTTTGGGTTAAGCTGGTGCTAAGATAGGGCTAATATGGGCTTAATATGCAGTTATGCTATTCGAATCTAACCCGCTAAGCACAACCCTAACTATATTTCAACCCCAATCCTATCTAAGTCCCAGCCCTATCTTACCAACCTCATGTTAACTCCACTTAAAATCTTAAGTTGCATAGAGACAAAGAAGCCTTATCAAGGGTTTAATAAGGGGCTTTGGAATCTGAATCTAACCACTGACCCAGTAACCCCTACTCCATCTTAACCCTAACCTTACCTAAACCTCAACCACCAAAAAACCAATTGGCATAAAGGCATTTTTGCCTCATTAAATAACTTTATCACAAGATCAGAGACAAATCACAAATATTGTAAAATAAAACAAGATGCCCTCGACTATTAGATACCCCTTACTTAGCTAAACGGAGTGCGAGAGGAATGGAGATACTGCCTTTTTTTTACTAACAAACCTAGTCTATAGCGCCACCTAGCCTGTAACGTCAAATAGCCCAAACAAACGGCTAATGATACTGATCAAGAATATGTAAACTTATCGGAATTTCCGACGAGTCTGGTATACCCTTTTTACTCTACCAATAACGGGTATATTTATTACATTACTTATATATTTTTTTGGTAATTTGAATAGTTTTTTCGGTTACAAACAACATTCAATTGCCTAGTATTTCGAAACTTGGTGGCATTTAACCTCTGACCGCATTTTTTTCAATTTAAATCACTGTATGGCATTGCGAAATCCAATTATAATTACGGTTTCCGCTCGTGGGTGTCAGACCACGTGACCCTTAACCCCTGGCTGCCAAACATCCCGGTCATTTTCCCATTCCACCCCCCCAACCCTACAAAACCCACAATTTCTAGCTTTGGTTTGAATTATGTGCCGCATTAGTTGGTCCTTTTTGGCGGGAAATGGTGTTTGGAGTGGGGGTATAATAAGGAGGTGGTAAGAAAAGCAAGGACGGGGGTCGCCTAAAAATTCTCCACCACGCACTGGCGAAACTTTCACACAAATTGAATTATGCAGTCGCCAGTCGCAGACACAAAGGGTCATTTTTGGGGAACGGGTTGAAAGAGTGAAAGAGATAGACAGTCATTAGGTGGGCGGTGGGTGGTGGGTGGTGGTTGGTGGTTGGTGTGCTGTGTGTGGACCTTCACCGCCCACCCAAGGCCACTCGGACTTTGTCAAATGTAACTGTAATTTATTGAAATTTGTTAGCAGACACAAAACCAGCCACAAAAGACCGCAGCTCCTCTGCGTCACTAAACCACTCCTCCTCCATATTTTTTGCAAACAAAAAGTACAAAAAAAAAGTTCGGGTCACGCTTTTTGTCACGCTTTCGCTGCCCGCGGTCAAAAGTCAGACGGTATCCACTCATCCTTTTTAGTTTTATTCAGTTTTTTTTTTTTGTTTTTTTGCGGTAGGAACCATCTAACGACAGCTCTGCGGCTCCTATTGTCAGTTGTCAGAACTCTACCGTATTACATCCCACCATATTATAGACCTTATGGGAAAAATACAATTTTTTATTCATAGAGGAATTTCTTTTCAATTGTTCTTTTTTAGGTTTTACATTTTTTGAGTCCTCGATCAAGTTCACCAATCAAATTTAATCGTCTGTTTATTAATATACAATATATTATTATTTTATTACTTTAACACTATTTTTAAAGCCAGTTAATATTAGATTTATACAATGGGAAAAATACAATTTTTTATTCATAGAGGAATTTCTTTTCAATTGTTCTTTTTTAGGTTTTACATTTTTTGAGTCCTCGATCAAGTTCACCAATCAAATTTAATCGTCTGTTTATTAATATACAATATATTATTATTTTATTACTTTAACACTATTTTTAAAGCCAGTTAATATTAGATTTATACAATGGGAAAAATACAATTTTTTATTCATAGAGGAATTTCTTTTCAATTGTTCTTTTTTAGGTTTTACATTTTTTGAGTCCTCGATCAAGTTCACCAATCAAATTTAATCGTCTGTTTATTAATATACAATATATTATTATTTTATTACTTTAACACTATTTTTAAAGCCAGTTAATACTAGATTTATAAAATGGGAAAAATACAATTTTTTATTCATATGAATATGAATTCAAATCAAAAACTATTTTAAATTTATTAGAAGCTCATTTGAATTCAAATCAAAAACTATTTTAAATTTATTAGATGCTCATTTGAATTCAAATCAAATGACTATTTAAAATAAATAAGAAGCACAATAAATGTAAGAATATTATTCAATTGATTTATATTAATTTATTATGTATAACGACTAAATATTTTTAAAATAAATTACGTGCCAAGCCATTTTTTAATCTGTTTTAAAATAACTTAAATAAGCTAATACAAATAAAGCATTGTAAATTGAAAATTAGTCTTAGTCTTTAACATACTATATTGTGATTTTAAAATTTTCATATATTTTCGAGGATAGATTTTCCTGAAATGCAGTGAAATAATTTAGCCGATAGGGTGTTTTTAGGGTCGTCAATGGAGGGCGATAAGTTGGCTCTGTACTTTTAATTGCTGACAGGCTTTGGTCATGACCAGGGACAACCCACTGGGGACCACCTTTTACAAGACCACCCCCCTCCCCGTCACACACACAATTTCGGGTTGTGCTTTCATTTTTTTTTTTTGGGTACCCGAAAAAGTTTGCCAGCTGCAACGTTTCGCGGTTGCATGCTAAAAAGTTTTAAGTGCCCCGCTCGACCAGTCACCACCCACCGCCCACTGCCCACTGCCAGCCAGCCGCTTTTCCACCCGATTTTCCAACCGATTTCCACCCGATTTTTGCCCCTCCCAATCTTCTTAACCGAACAATGCCCCCTTCGCTTTTCCCATACGCTTCAGTTTTTCTATTAAGCATCCCAGGCTCGTCTCATTTGTTGCCTATTTGTCCATGGCTCCCCTGGTTTTCCCAGCGTTTTCCCTCAGTTTTCCCCAGCCCGTTTTCCCTTGCCCATTTTCCCCCGGCCCCTTTTGCCTTTCACAGGGACATCGTAAAAATGCCAATGAGCCGACCTGAGCGGGCGGCGTTAAAAACTTTTCTCATTTATCAGGCGATGGAGGGACCAGAGCGGTTACCCCTGGACCACACCCTCCCCACATAGCACACCACCACCCACCACCAACCACCCACCACCACCCACCTCTCCAGTGGCGTCAGGTAAATTGATTGTCGCCGCCAACGAACTTCGACGGTTGTTGGTCAACTCACTTCAACTCAAGCTGAAGACACTGGAAAATGCATTTTCGAGGTCCATTTTAGTATCTATAAGTTCAAAACCTTACAAAAAATCTTAATTTAATATTAAATATGTTTAATGGAAATATTTAAAACTATTTTTTTAACATTTTAAAATTTAATATACATAACGTTAATAACTACTTAAATAAAAGTATGGAAAAGAGAAAAGATATTTAAAAAGTCTCTTTCTATTTGATGGTCATGCATTTGTGTATAGCGTAATGGGATATTTGGGACATTTTTAATGATATATTTAAAACAAGTTTAATGTAAAATATTAAAAAACAATATATAAATATTAAAAAATGGTCATACTCAAACATAAATGTAATTCTCCCTGAAATAATGGGCTTAAAACTTTGAATGGACATACATAAAATAATTATAAATTAATAATAATAATTGTGTTATAAAAAAAGCTCCTATAGTTTTTTTTCAATGTAGCCACGCCCTCCTGGGCCGCCTTAAAGTTTTCGCACGCCCAGTATTTAATTGCTGCAGTTTCCCCCAATATTTCCCGCCTTTCTCCGCACTCTTTCACACTCTTTCTGGATTTTTAAAAACGACAACAATGGCCGGCAAGTGGCAAAAGTTTTTGGGTCAGCTGGGGGCGTCAAAGGGTTAAGGGTTTCGGCCGAACTGCAGTTGAAGTTGAAGCCGGTTAATGGCCAGGCAAATGAGCAAGCTGGACAAGCGGCTAATGAGCAGCCGCCAAAGAGTTGGGCGAACAAATTTATACACAAATATGAAAAAAGTAAAAGAGTATGCCAGGCAGACACTAAAAACGGGGGTAAAAATAATGGGCAAAACGTACAGTTGCCTCAATAAAAAAAATATGTTCAAAGGGTAGGAAAAAAGTTAATGTTAAATGCGAATCGGATGGAATCAGGATGTTTTCAAAAAAAAAAGTGTTGAAATTATCACATTAAAGGCTCAGTCTGCATGTAAGTTACAGATTAAATTATTATTTTTTATGATTTAATACGGTACAAATGCATTCCAAATGCTTTTAGATGACTGGCTATTTAATGTACAATATTTCCCAGCTTTCTACCCCAAACTTAGATTTTTAAGTCCTTCCTTACGTATTTCAATTAACCCACAACGATCGCTTCTGTGGCCATTCGGTGGGGCTTTCGCCCGACGCCAATTCCTTTTAATAAATATTCGCACATTAACGAAAACTCATCGACATCAATTCCGGCAAAAGACCCTTTCGTGGCACTTTTCCACCTCCGCTTTTCCGACTTTCCACGCATTTGCGCAGCGCTAATGGCAAAAACAATAAATTTCCAGCCATCCCATCGATATCCTTTCGATCCTTGTATACATTTCGTTATTTCGGGCGTTTCCCACACACCCCCCCCCCCATTTTTACAGCATTTAAAATGCGGCAAAATGAATTGACAGCGATTTCCGTTGCTGAGCAGACGCCTTTAGTTTAATTATTTGTGCAGTTTAACCCGAGGATAAAGGATAAAGGAGCCACTGCACACATGTGTCAATTAATTATAAAAAAGTATTCACATTTATTCCAGCGCCATGGGACTGAAGCGAAGAAAAACAAACAGAAGGCGGCGGCTGGCGCAAGGATGTGCCAGGATATATACAGATTTAAATACACATACAGACACCCGACTCGCACGCGTTTTCATAATAAAGCGTTAATCATGTTGACGCGCCACTGTTCGCCACGCCCCCTCATTTGGGGGCCCGCCCCCCAATCCGATGAGGCTCAAGCCAAACTAACAAGATTTGGTGAAAAATGTGTTAAGGCCTTCGGATACATATATGCACGAAAATTAATTCCCTGCCATGGGAATGGATGGGCCGGAGGCTCCAGTCCTGGCCACTTTAAGGACCTTAAGGCCTCACAAAAGGGCAAAGGGAAGCAGATTTTAGCATTTCCATTCTACTATACTTAAATTTTATAAAAGATATTTACATATCTATTTTATTTTATTTCGCAGTTTCTTGGATCGAAACACTCCGCACAGTTGTTATTATTTTTAATTAAGCACTCTCTTTCTTTGATATATTTGAAATATGATCTGCCTGTACTTCTAATGTTTTTCAATTATTCTTTAGCATTTAATAGGAAACTTACTTGATCTTATCGAATTAGCTTAAATATTATCTATTGGAAACAAAACAATTTTCATTTCAGAAGACTCAAGTAATGAAAAGCGACTTAAAGGTCAAAGTATCATTATAAAAAACGTATTATTATACTTTAATATATTTTAATCAATATTTATCCATCTTCCCGTAGTTCTGATGATTTTAAATTATTATTTAACTTTTAATGGATAGTTTATGAAACAATATTAAATGTTTTCTATTGGAAACAATTCTGTAAGTCTGTAAAGACAAAGTATTATAAGAACATACAAAGTATTATAATGACATAATAATTAATTAAAAAAAGAAGTAAAAGTTATAATTACTCTTGGTTTTTCAATTAACAACCAATCTTAAACCTTCGTAACTGGTGCTGGCGGACTGTTTAAAATTCACTTCGATTTAATGATGGTAAATATTAAAAACCTGATATTGTAAGACCAATTAGATGGCATATTGTAGTGCCAGCGCTTCGAGGACCGTTGACGAAGGATCTGCGTGTCTCGTTGAATGCCGTATAGTCATTTCGACTGGCCCCTTGAAGTATGCAATGTTGGCAAACTCCTGACATGCATGGTCGCCAAAGGGGGTGGAAAATGGGGTGGCAATGGTTTGACGAGTGGGTGGAAGGGGGCGGGCTTGTTCTGTGGCAGATTCAACGAGCCAACGAGGACAGGCGGCAAAGCAAACAAACAAACCAGCCAAGCAAAATGAAAACAAAAACAAAACGACGGCAAACAGAAGCAACAACTGTGATCTCGCACACATACGGCAGACCAGCATTTTCCAGAAATGTCGTTTGATGGACGGGGAAAATTCGGCGCGGAGGGGTGGGGCTGGGAATGGCAACTCCAACTCCAAGTATCTGGCATTGTCCATAGCCTTGTTCAGGTGACAGCCGCCTCTCGCACAAATGATAATAACTGGGCAAGCAAAATAATGTACGACACAAGTTGGCAAATAAAAGCCAGAGGGGCTAAAAAGAATGGCACAGGGAAATGGCCAATGGGTATACACACTGCGGTAAAATCATTTTTAATCTCATAATTTTTCTATCTTTTAGTTTTGTGCCCCACTGCGTATGAGTGATGCATGTCTAGGAGTATATTACTCATACGCTGTGTATGATTTTGAAATTGTTTCAAATTAAAAATTTCTAAAGTATTAATAAAAAAAAAAAATAATTAAAAATTATTATTTTTATCATTAATATTAACATTATTGCTAATTTATCTTTTAGTTGTTTGCCCCACTGCGTATGAGTGATGCATGTCTAGCAGTATATTACTCATACGCAGTGTATGATTTTGAAATTGTTTCAAATTAAAAATTCCAAAAATTGTTATTAAAAATAAAATATTTACTAAGTATTATTATAATTATCATTAATATTAATATTATTGTTAATTTATAATGCCTTGTCTTATTTGGTTTCCACAATATTTATTTTTACTAGAGGTTTTTATTATTATTAGGTAGTTTTTCCTTAGCGAATACAACATATTATTGTTATAACAATAATATATATTATTTTTATAATATTAATAATATTAATATTATTGTTTATCAAATACCTTGTCTTATTTAGGTTCTACCATATTTGGGTATATTTTTTTCTCCACTAACATAGAGTTTTTTATATGTGTGATATTTTCCCGATCTGTACATTTTCTTCTCGTTTCCTTTTCGAGAGTGCCAAAAATATAAATATGTTCCACGGCCTTACGCCATTTTATACACTCTCCTCTAGGATTCACTTCCTTTGCTCCTTCTAATCCTTTGCACCTCACTTTCTTTTATTTCCATACCACCCCCCCCCCCCCCTTTATTTATTTTTTTCATATTTTTTTCGGCTTTGTCGCGTCGTGTGTTTTCTATGTGTTTGTGTCATGCAGTTGACGTGCGCTTATTTTCTATTCCGCTCCATATGTCACACTCACACATGTGCGCACACATGTACACTGTACAGACACGGAGAAAGCGGTGAGAAAGCGGTGAGAAAGCGGCGAGAAAGTGGGGAGAAAGCGGGCAGAAATGCAGAAGCGGCGGCGCTTTTGTTGTGCATCGCTTCAATATTTCGTGTTCACTTCTTTCTTCTGCTTTTTACTGCTTTTTTCTGCTCAGTTTTTGTTTGCCTTTAAAAAATATACCCTATGTGCATGAATAAGTTAAAATCTTTGTCTCCCAAAAGTGAAAAAAATACATTTTGTTTTGTCCAAATAAAAAACAATAGAAAGTAAGATTATAAAATAAAAGTTAATCTGAAACATTTGTTGTCCAAACAAAAAACAATAGAAAGTAGGATTATAAATTATAAGCTAATCTCAAAAACCCAATAATAAAACAGGTATTTATATCAAAAATGTCTAAAATGGCTTGCAGTAATTTTTAACGTGTTAAAAACTTAATAGAATCACAAAGTAAGTTCATATTAAACTTATAAAGAACAACTTAAAAATAAAAAATTATTCTAGTTCGCATTTTATATTTTTGAATTCCAAGAGCTAAGACATTTGATATATTTTTTATAGGAAGAAAAAAGAAAACTAATTGCTAAATGTATATTCATTTGGTAAGAGTATTTCAGGTGCATCCTAACGTTTTTTATTTTTAGCTTTTTCGGTTTCTGAGCATGTGTGTGAATATGTGCATATGTGTGGATTGCATTTGTGTGCGCCTGTGTCTGGAATTTTGTTGTATAAATTGCGTTGGGAATAAGAATTGAGTTCTAAAGAGATTTAATGGCACATTCTGTCTTACTCCCTCGCCCCTTTCGTCTCTTTCTATTCTTGGGCAACCGTCTCTTTCTGCCTTTCATCTTCTGTCTCTATCAGTTGGCTGTGAAACATCTTAGTTGACTTCTGCTTCCTCTCCATCGCAAATGGGTCTAAACAATATGTGCTTATATAAAGCATTTTGGCATTGTCAATTTTGCATTTTCATTCTGAGAGTTTGTGCAAAAGGGGCGGCCGGAAAGGGGGGCGGGGCTGAGGGTCAGGGGATTTGAGAAGCATGCAATTCTGGTCAAATCACTCGAGTCCCCATTTCGGTGTCCTATTAATGCACTGTGTTGCGAATCGTTTCATCTTTGTGTCAATATGAGTCTGTCTAAATTTAAGAATGAAACGTAATGATTTCAGTCGTATAGAAAAAAAAAAATTGAAATATAAAGTGGTGTACTGGACAAATACAAGGAATTTCAGGATTACTTGTAATTGTAAATGCCAGAGTTTTAATGGAACTTTAAAATTAATATGGGAAGAAAACATTTTAAAAATATTTGAATATTTCCTAATTTGATTTCAATTTAAACTACATTTAGTAAATATTCTTATACAAAAATATAAAATTTATAAAAGACACAAATGTAGATATGAACTTGAAAGATATTATTATTATTATTCATCTAAAACATTAGCTGATTTGTAATAATGTAATATTATAATAAGCTGAATATGTACCTAGAAAAATTAAGGTTTAATAACTAGCTGGTATAGAGTTAAATTCGCATATTATCCATTTGGCAGTACGTTGGGGTCCAAGAACCAGTTCTACAAATCCCTGCCAGACGAAAAGCTTTGTGTGCTAACTATAATCTGAAACCGAATCGTGTTAAGAACATTTCCCATTTTTTCACATGCAGCGTTCGATGGAGCCTCTTTAAACCATTTTTTTCCCCCGCTCGAAATGCGTTCAACGAACTCTCTGTGCCAACAAAGGGTTAAGGCGCAGGGGCGTGTCCGGGGTCGGTTAAAATCGCCTGCAGTTTTTCGAAAGCCTGGTAATATGAAAATTGCACTGGCTGTTAACCCTATTTGCAGTTGCTTTTGTGCCATAAACGCAGTCCTTCCCCACCCCTTCATTTTTTTTTTCTACCCCTCTTGGCACTACGCCCCTGACGCTCCTGCTCTTCCTACTCCTCGTGTTGTTGTTGTTGTTGTTGTTTATGCTGATTTCGTATCATCAGAGATTTCAGCTTGATGGCCTGTCAGGCTCCTGGCTTTGAAATGCAAGCTGGCAGAGCGTAAAGGAGCAAGAGGAAGCTATTTCTGCACTCAAAAAATTACATATCATATTTTTGATCTGGCTTGAAAAACAATAGCGGGGTGTACACTTAGAGAACTAATAAAGAACTAATAATGAAATCCTTATTTATAAGGTGAAATTTTTAGTCTAGTTTTAGCACTGATGTTCTAATACCTTTTATTGTACTTAGATTTGAATGGATATACAAAAATTAAAATTTGTTTAAGTTTATCATAGGGGTTTTACAAAAAGTTCACAAAAACTGGGGAAAATTAAGTTTAAATTTGTAAAATCACATTAAAAATTTGGTAAGCAGTGGAGGTTTTCACCAAAAAAAAGGGTTACTTCTTATGATGTACTAGCTTTATCTAGAGGACATTTTGTTGAGTGTAGTCATTGGGGCTAAAAAGTGTAGCATACTTTCAGCGCTGCCTGATTATATGAAGCAGAGCCTCGCTGGCGGGCACTAAAAAGGGGTTCGGTCCGAAATGTAAAGGGGGGGGGGGGGGGGGGGGGGGGGGGGGGGTATCGCAGCAAGTGTGGAAGAATGTGATGCAGCTGAGGGCTAAAAGGTGGCTGGTGGACCCAGGGGGTGGAGTGCGACTGCTAGCCAAGCACAAAACTGGGCTGCTATCTGCCAACAGGGCAGGGACGGGGGCGGTCTTGTTTTCCGAGGGGGTGGCACACATGCGTGCATCCTTAGACCCCAAGCCCCAACCCCCATCCCCAACCCCATCTCCCACCCATCCAGCACTCGTATTATCTTTGGCCAGCGGCGTGTAAATCATTTTGTATGCATTAAATCGTCTTCCACCTGTTAAGCCCCCCCTCTCAACCCACCCCCTCCCAGCCCACGCCCTTGGGCCAACTCATTCATATACATGGATTCCTGTTCTTACATATATTTTTTCTAGCACCCATTTTTTGTCTACATTTTTAGGGTTCTCATCGCTGGTTAGTTTTTAAGCAAACCAAATTAGTAACGCATGTGTGCCACAAAAGGCGAATTTCCGCTAATTTACTGAGCTGCATTACAAAAACCCTGAAGCCATGTCAGAAGCAGTGTATTTTCAGAGAGCGAATGGATATTGAAATTGAAGATTCATTTCAATTTAATTATCTAGAAGCAAGTTTTCAGCATGTTAATTTCATGGCCCAAATAGAACAATAGCTTTCTCATAAAATTTGTAATAAATCAAATTACACAAACTACTCAAAAAAACTTTTTGAAACTAAATCATAATTTTTTAAAGTTAAGTAAGGAAAGAAATTAAATTTCAACCCATACTGTCCCCAGATGGCGAAGGTATCCGGAAACCCCTGTCAGTGGACTTTTCACAACTTCCGGTGTAAAGAAAAGATTTCCACACACACACACACTCGCACGGCACTTTAACAAAGACAAATGCCAATTTGCCTGTGGCAACATTTCTGGCCAGAGGAAAACTGCCAGTGTTGGCAAGTTTATTAATGTTTGACCAAAGGACCTAGAAGAAAAACCCCCGAAAAAAAAACATTTGTGGTGTGCGTGTGTCAACTGCTTTCTCTAATTTGTCTCCAAGGAAATCATCACTGGGTTCGCGGAACTTTTTTTTTATTAGGTTTGTCTTGAATATGCTCACTTTTTATGACCTGAAAATTTCCACAAGCCAAAATCATTATAATTTCGAGCGAAATTTGTTGGAAAAGTTGGAAATTAATTAGGCGAAAGGAAGAGCAGGAGGAGAACACTTATTCCGTGTCGTTGAATATGGAATCCATTTGTTTTGCTTGTGTTGTTTTTAAAAACACTTGTGCTTGCTTATTTAGCAGAACGAATTTATACAGAACAAAAAATGTAAATAGACATGTTCTAATCATAGGATAATAATAAAAAACATATGGATTATATTTATTATTAAAACACTTAACAATACGACATGTGTATAAGTATTTGGGAAAACACAAAAGAGAAGCTAACTTCAGGAAGCCAAAGTGTGTATACACTTAAAAAAAAGTACAATCTAGATTATATTTGGAGCTATATGCGTTTTTAATTTTTTTAACAAAAAGAATGTCTATTTTCCTTCTTATTTTCTGATATTTTCTTGGCACACATATCATAGAGTCCTCTGATTTTGTCTTTAAGGCTCTGTTTCTTAGGATCCATTTCGCTCAGTGCATCGTGTGCGTGTGAGTTGAATGAATTTAAATTCATGTGCGTGTGAGTGCTACTCCTTTTGTGTGTGTGTGAGTGAGGCCAGCATTCATATGCATATTTTATGTTCGGCAGTTTATTTATGAGAAAACGTTTATACAACCGCTGGGCAGAGGTTGCCCCCGCCACGCCCCCTTCATTGCCGCCCCTTGGGAAACGGTACACAATGGAACATGGGTATAGTGACACATTTAGCCCTTAAAACACTCGACTGTTGCTTTTCCTTTCACATTTTGACAAGTGATTTTGAGGCCAAAGGTGAGGGAAATAAAAGTGCAAAAAGAAAGTTGTTGTGAACAATAATAATATATAATAATTAAGCAGCAAACTAACTTAAATATTAGAAGTAAGCACTCATTTAAAAACCTTAGAAAATGGGTAAAGTATTGTCCCTTTCTTAAAATTATTTATATATAATCCTTATAAATAAACACGTTAAAATTCATTTTAGAATACAAAACTGTTATCTACATATAAATATTGTGTTTAATGTTTATTTTATGATATAGAAGCTTCATTTTTTAATTTTAATTTACTTTAAAAAACCAAAAAAAGAAAAAAATAACTGCTTACTACTTCATGATTTGCTGATAGATTTCCATTGGTAATAACTAAAACTTCAAACTGTAACCTCAAACTACTTTAAACAAATTTCCATGGGAAATGTTCTATATACATATATACTTTCCCCCCTCCATTTTATTGTATATTTTTTCCTGTGAACACGAACCATTTCATCGAGTGAAGTTCGTTTTCCACACGTCAAGTTAGACCATCAGCCCCCCTTGGAGACCCCGCCCGTGGTAAAAGCGAAGATCCCCCCTTTCGTGTGGCGTGTTGAGTGCCTAATAAAATCATAAAATAGCAGGTGTTTAGCGCGCCACAAAACGCCCAAAAGGACAACCCAGGACTCGGCCCAAAAATGAGACAAAGGAGGAGAGGTCCTCCATATAATGGCCGCCCAGCGTCAAATTTGATATTATTAATAACCCTTTTTCTAAATGAAATTTTGTGGCAGCAAACATTTCGCTTGTCATTTTGCCAAGGGGAAACGAATGACACAAGTACATCACACAGGCGCCCAGACGAATCCCCAGTCACTTATATATATATATATGTATGTATAATGATATATACATAAGTATATATATGAACATAATCTGTCCCTTTGATACCCTGTGTCCTCATAGTAAAGTATTCCTCAAAATTGGCTTAACCTGTCTTATATACAATATATTATTTATCTAACTGGATACATGATTTTCAATTATACTTTAATTTTCGGAATTAAAATTATCTACAAATTGTAACATTTTTTAAACTTATTTTTATTTTATCTTAACAGCTCTGAAGAAGATACGTTTTCATATAATAAATCTAAACAACTTTTAAATAAAGCACACGCAGTTTTATAAAATCGTGAAACTTATTATTTATCGGAAATAATAATAATATTTTCTGGAATTTTTTATAGTTACCATGTTTTTATTTTATATATGTATATATATTTTTTTTTTCTTAACATATTTTTTTTATATTTCCCATTGTTTATTATTAACATATATTTCAAGGGTGTTTTCCAAATCGTCCTGTGTGTGAAGCGATTTTCCCTTGTCTTCGCCCGTTGACTGTTAGTAAGTTAGTTAGTTAGTTACCCTCTGATCCGGATCGGCCCCTCTAGCACCCCTTTTTTTGGCACCCCCCTTTTTTGCACCCCCCTTTTTTGCCCTTTTGACAGGACGTTTTTGGCGCTTTGATTCGAAGCGCTGCGGTGGTGGCAAAGGGCAAGGGAAATGGCTGAAAGCCTATGAAAAATGATGTATATCAGGTTGGGAGTGGGTGGCAGGGGCTGGTGGGGGGTGGTGGGGAGGTGCCTGGCACCGTTTCTCATGTCGAGTGGCCAGCATGGAAGTATTAGTGAGTATCTATGTGTGGCATGTCATACATTTTTCGTTCGTTTGTTAATTGAAAAATGTTGCCTACACGAGGGTGTGGGTTTTGGGAATAAAAGGGGGGCGCACATCACCAAAACTTGTCAAAGTCACACACCGACCCCTGACCCCATAACACCCCCTACCGCCCTTTGACACCACCTAACCCCCGCTATGTGCCGAAAACATGTCTTGGAAATTATAATTTATAGCTTGTCGCTGGCTTCCTTCGTCTCTGCTTTTGGTCTGATTTTATTTTTATAGGGCAGGATACTCTTACGTGAAATTATAAGGACACAGAAAATTAGTCAAGTCGAAAGAAATAAATACATTATGTATAAAAAATGCTATAAAATATAGCTATTTTTATATTTTGCCATTGAAGATATTTTTTACTTAAGAAAATTATTTTTGGTTCTTACAATTGAGATTTTGTATATATTTCTTTGACTTACAACAAATAAGTAATGATAAAAGATTTTTTTTTTTTAATTTTAAACAAATTTTTTTAAAAATGAGAAGCAAAATATTGCATATTACTTTTGAAGAGCATCATCGTTCAGCACTTAACCGTTCTTCTACTTAAGACATGGCCGGAAATTGAAAATTTTCATAGATGGTGGCTATGCGGGTGTGCCGGTCTATTTACAAGGACTTATTTATATATATACGTATTTATATATATATATATATGCACTCCAGCATGCAGGTTAATTAATTAGAAATATGCAGCTCAGCAGATTGCCTGGCAAAAGAACAAAACCGCAGCATCCTTGAAGCGTCCTTCCACCCACCGCCGCCTTCACCTCGCCACCACCCCCTCACTTTCTCCCATTTTCCGGCATTTTAAAAACTGCAAGCTGCATGTCACTAATATCTCTTCTAGCGCTAGAGCGAGATGACCAAAGCTACACTGAGCTAAACTACTTACCATTTTGAAAAACCTGTTTATATAAAAAGATTAAATATAATACAACAAAAATCTGAAAGTTGTCTACCGTTCTAAAGAATTCCAAGTCTACCATAATATTTAATTTTAAAACTGTTATAAAAATGCTAATTTTTTAATATTTGTAGAATAATCCAATTTATGAATAGCAAAATAAATAATTAAAAACGCTGAAACAAAATGTAATGTAAATTGTTCTCTTTTTTAAACTGTCGATATGATATAGGTTTAATAACTATTTATAAAAAAAGGTGAACATTTTTTATTAGGATTTAAAATTCTATTTTTTTGCAAGTGTTTGCTTCGTTTTCTTTGGTGTATTTGTGTGTGTGGCCTGGAAATTAATTAGCAACGGAAATTGCGCTAATAAACTAACAAATTTACGAGCTGCATTCACGCCAGACCAGCCAACCCCCATCCCCTTTAGCCGCCGCCCCTGCCACGCCCCCGATGCTGCTGCCAATGCCGATGGCTTTCCTTTTGGCTTTTCCCATTTTCCCAACCCTTGCGCTTTAGCATCGTTGGCAGGCGGAAACACTGAAGTGGCCATCATTAGAAGGCAGCGAAAAAAGGCAAAAAACAGGAAGCAAAGTGAAAAAAAGGGAAAAGTTTGGCGGAAAAATGTTTATAAATAGAAGAGTCTCGATTTAAATATCTTATAAAAAACCGCAACTTAGAAATTAAAGAAGAACTTTGAAAGTTATTGGTTCTCATTTTAAGATAAAGATATTTCTTATTTCATTTTAAATGAACAGATTTATATACAATATATAACACAAAATTGGCGGTAAGATGGTTTTAAATAGAAGAGTCTTTATTTAAATATCTTATACCTAACTTAAAAAACCGTAAGTTAAGAAATTATTTATAACTTAGAAAATAAAGAAGAACAAGAAAATTTTAAATGAACAAATGTATAACGTTTTGCATTTATTATGTCTAATTCTTTTGCAAAAATGCCAATTTAAAATGCTGTTTAATATTTAAAAGAATATTTTTACATGTAAATTTAATTTTGGTTTGCTTACTACTATTGAAGAGAACAAATGCCAAACAAACAAAAATAAGATGTCAAAAATAAAGAAAACGTGCGATTTATATATATTGTTTTGTCGCCAAAAAATAGGCAACACGAAACACTAGAGAGCAAAATAAATAGCTCGCCCACAAAAACGGAAATCAAATAATTTAAATCGCATTTCCGCTTTGCTGCCACAAACAGCCGCAGTATAAAAGCTGATCAAAAATAAAGCCAAAACAATCAAGTGCATATAAAACTATTTCTGTATAAACATATATAGCTACAGATGTGGTAAGATTGCTAGGAGTATTTCCATGACTTAGGATGTGATAAAAATGTGAGGGCAATTTATGTAAGTATACTTGTCTTTTCGGTTTTAATAAATCAAGTGATTAAGTAAATCAGCAAAAATTAAACATATTTTTTATCAGAATAAGCTGTACTTTTATTTTGATCACAGCTTTATACTCAAATATGTGGAATGGGTTGGAAAAAGTGAAAACAGCACGCTTATTTCGCTGTTTTCCGTATTTTTTCCTTTTGTGTTCATTTCTGTTTTTCGACTGCCAGTCAGCGAATTGTCTGTGCAGCGGGTCCGTCCCCGATGTGCCACGCCCCTTTGGGCAGTCACCTGCTGACAGCAGCCTGTGTGCAGCGGGAATCCTTTGCAGCATCAACGCATCGTTGCCTTTAAATGGTCAGGGAAAATAAGGGAAAAAAATAGGAGGCGCGGGCGAAGTGGGCGGCAAAAGCGGAAGTGGGCGGAAAAATCATGGAAGGCTGAACAAAATTGAAAAAAAAAAAAATGGTAGGGAGTTTGGAGGAGGCGTCAAGCGCCCGAAAGTGGATAACACGCTCGACACAATTTTGGGGGCTATGGTTGGGAGCAATCGAAAGTAACAGATGCTGGAGGTATTTGCCTACGAAAAATGGAGGGAGATATCAAGAAAGCTAGAAATAATACCATTAAAAAATCTTAAGATAAAGGAAAGTCATAATGAAAATGTTTAAAAATTGGTTAAAGTACTAGCACGGTTATTACCTTTTTTTTGTTATATAAAAGTATATTAATATTATTATATTATAATAAGAATTATTCTGATTTTAAAGTATGGAATTGTCAAATTTTAATATTTTTTATTAAATATACATAAATGCTTGACTATTTAAATTACTAATTCATTATAAAAGTTTTTTCTATAATAACTTATATTTCTATTTAATCATACCAAAATGTTTTTAGTTAATGAATTTGTAATATTTACACGCAGATTTATCAAGGGAGTTTGCATAAATAATTGCGACATTTTTCATGCAATTATAAAAAAATCAAAAAAAAAAGCTACTACTACTTTTTCTAAGCCCATCGCTGCCCAACTTGAATCTCGACGCCACGGCCCGTTTTCCACCAAATTTCCACCCACTTTTCATCCATTTTCCCCGCTCATCTGCATGCACAAATGCAATTTCACATGCATTCGGAATTTCATTTATTCGTTTTCGGTTTTACCGCTGGTAATGCGCTCCAGGTGATGGATGCCAATTTCACCCAACTTGCCCCGAAAATTCCACGCTGGGATTTCCCTATTTTTGTTTTCTATGGTCTACAGGGCTGCAGAAAGTGACAATAATTTCTGGAGCGAATGAAATGGAAAACGGAAATCAATATAGTGGGGAAAACATGTAAGTCAATTTTCAGATTTATCTTAATTAATGTTTTTATACGAATAAAACTAAAGTAAATGATTGATTATCCTTACTTTCAGATTTTATTCTTAATTTAATTTAAAGTCCAGTCCAGCCCTGAATTTAGCCTACACTTGCAGAAGAACAACAGCGCCATGAGGGTGTATTGGGGGCTGTTTGGCCCCCAATACCAGACCCCCCCCCCATATTATGAAGTAAACATCCCAATCGTTTTTACAACTGTCGGCAATCTGAGTCGCGTTGCCAATGACATTTCCGCCCGCAGCGCAATGTTACCCCCCTTTTTACCATCCGGCCACCCATGGCATTTGCCCCGCCCACATGACCCCCGCCCCCCTGATGGTCTCTTCAATCACAAAAGCGAAGCAATTTTTTATGGCATGTCGCTGTGCGATTTTAGTCGTGTCTTGTTTTGATTTACTTTCAATATTCGTTTACATTCCATTTTCGGCATATTATTGTTGCATTTTCCGATAAGTGTGCGTTTGAAAATTGAACACGATTTTTGTTATGTTTTTAATGAGTACATTAAAAAGTAAATTATGGTGTATGTGTGCCAAAGTTTAGTACTGAAAATATTACAAGTCTTTAAGGCAACACGACTAGAATGTCCTTGATCTTCCTGCTCAAGAAACAAAACTACTAACAAAACTAAAAGCCCGACCCGTGGGCAATATCCACTTGGAAATTGCCTACGAAAATAGCCCAAGTTTTCATTCTGCTCCATCGCTGCTCACATTTTCCCCCCATTTTTTGTCCTGTCCCCAAAATCTTTTTCTTGTTTCTTATTACGTTGGCAATTTGGCAATTGCATTGGCAGGACAAAAGGATTCGGTGCAAGGATTGTTTGCTCACTTCGTTGTCAGCGATTTGCATATCGTTGTTTTGTTATTGCACTTTTTGTTCTTATACCTCCACTTCATATTGCTGCTATTGTTCGGATTCTTATTTTACTTGGGGCACTGTGGATATTTCAAACTTACGTATGCAAATATTTTGTGAGAAAAAAAAAGTCAACCTCATATTTATAAATGGTCTGATTTGTTAAAAGCCTTTTTATAAGATAACAAATAATATTAAGAAAATACAATAAAATGTGTCTGATTTAATAATCCTTTTTAAATAAAACCAATATTAATTGGAAAAAATGTTTAATTATAAATTGATTTATACAATATAACTTATTCAAACATTTGTTTATTGTGTGATTTCATTTTTAAAAATTAAAAAAAAAATGGTATGGTTTTTTTAAAGCCTGTTTATATATTTAAGAATAATGTTTAAAATACCCTGAATGTAATTTGATTTAACTATAATAAAATTATAATATTAATAGTCCTTTGCAATAATCAAACTTGTTTAATTATTAAAATTAAAAGTACTCATAATATCTTGAACAAAAGTGATATTTCTTTCAGTGCACTCGGGCAGTCATTGTTGTTGCTGTCCATGCAGCAAACAGTTTTATTGCTGCCCTCCATTTGCGCTGTGGTCTCTCGATTTTCCATCTGCAGCCCTCTCTTTCTTGCCACCTATAGCCCTCTCTTTCTTTGTGCGGCATCAACCTTTTGTCTCATCATTTCCGCATTCGACAGTCGACGTGACTCAAAATGTTTGAGAAGGGAAATCTGCTGTTGCCAAAATTGTATTGCATAATATGCCTTGACATCAGCAGCACAAACACAACCTCAGGCAGGAAAATGCCGGGGGAGGGGGGGATGGTGTGGAAAATCGGGGTATTTTCTGGGGTAACCCCCTGCTGACTGCTGCACTTCCGCTTGCAACGTTTTACACTTCAATTATCTTCAATTTTGCCGGGCGAATGTCTCAAGAACAATGGTCCTGCTGATTGGAATTCTTTAACCCGCTGCATGTGCTCGGAAAAACCCCTACCGCTTTTCCGGGCTGTCTGAAGGGGCGGGGTGGATGCGACCGGTGCAAGACAGTTACAAAATGCGACAACATTGTTGCCCTTTGAACTAAGCCAGACTTTCCACAGCATTTGCCCGCCGCCTCAAGTGAAAATGGGGAAAATCGAACTGACGCAATGGCGTCTTGCTGATGGCATTCACTTTATTTTCGATCTCACATCGTTTTCATCTGTTTTTCCAATTTTTTTGTGCCCTCCACTTTGTGTTGCAATTGTGTGCGAATTTGTTGCAATTTGATTTTCTATTATCGAATAATTTGTCGAAATTCTCACGAAGAAAGGAGCAACAGGGAGAAATAAATTGGTTTTCAGCATATCTATAGATTTTAACCTTGATAGAAATTATATTTAATAAAGTTTCTGAACATCTGCGATATGTTTTTATCAATATCCTCTGATTTCAAATCAATTTAATTATTATCCGCATTATGCAATGAATATTTAAACCTAATTATTTTTCTATGTAAGTTAATAGGTTCATTAGAATTCAGAAAAATATTTAATTTAAAATATGTTCGAAATTAAATTAAATTCAATGCCCCATAAATAAGCGGATTACTTCCATTTTGATGCTGCAGAGATAACTTATGTCCGAAAAATACTTGTAATTTAGCTTGTTACGATTGGAATTCCGCTCCTGTCAACGTCATTAAAATGCCAAGTCAAATGTGATTTCACAGGGCGAATGGAAATTGGAATGGGAATGCCACTGAGGCAAACAAAGCAGGACCAAGCAATGAAATCTCTGCAGCAAACAAAATCAACAAAAATACGAGGAAAAAAAAGGAGTTTGGACCGGAGGGATCAGAAAAAAAAAGGACGTAGAGGCCGCCCGTGGAAAATGACAAAAGCAAACGAAATCAAAAAGCGAGAGACAATGGGCAACAGTATTGCATATTGATTGCGAACGGCAGCAGACCTGAAACCCCCTTTCCTTTCCCCCATTTTTTTTTTTTTACCATTTTACCCCTTCGTTCCCAACACACCCTCTAACCCCTGGCAAATCAAATTGATTTGGAAATCCTTTTGGACGGCGGCGAGTGCAACAGAGAAAAGGAGTCGCAAAAGTGGAGTTGGTGGCCGGAGATATACTAGGGAAGTGCACTACGAAAACCCAGAAGATTACTTTTAATTTGAGTGTTTGCATTTTATTTTGAGACATAATTGAGTTATGTATTTTTTTGTATTTTTTTCTGTGTGCAATCTTTATTTTTGATTTAATATACCATCATCGTTTATCTATTTATTATATTTATTTTGGTATAATATAAACTTCTTTGAACTTCAAATGTTTTTACTTCCCTTTATTTTTTTTATTTCTATGAATGTTTAGAAAACTAAGACTTATTAGACTTATTATTCATAATTTTTAAGTAAGGGTAATATGTATGTGCTTAAAAGTTACTTTAATGTTAAGTAAACTTTAAAATACTCGGGCAAAAATTCAAATAAAATAAAAAATACTAAAAATATACAAACACATTTTTCAAAAACTATTTGTTATAAACATAAACTATCTAGTTTTAGCACAGTTTTTTCTCAGTGCATATGCAATGCCTTCCCCCTTGACAACTGGAAAAATGACAAACCATTGTTGTTGCTGGCTGCTCCGCTTCGCTGTGATGTGATTTTTGGGCATTGCAATTTTCTAAGCGGCTTAAAGGTGTTCATTCCGAGTCATTGACTCGTCAGCTTCCCCACCCATTTTCCCCCGAAAAAAAAAACCCGACCTTATGCAATTTGTGTAGCTTAAAGCTACACGACAAAAAACATAAAAAAGCAATGTCCCCAGCGGCAAATATTTGAAGGTAACGTGGTTTTTATACATTTCGATCTGTACATATCACGGTGGTTATGTTTCACGAAGTACAGGGTATCAAGGGTTTACGGGCATAGAAAAAATGCTTTTAATATTTAAATAAGAGTATGGCAGGCTGTGCTATCAACTAAACATGATTTTAGATCCTTTAACATTTTTAAAATGAAACAAATGTATTAAAATATTTTTCATTTGGCTGATGCAATATTTTATGACCCAAATCGCATTAGAACTAAATAAAATAGTTAGTATTTTAATAGCACAAGAAAATTTAGAAATAAATAACCAAAGTACATTGCAATGTTTTCAAATATTAAACACATTAGTTTTTTTAAACGCACTTTTCACAGTGGGTAAAAAATATTCGTTTAAATTAAAGGCTATTGTTTTTGTTTTATTTTTTATTGCTCTTGTTTTTCGGCCCACCAACAACTGACCGCAAAAGTATATTTAAAATACTGTAGACAAGTGTAAAAAGTGGCAAAACGTTACGCGGTTGCATTCAATCGTTTTGTGGCTTGGTTTGTGTTATCCACTGCACCGCCCACATTGTGGTTTGACAATTTATGGAGCTGACCGTACATTTTCCACCCCCCTCGAAAAAAAAAGAAAATACAACGTGCCAAAAAAGTCGAGTCGATGGAAATTTCCATTGCGAAAAATAATTAGAAAATCGTCTTGCAGGCCCACAAAATTGTATGTCAGTGCACTTTATTTAGTGTTTGTCTATTATCTATGGTCAAAATATGTTGCAAATAAATTCCTTAGCACAAATGCGCCAACGAGGCGTATGTGTAATATTTCAATCGATTCAATTTAATTGTTTTCCATTTCAAAACAAGGTCTGCAGTCAGGCAAACTTAAATCTTGAACAAGCTTAGAACAAAACATTTCGATAATCATTAAATTAACAAGCTCAAACATTTTAAAATAACAAAAACTATTGTACAACATGTCTTTAGTATATTGGTAAGCTCGTTGGATGCTTCAATAGAATCTTGCTTTATGTAGAGAGTTTATAAACTTTTTTAATAATAAAACCTTTTTGTATAGATTGAAGCTAATTTAATTAAATGTTGTAAAATATTTCTACTCACTTTAGCTGCTTATTCCCAAGCTATTTATTCAATGCGCTTGTAAACACCCATTTTACGTAGAGAAAATGTGGGGAATATACAAAGCTCGCTAATTAGTCAAAGGCAAAAATTGTTTGCAAATGTTTCTCGCAAATAGATAATTGCAGCCGTGGTGTTTTGGGGGGCTTTTGAGGGGTTTCGAGTGTAAATGCTGTGGCAACTAATGTCGCATACGTTCACCAGGACACTGTCTTAATATGACATGTGGGCGGGTTTATTCCGCAGAAGTCCTGCCGCAGACAGAGAAGCCGCAAGAAGGCAACAGGGGAAAGTGGCAAGGACACCTTTTGGTGCGCCACCCACCACCCAAATAACCCTACAAAACCACCCAAGAAAACCGACGCACAAACCTCAAACCCTTCAACGCCAGCAATCTCAAGTTTCCCGCTGAGATAGCCCGGGTTTTTCCGCGTAAAAGGAGTTGTAAGATATCTGTCACTTTTAAATCACATTTAAAATGTAAGTAAATGATTTAATTTTTATTATAAAAATATTACTATTAGGCTAAGAATTTCTACTAATAGAACCTGAATTTATTAATTTATTAAAATAAATATGCAATTAATAGCAAATACTTATTAGTTTTAATATCGCTGTGACACAAAACCGTCTTGCTCCAATACATTCTTCAATATTTTTATACAATTATATTTCAAAATTTCTTACATAAGTCTTAGGCTTACTTACAGTAAGGCTTACTTATTACAGTAAGCACATAAAAAATAAATATAATTGAAATTTCAAAACCTTAAAAGTTTTAATTTTCATCTGATACAAAACTATCTTGTTTCATTACATTATTGAATATGTATTATATACTTTAGTCTTTGAAATTTTGATAATTCTGAAATGATTCTTTGGCTGATTTGACAAATATTCTTTAAAATCTGCAAATTCAAAGCAGTAAAGCTTTCAAGTGAAATAAATTTATTGATAAAAGGATAACATATATTTCAAATCCATATATGTATGCTTCAATTTTGCAACGATATATAACCATCTTGTTCAATTACATTTTTGAATAGCCTATTTCACAATTATTCGATAGAATCTTCCAAATTTAGAGCAATAAAGCTCTCAAGTGTTATTATTATATTTTTGTACCTATAAACGTGGCAAATTTCCCCCATGAAATCAAAGTCTTGGCCATAAACGAGCTGAGTACTCAGCACCCACATCTCCTGCAGCGTCATGCGCCCCCTGCGGATCCAGGGCCACCCTGACATACCCGTTCCATCTTCAGGCCCTCAAGGATCCGGGGATCTGGGGTCCTCCGTCGTCGCTGTCGTGAAGGTGTCGTGTTGAACATGTTAGGTGTCTTGTCGCTTATCATGTTAAGTGGGTGCACCCACGACTACGTGCCCGGCATTTGAGGAACCCCCATCCGCCGGCGAAAGGGGGCGGGACGGCGGCCATGTGTCTATGGTAATTTTCATAGAAAATATGTAAAATTTACAAGACACACAGACAGACAGACAGTTAAAGAAAAACAAAAAAACAAGAGCAGAGCAAGTGGGGAAATTAGCAACAACATTTGCCACTCATCTCGATACTAAGAGCACTCAGAAAAATTCTAATTCAAATCTTATAAAAGAATAATTCGTGATGTTTAATAATTAAATTTTTTTTTAATAATTTTAAAAAAGTTACATTTAATATTTTCTCATTACCCACTACATATTTCAAATATATATTTTTAAAGATCCGACATTATAAAATTACCCAAACATATAACTTTTACTTAAATATTAAATATGTTTTCAAATATTTCCAATATATATTTCTAAAGAACTGAAATTTTAAAAAATATTGCTTTTAAATTATAAAATTAACATGTTACTTTAACTTAAATATAAAATATGTTCAATATATGGAATTTTTATTAAATAATGTTTGTATATAGTTTTAAGTTAATGATTGTAGCCAGAAAAGAGTTATCCATTGCCGATTAATTAATAAATAAATAAATGATACTAAATTTAAGGTAAATGCAATTTAATAAGTAAAATATTTATGGAAAAACATGTTCAACGTTTAATTATTAATTCAATTATGCAAGCATTAAAAATGTACAATTAGAAATTAGAAAATAACAGAGTAGAAGTTATCAATACAAAAAAATCATGGTGACCCTTGACCAAGCAAAAATTTCACTTGAGAAATATTCAAATTATGTGTAGTATTTACCGATCTAGAACTGCGACAAGTGCAGGACTTTTTCGCACAGTGTTCTCTTGAGCCGGGCGCTCCTTGGGTCCTCTGCCACTTGGCCTACTCCTGGCAGCTAATTTCTTTTTAAAGTGCGCGACTCTGGCTCCTTGGGCTACACGGTGCGATGAAGCTGATGCTGATGCCGGGACAAGCTCATTTGCACCTCATTAAATGCTGCCACTCGACCCGATGACGACAACGAGTGGAACAAGAAGCGACAGCAGCTAAATCAGTTCCCAAAGAATACGACATGTAAGCATTTCCACATCTACATAACCCCGAGGAGAAGGGGCAGCCCAAGCCAGTGTTTACATCTCGCGGGCTAATGAAGCCCCATCTTGTTTTTGGGGGATCGCATGTTGTGTCAATTGATGGAATTCCACGGTGTGGCCAAAAAGAATCATAAATGACTAGATAAACCGCTGAGGTAATGGCTATATTAGCTTTATTATTATTCAAACACACATCAGATGAAAATATCTCAGCTTTTACAAATTAAAAACAAATTTTTAGAAACCAAAATAAATTGTAGGTCTTCTTTTTGATTAATAAATTCAAATTAATCAGAGGTGTCACAAAGCTCACTTATAAGGTGTTGAAAAGTATGCAACAATATATCATCAACTATATTTGCACTGCATACTTTTAGACACCAATGTACCATAATTTACTTGTCATATATATTTCGATAATGAAAAAATGTGTGGACAGTAAATAAATATAAAATAATTGTATTAATTTGCAAAGTGACAAATGAAATTGTTGTAAAAATATATGGAATATGTGGTGTGAAGAGGCATTGTGAATTCAAGTGAATGGTTCTCCAAATAGAAGTCTTTGGCAATTAGGCTGTGTTTTAATTGAACTGCATTGTTGGCATTTGGGTTCTCGAAGCGCTCGACTTACACACTCAAACCCCCGATCGCAATTATAACCATCCGCCAGCCGGGGCTCGCGTTGCCCATTAAATCAAATTAAGTTAATTTGCCGCACTGCGCACACAATAACGTCATCAGAGAGTGCCATTGCCATCCCACTAGCCCACTAGCCCACTGGCCCCACCATCCTTCCCTCGAGTGTGTCTGAGCACTGCTAATAAACGTCATCGATGCAATGATGCATGCCAATTAGCAGGAGGAGCTGTACACTGGGAATAACCATCATGGACATGGAGCCTACTCCTACTCCACCAACTCCTCCTACCGCTGCATCGATCTGCTGATGACGCTGCATCATCTTTGGCACAAAAACTCAACTGCAATTGCCGCATTAATTGCAACTGTCAACCGGCTGTGACCCGCTTAACCCTTGACTGCCTGCCTCCTCCGACGACTCCACCTCCTGTCAAGCATCCTGTCAACCCAGCCACCTGCCTGGCAGGCATCCTTCCGCCATCCTTCCACGGAAATCCCCGCGGCCGGAGTCAATCATCCGGACAGGCAGGCATCACGGTTTTCAGTACAGTGAACCACCGAAGGAGCCTAGTAATAATGTCCCAAAGAAAAGTGTTAATGAAAATAAAAAAATTTTAGGCAATTGTTTTAATACAATTTGTTTTAGTTTTCTAGTTTTCTAGTTTTAAAACTATCATATATATTTTTTCCACATTTAGAATTAATACTGTATTGAGAGTAGGCAAGCTGCTCAGTTTGATAAACAAATATATTTTAGGTATAACATATTTGGATTTATATTTAAATTTTTAAAATAAACTATGTGCCTTTTGCCCCAGGTTCATCAATGTTTTGGAAGACAAACAAATTAGTGATGTGCTAAATTCATAATATATTCATAAGTGGGGCTTTAAAATAAAATCGTCGCTGATTAATCAATAATTTGGTATACATAAATAAGTAAATAAACTCTTTAGATTTAGTAAAGCTTAAATAAATGTACAGCTGCACAACTGTTCACAAATATAAAAGGATTTTGCATAGATCCAAATTCATTTGCCGTTTAAAGAAACTTAATAGATGCATCCTTTTTTCCGTTGTCCCTAATCCATCTCGACAAGTTGACAATCTCCGCTATGGTATTGTGCCATCATCCAGGCCGAGGATAAAATGAAGATCATCCATCAGCAAATCATTGACCATCAAGGAGTTATTGTCCGGGCAGGGATTGTGCCTTACTTTACGTCCAGGCCATTTCTTTGCCATTTATTCTGAGCCGGGCTTAAAGTGTTTTCAAAGGAGGAGAACAGGGACGGGGCGGGAAACTTTTAAAAGCAAATTTCCCCGAGGATCCAAGGAGCAGGAGCTCCGGCTGCCGTCGACTATAAACGTCATCGGAATTCCCCAAAGCCATTAAGCGCAAATGTATGCAACACCCAAGCCAACCGGAAAAAAAAGAGGAGCTGGAGCTGGAGCTGGGGCTGGAGCTTCAGATGGAACTAAAACTGGTGCTGAAACTGAGACTGAACTGAAATAACTGAAAAATGTGAGCTGGCATGTCCCGCCAATATCTCACGCCCCCTTTCCGCCCACCAATCTTGGCAACACTTCATTAGCAAGCTCCGGAAAAAAGCGCCAGGACCTCCTCCTCCTCGGCAATAATTTCATTTTGCAACACTATTGGCTCGCCTTGAACTAAAAAGTAATTTCATTGATTACATAACAAGCCAAGCCAGCTACCAAACGAAAGCCCTACACTGTTGATTACAGTTTACAATAAGTCCGAACACAGTAAAAATCCTTATTTATTAGTTATCGAAGTAACAAATATATTAATTATGGTATATTGAAAGAATCAGTGTGCAAAAGAGCTGGAAATCAAAAGTAAAAATATATTTAAAATCAAAAAAAAAATATATTAGGAATTAGGGAATGTGTGTAGGTATGTTATTTACCTTTTTGGTAATTGTTGATATTGATATTTAAAATAAATTATAAATGTTATGTATAAATTATGTATTTTATGTATCTTTGTTTAATTTTTATATTAAACTATGTCCTCTGAATTAAGAAATATTGTAAGTACACTGTTTTAAAAATCCATGTTAAGCATGTCTGAAATATATCTATAACTTTATTCTTAGGTTATTATATTTAATTAGGTACACACTCAATACCACATATATCTCCATTAAAAAGAAGCTTAAAATTTAATTTTTAAATATTTAAAAAGTGTTCAAATTCGTTTAATTCAAGTAGCATCAAACGTATTTAAGTAAATAGAATATGCGACTTAATTTTAAGAAGTGTCATAGCAAGAAGGTATTTTTTCGAGCAGTGTAATCAGCCAAAAGCCAAGCCATAACCCAACCGAACCCAAACAGAAGCGAAGCGAGCAACGACACCAGCCACTTGGGATTCGGCGGGGGAGTGGATATTGTTCCTGGTCCTGGTCCTCGTTTTGGTCCTTCCTCGACCTCGTCCTCCGCATGCTCCTCCTCATCCTCATCCTGATTCCCTTTTTCGTCCTGGCATTGGCATATTGGAGAGGGTTCCAGGACTGCGGTTATTCCGGAATGGTTGGGGATTCCGATATGGCATCCATTGTTGCGCTGTAAGTAGCACTTTCATAAGCAAACACAACGAGCGCAAATCAAAATCGTAAAGCGTTCTAAGAAATCGAAGTAAATCAAATAAAAATAAAACAAATCATCTATAGACTACAATAGACACTCGCACATTGGCATGGGGTTGCGCATAACGAATGTGTTCTTTTATTCCTATTCCTTTTAATAAAATAAAATAAATATTTTCGTATTTAACAAATTTTATACACAACATTTTAATCTTTGATGAAATATTAATTAGGACTGTTAAAATATGTTGAAAAATAACACACATTGCGTATGCGCAATATTTATTTTCTCTCAAATGTTTAGCATTTCAATCATTTTAATTGAACATTAATAACTTAGGAAATTATTTAATAGGATTAATCTGAAAGATTTCTATCACGATGGTTCCTTTCATGAATATTCCCCTTTTAAGGGATGACCTTAACATTAAAATTCAATTAAAATGTTTAAGTCTGAGGAATGTATTTAAAATGTAGTTTAAAATATTTTCAAACAAGGCAAAACCACTGTATTAAACAAATGGATGACTGACTGTCAGCCTGGTGACTTTCCCATCCTTTTCCCCATTTTCCCTACTCCACCCACTTACTGGGCAATCAAACTGTCCTGCCCTTTCGACCCCTTACAGAAAATGAATGATTGGATCAATGACGATGAGTGACTGAATGGGGGTTATTATTTTGGGGTCAGGGGGGCGAAGGTCCTGCGTCTTTGTAACTTTGAATGCCCCCAGTTTATCCCGAGTTTTCCCGCAGTTTTCCCCAGTTTTTCGCCCATTTCCCCCGCCCCCTTGAACCATCCACACAAAGCGCTTTAATGGCTTTGTTGCCGTGGGAGTCCTTTTGGCTGTGTGTTCGAGCCAAGGAATCGTTTCCAATGCCTTTAATGATAAGCTGGCAGTTTTCCCGGCCATCCCTTCGATTCCCCTTGCCCTTTCTAACGGCGAAAATTAACTTATCAAACATACATTACCGACCCAGAGTTAACATTTAACAGCATTAACGTTAACACACAACCGAGAACTCAAGTGGGGATTCCCCCATTTTCCTCGCCGATTTCTACACCTCTTTTCTTACATGTTTTACACAGTAAATATTGGTGAATTTGTATTTATTCATTAGATGTTTATTCAAATCTAAATAGATTAAGCTATAATTTTCTATCCAATACATAAATATTTAATCAACAAAATATGTTATCTTTTAGGTTATATGATAATAAAGATCCATATTCAATGATATTATTTAATCTTTAGCTGGCTAAGAAGTGTATTTTTATTATGTCAAATGAAGATGATATACTTTTTGATGCTTGACAATTAAAAGTTAATGTTTTGCAGTACTTAAGCCATTAAAAACAATTTAAAAGCCCTAGCTTGTAGTTATTTACTATTTATTTTTCCGTGTGTGCCTCCTTTTCAGCCAACAATCGACCTCAACCTTAACTAATGGCAGAAAACGTTCTCTGCGAATTCCCCAAACAATTGAAAGTTGCCGAGAAGCTGCGCCTGACAGGGTTGGAAAATGTGGAAAAACGGGTGCGGAAAAGCGTGGTAAAAGAAAAGCACACATTGCCTCTAGCTGTTGTTGGTCGCTGATTGAGTTGGAGTTCCAGCTCCTCTGGATAATGGATAATGGAGATCGCAAGTCTTAGAATAAAATTCAATTTAACTCTAACAAACAGCCAATATGAAATATATTTTTGCGTTAATAAATACATTATTTAAAAATAAAATAAAGATATTTTTAACTAGTTTGCATACGTATTACCTTTTAAAAAATACTATCATAAATTGTGTGTTTTAGCTGGACCTTCTACCGTAATATTTTTCCAAAATGAAAACGTATGGCTAGATGTCTCTAGACTTTCGTCTGTATTTTGCTCACCATCTGTCTGCCGTCGGAATTAAATGATTTAATGGCCAAGGCCCGAACAATAAGTCTAAGTGCGACCAATATTTCAGCAGCACATGGACGTGGAGTCCTCGACCCCCTTTCATTCCCCAAATCCCAGCCCTCGAGACCCCCTTCCCTTTGTCCAGAGAACCTATTGGAAAATTCATTAATAAGCGAACGGGAAATGGGAAAATTGCGCGAACGCAGCTAAACAACAGAAACGCAAGACGGCAGAAGTACACTGAAATCAATTGGCTTAATTGAAATTTCAAAAAAGGTCTAACTCTTAATTATAATCTAAAATATTATAAGGTTTTTTTAAATAAATATTTAAAATATATTAAAATGTTGACTACAAATATGTTAAAAAATAAATGTAAATACTTTTTAGAAGCTTTATATAATACTACAAAAATTATCTTGGATATTTAGGAAATTACCTAACATTTTTACCTTTTCAAAATATCTGATATACAAAGACTTTGAAACTATACAAATAAGACCATTGGGAAAACCTTTTTATAACTTTTGTATTTGTTTTTATTATAAAAATATTGTATATATTAATACGACTTAATATTATTGGGCTATTATAATGATATTAGGTTCAGTTGACTTTGTTCTATACTTCCTTGTCTGCCTGGCAAATGAAATAAGTTTTATATGTACAATAGAAATCATGCATTTCGCCGTTGGAAAGCCAAACGCAGTTCACATTTTCAGCGTAACCTCTGGGATATCCGATGTGCCATTTCAAAAATATGGCCGGCTTTCCGGAGGCCAATGACATAAAGTCCTCCTTTAAGCCCCGATTGTGAATGCCAAGCCAGTAATAGGAGTCTGCGCTGAGTTTTTCCTTAATGGCATTAAGTTCCACTTCGTCTTGGATGGATGCCAAATAACCGCCCATCTGGCGACAGGTCTCTCCAGCTGTAGCCCAATCCTGAATAATATCATTTTCTATATAAAAATATCTCGAGCCGATTTGCTCGAACTTCGGAGGGATATGTTGTGAATTGCCTTTCTGAGGCAGTTTGTTCTGAAGTTCTTTGAAACGGGTCTGAAGCGTCAGAAATTCACCATCCAGCTGGTTTTGTAAGACCTGCAATCTCGTCTCGAAGTCTTCTTTTGTTATTATCGTCTTCAGGGATTCCTGAAGAGCTGTGTTTTGATCTCTAATCCCATCCAACTTTTTCTGGATTTCAAAATCTTGGAAATCGGCCAACGATTGATGCACGACAATAAGGAGGCACAAATAAAAAGCTGCAGGCTGCCACATTTTTGAAAAATGAATAAACATTTAAAAAAATTAAACACGCTTTTATAATGGAACATAATCAGTTTTGTAATCGCATGTTTTTGTGGCTTTACCAAATGTTTCTTTGTTTAAAAATATGTCTTTGTTTTGTTTCTTTGTTTTGAAGATAGTATGAAAACACTCATATGTTTTGCTATATAAATTTAGACTTGTAGTTATTTGAATTTATAATATTCAGATATTAACAGATATGCCTAAATACTTTTCCATTCCTATTTTTTAAGCACAGCTTTATTTTATTTCATATACTAGTAAGAATAAAACTAAGTTTAGTCTCAAATCAAGACTACTTTAAAGGCAGTTTTATGTATAAAGATGATACTTATTTCTCGCAGTGCTCAGCGGCGGAAGCGGAGATGAGTTGAGGCTGCCAGATGGACAGAGAGACAGTTTGGTTTAATTGCACCCACATGGACTCCCTCACACACACACACGCGCGCTATCTCACACACACCATCCCATCCACACACACACACACACACATAGGCAGCTTCTGTTTTGTGTTTAGGCTGCATGAATAATTGGCAAACTGGCTTCGCAGGCCGCGAGGTGCATTTTACTGGGGGACTGGAGGGATGTGGGGAATTCGTGGGCCTCGGGGGCTGCAGGATCCCCCAGGATTGTCGAAAGCCGAAACGGCACTTAAATCATCAATGAATGAGCAAATGGACGAGTGAACGATTGGAACATGAATTGCAAAGCAGCGAAAGGCAATTGGCCAAATGAGCGAGCACGGGGCAAATTAACATGTGTAAAATTCAGGAAAAATATCTTCAACTCAAGGAAACGTAAGGAAAAACACATGAAATTCTACCTTATGTAATTCTAATGAATATTAAAATCAGCTGTCCACTTCGTAATCAATGTTTTTAAAATGAGTAACATTTTAAAACAAAGCAATATTTTGATAAACCACAAGAAATAAAAACACTATACAAAATACATTTATCTTTAATTTGCTTATCAACTTTAAGTTATTTCAACTTGCCAAATTGTAAATAATATAACATTATTAAATGGAAAAAAAAACTCAATAAATTGTAGGTATTTGATAAATATTTATTAAAAATTAAATGTGGAAAGAGTTCAAAGTTAAATGCTGCGAAAATAATTTTTTTTAAATGAGTAACATTTTATTCAACAAAGAAATATTTTGGCAAAAATATACAAAGAAACAATACAAAATGCTCTTATCTTTAATTTGCTAATCAACTCAAAGTTTTCTTGGTTTTCAGAAATTAAGAAATTAACTGCATGACTTTTACAACACTCGATTGAATAAAACATCTCAATGAATTGCAAGTAAATGGCATATAAATGTGATAAACTAGAGTTAAAATGTGGGAAGAGGGCCAAGTTGAATGCAGCAGCACACGCAGGTTTCGAATGCAGTGAATAAAGTCGAGGAACCCCTTGACCAACTGGCCAACTGGACCAATCCGATCACTGACTACTGACCGAGACACGGAGAATCCCCCACTGGCACCTCAAGTTGTTGCCACATTCTTTCGAATTTGTTGCAAGTTCTTTGTGCCCAGGGCGGAGGGCAAAGGTCACGCGACCGCAGAAGTATCACAATCCCCCGAAAGCTGACCACAGCCACGGGTCTTGGCTCGGTCTGGTTCTGCGTCTGAGTCCGGGGACTTGGCCCCTTCCCGAGGCCAAGGAATCCACAACTGACTACGTGCCCAGATAATGCACTCGAAGAAATTACGCAAAACTATTCGAAAAAATCACCAAAAAATCGAAAGCTTTGTTGAAATTATATCATCAGTAAGATCAGTCCCAAAACTGGAACACTTTATAATTTTCTTCATTCTTTTAAGCAGTCAATCATTTACTAACTTCTTTAATTATCAAATCCCTAACTATAAAAATATATAAGTTTAGTAATTTTATTATTTATTATCAAAGTAAAATATACAAATATTTACATACATACATACCACATACTAGACATAGTTCTTATTATTATATAAAATTTAATAAATAGTATCACTTGAAAATTCTCTGAATGTGCCTTTGCCGCTCGACTGCAGATACTCCTCTGTATATTTTATTTGGTTTTATTGATTTTATAAAAAGGTTATATCTATGACTTCCACGGGGAACGCTGGTTGATCGGGCGGTATATATATATATATATATATATATATAAATAGAGGAGGGGTGAATAGGGAGCAGCCAAGTTGAGGCATTTTGGCTTTTAATTTCAATTTGACAAGCAAAACAGTTGGCACTTTTTCCCTCTCTCTCTTTGAATACGTGCAAATCGTTTCGGGAGTCTGGGGAGTTTTCCATTTTCCGCTTTCCCCGCTTATCTCCACTCTTCGCCCATCCTCGATATATTCCCGTCCGCATTAGAGTCGCAATTGAAGAACTCGACGTTTTACAATAACTCACGGCATTTGATGACGTCTTCTGGTATTCCCCATCTTTCCTTATCACTGTAAGGTGCGGTTCGGGAAAATTAGGTTTAATATACAAACAAAAGATAGCCTTTGAGTAAAATATTCAATAAATAAACAAGAACAATATATATATAGTTATGCTATAGGTCCTTGGGATTTATTGCCACAGAAAACTTTTAAAGTCTTTTAAATTGATTTTCAAACCCTAATGATTTCTAATAGTTTGTCATATTCCCATATCCCCATCGTCCGAAGTGGGTTTTTTAGCTCACTTAAGTGGTATTTCCCATTTAAATATTTTCTATATTAGCCGGAAAAATTATGAATCGACTGAAACGCACTGTCTGAGTTTTCTTTGGCCCCATGTACGTGCGTTTAAATCTTCGATAACTTTTCCGTCGGTACGTGACTAAAATGCAATGCGACCTATAGAGACTACCAAATGTCCAAATGGCTCGGATATATGTGCACATCTCCGGGATTTTTGTGTGTGTGGGATATGATTTTGGGATTTTACCAAAAATGAACAAGTCGGAATGGAAAGCGATGGGGGCTTTCTTGTGAGAAAAATGAAATGGAATGGAAAATGGAGAAGGAGCTGGGTAAACCGGAGTCGAATGTCTGCCCCGAGGCTTTTGTTCCTGCATCTCGATATGTATTCAACATTAGATCTCGGTTTAAAGTTCCCCTTAGAATTAAGTGCAAAAGGCCTACGGAATCATCAAACATTGATTTTTAGATGGTACATACTTGCCCCAGTCGCCCAATAAAAGCGATTGATAAACGAGCACCGGTGAAAGGTGATTAAGTGGATGTGAAATGGCTCGAATGGGAGACGATTGGCTCTTTGGGGGGCCAAGTGCTCATAAAATAAACCATTTGGGGTTTTGTACTTCAAGTCTATTATATTGAAAATGTTTTCAAAATATTAACACAAATTAAACTAGAGATAGGTGCATTTAATACTGTCTTACTCCTGATTTTATCCCTATTAAAATTACCTAAGCACCTCATTTATTCTGTTTATCTATCTAGTTAACTATTTCAAAGTAATTTGTGATTTATTCATATATCTACGCACTGCCTAATAAATTATATAAAACATTGCAACACACATTGTATGCATTACACAAACAAACATTAATTTAAATCGAACTTGTGCTTTGCATCCTTTATCTAATCAATCAACGTTATTAAATTATTATTTGGCCATTCCTTATTGAAACATGCACTTTAAATTCAATTTGGCAAGCTAGTGATAAATATGTATTACTGGAGAAATGCCACAGATTATCAATAGACATAGATCGATTTTTGGCACACATGGCAGGCACTTAAATCCTTTTGAATTGTGGCAAGGACATATGTTTGCAGCTAAAAAGGCGCAAAACTTCCGTTTTGAAATCGAACATTTTTCGGAGAAACTTTCCAACTTCCCAACTTGTTTCCGGATCCATAGACTGTCCCCTTTAGCCTTCTAAAAATTTTCTGAACACAGCTGGCCATTAAATGCCTTCTCTTTCTCTACACTGCAAATAAGGTTTATAGCTTCACTTTCGATTTGGAACCAGTGGCTTATTATAAAGACAGAATACAATTTATATATTTATTTTTAATCCATAAAACTATGAACATAATAAAGAATGTCAGGAAAAAAGGAATGCCTTCTTTCGGATTGAGTTCTTCAACTTCGGGCCCTAAATTATATTATTGCATAATTTAAGACACCTTTGTAAAACAACTCAACCGTGAAATATTATGTTAATTTTTTCATATTTCTTGAACCCTTTCGGGGATTATAGAGACTTAAGTATACAATTTATATTTGGTTAAATGTGTATACAAGTAAGCAGGAAAGAAAGAAATGCCATCTTTAGGAACTGATTCGCCAACTTCAATTAAATTGTTGCATAATTTAAGACACATTTATAAAATAATTCAGCCGTGATTTATTATGTAGATTTTTTCAATATATCTTTTTTACTTATTAGAACCATTTGCAGACTATAGACTCTTAATCCATACAACTTTAAATCTAGTAAAGGTGCCCAAAAGTAGGCAAGGAAAATTGGAATGTCATCTTTCGTAATGAATCCGTTGGCTTCAGGTCCTATTTTACATTGATAGATACTTTTAGCCACCTTTATAAAAGAATCCAACCGTGAAATATTATGTTGGATTTCCTTCCAGTGCATCCTTGCTGGACAAGGAGGAAAACTATTGAAGATGGCCTGCAGCAGATGTGGGTGTTGACATCTATGTCCTTCTATCTCTGTGTGTGTGTGGTGGGGGAGGGGGTTTCGGGTGTTTGTGTATGTGTATTGGTGTTGCCTGTGGGAAAATGTGCAAGGAAAATGCAATGACAAATAGGCGACAAAACGAAATGAGAAATATCCAAGGAGGAGCAAAGCGAGATGAAGAAATGCTCGAAGAAGGCAATGGTTCCAGCTGAGATTAGAAAAGCATTTGTTCCAATCAAAAAGCCAACAAAAGGGAAACAACACACCAGATAGAGATAGAGAGAGAGAGGGGGCTACGCGGTGCGAAAGAGACGGGTGACAAGGCCACCAAGGCGGCGTGTCCTTTGGCCCGGCCAAACAAAATGAAGGAACAAAGGACAAATGTGTGAAGATAAACTGCCGAGGCACGTGAATGTGGTTGACTTGCTGATGGAGAATCCAAAGGAATCGGAGGTATGGGGGGGGGGGGGGTTTGCTTGGAAAATGAGTGAAAAATGGGTGGAAAACGAATGAAAAACGGGTGGAGGACGGGACGTTAAGGCGTCAAGGCAAGGCCAAGTTTCAATTAGTGTTGCAAAACTTAATTAAGCCATAATGGCCGCAGCTATTCCGCACTTTTGTCAAGCCATTGCATAAATAACAAGGACATTTAAAAAGAAAAACTAACCTAAGACAATGGGTCAGGAAAAACAATTACAGACGCTTTGAATAGCTTCATATGGGATTTAAAAAAGCCGCAGCTCAAATTCAAAAAAGATTGCAAAACTGTTATGATCTACTAATATTAACATTCCATGAATTATAAAAAATTCATATTAAAAAGTAATTTATAATTTTAGAAATGATCGCCTATCTCAGATATATACTTATATGGCCCTTTTCTGCCCTTTAATAGTTTCTTACAATAAAGCACACCTTACAGAAGGTTTCAATCATCCTATTTAACCATTAGATAAAGGCGTCTCTTAACAAGATTCTATTTAAAAGAGGATTGACCAAGTTATGACTGGAACTTGGGTGCCTTTCACACGGCATTACCCCATCAATCCAGGCAATAGATGAATGGCCAGCTGACTGACTGGATGAGCAAGTGAATGGTGGCTGGGTGACCGAATGGATGGCTGAGTGAATGGCGGTGGACAACCCATGGTCTCAACTGTAACTGCATCTGCATCTTGGTGTTGGCGCTGGCGTCTCCTATTGTTAAATGCATGAAAAATTGCTGACACGGCGGCGTAATCCTTCAAGGTGCCGTAACTCATACGCCGCGTTGCCCGGCGATTTATGGCCAACGACTGCAAATGAACAATGCCAGTAGACCAGTCCATCTCCGCGCTTACTGTCTCCCTGACAATCACCAAAATGCACTTTAATAATAACGAGTAGCCTTAGGAAAGATCAAACTCAGCAGATCCTTAAATAAAAGATCTGAAACTCCGTCAGTTAACTAAAACATGTACCAACATTATTGAGAAACTAGGGGTTTTGCTTTACTACATTTGATTTTATTATAATTATCCTGTCTAGGTATAACTATAAAACCTTACTTATGTAGAACTACAAGTTTAAGGGAATATGCTTAGTAACTTTTATGATTTTTTATGATTTAGTTGAATTATTATTTATTTAAATTAGATTATTTGCCTGGCAAATAAAATTAGTCACACTTTGGCAATCGTAATCGTACATGTATCCGTCATTTAGGTAAACACAAAGCTGTTTATTTAATTCGTTGTCATATTTCTTGGGATACAATTTTAAAAATGTTGAAGGCATTTCGAAGGATATAATTTCGCCCTCGCCTTTAGCTTTATTATTCAGGCCAAGCAAATAAAACCGATCTTTCTTGAGTTTTCCTATAATGGCATTAAATTCCCCTTCATTTTTGATTAGGGCAAGATATCCACCCATATTTCGACAGGTGACAGCAGCCGTAGTCCAATTTTGCATAATATTATATTCGATGTAAAAATATCCAGAGCCAATTAGTTGAAACTGCGAGTAAAGGATTTTTAAATTGGTTTTGACCAGGCTTTCCTTAAGATCTGCCGTTTTATTCAGAAGGGTTTCATTTAAAGATTGAGCATTTTTAATAATTATGACCACTCAAGAGAAGCGTTTATTATACACTGAAGTGATTTATTTGTTAAAGAAGCCATAACCAAACTGATAAATTTATTTATTTATCGGTTATATTTTTGTGGTTTCTTAAATATATTTTTGTTGGCGAAAACTGTGATAAACATTTTAGTTTTGATTGCAAAAGCAAACATTAATGTGTCATGCAATGGTTATTCGTTTTTCAAATTTAAGGTACTGCTGATTTGTCATTAAAATTTGATATTTGAGTTTTAAATTACCTAATGTTCATATTTTCACAAAGTCATTCAGGTAAAGTGAGTTTTTTTTAATAAGCACTTTGTTTCTCTTTTGACAAATTGCATTGGTGGCTATGTATTCAATTACACAGGCAGCGGTTAATGGACAGGTAAAGGAGAAAGGGGGCGTGGCAGGATGGAGAGATGGCCGCTCCATCAGCTGTGGCATCCACTTCGGTTTCCATGGCCTTTAATTAACCAAGCGGCCAACGAATTAATTAGCTGTAATGAGAGTCTTACACTGCACCAAAAGGTGAACGAAAGTGTATTAAAGCTAAAGCACTGCACAAAAATAGATCTACCAAAATATTGAATTCTTTTTATTACTTATAATGGTGCTTAAAGACGTTTAACCAAATTTTATACTTACATTAAAGTCCAACTATATGCACAATAGGTGGAAAAATAAAAATACTTACTTTTAGGTATGCTGAAATTTGTGTTTAAATTGAATGAACAATTTATCTGATTGTAGTAACTTGACACAATTTTTAATTAACCCTTACAGCCTAATATTATTTTCAAAAATGTATTGTTCCGCATTAAATGCCTCTGGCATTATAAAGTATGATTGTGACTAAAACAGATTAATTTGTAAATCGCGATTTGTAGACCCATTTCCAGTGTTCACCAAACAAGACCTCCTGGCATCGGACACACCCGTTCTTGTGGTTCAAATCAATTTGCTTGGCCTAACACGCTGTGAACTATGGCGATTTGTGTTTAATTAGCAAAATCCCCTGCTGGAGGGGAATTATAGAATCCGGGAATCGGTTAACAGGGTGAAACGGGGGAGAACAGGGGTACCCACGGACCTCGATGGACACAAGTCGCCTCAGGTGGGACAAGAGCCATTTGCATTTAATGCGCCACATTTGTTCGTGCCTGTTCGCGTGGCCAACTCAATGGAAAGATATATGCGAATAATGCGAAGGACTCATCCTGGGGATCAGGGATAATGGTTTCTCCTGCCCAAAGCCCAGGGACTATGAAGTTGAAGTTTACCCTTACCAGCTAGTCCCTATATCCCTTTAAATAAAAAAGTTTGGCATAATATTTATAGAAAAAACTTGATTTTAAACATAAAAAACAGGTCAGAGATTAAATATTTTATAACTACAATTATTAAAAATAAATAATTAGTGTGGGTGAGAGTGTGTTTCAGCGAATATATTTAAGATACATCCAGTTATGTAGGCAAACATAGTTTTTTTCTATTCTTAGCCATAACCAAAAACCTGTAGGTGTTGAAAAATAAGTTTGTATGGAACTTTACTCCGCAGCACCCAAATATCATAGAAAACTAGAAATGGTTAGTGAAAATTTCTCAAAGTTCAATTTTGTCTTCCTGTGTAATTTAATCTAAAGTTACATTTTCCTATTTATACCATACAGGTCTGTATATAATCCCCTTATCAGCTTGACTTAATTGTCCGTAGTTTTCTGTCATTATTCTGTTAACTATATCCAAACCAAAATCGTTAGAGAACAATAGCCGTAAATCGGTTGACTTCTTATAACCTGCGTGCTGCTAAATCGTTCTTGAAAAGGGAATGGAATGTGGGGGGAAAATCAAGGGGTTCAACGGGCGGAAATGACTTAATAACCAATAAACTTTTGTTTTATTTATTCGCAAATAAAGCGTTAAATCAGCATAATAATTATTAGGGTGGGTGCGGTGGCGAAACTCGGTTGTGGGGATTACCGTTTCGAGGACTACTTTGCGGTAATTGAAGTTTTTGAATAGTAAATAAGAGCCTTGTTTAGCAAATGCCACGCCCCCATCCGCTGAACATTCACCACCTCCCCCCCAATTGCTCATTGTTTTTTTTTGCCCACGGCTCGGTAATATATCAGAGGTCAGACTTGGCTCGCTTTTCCAAGAATTTCCCCGCTTTTCCCCAAAACGATACCAGCAAATAAAATAAGTAAAAATTAAGTGCTTAAGAATGGTTGTACTCGACGAAGGAACTACTGTGGAAAAATAAATATTTGTTGTGATTTATTTCGTGGTGCATACCCATATGCTTTTAACATGATACATATGCTACAAATTAATAATTTTAAACTTTTAAAATGTTTTTAAAGCTCTAAAGATTTTTTAAAAAAAATTTATAATCAATCATGATTATATTATATCAGCAACACAATAAAATAACAAAAACAATGCAATCTCTTGAAATAACCTTTGGCAAATAAAATAATTAAAATCTTAAATCTTTAATATGGTCAAAATATTTCTTTGAATATTCATATAATTAAATAATAACATTTGCTGGGTACATTTGAAATTGAATCTTGGTTTTTTTTTTGGAACAGGTAGCGGGCATAATAAAAATATTTGCAGAAATGTTGAGACCGAAAGGTGGAGCTGCGCTGATTGTGTGCGGCTCACGTAGTCGAACCGCAATAAATATTGATGAGCACACAAACACAACATTAAAACATTGTGCGTAAAAGGGACGAGGTCCTGCCGGACCTAGGACCTTTTACCACCCACACGTATCCCCTGGCTTCCCCTAATTTGTCTGGCACCCGCAGCAACAGTTAAAGGCAGTAAAATTTAATAACAATAATAATGCTAGTCCAGGAAATTCGAGGACTTCGCTTTATTTTTATGCCAATTGCCGTTGGGGAGTGGGCACTTTCGGCCCCAGAAAGGTTAGATGCTAAGGTGAAAGCTTTACGGAAATGGCCCGGGAAATATATATTAAATATTTACAGCCACAAAGAGGGGAATATGTCTTAAATTACACTCCAGCCAAATTATAGAAGAATGGGTGGTTTCAAGAGTTCGCGAGTGTGTGTTTTCTTTAAAGGTTTGTGGTCATATATCTAATAATCGGTCTTAACTCGCAATCACTTAAAAGAACTTGCTTTTTTTGACTAATTCCCATTTTTCGTAGAAGTTTACGTCACATTTTTTTTGCGAAAATTGACAAAAATGGCAACGAATGGGAAACTAAGCTACTAGCTCGATGAGGTCCCTGATTCGGACCATTTAATGCATTATGCAGGATTTTAGTCAAAAATGCTATTATTCTTTGTTATTTTTCAATACTATGCAATGCTTACTATTCTATTTGAAAACCAAACCAATATAAAAACTCATGTTCGGGAAAAATAACCTGGGTATTCCCCAAACGGCTGAAATGCTAGGTTTTAAATTCAGCAGAAGATTTCAGCAATTGAGAAAACGACCCTAAATGGCTCCTGTTAGATTTTAAAGTAAATGCCTAAAGCTATTAATAAGGAAATAAGAACTAAAATATACTTTCTAAATTGGTTTTAAAATAAATAATGCTTACTGACTATATCAAAATGTTACAGAGTTGCCATTGCTTTTAAGGAAATAGGGTGACAACTCTGGTTTTCAGCAGATGTTATCGAACGACAATTGCTAACGCAGCAAGCCGAGAGTTCTTGAAAAATGTTATGTCTGACAATTCAGTTCGACATTTCTCATTAATCAACCTGATCTGAAGCTGTTAAGACCTCAATTAATAATTTTCTTCACACGATGCCACGTCGGTCGAAAGTCGAATTTCGTACTCCCAAGAAGAAGAGCCATAAGAAGCGCAGAAGGAATTCCAAGTGTTTTGACAGGTAGGAACGGAACAGATAATTTAATTTCTAGCTAAACACATGGGCTTTCTTACACTTATTTCATATATTTAGTGCCCCAGTGCCTGTAGAACGTCCAGAAATAAATGAACCCGTGCAAAAAGACTCCCCCTCTGAACTTCTTTCGTCCTGGTAAGCCCTCTTTACTGAATTAGGTAAGTCATTGTATTGCTAAAACCCATTGTAGTGCCCCGATTTCAGAACCATGGCCAGACCAGTTTTGTCTTGAGGGTGTCGTATTATATTTTGGTATCCAGGGGAACACCGAACCCGTCCACATGAAATCCGACGCGGAGCTCATGCCTCCACCAAAATCATGGATTGTACTGAAGGCCCGACCGAAAGTTAATGCTGTGGAGTCGCATGAAATGATCGCGAAAAATGAAGACGATGAATCCAAAGATGACGAATCCAAAGACGACGAATCCAAAGACGACGAATCCGAAGACTACAAAGAGATAATTCGTGAAATGCAACTAAAGGATCCTACGCCAGTTCGATTAGGATCCGTTCCTCCAAGGCCCCAGGATGAGGCCGCGACTGAGGGGTGGCTTCAGGACTGTAATAAGACCATTTCCGAGCAACTGCTACTTCTAGTAATTAAGGAGAGTGCCAAGCCATCTTCCGCAGACCCAGAGTCTGTTTACCAGATGATCCAGATGAACCAGATGAACCAGATGAAGCCCCGTAGCTCGAAAAAGTCTGGGATCGTAGTGGGTGCCGCCAAGAACGTGTGGCATGTTAGCTACCTACTTCGCAACGCGGACTTTGAGAGGAGTTTGGAACTCTACACCTGGAAGTACGGGGATCCCGAAGCCAATCGACTATTGGCCAAGTGGAAAGAGGTTTACGGCTCCGAGACGGCAAAGAAGTTGGACAGAACGTTGGTGCTTGCGCCCTTGCCAGTTCGTCAGGAGCAGAGCCTCCAGAAGTCAGGGATCCTAGGACGTCCCGCTGAACGCCAAAGCGAGACCGTGCGCTTGCGCCTGGAAATGAAGGTCTGCAAACTGTTTTGTACCCTGCAGATGCACAGACATGTGGATCTTGAGACAGCCGTAAAGAGCCTCGACAACGCCATCTACAGAAGCGACGTGGGTGTGATAGAAGTCAGATTCGAAGTCGGAAGTCAGGTAGGCTGGATTTGGGATAATGGCACAGTCATGATAATAGACGGGCTAAGTAAGGACGATTTAGCCGATGCCCTACAAGAAATAGTAGCCAAGACCATGGGCAAGGAGAATTTCCAGCTCGATCCGGGTCACAGGCTGCTACACCTGCGTCTCAACTCTGGCGCCTTCTTCCCCTGGAGCGTCGACTTGCAGGAGTTTGCTAAGGCCCACTCTCTTTCTTCGGATCTATGCCTTCATGAGACGAACTTTGCCCACTATGTGAACAAGAATATGCCCGGAGTGGCAGCCAGACTCCAAGAGTCTGGTTTAATTAAGGTATATGCCATGTCCCCGGGTGAGGGGGATGAAATGGTGAGGCAAATGTACCTGATTTCGGCCCAATATCGAAAATGTTAAATAAAGAATTTATTTTCATAATTCTCATGAACAAAATATTAATGAATATGAATATTTTTTGGAGTTCCGAATTTAAGCAAAAATCAAAGTTTAGCCAAATCAAGGCATACAGAAAACAGACGGACTGTTTTGAGCTCATTGCTATCTATTTTGCTATTTTAAAAAGGGGTCACATTACGTTTTTTAGCGAGAGTTGGGGAAAATTAAACATTTTCAATGCGAATGGATTTGAAATTAAACAACGAGATTATTGTGGTATGACAATCCTCGTTCTGACTTTTATTTTCTTTAAAGCAGCCAAGAAACTCATTTTTTATTGCGAAAAAATGGGATTCAGATTTAGTCAAAAATACGAGATTTAGAATTTAGTCAAAAATTACATTTTTCTTTCCCGTTTTTCGATCGTAATTTAGCCAAATCAAGGCGTACAGCTAAAACTTTAAGAAAAATTAATTTTTTGACCAATTTTCGCGTTTTTTGTAAGGGGTTACATCACTTTTTTTTTCCGAAAATTGGCAAAATGGAAATTTTTCAGGTTTGAATGCCTATCGATTGGAAATTAAACAACGAGCTCAACGAGGTATAGCATTCCTCGTTCTGAGGGTTATTTTCTTCATAGCAGCCAAAAAACTGATTTTTTATGGGGAAAAAATGGGAATCAGATTTTGTCAAAAATACAGAGACTCAGATTTTAGTCAAAACCAATGAAGAACCTTCTAACAATGATTTGAATTATACCAGCCAAAACAAAGATTTTTTTAGAAATACTCAAATTCTTAGCAGTTTTTAGCTGCGCTTCAATCGCAATTTGTTAAACCAACCCGATCTCCAATTTAAATTAGTACACACCAAATTTCTTATCTTCACTTTAATTACTTTATGATCCACCCTCTTCTTCGTAGAGTAATTGAAATACCCCCGCTCAGGTGGGTGGGCGTGTATGTGGGTGTTTTTCTGTCTGTGTTTCTTACTTAGGGGTTCACGTTTCTTTTATAGGCCTAACTCAATCTACGAGGACATAAGGTCCTCCACAGAATTCACCCACCCCACAGAATGTTTAAAAATCAAGATTTTACTTAACTTGGCAGGATATTCGTGAGTTTCCCTCCACAGAAACAGTGGCAAGTGATAGAAGAGACGACCACAATTAATTTGCGGCCCGGCTGCAATTGATAATTATCGAAATAATTGATGTAATTGCCGGCGTTTGACCAAAGCGAATACCACAATCAATGTCGCCCCAACCGCACGTTGTGTGGCAACAGGGGTCGTCTTATTAAGTGCACTGAAACAAATATTAGATGATATGGCTGTCACTATTTCACTGAAATCACTAACAAAGGTTCCTAAAAATATACTGAAATATATATTCAATCCAAAATTTTTGTTTCTTTAATATTCTGTAAATAGTGATTTTATAATACATATCAATTTACTGTGAAACAAATATTGGATGATAAGCAACAAAAGGATCTGTTTCACTTTAAAAACGCAAGGCATCATATCATTTGGGTTCTAAAATTACAAGCAAAGGTGTCTAAAAGTATGCAACAATATATTTTTATTACATTTAAGTCTTCGTGTACTGGACTAAATATGAGATAATAAACATTTTTACTAATTTACGAAAATCGCTAATAAGGGGTCCTTAAAGTATAGTGAAATATATTTCAATCCAACATTTTTTTTCTTTAATATTCTGTTATTAGTGATTTTATAATACATATCATTTTAGAGTAAAAAAAATATTAGATGATAAACAACAAAGGGATATATTTCACTATAAAAACGCAAACCACCAATTCGTTTGGGTTCTAAAACTACAAGCAAATGTGTCCAAAAGTATGCTAAAATATATTTGTAATGCAACAGTCCCATATATTCCATTTAAGATATTAAGTTTTTCTTCAAAATCGTTTATCTGAATTATTTTTTAATTACTAACATATATCATTTTACTGGAAATGGTGGATTGGCAACAAGGGCTTGTAAAGGGGTATATAGGGCGATTTTGCCTTTTCAGCAGTTGCCCTACTGACTTAAGCGGTAATCATCAATGGGCTGTGTTCTCTGAGCTCTAGAATAGGATCTCCAATATACGGGGAGTTAAATGTCTGTGGCTCCCTTGTAACACACTAAACAAGCAACTTGTGGTCGCTTGACACTTGTCTCTTATGTCTTAAATGGAACGTGAAGGCTAACCGCTGCAAATACAATTGGTAAATCATTCTTATTGCCAACAAACAACAAATTTTAATGTTCGTTGAGCTTTCCAAAATATTTATACCAACTTATATACTTTTAGATATATAAGAATATATGCAGTGAATAAAGTGTAATTATCTTTTTGAAAGAATTCATACTATTTCTGAATTTAGACACCTGATTTCAAAACCCATGTGATTTGTTAGGTATCCCCAATAGTATTTCTTTTAACATTCCAACATATTTTGTACAAAGGTTATGGCTCTTGCGATGAAAACATCCCAACATTTTGTATGTGTCAAATGGCATTTCGAACCTCAGTTGTGAAAATCTGCGATAAATCCGTCGGATGCTCTTCAATTTTTAAGCTGCCCAGCGAAATCCTTCGCCATTGCCCCATTCAGCCCACTTGCTTAAATGCATTTTCTAGCATTTTCCTCTCCATATGCGAGTGATTTTCCCCGGCGAGCGAAGCAAAATAAAAGAGATTTCAGTTAACAAGTTTTAGTCTCTTCATATGCTTTGACAAATCCTTTGGCTGCGGCAAGGACAAAGAATGAAATTTGTCTTCGGACAGGACAATTGCTGGCCCAGCTAGCCGGGCGAAATAAGGAAAAATCAAGGGAAGGTGCTGGAAAAGGCATTGAGTGGAAAGACGTGTTGGCCAAAAGGTCCTTTTCGAGGGAGGACCTCCTCTGGGGGGGGAGGGGGCTGTGTGGGTTAAGTGTGGCAGCATCAGGACAACATGTTGTTGCGGCACTAAATCCAGGGCTCTGATTACAAAGTAAGTCGTTTACTTTGCTGTATCCTCGGTTGGAGTTTTGCTTTATACAATCAGCTTGCTCCGAGAACGCCATGAACATAGTTTTATAAAGGAATAAATAAACCCTAATGGGATAAGAAACTGCATGTTAAAAATAAGGAGAGTAAACACACATATGGTTTTGCTACTTGGATATAGCAAAAACCATGTTTTAGAGAATAATCTTTTTAATTTTATGAACTTGTTATTAAGAGCAAATTATCTGTTAACTATTTGTATATGCATGTACAAGTTTGATACATTTTTTTCCAATAATTTTCCTGGCTAAATTCTGAGTGCTTGGATTAAGTGCACCCTTAGGTTATTTTTTTGGTACCCCTGCAGCTCTCTCGATTTTTCCCAGGACTACGGGTATCCATCGGCTTGGCAAACGTGTCACTTCCTGTGGCCGTTCATCACCGTCCCGCATTTTCCTATCGGCGAAGAGTGCTTTGTTGTTCTTTTGTGACTTTATTATAAACAAATAGGAGTAAAAATTTCCTTGGCTCTCAGCGAGCTTCTATCGTCTGCTGACAATGACAAGGCAGAACACAGGATGCACACACAAAAATAGGGCACTGGCACAAATGTATTGGTATTTGCCCTATAAAATTTTTGTTTTACACAGTCTATCAAAACAATTTTAATCGACTCAAGGTAAGACGCACAAATCAACTCTTGAAAATTTTAAAAAAGATTAATCTATAAATTACTATAAAGGAGTATGCCACATTTTCTGGACGATCAGGATACAAGGAGTACGGTTTGACTTTAAAATCTGAAATAATAAACCGAAATCAGAACATTCTTTGTGAAAAGCTTACAATCTGTATATCTATCTATGTTCTATCTTTAACTACATTTAGTTTTATTGAAGTGTTTAATGTTTAAAATGATATAATATTTTTTGTGATGCTTCGATTTATGTATATTTTCACTTATATGAATTAAAATGTTAAATTATTTTTGGTATTAAAAACGCGTAGTGCTTAGATTTTTTTCAGTGTATGGAGAGTGGGCGGGACGGGGGGCGGTGGCAAGGCGCTAAGAGGATGCAGGGCAAAGCAAAATATTGTCGCCTGCAATAAATGCCAAGCATCCGCTGCGACAAGAAGAACCGGAGCGTCGACAGGAAGCGACCGAACCACCAACCGCCATTATGAATGCAGCGCCATTTTGTGTTGGCCCCTTTCCGCTCTATCTATCCATCTATGTGTGAGTGTGTGTGTGTTTGAGTATATGTGTGTGTATGTGTGTATTATACCCCCCGATGCGTATACAATAAATAATGCGACTTGGCCATTTTCATTGCCTGCCTGTGGGTTTCATGCCTTTTTTGAAGATCCAACTTTAATTTTTCAATATTTAAAGTTAAAATATTATTAGAAAAATGTGTGCTTGAAATAATACAAATGTTACAAGCGATCTTTTAGAAAATTCCTGACTTCCCATTAATTTATTTATGTACAGAAGCATAACTTTCTTAATTAAAAAATAAAAATAAAAAAAATATATGACATTACGCATACGCTCTGTGTTACAAAGAAAATACAAATACTGCAAAAAATTAATATTAAAATTATAAGAAATTCTTAAAAATTTATTGATTCCCAAGCTTACATTTTCCCAGTGAAATACCAAAGTATAAATCTTAGCGAAAATCTGTCATGTCTGACTATTCATTACTCATACGCCCCATGGGTTTCATGAGGAAGTCCCCCGACCTTTGAATAAAAACAGCACTCACCCCATGACAACCAACAAGTTTAATTAAAACATAAACTAAAAGCATAAACAAATGAATAATTCAAATTATGATGAGATGCACGCCCCACGTGAAGGACGCTCCAGTGGAAACCATCGAAACCAAACACTTATCCTGACCGCAACTAGACAAAAAAATTTGCATTAGCAACAACAGCAAAAAATAGTGAAAAAACCCAGCAAAAGGGAATTTTTTGGCTTTTGGTTTCGTTGGTGTGACTTTTATGCAAATGGAAAGAGAAATATGAAATTTCGTTGCATAGTTTTGGGCGCACATTTAAATTGGTGCGGATCAACCTTCGCATCCTTTTTCCATCGTCCTGCACTTGCAGCATGCCTTAAAGGCTTTAAAAGCAATTTGTCTAGAGTTTTTTTGGTACGTGAAATATTTGGATATTTTTCGCTGCCAATATGGGAAGAATGCATGGGCATATCGACACATTTAAAGGTATTTTTTGTAGGCCAGCTAAATATTATAATTCTTTTTTTGTTCCATTCAAGGTCTAATTAATAATAATTAATGTCAAAGCGAAACAATATCGCTAAGATTGATAATAATAATTCTCATTACTTTTAAAGCGATATTTATCCACTCAAATGTTTCACTTTATAAGATAAAATCAATATTGTTTGAAAGAATGCTTTATAGAATGGGAAAACCCACTTTGATTATTACTTTAAATAAATATAAATATAAATTTTAAATATTGTTCTTTTTTTTAAATTAAATGCATAATTATTACTTACGTACAATAAATAAATCAAATAACTACCAAAAAATGCTACATAAATACAAATAGCTACCATTGTTTAAATTAAAATATATTTTATATATACTTTAAGCAATTATGGGCTTGCTTAAAGTATATACAAAATATAAATAAATATGATTTTTTTTAAATCAAATACATAATTATTATTTACATAATTATTATTTATTTAATAAATAAAGTACCGACCAAATAGATAACTACCCTTGTTTGAATTGAACTATATTTTATTATTTTGACATTAAAAAAGAAAAATTACAGGGCACCTTAAAGTCTAAGCCTTTCCACCAAGGCTCAATTATTTATTATATTTTTTGTATCATTCTACGTGGCCGTATACAAAAGTGCATTTTTTGTAGTTTTTTGGCGAGTGCGAATTTAATCAAAAGTCAAAAAGCGCACACACCAGCCCCCCACACCGCCCCATTTGATTTTCCCAAAGCTATCGCTTTTCCCCAGCTCCACCGGCTTTCCAGCGAATTTTCCTTTCTCGTTTTGTGCGTGAGGCCAAAAAAAAAACAAACATGAAATAACAACAGAAGTGGTAACTAAGGTGGGGACAACGCACAAAAGGCCTCATCAAAAACTCATAAATTTGCCATTTTCGACACATGACAAAGTAAATTGTAAACAAAAGGAAAGCGCGAGAGCCGCGAAAACTAACAAACGCCAGGACCACAAACTTGACTACCTATGGTAATGTTTTCCCTTCAGAGGCCTCCTTTTTTATAGTAAATCAATGAAACAATGTGTGAAAAGGGTGCTAAACGTAAAACTGCCACGGAACCAACAAATATTTCTCAACAAATGTTTTAATAATAAGAGATAATAAGGCACTTGAATGAAAAATTCGACTTAATTAAAATATTAAGAAGAGAACAAGTAACGGTTTTCATTAAATTGGCACTTTTATCTCTGTTGCATTAATATTAACTAAACTTGGTGAATCCCACGACTTTATAAAAATAAACTGGTTTCAAGGAAATGTATTGTATAGCAGTTATCGCCACTCTACTTAAATTAAATTTAGCTTTATTAAGTGTATTTCATTTACGCAATACAAAAGCATACAATTTCTTCATTGAGTCCGAGTTGTACATATGTATATATATATTGAAGTGGATATACAACTTTCAAGCAATTTAATGCCTTTTGATAACCGTTTAGCAAAAACTCGTTGATGAATCACAGGGGGAAAAAGGGAGAGGGGTATTACCCATTGGCATTTCACAGGTAAATGACACTTGGACGTCATATATGACTCCAAAGAATTTAGCTGATAAGCGGTTGAAAGTCCAAAGTATTATCGAGGGGTAAAAATATATAATTAGATCTTAGATCAAAAATACTTTGTGGATAAAAAGTAATACTGACCCAGAAGAACATTCATTATTATAAACATAAGATTTTATGAGCCCTGAAGCTTTTATTTCCTTACAAGTATTAGCCTATCAAATACACAATATTTTTTATTTAAATATACAAAAGTTTAAAACATGTATTATAGGGTATTTAAGATTTCCCATAGCTCACACTAAACTTACAGATTGATTAAAATGCTTTAAAATACAACAGTTCAATTCAACGTGTCAATATATCACACACACCATACACTTTTTGTAGAATCATTAGAGAGAGATGAATTCTCCTTGATTTTCTTTTATCCGTCTCTTTCACCTGACATGGCAACTTGAGAAGAATTAAAAAAAAAAAGAAATGGAAATTCGCAACTGTCTGGTGTTTATGGCTTTACTTTTTTATTGTTATTGTTGACGTAGTTGAGGGCAGTTCATAAGCTTCATTTTGCAACCACAAGAATTGCAAAAAAAAAAGAGGGTACACTTTGAAAATATCCTGTAAGCTATAAGGTTATAAGTATTTTATTATTTTAAAACACACGGCTAATGCTGTAAATATATATTTCATGAATGTTATGTTTTAAGAATATTTGTAATTTAAATTGGTGCTAATATTTTTGCTTAAGAATAACAACCATAGATAAATACTAAAAACTAAAATATTTATACTTTTAAATGTTTTTAAACTTAAATAAATTTTAATTAATTCAATGATTTTACTAAATGTCTTTCTTTTTACAAAGAAGTTAATCTTAAGAATTAGAAATGACAAAGTTGTATAGTAAACTACAAATATTTTATGGCATTTATACTCCACAGAAACTGTGTCAATGAATAAACCCTTGACCCAAATCAGTCGGACTCGTTGATACCCTGTAAAATGCATATGCGGGTATTATAGCAAGCAAACGGCAGTAGAAAAAATTCAAATAATTAGCGCAAGTGACTTTTGAACGTTGTCGTCGCAGGTTTGTGTACGTTTTTTTTTTCAATTTTATTTTATTTTTTTTCAATTGAACAGCGACATTGAGCGTGAAAAGTTCTGCCACAACAACATTGTCAGAACAGTGTGGAAATATCTACCATATAACAGAGTAATAATAATAAAAACAATTAACACATTTTTCTCCGCTGCCTAACCAGTTTTCGGGGGCAAAAGACGATTTATTCATTTTATTTGAAGACAGCAGAAAAATGTAGATCGTAACTAACTACACATAGTATAGTACGAGTCTCTTTATCGCTCTCCAGCAACACGAACGTATGAATTACACCCCAGTTCAACAAGAATGTATTATTTCAATGATTTCAGAATGCAAGAAATATCTCTTACAAGTTGTTAAAAAAAGCCAATTGCTTTTTGAACTTAAACACGAACATTTTATTTTAGATTAATATATGTAATATAATATATAAAAATAATATTCTGTGTTAAATGTATAGTTATGCGTATTTTTTAACTCATTTGTAGTATGTCCCATATTACGAGTGTTTGTAATAAAATAATATCTTATTAAAAAAAATTACCAAACAAAATTGTTATTATTTTAATTAATTAATTTAAATTATATTATAATTATGTATACTAATTTAAAAATTTAAATCATCATTATGATTTTAATAAAGTGTTCCTTATTATCCCATGTTTTTTGGAAAGTGGGGCTTGAAAAATTCAGAATGTTGCAGATAAATGCTATTATCTTGAACCCAGCTGTACGCAGAGTGTTTGCTGTCTTTAATCTTTTTAAATTGAAGAAATCTCGCCGCGACTCGAGGCTCTGCGGTATTGTGCCGGCGTCGATTTCTTAGTTCAAAAACGAATGCGGCCCGGTCAAGACAAAGGAATCGATTTTCAATAAATCGAATAGCGACAGAAGATGTGGCGGAAAAATCAATATAATAATATTTAAAAATATATAGAGGCAGCTATTTTTTTTTCAAATAAATCATTTTTCTTTGTGTTGTGAAAATGTGTGTGGAAACGCGAGAGCGAGGAAATTAGAAAAAAGAGCGGCAAATTTATGGAATAAAGGTGATAAGTGATACTCGCTGTCTCTTTCCAACGTACCACCCCTCTCTTTCGCCTTGTGAAGGGCATTCCGTGAATATTTAGGCGGCTCTTATCAGAAGCCCCGCCAGCTGATAAGCTTTGTTAGCAGATAAGGTGACAAGTTCCCCTCTCTTTCGTGCTCTCAATCTTAACTTTCTCATTCGCGAACAGCTGTTGAAGGCAAAAATAACACCTAAATTAAGCACAAAGCTCGACAAGCAGCTGAATATAAATTTTAAAAAATTAATGAACAAGAAAAAATACTATTTTTAAACAAATTAAAATAATAATCATTCGGAGAAAGACTCAAAATGGGAAAAGATCGACTGCCTGAGCTTTTACAGGTAAGTGAAATAACAATAGGAAAATATTGGATATGTGGGCGGTTGGGAGGTGTGCGGATGAGGTAACTGCTAATTAGCTTGAGGCACACTGGGTAAACAGCACTTAAAGCCGAGTAAAAATAATTTTAAAATTAAAAACACCTGTTTTACGGTGTTACTATATTTTAAAAAAATCTTATAAGTAACACTGTGCAACATTTTAGGGTCGTGGAAATTCTGAAAGTGCTCATCGAAATGATTCAGACCCCAGTTGGTGATCCCCCAGCATTGTAAAGATTTTAGGGAAAAATTCTTCCATAATAATATGGTATAGTCATAAATATTCAAAGTGCAAAACAAAGTTTTTTACGAACCTATAGGTTATAGGTTATGTATAGTGAAATAGGATTTAAAATCTCGGAATTATACTATATTGAATTTAATGTGGTAAAATACCAAATGCTATATATCTTATACATTGTTGAGTCTACATTTGTATATTCACTGTTCTAAAAAAAATTATTAATATTTTTTACTTCTCTATGTTTTTGAGTAAAATATCATTGAGGACCTATACCGGAAATCTGTATGGCCTTAAGAGACATTGTCCTTATAAAACGAGTCTTACATCAAATCCTTAAGTCGCTTTATTATTTAAAAGCAAGCCAAGTCGGAGAAACGACAAAAGATTCGTTTCGATGAGTAGTTTTAGATTTTAAAATCGAAACTGCGGTTAGCCGAAAACCACATCGTATGGAAACTCGATCTGTCTTTGTTGATCATCAAAAGTTATTTTAGATCTCTGTCATTTCTCATTTTCCAAAACATTCAAAAGACGAAATAAATCGCAAAATATTAAACATTTTGCCATTAATAAAACGTAAGACATAGGTGCTCTTTTTTTTAAGTACATTCTGACCAATGTTCAGCCGTCTTTTCTACAATTTGCTCAATTTCTCACCATTCTGTGGCCGCTTTTGGCACTATTTCGACTTGAGAACCCAAGGGGTTTGGCAAGGGGGTTCTCTATGGCATTTATCAGATCGGCCAGAGATAACGGCGATAATGGGGCCTCACATCACACTTACGGGACACCACCCCCGTACTCCCCAACAAACTTTTCGCACTAAGTGAATTCCAGCACCGAAGTCATTTTTATTGTTCATTTACACCGCGCCAGATTGTGAACACACAAACGTAAATAAACTCAACCAAAGTTGGTAGTTTCTATTCAGTTTTTTTTTTTTCTCAGTTTTTCACTGCAGTTCGTTAGGATCGCATGGACATATTTTGATTTTTTTTCGGATTTTTTTTTTTCGTTTTCATTTCAGCGCTCATTGAGCACGAACTCTTCGAATTCGTCGTCCAATGGTTCACTGCTTTTGAACGTGTACAGTGGAACCACGGAGTTCATCCTCAACAACACCGGCGGGACCAATAATAGCTACAGTGTGGTCAGCCAAAACAACAACAATAATAATAGTGGCGAATCCAAGGATCGGTTAAGTTCGAAAATGGCGCAATATGGAACAAATGTGGACGATATACTCAATCCGGTGAGTTTATAACAAGGATTTGTGATTAAACTAAATATATAAATAGATTGTTACTCGTTATGAATGGTGGACAGAGTGAATAATGTTTTATATGTTTTTTAGATATACATAAGTGAATATAGGTATTACTAAATCCCCATGCACAATACATATATCTGTAAGATATTTTCCTCTATCAAATTGGAGCATCATTATGCATAAGCTTGACAAAAATATATACATACAAATCTGTTGATATCCAGTTAGATGGTCTAATATTTCTCTCAATGAGAATTAAAGTTCAGAGAGCCAGAAAGAGAGATATATCGTTTCATTATATGAATCAGCTGTATTACTCAATCGTTGCCGGCGTAGCGCTAAAACTCGTGATAAGTGTAGAAAAAACCTTTTTCCATTAAGTACCTATGCCAGTTTTTGTTGTGGTCGCGGGAAGTTGAGAGAGCAATATGGAGAGAAAAGTACCGCCCACTTTATAGGGGGTTTCTAAACTCTCTGTTACTGTAAACAAATATTTCGCACTTGACAACCGGCAGAAAATCGTATGAGAAGTGAAGCAAGAGAACCTGCTCTCTTGCACTAGAAAAATAGGGTTGTAAAACTCTATTAAAAAATTTGGAACGAATCCCTAGAAGATTTAAGGTTTTAAGAAGTATTATTGAGGTTTTTACCTACTCTTGGTAACTCTCATTTAAATATATTTTTATACTGTTAAAATATCTTAGCTTAGAAAATTAATAACACAAATATATATATTACTTTTTTAACATCTTTGCTAAATATATCGAAAGATATATTTTACAAAATATTTTTAGATTGGAAGATATATTTTTTACTTTAATCCTTTCAGTACACGGAGATTCGCCAACAGCTCGCTCAGATAGCCTGCAATTTGGAGGCGATGAACCGCATGTCCCAGACCATTAATCTGCGAACGTTTAATGGTAAGAATTTCAACTTAAGACATGGAAAACTTTATAAAATCATCCAAAACCATCCCCAGAAAACGAGCTGGATGAGCTGCACAGCAAAAACCTGAGACTGGGAAATACGCTGATGACGAGATTCAAGGACTTCAAGACAAATCTTCCAGCGGAAAACGATTACAGTTTGGAGGCGAGGATGAAAAGGACCCTCTTCTACGGCCTCCACCAGACTTTTATCAATCTCTGGCATAAAAACGAGCTGTTCCTGCAGAATTACGAGACCAAAGTCAAAAAGAATCTGAGACTACATACGAAAATCAGTAAGTATAAAAGGAAATAGTTGAATCATTTACTCAACTTTTTTTAGATAGTACGATAAGATGTTTTCAATATTATTAAATTATTTAAGTAGAGAGAAGAGTTAATAGTTTCAATGCATTGTAGAATATCTGTTAGATACTTTGGCCAGCTTTATTAATTATAATATATCATTTATTTATATTTATAAATCATTAATTTGTTTGATCAGTTTCTAAATACTTATATATTTCAGTCAATTCAGAGGCCAGCGAACAAGAAATTGAGTTACTCATCGAGAACAAGACAACAAAACTCTTTGTGGATAATGTGAGTAAACAGAAAATGATACATGCGAATACTTACAACAGATACATCTGTTTAATATTTTTTCTTATCACTTAAATTAAAACAAAAAATAAAAAATATTCAAACATTCTTTTCGCGTGGAATAACGGGATCGTACTTCATTCTTTTAGAAATTGAGATATTTTTTTTAAATTTCATGATATTTAAATTATATTTTTTACGTAAACAAATGGAATTTGTATGAAATTTTCTAAAAAGCAAGACAAGATTGCTATAAACAACACAGCGATGAGCAGATATAGTATATGTTAAATATTTTTGGCTTTATAAGGACCTATGAATTTTTTTTGGAACACTTTCAAATATATTTGGTTTCGTTAATTTCTTATTTGGGAGAAGTTAGTAATCTTTGGTCTTACACTTCCAGTTCCTGCAGGAAACGGAGAAGGAGCGGCAGGTTCTGCGCGAAATGATGGACCGATTCAACGAGCTGCGCCGCCTGGAAAAGTCCATCGAGGAGGTCCACGCCCTGTTCATGCGCATCCAGACCCTGGTACTGGAGCAGAGCGAGGTGATCCAGCGGGTGGAGTTCCACGCCCAGCAGGCCACCCTCTACGTGGACAAGGGGGCGGACGAACTGGACCAGGCGGAACAGCACCAGAAAAGGGCGCGCAAGGTGGATAGATCCCAAATACCCGAAAACCGCTTTTCCACTGATTCCATTTGATCTCTATTTGCAGAAAAAAATAATCCTCATCGCTATAATTGCAGCCATTCTGTTGGTATTACTCTTTGTTGGTATTTATTTGTGATGCATGTGAGACAATTGCTTTTTTTTGCTTATTTTTAAGAATTATTTTTAAGAAAATAAACTTTAGAACCAGAACTAGAAATGGAATTCATTGTTAATACCTTATGTGAGTTGTCAACAGGTAAGTCGAATAGCATATGTTTTTGTTTTTTTAAGTAAGTAAATATTTTAATATTATACATTTTCTACAACATATGTATCTGTGTCCCCTTTTTTCTTTCTTATCTTCAGATTCTCCCAATACTTTTGTCAATACATCTTTAGAAACCCCAGTAGTTTTTATAAATATATTGTTTTAAGACTTTCAACATCTTACTTATTTTTTATGATTGTTGTTTCGTTTAAAAAATATTTTTTTAAGAAATAAAAATTCTGGCAAACAACAACAATAACGGCATATATTACTCTGTTAAGGCACACTGTAGCTAACTGCACTTGGCGCCATCTGCTGGAATGCAATTTAATTTTGATATATCTGATTTAGCGTTGTTCGGTATTTTATTTATGGTAATGTTTAATTTTTATTTTAGAACAAACCACTAACCAAATTGTCAAAACAATATTACGATATAAATATTTGTATTCAAAAAACATGCCGAACTAAATGTTTTATTTAAAAAAAAAAAAGCATATCTTATTTGATATGATATATTCCATGGCATATGTAGAACATTTTCTACAGAGCCACTAGAACTATTAGAAAGACAATCAGACACATTTTTTATATTTCAATTTATTTGCATTGGCACTCAAGTTTACAATTTTTAGCTTTGATCTTCCTACATTGTTTTGTTCAGTGTAAATTTTCAAAATATGTTATCGATAAGATAGCACGATAGGATAGTTGTTTGTTTGGAAAAACTATCGATAGGCTGATATTTTGATATATTTTTCACATCTCTAATCCCTGGCGTCTCGTTAATAATCTTTTTTATATAGCCATAAAGCACCGATTTTCCATGTCCGATTTCTAGGTGAGTGCCCGCCGGAGCTTTGCAAAGAGTCGCGGACCACCTCTGGTCAGTGGTGGATTTTCCCGGGTGAACGGTCTGGCGACAATAACAAACAATCCGACAGTCCGGCGGCGGCAAGCGCCATTTTTTGCCACTTTTCCCAGAAGACTACGCAGTTTAATTGATATTATAATTATTAAAATCGTGCAGGCGACAAGCGGATGTGGTTTGGCCAACATGGAGGATCCGTGCAAGGCGCCACCGTCAGCCATTGCCATCGAGGAGCCGCTGCCAAATGGCAAAGGAGCAGCAGGAGGAGGAGGAGCTGTGCACTGCAAGACCGAGCTGCCCGAGGAGGAGCTCCTGGGCTCGGTGACCACGCACAATTGTCCGGGAACGCGGGCCAGTGCCCGGGTCATCCAGAAGATGAAGCAGGACCAGACGCGCCCGATGACCCCGCCGCCCAGCGAGAGGGAGATGAGCAAGAAGGACGAGAAGGCCGCCCAGAAGACGCCCAGCCAGCTGAGGGCGGGCAGTGGGAAGACCACCTGGACGAATGTCGAGCGCAACTGCTTCTTCGATGCCCTCAATGAGTTCGGCAAGGACTTCGAGGCGGTGGCCAACTGCATCAATGCCAAGCTGAAGCGACGCAACGCCAACAGCGACTACAGCTTCAAGACCAAGGATCAGGTGCGCCAGCACTACTACCAGACCTATCACAAGATCTGCAAGTATGTGCGCTACTCGGAAGGTAAGCAGGGTCCATCATTCGCTGGTCAGTGGAACGTTCTCGACTTTCATAGTGTGAAAATCGGTAATTAGGTCAACAAATCTGCGCAGCATTCTTCTGAAAAATACAAGTTGTAATGAGTTCTTAAATATTAGGCTCGTAAATTGATAAATTTGTTTATAAGCTACTCTAAAAAGCTTTGAACATCAATAATATATGTAGAAAAGCGTCGTAGTTGGCGTCGTTATTTCTCGGAAAAATAGAATTTGCGCGCTAAAAATTCATGTTTTTACATGTTTAAACTGGGTCAACAAATCTGCGCAGCATTCGTTTATAAAAAAAAACTTAAAACCCACACATCTAATAACTTCTTTACTTTTTCAGAGTTAAAAAAGCCCGCCCAAGAATTGTACACGCTGATCAACTACGGCGAAATGCGTCGCAAGTTGCAGTTCCTCACAGAGAAGCACTTCATGAAGCTGAAGCAACTGGTTTACCAGGGACAGATCATCGTGCGCTGCAAGGGGAAGAACATCCGCATCAAGACGCCATCGTGCAAGGCGCTCCGGCGCCTCAATCAATTGGATGGTGAGTTCCCTTCTAGAGATTTTCGCCACTCGTATGTAATGCTTGCCAACCCATAGATTCCCTTGAGGACATTCGTCTGCCCAGCAAAGTGGAGGTGGTGGTGACGCCCGCCAATATGGAGGCCTTCGGTCGGGTGCAATCCCTGGCTCAGAATCCGCGCGGCAGGATCATTGTTCCGCTGCACAAGAAACTGATTAGCTTGATCAAAACATTCGAGTACAAATGGCGGAGTGCCAATCAGCGTCTGTACGAGGAGAAGAGCGTATTTATCCCCAGCAGCCTGGCAACGACTGCCTCCAACGCCACCAGCAACAACAACAACAATGAACCGGAGCCACTGCAGCCGGCGGCGTCATCGCTTGATCCCTTCCTGTGCTTCCAGCCCAGGCCTGGAGTGGCCATCCACCGACCTTTGCTCAGCATCACCGCCTATTTGAGCAGCATTAACATCTGCCTTACCGCTTACGAGGAGCGTTTGGGATTCAAAGTGCGCAGCGAGACGTTGGGCAACCTACCCGGCATTACGGTGGCGGCCAGCAAGAGACCCAGAACCGAAAGCGGCTCCGAGAAGCGTTCACCGGAGACAAAGAAACCCAAATCGGGTGCCAGTCCGCCGCTGGAGAAGAGTTTGGATGATGTGCCAGAGGGAAATCTGGTGAAGCTGGAGAATAGCAGCGGAGACGAGTTGGGCGAGGAGATTCACGAGTTTCTCGGTGACATAATGGAGGTCACGGCTCAAACACAGGCAGCCACAATTCCAGCTCTTCAATCCACCTCTGATGCCTCAGCTGTTGCCCCGGAAACTTCCACGGATCCTGTTACGCAGGCTCCTCCAGCCACCACCGAGCTACCTACTCCATCGGTAACCTCAGTCCTGCAAGCTCCAGCTGCCGCCGCTACTTCAACTGTTCCCGCACCTACAACTCCTTCAGCTGGTCCCTTCGTCGCCCAGCCGCCAGCTCGCTCCAAGCGCAAAGAAGCCAAAGAGGCGGCGGCCGCGGCTCAGGCGAGAAACTTTAAGCCCCTGCTCAGCGATGATATCCTTAAGCGAATCCGCAAGGGATGGACGGAGGCCAATGCGGCGGATATAACCATAGGCGACCTGTATGTGGTTTTTGGCCAGGACTCCAAGCTGGAGCTGGAGTACTATTGGTGTGAGATGGAGAGTTCGACGGCCTTGGCATCCAGCACTGCCTCGGCCAACGCTGTGGCAGCCAGCTCCTCATCGGTGGCCACCCAAACAGGTCCCTCCTCCTCCTCCGCCGCCGCTCAAGCAACCGCATCTTCCATCCCCTCCCCCGCCATCACCGCGAGTTCCTCCTCGCTACCCTACAATCCCAACGACTGTGATAGCGTGGAACGCGTCAAGGCCGTCACCACATCGTCGGTGAGCAATAAGCTGAAGCACCTGCTGCTGGTGGCCAATCTCAGCGAGCGTGTGCGCAAGCGCCAGTGCAACTGCGGCCACACCTGCGATCGGAAGCGGGACCTGATGAGCAAGGCGCAGCAGATGACGGAAGCGGCGGCAGCCGGCGCAGTGGGCGTGACGGAGGGCAACTTCCGCACCCCGATGTTGCCGGTGAGGCGACCGATAGCCAACATCGATCCCGTTCGACAGCTTTCAGCGGTGAGTGGGTTTTGTTAGTGACTTGGCTCAAAATCCCTTTGTAAATTAATTAATCTTCTCAGCTCACACGACAAAAGATCAGTCGTCACGTGCTCGTGCAGCGTCGACTCCTGCCCCCCGCATCCATTGGCGATCGTCCGTACGATTTGTTGAGTGTCCGCCAGCTGCACAGCGGCCTTTTCGAACCGATCGATCGCATGGGCAGAACCAGTTCCAGTGGGATCAGCTCCTGCGGCTCCGAATCCGATTGCAGCATGGGTTTGGCGATGCCATCGCAGAGTCAGCAGCAAGTGGATCAGCAGGCGATTCAGCTTTTCAGCGATGAAACCGATCAGAGCAGCGGACGAGATATGCCCAACCTGGACTACTGTGTGGCCACCAGCACCGCCGGCGTCAGCAGTTCCCTGGCCGAGGCGGTCCAGGATGAGAGCACAAGTAAGAAGATATACATTTAAGCCCGGTTTCGGGTTTTACAAACTATACTACTACTATTTGGTATTTTTTTAAATTGAGGCTTTCATTAAATGTATGTTTTTTTTATTGAATTCGAATATTTGCTTTGTTTTATCAGTACTTAAACATATTTAATGTAAATCCGTTAAGAATAAACCACGCCTTACATTTTGTTCCTCCTATTAAATATTGTCTATTCCCTGCTAGCACAAAATTTCTTCCATGGCAGTGTAAGCCCGATGCACTTGCTTAGAGACTCAACATCCAATGCGCGCTGGCTGGAGGACAACATCAATGATTTCTCACTGACATCGCTGCTGGGTCATCTGGATGAGATTGATGCCACTAGGGATATACTGGTAATTCTGATTGCAAAACTTATTCTTGAAAGAAATGTTTAAATATCATTTAACCATTTAAAGGATCCCTCGTCGAGCATGTCGGTGATCAGCGAGAGCAGCGTGGACTTTCGGCACAAGTTCCAGGAGATTGCCGCCCTGCTGCAGCAGCAGGAGAAGGATTAGCAGTGGCAACTGCGGGAATCCGGTCGTGTCTTCTTCGTTTACTTACACGGATCCGGACCCTGAGAAAAGATGAGAGGGATGCGATCATCGAAGTGGGAACCCATGAGTGCCTGCTGCACGTCTCATGTCCTTTTTTATTTTAACTCACTGATATTATTCATCCCATATGTTATATGAATTAACATCTATGTTTTTATGCGACTTTTTGTGATCTATTCTCATTTTATGTATGCCAAGTATTAGCAAGCACTCACATTGTCTAAACATATATATTTATTTATACATTAACTTTATGTATCATGCGATAGAACGCAATAACTCCCCATTTTTCGAAGAATTCTCAGCCCTTATGTTTGTCTATTCGCTCGCACACTCGTTCTGCACTCCTCTAATTGGTTTCTAGCTTGTAAGATCGGTTCAGTATAGTTAAGCCTGTAACACCAAACCCAATCGAAACTTCCATATGTATAGAGATTCTCCGCATGATAAAATAAATCACCTAAGAAATCCAATTCCCGAAAAAAGACTCGAACGTTTTAGAAGTCTGGAAATGGTTACCCCTTCCACGCCTCCCGCCCCTTGTTAACCATATTTAATATATATACATTAAATAAGTTAGGTGAGAACAGAGGAACAACATATAATCCTAGGGCGTATTTTATAACAGTAACATTTAAAACTTGTTATTTTACAGAGGCGAATACCGAAAATAAAAGCAAACTTAAAATACAACTTATTGTTATCCATGGAACTTATCTGGTAATGGTTAAGAAGCTGCGCAATTTAAATGTAAAATAAATGGATAGTAAAAATGTAATATGCCATTGTGGTAATGGCAAATGAATGATAACGAACCAAAGAGTAATGTATATGGTTTTCTTCTGATAATAGGAACGATTTTAGGTAACAAAAAAGAACTTCAACATAAAACCTGATACTCACCTCATTCAAAAAGGGGACGAAACAAAAATTTCCATACAAGAATGGCAGACGAAAAATTTTGTGAACCAATTTTGTATAGAGATTTTCGGTTCGTAGCCTTTTTGATTTGGGTAAGTATAAGGCTTAAAACAAAACAAAAATGTGAAAGTGTAAACCGGAGCACGCCCCAAAAATAAGAAGTATATGAAGAGATTCAAATGGTCTAGTCTATGTTTGTGATCAGGTCTCCTCCAGTGGATCGTCCACTTTTTGGTCCAGCTTCCTCCGCTTCCTACCCTCCTTATGCGACTGCAGGTGAATGTTGAGGGATACCTGTCGCTTGAAGGACTTGCCGCACTCCTCACAGCCAAACGGCCGTTCGCTGCTGTGCACGAGCATGTGGCGATTGAGCTCGGAACGGCTACCGAAACTCCGCTTCTGGCACACCTGACAATGATGCGGCTTCTCCTGGCTGTGACACCTTTTATGCGCAATCAGGTTGCTTGAGTACCGAAATCTTCGTCCGCAGATATCACAACAATGTGGCTTCTCGCCTGTGTGGGTAAGCATGTGCTTCTTGTAGCCAGACTTTTGGGTCAGCCTTTTGCCGCAGATGTTGCACTCGAACGGCTTGATGCCGGTGTGGATTAAGAGATGTGTGCGTAGTGATGAGGCCTGCCTGTAAACCTTGTAGCAGGTGGGACACCTGTTCGGATTGTTCACATCGTGCAGCGTTACATGGCCGTCGTGGGCATTGCGCGTCTTGAAGGACTCGCCGCAGATCTTGCAAACGTATGGCGTGGCCGTGCCATGGAGCTGCATGTGGTACTTGAACGAGTTGGTGGTGCTCAGTTGCTTGCCGCAGATCTGCCAAAGAAAGGGCTTGTCATCTTTGGTTTGTAATTATGTGCGTTTAGTCAACTTACCTGGCACTGCAATGAGGGGTTTTGTGGTTTCCATTGCCTGCTCCTGCTGGGCGAAGGCTGCTGGCCCTCCACTGCTCGTTGCTCTGTTTCCTCCACAATCTCGTAGAGATCTTTACCAGCTTTGCCCTGCGAAAGTGGCTCTGTTCGAAGGGATTCTTTAATTCTCTGAGGTTTTCTTGGTGGGTCATGTAGCGCTATGTGGTACTGAAAGGTCCTTTTGCGGATCTGCAGAAATAGGAAGACTGTTGAAGGGTTTTATATATACTTATTCCTAATTTAGCCAACATACCTGACACTGAGGCGACGAATTGGACGTCTTTCCGTGCCTGATTTTGCTGGCCAAGGGCTCTAGGATTTGTTCTTTCTCGCCGACAATCTCGTAGAGATCTTCACTAGATTTGGCCTCCAAGTGAAGCAGCTCTTCTTGGTCTGCCATCTCTGGAAACTCTTTCTGGACTTCCAGTCGCACACCCAGCCTATCCTGATGCAGGCTTGGCACTATCTCCCGACTTTCCTCTGGATCTTCTTCAATAACCAGCTGTTCCTCTTCATTTGGGATGGGTTCTACGAGCTCCTCCGCCACTTCCTGGTCATCGATCACAAAGACAACATCCTCGGTGGTTTCATGACAGATCCCGACGTTAGATGTCGACTGTTTAATCCTTTTGGTGCGGCAAAAGTCAGCATGGCTTTGCCTAAGCGTCCTGTCCATTCGGTGGACACTCCGCTTGAATTCCAGCGAGAGCCGCAGTTTGGCCACACATGCCGGGCAAATGTGATGGGGCAGGAAGAGCTCCGTCTCCAGGATCTTCAGACCGGTGCAGTAGCTCAAAATGTTGGCCAGAGTCGTTAGCTTTCCGGATATCAAGTTGTTGAGTGGTTTGAAGAGGGGCAAGCAGCACGGCGATGAAATGTGGCAAACGCGGCACAGGGCGTCCTTGGGCGTTTGGAGCCGTGACATGGGGCTGGCCGGCAGCTCCATGGAATCAGCCAGTGACGCGGTTGCCATTGCTTAGACTTCAGTGGCGATTACAAAATTCAAAACTAACTTTAGCGTCCCAAACTCAAGTTTTGTTTTCAAATGTCGTTAGAGATCAGCTGATCCATTAGTGTTGGCACTCAAAAAAGCTAGATCGATGACAACACAACAGCTTGAAGTTCGCTAAATAACAACACGATATCTGATTACTGATCCATCAATAATCAGTGATCAAATTTTTTTAAAAAAGTAAAACATTTTACCTGAAAAACTCCGTTATGCAATTCAAATTTCTTTTTAAATTGGTCCTAGGGTAGGGTTTTGACAGTAACTTTATAAGCCATTTTTTTTATAATAATTTAATTCTTTTTTTAATAATTATAATAATAATTATGTTAAATCTAACCGAAATTTTTCTCGTCGATACAAGCCAGCAGCAGTTTATCATGTATCACGAAAAGAAAGCGTATTATTTTTACGCACCCTTTTTACTGATCATAATGCAAGAATTTTTGCACCGTGATTAGTTATCATGTGCGTCCAGCAGAACTGTCACCAGAATTCCATCAGTAATCAGGTATCATGTTCCGCTGAACGCGACCAATAATTTAATAGTTACAATTTTTAAAAATAAATTAAACTCAACCAAATTTATAAATATTCAAAAAATGTCTATTCCTTACTTTACACACAAGAGTTAAAAAACTAGATAAATTATAAATTTTTATACATATGTATCACTTTTCTGTGAAAATTTGTTTTCAACCATAATAGGTACTAAAACAATCACTTTTTCTTTGCTTTCTTTGTAAAACACTTGATGTCAAGACTTTTCTGTTTCAGTACATTTATGAATATAAAAGTCCTAACATCAAATGTTTTTTGTATAAATTGATTAATTGCTTTATTAAACATTGGGCCGAGTTTGCCCAGCCACCATACATTAGTTATTCTAAAATTGAAAGTTATTAACCTTTTGTTATTGTGGTGCTGTATAAGAACGGCAAAGAACAAAATTCGTCGGAACTGGCTTGAAAGTAGCCGCTTTGGAATAACGGAGCACCACGTGCTGAATGTACTAACGCCTGCTGGCGACTGGCCACCAAATATCCCTAACGCCATCGCCGTGCCGGTGCGAGGTTGAAATCTTTCATTGGAAATTCTGTGAGAAAAAGTCCCTGCTAGGCGGGCAGGACTCGAAATCGGCGCAAGGACACGAATCCAAGAAGCATGACCATGGCACCGGCCACCGTCCTCCAGATGCTGCGCGGCCTGACCTCGCCGCGCGTTCTTACCCGAATCCGCCAGCCAAGCGCATTGGGTAATCACCCAGCCCACCACCACCGCCGTGCTTCATCGCGCCTGTCCACTTCCACATCGCTGCCATCGGCTCGCGGCTATAGCAGCACCACCAGTAAGTGATCCCCACTGCACAAGCCACCAGATCCACATCCAATCATTTGCCTTTTCCACATTACAGAGCAGGAGACTGGAGGAGCCGCCGGAGGAGCCACCTCCGAGGCCAACCCACCCGTCTCGAATGCTCCTCTGCTGGCCAAGCTCTTTCCACAGACCTCGCCCGAGGTGGACAGCACCGCCGAACAGGAGCGCCAGAAGCGCGAGGAGGAGGAGGCCAAGGAGAATGAGCGCGCCTGGAAACGCATGAAGCTGGGGTAGGTTCCCTGGCCTTTTTCTCTCTTGATCACATCTTTACTTATCCAAATTGGAATTCCGTTCTCCTGCAGCTTCGCAATCTTTGGCGGCGGCGGTGTGGCCGCTGGCCTTTGGGCCGTCTACGAGTTCGGCAAGCCCGAGGTTGATCCCAACGGGCAGACCATCGAGGATGATTTCACACACAAGCCGCTGGTGCAGCAATATCTGCAGCGAATGTGGAAGAGCATGCACTACTATCAGCGCATGATTCAGGAGCCGTCGCGAGCCAAGCTGCTACCCGATCCGCTCAAGCCGCCGTATGTGCAGCCGCGCTATACGCTCGTCCTGGAAATGAAGGACGTTCTGGTGCATCCGGACTGGACGTACCAGACGGGCTGGCGCTTCAAGAAGCGTCCCGGCGTTGATCACTTTTTGGCCGAGTGCGCCAAAGAGTTCGAAATTGTTGTGTTCACCGCCGAACAGGGCATGACCGTATTCCCCATCCTAGACGCCCTCGATCCCAACGGGTACATCATGTACCGCCTGGTCAGGGATGCCACACACTTTGTGGACGGGCATCACGTGAAGAACCTGGACAACCTGAATCGCGACTTGAAGAAGGTGTGTGCTCAATATGCCCGCTTGAAAACCAGTCTCTTTAAAACACTTGAGTCATTTTAGGTAATTGTAATTGACTGGGATGCGAATGCCACCAAAATGCATCCAGACAACACATTCGGCTTGGCTCGCTGGCATGGAAATGATGATGATGGTCAACTGCTGGACTTGATTGCCTTCCTGAAGAGTGAGTTTTACTGTTGATCAAGGTTAAGTTCGAGAAGTATTTATTGAGCCTTGTTTTCCCTAGTTATTGCCCAGAACAACGTGGACGACGTGCGTGAGGTTCTCCACTACTATCGCCAATTCGACGATCCCATCAGTCAGTTCCGGGACAACCAGCGCAAATTGGCCGAGCAAATGCAGGAGGCGGAACGCATCGAGCAGACGAAGACCAAGCCCATGGTCAAGCAGTGGTCGCGCAACATTCTGGGGCGTTAGGAGGCTGGCCATCCCGCATACCCCGTTCCATATCCATACCTTAACCTTCCGCCTGTCCCCAAGCACAGAAATCGGGATACGCAACGAACATACCCCCTGCAGCAGCACACTGGCCATAAATTTCGTCGGTTAAGAAAGGGAGTAGGGCGCAGGAAAGGAAGGCACGCTCTTTTTATTACTCCTTTGGGATAAGGATAAGGCGAATGTTTTTGTTTAAATAAATAACTAAACTTGCTTGTTTTTGTTGTTTGGCAATGTAATCATAATAATACTATTATAAACAGATGACCTTAAAGCGAAACCAAAAACAAAAAGAACCCATGTGTTTTATTACAGAAGTAATGACCATATTTAAAAGCCATTGGATTATAGACCCACTGGTACGATGTGTGATCTTATCAAAGATAGTGATTACACTATACACTATTACACTTAATACACACTTCCAAAATATTAAAAAGGAGACTCGTTTTGTGTGGGTAGAAAAATACATGTACATGGTACAGCGTCATTACTTTTTATTGTGTTTGATTTCTAACAGCTCCACGTAGTCGTAAATGTAAAAACCTTAGACTAGTCTTACAATATACAGCCGCACCCTCCGGCTGGTGCCCGCTCAAAGCACCACCACCACTTTGGAGGTGGACACCGGTTGCTCAGGTACATCGGTTAGGTGCAGGTTAGCGGCTCCTCCGGCGCCTGCTCCTCCAGCCACCGCCCGTCGGCGGTTATCGATTGACTGCCCGCCGGCGGTGGCCATCACCGGCGTCTCCTTGTTGTGGACACGCAAATGGCTATTCAGACGCTTCTTTGTGGGAAAGGCCTTCATGCAGATCTCGCACTTGAACGGCTTTTCGCCGGAATGCAGACGGACGTGGGCATTGAGGTTGCTGGTAAAGGTAAAGGCCCGTCCGCAGATGGGACACTTGTGCGGCTTGGCGCCGGTGTGGACGAGCAGATGCTTCTTGTAGCCCGACTTCTGGGACAGCCCCACGCCGCAGATCTCGCAGGTGAAGGCCTTCTCGCCGGTATGGCTAATCTTGTGCTGGCGCAGGGAGGACGAATCGTAGTACGCCTTGTCGCACAGATCACAGGCGTAGGGTCTTTCACCCGTGTGGGTGAGCTTGTGACGTCTCAGGTGATCGTAGGCCGCATATCCACGGCCGCACTGATCGCAGTTATAGGGCTTCTCCTCAGCATGCGTTCTCTTGTGGGCTGCCAGACTAGAGGTGGTGCGATAGAACCGATCGCAGATGTTGCACTGATGCGGCTTGACATTGGTATGGGTCAGCATGTGCTCCTTGTAGTTGCGCAGGTGCTTCAGTCGCTTGCCACACTCCTCGCACTCGTAATGCTTTTCGTCGACGTGGGAGCGCATGTGCTGGTTCAGTCGGCACTGCTGGCGGAACGCCTTTTGGCACACGGAGCACACATGCGGAAGAGCTTCGCCCGTGGTCAGAGGCGTTGAGTCCAGCGACTCCTCCAGGAAGTCCTCCTCCTCGCAGACATCCTCTCCGTCCGGCAGCTGTGGGTAAGGAATTGTGAGTGAGTGGTCTCCTTGAGTAAGTTATACCTTAACCACCTACCAGATGCTCTTCGCGCTCGTTCTCGTCTAGCTCGATGGCCTCCTCCCCGATTACCTCGTCTATGGCTCCTTCAGCGGGTATCACAATCATCTGGCCGTCCAGTATCTCGTCGTGTGCTCCGGACTCTTCCATTATCTCGATCTCATCCTCCTCGGTGACGATCGTTTCGAACTCATCCTTAATCGTCACGTACTCAACTTCAGCGGGCTGAAACTCATGAACACTCTCCATGGTGATGTGCTCCTCCTGGCCGCCCGCCTGCTCATGCTGTTGATCCTCCTCCGTCAGCTCCTCCTCATGATCGGCCACTTCCTCGATGACGAATTCCTCCTCGTTTATGTGCTCGTGAGGATCGGCCTCAACTTCTTGTTCTTCCAACTACAAGAGATCGAAGTCATTAAGGGTATTATTTTATAATTGGCTGTTTAATGTTAACTTAATGCAATGATTAAGGATCGTGTGTGAGACTTTTATATGGCATTCTACCTGAAACTTGGCAAAAGCCCTTCGTTTTATCAAATGCAATTATAAATTCAAATGAAAATATCTTGGAATTTGCATAAAACGTCTTAGACTTGTTAATTATTCGAGATTCTTACAGCAATCAAACCTACCCCACTCTATTTTTGACTGCCCCCATACAAATGTGTTCGTTAGAATCCAATTAACCAAGCTCTTACGATCTACCTCAAAAATATTAGTCATTAGAGTGGCCACGGCCCAGCTCCTATTTCTCATTGAAATAAGCCCTACAAACTCGTACTGAGCGACTCGATCCTGACCAAATCCCATTGGGAGTCTATTCTAGAAGGGTCCACAAACAACACTACCCATTGCTATCTTAAAAGTACAATATATTATAATTATTTACAGTGCCGGGCTCCTGCTCCTCGTTGAGCATCTCGATCATGAGGTACTCCTCGCTGGGATCGCCGGCGTGCTGTTGCTGGTCGTGATTCTCGTGGTGCTGCAGCTGGTTTTGCTGGCACTGCTGATTCTGTTGATGGCTGGTACCGTGCGCCTCGTCCAGGCCCAGGCGGAGCAGCTCATCGGAGTCGATGACCATGCGCTTGAAGTTGAACGCCTGCTCGAGGAGCTGCAGGCAATTGAGGCAGATGTGCTGCGGCATGGCGGCGCCGTCCTGCGGCTCGAAGGAGAGCCCGGCGCAGTAGTTGAGCATGCTGGCCAGCGTGGTGCTGCCCTCCGGTCCCAGTTCGATCTCCTCATCCAGCGGCTTGTGCTGCTTGCAGGCACGCGTGCACGTCCGGCAGTTAAGCACCACCACCCCGCCCGCCTTACCGGTCATCTTCCACTCCGTATCCGTACCCGGTGTCCTTATCCTGGTTCGCAGCGTCGGGAAGCGCCGGATTCGCCGCTCTTTGACGTTTGGCTTCTTTTTTTAATTCACTTTTTTTATGCGTTTTTTGCAGATGTTTAGTCGTTACAATCGATATTTTTGGCATCGATTGTGTTTACTGTGTTGTTTCACGAAGCGATATATCGATAAAGTCTTAACGTTCCTCTTAATGTTAACCGGCAATGGTAACAGCGAATGTTAATTTAACAGTAATGTGCAGGAAATTAATATAAATGCATAGCAAATTGCATGTTCTAACTTCTAATATTTGTAGTTAAAAACTTTTTAACCTTTTTACCTGACATGTTCTTGTACTCATTGTGTTAACATCTTATTTTTGTGGTTCCAGGCTATATATTTGCATGTGAATTAACTTTCATGTTTAAACTAAACTATTATTTAGATGTTCTTATTGATAATGTAAATAAAGGTTCATGTACTTTTGATTACAAACAAAAACGAATTGTAGGTTACCAGAACATCTAACTTTCTTAGTCTCAAGCTATTTACATGAGTTTCAGGCTAATTTACTTAACGATATTGTAAGGGTAACAGTTTTTTTATTCAAATATTAGATTAAAGATTGAAAGAGTGGTTTGGCTGATGCCTGAAGCCGGTGACCTGCCTTCGGTTAGCTTGAGAGCTGCGAATCGAGTCCTTGGAACTTCGACGACTTGGGGCCTGGGAGGCTCCACGACCTCGAATGCGTCCACGAATTGAGACCGGTGCAGGTGACGATGACTTTGTCGTCTCCAATGAGCGGTTCAGTTTGGCCTGGGCACTTCTAAGGACGATAGAAGTAAAACACGTCACAGGGATAAAAGAAATGTATATACCAATTCGAACCTTTGCATTTCCGCCTTTTGATTTGCCAGTTTGATATGCCGCATCCGCTGCGAAAGCTTCTTGCGCTCCACGCGCAGCATCTGCATCTCCAGCAAGCGCTTTTGGCACAAGGACTTGGCCAACTCGATGTCCTTGCTCAACTTGTTCATCTCCATCTCCTGCGGAGATAAAAGAATAAAATATTTTTTATATTTATATAGAGCTAAATTAAACATTAAAACTTAATTATAGAGCGCTAGCGACTAAGACCTTCGGGTCAATAAAATGGTCAATGGTCAAAAAGTCATCAAATATTTAGTAGAACTTTTATAAAATTTAGATTCTTCTGCTAGAACTTGAAAAGTTTTTATAAATAAGTAGTTTTATCATATCGAATATTATTCTGTAGGTTACTTTGGTTTTTTTTCTTAATGTTCCAAATTAATTTAAGAGATTTTTTAAGGTCTAGATGGATTTAAAGACCACGTAATTGCCTTATTGAATGAATGTTTTGCAAGAGTAATTTTTAAGCAACATTTACAATGGTACATAGGTAATAATATAATTCATGTACATTATGCTGATCCGCACCTCTGTTTTCTAGTACCTGTCTTAAAGGTATGGAAACTTTTACTGTGTATCCTGTGATATGTTTTGCAAGATCTTTGTTGTAAGGATCGTAGCATATACTTATCCGCACCTTCCTCTCCTTGAACCTGTCGAAGTGCAGGTGGTTGCGCCGCTGGAACTTCTCGGTAAAATCGTCGGCCAGGATGTGGGGCTCCGGGTGGAAGAAGTCCTTGAAGTGTTTGGGCATCGTGTTGGTCAGCTGGCGGCCGCGGACACTTTGCTTGCAGGTGGAGCACTCGTAGATGGGGGCGTCGGTGGGCGTGCGCCCGGCCGCCACCTTGATGCACTTTTCGCAGAACACGTGGTGGCAGGCGAGCAGGAAGAAGGCGAACTTCTTCTCGACAAACAGTTCGTAGCACCTGCTGCAGTGGATCCACAGCTTGCAGGCCTCCGCCTCATCGAAACTAGCGTCGCAGGCGGGCGCCTGATGCGCACCAGACCTCGGCTTGGACATCCCACAATCGGTGCTTGTTTAATCTAATCCAATTTCCAATTAAATTAATTCCGCTTTGTTTTGTTTTGGCGTCTGCACAGGATTATTCTGTCCATATGGCAGCTCTGCTTAGGGCCCCTCTACACGAGACAAGTTCTAAGCTGAGCTTTCGGGTTTCATTGGGCTCTAATTAGCTTAAATTAAATAGTGCCCCATCAAATAAAGGGTGTAAATATATTTACAGAATTCTTTATCATAGCTTCGTAAGGTTGTAATATACTGGAAAATTCTTAAAAGGCCTTAAATAAAGCTGCCAGAGTTGCTACTCCGACAAAGTGATCCTGTTCCGTAACTTATCGAACAGGTGGCAACGCTCCGCATAACGGCAAATGCAAGACCAAACATTTATTAAAAAAGAAATTCACAATAGCAATACACACAAATATGCAAATAAAACCTTAAATACTAGTGGCGTCGCATGCGCTCGATGGGCTCCCTGGGCCGGATGCGGTAGCGCTTCGAGGAGCTGGACGGCGACAGCGGGCTGCAGTACTGGTTGTCCAGCGTCTGGGTGCGCTTCCTCTTGAGGCTCTGGTTGTCGTCCATGGAGGACGACTCCTTGCCACCGGGACGCACCAGAGAGCCAGCGATGGAGGCGCAGCGGCGGATAAGTGAGACCGAGCCGGCGTTCTCCTTGTCCTGATCCAGATCCCTGCTATCCGTGTCCTTTTCGCCGCGCAGACTGGCCGGCAGCCGCATCATGGAGGTCATCAGCGACCACAGACGGCCGGAGTTGGGCGGCTCCTGCTTCTTATCGTTGCGCGTGGAGGCGTTCGTGGGCCGGAACACCTCGTCCTCCTCTTCGTCCGGGTCCTCCGACCCGCCCACATCCTGCACACCGCTAAAAACCCTACGCTGACGACACTCGCGCAACGGAGGACGCATCCTTGGCTGTTGCAATGGCGGCGAGACCAGAGCCAAAACCGCCATCTCCTTCTCTTTGGCCTTCATCTTCTTGGGTGAAAACTCACCGCTCAGCTGGCGCGGAACAATCGCCTGACGATGACGCCGATCTGGTCGTTCCGGCGTCCCAGGATCCGGTGTGAAGAACTGATCCTTGGTTTCGTCGCCCTCGCCATGCGCCACCAACTCCTGGCTTCCGCCCTTTGGCGGCGTCTCAAACTTGATCTGCTTCTTATTGATCCCAGCGCCAGTCACACGGATGGGCGTTATGGCCGGCACATGGACATGGACGTCGGCCGATTCCGAAGTGGAGCGTATGATCTCCACACTCTCGCACGAATTGTACACCGTGGAGGAGCTCTCCTGCGAGTTGGAGTTCATTCGGGTGATGATGATCGATTCGGTGGTGAGTTTCTGGGCGGACAGCAGAAACGGACGCTTGTAGAGATCGGTATTACGCGAGCAGCTGGAGCTGCTGCTGACCTCCGAGGTGATGGACTCGCTCTGGGTGCGCCGCATGGCTGGCGAGAGTCGTAGGTCCAGGGCGGACGATCCTGCCGCATCGCAGGAACTGTGCTCGCTTAGATCGAGGCGGACGCGACGTTGAATCACCGCGGATGGTGGCTGGTGGACCAGCATACCGCCGTGCTCCACGAAGGCCTTCTGTATGCTCTTCGACATGACCTGGCGCAATGGTGTGGCGGCGCTCATCTTATTCCGGGCGCCCATCTTCCAGGCGCGCTGCTGCAACGGCTGCTGCTGCTGCTGCTGCTGCTGCTGGACGGGATTGCTCTCCAAAGCCGGACTGGGCTCCTCGTGATAGATACTAGACACATGACCGCCATTGGAGGCATTGAAGACAATCGGCTCCTTGGGCTTGGCGAACACGGATTCCACATGCAGTGGCGTGGAGGTGGATCGTATTACCTTTCCCTTGCCCGCAGTTTCCGGCGGATTCACGCTCAGGTGGCCAATGGAGCGACGAATGGAGCTGTTGCTTAACGAGGACAGGTTGCGTATGGAGGAGACGCTGTCGCTGATGAACTCCTCATGGGTGACGCGGCTCTTGGCCTTCCACCGCATATTGATCAGCGAAATGGGCGTTACGCCCGGCGATGTTTGCGTCGATATGGCGGTGGTATTTGGTGCCTTCTTCACCGTCACCTTGGAAGTTTCCGTGTCGCCGGTGAGATCATTGCAGCTGGTCTCCGTGCAGCTCTGCTGCTGATCCACACACTTGCTAAACTCTCGCAGATCATCGACGCGCGTATAGTTACGCTGGCATTTTCGGCATCTCATCGGAAGGTGACAGGTCTCGATGTGGGCCAGCAGCTCGCCGTGCATCTCCTCGCGGAGCACCAGGGGTTGCCGCTCGCAAATGGGGCAGAATACATAGATAGTGGTCGCTCCGGACGCCATTTGATGGCGGTACTCCGTGATTCCGCCGCCGCCAATGGAGCCTCTCAATCCCAATGGTTCCCGCACAGCAATGGCGTGGGCCTTGAACTGATGATTCTGTCGGCATTTGCCGCAACAGAAAACCCGCTTACAGATGTGGCACTTGCCCTGAAAAACGAGGAGGAATCACTACTTGCGACAATAGGATGCCCTTGGAGCCTACCTCATGGGGCTGTCGCATGATTAGGACATTAGAAAACGACATTAATTGCGCGAACTTAACACATGGACATACACTTTCACATGAAAATCAAACGGTTCTTCAGTTAGATATGGAAGTTATAGAGATATACATATGTACATATGTAGGTAAACTAATGGGTGTTATTATAATATCGATTATTGTCCAAATATTTAACACTTAAGTGAGTTAAAATATTCATTTGACCGTCTTTGTACTCTTCATTAATTATATACATAGATCACATTAATATATGAAATATTAAGTTTTGGTGCTATAAGTAAGATTTATTAGTAATTCACATATCAACAACTTAATCAGCTCTAAAATGTTTTAATCAGTCCTTTTGAAATATTTGATTTTTTAATAAAATCAAGTCAAAAGTTTATGTTTTCATGCTTTTCAATTATCCCCAACACATTTAAAGACTTTGTTAAGTTCTTGCATTTTATTATACGAAAAGATCATTGCAAATATAATAAAAGCAAGCAGAAATTACATCAAGTATCATGATTAATAGAGTAATACAATGTCAGAATGAGGAATGTATAATTGTTCCATAATAAAATATTATGTAATAAATGCAGGAATAATCAAATGCAATTGTTCAATAAATTTCAAAAATCAGATCAAAATGTGAAAACGATTTCGTTTCAAGTTTAAATGCAAGCACATTATTATATAAGAGAATCGAAGTCAATTGTAAGGAGTTGAAAAATGTTTAGACAAGCAGGATTCAATATTAAATTAGTGGCTTATTGGGCATGGTTTGGGCACGGAGCTCTGCACCATCCTAATAAGTTTATCCAGGCAACGCTTTTCCTGATAAACGCGAAAGCGATTTGTAAGGAAGGTGCGGAGGTCGTTGCCTTCACAATCGTACACATCCCGAACGAAGATGGTATCCTTGATGGTGGCCTGCACAACGGCGAAGAACTCGCGGCTCCTTCTATTCTGCGTTCTGCTGAAGAACTGGTTGCGCACCACATTGCGCACATCCTCCGGCCAGATGCGATCTAGGCTTCCTGGCTCAAGGCCTGTGATCCTCACTTCCATCGCTTCCCTCGGTTGATCCTGTAATGGTTTCAAGATACAATAAGAAACGATGTTGAATGGAATATGATATTTTTTAAGATCTAATTGGGATAAAATATGCTAATACATATGGACAGTGCGAGTTTGTTTTTACTTAGGATCTATCAATTAAAATCATATTTATTTATTATTTAGTATAATATATGTATGTATTTAGTATAATTATAATATTATTGAAGATCAACCTGGGACGAAATATGATATGACATAGAGTCTAAAAATTTCGGTATGTGTTAGGACATAAATTCACTTAAGACAACAGTTATAAGTCTTATAATTAAACATATGATTAAGTTTAATGTTCTGTAGATATTACTTAGGATGCAATAAAAACTTGAATACAATCATATATCATTTCATATTAAAATATACTCATATATCATTCTATAATAATATAATAATAAACAGATATGATTCATAATTATTATAATTTAATATTTTAATGTTACAGCATATTATATTGATTACCTTAAAAATCTTTTCGCAGATGTACACTTGGCTGGCGTTGTAGCTAAGGACTTCAATGGACGTGTCCAACAGTTGCACCGTGACCTTGCTGTTCTCCACTTCCAGGATGACCACCCGCTCGTAGCGGTTAAGGTTCTTTACCACCGCCCTCTCCCCGCGCACAGGACTCGGGTGCCTGTGTCGGTTCTCCTCCAGTTCGTAGTGCCGCTGCACTTGCTGCCCCAGATTGGTCATCGGAACGTTGAGGAAGTGGGCCATCGTGGGGAATTGCTCGTTCAGACGCACCGATAGATTGGCTGGGCTGTTGCACTGGGGAGCACATTGAAAGTGAGTTAGAAAATGAGTTTGCTTCATGCTTTTGCTTAAAATCATACACAAAATACTTACAGCTAGGACCGTAAAGCGAATCTCGCCCTTGGTGGGATAGTGATCCGGTGGTAGCACCTCCGGCCGCCACATTTGATGGCGGTACCTGCAGCTGTTCCTCAGGCAATCCCCATAAGCGGTCATCTGGTGGCACAGCTTGAGCTTAGCCGGATGAAGCGGTTCAGCCAGGCGACGCTGGGCCAGGATGTTCAGCAAATGGGTGGGCCTCGGAAGGCCATGCTTCAGCAGGAAGTCGGACATCAGCCATATGGCATCCACATCGGTTTCCCGGGCGAAGATAACGGATTGACCGCGTTGCCATTGCGGAATCGCCTTGTAGTTATCGTAGAACAGGCTGAAGCGGTTCTTAAAACGCATCCAACTAGTGGACCAGCTGTAATGGATGAGCAGGGTTATGGAACCACACCTCAGTTTCGTCACCACATCATCTGTGACCAGGAGCAGGCAGGCCAGGGATTGCCGCCGCCATTGGGTGACTTGGGGGTAGCACGCCTCCGAGATGCAGGTCTGCACATCTATTCCTATCTTCTCCAGCGTATGGCGAAGAAGGAGAACTTCGGCTGCGCTTGAGCAGACCACAACCGTACGCTCCTCGGCGAGATTGGTGTCCCTGATCACAGCCACCAAGTGCTTGACTTTCTGCTCATCCGGCACTATCCTAGTGTCCAGCTCAACGCCGCCATAGATGCTGGCCTCCAAGGCGTCATCGAATAGGATAAGGACATCGGGCATCAGCGGCAGAATGCGCTGCACCATCAAATCATTCAGCCAATTCCGACCGGACACAAAGAGTTGGCACTTATTCTGGGCAAAGTCAAACATTTCGGGCAACCGTTTAAGCACCTTCATCGTGTCATCCGGCAAAAGGCGCACCATGTCATTCAGGTTATCCAGGGCTATATACTTCACCGCTCGGACATCGAAAATTGGCGACTTCTTGGAGTGATGCGACAACAGTTGGAGCAGCAGGTCCACGCTGGTCAGCAGGATTCCAACGGGCTGACTGAGCCGGCAGGCGATGTCCGCCACTTTGTCCTTGTCCCAGCAGGTGACCACTTCCTCCAGGGCCACCTCATTGCCCAGCGAACGGAGGAGCGAGCCCATCCAGCGGCCGATCTGATTGCCCTGCGATTGACTGAAGCACACAAAGATGCTGGTGGGCCCATGGCCATCTACTGGACGGCGTTGCAGCTCCTCGTGGCTCCGCTGGCAAAAGATGGGCAGATAGCACCAGGTCTTGCCGATCTGCATATTGCCCACAACGATCACGGGCTTCCCCGATGAGACATGTGGCCAGGCGAATCTTTGGACGGCCTTGGCCCGCGACTTGGCCACACCCAGCTGGTGTATGGCATTCCTGAGGGTGTTGCTTATGCCCGCCACTCCGCCCAGATCGTAGCACGGAACGACCACCTGGCGACTCCAGGCCAGAACGCCATAATTATAGACAGTCGTTCCCCCTGCAGTAAGAGAATCCTCCGTGGAAGCGAGAGGAGAGTCCTCCACACTTTGGTACGAATCCAGGGAATTGGTATCATCAATGCCTCCGAGATCAGGAGGCAGCTTCAGGGAGAGGGACTCTCCAATGGGAGCAATGGGAGGAGAAGGTACAGGCTTTAAGCCTTGAGGAGCACTTTGAAGTCTACATGCCATCAACAAGCTCTGCAACTCAACTTCCGAAGTCTGTGTTGGATATTTGGAACTCAACACGGAAAGGTTTTCTGCCGGAAAGTGTTTTGGAGGAGATTCGACTTTTGAAGGACTACATTTTGGAAGCATTATAGCCATATTTTCTTCGACTTTTAAAGAACTTGGTTCCTGATCAAGATTTGGGGTTTCTGGATTTTGGGACTTAACGTAGCCCAATTTGAGAAACTTTTCCATAAAGTCGTCTACCTTTAAGGATGATTGATCCTTATTTTCATCCAGTTGGATATCATCCAAAGGTTTTGGGATTCTCTCGAGGGCTACAGGAGAATTGAAGTCTTTTATACCAGAGAACGGACCGGATGGATAAAAAACAGCTTTTGCAAAGGCCTCCATCTGCGCTTTACCATCTTTTGAAGATTTAAACATTTCGATATCCTTTTCACTTAGGTTCTGCAAATATTTGGGGTCCATCTTGACCACTGGTTTTATATCTTTGAAGGACTTATTTTGCGGAGGTAGTTGCACTTCCGGATCAGGTTTACTTTCCATTTTGGGACTACCATTTACTTCGATCTTTGGGGATTCCCCCATATCTGCCTTTGGTTTTATTTCAGAAACCTCATTTTCCCCGCTTTGTGCAGTTATAACCAACATCTCGGCTTTAATTTCCGACTTGCTAAGCCTCTCCAAACGTTCCTCAAACTTTTTCAACGGCGGCAGCGTTGTGTGGATCACGAAATTTACCTCAAATCCCTCAAGAAAGTTAAGCATGGGATCGCAAAGAATCAGAGCTTGGTGGATGTACTGGAAGTGGGATACAATAAACGTATCATTAATAATGAGTGACCAAGAAAGGTCAAGACCTATTTAAACACGAATTATTTACTTTTAAATTTTCAATAATTTGTAATATATATATATTTTTTTACTTTTTTACTTGGTAATTAAAACATTTATTTACAGGAAAATCAATTTTACAACAAATTTAAGGCTTACAAATGTGTTTTTTATAGCACAAATAGAAATCTTTAAAACGATTGCGAATAAAAAAAAAGGGAAGACCTTCAATGTTTTTAGTTTTCAGGAAAAGTGCTTTCATGACAAACAAAAGGCAAAAACATACATACAATACATATTTCCATATGTCATTATTAGTCCACTATTTAAATTTCTCTGTGTACAACAGCCATTTTGGGGCCATATTATGAATGTTTAGAAATCGGATTTTCAGCCCAAACTTACCCCTTTTGACCAGAGGAGCAGCACTTGGTGGGCCATCGGGTCATCCGCCTCCAGGAGAATAGTGTTCACATCACGACCGGCGAGCTCCGATTTCAGATGCTCGGCCTCGGAGTTTTGCTGACAAATCAAAATAGTTCTGCATGCGCTTGGGTCTTTTCCTCTGATCGTTTGCGCTAAAAAGTCGAAGGAGGCTTCTCCGAGTTTCGGACTGGCGTACGTGAAAGTGGTTCCCTGGTACTCCACCGTAAAGTGGGGAGCTTTGAGATCTTCAAATGGCTTCATTGCTGCACTTTCTAGTCCGCGTAATCACTTTTAATTTGAATATATCACGAGCACAATCCAAGCACATAAAATAAAGAAATCCCAATTTTAATGGGGTTTTGATGGACAAACACTTCAAAGAGTTTCGATCGAACTGAAATATTTTGGAGTCTAGCGTTTGAAGTTTGACAACTTATCGATGCCACTTATCGATAACATTCACTATTTATAAGAAGCTTTATGATAATGTGTATCCTGTAATTAGGTAAAAATTACCTATTTTTTGGATTTCCCTAAAACGTAGGTTTTAAATTCAGTTTTTTGCCTTTTGTTTGTCGAGAAAGAACTTTTCCTGAAAACTAAAAATTTGAAGGTCTCTCCTTTCTTTTTTATTCGCAATCCTTTTGAAGATTTCTATTTGTGCTATAAAAAAAAAAACACTTTTTTATGAAACGTTGTAAGCCTTAAATTTGTTGTAAAATTGATTTTCCTGTAAATAAATGTTTTAATTACCAAGTAAAAAACAAATACTTTTTAAAATTGTATAATAACTTTGTTTTTTCCTTCAAAATTATTTACGCATATGTGTATATAACAGAGTTCAAATATCTTTCGTTATCTTTATATTATAGCTTTTTTCTCGCTAGACACCGCTGGCTCTCTTCCCGCCAACCCTCTGGCAACGCTCCGCCAAAACATTCGACGTCACAAGTTGCATTTTCGAGCGTCACCTCGCCAACCTGCGGCCACCTTGCGCTGCATGAAATTCGCGAAAGTTCACGTTCCATTAGGCCAATTATCCTAGTACTTAATTAATCCTAGCTAAGTTAAGCAACCGCCATGCTGGACAACGACGCCAGCAACAACAACAGCTGCAACCCACAAAAGCTGCCGCTGGGCGACCTGAAGCTAGCGCTTTCTGGACAGGATGGGGTGCGCAGACATGTTCCGGCACTGGTAGGTGATCATTGTGGTCTTTTCGGCCATGAATTAATGTGTGTACATTGGCAGGACGAGCACTGGGTGCGCCGCGAGAAGCCCTTTGGCAGCTACATCTGCCTGATGGGCTCCTACGGCCACCTGAAATCCGGAGCAGCGCTGGAGGAGTGGACCTTTGCGGCCAACAATTGCCGCCAGGACATGGAGTTCCTGCTGAGCCTGAGTCAGCACGAGTGAGTGCTGCAGTCCGATCCGTTTCTCCCTCATTGTATTAATACAATACTCCTTTGCAATCCCCGCCAGATTCTGGTCCTATATGGTGTACGAGGAGTCGGCCATGGCGGCCATTGTCACATTCTTGCAGCGCGCCAATCCCTACTACAGACAAACAGAGGCCAGCCAGGACAAGGAGTTGGAGCAGGCCAATCTGCTGTACGGGCAGCTCCTCGATCTAGTCGTGCGTCTGGTGATGCGACTGTGCACCGGTAAGGAGTCGGATTCGGAGTGGATCAGCCCCCAGCAGCACAGCAGCCTATTGTACAGCAACTACCTGATCTCTGTGCCAATGCTCTTTGATCTGCTCATTGCCGTGGGCGATGCGGAGCCCACCAATGTGGAACTGCTGCGCGAGATTTTCGAGAAAGTACTGCGTCTGCAGCCGGAGTACCGAAAGGATCTAAAGGAGGCACTGGCCTTCTACGAGAGCGCCTTCCTCAGCATGCAGATCCAGGTGGAGAACGAGGGCTGCGAGGGCGCCGGCGGCGGGGCGCCTTTGGATGCGGACTTGGAGACGCCCTACGACGATGTGGTGCTCTTCGCCATGGACTGCGCCTACACGCTGCGCCTGCTCCTACTCCTGTGCCCCGAGCTGGTGGAGACCATCGAACAATTGCGTTTGGGTCAGAGGTGCGCTGCGTTTCGAGTGCTCTAGTATTTTTTTTTTTGCGAGATTATATTTGACATCCCTTTCTCTTTCGCAGCATTGCCAATTTCTATGACATGACCGTGCCCATGTTGTACAAGAACATCTATATGGTCAACCCGGGCGCCAGCTCCCTGCGTTGGCTGAACGAGACGCGCCAGCAGTTCCTCTTCGTCTTCCGTCGCATTGTCAGCCTGCAAATGGAGACGGGTCGGGGCCAGCAACTGGTGGAACTGCTGCAGGAGTGCCTATCCGCCCAGACCTTCGTGGTGGACTACCAGCGACAGTTTCCCCTGGAGCACGATATGGAGTTGCTGCTCCAACGTTGCCCCAATATGTGAGTTATATATTTTATTTGAAAGCCAATCTGTGTTATTAGCCATCTTTCCACCGCCAGCAAAAACTACAAGGTGGACTTTGTGATAGCCGGCTACCAGAAGGCCCTAAGCAGCTGCCCCGGCGGCATAATGGCCGACGACATGGTCAGCAACCTGGACACCGAGGAGGAGGACGAATACGAGGACGAGGACTCCTCGCGCACATCTCCACAGTCGGGTACGACGGCCAACGGAGCCACCAGGGACATCGACTTGGAGGTGACTGCCGTGCTGGACGTGCTGCCCGATCTGGGCACGGGCTTTATCCGGCGCCTGCTCACCCGCTACGAGAATAGCGAGCAGGCGATTGCCGCCATACTGGACGACAATCTGCCACCGGATCTGGCGCAGATGGATCGACGGGAGGTATTTGTGCCACCCGATCCGCAGGACAAGCTGCAACGCCAAACGGGCGTGCGCCACTTCAATGTTCATGATGGCGATCGCTATGACGTGCTGACGCGTGATCAGCCGGAGTGCATCATAAAGCAGGGCAAGGGCTTGCCCGGAGCGCCGCGCAATGCGGAGCAGCTGCTCGACGACAAGAGTGATATGAAGCAACTGAAGGAGCGCTACCAGCAGTACGCCATGGTGGAGGAGACCCCGCTGGAGAGTGGCGAGTATGACGATGAGTACGACGACAGCTACGAGGCTTTGAACGAGGGTCAGGCGCCGCCAGTGAGCCTGCTGCGGGCCAGACTGCAGGGCGCTGCCTCCAATTCCGCCTACGAGGCACAGGATCAGGTGGAAGACGACGACGAGGAGAGCTCGAACAGCGGATCGGATACGGAGACGGCCAGGCGTAACAACAAGGACTTTTGTGAAAATCCAGAGGTTATACGCGCCCGTTATCAGCAACGCCAGATGGCCAAGTACGGCCAGAAAAGCGGAGGAGGAGGAGGAGGAGGTGGCGGAAGCGGAAGCGGAGGAGGTGCTGGACAGCAGTCCAACCCCTCTGTGGTGGGAGCACCCAAGGGGCAGGGACAGTCCCAGCAAACCCAACGCAACCGCGGGCAGAAGGAGGCCCACAAATCCTCGCGTGCCAATCACAATCGCAAGGCAGGAGCGGCCTTCAAACGCAGCAAGGGAATGATGGGTTAGCCTGGGCCCAAGAAATCCATTTGGAAGATTATAAAATAAATGTATTTATATATATAGAAAATCCATGTTGACTTTACTTTGGTAAGCGTTGAATTTGAACTAGACTCCTAAAACTGAAAAACGAGTCGATATATTTTTTGTATGGAACTGATACTCGCCTAACTAAACGCTATGTATATTCCGTTTAATTAAACCATGAACCAGCTAAGTTAAAGCTCTGTTTATTTTGTTTCAAAAAAAATCTTAAGTTTCTACTAAAAAATAATAAGTATGTCACAGTATTTCTTAAAGCCGCCTGCATTCTTGTGAGGGTCCTAAGTTAGTATTCATTCGTCGTTAATTTGTGAATTGGTAGTTAACATAAAATATATAAACTAATTTAAACGTAACAAAGGCGCTGCGCTCTAGCCCGTCGGAGCGTTCATCTTGTTGTACTCTTCGTTAAGCAGTCTCATCTTCGAGCTGTGCGTGCTGCCGCCCTCCTCGCCCAGCTTCAAGTAGTTTTCGCGGACGAAGGACTTGAAGGGGGTTATCTTGAAATCCGGCCGGGTGCCGTGGCAGATGACGTCCTTGCGACATAGCTTCACGCCCACCTCGAACTGACAGTGGTGGCAGCGCAGCCGATCCCTCTCGAATTCGATCCTGCCGTACGAGCAGCGGGAGCACATGGTGCAGGTATACTTGAAGGTGGCCTGGCAGTCCTCGATCACCGGAAGCTCCGGCATCGCGCTCTTCGCCTGGTAGACCCTAAGGAATGGAGGATACAGGTGAGTGAACGATGATAATGACATATAACAAATGATGTGGCTAACTGATCTACAATAACCCCTAAAGGAAGACCTATCTAAATGTATTACATCTAAGATCTGGATCTCACCATCTGCGGCAATTGTCGCCGTGTCCCGTCTCCCGGTTGAAAACGAAGGCCGCCGCATGGCACATCTCATGGAGCAGCGGCTTGATGAGCATTCCCGGCTGAGTGATGTTCTCCCACAGCAGAATGCGAGCGGTGCGCCTTCCGGAGGCGGCAACTTCCAGTTCGCTTTTGCAGTACGTGGTCATGCCGCGCTTCCAAACGATTGGCGCTATCAGTCCGCAGTGGAAGATGGCGTGATTGAACATATTAAACAAGACTTTGGCCAGTGCCACTTTGCAGTCGTTGAAGTTTTTCTCCCTATAGGTCATCGCCAGCGGATGACACATGTTGATCGAGGTCCTCGCTGAAAGGCAGAGGCTAAGTAAGCAGACTGAAACCCTGGAACACACACACAACTCACGGTTGAGCGACTCGACGAATCTGTAGAAGAGCGGATGCTGCTCCAGGCAGGCAATGCTGCTCTTGTGTCGGCGGCAGATGACGGCCACTTGTTTCCGGCTCGGAAGATCGCTCAGGTCGATGGGCTCCTTGAGGAAATCCGGCGTTTGCTCCTCGTACGAATTGGCATTGGCCTGCAACACCATGTCGTCGAACACCTTCGTCTGGCGCTCCTCCAGGGTTGGGCGACGTCGATGCGATAAGTTCAGGCTTGACCAAGTGGGGGTCGGTGTTCTGGGAGACTGAGTAAGGCGCTTGGGTGACGGAGTAATAAGGCCTGTGGCCGAGGAACGGGATAAATCCAACAAACGACTGACCGATATGTCATTCTCATTCTCCTCCGGTTCCTCCGGATTAAGATTAGTATCTGGATTGTACAGCCTGCGACGTGACGCCATCAAACCCAAAAACTTATGCACCTGCGTCTTGAGTTCCCCATCATCCTCGAGAACGATATTGGCCTTTGGCTCGTCCCTCACAATGGCGACTTGCTCGCCCAATTCGAGATAGATAATCGGCGGCACTGCCTCCGGCGAGCAGTGGCTTTCATCGGTGCTGCATAGACTGCTGCTGCTATTCCCCAGGCTGCGCCGCTTGGACGCATGCCACTTGGGCTGGACGAATTCGAAAGCCTGCTGGTATTCCTCGTCGTCGGTCTCCAGCGACTGATCATCGGACTCCTCCTCGCCATCGTCCTTTGACTGCGAGGACGAGTAGTCGAACTCGTGGTTCATGCGCAACACAACTGCACGACCGCTGCGCGTCACCACCGAACGATTCGAGGGGGTGGCCATCTCCTCCAGAGTTCGATGAACTGCGTAATGACAATACGAAAAAAATTGGTTTTATTAAAACGAAACAAGAAGCAGTTTGTTGGGTTTTTATTATTATTAGTGGAACTAAGACATTTTAAGACAATTGCGTCATTTATATTATCAAGTTAAGGATACCCAAAATCGACGTTATATTTTTTAAACTATTATTACATTTAATATTATCATATGTACATGGGTATGTTATCTTAATTATTGTTACAAAGATTCTTGGTTGGTCCTTCAATATACTTACTGCACTTCAGTTGTCCTCTTAAGATATTTAAATATTTTGGTGATTTTTACTTCGCATGTTCTAATAATAAATATATATGTGATGATTTAAATTTGTTAAAATCGCTTCTTATTTAACTAAGAATGCCCCTTATATCGACAATAAAATGGAATCTGAACATTGTAAATGTAATATTTCCTAAAATAAATAAACTTTACACTTTTAACAAATTTAAATATGTAAATAAATCAGGCAACGTAAATAAAAGTTACTTCTGATTTTTACTTTAAAAGGCCTACTGCGATTTTTAATTGTAAACGTTAAATATAACGCTCTCTTTTATCTAGTTGACGAAGAAACAAACCATCAACCCATTCGTAAAACAAACAAAACTATATTAACGCTTTTCTAATTCCCGCCTAACTGATTCAAAAAATCCCAGTAGGCCTTTTTAAAAAAAAACCTCTTATTTACCGTGTCTGAATTAAATAAAGATAAAGATTTCGTACAAGTTGAAACAGCACTCGCATTAGGAAGAAGTACTATTTTCAGCTTTCAAAATCTTTCAGTCTTACTATACCAGAAGGTAATCGTGTACTTTCACAGACCTAAATCGTTTTCAATACATCAACTCACGTTTCTTACAAGCCGGATCATTGTCATTATGATCCGAAGACCTTCTCTTCCTCATTGTGGCGACGTCAGTGGAGGCACTAGTACTAGGACCTAAGAATTACGACCCACGAATAGTTATTTTAATAGTATTCTCTAAAGAAACAATATCAAGTGGACTGCTCAACGGTCCAATGCTGTGTAAGATTATTCAAAACAGCCAACAACTATATAATAGGATATGAATCATAACTACAAATACTACTATACTGTTTGAATGGCAAGCGAAACAAATGGTTTGAGCATTGAGACACTAAGTATTCACCAATAGCATCTTCGTTCTGTGTTTTCTTCATCTCCACCTCACATTTCTGAGTCTCAAAATGACTGTCATCATGATCTAAGAGGTACTTAATTATTGATGAGGTATTCTCTACAGAAAATATATAAAGTGGAACCCATTTAGGTCCCTTCAGACACAGTTCCACGTAAAAAGATTACCCTTTTAAGGGACAATCGTTTAAAGTTTACAATGGAGTTGCTAGATCTTAACATATAAGGCAAACCCTTTCGAAACACGGATTGAAGTTGGAGCCTCTCACGCTTCCCCACTTAACCAACCACTCACATTTCTTGATCTCAAGATCATGTTCCGCGGGATCCGGGGAGTGTCGCTTCAATGTGAGCTTCGGCTTGTCCATGTCGTCGGCACCAGGACCTACGGCAATCGGAACAAGAATGTGCATGTTAGGAGTGACCTGGCCTAGTTGCTTTGACGCTGGGCACTCACGGCTGGTGTCCGAATCCAGTGAACAGTGTCCAAACTCGCAGTCAGTGGTCTCCTCGATGGTTATGGGCTCCTGGGAGGTGCTGTGGTGATGCTCGGACGAGTGAAGGCAGCTGACCAACGACTCATCGGACACTCCAGATGACACCAAAATAACGCTGCTGTCGCTGGTGATGTCGGCGTCCACAAATAAAAAACTGTCGTTGTGCACCGACTGGATTTCAGTTTGGGGCACCTTGCACGGCGACTTCAAATGAACCAGTTGGGATCGGGTTGTACTGGCCGGGCTGACGGATAGGTCACAGCCTGCCGGGTCCTCATTCTCGTCCCCCAGGCGGCAGTCCATGAGCAGATCCGCCAGACTGTTGTCCGGATTCCCAGACATTTTCTCGAACAACTAACAATATTGTTATTAATAATAGTATAAATGAATCGATTGGCTTCTGCCGCTAACAAACAAACAAAAATCGCCGGGCCGCCAGTGCTGGGAAACGGCAGGAAGTGACTTATAGCGGGTAAATTAAAAGCCATTATCGCCAGTTTGCATGGGCCTTAACTTTTTCTGTCTACAAAGTGTCACGCTTTTAAGGATTTCACTCACAAGTTCCATTAAATATAGTACTTTAATATAGTGCTAACACTTGATAAATAGTTTTCAGGCAAGTCGGTTGTATAAAAGTGCAGCTGGTATCAGTCAATTCAATAAAAGAGGTTACTTTCAATGGAAATCATATTAAAGAAACCTTATATATCACCTTATAAAAGCAATGTGCTTGTGGTAATAGTTCCATTTTTACGTTTAAAAAGGTGTATGTGTATTTGTAAATAAAGAAAATGTTCCATATTTTTCAATTAGTTTAATTTCTGACTATAAATAAAATTCCAATACCAACGTATGTTATGAACTTAACATCTAAAAAAGTTATATTTCCTAAAAGCTCATATGGTTGAATCCTTGAATCTTGATACTGTGCTTGTCGACTATTTTACGCAAATTCAAATGTGACAAAAATTGAATATACACAATTTTGTATCCAGGCGATCCTATGTATATGAATATATATATGAAGAAAAAATTTGAAATAAATAAATATTGAAATATTTAGCTTTTAGCTACTTCCCGCCAGATTTAAATGTGGTTGCCACACTGTCAGCAATAGAGTAGTGTTAATTTCCACACTGGACTATCGCCTTTGAAAAATCGATATCAGCATGCGTTCTATCGGACCTATCGTTCTGCGATAACATAATCCAAACGAATAATAAATAAATAAAAGCATTATTATTAAAGAAAAATTAAACGCCGGGCAGGAGGAAACTGCCGGACAACAAGATTAAAAAGACGCCAATCGGTTTTGATATTTCGTTGAGTTGCAGCCACCGTAAATCGCCAGGAAGATGGGGCGCCGCTCCATCAACACCACCAAGAGTGGCAAGTACATGAATCCCACGGACCAGGCGCGTAAGTACCACCATTGGACCCACATTCAACATTGAAGCCAACACGCGTACTTACCCCCTCTTTCAGGCAAGGAGGCGCGCAAGAAGGAGCTCAAGAAGAACAAGAGGCAGCGCCAAATGGTGCGGGCGGCGGTCCTGAAGAACAAGGATCCCTCACAGATTCTCGAGGAGATGGAGAAGATCGACGAGATGGGTGGGTAACCGCGAGAGCAAGCATTGATCCCTTCCAGCCACTGATGCAGTGCCTTCCATTTACAGAGTACAACGTGCTGCAGCCATCCCCACTCAACGAGAAGGTGCTGCGCGACAAGCGGAAAAAGCTGAAGGAGACCTTCGACCGCGTGATGCGACTCTATGTAAGATTGGTCCAATATTTGCCGAAATGAATTGCCGCTCTCAACACCCTCTTATCCATTTTCCAGCACAATGACGAGCCCGAGCACTGGGCGGACCTCAAGCGCAAAGAGGTGGAGTACGAGAAGAAGCGCCTGAAGAAGCAGCAGTACTACGAAAGCGTCAAACACGCCCAGAGCGTGCAGATCGATGAGATTCCCCTGCCCGCACCGGTGTCGGCGGCTATTCCAGGCGCACCTGCCGGCCAAGCTGGCGGTCCGGTCGTCCCGGGATTCGGTGCCGCCGTTGGTATTCGCCTTCCCCCGCCGCCCATGACAATGGCTCTGCCGCCCTATGCCCCCGGTGCTCCGCCAGGCGTGGCCAAGAACAGCGATTCAGCTGCTAGCGAGGCACAGGCGGAGAAGTCCAAGGAGGACGAGGAAAAGGATTGGCTGGGTGTGCCCCCGGGACCGCCGCCGGATCTGTTTGCCATGTCCGAACTCGATTCTGATGCGGAGGGCAATACGGACTACGATGGCGAGGGCGAGGAAGAAGAGCAGGAGTCATTGAGGAAGAGCAAGGACAAGGACAAGGAGGCCACGGAACCCAATAACCAAAACATCGATGATTTCATGAAGGAAATGGAGCATGTGCACAAGCGAAAGCATCGCAAGCTAGCGGCCAAGGAGGACGAGGAGGACAAACAACGGGAGGACGACGAGGACGATGATGACTCCGAGAAGCGTTTGGAACGAGCCTCTAGCTCGGACAGAAAATCCGCCAGCAGTAGCGAAAGCGACGACGACGATCAGGATGAGGATGAAGACGAAGAGATTGCCGAACCGCCTACCAAGCCAGCATCTGTGAAATCCTCCTCCACAACGGCAGCGCAACCAGCACCGGCTCCTCCGACGGCGCCGACACTGCCGACTATTCCGTTGCCCCCGGCGTCGTCAGTGCCAGCGCCACCACAACTGCCGCAACTCCCGCCTATTCACAATCTTGGGCCGCCGGGCATTATGTACCGACCTCCACCCTTGCGACCACCACATGCTGGGTCCGGTTTTGGCATACGCATGCCGCCTGGACCACCGCCCGGTGCGAGGCCACCACATGGCCTGGGACCAATGCCCCGCATGGGCATCAGGATGCCGCCGGGACCGCCACCGGGCCTGCCACCTCGCCTCGCCCACCATAACAAGCAGGGAGGCGGCGGCGGTCCGCCCAAGGACTCAGCCAAGGGTGTGACCACCATTACAGCAAAGCCACAAATCAGGTGGGTTTTTTTGGATATCCTTTAGATTTTGTTTTATACCCAAGTACTGACATTGTCCGTTTTACCAGGAATCTGAGTGCGGATGTCACCCGCTTTGTGCCGTCCACGTTGCGAGTGAAGCGCGAGGATCAGCGGCGGACGGCGAGGCCCAGGCATGCGGCCAACGATGGTCACCACGCCCCCACGGAGTCACACACCAAGCCGCCCACCAAGGACGACGCTTATATGCAGTTCATGAACGAGATGCAGGGCTTGCTGTAGCGTTTGAAGGGAGTCCTGTAAATTGTGTAGTCTAAGTCCTAGATAAAGCGAGTCATTCGAACCAATATCCAATGCGTTTCATTGATAGCTTCAGGAATAGTTTTTTTTGTAAGAATATGACAAACCGTAAAGTAAACTTGTATTTTCGTTCTCACTCTATAAAAGTTTTAAAATGAACTGAAAACAGTTTCACACCCATTTTGGTTTGAGTTTCTTTAATTTTACTTTCGAATACTTTGCACGTTTATTAGAATGGTTTAACGAAAATATTAAAAATTATATTGTATATATTATAAGTTATTTCTTTATGGTTTTGGTATACATTTCAATAGATTTAAATCATTTGCTATATTTACATGCTTTTGACCGAAGTGTTAAATATGATGTATAATTAAGACAAAAAAAAAAGGAAAGCGCACATGGAATCACTAGGTGCCATTGGCTTCGACGGGAGAGGAGGATCCTGCCTTGATTGACTTCTTGCTGAACGGCCGCATCTCCACAATGTCCGCCTTGAGGGCCCGGAAACTCCTTCGCAGCGAATCGGAAACCTTTTTCGTATAACTCGTACTATTGCTGCACTGGGAGAGCTTGTCGTCGCCATTTCCATTGCGCAAATCCGTAGCCAGGGGACGCAGTTCATCCTCAGCAGGCGTGGAGTCATTCAGAGTGTTCCGCAGATATTTGCGGTTGAAGTGCAGCTGCGGTGTGCCCCACTTGCGCTCGAGTTCCAGGCTACCATCGCCACCACCTCCGACGGACGACGCATCCTCCTCCAAGTCCGGCGTGGCCACCGCCTCCTTGGTCTGGGCAGCCACCTCGCCGATGGCTTCCTTGTAGGTGCGCGTAATGATCATGCTGGTCGGCACGCTCTTTCCATTGACTCCTCCATTCGGGGTCTGCTCCAGGTCCACGGGCTGCGGGAGACTCTGTCTAGGGGGCTTCGCTCGGCGCGGTGACTTGACCGCCAGCACACTCACGCGGTAGTGGAGAACCTGCTGCGTTACAAGGTGAGTTAGCAAATGCAAAGCCACAGGTTCGATTTCGATCAATAAAAAAACATTTCTGTATAAAAACTGTATAAAGAAACGTGTTCTCCCTATACTTTGCAATATCGTATGACTATCAGATCTATAGGAAATTTTTCCAAACATATATAGGATACTGGTATAGGTAGGTATATAAAAAAAAACACTTGCAAAAATGTAGCCCAACTTTTGGACCAAATTAAAAATTTTTTATAACGATTACTTCTTGTATAAATCTTAATATATACACAATGAAAATGTTTATATATATTTCTATTACTTCTTACGTTTAAAGCTCTTTGATTTTAAACTTTAAATATAAATATAAACATTTAGTAAATAGTTTCCTATTAGTAATATGTATTTTTTAATTACTCAAGTTCTCTGAAAGTGGTGTTCAACGCAACCGTTCCCCAAATTTTTTCTTATCGCCAATAGCTGGAATAAATTATCGAACATTATCTGGCCCTACAAGTGCAATTTATTTTACTAGCTCCGAAAAGCATTTTAGCAAAAATAGAATAAACCCTGCAGGAAAAATGTGAACTAATTGGGGCAAAGATAATAAACCGGTCTTTAAAAAGGTTAACAAAGTCGGATTTACTTGAACCTCCTTTCTAACGTTTTTTTTCGCTTAAGAGGCGAATATATAGTTTGCAAAAAAATATAAACTCTAAAGTTTGGAAACAAATTGCTCAGAACCAACTGGTTTTAGACTATGATAGCTTGATTAAAAAATGAAACTATAAAACCTTTCTTAACTAGTATTTTAAGAGACCAGAAGCGAAGGGTTTTTATAGGCTATACTTTTGAGTTTCAAACATGGGGATGAGATGTCATAATCGGTATTCAGAACTCACCTTGTCCTGGTCCAGGAACCGATTAAGCTCCGTCATGGGAATGCTGACACAGGTGCCCTCCATGAGGATGTCCTTGTCGTACTCGCTGTGCACGGGGAACTTCTGGGTCATGGACAGCGCCTCGTTGTCCGGCTGGAGCACGGTCACCTCGTAGGCGTAGTTGTACTTGCTGTCCCGCCGGTTCGAGGTGCAGGTCATGGTGAACAGGATGCGCTGCCGGTCGTGGATCTCGTAGAAGTTGAACATCTCGTCGTGCGCCTGGAAGACGTAGTAGCCGGTCAGCGGTTTCCGCCGCGTGGCCAGATTCCACTCCAGATCCGCGCTGCTCGAGCGGAACAGTCGGTCATCGTGGTTCTCCTCCAGATGCTCCTTCCACTGCACCTCGCGTCCCTGCCAGCGGCAGTCGCCCCACACGCGACCCATGAAGCACTTCATCGGCTTGTACATGCACTGCTGTTCGTGCCACGGCAGCAGGACCACTGGCATCCGCACCTGGCAGCCGCCGGAAGCGTGTCCGCACCGAAAGTGAGCCTTGGCACAGAGGGCCTCCACAGTCAGCGAACGGGAGTGGGTGAAGGGTTCCTTAAAAGAAGAGGATATCCCATCGTTATTGGTTACTTATATTAACTTTGAATGGATATGTAGGCCGGGTTAATATTATATAATATATTATATAAAGATCAATAACTATACTCTCTACTTTTTCGTAATAAATCATACAAATAATGATAGTAACTTGTGAATTTCTATGGAAATATTACTCAAGTATAAGCTTTTTATGACTTTATCTGCCTTTACCGATGGGTATACAAGTTTGTGATATATTTGGCAAGTAGAAAGCAAACAAGTAAGTCTTCACTCAGATGGTGATGGTTTTAAGTCCCGGGTAATATGTACTTAAGAGAATAAACTAACAAAAACGATAAAGACTCGAAATATTCCAAATTCGTTATAGTGTATAGAACCGTTTTTAAGAGAATATTTTATCTGCAGTACGATGCCTAATAACCCTACATACTATAGAAAGTATTAACAATCGGAGAAGCTATATTTATACTACTTTATAGTGCTGATAGTGGGTCCTCTTGAGAATTGATTGGAACACCCTCCATAAGGCAATAAAATTAATCGCAACTGGAGATCACTCTATCTTGCGCCTGTCAAAGATCGCAATCTCCGTCTAATTTTTGTTAGTTTCTACCTATATTTGCACGTCACCAGATAAGAAAAATATGGAGGGGATATGATATTGATAACCGAACATGGGGACATGGGACTGACGTCAATTTTTACCTTGCACAGTGGGCACATGAGCAGAATGCGGGTGCACTGTTCGCAGACACTGTGTCCGCTCTTGCAGAGGAGTATGGGTGCCTTCATGGCGCCGGCACAACCGGGACACCTCAGCTCCTCGATGAGTCCCTCGTAGTGGCGGGCGGAAACGGTGGCCGGTGCTTCGTCAATGGGAGTGACTGGGGTTTTCGCCGCCTTGCTGGATGAGAGCACACCCTCGGGAAAGCTCTGGCGCATCAGGGAGTTGTCGGGCGAGAGGGCGCCATTGCTCTTGCCATCGCCGGCACCTATGCTCCGGGTGCGACCCAGCATGGGCGGCTTGGGTGGCGGCGAGAGCGGGGATCGCAGGCTCACCACATTGGGACTCGGTAGGGTGGCGTATTTAACATTTAGGGTGAGCGTATTCGGTGGCTGGGGCTTGGACTGCTCCGCCTTTTCGGGCACCTTCTCCTGCTCCTTTTTTGGGGTCGCCTCTGGTGTTTTCTCCGCCACCTCCTCGGGAACTGTCTTCAACTCCGGCTTCTCCTCGGGAACTGTCTTCAACTCCGGCTTCTCCTCGGGAACTGTCTTCAACTCCGGCTTCTCCTCGGGAACTGTCTTCGGCTCCAGCTCCTCTAACTGCTTCAGATCCTTCTCCACGTCCTCCTCCTGAATCGTGGCACCATTCATGTCCTCCGTAACCTCCTCGTTGATCGTGCTGTTGAGGAATTTGCGGCGCTGCTCGTTGATCTGCTCGATGCTCTTCAGTTGACTCAGAATTTTCAGATCCTCATCTTGTCCTCCATTGGCTAGCGCAGACATTTTTCGAAATTTTTTTTTTGGTTGATTGGTAGTGGTTGTATAACCGGCGGGAACAGTTGCTCCAAGCTCGGGGGCCAGAATGTGCTTTTCTTCTGGCAGAATTCTCCGCTGGCGTTCGCCACTCGTACTCCCGTATCTTATCAGAGAGACGCCTAACTAAACTAGCTGGCCCGGCAATCGATTTCGACTTGTGATGTGTGGTGATATACCCAAAGCCCAAACCGAAACCGAAACCAAAACCAAACCTACATATCAAGTGCACGCCCTGTTGGCCTGTTCTTTTGCCTTCTCCGCCGTGGAAACCATTGTCTTCCGGACACCACCAATTGAAATGTTGCATTTGAATTTGAATTATTGGCCATTTGTGGTTTCCCCCTATTTCGGTTTCTTTTACATTCCATTCCTTTCCTTTTCGCCACTTCCGTTGGGCAAATACCGCAGCAATCAATGTCAAGGTGTTGACGTGTGGTGAGGGTCTGGGGCACAGTACAGTGGCTATCCGTATGATGAACCAGTTGCTGCAGGGAAAACACACACCTGAAAATAGACAATCAATAAATATTTTTTTTTTAAATGTATAAAATTAATTATAATTAAAATCTACATTTGAAAACATCTCGCATTTCAAAGCATATTACCTAACTTTTCTGTTAAAAAATAAACGTAGATTTTCGTTTTTAGGTGCTCTTAAACTCGAGAAACTTAATTTATTAAACGTCAAATGTACTTTCGTTCATCAAACTGAAACACGTTCATGCATGTACCAATCCTGCTTTTTAAACATTGTTCTATATAATTATAATACAATTTTTATTGGTTAAGTAATCAGTTAATAAATATCAACCTTTTCGAGTCATTACTGTACATGTTTGTGCATGCAATAGTTATAAGCTTGAACAGAACAACAAAGAGCAACAAGCAACTACATGAAAACAAAACGCAGATACATCGATCGATTATCCTGTCAATCGCCTTCAATCTAAGTAATTTTAAGATTAATGGAATTTTTAGTGATATGGAATAACTTAGAAAAAGGCAATAGCAAGTACCAATATTATTTAGCTAAAATTTTCGTACATTTAAAATTTTTAAATGTAAAATTAAAAATTTGCCAGGGGAAATAAGTGACTGTTCAATTAGCTTGGCATTATTTCAAATTCGATACTTTTAAGTGCGTACTTAAATTGAACTAGTTCCTTTAAATTAAATTAAATAGGACTATTATAAATAAAATACATCAAATAAATTCATAAAGATATACCTCACATAAATATTAAACTATTTCTCATATTTACCATTATATTCATAAGAACTTTAAAATCGATAGCTTTTACATACATACAGAAGTGTGCATATCGAACCACATAACGTTCTATTGAAAATTCCGTTAAATTCAAACCAAAATTTAAAAGAGAAGATTATTACTTATTGTAGATGCCAAACAAAAAATGAGACAAAAAACTTTTTAAAAAATTTAAAATCACGTCTATGGTTGTTGACAAAAACCCGATAGCTAGGAAGCAAGGGAGATATTTTTCGGATTGTTTTCATTGTTTTGCGAAAGATAACACCAGGAAGTAGCCAAAGCACGCGTCTTCCATGCCGCTTCCCACTCAGAAGAAGCATCTATTTACATAAGAAATCTTATCGGACGAGCCACTCAGCTCGCTTAGCTAAATCGTGTAATAAAAGATACAACACATATGTATATAGGTATTTCAGTGACCGAGGAATCGGGGGAACAATGTCAATGCGTTGACATTGAAGGTTAAATGCCGGCAAAGGCAGTCAGTCGGCTGTTGAATTTCGGTGCGCGCGCAACCAGCATCAGTTCATATATAGCCACATATAGCCGCCCATATCCATGTCGCCGCCACGTCACATTCTGAAGCTCAGCCTGGAGGAGCAGCGCCAGTTCATCGATTCCTTTGACCTGGTCATCAGCGACTGCGATGGCGTTGTCTGGCTCCTGGTGGGCTGGATTCCCAACACCGGGCCCGCCGTCAATGCCTTGAAAGCGGCCGGCAAGCAAATCAAGTTCGTGTCCAACAACAGCTTCCGTTCCGAGGAGGCTTACATGGAGAAGTTCCGGCACATAGGCGCCAAGAATATCCAGGAGGACGACATCGTTCATCCGGTGAAGACCATTGTCAGGTACCTGAAGAAGCACAAGCCGGGAGAGCGGGTGTTCTCCCTCATGTCCCTGGAGGCCAATGAGACGTTGCGTAAGCACAACATCGAGTTCGAGTCGCTGGTAAGAGAAAAAAGTTATAAGTAACAGCAAAGTACATATATTTATAAATGGGGCTTTGCTGTGACTTGCATTTCACATTTCGGATTTTTCTAGTATCCTTATAACTTTAACATAAGTTTAAATAGTTTTAAAAGAGTATCTAGGCATTTTAGTAAAGCCATTAGCATCTTAACATATGACTTTGAAAGGGTACAAACTTGTTAAATAGTTAGTGGCTACACAATTATTTTCGAATTTATTGAATACCTAAACGGACTTTCTTCCTTCCAGCAAGTCAAGGAGCACCTCACGGCAGCCTCGCTAGTGGATCACCTTGCCATTGAAAAGCCCGTAGGCGCTGTGCTCTTCGACATCCACCTGGATCTCTCTTATGTGGAGTTGGCCAAGGCCATCCGACATCTGCAGGAGAACGAGGACTGCCAGTTGATAGCCGGTGGCAGCGATGTCATCATGCCGCTGGCGGAGAATCTCAATGTGGCCGGGTTCTTTGACTTCCTGGAGCATGTGAAGCGTTATACTCAACGGGAGGCCACATTCCTGGGTAAACCATCGCCCATTTTGGGCGAGATGTTTAACGAAATGTTTGAGATCCGGGAGCCCAAGCGCTGCATCTTTATCGGCGACACTTTGGTCCAGGATGTGCAGTTCGGCAAGGCTTGCGGCTTCCAATCCCTCCTGGTGCTCAGTGGCTGCCTGACCAAGGAGGATATGCTGAATGCCCCGGTGGAAGCACAGCCGGATTACTATGCAGACAGCTTGGCAGACTTTACGCAGCTGCTTGAAAATATTCAAAAATAGATTCAAGATCCTACACAGCAGGAACATCAAAAGAAGAAAGCTACCTGAAAGAAACTTTAAAATCATAAGAGTGGAAACTAATACATTTCTAAACCGAAAACCGATCCACCGCAATGTTAGATGTTTTGTTATGGCTTTTAAGTAACGCCTAAAAACCTATTTAATATTGTTAAACCAGAAACTATTTGTAACCACTGTTATACTGTAAAATAGGCATTTACTTTCGAATGCATAAAAGGCGAATTTAAAATGAGTTTATAAATGTTTACTATCAAGAAGTTAATGAATTTATTTGGGAAAGGTCTGTTTCTAAACATTTCAGGGTCAGCCTTTATTAGTCGAGTTTTGTAAACATAACGAGACAAACACGTTTTTAGATTTCCAGGTCTTCGGGATGATACAGTTCCGTGAGTAGGCGGTACACATAAGAGGGGGCGTGGCCACCGCTGAAGGGAAATATCATAAATAGTATAATAAAGCCATTGAAAGGCAGAGATATAGTGAAGTATTACTACGTACGTATTGGATATGAAAAGGGTGACCAGCTCTGGTGGCACATAGTCGAACATGGGACTGTAGACCTTGGCCTCGCGGGCGGGAATCGAATCGTAGGGGATCACATCCTCCGCACAGCCGACCATGTTGAAGGCATCCTGCTCGCACAGATGCAGCGGGGATAGTTTGTACATGGGCGCCAGTACGATGACCGGCACGGAGTAGTGCTTGGCAGCCAGGGCCACCGTGTAGGCTCCGCAGGCCGCTCTCAGACCTCCATTGGCCAGGACACTGTGCGTGCCGATGATTACCTTGTTGACGCGCGACATCATCGCAAAGATGGCTGCATCCGGGATCACAACGATCTCCACGTTCTTCTCACCCGCCAAGCTAGCTGCCAAATTGTGACCCTGCAATGGGAAAAGCGATTTTAGTATGGTAAGGTGATAAGCATAAGCGACAAGGAACTGGAGCTTGCTACTCTATTGCTTTTGAGTCTCCTCTAACTTTAGAGTTAGCCCCAAGCCCGCTCATGTCAATAGAAGGATCTTCGGATCCCCCAACTCACCCGACATGCTGGCGCACACTCGGCCACGATGATAGTAAGGAACTGGCGCTTCTTAATCGCCCGCTTGAGGAAGTTCTCGACGCTGCGTGAGTGGCCCAGGGTTAATATGATCTCCGACGAGTGGATGTGCTCCTCGGCCTGCACACTAATGTTCTCCGAACTGGTTTCCAGCTCCGTTTCCACCTCCTGCAGATGGTCGAGCAGGGCCTCCCGCAATCCCTGCTGCGGCAAGGAGTAGTCCACGCTCACGTTGCTCTCGCTGGTCTGGGTGACCAGTTTGTGGAGCGACAGCGAGGCCTGCGAGTCGTCCGCAAAGTGCTGCACCTTGGCGTGCAGCAGGTCGAACTCTTCGCGTGTCAGCTTCAGGATCCGCCTGGCAATGTTCGAGGTGACCGTCTCCTGGGGCAGAGCTGCCTGCAGGATTTTGCACTGGCCGCGTACAATCTGCATGAGGGCACTGCCAAAATGGAGGGATATGAATCAGTTAGTGGGTCATCCTTGGCGGTGGCAGTCAAAGGCTCAACTCACTCCGCATTCTGCCAGCTTTTGCTCATGATGATGTACTTGAAGATGTCTAGTGTCTTGTTGGTTATGCTGTAGGATCCCTCCACCAGCCTGCAGGAGATTGCCCACTTTAGTGCCCGGCCGTAAAGCAATGCCTTCCCACAGACTTACCCCACTTTGATGGCGTGGATCAGCTGGGTGACCTCCTTCAGTGGCTGTTCCCTCATCCTGACCTGGCTTCTTTGAGTTTCACAATTGACAAACAAGTTGCCTGGTATTTACCTGTAAAAATGCAAGCGAAATCGCACACGGACGTGTGTTATCGATAAACGAGCTGGCGAAAGCACACGCTAGTGATGAGCAGCCCGGTTTCGATTACAATCAGCTGCTTTGTGTAAATAGAAAAAGCTAAACAAATGAGAATGAACGTTTTGTATTAATTGTATATCTAAATTTAATGTATTTATTTTCCCTAAATATAAATACAAGCATTTTGCCTTAAATACATCAAGCCGTAAACTAATTTCCGGTTCCTCTGGATTTCTTTTTTATGTGATTGATGATGAATGGCCTTCATCAACTTCTTGTTGTGACGTATGTTTGGCCGCACCTGTATCAACAAAAATAATGTAAGCCCTCTTTGTGCGGTGGTCTCCTAAACAAAATTCATATAATTCTCATTGCTTTTGAATTGTTACTTGAAAAGAATATTTTTGTTTGCTTTTGTTATTTATTGTTCTTTTCTCTTCGCGCCTACAACACAGAAAAACAACAGACGGAATAAACAATGGAATCTTAAAATAGTGTTCTTTTTATTTAGCTTAAGAATCTTGATCAGTTTGTTTAACTAGCTATAGAAATGCTTTCAATGCACCGTTTAGCCTTTTTTGCAAGTGGCTCTAGCTTTTTTTGCAAGCACCGATGTAATGTGCACGCAAATACCGCTGCAATGCCAACACTGTGGCTATCGAAGAGCCGGCCTCTGCCGCAAAAGCAACAACAACAGTTGAACGCATAGGCGTAGCGCGAAAGTGAATTTGAGGGGTTCCGCTAGATCATTAAAAATGTAAATTAAATTTAATTTAACTTAGTGTAAGTAAAAAAAGACTTGCTCAGATTGTTTTCTCTATATTGATTTTCCGCCCCCCTGATTAAAGTCCAAGCTACGCCCCTGGCCGCGGCAACAACAACCACATGGGCGGCGATAAAAAGTCGCCGCTGGCAGAAGCTTCGGGCTCAGATTGTTGTTTACGTGTCGCCCGGTACGGTGTGGAGTCTTCTTCTCTTCTGCTCTTCTGGCCAAAGCCACAGCCCAACCAAATCGCACGGAACGAACCGCCGAACGGAACGGCCCGCCGTCGACTGATCTTGGCCAGAAACTGAATCCACACATATTGTGTACCAAACCCAACTCCGGCATTTGTTTGCCTTTGGTTTTTATTGGTTTTTGAGTTGGGGACAAAAGCAAGGGAGTTTGACGCGGAGCAGCATGAATATACACAGTGAGTAGATGGCCTTTAGTCGATTGGCGTTGCTCCAGCGGTACTGACATGGCGCTCCTGCCCGCCCCCGTCTCCTATTCCTATTCCCATCGACCAGTGAACGCCAATACCCTGAAGTACATCAGCCTGCTGACGCTGACCCTGCAGAATGCGATCCTGGGCCTCAGCATGCGGTATGCCCGCACCCGACCAGGCGACATCTTCCTCAGCTCCACGGGTGAGTGCTAGCAGGTCAACGGGGTCATCCGGTTGACCGGGCTCATCAGGTTCAACCGGTGGCCGAGCGGCAGTTCCACGAAACCTCAACGTGGGTCTGTCCACGCAAGCAGTAACATCAGCAGAAAAAGCCAAAGAAAATGGAGTGGGAGGAGGAGTAGTAGTAGCAATTGCCGTTCGGGGAGATGTGGAATGGCCGAGGAAGCTGATAAGCAGCCACTTCCGCAAGTGGCACCTAATAGTTAGATAACATTGTTTGCGTCTTCTAGTGGAGCTATTTCTTCAGGGTTTCTTAAAGGTTCTTAGCTCACATTTTTGTGTTCGTTCGGTTTTCTGATCACTTAGTAATGGTACTTTAAAGATTCATAGTTGATCATTTTTCATTTACCCAAAATACATAAAAATAGTTTGGGGTCTCTCATCTCTTATCTTTTTTAATTTACTTCTTGAAATGATTTTTCATAATTTTGAATACAAATGTTTTAATATTCTATTTTCCCCAATTTTTACAAATGAAATTAATGCGCTAGTAGTTCTGAATCTAAATCAAACGGTTGTGTTTTTTCGAATAAAAACTATATGTTTTAAAAAATGTAGTTTCTAATTCTAACTTAACACAAATTCTAAAATATTTTGTAATACCTTCTGCTAAGGTTACGGATACCATAATTTCAAACACGTAATTCCTGTTTTTATTTTGTTTGGATTGTTTTGATTCTTAATTAGTGGCTATAGATAAGCTACATATCTCTACACTTTTTTAATTGTATCGAGGACAATTAGGGTCGTTTGACTCATTAGAAAATCCAAAAAACAACAATCAAATTTTAATGGAAGTAGCTGAGTAGGTTTAATTGCCATAGGCTTTATCACTTTCTTCCGAATCTTTACTGATTGATTCTCTCACCTCCGTTTGCAGCCGTGCTAATGGCCGAGTTCGCCAAGCTGGTCACGTGCCTGTTCCTGGTCTTCAATGAGGAGGGCAAGGATGCCCAGAAGTTCGTCCGTTCGCTGCACAAGACCATCATTGCCAATCCCATGGACACGCTGAAGGTGTGTGTGCCCTCGCTGGTCTACATCGTACAAAACAACCTGCTGTATGTGTCCGCCTCCCATTTGGATGCAGCCACCTACCAGGTGACGTACCAGCTGAAGATCCTCACCACGGCCATGTTTGCGGTTGTGATCTTGCGCCGCAAGCTGCTCAATACCCAGTGGGGTGCATTGCTGCTCCTGGTGATGGGCATTGTCCTGGTGCAGTTGGCCCAAACAGTGGGACCATCGAGTGGTTCATCCGGTGGAGCTGCAGCAGCGGCCACGGCCGCCTCCTCGGGAGGAGCACCGGAACAGAACAGGATGTTGGGTCTGTGGGCCGCACTGGGCGCCTGTTTTCTTTCCGGTTTCGCGGGCATCTACTTCGAGAAGATCCTCAAGGGCGCCGAGATCTCCGTGTGGATGAGGAACGTTCAGTTGAGTCTGCTCAGCATTCCCTTCGGCCTGATCACCTGCTTCGTAAACGACGGCAGTAGGATCTTCGACCGGGGATTCTTCAATGGCTACGATGTGTTTGTCTGGTACCTAGTTCTGCTGCAGGCCGGCGGTGGCTTGATAGTGGCCGTGGTGGTCAAGTATGCGGACAACATTCTGAAGGGCTTCGCCACCTCGCTGGCCATCATCATCTCATGTGTGGCCTCCATCTACATCTTTGAGTTCAATCTCACGCTGCAGTTCAGCTTCGGAGCTGGCCTGGTCATCGCTTCGATCTTCCTATATGGCTATGATCCGGGCAGATCGGCGCCAAAGTCGACTATGCAGGGTCCTGGCGGCGATGAGGAGAAGCTGCTGCCACGCGTCTAGCTCTGGAGGAATCCGGATCTGTCAACAGTATTTGTCTACAACCCGGAGGCCGTTCGATGATTGCATCTAATGTTCTTGATATTCCCCACGTTGTGTGTATATATGTTAGGATGGATATTAGTGTCTGGACAATTCGTAGCACTTTCCCCTTGGAAGCGATAGTTCTAATGTAAAGCAAACGAGAAACGATAAAAATACTTAATTATTTATGTAATTTAAATATAATTAGGGTATTCAATAGCTAACGTAAAGTATAGATTATAAAATGATAAATTCGAAATGCACAATTTTATATATCATTTTACTTGTTACTTTATACAAGCAAAAGAATACCGAAAACATTTACTGGACACATATTCTTTTCCTATTCTTTTGTAAATATCAACTTGGAGTTGATTAGGTTGAGAACTCATAACAATTTATAGTTTTAATGTTACAAGAGAATTTTTGGACAATTCCTTGCCGTATTTTTCAATAATTTTTACAAAAGTTATATTTATATAAAGCTTATTGAAAGCTTCGAATTGTCCAAAAAAGATTTTTTGCACCCCTTTACTATTATATTTAATGTGCAATTATACATTATCACCTTATTTTCGAAAAATTGTAATATTTGTACTAAAGTCGAATTACTCGCCAAGCGTTATAAGTATGATTCCATATCGAGTCAACGCAACTCTCAATATTTTGTCACTTTGTTCAAATAAAAATAAGACAAATTATAAAAAGGTTTTTAATTCGGGAGTAGGTGTAAAGACAAAATTAGTAGAATTTATGTTTTTATTTAATTATTGACAAAAATTACATTAAATTTATATGTATTTCCTCGAAATCTGAAAGACACCCTGTTTTTACTAAAGAATTCCAAGTCGTTAAACTTAAATGCTCGTAACATTTTAATGATACCATCCCAAACTGTTTTTAATGAGGCTAATTGCCCACAGAATTGTCACGTGCCTTGGTTTATCTATCTTTTTGATAGCTTTAGTCAATAAACTAGGAAAATGTTGGCCTTCCCCACTTTTAAAAAAATAATTTAAATAAAAGTCATATAATTTTTTGCAAATATAGCAGATATCATTTACAAAGTATGTGCATTTGCAGGTGTAGAATTACAGAACATCTTAAAAACTGGAACGAAATTGAAGTCATCCGGCAGAAGACTTAATATAAGCTTTATGTGTTGCCACCGGGTGAGCGATGGCTCCAGATGAGAGTATTGAATTAAAGTTACAATATGGTGCATGACCTTAGGTGCTAACGAGGTGGGGACGTTACTCGAACCAGGCGAGTCTCACGTCATCAGAGCGACTCTGCAGGGACATCACCAGTTCGAAGACGCGCAGCGCCGGGCCCAGCTTCAGGCCGAATCCGTTCATCACATCCTGGCGGGTGAGCAGCAGCAGGGAGGCGCCATCGATGTCCTGGTATCGGAACACGTTCGCCTCCTTTGGATAGTGCTGGGCAACAAAGCCGACAACCTGTTCCACGGACCAGGTGGCTACCGGCTGGTCCTTTATGTCCACAGGGCTTTCTGCAGTTGCAGGTGGCGGTGGCGGTGGAGGTGGCGTCAAACGTGCGGGAGACGATTCCTGACTTTGCTCCGGCTGGTCATGAATCTCCGTCTGTACAGGCTCAATATCCACCGTCTCCTCCTTCTCTATCTTCTCCAGCTTGACCTCAGCTGGTTGTTCGCGCAGCTCCTCCTTTTTGGCCTCCTTCTTTTCCTCCTTCTTGTCTTTTTTCTCGTCCGCTTTCAGCAGTGGACTGCGTTTCCCCAGCTTTTCAATCTTCGCTGGCTTCTCTTGACCAGTGGGATCGGATTGGACACGCTTTTTCCTGCCGGCATTCGATTTCCTGGGCACAACTGGAGGGTCGTCGCGGCTTGCGTTAGACTTCCTGCCCCCCGTCTGCTCCTCGCTGGATGGGCTGGTGTTATTGCCACTATTACTCGCCTCGCATCGGAAACACTTCCACTTGGGATTGGTATCGACGACTTTGAATTGCTTGATGGTGGGATCATTGCAGTCCGCATGGTAGGCCTCCACGCACACACTGCAAATGGGCAGATCCCGACCCCTAACGTTGCACACCTGGCAGTAGCGACACTTTTCGCACTTGTACTTCTTGCGGGCCGTGCTCTGGTTCTGGAAATTGATCGGCAAACACGGAAAGTGCCCTGAAAGAAGACAAAAAAAAGATGGTGATACATATTGATACAGATTTTATTGTTTATTCTAAATCATCTGATGGATGATATGGCTGTTAGTCGCAGACAACACTGTCGCATTGACCCGGATACTGGATTAATAGTCCTTGAAAAAAACTCTAGTGAAATTGACAGCAAAATGAAAAAGTTGTCAAATGTGAACTTTGATTGGACGGACACACTTGATTTGACAGACACACTTGGCCTGATGACAGACGAACGATTTTTGTAAAATTTAATATAGTGTTCTCTGTGAGCTGCATTGCTTTTTACTATCTTTGTGCGAAGAAAATATGGGTTTGTTTTATCATTAAGCTGTGGAGATGTTTGAAGTGATATGAGCCAAACAATATACATTAAATAAAATACATTTTAAAGTGAATTATTAACTATCAAGACTTCATATCATAAACCATTGACCCAAATAACTACAATACTAACTGGGGTATACTATCTACTTTGTAGACCTGTTGCAAACATTTGATCTTATCTTATGTTAATGGTTGCATAAAGTGCGGACATGGACGATGTTCCTTCTGTTATGACATTGCTAATTGGTATGTATTCTTAATCATACTTTAACGTATTTATTTGCCTTCTACGAACACTGTATACATAAAAACTTTATTTTCCCTGTAGCAATTTTTGCGGATCTGGTGAACTATGGATCTTAAACACCTTGCCTTTCTTGAAAATCTGATACTTCTGTAAGATAGCATTCCGTTTTTCTAAAGTTAAGTGGGACACTGATAGATATTTACATTTCTGCATGCATCCTTTGCAGGTGAGGAAGTTGCTCTTGTGACCGGAGCCGCGTTTGGGTTCACTTTTGCCACACTTCTGGCACGTGTCGAAGTTGCGATTCTGCGCCGCCTGCTGCTCCGAAACGGCCGGACTAGGTGTGGACTCCTGCGAATCGCTGGTCTCCTTGGCAGTTGCATTGGCAGGTGGTGACTGGACATTGCCGGTGGACGCAGCAGCAGCAGCAGCGGCTGAAGATGCCCCTGTTGCGCCGAGGGAATTGCGATTGCTGCTGGCCCGGGACACATAGTTGTCCGAGGGATCGTAAACCTGCTTGGGTTTCTGCAGCAGATGGATGGATGGTGAGCCGGAGTGTTGACAGAGGCAGAGATGCAGGCCGAACTCACCTTGACGCGGCCCGTCGTGCGAACGGAGGCTCCTGGTATCGAAGCATCCGAAACGGCTGCGGATGAAGTGGCCGCCGATGCAGTGGTGGCCACGGGAGATGTGGCCTCGTGGCCGTTGCTGCCGGCACTGCTGTTGTGCGCCGCCGGTTGGGCCGGCGCCTCCTCCTTGTCCTCGTCCTTGGTTCGCTTCATGGTCGCCGCTGAGTCCTCGGAAAGCGTTGCAAACAAAACAAAAATTACTTGCGCGCTCGGATGGAGTGTGACCGTCACCGCCAAGTTCAAATACCAGCCCGGTATTGGTAAGGCCAGATTCTGCGAGCTAGTATTTTCGTAATTTGCTCCAATATTTTGTATTTCCCCCAAATATTACTCCTTTACCATGGACTTTTATTGCACACTCTATTTTTTCATGTATGTTTCCTATTATAAAATAACACATTTTCGTTAATTCTTCGCAGCAGTTTCGTATAAAACTATGATTATTTATTACTGATATTTTGGTATTTTCTTTTACTCACTCCACCGTAGGACGCGTTAGTACGTTATCTACAAACTTTTAGTCTTGAAATAAAATATTTTGAAATTAATTAAATAAAAATATCTGCCTCAGTTTAATGTTATTGATAAGCTGGAGGCGGGCAAGTTGTGATAATGAAATAAGGAAATCATGTACTTTTATTTATTTATGGGAATGCGTTATTTAGATCCGTTTTCTCATCGGCATGTTTCAGTAAAATAAGATTTTCAATTTTAAATTTCCATACGTTTTCTAAGCTTAAAAACTAATTTTAGGTATATACATATGCGGACGAGGAAACCTTAAAGTGTAAAATAAATCATGGTACTTCAAAAGACGCCCTTAATTGTATACCATTGCAGAGGATATTGTAATTTTTGTAGGAAATTTGCAACGCGGATAAGAAGTCCTTTCCGAACACATAAAGTATACATACATACATATGTGTGTATTCTTGATCAGCATCGGTAGCCAAGTCCGTTCTAAAGCAATCCTTTAGTTGTAAATTTGTCGGGATAAAGCTATCTCAAGTGTCTTCTGCCGAATTACAACGTTTCTTAAGTCTATGTATCACCGAACTAACCTTGCAAATTCAGGACAATACAAGAGCTTCAGAATAGGATTGCTGATTTAAGCAATTTCATTTATTACAGCCATGTAAAATTAGGTTTAAGAATGTAGTTAATTAAGATGATTATCTAATCATTGAAGGAATAACAAACTCTCAAGTATTGCGGATAATAGGCTGTCAATTTTTCTTCGTTATTGTTAAGAATGTTATTATGACTTTAAAAACAAAAAATACAAAAATTGCTAAGCTAGATATTTCAGATTTGAGTTTCATGAAGGAAGGATTATCTGAACATGTTAACCTAAATAGCGAGTTATATTTAGAAAGCATTGCTGTAGCCAGCAACAAATTATTATGGTTATGTAAAAAAGTAAATGGTGCTGACAAGGGGATTTAGTTTTTTTTCCAAAATTCCCAAGAATGTTGAAATGCCTAAAAAATATAAATTGAAAAACAAAGAAATCCATTCCTTGTAATTTTAAAAAATACTTTGTAAACAGTAATCGTTGTCTTTTAATGCATGTCTTAACGTTAAATAAGCAATCAAGGCTCTACAAACACTCAATAAGTACACAACTTAATTTTGGAATTAATTTACAATTGTCAGCTATGTATAAATATGTCGGTATTTCTCAAACTGTGCGTTTTATTGCGGTTCATCTGTGCGAGGGAAGCGAGGAAATCAATCCAAACGGCAAGGCCCCTAATCGATCTTGATGCGGCGTCCATAACGCCAGGCCAGACGCACCAGATCCCGATGGGACAGTGCCCAGGACAGAAGGCAGGCCAGCCCAGCCAGGACACCCACGCCCAGATGTGTGGCAAGGCCAGAACTTTGGTACTGCAAAGAGTGGGGACATATAGTAAATAAGCAGCATACTCGCGAGTACTTTCAAAAACTTACCCAGTAACAGACTATCCCGGCCAGGAAGAGCGTGCCTCCGAAGAGTTTTCCCGGCCAGAGGCCCAGCAGCGGATCCAGCGAAAGCGGTCGATACTGATGCCTGATATAATAGGTGCTGTACAGAATCCTGCTCAGCATGTTTATGCAGTTGGCGAAGATGAAGCCCACCGGGCCAAAGATCCCCGTCAAAATGTAGGAGAGCACCAGGAAGCTGATCGAAAAGATGGCCATAAGATAGTTGTACTTGTCGATATCCCGACTGGTGTTCGTGGCGAACATATATCCCTCGCTGATCCCATTCACGGCTAGCAGATAGATCGCCAGGCAGTGCCATTGCAGCAGGCTCTGCGGCAAACCACCGGCCACAAAGTCTGGGCCGCCGTAGAGCAGCAGCACTGGATACGAGTAGCTCTGCCCGAAGGTAAACGCAATCAGGCCAATGGAGCTCACGCCCAGGAGCAGATTGTTCAGGACACTGCTTGCCTGGCGGACGCGCTCCTGCGGCTGCTTGGCCAATTTGGTGTCCCGGGTCAACGTCTGCGTGAAGTAGAAGTACGAACTGTCTTCGATGGGCCGGAAGATGAAACGGGCCGCCATGCTGCCCAGATTGTTAACCACATCGTAGGTGGCCTGTTCCCCGAAGCTCAGCACCGGCGACACGGACATCACATATTTCTCGCCCTCCGTGAGGATTTGCTTGAGCACGCCCTGCTTCACGAAGCTCAGGGTTAGCGTTTGCAGTTCCCGGTTGAAATGCTTTCCATTCGGATTGAACATCACGCCGGGCAGAAAATCGTTCAGCTGCTTGAAGGGGAAGTCATCCATGTGCTCGTAGAGGGAAACCTGCCACGCTTTCGGAGTCACCGGCTTCTTTCTCGCCTGCTGGGCCACGAAATCCTTAAAGCCCTTCAGGTAAAAGTAAAAGAAGCCATATTGACCCAGGACAATGGTCACAGCGCTGGAGAGCTGAGCAATCGCGAAGGCATTGATTGCTGCACTGCGATCACCGGTGACGATCCACAGGAAGATGGCGGAACGCACAAGAATGTGCAGCGTATTCAGCAGGATCTTCAGCTTTACAAAGCAAAAGACCTGAGCCACAAACACAGCAGACTCGGCTAGCAGTTCTAGAACGCAGGAGAAGGCCACGGCATAGCAGGCGAACTCGTACTGCGAGGCGTAGATGGCGTCCACCGCCGACAGCCAATTAAGCCAGATGTACAAGCAAGGAGCACACAGAACAGCGCAGATGGGCACCCTGAAAATAGAACACGGATTAGTGGGTAATCGAGCCACGGATAAAAGGTTCATAGTAGGATATGGGGAAGGTATCCCTTGCCATTGAATACAAATTCCATGTTATTTAAAACAGGATATGGGAAGGTAAGCCTTATCATTGACTGTGATCTTTGGAAGTAAATGGTACACGTAACACAACTTCTACAACTAAAACATATCTTATTTAATGGCGGTAAAGGCTAAGAATGTATAACTTTTACATGACGTCAGGCAGGACACCTAGATACTATCCAAGCTCTTGTCCTGGCCCTTGGACACTCAATAAGTAGGATCGGGGATCTTAATCCAAGGCATTAACGGACAACCAAACACATTTCTAAAGTGGCATAAGCTATGAAGGTGGACCTTTCACAGGACGTCAGGCGGGACACCTCGCAGGCAACAACAGGGTTGTCCCAGCAGAAATAGACGTAGATCCCCTGGTGCCCAGACCCCAGGTACTTACGTGAGCCACATCTGGTTGATCAGCTGCGCCCAGGAGCAGCGGTCGCCCTGCTGGGCATTGGCGCTCAGGGCCGCCCGGTTGATGGCCTCGCGGGACAGGAAGAGCAGGGTGCTCTCCAGGAGCAGCAGGCGCACGTTCATGATGCCCAGCACCTCGCGACCCACATGTCGCACGATGTACGCGTTGATGCCGAAGGTGAGGATGCGGCACAGTATCTGCGGGGCAATAAGATGACGACGGATGGATGAGTAATGGATGGCCGAGGTACTGGGTGAAAACACAAAATAGATTTGGATTGTGCGCTCACCTGAAAGATGATGCTGAAGCCGGCGCCCAGCAGGCTGCTCTCGAGCACATTGCGCGCCATTCGACCCCGTTGGAAAGGCTCCTCCAAGCAGGGTCACAGTGCCCGTGTGTCCGAGTGGCAAAAGCAGGAAGAATCAGGGCCCAATTAGTTGGCCAAAACAACACAAAAATTCTCTCACATCTGGATTCTATTGCCTATCGATAATTGACAGGTGCTGTGAATCAGCTGTTATGCTATCGAACTTCGATACCCAAGCGCGCCTTCTGGTATCGATAAATGGTTATTTGAAAACTGAACTGACGTGGCACTTGAAATATTTTTGAAAGTAAACCTAATTTCGCGAAAGCCAGTTGTCTTACTTTTAGAGTGGATTTTCTTTTCATGTGGATTTGATGTACGTTGTATTATAATTCAGATAAGGTATCATTTTTACCTTATGAGCCTCTTTTTGCCTTTGTTTGATATTATTCTAACCTAACATATCATTATTTTGAAGAGTAAACTATTTTTAAGCTATAGACATCCACTTAACTAGTTTGAATAGAGAAAATTGTATGGCTTATTTGTTTACCATTTACAGGAATTTTGGGTTATTGTACAAAATAAGATTTCTTATCTTAAATGAATATGTTCTTCTTTAAGATGCTCTTTGGGACTTGATAAAGCCGAAGTTGAGTTTTTACAATTTATTTGCGTAATTCCCATACTAATGAAGCTTTTAAGTCGGGACACGGGCGGCGTCGCATTGATGAGACCTGGAGACCTGGGGACTTGGAGACTGACGCCACCAGGCCAGTGAGATCTGCTAAAGATCAAATCTTGACATGGGAGTCACGCGAAAAATTACATAGACCACAAACAACAACCACAACCAGAAGAAACAATGCCAACAGCACGGATGACGGACAGACGAGCAATGATGTTGTTCCAGTCGCTTGGAGTCGCCTTGCCGCAGATACAAAGATACAATATCTGTGTGTCGGGACGGGTCGGACTAACGCACGATTCTGTTGGATCGGTTGGTTGTGGGACCTGGCTCCCATTTGGTCCCTGGCGGCCGGCGCCACTGTCTGCCATTCAGCTTCCTGTGGGTGGTCACGTGACACGGGCTGAGGAGCACTTTAGCCGATGGATATGATATAGATAGATATGAATCTGGGCTTTATAAAAGGTAAGTTATAATACAGGGCTTTCGATTTATATTAATAGCCGATAAAATCGATTAAGCCCCAAAAGGAGGATTGTTATATCATAATCAAGAGTTAGTACCTTTTTTTTATAGCATTTTTAAAATTCTCGAACTTTTTTTTACGATTTTTTTAAGGACATGGTCCCCAATAATGTTCTAATAAGAGTAATGTAAGCTTAAAACGCACATTTTAGACATTTTCTAAAATGATTTACCTGGCTATCGGTAATGATTTCGGGTCCACCTCTAGAGCGCAGCCAGGTAATCAGATAAAAATATATTATGACGTACCAGACCGACTTTTCATTGTTAATTGAGCGGCAGCGGCAGCTTCGTAAACGTAAACCTTTCCCGGAGCCCGGCCCTGAATGATTGAGATTGAGACGTGCTTGATATCTGTTGGCATCGCAGCGTCAGAGTCGGCAGTACACTGAAAAAAAAGTCTTTATGCACACATCTTCTATGATGAATTAATACTTATCGAAAATATCTGAAAGATACAAAAGTATCTGAAAGATACTTAAGAGATCTTATGTGAAATATATTCCTGATTTATGTAAATAAATTCACTTTTTCAGTGTAGGGGCGATGCTGCGTCTTCGTCTGCGTCGTTGTTGTTGTAGTTGTTTTTTTTTTGTCTGGCGTCTCCCTTATCTTGTATCTCTATCTCGACTGCTCCCCTCTCGCTCTCACTGCCTTGGTTTTTTTTCTCCTTTGCCTTATCGCCTTGTATCGCTGCTCATGTGTGTGAATGTGTGCACTCAAAGAAACGAAAAACGTACTCGATAAAAGCGAATTTATATATATATAGATACATTTTGTACTAATTTGATTGCATTGAAGATACAATTTATGAAACAAATACAATTGCTGGGTACACATAGATGTGAATTAAAAAGATATGTTATATGTATATAAACGATCACAAGTTGATATTGTGGCTTGTCCTTATTTGATATAACCTTTCAAAACTTTTCTCTTATATATGTAAGCAAATGTAAATAAAATGTAAGGTCAACAGAAAAAGTTATACAAGCGTTGTGATATCGTAATTGATCAAATCCAATTAAACTCTTTTTAATTTTAGGCCGATTATTTTTTTTAAGCTTTTAGCAAAATAATATCAAACATTATAATATTTTGTATTGCTATAATAATTGTCTTTTAAACAAAAAAATATTTAAAATGATACATATTTAAGCATGATAAGTATTCAAGCACTTAACTCTTTTTTCATTTCACTCCGATTTCTTTTATTTAAGTTCTTATCAAAATATATTTTAAATATTCAAGCGATTAAAAATAGCCAAATTATAAAAATCACTTATCGTTTATACCATAAATTCTATGTAAAAAAGAAATTGATTTGGCGCATTTGCTTAAACTGGTTAGGTTCCACAGAAATAGTATGGATCACCCAGAAATGTGTCGAAAAGTATGCAATGAAAATGGGATTAGTCCATTTTATGCAGTTTGCTGCATACTTTTAGTCACGTCGGGTGAGTGACTTCAAAACCAACGAGATTTCTTTGGCCCCCCTTATAGCATGCATTCTTAATTTGTGCTAACAGGGTGGCCCACTTTTCGCGCAGTGCACTGTTGAATGCTGCTGCCACGCTCCAGACGTGTCGCCGCAATTTGCAGCCAAACGCCGGCGACATCGGCTTGGCGCCTAAAATCAAACGGGGGCCGAACGAAACGAAAAATTTTAAAAATAACGTGCAACAACGACGGCGGCTAATAATGTGATTTGTTTTGTCTTCGGCGGAGATGGCCAAGGAGCACTTCCCTGGGTTCCTTGTCTCCGCTGCGACGCATCCTCGCGGCGTCTTTAGTATGTGATAATTTTAAACAATTTACTCCCCTTTTTTTTGCGCTGCCCCGCCGGCAATTGTCCGCATTTAACGGTGTGTCCTTGGCGGGATACACCGCCCCTTTATCCACCTCCATGGACGTGGACGTGGACGTGGGGACTTGGGACATGGACTGGGACAGGGACCCTCTCCCTGGATATTCGCGCTGTTTCTGGAAGCACCGAGATAAGGCAGCAATTTCTGCGGATCGACGCCATAAAGCAGATATGCATGATACGATTATAATTATACGGCAAACACGCATGGCAACAGTCTGCGAGGACACAGTGAGAACTGGCTAAAGGAAACATAGGAAAATACCTGCGAAATGGCTTTAAAAATGTATTTAAGCGTTGTGAAAATCATTCAATAAAATTAAGTGTTTTATATTTGAAGAATCACTTTGGATATTACACCATAAATTAGCGGGTTTTCGAATAAAACTAATCTTATAATTCGGACCGGACTTTATTGATACACTTAAATTATTTCCTACTTTTAAGGGTCTGCATTCTTTAACAAATATATGATTTAAGTAAGATATAAAAAATCAGAAAAGAATTTGTATAGAATGTTGCATTATTTCAATAGGACTCCAATTGGTTCAAGGATCTTATCATTTTTGCCCAATTTGTTTTTATTTGGGTTCTGAAAAATTCAGGATAAGGATAACAGAGGATATTTCTCAAATGTCTTCACTGTACAATTTGGCAATATATTTTAAATTAAATCTTATTGAATACAAATGGTGATCTTTGTTATAATGTTAACCAACTTTGTCTTAAACAAAACTAAGTTTTTTAATTAAGTTTTTGATTATTTTAATGAGCATTTTTAATGGAAATATATTAAGAAAGTGCCAAAGGCAAAGGAAAGACTTAAGTCGAGCCTTTTCCCCAAATTTTGGTCAGCTGTTCAGTCAAGGACACTTGCAGATTATTTTCACTGTTAACGCGAAGAGCTCTCTCTCTTGGCCAAGTAAAGTTCGACATCGAACCTGGCTCGAACCGGTTGGGAGAGATCGCCAGTGCTGCGTAATCATTGTCATTAAATTATTAAAAATGGTAGGAAAATAACTATTTTAAAAATACACAGCATGTTTCTGAAATTAAAAATATATAAATTAAATTATAGTAATTAAGCTGGAACATGTAGCGGAAATTAAAAAAATATCAGTAAAATATTAATATTTTAATGTTACATAAAATTAAAATAGAAATAATAGACTTTTCGTTTTTTACCATGCATATATATCATTGTTTTAATAACTTAAAATTTCCGCAATGTCAAATGCATAATTTTAGGAACAAGAAAATTAAGTAAAATTTTTGAGAAATTTTTTTCATGGACTTTAAATTTTTATATTTGAAAATAAATAGTCTAAATCGGCAACACTGGATCAGGTTCGATGTCGAGCCGAACAGATCGACAAGAAAATCTATTTAAGCAACACACAACAGCCGACACTTTGTATTTGCACGATATCTTTTCACCCGCGCTGCTTGTGCTGCTGCCTCGCTTCTTATAGAGAGCGTTTAAGAAACTATCTGAGAAGAACCTCGATATATCCGATACGACGCCGGAGAAAACTGAGTCCCTCGAAGAAAGTGTGGATAATATGATATATTGATTTAGTTTCGAACAGCCTCTGTGTGAACTTGCCTCTGCTGCACAGAAATGCATATTGTATGTGCATACAAGATATAGGAATATAAGGCCTGTGCGCATGCCTATATGTGAGTGTTATTGATTCGAAACGTAACATCAGTGTTTTGAAAAACGCGCTTTTTTTTTGCCCTGTTTGGGCATTTCTTTTTTTACCTGTGAACCAAAGTGAACCGAAGTTCGCGACTTGTGAAATCTTCGGCCATTGTTGTGAAAGAGCGGTTGTCTGGGTTTGGGTTCTCCTACCTGGCGTTATAATCGCCGCCTCTAAAATAAAAAAAGCTTAAGCTAAACTGCTGCCGTCGGGCTTTTGCTTTTATTTGCGGTTAAAATATTTGCGGGCTTCACCAACGGCGCCTTTCGGAATTGGATATTCCAGTTCGAATTCGGAATCGGTGAGTCGGGGCATCCGAAGAATGTGATATATCTTCGATACAGCGATGGTATAAGATATGTATCTTTCATGCTTGTTTTGTTGCTGGTTAAATATTATTGAAACTTTAATATAGTTTTAAAAATATTTATAAGGATCTGATTAGCTGTTTTAGTGGTTAAATTCACTCTGTTGGGTTTTAATGTAGAACGTTTAATATTTATTGCATCCAGTGATCCAGTAAGCTTAATAATAAAATTAATCAATTTGGTGTGCAGTTTTTGGAATACCATTATCATTTCTTAAAATTAAAATCTAAAACTTAATAGATCCAAACATTACTTAGTTAGTTTAATGTAGCAGAAGATTTAAATATATATAAAAGCTTAGTTATTGTTAAATAGATTTCACTAATCTCATTACCAAACTAAGCTGCTAAAGAATGTAATTATAAAGGTTCGGACTCTAACGAGCCATTCAAAATAAATATAAAGTTAACCAATGTTTTGCCTCAAATTATCTCATAAATGGTAAAGATTGATCAACAGACTTTAGATCATTGATAAGTGATTCCAATAAATAGCGAACTAAATGATCATTATAACACCCCCATCTATTGTATTTTGGTATCATATCAACACCATCGATCTATGACTTTTAGGGCTTTTGCTATTCCCACTTCCTCTGCCTTTTTTGTGCCCCAGTCAATTTCCTGTGTGATCTCAGCATGGCGACAAACAAAAAGAAAAAAAATGGAAACACACACTTTTATCTCACAGACAGAGTCGAAAATAAAAAAAAAATAAAATACGACTCCCAAAAAGGGTAAAAATAAATCCAGTCATGTATGGTCACAAGCGACGAGATGGCAACAATGTCATGACAAATAAACTGAAATTAAATGATTTGCTTTGTAGTATTTTGTATTTTGGCCGGGACCAGTTGGCCCATCCGATCCGTCGTCGGTCCATAAAGACGGCCAGAACATCCCCAAGAAATGCCAGTGCAAAAAATATATATACATATATAAAAAACAAGATAAACCCTCTTACCATCGGACATGTGTGTACTCGCTAATAACACAAACAGAAAACAAATGAAATAATAAATCGAACGACGTTGCCATAAAAATACATTTTCGGCCCACATGCGAGCGAAGCCATAGAGATTCAAATGTGCCCCGAGATATAGGAGCGAAAACATCGGAGTAACGTGCGATCCGGCGAGGGCGGGGCCGCGAAATTATAGAAGGGGGGGGGTTGGGTTCGGTTCGGAGATTCGGGGATCGGGGCTATGGGGAACCCAGCCAACCCAACCATAGCCGAGCGAGCAATATGGAATCGTCGTTTTACGTGAAAAGCTTCATTTCATTCATAAAAAAAACGCCATAAATGAAAAAGAAACGAGAAAGGAAGTCAATGTTTGGCGATACGAAGTTTTTACACCCTCGCATGTGTCCATTTACTAAATAGATCTTGTTGCCAGCTTATAAAGCCAATATAATATTTATGAAGACATTGTCTTGAAAAACAAAATGCATCCTATTAATTTTTCTTTATCTGCCTAATAATTATATATTATTGGAAACATTTAAATATATCATTTTGTAAAAACCTATTTACAATATAAATCATATAGATTTTGATTAAAATATTCACTTAAAAATGATTAAAATAGAGTTTGTGATTATACTGGGCTTATTTAAACTAATCCTAACGTAGTTTCTAAAAACAATACAAATTCCTTGAAAAATCTTATCGACTCTTAGTCGGTTATGCCTCCTTTATAGGGCATTGAAAAACTGAAACCGTGTGCCAGCTCCATATGCGTTTGTATGAGTTTCTCAATGAAACTACAATGCATGAATGGCAAGACATATCAATGGAGCTTCCAGCCAATCCACTCGTATCCCCAAGCCACGAACTCCGGATCCCCCCGAAAAAAAAAAAAACACCCCAGCCATCCACATCCAACTCCAATCCATTTTGGTCCGGTCTGTGGCCTAGTCTGAATCCAAAGTCTGGGGACTCGGTGCTGTGTGTACTGGGAACTGTGTGTCTTAAATACTGGGATCTTGGATCCGATCTGGCCAACTGGTGGGCGTACAAATTGCTTCGCCTCTCGGCTGGAGGCCTCCACAGAGTGAAATCGGAAATTTGCCAGCCAGAGGGTATTTCAGCTCTTTTTTTTTGCTCTTTTTCATTTCTCATGTATGTGGTCTTGGCCGCCAGGAAAGAGGAGGAGGAGTACGTGTATCCGATCTTGATTTGGCCTTTCATTAGCATAAATATTCGTCACCAATGATCGATGGTTGGCTTGACCAAAAAACCAGAGGTGACAAATCTTGTGATAAATGTTGAAAATCGCCCAAAGACCAAGAAATAAAAACGCCAACGTCTGAATAATATAGAAATTAGGAAGTTTTGGTAGACTTTGCGGAGGTGGGGCCATTTCGACTTGACCAACTGATGGGAAAAGTAAAGACTTAATTCAAGTGAAATTTCCGAAACGAACCCATTTGCTATGGGCGAAGTCAATATCACATGAGATCATGCGGCATTTGATGGGGACATTTCCGAGAATTTCGATTGCACAATCCATCCCCCTCTCAGTGAATTCAACCATTAAATATATGATAAGTTATTCAATATAAGCTTTGGGGTTTTGGGAATAAGGGGAAGTACCTTAAAAACACATAAAAATCGTTATCAAATTAGGGTAGGCATACATTAAAATCTAAAAATTTAAGATATAACAAGGTCTTGAATTTTAGAAAATTAGGATTAAGTTTGAAAAAACGCTATAGCGCCACCTATCGTTCATTCCTATCGGCTGATTTGGAGATTTCACTTACACCCTAGGTGGCGCTAGTGAAATTTTGTAAGGAACCGATTTGCTGTATAAATATGTCTCCATCCCTCTCGCACTTTATTTAGTTTGATAATTATTTATTATTGTTTGGTTATATCTTTTTAATGAATGGTCCGAATTGAAAAATTTTTGACACGTAGATGGGTATTGACAGTAAGATTTTTACAAAATATTTAAAAATGTATGCGGGTAACGGGTAGAAAAAGCATATTAAAACAATCAATTTATTATTTTAATTTTTATTATTTTTTTATTTTTATTTATTTTTTTTTATTACAAAAATGTAGTTTTACACAGTTTAAAGAGAACTTGTTTTTTGATTTAATGCAAAAGAATACGATAATTGGAAAAAGATTAAAAATATTAGATTTCGATTATTATAATCCACATATAGTGATTTATCAAAATATTCATAAACGTTTTTCTAAAATATTTTCGATGATTGATGGTATACTCAAAAGGTAGTGTTCGTCCTGTTCCCCCGATGCTTTCCATTTCCCTGCACCCCATCAAAATGCACCCAGTGAAGCCTGAAGAAGGGGAATAATGGGGGCCACGAGGTGGATATATATATATGTATGTACCTATATCTCGATCGGGCGGGGCGGAAGGGGAAGCGAGGGGAGTGGCAGACAGTCTGCAATCAATTGGCTGACATTTAATGGAGGGAGCCGTCGGGCGGCAGTGATTGATTGATTGATAATTAAGAGTGGCGCCTACTGGCATCCACCATTCAACCATTCAGCCATTCAGCCGGCTGAATGGGAGGCACTGCAGCATAATGGGACAAACGGAGAAGCGGACAAACGGATGGATGGACAATGGCCACATTTTAATATACGATCATGTGGCGCTTGCTAATTTAGCTGGGAAGTCTTTCAAGTTTCGCCGCGTCTCGAATTAGATCCACCGAATAAATATCGAAACAGGAATGGTCGTTGGGAGTGGGAATTTCGGGTATATCCAATATTTAAGCGCATATTTTATTGCCATCATTATGGCCCATGATGAGTTCGCATTGAATTCGGAATTAAGAACGGCACCTGCGCCTCAGGCGCCATCTCCAAGGTCATTGGCGTTCCATATATGCTCTTTCTAATATCGATGGGGTATCTTCGACTTTCGATGTTCCAATAAAATATTTTTTAGCTTTTAATTCTTATTTAAAAAGAAAGAAGATCATACCGTTTTTATTGAAGTGTGATAAATACAAAATAAAATATTTAATAATGGTTTTCTACACATTTTACTATCTATAGTGAAAAAAAATTGTATCTAAATAGATTAAAACGTTTGCCTGAACTTGAAATTTTGTAATGTTCTAATACTTCAATACTTTTCAGAGGTGGTTTCAAATTTTTTCAAATCAATATTTAATTTTTTCAATTCATTATGTCTATTTAAAAATATTTTTTTTGAAAATGAACTGCCTAACATGATCCCAAGATATCCTTCAAAAGTGCATATATTGCGATAATTGTAGGTAATCGATAATGCGATCAATGGCGTCATTTTAGACAAGCTGGTATTTCCCAAAGTGTGCGTCATTCCGGAGAAAAGAAGAATTTTAAACCCATGCTTTGAGATCTCCAGAAAAATGAATCCATTTTCAGGGTATGCAAATTTTGAAGGTGACAAGAAGTCCGATCTTTTGCTCTTCCTTCGATTGCAAATCGGCTTTTGAAGCTAATGAGCTTTTGTTTAATTTTATTAATGGAATTGCCAACATTTATCATAAATTACAAATCGTGATCGTGATAAGAGTGCGTCAATCTTTTGAATAATTAAGTTGTCCAGTCGCTTTGATAATGACTAGCCAGTGCTTTTTTTGCTGTTGTTTTTATTGTTTTGGTTGTTGGTGTCTTTGAAGAGCCGCATTCGGTAAAAAATTTGCTTTATTTTATGGCCCGTGGCTTTAGTGTTTTTTTTTTTTTTTTTGTTTTTCGCCTAACCATTGTCTCTGATCCAACTCGAAAGTGTTTCTGCTAAAAGCCAAAAAGCAAATCACCTTTTATTTATTATATCTGGAAGTGGTCTCTTTCTTTTTATGGCCTCTATATGCCAGACCAGAGGTTAATCCCAGCCCAAATCAGCCGGATTGGGTGGGTTTGGATTGGATTGGATGTCTATGACAACAACTTGTGGATTGGATGGCGCCAGGTCTACATCGAAACCACAATGATAGGCAAAAAAAGAACCGCAAAAGTAGGCACAGTACTTCAAAGATTGATTGCCTCATTACCACTCAGAAACTGAGGCACTTGGGAATCATAAATAATCTCTAATTTGCTACTGAAATCGAAAGGGAACGTATCGAAAAAACACTTCGATTTTTACCCAAAGCAAGCAGAGCTTCAGAGAATATATATAAAAGATTATACATTTAATACGAATTTTATGTGATTTTTGATATTAAATTAAAATAAAGTTAAATTTTATCAAGTATACAAGGATGTTATGATTTGAATAGTGGTTTTTGGTGTTTTGCAAAGGGATTATAGTCTTATGAACTCAAATAGCCTTTTAACATGAATAGAAATTGATTAGAAAAATACATATTTAATATTTAGCATTTTTAGAATATGTTTTTTTTTAAAATAAAATATTTTTATAATATTGCAAGAGGGGAATTTTAAAAGAAATTAAATAAAAATGTAAAGTAAATATTTCATTTAAAAATATTCACTAATTTAAATTAAGTAAGATATATTAAATATGATATTAGTTAAATTTATTTTAATATATTATGTTATGTTATGTCAAAGTATTCAAATTAACGTCGATTATCAAACGATAATTTTAAAACTTTGACATAACATAACATAAAATATTGAAATAAATTTTACTAATATCACATTTAATATTTCTTACTTAATTTAAATTAGATCAATAATTGATTTCAATATGTAATTCGAAACTTAGAATTCATAATGCCATTGTTTTTTAGTGTAATAATTTCTAATGAAAACTGAGATCATATTTGCAAAAATCCTAATTGAAATCTTTTTTTTTAGCCAGAGCTGATCTTGACCAGCCCAAGATCCGTAGTATGCGACCGCTGCCATGCTGCTGAGACAACGGCTGGACAACGGCTAGGGCTGTGGACAAGGATCTAGATCAGGATCAGGATCGGGATCGGTTCATGGTCATGGAGTGCAACAGGATGCGGATCAGGAGTCGCTGGTTGGGTCTGCTAATCTGCCTTTGGCTGTTCGTGAAAACACATGGTGTAAATGGGGGAGGAGGAGGAGGAGCACCTAGTGGCCCTCTGTACGGTCTCCATTCCGACGAACTGGTGGCGGGTGAGGGGCAGCTGGTGGTGCCACGGCGAGTCCATCCCGATGGGTCGTTTATGACCCACTCGCTGGAGTTTGCCCACGATCGTGACCATCGGCGGCATCGCCAGAGGCGTAGTTTGGCCACGGAACAGGATGCCCAGCCGGTGGATCTGCACCTCCAAGTGCCGCTGGCGAATGAGACACTGCATCTGGAGCTCACGGCGCACAGCTACTTCTTGGCCCCCAATTTGGTGGTGGAGCGGCATCGACGGGACTTGCGCACGCGGTCACCTTTGACCCCGAGGCACCTCAACTGCCACTTCCATGGCAAGGTGCGCGGCCAAACGGACACCAATGTGGCCATCTCCACCTGCTCCGGACTGGTGAGTGGCCCGGATTATTTCAATCTTGCTGGTTATTAAGGAAAGGTTATTAAATAGTTAGAGCCATGCATGATTTTTTGCAAGCAATAGATTTTTCTTTAAAAAATATTTTCTACATTACGTTAACCGTTTTACATTTTTTTTTAATTTATGTATAACATAGTTTTAAAAAAGCAATACTAGCATTTACATTGATAAACACCAATTTATAATAAATAGTCTTAGCTGTAAATCTAAAAATTAACACACTTAATGTTCAAAGACTAAGCAGAATAATTTTTTTTATCATTTCTTCAATATTAATAAAATGGCTTGTGATACTTTGATATATCAAGAAAGCTTCTGTGCTTAAAAAAATTCTTAAAGAAAACAAATATTTGCTTATATTATGTTATAAACGTAAAGTATTTTTGGACCCAGGGGCTGTCCATATATTATGTTATCATAGCTTTGCCGTTTTTTCCCCAACAAATATTATAGAAATGGATATGTTAGGCAAAAGAAAACCATCTGAACATCTGTATTTTTTACCAGGTGGGTCACATCCGGACGTCCAGCAACGAGTACTTCATCGAGCCCTCCAAGCAACACGATCCACATCCGGCTAACGGTCATCCGCACGTGGTCTTCCAGCGCTCCTCCGTGAGACCGAAGGTGAGATGGTTATTCCAGTTCCATGCAGTTATTACATTCCAATGATATTGATCCAAAAGCATCCGTCGAGGAAACGGAACAAAAACAAGCGCAAACGGGTCGGAGCATCGGGATCCGGAGCTGAGGTCAGCAACTGCGGAACCCGGGAGCCTCGCCGGCGAATGGAGACGCGGCTGGAGTGGCAGTCCAGGGGCAAGGTGAAGATCCAGGGAGGTCGCCAGATAAGGCGGCACCACAAGCACAAGTTCCAACATCATCAGCAGCAGCAGCAGCAGAAAAGCCATCGGGTGCCGCATACCAAGTTCAAGTACGAGACGCAGTTCCAAGCGGAGCAGGATCCTCATCTGGAGATCCCTCCCAGACGGCGACGATCCATCAGCAGTCCAAGGCATGTGGAAACCCTGATTGTGGCCGATGCCACCATGTCGGCCTTTCACAAGGACCTCAATGGCTACCTGCTGACCATCATGAATATGGTGTCCGCCTTGTACAAGGATCCCAGCATCGGCAACTCCATCGAGATCGTGGTGGTGCGCATCATCCAACTGGACGAGGAGGAGTCCCAGCTCCAGCTGAATCTCACCCAGAATGCCCAGAAGAACTTGGATCGGTTCTGCAGGTGGGTTTTATTATTAAATGCAAGTACTTAAAAAAGGATTATCTGAATAATATCTAACTTAAAGAACTTAAAGATCTTTAAGGATATTATTTTGGAACATCTATTACCTTGTTTGTTTTTTCTGAGTACATTGAATAAAGTTCTAAAGAATCCTGATCTTAAGAACATGTAGTGACGGCATATATATATTATATTTAACAAATTGATAATTTTTCTTATATAACCCATCCAAATCCCTCCAAAGTTGGCAGCACAAGTTGAACAAGGGCAGCGAGAAGGATCCGCACCATCACGACGTGGCCATCCTCATCACGCGAAAGAACATCTGCGCCAACAACTGCATGTGAGTGCTTGTGGGGAAGGATGATAATGATGATATAGGGGTTCCAAAACTATATCCGATTAATCCGCAGGACCCTCGGCCTGGCCAACGTGGGTGGCATGTGCAAGCCGAAGCAATCCTGCAGCGTCAACGAGGACAACGGCATCATGCTCTCCCACACGATCACCCATGAATTGGGCCACAAGTAAGTCAGTTACTTAATAGTAGATTCCATTTTTTGTATCTCAATTTTGGGGGCTTTTTGGGAGAATACTGATTACTTGGAGTCGCATCATTCCGAATTGAAAAAATCCTAGTTCTTAAGGCAATACTAAAAAAATTATTGGATATATATAAGAAAGCACAAATAATCTTTCATTTAAGCAATCCCAAATAAAATAATACAAAGAAATGGTCTTATAACTCAAATAGATAAATGTTGTAATAAAATGACTTGTAGAAAATCTATTTTTTTTACCTTGGCTGACCAGTTATGATCTTTGAATGAAGTTTAAGTGTTGAGCCAGGTAACGTAGACAGGTAGCCGGCAGCGATTTGCATTGCCACCTGCGGCGCCAGACGTTGACCAACACAAACAAACAAACAACACACTTGCCCCACGCGCTGCGATCCAATCCGATTTCCGATCCCCATCCCCAATCCGATCCACTGGCCAAGATTTATGGCCAGCCCAATTCGTTTAATGAATGAATTGCCAGCAAGATACAAAAAAAAAATAAATACGAAATACAACCAAGAGCACGGTTTACTTGAGTTCCACCGAGGCGGCTAAGTGGACGCGACGGATGCTTTGACACCTGCGTGTGGTTTTCTGCGACAATGATCGCCTGCGTTGCATATTGCATATTCAGATTTATATTCAGATATACTCACATATATGTGTATATTCGCGATCGGATCACCTCTCGGTGCCCCTGCTTCCTGCTCGATTCAAACTCAATTAGTCGAGACACCAAGAAAACAGCAGAGATGATCAATAGGTCACTGTGATCTCGGAGTCACTTGAACGAATAAAATATGGGTACACCCCACTAGAAAACTCTGTCAATTTAGGTTCATTTCCACACTTTCATTTTATTTTATTTAACAATTTTATTTAAATATATTTCAACAAGATATATATATATTTTTTTATTTATTACATTAAATGATTAATTTATTAGAATCATTAAAAACGATTTTATTAAAAAGCATAGCACACTATTTGGATACCAAAAAATAAGAATTCTAAAAACATTTTTAAAGGTATCAGCAATACAAAACTATAAAATTTTGTATGTTAGTTTATTTTACAACAAAATTTCTTTAAATAAAATTTTTAAAATAGATACAGTGTCTAAATTTTACTACGGTTATTTAACTTTGTTTTTTTTTCCTTTGCTGTTTTTAAAGGTATCCAAAAGTATGCAAGAAAAAGTTGGACGCCGTATTTGGATTGGATTGCATCCTTTCATTATGGAAATATTATTTTTAATGGAAAAGTAGACCTTCTCAGATAGTTAACTTAAAAAGAATTAAGTTATTTAATGATTAGGAAAACTGCCGCGACCACTTCTCGACTTAAGTAGTAGAATTACGACCTAATTTTCCGTTGACCCTTATACAATACTTGAAAAGGGAAAATAAACTATTATCGGCAATTACTGGGAACCGAGTGATTCACAGTGATCACAGCATCGAAGTCGATCGGCACACCCAGACACTCCGTCTCATTCCAACTCACACCCATTCGACAGCCGGGTCCGGTTTTTTTCTGGCTTATCGGGGGAGCTGCGGATTCGGATCGGAATGGATCCGATCGGATTGGCTTGGCTTGGATTGGGTCGGTCGTTCGATGATCGCGCCAGGCTGCCAAGCTTTCCAGTTTCCAAGTGGCTGGCTGTGGGCCGCCTTCTGTGCCAGCGTACACTCGGAAAAATTCAAGATCAATTTTCGTGAATCTAAAATTAATATATATTTTTTAGAAAATTTTACTAGTTGCTATAAAAATCTTCGTTCTAACAAATGTTAAACACTGAATAGATTAAACATTTAAAAGCAAATATGATTTGCATTATAAAGAAAAGTTTTTTGGCCAATACTAGAAAAAAGAGATATATATTAGTTTAGCTTACAAGGCGATTTACCTTATTTTAAGGTCTTTTTGCCAGCTTCAACCCAAAAATTAGGGACTTCTAATAAATATTTGCAGGCAGTCTCAATTTTTTTAGAACTTTTTTTTTCCTTTCTATGATGAAAAAAATTTTACCTCACCTCTTTTTCTCTGAGTGCCGCCCAGGGGCCGTCAGTCAGTCTAGCGTGCTCCGTCCGCGATTGACTCAGCACACCCCCTCTTTGGGTCCGATCCCTCCGATCGGCCAAGATATAGTGGCGATGGGTTGTGTAAGCCGACCGGAATCGGAATCTCCCTGGGCGGGAGAAACAGGTGGTTTGTTTTTGTATTGCTTGGTACTCGTTTAATCGGATATATCTGCTTGTGTATGTTAGAAACGATTTGCTCCGAATTGGCTATTATTCTATTAAAATATTCCGGTTTTTTGAGTGACAGAGGGGCTTTGGTATGGGGGGATTTCCTCATCGACTATTTGCTACTTTGTATCTACGCTCGGGCTCCCCAACTCTTCGTTTTTTTGCTTAGACAAACATAAACCCACATATTTCCTTTAATATATTTTCCCCACAGCTTTGGGATGTTCCACGATACCGCGAAGATTGGCTGCCATCCGCGTGTGGGTCCCATTGTGCACATCATGACGCCCACTTTCGGGGCGGACACCCTGCAGGTTTGCTGGTCGAACTGCAGCCGCAAGTACATCACGCACTTCCTGGAGTAAGTAGTCCATGTAAATTATGTGAAGATATAGAACTAAGTTTACCGCACTTTTTGCATACGCAAAAAATCATAGAGTTCTTGTAGGTAGAAAAATCTGATATTTTTCGGTGTTCTAAAGGTAAGTTTGTTTAAGGCCTTTAGAACCCAAAGTATAAGAATTTGAAACTTTTTTAAACAATTAAAGTATTCAAAAGAATTTCATCTTTTTAACTATTCATTTTTTTTTAAAAAGAAAATACCAATGAACGTTGTACAGATATCACTAGTTTACAATTTAAAATCCAAACGATATTTTTTTCATAGCAGCCAAAAAACTGATTTTTTACTGCGAAAAAATGGGATTCAGATATTGTCAAAAGTACGAGGTTCAGATTTTAGTCAAAAATACCATTTTCCTGGCCCGTTTTACGATCGCAGTTTGGCCAAATCAAGGCGTACAGATAAAAGAATGACTGTTTTAAGCAGCTTGCTAAAAATGCTAACGATCCTCATCACTTTAAGGAAAATTCATTTTTTGGCCAATTTTCGCATTTTGTAAGGGGTTACATCATCCATTTTTGCGAAAAATGGCAAAAATTAAAAATTTCCAGGTTTGAATGTCAATGGATTGGAAATTAAACTACGAGTCCAAAGAGGTATGGCATTCCTCGTTCTGACATTTATTTTCTTCATAGCAGCCATAAAACTGATTTTTTATGGCAAAAAAATGGCATTCAGATTTTTAAAAAATACAAGATTCAGATTTCCGTCAAAAATACCATTTATCTTTCCCGTTTTTCTATCGTAGTTTGGCCAAATCAAGGCGTACAGCTAAAAGACCGACTGTTTGGAGCAGTTTGCTATCTATGCTAACGATCGCCATCACATTTCGGAACGTTTATTTTTTGACCGATTCTCGCATATTTTATGGGGTCGGTCATCATGATTTTTTCATATACTGTAGTTTCGGACGCCCATTAGTGTCCTATCTAATTTTGAAAAATTCCCTGATTTTCAGCCAAGGACTGGGCGAGTGCCTGGACGACCCGCCGACGCCGCTGGACGAGTACAACTACACGGGCGAGCTGCCGGGTATGCGGTACAATGCGAGGGGCCAGTGTCGCCTCCAGTTCAACCTGACCACCGACAGCGAGGTGGGCGCCTGCTCCACCCCCAACGAGTTCTGCTCGACGCTGTGGTGCAGGGTCAACGGCGAGTGCGTCACCCACATGCGGCCCACCGCACCGGGAACGCTGTGCGGGCGGAACAAGTGGTGCCAGAACGGCAAGTGCGTCCGCCGGGAGGAGCTGGCGGCGGTCAACGGGGGATGGGGCGACTGGAGCGAGTGGAGCGAGTGCTCGCGGAGCTGCGGCGGCGGGGTGTCCACCCAGCAGAGGGAGTGCGACAATCCGGTGCCGGCGAACGGTGGGGTCTTCTGCATCGGCGAGCGGAAGCGGTACAAGATCTGCCGGAAGCGGCCGTGTCCGGAGGAGGAGCCCAGCTTCCGGGCGCAGCAGTGTGCCCGATTCGACAACGTCAGCTACCAAGGAGCCACCTACAAGTGGCTGCCCTTCTTTGACAAGAGTGAGTCCTCAAAACCTTTAGATTATCTCTTAAACTTTGATTTTAAAATAAAACTATTTTTTTGTTGATATAAGTCTTTAAAATATTAAAATATTACTAACAAGTATCTAGTTATTATTTAATATTGTGTTTTTTAAACTTAATTTTGACTGGAATTTTTTTTAAATGACCTCAAAACCTTTAAATTATCTCTTAAACTTTGACTTTAATATAAAACTATTTTTTTGTTGATATAAGTCTTTCAAATATTAACATATTACTAAAAAGTATCTAATTATTATTTAATATTGGGTTTTTTGTATTTAATTTTAAGTGGAATTCATTAAAAATTACGTTTTAATACGAAATTTTTATTTAAAAGTGGAAATATTTGTTTTTAGCATTCCTTTTCAATCACTGTAGTATCATTAAATGAAAACCCTAAATTATTTATCAGTCCTTCTTAGGTTAAATGTCACATATATCGCTAAACCAATAGGGCTTAAGATTTTCTAAAAATATTATACAAATAGGTTATAGAAATTATTAAAAACAGCGGTCGGCAGAGTCCTATTAAGTGGGCATAGAATAAAGCTCTGCTCAGTCTCTGCCGCAACACAAACAGTATACAATACATTGCCCAGTGCAAATTATCATTTAGGGTACAAGCATTAATAATGTATTTAGAGCATGATAAATACATTTGTTAGAATATGATGCCTGAACAAATTACCAATCTGTTATATCCCCCAGATAATCCCTGCAAGCTGTTCTGCAGCGACGTGGACGACACGATAATCGCCAACTGGGGCTCCACGGTGCTGGACGGTACGCCCTGCACGCTGGGCACGAACAACATGTGCATCGACGGCATCTGCAAGGTAGGGTATCCCAAATCCCATGTACGATATAATTGAGCCCTGAGCCCGAACCGCCTTTTGTTCAGAAAGTTGGTTGCGATTGGATCGTCGACTCGGAGGTGCAGGACGATCGCTGCGGTGTCTGCGGCGGTTCTGGCGATCAGTGCCAGCCGGTGAGGGAGACCTTCGCGGATCCGTTTGCCGCCAAGGATGGCGCCTACGTGGAGATCGTCACCATTCCGGCGCGGGCCAGGAACATCCTCATCCGGGAGCAGGCCAACTCGGCGCACTTCCTCGCCATCGCCACGGCCAGCGGGGATCGGTTCTATCTGAACGGGGATAGCCTCATCTCGATGCCCGGCGAGTTCGAGATCGCCGGCGCCGAGAGCCTCTACGATCGCGTCGACGAGCAGGAGACCATCACAATACCTCAGCCCATCCAGCATTCCATATCGCTATACGTAAGTGGACTTAAATGAAAAAACAAGAAAGAACGCTATAGTCGACGGCCCCCGCTACTCAGCTAAAGGTAGTGCGAGGGAGATGGAGATATGCATGCAGCAAATCGGCTGTTTCCGAGATTGCACACTTTATTTGCTTATAGCCTTTTACTGAATGGTCCGATTTTAACAATTTTTGGCATGTAAGTGGGTATTGATAATCAGAACAGAATCAAAATATTTAAAAATGTGGGCGCTAGATAGAGTGCCGAGATCAAGAATATATAAACATTATAGGGTCGAAAACGCTTTGTAAGTCAAATAAATTGATTTATTTCTTCGGGTTAAAAAGCTGGATACCAATTAATATTCTGATGTCCTAATTTAGAACACCTAGGGCTAAACTACATTTCTTTTTAGATATTTAAAATCCTAGAGATTTCACTGATTTTCATTTGTTTTCCCAGGCAATTGTGCGCGGCAATGAGAGCAACTCTGGCATTTTCTACGAGTTCACGCTGCCCGCGCTGAATGTGAGTGCCGGCAGGCAGTTCCTGTGGCGCCTGGGCAACTGGACCACGTGCTCCGCCAGCTGTGGGGGCGGAGTCCAGCACCGGGAGCCCATCTGCCAGGAGAACGGCAAGGGTGAGTCCACCTATTTCCACCGGTATATGATTAGTTATACTAAATAATCTACGATCCCAAAGGTCTGGGTGATACATTGCCCTGTTGGACGCACGCCAAGAACAAGAGGCCTCTCCGGCAGTCGCGAGGATGTGGCGAGCAGCCGTGTCCTGCCCACTGGTGGCCAGGTCCTTGGCAATTCTGTCCCCTGACCTGTCGTCCCCTGGGAGGATCAGCCACTCCTCCACTCCGCCGAAGATCCGTCGTCTGTTTGGATCAACACGATGTGGTGGTGGCCGATGCGGAATGCGGACTCCTGCAGAAGCCACCGGAAATGGAACCCTGCGAATCCTCGCTGCCCGATTGCAGAACCAAGTAGCAAAAGCAAAACCCTATATTTATTGACAGTACTTGAACAGTACTTTATAATCGAACATATTTATTCAGCGAGTAAGCGATCATCCCAGATGTACTTAACTAATCATACGCACAAACGAACAAACAAAAAAAAAATCGGAAATTACATAGGCTAAGGATAATGCTTAAGCGCTAGCGATAAGGCATCTTATGTATTACGATCGCGGGCTTATCGATAGATATATATATATATGTAGTATTTAGTTTACTCAATACAGAATAGATGTATGCGGAATTGCCGGCTGTCTATGAAGTTCATATCACATGGGTTGTGGTTCTGGGGCAGCTATACGATAATGGATAATGGATGAGGTGGATAAGGAGTTATCCTAGAAGCGAGTGTTATCCGGCATCTTGCGGAAGTAGGCTATCTTATCCGTGGGCACCCGGTAGCCGTGCATCCAGCGGCTGCCCTTCCTCAGCGATCCATCGATGCCATCCTTCCACACGCCCTGCGGCAGGTAAACTGAAAATATAGATACCGAATTAATAATGTTTTATTTAAATCTGGATCTGTATACCAAAGTTTTTGATATATCACATATTTCCCACCCCATAACTTGCCTTACCAATATTGTAGATTTTTGAAATAAGATAGACTGAGATTTGAAAACAAAAGATTCATTGCAGATTAAATAAAATAACTTTTAGTGATATACAACTCCAAGATCTTTTGAAAAATAATATTTTGCTATGATCTGAGAAACTCAAATTGTATTAATTTTGCAAAATTAAAAAATTATTTTATAAATACAAAAAAAAAAACATGAAATACCATACCAATACCCCATTAACAAATAATGAAGTTCCAATTAGAGAGTTTTAAAACTTTAGAAAATGACAAATATCTTTAAAAATATCTGGTTCAATTTAAACAATATATCTTTTAGAGATACCTATACCACTTCAAAAACGTTGAAAATAATAATGTTATGATGAAAGACAGTCATATCCTAGAAATCCATAAAAGGTAAAAATCGTTTAAAAATCGGATATAAAACTAAAAACACATCCTTACCTAGGCCCATATAAGAACAAAAGTGATATAAATATTCCCATAAAAAGGACTTGAATATCAGTTTCTTATAGCTAGGACTCACCCTCTCTCTCCTGACGCTTGGCATGTAGAATGGGCGCCACGATCAGCTCCTCGCCCACGGAGAACTCATCGCTGACGATAAGGCAGGCGGGATCGTGGGGATCCATCATCCAGAGCGGACGCACCAGGGGCAAGCCCTCGTCCATCGACGACTTCAAGTACTTCTTGAGCAGCGGAATCACATCGTTGGTGCGCACCTCCTTCAGCTCCTGAGCCACCCGGGTGACCAGGTCACTGCGATACTCCGAGGGCAGGTGGCTGAACTGCATGGCCGGCATAAAGGTGGCCAACTGAAGCCACCGGATGAAGAGTTCCGGATCGGGCAACGGGGGCTGGGCCATCGAATAGAAGGAGACCATCTTGGAGAGCGGTCGCTGCAGCAGATAGTCGCCTCCAATCACGCCGGGCAGGACAAAGGGATAGCCAATCACGCCGTAATTGAGCACAGCTCCCAGGGTCTCCCTCAATCCCTCCCAGGTGGCATTCGCCGGTGGGGTGCTGAGGAAAGTGGGCGGTTTGGGCACCACACTCGCCGTGGAAACGGCCATCAAACCGGCTCCCTCCAAGCTGGCGGTGAATAGCCTGGCATACGTATCCGGATTATCCAGGGTCTGGCGGCATTGATAGTAATGCGGCAGATTATAACCGGTACCCAAATCCAGATAGAAGCTCTGCACTCCATACTCCTCCTTCAAGCGCTGCAACTTCTCCAGCAGCCAGGGCACCGAGGCATTATTGGTGATATCCAACACGCCGGCACTGGAGCTACTCTTGTACCTGGTCAGGGCGGGAATACTCCGCTCCGAGTGGCGTTCGTAGATCAGTAGCTTTCGCCTCACTGCATCCTTGAAATTAGCACTATCCGTGCTGATGAAGGGCTGTATGGTTAGGACCACCTTGAAGCCCCTGCGATCGAGCACACGTATGGTGTCCTTGAGAGTGGGAAACCTGGCCTTGTCCACCGTAAAGTCCCCAATATTCTCCTGCCAGAACTCATTGATCACTATGTGACCCAAACCCATGGCAATGGCACTTTCCGAATAATCACAAATGGCGGTTTCGTTGAGCGAGTCGGGGGTTTCGGCATGCGGTATGCGCCAAACGGGTTCCTCGAGAAGGGAATTCAACACTTCCATGTCCAGCTTCTTGAGGCCATCCCACAGGCTCTGCTGCGTCATCAGCATGTGGAGACTTCGCATATCCTCGGTGGTGCAAATGCGGTAGTCCAACTGGGGCAGTGGGGTCAAATGATTCACAAAGGTGAACTCATCGTTGGCCGCCCGCAGGCAGAATCTATTCTCCGTCCGGTTGACGCCCAATTGCAGCGGAGTCCTCTCGCTCACCTGCATGGCCACCCCTATGGAGTTGATGAAGTACCTCTTCACCCCATTGCCAAACTGATGGATCTTACTGTCACCCGAGGCATAGGGGGCAAAATCAAAGTTGGCATAGCTCAGCGACCACTCCTGACCCTTGGTGACCCCGCCGCCGAACCACAACCCATTGTCCCGCTTCAGTTCATAGCAATCGGTGGGCAACAGACCCTGGGTCAAGGCCTGCCACTGCAGCGTGTAGCATCGGAAGACCCCCTTGTCCTCGAAGTTCAGATGCAGGCGGGCCACTCCGTTCCACTCGATGCACACGCTGCCATCACTCCGCCGATTCTCCTCCAGGCAGTGGAACGGAGCCGTGTCGAAGCCCAGGGTCACGCCCAACTGGCCCGATATCACCTCCTTGTCCTCGTGACTCAGGATCCGGAAGATACGGTCGTGCGAGTTGAACTTGATCTTCTGGAAGTAGCTCTTCGTGAGCATCTGCTGGTGGTAGGCCACATACGCATAGCCGATCTGTAAGAAAAGAGTTATATATTAGAAATGGGTTTCTGAGATGGTATTGTATATGGCAATTGGTTAGGTGGTTTCTTGAAACGAGGTAGAGATAGTGAAAAGTTAAATATGAAATATTATATTATGAAAACAACACCCGCATGATATACTACCTTGATGGTCTACTAAATACCAAAAACAAATTAGTATGATCCTAATGAATTTAATTTTCAATTTTGGAGTGTGAGGCCAAGATATAAGTAAGTTAAAATAATTTTAAATTTACAATTAATAAAAAATAAAGAAATTCTTTTGAACTACATTCATCCCCTACTACCACAAAAATAAACGATGAATGAATTTTAAAAGAATTTCCTCGAAGATACCAGTATCAGTTCGTTATATTTTTAGGGCCGTCAAAATATGACACTTTTTAGAGCTCTTTTAAAATAAAAAGCAATATGATAAACAGCTCAAATGAGGGCTTGAGACTTCAACATCTATTTTTGAGCACTCAGAAAGCCCATTAAGCAGCCTTTATCTAAACAAATGAAATACTTTTATCTTTGAAAGCCAGTTCAATGCCTTCAGTTCGTTTTGACAAGCTTAAATCAGCCCCTAAAACATCAATCGAAATTACATAGTCATCGTCTTATTGATTGTATGAGAATGTTCCTTTGTAAATAATCTAGAAATTCTATTAAAAGCTCTTCATCATGTTTATGATCACTCATTATGCTGGTGATCTGAAGTACTGAGTGATTGAATGAACAGATTGCTGAAACAGATTCAATATGCTTACCAGAAATATGATCATGAAAAACATGATGATGACGAATATCTTGATTTTGTAGTCCTTGGTCTCCCGTTTTTTCTTTCTTATCAGTTGTGGAAAGGCCTAAGAAGACGTATATTTATATTTGAAAATGACCTTTGAACCCTGAAAGAGATAGAGCGGACCCACCTGCATCTTTTCGCGCAGTAAACTGGCCAGGGAATTGACACTGGTGATGGAGGCCTGGTTGGAGGCCACACTGTGGCTATCGAAGTCGCTGGCCAACATCTCCTTGGAGTTCAATCGCAGGGCGGGCAGAGGGGCAATCGAGGCACGTCTCCGGCTGCGGAAACGATCGCTGCAGAAAGAAATCCACATATGTTTACAATATTACCATAAATATATCTTTTAAAATATTAATTATTTTCTTACAATCCAAACAACGTTTGGAAAGGTTTTCCAGTTTATTGTAAGTATGATATGTAAAAGGTTTTACGTTTGGTAAAATCTTCAAAGTGAATGTTTGTTATCCATGAGCATAGGTATATCCCCTCATATATTTGCTCTCATAAATATTACAAAAATTGTTCATTTTATAGACACGATCATAACATTTTTTCTGAGAACCAATAAAAACGAAGAATACCTCCGCTTGTTGTCTCTTTGATATACCTACAGTTCATCAAGCGATAGTACCTTAATAAATTTATGACACCGATAAGCAAAGCTGTCATATATACTCCCAAGTCAGCTGATGTGCATTATATACATAAGAATACAATCGGCTTTAATTAAAAGAAAAAAAACTTTGCAAAAAAAATTTTAAATCATAAATGGATGAAAGATAAGAACATGATGGAGGTATAGTTTGTAGGTGTTTATTCGAAAAATACCAATATTAAACAATTTTTGTACGGATAATCAAAGTTTCGCCTCTTTCAAACCGATTAGATCAAATTTGTATTGCGTGCAGAGATTGCTGAATCTTACAAGTTTCCAATAAGATAAGAAAAGATGCAATCGTATGCTATGGACCCTGAACTTGCAACGGCTTATCGCCCTTATCGGGGGCGGAAGACGGTCGTTAAGCCCACTTCGCGAGGCCCCAGACCATTTTTTTGTTTGCATAACGCACACTTTTCACTCCGTCGGTATGCAAATCTCGCGTAAACAAATCGCAGAACCCAAAAGTGGCAAAAAGCGAGACACGAAAATCTGGGCAGCTGATATTGTGCCATATAATTATATTATATATACTTGCTTGGCCTGATTTATTTACAGTTGATAAGCGGCTTGGCTGCTCTCAAAGTCGTAAACACTCCCCGGGGCCTATAGCCGATATATATATATATATATATATATATATATATGTTTATATATAACTCGAATGCAGTTTGAAATACAGATATACGGATGCTATCACGCCCAATCACGATCATCAACTGAGCCGAGACTCGTTTATGTCGCCATAGCCCAGTAAAAAGATACAGCTCCAGATCTGTAGAGTCCGGGTCGCGTACTTTTGCTGGGGCTTCCTCGCCTCCAAATTAACTTATCATCCGCGAGCAGATTGGAGACCCGTCGCTGTGCCTAAGCACTTAAATTGCCCTCATCGCGTGTGTGTGCCGGCAAAAGCCGTATGACACGGGTCTTTGGAGAGATCTTACAGAGTTCCACTAGTATTTTGTAGTATTACTGATATACCCTGTTTATAAGAAAGCTGTGTGACATAGGAACTGGGAGATATCTAAAAGATTATGAGCTTTATTTCTAAGTATACCTTTTTATCACTACCTTAAGATCTGAAAAACGTAGTATTTTAGAGAAATATCACAAAATTCCAGAGGTGTATTTGAGAATAACTGATATACCTTTTTATCAAAACAATCTAGAGAGTTGTTTTGGGCAAATCAGATTTTTTTTGTTGAAAATTGAATATCATCGAATTTTGTATATAATAAAAAAGCAGTAACGTACAGTTTTTTTTACCAAATGTGTTAATGATCTCTGTTTTTTTAGCATTCCTATTATAATAATATTTTGGCACTTTTTAATACCCTTTGTTTCTGTGGGTCAAATCAGTAATGAGAGAGCACAGACGAACTAAGCGTTTTCTATTACAAATAAGCAGGAAATGGTTAGTTGATTTGTGTACTGACATTGATTTCTTTAACTAGGCATTATGCACGCATAACACTGAAGTCAAAAGATACTTTGAGATACTATATGAAACAATTTTTAAATTAATAATACCTTTTTATATTTTACAAGGCTTTATGGCAAAAGTTGACTTCATCTTATATGTTTGTTGAAGTTGCTATGCTGATTTGTAATCACTCAAAAACTTACAATGCAATTTCTGATAACAGAACCCTTGAAAAAAGAATTATAAGTGTTAGAGTCAGCTGGTTTTAGCTGCTTTAAATTGGCATGGAACTAGATGATTAGTATAGTATTAAGTATATGTAATGGGAATACAAAAGTTCGTTAAGAGAATTTTCATTTGAGAGAGTGCCGTCTTTTGAATATGCATGATGGATTTTTAAGATTTATCGCCAGAGCAGCTTATTAAAAAACCTTTAAAAATGCACAGAAAATATTTATAAATTTTAAAGTCAATTTAAAATGTTATATTTTCCTTGATCCATAATTTAGATATAAATAAATATAGTAAGTATATATATTTATTTCCCTATGTTATAATATCTTGTTAATAATAACTGTTGTTCGGCCAACACTTGCCCGATTCCGAATAGGTAATCATAGGAATTCACGGCGCAACTCGGTTGAAATTGCCCAGGCGGGGAAAAATCGAATGAAAATTGCAATTGAATTAGCATGGAAGTGGGCAATAACTGTAACCGATACTGATGCTTGGTATGGGGCGTTGGAAATCGGGCGTTAATATCGGGGGGAATGTTGGGAAAGGCACGTTCCACTCGATGTAGACGCCACAATTGAATTACTGTCGTTCGGAGACAAAAGGCAGCGGCTTTCAATTAATTAATCTAATTGCCCGATGAATCAAATGGGAAATGTGCAGAATGACAGCGTGAGTTAAGATTAAAGTATGTTTATTCTGGATTCTGGTTGGAAGACTAGCGAAGAATTTGGGTATCCTGTCGGCGAACCTTTATCTTTAAGGATCTAAAGAACGCACATTTGGGTTAATCATCATTAGCATTTAAAACAATGTGATTAAATTAGTTGACTCACTCTTTAATGCGAATTAATATTAACACATTGCTTTCGATTTGGGATATCAATTAAGATATCATTTAGTTTTTCTGTTAATATTGTAAAGAGTTAGGTAATTATAATTTTGATCAGTGGAAAGTTTTCATGTACCTTATAATTAAAATAAACAAATTTTAAGATCAATTGTTTTTCAATGAGCTTTAAAAATTATAATATTAAGATTAACAAAATATAATAATATATGTTTACTTAACAAAAAAGGTATACATATAGTTGTAATAATAATGATCGTACTGCAGTTAAAAAAAAGTTTTCATAATTTAAAATATTAATAGGTAAATATTGGCTCCTTAATTCGATCTTATAGATTTTAAAAAGGTTTAAAAAAAATCCTTATAAAGGTTTTGAATAAATATGGCAAATAAAAGTATACCCAGTTAAAAGGAAAAGTATATCAATGAAATAATCTATTATATTACAAATCGATACAAAAACCACATTTGAGATATACAAAATTTGTAAAATGGGCTAATGTGGTATTCTTTTTGGGACATATGTTTATGTGGTATCAGAACAAATCACTCACCGGTGGACTGGTCTTCTGGCGTTCCCGAACTCGTCTTCGCTGTCATCGTTGGCGCTGCTGGCATTGGCGAAATTGATGGCCGTACCGCTGACGGCCTTATCCGGCGTATTCGCCGATGTCGTCGGCGCCGTAACGCCCGGAGTGCCCAGGCTGGAGGCCGTATCATCGGCTATCTGAAAAACAGGAATTTATATAGCCAATACTCGCATTTGGTTCGTTACACTATCCACCATATTATAGATAATGCAAACAGTAAACAATTGTAACTGAAAGTGTGTGGGATTTTGGAGGGGCATAATATATATATGGGGGTACATATACTGGATCGGTTCTGCTTGGGGTGCTGGGCTTTTGGCACCTGCCTGCACTTGGGCGAGGTGAGTACAATTAGCACGAAGGCGTTACCGCAGCGGGCCCCGTCAAGGTGGCTCAATATAACCGCAAAACCCCGGGCCAGTAATATCATCCGATTGGATAATTTATAAGCTGACAGCCAGACTTAGTACCTGCCTTATCCTTATCCAAATCCGCACTGATATCGAGTATTATATCGGTTTTTACATCTTTATCCGGTGGCTGATCTTCGCTGGGAACACTCGACAGGATAAACCGACTGTTGGGTGAGCTCATTTTTGGCACTTAATGGTTTTATTTATAACACTGAATATAATTTATGCAATATGATATTTCGAATATCGTTTATAAAAATATATTTTTTATAGGTATAACTATTAACGTTTTATAAATTGTATAATGTTTGTATAGCCTTATAAGTAATCAATCACATATTAAATTTTATCACATTTCACAAAGCCATTGTTTAGCATATAGTTATATAGTTTATTTTGTTTTTTTTTAAATAAATTTTGGTATCCAAAAAAAATATAAGTCACCGAAACGATTTTTCCTATCTGTGCTTAAATGGGTTTGTTTTTCTTGAGATGTCAAAATTTTGTAAAACCTAATTTAGCAAACCGATTTAATATTTCTGCTTGTATATTTGGCGTATGATTTTATTTTAATTATGTATTTCTTGTCTTCGAAGTCGAGAGTATTCGAAAGTTTGCAAATAATTAAATAGGGCGCCGAACCGAACGCTGTTAATGCCGCGATCGTACTGTTAACCGTTGATAATTGCTGGATTGCTATTGCCTGAATATTGTTTTTGAAGCCTCAATTTATGCGTTTTAATCGCTCCGCTCTCGCCGTCGCTGCCTCTGCCACCGCCGCTGCCTCAGTCGACGCCGACGTTGGCAGCGCAGTCACAGTGGTTCGTTGAGTGGGAATATTCACACCCACACTCAGAATAATCGCCACCAAGTTGAAGCGACTCAAATGGCCAGGCGAAAAGCCCGCCAGTGAGAGTGAATTTGATTTTGATAGAATTACCCGGTAGTCGTAAATTAATTGTGATACCCAGATTGGTTATGTACATACCACTTTAGCTTTATTTTTTTTTAGCGCCGAACGGTGGCGCTCGATTTAGCCTTTAACCGCGGCGACTGGCCATAAATACACTGCTACACTGATAATTAAATCTATGCACAAGTCATATTCAAGGGGAAAACATTTTTTTAAGTATCCTTAAGAAATGTGGCAAAGCCATATGCTTTTTGGCAATTTATTTATATATGTATTATATGTATATTATATTTTTTTTAAAAATGTATCTGGGTGTAAGCAATTTAATTAGAATGTTGGAATCTTGTTGGGTTTGAAACCAAAGTGTAAAGTATAAAATATTATATTTATTTTGCCACAAATTTATGCACAAAAACCTTTTAAAATTCATTTTTTTTATATGCTTGTCTAAGAATATATATATATTTATATAAGAATATAGAATATTTAATTTCAAAAAATAAGTATTTATAATTTTTGAAACAATTCAAAAACATTTTAATTTTTATTATATAATTTGTTTTGTTTTTATTGGCTTGATCTCAAATTGCTCTACTTTTTTGCTACCTTTTTTCTTTTAGTCATACACATATAACTACTTCTATAAATTGTTGGTTTTTTCAAAGCCTTACCGAGCTAAAATGATTGCTATTGCTAAATTTTTAACTAACAATAAGTGAGAGTTAAAGACAGAACAACTCGCTAATTAAATCTGCGTGGCTTGTCATTTATTTTGCCCTTTAAATATTTATTTATTCATTACTTTCTCGGCTCTCTTCGCTTTGAAAGCAGAAAGTTTCCTGTCCCCCAAGGCAGTCAGACAAAAACAATTGCATACTTTCGGGCAGACGTTGCAAAGACCACACTGCGTATGTGTGATTTTTGGCTTGTGTGACATTTGATTGCTCGGCTACATCACACATACGCCGCGTTGGCCTGGCCACGCCCCCTTCGCCCGCCCGACGGCTCGTTTGCATCTCTATAATTAGCGCAAGTCATACACCGCTTCTTTCTGACATCAGTAATGAGTTTGAGTGCTAACACATCTAACAAGTAATGGGCATAATCTCCCAAGGAAAAGGTATTGCTCGCGCTAATAATTCAATTTGAGTATTCCAGATGGGGTGGGATCGCGAAAATAGTGAAATATCACTAATCAATCATTATTTTATCACTTCGATCAATCAATCAATTTATGGGTATCCATAACATGCTAGTTTTATATTTATTTGCAGATCAAAAACAAGTTTTAACCTTTAAATGGCTTTGTTACCAACTTGTTTGAATTTGTTCAAAATTAAATTCTTTCAGATGATAATATCTTGTTAGCATAAATGCTTATGCTAATATCGGAACCACTCGGAAGCTATGAATTCGTATTTGGAGCACTATGCATACATTAATGGTTTTTTAATTTGATATATTATAAGTTTTAAGCGAGCCAGTCAGCCTGAAATTCTTGGAAATATTTTAAATAACTTTTTCTGTAAGCAAACAAATGTGTTGTATAACTAAAGTGCTAAAAATAATGGTGCCCATTTGTACCTTAGGACCATCATGTGACTATTAACTGGATTTCGGGCTTTTGTCACATGTGGTTTGTTTGTCAACTTCATATAATTAAGGCTCAATTAACGGTTGGATATTATTTTGGGGAACTTTCTGTAAACCGGCGAGAATCGCAGACTAGAGGCGATGACGCCTCGCTTAATTACGCATTGTATTTTAATTTCGAATGAGGCTTAGCTGCCCAACTGGTTTGCTGCAATTAAATACTTAAAAGTACAAAAAGATACAAAATGAATGAAGGAACGCCTTTTTTTTAATGTTCCGATTGTAAAATACCCTAGACTTAAAGAGCTTTAAAAAAAAGTATGTTAACTACTTTAACTCAACGTTTTATGGCCATTACATTTTAGTATTATACTAAAAAAATTCTACTTTAAAGAAGTGTATAAATAAAACAATCAAATATGGTAACTTTCTTATAAATTGTTGAAAATTATAAAAGCATATGAAAAAAATTGTATATAGCTTATTACAATTTTACAACCCCCTTTTTAAAGCTCCCAAAAAAAGTACATCTATTTTAGTTTCCAATTAAAATAAAAAGACAGACAATTCGTCAATATAGAACTATCTGTTAATGGATTTATGGTTCTTTTTTTAGCCTTTTGCTCTATAATTCTATATCCCATTGAGTAATAATATTAAAATTTAGAACTTATGTTTATATTTTTCTCCATTACGTTAAAATCATTTGAGAAAATGTAAAAAAAAAAAATACTATATGAAGTCTAAGCCTAAAATAATATATAGTATATATTCCAAAAAGATTCCAACTGACATGGGTATGGAAAGGCCCTAGAAATACAGATACCAGAACAATACTCACAATCTCCTCGTGCAGCGCATCCTGTGGCTGCATCTGGTGTCGCAGACGCAGTGCCTCCAGATCCAGGGCATTGATGCCCGATGGCATGGATATCGAGTTCCGGCGGAGTCCCGGGGCAAAGGCCTCCGGCGAGGGCGTGGGCGTGGGTTCCTCCAGATCCTCCCGTTCCTCCGGTTCCTTCTCATTGACCACCTTCAAAAGTGGCAGCTCCACATTGCGTCGCTCGCCCAGTGACTGCTTCCTGGCCATGTTTCCCAACAGCTTTCGCTGCTCCGGCCTTTCAGCCCTTCCATCCCGCTCATCCTCATCCGTGTCTGCGTCCGCGAAGGCAAATTCCGGATTTTGGCCATTCAGCGCCTGCGCGGCTCCCGATTGCGAGGAGTGGGCCATTTCTCCCACCGCTTCTCAGTTCCAGCGGCTGCGTTCCAAGCCCGATCGCGTTCCACTAGCGAATGAAAAGGGTTGAGCGCCAAGCGGAACCCCAAATCGCCGGCAGAGCGAAAGAGAGCTATGGTTGGAGGGAGGGGGGGAGGTGTGGGGGAGCGGCAGCGAGCGGACGGATTCGATTGCCATCGCTGTTTGCCTTTAATCAGCGCTTATCATCGGCCAGCGATAATCGCACACCTACCGAAATAAAGTTGGCAAAGTAATACTATATTTAGATTATACTTATACTTAGGTTTTTTCTAAATTATACTGGTAAAATCAGGGAAAGAAATATTATATTGAAAGATAGGTCCAAAAGGTAAGTAATACAAGCTTGTTCTGATTTTTACTTTTAAGATATTTCATCGAATTCGATACTCGGAAAATAATATAATAAAGTGTCTAATATCATCTGAACCTTTTTATAATAATTAAATACTTTTCCTTAAAAAGAATTCTTTTAAATCTCTTAAAAAAATTCGGAAATTAAAACCGTAATGGTTCTGATATTAACATAAACCTATCTAATAATTAACAACAATTGTTAAGACTTTTTCGAAATGTTTACAAAATATTTTCAAAATCTCAAAAGGCTTTTCTAAAATTTTTTTAAATTTAAACAACATAATCCTTTCTCTACTACCTTGTTTGGTAATAACAGTTATCCAATCACATATTTTTTTTCATAGTTCCTTAGTTCTTTGATCTCAAGTCGGATTTCTCAGTGTATTTTTATTGAATCGTAGTGCAGCGGTTACGCAGATATAGCTGATCCGCCTCTTAACTGCCCCCTTGAACACCTTTTCGGAATGCTTTGTGTCGCCACTGTTTGAACTCTGCGATTGTTCTCTTATTGATTCGGCTAATTAAATTCGTTTTCTTGGCCATAAGTCCATGCCGTTGATCGCATTTGTTTGCCCACCTAATTAGGCGTAATCTCGCTCTCTCCCGCAAAATTCTCGACCTTGTTTCAGCAGTAAGCGTACACGAAATAATAAAAAAAAATCATACCTTAAAATTAATCAACTGACAAAGTCAAGAGCGAAACTCGTTCGTCTGCCGATCCGATCGATTCAATCGAGCAGCGTCAGCGAGGGGTTTTTAATAATTACATGTGTTACCTGATAAGGTAAACAAAACCAACCCAATCACCCACATCCAGGCGTCCCCATCTCGAACCCCCTTTCGCATAAACATCCCCTGCTCGGAATAGTAATCTCACGGGGCCCGGAATGCTACAACTAATTCGCAATATTGTTTAACAAATTACACTCATAAATTCTCTCGAAGTGGGCAAATATTTGACGATTGAGCTATATTTATGATCAGCGCAACAAAAAAAGGGAAGAAGAGGAGAAAGCAGAGGTACGGAGATGTCTAGAAAAAGTTGACGCTACCCGGAAGCGTTATAAGGAAGTTTTAAATAAAAAAAAATTAAATATCTTATAACACTTTATAAGTAGGTTGTTTAACTATAACAAAACAAAAGGGGTTTGTATTTTTTTTATAATTAATTTATAGGTAGAGCCCTTTATTAATAGTTGTAAGGTAAATTTCTTTAAACGAAAGCCAAAGATTTTCACATTAGCCAGTGCTCACTGTACCTAAGCCATAACGCAATCAGACAGAATTAAATATTAGAGCCGGTAATAAAACGATTAAGTGAAACCAAAAAAAAACCTGGCAAACTTTTACAGCTCCTGATAAAACCCACTACAGTGGAGCTAGAAATAGGTTCCCAATCGGCACTCTATCACAGAAATACTTTCCCCAAAGTGAAGTTACCGAACCTGAAACTTAACTTATTTAAGATGAGTTTACTAATATTATGAAATGGTTCCAATTATAACTTGTATCTTCTAAGAGGTTTCACTGTCCCACGTGAAAAGCCACTAGGCCAACACTCTACCGACTGATGAAAAATCGAATTGCGAAAATAAACTGGGATTGCGAATTAATAAACACTTAAACGACTCGTTATAATGCCGTGAGGCGATGCCTGAGTTCAGAATTAATGAACCCAGATAATTGAAATGCAGCCCGCGATTCAAAGTCACCACCAAAGTTGGTCAACTCTCGAAATTTATTCGATATTATTATTTTTAGCTCTTACAGACTTTACCATGAATTTTGTATGACTATTGTAGTAGTCTATAAAGACTTTCTGAATATTATAAGACTTTTTCTTATTTTCCTTATATTTTAATCTGTAAAAAAGAAGCACAGTAATACAAACCATGAGCTGCCAAAAAACCATCAATCAAATATGGGAAAATGGTTGGTATGCCAAATTAAGTACTTCAGATAATTAATTTACCGCAGTCGCACAGGATATTATTTAAGTAATTTTGAAAAGGGGAAAAATGCAATGCTTTTATTATTATTTTTGTTTTCAATAAATTATTTTTAAATTTGTTCATTTAGTTTAGTTGTACACTTAAACATTTGATGAATTTTCCAGTTCTTATACGCTTTTATTTTTAGTTTGTCGTTAGCATATTTCTGCCGCGCTTTGTTGCCGTATTAGATGTGTAAGAAAACATTGATAATTATTTTCGTATTTTTCTTTAAGGAATGTATCTTTTTGTTAGCGTATATATACGTTTTCGATATATGTTGCCCCTGGCTGTCTTCACGGTCCCCGAGACGCCCAACAGCATATGTTTTGCTCAACAGTTACGTGACACAGAAACAATAATCAAATAAATAACGACAGAGCGAAGTTAGTTGTATAGTGTTATTAATTATTATATGGAATACACACAAATCTAAAGTAAGCGCTTGCTACATGTAAATGGCCAAAAATAGAAAAACAAAAAAAAAAATAGCATAATAAGAATAAACATAATTTTAAATTCACATTATTGTAGGACTATAACTAAACATAATAAATACATTACGTGGACTACGCACATGGAGAGATTAACAAATCCAATACAGATACAGATATACGAAAAAGATATGGAATCAATTAAATAATATGTAAAATTAATCGTAATAATTGTGTAAATTGTAAATATCACAAGCAGACGTCACTTGCATCGTTGATAAATGTATGCCCTATATGCCATTCTATAAGTATGCGGGTGTGTAATTATGTTCTGCCTTAAATCGTGTGAAATTGTTTGCTTTTTTTTTGTGAATTTTGTGGGTTTTCGACGTGAAAGAAAGCCATATTCGCTATTTGTGTTCTGCCCCTCTCTCTCTCTCTCTCTTTCTTTTGCCCGCCTGCCGTCTCTTTCTAGGTTAATTTTTGAGTTGGGTTTTGAGTTTTGTTGAGTTTTGAGTCTCGTTTTCGCATTTGTTCAATAACTATTAACGTTACCTTAAATTTAACTAACAATTTCTATAGAAAGTTTTCGAATGAGTACATTATTTTCAACATTTCATCGCTTTAGTTTTCTATTAAATTAATATTGTTTCGTTTAGCATTTGCTTGTTGCCAACCCGCTTTTCATATTCGTTCACTCTTGGCTGACTTTCTGATTTCGGTTTCTTGCTTTCATTTGAGTAGTTCCTTTCTAGGCTTTCCTACGTACATACAAATAAATAAATGATCAATGTTTGTTGATTTGTTTGCTAAACATTTATGTATATATGTATATATATATGATGTATCTTTGTGTATAATTAAAATTGACTTTTTACAATTTATTCTTCATAGATTTTCCATTTAGCCGCTGCTTTGCTATGAGCAAAACAAATATACAAACAAAAACGGAACAAAGGGTGTTTGGAAAAAATACGAATTAAATATTACGCTGAGGTTGGCTTAAATATACTCTTCTATATATTTTCCTTTTTGTTTATAATGTATGCGTGTCTGTGAGTGGTGTGTGTATATATATATATACGTATATATACCTATATATATTGTATAATGAGAATCGTCGGTTCTGCTTGATCGAAATTGGTGCCTGTGTTTGCTCTACGTGCTAAGTGCCGAAAACATTTGAAACATTTTTGTTGCTGCTGTTAACATTTTCCAACTCCATTCGATCCCTGGACCTGGCCAGACCAGACCAGAACATCCGCATCCCAAATTGGAGCATCGAGAGCCAAGGCGATTGCAATTGCTTGTCAATTTAAAAATTATATAAATGTATATATGTCAGTGCCAAATATACTTTACAATATATATGGGTTGAGGCTTTGGGTGCATTAAGCAGCGGGCAAGAGCACGAATCTGAATCCACAGATTCCGGAGCCCTCGATGAACTGACCAGCCGGAATATGGCAAGCTAACCGATGGGGATGGTGTGGTATGTGGGGCTTAGAAGCAGGGTGGCCCCATCCAACGACCCACTAACGAACAATGTGCAATGCCTCGGCCCGCCTGGTGATATTCGGTATGGTACTGGGTGGTTTAATCTGTGCTTCCTGCCGTCGACGCCGCCGTTGCTGCTCCTGCTGCTCCACTGGCTCCAGATTCTGCTTCTGCTCCTCCTGCAGCGCCTTTCGCCTTCCCTAGTCGCCGCTGTCGTCCCACTTGCGCTCCTCCATGATGCGATCAAAGCAGTCCGCAAGGAATGCATGCTGCAGGATTGAAAACCACATTAATTAAATGCTTTTCATTCGGGGGTTGGCATGGATTTGTGGTCTCTATATATGTATATACAGTGCGCAGCTGAACTTCTCTAATGTATCGAGTTCTAATCAACCCGAAAATTAATTATAGCCTCATTTGAATATGCAATGGGTTTGTCTATTTGATGCACACAAAGGGAATTATCTGCATTTGTAATTAACCCAAATACTCCTAGTACAACAATAGCCTATTAATTTGTAGCTTGTTGGCTTAAATATTTATGAAAATCACATATTTGAGATATTTTGATCAAAATCAAACTTTAGTTTAGACCAATTAAAACACCAAAAAGGGCTACCAACTATTTAAAGGTAATCTAGAGTTAAGCAGCGCAATATATAAGACAGAGCTTTTAAAGGATCCAACATACATATGGCGTGTAGACTTTGACCCAACGTGCTGGCTTATCTGGACGATTGTACTGAAAGCAGAATGACATGGACTCCTCGTCGCTCTCGTAGCGCGTGATGCTATCCCAGGTCAGCTCGACCATTTGCGCCTCCAGCGAGCCATCCTCACGGCAGGCGTGCAGCCGAAAGCTCTTCATGCCTGTCAGGAAATGGGAGTAATTAAAAGTGAAGGTATTAATAAAAGCAGGATACAACGAAAACCACTTTAAAATGACTTTTTTAGTTCGATTCTTAAATCATTAAAGCTCACAAGAAGGATAAGAAAAATATAAGAAATAATTTTACTGTGATATTTAAGAGTCGTTTAGAGGCGTTTCGAGAACTGTAATCAAAATGTATGTGTTTTGGAGCCTTATCTCGAAAAGTTTTATCAACCACAATAAATTTTTCAAAAAGAAACAGCCTGTTATACTTTTCAGAAATATTTTTTTCTGCCATATGTTTCTAATTTAACCGTATCTCAAATTTTTTTAAAGAATTTATCACAATATGGTAATCACCATGGCATGTAGCTTTATCTTGAATAGTTCTCATAATAATTTGACCCATTTTGTTGAGCCCTTTAAAATGTTTCCGATAAAACAAGTGCAAAGCCACTCACCCACGGCGGGCACCACGTGGCCCTCCTTGCGACTATCACAGGAGCAGTGGGGAAAGACAACGTCCCCGTATCCTGGCAGTGTGCGGGCCAAAGCCAGATAGTCGCCCGCCTTCTTGGCGTCCTGCAGCGCCTTCAGCTCGTACAGGCGTCCATCGGCCCGGATATTGCCGCGATTCACCTCATCGACCGCCTGATAGAAGACAAACCGGGCAGCCTGTTCGCCATCGGGCAGCGTCAGCTCCTTGGCCACCGAGAAGAGCCAGCGGCGGACGCACAGGCAGGTGGACGAGGCGGTACTATAGTTCTGCACGTACAGCTGATGCGGAATCTCATGCGGCTGCAGTTTTCGCTCGAAATTGTATTCGACAATCTCGAACAGATAGAAATACTGCTGCGTGTAGGCGGTTAAATTGGCGCGCTGCACCAGAATCTCCCATACCACCTGGGCATTGGAGGATTTCTTCACCGACACGGTGCTCACTTCATGGTCGGGCAGCATCACCTTAATGTCCACCGGCGAGGCGGATATATCGTCCTCGGTGTCGGTGAGAAAGTCCTGCACAGCATCACTTTCGGCAATCACCCGCACCGCGCACACCTTCTCCAGATACTGCTCCAGACCACGGCGCCTCGTGTCCAGCTGCTGTTCGCTCAGCTGGAAGGGCCACTTGCCGGGCAGCTTGGGGAAGTTGAAGCCGGAGAACTCCTTGCGCAGCAGGGAGTGCAGATTGGCGAACTCCCGATAGCGACGCGAACACAGCTGCCTTCCAGCCATATGTATATTGAAGACGATGTACCGCTCGCCATTCCGGTTCACAATCCCATAGTCGGGTATACTAAAAAAAAAAGGGGGGAAATATTAATGATCTTGGAAGGAGATCCTTTGCTGTGCAGGCACTCACCTAATGGGCAGCGAGCGTTTGTCCGAGTAATCAATGTAGGAGTAGCCGGTCTGATCCTCCTGCGGCTCCAGTCGATCGGCCTCCTAAAAAGGTTTAGGAAAAAGTAGATTTATATAGATTTAATCGAAATTATAGCATGTTGCGTTAAGAAATATTTTTTAAATGTTTTCTTTTATTCCAAGGTATTTTCTATATATGTATGTATGTATATAAAACTCTAGTTATTTTTAAAGGAACCAACGCAGTGCCTTAAATAGTAGAGCTACTCCATTCAATTGCTTGCTACATATACTTCTTGTCTTGTAGGTTAGTGCTATGAACCGATTTATCCCTAACTTGATAAAACAAATTTTTTAAAGGTATATAAACTGAAAACCAAAATGTTCTTAATTCATTTTTTTAATGATATTCCTAGGGCATATCTATTTATATTTTCTCTCACCTGCTGTGTCACCGATATCACTGTCAGAGTTAGGCAGTCACCGCCGGATTTGATCAGATCCACGACCTGTTTATGTGTGGCTCCCTCCACGCTGACGCCGTTTCTGCAAAGTAATAGATACAAGCATTAAAACATCTTTCTTTACATAGCAAGATATATATATTATAGGATCTAGAATGAAATCGAACCGAAGACAGCGCCTCTCTAAAGCTGTCAACTGTGCAAACTGAACGGAATGAAAAGGCAGCATTTCGCTGGAAATTGAAAATCGAGAGTGGAATCGATTGCGAACGATGGTCGCTGGCGGATTAAAGGCGTTGCCAACGACCACAGATCAATTTAAGCGAAAATTATAGCTGTTGGAGCCCAGAGATAGCGCCGATAATGGTTGCATTGACATCGGTGGAGCGTTGATAAGAAAACGACTCTGGACAGGCGGTCGATTGCGTTCTATTCGGGTCAAGTTGGAAGCACACGTATCATATCTTTCTAGGATCGAAGCTCTCGACTGAACTTGAAGGTTGATAGACAGAGAAAAAGATAAGGAGAAAACAGGGGATCACATATTGAATAAACCTATTTTAGTGATAAGAAATAAATTGGCATGTTGTAAAAATGACAGGGAATTATTAAAAAAAAGAAGAGATGTTTATATAAATACTAAAATGCAGGGGTCTTTAAATTCAGTAAGAATCCGAGTGAAAACATATTTATTGCATTGCATAGAGTACAGCGAAATCAATTCAATTAAGTGGGGGCTTTGAAAATGAAATGGGTACGTCAACAAGTAGCACAAATGTTATTTACACGACCGAGAATCATATTAAGTGAAATCAAATTGATTGCAATAAAAGGCAACAACAACAAGTGGGCCTTTGATAAGCGCAAAGTATCCAACCCACAGCCACATGAACACCCACATCCTCATCCACATCATCGTCCATTCCTCGAGTTCCACCACTCCACTCCTCCGGTGGAGTCTGTGTGCGATGTCTTTCCGGTTTGCAATTTGCCAACCGTGCCCGAATGCGAAGTAAATAAGTAAATAAATCCAAGCAGATATCACCACAATGTGACGCACTGTGGAACGCTTGAAAAGCTCCAGAGAGCCTCACAGCGTGACTCACATAGCGACATGTCAGAAATCCAGAAATCAGGCGACCAAGGCATACCATAATACTGGATGCCATTCGTATAATGGCCGATAAACCCGGGGGGAGATGAGATGAGAGCTGTAGGGGTGCAGAATCGGAGACGTGGAGGAGACCCAGTGCAGGAGACAGGCGCAGACAACTGAAAGCCTGAAATTGAAACTTATACCGAGACGATACTTTGCTCCGGAAACCTGTTTGCAATGGAACCCAGCCACTTGGTAAAAATAGTTAAAAAAAAAAAACAAAGCAAAGCAAAGCAAAGCACAATCATAGAGAAACACAAAGCTATCTATGCATTTATTTATAGGCAAATGCAAATGCAAATGCCTTTCCCTCTTAATTGTACTCGACAATATGCGGCGAATGTTTTCTTGTTTACCGAGAGACTATATCCACTTTCCGCTGATGGTTGATGGTTTAAATTAAAACATTTGAGCCATCTTTAACAACACCTCTTGTGGGTGTGATTAAAAGCTAAATAGGCGAGAAAAGCTTGTAAGCTGGCGCACAGTGGGACTAGGTGGCGCTGCACAGTGGGCGGCCACCCACAAATTGTGACGTGTGTGAAACAACATCTGGGGGCGTTGCGTTTCGTATTATTATAAACAGCTCCTGAGGGCATTCCCATATCGATTGATATTTTCTCATGAACATTTTGAACTGAAAGCATTATATTTATTTAAGGGGACCTCCCCCAATCTCAGTTTCAAGTGTTCGCGATTTTCAATGGGATGCCAAATGAAGTCTAATTATGTTAGCAAGTTTGTTATTTTATTAGAAAGCGGTATTTTAAGGAAAACATTTTTAATGTTTAATGTAAAGAGGTTTGAAGGTTTGACAATCTTTTTTGATGCGATAACTCTATATATTTAAAACACAATATCGTAGATATATCAAACATTACGTTAAAAACAAGAGAAAACGCTATAGTCAATGCCCTCGACTATTAGATACCCGTTACTCAGCTAAAGGGAGTGCGAGAGGGATGGAGATATGCTTGCAGCAAATCGGCTGTTTTCGCTAACACGCCACCAAGCCTATAGACGCTAGGGGGCGCTACAGGCTAGGTGGCGTGTTAGTAGCATAACAATAAAAAAAATGTTTTTAAGTGAATTAAAAGGGTTTATAAGCAGTGTTTCTACTAAAAGGTCAAAAAAATAGATAATTCCTAGACAAATAATTTTTGCTAAGAATTTAAGCTTAATATTTTTGTTTGGTTAAGAGTCATACTTATAAAAGTATTCTTCAAGTTAATTTTACAACCTACAATTTTAATTTATTCAAAATTTTGGATTATACATTTTTTGTAAAACCCCAAACCTCTTGAGAAGCCTATCCTTCAGAAGAGTTAAGATACAAAGCCAAATAAAAAAATCCCTTGGACTGTTTACACAGGGTATCTCGAAAGTCGTTAGGCCAAAGCAACTGTCTTGGACAAATACTAATGGCATTTCTATATTCATTTCGGTCAATGTTTATTCGCGATTTGTGTGCTTTCCTCCAGCACTAATTGGACATGGTAATGCGACTGTGCGATGGCATATATGGGGTATTACGGGGAATGCAATTGTTTGAGTTGAGCAAATCGAATAAATATTTGCCAGACACCGAACCAATAATGAAATCGAAAGAAAAAAAAATGTTTATACACAGATTTTTAATAGTTGCGGGCGAAATGAAAATATAATACGCATCTATAGGCTATACGGGGAGTGGATTTGAATGTCTAAAAATATGCAGAGATAGGTGGAGAGCGTATAATATCTGCTCGAACAACGACTGAACGAGAACATCATCCCCCTGGATATTCGCAATCAACGAACAAAGCTGGCATATGTCTGCATTTATATTTAATTTACCTTGGACACGTACTCGCTGCTACTTGCAACTGAAATGTAATTCCATTAACGGGAATGGAAATCGAAAATTAATTAAGCCCAACAGGAATCCGTTGGAAGGACTTGACATGAGTGCTTAACAAGTGTCCTTCGGCCATTGCTTAATTCTCGTTTTCTGTTTCTGTTTGATGTGTATTCTCCCCCATTGGAATTGAACTCGAACTCGAGAAATCGACCCCCCCCATTCCCGTTTACCCACTGTCAGGTTTATTTCTGGCTTAGTTTGGTCCGAATGAAACCGAAAAGTGAAACCTGAAAACATGAAAACCTGAAACCGCCACCGACGAACTCTAGGAAATGCGGAAATGTGGGCCAGCCAGCCAGAGCCAGGCAACCAAGTCGAAACAAAAACGACTAACACGACCACATCGCACTCCCCATACAATCCAAGTCCATCCAGTGACGTAAATCTATTGATTATTGTCGGGGCATATGCCACAAACCAGCAACAACAACTGTAACAACATTGACACAGAACCAAACCGCAAACACAAATTCGTGGCAGCATAAAAAAAACATGCAGGACGACTTGGAGGCAAAGGTCTCGATTTAACAATACCCAATAAATACTTGATTCAAAAACTTAAAGCGACTTCAAAAACCTTTATTAATTACTACTTATTTCCGAATATCGGTTTTTGATTTAAGGTTTGTATGTCGAACCGAAAAATATACTTTTCTCTTATAGCTATTCTTCAAATGATTTGTGGTACTAATATGATTACACATACATATGTATTTTATATTTTTTTAAACATATTTTATTTTAGAATATTCATACAGTATTTATATGGGTTAAAAGACTCTATTAATAACTACAAATTATTAGATTTGTATATGAAACTTTGATACTCCATAAAAATATACCCTTATTTTATACTTATACTTGGTTAAATTAGTTTTTTAACCCCTAGACTTTTGGGTAGCACACTAGTCCATATGACACGTACAGAATAAGGTAACTCGAGCTCCTTATAGGTGGTTCATATGGTTGGACAAATGTGCTGGCTACAAATCAGCTAATGACCCTTCAATAACTCAAGCCATATGCCACAAAACATTCGACCCGTGTGGCAAGTTTGAGTTGGGAAATTGTCTGCCACTTGCGTGTTTAAAGGCTTCTTAACACTCAATTTAGTTTGGGCCCAAGAAGATGAACTTTAAATTGTTGGCTTAAACTTGTACATACCAAAAAAAAAAAAAAAAAACGTATATGGTACGTACTTGTTTGTGAAGGGAAAATACCTTGGGAGTAATAGGATGAAAGCACAGGAGTTGAAAAAGAAAAGAAACGGAGAAAGGAGGGAACAAAAGTGAAGGAAATTTCCGGTTGAAGATGCAATTGTTCCTCTTGGTTTCAATCAAGTTCCTTTTTTTTTATTGTTTGCAATACTGGCAAAGTTGTTCTCTGTATTCTTTGGATGAATTTTTTCGTGTATCTTGGATACACACACTGAAAGAAATTTTATTATGCAGGGGAAAGATGGAAAACAGATGGTAAAAGTGGGTTTTTCCTTTTAAAGTTTTTTTTTTTAAATTGAATTCTTTTGAATGCCACGTTTTATAACAATATAAATGCCCTTGTATTTTCTCTTTTTACTTTTTAGTTTTGTTTTATTGTTATATTTATTTAAATGTTTCTATTTGTGCATTTTTTCATTGGCATGTCTGTTGTGGATTCCTTTAGCGGGCACTGCTGAGGGGGCGAAACGAAAGGCAGTCTGAAAATAGTACATAATCCCCATTGATTGAATCCCACAACCTCAGAACAACTACCCACGACCTCCCAGTTCCAAGTACAATGCCAAGTGGGCTGGGGGATGGCCAAGTGCAAGACGGCGTGCACAAAAGATGCAGTTGGAATATGGCAAAAAAGGACTGTCTGACTGCCGGGGGGTCCTTGGGGTCCTCAATTATGTCATGTATCCAGAAGTATCCATTCACAGGACCCGTTTTCATCGAGAGATGTCTCGAAAGGCTGCTGCCAAAAGGGTTCAGCGATTCATCAAACCCTCTTCAGGATTAACCCTAAACGAGGGTCAACGGACTCATCCATTTCCTTCTTAAACATCCAATAGTCAGTCATATTGTCATTTGAAGGCTCTATTACATGCTTGACAAACGCAAGTTCAAAGTGCAGTTAGTTAGTTGTGCCATTAAATCATCCGAAAAGTTTAACATCTCGACATTATACTATCAGGCCAAAAACTAAGTGACACATGCAATTGATGGCCCATTTTCTCGTTGAAATAAATTACGCTTTATGTATGAGTTAATTCAGTCAACAAAGTTGACACGGAGCTAACACAAATTGTCCAAGGAATTTATTTATTCAATTTAAATGGACAACAAAGCGAAGTGGGGATGTGAAACTTTCTTCGCTGCAATGTGGGTTAAATTCTCAGGCAAATTGAGTTTTCTTTATGCAAAAGTTTATAATATTTAATTGCCTTACTAAAGTGAAGGCAAGGATAAACATTAAATTGATTACATTTTAGATTGTTTGCACCATCAGGGCAATTGAAATTGACCTTTGATTTTATTTTATTACAAAGTGAAATACAGAGTGAACTGTGACTTGTGGTCAAAGTATTAAATCGACGAATAAATTTTAATTACTTGAGGGATTTACGTATCTAAATAAAGTGATTAAATGAGTTACATACATAACATTGGATACATTTTTTAACCATCTCCTGGTGTGGAAAGTATAGGTTAAGACTTTTATTGATTCCATTTTAAGGATAACGCTTTAAAGCCTATCTTATGTAGTAATGTTTTCCCGCAGAGACAATTTTTAGTTAAAATTTAATTTTAAAGATAATATATTAAATTTTCTAATGGTATCTTTATAGTTTAAGTTGTATTAGGTAAAGCCGAAATGGCAGGTGAAAAACAAAAAATTACCCAACCTACAGACCTAACCCCCACTAAATAGTAATACCACATTGTCCATCTCCGGATCTAGATCAATTTGTTTACTTTTATTTCTAGAACCAGTCAGCACTCCTCGATGAAATCTTCAGCACCATCGGGACCCACACAGAAATACCCATTTCGAAAACCTATGCGGACCAATCAGTGCGATCTTGAGACCACTTGAGATTCAAAGACCTATCTAATCGCCCCGTATAGCCTGTATTAATACTTAGCCACTAGTTCTTTCTGTCAGCCAGTTTGCCCGACGATTTGAAACCGATTAGAACGATGGCTAGGAGGCGAACATTGAATTCCCATTGCCAACTGCTATTCCTTATAGTGGGTGGACTGCTCATCGTGGGCTTGGCCATTGTGGACTCTTTGGAGTGCTACGCCTGCGATTCCGCTGAGAATTCAGAATGTGCCACTCGACCGGGTCAACAGCTGGAAGTGGAGGAGTGTTCCCAGGCGAATGACGAGTGTGTCATCTCCATTTCGGCGGGACTAACGCGACGCGGCTGCCTGGCTCGACTCTATCCCAATGGCTATTGTGCCGCTCCATGTGACCGTTGTAATACGAGTCTGTGCAATCGACACGTTTATCCCACGGATCGTTTGCGATGCTATCAGTGCCTCGGTTCAGACTGCATCGATGTGACCAATATACCGCAGTATCTGTTGCCATGTCCGGTCTATAAAGAGGGCGATAGATGCTACACGAACGTGGTCCACATGTCCACCACCCAGCGTGGCTGTGAGGCCACCAATATACCGGATACATGTCCTCATATCTGCCTTAAGTGCAACTACAATGGCTGCAATATGGAGAAGACCGTCACCGAATCGCGTTGCCTTCAATGCTCCCACAATCGATTGTCTCCTAATCCGGATTGCCTGAGGAATCAGGCCGATTCGGTGGATGTGCAACCAAGGTGCTCGCTGGACAACACAACGGTCACACATTGTGTCAACAAGGTGATGTACGGACATCGGGAGAACTGCTTTAGCTATGAGAACACCCAAACGGAGGTCGTACAGAGGGGCTGCTCCACCACAATGGGATTCTATTCCAGCGGCGAGGTGACCCAATGCCATGGTGAATTCTGTAATGCCAATTGCCAGGATATCGTCTGTGCCACCTGCAATTCCACCGCTGATCCGAGCTGTCGGGCGGGCCGGAACTTGCCCACGGAAAAATGTGCAGCTGGCACTACGGCCTGCTATTCCTGCGAGCAAGGTTAGGGTGAGTGGGTGGTTCTGGGGAATCGGTTCTGGAAATACCCATTCCGAAAACCCAATTTTCAGTATAAATAAAATGTTAGAAAAACAAAGCATCTCTTGAAGAAGTTTTAGTGGCGTGGAATCAAAAATAAAAGTCATCTTTGGAGAAAACATCACTAATTTTAGATACTTTTTGGTGATACATCTTCGGCATTTTCTTACAAATATGGAATATATAATAAAAGTTAAAAAAAAATGCAGTTAAAGTTAAAACCTTTAGACTAAACTATTCTAGCTGTAGAATAAGGTTAAAAAATATTACATTTATCAAAAATGTCCCTATTTTAATGCTTTCAAAAATGTTTTTCAAAATGTTTGGGATTTTAAAATTTTTAAATCTTTATAAAAATACCTTAAATTAAATTAAGAAATATATAATGGCCAAATATAAATATTCAACAAAAGTGTAACATAAAAACATTTAATTAGCCAGAAACCTGCCTATTCTAATGCCTAAAAATAATAAAAATTGAATATCATATATAAGAATTCAAAAAATGAATGTTCACTCAAAGTTGAACCCCTAGAACTAAAACAATAGCTGTAAAAGGTTGTAAAAGATTCAATTTACCACGAATTGGTCTCTTATAATGGCTTACAAATGTTGTTTTTAAATTTTCATAACATTCTAGATATAAATATTCCCCTATTTTTGCAGATACCTTTCTGCGGCGTGGCTGTGCGGATGCGAATTTTGCACCTGCTGGGCTGGGCGACAGTTGCCAATTGTGTCGGGATGCCGATGGGTGCAATCGCTACTCCGTCCGGAGTTGCTATCGCTGCAATGCCCAGGATCAGGACACGGATTGTGCGGCCATGGACTTGCCCTCGGCGATGACCACCAGCAATTGCTCCAGCCCGACGGAGCTGTGTGTCAGCACGGTGGTCAGTCGGCTGGACGGGATCTATACGGTGCGGGGATGCGAGGGTGAGGTGCCGGAGTGCTCCGCCAATGATCCGTACTGCGTCCGGTGCAACGGAAGTCTGTGCAACGATGCACCAACTCTTTGGAGGCAGACGCAAGTCGGTTTGGCTACGGATCGGGATAACCAGCTGGATAACTGGTGGTCACTTCTACAGTACTGGTGGTCCCGGAAACTACGATAATAACCTCCAATAAAGTGTAATGATAACTTTTTTAGGGGCAACGCCCCCCACATAATAAACCATATCATTCAGATAACCAAGGCAAGGTTGACTATACGGGCAATCTATTCGTTATCCCAAAAAACAATAGATATTGTCCCCTTGAGAGGCCTTATATACATGTACAGAAACACAAAAATAGCTCAAACTTTGAAATCACTTTGAAAGGCATTTAAAAGTATGCTATAATTTATTTTCAATACAAAACTGCTATGGTTTTATAACTAAGCATTAAATCCATTAGTAGTACAATGTGGTAGTTCTATCTAAAATGTACTTTGAAATAAAGTTCGTACACAGAAAAAATGCTGACGTTCTCATCTGAGTTGAAAATGTTCTTAAAAATAGAACATTTTTTAGTTGATATGTTTTTAATTTGCTCGTATCAAGTTGAATTGGCGGTATTTAAGTACATTGTATGTACAAGTAAACTATTAGTTCAGTCCTTAGTGTATACTTATCTAAAAGTTGTTAAATAAACTCAATTTAACTTTTCTCTTCTCATTATTTTGTTCTTATTTTGATACCAAAACGTACTTACACGGTTTTTAAGAACGAATGTTCTCAATTCAAGAACAATGTTCTCAATTCAAGAACAATGTTCTCAATTCAAGACAAATGTTCTCAATTCAAGAACCATGGTTCTCAATTCAAGAACAATGGTTCTCAAATTAAGAACATTGTTCTTGGATAGTTTTCTCTGTGTAGTTATAAAAATTGATTATTTATTAAACAAGGTTTTTATACGTTTTAGACGTACAAAAAAAATTTAATTTCTTTTTCAATGCCAATTGATAGGTTTTTTTTTTACGTAGTTGTGAATGCTAATTACCCATAGGTCATAACAAGCTAGAGTCCAAAAGCCAGTTTGCTTTTAATGTATATACTCATAATTTTAGTAAAATTTTTAGCAAATTTTTATGTCTTTTATATTCAGTAAAGTAAAAGAAAGATAAAAAGAATAAATTACCGGGATTTAAGCGCTTGGTTCCAGTTGAAAACTGGTTCGCAAAAGGCGGAAACCAAATGCAAATTTGTTTGCTTTTGCTTTCTGCTTTTTGCCTGCCCTCTGCAGTTTTTGCTTTTTTGTTGCTTTTGCTTTGCTTCTGCTTTTGTTAGCTCACGCGCAGCCGAATTATGTGTGTTGTTGTTGTTGTTTTTGTTGCTATTTTCGCTGATAATGAAATGATGGACACTGCAAAAAGCAACAACGAGCCGCATAATAGACAACCGCACCCCCCGGCCCTTCCACCACCACTCACGCCATTTTTGCACGTCACACATTCTGTTTGCAATGGGGAAAAGTGTGGAAAATTTGCGAATTTTTCGTTGCCGACGAGAAGGTGACGATGATAATTAAGTTTGCGTTGAGCGCCGAGCGTCGAGCGACGAAACTTTGGCAAAATTTATTAATTGAATTTTATCCCGAACAGAGGAGATAGTGGGCACTGTAGGCTAGAAAGAGAGAGCGTAACCACACCCACGTTGAAAATAAATTGAAACTACAAGAGTAACGAACTACAGTGAGGATTTTATTAGATCGAATTTTGTGGGAGTGACTTGATAGCGGGTGTTTGTTATATCATATCCTAATGTGTTTTTAAAAGGATAAATCCTATTAATAAAACTTTAAAACAGTGATTTAATTTTCAAATGATGTAAATTAAATGATTTTAAAAATGCAAGTCTTTTAAACAAAAACTTTTTATAGTGAATTAATTTTGGCATTTTTTTGTATCAATCATATGATATAACAATTAATAAATAAGAATAATTATTTTTATTCTTTTTAAAAATATAGACCTATTAAATAAGAACACTGGTCTACCTGGTCGAGTGTTTACTGTAAATGAGAAACGAATTAAAATTAAATGATTGATGGACAGCCTTGAATGTGAAGAAAGGGAAGGAAAGAGAGAGAATTAGAGAGAGAGGGACTGAGCTTGGCCACTGATAACGGGTATCGAGACTTAAATGTCAAAGATGCTAAACAAAAGCTTTGCTAGACAGGGATAGAAAATACTGACAAATAGCTGAGTAAAAGAAAACAGAAACAATGCAAAATATGAAAAGAAAATTCAAGTGAGCATTTTAATTAGCCTGCATGCAATAGTGTTGGAATGAGTGCCCATGTGTGTGTCATAATATTATGCCATTCAAGAAAACATAACGGCGAATAGTAGAAGAAAGAGGAGTAGTCATATAATAAGGTTAGGTTTTAAAGTAGGGAAAGGATAAACATTCAATATAAACATTGTCTCAAAAACAAAGCGAATATTTGCAATCATTAAACATCTTTATAGGCCATTTATAAAATTAATTTTTGATTTTTGACTGACTGATTGGACTTACATACATACATTTGTATATTATTATATTTTTAACACAAATCCAGCCAATAAGTCAAATATCAAGCTAGTATCAGGCCTTTAACCCCTTATCAACATTCCACTGGCTCATTTTTCTCCACCATAGAACTTCCTCATTCCAGTTTTTTATTTTAATGGGAATTCTTAGAAAGCGATAAATGCCTGATAACATTTCATTATTAGAAAGAAACATTAGCTTTGCAGCTGTAGCTTGACTTTATCTTATCCTACCAACGTATTTCATTTGAATCTGTTGTTTACATATTAACTGATATTTAAATTTGAATATGTTGTTTAAATATCAACTGATAGTTAATAAAATAAATATTTTATGTTACCTCACATTATAATGACTGGAATGGAATGGAACTAAAACCATATTTTTTGGTTCCGATCCAATAATCACTACATATAAATTTCTCATCCTTTGGCTCCTTTTTATCCATAGAAATACCTGTTCAAGTGCCTCCCATTTTTTAAACTTCGGATAGCAACCCCTTAAAATGGGTGGATAAATCCAATGGAACAACAACAAAAGCAACAACCACCTCATACAGAAAAAAAGCAACATACACACATACAGGCAAAAGTGTTTATTGATATTCCCGGGCATTTTTGACCCACTACAAACTCACTTCCATCTGGCTCAAACGCCCTGTTTCCACCCAAAAAGTGGGCGGGGTCAGAGGTTGGACATGCAAGCCCTTCGTTGGGTTAACTTCACTTACTTAACCCCTGGACACCCCAATAATGCCAACACCCTAAGCCCTGCGCTTAAAGAGCTTATTCTGAAGATTGCTTTTTGAATTTTGACAACTTTTTGTCAGTTTTTTCATTTCCACCAGGGGTTTAGCAAACAGCCTTCTGTACTAAAAACTATACACATAGTTCGAGCTATAATTTGATAAAACAAGAGTACTAAACTAGAACCAAGTTTTAAATCAAATTATCAACACACTTAAAACGAGCAGGCCATCATGTTATAACATCAACTTTTACCCATTTTCCAAATTGGTCATTTGCAATAACTAGGTAACGAATGAACTCAAAGTTTCAAAGGATGTCAGTGCTTGGAAAGGTTTACTTAGAAGCAAGAAGGTTACTTTTTGCTTTATACAGATGTTAGTGATTTTAGATGTCAAAAATACAATTTTAGAAACAAAAACAATTCATTTTACAATCATTGATTGCAAATAACTATGAATATTCGTTAGAACGCATAGTTAGGAGGATAAATTCTAGATAGAACTTGAAGTGTACCCGAAAAGATTTCCATATCACTCTTCGATTCAGAATATTAGAGATCAAGTAATTAAGATTTGGGTTCCAAAGACTGTCCGGTCCGAATTACCAACTTAATATAATGTAGAAATATGAAACTTTGCCACAAGCTGTCCTACGGAGTCCTTCATCGGAACTACTACCTGACATCTGGAAATTCTCAGCCCAGATGCGCAAATGAGTGATCCAAACCCCTCTTGGTATTAAAAACTGTGGGAATAATACTTACACTTCCAGTATGCGGTCGCCTTTTTTGATGCCCGCCTTCTCGGCTGCTCCGTTTTCAAGGACGGCGCTCACGTGCTGAAGGGGGGCGTACAGCTCGCCATTGATCGAGCGCAGTTGACCCCCCTCGGAAACTTGACCGCGCACATTGAATCCGAATCCCGTTTCCGTCTTGTAAATGGTGACGACACGGGGTCCATTTGCTGTGGTTACGCCTACGCCCATGACACCCCCTCCGGCTGATGATGCGGACACTACCACTGTGCTGGCGGGGGTTGGGGGTGGGAGGGGGTGGTTCTCGCCAACGATGCTCATTGCGCCGGTCGTTCTATCTCGCTTGCACTCACTGGTTCTACACTCGTCTTCCTCACCCCTCTCCGTCACCGACTCACCTACGCCTTCGCCCTCCTCTTTGTTGTTTGCACAATATCTTTTGTTATGTTGTGGTTATTTTTCTCTTTTATTTTGCGTAATGTTTTTCTGCAACTTCTTTTTGGCACACAGCAACACACACGCGGCACTCACGCACACACACACACACGTATAGAGACAGGCACCGCCACTTTTACTTTTCCCCCCTCCTTTTCCACTATGTTTCTCTCCACCTCCACTACTCTACAGAAACTCCTCTCCCTCGTTCGCTCTCCTCGGCTGCTCTGCCTCACCTCACACACACGCACGCACACACCGCAAAAAAATATATAATTTAGTGTGTTTTTCCTTTTATTTAACACGTATCGCGCTGCGCATTTTGTTGCTGGCTTCGCTTCTAGCCGTTGATTTTGCGTTTGGTTTTAGTTGGGTTAGTGATGCACAAACACATCGACGCATCGGGCATCGATATTTTTGGCGATGCCTATCGATGTTTTCTGTAAAATCGATATTTGACAGTGCTGCCAACTTTGAAAAAGCAGCTGATCAGCAACGATAAAGATAAAATAAAAACAAACCAAACAAAATCAAAGAAGAGAAAGTTAAAATTAAGTCAATAAAATGTATAATATTTCGAAGCTTAATACCCCTAGTGATTTATTCGCAGCTTATGATTTGTCCATTGCTGTTAACGAATCGACATATGTATGTTTATTTATTAATCAACCATTTCCCTTTAAAAAGCCCATTTTGCAACAAAATGCATCTACTTCTATTCGCTGTTTCAGAATTTTGGTTGTTTGGAATACGCTTTTATATTGAGAGAGTTTAGTGATATCGCAGTCCTTGGACATCGATATATCGGTGGGCGTTCTTTCGCGCATATCTGATCAGCTGACCTGCAATCGATACCTATCGGGCTGACCAACACTGTTATCGGTAGCCATGAACGTGACGAGAGCAATCAAAGCACCCGGAAATTTCAAAAGTGCATAGTAAGGTAAGGAATGAAATGTAATAAAATGAAAATACTTAAAAAATGCATTCAATTAACGAATTAATTTGTTTCCTTAAATGCTATTCAGTATTTCAGAACAAAACTTAGAACTTACATTTTTGGAAAATAATATACACCATAAGTTTTTAGAACTGAACGCTAAACTAGACTAAAGCGGTATTTTAAAAAAATTCAATTTTCGAAGAATCAATTCTACCCATCAGAAGGCAACAATTCCCATTATATTTAAAAATAGCTCGTTTCACCTAGCTTTTTAAACAAACGAAAAAAATATAAGAAAATCAAAGTTTCATGTGACTCATTGAATTTTATTATATTTATTACTTTAAAAAAAAATGTATATATTTTCCAAATTGTATGTGTACAATGCACTCTTGTGTAAAGATTTCAAGATTTTATAAATCTGATTTAAGCATATGCCCATCGTTTTTAACGATATGCTTCGGAAAAATCGTTGCATCTGTCCAAACCCCATTGAACAATATCTTCCACCAAAATTCAATGACTAAAAGTAATATAATGAATAACGAAGGTTTTGGAGGCGTCACTGCGACCATGAAAAGGGATCATTCATAATTCATACATGGGGCATGGTCGCCGACGCTTTTGGACGAGGATGGGGAAGCTGAAAAATTATGTTTCATAGGGGACGATGATTTTGGGGTCTCAAAAACCATAGATACTACCCACCCAACACATTATGTTGAATGCAATGCTCCTCTTTTTATTTTCGTTTGATTTCGTATTGTTTTCGGTTTGTTTTACTGCTGTTCTGTTGTTGATGTCTTATGAAATTTGTTAGATACGCAATGTCTAAGTTGTACATATTTATTTAATCCTGAAGCAGTACTAAAATCACTGCCCTCCGCCTAACTACTAGTAAACGTTTCCTCTTTTTGTTGTTATTACTCAATTACTCACAGGTCATGCATACAAACATACACGTAAAAAAATAGTGCAAAAATGTATTACTTTTTCTTGTTTTTATATATGTATATAACAAACGGTACGTTTTTCTTTTGCTTATCGTTTTATCTGCCTTTTAAATAATTATTGCGGGTTCTTATAGGCAATGCTCACACTGCAATTTGCATTAATATTTAATAAAGTATACAATTACATAAGAGCAAAAAGAATGGAAGGGTTCGAAGAAACCAAAAATACATAATAATACAATTATTTTAGATAATGAAACGCTGACCCGATTTAGGCAATAAATATATATATGTATACATATGTGTGTAAAGTGCTTTTCTTTTTACCTTCTCTATTCGTTTTGGCTAAAATCAAAGCGAATTGTTCTTGAAACATGTCCAACAAAAATTGGCTAAAACGTATGAGGCTCAATAAGCTCAAGCTTTTCCTAAACTTTCCCTTTTTTTTTATACACATACAATATACAATTAATTTGATAAAAGTCTAATTAAAATAATTCCTAAGTCCTTAGACGTACAAGAGAAAAATAATTGTATAAGTATTACTAAGTAAAAAAAAAACACAACTTAATCGGCTGCTACAAAAATCTTTTCGTTTTTTTCTTTTTCTTTTAAGTTTTATCGTTAACTAACGGCTAGCTTAGGTATTTATGTATATCATAATTACATGTATCTTGCCTTCTCGACGAGTGGATTTTAATCCGCACGCCCTACAAAATTCCTAAACTCATTAAATACTAAGAAATCACCCTCAAAAATGTGGTGTTCTCTCTGCTTTAGAATTGTTGCTGCTTGTTGATTTTGTTGTTGCTTATGTTGTTGTTGTTGGTTGTTTGGTATGCGATATAGTGGCTATATCCCCGGCGTTAATCCCGATCGCGATCCAGATCCTGTGGACTGGCTGTAATGCCATCTATTTACAGTACATGGAAATTGACGAGAATTTTTGGCTGCCGCGGCTGCTCTCCGATTTCGATTTCGTTGACATCACAGACAGATGGATTGGATGACCCCGCAGGCTCAGTGGTGCCACATGAGCCATCGTTAACTCTTGGCGACGGCCTGCTCCGCGTTGCCCGCTGGTCCAATGATTCCACTCGCCAATTCAGCAGTTAACTGCTGCTTTCGATCCCACCATTCTTGGATGCTGGACACCATGCGATGCCGGCGGAAGCGCAACGATTCCCCGATACACATCTCCACGAAATCAGACTGCATCTCTTGATCGCCCTTCACCAGATTCATGTGCTCCAGCAGCTGGCTATAATCACGTCCGGGTCGCCGAATATCCCGGAAGATCTGGAGGCGCAGTTCAATGTTGTGCACCCGGGCCGCTTCGCGTTGCTCCTCGCTGAGAGTGAGAGGCAGTGATTGTCCCGGCGAATTCATCCCCCCGTTGTTGTGCGTCGGTGACGATCCGCAGCTGGAGCTGCCCTTGACCTCCAGTTTGCAGGGACTACTATTATTGTGGCCCCGGTGGTTGTGATTGTTGCTTATCACAGAAGTGCCTGCTGTTCCAACGGCACTGTTATTGTTGTTATTATTGTGATGATTGAGACCACTGGCCCAATAATAGTGGGGATTCCCCGCTCCAGTGCCGCCCACAAGTCCCGCAGTTCGTTTAAGGGCATCAAAACTGTTGCCACCCAGCGAGGTATGATCCTCCGGTGAGGTTCCTCCACTTTCCGTACTCCCATTGCCGTTCAAATTGCTATTAATGGCTCCCGCTCCTCCCGAGGAGCCACTGCTGGTTCCATTGTGGCAGGTCTGAAGTATCCGTGAGATCTCCGAGGCATCGTTGATGTCGTTGTGGCTGAAGTAGGTGGAACTGGAACTAGAGCTGGAGCTCGATAATCCTGAGGAGCTGGATGCGACTACACCACTTGTTGCCAGAGGCGTTGGTGGCACCAACGACAATGGCGATGGTGGAGAGATGACTGAACTGTGCGCATGTCCATAGCCATTGACCAACGGCAGCGATCCTGGCTTGTTGATACTCAGTAACCCTGCTCCTGCACCAGTCACCGCTCCACCCAGGGAACTGAGGTTGTCCAGCGGCGAGCTCAGGCCGCCCAGATTGCTGCTGTAGGCCGCATGGGTGGTCAGCCCGTTGAGGGGTACATAGAGAACACCCGAGGAACTGGCGCTAGAACTGGTGCTGGAACTGGTGGAAGTACTGCTGCCTGCTACGGCGACGGGGCAAACTTCGCTGCCATTGCTGGCCTGGATCACAGATGCTGGTGGTGTTGCTGCTATCACAGCTGGTGATGCTCCAGCTGTCGGTTCGTTAGCTGGAGATGCCCCCGGCAGGGAAACACCGCCTTGTACCGGTTCCGCTTCCGCCGTTGTCGAATCATCGCTGATGCCATTGATAAAGTTGTGCACATAGCCATTGAGCGGTGTGTCCTGGTCGCTGGTCTCCTCCTCGTTGAAATCGAAACCAATGCCCAAACGATCCGTATGCGACATGGACATCCCGGAATCACTTGACGATGCCTCCGATGTGGAGCTCACAAAACTGCTGTTGCTATTGCTGTCCTCGTCGAAACAACTGGCATTGGGACTGCCATCGGCTCCACCGGAGGAATCGCAGCCGGCTATGGATGACGTGGCTCCTGGTATTGGTGATCCCGGTGCACTGCCCGTTGTTGAGGAGACGGAGCTGGAGCAGGAAGATCGCGAATCCGTTGACATTCGACGAAATTCAAAGGCACGTGGCAGCGGACCGGCTTTCCTTTTTCGCCCCCTCGACGTACCGTCGAGTTTCTTGGATGAACCACCACTGCCACTGGCTCCAAGCATGAGTCCGGACATTCCGCCGCCCATTCCAGGCATCCCAGGACCCGAACCACCGCCTGGCGAAGAACCCGGGGCCGAGGGTCCTCCTCCAGTGGGCGAGCCCGATCCGGAAGGAGAACCGGGTGGTGCACCACCTGGTCCATTGCCATTTGGCGACTTCATTGGCGCCACATCGCTCAGATCCGCCTCGTCAACCATCACCATGTGCTTGTCCTTTTTGTACGGATTGCCAAACATGTGCTGCCGCACATTCGTCGGCTCGATCTCACGCAGCGGATTGTCCTTGTTCTTGAGGTACTCCTGGTAGTTGCCCATTTCGGCAATGGGCAGGCAGTGGCCCGAATCCTTGGCCACCAGCGAGGCGGGTCGCAGGAATGTCTCCCGCATCCTGGCTATTTCCTCCACCAAATCCCGCCTTGGTATATCGAATGGATTGCGATACGTCTTGGCGGACGATTGATGTGTCAGTTGCGGCACCACAATCGTATAGTTATCCAACGGCTCAATTTCCGCATGCAACTTGGCGAATGTGTCTCGCAGCAGTGGATGTCGCACCAAATCCCTCCGCAACGCAGCTCCCGAGCAAAGTTTGGCCGTCTCCACTTGGCGATACGGTGGCTTTGGCTGTTTTAATTGCTTATAGACCTTCAGGCAGAGGTTCTCTTGATCCTGCTTGGCCGTGTTCTTGATGTGCTTCAGCTGATTGGCGATCGTCGGCGACAAGTAGTTGTCCACATTCTCCGGCAGCAGGAACTGCAACAGCTGATACGGCACATTGATGTTGACCAGCGCTTTGCGCAAAAACGGGCAGTAATACGGCGGTATCGAACGCACATATGCGTTAAATTTGTACATCAGATCGTTTGGCGGACTCATATTGTACTTGTGGATAAGGTCGTGCAGGATGGGCAGCAACGCTGGATAATTGTAGGCCAATACGTAGAGGTGCACCTGCGAGAAGTTCGGCGCCGCTTTGAGATAACCAAAGGGCAGCTCGAATCCATGCATCCCGTTGGTAACAATCACCTGCCAGCACTTGTTCATCTCCCGCTTATTGAGAATCTGCAGCGTCAACGGACAGCCCTCAATCTCATACTTGTCCACGGGGAAGCTGCGCACCAACTGCGGCTCATCCACTGCCGGCGTCAGGATCTTCAGCTTGGGATGTGCGTCGCGAGGCGGCAATGTGATCGCCTTGGAGTCCGGCCAATAGGGCTCCGGCAGTGGCCAATAGCCGATGGGGAAGGTCTTCTGCGTGATGTGCTTCTGCACGTAGATCATCTTCTTCACCGGTTGGAAGACAATGTCGGGTGGGGGATCCGCTCCGGACGTTAAGGAAATCGAACCCGTACCCGCCGATCCACCGGAGGTCGTACTGGCGCCCGCCTCCTTCGGAAGCAGTGGCTCAAACTGCAGCACCACACCCGGTTGGACCTTTTGGACAAGACTTTCGATGCACTGGTTGAGGACGTAGTGGCTTCGTACTCGATATGACCGACCACCCGTCACCTCGCACATCCGTTCGATGGGGGAATCATCGTGCGGCACCTTGCCATCCACTCGCTCGTCGATCTTGTTGCCCGGCATTCGGAGGACCAGCGAAAATAATCGCTGATCCCATCGAAAGGGCTCCTTGGTGAACTTTGTACCCGGTATTTGGTTGCTAAGCGGCAGTATGATCTCCTGGTGGACACCGTTTCGGTACGAATACCGTCCGCCGTCCGTAATCACAATGATGACCGATGGTTCCAGGTAAAAGGGACACCTGCCCTGACCATACGTATCGATACCCGACTGCATCCGATTCAGATTCAGCAGATCGAAGGCGTTGCGCAGCGATTCACCCATTGAGGTGAGGCCGTGGCTCTGGAGGTTCTTCAGTTCGTTCATAAAGGTGGCATGGTTCTCCTTCCACCCAGCCTTCACATTCGCCGGTGGCTCCTCGAATGTGAGCAGCATGTAGCGATCACCCAGGCAATCCTGCGTCCGCTGGCGATACTTCAAGAATGTCTCCACAGCGCCCTTGGCAATGTCCAGATACGTCTTTTGCACCCCATTCACATACGCCTTCTGGCACATGGACGACGAGGTGTCCACCAGGAAGAGTATGATTGTCATGGCGGTGATTGATCCTGCGTTATATTGACCTCCTTTCCCGAGCCGGGAATTGCTCTGTTATCCTTTAAAAAAAGAGACAAGTTTTTAGAAAGAGCTAAAAGTTGATTGGTTTATCTTAAAAAAGGGTTGCACAACGATTTTACAACAGCTGGTATGAGTTATGGGGCTTCGTTTTTGTGATAAAATCTAGTCCCTGAAAAGGATTATTTTCATATTGCTATTTGTATACCATTAATAATTTTTTTTAGTTTTGCGTGTTCAACCAAGTAACTGTGTTAAAGTATTCAAATTTACTTTTCTGTAATAATTTTTTTAAAATACAATATCATAGTAATTATTCAAACGTAGTCTTTACTATGGAGTGAGTAAAAGTCGGTTAAACGTTACAATTTCTTGGTACTTCCATAATAGGGTTATTATACCTTTAATCATTCTTTAAAACTTTCCTGTTCTACCTGTGTTAAGGATTTCAAATTTCCTTTACTTCAATCAAATTTTCAAAAATACAATTTTATAATATCTGAAAAGTTTTGCTTACCATAGAGTACGTAACGGTCGGTTAAACATTACGATGTCTTGGTACTTCTATAATACAAGTATTCATACATAATTAAATTAAACCATGACGCAATTTTTTTCTAAGACAAAACAAATTGAAATCTCACAGTGATGCACCAAAATAAAATGAGTAGAGTTTAGACTTTAAAGCCCAAAAATAGATTTGTTATACAAAATATAGGCAAAAATACGGGTTTAAGAACCGTGTTTATAAACAACAAACAGAAACCAAAGACGAAATGTAATTAAATTTAGCTGCTAAGCGCTTTTGTCAATCAATTGACATTTCACCAGTTCTCATAAGAAGCTAAAGTCCATAAACGAAAATTGCCGTTTTTTTAATTTAAGACTACTTTAAAAGTAAATTATAGTTTTATAAAAAGTTTGACTCCCGGAAAACTAGTTTTGTAATTTGATTTTCCAATTTCACAAAGTTTTGAAAGCGTTATCGGTAAGAAAATTCGTATCGATTTGCGAACCAATCGATAATCGAGCTTTACTTACTTGATCGGTTATCGTTGATCTTCCTTTATCCCTCGTTCTCTTTTCACTGAGCTCGGTTGCGATTTCTCCTTCTCTTTTCCTCGCTCTCTTTCTTCTTGCTGTCTTTTTATTGATGCTATCTCCCTTTATGTGTATGTGTGTGTTTAGTTTTTGTTTACGTTGTTAGCAGCTCTCTTCATCTGCTTGTTGTTGCTTCTGCTGATTCTCTTGCTTTTGCTGTTCTTGTCCTGGGCTTGATCGATTTGCTCTTTTTCTGCGTTTCGCTGTCCCGCTTTTATGGTACATGTTGCGTGAAACAGCTGACATTTGGACTGGATAAACAACAACAACGAACTGCAAATGGAAAGGGGGAAAAAAAAAACGAAATGGTAATGAAACGCGCATGCAACTGGTTGTTCGATATCAATAGGTTGCGCATACGCACTGTGTGCAATCGATTAAGGGGTTAATATATAAACACGTAGAGATAATGGAACTGCGTAATCACCGCTATCACACAAATGCTACGAATTCTTGTTGTATAAAACAAGTGCTAATTAAACAACAAAATGCAATTAAATTCCCAGGGGGTCCGTAGTAGTTGGTCCTCGAGAGCGGCGTTTCGTGGAAATTTATGGGGGCGGGGGGTGGTAAATCGCTTTGACACAAATCCAAATCCACTCCACTCACTGGCCATCACTCCTTCACTGCCCCCCCTCTCCTCTCGCCGCGTTCCATCTAATTTGTCTGTGCCCCTTCCTCTTTCTCTTTCTATTGATGCCCCACTACGGAGTCATTCACTCGATGCCACTGCCACCACTACTACGCTCTGCTGGCATCGCCTAGAGATGAGCGCGTGAGCCAGGTGGACGAGACTCGTGAGCGGATTGTCAAAAAATTGGACTAAAAACAATACATAATTCTAACTATGACCTGGTAAATCACTCTTTCTCGACCGTCTTACAAAATACTAACTGTTTTCAGCAATTGAATAATATATATTATTCACATATCAAAGAGACTGATCCTAAAACATTTTAATAGACGTTGGGGAGGCAATCATATGCAAATTTACCCCCTCCAGAAGTATTTTATTACAATTTTATTACAATCTCCACATTTGATTTATTTCTTACTCTCTTTAGCGATATAGATAACTCTCCTCACCATTCCCAAAAAAAAAACAAGCTAAAAGGTAACCGTAGAGTAAATCGATTACACAATGCCAACGCTCACGATCGTGAGTGTGTGTGCGAGAGGAGCGGAGCGGAGCACGACCTACGCATCTCTGGCGGAGAGCAAGGGAGATGGATGCCGAAAGAAGTACAAGGAGGAGGAGGAGGGGAAAGGAGGATGCCAGGGGGAGGAATGCGGGAGCGATTAACAAATGCCGGGTTAACGATCACTCGGCGATCGCACGCTTAAACCATATATCCCTGCACTGGAAATTAGGGCAAGTGCCCAGTTAAGAAATGTTATTACCAGGGGAGCCGTAATTGTCTCGAATCCGAGTGCAAAACATTCAATTTCTATTTGAATAAGAGCGCAAACACACACAGGCACTAGCGCACATGGATATGCACACGCAAACACACTGGCAGAGCGACATAGGGTTGCCAGACGTTCCCAGTCTTCGACAGGTGACAAAAAGGCTGCGGAATTTAAAGGATTCCTTATTAGATTCACTAAATGGTCTTGAGAAGATAATCACAGTTTCTGGGTTAAACGACTGGTGTGTGATTTATCGCCGATCTGGCAACCCTGCGGCCGTGTGGGTGGGGTGACGGGCGGCTGCGGGGGGCGAGTCGAGTCGAGTCGGCCTATTGTGTTCGATGGCAATCCACAAAGCTCACACACACGTCTCTAAAACGTTGATATAGGGCCGAGCACTTCAAGTAATCGAGTTTTTGCGGCTAATTAATCTCAACGCAGCTATGTTTTGGCCAACAAAATGACACGGCTCCCCGACTGAATTCACTTATGCAGCCGCGCCAGGGTTGCCAAGGCACGGCGCTCGGCGAGCAGGCGATAAACCAAACACACCGTTTTCATGTGTTTATAAAAAGGGGGCGTTCGAAAAGGGGTGCACAGCCTTTGATTGGTGGTCATTTTTCATTTGGATGACCTTAATTTGCATGTGATAATGCTGATTAGTGCGGCCGCGTTATCGCCCGAGCAATCGTTATCGCCAGAGTTGCAACCCGCACGCGTATCGACTGCCCGCCAAAGCTTTCGAATTTCGAAATGCCTGCTGTGGTAAATGTGCGATTTTTAAGGATCTCATGCTTAATATTTAAGTTTTCGATTTTTACTCTCTCTCAATAAAAAAAACAACACTCGCACACATTCACACCGGCAGCCAGCATCTTCAGGTAATAGTTTAGTGGGGGAAAAAAAAAAAACAAAAATAAAAAAAAATCACTCAACAAAAAGAATGTCTCTCTCCTCCCAATATACTTGCAATAATTTTCGATTAGCTTCTATATGCCGCGCCACGATTTTTTATTCTGTTATATTTTTACTTTGTGCCAACAGAAATTTATCACCACCGCGCGAGAGCGAGAACACACATCCACACACACACGCCACACACGGCACACTGAGCGGTAGGAGTATGTGGCGCTCTCTTTCGCTCTGCCGCGAAGGTGCATGAGCGAGAACGACCGACAGAACAGACGCGACTAACGGTCAGACCGACTGAACGACCGTCGCTATTGCCATCCCCCTCTCGCACGTTGGATTCGTATATCGGGGAGTTGTTGCTTACACGCACACACATACACAAGCACACGCACACTGGCGCCTCGTCACTGTTGTTGCGTTGCCGTCGTCCGCTCCTGCTTCTTCTTCGTATTATTCGTCTCGTTCTCTTCGGATTTTCCTTTGCCTTTGCTAACACAACACAACCTTATTCACGAGCAGCGCTCTGATTACTGTGCTTCGAAGCGAGCAACAACAAATGACCAAGTCGTTGGGGGTGGCACTGCGATCTATCGATACAGTCGATACTATCGTGTTATTGGGTGCCGATAGAACTCAGAAAAAAATTTGGAAATTTTGGTTTTACATTTATGTCGGTATATCGCAGTACTTCAATAATAGCACAGTGCAACCCGGAAAATGTAAACGCAGTTTGGATTTCAAAATCTGAAAGTAACCATCAAAACGAGTCCTCTAAGCCCCTTAAAATTTCTGCACTGTTGAAGGTAAACTCATAGAGAAGTTCAAAGTATTATTCTTTTATTATCAAAATGTACTAAAAAACTAATGGCTATTTTTTCGACATTTCACGATAACATCAGTTTTTCCTTAAATTTGGTTTTGCTTTTAAATCCCCATAGTAAGTCTGAAGACATAAAAATTCAAATTCAATCGGCTCTATAGATATAGCGAATTTTTACTCGAAATCTTAAGAACCGCAAGTTTAAGCGAAATGCGGTTACACTCCAAAACCCTTAAAATGTGGCTATTAGAATTGTACATTTTTTCGATTCCATGAACACATTTTACACATTCATGTGAGTGGCCAAAACTGAGCGGCTTGCTTGGAATTAAAATTTTAAAAATAATTTGCACCAATATGTATGTATAACTTATAAAAAGAGCGCTGAAAGGCAAAATACAGTGCTTCAATAAAAGTAATAATATCGTTAACCCCTAACATTGTTATGCTATTTATAGACACATTTTGAAACATTTTGCATAAGGGAAATGTTGCTTTTAAAGTTTAAAGTGAATATTAAATGTGTCGTGTCTAGAAATCATTCGCCCGGAACGATTCTGTTAGGGCTATCGATATTTCGTCAGATTGTGAAGCGCCATCTTCTCAGCGCTCTTTTCAAAAACTATATTAATTTTTTTTGACGGATAAATAAAACGTGAATTGATAGCTTTCCCATTTTTTAAGCTTAAAAACGATTTTTTTGTTAAATTTAAATCAACAAAAAACCAAGTCATGTCAGATGATTAAAAAAAAATTGTATCAAACTAAAAAGTACATGTTTTGGTAATCTATCAGTTTTAATAGTTTTCAGTTTATGTTTTAAATGAGTATTATTTTTTATTATTAAAAATAGTTTGAGGTATTTTAATTTCATTTCATATCTTTCTTTTTCCATTTTCCCTTTACGCGTCTAGCCGTTAATTCGCATTAAATATTTAACGATTTACCAATTATGTATCACCCTTGTTTTATTCTTATTTGTGTACCGTCCATTTGTACATTTGTATGTGAACATGTTAATATAATAAATTTGTACTGTGTCAAAAAAATGTGTTACAGTCATTCAAAACTCGTATTTATGTTCGTATTTATTCATTAAAAAAAAAAAATTTTTGGCCGGGGTCATACAAGGGGATTCGTTCTATTAAATTTCAAAAAAAAAAAGGAATGTGAAATTTGGAAGAAAAAAAATAAGTAACACAAATTTTGTTGAATGTTTTTCATAAACCATTGGTATAGGTATTTTGTCAGTTGCAATTACATCTTATTGTATGCATTGTTTAACACCAGTTTTAAACTGAAATGCTACAAGTACAAATAATTTATAAAAAAAAAAAAATGAATGAATGACGAATAAATACGTTTTTGAATGACTTAAAAGAAAGTATCCCTAACTCTTAGTAATACATTTCGTTTTTCGTTTTGAGATCAGGGTTCACCTACCACTAGCGTTTTGTGGTACGTGTAGTGTAAACGATGTAAAAACATAACAAACTAAAATAGCAGCAGCGGATGGAACGCACGCATTGGGATCCGCTGCATGGTCAATGTTTCTATACATGGAATGTTTTATGTAGAGTATAAGTTGGCCATCTCTACTTGCGATGGGCCATGTAGCTAGGCAAGCGGTTGCGAGTTCTGTTCGCCACGCAAGACACATCCATGTTGCGAGTCGGATTCGAGTCGGCCACTGTCCTGCGGCGCATGTTTCTCCCTGGTGGCGATTGGGCGTTGGAGCGACTTGGTGCGGCCTCCGGAGTGGTGGGGCACAAGTTGTCGTTCATTCTAGGCTCCGGCGTGATGGCTTGGATGTTGCGCACGTTGGACGCATTCGGCGTGATGGAGCGCAAGGAGCGCCTGTTTGCTCGCATAGCAGGTGGGGAGGGCGATGCGGCGCGCTTCTTCGGTTTGCGCTTGTTCTTCTTTTCGACATCGGTATCAGATTCATCGTCTGTATCAAGCATTCTGGCTGGCATTGTGCGACGGGAGCGCATAGAACGCCTGCTGGTCTGAGATGAGGAGCTGGCTGGCTCGGTGTTCTCTTGGTTGTTTTGGGCCAACAGTCTAAGGCTGCTGCGACGTGGTGCAGCTCGGGACGATCCGCTCGCTGCAGTGGAACGGGTGGACCTGCGGACAACTAACTGCGCAGCCGCCGCAGAGGTAGATGGCTGCTCATCGGACGAATCCTCGGGTAATTCGGCGATTGTCTGGTGACGTTCCTGGATTTCGGCCACACGCTGGAACACTTCATCATCGTCCTCGGTGTCATCGCCATCATTAAGATCCCAGCCGGAGGAATGCAGCTTGGGCTGGACATTATCGCGTTCAGTGGTCAAGGTGGTTGCGTTATGATTTCTCGGCGGTGTATGGTTGGAAGCCGCCTGAGCGAACGACTCGAAAGTGTCGCTGTCATCGGAGTTCATCGACTCGTTCTCAGATTCAACCAGGGACGGCGCAACGGGCGAGACAACCGCGCAAACATGGCAGACGTAACTATCAAATGCTTGGCCGATGCACAAAGCGTGTGCCGGATTTGAGCCGCAAGTGTTGCAGTACAGCAGAAGTATTGAATTGTCTGCGCGGCCGGCCAGCGCCATGCATTCTTCGGCAACGCACACCATGTCGCGACGGAAATGTTCGGCGAATGCATTGGGCTCGGTCTCCCAACTGGCGTCCCTGGCAAAAAGTTGGAATATTAGTATGAGGTATATATATATATATATATACATGCGATCCCGGACTTACTGGCTGGACAATGCGACGCCCCAGAGGCTCACGTCGTGGAACTCCTCGTTGTTGTTGCATAGTGGGCACTTGAAGAAGTACCCGGAAGTGTTCGCATACATTTGCAGGCATCTGCGGTGGTACCAGCCGTTCCGGCAGCATGGCGAATAAAGCATGTTCACCACATTGAAACGCTCACCCTCCTCGACCAGCAGCTCTGTGCAGATGGTGCAGATGGTGTCCGCGCTGGTCGGACGACGGCGATGGGTTTTCACATGGCGGTGGCAATACGACTTGTATGTCCCACGGAACTGATTCTGGGCAAGATGGTCAATGCCGCACTTTGTGTGAAATGTGCGACGGCATCCGGACTTGCAGCAGCCGATGTTGGCGCCCGGGCGTTGACAATAAACGCATATGAGATGGCTGCAACGCCTGGCCTCAGCGAAGATGTCTTCCACCAGGAAGCGCAAAATGCCGACACGGTTGTTGCCGCGCTGGACGAGATTGGAGCTCAGGTACTGCAAGGGGGTTGGAGAGGGGAAGCGAGAGACAGGGCGAAGGAGGGTTATAGACGGTTTTCCCCGGCATTTCCTTAAAAATTAATTGCACTTACCAGACAGTTGTGGTGCACCATAATATTTCCTTCCTCGATGGTGCGGCCGAAGGACAATGGGTCCTCCGTTTCGCTGCTGCAACACAGCATACACTTCTTGGCCATGGTTGCCTTTTAGTTTTCTCAACTTTTCTCGGTGAATTTAACTTAACAAATCGAAAACTAAATTCGCCGAACTGCTGACAAGAAAAGGGCCGAGACGAGAGCTGTCGCGCGCTAAATGCTATACATCGGAAAGCAACCCTGCTGTCACTGTCACCAGTGTGACCAGTCCGCACCACGCCAACCCCGCCACAATTTGAATTATGTTCCTATCGATATTTTTTATTGTTGTGCTAAGTATTATTATAGTCAGGCAAAACATTTAATTTGAGTTCAAGTGTATTTTTCGATGCCTGGCTTGTCTTTAATTTAGCTAACCTTAATAGTAATAATAAATAAATATAACAAACAATTAACTTGTTTCCCGATATCAATGGCCGCGATCAGCAGAACAATATGATAGATTAGTAAAAAAAAAAAAGGAGCGTTAAAATAGTACCATACCTTTTCTTGATTCATAGTACATTCCTGCTGGCGTGTATGGGTGAGAGAAATATCGATAGAGATCAGTAGTAATATTAAACACCGTGAGGTAAGTTAAATTCTTTACAACTGCTCAGCCCTTTTTGATTTTTACGTATCCACAATTTCTGTGCGCAATACTGTTGTTGCGGTTGCAATAGATATCGATTTTAAATCTTTAAATAAAAATATATGTGAAATATCGATAAGAATTGACAGAATTTTGTATAAAAAAACCTTGAATTAAGTTAAATTTTTGAGAATTGTTCATGCTATTTTAATTTTTACTTGTCAGCGGTTGCTGTGCGCAATGCTACAGTTGCGGTATCGGTTTTCAAACTTTTAATAAAAACCGATAAGTTAAATATCGATAAGAACTAACAGAATTATTATCAAAAGTCCACGAATTAAGTTAAAATTATAATCAAATGTTCGGGCCTTTATGATTTTTATGTATTTACGGTTGCTGTGCGCAATGCTGCAGTTGCGGTATCGTTTTTAAAACTTTTAATAAAAAACGATAAGTGAAATATCGATAAGAATTAAAACAATTATTATCAAAAAATAATGAATAAAGTTAAAATTATAAACAAATGTTCGGGCCTGTTTGATTTTTATGTATTCACGGTTGCTGTGCGCAATGCTACAGTTGCGGTGCCAATAGATATCGTTTTTCAAACTTTTAATAAAAAACCATTTGCTTATAAAGTGACTGTGCATGCAGTTTCGAAGTAACTTCTTTTTGACGTCGTAATGTGATTACCGATAAAACAGTGAACCGTGATTATGTTGTTCTGCTGACCGCGGCCAATTTGAATTCCGCAGCCAGGTGGCATCACTACCACTTATCGATAAGCAAACAAAACAAATTTCGCTCCCGCAACAAGTTTATTTGATTTCAAATAAGTTTATTTCCACAATAATGTCGCTCTCCCGAATGAATACGCTGATGAAGCTGGCACCCAAGTCCACCGGTAGGTGCCTATGACTCCGATAATCTGAAATCCCGCCCGGCGGATCCAAGATCTGGGTTCGGTTCAAAGTCCGAAAGTGTCGGTGAACTGAACCTTTGACTTTGTGTGAACTCCATAGCGTAGTGTAACATCCATTCTATTCCATTTCCACCAGCCATCCGAACCATCCAGATGCAGCCCCACAGGAACCTCTCTGCCCACGCCCACCCGGAATCCGGACCCACTGGCCACTTCAAGACCCTGGCCATCAGTTCGCCCAAGCCGTTCGTCTTCCATGTGGAGCTCCATCGTCCCAGCAAGTTCAATGCCATCAACAAGCAGATGTGGCTGTGGGTTTAGTAGTAGCTCTAGCTCAGATCCCGTTCCCGGATTCCTGGCTAACCTCCATTCCGTTTCCAGGGAGATCAAGGAGTGCATCGACGGACTGGCCATCAATCCAGATTGTCGAGCCATAGTTGTGTCCGCCGCTGGAAAGCACTTCACCGCCGGCATCGATCTCAACGACATGATGAGCCTGGGCCAGACGCTGGCCGAGACCGACGACTATGCCCGCAAGGGCGTTATCCTGGAGCGAATGATCAAGCTGTACCAGGACTCGATCAGCAGCCTGGAGCAGTGCCCCAAGCCAGTGATCACGGCAGTGCACAAGGCGTGCATTGGTGCCGGCGTGGACCTGATCACCGCCTCCGACATCCGCTACTGCACCGAGGACGCCTTCTTCCAGGTCAAGGAGGTGGACATCGGCATGGCCGCCGATGTGGGCACTCTACAGCGTCTGCCCAAGGCGGTGGGCAGCCAGTCTCTTGCCCGGGAGCTCTGCTACACCGGCCGTAAGTTCGAGGCGGCCGAGGCCCATTCCTCCGGTCTGGTGAGTCGCGTCTTTCCGGACAAGGAGTCCCTGCTGAGCGGAGCCTTGGCCCTGGCCGAAGTCATTGCCAGCAAGAGCCCCATCGCCGTGCAGACAACCAAGGAAAATCTCACCTACTCGCTGGAGCACACCAACCAGGAGGGATTGGATCACATTGTAGGCATACAAATATCTCAAGAAAGAAAAATACAGCTAACTAATGTTTATCCTTTATAGCGCCTGCTAAACAAGCTCAATTTGCAGTCGGAGGACTTTGCCCAGGCCGTGGCCGCCCAGTTGACCAAGGATGAGAAGCCCGTGTTCGCCAAGCTGTGATCTGTGATTAAAACCCAACGGCAGGGGGTTCGAATTTACAATGTATTTGTCTTGTATGCATTCATAAATACACCAGCTGCCTTTACTTTAAGTCTAGGACTACTGGCGTGCGAAATTATTGGGTGGATGATTGAAGGACGCACCGTCTTATGACTAGGAATTTTAAGCTCTGAGGGATCACAACGAAGCGGAAGCGCCGGAGTCCGAATCCCTTTGCTGCTGTTGGCACAGTTCCTGCAGAGCGCGTGGATCCTTGACGCAGGCGTCCGTGAGGACCTCCACCTGGCCGCGTTCGTTGATCAGCAGGTCGTCCTCGATGCGGATGCCAATGCCGCGGAACTCGGGCGGCACGTCGCCGCAATCCTGACCGATATAGATGCCCGGCTCCACGGTGAAGACCATGCCGGGCACGATGCGTGTGTTGCGCGGCACATGTGGCGTGTCGTGGACGTCCATGCCCAGGTAGTGGGAGACGTGGTGCGGACAGAAGCGGTATCCCTGGCCGGCCAGCTCCTTGTAGTCGCTCACAGATTTGCTCACCAGGCCGATCTCCTGCAGGTATTTGCCCAGCTTGTAGCAGGTGGTCTCGAACAGTTGGTCGAGTGTTTCGCCGCCCGGCTTCATCACGGTGCCAATGATCTCGGCCTGCAGCTGGTGCAGCATCTCGTACAGTGTGCGCTGCGGCTCTGTGAACTGCCCGCTAGCCGGCCAGGTACGTGTGATATCGCTGGTGTAGCCGCCGTACTCGCAGCCGGCGTCCATCAGGACCATATCCTGGGGCCCCAGCAATTGGCTGTTGCTCACGTAGTGGATCACCGTGGCATTCTTGCCGGCGGCCACAACGGGCGGATAGGCCAGGTGGCTGGCGTTGCGCATGCGGCACTTGTAGTCAATGGCCGCGAACAGGTGATGCTCCGATTGTCCGGGCCGCGACTCGGCCATCACCTCGTTGAAGGAGCGAGAGGCTATGTCGCAGGTGCGTCGCATCAGCTGCATCTCGGCGCGGGACTTGAGCAGTCGCATGGCCTCCAGGAAAGTGTAGGCGGGCAACAACGGACGCTGCTCCACGCCACTCAGGCGCTGCATGTCCTCCGCCAGCGACGGCAGATCGGTGGTCTTCTTGTCGAACCAAATGTGTGGCTTCAGGGCGGCAGCTCTCTTGGCCAGCACCGTCTCCAGCATGAACAGCGGATGGGCTTCCGTGACGCCGAACAGCGGCACGGCCAACTCGGGCCCCGTACGCGGACCATCCCAGAGCTCGGCATGCGGATCCTTGGGGCGCATGAACAGTTCGGACTGTACGTTTTGAGCCTCGTCGATGGTCAGCAGGAGCACGGCGTCCGGCTCCAGGCAACCGGTGAGGTAGTAGAAGTCTGAGTTCTGCCGGAACACGTAGGGGATCTTGCCACTCATATACTTCTTGGATGCGGCGCCCAGGACGAACTAAGAACGGTTTGGTTTTAATTATTAAAGACATGTATGTTTTCTAGAGCGGATCTCACCATATGGCAGGGACTCGAGTGGCCGTTGAACTCGCCGCCGAAGCTGCGCGCATAGGCACGGATGTTCTGCATCAGCTGTAAACGCCGCTCCTTGATCTCGCCCAGCTCCACGCCGGGAACCAGCTCATCCGGCTGGATGAGGTGCGGATGCGAGACGCTGGTGGGCTGGCCCAGGTTGCCCTTCTGCTGGCGCAGGATCTGGGCCACGCCGCGCACCTCGGCCGCATTCACCGTGGCGCTGGAGCTGCGACTCCCGGAGGAGCTCGTCGTGGTTTGGTTCCTGCGCGGCCACAGGCATGTGGAGATGGCGGCGCTGCGGCGGGCGGTCGGTGCCATTAGGCGGTCCAGGCGCCTCAGGGCATTCATTGTGCTTCCGGTTCCTTTACTTGCCTTGCCTTGCCGCTTAGAATCTACAAATTTCCCACATAAGAAATCCAAACGGACAAAAACAATAACAACAAGGAACGGAATAAAAACAAAACCGAAAAGGGGTTGCCAGACTGTTGGGTAACAAGTGTTCCACCGATTGACAGGTGAAGCTATCGATAGCTTTTGCGCGCTTGAATTTTAAAACAAAAGTGGTTTCTCTTTTAAGCAATTATTTAAAAAATAAGATTGGTGGTTTTTTTCTTGTTTCAACTGGTCAATTGAATAGTTATATGATTAATGATTTTTGATTTTCAAATAAATTGCGATAATCGAAAGTTTTCGATGGTACCGGCTAAGCTTTTAAGGTCATCGATGCATAAAAACACTATAATGTTGTTATCGATAATAAAAAAGTGCAATATTCTTTAATGACTTTTTGAACGGGATTTACGCTTTGTATACAGAGTCTTTAAGAGTTTTTGGTAAATCCGGACAATGTCGAACGAGGTAGGTGGTGGTACTTGCTATGTCCAATGGCCAATCTCAACCCAATCCCTCTGCCAGCAGTGCTTTGTGCCCCGGCTGCCGTTGGACAGAGAGGCGATCCAGTTCCATGGCTGGGCCATTAGCTACGAGAAGTCGCACATCCTGAAGAGCAGCTGCAAGCTGGGCACCACCGAGTGCTGCCCCAAGGAGGCCGCCGACCGCTGTGACCTCTGCCACTACCAGTACTCCCTGGAGCTGCCCCACCTGCCCGACATGGTGTTCCACAAGAACAACCTGGTGCTCAAGCATAAGGACGGCGCCGTCATCGAGTTCCGGCCCATGGAGGCGCTGGCCATGGTGTCCAACGGAAAGCAGCCGCTGGAGGTTGCCTGCGCCCAGGAGTGGCGGGAAACCCGGTGGGTACTCCCGCTTATCTATATACATTCGTTGGGAAACACGGGTCTCCGTTTTTTTTATAAGAGTATTCCAAGAGATCTGATCAACTTCGTAGTTCCGTCTGCATCCAAAACTTTGCCAAAAAAAAACATATCCCTAATTGGGGCATACATATCTATAATTCTAACAAGTACAAACGCTGTGATAATGATACATTTTCAGAAGTTTTTCAAACTTACCTTCAGAAATTGCTGGTAAACCCCAGTGTATCATTTGTCTCGTTATAAATCCATAAACTTATTAAGTCCATAGACCTATTTTCTCCAAAATGTCGAATCGGTTCCAGTTACATTTTATAAATTAGAGCCTTTGGATGATCACCAACTAAGACCTTTCCTTTTAGTGTTATTAAACAATTTACCACTCTAATTATGGCGTCCTTTTCTTTAGTTCCGAGCAAACAATCGAGGAGAAGTTCAAGCCCTTCGACTGGACATTCACATCCACCTACCAGGGCACCATGAACGATAAGGTGCGTTCGGAGAGCACGGATCAGACACTCAACAAGTTCAAGCTGATGCAGCGCGAGAATATCATGTTCTACCATGATCTTACCCTCTTCGAGGACGAACTGCACGACCATGGCATCTCCGTGATGAGCGTGCGAATCGTAAGTACACAGTTATCATCATAGAGAGATGCCTTTTTTAAGAAACCCCACTCCTCCTCCGACAGCGCGTGATGCCCTCTGGTTTCTTTATACTTTTGCGCCATTTCCTGCGTGTGGACGACGTGCTCATACGGATGCACGACACGCGCTTCCACTACGAGATCGAGAACGACTTTATACTGAAGGAGTACATCCACCGGGAGGCGCCCTGTTCAGAGCTCCAGAGCTCCGTGGCCTTTTGGACCAACCCAGATGAAATGCAGAACTTTTTGCCCGTTAAGAGCAAGCAGATGCACAAGCTGTTCTTTAAGTAGTCCACTGATGCCCAGCCCCCCAGGCCTTTGTCAAACTCCGTATTAGTTAGAACTGCTGCTATTTGCGTTTATTTAATGCCACCGGGTGTGCGCATGCGCAGACATTAAAAGCGATTTACCTAAAAGGCACCACTACAAGTAAGGCTATTAATACGGATAAAATATTGGGCGGACCAGCTGCCAACATGCCAAGGTTTAGACGGTTCCAAGAAGGGCGGTCAGGGCCCGTTTGTAGTCGCCAGAGGTCTCCGCCTGAAAAAGAATTAAAAACGAGATGAAAGGAACTCCGAACTGGGCTTGATTTATGCCCTAATTACACTACAATTACTTTTTCAAACTTAAGATTATATATAGTTTTTAGTAAGCCAATAATGAAATTTTTGAAAAATAACCGGGTGTAGAGAGTTTTTGGAAAAATCTATCCTACGATAGTCTAGCAAGTGTAGTGTAAGAGAAAGCATTTGAGACCGAAATTGGGATTGCAACCGTTACACCAATGGCGTGGCCAATACTTACGTCCTAGGACAACACAAACACCGCAACAAATACCGAATACGAGTAAAGAAAGGGGAAAGGGATGCATTAACCAGGTGCAAGGCACTCTCTTCCATCGCGAGATGCACTTACCTCCACGGCGCTGTGCAGCGTCCGGTTGTAGATCCGCTCGAACTCCTGCTTAATCGTCTCCAGGTCGATCTCCGAGCGACTGATGATGATCCGGATGAGGGTGGCGTCATCGGTGCCAGCTCCATTCATGGCCTTGTACAGACGATTGGCGAAGAAGGCCGCCGGTGACTGGACGCACTCAACTAGAAAACATTAAGGATACATTCAAGAACTTGTAGGCATGTAAAAAAAAGAAGGAAATCAATGCTAGCTTTTAAAACTTAACCTCAATTAACTGACATTTAATGCGCGAGTTCTTCAGTAGTTTTCTCTCACATAAACATTTTTCATATTTCAATACGCAGTTAAGAGATATTATAGTTACATTTTTTAAAATGTATTCTTGCCTTTCGATTTAACATTAAATTTGTTTTTTAATTTATAACTACTATTTATAATACAAAAAAAGTTTGTTAAGATGTAGATTAGCAATGGATAACGCCGTAAAAGTGATATCTCACCAGATAATAAGAAAATTAGATAACGATGCTTAAGGAGACTTGTTCATTTTGCGAATACTCTCTATTTACTAAAAAGTCTTCTAATTCTGTTGGCAGCCTACAAATAAGCCAAAATGGGTTGCTCAGGATAATAGTTACTGACCTATGGCCATCATGGCCTCGTGTAGCTCGTCGGACATCTCATGCTTGATGGCCTGCTCGATGGTCTGTCCGGAGAGCTCCTTGTACTCCTCGAAGACGAGTCGCAGCTGCGGGAAGCTGGCATGCGACATGATCCGGTTGAAGACCTCCTCGTCCGTTCCCAGCTTGGCCTCGCCGGCGGAGTACAGCTGGGCGGCCTGCTCCTTGGCCTCGTCGGCATTGACGGGTGTTCTCAGACCGTCGCGAACTCCGGTCACGATTAATGTAAGCAGGCGGCGGAAAAATCCGGACGTCTCGCTGCACATCTGCTCCGCCAAAGGGCGCTGGTAACGCTCCTCGTAGGTAGCCACAATCTCGGCCATCTCCTCGTTGCTCTTGGTGCAGAGGATCTCCACGAGAGTCGCCTCCTCGGTTCCCATTCCCGCCATGGCGGCGTGCAGCTGCTTGCACAGGTACTCCACCGGTGGCAACATCAGGCCCACGATCACGTCCTCGAACTTGCCGCCCAACTCGTCCTTGAGGTCATCGACCAGGTCCCGCTCGAATTCCGCATCGTAGATACCCCTGATGGCCTGCCTCTGCTGGTTGCTCCTGCCGGCGAGGATCTCGATGATCTCCTGCTCATCAGTGCCGAATCCCTTCATCGCTGCCCTCAGCACCTGGGCGTCCTGGGAGGCGTCGAAGGGGCTGGCGTTCTTCACCGTGGGCACTGGCTACACGGAAAAAAACAAGAAAACTCTCGATATCATATGTACATATAAAAACAGATAAGTGAATGGTATTAAAAATATATGTATCAGATTAAAAAATCATATTTCATTACGTTTTTAAATTTTATACATAGAATATTGTCATATCTGATAACATAGGACCGGGTTCAACTACCACCACAGCCCAAAAAACTTTTGTTTTATTCAGCCTTGTAAATACCATGCTGTTTCCAACGGACATTATAAAGTCCATACAATACATATCCCATAACTTTTAGACGAACTAGTAGTAAAGTTGTGAGTTGTAAGTTTTTTACTTATCAAAAGAAAGTGCTGGTATCTAACCCTAAATGCTGTGTAAAATCATCAAATGTATCATCCATACCACATTTTCTTTCTGTGTAGCTTATGACGCATCGAAGTGGGAAATCAATAAGTGCAATGGTGCAATAGAATCAACATAGTTCATCAGGTATCCACTTACATGATAGTCCATTATGTAGCTGGAAGATTTCTAAGTAATGTACGGATTTCTTCGGTGTTTTAGATGGCCGATTCACGAAAATCAACGTTTTTCTTGGGGTCTATTTATCTATTCCTCTTGCGACGTCTTGTTGTCTCCGCCTGCTTTCGGTGAATAATTCCGAATAGGAGGTATGTACTACTGCACTGGGGTCTCTTTGCGGCGCTCTCTGCATTTTACTCACTACAGAGCACAAGTTTTACACGGAAAAATAACTATATCATCTTGCGAATTATATCATATCAGGCTTAATCATTTATTTGAAATTCTTAACATAGAAGAAATGGAAAATAAAAAAATATCCAATCCATTCTTTGGTTGCTAAGAATTATCCAAATTAGATAGCACAAAATAATATAAAATATTTATAATTGTATCATCTTGCGAATTATATCATATCAGGCTTAATTATTTATTTGATATGTCAAACACAGAAAAAACGAAAAATATAAAAATATCCAATCCATTCTTTGGTTGCTAAGAATTATCCAAGTTAGATAGCACAAAATAATATAAAATATTTATAATTGTATCATCTTGCGAACTATATCATATCGGGCTTAATCATTTATTTGAAATTCTTAACATAGAAGAAATGGAAAATAAAAAAATATCCAATCCATTCATTGGTTGCTAAGACTTACCCAAATTAGATAGCACAAAATAATATAAAATATTTGTAACTATTGTTTTACCTGATAATTTCTATCAGAATTTTTTTTCTGTGTAAAAGCTTTTGTGAGCGCGACTTTCACGGGAGAGCTTTTAATTCCACTTCTAATGGGCCTGCACTTGAATTCCAAAGCAAGTGAATCATTCGGCACATTCTTTGAATTAATTAATTAAAACCTGCTGACGAGATCGTAAAAATAACGTATGCCTGCCACACTTTTGAAAGAGATATGTTCAAACATTTCGGTTCCAATGAAATACATGACTATTTAGAAAGTCATGACTCTCCTGAAATAAATTGAAAAAATGGAATTTGATTTGACTACTTGCATTGAAAAAGGCGCGCCTTACAATTTTAAAGAGTTCATCAAGCAATTAATATAGACACTAAGATAAAAAAGAGATTGTCTTAAAATTATATTTTTCGTAGAATTTTGCGACCATATAAGCCATACGAGTATTCCTGATTAGGATAAACAGAAAAAATGGAATTTTGAGTAATTCAGTAGAAATTCTTACTTACTTTCAGAAATCTGCTAAATTTGTTTCATTAATCCGACCACTAAAGTTAAAATGTTTATATGCTTTCTCTCCGATGAAACATTTTTATTTGTTGTTAAGACAACATTTTGTTGTGAGATGATCTCGTCAGAGGGTAATTCCACTTTATCTCCTTGTAAGTAAGTGCCAATCAAAAGACGTTATCACCTTGTATGTGTATATAGATATTATGTTTATTTAATCTCGTTAAATAGGCTTCGCTCTAATACATTTACATTTGGGCTCCTTCGGTCGAGTGGATGTAGCTTCATCTTCAGTTTTAGTGCTCTTACTCCCGAGCCCCCTTTCCTGTCCGACTTTCTTTATCTCTGTCTTTCTTCTTCTCAGGTTTAAGCTTAATACGTTGTTGTATATAATATTTAGCATTTAATTTATTTATGTGTGTGCTCTCAGCCTGCCTGACAGTCGAATAAATGATCATTCTTCAATCTTTTTAGTTCCACAACTTGAAATTAAAAATAAAAATCCCATTTACAGATCCGTTCCCATTATCGAACGAATTTGGCAAGACCGGAATTGATATTGCTGATACAGACCAAATAGGTTGCGATTGAAAATGGGAACAAATCTGGGAAAATAGCAATGGAATGAAACCAATATCTAATTACAAATGAATGAATATACCAATCAAACATGCGGGGAGACCAACTTCTAGTTCTTCTTCCACTGCTCTTCATATATATATATAATCTATATTCTGTCGAGTTTCATTTAATAAACTTTCTAATACAGTTACTGTGTTGGTTACCTAGAGAATGTTGCAGTTTCCCTCGATAGCTTGGGGATATATTCTGGAGGGGATGTGGTCAAGCGAATTGTGAGCATTTGGACTGCGGATGAGTTTTTAAGTTATGGGCTATACACAACTAAGGAGCAGTGGGATCACAAAAGATACAAAAAATATTAATTAAATTTCATTCAAGGACGCTCCTTCTCGGATTCCCTCAAGAATCGCAGAATTGGTATCAACTATTAACTACTACCAGTTAACAACTATTGTCCTAGACCTCGTCGCTCTGGTTCAGCTTGATCTCGTTAAGATGGGTATTAAACCGCGACCATTCATCGCGCGACGGTTGCGCCAGATTCTCGGCCACATCGTAGACGTACAGCTTGCCAGCCTCGTCGCCGATGCAGACGTGCAGACCAGATGGGGTCCAGGAGACGCGATTCAGGGCCGGGGCACCAGCCACAACAATTGAGGCTGTTGGCACCTCCGTGTCCTGGTTGAGGTTCCATAGGTCCAGGCGTCCGCTGCCGTCAACGGCGGCAAAGAGGGCGGGATGCACGGGCGACCAGGCGACGTCCATCACGTAATCCGAATTGTCCTCGAAGGAGTACAGCGGCTTTGTGTCCTGGAATGTGGAATGTATATCATTTTATAACAGAGCACTAAGTTGAGTTGTCTTTTCTTAACGGAAACTCTATATTACCTTGAGTGACCAGAGTTTGATGGTCCAGTCAATTGACGAGGTAAGGAATAGGTGGCCAAAGTCTGGCGACAGCTGGTTGTAGTGCGTGGATATTCCGGTGATGGGGCCCAGATGGCGTTCGTACACCTCGTTGACGCCGGAACGCAGGCCATGGCGCGAGGCGGAGTAGACATAGCCATCCTCACTGCCCATCACCAGACTGTTGATCTCGTTGGCCGGGAAGGCCATCGATGTGATGGCAATGGCCTTCGATTGGCGCTGCTGCAGCTCGAGCGTGTCCTGCGGCTGCGACAGCATGTCCAACGACCAGGAGCACAGTTTGCCGTCCGAGGATATGGAGATGACATTGTGCGCATTCTGGGTGCCCACCATTTGGAGGCAGTAGACGGGATGCGTGTGCGCTGCGGCACTGAGTGGTGTACGCTGAATGGGCGTGCGCTTCTGGACGCGATTGTCCCACAACACAATTTGGCCCGAATAGGTGCCGCCGAGGATTAGGTTGGGATTGAATTTGGCAAAGCAGGTGGACATCACCGCGCTCTGACAGTGGAAGACATCCTCCGGCGTGGTCTTCTTGAATTTGGTGTTCCACACCATAACCACACCATCGGGCTCATTGGGGCTCTCCTCGTTGTTGTGATAGGAGGCCACCACCAGCTCCGGGAAGTGGGTGGACCAGTCCATGCTGGTGATGCAGCGATTCTTCGACCAGCGTTCGTCGTAGAAGACGCGATTCAGCGAGAGACGGGCGTGGGATCGCTCGTCGTTCGCCTCCTCGCTGTCGCCGCCACCGATGTAGTCCGTGTAGATGTCCACGTTCTCCGAGAGGGCCCGCTCGATGACGCGGCCGGCGCGCACCACGAACCGCTGGAAGTCCTCCGACAGGATGATCATTTGCTTCTGCTCCTCGGACAGCTCGTTGACTGAAAGAGTTGTAAGAAGGGGAAGTTTAATGTGTGGATTATATACATATTTAGGAAATGGTTTACAAACTACAGAATATTACATTTTTTTCTGTATCCCTAGAAGGCTTAGATCCCAAGTAGGCTTTGGATATAACTAAAATGACACTTCAAAGTCTTCCTTCTTGACTAACCCAGAACATATTTCATTATTCGATCCAGCTCGGTTGTGTACGGACGTCTCAATTGAATCAATTTTTCTTCCAAAAAAAAAAGTATACAATTTTTTTTCGAGTAAAAAAATATTAACAAAATGTCGATATACGATAAGAATATGGCTCGTCTTGTGATTGAGTCGATGGGTGCCATGGGTGGTTCGGCATCCAAGGAAGTCATTCTTCAGATAATGAGCACGGCCACCGACACCGATATTCTCGAGTTATCCAGTGGTGTGAATAACGTAATCGACTATTTGATGGCAAAAGGAGTGTTCCGTGAGGAGAACGGAGTGTATTTTGTGGCCGATAAGCCGGATCCCCAAAGTGAGTTATTTCCAGACAGTTAAATTGTGGGAACAAAAAATCTATAGATTGATCTCAACTCTAGTCGTAAAGGAACTGATGGGAGAACAATCCCAGGAGGAGATTGAGCTTGATTCTAGCGATTAAGGATGGTGAAAAGAAAGGTATGATCACTTGAAGAACAAATTGTATATCATTTAATTTTTTTGTAGTTTCCTCTTTTCAGAAAATGATTCGTTAATGACCCTTTAAATTTGATGTGTTCTAATACAAGATACAAGAACGATTTGATGATATAATGGTATTTTTGGACTCTTGCGAAGGTTGGGCAAGCCGAGACACAACCTTACGTATCGTTTATCTGGGCGTCAGGTTATTCAGTTAATAAAATAGTTACAATACAAATATATAGATATCTTGACGACTTGATTACTCACCCTCCTTCTTCACCTCGGTCTCCTTCTTGATCTCGAGGGGCGTGATGGCCGGGGCAACGTCCTTGACGGTGGGCAGGCCGTGGGTGAGATAGCCCGGTGGCAGCTTGGAGGTGAATCCATTGTCCAGGTTCTGCAGCGAGCTCTCTTCGTCGTCTCCTTGGGCATCAAATGCAAGCACTGTTTAAGGTATAAAACTAACACAGCTAGAGGAACATGACAATCGACAGAACAGGAACAATTCTACTTTCGGCTCTTTCTTTTTATTGATTCGATTCGAGTTTGAGTATGATTTTGATTTGTTTTTGAGTTGATTCTTTTTTTTTTTGATTTGATTCTTTTTTCATTTTGCGTTCTTCTTCGTCTTCGTTTTGCTTGGCTAGGAACTGCAATTTTCTGAGGCTTTTGGCTTTGTTCATTTTTAATTCTTTATGGGTTTCTTGAGGAGAGATTTCCGGATTGGGTAGGATTATGTTATGATTGGTGGGGAGGGGGGGTTTCTTTAAGGCTTGGAGTGTGAGAGGGACAGCAGGATGGAGAAGAGAGAGAGCAAGAGCGGGAGAGATGCAGGTGCAGCACATCGATTCTTCTCACTGGGTTCTTCCTCTTTGGAGTGTGGGTGTGTGCGTGCGTGCGTAAAATCGGGAAAGGGAGAGATAGAGAGAGAGAGGGGGAGATGTGGCGGCAGGTGCATGGCTGTTAATAAACTGTTAAACACTGTTAAAGGCACTCACACAGGTGCATATATCAGACTGTAATTTGTTATCGATATATACAATGTTAGGGCATGGACAGGTGAGTATGCGAATGTGTGCGATTGCAGTGATTTTTCGGTTCTTTGGTTTTTTCGCTTTTTTCCACCTATTTAATACACAAAGCCAATTACTGAAATTAAAAAATTTACAATTTCCCTGCTTCGGTTTAGCTCTGTTTCTGCTTCGATTAACTGTATCAACGTTATCGCTATTGTACATCGTTTTTTTTTTTTGCATTTTCTCCACCCATTTTATAATTGCTTGCACTTAAAATTATTTAGTTTTATGCTAGAAATATATTACACATATATTAAACAAGGTAAAGTTAACGGCCGATTGATCGCTTTCGTTTCTGTTACAGTGCTGTAATTTAAGAGGGTATCGGTTATCGGGATCGATAGCTTACAGAGAGAGAGAGAGAGAGACAGGGTATCGCTCGCTGCCAAGTTTGTGTGAGAATGAGTGAAATAGAGCAAGCCTAGCATCCTGTCGCTGCTGCTGTTGTTTCTTTTCTTTTTGTTTATGAGAAAGGTTAGTGGTTAGGACAGAGTTATCTCGGGTTTTAGGATGAGTGATAGGAATTAGCAACACGACACACAGGGGAGGGAAGGGGCGGGGCAGGAGCATTAGCAGTCATGCAAATCTAGGCTGTACACAAGCAGAGATGGAGCGAGAGAGAGGCAAGGCAGGGCGCGGGTCCGTTATTTTTAGTGTTGTGAGCGCGAGTGTGTGTTTGCGTTTCAATTCACTTTTCAACACTGACACCTATAGGATCGATTTTCAACGCGCTTTCTTTTCTTTTCTGTTCTGTGCTTTTGATCTGATTTCGTTTCGCTTGCAAAGTGAGAATTGGAACGTTCCTATTTTGCTTCATGTCGATTCCGTCACTGCTCAATATTTTGGTTCGGGCGGCTGGCCTGTACCTACCTGTGAATTCATCCTCCCACTCTAAACCCGGATTAAGATTGTATTCATCTTGAAGAAATATAAAGAAATAAATATATTGTACATACATTGCTGGTAGTTTGGTATTTTGTGACTTCAAATCAAAACGAAAAAAAATTATGAGTTTGGCTTTAGCATACCGCCCATTTAAATTGATAAATCAATCGATAGTCAATGTTTTAACAAAATGCATACGGTAAAAAAGTGAAAAATGTTGGTTTTTAGTGTGCTTAACTTTTGTTGCTTGGCGAAATTATCACACGAATACATATGTATAAATATAAATATATATGGTATATGTATAAGAACTATTAGCACACAAGCCTGGCTTATATGATAGAACACAAAATGTAGCGGGGAGGAGAAAGAGTTTATAAAACAGCATAGGATGGTTAACTAATATATCTGATAGTTAATCATACAAACGATATAAAGATAAAGGCTCCGAATTCGTGCTTACAGGTGGAGTTTTTTTTTATACGTGTGTGTGTGTTTGGGTTATGTTTGTTTCTTAGAGGTTATCATAGACTTAAAATAACTGTTGGAAAAGTAAATCCAATATGTTATAGTTTTGATATGCTAAAAAAAACAAGAAAACTTAAAATGATAGCTTTCTATCAACTGTTATATGGAAACCCTTATTACTTACATGGGATATACGTAAACTAAAACTATGAATTAATAAAAAAAACATAAAACTCAACTTAAAATGATTACGAAAACTACTTAAACGAATTAAAAACTTATAAATTGGGTGGAGAATACAAATTTGTTGTTGATTTTCATTTCGATATAATCGCTTATCACACGAAATCTATTTGATCTGATACAAACTGAATCTCTTACCATGTGGTTCTAGAGCTAATTGAAACAAATCAGATATAAATCAATATAAAATGTGTACAAAGATAAATATGTATATAAAATCCCGAATGGGAAACAAATTAAACGACCGAATTGGAAACGAAGATCGAAGAAGCAACTACAAGAAGCTAGGGCATAAAAGTAGATATATATACTATTGATAGGATATAGGATAATAACACGATATCAGGCATACTCTAGGCAAGTCAGAAGAATTCTTAAGAGGAGCATAGAGTGTGTTTTGTGGGAAAAGATAGATAGCAAACTACACAAATACATAATGCGAGTAAATAGAGAAAGGTTCAGATTTAAGGTAGATATATACGGTTACAGGTTATAGGTTATAGGCATACGATACGCTTTACGGGTGGTACACAGACCGCTACGGAGGCTGAAAGTTCTAAGTACAAAATTACGCATACAACGGGGACTACTCACCATAATAATCCGTAGCATGAGCTGCAGTTTTTTTTGCGTGCGTGCCAAAAACAGATAAGGGGGAGAGAGAGAAAGTAAATAGACAAATTATTAAATGCGCTCGAACGGTGTAAACGCTAATGATCTAATGATCTATGGACACGGATAGATATGCATATGGATATGGATGATTGGGTGGCATAACTGATGGATGCTGGACAAAGGAGAATGTGCCGGAAATGAGTCGATACTGCAGCGGAAATGAATCGAAATTAAACCAATGGGTGAGATGATTTGAGGGGACGTAGTGCTACCAACAACCTTTTACAGAAAACGGGACATGTCGATCGAAAAAGTAATTAAAATAGGTAGTTATTGAAAAAGGCTTGAGGGAGAACATGACACATTGCTTTGAAATACACCTTAAAAAGTTTAAATGCATTATTAGACATTACACAGATACAGGGACGATATAAGGATACACATTTGTAATATTTTGGTTTAAAGTGTGTCAATTGTGTGCTAAGCTTTGCTATAAATAGTAAGTATAATAATCAGTTTTGAAATAATATGGTAATGCCAAGGATTGTACTTTTATATGAATCTTCTACATATCTTGATAACTTTAATTTTGAAAATGATCCCGTTTATAAATGCTCTTTCACTTCAATAAATATTGGTATATTAAAACTAAAACTCAAAATAATATATTACAAATCTATATACTTTTAAAAGAACGGTCTAAAAGGCCTAAATTGGCAGCACTGGAGGTCAAAATAAAATAAAGATGGGGCAAAGCAGGGGAAAGCTATTGTTATATGATCGATGGCCCAGTGAGTACTGTTCTTGGGGATCGTAACCAAATCGAGTTGAAGCAAAGCATAAGGAAGCTGTTCATAATTTGAACAATCGATTAAATAATCCATTAAATTGTCTACGTTTATACGATATTCTAATATCCTTCTGCCTTCAGAATTTTACAGGAATTTTCAACTAAATCGTATGGCTCTCTTCGTATACACATGTTTTCCGTTTCGTTTTTGTCAAACCAAAATTCGTGTGGTGGTGTGATTAGGTGTGGAGTTTGCTTAAAATTAAGATTAGTACCTTTACGTGGACGCCACCAGTCCTCCATATATCCTGACAGAGGCGAGGAGTGGCAAGAAAGAACTGTATTTGTTATTTTATTTCACTATGGATTATGGTTTTCGGTTTGTATCTTTGTTTTTTTCTCTGCTGGGAGGGGACGGGTTAGATGGGGACGCTTGATGGGCGGGATAAAGCGCGGAAACGGGGTCAACATGCAGCAATATGAACAAGCGCCAGGCAGAAGGGGACAGTCGGGTGTACAGATATGGACAGAAAAAGAGAGAGAGTTAGTTCCTCCGACGGACGGGGACGGGAACGCAGGGAAGCCAAACACAGTTAACAACGAGACCAAGAATAAGAACGGCAACGGTAGCGAAATATGGAGTCAAACTATGGATAGTGGTTACAGTAGAGAGCCCAGACCAGCTCCCCTTCCCCGGGGGCAATACGCACCATCGCCGTTTCCTCCGCCGGTACTGGTCGTCTGGGTCTGTTTCGTGTAGACCAGCGTCTCCTTTGGTGGAATGTTCGTAGCCTGGACATTGTAGACGCTCAGGTTCAGGGGCTGCTTCTTTCCGCCGCTGGGGAAGCACATTAGAAATCAGTTTCAGACAAATAATGAGGCTAGACCTTACAGAGGCTGTGCTGCATCCCAAAATATCGAAGCTATTTCTTTCCTAATAAGCTAATTACTCATTTTTAACATTTAGATAGATTATAAAACGGTTTGATTTAAAGAACCCAAAGGATATCTATCCAAAGTAAAAGTAAATTATGTTAGACTGCTCTTAAGGGATTTTAAATAAGCATCAAATATCTTTTTATACCCAAATGGTGGTGAAGTTTTTTTCTTTGTGAAATCCCCTTTAAACTTATTTTTATGATCACAATTATCCCTGCACCTATGTAATACAAAACCGAAAATTCCTAAGTAGGCTGAATTTAACTAATGTGGAACTTTCTTCAAGGAAAAGGCTGGGAAATGTCTTTTGCTGGTTTGGTATACATAAGCGCCTTGTAGAGTGAGATTTATAAGTAGTTCTGGCTAAGATGACAGCTTCCTCTGCAAGGCTTTACTGGTAACTGGGCTCACCTCTGGCCATTCACGGTGGCTTGTAGGCTGGCATCGGGGGTCTGTGTGTTGGAGTTGTCCGAGGTCATCGAATTGACGGAGGAGAGTGAGGAAAGGACCTCGGAGACGGGGGCCACACCCAGCGAAGACAGCATTTCGTCGAGATCCCTGAAAGAAGGCGGGGGGGAATAGATGATTGAATGGCGATGATGAGTCAAGTTTTTGGTTAGAAGGAGTTGGCAAAACCCACTTGCGCTGATCCTTGTCGATGCCTCCACCGCCGCCAATGCGACCGGCCGCCTCCTCCATGTCCTTGATCTCCTTCTCGCGGCGCCGGCGATCCTTCTCCTCGCGCAGGGCGGCCAACTTGGCCTTCTTGCGTTCCAGCTCAGCCTTACGATCCATGTTGCCAGTGGTTTACCTTCTGGGATTCGGAGTTTGAGTGGGTGTTCGGTGTGGGGGGATCTCGATCTCTAGCGGGCCAAGTTCTCTGAAAGTTGGTGGTATGCATGATTAATGGTCGCCAATATTGGTAGCTCTGATGATGTCACCAACTGCTGGCCAGAAGTCAAGAAAGTGGGTGCGCTCATTGGTTTTTGTTTTGTTTATGGTTTGCTAGAAATAGCAACCACATATGGTTTTTGGCATCTTGAATCGCACATTTCCCCGAAGTAACCCAGTAAATCGCAGTCACCACACTTTCTTTGCAAAAAAAAATCAATAATCTAGTGATTGAGTGTGACGTCTTTTCTTCCATGCACTTGCATTCTTTTTCGCTTTGAGCATAACCCCCTTGATATTTCAATCAAATACTAGAAAACCCACCTCTTGACGTTCTAAATGCGTTGTTCGGCTGCTGTTCAAGTACTTAAATCCGCATTTTTCAACCAGACGACAGAAGGTAAAAATGTTTTAATGTTTTGACTAACTATGAGAGAAACTAGGGATGGAACTTGGCCAGCGACCCGTTACTGGTCACTGTTATAGTCACTGCAGTTAGAACAGCAAATGGAATTGGATTATAGGGAACCCTTTAAGAGCAATATTAGTAATGAAAACTAGGACCCTTGAGGATTGTCCTGAAATATCACGTATTTTACACAAATAGTACTTTTCTTTACTTATTGGCGATAGCAGTGAACAGCTGTCGTGACAGCGATGGTTTAACAGCTCTGAATCAGCGATCTGGCAGCTCTCTTGCGCTTAACAGCTCACTGTTAATAACAGCTACATTTTCGATACATTTCAGCGCGTTTTAGATGCTTGTATATTTTGGCGAAAACAAAATTAAATAAATTTCATGAAAATAAATTAAGAATATCTGGGGTGTATTTGAAATAGTTAAATATTTTGTTCAAAACTAAAGTGATGAAAAAACATTCCGTGCCATTAGAAAGCGGTTACATTCCGATAACTTCGAACATTTGATGTCTATCGGTCATCATTTATCACTTATCTGTCTATTATTCAAATTAATCATCACTAGCAAAGTGGGATGGAGGGAGAAAATAAATTTAAGTGTAATATGGTATTTAGAATCTAAATTAAAGCCACTTAACAATAAAAAAAAACATTCCAGGTTATACTTGAAGTAAATATATTATATTATAGACTACAGATATACTATGTTTTAATAATGTATTCAATTGTGAGATAGGAAACAATTATGATAAGCCAAACTATTTAAAACCAAATTCATGAAACTCCAACTAAAAGAGTGAGGTATTTATTTAACAATTATGCTTACATACAGGTTTAATTTCTAGATATTCTCCCAACACTGCTAATTACATTCCATATGCGTTTGTTGGCAAGTGAAAACACAAGAACCTGCCATGAAAATAGAAAGCGCCATTAAATGATTTGTCTTTCTATAATTTATGCCACCAATGCCAGCTGTTGCTGGTGACTTAGCTGTAAAACCGAGTACGTATAAATGTACGTGCTTTCGCTGGCAATTACCTGTAAATTGCTTTTCTGACCCGACCCCAAAATGCCAAAGAATCTCCCGCAAAGGGCAAACGACCCCAACGATCTCTTTAAAGTTTATTTTTGGTTCGATTTTGGCGCATCTGCATTTAAATGCCAGCATTTGACGACCCAAAAACTGAAGTCCAATGCATATAACGACGGGGTCTTGAGTGGCTGCGGCTCATTTCGTAATCGCATTGATAAACCGGACTGGAATCGATCCCCATACGAAACGATACGATGCGATACGAACCGATCCCATGTTGCAGTAAAAACCTTGAATTGCCAAATCTTTAACTGCTTTTTGCTCCAGGCTGACAAATCTTGCATATGGGAAGTTGCCAAACCGAAGAGCGGCATTTTAATTTTGAATTTTTCTTTTTTTTTCTCTCGTTTTTTTTTTTTTTTTGCTAATTGCAAACCAAACCAGTCGCATATAACACACGCACACTATCGAGATTTAATCGTGATTAGTTTACAAATTAATTTGCCAATTGAATTTCAGATTTAGATTTCTGAGCTTCCAAGAACCACCTCTATAAGATCGGGCGAGAGTAAAAGTGTATTTTTAATTAGCCACTCCACGCCGCGAACCTAAACTAGTTTTCCAGCCCGTCTGGTTTTGCCGCATCTGTGATGTCTGATGTTGTATATTTTTTTTGATTTTTTTGATCGGAACGGATCGCATCTCCCAAGGACAGCTGCTTTTGGGTCATTGCGTGGATGTTTAGCATATTTATGCATATATTATGTACATATATTACCGGCATGCTCCGGTCTTTCAGTGGAAACATCGGGATGTGACACAGTTTTCCTTCCACATAGGCGGGGAAAAAAAGACCTGAAAGATCTATCAGATATGCCACAAAAACTTTCTTGTATTTTGGACCAAATGAAACTATTTTTAACATTGTTAGTATCTTGTATTTTCTGTACGTGAATAATAATAAATATATATCAATCAAGGCATTTTGATTTTTTAACAGGCTAATCTATATATCATTATACGTTTAGTGATCTTGGATCATACTATTCTTATATATTAAAAGTTTAAGTACAGCAAATTTTAGATTGTAAATTTTTTTTAAATATTGTTAATTTTCCGGAAGCATTAATGGAAAAAAAGCAATCTACTGAATGTAGAAATTGACAATGCAAACCTATTCCGCCTGAAATTATGCGAGTGAAGGCGTATCAGCATTTTTGATTTGCGGGAGTGGTAAAATATTTAAATATACCTAATATTACTCTGCGATTAATGGGTTTATTATAATGTGCATAATCAAGAAAAAAGATTTTTTTTTTTAAATTTAGGAAAATTATGAATGCTACGCCCATGGCGAATCCTCTTCAGCCTTGAAGCCATTTTTTGGCTGGAGTTTTGGACAAAAGGACGGCCCGGTCTTTCACTTCATCTCAGCGCCAATTTTGCTGTTTTGTATGATTATTCGTTTTTTTTTTTACTTAATTTGTTATGGTCTTTTGTGAGGTGGCCTTTTATCGGTGTAACGCCATTTGCATGCGGCCCATCAACTCAATTCAATTCAACCCAACTAAACTCACAATCGGCCCGGGGACCGTTGCCGCATATGAATTTGTTTATGTTCATTTTCGTATCGCTTTTTCGGCCACATCGACACACTGATCGCTGGGAACGGGCACCCTACCCAAACAGGATCCATTGGTCCATAGATGGTGGCTAACTTTTGAACGAAACAGCAAGACCCGGAAATATGTATCACATAGAAGCTGTTTTTTTTGTGCTATTCAACTAATTGGTACCCTATTCTCAAATGACTGCATTAAGCTTATATCGAATTTAAGTATGTATAAAAAAATGAAGTTTTACTTACGCTTACCCCCTCTGTTTTGTCAATAACACTAGTTCCACTTAGATTTGGATAGCAAAGCTAAAGAATTCGAGACCAGATATAAATTATTTTTTATTTTTTAATACACTCAAAAAAAAAATCACCATAAATATTAGAAATTCGCCCGTGATTTTAAAACGCCATTGAATTAAGAAATATTTTCTTGAATTAAGAAATATTTTCTTGATTATAGAAAAAGTTTCTAAAATTTACGGAATTTCGCCATATTTTTTTTTCTTTGTAAAGAAGAAGAGGAAGAATAAAAATTTTTCTTTAACTAATGGCGAATTTTTCTTGATTTTTTTTCTTGAAATAATGGTAAATTCTTACTTAAATTTAGTAAAGAAATACCCATATTTTAAGGAAAAAGTGACTTTTTTTTATACATTTTGATGGTGGTCTAGCTGGTAAAGACGTCCGGTCAATAAATAATCGTACAAAAGTACCTGGTTCGAGCCCACGCCACGGCTAGTCTACCCTTTGTTTATTTATTTTTCTTTTTTTTTAAATTTATTTAATTTTTATTTTTATTAGTTTCACTTTTCTATTTACCAAATTGTTTAAACGGTTGTTAAAAGAGTTTAGATTAGAATAAACGTTATTGGTATGCGTAAAGCTGGACCAAAAGCACCATAGCCCTCTTTAGTCATTGTATGACAAGAAGCACGCGTGGCCGAATGGTTAAGACGTCTGGCTATGGTGTGAGCAGTTGCGGGTTCGAGTTCACGCCGGGGTTGTCTGAGGTAAGGATTTTTCCATTTGTTATTTATATGTTTATAAAAAGTATTTATATAAAATAAATCTTACATAAATACAGGTAAATATAAAAATGTACATATATACTATATTACCATGTAATAATTGCCTTTAAAATTAGAAACGGTTTTATCCATTTAAAATCCAAAATTGGTATACAAAACCAACCAAATTCCTCAAATGTAGAAAAAGGTAATCTTACAAAATAAATATTTTTTTCTTATTTTAAGAAAATTTTCCTTAATTTTAAGGTTATTTACCATACATTTAAGAAAAATTTGTCATTATTTCCAGAAATGGCAAACCATAAATTCAAGAAAATTATTTACTTAAAATAAAGGCGAGTCGCCGTTGGCTCAAAATCATAGGCGATTTTCTTGATTTAAGGGCGAATTTCTTGATTTAAGGGCGAATTTTTTTTTGGGTGTAGGTTTAAAATATGTACAATGTAGAAATATTTGATATATACGATGTATTAATAATTGATATATTTAACCATCAAGTGGCACCTTATCTTGAGATTAAGCAAAAGGCGCACTGAAGAATTCGCGTTAAAATATTTTGGTTGCCTTTCAGATGCATGTATTGAATTAGAAATTAAACATCACCTAAAATCACTTCACCACATAAGTCTAATTGCTATTTCTGGCCGTTAGATGGTGCTTTATACTAAGACTGAGCGGTGCCTGCACTAAAGAATTCGAATGATGAAATTAACATCATACAAAATCACATAACCAAATAAAAATAGTTTCCTTTTCCGACCGTTAGATGGAGCTTTTTACTGAGATCGGGTGGTGCCCTTCCTGAAGAATTCGCGAAAATATATTTATGTTTTATTTTAGATGCATGTAAGTAACGTCATCCAAATAAAAAAAGATGCCATTTCTATCCGTTAGACGGTGCTTTACAGCCAGACGAGCGGTGCGGGCTCTGAAGAATTCGCGTAGTTGTATTTAAGTATCTTTTAAGATGCATATGAAGCTAGGAACGTCATCCAAATAAAAAAAGATGCCATTTGTGGCCGTTAGATGGTGACTTACAGCCAGACGTGCGGTGCGGGCTCTGAAGAATTCGCGTGGTTGTATTTAAGTATATTTTAAGATGCACATGAAGCTAGGGCATATCGCCAGCGGCTTGCTGCACCTCGTCTCTGGAACTTTCTTGTTTTTGTGCCATTACATCTGCGGCTCGCCTTTCTTCGCCGCCTTTGGAGCCCCGGTCCCAGCCCAGCTCCAGCTCCAGCTCGTTTTGGCCCGGCTTGGTGGAAGTGGCAGTGGCAGTGGCGGGGGCAGGGGCGGGGGCGGGGGCGGTAATGGCCCCGCCCATTGGCATCGGCTCTGCCGCGGCCGGCGCTGCCGTCGACGTCGCCGTCGATCGGAGCCGGTAAAAAGTCTTGAAAAGTGCGCCTCTTTGGCGTTCCGTTGTTAGTTTAGTTTAACCATCGCAGCGCTTGAGTCGCGATCAGTTGCTCAGGCCCAGTACCAAGTTCCCAGCTCCCAGGATCGTCTCTCTTTTGTTTTTTATTTTTTGTTTTAAGTCAGCATTCGAGTCAAAAATGAAGTTATTTTTATGTGCCATTGCTGTGACGCTGTGTGTGGCCACAAGTGAGTGTGAATCGGAATTAAACAATGGATATGGATCCGTGGGATAAGCAGTGTTGATGTGATTTCTGGTCAATTTCGATCCGAGCCATAGAAGTAGCAACTTGTTGCTAATTACTTTGACACTGACACCAAAATGTGTTGTTATTTTTTTTTGCCAGTCGTTTGGTTTTAGCCATAGCTCTAAGGCTAGATGGTATAAGCCATAAGCTTCAAGCTTTAACCAATGACATTTAGACGTCTCGCTAGATTGCGTTCCAGCTTTAAGTCGAGTCGCGTTTTCGGATCCAATCCATAAACATAAACGAGTTGGAGATGGAGGGCTGGTTTTTCTTTTTCCGTCTGGAAAAACTGGAATGCTGGCCAAGCCCAAGAGACGCTGGCTGTCTGGGCCGCTGGTTATGCAACTCCTGCAGTCTGTTGGCCAAGTCGAAGTCAAAAGAAAACCTTACTTTTCTAAGCCGTTAAACCGCGTTCATCTCTGTGGCCAAATGGTAACCGGAAGAGGGCATTGAACTCGGTCTGGTCTTGGTACATTTTGGTGTTTTAAAATATTAAAGCAAGTTAAATCTCTTGAGATTTGAAATCACTTAAAATAGGGTTTCCAAAAGTATACTGTGATAAAAAGATCGGACTACTTCCTAGCATACTTTTAGATACTTTCATAGGTGGTTTGGAATCTATAGAGATTTGACTTGAATCGTTGGGACTATACCTTTTTCGGATATATCTTAAGATTCTTTAACAAGTTAAACGATTTATAATCCTACTTTCATAGGTGGTTTGGAATCTATAGAGATTTGACTTAAATCGTTAAGACTATACTTTTTTCGGATATATCTTAACATACTTTAACATGTTAAACCATGTATAATCTGTAAAGATTTCAAATATTCCGTAACATCATATCCCTTTTTTTTATATTATTGAGATCTTGATAAGGAAATTCAATAGATTTCGTATTTCCATCAGATTCTGATCTGATTTATCCATTATTCCTTATGCTATCTTGTCTTCAAGTAACCTGTTTCCTGAAAACCATTGCTCATTTCTTGAGCAGGAAACCGCAAATGCGGAATTGCCATCGATGAATCGAGTGCTCGTTCGATCTTGTTACACTTTCGTGTGTGACTGGGGCCACCAGTTGCACCAAGAAAGTGAAAGTGGGAAAACAAGTTGACTCAATCTTTATCTGTTTGTACCTTTTTTTTTCCCCCCACAGCCGTTTCCGCCGCCAACTTTGAGTGCCCCAAGGCAAATGGCCAGTTCGCCGATGAAGTGCAGTGCGACAAGTTCTACGTCTGCGACGATGGAGTGGCCAAGGCGAAGCTCTGTCCCGATGGCCTGGTCTTCGATCCCCTCAACCGCAAGTTCAACAAGTGCGACCAGCCCTTCAATGTAGACTGCGAGGACCGCACGGAGCTCCGTAAGTCGGCCATCCTCTATAATTAAGTACCCATCTTATCTGACCCTTTGGGAGTAAACCAGTTTATGCAACATAAGTATTACGTATACGAAGTAACTATGTCAAGGCAAAGTCAACTTGGCAATGTGTATAACAGATCAGACTTAGTGGGCGGGCAGAAGGTCTTCTTTTTATGTCATGATGTTCGGGATAATGCTTCCTTTTCATTTTTTTATAATCATATTAAGGTTATTTTAGTTTTGAACTTCTTAAATTTGTTTTTATTTGAAACATTATTATCTAAAATGTATTAGTTCTAGTACAAATGTATTTTCAAATAGTGGATGTTATAGTTTTGGATTATCATATTATCTCATAATATATTTTGGCAATCTTTTTGGCTTTTTGTCTTTAAAAGTTTGAAAAAACTTTATAAAGATGTCTAAAAGTTTGCTGGAAATTATAAGACTTTATGCTTCAGCTTTGCAAAATAGAACTTCTGGTTTAAAAACATATTTTAGCATTCCATTGCACAACCTTATAAGGTATTTCAGATCTCTACAGATCTGTTTAAGTTGCCTTAGATCTATAGAAATTCAAGATCTAACCCAATATGATTTCCATTTATACAGAGGAGCCCAAGTCCAGCAAGTACTGCCCACGCAAGAACGGATTCTTCGCCCATCCCGATCCCGCCGTGTGCAACATCTTCTACAACTGCATCGAAGGCGACGCCCTGGAGACCAAGTGCACCGTGGGTCTGCACTTCGATGAGTACTCGGGCACCTGTGTGTGGCCCGATACCGCCAAACGCGAGGGCTGCAACCCAGAGCAGAGTAGGTCCACCCTGAAAATAGAGTGAGGTTTCTGGAAATAATCTATATATTTTTACAGGAACTTCCGAGACCGGCTTCGTGTGCCCCAAGGATCAGCCGAAGACCGATGACCGCGGCCAGGTGGTGACCCATCCCAAGTATCCCCATCCCACCGACTGCCAGAAGTTCTACGTGTGCCTGAACGGCGAGGATCCCAGGGATCTGGGCTGCCAGCTGGGCGAGGTCTACAACGATGCCACCGAGATGTGCGATGCCCCCGAGAATGTGCCCGGCTGCGAGGACTGGTACAAGGATGTCGATGACAAGAAGGACTAAGCCAGTTCCGGCTGACCTTTCCCATCACATCCACACTCACACTCATGCACACAAGCACACTGAGAAACAAAAAAAAAACAATCGAAACAAAACACAACACCGATTCGCGTCTTAGTCACTTAAATTTAGTAGTTCTAGCCCATTTCCTATAGAACGTATGTGTAGCAGTTAAACTTCAATACTCTGTTTACTCTCAATCTGATCTAACTCTCTACTGTTCTTTCTCTTTCCTTACTATCTGATCTGTCTCAAATTACCTCCTTTCCTACTACCTATATCTATTTATCTCTGTGCCCAACCGAATTCTACCAAAATTGTTGTGTATATATTTCCCACTTCCAGACTTTCAACCTAATTTTATACAAAAGAATAAACTGATTTTTTTATAAACTATACCTACCAAAATTATCTATCTTTCCCACTCCTCTGACTCTGATCTCTACACTTTCCTTACTATGTTTTAGCTATTTCTATGTGCTTTTCTCTGAACAATTTTCCACTTTGAATCGTTTTCTAAAAATATATATTTATTTATTTTTCCTAATCGTATTCTATATCAAACTTTTCTGACTTCTTTAATTGTTTATTTTTCTATATTTTATAAAAATTCTCTAAACATTATTTCTTTGTCATTTTGCCTTTATCATTGTATTTTAAACCACATTGATTTTTTTCAAAACTTTCAACACCATTTACTTACAATCTTATTCCAATTCTTATATTTCTTCTTCAAGTTTTAAGCTTTTATTTTCAATATCTTTTAGTGTTCTATACATTCCACATTTCTTGTCTAATTTTCTCCTTTAAATTCATATTTTTTCAAATACTCATTAGACTATGCTACTTTATAGTTCGAATTCGACAAACCCCAGGCTATTTATTGATTAATTTCTAGACTGTTATTTTTTCGAATGCATTGTGTGCAAAGCCTACAATATTTGCCTTAATCTAGTTTCTACATTTCTACTTTTACCTAATTTATTTAAGGCATCACTCATTCGACAGTAAATCTCTAAATGTAAGAAAATCCCTTCCGTAAGCCAACTTCATCCCAGTAATTTTCACTTTGTCTTTGATTAAAAACTGATTTCGAATCTATACAAAATAAGTGTGCATCTCGTTTGGGCATAATAATGATGGCTATTGAAGAGAGTGATCGACTAATCAATCAAACCTTTCACTGCGCACGCAACTCTGGGAATATATATATGGACGTAATATCGGGTAAATTTTTTGTTTGTGGTGGGGGGGGGGGGGGGGTTCCTGGTTGGTCCATCCATTATAGCCCTTTGTCAATCCAACGGACACAAAGAGTCGTTAATTACCCGGGTGGCCAAAGCAAAGCGAAAATAAAAAGCAGCCAAGAGATGTTATGCAATCGCCGAAGCAAAGCAGCAGCAAAGCAAAGCAAAAGCAAGAGTTTTGCAATAGTTAACAATGTAACAGCAATCAGCAAACGGGAGACCCAATCATGAATGAAGCTTATGGTCTGCGCGAGCTTTGCCTTTTACTTTCAATCACACATGTTGCCAGAGAAGCCCGATTTCCTCCTCAGACACGCAGTGCTGGCGGTTTTTCTACCAGGAGTGGATTAGCTATCTTAGTTTAACTGGCAAAGGCTAGATGTTGATCATAAACGTAAATCTTGGGGCGAAACTGACCCTAAAAACTTCAGGGAAATCATTTAAATGCTTAAAAGTATGCAATAAGATATTATGATGTCAAAAATCCCATGAATTTGTCCTAAAACTCGAGGTTATTCTTTTCACTGCATACTTTTTGGCACCTTTATAAGTGATTTCAATACCCCAGTGATATATAAGCATCATTTATAGTAAGAACTTTAATAATATAGTAAGACTTCTAAGATTTATAAAAAAGGTTGCTGGAACTACACATGGATGGATTCGTGACTTTTTTAAGACATTACTTTCAAATATCTCTTAAATTTATCATGATATACTTACAAGCATGAGTAAAATTATTTTAAGTTAGAGAATTTGCATTTCCCATCTTAAATTTCTAACGAAAAAATAAAATATCTGCAAACTTTTTGACGGTAGTCTTAGGCTTTGAATACAAGTTTTGGAAAGTCTTAAAAGAGTGTCTAAAAGTATTTCAAGCTATAAGGCTTCTACTTTTCACAGCATACTTTTAGACATATTTTTAAGAGGTCCTAAACCTCTAAAAATTTAACTGAAAGCCCTGCTTACGATTATTATGTTTGCATCCGGATCGATATGAAATTTGGTATATGGGTGCAAATAAGAAAAACAAATCAGAAACCTATATCTCTCCAAAGTTTTGATTTACTTATGGTTCATATTTGATGGAGAAAATGGCTGAATTGGCAGCACTGGACAACCCAAATCCCGTTTTGCATCCAAAGCAACCACCAACAATGCAACAACAATGGCAGCTGTGACAACACACAGCACCACCCACAAAACCCCGCACCCCCCCATATCACCCCCTATATCACGAACCCAAAAAATAAAAGCCAAATTTTAAGTTTTGCAAAACTTTGGTGTCGTTTGTGGGTTTTTTTTTTTTGTATTTGTTTCGATATCGGTTTGGTTCGGTTTTTTACTTAGTCGGTTTTTTGACCACGTTTCTTCTGTTTTTTTTTGTATTTTTATCATTTGGCTTGTGTTTTTTGCTGCCAACAGCAAAAACAACCGTCGAAGTCAACGCTGCGCAGTCGCAGCTCGGCCGCTTCTTCTTCTTCTTCTTGGAGCGCGGTATAAATCTTTTCAGTTGAGTTTGGAACGCGTAACCGTTAAAACGTACAGACCTCTTGGAGCGGAAGTTTCAACTTTTATCTGCGCGTATTTGAATATATATATATTTTTTTACGGTGCGTGTGTGTTGGTTATATTTGGTGTTTTCTTGCATTTCCTCAACTATTATTATATCAGGCATATAACATATAAATTATATATTCAAACATTAGGAAACAAAAACATGCAGCGATTCGAAGTTTGCAGTGTCCTAATCCTGGCCTGGATTGCCTGTGGTATGTATTATTATTGTTTATTATTATGATTATTTTTTGTAGGGCCTTGGTCGCCGCAAAACGATTATAATTTTTTTCAACTCCCGCTCACAATTAGCGCAACCTTTCAATTACTCGCGTGTGTGTGCCTCGAAAATGGAAGCTTTTACTTTCAAAAATTCCAATGCAATCGCGTGAAGTGTCCAAATGCGATATATTGGCGGTACATTAGTGCCTATAGTATGTACAAATGCCCCTTCGAATCAGCCAGACCGTTAGCTCTTTTGTTCTCACCTCGAAAATCGAGTTCGGATCTTAATATATATTAATTACTGGTTTTGAGCCGAAGGCTAGGCCGCAGATTAGCAGCCCGCCTGCTCCACTTTAACCGCCAGACACCCCGATCTTTGGCTATATCCATATAGCAATGGGCTATACCTGATTTGGCATGCAGATCATGTGCTCGATCACTTTTGCTTTTGTTTCCACCTAACTGACTCACTTGGCCGATCCGAGATCTTGGTGCTGGGCGCGGATAATACTCTATATGTGTATATATATATATATATATATCAGCAGGCAATCCGATCCAATCCGGCAAGTTAATGGGCTAAATAAAACAAATGCCAAACCCAGTCAAAAGTAGAACTTGGGCCCGTCAAACCAGTTGACAATTAAGTACGATAGCGTTCACATTATACGATCTAGTTCTGGGTTAACCAAGGCAACCAGTTTCAAACAACCCGGGTCCAACCGAAAGGTTGATAGGATCTAATAATTCGCCACACGCTTTGGCCTTTTCGATAAGAGATCAAAGTTACTTACGTCACAAGAAGACTCCTTAAGCTCGTTTCTAAGATATTTAGAATGATAATATTTTCAAACCTATATAGGTTTCTGAAAATAAATCACTTACACTTGTCTGATACCCATAAGATAGTTAAAATCTATTAAAATTAATCTGTTTTAATAGGAATTTCTTTAAAAAGCCACCATAACTACGAAACCTTAAAATATAAGTAACCGTTATATGATTTTGATTGACCTAAAACAAAAGATAGGTGAGATCTATTATAATAGAGCTATAATAAAAGGTTCCTAAAGTAAATTACTATTATTTGATTGCCAGTACCCATGAGATAGATAATATCTATTACAATCGATCTGTAATAGGATAATTATCTTTAAAAATCAACTGATAACTAAGAAACCTTAAGAGATAAGTCACTGTTATTTGAATTGGATTGACATTAGACATAGGATAGGTAAGATTTTGTATAATTGAGCTATTAAAAGTGAATTATCTTAGAGACCAATCGGTTTTTAAGCGACCAATCAAATAATCAAAGTTTTCCAGAATTAATAACACTCATTGTCGATTATTTAATGGTAATGACCTAAACAATTTACAGATTTTAGCAAATTAGCTTTCTTTATATTATTTGAATAGATCACGCATATCCTCTGTGATAAGGAACCAAATGATATGGGATCGATGACATTTTCACTAAATGATATTTCTTTCATTTCGAGACCAAGACAAATTACCGGAAATCTTTAAAGATTTAAATATATATGCATATGCATGTTTTGCCTTTGATTTTCGACTGTGGGCTTCGAGAAAATTGTGTGCAGACAGGCAGACAGTCAACAATCAACAATCAACCTGTTGCCCGATCTCGATGGCATCGGCATTTCGAGCTTACATCACACCAGCTCCAAAGCTCCATCTCCATCTCCACTTCCATCTCCATCTCCACCTCCAAAGCGATTCGAATCGCTAGACGCGGTGCGAAGATGCGCGAAAGTGTCGTGGTCGCAATTGTGGCGTCACTTGCACTTGCATCAAAACCAGTTGGGCAGGTGGAAAGGTGGACCGGTGACGATCCACCCGGGGATCGGTTGGAGGGGGCTAACGGATAGAGATAGACCGACTGGCGGACAGGAAGGAAGTAGACGCCACTGCGATTCGGGTTTGATAATGGTTAATGGTGGGAAACCGTTGGTAGCGTTTAAAAACAACCGATACTAAATAATCGGTTTGCCTACCATCCCAAAACTCTATAGAGCCCTTCTGAGCACGCCTTAAACAGACTCACCTAAACCCAGCTTCGAATTAGATCTACACAGAGAGAAATAACGCATTAGTGGACTATTAGCCGATCTGTTTAAATAGTTATATGTTGCTTACCCAAATGGCGAAACCAATATTATTTTTATAAATCCAATTAAAGAAAATACCAAAAACAGCTATCTAATATAGTATTTCGCTAGTTTAATATCATGTTAGATTCTGTATATCCTATTGAAATCAATATTGAATGTTATTTATGGGTCTACAAGTATGTAGTGTTTAAAGGATAGGCCTCACTCTGGATAAATTCATTGTACTTCTGATTTTATAATACATTGTTGCCTACTTTTAGACACCCAGAATGACATTTAAGAGGGATTTAAAATCCCTAGTGCTTTATCTGGTACACCAAAAAGAAAAGTATTATTATAATGTAGAGTTTCTAGAATAAAACAAAAGTTTGGGCTTCATTGGCCTCGCAAGTTAAATATGTACCATGACAGAGTCCAATACCGTATGACCATATAATGATAACTTCCTTGTGTACCTTTTATAATCCGATTAGTAAAATATACCAAAATATTTATGTATATTAAAAAGATGTTGAAATTTTAAAGCAGTTGAACTACGTATGTAAAACAGAACAATCTTGTTCTAGTTTTCTTAAAGTGATATCCTTTGACTCACCGCCACTTTATTGGAATCCATTTTCAGGACATGCCCTGGCCGTGGGATCTCCGGAGTGCCCCGAGAAGTACGGCGTGCAGGCCTACGCCCACACGGAGAACTGCGACCAGTTCTTCCTCTGCACCAACGGCACCCTGACCCTGGAGACCTGCGAGAACGGACTGCTCTTCGATGGCAAGGGCGCGGTGCACAACCACTGCAACTACAACTGGGCGGTGGACTGCAAGGGTCGCCAGTGGGATCGTGAGTCCTTGGGTTCCTGAGCACATCTCAAGCCGTTTACTAAATGGGTATCCTCTCCACCTAGCCACTCCCATCTCCACGCCGGCCTGCGAGTACCAGTTCGGTCTGTATGCGGTTTCCAAGGACTGCTCCACCACCTACATCAAGTGCGCCCACGGAGAGCCCCATGAGCAGGACTGCGACGCCGGATTGGCCTACGACGAGAGGATCCACGGCTGCAACTGGCCGGATCAGCTGCTGGATCACTGCAATCCCGAGGGTGAGTCACCAGTTGCACCACATACATTTATTGTTTTTGAAAACTTCAAAATATATAGGGCTTTTATAGGTGATTACAAACCAATAGGGATTTTTTAGAAATAAAATAAAATTCATAATGGCAAACAAATCTCATACATTTTTGAAGCCGTCTTTAACAAAATTAATAGCATTCTTTGAGGCACTTAAATGACGTTTATAGAGTTTTTGAAACCAACTTCAAAATAATGAATAGTTGCATATTTTTAGGGTCTTTTTTAGGTGATTTCAAACCTCTAGGGATTTTTTAAAAAATGAAATAAAATTCATGGTGTCATACAAATCTCGAAAATTTTAGAAACCACTTAAGTGATTTAAAGACTTTAAAGTTTTTTTAAAATATTAATATCATGGTGACACTTAAATCTTGTGAGTCTTTAAGACCAGCTAAAACCCGCCAAAAATATTATGTCGCTCGGTTTCGGTTCGAAAATATAATGTTTGGAGTCCCTTGAAATAACTGAAAAAGTAAAATACCAAATTAAAATCGAAGAATTTTTGAAAACATTTAAAAAGCTTACTAAAAGTGTGCTGTTGAAATAATATGTCGCTTGGTTTGGGTTCTAAAAAAAATCGTTGCATAATTTTAGACACTTTTATAGGTGATTTCAAACCTCTAGAGATTAATTATTATCTTAAGTATATAAGTATAAAAGTTCAAAAACCACATTTTAGTCAAAAAATTCAGTTTTTCAATGCATTGTCTAATGAATAAAGTTTTACCAGATACAAGTTTAAGTGTGCCCTTTACATTCACGCATTATTTTAAACTAAAAACCATCTATTGTATTAATGCATATGAAAACATTTCAAATATAATATATAATATATTAAACCATTCCTTTGAACAATCCAGCTGTCGTCGGCTTCAAGTGCCCCACCAAGGTGGACCCGAACTCGGTGGCCGCCCGCTTCTGGCCCTTCCCCCGCTTCCCGGTCTCCGGCGACTGCCACCGCCTGATCACCTGCGTCGAGGGCCATCCGCGCCTGATCAGCTGCGGCGAGGACAAGGTCTTCGACGAGCACACGCTCACCTGCGAGGAGCCGGAGTACGCCAGCGGCAGCTGCGCCAACTACGGCAAATAGGGATCGCCGATCGTTCCGTACATGTATATACTCACGAACCAACTACAGTGCAATCTCGATTATGTGAATGCTAAAATTAAAAAATATTATTTGTTTGCTGCAAATTTCGAACGAGTTGTTGTTGAAAAATATGTTGTTTGTTTTTTTTTTTTGTTTGCAAACCAATACTCCCTAGGTTTTTATTGATTCGCTGATTCGAGTGTGCACTGTACTGTGTTGTAAGGATCAAAGCTCCGACTAACTGCTGCGTCCACTCTTCTTCCGTATCTAGGTTTCACTGTATTAAAAAAACTTCCTAGCCCAATAGCTTGTTAACCTCTTTGCTTTTTAACCGTCTCCACATTATTGTCACTTTTTCCTTTATTCTTAACTTGTTTGCTGTTTGGTCTCTTTTGTATATGAATCACAATAAAGTTAATTTTATTTATTGTACATTTTTTAAAGGCACAACAAGTTATTTTTGGGTAAGATGGAGGAATCCATAAGGCCATTAGAAGAAATATTCTCTTAACTTTATGGTCTTTATATTTTTCGGGGTCGGTTTCGCCCCATATTCAAGTATAAAAGGGTATTACGATAACCTTCCTTTAAAATTGTTCGATTTTTAAATTGTATATTTAAAATTATAACTTTTAATAGGTAAGGTACGTAAACACATTTGTATGAAAGTTATATTCCCATAAATAACAAAAGTCGTAGTGTTGTTAATAAATCTATGAAATATATTTTATTAAATTGAAGTATACCAGTTTAGTCTTGTGTACATCCTAAAATATTAGCTTGTTGATCCACAAAAACCTAAATATTAAACATATATGTTTGGAAGCAAAATATTTAAGTGATGTTTGTCAGAAGAGATGTTTACATATCATTATTATTTGGCAGCTTAAATCAAACATGCGAAAAAATAAATGCACAAATTGGCTGCAGCTTTTCGGAACTAATTGACGTTGGCAATAAACTTGTAAAGAATATGTATTTAAATGTTATTGCAATTAAATAATACTAATAATGAATTTAGATAAGGAACACAAACAATCTACAAAAATATTTTAAGTGATGTATAAAACAATGCAGAATTAGTTCCCACCTTGTAAATATGAAATGGGAAATAATTCAGCTTACAGATCCATTAATTCCCATGGCCAAAGACGCCCACCGAAGCCTATCACATCGAAAATACAAAAAATAAACCATCTTAACTAATTATTGCTCCGGATTCAGTCGACCAGGTGACGGCCATGGTCCTGGGGCGTGGAGAAGATGATTGCGTAGATGAGGCCGTCGCGAACGGATTCCGTGGGATTGCCCACATTGAACATGAACTTGACGCGATTGCAGTTGGCGTCGGGCACACAGGAGTACATGGGATACCAGCCGGTCTTGTTAAACACCACATAGATCTTGTAGATCTGATTCCTGTAGATGTACACGGGTCGGTCGAAGGTGATGTCCAGCAGCGAGTCGTAGCGCACTCGCGCCGTGCAGTGGGTGTACGTGATCCTTGAGCCGTGCATGTCCTGGATGTGGGCGTACAGCACCTCGGTGTAGCGCTCCGTGAAGCCGGCCGACGTCATCAGCTCGCCGCACAGCACTCGCGTTGGCACCTGGACGCCCAGGATCCAGATGTTCGTGTCCACTTGGAAGGTCACGCCAGCGTCCGTAACGCTGGTGTTGCGGAAGTCAAACTGTCGGGTTAGGGAGCGCATGCAGTATGCGCGAACCATGTCGTTGTGCGAATTGCCAGCAGCGGATCCAGCTCCACCAGCTGGTGCTCCCCCAGCGGGCGCCGGTCCTCCTCGTTCGCCGCTCTCGTCCTCGTTGGCTGGCGCCGGAACAGCTGCCCCGCCCTCGTAGCCCTCGCCGAAGCGCAGCGGGGCGGGAGCTGGCGCGGCATCGGGTTGCACGCCCACTGGTTCGGGGGGGCGCATACCCAGGTCCTCGCCTACAAAGCTGAATCCCGCGGTGATAGATCCGAAACGCGGCATAACGCCCATCATTCCGCCGCCGCCACAGCCAGGACCTGCGCCGCGGACTGACGGACCCGGTCCCAGGAAGCCGACGCCGCCCGGGGCAGCAGCTCCAGTGCGGTACGAGGAGGACAGCTCCCGCTGGGCGTGTCGGTGGCCCGACTCGTAGAAGTTGCGCGTGCTGCGCGACACACAGAAGCCTTCGGGCATGTGGCAGTCGTTAAGCGATGGACTCGAGATCTTGATCAGGATGGAGAGGGCCTCGTGCTGCTGCAGCAGCTTGGAACGAGCCGGACCCTCGGCAAACTGTTGCGGTGTCATGGTAAGGAAGCGTATCTTTTTCACCGCCTGCCGGAGCATGGCTCCGTCCAGAATGGTACGTTGGGCGTCCATGATGTTGATCATATTGGCGGCAGCATCGGCGGAGGCATCGCTGTCGATAATCACCAGATCGTCGGAGCCCGAGGCCACGTCCAGAGGCGGCGAGGCAGCCGCGGGAGCAGCAGCAGCAGAAGCCGCTGAGGAAGTGGAGGCCATGCCGGCGTCCGTCTCGAAGCTGTCACCCTCGTCGTCCTGGTGCATGTGCTGCACCATGGCCGCCACATCGGGCTCCATCTTGATCTCCTCAACCAGCACATGGCCGGCGGTGGTGTCGGGCGACTCCTTGGTCGGCTGCCCAACCTGCCCGCCGGCGGCGCTCTCCTCCTGCCCGGATTCGTTGAGGATGCCCCGCTCGCTGGCGAACTTCAGCAGGCAGTTGAACAGATCCAGCTCAGAGTCGATATTCAGGCGGTTCTGATCGAGTATGGCCATCAGGGTGGAGACCTCGATGTCCAGGAAGCTGGGATCAGACAGCACCTCGCGCGTATTGGCCGCGATCAGGTCCATGCTGCTCTGCATGAGGCGCGGCTCATCGAAGAGCTTGGCGAACTCGTACGCCCGGCAGGCGTTCTTCGGACTAAGGTCCGCCCAGAGGAAGTGGGTGCAGCGGGTGACCACGTGGGGCAGCATGTACTTCTTGGCGACGTAGCACAGCTCGCAGGCCTTGTCGAAGGATCCGATGGTGATGCGGTCCGTGTAGATGTACTCCAGCATCGCCTCGAATGCCTCCGGCTGCACGTCCGGGATGACGATGGGATCGGTCTTGTCCGGCAGATTGCCGTAGAACATCCGCTCGAAGACCGGCGAGGCCATCGCCAGCAGCAGCTTGTGGCCGGCGATGAGCCGCTGGCTCGGCGAGGAACCCGATCCCACCAGGAAGCGGCAGTCGGCCCACTTCTCCGAGTGCAGCAGGTACTGGCCCCGGTCCTTCAGCTCGGTGAGGCTGTTCTGCCAGTCGATGTCCATTGCGGATGCGGTTGTGTGCGGTCAGGATTGCTTGAGACCAGGCGTTTGCCCCTCGGTTTTGTGCGAAAACTCCCCGTAAATACAACACGATACAATATTTAACCACCTCACCTCGATATCGATTAACGATGGGTTAGATGTCGGGTCAACTGATATCGATAACGATTTCAGTCAGTTTGCAAACCTTCAGAACTTGAAGTTTGACTTTAGGCTAGCGGTATTTGTGATATTTCGAAATCATGTATAACTGCAATTTATGATATCTCAAGCATTATAGGTCTTTAAAATTAATTTAAGTTAAGGTAATATGACAGTTAATAAAAATCCTGTCTTAAAATTAATTCCCATTTACTTAATCTTCGAAGACTTAAACTTTATTTCTTAAATATTTTGCAAAGGTTCTATAGCTAATAGTCAAGCTATCAGAGGTTAACATAAGCATGTTTTTTTTTAATGTATTATTATTTAAATCTTTTTTATTTTATGGACGTAATATCGCGCAAGGTTATTCACAGAGTAATTACTTTTCTATTCTATTTCATTTTCCCAGCTAAATTTCGGACTCATTTTAATTTTATATAGGTATATATGTATAAACCTATTGGCAAAACATACGGATCCGTAGCAATGAAATGGATAGTCCAAATATGTGACTTTTGGAAGACCTTGATTTTAGCAAACCTGTTTGTTTTTCCATGTTTTTATTGTTGTATACCCAAAAACTGAAAGATCTTTATGAAAATGGGTATTATGTTTAATTTAAAATAATAATAGTAATTTCGTTGTCTGTAATCGATATTTGCAGGGTTAACATTCAAGGAGTTGCCACACTTTCGGAATCATCGATAGTCTTGAATAATCATCGTTTATTGTACCAGCTCTAGTTATAATAGCAACAATTGAAAACGAAAATATAAAGTAATTCGGCGCATTTAAAAACCGCGAAGAAGACAATTGCATAAAGGAGGTGATAACGAAAATAGCGAGAAGAACAGACGTGAAAATAATAATATCGTTAGTCACCTGCATTCCCGTGTGTGTGTGTTTGTGTGTGCGTTAGTGCGTGTTCGTGTGTTCGTGCTTTGTTCTGCGAGCGTGTCGTTTTGGTTGAAATGGCAAAGAAAACCTACGACCTGCTCTTCAAACTCTTGCTGATCGGCGACTCGGGAGTGGGAAAGACGTGCATATTGTTCCGATTCTCGGATGATGCGTTTACGTCCACATTTATATCGACCATCGGTGAGTAACGGCACCTTGCATACATACATACACACATGTCAGCTGCACAGCCAGGATATGTGCGCCTGTGTGGGTGGGTGGGTGTGAGGGTGTGTGTGTGTGCCTGGGCGTGGCACTGCCTTATCGACTGGCGGACGCACTGCTTGCTTCGATCACCTTGTGGAATTGACATGAATTTCAGCAATTTAAGAAATGTTAACCCACTATGTACATACATATGTGACTCCCTTAATCCAGCACTAAAATAAAATCGAAACACGTAACACGAACGTGAAAAGATTTAGTTGGAATTTCTGCTCGATATGCTAGTGATTCATCACTGGTGCGGGGAGGGGGGACTTTATAAATTTACCAAACTTCAAGTTCTATTCCACAAACGTAATCGATAACATTACCGTGACGTCATTGGGGCTAATTTAATGTTTGTTTTTCCGCACCAAAACAATCGTTGTATTTGAAAAACCTTTCTTGCAGGCATCGATTTCAAAATCAAAACAGTCGAGCTGCGCGGCAAGAAGATCAAGCTGCAAATATGGGATACCGCCGGTCAGGAGCGATTCCACACGATAACCACCTCGTATTATCGGGGGGCCATGGGCATAATGCTCGTGTATGACATAACGAACGAGAAGAGTTTCGAGAATATAGTCAAATGGTTACGGAATATAGACGAGGTAAGTGATCCCCATGCTGCCGCAAGACCTATCATTCTAAATGTATGCCGGAATTTTCATTTCCAGCACGCCAACGAGGATGTGGAGAAGATGATCTTGGGCAACAAGTGCGATATGACGGACAAGCGGGTGGTCAACAAGGAGCGCGGCGAAGCGGTGAGCATCTTCCAAACCCGGGATCCCTTTACCCGTTTAGAGATTAGAGATCGTTAGCTAGGAAATACCTTTCAGATCGTTGGCATACATCCATTAAGAAAGGAATTATAAAAGCTTACGGTTCTAAACTGTTCTTCAATTCTATAGCAAATATTTCTTTACTGTCCTCTTATTCCTGGGTTCTATAAGTTTCAAACCAAAATGTTTTTGTTAACTAATCAATCATACAAATAATAGGATTCTTTGCATATTTTTAAAATCATGGCTAATATACATATTTAAAAAGCTTACACTACCCTCGAATTCCTGGATTCTATAAATATAAAACAAACATGTTTTTGTTAACTAATCAATCATACAAAAAATAGGATTCTTTGCATATTTTTAAAATCATGGCTAATATATTTAAATAGTTTCTAATAATTTAGGGGAACATAATTCTTCGTATATGTTGAAATCATTTAGCGAATAACTTGGTCCTATTATCCGTCTTTCTTTAGATAGACTGGTTTTATCACATTCTTTAGATATCTAGAAAGATAAACTGGCTTACGTTTCCAACGAATGTCCTATTAAATTCCATCAGAAAGCTATAATGTTAAACTGATTCGCTTACTTGAATGTTTCCAATACTTGAAGAGATTATAATTCTTGAATAAAAAAGAAAATATATTTTTCCTATCACAGTCTTATGGTATCTAAAAAAATACATTGATTTGCGTTTCTTATAGTTTAAAATCAATAAAGAGAAAAGAATTCTCTTTTTTTTCAGACAGCTAGAAAGTTAAACTGATTTACGTTCTTTATAGTTTCCAAATTAACCAAACAAACCAGAGGAAATTCCCCGGCAAACACAAACAGCCAATTTGCGTTAGAACTCATATGGTTATTTATTTATTGATTGCTGCTCGATGATCACATATGTGTATATACGATCCATGCCTGTTTTGATCAATTTGTTTACCGATTGTATAACCCCCTCTCCTCTTCCATTTCTCCAACGCGTTTAGATTGCCCGTGAGCATGGCATTCGGTTTATGGAAACATCCGCCAAGTCGAACATAAACATCGAGCGGGCCTTCTGCGAGCTGGCCGAGGCCATTCTGGACAAGACATCGGGACGCGAGTCGGCGGAGAATCCGGAGCGTGTGATCATCGATCGGCGGAACAACGAGAAGGCGCAGGGCTACAGCAAGTGCTGTGCGTAAAAAGCGGCATTCGAGGCGAACGGGGCGTGGTTTTGGCCCGGTTTGTGTGCTTAGCTGTGCGTGGGGAAGACGGCGGAAGACGGCGAAGGATGAATGGAATTGGAATTGTATTAGATCGGATTGGAATGCGTTGGGGATCGGTTTCTGAAACTGATCCGCACAAACGAAATGGGGAAACAAAGCAATAAACCCGGGGTCACTCGCGCACGGTGGGTACTTACTTACGCAGATGGAACAAGCAACAGAAACAACCTACCTAAAGTTTAACAACAGATATTGTAATACAAACATTTGGATGAATCTTTACAAAAAACAAAAAAAAAAAAACCCAGACGATTGGTGGTCAGATCAGATAGCAAGTGGAATGGGCTACGTTAGCACAGCTCCAATATAGGTGGGGTTTATTTGCATTTCGGGTTGCATTCTTTCGGTCAGCTAACGTGGAAACAGAAGATCAGTTCCAGGGACTTAAGATAAACAAAGACGGCAGACATAAGCAACTTTTGTAACGTAACTTTTGATACATATATAGTCTTACGATTCCTGTACTCAGTCGTTCGTTCGTTCGCCATCACTCGCACTACTCCCCTGCCGACCCCCGCTTAGTGTTTTGTTTTTGTTTTGCGTTTCAGCCTAGATATAACACCTATAAATAATATACATCGGGTAGTGTATAGCTTAGGATGTACCTAGCTTGCTTTCGCTTTGTTTTCAACGATACTAAGATACTAAGATTTCGATGGAGGGGGGCGGTAGGGGTTATTAGATAGTAGATTCGTACATAGATCCTCTCTGCAGTCACTCCACTCATCAAGCCCTGGGTCAGAGTTCGAGCTGTTCCGAAATTGTTTTCTGATTATTGCCTATATATAAATATGAACCATATATTGCATCGTTTTTATATGCATTATTCGCGCCCGCACACCCAATATTATAAGATATGTGTACACTTAAAGGGGGCGTGGGTGTGCGCGCGTGTATATCTCCATGTATGTGTATGTATGTAAGGACGGTGCACGCCATGAATGTAGCATCCGCAAGGGAGGGGCGCCCAACCCCAAACGCACCGACGTGCGCTCGCCTCCTGTCTCCTTGTAATATTATTCTACATATATTTTTTTTTCGTGTAAACCAATTATTTGTAACTGTATATGGATTTAGTTTAGTTGTCTACACCAAATGATTTACCGATTAAAAATATAAAGAACAACCTAAACCATGTCATATAATCGAAGGACTATCATTTTTGGGAGGTTAAGAGTTCCAAACATAAGAAATCCTTCCATTTGGAATGTATAAATTTAACAATTTAATTGGAGAATCTTCGGTGTAAAATACATCCTGCATCAGGTATATAAAAAAAAGTTTTAACTTATTTGCAAGTCTATTGTACATTTGATGTACTACTTGGCAGTGCGATGGACACATGTCCCTGCTATCCAGGTGGACAGCACCTGCAGCTCATCGTCCAGGAGAATAAAGTCCGCATCTGAGCCAAAGTCCAGGGTGCCCTTCTGTTTCTCGATCTTCAGACACTGAGCGGGATGCAAAGTGGCCGCCTCAATGGCGTAGACAACGGAGCAGCCTGCAAGATGGAGCATTCAGTGAGTGAGAATTCTAGCAAGGATCAGCTGCAAGGATCTCACCGGTGGCCTTCTGGAAGATCCGCACGCACTCGTCCATGGGGGCAATGCTGCCGCACAGGGTCTCCGTGCCGGCGATAAATGCTTTGCCCTGCTTCACCTGCAGCGGCAGTTGTCCTATGTGGTGGACACCCTCCTCCAGGCCCAGCGCCGATATGGCGTCCGTGACCAGGATCAGGCCCTGCGGATGCGTTCGATAGGCAATCCTCAGTGCCGCCGGATGCGTGTGCACACCGTCCGAAATGAGGCCAAAGTAAACGGTCCGCCCGCGAGGCACTGCGTCCGAGGCGAGCAATCCAACCAGGCCGGGATCGCGGTGATGGAACGGCAGCATGGCGTTGAACAGATGCGTGATTAGCGTGGCCCCCTGCTGCACGGCACGCTCTCCATCGTTCAGTGAGGCCATCGAGTGGCCCAGGGCCACAGTGATACCTCGATCAGCCAGCTGGCCAATTACCTCCGGGTCGGTGACCTTCTCCGGCGCCAGGGTGATGATCTTGATGCGCTCCAAGGAGCCGTAGGTGCTCTCCAGCGAGCTCAGTCCCTTTTTGAAGGATAAATAAAGAAGGTTTATTAATAGGATTCAAATAATTCTGAAAAGCTCTAAAGATGTTATGTTAGATTAAACAGCAGATCTAAAGAGTTAGGAACCCACCTTATCAATGGTCTGAATGCAGTTCTCCGGATGCGCACCCTTCTTCTGCGGATTTATGAAGGGACCCTCGGCATGGATGCCCAGGATTCCGGCGCCCTTTGGAACATCCTTGGGAATGCGCGGCAGTATTGTGTGGTAGCTCTCGTTGGGCGAGGTCACCAGCGTGGGACAGAAGGAGGTGACCCCGCTTTTGACCAGGCCAAGAGCCACCGTGGTCACGCCCTCCTCGATGGTCTCCGTGTCGTAGGAGAAGTCCACGCCATAGCCACCTTAAGAAAAGAAATTATAGATTTAATATTAAATTTTAAAATGATATGATACCGAAATGAATTCTTATATGCTAACCAAAACAGGAATTTGTATATCTAATAGTGAAAATAGATTATCTTTATCGCCATATCCCTCCATTGTCTCTAAAAGACAAAGAACCAGCTTATCGCGACTTAAGTTTAACCCCAGTGGGCCCTCGCTGCAAATGCCCACTGTATTTGTGGTTGAGCTGCTGCTTGGGGCCTTTGAAGTCACGATAAGATTAACTCGCTCCGATTACGAGTGCTCCATATTGCGGCTCGTCAAGGGGTAAACAGAAACGATGACCTTGGCGGCTGATTGAACCGCGGCGAAAGTACCAATTACTGGGATCGCCGGCAGAATAACAGCTCAATATCATCTATCATATCATTCTAATAAAGGAACATTTTTAAATAGAGATGAATATTATTTTTTGTAGGGTTGAAGGCATCTGAGTATAATAACTGAGTTAAAATACCACTGCCAACCTAAGATTTTTCTTTTCATCTTTACTATTAAATGTATTTTACCATCAAATTGAAGTGTATTTAAACATATTGGTAAAAAGTATGGCAAACATTTAATGATCTCATCACTCTTTATCATGATATACATGAAATGAAAAGGGAATATGATAATGATTATTATAATATGATTATTTTATTGATTTTATCCATATAATATTGGATCCATTGTGGGGCTTAGTTATAATTCCGAATACATGTCGTCCCAAAAATCATGAGATATGCAAATATGTGTTTGACCTTTCGGCATACATTTGTATTTTTTTTAACTATGTAGAAATGCTTTAAAAGTATATGGTTCTTCATATTAATCATATGGATATTTTCTGATATAAGGATAGTAAGGTCTGGGGAACTCACCGTTGATCTGGAGGTCGATGTAGCCGGGTGCGATGATGGCGCCTCCGCAGTCGATGCGGCAGTGGGACTTCACCTGCTCGTCGAAGAAGACGGGCTCCGGATTCACGATCCTTCCGTCGCGAACCCACAGGTCGTCGTGGATGATCCGGTGGCCCCGAACCAGGCGGCAGTTGGTGAACTGCAGCAGGCGGTGGCTTCTCTCAGGGATCTCCCCATCCGTCGCCTGCTCCTCGCAGGTGCAGTTCGTCCGGACGTCCATGGGAGGCTAAGGGCAGGGGGCGGGGCTGGCGATCCGGGCGGAATGAGCGATGGCTCACAAATAAACAACTGAAAAGAAAAGTAAACTAAACGAACCAAAAAAAAAAAACGTACTTATCAATCAGCTGTAGGCTGGCCAGCTGGCTATTTTATAGCCAGCAATATTAGCTATTTTTTAACTGGGTTTAAACACAAACAAATTTTATTTGGTTAAACCTTCAAGACATTTGGTTAATATAATTCCTAGATTTATTTTTATAATTTTTTTTTTTTTTAAATATACACTCTGTAAAGAAATTTCTTATTAGTTATTAGTTATTAGTTAGCTGCCTTTAGCTACATCTAGCTACATTTTAATACTTAGCGTGAGATGGAGTGCATTAGCTGACAGCCCTTAGGCGTAAGCATTCGATTGCCGTTAATCGTTATCGACTAGATTCAAATTTAAATTCCGCGAATTAACTAAATTTATAGCGGGGCAAACAACATTTTGTTTAATCATTCGTCGCGGCCTTGTGCCCCCGTCCCCGTCCAATTTGTTTTTATAGCCATAGTGTCGACTCCTTCGATGGCATCTCGTGGACGCTGCATAAAATGGCAATATTTACCCAACCAGCCGACAGTGAGCAGGCCGAAAATGCAAATGCAAATGATAATGACGACACGGCACCCAAACAGCAACAACAAAGAGCTTCAGGTGACAATGTGCACTGGGAAAAATATATTTTAAGTTTAACTTGTAACTAAATAGCTGAAGTTCAAAGTAATATATGGTAAAATTATAAAAAATTTGATCATTTGGCATATGTAAATTGAAAAACATTGAGAAAGGTAATAATAGAAGGTTGCCTATAGAATAGCATTTATTTTTAATTTTATAGTGTAATCAATTTGCTTTCCATTGTTTAAAGGATAAACAACTTAAAAAAACACAACAAACGTTTTTTAAACGTAAAATAGCTATTTTACCTTATGGAGAGTAGTTATAAAACAATTAAAAAATAAATAGGACTGAGCGCTCCCACATTTAAATCAAATGTATAAGGCAAGGTTTCACCAATAAAAATGTAATAAAAAAAAGTTCTTTAGATATATGTATGATCTCCCGGTTCCTAAATGCTCTTTTTTTCGAGTGTCCTGTTTTTGACGTGCTTTTGGGCTCCTCTGTCTCAGCTAATCCACAATGGCCGACATTTTAAATACAAATTGCAGCGCTGTTGCTGTTGTGCCCATCCAGCCCGTCCACATGGCCCATTCAGTCCACTTCCACTTCCACTACCACGTCCTCCTCCAAATGAGTTGCAATTTTTGCACTCTCCCAAACACACATTGTACACCCGGTTCCTGAAACATGAACTGCACTCGAGGTGGGGATAGGTTCGTTCTTTTTTGTCTATTGGCAACTGATTAGCATTTAAATTAAAATGTCGCAAAGTGGCCTTAGCAAAATGTTCCACACATTGGTGTGCTCGCTCCATGTTTCCCCTTTATGGCCACAGAAACCTCTAGTGATTTCAAATCACTTGAAAATGTGTACAAAAGAATGCTTTAAACATTGTACTTTGACTTTTAATAGATAAACTTGGATAGATAGATAGATAAATAAAATCATATGCCTTCTAACATTGTTCGTGTTTTAACATTATTATTTTTAAAATTCGTTGTACAAAATGAGTTGTATAAAATATACATATACTTATTGCTTATCTTTTATATACAACTAATTTTGTATAGTTGTATATAAGGGTTTAGAAATAAGTAATTGTTTTTTAATCAATTGAGAACTTTCATTTGCTTTGAAATATAGTAAATCAAAACCGTCTTTCTGAGTAATACGTAAGTACTATCCTTAGGGCACAATAATCTTTTACATCAAGCTGCAAAAAAACAAGTATAGTTTTTATTATTTAGTTTGTTTAATATTTTCATCAGAACACGAATCAAATCAATAGCAATTTTCTCTTTGATGGTAAAAAAAAAAGATATGAAATCGCCTGTTGCTAAAAGTATACAAATAAAGGCTTAAACAAAAGCTTTTAAACAAATTAGTTCTTCCCATGTTTTAATTAAATTGGATTCAATTTTTTTCTAGTTATTTTTAAAATTAAAATAACATTAAAATGAAATAAATAACTCACATTACTTTTCGCGCATATCAAATTACTGGTCGTTAAAGATAATCTTCCAAATGTTTGGGATTATCCCTGGCTGGAAATTCTAAAAGGGGAACCCCGGAAAAAGCTATATGTATCCGCGTTCAGCCCTGAGCTTTTCATTTTCAATCCATTAACTGTGAGTAGCGTAAACAAATATTGTAGTTTTTAATCAAATAAATTGTAAATCATATTTTTACGGGACTGCTCAGGTTTCAAGCAAACAAAAAACCATTTTAAATGTTTACTTTAATATTTGCCCAACTTCAATCAATTATTTTACACTGTAAAAAGAGGGTAAAAATGCTACATATTTTTAGGAAAATCAATCTTTTACCATACTAATTACCAAGTTCTGTGTGACCCACAATGGTATGCCCAGTGACTCGCCGTGCAAAATTGATTTGTCTCCTTGACATTGATCGAGTCCCATTACCAATCGATGTCTCGACTCCTGTCCATTTTTCATGGTCAGTTATTGTCCCTTTTTTGGGGCGGGAGGCCTTCTGTTCCGAATCCCCGGCCGATATCCTTGGGCCCCCAGTGGGCCGCACTCCTGAAAAGGACCATATGCATATGTGTGCGAGATTGTGTGTCATCTATGCTCACGTATCAATAAGTGCTCGAGACGTGGGCTGAATTTTTTATTAGAGTTTGTGTATGCACAATAGTGGATGCCCCCGGACCAATGCCAGGTCCAAAACCAGGACCAAAGCGATGGCGAAGACGAAGACGTTCCTCGTGGGCGTGTGTGGGGATGCGAAATTGCCTGTGAAATATTTTTTATATACACACACATATCGAGGCAATACCGACATCCACAATGCAGGTCGTCACATTAGGAGCAAGGCTTATTTAAATGAAGAAAAATATGCACACTGTTATTTATTCGTTTTATTTATTTATTCTCAGGTTAAAAGGCAATTGAAAATGACGTATAACCTATGTTTCTTATTGCAGCTTTAGCTGCTGTGGCCTTAAGCTAAGTTTATTATAAAGATATTTACATTTTGCTGCACACTGTTAATTATTTTAACTTAAAGATTGTCTTGTTGTGAAAATGTGTTGAAAATCTATTAGTGTTAAATTTTGAATGGAGTTCCTAAATTCAGAAAAGCAATCAGTCCAAAATGGGAGAAATGTACCTGATAATCACGGTTAACATAAAATTAAAGAAGGTTTTTTTTTAGGTTCTCGCAATTTTTTTTAGTCTGAGTGCACTCTAACAAACATTTATTTGTAACTTTTAAACATTTTGTATTATATTTGTATTTTATTTTAACAAATTAAAGCTAGTAAATAATACTAAAATTAATGTTTGATAATTATTTGGTACATTTTTTATTCATATACATTTTTTTTTGACAATTAAAAAAAATTTTTTTTTTTTTTTTTTTTATTGTACTCTGTTGCCAAAAGTTTCAAACTTAAGATACAGGGAGGAATCGGCCATAGTTGCTATGACTTTCGGCCGGACTAAATTATTATTACAGGTTTACTTAATAACTACAATTTTATATAATTTTTTTTTTTTTTTTTTATGATCTTAGAAAAACTTAATTAACTGCAAATCAGTGGTTATTTTCTAAAATTCAGGGTGAAAATTTTTTGGGTGTGCAAACGGTTAGTAAACTGAAAACAATTTACAGCCAGTGCTAGTTTTGTGACCTCATCTGTGCCGATAAGTCCTTTTTGCGGGATGTGGAGGGTCGAAGGAGTGTTTTTAAGTCGTTCTCTTTGTTATGGAGCGCTTAGCTGTAGGCGTGGCAGCACGCCCAGCAAAGGAAAATCGGCCGAGATGAAATCAAATCAGTTGCAAACTTAACCAGCCGTGGCTGAGGATGGGAATATGGGACCCGAATGGGGGCTAAGGAGTTTAATGCCCCCTATAATGGCGATTCACGACTAATACTAATCCAGATCGGCATTATGGGGCGGCATAAGTGATTAGCCTTGGTCCTGCCATTGTGTGATCCCATCTCCAGATTTTTGGCAGGACCACAAAGTTTTCGAGACATTCGGGAGCCAAAATCGCTTTCAGGTAATTTGCCTTTATTAATTACGGTCAGCATTTTACGGGGGCTAGCCTTCGGGTGGTAGATCCCGGGGAATCCCCGGGGCCTGCAATTGATTTATAAATCAATGAAACGATGTGCATAAATATTTGCCAAGACATTCTAAATAAATTACAGTGCAGTTTCTCTTCCCCCCTCCGCGCCCCCTGAAAAATCTCATGCAAAATGCATGCGAAATATAGACAAAGCCGGATAAATGCTATGGCTTACTTATTAACTGGCCTTAGGTCTCCATTCATATCCATTGTGTACATGTACATGTGTCCGTCTGTCAGATTTACTTTACTTGGGGCCAAAATTTGATGCATTGTACAATATGGAACGCAATTTAAATATGTGCGCAATTACGTAAAATGTTTGCCAGCCGTCCTCCAAATTTGTGTGGGTCGGTATATCTCCACCCAGATTTCAGTAAAACCAGTAGCCGTAGATGTAGCTGTAGCTGTTGTGGAACCAAGAGGCCCAAAACCCACATCCTACATCCGTTGCTGTGTGTTCGGTTGACCAAAACGATTCCGACCATTTCGGACGTTGTAGATGATTGAGGCAGGTGCCAACTAATCAAAAATGCTAGCAATTATAATTGATTAAAACGGTACGGATGATGACCACGACGAGGATGTGTGTGGATGCGGATGCGGATGTGGATGTTGTCCAGGGAATCCGATGATGGCGTTGAAGGCTCCTGAACGGCGAAAAGGCAACGGGAGTGGGGATGCGGAAAATGCAATTGCATCAGCACTGTTTACGGCTGTTTCTGGTCGAGCGTTTAGCCACCGCACATTGGCACTGCAACTGGAATTTTGGCAAAAATCTATTTTTAAAAAATTAAGGAAGTAAGTATGGCTCACCCTAAAATACATATTGAGTTAATTTTTGAAAATGGTTAATTTGGAGGTTACAAAATCACTTTTAAAAGCAGTTTAGGTGTCTAAAAGTATTCAACAACATATGTTAAACTAAGAAATACAATGAATTCATTCAGAAAGACAACTATTCTTTATTCACTGCTTTCTTTTAGACAACTAAAATTACATTTAAAAGAGATTTCAAAACCCGTTTGTAATAGTTTTCAAGCTTAGAAATTTTGACCTTGTAAATAGAACGATAAAACGTATAACATCAGTTAAGGGAAATGGTTTGGATTTACATCAATGATAACCTACACCCAAAAGAAAAAGTTCTTGATTTAAGTCTATCCACATTCATTTTAGAAAAATTTGACTAAACGGGATAAGTACTGGCCTTAATGATCTGCTCGATCTCTGCCGCAACACTTACTGTGTACAACAGCGTTGGGCAATCACATATACATGTGTGAACTCTTTCTTCCCATATTCCTTAAATTCATGATTAAAATCAAGAAACTTTTTTTCTCAGTGTACTTATTTTTAAATTTGACATTCCCGGAATTTTTTATTCATACATTCTTATGATTTTTATTTCTTTAAGATTTTTATATTACATATTATATTTTTTTTTGTATCTCTTATTCCTTAAGGGTTTTAAAACGTATAAACGAAAAATAAAGCAATTCGAAAAATTCACCCATTTGGTTAAAAATACATATACAGTATAAATTGTATTTTCTTTATAATTATCAGTTGATTGAAAATAAAAACTTTTTATATTTCTTAGCAAAAAACATTTTTTTGGCCAATGTGCAATGGATGAAGCAATCCCATCGCATTTCGAGCTTTGGACGCGCTATTTCATGCGGTCCGGTGGTTTGCAATATTTATGCCTTTATATCCAAGCAAAAAGTGTTTAAGTCAACATACCCAGTTTTAAATTGTTATTAAAGATTAACGGCCTGGCGCAGCTGCAGAATTAAATTACTGTCAGTGCTAAAACCACATATGCACATCTAATTTGGGGGTGATTCCAAATTAATTGGCTTAAAAAAATAATGAAAATCAAAATAGGGATGCCAAAAAAATATGAAATAAGGCCAGAAAAGGGCGAGATAGAAACTTAGTCGGAAGTAAAACATATTTTTATTTTTATTTATTATTTGCCAATGCTTTATCACCCATTTCCCTATATTATATACATAAATATTTTTGAGCTCACCTTCACTTCCTGCTGTTCATGTGATCAATGGTCATTCAAAATGCTTTGCATTCGCATCCGCAAAAATTCCACGGAATCAATTTTGCAGCAAATTTTCGATATGCAACAATGGAGCGGCGTGAATGCCGCCCACTTAGCACTTGTCCTTTGGGTCCCTCTGTTCTGGTCCTGGTGGCAGCCACCTGCTCCTCCTACTTCTGCTCCTCCACGACCATCCATACACCTGGCATGTGGTCATGGTCGCTTTTTAAAGGACCAAAAACCCCGGACCGCACACGAAAACCCGAAAATGTAATTGAAAAATGATTTTGTTGCACATGTCCCACATATGTAGGCCGGAATCCGGATGCGGACGTGGACCTGGAGATGGACCGGTACTGGGTGCCCCAAAACCAGGACGGGGCACTCGAATTGGGATTGCATTTTCTGGGCTTGGGCTTTTGTCCAGTGGCGGTGGCGCTTTTTGCAAATTTTTTGCGGCAAGGCAAAAAAGTTTAATTAATTCGTTGAGCGGCTGGCCGGGAACTTGAAACTTGCAAATGTTGCAGCGAAGCTATCCTGGCAGATGGATGGATAAATAGATAGATGGACGGATGGATGGATGGCACCTCCTTGAGCCGCCTTAATTAGCATATAAATGACATTGTCGCTTCCACCGCTTTGCCAGTTCCTTTCAAATATGTTGTGTTTGTTTATTGATTTAGCATTAATTGTTAATTGTTAATAACCGGCGGCGACCGCATCGGGAACCGCACAGTTTAACGCACCTGACAAACCGCAACGCTTTCGACACCATCATGGGGAGATGGAGATAGAGATGGGATGGCTAAATTATTCAGGATACAATACACAGGGTCCAGGACTCAGCTTCAGAACATGAATTACTAAAGTCACTCAATTTACTACCTAGTAAAATGGTATCTACACCGAAAAACAGTTCTTAAGAGATTTTCCAATACTCGAAATCGGTCCCTAAACCATATATATAAAATATTTGCATAGTAGAAAAGTAATACAAAATGATACATTATAAGTGTCATTTAAGTGAACAAAGGGTATGTTTAGCGTCCAGAATTGTTCTTTTCATTAAAAGCGTTTAGAGTTATTTGAGGATTCCCAATTTATCATAGGAAATCAATTTATAGCTTTACAAATTAAAATATATAAGAAATATGATTAGTGTCATTTGCTGTGCCTTGATTATTGATTTTGGATGGATAGCTTTACATATATAGAAGATAATGAACTTTGCAAATCGATTTTCAAAAATATTAAACTTTCTTAATAAGGAAATAATACCAGAAAGAAATATTTTAAGCATTTTTTGACATTTGCTATTATTTTTATATAATGATCAGTCTTCCATTTTCGATTTTACTTTAATTTCACTATAAGAAATATCTTAGGCTAGCTTTAAAGGCCTTAAGGGAAATGTAAACCTTTCGCTTGCAGTATCAATACCATATTTTGACCGCAATTGCGGGGGCTCCAGTGTCACCTGGCGACTCCCCCCGATTATTGGCCAAAAGGTGGGTTTCCTCTGAGGTCTCGGCTTTCGGGCCCCGTCTGTTTGGGATCGCTTTCGTTCGCCGCCTGAGCACGAAACTCAATTAACTTGTTAATTTATTTGAAATTTTCTTTGTTCGTCCTTCGCCATTGAAAACCACTCTGCCGGGGTTACCAAGGTGATGGTTCAGATGGGGGGTTACGGTTCAGCTGGGTGTAGCGTTGCTTGAGCAAGGGGTTTCGGCTGCTCAGTCTCTGTTAATTTGGCAATCTAATGCGCCAATAAGTTGGCAGTATATCAAATTATAGTGATGTATCGAGGGAATCCATAGAATCAATTTTGAATCTGTTAATAATTGTTGAACGTCTTAGAAAGAGTTTTAATTCTTAAGTTTTACCAAGTAAAGTTGGTTCTAACCTTATATAATATAATATAATATTATAAATAAAACTCTATAAGGGATTATTAACTTAGAGAACGGTCATGAAAGACATGTTTTCTGAATGGAAAGTACTGTACTCAAACAACATTAAAAAAAAGAACCAGCTTAAAACTAAAATGATCCTGGGGGATCAGGTTAACTTCCATATCTTCCACAGCACTTATGCTCAAAACTATTTTGGCATCTCAATCGCAGTTTGTTCAGCTACTTCTTCAAAATCTCTTCGAGGAGTTTCCCTTGAAACGCGAAAGGATCTGGTGGCTGTGTAATTTCCATGTGGATTGGGGATTGTGGTTAGCTAAAAATCGTTTACCGTTGCTCACTTCAAACTTTGATGCCGAAGGAGGGTAGGGGGTGGTTGTGGAAATGGTTGGTGGGAAATGGGAAATGGGAAAGTGGGTGGCAAAGTGTAGGCAAAGTGCGGGTATAAGTGCTTGGTATAATTAAAACTAGGCAAGAACGGCGTTGAAGACAAACGGAATTGTTTACATGTGTCTTTGTTACAGTTACAGTTATCCATTGGTGGGTGTGGATGGGGGTTTTCAGGGGGGTGGTTAGGGTGGTTTTGGGGGTCGGAGAAGGAATATGTTATGTTTCAGCCTACATTTCAGCTGTTCGTTTTTAGCTGGAGGCATCTTTCCTCTGCCACTCTACATATCTATCCCTGTCTGTGTTGCCTTGTTGAACATTTTCAGGACAGAGTTTCCTAATTTCTTAAAGGGGAAAAATATTGCAAAGGCCAACAATAAGTGATATACCTTTAATGCCGCTTAAATTTCTTAACTGTCTTCCAAATTAGTGCCCAAAAACATCTTAAAAAGATTATAAATTATGTAATGCCCGAAAAAGTAGGCTATACAAATTTATGGCCTGATATATTACGTATACGTATTATTACGTATACGCATTTATATAATTTTTTAAATAACTTAAAGTTATGAGTCGTACTCATCTAGTTATCTTTATTTGTTTTAGCTTTTTTTTTGGGTTTGCTGGCAGCACTGATCACTCTTTTTTTTATCTATTTTCTTCTGTTTATCGCAGTTGCATATTCAAGTCTTCCTGCTCACTCCAACGGCGTCATCGTCATCGTTATCGTCATCGGCTTCGCTGAGTCACTTCGTGCACGCCCATTTTATTTAGCATTTTGTTGTTTTTTCGGTTTCCTGCGGTTTTTAATTAAAATTAACTTTGTTTATTTTGCGCTTTTACCCACGCCACCTTTCTCCCTCACACACTCTCTCTTCTCGGCCGCCTCAGCTCAGACAAAGTGATGTTGACTTTGCCCGCGTCTTTCTTTTGCGCTCTGTCTCCGTCTGTCTCTCTCTCTCTCGCTCTCTCCTTTTCTCTTCCTCTCTTTGCTGTTGTTGTGTTATTGTTGATGCTGTAGCTGCATGTAATTGCCGCCATTTGCGTTGTCGTCGCCTCTTCTCCTGCCTCCTCTTCCGCTCCCAATCCCTCTCTTTCTGTTACGGCCAGTGGGGCTAATTCAGCTATTTAAAAGCCAGATCTGGTTATTGTAAGCCGTTTTATTTATTTAAGGTGATTTGGAAAGTGTATTAAGACAATGATTTGTTTTATTTGTTTCGATTTTTCAACATACAATTTAATTAAATAATTCAATAAAATAATAATTAAAAATAATAATTTAATGGATAATTTTTTCATTTCAATTTATTTTTTACTTAGGTATTATTTTTATTTTTAGCTATTCAGATGCGCTTAGAAATCTACAGTTGGCAGCACTGACACCTGCCCTCTCCACCTCTCCCAACTTGTTGTTGTTAGTTTTACCTGTTGGCAGACAGACAAAAGCTTAACCAGCGGAAGAGAAGAGTTTTGCAATCATCGCCATCATCTCTCAGCGAGAGAGAACGCTACACAACTTCTTCCCACAACTCGGCTTGTTTAACTTTTGTAAGTTTGTTAAAGTTTTTGTTATGCCTGCCGGTATTTGGTATTTACCCCGCTGGCCACCCCGCTGTCATTTTGATTAGTGCATTTTATTTGCATTCTGATGCAATTCACTTATTTACAAAACTGATAAAGCTTAAGAAGGGGAAAAAAGGCGGGGGAAGGCATTAGAAAAGATACGGGCGCGATTTTGCATACGTAAACTGGTGTAATGTGTTAAGGAACTACATCTGTATGTGTGCAAACAATGTGGAGTACAGTTGCTCCTTAACAGAGTAGTTAACATGCCGTTAAAGAGCTTAATGGACTTGTGATTTATGGCAAGGTCATCCGTTGGGCGCCATTTCTGTAAAAGTCAATTTATGAATAAAGGTAATTTCACAGAGAAAAAGTGAAATAATCAACTTTGCATATAAGTTAACATTAAGTAAAGTAAATTATAAATTAAATAATGTAATTTTGTATCACGATCCTAGTCAGTTGAGGCCATTACGCTTTATTCTAGATCCTAATATTTGATACAAATTCATAGAATATCAAATAACGTTACAGAAAGTCCATATCCTAGGCATGGCTCTCGTGGTAGAAGCGATCCATGCTGATGATTTCGTCGTTGGGCGCCATTAAATTGAGGGTCGGGGCCGTGGCTCTTGTGGGCACCTCCTGACGACGGCTGCTCACCGAGCTAATGGAGTTGCGATCGGTTACTGGATCGATACCAATGCTGCAATTGTGACTGACGCTCCTATCGAACTTGGTCTGCAGTTGCTGCGAAGGATGTCCGATCTCTGCGGATGGGGACACGGATACTGTTTCCATATCCATGGAACGAGCCTGCCTCTGTTTGGCATAGAGCTGCTCGACAAGCTCCCGAAAGAGTGAGGTATTCACATTGATGCTCACACACATCAGAACGAACCAGTCACCATATCCTGCATTGGCTAGGACCTCGCGCACATGCGCCTTGGGCATTAAGCGCAGGTGGGTGCGCAGCAGTTGGAGCCGCAACTCGGAGCAGAAGAAGAGCAGCAGGCGGTACAGGATATTAATCGCCGCCAGCATCGCGATGAACAGGAACCACACATACAGCACCGCGAAGATCTTCTCGTTCAGGATGTTCAGCGGTAGGACGCACAGAATGTCCAGGATATTCGGAGTGCCGCTTGGCCCGTAGACAAACATCTCGCACTTGGCCACCTTGGGAAAGACCCGCGACGTCATCAGGTTCCACAAATTCCAATCGTAAACGGGTATGGCGGCCAGGGCGTGGATATATTTGTGCCAGAACCCGTTGAACACCACGTCCATCAGCCAGAAGTTCAGAAGCTGTGAGGGTAGTAATGTTACATATGTAGATTAGGGTGGTCCACATTTGAATGGACATTTTTAGTAAACAGCGCGCTTTAGGGCATTCAAATTTCAGAAATTCGGCGTCAATGGCGTTTTTTTAAATTTAAAAACAAAACTCTTTCCTTAAAGATTTTTTCATTATTTAGGAAAAAGAAAGATTTTTTTGAATGTTATACGTTTCGAATGAGAATTTAAAAAAATCTAAGCGCGTTGCGAAATGGCTAAATCGAAATATATAATTTTTTACATTTAATATACCATATTTAAGGGTGAGAATTAAATAATTTTTTGATTAACTCCTTATTGTGTACATTAGGGTGGACCAAAAAATACAATTTTTGAAAAGTGGAATAAACTTACGCTAATAACGAGATTGAGAAGCTCGCAGAAGGCGTACTTCAGCGAGTAGCAGCAGTGGATGGGCGAGAACTGGGCGCGGAAGTACTTGGTGAGCATCTGGAGGCGGGTGCGGTAGGTGGACTCCAGGATGAGGGCGTCGCCGACCTCGCTGCAGAGCTGCTCCATGCGCTGCCCCTCCCACACCTTCCACAGGAACGAGGGGAAGTAGAAGAGCAGCGACTGGAAGAGCAGGATCATAAAGACCCACTGGTAGTAGCGTAGATACAACCGCTTGGTAACGCCCCTAGTTTCGGGACCCACACCCTCGGCAATCGAGATGACCCGGGCATACTGCTCATTGTGGGCCACCAGGGCACGCAGGCTGCTCAGATTGAAGGCCTCGGCGGTGGAGGACGAGTAGAAGCCAAAGTCCCAGCTGCTGGAGCTCTCCCTGTCGCCCTCGACGGGCAGGATGTAGGTGCCCATGGTCCAGCAGTAGGATTGCACGTACTCCGTGTGCTTCTCGGAGCTGATGCACAGGATCGGCTCACCGAAGTACTGTTTCGCCGACAGCAGGAAGGTGCACGTCAGCAGGATCACGATGGTGCACTTGGAATGCAGCGTGAAGATGGGATCGTATATGCGCACCGTCTTCAGGCGCAGGTACTTGGAGAGGGGCTTCACGGCTGCATACATCGCGCTCTTCCAGATGATTGTATTATATTTCGTTCTCAAAAGCACTTACTTTGGCTCGACTATTTATTTGTAGCTGTCCGAAACTATGTGTTACAGTAACTCTACTGTCATTATTCGTTGGGATTCAGAGTTGCCAGGTATTTGATTGGCATTATGAACTTGGGGTACGGTCAGGCATTGATATTATTTGAACAAAAAAATCAAGGATTGCCAAGTTTTAAAATGGAAAATTATTTAGTAAATTTATAATATATATTTTATATATAACAATTTCCTAAATTATTATCCATTGCATATTTGTATATTGTATATATTTTTTTGCACGTACATTTTATAGTCTGACATTACACTGTTGTCCTATTTTTGAAATATTAATGAACATATGTAAAGTAATATGTAATGTATTATTACACATACACAGCTTTCGAGTTTTGTTATGATTTTTATTATAATAGGTATTGTCATAGTTAAAGATAAACATACTTCATAAACGTGGTTATTAATGAAGTCTATGACAGTTTCTGGGATTCTTTTTTATGAAAAAACAACTTTAATTGATTCCTAATAATAAATGTTAAAAAAAAGTACTTTTTAGTTCTTATGTATAAGTATAAGTATAATATACCATCCCAATTTTATAAAGAAATCGGCGCAACCAGCGATTTGGAACCATATTATCAACAAAATACTTGTTAGCCTCTTTTGGCAGTCGTTTTCAAACGAATTCAATAAACATCCCATCCATTGAGCACATTTTCCCTGATTATGTACGATTATGAACAACATTTTCGATTCCATCAGTCCCGAGTGCGGACTTTTCAAAACTCGTATGTATGAGGATCACGAGCTATGGGAACGCCAACGAATGGCAATAATAATAAAATGATTAATCGATGCTACATGACTGCATATACGAATAATTCCCAGCGGTGTGTCGTCATCAGCGTCATTACCCACATCGTCGTCATCATCATCGTCATCATCATAATCAGCAGTTGGGGTGGAAGGTTTGTGGGGTATGGGTACGATTTTACCAGCATATACATCGTCATCAATATAATCATCATCATCATCTGCTCGTTGGTTGCCGGTGGAAATGTTTATTGTGGGAATTGGTTGTCTGCGACGTGTCGAGTGGCGACTCCAGCATCGGTTGCTCCTCCTGGCCAAGTCCCATTCCCAATCCCATCTCCAGTTTCAGTTCCCGTTCCATACCACATCGATCCAACCATCCTGCCATCCTAATCGCGCCACAACTCTGGCACAAAAATTAAATTTATGAATTGTTTCGTTAGTGCGTGACCAGAGATTTACAATAATCAGAAATCAGGGAACACGCTCAGGAGACTAATTAGTCCTGGTCGTAACGGTTATACGTATACGGTGCCAAACTGTAATTATAATTTCTCGTGTCTGCCGATTGCCGACAGTGGCAGTCCCTTGGATCTCGCCTCATTGATTGTTTGGCCACAAAACGAGTATGACAATGAAATATGATTCGAAGTTCGAGCCAGTGGAAACGGTTGGAAATCAAATGGAGAAGTCATACAATTGGCCAAATTCGATGGGGCTAATTAATAATAAATCATATTTGCAGGACTTGAAGAAATATTACTTTACTTATTAAAGATAATAGTAATGTTGGCAAAGCTGCGACTTACATGGGGGATTACTTACTTACTTACTTATGTACTTTTAAAGGAAAATATAGTATATTTGCAACGATTTTTAAAACAACTATTTGTTAACTATTAATATTAACTATTTTATTTATTATTATTATTATATATTTGCTCAATTAATTTATTTATGAATAATAGTACCTGATAAAAAGCATTTAAATGCTTTTTTAAGATTTTATATCTGAGTTACATCTTATATTTAACACTAATAAACGTACTTTATGCATTTTTCCATTGACCTTTACACTACATACTCAGATTAGCTAAGATTCCTACGTTTTAAGATAGAGTTCTATAAATAAGAACAGATTAATAAGTTATATAATAATTTAGCCAACTTCCTACCATTTTTCTATGTACGTATAGATATTCAAAACGATTAAGAATTCACCATTACCGAACCAAAGATTTCCTTTTGATTGCCAGTAGGTCATGGCTGAAAACAATGGGGCGTTAACCGACACCAATCAATGGCTGCCAGGTGCTGATCCTGATATAGTCACCCTGTTCAACTCAAACAACTCCATTCGGCCGGCCATTTGGAGCCCATAAAAGTTCGCTGACAGCTTTTTAAATATTTATTTAAATAAAATGCATTATTTAAAGCGATTTTTCATTGACCACAAAAACCGAAAAACGTTTGCTGTACCGTCGAGAGCTATTGCAATAGCAATAGCGGGTGTTTTTCCATATGGGGGGTGTTTCAAAGAGGGGTTTCCCGGGGTTTTGGATGGTCAGAATGATGGCATGATGGCCAGGATGGATGGCCAGGAAGGATCTGGGGGGGAAAAAACCCCCATTGCCCAGCGTTTTTCTGTGCGAACATTGCGTTGGGCCATGGGCTACGCATTTCGTGCTTAAATAAATAAATTTAACAATTATGCGTGGTTGCGGTTGTTTTGGCTTTGATGGAGCCCAGGCATAATCCTATTACCGGGCGATTCGCCAGTTGCCACGTTTCCATTTGACAGTGCCCCGATGACGACTCCCCATTGCCATTTCCAGTGCCACTCCCCATGGATGTAACTCCCCGATGCGGTGACTGCTATATGGTCAACGGTCGATGGTCCGATGGCGGTTTACTTTTCTGCATAAATATGGCAAAGCCAAAGCAGCTGGCCGGGCTTCGCCTCGGGTTGGCTTAAACGGGCCCTCGATTATTTGATGTCCAATTTAGTTAACATTTGTTAAAGGTAACTGCGATTTGGCCAAAAATGTACGAGGCTTGTTTGCATTTTCATAATTGTTTGGGTATGTTGGGTGTTTTTAGATTTAGTTGCTGTTAGCCGGCCATAATATGTTTATAAAATATAAAAGCTTTTAATTATCAGCTCGTATTCATTTGATTGTTGTTTATTATCTGCAGCAATTCTCATTAAATGATTTGTTTGAATATAACGCATTCGTTTTTATTAACTTTGTTAATTATGGGTTTCAATTAGGCGCTCGAAATCGATATATCTAATGAAGGAAACTAGTTTTTTTTCTTAATTTGAAAACAGAATGTGTCTTATGGCAATAAAGTTTTTACTGCAAGAACTTGATTTAATGACAGATGACAGGTATAAACAATTGAAAATTTGCAATGGAAGAAAAATAATAACATGTCACTACATTTTAGCCTGAAAGGCAGCATTTTGTTCAATGGTGAAACTCATTATTGAATTATTTGGTTGGCTTAACACGCGTGAATAGATTATTCCGACTATTCAGTACCTGACAAAAGGGTTTGCTCAATTAAAATTATTTGGGCACGTTTTTATAAAATAATACCTGTGCTTCTTCTGAAGAATTCGCGTTTCTATTTTGTTGTATAAGTCACACCTGCACGAAATATATTTTATAAAAAATGTATATTAAATTTGAATATTTGTATATATACTAAGAAAAAAAATTTTGCGTTTTTGCAATTGTAGTTTCGTCAAATCGAAGCGTACAGCAAAAAGAGCAACTGTTTTGGGCAGCTTGCTACCTATGCTATCACATTAAGTAAAATTAACTTTTTAACCAATTTTTGCAATTTTCATATGGAGGACATCACCTATTTTTTGCGAAAAATGTTAAAAGTTAAACATGCCAATAAATTGGAAATCAAACAACGAGCCTAACAAAGTATGACATTTCCCAATCTGAGTTTTTTTTTGCATTATGCCAGCCAAAACACTGACGTTTTAATAATTTTTGCCAGGGTTTTTATGTATTATTTAATGCTTGTGCTGAAGAACTCGGATTTTTATTTTTTTGCTTGCTTGATACCTACGCTAAATATTTATGATTTAATAATTTAATTAGCTTACATAGTTAATACTATTTTTTGGCCAAAGTTATTGACTTTGCTTTGAGGGCCAATGCAATTTTCGGTCCCCTGTCTGTCACCATTCCAGTGAGACTCTTCCGCCTACTGGCTCCTCAAAGAGCTGCAATTGCCCTAAGTTACAAGTATTCTCCTGGCCAATGGGCCGTGATGGCTGATGAAAGGACCCGTAAGCAGTTCTAAAGAGATATGCGGTTCTCGGTCCTCGGTTCTGTACCGACCCATCCGCCTCCGCAATTTCCATCGCCGGGGCTCCTTGTCAAATGCACTTGAAATGCGCGACCACTTACCGACCGCCGTCACTCGGAAAAGGATTTCCCCGGCGCATCGTCCTGCCTCCCAAAATGCTCCTGTTTCGGGGTTCCCTGCCACTTGACTCGAAATTTATGCGTTTAATAATGCATTGTACAGTCGGACATCGGACGTTCAAGTTCCTGGAAGCGGTTCTCGCGTTGACATTGCTTACCTCAAAGGCCACACCACCATCATCATCATCATCATCATCATCATCATCATCATCAACATAATCGTCTTTGGGGGCCCTGGCCGTTATTATGTGCCAACATGGTCGTCAATATGATGTCGTTCGTTGGCCAACACAAGGACAAAGACGCAGGCCAAGTTAAATTAAAGGCGACGATATCAGCATATGTTACGAGTGTGTGTCCCGACATGTTCCTGCCGTGCATTGTTCGATTAATGACTTAACGACGTGAGTTGAATAACTTTGATTTAGTGTCATCTCATTTTGCGTGCCGCACAGAATACACCGAACTCTGGAGTTCTGGCACACTGGAGATCCTTCCCTCCAGACTCCCAACTAATTATATTTATTTACTGGGCGTGCCCAGAGTCGTATAAGGAGTGTTGGACAAGGGAGACATCTCCAAGGCAGTGGGTCCCCGCCTTGAGCCTTTAATTATTATCAGAATCCCCGTAGCAATCATACGGTGGCGCATGATGAACATATTTGATATGAAATTGCCAACCGGGAACCATATAAAAAAGGGATTAGGAAAGAAAGATCTTGAGAGCGGGGTAAGACATTTCAAGTGGAAAGAGTTTACCGTTTTAATTTAATAAAAAGCACATGGGTTAGGGAATATAATCTGAAGATTAGATTGGTTTATTTAGTAATTGGATGTCACTGTGCGTTCTTCTCCTTATTTATTGTATTATTTAAAGTTATTTTTGATAAAGAACATTTTGCAATGTACGTATATTAAACAAATACTCGATAACATTAAATAATGGTAGTACATGAGTTTTACGAAAGCATACGAAATCCGGGCAGATGATTATGTTTGCAACGGTTTCTTTTTGCTGCAGCCGAACGTATACGGATATGAATTAGGAGCAAAAGGTCCTGTTCCGGTTCTGATCACGTTTAATTATGCCTAATGAATGGCCAGTTGACAGGGCACGTCTCCCCTTTCCTAAATTTCTCTTTTCGAGGGCAGCCTGGCGGTGGAATTTCCCACACGATTTTCTATTAGTACATAACGCCCAGCACCCCAGTTCCTCTCCACCCGAAATCTATTCTAGACTATGGTTTTTGGCTCGTTATTTGTAATTTGCTGGAAGTTTTCGTTTCAGTTTTTATACTCGATACCTCGATAGCCCAGGTTTGGAAGGGTATATTGCATTCGTGCAAATATTATGTAAGCTTTAATATAAACAAAAATTATAGAAATACTATCTACATATTTTCCCTTGATTTTTTTAAATAAAAATATGATAATATTTGTTCTAAAACATATTTATGACTTATATTTTTGAACTTACACAGAGAGAAATATTAAATTACATTGTTCTTGAATTGAGAACATTCGTTCTTAAAAACCGTGTAAGTACATTTTGGTTTCAATGTTTTTAATACTGGAACTAAATGGTGAGAAGAGAAAGGTTAAGTTAAGTTAAGTTTGTTGAGATATACAATTTAACTCGATTTAATTAAAATGAAAACATTTTCAACTTCAAAAATGTCGTCATATTTTTAAGAACATTTTCAACTCAGATGAAAACGTCAGAATTTCTCTGTTCATATATTATTTTATGGCTTTTAAAGGATAATGGCTAATCCATTTTATTGTGGTAGGGAGAGGTCTGTAGGTTGAGTCGGTCATTAAGTTGGAACAGTCAACTTTCTTCTAATTTGTTCATTTTTAAGTTGGGACACCCTATGCAGTATCACTTTTCCCCAGAGAAAACCACATATTTTTTTTTAGGTACTGGACACTGGGTAATGGGTATTTCGTAGTCGGGGCACATGATCTTTGTGTTCTATTCTGTTATTGTTAATGTTGTAGTGGGCTCCGGGTTTGCCAGTCGCCACACATGCTGTCCACACTCCCTGCCCTTCCTTGAACCCTCTAAACCCCTCTGAACCCCACTGAACCCCACTGCCCTCTGCTATCCCCCCACTCTCCCCTTTGCCACCTCGACTAGAGGACCGTCGTTGTTTTTATCGACATTGAAATGTGGCCCCAAAACAGTTTCAGCTCATAAAAATACAATTTGCTGCTGCTTATTTTTTACGATGCACCAGAGGGCGATGCTTGGTTGCTCCCGGGGTCTTGGCTCTGTCTCATATCCTGTCCGATTAGCTCGGACTCCAGCCCCAGCTCCATCTCCATCTCCAGCTCCAGTTCCTCCTGGCAGCCAGCACCAACGCCTTGCCCAATCGTTGGCCAAAAACTATTTTCGAGCACGAAATGGTGCGGACACATGCTCCAAGTGCGTCCAATGTCCACTTTTTCCTGTTCCCATACGCTTCCTGGAGAACAGGGTCCTTCGCAGATGCAATCGGTGTTGTCAAAGAGTTTTTGAAAATAGTTACTATCCATTTAAGGTTAGAGCTCACTAAGCTTTAAAGAACATCTTAACAATGAGCTAATTTAACTTAAACAAAATACTAATTTTAATATAACACTAATTGGATTCTAAAGCAATATTCATACAAGTATTTTGATGAGTTACTCTTAAATACAAAGAAAAATTACTATAAAATAGGTATATTATAAACAACACTAAAAACCAAAAGAAAATCCATTAACTTCATTGTGAATATAAATATTTTTGCATTCATTTTCATCCATTGCGGTTTTTATTCATTTGAAAATTAAATATAGCAGATAAAATTAATGTAAGGATAAAAATCTTTAATACGAAATTACATTTTATTATATTACTTACAGAGCCCGAGAACAAAATGCAGCTGTCAAGCACGAATTTTCAAGACCGAAAATATTAGGTTTTGGAACCTTTCGGTCTACAATCAAGTAAGAATAATTCTTAAATCTAGTCAAGTTGGTACTAAAAACAAGAACGATTTAATAATAAAGTAAAAAAGTTGCAAGCGTGATTTAAAGACGAATAATTCTTAAATCAATATACATATATGTATTGGAAACTGAAATAAACGAGATGTTTCCAAATAATATTAATATTTTAAGTTTAAATTGTTCTTGAATCAAGACTGTTTGCACTTGATTATAGCACGGTGTTTTCCCTGAGTGTACATAAACATTTCATTTTGAAAAATAAATCGAGTTCGAATTGAAGGTATTGTGGGTTTTAGCCCTTAGGATAGTGTATAAATAGTTCGCCTGACCAAGGCCAATACACCAATGCCTTTTCCTTTGTTTTGTCTATTTGGTGCTCTTTTTTTTGGTTCGGTTTCCGTTGCGTTTGTGGTGGTTCGGAGGGGGCGTGGCCACATGCAGCTGGGCTCCGGCATTTAAAACGTTTAAGGGATTTGTTTATGTGCCGAACCGAGTTGGACCAAACGGGACTAGTTCAGGTGGCTGGATATATTTCGGTTCCGTTTCTCCATTTGGAATTGGCAAAAGTTTGCCCAAAACATAAAAACAATGAGCGGCCAGAGCGAGAACGGCCTGAATGAATGAGCCTATCTATTCATATTCCTGCTTAATAATCCTATGAGCCATTCGGATCCTTCATCCTCCTGCCCATATCCCTGACTTCCATTTGCCCCGACTCCTTGTTTTGACATTTCCGGGAGGTCAAGGGATATTAAATAAATTAGCCTCAAATCGGAAAAAGAGTTGGGTACGACTGGTCATTCGGTGGAGTTGCAAAAGGACTATGCTGAATTATAGGGGAAGTTTTTATATTTAAGGAACATTTTTTTAAAGAATACATAATATTGATATATGGAAATGTGCAAAAAAATTAATTTTCCAATACAATATGCGGTAAAAAAATATATTTTGAATTATTAAGAACAGGGAATTCTTCTTAAGTCTTATGTTTTCCAAATGTATTTTGGTTTGTTTTTATTAACTCATTTTGAAATATATTTAAATATTTATTTATTTTTATATATAGAAAACTATTTGTCAAAGAAACATCGATCAAAGGGGGATTTCACAAATCCATGTTAAAATTTCTGAGCCGAAATAATACTTTTTGCTGTTTTTTTTTTTAAATATTAAATATAATGATACAATTATTTTTAGAACCCTTTTTATTTCTGCCACCGATTGGACTCCATTTTTAAGCTTATTGCGAATAAGTGGCCCCTTTTCAATATCAATATATGCATATTATCCTTTGCATTCGATGGGACCCACACCATGTGTGTGTGTGTGTGGTGTGTGCACACAGGCCACATCAAAGCTATATTTGTGCATGGAAAGTATATGCATTTGGAAGGGCGGTAGATGGGCGTGGCAATAGTGGGCGGGGAAGTGCGTGCGGTTGGCGATAGATGGCGTGGTGGTCGGTTGTCGGTGGGCGGAAGAACGCTGCAAAGTCGGTGCAGAGCCATTGCACTTATTGTATAATTATGCAGTTTAATGAATACTAAAAAGATGCCAGTCTGGGGTGTTTTTCGCAATAAATACAAAGCTGTGAAGGGGGGAGGAGGGGGGGGGGGGGGGCTAGAATAAGCCGCAGCACGGAAAAAGCAAACAAAAAAGCAGCAAAATGAAAATAAACGTATGTACAAAATTAAGAAAACGAAATGAAGAACATGCAACAGCAGTGTATCTGTGTGAGAGGGTGTCCTTGTGTGAGTGTGTTTGTGCCATGTTGATTATTATAGTTATTATTGCGCCCGGCTAGGGACTTCTGGGTCTTCAACTTCAGCGAACGAGCGCTGCAGTGCAACACACAAATGTGTTGCAGCATTTCAGGCGCCGTGGGCCACAAAACCGGTCAACTAGACTCTGCCACTTCACCAGTAGACTCCTCCTTCTTTGCCCCCTTCTTTACCCCTTCTTTCACCCCTTCTTTCACCCCTTCTTTTACCCCTTCTTTCACCCCTTCTTTTACCCCTTCTCATCCCCTTCCCCATAGAGATAACGATGCGGTATTTAACATAAAACGTTTTGCTTATTGCCCTGCCTCGCCATCGCACTCGACCCATGCCCATCTCGAGCTCACATCTGGAGCTATTTTCCTGTTTTAAGGGAAAAATTGATACTCTCGGTTCGGATTGGGTTCCTGCCACTTGGCTTAAGTGAATTCCACAAGCTATTGTATCTCTTTTCGCCAATGCTTTATATGTGGGTGTATTAGCATAAAAAGAAAGATAATTGAAAATTGAAAAGAACTTGTACTTAGGAATATGACAGACTTTTTCAAGCTGATTGCCTCAAGTTTAATTTTATGAATGGGTTAATACATTTTCAAAAAAAGTTACACATTCGCGACCCCATAAATTATAATTAAAACGGAAAATTAACATTTAATCATGAAAAATATATATTATGATTTTATTTTCCCTAAATATAAATACCATTATGTTTTGTTTACCTTTGAAATTTCTTAGAAAAGAAATTGCGCTAATGTTTCGATTTTTATTTTCTTTTTAATTTTTGTAAAGCATTAATTCATTTTGATCGAACATTTTTTAAGCCCCTTATTTATTTTATTTATAAGCAATCACGCTCTTTTGGTCTAATATTTATTTTATAAGAAATACAAGACACCACAAAATGGGCGTTAATTCACTGGGCGTTATTGCATGCAGCCGTTATTTTTTCGCCAAAAATGTTAATGCCTTTTTGGGAAGCATAGTCAAAATTTCTGGAAAGTGAAATCTGAAACAGGCCTGTAAATAACTTTTCTTTTTATCCGATCTTACAACTTTTTCTACGTAATTAGTATTCCTTGAATATCCGCGGAGCATCCGCAGTGGAAGTTGTTGGGCAGATAGCGCGCGATATCCGCAGCCATTCGCAGCAGACTTAAGCTTGAACTTTACACTTTCCACTCTCTATTTTCTGGCCATCCTGCCACTGCGTTTTTTAATTTGGTTCCTCCTTGAGCTGCGTATGTGTGTGTGTGTGGGGGGGGGGGGGGGGGGGGGGGGGGGGGTACGGCTGTAAGTGTGTGTGTCATTTTATGCATGAATTTTTTAATAGCTTAAATATGCGCCAATAAAACTTTAGCACGCTCATCTTATCGCCAGTGCCTAGGAAGTTCTGAAGACCCAGAGAACCCCAACCCCATCCCGCCAGATGACCTCCTCCCCCGCCCAGCTTCCACCCTTTGTGACCGCCTCACGTAGCTAATAAAACCCGATGGTGGGGGTGGGGGTGGGTTGGTTTTTGGGTGGAAGAATCGTTCCCAGCTGCCGACATGGCGCCATGCACGTGCTCATCCACCTGCATCAGGTGATTCCCCTCTCCACAAACCCCTTCCAAAACCCCTTCCAAAACCCCTTCCGAAACCCCTTCCAAAACCCCTTCTTTTCCACCCGCCACTTGGTGGCATCTTGACTTTTAACTAGCTAACTTGATAAAACTACAAAACTATACAATAAATATGCAAAAAAGCTGGAAAAAAAATACAGCGTGTGAAAAGAAGCGCAAGGTGGAATAAAGCCGGTAACCAGGACTAAAGTGGCAGAGTACAGAGTAAAGAACACAAGGAAAGGAGCTCGGAAGGAGGACCGAATCCTGCAAAGCATTTCGAGTGTCCCATAAGTGAGGCGGAAGGCTTTGAATTTATTTTGTTACACTTGAAAAAGCAACGAGTCATGAGCTCGGCATTTGGAGTTCCACTTCACTTAACCATTCCAAGTATTATCTACGTACACTGGCAACAAAAGTTATCCCATCAGTATTAGACGACTTTGAAAAGCATCGATAGCTTTCCCTATCGATAGTGGCCATAGATAGTGACTATCGATATTATCGATTGTATTCCATATTGTTCAGCATCAGAGATAATAAATGACAACTGCGAAATACTAAAATACCATCATTGATACTTTTCAAGAAAACACTTCAAATACTTTTGTTGTTTTAAAGAAATACCTTAATTACATGTATGGCTGAGCGATACTTAAAGCTTTACTTCAAAATCATCGATAGTGCTTACTTTTTTTTAACCAAACTTAAGGTAAACAATTTTACAGTCAGGTCGTAATTTGGTTTACTTATTCAAGGAATAAAAATATATAGCTTTATTCTAATTAAGCTTTAAATGATATCTTGGCCAGCCAGCTCTTTATTATAAATAAAAATATGAAATAGTAAATCAGATTTCAAATGCGCACGTTAGATGCAGTTATATTCACATTTTCAAAAACAGATTTCAAACATAGTAAAACAGAAAATACATTTGCATTTTCTGTTCTTGGTACACATAATAACAGGGTTTTATGTTCCCTTCCAATTATTTAATGTATCCAGAAAAATAACAACATTTCAAAATGTTGCTGTACTTCATATACATTCAATGAAATTCATTAAATTGGAAAATTGTCCGCAGCACACCTGGCCTTCTGATTTTATTCCATTTTACCCTCTCAATTCGGGGTTTCCATTTAATGTGGCCCCCCTTTTATACTTTTCACCTCCGCCCGGGATGCCAAAATTCCGGAGATGTGCGTGCGTGTGAATGGGTATGGAAATGGAATTGGGAATTGGCATTGACATTGGCATAGTTTTTATTCTTTCACACTTCCATTTGCCAATGTTCTCGACTTATTTCCAGCATTATAGGCTTGTTATTTCATTAGCATAATCGAATCGCCGGAGGCAAGGAACCTGGGGAGCTCGTTAAAAGGCGAATAGGGATGGTATGGGGATGATCGTAGGTATATTTTAATTCTTTTCCATGGCACTTGAGCACTGTGTCCCTCCACTATTCAATCAATTCCCATCGCTCTTACCGTTGTTTCTCTCAACGCCTTTGTGTCATTTACTCCTACTTTCACCCCTTTCTCCCCAGCTTTCACCGCGCCCCCTTCACAACTGTCGTTCCGGTGGCAAATCTCTGCTGAACGCCATCATCTTCGAGGCAATGTCGGTGACATAACAAGGACAACCCCAAGCCCAATTCCGAACCCGATCCCAATCCCAATCCCAAACCTAAAAGTTGAAGTTCCAGCTGAATCACAAGCTGTTTGCGCTTTTCTCGCCAAGACGCAACATAGATGTGCACTTGAAAAAATAAAATTTAAGAATAAAAAATGAAATAAAAGCTACTATCTAGGGAAATATTTATTTAAAAATGTGTTTACTTATAATTTTAATAATATTTTAAATTAATTAAATTAAAACTTTATAAGAAAATATATAATCCTACATAAGATTTTCATTATTATTTGTTTGTAGAGTTGCTTCACAGAAAAAAATTTTGTAATCTAAAGTTTTTCTTAAGAAAATGGCTTGTAAGTGTTTAGATATTTCATTAAGCTTGACAATTTAAAAATTAAAAGTTATGGCTAAAACACAACTATCGTACTGTTATAAAGTCTAACAAGCACCTTAAATCACTCTTATTTTTTATATTTCTGTCATAAAAATTATTAATGTTGGATTCCTTAAAAATACCAAAAAATAAAAATATTTATCTTTCGAAATTGGTTAAATAATAAAGGTTATTTTATTTAGAAACTTTATTAAAATTGAAGTCATTGACTTACAGCTATTTTAGACATAAACAAACAAATGTTGAAAGATAAAAGTTTTTTATGCTTTATAAAATGCTTTATACAAAACAAATTTTTACTTTTATTTTAAAGTGATAGGAATAGATACATTATTTAAAACAATATTTTGTAGGCTATTTTGTAAATTAAGATATCTTATAAGTATTTATATATATGAAAATATTTCGCTCAGTGTTCGGGGTGTGACGCCATAGTGAGAAGTAAAAAAGTAGCGCGTTTTGCATAAAGTGCGCTTATCCCCGCAGGATATGACTGGCAATGACGCGAGGCAGTCTCATGCCCATGCCCATATAGCATGCCCACATACCCGTATACCCGTATACCCATCGCCTCCGGGAGGATCTCAGATCCCTGCTTTCGGTTGATATCCCGATGTCCTGGTGGTGACGCTTCTGGTTATGCTCTGTCTAATTTCGCTCAAAGACGGCGAAGGAGCACTGTGACAACTGCGTACTTCTTGGGGGCCGCTCATCGCCTTGGCTTTTCAATTGCACGTGCCGAAATGCAGGTGGATGGCTGTCAGGTGGCATTTCCGTTTGCCACGCCCCCCTGCGGTCCACGTCACAAGGATGCAGCTACGTTTCCCAGCCATTTGTGTGTGTGTGTGTGTCTATATCTGTGTCTGTCTGTATGGATGTCCTTTTTCCTGCCGCTTTGTGTGTGTGTGTGTGTGTTAGTCTGTATGTGGGCTTCTGGTTGTGTCTCTGCGCCTGTCGCTCGCTTTTGAGCTGCAAGCTTTGATTTATGTTAACGCCACCTGAAAACCCCCGCTCGCCAAATCCCCCTCCCTTTAAAACCATTGTGCCACTGTGATCCGCCCCCCCGCCGAAATTGAAATTGCCTGCATCTGGTGAGAACAAGGCATAATGGTCAAGTGAAATACGGCCAACAAACTCGGGGAAACACATTCGCGATTTGCGAGCATTCACTGGCCTAGTTTATGGAAAAGGGGTTTGAATAGGATTTTTCGGACACCTTTCTAGGTGAACTATCCCTTCAACCAATCAGTTTTCTAAATAAATGCACATGACAATGGCTTAAATTTCAACTAATCGACTGGTTTAATTACAAAAGTGATAGCAATCCATAGGATATTTAGTATACCCATTTTTACGAGGCTTCCATGACGGTATTTAAAAATTCCAAAAATGTAGGCATGTGTTATATGGCCATAATCACTTAAATATATCTAGTTAATTATATCATCTTGCTTTTATTTATTCCCCATCTTCTTTATAATAGAACCTTGCCCCTTTTGGCAATGTCTCTGCCATTTGAAGATATCTACGTACTCTTAAGTGGATGGGCATTTCCATTGAGCTCTCGTTTAGGTATTCGCAGGTGTCTCAGCGTCCTCCAATTGATGGGTCTTTATCCGCTAATGCCTGGTACTTGAGTGTGCGTGGGTGCAAGGCCACTGCCTTTGTGTCCTGTGCCTTGAGTCCTGCGAGGACCTGTCAGATGGATTAAAATGGCTCAGTTCAGCCAAAGCAGTCAGAAACGGTTGGTAGTGCTTAAATTAGCACACAAAATAAAATGAATTTAACTTTATATAGCATATCTCCTGTGAAATATTCCCACGTATTAGAAAAATACATGTTTTTATATACGATAATATTTAAAAATCTTAAATAAATAATATAAAATATTTCTAAAATTTGTTTATAATTCTTTCTATCCTTTTGGTAAAATTTTACTAGTCGAGTTTAACCAGTTGCTGAAATGCCGCGAAATATTCTATTAATTTAGAAACATGAATATTATTATATCAGTAAATATTTTTATATCTGTTATAATTAATATTGTATTTTTAAAATTATCATTTTTGTTATCAATTTTGCCATTTAACCAGTTTTCCCTATCCCAGTTAAAATAAAATTTAATACAAGATAGTTTAGGGTGAAGGAATTTAATTTAAAAGTCACAACTAAAGACTGCACATACCAGAATCGCCAGGACACACTTTCTGCAGTTAAATTTAAAATTAAGCCTTTCCGCAGATGGGAAACTGAAGTGGCGTCTTCTGCATGGCATGTGTCCTCAATTTTCCCCCGGGCCGTAGTATAGGCCACAAATGGATACACAGATGCATCTGCAAGATGCACAATGCGAGGCAATCACAATGTAAACAATTGCCCAACGGCGAGTCCAGTATTTATTTTTTGGTGAATTAATCAAATTTCAGTTCCGTTCAGCATCCTTTCGTTCCTTGTCCTTCGTCCTGGGTTCTCATTTTTATACCCGTTACTCGTAGAGTAAAAGGGTATACTAGATTCGTCGGAAAGTATGTAACAGGCAGAAGGAAGCGTTTCCGACCCCATAAAGTATATATATTCTTGATCAGGATCACTAGCCGAGTCGATCTAGCCATGTCCGTCTGTCCGTCTGTCCGTCTGTCCGTCTGTCCGTCTGTCCGTCTGTCCGTATGAACGCTGAGATCTTGGAAACTATAAGAGCTACAATACTGGGATTAGGCATGCAGATTCCTGAGATTCCTGCGCAGCGCAAGTTTGTTTCAAAAGAGTGCCACGCCCACTTTAACGCATACAAACCGCCCAAAACTGTGGCTCCTACAGTTTTGATGCTAGAACAAAAATTTTAACTGAAATGTATTGTTCTCATCAATACCTACCGACTGACCTAAAAAAAAGTTTGCCACGCCCACTTGGACGCCCACAAACCGCCCACAAACTTCAAAAAATCGTAAGTATGAACGCGGATATCTCGGAAAATATCAAAGATAGAGATTTCAGATTTAGATTCCGTAGGCTTGAGCGCAGCGCAAGTTTATTACGCGAATATGCCACGCCCACTCCAACGCCCACAAACCGCCCAAGTCTGTGGCGCCCACAATTTTCATGGTAGATAAAAAATTTAAACTGAAATGTATTTGCCTCGTCAATACCTATCGATTCATTTAAAAAAAAGTTTGACACGTCCACTCTAACGCCCACAAACCGCCCAAGCCTGTGACGCCCACAATTTTCGTGCTAGATAAAAAATTTTTAATTAAATGTATTGGTCTCGTCAATACCTATCGATTGATTTAAAAAAAACTTTGCCACGCCCACTCTAATGCCCACAACGCTTAAATCTGTCTACCGCCGGTAGGTGGCGCATTTGCTGCTTGCATATCTCCATTTTCCTTTGGTCCCTTTAGCTGAGTAACGGGTATCTGATAGTCGAGGTACTCGACTATAGCGTTCTTCCTTGTTTTTTTATATATTGTTATTTCTGCCGCCGTTGTTATCGGTGTGCGGAAGCGCTTGCAACTTTCAAATTGAATCAAATCAATTTCGCTTCATTGAATGTTTACCATTTTCAGTTACTTTCGTGCTTTTTTCCCGTTGCCGCCTTTTACGTGAATTTTCCGGACACCGACTCGAAGGACAAGGACAAGGGCAAGGACGTGCAGGCGTCACGGTTGAACATCGGTTAACAGGAAGTTCTGCAGAATACCCCACGCCCCAAATTTTTCGGTGGCATGGTGACCCAGTGGTCCATGAAGGTGTTTTTCAACCTGACTGACCCGTGCTCTCTCTTTCTCTTCCCAAGCTAATTATAAAGAATCCAGATCTGCGATCTAAAGTTGCAGTCCGAGTCCCATATGGCGACAAAAGTTTCCACCACCTCTTTTGTCCTTTCTTTGGCGAAAGCAACTCGGTGTGATATTAAATTGTGAATTAAGAGCCATGTCCTCTTGGCCACCCACTGGGTAGGACCACCCCCTGGGAGTACAAGGTTAAAGCAGCTGACAGCGATTACAGCGACAGGCGACAAGGACGCAGGATGCAGGACCTGGTATTTGGGATTTTGGGAATACTGCTGTTAATTCGCTGGTATCGCTACGATTTGGGACTGGTCTAACAATTCTTGAATGCAAGTTGTGGGTCACATCGCAACTAGTTAGTAAATGTCCACTAGTCGGGCTAAAAGGGATATACAAATTGTTGAATGGTTTAATTATACAAAATATTATTACCTCTAAAACGTTGTGGTATTACTAAAAAAATCGAATGATCCAGCATTTTCCAATTTGCCGAACTGTGTGTAGAAATATTAGCGAACACCTAGGGTGTATATTATATATGCATTAAAAATTGTATTACCTATATTTTAAGGATACAATTTTGCCTTAACGAAGATTGCCAAGCTGTGATGGGAAATATTTGCAAGCGTGTAGGATGTATATCTATAAAAACATTTTATTATATATTAAGCTGATTAATTTTTTTAAGCAAAGAAGAAAATTTGGCGACAATGAAAATTTTAAATGTAAATATACATAAAGTAACAATAAAATTGTATTACAATTTAAAAAATTTATAATCCGTTTATAAAATTTATTAATAGGTTCGATTTCCATCTCAACATAGCTAAGCTAAAGTAAGATTGCCAAGCATTGATGGTAAATATTTGCAAACGTGTAGGATGTATATCTATTGTATATCTATAAAAACATTTTATTATATAATAAGCTGATTAATTCTTTTAAGCAAATAAAAAAACTTGGCAACAATGAAAATATTAAATGTAAATATAAATATTGTAACAATAAAATTGTATTACAATTTAAAATATTTATAATCCGTTTAAAAAATTTAATAATCGGTTCGATTTCCATCTCAACATAGCTAAGCTAAGATAACATAATTGAACGTGCAGTTTCCTAGAATTCTCACCTTTAAGCATTAAATTGAATCTGTTTTTTGTTAAGCCATTTCCTTGAGCTGAAACAGGTGACCAATCCGCGTTAATCGGTGAACAAAGTCTGTAATGGCCGTGGCCAGGACATCGATGATTTTGGGTATTCCATGGGGGAACAGCTGTCGGCTGCGGGAAACGGGGTATCCGTTGGTCCAGAATTAGTTGGCACTGCCACTGCAAGGTAGTTATGGCTTACACACACCCCCACACACACACACACTTTGTCGCCGTGCGGAAACTCTTTGGCCATTTTCAGTAAATTGAAAAAGTATTAAATCAATAAATAAAAGTTGAACCAACCATCGATGGGAACGTGTAACTTTTTGGCCATGTGCGTGGCTCCCCAGTCTGCTCCATATTGCAGCGCTTACGTTGCACATTTGCACAGTCCCAGTTCCATTCCCATACCCATTCCCCGAACCCAAACCCACTCCCAGAATCCCCAGCCACGCCCCCCTCCGCCCACACACGGTATAACCATTTGGGGTTACACACGCCGCGTGTTAATTACTCAGAACATTTTAAACGGCACAAGGATCAGATGGCCCGGGGGCAGCAAACGGAAGATGGAGCCAGAAAAGAGCCAGGAAAATGGGGGAAATCCCAGACTCCCTCTTTCCCCTTTTTCCCTCACCCCCCACCAACCATCCATGGCGACCCGCGAAATTTTTTGTATTGATTTAAAACGCGAGACAGGATAGCCACAGCAGCCAGGAGCATAGTTGCAGGTGGCTGACAGGTGGCAATCAATGCAACCGAACGGGGCACGTAAGCAGCGATGCCACCGACACCTGGATCACTCGGGTCTGGAGGCATACCCATCAATGTGGTACTCCTTTTAAGCCACAAATTATATAGCCCTAGGTAGTAAACCATGCACTACAAATGAGCTAGGCCCAGCCACAGATAGCATAAGTTATTAATAAATAACCCCTTAAAATACCCGAATTGCACAGAAGTAAACCAAAGTTGTACAATGTGATATAATAATATGCAAGATTATTCATATTCACCTAGATTACATTGAAAGAAAGTCGAGATCTAGACCTTAACTTCGATTTTAATGTTCTTTAAAAATGTTTTTATATAGGCGGTACAATATGTAGCAATACAAGACTATAATATTAGTTCATAAGAAAAATTCCAGAATCTCCCAGACGAAATTAACAACTTTAAAATGTGATTTGATTAATATTAGACAACTTAAATTCATGCAGACAACATTGATGGTCCCAAGAATTTCAAGAAAGTCGATACCTCCTGTATGATACCATGTTTTTTAATCCCTTTTTTATAGACCCAATAATATTTAGCGGAGAAGTAAGTCTGGCCTCAAAAATATATTAAAACTTCAAATAATACCGCATACTTTTACATAATTATAATGCATTAACTGTGTATATACGGTATATAAACATTTCTATATATGCGATCAACCATATACAGTTCCTTGAAATTATAATTATATTTATGTATAGGTAGTAAAATATGAAGCAAGGCCCTTAGAATTTTTCCATCCTTATATGTATGTACTCCAATTTAGTAATTAAAAAATAATAATCTTTTGAGTTCCTCCAGATAGGGTTCCCGAGAACCAGAATGCCCTGCATTACCCAGCAAAAAAGCGCGATGACGAGAGTGAGTTTTAAAAATGCAACCAGTGCAGAAAGAGACGTGGGAAACAGGACGAAAAAGAGAGCAGCGCAAGAAAGCAATACTAGCAAATAAAAAACAATTGAATGGCAAATATAAAACGAATTGTGGGATACCATCGGTGGCGAGTTGGAATCCAGGAATCGGGAATCAGGAATGAGGGATTGGGAATCGGGAATAAGGAATCGGGAATCGTGGGAGTCATCTACATGGATTGCCGGCATTGTAAAAGGGCGACAAGGAATTTCATCAGATTTTCCCCTTTTATATCTGAGGATAGAGCAGCTAAAATGTCTTTGTCAGTGCGTTGTCAGGGATATTTGCCCCCCTGATAAGATGATTGTTCTTGAGGCATGGGAATCCCCATACCATACCTTTTCACTACCGGAGAGGTTTATTAAAAACGAATGCAAATTTCTAGCAGCCCTGGCAATTTAATTAGCAGCAAATTCAACAATTTACATGCACACACAAAGGGTGAGAAGAAATGGCTCGTTATTAGAAGGACAAAACCCCCGCACCCCCCTCCCTACACGGCAGGACTTCCACTTTCCACTTTCTTTCTGCCTTCAAAAAGGGATGACACGGCCAGTGGGTGGTCCTCAGTCGGTGGAGGACAATTTTTATTAGAATCGTAAATAGTCTTTACGAGTTGTACGTGCTCAAAATTTGCAATAAGCCAAAAATATTCGGCTAACAGCAACAACAAATTATCGGCTATGCCTACATCCTTTCCATCGTCCTTCGTCTTCACTTCTTCTTCTCCTTGAAGGACTCGTCCCCCCCCCCCTTCATTATGATAATCATAATAATTATTATGTAAGCAATGTTTATGGCCCTGCAGCTAAAAACAATCTGATGAATTGGAAACTTGTTGACCGGCCATTACACATTCCAATGGAAATGGGGCACTTGAAATTCTCAGCAAGTTTTGCATTACCGAATGCCTTCTTAAAGTAATTATTGTGTATTTCACTGTAATCCAGAAAGCTTATTCCTATGATATTTGTTTTGAAAATTGCCTAACTCGATATGGAGCAAAGTGGAAATGACAGAGAAAGTGTCAGAAGCATTTAGCTCAAATTTATGCACAATGAATAAAAATACAATAACATAAATGTGACTTGACTAGTAAAATCAATATTTCTAATTTCCACAACCTGGATACCCTAAAGTCTATTAAATAAAAATAATTAAATTAGCTGTCCACTAAAACCAACTGGAAATTATAATTAAATACAAATTTAAATTTGGTTTGATTAATTTACATGGTTTTTCCGTTTTTATCAAATGGCTTGTTCGAGTATGATTGCTTATTTCCGCCTCGTCGCCAACGCACTTATGATTCCCAATCAGTTCAAGCCGTCGAAATACACACATATGTAAATATATTTTTGTCGATGAATATACAGTGAATAACTTTTCCTTTTCCATTCATTCATGGACTCTTCATGCACTCAACAATGCTCGGGGGTGAGAAGCAGCAGCGGCATAGATAAAAGTGTAAATATTTATAGCATTAAATAACGAAAACAAACACCGTTTTTGACATTTTAATTGAATAAAATCGTTTTGTGGTCTTTTAAGGATCATTTCATGGCCAGCAGATGCTTTTGCCATGTGAGAGCTCCATTCAGGACAACCCCCCCCCATTCCTCTGTCGTTGAGTGTTTGTCTGGGGCATCCAAAATGCAAAATGCATTGCATGCAATTGCAGTTCAATTGGTGTTTGTTGTGTTTGTGCAGCAAGTGAAAACAGTGGCAGGGGGGGGGTTTGGGGGGCTCGGTAACCCCCCCCCCCTCCCAAACACACACGCACAGTAGCCAAAGCCTGCTTTGCACACACATACATATACCAACATATATAAGCCATGCACATCGATCATGTTCGTACACAAAGAGAAATAGGTCACTCTTAAACTAATTTCAAGCGACCTTGATTTGACTAATTGGTCCTAATCAAATTATACTTGAGAAGTCATGGCCGACAAACTTATCTTTACCTAAGAGGGCTGTTTAAAGTTGCCAATTTCATATTTGTGTTTATTGGTTGACCATGACACCAGATGCCCTTCTTGATACCAAATGAACTTTAATGGTATTCTTTATCAATCTATTTAGGAGATTTGTATATATTAATAATTATTTTAGAATTGAAATGGTGAGCATTTATTATTTTGTTAGAATATTTAATGTACGACAGAACCATTAGAAGATGAAAAAGTATCCTGTTATGATATAACATAATATAATACATTTTTGAAACTTCCTTTCTTCATCTATCAAAATTATACTTGAGAAGCCATGGCCGACAAACTTATGTTAACTTAAGAGGGCTGTTTAAGATGCCAATTTCATATTTGTGTTTATTGGTTGACCATGACTCTAGATGCCCTTCTTGATATCACCCAAAAAATTAACCTAAATGGTACCCTTTATCATTCTGTTTAGGAGATTTGGGTATTTTAATAATTATTTTGGCATTGAAATGGTGAGCACTTAATATTTTGTTAGAATATTTAATGTATGACAGAACCAATAGGAGATGAAAAATTATCCTGATATGATATAATATAATATAATACATTTTTATAAAATCCTTTCTTCATCTATCAACATATCGGTATTATATCAATTTTACAAACATAAAAAAAGATTTCTTTTTCTAAGTGTAAGATTTGAATACCTTTTACAAGGGCTTACAATTGAGAAATAAGTGGTAAGATAGAGGAAATTGATTGAAATACCGGTGAAATTTAAGTGAAAAGCAGCACATTTCTCCGGGTGTAGTAATACATAAGGTGAGTGCTGGTTTGGTTGTGTTTACCTATGTGCATTTACGGATGGCGATAACGATGATAGTGATGACGATGATGATGACGATGCTGCTGATGACGATGATGCATGACCGACCAAACTAAACAACCAGCTGGCCATAGAAATAACAGCCAGCTCAAGTGACACCCAACAATCCCACCCACCGATCCACAGGGGCTCTTTTTACCAAAAACACACCATCCCCCCACCTGGATACACACACATACACATATGTGTTTATCCTTTTTGTCGGCTGATTTGCATTTAATTTCAATGATTTTTTGAGGACTCGAAAGCAGCACACACATACATAGATACACGCCTCCAAAGTAGCTTTTTGTGTGCAGTCAGTCACACCACCCACGCCTTTTCCCGCCCACTCGGACTTTTCCCTGGCCAGACTGTTTTTGTTTGGCTCTGTTTTGTTTCGTGTTCATCGCTTAAGCTGCTTTAAATTTATTGGTTTGCACAGTTTAAGCGATATTCGTTTTGTATTTTACATTTGCAGACCGTTTCACCATCCCATCGCGAGTTTCGCAAAACCTAATACCGAATACCGAATACCGAATACCGAATACCGAATACCGCATACCATGCCATACAGCACAACTACTCTCATTCTTTTTCGTCCTCGGTAACCATTACCAATGGATACAACTTGCCAATTATGTTCGTTCTCTGGCCAATAGACTGGACCCCCCTTTAAGCCCCCCTTGATAAACCCCCCTTCCCCCCTCACCAGTGAGTATGCAACTGCTCATATTCGCGTGGCATATGCCAATGTCGAGTGTGGGCTTTTGTTGTTGTTGGGCACTATAGATGGTTCCTACATCCCATCCAAAAAAGTAAAAAAAAAAAAAGAATACTTTCGGGGCGCTTTAAGCCCCGCTCATTTCATGGCAGTTTCCCAGAAGGGGGGGACTAAGGGGGGTCCAACGTCAGCATTGTCGCCAGCGCTAAATGTGGCATTAAAATTTTCGACCAACAAAACTAGTAGAGTCCGCGGTGGAAAAAAGTAGAGCTGTCCACTAGAGATGGCCACTATCTATGATTTTTTCAACACGACATAATTGGAGGTCCAATAAAAAATATTTTGTATTAATAAACCATGCAAAGGACTTATAGCTTATTAGCTTATAAAGCAAAAACATGTGATAAAAAGAAGTCGGATTATATGAGTAATCCAATTTGAAACATACAATTTTCTATGTTACTTGTTTATTAAAGGCCTTATTACACTTGCTTGATTTTTTACTAACAGACTCGATTTATTTCAATGTAATGGGTAACTTTAGAAGAAGCGGCAAAGGGCCTAACAAATTTATTTAGCAAGTCTCATAACCCTTTACAATTTTTTTAAAGAGATAATAATTATTTTAAGCCCTTATATAATTATGATTCTAAAAACGTGTCAGGAGAATGCTAGAAAACTGACGCCTTAAAAGTTATTTCACTTATAAATCGACGTCTAGTGATAAGTTTGAAAATTTTTGATTTGAGGTTGAATGGAAAATGATTCATGCTCTTTATTTAATAGATAAAATAATGGTGTCTTAGGTATTAAGGATTGTTTTTAGATGTACATATACAATCTCAGTCGGTATATGCTTACAAAAAAGACATAATACTTTCCAATATAAAGTGCGATGAGACACGAAACCGCAGCTTATTTCCACCTCTAATGGCAACGCACAAATGTAGTGGGTGGTGCAGGGGGTGGTGGGTAGGGGGCGGAGAAGGCGGAAGGCCATACACAACTGCTAACTGTACAGTAAAAATATGGCACGCTAGCTTCACTGCGCTTTTCTCTGTCGGTATGTGTGTGTCGCATTGTTGTAGTTCATATACTTACACAGACATTCACGGATGTAAAGGGTAGACAGGGGTAACATTTTTATTTTTAAGTCTTGGGGAATATTTTCTACATCTCGATAGATGGTTTTGAACCTATGTCTAGGTCAAAAATAAAACATATTATTGTTTTTATACCAAAACTTATATGGTATTCAGTGCTATTAACCCGTATTTTAAAAATACTAGTTCTATCTATTAAATGTTTAATAATACTATCTTATACAGATTTCCCTAATGGCAAGCGAACATCTAGTCAGTTTCAAATACTGAGTCATTACTTGGCCTGTTCTGTTACATTTTTTAAGGATTTCTTAGGACCCATCAATCTTGTAGTCCCTTGAGCTAGGGTATTAACTGGCTGACCCATCGCTCTATGTCGTTTTACAACAGTTCTCGTTGATAGTTTGCCGCGGCTGCTTCCGCACTTAGCAGTACTTTGGACTAATTTTTAATGCCGCTCATATTTTGCGCACAGGAGCAGCCGAAAACCGAAGGACTAACTGTGCATCTGCCCCTGTGAGTGTGTGTGTGAGTGCGATACAGGTGCCGCTAAAAGTAATTGGCCAAAAGAGTGCCATCAAGCAGGGCGGCACGATAGTATTCATCACCCGGCGATAGTTTTTCCTCCTTCCTTTCCCCTTCAAAAATGGGGGAAAAAATGTTATAGCGCCGCTGCAATAAGTTACCTGGAACTTTGTTTAGCTGACATCAAGGAAACTTCAACAATTTAGATAATAAATCATATATTATAATCTTTAAATAAAAAAAAAATTTTTTTTTCTTAAATCTTTTGTTTTATGTTTTACCTTTCTATTCTGGACATTGCTAGCTTAATAAAAAGATTGTTTAATAATACTGTGATGACAGTAACAACTTAAAAAGAATTTTTGAGTAAATAAAAAATTATAAAAATTATTAGAGGATTAAGCATCACTGTTTTTTTTTTTATTTTTTTATCTTTTTCGCGGTGCAGGAATGGGAATTCCCCGGTTTTGCGGAACTGTGCCTCAAAATGCGGCAAGCACTGGGTGAAATCATTTCAGCAGACACTGCGTTGGCGACTTATGCATACATTTGTCTTTTTCAAGAGGGGGGGCATTTGGGCGGAGAACTTGGCGGCGAAAAAAAGACAGCGTTTTGTGCGGCTCCTGTTTTTTTTTTTATTTTGTTTTCTGTTTTTTGTGTCATTTTTTGTCGTTTTTTTTTTTTTTTGCATTTGGCTGTGGCTGCGGTTGACTTGAGATATTTATTATTGTTGCTGAAATTGCTGTGTATCCTCTCGCCGGGAGTCCCCCTTTCCCGAGGACCTCCCCTGGGTTGTCCTGGTATTTTTGTGCTGCTGCTGGTAACGCATTTAAAGCTTTTGCATCATATAAATAAAAAACTAGCAAAGCGGAACAAGAAACATAAAATGAAGCAGCCGAGGCGGCCAGAGGAAGATGTTAAAAAAGACAAAGGCTTCGTGGGAAAGGGTTTGGGAAGGGGTTGGGAAGGGGTTGGGAAGGGGTTGGGAAGGGGTTGGGAAGGGGTTGGGAAGGGGTTGGGAAGGGGTTGGGAAGGGGTTGGGAAGGGGCTGGGGAAGGGGACTTTAAGCTTCGGCCAGCGTGGCGAAGAAGAGCATCTGTGATGCGCCAATGCTTGATTTATTGGACTCTGGCAACCCTTATCCGCCGCCGCCCATTCAACCACGCCTACTTACTGCGAACAGGACCCGCATTTATTGTCATCCCACCTCCATATCCACCAGAAATAAATAATCCTTTGGCTTGGCTTTTGAATTTATTATGTTTGTTTTTGTTTCGCTCATTCTGTTTTTTTTTTTTTTTTGGCTTCCTCATCGATAGTAGGTTTGATTATTATTATTATTATAGATTATCAATTTTTTCATAGGTTTAGTTTGGTATTCGGTTTTGCCTTTCTTGGGTTTAGTTTTCTTTTTGTAGCTTGGTATCTCATTATCGTTATCGTTATGCACCTGTATATCTCATATTTAGCCTACAGTTAACATTATATATATTTAGTATTATAATGCAATGTGCTTATGATGGCTCTCCCATTCACCTCCAACTCGATTCTCAAGTTTAGACACAAAATAATGATGATGGGAACTTACTTAGGTCACACATTTATGCTATTTTACATTTAATCGAAGACGTTATCGCAGTATTAACAATCGATATTTTCTAGTTTTACTTTTCACTATAAGTATTATTAGTTTGGTATAAGACTTGTTTTTTTTTATAGCAGCTTAAGGGTTGACAAGGAAAAGGTTTCTCATAAATACTATGGGTGACAAAAAAAATCTTCGATATCTATACGTTAAGTATTATTTGTATATCTAAGTGTATATATCGCACATATCTTGTGTGTTATTTTTCGCAATGCTCTCGCTCGTTAACACGTCTAATTGGAATAACAATTCTCCTGGGCCTCAAAAAAAGGATATGCAAACACACACACACAAAAACGCAGGCCAACACAGATATTACTCATACACCTAGAAAACAATTTGCTTGGAAAGATTTTTTTTTTATTTGCCGGAACAAATCGGTTGTTCTGTTTCGTATCATTTGATTTCCGTTTTGCGGCAAATTGTTTGGACAAATTGTTTCAATTTACATTTAATTCTCTGTTAGATCGAATTGAATTTCGTAGGCTGACTTATAAATATAGTTGGGTTAGTTTGGGTTTCGCTATAAAATGTACATGGTAGTTACCTTTGTTTTACATTTCCGATAAGCAAGTTAGTAATTGATAAGAGTTGTCCACCTGTAACCTGTTGATATGTACAGCCTGCAGTGCGGGTAAAAATGGGCGGCAAGAATAGATATAGCCATGGCTATAGGCCATAGCGTACCGCCCATTCCACCCAGATCTGTGAGTTTGTGGCATTGCAAACGTTTTATCACATATTTATCCATATAATAATAGTGTGTGCTCCGTATATAGCGGACTCGTATAGTTTCACTCGATTTATAAAATAAGTACAAATGTTTGTTTGTTTTCGTTTTTGCTAGCTTTAGAATAGCCATCGTAGATACAAAGATACAAGATACAGTGGCATTAATTGACTAGACAGGCTATGCATATGGATGTATGCATATATACTATATCCATCTGGCTAGGTAATGCAGATTATGTCTCTGCTGTTGTTTAATTTCACATATATAGATGTTTGTATAAATTGCATCTTTATTAATTGGCCAATAAATATCCCAGTTATTTATGAACTATCAACTATGATAAAAAAAAAAAAATTCTCCATCGTACATATAGCTATATGTTTATATATTTATCTGTCACATATACAAATACAAATAGAAATGGAAATACAAATACGCTTACATTGGATTTTGTCTATGCCGTCGTCCATATGTGTTCACTTTATGATTTACACACATTTGACTCGAAATTTGATATAATAATTTAGTGTTCAATCGGCAGTCCGCATTTTGTATTGTGGATTTTGCATTTCGCATTTCGCAGTTCGCATTGCGCAGACTGCCACTGCCCGCGTTTCACATTTAACGCAAACAGAACGAAATGGCAACACAAGCGTAAACAACTAACAATCAAATGTAGTTGGGCCCCCGGGCGAAGGATATGCAGGATGCAGTATCCTGGCTGCAGGATTAGCCTAGGCTTCAGCATTTTTCGGGATAGGAATGGCGAATGGCGAATGGCAAGAAGGGTTCCAGTTCCAGTTCGAGCGACATCAACAGAACCTCAGATTTCGCATGATGATAGCAAAAAACTGCAGCGTTTTGCTTTTGGCAATCTATGGCCCGCCTTTTCACTCTACATAAACACCAAGTTTATCTAGTCGATGACGGATACAACTGGCGAAGTCAATAATCGGAATGGACTTAATGGCAGGGAAAGATGATGCTTGAATTCGGTTCTTGAGATGTAGTCTGCAGTTCTCTGAAAGGAAAAAAAAATGAAGAAGAAAGTTGCATGTTAATGATCAGTATTTGAAAAGTATTTTAGATTTTCACTTAAGTAGACATATAACTGCAATGTGGCAGCCAAAGTGAACATAAAACCAAAAGCCAAGAGATCTTAAAAAAGATTACGAAAAGTTCACCAACAGTGAAATCCCCAAGTTGGCTAAAGTTTCTTCAGTAGCGAACCGCCCGTGACTTTTGGAAGCCTTTTAAGTTTCAACTTTAAACTGATTCGAAACGCAACTTGTCAAGTAATAAACAAACTGCTCAGTCGAAAAACTTGAGAAGCAAGCCCGTTTAGCTCGTTGAATTGGCAGTTCACAGGGTCTCCAACTAGTTGAGCTCTTCAAGGGACATTCGCCATTTTTATATGTATGTAGGACCTCTGCCCCCTCCCCCCCCCCCCCCCCCCCCCCCCCCCCCCCCCCCTATAACTCTATTTGTCTGTGTGTTTACAACAATAAAACGCTTCGTTGTCATAGCTCAAGCAGATTGATGTTCAACACAGCATTTTCCAGACTCCAGGCAAGGACGAACAGGAGAAGAATGACTACAGAGGGGGTGGATGTCCCCATCACAGGATGATGACGATGTCATCATCGCAACAAGCAACATTCGAGTGCACTTACATGCCTATCTATCGTATATATCGTATATCTATATGAACAGATATATCTGTGTGCGCCCATCTCCCCTGACATTGGTATGGCGGGTGTCCTGGATGTCCTAGATGTCCTGGATGTCCTGGCTGTGCCCTGTGCTCTGTACTCTGCACCGACTGTCCCGAACTGGTCGAGCAAGTGCAGTGCAAAGTTGCCGGCGCCTTGATTTATGTCCCAGTTGAAGGTCTGTCTCTGGACCCTGAATCCCTAGATCCCTCCCCCCCCCCCCTGTACTACTCCCCTGCCTCTGCCTTGGATTTTCGGGCATGGCAATCTCTCTATGGAGTTTACTTGAATTGTGTACACACTCGCGGCTTGTTTGTGCTTTTGATTTGATTTATATTGCCGACTCAAGAGCATGAAGATGTTGTTGATGTGGATGGAGATGTGAATGTGAATGTGGATGTGGATTTGAATGCTGATGCGAGTGGAGGCCAGGACTTTCGCTACGGCGATGATGATGATCTCTGTCTGGTGTCGGCCGGTCTGAGTGAGATGATCGGTCTGGATTTGTGAAATTTGAACCAGATTCGCACCGACACAACCGACTGGGAAGCACTTAGGCGGCCATAGAGCCTGGCTCATGTGATTTGCATGTGTCACATCAGGTCGCATCTCGAATCACCCATCTCGAATCTTTCATCTCCCATCTCGCACGCACTGGGGTGGCTAAAAAGTTTCTGGCAACTGAGACAAGTCGAGCCTCGGGCATAGGCGATTTTTCAATTAGTTGGCAGCAGTCAGCAGCCCCCCAGCACTCGACTTTACTCCACTTTTGCTACAGTTTGCCACACTCCCCAAAACAAAACACACTGACAACTACAAATTTCGCAGGGCTTTGGGCCATGAGCCCAGGCCAGAGAAAACTCAAATCCTACATAATTAAAATACTTAAAGGCTTTAAAGGCAGCAGCCAAAGTTTTTAACTTTTAAATTGTTGAGCCCGGCCCATGTTACCTTTCGCGACCCGCTTTGCCCCGCTCTTATTGAGTTTCATTGTAGCATACAAAAGGGCGCACATGTGTAGAAATGTTTTATGGGTTAAGAGGAGTTCGGAGGTGGCAGTTGGGCGGTGGGTGGTGTGGGCTCAACTCACTAAGCTTACTTAAGCATTTTTGCCTCGGCCTCGACTGTGTGTCAGTCGCAATCGCAGTCTTCAGTTAGCGGCCAAAATCGCGTTGATAAAGTTGTTCCTTGGCTCCCTTCTGAACTCTGAGTTATCGAGACTGACAGGCGGCTATGAAGGTGGAGGCTTTTTCTCCAACCCCTTTTATAAAGCTGGCTGGGCAGAAATTACCTGAATTGATTTATTTAAAGACGTCTGCCACATTTTAACATGTTAGCCTTTTAATTTAGATTTAATTAGCCATCCCTAGTTAATTAATATTAAATGACACCTGGCACCTTTATAATTTTTTTGGCTTGATAGAAAATACCTAGCTATAGATATAACTACAAAGCATTATCATTTGTTTATCTATTTCCGATTATTTCTCCTCGATTGGTCACGTCAAAGACCTATCATATCAAAGTATCCATTCCTAGTTAATTAATATTATATAATTATATTAATCACACCAAAAACTTGTATCATTTTGATGGTTTGATAAAGAATACCTAGCAATATATATCATTACAAGGCAATATTCCCTCTGATTATTTCTCCTCAATTGGTCATCCATTTCTAGTTAATTAATATTATATAATTATATTAATCACACCAAAAACGTGTATCATTTTGATGGTTTGATAAGGAATACCTAGCAATATATATCATTACAAAGCAATACCATTTGTCCATCATTCCCTATGATTATTTCTCCTCAATTGGTCATTCATTTCTAGTTAATTAATATTATATAATTATATTAATCACACCAAAAACTTGTATCATTTTGATGACTTGATAAAGAATACCTAGCAATATATATCATTACATAGCAATACCATTTGTCCATCATTCCCTCTGATTATTTCTCCTCCATTGGTCACGTCAATGACCTATCCTATCCAATATCCGCCCCCCAAAATAATCCCCTGGCCCGCATTACTCATACGCCCGATGTGCCTGCGCCTGACTGTGTGCCATTCGCCTCATTACAGGCGACGTTAATTGACAGGACACCCACATAGATTTTCATAATTTTTGTTATTAGATAAACACACAACGCACACCAAAATTAGCAGTTGTTCGGTGTGGGGATTTCATCCGTTGGGGTCATCTGGGTGCATATTTTATTAGATTTGTGTTTAACCCGAGGTCGTCTCTACCATCCCTTTCGATACTTTACCCAACCAGCAGTTTTAGTATCCCCCATTTCATTCCCTTCCATTTCGACCCCCGGCTTAACGATTTTGCTTTGTCATTTGGCCGTTTAATTATGTGCATGGAAATTTATGTGCGACTCCTTGACTTTAAATGAAGTGTAAGGACCAATGCCAATCCTTTTGGGCCGCCAGCTGTTGGACTCGCTATGGCAACTGCTAAAACGACCCCGACCTTGGACCCAGACTTCAACTGTGGACCTTACTTTCAGTTATTTATGGTGGCCTCGAGTCTGATAATACACAGAAAAGTGCAGAAAATCCGGGTGGGGAGCAAAAAAGGGGCAATAAAGTGGACTGGGACAGAATGGCAGAGAGAAGGAGGAATCGGAATATGGGCTGATTAAATTTTGTATTAGCCCAATAAATTCTCGACCAGGCAAATATGTATAAAAATGCCCTATGACACGCAAATGGACGTCGCTTAACGCGCCACTGGCCGTTGTCATATTTCAGGCGCACTCGACCAGAGTCTTATAGCCATTGTGGTCGGCTTTTAATTTATGTCGCTGGTAATTTGCCAGAGATTTCAGCACAGTGGTGTGGGAAGGGTTTGCAAAACGGGGGTAGCATCTGATGAGTAAGCAGTGATTCAGGGGGGGGGGGGGGGGGGGGGGTGACTCAGATAAAGATGATGGAGCATTACCTCTTTGGCAGAGGATTATTCCGGATGGGTTCTTAAAAGGAGGGAGTACTTAGTGCATAGATGTGTGGAAATTCCCCTTCGTTAATAACGCAAGTTAACCATCATCATTTGGGTGGCCCACAGCTATTTGGCTATCGGTTGGCTGGGAACACTTACTCTGGATTAATCTGCAAAAATTCCTCCTCAGGCGCCATCACAAAAATAACCCTACCCTTTTCAATTTGCAACTCTCTCAATTGCATTTCACTTTTCGCTCCACGATTTTTACAGCTCGCCGTAGTCGTCGATGATTTTATTTATCACCCTTCACTTTCCCATGTTTGCTTTGGCTCTGGACCCGGGCTGAACATTTATCACAGCTTTGCAGGGGTACGGATATGGTATGCTATGGTATGGTATGGTATGGTATAGCTATCATATACATATAGATAGATGGATGGACGGGATGGACAGCTACGGCTACAGCTGCGGGGTAACTAGAACGCTGATTCGGGACTCCAATTTAAGCTTGTGAATGGCAAATGGAGGAAATGGGGAAATGGGAAATCGGGAAATCCGGCGGTGTGGCCACCTAGTCCATGTTGGCCTCGCGTTAATTACGCGACTTTTGCTGCGGTCGCCTATTTGCTGATTGCATGACAGCGTCAACGTTGGCCGAGGCACGCACGACTTGCGCCCTCTAGTGGCTGCCACATGGGGTAGTCAACCCCCCTCCCCATATACACATCCTCATCCGATTCTCCGCCTGAAGCTCAGCAGCTCATCCGCAATGCTCACATCGCTTCCAGAGCTGAGTTAGTCACGCCAATTTTATTGCATTCCTGTTCCTGTTCCTGTTCCTGTGTCTCTTCCTCTTCCCGCCATAGGCGTTTGCCAGGGGGGGGGGGGGTGGGCCTTAAGGGGGCGTGGTCACGGCCATTCACGACTATCAGTCGCAACAATAGCGTTGGCAGTTTTCGGATTTCAAGCGGAACAATTAAGTTAACGATCTGCGGACGAGTGCCAAAGCGCCAAAGAGCAAAGTGCGCCTACAACATGGTCCACCCTAGAGGATTCGAGTAGGGGGGGGGGGGGGTGGGCGTTGTAGGGATTCAGTGGGCGTGGCAGGACGAAACCGGGGGAACGTGTTAAGCCAGCCACATTGGCGACCATCGCACGTTCATGTCGCCTTTTGCCAAACGAGGAGTGGCTTTAAGTCTTTAAGTGGACTCAAATTGCCGCATCCTGCCCGCCGGCCACTGGCTGTCCTTCAATTAGCCAAAGAAAAAAGAAGTCGGGGGGTAAAAAATGAAACTGATTAAGTGAATAGGCCATCTAATGTGGCCAGCAAGGAGGGCCATGCAAATGCAAACAGAACGGGCTCGGTGCACAAAAAAAAAATTGCCCTCTTTTTCTTTCCTTTCCTTTCTTGAACTTTTTAGCCCAGCTTGTGATACTGATTCTGTTTCTGAATCGACCTCTTATTCAACTGCTGCTCCTCAGACGAGAAAGGGCTTAAAAGTAAACAAAGTTTTAATTTCCTTCAATGATTTCTCTGGGCATTTGTTTTAGGCCGGCCAGGATCCGAAAGCCTTTCCCCTGGCCCAAGGAAGCCAGATGGAAAGGAACCCCCTGCCGGCCTCATAATCAAGTTAGATAAATCTAAATCCTTTGCGATAAGCGGCTGAAGAATAGCCTGGCTCCTGGCTCCTGGCTCCCCTCTTCCGCACCCAAGGACTCCCAACGTCTCCATCAAAGTTGCTCCGTTTGCTCTTGACTGCAAGGCTAAATGGGTTAGGCGATTGGGTGGCCCGGGGGCACAGGACTTCGGATTGAGGACTCCCGGACTCCCGGACTCTGAAGTGGGGCACCCTCCCACCTACAGCAGCTACGGCTACGAATTAGAGTGCCACAGTCGGGCGAGTGAATAGAATTTGTAATTTCCGTTTTCGTTTTGTATGCTAACCCGACAAACCACCCTGCAGCACACTCTTAAAGCGCTCCACAATGAAACTGTATCCGAGAACTGATGTTGGCTGCACTGCAGCACGGTTTCTGGTCCTTCAAGCTGTTCAATTGCTTTCGGGGTGCCGGCGGATTGGTTGGGATTGGGCTGCATGGAATACTTATGACGATGACTAAACACTTTGCTGGCCATGTTTGCGATTGCATTTAAAGATGAGAGGCCATTGAAACCGTTTTCCACTTGCCGACTGGCCACATTTTGTGGCACTCGGGGATTTTGAGACTAGAAAGTAAGAGCTGAGCAGGTGTCGCTTTACTTGCAACTTACACCGAAAACAAAATCGGTTTGTAATGATAATTGATTATCCGGCTCGAAGGACCAGTTTATAAACTAGCAGCAGATAAATATCCAGCTTGCTATTAAATATATATTATTTCGGATCATATATATATTAATATGCTATTCATTATGTGGCTAATTCCAATGCAAATTCAATCCGGCTCGTAGGACCAGTTTCAAAACTATAATACACGGATCAGAAACCATTGCAGCTTGCTTTTAAGTAGATATTTTGCGCTGAAATATAATTTGCTACACTATTCATATAGCTTTGTGATATGATTTCTGTTAAAAACAATCAAATCTGCTGGTTAAGCGCATCCGGCTCGAAGGACCAGCACCCAAATAATGTGGATTCAGGTCAAAAACTATGTGTAAAATGGTATGGTTTTTGCCACGTTAAGTTACCTACCTCCGCTAGTCGGTGCAGGAGACATCCGTCTAATTGCCCTTCCGCCGTTTTCGACGCCTTCGCCAGGCCACATGGCCAAGGAGCTGGGCCAGCCGGTGGGCCAAAAGACGGACGTGGCGCCACTCCGCGCAGCTGGCCACCGCGATGAGCAGCATCGAGTTGATCCCGAGGGCCAGCGAGGCCGCCGAGCTGCCCAGGTTGCCCTTGGTCAGCTGATCGGAGCAGCGGCCAATGGAGTCGATGTCCAGTTCGCTCATCACCCGCCCATTGACCTCCAGCGGCGATATGCAATAGTTCTTCTGCAGGAAGTCGCTCAGATTGTGGGCACCCTCGGCCAGGGGTCCGTCCAGCAGGGTGTGAATGTGACAGCCGCAGGGAAAATGGTTGCTCACCAGCTGCAGGTGCTCCACCCCATCGACGATGATCGCATTGGGATCGGGCGTCTCCAGCACATGATTGCCGAAGAACTTCAGGTGCTTAATGGCCGCCGTGCTGGTGAAGTTCAGTTCCTCAATTGAGTCGATCTTGTTGTTCAGGATCTGCAACGTCTCCACCTGGGTGAGTCCGGTGAAGGCATCTGCGCAAATCACCCCCAGATCCGATTCCTGCAGGGTGAGCAGAAGGACATTCGAGAGCCCACGGAATGTGAAGGGCCCGACCTCCTTGAGGTCCATGTAGGCCAGCTTTAGAAGACCCACCGTGTCCATGCCGAAGAAGGCGTCCTGTTCGATGCTCCGGATGCCTGATGGCAGGATCAGATGACCCACGTTCGTCAAACTGGAGAAGGCCGAACTGTCGATGCGGATCAGGGGGTTGTTGGTCAGCAGGATCAGCTTGATGTTCGAGGTGCCGGCGAAGGCGTTGCCCTCGATCCGCTGGATCTGGTTGTGGCTCAGCAGGATGGTGGAGAGATTCTGCAGCCCGGCGAACGCGAACTGGGCCACCATCTGGAGCGGCGTGTACTGGATGGAGAGCTCCTTGAGGCGCGGCAGGCCGCGGAAGGCGAACTGCTTGATCCGCGTGATGTTGTTCCCGTCCAGCGAGAGCTTCTTCAGCGCCCGCAGGCCGGCGAACGAGTCCGGCTTGATGATCGGAAAGTTGTTCTTGGTCAGCGCCAGGTTCTCCACCGTCGCCGGCAGCTGGCGCAGGGGGATCTGCTCGAGGCCGCCCGTGTTACACAGCACCTGGGGGGAAAAAGGGGGTTTCTCTTAAGTCAGAGGTCTATAATATAAGAGGTTTCAACCATACAAGTCACCTAGTCGGGTAAGACAATAATTTTCCATTTTAAACTAATTTAAGAATGGATATCTTATTGATTTCTGACCTACACTTTTTAGGAACAGGTATTTTAAGAGATAACTAATAAAGGTACTACAGATAATCTTCAAACTACAAACTAAAATTATTGTTCACTATTGAATTATAATTCCCGAAAAGTTCTAGCGTTGCATGCTTGATGAACTGACCTCGAATTGGCTTAAACTTCTCACTATTACACACCTTTTAAAAACAAATCCCTAGTAAATTTAGCTTGTAAGAGTTAGGGATTAATTAGGTATTCTAAAACAGAGCTACTTAGGGAACTAAAAAAACATAAGGTCAACATCAATTTCAGATTATAATTCAATCTAAGAATATTAATTTGTATTCAAAAAAATATCATTCTGATTGAAAAAGCAGTTTCGTATACATCTGATTCATATTTCCTATTTATTTCAGGAAAAAGGGCGAGCTATACTATTATATATATCAAAATAACATTAATCAATAAGAACTTAGTATTTGTAATATCGAGAGTTTTTGGATATGAATAGTATCAATTTGATTTGATTACCTTTAGACTTGAATAATATTAAACAAGCATTATATAAAACGATATGATTATATGTTTTTGCAATAAAATCGAGGTGTTTCCTTTGATTAGATTACCTCATGGCCGACAAAATCTGTTTATTTGCTTATCACTAGCATGCTCTACCCGGCTCCAGCTACATTGTTTGGGTCACCTTTTGATGTTACATTTATTCAGCCGCCATGAGATGGAGGTGGAGACCCCGACCAATGAAAGTTGTCAGCTTTGTCAGCGGACTCATCGACTCATCAAAGGTTTTCGCTCTTAATCAGTTTGTGTTTTCTTGCTTTATGACATTTCCCCGCCCGCTTTTCCCGTGGGCGCCATTGATGGCTCCGCCGTAGACTTCTCCGTGGCAACTGACAGCCGTTGGGCAATCAGATCAGACGCCACATCGGAGTGAGGGATGCGGGGTCGAAGGACGAAGGACGATGGACGATGGGCCGAGGAACAAGGAGCACGGAACCCGCAGTTGGACTTTGTTTGATGCGTGGCGCGAAAATTGAATTTGTGGCTTTATTGCTCAAAATAAAATTAAATCGAATTCTTGTTTTTTGGCGGTGGAGCGAGTCCGTGGTTACTAGGGAGGATATCCTTGTCTAGCATTGTTTTTCGCACTTCCTTCGCTCTCCGTCTTCCCTTTGGCCCTCATCCTTGTCTTCGTCCTTGGTCATTCTGCTTTGTGCCTTCATTTTTTATAACTTTTATGTGCTGATGTGTGCCGTTTTCCTGCCAGGCATTTTCTTCTGCTTACACTTTGAGAAAATGTTATAGTGTCTAAATTAACCCTCTGAAAACCCATTGTGAAATAGTTAAGCATATTCAATCTTATAGTACCTTGCACCTAGGAGATACATCTTTACAGTTAATAGCAGTGGTTGTTTGTGGTGGCGGGCACTTTGAGTTCTTGCGCTGTTAAAGCTTTAGGATTAAAATAGGTATTTACAACTTTTATACCCGTTACTCGTAGATCAAAAGGGTATTCTAGATTAGTCGGAAAGTATGTAACGGGAAGAAGAAAGTGTTTTGGACCCCATATATATATATATATATATCTAGAAATTTTTATCTATATGTCAAAAATTATTGAAATCGGATCAGTCTTTAAATACAGTGGTCGGCATAAGTATTTTGACAAAATAAAAGTTAAGTATACTCATAACTTGAATTTACTTCTTGTAAACTATAGGCATCAATGGAAAGGTAATTTCAATGCCGTTTGAATGATACAATACATTTCTTTACCCATTCAGTACTTATTGAAAAGGACAAATTTGTGTAAATCAACTTTTAAATTTTTTTTTCAAACTTTTTTCCTCGACTTGAAAACTTAAACTTTTTGATGCAAAAAGTTTCTTCAAACAAAAATAATAGTAACTGCAAAAAGAATTTTTCAAAAATCATTTTCCTTATATTTTTTATGATTTTTTGAAGGTGACAATGTCGGAAAAAATTTGTATGAAAAAGAGAAAAATATGGCTCAAATGCCTGTTTTTAAGCATTTTCAAAAATTCATAAAAAATATAAGAAAAATGATTTTTGAAAAATTCTTTTTGCAGTTACTATTGTTTTTGTTTGAAGAAACTTTTTGCATCAAAAAATTTAAGTTTTCAAGACGAAGAAAAAAGTTTGAAAAAAAAATTTAAAAGTTGATTTACACAAATTTGTCCTTTTCAATAAGTACTGAATGGGTAAAGAAATGTATTGTATCATTCAAACGGCATTGAAATTACCTTTCCATTGATGCCTATAGTTTACAAGAAGTAAATTCAAGTTATGAGTATACTTAACTTGTATTTTGTCAAAATACATATGCCGACCACTGTAGTTACAGCCAAATAAGAATCAATATTTTGCAATTCAATCGAGATTGAACATGCAGCAAATCAACTGTTTTCACTAATACGCCACCAAGCCGCTAGGGGCGCTATGGGCTAGTTGGAGATATAGGTGGCGCTATAGGTGGCGCTATAGGCTAGCAGAAAAAAGCAGAGTTGCTTTAAGCTTATCCTTATCACTATCGAGGCCATCGACTGTAGCAAGTTCTTATGTTTTTTCAATACAAAATTCGATAAACTTTTCCAACCGTTTCAAAAGAAAATGTACATAGAAAATTAAGTAGGCTTAAGTAGTGTTGGGCCTTGTTAAAATATTATTTAATAATCCTAATTAAAAATAGCATGTACAACAGTTTTAAAGGGATATATTAAAAAAAGGGTACTTCTGGATTTCTGTAGTAGGTAAGATGTCTAAATTCTTATTTACTTATTTTCTAAGTATATGCCAAATGTTATTTTTTAGATTATCATAAAACAATTATATGGTAATTAAAAAAATTTTTTATTTTTTCGAAGGCAAAATCATTTTTCGAGTGTATGTTTTGGGCCTGGCCTGAAGTCGACAGGTCGCCAAGTAACTGTGCATAACTGTCCATCGCCTGTCACGTTCCTCTTGACCCCGCCCCCAGTCCGATTCTTCTTCTACCTTCCATACCCCTCGATAAACCCCCTCCCCACCTTGGCTGCACTTCTTGCGTAACATTTGCACAATTTTCATACGCTTCACCTTTTTAAATGAACGAATTAAAAGTTTTCTTTCCTTGGCTCTCCACTTCCTTGGGAGAGGTCCTTTCCCTTTCACCCGAACAATCTACAACCCCACCCCACTGAATTGTTATTTTTACCTCGGTTCCGTTACGTTCTGTTTCGGTTCTGTTCTGTTCCGTTTAATGAAATTTCGTTTCTATGCATTCAGAGTTGCGAATTCAAGCGACACGGTTAAAAAGTCCCTTGTTCGCTGAACTTTAACTGGCACTGTTGGCGGGAAAGAATAAGGATGGGGATGGTGCTGGCGATGAGAATGGGTAGGATGGCAAGAACGAGGTGGCGAACATGGGGCCTGACCCCAAAAAGTGTGCTTCACTTTAGTTACCTTTCTTTTTTTTTTTTGGGGGGGGGGGGGGGGGGAAAGGGGGGCCTGAACTAATTTCTCCTCTTCAATACAGTTAACTAGGTGCCTCAAAAAAAAAAATAAAAAATAAAATAGAGCATCCAAAAAACAAAGAAGATGCGGCCAGAGCTCTCCAAGTGGAGAGTGGAGAGCGGATAGAGATAAGTGGAGAACAAGAGCTGAGTAAATCATTGCATTGTCTATAATCCGGAATAATGAAATCACTTAAGTTCTCAATTTGCTAGAAATGACGATGCCAAGTTCCCTCTGGTAATAAGGATGCGCATTAAGCGTGCTCCAAAACTCTCGCGGGACACCATTGAATACGGCCACATACAAAAATGCGGGTAGAAAGGCGCCTGGAGAAAGGAGCTCAGAAAGTATAGACGCAGAAACAAAAGGAAAATAACCATTTTCCTGCATTTTCGATTAATTTTCTACGCTCATCACTGTGCCGTGGAGGCCGACGAGCAGCTGTGGCCATTGCCTGACCACCAGTTCCCCAGAGATCCTCCCGATTCTCCAGCTCCATCTCCAGCTCCTTCTACTGCATCTGTTCCAGCTCTTTCTCCCGTCTTCAGTCCCCCCTTCCTTGACCACTTCTCCACTGAGAAGCTCCTGATGATGATTCTGCATACAACTCGACCGCACTGTGGAGCCAAGTGCCCTCACCATTTTTGGTCCAACTTGAGATTATGAGTCTGACCAGTTGCACTTGTGCTTAAGCTCGCTTAAATGTTAAGTGCTATGGTTTTTTTACTAGCCAAAACTTAATAAGCTGCCAGTTTTTTACAAAATAAAACTAGAACGAAACTTATCTTCAGCTAATCGCAGCATTTGTGCTCTTGCAGCTATCACTAAAATCTATTGGTATATATATATAATATACTTTTACTTGAATATATCATACTAGGTTGTTTCTATTAAATCTTGAATATCATATGATATTATGGGCTTTTTTCTTTTACTATTATAGTCGCACTGAAAAGAAAACTTAAAAAAAAATTACATTTATTTTTGGTTTTTCTGATAGCTCTGCAAAAATGCAATTAGCGAATGCAAAAGCGATAGCTTTTTATTTTCGACTACCGGAAAATATTTTTATTGCAGTATTTTTGTTTCGCCCTTTTTTATTTGCCATTCTTGCGTTGTTTTGTAGTCCTTAAAACAACGTGGTTAAGTTAAATGATTTTCTAGCGGTATAACAGACTGTTATATAATACTAAACGGAATTTAAAATATTTATTTTAACTTATAAATCGTATCTTTTAACTTAAAGATCTATTATATTTACAACCCCATCTAACCCCTGTAATTACTCGACTTGCATGAATACTTTTTGATTAATTAAAAAACGAAAATATGTGAAGATGTCTTTATAATGGAACTAGACTTCAGAATGAAGTGCATTGATAACATATCCAAGTAAGCACTTTCATAGTTAAAATAAATAGTTCTAAGTACTATATATCTGTGATACTTATCTAGGTATTTTATAAATAAAACAAAATAAGATATGAGTACTAAGTTTTAAGCAGATTTCCTGGAGATCTCTGATATTTAAAAATATAGTTAGCTAGTTCCCAAAGAAGTTCTTAAGTAGTCCCATTATATGATAGATTTTTAAAACAAATACTTATGATATCAAATAAAAAACAAGTATTAACAAGGTAATGGGTTTTTAAAATATAGTTAGCTAGTTCCTTAAGAAGTTCTTAAGTAGACCAATTATATGATTGATGCTTAAAACAAAAACTTACGATATCAAATAAAAACACCCCTTAAAAAGGTAAGGGATCGTGACGATCGCACCTTTAACATTCAAAAGTTCTGATACCAAATTTGCTGGTACATTCCACTGAGTAAATACTAGATAATCTAGATACCATATAGTAGATGGTAAAATCTTTAGTTCTGCGTAATCAGGACCACTGTGCAGCGTTGCCACCCTTCACAGACCCCCTCGTAATTCCCGGCCCTTGGCCCTGGGAGTACAAGTAGATTGTTAAGCTTACTTGAGTCTGGGACAAGCAGATGCACTCGGCTGGGCATGATTTGGATGTTTCGGTTTGTTGCGAGTTCCACAGGCAGACGACAACGGAGAGCGCAATTATGAGCACCAGCCAGGAATTGCACATTTCACGTTGTTGCTGACACGACAGTTTGGCGGCGTAATTGAGCTCTATTCTCTCTTGTCCGGCTGCCCAGCTCTGCTTCTCTTTCTCCCGGGTCCTTGGCCAGATTCTGCTGCTTATCCTGGAGCGGAGCTTCCTCTCGGGGGGCGGCAAACGGGGGGTAGTTCCAAATGCAGGCCTCACCTTATAGTATCTTCGGCCAGCCTCACGGATTCTCGGCTGCCGTTTTTTTGTTGCCTACTTTTTTGGGCTCTACTCTTCGCTGGCCCCTTCGACTGCTTCTTCTTCTTCGGCTCTTTCCTTAGTTATTTATGTTTTTTATATTGCGTTATTTCATTTAAACTTTCCCTTCTCCTCGCTTCGTCTTCTCCCCTTTATTATATATTCTTAAGCTTTATCATATTTATTTACGCTTCTTCTTCCGGCTCCTGGTTCTGTTTCCTGTTCCAGCCCCTTTTTGCTACGCTCGGCGGGGGCGTGGCATGCCAATAACTGCAAGAGATGGAAAAGGAAAGATAGTTATAGAGTCTGTGGAGTGAATTTGGTTGGCTTAAAAGGTGGGGGCTTGGTAGGCGGAAATTGGGGGATTTTGGTAGAGTTGTAGAGTTTGCAGTTTCAAAGTCCAAAGGCCGAGAGTGAAGCAATGCGACACTTAAAAGTTATGACTTACTCGATCTAAATAGAAATACAATGCTCTTGGACATTGCAGTATATAAACACGCTTCCAGTATATACATAGGTATTGGGCTTTGAATAAACCACTGAAATAATGAAACGTGAGCGTAATTTGTATAAAACTGGAATGAGACGGACCAATTATTGCTTTGACAGCGACGAAATTTATACATCAGTTATATTATAATTAAACGAAATAGATCCTCCCGAAACCCATGCCAAACGTCAATTTAAGCCATCATTTTCAGTTAAACGAATGTCTGGCCTGGGTAAAAACATGGTATAATCATTTGGTGAAGTTGGGTAAAATTACAATACGAGTACATTAGGTAAATGACAAATGGTAGTTTAATATTATAGATGAACGAACAACGAAATGCAATAGTTCGTATTATCAATGAGCCATATTAGGAACTAATTAGATTATGTTCTTTATAGGTAACTACTTTCCAGTTTCGAATTTCAAGCTCTTTTTGAGTCAAGTTAAAATACTAAAAGTTAAAGCTAAAAACGTGCTTAAACTGAGTCATTTTATTTGTCTAGTTTTATATAAAACTCATAGAATAAAGATAATATCATACATTTTATTTTCAAAATCAAAAAATTGCTTAAAACTTATAAAGAGGGTCTTTAAAATATAAAATCAAACGAAACCCCTAGTTAAGTATGAACTGCACAAGATTAATTTAGCATCTGAGTATGTTTAATTTGTTGTGTTATATGTAAAACTTATAAAATATTGATTACTTTAAAAGTTTTATTTTAAAATCAGGAAAAAAATAATACAAATTTTCATTTAAAAGAAAATGAGTCTAACCCCCGGTTAAAAACTATGGAGTATTATGTTCGACTTGGTAGCTGAGAGAGTTTTTTGGTGTTTTGAATATTAAGCTCCTATAATAAGGATTATTTCACAAGTATTTTTTAAAAATCAAGAAAAATTTATTATAAAGGGACTTTCAAATAAAGTAAAGCCTAACCGCTGGTTAAATTTAATTAATTAACCAAGATCGACTTCGCAGCTGAGTGCGAAGAAGGGCTTGTATAAGACTTATCAATGCATATGTATCTGTGGTCGCTTCTAACGTTCGAGGCTTCACTGTGCACAGGCCGCAGGTGGCATTAAATCGCTTCTCTGCTGGTCGTCCTGTGGCAGGCTCAGTCTTTCCGGCCTTGTCCGCTCAAAGCCTTCGACACATGAAACATTTATGGCCGGATTAGAAGACAGCTGGCGGGGTGAGGGGGGAGCAGGAGGTGACAGGACAAGCGGCAGGACAAATGCCACATGTGACAGCCGAGATGGAAGCCCGGCCTCAGGATCTCAGCAGTTGCGGATAGAGATGCAGTTGCAGATGCAAAATGTTCGATGCAGATGCCTCGAATTGAGCCAGCTCCGCTCTGCTCTCCAGCAAATAGCTGCTTGTTAATCATTTATAATAAATAATGCCCAGGTAGGAGTTAAGTTGCTGCAGCAGCAGCAGCAGCAGCATCAGCAAGAACAAGGATGAACAAAGCCAAAGCAATATAATAACTGAAATTACTCTAAAGAGAATTTGCAATGAGGCAATGTCGCTTGCACTTGCCACTGCCACTTGGAAAATGGGCTGATGGGCTGATGGGTGGCGGTGGGCCTTTGGCATAGCAGAATGGTGGGTTGGCACAGCTTGTTTGAAATGTTTAAATGCACAAATCAAATATGCAAGCAGTCCGAACTGCGAACCAAAACTCCGAGCATGGCTGAGAAGTGCACCTGATGTTAAAGGAGTTAGCCCCCTGTTAACCCCAGTCGCCCCCCAGTACGACCCGTGTCCGAATCCTTGCAGCAGCATCGGCTTTTAATTGGACACCGAGGATGGCAAAAAGGAGCTGGCTGGCAGGAGCGGCAGGACATCTGAGGATTTGAGCCTTGGATGGAGCGGGCAGCATCAGCACAATAATACTTAAATAAGCGCAGGCATAAATGCGTGACATTATAATTGAAAACCAACAAAGCAGGTCAAGCGAAATGCAAAAGGCGCCGTGAAAGCTGGAAAAGCTGGAAAAGCTGGGAAAGCCAGGGAACGCTGGGAAAGATGGTGTTTCTGAGATGGCTTGCCTAATGTAATTCACAGATGCATTCGCAAGCACAAGCTGTGGAGGATTTTCGAAATTCTAGCAAGCTACTTTTAAATAAGGCTCATTGAGCGAGATACAAAGTAGTGACTTTCAGTTCACTTAGCTGCTTCAAATGAATTATGAAGAGAATTTTGTGCACCCCTAAATTAAATCAGAAGCATTACAAGGTTATTAAATTAATTATTAAGCCAATTCGTGCACCTATCCATAAAAAAAACCGAAATGAAATCACACGTGATAGCATTAAAATATTACAAAATGAATTACCTAAATGATTTGTACACCTCCCAATAAAAACACCTAAAAGCCTAAAAATATTCGATATTTAAAGTAAATAAAATCGCATATGATGCCTAAAAATATTATAAAATTGGGAATTATCTTTCTTAACAAATTATATTTTGGGAAAAGTATTTCTTCATCTATCAATAAAAAATATACGTAAAATCATAGTTGAGTGTCTTAAAATATTATAAAATTATTGATCATCTTACTTCAAACATTCTTTTATAGGCAATTTGCTAATGAGTAAAAATAAGGTCTATAAAACAGGAAGTCTATTTCAAAGACACATTTTTAATGTGCATTGAAAATGTATACCAACATTTATAGAATGTTTGTTTTATGATAACTTACTTGTTTTTAAGCTTTAAAATATACATTTTAGCTCTCAATATACCATTTGATTATCAAACATAACAAATCCTGTTTGCTTGTCGATTGAACCTCTTTAGCTTGGCAAAAGAAAGCCATAGCATTTGAAAAAAAAATTGACTTTTTCCGTGGGAAGTAGAGCGCGAGATATTTGTCTTTCTCGACTTACAGACGGTTCTATGCTTATTTTGGAAAATCGCACAAGAATGGCGGGGATTTGTTTGCCACTTGCTGGCGATAAATACATACATTTCTTTTTTTTACCAGATTCCTGGCTACCTTTTCGGCAAGTGCAGTTGTCAGTTGCAAAAGGATTCGCGACTTGCCATCCCATACCCGTCTCTTTCTGTGCCTGTGTATATCTATCTCTATCTATATCTCTGTCCTTGTCCCTATCTCGCTTTGTCTGAATCTGTACCCGTCCCAAGCCATCGCATACTTTGCGTTGCCTTCATCTAAAAGGATAAAGCGAAATAACAAATGCCAGCACAAACTCAAATAATGTACAGACAATTGTGTAAGCAGACGACGGCAGGAGGGGCAGAAAAAGCAAAAGCAAAAGCAAAAGCAGCCAGGACTTAGACCAGGACTCCATCGGATCCATCGTAAGTGAGTTCTATCTACTCACGTGTACATATGTGGCATCAGGACAATGGCAAAAGGAATCGCAAATGTGGCAGAAGGAACTCAGAAGGACGAGCTCAGCATGGGAGTCTGCGATATGGCTTAGCATCCACTTGGAGCAGGAATCAAGCCGGGGCATCAATGCCTTTAAATAAGCATGTGGAATATGCGATCACCAGGATACCGCCAGGACCCCCTCCTCCTTTGATGACGACATCGTCTGCCCTGTGCAGCTAATCAATCAATTTCAACAGGCATTTTATTTAATTTGCACGGGGTGGACCAAGTGGAGTTAGAGGCCCAGACAGAAAGCATCACTATCACTAATTTAGCAGTTTTTTAAAGCTGCTGAAAATATTGATACCATTTAAGTCACTGTGTTAAAGTATCTTAAATAAAGTATTGTATTTTCATTTGAATTGGATTGTTTGTTTTGGGTTTATTTTTGTTAAATTAATAATATTATATAATCAGTAAAAAGAAATTCACATTATTAGAAAATGCGTAACCTCTTTAAAATAAAAAAAATTTATAAAACAATGTTTTATTCACCATCAAACTAATTTAGACAACCTAAATAATGTATCTCAAGTTAAATATAAAATATATTATTACTAACTTATTCATTAACTTTAATGGTGTTCTTATATATTTTCATACCCTTGCAGATAATTTTCTACTATGTTGTTTTTAGGATAATTAAACGAATAACCATTTTAAAACGTTAGTATATGTTTTAAAATAGTTTTCAGTTTGAGTTCTTGATGCCAACTCAAATTTATCGAAACCTAAATCAAACCTGATATTATAAAATACAATTGTGTTTAAAAAACACAAACGTCTACTCGGGCAACATATTTTTTTTAAGACACATTTTGCCAAAACAGTTCAACTTCTATAAAACAAGAGTGACAAGAAAACATGGTCAAAAGAGTAAATCAATTTGGACGGGTAGTGCGATTAGTGGCCGGGTCATTCGAATGCAGGTTATTAAAAATCAAAAACTAAATCCGCAAATTGAAATCAAAACGAAAGCAATCAGTGCAGCTGGCCCCTGAATGAATGCAAACATATGCCAATGAATAAACCAAAGATGAAAATCAAAACCAAAATCAAAATTTCAAAATAAATAAATAAAATTTCAATTTACACTCACCTTAAATTTACCGCCCCCTTTTTTTTCCCTTGGGTGGCCTTTTTACCTGGTTCTTAACTGCCGGCACTCAAGAGTTTTCTTTTATGGCCACCCCAGTGAAGGATTATTTTGGGTTAAACTATTGCGATAACCAACTGCCAAATGCCATTTTTTTTTTTTGTTTGTGGAAGAAAACTTTGAAAGTTACTTGGAAATATCGTAGGTCGTGGCCTTGTAATATTCATAGGCCACAATTCCAATTACGCTAGTTGCATTGAAATACCCTTTGCATTTTACACCAGTTAACACAATGAGTTGAATTGATTTCCCAATAAACACTATTGTGATTTGCTGTTTTACTGCTTTACCATCGGTTCGTTTAATGCAAATACAAATTTAACCTTTATGGGTAAGTTGTGATTGGGTATATGAAATAACCTTTACTTGGGTGTGAACGGATAACATTCTAAGTAATGCAAAATTGTACAGCATACACGTAGATTCCAAGTCCTTGCAATAGAGCTCAAAAGCAATAAGTTCTGTTTGGTTATTGGTTTGCCCTTTCAGTCATGTCCTGCCAACAAATGAAGTGAAAGCCGCTTTAAAGTCCAGACGCTAAGACAGGACTTTAGTGTTTTGAATGCAAGCATTGCTTAAGGCATTTCCCAAGTTTCTGCCTTTAAGATTCTTATTCTGAAATCATGTTGATGTTGTGTGTTCACTGGTATTTGAAAGCATCGATATAACTGTAGCTACAACTGATTCATAAATGCTGCAATTTCCAATGGGTTTGGTTGAGGAGTTTCCTCCAGTTTTGTCTGGGCCACTGCTAATTCCTACGATTCCTGCAATGTTAAGCACAGTGAGGGTCATAACTCACCGCCCAGCTAACTGTGGCAGCTGCAACAAGATGGAGGAGAAAATAAATAGGAAATAAATAAAAAAACGCAGTCGAATAAAACAAACATCTTTAGCTGGCTAAGTGATAAAAAGAAGCCAGTAAATGGAATTATTTGCGCAAAGGGAAGAGAATTCACGATGTAGTCCTCCATGGAGAGGTCCTCTATTCAATTGCCGGCACACTGGGAATATAGATGGGGGATGGGGGTTGGCTGGTGAGTGGAATAGCCCTCGGACCCATGGGGAATATTCCAGAGACCTCAGGGGGCAGACACACGCATTGGAGGCACCGAGAAAGTCCGGGAGTCCGGGAGGTCAACGCATTAGAGAAGCCGGCTGCTCTGCTCTGCGGTTGAAGCTCTTTAAATTGCCATGTCCTGGCCCGGAGGACACTTCATTAATGATCGACTGCCAGGGCACCGGTTTAGTTCCTGTTTCACTTCCACATCCCCTTCCTTTTTACCTTCCCCTTCCCGTTTCCGTTCCTGTTTCATGTGCAACTGGCAATCTGCTACATTCCTGGCAAGGTGGCTAAACGAGTCCGACGCATCCTTTAATTTAATTGCAACTTTGGCCATTTGCCAGGCAGTGTCCAGTGTCCACTATCCAGTATCCAGTATCCACTGTCCAGTGTCCAATTGCCATGTGTGTGCTGGTGTGTGCATTCCTTATCTTTTCACCCAAATGCCTGTGCAGAATGTCACTAATCAAATTATGGGATGTTTGTTAACCAAGACCCGGCAGTTAAAAACGGTGACTCGACCGAGGACAATGAGCGAGCAATGATGATGGGCAGATTGATAAGGCCGAGGGGGTTACTACCTGGTCACAGCTAAACTGACCGGGCTCCAAGCCGATAACAAAACCACATAACCCCCTTAAATTGCATCCAGAAATTCGCATAAATGTGGGAATATATTTGAGCAAACCGTTAGACGCTTTCGACTACTTTCGAGCGTCTGGGATTTCCCACCAGCACCTTCGCAACGAGAACCAGATGCACAAGACGCCCCCAGACAGCCTTTGGCCCCCAAAATGGCTCAGACTTGTCTGGGAGGCCGACCTTCTTGTCCTCCTTCCTTCCTAGCACTCCGCCGACGGCTTTGCCAGGCCAAAATTTGTGGCTGTCAACGACACTGCCAAGCCTCCAAAATCCCCCCCTGCCCCTGAGAAACACGGCGACTGACACCTTTGTCTAAGCATCTTATCTTGGCCATATTCTCCTAAAAGCCAAGTGCGTGACCTCCCACCATGTCAGCCAAAATCTGCCCAAGGAGGGCTTAGTTTCCCTTTTGGCTGGTGGATCACCAAAATGTTTCAGTTGATTTTAAAGACCTCTTTATGATAAGACATCAAAACCATATAAGCAAGGTGAGATAATTTAAGGCAAGCGAATGTTCAACTGGAATTTGAATATGATGTATGTCTATCTCAAAATGAAAATAAGTTCCCTTGATCGTTACCTTGATATACAGAATATTCTATAGTGTTTTGATCAGAAGTTCTGTATTGAAATAAGATTATCGATACTGCCTTCTAATATTTGGGTTGAACTAGTTAAACATTTAACGAATGGAATGTATTTTTATGAACCATACATGACATCATCGCCTGCAAAAGAAATTTTAACTATATGTAACATTTACAGATTGTTAAGACTAGCTCAAATACCCACATACTACTTAAAAAGACAGTCAATTATTTTGAATTTCTTTAAGTTCAAATTTTTTTGGCCTTACGACACTTGCATGATTTTTTGCCAACTGACTGGATTTATTTAAACAAGTCTTGGTAACCTAGGGAATAAAGGTTTTCAGGATTAACAACATTTTATGAATTTTTATATGATATCATGTTTAGTTTGTCCTGTCAGTTAGTCAATGATCAAGCAGGTGTGATAAGGCCTTGAAGACTATTCCAAATATTTTCAACATTCTACATTCAACTACAAGTTTTTTTGTTAGTCTTAACATCAAGAAAAAACATATCTTGTAGTTTTTCTAATCACTATTCTTAAGCTAGGACTCTGACCTATAAAAATTCCGCTCATATACGGCTAATTTCCAAAATGCCCCGAACTCATGGTTCAGTTTAACCCTTGAACAATCAATGACTTTGATAAATTTGTCTGATAACCTCCTCTTCCTCCTCAAGGAAAAAGAAAAAAATCAAAAGACAGGACTAAGCCCCGGCTTGTTGGCATATCGAATGGGCCCTTCCACACATGAGTGAAAAGATGTGTGGGCGTGTTTATTGCCATTTCTGGCTAAATAATTGGGCAAAGGTCAAAGGTTACATCACATTTTGGCATTTTTCGCTGCGGCTAGAGCACACAAGGAGGTTGGGTCGATCGCATAATTCAATCATTTAGTCAAATAATCAATCATTTAAGTGAATCATTAATTAATTCAGCATCAACCATTTGGCTTTGACCCCAGACCAAGCGCCCTAGGAAAACACTTTGCCACAGCAGGGGGGATGGAGATGGATATGGGATGGGATGGTAAGTGGGCGGTGGTGGTGGTTAGTGGGCGCCGGTTAGTGGGTGGCTGTGGGTCACCGGATAAGCGGAGCAGCCTGGATCTCGTCCTGGCGCCAATCTGGGTCCTTGGCCCGGCTCTTGTGTATTTGTAATTAACTGTTATTTAATACGATTTGCTTGATTTCGTCGGATGATGGGAAACAAACCGGTTGAGGGAAATCCCCAAGAGGATTCAGTCCCAACTGCGGTTATCCACACCACATCCTGCCCTGTCCTTTGTTTAAGCCCCCAACCACCGAACCACCCGGTATATTTTAAGCACCGATTTAATTTGCCAAACTTCCCGACGCCTTCGCTTCGGCCTCATCATTTGTTTGCCAGCCCGCCTGCCTGCTGTTTGTTTGTTTGATTGTTTGCTCGTCCGCCCGACTGTTCTGTTTGCCATTGATAAATGTTTGCCGGGCCGATGTTCGTTAATGATGACACTTCTTATTGTCAACTCGCCGGACTCACTTGGTGATTTGTCAGCCATAAGCGGGTGAGTCCTGTCCTATCCTCGCTGGCATCTTGACAGGTAAAGTCATGGGGCCCTTGGTCGGTCATTAGGTCCGGCTGATTAAGCGATTCAATTCGATTCTATTCGAATTGATTCGAGCCGACTGACTCACACAATCGAGCTGTTGAATGACACCACAATAAGTTGATCGGGCCACCAAGGGCACGCCCAGGATATAGGCAAGGACTTTCTGTCGAGCTTCAACCACAGAGACGATGACGATGGAGATGGCGATGACGTTGGCGAAAACAAAAGGGAATTCCGTAGCTACTGCGATAATCGAGCGGAACTCGACAGTAAAATATCTAGTAATTACAAAGGTGGTTTTATAATATAAAAACCATGTTGTAAACTTTAAGAAGTACCTATAAGAACTTATAACTTATAAGAGAGCACCCTGAAAAATAAAAACCAAAGAAAAGCCAAGATCAAACTATCTGAATTTGAGGAGAAGTGTTCTTAAAATCAAGACGAAATTGCTCTTAATTTTGTTTTTTGAGACGAAGGGAATTTGAAATAGATGTATGTAGACTTGATCTCCTTATCACCACTTTGAGAATTTTTGGATTGAATCGTACTTGTCTCACTTAAGAGACCGAAGACTATTATTAAACATAAGTTCTGGCACAGATGAGTCATTTAAAGAATATGAATTATTTTTCTTTGTTGCCCTTTAATAGATAATATAAAAAATTCTACTTTTTATTAAAGCACTGTATGACAACCTGATGTATTTAAATTACTTAGGAAACCTCCTTTCTGACTTTGCTGGCAGCTCTCTCCTTTGTGTTTACCCGGAGATGGGAAACCCTTTAGCGAAGCCCCTTAAATCAAAATGCTTGCTTAGCCGTCAACTAATCCACCCGGGGTGCCGGCGGTGCTGGGACAACAGGGTACTCCTGGAAAAACAGGTTATAAAAACATGTGTAACTAGACGACTTACAAGGATCACGCACTCCAGTGACACTTAATGCCGCCACGTCGACGCCGGAGACGAGAGGGCAATGGAAGTGGGCGTACTGGGTGTCGATAGGGCGGGGCAAGGACGATGAGGAGGCCAAATGTCACCAACTAACACAGACAAACGCAATTAGCTTTTAGCCATCATAACATTATGAAAGGCAGGCGACAGGCAGCGAAGGAGACGACGACGTCGTCTGAATGCTAACTGCTAATGACAAGGATGTGGATGATGAGGACGAGGAGGGGAATCCGGTGGCTGAAACTGAAACTAGGGATAGTCCTTTTTCGAGGGGCGTACGTGGGGGGGCACAGATAGGAAGGTCCCCGAAAGGAGCTGCGATGCGATGCGATGCGGTTAGGATGGATACCGAGCGAGCTGTGCCCATTATGTTGAGTTAGAGCGGCAGGACGAAGGACGAAGGGCTCGGCAAAGCTCACGGATGGCACGCGGCTGCCAACAATGCTGTTAACTTGTGTCGAGATTAAAATAAGGACACTCGGAGAGCAGAAAAAGCCCCCAAGACCCAGCCAGGACCTGCTCCTGCTCCTGCTACTGCTTCTCCTCCACCGGATGGACGTGCCCTCAACACGCAGTCGTCGGTGGCAGTTGACTCGCATGAGTTGCGAGCTGAAGCTTTGTTTATTATGCTGAATATGCTGGGGAACTGGGTACTGGGCTCTAGATCCTGGGAACTGCTAAATGGGTGCTGCAGTTGCCTTTTGACTGAGGCCAAAGTGTCCTTGTCCTGCGGTTGAATTGGATAATTCCGACGAGGGGAGCGGGGACAGCCGGGCCTCATCATCCAGTTGGCTTCTAAAAATTACTGCGTAAATGATGATATGAGATTTGGAGCATTTCTGCGGAATCATTCAACGGAAGCGGATGTCCCGACACGAAGTCGCTTGGTGGCTGGATGTTGTCGCCACCGGAAGGAAGTTATTTAACGCATACCCACACACTCGCACACTTGCACACTCACAAAGGGAAATGGGTTTGCGGATGCGGATGAGGGGATTATGTGGCACGATAATCATATTACGATTACGTCGCGTAAAATTTTCCCCACTGTCGTCACTGTGAGTGAATGAGTGAGGTTTAAGTGGAAGTTACCGGCTACAGCTATAGATAGAGAGTTATGCCAGATATATGGTTAACTGAGAGAGCAAAAAATCGAATAATTAGTGGAATACAAGGGGTATTCGACTGACTTTCGACAGGACATTGCATTGGAACATTCCAAATTATGTCATGCCAAATTTAAATCCGCCAAGGATTCCTTTCATATCCACACCGAACTAAGAACAATTAAGGATCCTTTGATATTTGCATGATAAGTATAATTTTTAATGGTATTTCTTGGAAATCCTCTCTTTGATTATTTTAAAGAATATAGAAAAGAGCAAGACAGCGCCTAAAATTACTCTGGGCAAGAGAGATATGGCAACATTCGTATCTCCCCGAAATAGAGACATAAAGGGCAAGAAGCAAGATGACAAACATACAAAATAGATATTGCATTTCATAAAATGAATCATCGCATATTTTAAATTCGTGTTGTCTGTGCAGAGCCTTTTTCCATAATTGTTTAATTTTATTTCATTGACTGTCGGGGACCCCGGGCTCCCACATTCGCTCCCGCGAAGCCTGTCACTGTCGCCAATCGTCGTCAACGTCGAGCTCCCATTCCCATTACTTTCGGGATGTGGATGTGGATGTGGATGTGGAGTGGTGGGAACGAGTTGCGGATCGCTTAGCATTAATGTCTTTCATTTATTATCATTGTTGTTAATGTTTTTTGTGCTGTGCATGGGAAAAAAGCATTTGCATTTAAGCGTTGCGAACGCGGCGAATGGAAAGGGTACCTCCAGTGGGTTTTGCTGGGTTACTTGGCGGGTGGGTTGGTGGGTTTTTCTGCGTTTCTCTGTGGCCGGAGCAGAGATTTTGCTTGGATGATTTTTATTGCTCGTTTGTAGTAAATTTGGTGTGTAATTAGAGAGAAAAGGGTTATTATGTTCGTTAACGCAGTGGGCTCCATTCCCCCTTGCCTCTGATTACGGCTTTAAGCTGGATATTGCCGGGGAAGGAGGACGAGATGGTAGTGGATTCTGGGAAGTGGATTCTGGGCCAGGGAATTTCAGGCGACACAATGCCGACCAGAGACGCACCACAAAACGACTGCCTCTGACGACCGGAAGGCCTAGCAACAGACAGAAGAAAGCGAAACAGCTGAACTACTGAACTGCTGCAAAAAACTGCACCGAGACCAAAACAGAAATTAAATTGTGGTTCGCCATAGTGGTACTGGCTAGGTCCTAACTGGGTCCTGGCTGTGTCCTGGGTCAAGGGAATGCGAGTGAAAATGGAAATGGGAACGGGCGAAAGTTCAGAGCCAGTGCAGTTCACCCAAGGGGTATATTAGTTGAGTCGGGGTCACCATTTCCCACCTAATGACATTAAAGTGGAACGAACAACTTCAGTTGAACAACTTCAAAAATTATCACCTACTAATGAAATAGAATTTAAATAGAGATTATATTTATATATATAAATAGAGATTATTATATTATAAAAGAATTCAAATTTAGCCAGTCTTAAGTTTTGTTTACTTTTTGTTAAGCCATCACATCATGCAAAAGATGTTTGATGTTCTTTGCCTCAAGCCTAGTGAACTTTGTTATTAAACTGGCGATCTTCTAAGAAAATGAGATGCTGGTATGATATAAAATGAAGTGGAATATCTTAATGAAGATTTATAATATTGTCACATATGCCTCATAACTCATCTCTTTAAAACAAATTATAGCTACTTTAATTCTAGTTCGTCTATTTAGTACACTTTTTTCTCGCCAACAAAACAAATGAAAGCACTGTTCAAGGAATAAATAACCAAAACAAATGGGAAAATATTAATTAACTCGTGAGCGCTCACTTTAGTCCCCCTGAAAAAAGTTTTGAGGTGAAAAACGAGGAATTGAATTAAATGTACTCGCGCCGCCATCGATACGATAATTACTTTCATAATAATTTATATCAATTTATGAATTTCATTTAAGCCCCGTTTGCTGTCTGGTAATTTGTGCCTATCCTATTAAGTGGCTAGCGAGCAAGGCTGCGGTCGAGACCCCCATTCCCCCACCGGAAGTCCCTGCATTGGGATGAGGTACAGAGGGCAGGAGGAGGGGACTGGGGAGGCGGAGGCGGAGGAGGCGTGTCGTCTGGCCCAGATGAGAGTGATACCATGATAACGACTCCTGACTCTGCAGAGGGAACCGGGTCAGAGGCAACTACTATGTGGCTCGCTTTTATACCCTAACAGATGGCAATATAATATGCGTCAGAAGTTCGCAACTCAGAGCAGCAGATATTTCGGACGTTATAAATCATATAATTCTTGATCAACATAAACAGCCGTGTCGGTAAGTTCATTTGTTTCTATGAAAACAAGTCTATCAGATTGTAAGCTATTTTCTAAAACCTTCCCAAATGTCTTCCCTTTATTCCAGGTACTACATAAATTGGAACTGGCCGTATAGAAACACTATAACTTGTAGCTTCCATACACACATAGAATTTGGTTGGTAAAATTGACCAATGCAGATAGTTTAGTAACTATACAAAATTGTTCTTTACTTTTATAAATGGTCGTATATGTATTTGTTTTTTGCTTTGCTTACTATTTAATAAATAAGCCACTAAAGAATTGACCAAAAAAAATCCTTTGCGTATCTGTTATAGGATCTATCTTCTTTTTAACAAGTCTGCTTCAGCTATTCGATTTATACGGCTTTTGTAATATAATTTTAATAGGTCTAGCTGCAAGGGTATATAAACGTCGGCTAGCCACGACAGCTTCTTTTCTTGTTATTTGTTGCATTTTTAGCCCCGGCCATGGAAATAAAATTTCAAATGTAACTTTGCTGCGGTAGCCAGTTCGTGAATGCGTCCCCGCACGAGTGTGTGTGTGTCCTGTGTATGTCCTTTTGGCAGTTTTAGTGTGCATGTGGAGCGCGGCCTGCGGCCTGTGACGATTCCGCAGTTAGCCGGTCCCCGACTACGGCTACGACTCCATCTTGGCCCTGTCTCCGTGGCGCTTTCCGTTTCGAGGACCTTTGCCATCGCCTTTAAGGGCAATGCAGTTGGCATAAAATTTAATTCTCCGTCCTTGGAGGAAGCGCCCAGGACATTACGTGCCGGCAGCATAGTTTCCTGCTCCCATCTCGAGCCCTAAAAACCAAAACAAACCAAACGAAAACCAATCCCAGTTTGCCGGGCAAAGCATTTCCAGCACGCATAGTAACAAGTTGGGAATCTCAACGGGAGGCAGTCAGATAGTCAGACAGATACATATAACATATATAGATATAGGAGCATATGCAGGGCTAGAGAAGATGACCGGCGATGCTGCCAAGTCGAAGCGGCACTGCTCCTTCAGGACCCAGATGGAAATGGCTGTGGCAACGGAGGGCCCCACGTTGGGCGCCATTTCCTTGAACGAGGATGCAGAGCCATCGAGTACCAGTGGCAGTGAGCAGCCAACCAGCTCTGGAGAAACGGATAGCGAAGCTGATGGTATTGATGCTAATAGCATTCCATGTCCTAAGATATTTTATCCCATTTTTAGCCAACAGCACATCCGATCCAGATGCGAACGCCAAAGTGGATGACACTGGCGATCCTCAGACTAATCTATACAGTCCACTAGCCGGAGATTCGGACAACGACCAGGATGAGGCGGACATTTTCAGCGAGGAGACCATCTCCCTGCTGGCCCACGAGATCCTCTGCTGCGAGGGCGAAAGTGACTCGGAAACGGAGGCGGAAACGGAAACCGACGGCGAAGAGGACACCGATGAGGCCAAGGAGAGTGACAAGCTGGAGGATATCCTGGAGTACGGGCTGCACAATCCCTATCAGCTGATGTTCAGCGAGGAGGACGACGAGAATCTCAATGAGAGTGAAGGTACAGAGAACACCCTGCCGATCGTCAGCGAGACAACCGTCCTCCTGGATGAGGATCAACAGAGCGAGGATAAGCCCGAGGCAAATATGGACCTGGCTCCCTCCAATTTATCATCTCCAGGCGGTTTTCACATTTCTACCAACATAAGCTTTAAATAAAATTCTTTGGGGTTATAGCTAAACTATTTATGGTGACCCGACGTATGGGTGTTTTAATATTTCCTTGTTAAAATAATTGCTATTATTTTCGAAACCAACCGCGGGACAATTCACTTTGGCATTTTATTTTAAGCCTCATATATATGTATTCATTCGAATTTACATGCAGTGTTTTATGCATAAGCTCCACAAACCACCGAAAGCGGTGAAAGTGTGACTCCCGCACGGAACAAAGAGTCTAGCTTTATTGTATAAATAAACATAATCTTTTCATTAACATGCTATAAAGGTATTTAATTTGTATGCCGAAAATTTCTAGACATGAAGTTCTATGCCTCAAAAGATTTTGGATCATACATAGAAGCCAAATTAAAATGAAAGACTGATGCCGAATATAAATTCAGCAGTTTAACCATACGTTTTTAAATAACCTATCTTGATTTAAAGTATTTTTTAGTACTATCTGTTTATATAAAGTATATGGACTATTTTTCAAATTAACCTTTCCATTTATTTAAAAGAATTTGCTGTCATTTAGTGGTAACCAATGTTATCCAAAAGGGGCTAAGAGATAAACTATTCTTATTTAAATTCAAAGAGGGTGTTATCCTGATAAATTCTTGATTTATTCAATTTTTGGTGGTGCCATAAAGTTTTGCCATAGCCAAGTCCCCATCTGCGATCCCTTTTGGGGTCTCTTTTCACGTTGTCACTCACCTGTTCACACTGAAAGTGGCTGGATGGTCGCTCAGGACACCTGAGGGAGATGCAGATCCTGATGGTGATGGCTGTGACGGTGACTGCGACTGTGGATGCGATTGTGACTGCGACTGGGGCAGTAACTTCAACAAAATGCTGACAGGCAACAGGCGGACTGAACTGGCTTTCCCTGGGCGGCTGGCATTTAGTATTTAATATTTCGCCTCTCGGTTATGGTTCTTTAAGTCCCACAGCCCCTCACTGTTTGCCATTTGCATTGGGGCTGGTCTTTAATTGCAAACTGGCAGCAGCAATTGCTGGCAACTAAAAACTAAAAAGCGACGACAAAGGATGAGAAAATGCGAATGCGAAAATGAAATACAACTTCATGCGGAAAGCGAAATGCGGAATGTTCAGCAGCCTGCTGATGATGATTATGATTCTGTATCCGATTCGGAATACCATTCCCATTTCCATTCCATTTTGCGTTAACAACCTCCCTTTCGATATAGTAATCGGCGTTTCGGTGTTGGCTTCCAAATTGCCCGCGACCACGTCAAAGCGACCACAAAACTAGCTGAACGGACAACCAACAACCATCGACCATCGGGGATCGGGAGTCGGGAAACGGGAGTCCGTGGCTTTGGCCCAGCTACTGATGGTGTTCTATCACCGTGGTTTAGTTTGGTTTTAGCTACGGTTTTTGTTTTGGTTTAGTTGGGCTTCATTCGGATTGTTGCTCTTAGTTTGAGGTGTAGCGTTTAAAGCGTTTGCAACGAAACAAAAACCAACAAAATCACTCACCTCGCACTCCAAACAAAAAGACACACATCACACACACCACGGGGGTACCGGGAAAAAAAAAAACCAAAAAAAAAAAGGGAACCAAAATAAACAAGGTAAGAAAGTGACAGAAAAAAATGATGCTAGATCTTCTCACGCAGAACAACTGAACAACCGCTGAGCTCTAAACTATGAACTTGTGTGTGGGGTCGCGTCAAGTCAGGACTTGTCGAGATTTGGCGAGAGAATTGCGGGCCACGCACGTGTCCGCATCCGCATCCGGTACCCGGTACTGATGTCAACAAGCTACCACACGCAACTAATTCGAGGAATCCAGCGAACGGATTACGGCCACCGAGGTCGAAGGAGTCGCCAATAGTGTGGCTCGGCGATTCGCGAGTACGTTTCCGAGGCACAAACGAGTCCTTCGGCTCCGGTTCGCCGGGTATCGGGTGTGATTCGTTGGCATTCGGTTGGACCACTCGTTTCCCATCGTTGGCCGTCGTTTGGAAGCAGTTCTTCAGTCGTTGGTCGCCAGCGGAGTGGTTCGCACGTGGCCAGGCGATGGTATATCACCCCCCTTCCCCCTTTAAAAGGATTCCCTTCATCTCACTGCCATCCAGACAAACGAGTATTAACCTGCTCGACGTTTTATTTGAAAAAAAAAAAGCAGCTTAACCCGCTTCTGTGACCTTTTCCCTTTTGGCCAAACACGTGGCATCAACAGCATCACCGGTAGCCCCACATTTGTCCACACATCACTCCTTTATCGACGGCAATGGATGGATGGATGGACGGACTGCCTCCGTCTGCGCCATGCGTGTTGATAAATGAGTTTTTATTTTGATTTTATTCACTGTTTGCCCTGCTTTTGCATATTCATTCACGGGGGCTTCGACTGTGATTCCGTTGGCGATTCCGATTCCGATTCAGAATCCAGAATCCCAATACCTTTCGCCTCCTGGTTTCAGAATCGACTGCAAATCCTCTGCCACCTATTGCCTTTCGGCCAGGACCATGCTGAAATGGTTTTCAATTTATTAGCAATCAGTGGCATTAACTGGCGAGTGCGATGCTGTTGCTCCGCAGCGGATACGGCCACTCGGATTATGGCCAGGTCAGTTGGACAGTCGCCGTCGCAGATAGGAAGCCAGTTGCCAATGGCCAACAGCCGGTTGTCACTGATCATTGACCAGGTCGATAAGGCGGGCCACAAGGCGACAGAAGCCCGCTGCGATGGGTGTGCGAAAATATGTGGTCAGCTGCTGTGCGAAAGCCGAGGTTTAAGCATTTAAGCATTGGCATCAGGATCACTTAAGGAATTATTGGCATCAGAGCAAGCGAAGAACGAAGCGCCAGTTGAGGGTCTTCATTAAGTATTTAATAAATTATAATCAAGTCTTAATGCAGTCCTCTGCAGACTGGTTTCAAATTATGTATATTGTTAATTACTTTAAGGGTACCGACAATACCCTTTCCGAAATGTTGTCTTTATAACATTTAAGCATTGATTTTGTATGTTTAATGTCGGTTGGTAAGATGTTACGAGTTCTATAAAATTTTCGACTATTATATATATACAGTGGTCGGCATAAGTATTTTGACAAAATAAAAGTTAAGTATACTCATAACTTGAATATACTTCTTGTAAACTATAGGCATCAATGGAAAGGTAATTTCAATGCCGTTTGAATGATACAATACATTTCTTTACCCATTCAGTACTTATTGAAAAGGACGAATTTGTGTAAATCAACTTTGAAAAAAAAAAAAAAAACTTTTTTCCTCGTCTTGAAAACTTAAATTTTTTGATGCAAAAAGTTTCTTCAAACAAAAATAATAGTAACTGCAAAAAGAATTTTTCAAATATCATTTTGCTTATATTTTTTATGATTTTTTGAAGGTGACAATGTCGGAAAAAATTTGTATGAAAAAGACAAAAATATGGCTCAAATGCCTGTTTTTAAGCATTTTCAAAAATTCATAAAAAATATAAGAAAAATGATATTTGAAAAATTCTTTTTGCAGTTACTATTGTTTTTGTTTGAAGAAACTTTTTGCATCAAAAAATTTAAGTTTTCAAGACGAGGAAAAAAGTTTTTTTTTTTTTTTTTCAAAGTTGATTTACACAAATTCGTCCTTTTCAATAAGTACTGAATGGGTAAAGAAATGTATTGTATCATTCAAACGGCATTGAAATTACCTTTCCATTGATGCCTATAGTTTACAAGAAGTATATTCAAGTTATGAGTATACTTAACTTTTATTTTGTCAAAATACATATGCCGACCAGTGTATATAAATATAATGTTATATTAAAAGAAGCTTACAAAAAAGATTTGCAATTGCCCCTAACCAGAAAGAAACTTTTTTAATTGTATTTTTTTTAATAAAAAAAAAAAATGCATAAAAAATATATATATTAAATTATACAAAAATATTAAAGAACAAATAGGGTACTTGCCAATTAAATACATTCTTTATCCATTTCAATTAGTATTGCTTAATAATATAATTTGTAGAGTAGTGGTAACCAAAGTTAAATCTTTTGAAATGTATGAAGTATTATGGTAAAAAATAATGCTCCTAATATAACCGTCAATTTAGTGCGTCTGTCTCTATTCAAATTGATTTATTTTAAATATTTAGAAAGGCTCAATTATGAACCACCTAAAATACTATTTTAAGTATTTAGAAGTGTCATATGTTTGCCCTCCTATCCAACTGCTGACCCCCTAATCTTGAACCTATGCCCAAAGTGGTAGACTGGTACATATGCTCAATGGCATCGCCCGGCGTCCTTCGTAGTTCGATTTGGCTTAGGGTCCCCACGATCGGTAATGCCGGGTGGACTTGCCCCACTGTGCGATGCCCTAATGCGCTCAACCCGGAACCGCAGGGGCGGCAAATTGGTCAAGTCGGTTGCTGGCCACGTAGCCAGTGTCTTGCGGCTGCAATTCCCGTTACCAATCCAATGCCAATGGCAACGGATATGCAGATGCAAATGTAGATGTAGATCTATATGTCCATGTGGATGTCGATGCAAATGGCAGGAAATGCGTGATAACGACCGGCAGCACACATAGAAAATATTGAAAATTTGAATGAGGCACACGGATAGAAGGAGCGAGTCGATTTTCGAGATGGAAATGAATGGCGGACGAGGGGCAAAGCCATATCCTGGTCTTGACTCTGATGTCTTTGTGGATGTGTCGATGTGTGGATGTTGTGAAAGTGTCGACACCAGTCCCGGCCAGGCCAAACACATGGCAAATGGCACATGGCACATGGCACATGGCAGACGCCTCTCGTCCAGTGTCCTGCCCCGACCACGCCCACCCATCGCCAGCAATCTTTCCCGCAGAAGCTTTCCCTGTTTGTGTCGCCGCCTAGTGTAAAGGAACGAGCATAAAGAACCGCAAAATCATGAAATGCAATAATGAAGGCTTCATGGTCGATCGCTCAAACACTCGCTCACACACACACACACCCGTGGCCCCTGTGATAGAGTCACACAAAAGAGGAGCTCAGGACGAAAAGGACGAAGTGTGAAGGACGAGGGGGATGCGGCTGATGCATAGGCAGCGTACCCAGCTAGCCTCTGGATGAGGGCCAGGCAAGACGTGCAATCGACACGACTGTCAATGCACTCGAAAAAATCAATGGAACTTATGGAATAGCCTAAGTTCACCTAAGGGCATTGCATCTTTTTGATTTTAAATCTTCTTTGAACACATAGTAAACCTCTTTATTTAGAGGATAGGTCTTGACAAGCAAGCAGTGCTGCATCAAACACTTCGGAATTATAAGAGCAGCATCATTATTTTTGGCAGTTTGTCTACTATTAATGCTTTATAATACATGTTTAATAAATTAGTTAAGAAAATGATTTTCCTGTATGTTAAAATACATATATGTGTTGAGAAGATAGGATTGCAAATGCAAGCAGTGCTGAAATAGGATTGGAAATGCAAGCAGTGCTGGAATAAACACTTGGGAATTATAAGAGCAGCTTCATTATTTTGGGCAGTTTGTCTACTAGTAATGCCTAATAATAAATGTTTAATAAACCAATGAAGAAAATAAGTTTCCTGTTTGTTCAAAAACATATTTGTTGAGAAAATAGGATTGAAAATGCAAGCAGTGCTGAAATAGGATTGAAAATGCAAGCAGTGCTGGAATAAACACTTGGGAATTATAAGGACTCTAGTGCTAAATGGGCCTTCAAAATAAATAAGCTAAGGAAGACAAAAGTGAGTGCAATTTATAAATGTATCTTTCCATGTACTCAAATGCCAACTTTTTCCCAGTGCTGGATTGCGGCAATGTGTGCGTGAGGGTATCTATGAGCCACCATTTGAGTGTGAGAGTGTGTCTGTCGACACCACAAAGTTGCCATATTTAAAGCATAAAAGCAACATTTCCGTTTGTCGCATGCCGATGAAGCGACAGGAAAACAGAGCAGCAGGCGAAGCTGCGGGCATGGTCGTTCGAAAGTCCTGGAATCGAGAAAGGAGAATGGAGGACGAAGGATTCCGGGTTGGGATGGGGGGTGCTCCACAGAACTAAGCAGAGGTCGAGGCCTACCTCCTTTTGGGGCATGTCCATGTGTATGCCTAGGTATGTGTGTGTCAATTTGTGTGCGTGCGCGTTGCAGTCATGTTCAACATGCAACAAACGTGAGAAACTAAAATGAGTGCAATTTGTATTCCACGTTTACGTACAAAAAGGAGTCGAAAGGGGGATGCCCGGTTTGGTTATAGGATATCTGAATATCTGGGTATCTGGAAAGGCGCCTCATCAAATCATCAAGCCTCCCCCCCCCCCCCCCCCCCCCTCCCCCCGCCACAATCCCGACCACAGAGCGCATCTTTACCCATTTTGCGGATGGGACAAATTTCATTTTTCCCTCAATTGTCGCATAAAATTTACAGATTTACACACAGAGGCCGAGGCGCTCTCGGTTCGCTGTCCTTGTTCGTCATTAAATTATATTGGGGCATGCATTTTCAAAAGAACAAAACTCGACCTGTTTGGGTCACCAGCAGCGGTACTTGGGTCACCACTTGCTACCCATTCGCTTTATTTTTTTTTTGTTGCCCCCTCCCTCTCCGTTGCAGCTGTTCGTGTGCCTTGGTAATTGTTTAAAGTAACTGCAACAAATTGAAATGGAATGCCAGCCAGCTAGCCATCCAGCCAGTGGAGAAGACAAGCAGCCGAAAAGAAAAGAGGGACCCGAAACACCGAAACACCGAAAACTGGAAACCGAAAACTGAAACTGCACGACCAAGTCAAAGACTGCATACCCTCACCGAGTTGCGGTGACTCAGTGGCTTCAATTAGCCCAGGGAACTTGGTGTGGAGCCCAAAGACAGGCAGCCATCTCGAAGGCAGCCACCGCTTCCTTGCCCGTGACCATCATTTGGAATTAGGAATCATTGTCTGGCTGGGGCAAAAAGTTCGAGGACTCCCTTCCATGGCAGTTAAAGAGGAGCCGCATGACATGGGTGGCAGAACCAGGAGCAGGAGAAGGATCAGGAGGAGGAGCAGGAGCAGGAGGAGCAGGAGGTGTCGCGCTGGGGCATAATAATTTCGAGCATTGTTTCCATTTCATTCCATGCCGTTCGTGGGGTGGCCTTTCATGTTATTTCGCTATTTTGGTCTTAAAATTAAAGGCCGACCCAGAGAGAGCGAGCCGAAAGAAGCAGCCTTTAACCACTCTGGATAGCTTGTGGGCTGTGGACTGTGGATTGGGTTTGGGCTTGGGTTTGGGAGCCCCGAAGCCATCAGAGACTGGGGCTACAAGTCTACAATGCACTTCGGTTATCCTTCGCCATTCTCTGCACCATTCACATGGGGATGAGGATGTGGATAAGGATGGGTTGGCAGACGGGCTCTGTGCGTGCGATGAACAAGTGCGGAATGTGCAGCGAGTTGAGGGAGTCGGCTACATTATTGCTATCTACACTCAAAACCAGCGTTCAAAGCCTACCTCTCCGACCTTGAATAATGTAAATACTATCCATAACACAAGCGTTATGCGAAAAACGGCAAAAATAAAAAAAAGCCAGGTGTGAATGCCAATAGATTGAAAATTAAACTACGAGCACAACAATGATTTTGTAGAATTTAGTCAGAAATGCGAAAATATGAAAAATACGAGATTCAGATTTTAGTCAAAAATACAATTTTTCTTTCCAGTTTTTCAATCGTAGTTTGGTCAAAACAAGGCGTACAGCTAAAAGACCGACTGCTGTGAGCAGCTGACAATCTATGCTAACAATCCCCATCACTTTCCGGAAATTTAATTTTTGACAATTTTTTTTCATTTTTTGTAAAGGGGTTCACGTCTTTTTTGCGAAAATTGCGAAAAGTTGAAAATTTTCAGGTTTAATTGCCAATGGATTAGAAATTAAGCAACAAGTTCAACGAGGTATGACATTCCTCATTCTGACTTTTATTTTTATTACGGCAGCCAAAAAACGGAATTTTTAGGGCCAAAAAATGGGATTCCGAGTTTAGTCAAAAATACGATTTTTCTTTCCAGTTTTTCAATCGTAGTTTGGTCAAATCAAGGCGTACAGCTAAAAGACCGACTGTTTTGAGCAGGTGACAACCTATGCTAACAATCCCTATCACTTTCCGGAAAATTTAAATTTTGAAAAATTTTTTCATTTTTTGTAAGGGGTTACATCGTCCTTTTTTGCGAAAATTGCGAAAAGTTAAAAATTTCCAGGCTTAAATGCCAATGGATTGAAAAATAAACAACGAGCTCAACGAGGTATGACATTCCTCATTCTGACTTTTATTTTTATTACGGCAGCCAAAAAACTGAATTTTTAGGGCCAAAAAACGAGATTCCGATTTTAGTCAAAAATACAATTTTTCTTTACCGTTTTTCAATCGTAGTTTAGCAAAATCAAGGCATACAGCTAAAGGACCGACTGTTTTGAGCAGCGTGCTAAATATGCTAACGATTCCTATCACCTTAAGAAAAATTTATTTTTTGACCAATTTTCGAATTTTTTGTAAGGGGTTACATCACTTTTTTTGCGAATATTGACAAAATTGGAAAATTTTCAGGTTGGAATGCCAATCGATTGGAAATTAAACATCGAGCTCAACGAGGTATGACATTCCTCATTCTGACTTTTATTTTTATTATGGCAGCCAAAAAACAACATTTTTATGGCGAAAAAATAGGGTCCAGATTTTTCTCAAAAATACCATGTTCAGATTTCAGTCAAAAATGCGATTTTTCTTTCCGGTTTTTCAATCGTAGTTTAGCCAAATCAAGGCGTACAGCAAAAAGACCGACTGTTTTGAGCAGCTTGCTAAATATGCTAACGATTCCTATCACTTTAAGGAAAATTTATTTTTTAACCAATTTTCGCATTTTTTGTAAGGGGTTACATCACTTTTTTTGCGAAAATTGCGAAAAGTTAAAAGTTTCCAGGTTTGAATGCCAATGGGTTGAAAATTAAGCAACGAGTTCAACAAGGTATGACATTCCTCGTTCTGACGTTTATTTTCTTTATGGCAGCCAAAAAACTGATATTTTATGGCAAAAAAATGGGATTCATATTTTGTCAAAAGTACAAAATTCAGATTTTAGTCAAAAATACCATTTTTCTGTTCCGTTTTTCGATCGTAGTTTGGCCAAATCAAGGCGTACAGCTACAAGAGGTACATTCTTATGTTTATTCAGCATTTCTTAGTAATATTAAACTCATTAAAGTTCTTAAAGCTATTTTGTTTTGTGTGTAAGCTGCGCTGCGTGGCTTCTGTTGGTCCAAGTCGGGGCCCTGGGATTCGCCAAACCGAATCTAATTTAGTTCGTCAGGAGACAATGCCTTGTTCTCTTGTCTGTCACGCATCCTTTTTGCGTCTCCTTGCCGGATGGCTGGCTGGCTGCAAGGATACAAGGATACAAGGACACAAGGATGCAGTTAAGCCAGATACAAGATGCAGGCGCATATTTATTTTTTCGTGCTGTCTGGCAAATGCCATAATTAAGGTGTCGCCTCAGTTAGACAAGCCGTAGCGATCTATTTCCCAATCGTCTCGATGGTTCCTGGCCCGAGGATAAATACTAGATCAAAGGGGCGGTGGCAATGGCCATGGGGCCAGTTTCAATTCCACTTGTGCACAGCTCGGAGATTAAGATGTCGACTCGATGCGACTATGAAAATGGCTGATGGAATCCCTTAGCTAACCGCAGGGCCTCGAGCTCTCCTACTTCTGTACTAGTACTCCACCTGGCACATGGAGTGGGGGATGTAAAAATATACTAAATATAAATGCACATAAAAATTCAATTTCTCTAAAGTGTAGCTAAGCATGTAATTGAATTTGTAATGGGGAACATCGTTGAGAATATCGCTTGCTCCCACCCTTTCTCCATTCGTTCACGAATTCACGTTAGCAAAATGTCTGTCCCATTGACAGACGGACCAACTGACTGACTGACTGACTGACGAAGTGACTGACTGACGAACTGAGTACCTCTCGTATGCATGGGAGATCCCGCTCCTGCTGTTTCCGTTGAGTGTGTGTGAATGAGTCATACAATCGAGTAGGTCTGTGTGACATTTGACATAGGATTCCATTCAAATTCTCCACTTGGCCCCTCGAACGTTGCCATTATGTCTGCGTGGCAATTTTTCGCTCCTCTTTCGATTACCGCCTGCTTTTCGTACTCCGCTTACCCCATTTGCTGTCAGCCGGGACACAAAGAGGCCAAAGGAAACGTAAACCAAACACCGGCTCACTGAGATATAGATGTGTCTGCGGATGACAAAATTAATTTGTATTTTGTATGCACATCAATTGCTAATAAGAAAAGGAAAGCGCACAGGCGGGCTTAAGCGCTCCAAGCCCTTCCCATTCCTTTAGCCCTTTTCCTGTTGGCCCCACGTTGGGCGCCACTTTTTCATTTTGCGCCCGTAAGAAACTCTTTAAAGGGCATTCGCGCTCGCAGCTGCCGTTGGGGGTTTCATTTCGGTCATCCGGTCCGTTTTATTGGCAAATTAAATGCGACTTCTGCGGCTGTGGCTGCTGCGGGCGAGTCCGTTTAAGTGCTGCACAACCAATCTCGAGGTCAACGCCGTCGCCAACGAGTCGCACTAAAAGTAACGGCGCACAAAATGGATGTGAATGTGAGGCAGTCACGCCTCGTGCATCCGTCAATCAGGCAGTCAGTCGGTCAGTCAATCAGCGGCATTGACAGGCCATAAAATTGGGCAGGTCAATCAATTAGTGAGCGACCCCGAGCCCGACTCTCCATGGGGGCCGGGGCGAAACAGTCGATGTCTCGACGATCTTCGGCCGACATCATTATCGCCTGTCGACGCCAGTCAGGACATGTCAGGCGGCGTTCAGGTTCTGGTCCACATCCACATCCACGTCCTCGTCCAGATACAGATTCATTCCCAGGACCTGGCCATTGTCCAATGTCCCGTGTCCATTGTCCACTCACTTCCACTCGCCTGAGTCGGCATGTAAATTTCAGAGGACTTGTGGCGAAGGGGAGCAGCCAGAGCAGTCAGTGCAGCCGGAGCTCAAAAGGAAACAATTATGCTGAGCCAATGAAGCAAACTTCATCCGCCCTGTTGCCGTGACACGACTCCTGTCAGAGCCGTGACACGTCGGTGCCGCTTCCTGCCCTTTTCCCATTCATCCTCTCAGCCCCGAACCCTTAACAGCCGCTTGTCGAGGAGGCACTTTGCAAAATAAACAAGAACGTGAATTGTAGTCGAGTTACTCGACTATCACTAACCCATTAATCTCTTGTCATAAAAAAGAATAGGTTTAGTAAATGTCTAAGGGCAAACACTTGTAAAATATATCATCTTAACAGTAATACCCGCTAATCTCCTGTATTAAAAATACAAAAGCCATAAAAATGGATAAATAAATAAAGCGGCTTAGCAAAGGTCTAAACTTACAAAAACTTGTTAAATATTATTTTTTAAATATTAAATATTATATTTTCTCAGATCCAGCTTAGCAAAAGTGCAAACGAATCGATCCTTATTAAGGTCTGATCAAAAATATACGTACCACATACATACTTGATAGGGTCGGAAACGCTTGATGCCCTTTTTTTTCTTCCCGTGTAACGGGTGTAATAAAATGAAAATTTGCTACTTCCGGACGAGGCCGGGGTCCCATCTCCAGCTCCAGCTCCACCTCCTTCTCCCTCCCAACGTATCCGAATCAGCCGCATCCGTGACCATGTCCGTGTGTTATTTCTGCTGCTCCGCCTCCGTCTGCTTTTCTTTTCAACATAATTTTTAATGGGACGCAACGAAACGAAAAGTGAGAAAGCTGCAATGCACAGTGACGTGACATGCGCATTAAATGAGATGGCTAAGATAACAATTTATTTAATGTATTTAACTTAATCTATTTCCGCATTTCTGAATATATTTGCTAGTGCCCAAACTCAACAGCAGCTTTAAAATTACCTTAAATGTGTTGTTGTGGGTATTTAATTCAACAAATTTGTTTATTTTCCCCTCTAAGGTTTTCAATTAGCGATATAGCAATTATAGCATCACTAGCAAACATCATTGTATGACTAGGAACTACGTCGTTATTTATTCAATTTTAATTTATAAACAGATCTTTTTTGTTTATAAAAGTATAACTTGTCTTACAATTTTTTATTAGGTTCAGTACAGAATCTCTACCATGACAAAAAATTCAAAATTCTATTATTTTGGTTGTCACAATGTTTTATGAAGTTAATTGTTTTGGAGGCAATTTTTTAATTGAGTACTGAGGATAGTTCTTTTTTAATCATGGTTACAGATATAGAAATATAGATATATATATACAGATACAGATATATATATATACAAGGGTGGTCAAAAGTATTTTCACAAAAAAAAAGTTAAATATACTCATAATTTGAACTTACATCTTGTTAACTTTGGCATCAATGGAAAGGTAATTTAAATGCCGTTTAAATGATAATATACATTTCTTAACCCATTCAGTACTTATTGAAAAGGACGAATTTGTGTGAAAATGTCCTTTTTGAACTTTTTTTCTCGACTTGAAAACTTAAATTTTTTGATGCAAAAAGTTTCTTCAAACAAAAATAATAGTAACTGCAAAAAGAATTTTTCAAAAATCATTTTGCTTATATTTTTTATGATTTTTTAAAGGTGACAATGTCGGAAAAAATTTGTATGAAAAAGAGAAAAAAATGGCTAAAATGCATGTTTCTAAGCATTTTCAAAAAATCTTAAAAAATATAAGCAAAATGATTTTTGAAAAATTCTTTTTGCAGTTACTACTATTTTTGTTTGAAGAAACTTTTTGCATCAAAAAATTTAAGTTTTTAAGTCGAGAAAAAAAGTTTAAAAAGGACATTTTCACACAAATTCGTCCTTTTCAATAAGTACTGAATGGGTTAAGAAATGTATAGTATCATTCAATTGGCATTTAAATTACCTTTCCATTGATAGCAAAGTTAACAAGATGTAAGTTCAAATTATGAGTATATTTAACTTTCTTTTTGTGAAAATACTTTTGACCACCCTTGTACAATATTTGCCCAGTGATTTAACGCCCAGTAGCTTACCACTTGGGTTCTAAGTGCTGATCCCCCAGAAGTGTTAATACTTATCACCAATTTTCTCAACATTTCAACCACTGTACCTCCCATACCCGTATGCCTACCCCTCCAGACCCATCCGGAACTCACTTCCGCAGCCCAACTAACTGTTAACGTGCGTGTGGGTGAGTGGGTGGTTGTGCGTGGAAATGCAAATGATGCTATCTGTGCCCCGTCCTCCTGCTCCTCCTCTTCCAACTCGGCTCACACTTATCCTGGAGGAGTCCTGGTGCTCCGGCATCCTGGCATTCTGGCATCCTGGCCTGCTTGACATTCCGCAGCCGTGCGCTCAGCTTACTTCGCAGAAAAGTTTTCATTGCCGTTAAGAAATTGATCAAGTGAAAAGGTGAAAATTGATTTTGCTACATGTGTTGTGTGCGCCCCCAGATCCGCCCTGCCGTATAAGTGTCAATTGTTTATCAAACAGAGACATGCGAGAGCCCAAGTGACTTTCACATGTACGCCCTGGTGACTTTTTACCGACTTACTTCGTTTAACTCGCCCGCAGGATGGATGGTATAGGGGCTGGGACTTGGTCTTGGGCCTGGGGATTGGGGATTGCGGATGGTATAGGGATTGAGGATGGGGATGAGTCGGCCGTCGTCAAGTGACTGCCTCTCTGGATGACTGACATATGGCGTGTCATTCGATTACGTTAATCAAATGATGCACAAACACAAGGCCACTCCCCAGCAATTTCTCGAAAAACGCCGCCGCCCACTGGAAAGCCCACCTTCATTTGTGTTTATACAATCGCAACAGGATAACATGACTTTATAATACACCCTCGGGGGCCAACTGAAAACCCATCATCCTTTCACCGAGAAGACAGAAATTGTGCTTTGATAAGATCCTAAATATCATAGAAATTCCAGTGGCAAAGCATTTACCAAATAATGTTTAAATGTGGAAAATAAATCATGGATTTTATTCGATAAGCAAGTCAAGATTTGTTTCTAACCTCTATTTAAATTCACCGAAGACAACTTTAGTGGTCATAACTAGAACAATGTTTTATATTAGTTGTTTGTATTGCACTTAAGATGACCTGAAAGATTCTCAATTTTATGATATATTGTGTAACTAAAAACACGAATTTTGTATCTTAAAGTATTATATTTTAGTTAGTTTCAGTTTTAATATTCATGTGTGCATTCCGATAATTACCTTTTCTCATTTAATTAAAATCAAAGCCTTAATATATGTTTTTCCACGTATTCATATGCATATGAATCGGTGTTTTTATATAAAACATTTACAAATAAATGTTAATTTCACACCATGTGCATTGAAGCGTAACCCGCATAAATAGTCGACACTCTCGAAAAGGCATACATACATACATCAAATACGTATATATCACCCAAAAATGGGCAGAGGGTTGGGGGGTTTGGGAATCCACTGAAATAAGTGTTAAATAGTTGGCATTTACCATAAACTTCGGCCACGTCTAGATGGCCGCACCATATATATATATATATATATATATAGTGGCATTTATGAGGGCCGCGGGGGCTGTGAGAGCTGAAACATCTGAAAAACAGGGTACTGGCTATGATGATGATGATTATGGCCCAGCAGCTGCTGTGGGCAATATATGAAATGAAAATCTCAGCACCCGCACTTGACTCACTTTGGCCGCACAATTCATTGCCCCGTTCACGAACCCAATCCCAATCCCAATCCCAAACCCAAACCCCATTCCTATCCCACACTTCCTATCCCCACCGTTGTTAAACGCTTTTTTATGGCCTGCCAAAATCATATTGAATACAAATGAAAGCGAGTCGGCTGTCCCGGAGCAAAACGGACGAACAGGATGTGGCCAGCAGTATAATATCGTTGCGGGTATTCGAGGAATATCGAGATTCCTAAAAAGTTAAACCAAAAAAAAAAAAAAAGAAAAAACCAGCACAATCAATTGCCATCCACATGCACAGCCCCTAAATGCAAAGTTCAACAACTGCAGATTGTGGATGTAAGTCCTTTGGCCTTCTTGCCGCAGCCTTTTGTTTCAACTCGATGGCAAATTGCAGGGTAAAACTTTATCGTGTAATCATTTTAAGTTCACTTCCTTATTATTTTTGCACAACAAGTTGCAACAATTGCAGTTGCCTATGTCATTTTCCAAGTGCTTAGTAGTGGCCCCCAGTCCTTCGTCCTTCGTCCTTGCTGCACTTGCCCCACTTGATTCCTGTTCCTGCCCGCCTCACAGTGGGTAATTGTTGCTGCTGCCGCTGCAGCTACTTCTTAAGTTTTGTGTACAACTTTTATGACACTTTGTCGTATTGTTTCTTGTTTTTTGTTTTTTGTTTGCCTTCTGCCGTACTTTGCGGCGAACGTGTCATATTCAGTTATGTATTTATTCCTGGCCCAGTTCCATTCCTCCCCGAGATCCAGCCTCAGCTCCATCTTACCAGCTTTGAGTCTCCACTTTCAGATTTGCCAGTCTCAAAACTATTCCCCACAGATCGCCCACGCCGCCACCAGGATGGGAAAGGGTTGAGGTTGAGTTCGGGGTTTGGGGTTTGGGCGGAGGCAGAGGCAGAGGCAGCTGTCAGAAAAACGCTTTGAGCACGAATCAAGTGTTTTTTTGTCCTGATTTTTCAGTTGCCAGCTTTTATTTTCCAGACGGGCTGAGCAATTTGGATCACAGCAGCAACTGGGGTTTCTCCCTCAGATGGACTGCTTATCGCTAGGAATGCGGGGACGAGCAGAGCGGGCACGTAAAGGTATTCATAATCGATTCGGGACTACGTATTACTCGCTAAGATATTTTGCTATTTTACCGAGGCTTGCAGGAAAAACAGGCTAGGATATTTGCTTTAAGATTCAATACTAACAGCAGTAAAAAAAAAAAAAAAAAAAAAAAAAAATTGTACTAACTGGCTGAAGTTTTTTTAAAATATCTTGGCAACTTTGATAAAATAGGTCATATTCTCCAAAACATTTTATAATTGTGCATGCGGCTTTCTAAAGCCAATCAGTTAGTTGAAATATAGCCATAACCGAATTTGTATTGTCATCATGTATTAAAGAATATCTCTACAGGTATAATTTCATAATAGTATAGTTTAAAGTATAACATCTCCTCTAACAACTCAGGAAACAAATTTGTAGGAACTTTTTACCAATATGCTTTTTTGGATAAACCATTTCTATATTAGTAATATGAACTGTGCCCTATGACAAACAATATGAACATAGGTTGGGTGTTAATTTCTTAGAACATCTTACGATGATAAAAAATCTGACAAAAAATAAAACAACTCAAATATGATTTTTTTTTGAAAAGATAGCCTAAAAATCAATACAATTGTGTTTATTTAAAGACCTCTACTTTTTTTTACAATAAAATAGGAGTCGAAGCATAGCAAGGTCAGTAATTTTAAAAAGTTATAATTGAGTTACGAGGAATGAACAGATTTGTACCCCTGCAAGCACCTTAACGATGTGATTACATCCTAAAGCTTCAATTAATTCGGCACGCCACTCCCACAACCCTCAAGTTATTTAAATGGGGGGGGGTTCTAGAATTCACTTACTGAAAGCGATTACACAGAAACAATTCAATCGAGCCGGCTGCTCAGTGCCTATCCGTGATCTCACTGGGTCATAGTTTGCCGACCCAGGACTCCTCCTACCGCGACCTTTCCCCCCGGCAAATCAGTGCCACCCCTGGGGATTTCGGCATTGCGATAAGGAGGTCGTCGAGTCAGCTCCCCAGCTTCCCAGCTCCTTGGCTGCTCAGCTTGTGGGCTCCCTGGCTCGCTGGTTCCATCCAGCCATTGGATTGGTCCCTGTAAGTGCTCGAAAGTCAATTTTGAATTTAAAATACACCACGTAACGCAATATGTTGATCTTTTGAATACGAATGCGGCAGCCACGTTGTTCGATGTTTCGATGTTCGGGGGAGGTCCCTTAAAATGGCAGCACAAGCACAAATACCCAGACACACATCTTTAACGAATTTAAATAAACTTTACTAATAAAATGTCGTTTACAAGTGGCAAGTGTCGAAGTGGCTGACTGAGTGACTGACTGAGTGACTGACTGAGTGACTGACTGACTGGGTGACATGGGTGGATGGTGAAGAAGTGGTTGGGATGCATGAGTTGATGCCAACAACGTATTAATTTTGTGTATCAAAATAAACTTATTGCTCTGGCATTCTGCCCGAACGCCACAAAAAACGAAGAGCCCAAGCCCCAGCACCAGAGAGACAAACAATGCAAGGAAGCTGAGGGGAATCCGGCTGGTTCCTTACCCGGTTGGTTGGGGTTACAGCCATATCTATAGGATAGGATGGAAATGGAACTGCGGCAACGGCAAAGGGCAAAGGGCAAAGGGCAAAGGGCTGAGACGAGGGCCAAAACCAAAACCAAAGGCAACGTCAATGGCAACGAAACGGCTACGGCATGTATAAATATCTACATCACGTTCCAAGCTCGGAATGCCAATGTAAATATTTTCAAACTTTGATGAAATAATCAAGGTAAACAGTAAATGTCGTCGTTGTCGTTGTCGTTCTCGTTCTAGTTCTCGTTCAGGTCCTCATCTCCTCCAGCTTTGGATTCAGCCCCAGAAACAAACTCCTCATTCTACCGACGACTACTGCATACAGTTAAAAAAACAGTTAAGCATTTAAGTATTTTTTAGTTTTTAGTATAGTTTAGTTAGTTTGCATAAGCATACATTTTATTTTATTTTATTAGAACATGTACATTGTACAGTTTGTTGTAAAATTTTTAAATATTTTAAACCAAATGTAAACTATATTTGACTATATATATACAACATTTTGGGAGTTTTCGCAACTGACTTGTATTAGTTTAAAGATCCTTAGGTACATTTTATATCATATCAAATAGTTTTTCTTGGAGATTAATTTAACATCCTGTCATAATGGTACATTACTTACATTTTAAGAAATTCTCAGAAAGTTTTTTTTTATAAATAGTTTGATTTCTTTTTATAGGACAATACATTTCAAACAAATAAATCCCAGTGTACTTCCTCGATGGAGAGAAGGGGTATTGAGGGAGTGCTGGAGCGTTTGCGGCTCGTGTGGACTTTAGTGTTGCAGGCGGATGCTCGTTTTAGGCAGTCCCCCCTTACAATTGTTTTCCCAGCCCACCGGGCATATCCCACCCACCAACCACCAAAAACACCACCCACCACCCACCAGTGTACTGACCATTCTGTTTGTTTGGCAGACATAAATGTTTAACAGCCGGACGAGATTCGGAACAGACTCGACCGCAGATGGGACAACTTCTGATGCAGGGAAAGTCACCGGAGGTGTGGTCATCCGGAGCGGATCCGAGCGGAGATCCCCTGCAGCGAACCCGAAATCTGAAATCTGAAACCCAAAACCTGACCAGATCCTCTACCAGTCCCAACTGCAGGCCACATCGTCAATCACCCGGCAGACCTTCGGTCTTAGCTGCCGATGATAATGATGAGCCCAACCCAAGCGAATCGAACTCTGAACTGCTGCTCAGTCGGGCATGAGATCGTCAAGGCTGCTGGCGATGGCCTTTAAATTGCCACCTCCGCACGGACAGGTTCCACACATGCAGGTGCGAAAAAGAAGTGGCCAAGCCGCTAGGGTGGACCTTGTGACTAAAAGATTATTCAAATTTTGCACAAAGCCCTAGGACAGTCGGTAAAAATACCGCAACTAATATATAAAATAGTATTATCATCCAAAAATCAAAGTTACTTTTAAAGATCTATGTCTGCAAGTCCCTTACCGTCTCACTGTGGGTAATTGCTGCTGTTACTTTCTAAGTTTTGTATACAACTTTTATGACACTTTGTCACATTGTTTTTCTTTGCCTGCTGCCTTACTTTGCGGCGAACGTGTCATATTCAGTTATATATTTATTCCTTGACCAGTTCCATTCCTCCTCCGTTCTCGGTTTTCACTTGAGATCCAGACTCAGCTCCAGCTTTTCAGTTTAGAGTCTCCACTTTCAGATGTGCCAGCCTCCAAACTATATCCCACAAATCACCCAAGGAAAAGGGTTGAGTTTAGGGTTTAAGCAGAGGCAGCTGTCAGAAAAACGCTTTGACCACGAATCAAGTATTTTCGTCCTGATTTTTCAGTTGCCAGCTTTTATTTGTCAGAGAGAAACGGCTGGTTATTAATGGAAATGAAAATATAAGTAGAATAATACTAGCTTTATAATGGCGATCATTTAGATGGGGAACTCATTGCAGCCCGTCACAAACTGCATCCCTTTGTCATCTCTTATTCAGAATCTGAAGGATAAAGCAGCCCCTTCAAAATATGAGGCGTATTTTGAAGATTCAGCCTTATCCTTCAAATTCTGAAAGATGATCTTTGTCTCTATCCATAACTAAGAATGACAAATTTTCTGGGATTTCAGAATTATCCTCCAGATTCTAAAAGATGATCTTTGCCTCTATCCATAACTAAGAATAAAAAACTTTCTGGGATTCATTTAAAGCACAAATAAAACGTCTATATCAATTGTTGGATTATTGGTTAAGGTCCAGTCTATTTGGTTCAGTCTGGAGGCTCCGGGATGCCAGCGATTGTCACCTCGGCGCCTTCCAGCGATTGGGTCGCCGGTGGCAGAGGTTGGGGGAATGGGAAGTGGGAAATGGGATATGGGATATGGGATATGGGACATGGGATATGAAGACAGGCTAAACGCTTTCGCTCACCACCTCCAGCACCTCCAGCACCTATGCACACTCCAAGTTCACCGAGATAAGCCACCATAAATCTGTTGCCATCATTTTAAAGCGATTACTACAAATGGATGTGCACACGGCAACGGCGATGCGACTGCGATGACAACAAAAATGGGGAAAAGCCAGCTGGATGTGCTGGTGTGTGTGTGTGTATGAAAAGCATGTGGAAATACAGTCTGTCTGCCTGTATTTTCGCACGCTTTTCATACGTTTGCTTTTGTGTTGGCTTTTCCAGCGTTGTCATCGCAGCAGAGTCGCAAATGCCGAGCAGCAGTCAAAACGTAAGCAGAGCAGACCAATGGAAATGAAAGGGTCATCGGCGCACTAAAACAAAAATCCAGGCCAAACAGCACTAGAAGAAATGGTCTATTGTTGGGGAATATTTGAATTCTAATACCCAATCTTAAAAATTAATAATCTCATAAAAAAGGTAATCATCTCAAGAGGTATTCTAAACACTTGTTCTTAAGAACACCAAATGAAATGAAGACAGCTTGATGAATATGTAATCAGTAGCTGCTTTTTTGATGAAAATCTTCTCAGGGCTAAGTTAATTCAAGGGATCTAGAAATATTTCAAAAATCCCAGAGATATATTGATATATTGATTCCCAGCGCCTAAGGAGATTCGTTCTTTTAGTGTACCGATTGCGAGGAGTGGGGGGTCCTTTTAGAGGAAAGTGGTCTGGAGATGGGCAGTATGTGAGCCTCGGTTTGAATATTGGGTCTAACAAGAGCACAAAACCCCGGGACACCAACAACTGCAAAGAAGTCGAAAACAAAAAAAAGGGAACCGAGCCAGCAATAACAAAAGCAACGATATCATCGTCAGGATGAAAAAATGCATCCACCAAACAGGATAGAAAAAAGGAAGTGCGAGGAGACAGGAGCAACAAAACAACTGCGCAGAATAAAAAATAAAACAAAAAACAGTAGAGCTCGCCAGTAAATTGCTCTGGCGAGCATGTGAGGCGTTTCGATTGCGGTAGGTTGCCCACAACAGGGTGCCTCTGAAAATTCCCACATCCCATACAGATCCCGATATCCACGATATAAAGAAATTCCAAAATCTAAAATCTAAAATCTAATCTAAAATTGACCAATATAACAGCAAGAATCCAACAATCCACTTATTATTGCTTCTTATTTGAGGATACTAATAAACCTGTTTCAAAAATTAGACCTTTAAAGCAACAAAAAATGTAGATAAGAAGTTAACCCTGATATAAAATATATATATTGCTTAAGAAGGTCAAAACATAAAAAAAATACCAAAATACCTAAAAAGGTAAAAAGAAATATAGAAAATTTTAAGGTAGGTATATTTAAACCGATAAAAATGCTTAACCCTTTCTTTTTCTTGTTTTTGATATAAGAAGCTTGTCTTGTATTTGGACACAGGGAGAAATATTCAAGGACATTGTTCTTGAATTGAGAACATTCGATCTTAAAAACATTTTGGTATTAATTTTCTCAATATTAGAACCAAATGGTGCAAAGACAAAAGTTTAATTGAGTTTATTTAACAACTTTTTAATAAGTATACACAACTTACTGGACTAATAGTATATCTGTTGAGGTATACAATGTAAATAACGCCAATTCAACTTGATTCAAGCAAAATGAAAACATTTTCAACTTCAAAAGTATCGTTTTATTTTTAAGAACATTTTTAACTCAGATAAGAGCGTAAGAATTTTCTATGTGTACTCTTCTTTTCAACGAAGACTTGGAGCCAAATTTTGGATAGAAGTAATACCACTCTCAAATTAATCATTATTTCTAAGCTGTTCTAGTTTTGATTTTCTACAAAATAAGGATTATAAAGAATACAATGAAGAAATTGATACATACTCTTTGTAAGAGTGATAAAAGTAACCTAAATTAACATAAGTTATGGCTACCCCTGAGCTTAATTTTAGTAAAAGCAACATTTGACTGTACACCCTGTTGTTGCGGTGTCAATTTGTCAATGTGTCAATGAAATTTAATGAGCCAATTTAAAGCTGCGCCATATTTATAAACTATCTGAAACGCAATTAATTTGCCAGCTTCAGCTGCAATGAAGTGGAGCTGCAGGATCAGGATTGCGGAGATTGTGGGGTTTATTTTTGGAGTTCTGGAGGTCAGAGGATGGGGGATGGAGGAGGGCGGAGTCGGGATCAGGGTGCCTTGTTTGGGCAAGTGCGATTGTTCAATTATCGTTCAAATCTGCAGCTAATTGTTGGGGATTACCAATCTGAGTTCGCCGAGGCGCCGGCTGAATGTGAATCCCCCATTTGACGGCATTCTCGCCCGGTGGCCAAAACTAAATGAAACGAAATCAAGTGCAATCGCACAGAAATGATGAAATCGCTGGCGGAGCAGCATTCACATCCACTTGCACAGCCACATCCACTAAAATGCTCTGGTGATGGAAGCTCGGCGGGATGCTCTGCCAGGAATTGATTCAATGCAACAAAGTGGCAAAGTGTGCGGTCAGGAGAAGGTTGCACCAGGTGGCCCAGTTCCCAATAGGAGCTTCAGTCCCAATCCCAATCCCAATCCCAATCCCGTTCGGCGCTCGCCGTTCGCCATTCCCGCCCTCTACTGTCTTTGAGAATGTCCGTGTCCGTGTCCTGGCAGTGCTTATGTTTGCATTCCTTTTTGGCATTTTTGCACTTGAATAACTTTGAAATATGGGATTAAATCGTCTCTTATGGGATTTCCTCGATTACAGCTATCATGGCGAACGGGGGAATAGACGGTGGGGATTCGGGGCTCGGGACTCGGGACTTGGGACTCGGGATTGGGCATTGGGCGTTTGAGTGGGTGAATGTCCGCGCAAGGTTCGCCACTGAACCTGAACTCGACTGGCCCGTAGATCTCACTCCCACGACCTCCAGCCGAGGGAACAAAGTGTTGGGAATCTCGCCAAGCGTGTGGCCACCGGCCAGTCACGTCTCCAGACTCACTGCGATGTGCACTGAAAAAAAACTATCGTAATCATAAAAGTGACTTATGATTTTATATGGGTTTTATGAAAATAATTGATTTTTCCATAATTTGAAAAAGTGTATTTAGTGTGTAATATTCATATATATATTTTTTATCACCGATGTATTGCATATAATTAGTCAATTTAAGCCTCTATAATTACATAATACATAAAAAAAGCTACTATTACTCAAGTAACAATTTTATTGAACCATTTTAATTAATGGAATTGCAATTGTAGGATAAAATTTTTCATAAATAAAGTTCCAACCGGTCCAAGAAATTATATTTTTCAGATTTAATTTGATCTGCAAAGAGGTTTATCGGCTAAATGCCTGGACTTACTTAAAATAGTAATGGAAATTGGAAAAATTAGCTTTTATTTGAGATTACATATCGATGTTTACAGATATGCTTGATATAAGCAGCCGTGACTTTTTTAAGTAAATCTAGTCAGTTAGGATATTACGAAAATGCTTTATTTTCAGCTAACTCTCTGGGTTTATTATTAAAAATTCAAAAATGAATGACACTTCAAAAAATCCATAAATGTATGATACCCTAGTTGAACAAAAAGAATACAGGGTGACCTTACCAAAATTGGTTCGACTTTTAGTAAAGTAAAGTATCAAGTAAATTGAGTATTTTATATTTAAAGTGTAAAGATCAAGCTGAAAATATTTATATATTATTACTTACATCTTAATAATCGCCTGAAGTCTTAGGATCAAGTGCGCTGCTCATTGGTATTTTTCGTGCAGCACTTTATTTTTTCTTCAATATTTTTCTTGCCGTGTAGAGTCCGCTGAGCCAGTGGAAGAATCTGCAGGAGCAATTGGGGCAGGAGCGTCCCCAGACTGGACTTGACCAAAGCTAAGCAGTAAAACAAAGCGTCGAGCAAAAGCTTAACACTCGCACACACACACACAAACACACACACACACACTGGCAGTCCATGGTAGATGGTACACATACATATGTACTTGGAGTGCGGGCAGCAGCTGCGGAATTTTCACTTGAACGCGTAGCTGCCGCCGCTAATGTTGGTGTTACTGCTGTTGTTGCTGTTGCTGCTGTTGCTGTTGCTGCTGCAGTAGCTGTTGCTACTGCTTCTGATGTTGCTGTTGCTGTTGCTGTTGCTGTTGCTGTTGCTGTTGCTGTTGCTGTTGCTGTTGCTGTTGCTGTTGCTGTTGCTGTTGCTGTTGCTGTTGCTGTTGCTGTTGCTGTTGCTGTTGCTGTTGCTGTTGCTGTTGCTGTTGCTGTTGCTGTTGCTGTTGCTGTTGCTGTTGCTGTTGCTGTTGCTGTTGCTGTTGCTGTTGCTGTTGCTGTTGCTGTTGCTGTTGCTGTTGCTGTTGCTGTTGCTGTTGCTGTTGCTGTTGCTGTTGCTGTTGCTGTTGCTGTTGCTGTTGCTGTTGCTGTTGCTGTTGCTGTTGCTGTTGCTGTTGCTGTTGCTGTTGCTGTTGCTGTTGCTGTTGCTGTTGCTGTTGCTGTTGCTGATGCTGCTGCTGTTGCTGCTGTTGCTGTTGTTGCTCTTGCTGCTGGTGTTGCTGTTGCTGCTGCAGTTGCTGTTGCTACTGCTTTTGCTGTTGCTGTTGCTGCTGCTGTTGCTGCTTTTGATGTTGCTGTTGCTCTTGGTGCTGCTGTTGCTGCTGCTGTTGTTGCTGTTGCTGCTGCCGCCGCTAAGCTGCAACTTTCATTGCTGCCCGAAATGATGGAGGGCAATGTCCAGCTCGCTGTCTGTCAGTGGTTCGTGGCGCAACGGGAAAGAGGTATCCTAGCGGACCAAAAAGATGAAGCGTACTGCTCAAATAAAAAAACAAAAAAAAAAGAAAGGAACTCACACAGACACGGACAAGTAAAGAAATCTGCTCACCGAAAAATCGTAGAACATATTCAGCGACGAAGAAACTTTAAAGAGGGTAAACTCTTTCAAGTTGTTGAACAAACAGGCACCAACTTATTGAACTTCTTGACCATCTCAGCTATCCAAATAGATTAAAATTATCTTATATTGCATTTAGATTCGCCCTGTATAAAAAAGGTATGGGATTTAAATACATGAATGTTATTTGGCCCTTGAACGCGTAAGCAATTATTTTTAAAGACAAAAAATTGCAACCCCTATATGACCAAGTGCCATTCTTATCACTAAATAAATATGTAAAGATGGACCTTAGGGAACTATGAAGTACTGAATGGTACTCAAGAGCTGGAACCAATGTTACTTTAACATTTGATAAAACATTTTTTTGAGAAATGATAGTTATTTCAATTAAATAGTTAAATTTAAGAAAATTCTTAACTAAAATATGATATGATATAATAATAGTAATTCCGTTATAAGAAGGAAAGGCCAAAAAATTGTAATTCACCTGGGGATTTAGCAAGGTTCCAAGAAACTTTTACAGAATGAGGTGATACTTCCACATAACCTTGTTTCAATTCAACCGATAATCAGTATCATCTACTTCAAACTATTTCTTAAGCAACACTGCATTTATTTCTTAGATTGCAAAGTGTAAGCTAATACATTTCTTGGTGTGCACCTCTGGATTAAATCTCAATTGCCACTCAGTTCCCAGAACTTTTGCGAATTAAAGTTATAGTGGGAAAACTTGGACTCCGAGTTCGATTTGGCCATCGAGTGTGGACCCAGGGGAATCGGGCACACTTTCGGCTGGGACGCGTGGCAAAGGTCAGGCGACTTTCCATGCGAGTGCGGAAACCAACTCACCTCCCACCACCACCCACCGCCCACTGGCACCCACCACCCACCAGTCTGTTGATATTGCCATTGCCTGCGGCAGCAATGAAAATAAATTTCCACCAAGATGACGACTATGAGGCGAGACATTGCACAAAGTGCTACACCAGAATACCCGGCATCCTTCCGCAAATGCACAGAGAGAATCAAGGCTTAAGATCTTCTAATTTTCATCATCATTGCATTGAAGTTATTTTAAAGACAATACTCGTTTTATTGAACTTGGGAACCAAAAAAAAAACTGGATTCTTAAAAATATGTAAAAAAAAATCCCTTTTTATCTAATCAACATTTTTAATTACCCATGTTCTATAACAGGAATAACAGTTTACAAATCCTAATTATTCGGATCAATATCCCAAAGCCTAATGTGGTTTTTGATTATCTGGAAAAACAAGAAAGATTTGTATATTCCCATCTGTAGGCACCAAATGTTTCTTAACTTTTAATTTATATAAAGGCTAAAGGGTCTTAAGTTAGTAATTGGTTTGCAACCTTTTCTGTTTAGAAAGCATAAGTATTAGATTCCAAAATGAAATATTTTTGTTTATGGACTAAAAAAGTCTTTTTTTAGATATAACAGATTTTAAGGGCATGAAATCTTAATTTAAGATTTTCCGCTGTGTAGCCCTCTCGCTCACACGCCGTCACAGACGGGTGTGTGTGTGTCTGAGAATGTCCCTTGGCATGTCCTTTAGCATGTCCATCTGGTCGAGTGAGTGCATTTGCCATTTTGGTTGCCGCTTTATGCGCAAACATTAAGTCAACACAATTTCAAATTTAGTTTTTATAGAAAATTGTCTCTGTCTGCACTCGCCTCGTGCCCCCCATCGACTTTCTACCACCGCCTCCTTCACGAGACTTCCCTGCTCTCTCTGTGCTTTCTTTCAATTTGCAAAATCGTTGCCCGCACCAATTACCGTTTGATTATGCCCCCAATGTGCCGGAAAAGCGAGGAAAACTAAGGAGACCGAGCAGAGAGTGGTGGGAAAATGCTAGTCAGAGTCGGAGGAAAAGCGTGAGGAGTCCACTTCATAAACTGTTGACACTCCGTTTCCCATTTTCCATTTCCCATTGCACGACTTAACCCTGCCCCTCCCATTGCCCCTCCCCCTCCCCAGCCCCAGCCCCTGCCCCATTCCCCTCCACCTTCCAATTACCCCAACGCCCCCTTTTCCACGGGCAGCATGCCAGGCAATAATTAAGGCAAGTGCGCCTCCAGGAATAGCAAGATGCACACTCACACTCAGACACCCACACACACTCCAAGGAACCCCCCACCCACACACACGTACGCACACACACACATTCCACTGGTGCTCGACTTAATAAATCCGAGAAGCCAGCATCGTTACACTGAGCAAAACGGGTTTCTATATAATCCTTGGGCCAACATTTCCAAACAACTTATTGAAGCTTTTTGAGTTCTTATACCCGTTACTCGTAGAGTAAAAGGGTGTACTAGATTCGTCGGGTAAAAGGAATAAGTACCAACATGCCAAAAATTGTTGAAATCGGACCATTCATTGAAAAGTTATAAGCCATTAAAGTGTTCAATCACTGAAACAGCCGATTTGCTGCATGCATATCTCCGTCTTCCTCACACTCTCGTTAGCTAAGTAACAGGAACCTAACAGTCGAGGCCATCGACTAAAGCGTTCTTTCTAGTTATATCCTATATTTTATAGATATGTACAATTTATTAGGGCTATTATTTCTAATTCTTATTATTATTGTTCCTTTACTGCTATATTTAACAAGCTAATATAAATTAATCGAAAATATACATTTTAATATTTTTCATGGCTGGTAAAAATGTTGGTAACCATTTTTCCCCTTTAAGCAGACCATTACAAACCATTTCAAATAATTTTTTCTTAATAATACCAAAATTAAACCTTCTTTAATACCCAAGTAAGATACGACTAGAATGAAAATGTTAGTTTCCTAAAATCAGTTGTTATTCAGAACTCATCTGATGTGGTCTGTTTCCATTTCAACCCAACAATCCTGATCAAAAAGTTACTGCACCTTTAGTGCCTTTCTGCTCCATCGGCTTTGGCATACGCTTTACAGTTTCGCCCAGTGTAGTGGTGCCGTGGAGTCACCAGTTTGAAGCCAAACTCGAAGCTGCCACATCAAACACTGCAAATATTTATGTCGCCCCCACTTGTGCCCACTTCACCCCACTTTCACCCTCCTCCCAACCAACTCCCTTGCCCCGCAGAGGCATCAAAATGCAAATGCCTAAACGTTCCCGGAATGAGGATGTCGGCGGGGCAGGACGAAGGACGAACGTGAAACGCGAGGCCGCTGATTGCGCAACGCTCGAGCTCCGTTCAGCTCGAGTGTTGAATTGCAAATGCGTCAATTGTCAACTGTGTGGGGTGCCCCAACCCCCCTGCTGCTCTCCTCTCCCCCCCCCCCTTTTCGGGTAAGGAAATCGAAATGGGAACGGAAATGAAAACGGCCTTTTGTTACAATTTCTTGGGCACTTTTCTTGTTCTTTGTATGCAATTAACGCTGCAATTTGTAAGAGCAGATACCCCGCCATCCCCACGGAATTTCCGACTCACTTTCCAGGCTGTGGGTAAAAAGCCTTCCCTTTTTGGCCATCATTTTTGGAAGTGGGGTGTGTGGGTCCCAAGTCTGGCTGGGTCATCATTTTAACTGCTGCCAAGTCCTGACTTCATTATTAAAGCCGCCCAGAGAATTAAACTGTGGCCTTTAACCCCAAAAGCACACACATGTTGCATGCACACCACAACCCCTGGCAAAAAGCTGACAAAGTTTTCCACTAAAAAGGGAGCATAAAAAATAAAAAGAGATATGCCATATAGAAAAATAGATTTCCTTGTTGCTCTCTCTCTCTCTGGCTGTAAAATAAAGTATTTGTTAAATATTTACGTTCCATGGGTTTAATATGTCCGAAGCTGTCCCTAAACATCCACATACCCCCGACCACTGCCTGCACCTTGAGGCAACCGCACACACGCATATGGTGGAAAAGTCGATTAATGGGTGGGTGAGTGGGTGAGTGGGCGGGTTGGGTGGCTAAAAGGCCAATCAAAGGCCACTCACGAGCGGCTTAGGCGGCGACTTTTGTCTCCCATACATCCACATCCACATCCACATCCAGTAGGGCAGCCAGCCATCCAGAGATTAGACTTGGCACGGAATTGACTATGGGTTGACCATCCACCAGCAATATGGAAAAACCAAAATGATAAGCGGGGCTAACAATAGAAAAGTTCGCGGCAACTGGAAGGGGTCAAGAGGTCGGAGGGCAACTATTGAAACAGGCCATTGAAATCGATAGATTACTTCAGTGAATTAAGAAAGGCGCTTAAGCGGTGACTCAAGCTTTAAGCCTTAAATGAGTACTGCCTTTAATTTGACATCAGAAATGGAAAATCACCAATAATAACCGTCTGCTAATAATTATCATCCATTTAAAAAATTATCCAATTAAGGGCAACGGCTTTTAATTGTCTTTAAAATAAAATGAACTTTGAAATATTGAATGACTCAATCGAGTTCCATAACCAAGTGCCACAGAAAAGAGTAGCCAGCTTAAGCTGACCAAGAATAAAATCATGTTTACTCTAAGGAAAACACCAATAACAACCGTTTGCTTACTGTTATTATATTACAAAACAATCCAATTAAGGAAAATTCTCTTAATTGTATCTAAATTAGTAATAAATTCGAAATATTGAATAAGTCATTGAGTTCAATCACCAAATGTGACATAAAGGAGTTGCCAACTTAAACAGCCCAACCGTAAAATCATGTTTACTTTACTTACAAAAGGGAATTCACTGCCCTTTCCATCTTTCTTGACCGCAATATGCATATCCTTATGCATATCCTTTTGCATATCCTTGTGTGCGTATAAAATGCCACCTCTTCAGGCGCTTATCGCAGCTTAATAAAAAATCCAATCCAATTGATGGGATTGAATCTTTTGTTTGTGCGTTACCTTGCGCCTCGCAGCAATTGATGTTCTTGTTACCGTTGTTTCATTTGCCATTGTCCTTGTTGTTGTCCTTGTTGCCATTGTTGTACATTAAGCTGGTAATAATTGTAAAAAGATTAAAGGGAATTTTAATTAAAAATTATATTTATTTGATTTAATTTTTATTGGCGCTTTTTAAAAAGCCATTTAACGACTTGGGCCTCACACACACAGACAGCACACAGACAAAGGGATTGGATTGGCCAGAGGAGTGGTGAGGTGAGAGTGGGTGAAAGTGGGCTGGAAGTGGGCGGTATGCCTGCAGTCGAGTGCGCCCCACGTTGGGCGCCACATAAGTGTGAATTCAACAACGCAAGGAAATTAATCTTAAGCCGCAGACAGCGAAAAGCCAAAAATAAATCAACAATGCAATAATTTATCAGAAAATATGTGTCCATTGCAGTCTCTCTCTCTCCCTCTCTCTCGCTCACTCGCTCTGTACTTTGTCTGTGTGTGTGTGTGTTTGGGTATGTGGATGTTGGTTGCAGCGGGCAAAAGTATGCAACAGTGTTTGCGTTTGAATTTGGAGCGTCAGCAGAATGAGTCAGCTGAATATATCAAGCGTACGCACACACACACACACACACACACACTCTCGCTCACACAGATACACTACCACCAGCAGCTGGCACTTAAGTATCTGTAAAATCCACTGTCATGGCAACGCAATGGACAAAAACAGCATCCACATTCACATACACAACGGCAGCATCATGGGCCCGACGGAAACGAGACTGTGGGAAAACGAAATATGAGCAGCAGTCCAGGACACACTTTTCTCTTTGTGTGTGTGTGTGTGTGGGTGAGCGTAGTGTGCGGTGCAAGTGTTGGTGCTCAGGGACGTCAGAACATGTTGCAGCTATTGCGGCGCTCAGGTTCAGGTTGGTGGCCAGGCTCGTTGCCAGTTCATGAATCAGTAGCAGGGACCAAGTCAGTTAGTCACTCAGCCTTTCAGACGGACAGCCATACGGACAAACGGACGGACAGCCATACGGACAAACGGACTAACGGACAGACGGACGGACAGACAGTCATGGGCCGACGTTAGTCGTCAGTTGGCAGTCGGCAATCAACACCAACTCACTCACGGCATGTCCTCCAAGTTCCCAGTTCCCAACCTCGTATTCCCGACACCCATCTCCAAAGCTCCCCTCCAATGTATTTGCGCATTTGCGCCTGGTTAAAATTTTGCTGCTTCATTATCTGGCCGGGGCAGCGCTGGCTCAGCTCCGCCTGCTGTTGGCCATTGCCCATCGCCATTGGCTACTGGCCAGGTTGGAACCAGGAGCTGGATCTACACTTGGAAAAAGTACAGTTCGCAGCCCATCTAAGCTTTGGAGTGGGATAGTTAAAGCTTTTGTGAACTCTAAATGGAACTTTAATTAAATTTTCAGAAGTATTAGAGTCGATTAATTGTGTAAATTCGAAATTGTGATATTACTTATATTAACTAGATAGTATAAGAAGTTGGTAAAAAGTTGATGATTTCGGTATAGCATGACAAGAAGTATCTAAAATTTTGAATGATCCATAGTATCGATAGTAAGTAGCATATAAGAAATTCATATACTCAATATTTTATCAGTGTGTTTAAAAACTTACACTCAATCGTCCGACAAATGTATGATATAATTTTCTTCAGATACTGCTGTCAAAATAATTAATTAAGTACAAATAATATGGCAATATTTATAGTTAAGAGTTGCCAACTTCCTCTTGACCGAATCGCCGAAGTTTGCTGAGTACAAAAAATATTGTGAGGGACTATTTTAGTTATGCTATTTTGATCGTTTGTTGTTATAAAGTAGATTGTATTATGTGGCTTTAGATCGTTAAGTTTTCTGCATGAGCAGAACATATGCTTTTGTATATTGATAACTGTAAGCTTCCTTCTTGGCAAATAGTAACTTGCTAACTTAATGACAACTTTAGTTTTCTGTGTGCAATAATGTGGTAACCGTTTCAGCACCTTGCCAGGCCGCTACGGTCCGTCATCCGCATCGCTGTCGTCCTTGTCTTTGTCATCGGGGGCGCATCCTTGTCGGCGGTGTCCGTGCTCGCATGTTCATTCCCCCTACCAACTACCAACTACCAACTGCCCCCTGTCCCACTCCCATATTTCGCATTTCGCATCCTCTTCCCTTTCCGCTGGCGTTGCACAAATTGCTTAAATTATGCAAAATATGCGCGCCACATCATTCGGGCTGCTCCTGCTGAACCTGCTCCCTTTAATCCCTTCGATCCCCGCCATATCTCAGCCACACACACACACCGACACACAGACACAAGGACAACAACAACAACAACAATGGCAACACTTTCAAATTCATTTTCGAAATTGATGAAAGTTGAGTGCAAAGTGTTAGGAATGTGTGTGACTGTGTGTTTGGGGCTGGCCACAAAATCCATGACGGGATCTCGACTTTGAAGTTGTTAATGGGATCGATTGGAATAGCAGGTGTGCCATCGCCATCCCTCGTCCTTGTTCCCAGTACCCGGTACCCGGTACCCATTTTCCACCTCCCACTGTTCGTCCTTGTGGACGACATTCGTCCTTCCTCGCCCTCCCGACCATCCCGACACTCGACTCGCTTTGTATTCACAAATCCAATCCAATTTGAGAGTGTAATTACATCAATTAAACTTAATCAAACTGTTTCAAAGTAAGAGCGCGACGCAAATGAAAACGAAAAGGAAAGCCAACTTCAATGTGCCAGCACAGTGGGTCCAGCATTGCACCATAATGATCAGAATATTTAGTTATGTCTTCTTTAGTACATAAAGAAACCATTTAATGGTCCCGTTTAGTGATAGTAGAGATGGTTAAGTAACTTAAGAAATGGTAATAGGCTTTTTTAAGACTCCTATTTTACTTTATATTCCCGATCAAAGAGCTAGATTGACCTGTATTTTCCGTTATTATTTCCTCTATTTACTATACACTCGACTTGACATCCCTACCAAAATTTTTGTTGCTTAATGCTAAGAGTTTACGGAAGTCCGGTTAACTAAAAGGGGTGATTTATTAAATATGAATGGATAAATAATAAGTATTAAAAATAGTTTGAAAACAGAGTTCCATAAGTAAACATAACTAAACATTTATAAAATAAATGTAACAATAAAGAGCAGCTGATTCTGTTGAAATTAAAGTGTTGATTTTAAGCAGTTATCAGGCTCTGTTCATTTATCACTGCTCGTCCTGTTCTTGTTGACTTCCCCATTTCGTTCCAATCAGTCTCTCTAAGTCGAAGCCCTGACCCCAACCCCCAATCACACACTTATGAAAATTCACGTTCCCGAAATTTGCGCACACTAATTAAGCGCTGCCAACTAAGTAAAGTAAGTTGCCCCATGAAGACCGGCGACTGAGGCCCGAAAGGAAGGCATATGATAGTGTCGAAAGGGAGGAACACCACCCCGCAGCCGACGAGCCGAGCAAGCCGGCAAAATGGGAATGAGAATTGAAATGGGAATGGGAACGGGAACCCACTCGTCACCTCGTTTGCCCCAGGCATCAGCTTCCTTCGCCTTTGCTTTATATAATTTATGTTGCATTTGCTGGCTGGCATAACTTTGGCTCGACTTCGTCTCCGTCTCCGTCTACGTCTTGGTTTTGGTCTGGGTCATGGTTGGAAGGAAGAAGGAGTAGGACTACGAGTACGGCTGTCAGTTAGTCAGTCAGTGGCGGGCCAGTCACTTTGTGTTCCATATCAAGTTGCCACACACCCCGCACACCCCGCACACTCCTCACACACCACGCACACACCCTGCACGACCCGCACACCCCACACACACACCTGCAGGATTGGCGTGCGCCCGAGGTGAGATGGCAGAGAATATGGCACGTGACTTAAATAAATTGCAAAAATCTTTCTCACAGCATCCTTCGCATAGTTTGCCATTTTCTACTCCCCCTTACCCCCTTGCTTTTTTTTCGGCCGACGCTCCTGCTCCTTGGCCTTTGTTGCTCGCCAAACGGCGGCATTTATGTAGTCCTGTGTGTGTGGGGGGGGGGTGTGTGTTTTCATGACTTTATTAGCAAGCAGCTTGAAAAGTTCCCTCGAGGCTCGAGGAACCGAACACCCGGTCGCCACCTGTCGGCAGGCGAAAACTTTGGCAAAGACACACACATAATCAACACCTAATCAAAGTAATAGAAACTTATTGGATTAATCGCTGTATAGAATTTCTATTTGCCGATCAAAGGGAGTCCGTGATTGTGCGATTGTGCCATTAGACTGTATGTGGGGGGGAGGGGGGGGGAGGTCTAACGCTTTAGGGCAATACTAATTGTGCAAATTCTCGGACCCACTTTCAAAGTCTCTTTCCCACCCAATCTCGACTCCTCATGCCCGGATCCGTGCTAATTGTCAAAATTGGAAAATCTCCGACCACCGATGACAGCTGTCAACGGCGGTATGACAATGGCAATGCAATCTAGCCATCAATTTTGATTAGGCTTCCATTCGTTTGCGATGATTCTGGTGTTCATGAGGCCGATGATATTGCCGATTCCGATTTCGATTCCGGTGACGCTGCTCTCGGCCAGTGGGTGGCTGGCGGAAAAGTTGATAGAGTTGATGGCTCCAGTCGATAATTGAAATTATGCAACTGCTGACAACTTTGATGGCAAACGGCTCTGGCCAAGAAGAGGGACAAGAAGCAGTCGTCAAGTTGCTTGGCTGCATTAAAATCACGAAGGATGTTCGGGGCGGCACTTTACTCAAATACTTATTATAAGTTCTGTCTAAGAAACTTGGAAAACTTCGGAAATTTTGAGCTTACGTTAGGGAGTGTCTTTAAAATGCAAAACAATTTACAGAATTTTCAAAATACCTCTGAGACATTGTTGGTTTTTGATCAGCTCACACAACTATAACTTCTTTTTTAAATGTTAAAAAATAGCTCAAGCTTTTTGTCAAATGAAAGCAATTTGCAATCGATAATTATTTAAAAATTCTCTTTGAAAAGGTAAATTTTGACAAGAATATTATGGTCAGCAATTTTCGAGACTCTCCGAAATCAAAATAGAGAGAAGAAAACAAGATGAAGAACATATGGATTTGATACTGCATTTCATCAAACTGATCATCATATCTTACCAATGATTTTCTCTGTGCGAATTCATAATCTGAATCAGTTAATCAAGCAAATCTTATAGGATTGCAAGATTACTAGAACAATTGTTTTTAAGTCCCTTGAGGTCTCTCAATTTGCAGCTTTGTCCACCCTCGAAAGTAATTGTCAGGCCCAAGTATATTCGGTCCGAAGCCACCACAAAGTGGGCGGAATGGTGGTGGAGGGGGCGTGGCTGGAGATGCTGCATCAGCAGATGAATCCGCTTCAAAGTCCACCTTTGTCTCCATCCCCATTTCGTCGGGACCATCGTTTCTGTGTCATCGTAGTGAAGTAAATAAAAAAAAAGATGTATTTAGACCAAGGCATAATTATACAAATTGGGAATGCAATTAAATTTAATTGTTCCAGCGTTCTTAACAGTCTGTCTTCTGTATGTGCTGCATGTGAGTGTTTGAGTGTTTGAATGTTCCAGTGTTTCAGTGTTCAGTGTTCAGTGTTCAGTGAGTGTTCCTTGGCCCCCATTGCTCCCTCAGTCGATAAAATGTAAAAACGTTTTGAGCACGAACCTTATCTTCCACTGTCGCCCGCCTCGCAGGATTCCAGGACTCCGGGACTCCGGGACTTCGGGACTCCAGGACTTCAGTACAAGTGCGCGTAAGTGCCGTAAATAAAACAAGCTGAAATTATAACAGGCGGGCGACGAAGTGCCGCTGGGATAAGGGGCCGAAAGGGGGGACAACTATCACCCAACTCCCCCGAGCCAAAAAAGTAAAAGGACCCAGGCAACGAAACAAAAACATCTTTTAATGATACATTAGGCAAGCAGACTGGGCCTATAATGAGGCACAAAGTGTGAGGAAACAAATCGCAAGAAACGAGCCACGTGCCATAAGGACAATGGTCCGATTGAGCCCAGGATATAAGGCCAGCCAGGAGTTCCTGGGATAACAGAGACCCAGCCCAGGAAATATTCAAGCAAAAAACAAAAATTGATGCTTACCATTTCTTGCTGCATTGGATTGTCAATTCGGAGTGACAGTTTGCTCTTATCATCTTTGGTCTTGGCTTCCCTACAAAAACTATTTGAAAACCCAATATACACAAGATCGTTATTTATACGAAACATAATCTAAGGAATACCTTAAGTTTAAGGAATAGCATAACTGAGCTACGAAAAACATCTGTGGAATAAGAAACATTTAATTACTATTGAAATAAATTTAGGTTAGCCAAAATTGGTTACGGGAACTCGAGATAGAAAATAAAATATTCATGAACAAATCTAAGGAAGATTCAAAGTGCACTTAAGGAAAAGCTTTTGATCATATGTACATAAAATTAGATATTTTTAATTCTGATATTCGTCCTAGAAAAGGCAAATGGTTTATTAAGATAAAAAGCATTTCTTACACTCCAAAATCAGCATTTTTTGGTGGTATAATAAAAAAGTTATAAGTAGAGCTTATACTGTGCGTATTTTAATACAAACACTTCACCAATATAATAATTTATTTGATAAATAAACCATTACCAATAAAAACGAGTGTTATTTATAAAGAAGTGCTATCGATTTTTGCCAGTGTAGAACTGAAGGAAACGCAGGGATGCCGGCGGGCGTTGGCAGTCTGAATCGGAGGTTCGTGGCATAATATCTTAATTATTTCTTTACATGTGTTTTAATTTTTAGTAAGCACTTGCTTCCCTGCAGTGGCTGCCGCTCCTCCCAGTCGCTTGGAATTTCAGTCACGTGCTGCAACTAATCCCCGGCTCCACACGCGCCTGCCACCTGGGCTCCACCAGGAGCAGGGCCAGGACCAGAAAGGAGCACCGAAACCGGGACCAGGAGTTTCCAATGGCAACAGATGAGATGGGCACAAAGACCAAGACGAAGTCGGGGGGGCAGGACGAGGACGAGGACGAGGACGAGGATGTCAGGATGCTCGCTGGCAAAGGTAAATGCCAAAGCAACTAACTGTGTATGCACTCGAGCAGTCGAGGCTGGTGAGGATTGGCAGGATTGGGAGGATTCGGGGGGTTCGGCTGGGACCCGGATGGGCTCTGGCCGGAGGAACGGGTAAAGTGGTGGCACTGAGAGGACAGTCAGCTCGTTTGCAGACTGAGTTTGCCCCTAAATCGTTTATGCGGAGAAGTCAAACTACTCAGAATAACCACTATTGATAAGTTTAAAAATACCTTAAAAATTAAGCAGACAGCCATTTTGATAAATTAATAATAATTCATAATATAATGTGTTTTTTAATGACTGATTCGATTCTTTATTTAAATTCAATTAGTTCTATACCTTGACATAATCTCATAAGCATTGCAGAATGGCCAGAATCAAAAAGTACCTTCATGGCTTAAAGCTAAAATAATTTAATTATATAATTGGGAACTTATTCTGTGAGACCACATATTTTGCGGAATTACTTTTTATTTGTTTATAAAAATTCTAAGACATCGTTTTCCAAGATATTCGCTTATTTATATTATTTGTATAAGCGTTTATAACAAACAAACGAAATCGCCTTTTGGGGAGCTAAAAAGTAGTGACTATCCCACCTTGGGATTTAATATTATGCGACGAAAAATGATTTAGTATTCGACTAAGCAAATACTGTATTTACTAAAATGTTTTCATTTGGTTAGCTGCATTTAAAGATTAAAGTATTTAATATATATTGCTCTAATACAAATAAGTAGTTCTTAACAAGACTTGGTATTTACGATATTTAAGAAAGAAAGTATCATAAGTTCCTACTAGCTTCCTGAAATGCTCCACAGGCTGTTCTCATATTTGAATGTGGGTAAGTCCTTGGCTGATCGTGATATCAGGGCAGGCATAAACCATGTTCGAGCTGTCGAGACCGACACTTGCGTCGAGTTTTCTCAATTACTCGGGCCGGTCTCAGCCTCCTCGGAGCGTCCTCTGCGTATGTTGATTAAACTTAAAAGGCGAATGGGAAACTATGGGACTGTGTGTGTGTGCTAGTGCATGCCAGTGTGTGTTAGTGTGTGCCAGTGTGTGTGCCCTTGCCAGCGCCCTCTGTTTGTATTAATCCAACATAATTAAGAAATTTAATTAAAGTGCAGCACGCGCAGAATGCGGAATAGCTAGTTTGGCGCTAAGGGAAGGCAGCTCGGCAACTAGTCGCCGGATTCGGATTCGGATTCCGATTTGGATTCGGATTCCAAAATGAATTGGGTGGAGCTGGTTCTGCCACGCGTCAGCCCTAAATCGGTGGCATCAGATAGACTTCCTCCCTCCACAACGACCACCAAAAAAGATATCAGTTCCCAAGAATCACGAATGTCGCTGTACTTAATGTCCACCATTAATTGCGATCAGGTACTTGATAGAAAGTAAGCTGTAGAACTTAGATAACTGATTTTGGGGGTAAGTCTTTTTTAAGCTCTAAGTTCTGGCCAAAATAATTACGTTGTACCAATATACAAAAGTATCTTTTTAGCAAAACCACCGACGAGCTATCCATTGGAGAACCGGGCTCCGCATCTTTTGAATATTGCTTGATCTGAGAGAATTTTCAAAGAAATTTTCAAAGGATATCCAAAAAATTGTAAAAATTATCCATATACAAAGCTAAACACTAAAAATACTTAACAAATTTATTTTTCTGTGTGAAAATGGTTCCGTTGTTAATGATTGATGCTGTTTTTAATTCGGTTGTTATTTTTTATCGGTTATATATTATTGTTTCATAATTAAGCTGTTATTCTTGTTCATCAGATGAGAGATAAAAAAAAATATTTTATAATGTTTGTCGTCTGCCAAGAAGCATTACTGCTAATAAAATAAATAATCAACAACACAAACTCTTAACAATATTGGCTGTGAGCCAAAGGAACTTTCTCGAATGGCCAACGAATCGACGGAATTTGGTTCCGAAAGATTTATCCTATAACCCATTGTAACCATTGTCGGAGTGTGGAATGTATATCGGTTGATTGTTTAACAAAGTCCCCCGGGTGGCAAAGGCCAAGTTGCCACTTCAGCGGTCAAAAACCGACCAGCAGATATCGGAAATCAGACATGCGGGGTCAAAGATCAGCGCCTGTGCTAACGGGCACAACGACAAGTGGTCGAAAAGCAATCATCGATGGGGTAACGAAAATGTGCGAAAATGTTGCCGTCATTTCTGCACAAAATATGCATAAATACGAACATAAATATATGTCGAAATGGGCACACACACGCACACTGATTCGCACTCGAATCCCATCCATATTCGGGGCATGACTGTGTGGGTTACTGACTCTGTCTGTCTGTCTGTGTGTGTGTGCCACCAGCCACCCACTCCTCCCCCTCCACCCACTCCTCCCACCTTGCGTCCTTGCCCCAAACATCTCCTTTGAGGTTAATACACCCCTTACTTTTGCAAAAAGCTTGTATTATATTTTTGCAAGGTAGGCAAGAGTGTTTGGTAGCACTACTTCTTTTAAATCCGATATATCTTTTTAAAACTTGACATATATACTCTTTTTTTATTTTCTTAAGTTTAAAAAATACTTTAAAAACAAAAGTTTAATTCGAGGTTTTATGACTATATGACATCTCAAAAAGAGTTACCTATGGCTAGGATCGTATAAACGTTGATCAGGTAGACAGAGAGATATATTCAGGTACATTGTTCTTGAATTGAGAACATTCGTTCTTAAAAGCCATGTTAATACATTTTGGTATCAATGTTCTCAATGTTAGAACAAAATAGTTAGAAGAGAAAAGTTAAATTGAGTTTATTTAACAACTTTTGAATAAGTGTACACTACTGACTGCACTAATAGTTTAGCTGTTGATATATACAATGTAAATACCGCCAATTCAACTTGATTCAAGCACAATAAAAACATTTTAAACTTCAAAAACTTCGTTATATTTTTAAGACCGCCAAAGTTCCCTCTGTGTAGTGTTATAAATTAATTTGTACTTCAATTTTTTTCTGAAAACTATTTCAGTAGAACATTTATATCAATTTTGTATAGCTTGCAGCCTTTTTCGGTGTGTTGTTCATATATTGAGTATCTTGTAGTCGACTAAGTACTTGCACATATATATTTTTGCGGTTGGCTTGGCCTTTCGATGATTTTTGCTCACTTAGCCCCCCCATCGAATCGAATTTGTTGCCATTTTCGTACCCATTGATCCAAGCGTTCATGAGCATTGTTCTTGCCCCTAATGATTTGCAAGGAATGTCAGTGGTTGTTGGCCACTTAAATAACCTTTGCACATGCACAGGAACATTTTAAGACATCGAAGAAGGAAATATTTAAGAAATGTATTTTATGTCTATTAAATGTATAAAGTGCTCGATGTTTAAATTTTCTGGTTGACTTACCTTAGCTCTGGGCAACACTGCGTATGAGTGATAGACTTGAAAGTAGCTTTCACTAATACGTAGCCGATAAGCATTGAACACCCAGTGTTAAGTTGCCCTTTATCCTCCTCTGTCTTGCTTGACTTAATACTTAAAATAATACAAAAAGAGCAAAAAAAGACAAAATAATAAATGCTCAACACCCATACATCTTGATAAACGTTATGAAAAGTGAACAGATTTCGGTTTTTATTTATATTTTATGAATATGCAAATACTTTATGGACCTTTTTCATAGACATTTTCTCTTGGTTTGCCTTTTTGTTTTCTGTTTGCATTAAAGTTACGCATTTTACCTTTGCTTCACCTGACTTTTCCCCTGCCATCCGTGTGTGTGTGTTTGTGAAGTGTACAATAAACGCGGATTTCCCTGCCAATATTTGCCGGCAATCATTTTGGCCTGTCGGCAGTTCACAGAATCCGACTGTCTGTCTGTCTGAGTGGCTGGCTGCCCTCTTTCCAATTCCTCGGAGGGGATTTTGCCTGGATTCGCCACTTCCTTCCAACCAGGCCAGACCAATAAAACCTCCGCCATCAGTAGCAAGCAGTAACCTTCGAAAGCAGCAATATCCAGGAACTGCCAGTCGATTAACACTCTCACAATTTTTTTCAGGATCATGCTAGACGATTTCTTACGTCATTAGTTAGTTAATGCTAACTGCCAGCTATGGATCTATAAATAAATTTATTTTATAACTTTTTTCCTATTTTATTGATATTAAAAATCTCATTAAAACCCTTTGAAAAATCATTCACTGATATTAAACGAAATAGATACAAATATTTCAAATTTAATTTAAATACATTTTGCTATCCATTTTGGATTGTATTCACTTTTAACATGAAGATATTTAATTGAACAATAGGAGTTAATTTAACTATTTTAAAATTTGAATTCAGTATGAACCTATTCTTTTTAATGAAATAAAATATTTAGAGAAAGTATGACTAACATCTAAACTAATATTTTCATATTAAATTATGTGCTTGTAGTTAGTTTAAATATTTAATAAGAGTTCCATGTGCAGATATTTATTTCTACCACTCCACTTTCGGATTAGTATTGTCTTGGTTACAACTGAATTTCTTCTTCGATTAATGAACTGCATTAAGTTCTATGTTAACTTAAGCCAGTAAGCCAATGGTAATTGCAATTAGCCAGCTCCCTGTGGCCCAATAAATCCCAGCCAGTCAGTCAGTCAGTTGAACTTTAAGCCAGTGTCATTGGGCCTTTGGGAATTGCAAAAAAAATCCTAATTAAACAATAAACAAATCATTTATAACAGCTTAAAATCTACCTACTCGATCGAAATAATGAAGGAAATTGTAGTTTTCTGTACCAATTAGCCTCAATTAAAGGATCATTACGAGTTGCAAACGATAAACAAAAGGACACAGGTTATCCTTCACATCGCCATTCAAAGGGATAGAGTCTACCACCCAACCAGCACCCTACTTTCCCCATTTTGGACAACAGGCAAAAGCGATAACTAACTAAATAAATAACATAAATTAACTAAATTTGTTGACAATTTAGTCTGCTAAGTGTAAAAGTTTTTTGTTTTCCCTGTCGCTGTTTTCATTTTAGTTTCTACTCCTTTTTTTGGGGCCATTGTCATTGCTACCGTTTTTGTTGTTGCTGTTTTTTTGTTACTGGCACTTTTGCACTGGCCAAAAACGGGGGGTTCTACAAAAGTGAAAGGGGATTTTGGTTTTTACGGGCAGGGGAGCCAAGTTTTGGTAACGGTTTTGTGCATTTTTGTAGCTTTTGAAGCAAAAACAAGAAAGGAAGTTAGCTTCGGCAAGCCGAAGCTTATATACCCTTGCAGCTATAATTATTAAATTTAAAAACACAAAAAATGATATTCCCAATAGTATAAGATAATATGTCAAAAAACACCGAAGCTATAATTTGTTTCATATTATTTTCCTACCAATTTTCCGATCGTTCCTATGGCAGCTATATGATATAGTCGTCCGATTTTGATAAAATTAAATTCGAAACTCAGAACTAATTAAAAAATGTTATTTCCAAGCGTAGGAGGTTATATGTTAAAAAACACCGAAGCTATAATTTGTTTCATATTATTTTCCTACCAATTTTGCGATCGTTCCTATGGCAGCTATATGACATAGTCGTCCGATTTTGATAAAATTTAATTCGAAATTCAGAACTAATTAAAAAATGTTATTTCCAAGCGTTGGAGGTTATATGTTGAAAAACACCGAAGCTAAAATTTTTTTCATATTATTTTTCCACAAATTTTCTGATCGTTCCTATGGCAGCTATATGATATAGTCGTCCGATTTCGATAAAATTTAATTCAAAATTCAAAATTATTTAAAAATTGTTATTTCCAAGCTTAGGAGTTTATATGCTAAAAAACACCAAAGATATAATTTTTTTTCATTTTTTTGTCCGATTATTCCTATGGGAGCTATAAGATATAGTTGTCCGATCCGGCTGGTTCCGACTTATATACTACCTGCAAAAGATATAAGTCTTTTGGGAAAGTTTCAGCCCAAAAGCTTTAAAACTGAGAGACTAGTTTGCGTAGAAACGGACGGACAGACGGACAGACGGACAGACGGACAGACGGACAGACGGACAGACGGACAGACGGACAGACGGACAGACGGACAGACGGACAGACGGACATGGCTAGATCGACTCGTCTAGTCATGCTGATCAAGAATATATATACTTTATGGGGTCGGAAACGTCTCCTTCACTGCGTTGCAAACTTCTGACTGAAATCAATATACCCTCTGCAAGGGTATAAAAAAAAAGAGAGTAAAAAGGATACGCTTGGATCGGACCCAGTTTGGGGCTCCTGTCCGGACCGCTCTTATGTCACCGTTCAAGGATGCGCCCAGCCAGGACACCCAGGACACCCAGGACACCGAGGACACCGAGGACACCCGGGACACACACACACTGGGGCACTCCAGAAAGAAAGTCGAAAGGGGCCGGAAGGGGCATGCAGTGTTGTGACATCAAATGTTCATGTTAACAACTTTTCCAAAACTCAATGAGCTGTTGTTTGTGTTGTTTGGCGCCCAAGTGTGTGAGCCAGAATACTGGCTGCAGGATATAGGAAAGCGAGATGGAGATACAGAGATACGATAGAGATGGCCATAGAGATGTAGAAAGAGAAAGCTAGAGGGCAGGCAGCCAGGCGCAAACACGAATCGAGTGTTTTGTAGCAAATAATTTTGCACAAAGTTCTCGCCTTAACGATTTGAACACATGTTAACATGAAGAGTAACAACAGTTGCAGCAACTCCTGCTCTGGATCCCCATCCTATGGCTCCTCCTGTCCAAACACTGGGCCAAGGACCAGCAAGGATAACACTTCGACACGATAATAAATATGCTTGAGGCCCGAGGATGAGCCAAATGAAGGCGATTGCAGCAGCGACAGCTCCTTTAATCCTTATTCTCGCACAGGATCTTAGATCTCAAGCCATAATTAGAGTGGCACCATCACCCAAAAAATAATAATGTTGATACTAGGGACCTGTGCCACTTTAAATCATACATTATTTGTTAGAAATTTGTTACAATTTGCTTTGCCTGTAACTTCATTGATTCACATTGATTCTTATTAAACAAATATTTCTTAGTTTTATTACACAGCGTTATTTTAATTTAATTAACATTTTTTGATTCTCCTTTAAATCATTATTATTTGGAAGTTCTTTGTTTCAATAATTTAATTTAACTGTTCTAAAGCTAATTATACTATCCAAAATTAATTCTACTTAACTTTATGAAGTACGGAACTATTTTAATATAATTATTAAATCAAAAAATTTTTAAATTGTGTTGCTTTAACAATCCTACCGCTAAAAGTATTTACACACATGGATACATTAAACCTTATTAAATACATTTATAACATAACATTTTAATTTAATTCATATTTTCTATAGAAATTGCACACATTTAGATGGACTCTTTTATTTACAGAATATTACTAATATTTATTTTGCAAAATAATGGGGTGAAAATTAAATGGCAGCTTAACAGCATTTTCAATTTTATATTAAAACCGTAGTAACTTTAAGGCTATGTACAATTTTGTTTTACACTTTAAACTATTACAATGATGCCATTAGGAAATTTATAAATTATTCATATGTTCCAACAACCAGTTACATACTTTACAAACAATTTTCATTTATTAGCATAGACATCAGCGACACCACTATTATTGTAACCACAATTGTGGTTGGGTGGAGTGTAAAATGTCAGTGGTATAACATGTTTATATGATGTCTAATAAAATGAAGCGCGAAAAATGTGAAATTCGTATTCCGAGGAGCTTCGAGGAGCCACTTCCTTCAGTTACTCCTCAGCCCGCGACGGCATGGTAAATTCGCATACCAAATTCACGCCAAATTCAGCTCTCATCGGGTGGGAGGAAATTGCGTATTTGAAACACGTTTAAGCAGCTGCAGGAGCATAAAAAGGATAAGGGACTGGCGCAGGAGTGGTGCGAAAGAATCCTGCACATGCAGCTTTCTTGGCTTCCCTTTTTTTTTTGAAACCCCCACTCACACCCCCCCAATTTTCCCATCCCAAAAAAGCAACCGCGATGCATAAAACTTGCAACGAAGACAAATCGTGACACAAAATATGGCAAATTGTAAGCGAAATTATTTGGCAGGGTGGACCAAAAAAAAAAAAGGGTGAATTCTTGGGGGGTACGTGGCCCGATTGAATTACGCTCGCGGCCCAGTTGGCCAAACCATCGGCTCAATCACTGATTGGCATCGCCTCGATTGATCAGCGAGGCAATCAAAGCCGCAGGCTTCTGGGCAGTGGCGCACACAAAAGGGGGGCGACAAGAAGGGGCGCAATTATCACCCTTGATTACCAGCCAGACATTCTCGCCAAAATTAATATAGTCTCTGCAGCCTGTGGTGTTATTAGTTATCCAGAAATAGTACATCCATAGAAGCCTTTCTAATATTTTGTATTCTCATCTAGAGGAAAAGGTCCTTAAAAAGTGTGCATTGGAATTAATGTCATTACCCGATAAGTCCCTTTACGATATTTCACTATTGCAGGCTCATTTTCAAACCGATTGCGCTACAAAGCACATCCAAAGTAAGAACAGAAAGTAAAATACTTCTATAAAAAGTGGATAATAATTTAACCATAGGAACTCATCGCATCTTTTGTCGTCTGAAGGGCAACGGTGGACCCTCACAATATGCGGAGTATTGTGAAGGACTAGCGTTATCCTTCAGATTCTGATAGATCGTCTTGGTCTCTATCCTTAAGGGAGGCAAACTAGTTTTCTGATATTTATTAAAAACGTACAAATAAAAGTAGATGCTTAGAAATAGCTATGAGCATCATTGCGCATCCTTCTAAAAATTGGATATTTGCTTGGTAAATTTATTAAGTATCATCGAATAGAGAGAAAATATCGAGGTATCGAGCCAGCAATATTCGAAACTAACCAAAGTAGAAATAAAAGGGGCAAAAAGCAATATGGCAAACATAACAGAGTGAATGCATCCCGATATAATTGATATTGAATTTCATAAAAATGATCATCAAATATAATGAATTTTGTTATCTGTATATTTATAAAAACCAAGATATACATATATTACAATCAAAAACAGAAAAGTGAAACTTGTTAAGGGGACTAAATCACTCTACGCCCATGGTTCTCCAAACTCAAGGCTTGTTCCTAACTCCAAACTCCAAACCCCCAACTTAACCCTTTGCTCTGATCCTCTGAGTGGATGGGATGGCTTAGGCGGCACTTGAAGACTCCAGGAGGAGAACCAAGCACAGAAACGATGGTAAATAGGTGGTAACACATCCTTAAATATTTACCCGACGGTGGGTGAGCTGTTGGGGATGTCTTGACCGGGTAAGCCGCTAAGCTAACCTTGTTACACACGCCACATCCACATCCGCATCCACATCCACATCCTCGACGGATGCTGATGGTGTCGGCGGTCGGGAGAACCGATTTGCCATGTGTCAGGTGGATGAAGCGCGGCGGCAAAGGAGCAGCGTTAACAAGTTGCCCACCTGGGCACATGCGAGGAGATTTACTGCGGGGGCAGGGGGAACTCCGGGAGGTCCTGGGAAGTCCCAGCTGTCTGGCTTCCCAGTGGATGCCAGCTGTCTGTCCCGATCCAATCCCATCGGCTCCGCTCGTCTGCATCCTTTGTCTTTGCCATCGAACAGGGATTTCGGGGTTGGGGGATATGATATAGGGTACAGGGTATAGTGTATATAGGGTGTAGGGGATTCCGGGATAGGAGACTCGGGGACAACTGACAGCCAGTTCCGCGGTGCACACCCCCCCCCCCTTTTCCCCATACACTTTTACCGTGCGCTTTTATTATTATAAAATACGCATGAGTTAGTGTGCATATTTCATGGATTTTGTGTATAAAAGGGATAAAAATGCAATCAGTTGCAAAAACCAGCAAAGTGAAACGGACATAGGATGGAGCTGCAGGTGGAGGAGCAGTCTGCTTTCACCCATCCACCCCTGCATATCACACCTTTTTTTTCACGACTATCCAAAACGAATCCCCGCCAGCTGTCACCCGCAAAATCTCCGCGAAATCCCAGCTGAAATCTTCCGTACAATGCGATTTGTCCACACAAAAAGACCTTGATCCTGGCTAATTTCATAATGGATATCTATGAGCTAGTGTGAAGTGGCTGTGGATGAAGTGGAATCCCCAGAATTTTATTCTCTGCATTATTCCTTTCATTTCTCCATTTTCAGCATAAGTTAGAGTGGTGTACTTTTAATGTTGTGACCTAAATTTAAATTTACCTAAACTTAAATACGGAAAATACCCAATTAGCCAAAGAATGTCCATTATCAACACCTAATTAATATCGATTATCATTAAAGTTGGTATCATAATTCTTGTAAGCTGGTACTCCACCGTTTTGGGACTCCCCCAGACAGCGCAGGAAAATCCACATTTCAGGGTCATCCACTGATTTGAACCATGTGTATAATCGAACCCGGGGCCAATTACTCAATATGATGGATGACCCACCGAATGCTCAAATGAGTTGCCCGAACCAAAACCCTCTAGAGCACACTGAAAAGCGGGCGGAGGTGGTGGTGGTGACCCACACACGCACCGTAACAGGTGACCTCAACCAGAGCAAATGAGCAAATGTCGGATTAAACAGAACTTGAAGCCCGTGGAAAGGTGAAAAGAGAATAGCTTCAAGTGGATGGGTCTAAGATGGTCTAGTTCCGGTGCCAAAGCAAACACTCGCAAAAAATCACGATATGCATAAAGTATGGTAAATGGAAGACCTAAATCCAATTATTTCCCTTACAAGTTCATTTCTAACATTTGGTGTTTTACACTTGAATAGGTTCCTTTGATGATATACTGATTTCACTGTGCCTAAAATCGTATAAAAAAAGGGAAATTACTTTTAAAGTCTTTCGCGATCTCTGAATAGCTACAAACTATTTATATTTATGGTTTTATAAAGATTAAGACTACAATTATTTGTGATTTTATGCAAAAAATGTATAGCTTATCAGATCTGAAAATCGGATATTAAACTATAAGCCCCTGTCTGGTCAAAAATTACCATTCTTAATAATGGGGAAATATGTGTCATTAAAATACAACTAGAGGAGAAGCCAATGGTCATGAAAAAATCATTAGATCATATTTATGTTATAATCACTTGGAGATTGTATGCTTAAAAAACGATTACCATATGTTCTGTTTATATTTCATTTTTAATTGTGGGCTAGTAATCACCTTAAAATTACTTGAATATTGGAAAAGCATAAGAACCAGTACCCCCTTTTTTCGCCCAGTGTTGAAATGGAGCCAGGGCATATGCATGTGTGAGTGCTGCCTGGTTAAGGACACAAAAGTCATGACTGGCATGAGAACGAGCTCAAGTGCCATTGAGGAGGAGTGCTCATATTCCCAGACCCGCCACGCCCCCTGCCACGACCGCCCGCCCACCAAAAGGAGCGGCGCAAGTGCGCGAGTAAATTCAAGAAACAATTTTCAGGAATGACTTAACTTTTGCGTTTATGTGAAAAGTTTCGCAACGTGATGTTATGCGAGAGCGGCGAAAGGATATGCAATTCACTGGCATCGTTTGTGTTGGTGTGGGTGCTGATGTGTGTGTCTCTGTGTGTGTGTGTGTGTGTGTGTGTCACTGTGTATCTGTGTGGGTGAAGTGGTTGAAGGTGATTCACTAGAACCACTCGAATCAGTGGAATCGCAGCGAGAGACTCTGCTCCAGGTCCAGGCCCCTGGTGATGTGGCCAAAGTCCTCGGCATTCAGTTTATCCTTCTCGGCCAGGATCTGATTAAGGCGCCAGCGCATCCCGCGCGATTCCCGCCGCGTTGCCGGTAGGCGGGCCAAAAGGGCGTGGCACTGCTCGGCACTCAGCAGCCCATCGCCATCCTCGTCGAACAACCGCAGCGTGGAGGCCAACTTCCGGTCAAGCGGTTCGCCGCGCCGGAAATTGGCCAGGCCGCTCACGAAATGCCGGAAGCCCAGCGACGGATGCAACATGGCGTCCACCAGACGCTCCTTCAACGGATGCGTGGCCACCGGCGGCACTCGCAGCAGTTCGCTCCTCAAGACCCGATCCTCCGAGTCGCGATCGAGGGACTGGTAATGCCCGTACAGGTAGTCAAGTCGTGCCAGCGAGAATCCCGTCTCCGCCTGGATTTCCAGCAGCTCCTCGCCGGTCAGGTGACGGGAGGCGGCCGTGCCCATCGCATCGATTCGCCTGGTCCTTCGTGCAGTTCGATAATACGAAAATATATATGAGATTACTTCTGGTTATTTTTATGGAGCGCTTTTCCTGTGTATGTGGGTGTAGCCTTGGGGTGTGTGTAAATGTGTGTGACACTCCCGGGGGGAGCGATCGATGGAGAAAGGCCTTGTTCGATCGGAAAACTGATCAGAGATCACTGTAGGTAGTAGTTGACAAATTTTCCTGTATTTTATAAGGGTTTTTATCATCGTTTTTTTTGCAAGAAATGGAAAAATAAAATGCCAATAGATTGGAAATTAAATTACGAGCTTATTTTGACCTTTTCTTTGTATTATGCCAGCTGAAACACAGAACTTTTAAGGCGTAAAAGTGGTATTTAGATTTTAGTTAAAAATACTTAATTTTTCTTGTTTCATATCTGTATATTTGTTTTATTTAATCATTATAGGTCTTAATTTTTTTATGATTTACAGGTTGGCTTACCAACATAAAGTGTTAATTAAGTTTTGCAATATATCTTAAATATGTCAAGCCGAGTAATAATAAACGTGTCTCATTTAGCTATGATACGGCTAATGGCTAAGGATGTCCATACAAAGCCATGACGTTGTCATGGGAATTAGCTCACATATCTCAGCCACGGCGGAATGATAACATATTATATAATTTTGAGTCGGAGCGCGGCGACACCTGACAGCCGCCACTTACCCCTGATCCGGATGTTCTGGACAAAGCCCTCACTCATTGTGGCATGTGTCAAAATTAATTTCGTAGGCAATATTTTGACGGGCTTTCATGCTAAGCTGAGAGGGTCACGCCCTTTCCATCCCACCTCTAAACCGACACATCTTACCCCGCTTTGAAATTTCGGGGAATGTGTTAGCATCGTATGATTAGGTAGCACTTCTTGTTGTACCCTGTAATTGGGGGGGTACTCTAGATCCATAGGATATTAATATATCACGCAGAAAGGAGGTAAACGGTAATGAATTTTTAGCTGAAGGCCTAGCTGACGAGACTTATTTTAAAAGGTCATTATAACCTTTCAAAAAAATCGTATACAGCTTTACAAAATTTTTTTAAATTTATGTATGAAGTCATTTTTTGAGTTGCCATATCTCTAAACAATAAATGCATTTAGTTAGTCAAAAATCAGGAGAGTGTCAAAAGCCTTAGCCAAATTTAAATATCGTAAAAATCGAAGCACACTTTCAAGAGATTTTAACGAACCTAAATCTTTAAATTAGAAGAAAACAACAGAAAATACTTTAACAATCTTTATTAGTTTTCAAACAAATAGACTTGACTGAATTTGAAATATAATATGGGGTCGGAAACTCTTCGTCTATGTCTTATAATGGGTATGAAAATGTAACCATGGCAAGGTTTTAGAAAATAAGTGTTTACGGAGTGTATCTAGATACTTTCCGTCACTAATACTCACATGCAAAGTTAACTTTGCCCTCTGGCTTCATATCCCCCGCTTGGTATTGGATTGTTTGGCTCTAGTTTGGGTTTCGTTTGGTGAGGTTTAGATTTTGTTGTTTTGTACGTTTTTTTTTGGGCAGTCATTGCCCGAATCTGGTAGAATGGAATTTTTTCCACATCATCCGAGGGATTTGGGAATGGGTAAGAGATGGAGGACCCAAAACCCCAGCTTCTCCTGATGGCATCACTCCCACAGTATGCAAATCTCATTGCGACGCATTGAAGGGACCACAAAATGGGGGGGGGGGGGGGGGGTGGGTTGGCACTGATGTCCTGATAGCTGATATTAAAACCATTACTCCGATGCCTGGTGACCCATCCCATACCACCCAATCCACAGTGTCTTCTTCCAAACTCCTCACAGCAAGGCAACAAATTACAAAAATTAAGAGAACATTTTTGTGGATGAAAGGCATTTGGTTGTGGGTTGCGGAATGGTATTCCTCACCCCCCAAGGAGGTGTGACGTTCCTGGGCCACGCCCCCCACCTACGCCCCTTTTGCGGGTGCCAGTGGGTGTGTGCAAATTAATTAAATTAAATCGTCTTTATTTGATGGTCGTGAGAACCGGAGAAAAGAATTAACTCGTCGTCACCACAGGACGCATGACAAATATCCTAATGGAACGCAGACTGAAATAAAAGAGGACTCTCTGCAGGTGTACTTCAAATGAAAGCAACATTGTTTGAAAACCGAAAATAAGGGGGGAGACTGATGTCCTGATAGCTGATATTAAAACCATTACTCCGATGCCTGGTGACCCATCCCATACCACCCAATCCACAGTGTCTTCTTCCAAACTCCTCACAGCAAGGCAACAAATTACAAAAATTAAGAGAACATTTTTGTGGATGAAAGGCATTTGGTTGTGGGTTGCGGAATGGTATTCCTCACCCCCCAAGGAGGTGTGACGTTCCTGGGCCACGCCCCCCACCTACGCCCCTTTTGCGGGTGCCAGTGGGTGTGTGCAAATTAATTAAATTAAATCGTCTTTATTTGATGGTCGTGAGAACCGGAGAAAAGAATTAACTCGTCGTCACCACAGGACGCATGACAAATATCCTAATGGAACGCAGACTGAAATAAAAGAGGACTCTCTGCAGGTGTACTTCAAATGAAAGCAACATTGTTTGAAAACCGAAAATAAGGGGGGAGACTTTCGGAAATAACAATAATAAAATGACAAGATTAGAGAAGTGCGAATTGGACATTCAAAGGGGATTCCATCTCGATAAACAAATATTAAAGAAAAGTTAAAGAGCAGATCACAAATGAAAAGAAAAGAAAAAATGCACGGAAAACCAATCATCAAACAAACAGTATACCAAAATATAAATTTTAAATTATATATTATTTATTTAATGAACTATCTGACTAAGGACTGATTTGGCTATTCCAAACACTTTTAAAGCATGCTTATTTTAATACTGTGATGTGTTTTTACCCTTAAACTTCCTATGATTTTTGGTTAAAGTCTAGTTGGACCCCAAAGGCTTTCAAACCAGGGCATACCCACTTCGATCCCATGTCGAAAAATCCAAATATCGTCTCGACTGGATGGCTGAATTAAATGGGAATGGGAATCGGGATGGGATATACGTATTGGGTGAACGCAGATTGCGTTTTCACTTTCATCATTGCATTTAATACGGATGAAATTGTTTGGTGATGGGATCCGAAACGTGATGAGAATACCCAGAATTAATTGCAATCGGAGAGACGGCGACCAAGGAATCAAGCCGATTTCCAGGGAGCCAGCAATCCTACGCTCATAATATCGTTGGATTCCCCACCGTTTTCTGTTCTTTGTGCCCTGTCCCACGTCGCCCTTTCTGCATGCTGGGTGCTACACTGGGGGAAAAAATTTGAATTACGTAGCGAAACCTTTTCATGGAGGTATTACTTTGTTATACTGATATAGGTATTCATTCATGAGGTAATAAATATTAAAAACAAATTATAAAAATTAATATTTAAGGCACTGGTAAGGCAGTGTTCTATATGAAAGATACTGAAGATACTGAAGATACTGAAGATACTGAAGATACTGAAGATACTGAAGATACTGAAGATACTGAAGATACTGAAGATACTGAAGATACTGAAGATACTGAAGATACTGAAGATACTGAAGATACTGAAGATACTGAAGATACTGAAGATACTGAAGATACTGAAGATACTGAAGATACTGAAGATACTGAAGATACTGAAGATACTGAAGATACTGAAGATACTGAAGATACTGAAGATACTGAAGATACTGCAGATACTGAAGATACTGAAGATACTTAAAGAAGCAAATAAAATTTAAAAACTTAAGACATAAAATTTATCTATATTATTATTCGCACCATCATCATTATAACTTATTACCACCATTATAATAATACTATTATTTGTAGTATTTTCCTTTACTTTTCTAAAGACTTCCTTAAGGAAAGTTTCTTAGCTGTGGCAAACGTTCTTTCGCTCAGTGTGCCGACTCGATGGTGTCGGTAAATGTTGCCAGTGGCTTTCTTTTGTCGCTGGCCGCACAAAAGCAGCGGGGCAAAGGACACCACACCACAACAACACAACACCTTTTTCCGGCTGCCCCCGTCCTCCTGCCACGCCCACAGCCTAACGCTGGGGAATCCCCCATCCCCATCCCCATACCCATACCCATGCCCATCTAGAGTTCCATTTCCATTTCCGGCACCCGTGTGGGAATCGCCCGCTGATCTTTGCAAAAGGTGCCCAGCAGCCGGTACTAATTCCAATCCCCCCCCAAATCTCCCCATTTTTGTACAGCCCAGCGGATCCAATGGACAACAGAAATTAGCAACTAGAATCAACAGACAAACGACAATTAACGGATGGGAATGAGCATTAGGTGGGTGAGCTGGGGGCGCGGGTCGGATTGAGTGGAAATGAATAAGTAAGTGAGTGAACCGTCTGTGGGTGGGTGCTCTCAGGTGCTTTCAGGTGCTTTCCGGGTGGGGCGCATCGCAAATTGTTTGGAACAAACGCCGTTGCAAACAGAAGGGAACAGCACCGAAAAGTGAAGGTGGCTCCATGGGCATTTGGTCCCGAAAACGGAAAGAAAGACGGAGGTGTGACCACCACCTGGCGATTTGGTATTTTGGGCTTTCCCCTTTCGGCTCTGCCAGTGCCTTTGGACCATTGTGGTCGCTTTTCCAAAAAAAAAAAAATAGGAATGAAAAAAAGAAGGCGGTAGATATGCATAGATGGTTGCTCTATGTGTCCGACCAGGCTGCTTTATTGTTCTTTGCCATGTCTGTTTTCTGGGCCAACTGCGGGCCACTCAAGCTCTTAAATTTTTGCGCAGAGCATTCAGTATTCAGATTTTCTATTTCATGGAATTTTAGTTTTTACAATAAAAGCTTAAGAATACAGACTAGAAAAATATTCCTTTTCAATCCACATAAAACAAGACAACTTCTTCTAACGATTAAAAAAAACTAAACTTATAGAACACATTTGAAACCTTTCCTACTCTCTAAGCAGTCCATTAACAATTAATATCTCATTTCGAATACATTTTAATTTATTTGAGGACATATGATAATGACAAAATGTTACAAAACTAATTTTAAATATATTTGAGCTTATTCGTAATAAAATAAAAATAACATGGTTCAATTATTTTGTTAATTTTTTAACATTTTTATACTTTAACATTCTTTGGTTAATCACTCATTCATTAGTGTTTTAGAATTTGTAAAGTATTTGGAAGCATGGCTCCCACAAAAATCGGAGGGAACAACTTAATAACTGCAGAGAAGTCTCCAAAGATATGTCTAAGCTGTCAGATAATTGCAAGAAAAATAATTAAGTCAGGTCTTAAGTTAGTGTTTTATTATAAGATTCGCAGAATTGTCTTAAGATAATGCTCTCTACTTTTTTGCCCAATCTATTGTATACAGATAAGATATTTTGGGCTATTTTGGGTAAGGAAACTTAAAGTGGCGCCCGCATTCACAGTACAAACTTACCTTTCCCAGCAACCCACCCCCTTCCCTAAACCCACCATCTTGTTCGGCCCACGCGGCGTATGAGGAATGCGAAATTGCTCATACCGCCCGTGGTCCCGCATTTAAGAAACTGGGTGACAGTTGATTTGCCTGTCGGCAGTCGCAGCTCGCAGTTCGCTTTTCGGAGCACTAGAAGGAGTAGTAGGTGGCACTGGGAGCTGGGAAGCCCTGGGAGCCCTAAAGGCGGCACTGCGGGCACTGCAATTACGGCGACTACAGATTTTTCTAAGAAAACCGCACAAGGCGACGACGGCATTCCAAAGTAAATTACAAACAAAAATGTTGCAACGAAAACGAAATCGCAAAGCAGAAACCGCAACAGCCAACAAAAATGTAAACAAGGGTTTGGGGGTTTGGGGGTAGGGTTGATTTTGGGGCGGAAAAACAGAGCACAGCTAAAAAAAAAAAAAAGAAGGGCAGGAAAAAATCAAATTGAAAATGAAATGCAGGGGGTGGAGACGGAATGGGGCGGTTGGAATTTCAAGAGCCTTGGCGGCCAAGCGACTGACGGCGTCCGTCTTCCAGTCTTTCAGTCGCCAAGGACCGAACATCCATCCCTCCAGCCATCCCTCACCCCGTGAGAACCGCCCTATTTCCGCCGCCCTCGGTGGCCTTGCCTTGCTTATGCAATTTGGTATGTGTTTCCCAAGAAACCTTTGTTGCATTATTGCCGCAATTTGCAGAAGTGGTGACGTGAGAGCCATCAGAGTGCTGCGTCCACGAATATTGCCCTGCCCTGCCCCGCCCTGCCCTGCCCCTCCTTTGCCTCCCGAGTCCTTCGTCCTTCGTCCTGGCTTCTTCATCCTTCGAGCCCCTCGAGCCGCCTCCTTTCCGCGCTGCCCCTTCAGCCAGACAGCGAACAAATAACAACTAAGTTGGCAATTTGAAGTCGCGCGAGAAGGCCACTTGGCCACTGTAAACCGAAGTTTGATACCCTTGATTATATGAAGGCATTTTTATAATATTATTTATAATTATATCTAAAATATTTTTTTACTTTTATCATTTTAATATTTAATCCTGGACAGCTACTCGTACATTAATTTTTCCGCAGGGCTTTATAAAAAATAATCTTAATGTTGTCCTAACATTTTCAAGATTATGAAATTTGTAAACTATTCATTTGTTTTATTTATTTAACCCCAACTAATTAATCAATTTTTTTTTAATATTATCAAAAGAACTCTTATTAATTTGAGTGACTTTTTGAGTAGTTTTTAGCTAACTCAAGGAATTGTTAATATATTTTATATATTTTTTAATATAATAATTTAAGAAAACACGTATAAGTTTTTATTATTATTAAGTCCTGGCCAGCTAGAAGAATTTATCAACAGGACTTAGTCACAATACACTAGTCACTTGCATATCTAAGTTTAAGGAGTTTTAATTTTATTTTTAGCTAATATTTTTTAGAAAACAAAATTATTTGTATTTAATTCAAGAATTTATTAAAAGGATTTGATCAAAATGAACTCATTACTTTTCTAACATTTATAAGTTTAAAGATTTTTTATTTTATTTTATATTATTTAATTTTAGCTATTCATTTTACAAAACAATTTGATTTGTAATTGATATTTAAGCCCGGCTACAAGAATTTACCAAAAGGTTTTTATCAAAAATAAAACTATTATATTTCTTAGAAAAGTTTTATTAAAATTATATTATTAATTTCTCTGCTTTAGCTATTATATATTTTTTCATCCTATGAAAATATGGTTCTATAATCAAAACCCCTTTTAATATCAGATACAGTACTCCCATCCAATTTATCATCTCGAAATAAGAGCCACAATTTAGTTAGATTTTTTGTTTATTCCCCGAAAGAATCAATTTGAAGTTTAAGCGATTAACCCTCGGTGAGTGCGTAGGTCATAAGGGCCAGGATTCCAGCATTTCCCAGGGTGGCCACTTGGGCGCCGAAGCCCTCGACGAAGCGATCGGCCAGGGCTGCTCCATATCGGGCCATGAAAGCGGTGGCCGCCACGCCGAAGTACAGATGATTACCATTATTGATCGCCAGATACAGGGTGGACCCAATGTTGCCCAGCAGGGCGAGATCCTTGAGCGTCTCCGTGGAACTGTCCCAGTCGTCGCCCATCTTACCGATCATGTCGTAGAACAGTGGGATTAACGATAGGCCATGCACCAGCGCCACTCCCGATTGATCGGATACCAGGTAGAACTCGATGTTTGCCAGCGGTAGCGGGATGACCTCCAGAATGCTGGCCGAGATCATGAAGGTGCGCCCACACTCGTCGGGCTCCTCCGTGTAGGAGCGCACCAGGCCCAGCAGGCCATGGACCAGGCTAAACGATGCCGCCAAATAGCCGTACGGATGGTCCGCCGGGGTCAGCGAGTACATCGCGTAGATGCAGGCCGAGATCAGCAGCAGATTGACTAGAGCCCCAACCACATGCATTTCGCAGCTTTTTTTTTTGCTTTTTCGAATTTTTACTAAAATATCACGATCCGATAAATCACTTATTTCGTCCGAACACTAACACTAGGAATTTTGAATGTTGCTTGCTTGAGACTGAGTTGTGGAATGACTGAAACCCAATGGCTCTCTGTCGATAAGGTTTTGAGTGGCATGTCATAGCCCACTTTATAAGCATTAAAAAAAAAAACAAAGGGCAGAGTAGACCACATTTCGTTTGTTCTGAAGAATTCGCTTTTAAGCAACACATGTTATTTCTGATTTTATCGTTTCTAAGCAATGCAAGTTTGTTCTGAAGAATTCGCGTAGAGGCAAATGCGTGTTCTTTTTGATTTAATAGTTTCTGTGAAAATGTAGTATAATTTCTTTACTTCCTGATTTTTAATTATTATATATTTTCTTGAGATGGTACAACTTAAACACAAATAGTCTCCATCAATAAGGTTTTGAGTAAGGTTTTGTCAAGGCCACTATAATTTTTTTTTACATATAACTAAGGCCAGGGTCAACTACTATTATGTTGTTCTGAAGAATTCGCTATAAAACAAATACATGTTATTTGTAATCTTATCGTTTCTAGGCAATTTTGGTATTAAATTAGCAAAATAAGTTTGTTTTGAAGAATTCGCGTAGAAGCAAATGCGTGATTTGATTTACTAGTTTCTGTGAAAATGTAGTATATTTTCTTTGTTTCCTGGCTTTTAATTATTATTAATTTTCTTGAGATGTACAACTAAAACACAATAGTCTCCATCAATAAGGTTTTGAGTAACTTGTCATTTCCACAATAATTTTTTTTTCTACAATTTCCTACAATTCTAACGCCAGTTTCGACTTTTATTATGTTTTTCTAAAGAATTCGCGTTGCAGCAAATGCATATTATTTCAGATCTTAGTGCTTCCATAAAAGCATAGTATTAACCCACCAAAACAAGTGTTTTTTCAAGGGTATATAAACCGCAACTTAAGTTTCTGGGCTTTCCCCTTTTATAATTTTTATTAATTTTCTTTCACCTGAATTCCTAAACCCAATAGGGTTGGAAATGTAGGGTATTTGCAGGCATGCCACCAACCACACCCGGAATGGGGAATGTGGAATGTGGAGCTAAGGGCAGCTCATCTCCAAAGTGGTTAACGTTGGCCTCCTCAGTTCCGGATTGAGCCGGGGATTACGCCCAAGGGCGGATATTGGCAGGGGTACGAAGTTCCTGGCTGAGTGGTCAAGGAGCACAACAGGGCACAAGGACATCGATCATAACACCTGAACGCAGTTCATGAATAATAACCAACCCTTGGTTTAATTTTCTTCATAATCCCGAGCGCCTTTTTCGGGATACCATTGCTTCAATAAAACTGCAAAGTGCCAATTACAAAAATAACAAGTTTGCCCCCAGAAACTTATGTTGGCCACCCGGCAGCCCAGTGTTTCTTCGTATCGTATCGTATCGTTTCGTTTGTTTTTCTTTTTGGTTTGGTTTCTTCTGTATTTGTTTGCCCCGATGCATTATTAAGTTTATACCCAGAAATTGGCAGTGTGCAATGTATGTTTGTACACGAATGTGTGTTTGTGAGTGTGGCATTTAGCTGGCAAGGACATTTTCATGGTTTTCCAGTTCCGTTCCGACAGCAAAAGCAACTTTTTCGTAGCATACTTTTGCCGGCGCATTGATTGGCCCCGGGCATTTGTTGGACTGGCAGCAGGAGTCAACTAGCAGCTAACTTGATCCATCTGCAGGCCTGCAGCCAAAGTGCAGGAGTCAGGATTCAGGAGTCAGGAGTCAGGAGCCAGGACTCTGGATTCAGGACTCTGGACTCTGGATGCTCATGGGGTGGTCAACTCAAATTGACTGCAGCTGGGGCCACAACACCCAGAACTTTTGCCATCGCACCCCAAAAACAAAGCCCCAAGTACGAGTGCCAACTTGAAATGTTAAGGGTGTATGGGGGGGGGGATGGTTGATTTGAAGTATTGGGGGCTGGGATTAGGCAGCCATTGTAAAAGGGGTAGGGAAAAATATTGACGGGTGCAGGACAAACTGTGGCATGACCAACGAAAATAATATGAAATAATTTCCAATAGAGCATCCGAAGAATGAGAAGTTGAGTGGGCTTGAGCTGAGGTCAATTGGGTATTGGGGTGAGGATGGGGATGGGGATGGGGACTGGGATTGGGATTGGCCAAGATGAGTGGCCAGAGGTCGGGTCGGGTCGGGTTAGGCTTGAAGGGCGGACTGCAAAAGGGCCGGCGACCAACAAATCCTTACAAATTGAATAAGAACTCAATCTTGGCTACTGTGCGAACAACTTTCCTTGGAAAGGACCCGAGACCAAGGCGGAATGATAAAAACACAGGCACACGCCCAAGATGCGGAAAAACATAAAGTACAGGAGGGGTAGTAGGAGCAAAGGGGAGGCCACTTTCCCGACCGAATGATACTTTTCAACTTAATACACTGACCATGAAAATGCGGGCAATAATGTCAATAAAATATAAAAAACCTGTATGAATGAAATTCAATAACCCTCAGGTGCATTTTATAATATCACATTAGGAGGAGTTCTATTTTTGGAATATTAATCTGGATATTAAACCTATTTAATAAAATAACAAACTAAGCGTTAAAAAAAATAGTATATATAAATAGCAGGCTATTGTAATCAAAGTTGCGAATTACATATTTGTATATATTACAAAAGATATACAATTGCACGTTATCTCTTTTGAAAATATTCAAATAAATAAAATATTAGGTACAATCTAAATCATACTTACCTAATACTTAATACAAAACTTATAAAATAGTATTATCACATTTGGGAATATATGAATTAAGGTGGAATACATTGGAAATAATCTTATTCATATATACGTTAAACATTGTATAAAAGTAAATAAGGTTTATATTAAAAATTAAGTATTAAGTTTTTAGATTAGATATAAGGGATATTTCCGTATTTAAAATAATATTATATATTTTAACTGGATAAGAATTCTCTTGATTAACTACTCACAAAATATCAGCATAGTAAATCAATGAGATATTCAAGTTATAATAAAATTGCAAAGTGATTTTTGGATATGACTTTGAATTATTAATTTGTCACCTCCCTATTCCCTAGATAGAACATGCCCAAAATCGTTCCGATAGATGGGTACGAAAAGAAATTGAATTGAAATTCCTTGGCAATTGTTTGTGTATCATTATGGTCATCATCAGTGACCACGACGTTGGACTGTGTGTTTGTTTGTTTGTTTGTTTGCGCCCGATGTTATTATTATGGCTATCGATGCAGCAGGCCCCGATGAATGGGTCCGGCTTTAAAGTCGGTCTTACTTGGTACCGCGGGCACGTAGCCATAACCTAACTCAAGATATGCCGGCTTTAAGGACGCGTATTTCGGGGGTTCTGGGGGTTCGCATTGGATTGGATGGGATGGAATGGAATGGGGTTCCCCCGACCCCCATCAATTGATTTAGCTTCTTCTCGGGTGTTCGGCGTTTGGCACTCGGCTTTGTCGGCCTGTCGACGCACGCGGCACTATTAATTATCATGTTAAAATGTAATTAATTAAAGATGTCATCAACGTGCGTTTGCACATAACTTTCAATGAAAAGTTAATAAATTACATAGTGCCGAAAACGAAATTACGAGCCACGACAGCCGCATTAACAAAAAAAAAATCCAAAAAAAAAGAAAGCAAAAAAAAACCCAGCCAACAATGATAACAAATCAAACGAAAATGTTTAACCTGAACCACTGACATCCATTGACGGTAGTATCTGAATATATCTGTATATCTGTATTATGATATGGGGGGGGGGGGAAACCACAGCAAAACAAATTAATAAATGCATAATAAATATGCGTAATAATAATGACTAAAGAAAAATCAGAAACAATAAATATTATTTGAGTAGTGTCGCCCCGGTTTTGTTGGCCCACAAAAACCGAAGGCAACCGGCGGAATTGAAGGAGGATGGCCCCCCTCACATGTCATAAACGTTTATAAATGTTCATGTGCGTAAATAAAATCGTAACAATATTAAAACTGATGCGTTGTCGCTGTATTAAATAGATGTCTGCGGTGCCCTAGAGGGTCGGAAAACGGAAGAGTGGAAAAGTGGAAAGCGATGGAAAGCGGAAAGCGCGCTTTAAAATAATTTATCGCGTGCAATATTCACACACATGCTCAATACGTGCGCGAGTCCTCAAGTGCGTGACGCCCTCGTCCGCTTGGAATTTCCACCACCCCCCGATTTCCATCCCATTTTCCCCACCCCCACCCCCATTTTCCATGATCTTTGGCCCCGAGTCAAGGCGAACATTTGTAAGCAAGTCAGGCAATCGCTTGCCCAATTAAGTGCCATGGAGCACCGGCTGAGCAGCGAAACATCGAAACAACACACAACACACAACCCCTGAGCGGACTCATAAATGTTATCACAATGGCTAATTCGACAAAGTCAAAACACTCGGCACGCCGCCAGGAATCCACAAAACAGGAAACACGCCTCCCCTTCTCGCAGCTCAATTAAAAGCGGCAAGCACATAAAAAGCTCCTTAAACTCGCAAACATTCACTTTGATTCAAAAACGTCCTTAAAGAGCGGTAGCACTGGGTTCCAAGACAATCACAGCAGTGAGGTGGTAATTCTTTAGACCTATCACTATCGTATGATATGGTAAGATACGATATGATACGATATGATATGATATGATATTATATGATATGATATATGATATGATATATGATATGATATATGATATGATATATGATATGATATATGATATGATATATGATATGATATATGATATGATATATGATATGATATATGATATGATATATGATATGATATATGATATGATATGATATGATATGATACTATATGATATGATATGATATGATACTATATGATATGATATGATATGATATGATATGATATGAAATGATATGATATGATATGATATGATGTGATATATGATATGATACGATATGATATATGATATTAAACACCAACAACTTAAGGATTTTATTAAACAGTTTGAAATATTTCAGAATAAGCGTTCAGAAGAGCCCCATAAAGAATGTATTTCGATATAACAGGTAGATGGTAATTCATATATTATGTTAAGAACTATCAGAGGTTTTGTTTTATTACAAGGGAAAATATATGATATATGATGATAAGATAATAATGAGTTTATTAAAAAGTTTGTAATATTTCAGAATAAGCGTTCAGAATAGAGTCTTTCAAAATGTATTTCTATAAAGCAGAAATAAAAAATTGAGCTATTATCTTAAGATCTATCAAAGATTTTCTTTTATAGTTAATATATATGATAACAAGCACCAAAACTTTAAGCATTCCAAATATAGTCTTTACAAATTTATTTCGATTAAGTAAATATTTAACATTCCTATTAAATTACCTTTCTAACTTTCATATCTATATAAAACAGGAAATTCAACTGCAAAACAAGCAAGCATTTTCTAAAAAACTAAACTTGTTATGTACCTAGTGTTTCTATGTAGAAAACTATCTATGAATTAATATCCGATTGACCTTCACTTCATATTCAAATTTATTCCTGAACAACGGAGGATAAGTGCTATCGGGCACAGACCACATATTCGCATTTATCTTGTCTGCGCATTTTGCCTCCTCAACTCTTTTCCTGTTTCTTTCGCTTTTGTTATTTGCGACTTTTGAGAAGTCACACCGCAGTTCAGTAAAAATCCAATGGAGAGCTTCTAACCCTTTAAAAGCACTCAAAATTATTGGTTAGTATCTATGAAACTTAACTTTTAACAGTTAGAAAGGCTTTGGATGTTAATCCTATTTGTTTTGTAGCATATTGCATAATATTTACATCAAACAAGCTCTTACTAAAATTGAGTCACATATACATCAACCATAGTCATGAGTCATGATAATATAAACCTTACTTAAAATATTGGTTAAGTATGGATCATACTTCATTCAAATATGGAACATATTTTAATCCAGTATGGTTCATGTATGGATCATTCTTACCCTTATTAATTTATGTATGATACATAATTGATTTAAATTAAGGAACCCTTTAAACCATAATATAATTTATACCTGGGGCAAACTTAAATACTAGAATCATACATGAATAAACAAATACACAAATCTTAAATGAACAAAGGATTATAATTGTACTTAAATAAAGTATGGACCAAACTAAAATCATATTTCAATTATTAATAAATCATACTTCAATTTATCGTTGGTGATACATTAATTAATAATGGATCATACCTAGATCATATTGGTTACTATAGATCATTCTATCACCTTTGATATTAGCTTAACCAAATGGAGGTTATTTTGTTTGATAAGTGAGTGATAAAATACGATAAAATTGTTTTCCGTGCAGGATCGAGGGTAAATGCGATTTTGAGGGGAAGTGGAATATACTGCGATGCGTTGCCGTTTATCAAATCCTTTGGAATGTTGTGTGATGTGTTCCAGACGCGACGCGTTTATCTCTGACCCCTTTCTCCTTTCTCCGTTCTCCAACCACTTTACTTTTCGCCCCATTCCGGCCACTTTCACCACCACCCCCTCGCTTTTGCGGCTGAGAAAAAGCGCAAATCAGCCACAATTGCCGCTGACAGACGCAAGCATCCTGCTTTGGCTTTGTGTGCGTCCTGTCACAGGACGAATGCCGTGTGTGTTGGTGTGTGTGAGAGCCTCACTTTGTGACTGCCTTCAAATCCTCCTGTTTCCCCCTGTCTATGTGTGTGTGCGCTTGGCTTTGACATTATTTGTGCTGCAAGCTGACAGATTTTCGTTACGGCAGCATTAAATTGAATTTTGACATTTCTTTGCATGCATATCGAAGCAGTCCCCCTACGAAAATCCCACCCCCTCGAGTGCATTGCGGGCTGGAAAATTTTGGGAAAAGCCAAAAATACCTCAACAACATATGGCAGTCTGGAGAACAAATATTTCCCCAAGGCCTTTAAATTCAGTGTAAACAATGCAATCAGATTAAAAGTTTACAACAAAAAAGTAATAAATATCATAAACAAATCTTGTAAACGAATAAAACAAAATGTGTTACATTTTTGATTTGCATTCCAATATATATATATATATATATTCTAAATGCATTTATCGAATGCTGATGCGGAATATAAATACAAAAAGTATATTTTACAATACTACAAACTTATTGTATACATTGTATTACCCGCTGAACTGATACAAAAAAGTTGAGCTAAATTTTTGAGTAAGGAAAACTGTATTAAAATGTCTTTAAGGTATCTGAAAAAAAATCTTTAAAAATCCGAAAGGCTCATACCTCAATCTAACTTATAACTACCTATTAAAATATGAAAGTATATACAATGGCAACAAGGACTAGGCGAAATATTTTAATTTTGTACTAATTTTTTAATTTAAAAATGTAAGTAATTGAAATTATAAAAATATCAACAAATATTTTATAAGTTTCAATCTAAATAGAGTCTAAAAACACACTGAAATTGAAATTTCTTCGATCGAAAAATAAAAATCATCTCGTATGCAGATGGCCAACTAAGATGAGAAAGTAATTTCGGGACTCTTCTTCGGGATTCGCAGCGCAGGCGAGTCAAACTGTTCCGTGGCCACATTACAAATTAATTTCTCACGTTTCACGTACAATTTGTATGGCCGGAAGCGTTTTCAATCCGTTGCGGTGCTGCGGGCGTCGTTTTCGCAGCACCTCCACCTGCAACTCCACCTCCGAAAAGCAGTTCGCTAATGAAGGTTTCATATTGCTCTTGGATCTGATGTTGCTGATGCTGTGGATGCGGCTGCCTGTTGTTGCCGCCAGTTGTGGCACGGCATTGTAAGGGCACCCAAATCGCCGCACGTAGCAGCAGCTCAACTTCTCCGTCTCTCCCCTTAACGGGACTGCAGTCCAGACTCCGGACTTTGGACAACGGACTCTGGACTCCGGAACACTTACACGGACATGCCAGGGGCAACGGCAGCATATCTTCCTTGGGGTCCAACGAGGGGCCAATTCAGAAGATTCTAGCTTGGCTGCAACACTTGTTGCCACCATTTACTCACACATTTTTATTCACCAGTTAGGACTAGTTAATTTTTTGATATAGGATAAGATAATACTGAAGAATACAAACCAAATTCCTAGCAATAAATAAAATAAGGATAATTTTTAGGCATATTATCTTCAGGGGTATCTTTAAAATCCTATAGCCCCCTTTCTTTTAAAATGGTATACCTACTTTTCTGGCCTTTTGGCTTCCACTATTAATAAGAACTAAAAGTTTTCTTGTTAGATCATCAAAGATTGTCCTTAGGCCAATGTAAATTCATCAATCTATTATCCTAAATTATATTATAAAGCTGTTATCTAATGTCATGTTCAAAAAAATGAAAATAAAATCCGGTTGGTAGGACCAAAATAACTGAATTACTTGAAAATGCAATAAGCAGCATCCATTTGACTAGGACTCGAACTCTGGCCTTAACTCTGGACCCTCTGGAGTAGTGGGGTTCTTAAGCCCCCCTTTTTCGACCGCCCCTGACGCACGCACACAACCACACACACACACACACATTTGTTTCGTATTTGTAGCGTGTAAAGTGATTTTTGTGCTGGTGTTGTTGTTTTTCGAATGCTGGTCCTGCTGCCGTTTGCTTTGGTTTCGTTCGGTTATTATTAGCTTCCACTGGGCTTCGTGTTCTTGGGATTCCCCATTTTACCCACCATACCAAACCATACCATACCATTCCATTCCGTTGGCGTGTGTGTTTGTCCGAATTGCACAGGATTATGGGTCTTAATTTTATGATTGCTTCTTTAATCAGCCTCCGTAACTGCACGCCAATTACGTCCTGCTCCGTGCTAATTGTTTCTGTTTCTGTTTCTGTTTCTATTCCTGCTGCTATTTCTGTTGGCGTTTTTCTGCTTTCTGTTTTTGGTCGAGGCCTTCCTTGGGTCTTCATTCCCATCCCCATCACCGGCCCCGCCCCCTTTTACGCCCCTCTTTTTCGTGGGTATATGTGCCTTGTAATCGATGTGTGTTATTTGCGATTAGTCGGGCACCAAATGAGTTGGACGAAAACGAAAACGGGATCGAGAACCGCACGTCACGTTTTCCGCCTTCGATGGAAGCCAGCAAGGATTTGTCTTGCATTGGTGGTTGGAAAGTCAAGATTCTTAGAATTCATTAAGATAAAACTTAAACAAAATTCATGGGGAACTTGGAAATCTCTCTTAAATGACAATTAAGGTGTTTAAAAGTATGCAACAATAAATTTCCGACGAGTTCATTCAGATTGATGACTATCCTATACTCGCTGCATACTTCTAGGCACTTACTTACTACTACTACTTTCTCGTGTTTTCAAAAAGACAATCAAAATTATAACATTTGAGCAACCTGCCTGCCCGCTATTAATTTTTAATAGTCGATGAGAATGTTGCGGTACATAATACAACTGGCAGAACATGGATATCTCTCAGCCTCAGAGGAATCTATGATGAAGCCTTTTCTTTTTCCCTCCCCCGATTAGCCACAGCAAACTACATATAAGTGGTTAGTGCTTACAACCTTTCTAATTTGACAGTGGAATGATTAGTTCGATAATCAATCAAAATAAAAGCATTTATAAATATAAAGTGTCTAAAGGTATGCAGTTTCAGGATGAACCCATCAAACGTTAGTATTTAAAATATATTATTGCATACTTTTAGACATCTTTATAAAAAGTGTTAGAACTCTTTTAAAATTTGAATCACCCTCCATTTTAATGATTCCATGTGGATTTCAGATCTATTTTTGTTGCTGTGTCTTTAATTTCAGTCCATATACCATACAAGCCATTACATTTATCGTTAATTTTTTACCCTTTCATATTCGTTATATTCTATAATTATTTAATTTACTTATACGAACTTATATTGCCCGATTAAAGGGTATATGGATAAATATGATCACTGCGCACAAGTAATTCTACCAAAAATCATAAACTTCTTCCCTCGGTTACAGTTTAGTTAATAACCTACGCTTAATGTCCACTGTGCCTCTGCAAGATGTCAACTGATTTCCTCAATTTCGCCGAACAACAGAGCTATAAAATATTTTACATTCTTCCAGGCCGCAATCATTTCGCCCTGTGCTCCGGGCTGCGGAATACCTACGGAAAACGAAAGGATTCGGGGAGTCCTTGGGGCGACACCCGCTAGTCAAAACTCTGCCACAAAGTAAAACTTGTGCCACAGGCCCTTTTACGGGAGTCCCTACCAAAACTCGGCGGAGAAGCCAAATGAGAGCGAAAGAAAAACCCAAATGGGCCTCGGTTAATCAGATTATCCTTGCTGGCACAGGACATGCGAATAATGCACGGAAACAAAAATCATAAATCATTTTGTAAGCAAATGTAAATACTTTGTAAAATGCCTTTCTAACAAATTAAATACAAAGTGGATACTATCTTATTGTAAAATATTAACGGCCGTTTTCTCGTCTGCATGTTAAACTAAATGTTGGTTTTAAACTGTTATATTACCCACGTTCTCTAGGTTTAAAACTTACTTTTAGTTTAACATGCGGATGAGAAAAAGGCTTCTTAGTTTAATGACCTTTCTAGCTTATTTAATATATTATTAATATCCCATTATGAAATATCTTGGGTTGACTTATTTTAATGTGGATTTATTTCCTGTGTGGCTCACCCAGAGATATATGTTGGCCTTTGAGGTCCTGTGTCCCGAATCTAACCTCAACTAATTATAACTTTTATGCAGTTCGTCCAGAACCTTTGAAGCCCTTACGCGTGTTTCGCGAATTTTGCGTTTTCAGTTTAGTCGTCAGTTCCACAGCGACGGCAACCAAGGACAACGTCGCCGAAAAGGTCCTCAAAGGGGGCGGTGGGCGGTGTGGCTGGGGGAGTGGCAGTACCGCCGCCCCATCAGCTGACCTGGCAGCTCGAGAACCGAGCGCTTTTAGGCGATTTTCCTGGCAAAATCATGTGCAGCCAAAGCTTCGAGAGTCATTAAGTTTATTAAGTGGGCGAGCAGATAAACCAAATGAGTGCATGCCAAATGAAAGCCAACGCAATTTGCACTCATATCGCCCCCACGATTTTTCCGCACTGAGAAAAAACTTAGTTGAGTTTCTTGAAGAAAAAAACTGTAACTAAAGACAAATAATTTGGAAAAAGAATATATTTTAAAATTTTTAAAAATATATATATTTTTTTAAAAAAAAAGGCATTGTTTTTTTAAGAACCCATATATATATTATCATATATAAAAAGTCAACTTTTACTGTTGCTTAAAGATGGCATATAATAAAAATAAAATGATATAATGAAAATTATTATGAAAATTATATAAATCCTGAAGAGCCTACTTCTATTATAGCTCATGCCCACTTTTAGCGAATAGTTTACAATTAGTATAATATATTTCCATATTTATGTTGATTTTATAAAGACTACGCTAATCAATTAATAAAAAGTCCTAACTTAATTTAAATTACATCAAAAGAATGTATATCAAAATATAATAAAGTCCCTTAAGTTTGAAAATTTTTTTAAATACATGAAATGGAAAATTTTGTAGGCAAGACAAATTTATATAACATTTTCCCCAGTGCCCTTATTCAAATAGCTCATGCTCGAGGAAAAGTTTCCCCAAGAGCCCGAAAGTAGGGCCAAAAGCGGGAGAAGGGAGAAACAGGGAAACGGAGGAGATAACAAACAAATTGCCAGTGCTATTGCAAACTTGAGATTATCGCCCGCCTTCGGTGGCCGCATTACTCGTACTTAACTTTACTTAACTCCACTTTGGCTTACTTAACTTTGCATTGAAGGGCCGGAAAAACAGGAGGCATTCCGAAATGCAATGGCCTGCTTATCGCAGCGGCTGATGCAAAAATAACTTCCATTGTTGCCAAAGAAACTTTTAATGGCTATAAGATGAGCGCCGACAACGGTGACCACAATTAATCTCAAAACTTTGCAGTCGCCCGAGGATATTGATATTGAATCTTCCCGCGTACTCGATTGGCAACTTTCGATAACGATGGGCGATCAAAACGCTTAAGGCTGCCTGATATAGCACTCATCACTACTAAAGTACGGTTCACACTACCTCTATACGCATTTCTGAAAACAGTGATGCCAAGCATTTTATTATACAAAAATTTCAATTTATTTCTATAAAAATCACTATAACTCATACTTATCTGAATATCAGTATAGCTTAAACTATATTTACTTAGATAGTGAAGTGCAGAAGAAGTCCAGTGCTCTTGACTGGTAATTTGTAATAATATTGTACTATGCCATTTAATTATAAACATATCATAATTTAATATTATTATATAAGACTAAAAAATTTTCTATAAGGTTTTTATCCATAACATTGGACAGCAGAGCAACATGATACCTGATCACTGATGGAATTCTAACGATAGATCCACTAAACGCACATAATTAATATTCATGATGCAAAAATTCTTGCAATTCTTCCATCTTTTAACATCGTGGTTTGGTTTTGATATTTGTAAATATAACTATTTTATTTAAGAGTCATTTAAAAATTTGAAAAATTGTTTGATCACACTGCAGCTCAAGCTGAAATCGATAGCCGATAGGTAGCAATAGGTCAAACCCGATGGCCGATAATTTCAGTAATAAATAAATATCGAACTCCAGCACGTGGAAATAAATATTGCTGAAAAACAACGCAATTTGCGAGGAAAAAGGAGCCACAACAGACCCAATCCCAACATGGAGGTAGAGAACATCAAGGCGGACGCATTCGAGCCGACGAAGCGGGCACCCAAGCGCGGAGCCACCGGTGGTGGGCAGCAGGACGTGGAGATGCAGGTGGACGAGGCCACCGGCATTGAGGGCCAGGTGCTGGAATCCCTGCGAGCCTCGGCTCCGCCCAAGGCCAAGCGCGCCAGGAGCGAGCTGCGCAAGGTGTCGGTGCCGCCGCACAGGTACTCCTCGCTGAAGGAGCACTGGATGAAGATCTTCACGCCCGTGGTGGAGCACATGAAGCTGCAGATCCGCTTCAACATGAAGGCGCGCCAGGTGGAGCTGCGCGTCGGCCCCGAGACGCCGGACATTGCCAACCTGCAGCGCGGTGCGGACTTCGTGCGCGCCTTCCTCTGCGGCTTCGAGGTGGACGACGCCCTGGCCCTGCTACGGCTGGAGGACCTCTTTGTCGAGTCGTTCGAGATCAAGGACGTGAAGACGCTGCGCGGTGACCACCAGTCGCGTGCCATTGGTCGCCTGGCCGGCAAGGGTGGACGCACCAAGTTCACCATCGAGAACGTGACCAAGACCCGCATCGTGCTAGCCGACAGCAAGATCCACATACTCGGCAGCTACCAGAACATCCAGCTGGCACGTCGGGCGGTCTGCAACCTCATCCTGGGATCGCCGCCCAGCAAGGTGTACGGCAACCTGAGGGCCGTCGCCTCGCGCCTCTCGGAGCGCATGTGATCGGGGGATTGGGAGTTGAGATGGAGAAGTAGTTGCATCTTTTTTTTAGCATTAGCAATAAATAATAAATATAACATGTATTCATACATTTACAATATACACACATAAACACGGGAATGACTGGATAACTAGAGCTTGGTCAGGATGAGCAGCAGCAGCATGAAGAAGGTGACTGCGGCCAGGATCAGGATGACGCACATCTTGCGGTTCTTGCGCTGATACATCTCGGCCTTGTGCAGCTGGCGCAATCCCTCCGAGACACGCGTCTGCGTCTGCTCCACATTGTAGTCGATGCGATCGAGCACGGTGCCCTGCTCCTGGACCATGTGCCCCAGATCCTTGAAGATGTCGTTCAGGTCGTAGATGGACTTGACTATCTTGGTCACCTCCTGCTCGCGGTGCTGCGCCACCCGTGAGTTCTCCTCCTCGAAGAGCAGCAGCTGCTGCTGGGTCATCCGGCTGGCCGGCGGCCTCTGGAAGTGATCATCGATGGCCTCATCGTCTTCCTCGAACAGGTAGCTGTTGCCATTGCTGCCCTTGCCCTCCGCCGGCGGCTGCAGGAAGTTGTCAAAGGAGTCGACGAAGTTCTCGACGCCCTGGTCGCCTAGTTCCACATTTGTGAAGACATCGCCGGCGCCGCCTCCGTCGTCAAAGTACTTTTGCGAGCGCTCCTCGCGGGAGTTGAGCTGCAGCAGGTAGGCATTCTGGCTGGCCCGGAACTTCACCGTCAGCTCCTGCAGCTGGAGCAGGGCGCAGTGCACCGCGTTGGCGGTCAGACACTGCTCCACCTTGGTGCCCACGCCGATGCTGGAGCGCACGCACTGGATATGCCGGTGCGTAGAGGTGATCAGCTTGGAGACAATCTGGCTAAGCACCTCGATGTCGCACTCGTCGTCCCGCTGGTCATCGAAGGCGGGTCGCAGCAGGTGGCGGGCGTGCAGGGAGCCCAGTTCGTCCAGCTTTGGCTTGATCCTGCAGGTGGGAGTGAGTGAGTGAAATCTATCATAAAGTTTGGACTACCGATTACCCACTTGGACATGGTGTACTGCGCCTCCTCAAACTTGTCCAGCCAGGCGGGCGGTGTGCCGTAGTCGTCCTGCAGCTCCAGTCCCTCCTCCGCCTCCCGCACCGTGTGCTTCAGCAGGCGCTCCGCATCACTGCCCCTCTGCAAACCCAATCACGAAAACAACATATGCTTAATCACAGACCCACATTGACCCCAGATTTCGGACTTACCCGGTCGTCGTAGTGGTTCCGGTTCTTGGAAGCATTGTTGCGCATGATGACAAACACCTCCGTCAGGTTGCGGGACGTCATCCTGGCTGTCTGCTCCCGATTTCTGGAGGAGATCAATAATTTGGAAGTTTCCGATTGGAATTCTGTTTGGGATTTGCAGTGTGCCCGCCGCTTGTTCCGCCCGAAATACCTTGTGTGTGGTGACACTAGCATTTTTTGGCGCTACTCTATTAATTTTATGATAATTGATAATACTTAAAGTGCGAACTTAAAGGGATTCCGAAAATTTATCCGTCCACTTTGATTGAACCAACTCCATCACTTTCTGGATAATTTATATTTGTTCATGTTTTTTGTTAAGAAGGGGCCAAAATATAATTTCGAAAACTGAAAAAAATGAACAACTCTCAGGCTGGAGTCCCAATTGAATGGAAATTAAACTAAGAGCTTAAAAGGTATGAGTCATTCAGACTTTTATTTTTATTATGGCACCCAAAAAACAGAATTTTTAGGGCGAAAATAGGTTTCAGATTTTTGTGTAAAAGACGAGATTCAGATTTCTGTTAAAAATGACACATTTTCTTTGATTTTTTCATCGTAATTTAGCCAAATCAAGGCGTACAGCTAAAAGACCGACTGTTTTGAGCAGCTTGCTAAATATGCTAACGATTCCTACCACTTTAAGGAAAATTTATTTTTTGACCAATTTTCGCATTTTTTGTAAGGGGTTACATCACTTTTTTTTTGCGAAAATTGGCAAAAATGGAAATTGTTCAGGTTTGAATGCCAATCGATTGGAAATTAAACAACGAGCTCAACGAGGTATGCCATTCCTCATTCTGTCTTTTATTTTTAGTTTGGCAGCCAATAAACTGATTTTTTATGGCGAAAAAATAGGGTCCAGATGTTTCTTCAAAAATACGATTTTCAGATTTAACGATCGCCATCACATTAGGGTTGAAGTCTAACAGTTTACAATTTAAGCCTTGTTTTACATCAAAAATAAGTCCAACTCCTCAACCAAAGTCAACGTAAAACCCTATTCTTATATTCATATGTAAAAATGCATCTTCAAGTTTGTTTACGTTTTGCGGAACAAAGAAAATCAAGCACAGGTAGCCAGTACCCACTGTATTGTTTTGTTTCCCTAGCAGTGACTGCTATCCAGACCAGTGACTGGAAACGGGTCACGGCTAAAAACTATCGCCCATTGAGGCATATCGATAGTCTGCACTACTCGAAATCGATTGCCTGATGGGTAGTTTGCACCTCCCCCTGATATCGATTGCCACAATTTTATTTCATTTTAAAATAATTCTTTGATTTAAATTCGCATTGTACTGGCAATTGGGAGGTCGTTATAAACGGAAAGTGCGAATATCGGAGAGTGCGAGTGCAGGGGAACCAGTGTGGGTGTCGTAACTCCGGGAGGAGTAACAGAATGACCAGTGCGAAAAAGGATAACAACGGACTATCCTGATCCTGGACTCGGACTCCCGAGTGCAGTTGTGTGCGTGCCCTGCGTGCGCCCCCGCGAGTGCGTGCATCTGTGTGTGTAGTGTGTGTGCCAGTGACGACATTGACCCGCCCCCGCCCACAACACACAACACACAGCCCCCTCCGCCCCCGCAAACACCAACCCCTTCGCAGGGAAAATGTGCCATGCCATTGCTGTTGTTGTGGCTTTGCTTATTGTTTCTAGGCTAACTGAGGCGGGGGAGCACTAGAAAAAGTCAAGGCCCAGAAAAAACCATGTTCAATCGCCAAGCGAGCGGAGGAGCCGGATCCAGTGGCCAGGGAGCTGGCACCAGCTCCCAGGCAGCTCCCGCACCAACAGCCAATGCAGCTGGAGGAGGAGGAGGTGGATCCGCATCTGCATCTGGATCATCCGGATCCGGATCATCACAGCCGCTTAGCCAATCGCCCGATCTCTACCTGCGCCCGCTGCCCTTCCTCGACGCCAAGTGGCTTCGCGCCGATCTCATCGCCTCCCTGCGCAACGCCGCCAATGGCTCCGTGCTGTGGAACCACCTGATCCAGGACTGTGAGCTGGTCTCCTCGCCCACCGCCCCCCTCCTGAATGCCCGCGGCCAGCTGTCCTACCTGGGCGACGATGGCAAGCACTACTGTGGCGCCCAGCAGCTCAAGTGCTCCTGCTGCCAGCCGGAATACTGTGGTCCACTCTCCGCCTGCAACTGCGATGGCTGCCGACCCCTGGACTCGGACACGGCCATCAAGAAGCTCACCACCCAGGCCGCAGCCCAGCAGGCGGCCCATCTCAGCCAGGCCACCGACATGGTCCTCAGCGGCTGGCTCTGGTGTCAGCCGCCGTCGCAGCAGGCGCGCCTGGACTGCCAGCGTTCCATGATCTCTGAGCTGCAGGAGCTGGCCCTGCGCGCAGCCGGCAACTGCCTGTCCGCCCAGCATCTTCGCCAGCAACTATTTATCTACGAGCGCTACTTTGTCGCCCTGAAGAGGGAACGGGAACGGGAGCGCCCGCCTGCGACAAGCACACAGACGGTGCCGGCCAGCAACACCGCTGCCACCGCTAGCACCGCCATTGTCGCCGCCACCAATGCCATCAATGTAGCGGAGCCACAGCCGACGGAGCAGCCGGAGCACGGAGCCCTCGGCTTGGCAAGAGTGGCCACCAGGGCCGCCCTGAACTTCAGCTTCGCCTTCCTGCGGCGCGCCTGGCGCTCTGGCGAGGACATGGAAATGTGCAGCGAACTGCTAAGCGAGGCGCTGGCTTCTCTGCAGGAACTGCCGGAGGCCACACTCTTCGAGGCAGCCGTCGTCTCGTCGCTCTGGATGGAGGTTATGGAGCGCTCCATCAAATTCCTGCGGCTGGTGGCGCTCGGTGATCCGATGGGTGGTCGCTGTACTGCACCGCTTAACGATCGCCACACAGCACTGTGTCTGCTCCTGGAGCTGGGCGTCCAGAAGGGCACGCTGGCTGCCACGCTCGAGTGCGTTGTTTTGTTGCTGATGCTCTGGGAAAAGGATCGCGCCGGCAACGACAATCGGGACATGCCGCGCAAGACGGGCGCCCCGCTACAACGCATCCTGCTGCGCTACCAGAAGATTGGAGTCACATGCAAGGGAGGTGGCCTCGTCGGTGGAGAACCTGCTCCAGTGGCCAGTGCCACCGAAACCTTCCTGCGCTTTCTCTCGCTGCCCAAGAGCAGTGCAGCCATTGTGGACCTTCGTCGCGCAGCCGTCGTCATCATTTCTCACCTGGACCGGATGGTACAGCCGCTGGTGCCGCGCTGTCTGCTCCGTGGTGGTCACGCCCCTGCCGCATCGTCCAGTTCGGCACCCCAGCAGAGGGTCTATGCCCTGGGCTGGCCATCGCTCTCCAAGGATCAGCAGGGATTTAGCGCTGAGCCGACCCTCAGCTGGAGTGGAGAAGCGTCATCGGTGCCCACGCTCAACTGCCGCTTCCAGATCAAGCAGGTGGCCTGCTGCGAGAGCCAGATGCTCCTCCTTAGCCAGGAGGGCAAGCTGCACACCTGGCGTCTGGCCAAGCCGGAAGCGGAACCGCTGCCCATGGAGGAGGTCGCCCAGGAGGTGTTCATCAGCATCGCCGGCCACTGCGAGGGTCGTCACTTTCTGGCCATTGATAGCAACCGTAAGTGGAAGAAAAAGGCTACCCAGGAGTGGGTTTCAGCTGCTTGGAAGAGCATGTTTATGTATTAATACTTGATCCGTTTTAACTAGCATATTTGTTAAACCAAATTTGTATTACCATCAGTAATACAGGAAAGAATCTATATAACTTTTATTAGATGGCTATAAAAGGATCGATAAAGTATCAAATAATTATTTACCATGTAGCGCTCAATATCGCTATTCAGTAACCTAAGATTGTATACTTTGTAGGTATGTACCAGGGTAAAGATTCTTGAAACTTTCTACTTTACTGTTGCAATGTCTGGAATATTGTGTAAATAATCCTATAAAAGCCACTCTAATTTCTGTCTTACGTTGCATGTACAAATATTTCTGAACAAATGGTTTATATAAATATTTATTTAAAAGCGGTGATCACCTGTGGTGCCAAAGAAGATATAAAGTTGCATAGGTTATTTGTTGTTATAAGAAAAGTATTCGAAGTATTCGCTAAGGACTGATAAGGACTTTTAAAAAGTTGATAAGAAAAGTGTAGCATGCTTTTTAGCGTTATCAAAGTTTTAGTTGGTGGGTAGAAACTATAAAATGAAACATTAGCGTAAGGTAACAATACACTATTCCTAATCCCAATCTCCTTACTCCTTGCAGACAATGCTTACTCCTGGGGCACTGGCGAGGATCACCGCCTGGGCCATGGGGACACGCATGCCCGCGCCGTGCCCACCAAGATCGCTGCCCTGGAGCAGCACTGCGTCCAGTCCGTCTACTGCGGCTGCTCCTACAGCGCGGCCATCACCTGCGGCGGGAACCTGCTGACGTGGGGACGCGGAACGTATGCCCGCCTGGGCCACGGCAACAGCGACGACCGCTGCTTGCCCACTCTCGTGGCGGCGCTGGCCGAGCACATGGTGGTGGACGTGGCCCTGGGCAGCGGCGATGCCCACTCACTGGCCCTCACATCCAAGGGATTGGTGTTTGCCTGGGGCGATGGTGACTACGGCAAGCTGGGCAATGGCAATTGCAACGGCAGCTTGCAGCCGATCCTTGTGGAATCGCTACCCCGGGTGCAGCGCATCTTTGCGGGCTCCCAGTTCTCGGTGGCTCTGAGCAGCGAGGGCCAGCTCTTCACCTGGGGCAAGGCCACCTGCCTGGGCCACCAGTTGGTGGAGCGCAGTGTCCAGGGTTGCAGTGTTCCGCGTCTCGTCACCAGTTTGCAGGTGAGTTATTTCAAGGTTGCATCTATGCTTCTATCTCACTTGCGCATCTTTGCTTTTAGCACAAACGCATCGTAGACGTGGCCGTGGGTGTGGCTCATTGTCTAGCGCTCTCCAGCAGCGGGGAAGTCTTTGGATGGGGCCGTAACGACAGCCAGCAAATCTGTCCAGCCTCCGTGTCCAGCGAACCGTTGTTGCGGACGCCCATCCTTGTGGCATTGCCCACGCTCCCCGCAAGCGGAATCGCCTGCACCAGCGCCCAAAGTCTGGTGTGGACCCAGAGCTCCCAACAGGGTGTTCCGCTGCGCGCCCCCTTTGTCATCGATTTGGGGGAGCCCACGTTCCGCCTGCTCGACCAACTGTTGAGCATGTGCAGCAGCCAGGACAACCGCCAGACTCCGAATCAGGAAAGCGAGTGCATCGCCGTGGCCTGCCTCAATTTGATCCGCCTGCAGCTGCTCGCTCTCATCGCCAATGGAGTTGAGCCACGCCAGGTGGGCCTCGCCAGTGGCAGTCGCCTCCTCGGCAGCCTGAAGACGCGTGTCCTCGGGTTGGCTGGTGGCAGCCAAGTGCTACGCACAATCCAAGTGGCCGCTCAACAGGCATTGCAGGTAAGAGGAGCTGGGTTTAGGTTTAGTTAGTTTATTTACAGTTTTCTTGAACTAGTACAAACCTTATCTTACCTTTCCCCATAGGACGGTTGGAGTGTCCTGCTGCCGACAGCAGCAGAGCGTGCCCAGACGCTCACCTCTCTGCTGCCCTCGGAACCGGGACAGGCGTCCTCCGCTGGCCACCGCTTCATGACGGACCTCCTAGTCAGCTCCCTGATGGCCGAAGGCGGTTTGGAGTCCGCGCTGCAGCACGCCATCCGCCTGGAGACCAGTTCCTGCTCCGCGGACTGCGGTGACGGAGTCCATTTGCCTTTGCTGCAGCTAATCACACGACTGCTGGGCAATAACGCCGCTCTCTCGCAGACACGACTCTCGCCCACTTTGGGCAAGCAGCAGGAGAAGGAGGAGGAGGAGCGCGAGCAGCAGCACCAGGAACCGAGCACCACTCCCAGCTTGAGCCTGCTGCACCGCTTTCAGCGCCTGCTGTTGGCCCACATCCACCAGGCGGAGCCTGAGGAGGAGACCACTGGTGCCGAAGCGCTATTGTTGCAATACCTACACGCCCTAATCCCCGCTTGCGTGAGCACTCTGCAGAAGGCCTACGAATTGGCGCTGCAGTGTCGGGAGCCTGGCGAACATTCCCTAAGTCATCAGGTCGGTCATCTGGGGCGCGTCCTCCAGGCGGACATTTCAGACGCTCTGCTGCACGAGCTGCTAGTGGGCCTGGTGCTCCTCAAGCGCGATCGTCCCCAGTGTCTGGGTGGTCTGCGTTGGGCGCGCCTGTTCCTGCCCCTGCTCCGCGTCCTGGACAGACTCAATCGGGCCCTCGGCGAGGGAGAGCTGCGCGATGGCGACGACATGGGTTGGCCCGGCATTATCTGTCGCGGTGGACCCAAGGGCGGACCACCGCCGACCGATCTTGAGACGCACTACGTGCGCCGCGCGGACATGGAGAATTTAATGCTCGACGGTAGTCGCTGCATCATCCTGGCCGGCTATGTCTGCGATCTCAGCGGATATAAGTGAGTAATCTTATTTAAACTTATAAAGCTCCAACTCATGCTCCTTTTTTTTGACATTCACCCATTGCAGCTGCGAGTCGGAGACGCTACGAAGCATTTTGGATGCGGGCCTAGGTAAGGATCTTACGGCCGAGATGAGCAACCACAGGAGCGCCATGGAATACATTCTTCAGCACCACAAGCTTGGCAAGTACATGGCGCAGGCTAGCAACGAAGAGAAGGTATGATCTAGATAAGACTACAATATTCCTTGACTAATGATCTAATTTTATATAGACGTCGGCGCCTGGACCCAGCCGTCTCACCCACTTTAGCTCGGAGTGTGCTCTGGCGCAGCTGCTTGGTCTGGTGGCAAATCTCATGTGCAGCGGTCCGGCCCTGCAGCCGGCGGAGCTGCAATGCCGCCAGCTGGACAAGTCCAATCTGCTAAGCGGTGGCCTACAGTTGCTCCAGCCGAGCAATCCGTTCGACGAGGAGAAGGGTGAGGCGCGCAGCAGCCAAAGTTGTCACAGCACGGCGGGGAACACGCCTACGGAGCAACCGCCTCCGTTGCCTCTGCAACAGCAACTGGCTCCGGGACGTGGGAAGTCCCAGCTGCAGCAGCGGGCAGATGCTTTTATCAGCGGTCTGGCAGAGGCCCGGCTTACCGAGCCGCCGGTGGCCGCTTGGCTGGCGCTCACCGAGCGCTACTGCAAGGCGCATAACTTGATGTGGCACCAGGAGTTCGCCACGGAACATCCCGTCCAGGAGCTGGAGCGCTTGCTGAGCGCCGTGCTCATCCGGCACCAGTATCTGGGCGGTCTGGTGCTGAGCGCACTGGAGGCGACAGAGTCGCCTCCGCCAAGACAACTAGGAGAAATCATTAGGCTGGTTCACCAGGCCAAGTGGTCGGTGGTTCGCACACGACAGCAACTGAACCGCAGTTACAAGGAGGTGTGTGCCCCCATTCTGGAGCGCTTGCGCTTCCTGCTCTACGAGGTGCGACCGGCGGTCAGCCCACAACAGCGTGGTTTACGTCGCCTGCCCATTCTGCAGCGTCCGCCGCGCTTCCGCATGCTGGTTCGTCGTCTCCTCCAGGAGCTGCGCTCCTCGCGGCAGCCGGCCAAACCGGAGGACCTGGTCAATGCCACTATTCAGCAGGAGCAGGAGAAGAAGCCCCAGGCCATGCCCAAACAGGAGCTAGAGGAGCAGGAAGAGGAGGAGACGCTGCTGCGACGGCTTAATGAACGCCAGATGCACGGCGAGGGAGAGCTGGACCCGGGACTCATGCAGGACATTGTGGACTTTGCCCTGCAGGATAGCTGCGACGTAGAGACAGCACGACGGGCCATGTACTGCCAAATGCAGCGATACCAACTGAGACTGGCCGGGCTCCAGCTTGTTCAGCAACTGCTGGAACTGCATGGCCTGTTGGATGCGGCGCAGTACAGTCTGCTAAACGGTTTCCTCGGACTGCACTTAAAAGCCACATGCGCCGAAAGAGGAGGATCTGCGGGATCCGGGAGCTCCCTGCATGTTCTTGGCCAGCTGAACATGATAAGTGCCTACCAGAAGGCCAGACTACTGCTGGCACAAGCCCGCGTCCTCGACTGGGCGGTCCGGGAGCTGCGTCGTCTGGTTAACCAGGAGCAGCAGGGCCACGCCCGCGGCAAGGACAGCACCAATCTGGGCACCTATGTCCTCGTGAAGCGCTTGCCGCGTGCCCGCTTCCTCTTGAGCGTATTCGGACTGCTGGCCAAGGAACTGGGCCCCAACGAGCTGGGCCTGCTCATCAACTCCGGCCTGTTGGGCACCGTGTTAGGATTGCTTGCGCAGACGGGCGGCGATGGCGTTACCGGTGGCCAGATGCACGGCGAGCTGAGTATCCTTTACGAAGACAGCGTGCTGAAGCAAAAGTCCAGCAAGGCGCAGCTCAGTGGACCCGATTTGGCCAAACTCATGAAAATCGGCACCAGGATTGTGAGGGGAACGGACTGGAAGTGGGGTGACCAGGATGGCAATCCACCCGGCGAGGGGCGCATCATTAGTGAGGTGGGCGAGGACGGGTAAGTTCTGAGACACTGATTTCTGCATCTGATTTCCCAACTTATTCGTTTTGCTTTTTTTTTTTTCAGATGGGTGCGTGTGGAATGGTACACGGGAGCCACCAACTCGTATCGCATGGGAAAGGAGGGACAGTACGATCTCCAGCTAGCTGACAGCGCTCTCAATGTTGCATCACCCACGGAGCCAGAGCGGGAGGATGTCTCTGGTAGCGAAGCCTCGCCTAGCAGCGATTCGCATCCATCGAAATTGTTGCGTCACTGTGCCGCCAAGCTTCTCCAAATCCTGGCCGTGGGAAGTGGACTGCACGGTGCTCAGCTGGATAAGCACGCCCTGCGCGGCATGACCAGCATGTTCCGGGCCATAATTTACCCCAAACCATCTATGTCCAACATCTCTCATTCGTTGGGTTGGCTGAACCTAGGATTCATTCGAGCCATTTCTGGTGAGTGTCATCTGTGTGACATAAACAACAATATTGGGAATGTGTAAACATATTTAAAAAAATGAAATCCACTAAAATCTCTTTAACCCTCCCAGGCGATTGCCCACGTCTTTGCCTGGAGCTGAGCACCCCGGGGTGGTTGAGTCACTACCTTTCGCTGCTGGAGCAGCCAGCGGGCAATGAGGCTGGCGTCTATCGGCAGCTCCACTGCCTGCGCCTGCTGCAGTTCATCCTGGCGCAGTGGGGTGTCGAGGAGGAGCCACGGATGCCCGCGCTGGTCCACCAACTGTTCGCCACTCTGGGACGCATCGCGCTCCACTGTCCCGGTGATGCCAGTCTGTTGCCCACGGCCGAGGGCAAGGCGCGCGTCCTGCTCACCGCCTCCCATTCGGGCAGCGTGGCCGAGGAGCTGGTGGCCCTATTGCGCCGCCTGCACACGTTACCCTCTTGGAATCCCGTCATCAATTCCTTCCTGGCGCAGAAACTCTGCGTGGCCGCCGAACTGCTGGCAGAGCAATCGCCGCACTCCACGCCGCTGGACAGTGAACAAGTGTTCGTGCTGGGTGTGCTGGGCGCCATGGGTGGCCACGATCTGCGGCCCCGCGTGGGCCTCAACTGCTTCCACGAAGGCAGCCACATGGTGATCGCCAGCTTCACGCCCAAGGGACGCTGTCTCCTGGCGCCCGGCGGCGTGGGTTCTGGCGTGGGATTCGTGAAGGTGCAACTGCCGGCGGTTATGCCCCATTTGGATCACAGCGTCTTTAGCCTGAGTCGTCTGCCGATGAACGAAATGCTACTGAATGCCTGGACAGTGCTGCTTTACGGACCAGCACCGGAACTCCGGGACCAGCCCAGCAGCCCGGATGGTCGCCTGGACTTGGCCCTTCTCCGGGCCCAGCAACTCCAGTTGGCAGTGCTGCATACGAATGGAGTGCTCTATCGCCACCAAGTCGCTTTGCGTCGCATCCTCAAGCAACGTGCTCCGGGCAGCATCTATGCATCTGCCGAGGAAACGGACCGAAGCGTCCCGGATTCGCAGCAGCAGCCAGTGGAGCAGCAGGAGCCAGAGCAACAGCAGCTGTCGGCAGGAAGTAGCCAGGAATCGCAGCTCTTGATACAGTGCATCCTTTTGCGAGCCACCCAGGCGTCGCCAGTGAAAGCCTGCTACAGCTACATGGATCTGGCGACAGCTGCCCTCAACTGCATCCAATCTCTGGCCACTCAGGCTCACCAGGAACTGAGCGAGGGTGGCAACGTAGCTCCCAACGCCCATTCCCTGTCAACACCCCCTCAACCGACGATGGTGCACGGAGTGCCGGTCTACAATGTGGCCAAGAAGGAGCAGAAGCCTCCGGAGCAAGTGGAGACCAAGTCCAAGTGGCCGGCAGCGGCCACCGATGCCCAGCTTATTGGGCAGATTATGGAGATGGGATTCACCCGTCGCACCGTGGAATTTGCCCTCAAGCAACTGTCGCTGCAGGCGGAGATCATGACCACCCCCGAGCAGATAGTGCAGTGGATCCTGGAGCATCCGGACGTGTGTGCCAACACCATTGAAGAGGATACGCTGCCACTGGCGTCTTCAAACTCGTCGCACGATCCGGAGGCGGATTCGGATAATGAGTGTCCTAGCTCGGATTCAACGACCTCATCCTCATCATCCTCATCCTCCTCCTCGGACACCGTAGAGGGTCAGCCGGTGGCCGCCAGCGGAGCCATTCCTCAGATAAAATATCAGACTCGCAAGGATTTCCAGACCGCAGATCTCTACGCCTTGTATGTGCGCGGACTGGTTCGCCCGGGAATGACGGTGCGCTGCTGTCGGGACTTTGAGGAAATCAAGCAAGGCGACATGGGCACCGTACTCATTGTGGACACCGAGGGGCTTCACGATCTCAACGTCCAAGTCGATTGGCGCAATCATGGCAGCACCTATTGGGTGTGCTTCGTACACATTGAACTGGTGGAGGCGGCGCAGATCCAGCACCAACCGCGTCCCCCGCCAATTGCGGTTGGTGCACGGGTGAGGCTGCGCGCCTCAGCGCTACGGTATGGATTGCTGTGCCAGCTGCGTCTGGGCAGGACTCAGGGATCGACGGCCATTGGAGTGGTGAGCTCAGTGCGCAGCAAACAACTTACTGTGGACTTTCCGGACCTGCCCGCCTGGCAGGGTCACATTAACGAGGTGGAACTGGTGGCCCCGCTGCCCACGTCAATGAACAACCCTTCCTTGAGCGATACCTGCAGTCCGGCGGCGCCCAGCGATCTCATCGAGGATTGGTCGCGATGCATTCGGTCGCTAACGGTGAGTTCCAATGAGGCAGCTGCCAAGCATTTGCTTAATGGCAGCAACCAACCGTGGCAGAGCTGCTCCAGCGGTGCCAGTCGCCATTGGATCCGTCTGGAGCTGCATGACCGCATCCTCGTCCACAGCCTGACCCTTAAGGTTAGCCCAGAGGATCACTCGCACATGCCATCGCTGCTGGAGATCCGTGTGGGCGAATGTGTCGATAGCCTGAAGGAGTATACCTGGATCCCGGTGCCGGCGGGTGCGAGCCGAGTGCTGCTCATGCAGCACGTGCCAACGTACTACCCCTGGGTGGAAGTGGTGGTCAAGCAGTGCCAGAACAATGGCATTCAGTGCAAGGTACACGGCATCAAGTTCGTGGGTCGCCGCCAGCAGCCGGATCTCCACCACATACTGGCCAACGCCCAGTTCCTGGCCAGCGAGTACGGCGGCGGAGTGGGACCGACCTCGGCAGGAGCCGGATCCGGAGCGCTGAGCACATCCCACGTAGAACCTGGAGCTGCGCCCGAGCAGGATCTGCCCTGCACCGTAATGGTGTGGGGCCTTAACGACAAGGAGCAGCTGGGCGGCCTCAAGGGCTCCAAAGTGAAGGTTCCAACCTTCTCACAGACCATCAGTCGGCTGCGCCCCATCCACATTGCCGGCGGATCCAAGAGTCTTTTCATTGTGAGCCAGGATGGCAAGGTTTACGCCTGCGGCGAGGGAACCAACGGAAGACTTGGCCTGGGCGTAACCCACAATGTGCCAATGCCCCACCAACTGCCAGTGCTGCATCAGTATGTGGTGAAGAAAGTGGCCGTCCACTCTGGCGGAAAGCACGCTCTGGCCCTCACGCTCGACGGCAAGGTGTTCTCCTGGGGCGAGGGTGAAGATGGCAAACTTGGCCATGGCAACCGAACAACGTTGGACAAGCCACGACTGGTGGAGGCGCTGCGAGCCAAGAAGATTCGCGATGTGGCCTGTGGCTCATCCCATTCGGCGGCCATAAGCAGCCAGGGTGAGCTCTACACTTGGGGCCTGGGGGAGTACGGACGCCTGGGGCATGGAGATAATGCCACGCAGCTGAAGCCCAAGTTGGTGGCAGCGTTGGCCGGAAGAAGGGTCGTTCAAGTGGCCTGCGGCAGTCGGGATGCACAAACCCTTGCCCTCACGGAGGACGGAGCTGTGTTTTCGTGGGGCGACGGCGATTTCGGAAAACTAGGGCGCGGCGGCAGCGAGGGATCGGATACGCCGCATGAGATCGAAAGGCTATCGGGGATCGGAGTGGTGCAGATCGAGTGCGGTGCCCAGTTCAGCTTGGCCCTAACACGAGCCGGAGAAGTATGGACTTGGGGCAAGGGCGACTACTATCGCCTGGGCCACGGCGGAGATCAGCACGTTCGCAAGCCGCAACCCATTGGAGGATTGCGCGGCCGACGGGTTATCCACGTGGCCGTGGGTGCCCTGCACTGCTTGGCGGTCACGGACGCCGGTCAGGTGTACGCCTGGGGAGACAACGACCACGGACAACAAGGCAGTGGCAATACGTTTGTAAACAAGAAGCCAGCTTTGGTTATCGGATTGGATGCGGTGTTCGTGAATCGGGTGGCCTGCGGCAGTTCGCACTCCATCGCCTGGGGATTGCCCAACACATCTCTGGATGAGGAGAAGCGAGGCCCGGTGCCCTTTGGCAGCACGCGGGATCCCTTGGGAGGAAGCAGCCTTGGCATCTACGAATCGGAGACGGTGCAATCGCTAAAGCAGGATACCAAGCCGGTGAATCTGTCAAGCCTAAGCGAGAGCCTGGCACTAGAGAGTCCAGCGGCCAGGCAGGCCGCTCTGGGTCACGTCCTCCGAGCAATGAGCATCCTGCAAGCACGCCAGCTCATCGTGGCCGCGTTAACCAGCCACAGCAAGGTGAACTACAAGGAGCGGGGAGCAGCCGGTGGCGAGGAGGATCAACTGACGGGTGGAACGATGATGGGAGCACCGCTCCAACTGGCAGAAACGATTGCCCAGGGAGGCGGCGAGGCGCCCGCCGATGCCACAGATGCCGCTTTGCAGGAGCACAGTCCCGAGGCAGCCATGGATGCGCTGACCGGAGGCGTAGGAGTGTCCGGTGGAGCTGCCACACTGCCGCCACTCACCGCTGGCCCACTGAGCGCCTTCCAGAGCCTAACCGGATCCCTGTCCATGTCGGGATCGCTCTCCAGCAGCGCCCTGCCCCAGCACAAGCACTCCCGTATGTCGGCCAGCGCCATGTCCGTGATGGCCGCCACCATGACGCAGCAGGAGGAGATTCTATCGCACATTGGCCACTGCCACGGTCTGGACGATTTTGGCGGACTGCTTGGTGAGCCGGAGGCCAAGAGCCTGGTGGAGCTGCTCAAGTTGGCCGTGTGCGGACGATGCGGACCGCCGAGCACCGCCCAGACCATCGGCGACACCCTAATTTCCCTGGGAGCTGGATCACCGCCGGTGGCCGCCATGCTTCTGGAGACATGTATCACAGAACTGGAGGACTTGTGCACCTCGCGCCATTGCCTGGGTAAGTCACCCAAGCCAATTATGCAGGAGAGTAGCCACCCGTATGTGGATAACGTCAATGTGACCGGAGTTGTGCGCATTCCCGGAGCAGAGATGCTGCGCCTGGAGTTCGACAGCCAGTGCAGCACGGAGAAGCGCAACGATCCTTTGGTGATAATGGACGACGTTGGTCGGGTGCTGGCCATGCGCTCGGGCAGGGAGTTCGCCCACTGGGCTCCGGAAATTCGGGTGCCGGGAGACGAGATGCGCTGGAAGTTCTCTTCGGACAGCTCGGTGAACGGATGGGGCTGGCGCTTCTGGGTGCACGCCATCATGCCGGCGGCCACGCTGGGCGAGAGCGGATCGGATAGGGCGGTGCTGTCGCAACCCTCTATGGCGTTGGTCATGTCGCTGCTGGATTCCCGGCTCGCTCCTCGCCAGCCGACCGTTCTGCTCCGTTTGGCCTCCGCCTTGGCCGCCTGCTCCCAACTGGGAGCCCTCACCACCGCCCAGAGAATATGGTCTCTGCGCAAACTTCATGCCGTTTTGCTTCTGGAACAGGCACCTCGTCCACAGGATCCTGCACTGTCCACGCTGCTCCAGCCCCTGATACCGGAGCTATTGCGGCAGTACGAGTACGAGGAGCCTCAGGTGCGTGGTGGAATCCATCTGATGCACTCGGATTACTTTAAGACCCTGGCTGCCCTGGCCTGCGACATGCAGCTGGATGCCACGCTGCCCGCCACTTCATCATCCTCGGCCGCAGCAGCAGGCTCCTCTTCCTCAACCGGAGATGTGCACAAGTGGGCCTGGTTCAAGCGCTACTGCATTGCCGTCCGAGTGGCCCAATCCCTCATCCGGCGCACGGAGCTGCCACGAGCCTTTTGCCTGGAGATTCGCAAGAAGTTTGCCGAAATGCTGCCCAGTTCCAGCACAAACTCGCATACTAATCCGGGTGGCCAATCGCCAGGTGCCTCCATGTTAAACTCCACAACTTCACTGTCGTCAAGCACGGCCAGCAATGTGTCCCCGCCGCCGGGTACCATTAGCGAGCATCACGATCTGCACTGCCATGCCCACCACTTGGAGTCCACCAGCACGCTGCTGCACGAGGATCACACGCTGTTCCAAGCGCCACACGATGCTCAACTGCTGCAGTGGCTCAACCGGCGACCCGACGACTGGGCACTCAGTTGGGGTGGAGCCAGCACCATCTACGGATGGGGACACAACCATCGCGGCCAGCTGGGCGGACTGGAAGGCAGCCGGATTAAGACGCCAACGCCCTGCGAGGCGCTAAGCCTGCTGCGTCCGGTTCAGTTGGCCGGCGGAGAGCAATCCCTGTTCGCCGTGACGCCCGATGGCAAGCTCTTTGCCACGGGCTACGGATCCGGCGGACGACTGGGCGTCGGTGGCAGCGACAGCTGGGCCATTCCTACGCTGCTAGGATCGCTGCAGCACGTGTTCGTCAAGAAGGTGGCCGTGAACTCTGGCGGAAAGCACTGCCTGGCGCTGACCACCGAGGGCGAAGTGTACGCCTGGGGCGAAGGCGAGGACGGAAAGCTGGGTCACGGCAACCGGATGAGCTACGACCGGCCCAAGCTGGTGGAGCACCTGAATGGGATGAGCGTGGCGGACATAGCTTGCGGCAGTGCCCACTCGGCGGCGATCACGGCCAGCGGCCATGTGCTCACCTGGGGCAAGGGACGCTACGGTCGACTGGGACACGGCGACTCCGAGGATCAGCTGCGTCCCAAGTTAGTTGAGGCGTTGCTCGGTTACCGTGCCATCGACATTGCCTGCGGCTCTGGAGATGCACAGACGCTATGCATCACCGACGACGATAACGTTTGGAGCTGGGGCGACGGCGACTACGGGAAGCTGGGACGTGGCGGAAGCGATGGCTGCAAGTTGCCCTACAAGATCGAGAGTCTGGCCGGACTGGGAGTGGTCAAGGTGGAGTGCGGCTCGCAGTTCTCAGTGGCGCTCACCAAGTCCGGAGCGGTGTACACCTGGGGCAAGGGCGACTTCCATCGCCTGGGTCACGGATCCGTGGACCATGTCCGCCGTCCCAAGAAGGTGGCCGCCTTGCAGGGCAAGAAGATCATTTCGATTGCCACCGGTTCGCTGCACTGCGTTGCCTGTAGCGACTCCGGTGAGGTGTATACCTGGGGCGACAACGACGAGGGCCAATTAGGTGACGGCACCGTCACTGCCATCCAACGTCCACGCCTGGTGGCCGCCCTTCAGGGCAAGCACATCGTGAAGGTCACCTGCGGATCCGCGCACACCCTTGCCCTATCCACATCGCAGCTGAGCGAGCGACTGCGTCCGCTGCCCAATCCGCCACTGGAGTACGACTTGGTGCGCGATCTGGCACCGGAGGCCCTGCACGCCCGCCTCATCCTGCTGCACCACTTCTCGGAGCTGGTGTGCCCCTGCCTGGCCATGCTGCCCATCTCCGGCGACCTGAGTTTGGGCGCCCTGAAGGATGTGCTCGTCTACAACATCAAGGAGGCCGCCTTCCGTAAGGTCATCCAAACGACCATGGTGCGAGACAAGCAGCACGGACCCGTCATCGAGCTGAACCGCATCCAGGTGAAGCGTTCACGCAGCCGGTGCAACGGACTGGCCGGCGTGGATGGGATGAAGAGCGTTTTTGGCCAGATGGTGCAGAAGCTGCCGCTGCTCACCCAAGAGGCACTGGCGCTGCCCCATCGCGTCTGGAAGGTGAAGTTTGTGGGTGAGAGTGTCGACGACTGCGGCGGTGGCTACAGCGAGTCCATCGCCGAGATGTGCGACGAGTTGCAGAACGGCAGCGTGCCGCTGCTGATCAACACGCCTAACGGACGCGGCGAGGCGGGCGCCAATCGCGACTGCTTCCTGCTGGACCCCACCCTGTCCTCGGTGCTCCAGATGAACATGTTCCGCTTCCTGGGCGTCCTCATGGGCATCGCCGTACGCACCGGATCGCCGCTGAGCATTAAGTGAGTATGGATGGGATTAATTCCCTTTGTGGCCCTACTCCTTGATCCTTGGATAAGACACTAATACTTTCTCGTTGCCCTTTCAGTCTGGCGGAGCCCGTCTGGCGACAGCTGACCGGCGAGATACTGCGTCCCACGGATCTTACCGAGGTGGACCGCGACTATGTGGCCGGGCTGCTCTGCATCCGCAACATGGACGACGACCCGAAGTTGTTCAACACGCTGGAGCTGCCATTCTCGACGTCCTCGGCCCGCGGCCACGAGGTGCCGCTGTCCACGCGCTACACGCACATCTCGCCCAGGAACCGGTCGGAGTACGTCCGCCTAGCACTCGGTTTCCGGCTGCACGAGTTCGACGAGCAGGTGAAGGCGGTACGGGACGGCATGTCCAAGGTGATTCCAGTGCCTTTGCTCTCGCTCTTCTCCGCCGCGGAGTTGCAGGCAATGGTCTGCGGCTCGCCGGACATCCCGCTGGGCCTGCTAAAGTCGGTGGCCACCTACAAGGGCTTCGATCCCAGCTCGGCCCTGGTCACCTGGTTCTGGGAGGTGATGGAGGAGTTTACGAATCAGGTGGGTCAGCTGATAACCTTATACACTTATCATATCTGTCGGAAACCAAAGAAAAGGAAGCTAAAATCGCCAAGCCGAATTTTATATACCCATGCAGCTGAAACTATATTAATAATATATCAGAAACCGATTAAAACTATAGTATAGTTATGATGATGATGATATATGATGATATGATATTGTAAAATTCGAATACTTACTTATACTTACATAACTTTCAGGAGCGCTCTCTATTCCTACGCTTCGTCTGGGGTCGCACCCGTTTGCCGCGCACCATTGCCGACTTCCGCGGCCGTGACTTTGTGCTGCAAGTGCTCGAGAAGAATCCGCCTGACCACTTCCTGCCCGAGAGCTATACCTGCTTCTTCCTGCTCAAGATGCCGCGCTACTCGTGCAAGGTAAGAGGACAGGCAATCGATTGCCATCCTTGGGAACTTTACTAACGATGTGTGTTTGTTTGGTTTTAGGCCGTGCTCCTGGAGAAGCTCAAGTATGCCATTCACTTCTGCAAGAGCATCGACACGGACGAGTATGCACGCGTGGCCATGGGCGAACCCACCGAGGCGACCGGCAGCGAGGACAACAGCGACCTGGAGTCGGTGGCCAGCCACGAGGGCTAAACCCACTGTCCATCCACGTTCATCCGGCCCACACCGATCCAACCTGCCTGACCTGAACAACTGGAAAACTGAATAACCGAACAAATGGAGCAAGAGTCAACCGATGACCTTGGACACCTGGCGAATCTCCCAGCATTTTATGATGATCCTGAACCACTAGGATACACGAAGCCTTCAAGTTAAACCCACTCACGCAACACGTACACATATATACACGTATAAACATATATTTTAAATTAGCACTTGAATCTGAGCAAGACGACGAATCGAGCGAGAGAGACGGCATGTGAGCGAGAGAAAGAGAGAGAGACAGAAACAGAGAGAGAGAGAGATAGACGGCGAGAGAGCGAAAAAGAAGTAATGATCGGTCGATCGCGTAATGAAACCAAAAAGCAAAGCGTTAAAGTTATTTCCATATTACATATATTATATTATATATATACATATAAATTTAAATATAAATGTTAGTTGAAGTCCACTCATAATTATACACAAGGCTTAAACGTTAGACGCAATCCAATCCATTCCCATCCATCCCGAGTACGAACCCGGCCCCCCAAACAGTTAATAAGCTAATTGATATTGATAACCCTAAAGCCCTAAAGGGGCTAAATCCGTTTCTAATGATGATCTATTCAAAAGTTAGATGCGCCCTCAAAGCGCTGCAAAGAAAACTATCTGAACTAAACTGAAGCTAAATAAAATACTATGAAATGCAAGAAACCCTGTTTTCGATCAATTGAAATCCACCCGGGGGCGCCAAAAGGTTGAAATAAGGATCACATTTCATATTTATTTGTAAACTATGAATTTAGCAGATCCCAAGAGGCATAGAACGTGGCCACCAGTGGAGTTCCTTACTTCTCGTCGCTGGTGAAGTACAGGCCGGAGGCGAAGCCATCGCTAAAGGCGTTGTACTCCGCCTGTTCCTCCGACTGGGCACCTGCCTGTTCCCGGCTCAGCTCCTCCGGCTGTCCCGAGGCGTTCTCCTGGCCGCCACTGCTGGTTGGCACACAAGACCGCGGAGCGGTGCGGCGCTTCAGCGGCGACTCATCGCTGTTCTCGTAATCCTGACCGTCGTAGCGCTCGTCATCCTCCAGCTCATCCGTAGAGACTCCAGCTCCGGCTGCCTGACTGGAGGCATCGGTGGCGGAACCCGCCCCGCTGGTGTTGACCGCCGCGGTACCCAAAACAGCCCCGACGACTCCTTGCAGCACCCTGTAGAAGGCGTCGTGCACTTGGCCCATCACCTGGCTGGCTGGACGCACTTGCTCCGCCTCGGGCTGCCTGTACTGGTGGTACTGGTAGGGCGGCTGCATCTGCTGGTTTCGCGCCCTGCTGCTGTTGCTGCTGCTATTGCTATTGCTGCTGTGCTTCAGGGATCCATCGGCTCGCCGCTGCTGCTCCTCGCAGGGGCACTTGCGTCGCGGAGCTGAGCCGGATCCACCGGATGCAGGTGGAGGGGGTGGAGGCGGGGGATCGTCGCGGCAGCCACCGTCATCCTCGCCCGCCGCCCGGCGTTGCTGCTCGCGGTCATACTCGGTCATCGCCCGCTCCGATCGCTCCCGGCATACGGAGCAGTCGGGATCCACGCCATAGGCACCGATGTCGCTATTGACCGACGGATCCTGGTCCGATTCGCAGCTGCACTTGCCGCCGGCCAGTTCGCTGGACTTGGACCCGCGGCGCATCCGGTAAAAGATGAACAGCAGGGCCAACGTGGCGTATGTGGCCTTGGCCACCTGCAACAGTTTTGGAGGTATGTTATGTATACAATAAAGGATTTTTAACAATGGACCTAGTATAAAGTAAAAATTGAAAATGATTAATTTTATTTTCAAAAACTTTTTTACGAACTGGAATTTGAACTTGTTTTGTAAACTATTATATTATCTTAAGGCTATAGATATTTAAAAAATATATATTACTTTTAAAAGCATTTTTCGAAAACTTGTATATTATCTAAAAGCTATAGATATTCGCAATGAATTGTTTATTTTTCTAAACTTGTTTAAAGCAAATGCAAATTATAAATTCAAGTTTAAGAAGAAACAAAAATTGCACGCCTATTCGATATTACGTACTATATGTAATTCCTAAGAGACGGTGATGGTAACTTAAGTTATTGTTGATGAAATGTAAAATAAATCTTATGAAATAAGACAACGAGAAATTCTAAATATGGAAAATATTTTGATAGATGTACTAATTTCTATAAAATCGGATCCATAATGAAACCACATTTTATTCTTTCTTACGTTAGCGCGTCCATTGATGGTTGTCCCATTGAAGTACTTCTTGAAGCCGTCGGCCATTGTTTGGCGCTCTGGGAGCTAAGAATCTGGGAACTGGGGATCTGGGATTGGGTCCGGGTGCTAGGTGTGTGTATTCTGTCTCCGGGCGAGGGCCTGATAGAATGGGGATGACAAGGGACGAAGTCTATGGACAGGCCTACTCGAGTGAAAAATTCGGTTCGTTGTCAGGATTTGAAATTTATTAGACTCTACAGGGTACACGAGGATTGGGGACTGGCAGGGCCATCAACTAGGGGACTGCAAACTGGGCCGCTAGCTACAGGATTCTTGACGGATCAGTGGGGTATGGCCTGGGGGCTGGGTTAGCGGTTAGTTGGTGGTATCGCCCCCTAGCCGTGCAGCATTGCCTGCTGGCAGCCCTTGCAGTAAAGCTTGGCCTCGCGACGCTTCGAGTTGCGCCGGTGCATCTTGACCAGGACATAGACCAGGCCCACCGAGGCCCAGGTGGCCTTGGCTACCTGTGGGATTCGGTTTTGGTGGGATCCTCTAGACTATTGGATGCTGGGTGACTTACATTGGCGCGACCGCGCATGGTTTGGCTATTGAAGGCGTCGTTAAACTTGAACTGTTCGGACATCTTTGTATCGTTTTGGACCGGACTCCACGCAATTGGGGGGCAAAAGATTAAAATTTGGATACGATATTCGACCTATACTTTTAACCGGATTTCGGATTGTGCTTGGAATACAAATTTACAATCACTAAACTCTCGACAAAGCCAACTTAAAACTTGGGTCCCCTATTTGTATTCATAAATTATATTTACTTGTCCAGTCTTAAGAGTAGTATTTCCTATATTTACCATACCTTACTAGTTACAATACTATAATCGCATTGCTGCAAAAGAGACAATCGGGCTTAATAATCGATTGGTTGTTGAAGATAATATTATGTTTAACAGAAGTTAAAAATCGCAGGCGGTAATATCACTTGCTTTAAGACTAAACGAATTTTTCATATCGATATGACTAAGAACAGCTCACGACATATTTTATTTACCTGGTAAAAAGTTACTAACAGAGTGGGCCTTGGAATTAATGTCATTCCCCGAAAAGTCCCTTTACCACATTTCTCTAACGCAGTCTCATTCCTAATTCGGTTGTGCTTCAATACAGACCTCATAGTAAGAACAGAAAATAAAATATTTATATAAAAAGTGGCTAAAAATCTAGTTTTTCTTTTAGCAAACAAAGATATCAACACGAAAACGTAAAAAAACAGCCAACAAAACGTAGAAAACACATATTAGGTGAGTGTTATTATGTACATATTGTATATACACTATCTTAAACTGAAATTATTTTGTAGTATTTTTATTATCAGTCTCTCATCTTTGCAGTGGAACTCACAATGGTTGTGGTATATCATCGCTGATTTTTCCACCAGACTTCATCAGACTCATCAGCTTTTACATCTTCCTTGGACGATCTCAAACAGATCTCTATAACGCCGATCGTCCGTGGTTTCACTTAGCTGGGGAACTCATCGCTGCTCGTCACGTAATGCATCTATTTTCGTCTTAAGGGAAACGCTGGGCCTTCAAAATATGCGGCGTATTTTGAAGGACGACCTTGGTCTCTGTCCTAAAAAAAAAACTAATTTTCTGCCATTTATTTAAAACGTACAAATAAAAATAAAATGTTTAAATAAAAATTAAATGTGTTACGGGATGAGGATATGGGAAATGGGATATGTGGGGAAATGAATGAAGAACTGTATATATCAAAAATAATTGACAACAGTGAGTACTGAAACACCCTCTACGTCGCCATTACCTAATATCCCAGCTTGCTTCTAGTTTTAATTATTTGCTTGCACTTCATAAATAAGCAATTCAAATTTTGTATTGCCCTCTTAATCAATTATTTTGATTCATGCCACACGCAATTGTAATTCAACGTCATCAGTCGTACAAACTGCACAAATTAAAGTTATTCCCATAATAAATAGCGACTGGCAACTAATTTAAATGGTATTCAAATGTACCTACTTATTTTGAAATACGGTACTGCGCCTTTATAAAGGTATACCAAACGTTACACATTCTTGATATACTAAAGGCACTTTTATAGGTGTTCTTTAAAGCTTAAAGAGGAACCCTTACCCTTACCAAGGTGAGGGACAAGAGAACTAAGAATCACCATGGTAACAATTTTTTTAGAGCTAACCATCAGAAAACCTATATGAAGTCTTAAGACTATAAAACCGCGAATTCAGTCAGAACAAGAAGAAGCAACCGAGTTCCAACAGATGGGAACATTATAATTCGGGGGCTAGGTAGCTATATTTCGAGCTCATAGGCTTGGCAACCGCCCCAGCAGACCTCTGATTGAAATCTTGTTTGCATTCGAATGATCGGAAACAGTCGGAAGGTGAGGCACATCAGTCAACCCATCTCGGCCAGAATAGCGCCTCGCATGTCACCTGGCATGGTGACCCAACACCAAACGGTCAATTAATGTGGCAAGATTATAGCCCGGCCAGGGATTTCGATATGGAAATAAGCAGTGGGCGGTTATTTGCGCTTGACCCATAATTTCCACACCCACTAATGGGCTCGATTCAATATCAATTCATTTGCATGTCGGGAGTCGCGTATAAAAGGAGATTCGAATGGCTTGCGGATTCCACAGTATCGTCTCGAAAATGAAGTTCCATTTGCTGCTGATCGGTGTCGCCATATTTTTGGGTTCGCTGCCCGGTTCGGAGGCAGGGGTAGGTGCTCAAGCCCCCCGCCAAAGTTCGCCCTTACGGACACCTTTGCTATCCACTTCCAGGTGACGGAGGAGCAGATGTGGTCCGCCGGCAAACTGATGCGCGACGTCTGCCTGCCCAAGTATCCCAAGGTCAGCAAGGAGGTCGCCGACAACATCCGCAACGGGAATATACCCAATAGCAAGGACAGCAACTGCTACATCAATTGCATCCTGGAAATGATGCAGGCGGTACGTAAAAGCATGCACCAAAACAATCAACTTGGTGTCTTTGGTTACTAAAACAGTACACTAAAAAAGTTTAATTTTTATTTTATATAATTTATAGTAAAATTATAAGGAATTTTGAAAATTGAGTTAAAAACCATTTGTTTCTAATTGGCCAAAAATAAAATTTTTTAAAATCTTATCTTACTAGAACATATTTTAATTTTTAAAGATACCATTTTCCTGCTTTTTTGTAATTTAATGAAAATTATAAGAAATCTTTTAACGCAGAGGAAAAATGTTTTATTATATCATAGATATAATAGTTAATCATTTAAAAAATACATTAAAATAAATTTGTTTTCTTCCGATTTTAACTGAAATCATTCAATTAAATTATTTTAAAAATATGATATGATATATAATATTGCACATTAGAGTGCTGGATAACAAAGACGTTTGACCAAACCCTTCTAAGTTTCAATTAAGCGATAATATATGGATTTATATTTAATAGCAATAAAATTAAGCAAATAAGGCTTGCTAGCTTCTACATATATAAGCTTAATAGATATCGCCATTCGATCCGACTCTTGTTATATCCAGAACCATATTGATAGTACCAACTTATTAAAACCCAATCCCTGCTCGATTAAATCCTCTGACTCGATCCCATTCAGATCAAGAAGGGCAAGTTCCAGCTGGAGCCGACCCTCAAGCAGATGGACATCATGCTGCCGGACAACTACAAGGACGAGTACCGCAAGGGTATCAACCTGTGCAAGGACTCCACGGTGGGCCTCAAAAACGCACCCAACTGCGATCCCGCCCATGCCTTGCTCTCCTGCCTGAAGAACAACATCAAGGTGTTCGTGTTTCCCTAGGAATCCGCATCCGCAGCAGATATATCAGATCAAAAGTATCCATTGAGCACAGAACCCCTACCCTTCCCTCGACCAGATCAATAAAGGTTAGCCGGAGGGCTACGTAAATTGTGATGCATTCTGATTGGGCTGCGATGGTTTGTGGGTTGTGGTGTTGGAGTTCTGGTTGGGCTTGCATGATCCGCCCCAGCAATGTCATGGCTATCGCCGAAAGATCTACAACCCGGGGGCGATTGGCATGTACCGGATGTGCCGGACACGATTGCTATGGGTATAAAATGTCCAGCGGGCATCGCTGGCCGTCCACTAACCACAAGAGAGGCGAAAATGATGCAGAACAACCGGATGACGATGACGAACCTCCTCCTAATGGCACTGGCCAGCGCCGTAGTGCTGATGGGATCGCCGGCGAGGGCGGAGGAGGAAGAGGTCTCCATGACCGTCGACGAGGTGGTCGAGCTAATAGAGCCCTTTGGCGATGGCTGCACTCCCAAACCGTTGAGGGGTAAGCCCATTTGATCCTTCAAATACCACTTAGCTTAGCCACAATTCTGTAATCCACAGAGCACATCGTCGAGATGGTGCTAAACAAGGAGGACGCCAAGCACGAGTCCAAGTGCTTCCGCCACTGCATGCTGCAGCAGTTCGAACTGATGCCCGAGGGTCAGTTGCAGTTCAACGAGGACAAGACCGTCGAAATGATCAACATGATGTTCCCGGATCGCGAGGAGGATGGCCGTCGCATCATCAAGACCTGCAACGAAGCGATGAAGGCGGAGAAGGACAAGTGAGTGGACCAAGGGTATTTAAAAGTCTGGTTAAACCTATTCCGAAAGACGGGAAAAATCCCCAAATTCGATGATGTTTATTTATAGAGTTTGTAAAGGATATAATCTGCAATGTTTCAGAAATCTCAGATGATTTTAGGGACAGTTGGTTTGAAGAATCACAGAATCTTAGAGTTTTATTTGTGTTTCCGAGTAAATTTGCTCTGATTTTAGGAACCTCGTTTTTCAAAACATATTATTTGTATAGTCTTACTCCAAAAATCCCCAAGTTTTTTTTAAAGGATATAATTTATGCTGCACAGAAACCTCAGACGGTTCGCCGGGTTCACAAAATCCATCGATTTATATTTGTTTCGGATAAAATTTTTTCTTATTTTAGAAACATTTTTATATATATTTTAAATCGTCTTTTATATTTTGAAACGGTTTCTGTGACATCGGGGTTTGCTTCTAGGGGGCAATTAGGTTGGAGGAGATTTTTGAGACACCCAAAAATATATTTTAGGTATATTATTCTATACATTTTCTTTGTATATCCCTGTTTTTAGGTGCGAGGCTGCCCACGGCATCGCCATGTGCATGCTCCGCGAGATGCGCTCCTCCGGCTTCAAGATTCCCGAAATCAAGGAATAAGGTCTCTGAGCTGACCTTCTATTGCCTGTACTTCATTTTTTTTTGTGTATTAGTCCGGTTTAATTTAATTAGAAACAGCTCGAGAATTTGGGGTGGTTCCCAACACAAATAAAAAGCGCCCAACCAACGAAATGCTGAATATTTATTGGGTGGGATGGGAGTAAGTGTAGCTACATACCAAATTTAACATGCCACTTTGAATATAATGAACCCTAGCAGAGGCAGTGGGTATTATAATTTGAGTCTAAACTATAAAGTATACCCGACCCTATAGGCACTTGATGAAAAAGTAAAAAAAAAAAATTGTTTTTATATTTTTAGATTTTATTAATATTATTCTGCAAACTAAACAACCTTTTGTTAAAACTAAAAACATTTGTTGAATCATTCTAATGATTAATACAAAATACTTGGAGTACAGTTCACATTATAACAATTTTGTGAATGCATGTAGTATTTTTGGTACACTGATAGAAAAACGGAATGGTAAAAATAATTATCTTCTTATTGATTTTAAATATTCGTATTTAATATTTAAGTTTAATTTCAAAGTTTCATAGCAAATCAAAGTTTAAAATGCCTAAATTAGTTATAGTTGTTAAACTAAATATTTCTATATTCAAAATAAAAAAACACCGCATTTAATGAAAGTCAAAGCGAAAATGTTTAAATTAAATATGTAGTCCTTGGACTTACTACGTTTTTTTTATCAGTTTACGAATAATATGAACGAATCTTCACCAGATCATATTATAAGTTATAATTAATAGTATGGCCCATGTACTTGGAGTATTGTTCACATTCCCGCACTTTAGTTAAATTTTAGTGGTTCAATTTTAGTAGAAGATAATCCCTTTGCCCTACCAGACCAGCTTCACGTTGTTGCGCTCCAACTGGCGACCGATGCACTGGTTGAAAAAGTGGGCCGCCTCGCAGGCGTTCTTGGAGGAGATGCCCCGGTTGCAGGCCGAGGCCATGCTGCTGCTGACGGCGATGGCCACCTTGTTGTCCTGGGTCACCAGGCTGGTCAGCTTCTCCACCTGACCAATGTTTAGCTTGTTGTTCTCGTCCATCTGGGGATTGTAATGGATGGAAATTGGAGAGGGGGAGTCAAGCCCATCTTCCCTACATCTGCACCGATTCCACTCACCAGTTTGATCTTCTTAAGCACGCACTCCGCGAGGCACTTCTCCTTCTCGCTGGGATTGGACACCTTCATCAGCGGCCGCTGATCTCTGGGAAGGTTGAGCTTCTGGACGCACTCCTTCCTGGCCGCGCTGATCATCTCCTGCACCTGCGGCAAGTTGCGATCGATCACCGCCCAGACGGGCTCCGCTCCTGTTTTGGGCAGCAGCTTGGTGAGATCGAACGCCTGGTTCTGGCCCTGGATGCAGTGCATCTGCAGGAGCACTCCCATCACGATCGTTATCAGCGTAATGGCGGATGGTTTCATCTTTGCACCGGCTTGTTCTTTGGTTTTTGACTTAATTGGGTTCTTGGTTTCTTGGCTTATATAGTTGCCCATCACCCGAAACGTATTCTTCTGCACATGTCTTTTCTCCGCTTGATTTTGCTGATGACAGCGACTTTTCCAATGTCAAGTCCATTATTCTCAGTGTCGCCCCCTTAAGTCACGCTCCAAAGACGATCTTTCACTTTGCCAACGCTACCCAGCAAATGGGTCAGTTCTGTTTAGGTAATGGTAATCGCATTAATGTATGTTGATATTTAATCTTACAACTCTCAAGGAAATCTTTGTACACGAAAGTTTGTAAGGTATATATATTATTGATCACTATTCTCACGGCTTAGCAAAAAGGACAAGTATTTAAAAATAATAAATATTGTAAGTAGTGATTATGATTTTAATCGCCCCTTCATTTCCCTAGGAATACAAATGTTAAATCACAAGAAATGTAAATTTAAAAACCCTTGAAGACCTATTTCAAAATATTGAAAATTTCTTTTTTGGAGAATGTTTTATTTTTTAATTGGCCTGATACAAATTTTATTTATATTTAAAGTCCGAGTGTTTAAACACATGATTTTATTCATTTTTTTTAAGTTTAGATTCAAATTTATATTTCATTCATAAAATACAAATATTTTTATTACATTATTTGAAAGGCGGAAACCATCTCATTAAAACTCGATTATATATATGTTCGAGCATGAATAACTCTCAAAGTGTTCACTTATTTGAATTAAGGCAATTTTAAACTTGTTAATACCGAAAACTTGCAAACCTTCTTCAACCTTATAGCACTAGAAAATTGGCACGCAACATGCTTGCACGATATTGGAAATAGTCCAATTTTAGCGTTCGATTGTACAATATAGATTGCGTGCCCTGAAATTTCCACTCGGTGGAAATAGCAAATAGACTGTCCAACATACAGAATATTCCAGTGAATTATCAGACAAACTGGGAAACAGACAGGCAACAGATCAAGGGTACATTATGGCCTAAACGGCCAATTTGCCTGGATGAAACCCAGTGGGGGATCGGGAATCCATATAATAATATAATAGCTGGCATGGCCACGCCAGTCACAATCACTCATCTCACCCAGAGCTGTTGATCGATTTAATTACAAGCGGTACTTTGCATTTTGCATTTTCATTTCCATTTCTATACCCATTTCCAGTGATTTCATGCCAGTCACCAATTAAGCAGGTAAGTGGAGATCGGTGGGCCATCTCATCTCGCAGCTCGGGCGGAGTGTCACTTGTTCACACGATGCCCAGTCGAGGGCATCTCCGGCGGATCCCGTCCAGAGCGGCGGAGTGGAGTGGTGTCATGTGCTGCCCATGTAGTTCATAATTGCGGGTAATTGCCGTAGCGGCTTGAGACGCGCCTGCCGGAGATTAGCAATTGATCCGATCTGCCAAGTCAATCACGGGACCCGGCATTTGGGTGTTGCTCCTATAAAACGCCGGTGTCGCCAGCCATTCGCATCCAAGTCAGAGTTCGTACGTCGCGCAGTTCAATCGCAAATCGAAATGTCGCGTCTGGTCAACCAATCCGTTCTGCTCCTCCTGGTCCTGGTGTGCCTCCTGGGAGCCGCCTCCGCCAAGCCGCACGAGGAGCTGACCAAGGACCATGTCACCGAGCTGGCCAACGAGTGCAAGGCTGAGACGGGCGCCAGCGATGGTGGGTGGTCCAGATGGGGGCAGCCAGGATTATCAGGATGGGGAAGATCCAAAAAAATATATCAACAAATTGATTTATTAATAGTGACCTGGAAAAAGTATTAGGATTTTTATCAGGATGCAAAGATACAAAAATAATTTCAAAACTTTTTTTTATTAATAGTCGCCTGGAGTTTTTTGAAACTTTATAAGGGCACCATATTGGATATCCGATTATTAGGATTTTTATCAGAATAGGAAAGATACAAAATAAAATAAGATATATCAAGTATGTTATCCAATTATTAAAATTTGGATTTTGCATGCATAGGATTTTTATCAGAATAGGGAAGATGCAAAAAATATATCAAGAAAAAAAAGTCTGAAACATTTTTAGGGCACCAAATATCAAAATTCTACTACATTTATACAGAAAATTATACAAATATATGTATTTATCTCAAAAAATATAGGTAAAAAATGCCAAAGAAAAGGTTGTGATGATATGATTACCAACTTAATGATATTAAATTTCATTTTAGAACACACTTAAGCATTTCAATATTTGAAATTGATCAATTGGAAATTTACACTTAAGTTCTAAAAGTTTGTACCAATTTATACATTTTTGTAGAAAACACTTAGTTAATACCAGGGTATTGGTATCCTAAACACATTTATGAACAGATTTCAAAATCATCTTAAACCTAACACTACTCACATATCCATTACAGAGGATGTGAAACAGATGATGGACCACGAGGCGGCCGAGGGACACGAGGGCAAGTGCCTGCGCGCCTGCGTGATGAAGAAGTTCCAGATTGTAAGTGCTGCTCCAGTGATCCAGCGGTGATTGGCGATGGTGGTGACCATCTTCTCCCTTTGCAGATGGATGAGTCCGGCAAGCTGAACAAGGAGCACGCCGTGGAGATGATCAAGGCCATGAGCAAGCACGATGCTGAGAAGGAGGACGCCCCCGCCGAGGTGGTGGACAAATGCGAGGCCATCGAAGCACCCGAGGATCAGTGAGTAGTTTGGGCCCACCTCTGATTCGGCTCAACAGCCGCCATAATCCCCATATCCTTTTCAGTTGCGATGCTGCCGTCGCTTTTGAATCCTGCCTGTACGAGCAAATGAAGGAGCACGGACTCGAGCTGGAGGAACACTGAAAACCGATTTGAGACCCTTCCTGAACCCGTTACTGAATCACAAGCGCCCCCTGTGGAATATAACCATCTATTTTTTTTATGTATAAACATATAACTAGTCTCTAAGTAACTGATAAACTGAAAACTGCAGAAGATAATGGCAAAAGTGAGTTGGAAAGGGAATATTTTGGATGGCCTTTCTTGGGCAGAAGAAAACATTAGCATTACCATGCTAAGTATTCGGAATTATAAAGTTATAAGTGTTTTTTATTATCCTCGCGGTTCTGAAAACATACGGAACTCTTGATCAATTGCGACCTCAGCTTACAATCTTTATTTTAAATATAAGTATATATAATTAACTTGTATATAATATCCCAATCTGGGGCGTACTTAAAATTTCTTACATTCTACGAATTACTACAGTACTTTCTTCGTATCTGGTCTTTACCAGCTGTTTCTTGCTGAGAAATTCCGTCGCAGGCATGCATGCAAAGTCGTTTTCAAATCTGTTAACATATTGAGGACCTAACACTTCTCCTCCTAATTCCTTTCTAACTCTGCCGACTTCATGCAATCTGTTGGCCAATATAGCTTATTGCTTTAACCTACGTGTATGTGTATAGTAAGTGGACCGATCTCGGGGGAATTCGCATCGAGAAGACGACAGTTACGGGTGTGAATGCAAACCGTCCGCGTCTGCGCCAGGCGAATTCGGAGGAGCCTCGGAGAAAGGTCATTAATCCTATTAGTTAGTAGCTATATGCAATGCGCAGGTTGCATAGGCGATCCACGATGATGTTAAATCCTTCGCTCACACGGAACACGCAACAGCACAAACAGCCAACAAAAGAACGCGAATTGCAGATGAAACACAGAGGTAAAATGATGGTAAAAAAAAAATGTATATGTAAGATATCTAGATAATTTATGTAAAACTGAACGTGGAACTGTGTCTGGCTGCTCGGGATGCAAGTGCAGTCTGTCGTTGGTCGCCGTTTCATATCCTAGCTTACGTGTATGTTACAAATGTTTCTCCTTGTACCTGCAGTTGCAGTTCGTGTTTGCTTTTCTTTGCTTAGGCATGCTGGCAGTTTGTATTTTCTCTTTATATTTTGTGCTCCACGTTCGTAAGCGGAGCCGGAGTGGTTTGTGGCGACTGCGCGCGTCTTACAGGAAGTAATCCGCCTGGGGCTTCTTCGAGGGTATGCCACGACTCTCCTGAGGAGCCGCCTCGAAGATGACAAAGTCGCGGTGCAGGTACTCGTTCAGCTCCAAAATGGCAGCCACATTGCCGCATCTGCAAGTGGATAAGATAGTTACTAAATAAATTCGATCAGTTTGCATGCGGCTAACTCACCGATAGCAGTAGTTGGGCGCCGACCAGACGGTGAGGACAGTCTCGTTGAAGTGCCACTTAAAGCCCTCCATCACCAGCTGGTGCGCACGGCAAATCATGTCGATCTCGTTGGTGCGATTGAACTGAGAGACCACGTCCGAGCCAAAGAGGTAGCCAGCGCCGCGCGGCGACACGCCCCAGCCGGTCTGGTCCTCCGGATCGCTCCAGAGCAGATCGCACATGGGCCCATCGTGCGGCACCTCCTGCTTGCGATCGATGCTACGGATCTGGTCCAGGTACTGGATGGACGGCGACAGGCCGCCGTGCACGCAAAATATCTTGCCGTCGATGATCGCTGACAGGCTGAGGTAGTCAAAGATCTCCGTGCAGTAGCGCCACACGGCCGTCGAGCCGTATTTGCGCAGGCACTCGTCATAGAAGCCGTACACCTGGGTGATCTGGCGAGACTCATGGTTGCCGCGGATCAGTGTGATGCGATCCGGATAGCGCACCTTCAGCGCCAGGAGCAGCAGGAACGTCTCCACGCTGTAGTAGCCGCGGTCCACAAAGTCACCCATGAAGAGATAATTCTTCTCGGGCACATCGCCGCCAACCTTGAACAGCTCCTTCAGATCGTAGAACTGACCGTGGATGTCGCCGCACACGGTCACCGGTGAGTCCACCCGCTGCACATTGCCCTCCTCCACAAGGATCTCGCGTGCCTTGGCGCACAGGGCCTTAACCTCGTTCTCCTTGATGATCTCGCAGCGTTTAAGCTGCTCGATCTGGCGGTCAAGGTCGCTGTAGTCGGACATCTTCACGCGGAGGATGGCGGCAGCCGAGGCAACGGGATAGCGATGAATCGGACAGCTGTCTTTGACGGGGCGGAGGGACAGCGTCTTAAGTCGTTCACCGGGCTGGAGTGGGTGGTTCGCAGGGGGCAGCAGGATACCAAGAGGGAGAAACCAATATAAAAGGCACAATGAATATCAATTTGTATCGATTGCTAAACCAAAGGCTGGTACACTTATGATCGATTTCTAAAATATATGTTTTAAGAACTATGTACCCAAACTTTGACACTTGTTGAAGAACCTACTTCCTTTAAGAAACTTCTGTGGTACTTATTAAAGGTACGATGGGAAAACGACTAAATATCATTGTGATTAAGGTTTTTAGCAGAGACTAGGCTATCTCCAAGTCGACTATATACATATGTAGGTATTCCCAGTTTGTGTTTCAATATTAACCATAAATTTGGTGACCGCGAGTACGGTATTCCAAAGTCGACTACCGTGCTATCCTCAAGGTTGTATCAAACCGGAACATTTCTAGAGAAGTTACCACTTAAGCTTGGTTTTTGTAATCTGCCCGGTTGAAGTCTGGGCAAGACATATGTATACACAGCGTATGTACGATGTAGGGTATCCCCTAGTCGACCAAAAGCGAAATTTTTTGTTTGTGTTTCAGTTTTTGCATGCGCTGTGCGTGCGCCTGTGTGCGTCGGCTTTGTGCGGGTCTTGTGTGTGTGTGGCTTGTCGCTGGCCTTTTGCCGCGCGCAATTTCCACCGTCTGCCGTGGTTTTCCCGGCTTTCCCGACCGTTTCCGCGGAAACGCTACTTACTCAGCGCAGTGCTTGGGCTCGCTCAACAATCCTTTGGCTGGTGGCTCGGCTCTCGTGCTCGCAAATCCGTAAAAAAAAATGAAAACTCAATTTTTTTATGCCGTGCCAGTAGTCACATTCGATTGCCTTGATGTTTTTAAGGCAAATATTCGATTGACACGATAGCATCGATGTTGTATCATTTTTTAGCTTCCTATCGATAGCCGATAGTTTTACACACCTAGTATCGATATAAAGGCTGTAATCTGGAATAATATCGTCGCGTTTATAGAATTTTCAGGAGTTCTCTGTTATTAAGAAAGTGCAGCATACCGAAAAAGCGCAAGTTTTCATATAAAAACACCGGGAAAAACACCCTCTGGCCGGAAAAGTGAAAGTGGCTTGGTGTTGCCAGACCAAGCCAGAATAATTTCATGTTTTTGGGAAAGACGATTTTACTTCTTGCCTATCGATATCACTGCACTTGGGGCTTTTATAAAATGCCGCCCCAATCTCCACCCCCAAACCATTTAAACACAATTGTGAAATCAAAACACAACGCACTCGAGAGCCATGTCCACCTTTGGAGCTGATGTTGACCAAGTTTGGCCCGCGATCACCGGGGATTCCCTGCCGCTGACCAATTTCGGACGCAAATTGCTAAAGGATTGCCGGCAGGTGAAGAAGCCTGTTGCTGGAGACAATGATTTGGAAAATGTGATGGCCAAATCCCAGGAGTTTCCTCTGGAGGTGGGTGGTAGTGGCAGTCAGTTCAGGTGGTCGCTATTTAAAGCTGTCTTTCCTCATCCTTCAGTTTGGTGTGGAGAGTGTCCGGGTGAAGAGGCAATCTCCTATGCGGCTGACCAGGATCAACGAGGAGGTAGCCTCCGCCTATCCGGTGATACACGAACGCACTCTGGGCCTCTATCTGCAGTATCTGGAGCACAAGTGCCACTGGGGTGAGTACCCCTCCTCCTTCCATTAATCATCTCAAACTAATGCATTTCCCACCTCTGGATGCAGGGAACTCCGTGGAGAAGCCCATCTACAGGCCACTCTCTCTCTGTGGATTTGTGCAGCGCCTCCTGGAGAAGCGCTGCGCCAGCTTCTTTGCCCGCAACGACAAGTTCCTGCTGCTGAGCGGTGAGACGGGGGCCAGTGGCTTTGAATCCGTGGGCACGCCGGAGGAAAAGGCACCCCTGGTGCTGGCCGACGTCCTGAGCTACGACGACATCAAGTTGTCCGCCCTGCTCTCCGTGAGCTCACACACTGAGTTCGTTAACGAGGGCGAGCGGACCAATTGCGGTCACGTTGACTTGCACACCAAGACGCTGGAGCGGACAGGCGTTATAGTGGGCATGATTGGAGCTCGGCTGTCGCGGCGCAATCTCATGGAGTTCCAGGACATTGTCATTGCACGCCAGCAGAATACGCGGGAAAACGGCTATGGAATGGCCTTGGATGAGTCGTCTAAAACGCGAAAAGAGGACTACCGGCGCCTGTGGCGCGGATTCTATGCCACGCGTGATCTCATCCACGGCGAGGCTGTGATCAACAACAGACGCTTTGGACCCTCAAGGAACAAGCAGGACGTCTTCGATAACCTGGTGATGAAGCGGCGCTACGCCATCAGCTTCGACATGCTGCTGCTGGAGGCGCAGGCGAGGGCTCAGCGCGCCAAGAAGCTGGCCTACATCCATGTGGTGGGCTTCGGCCTGGGTGTGTGGAAAGCAGCTGCTCAGCAGGAGCGCATCTTCCTGGAGACCTTCGAGCAGCGCATGCGCACGCTGGGCAACAAGCTCAATCATGTGGGTCTCGTGCACTTCTCCTGGTTTTCGATCACCGACTGCGGCGGACTGCGCAACGGATCGCTGGTGGAGATCCCCGGCCATCCGAAGGACGGCATCAGGGTGCTCATTTCCAAGCGCAATCCCGCACGGAAGTTGACTGACCCCGAGCACGCCGGAATGCTCCTAGTGGTGTCCTACGCCTGGGACGGCAACGCACTACCGGGCAACGAGTTCTGGATGGTGAGTAGCCTAGCAAAATTAAATTCATTTATTTACCTAAGGACATATTATATCAAATTATCATACCATGCCCTAGCCACAAAAATAAGATAACGACCTACCTAACTAAAGAATGGTTTTCAATGAAGCTAAAGCCTGGTTAAATTTGTGCGGTTTTTGGCTTTTGTATATCTCAATATCTTTATGAAAGCTGTTTAAAATGAGGACAATCATTATCAGCTTAGACATTAGTTCGCTTGTAATCTTAATTTAGTTATGTATACGTGCTAATTGCAAACAGAAATAGAGTTAAACAACAATTCCTTCCTTAATCATTTATTCACTTATCAGTTATTCAGAGTTTAACCTTTGGGGAAAGTGTCTTGACATTTAGCACATTAGCTATGAGGCAGCATCATTCAGATCTGAACTTTACAGTCTTTCTTTATGAACTGAGTTATGAAAAAAAATATAATTGAAATAATAAATTCCATTTATGATATATGCATTCTCCCTATACTAAAACTTTTTTGAAAAATTGTTTCGTTTTAGAAAATGCTCAAGTCCACAGGCGACTCCTCGACAGCCTGCTCCACGTTGGTGGCCGAGCTGCACAATCCTTACATCAACACGGTTTTCTGCAACGGGGACAACCTGCACATCGCCTCCCCGGAGCTCGGCGTGCTCCACATCGCGGAATATGCCAAACGGGTGATTCGGAGCGAGAGTGACGGCTGACGAGATATGGGAATCTGCCCACTATCTAATCTTATCTTATCCTATACGCGTAGCTACTGTTTTATTCCACACTTGCTGTAGGTCAATTCCATGACCTTTTGACCGATGCATGACAATTCCTTGAGAAAGAACGGGATCATATGATTTTCATTTAAATAGGGAATGCAGAGAAAAACTATTAATTTTTGAAAGGAACTAGAAACCATTGTAAGAATACATGAAAATGCCTTGGAAAAACTCGATACAGAGTATTAGAATAGAGAATATTGGTTCAACCATCTTTATGTTTGTAAAAAGTGTAAATACATGTGTGTAAATGCAATCCCCAGTGTCTTTCGTGACCTTCGCGATGATCAGAGCGTGTAGCCCAGCTTGCTGACCCAGCCCAAGCCCTCGACCGTCGTCGTCTTAGGCTTGTACTCGCAGCCCACCCAGTCCTGGTAGCCGAACTCCTGGAGGGCCTTAAAGACGTAGCCGTAGTCCAGCTCCCCGGAAACGTCCGGCTCGTGGCGATGCGGCACCTGGGCAATCTGGAAGTGACCGATGAGTGACTTGTACTCCTCGAGCGTCTTGGACACATTGCCGTGCAGATGCTGCAGATGGTAGAGATCGGCCAGCAGCCGGATGTTGTCGGCACCCACATCGGCCAGCACTCCGGCGGCCTTGGCGTACGAGTTCATATAGTAGCCGGGCACGGCGTACTTGTTAATTGGCTCAATCACGCCAATCATCTTGCTCGCCCTGAGGCTATCGGCGGCGATCTTCAGATTGGAGGTGTACGTCCTCGTGTAGTCGCTCTCCTGGCCGCCCTTGAAGAGTCCGGCGGTGAGGTGGATCTTGCCGCAGTCCACCTGGCGGGCAAACTCAATGGTGGCGTCCAGCTGGCTGCGGAAGAGCTGCTCCGATCCCGGCACACTGGTGGAGCCGAAGCGCAGCTGGTCGTCGGTCTTGTCGAAGGCCAGGTTCACCAGGCTGACCACCATGCCCGTCTCCTTGACGGCGGCCACCACGTCCCCCGTCTCGCCCTCCGGATAGGGGATCTCCACGGCCCGGAATCCGCTCTGGTGGGCCAGCCTGATCCGCTCCGCGATCGTCACCGCTCGCTCTGTGAACAAAAAGTTCAGATTCGCCGCAAACTTGAGTGCCATTTCACGGGTCTTGCGTCTATATCCCCTAATCACCGCCTGCGTTCACGCTTGGTAAACAACTGTGGAGCGTTTGCGATTACCCGTTTTTTATATTATATCTTGGGGGCTGGGTTACGTAATCGCTTGTTGTCGGGCAAAAGGTTACTGCTGTGAAACAAATAAGTTTGTCGTTTGAAAAAATAATAACATGATTGATTTTACTTCAATAATATGAGTTCTTGAGCATAATACATCATAATAATTTAGAGGTATATTTTATATGTACTGCAAGCATTTTAAATATTAAATATATCAAAAATTGGTTTATGTTTATTTCGTTTTTAACCAAATTATTGTCATATTATTTTAAGAGACTATGTATCAGGTCAATGTTATTTCAGCATAAGCATTTTATGATTTAATTTCAAATCCAGCAATGAATAAAATAAAATAACAATTTTTCTAGCGCCATCTGTTGAACGCTTTCAGAAGGCTAACAGTGCAAATTTTGTTGTTAAGCAGAAAAATATTTAAATAAATAAATCGTTATTTCTTATAGCTATAAATATGCTATTTATATTTAAAATTAATAGATACATAAATAATAAATAAAACAATAAAGGGATGCATAAATGTGTTGTATTAATAATATATTTATTTTTAATTTATTTATATATATTATTATGTATTTTCGCATTTTTTGGAAGGGACTCCAGGCATGAAATGCCAGGTAAGAGGTATGACATTCCTTGTTCTGAAGTTTAATTTCTTCATAGCAGCCAAAAACGGATTTTTTATGGCGAAAAAATGGGATTTGGTTTTTGTCAAAAATACGAGATTCAGATTTTAGTCAAAAATACCATTTATCTTTCCCGTTTTTCGATCGTATTTTGGCCAAATCAAGGCCTATTTATCCCCGATTTATTTCTTGACCAAGTTTCGCTTACAAATACAGATTGCTTGCCTTCTCTTGCACTTGTTAAATGAATACATCTAAAAATGAATTAAGTAATATCTTAAGTTTCACCCACTTAATTCTCCCATTCGAAAACTCGGCTTTAAAAATGTAGATTCCAAAAGGCTTAATTTTATATTATAGATTTTACAAAACCTAATTTAGCTGCTTATGTAACAAGGACAAGATTTTAAACATAAAAAAGAGATACGGTAATTTAGCTGTGCTTTGAGAAGGGTCTCCTAACGAAGGGCGACCGGAAGATAGAATTCGTTGGCAATTATTAGGAACGGTCGTCCGCCGAGGTGCAGCAGGCAACGTCCTGTCTACTGGTGGCTACGGCTACATCGGCGACCCTAACGAGATCGGGTTTTCTAATCAATAAACGAATGCCACAATGAAGCCGCACTTCGGCCATGATCTGCTCACTGGTGAGATTGTCCTGAGCTAGCACATTGGCCAGATCTACAAAAAGACCATCTACTACCATCGAACTGGCCAGACTCGTCCGGCTCGCAGGTTCATATGGGGAACTGTTGCTTGGATGAGGGTTCCATCTGTCCAGTGAGAGTTCCTCGTCCTCCTTCGCCTCCTGTGCGACTTCCATCTCGCTGGAATCTTCTCTGAAAATCGGGGACCTGTAGATCTCGATGAGTTCATGTTCACCCTCGATTTCTAAGGTATTCCGGATCGTCTTGGGTAGTTTGGATTCCTCCTCAACTGTCGTTTCAATACCTTTGTCCTTATTAGTATTGTAGTTGTTATCCATACACTGGGTACTGTCTATGTCTATCTGATTTTCTATGTTAGAAATATTGTCCTTGTTATCGTTGAACTGGGTAGAAATATTGTCCTTGCTATTGTTATCGTTGAACTGGGTATTGTCATCTATGGACGAATGGGAAAGTCTACCTATATCACCCAGTTTAGCACTCAACCCATCATATTCCATTTTCAGCTCTTCGACTCTCTGCCTGATGAACTTTGTTCTGGGCGACTCCAATGCCGTTTGCTTGGCTTCTTCGAACCGCTTGACTCGGTCCCTTACGCCTTCAAATCCCTCCGCACCTTTTCCAAAATTCTCCTCTATACGGCGGACTTCATCCTTGACGCTCACCAATGGCTTCTTGAAGTATTCCAGGGATTTCATTGGTTGTTTGATCTCAATTGGTTGTTTGATCTCAATTGGTTGTTTGATCTCAATTGGTTGTTTGATCTCAATTGGTTGTTTGATCTCCACTGGTTGTTTGATCTTCAATTGTTGTTTGATCTCCATTAATTTTTTGATCTCCCATGGTTCTTCGATATTCGATGGTTCTTCGATCTCCACTGGTTTGTTGTTCACATGTGGTTTCTTTTCCTGCCAGGGCTTCATCAATGGTTCTTCGATCTCTAGTTCCTCCGGTTCTTCGAACTCATCTGATTCTACGATCTCCTGTGGTTCTTCGATCTTCACTGGCATTTTCTTCTCCCAAGGCTTCTGCTTAGTTCCTGGTTTTTTAAGAACCACTTGTTTTTGATAAACAACTTTGATCTCCAAAGTTTCTTCGATCTCCAATGGTTCTTCGATCTCCACTGGTTTTTTGTTCACATGTGGTTTCTTTTTCTGCCAGGGCTTCTTCAATGGTTCTTCGATCTCTGGTTCCTCCGGTTCTTCGAACTCGTCTGATTCTACGATCTCCTGTGGTTCTTCGATCTTCACTGGCATTTTCTTCTCCCAAGGCTTCTGCTTAGCTCCTGGTTTTTTAAGAACCACTTGTTTTTGATTAACAACGTTGATCTCCAATGGTTTTTCGATCTCCACTTGTTTTTTGTTCACATGTGGTTTCTTCTTCTGCCATGGCTTTTGTTTTTTATTAACCAACGGTTGTTCGATCTCCAATGGTTCTTCGATTTCCAATGGTTCTTCGATCTCCACTGGCTTTATGTTCTCACATGGCTTCTTTTGCCGTGGCTTCTGTTTAGCTATTTGTTTTTGACAAGCCAATGGTTTTTTTTTAACCACTTTGATCTCTAAAGGTTCTTCCATCTCCAATGGTTCTTCGACCTCCACTGGTTTTTTGTTCACGTGTGGTTTCTTTTTCTGCCAGGGTTTTTCTTTAATCTCGATCTCTGGTTCCTCCGGTTCTTCGAACTCGTCCGATTCTTCGATCTCCTCTGGATCTTTGATCACCACTGGTTTTTTCTTCTCCCAAGGCTTTTGCTTAGCTCCTGGTTTTTGACGAACCACTTGTGGTTTCTTTTTCTGCCAGGGTTTTTCTTTAACCTCGATCTCTGGTTCCTCCGATTCTTCGAACTCGTCCGGTTCTTCGATCTCCACTGGTTTTTTCTTCTCCCAAGGCTTCTGCTTAGCTCCTGGTTTTTGACGAACCACTTCTTTTTTATTACCAACTTTGATCTCCAAAGGTTCTTCGACCTCCACTGGTTTTTTGTTCACGTGTGGTTTCTTTTTCTGCCAGGGTTTTTCTTTAATCTCGATCTCTGGTTCCTCCGATTCTTCGAACTCGTCCGATTCTTCGAACTCGTCCGATTCTTCGATCACCACTGGTTTTTTCTTCTCCCAAGGCTTCTGCTTAGCTCCTGGTTTTGGTTTAGCCACAGCTTTCTGGTTAGGGACGGGCTTCCGGTTAACCACTGCCTTCTGTTCAACATCCGGCTTCTGGTTAACCACCGGCTTCTTGTTAACTACAGGCTTCTTGTGAACCACCGTCTTTTTGTTCTTCACTGGCTCCATAAGCTCCAATGGCTCCTCACTTACCGACGGCGGAACAGGATTCAGTTTACGGTTGCCCTTGATTAATAGCTTTTTTTGACATATCTTGACTTTTTCCTGCACTGCGTTCGGTTCATCGTCTGAAGTGTGTACAATCTCCATGGGAGAAAGAAATTCCTCCACTTCCATGTCATTGTTCAGAAAGAAGAGTGAAGCTTTATCCTCGTGGACTCGAGGCTGGGTCTTGCCCAGCTTTGGCGAAAGGGGTCCATTCTTGCCCTTCGGCTGCCTCCCGACCTCCGGCTTTTGCTGCTTTCCGAGTGCCGGCCTACGTGGAGTTTCCAAACGATCCCGGACAGGAGGCTTTCGGGGAGTCTCCAAACGGTTCTGGATAGGAGGCTTTCGTGCAGACATCATGCCATCCTCGACATCCTCGACATCCTCGACATCCTCGACATCCTCTCGAGCTGCAGTCACCCCCTTAGCGATCCTGGGCGTGGCCACTAAAGGCTTCCGTCGATGAGCAAAGGGTCTGGCACTTTGTGGCGTATTGGATCGCGAGGCACCCACTCCTATATCCTGTTGGCCACGGGCAGCCAATGGATCGTAGTCGCAGCAGTCGGCCTCATTGTAATTGGCCGTGAAGAAGTGGCGGAACCAGACGGCGAATTCAAAGTTATCCTGGAAGCGACCCTTGATCAGTTGGGCCACCGGGATGGGCGCATTGACCTTGGCCCGATTGAAGCAAATCTGGAGTTCCTTGAAGTTGGCAATGTATTCGTATTCCTGATTCGAGAGGAACTTGACGCGACTCAGGTTGACCAGGCCGGGAAAGAGCATGTCCATCAGGTGGCAGTAGGCAGCCCCGGTGCACAGGTGCTCGACCTTACTGATCCTGCACTGGAGCATATCGTTGCACCACTCCAAGATGTCCTGACGCGACCACTGGACCAAGGAGTTGTGGGTGACGGTCACGTTGCGGGCCCGCACGAGTCTCGACATTTCGGCGCGATGTTGTTCTAGAGCTATTCAATTGAATTTATTAGCAATTGTATTTTTGAATGGTGTCGTTTCACTGCTCACTCACCTGATGTTTGTATATCGGCTGGGTATATTAGGTTTATTGTGCTACAATGAAATTGGTGTACCGCAATACACGCTTTGTAAATTCCGAATTACTTTTAGTGAGTGAAAAGTATTGTATGGAATTGTATAAACTTTAGAAATGTGTTTGGTAAAACTGTGTAGTTTACTGTTGGACGGCTCTAAAATAATGATTTTCTGACCGGCGAACACAGCCCACATCGGTTGAAAAATTGACGTTTCATTCCAAGGCCCACCTGATTTGGAAAAATTTAACTTTGTTTTCCGGTGAAAAATACCTTTTCGTTCCAAGGCCCACCTGATTTGGAAATATTTCACTGTGTTTTCCGGTGACTACTCTCAAAAAAAAACCTTTTAAAAATGATTTTCATCAAGTAAATCTAATTTATTTAAAAGTAAAGTCTTGTGTCAATTAACTCCGAATTCAGGGAGAGAACTTTTTGCAAATCAAATTTGAATTTAAGCCACGTATTTTGGCCTTTAAAAGCCAGCACTCAATTTCTGCTGGCAATCCAATAGCCATTGGCTGCAAACAATTCAATACTTTTGCCAAAAAGCTGGACAAGGATTAGGGAAATTTAATTGGTTTGTCTAACCAGGCAGAATCGGGCAACCCCATGTGGGCCATTTAAAAACAGGACTTTACGCAAAATACGGAAAAAATGAGGAAAATATTCTAAAACGGACATGTCGTTGTAATAGCACAAATTAATTGCGCAAATTTAAATAAATTATAACATGTTTGATTTTACTTCAATAATATGAGCTCTTGAGCATAATACATCATAATAATTTAGAGGTATATTTTATATGTACTGCATTTTAAATATTAAATATATCATAAATTGGTTTATGTTTATTTAGTTTTTAACCAAATTATTGTCATATTATTTTAAGAGACTATGTATTAAGTCAACGTTATTTCAGCATAAGCATTTTTTGATTTAATTTCAAATCCAGTAATGAATAAAATAAAATAATTTTCCTAGCGCCATCTGTTGAACGCTTTTAGAAGGTTTAAAGTGCAAATTTTGTTGTTAAGCAAAAAAATATTTAAATAAATAAATCGTTATTTCTTATAGCTATAAATATGCTGTTTATATTTAAAATTAATAGATACATAAATAATAAATAAAACAATAAAGAGATGCATAAATGTGTTGTATTAATAATATATTTAACTTTAATTTATTTATATAAATTATTATGTATGTATTTGTCATGTATATATTTTCTTCATAACTGATTTTTTATGGCGTAAAAATGGGATTCTGATTTTGTGAAAAATACGAGTTTCAGATTTTAGTCAAAAATACCATTTATCTTTCCTGTTTTTCGATCGTAGTTTAGCCAAATCAAGGCGTACAGCCAAAAGACCGACTGTTTTGAGCAGCTTGCTACATATGCTAATGATCGCTATGACTTTAACAAACATTTATTTTTAGACCAATTTTTGCATTTTTTATGGGAAAAGTGTGAAAAATTAAACATTTTTAGGTTTGAACGCCAATGGATTGGAAATTAAACAACGAGCTCAACGAGGTATGACATTCCTCGTTCTGACGTTTATTTTCTTCATAGCAGTCAAAAAACTGATTTTTTATGGCGGTAAAATGGGATTCAGATCTTGTCAAAAATACGATATTCAGATTTTAGTCAAAATTGCGATTTTCTTTCCAGTTTTTCAATCGTAGTTTAGCCAAATCAAGGCGTACAGCTAAAAGACCGACTGCTTTGAACAGCTTACTAAATATGCTAACGATCCCATTCACTTTAAAAAAAAATTATTTTTTGTCCAATTTTCGCATTTTTTGTAAGGGGTTACGTCTTGTCTTGCGAAAATTGTGAAAAGTTAAAAATGTCCAGGTTTGAATGCCAATGGATTGGAAATTAAGCAACGAGCTCAACGAGGTATGACATTCCTCATTCTGACTTTTATTTTTATTACGGCAGCCAAAAAACGGAATTTTTAGGGCCAAAAAATGGGATTCCGATTTTAGTCAAAAATATGATTTTTCTTTCCAGTTTTTCGATCTTAGTTTGGTCAAATCAAGGCGTACAGCTAAAAGACCGACTGTTTTGAGCAGCTGACAACCTATGCTAACAATCCCCATCACTTTCCGGGAAATTTAATTTTTGACAAATTTTTTTTATTTTTTGTAAGGGGAAGACATCGTTTTTTTTTTGGCGAAAATTGCGAAAAGTTCAAAATTTCCAGGTTTTAATGCCAATAGATTGGAAATTAAGCAACGAGCTCAACGATGTGTGACATTCCTCGATCTGACGCTTATGTTCTTTATAGCAGTCAAAAAACTGACTTTTTAGAGCGAAAAAATGGGATTGAGATTTTGCCATAAATACGATATTCAGATTTTAGCCAAAATTGCGATTTTCTTTCCAGTTTTTCAATCGTAGTTTAGCCAAATCAAGGCGTACAGCAAAAAGACCGACTGTTTTTAGCAGCTTGTTAAATATGCTAAGGATTCCTATCACTTTAAGAAAAATGTATTTTTTGACCAATTTTCGCATTTTTTGTAAGGGGTTACATCACTTTTTTTTGCGAAAATTGACGAAATTGGAAAATTTTCAGGTTTGAATGCCAATCGATTGTAAATTAAACAACGAGCTCAACGAGGTACGACATTCCTCATTCTGATTTTTATTTTTATTTCGGCAGCCAAGAAACAACATTTTTATGACGAAAAAATAGGGTCCAGATTTTTTTCAAAAATGCCATATTCAGATTTCAGTCAAAAATGCAATTTTTCTTTCCGGTTTTTCAATCGTAGTTTAGCCAAATCAAGGCGTTCAGCTAAAAGACCGACTGTTTTGAGCAGCTTGCTAAATATGCTAACGATTCCTATCACTTTAAGGAAAATTGATTTTTAGACCAATTTTCGCATTTTTTGCGAAAATTGGCAAAAATGGAAATTCTTTCCGGTTTTTCAATCGTAGTTTAGCCAAATTAAGGCGTACAGCTAAAAGACCGACTGTTTTGAGCAGCTTGCTAAATATGCTAACGATTGCCATCACAATAAGGAACATTTATTTTTTGACCAATGTTCTCATTTTTTATGGGTTCGGCATTTTTTGGGAAAAATGTGAAAAATTAAACATTTCCAGGTTTGAATGCCAACGGATTGGAAATCAAACAACGAGCTCATCGAGCTCAATCCTCGTTCTGACGTTTATTTTCTTCAAAGCAGCCAAAAAACTGATTCTTCGGTGTTTTTCGACATATTATCTTACACTATTGGGAATATCTTTTTTGTATTTTTAAATTTAATAATTATAACTGCAAGGGTACACAAACTTCGGCTTGCCGAAGTTAACTTCCTTTCTTGTTTTTTCCAATTTTCGCTTACAAATTCAGATTACTTGCCTTCTTTTACACTTGTTAAATGAACACATCTAAAAATGAATTAGGTAATACCTTAAGTTTCACCCACTTAATTCGCCCATTCGAAAACTCGGCTTTAAAAACTTAGATTCCAAAAGGCTTAATTTTATATTATAGATATTACAAAACCTAATTTAGCTGCTTATGTAACAAGGACAAGATTTTAAACATAAAAAAGAGATACTGGTAATTTAGCTGTGCTTTGAGAAGGGCTCCTAACGAAGGGCGACCGGAAGATAGAATTCTTTGGCAATTATTAGGAACGGTCGTCCGCCGAGGTGCAGCAGGCAACGTCCTGTCTACTGGTGGCTACGGCTACATCGGCTACCCTAACGAGATCGGGTTTTCTAATCAATAAACGAATGCCACAATGAAGCCGCACTTCGGCCATGATCTGCTCACTGGTGAGATTGTCCTGAGCTAGCACATTGGCCATATCTGCAGAAAGACCATCTACTACCATCGGACTGGCCAGACTCGTCCGGCTCGCAGGTTCATATGGGGAACTGTTGTTTGAATGAGGGTTCCATCCGACCAGTGAGAGTTCCTCGTCCTCCTTTGCCTCCTGTGCGACTTCCATCTCGCTGGCATCGTCTCTGAAAATCGGGGACCTGTAGATCTCAATGAGTTCATGTTCACCCTCGATTTCTAAGGTCTTCCGGATCGTCTTGGGTAGTTTGGATTCCTCCTCAACTGTCGTTTCATTACCCTTGTCCTTATTAGTTTTGTAGTTGTTATCCATACACTGGGTACTGTCTATGTCTATCTGATTTTCTATGTTAGAAATATTGTCCTTGTTATCGTTGAACTGGGTATTGTCATCTATGGACGATTCGGAAAGTCTACCTATATCACCCAGTTTAGCACTCAACCCATCATATTCCAGCTTCAGCTCTTCGACTCTCTGCCTGATGAACTTTGTTCTGGGCGACTCCAATGCCGTTTGCTTGGCTTCTTCGAACCGCTTGACTCGGTCCCTTACGCTTTCAAATCCCTCCGCCCCCTTTCCAAAATTCTCCTCTATACGGCGGACTTCATCCTTGACGCTCACCAATGGCTTCTTGAAGTATTCCAGGGATTTCATTGGTTGCATGATCTCAATTGGTTGTTTGGTCTCAATTGGTTGTTTGATCTCAATTGGTTGTTTGATCTCCACTGGTTGTTTGATCTTCAATTGTTGTTTGATCTCCATTAGTTGTTTGATCTCCCATGGTTCTTCGACATCCGATCGTCCTTCGACATCAGATGGGCCTTCGACATCAGATGGTCCTTCGACATCAGATGGTCCTTCGATATCAGATGGTTCTTGGATATCAGATGGCTCTTGGATATCAGATGGCTCTTGGATATCCGATGGTTCTTCGATATCCGATGGTTCTTCGATATCAGATGGTTCTTCGATCTCCAATGGTTTTTTGATCACACGTGGTTTCGTTTTCTGCCAGGGCTTCTTCAATGGTTCTTCGATCTCTGGTTCCTCCGGTTCTTCGAACTCGTCTGATTCTACGATCTCCTGTGGTTCTTCGATTATCACTGGCTTTTTCTTCTCCCAAGGCTTCTGCTTAGCTCCTGCTTTTTGACGAACCACTTGTTTTTTCTGAACAACTTTGATCTGCAAAGGTTCTTCGACCTTCACTGGTTTTTTGTTCACGTGTGATTTTTTTTTCTGCCAGGGTTTTTCTTTAATCTCGATCTCTGGTTCCTCCGGTTCTTCGAACTCGTCCGATTCTTCGATCTCCTCTGGTTCTTCGATCACCACTGGTTTTTTCTTCTCCCAAGGCTTCTGCTTAGCTCCTGGTTTTTGACGAACCACTTGTGGTTTCTTTTTCTGCCAGGGTTTTTCTTTAATCTCGATCTCTGGTTCCTCCGATTCTTCGAACTCGTCCGATTCTTCGATCACCACTGGTTTTTTCTTCTCCCAAGGCTTCTGCTTAGCTCCTGGTTTTTGACGAACCACTTCTTTTTTATTACCAACTTTGATCTCCAAAGGTTCGTCGACCTCCACTGGTTTTTTGTTCACGTGTGGTTTCTTTTTCTGCCAAGGTTTTTCTTTAATCTCGATCTCTGGTTCCTCCGATTCTTCGAACTCGTCCGATTCTTCGAACTCGTCCGATTCTTCGAACTCGTCCGATTCTTCGATCACCACTGGTTTTTTCTTCTCCCAAGGCTTCTGCTTAGCTCCTGGTTTTGGTTTAGCCACAGCTTTCTGGTTAGGGACGGGCTTCCGGTTAACCACTGCCTTCTGTTCAACATCCGGCTTCTGGTTAACCACCGGCTTCTTGTTAACTACAGGCTTCTTGTGAACCACCGTCTTTTTGTTCTTCACTGGCTCCATAAGCTCCAATGGCTCCTCACTTACCGACGGCGGAACAGGATTCAGTTTACGGTTGCCCTTGATTAATAGCTTTTTTTGACATATCTTGACTTTTTCCTGCACTGCGTTCGGTTCATCGTCTGAAGTGTGTACAATCTCCATGGGAGAAAGAAATTCCTCCACTTCCATGTCATTGTTCAGAAAGAAGAGTGAAGCTTTATCCTCGTGGACTCGAGGCTGGGTCTTGCCCAGCTTTGGCGAAAGGGGTCCATTCTTGCCCTTCGGCTGCCTCCCGACCTCCGGCTTTTGCTGCTTTCCGAGTGCCGGCCTACGTGGAGTTTCCAAACGATCCCGGACAGGAGGCTTTCGGGGAGTCTCCAAACGGTTCTGGATAGGAGGCTTTCGTGCAGACATCATGCCATCCTCGACATCCTCGACATCCTCGACATCCTCGACATCCTCTCGAGCTGCAGTCACCCCCTTAGCGATCCTGGGCGTGGCCACTAAAGGCTTCCGTCGATGAGCAAAGGGTCTGGCACTTTGTGGCGTATTGGATCGCGAGGCACCCACTCCTATATCCTGTTGGCCACGGGCAGCCAATGGATCGTAGTCGCAGCAGTCGGCCTCATTGTAATTGGCCGTGAAGAAGTGGCGGAACCAGACGGCGAATTCAAAGTTATCCTGGAAGCGACCCTTGATCAGTTGGGCCACCGGGATGGGCGCATTGACCTTGGCCCGATTGAAGCAAATCTGGAGTTCCTTGAAGTTGGCAATGTATTCGTATTCCTGATTCGAGAGGAACTTGACGCGACTCAGGTTGACCAGGCCGGGAAAGAGCATGTCCATCAGGTGGCAGTAGGCAGCCCCGGTGCACAGGTGCTCGACCTTACTGATCCTGCACTGGAGCATATCGTTGCACCACTCCAAGATGTCCTGACGCGACCACTGGACCAAGGAGTTGTGGGTGACGGTCACGTTGCGGGCCCGCACGAGTCTCGACATTTCGGCGCGATGTTGTTCTAGAGCTATTCAATTGAATTTATTAGCAATTGTATTTTTGAATGGTGTCGTTTCACTGCTCACTCACCTGATGTTTGTATATCGGCTGGGTATATTAGGTTTATTGTGCTACAATGAAATTGGTGTACCGCAATACACGCTTTGTAAATTCCGAATTACTTTTAGTGAGTGAAAAGTATTGTATGGAATTGTATAAACTTTAGAAATGTGTTTGGTAAAACTGTGTAGTTTACTGTTGGACGGCTCTAAAATAATGATTTTCTGACCGGCGAACACAGCCCACATCGGTTGAAAAATTGACGTTTCATTCCAAGGCCCACCTGATTTGGAAAAATTGATCTTTGTTTTCCGGTGAAAAATACCTTTTCGTTCCAAGGCCCATCTGATTTGGAAATATTCCACTGTGTTTTCCGGTGACTACTCTCAAAAAAAACTTATTAAAAATGATTTTCATCAAGTAAATCTAATTTATTTAAAAGTAAAGTCTTGTGTCAATTAACTCCGAATTCAGGGAGAGAACTTTTTGCAAATCAAATTTGAATTTAAGCCACGTATTTTGGCCTTTAAAAGCCACCACTCAATTTCTGCTGGCAATCCAATAGCCATTGGCTGCAAACAATTCAATACTTTTGCCAAAAAGCTGGACAAGGATTAGGGAAATTGAATTGGTTTGTCTAACCAGGCAGAATCGGGCAACCCCATGTGGGCCATTTAAATACAGGACTTTACGCAAAATACGGAAAAAATGAGGAAAATATTCTGAAACGGAATGCGTATGCTACTGTTTTAGTTGGCATAACAGCACAAATTAATTGCGCAAATATATATTCACCAAATGCTGAGGAAGCCTTACCAAAATGTTCAATTGTTTTGGGCATTTTCCTATGGATCAAACCATTTTCGTTTCCATTTTCCCAAATGCATTTCCCCAATCGGTTACGGACCATAAACAAAGGCAATTAAATTTTGTAAAATTCCGCAACGAGTGAAAAGTGAAAAGTGCAATGTGCAATGTGCAATGTGCAATGTGCAATGTGCTACCTGTGTCCCTGTTGATTAGCCAGATGCTGTTTTGGCAGTTGGCCTTTATATTTAAAATTGATTGCATTTGGCATAGAAATTGGATTGCAAAACCAGGTGACATTTGGCTAGCTTTCATCGGTCGTGGCAGGTGACTTTAGTTAATGAGAAAACCAACAATTAGAATGGAAATTGGATTTCTACGATGTGCTGTCCAAAGATAAACAGTAAATTTTATGCTGAACGGAGTGCCTCAAATATGATAAAAGCTGGAAAATCCTGTTCTAATATTAATTTAATATTCTCTTAGTTGTTCCCCTTAATAAAAATGATTTTTTTTTTAATTCTTAAAATCACATTGACAAACTGAAAATTATTTAGAATTTAAAAACGTTCCAATGATTTTATTATGTCCCCATAAAAGAGCCTAGGTCACCAAATTGAAAATTTATCTTGTATTTCGCCTGTATTTGTTTAGCCGGTTTCGATCAAACCATGAACTGTTTGAAAATTCATCGAGTGGCACGTATTTTTATGGCAATTTGCATCGAATCGAATCAAACACGAATATATTACGCGAGCTTCGGTCCGGAAATTTTCAATCGTGTTTGTTGTTTGTTGTTGCTGGCATCGAATCGGAAAAGTGTGAAAACCAGCCAAACACCAACTTGACCCACTTCGGCAGATTGCACCACAACACATACCACACTTAACCGAAAAAGAATTCAATGGCTGAAGGTCTTTAGTACTCTATGACCAGAAGTATTTGTAAAAAGAATGGTATCGAAAATTCATTCAAAATTCTTCTTAAATAGGGTTTAACTTTTGTGTAGAGTTTTCAGGCAAGAGTCTCCAGGCAAAATAATATAATTTCCATGACATATCCATTTCGAAAATTGCAATTTTCACTTTCTCTCTACAGCTTTTTCTGTAATATATTATTTGTAATTTCAAAAGAGGCTCTAAAAATATTTTGTTAAATATTTTTAAAGTAATTGTTTTCGTAGTAGAGATACAAAAACAATGTATCTTATTATTACAGACACAACCGATTTAAGCAATTTGAATTGAACTTCCATAATTCCAGCAGATTCTGAAATTGATTTGTATTAAGAGAGATTGGAATCAAGTTGGTTAAAAAAAAGAAATTACATTCTTTAGGGGAACCGCAAAATCGGTTAGAGACTTAAGCAGATTTAAGTTTTGATGCCGTTTACATAGTCTTTAAGAATATTTTGTGGCATACTTTTGTGCACCTTTCATTGGAAATTTCAAACCTGTAGCCTTTTCATTTGTTGTGGGCGTATATTTAATGTTTATAAATGAAATTGGGTCAAAGTGATTTAAAATTCGTGAGTGGAAAATCGGAATTAATTAAAGAACCTGGCCGTTTTGTCGACGACCTGAACAAAAGCATTGACTTGTGTTTGTCTTTCGACTTGAACAATAAATAACGAATTTCTGAATTTCTTGTGAATTTCCAGCTGGCCAAGAGAGGGGAGAGTTTTACCCAGATGGCCATTTTCTCTTTTGGGGAAATTGCTGATGGGGGAAATTTTGCGGCTATAAAAGCCCATCGCTTTCGGCGCGCGCGTCACAAAGGCAGGCGGACTGCCGACGCGAGTGGAGCGGATAGGGCGGATAAAAGCGGTTTCAAGGAGGCGCGGATAAAAGTACGAACGGTTAAAAGGACGAAACCAAAGGCTAACGGTTAACGGCGAACGGCGAACGGCAGGCGACAAACGACGTAAAGTGTTATTCCGTTGTTAACCATTACAGTTATTTCGGTTGCTCCGCGATCCTTCCTAACGGTTCGCTGCTTTTTTTTTGTCCCTTTCTTTTCCTGTGTGTGCCATCCTTGTTTTGTCCAGATTCTCAGATTCACAGTTTCAGAGATTCACTGAGACAAAAGTGACAAAGTATACTTCACATTTGAATGGGCATCGCATCGACACATGAAGCGCCGAAGGACGCGCGCTTTTATAACCCTCCCCCCCTCTACGGAACCATCCTCAATTCGTTAGAACCTCAAGCGAACCCCCCGGAAAGCCATTCATCCATCCTATATCATCCCCGTACCCAGCAGTTCCATTTCCCGCTGGGATAGTTTCTGTTTGCGGTTCGTGCATTCCAACCAGCCACACTGTTCAAAAAGTATGGCTCCTATATCAGCAGAGAGATAAGTGCGAAACGGTATTGCCATTAAAACCAAGGGGGAAGCGCAGATTTATTATCCGATTAGGAGTTTCTAGATATTTATGGGTATTTAAACCCAAGCCAAGCCTAAAGCTAATAAAGATTTTGTAAGGCACCCCCAAAAAGGGCTATAAAAACATAACTCATATAACAACCCTGTAATACTTGTACAGGTTTCTTCCCCAAGATACCTTTGTTATAATATTATTACCCTTAAAGCCAAAAGAAAAACCTATTTAACGGTGCTTCCCGTAATCTTATTAATTATCCCCCAAGGAAGATAGAAAAAAGTCAGGTCTTTTATAAGAAACCATTTCCGTATAATAATATAATAATAAATATCTATAAAAGGGATTTGCGTGGAGGAACTAAAAGGTATTGCAATTGTTAGAAATCTATGGCAAGGCATACTCACCAAGGTATCGTCACTCTCTTTATAGATATATTACAAATTATCAGAAAGCGGTAAAAACGATTATTCCCGAAAGTCTAGTATTTATCTGTGTAATTTGTGATCAGAAAATAGGTTAATTGTAGTCCTAGCCTTAAGGCTTTAAGAAAGCCATTTAAGGAAAGTAATAAGAGGTTTTTTTGAACTTACTTCCCATAAGAACATCCAGGGAAGCTAGAATATTTAGAGTTTTGAATTATTCCCGATCAGTGATAAGGTTTTTTTTGGACTTACTTCCCATAAGAACATCCAGGGGTGCTAGAATATTTAGAGCTTTGAATTATACCCGATTAGTGATAAGAAAACCTTTTCTTTTGGCGTTATGGGAAGGCCTAAAGCAACATTTTTCCCTTGATAGTATCAAATTGTTCTCTCTGCATAAGGAATCGTGCTTGGCCATTTAATTGTGGTCTCTGGTGACCAGGGAGGTGGATGAGGACGAGGATGTAGACGTGAATGTGGCAGTAGAATGGCGCTTCCTTCGATTCAATTCGATTTGTCGTAATGAAGCTAGTCCACAGAGCCCCATGCAATAGTTAACATATTTTTATTGCCTGTTGTCGCCAAAGTGTCCTCCCGCCAGATCCCCATCCGCATTCGCATTCGCATCCGTTTCTCCATCCCAGGCGACCATCCCATAGCCATACCCCCACCGATATATATTCATCTATAGCCCCGCTCCCTCGGCAGATTCGGTTTCAAGTGCCATTGGAGCTGAAGCTCCAACGGATTGCTCACTTGATGGCCGAGGGTTGGCCGATTCAATGTTTGCGCTCTTGCGTATCCAACAAGTGCGGGGTATTGGTATAGGGGGTATTGAAAGTGGGGGATCTGGTGGATTGACAATGGGTTTGGGGAGGTCAAGAGCCGGTCATTCGGGAGCCGGGCTTAGGTCGAGGGCTTTCCCCCAAAAATAAGTTGCTTACATCACTTTCGGGGTTTTTAAAAGTCATGTCCTCCCGTTAACAAATCCCGACTAATCAACGATGACAGGAACAGCAATATATATTGTTGGGATTTAGGGTTCGGAATTTATGGAGCATCAAATATGGCAGAATAAAGCTATGTGTAGCTGCCTATGTGAGTGGAGTACTTGAAATATTTAGGGAATGTAGCATAGAAAATATAGATAGTTTAATCAAAACCTCTTCTAACGTATCTGTGAGTACGGAATTCCATTTACAAAATATTTTAGTTATTTTATGATGTTGTTATTTGAAGTGGAGTCCCAAAAATAGTTATGAATTTCTTGGTTTAGTGCGGTATATTTAAGAGAAAGGTTTTCATTTGTGCTTCGGTAAATCCATGGGTTGCATCCTCTGCAGAAACCTTCACCATGGTGACCCCTGATCGCAATCAATCGTGGTTGTTCAAACTTTCGCCATCCGAGACTTCCACTTTCCCCCTACTTTCACCCACTTTATCCCACATTTCCCAACAAAAACACACACACTCTGTTTGGCCAAGTGATTCATTAAAGCAATTAGCAAAGTCCTGTGTCCGGAGTCCTTCGTCCGGAGTCCTGTGACCGGAATCCGCGGCTGAGGACAAACATTTAGCAACACTTCTCTTGCATGCAGCCGGGATTCAGGATTTAAGGAGAGTGCGAAACCACCTAATGCTCATTGAAATTTACGATTATGCTGCGAAATTATTAAACAATATGACCGCCAGAGGAGTGAGGGAACCATCAGCCGGCGGAGGCGTAGGCGGAGGCGGAGGCGAAGGCCAGGAGACCATTAATAACGAATCTGCGGGGAATCTGAGTCTGAATGTGAGGGGCATGCTGAAACGCACCCTGGCCAGAGTGGCCCGGGCCAATCCCGCCCAGCACGTGACCAACCTGCCCGTTTCCGCCCTGCTGCTCCAGGCCCTCGACGCGACGGACGTGGCCCAGGGCCAGGACATCGATCCATCGACCGGTGGGCCAGAGGTGGATGTGCCCGAGCAGCCATTCCCATTTCCGTTCCCCAATGCCACTGGCAATCCGTTGGCGGGGAATGGGGACGCCGGCACGGACGTTTATCTGCCCGCGGGCAATCTCAGCGGTTTCATTGAGTCCTCGACAACGGCGGTGATGAGCACGCTACCGCTCCCGATCCCCACCAGCAGCACCATGGCCACATTCCACGCCCAAACGGTGGCCACCTTCATCGCCGCCACCGGCACCAAAAATCGCCCAACGACCATCGTTGTCTACCCAACGGGTGAGTTCTTAAATTTTTCCTTGAATTCAATTAAAATATCTCTACACTCGAAATAAAAACCGAGAAATAGATAAGGAAAATTCTGAATATCTCGGTAAATTTAATATTACTTGGCAGAAAAACGCGAGTTCTTTATTATTATTAAGAACATTTAGATTCTAATCTTTAGATCTTATCTACTAGATTCAAGTAAACTCAAAATGTATTTATACTTAGTTTTAAAAGTTTTTACCAGGCCAGCTCCGATTTCGATATATTTAAGAAATGTCTAATTTCATTTTATTGTGAATCTGTTAAAAAAAAAAAAGTTAAGTTAATATTGTTATGTATTTCTTACTTTCTTAAGTATTTAATACTTAATATTAAGGTTTGTGAAAATGGAAATCGAGTAAAAGATTCGGAAACATGTACATCATAAAATGAAAATCACATTTTTAAACAACGAATTTGAATTAAAAATGTAAGTAAGGAACAACAGGTTTTTTTAAGTGTGGCAATTCTCCTTAAAAAGTCACATGAACTTTAGAATTTAAGATATTGTTTTATATTTTCCAACATTTTATCTTTCTGGGCCAACTTTAGTCATAAATACTGAAAGAACTGTGAACAAAAATTTGTTCATTTACATTTTTTAACAATTTTCCAGATTTTATGGCATTTCTTATTGTGGGCAAATGGGCATTTTATTGTTCGTCTACTTAAGGAAGTAATTACAATGCTAATTGCTATGCATTTTCATGAATTTTTGAGTATGTGAAATCAAAATCACTTCCTGTTAAAGCGCAACTGGCGAATTAAATATGCATGATGATGTGGTGAATCCTTAACAGAACAGAATGTAATTCCTTTCGTCAGCAAGAACGTATCCATGGGAAAATTACCTTTAAATTTAATTTAAGGTGTCTAAAAGTATGCTGCAAAATATTTCAAGCACAGAAGTACAATGAATTCTTTCAGAAAGATGGCTATGCTTGTTTTTACTGCATACTTTTAGGCACCTAAAACCTTATTTAGTGAGAAAGTGTTAGTTTTTGGTTTGATACCTCGTAAAATATTCAGAAGAATTAAAATATATTTCTTAAATAAATAATCATATCTGAATCATATCTGAAAAAACAACCATTTCTGAAAGTACTTACCAACTTTCAAGGCACGTTTAATCAGCAATGAACTCTGATTGAATTTGTCACTGTTTAAGGCAGTAAACAGTCGCATCTCCCCCAAATTAAAAGACTCTTAACGGCCCTAAGTTAATTAGGGACATTTGCCGGATCGGATAAGGCCGGAGTTCCTGCCCCTGCGATGGCCCACTGAGGTAATCAAATCAGTGCAGTCAGTCAGCCATCGAGGTCGCGTGCCAGTCTCAGATCCCTGCCAAGACCAGGAGTCTTCTCCAGCTCCAGATCCTTCTCCTCCTCCTCCTCCTCCTCCTCATCCATTCCCACACCCATCCCAATTAGTCGCCCCGTTGGCGGCGTTAATTTGCATGAACTGACAACCAAGTCCTCATTATCCGCATTGACTCCTCCAAATTCTCGGGCTGCCACGTCAACTTATTTTTTATAGTTTCGAAAGTTTGCCTGGCTTTCGGCCTGACTTGGGCCAATCCGAAAGTTGCCCCAAGAGTTTCACGACAGAGATCCCAATCCCCAGCCCTAGCCCCCTCCATTGCCACTCCCCTACCCATTCAGCAATTAGACAAGTCTAAGTCGCAGTAATTGCAAAGAGTCGCACTCGAATTTAGCTGTTGATTGTTCGAGGCAAGTGTCGCCATCAGTTGAATGTGGGTGGTGGAAAAGTGGGTTGGGGAAAAGTGTGTCGTCGTGGGTGGGCAAAATGGTTGGGCAGCTCCTGGGCCTCTGCAGCCGGCGCCAATGTCGTAGCGCCCCGAGCCATTCACAAATTAGAGTCTTAAAAAAGGCTGCACGGTAAATAAATAATATTCACTTCAGTGGTGTCCCCAAATTTTCTGGTCGGAAAAACACTCGTTGGGCAAGAATTAAAAATGTTGTTTCCGATTCAATTTCTTTCCGATTCAATTTCCTAAGTCCTTTTTAAAGAAATCTTTGATTTAAAAGGTTTATATAAGCTGAAGAGATTTTTATGTAAAATGTATGTGCAGTTGAAAAGGTAGAAAAGAAGTAATGGTTTTTCTTTTTAAGAAAAGGTTTAAAGATTTATATATAAATATGATTAAGTACTTCTTTGTAGATTAGTAGCTTTTAAATGATACAACCAATTGGATTCCGTTTTAATTTCCTAAGATCTTTTGGAATAACTCTTTTGTTTAAAAGTTTCACACCCAAAAAACGGATTATACATACAAATTGAGAGCGGATTGTTCTTGAATCATGAAAAATAATTTTTTTCATTTCTCGGTTCTTTTTTTCTGGCTGTACAGATATTAAGTATTTAGATTACTGCCATTGTGGGAAGATATACTTGAATATATGATAAATTTTTTTAATTCTTATTGACACACCCCAAAAAATAACTATTAGAAATGTTCAAGAACCAAGCCTAGATGGCGTATAAAGTTTACGTCATTCGAGCTTAAAAGTTTAAAAAGATTTCGCAACCAAAATATTCCTTTAAACAAATATCTACCAATTTGTATTGAAAGATATATTATAAGATATTAAATAAGCAATAAGTTCCTTTTGAACAACTTTTTGTTTAGTTTAAAATCTTTTACTTAAATTTGAGAGATTTCTATATATTTCTATATATATACGCAGTTAAAAAATTATTTTTTTTTGTTCCAAATATATAATTGAAAATAATATAATATATATATTTAAGGAATGATCTGTGGATTTTAAATAAAGATGTTGCCATATAAAATTAACTTTGGCTTTTCCCCCTTCCGAAATTGGTTTGTTTGGGAGCTGTTTAAAAATTAAACAAAATCAAGTGGATTTTCTTTTCAAATTAATTGAATTAAATTACATTTTTTTGTGTGTGTGTTTGGCTGGGGTCTTTATTAAGCGAACTGGCTCCTTCATTCCACTGCCAAGGCTTCGGTGCCAGCGAAATTTGTCGACAACATTGCCGACTTTCCTGCTCGCCTTATCAGACTGTGGAGTCTGTAGGCCCATAACCATCTCATTTCCCCAATTCCCACTACAATCAGTCGTATATCTGCAGCATTATCGAGAGCAAAAAGCGAGGGGGTGGGGATTATTTTGGGGAAATGGGAAAATGGGAGGCACGTCAATGTCAGCGCCCTGAATGGCCTGTGGGCGTGGCTCTCGAGCTGCTGCCACCTTGTCAGTTCGACACAAGATACAACTTTTCGTCCATGACAGCAAAATGAAAAATACAAAAAAATCAAACAAAACAAAACAAAAAGAATCGCAGATGGGGGGGAAAAAAAAACTTGGCCATTACAATTTTCGCCAACAAAAAGTGCGTAAATTCATCCGATAAAATGGTGTAGCAGGAATGAGATGTCCTTCAGCTCCATTGATAAGTTAACAATGCATTCTACTTAGCGAAACACTCGAATGCCTGTTCGCTTTTTGGGGGAGTTCTCGTTTTTTCAATCAGATGCGAAGAGGGATGTTTTTCGGCGAACAATACTCAAATATTCGCTTTATTTCACATACACAGAGAACGGGCTACTGATATCAGCTTACTTTAATAGTTGTTGCCTTTATATGAAACTTTTTTAAAAGGCAAATCGATTAAACATAAATTAAACGCATCAGTTTTGGTACTTGTTTCACAGAAATCGCTTATAAATATTTTAGGGTTCCAAAAAGTAGGCAACAGTTATTTATAAAAGCCCAAACCACGACAAACCTTATTTCACTGCGTACTTTTAGACACCTTTTTATTGATTTTTGTAAACCCTAGTGTGCTCTCATATTTTATTTAATCAATTCGCAATGTGGCTTTAATTAAAATTCTTGCTTTTCCGACTAAATAATATATTTTTTCGTATGCCGGGCCTCCATACTCATTTTCTTCTTTTACTTTATTCTAATTGATTACTTCTTTTGTTCAGCTTCACTTTCTCTTTACGACCGCATCCTTTTTTTTATTTATAATATAAAAAGAATCCCTCTGATGAGTTAATCAAGTTAATGTGTTCACCAGTGTTATAAGGGTTGGAGCAAAGACGTCCTTTTGTCCTTTATTGAACCGAGGAATTCGGTGTAAGCCCGAGAGCTTAGGGCTTTAAGGACTTTGGCTAACAATTTGAATGGTTTGTATTTGAGTTTAAAAACGGTTATGTAAAAACCACATTTTACTGGTCACCCTGAGTGTCTCAGCTTATGCCAAAGTCCAGTCAACAACAGACCAAAACTGACTTTGATTCGGGCGAAATTCGGTAAGCTGAAGCCCCGAAACAAAGTGAAACTTTGGGGCTGTATTAAATGCAAACTATCTTCCGAAGTTGGTCCTCTCACGTCCTTCCACTTCCATTTCCTACTTAACTTGCCTCGAGTTGAACCGCAATCAAGCTCGAGTTGACTTTGATGGGAATATATTCGAGCTGGAGAAATCACTTTGTGCAACTATATGTACCCAAGTATCTGTCTGTGCCGTTAAGTCAATACACTCGAAAAAGAATTAGATATTTATAGGGTGAAAATAGCCCACAAAACTGCCAATGTGGGAAGATCAAATGGGAAATAACATAAATTTACTTAATACTCATTGGCACACCCAGAAAAATAACGATAAGAAATGCTCAAGATTCAAGGGGTAAGAAGATTAAGACATTGTTTGCTTTTACTCGACATCGTTCACTCCCATTAACTGAGTATACATACAAATTGAGAGCGGATTGTTCTTGAATCTTGAAAAAAAATTCTTCCATTTCTCCTATATCTTTTCTGGGTGTACAGATATTTAGGATTTAGATTACCGCTATTGTGGGAAGATATGATATGATTTTCATTTATCCGTTCTTTTTTTCTGGGTTTACATATATTTAGAATTTAGATTACTGCCATTGTGGGTAGATATACTGGGAAATATGATAAATTTATTTTATACGTATTAACACACCCCGAAAAATAAACATTAGAAATGTTCAAGAACCAAGCTTAGATGGCGTATAAAGTTTACGACATTGTTTATTTTTAATTCCACAACGTTCACACCTTTAAATTCTGTATACATCAAAATTGAGAGCGGAGTGTTCTTGAATCATATAAAATGATTTTTTCATTTATTTTTCTGGGTGTACAGATATTTAGTATATAGATAAATTTTTATTATTTTAGCTATTAAAACAGGTTGTCTATTAACTTTTTTCACAAGAAATATGTATCTGGGAAATAGTCCCCGATTTTTCCGGGTGCACTATGTGTGTACATTTGCTGCGCACATTCGAATATTGCCTCTCTGCCTTCGATGGGCTTTGTTTGTAGCGCATTCCTCCGTCGACGTCAAATATGCAAACATTTAATTTCCATTCAAAGGGCACGTCTGCCTGAGTGGGGAAGAGGCATTATTTTTATTGTATTTATTGAAAATTTCTGGCATCAAACGATTCCTGATGACTCGGCTTGAATGGCGGCTCCTTCTCCAGCAGCATCTGCTCCTTTTCGCCCTCCGCGACTTCAAGATTCCTTCGTGGCAGCAAACTAAAGTGAACTAAGGACTAAGGACTCGAGACTCGAGACTCAGGACTCGGGACTCCCCCCTCCGCGCCATCAATTTGTGTAAATTTGAACTGTCACTTTGAAGGCGTTAATTGGATTCAGTGGCACAGGTTCCCCGAGAGCTGGAGTAGCAGAAGGGTCCTGTCCAGAAGCCCGGATCCTTTTCCGTGAGGAGCACCTCGTCCGGGTGACAGAGTACAAGTTAAGTAAAGTAAACCCAGCTGAGGCGCTGATAACGCCGCAGCAAACATTTCCCGTCTGCTCTTCCGATCGAATTCGGATTTAATCGAATAATGTCAGGCCAACAACGAGTGCTCCATTTACCCTGGGGGCGGGGTTATCCAAGTTTAAAGGAGTGCTGGCCCCGTGTCGATAAAGTAAACACCACTCAACCGGAATTTATCCCATTTGTATGCCTTGAATAAGTTCTGATAATATTCCATATTGTTTCCACTGCTTTTAAATTGTTTTAAAAATTATTATTGAAAAATACATTATTATTTGTGGCGAATCCGATTTAAGCAAAAAATTTATGTATAGTTTGATTGTTAAAAAAGACATTTGGAGGCTGTAACTTTGGAAGTAAAGGCTCTGCATTGATTCTTAAAATTATAATGAGAGTTTTATACATAAACATAAATTGTTAATATATTTTTATGAATTCAAAAATAAATTATCAGCATTAGGCTCGTTAGCTTTTAAACTAAACAGTGGTATACATATGTATATGATATATCAGCTATACCTTCCTTCAAATATGCTTATTTTATTGTAGTTATACTTTCAATATAGTAATTGTTTAAGTAGATTCCTGTTTTATAAAATCAACACCAATATAGTTTCGAAACTTTATTCCTTTCAGACATAACACAAAGGAAATGCGTTTTAAAAAACTTTTCAGAGCATTCCCATTTCGGCACTTTCTATTCGATTTGGTTTCCTTTATGCTACTTTTTCGACAAACAAAATTTGGGCCATGGCTTTTGTGGCTTAGATTAGAGCATCCTTTGGCAAGGACGCTTGGCGATGGTGGCGGTGGAAGTGGAATGTGGAAGTGGATGTGACTTATGAGTGGCTGAGGATGGTAAATGAGGTCGGCGGGCCAGGGGATTGGGTTTTTGCTGTCGCGCGTAGGATGGTGGGCGGAGTTCGCCAGGTGGATCAGGCCGGGCTGCAGATCCTGGCGAAATATGTAAAGCGACAAATGGAAGCCGCCACGTGTTTCGGGCTTAAATATTCTACCCAAGCCTGAGCTTAATCCTATAAATCTTCTAGCCAAGCTGGGATTCTATACATTTTACAAAAATATTTAATATTTATTTTATTTTGCAGTACCTTCAAATATGTTTTTTAATATTGAGTTCAAAATTTAAGTGCTGTTTTAAGCCTCATAACTATAAATATCTGATATTATATGTATATCTACACTGAAAACAGTATTTAAGACTCTGAAATGTACGTGTATCTTCAAGAGCAACGCTTCTTAAAGTCTAAGTACATGATATTAAGAACTTTTTAGGAGCGAAACATGTTGAGAAATGTTTCGTGTCCACATGTTTGGGGAATAAATGTTTTTTGTATTTGCTAATTATACCTAATGGAATAAGGGACGCTGAGGGCCGAGCGGTGGGAGATGCAGATTTGCCTCGACTTAGTTTATGACTGAGAGCCGAAATTAAAGAGGCAAACGAAACGTTAGCGGAGGAAAATGCAAATGGCTTAAAAGGAATGCGCCCCCGAAAAGTCGTTTGGCATACAACCCACCATCGTGCCCTCGCACAGCATTATCCTTCCGGAGCCCAATGCCCCCCCCCCCCCTTCTATATAATTTCCAGTTTCCATCCCCCCCCCCCCATCCTGTGCGGATAAATGTTGCCTACTTTCGGGCGAATTTGAGGCCATGCAAATGAACCGGAGATGAGATGAGCTACGGAATTATGAGTTTGCGTTGCCCATAAAAACCACCCATTCCGCACTTGGTTATTGTGATAAAATAAACATATAAATAAATAATCTACCATCGGATGATGGCGATGGCGATGGCATTTCTGCGGCTGACCACAACCACAACAATTAGGCAAATATGTTCCCAAACCAAAATTCCAATTTTGGGCGTTGACAGACCGGAGAGTCGGGCGATTAACATTCGTGCATCATTTGGCAGGGGCACTTTTTGTGGGGTCATAATGGGCTTCGACAAGGTCACAGGACGGGCGTAGGATGCCAAGGGGTCAAGGGTCCAGTCGGGCAAAAGGTGGGGTCACGAATGAGTACGGTTCTGCGATTAAGTGGACTATGCAAAAGGCGGACATGGAGAAAAAGATGGGCATTTTACAACGACAAGGAAATGCTCAATAAATTTTGGGTCAAAATATTTGCCTAAAGATGGGTCAGGTGAGATAGAGTCAGGTACGCTGATACCAGCAAAACGGTCGTGTTCTACATGGTGTCTTAAATTTAGATAAAATAGGAGAGTACAGTTAGAAAGTACCCATCTTTAAACAGTTAACATTTTTAAAAACCTTTTAAGTAACATTAAAATAATTCCTCAGGAAGAAAGTTGACTTTAAAAAAGGCTGTTCTTTAAAATAACTATCTTTAATATCTATATGCATTTATGTAATTACCTGGAATGTAATAAAATTAAGTTTCAAATGCTATTCTTGTTATTAAAGTTTTTGCTTACTAAGACTTAAAGTTTAATTGTAATACTAGTCACATTTAGGTAGATGTCGTTGAACGTTGATTCAAGTGGGCAGCTCTAAGTATATAAAGAAAGAATATAGAAAAAAACACCTAGGGATCAATTCGATATTTTTATCCTGAAATATTGTAAATTTGACTTTAAGGAATGATATTTCTTGGAATTCCTCTCTTTGAAAGCTTCTCTCAAATCGAAAAGAGAGAAAAAAGCGAGAGAGAGCTCAAAACTACTCTGCCTGAGAGCGAGACAGCAATAATAAAAACTCTCCCAAATATAAGAAGAGAGAAAAATTAAAGAAGAGAAAGGTTAACGTATCAAAGTAATACGCCCCCTATCTAGATAGAATTCACACTAAATATCATCAAAATGATCATTATATCTTATTAATTGTATTATGTTGTGAGTTATTTCGATTGTAACTGTGATCCATGGTGATTTTCTAACCCTCCGATTTTTCTTATGCATTTCTCATTGCAGTTTCACCCGAATCGATCGTCATCCCGATCGTCTCGTGCATCTTCGGCTTTCCCATCCTGGCGCTCCTCGTGATCTGCTGCCTGCGGAGGAGGGCCAAGCTGGCCCGGGAGCGGGACAGGAGGCGGAACTACGACATGCAGGACCATGCCGTCAGCCTGGTCAGATTTAGTCCAATACATAGGCTTAGTGAGTTTGAATGTTGTCGTGTAATGTGTGTTCGAAGAACGTTTCTTTGCTCTATTTCCTTTCTCTCTGGTTTTGCAGCCACACTTGCAGATCGAATGAGTTCGATAGACTGTCGAATGCATCGCATCCTGCATCCAGCATCCAGCATCCAGCATCCAGCATCCTGCATCCCCACCTCACCACACATTCTCACTATATTTGCACCCATGTTTCTCCACTGATACACTCCGCTCGCCATCTCTTTTTCACTTTTCCTCTTAATCTGTGCCATGCCGTAGTCATTAATACACCTGTCGTCCATTGTCCTGCCTGCATAAAAGCAAGTTAAAATTCACAAAGGGATAACAAAGAGCCCCACACATCATCAGCATCATAATCATTGTTTTTTAAGAGCCCGCATGTCCGAAATATACCTTGTGCCACCAACTGAGTGGCCAATGTCAGTGGCCAGGGGCCATTGCAGAATCAATAGCAAAATACCCCTCGAACGAGGACCCGTGATGCATTAGCCAGTGGCCAGAGGTCACACTGGGAGAAATCGGTCACTTAAAAAAGGTTCACACATTTCGAAAATATCCAAAATAACTTTTTTACAATTCTTGGATTTTGCAAAGAAAAAGTTAATGTTTAGTGCGTAGATTTTTCATTAATTTGTTTGTTAATTAAGCATTGTTAAAGTAAATAGTAAAAATTATAATATCATTATTTTTTCAAAATTTATGGAAGAACTAATTGTAAATATTTAAGATTTTTAGGATTAATCCAATAATTCTACAAACCATCCTGAAATTGTTGTTGTATATATTTTTTTAAATTACTCAGTCCTATGAATCTCACATTTTTGGATGAATCATTTGTGATTATTAAGGTATTGTTCTTATAATTCTAAAAACTAACCTGGTCATTTATATGGAATTTTTATTTTGCAAGCGCCTTACTTCTTTTAATTTAACATTTATAGATGAACTATTTGTGAATATTAAAGAAATTAATAATTGTTTTAATAATTTTAACTTTTGTGCTTTGTTAGTTAGTTTTAAAAAGAAAGTTCAAAATGATCCTGTACATTTTTATTGTATTTTAAAAGGCTTTCCGCAGAGATTCCCTATAATTTAAAAAAAAATTTAGTTCAAAATTTCTACGAACATTTTTATTGTTGGCATTACTTTCTCCAAGTCTCTCCCGTGAATTCCACATCTATGGAGACATACAGGCAACCCAACAATATTGCAGTTCTTATCGTGACAACAAAAAGATTCAATTTATTCGAATTCAGAAAGGAAGCCACGTTTCCCCTAAAAGCAAACTACGCGAAACGTGAGTTGAGTGAAAGAAGTACAACTTGACTGGGAGAAAGTAAGGCATCCACACGTGGCCCCTCGTGGGTGTGAGTGCGGTGTGTGTGTGTGTGGGGTGTGTGCTTGTGTGTGGGCACACACACAGTTGCTTTACAAGTGTCGCACGCAAGGAGAAAGGCAGAGCGAAAGCGAAGTAGCCTGGCTGCATTTGCATTTGCATAGCATACCTTTGGGCGCTCGCAGCCCTGTTTGCATATCACAAAATCAAATGGGGGAAAGCGAGGAGGGGCGGGGGCGGAAAAACAAAAAAAAAAGAAAGCGGGGGAAAGTGGGGGAAAGCCGTAGCTACTGTGCTAAGCTAGCCCGCTTATTTAGAATGGCGACACACGATGACCCAACAACAACCCCAAGCCCAAACCCAAGCCCCTGCCACGCCCACTAAGCCACGCTGTCGAGCGAGAATTTCCGAGCTTTATGCACGCACGAACACGCAGAAACATTTTTTATAACTGTAAATTTCACATTCAGAACGCGGGGCGTCGAGTGAATGTGAATGTGAATCCGCTGGCACTTCAGGTTGGGATAGAAAGGTACTCCGCAAAAAAAAAAAAGCCAACACACCCTTTTCGCTTTCCGTCAAAAATTCACCAAAAATAAATGCAGTCACATTTTTCTAATACCCTCTGTATAAGGTGCATTCCTTGCCCCATAAAGTATGTTAAAGTACATAAATTTCTTTCCGAGGGTGTGTGGCTTTCAGAACAAATATTTTCTAGCTAACTTTTTAATGCCACTCGAGTGGGCGGGGATTTTTACTACCCTTGCAATAAATTTGTAATACCCTCTTGAATGTAAAAGTTGAGTCATATATGTATGTATGATTTCCGAGACATTTATTCTCTGTGCAACTCCGCACGGCGATGATGAGATGATGATCAAGGTGGTGGTGATGGGGGTCGACATAACCGCAGGTCGAAAAAAAAACAAACGACAACAAAACCCCAGAAACCGCCAACTACACTTGTTTTTCGACTGTTTTCGCATTCTGGTCCCAAAAACAGCACGCATATATGTATATTTTGCGAACCCAAACCCCCCGAAATGGGGACATGCGTTTTTTGGCATATAGTACCATACGATTTTCGCAAAACGATTACGCATCACCGCCGAGGCCTTTGTTTTTTATTTTCTTTCTGTCCCTACCAATTTCCCTGCTCTGGTTTGCACACACACAAACTTTTCACCAAGTCCTTATATATTTGCTCTACATTTTCCAAGGCTGAAATTAAATTAAGTTAATCACTGGAAAAGGGAAAGTTATTTTCCTTATTCACTGCATAATGAAAGTTCTTAAATTGCAAGGACTCTGTTGGTTAATTAATTTAACAATTTATAAGCATGTAACACGTAGTTTTCACCATAGAATCTTATTACTTCACGACACTTTTAAAACATATGACATACTATTAAATTTATGGGGGGAAAAAAAATGCTTTTGCTAGTTTGACAATGATTTATTTTTGAGGCACTCGACATCAGGTGCGCTGCAAGTAAATCACATTTCACCACCCCACAAAATTCTCGTTTTCGGTGCGTGACACCTGCACATCCGTTACATTTTTAATGTGTATCCTTCGATATCCCAGCCAGACATCCCCCACCAGCGAATCCTCCTCCACTCATTCTGCCATTCTATCTCGCCCCAAAAAATACTCCAAGGACTTTCACTAAAGTGCCCATAACCATCCGCAGATTACCGACCGTCGCGAGCTATCAGTCTACGTCCTGAACGAAGCCTAAGCCAGGGCTTCACTTCATTGGAGCTGGACACTGTGCTGGAGGAGCGATGCAGCGACGTGGAGCAGACGCAGACGGAGATCTTCAATCCCGAGTCGCCAATGGAGACCACCTCCTACAAGATCTCCTTCTCCTCGAGCTAACAGTTAGCCAAACAGCAACTGGGGCAGGCCGTCGATCGCCACGAGGAGCCGGAAGCAAAGGTGCCGCTGGCCAAGACCGCGTCGCAGCTGGTGGTACCACCACCGCAGCTGCGAAAGACGGCCAGTGTGCGAGACGATCCGGCTGGCCTGGCCAAGAGGCGCAGTCGCCTCCAGGAGATCCGGGCTGCCAGTAGTGGAGGCGGCGGCGGCGGCGAGGCAGCTGTCGCCTTTACCAAACGCGAATCCAAGCGGGATCGCCGGCGAGGAGGAGGAGGAGGAGCCGAGGAACCAAGTGGTAGCACCAGGGATCCGCAGTCCCAATCCCCGGCCATGCGCAAATCGCACTCCCTGGACGCCGCCGAGAGCTACTCGCTGGCCAACATCCAGGCACCACTCTGGGTGACCCTCACCAATGCCCGCACCATCGACGAGCTGGCCCAGCAGAAGATGTGAGCTCCAGCTCCAGCTCCTGCTCCTGCTCCCAGCTGCATATGAATCTCCAACAGAAGCGTTCACTTAGCATACCTCCGTCAGAGTCTACGTCCCGCCCACATAGAAAACCTGTAAATGTTTAGATGGAAGTTCGAATTAGACACATTACTAACACAAAAACGAGCTATTTGCATCATTAACTCAAGCTTAACAAATTCAATAAAGTTAAAGACCAACAGAAATAGGAAAAAACGAAACTAACATTAAATTGTAAAAATTTAAATCAAACAAATTAACTGGTTTTTATCTGGAGGGGGGTTTATATATCATTAATGTTTTATAAAGAGCATCAATAAGATTTGAATTTAATTTTTAATATTTTATTATGATTATATGCATTTCCAATCTTAGGTTGACAAGTTTTGTTTTGCTTTCTTAAAAATAAAAAAATTTTATTATTTTTTAAAAGGCTAAAGAAAGAAACAAATTTAAGATTTGAATTTAATTTGTAATATTGATTATGAATGTATGCCTTTACAATCTAAGGTTCACAAGTTTTGTATTGCTTTCCTCATATATAAAAATATTTATTTATATTTAAAAAAGAAAAAATTTTTCACCAAAGGTAGGATTTGAACTCAATACTCCACGTACAATATGCTGACACTTTCCCTTTCGGCCAAAGTCGAACGAAAATAACAATGGTTAAACCAAAAATGTGTTATCAGCACGCATTCTGTTCTATTTTTGTCCGCTGTGTGTACGCACGCCTATAATTCTCAACAGGTTCTAGCCGGCAGCACACCGAGTGCCCATGGCTGGCCACTGAAAATTTAAGACTATACTTCACAGGATCATTTCTGTAGTCAGTCTTCACATACTTTCACACTAGCTGAAAGCCAAGTGCACCCGCGTTGATGAGTTGAATCGTCCTGTCCGGCAGCGTGAGGATTTGTCCTGTTCCTTGGAGGTGCTTTTGCATCTGTATGGGAACGAGCCTTCGATGATCGCTCGGTTAGAACGGATAGAGCGAATTCTGAGTGGTGCCCCATTTTATACAAATCAATTTTAAAACAGGAAACAGTTTTGTTCGAAGAATAAAACATGATATGGGATATAAGGGCCGATTTCTCAAGTAACGGGTTACATTTCTTGGACAGAAAAAGTCCCTGTAAACGATATTCGGTTTTCTCAAGCTAGGGACTACTTATAAAGAATTTTTCGAATCGATAAAATCCCAGCTGATTTTACAAAGCATATTAAGATGTTTTAATCTCAAACATAATAAAACCTAAGCAGCTGATCCAATAATCAAAGTACCAACCTTACATCTCAATTTTGTGATTAACAGCACTCTGTCATTGTTTCTCGTTCGGATAACTTCAAGAAGTCTAGAAAACCGATTTATATTTACAGATTTTTCGGACAGACAGCTATCAGGGACTCGAGAAACTGGCCCTTAATATTTTACGTTAGGATAGCTAAAAAAGAAAGCCCTCTAGTGATTGATTAGCAGTTCCCCAATTACAAAGCCAGGCTGGGTTCATTTTCGAGTGTTTTTTTTTATTTAAATTATCATGTATACATAAGAAGAGCTTAAAATACAAGTTTAATTTCTTTATCAAAATACATTGTTATACAATTTTCTTAGTTGTTGTCGCTTGCATGCTTGGGGTTTTAATTCGGTTCTGTTAAATCTGTTATTGATATTACATGTTTTAATCTCCTCTCCTTGTTCCAATCTCCCTTACTTAGTTAATTATGTATTTAGTTTAGCTTTGCACACCGCTTTTAGTTATAATTTTTATATTCTTTTATTGTATATATAAGTTTATTTTCTTGGTTTTCATTTTCATTTGTAATATTAATTAATAGAAAAAAATACTAACAAAAAGAAGAGGTTTTCTTGGATATATCCATGATATACTCCATGTATATATAAAGTATATCCGTATATATATAGAATAGGGGCGATGCGTGCTCGTAAAAAAACAAATGTGATTTCCGTGCACGCATATACACACATAAAACTTTCATACAAATCGCGTATAATACAGTATGAAAAACTGCGCCGAGTGTTCACAGTAATACATTTATCCCGTAATTGCTTCCCAAGCTACACACACTTAAAATAAAACAAACGAACAAAAAAAATTACACAGACTGAGGAAGAACTTTTGGCGAAGAGTCCAGCAAAACGCGCACGCACACAAAAAATATACAGCCCTTCCTCGGTATTCTTTTTTTTTTTCAGGCTTGTTGGTGGAGTACAGAGTACGGATTACAGAATACAGAGTAAGATACAAAAAACCCTAAACAAAAAAATTGAACTATGAAACAATTGAAAGCACTTCGCCCTGTGTCAGTGGTGTGTGTTGTGTGTGTGTGTGTTAAGGGTGCTTTGGGTATTAGGTATAAGGTATATCGTGGTGTAAGGTGTATGGTGTAAGGTATGTGTGCGTGGCCTGGTGGGAGCCGTTGGTCTGAGAGTTATACAATATACATAGTTGTCCTTCTGGGGGTATGCTGGTTTTTCTTGGGGCTGGCGGTACGGTTACGGAAACGGTAAAAAGGTAAAAAAGATACATTTACAGGATCACTTCATGCTGTTGTTGCCAGTCGTCTTTGTTGTCTTGTTTCTTGTCTTTTCCTTTATATTATGGTTTTGAGCAGTTGGTTTCGGGTGACTGGGACTCAGGAACTTGGGCTCTGGGACTACTAAATATATATATGCATGTAGATTGCTTTTAGTTTCATCTTCGGCAGCGTTCTGAGCTAAATCTCAACAATCAGTTCAAAATCTGTCATATGACTTGTGGACAATGGAAATGGAACATCACATTATAAGCGGGTTAAAATTTAATTAAAATACAGGAATGCTCTTGGCACTTTCCGCGATTCCTTGATTTAGTTCGTGTTGTAAAAATCAGTTCCCAGTCTACGACACTGCTCCATCAGGGATTTGGGTTGGGGTTAGGTTGGTTGGTTCTCCGTCGGTTTTGCTGCAGCTCCCTCCCACGTCTCGCGATCTATGTACCCCTCTACGTCTCCGGCGATCACCCCCTACATGTGTATCGTGGCCGCCGTGTAGCGGGCCTCGCCACGCCTCCATGACCACTGGCTGGGACGGAACTGTGGAGAAAGTAGCGATTAGTATGGTTCAGCAGTCACATTTGTACATATATTAACTACAAGTATTTAAAGAAACTAAAACTAATATTTTGCAACCAGAGAATACAAAAATCTATAACATTACATTTTATATATACTGCTTCTCAAATCTTTAAAGTAAGAAAATCTATTTAATATTTTGCATTAAAAAAAATATAATAAATAATATTGAAACTAATGAAAAATATGAAATATGGCATTTAAGGCATACAAGGCTATCAAGCGATTCGAATCCCAACTATTGAGTTACATACAAGACAATCTCAAGTTTAGAGTCAATTTACAAGTATTCAATAACTAGTAACTGGTATTTTGCAACCAGAGAATAAATAAAGCTAAAAATTAAATTGCATGTTAACTGCTTTTTCAAATCCCTAAAATAACGAGTATTTTCAAAATCCAAATTAATATTTTGTATTTACGGAAATAATATAAAATTAAACTAAACAAAAATATGAAATATTGCATTTAAGACATACAAAATATCAAGCGAGTCGGAAACCATCTTCTAAGGTGTATAACACAATAATCCTCATTTCAAAATCGTTTGTAAAATACAATAAATCTTAGTAGGACTCAAAAATAAATTGAAGTAGCATGCTGACAATGGTTCACTCTGGATCGACAAACCTGGTGTAAATGCTTGGACTGCATGTAATTGGGAGAAAGGCGCAAGATAACAATTGAGTATCCGTGAAAAGCATGGCATAAACGGTCTGAGAAAAGGACTCACCTGGATGAGCAGCTGGCCGCTCTTGGTGTGCGGATTGCGGTACGCGTAGAAGAGCCACAGCGTCACGGCGAACACCAGGCAGATGGGCACCATGAAGCCAAAGGCCACGCCCACGCTCTTGTTTTCCGCCTCCGCATGCGAAAGATCGGCCGTTCCGATTTTGCCGTCCATATGGACGCCACTGGCGGCCTCCATCCCCGGCTTCGACTGGGCGGTGGCATGCGGTGCCCGCGTACTGATAACGGTGGGCTCCGTCACCGGAGTGGAGGAGCCGGTGGGCGCCGTCGTGGCGCTACTCGCACTGCCCGCACCACTGTTGGCGGTTCCGTCTTTCATTTGGGCTGCATTATTTCCCTTCTCGCCGAGCGCCGGACACGAACTGTTCACACGGATGGCGGCAGTCTCACATCCTGGAATCAAATCATACAGTTAGATCCGCTTGTTAGTAGACTCGCGACTGAGCAGCTCTTACCCTTTTGGATCCACTCATGCTTCTTGCGGTCGGTGCCCGTGGAGCAGCGATTCAGTGCCGAGCACCAGAGGCACTGCAAAATCGGAATTGGAAACGGAATTAGCTGGTGAACCCATCTCGGGCCGGAGTTGAGAGCTCCGTACTCACCGTAAACGTAGTGTTGTGATTGATGCACGCATTACAGTCACTGTAGCCAAGACAGGTGGGCTGGGCTGTCAGCTTGATGATAGTGTTGTTGATGATCTCATGCTGCTGGAAGGTGACTCGGTGGTACTCGTAGATTGTCTTTCGGCGGACAACTGGCAAAGGGATATTGATGAGATTTTGAGGCACAACAACCAAATAACGAATACTCACAGTAAAGCTGTTTGTCGATGATATAGGCGTCGGAGAGGCCCACCTTGACCGGATGCTCCTTGTCCTGAATAGAGTTAATGTGCGTGGGCACCTGCAAGTAGGCGAAGACGACGTCGCCGCTCTGGTGCAGCGTCACGCTGAACGTGAACTTGCCGAAATCCGGCTTATCCTGCAGCGTCACATTCTCCCACACGGCGGTGAAGGCGGTCCCTGAAAATATCATATTTTTCATTACAAAATGGACATGATAATATAATATAATATTAGCTACCCCACTGCATGCAAAAAATAACAATTATTCAACACCATTGGCAGATCAATTTGGGTGTTGTTTAATTTAAAAAGAATTTAGCTTTCTAGTGAGATTGAGAAGAAAAAACAGCTGTCTTATCGTTCGTTCTTAAATTGACATGGAAATACGCATATTTTTCCCTGAATGTACAAATATAATGCTAAATATTGAGTGTAAGCGAAACAAAGCGATAGAAACGCTCTAATCTTTCAAAGAAGTCCGGTTTTACTCAATGACAAATTCTAGTAAAATTAAATTGATATATAAATATTTAAGAGGATTCAGTGGAATGTACATTTGATTAAATTTGTTCTGGGTTTCAAAACAATAGCAACGATATTTTAATTTTAGCATGGTTTCCGCTTATGAATTTCGACATTGAAACAATAACAATATCATGAGAATGCCGGTAGCGTGAACTCACCGTTGTCTTGGACTCGGACAAACGAGTCGTTGGATATGCTCGTGTCGAAGTTGGCCATCAGAGGGGCGATGTACTGGGTGGCCGCCAGCCAGGAGTGGACGTACTCGCCAGTGTACAGGAATCCGCCGGTGGCCACCGTGATATTGCGCACATAGTGGCCGTAGAAGGGGAAATCGAACTTGAGCTCCACGGTCATGGCCCGTCGGTGGGACGAGGAGAGCATGTCGTTCTGGGGCGTCTTCTTCAGTTCCTGCCACAGCGAAGCCATCTCCTCGTCGCTGACGTAGAGCACGCTCTTATAGTATTCGTGGGTGTCCTCGTTGCGCACCACCGACGCGTTCTTCTCCGCCTTGTAGATCTCGTCCTCGGGCACATCGACTTTGGCCACATCCACGTCAATGTCCGCCGCCGAGCTATCCGTGCTGATTGTGGCGGCAACGCCGGATGGTGCCACCTTCTTAGGATAGCTTGACTGGGCCAACAGGGTCTGCTTCTTGGGGGCCACATTGATTGGGTTGGTAGTAATGTTGGAAATGGGGGCCGAAGCAGCGACCACGTCACTGTATGTCTTGCGCTGTCCGGTCCCATTGACTCCGACCTTGTGCACGTTGTAGGACACACTGCCGCCGACTGCTGTCTTGTTGTCCACGGTGGTCACCATGGTCATCGCAGTCGCACCTGCGGCTCCAGTTGCAGCTCCGACTGCCGCTCCAACTTCCGCTGTGGCATTGACGGGCTCGCCCGTCTCCAGTTTAGCGACCGACTTCGCATCCACCGCAAGGGCCCGCCTCTGGCGGTGCAGCTTATCCGTTGGAAGTGGCACCACCCCATATGTATCAAGGACCGGCAGTTTTGTGTCTAGAATCTCGTATGTATCCCGTTTCGCTGTGAATGAGAAAAGCAGGCGAATAGGTCAGAAACTGTTAGAACTTTTAAAGTAAGGGCTACGCTTAGATTTAGTTTAAAATTCCATTAAATTAACTTAATTAATTAATTTAATTAAGGAGATTATAGTTGGTTGGGTCGGTGAAATAGAGTGAGAACTTGTGTTTCTTGTGGAGCAATTTCTTTTAAATAAATTTTAAAAATCAATAAAAATTCCACTATTGCTATAAAGTCGTTAGGGATGAGCTGACGAGATTGCTTGGAGGTTAAACTTGCAAGCAACCATTTGGGGATTTTGAAACCATGGTATTTCAAGTGAAATATCCAAATGATTTGAACGGCTCTGAGTCATAAGCAATGTTTTGCAATCAAAACCTCAGCATGTCGCCCAAGTCAACTGGATGTCCTGGCATGTTGGACCTTCGCCAGGACATTCGTAGGGCTACAACCACATTTCGTGCTCATTTGCGTGCCCATTAGCTTGCTTTGCAATTAAGCCAGCTGTTATTTGAAGCCCCCCCCTCGATATTGATTTTCTATTTCCATTCTCACATGTGCTGACATATGTACAATGCACATATGTACTTGTACGAATACCACAATGGCACATCAAAGACGATTGTCGACAGCCCTATTGCAATTACAACAACAATTGCAATATGCGGTCAGCGGTGGGCGGTTTGTGGGTGAGTTGGTTTTTAGATCTTCGGGGTTTCAGGGGACTCCGGGGGGGCGGCTGGTAGGCACATGCATACCCTTAAACAAACGATATCGATTGCAATTGCCCTAGCTTCAGCAAGATGCCGAGCAAAACTGCTCACTACTTTGGACTGACCGAATGTTGGCCGTGATTGATTGGCTTACAATTGGTATCCATCGCCCAACGAGGATATAACATATGAAACAGCATTAGACACAAGATAAAACAATCGTATTATGACCTCATTCCATTCTAAACTTGTTTAAACATGTGATTTACTAGTTTAATATTCATATTGCAATCTAATTTGGAACTAATGTAAATGCTTTGCAAATGTGGCTATCTGTAAGAGTCCTTGTGAATCAAAGTTATACATTTAATTAGAGACAAGCCATAATTCTGTCCGGAATCCATTTGAAGATTAATTATTCAAATAAGTTTAATACTTATGTTGCAATCTGATTTAGGCCTGAAAACTTGTCTCTATATCTGTAGATATGCAAATGAACCAAAGTTTTACATTTGATTAAAGCAAAAGCCATACGATAAAACAATCCAAACAGTTATAAAATATTGTAGTCAAATGTTAAAAGTCCTATGGATTAATACTTATTTCACAATCTCATTTGTAACTAATGTAAATGCAATGATAACCGAATTCTTTGCGGTCAGCTTCACAGACAATGTTATTTTTGTTATCCAGATAAATGGTATTCAAGCACTTTCGCCAGGGCTTTGACACCACTCACCCGTGAGACTTTCGCTTTGCCTCGTTAGCCTGCGCACTTGCCATGCTTCACAAAGTGAAACATATGTTCAAAACATGAAGCACATTTATTTACAGTGTGAAAAACAATGTACACGAATCTAAACCACAACACATTTATAAAATGGGTTTAATAATATTGTATTATACTATAAAAGCGAACAAGTTCGACAGAAAAATAATGTATATATTTTTTAAAATTGTTTGTAAGCTTGGGTTATCTTCAAATTGTAGTATAATTTCTAGCAAAATGAATAATGTTAGGGGAATAATTGTTTTGGAAAATCCACTGACTGGAACCCAGTTACACAGACGATTGACATTATCATAACTTTTCTATTTATAACTATTCGGTGCAAATGACTCGACACGACCTCAGCGAGATGACATGCACATCTATCGGCAACGTCACCTGCCACCCCACAACCCACAGCCCACTCGACCCGCCACCCAATACGGCCACTCTCACCGCCCCCAAAAACCCTCCTCCAACCAAGCGATCCACATTCGCGTGACGCCGATCCAATTGAACCCGGTGTTAATTGCTGTAAGTGGCGGTTTGTAGTCTTTCCCCAGGGTTTCTGTTATGGTCGTTGAAATAATTGGCGTAAATTTATGCGATACTTGATTGAAAACCGATTCGCCTTTTTAATATCTCACTCCGTAGAGAAATAACTAACAATGCCTGCGTCGTATTTCCATCTCAATTTGCTTTTGTTTTGAAATGATATTTAAAGATTTTGATTAAATATATTGTATGTATATCAAATGGTACTGGTATATGTTTCTCAGTGTGGTTTTGTTTGGGCTGTCATGATGATAACGACCCCTGGAGAACCCAAAGAAGACCACAAGTGGGGCGCATAATTTGCACAGTGACCCACTTTTGGGAAGATCATTAATTGTCGCTTCTGGTTAGTATTGGTTGCAAAACAAGGTGTGAAGGACGAATGAATCAATGAAAGTCGATCGTATCGATAGCAAAAACAATAGTCTTTCTCAACTTTGTCATCCAAAATGCTTAGGTGGTACCTTCTATCGAAAAAATAGTCATTTCGAACAAGATTCTTGCCGGAACCTAAACATTTCTTCAATATTTTTGTTTGGATTTCTCTCCAATTTCAATTTTTGCTGAGGCTTTCATTTTTTTTTACTGCAAGAACAGAAGTGTTCGTTATCAACAGCAAGACATTTTTATGTATTTAGAGACTTTTTACCGCCACCAACACAACCAAATATTAAATGGTTTTTTAACCGTCCATAAAAGATTTATTGAAATATGCGAGGAGTGGAATTTTTTGTAGAATTTTTTTTGTTACTTATGTGCAATGGCATACATAAGTCGACATTTTTGTATGACTTGTGAAAATTATTATTGACGAAATATACATTTGCAAAGCAAGCGAAACATACTCAATTCGGTTATGCAACATATTTTGAACCATGTTTTGACAATAAATTTGCATTGATGAACCATTTGACATTGAACTCGAGAATCGAAATAAACGTCGAAACATTTGTTCGATAAGAACACGTAAGTACATATATAAGTATAAGTATTGCTACGTTTTTATACGTATTTCTTAGAACTTTATCAAATCAAATTTAATGTTTTTTGCTCAAATTTAATTGGCTGTACACCTTTGACGTGTACCTTCTATAAAAAGCGCTAAAGATTTTATTAATGATGCTAGAACATTAGGTAATGCAACTTAAGTTTGCTCTGTTTGCTGATTTGTTTTCCCTTTTGAACTTATTTAAACTATATTACCACTCCATAATTTCCACCTGCATCTCACTGATTAGCGGTTCGTCAGGGGCGGTGACGAGTTTATCAGCGTTTCCCTAAAAACGCCTGCCTTGCACCGACGCTTCGACGGGCAATTTGCGTCGCACGCTTTTACCTGAACTTGTCCAGTTAATTAACGGTCGGTAGAACACGTACACGAACCCAACTACACCGGGAAAAACAATATATACTGAATACGCGTGAATAATATCTAATGGGCACATTTACACATCTTAAGAAATATCGAGATAGAAAGTTCGAAATAAAATATTTAATAACCTAATCTATGTAAGAAAATAGATTTTTTATTTCCTCAAATATAAAATAAAGGTTCGTTCGTCACTAGTTTCCTATCTCGTTCACTAACATTATCCACTATGCTGTATTTTTCTATTTTAATGTTTTTGTAAAAAAAATTCTAACACGTCTTTAGAAATGTTTATGAGACATAGTAATTACAAAATCACCACTTTTTATCATCACTAGAGACTCATAAAAATAAAAATAAATTGTTAGTATGCAATTCATATGTTTTTGTTAAGTTGGGATACAATTTATATTCCCATAAAACATACAGTCAGAGTCCAATACCCACCGTTGCCTAATAGAATTTTGTATATTAAACTTTTTTTTTGTCTTATTTCCATTATACCATTTTGTTGTTGTTTTCGAGCATAAGCAATTTATATAGTGGTTTCTGGTCCTCCTATTTTTTCTGTGTACCCAATGCCGTGCATTCGTATCCGTTGTTTCTACTCTACAGACGTGGCCGGAGTGCCAAGGCACTAACAGTTCTTCTGACCCCGTTAGCCGGAAAAGCTTATCAGCCCCTCCTTTACCCCTTTTCACCGCGAGGCAAATCGGTGGAAAGCTGCAGCTTTTTATTCCGAGAAACGAACGACAGGGCAACCAGATCATGATGATGATGGCGATCTGGTGCTAATGATCTTCCCATGGCCAAGAGAAACATTGACAAAAGATGCATTTGTCGAAATGCGCAGATCTTGCGGATCCACAATGGGTCGCAGTTGTTTGGTTCCATCGAGGGCTACAGTTGGGGTCTTTAAACTTCCATGAATAAGAAATACGCAGCATGAACTCTATTCAGCAGCTTAGTCCTGATTTTTGGTTCAATCTGTCATTCTTTTATTTTAAAAACTCTAAAACTGAAGTGACATGTGAAGAGGTCATGCAAATATTTCAAATAGAAACAGCCCCCATCGAAGAAACCTGTTTTAAAGCACACCACATCAGAAATATCATTTACCAAAGATAACCTGTTGTACCTTTCTCACCCGAGGTCTCGTGTAGTTTCCTTTGGTTGGGAAGAAATTGCTTAGTCTGTATAGTCATCAGTCATCAGAGTTGCTGACCTGACATTTTTGACACCCGGCTTTAAGTAAACAACGGAAATTGGTAGATAACCGAATTGGGAAAAACACGTCTTGGATGGGGAATCATGTTGGGATGTTTCACGTTTTCAATCAGACTTTGTTGGGTAAAATCCATTACTTGTTGCTTAAGATTGTTTGCATTTTACTAGACTGCATATAAATGTATTCCCATTTCATACGATTACGTTCAGTATTAACACAAATCGTTTAAATATTTTTCCCCGAACAACAAACAATCTATACACTGTCGATAATAGATCGAACTCATGTGTAACCTACTATTAAATTATTTAACAGGAATTTATAAACACTGATAGTGAGAAACACTCACTGAGTGCTTAGAGTTGAGAATAGCTAGGCAATATCTATTCATTTTCTTTGTAATTCCTGGAATTTCAGTATTCCCAGGCTTATGTATGCATGTTTAGATCCTCAACTAGTCATTACTTAGGAGTGCCGGATAAGCGGCGGGGTTGGGTGATCCAGAGCAGATTGGCGAGCTGCAGAACGGGAGGGAGGGGTGTGCCCGGATGATGCCAGTGGACAGAAGCCAGCTTCCAGAGATTGGAGCAATCAGCGAGTGCCCTTGATAAGCGGTGGTGCCAGTAGCGGACTGACGCCAGATGTAAATGCAATGGAGAGAGTGGGCAGCGAAATTACAATTGGAATTCCGCTGCAGATATGCGAGTCTTTGCGATTTGGGCCAAACGCGGGTTTATCTGATAGTGGTCCTAATGCGGGTTTCTGCTGATAGCAGGGGAGCACGGGTTTGCTTTTCCTTTAAGCCACCTTTTGAATATCGATTTTAATTGACTTTTGTTGGCTTCTGGGCTGAACATTATTTGCAAGACCAAAACAAACAAAGACGTAGTGCTTGTTGGGAAGGCGTGAATAATCAAACCTGATAAGAAAAAATATCTTTTATCTTTGTGAAACGTTTTTTTTTAGACGTGAGGTTGTCTGAAAAATCATACAATCAGTCAGTTGGTAAGGAGTAAACAACTTTATTTTGCAAATAGCTGGACATGTTAACATAGTTAAGGGTAATTAATCAAGGCATTGGTGTTTATGACCTTATGACACGGACTTTAACTAAAAAAAAAAACAGCTAGGAACCCAGAAAATAAGGGAATTTTATATATTAGGTCAAAACATACACGTTATAGGGCCGTGTAATAATTTTAAAAAGTCTTGCCAACCTAGGGAAAATCCTGTTTAGGTTAATATGACTTTTTGAAATTTATTTAAGACAAGTGACATATGGCCTTTACAGATATTGTATAGCCTATAGGCTGGTAATTTTTTTTTTAATAAATCCAGCATGTTTTTAGATTGTTAAGCCAGTGTCATAAGGCCGTAGTTTTTCTTCCCCAGGCAAATTGCAGGAAAATACACCTGTTCTCACACCGAAAGAAGGGAGCAGTGTGAACGGCACATAAGTTGGCCACGCAGATAGGCAATGCACTTTAACTGATGGTTTGCTGGCGATAAATAAGTGAGTAAATAACTGAGTAAATGAGCCGATAAGCAGACAAAGAAAGCTAAATGTCGCACAAACTGAATAAACAAGACGGAAATAACTGAAACTGTGCAAACTGGGCGGTAGATGGGTGGTATTACCCGTTACGTAAGCGATTTTCCCCCGTTTTCCTTCTTTTTTTTTTTGGGGAAAAACTTAAAAAGTGCCGTTAGCCGGCGAGCAAAGTTGCCACCTGTCGCAGTAAACGCGCGAAAGCGAAATTAACGGTGGCCAGAGAGTTGCCAGAGCGAGGTTTAATTTTTTTTTTTGTTCAGCTCCAGCGTTTCAATTGCAAATTGCGACAAAAACAATGAGCTTTGCGCCTTAATCAGCGATTTCAATTGATATATGCAGGTTGTTCGCCTGACGGCGACGTCGCAGATGGAAAATTGTTGCACGTTAAGTGGAGCATGGCGCAAATGAGCGCGTCGCACAAAACAAAACTCAAAAATAAAAAGCCAGTGGCGGTGGGAGTTGGTTTTATTTCGTTGAATAGGGGGGCCTCATTCCACAGGACGTTGCCTATTTTCACACTCGAACATTTGGCTTTTCGTTGTTGTCAATTAACGCATTTGATGTGCCAGCACACGAGGAAAAAAAAGCAGAAAAAAATGCTACAACATGGCAGCGGTAAATTTCACCATACGAAAAAGTACCGATGGCCATTGCCCCCCCTTTGGTGATCCCCCCGCCACTGTCATGATGTATTTGTCTTTTGGCTTTTTGTGGACTTTGTGTACAAACAACAGGCTGTTAATATATAAATACACCCCCAGAAAACTGGCCATATGTGCATGGCCCTCCCCCTTTGCCCATCGTTTTTTTTTCAGGTATTTCTTCGCCTTTTGTTGGACTTTTCGAGATTTTCAAACTGCGTAGCGTACAAGAAAATAACAACCAGATTTACAGCCAACACTCACACACTCGCACTCACTTACACACACACACACACACACAGACACATACGCACACCAGCGAGGTGGGTAAAAGAGAGATATGATAAAACAAAAGAGAGATGGCGGAAAGGTGAAGACGAGTGTTTTCATTCCGTTTAATGGCCAGCTGGCGGCCAACTAAAGATTGCACTTACACAGGCCCGATGCACCGCAGAGTATGGCCAAAAGGATCGCAATTAGCGCGCACGCACCACCGACACTCTTCGCCATTGTTCAACCGTTATTTCAGCCGTTGAGTTGAGAAAAATAAAACACGAACGCTAGCGGTGGGGCAACATCGATGTCATCATCGATACCCGGATACTTTTGGAACATCGATAACGCCATGCACACAGAATCGTGTCTTCGGTGACCTAGCGGAGACACACGCCTGACATATCGCGCACACAAACATAATGTTGCACAGTCTTCGTTTTTTGACAGGCCTACCCCATGTCCAAATATACCAAATTACACCGAAAAGTAAAAATATACATGGATTTGGCCATGGTTTTTGTTGAAATCGAATTGTTAAAGACGATTTTAATATCGATATGTTGATATCGAGTCTACCTATCGATAGACAGGTGAAAGTCTGACCTAGCGGAGACTCCCTCCTGGCATAGCGAGTACAACCGCCTAGACCCAGTCTAGCGAATACCCCAACCGATTTCATGGGTTTCCCATTTTTTGAATTTAAGGGGGTTTTTTGCAGTTTTTTATTAAACTTTTCAAACAATATTTTTTTCTGAATGATTAGGCTTATTGAAGGCACCTAATTGCTGTGCTTGGGTGCCATAAATAATTAACAACTAGTTTTTAAATTTTTTATAAATAAGAGGGCGTTGAAATAAATGTCAAACGTCATTCAGGGGCAAAGCGCTTCCTGTTCGACTTCTTACTTGCTCAGGCTCACTTGCAATCCGGCTGTGCTACAAACCACATCTAAAATTGTGCTATCAAAAAAAAAACTTAAAAACCTCTAAAATTGTGAATTTTAAAAAAAACCTCAAAAAAAGTAAAATCATTTTCGTTTATTAATTCCTAGGAAAATAAAAATGAATCGCGGAAAAAACTTAAAACGCTCCAAAACCGTACATGATATAAGTGTGCATTCCGACGATTACCGCAAGTCGCAGTAAGATCTCGAAACAAAATTGTCGCGTAGCTCTTTTGTTTGCTATAATTTCTTAAATAGGAAGAAAATGATGAACCGCGGAAACAACTTCGAACGCGAGAAATCTATGGCTATGGCATCCGGGAGTGAGGGATCCAACTCTGATTATGAGGCATCCAATGCAGGCCGCAATGCGCCGTAAGTGTTTGCAATTATTCCAAGAGTAATTTCTGAAATAGGAAGGAGTGAAAGGAATTGGAGTACTATTCCTAGTCTATCAAAGATCCCATCCTATTTTATGGGTTTCCCTAGGTTTATGGGTTTGCTGTGTGTGGGTACTCTCAATTAACTCGTTTTTAAATTTTTCATACGTAAGAGGGCTTTGAAATAAATGTCAAATGTTTCCCGTTTAAAATAACTCTAAATAAAAAAAAAAAAACAATTTTTATTTATTATTTCTAGGAAAATGATGAACCGTGGTAATAACCCCAAACGCTTCAATTCAGTATCTTTTCCGCGTATGAGCTACGACGGCGAAAGATACAATTCGGCCCCGGAAATGTCTTCAAAGATGAAACAAGTTGGTCGCAAGTTCGGTCGCAAGAAGCGTGGGGATATGCGCACTGTAGCCAAACCGGTAGAAGTACGTAATTCGGCTATGGCATTCGGGGACGATGATTCCACCTCTGAAAATGAGGAATTACATGGAGACCGCTATTCCCAGTAAGTGTTTCCAAGTGTATTATGTGTAATTTCTGAAATAGGAAGGATTTAAAGGCATAGCGAGGAGACTATCCTATTTCATGGGTCTCCCACTTTTTGAATTTAAGGGATTTTTTTTTAGCATAACAGGTAGAAGCAAGTGTTTCTGACCCCATAAAGTATATATATTCTTGATCAGGATCACAAGCCGAGTCGTTTTAGCCATGTCCGTCTGTCCGTATGTGATCTCGGAAACTATAAAAGGTGCTATACTGGCATTAGGCATACAGATTCTAGAGATTCCTGCGCAGCGTATGTTTGTTTCGTCAGGGTGCCATGCCCACTCCAACGCCCACAAGCCGCCCAAAACTGTGGCTCTTACAGAAAAAAAGTATTGTTCTCATCAATACCTATCGTAAATAAATCGTAAATATATGCTTGCTTTGTTTGGGTGCTATAAATTAACTAGTTTAATACATTTTTCATAAATAAGAGGGCCTTGAAATAAATGTCAAATGTCATTCAAGTGCCAAACATTTCCTTTTCGACTTTCATTCGTCCAGGCTCACTTGCAATCCGGCTGTGCTACAAACCACATCTAAAAGTGCGCCCTCAAAAAATAACTAAATAAATAAAACAAATTTTGTTTACCAACTTCTAGGGAAATTATGAACCGCGGTAACAACTCAAAGCGCTTCAAGTCGGAAGGTGTTTCGCCTAGGGATACCGTGAGCGAATTATACAATTCCTTTTTTGCGTCATCTGGTTCATTCCGCAATCCGCAGTAAGTATTTCCAAGTGTATTAAGTGTAATTTATTTTTTGTCTGAATGATTTGGGTACCAGAACTTGTTTTAATAATTTTTCATAAATAAGAGGGCTTTGCAATAAATGTCAAATGTTTCCTGTTTGATTTTTTATTCGGGCTCAGGCTCACTTTCAATCCGGCTGTGCTACAAACCACATCTAAAATTGTGCCCTTAATAAATAAACAATTTTTATTTTATTAATGCCTAGGCAAATGATGAACCGCGGTAACAACTTCGAACGCCTGGATCTAGAAGCTGATTCGGCTATGACAACCGCGAGTGAGGGATCCACTACTGATGATGTGGAATCCGATACAGACGGCAACGAGTAAGTGAACTATTTGGCTTATTTAAGGCACATATTTGCTGTTTGGGAGCCATAAATTAACTAGTTTTTAATTTTTCATAAATAAGAGGGCCTTGAAATACATGTCAAATGTCATTCAAGTGCCAGAAGTTTCCTGTTCGACTTTTATTCGTTCAGGCTCACTTCTACAAACCACATCTAAAAGTGTGCCCTAAAAAATATAGCTCTAAATAAATAAACAATTTTCGTTTATTAATGTCTAGGGAAATGATGAACTACTTTAAGAACTTAGAACGCCAGGAATCGGCCATGGAATCCGGGGGAACAAGCTCTGAATTTGTGGCAACCGATACAGGGCGCACTTTGCAGTAAGTGTTGCCAAACAAAATGATAGCTTTGCTCTTTTGTTTTATTTATAATTTCTTAAATAGGAAGATGCCAAAGGATTGGAAGAAGTGGTCTCTAACGCAGAGAAAGAAGGCCTTTTATCGCTTGAGGAACGAGCGTGATCGCAAGCGTAACCAAACACCCGACAATCCTCCAAAGGAGCCTATGCGCACTGTTGCTGAAGTGGTAATAGAAGTCCCTACTTCGGCTGTGGCATCCGGGGACGAAGGTTCAAGCGGGGAAAATAACAAAACCCGTCGGGCCTGCGGTACCATTGTTGTGCCCAATGAGATCTTAGTGGCTGGTCACAACTATATTAAATGTACTCTTACCCTTAAAGTGGAGCCCAACGAGGAATAAATAACCATGGCCAACTTGGTTGATGCCAAATGGAAATTTCCATAAGAATTTGGTCTACTTCGAACGTTTCTTTGGGAAAACCAAGCATATTCTTTTGGTTATTTAAGTAAGGGAGCTTAAAAAGGGCCAGTTCATTTATTCTTGATGGTTTGCAGAATACAGGTCTTTAAATGGGGAATGTCACAGAATACTCTTCCAACCAAAGACGTTTTCGAAATGCAGAGAATTGGTAAGACGATTCTCGAACCCCTCCTGGATAAGACTAGCTTTATCATCCCGACCACTGGTTGTAGTTGTAGACCTCGTTCGGGGAGCAGAGATTGGGATAGTTGGAGTTCCGACCTGTTGTACACTCTGAGGCGGCAGGACCCGCCCTATAGACTGGGTTGTTCAGGACATTCGTCACCGCATAGTTGCAGGCCAGCAGGGTGGCCTGTACCCCATTGGAGTCTGTAAAACGCGCGATGGCACAGCCCACTCTATTATTGCGTTCGTTCACCATGGTGGTAAAATGTCCGATTGCCCTGAAATAAATATACATACATATATTATATGATATAACCGAGGCAAATTTGACAGTTGTAAACGATGAATCAGCTGCACCTGCGCAGAATGCAGGATGCATCGTTTACAGACCTCTTTGGTAATGCAAAGTACTCACGGTCCACCCCGCATCTGGTAATTCTCCATATCCGCACTCGTGGCATCGCGATTCTCATCGAACCAGGCTGCAATTCTTTGGCGCAGAAAGACTGCCACCTCCACGTTCCGGGTGAAGAGAATGCTGAGGTTCTGGCCCGCATAGCGATATGTGTTGGTGTTCCTGCACTCGTCGTGGGCCATGCGGCACTGCAGCGCATTGTAGGCGGCCAGTTGGGCCAGAGACGCATCCCAGGCCATGGTGCCCATGTGCCCTGCGCTGGGGAAGCCACTCACTCCGCCGCCTGCCATCAGGTTGCGGCGCTCGTTGTGCAGCTGCAGGATCAGCGGGATTTGGGGATCCACTGCAACAAACTCCCCGCTGCAACCGCTCACGAAGCGCTGTTTCAGGCGTTTGGAAGTTAACCAAAATCAGTTTATTTCAATTATATTTCGATTTCAATTTTGTACTTTATGGACTTTCTAGCTTTGAATCATTGAGTGCTGACAAAGACCATATAATAGTTTATATTATCTTTGGTGCTGAAGAATTCGCGAGACGAAGTTACACTACGAGGAAATATGGCACTGATTTCCCATATTTTTTAACCAGAAATAAAACTTTTGTTAATAATTTTGCTTTAAAGTATCCGATCGATGATTTCCGATCTTTTTTAAACCAGAAATATTACTTTTTTTTATAATTTTGTTTTTAAGTATCTTACAAAATAAACTTTTTTTATTTTTATTTTTGCAAAAATAGCCTACTTATTTGTAATCTGGGCAGCAACAAACTGGCAATTTTAAACGAGAACAAAGATCAGTGTCATATTTCAACCCAAACTGTCTGTTATCCGCGCGAATTCTTCAGTTATAGTTAGACCAATACACTTAACAACAGACAAGATGGGTAAAATTCGGAAAATTTGATCAAAATAAGTTCTTAAGATTTTTCAAAAATATTTTTTCTTGGTAGAGAAACTTACTCCGCTGCTCTGACAGGCCACATGTCGGCCATTCGGACATAGGGCCGGGTCACAATAATTCTGACCAGATGCAAGAGCAGCCGTTAGGAGCAAAAATAGTTGGATAGTCCACAGCGAAGATTGGGAACGTGTCATTTCGGACTCATATGCGGAAAACTACTAAGTTGTTTACAAAAATGGCAATCAGTCATAACTCTGAATGAGTGTGAATGGAATGACCTATATATTTAGGCAGCAGCTCTGCTATTTTTCACGACAAAGTAAACAAGTACTTTATTTAAAAACATACGCAGCGAGTAAGTCCAGAACAAGTACATATTGATTTAAAGAATGCAGTACAGTGTGCCCCACAATGTTGTTTTTTATGTAAAAAAAAGCAAACAAGGTAGATCACTTCTAATCAAATTTAATATTTATTATATGGCACTGATTTCTTTTTTTAAATCTATATAGTTGTCTTGTTGAGAAAATAGTTTGAAAAAAAAAGTTTTTTTTATTTTTAAGTGCAAAGTATTTGTTAAGAATTTGAAAACGATTTTGTGTAGAGAATAGTATAGATAAATCGAGTATTCGGTTTTCCTAATACTTAAAACGATGCCTATCGAGCTTATCGAGTATTTTGACAATAAAATTGGTATTTTTTAACGGTTAACGGTCTTGCTGCAGTCGCACTTCCGATTGGCAATAAACCTGCCTGTTGTTATCGCGCATTGGTATTGGTATAAATTGGTATATTTTGCAGAAGCTTGGAGTATTAGAGTATATTTTCAAGAAAATTTAATAAAGATGTTAATAATCGTTAAAGTTCAGTGAAAAACGAAAGATTTCTTTTGAATCCGATTTATTCAGAGTGACCGCTTGAAGTATTTTAAAAAATGCTAGAATGGTATTAGAAATATACTTATTTGCGGCGGTTGGTATAACAGCTCGATAAATACTTACGGTAAGGCTAACTTCCATGGTAAAAATCCACCGAAGCTGCCTGCACCTCTCCCCCAGATAACTATCCAAAATATTTAAGTACTATTTTATTAATCCGTCTTGTTTTCTTCCTTTAGAGGCCCTAATAATCCGATCCGTCGATAGTTCTATTCTCTTCCTCTTCGATTTCAGGAGTATCGATAATGGCTTGCTAAACATCGTTGTTACGCTATCGATGACACCGATGTTAACAATCAATCAATCCAGAGGAATCCGCTCCAGCTCCAGCTCCTCCCGTTCGCCCAGCCGCCATGTCCCAGACGCAGTGCCGCCTGTAAGCAGCCGCCAAGAGAAGTCCGCCCGCATTCAGCGGGAGCAGAAGCGTCAGGGTCAGGTGACCGGAGCCCAATTCCCGCTGCCCGCAACAGGTTGCGCCCCCCCGCCCCCAAAGAAGTGTTTACCCCGCCGACGCCGAGTGAGCCCAGCCGAAGGTAGAGTGGTTCATTCGCCGCCAGGATGCAGCAGCGCCGCCAGCCGGTGAATGGCAGCAGCGGAGGAGGAGGAGCCCGCCAGGAGGAGCAGTCCCAGTCCCAGCCCCAGGATGCGGCGGAACCAAAGGATGCAACAAGCAAGGCACCGCGACGCGGCTGCTACTTCTCGCTGGCCTTCTCCATCGGTTCGATGGGTCTGGCCTGCGGCAGCCTGTGGCAGATACCCAACAGCAGCGACCGCATCTCGCTGCAGCGCGGACTGGTCCTCACCTCGCTGGGATTCATCTACTTCGTCTCGCTGACCGACTTCTGCAACAAGTACCTGCTGGAGACGAGCCATGGCCAGCGGTTCCGACGCAAGTACCGCCTGATGATGTCCGACGTCCTGGAGATCACCAACAAGTGAGTAGAGGTGCCACACGGATTCGAGTCCTGCACGCATATTTCTATTGATTTTCCCGCGATGCCACCCACACACGCACTCGCTGCACTTGCGTTATGCAGTGGGTGAAGTGGGTGGCGGTGCGAAATGTGTGGGTGTGCCATTACGCAGGTCCCCTTTCCCAGAAAGCCCTGGAGGGTCTACCACCCACCCCCCAAAACTGAGTTCTCTCCACGTACATGTACGATTCATTCAATTAAATTGAGCGTTTTTAATACTTATATAATTCTATAGAAATAGAAACCGAAGTATGTGTGTTTGGGTTCACTATTTCCATAAGTTCAACTGGAATAGTTCAGTTTTGTGCAGTTTCTGGTTGATATTCTATAGGTAAAATTGCCATTGTAGGTCAACTATTTCCTAGAGTTCAGCGAGCCAATCCCAGCATCAAGCACACATTTCAGACAATTATAGAGATGAAGTACACTATGGTGTCATCGATTGCGTCGTTAACAGGTATTCTCACTGTCAATCAAATGGCCGCCTTAGAGAATGGGTGATTCAACAGCAAGAGTTTTATGAAACAGAAACTATTTCCCCAAAGTGCAAGCCTAATAAGATTGGGAACAATACTCCATCATAGACAATGGGTGAGGTACTTAAATTTTTCCAGTACCCTTAGCGTTATCTATGGAAATATATTTAGTGGCGAATTTATAGGGCCTTGCCCAGTTTGAAGGGCCCTTCCTATCGGTGTCTGCAAACAGACGCAGACAAATGGCTTTGTATAATGCATATATATCCCAGCTGGACGTGGGCTGGTGTCCCCGACATTCGGCAATGGCGTTCCTTAGCCGACGCTGATTTATATCATCATCTCGCATCGCGACATGCGGGTCAAGGTCTCGTGGCGGGCGTGGGATGTGGAAAGTGGGCACGAGGGGGGTCCATGTGGACGATGGAGGGACGGGTTAGAACGGGTTTAACTCAAGGCGAGCCAGTTTTTAAATGAAATCTTAATTTACAACCCCCTTTTAATCGAACTTTGTCAAACGCCAGCCAATAAAATACGCCCCTTCAAATTGTTTAGTGCCATAGACCTCCTCATTTGGCACACTTCCTCATGAGAACTTCTTGATTTATTTATTTTCATAGCAACATGATCTTTAAACAACGCCTGAATGCGCATCAAAACATTGGCGAATGCCTTAAAGATAACAACTGAATTCAAATATTTCCGAGAATCAAATTTCCCAGCATTTCAATTCGACGGATTTGAAATTGTAGCCCACTATTCATTGGTAATTGCCCAACAACAGTACCCCCTTTGAAAAACTATTGCCCCCGCTGTCCAAAGTGTTAATTAAACTGTGTGTAGAATTGCTTAGCGCGCTTAAATTGAGTTCCACCCGCCTCCTCTCCCCAGCGATTACATATGTACATGGTCATGATGAAACAGAGAGTGCCGGGCTATACATTATACAGGTGTTATACAACCCGATCTCTGGACGGGAATTGGCTCAATCTACTTTATCACAGCGGCAAACTTGGATAAGCGCTCATCACATGCTTCCTCTCTCGCTACCCTTTGAAAGGGGGTATATAACTTTTAGGTTATCTTTGTGTATCTTTCAATTTTTGTATATTTTTGTATTGCATACCATTTTAGGACTATAATACCTTTAGTAAAATATGTTTTCAAGTTTCTTATTAAATTGTATATCAAGAATGACGTGGTTTAGTCATTTAATCATATATTGTATACCATATTAGGCCAAAAAAATACCACTAAAAGCTGTATTTAAGCTCCTAATTAAATTGTATATCCAGAATGACCTAAGACACGACCTTAGTCATTCAAGTCCCGACCAGACGACCCAATTTCCTGATTCCCACCGATCGTTGTAAGTCCAACGGACGCACTTCACCTCCACGTCTGCCGATAAGACAATCAGTTGGGGCTTTGTCGATTGGCCCCGCCTATCTGCCGCCTTCTATCTATCCGGGTCTGTCTATGGTGTCTTCCTATCGGGCCGGCGAATCGATTTGGGTGAGTGAGTGCATCTGAAATTGATAAGCGGCCCTGTTGTTAGATGCTTAGGGGCTCTCAAAAGCTCGAGGGAATCGTTAACTCGGTATAATAGAACGTTGAGAAATTTTCCACCGCATTTCCCTTCTCTCCGGTGCCCTTGACTTTCATCATAAATCTTAATTGGACATAGTTGAGGCTATTTGTTTATTTGTATTACCGCTGGCTTGGCTCTACGGTCGCTTGCTTTGGACTGCGGACATTTGCGGCGTTGGACGACGACCCAGTAACCGATATCGAAATCACATTCGATTCGAATGCCCAGCCCAGAAATACACCTATGTATACCCTATGCTGCATAGTAAACACTGTGTTTGCGCAGTCAGCGCATTGACACCTTTGGGGCCATTCATTAGGTAGAACCGCCGGCGCTTCTAATTGGAACTAATTCCTACATTCGATATGGGGACTTTGGCTCGGTTCTCTTGAGTAGAGTCCCATTGAGCGGGCATGTTAGGGGTGGTGCAGGGCGAGGTCAAGGTTAAGATATCACTTTGCACTAGACGGAATCACGGCTGACTAATTGGTTGTGTAGGTAAATGGGCTATTTATAAATGCTTATAAGAATATTAGAAAGGGACTTGCCATTATGCTAGTGGAATTAAATCTTGAAAGTAACTATCCAGGCAAAAGTAACCTACAATTAATGTAAATAAATTGCAATTCCAATTAATGTTCGGTAATAATAATCAAAGCAATAAAAAACCTAAACTGTTGGTTATGTTAAACCACTAAGCAATTATATGCAAGCCACTTCAGCATACTCGAATCTATTTCTAGCGGTCCCATTATCGCAGTGGTGGGCTATCGCTTCCTTTTGGTCTCAGACCCAGGTTCTGCGCTAATGACCAGCACCCTGACATTGAGCAATAGCCCCAGCAGGGCCTTGACCTGGATTACCCCACCCATGACCTTTCACAGGTGTGCCAGGTGAAGTCATCGCCTTCACCATTAAGTTGAATCCTTATAAAAATATGAATGTTCTCTGGTTCAGTAGAAATTTGGGTTTTGAAGGTGGTTTACTGCCAATTTAAGATTGATATCATATAGGATTATAATTTATACTATTATGTAATATAAAATTTATGCTTTCCATCTAAATAATTTAGGAATTCCAAGATTCGATGTTTAAAAAAAGGATATGACTTATATTATTTTTGTTATATATGCTTTGATTGGTGCATAATCTGTATGCAAAATCCTACTCCAAACATTGGATATTAAGCGATATTTTGGTAAAAACAAATGGTTCTCCCAGTAAATCAAATTACGAATCATTTTTTAAAATTACCAAAGTTCGCTAGGTTCGAATTCAAAGAATACTGTTTTGCATATAATCTGATGTCTAGTTATAAAACCTACCATCAAAATAATTGAGGAAGACCACGCTAAGATGTCTTAAAATGGGAATTTGCATCTATTTTTTTTTTGTATATTGTGTTTACAAAATGTTTTACAAAACCATTAGGGCTTTCATTCCTACAAATTCACTTGCAATTTTTGATGAGTTTTAAAAAATGTCCGAAAGGTGTATTGTCTGTTGTTGCCAAGAATTTCTCTTCACCTGCGGATTTTGGCCTTTCCCTTGGCCTTGCTCTTACGTAAAGTGCGGCGTCCCTTGGTCTTGGTTCTGCCACAGCTGCTGCTGGAAGTGGAGCTGATGCTGATGGAGCTGCTGCTCCTGGCAGGGATTTCACTCACCTTCACGTCGCCGGGATCAAAGCTCACGGACTTGATCATGACAGTGGCTCCCTCTTGGGGTTTCTCTAGAGGAAGAGCCTCCGCCTCTGTCTCCAGTGGCAGCTGCTGTTCCTCCAGTTGGTCCCTCTCCTTCCGATCGATGTCATCGTAGGTTATCGCCTGAATCATGGGTTCCACCGGCAGCACAAAATGGCCCGAGTCCACTTCACTAATTTGCACGGGCGTGTGATACGAGATGGGGGCTCCGGAGGCCGTGCTAAGACGATCGGCCTCCGGTCGATAGTTAATCAGCTTGGGCCGTCGGGATCCAGATTTCCAGATGGACGACACCTGCTCCAGGGAGCGCATTTCATTGCGTACGGCATCGCCGCCCCCAGTGCCCACGTGTTGCTCGGATGGAGGCACCTGATCAGCACCGCCGGCGGCGCGTGCTCGGCGGTTGGAGCGTCGAAGACGACGATTGGTACGCTCCTCGGGATACGGCATCTGGGCCAGCTGTTCCATCATGGACTTGAAGCGGGCATCCAGCTTGAGCGGTGGAACCTCGTATGGAGCATTCAGCACTTCTTCCGGATCAAGGAGGATTTTCGATTTACCCTCCGGCTCTGGTGATTTCTCCGGAGCCCTTGGTGGATCCTCTAGCGGCAGTGGCATGCCGCCAAGAGCTTTCAGATCGGGATCCATCTGTTGGGAACCATCTTCCGCCGCAGGTGGCTCATCACCGCCTGCCGCCGCCGCTTTCTTTTTCGAGCGCCTGGAGTTGCGTCTATTGGGCGAGGTGGGTGCGTTTAGTTGGCGCACCATCGGGCGGTAGAGATAGCGCACCACCTGCGGCTTCTTGCCACGCTTGAGAGGGATAGATACGAAGTACTGGTAGCTCATGTCGATGCCATCCTCCATGGTACGCGGCACCTTGTGCTGCGTTTTTCGGACAATCTTGCTGGCTGTCGGGCCCTCCGACTGCTGCTGCTGCTGCTGCGGTTGTGGAGGAGAAGGAGGAACCACATACGGGCTGCCAGTGGAAGTGGATGGCCGGTTGATCCTGTTCAACGAAACAGGCGGGCTCTTTACTCTTGAAGGTGTTCGCTGCGTCTTGACCTGAAGCTTAGATAGTCTGTTGGATTCCCCAATGTATGGATTCTTTGAGACTCTCGACTGAGGTATTAAGGAATTCAACTGGCTTTGCGATGGATTTTTTTCCCAGTTCTTTGGCGGAATCGTGTACTTTGGAGGATTTGCACTAAGACTCATCAAATGCCGCCCAGCCTGGCCGATTGACTCATTTATCTGCTGGTTAACCGCGCTAACCTTTGATGGATTCATATAACGACTTGAATGTAGCCTCGGATGGTCTTTAGATTCGTCCAAATAATGATTGGTGTGCTGTTTCCACGTTTGATCCCTTGGCGGATTTGAATACAAATTTATAAATGTATCCGTTGGTTGCTCCATCGGTTGAATAACCCACGCATCCTTGGAAGGTTCGTTTGATGAAGTCTCTGGCTGGTTTTCCGGCTGATTCATGAGGAGATAAAAGGAGGGCTTTCTCGATGGAGCCTTTGATGTCCACGATTGGTAGACATCTTGATCCTTTAGAGCCTGTTCCCTCGGCTGCTTGTGCTCATCCTTCGACTGAACCATCGCGGCCTCCTTAAGTTGGGCTGTCAGTTGATTGACCACATGGTTAACCGACTGACTGATTGGATTGGGCACCTGAACCTTTGGCGTGAACTTTGGTGGCGCAATCGATTGGACCATGGGTGCATTCATGGCCTGCCTCGTTTCCGCCTGTCCTTTTGGTTTAAAAGCTGAGTTGATCTTGGCCTGAAGTGGAGCAGCCACCTCTTTCTTCCTGGGAGCTTCGGGGAATCTCTTGGCCTCTGTCGATGTGGCCGGCTTAATGATCTCAATCACCGTCGAGGTCAGCTTGATGGCTTTGGTGCCCCATCTACCTGTGGCCATCCGGACTGGACGACTCAATCGCTTGGTGACGGGCATCGTGTGCCCACCTCGGCATTCGCTTCCACTGGTGCTGAGACTGCTGCTGTTGGTGCTGCTGGGGGTCGAGTATTGAGTTGAGCTGGAAGTAGAACTTTTTACACAAGTCTCCATGGTACAGCAGCTGGAGTTCCAACAGGTACCACTAATGCTTGGACTCTGGAGGCGACTTTGACTGGGAAAGGGACTTGCGATCGGACTGGGCGAGCAGGAAATCAGGCCGGACGTCGGTTCGGGTAGCTGGGTTACGGGTCTGGAAGCTTCGAGGGGCACATCCTTCAGCTGCTGCTGCTGCTGCTGCTGCTGCTGCTGCTCCTCATCGTCCGATGGCAGGCGACTGGGATTGGGTTGGATTACTGGACGACTGGACGGGCTGCCTGGATACCTAGAGGGCGATTGATGGGGCAATGGACTTGGTGACCGACTGGCTGACCAGTTAGGAGACCTACTTCGTGATAGACTGCTGGAATGGGTCTGGTTCTGTGTCCTCGTCTTTCGCGGATGCATCTGCTGCAGCTGGGCCTGCTTCAGCTCCTCGACACGCATGATTCGCTGGCTGGGCACACGGAACATGCGAGAGGATCGCACCTTGTTTTTTGCCTGGCCAACGTGTTCAGCCGTCAATCTTCGACTGCTCCTGGTCTTGTCCACTTTGGTGGCCAGCTCATCATCCCCCTCGTGGGGAATATCGGACTTATCGGCGATATTGTCCTCGGAAGAGGATTCGCTGCACGGCACAAAGCATAGTGATGGCTTCATGATCCACTTGATCTCGTTGGTGCGGCGGGGAATGGTCAGCCTGGGAGGAGGCGGGGGCACTTGCCTTCGACGCAACGTGGAGGTGGCAGTGGTTTGGATGACCCTAGTCGCACCACCACCAGTTGCTCTCTTGGGAACTGCTCCGCCTGGCTCGGCTGTTACCCCCGGTTGGGGTCTCACTCGATTTACGGGCCTCTTGGGTGCAACTCCCGCCGCTGCAGTTGCTCCAACTGGTGGCCTTTGATTCCACCTCGGTTGGTGCGCTGCACCACCACCATTTGGTGGCCTTTGAGTGGACCTGGCTGTTGCAGCTCCTGATCTGTCAACGACCGTTGCGATGAGCCCAGTTCCCACCTTGGTCCTGGTTGTTCTGGCCCGATCTTGTGGAGTGCGGCGGACTCCACCTAGAAATTGAGTCATATCATGGGACATTGCGCTAGGCCGAAAATGTTGGATTAGGTCTTTTGGTCGAATGGGAATTTTAACTGATCTCAAATTTATATTGTGTACTTTTTCTCAATAGTTAAAAATGATTTTGATTATTTTTTGGATAATTTAACATAATGATTGGTATAAAGACTAAACAGGAATGACACACGTTGGATAAACCTACTATGATTTTACGTAGTAACCTGAAACTGGGTAGTTGATGGATGTAGAAGTTACTTAACCTCCAGTTAAAATATGTTTATTAATTTTATTGGATCTTAAAATTTTTTTTTTGCGTATAACATTTTATATACCCTTATCGAATCTACGGTTATAACATATAATGAGGCTAACCACGACATGTAATAGATAAACTCATCTGATGACCCGGATAATCCCCAGTTTAAAAAGATTTACTCAGCTGATGATCCTGATCAACAGTATATATACTTGATTGGGTCGATAAGGATATTTTCTATCGGTTACGTTCAATAACCGCATAACTAATTTAATATATGGTTTAATCGCGATCTTACCTTCATTATTAACCATCAGTCAGTTTTCTATTTGCTTTGTTAGAACGAAAACGATTTTTCCGAGGCCATAATTCAATATATTTTAAAGTCAACTAACAGCGGGTATATAAAAGAATACAAAGGGTGTACAAAGCTGCGAATATAAAATTGATCCATCTGATTTTTTGTTCCAATATTTGTAGCCATGGATTTATTTTCAATCGGAAAATCAGGCAAATCCCCTTTTCGATCAAAAAAAGCCTAGGCTCGCTAAATTAGTAGTTTTTCGGCGCGGGACTCAAGGCGAGACTGTGGAAGATGTGCTGTGCTCCGTTGTGCGGTGCTCCGGCCTGCGGGCCCTCGATGTGCTGTCGGCTCGCCTGCCGGATGCCGCCGGAGCCACTGCGTCCTGCGACGGTCCACCGCTGCTGTCCGGCCTCGAAGTGCACGCTGTGCAGCCAGAACAACTCGGAGCAGGAGTGCCGCTGCACCTGCCAGCGCAACAAGCACATCCTGGAGGCGCTGAGCTGCCTGTTCCGCGTCACCAAGTTCCAGATGCTGACCACCCTCTTCCAACTGGCCTACCACGAGAGCCGGCCCCTTCTGCGCTTCCCACGCGATCGCATCTGGTCGGTGATGGAGAACGTAAAGGCACCGTACACGGAGCTCCACGACCTGAAGATCTACGACAGCCTGTACGATCGCTGCGGCCAGCCCATCGATCCGTTGGACCGGACGAATGCCTACAAGCTGTTGCGCCTGATCTTCCTGGGTCCGGTGCTGGTGCCCGAGCAGAAGGCCCAACTCCAGGCCATGCTCCTCAAGCTGAACGACCGTGCCGCCTGCCCCGTGGACCTCAATGGCCTGCTGTTGGTCCTGCAGCAGGTGCAGCTGGATGAGCTGGTGTGCGGCATCTTGGAGCAGGACGGCAGGATCAAGCGGTTCCACAGCGCCCGACAGTGCCTGCAGCTGTGCAATCTCTACCACAAGGTGGCCGCCACGGACAAGAATGCGGTTATCCGCAAGCGACGGCGCCGCAAATTGGTGTCCAAGGGCAAGGATGCGGATACACAGAAGAAGCCGCAGCGCAGGACCATCACACCGCAGATATATTGCACCCGCCGCGTACCGGAGATCGAGGAACCGGCCAACCGTCTCGAGAGCGGCTCACCCGTTATCCGCAGCACCGGCAGCTCCCACCGTCGCTCGTCCAACAAGAAGAGCTGGGCTGCGGGGGAGAAGGGATCTCGCCGGGAGTCGCGCAACTCCACGGGATCCCCGAAGAAGGCCAAGAGCGAAACGGCCAGCGCGGGAGTACGGATGCAAGGTGGCGACCGCCGGAGGAGTAAATGATGTCCGGAGCCTTCGTAGCCTTTCTCTTACTATTCTGTCTGTAATCTCGGTCCAACCAAAATTCACTATATTCCGCATTGCAAATGGTCGTTGTCTATTCTCCTTATTCTGTCTTTAATCTCGTTTTATCCGAATGCACTTAATGCCGTTTCGTATTGCAACTTCTGTATTGCATTACCAATTCCATCATTGTCTTTATTTAGAAACCTAGACATTAATGCAGATCTACTATCCTTAAGGATGATATTGTATTTCATGGGAAAAAATGTCTTCACTGAACACTTATTCCACATTTACTTTACTTATACATAAAATACTAGTCTATTGATACATAAATCCCTTCGGATCCGGCTGAGGTTGAACCTATGTCCTGCGCTTACACCGCGGATTGGGTAAATACTCGCCGAGCACTTGCTCCTCCAGGAGACCTGTGTAGGTGGATGGGATGACCATGGTCTCCTCCGAGGCTTTGCGCAGTCTGTTCCTCCAATAGAGGCTGTCATCCGCATCCGCGTCATCGTCACTGGAGGTTGGAGTTTCGTGACCTTCGGCTTGAAAAGCACTAGGCACATTTTCCAGTGTAGCCACTTTTCTAGGCTCTCGGTTGGCCGTCTTCTGTGTGTTTCTGGTAAGGATCTCAGATGCAGCATGTTTCGCTCTCAAGCTGTCCAAGAATATCGCAAGAGGGGTGTTATCGATTTGGGGAGAAGCTCCTCCAGTTTGTCTTGCCCTTTTGGGGAAAGAATTCGTTCTCCTACATGGAGACTTGGCTTGGGAATCATGGAAGAGATACCCAGATGATGATCCTTCCCTTTCCATGGCTGATGGATCCACTATGACTTTACCTCCTCCACCTTTCATCCTGAACCACGACTGTTCCCTTTCCATGTTTTGTATTACATGGCACCTGGTGGGTCTCTCATCCACTGATAGGTAGTTCCCATCCCTATCCATATTTAAGTTGGTTGTTCTTGGGTAACCATTGAAATCTGGACTAACCGAGGGGTTGTTTCTGGATAGGAAGGCCGAGGTGGATGCTCCCATGTAAATGGGGGACTCCTCTCTATAAACTGGTTGCTCACTGGGTGGCCATGTGGGTCTCATGGGAGTGGCAGCATTGTTATGATTACCTTCTACCTGTGCTCCACAATAGCCAGTTGGTTGATAGTAATCTGTTTGAGGATTGTGTCTCGGTCGATGACGAGTTCCTCCCAAAGCCTTAACCAATCCTCGGAGTCCCTGGGCAGCAGCTGTAATGGCTCCAGCTCGATCCCTTCCCCGCCCAGTGAGGCAGTTCGTTTGACCTGGGTAGTTGTTCCTTAGGTCATCATTGTGCTGAGTCCCCTGCACGGGATAGTTGTGATCCCTGTAATATTGCGAGTCTTCAGCCTGATCCTCCCACCTTTGGTTACCATCTTCTGGACAGCGACAAGGAGTTTGGTACTCTGGAATCCACTCCCTGGTCTGTTGCTCTGCCTGGTACTGCGGATATCTTGCCAACTGTTGGTGCTTCGGAGGCGGAGGACGTTGGGTGCGCAGCTGAGTGCGGGCGTGGTGGTGCTGCTGTGGCTCCCACCGCAGAGTTTCACTAAAGAACTTGGGCTTAGGACGTCGGCTGCAAGAGCACGATTGGAAGTAGGCACACGGAGGAGGAGGAAGAGGAGGAGGCGGAGAGGAACTGGTCTGCAGATAGGGATCCTGGTATCTACAGCAGAAACACTGCCCCGCCTCTTCCTCCTCCACCTGTGCCCCCTCTTCGGGGGGCTCCACACTGGCCACCGATGGAGCCGGAGCACAGGGACACCGCACACTGTCCGTATTGGAGCTCAGTGCCCGGATAGAACTGGTGGAACGCAGGGAGCGACAGCTGCAGCGGGAGCCGACCTCCTGGCCACCCGGCTGTGTGTCCGTGTAATAGCGTCGACCCGTCTCCAAATGCGAAGGTGCAGTTTCGGGGAAGGAGTTTATCGGCCCGGGATCAGGATGCCATTGGACCGGCGCCTTCTTCATGGCCGACTTCAAGGGCGAACATCGGCACGGATCCTCCTGCTCCCACACTTTCGAATACTCACTGGAGTAGGCATCGGAGCAGGAGCGATACGATGAGTTGGACAGGAATCTCTGACGGCGATCTGGCTTCTTTGGTGGCTTCTGCCTGACATAGTCATCCCGGCTCTGTTGTGCCCGGTACGAGGAGTCATCCGACATGTTGGGCGCTTCTGAAATGGAGCTCGCTTTGGACTTGGTGTAGCGACAGGCTGCACTGACTTCCCCTTTGGAGGAACGCTGTCGACGAGATTGGCCATGCAAACTGCAGAAGGAGCAGCAGGATGACGTTCTCTTCTGACTTGTCCTTCTGCTCGAACTCCTCTTTGGGGGCTTGGAATCCGGAATCCGCTCCTCTCGATTCCTTTGTGCAGATGTGCTCCTTGGTGGCTCTTTGGTTGGGGTATTCCAACTGGGATTTGGACTGCTGCTTGGTTGGTTGGACACTTGAGGTTGGCTCCTTGTCGAGGGAATATCACTTTGCGCCTGACAGATGCCCAGGCTGAGGGAACTGGTGCGCCTGGCTGAAGAGGCTTCCTTTAAGGACTCCTTGCTGGGCCTACGATCCACCTTCTTCTTCTTGACCTTCGGAAGAGGCTTTAACTTGGGAATTTCGTTGGCCACCTGGGTGATAGGCCGTTCTTCTGGCAGGACCCTTGGTTTTGGTTTTGGTTTGGGTTTCGGTCTAACCCTGGGTTTCATAGGGGTTTTGGGTTGGGTTTTGGTTGCAGGACATGTTACTGGAGCTTCAGGCTGCTGGGTCACCTGAGTTCTGAGACAAACTGCTGGTGCCTCTGTCGTCTTTTTGGGCCCTCTATTTGAAGTTGGTTTAGGAGCGAAAGATTGGGGTCTACCTGGAAGCTGAGTCTTAGGTCTTGTTCTCTTCCTGGCCACCCGCCGCATCAGCTGATGGAAATCATTGGCCAAATAGCAGGCCTTCACTCGATGACCGCACTTGGAGTACTCCGCCTCGCTGGAGGATTTGCCCGGATCCTCGGAACTTTTGGGCACCTCGGAGCTCTGTACAACCTGCTGTGCTGGCCGATCCGGCGCACAAGTGCACCTGGAAGCGGGCGGCAGCTGGAAAGCCTCCTGCGGAAGTCCACACTTGCAGTCCGGTTGGCATTGCATCATCCCCAATTGCTGCTTGCTCCTCTGCTCATCTTGATTGCTCGATGGATTCCATCCGGCCAAGGTGCGATCGCTGATGGGTGTGCGAAAAGGCAGGGACTGTTCGCTCTTCGCCTGAACATGATTAGTTATGCAGTCCTGTGGACACCGCTGGACACCACATTCGGCTTGAGGCGTCAGGGTGGTGCTGCTGTCCCCCTCCTCAATCCAATCTCCCTTGGACTTTCGCCAACTGCAGGGCGCCGGCTGCGAGGCCATGTGGAATATGTCCCGTACTGGCCGCTCCTCCTTTGACCGTTTCTTATTCTGCCGGACTTGACCGTACCGCTCCCGATTCTGCTGGTAGTTGGCATTCAGATTGTATAGCAGGTGGCGACCCGGCTCCATGCAGCGCTTGCAGATGCCCGTGAATCCACCCAGAATGCCCTTGGGCTGGTGGCCACACTGAATTGGTGTCCCATCGGTGGGCGTTGCAGGAGGAGGATGAGCGGATGGATAGGCACATGGATGAGCTGATGGAAGAGCACACGGATGAGCTGATGGATGGGCACATGGGTGATTAGAAGGCGGAGCAAAGTTCGTGGGCACACAGGCTGTCCTATATGTTTGGGGTTGCCGGCGAAAGCAATTGGGAAACTTCCTTCGCCTCTCGGGGGGATTCGTCTGTTTACTCTCCTGCTGGTCGCCCCATCTCCACAGACGCTTCTCCGTCGGGGGTTTCTCGGACGGATTTGAAGATTGAAATGACTGCCTGCTTTCCATTTCCCTATCCTCCTGACCCTCCTTCGTTTGCTGTTTGTCTTCCTGCTTCCTACGCTTTAGGGCCGATTGTTCATCCCCGGAGGATATGGACTCCTTTTCGCTGCCCTTAGTTCCATGACAGGATTCATTAAGACAGGTTTCGTTGGTGCACTGCTTTTTTGGCTTCTTCTCTGCTTGGTCCTTGGAAGATCTGAAAGATATCTTCTTCGAGGATGGGCTGGACTCCCGACTCGCCTTCTCTTGATGCCTCCTGGCGGTGTGGCTGTACTCCTCTTCATGCCGAGACTCCAATGGTGCATAAGTGGGAGGAACCACGGCGGTGGCCACCGTATCGTCGCCCAGGAAGCGATGCCTCAACTGAGAATGCCGATCGCCGCACGGACAACATGCCTTCGTGTCGCCCCAGTGATGCATCGAGATGCCGTAGAGCGGACAGTTCTCGCTCATGGCCTCCTCGTAGCTGGCCAGGATGCGAAAGAACTCCGGCGAGATGCGGCGGAAGAGCGCCGGATCGAGCCGACGTTGGGGCGCCTGGCGCAAGTCGAACTTGCGGCGCAGGCGCGGCAACAGCGGCTCCGTACGGCGCGCGGCCAAGCAATCGCTGCCCATGGGCTGTCCATCGGCCTGGAAGAGGCAGCTGCAGGATGAGCCCGCGCGGCGTTTCAGGCAGGAGCAGCTGCCCCGCCTGGCCCCATCCAAGTGGAGCTTCCTCCCACGCCTGGGACTCTTGCCACGCATCTCCTCCGTCTGGGAATGATGACCGATCAGGAAGGGATTGCTATTACCCGCTCGGGGTTCCGTGGTGGGAATACATGCGGCCACCTTGCCCACTGGAGCCTCCGCATCTTTCTTTTGGTTGGCCACTGGACCTGGACAACGGCAACGACGGTGTACTAGCTGCTCCTGATCCTGGCCCGACTTTTCGCTATCCTTGTCCGCCAATCCATCGCTCAGGGCGGCCAGTTCCTCCGGCGTGAGCTTGTCCAGGAAGACTTTTTGCTTGCGGAACCATTCGGTGGCCAGATCGGGCACCAGCAAACGCTCTGATTTTCGGCTTCCGCCGCAGAGGAGCTGCTCGAACAGCGAGCAACGGGAAGCCTTGCCCTCGAGGGAGGAGGATGGGGGCGGGAAATTGGTCATGCCCTTCATGACGAAGCGGTCCATGCAGCCCGTGGAACGGGTGGTGCCGGTCTCCAGCAGCTGCGATAGGTATTGCCGCATGACCCTTTCCGGTCCGGGATCACATGGCTCCATAGCCGGTGGCTTGGTTTGAGATTTGGGTTCCTGTTTTCGGTTTTTTGGGACGGGGGATGACTTCTTCCAGTTGGTTACCAAAAATTTTGAGTTAATTCCAATGAATATATGAGTTATGTCAAAATGTGAAGGTTTCGTTGAATTTTGAGTCGATTGTTTGTAAGAACTGAGCTAGATAAAAAGATTTCTGGAATCGCTGGAGGACTGGTGTATAAGAAGTGGCATTTTACCAAACTTATTCCCAGAAGTTATAGTCTTTTGATTAGCTGTTTTGTTATGAGAAATAAGATTGAGTCAAGAAATATGTATACAATTTTTATATTAGGTATTTTGCAGCATTACATTTAAAGGGGGTTTCGTAATATAAGGGCAAATATATGATGCAAATTTGTGATTTTTATGACCTACATACGTCGAAATAATATGAAATTTCTAGGCTTCTTTAGGCATCACATTTGTAATTATTGCATTCAATCAGTATTCTTGATATATTTCTGTAATGATTCTTGGAAAAATGCTGTATTACACCAGCTCTATTTTTATTATACTGCATTACATTTTTAATTTATGCATTCAATCAGCAATCTTTGAATAATTCTGTGTTGAAATAGCTCTTTGTTCTTTAAAATGTTTTTATTAAAATAGCTCTTGATTCTTGAACAAATTCTGTATTATAATAGATCCATTCCTTGCTCTCTAAGTCATCCATTTAATCCAAATCTCGTTCATTAATTGCAGAATCGTATCGGCCATCCAGGCCTTCTTCTCCTTCCTCGTGGGACTCATCGTTTGCAAATCTACGTGCACCAAGTCCTTCGTTTATGCATCACACTTCTTGATGGAGGCCTACGGTTGGTTCGGCACCGCCTACTTTATGTACGACATCTGGTCGATGTACAAGGTGCACACCCAGAAGATCGCCGACAAGCTGCATCTGCTGCGCATTACCAAAGGTCAGGGGGCGGCGGTGAGCAATGGTCATGCCAATGGCAAGGCCAACGGCAACTCATCCGGCGGCAACAACAACGGCAGCACTCCAGGCACCCCGAGCGAGATCTGCGACTACGACGGCGCCTGCGTCCAGATTCCCAAGGACGGCAGATGGGATTTCCTTAAGTACGTCCTCACGCACCCAGTCATGATGATACACCACGTCTTTATCGGAACTTTTGGACTGCTGGTGGTGACGGTAAGGGCACTATAATCTATATTTTATATTTAAATACCTTATACTTATATTTGTTTTTTCTTTCGATTTCAGTATATTCGCGGCGGCGGCCACTGCATCTACAGCTACATGTTCATGATGGAGTTCTCCACGCCGTTTGTCTCGATGCGCAGCATCCTGAGCACCATGCGCCTGAAGAATTCGCGCGTGTACATCGCCAACGGGCTGCTCATGCTGGCCACCTTCTTCGTGTGCCGCGTCTGCATGTGGCCATACGTGATGTGGCGCTACAGCCTGGCCATCGAGGCTGCCTCCATGTGGGCGGCCATGTGCGGGCTGCCACGAGGTTGCCTCGTCAGCATCGCCATTCTGTTCTTGCCACAGCTTTATTGGTTCTATCTGATGGTTTTGGGGGCTCTCAAGGTGAGCTATACTTCTTTTCCACTAAAAAATTACATGGTATACCCATTATTGTATTTTAAAATCATATTTGCAATCATAGGTGCCCATGCCAAATCTATTTATAAATTAAGATACAAAACTGTGACCTAATTTAAAGAAATATTGCATTTTGTAATGTTTTTATATTATTTCAAATTATTTTCAAATGTTCCTTATAAATCACTAACTACTTAAAAAATATGTTGCATTTGAAAGAAGAAACTATATAGTTCTGTCTCACTTATATTCGTGTATTCTTTTTTTTTCAGGTATTCCTACCGCAGAAGCGACGACCGCCCAATGCCGTTCTTCCAGATACAAATGCGGCCACGCCCACTCCCACCGCCCTCATAAATGGCAAAAACTAGTGCAAATTGTAAACTATTTGTTTTCTATACATGTATTTATTTTGAGGCAGAGTTCCAGCCGCTTCCATTTTGCGGAGATCTTGCTATTGTTTATACATTTTTAACAATTAATTATACAACAACGACTCATCAGGACGGACGGAATATTGTTGACACGGAAGAAGGAATCGGAGAGGATTTCGACGGATTACGACGGAAAATTACGACCAGGGACAGATCTTTAGTTGTAAAAAGACATTTACTAAAAACCTGAAAAAAAAACTAAGAACAAACAGAAAACTAAAACCAAATGCAGATGAAGCGAATAAACTAACTACATACGTTGCTTATTTTTTGAAGCAAGCCCCCTAACCATAAATGAATCAATGTTGCATTCAATTCTTGCTATATCCATGAAATCGATGTTGTAATTCGCCCCAAAGATTGTCGAGGGAAAAGCTTGTGTTAATAACATAGCCTGTTAGAAATATATAGCGAATGCAGAAGAGATAACTGAAAAGCATATTAAAGCCAAAGGAAATTGGCCAGATGCATTACTAGGAACGTTCGATGTGCATATATTGCGAGTTAATATTGTAAAACGAAGAGAAAATTTATAGCGATTAAAAAGTAGATTTCCAGGGACCGTAAAAAATTATTTCGATTTCCTTAAATGTTTAATATTGTTTTTGCAATCATTTAAATACGAGCCACCCAGAAAACAGCGTGGCAAAAACAATGAAGCCCAGTTTTAAATTAATTTAACAAAGATAAAGAACAATATTCTTATTTATATTTGTCTGTCTTTATTTTTTCTTCATAAATTTCCTTAAAAAATATTTTAAACTTCCTTTAATGCTAATGTATTTCCTAAAGGCTCAATTGTCTGCAAACATATCTTCATGTCACCATCACTTTTTGATATTTTAAGAAACAGTATTTTCATTTGGAGAATGCCTTAGCATGAGTTCATATTTTCATCAAGTCAAATTCGAAATAGAAAGCCATTATTTCATCCTAACGTAATTACAAATGAATAATTGCAAGAAACTATAATTATCATTTACTTGTCTATACTTTGCGCTCTAACCTAACTTGTTTAAATCTAAATCTAGGAAATAAATATAACCACACTCTTCCAAGATACGAAAAGCACAATCCAGACGTACAAAAACTTATGAGCATTACGGTCCCTGGAATAGAATGAAGTCCTATTGGTTGCTTCTAACGAACTACCTATGTATGCTGACATTGGTGAATGTTTATTCGTGAAATGTATGTGAAACTAGCACAAAATCAAATTTTAATTGAGCTTACAAGATTATAATTATATATGTAGTTAACTATTTATATGTAATAATGTGGCGCAAAATCATATATATGGATGCGCGGTTGTTTGGCTTATTGCCAAGTCCATGGAAAACGCGGACCGGCAGATCCTAGGAGATTAGCCTAAGCCCGGATTGGATGCCCTCAGATTGGATGCTTAGTTATGTGTAGATGTATGCGAACCTATGTGTTTTTGAACTGTACAAATTGGCTGTAGCCGAGTGCGTAGATGAAGTGTATTTTTGAGAGGTGAGGCTGTCCTATGGCCACCAAAAAAGAATGGACGAAATAAAGTTGCTACAGTTCCAAGACATCAGAGCCTCCAGTGGTTTACTGTGCTGGGTGGGGTCACAAGGTGGCCCGTTTGCTGTTGGGCAGCACATCGCTCTCATCATCGCTGCGGTCCGCCCGCCGCCGCTTCTTCTGATGCTCCTCCACCAGCTCCGAGGTCCGGATCTTGTTGCCCGTCATCTGCAGCCATTCGATGTACTGAAATGGAGAAATAATGTTAATTCATTTTGCTCTAAAGTTGTGGTTTTAAAAGAGGGTAATGTAGGGGAGATTCAGAGGGAAGAGGCTTCCCTGCCCATGCAGAAGAACTATGCTCTTTGGAAGAAGGATCGCATTGTACCCATAAACACTGGGAAATGAAATACACGCGGACTGGGATTATACGAGTGGTATGAGGGACTACCAAGTCCGGAAAGCCTTGACCCAGGAACAAGGATGTGCCTTTGGATTAGTGAACCTTAAGGCAAGGTAGGAAGTTCATCAGACTAGGAGTATAAAAACCAAATATGGACATCCCAAGTCTGGAATACATCGCACAAGCAGGCGAATGTGCCCTAAGATAAGGTTACCTTTGGAGAATAGAATATACTAGGAGAATAAAGGCTGAACATGGAGCTACCAAGACCGGGTGCCCTATTCCCAGGCATCAGGAAGTGTCCTGAAATTTGCCAACCATAGGGGAATATAATTTACAAGAGGAACGTGGGTAAAAATCCATCGGACTAGGAGACCAAAGGAAGTACATGTAGCTAACAAAGTTTAGGGAAAGTGAATGCACAAGGTACATGGTTGATTGGACTAGGAGAATCAAATCTGAACATGGATCTACCAAGTCCAGGAAACCTTTGCGCGGACATGATGATGTGCCCTTCGATTTGCCGGCTAATTCGGGTATCCTAAACAAATGAGCTTGTGCCCACCTGGCTGTTGGTGCGCACTCCCGCCTCGTGCAGCTTGGCCTCGATGTTGTCCAGCCGGTGCTCCGCCTTGGCCGCCTGGCCGTCGCTCTTGGAGATGTCGAGCAGATGGCGGACGCGCTGGCGCAGCGTCTCGAAGATGATGCGCCCGATCACGTGGTTGCGGTCGTAGGGCGTGAGGTAGCGGCCGAACTCGTAGAAGTACGGATGCAGGCGCCCCAGCTCGATGTGCGTGGTCTCCGCCTCGCAGACGGCCTTGTGCACGTTGCGATAGATGTCCGGCACGGAGACGGTGAAGTAGGCATTGTTCACCTTCAGCTCCTTGATGTACCACAGCGGCAGATTGACCGTGCGGCCGGGTTCCAGGTCATCCGACTCGGCGCCGGAGTCCAGAAAGCCTGCAGAGTATTGCTTGCTAGTCAATGGACTGCTGGACACGATCCACACGGTTACTCACCCATCCGCTGCAGCTTGGTGTTCACCCGGCACTCCACCTTCTCCTGGGTCACGAATATGTCCTCGATGGAGTAGTAATTGGGAAAATAGTTCATGCCGGCGGTCGCTGGTTGCTGGTAAATTGAAAACCGGTGGAGGTGGGGTGCGTTTATTTACGTTTGCGCGGTTGCCAGGGCTGCACAGTCGCATGCGAAAGCGGAGGTGGGGTGGAAAAATACCGCAGCCGCGCAATGCCAGTGCTCCAAAGTGGCCATTTTCCTGGGATTCCCACGATTCACGCGCGGCCGGTGATTCGAAAAAACGAAAAATACACTTTACAACTGTCAATAACACGTGTTTGTTTAGTTTTTATTAAAGCCAACCTATTGAAAACAAACGCAGACAAAAGACTAGCTGTTTTTGGTATTCTTTATTAATGCCAATATTATTTCGGCCTAACCTCTTGCTGCTGAAAGTTAGGTTAGGATACTGGGCCGCAAGAGGTGCCAAGTTGGGTTATGATTTTTGTTTCGCCATTTTCATTTTCATGACTCTTCAGTTTTCTTCAATTTATTATTGTTAAAATGGCCAATCTTATTCGACCTATCCCCATCCATTTAAATTCCTGTAGAAATTAAGGTTAGAAAACTGCGCCGCAAGAGATTCCAAGTTAGGTTAGGATACTTGCTTCGCCATTTTCATTTTCATGACTATTTCATAGTTTTCTTCAATTTATGATTGTTAAAATGGCCAATACTCGTCGACCTAAATTCCTGTAAAAAGTAACGTTAGAAAACTGCGCCGCAAGAGATATTTGATTCGCCATTTTCCATGACAATACCATTTTATTCAAATTATGATTGTTAATAATAAAAACACTTTGAAATTTTAAGGGGAGTTTTTTTTACAGGAGGCTTTATTCGTTCACACATTTGTACACTTTTATGGTCGTCCTGCTGCCGGAACCCCTCACATTTAGCGGCGTACCCTGCCAACTCGGTTCAAGTTTATGACGCGGTGGCGTCTTTGGTTAAGGATTGCATAAACCATACCCGCGAACAGAATTGCAAACAGAATCAATGTTGTCCAGTGGCTGAAGTAAAAGTTTCCCGTCCACTGGAGGGGAATGGTGTTGACGATGGCCTCGGCTACCACGCTGTCAATATCCCATATTGTCATCGCAATGGAAACCACAAACATTAGCAAGCAAGTCAATATGTGGCGCTTGTTGGCCCATATGAAGCGAATTAAAGTGGGCTCATTATTTTCTCGCTGAGGCATCTGAGGCATAGTTATTGAGCTGTGGAAAAACACTTTGAGCAAAAGAAAGAAAATTTAGCACGAGCGTTACCTTTTTTCAACCAAAAAAAAAAAAAATTAAATAAAACGTTTTCCAGACAACGACCTTATTCGGTTGACTCCAGAAAGGAAAAGGAAAGACTTTTGAATGGCACTTAGAATATTGACTTTTAGTGCTGCGTTGCTGAGCACTGTTCAGTTCTATCGATATGTCGCATTGCCAAAACTTTTAAGTTCAGAGAACTAGTTTATTTACAATTTACAAAGTTTCGTGAAAAAATAAAATAATTTTACTACAAATTTAATTTTGATGATGCTATTTGGTCAATGCATAAAACATCAAATTATATGCATATTTTGTAATTGGGTTTTTACTATTTTAATTCTTAAATACTATTCAATGACCCAAAATTTAAACAACAAAATCGATTATATCGTTTTTTTTGCATGGCCTCAGCAATTTACTTTTTGTATGTCTTTCCTTTTTGATATTAAATTACATTTCTTGGTTGATAGGAAATACTATTTTATACCAGGGACTGAAAATAAATTTAATTTAATTTTAATTATTTTTGCTTACAAAACCGTACGCCTCACAAAAAAAAATAAAATTCTGAGAAAAAATCATAAAACCGCAATGACATAAAATACCTTTTCGAAATAGGTAATAGAATAACGATTACTTTAAAACTTGTATAAAAATGTCAGAAAATAACTATTATTATTTATGATCGAAATATACCCATAACTGATATTTCGTAATATTATATACAAGTTTTAAAACATCTCGTATTTTTAACTAACCAAAAAAGTCTATAAATAAGTGTTATTCGAAGACTTATACCGTAAAGGTCTATAAATAATTATTATTAAATGATCAAAAATATATATGTTTCTGTTACATTTTCAAACAGCTGATTCAATTATACAATAATGTCTAAAATTATTAATAAGAAATGAAGATCTAAAGTATACTTTACAAATTGATTTAAAAGTGAATAATACGTACTGGTGACAGCATCGAGGCTGTTGAATTATTGAAATTTCTAGAGCCCGACGCCTGTAAACCTAGAAATTTATCAATATATAAATGTATATTTCTTCAAATTTAAATTCAAAACTAGGTGGATTTTATTTACACCTATCAAACCATCGATGCATGGTACCGATTGTAACTATCGATGTGTCTAGTTCTTAAATATCGATGCTTATCGAGTTGTGCATGTCATTACCGGCGTTCTCTTTCACATTATCAATCTCTTTTACTTCCCTTCTCGAAATTCGTAAGTTTTCGAAATTGAAAATGGCGCTCAAACATGGCGCATGCGCAAAAGGGAGACAGCAAAGTGACCGTTTGGAATGTTTTGGTATATTTGAAAAGGCTAAAATGGTATTTATTTCATCAAGCCGGACGGTATTGTTCGAGTCCGCGGTCACACTGGGTCTAGCTGGCGATTCTGAACTGACGAGTTTTGTTATTGGCGGAGAGAAAATTACGGTGGTTTATAAATTCTCAGTTAAGCCGATTTCTCAGCCACCCATATAAATATATATATATTCATATATATACATCTGTGTTTCCCGGCCGATTTGCGATCAAATCGAAAGCACCGAAAGTCGAGCGGCAATTCGTATTTTTTTGTTTCTGTTTTTGCCCCTCGTGCAACATTCAGTGGAACTAGCGGCCCACCGAGAAAAAGTGAAATTGCCTTTTGCGGCAAATAAGAAGGAAAATAAAGGCCAAGAGAATACAACAAATTAAGTACACGGCAACGGCGGCCGCAAATTGTTGTTTACAATAGAAGTATTTAAGCCAACGGGCGTCGCTGTGTGCGTGTGTGCGTGCGTGTAGTTGTTGCGCCAAAAATTCCAATCGGAATTTTGGAACAGCTGGCCACAACAACAAAACGCGGCCAAGAAAAGAGAACTGCTGAAAAATGGGCGATTTCGATCTGAATGTGGACAGTTTGATACAGCGGCTGCTGGAGAGTAAGTAAAAGTGCCCCCTTTGTATTCCCGCCCCCCCTCTATTCCCCCCTTTCCCAACCCCGCCCCTGTCCTTAGCCCCATTTTAATTTATAACCCAGTTTATCAGTGTGTTTTTGTGTCTGTGTGCGATTGCATTTTCTAATTATTGCACATTGTTCGCTTAAATGGTGGTGAAGAAGAAGAAAAAAAAAATCCCCCTTTCTCCGCCGCCGCTGCTGCGACTGCGACCGTTTGAATTTGACTCTTGAATCAATTAGTTTTAATTGATTTTCATTGCTCCTCTCGGAAAACGGCAACAATAACAACAGAAACAACAACAACATCTACTGCTACGCTCATTAGCGTTTACATAACTCTAACAGCGATCGCGCTGTTAGACATGCCATCTCCCTCGCCAGCTGTTGTCTCTCAATGATTTTTGGTTTATTCGCTTTTCGACTATATCGTATGCCCATGACGTCATCGAGCTGATAAACACGGGCGTGATTCAAACAAAATATATACTTATGTATATACGTATGTGACTATGAAATTGCCGGCGAAGGAATGGAATTGGATCACATGAGTTCTCGATAAGGAGCTTAGCGGCAAATAACCCCACTGACCGTTAGGGAGGGACCGCAGTAAATATCGGCTGAGAATATGCTACTTAAAAGCCCTAACATCCCAATAAATAAGAATTCTTTTGATATTATTATATCATGTTCGTTCACAAGGAAAAGGAAGTACAACAAAATATTTGAAATGATTAACTAAAATACATTGCATCCCAATAAGTTATAATATTTTTTATATATTAATAACAGATTAATATCAAATAATATCATGTTCGATCACAAGGAAAAAAAGCATACAAAATATTTGAAGTGATTAACTAAAATACATTACATCCCAATAAATTACAATCTTTTTGATCTTTTAATAACAGAATATTATCAGATAATATCATGTTCGATCACAAGGAAAAGGAACACACACTAAATATTTCAAGTGATTTACTAAAATACATTGCATTCCCATAAATTACAATGTTTTTGATATTTTAATAACAGATTAATATCAGATAATATCATGTTCGGTCACAAAGAAATAAGTATTTGAAGTGATTAACTAAAATACCTTGCATCCCAATAAATTACAATGTTTTTGATATTTTAATATACGATTTTTTCCCAACAAATTAGGGAAGCACTCAGTAAATATCGTTTGAGCCATAAATACACCTTACATCTTAATTGTTAATTTTTGTTTGCCTATTAAACACCCGTTTTGATATATTAATATCCTATAAATTTTTTTTTTTCTAGAAAAAATCGGTTAGTTTTGAGCAAAAGATGAGTTCACGAACTAATCTTAAATGTCTTTTCATGATATTATGTTTGGCAATGAAGTTTGGAAGCTTTTCGGGTTGCTCTTATAACATATTTAAAATTATTAAATACCCCGTCTATCCAACAATAGTTTTAAAACCTATTAGTATTTACCATATTTGTCATTCAAAATTGAAGGACTTTATCCTACCTAAGTCTAGTAAATCACATATATAAGGGCCGGGTTCTACATAATATATTTTCAATATGATGAATTTTACTCTGAATTAAAATAAATTTTTTTTTTAATTCATAAAAAATGATGCGTACAATTCATATGTGAATCACTATTATGTTGTATAAATATTTTTTTTTTGTGTAGGTTAAACTATAGACTGTTTTTTATGCACTATGATGAATGTGAATTTTGTGAATATAACTTATCAGTGGATGAATGCCGGTTGCCAAACCAAAAAAGGAAAATTCAAGAAAATGCCAAACTTTTCTGGTCAAATTGTAGCACTTTCTTGGGTCAGCTCTAACCGATATCTACTGTGGGGGGCTTAGAAGACGCGGTAGGGGTTGTGTCATCGTCACCGTCATCATGCAACCTTCCTGCAAAGCGTGAAAGCGCTAAATAGTTTACATTTTTGCAACCTCTCTTCGGTTTCGGGTTCGGGTTCGGTCTGCCCCTTTTCCGGCTGCCAAACCAACCGCCCATCATCTGCGAGGGTTGCTTAAGCCGCTTAGCGCTTGTCTCGTTTTGCAAGTGTCAGCCAATGTCGAAGATGAGGTTGGGCGGAGCCCAGCCATTTGACTTTGGCTCTGGACGACGCTTCGGGGAAATTGCATTCGAACATTGCGATTTTCGGCTTTTGTCCATTTCCGCAATGAGTTTCTCTTTTGGCCCGACGATTCTGTCTTTCGTTTTCACTTTTTTTCCTACCCTAAGATGGCACGACCCAGCTACAGTGGTCACTGGCCAGTAGGAACCCTTAAATTGGGGTTCCTTAAATTTTGGAAATATTTCAAAAGTGTCCAAAAGTATGCTGCAGGAAATGTGACTAACTCAAAGTAGACATATTTCGTAGCATACTTTTGTGCTACAATTTATGGGGTTTTAAACTTCAGATTTTTAAGGAACCCTATAACATTCGCTCGTTAAACCACATTATTCAAAAATTTCAATCTTGGTTTTTAAAACCACCCAAAATTTCCAAATTATTGATTTGTTTTATCTTTAAATGCCTTAATACTGCTGTGATACTTTAAGAAAATGAGGAAAGCCCCTTTTTTGCCAATGGTTTTGGTATTATACAAAATGACGTTCTTATTTGAAATGGTTTCTTTTATCGACTGACCCCTGTAAGCCGCTCGCAGATGACAAACTACATGTATGGGCAATAGGAAAACAGACAGATTGGGCGAGATGGTCGAGGAAGACCCACCATTTGTCAAGGGCATCGAGTGGGCTAGGTCATGGCACTCAGCCCCGTTTTACGCCCTCTTCAAAAAAGAAATGCCATTAATTTTGATCTATGAAGCGTCATCAGCCTCTGTCACCGGCAAAAAAGCAAAAGCAAAAGCAGAAAGCAGCAGCAGTGGCGGCAGATAAATTTCATTTGTCAAATGTGCAAATTGAAATTGAATTTTTAGGGCACTTTGTCGGGTGTTGGCCCTCCACTTTTTCTTTCTCCTTTTTATGTTTTTTATATGTAAGTTTTTTGTTTATATATTTTATTTTTGAGTATCCGCAGTCCACTCTTACCTTCCTTGCCCCAGTTTTATGTTCGTTATGAATCTATCTATATATACGTATATGTATGTGCTTTCATCGAAAGACTTCAAAAAACAAAAAGAGGCCGAAGAGCACGCCCAGAAGCTGCTAATCGCTCAACAATTGGCCGCCGCCGGCGGAGCGGCTGCCGCCGTGGCCACCGCTTCAGCCGCCGCCGCCGCTGCCGCCGTTTCCGCCTCATCGCCCACATCGAGCAGCAGTTACCCGGCGGTGGCGGCCTCCTTTGGATCGGGACTGGGATCGGGATCGGGATCGGGTTCCGGTTCTGGTTCTGGTCCAGGTCCATCCTCCAGTTACGATCCCCTGGACGAGCTCACCGAACAGCAGCGCCGCCTGCTACAACAATACTCGATATCACCGCCCAGCGAGACGATGATATCGGCCGATGGCGACCAGATCACCGTCCATCATCCGCGCGAGGAGCCCAAGAAATCCCGATTGAAATTGCGCGACTTTTTCGTCGCCGAGTTTGGTATTACCATCTAAAATCTAAATCTAGACCACCACCCTCCCCCCCACTTCCAGATCACTGTTGATGTGTTTTATTGATGATCATATCATCATCATCATCATCGTGCTCCATGGCTCAAAGTGCAAAGTAAACCATTCAACAGCAGTGGTGCCCCCCCCTCCAGCAAGCCACGCCCATGACTCATACACTCTTAAGTAGCGTTCTGTCGTCTATACAAAAATCCCTTCGTATTCCACGTCACTGAAAAAAGGACCTCTGGCGCTTGTTTTCCCAATCGAATTGAAAAACCAACCAACCCACCCACCCACACTTAGCTCACTCGCTTGTCACACGGCTAAAAGCTTGGAAAGCACAAAGGGATGCAATTTCAAACCAATAAGCGTTACATATCCACTCAATCAGCACTATTACTGGGTGCACTCTGCAAATCAAGAGAGACTCAATTCACAGCTTAGTATTCACAAAATAAGTCACTTCGTATTACTCATCCTTCGGAAGTCACACTGAATCGTTGGACAAATTCCATGCACAAGTTTCATCCTTATTTTCATATTCTTATCGAAAAATTAAATTACAAATTATTAAGAATTTTGGTTCATGCAAAAACAGTATGATGGACTGTTCGGGATCTCATTAAGTAATTTCATAATGTTTGAGTATGGCTTCAAGGTATTGGAAACGAACAGCTCTATACAAATATTATTGTTTAGAATCGCATTTTGCAACGTTCACCCAAAATAGCAATAAATACAATCAATTATATAGGGGAAGAATTTCATAATATTTATGATATGGTGTGCGGTTACTGTTTACTGTTTTTCCGGAACTGCAATCGCAATGTCAGGGCCCACGCTTGACCAACGCCTGCCCCGATTAGGTACTTATAGTATTTTACAAAAATATTTATAGTACATATATATCTGTGTGTGTTATGCAATAAATTCTATCCAGATACTCGCAGAGCCCTCCCCCTAGTAAAAGCCACAACCCAAATTGCCTTCATCTAATTGTTTTCACACGACGCAAAATCCACTATCGTCAAATGTAATGCGAAACAAATTATATAAATAAAACAGAGAAAAGTGCCAGAAAGGGTTGAAATTTGGGGTGGGATGGGAATGTAATTGGGGATGGTAATGGGTAGTGTACGAGGAGGGCAATTGTTGTCCAAAAAAGAATCTCGTTGAATGTGACACGCGACATTACAAATAACTGCAGTGCTTCTGGGTGATAAACAATAATCATAAACTATATAAAAATTGATTGGCGCTGAGTGTGCAGGTAGTTAATAGACAAAATCATGGAATGAAGCCAAAACGACTGAGGGGTTATATAAATATTTCTGGTCTCGAAAGCGAAACTGTATTACTTCTTCCTGTTTTCTTTTTTTTTTTAAACCAGCACAGTATAGTTCTTTATAATTTTGGATTTCTTGCTGATAATTATTTTGATAATTAATCATATACAAAATGAGACTATCATGTTCGGATCATATAAGATATAGGAATTGTTCCAGTTTTGTAATCAGTTCCTTGAACTTGAACCCAGTTAGTTTGCAAGGGTTTTTCAAATACACATAGGCCCCCGAGCAACAAGTTACCTTCCAAATATCCCAATTATCATGCCCCGAGCCTTAACCCCAAGCCAACTGAGGGGTAAACCTTAACCCCAGTAAATGATTGTTAGCCATGCCCCCTTGTAACATCCTGCACCGTGTTATTGATTGGCCTGTTGTCCCATTTTTTCCCCCGTTTCGCACGTGCTGGCGCCTTGAAGAGTGTGCCAAGGCTTGGTTTTCCATGGGTTTCCTCGGTTTTCCCCGCTTTCCCAACGGCAGAACGGAAAAGTCACTGCCGAGTCATCCTTGCCCCAGTGACAGACGTCGTCGTATGTTGGCCCCTCCAAGGGTTCCGTTCTGTTCCGTGCCTTGACAAATATCCTTCGTTATTTTGATGCATTTCTAATGTTTGTATAATATTTGTGTAATTGAGTCGGTAGATTCTCCACCCAGTTGTCGCTTGCATATTCTATAACCATCTATAACTGTAGCTATCTCGTCTGTCGTCGATGTCTCCAAAAGGCTTTCTCACATGCCAGGGTTGTCATCGCTCTTGACGTTGTGTGATTGCCTGCCCTGTAATCGCGGAATGGTATCATAAGTTTGCAAAAGCCTGCTTTTAAATGTCTTAAGAAGTGTTCTCTTCTCATTGAAGTTTTTACAAAAATTACACATTTCAATTTAATAACAATCACTATCATAATTTATCATAAAATTTATTAAATGGGTGTGTAGTTGTCGATATAGTTAATAATTTTTATTCGAGAGAAGGGATCTGTACAAGTTTGTTTGATTAGCGCGCGCTGGTTATTGAATATGTACTTTGAATGTCATAACCTTCACTGGAGTCAATCAGCGAGGCATAATAATAATAATAATAGCAAAGAAAATTCAAATCCGCCAGAGAAGAAGACCTGAAAACTAGTGGCTTAAAAGCCAAAACAACGGATAACTGGCATTGCGTGCCCGGTGATTCTGTTTGCAAAGGGCCGTTCGGTATTTTCCACTTCTTGGATCGGTGGGGAGGTTTTCCTAATGCCTCCGTTTCCATTTAAGTGGTTTTTGATTAGCTTTTGCCATCGGCTTTCGGCACATTTAGGGAGGTACTGCTGAGATATGGACTCTGATTCGGGGGACGGATAGTGGGGTAATGAGAGCCGCTTCAATTGCAATTTGGCACAAGCTTTTTCTTTGACGCAAATTCAAACGAGGGTAGATCGATAGATATCCGTCCCGTGGTGCTTAAAAAAATATAAATATACATAAGTACATAAGGTCGAAAACTAAGATCTTAAGTATTAATATCAGGTATTATATCATATTTGTTGCATATAATATTATATTGTTCTGAAATCTTTATTGGGAAGTAATATGCTATAGAAGTCGCAGATACTTTACTATACTCCACTAAACGAATATCTCTTAAGTAAGTATTAATACAAGTTATGGTATCTTTTTATGTTGCATATTATATTATTATGTTCAGAAATCTTTGTTGGAAAGTAATTTATTATAGAAGTCAAAGATACTTTATTATACCCATCCAAACGAATATCTTTTAAGTTGAGTTTTGATTCTTGGTAATTGCCATAATTTTTCTTTTCACCTCCGTCAGCCAGTTTAATTATGTTAACCGCTAGTCCAGTCGAGTGTCATAAGCACGGGGGAAAAACCAACGAAACAGAAATTCACAAACAAACACACAAAGCAACAACCAAAAAAAGTTGGCCTGCATTCATAATCGCATATAAACTAGAGAGCGCAGCGAGATAGAAGTGGGAAAAAAAGGGGGTGAAAGGGGCCAGACACCAAAAGTTAGTTCATTAATTAAAAAAACGGAAAAAACGACAACAGAACAATCGCTTCATGCATGCTTAATCATAGTAAAACCAAAGCATAAATCCACAGATCTCCCTTGGGTTTCTTATAAATGTACCCGTTACTCGTAGAGTTAAAGGGTAAACTATATTATATACTCTATATAAAGTAAGTAACAGGTAGAAGAAAGCGTTTCCGACCTTATCAAGTATAGGTATTCTTGATCAGGATCACTAGCCGAGTCGATCTAGCCATGTCCGTCTGTCCGTATGAACGCTGAGATCTCGGAAACTATAAAAGCTAGAATGTTGGGACTTGGCATGCAGATTCTTGGGATTTCCGCGCAGCGAAAGTTTGTTTCAGCACGCCCACTCTAACGCCCACAAACGACTATAACACTTAAGCCCGTCCACACCCCACACAGTTTAATATTTTGTTAAAATCGAAATGATATTTTGCTCTTATTATCAATATCCATCTACATGCCAAAAATTATTGAAATCGGACTAGTAATTAAAAAATTATAACCAAATACTAATCAATATATTGCAAATCAGCTGTTTTCACTAATGCGCCACCAAACCGCTAGGGGCGCTATAGGCTCGGGGGGTTATAAGCTTCGTGTATGCGTAAGATTTTAAATATTACTTGACCGTTTTATCTTTTTTATTTTTCTTTTGATTAAAATTTAATCAGATATCTAGTTTTTAACACAAAATTGTTTTGCCATTTACCGAAGTATAAAGCTTTACCACACCTTTTATCAGTAACCGATTAAATGTTACATTAAGTATATCGATTTTTTTAAGGAAGGAAGAGGTTTGTAATATGTAAGTTCAATTATTTTTTAACACATAAATTATTAAAAAATCTTAAAAATCAGGTGCACAGTAGTTTAATAAAATACCATCTTTGAAAATCACTTTAGAAATACGTAATATTTTTTTTGAATAATCTAGTGCCTGGTATTCCTAAGTCAAGAATGGAATTCAAATTTTTTCTCCCAGTGTAAGCTGCAAGCGGTAAGCGGCAGTTACCTACTGGCTTGCAGTTAATACTACAACTGCAAGTGTTTTAATTATGGTGTTGCTGCTGCACTTTCTCCCCCATTTCCCCCCTTACATGTGGTTCTATTTTTATTTTTCCGTACGAACACACGTACATGGCACGTTATATAATATGACACTATAATTCTCACCAGGGTCCAAAGCCACCCACCTGAGCCCGCCCACGTTTTGTCACATTGCGTGCACTTGGCAAATAAAAACGAGCGGCAAAAAGCAAAAATGGCAGAGAATGGGTATAAAAAAAAAGGGAGAACGAATTGCCAGTGGCGTAAAACAGCAAGAACAGAACAAAAAATACAAATAAAAATAATGAAAACAAGCAAATGTTTGTATCTAATGACACGTGTGTGTGTGGGTCTTGGCTAAAAGGATACTTGAGGGCTTAACAGGATACTCGGCCAAAATTTTGAAGGTCACCGCCGCAGAAAGCAGGTGGTAGGGATTGCCAGCAGAGCAACCTGACCATTTGACCCAAAAAAATTTCAATTTCGCGTTTACTTTCAGAGAAACACACCCAAGACACACACACACACACACATACAGTAGCAGCTTAATAATACATTTGACCTTTTGGCTTAGTTTTTTGTGTTTTTTTTTTGTTTCTTCATTTCTGCTTTCCATTTTACGGCGCCATTCTCTTGTTTAGCATTGTAAGTTGTTTTTTATAGTTCGGTCATCTTGGCTCGTCGGAGTTGTAAATGGCTGTTGCATACTTCAAGGGGTTGAGGTCCTTGAGCTTGGAATAGGATTTTGAAAAGGAATAGGAATGGGCGGACAATGGCATAATTTGGGGCTACGGATTTACGGCTGCAAGTGTGAATGGAATGTGTCTGAAATACACAAAAAAAAATATATATAAATAAGACCTTTGATAAGGTTTCATCGCGATAACTTTAAAACTGAGAGACTAGTTTCCTTAGAAACGGACAGACGGACGGACGGACAGACGGACGGACAGACGGGCGGACAGACGGACAGACAGACGGACAGACAGATAGGTAATCAAATTTTCTTTTTGATGAAGAAGGGTTTATTGAACAATAAATATTTTTTTTTTGTAACGAAAAACCACAATTTTATTTTCGAACGATGCAATAAAGAGTTTTTAAAATTTTTTCTTTTTTTATCCCGTAAGAATTTTAAAATTGGTCTGAAACTTCGAATTAAATAATTCTTGCGATCCAATCTTGTCCATATCTCAGTTTTTAGCAAAGATCTCAGCTGGTAGTTGCCATAATTGCCGACACATTTTTGGGAAACCTTTTTTTCGCGGTCCTTTGCGCCATGTCCATTGCATACTTTTGTGTGCATGCAATTTTAATGCCTATTGGCATTACACGACGACCCCGCCCTCCTGGTGCAATTTTCATGAGCCGGAGGAGCTATGAAAGTATAAATCAACAAAGTTTTCTCCAAAGAAAGGGGTTGCCAAGGGGGTCATGGGGGTCAGCGGTGAGCAGTGGGGCGAAAGTCGCAATCTGCTGGTGCTGCGCAAAACATAACTTAAGGACCCCAAGGAAAACCGAGGCGAATGACTCCTCGTGCTGCGGGGAAATACTTTTTAAGCTGCTTAAGGAAGAGCACCTCAAAGGAACCAATTTGCCTTTAATTGCCGTTTAAAACCAAAATCCCCAGCGGGAGAAATGTTTATTAAAGGCACAATAAACTCAAAAATAGTTGCACTTTCCAGAAAGCGTAAAAGAAATAATATATAAAATATCGTTATAAAACGTTTTCTCTTTAGGATAAATATTTATCACCGTTCAAAAAATATTTGCCAACCTCTTACGTTTCTACTTTTTAGATAATTTGTTTTTCATTTTAAGAATATAATTCGAAAGTATGTTCATTATCATTAATATTACAATTTTGTTCTTACTTTTAAATAGATTTTGATCTTGCGAATAGTATTATCAATATATTGAAGCATTTTCCCATATCTTGTTATCTAGTTTAATCCCAGCATTTTTCACAACTTCACCAAGTTTTTATTTATTTGCAAGTATTACAACAAGTTTCAGTCTCAATCAGCGTTTCCTTAACTTTTTTGGCCGGCTGTCAGTTGTCCTTGCACTAGTTTACTTGAATTACTCAACTTTTCGACCATTCCACTTATGACCACCCCACCATCTTCAACTCTTGGTACACGTGTGTGCAAGAAATTTAAGGTATTTCTGAATACCACTTATTCTTCAGGCCCAAAATGAGGCGGTAATAAACTGGCCATATACCTTGACCTTTAGCCAGGCAAACACACACCCTGAATTCCCCCAAAAAGGGCGAAGTCGATTGGGCGTGGCCCGACAAATGGCAAACAAATGATGGTCGAAAAGCAGATGTCTCGGGTTTCTTTCCGGCCATTGCTAAATGCGGTCAACAGTCAGATAAAATAGGGATTTATTTTATATGAAAATGAAAAGGATTTCCGAAATCTCTTTAAGGCATTCGCTTTTGATACAATTTCAACGTCCTTAAGTGTGCATTTAAGCATTTAAAGAGTCAACAAAGCGAGTATAAACTCAAACAAATTCAATTAGTTTCTGAGAAAGGGGCGAAACACCTGCGATGGACAGCTTCAATGCCGTCGACGCCCACAACACCCAAAACACCATTAACGCCCCCAAAACCTCACCCAGCTGCCCACCTCAGCTGTCTGGAATGATGTTGAAAAATTAAACATCGTCGAAAAGTGAAAATTCAATGAAAAACAAAACTAAAGGACAACAAGAAAAAGTTTTCTTCGAAGTTTTGGAGTGAAGGCTATTCTCAACCAAGGTGTAAATAAGTAATTAAAGGCTTATAACTTTTAATACTAGAGGAAAATCACCAAGACTTATTGCAGGATATTGTATATATCGGCTATTTTTTAGCAAGTTTTTTGTTTCCAATTTGTTTCTTAATTTTTAAAAAGATCACTTATTCAACTGCTAAGTAAATATATCTTCCAGTTTGCTTGTGACTATTATTACTCATATATTACATTCTTGTATAGATATATTCTTAAACGTTTTTATTCTATAAGTTTAGAACTAGACACCAAAAAACAGCTTTAAATGGAAATATATTATGTTTTTTATCCACCCACGAACAAAGGAGTGGACAGCGTATATTTTTTTTTAGGGTGGATCTTGTTTTTCTTTGTGTTTTTCTTGTGGCTGCTCTCAGGGTTTTCCTTATGATTGTTAATTAGCAAATAGACATTGCAAATGTTTAAACAATTGGAGCCACTACAATTGAACAAACACAGTGTTCGGGGTGGCAATTAAATGGATTCTCGATGGCTTCGATATAAATAAAGTTGTGGGAAAGGAGGTGCGAATATGGTTATGTAATACTTGTGTTTATGGGAAAATCCGGAGAGTGATCATTAACGAAGAAACTAAAAAAGGCATTTTTCTTAATTGCATTTCAATTACTCGAACAGAATATCTTCTTTATAACTACACACTATATACATTACAATCATTTGATAAGAGCAAGTCACAGTTAAGTTTAATTGACAAGTTTAAAGTATTGGACATTCCATAAATTACGAAATGGAAAAGATCTTCGTGGAAGTGTGGCAAGAAGCAGCCGTAAATTGGGTTAATCGACGACCCTCAGAATGGAATCGAATCGAATGGAATCGAGGGAACCGTAGAGTACATACGAAACAAGAAATTCAACCACGGCCACGGCAAATATGTAGAAGCGCTCATTACTCATACGCCGTGTATGCTCGCCGCTGTCTTTGTTCTTCCTCGTTTACTTGTTGTCAAAACGGAATGGCTATTTTTAAGGTCGACCGAGATATACGCATGTGTTTCTTCTTCCAATTATTGGCGATAAGATAAGTTGGAAAAACGCTTACAGCAAGCAAAGAAAAACAAGACAGAGAGAGGAGAGGTGCATTTGAGGCACCGAATTTTGTATACCCTTGCAATTATAAGATGAACCCAAATAAAACGACGAATTAATCTAGGTCAAATTCCTATTATACGATATAGTGATCGATGATCAAGAGACCTTATACTTTATAGCGTCTGACTAGAAGTATAGAACCGTTTCCAAGGGCATTACAACAAAGATACGGTGGTAAAATGCCAAAACCATAAGACAAATGAATCAGTCGCATAGTAAGGGGTGCCCGGGGGTTTTTTCAGTGGGTGGCTGTTCGGGGGTCTTGGTGGGTGGGTGGTGCGCGGTGGGTGGCAACAGCTGGGGAATAGCTTCCGCCTACCCATCGTCCGTCCTTCGTTCGCTCAGCGTCCACGACACAATCATAACGAGGCGCTAATTAAGCAAAAGCTCCAAGTAAATAAAATGGAATTTGCACTCGTAGATATAGAAACAATACGTCGGCGTAAATGCCATTCCCGCCATCCAGTCCCCGCCATTCGCATCGAATCGATTGAGCTATTTCCCTGAACTATATGCAAGAAAAATAATTAATTTTCTGTCAATCTCGTGTTATTTTGACCGTTTCACACCTAAAATAGGGGTATATTTAGAATATGTTTATTTCTAAAACAAAAAAGGAAAACAAGATTTATTGAGGCTAATTTAAATGGCAAAGCTATCTTTAATAAACAGTATTTGTTTAGATTCTGTAGAAAACTTAGAAATCTTTATTGTATAAACATAAAGAAATATAAGAAATTAGAAAAATACTTTCCAACACTGAAAAATATAGATAAAAAATATTTTCAACACTAAAAAACATGGGAAATTTTTGAATTGTATTCAACACTGAAAATATATAAAATTTAAAACCGTGCTATTCAACACTTAAAAATATAAAAAATTTAAAAAAGTTTATCCATTCTTATTATTAGAAAAAAAAGGAATTTTAAGCATTCAAAGAATCTTAAATTAAACAATATTGTACATTTGAAACAGCAGTATCCTGTGAAATATTTGCATTGAGCATATAACAAAATTTCAAGGGATCACAGTTTTCCTGTGAGTTCTGAAAGGGGTAAATACTTAGATGATATTCCTGAACCTATAGGTGATTCCTGCCGTCGATCAGCCAAAGGACTGCTCTCGTTTAGCCGGCATCCCAGGTCTGGTTATAGTTTTTGCAGTTATGTCGCTCGATAAATGGCCAAAGGCGATGACGACGACGACGACGACGACCAGTCAAAGCCAAGCCAAATGAGTGCAGTTGGTGGAACTTGGGTGGGTTGCTGGGTTGGTTCAGGGTGGGGCAAGCAGGGAGCTTCTTACAAAATCGATCCTACTGAGGAACCAGCGACCAGCAACCAAAATGCGAAAGAGCAGGAGGAGTGCCTCCTGTGTGTATGTGGCATTTTCAATGGCTGGCCGAGCGCCATGCTGGCCTCCTCCCCCCCTTGCATACCTCATCCCCCTTCCTATTTTACCGCCCTGCCTTTTGCTTTTTTGAGTTTTCCATTTTCCAATTTGCCAGGCCAGGCCAGCAGTCGAAAAAATTAAACTAAAGCAGCGGCAGCAGAAGCTGAAGCAAAACCAGCAATATGCTAAAAATAAATGTTTATTTTATAAGATTCTTTTTGCCTTCCCTAGCTGGGTAGTCGTTGGTATATTTTTTTCTCATGCCTTACAGATTGTCATTGTTTGCTTCTTGGGAAGGCTCACGAAATTCGAGGGCAAGTAAAAGGGAAAACGAGCCAGATAAGAAAGGAAATTGAGGGAAAACTGATGTTTCCAGGGGGAGATATTGTGTTTATGCTAATCATTCGAAATGGCTTTGTGTGTATTTTAATAGTTTTAGGGATCATAGGGTCAACATAAGTGGTGTACTCTTATATATATAAAAAAAAGAACATGATATTAAATAAATTTAATTTTTAATAAAGCTATGAAAAACCTGTTGATATTCCTATTAGTTCTAGGATTATGAATAACATCCGATTACTTGATTTCAGAGTGCTTGTTTTGCTCGCTTATAGACTGAAAACATAAAATCATTAGGATTAAGTAGATATTTGCTCTGCGCAACAAATTGGCCATCCACATGGCCTAAATGCGACGACGGAATAAGAGGTTGCAGATGGGGAATTGATGGGGTGTATCCACAGGCCAAACAAAGGAAAGTTAGCCAAGGCAACTTCCAACCTCTCCTGATTTCGCTTTAAACAGTGTTGTTTATTTATTTATTTATTTCGCAGCGTTGTTTGTATTTTTTCATCTGTTTGTTTGCAATTCGGGACAGTGTTTCTTGGGCGCTTCTTTGGCTCTTTCGTTCGGCTGCCAAGGCAGAAATTGATTTTTATAAATAGCGCGCATACGCAACGTGGTACGCACTGAAGTAGAAAGCACACGCGACTGTACTTACACACATACATACCTACATACATATATGCCCCATACATTTTCCATGTGCATTTCTTATTCGCCAAGGCAACGCACAAACATCGACAATAGATCGCTCCAATGGCCACAGTGAATTCGAAGTATTGCACAAATTTGATTTGATTCGATTTGTTTCTACGAAATGAGTTGGCAGGCGAAAAGCAGGAGAACAGAGGTCAAAGGGAAGAATTCAAGAATATACCATATAGCACATAGCACATAGCACATAGCATCGTTCCCAATTCTTTTTCTTTTCTTTTCATTTTTGTCCGATTGAGTAGCAGGAATTTTCCCCAGATTGCCAACAATTACGAAATATGCGAGCAATTTCCGGGAAATGGAATTCGGTTAATATTCTACGATTATGATTGCGTTTGATAGCGAATGAAAATTCCTAGTGCTAGCTGATCTATAAATATGCGGAATGAAATTGTAATTGATTTGTGGGGAATTGCGTGATTTCAATTAGAAGGGTTTCTTGTTTTGGCCAGAATATAAATTAGTTTACAAATTGTTAATTGAATTTTTTAAAACCACGACATCAGATTGAATTGATTTGATACTACAATAGATTTTCTTCTTGCGTGACCTCAATTCAAAGGGATTATATTAATTTTCAGGCACTCACGATATCAGAGAATCTATAATTGATAACTGAATAGTTGTACCTTAACCATTTCGAAAGAGTTTAATAATGTGATGAGAATTTTTTTTATAATTTTACCCACTCTAAAAAAGATAATATTTTCGATTAAATGATATATTGCAATAGTTTAGATTTGTTTGTACTAAGACCCATGTATCAAAAAGTGGTGTTTACAAAAATGAAATTTTATTTCAGTGCTTAAAAGCCGATTCTCTTGAGATTTTGTAAACACAGCGAGACTTTTGCAATTTTATGCATTATAGGAAACGAGCTAGAACTTTTAACACTTTGTGGCTTTTTTTTTCATTCGCTTAGGCTAATTTGTGCGGTACAAATTAAACAAATTTCGTTGTGTGTTTGGTTTAATTTCCCGAAACATTTGTGGCCGCAATTTGCACTTTGTTTGAGTTTCGATTTGAAAAGTTTTCTGCTCAATTTCATTTGGCAATTTCCAGGATTTTCGTTGATTTTTTAAATAATGCAAGAGTCTTCTCATTCGCTTCGCTGGCCCGCTGAATATTTATCCAACGGATTACGCATACGCCATGTGCACCCCCCGCCAAACTTTGCACCATTTGCCATCGGCTGACGACTGACTCTCGTCAGCAACCCTCAAAAATGTTGCTTCTGTGTGATGTAAACGCCGTTATAATCAGCGCTAATGTGCTTAAATGGGGACTTTGTTTGGGGGTAGGGTTTAGTGGGAAGTGTTGAGGGAAGGGTTTTTCGTTTTTCGTTTTTCGTTTTTTTTTTTGAGCTGGGTTCAGGTGGTTACCCAATAAGTGGTTGGTGTGCCTGCCGCCGGATCACAATCGGCCTGGCTTTGGTCCACCTTTTTCGTTTTTTAAGGGGAATATATTTGCATATATTTCGCCTAGCCGTTTACCTTAGTCCGCCAATTAGTTTTGAACTACTTCCCCCTGACATTCAACCCCATCTAAATCGCCACCAAGTGGGTCAATGTTGAACGGAAGTATTTACGAAAGTTTATTTCGCCAATTTGGACTTCACTCTTTTTTCTTGTTTTTTTTTAATCACTTAAAATCACGAAGGAGATTTCCGTTTGGCAATGGTACTCTTGATAGGGAATTGTTTTTCCCCTTCTTTGCTACACAGAGCAAAATATTGATAAGATATAATGATCGTTTTGATGAAATTCAGTCATAATTCTAGCCAAAGAGGGTTTCGAATATTGCTCTTAGGCGCTATCTCGCTCTTTTGCCTCTTTTTCGATTTGAGAACATTTTCAAGAAGAGGAAATCCGAGAAATACCATTTCTCAATATCCAATTTACAATATTAAATGGTAGAAAACATACTTAATAAATGTATTATGCGATTTTTTTTCCGCACAGAGAAAACTATCTAAGAACATTGTTCTTGAATTGAGAACATTCGTTCTTAAAAACCGTGCCAGTACATTTTGGTATCAATATAAGAACGAAATGGCGAGAAGAGAAAAGTTAAATTGAGTTTATTTAACAACTTTTTGATAAGTATACACTAAGGACTGGTGAATATTGCCAATTCAACTTGATTCGAGCAAAATAAAAACATTTTCAACTTAAAAATGTCGTTATATTTTTAAGAACATTTTGAACTCAGATGAGAACGTCAGAATTTTCTCTGTGTGTGTACGAATCGGTTAAATAAAGATTATTATCCGCTTTGTTCCGTCCGATTCAGGCAAATCCCCCTTTTTTAGTGGTAAGCAAATCTCGTTTAACATTTTCATGTCGAGCACTCGATTGGGATTTGCTGACCCGTGGGTCGAGTCAAGCCAAAAAGACCCGCAAAGTGGGTCAATGCAAAACGGAAACAATTACCGATTCGCAAATGAATTGTTTTCTATTTTTTTTTTTTTTCTACTTTCGGAGGCAACCTCAAAATTTCAAACGAAATTTCCTTGCACTCTCGTCCTTAATCAACGTCGGTCGGCAGCCCAAAGGCGTTCATTATTCGATGTTTTGTTGCGGCTGTCGACGTTGTTATCATTGCTTCATTTGCTCGGATTTCAACTTAGGCACGCAAAGGACGCAGGACGACCTAGGACATGGTATTAGTGGTGGTAATGATGGTGGTGGTGGTGGTAGGCGGCAGTGGGCGTGGCGCCTAATGGGCAACAATCATTCGATGGACATGGAAATATGTATTCTGCTTGGCAGGCATTAAAGCCAAAGGTCGTTGGGCGGTCCAATTACGAAGTAGAGGGCGTCGAAAGAACAAGATTTCGACATTGAACCTCGCCCACATCTGAGTACACTGGCGCAAAAGGGGGAAATAAATTAACAATTAAATTAAAAGGGTTTGATATCACTTTTGAATCACTCCGTTTAGGTGTCTACAAGTATGCAGTGAAAAAGGGATATCTTTATCCGGATGAGTTTAACATATATTGTTGCAATAAGACACCGGAAATTAGTTTAAAACGTGAATTTTAAAGTCCTAACTTTCTATACAAAACGCTTTTTTCAATCAATCAGTTAAGTAAGTGAACAATACGTTTGATATTTCCTATTTAACTATTTTGTTAACAGATTACTTTTAAAAAATAATTCTTGTACCCCACCATTTGCCTCAAAAATCAAGTATTTTCTTATTTTATTTGTACAAATAAATTACGAATACATTAGGGGAAAACCCGTTCTCAACTTAATACAATTATCTTATAGAATAAATCAAACTTATTATTCGAAAACAAGAATTTTGAATATCTATAAGAATAAAATGTATGTCCTTAAGTTTAATACAACACTTTAAAACTATTGAGTTGCAGCATTTTTAGCCATTTATGATAAATTTAAAAAACATATTCATAAATTTACAATGTTTCTAGTTTTCGGAGTAAACTTCTGATATTTACCTCTTTAATCAGCTTGTCCTTTAAAAAGACGGAGAGGCCAACCACACTGTTAATTAACTTGTCAGCTAACCCTAGCTAGAAGTATCTATGCAGTTGTGGAAGGATCTATCCGCTTGCGGTTGAAACCCGGAGAAATGAGATGAAATCCTGAGATTTCATTGCTATTCAATTTGTGGTGTGAAATCAATTTCAGCATGATGAGCAAGGTAAAACTCAATTTTACGGTCCAAAGCGACAAATATTATTGATGGATTGAAAGTGGTTTAGTGCAGGTTTAAGAACGGTTGAGAAGATACTGCAATCAGTGGGGAAAAGTCCCTTGGGAGATGATAATCTTTTCAAGCAACCTGTCACCCTTGTTTTTGGTGTTGCAAATCCGTCCAAATCCTTTTCCAAGTCGGAGAAAAAAAAGCCTTGCTCTTAATTTGCTTTTGCCAAACTTTTCCTGAGCCTTATCTCTCGCCTTGCCTTTTTCTTTTTGGTTATGTTTATTCGCCTCCCATGTCCACATACTTTCATCTTGGTAGTTTAGCTATCTAAATGGCTTAACATTTTCATTCAGCTCTTCCTGTTCCTTTAGCTCTCGTTGGCTCCAAAGTTTGCTGAGCAGGACGGCGAGTGTTTAACTTCTGGCAGCTGCTGCTCCACTTTGCTCCAGCCAGCACCACCTACTCATCATCAGCATAGCCATCCCTATACCCATTCTCCTCCTGGGAGTTAATCGGGTCATAAAATGTCTGACGCAGACGCCCCTTTGACTCCACCAAATGTCTCCCGTAACCATTCCACGCAGCGGGAAATTGTGAATCTCGTGATGGATTCCGTTTTGCAATGTACTCTCGCATCTGATGGGAATGCCCTCGGAAATGAGTGAATTAGGGACAGGTATCCCAAAGGTGGGGAACGGCAATATCGTAAAGTTCTTTAATGGAAATGGAAAAGACTGTTCATAGTGCTGGTTCCAAGGGAGAGCTGGTTATTAGACTTTTCACAAAAACATAATATTGCAGAATTAATTTTTCCTTAATATAATTACCCTTTAGAAAATTACTCACCAAAGAATTAAAATTAACATTTTCAGACATGGTCTATAAGTCTTAATCCACAGCTTAATCTTTTAGATGTAAAATATCATTTCAAAAGGGTGTTCTTTTAGTTGGGGTGTCATACATATCCCTAATTGAAAATGCTTAGGTCTGTCAGTCCTGGTTGATGGGTTGCGCTTAAGTACACTGGTCGGCATATGTATTTTGACAAAACAAAAGTTAAGTATACTCATAACTTGAATTTACTTCTTGTAAACTATAGGCATCAATGGAAAGGTAATTTCAATGCCGTTTGAATGATACAATGCATTTCTTTACCCATTCAGTATTTATTGAAAAGGACGAATTTGTGTAAATCAACTTTTAAATTTTTTTTAAAAACTTTTTTCCTCGACTTGAAAACTTAAATTTTTTGATGCAAAAAGTTTCTTCAAACAAAAATAATAGTAACTGCAAAAAGAATTTTTCAAAAATCATTTTCCTTATATTTTTTATGATTTTTTGAAGGTGACAATGTCGGAAAAAATTTGTATGAAAAAGAGAAAAATATGGCTCAAATGCCTGTTTTTAAGCATTTTCAAAAATTCATAAAAAATATAAGAAAAATGATTTTTGAAAAATTCTTTTTGCAGTTACTATTATTTTTGTTTGAAGAAACTTTTTGCATCAAAAAATTTAAGTTTTCAAGTCGAGGAAAAAAGTTTTTAAAAAAAATTTAAAAGTTGATTTACACAAATTCGTCCTTTTCAATAAATACTGAATGGGTAAAGAAATGCATTGTATCATTCAAACGGCATTGAAATTACCTTTCCATTGATGCCTATAGTTTACACGAAGTAAGTTCAAATTATGAGTATATTTAACTTTTGTTTTGTCAAAATACTTATGCCGACCACTGTAAGTCATCAACTGCTGCAGCACCACATTCCCTTCCATTCGGTCCCATACCATACCATACCATCCCATACCATATCACACGAAACCATATGTTTTCTTACATTTTTAATTTGTTAGCGGAGGATGGGATGCTGGCGATAATGAAAGGATGGATGGTAGGATACGATGGTTGTTTGTTTGTTTCAGGGGAGGGGGCAGGCGGCTAAGACTTGTTAATCATGATGAACCAGTTAGATGTGACAGCAGACTGACAGGAAGTTCCCATGTGGAGTGTTTTCGGAGTGGATTCGGCACGTAACATAGCCTGATGTCTGCGTTGATGCGTTGCTGTGGTGCTGTGGTGCTGCCGGTGGTGCCTCCTCATGTAAAATGCATGATAAACAAACATGCGCGTCTTTTTTGCTTACGCATAATGCCACATCCCATCCCAGCCCTCCCAACCAAACCACCCACCGCCCCCAAAAGGCAGCAGCAGACCACCCAACCAACCACGCCCCCTTTGTGATATCTTCTTTATGCTGACAAATGCCTGACAGCCGGCGAGGAAGTGGGCACCAAGGCAGCAGGGCAGCAGTTTTCCGTGGAGTGGAGAGCACTGCGGAAATTTGCATAAAAATGAAAAATAAAGAGTCTCCCTATCTTCCTATATATCTGCCCAGCATCCCACCGAACTTTGTGTCACATGTGTGTCAAAGTGTTGAGCTTAAAGTCGCCCATATATGATGCGAATGGCAACTATGGTGAATCCCAGCGGCTGAAAAGTTGTATTAAAATTGTAACAGAGACTTGTTATATTTGTTGTGTAATTACTTTCATAGATTCTTAAATATATCACGGTTAGAAGGTTAGATAATTCTGAATAAGTTATGAAAGTGGACTAGTCTTTGATGATAAAAAGTGCACAATTTTACTGAGAACTTTTATATTATTATTATTTATATATCAGAATCGGAGTTTCCCACATTAGATTTGCTACCAAATCTAACATAAACCACATATCCTCCGTCAAACCGAATAATCTGAAAATCACAACGAAAGTCGAGCAGATGTTCTCCGAAATTTATGCACAGGCGGAAGTTATTCTTGGCAGACCGGAGGACCCATTACATAATACGACTCCTGAAAGTATGCAACAGCTATAAAAGGTTCCGGGAAGGAGTCTCGCATAACTTAAACGGATTCCACTTCTCCGAGTGCATGAACCCATGGCTTGCATAATTTTGTGTATTTAACTCTTCTGCCTTCAGGTCTACTATATCATATGCTAATGCTAATGCTCACGATAAGCACAAGTTGCAGAAGTGTACGAGAAGTTGGCAAAACAACTTTGCCTCTATTTTCATTTGATTAACTGACAGTTTCCGAAAGGAAAACGTTTAACTGTGATTTTTCTTAAATTCTTTTAATATCATAAAATGGATATGCCTTTAGTCTTAAATTATACATTGAGCAATAACAACAACTATGGTAAATTACAAACAAAACTTCTTCACAATCTACATGCAATACTATTACTATATGATCATAAATGTAACAATTGCACCATCACAGCCGGTATTGTTAATTCTTTATCTAAAGCTGCCAGCACTTGTGCCTATTTACTTTTTCGTTAAAGTGTTGATCGCTGATATAAGCAATGGTATTACCAAGGTTAATGGATTAAAACCTTATCAATAAATCAGACCCTTAATAATGTAAATAATAGGATCGAAAACATTTTAGTAAAATGGTTTGATACCTTTGTTGATTTATAGATTTAAACCCTTTTTACGCTTTATTAATAGAAAAACGTATACAAATGGCAGCTTTATTTGTAGGTTTTTATTCCCAACGTTTTGTTTTCGACGATTATAATTTTATTTACTGATGGCCAAATGGAAATTTCTGCGATACATTAAAGGCAATCCCAATCCCCACAGGCCGTTCGCCATATCGATGTGCGATAACTTTAATTAACCATTACTGAAATCACAGCTGCGGCAAAGTGCAATGCTGACGTTCTGGGAATTGGCTTTGTGTAGCCAGCTCGCCCATCCGTACCACAGCCCACTTGAACAATCCCGATCCCAAACCCAATCCCACATCCACATGCACATTCACTCCCGTTCCTTGGGCCACATAATGCACCCCTTTCCCTTTTTCCCCATTTTGGGCCAGCCCAGTGCTCTCGACCCAAATCCAGAGTTGCCGTTGGCTCACAACTTCCCAGGCAAGGACGAATGGATTGGGCTTGTCTGTTTTTCAAGCCAAACGCTGGGCCAGCATTTTGGTCTATCCAAATTTAATTAAATTTTTTGTGCACGCGCACACACTCTGACACTGACTGAGGGCGACCTACTTGTATTCCCAGGATAAAGGATAGTACTATCATCGTTTTCCCTGCCTCAGGAGCAATTTTTTTTATTTTCTCACAAAATTAATTGCACGAAAGGGGAGGAAGCAGTGGGGAAAATGGTGGGCCAGTGGCTTATGTGGTTACGCCCACTTGTTGGCCAAGGTTTCGAGACATGGTCTCCGAGCGGCGACAACCTGCAATTATCCGCAAGACCAGGAAGTCCCACCACCTTGCTGCGTCATTGTATGACACCCACACAATAATCATCTACAGTAGGGGTCGCAGGAATAGTATTTAGAGATTGAAATGGCTTTCTTTTAAATCTGTAGATTATAGTAAGTTAGTTTTTATGGATTATTGATAATACTATGGATGTTAAAAACTATGTATCTTGCTTACCAACTGTGACTACTGCATTTTAGTTAGTTACGCTGTAAACATATATTTTCAAAATCATCTGTACTTTTGTTTTGGGCGCAACTGTACTTTCACCTCGGCATTGCCTGCACGCAGTTTCGCTTGTGCCACAAAGTATGCAACCATTTCTTGTGGCATTGTTCTCCCGCCAAAACCTCCTTCTCCTCCATTTGTGGATTCGTCACCTCGTGTCTGCGTCGATAGTTCTCGTCCTCGTGCCCGTGCTCGTCTGTCCTCCGACCGCGTTTGGCTATTGCTAAATCGTCAATCGTAGGCTAAGCTCTAGTTACTATATCTATTTGCCATATCTATCTGTCTATCAATGTACACGCATCCCTGAATCCTTCCAGTCCACTAATATCACGATTACTTGCAGTGCGCAGCTGCCGAACGGGCAAACAGGTCCAGATGACCGAGGCAGAGGTGCGTGGCCTGTGCCTCAAATCGCGCGAGATCTTCTTGCAACAGCCCATCCTGCTGGAACTGGAGGCCCCGCTGATCATATGCGGCGACATTCACGGCCAGTACACAGACCTGTTGCGGCTATTCGAGTACGGCGGATTTCCTCCGGCCGCCAACTACTTGTTCCTCGGCGACTACGTCGATCGGGGCAAGCAGTCCTTGGAGACCATCTGCCTGCTGCTGGCCTACAAGATCAAATATCCGGAGAACTTCTTTTTGTTGCGCGGCAACCATGAGTGTGCCAGTATTAATAGGATTTATGGTAAGTGGACTATACGAACTGTCGGTAGTATTAAAATACGGGTTTCATCCCTCTTGAAATAAATTAAATTTTATAATCCGTTTTGCAGGCTTCTACGATGAGTGCAAGCGCCGATACAATGTCAAACTGTGGAAGACCTTCACAGATTGCTTCAACTGTCTGCCGGTAGCCGCGATCATTGACGAGAAGATCTTCTGCTGCCACGGTGGCCTCAGTCCCGATCTTCAGGGCATGGAGCAGATCCGTCGCCTGATGCGGCCCACAGATGTGCCGGACACCGGGTTGCTGTGCGACCTCCTCTGGAGCGATCCCGACAAGGATGTTCAGGGCTGGGGCGAGAACGATCGCGGAGTGAGCTTCACGTTCGGCGTGGATGTGGTCTCCAAGTTCTTGAACCGACACGAGCTGGACTTGATCTGCCGTGCGCATCAGGTGAGTCAGATGATATACACCATATACATCTTAGTTATTATGACGAACGTTTTTCTATAGGTTGTGGAGGATGGCTACGAGTTCTTTGCGCGTCGCCAACTGGTCACATTGTTCTCGGCGCCTAATTACTGCGGAGAGTTCGACAACGCCGGCGGCATGATGACCGTGGACGACACGCTTATGTGCTCATTCCAGGTGAGTTCCATTAAAGTACTCCTCCCAATGATCCCTATTGAAACGGTAATCTTTCCTTGCAGATCCTGAAACCATCTGAGAAGAAGGCCAAGTATCTGTATAGCGGAATGAACTCGTCGCGACCCACAACACCGCAGCGCAGCGCTCCAATGCTGGCGACCAACAAGAAGAAATAATATATCCATCCGCTTCCATTTCCTTAAAGGTTCAACAAACAACAGAAATAAACTTTTACATAGATACACACATATATATATACATATAAATATAAAAAGAGTAGCGAACGAGAGATCGATATAGTAGAGAAGGGGCAAATGATAAATGATAAATGATAAATTAAATGTGTGAGCTAGTGACGCAAGACGAACCCAAGTGCATAAAGATAAACGTTAATGTGTATCCGTCATTATCTGTAAACAAACATATTGCCTGCTTTATTTTGGGTGTGGAATCTGTGTCTAACTTGATTACCTTATCCGTGTAGCTGCTAGTTGATGCAATAGCAACATCCGCAGCAACGGCGGAGCACTCACAGGCCCTAGTTAAGTTGAGTCCTGCATTTGATGATTATCTGTTGAATGGAAATTGTGACCACTCCCCCTAACAGCAGCTCCCCAGCCCAAAAAAAAAAAAAACTCCCCGAAACATGCAGATAAAAAAATAATTAAAAAGTACAGCGATGTTAAGCAATGAATTTATATATAGGCTTATTAATGTAAACTATATACGATATACTTATATATTCATAACTACAAGAGAGAAACGAAAAGAAACCTATACAAAAAAAGGGAAAGCAAAGTATCTAGCCACTGTGCGGCTCCTTTGAGGGCGGCACAGTGGGACAAAAACAGCATAAACTAGCTATCACTTTACTTTTTCTTTTGGCCCTGCGCCGAGCTTACAAAATTCGCTACAATTGTTCGATTTTTGGTTCTCTTCCTATCAACTAAGTGCGCATTACAAATTTGTCTAACAAAAACTTAAGGAAAATCAAAAAATAAGAAAGCAAAAGATAAAATTAATGAAAAGAAACTAAACAAAAACCTATGTATTAAGCTTAAAACAGTTCAACTCTCTGTGTGTATTTTATTTATTATTTATCTATAAATATAAATATATGTTCTTTTTTGTCATTGTTTAATTAATTTATTGCTTACATTGTATTTATAAAACGAAAAATATCTAATAACTAACATCTATTTTTTTTTTTTTCATTATACTCAGTTTAAGTGGCAAAATACTGTTAACGTGTTAAAGGGCATTTAACAATTGGGGCTTGTTTTTTAATGCCCACAACTTTACCTAGAGAAACTCCAACCTAACTATAACTTGCCTCACACACAAAAAACAAAAAAAATAAATAAATGAAAATGTTTAAATTTAACGAATTTTGAAAGCATTACTTCGAGTACTTGAAACACCAATTTTTGTGCATATTTAATTTATCAATAAGAAACGTAATTCGTTGAAGAATGTAGAAAGAGCGAATAAGTGAACGAGAAAGCATATGAAAATATACAAGTATATACAGGAGGAACGAAAGAGAAAACTAATTTTTTCATCGTCGTAACTTATTAGATTATAGTGCCTTTTTTGCCTCCCAAAAAAAATCCACAAACGATGACGATCGTGTAAACTAACAAATGGTTTATATATACAGATCATATACGTATAAATATACAGCTAACGAAAGCTAATTAGAAAGACGAATATTGCGTTAATTTTGTAAAAACTAATGAAAACACAGCTGATGCAATAGAGTATTATTATTCGCATTCATTACAAACATTAATTTTAAACAAATATACGTTTTTTTTTACCATTCATACAACAGAAGTTAACGAATCAGAAAAGATTTAAAAATAGTTATTTTCTTTACAAAAAATGTAAGCTTATTTCAATGATAGGTTTCAACTTATTTGAGCTGTCTGATAAAACACCTCTCTTCTTTAAATCAATCATAGCCGAATAAAGTGATTTGATAGTTTTTCGTCAAGAATATATTATGATTTTAAATTTATATGCATCGAAAGAGGACGAGGGTGGCAAACAAGTCAATTAATTACATTACAAATAAACCAAACAAGAGATAAGTGAAACAAATAAGTAAAAAAACAAGGAACTTTGGATCGATTTAGCATTTTAGCTTTGAGCTGTTGTTTTCTCACTCTCCTATTTGTTGTTACTACGGATTATTACCAAACACATCCCAATTATCAGCATCAGTTTTGTGTGTGTGGGTATACGTATATGTGAGCATTCGCATATAGACACACACATGCAAACATACGAGAATTTATATATATGTATGTATATATATAAATAAATAAATCAAAATAACAAAATATACGAAGTACTACAATGAGAAACCCATGCGAAAAATACAGAGAGAGAAAAAGCAATACGAAAACACAAAAAGTATAACAGATAAATATATTTATTATTAAAAATCCAATAAAAATTAATTAAAACTATGTAAACTAAGTGTAGTGTGTTTCCTTCAATTTATTTATTGTTTTTGAAGACATAACCTGGGTGATCTTATTATCCCTGATCTTCAAGATAGTTTCATGACATCGGAATGGGAATCTGGGGAATACTTGGAAGATCTGAGATCGCATTTTCACCTTAACTCATCCGCTATTCAAAAAAATTTTTTTAAAGAATAAGGTTCTGATACGGGCGTACGAAATTTAGCTATCGAGTGCTGTTTTCCCGACAAACTGACTGATTTTTTCAAAAGTGGTAGAACTATAGTCTCTTATGTTAAGCGGATTTACATCATCTAAAATTTCCAGGACCCTAAAGCAACATTTGGGGACAAACTGACAATAAAATTATATTGTCATTTTAAAAAGTCTCCTAAAAACATGATGCTGGACCCAAAAAAAATGCGAAAATTGGTCAAAAAATAAATGTTCCTAAATGTAATAGCGATCGTAAGCATAGTTAGCAAGCTGTTCAAAACTTTCGGTCTTTTAGCTGTACGCCTTGATTTGACCAAACTACGATTGAAAAACTGGAAAGAAAAATCGTATTTTTGACTAAAATCGGAATCTCGTTTTTTGGCCCTAAAAATTCAGTTTTTTGGCTGCCGAAATAAAAATAAAAGTCAGAATGAGGAATGTCATACCTCGTTGAACTCGTTGCTTAATTTCCAATCCATTGGCATTCAAACCTGGAAATTTTTAACTTTTCGCAATTTTCGCAAAAAAAGACGATGTAACCCCTAACAAAAAATGGAAAAATTTGTCAAAAATTAAATTTTCCGGAAAGCGATGGGGATTGTTAGCATAGGTTGTCAGCTGCTAAAAACAATCGGTCTTTTAGCTGTACGCCTTGATTTGACAAAACTACGATTGAAGAACTGGAAAGAAAAATCGTATTTTTGACTAAAATCGGAATATCGTTTTTTGGCCCTAAAAATTCAGTTTTTTGGCTGCCAAAATAAAAATAAAAGTCAGAATGAGGAATGTCATACCTCGTTGAACTCGTTGCTTAATTTCCAATTTATTGGCATTCAAACCTGGAAATTTTTAACTTTTCGCAATTTTCGCAAAAAAAATACGATGTAACCCCTTACAAAAAATGAAAAAATTTGTCAAATATTAAATTTTCCGGAAAGTGATGGGGATTGTTAGCATAGGTTGTCAGCTGCTCAAAACAGTCGGTCTTTTAGCTGTAGGTCTTGATTTGGCCAAACTACGATTGAAAAACTGGAAAGAAAAATCGTATTTATACCCGTTACTCGTAGAGTAAAAGGGTATACTAGATTCGTCGGAAAGTATGTAACAGGCAGAAGGAAGCGTTTCCGACCCCATAAAGTATATATATTCTTGATCAGGATCACTAGCCGAGTCGATCTAGCCATGTCCGTCTGTCCGTCTGTCCGTCTGTCTGTCCGGATGAACGCTGAGATCTTGGAAACTATGAGAGCTAGGCTATTGAGATTTGGCGTGCAGATTCCTGAGCTTCTTACGCAGCGCAAGTTTGTTTCAGTAGAGTGCCACGCCCACTTTTACGCCCACAAACCGCCCAAAACTGTGGCTCCTACAGTTTTGATGCTAGAATAAAAATTTTAACTGAAATGTATTGTTCTCATCAATACCTATCGATTAATAAAAAAAAAGTTTGCCACGCCCACTTTATCGCCCACAAACCGCCCCCAAACTTCAAAAAATCGTAAATATGGACGTGGATATCTCGGAAACTATCAAAGATATAGAATCAGGATTTCAGATTTAGATTCCGTAGCTTTGTACGCAGCGCAATTTTGATACGCGAATATGCCACGCCCGCTCTACCGCCCACAAACCGCCCAAGCCTGTGGCGCCCACAATTTTCATGCTAGATACTAAATTTTAACTGAACTGTATCGGTCTCGTCAATACCTATCGATTAACCAAAAAAAAATTTGCCACGCCCACCCTAACGCCCATAACGCTTAAATCTGTCTACCGCCGGTAGGTGGCGCATTTCAGTCTTGCTTTGCTGCTTGCTTATTTCCATTTCCCTTTGGTCCCTTTAGCTGAGTAACGGGTATCTGATAGTCGAGGCACTCGACTATAGCGTTCTTTCTTGTTTTGACTAAAATCGGAATCTCGTTTTTTGGCCCTAAAAATTCAGTTTTTTGGCTGCCGAAATAAAAATAAAAGTCAGAATGAGGAATGTCATACCTCGTTGAACTCGTTGCTTATTTTTCAATCTATTGGCATTCAAACCTGGAAATGTTTAACTTTTCGCAATTTTCGCAAAAAAAGACGATGTAACCCCTTACAAAAAATGAAAAAATTTGTCAAAAATTAAATTTCCCGGAAATGGATTGGGATTGTTAGCATAGGTTGTCAGCTGCTCAAAACAGTCGGTCTTTTAGCTGTAGGTCTTGATTTGGCCAAACTACGATCGAAAACGTTAGAGAAAAATTGTGTTTTTGACTAAAATCTGAATCTCGTATTTTTCACAAAATTTGAAATTATAATTCTTAAAATAAAATGTATCATTTGGTTATACTTTTAACAACCCCATCTTCAAGAAGTATAATATATTCCATTTATAGATCTTCGATTTTAGAAAGAGGGGCCTAAACTTGGATTAGTCCTGTATAAAAAGGTGCTTTAAAGGAGCGAGCATAAACTAACTAAGGACTTGCAGCTTTTTTGGTCCTCAACTTGGTTTAGTTCCTGTATAAAACACGAAGCTTACACCACCATTTTCTACTCCAGAGCTTTTTTAAGCTGCTAGGTTCAGGCGGTGTATCTTTACCCAACTATTACGAACTATTTACTCCGAAAAGCTTTCCGGGCCAAAAGCTGAGATTAGCATAGCATACCATGTTAGTTAACAGGGTCGGGATCTTAGGGGGTGCTGGAATGGTGGATGGGGTGGACGGTCTTCTGGACAGCTCCATGCTGATTGCCAAAAGGCCAAGCCATGTTAGCCAACAAGTTCGCTTAATGGTTGGCTCAGGCTTCCATGACGGGCAGCCAAATAATTTCGAACTCCTGCTGGGGCTTCCATCTTTCAACCTCCATCCTTCTGCCCCCCAACTACCAAATATAAGCCAAAAACACCAGAACCATGCTGAGAGTGAAAACAAGCGAGATTTTTGTGATATTTTATGTTGAACATTTATTTCATTATATTTTCAGATGTTCTAGAGCGGTCTGTCTGCCCCCAGAGTCCAGTGCCCAGTGGTCAAATGGCCATGGAACACCGCCCACCGACCGCTGACCAAGAGATTCATCATCAATCAATTGGCTTTGGTATCTGGTGGTCGGGCAATCTGGAGACAGAAAGTACTGCGAAATAGAACGAAATGTAGCGGGGAGGGAACAAAAATGTTTTAGCAATCTTTGGCTGCGATAGATTCCACCTCATAAAGTATAAATAATGCGGTTGCGGATCGGGAGTCTTACAACTAAATAGCCATCAATACAGTGTATACATATATGATTGTATATGGGATTATGTATTCTTTAGTGTATTCATAGAAATGCATCACATTTAAGTTTATTTTTTTTTTTTTATCGCATTTGCGTTAGTGTAGCGTTTTCGAAAATCAAGTAGTAGCTTGGCTTGTCAAAGCAACACTCACATAAATATATATGTATGTATATAGGTTATATATTTAAATATCTATAACGATCGGCATATCGATCTGCACACAGATGGCATGGGCCAAGCACAGGGATTGCGATTACCAAATCGTTTTACATTCATAAATTCTTCATTATTCAGTGTGTTCAATGTTGCACATTAACTCTAGACACATATACACAGAGATATTAGGTAATATTTGTTGTCAGTTTTGTTTTCCCTTTAGTATATATTTATTCATAGTCATATTCATATGGTTACTCGTACAGCTAACATTAAAAATTTTCGATATCATCGGTTTTCTTTACTTGGTGGTTTAAGTATGTTGCGCATCTTAGGATGGCGTTCTCTCAAATAGGATAATTTCCACGATACTTGCAAAAACTCTTTGGGTACGTTTCAATACGATTTTAAAAAACTATAGCTATAGTGTCGATCCTCTGTGGGTGTTCAATTACTGTTCGGAACTTTGTCAATAGATTTCGTTCTTCAAAAATTGGGCTGGCCATCAGCTAGCTGGACGAAAGTGCCCACGGCTGTCTGCTTAGTTTACCTAATTTGACCATGGTTTTAAGTCAACACATTGCGACAATTATATGTTGACATTGGCAACAAAAGCCCGAAAACCTACAGATATGTGTTGTGCACGTCTTTTTGTGTGGGTATCTGGGCATCTGGGTTAAATTGGTTATTTTGATATTTGGTTATTTGTAAATACTTTTCGTCAGTTTGAAACCGCAAAAGATTTCCGATTTAGATTTCACACAAATAGTCTGCATTTTGCAGCTGCATCCGCCCTTTGGCCTCTGTAATATTTCCTTGTCGTTTTGTAAATACACATCAAACATTTAATATTCAGTAAATATATGTGATTATTTAGGTAGTACACTGTTGAATATGGGTGCGATTTAAAAGGGTTTTTTTTTTTTAAATTGGCATCTTTGTGCACTCGTTAATTAATGCAGAATGGAAACACACACTCACTTACGATCTAGGTAAATATATAGGTATTCTTACTGTGTTTTTCAGCTTGGCTCGCTTTGAATTTAGTAGACAGTCGAGTGTCGCGATTTTCGATACCGATTTGGTACCGATTTCGACTACTCTAACCTGCCAATCTAGACAAAATATCATCAATTTCAACGCATTGCATGGCTAATATCAAATGATAAATCCTAGCGCTACTAACTACGCGTGTATATTCTACTGCTCATCTCCTTCGTTTTTCGCCTCGTCCATTTCGAATTTAATCAGAGTGCAAAAATTTCACCTCAATTCATTGTCTAATTTCTAGGGAATACCGTTTTCCAACTATGTAATTCCAACACGGACATCCATACTGTCTTGCACTTTCACTTTCAATTGTGGAAACCTTCATCTGTTCATCGGTTAAATATAAACCTTCTTATCGGATGGCTTCCTAACCTCTAACCTCTAACTTCTAACACCTGTCATTCGTCTTCTGAAACCGAAACTGAATAGTTATTGTTTAAATTTACACTGGGCTTACATAACCCCTAGAGTTGATACTTAAACTTATGGCCCAACAATGGTTACATGAAAAATTTTTAGATTGTTTGAGAATATTTGGATAAATTTAAATAATACTGATTTCGCAAATTTTTGATCTGCCATCGTTGGGCCAGAAATTTAAATAGCAACTTAAGCTTAAAATCTTTTATTTTACCTTTACTCCATTTTTAAAATGCTGCTGAAACGACTTAATTGACTGATTCAATTAGTTTTGTATTAAAGTTACAAATCTTGAGTCTATGAATGTAAACAAGATGTGTAGTAAAATTGCAATGGAACTTGAAAATTAACACTTTTAAATTCCTTTCTTTTGGTGACTTTCACAAGAAGTTGTATTAAAAATAATGGAAATATTTAAAAGAAAATCTTGATTAATGGAAAATGATTATTGATTAATATGGCAGAAGGCCATATTGAAAAATCAAAAATGATCGATGGGTGGTGGCAAGGTGCCAGTGATTCCAGTCCTCTATAAAATCCCAACCAACTTGCAACTTGCCTTACTACGGCTTCCTCTTGCGTTTGGCGAACATTTGGGACCACAATCAGAATCACACATTCGACGACTTGGGCACCGCTCCGGTCTCGGCTCCGGGGGCATGGCCCTGTGGCTCCGGCGCCTGCTGCTGCTGCTGCTGCTGCTGCTGCACTTCATCCCTGTCCGGCGACACTTGCTCCAAATGGATCTGGACGATGTGGTCCTCCACCTCCAGTCGCTGGCCACCATGCTCCTCCTGCTCCTCCAGATCCCGGGCCAAGGTCTCGCTGCGCAGCAGTCGCCGCTTATGGCCGCCATTCTTCTTGGGCACTGGCACCCTGATGTTAAACTCATCATCCAGTGTCTCGATCAGATCCAGATTGCCGGAATCCTGTTGGCCAGCTGACTTGGCGGCGGCGGCGGCTGCAGCAGCAGCACTGGTGGAGGGTCCATCTCCAATCTCGGTGGATGTGGGCCCCTGTCGTCGTCCGTTCCTCCTGCCCACCGGTGCATCATGCAGGGCCAAGCGCTCCATCTCCAGTCGCAGCTCACCCAAAGTGGCAGAGGCGAATCCCGGACGCTGGGTCTCATCCACATGGACCAGAACGAAGGGCAACTTCAGGGACAACTCGCCGCCCATGCCGCTTAGGGTGAGCTTCACCTTGACATAGTACGACACATAGATGGCGAACACGTTGCGCTCCTCGCCATTTCCCGGTGCATTGGGATGTCCTGGATGACCCTGACCCTGACCCTGGGGGGGCTGCCACAAGTGTGGATGTGGAGTGACCAGGGCCGGACTGCCCAAGGGATGACCACATCCACCAAGCAGCTGGGCATTCTGCATGACAAAGTGCGGCGAACGGATGGCCGAGGCAGCGATGGCGCCGGTGATCTCATCCGGCTCGGTGCTGCGCTGCAAAGTGTCCTCCAGGGCGATCCAGTTCTTGGTGGGACCGCGCTGCGGACGGAGCACCACGGTGGTGTTCAATGAGGCCCCGGCGGCCACCGTGCGGTCCACCGGCGGTGAGATGTTGTCCGAATCGGCCACCACATTCTTGAATTTGCCATTGTTGAACATGCAGACATCGACGTGCTGGATGGCGCAGACCTGTCGGTGGGGGGAATACCCGGAAGAAATAATACAAAAATCAGAGAGAAGTGTTATATGGTCGAGGGGAAAACTCCTGGGGAAAGATGTGGGTAGCAAAGGATGCCTTTAAGGGAACTGTGCAACTGGAGAAGGCCAATTCTGCGTAGGAGCTGGCAATCAAGTGGGCATATCCACTTAGGCAATCTACACAAGATTGCCCCATGGCAATATAAAATCCCCAGTTAAAAAAAACAATACATTTTTGATTGGAAATCTTGTGATTTACTTGTTCCATAAGTTTTCGAATATTTAAGCGTTTGGTGAATGTAAAAAAATTTCCGTTATATTAGTTTTTCCAAATATGTTTACCAACCCCTTTTTATATTCTATAGTGGCTTTGGAAATAAATAATTAATAATAAATAAAAGCATAGTCAATAATAGCTATGTAGTAAAAACATTCTATACATTTTATAAGCACTGTACAATACAAACAATAGAAAACATTGTAACTATAATCGAATTAGAATCTAGAAAGACAAATTAAAAATGTTTTGCAGATAGAACTTTAGGTTCCTATGTATGTTTGTCTCAGTTTTTTAATCAATACTTCCATCGAAAAAATAAAAAATGTAAATACATTATAAATTTCGTAATGAAGAATTTTCTTAATTTTTAAGTATGAAACAAAATTAAGGTAATTAATTAAATAAAATCAAACAATAGATTTGTTATATCTTGTACATAAGGTGAAACATATTAAAATCAATAAGTAATTAAAGACTCAAACTTAGGCCATTGTATACTCATGAAACTACCAATTCAAATGGTTATAATACCAAATCAAACTTAGCCAAGAAACCAGGATTATAAGATTACTTTTTCCGATTCATTAGAAAACCTTTTACCGAGCTTTTCCCCACAGAGCATTGTCTAGTCACCCAAAGTCCCTCTGCTGGCTGGCCTTTTGGGCCCTGTTTGTACTTGGACGTTATTTTATGGCTGCGACCAAAATGTCCCTGGCCCAATCTGGCACCCAATCTCAGATAATGCACTCAATTACCGTCCATTCAAGTGGCCTGGTCTGCGAATTGCCAGAAAGCAAAAAAATAGGGGAAAACAGCAGAAATAATGTATTAAACTCAGGCCCAGACTCGCTTATTGGCAGCTCATCAGTGTCGATTTCTCGTTGCGAGCTTTCACGGCTTTTTATGTGCAATTTAGGCTTCATTTATTTGTTGGCTAGTCTCTTATGAGGCCAACAAACAAATGGAAATGAAAGTGCATGATATGTGAAAAATTAAAAATATATTACTCATCCGCCATGTTGACCATGTTCTGTGGAATATTTCAAAAAGAATACTAACAAAATATTCATATAAAAATTATAATTCCAGTTATTAGATATTCGTTTTTTGTTTTTTTCCTTTTTTTTTCTTACATAAAACACAATTTGTTTTCGTTAATTAATATATATATATATAAATTGATTATGCCACTTATTTGTTTTAATGAATTCTCCAGTCTGCAACATTATTATGGCCCTTCTTTGATTTCACGTATTTAAGAGCTCGTGAAATGTATCCCTTCGTTGGCGGCAATCGAAGTGAGCAATCAAAATCTTCCATCGAATCGACTCATTGAATTCACGGTTTTCAATACCATATAGCATTTAAATGGCCGTCATCCAAGTCGCCGTTTGCCTTTGTGCCAGACTTTCAACTGGCTGGAGGGCAAAGGACTTTTGCCCGCCAAAGGACTTGTTGCTAGACCCATTCTCCCTTCTCCGCTCCCCATTCCCCAATCCATACCATCCCCAATTCCCAATCCGCAGTCACCACATCCACTTCGATGGAAATTGGGGAACAGATGTCCAAGTTACCCAAGGGCCCAAGGTAACTTTTGACATTTGCCGGGCGACTATGGTTGGTAAAAAAAATACAAAAAATAAAAAAAAGTACAAAGCAATCTCAGCATTCAGAATCGCACACACAGAGAATTGTAGGTACATATTAAATAAGGCGCAAAGTGCACGATGAAAATAAAATAAACGGGCAAGAGGTTTCCCCCAAGAAATCTCGGCTTGGTATAAACATTTAGACCGTCTTTCTGGGCGGCAAATGTGAAAAGGGGGGGGGAGTGAGGTGCCGGGAAAAAGCCATCAAATCGAATTATGCGATTCCATAAAAGATGGCTGAAACTTGACACAAATGTACAAGGACTCCGGGGCTCTGAATGGCCAGAAAGGACACGAGCACTCCCTTCTAAAAGAGGCAAACGAATCGAAGCAAAACAAAGCAAAACACAACCAGTTGAGAATATTATTTACTGCTTTAAACCAATCCTGAGCCATTTGAGAATATAAATTGTAGAAAACAGGAAGTTCGGCAGACTCTGTGAATTATGCAGAGCAGATGTAGCCCAGTGTTTTGGGCCAGGATATGGAAAATCACTGTTTTCATTTTACAAACATCTGAAGTCAGACAATGGTTAACATATTTATAAAAAAATTTATAAAAAAAAATGCACACAATATTTTTTATTTTTTAAGTCCTATTCGTCTGCCGAACGAAAGACCTTCAAATATTCAATAAAATATATTTAATAGCCAACCAAGGTACTTCACTTTTATATTAGTTTCAGTATTATATACTGGCGTTAATTTGTTTAAACTAACTACAAAATATTTGACTGACCCAGAAACCCGAAAAGATGTGAATTTATTTTTGTGGAGAACCCAATGGCTGCAGTCAATCAATCCAATGTTCACCCTTTTATGTAACAGCCGATTATCCCAAATGGTAATATGCTTCGGTTGACCCTTTCATTGGCTTCGTTATGAATGTCCTGACCTTTTTTCTGGCTTTTTCCCAAATGTTTTCGTTTATCCACAAGGAGAAGAATATTGAAAAGAAAATATCTTCGAAGGAAATAGTAGTCGACCATATTAAAAAAGAGTTTTTTTTTTAAGTGTCTTTAAAAATTGGAAGGAAATATTATTCTAAGTTTTCAACATTAAATACAAAAGGTTCTTATTTATGTAATATGTATGTTTTGAAGACCTAATTATATAATATTTAAACTTTTTTTAATAGTTCTTATTATATTTAAATCAATTTAAGCTTGTTTTGAGTGTAGAATTGGAAGACGAAGTAATCGCAATTTTAGAATTTATAGAATATAACATACGCAAGTTTCTTAACTTAAGTATACCCCTGTCCCTTAAAACCGCCCTTGTGGATCGCTATTTACGCGTATGGAAAAGACAATTCCACGTGCACACGTCTACTCGTATGTCATAACATGTATCTCTGTCGATGGCTGTGGTGGTTATCCCTCTGTTTCTTGGCCAACTTCTACTCGGTCTATTCAGTCAATTCAGTCTATTCATCAATGAACAATGCGCCGTGCAGATAATGGAGGTACAATAAAAATAAACAATAACATTTGACAGGCGGCACCATAAAACATTTTCCAATGCGCACTGAAGTCCTGAAACGTTTGTCTCTTTTTATCCTTACAGGATTGAATTGTGCTTGCCATATGCATTTTGCATTAGCCTCGAGTTCCATTTTCTTGAGCTTAGATGCACATGCACATTCACTTGGGGCTGTCAAACGTAAGTATTGCCCCCATCTCACATGCGTAATATCCGGTACGTAATTAAATGACGTTTCAAGGCTCCAGTGCGCCACCTGATTCCATTCCCACCACCACCCCCCACCCTAAATTTATGACATTTAGATTCTCCTTCTGGTTCTTCCACTTAGTCAGAGAATCGTAAGCCAGTTTTGTCCTTATTCCCAAAGCTGCACAACGAAATATTTACTTAAAATATAATTTTGTAATAATCACAAAGAATCAAATGGTTGTACAGACGTTACGCATCTTTCCTCCAATGAATATCTCTTTTCCACTTTATGTTGCTAGTATCTTAGTTCACTGAGTGAATACTGTGATCGATGCAAACTGCGGGTTAACGATGGCCCATAACCGTGCGATAAAGGTGGGTTGGACCAGGATTAGACATAGCCCGGCACAATGTAAAACTGTAGCACACTTTTGCGCGTTCCATTTCCCGTTAAATACAGCATACTGGAGAGGGGGGATGGTGACTGTTGTGACGACATGGAGGCTCTATGAATGCCAAAGAACCCAGAACCTCCAATAAAGGTGTGTGTGCGGCTCACATAGAAAGGCCTTCGGGGCACAATAAAAACCCAAGCCGAGAAGCCCATGAGCGGGAAAAAAAGGGGGTGAAAAATAAAGCCCATAAAATGTATAAACACAATTTTCACTTTAACTGCGTCTTTTGCCAGCCTTTCACTTTGCCAAGGTCCTTTTACACAGAATTTGGGGGGAAAGCTAAAGTCTCTTCGCTTGACAATTTCATTCGGCTAAGCGCAATTTGCATATGTTCGTGAGTGGGTGTGCTTAAGGAATCAACTGGCTGTTCTGGCTGTCCCCAGACCCAAGGGATCCTTTCGACTTGTCGCCCTGTCCGCCCAGCTGTCTGTCATCCCCTTCATTTGAGCCGTCACCTGGTGCGTATACGTAATCTTTCCATTACCCCATCGCGATTAGCACGCGATGTTGGGATAAATGAATAAAACCCAAGGTACGATTCTTTTGCGATAAGATAGTCTGCATAAGAACTAGAACAATTTGAGCTCATAGCCAATGGATAGCCACTAAAAATATAGAAATTACATAAGCTCTTAAACGTCCGCCTTTAAGACTCCGTCTGCCCAAATTGCCTCTTAAGCCTTCTATTGTTAGTCACACCTATTGTTTGGCCACTAATTGAATCCGATTGCCCCGACATGCAGAAATTCGAAAATTATCTTTGGTAATTGGTATTTATTTCATTAAATTGGTACTTGGTCTGTGGAATGCGACAGTGGCACTGGCAAGGGACCAAAACAAAGACAATGGCCCCCCAGATGCTCTGAAGCTCCTTCTCGGGTAACTCAAAACTGCAAATCCATCCTCATCGTTATCCATTTGCCATCGAAACTCATTGTTCATAGATGGGCGGTGCCGGGCAGGCCACAATCAGCTTAACTCGAGTCTCTGCCCTCTGGTGGGCGTTTGATTAACTGTCATAACTAGGTTTTCATAGAGGCAACCCTTTCAACACAAAATCATTCGCAAAGAATGTTTTGGTCCTGTCTCTCTCGACTACAATACACCTGCTTAAAATTCTAAATATCAGGGGTGCCATATAAATCACTGGGGTTCTGGAATTACATTTAAATGAAATATTAGGTGTCTGAAAGTATGCAACTGCGTACTTTTAGACACCAAAAGTGACATTTAAAATGATTTCAAAACTTTTGTAAGTTCTTTGGCACCCCTCATATTAAAGAACTAATATGTTAATACAAAAATGATGAAAATATGATGTACAATTAAATTGTATTAAGCAATGCCATTGTATGTAATGAAAACTCTTCAATTTCTCTCTGTATTTTAATTCGTTAATTCTATTCAATTGTATTATACCTTCCACCGAACAAAGCATCATAAAATCAGATTTCCTTAGTGTTGGGTACAACCATCGACTAATGGGTATGAAATCCCAGTGCCTATTCCTGATCCCGACCCGCCCTGTTTGCATAGACGGAGTGCCAATGCTGATTATGTACCCCGGTGTGTGCAGGCCAGGACAAAAGTTGAGGATGAATATGGATGGATGCAGTGGCGCCGACCGGTCAGTTCCTTATACGGATTTAATCCTTTAAACAAAAGCCAATCACTGACTAAATAGATGAGCACATTGTAAATTGAATCTTATGCTAAGCGCTCAACTGCCTTCCTAAAGATTATATCTTTCATTTGGTCTTTTGTAAATGATATTTGATATTTAATACTTGGTATATTGTCTTGAATTGAAACTAAATTCGAGACTGCCAATCAAATTGTTCTGCAGGCACTTAGGGTTTTTCCACAGCAACCGCACATACGAGTATTCCCCACAAAAGTATCCATGGTTTTTTCACCCGGCAGCATCACGTTGCGTATGCGTTATGCGATTTTTAATGATGGCCTGCATAACTTCGGGGGGCTGGGGCTTGTGAACTGCGATTGAATCGAAAGTCTGGGGAAATGCCACAGAAACTTACCCGCACTTTGCGGACCGTCTTGCGGCTGTCGTTGCGTATATTAACGGTCACATTGACGTCCTCGCCGTGGGTGTACCAGCCCTTGTCCAAACTGGCCCTCAAGCCGACCCTTCCATCGTGCAGCAGGAAGGGCTTGTCCACGGACCCTTGGGGACCGCCACAGGGTCCCACGCTGACGCCCCCGATGCCTCCGGTGACCCCGGCACCAGTGTGCGGCGGCAACATGCTGTCACAGTGCTGGAAATCGTGAAAAATCGAATATAAGTGCTTCCCATCAAAACAACACAACACTTTGGCATAGCTTTATGTGAAGTGTTCTAAAGTGGCCTAAAAATTTTGTTGATGTAACCACAAAATTATTTTTGGGAAAAAGAATGTAACAAATATAATTTAAAATCCTAGGTCTTGAATAACTTACTCTTATTTTCATTGAATGGCAGTCTTTGAAAATCAATCCCCTGAATAAATACATTTATGTTAAGACTTCTTAGAAAATTGTTCACGAATATTTCCCGGTAAAACGATACCAAAATTTTGTTGTACGTCTAGTTTTTCTTCCGAATATTTAGTGTAATATGCTTTAAAGTGGCCCAAAAATGTCTCTATATTTTTTACATTTTGTATGTTATCATTTGGCTTTAATATCACTTTTCACTGCACACTTTTCGACTTCCTATTGTGTGGCCTGGGTGTCTAAAAGTATGCAACAAAATTTGTAATCCAAACATTTCTGCCGAAAAACGACATTGCTAATTTTACTGCATACTTTTAGACACCTTTATAAATGATTTTTAAATCCTTCATCTTGATACATTTCGGTTAAGACTTCCTAGAAAATGTCCCACTTATAATATCGGGTTTCTTGAAAACCCCGATGGGTATCCTAAATCTGGGGCTTTGGAACTCACCTCCTGGAAGGACTTGCTGTAGTTGTGGAACGGATCATTGGGGCACTTCTCGATCTCGCTCTTGCTGCGCCCGAAGCGACCGCTGAATCGAAAGGATTTTGGCGAGAGACGAAGCTTGGGAAAGGAGTCGCCCCGCTCCGACTTGGACTTGTGCTTGGATCCGCTTGACGGCTGCGATTGCGATTGATACTGCGCTTGTGATTGATGGGATGTGCTCGGCTGCGGCTGCTGCTCGCCACCTCCTTCCCCGCCCGAGGGGGGCGTGGCACTGGCCGGGGGCGATTGGGCGCCCTGTTGTCGACCGGCATAGGCGGCAAACTGCTCGGGAGCCAAGTGCTGATGAAAGACATCCGTGCGATAGATCACCCTTACGCCCATCTTCACGGAGGCCCGTCGATGGAACTTCTCATCCGTTTTGTCCGCTGCAAGATTATTTTTTTGTGGGAATTGGGGGGAAAACATAGAATAAGGACGGGGTGATATTAGTATTATTAAAATTTTTGTATTAATAAAAAAAAAGAAAAATTCGCTTGCCGCTGTCGTTGCCGCCGCCGACGCTTGCTAAGCTTTTCAATTGGTGCAAGGACTTTCTAGTCGAAATGTCCTTTAATTTTGGTGGTGTTTTGTAATTTTGTGCCAGTCCTGGTCCGTCGATCGTCCGAATGGCAAGTGATCATGAGTTTTATTTTGATTGGCTTTTTTTTTTTACCTCAGGCAGGCAGGCGGCCACTTGAACGGATAGCAAACACATTGAACATGAAACATATGGAGGTGAAGAACACAGAAATGGCGGAAAAGAAACAGGTACATGTTTAGGGTAGAGGTAGTGATGGCGAATGTGGTGATGAAAAGATGGAGAGATGCAAATTGGAAGGGGAAACAGATGAGCTATAGGAACACCAATAGAGATCGAGCACAACAACGGAAAGGAACAGGTGGAGGCGACAGAAGAGACAGGCACCAGTGTTGGGAAAGGCACTTCAGTCGAAGTTCCATAATATGAAGCTGGAAGTTCGATATATGGAATTTCGAATGTCATTTTGTTAGCCTAGGTAAAATACATTGCATTTTATATATTTCCAGTGTTGGATATTTAATTTATTTTATTATACCTTTTTGTGTTTGCATTACTAGGTGTTTTCCAACACTGACAGGGACAAGTACAAAACAGAGAGACAGACATAGAGAGACACACAGAGAGAGAGAGACAGAGAGAGAGAGAGAGAGAGATAGAGCAAGCCACAACACCAAGAAACTGCAAAACGAAACGGATTGAAACGGAACGGAACGGTACGGGGATACAGAAACGGAAATGGAAATGGTTAGGAGCACGATCACGAGCAGCAACAGGATAACGACACCGATAGCGTGGCCGATCCGATCGGATCCGACTCGAACTCGAAATTGAATTCGAGTCCGGACCTCGACGTCCACATTCCACATTCACACTCAGATATCAGATCAATCAGATTAGTGCCAATCAGATATACCTTGGTCGGGGGCCGTGCACATACAGGCACAGCATCCGCGGCAGCAGAGCCTAAAGACCCACCTGGCCAGCGGATTGGGGCGCTTGATCTTGGCTTCTGCTCAAGTGGGCTCGTCGTCGCTCAGATGCTCTATGGGATTGGAAGGGGGGCGATACGAACGATACGGGATGAGGGGCGTGCGATCATGAATGGGGTTTAAGTTATACGAGTATGTGTATGTGTGTGAGTGTGAGTGCTTTTGGTCCACCTCAGTGCGTTTGATAACCCGCGTTCCGCATTCAACTTTGTTTTCAACTGTGATCCCACACCCCTTTGTTCCCTCGATTTATTAATTTGTTGATTTTTTCCAAAATGTAATAAAAAAATATATAATATATCAAATAATATATGTGTTATAAAATGCAGTGTCATGAAATTTCACTTTCAAATGGGTCATATTTTTTAGCTTTTATAAATTCTATTATTTTCTTTCTATATGTCATATCAATAAAGTTAAATATCCGATTATAAAATGTCAGTTTTAAATTTACCCACAGGCTAATTTTGTTGTCCTGTAAAATCTATAAGCTATAATCTGCAATAATTTTCAGCTTAGGCTTCAATGCGAAATGTGTAAATAAACCTTGTTTCCTAATTACTGAACCATTTCATACTAATTAGATATTTAATTTCACCCATTATGTAGTAAGCGCCCAAGTTAAATATGCAATGCCTGAGTATTGTTCAATACAATCGCCGTTCTTGACCAAACAATTGAGCCAACTGTTCCGATGCGCTTTGCTCTGCCATCCAGTGCATATATTTCCGAGTTGCTCATTGTTAGTTATGAAATGCACCGCATCCGTTGTCTTTAACCTTTGAACTGCTGGCAATGCGGAGAATAGGGGATACTGGATACGGGTCCAGCCAACGGCTGATATTGTGTAATTATGGAGGAGCACAGCAGCACAGCAGCACCGCAGCTCAGGGGCTCCGGGCTCAGAGGCATCATGCGGCAGCAGGAGCTGTCCATCCCAGGCCCAGGATTGCCGGACCCCTGTGTCCCTGCGTCCCTGCGTCCTGTTTCCTGTGTAGGTTGCCCAGAGCTACCGCAGTTGAGCTTTGCCTGCTAGCTCCAACAACTTCACGAGTGCCCCGAGACAGAGGCGTTGGGCAGGGGGGATTGGAATTGTAGGATGGGTACAAGGATGGCGATGGGGCTGGGATGGGCGATGGGGTTGGGAATCTGGGGCGATTCTCGCCTTGTCCCTCGGCGATGGCCAAGTCACACGGTTTCATTAAGCTGGATATTTTGCATGGCGCATGGCGCATGGTATGGCAAAGAAAATATACAGAATCACGGACATATTTTCTTAAGGCCGCGGGCGCCACGGAGCGACTTAAATAATATCAACAGTATCTCAATCTGGATATTAAACTCAATCTGAATCGGAATCTCGAATCTGAATCCGAGCCAAAGGCATTTAATATTGATTTTATGCTACCCCTTGTTGGTCCGAAGTTTAAATGTTTTACTTCAACTCATTTGTATTGACCTTAAAATATATTCAGTTTGGCAGCATTTCCACCGAGTTGATTTATTTTATTGTTTTAAATTTAATGCACAAGGGCGTATAAAATTAAAAAAAACATTTTCTCTCTCGCCCTTTTGCATTCACTGGAATTGTCCACTTTAAGAACACCCCCTCGAAAAAAAAGAAGAGAAAACAAAAGTGACAAACAAAAATAAAACCCGAACGAATCGTTACGAAAATCAATCACAAATTCCCCCCGTGCTGACGTCAGCGATTGATTCGATGAAAGAAGATTGAAGGGGGCGTGTCCGCTGGGGGATAGATGGATATTTATACACATATAATTGAACGGTGGAAATCGACTTGATTGTTACAATCCAAGTCGCAACTGGGCTTCAGTTGGCGACGGTGTCTGGATCTTTGATGGCGATTCGATGGGTTTGACTGGGTTGGTGTCAGGTGGTCAGGTGTTGTTTTTTTTTTTTTTTTTTTTTTTTTTGTGGGGGATGCCAGCAATGCGGGTGAGTGCTTCGGTTGAAGTCCCGATGTCTGTCTGTGACCCAGTCCCAAGGCATTCCGCTCCAGACTGTCCCATAATGGAAATCTTTGTCTATTTAAGGTGACCCAGGTAGAGCCCTATAACACTTGCTTATGGTATAAATGACACTTTGCTGATTTCAGGCTAACTAATTGGATCTATGTCAAATTCAAAAGATGCTTTTTAGCTGGGTTGGTTATACTTTTTTAAATAAATCCAATAAGTAAGACGACAATGCAGCAAGTGTCATAATACCCTAACCTTTCGAAAACCACTCATTGGATTTATTTAAAAAGTTTATGGTTACCTAATTATATTTAATCATAACATACGTGTGAAAAGATATGCTAAAAGTTTGCATATTGCCATATAACCTTTAAGCCTTATTTTACTCAATTCACCTAAGGTCACTCTAAAAATCAAGCAAAACCCAATCCACACTATTGCTATAAAAGTAAAGTCCTAATATAAACCTGGTCTTATAAAATTTAATTATATTTCTAGCAAAATAAAGATAAATTACCCTTTTAGACCGTAAAGTAAAAGTTCTACAAAGAAGTTCCTTCTTAGTTAAAGCCCTTCTGCCTGACTTTCCCTGACTCCTATTTCCAATTCCCCCTGGGAAAACCCCCATTTGTTCGGGGGTCGCAGGACTCACCGATGAAGCAGCGGACATCGTAGCTGGTGCCGATCGGAGCTCCGTAGTATCGCTTGGCCGGAACCAACTGGACACTGGGTGGGGCGTAGGAGGATAGCGATAGGGTGAAGGGATGGGCGCCGTCTCCCAGGCGTTTCATCAGGGCCTCCTGAAATGGTGAAAACAAATGGTGGAGTTCCAGGTTGAAGCTGAATTATCAGGAATGGAATGTGTTTGTTCATTTAACTAAGCTAAAATACTACGCTGCTCCTTTGTTTTCAGCCAGCATTTCATTTGCATTTACTTAGGGCACATCTATAAGTATGTTTGTATAAACATTAGAGTGGACCTTTGTTGGTAGCCGACTGGATTATTTAATTTATTGAACCTACTTTCTTTTGTTTCATAACAAACGCCACATAAAGTTATTTAATGTTTTTAAAACCCCACTTATTTTCGCACACATTTGTGGTTCACCCAAATGTATACTTACATGAAAACAAATTTATTTCAAGGTATAATCGCCTGCGCGTGTCTTCTTAGGTTGTCCGGACAACGGCAGGAATGTCCTTTGGACTTTTCTTGTCCTGAATTCTACCGCAAAAACCAAACCACAATAATATTATCAGGTGGCTTATCCTTTAAGACGCAAGTGAGCATTCAAGGAAGTAAGTAACTACAAGCACAAGCATTTTTATTGCTGCATGAGAAAGCTCCACTTAACATGGATTTTATGAAAACGTATTAAATACTCGCATCAAATTAAAGTTAATCGTTTGCAAATCTATCAAAACTTGACTCCGGCCAGATACAGCAAACATTTATTTATTCCACACTCAGAAAAAAAAAATTTAACAAGCAAGAATATATTAAATAGTAGTACCAAAGAACTAATGCTCATCGAAAAATTTTGATTAAATAGATTAAAAATGTATTTTTGATAGAAAGAACATTTCTATTTTAAATCGATTTGGATCTAATAGTCCTTTTAAAATTATTGTAAATTTCAAAGCACTCTGGTTATTTCGTATTTCTTTGAGTGTACTATTCAATCTATACAAGTCCCTTCTCCTCTTTTTCTGGATCTGTTTGTTGAGGCCTATTTTTGGCCAGCTTTTCTGTATCTTTGCCGGCTCCTGTCGTTCGGCAAGTTATTAAAATCAAATTTATTTAATTATGCGAGTGCCTGTGTGTGAGTTTCTGGCGATGAGCACCCTTAACGAATCCGGATCGTCTGCCAGTCGAGTTTATAAAGAAGTGGAGGGAAAAACCCATTGGCTAACCAAAAACGGGATGGCAACAAAAAAAAAAACTAGATTATTCCATGTCAAATTTAATAAAAAATGCGAAAAGTTGAATTTCAAAAGTTTTCGGTCAGACGCAGACCCCTTTCCACTCCCCTCGTCCTTCGGCCAGGGTCTAGAAACAATGCAGAAAAGAATTTGGAGATTTGGAGAGGCAACGCAAACATTTGTTTGGCTTTTAGTTAAATGAAATTGATTTTCAATTGGTTTAAGTGCACCGAACGGCCAGAAGGCAGGTGGATACCCAAATACCCATATACCCATTCCCATTTCCCATTTCGGTTCCGAAGAACAACGGCTCCCATCACTTGGTATACTTTATACACGGATATGTGTACACATATGTACGTTGTTGGGGGGTGTACAAACATCGAAGGGCGCACGTGAGATGTCAGCATCCGAGCATCCAAATGTACAAGCATCTAAACATCCAAATATCCAAACATTTAAACATTTAAACATCTAAGCACGAGTTCGGCGTGCTGCTCATAAAAAACCAAGTGACCCGGATCCAGGGGTTCAGGTTCGGGTTCATCTTGATACTGAAGTGGATCTCCAGGTTGAAGCAAAGTCATTGAAACAGTTCGTCATGAAGACGGTTAAACATTACCATACACGCAAAGTAAAATGGATAAAAATAAACCAGAGTTATGTGCTTCAAATCCAGTCTACTTAAGTATGCATAAGGAATCAAGCTTAATTTTAAAGACTTTACGAGCACCTTTGAAAATCAGCTTAAAAGATGTCGATATAAAAAAGCTTAGTTCGTTAACTTTTGAAACATAATTCAAGTCCTTCGAACTTACTTTGAAACTGGTTATACCGATTTTATTTTCTTATCACAATGCCCGTATTGCCTTGGCTTCTAGCCGAACTAATCTCTACTTCTTCTGTGCCGAAATTGGTACGGAAAAGCCAACCAAAAAATCGGTTGAAATTTCATCGACTCCCCAAAAGGGCCACGCGATGCAAGTCCCAGCAAATTGTCCAATTATTTATGGTCCAGAGTAGCGAGCCGCGATTCCCTTGGCGGATTGATGGAGCTGGATTCGCAGGATGGTGGGAATCAGAGAGTTTCCGCAACGCCATCAATTGTTAATGCCAAAGTTGGTCAGCTCCTACCCCAATCCCCCCCAACAGCTGTCAATCAAGGGCGCGTCATATTTGAAAGGAAGTGTCCCCAAGTCCCCCAAAAGTGCATAATTTCAATTTCAGTGATTACCTGCAATGGACTGAGGGACTCCGGGGTGGGCTCCTCGAGACGTGGCCAAATCTGGTGCAGCGACATGATGGCCTCGTTGCAGAATCGCAGACCCATCACCTCCTCGTCCTCGCGGCCGTATCTATAAGGACGGTTTAAATGGGGGATTACGATGAGTTGGGAGGAGTCAGCATGGTCAGCATCCAATCTTGAAGTAACCGCTGCACCAGACTCACCGGAAGGTCAGCGTCAACTGGGCGTATACGCGATATCCCTGGATGGCCTTGGGATCCACAAAGACAATGCCCCGCAAGACGGACGGATTGTTCCCGGTGAGCGTTATCTCGCGAGTCGGTAGATATAGGGTCAGCACGCAGTTCGGCGAGGTCTTCTTATAAACGCGCTGCGTGCCAAACTCATCCCTATGAGTGGACCTGATCGAAATGGAAATATACCATCGTTAGAACTGCGCTTTCAGTGAGGCTTCAACTAAAAAGCAGCTTGATTCACTGGGAATCATTCAATTTTGTATAAGTACCTACATTAAAACTTCCATTTGTTTAGACGTTTGAATGTAGGTATTATAATAATATCAATAGTGCCAACAATAAGGTTAAATACGAAAGTCCAAGAGTATTTTTATGATTCTTGTTATTTTGCAAGCTACAAAATACTAGTTGTGGTAAATAAAGATTAAGTTTCGATTTTCAATGAAGTGTTGGCGTGGGTATAATGAGCATGAAGTGTTCAAGATGTAAAATGCATTCTTGCAGACCCTAACTACTCAAAAATTATTTAAAGGGCAATTAACATACCTTAATTAAATGCGTAATGAAGTGCCTACTAGCCAATCAAATTAACTTATTCATACAAACTAATTACTACTCAAATGGCGAGATTATTGTATAATGTATGTATATTTGATTGTGTATGTACCACCAACCAATTGCTCAGGCGTGCAGTTCAAGCCACATTAATCAAAATGGAAATGCAATGGGAACCCAATTTGGATGACCGCAACATGCTGCTCTTAACACGGCAGTCGGTGGCTAATGGGCTCAGAAATTTAATATCCCTTCCGCAGGCTTTGTGGCCGAAACTACAATGCAGTCGATCTGGCAAATTAACGCTACATGTGCGTAGGGCCAGCTCCTTTCTCGATCCTGCCATCCTTTCGCCTGGGATGACAGCCAAGCTGCTACTTGACCGCAAGTCAGACCAAGCTGGCTGAAACTGCGGTTTGGCAACATTTGAGCCAGCCACCCGCACGCTCGACTTTTGGGTCCCGGAAAGCACAGTGCGAAAAATTTGGAAAAATTCGTTCATGGTAGGGGTAAAATAATAATTTTCCGAACTTAACAGAGTGTTTAAATCAAATTAAAATCGTTCTTAGTTATTTATGTCTGCAGTATTCACATGAAATGATAACCTGTTATGGGTTTCAATCAACAAGTATTGAAGTACAGCTTTGGACCAATTTTCGCATTTTTCATAAGGGTTTACATCATGTTTTTTTGAAAAAATTAAATATCAAGTAAGATTTTCAGGTTTGAGTGCCAATGAATGGGAAATTTAAGTATGAGCTTAACGGGGCTTGTCATTCCTCTTTCTGACTTAAAAAAAATTATTTTAAAAACCAATTTTCGCATTTTTCATAAGGGCTTACACCATGTTTTTGGAGAAAATGAAAAATTCTCAAATTATCGATATTTGCTAAATTGTAATACTATCGATAGAATCGATTGTGCTTCTAATCGTTTACCAACCCTGATTTGTAATTTAATGTAAGTCTTCAGATATTAAAGTTACTTTTCCACCTTTTTTGTTGAGCTAATGCCCTTGGAGTAGATTTTGTTGCAAGTGCATTTCGAGGTGGGTGCAAGTGACAGGTGGGCAATTAGCAGGTGCTGCATCTGCAATCAGAGCGCCTTTATTCGCATTGCCGCCAACATTTCCATTTCCATTTCCATTCGCAGTTGCTTTTCCCATTTTGGTACCTCAGTTCTAGCTTAGCAACCGAAATGCTGGGGCCAAGAAATGTGCAATTAAAAATTGCCGAGCGAAATAATGACACGAGGCCACGTTGCGAATGCAAGTGAGGTGGGTGGCCCATTAAGCAGGGTGGCCCAAAAGAGGTCCTGCCAGAGACAGTCACATGCCAAATGGCCCACAGCTCTTCGAGCTAAGTGTTTTAATTAGTTTCATTTTCATCATTTGCCCTCAAAGCGTTTGCAAATTTATTTTCTCTTTGTTTCGTGTGAACATTTTTGCTCCAGCTTTGCCCAAAAAGTGCCAAAGGAACATTTTGTGAAAGTTGTGCAACAAATATTCTATTCAGAATTGCAGGAAAACCTTTTGGCCACTAAATTCAAACGAAAAATTACGTCTTTGTGAGTCTAATTTTAAGGTTTTCTCTTTTGATTTTCACATTCATAGATATTTATATTTTAATACTTGTAGTTTTTCGATCGCTTGAAAGTTTATTTGGTTTTTGGCAAACAAGTTTTGCCTTCAGGGTAGAAAAATACCCATGTCTCATTACTTTAACATCTGTACTTTAATATCTTGCTACCGTAGCACCTAAAGGAATCCTTTGGAGTCCATCTGACGGCTGAAATTTACGTCATTGGCCCCGTGGGCGGGGAAAAACAAGATGGAAAAACAATTTTTGTTTGCTGCAACAATGGCTCAAGTGCTGAGCTGACTGGCTACATGAGCTGGCTTGAAAGACCGCGCTTTTTCCCAGCTTAGCGCATAGTTAAAATTTAATGAGGAACCGTCTTTCCCCCCGCTCTGGTAGAGGTGGAAAAAACGTGGGGCGGAGAAAGTGGTGAAAGTTTCCGTTTACATGGCCCTGCGGCATTTGGCAGCCTCGCTGCTGCAGATTCATTTAGCATGGCTCGCAGGCCGAATAATTCTAAATTCCCAGCCAAATCTGTCAGTTTTTGGTTGGAAAAGGGGTGGAGTTGGCGGTGGATGGTCCTGACTAAAACTGCAATTCGAGATGCCGATGCAACCGGAATCTCTATTTGTGTTTTTCCATAATGGGGCTTCTTTGTCTGCTGCAGAGCAAGCCGTTGTTTATGCTATTGGCAAAACCGAAAATACGGTTCTGTATGACGGCAAAAGTCCTAATTAAATTCAAATTTGAATACAGAGTTTACAAACTTTTTGCAACAGGGTTCCGGCCCGTCGATATTAAGTTTCTCTATTATTATTTCCAGAATTATCTGCGTTGCGGTAGCTGGTTGTTTAGAATTAATTAAAAACTGCAGTGGAAATTATGGTTTCAATCACATTACTGCTTTTCTAGCTCGTTGTGCTTGTATTTTGCATCCAATTAAATGTGATATCATGATAAGGGATAAGTTTCCATCAAAATGCACTTCGTACATTAAAGACCTGTCTAGCTGCCTCTTGAATTTAAACGAAAATGTTGTTAAAAGCCAGGTAACAGCATCAACGAAATGGCAATGACAGTAAGATAGCAATAAATAAGTCGATTTATTTAATTGAACGAAATGAAGCCAAGCAACAAGTTGCTTAAGTTGTCTGCAAATATTTCGTAGTTAATTTCCGTTTGCAGCGAATACAAAAAAATATTAAGCCGGATTAGGGCAAACTTTTATTTCGCATTTCATATGAGATTTAAATCCGCTTAAGGATTACGGCAATTGGATGCAAACTGGCTGCCCTTTCATCGGAGGATCCATTATGTCTGCACAAGTATTTCTATTTAAAACTAATACTCGACAGCAGGTGAAGACACGAGGAAGTGACAGCTATAAATTTTGCTTTATTGGCACAAACTTGAAATGAGGGAACGGCCTCCAGTTAATCCAAAGGCTAAGTATGACAGCGGTTGATCGATGATGGTGTTGGGAAAAAACCCAGCCACACTACCTGGTTCCATTCTAATGCAATTAACGGCCCAAGGCCAAGGCCAATTTCAATGTCAATGTCGATGCGTCAAGAATATTTCAGGATGCAGGATGCAGGATGCGGAAATCGCAGTGGGGAAAAAAGCAAATTGAATCAGCGAATGAGAATGTCAACCAGGGCCAAGGTCGAGTGCAGATGACCAGGGCCAAAGGCAGGGAATCATGCCATTTCATCCTTTAATTGCATTGCCATGTTACCAACTGACCCCTCACAACACCAGGATCCCAGGATCCGCGGACCATCTAAATGGAAATGGACAACCGAGTCGCTAATTCGATTCATACACTTGTCAACTCAACTCAATTCAATTCAATTTAACTCAGTTCGATTTCGATTTCGAGGGAATCCAGCCGCGAATACATTATTCAGACGCATTTCATCAGCTGCTGCTGGGCGTTAATTAATTAATTTGCCGCATGTCCACGTGATTGATGGGGCGGTAAGCCGCCAAGGAAGTGTCAAATGCCAAACGGGCACATTCCAATCCGCACATCCTGCCTAAACACTCAAAACATGCACTATTGTTCACAATTTTCAGCCACCTTTGACTAGCATTTACAAGGATTGGGCAAGCGGTGAAGTAAGTAATTAAATCAGAGGGGAAAATGCATTGCCTCCTTATAATAAATAAGCAAAAGAACATTTGCACAAGAGGAGTGGTTGGGTTTTAAGTAATTAAGTGATGCCAAACTCAAGTGGGAACACCAAGAAAAAAGTACTTCCTCTTAGCCCTTCCAAATTAATAAGCCCATTTAAGCTTCTAAAGAATAATAAGTACCAAGCACTTTTAGAACTATATTTATATTTAACTCAATTTGAAGTCCTTTAAAAATTTTTCAAAAATTTCTATTTCGCCTTGGATCCCAACATTCATACAATTTTCTGCGGATTAGGAATGCAATACGCCCTAAAGCATGAAAATATCTTGGACAACGTAGCTGTCAAGTGCTTCAAACAGGAAAACTTGTGCAATAGCAATAAAAATGTCAGATTGCCGATTCATGAAATGCCTACAAGCTCGATAATTGCTAGCCACCTGGTCCAAACATCGGAATTACTTCATTTTCACCGGAATCGAAATTAAATTTGGCTTGGAATAATAATAATGGCTGCCTGTGGCCACTGGCACTTAATTCACTTTTCCCCATTTCGAATTCTAATCCCAATCTCTCAACGCGACAAAGGTGGTTCGCGTGCTCAAGTATCGAGTACGGCTGTTTGGTATCCCCAAATCTCAAGTTTTACTTTGATTTCTCGACTGCCGTGTTGTTTTATGGATATCAAGTGTGCTTTGGCGGCGAGTTCTATTCACTCTCATTTCGATGGAACTTCAATTAGGTCCTCGAATCCTTGAGCGGACCAAGCCTGGAGTATTTCCCAACGGAAGTGGATATATTGGGGGCGCGGTATTTAAAACATGTTATTATTAAACATGCCGGTCACAGCATTCTGGCTCAGTTTTTGCTGCATGGCAGGAAAGGCAGAAACGTAATTAAACTGCAGCAAGAAAAACAATATCAAATTGATTGATTGATTAATTTTCTGTAATAAAAAGAATGGATGTAATTGTGATATTATAACTCATGTCAAATAAATATTTAAGTGAACAAATAAAGATGGATTTCAATGGATTAAAATAAAGGTGCATTTCTATCCAATTTTCAGCCTTAATGTTTAAATAAATCATTGCCTAAATATAGATGTAAATTAAATTGAATTTGCGCTGCAAAAACATCCGCTTTTCCATTTTCCTCTGTAAATTCTGCAAGCTTATGCTAATTAATATGGCTAGCTTATATATTAATACCTTAAATAATAAATACCTAATAAATAAGTTCCTAATAAAATATTATAAGCCATACAGTAATTATTGTAATTTATTCTTATTTTAAATATTATAATACCCTTGCAAAGGGAACTATCGGAATATTTATGTACGGTAATATATATATTTTAGTTTTAATTATATGATAGTTATAGTTTTAACTTTGACTTGCCGAAATTTATTGTTGATATCGAAATTGATTTTTAAAAATTTTGAAGAGTTTTACACGGACCTTTTTTGCCAGTGCAACATCCTCCTGTCAGCTAAGTATTCTGCTCGCTGTTTTTATTGTTTTCGCCTTTATTGAGATCCTTGCTGTTTAGCAGGACATTAAGTATGCGCCCGAGTGGACCGGGCAACAAATGTTTTTGGGGGTGTCTTGTGTCTTTGTTGTGTTTCTGATTTTGTTTCTGTTTCTGTTTCTGTTGCGGGTTCTGTTTCTCGGGGTGGTGTACTGTTTGAACTGAAGGACCCCGAAAAGGACCAAGACGAACTACCTGTACGGCTCATGGAACTCCTCGCCGGTCTCCAAATCCAGGAGCAGCTCCTCGCTGTGGAAGCTCAGATTGGGGCTGCCCAGCGACGACGACGTGGATGGTAGGGTCTGATTCCGATTCGAGCTGGAGCTCGGTGGCGTCGAGCTTGAGCTCTGGCCCCCTAGTGGTAGGAGGTCCTTAAACTGGGTGAAGCGTCCCTGTCGGTGCTTTTGGTCGGTTTTAATGTGAATGTGGATGATGTTGATGCTACTGCTGTTCGGACATTGGTGGGGGGGGCAATAAAATATCATCAGTGTATCATCAGTATATCATCGTCATTATCATCGTCATCCGTGAGCAGCGTTTGTCAGACAGATGGACAGATGGAGGTGAAGAAAATGACAGAAAGTTTGGGTTATACACATGTGTGCTATGTACGCCGCCAAAATGCCAAATTGGGTATACATATTATGTGGTATATATGGGGTGGGGGGGGGTTATAAATATCTATTTAGGTACATACGCGTGTGAGTGTGCACAATTTCACCTGTACATTTCGCTTAATTTCATTTGATTTCGGTTTAAGCCCGCTTTGGGTTTTTTATGGCCGCGTTTTAGTGTTTTTTCCAGATTTATAGGTATTTATCTGTTCGTTTTCCTTGTTTGCTTTGTTTGTTTACTCAGGCCCCTTTTGTATTTTGTTGTCTATTGATGCAGCCTGCCGTTTTTTCCGAGTTTTATGCCATTTTACTTTTTACGAGTTTTTATTTTAATGCGTCATAGAATGGAAAGTGTTGGGTTCTTTTTGCCATTCATGTCGCTCTATTCGCTTGTTTGCCTCTGTACACAAATGTTAAATGCTGATTTTATTTCGTTTGTTTTTGAATATTTGCAGAGCGGGTGGCTTTTCGTGATATCTTCTCAGTTTGCAGAACTTTGGCATGCAGGGGTTAAGGATCATTGGGGATCAGGAAGGTGGAGCTTTGATCTGCCCTTTATGGGCAAGTTAACCAAAATATACAGGACACTTGGACAGTCGAAGTATTTCAGGTATTTGTTTTACACATAAAATGTACAGCATGTACCTACAGCCTTACATATATTTATAAAATTTGTGTGTTTACCTTAGCTTAAAACCGCTTAATTACGAATCAAGGGGCTGTCAGTAAGTATCACGTTTTAATTTAATAATTTACTTTTATAATATTTATTTTATTTGCGGTTTTTTACACAATTTTTAATTCAGTTTCCGTTATTAATTTGCTCTATTGTTCAATATTTATATAGACATTTATTTACACATTGGCACAATGAAGGGAAAAAAAGAATTAATGAGACACGTTTATTTGAGGTTTTCCGTTTATTTAATTATGATATATTCTGCAAGCCAACCGTAGTTGAGAAACATTTACTCAGCGTGGCAAAGAATCCCACAAATGTAATTTAATTGTTTGTTAAATTCGCCATCAACTAAACATGAAATAAGAAACATTTCAAACAAAATTAAAATTAAAAAGTTACAGGACCAAGTGAATTAATATATGGTAAAATGCGAATAAATGTGAATTATTAAATCACTTCGTGTTTGCGTGGCTCTCAAGCTCAAATGGATGTTTGCGAAGTTTTCCCGGAATTTCTCTCCTTGGCTGGATGTTCTTATGACGAGATTTATGTGCGTTTCCGGTGGGTCGGCTCCCTATTTTTTGCCTTGTGATATTATTTTATTGTAATTTAATGAGTTCTGAGCCTAGGGCTGGGAATTGGGAAGTGGATTCGAGCAGGAAGTGAATGTGTGTGTGTGGCTTTGGGGGATTTTTGTACGAGTACTTTGCGGCAACTGGGCCAAAACCCATCATCATCAGCAGCTGAGTCAGCTGAGACAGCTTCCAATTGCGCCTTAATCAGTCAGCTGTCTGCTGCCTCCTGTCCTCCTGTCCTCCAGCCCCGCCCACTTGGACTCCTGGCCCTCAACCGCCCACTTGTTTATCCTGTGGCCTATTGAAAAGAAATGTAGGTCTCCCCATCCCCCTCCCTGGTTTTCCCCGCCACTTCTGCGGCAGCAGTTGAGGCTTTCTGGGTATGAATTTGCACAAATGTAAATATTACGAGGCAAAAAAAGTACAACTTTTGTTAAAGTCCACCAATTATTTTCACTTATCTTTGTTGAGTCGCTTTCCCTGAATTCCGAGGTTTCACGGTAAAAGCAATTACCTTAATTAGTCCTGCCTGGCAGAGAAAACTTTAGTGTTGAAGTAAATAAACTAGGACTACTTGTATACGGGATGAAACAACGTTTTGTCCCCAAATACTTTAAATAAAGTAGCAATTTAAATTCTTTAACTTCTTTAAGGATTTTGTAAATATGTTTGTATCTACCTTAATTACTCTTCTTGGGCAGAAAAACATTTTTAGTTGAAATAGAGAAATTCTAAATACTTGAATAATATATAAAACACTACCAACTAAGTGAATGAATCATAAAAATTACTGCCTTAAAGTTGTTGAACCAAGAATACTAAATATATATAAATATAAATATATAAATTATAATATATACTTGTACATATATTTATTTCATCTAGTCATTTGATGTTATGATAAACACACATCTAATTAATTAATATTCTTTCCCCAAATGCGTGCTCTATTTTAGCCTTGACACTTTTCATCAAACCTGTTTTGATACTGTCTTCCATTTCAATATCACAAAGGAGTAGACTGGCTCAACGAACAAAACCCATATAGACAGACACCCATGGGTGTATGTATATCTAGACATCCTGGGTATGGCGTCGAACCTCTTTGGGAAATTGTTAAAGCGAGAAAGAAGAGCTCCTCGAGGGAGGGGCAGGGAAGTGAAAAGAAAGAAAGTAAGGTAGTTCTCGTGCATGTAAATCAATAAGCTATCAATTACTTGGCCCCAGTGAATATTGATGTGAACCCGAACGAGTGTGTTCCACATGTCGCTGTGTGCGACACACTGTTTATTAATAACTCAAAATGCCAGCCGCCAGCCGGAAAATGGAGCAAAAACTTGTTAGCCAGCTTGGAAAGTCTTCGGGGCCACAAAGCAAATTTCCTCGTAATGTACACGCACTCATTAAATGGCAATTTATGCTTTCGGGGCGCACTCGCACATACTTGTATAAAAGTATTTAACGACAGTTGCCAGAAACGAGTGGAGTGTACGAAACTGCCAAATCAGGGTGAAAGTTTTTGGAGCATCTTCTTCATCAAGTCCGAGCCGGCTTTAACCCAAAAGTCCTGGCCAATTTGGTGTGCTAACGTGCTGCAGGATGGCGAAAAATTCAATGCAACTTAAGAGCACTTTACCTAATCACTTTCAAAGATAAGTTCATAATTACCTTAAAAACTTTTCGAATCTCCTTAAAGCATTGAACAATTTTATGGCAAGCCTTTATATTTAATGTTATTATAACTTTTTATTAGGGTTTCAAAACAATAATGTACTTTATTTGAGAAGAGAGATTCTAATTTGTAGTTCAAAAAAAAAAAACTACCAAGAATTTACATTGTAATTATGGATACAAAATTGGATTTCTTTGGAGGTGTTTGTGCTCAGTTAAGGCAAAATCCTTTGCTAGCACAAATCACCACAAATTATGAGGAGGCCTGCGTTAATCAGTTTGAAATTGGGCAATGCAAGGGAGTACACCTTAATAATCTTAGTGGGGATATTCAGGACTTACTGGCTATCAACTAGCTGCAGACAACCACCAATCGACTTAACCTTATTCGGGTCTCCCAAATGGGAAATATTGATTGGGATGCGGTGCCCGCATAAGTGGGCAATGGTCCCAAATGAACTTTGGAATTTGGGCTGCCAGACGAATATTTCCGATTTTAATTATGTCCGTACCCAAAATGCTCTACTTTCGCATATTGCCCGAGCCTGAGAAAACAAAGGGGAATGAGGCTTTAACACAGAGGCTGGCGAGTCAAATTAGCAAACATTTTGGAAAATATTTACGCACAAAGTCTTCTCCTCCGTCAATTGGCCAAAACCCAGCGATCAAATGAGCCGCAGCTGTGTACACACAAGTCCTGTTTGTGTGTGTGTGTGTGTGCAGGATGTCGCATCCTGTCTGTTTTTGTATGGGTGGGAAAGTGCCTTCAGGCAATTCGGTTGAAACTTGGAAGTTTACCGTGGCAAACTTCATCGAAAAGGATGTGGATGGGGGTATGTGTGCCAACAACTTAGAAACAGCTTGGAAAAACGACAAAGTTGACTGACTGTTTTACGTTGTCATGTGGTTTGCAATTAGAATTTCGCTCAGCTTGGTTACATTTCAATTCAGGAAACAAAATAGGACGACATGAGGTAAAACGAGCCTTTTCGACTTAACAGCTATATCCCAGGAAAAATAGGAAAAGTTAAGGCATTTGGGAAATCCTAATCCAGACCTATCTTTTGGATTTCATTTCAATTAGAGAAGAAGAAACGTGTAATTGAATTATTGAAAAACAAGAGAAAACGGTTTAGTCTGAGTTTGCTAATTATTAATTATTGTTTGGTTATAATTTTTTTATGAATGAATAAGAACAAAACCTAAATTACATTTTTTATAAAATATATGGTCGATTGTGGGCGTTTGAGTGGGGGAAACAAACTTGCGCTGCGCAGGAATCCCAAGAATCTGCGTGCCAAAGTCAAAAAACATACCTCCTAAAGTTTCCTAGATCTCCGAGTTCAAACGGACAGATGGACATGGCCATCGACTCGGCCAGGATCCTGATCAAGAATATAAATACTTTATAAGGTCGGTAAAGCTTCCATAAGCTTATAATCAAGCCAGGTACCAAAAGATAGGGAAAAACCATCAATACCTTGAAACAGTTACCAATTCACCTTGTCAAAAACTGCAAAACCGCAAAACGATTAAATTGCCGCTTGTAAACCAGCAATCATAAAAGTAAAAAAACATAAAAACCTCTAGAGTGTGCAAAACAAATAACGAACGCAATCTGTCACATATTGGCCATAAAAAGGATGCCACAAAAATAGCGAAATGAGAGGCGGGAAATATGGACATGTGTACGTACCATATACATTTTGATATGCCCGATGACATGAAATGATTGGTGAAAATGGTTTGATGCCAACCCAATTTGCACTTTGGCTGGGTGCTGTCCGTCCGATTGTCACGCATCGAATGCAGCGGCACGTGTCCTGGATCACGACAACCCCCCCCCCCCCCCCCCCAAAGGACCACGCCCCTAGAAGCCCGCCCCCACAGCTTAGCAGGCGCTTAGCCAAGAGCAAAGTGTAACAAAATCAGTGGCAGCACAGCGACATCAAGTAGCCGCCACCGTGCCATCGCCATCTGCCATTTTAGCATTTTCCTCTTTTCGTTTCCGTTTCCGCCCGCCATGTTCCCTGTGTGCGTTTGTGTGTGTGTGTGTTCGTGTGTGTACTAGTGCGTGTCTGAGCACGTTAAGTGTGTGTGCTTTGAAGTTTTTATTTCTTACATCCACACACAAAGACGGATGCGTGCCTTCCTTTGTGTGGTAGTGTGTTTGCTTTGCCTTTTGTTTTGTTTGCGTTAAGCCAAAAAATGGAGAGCAAGGAATAGGCCGCTTTGCAAAATACCCTTGGTTTTTGTGAAGTTAACCAACTTTTGAGGTATGCCACAAAACAGTCCTGTAAAAAGATTACTTAAGTGGAGAAAAAACTGGCAAGAACTCAAGGTATTTCTTGCAACACTTTCCCCACAGAAGCACTCAAAAGGATTAAGACTTGGTTTAAGTTTTTGCCAGAACTTGAAGTATTAATAAATTGGTTTGAGTTGGCATACCAGTTATTAAGCAGAAATAATCAAGACGGGGAACAAACCTAGAGTAATTAATAGGCCCACAAATTTAAATCCCTAGCAAACTCTGGTTAATAATAATTATTTATTAAGAAGATGAAAATAAGTTTATTCCAAGTTTGCTAAGAATGTAATGTTTTTGCATATAATCCGCAGACTTACAATAATGGCTCTTAAAATAGGTAAGTGCAATTTTGTTTATACTGCAAATTTAATAGAAATTGCAAGATTAAATATAAAATATTTTTTGAGCACTGTAAGTCTAAAACTCCAAACATTCTTTGGTGATCTAGAGGAAACAAAAAAAGAAACTTAAAAGCACTACAGGACACTGAGGCAATGTCTGCAATAGGTAAAGCTTATGCTCCTTGTGCAAGTGCCATTGGGCAAAGAGTACACTAAAAGAAAGACTGCAGGCTTTTCATTAAAAAATATTCATGTAGATCTTGGATAAAAAAATATAAGACGTCTTAAAAAGGAAACAAAGAGTTGCTAAAAAACATTGCTTCTTGGCTAATATTTTTTTAAATGATTGTGTATTCTTCTCCATTTTCCCTTGCATTTTAGTTCTTTGCGTTGATTTCGTTTCAATTTGGATTTCGCTTCGTTGGTTACTTTCCCATTTCTCTGCTTTCCCTTCGGCTTTTTCCTTTGCGAAAAGCGAAGGCGATAAGGGTCACTCGCAGGGTCCTGCCCAACAAATTAACTTACGCCTATGGCTTAAATGCGGGCAGAGTTTAACGCTCGAGCGAGGACTTTGCAAGGATTTTGAGCTATATGTATGTATCTCGAACTTAAGAACCCCTTGGAGGTGACAGGACCAAGGGACATTACGACAGGACGTGGAATTGCAAGACACAAAATGGCATTTAGCTCCAATCGCGCGTCTAATTTGCTATGAATACAAATTGAAAATTGATTTGAGAAATGACTAAGGTAACGACATATAAATGGTTGCGATTTGCCAGGTATTTCGTGCGCCACTGGTTGGCCGGAGAATTTTTCCAGTCGTTCTTGTTTTTCCTTTGTTCCGCAGCCCTTAAGCGGCGTGCTATTGATTTTGCCAACCTGACCCAAATCCAGGACACACGAACGGAGCCCAGCTCCTCGTAGCATGCATAATTCACGCGCCTTAAATTGTACCCCAACCATTTCAGCCATTTTCAGTCATTTCAACCATGATTGAAGTGCGAGTGTGAGTGGGTTGGGCTTGGGTTTTGGGCTTTGGGTTTTGGGTTTTGGGAACTCGATTTGCAAGTGGCTGAAAATGTGCGAGGTGTGTGTGTGCGGCACCAAATTAGTTTATCTTTTGATTTAAATTCCAATTAAGTCTGCCAACTGCCAACCAACGTTCATTCTTTGCTTTTTTTTCGGACAGACACACACACACATATTTGCTTTGCCATGGGGCCACGGGGCGGATGTGGAACGCTTTGTGTGCCGAGTTTCATTAGTTTACCCATGCGATCTGTGCACAATGCCAGCTCTCAGCTATGACAATGCTCTAAGTCATAATGCTTAACAGTTTTAAAAAATAAACATATTCTATTCTTTTATATGCATATTTCGAGTCCTTCATCATTTTCCTAGAAGTCCACAGAGGTTTAATTAATCAGTACGCTTTATTCTTCCTTTTTTGTATAGCTTATGATGATCCAATCATATTTTGAGCTCTTTAAATCTCAAGTGAATAAAAACTTCAGTAGCACTGTGATTTCATATGTATATATATATAATTCATATAATATATATATATAATATTATACTACTATACTACTCTGCTCAACTTTATATATTTATAATTCCTATTACCTGGAATGGTGGCTGAAAGTATTTGTTAATTTAACTACTTAAGCCATATAAGTTGCAAAACTATCTAAGCTAGCAATCAAACAACGCAAAAAGTATAAATTAGAAAGGTTGTTTAAGCAAATCCTTTTATTTGAACTTCCGCTGGAGTGCAGCAAAAACTGGGAAATGATATAACCGCTAACAGCGAGTGAAATAATTGCAGAAGTATGGTTTGCGATTATTGCATTCCCACGAGGGCATCCTGGCAAACATGTTGACTATGATTAAGCACTAATTATGTTTGCATTCGTGTTAAAATGCTCCCAGTTATATTTGCAGCTTATTGGGTAAACGGGTAAACAGGTGTGTATGTGCAGCAGATGAGATCCTGGGGGTGAGGACTCAAGGATATAAAGCCAACGAATAGAGCTCAGGAGAGCACTCACCGTCTTCCCATAAGAAGTGGGCATCTAATTAGCAGACAGGATGGGATAGATAATAAATCGAACAACTTTCAGCAAGCACTTGAACATCGTTTAAAAATGAAATATACAAGAGTTTTTGCGAAAGATAAAACCGTTAAAGCTAAGTATCAAATAAAATCATTATTAAGTAAATATTAAATCAGTCAAATAGAATGTAATTATAAGTAGAATTTAAGGTCCCTGCTAAATATATTTAATTCACTAGATTTCCCTGTGCCATGTATGTCATTAAACCCCTAATGGCAAATGCCTTGGGAGCCATAATATTTTACCGGGCTTAACGCCGAAATTAGACTCCACTGGCCAAGCGAAAGGGGCTAATAACTTTTATTTGCACAGCTACTTAATGATGTAGGCTTACAGGATGAAAGTCTGGGCATAACTTATTTATGGCGAACAGAGCTAGATCTTTAAGTGCCTAAACAGAGAGAAATATTTAAGCACATTGTTCTTGAATTGAGAACATTCGTTCTTAAGTACGTTTTGGCATCAATGCTCTCAATATTGGAAGGAAATGGTGATAAGAGAAAAGTTAAATAAACTCTAAGATAAGTATACATTACTGACTGAACTAATAGTTTATTTGTCGAGATATACAATGTATTCGTATTATTAAATAATGTCGTTCCATTTTTAAGAACATTTTTAACTCAAATGAGAACGTCAGAGTTTTCTCTGTGTACTGAATTCAATTGGTATAGGCTATTCTCAACATTTGGCCGTTGAAGTACAGCTTTAACTCTATCTACAGATGTCATTTACCTAGCAGCTGTGTTTTAGATGGGAATTTGTATGTGCAATGCTATAACATTTTCATGGCACACTTGGCAGCGTCTTTAATTGCCGGACTAAGGCCAATTCATTGCCGCCCCTTAGGCATGCCTTATGTATCGTCCTTGGTCCTGCCAACCTGCCATCCTGCTGATGTCAAAACAGAATCTTGGTTGCCGGTTGACAGCCTGAGCTTTGTTGGACAGCTTACGAATGGCAGGACTTTAGATTTCCCCTCGTTTCGTTGCTAAATTGTTACTGGGACTAATCCCTTTGAGGGCTTTGCCCGAATTCAAAAACGATTATGCAAAAATGGCAAAGGGGATTGGGAATGGAACTAGAAATGTGTACTGATCCTCGTACTGATCCTGGCAGCAACTATTGCCTCGCCTGAGCCTTTGTGGCCGTCACATAATTAAATACAAAATGCGTTTAATTATGAGCGGCGTGTCGGAGGAGCCCAATGGGGAAATATGGGAAATAAAAATGGCCACAACAATATCCAGCCCACACACACAGGGTCCCAGAGACAATGGGGCGTTGATGCATTGCATTTTAATGATGCTGCATTGCTCTACTTTATTCTTTATAGGGGGGTTCACTCATAAACACCCACTATCCACCACCCACCACCCACTACCCACTGTCACACCCACTTTCACAATATCCTGCAGTCTCTGCTCCCTCTCCTTAGCAATTTGATTTCAATTTCGACTTTGTTGTCGTTGATTATGCTCCGCTGCTCCGTTTCAGTGTTTTTCCCAGTCATTTGATTAGTGCGAGGAATTGCGAGGCATTGCGAGGAAGGATAATGAAAATAAATAGCAAAAAGTGTCGATGATGAGATTGCTTTTGTGGTCCATCTGTGTGGGCAGCAAGAAAACAATGTCCTGTCTGTGGCTATTTCTGTGACAAATAATAGGCTTAGGGGTCGGAAAAACTAACTACCGACTTCTTGTGGCAAAATAACAATCTGTGTGCTTTATTGCAGGCATAAAATTTACAATTTTCAAGGCTTTTCTTTCCTTGTTTTGCCCACATCCTTTGTATTTAAGTATTGAATAAGAATCTTCTGCATAGTTCATAAATATTGAAAATTAAACTTTATGTTTTATGCAATGCAATTTATTCAGAAAATGCCCATTGGAACTGGACACTTAAAAAAAATATCTAAACATCATGCAAAAATTTATAACTTGAATTCTTGTGTTTATAAGACTTAATTATTTAATATGTTTTTTAGATCTCTTGAGTTTTAGGCAGCTATTAGAAATTAGAAACTATGAAAAAAATATCTAAGCATCATGCCAATATTAATAACTTGATTTAAAAGCCTGTGTTTATAAGGCTTAATTATTATATATTTTATTAAGATCTCTTGAGATTTAGGCAATTATTAGAAATTAGAAATTTAGAAAAAAATATCTAAGCATCATGCAAATTTTTTATAAGTTGATTTAAATGCCTGTGTTTATAAGGCTTAATTATTAATTTTTTTTAAGATCTCTTGAATTTTAGGCAGTTAATAGAAATTAGAAACTTAAAAAAAAAAAAAATATCTAAGCATCATGCTAATATTAATAACTTGACTTAAATGTCTGTGTTTATAAGGCTTAATATATATATTTTATTAAGATTTCTTGAGTTTTAGCCAGTTATACGATTTTATTTAAAACTTTAGTTAATTTATTTATTTTCCTTTTAAGTATGCACTTAAAAATGTAGCTTAAGTCTAACTCCCAACCTTAATTAACTTTAAACATGTTGTGTTTCGTGAAAGAGAATTCATTAGGTTTCTAGAAGACATGTTTGCATTTTGTTTCCTTTTCTTTCCGCTTTCTCCTTCAATTGTTTTAGACTTTTTCCACTACTAATTTGTACACATATATACAAATTTAATTTCTTGCCTGGATGCCGCTGTTTTCTTTTTTATCCACTGTGTGCACTCGGGGGTTTTTAATTATACGACACAGCAAAACACCACAATAAAAATACACACAAGTTCGCATGCGAGTTCCGGCATTTGTATGCCTACCAAAAAAAAAAAATATATATATATAAAGGGAAGAAATTTTGGGCACGGAGGATATGATGGCGCCACTTGGCCGCCATTGTTGTCGTGCTAAATTGCAGGACCCAGCGCCCTTTTCTTCGTCCTTACACACTCCCCCCCCTTTCCTCGTATATATTTCAACTTTTGCACATGTGAAAAAAGAGGAAAATGGGCAGGAGATGGGAAATTTCATTCTGCCCGGCTTGGCTTTCACAACTTTCACGACTTTCACGACTCCGTGGCCTGTCACAATGGCAATATGCAGATGTCTGGCAAACCCTTATGGCCTAAGCCCCCCTTTTCCCCTTTCCCCCGCCTCCTCTGTCATGGCCACGCCCCCACAACGTGACGTATGCGTACCTTTTTTCATTTATATTCAAATGTCACCAAAGCCTTGAAATCGTCACAAAAATGAAGCCAACTGAAAGGAAACTCACTTCCTTGGGCTCCAAAAATCTTTATTAATTAAGTCACATTCCCAAAGTGTTCTAAAAATGTCTAATGATTAAGTTTTGATAATTAGAAAATTCTTCTGCACGAGTAACTAAATAAAAATGTTAGTATTTAGAGTATCCTTTTTGGCTAAAAACCATTTGCAATACAATTAGTTGCCTGGCTAAATCAAACAATTAAGCAATTGGCCCAGGATACACACAAATATTGGATTACAAGCATATCATTTTATGCCTTTTCTCTACCAAAAAGCTCTTGAAAATCATGGAAATATTTATAGTTGGTGAAAATTCAGACGACATGCATGATTTTCAAATGTCTTTCGGCTGAAACATATTTGATGTGGAATTATGGCAGGTCCTAGAAGCCCCAAAGTGCGCAAAGCATATCAATGTCGAGCCCCAGGGAGCGGAAGTGGGAACAGGATAGCAGTTGATTCCGAGACATTAGAGGCGGAACAATTTGGTAGAGGCCCACAGCCAGCCTCTCGTTTCCTGATGGGATGCAGGAGTACCAGGAGGAGTACCAGGAGGAGGACCAGGAGGAGTACCAGGATTAGGCTGAGGCCGAGAGGACGTGCATGCTCATTCTGTTTACTGGGACGGCCTGTTGCATATTTCATGGCGCCTCAAATGAAGCACTTAAGCTGACAACATCTCGAGCGGCCCCGACATGGGCGTCCTCGGAGGGGGGCACTTCAAATAACTGCCTGCCAGGGCACAGTAGAAGGAGAGGCTGAAACTTGACAGTACTTTGAAATATTTCCGAGATCTATCAGCATTTTGTACACTTATTTAGTCATCTATTAGATTTAATTACATTTTTTTTATTTAGTAATTAAGACTTCTCTGGCGTTTTGTTTTCTATCTTATTTGTATTAGATATGTTCCACTTATGTGCCAATTAAGACCACTGTGATGTGTTTGTTAGTATATGCTCAGGCACATCGGAATTGCGAACGCATAGTCTACCTCGCTTTTGGGAAACACTTGGGGTGTCGCGGCTTATTAAGTAAATACCTTCTGCGACTCTGATTCCAGTCGCATCTGCAGGATGGAAAAGGATCTGCAAGTAACTCAGGTACTGTTAACGGAAACCGAAGCTACTCCCCAAATAAGTTTGAGATTTAACAAGATTACAGTTTATGGCAGTACCCAAGAAATCGTTGCCATGACTACAGCCAGACATTTAAATATTTGTGATTACTTGAGCAAAAGTAAAGCACTTTAAGCAAAATGACAAAATATTTAAACATTGCTTTATTCAATAGGGAGTACAAAATTTCTACCACACAGGCTTTGCATATGGGAATATGGACTTAAGAATATCAGATCAAATGGATGTGGTGTGCTAAAAAGTAAGGCAAGCATTATACAATCAACTGTTCAATCAATGGGAAACTCGATGAAGCATTTAAGATTGAAAGGCCTGCTTAAGTGGCCAGGACTCCACTCATCCCTGTCGTTATCCTCATCCTTAATGGGTAACTCATCGATTTTCGGAGGGCAAGGGTTGAGAAATGGCCATAGGCGAGCGCCAAAGTTCACAGCGAAATCATTTCATCAAGAAATTGGCCTCGGCCTCAACAACAAATTGGCCCCAAACAACGGACCCAAAAACTTTAAAAACAACTCCAACAACCTTCGAATCCAATAAATGCCACTGAATAACGACGGCAATAAATGAAACACGAAGTCGGCGGGAGAAAAACAAAAACAGAAACAAAAACAAAAGCGAAAAGGAAAACTTTTAAGTACGCTATTAATGTTTAATTCGAGTTATTTAAGTTGGGCACTTAATTTAGCCGGGACCAGATGCGACTGGAATGGAGTGGAGTACTACTGACATAGTTATATCCCCACCTATACCCATCCCAATTCCGAATCCCATTCCCATTCCACAAAAAAACGCACTCAATTCTATGGTGCGTGACCTTTTCTTATTAAATGTTAATCATAGGAGCCCAAACCAAATGGCCGCTGCCCTCTAGAATGGTGAAAATTGAACTGAAACGGACTTATCGCCTTGTCAGCCACGCCCCCAGTCCCAATCCCAATCCCATTCCAAATCCAAAACACCCCCCCCCCCCACTCCCGTTTGGCCAATGAAGTTGTCTTATAATCCGGTAATTAATTTCTGCGGTCTCCGGAATTGCGATGAGGATGGCTCCCAGGGATGAGGAATGGGCCGGGTCTAATGAAAGGCAATGAAAGTGCCCAAGTGACAGGATAACAAATTAATAAACTTTCGGCTGCGGCAACAGCTCGTGAAATTCGACTAGAAAGCCCAGCCATTGATCATTCTAGCCAACTGGCTACCACTTGGTAAGAGCACTCAAATATTAGTGTTACACACTAAAAAATTAAAAATTATTATATATATGTCATTGTAGATTGTTTTAAAATCAAAAGTAATGATTTTATATTTTTAAAATAAAGTTCTTAAAAAAAACCACATGGTTAGAATACCAAAAAGATAGTTTTATGTATAAAAAATAACACGAACCACTAATTATATGTTTTAAGAGTTTAATTTTATTTATTTAAAATAAAACATCATTTCAATTTTGTTTAGGGAGTACATACCCAATAACAAATAATGTTTTAGGAATAAGATAGCAAATAAAATTTAAAAATAATGAGGGAAATGGTTATATTGACCAAAAATAATCCCTTTGGTGTTTTTACTTACTTTTTGTGGGTCTATTTTAAATTCTTGATTTTTTGTTTCAAGCGATATATTATTTAAAAAAAAAATATATATATAAAATATATAATATATATATATAAATAATATATTAAGTTCAAAATTTAAGTTTTTACAACAAATTAAAAACCGAAATATAACACCTTTTACCAATAATTCCTTCGTGTACACAACAACCTATTTAGTGGTATTTTCCCATATTCAATATCAATATATTCTCACAAAGGTTACAATCTATTTGTATTTTTTCTTTCCCCTAATTATTAACCACCCTTAAAACAAATACAAATGTTTCAGCTAACTTAAGCCATATCCTTACAGATTTTTCTATGTGTCCCTATAACTTTGGACCTGCCAGTACTGTCGGCACCCAGATCCGTTCCATTGGTTCCGAATTGTTTCTGACAGGCAAGCTGCTGCCAACGTTTCAGCATCGTATAAAGTGTCCTTGAAAATTTGTGAATTTTTACGGGCATGCGAACTGCAACATAAATCGCAACCCAAGGTATTTCAGGCTGAGATGGCAACATGTGGCCCAATTAGACTAGAAATATGAATCGTTGGGTTATTGCTTATTTTTCAGGACATCAAAGTGTCAACAGGTAACCACAAAGCATATGCACTCCATTCAAATAGGTCTCAAAGGCTCTCAATTGTAAAGGATATTTTTTACACCCCCCCATTGAAGGAGAAAAAAAAAAAGAACAAATAAACTACGTTCGGAGAACTGGAAATGTTTAGACTTGCATCGTTATTCAGGGATTACGGGTGTTGTTGAAATGTTTGAACTGCAATTAAATGACTGCAATTAAAACGGCTTCGAAATGATGTTGTGGACGTGCGACTTAACTTTGTTTCCACGAGCAATCCTTTGTGTTTGCCTTAATCCGACAGATACTGGCTGCGTGACCATTGACCAGAAGCACAGATATGCAAACTGGCTATCGGGGGGGACTAAGTGATTGCTGAAATGCTTCTGGCAGCCACTTTTTGCGGGGCATAAGGAAAAACACCGGGGATTGGGTCAAAGCACATATCTGGTTAAAACGTTGTTTGGCTATCTGGTTAAGACAGCGCCCACCTGCAGTTTTTCACTTTTCTTTCATATTCCTAGGGGGGCGGTGTCAGCCAACTGCACAAACAAGTTAACAAACTGCGTGGAAAACAAGTGGGTGCCACTGAAAATGAAACTGACTCCGAATCGGAATCGGAAGAGGAATCGGTCGAGTTATGGGAATTGAAAGCGGAAATGAAAACGGAAATCGCCGGAGCAACCGATGATAAAAGGCGAAAAGTGCAAAACAGCAGCTGCAAGTGACGCGGTATTCGACTCAAGGACTCGTTGAATCGAGGAAGCAAGGACTCAAGGACTCGGACGCAACAGGCAACAAGATGGGAATAATATTTGTTGCGCTTGGCTCTTCGCCCGGCCATCCCGTGTCCAATGTCCAATGTCCAATGTCCAATGTCCATTGTCCTTTTGTGAAATGTCAATCGCTGGTTTTAAAAGACCTTGGACCTGCTCTCTTTTTTTTGTATTCTCCACCAGTGCTGCCATTTTTTCAGAACAATTTCTAAATATAAGAACATTTTTTCTTCTTTTAGATCATGGCTAACATTTTCTACATTTAAGAATAGCTTTCTTGATTCAAGAAAAAAATTCCTTGTTTTTGGAAAATAGTCTCTGGCATTCTTTTAAGATTCAGGCTTATAACATTTTTTCTTCTTTTAGTTTATGGTAAACATTTTCTACATTTAAGAATAGCTTTATTGATTCAAGAAAAAAATCCTTGACTTTGGAAAATAATCTCTGGCATTTTTTAAGATTCAGGCTTATATCTGAATATTTATCTATCTTTATAGCAAAAGGAAGAGGAAATCATTTTAAAACTAACAAAATTGTAAATTGTTTTAATTTAATAATTTGTAATAATTGCTTTATTTGCATTTACTTAAAATGAATTTTTCCTTTAAATAACACTAAAAAATTACGTATACGCATAAATAAAGTAGTAGTAGTGCCTGAAAGATCATTAAATATTTGATTAAGCTATTCAAACCATTTAAATTGAGTACAAATGTAATGTATTAATATAAAATGTTACTAATGTGCCCTTTTTTGTTATTTTTACATGTTTGTTGCCCCTTTATACCCCTTTTTTGATGTTCTGTGCTGTTTTTTAATCTAACCTTTGGCAGCACTGTTACCCACTTTTTCACGCAGCCGGTTACATTGTCACACATTCTCGCTCCACGCACTCAGCCTAATCGATAGCAATCAATACATTTTGTGGTCTACTCCGAAAACTGTTGCACACTCCCGCGTTCCATGGGTTAGACAAACTCGGGGGTTGAACGTTCACCGGCATTTTCACCTGGGAAATTCACAACTTCAAGGTGTGCTAGCCACAAACGAAAAAAATCACGGTCAAAGTCACGGCCCAAACGGATTTACTCGCCGCGGGTTACGCATTTATTAAAGCCAACATCAATACCTTTTTTTTTGATTTTCTTATTTGCAGTCACAAAGCGAACAAGGTTCTACCAATCACATTCATATCTATCTGTTATGCCGCACTCCGTCGGGGGTTTCGACCACCTACCAGCTCTCTTTTGACCAAAAATCCACAATCTATTGGTATTCGATGGTGTTTCTTATTTAAAATACCCTAACTCATCAGTTCAATTTCAAAATCACTTTCGACTTGGAAACTTTTAAATTATGTTTGAGGAATGTGAATTAAAAAGAAATTGTTTTTATTTATTTTTTATTTAATGTAAAAATGGTACTTTCTAAATGTACTACTTTATTTTCTAATTAAATATAACTTAAAAGGGATTTTTACATGCTTATAAGTATAGAAACTCAACTATACTTTTCGACTTGGAAATATTTAAATGATATCAAGCTTAAAGAAATGTGAGATGGAATTCTTAAAATTGAGCTATAAACCTTTCAGTTTATCTGTAGGCCTTGAGCTCACAGGTGGTTTCTCGGCCTAGTTTGTTTCTTTTTTGTTAATATTTAGCTGGAATTGGATTACAAACTGATGGACCAAGCAACTATACCCCTTGACCGAAGGGTGTTATAATAAAGGGCAAACCCAAAGAGAGCAAACCGAGTGACAAAATTTCAATGGCGATTTATTACCGCTACCAACGTCAACCGTATCTTCGCATGTGTGTAACATGGCATGGGATAGTATGTGGTCTGGGTGTTTCTGCTTTTGTCGTGGCACAAAAATCGATGGTGCGGCGACCAAAATAAAGGGCAGTAAGCCCCAAAAAAGAAAAATTAAGGGACCAACAAGTAAGTAGTATATAACGAAGTTTATAAACTTATTTTGATCCTACCCGAAGACTTATATCTCAGCACACAGTTGGTAATTAGTCGGTAGTTTGGCCAGCAGAGATCGGAGATGGTATTGCCGTCGTTGAAGTTTCAGCATCGTCTGCTGTGACGTCAGTTGCTAACCGATGACCAAAGGCCCAGTTATAACTAGTCGGCTGGGCCGGGCTAGAACTGAAAACAGGGCGTAGACAAAAGGCGTCTGTGCCTGACGGCCCACAAAAGGCCTTTGACATGGGCGTGTTGCAGCGCAAAAACTGCCCATCGACCAAAGGGAAAAACGCACTTTTAATGAGCTACTACTCTCTATATATCAAGAAAAAATAGATTTGTAGATAGCAATGCCTTTGAAATATGCCCTGCTAATTATCCCTCTATCCTTGCTAACATACCATAAACATATGTACTTAGAGAGTAAGTGTTAAATTTAATTTGTGTGAAACTGACAACATAAATTTGCCAGAGCTTATGGATAATGGGTGTTACAGCTTAAGCGTCGAGACAACGCGTCGTATACTTAATGCGTATACGTTATGGATTTGAACACAAATGGCAGTGGCTAAAATTGAAAAGCAACTGGGCAAATGAGTATCTCAAACTTTGATCCCTCATGCTGGACATTGTATCTTGTGGTCGATGGCATGGCTCCTTTTTGTCGCCTTTTCCGGTGGCCAGCTGCTAAGTAAGGGTAAGATGCCCTTGTGGTATTCCGGCATGCGTTCAACACCGTTTGTGAATCCCGTCACGTTTCTGGGTTTTACATCAAACACCATTTTGGCCAATTGCTTCTTCCGCCTCCGAGCCCCGGGCCCTGTCCCCTGTCCCACGAGTCCTGCTAGGCCTTAGAACCATAGTTCTGTTTAGTCATGTTTTCAGAAGTTACATTCTGGAAATGTATTTACTTGGGAAAGAATCATTTGTGGAATTTTCCAACTGATTTCTCTATACAAATGCGGATTTGTAAACGATTATTTTATTTAATTTCAAGTTTACCGAAAAGGATTTGGAATTTCCTACTGGCAAACTTTAGATGTTGGCTATTTGTTACAATGCAATAATAATTTGCAAATAGGGAAAAAATCTTTTCCAAGTGATTTTTCTATTCAAATGCCATACACTTTATTTTTTCCGAATTTACTTTGGATAACTTGCAAATGGTTCAAGAATACCACATCATTTTCACAACTAAGCCAGTGGCTTTTTCGGGAAATTCTGCGTCAAAGCTCAGCACCTTCAACCTTTGGGTTCGCTTGGGTGGACCTGATTTCGCTCCCTTCCACTCCAATCGCTCCACATGCATATTCACATTCACATCCACATTCACATTCACATTTACATTCACTGCCACATCCACATCCACTTTCACATCCGCGTCCTTGTGCCTTTAATTGTGGCACTGTCTGTTCCACGGCGCACAGGAGTGTGCATAAGTAGTCAAGGGCACATGGTGGGGTCAAGTTCCGGTTTCTGGTTCTCGGATTGGCCTTTCTGAATGCCAAATCCCGCTGGGAACTGAATAGTGAGTGCTGGGAACATCCAACATCCAACATCCCGCATCCAACTGGTTTAGCAACCGTAAATCACTAGCTACCGAACTGCTGCCATAATCGCAGTCACGACCAGATTCCCGGGGTGCAGAGACCCACTATTGATTAGAAATCACATTCGCATTCGCATTAGCTTCCTGTTTGGTCAATTGAATCCGATTCAATTGTGTGAACAGTTGATTGCCAGCAGATGTCGATGTTCATACCGTATACTAGTTCCATTTTCCCCCATTTGAGCCGGCTTAAGTATGCCATACCTGTCCCAATTCTGATTTTGATTTTGATTTTGATTTTGAGGGGTGTTCAACATCCACCGAAAAAGTCTCGAGCTGAGAAAACTTTATAATTCGCAAACGGCCAAAATATGCTGAGATACAAGGACTCAAGGACACGAGTATACAGATACAGATACGGATACAGATACAAACTGCCAGCTTGGGGCTCCCATAAAAAAGGATTGGCAACGGAAGTCGACTGCCATCCACGACTTCATACAAATTGTTATCAGTGATCCATTGGATCCAGCTTGGATATTTACTGCCTCCCCGTTTTGGAATAAAAATGTGCGCTCATCCACTTGGCAATTCTGGGAAACAATTGGGCTGCCTTCGCTTGTAATCTTCATAAATAAACTGGATTACAGAATATTTTCTGTCTAGATGTTGAGTGATTGAAATTGTTTCGCCTATGCTACCAAGAATATTATTTTATTTTAAAGTAAGACAGTCTTTTATGGCCCTCTTTTTTGTAGAAACCCAAAACTAGATTGTGGTAATATTTAATTATGATTTTTGGAAAGCATTTCTGATACTAAGTATATGCATTGTAAGAAATATTTTCCAACTAGGTCCTATATATATCTTGATTGTCATCTTTTTAGAAACTCAAAACTAGATTGTGGTAATATTTAATTATGATTTTTGGAAAGCATTTCTACATATTACTAAGCTCATGCATTGCAAGAAATATTTTCCAACTACTTAGGTCCTATATCTTATTTGCCATCTACAAGTTTTGGTGATAATGGCAGTAAGTCAGCCGAGATTCATCAAAATATGCTAAGCAGCTAATAACTAATAATTTCCATTAACAATTTGGCAGGGCTGAATGGTAATTGCCAATCGGGAGTGGGAAACATGGAGATTCATGGGTTTCCATGTCCTCATCTGGCAGCCAGCTCACGTGCCATGTCCGAAAGCCAGGGGCTCATTGTCAATTCCGAATACATGGCAAACTGGGGGGAGGATGAAGGGATACCATACAGGATCCCCACTGTACAACCTTGCTTAAAGATATGGTTAATGCTCTCGGGCAGCAATAAATCGTGGGATTTCGCTTGAAAAATCAACGGAAGTGAAGGACGAAGATGGTGGATGGCCGGGATATGGATGTCTGCTGAAGAGTTGTTAATTATGCTGTCAAAACTCTGACTTGGGGGGTTGAGAGGGGCGATTGGGGGTAGCCGGATGTGCCCTGACAATGTTGACTATCGCCGCATCCCCTGAAGCAGCCAACCAGCCATCCCAACAATTGATGTGCATAAAGTCAACAAACGGTGTGACACTTGGGCCAACCCTTCTGGATAACTTGCAATCTCGGAGGAGCAGGAACCAGGACCACATTGTTTGATGTCCCCACAATTAGGTACTTAATTTATAGAAAAAAACATATCAAACAGAATGCGCAGCTAAGTGTCAATTGCAGTGCTGAATGGCCAGAATGAGGCAATGATTGATTGCGAGGCGATGACGAGGCCCCCGGGGCAGTCCGGAAATGAAAGACAGAGGAGCAGGGGGAACTCAGCCGGAGCAGCTCTGAAGTTTCAAGGGGAAAACACGGGGGAAAACAGGTCGCAACCTTGTGGAGTGGGTCTCGCGCAAGTTCAAATGGGATTTTCCTTACTAATTGACCCAAATGACACAGAAACACACTCAGGCATTGAACTCGATTCGATTATTGAAAAGGCTAACTTCGGTAAAGTATAATTCCGACTTAGTTGCAAGTGAAGTTTTTGAAGTGCAGAAAATAATGATGATAAATTAATTGGTTTCCATCATTTCCAAATAGATTCAAACAAAAAAAAAGGTTTTTAATATAGCAAGTTCATAATGGCAAATAACTGAAGGGAAAATAATAACAAATAAAATAATAGCAAGAAGGGACCAATTATCAAAAATTGTTTTAGAATTTATATTTATTGACTTAGTCACTGTCATTGTAAAGGCAGTTTATGAGTAAACTGTCTCTAAAATATACAACATTTTGAGCCTGAATACTTGTTTAGTTATAATCAAAGTGGTGTCTGTAATGTGAAATTTATTGTATAAGTTGGGTGTTGCTGAATCAATTCAAGGATACCCTGAGCTATGCTTTAGAAATAAATTTATGTTGATCCGGTTATAAATTATAGTGCGATAGGCGCAGATTAGACAAGGAGGGCAACGGCACAATCAGGTGGTAATAGGTTCCATAGAGATAAGATCTTTTTATTTTATCCCTGAACTACAAAGCACACACAACCTCGCTACTGAAATTGTTTTAGTTTTCACATTATTAATTTGAATTCTTTGATAGATTGCCACACTTTTTAGTTCATTTAAATGTCTCAGGTTATTAATATGCCGACACTCAAAATAACACCCAAGTTAGAGGGACAGAAAAGGGTTCAGGTTCAGGTTCGGAATACCCGGAAATGGGGATGTCAGCCCTACTTCATGGAGAATTCCAACAAGATTTTGTTACCCGAGTGCTTTAAGGTTCCATTGGGGAGTGGCTGTTGCCTATTTATAAAGCTTCCCTAATTGGAGTCCCCCCACAAATGCAAAATGTGTTAACTCGTTTTCGCCCAGGTTAAAGAGGGGGTGGATGGTGCGGGATAGGGCTTGGGATCCAAAGTGAGGGTGCACTTAGGGTAAATTACTCAGAAATCTTCAAGTGATTCCAACGTTCGCTTTTGCAAACATTGCTTACACATTGAGTGAAATAAGCATTTGGAAACTCTACAATAATATCATACATTTTATAATTCATTTTATGACATAAGATACGATAAGTTTTATAATATTATATATAGATGTCATAAGGGTGTGTGTTCGATTTACAATTTACAATACCTACAGCTGTACAACTTAGATTAGCTTTCCTTGTTTGATGGGGGATGAATCTTGTTAAAATGTTAATATTAAGCGTTAGCTGGATATAATGCGGATAAAATATGATTAAAATATGCTGTTAATATGGATAATATTATCAGATATACATATATACGCATGCTAGTATATATTGTAATTAGGTTGATATCATTCCGGGGCCCAGTTGAGCCAGTTGCCTTCTTTTTGGGCCAGACATCCTTGGCATCGCATGCCCAATTAGCTAATGGATATTGACAAGGACGCACAGAGTGCGTGGATGGATGGATGGATACGAAATGGGCAAAAGGCCAATGGAAGTGGAAATGGGATCGGAATCCGCTTGACTCACCTGTCGCCATGGGAGTCCCTGTCCCTGTCGCGTTCCAGTTCCAGTTCGGTGTTTGGGTTGGCCGGACCAGGTGCTTCCGAGCCGGCTCCGTCTGTTCCGGCTGCCGATCCCGAAGCCGCCTCCTCCTCCTCCTCCTCCACCACTTCCGGTTCCGGTTCCGGTTCCGGCGGAGATCCGCAACTGCCATTCCTGCTGCTCGGAGGCTCCGGCTCCATCTGCTCCAGCTCCAGCTCCTCCTCCTTCTGCTCCTTCTTCTCCTCCTTAACCTTGCGTCCTTGGTCCGACATACTTTCACCTTTCTCCTTAGGTCCTGCTGATAATGGACGGCTCCTTTCCAGGTCGCGATGAAACGGTACAGAGCAGAGATGCCCAAGTGTTGTAATTGTTTTCTAATAAAGTCGCTGCTGCAGCAGGTATCCAGTCAGAAGAAACGAACCGAAACGAGACGAAGGAAAACAATGCCATGCGAACAAAGGGAAATTAATGTAAATTAATTGCCTAGGCTGGGGGAAAGACTTTTACCACCCCCAATCTCCCGCCAACTGCCATTTCTTTCCGCTTTCTTTTGCCTGTTGTTGTGGTTTGGATGGTCGGACCAAATTAGCCGCAATATTTTTTTAAAAAAAAGGGAACTTCTCCCATTTCTTTTCCCTGAATTATGGCAAAGTAAGGAGGTGGTCTATAATAACTTTTTAACGCTTCGGGTAAGCAAGTCGTTAGGAAGTGGATCGAAGTCCAGACAGGTTGGCTTGAGAACGGCCCTTTGTGATTCTGTTTCTGAGATTGCCTTTGAGAAATCAATCATTGTGGGACACCAGTTTCAATTAATAAATACTAAAAGGAAAATCACAAACTTCATCAACATGATAATCAGTTTGTTAAGCTTTGCAGAACCTACATATCATATCAAATACTTGTGGTTAACGATTGGCGAATAAGTGCCAATCTGTATATAAAAAGCTATCCTCCCGATACTAAGAATCAACGCACAGCAAAATCAATTTAAATTACACTCCGAAAATGTCTTTTCATTTAATTTTTATAACCTAATTTGATTTGCAACGGTGATCTATAAATCTATATATAAATAACTAAACTACACAACTTTAAAGGTTTTATTGTGGCTTACTATGTGATATTATTCTAATGGAACTATAGTTTCACTCATTTACTCATTTATATAAATTCTTTTTGATGCATTTTCCTGATTTTGACCCAGTTTCCGGATAAAGCTCCTCACAAACACTGAGGTATGGCCGTGAAAAGGCCAAAAGCCGGTGGTGGTGCTGATGGATAAGAGGCTTAATGCGTCAACATCGCGCCGATTACAATTGATCAACCATAGCAGATTATAGCCACCACATATATGAAGTGTAAAGAGTTCGAGCAGAGCGTGAAAAGTAATTGGAACACAAGTATGAACGCCGTAGTACTTGCTAATGATTTTTTAGGGAAAATATTCCCTCGCTTTCATTTCGATTTGGTGTTTTTCATTTGATTTATTAAATTGTTAATAGAAAATGCGATTACTTACTTCCTTTTTTTGTAGCTTTAATATATAAATTTATATGTTTTTTTTATAAAGACAGAAAAAACTTTATAAGATATGATGATCATTTTAAGGAAATTCATTATTACTTCTATCTAGATATAAAAATATTGCTATTTTGCAAAAAAAAAAAAAGAAAAATAATCGTACATAAGGTAACCATGCAGATATCAAATCGATCCTTTTTTCCGTGTATTATTTTGTACAAAACACTCAGTGCTGAACTCTCAAATTAGGAATCAATCGGGCTGGCTGGCAAAGCCGATTAGATTGGGCCGAAAAGCGGTTAGTCATGGTCGCTAATGAACTGCTCACCGACCGGCGTAATTGTAATTGGCCAGGGCAAACAAAGCGGACGGGAGCCGATAAGTAGGCAACACTTAATCGAGACCAAAATATGGCATTGGCCATCGTTTTACCCCGGCCCATACCATACCCATCAGAAAACCGGAGAGACCACTGAATGACTTTGCCCATTGTTCTTCTTCCCCTGCGGACACATCCCAGTGGTTTCTGCGGGATTCCTGAGAACACAAATGAGATTTTTACACAGAATTTGCATATGAATGATTCACACGGCCATGCATAACAAAAGGCCATGGAAGGGCGGACAGATAAATAAAGTATAAAATGGTAGGGGATGCTCTGAGTCCCGTGGTGCCAAGGAAACGGAAAAGTGGAAAACTGGAGCTTCTGTTTTAGGTGACACCCCCTCTCCGCCATCACACGTCCTCATCAAATATGAAAAGGCAACGAAAATTAACCCAGAAACCAAACAAAAAAAAGAGGAGAGCCCAAAACCGGAACCCCAACATGAGCTGAAGGAAATAACGAAGCAAGCCAAACCAAACCGAACCGAAATGAAATAAAATTTTCCGCATAGGTCTGCATAAGCTGGTTTTCACCTCGAACGAGCCGAGGCAAGCAGAAAAAGCAATGGCTTCTAATAGAGCTGGCTGGACTGGGGAACTGGGGATACCTGACCTCCGACTTTCCCGCTCAGCAGCTGCTTTGTTGTAACTTATTTTATGATTTTTTTGTTTTTTTTTTTTTTTTGTTCAAAAAGAAAACCCCTCAAACAAACTTTTCATAACACGCACGCACTTCCAAAAAAAAAAAAAAAAAAAGGTACGACACCAAATGAGGGGAGAACCAGAATCCAAACCTTGAATTTGGTCGATTTCTTCAAGCACGCGGCAATGTCTTTTGGCACCAGAAAACTGTTGTTATTGTTTTGGAAATTTGAAAAATTTGGATTTTTTTTTTTTTTTTTTTTTTTTCAGATTGAGTTAGAAGGTCCGATGATTGGCTGGCTTTAGAGCCTTAGATTTCAGTTTTTTTTGGGCTAAAGATGTGATTCAGATTCTGATTCTGGTTGTGATTCAAATTCTGACTCTGATACTGATACTGCTCCACACTTCCTCGACACTTCCGGTGCTCGGCTCACGGCAATCGTAACCGACTATGGCTGAACAGGAACTGAGTCGTCTTGTCAGAGGACGCGCTATTTTAAATCGTCCAGCGCACTGTTGCTTCCCTGTTAACTGGGCCAACAGCGGGTCTTGGCCAGCTGTTGCTAACAGCCGGACCTGTTACTGCCACTCCGAAAGCTTTCTCCGAAAAGCTCTGGCTGCTAAATGGATGGGCGGGGGTTCACCTCTAGAGTTTCCTGCAAGAATTTCGGATAAAACAGGCTTAGCTTACCATTAGGCCTTACTTAAAAGCAAATTAATTAGGCAAATTAATAGGGAAGATTTTCACAATTACATATATATTATAAGTATCAGCTGTGTTGCATTTTCAAGAAAATGAACATTTCCTAGATATTTAAGAAACACCTTTTCTTGAACAAATACAATTTTAATCACCCTTTTCTCATTAGAATCCCTGCTTTGTATTCGGACTGTGTGACTTTTTATTATTAAGAAAAATGGCAGGTGAATGAGTAAAGAGATTGTGAATTCTTGGCTGGCTGACGTTAAAGCAAAATAGAAAGTAATTTCACTTGAAAAAGAAAATTGCGAAACAAATATGTCAATGGCATTTCCATAAAAGAACAAGCTTGACATTTTAGTGTTTGACAGTTTCAATGAATTTACATTTTATGGTTTAAATTATATAAGCTACATTTTATTAAATATGCCAAAAGGGGAAGTTGTTTGTATAAATTACAAATTAAATAATATATTAAATAATATATATATATAATATATATTTTTATAAGTTTAAGTTTTATGGTTTAAATTATATAAGCTATATTTTATTAAATAAGCCGAAAGAGGAAGTTGTTATATATTAAATAATATATATATAAAATATATATTTTTATAAAAGTATGTATATATAAACGTTTATAATGGACCTTACCAAAAGAACACCAATATAAAAATGTTTCCAGATTTTAGAATACGCTTTTGTTTGGGTGTTTAATAATGGAATATAAACAGCAGCAGGAGTCTGGATTATTAGCTCGCCTGTGGAGGCGCTAAAATGCAGCTAAACTTCGCAGTTAAACTTTTTGGCCGCTTGCAGTCGGGCAATAAATCATCATCAATGACAGTGGGCCGCTACATCAGCTGCCCCCCGGGTCCGCCCAAAAAACGCCAAAAGTGAAAACATGAAACATATAAACTTTGATGGTTCTAGCACTCTTTCTGTTTTGTTTTTTTTCAAACGTTTGTGGCTTTGGCGGGCTTAGAGGACAGCAGGTTTAGGTCCCCAGCAAACACGACTGGAGTTTACCATCCGAGGTCATGTCCGGTTTGATGTCCCGACATTATGGCCGCAATCGTTAAGCTCCAATGTTACTTTGTGACCATTTTACGAAGTCAGAGAGACAGGACTAGCAGGAAAACCAGGACTTCTCACATGCCAATGCTTAAATTTTTGGGTTAGCATCCGCGGAAATTATGATTGCACGTACCTTTCATCACCCTTAAATTACGATAAATAAGGCTTCTGGTCTAGGTACCTTTTGCAGAGTTTTAAAGTAAATGGCCAATAAAATAGGGCACATGTTTTTCAAGATCAGGAAGTGTTTCCCTTGAATTTATTTTAAAGTAGTTAGCTTGCAAGGATATTCATGAATTAATAAAAGTTAAAGATGTTATAGTATTTTAACCCTTTGTGGTTATTACTAAAAACGCATTGATATATATCTATAGTTTCAAGGATCCATAATGATACAATCTTTATTGTTGTTGGTAACTGAAGTTTTTACTAATCTACAAGGCACATACTTTTCAAGATCACGAAGTATTTTCCATGTATCTATTTATAAGTAGTGATTTTCCAAGGATATTAATTAATTAATAAAACTTAAATGTGTTATATATATGTTATCATATCATTTTGGTTACCCTTTGTGATATATATCTATAGTTTGATGGATCCAGTTTTCCTGTTTGATGGACTGCAGTTTTAACTATTCAGCAAGGGCCTTTAAGGATTGCGATAGGTCAAATTCAATTACCGCCACAATATGCCGCTTCTTTTATGGCAAAAAAAGCGCTGCAAACAGACAATAGGATGGTTAAAAACTAAAACCCGAGGAAGACCTTTTGTTTTCCCACCTTCTGATGAGAAGTGAGGGAAATATACCCATGCACTGCTAATTAGTTTTACGGAATTGCAAAACTCCTGCCGGAAAAATAGAAATGAATCCCCTTTGTTTGCTCACACACGAGCCCACAAGTTGTCAAAACAGTTTACTGTCCTTGGTCGGGCATTTTGTTTATGCCCGCTTACTACACACTTTATTTATGCTCAATCATGGGGTTCGCATAGCACATATTTCAAATGATATTTTATTTGCTTTTTTGGGGGTCTGAGAGGTTGGTGGGTTGGCTTTGGTGAGTACAAAAAGTTTAGAATATCCCGTCGCTATGCGATCCAATAAATCATGACCAGGTCCAGGGACATTTCAATTCCGTTTATTTTGTTTCTGTGCCAGTTCTCCCATTATTTTTATTGCAAAATCTGACTTTCGGCAGGGGGGCAAAGAAATTTGACGAGAGGGAGATAAATAAATTCAATTTTGCCAATGTAAATCAAGAATCGTTTTTGGGGTCCGGGAAGGGGTTGTTGGAAATCTGAATCGGAATGGGATTGGGGATTGGGGATTGGGATGCTGACCTTAGGTAGGACGATTGAAATTAGAAGCACAAAGCCGCTGAGAAATTCAATATGAAACAGGAATAAATTCCCTGGTTGGGTTACCGACTCCATAGTGTGTAGATAACATAATATTATGTTTTATTTAAATATTTTGAAGCATATTTGAAGCAAAACTCAATTATTTTTTCAATTAGACATCTATGGTTCGTACACGCGATTTAATAACATTTTTTAATTAAGATAGGAGCATATGGGCACTAATCATTTTTTTAATTAATCAACTAAAATGAATTAAAGGATATTATTTTAATGATATGCTTAAAGTAACAAACACTTTTCACCTTGGTTTAAATTTTTTTATGCGTGGCAATCTAAATATTTTGTATTATAGTGTGCCACTCATTTTTCTGTGAGCCCCATGGCGTATACGTAATTAAGTGCTTATGGACTGTTATTCGCAATTTGAAAACTTTAAAACAGTTGGCGGCGTAAATTGTGGTAGATGGTAGATGGTGGAGGCTGCTGGGCAGTTCCATTCAAGTATCCAATCACGCGGCTCAGTGTTGCGTGTACCTAAGACTTTTGAATCCAGCAGGAGTTTACCTTACTCCTCCGCAGTCGGCTGTCATCAATCACGGTTCAAACAGGAAATCGTTACAGCCCGGTGGAAAATGGATGGCATTGGTGGGCGTTGGGTGGTGGGCTCAAGGGCAAGCAATACTGGCGGAAAACGCGAAAAGATTCAAATAGTTTGCAGCAATATCACTTGCAATCCGCTCTATTTTCCCTAAACCCCACCCTCTCCCATCACCTGGTCTTTTATAAAGAGCCAGGAAAAATGCTCAAGTTAAAAAAGTTGCCGTCATGATGGTTGGGTGGTACGACCTTTGGTCTCTGCATTTTTAGCTGCCTATTTTGCCTGGCTGGTTATAAAAATAAAACAGATTAATCCATCAAGACCCACAAGTACGAGTTTTTCGATTGGAAAGTGTGTCAGTATAATTGCTTTTGAATTGAACTAACCACATATTTTAATGATTATTTGAAACACCCAAAAAAAAAACCAAAAGTATACACTTAATAAGCGTTGTGTTAAAAGTATACTAAAGTTAGTATTAAAATGTAAGTATTAACTCAACACTTATTAGTTTCAACTGTATACTTTGTAGTATTAAGCTTATACTAATTATTATATGAGTGAGACTCAGTAGTATAAATAGTATACTGAACATTAAATAGTTTTTCATGGTGTGAAACTAGGACAATAGCGATTATTCGAACATATATTTTGGTGTGAAACCAGGACAAAAGCGAGTATACGAACACAGAAAATGCTACCGGAGTTGGCGTTGCTTGACGCGTTAATTATTATTGCCATCCGGACGATCTCGGACGACGCAGCGCTCGTCATTGCAGGCCAAGTTCCCCTATGTGAACTGGTGCGGGAGCCACAGAACCAAGACCGAGGTGAAGAGGAGTGCCAGGATGCAGAGCGTCGACAACTGGCAGGCAGCCTGGGACAACTCCAGCAAGGGACGCTGGACGCTGGACGCAAGGGTAAATAGGAAGCACGGCCAGGTAGATTTCTACCTCACGCAGGCGCTGAGTGGACATGGTTGCTTCCGAAGCTTCCTTAAGCGCTTCGGGCACGACACGGAGAACGGTTGTCCAGAGTGCGGCAGAGGGATTGTTGAAGACGATCAGCATGTCCTACTTTAATGTCGCCGCTTCGGGTCTGATCGCTAAATGCTGATGAAGACCACCGGAGCAAGAGTTCGGCAATGTTGTTGGCGATGGTAAGTACATTTTTTTAAGTAATGATATTTTTATTTAAGAACTAAATTCTTTTACATCTTAGGCCCAAGGGACTGTATATTGTTTATGGCCTTGCACGCTGTTATAAAACCAACGTACCGGTACACTGTTACTCAAGCGGACCAGAAGTTCTGTCGAAAGGCGACCATCGAAGACAGCGTTAGCGGCGCGGTATTGCACGTCACCGAAATCAATGACATTCAAAACATAATTGAAACATTGAACAGAAAAAGTGTCGAGTCAAACTCCCCCATTCAACCATTTATAATTGTTGTGGGCGTGGACATTTTCAATTTGGTTGAATTCTATGTTAGCTTTGGAAAGTCCTTTTATAAGTTTAACTCTTTCATTATTGCACTAGATATATGTTTTAAAATTTATCAAGTATTTGGTCTAAAGTACCCAAATGAATCCCATAAAGTTTGGTCTTTTTTACAATACTTTTTCTATAATATGAAAACTGAATTTGATATTATATATCCGTGCGTATCCAATGTCATTGAAGATTTAAACAAAATGTAAATACTTTGTAAAATATTTTTAATTTCAAAATTTATTCATATCCTTTTTAATTTTAAGATCTTGAAATATTCTGTTATTAGTTAAGTCTTATATTTTTAATTTCTATATTTAGTTCTTTTATAATATTAATACCTAGCCATTAACAACATGCGTTGCTTTAAGTGTTTTAAAGAATTTTCTGTAAAATATCATAAAAAAAATGCTGTTAGCTATGTAAGATTAAAATCATTTTAAATAAAACTGTATAAATATTTATGAAATAATAACAAAATAATATATGAAATAGTAATAAAAGAAAAACAACATACAACGTGATTTTATTGGGTTTGGGATTATTGGGATACCACGAAAAACAAAATAGTATAAATTTTATGTATACTACAGGCAACGGGGAAATCGTATAAGTTTTATACGAAATAGTATAAAATGTATACTAACGATTTCGATAAATAGCTTAAAAAGTATACTACGGCTCTCTAGATTAGTATAATATGTATACGAAATAGTATAAAACGGAGACTACATAGCATAGCTTTTATACTAAATAGTATAAAAAGTAAACTATCAGCAAAAATTTCAGTACACTGAGTGAGTATAGATTGTATACTCGTTAGTTTAACTTTGATAACTTCGAAAGTTTCAGTTTAATACTTTCGGTGTCATAAGGTTAATACACATCTTATCAAGATATTTTTGACACTCAATAGTTTAGTTTTAATGTACGAATAGTTTAGTTTCTATGATCATTTTTTTTTGGGTGAACTAATAAAAATACTTATTTATTTTTCTTCTCAAAAAATACCTTACAAACATTACAATAATGTAAAACAAAGAGAAGAATTTTTTTAACATGTCTATTGGTTTATGCAATTATAAAATGTGATATTGCATTTTTTATATACTTTAAGTTGTAATATCAATATTAAATTTGCCAAACAGAAAAATACCTTAAGTTGCTTATCTTTTTCACTGTTTTCTGTTTAATATAAATCCCATTTCATCTGCCTATTTTTTAAACTGCTTTGTCACCAGACCCACCTGCATATTATATTCCCTCCATGAGCACTTTTTTATGTCCTTTTTAAGCATTAAAGGAGCGCAGCATCATAATGTACGACACAGCGGAGCGGACAATCTGCAATGGAAAAAAGCCGGTTTTACACAGAAAAAAATGTGTATTTAACGAGGATGTAATACCAAACTCAAACGTACCCGTATCTATAAAATATACCTTTATTTTTTTTACATTCCAGCTGTTATTTATTTTGATTTTTGGGTATTATATACAGGATTGTTCAATGCAGCTCTTTGTTTGTAATATCATTATTCGGGTTTTTTGAGTATTACCCATATATTGGATTTCGTAATCAATACCACCAGGGCTTTGAAATCCCTTTTGCATTTTATTTTAGGTGCCTAAAAGTATGCAGTGTCTAAAGGATAGTCGTCTTTCCGAATGAATTCATTTCACTACTGAGTTTAAAATATATTGTTGCATACTTTTTGACACCCAAAATTATTATTTTTTTGTTTTTCAATAAAATGTAAACGGTAGATGGAAGTTTCGTTGAGTACACTTGGGCGGCACGTGTTCGAGTAGGGATACTCACCGCCGAGAAGGTGGCCATGCTGGCCTCGAAGAAGTAGCCCTTCATCTGACAAGGTCGCTGGGCGCGCATGGCGGCGATGAGGAGGGCTCGCTTGGTGGGCGGCGAGAAGTCGGTCCAGTTGCTCTCGTACAGCCCATTGCCAAAGTCCAGGCTGGCACTCTTGATATTCTCCCCGCACCTCGAGTAGATGAACAGGGCGATGAGCAGCGAGCCCACAAAGGCGATGAAGTAGAGGCTCTGGGGATTCGGGAACAGGTCCGCCACCTGGAATCCAATGAAGCAGATCTGCAGGGCCGACAGGAAGAACTGCAGAAAGATGAGCGGACGGTACTTGTCGGCGATGTGGTCGGCGATCTGGAGACCCTTCTGGTGCAGCAGGAGCACCTGGACCAGGCCCTCCACCTCCTCCTTGCCGCCCACCGCCGGCAGGTGGATCATCCGGTGCTTGGCTATCTTGAAGATGGCACACACGTTGTAGGTGAAGAAGAAAAGCAACGAGTCCACGCAGAGCGCCATGGTCACCTAGTTGAAAACAAGTATATATTTTCCTAAAATACTCCATTAGATTTGTGTTATAAATTAAAGTACAAAAGTCCCCTACATCATTTACACTAAAAACCTTTACATTATAAGTTCTTCAATATCTGCATATTGAGTTCAAAATTTTGTATTTCATATTTGAATTAAATACAAAAACATAATATTTATTAAGAATTCATATAAAATTGCATGATTTAAATTTTAAATATTTGTATCTATGTGGAAAATGTTCTTTAAGATGTTAGTCACATTTACATGAAGCATTTTATGAACTTCTTATGTCAATTTGAATTCAAGAAATTTACAATTTTATAATCCCTAGATTTTAAAATCCCTAGGTGTGTATGTTAAATTGAATATTTCCATATTTAAAATTTATAAAATCAGCAATGGATAAAAATAAAGGGGATAATATTTAAATTAAATATAAAAGATCAAACTAATCACTCTTAAACTTATTACTTACAGCACTGTAGCTGGCCATTACGTTCCATAGATAGGTGGGCACATACCACACGACCACCTGGAGATCATATGGGTACACCCCGTTGTGGGGCAGCTCCAGGTGAATCTCGTCGCCGCGAATCAGGGACACCACGATGCCCACGAAGGGCTTGATGGCCGCAAAGATACCCGCCAGTCCAAAGCAGCGGGTGTACGTCAGGCTGAGCATCTGGTCGCTGTCGTTCTCCACGTCCACGATTTCCCGAGCATCTGGCCAAACACGGATTTCTGCGGGTTTGGGAGAATATTATAATAAACATATGCTTTTCAAAATATAATAAACTAATTAATTTGTTTGCCCCAAATGTATAAATTTTTCATTTTTTATAGAGCGCGCCATTTAAACAGATTTTTTTTGTACACAGAAAGAAAAAAAATAAGGACCACTTTAATATTAGCAAAGAAATTTTATTAAGTACCAATTGTACCATTAAATATTGTAAATTATGTAATGAGAAATGGTATTTCTTGGATTTCCTCTATTTAAAACGGCTCTCAAATCGAAAATAAAACAGCAAAAATCGATATCTAGGTTGAACTTATGCTAAATATCCTCAAAATCATCATCAAATCTTATCAAGTTAACTCCCTCTGCAGAAGGTGAAGAATCTATACACTCACCCCTGTCGAGAATGCCCCTGATGTGGTAGACCAGCCCGACGAACTGCTTGCGGTGGTAGCAGAAGAGCAGGAACTTGACCAGGGTGAGCATGCTGGCGAAGGTGGAGCCGAGGGTGTCGGAGAGCAGGCTCACCTGGGTGATGTACTCGTGGGCGGCAAGGAACATGGGCAGCATGAAGAGAAAGAGCGGGCCCATGGTCACAAAGGTGAGCCATGTGCGGTCGTTGGCGGTTGTGGGACTCCAGAGGTCGATGCCCATGCAGCGGTAAACGAGGATTTGGACCCTCAGGGATCGGTCCTGTTTCTGGTCCTGTTTCTTTTCCGGGACCTTGTCGCTCATCTTGAACAGTCGGTTTTTACAGTCGGTTTCTGTCTTCTGATGGGTTTTTATAGTCCCTAGGCAGTGGGCGTGGCAGTGAATGTCATGTCAAGAATACAGTGGAACTTATATAACTAATATCCAAACAAAAAAGCCTTCTAATTTAATTGATACATTGATAAATAATTTTTTTGCTCATATATTTCATAAATCTTATTTCTAAAAAAATCAAATCTTGGTGTTATTAACATTAGGAAATGACAGTCCATTTAAAAATCCATATAATTTAATTGAAAGTTTGTCCTTTAAAACACCTTCGTATTTCCCAAAAAATATTCTTAAAAAAAAACCAGTTTCGCAGTTATAATAAGTACTAACTAAAATCATTTTACCTATTTTTGAGTTTACCTCTATCAAGTTTCAGGAAAGACTGTATTTTTCCGCTAGTTGCTGAGTTGGAGGATTTGGCACTGCTTTCATTTAAAATGCTTCCTTTGTGCGCGGATTTGTGGGTTAAATGGGTGTGGACTTGGGTGGACTTCAAGTGCATTTATGCCTCTAATTACACGATTTTTTTTGCCTCTCCGCTGCATTCTATTTAATGCCGGCCCTTTCTCTTGCTCGTCTTGACAACGAAATATCAGCCTTTAGTTCCCAGGAAGTGTAGTTTAATTTTAATGAGTCTGTGGGGCGTTTGTACTTAGCTGTTCAATTAGATGCGATTTGACAAAGCTGCTATTGACATTTGATAAGGACCCTATAATTTGCCATTCGACTCATTTACGTTGACACAAATGCAAAGGTAAATATGTTGGACGGTCAAGATCAAATTACACCTTGTCCATTTTTAATAAGTACCTTGATCGCAATTTATTTTTGGAACAAAGTAATAAAAACACCTCATAAGAGCAGGGAATTTCTAAAGAAAGTAGCTGAGTATGCACCATTTTATTTTTACTTTAACCGGCAATTTATATTAGTTTAAAATAACATAATCTAATGTCTTTACTTTTTAATGATTTTGGTCAGAAATATAAGAAGTATTATTTATATCTCGAAATAAGCACTTTTTTATTTTTCTTAATAAAAAATAAAGTATATTTTATAAAGTATACTGTCATCAATTGATAAAATAAGTACTAATTTAGCCTTTCAAATTTTGGCGCCTAACTATTAGCAAGCAAATAAAACAGTGTTGACTAACGCACCCAGCAAGCCAAATTGTTCAGGAGGAAGTCTCCGCTAGGCTAGCAAAGACACCTTAGCGTGACCTTTTAGGGATTTTCTTTTGGTATATTTGAATACATAGAACTGGTATATTATATCGATAACTTATCGGTCAGACTGATGACAGTTGTATAACCTCCGCCGAAAATATTTTTTCTGGCGACTACATCAGCTCGAATTCCGTGCAAATAAACCTTGAAGTGAGTAGAACAGGACCACAGAGCACTCTCCACCAGGCTGCACTAACAACATACCACATTTAATCCGCAGAAATGGCTGCCGAAGGCGAGAAACTGACCGGTCTGTCGAAGATCTTCAATGGCTCAACCATGAGCGGCCGTGCTAACGTGAGTAGTTTGGTCTTCCGACTCTCCCCATCGTAATCCTAATCCGGATGTTATGCCATCTTGTGGTTCATTTTTCTATCCTTCAGGTGGCCAAGGCCACGTACGCCGTGATGGGCCTGCTGATCGCCTACCAGGTGCTGAAGCCCAAGAAGAAGTAGGGCGCTCCACCTCTCATCCGACGCATCCGAAGTTTTGGATCCGTGGATCCCGGGGACCCACCGCTGGATTCCGGATCAGTTTATTTTATGTGTAGTGCAAGACCTTGAAGGAATAAATAAGCTGAGAATGTAACACACTGAACTCCGAAGTGCATTATGTAACGATCCTTGGACTACCATTTGGTTTCATGGCATCTATATGGCGGAACTCAATGAAATAAGCTCGCCAAATCGTGCCTCCCTATCCATACTGATCATGAGGCCTCAAGACCCATATAAAACCATATAGCTTCACCAGGTTATGGAGAAAAATCCATATAGACTAGGGGCCCGCCTGTTCTTACTTCCTTGTTGTGCATCTCCAAGAGAAGTCCAATTGTCCAGTGCCTTAAAGCCCTTTAAGCAACAGAAAAATTGGATTTTGGAAAAGACATTACCTTCATTTGAAAGCCACAAAACTCTATAAACCTTTCTGCATATTCAAAAAATTATGATGGTTCTACCTAGTACCTGTTTCGAGTTAGTAGGAAATTTTAGGACACAAAAATAGCTAACAATTTCTGAAATTTAAGTTCTTAGTTACCTAAAGATGGGCAAAAATCTATATGCTAACCAAAATATAAAATCTTTAGATTTAATTTCATCCAGAAAAATATTTTTAGCTACAACTTATAACGTTCTTGATACTATTTTCTGTTGTTATTTAAAAAAGCTTTATTGACTTTATGTTCAATAACTTCCTTAATAATGATTTCTTTGGGTTTTGAAATGGAAAACCCGTGCTTAAAAATGATGTGATTGTGTTATCCATTATAAACAATGCATCTGTGCATTCACTTCAAACAATTTTTAATAATCTTTTTCTAGTCCTATTGAGCTCAATCCAGAATCCAGAAAATATTTAGTTAGATCTACAAAGTGAATATTGAAAACTTAAAAATATGGGCTGGGGATATGAGATAGTTTTATGCTTGGAAAATAGCAGCGCCAGCGAATCTCTCTCATCTCTTTTAAAACCATATAAAGTTGAGCTGATGATGCAGATCACTTTTCTTGAACAAAAATGCAAGCTGCAAGTTAGAAAATATTTATGTACTTACATTTTCCATGCTTTAAATACAGCACCGCCTTTCTACCCCATATAATTACAATAAGTCGCCGAATGGAATAAGCAAAAGTTTTAAATATTCTAGGAACACATCTACCAAACTTCGTGTTTGATTTCCTTTTTGGTTTTGGTTTTCTGTTTTAATATTTTATTTAAAGTTTTTATTTCATTTCAAATTTGCTTTAAATTTCCTCTTTTTTTGTGGGTAGGGACTTTTTGAGGGGCGGGGCGGGGGCGGAGCGTTCGCTGCCCCAGTTTATCGAAATTTCAGTATTACTAAAAATTAATTTGAATGAATTGAATGTAAAAATGGTTTACATATACTTGTATGCATATATGCCATGTACGCCTCTCTTCTCCACCACTCTACTCTTCCTCTTCGTTCCGTTTCCTGCCTAACCGTCATCGTCATCGTCATCGCTATCGTTATCATTCTTATGTTGTTACTATCCTCGTTTGGTGGAGACGGAAAACCAGATGATGCATTTAAAATATAGGTATAAATTAATGTTTATATCATTTATCAATATGCTATATATTATACCTTTTACATGTATTGTGTGATAGCAAGCTTGCTTTGTTACTTTTACTCATCATTTCATTAATTTGTGTTTGCTTTCGATTTCTTTTTGTTTTGTTTTCATTTCTTCTTTTTTTTTACTTTTATAACTAAACATTGCCTGGCATAGCAAACCGCCCAAATATTTTGGGCTTTTTCGTTTGTGGGCGTGGTTTGGGCGTATGTGAGAGAGAGTGTGTGTGTGTGTGTGTGGGTGGGGGTCTAATTAATATCGCTATATGGTTTCGTTTTTTATTTTCGGTTCAGAAGCCTAGCGAAAAGTGCCTTGCTTTTGCTCTTCTTTTTGTTTCTTGCATTTCTTATTTTGCATTGTTTAATTATTAATTCTACTACATTTAGTTGCATAGTCCTGCGGAACAGGGCAGGGATCTCGTCGCACCGGTTGGCTTTATGGGGTTACGAGATCCCTGCCCTACTCCACAAGATTTCGATCCGAGTATATTCGTATTAATTACTGTTACTGGGATATATGTGTGGATTTTTGCGTTTTCCTTAAAAATGTTTGCTGGAGTGTTTTCGTTTTTCGCTTGGATTTTGCCTATATATATATATATATTTATGTGTGTGGTGTCGTGTTTGTTGTTGTCTTGTATATGCCATACATATCATATCCATGTTAAGTTACAGTTACATAATGAATTACACATTTATATAAATCGGTTAAATTTCATTTTGCCTCCACACCTCACTTGCCCACCGGCTTGCATTCTACCATTGAGCATAAACGTCCTTTCACGCGTTTTTATTTTCAAATTGTAGCAGGACTGGCGGGTTAATGATAATCGATTAACTAATTATCGCCGGAAGCGGCCGAGGTGGCAGCACTGGCTGCGAGGGTTTCGGCGGCGTTGCCACCCGTGTGCGATTGCGCTGAACACTATTTTCAAATTTTAGCTTGGGTCCATTTTCGTTTTGCCCTCTGTTTTAGTTTTAGTTAGGATCAGGGTTTAGTTTACTATATTATATATAACAATATAGAGCCCACCGAGTACAATTTTGTGACGCAAGTGTCTATATGTCTTAGTTGTTCTTTAAAAGACGACAATATTTCTAAATGTATTTGTTTTACGTTTGAACTTAACTTTGCGCTTAAACAAAATCTTATTTTTTTCTCCCTCGTTTGTTAGCTCTCTCTCTCTTTTTCTCTGTCCGTCTATGTATGTCTGTCTGTCTCTCTCTCTCTCTCTCTGTCTGTCTCTCTCTTATTCGCTGTCTACACAGAAAGATTTATATCGATAGATATAGATAGATAGATAGATGGTATATATAATGTATATTGTAGCATAATCATAAATTAGAATTATTAGTTGATTTTTTGTTGGTTGCAAAAAAATTAAACAATATGTATGTATATATATAAAGAAATTAAAGCAGACGCAGTGCCAAAGGTTCATTTTGTTTTGTTTTTGCTTTGTTTAAAGGAGAAAGACTCTACTACAAAAAATCATAAGTATATAAAAGTAATATATTATTATGTAAATTTGTTTGACAAAAAATACACTGCTATTTTGTATGTATGTATGTATATGTAAATGTATGCATGTGTGTGGGTGTGTGTTGTGTTTTTTAAATATTTCTTCTTGCAATTAGGTATTCCTTACTCGTTTCCTGTTGAACCTTTCGTCTCCTCACTTTCGATTTGCGATTTGCGATTCACGATTACTTTCTTCGCTACGTTTACTTTCGCCGATTTTTGCTGAGTTGCCATTTTTGCGGTTGTGAAGGGGAATCCCCCCAATTAGCTCACTTTCCTACTCACATCACATCACATTGACCCCTTTCTCGAAGGTTGGATGTCTGTCTGTGTTTCGCCTGGTTATGCTTGTTTTAATATTCCACTTTTCTAGTTTTACTCCTGACTTCCTCGGTTTACGTTTATGTTCTCGGTTTGGATAGCACACTTTCCTCCAGCTCTGGGCCAAACTGCGCTTGATCTTCCTCTTGCTCCTCCTTCTCCTCCTCCTCCTCCGCTATCCATTTCCGGTTCTGTGTTTCTGTTTCGGGGGTTTCCTGGTGGGTGCTAGTTGCTGGCCGGGGTCGACTGGGCGGTGGTGGCTGGTGGTGACCACCTGGCGCTCAGTTCGCATGCCATTCACCCCGATTGCCGGCACCGCCAGCTCCTGAGGCGTTATTCGCATAGTAGGGCTTTCCGGGACCAGAGCCCGCCGCTCCGCCTGCTCCTCCTGCGCCGCCCGCTCCTCCTGGTCCGCCATTGCCACCGTTATTGCCGCCGGGTGGGCCCACAGGTGTGTTGCTGCCACCGCCGCCGGCACTTCCGGTCACGCCGCCGCCGCCACCGGTCACCTGTCGCATATTCTGGGCCCGCTGAGCCGCCGCCGCCACTGCCGCTGCCTGTTCCCGTTGCTGCTGCTGTTGTTGTTGCTGCTGCTGCTGCTGTTGTTGCTGCTGTTGTTGCTGCTGCTGCTGCTGCTGTTGCTGCGGATGCTGCGGGTAATTGTTGGGCCGCTGAATGGGCGTGGGATAGCGTCCTTGACCGCCGCCGCCGCTCTGGCCCACGCTGCCGACGCCATTGCCACCTCCATTGCCGCCCACTTGGGAGCCACCGCCTCCTCCGCCATTGCCGCTACCGCTGCCCACGGCTCCGCTGCCTCGGCCGCCCAGGGCGTTCATGTTCGGCCCGTTGCCACCGCCGCCGCCGCCCTGACGCTGTTGCTGTTGTTGTTGCTGCTGAGATTGCTGCTGCTGCTGCAGCACTTGGTTCTGCAGATCCCACTGGAAGGAGAGAAGAGGGGAAAGGATGGTTAAGGCCAGTTCGCCGGAGAGCTCAGAGGGGCAGGGCACACTTACCGCGCCGTAGTTCTTGTGGTGCGGCGGACTGGGCTGCGACTGCACCTGCTTGGCCAGACCGAGGCTCATGTCGGCGCTCAGTGGACTCTTTAGCTGACGACCCATCTGCGAAAAGAAGCGGGAAAAATATGATTAGCGAATGAAACTACAAACAACCATTAATGTAAACGACTATATCTTTTGAGGTCACAATCTATAAAAGATTCTGCACTTGTAGGTATATTACGAGTTTTAGTAGTTAAAATCATCTTTGATCCTTAGTTGAACCAAAAGTCAGCAATTAATAACTTTAACTAACTAATAACTATTCACAAGTTCATATATCGACTTTCTTAACTTTATATTGGAGCTTTTCTCACTATTTCTTCTTTTTTCAATACGAGATGAATTCCAAACGTCCCGTATTTATAGCCTTCTTTGGGATTTTAGGGATTCAAACCAATTACAAACCAGAATTCTAACTCGACTTTAAGAAATCTTTGCAAATAGACTTAGAAACTATAAACTATCCCATACTTCTGTCGTTGCTAAACTTCTATAATACTTCGGGCTCTTTTTTCAACTAATAATTTAGACATATAGTTTTCAAAGACATTCTGAAACTTCTTAATTTCGGTTACTGACGGTGTCAAAACTTTACTCATTTAATAAGTAGCAGCCGAAAGCAAAATCCTGAGCAATTCATATTTAGGCAACCTTCATTTCTGTAGTTACTTTTTGTATAGCGAGGAATGGAAGCTTTGAATCAATATCGACCTCCGACTGCACAAACCACATTAATTTAAGACCCTTGTATTATTTAAAGTATGAAAACAACTTGATACTAATGTACCAATCGTTTATTGAGTATTTATTCTTCACATGGTTCAAGCACAATTATCTCGCTCAAAATCAATCAAAGTTTTCTACTTTTGAACCATATTGAAAAATTCGAACGTACATGGCGGTGGAAAGCCCATTACAAATGTATTTGTGGCAAAAAATATTACATATCTGTGGCAAATAAACATTGGGAATATAACACAAAGATAAATACATCGTATATGAAATTATTTCTGCACTTCTCTGGCTCCAAATCTTGCTTAATTCTTGATTCCAACTTCCGTTAATCACGTTGGCATTGTTTCGCTTCAAAAAACAAATAGTTAAACGATAATATTGTAATGGCTTTCTTCACTGCGAACAAGTGTTTTCAAAAAATCGGGAATAAATCAACGATAAATCCAACATATATAATATCTCTCTGGCTCCAAATCTTGCTCAAACTCGCTTCCACACACTTTCCATTAAACACTTAGGTGTATGGTCTTTATGGTCTTGAATTGTTTGTCTTGTTTTTAAAGAACTAGGAAAACGACAATATGGTTAATGGTATGGGATAGTGGGTATTGGGTCGTCTCCTCCTCCTCCGCTTACCGAGTCTTGCATGTGTGCCTGTCCCTGGCTTCCCTTGAGATAAGCCGCTCCGGGTGTTGGTCCGCCGCGGTACTGATTGATGCTGGCCGCCGTCAGGAGCTGCGAGTTCATGAACTGCGTGTTAAAGGTGCCCATCGTATGCTGCGACTGCGGCGGTCCATTGGAGCCGGGCGGTCCGCCCTGATGGCCGCCATACATGCCGGCGGCAGTGGCCAATCCATAGTTCTGCGCTCCGCCATTGCCCTGCGGCGGTGGTCCGCCGTAGAACTGCGGTCCGCTGGGTCCGCCTGGCGCCGAATTCGAGTAGTAGCTGTTCGACTGCAGCTGATGAGCGCCCGGCGGTGGACCACCCTGTCCCGGATGCTGCGGCGGTGGGCCCGCATAAAGATTCATGTACTGCTGGGTGGTGGCATATGGGCCGGGTCCTGGTCCCGGACCGCCACCGCTGCCCGCCGACTTGGAACCGATGGCTCCGATAGGCTGCTGGCTGGGCGGCGGCTTGGCCGCCCCTGACGTCATCATGGAGTTGCTACTGGACGAGATTATGGCCACGGCGCCGTGATTGCTCGGATTGCTCAACTGCTGGGAGCTGGGCTGGCCAAAGGGACCCGGTCCCGGACCCGGACCACCGCCCAAACGGAACTGCGAGGAGAGGTTTGAGTACATGTCCGGGGTGGGCGCTGTGGGCGGCAGGCTGCCGCCGTGCGGTGTCTGCATCGCATAGGCGTTCACGTTAACATTGAAGGGACCGCCGCCCGCGGCCGCTGCTGCCGCCGCCGCTGCTGCTGCCGCATAATGGTTCGGGAAGCTGTGGGCGGCCGCCGCCGCCGAGTAGGCGGGCGAACGGCTCGAATGATCGAGCGAATGGAATGGAGCGTACAGATTGCCGCCCTGCGACGGTGGCGGCGGCGGCATCTGCGACGAGTTGAACACCACGGCCGGCGGGCTGGGGATCGTGGGAATGCCACCAACGCCAAACTGTGGTGACGCCTGGTAGAATGACGGCTGCTGCTGCTGTTGCTGGTGTGCCTGCTGCTGCTGGTGTGCCTGCTGTTGCTGCTGCTGTTGCGAGTGTTGCTGCTGCTGCTGCTGGCTGGGCGGCGGAGACATGCCTAGGTGCTGCTGCTGCTGCAACTGCTTGGTCTTCTGGTGCGCCTGCTGTTGCTGCTGGGGACTGGGGTAGTCCTCCTGCTGGAACTCCAACGATCCCGCGTCGAACGGCGACCCATGGCCGTAGCCATGGCCATGACCACCGGGCACCGGGCCCGGCGAGGAGAGTGCATGGTGCTGATGGTGCGCCTGTGCCTGCTGCTGCTGGTGGTGCTGCGCCTGCGCTGCCGCCACCGCTGCTGCCGCCTGCTGTTGCTGCTGCTGTTGGTGGTGGTGGCTCTGCATGTGCACCGCCGACACCGCATAGTGGGGCATTTGCTGGTGCTGCTGCTGGTGCTGTGAGGCGGCCACTGCGGCTACAAAGGAGGCGGCACTCATGTGGCCACTGCCATCGTCACCCGCCTGCTGCGGTCCTACCACCTGCTGCTGTTGTTGCTGCTGTGCCTGCACCTGCACCTGCGACTGCTGTTGCTGTTGCGGCTGCTGTTGCTGCTGCTGCTGCACTTGAGCCGGCGATGGGCCGTCGGACATGGGCGTGGCCGATTCCCAAACCTTCTTGACACTGGCTATCTTCATGTTGAGATCCGCCGTCGAGTTGTTTTGCTGCTGCTGCTGTTGTTGCTGTTGCTGCTGCTGGGAGTGTTGTTGCTGTTGCTGCTGCTGGCTGGCCGTTTTATCGATCGTGTCCACCACCTTTAGGGGTGTGGTGGGATCATCGCCGAAGCTGAAGCCCAGTTTCATGTCCTGCGAGTCCTCACCGGCTCCCGGTGCCGTCGCCTTGCCTCCGAAACTCATCTGAGACAGAGCACTGGACAGGCTGTCCACGGTCATGGTGGCGCCGCCACTGGACACCGAGAGCGCTCCGGGCTTGGTCACCACTACGGCAGCGGCCGCTGCCTGCTGCTTGTACGTGGAGTTCTCAAAGATTATCGTGTTTACCGGGGCGCCGGCATCCAGCAGGAGATTAGTCGATGGACCCGAGCCAACGGCCCCCAGCGAGGCCTTCTCGCCAATGGCGGGCAACTTGCTGCCCGCCACCTTCTCGCCGCCGACTACGGCACAGGACTCACCCTTCTTCTTGTCCGCCGAGCCGGGAACTGCGACCGATGAGGATGTGGCAGTTACGGATCCTACCACAGAGCCCGCTGGCGAGAGGCCCGGTGGCAGGCGGCCCGCTGCGTCCTTCTGCAACTCATCCTTCGCTAGCAGGGCAGTGTTGTGGGCGGGGGCCAGAGTGGCAGTCTTGTCCTTCTCCTCGCCGCTAAGCGCAGACGAATCCTTGTCATCCTTGCTTGGTTTGTGCAGGCCGGCGCTGAGTGCCAGCTGGTTCTGCTTGGTCTTGTCCAGGTCCGCGTCCGACTCTGAGGTGCGCTGTTGCTTGCCGTATTCCTCGTAGCCGAGTCTGCCATAGCTACGACCCGCTCCACCCGATCCCGATCCTCCGGCAGAGCCGGTGCCTACGGGCTGGCGACGATAACCAGAGGCGGAGCCACCGCCGCCTCCTCCGCTAGAGAGGCCACCGCGTCCTCGTCTCGAGGGTTCGCCACGGGGCGAGAAGCCCGCCTTGTTGGCCGCAGCCTGACCGGAATTGGATGCAGTACCGCCTGCTTCCTTTGGGCTGCGACGCGCTGCTCCTCCAGCTCCGCCTCCGCCGCTGCTGTAGCACTCCTCGTCCACGTCCTCGGAGTGCTCAGATTGCTCACCACCACTGCCGTAGTAGCGTCTGCCACTGCTACGATTGCTGCCCCAGTCGCTGGCGCTTCGCTGACCGCGGTAGCTGCTGCCCGATCCGACAGCTGATCCGCCACTGCCGCTGGTATAGCTGCGACCACCACCACCTCGTCCACCACATGCCGCTGCGCTCCTGGGACTCGGCCGCTTATTGCCGGACTTATCTTCGTCCACCTTGCCACCGGCTGATGCTGCCTTTGACTTGTCCTCCGATTCCAAGGCAGACTTGTCGTCAGCTCTCTCCTCTCCTGTCTTCTCTATCTCCACGCTGCGTCGCAGAATCTGTGTGGGCATGGGTTCGGTCACCAGCGTCTTCTGCTGTTGCGGCGAGGCGGGCAGCTGCTTCTGCTGGGTCGAAGACTCTTCACTGAGGCTCGGCTGACGGGCCGGTCGCTGGAGGATCTTTATTTGCACAGCCGAATCGTGGCTGTGGCTCGAGGAGAAGCTCTCCTCGCGGTGGCGATGATGCACCTTCTGCTCGGCATCCGTTTGCTCTGCCCACGACGAGCAAGAGCCGCCCAGCACATCATCACCAGCCGATGATACGCTGGTCTTGCGGTGTGAGTTCTCGGATATGCTGCGCGGCAGGGCTTGCACCTGCCGGTAGTCCTGACCGCGGGTGAACCGCTGCTGCTGCTGTTCCAGCTCCTGATCCTCGCGAGCACTGCTGCTGTCGTGTCGGTTGCGTCCGTATCCGCCACCGCCGCTTCCTACGACGCTGGCACCGCGCTGCGCATAGCCGCCTGAAATGCTGCGACCCTGGCCAGCATTTGTTGGTGCTCCTCCACTTGCGCCAGCTCCACCGCTTACGCCACCCTTTTGCAGGTAGCGAGAATTGCTATCGAATGCGCTGCTGGCAGAGGCGCTCTTCTCCAAGCGCGGCAGCTGCTGCTGTTGCTGCTGCTGCTGGCGCTGGAAACGTGGTGGTAAATTTGATTGGAAATGGGTGAGGAAGGTCTTTTGACCGTAGTCGCCGCCAGCTGAGGAGGAGGCAGATACTCCTCCTCCAACGCCGCCAGCTCCTCCCGTGGGAGTGACGCCACTGCCCAGACTGGAGATGCTTCCCCGGGGTCGTCGGTGCAGTCCGGCGCCGCCTCCTTGGCCTCCACCTTCATCTTCGCTGACATTACCCAGTGGTGCGGATGGGGGCGCCACATCATTGGACAGCGATGTGGAGCCCGAGGATGAGAGGGCTCCAGCCTCGGCGCCCGCCAGAGCTGCTGCCGCTGCCTTTTTGCTATTCATCTTCATCTCTAGTTCTTGCAACTTTTTGGCCGCCGCCTGCTTGCGTTCCATCTCGCGACGCTCCTCCTCCTCCTTGCGCAGCTTCACTCGCTCATAAACGCTGGCATCCAAGGCAATGCCACCGGCCACAGGTGCTCCCACATTGCCAGAGCTGCCGCGATGGCCGTTCTGCTGGCGAATCTCTTGCTGCTGCTGCTGCTGTTGCTGCAACTGCAGCTGTTGCTGTTGCTGCTGCTGCTGCTGATCCTGATTAACTTCCGACGGCTGTTCGCGTTCGGTGCTCTCCTTGCCGCGCTGCCAACTGGTTGTGGAGGCGGACAACTTGCGTTGATCATTTCCAGCCAATACTGAGGAGGATCCCTGCGACTGCTGCTGTGCGGAGCCGTGCTGCTTACCCTGCCCCTGATGCTCCTCCGGCGTGGACTCGTCGTCCGAGAATGTTAGTTTCTTCGTGTAGTCAATGTCGTCCTGCTTGGTCCAGCTATCGTCCTTGGCGATGGCATTGAGGCGCTCCAAGTCCTCCTCGCGAATGATGGGACGCTGCATTTGGGCAACCTCCGGCTCTACCACATAGTCCTTATCTTTGCGTCCGGCTCCGACGCCGCCTCCTCCGTTAGCCTGCTGTTGGGATTGTGGTGGAGTGGGTGATCCTCCAATACCCAGTCCGGATTGCGTGGGTGAGGAGGAGGTCGGTGGTCGCTTGGGAATGACAGTGGCTGCTCGGAAGCCGCCACTGCCCACCACAGCTGGCGAGGCGGAACGAGCACCGAGGATGCCGTTCTGGTAGGGAGCGCTGGGCAGGGCACCAGAGTCCATGGATCCGCCGGCCAAGATGCTGGCCGCCGTCGCTCCTGTGGCGGGCAACGGAGCACCGCTGCGCATGAACGATGGCATCAGCGAGAGGATGGGCAGGGGCACAGCTCCGCCCGAACCTCCTCCTGCCCCGCCATTACCGCCCATCTGGTGGTGGACCGGGCCCTGTAGGTTGAGACCCTGGTCCGCTGCCGCAGCAGCTGCCACCTTCGCCGCCTTCTCCTGCTGCTGCAGCCAGGCGGCCGTGTCGTTCTGCGGACGAAGGCTGAGCTCGCCAAGCTCCGAGGACCCGCCGCCGACGTCGTCGCTGCCATCTCTGTAGTCGCGATGCGAGTGGTGTCCATACTGGCGCCCGTGGCCATGGTGGTAGTCCCGATGGTGCTGTTGCTGCTGGTGGTGGTGCTGTTGATGCTGCTGGTGGTGCTGCTGATGCTGGTGGTGGTTTTGGTGGCCGGCATGGTGCGCCTGATTCTGATAATGGCCCTTGCCCGCTCCAGCACCGGATCCAACACCCGTTCCCGAACCGCCGCCGGCGCCGCTGCCAACTGTGCCGTCCAGCGTGGGGAACTCGTACTGGAATTGCGGACTCTGGTAATGGGGAACAACCTGCTGCTGCTGGCGGCCAAAGTGCTGACCGCCCGAGACGCGCTCGTGTCCTGTGGTGATTGCAGACCATGTCTTGGGCGAGTTGACTGAGTGTCCGCCCGATCCGGACCCTGGTCCTCCTCCTCCTCCTACTCCTGACGAGCCGCCGCCGCCCGATCCACCTGCACCTCCGCCGCCGGAGCTGCCAACGGAGTTGTTGATTAACCTGTTCTTGTTGCCGCCGCCTGAGATGCCGGCGTTGTTGTTGCTGCTGCTGTTGTTGCTATTGACGAACTTTCCAGCGTTCAGGCCGAGACCGATGTTGTTGTTGTGGTGGTGCTGGGTATGAGCTTGCTGCTGGGTAGGATGTCCGCCAGCAGATGACGATGCAGCTCCTCCGCCTGATCCCGCTCCGCCTCCTGCTCCTGAACTTCCGCTGTGGGCAGTGGTGTTGTTGTGGCTAGTGTTGGTTCCTGCCGCGCCTGATCCCGCTGATCCGCCTGCGCCCGATCCTCCAGATGTGGCTCCTGCAGATAGTTATTTATCAGTTAGTTATACATATAATATATCTATTGTCTTGATTTAGGACCACCCACCTTCGACTGAGACTAGGAGATTGTTGTTGCTGCTGGTGTGGGTCTCGGCCTTCAGGGATGGCAGATTGGCTGGTGGTCGCCGAGCGGACGGCACTTTGCCCAAGATTTGCATTCCATGTTTACGTGGCACTTGATTCTTTTGTGCAGATGGTTCACTTGACTCGCCCTGTGTGAAAAAAATCCAGATATGTTAGCTTTTAGGATTGTTTTAGATGAAGATCTACAGGCTCTACTTACGCGGCTATTCTTGTACATGCGATTTATATCCAACGCTGTGAATTTGGGCTTGGCATTTCGCTCTCCCCTACTTCCCCCCAGTGTACTCATGCTGCCAATAGATCCTCATTAGCGTTAGCTTCCTTCACGCCGCCGCCGCGCTCCTCGTCTACCCGCTGCGCTGGAGGATGGGCTAGGATGTGGCTGTGGCTCTGGTTGAGAACGAGGATAAGGTGCTGGGATCACCGCTTTTGGGCCGAAGCTCCTTGTTTCAGTCTTTCTAGTAGGCTGTAAAAAAAAATAACAATAAACGATAGGAATAAAATTGAGTACAAAGTGGGTTTTGTTTGGTGTTTAGGTGCGCTTGGCTTTGTGAACTCCTCTATTTAGCCACCCCCGACTGATCTGCACCACTAATGAGACCAGTGGTGGATCTGAAATACAATGTAAGGGGGACTTGAACTTTATTGGGAATTGAAAAAACATTTTCGACCAAGTATATTTTGGCATATTCTCTCCTAACTTTAACTTAAGTTATATAGTCTAAAAAAATTGATTCTAAAGTTTGCGTTCCTCGGAAATACTGTAAAAAATTAAAAGTCCTGAAAAAACAAATAATTTCTAGGTAAGTTTTTTAAACTAAACGTTTGAAAATTGTTTGAAATTCTTAGACCTCGACCTAAGTTTCCATTTTCTCAAAAAAAAAAAAAAAAAAAAAAAAACCTTAACAAATTACAAGTTCTGAGAACGGAATGATTTCCAAGAACTTTTTCCAACAGTTTAAAAATTCGATTTGAAACTCTGGGCCACCAACTGATTGTGCTAAACAGTAAAATTAACCCTTTCAATTTTTGGCAACTGTTGAAATAATCAATTGGGATTTTGTTGATATTGCGTTTATTACGATAGTAATAGGGGAGAGTTATCCCCAGTGACCCCCCTCGATCCACCCATGGGTGCACCAATGTTTGGTGCGAGCAGGACGGTTAGTGGCACTCGGCACACGCAACTGAGAGGCTGCCTTAGGTGGGCAGCAGTGGGAGAGAGACGGCTAGACGGGTCTGCCAGCACACACACACAAACACCAATAGACCAGCGGCAGAAGCGGCAACGCATTGAAAGAATTTTTTGCGGTGGCGTCTTGTAATAATTGTTGGGAGGGGGTGTGGGGGCGAGGACGAACAATGGCTGACAACTGCAGCAGCAGCCACAACAACAAACACAACAGAAATGGGGACAGTAAAATCCTCCCAGCAACAACAATACCCGGTTCAGGGAATTTAAAATGTAAGCAATTTGACTGATGCAAGTGTGGGATACAAGACAATCTCTAAACGCTTGGCAACAATTCTTTTTTCTTCTCCTTTTTGTTGTAATAACAACCATTCACAAGAACAACGCACACTAACACAGGCACTGGCGCACACACACACACATATGCACAGGCACAGAGAACGAGAGGCTTTCATAGATATTATTTAATCGACGAATGCAATTTCCTTTTTTGTTTTACAGCCAAGTCCTTTTATTTATGTTTGCATGTGTGTGTATGTATGTATGTGCAGTGGCTGGCAGAAGCAAACAAAGAGAAGAGAAAAGTGAAATATACCGTTTAAACACCACACACGCACACAGCCACACACTCGGGGAGTTTCGTTTTTGTTAGGCAGCGATGATAAACTGAATGGAAAACGCTCAAAATGGTTTACTTTGAATGTTTCGCGGTTTGCTGGCACACTCGGACGCCTGTCTAACGGATATTCGACTGCGGTTGATCGTTTTATTTCGCATTAATTGCTAACTTTTGAATCTGCTTTCCACCGTCCGACGTAAAGTTTGCCGCTGCTTCTTCTTCGTCGTCGTGTTCTTCCTCTTCCACTTCGCACTTTTCGCATGTATTGCGTGCGTGTGAGTGGTGTGGAGCACGGCGTTGCCACCGGTTCGTGGAAATTTGGCCAGACCGGTGCGGAAATTAATGCAGGGGTGGCAGGCCAGAAAACACCTGGCAATTATTAAACAATTAGAGGGCCCTTCGCTCGCTTGTTGTTTGCTGATTGACCACAATTCGACGCAAACACTCTGCGTATATAAGCGTTAAAAAGGAAAACGGAAAACGAAAACCTGCCGCCGACAAATGCAACGCTGTTTGCCGGAGAGAGCAGGACAACAGGACGAGCTGCGCTCTGTTCGCTCCCACTCGCACACAGCTCGCTTTTTTAACAAAGCCAGCGAAAGTATTATCCATTTAGAGTAGATTTCTAGGTAAAACCGCCGATAAATGGGTTTAGGCCATGTGGAAATAAGCAGAATTCGCAATACCCTGTTGGCCAAAATCTCGATTCCGGCCTAAGATTCGGCCAGTGGCCAGAGCGAGAGCAACAGTCAGAACATAGCTTACCCTTTCGCACGCAGAGCACACACCGCAAACACAGTTCGTTGCTCCTGGCTTCTTTCTTTCCGTTGCTTATTTCCTTTTTTTTTTTGCACTCTTTCTGGCGCTTACTCAGCGCCGCTTGCGAAAACGCGGAACGAAAACAAAAAGAGAGCCAAACGGGATGTAGATGATGTGTTGTTGCTGTTCGTGGGAAGTCGCCTTTGTTAGCCAGAATCTTCGATTTGGTTGAATTTCGATTGCGATTTTCGATTTGGTTGCGATTTTCGCCTATGTAGCGATGGCTTTGTCAGCGCTCTCGCTCGCACTCACTGGCCCTAGCCTCGCACTCGCAACTCTCACCGCTCTCCCTCTCCGCTCACTCGCGCCGTCTCTCTCGCGCGCTGTCGCTTTTTGCAAGTGTAGATGGATAATGGTATCGAATGAGATGGAGATGAGGAGGCCCCAAGTGCTCGGTTCCGATTCTGAAACCAGTTTGAATCACTTTTCCCACGGGTTTTCGCTGCAGTTACGCACACACGCACACGCGCCGACTGGGCTGATTGACAATTGGGTTTTAATTACTTGCGTTGCGTTCTTTTCACGTAATACGTAATTGTCTTTAGTTTTAAATCGTATGTATTATTTTTTTGCCATTTTACGGCCACCGTTGCCAGATGTGAGTGGGTGAGCCGCGGTGCTGCCCAATCGCGCATAGTTGTCAATCGTTATCGATAGGTGTGGCTGTCAAGATAGCGGGTTTTCTTTATTTTATATGAGTATTTATTCAAATAAAACGGCCTTTATGCTCTAATTAAAAGCTTTATTTAAAACGATTTTTGTGGGAGTTAATATTTGAATTAAAGAGATTGCAGGGTGTACCCTTAATGTTTTCTGGGGTGGCGTTGCCACCCATCAGAAACACACCACACCTGACTGGGAGTTTTGCCATCCCTAATTTAAATGTTGTTGTTTACAACAGCGCTGTTGTAGCAACGAAAATTTATGTTTAAACATATTACTTAGTTGTGATTTTGTATTTTTTGCCGTCTTCGATTCGCGCAAGATGATTTGTCGCCTGTGCCTGCGGTGCCTCAGTCCCGGGAGCGCCGTCTTCCTCTTTGAGACGGACGATACGCTGGCGGAGACGCGACTGGTAAAGATGATCGCCAAGTTTTTGCAGCTGGAGGTGAGTGCATCCTTGGGGTTTCCCTGTCGACAAGTGAAGGCAACTCCCATACCATTCAGATCCTGCCCGACGACGGCATCTCGACCAGCGTCTGCACCGAGTGCTGCGAGCACCTGGAGGACTTCAACGGCTTCTGGCAGCTGGTGGAGCAGAAGCAGTGCTCGCTGAAGAAGGAATTCCTCACCGTGGACGTCGATTGCGCGGCCATGAAGTGGACGGGCGGCGTCGACGTGGACGTCAACATCGATGAGCTGCCGCTGGCGACTGGCGACATGGACGAGAAGCCACTGGATCTACACAACCTGAGCCTGCTGGGCAGCGTACTGGACGTGAATGTGGACAGTGTGGAGGTCAGGGAGCAGGTGAAGGAACAGATGCCTGGCGAGTCCGAGGAGGAGAACGAGAAGCCCTGCCTGATAGCCAGCGAGGTGCAGCTAGAAGAGGACTCCTCGGATGGTGGTTATTCTTTTGTTTTCACATGGATTCTTCGTTACTAATTCCATGTTCCCTTGAAGATGAACCCCTTGTCCGGCTGCAAACCAAGATGAAGCCCAAGCCCAAGGCCAAGCGCAAGGCCTCAGCCCGTTCTTCCACTGGCCAGAGCACAATATCCCTGCACCGGGAGCTGGCCGATCTGCTCGACAACGGCAGCAAGCGGCGACGCAGAAGGACACCTGACCAGCGGACACCCACCGAGGTGCAGGAGACCGAGCTGCAGGCCGTACTCGAGCGCAAGCCCAAGGGCTGCTCCCGCGCCCAGCTGGCCAAGAGCTATGAGGAGGCCATCGCCAGCTACATGAGCGCCAGCTGCGACCTGTGCGACTTTAGTGCTCCCTACCTCTCCGAGCTGAAGGCCCACTTCCTGGAGGTGCACCAGCGAGAGTACTACATCAAGTGTTGTGGAAAGATCTTCACGCGCGCTTCCAAGCTTATGGACCACATCCGCAAACATGTCAATCCCAAGCTATTTACGTGAGTGCGCCCCAAGATGTAGCCCCGTTTTTCAGTTTAACAGAATTGTATCCCCGTTAGCTGCACCATTTGCCAGAAGTCGCTAAACTCGCAGGACTACCTGGCCACCCACATCGAGACGGTGCACAACAAGGTCGCCCAGATCGACAAGGTGCTCAAGTTCCCCTGTCCCAAGTGCGATCGCACCTTCAGCAGCGAGCGCCGGATGGCCAACCACCTGTCTAAGCACGACACCGATCAGTTGGAACACACATGCGCGATCTGTTGCAAGAGGTGAGCAGGGTGGAAGGGCTCTGAAAGAAGTGTAAGCCTCAACTGAACAAGATCTGGGCAGCCAATATTAAATTAAGCACACTTATCAGCTTTGTATTAATTATTGAGAGGTGAGAGGTGATTGGTTTGTAATGTGTTTAATGATAGGGATATTAATCATTTTGATCAGTATAGTATGGCAAAAATATAGAAATAACGTATCGATTAGGTACTTAATACTTTATAGGACTTTGTAGTTCATGCTACTCTTAATACTTTCAGTATTAAGGTGTTGAAAAGCTGGTACCTAAATGATTATTCTGTTTATAAAACGCATTTGAAACGTTGCACATGCACACATAAATGAGCGAGATAGATGAAATATTTTCCCTATAAGAGTGTTTGAAAAAGTTAAAAACAAAGTAAACAAATAAACTTATAAAGTATTAGTAGGTACATCTATAAGTATATTAGAATAGTGCGAATCAGCTTCTCATCTGCCATTCGGTTTTTAGGCGATTACTCTCATAGTTAAAAATGTTCACATTTTGAAGGTTTAAAATAAGGCTCTTCTTGGTCAACCTTGTAAATAATTATAACTATAATTTTTTTTACATCTTTTGTGTTCAACTGTAAATTTATCAGGAGATACAAATCGCTATTATTTGAAAGCGCTATTGTCCAGTAATTTTTTCAGTACTACACTTTATTGTAGCGAGTATGTAATGTAACCACTTTCATTAATTTACTCAAATTGTTTATCTGTGACAGCTTTGCGAATATACACAGGCTGCGACGCCACATCCAATCCATCCACGAGGACCTGCATCGCCACGTTTGCGACATCTGCGGCAAGAAGTTCAAGTTCAAACCCTCCTTCGACCGCCATTTGCTAGAGCACCAGGGTGTGGTGGCGCCGGCGGTGGAGTGCCCTGTGTGCGGAGTCTGGCTGAAGAACGAGCACAGCCTGCGCCTCCACCGTTTCACGCACGACAGCACAGACACCGTGTGCCCGCATTGCGGCAAGACATGCACCTCGCGCACAGCGCTACGGGGTCATGTGAAATACGCCCACAAGCTGACCACCAATCTGCAGTGCACGTTCTGCAACAAGACATTCAAGCAGCAGCGCAACCTGGACGAGCACATGGCCATCCATACGGGCCTGCAGCTGTACAACTGCCCGCATTGCCCGAAGGAGTGCCGCTCCCGGTCCAACATGTACGTCCACATCAAGCAGCGCCACGCGGACGAGTGGCTGCGCGCCAAGATGGCGCGTTCGCACAATCCCCAGTTCAAGCCGGGCTCCACCGATGTTTAATCCTGATCCTGCACAAATATGTCTAACCATTATACATTTAATTAACTGTACCCAACCGTTTCTTTTGTGGACTATCTGATGGCGAAATTTGTGGGGAATCCAATTGTATTACAAGCTCAAGATTATGTATTACAAAACGCCGCCGATTGCGATGCCTCTCATCTCCAACGTCGACGAAGTCAGTCCCTGGTCCGGGAAGCGGCGCGTTGGGCGATCACCTCACCATGTGTGTAGAGATGCAGCTGCTCGCCCTGGAAGGGCAGACTTCCAGGTGGGCACCGCACACCACCTGCTTCAGCGAGATCCGGGCCGTGAATCGCAGATCGCATCCTTTCCGGCGGAAGAAGGGGTGTGGCTTCTTCCGAGGGATTGAACAGAAATGGTGTCTATGACTATAACTTGCCAAAAACACTCATTTCAATTTATTTTAGACTGACGGCAAGTCAAGACTACAACATTTTAGGGATTACCACAGTTTAGATTTCAATATCTAAAAGTACTCATCGAATCCAGATAAACCCCATTTGACGTTCCTCCAGCTTAGCTCGCGTCCGGATATTATATCAATGTAAAGAATTTATGGGGCGATTGAAATTGTATTAGTTGTCTTCAGTGTTGTTATGGGAATGTACGTACGGATTTAAAATAGGGACTTGATAAAGAGAAGAAAAAAAAAGAATTTTTCGAGTGTACACATACATTTGGTTACTCTTAATAATCAGTTTATCAAAAACATTTATTCTGGTTTACAGTCAAAATGCTCCAGGAAGAATGTTGGTAGTTTCTTGTAGAGTTGGACCCCCAGGGTAAGTTCTTTTAAAGATTTTTCTAAGTAAATTTGTTTGGTATCTCCGTGCTTTTAATTATATTTTGAGTTGCGCCTAACCAATTTAGGTGATATATATTGTAGTTTACATCTATAATGTCACCCTTTAATTTTGCCGGATAAATTAAAAGGCTACATTGAGTATATTGTGAGCTACAACTCGGCAAACTTTGAAAATGTCAAATTTTTTAACAATAAAGTGGCTGTAAGGCGTCGGTTGATATCGCAATATAAATAATAATTAAAATGTAATAATAATTTAATAATTGTCTTATTTATAAAATAAAATAATAAATAATAAAATAAAAATAATATAAATAAAAATAATAAAGAAAAATACCTTTTGTTTTGACTGTAATTTTTTGATTTTTATTATTCAACTCAGAAGTAACAGTTACGTTTAACAAATATTTTGTGAAAGTCTTTCCTAATAGTTATCAAAAACTTTTATAAAACTATAAGTTTGACAAAGAATGTTTACAATAATACAAATTTGAAACTTTTAAATAAAATTCGAAAAATATCTTATCTATAAAAGTTAAAACCGTTACGGTTCATGATTTAAAATGCTGAATAAAGTTTTTTAAAAAATTTCCGATTTCGTGAAGTGTGCTTCAAAATGTCGAAAAATACCATATTGTATTTATTGTTTATTTGTTTTATTTTTTACATGTTTGTGACTACATTTTGATTCAAAGTAGGCCTTTAAATAAAAATCACAAGTAACTCTTATTTACGTAATGGGCACCGTATACATTTCAGTTCATTCAATTTGAGTCTTTGGAACGTATCGCACAACATTTAGAAAATTTTTTTTCTTAATTTTCAGACCAGAAACCAGTGTCTGTCAGACTTCTATTCAAGATTTGTATTGTGTATGTTACGTTTAAATCATAGTTTTTTGTATCAAGACTTATAAATAAACAAGTGTATGTCCATACCCATAATAACACTAAAGAAAACTAATACAATTTCAATCGGGCCATAAATCCTTTGCATTGATATTAATCCGGTCGCGAGCTTAACTGATTGAGTACATTCAGATCTTGAAATTTAAATTGTGGTAATCCTAAAAATGTTGTAGTCTTGACTTGCCGTAAGTCTAAAATAAGTCGAAATTAGTGTGTTTGACAAGCTATAGTCATAGGCACCGTAGACATTTCGCACAACATTTTTTCCGGAAATAAAAAAAAAAAATTTTTTTCTTAATTTTCAGACCAGAAACCAGTCTTTGTCCGACTTCCTTATTTGCGAATACCGTTATTTGCTCTTCCATTCGATATTTACCGCCATCATCTCTATGGCCGCTCATCTCTATGACAATCGATAGGCGGTCTTCAGTTGGATGGTCACCCCACCAATTGCAGAGGCAATCGACTGTCGCTCATCGCTGGCGGCATCGAACGGTCATACTATTTGCGAAAATAATCCACAAATCCAAATCAAACTAAAGGAACGATCCAATTGTCAACTCCACTGGATTCTAGTGTTAAAAGGCGTAGTTGTGATAGAAAGCAGTAGCGCAGCTAGTGCAGGTAAGTGGTTCGATTCCGCCCCAGTGGGCGGTGCTGAAAAGGGAGCAGTGAGAATATTCAGATGGGGCCGGTTCCAGGGAAATTCGCAAGGCGTCGCATATATGTATAATTTTTTTCTTTTTTGGCCGTCTGGCGCAGACAGCTACAACAACTACAACGATGGCCTGGCAACAAGAGTTGCAGCCGCTAACACACACACACACACACACACAGAGGCGCAGAGAGCAGCTTTTGCGAATTTTAGCAAAATTGCTTGGGTGTGTGTGTGTGCAGCATAACTAGTTTTCTCCTGCAAAGCTAATCCTCCACCAAAAGAGCGGGAGGGTAAGAGAGAGACAGCTGGCAGATGCAAGATGCTTCATGTCCATGTTTCGCGCATACCTGCACATACATAAGTGCAGCCAGTTACTCTCTTTCGTTCTCTCGGCTTTTCTGTGTGTCTACCTCGAGGAGGAAAATTTTACTCACCTGCCGGCCGGTTTTCTGATCTCTCTTTTTGCTCCGCTTTTCCCCCACGCCCCCAACAGTTTTCCACCCCCCCTGCTCAGCGATCGCCTAAATGGTCACCATGGAGAACAGCGACGAGATCCTGCAGATCCTGGAGCGCTTCACGCGGCTCAAGCAAAAGGAGATACCCAAGGAGCTGGAGGACTATCTGCAGTATGTGGCCAAAACCGGGGACACCATCTTCAAGTGGTCCAGCCTGAAGTATCTGTTCCGCGAGAAGCTGCTCAACGTGATCAAGCACTTCAACGAGGACTCGCCGCGGTTGGAGGGTGAGTTTCTATGTCTTAAAGCTGGCATCGGGACTAGACATTGTATTTCATAGTTTGTTGGGTGAAACTTATCAATTTCGTGTTTTTCCAGGATCATTATAATGTAATGCCTGTTTCAAGATACATGGGTGAAGTAATTACCATCGTGTCATATTCAAAATTCGCATATTATGGAGTTATTAAAAAAAAAATACTAAGAATACTTGCAAGAACTTTAAGGATTCTCTAGAATTTTCCTTGTTATGCAGGACAAATTTATAAAAAAAAAGTATACTAATAAAAATCATATATGTATGAGTTTATAAACCTCTTAAAAATTCTTAGCTTTATAGACTTGTTCGCTAGTTAAACTAAAAGTAGACATTTCAATACTTTTCCTAGGCCTAAAACCTACCCTTAGTTTGACATGCGTTCGAGAAATCTGCCCTTCGACATATAATTTTATTTGCACATACTAACACCTTTTTATTTTGTCTTTTCTAGTTTTAAAGAATTAAGTTACATTGATAAGGCGAATTAAACTTCAGGTTAACTTTATAGGACAGTTTACAAACCAGAATCTTAAGCTAACATTGATATTAATCCTTTGCAGAGATCCCTAACTACCCGAATGTGGATCCATTCAACTATGAGACCATGAAGTCCTCGCTGCTCGAGCGTCTGGACCTCTTCAATGCAGCTCCTTTTACCATACAGCGCTTGTGCGAGCTGCTGATCGATCCCCGCAAGCAGTACTCGCGGATCGACAAGTTTATGCGAGCTCTGGAGAAGAACATTCTGGGTAAGGCCTTTACTTGACCCCCTGTAGCAATGAGCAAGGATCACCCATGATATTATCTATCTCGTCATAGTGGTCAGCACCATTGAACCGGGACGCAAGCGCACCGAGAGCGAGAATGGCGATTCGCTGGACTCTGTGGTAAACGGCGACCTCTCTCTGGAGGTCAACATCGACATCGAGATGGAGAACGAGGCCCTGTTTAACAATGGCAACGCCGAGGAGGGCTCAGCGCCTAGCTCCGGTTCGGCAGGTGGTGCTCAGAAGGTCAGCTGCCCGCGATCGGACGACAATGAACAGCCCAAGGCCAAGAAGGCCAAGCTGGAGATCGGCGAGGAGCCTTCGGAGGCCACCGATGATGTGCCCGCCGAGCCTGAAGAAGAAGTAGCCTCCAAGGCCAAGAAGGACAAGGAAGAGAAGGGCGACAACGATGAGACTGATTCCCCACAAGAGGCCGCCGAGATCGAGGAGCCCGATGAGGAGGTGGAGGAGGCCGAACCAGAGGCCAAGACCACCAAGCAGGATGTAAACGGCAGCAAGAAGGAGAGCGAGCAGGGGGGGAGCTCCCCAGCATCTGCCGATGAGGAGGTGGAGGACCCAATGCTGAGTAAATCACCAGAAGCCGAAAAGGAACCAGCTACTAAGGAGAAGGAAGAGTTGGACAAAAAAGAGACGGCCGGGACACCAAAAGATATCGTAAAGAAGACAGAGGCCGAAAAGGCCGACAAGTCGGACGATAAAGTGGAACAGCCAGACGATAAGCAAGCTGGCGACAAGGCCACACCACCAGCTGAGGCCGAAAAGGAGGAGCCTGCCAAAGCAAAGGCAGAAAAGGAGAAGGAGGAGGGGGAAAAGCGTGCTCCAGTTGCAGCCGATAAGCAGGAGGAGAAGAAAGCAGCAGAGACTGAGGCTGCGCCAGCAGATAAGCCCGCTGAGGAGAAGACAGCTCCCGCCGAATCAAAACCGAAGACCAAGTCTGAGGCCAAGCCAGAGGCCGATGCCAAGGAGAGCCAACCCGAAAAGACTGAAACCGAGCCGGCCAAGGAGTCGTTGCCGGAGGAAAAGGAGTCTGCCGAGCCGGCAGCAAAAGCCGAAGAGAAGAAAGAGGGCGAGACTACGTCTGAAGCAGTTAAGGAAACGGCTGAGGAGTCGCAGGATGGGGAAGCTTCCAGTCCCGCTGTTGAAGACCTGGGCGCCGCCACCACACCACAATCTCCACTCGGTGCCGCCGACTCGGCTGCCGAGACGCCGCCCGCCGACTCGGCTGCCGATGATTCGCAGGCTTCGCCCTTGGCCGCCGTTACTCCGCCGACTCTGGCCCTTAATGACCAGCCCATGGAGGACACCCCGGCCGAAGAGGATGCACGAGTCTCACCCTCGGCCGCCGTTGACGAGGTAATGGCCGAAAGTGGCCCCGCCGCCGAAATGGCCACCGAAGAGGCTGCTGCCAAGGATGAACCGGCCGCCATGGAGGTCGATGACACCAGCCAGGAGGTGATGGACCAGTAAAGCGGGCCCATCGATGCGCCGAATACAACTACATTCAACTACTACTCCATATAACTAGAATTTTAAGACAAGCGCCCCATTCCGAAAGTAATGCAGATGTAATCCTGCCCGCGCTGTTGCCTAGAGAAGAGTTACGGATTCGTGTGATCCCCGTGAAACAGGCGGGTTGGCAGCTCCCCTTTTGTAGCCGTAAGTCGCAGCCGAGACAAGCTCATGCACTAGAATCTGTTGCTGTATTCGTTCCCCCAGTTTGTGTCTCTATATGTTGGTTCCTCCTTTAGTTTTGTATTTATATTTTTTAGATCAAACCCTGACCACTGTACGATTTAAGTGGTTCTGCCCCAACCCCACCCCGTATGTCCCGTTTTTTTTATTAAAAATCTAGTAGTAGATGCTGTCTTAGAAGCGAGCTTCGGTTAGATGTGAGCGATTGAACACACAATAAACACTATCCATACAAATACGTCGCTGGTGTTATCCTTCAGAGGGGTCATCCAGCCTAAAATTAATGATTCTAATAGCTTCTGCAAAGGATGAAATAAAAGGAGAGAAGCGTATCGCCACTTAGCATGTTGCCAAAGGTTAAATCAATTTTTTATTTTAGAAAAACCGCATTAATAACGTGATTATATTTAATTTGCCAAACTTGAATAAGATAAGATGCTGTATTTTGGGACAAGGCACACCTAAGGATTAAAAAAGTTGTGGGAACATTTTAAGGGATTTTTAATGCCGAATGATGGTATAATTTTTGCAACAATCCGTTTCTATATTTCTTTATGAGCGTACTTGCTTTTATATTTAAAGACCGGTTTTAAATTTTCAAAACTATTTAGTGGAATCTATTAATGAAACCTAACACGGATAAGTGTATTGTAATCTTGTTTACAAAGATTACTGACTGTAACTAAGATAACCGAGCAAAACTGATAGCTTATAATCATTTTTGAATTGGATTGAATGGTATTACTTTGTTACTATCGTGGTAACATTTGATAAGGATCGCTTTTCTAGTTCTACGAAAAAAATTAATGGAATATCAATTCCTTGTAGTTAAGTCTTCTGTTGCTAACTCGTTAGACTACCTAAATGTAGTATATACATAGCTCTGGCACTTAACAACTGCAATCTTCGATATCGGCGAATATAATCGTTAAATGCTCCGCAAGCCACTCGAATCCTTCTTTCGCCCAGTGAAAGCCAGCCGAGTTTCTTTGGTATAGATTGTGTAAGTGTGGATAACAACAGGCAAACAAACAAACAAACAGAAAACAGAGAAAATGGCGCGCAAGGCGAGCAAACAAACAGGTCGTAATCACTTAGCAAACTAGTTCAAATTGGATTTGATGACGTGTGAAGAAGCCAATGGGAATCCCGGCGAGCGGCAAGGCGGCGATTGGCGTTTCGGCGATCGGTGGTGGCCAGGTGGCTGTCGGACTCCTCGGATCCTCCTCGGAACGCATAGATCCGCCACCATATTTGCAACCGCTAATTTTCTCATTTCCGTTTCCGCTACCGCTCCCGTTTCCGATTCCGCTTGTGCGATTCCTAATCCGATATCGATTTCGTGTCTCTGTGTCTGCTCCAAATCCGATACCGGATCGGTCGACGCTCCGATCGCGCTCCCGGCAAATATGGTTATGGATATGGCCCAGGAGGACGGAGTGGGCCGGGCCGGAATGCGGCTAGCCCAGCAGCACCTTGCGCATCATGAAGCCGCTGCTGGCACTGGCAGCCGGCACGGATGATCCCCGCGCCGCCGGCTGCTCCGGCTCGATGCACTTGGATGAGCAGAGGTACTGCAGCAATGGCACCCGATACTTTCCGCAAAAGTCCACGAACTTGATATGCTCTACGCGATTGTCGAAGAAGACGCCCTTGCAATTGGGATTCACACAGCAGTTGGCGCTGTTCAAGTACTCGGCCAGTGTCCTGGGTATGTCATAGGGTCCGGGTCGCTGGCCGCTGGCCTTCACTATCCGGCCGGCCAGCTCCAAAAGGGTGGGCGGCTTCAGGGCCATGTCCTGCACGAAGCGCACCACAAGCGGATTGTCGCGCAGACTTAGCTGTGAATGGAGAGGAGACGAAGGAGCACAGGATCAGTAAGGTACATAGTGACCAGGAATTACTTAAGATATTGGAAATGAAATGGTTAAACTAGGTAAAGAGGGAATAATATATGGGTATCTCCATATATGTTATCAATTTACCGATTGGAGGTACGTATGTATGCATTTAAAATGAAACTTAGTAACAATATTAACTATAATATTGTTCTAGTGAAGTGGTTGTCTTACCTCCGTCAAGTTCTTTAGTGCCACAATGTCCTTGGGAAGATGTCGCAGGCGGTTCTTGTGGAGCAACAGCGACTTAAGATTCTTCAGTCGGGCGATGCTCGTCGGCAGGATCTCGATCAGGTTGTCGCAGAGGACGAGGGCCTGCAGCTGGTTTAGGGAGCCCACTGCCTCGGGCACTTCGCTGATCAGATTGCCACCCAGGGACAACACATGCAGGCTGCAAACGATCAAATGGATCCATAGATTTATTCGTTGTAAACTATTGGAACTTAAACTTTCAGGTAAAACTATGATGATGATGAATTTGATAAACAAATCATGAGTTCTTCAGCTAAACAATCCGTATTCTTATAAAAATCAATTAATAGTTATTTGACAAACATTAAAATGGAATTCAATCATTTTAAAAGATACATGTTTTATCAGTTTATTATTAATTTGTATACCTTAAAACGCCAATTGAAGTATTGTCATTAAGAGGTATTTATTATATCATTTTTTAACTAGAAGCTTTTTTGATATACATTTAGATAATTTATATTTATAAAACTGAGCTATATATAAGCCATGTGGGCAAATAATTTAATTAACTTGATTTGAGATATGGGTTCACTAATACAAACATATTAAAACCCAAAGTTCAACTCATTTGTAGAGCACGAAATCGATTGAATTTTGGCCTTGGGCATAGCCAAATAATGTATGCAATTTTATTACATTTAAATACTGAATTGATTTTTCAATTACATTTAAAACTAAAACCAACAAGCAACCCAATTTACTTTCAAACCCTGTAACTGCTTTTTACAATGATCGATCGATTATTTAGTTTTAATTTTAAATTTGACTCAAAAGTTCTAACCTACTATATCAAGAAGTAATAATATTCCTAATATAGCTGTTCTAACGATATCAAGTAAAACATTTCCAAATAGGTATCTTAATAAATATCAAATATATTGCTGATAAGGATCAGTAAGGAAAAAAAGTTAAAATGTATTTCAATTGCCATAGACATGACTTTTTTCAAAAACATTTTCTTGTATCATTGTTTTTGCTAGACTTCCTCTTGCTACAAGTGCATATATTTCCTCCTAGTGAATCACTAAGCTTATGTCAAGGTTTATGGCGCACACTGTACAGTGCACACCGCTACGCCTTCTGGCCCTAGGGTCCTCTCCAAAATTCCAGAAGTCTTAAGTGCGAAGCAATCAATTCCCCCCGTAGACGTTGCAAAGTCCAGGCCCTCTGATAACTAATGCCCATTTGAATTTATATACTCGGTATATGTAGAACTCTTGGGTATATTGGTTGGACTATAACCACATGGTCGAAAGTACCTTAGTATTTCATGAACTTTAAAATTGATACAGATTTCGTCAACAATTTACGTAAACATGTGAAAATATTATTTAGTGGTGCATCTTAAAATGTAATGTAATTAAAAAAGGTGCTTCTTATATAGGGTATACAAAATGTCGGGAACCCCAACCAAAAGAGTTATTTATTGTTTAATTTGTTTTTCAGCTGATATTTGAAGTTTTGTTGTGCGATTTTTTTTATTTGTGCCATTTTTGCTCTTGTTTATTATTATATTAATACACGGCCGTATCTTTATGGGCCGACCAAATCGGTTGGGCCGATTTGAGTACTTGTTTTTGATAGATTTGGCTTTTACGACGCCATCACCACCACCCCGACCGAGCTGCCGATCCACCGAATCACCCACCAAGCAACCCACCCATCCATCCCCGTCCACCGGACCGATCCATCGAACCGCTCAACCGCCGGACAAGTGGCAGACTGGCGTTATCAGCTCCCCGGGTATATAGCTATATATTACGATCTCGTCTGTGCTTGGACTTTTATACATGGCAACAGCAACAGAGCTCGCCAGTCGTCGCCCCTTCTCCACGAGTGGCCAATGTCAGTCCGCAGGAGGAGAGCGGGGTGTACACTCGCAAAAATTGGGAATTCCGCATCCTTTTCGATAGGAGATTAAAGGATTAGGCCCAAAAAAATTAAATAGAACCACCCTTTGGTAATGCTCATAATGCAAAAGTATTAGGGAAAAGATATTATAAATATTTTGAATGACTCAATATGATACAAATATTATAATCATCATAATCAGAAATCTTAGCGATCTTAACATTTGTTGATCGCATGATCGGAGTTTAAATACTGATCATAAATATACATATATATATATAGGAAATTTTGGCAAGGGACTTCCATATACCTTGGAACTTACCCCCTCATTAAGATGACCCCGCCGATGGAATTCTATTTGAAAAGCTCTCATAAATCTAACAATTTGCTTATTTTTCGTTATCTATACTATTAATTTTGTTCAGACTTATCGCCCTTTAGTGTGTTTTGACCATTGTTTGTCAGTCTAAGTTTTATTTTTGACCTTCACAGACCTTAAGTCAAATTTGGCAAAAAATCGAGAATAACTTATGACACTAGTTTTTTGAAATTTTTATGTTAAAACTAATTGAAACTTATAGAGATTTTTACCATCACCACAAAACTTGAAAATATCATTTTTTAGGGAGATCTTTTTAAACATTTTTAATGTTTCCAACCTGCTTTTGACCCTGAAAGTTTTCATTTCTTAGTTCTCTGTGTACCAATATAGATAAATGTTCCCACGTTATTGGCTTTGGAAACCAGTATACCTTATTACAATGAAATGTTTTTTTTTTTTTTGATAAAACAGAGGCAAACACTTGAACAAACAGGCGGAAGAGTCGTGAACCTACCTTTGCATCTTCCAGATATCCTTGGAGATGCTGGAGATCTTGTTGGCGCCCAGATAGAGGTACTTGAGATGGCGCAGCTCGGTGACCTGTTCGGGGAAGTGGGTCAGCTGGTTGCCGCTCAGATTGAGCTCCTTGAGCGTGGAGGTGGAGCCACCATTGCCATTGGCCTGTTTGGAGAGCAGCGATTTGGGCAGCGAGGCGTTGGTCAGCAGGTTGTTCTTGGCAATCAGGGTGACCAGTGGCAGCTGGCAGACGGCATCTGGGAGCGTTGTGATGGCATTGGAGCTGAGATCCAGGACCTTCAGGTTGGCAAATTGCATCACGAGGCGGGGCAAGCCCACCAGCCGATTGTGATTGAGCAGCATGGTCTCGATATCGCCACTGGACTTTAGCAGCGCCTTCTGCGGCGAGGCCAGGTGATCCTCGAGGGTGACCAGATCGAGGCTCATGCGCCCAAAGTCCAGGGTCTTCTGCTCCCGCGAATCCGTGTCCGAGCTATCCGACGTGTACACCTCCATGGCTATGGATTCTATCTTTCTGCCCTGCGGAACTACTGCCTCACTGGATCTGGATGGATGGATGGCGCGATCGCGATCGCTTTGTTTACCACTGATGATCGAGATGGGATGGTCGATCGATCGATCCAACGCTCTCTCGCACACGAAAAAAAAAATAACGCAACGCCCGAACGAAAACAAAAAACAGATGTGGATGTGGATCTGAATCTCTATGTGAGCGGTGTTAAATGGAAAATACCGTCGCGACACTCGACGCTCGCAGTGTTCAGCTCGCCCAGCGCGAATGCCAAGTGGTTTGCTTTTGCGACGCCTGCTTTTCAGATCGCCAAAGCCGACTCTACGACTCTACGACTCTGCGACTATATGACTCTATCAGCGCCATGCGATTGGATCTTCGGCTGGGCCTCGGATTTTGATTGCGCCAACTAGGCGCTCTCGCCGCACAGTGGTATAGAATTAAGTATTTTGACGATTAGCCTAGACAGATAGAAAAACAGATCGATGTAGATTAGATATTAACAGATGAAACATCTATCTTTTTTAGACCATATTATTATTTTATTTGATTTCTTAATTTAATGGTAATTGGTTACCAAGAGCAGGTAATTTTTAAAATTTAATCTGTTATGAACCATGCCTAATGGAAAATAATATGGAAAATAATAAAATAAAAGGCACCATATCGTATCAATATAATTTTTAATCAAATATGAGCCATATCTTCACGATAATTATATAGAAAGTAAAGAGAATATCCATATTGCATCCATCTTTTTTTTTTGCCTATTGAAATGCATTTACATCTATATACTCAAAATGGCCTATAAGCAATATGTCCATCATTTAATAGTATTTTTTTAAGATTGATATTTTGTTTATTTAACCATTTAACGATTTTCTTATAACTGAACAAATTTAAAATTTTAAATAATATATCATATTACTTATTTAATAAAATTTACATAAATTAACTTTCGATTTTTATTTTTAATTGTTATAAGTGTGTATTATATTTATATATAATATATTTAAATGTGTTATTTAAATTTGTAATATAGATGATTTTGGCTTAAAGAGTTAATCTGAGACGTCGTTAAATATATAAAATGGAAAGATAAATTTTAAAAATTGGTTAAAACCGTGCAGTTATATCTTGTTTGGTAAAATTCCCGCTTGGATTACACTTTTTCTTATTTATATGGTTTGATTAGATTCAGGCTAAATAAAGTTTTTACTCAACAATATTTTTGGGGCCCAATGTGCACCTGCTCATTCTGCGCACGAGGCGTATGCGTAATGCGATTATGGGCACGGGCTTGGTTTTGGTTGTGTGATTTTGGTGATGGTGTTAGTACTAGGGGTACTACTTATTCTGGTACTGGGCCAAAGGTACGAGACTTCGCGTGGGTGGGCCAAACAGTTGGATTGCTTTTTGGGGTGGGCCCAAGCGCTTATCGGCGGCGGAAAAAGCTGGGCCATCCGGATTTCGTCTGACTTCTGGGAATCATATAAATACTTTCGTCCTTATCATTTACTTGACATTAATTATTTTATTGAAATTGTTTATGGTTTTCACTTGGGCTCACGTTCATCAATTATAATATAACAATATAAATATTAACGCAAGTGGGGTCCTTTGTTGAGGGGTTTTCCTATCTGGTTGTGAAAAAAATTACGGGGAACCCGGATCTGATTGCCTAGAGTTTTGGAGAAGTTTATGATCCATCTGTGAACGAAGATTAGGATTTTATTTTAACAATGTGGTAATTCTACTTGATTGTGGATGCTTAGAAACTTTTCTAAGAAATTGATTTAATTAAAAATAAAATCTACTTGGGTAATTTCAAATAATTATTTTTTGAAAAGTAACATAAAAATGTTTTAAAAAAGAATAAATTATATAATGATATCGGTTAAAAAATTAAATGTAATTAAATATATAGATAATATCTAAAAAGTTACTATCATGAATTTAACACTTGTAAAGATTTGTTAGCCCTTAACCCTAACACTTTGCCCTAATTTAAAATTGGCTTGAAGATAGTGGCCTAAATTATAAGCTAATGTGTTGGATAAATTTAATTACTGATCGTTAATAACCTCACAAAAAATGGGGAGGTTCAAAAACTTCTTAACTGCCACAGGGTCTCCAACGTCTGAAGATCGAATCGATGGATCACACGGGCACTGAAACTTGAATTTGTTTTATGGCTCACCGTCGCCAGTCGCCCCTTAACCCAATTTCCCCACTACTCCGCCGGCTTGCACCCACCAATCACCAATTGGCCATAGCTATAGGCTTGTTCGCTCGGGTCTTGTGCGAAAGTTATCGAACAGCCCACTTCATCCATGCAATAATCAATATATTTACTCTCGTCAATCTTTTGTTTTTATTGCGCGCCTGACTTTCTGTACTTAGAAGCGTCTAATCAAAACATCGGACCGCCCCTTCTACACCCCCTACGGTCAATATTGGCTGCACCGCAAAAATTGTGATTAATATTATTGTATAACAAGAAAACATAGTGGCAAATTGTATATGTAATATAAATAAATACGTTATATAATCGATTTAATCATAAAATTGCATCTTAAGGTATGAATCTAAAGAATTCACGAACTGAAGATCAGAAGATCATGTTAGCTTAGGAATTTTTGATAAGTCGATAGAGTTACCTATAATATTATGTTATCTAAGGGATTCGCGTTGTCAAATCTTACGAATATGGAAACACCTAAAGATCACATAGAGGGTTTGAAGTAAGGGAAAGGAAAATATTTAGGTATGACATAATCCCACCCACATTTTTTGGTCGTGCACCAGTGTTTGGCTCCTTAATCTTCTTCTTCGCCACGGGGGATGGGGCTTTTGGGGCTGAGACCATTTGGCGTGGCAATAGTTGTTTATTATCACGTCATTGGACCTTTTTGTTGCTGTTGCTGCTGCTGTCGCCGTGTCGCGCTGATAACAGCACACTCAAAATTTAATAAAAATCGAGAGCCGCTGCGATCGCGACTGGCCAGCGACGGCGATCGTTGGCCAGCTATCTATTTATAATTAAACCAAAAATTTATGGCTTGCTCAAACTCCAATCTGTATCAGTTTACAACTGTTGCACGATAACACGACAAAGAAAAGGTTCCCAGACCAGTTCCTCGAAAATATACATCAATATTTGATGTAACGTGATTTAGTTATTGCGATTTAGTTATTGTTATTATTAAATTTGTTTCCCTAATTATATAGTATTCTTGAAAGGTGATCAAAATTAGTCGGCTATCAATTATAATTAATAACTATAGCGCTATTGTTGGTTATCGCAAAAAAAAATTCGCACAAGAAATGAATTTATGGACGAAAACTTTGTTAACAGCCTAACTAAAATTAATTAATTAAGTTTGGTTGATTCAGGTTTTGAACAGCTTTCTACATGTGCTTTCGATCCCTATCACTTTAAGGAACATTTATTTTTCGACCCATTTTTTATAAGGGGGTAGGTACATCAGATTTATTTGTGGTTCAGATTTTGGTCAAAAATACTAATTTTTTAGTGGTTTTTCTGCTGTAGTTTGGTCAAGTCAAGGCGTACAGCTAAAAGACCGACTGTTTTGAGCAGCTGACAACCTATGCTAACAAATCCCATCACTTTAGGGAAAATTTATATTTTGTCAAATTTTCATATATTTTTTAGGGCATCATGTTTTTTTTGCGAAAAAAATGGCAAAAGTTAAATATTTTCAGGTTTGGATTCCAATGGATTGGAAATTAAACTACGAGCTTAGCGAAGAATGACATTTTTTAAAGACATTAGCTATATATGAACAATGTACATATGTACTTGTTTTGTTGTTTTTTTTTCTGTGCAGACCTGTGGGCATTTTGCACACGTTGCGAATTTTAAAAGTTCAGCCCGTGTCCGTTCGTTTGTCCGTCCGACGATTTGTCCGTCTGTCGTCATCTGTTCAAATGTGTGTGGTCCTTATCGCACCGAATTTGAATTTCCATCAAAACAAAGCGAGCAGAGGAGCATTGATAGTTCTACTATACACCAGATTAAATCGCGACATTTGATTCGGCTATTTTCGCATTCGAGAGCCCAAGAGAGTAACGATTCTTGGCGACAATAAATCCGCACATAATATAGTCATATATATATAGGCAATTTGATTTTGAGACCCAGGCGACAATCGCCTTTGTAAATCTATCACCGTCCGTTATCGTTATCTGTCGCGCCGTCTGTTTTGATTCGATTTAAATGGTCTGTGGGGCCAATTAAGTCCCCAGATGGCTGCCGGTTTTTTTTTTACTTTGGGGAGTCGCTTTGGCGTGAACCTGGGCGATAGCCCCCACCTTTCTAATCCATAAGAAAGCAAAAACATTTAGAGGATCGCTGAGATCTGGCTGACAGAGGGGTGTATTTGCAAATTTCAATTAAAATTTATTTTAAATCATCAGCCACAAAGTATGCGGCACTGCAGTGTGCAGCAAGAGTAACCAGGCCTATCTTAAGGAACCAACAGCAAAGCTTTGATTAACTTACTTATTAATAGCAGTTTTGAATCGAACCCAAAGCTAATTTAAGATACTTATTAAAAAGACCTTTGTTTTTTATTTTGGTTATTTATTTGCTTGCTATTTGGATTACGTGTCACATATTTTACAAAGTATACAAAAAAAATATGTATGTATTTGATGTATATCTCGAGGGTTGATATCAGTGTTTAGTTGAACATAAATATTAAAATGTAGTGGTTTATATTTTAATATATAATATGGTTTAGCTTCTTAAAAAAAACACGAAACCCATTCACACCTAAATGCCTTTTGTGTAGTCTGATGGTATGCACTGATCGCATGATCGATTGAATGAATGATTGATTGTGCTGTGATTGTTGAACTGTGCTTTTGGTCTCCAGGGTGGCACACACGATCCATACCAAATGGTATACCTCGTGTTTGCATATATATATTTTTAGGGGGTAGATTCGTTCATATGACTCCTTACTTCCTTTGTGCAGATTTTGCAGATCTCTACTCGCTTAAAGTTATATATATATCGTATATGTGTGTATATGTATATTATTCGCATAGTACATTTTATTAGCCAAAAAAAAAGGGTTTGACCCGAGGAGGGTCAGGAAAAAAAAACACACTTAACTCAATACTGATGTTTAGTACACATTAGATGTTTTCTAATTAGCATTAATTAGCTTTACTTACAGGCTACTAAGTATATTTTAATGTAATAATAATAAATTATTAATCAAATATGCTTGGTTAGTGAGCAAGAAGGGCAGGGCGGGCGGGGCGGTATGTCGTATGTGTGTAAATGGGGGGGGGGGGGGGGGGGGGGGGGGCAAACCCCCTGGGCAGCTGATTCAGTGTCCGGCCAGCTGGGCAGTCGGCCAGGCGATCTTGGCATCGATCCGCTTGTAGGCCAGCATACAGTGCTTCCCCTTGGCCGCCAGTCGGGCATCCTGCGGACACTCGGCGTCCGTCAGCAGCGTCTCCTCGCCGTCCACCAGCTTGAAGAGGGCATAGTCCTGTGGATTCGTGATGCGCGCCTTGTGCGCAATAATGCGGCACACCTCGCGGGTGGTCGTGTGGGGTCGCACCGGCAGGGTCCGGGTCTGCAGGGATCCGTTGCACTCGTCGGGAATGATCACGCGCAGCACACTGGAGCAGGCGGGCAGGCAGCTGGAGCGCCACTGGAGGAAAAGGAATGTATGGTTAGTCACTGAAGCACTTTTGAGTTTTTAAAGCTTGATCTGGGTTCCCCCCCTAAAGCACTTGGAAAACTTGTCTATATAACTTATTGATGTGAATTACCAACTATAATGTATCAATGAAAACTAAACTTGTTTTACCAAAATTGAAAATATAAAGCGAATATATTTTAAGAATACATATATGAGGAGTATATATTTAAAATAAAAAATCAAATTTGTTTTCAAAAGGATTCGATTTATATTTTCATTTTTGATAAAACAGAAAAGAGATTTTAAAAATACTTAAGGCTGAAAGATAAAATATTAAACTAACGCAATTTGAATATCTTTTCTTTATTCTTTTGCTGTATGCTTATATATGAATCTATTCATTCAATATTAATGGGATAATAATTTTGATTTGAAGAATACAAGCAAAGCTCAAGTGTAAATTGCTATATATTTAACAATGAAAAAATTCGGAATATTAATTGGTGCAACTATTGCTATTCATTTAAAAAATATTATATGAGTATCTAGTAAGCTAAAATAATTTATATTTTACTGTTGTATGTCTTGTTTTAAGCGTCAAGTTGTTTAATATGTGGTCTATCCTAGTTTCTTAGATAATTTTGTATAACTAAGGTGTTTAAAAGTGTATAATAAAGTGCTTTAAGGGAACAAAGGCAACCCAGCTCATTGGCAACAGCTACTTACGTCCAGGGATCCGCTGCCGCTCTCTCCCTCGGAGGCCATGAAGGTCTTCAGCACCTGGACGGCGCTGCAGAGGGCGGTTAGGTAGTAGCCCGGCTCCCCATTTAGCAGAGTCGGCTGCAGGAGGCCCCACATGAACTCCGCCTCAATCTCGGCGCCAACGAATCCGCACTTGGCCACCACATAGACGAGCACGGGCAGGAAATCGTCGGCGCCCAGCTGCTGGCCACGCGGACACCCAGTGGCATCGAACACCGTCGAGATGACGCACAGGAAGAGCTCCAGCTTGTCCAGTGGCAACTCGGCCTCCTGGAGGCGCCACAGCAGGTTGGCAATTAGCCGCAGGGCGGCCTGTGAGGGCGGGGTAACCGTTGGCCTAATCCCAAAGTCGGCGGCCTCCCGTTCGCAGGCATAGCGTACATTCTGCGCCAGCAATTGGATATCCTCGCTGCGCTGATAGTGATCCACAAAGATGCCGTACAGGTGCTCCCGCAGCGGCAGCACCACCAGCTGGTGCATCACAGTCTCCAGCATGGCGTCCAGATTGAGAAACTCATCGGACTTCAAGCGCGCCCTGGCCGTTTCCAGTTCGGCATGGAACTTGCCCTCGCCATGCTTCACCAGATAGTTCTTCATGCCGCTCATAAACTGGCGCATGTTGCGCATCACCACCTGTGGTGCCGCCTCCCGGGACTCCTTGGTGCAACAGATGAAGTTCTCGATGTTGCGGGCAAACGTGGAGCTGGGATCCTGGGCCAGTTGAAGGGTGTAGGCCCGCAGAGAGTCGCCGGGGCCGCTGCTTTGGATGCTCATCTTGTTGCGGGGGTGACCTGGAAAAAATCAGAAAGAGGATTTTGTTAGACTTTTCGTACAAATTATTATATTATTTTACATATATATTATTATTATATGCAGATAGGTGGGATTACTTTGGGCAAAATCTTGTTTCCTAGCACTATTCGATACGAATGAAAGATTGTGTGGTAAGAACTTGAATGTTCTAGCTTTACTATTTGAAGTTCTGCGTTAATTCCTTACATGTGTGACAACAGTTTTATATATAAAGAAGATAGATGTTATTTTTATAAATTATGTAGACCCTCCCTACATTCCCTATCCTTTCAAGGACCCTGTCTCTCCTTACCAGCTATTAATTCACACAGCAGTCGAAGCAAACGACGCAGGATGCGACAGCAGCCCCGATTCCGGCAGAAATCCTCGTCGGCACACTCACAGCCACGTAGATAGCGACGATAGAGACGGCGACTCTGGGATTGAAGGCACAGGCCCAGCGCCTGGCATTCCACAATGTGCGCCATGCTCAGCAGGATGTTGCCCTGTTCGTCCAGGTGAAAGAACTGTTTGATGTCGTAGTGATCACAGGTGTTCAGCTCACCAGGATGGCACTGATCCGGCTCGTTGCTGGCCGAATCCTCTCCAGCCGGGCACTTGCCAATGGCACCCATTATGGAGCCGGCCAAAGCCTCAGTCTTCAGTTGCTTGCGATCGATGCGGCAGTCTTTGAGCACCTGTTGCGGACAGGTGGTTGGTTGGTTGGTTGATAATGGGTTGGCCATGCTGCTGGTCGAACTGGCCGACTTCCTGGACTTTTTGCACAGCACCGCCGATGTGGGCGAGGAGCAAGTCCGTGTCTGTGGATGCTCATCATTCTCATTTTGTGGCAGGACAATACCAGTCTGAATATTATCCACGAAGAGGAGTTCCAGGAATTTACGTTTTCGCTTGGGCTTTGTATTGGCTTTAGTCTCTGGTTCAGTCTCTTTATTCACAATTTTCGATGAGCTGATGTCCTCCAGCGAACTCCTGGGCAGCTGTGTCCTTTGCTGCAGCAGCTCCTCTTCAAAGTCAGCCGAGAAGTAATTGGTCTGCGGCGGATGCTCGATAATCTCCCATTCGGACATAATGCTCAGGAACTGAGCCTCCTCCTTGTAGTGCCGCACATGATCGGGATCGTGGAAGAACTCCTCCGGCTCCTGGCGCTCAATGCACCGCTCGTCCAGCCAGCTGAGGGATTTGGACATGTCCCGCTGACCAGATGGATCTCGGGTCGAGGGCGAATGCGGGCGGCTCACGGACTGTGCACGCGACGATCTTCTGAACCAACTCATGGTATATCCGGTAGCGATTCTTGCCAGCTAAAACGAATTGGCGGAAACGCAGGTTTCTCATCGGCACACGCTGCGGCTAATTGATAAGCGATGGCGGTCGCGACCAACTCTCACTCTTCCCCGATCGATCGTAGTTTTTCTCTATATATATTTTTTTTGTATAATTTTTTTTCTTTTTCTGCTCTGCTCTCGCAGGGGATGCTGCTCTAAACGCGGCCAATGCAAAACTAATTCTGAACTTCATACGCATTAGTTTATAAGACGACGACGACGACGACCATCTCGCTGCCGACGTCGCAGTCCGCGAAAAACAAAGATAGCGACGGCGGCGCCGCTAAATGTGTCAACTCGCCAAGAGGCGGCCTCATTCGAATGACCTTTTCCAGCCCAAAAAGCAGGCCATCTTGGTGCACAGGTAGCCGCGGATCCTTGTGGATTGGTATATACCTATATAGGTCCTAGGGAATTTCCCGCCATTCAGGTACAGTTGCGCAAGCCAATGACTCAATCGCAGGTTTGGATTGGTTTGCAGTTTGCAGTCAGTGGGTACTCCAATCGCAGGGATTGATTGGACCCAACCCACTCTACCTGTAGAATCGCCAGTAAAATTATCACCATTGGGAGCTGATTCATAGAGGGTCTTTGTGAAAAAGTCGGAAACCCCATTGCAAAACAAAACCCAGATGTTTGCATGTACCATAAAAATCATTTTTAGAACCCCCTCATATTACTCAAGTTAATAATCAGGCCTGTAAACCCTGTGGTTTCGGTACATTACATTAATGTAACAATCAGTGCTATGATAATTATGTGTAATTTTTTTGTTATCATGTGTTGAGTAATAGTTGTGTCTTGGAAAAAGACATTTTGTAAAGTTAATATTTCATTTCTAGGTTTAGAATTTACTTTTCGTTCATTTTATTGTTCATTCATTCATCGTTGCTTTATTTAGTGGTTCATTTTAGTGTTCATTTTAGTATTCATTTTGTAAAGTTAATATTTCATTTCTAGGTTTAGAATTTACTTTTCGTTCATTTTATTGTTCATTCGTTTATCGTTGCTTGATTTAATGGTTCATTTTTGGTTCATTTTTGTGTTCATTTGTTCATTCATCATCTCTGCCTCATTCTTCGTCCTTGGAGGGGGAAGTGTTTGGAGTTCTCTTTTTCTTCTTTTCTAATGCTCTATCTCTATTAACTGTCTTATCAACAGACACGCTGGCTAGCTCGAAACTGGAACCGCGACTCCGTCCGGGTTCTCGTGCAATGGATTGCCCGGATTGCATCAGCAATTAGCCTGCGACTTGGATCTGATGCGCAATTCGGAAAAACCTCCGGGCGGTAAATGGAGGTTTTCAGGTTAGGGTTGAGGCCTTTTCGCCGATCGATCTTCCTCGTTCAAAGTTCAGATTTTGAGGGTTAACCTTGGGATAGGGATCACTGAACCCCAAGTACCTGGCATTTTCTTGAGGGATTTGTGTTGGGCTAAAGATTTGGCTTATCAATCCCACTAGTCAACAGCCCCATTAACTTTTACAATTCCCGCAGGCAAACAATTCACTTGGCAAGGCGGCGAAAAACGAGCACGTGTGAATTGGGCTGGACCAAATTCAAATTCAAATCCGATAACGATCCGTAACTCCTCCTCCTGGAATGCGTTTTAGAATCGAGTGCGTTTTTAAAATAGCAACGCATTTGTTTGGCTTTCATCAGATGGCCTTTGTTGTCTGGCTAATCATTAATGTTTGTCTTTGCCTACACTGACCCAAAAATAGACTGTCTAGGTCGAGATTTTCCTACTCTTTAGCTGCATTCCAATCTGCAAACATCTACTAGAGTGTTTGTGTTGTGTTTGCTCATGTATTAATTACGCATCCCATTCAGACTCTCTAACTCCGCGCGGTGAAATTTGCGCTCGCTGATAAAAACGCTGCCGGCGTCGCTACGTCGGTTTACATTCCAAAGTCTGTCTCCCTAACACTCCCCCGCCATCAAATCGGAAAATAAATGTATAATCAGTTCTATACCCTTGCCGATCAAGAAGGCATTCTCAATATAGGTATAAAGGTAGTTTTTAAAAGTCAGTATAAAAAGCAGAATCAAATTTTCTAAGCGATCGGTTTTCTGCGAATACCGCTTAAAATAAAAATCAAAAACCGAAATTAGGAAACAAATCGAAGCTACGAACTAAGAAAGGATTTTACAATACTGGCTTTTAAAATATTCAAAATGTGTCTTGAGTTGGTTTTTTATTATTTATACTTTCATTGATTCAAGAATTTGTATTTCTCTTGTACTCTCACTCTCGGCTGCCTTGTAAATATATCTAAGTTGTATTTAGTTGTCAACTGCGACGCAGAAATCAGGGGGCAGCGGATAATGGAGTGGGCGGGATTAGCTGGGACTGGAATTGGGTTCGACTGGAAGGCGTTGTGCAGCAGATAAGTTTCGGCAAGGCTTTGTAGTCTTCAGTCGACGGCAGCAGCAGAGCAGCGGCAAAAAGCGCAGTCAAGTTTTTTTCTTGTTTCAGATAGGCCGATGTCGCTGCAAACCAGTTAAAACCGCCGCAGACGACAGACATAAGTCATTCACAACACAATGCTGCACAGTGAAAAGCGTCCAAACTCGAATTACAACAAATGGTGAAAAAGAGTTCATATTCAAACATCTTTCTAAAATTTAGTGGCGTTAGATCACATTTTTTCCCTACAGAAATCATTTTTCCAACACTAATAACTCCGAAATCTTTATAACCCATTTTTGTTTTACAAAGTTCTCAACATTTTTGAATAACTATAAAGTTAATATACTAAAAACAAACAGCCTTAACTAAATAAGCAACCAAAAGCAGCTTTCAATTGGAATTAGCTCTTTATCGCTATAGTTATATTTGCGTTTCTTGCGTTTACTGTTTATAATAATAGCTGCGTATGAGTAATACTTGTGACCCCCTTTTCTGTTAAGGTTTTAAAATAATCTGATTTATGAACAACAATTTCCTTAGAAATACAAATCGCAAGGAATTTTAGTTTTTATGTAATGACAGTCAGTCAGTTTGTTAATAGCATTAATCAAGTTCTACTCTGCTTGATTCATTTGCTTCGCTTTCTGCTGTCCAAGTTCCGTGGACTCAATCAACCCGTCAATCGATGACGATGTGCTGCTGATAACCAGTCATGGTGACCATGGGGCATACGAACGCATATGATGCAACAATAACAGATTGCAATTGAGCGTGATCCCCAGCATCATTACTCCACTTCCCAAGCACACGAGACGACTTCTGAAGGCGAAGTGCTGTCAGGTGCTTAAAGACATATGACACTGTTTCAATGCTCTATAAAGCGAAATAATACACAGATAAGTCCGATTTCTGAACGAAAAGGGACTACAAACTTTAGTTTTTGTCAAACTTATGAGACATATCAAGTCCTTGATTTGAGATTTACTTATTAGAAATATTTCACCTTAATAAATGCCTAAAGAAGATAGAATTCTCAACGATAAAGTTTAGTTTTTATCAAACGTACTATACAAATCAAAACCTTCATATGATATTTACCAATTAGAACTACTATATTAATATCCAAAGAAGTCAGATTTCTAAACGATATGGTTTTACAAACTTTAGTTTGTATCAAATAAAGTCCTTGATATGATAGCTACCAATTATAAATATTCCACCTTAAATAATACCCAAAAAAGTCACGATAGGGGGACTATATAAACTTTAGTTATTATGAATCATACTATGCAAATAAAATCCTCATTATAATAGCTATTTTTCGCCCCTTACTACCGAACTCCAGTAAAAATAATCAACATACTACTTACATAAGACTTCACGATCCCGCATGCTGGGGTTCCGCAGAATTGTGGCCACTTTGGGTCGACTGTTGGCCTTGCCATTGCCGTTATTGTTGATCTTCTGGTGACCAGCACCATTCCTATTGGCCTTGAGTGTGTCCTGGTTGCAGCTGCCATTGCTGCCGTCTTTGGTGCTTTGTAGTTCCTCAATGATTGTGTCGTCCTCGGAAAGAGCGGGTCGGCACTTGGACAGATGGATGGTGTCCGAGTTGATGGTGGCGTCTAAAGGGGAATACATTTTATTAGACAATGTAGAATAGAGTCTAGGGATTCTTGGTAGTGCCTCACCATCGTGGGGCAGGAAGGAGTCCCACTGGGACGAGTCCCAGGGCTCCGAGAAGATGGTGCCATCGTCGGACTGGGCCGAATCGATGCCACCGAACGAGTTCTGGCAGAAGACATTGTCGTAGGAGGAGAGACGGCAACCGAGTCCAACTTTATCCTGTCCCTGGACATGCGGCTGCAGTGCAGCCGTTTGCGGCGGCGTGGAGCATCGCACCAGCTCCGGCAGATTGAGGTCGGGCAATCGATTGGCGATGATCTGGTGAATGGTCAGTGTTCGCTTCTTGCCCAGCGAATTCTCCTTCTCCTGCCAATCGATGGCCGCCGCATCGTAATCCCCGCCAGCATGGCTTCCCTGATCCTGCTTGGCCATAAACTCCCAGCTGCTGTCCAATTGCCAGTGATCGATGAGATTGCGAGCCCGCTTGGTGGGCTGTTGCTGCTGCGAATGCTGATGCTGTTGCTGTTGCTGCTGCTGATGCTGTTGGGAAACCTTTGGCTTGGGCTTCAGCTCGTCCAGGCTGCCGGCCATCTTCTCCAGCTCGCTGGGCTGCAGCAGGGCCCCATTGCCGGTACCTCCGAAGCCCGCTTTTAGTGGTTCCGAGTGTCTTTGGCTGGCGTGCAGCACTTGGTTGCGATGCTGGCGTCGCAGAATGGCGGTGGCTGCACTGGTCAGGCCTGCCTGACGCAGTGCATCCGCCGGTTCCGCGTAAAAGGGACTGCCCTGCTTGCTGCGACTGCCGGCGAGAGTTTGTCCCTCGGCCGTGGGTGTGGTATCGCCACCGTCGTCCTCGCCACCCGCCGTCATGGACTGAGTCATGGCGGACGGTGGAGCCGGTCCGGAGAGATTTGGCAGGAGCAGTCCTGCTCGAGAGCGGGCTGGAACATCACCGGAGAACTGCAGCAGGGATTGGCTGGAGGTTTCATTGGGCGTGGCAGTGGTAGTGGCAGTGATTTCCTCCTCGCAGGGCGACAGGTGCGTCTGCTGTGTGGGTGTGGGAGTGCTCGCTGGGGAGGAAATGCGAAAAAGGAGATAGTTAGAAAGATGTTGGCATAAAGATGTTAGCTCTACGAAAATCTTTACAGGTTCGAAATCACCTTAAAAACAGTCAAAAATATGCTTCGTTTAAGATAAACCTATAAAGATTTTAGTATCTAAGCACTATATCAACATTTCTGGCCATCACAAAGATTTAAAAATATTTTTATGGAACTTAATTATTGGTGAAAAGATTTTTTTACTTCCAGTAAATTTTTAAGTAATTTTCAACCTCCCGATGAACATGTACTGGTTTTGGTGTCTAAAAGCATGCAGTGCATAAAGGATAGTCATCTTTCTGTACCTCTGAGTTTAAAATAAACTGTTGCATACTTTTATACACCTATAATTACTTTTAAAATTTATTTTTAAAACCCTATAGATTTTTGTGGCACCTCCGTGTGACTTATACAGCGTATTGTCATTTAACGCCATAGAACATTTTTAGATGTTAAAGAAAATGTTTTTGTTTTGGTGAAAAAGAAACCTACGAGTCTCGGCCAGCAGATCCGGTCTTCGGTTCATCACTCCGCCCACCGAATCCAATGCCGGGCGGAAACTGGTCAGCAGGCTGGCCCGATCGCTGGGATCGTGCGACCAGACGTCCTCGTAGTCGCTGATCTTGTCGCTCAGCGCACTGGCGCAGTACTGCGCCTCAAGGATGTCCGACTCCTTGTAGTGCTGCGACTCCTTGCCGGCTCGGGACTTCCGGGATTTGCCGCCACTGCTGCTGCTGCCGCCGCCGCCGCCGCCGCTGGGCGTGAGCGGTGTCAGGGGTGAGGTGGTGAGGAGCTTTCGGGCCGTCGGTGGCCAGCGGCCGTCATTCGAGGAGGATCCCTGCGAGGAAAGCGTATCCTTGCACTCGCCCTCCGGCGACAAGCGCTTGGCAAAGGTCTGGAAAGTGCTGGCCTGGCCATTGAGCAGGGCATTGAAGGGATTGTTGGACGCTGGCGTGGTGACCTCCACGAATTTTCCATTACCATTTCCCGCTGCCGCTCCACCCGCACCACCATTCTCCATCGAAAAGGTAACCGTGGTGGTTACCGTAAAATTGCCATTGGCACCTCCATTCTGATCCGGAGAATGGGGTTTCGACCAGCGCAATGGTGGTGCCGGTGGCTTGAGATTCAATGTATTCGGCGGCTTTGGTCGCTGTGGACGCACTTGATCCGCCAATTCCGGTGCCGTTTGGGCCACCTTGAAGGTGCTCAACTGTTGCTGGTCAACCAGTGAGGGGCACAGGGGCTGGGGTGCCAAAGGAGCCCCCGCTGAGCCGGGCATATAATGCCCTGGATTATCCACCGGTGACATGGTCAGAATTACCGAATCCACTGAATTCGGACTCAGAAGCTGCAAATGCTGACCTCCGCTGGTGGTGAAGGAGCTGAGGCTCGAGTTCGTGGTGTCCGACGGAGTTCCCGCCTGGCTAAAGAAGCCAAGCAATTGGCCACTACCGGTGGGACTAAAGAGACTGCTGCCCGGAATGGGTGGGGCTCCAGTGGGCGGTGGCTTGGCCAGGGCATCGCTGAAGAAGGTGGCCGTTCCAAGGCCACTGGTTTCGGTCAGCGATAGCGGCGATTTGGCGTCCAGCAGGTGCTGATCCCTCAATGGGGCCACCGTTGGCGTGGGCGGACCCAAGAGGGCCGGACTGCTGGCATAGCTCCAGAACTCCTGGCCCAGCAAGGCCAAGGAGCTCAGCTTCTTCCGGTTGTTCGCCTCCCGCAAAACTCGTGGCAACATCAGCTGCACCGGCAACTCATCGCAACACTGGGCATAGTGGGCAATCAGCGAGGGTATCGAGCCGAACGTAAACCTCGAGCTCTCCAAACTCAAAACATTATCGTGCGACTGGATGAGATAATGCTCGATATAGGGTCCCGTATCCTGGGGCAGTCTCACCGAAACAGCCATCGTATTCGGCTGGCTAGAACCGCGAACTATAAAGGTCTGAAATTAAAAATACAAAATAATTGTATAAGTATAAGTTGAGTAGAAATAAAATATAATATATTTTACGTTTATAATAATTCATTTTAATATAGTTAATCGGGGATGCCACAAAAATCACTACGATCTTGAAATTACTTTTAAATTTCGTTTAGGTGTCTAAAAGTATGCTACAAAATATATTACAATGTACATTGCATACTTTTAGACACCTAAAATGATATGCAAAGGTGATTTAACAATCCTAGTGATTTCCATGACAATTTCTATTTGCATTTGTGGTTAACATTTTGCTTAGCTTTGGTTACCTATAACTTAAAAGCAAATACATCAAGCTCACGATTTAACTACCATCCCATGATATATATATCATAAAAACATTCCGTTTTATCTTTCCACATCTTGGAGGTGGTTCAAAAAGTCCTTAAGTGAGTCTTTTTCCTCTGACTGCGCGTTAAATGTTGCGTTCACAATTCGCCCATGAATTCCCACTTATGGATGATAGATCGTCCCTACTCCCTGGTTCTTCCTTCCATTCTAGCAACAATGCCCTTCCTTTGGCACTTTTTTCTTTTTCTCCTGCCTTTTTACATCTTGTTGTTGGCAAAAACTTTGCAGACGCTGCGACAAATCGCGTTCTTGGCTTATAGAATGGGAAATGCAAGATGGGCAATGGGTGGTAATGCCTCTTCAGCCGCCAAACCTGGTCGAGTGTGGCCAAGACCAGAGCCAAAACTTCGGTTTGCTAATCGCCTGTGAAAACTTTCATAATGAGCGTTTTACTTAAAGTCACGCGCAGGCCTTTGATAAGATCGAAAACATCATAAAATGTATAATTCTTTAGTTAACTAAATAAGAAATAATAGAACTATACTAATATTTTTTAAAATATATCTTTAAAATAATCTTTACACAGAGAAAAATATCCAAGAAAATTGTTCTTGAATTGAGAACATTGTTCTTGAATTGAGAACATTCGTTCTTAAAAACCGTGTAAGTACATTTTGGTATCAATATAAGAACGAAACGGTGAAAAGAGAAAAGTTAAATTGAGTTTACTTAACAACTTTTTGATAAGTATACACTAAGGACTGAACTAATCGTTTATTTGTACATACAATGTAGTTAAATACCGCCAATTTAACTTGATTCGAGCAAAATAAAAACATTTTCAACTTAAAAATTTCGTTCTATTTTTAAGAACATTTTCAACTCAGATGAGGACGTCAGAATTTTCTCTGTGTAGGATTCCTTAAATAAATATTGTATATATATATATTTAAATATACCATATTTATTCAAAAATTAAACATTTTAAGTGTATAGCAATATCGCTGTGATCCGATTAAACATTGCCACCGTTTTATAATTCTTTTAAACGGAATTTTATTATAATTTCCATTCATAATCTTTGCCCAATCAATTCTATAAAGTTGGGAGACCCCACAACCCCACCTGGCCACCAGTCATTCAAGGGGAATTAAAAAGCGACAGCGATTTCGAGGGGAAAAGTTCTTAAGTGTTTTGCCTCAGTCTACGAGATTCACTTTCTGCGACTCACAGATTTTCCTGGCATTGTTGTATTTGCTTTTCAATTTTCAATTTCATCGCAGCAACCCTAAAAGCATGCAATTATATATGTATACACACACACACCCACGCTTACTAGACTATACGTATGTACATATATAGATATATAATTTTTCTTCTTCAGATTTCAATAAATGCCAACTGGAAGGGAGATTTTGTGCACCCTGTGGCGTTGTTTATGATTTCTGTGCGAGTTGCGCACAATTTTTCAATAAGCAGTTGAAAGAAGATGATAAAAACCCATGAATCGGGTGGTTTTCCTTTTTTTTATAAGCACCCTCTATTCGCTTTAGCTGCATCGTTTTTAAAGCATACTTTTCAGCTACTACATCTGCTTTTGATTCCATTACCAAATAAAAGGAGAATAGGATAAATAAGAAAAGGTAGATGGCCAAGGGTCAAACATTTTATACTGATTTAATAATGCGGTCACAAGGGGGCGTGGCCATCGGGCTTGCCCATTAAGAAAATGCAATTTATAGGAAACACAGACGGGCTGAAAAAGCCAGTTGGCCAGACAAAAACGAGCGTTAAAGTTCCTTAACAGGCTGAAAGCCAACCAAAATTTGACAAAAGGAAAACTTAATAAAAATCCGAGATGGAGAAAGGAAAGGACAGCCAATGCAAGGAAAGTCAGGAGATAATGCACAAAGGTTGCCAAGGAGGCGGGCTGCAAAAGATGGAGAAAGTACCTATACAACGAGAATACAGTGCGATTCAGAAGTTTAAGAAAAGTCAAAAAAAGTATATTTAAAAATATCAAACAAACAAAATTATCTAAATTTAAAATCAACTTTTAAATAAAATCAAGAAATTTTTAGATTCTTAAAATATAAATATTTTTTAACTTGTCGAAAGAGGTTTTATTAAATAATATTCATGATATCTTAGAGTTTATATATTTTTTTTTAACTTTATAAAATTGTAGTACCACCATTTTTTGGCAATCCCCTTGCTTACATTGATATTTAATGTCAGTTTAATATTGTACTGCAGACTTATAGTTTTCTACCGCACTGTACCAGCATGTGTGTGCTTCGGTGCCTGCATTTTATTGGCTCGAATTGACAAATTTCATTTGGGTGGCGAACAATAAAAAGGCGTAACGGCATTTGCAATTGACGACAGATCAGTTATATATGGGTATTATGTCCCATGTTAAATGGTACGTTATATATAATATATATGTATATCTGTTGTTTTATCACCATATATATTATATGGTGGATTTTAAAGAAATGCATTAGATTAAGACCCTGGCCAGACAGGTGGATGTGCTGGTAAGTATGTGGGTGTATATACTACATGCTCGCTCAACTGCGTTTGTTCACCTGTCACAATGGCTCTTCGTCAGCCATTTCCATTTCCTGCTGCACTTTCCATACCCATTCACATTCTCAAAAAGCTGGCCATGGCTTTTTGCAGGCTTTTAGCCATCGTCTGGCGAAACAAGGAAGGCCTAGAAATGCACACTCCAGTTCATTGACTCAAAAAACGAGAGAAAAGTATGCCAGAAATGTGCCAGTACATGGTTTAAGAAATACTAACAAATATTTTTATTTTGAAATAAGAAAGAAAAAAAATGTTTTAAAAATATGGAAAACCTTTTTTTCTTTTGTTATGGTATAATACATATTTTTTTAAAGGTGGACTTTTTGTTGAAGTGTAATGGCATAAAGGGTAAGGAAAGGCAGGGCCTTTTGAGCCTGGACACGGTAGATAAATAAACCATGAGGGGGTTGAGGCCCAGGTCCACCTTTTCCCCAATTGCATTTCACTTGCACTTTTCCACTCGCCAACAGACTGATGGATGCGGTTTGCTTTTCGATTTGTTCTGCTAGCCAACCGCAAAAGACAGTTAACGGTTTAATTTCCGTGTTTGTTGGCCATTGCATTTTCAATTACACAGGACTAGAGCTGTGGGTCTCTGTGGTTGGGCCAGAAAATGTCGTAAATTTAAACGTTTTTATTGACCATTCAAATCTGGGAAGGGGTTAGGTCGGATATTAATTTCATGTTCAAGGCAGATGTGACTATCAAATTGATTCAGGCTAAAAAATTTTTTTTATTTTACTATTAAAATGAACCTAGTAACGGGAAATAAAATTTATAATCAGACTATTAAGATCACATTTAGTTGATTTTAAAGTCTTTGCCTTTTTTTTTTTATTTATATAGACCTTTAAAATGTGGTAAAGAGGTACAGGTCGGTTAAAAAATGTTTGTTTAAGGGAGAGATATGTCTATTTTCTTTATACATATAACTATCTCAAGTTAATGAAAACTAAGTGACACAGTAAATAACCCCTTTTTTTATTTTACTTATTATTATTATTATTATTATAATATTTAGAATATTAAAATTCCAATAAATAACTCATGTTTAAGTGTTTTTCTTGATAGAAAATCTATCGATCCTTAACCACCTTAAACGGTTTCACTTTCTATTTGCCATGGATATCCTCTGTACAAGCACCTCCTACCAAAATCTTTCCCATCCCGCCCGGTAATCATTTATCTCTTTGCATTTATTTTGCATTTAATTGCATGTAAATTATTGTGCATTGGGCAGCACATGGCACCGAATGTTCGCACCTCCTCAGCCTCCCCCCTTTTTTTTGTAGTCAACTTTGACCTCCACCCCCGACCAATCTCTTAACCCATTCCATTCGACCGTTTCGCTCGATACCCTGCGGCGTTGCAAATCAGACACACAACACACACTCTCGAAAATAACGATTCGCCGCATTTGCACCCATTTCCGGGATGCGATGCCCATTGGTGCCCCATCTCCACCGGAGAAGGTAACAACATTTCCGGTTTCCATTTCTCGCCGCGTGCCTTCGGGGCTGCATTTCTCGAAATGTCCGCAATGTCCCGGCCTCCTCCGCTTTCACCACCTCCTCCTCCTCCGATCTCGGCTCAATCACCATCTTCATCCTTGGCCAAGTCACCCCTTTTTTGGGCCCCAAAACACAATGCGCAACGTGTCGCAGCTGCTGACTGTCTGCCACCGAACCCCCACAGAAAAGCCCCCCCTCCTGTCGCTTTCGCCCCGTCTGTTTGTGGTTTTGGCCATCGAATCGAAAGTGCAGCCGTTGCCAAGTGCCAAAACACGGCAAAAATAATATTTACTATTAGTAAAACAATAAATAATACTTTCAGTTACTACATAATGTTGTAATTTAAACCCTAAAGTTAGTTAAAGTTATCAGATAAAATTGTAAGGTTAAGAATAAGGTTTTTTTTTTGATTATATTAAATAACAACAGGGTATTTTAGAAACATTTTTTTTTGTTTTTCTGAAACACGAACTTTTGAATCTCTGCCGATTGTAGGGAACAAAAATAAGATAAGGTAAGACATGCTAAGAAAATATCCTCATTGTTCTTTAAACATATATTTTTATGTTGCTGAGATGTTACTAAAAATAAATATAAAAGTTTAAATATGGAGGTAATAATGTTTTACGTTATTATTTTGGTTTATTAATATTAAACTAATAGATTAAATAACGACAGGGTATTTAAAAATATCTCTGCCGATTTTAAGGAACTAAAATAAGATAAGGTAAGACTAGTTTAAAAAAGTATCCCTTTTGTTCCTTAAACATATAATTTTTTTTGTTGCTGTGATGTTACTAAAACTAAATTTAAAAGTTAAGGAACTGTAGTTAATATAGCTTTACGTTAAAATATTTGAGCATTTTAATAACAGACATATATTATATGAAAATTGGATAATGGTTTTTTAAAACTTAAAGTATACAGGCACTGCGCGGATTATAAAAATTCCAGGTTTTTTTTGTAGAGCAGATTTAAAATAGATTTTCTCAGTGCCGTCGCAGGATGTCTGGTTTCTGGCCGGCATAATCAAGTTTTGGCCCGCAAATAGACTCGTCGTCGCTCGTTGGACTCGTTGAAGCGCCAAGTCTAGTCTATAATCATCAAATCATGCCACAAATGTTATACCCAGCAGCAACTCCATTGCAATGCCCCCTGACCTCTCTCTCTCTAATCCAAGCTGTCTATCAATCATGACGCCATCAAAATGCTTGACAACAAATCTTGACTGCTTAATGGTCATGGACAACGAAATGTAATGGAATAGAAAGGCTGCCAAGCCAACTGCAGTCAAGTGGAATGGAGTGCAGTTCCCAGGGATCTGGATCCGATTCTGAGTCTGGACCCGGGATCCTGTGCCAGATGGCCAACGAGCTTATATCAGGGACAGCGGTCTGGGGAAAAGCACCTTCGATGGGTATATGTAAGTCCCCCGGAATGCAATGTGCATTGGCCGGATTAGATGCGGTGCTTGAGTGGCAGATTAGGCTGCTTCAAAGGTCTCGGATGACCGGAGCAATTTATTCAATTAGAGTGGATAGCTTCGGGGCGGCTACATTAAATCTCCTCTTAAAAGAGATTGTCTCGCTTTAAATACAAAATTATTTTTTTAGCTCTCTTAAATTTATTTTTCTCTAATAGCTGGACAGGTTTTTTTTTATATTTGAACCATCTTTGAACTTTTGCAACATTTAAGAATAAGGTGCTATTTTATTTTAAGATATAAGATTACTTTCAAATGGCTTTATCTCACCCCATAGATAAGCATTTTAACTAATAGTTTCATATTTCTTTAAGTAAATTGATTAAAAGTGATGGGTTTTTGAACAGGTTGATCTGAAGGTGCGAAAAGGAAATAAAAAATATTCTTTAGGAATTGTTACATTACATTTTTGTATTGTATGTGGCTAACTCTTTGGTTTTAAAGAACCTCCTTAACAAAAAAAATACTCAGCTATTTTTTATGCCTTTGTCAGAAACTTCAAATTTTCCCTAAAATTAAGAATATATTATTCCAAGTTTAAGTTTCGTATTCAGCGTATACTTGATATACTCTGAATAGGGAAACCGGTTGCCTACTTTTTAGGGCTACATGCAAATTTTTAAGCCAAAAAGAGCCAGGCCAGTGAAATTGAATACGGAACGGCATAATGACACCCATCCCCTTTGACCTTTCTCTCTAAGCCCCCCCCCCTCCCACAGCAACATTCAACCCCCCTGGAAGCCCCAGGGGCGCCGTCTAATGAGTGTCGGCGGTTTCTGTGGTTCGAGCAAACAAAAAAAAGCAGGCAGGGGAAGTGGGTAGAAAAAACTTGCATAAAATAACCAAATTATGCCAAGGCAGGACACCAAAACTGGACCTGCCATTATCCTGCCATTCGCTGCTCATTAGAAGGGGCCAGGAATATGAATTTCCAGAAGGTGGGGGCTGCTCTGTTAGCCGGATCACATAATAAAAAGCTCATATTTTATTGAAACTGGTAATGCGAGAGCGCTTTGAGAGTTGGCATCGAAATGCAAAGTGAAACCATGAGCAACGCCGCGGGATGCGTGACAGAGATGGGAAGACATACAGAGAAAGAGACGGGGAGATAAGTGGAGAAAGAGACAGGGCTAGTAGCTTCCTTTTGGCCATTTCAACACATTTCCGATTTGCATCTCGTTTATATTCATTTTGACGCTACAATTGCACTTGGAATTGTACTCGTAGATTTTTCAGGAATATCTTGATATGCATCACAACTACCCTTAATAGAAGTGCAAGTAGTTATAATATATTAAAAACGAAACTGATTTAATATGCTAATTAAGACTTAGCCATTATTTTTTTATTAAGAATACCTTTTATATTTCTATCATTGAAAACTAATGTAATTTATTATTTTAAAATAAATATTAATTAGTTAATATCCTTTTGAATAAATAAGTTTATTAACATATACTTCAAATTCCTACAAATGCCATTGACATAGATTATAACCAACGATTTTATTTATAACATTTAAAAAATGTTATTGGGTAATGGTAATAGTTTAAAAACCTTTCCTATAAGAAAATCAACTACAGAACCGATTTGAAGCATACGCAGTTCTTCTTTACCAGAATTATTTGCATAGAAAATTAAATTTGGCTGTAAAAGTCCAGTGTTTTGGTCTTTCTGCTGCGGAACCACCCTAGACCATCCACATAAGCCCAACCACCCTAATCTGCTGGCATTTTCTGCCGCCTTAATAATGCGTTTTCCTCTACCGTTTTTTCCTCCTCCTTTCACCTGCCAATTGCCTCGCTAAGCGGATTTCGTTTTGCAGTTCAAGAGTCGTGGCTTTGGGTTTTCCCTTCAAAATCCAACGCACTGATGCCCTTTGTGAGTTTTCCACTGCCGCCTTAAGCTGATTACCCTTTATTTCCGTTCGACTCAAAAGCCCCAGTCTTTTCATCATCATTTCATCATTGGCCTTCCCCCCCCCCCCCCACTTTCCCCCTCCCTTTTTCCACCCACATTTTCCAGCCGCCAACGGGACAAAGTGCATTAAACTCATTTGCCAAACGGCTTTCAATTATAATTTTTGTTAATAATTCATTAGCCAAATGTGTTGCTGAAATGCAGTCAGACACACTTGCAACCAGGATGCTAATGCTGTACTCGATCCTTTTGTACTCCCCAAAGGGCAAATGCGCCATGTGCGGCACAAAAGTGACGCAAAGGTAGTAGAGGAGAAAGGACTTTATAGCAGCTGCCATGAAAAAGTTTTCACTTTTTATGAGGCTTATATATCCCAAAAATATTTGGCCATAAACAGGGTTGCTGTCGCAGTAGGTGTTTAAATTTAACATAATAAAAAAAGGGTGGCAAAGCTAATAATATACAAATGAATTTAACACATGTTTAGCTTAAAATTTAGGTACCTCACATAATGGCTGTCCATTGAATTTACGAAAGAAAAATATAATTAAATGATTTTTTTCAACTATGTTAATAATATACAAATGAATTTAACACTTGTTTAGCTTAAAGTTCAGGTACCACACAGGTATCCATAGAAAAATATAATTAAATGATTGACTAATCAATTATACTTATTCGTTCAAGTTATCATTTTATAATATTTAAAAATGTATTTTTATAAATTTAATAAAAATGTTTAAGTCTATATAGTAAATTCAAAGACAAATTTGTGAAAATAAAAGGCCTGATAAAAAGTTGGAATGTATTTTACCACTTGTGAATACTTTTAGAGTGTTAGTTTACATTAACATATTTTATATATATATATATACAGCATATATACATAGATCATTTTCTAAGTTAGACTGGGTTATGTCAAATTATAATAGGGTTTAATATGGATACATTTATGAAGCTCTCTCACAAAATGAAAATTATAATATTAAACAATTTAAAATGTATGTATATCGTATGATGCATTTTTGAAAATCCGAGATATAATATCTTTAGACCAAGAAAGAAAGAAAGAGAAATGTTTTAATCGATTGAAGTGTGACCAAATCCAGTGGGTAGTTGGCATTGAAAGTGGCTTTAAGGCCGACAAGATGCGTATAAACACGTCAATAAATGCGACATCCTGTGGATCCTGCCGCCCGTTCTTCTATCATCTGTGGACTTGATGTGGGATGTGGGTGTGGAGTTTCCCTCTTGGCTTGCCATGTGGTTGCTAATATAATTTTGGACACACTCGCATTGGATGGGGGCGGGGGGAACCAAATCGAACTGGAGGCCGGACTCGTCCTGGCTCATCCTGGACATCCTGGACATCCTCCCATCCTGCGGCTGTCTGCTTTCCCTTATCGCCCCATCAGCTGGCTAACTGACTGACTCTCTGTGCCTGTTGTTGATGGCCATTTGCCACCCAATGGGACTCCTGCTCCAGGTCTTGGCATTGGACCCACCTGCCCATCCCACGATGGCCATGTGCCTGGGTGATAAATAAAAACTGTCTGCGCCTATGTGGCTACTGTTTGAATGTAGTATGTATGTATGTTTTTTCCATCATTCCTTCCTTCGTTTTTTTTTTGAACATTGTCTGACTTTTTGCCATGTAAGCTGAGACCAAAAAATAAACACCACCCCAAACCCCAGATGAAATGTCATTGAAACACATGCCAAACAAAGGCTGCAGCCGAAAAAATTCAATTTCACTGTGTTCCGCATTTGCACACCACACTTCCCTTTCTTTTTCTCGATTTTGTTTGGCCAAAAGCATTGGCCATTTAAGGATGTCAATGTGGATTGGCCAAAAGTGAGTGGGCGTGGCAGCTGCAGCTGCAGCTTAACATGTTCATTTTGCCCCGCTTGGCCATGAATTCATAAATCAAAAGCAAGGCGTCAATAAAGCAGCCAAAAAATAGTTCAAGAGCCGTGGCAAAACAAATATACAGGATTCGTTGCGGGGATCAAAGGATGTTTGCTTTTCCCCAAATCAAACTCATATCGGTGGAATGCAAAAGCAAACAAAAAAAAAAAGAAAAAGTGCGAAATGAATGAATGAATCGATTACCATGAATGCAGAGGGAATTTCAAATGTGTTGCACACTTTTTTTTTTTGGCGGCAAAAGATTACGCGAATTAAGATTCAAACTGTCAGCGGGGGAAAAGCTTAGTTTTACGCCATATGGATTGTCCATTTAAAACGCGCTTAACTTTGCCAGAGAAACAGCAATACAAGGGATTACAAAATATTCCAGTGTTGTTAAAGAATTAACAAAGAGAATAGAAATATGGAAAATACGTATATACGGAAACAATGATCTTATTAAAATAAATAATATTATGTTTGAAATTTAGTATTTATTACATTTAAAACGAATCTGTATTTCTAATTTTCTTTTTTAAGGGACATTAGGAATATAACATATGATAAGTGATATAAATTTATATCATAAAACAAGGGATATAAATATATTTCAAAGTAATACAAATAAATATCATATTAACAATTAAATTATTTACAATTTGGAAATTTAGTTTTAATTACATATAGCATGAATCTGCAGTGGGTTGTTAACAAACATTTAAGTGATTAAAATCTCTTCCCTTTTTAGACAATGTTATTATATTTAAGTTTAAATAGTTTGGGGCTACCAATTGATATAAGATAATGGACTCAAATTTACATCGTAAAACAAGTGATATAAATATAATAACAGGTATCTCACTTTAATATGTAAGGAACAGTATTTAAGCCATAGAATCTTAAGCATTTGGAACTGATAAAGAGACCAAATGTTCAACCAGAGGGTCATCAAATGGCCATTGCTCACTGTACAGGTGACGAGCGCTAATGATGTCGGGACTGAACCAATCCCCCCGTCCCCAATCCGCCAATCACCCAATCAAACTCCCTCTTCAGCCGATTACCCAGACATTAAATGGTTGCCCCAGCTGTTGACCAACTCCCACTCATCGTTTGGTCCATAAAGCATCGACATTTGCTGCTAATTACATTCTGTGGTCGGCATAACAAATCCCGGGGCAAAATCGGGCGAAAAAAAAACCTATATACATATATATATATATAAACTGGGGGAAATGGAAATGCGAGACATACGCACACATGTGACCCACCACGCATATTTATGATTGATGGCGTTGGGGGCAGTCGGATGTGAAAGGTATCCGGATACAAAAAATCACGAGAGATGTGCAAACAAAGCAGGGAAAAAATCTGTTAAACTTTGGATACGATACGGTACAACGAGTAATTAAAATACCAGGCTGGCAAAATGGATCGCACTTCTTTCACAGCCATATGACGCCACAATGCACTGTGTCCAGTTCGAACATATTGATTGATTTTTAATTACAAACTAGGCATGCACCCATGGCCAACGAATCCGATTGCAAGCCAAATGGATGGGGGACGACTACTTCAATTTCAATTAAAAGGCTTTTTATTAAACGCATAAATAAATGGCGAAGGAGGAGTGCGTAGTCTACGTCGTGCATCCTAATGGGGATTTAAGGACTTTTCGAAGCGTTCGCCGTATAATTGAGGCAGCACACCGTTACCAACGACGTACTTTTGCTGCCGTTGACGCATGCAATTAGCAATCGATGGAAAAAGGAGCATCCGATGGATGGAAAAAGGGGGGCAGCAGCATGGGCTGCTAAGGGGGGCATGTGGCATGTGGCAGGTGGAGCTGCAGACAATTTCCGAGGCACGACGCCACTGAAAGAGTAAGCAGCAAAATGCAAAAGTTGGCGAAAAACTTTGTATATCCCACAAGTACCCCTTACACAGCAAAAACGAAAGTGAAGAACCCTAAATATCTAAACGAAACTGACCACAAAAAGTTTGGAGTTACTCGTAGAGTAAAGGGGTATACTGAAGGAAGCGATTCCGACCCTATAAAGTATATATATTATTGAGCAGGATCACTAGCCGATCTAGCCATGTCCGTCTGTCTATCCGTCCATATGACCGCTGAGATCCCATAAACTATAAAAACTAGAAAGTTGGGATTTGGCATGCAAATTCTTGAGGTTCTGGGACAACGCAAGTTTGCATCAGCAGTCTAGTGCCCACATGTTTAAAAAAATGGAAATTCAATATTGTTTTGATTATCAATATCTATATTCATGCCAAAAATGGTTCAAATCGGACCATCCATTAAAAAGTTATAAGCAAATAAAGAAATCGACGCTAGGTGGCGCCATTGCGCCTCGCACTCCCCTTAGCTGAGTAACGAGTATTTGATAGTTGAGGGCATATTGATTATTATAACTTTAACTTGTTAACTTTATTTGTGATATAACAAACTAAAATCTTAGCATGACATTGAGAATCCGGTGCTTAGTCAAAATGGGAACCGTTACAATATAAAATATACTTGATGTTTTTTTCAGTGTCGGAGAGGAGGAGGTTGTAAAATGGAGTGGTCTTCTGCAAAGGGAAAAAAGGGGCCGACGTTGCAATCAATGAGCCATTGTTACGGCGCGTTCGACGATTGAAAATTGCTAAGCTGGCAGGAAAAATGGAGGGAACCAGAGAAAATGCTCCACATTCATTCAAATAAAGAATGTGCGTGCCGTTTCCGATTTTCCAGTGCTTTCGGATATGCCCCTACTATTGTAGGTTCCACAAAGTATTATACTTTTGGTATTGTTTTTGAAATTCTCTTTCTTCAATTTGTAAACAATTTCTTAAGGAAGGATGTTATTAATTGATCAGTTACATTGATGTTATATTAAGGTACACCCAAATTTTATTTCTATAAACTAATTTCCTGGCAAGTTCACATAAAGTTGGAAATAAGAAATAATAAGGTCGTTTTATAGAAGAGTTAAAAGTACAGATTGAACAATGAAACAAAAACAGAAAAAAGGGGATAAATATTTTGCGACCCTAATGAGTTTCCTGCCAATCGGCGAACACGTGATAATTGCTGGTTCAGTCTGCAAGTTAAAGTTGGAGCGGGACTTTACCTTATTGAATCTGTACAATTTGTTGGACATTCCATTATATTCTCTGTTATCCTTCGTCCTGGCTTTTAGCCATTACCTGTTCTATTCTATCTGCCAGTTCCACAGGGCTCTCGTAATTTCAATTGTCTATGCAAAGGGCTTTGAATCGCAAAATGGTCAGCCCACTCTTACACTAAGAGAATTTGTAGGACAACAATTGAATTAAAAAAAAAAACTCTTTTGGGTGCGAAATCACATCTTTTGATGCCTAAAAGTATGCAATAATATATGTTTAAGCTCAAAATTACAATGAATTCGTTCAGAAAGACGACTATTTATTATTCACTGCATACTTTTAGACACCTTAATATTTTATTGCCCTATTTTTAGGCAGTGCCTTTTCTCGCAGTGCAGACTCCAGGACCAGGATCATCTACAGTCCAGCTTGTGCTCCTTTTTATCAATCCCTGCCTACTGACCATTGCCGGCTTGGCTTTTGTTTTTGTCGCCTTTTGTGAATGGGTGCTCGTTTCTCGTTTTTCATGCAAGTTATGTACAGGGGTTCTTCATCCATTGCCATCTCTTTTTTTTCGGCCCTATTGTCTACCATTTGCTGCTCGAGTCAGATAAATTTCAATGAATTTGCAAACGCAGCAGAGTCCTGTATCTAGTCCTCGTTTTCGTGCTCGTCCTCGTCCTGGCTACATTTCTTTGTTTATCTTTATACATTTACAATTAAAAGGGCTTGGCATTGTTGTCCTGTCGTAATATTAATGAATCTTCCCCTGCCACGTGTGGCAGATACGCAGGACATCACAGGACATCGCAGGACCCGCTGCTCGTTAATTGATTGCAATTTGTATATGTAAATTTTGCACCGAATGAATGAGTCCCCAATTGTTTTTTTTTTTTTCTGCTCTGTGGATTCGTTTTCGTTTTTGTTTGTGTGTTCTCTGCCCTCATTGTTGTGCAAATTTGTGCGGTCACATGTGTTTGTTAATTTACCGCACCCTCGTGTGTTTCGCGAAATTCACCAAATTGCCTTATTAAGCTAAATCAATAAATTAATAATTATCGCCAGGACACTCACCCCCTCCTCCTTGCCCTGGAGCAGATGGACGGCCCCGGATCGTTGGATGCCGGGCAGGAACCACATCGGATGGGTGACCAGCAGGCGCTCCATGAGCCCCAGATCGCAGGGCGGCGAATTGTCGCTGGAGTCCCGGCTGCTCTCCTCGCCCTCATCCTCGTCCTCCGCCTCCACGGGCTCCTCCTCGTCGTCCTCGCTGGACGTCTCACCCTCGGCCAGGATGCCGCCCTCCGAACTGGACACCAGAGATGTGCGCGACTGCAAAGGGCAGAAAGAGGAGGAAACATTAGTATGGATCCAGTTGACATAGTTCACCAATAGTAGGAGACTTTTTTAAAAACTTAACTATCATCTGAGTTTGTGTTTTCATATACTTAAATTATTCCTATATACCTAAGTATATAAATAAATCTATACTATAGTTATACCACTTGGAAATTGTACCTTTAGCTCTACAAATATATAAATATGAACTTGACTCAAAGAAATACTTGAAAATCTCTAAAATTATATTGGAAATTCTATAGCACAGTCCGTTTTTAGCAACTAGATATAATTATATAGTGCTTTCAAGAACTTTTTATAAAATAAAAAATATTTTTAAGCCGCAATTACAGGTGAATGGATTTTTGATTAGGAAGCTTATAAATGAAATTTACAACTGTTTGCTTTTCAAATCATAAGTTCCCAATAATTTGTTAGATCTTTTTAAGGTAATTATCAGCGAAAGAAGGACATAGTCTAAAAACGACGTTTAAAGGTATTGCTATAAGTAGGCTATACAAAAATATATAAAATGTAAAGTTTACTGGGGGCATCACTATATAAATAGGAACTGAGGGGTATCTTAAAATATATAACAATATATTATGAATTCGAAAGTACGAAGGATTCATACAAAAGGCTGACAGCCCTTATTTCACTGCATACTTTAGGATACCCCTCATTTACCATTAATTTTCAGTCCTTGCTAATGCACAACATCATGGCCTCGAATTACAAAGATTGTAATATTTTTGTAGTACATCATAATAAACCTTTTCCCAGATATGAAGCTTCAATTTAGGCTAAGGCACAACATTAGAGCCACCAAAATAGGGCCCAGTGGGAAGAAAACTTCCTGAGCAGCTGCTGGCACACACAGAGAGGCCCACACTTGACCAAGTTCAGAAGGACACCAGTTCTCCGCGGATGGAAAACTGAAAATCTGAAAAACTGGCAGAACTCACAGACGAATCTCCGACACTTGACACATTGCCTGTGGCCATATTTCTGTAATCTCCATCAGTGCGAGTGCAATTCCATGTCGTGATATTTTTGTAGAATGGCTCCAAGCTCAACATTAAAGCTATGCTGTTGTGCTATGCCTATCAAGAATTTTCCAGAGTGCCAGAGACAGAGAGAGAGATAGAGATTTTCAGGGGAATTTTTTACCCGCAGGCAGGGTTTTCAGGGCAAACAAAGCGAAACAAAAACACACACACAAAAATTCTATGGCAGCAGAAGTATGCGAAAGCAGTCGCGTTGTAGGCGTTTTTAATTGAAAATTGCCATGGGCTGGCTTTGAAGTTCCTTCTCTTTATTTTCCATGAGTGGGAGTGAGGGATACTGTGTGTGTAGCATACTTTTCAGCATCAGGATGTGGAGGTTATTCGGGGGCTTTTATGCTAAGTAAGTATAGGAGTGTGTCACCCTCTGTCAGAATGATGATGACGATGTTTACCAACGGTTAGCTATGCCAAAATTGATCCCAAAGCGAATCCCTATGCATTTGTAAGATGAGGAGAGTGGAAATACCTTGGAAAAACTAATGAATGAAAATAATAATTTTCACATACTTTTATTTTAAAAAAACTCATTAAAAAAGATCTACAGAAATTTTAAGAATTTGGTGGTCTTAAAATATTTTCTTTTTAGATATTCCATTTGCTTTTTTGAAAGATTACAATACTTTTGATAAGTTGAAAATGAAATATTAATGTGATTTGATATTAAGTTTATTTAAATCTATGTATAGCTTTAATTGTGTTAAACAAAATACTGCCTTATTTCTAATTAAAATGATATGCTTATATAATTTTCCAGTAATATTAGAAATTCCATTAAAAGCCCCCAGATATTCGCACTGCTGGATTCGTTTAATTTAAAATGCTAAAATGCTTAATAATCCCTTCATTAGAAGATGGAACCGGCGGGCAAGGCCATCGAAGCGTGTTTTGGCTTTGGAAAAAAGTCGAGTGGTTGTCACCCCTTTAAACTCGACTCGTTACCACTAACAACGTCATGGATCCGTGTTGCCTTTTTCTGTTCTTCAACGTTGGTAAAACATTTTTGTAATTTTTTTTTGGTTCCCATACAAGAAGGGAGACTTGCTCGAGTGGCGGCAAGTGTCAAATTAGGTTGCCTAGCTCACCTTTTTTCCCTCCCCCCGATATTCATCATCATCCAGATGCATATCTCTCTATTGCTTTAGTAAATTTGAATTTGAATAACGCTTCGGCGGCGAATTTTAATTTTTTTGATGTCATTTATTAAACGGGTTGGTGCTGTGGGCGTGAGTTGGGGGAGAGATCAAGTTTCAGGGTCTCTGGGTTTCAGGTTCTCAGTGCCCTGTTCATTCCGTTGGCCCTTCTTTGACGCATTAATCATACGCCGAGTTGACAGTGGCAGCAGGAAATAAAACCGAGAAGCTGCCACAGACATTCAGACAGAGGTCTTAAGACAAACGCAATGAAATGGAAATGCAAAATGTTCGTCTGTTTATTTGCCAACCATTTAAATGCGAGTAATATTGAGAGGGGGAGCCTTATAAAAAAAAAAAAAGGGAACATCAGACAGATGATGGCTGGGTGGAACAAAAAAATGGAAAATTGCGCAAATCCCTTGAAGAAATGTTTGAAATTTTTCAGTGCTCACAGCGGGCAGCCCCAAAAGAACCCGGCGAAATTGTTGCAAAATTATGCTTAAATCAAAAATCACAGCAGCGGCAAAAGAAACGCGCACTGCAGGCGACCAAAAAGAAAAAAAAAATGAAAAAGGACGACTGTGCTTGGGCAACCCTTGTGTCCTGGGTATCCTGGAGTCCTGGGTGTCCTGGCTGTATCCTGGGTAGCCCGGAGATATTCGAGGAGGCGGAGCGAGGTGACTGCGAATGCTGCGCATATTTTATACCCTGCATTAGGTCTTAAGTATTGCTTATTACGTCAGCGGCTGGGACCCTTTTTCAGTTTTTATTCGCTCGCCTGGGACCCCAAACTATTTGAAAGTGGTCGAGCTTAAGAGGGGGCTAATGTTGGGGCCAATGCCAGCTGAATTCAGAAAGCTAATGATACTCATTTAACGGTCAGTTCTTAAAGTCACGGCCCAGACGAGGAGAAAAGTTAGCAACTTAACGGGGAATGTAGGAACTTATGTTCAGGTATTCGGAATTTGGATTTTTAATACAAACGTTTTTTAACAAAGAAGTCGAACATGTTATATTTATCAAGCTCTAGATAGCTGAAAAGGATTTACGTAAATTGGTGACAGGTTTAGAAAACACATAATATATTATAATATTTTTACTTATTATAGCCTTTTGCAAAATGAATGCTTGGTAATATTTAAACAAAACTCTTACTTCTTTAACAAAACTTTGCAAATAATAGATATAAAGTCATAAATAGATTTCTTATCGTGCGATGGGGCAACGTAAATTGGACGCGTCAAAGAAAAAACACGACCATCTTCTATTTCAAACAACGTATTTTGATATCCCCGCTCCCATTTCCTTCACTCTAATGCGATACTTATTAAGTTAGCCCAGGAGCTCCCCCAGTTCGAATATTATAGCTATCTGCCCAGATCCCACTCATTTGTTTACAGAATTACCAAAAACACATAAAAAAGCACATACACACACATATGTACATGTCTGCAAGGATATCTAATAGCTTTATGTTGGATAAGGCTGGATTCCTTGCCGGGTGCAGGCAGCAACCCCGAACAAAAAAAAAAAAAGCATAACCGTGCCCAGAATCGACTTCTGAGTAGCCTGGCTGCATTTTTGAGTGGCGCACAGTGGTTGGAGTGGAAATCTAAGCCGAGGGTTGATGCTGCCAATCCCCACCTTCCCATTTCTCCTTACTTTCTGCCTTGAAATACACTCAGATAATAAAACTATGCAATTGGAAAACATAAAATATATAAAAATAATCAATTAAATATAATATAATAGAAAATAAAATAAAAATGTATAGGTTTATAACTAATTTTCAAAGATTTAACCTTGGCAATCCCATTTTTAACTACGTTCAAATTTAGTATTAGTCAACTTTGGCTTTCCTGTTTTTTTAAGACCAATTCAATTATCATTATTATGTGTTCGATTTAAAACAATCTTCTAATCAGTTAATAATTTTTCTATAATTTAATTTTATAAAATTACAATTCCTTCTCTCTGTGTAACTACCGCACTGTAAATAACCCTCTTTAGAAAGCCTATTTAATTTAATTTTTCATATCTGGAACCACCCCACAGCAAATAACCCTCTTTTAAAAAATGTTATTTATTTAAATTTTAAATTTCTGGACATCCAAACAAAGGTAAAATATTATTTCTTCATGTGTATCTACAGATTTGATCCTGTGGCTCTCGGTTTTATATATGAGTTTGTTTGATTTTGGCTTTCCAAAAGGGATCTCGTTATGCTGGGCAAACAACAGTCGCGACTTTAAGTCCGCTGTGGCCGTTCTATATATATATATATGTTCCATGTTCTATATGTGGCTTCCTCGGAAAGCGAGTGTATCTGAATCTGACAATGCAACAATGGGTAGCCAAGCGAGCAGATGGGTAGCCGAGCTGGAGCGGACCAAGTCGAAAGCCGACTTTTGTGCCAGGGCCAACACTTTCACGGTCATGAGAAAGCACCGGAAGTTGTCATCTTTGCCAAGGTGGTGGAACGGGCCAGACTGCGACGACAGACGAAGAAAGTATTCTGGGTTCCGTTCTGGCAGATGTCGAAAACGAAAATCATTCTCAGGACCCAATCTCATTTCCACGCCCTGGAAAGTTCACCACCTCCCCCCTCCTTCTTAAGTATTTGGCTAAAATATTGGCAAACAATTGTCTGGGTCTGTATCTCTATCTTGCCAATATTGGTGAAATACTTTTGGCCAAAATTCGATGGCAATATAAAAATTCCCAGCCATTGAAAAAATGTCCTGTAACTTCACTTGGTTTTTTTTTCTTTTCTACCATCTCTACCAACCAACTGCCATTTAATAAATTACACAACAAGCAGCAGAGGGTAAAGAAAGAAAATAAAAATCGTGAAAAATCAAGGGCAAGGGGGAAAACTATTTATTTTACGCCGCCCGAAAACGGGCAATGAAAATTGTTCAAATGCGACAAATGAAGGGGAACTTTCCAAAGGAAAAACTGTGAGTAAGAGCGGAAGTTGCATTGGAGACTAGCGGAAATGAAATCAGGCAACTGAATTGCAAAAAGTTAAAGTACAAGCTCTGAGAAAATTAAGAAAGTATTTAAGTTTGTAAAATGAATAAGTTGAGAATTAAATACAAGGTTTTTGCGTAATCCGAAAAATACTATGATTTTATAAATATTAAAATGTAGCCAAATATTTTGTATAATACTCCTTCGAGTTTTCAGAATTTATATTGGATTATTATTCCAACTTTTACTATCTTTCCTATCAAAATAATAACTTTTGGTTTTATAAAAAGAGTAATTAAGTAAAAAAGTTAAAAAGAACTTATGATATTGACTTGGGGTAAATTTAAAATAATTTCGCACCCCCAGACATAAACTTTCCTTTTTTGCTGCTGGCATTTCCCGTCCGATCAAGATAATATGACTACATATGAGTCGGGGGTGTGAGAACAAAATCCCTGCATAAAGCATCTCTTATCGGGGTCGCAGGTCCCAGCGTGAAATTAATTTCATAAAAATCATATAGAACGGGTGAGTGATTTTTCGCCATTGTTCGCATAAAGCTGATTAACAGTCCCACCGTGCACGGTGGAGGCCCCAATTCCAGTCCCTGGCCAACAGAATTTCCGCTTTCAACTAATAGTTTGACAAAAGGTGAGAGCGATAAGCTGCCGTGCACGTGTCTCTATAGAGGGTGCCGCCCCCATCACACCCACAGTTCCTTTTTAGTTTCAGTTGCTGTCTCGTGCCGGCAAATTGCACTCGAGACTGAATTATTGCCCGACGCAGCGCAGAAGCAAGTGCACAGGGAGAAAATCTGGTTTATGGAATAGGGAATACATTATATAAATTATTAAAACTATATAACATGGCCCTTGAATTGCCATTGAATATTCTACACTAAGTTATATAGAACTGTTTTGAACTTGGACAACACTTATCCAATATTATTATATCATCTGTACGGGCGTAGAAATAAAATACTTATCTATAAGAAAACTACTTTTAAATCGACTAAGGAAAAGTTGTTGAAAACGAATGCCAGTATAACACTTGAATTTTCTGCTGAAAGCAAATATAAGAAGTTTAAGTCTTATTTTACTATAAATATTTTTACATGGCTAACAAATTTATTGATCATTGATAGCACTGAAACTAATGATAAATGAACATTATGACCTATAAGAACTGTAGTCCACAAACAAGTCCTATTCTTTCTTTCTTAGTTATTTAATTTCTTTGAAGAATCTTAACATTCCCATTAAAAATCAACAACATTTTATTCTCAGTGTACCAACTGAAAACTAACAACAACAGCAACACAATATACGTGCACAGGACACAAGGGAAGAAAGAGTGGGATGGAGAGCTCAAATGACAGAGAGGGCAAGAGTGCAGCAGCCGTGGAAATAAAAGATAAATAGCAGCCACGTAAAATGTTGTTGAATGTTTTAAAAAACCATAAAAACCACAGAGAATTACATTTAATGGCAGCAACAGCAGCAGGATGCCCCAAACGGTGGCCCAAAATGGTAGGGATAACCGCAATGGGAACAACAGCAGCTAGACATCACACAGACTGACTGATGTGTGTGCGTCTAGTGTGCATCCTCACAGGTCACATATTTGGTTGTCCTTTGAGCACACAGTCCCCTCGAAAAATATACATCCATAAAGGGGATTAAACATATGCATATGTCGTGCTTAAAAGCGGAAAAATTATAGGAATCTTAATTAGATACTTTAAATTCCTTAATTTTCGTATATTTTGACTAGTTAATTACTTATAGCCATATGATACTTGCATCCATTTGGACTTATCATCTGGATTTAATTAAAAAAAGGCATGGTAACTTAAAGAGTAGATGCTTTATATTTTATGAATTTATATTTATGGGTTGCCAAACATTTTTAAATTAAATTTAGATATTTATCCTCGAAAAATAATTTTTTCTTATTATTTGGATCCCTAAAATTTTATAAAATACTTCTAGAAACTTGGAACTAATTTAATTTATTGAATTAAAATGCCAATGAAAAATATATGCTCTTTCCTTAATTTTTAGCGATTATTTTCTTGTTTAAAAAAAGTACATAAAAGCAGTTGGAAGTGCCTACTTGGAAGCACTATAAATTTAATGCTACTTTAAATTCGTATTGCAAAAACCGTTTTAGACTTAAATAGATGTAAGTTTTTTTTACAAAAACAGCTGTGGCAGTCAGCTGAAAGAGTTTAAATCTATTTGTCAGCGAATGCACTATGAATGCATAATTAACAAAGCGGAAATTCGGCAACATTGCAAAACAAATTGCATACAAAACGGAAGCGCTTGCATAATTAACAAGCCGGCTGGGAAAAGTGAAAATTGCCGGCAGGGCTGAAGAGTAAGTGGAAATTCCACAGCTTCGGAATTCTAAATACCAAATGGCAAAATGGGAAATGCAATAAACATTCAGCTCAAGTAATAAGCCAACACATAAAATACGCCATTAAATGGCCGATGGCCAAAACGAAGACGAGACGTTCAAATGACCAGTCTGCCAGAGGAGGGGTTCAGAGGTCGTTGGTTGGGAAAAACTGGAAGGAAACCCCGGATGGAAACGCTGGGGATGCTGTCAAAAAGTCAAAGCCATTAGGCACACACCAAAGAAGATGCGTCCAGCGGCGACAAAATTGAAACGAGAGATGGCAGTGATGAAAATGGGGGGGGGAAAAGTCCAAGTGCTGACCACTTTTGACACCGAAAAACTAACGCAAATGAACAACGAAATTTAAGCATACAACCACTTCATTAGATGGACTTTAAAAAAGGACATAGATTGGGGAAAAGGAAAAGGGGCGACCGCAGGACATGCACGGCACAGACGCCTCATTGGCTTTGACAGGACACAACAAACTCCATCCTTTGCATCCCTTCGAGCCTGATTGCTGCGGTCGTCTGTCGCGTGTCCTTCGTCCTTCGTCCTTCGCCCTTTCGTCCTGCCCACCTGACAATATCAGCAAACATCTCTCGCCTGAGAAGCAACAAGAAGCGAACGCAAAACCGAACAAAAAAGTACTAGAAAATGGGAACCCATGTTTGGTATACCCTATAATATCATGGAGTTCCATCACTTCATTATCACATTCGCCTCAAACATATCTTTAAACTCAGGAATACCATGAATTTATTCAAAAAGACGACTATCGTTGCATTCTTTAAGACACCTACAACTATATTTAGAAGTGTTTTTTATAATATTATTTATTAGTTATTGGTGTTTAATACTATTAATTATATTAAGACACCTACAACTATATTTAGAAGTGTTTTTTTTTAATATTATTTATTAGTTATTGGTGTTTAATATTATTATTATCTTGACACCATATATCTCTCTCAAAAAAAGCATCTCTTCACTTTAAATGATTTAAAACTTAGCTTCACCTACAATAATAGGAAACCTTATACATTTTAAAAAATAATAAATATTTACTAAAAGGTAATGTATATAATTCAACCTAATATATATATTTATGGCCTTAGATTGTAAAAATTCAATTACTTTTCTAGTTCTCTGTCTAGTTCTGGTTATTTATCTCGAAAGTACCCCTTCGGAGGGCATCACAAAACAAGAAAAGTCCCCTGGTGGTACATACACATCCATTTCAAGGAAAAAGAGTCCGGGGGCGAATGCTTTAAGCCGCTGACAAAGCTCCTCTAATACCGCTGCAATTAGCAAACCCGTGCACCTGAGCAAACAGCTGCCCCAAAAGCCCAGGATCAGGGGGCAGCAACAGTAGAAGTAAAACCGGGGACGAGGACTGGGAGATGTCCACTCGACATGGCCCGCAGCCAGGAGATTAGAGCCCCAAAGTTGTTTATGGCCAAGGTAGGTAGGTGGAAGGAAGGTGGTCACCGCCGGCAGGGATAAAGCATAATGAAAGTAATAAAGTTCCACAGTTTCAGGACTCCAACTCAAACTCAGCCTGCTGCTGCCCCTTACTTTTGATCGGCGCCTGGCGATAAAAACTTGTGTTTGCCAGACAGCGAAACAGAATCCAAAGAGTGAGAGTCCTTCGACATCCTTCCATGTGTTGCATGTGCTTCTTTTTTTTTTTTGCATCGTTCTGTGGTCATGCCAACATTCCTGCACCGGAAAATATTGGCCAGAGTATAGGGTATAAAGGACTTTCCAACCGGGGGCAGACAGACACTTTTATCGCCATCGTCGATGCTCGCTTGCTGTTGTTTTTATTGAATATTCATAAATGGCCAAAAAAGACCAAAGGAAGCTGCAACTAAAATGGTCGCTTGTCGGCCTCAGCTGTTTTTGGGCCCTTCTGTCTGGCAATGGAATCAATATTTTATGCCCAGCTGCTGGTCAGAAGGAAGATGCTACCAACCACACGAGAATGGAAGGCCGCACAGAGAAAATGCACTGAAAAAATTCAAATTGCATAAATAAAAACAAAACATATCATCACCGTTTTAAAATAACTTTAAAGTGTAAATTATTTTCTACACAATAAATTAATTAAATAAAAAATTCTATGTGTCTAAAAGTATGCTCCTATATATATATATAAGCTCAGAACTACACTTGGTTCTTTCACTGCATACTTTTAGGCATCTACAGTATAAAAATTTAAATTCTTTTTTACAATTAAACAACTTTTTAGAAACTTGTAAAGAAGATAGTCAAATATTGTTAAATTATTATCTTAACGAGGAAACAACGCTTAGCCTAATTAACATATATTAGACTATACAATAAGACTAAATACAAAATAGATTTGAATTTTTTCAAAGTGTAACATAGATAGCCTGCATATGCAACAGGATGTGCTGGCCACAAATTAAAATGTAAGCACACACATGTCTGATTGAGCCACGCCCCAGTCGATTTGGCTTCGACCATCTCACTTGTGGTTGCCACGCCCATTTCGCCTTTGAGTATATAGTTGGCAACGATTTTATTGCCTAATTTGAAGAGCTCTGCTCTCTACGAAGCTAGGTAATATTGAATTTTGGCAACGATGCAACCGAAATACACATATTTGCAATGGCCCACACAAATTTTGAAGATAAATTATTTAGCAATTAGTAGGCATGACTGACTTTCTGGCATCTCAAAATGAATGCTGAATTGATGTGGCATAGCAACGCATATCAAATTAACTAACAAATTGAGTTGTCGAACTCTTTTCTGGCCCACGGCAACGCCACCCGAAAGGAAATTACAAACCATTAGGCACACAGGACGAGACAGAGGGAAATGGCAAATGAAAATGGAAAATGGCAGGCACACACACACACACAAAGGATTCTCAGTTATTAATGAACAAATCCCAGGGAACAGCACGCACGACCAGCTCGCAATAATGAGGAAAATGGCAAGGGGAAATTTTTATTTTTATGCCATAGCGAAATCATTTGATTTCATCATTTTATGGACCCGACACAGAATTATCATTATCATTGTTATGAGAACTAAGACCCTTTTTCCGTTTGCCCATCAACAAGGCAACACGTAGCAAATTATGAATGAATGAGTGGAATAAAAGCCGGGCGGCACAGTGGAACTTGCCTCGTAATTGCCACTTTGCTGTGGCAAATGCCACATGTGGCAAGTCCTTCGAATGGAGGCGACAAATTTCAGTGCTTCGTCCTCCAAGGAGTTGCAAACTGAGTAAATTGCGCAATGAACGGTGGCAAATTACATGTGCAGCCCGAGATGGAAGCCCCAGGAGTCTGGATTGAAATAAGAGGACCCGAATATGGTTCTTCGTCTTGGTTTTCTTTCTTGGGAGTGGTCTCCAACTCTATATCAAACAAGGGAGAACGCTATAGTCGAGTACCTCGACTATCAGATACCCGTTACTCAGCTTAAGCGACCAAAGGGAAATGGAGATATGCAAGCAGCAAAGCGAGATTTAAATGCGCCACCTACCGGCGGAAGACAGATTTAAGCGTTGTGTGCGTTAGGGTAGGCGTGACAAATTCATTGTTCATTGAATAAGTTAGCCGCGCACTTTGCTCTCTCTGAGCGCCGGCAGTGCTTTTCTCTTTGCCGCTAAGTTCGGCCGGCAACTATTTACATACACACACATACACGCGTAAAAACATTTCGCACTGTCTGGCTCTGACGTCATAGCTTTTTTTCTTGGGAGGTTTGTGGGCGTTAGAGTGGGCGTAGAAAAATTATTTTTGGGTCAATCGATAGGTATGGACAAGACTAATACATTTCAGTTAAAATTTTCTATCTAACATCAAAACTGTAGGAGCCACAGTTTTGGGCGGTTTGTGGGCGTTAGAGTGGGCGTGGCACTCTACTGAAACAAACTTGCGCTGCGTAAGAAGCTCAGGAATCTGCTCGCCAAATCTCAATAGCCTAGCTCTCATAGTTTCCGAGATCTCAGCGTTCATCCGGACAGACGGACAGACGGACAGACGGACATGGCTAGATCGACTCGGCTAGTGATCCTGATCAAGAATATATATACTTTATGGGGTCGGAAACGCTTCCTTCTGCCTGTTACATACTTTCCGACGAATCTAGTATACCCTTTTACTCTACGAGTAACGGGTATAAAAATGCACCCCACATGGTTCATAGCATCACTAGGTATTTATAATTACCCTATAGGTGTCTAAAAGTATGCAGTGAAAAAAGATAAATATGGCTTCACATATAATTTAGCATACTTTTAGACACTTTTAAAAGTGGTTTTAAAATCCTAGTTCTGAAAAAAATCGTTGTTTTGTTATGATTTTGATATATTAGCTAATTCGTAATATCATAACTGACATATTTAGATTTAAAAGTGGACGGAACACAAAATTTCACCGAGTTCTGGCTATTTTCCATCCCAATTTTCCCAATTTGATTGATTTCCACTCATTTTTCGAGGTAATTGATAGGAAAGCTCACCTGACTGAGCTCATCCCGGGAGCGACGCGAACATTTGGGCAATAGGGCCTGCATGTCATCCTCGAAAGCGCCGCCATGGACTGCATCCACTACATCATCCACATCCCCATCCGGATCCACGCTGCTACTGCGTCGGCTGTCTGTGTTTTGATTTTGATTTTGGTTCTGTTTCACATTTTGAATGTGATTCGAGGCTGATGTCATGGATCCTGACTGAGTGCTCGTATTATTGTTATTCAGATTGGACTGGGCCAGGTTATTCAGTTTGCTGCTGATGGCGCTGAGACTCGCCTGTTGCTGAGATTTTTGTGACTGTTGCCCATTGTGATTGTTGTTGATATTGTTACTGGCATCCACAGAGGCCGCCTCCAACGAGGAGGGCGTGGCTCCGACAGACGGAAGTGGCTCACTTGTCCTAAAAACAAAATAAAGGAATGCTTAATTAGATTAGATTCATATTTTTTATATACCTATTAATTTATTGAATATAGACTTTAAAATATATATTATAATTAAAAAAACACTACCCATTTTAAACAAATATATAACAAAATGAAAGACAAGACTGTCTTAGGAGTAAAAATGGAATAATGTGGTCTTCGATCCTTTGACTTTGGGGTGTCTTAAAGTTCCGCCTTATGAAGAGGAAACCCATCCAGCGCTCATTCCCATTTGTCAATGGGTCTACCCTCAGTCAGCTGTCAAAAGGTTAATTTGCGACACATTTTTTTCGCCCCCAAAGTGGCTAAATTCAAGGCAAGGATGAAGTAAGAAGGATGAAGGACGCACAGGACTCGCATCGTCATGACGCCTCAAAGCGGGCAATTTTACGCCATTTTAACAATATTTCTACGATAGGGCACAAATGTTATTAATGAATGGCTAGAGAATAGAAAAGAAAGCGAAATGGTGAACAAAAAAACCAGTATGAGAGCCTTCAACTTCAAGGACTCGCAACCGCAGGACAGCCTGGCTGTTGATGGATCAGCGGCCACAGAAAAGGACCTCTTGTCATAAGCAAGACGAAGGCGAAAGAAAAAAAAGCCGACAACCCAACATCGCCCCACATACATATGAAAAGTTGTCAAACACTCTGACATAATCATGTCAAATTAACACGGAACAAACAGGATGTCAACTTGGCGTGGGGTTGGTTGGGTTGGGTTGGGTTGGGTGGATAATAAAACACTCTCAAGAAATTAGGCGGCTTTGGAAAACCTGGGGCAGGCTCAAGGACACGGCAGGCCGCCAAAGAAAACACGCTTGAATTTATGGGGATTTATAGAACAAACAAGGGCGAGCGATAAACAAAACAAGCAAAATGACAGCTGGGTAGGTGGAGAACTTTGGGATAGTAGGAGCCCTATGGAGTCGATGGAGCCAACGTATGGAAATGGATGGAAATGCGCCCACTCATGGCAATTAAGATTAAGTGGCAGTGGATTTGTTTTTCGGTTATACAAACGGTCGAGGATGAGGTGTCCTTTGACGGCGAACCTTGAATGTTTTGGCCATCCAGCGAAGTGAAGGTCAATTCAAGCCATGAATTAAATGTAAATATCCCTGTTGTAGGGGGGTCAATAGTGGGAGACCTTGATAGACACTAAATTCCAATGCCAAAAACTAAAAGAAATTCTTTAGAAACGAAAAATAACATACGAATAAAAGCCTGTTCTATAAAACTGACAAATAAAACCATCAACTACAAGTGTCATATATTTACAAAGCGTTATTTTATAATATCAAGTTAATATTTTTATGGGAAATGATAAAACTGACATCATTCTTTTTTAAATTTTAATATAATAATAATCCCCCTTAAAAGGCAACAGAAAATCCCTTCATTTATCCCATTTAGCCACCAAAGAGCTACTCAAAACTACGAGTATTTTAAGATTTCCCTTTCATCTCAATCTTTTATTCACAATCAGCAGAGGCAAAGTGCCAGTGCTAACTCAATTATTGGTCTGCAGAAATTTGAAAAGTTTAACCGGCAATCCCATCCGTGGTATTCCGTCAATCGGAAGTTTCGTTCGCAATGGAAATCCGTATTATTGCCCTTTCTTCACTCAGCACATCAGCAATCACAGTTGGCCCCCAAAAATTGTGAAAAGTTTTCGCTCTGCAAAGAGTCCCCATGAATATTTACTCTTTGTGCTCCGGGAAACGAGATGAAATCAAAGTGTGGGAAATAAAACAAAAAGTAAGCATATGTACTATAGAGGTGCAGAAACTGGGGTTTTCGGGTTGCGAAGGATGCGGTTGGGATTGGATTGGAGTTGGTTTTGGTCCTGGTTCAAGTCGACAGAGAAGGAGTTTGGGTGGGGGCATGCAAATTAGTTGTGACAGCTTTCAAAAAGTTCAACATAGTTGTCGATGGTAACCCGGAGTTGTGAGTTTCGTACTCCTCATTTGACAGCTGAGACTGACACATCGATGTGAGGAGATGGCGAATGCACAAGAGTTCACAACGTTCAAAGTTCATACACTGGGTGCACTCAAAACTTCAACTATTACCTTGGGATCTCTGTATAATTATAAATATTTCTACAAGCCTTTAGAAAATATTTATTAATAATATGCTGCCTAACAAACTAGCGCATTCATATAATATTGCAGCTAATAAACTTATATGATCTCTAAATTGAATATTTAAAACTCTTATCATAGATATCTTTAAGTTCTATCATATAAATTTTATTTTTATCTATTTCTCATTTAGAAATGGTTTCTAAGCATTTTGAAAAAGAAAAAAAATTTATTCTCTATCGTATATCTTAATAAATTACAGTTTTCGGATATTTTTCGTGTTGATATTCTTCAGAAACATTAGGAAATTAACGTTAAATTGTATATAAAAGAATACAAAAAACTCCATGTGCAAATTGATTTTTTATACAATAATCATTGTTAGATTGAATTTCCCAGCATTTTTAACCTTTGGAATCAATTTTCTAAGCTTTTTATGTCTTGAATTTAATTCTAATCAAATTTAATATTATTTGCAGCACACTTTTCTCCAAGTGCAGTTGCAGTGCATTTCTGATCTAGCCAAAACTGAAACAGAAAAGAAGTACATACATGGTAGGCGAAAGGCAAGGAGTTTAACCCCCTGTCTATGCCCCACGGGCTCGGCAACCCAACCGTTTTTGATATGGTAATGTGGCAATGGCAGTGCGTGTGTGGAATGCTCCATTATTAGATTTTTCCCCAGTCTAAGCTCAAAGTCGAGCAGAGTGAAGTCTACAGGAGATGGAGTTGATGGAAAAGGGGCAAACATCGTCGAGAGTGCCATAAAGTAGTAATACTAATTAAGTTGTGTATTATGCATGTGCAGCTAGATGGGGCAACGGTTCGGGGTACTGCGATTTGGATTGAGAATGGAAATGGGGATGGGGATGGGGATGGGACATCCCAATCCCAGACAGCTCGGTGGGATGCCTGTGGTCGGGCCCTCGACTCGAGCAGCCGGTTGACATCGTTTAGTTGAGCACTCGGCGAACAATGGCGATCCAGTAGGGGATTGCTGGAGGAGTGACTGCCAAGTGGATGCGGTTATATAACCTGGAGGATGTCATCGAAGTGAGTGCTGGTTGAGGCAGACCGGAGACTAGGTCACTTTTTGTTGCCACACTGTGATATTGAATGGGATGTTGATAGGGCAAGGCACAGGAAATGGAATCAATTCATTGAAGGAGGAGCAGGTAAAATGGTTTCAAATTTACAATCTAAATCAAATTGTCTTTTACTTAAGTTTAGTTTATAAGAAAGTCCCTTCCGCAGAAACAAGAAATTTAAGTAACAACTTTTAATGTTGGTAAGAAATGCAATGAATAATATTATTACCACTACTGTTTTCAATAAATTAATAAAGGTTTGAAATTATAATAGTCTAAATTCGTAGCCGAACTTAATTAAGAATTTTTTAATCATTGCTAGATTTGACTCGTATTCAAATATGTGTTTCCTATATCTTAAAAAGTTTTTATAACACGTGGTTATTTGTAAAATAAATTATTAATATTTTTAACAATTATTAAATAATATTTAAGTATTGATAGATAAAACTCATATGTAAATTTTATAATCCTGAACCTAAAAATAAAGTTTTGTTTATGGTAAATTGATGAGGATTAATAATAAACCTCAAGTGTTTTGTAAAAAAAAACCAACCAGGTTGAAAAATAGGTTTTTAATTGAAATTTATAATATAATATTAATTCATTACAATCCCATTAAGCTTTATTTATTATATATGTACTTAAAACAAATGAAATGACTTGTGAATCGTAAGGAATATCCCAGTCGAAGCAGTCGCAAATGCAATCGGTTAGGTTAACTCACCTGGCCTTGGGGTGACCTTTGAACTGGGCCACCTCGGCGTAGCGTCGTCCCAGGGGAACCTCCTGGGGACTGAGTAGGGAATCGCAGAGGGCAGGGGTTACCGTCGACTGCTGATCGCCGACTGGCAGACTCATGCCCTTGAGCAGGCGAACGGTGGGTTCAGCCACCCCTGCTCCTCCTCCACCTCCTCCTCCTCCTGCTCCTCCAGAGGATCTCAAAATCTTAGGATCCTCCACATTTCGATTGGCAAAGTTCTTGAGCTGCTCCCGCAGCGAATAATCCGCCGAACTGGAGCACGATGTGGTCTCCGAGACGGAGGAAGAGGAGCTAGACGAATGGCACCTGGACACCGGCGATGGTGAATGGTGATGATCTAAGTGATCCTCGCCAGCATTGCCATTCTGCAGATCCTGGTAGGCGGCGTGGGCATCGTCGGAGCCACTGCTACTGCCACTGCTGGTCGTCGAGGAGGAGGAGCCACTGTGGCTTCCACTCGACGACTGGTTGCTCTGACTGGTGGTATTCGAGACACAGCTATCCATGCTGGCCGTGGAGTTGCGATTGAGATTACCATTCCCATTCTCCCTGGCCTTTGTCTGATCCACCTTGGTCTCCAAATCCACATCCACGTCCACCACCTGTTGGGGCACTATGATCAAGGATGTACGCTTTCGCAGCGTATCATCCTTGGCATTCATATTCTGTTTGAGCGTCTTATCCGACTTGGTGGTGTACACGATGACCTCCACCTTCGACGACGAGTTATCCACACAGGACACCACCGTGGACACGGCTCCTCCTCCTCCTCCTCCTCCTCCTGGAACTGCTGTTTCGTGCGACATCCTGCTGCAAAGTCGCTTCAATTTAGAGATACTGGCAATTCGAAATGACTGAGGGGGGGAAAATGGAAAATTGATGCTACCAACACTCATGCAACACTCATAAATGAAGACTCCCCCACACATGTGTCAATCTTTTTTATTGATTCCGACATTAAATACCCGAGGTGAAATGCCATATCGTATATCGTATATCGGATATCGCATATCGCATATAGCCTATAGCACATCCGATGAACCACTCAAAACATGAATTTTAATACAACCCCGCCAAGCTGTGGCTTTCAAAATGTTGTTACTAATAAAAATGCCAAGACAAACACATTCGCAGTCTGTGGTGGTATTATGTAACTGCAGTATAAAAAAAAAAGAGGAACACCTGCCAACCGAATGGAAGTCGGAGACAATTTTTAACTGCCCAGGGTAGATAGGTTTGGACCCTCAAGAGGGATCCTAACCTATGAAACAGGTGAACCAAACTTTCAATTCAACCAGCTTATGTTCAAGTTGTTTTAAGGAAGCTTTTAAGATAACAGTTATAAAGTAAAGATAGAAAAGAAAATTCTTTCAAAGCTTAACTAAAAGATTTACTTCAAGAAGATATATTATTTTATTTCCTTTATTAGTATTAATGCTATTCCTTACTAACATTGTATAATTATAGTAATAATATTTAAGATCAACGAACGATTGGTACTTATATTTATTTTGTTATCATACCATTTTGCCTATCGATATTATGGAATCTTTAGAATTATGCGGTCGTAGCACCCTGTCCATTAGAGCATACAACATTCGACCGATTGCCAACCAGACTTTTATGGTTTTTATGAACTTTTAACAATAATTCCTCTGTCAGAACGCAAGTGTTTGAGTGCTTGTCTCGGTGGTTTTTTTTTATTTTGCCCTGTATCGCCGTGTTCCGTGTGCACGTATCCATTTCATTTTGTTGAAAAAAATTATTAAGCATTTCTTGGCATAAATGGGGCTTACTTCGGGGGGGGAACCCAAAAACATTATATACATATATTATAAGTACGCCGAACGGAAGGCAAAAGGTGACCGCTGGCTGCAGATGAATGGCCCATATTTGTGGGAATGGGATCCCATTAGAACACTGGCTTTTGTAAACAACAGTTTGCGTTTGTGGCGATAAGCAATTACAAACATTTTCTGGCTTTGTTTTGACATCAAAAGAAATTGAAAGAAACCCCCGGAAAAAAAGTAATATTAATAAGCGAAAAAGAAACATTCAAGAGAAAATACATTTACGAGAACCAGAAACCAGGCGATCCAGATCAGAGAGACCAAAAACCAAAGTGGGTTTCGTTTTTATCCGTTGTGGTCGAGTAAATTCATAATTTATTTATTTTGATGTGTTCGGCCTCGGTTCACTTCATCCGAATGGAGTATGGTTTAATCATATATAGAGTATAGGTATATGTCTCTGGATCTTTCGTCGTTCGGCTATACAAATATTGCCAATTTCTTGGAGATTTGTCGCAGTTTCCGCTTATCGCTAAGAGATAAAACGGCAATCCGAAAAGATTATGTATTGTTCTAAATATTTCTCGAAAGATTCATCAAACGAATCATTTATCAAGAATATATGTATTGACGTAGGTGTAATATTTTCGGTTTATTTTCATTGAAATATTTAGTCATATCCGGTTTTTGAGATTTAACTTGAATTTCTGAATTTTGGTTTCTGATTATGAAATATATGTACCTTTAACATTTAATTTAATATTTTTTGATCAAGGAAACATTGACATATTGTGTCCACAAATTCGTATTACACATTTGAATGAAATATATGAAAGTAATACTAAATACAAACATATTAAATTGCATTACTTAATTTTAATATATTTGAATCAAGGTAGAAAATATTAGATACGAAGGTAGTCATATGTACTTTAAACATTTTACGTCATTAAAAGAGTTTCATATTAAAATCAAAGTGTAACTTGCTTAATTTATTAAACTCAGTGAACAATATCTCAATAAATTTTGAAATTGTTGAATTTACTACGTTTTTTACACTATTAGTTTAATGAAAAATATTTGTATGTGTTCATATTTCTTTGATTTTTCTGGGCAACCTAATTGTTTATACCTCATATAAAGTAAAAAAAAAAAAGGTAATGGCGACCATTTGGTATCATATGGTATTTTTGAAATATCTATATTTTTTTGACCGATTTCCACCCACTTTTCCCACGAATTTTGATTCGCTGTTTGAATGTTAAGTGTTTCGGTATATTGCCGTCGATGTTTTGATTTTTTTCTTGTCTGGTTTCCCTTGGCTGCACCTCTCCAAATTCCAATTTCAATTCCCCAACAACTCATCAGTTTTACCCTGTTTTGCCCAGCACTTTTCCGCATACACCGTCGTCGTCATTGTTGTAACTTTCACGATTTCGCCGATTCAGTCGTGCTCTGGTTGGATTTCGAATGCAGAATGCATTGGACAACAAATAGCAGCCAGGGAGACATACATTATGAACATTGCCGCATTTCGCAATTACCTGAATCACTTGACGAGCCAACAATGACAACAATTACACTTTAATAGAGACAACCGCGTTGCGTTTCGTGTTCGACATATTCGAAGCTATTCGATTACATTTGAGTGCATTTGCGGCACAGCTTTTGATTTTAAATAAAGAGAAGCGCATATATTCCATATATATTACATTTTTGATTGCGATACGGATTCCGATTTCGATTCTGATTCATTTCGCTGACAGAATTTCCTTGTAAATAATATATTACCATAAATTGTCTCGCCTTCAATTGGTCTCGTATTCGAATTCGAGTTCGGAGTGGGAATGGGAATGGGAATCCTCTTCTTCATTCGCAAACATTGCTTTTATGAACTATGCAAACTCTATGTATCTTGGTTCTCGGTTTGCCATTTCTGATTATTATGCAAAGTGTGAAACGCAATTGTCAACAAATTGTCAACCAAACTTGGGCTAGTTGAGCGGTTTATTATATATATATATATATGTATATTTTTTGTATTCTAAAAAGGAGGAGGGCACGGTACCCAACTTGGAATCATTCGTTTCGATTTGGGCTGGCTGCCAGGCGAAGCTTGACGCGATTTGAATGCCGCGTGCAATAGAGCTTGCTGTTTGTCTTTGCGATTTTCTGCTATTTTTTATGGATAACCAACGTTTTGAATGGTGGATAGTGATTGATTTCAAGGCCAAAGGCGTCATATTTGGACGTTAAATGGACGAAAGTTCAGCAATCACTGAATCTTTAAATGGCATAATAAAAGGCGCTTATATTAATTTCTTTGGAATTATAAATCGAACTTTAACTCTCGGTTATTTTACAATATGTATAAGTACGAATTTATAAATTGAAGTTAGCAAATTATGATTAGGGGGCCATTTCGGAATTTCATGTTAAAGTTCTAGTCTGTTATATGTCATGAAAAGTTACCATAAGGGTTTATTGTTCGGAAAAATAAATCGTTTTCTCAATGTGATGTTAATTTTAGAACCGACAAATTTAACTAGAACACTGCCTCCAGTTGAAGCTTTTAGTCAGATATATAGAAATAAATATGATGTTAAGAAATGATATTAAACTAAATTTTTCTTAAAAAGCAATTAACCCAATGACAAAAGTTAACATGACATTGAGAAATCGGATCTTAGAGAAAATGTTGCTTCCAGTTGGCATTCAGTAAGTACTGATTTTTATTCTTTAACGAATCCCATCTCCGGTATTGACAAATGCCAATTATTATTGTCTTAACTTATGAGTCAAGCATAAGTGTGTAATACCCATGTTGTGCTCTAAGTGCATCTATCAACCAGAATGCAATTAAAACCATCCCATAAATGTGATTCATATGCGAGTGGAGTGAGTGTGTGAGTGAATAATGAATGAGTGCTTATCGCTCTTGCTCAACGGCAAAAAAGTATATATGCTCCCAAACTCTGGGGATTCCGTAAGTGGAATGCAATAAACTTGGGGGCTTGCCCCGCCCCCCCTTTTTTGGGTGCCTGTTAAAAAGTCAAAATTATTATTTTTTATATTTATTTCCCATTCATATGTACACAAATGTGTGTGGGTTTCTTGGGTGTTTTTGTGGTGGGCAGTTCCGAAAACACGTTCCGCGCTCTTGTGTTTAGTAATTTTTCAATTCTTGTTTTTTTGGTTTTTTTTGCCCTGGATGGGGGTGATGTGGTTCGGTTTTGGGTTGATTCTTTCGGCGACTGGAGACTGGAGGGTGAGATATATATCTGCCCCCGGTGGTTGCTTTTTGTCTGCCTTGTTACTACAAATTATCGGCGGTACGCTCGGCACGTGCGCGACGTGTTCCCACAACGGGGTATGGGAAATGGGAAATGGGCAGGGGGGTATGGGATTTTCCTTTCCTCCATCACAGACCTATTCCCCATCCATGGGTTTTAGTGTAATTGATTTCGCATTGCAATGAATGCGTTTGCTGCGTGCCCGGCTCAACGATTTAAGCTCTTTGATGGCTTTTGACTTTTGTTTTCGGTCCTGTGTTCCTGTCCCCAGCATTTCAAGATTTGCTCAAGAACGCTTTATAAATACTAGAAACAAAAAATAAATGTTTTTCCGCTTTTCGAATATGCTAATTTAAAGTCTTGATTAAAGCAACAAAAGACTTTTCTATAAATCTGTATTTTTAGTTGTCACTTGCTTAAATTTCGGCAGACTGGATTAATTAAAAATGGAATGGCAAGATAAGATAACAAATGTATATAGATATTTTAAATGTTCATGCTTATTGGACTTTTTTTTATTAATCCATTTAGTTAGTCGATCTTTAAGACAGTGTCATACGGCCATTAAAACTTTAGATTATTATACGACTTTCTAAATATTTTTTAAAATATTATTAATGTACTATTTCTGCAGATATCTAATCTATATTCTTCGAAATCTCTAAATCGTTTTGAAAATGCAGAAAAGTGTGAAAATCAGAACAGGGTCGTCAGGACCGTCAACCCATGGCGACAACATTAGCCAAATTGATTTCAACAGCATTCGCTGGTCATTGAGGTTACCCACCCTCCATCTTTAAGTCCCATTCCATTCTACTTTGCTATATGTTTTCCCAACTCAATGGAGCTCAAGGCCTTAGCAGTCCCACCTACAAGAAATCCACGCCCACGCCTTGTCCCCCAAAATGCGTTGTGGAATGCCAGACGTTGTGGCATTTGGAGCTCAAGAATCAAACAAGATAAAATGAAACTAGCGACAAACAACAAAAACAATAACATAAGCAACTTGGCAATGTTATCTAAATAAATATATATATGTGTATATGTGCCACTGCGACACGAGTCTATAAATTATGTAAATGTAAGTTTCGTTTATTTCAATGTTTCCCTTCCTATCCCCCATAATTTGTTTTGGTGTTTGAAAATTTTCGTAAATTTTATTTTCGCTTTTCTTTCGAGGTTTTTATGAATTTTTAATTTGCTCGCCGGGCTTCGGTTGAATGAAAATTTCACACTTTTGCCCCAGAGCAATTTGTGTGATTTGTGAACTAAAAACACCGGCGGGCATCAATGAAAATTCATCGTTAAAGATATCTGATAAATGTGGGATGCATTCGATATGGTGGGCGGATCGAACTTTAAGTGTATCGCTGTAACGTTGTAATGCAAATGCAAATGAGGAACGTATATGTATCTCTGAGATACTTTCGTGGGTGTGGTAAAAATATGCTTGCAGAGCGTATTTACATTTTTATCAAATGTTTTTTGAGGCGTATATATTAGTATATCCTTGATCAGCCCTATAAAAATAATTAACATGCCACAGCTATGTTGTAGATTATATGTTATTACAGATAGGTTATTAATATTTTGACAAGCTTCTATCCCGCATTCTTGTTTTCCTCCTTACTTCCTGTTAAATTGCAAGTGAAGAAATATATGTCAATTCGATTATGTCGTTTCAATCATTTTTATAGAAATCTTTAGAAGTTCATATTTAAGATCCACTGAGTGGATAAACATTATAACCAAGGGGTGCCAGCTATCTATAGATTGATTTTTGTTTTAGGCACAAATCGTAAACATTTATTTATTTACTTATTCTCAGGTTAAAAGCCAAAATCGTAAACATATATAGTGCTGTGGTTTTCCTAACCCACGAATCGCATCGCTCTCATAACACATTGAACTCTCATTTATCTGTGAGATAGTTTTGTGTGTGTTTCCATCTTATTTTATTTTTGTGGGCCAAAAGCTAAACCAGTGACTAATGGGTTGCCTCACGCAGTCGAAAAGGAAACGAAATTCGCCGCTTACACAATTTGTATCTATCAGATACCGCGCCAAACTTAATTTGCTTGGTAGCCAAAGATGCTGATGGTGAAAGGCGCCGCTAAAAAATATCGCCAGAAAAGCAAAACACGCGCAGCCAATAGAGGCGTTGAAATATTTATGATATGGGGCAGCTAAATAATGCACACGGCAAGAAATGCAGTTCGATATCAATTACAAATGAACTGGTGCAAATTGGCTTGAAATTTAAATGAAAAAAACTTAGAAATTGATTAATAGTCTTGTTTTACAAATTTAAAAAGTTTTTTATTTAACCCCTTTTTTATTCTACATTTATTCAACTAATTTGTATCCCTAATTTAAACTTTCATGCTCAACGAGTCTACCTGTCTCACCCAATAAAAGTATCTTCAAAACAAGAATTGTGTTAAACCATTATGGCAATTTGGTGTAATAATCGGAGCATGGCTGATATGATTCATTAATCTAATTTTCTACTGTGCAGCTAAGCTACTTTTTGGGGCAGCCGTTTCCCGCCGTTGAAGTTTACCGATGTTGCTCCATTTGTATCTTACGGTTTGTAGTTGCAAAACTTGACCATACAATAGAAGCACAACACAAAACAACACAACACAAACTGCACACAAAAATATGAAAGTGCAACAACTGCAGCAGCAACAAAGACAGAAGCATGAAAAAAGAAGCAGATTTTAAGCAACAACAAAAAAACCTGCTCAGCAACTTTTATGCCATTGTATGCCATTGGCAGTCTGAAAAGTATAAAAATAAAAACAAAACCAACGGCAGCAAAAGATACAACAACGGTAACTCCACAGCGGCCCCAGCAAAAATGCAGATAGTTCAAAAAAAATAAAACCCCGAGAATTTCAGATAACTTGGAAAAGTCGAAGATAATATACCCTTGCATTTAATAGTTTAATAATAAAATTAATATAATATCTTTAGATGGTATCTTTCTACCTGTGTCCATAATAAGTGTATTTATACGGTAGTATTTAAACAGTTTTTAAAGTAGGTAATCCCTTTTAAATGCTGATAGCTAAGAAATTACATTTTTTAGAACATCCAAACATTTCTATATAGATTTCCCGAAAAACATTATATAAATCTTTAACAAACCTTCGATCTAAATCGTTATAGTCTCAAAAGAGACACAAAACATAATAAAAGCTGCGGCATCGCTGTCCATCGGGGAAATTAACATGTAGCCGAGTAAAAGGGGTCGAATTATTATTTCCCCATTGGAGATCGGCGGGAATGGCTTCCCACCAGCTCACATCACATCATACATAGTTATAAAGTTCTAATTGAAGAGACGAGAGCTTAACTGCCCTACGATTTTGTCGAATGGGGAGACCAAGGGATCGAGAATTGAGAATCGTGAAAAGCACAACGAATTTCAAACTGGGCGTGTGAGGCTCTAATTAAAGAGAAATATGCGCACAACAGTCCATCGGTCATAATCCATAGAGATCACTTAACGAAACGAATGTCGAATGGTTAACGATTCGTTGCCAGAGTTGTAAACATCTTGGAAATCAATTGGATGTGCTTTATTATTGAGAAAGTCCAAAATCCAGATGCGGCTTTAATTGGGGATCTAATAGATAGGACTGGGTTAAAAAAAAGGGGAGCCTTCAAAAGTATTTTAAGATCAGCTACTTCATATTGATCGCTTATTAGATATAATGGAAACTTAAGAAGTATTCACAAGATTATCATAAAATCTTGTTAGAACTAATTATAATAATTATTTATTTATTGTTGATAATTAACTTAATTTAAGACCCCCTTACCAAAATGCTGATACTTCAAAAGAGCCATATAATCGATCAAGTCGTTAGCCAATAATCATGCCAAATATGTATGTTAAGCACGCACATCTTTCAAATTAGTCCCCCAAAAGACGAGAAAATCATGCTCGAAACGGTCGATCGATCGATCGTCTTTCAGCCCACGGATCTGTAAACTGAAATGCGGAAATTACCAATGAAATGGACAGCGAAATGTGTCATTTTGAAGTCGTGTGCGTGTGTGATTCCCAAAGATCGATCGATGAATGGGCCAACCATTTGGCAATTGGCGTTGTCACTGAATTCACACACGAAATGTTGATTTATGACGACACAAGATACAAAAGTTGACACTTTCGCGTTTTCGATTTGAATAGGAACGCGATCTATTTGCATACGAAGCACCAGAGACTAAGAGTCAAATGAAATGAAATGAAATGGGATGTTGGAAATTAGCATAAACGATCAATCGATCGGATATTCATTGATCTTTTATATCGCGTTCTTGTCTTGATAATATCGATCTGTTTTTTGTTGTCTCTGGGTCAAGTCAATGGTACCGTTACAATCTGCTCTAAAAAGCTTTTCATTTATCTTTCTCTCCATATTTTTCTATTCTGTTTCCATTCCCCCTTGTTTGTTTTGACTCCGCTCTATCGCAGCGATTATAAAAATATTTTTTATTACAATATTTTTATATTCGTTGGCGTGATGTTTTCTAAGTGTTTTACATCGAATTAAGTTGATTTTCGTTTTGTTTTTACGAGATGTTATTTTTATGCATTCAACTTGTTGAATCATTTGACAGGCGAGCATAAAACGCAATTTCAAAGAAATACGGCGAACACACAGACAAAGCCAGTCGGAAAAAAAAAAAACAAAACAAACGTGGGTCGCGAGAAACTTAGAGATACACTCCACATAAACAAAATACAATCCACATTGTACATATGTAGATATGGCAATATTTATCTAATGCAAGCTTGCTTAACACCAAGACCTACCGCACCCTTTTTGTAATCTCGAAAAGACGTTAAAAAATGCACCACACATTATTATAACGATTATATTTATAATCCCTATAAAAATTTAGACTTCAAATGAACTCTTGATAATAATATTGTATGTATTTCAATATTATCAAACCTATTGATACGAAAAGAGTGGAGTTCATCTTACAAAAAATAGTTTATCTTAACATTTCAAGTAAAAATAAATGTTTATACGTTTTCTAGAAGTTGGATCATAATATGGAACACTCTTTTTAAATGATATATATTCTTTCTGTGCAATGAGCAGAATATGGGAATAGGGAGATCATTGGGTATTGCCACGAGCAAGTATAAAAAGGGTGTCGTTGGGTCAATCTTAATTGCTTCTGGAGGAAGGGGAGTTTCGAGAGTTAACAGATGATTTCGCTGTTCCAGCAACTGCAGTTCCGGGAGATAATTGAAATGGTCAGAAAGCTATGTATACCAATCGGCAAATTTAATGTATATACAAAAAGTATTAGTACTTAAGAAAAGTACCTAGTCTTTTTAAAAAATTTTCGAAACTAGGCATATAGATCAAAGTACGGATATACCATTTTTAAACCCAAGATTAATTATGCCAATGATTTTCATCTCGTTCTCCATTGGTCAGTAATCGCCCGTATATTTGAGATACTTCTTATTTATGAACCCGTTCTTTATCGATCCTCAGTTAATACCTCACCCACACTCGATTGAAAAAATGAATAAAAAAATACAGAAAAAAAAGCTGCAGTCGAAGACCTGAGCAACCTGCTCTGCTGGAATGTGCCCGTCCCCACTCACAGATAAAAAAAAAAAACACACAAAAAATCCAAGGAAAATCAAAGGCAAAGGGGATGGTGGCTGGGCTAGTATCTGATTACAGTTTGAATGGTTGCAATGAACCAGAAAATTTGCTTTTGTATGCTCTGGTTACTTTTCCTTGGTGTTTGTTAGTGTTCTTTGCCCAGATACTGGTACTTTTTAGCCGCAGGTGGTGGCGGAAAGTTAAGGGAACGGCCAGAAGAGGGAACCACCTAACAAAGAAGCAGGTGCAGGTGCTGCACAGCACGAAAATCATTGAGTTTATTCATACCCCTTAAAACGATGCAAAAAATGTTAATTAGAAAAATCCTAACATTTTGTTGTAATTTTAAGGGTGTAAGAAAATGTAGGCATGCTATCTTAATATACCCAATTATAACCATCCAAGATTTCTAGTTATAGATCTAGATCTATTCTTAAGATATTATATTTAAAACTTAAACTGATCATTTAATAGTGATATAAGGAACATGACTAAAGATATATGATTCTAAGAAATGGTACAAGATCACATGTTAATATTTAATAAAATATCGATCAAATGTAGTTTTCAAGAACCTGGGAATATTCAATATAACATCGATACGGTTTATTTTCAAGAACCCATGATTTTTCCCATATATTTTTTTTGCTGCCTGGAACACCCCACTTTACTCCTCTCTTTCCACTTTCCTTGGTCATTTTATACGAGGTGAAACGGACACAAAACGTGACTGGCAACAAGTTGAAGCCGAAACTAAGGCGAAACTGAGGCGAAAACTTGGTGGCTCAAATGGCCGAGTGAAGTGCGGCAACGTTTCTTACCGATGGTACGACAATTACAGTTATTTTATGAGTTTGCAGAGCATAACCAACATCAGTCGAGAACATCGGCATCCGAATCCCAATCCCAATCCACATCCAACCACATCGTTTGGCCACTTCATTTTGCAAAGAGAGCGGAAATTTAATGAGCAACACGCCCTCGCAGTTGCAAAATCTGCTGCCACACTTTTCGCCCCACATCATGTGGTGCATTCATTCCGTATCCATCAGATACTTTATTTCACCCGGGGCAAAAAGGCAGCACAGCAGCACAGCATCCACATCCACTGTAATGATGCGTTTAGCAGATTATGAGCTCAGCTCCCGGGCCAAATTGGAGCAGCCGGAGAAGAAACAGAGCTGGAAATTACTAAATTGCAAACGCAGCCCAGCATTTTGTGGTCATTTGGAAACTGCGAAAAACTGCATCTATCGCTCGAGGGTTTTTTTTTCGAGGTGATTTAAAACGTGCGGTAGGACATGGATAGTTGAAAATAACAGAGTTATACTTTGACAATCAGCTGAATTGCCGCCAGACGTCTGGTAATTGGAATTTTTTGTCCCCAGTTTAAAAAATTTGTAAGGAAAACGCTGTGTGAAAAGGCTTTTTGGTAAGTTAGTTGAGCTAAGCTATTTATGACAGACCTTAAACATTTAGGAACGTGTTTAACTACTTGGTAGCCATCTTACTATGCTTTTATATTATACATGCTAATTAGTTTTAAGAAAAATGGAAGTATAAAGGTGATTTTTAATTTAGTACTTTGAGCTAAATTATTTTTGACAGACTTTAAACATTCAGAAATGAATTTTATTAGTAGTTAACCATGTTATTATGTTTTATTACCAAGTAGTAAACCTATCTTAACTTTAAACGAAATTGGGTTCTGTAAAATAAACATAAATTAAAATAGCTACAAGTGTTATTAACATGTTTTAATAATACATACATAAAGAAAAACAAAGTAGTAAAAAAAGATTTTACAATTACTTTATAACCTTACTCAAAATTTATAAAAACGTATTTAGGATGCCGAAAAGAAGATTAATAGGCTGAGTATGCGATTTTCATTGGTTAATAGAGGTGAAAACCCAGGCTTCAAGGCCTTGAAAACCCCCATTATTTATGCTCCGCTCAACCCCTCGATACTGGTTAAGTGGGACAGCTACAAATCGCTTCATTTACGAGCCACAACACTCCACGACATGCCACTTTCACATAAAAATGCCAAAACAGAGCAACGAAATGTTGGCCAAAACCAACTGTTGTCAGGCCAACTTGCAGGCAAATCAATCGTTCGGTTAAGTTAAGTTAACCTGGTCTAGAGTGAGTGTTTTGCGGTATATAGTTTATGGCAGCATAATACACTCCCCCGAAACAAAAAAAAAAACACAGAAAAACGGGGGAAAATTCGGGGGGCGGGTGCCGAGAGAAATGCGGCAACGCCGCTTAAACTTCAACTTGGCCATGTGGCATGTCAATTTTTCCACCATTTGCGGCAATTTCTTTTCGTTTTCGGTCTTTTTTTTCATTTTCTTTTTTCCCGAACTTATTTTTTATTTGTGTTTATTGTGAGAAGGCAAAAGCAAAAGGTTATGCCCGCCCCCGCTTCTTTAATTCCACCGATTTCGTTGCCGTTCGTTTAATTTTATTGCCTAATTTTCAACTTTGATTGCTGACACACCCCTTAGAAAAGCAAAAAAAAAATGGAAAACCCCACCCTCTTTCTCCCGTCACTTTCACGCTCGTTGACATTTCTTTGGCAGAGATTTCCCACCATTTTACCGCAGTTTAACTTTCAATTTTCGGCTGGCAGTGTTCCTACTGGTAATCCATTTTTATATTTCATTTAGCATTTTTATATGCATTATTACAGGGTCGGAGGATATTAAGCGCTTCATTTAGTAAGGGGCGAAAATATCATAAAGAAATTAACATTTTCCCGCTCCTTTGGGGAAAATGGCTGAGAGGAGAGGAAAGCTCATTATCGCATTACCTGAGGGAAATCCACAAAAGGATCATTAACTACAATTTACTGCCGCTTTTGTGGCATAGAAAGTTGCTCTTGGCGCAACAACATCTGTCTTGGGGAAACTCTTAAATCTCAACCGGTATATAAATTGAGATATACTAGATAAATTTGGACTATAATTTTAGCGCAATGCCTGGCTGTAAATTGTAAGTAAATTGTTAAATTCACCTAGCAGATTTTTCCATTAGAAAATACGATGAATGGAACTTTTTTAGAGAAGTGTCAAGTGCAGCACCACAATTTGATTGCAGTAACCATAAAAATATATAACCTTTTTATCTCGTTTGGTTTTAGTTCCTCTTTATAAACCCACTTGCATTTCAGCAACTGCGTTTGATATTCCATAAAAAAGATGCCACTAAAAGCTTTTGATTTTATCAGTTGAGTGACATCCACTTTATTGAAAATGCTTCAAAAATACACACAAAAAATCATAAAGTTGCTGTCGTCAAAAAACGAGGACATCCGCTTCTCTTGTGTTTACTATCAATATCATTATAACTAGTTTAAATCGAAAACGAAAGAGGAAATTAAGTTTTACAAGTTTTCTGCACCACAGCAAAAATTGTCTTTGAAGGACGATTTCAAAAGACCAAATAAATATTAAATGAAACTAATTTGAATTATGTTTAAGTAAATTTAAATTTCTATTTGTTTCTAAAATGCATGAAAAATATTTTTAATTTTCCTTTTCTATAGTAATTTTTAGAAATATTAATTAATAGTTGTTTGGAAACTATATGTATTTAAATAAAAATATTAATACATTTCAATAAATACTATTTATATGTATCTATCTATTAACAAATTTTAGCCAATTTTATGGCTTCTTGACTACTAGCAATCTTTTACACAGACCATGAGTTAAACCCTCTTATAAAAGGTAGCTTTATGAAAAACATCTTAAATTTATAGATAATATTTCGACCACAATTGTGTTAAGTATTGCATACCGCCTCATGTGGTCACCTGTTTTGAACGTGGGATGCCAATGTTGTGGCAAGAGATATTTATTTCGAGGGTTTGAGTTTGGCTTGGGCTTTTTGACTTCAGTTCGGGCTTGGTGGGGCAAATCAACCCACGCGCACAGATTGCGAATATCTGCGTATCTCTCAGATAGACGAGCTCCACTCACGGCCGGCGAACAAACCAACAAACTATCAATAGCATCGGCAACAAGAAGTTGGCTTTGTCTTTAGCTGATTTCCCTCTGTAGGCGGCTGTGCTTCCAGTTGGCTTCTTGGCTTGATTAAATATTGCCAACGACAACGGCAGAGGCCGAATCTCGAGTGGGAAAGATGGGAAAGAGCGTCGTCGCGACTTCATCGTCGTCATCGTCTGATGCCGCCTTTTTAGCTCGAATCTTCAATCTCCGGATCGCCCATTCTCCCTGGTTTTTAGTTTTTAGTCCCCCCCCGTAAGCCCCTTCTTTATGAAAAACCCCTTTGTAGCCCCCTGACAACCCACAATTTGCAGTGCGTCGTCAACGTCTGAAGTATCTTGAACAAAAAGCAAAGAAGATGTCATGGCACAGTACAAAGAGTACGCGGAAGTGAGGCAACAAAAAAAAGAAACCAGAAAAATACCAAAAAAAATATAAAAAAATGAATTGAGCCCCGCCCCTGCCTTTTTGCAAGCAGCTTCAATTGAGTGATGCTAAAGATCGCAATTATTTGTACATCGTCTGACTCTCGGGGACCCTGAAAAAAGTTTAACGCTGTTTACAAGAGGTTCAGGGATTTCGGTGGCCAGGGCAACATTTAATTTAGCAAGTGAATTCAAATCAAAATAATTGATTTCATCACTAAAGATTCATTAAAAAGCTAAAGTATCCGACTGAGAATAGAAACATCTAAATATATATTCTTTCATAAATTATATAGTATTTTTAATCAAGCATCTTTCATAACATTCAATATCCAATTAATTTCAAAGCTCTTAAAGTTCCATAACAACATTGATGTACACAACTCTTTGGTAACCTGTCAATCAAAATTGTGAACCATTATTAAAATCAATTTAAGCTGAACAAATCCCCTTCGTTCTCCTATCAAATTCTTAAACAATTTTAATGACCAGCTACTGTTACAATTTCGATGCACAACGAAAATCCCATTATTTTACTGGAAATTACGCAATTGCCCAGCTATTGAGATACCGACGAGGAGTTTTGTAATCGGTGATTGGGGATGTAAGAGTGGCATTTGGAATGGGAATGGGCACTCCAAAATGGGTTACGAATTGGTTATTGCAGGGGGCAAAACAAAAATTAAAGACTTTGATAAGGCAGGTGCCCTTCCTTTTGCTCTTGGGAAAGCAAAATAAAGAAAGAAAACGAAAGTTCAAATTGGCCCAAGGCTGATAACAGACCGGGTAAAAAAAAGAGGAAATGGGGAGTTGATTCTGTCTTCTACTTATAGAATGCAATTTGTTGTTGTTGACTTTTCAGTTTGCCCGCGGTTAAAATCTAGATTTGACTTCAGTTTGCTTTTCAAAATCTATTTGAATGTTTGTCCAGCGCAAACACAGTGGGAAAATAAGAAAACATTTCGGTTAAGATATTCATGACAAAATTATCATTCGAAAAGAAAAAAATTTTTTTTTAAATTCTCTGTACACACAGAAAGAAACATAATCAATTGAATATCTTTTAATGATACATTTAATAAAAACGTTCAAAAATTTCAATTTAAACTTGAAAACAGTAAAGATATGTTCAAATTTAAAAGCCAGCGGTGGGTGTCGAACTCGGGTTTTTGTTAAAAGAAGCTGATATTCTAAAATGTTGTGATCTATTATAACAATCTAATTAGATGACTTTTTGTCACGATCATTTAGATCTGATTTAGTTTTTTGTTTGGTGTAGATAAAATAGTAATAGTAATTTTGTCACGATCATTTAGATTTGATTTAGTTTTTTGTTCGGTGTAGATAAAATAGTAATCGTGGGGAAAGGGAGGAAACCACGGCTTCGGGAAGCAGACAAACAAATTACAAAGAAATTGCCATCGTAGCTTGTTGTTTTTGGGGACATCATCGATTGTCCGTCGATATCTGAGGCGCCTTCCTCCCCTCACGACTGCCCCCCATCCCCCTTCCACATCGAAGAACTTTCCTAACAAAATGTTTTCCCCTTATCGCTTTCAGGTGGCAACTTTGATTGGGTGGAATGATGTCGGCATGTTGGGGGGTCAGTTGTTGTAAGAGTCTTAAATGTTCCGTCGTGTTTTGTCACATCTATCTGACCAAAACTCAGAACCCCTCCCCCGGCGGTTTGTTTGTGTTTTGCGCAGTGCAAGACAACTGATAACGAAAAGCCGGCATATTTGTTGCACATGTGGAATTTTGGATGGGGGAAATACGTTTACAGGGGAAGTTGACTTCAAATCGGAGGGTGAGAATCGTCATTAAGTCAACCGCTCTGGGCACTTTGAACTCTGTATATAATCTCTATACCAGACATTAATTGCCTAGGGTAGGTTGTATTGTATCTTTTAAACTGTACAATCAAGTTATTATTAGCTTTGCCCTAGGCGTCGTTTAATATTTATATGGGCATTCAGAAAATTATATTTTTGTTATGTACAGATATGTATAAGCATTTTCCCATTAAAAAATAAATCAATTTATATTTTGATAAGTTAAATGTAGCTATTTTTTCAATACAATATCAAGCCGATAAGATTCAAAACAGGACATCAATTTTAAACATGATTTACTTTATCAATATTCGCGGAGCACCACTATCAATTGATTAAAGCATAGTTAATCTATTTAAATTTTTTTTTATTTCGATCGTTTGTACAAGACCATTTGTATATTTAAAGAAAACAGTGTTATACCTTGAATATTGGCTATTTCTTGCCGTAAAACATTAATCCCTAGCTTTATTTGCCTTGAAAATATTTTACAGAGCGTAAACCCCGGGTTCTTTTTAGCAATTCTACTCAAGTAATCTCCCCTAAAAAAAAAAAGCATAAAGAATTCTTTTATCTTCATTATTGAGTGCAGTTTTTGTGTTGGTAGCGAAACAATTTTTCATTTTATAATCTTTTTTTTTCGTCGTTTTTGCAATTTTGCATTACTTACATGTTGCTGCTTTCTGTGTCGTGTTTCTCTATGCAAATTTCAGAGGGGAGAAGAGACTCTGTCTCTGTCTCTCCCTGGTTCTTCCGTCTCTTTCGCTCCTCTGGATGCGATGACAAGTTCGTTGACTGTTGAAAGAGTTTCTACTCGTATTGTTTAAAATGCAACTTCTTGCACTATTTTCCAAAGCTTCGATGGCATTTTTACAGTTTGCACTTTTCGTTATTTGTTCATTCAATTGAAATGGATGAAACTAAGAATATTTAAGAATTAATTACTATGTTTTCTGCTGAAGAATCGTTTATCCAGTCATTCTCTCAATTCATTCGAGTGGTTGTCATGACAATAAAACCGAAAAAAAAAAACCCCATTGCTGACCATCGCTCTTGATATGTAAATAAAATGGAAAATTCACTCAGGCGTACAATGCACGTTAATGAAACTCCACACTCCAAAAAAGGGGAACAAAAAGTGTTGGAAAAACCTGAACAATTTTCAAGATGAAAAACTAAACGAGCGAAAATGGCAGTGCTGACCAAACAAGGGAAAATAGCTTACATTTAAAGCTACATTAAATGTATGAATGTTTATGGGTTTTAAAAAAATATAGCAACATGTTAAGACCATTTATGTTTATACGATTTATATAGATGTAAAAAAAATTGAAAGTCCCATAAAGCAAAGACTCCTAAAATATGCAAATATAAACAAATATAGAAACAACTTACAAAATGATGTTCAAAGCAGTATAAAAGAAAACTCTACGTTGATTTTCCCTGCGGCTTTTTGCGCCCAACTGCAATCTGCATTTTGTTTAGGTTTCGATGAGTGCTTTTCAACATTTACAGTTAATAAACGTTAACCGCAAGTGGCCTAGTCTTGGGCCATTAAACATTAAACACATATTGGAATGCGGCTGAGGAGAATCGCATCTTAAGGGGCCCCAGCACATGCTAGCAATTCTTCTGCCCATTCTTCGCCACAGACCTTCGTTCTTCCCCTTTTTGAAAAACTCAAGTGTCGTCACATTTGTTGTTAAATTGATTTGCCGATCGTCTCGAATGACATTAATGATGGAAAAACCGAAAAGGATTGAGGAAAAGCGAGCGGAGAAACCAAACTTAAGTGCAGCCAGAGGAAATTATGATTTCCACAAGCTATTTTCGGACTACAACCCGAATATGAATATGAAGAGTGGATCTGGTATTTTTAGTTTACACCAAATATTCAAGAAAACTTTGGAGTTAACGAGAAAAACGGATGAAAGTTCTAAGCATCTTAAGTAAATATAAACAGGTGACTACTACTGCCTAGGGAACAGATGTATTTAGCTAGCTACAAATTTGTATAGCGTGTTTAGGATCATCTAACTTTTTTTTTAATATTTATGTACATTTCTTTAAAGAAAAAGTCTTTCTTTAAATCATCAAGCAAAACTTTATAAAGATATTGTATCATATGCCATATTTCTAATGATATTAATAGGTTTTCGGATCCTAGAACGTTTATTGATGGCCTAAACTTTTTAGTAATAGTAAAAACTCGTATAGCATATAAAGTTTTTAAAGTGGTTAGCCAAGATTTTACAAATTGACGCCAAGCCAATCCCCAAAAGTCATAAGTATAGATTGTAATATCCCCCACTTTTTTGGCTAATTCAAAAGACCGTATTAGGCAATCCACAACTCTTGGGGGTATTTTATGCTGTTTTTCTTTTTAAATGTGATAATCGCGATAATTCCAAAGAATCTGGGACTGAGTCAGAAAGAGATGGAGACACTGGTGGCGAAAGAGAGGGCAACATGAGTCACCCACGAAGATCAATGTGCGACATAGATTTCGATAAAACTGCAGGCCTTGCAAAATCAAAATCACAACCCAATGAAAACTCGTTCCAAACTCTACAAACATTTTTAGCTCAATTTGCATTTATGGCAAAAATAAAAAAAAAACGAAAACAAAAAACACATACACACACACACACACACACATACGGAAACAGAAACAAAAACAAACAAAACGGCCTGTAAAAGTAGAAGTAAGAAGAAGAAACAGTGGCAGCAACATTTTTGTTTTCGGTTTTCCTTTTTGTTTTTCCTGTTCTTTGTTATTCTTTGATTATTTGTATTTGCATTGCGAAGAATTAAAATAAATAAATGAGACACAAACACAAACGCAAATACAAATACGCACAATACAAGTACACACACCCACACAAACAAAAAGAACGGTAAAGCATAAAATAATTGCAAGTGTTTGTTTTCGGCTTCCTTTTTTTTTTCGCTTTTATACATATGACACTCGAATGTTGGTTAATTACACGCACACACAACAAAAATGCCGCGCACTTACAAAACAAAAAATCGCAATTCGAAATTATTCGCGTGTGAATTTGACAAACATTGTCGGCGTTTTTAAGCTTTTTTTGAGCAACCGCGATGGCGAACCGTTAGCGTCGAGCATTCCAATCAGAATGAACAACAACAGTAGTTGGCCGATGGGAGAGCGAGCGAACGAAAAGCCGAAGCGCAGCCGAAGAGCGCGAGACACGAAGAGAGCGAAAGAGAGCGGGCTTTTGGCGGCTTGTGTGTGTGTGTGGGTGTGCGTTTGTGTGGAACGAGTTTGCTCATTGCAGTTCCATTCATTCAACAATTCATTATCACCGCTGGATTCCCGAACAAAACATTGATGATAAATTAATCAGCATATCAACAATAATTTTTAGACGTTTTTTGTATCAGTTAATTATTATAATTATTTATAGAGACAAAACGAGAGCGATGTGTGAGAGTGATGAATAGAGTTGATGAAGTGCAGTGGATGCTGCCCACACATGCAAACACGTTCGCTCACGCACACCAATACAAAGGCCGCCGGGTAAATTGCGCAAATCGCATGTGTTTTTTCTTCTTCTTTAACCACCGTTTTGTTGTTGCCGCCGCGATCGAAATCACGAAAAACCGCCATAAAAGCGTTTGCATTGTTTTTGGTCAACTGCATTGCAGACCGCACCGCGTCATCCACACAGCCACAGAAATTAACAACATCCAGTGATGCACAGTTAAAAAAAAGGAGGAGATCATTTACACTTGCAGCCTAAATTTGCGTGAGAACTAATTAAAAATATAATATTATCAAAAGGAGTATTTTTATGGAAACCGCAATACAAATCAGACGCCTAACAAACCACCAATTTATGGATATACAACTGTAAGTAATCTTTTTAGATATATAAAAAAGCCTATATAATCCTGCATTCCTTCAAATATTTATGCACACATTCATTAAAAAAAGTAACGGGCCCACCGTTGGAATTTCTATACATACATACATACATGTAAGTGTATAGTGGCTTACATACATACGTACAAAATGTAAAATGCGTGTAATTATTATCAAAAGTCTTTTGCAACCAAATTCAGTTGGAACTGAACAGTGAAAATTACAACTGTTATTTAAAAATAATTTCGGGTGACTTGCATTTTTCTCTCTGTGCACCACATCAAATACTGAAATGAACGCAGGCGACTATTTAAAGACGCCATGGCGAACTCATCTAGCGAATCGAGAGGCGAGAAGGCCAAAAACCGAAGGCGGTTGCGTGCGGGGGCGTGGCAGTGGGCGGATGAGGGAATCTGGGCGAGGTCGCAAATGCTGCAACTTCAGCATTTTCCTTCCCTTGTTTTAAAATACAGTGTATGGGAAACTAAAGCGGTTTAAGTGTTTTTATTACTTCTTAAATGTGAGTTGTAACAAAACGCTCTAAAAAATTCGTTTTTAAATATTCGATATCTATAAAACTATTACTTGGCAAAATTATTAGTGTACCTTCTTGAAGTACCATTTGTTGGCTGTACTTAAAAAAAATCACCAAAGTGTATATTCACTGTTCAATTACATAGTACTCTCCACCAAAAGAAATTTGCATATAAAATATATTTTGTAGTATAATAGTGTATTTTGGGCTAAAACTTCATATAAAATGTTTCTAAGCTTTTTTTGCCCACTGTAAAATCAACGGAGTGAGAAAGAGAGCGATCATTTTGTCCGCTCGATTTCCAAGGAAGTGGAACGTATGTATGTATGTGATGTGAAAAACGCACACGCACACAACTTGAACGTGGGAGAGCCCTTCGTTCAAATCAAATCGTCAAAAACTGCGCCAAAGTTTTTTCTTATTGCTGTTGTTGTCTATGTTTCCCTCTTTTTTCTTCTGTTGTGTTATTCGCTTTGTTTTCATTGTTGTTTGGCCTGTTCTTTTACATTCTTTTACATTTTGAATGGCCTCGACCGATCGAGCAAGTTGCACGGGAATAAGAAGAAGAAGAGTGTGAAGGAGAAGGAGAATGAAGAGAGGAGGTGGGAGTGGGAGTAAGAGAGAGAGATCGACCAGCTGTTGCGACCGAAGCTTTTGTTTTTGTTATCCCAATTGAAGCAGAAACCGGCTCCAAAAAGAGCAAAAGAGAGAGAGGGATACTCCAATTCCAGAAGGAATGCTGCTTTTACTTTACATCCCATTTCCATTTTCATTTCCATTTGACCAAGTTGACAAATTGGCTTTGACATTCCAGAATGCGAGAGAGATGGAAAGAGAGAGGGAGGGAGACGAGAGCAAGCCAGATAAATCAAAATTAATGCCATACAATTATTAATTAATGTAATGAATGTGCTATTTGCTTAGACAGATGTTGCCAACAGCCAAAAAAGGAGGATTGGGCATAAAGAGGGTCGCACAATGGGCCCTACTTAAATTATGATTTCTTGACCATTTCGCCTTAATTACACATGCAAAGCCAGGCCCCACTGGGTGTGCGAGCGAGACAGTCTGTGGCACTGCAGTGGTGCAAGCGGGACAGCATGTGGCTTAAATTGCAGTTACCGTTACAGTTACAGGGCCTAGGAGCAAGGTACAGTGGGCACTCGGCAACCGAAACCCAATAGTCCCAGAAATATTTTTTATATTTTATAAATTATTTTTTAGCAAATTCAAGATTATAAATATTTATTCCTTCGATTTTCACAACGACATTTTTCAAACATTTGTTTAAAAGTAAATTTGTTTTTGTTTAAATTTTGTAAATTAACTTTTTCTGTTATGTATCCATGTTAATTCATTCTCTTTATATACAACGTTTTATAGCCATTAAGTAGGTTAATCGACGTTAATTAAATTTATATGTTATACTAAAAATATTTTTTTTTTTTAAGTAATCCTTCAGAAATTTTAGATGATTTTGAAATCACTTACAAAGGTCATAGACAGTGAAAAAACGGGGTTTTTGGGAATAGGAACTTCATTCCTCCGGATACAAAATTTATTATATATTTGTAGAGTTTTTTTTTTACATACATAAGTGCTCTAAAAACACCAGGTACTTCTTTGGTGTCCCACTATGTATATTTGTTTCAAATATATTTTTTACATATTCCCAAAAACATACTAATTTCAAATACATACATTTACAAACCAGTCTCCCTTTTCGAGCCACCACTATAGACGGTTGCTGTTGCCCCAAAACGCCGAGCATTAACAACATAAATTGAAAAACTATTGTCAACCCCACCGGTTGCCGCGACCCAAGGCGGGCATTATCACATGGGATAAATATTTATATGGAAATGTAATGACTGCCGCCCCGCCCCACCCCCCTGCAAACACCCCCTTCCCACCCCCTCATTTCCACAAAATGGCTCGGCCTTCGTCGCGCAATTAATGTCACCACATCCTTTGGGCCTTATTAATGTCCTTGGACGCCCGCTTCGAATGTGTGCGTGTTCTGCTCGGGGGGCGGGGACTTTAGGGGTTGGCCATTAATGCCATCCCCTCACCCCCGCCCATGTGGCCGGTGAAAACAATTAATTTGCCTATAATGCAATTTATATCGGTTTGCTTTCCGTTCTCAGATTGCTCTACACTGGGGAAAATGCTTCAATTTTTGTTAAATTAATTTAAAAATTTATTTTATCTTTGAGCAGCTTTTGGGAAAATCTCTGCGTTTTCTAATACTTTAAAAATTCTGTTGATTTAAAATGTTAGGAAAACATAAAGTGAATAAAAAGTAATAGGCTCTAATCTTTATTTTAAAATTCAAAAAATGATTGAAACAGTACTTTTTTTACTGTAGAACAAATTGATATAATAATATAAATTGGTTGCATTTAATAAAAATTATTGTACACAGAGAAAACTATCCAAGAACGTTGTTCTTGAATTGAGAACATTCGTTCTTAAAAACCGCGTAAGTACATTTTGGTATCAATATAAGAACAAAATGTTGAGAAGAGAAAAGTTAAATTGATTTTATTTAACAACTTTTTGATAAGTATACACTAAGGACTGAACTAATAGTTTATTTGTACATACAATGTACTTAAGTACCGCCAATTCAACTTGATTCGAGCAAAATAAAAACATTTTCAACTTAAAAATGTCGTTCTATTCTTAAGAACATTTTCAACTCAGATTAGAACGTCAGAATTTTCTCTGTGTAGGCCCAGAATTTTGCAATGTCACTAAATTTTATTATTATTAAAATTATACCTAAACATTTTGCTCTGTGTAGGCCACTATCCATCTCTTATTATCCCTTGTTGCCATCCTGTTCTCCAGCAAACTTCATTCTTTAGACTCTGGCCACATAATGTGCATATTTTTGGGTACTCTGCGTTTTTGGTTTTCAGGCCAAATGATTAATTATTTAAAACAACAACGACCACGATGTTGAGAACAATTCGCGATGCCCACAGAGAAATTCTAATGGCCCTAAAATGGTCACAATGGGTGAAAAAGATGGTACGAAATGGGCGAGACTTTGTAGCCGGTTGTGGTTTCGAAATTTTGAGATTCCAAAGAGCAAGATTTTACATTTTCAAATTTGCCCAAATATATCAAAGTGTTTTGTAAAAGGCACTTGATTTACTGGTTTTTAATGAGATGTTTAAGAAATCTCTTGAAAATGTGCCTAAAAGTATGCCACAATATATTTAAAAGGCAAATATTGGGTGGACATTCAATTTTCACAGCATACTTTTACACATCATGTTAACTGACTTAAAACCTCTATAGTTTCTACAGTTTCCTTCTAGAAACCATTTATTATACTCTGTAATTGACAAACCAGATAAGATTTCAATGATATGAAATCAAATTAAGTGCGGATGCAGCTGTCTGGGCAAAGTTCACATCTGCACTTGCTTTTTCTGACATAATTGGGCAGTTCTCCGGTGATGACAAGGGCCACCAAAGTCGGAAAAGCGGGGAAAAGCCCGCATGGAGATGCCAGACACAGAGGAGACCACCTCGCCCTGAGAAACATATTGTAAACAAACTGTCACATCGGGAAATGTTTGGAAAGCGGCGAGGGAGGGGGTTGGGGCACAATTGTAAGATATATGTGTTTGCGGGGGCGGAGAAAATGTTGTGGAAAATCTCGAAGCAAATCCAGAAATCCGACTGCAGTTGTCGTGCAAGATGATGTGTGCAACATGGTGTGTTTCGAAACTGCAAGACATTTGCCAAGCGGGTTTTGGGGGAAAGGCTTTGGGGAATTTGGATGCCATAAAGGATAAGGCATGGAAATTACTATCTCGCCTTTTTGCACACTTCTTATACTTTAAAGCACCTTTATAGTTATAAAGTTAAGTCGAATATTTCCTTATTTAATTACCTCAAAATATCCAAGATAAAATAACATAATCGGTATCGGTATCTTAGTTTTACTTACATGATGATGCTTTTAAAAAAGGTCTAAACTTTACTTATAAGCAACCGTAGAACTTTCATAATACGAAATATGGAAAACTCACCTGGAAGAAAAACAGAAAAAGAGAAGGACACTAGTTAAATATTCCTGGTTGGGATTATTGCATTTTTAAAGAACCTTGTAAGATCAAATAAAATATAAAAAAAATGTGGAAAAATTCGGAAATTAATTAAAAACTTGCTGCTGTTTTTTGTAATAACATTTTTCTTTGAGGCTCCCAGAGGCCATTGATGGGTTCAAGCTATTGAAGGGACCCCAGTTTCCCCGAACGCCAAACATTCCATTTTAAAAACCTCGAAAATGGCAGCAACTTGAAAATATTTTTACGACTTTCAAGGCGAAAAAAGTGCGGAATAGTAAAAAAAAAAGTGTGCCGAAGGAATGGCCAGGACAACTGTAGTCTAGTAATTAAATAATGCCCTTGCTGATGCCCTGCCCTTTTGGCCCCTTTTGCCGCCCACTTTACGACAAGAAAAACACAAACAAAAAGTATCTCAACAGCATTCAAAGTTGAAGGAGCCGAGGTCCTGCGATGAACAGGAGTTATATCCGTGTTTACTGGCTACTGACCCCCAGGAGAGGTAAGGGGGAGGGAGAAGTTCCGGGGGTCAGGGATCAGGGGTCAGGAATCCGGGTATCCGGGGATAGCAAAGCACACAAACACACGCATCGAACTATTGCTCCCCTAGGATAAATTAATAAATTTTCTAGCGAAAGTTACCACAACAACAAGGGGAGCAAATGAAATATTACATAAAAGTACTTCATTTATTTTTAGCGAATTCTTTTCTAATTTGAATGGGTTTCTTTTAATTTAACTGTTTGCTTCACATGTGATAATATTCGTTTAAGGTTCATAGCAGATATTATGTTTTCATTATAAATTCTGCATATACCAAAAATCGTAGAAACAATTGTTGATGATTTTTTTTTATAATTTTGTCATTTTAAACGGGGTTTCCAACCTTTTATTTTATTAACTAATGAAATTGCCTGCCCAAATCAAATAAAAATAATAGAAAATTTCAGCATTTGGTGGCCCATCAACGTTGACGTTAAAAATGCCAGTATAAATAACTATGAGTATGATGAAGTTGAAGTTGACTTTGCCAATGATGAAGACAAAATTGTATGGCATCTGGCCATTTGCAACATTGTGAAATTTATGTGAACGAGTATGCATGTACATTAGTGTACATACATGTATGCCATTTATGGCCAAATGCATTTTAGCAGATTGCAAAATGGCAAATAAAAGCGGACAGAAAAAACTGCAACTTTCTCTCTTCATTTGGCAGAATTTGCAGATGTCAGGGATGGATGGCGTTCAAGAGGATGTATCTCACAAATAAACTATCGCGAATTCATTGCTCATCGCAAAAAAAACCTCCTAACGAGGTATGAAAGTAGTGACGATCATTAGTATATTACGCTTTATCTTATATTTTATTATACCTTACCCTATACGTTTTTAGACGCGTTTTATGACGCCCACTTTCGAGTTATGTTATGCATGTTAGGCGTTAGGGTATAAGGATTTGATATCGTACGGATTTTATAACGCTTTATCATACGAAAACATAGCGTCTACCATATACCATCCTATCCTAAGGCTTAATATAATGCTACATTACGCATTATCCTTAGCGTTATAGTAAGCGTTGGGATAGGATGGTATATGCTAGGATGGTATATGCTTACGCTGTGTATTACGCGTTAGGATAGAATGGATAATATGCGTGAATATTACGTCATGATATACTGAATATCGTAGGCGTTCTATAACGAGCTATCTTAGGATAGAAGGAATGGATATGGTTCGCAATTTGATTACGTTTTATCATACGCGTTCCATTACGGAGGTATCCTCCGCGCTGTAGACAGGATGGTATGCGGTATATTACGTGATATATAACGCGTTAGTATGAAATCGATATCGTATGCGATCTATTATGATCTTAAGCGTTATTTTATGCGTCAGGATAAACTGGATACGCGTTACATTATGTTTTTTCCTTAGCGCTATATAACTCCCATCCCTTGTTTCCCAATAAACATGCATGACAAAAAACATAAGATGATGCCACTTCCTGACGCCTTCAAACTGTCGACCACCCCCCACTTTTTAGTCTTTTGAAGAACTTAAGTTCGCACCCTTTCACATGCTTCCATCCCGAAATCCCCACAACATAAAATGAAAGCAATAAAATTAGGGCCAATTCCATTTTTGGCTCTTCACACCACAAAAAAAAAGAAATACAATTTGGGAAGCAAAAAACGCTTGGCGAAAACTTTCGGAAGAGTGAGAAAATGGAAAAGTGAGCAAAAGTTTTCCCTTTTCCCTCTTTTTTTTGTACTCCAGATATGGCAAATTAGCAGGGCGCCCCCGTTTTTACCATCATTTTCGGGCTTCACTCTTCTGCGCCATTTAATCAACAAAAACACTTTTTATTGTGAAAAATTATGACATTGTTGTTGCCTTAATGTTGGCCATTTTCCGCTGGTTGTTGTTAATGTCAAAAGTGTTATTGTTATGCAGACAATTATGGCATGCGATAAAAATGCTTAGGAAAATGGTCTGCGATGAGTTCGCGTTCGAATGGAAAAGTGGGGGGCGAAATAATGAGACTTTTGCAAATGAGAAAATATGTTTATTAGGGTTACCAGTCAGTCAGTCAGTCAGTCAGGATAATGCGGTATAATTGGGTGGTGGGTGGTGGAAAACTGGGGAAAACTCAAGAGGCAGCTGCGATCGTTCTGGTCATCAAAAGTGTTTATTCATTGTGGCCCCGAAAACAGCTGCAAACTGTAAGTAAACAATGTTAACTCGAGGAGAGATAGTGAGATCACTAGAGACAAATCAGGGATGTCCAATGTATGGCATCCATCAAATATCTGACTTTAATTACCCATGACAAATGTGAAAAGTTGTGGCTACTCTTTGATGATCGTTTTGGAAAAACGATTTTAATTTTACCCAGCACTCTTTTGGTGGCAAGTAAGTTATGGCCATACTTCAAATTAAACTCAGTTTGTATGCAAACCGCGAACGTTAAGAAAGCAATTTCGAAAATCATAAATTTAATCGTCATTATACAAATTAATTGGTTTTAATGCATATAAGGCTTGTATTTTCCTTAAACAGACAACATGAGATTCGATATAAACAGAGAATATTTTATAAATTAACATAAATTAAGGTAATCAAAATTCATACAATAATCATTATACAAATTAATTGGTTTTAATGCACAAGAGGCTTGTATTTTCCCTTAAAAATATAACTTGAGATTTGAAATTTATAGAGGGAGGTAGTAAAAACAAATTAAACATACAAAAATATGTAGGTAACCGAAAAATCATAAGTTAATCATCATTATACAAATTAATTGGTTATAATAGGAGTCGTACTTTGATTTAAAAAACAAGAAAGAAAGTTGTATACTGAAATTCTTAAAAATACAAAAAATGATATTCCCAATACTATAAGATAATATGTCAAAAAACACCGAAGCTATAATTTGTTTCATATTATTTTCCCACCAATTTTCCGATCGTTCCTATGTCAGCTATATGATATAGTCGTCCGATTTTGATAAAATTAAATTCAAAATTCAGGTCTAATTAAAAAATGCCTTTTCCAAGCGTAGGAGGTTATATGTTGAAAAACACCAAAGATATAATTTTTAAAAATTTTTTTTCCGATTATTTCTATGGGAGCGATAAGATATAGTTGTCCGATTCCCACTTATATACTAAAAAATTTAGGGAATGTTAAACTCAAAACCCTGGTTCAAAAATTCCTTTGTAGTTAGGTTTTCGAATATAATGATATCAATTAAGTTTGCCAAATCTGGTTATAAACGGTACAGTTGCAAATATTGGGTATATTTTTGGGTTGCGACCCCATCTATAAATCGGTTTCTATGGATGCTAGACAAAATAGCAACTTGCCAAAAGTTGGAGATTGAGTAGGAGATCGGGAGTGGAATATAGACGTGGACGGAGTGGGGGGCGCATCATTGTCAATCTTATGAGTATGGCGGTTCCCGTCCCGACGCATCGTCGTCGTCGCCTGACCCATATTTATTTTTGGCACTTTGGCATTTTTCACTTGATAGTCTTTAGGCGGTCTTTAGGCTCCGCCGAAATAGAAGTACATACTATGCTCCTTGAACACTTACCGAAATGGAAAGAACTTTTCCAGTATTTGTCTGCCCAGGCTGGTCGTTGTCATGTTTTCCCGATTTTCTTGGCGTCCGCAATGGTGGTGGTGGTGCCTCCTCTATTTCTTTCTTTTTTTTTTCAATTTTAATGCCGCAGGAAATGTGGTGCAACAAAGACAGCGGTTGGCGGTGGCATTAACAACAACTGCGCACTGGGCAATTGAAATACGCTTTAATTAAACTAATCAGAAGATATATACACCATATATAGACGAGCGATACTGAGCAGACGCCCACACACACAGGGAGTCGCTTAAAAGATCTTGTGGCTGCCTCGGAAAAAAATATACAAACTGGCGAGCGGAACAACTGGCTCGTTTATATATTTATATTATATTTTCATGGGATCGTTTCACTTGGGGCACAACATACAAAATAATGTAAAACTGAACAGAAACAAAAAGATGGAACTACGGATAAACACTTTTCAATACGATGCGATATGAAAAACGCGACGCGATTCGCCAGTCGGTCTTTGTCACGCTCTTTTTGGCTTGATTCATTGGGGATATATAGGGATATATAGGCCTGATGCCGTACTATATCTTTTGTAAATTAAGCAATTTAAAAAATACTCTGACTAACTTGGGTTTTTATCAGAAAATGGAATTGGCTAGGCATTTCTTGAGAATTTTTAAGTACACAGAGGATATGATTTGATATGATATGATATGATATGATATGATATGATATGATGTGATATGATATGATATGATATGATATGATGTGATATGATAAGATATGATATGATGATATGAATACTCGGGAAGTTCTTTTGAATTTGGTTATAGAAAACCCTTTTAAATGTATGATTGGATCTGATTCGATTATTAAAATAGTTAAGAAACACGGGAATATTAATATTTGGGATCTTTCATAAAACATTTTTTTTTATATTTTTATTATTTGTTATGGTTAAACCTATCTATTATTCACTATAAACATAATATCTGAGAATTTTTCAGTAAAGAAACCATTTATGATGCTTAGTAATGGGAATTGCTAGTTGAATCATGGGTTTTTTATTGATCTGAACAAAGGAGCCCTCTAAAATACCCCTTTTGATGGACTCTTCGCAGATTCTTCGCAGATATATCCATTTAGAGCAACCCAGAAGCCGGGATCTGTCATTTGTCAGTCGTTAGTGGTTAAAGTCTGCCGATCGTTTGGCGTGTGATTAATGAACAAACCGATTCCGCAGAATTCTGCAGTCTTAAGGCTTTTAAGACCCACAATTTAGTCTTCATATCTGCATGGCGATCGGATCTTTTCCTCGCTTGTTTTTTCCCCCCTTTTTTTTTGCCATCCCAATTTGATCTCGTACTTGGGGGCTAAGATGCCAATGACCCAGCCACAATGGCCACAAAAATTACATAAATTGCAATTTAATTTGCCTCGTTTGTTACCATTGCTGTTTATCTTTTTCTTTTCCTTTTTATTTCGTTTGTTTTGTTTCTTTTACGCTTCGTTGTGTCGTTTGTCAAAAAAAATAAAAGTGTTTTATTTTCTTTCTTTTTGTTATTATCATCATCATCATCATTATTTTTTTTTTGTTAGTCAGCTCAGTTTACCGTTAACCGTTAGCCAAGTTACAGCACACAGGGAAATCACAATCATAAGAGCGTTAAACAATCACACACGAAGAAAAGGTGACCCCGAAATGGGTAACTTTAGGCCCTATTTTGCATACAATACGAATAAATGTGGTAACAAAAGATTTTTCCTTGTTAAATTTCTGTTGGCACAATTAATTTTATTTAATTTATTCGGAAAAACATGTGTCCATATTATGTTTTTCCAGCACTTCATTTCGCAACTATCACCCCTGGCAACAAAAAAACATAAAATGTCTAGGAAAAGGGTTGCAAATATATTGATTAAAATTTAGTCATGTTAGAATGAACGATCAAATCGAGTGTAACATGGTAAATCAAGTACTTTTTATAAAGGGGTAATACAAAAAAACATAGTTTTAAATATTATATTCCAATTTCTCATTGATATAAGACTTGAAGAGGGTGATTAATTTAAAATGTTCCCTATTTATGAATACAAAATGATATCAATAGTTTTAAAGCATTCTTTAATCATTAGTCAACAGTATTATTTTATAATCTTAAATTGTTTTCTGTGTGATATTGCTTTTGCGTTGCGAAAAAAAGCATCCGATTTGGCGAAGAATTTCAAGCGAATCGCGGTGAATCACATTGGATTTGTTTTGTGGGTTGGGGTCAGGTAGGAGGATTCCCAGGGGCAATGGTCACACCTCTGTGGATCGCGATCGAGGGGCTCGAACTCGTGTACTCGCAATCGTAATCGCAATCGTAATCGAAATCGCAATCGTATACCGTGTGTGCCCCCCGAGAAGCACAAAAAACAGCAACGACGGAGAACGTGGAGATGCGGCGCGCGTTCGCATCGAAAGTTTTCTTGTGACTGACGGGTTTGAGGCTACTGTGGCATCGACTTGGGCATCGCGGCCCCAAGAGGCACTGTGGTGTCAGATCGCCCCGCAGCACACACAAGTTGCGGGCGTTATAAATAGAAGCCCCGGCGGAAGATCCACATTCGATGCGAACGAACTGTGTCTTCGAAGAGAAGGGAAAAACTCAAAAGACCAAAAACCAAACTTAAAAACCACATAGTACATGTCATATGGGTGTGTTTATCGATGGGGAAAGAACTCGGGATCATATAATTATCATAATATCGAAATATAATATCGAAAAAAATTTTTTTTAAATTATTTAATATATATATTTTAAAACCTTGGTTGAATTTTTCTTACCACTGTGCATATGCAAAAAATATAGTTAGTTTGTTACTTAAGAAAAATGAGTCTGACAAATTCTCATGAATATTAATCTTAGCTATGTTCTATATTTTTTAGTTGATCCAATTACAAACAAATGGGAGTGTGTATCGAAGGCAAAAGATCTCGGGATCATATAATTATCCTAAATATCGAAAAAATATCGTATAATGTCTAATTTTTAATATATATATTTTAAGACCTTGGTAGAATTTTTCTTACCACTGTGCATATGCAAAAAAATATAGATTTTGAAGTTTGTTACTAAAGAAAAGTGAGTCACACATACTCTCTTAAATATTAATCTAAGTTATGCTATACATTTTGTAGATGATTCAATTACAAACAAATGGGAGTGTGTATCGAAGGAAAACGTTTATATTATTAAAATCAAAAATACAATAGATAAGTATTCAAAAAAATTAGGATGCATTAGTATTAATTACCCCAAAAATTGTAATATTTTGGACACATTTATTTTGGCTTCCAATTTTTGCTTCTAATGATCCACTGTGCTTATGCAAATACTACACAATTGTGAGATTTTAACAGAAATCAAATGAGTCAGACTTAATATCAGTTTTGATATTTCGTTTTAAAGACGGCACATACAAATTTACAAATAGATTTCAAATTTTTTTATATATGAAATATATTCTTGCACAAAATAAAAACAGTTTTTTTTAGTGAGTACATTTTTTTGATCGCCTTGGCCATCGATCGCAGCCACTGTGCGAATTTTCCAGAGAGCGGAAAGAGTTGGCCAGGAAATGAGAGTGGGCTAAGGACTCGCTCTCTCCGGTCTCAAATTACTGATTAGTGGCTCTCCCGCCGATCGGCACACTCTTTTTTTTTTTTTTTTTTATTGCTCTCCTGGAAGTTCAATCAACTTCAATTGGGCGACGGGCAATTAAATCGATAAGCGACGCAACAAACATCGGCAAATGCAAATTAATTAGACAATTTTGCTGCCGCTTCCACTTTTTCTCGCTGCCTTGGAAAAATCCAATCCAATTGAGCTAAACTATTTCAGAGCTTTCAGGCCAGCTTGACCGGCTTTTCTTGACGTCGCTAGAGATTTTCCCCTGGATTCGCGTTTTTCTTCCTCGCTGCGTCTGGTTTTTCCACTGTCCATTGGCCTTTTCCAGTTTTTCTTGCGGCAAATGCGGAAGTGTGTGAAAGAGAAAGCGCATAATCCAATAAGCGAGCGGCAGCAGAGGGTTAAGGAAAATGGCGGGAGGTGGGCGGTGGGCGGAAAAGTGGGTGGTGGGCAACAAGTAACAAGTGCAACCGCAAATTCGCAATGCAAATTGTGGCAAGTGGCAGAAAAGTTGCGGCGAGTAAAAGTTGCAGAGAAATTCATAAAAAGGGAGAGATACATATATGGAAAAAAAACAGTATCATCTTTTTTATTTATAAAAAAAAATTTTTCTAACCAAAAATATGTTTAAATTCCCATTTTTATGCAAAACAAAACTTTTAAAATTTAAATATCTTAAACTTAAAGGACAAATTCATATAATTTTTGTATTTTACAAGAAAAGTGAATCTTTTAAGTGATATTCTTTAAAAAAATTGGTTTGGTATCTCAAAGTCCCTTTGATAAATCGTAACAAATTCTACAAAGTCACATAAGTATAATTTTTTTTATTTTATAGGAAAAGCGAATCTTTTATGTGATATTCGTTAAAAAAAAATTGGTCTGGTCTAAAACCATTTTGGATTTGTAAATAAATATCTGAAGTATCTCAGGATCCTTTTAATAAATCGTAACAAATTCTACAAAGTAAAATAAGTATAATTTTTGTATTTTATAAGAAAAGCAAATCTTTCAAATGATATTCGTTAAAAAAATTGGTCTGGTCTAAAACCTTTTTAGATTTGTAAATAAATATCTGAAGTATCTCATGATCCCTTTGATAAATCGTAAAAAATTCCTCTTTTCACTTTCATATTGAGGAAAACTATCAACATTTTTTTTTTTTACCAATGAATGGCAAACATAAATTTTTCCTTTGCGCAATTGACTTTTCCCTTTTCCGGCAACTTGCGCAATCCGTGGAATCGAAAGCCGTTAATGGAAAACCTTCGAGACTTTTAGCTATTTCAATTTCAAGTGGTATACGTATATTAGTAGCGTCAACTAGCCATATAAAAGTGATAGACATATTAACCCACTAGTCCACATTGCTGCTGAATTCAGAGAGTGCCAGACAAAGTAGCAATTTTCAGCTCAGTTGCGTGCTGTTTGTTGTCTGTGTGGGTGGAAGTGGGTGGCAGTGGGTGGCAGTGGGCGGGGTGGTGGGCGGTGGGCGGGTCGGTAGTGAGGCATGCATGCCAGACACGCGAATGCGATAAAACTTAACGGCGACGCCGCAAATTTAGTGGCTACATTCGCATCTATCGTTGTACTTTTCTTACAACTTACCATCGATGTTTCGCTATCAGGATGAAAGTTTAATCTGGGGTTATTTTTCTAAACAATAAACCATTTTTTTTAAATATTTATGAAAGACTTTTCTTTAAGCTATCTGGTGGAAATATAATATGGAGTTATTATATAAACAACATAACATTTCCTAACATTTCTGACAGTAAGCATCTTTGATTCTTATCCTTGCTAAGGCATTTTAAAGTTTTATTTTTATAAGATTGTAATAATTTTAGTGGTGAATTTGTGATTATTATGATAATAATATTTTTTGAAATTTACAATTAGTTTTAGAATAACAAATATTCTTTATGTTTGTTTTTAAAAAAGAGACAAACAAACATTGGTATTATAAAGAAAAATTAAACACCAATAAAATGGTTTAGATTTTATAAATATAAAACAGATAATCCAATATATTTAATAGTTTTTTTATAATCAAAGTGGAAGTTTTGAGTAGGAAGTGAAGCTGTTTCCTTAAAATTTTCCTTTTTCCTCTCTTGTTTATTTACGATTTTCCTCCAGAGTAACCGCAAACGAACGAAAAAATGATAACAAATTGAATTGGCAGCAAAAAGGAGATGAAGGAAAAAAAAGTGCTTTATGACTTTGGCTAACTTTTGCTACGTGCATTGAAAAACCAAACTGAAAAGTGGCCGAAAGCGAGGAAGGCGGGAAACTGTTGCATGCTTTTAGGCCGGAAATTATATGGATGATGTGACCGTTAGTCAAGATGTCGGAGGGAGTGGGAATTATATTCCTCTATATATACATATATACCCATACAAAATGGTTCCCAATTGGCCTAGCATCTACAAATTCGTGTTTGATGGTATTAGAAATGGCTAAAAAGTTGTTTAAAATGCGCTGAAAATATATTAGCTTGAATTTAAATATATATTTTTTGTTTACCTTACTTTAGGTGATAGTATTTAAATTTTTATTTTATTTTAATACTTTTAATTCAATTACGTTGGTGTTATTGGATATATTTGAAGTACAATATAGAACTAAAAATTATATCCAGAGATAATATCCTAAGATAATATCTTTAGATATAGATTATATCTATAAATATACATAGCACATATAATATTTTCTGCCTTTAAATTTCCTTTTAGGGATTAGCCAGTTCAATGGAGGAGTTTCCCCTTTCTCTAATTTCTAACCCACAATATATTTCGATTCCTGCACCTGTATTTCGGGGATAAAATCCACTGCTTTTCCCCCAGTTTTTTGAAGGGGCTTGAGTGTGCATGCGTGATAAATGGCTTTTATCTTTTTAAAGCACTTCGCTGCACGGCTTTTCCAACAACAACAACGAAAATGGCAAATGTCTGCTGGAAAAATGGGAAAAAAATAATGTGCGGCAACAAAAAAAATGATCCAATGTTAGTGCCACGCCCCTTCCGCACGCAATGCTGCCCCCTTTTTGTTTGTTTTGTTGTTGTTTTCCAGCGGGCAGCATCTGGCGTCTCCTTGCCACCTCAAAAAAAAAACCCCCTTTTCCACCCATTTCCGCCCACTTTTCGCCGCGACGAGCTGTCGTCCTTTGTTGCCGCGTTATGAGCAAGTTAATTATGGTGTCTGAAATTTTCCCGACACTATTTTCTTCGGATTTTCCCAGCTCTTAAGCTACCAGTTCCATCGACTGGCTCTACCAACGATTCTATAAAGACTTTTAGTTCTCTTCGAAGTTTAAATTTATTTACATAGTTATTTTTATTTTCATAAAACTCACAAAAATAACTTTGCGTGTTATTATTATAGATATGAATTTAAAAAAATATAGATATGAATATAAAAAACAAAAAATAGGTACTGATATACGTTATGAGAAGACCGTAGTACAGTCTTCTCAAAAAGTATTCACCCAGGATTTTTAGAAATTTAAAGTCTATTGTGTTTTTTCTTTAAAATGAATAAAAATATCTACTTGTTACATTTACACATTTTTTAGTAAATTAACTAAATGAATGAAATTTTAACGGAATTTGAAAAAAAACGGCAATGACATTTCTAAAATGAAGTCTTAATATTTTTGGCGTGTATGTTTAATACAAGTAAGAAATACGATACCAAAATGTTAGACGTCCAAGAGTCTTAAGATATTTATACCCTTGCAGAGGGTATATTGATTTCAGTCAGAAGTTTGCAACGCAGTGAAGGAGACGTTTCCGACCCCATAAAGTATATATATTCTTGATCAGCATGACTAGACGAGTCGATCTAGCCATGTCCGTCTGTCCGTCTGTCCGTCTGTCCGTCTGTCCGTCTGTCCGTCTGTCCGTCTGTCCGTCTGTCCGTCTGTCCGTCCGTTTCTACGCAAACTAGTCTCTCAGTTTTAAAGCTATCGGGCTGAAACTTTCCCAAAAGTCTTATATCTTTTGCAGGTAGTATATAAGTCGGAACCAGCCGGATCGGACAACTATATCTTATAGCTCCCATAGGAATAATCGGACAAAAAAATGAAAAAAAATTATATCTTTGGTGTTTTTTAGCATATAAACTCCTAAGCTTGGAAATAACAATTTTTAAATAATTTTGAATTTTGAATTAAATTTTATCGAAATCGGATGACTATATCATATAGCTGCCATAGGAACGATCGGAAAATTTGTGGAAAAATAATATGAAAAAAATTTTAGCTTCGGTGTTTTTCAACATATAACCTCCTACGCTTGGAAGTAACATTTTTTAATTAGTTCTGAATTTCGAATTAAATTTTATCAAAATCGGACGACTATGTCATATAGCTGCCATAGGAACGATCGCAAAATTGGTAGGAAAATAATATGAAACAAATTATAGCTTCGGTGTTTTTTAACATATAACCTCCTACGCTTGGAAATAACATTTTTTAATTAGTTCTGAGTTTCGAATTTAATTTTATCAAAATCGGACGACTATATCATATAGCTGCCATAGGAACGATCGCAAAATTGGTAGGAAAATAATATGAAACAAATTATAGCTTCGGTGTTTTTTGACATATTATCTTATACTATTGGGAATATCATTTTTTGTGTTTTTAAATTTAATAATTATAGCTGCAAGGGTATATAAGCTTCGGCTTGCCGAAGCTAACTTCCTTTCTTGTTTTTATTCACTTCTTTATTTTATTTATTAACTTTTATTCAGGCTTAGACGTTTCTTATGAAGAATTGCTGGAAGTCTTCATGTACAACCATATCATTAATATATTCAAAACGGTTAACAAGCTTTTTTGGGGACATACTCGTACTTCTTGTGTAAGAACACCTGGGAATGTTCTTCGAATAATTTAAAATAAATTTAGCTTAAATTGCAAAGACGGAACCTGGTCAGACCCAACCATTTAAATCGATTCACAGCAGGTGTAGCTTATGTGGCTGGCAAACTAAAATCCCTCGACCTTTCCTTTTCCACACCAAGGACTCCAGGAATCATGAGTCACAAGTTCGGAAGCTGTGGTAAACTTTTCTCCATTTCGTCCGCTTATGAAAGGACCAAAAAGCCGAACTACTGCTAGTTTTTCGCCCCCTTTCATCATTAATATTTAAGCATCGTCGATTCAATCGATCCACATAAAATGAGCAAAATGGCAAAAGTTGTTGGGCCAAGAAAAAAATATTTAAGTGTGAGGCTGATGGACAGAGAGTCACGGCCAAGGAGACGGGCATCAAGTCAAATTGAAGTTGAATTTCTCTTCCGCTTGCGTTTAATTAGCGAAAAGTAATTACTTAATTAGTTTGTGCCTGTGTTTTTTTGTTTTTGTTGGCTAGACCATGTCGCATGCCCCATTAAAGCAGCTTAACTTTGATGGTCCGAAAACGTATTTAAGGTTGATTAGTTTTACGGCCAAAGATCCATGGCTCCAATCTTATCTCGAATATGTGTAGAACCGGAGTGGGATGGAAAATACTGTCCACCGCAGGCAAATCAAAAGCCCATCAATGACTGGTCAGCAATTTAATTGACTAGTCGCCCCTGGCAAACCACCGATTTCACTTCGATTTACTCCCCCCATTCACAATTTACCATTCAACATTCGATTGCCACCCCCACAGAAAAATATAAAACATTATGGGCGAATAAAAATGTTGTGTTGCCTACTTTCAGGCCATGTTTTTTATGCCCCTTGTGGCGCGATTCAAACACAGATACAGAAACATGTACTAATGCAGATACAGATACAGATACGGATACTTGCAACGGAGACTACGGTTTGAAAAATAAACAAAGCATGAAGTTTGAGATCCGAAGTCTGAAATACCCTTGTAAATGGAATTGTTTTGGAATCCATATTGGGAATTCTTATACTCGTATATGTTTTATAAGAGCGGGGAAAATATTAAAGTTACTTTATCGGATATATCTTTAAAATATTTATATATTTTTATTTATAATATTTTTTATTTTTAAATGTACACTTTTAAATCTGTATTGATAAGAAAATTTATATCTTTCTTAAAACTTTCAATTTTATTCTATACATATTTAATATTTTAGTCAAAAGGGATAAAAGGAAAGTGCAGTACATTTTTTATAAAATACTTTGGTCAGGATTAGAAATAATAATACTACCTGTGTTAGGGACGCAATGCCTTCAATAAATATTTCAATAAAATAAATTGTTAATTAATTTAACATAAATAAATAATAAATATTTTTGAAGCTCAAGTAATAGTTTTGTTACAAAAATGTAGTAAAGTTTTTAGAAAAATATGTTTGAGTAAGTATTACAGATTATTATGGCACCCAATAATGCCTCAAATTTCGATTTCTTGTTTCAGTTTTAGACGAAATACAAAATACCCCGAGCCAGGGTATCGAAATATATGCAGGGGTATAAATATATTTTTGCATACTTTCGGATGCCGGCATAAAATTCAACTTCGTGTCATAAACACCACTGAAATGAAGGGCCGTAACACCTGCGACTGCTAAAACGCCGTCGGGCCACAACAAATCAAAAACATGACTACCCAAAGTTCCACTTTGGAGAAGGGGCCAAAAAGGGGGGGAGGGCCAAAAGAGGGTTTTGGGGAAATACAGGGGGACTTGGAGATGTTTGGAGTTATGTCTAGTAAATAAATAAAAGCAATAAGCAGACAGCAGGCGACAGAAGACAGCAGACAGACGACAGCAGACGGCATCGTAAGTAGGTAAGCAGCGCTACTAAATGACAGTCGTATACCCCCCTCGGAGTCTCAGATTCTGCCCCTGGTTTAGTGTTAAATTTTAAACCATGTAAGGGGGAAAACAGCATCAAGGAATAGGCAAGTTTAGCCGAAAATAAATGTTACGCTGACATAAATATAATAAACAGAAGGTTAGGTGAATACACTTGGGCACTGTTTGGCCAATTAAGTTAAGGAATCACATTTTTTTTCCTAGGAAATTATATATTTTTAAAGTATTATACTTGTTTTGTAATTATATATATTTTTTATTTTATACTTTAGAGTTATAGATACATATATATTACAATAACCAACAATACATTAATATTATAATTATAGCATTATAATTACTTAGAACACAACATTTTTTTTAACTAACTTTTGAACTACCACAGTAGTAATTTAAAGGATACTTTAAAAATTGTATAATAAAACTTCTTACCGCTCTTGTTTTAGTTTTTAAAATTTGGTGATGAAAAGCACTTATTAACTTGATATTATAACATTACCACATAACTTATATTATTTATAACTGGTATTTGTTTATATTTTATTTTATGTAACACAGCTAAAATGCAATAGATACTGCAAAAAGCTTTGACTGAACACCAACTAATATTATGTGAATATATTATATTATAATATTTTGAACTGAGAATTGAAAATTGTAATCTTTATATCATATTTAGCTGTTAGTTATCTTCGCCAAAAAAATACAACTTTTTAATTAAGTTCCCTTACTGTATTTATACCCGTTACTCGTAGAGTAAAAGGGTATACTAGATTCGTCGGAAAGTATGTAACAGGCAGAAGGAAGCGTTTCCGACCCCATAAAGTATATATATTCTTGATCAGGATCACTAGCCGAGTCGATCTAGCCATGTCCGTCTGTCCGTCTGTCCGTCTGTCCGGATGAACGCTGAGATCTTGGAACCTATGAGAGCTACGCTATTGAGATTTGGCGTGCAGATTCCTGAGCTTCTTACGCAGCGCAAGTTTGTTTCAGTAGAGTGCCACGCCCACTTTTACACCCACAAACCGCCCAAAACTGTGGCTCCTACAGTTTTGATGCTAGAATAAAAATTTTAACTGAAATGTATTGTTCTCATCAATACCTATCAATTGACCCAAAAAAAAGTTTGCCACGCCCACTTTTACGCCCACAAGCCGCCCCAAACTTCAAAAAATCGTAAATATGAACGTGGATATCTCGGAAACTATAAAAGATAGAGAATCGGGATCTCAGACTTAGATTCCGTAGCTTTGTACGCAGCGCAATTTTGTCACGCGAATATGCCACGCCCACTATAACGCCTACAAACCGCCCAAGCCTGTGGCGCCCACAATTTTCATGCTAGATAAAAATTTTTAACTGAAATGAATTGGTCTCGTCAATACCTATCGATTGATACAAAAAAAATTTGCCACGCCTACCCTAGCGCCCACAACGCTTAAATCTGTCTTCCGCCGGTAGGTGGCGCATTTAAATCTCGCTTTGCTGCTTGCATATCTCCATTTCCCTTTGGTCCCTTAAGCTGAGTAACGGGTATCTGATAGTCGAGGTACTCGACTATAGCGTTCTCCCTTGTTTATTTTTAAGTAAGACTGAATTTAGTATATTTCCCATGCACCGACAAGTATTACACACTTAAAAAAGAAAACAGAAAGCGGGGTGAAAAGGTAAGGGGCTGAGTGGATTACAAGTTCGCAACAAGCTAAAGACGCTCCCCAGCAGGCGGAGATCTATGTACTTTTTATGTCCTCGGTCTCCGTGGGTGAAAATGCGATGTTTCAGCCGGGTATGGATGGGGAATTCGAGCCATGGGGAGCCGGTCAGGTGGGAAATGCTGAAGAACAACAGTTGAAATTCCCATGGTGCAAACTTTATTCTATTACGACTGCCAAAGAACAAGAGCTTGGGAAATTGGTGGTGCGGGGTTAAAACGCGATGGAAACCCCAAAACAAGAACAGCGAAAGCGAATAATTGAAAGTGAGGACTGGAGATTTCAAGTTGAAGCTTGCAGAAAGGAGGCTGCGGCTTTCTCTTAGAAACATCTTTCTCCGGCGACTTTTTCAGCCAGCTGAGACCATAAGATTCTTGCCTTTCCCCTGGTCCATTTCCCAACATTTTCCGACTACGCTAATCCAGCGCCACATTTATGGCACTGGTATTTGGTGGGGCTTTGGAGTTGTGCGAGAATTAGCTGAGCTGCCTTCGCTTCTGGGCCATTAAAATGATTTAAATTAGCGATGGGTGGGGGGGCTTGTATGTAAATGAAGTCTTAACTGTGGCTAAGACCCAATGCCACGGGAGTTGGTTAAACAACAGCTGCCAGTGGGGAGCCAAAATCCCAAGGGATCTGTGCAAAATGCTCGATTTACTTTTGGTTGTGGCATAAGTTAAGCTATTTTCTATCAATTTTTTTCCCCTTTGATAAGTTTTTAAATTTAGTCTAAAAAAATGTATACGTGTTTGGGTTAAGTTTAAAATATGATAACAGTCTTTGGTAAAAGTATTTAATCTAAAGACAACACTTCAGGGTCCGAAAACTAGTAGAATCCAAGTCGATTTACCTGATTTACTATGGAAGTGAGTATATAACAAGCTAACTTGAAACATTTAAAATAAATATTTTTAAACATATCAATATGGTATTTTCAAACACAGCAAATTGATACTTTTAAACATATTAAGTTGATATTTTAAAAACATATCAAATTAATTTTCAAACAATGTGGTACTTTCAAACATATCAATAAGATTTTTTAAACATGGAAGGATTATTTTTTGAAGAGTTATATATCGATACCTTTAGAATAAATGGACGGACATTTCTATATCGACACGAATGCTGATGCTGCTCAGGAATATATTTACTTTTTAGGGTCGGTCGGCATAAGATTATAAAGGGTATAAATATATTTTGCAGTAAATATAGTATGTAAATATTACCCTCTTACCTTCTAGCACTTAAGTTAAGTAGGAGTTTCTCCATTACAAATTCCATTAAGACCCACTTATTTAAACCACCACTTCTATGCCCAACCCAAAGACTCTCCAACAAGCTCTCAGTTAATTTTGGCAATTAACTCGATTAGATCCCTTTGAGTCTGCACCTCTAACCCAACACCCATTTGGCAGACAGGTCACTTCGAAGTGGCAAGCCGGAAAATAATAATTGCCAGAACAATGAACGCCGGAAACTTTGGCTAATAGAAAATGCAAACAACATATTAAACAATTAAACGGAAATTAGCACAAAATATTCACGGATGAGACTGAAGTGTAGCAGATCCGGAAAAGGGATCCGGCATCAAGACGGTTCATTAATAAACGGAATTGAAAGTGAACGGAAATGAATGCAGTGGCCAAATGAATGTATGAAAATATGGCAAAGAGGAGGGTTCTTCATCTAGAGTGATTACTAATGAAGCTGGCTTCGGTACGAACACACTGGGATATTCCAGGTAGTTGGTAGTAGAACTGAGCGGAAATATCGGGGCAACCGGACGTTGAGAGGGGTTGGGAGTTTTTGGCTAGCCCCCAAGCCCCCAAGACAAAGGGGGATGCGGCCAACTTAAATATGCAAGACAGCGCTCGGCTGGGCGCCAAATGTGCCACCCCCCATCAAACCTCGAACCCACGAATCCAACCCCAACCCCAAACCAGAAACCCCCAAGCCCCTGAGAACTTCAGCGCCAGCTGTGCCGACAACAGCGCCAAGAACTGACTAACATTCACACTCAACACACACTGAGCGAAAATGTAGCTTCACAATCAGAACAATTGAGAATGAAAATAAGCCAAGATTAAATGTTATTAATTTAGGAAATTGTCTTCTCACTTTTTCGAGTGAAAATGTTCTTGAAATTGCACTTAAGTTTGTTTTTCAGGAGTAAACAATTTTGAAATAGAGATAAAAGTATTCTCGATTTGGTTTTTTGAGGAGTTAGTCTCTCGAAATTGAGATCGAGAGAATGGTAATAAATAAAGGAATTTAAATACTACAAACGTATACTAAAAAAATTGAAAAAAGATTATTCCCACAAGTAAATACAATGAGCTTAATCATTATTCATAATCATATCATTCTGAAATATAACTTTGTTTTAAAAGTTACACTTCTTACCATTTATAAATGTGCTCTTTTTTTAAGTGCACCACTTCAGAGCCCACGCTTTAGAGCAGCATAAACTTACAACACTTTTACCTCATCATCAAGGACTTGAACTTAGGGAAATTGATTTTATGCAACGTTTAGAGGAGCAGCAAGGAAATAGAATGTGGCAGAATAAAAGGGCTGGGACCGGAAAAACCAAGGACCAGACGTTTTGTATGCTAAACCGCAAAGAAAAATGGTGCCAGCGTTAAGAATGGGAAAAGTGACATAAATAAAATCCGTGACTATAAATCTAAGGCATAAGCGGTTAAAGAGTCAGCCAAAAGACGCGGCACGTAGCCTTTATCCTTATCCTTGGCCTCCCTATCGTAACCTTTTCAGCATCCTCCATCAGGAGTCACCGAAATGAATCCCGCAAAACGCTGATAAATATGTAAATAGATACAACGTGGATTATGCTTTGGACAACAATGCAAGGGATATACTTTAAATATTGAATGGTAGAGCTAGGATAAGGAATAAATTTAAGACTTTGAATAAGACTTTAGAAGAAAATGGTTAAACTCTATGACTAATTGAGTTGAAGAAAAACTCAATTACATTTGTAGAATAACTTAAAGCTAATACAATTGTAAATATAGTTTGAGAAACCCTTTTTAAAATGTAAGCAAATAAGCTCAAACTTATTAAAATTTATGTTAAATAGACCTGAAGCTAGTTTTTCAATCACAAGTTCTCGCTTTCCACTTTCCTTTGTGTCAATTGCCTGGGGCTGTTTATAAAGTTTATTTCCCTCCATTTGAAGAAGGGAATTGCAACCCTTCCAGCACGACCATATCCTCCACCTGTAGCCCCGTTTTTATGACCCACCAACCTGTTTACAATTCAAAAATAAAAGCGAAAATCAATCGAAGCCAGTGAAGAAACTGTCCTGTTTGAAAATATGTTGCATACCTAAAAGGTATTTGGCTTTGCTTTAAATATATGGTAACTTTCTTGAACATCATTATGGTATATAGGGTATTTTAGATTTGGAATTGCTAGGTGTTTAACGAATTAAGAAAATTTGGAACCAACTTATTGATAATAGAAAATATTTAAAAAAATAATATTAGGTCGAGGTGTACATAGAAAATACTTTATAGGTATGGTCGAAGCTCACTTTTTTTTTTTTTTTTTGTAGATATAACCCTTTTAATCTGCAAGCTACGGGTATCAAAACAAAAACAATGTCCCAGAGAGAAAGGGCTAAAGGGATGACCTCTACCGACGGGGATTTTCATAGGTAAAAAGTGACCATTTTTATGGGCCCGCAAGGGTCACATTAAAACGCATGTTAAGCAACACGCAGAACAACTGGATAAAGAAAATGGGGAAAAGGGTTGGGTGTTTGTTTGGTTGGATTGATTTGGTTTGGTTCGCTTGGCTTCAGTTTTCCTTCTTGGCGAGTTGGGGTGGGGGCGGGGAAGGGTTGGAAAATCCTTTTTCGCACGGCTTGACTTTGGTTGGCAATGCGGCTCGACTGGCATTTTAATAGACTGTTGACTGTTCTCACTGTTTACCGAGTGTCTGGGCGTAGGAGCAGCCAAAGATAAAAAAAAAAAAACAAAAGAAGGATAGTAACTACGACTACTGTTGCTCTAACATGAACCAAAATTGGCTTTTTATCATTAATCTTCTAAAAGTTGGTTTTTAAATGGCTTGAGAACGCGAATTCTTTAGAACTTCCTTTAATGAAATGAACTTTAAAGCTTTAGAAACCGAATTCTTGAGCACTCCTTAGAATTAGAATGTATATTCTCTAGCACACTTTTAAATGAAATTCATTTTAAAGCTTAGTAACTTTTTAGTTTTCAGAGTATCAACACTGATGAGTTACATTCAAGAGCTGATTTAAATAGTAGTACTGTACCCAAAAATTTAACAATAAGATTTAGCAGATGACAAGTCATGATGAAGTTAGTCTTTGTTTTGTGCTATTAAATTCCTCACTTTGTCCTTGGTTTGAGGGCAACTTCGCCATCCCCAGCAAAGCCATCTATATCCCCCGGCCTCTCGATAAGGATTACTTCGTGGGACGGTCCATCTCCGGCAGCAGGATGTGTAGGTTTAACTGGATCCTCCAGCTTAGCATTATCCATGGTAATATTCCACCATCTTACATCTTGTTGGCGCAACTCCTTGGCCTTTTCGACCAAGTCGAGACAGGCGATCTTGGCCCCATCGGCCAGATCTTCCGAGTAGTTCGGTAGGTTTCGGATTATATGGAAGGTCTCCTTGACACCCTGGTTGTAGTATTCCCGGGCCAGTTCGCCCACACTCAGATCAGTCGGCTCAATGTGTAGAAAACGACGCAAAAGTCCGAAAAATGGATGAAGACCCGTGGTTATCTGATACAACAGGCGGTCCGTCTCCTCCGTCTTGCCCCAAACTCCCATGCGGTTCGTCATGTAGACCGTTATGGAGACCACCGCCGTTCGTGCCATCAGTGTGGTGATCATTTTCGCCTTAGTTCGGGAATAGAACTTTTCAGAATAATTACGATTCTTCAAAAAAATCTATAAAATATATGCAAAAACAACGGAAATCACGAACTTAATAGTAAAACACTTAATTTTCTAACTCACACCTAACGCGTTTCTGCTTTTTGTAATTTGCCTTACTAAAAATAGGTTCCAGACCTTCTGAGATGAAGACAGAAACTTATAAGCCTACTTTATTAAATTGAAAATTCATAAGACGTCTGATTACATGTATATGTGAAATCTCTTTATAAACCTCCCCCAAAAAATGTAAGGCCTAAGAACGCGAATTCTTAAGCACACCTTAAAATCAAATTGATTTTAATTTTTAAAATGCAAATTCTTAAGCTCCCCCAAATGGTTAGATTTAAAATTTTTAAAAAACAAATATTTAAATATATAAAATAAATGTTGATTTAATCAAGGAGTATTTCAAGTAAGATGTTACAAAATTAATTTCTTATAAAGTTGGATGTCTAGTCATAACCAATCGTTGGCAAAGAAAAACTTCTGTTAACTAAAAGGAATATATAAAGTTTTTTTAATTTCATCAAATTGACTTAATAGATGATTCAGAATAAAAATCAAGTTCCCGAAACTTATTTTTTCAATAGCATAAAGGGATGCCTTCCGTTGCCTCTTTTTCAAACACATCAGCAAAAGTTTTTAAGTAAAACAGGAGTTGTAAGTTTTTTCAAGTTGGTTCCCTGCATCCCTTCATCAACGGCGTGATATTCTTTTTTTTTTGGGGGCTATAAAAAACGAACACACTATCATCCGATGAAGAAGCGCGGAAGCCCAAAACAAGTGAGTAAAAATCTAATCCATTACTCAAACCAGCAAACTGAAAAAGTAATGGCATTGCCCACAATGCAGGAGAAAGCGTTGAGGTTTGGATGGTGTAAATCTTTTGTAACGTTTTGGTGTCGCCCTTTTTTTGATGTGTTTTTCCTACCCTTTTATTTGCAATGTAAAAAGAGCATGTTGCTTTTGGATCAATGAATGTAATCCCATCAAATATATATTTTTTTGATTTTTTTACTGTGAAGGTATATAAAAATGAAGACACAATAAGAGGTATGGGGTAGTCGGTACACTCGAGTAGGGATTTTCTTTACTTTTTTTTAATTTTATATATGAAATCAACTGTTTTGTATTTTAACTATATAATATTGAAGGTTGTAGATTGTCTATTGGTATAAACCATAACTTTAAGATGGAGCAGAATAACAGGTATCGGTTAGTCGGTACCCTGGATTTCAACTATTCTTTACTTATCCTCTTTTTTTTTTGGGAAAGGACAACATTCCGTGTGTGGAGCTACGTGAATGGAAATAAAACTGCAATTCGGTCCAGCACTTGGACCAGTTGAATGTCACTCAGGCGAGTCAAAGGCGAGTCGAATCTTTAGGTCCTGTTTGAAGGAACTTTGACATCAGCCACAGGACGTTTTCTTTTTTTTTTTGGTTTTTTTTTTAATTTGCACAACTTTTGACCCAAATTCATTTGTCACAGAATGGAGGCGGCCAAGCAGCAAAGGACCAAATTCTTAGCCCCAGGCGTGACTCTGGCAACTTTCTATAAATAAATAATAGAGTGGCCGGAAAGGTGGCAGAGGGTCCTTGGCCAGGCAGGATGTGTCCATTCATTGGCAGAGCCATAAAGCCGGGAATAGATGGGTCCTGCGTGGCCGAGGTGCAAGGCGTGGAATTGCGGCAGCATGGGTTAAGGCCTCTGGAAACATCACTTCACTTGTGCCTTTATTGGGCTGAAGATAACATAATGGAATCTGCTTTACACATGCTAGATAAAGAATATGTAGCAAGGTTTCTTAGGGAAATTCAAGTTAGAGATGGAGAGACCTTTCTTGTCTCCTTAAACACTATGAATGTTCATTAATACTTCTTTATTTGATTATATATTTATTTGAAAAGGGTTTTTAATTTTTAAAATACAATAACAAGGTACCAAATTAGCTTTATTTATTGTAGGCTTAAGCTTGAAGAAATGTTAGTGTTTTAAAAGGAAAGAGTAAAGATTACAAAACCCACGCCTTTTCTTTTTCATTTGAACTTTAGCACTTCAATTTCATATTCTGATGGGCTCTGAAAAAATCTTTTTGAATTGGCATCGAGATTTGCATTAAATATCCCGATGATATAAAGTTGTTAGGAGTGATAAAAAAAAAAACTCTCCTTATAGCAACCAACCAAAAACGTGACTGCTTTGTGATCCTAATGAGCTTCTCCACTTCTCAACAACTTTCCCTTTTTTTTCTACCCACAACTATTTGCAAGCCCAGAATTTTCATTCCAGCTTAATAGCCGGAAATTAAATCAAGATTTGCGGGCTCAACTTTTGGGGCTGCCGAAAAACGGAAACGGATATGGAGACACCAGGCTTCCATTTGCATATTTTGTACCGCCGTTTGTGAACACGCGGTCCTAACTCTCATTTAAAATTTGTACATTCATTCCCATGGTCTGGTTTTTTACCCAAAAAAAAAAAAAAACAAACCCATTCGACTGACACTTTGACCATGAAAATGAAAATATGTTAGAGTTTTTTGTGGCCGGGGCTAAGAAAAATGTGGAAGTCATGTGAGCAGAGTTTATGTGTGTGGATCTGTAAAAAGCGCAAGTGTAATTAGTGTGAGGCTTAACGGGGCTAAGCCGACAAACACACAGTGGGTTGGGTTTGGAAACAGACTACATAAAAAACCGAAACAAAACTCTGGGCATACCAGTTTGGGTTTGGAATGCAACCTCCCTTTTCTCATTCTACACATATCATATATCTGGGGATTTTAAAGTTCCATGGTTCGGAATTTTCTCGAAAAATATGTATGTATAATTTCCAGGGACCGAAATTAATTATAATTTGTAAGTTTTATAACATTAATATAATAATAATAATAATATAATAATAATAATAATATAATAATAATAATAATATAATAATAATAATAATAATATAATAATAATAATAATATAATAATAATAATAATAATATAATAATAATATAATAATAATAATAATAATATAATAATAATATAATAATAATAATATAATAATAATAATAAAAATATAACAATAATAATATAATAATAATAATAATAATACGCTTTTTGCTGTTTTTAGAAAGAATTTTTCGATAAGCCAAATTAAAAAAGAAATTAAACCTTTGTATTAAACTACACTTGTCCAAAAAGAATTTTAAAAATGAATTAAAAAATGAAATTTATAACAGGTTCTTTCATTTAATATATTCATTTCCATTTGTTTTTTATACTTTATAGTACAAAATGGTATTTAAGAACTGCTCATAGCCTGGAATTCTAAAAGCCCACATAAAGTTTGCTAGTTTTTTTTTAAATGTTGGGTGTTTTATGGCTGTGGTTTATTTTTTTCACACTTGGGACCTGGCTTTACAACTATTACGAAATTGCATTTGAATTGTGGTGGCATTTGGGTATTCTGGTGCTTGGGTTTTGCCACCACGAATGCAACTGAAACTGAAACTGGAACTGAAACTGTCTCTCTGGGCTGATAAATCGCCGGTGCATTATTTACGGTCTGCTCTGCTTTTTTTCAGCTATGCATGGTTACTTTTTATGGGGCGACACCGGCAGCTATGACGTATACGTGATATTCGGTATGCGGCATTCAGTATGCGACATGGGGACACCGAGACTTTGTTTGTTCTTTAATTTAGTGGGCAGGCCAACAGAAACCGCACATAACAAACAGCAATCAGAGAAGCCAACTGTAAATGGCCTTGCCAAGAGTGCCAAGAGTGCCGGGAATTATGATCCGCATAAAAATGTTTAGTGCATGGCAGCGACAAATCGATGGAGTATGGGGCTGCTTTTTATAGCCTGCCACTCGAGATGGAGTTGAAATGTTGAGAAAGAAGGTCAAATTGTACCCATGGACTATGACAAAAGTTTTCCACGGTCTTTCTCTACAAAAAAGCAAACATCTGTGGGCCAAGCTTTGTGTTTGCTTTTATAATTATCTCAATAAATTACACTTATCAATAGAAAGTCACTTCAATTGGATGAACAAATAATGTTAAAAATATCTAGAAGTTAATCATATAACATTGTGTGAAATAAAAAATAAACAGAAAGATAGTTGTTAATTTTATTTGATTTATTTTTGGAAAACATGGTATTATAAACGTTTTTTTGAGATAGAAAAAAATCAACAATTGGTATAATAAATATACGAAGTGAATTATAATAATAATAATTATAATAATACAATATTTATCACAATACAATAGTTATAACTATAGTAACAATAAATATAATTATTATAATGAATATTAACAAAAATGTCAATAAGAAATAAATGCCTAATATTATTATACCCTTGCAGAGGGAATCTTCATCTCTTGGGAATTATTCATATCCATTCATTTAATATTTCAAAATGTTCAAATGGAACATTATCTTAAAATTTCAGTAATTTGTTTGTAAATTGTTTAATTTATTTTAAAACAAATGTTTAATTAAGATACAAATAGGTCAGAAAAAATTGCCATTAGGTAAATATAAAATACTAACTGAATTGCGTGGGTTAATAAATATCCCACCACTCTGCTGCCAGTCGTAATTGCTTTGCAACGAACGATTTATTTTAGATTGGCAACATGTTTAAGCATTAATTGAATGAATTATTAGCGGCCAATATATAAAGTGAACTTTATCGATATTGTCGATGGAAGTGCGGCAACAATGCCTTGAAATATTGGCCCAATGCGCATCAGTCAGTCGGTAAATAAAGATTCGAGAAGCTTGACAGTCATAAAAAACACATCCATCAGACGTGTTTAAACGATTGCCATAAACGATGAGGATGATGGTGATGATGAAGATGTTGCTGGCAAATCGAGGGGGTGGATCTTCAGGGGTTCGGAGTGGAAAGGGTTGACTATATCTGCTTTATGAGTCTGTCATGCTCGTTGCATCGCCTTTTTTTTCCTCTTGCTAGCGATTTTATGGCAAAACTTCCGGTAATCAAGGCGATGAGAACAGCTGTTGTTTGTCTTTTGCATTCGCACACGCATTTCCATTGAAACACCTTCGCACAAAAAAAAAAAATAAGAGGCGTGACTGGGTGGTGCATTGGACCCTATCCAAAGGCGGCCTTGATGCCATCAACACTACAGCAAGTCCAAAAACAATGAGCCTTCAAATTGCATCTTGAGATATAGGCATATGCAGTATCGTTCGTTCCTTGGGCATAACCAGAGTGCTGATGGAAATCAGAAATAGTAACAAGTGACCATGAAGGGGGGCTGAACATACAGGGGCGTTTCGGGAAAGATTAGCGGAGGGGGACTGGTGGAGAAATACAGGAGCAAAGTCTTTTGATTTATGCGCAGCAATTAATTTTTTGCACATTTTTGCCGCTGCTGCCATGGATGTTGCCATGGGGAAGCCGATGCTGCTGCCCCTGATGCTGTGCGGATGATTTTGGTGTTGCTGCTGCTGCTGGCGACACGGACACAGAACTATGTAACAGGCGACAAAGCATGAGGGGCACAGTGTCCTCGGGTCCCTCGAAAAGGGGCGAAAATATTCACCATTATACTCAAAAAAAAAATCGGTGAGATTTACCAATACGGATAGTTGCGTAACTATAAAAAACGATAAACAACTAATCAAAATAGAGATATGCATTTTGATTTTGCTTTGGTTGCTATATAATGGTAAAGCTACCATAAAATAGTAACTTTTGTGCATTTTATTGTATTAAAACTACCTTTTTTTTTTTAAATTGACAATTCGATGAATTAGAATATTATTATTAATTATTTGATTAATAATTTAATAAAAAATAATAATTATTATTATTTTTTGAATATTAAATTTAATAAACTAATAATTTAAATTGACAAATAATTTGACGCAATCGCTTTTTGAGTGTATGATCCATGAAAAACTTACTTGGACATTGTAAAAAACTTTGTGTTCAAAAGTTGTATAGCATATTAAAACTGAATTGGACCAGAATCTAACGAAATTATTATTTAAAAATTTATTTAATATTTAAAAATATTTTCTTTGGGGATAGTCAAATTTTCTTATTAGCTGATAAAATTGCCAATAACTCAAAAATTCTGAAATGTTGGCCAAGTACTCTTTTGACTATAGGTACATATATCTTTGGCGAGCTTAAGGCCTTCGCAGCTTTAGCTCCTAAACAAAATATCATTAAATAATATTGGTAAAAATAATTTTTAAAAGATTTTTAAAATACATTAGTTATTTCGAAAAAAAGCTGTAGTTAAATTATAGATTTGGTATATTTAAGTTTATTTAAACTAAATCTATAATAGTTCCTAGGGTTTTCTACAAATTGTCAAACTTTAAGCTACATTTTAAGTGTTAGGTATTTATTTTCAATCCGATGTTAAGGACCAGGGGACTTTACCTTGTAATCTTTTTCCTTTGCTCTCCAAGCAATTTGCGGGTCGGTTTAGCCCCATCCTTGATTTTATTGTTTCCATTTTCAATTGCCAGAGAACTGGAAACCACAGTGCGGCTGAGCACGCAGACACACACTGGCGCACAGTGCCTGCAAAAGGTGCGTTCACGCGTAGCAATGCATGGGATTCACACCCCCCCTGCCCCATCACGACCCCACTAAAAAGAAAAAAAGAAAACCCCTCCGCCCCTGTTTTGTGATTCTACGGACGGAGGGACGCCAAAGTCTCGGCCACGGTGCGGAATTCTCCGCAGTTCAGTTCCGTCCGCATTGCCTGAAGTTTTTGCGGCCGAAAATGGGCAACGTTTTCGGAATTTTAGTTTCGCTTTGTGAACAACCCCTCCTGCCTGCCTGCCTGCCTGCCCCCCTCCCAGAACGACCTACGCCCCTGCCACTTGTCTCCGTTTTTGTGGTTGTTGTTAGGCTAAGTGTTTGTTATGATTTATATTGGTTTTATTAAATGTTTCAACAACCTTTCTGCCAAAAATTATTTACTGCAGCCCATGGAAACAGGCGACACTCGAGCACACGCACATATATCTGTAGTATGTAGGTAGGTATATGTATATATACGCACCCGAATTGAGGGGGCTAAAATGACCAGACACTCGTTGCTGCTGCATGAAGTGACATTAAAGTCGTGGGCTGGGCCACAATGTGGCAACTTTGCGTAGCTAATGAGCTTTAAAGGTGCACTTTACAGCGGCCAAAAAGGAGTAGCAGCTGTCCCAGAACGGATGCTAATGGAAAAAGGAGCCCTTAAGTGTTGGCATCAATGCAGCGTTTAGTGACGAAGTGTTTAAGATAAAAGCAATGAAAGTAGGGACATCACAGCATGGCATTATGAATCTTCTATGCCCTACCAATTTTATGCGGGAAATAAGGATTAATAATTTGGTCAAAAGATATTAGCCAAATCAAGGAGTACAGCTAAAGAAACCACTCTCCTGAACAGCCTACATTGAAAGCTAAAAATCCGCTTTACTTTCCAAAAAATTATTTTTTTTTGACAAATTTACGAATTTTTTTAATGCTTTATGTATTTTTGTGAAAATTTACCAAAATACAAAATTTTCAGGTTTAAATGTCAATGGATAGAAAATTAAACAACGAGCTAATGATCTTTATAACTTCCAGGAAAATTAATTTCTTGATCAATACTCAAAATTTTTAAAGAAGTTTCATCATGTTTATTTTGCAAAAAAATTTGGAAAATGGGATAAAATGGAATTCCGATTTTAGACAAAAATACACTTTTTTTTTCGGTTTTTCAATCGTAGTTTAGCCAAATACGGCGAACAACCAACTGTTTTGGGCAGCTTACATCCAAAGCTAACAAGCCACATGGTTTTCTGGCAAATTGATCGTTAAAAATTTAAATAAATTTAAATTTAATGGGTTGCTATTAGATGAGAAAAAAGAAAGTATTAAAACAAATTTATATACACTTTAAAATTTTCAAAATGTATATTTTTGGTAATTATATAGAGATTAGACATACTTAAAAATGTGTTAAAAGTGATACAAATGGGGAAAACCCATCGGTTTATACGACGAACGCAAAGGCATACTGAAATTCCTCAAGTTTATTTTGAACAATGATTATTCGAATATAATTCGCATGCCGCACGCTTGAGAAAATCGGCTTAGAGTGCCCCGGATTGCCGTCAATTTCTTCTGCCACTTGAAGCAACTTGTCATTGCAGCTTAGATGACAATGTTGACTGCAGGAAAGGAGCAGGTGGACCAAAGGAGCCAAAAAGTGTCCTCGTAGACGATGCACGTTTTTGACGGCTTTATTGTTTAGCTTGAGCTCCAACAACACACCAACCCCAACCCCTACCCCCGGTGGGGAAAACTCAGAATTTTCCAGGGGAAAATGAGCAGAAAGTGCTCGAAAGTCGCCAAGTCGTTGATTCGTCTGGGGAAAATGGTGGTTGAGGTGGTGGGCTGAACTTGAATGACTTTTCATAACTTTATAAAACTTTACACAACGGCCACGACGACAATGAAGAAGAAGCCGCCTGACAATGGCCAAATGAGTGGCTGAAAAATGGAAGGAAAATTGGAAGGGGAAAACTGGGCGAACTGGAGAGCCTGGTTTGGGGTCACCTTTTCTTGCTTTGGCACGTTTCCGCTTCCGTTTAGTCTGCGTCGCTTACACTTGAGCATAATGAATATTTTCCCAAATTGAAATGTTGTTTTTCCTTGCCAAGGGGGCGAGCTCTACCTCTGCCTCTACTTCTACTGACCCCACTGTACTTACAGTGGGCAGATGGGTGATGGGGATATGTACCTACCCCCAACTTCCTTCGAGTCACTTTCACTTTACGACTGCCTTGGTGAAGCTGCATAAATATGAAAAATGTAAAATTTAATATGCAATTTACGTCACTCGAAAGTTGTTTCCCTCATGGTCTCGGTTTTTTTTTTGGTTTTTTTTTTATTTAGGTCCTTTCAATTTGCATATTTCCCGAGTTCCTTGCTTCTTTGTTGTTCTTCTTAATGTTTTACACTTTTGTTTAGTGGACTTTCTTGTTGGGGCCTTTTGTTGGGTATTCTTTTTATGTCTTTGGTCAGTGGTATTGTCTGGGGAAATTTAGAGCGGGTCTGTGGCCAAAGTGTGTTAAATATGAAATAAAATGCGGGGGAGTTGCATAATTGCCAAATCGGGGATTTCAATTGAAGTCCATCTAGTTGGCATTGAAATTGAAATGCGGGAACCTCGATTTTGTTTCATGGCTTTTGCCCACAGCACTCAACCAGTCACTCATTCATTCATTCAATCGCTCAAGGATGGATGGACAGTTGTATGCTAAATATGATTGATATTCACACAAAGAGAGAGATATCTCTCTTGAGATCAGGTCATGATTTCTATGGTATGAATATTCAAAGAGATCTGCAAAAAAAAATGAACAATCATCTCAGTCCCAACATCGATTCGTTTGGCCTACCTGCAAGATGACAAACATCAAAACATTAATGAGGCCGCAGTCATGATCCAACCATAAGATACTTTTCCCCCACGGATTCCTAATCACACACATTTCACCGCTTCGTATTTGACTTTGACTAATTTCAACAGCTTAATTAAGTTAATTGCATCCCTTTGACAAAGACCTCAAATTAGTTTGATCAATTGCGGGGGAAACTTGAGGGATAAGTTCTGAGTAAACCAGATATACTCTACCTATATATTGAAATTTAATTTAATACATGTTTTTATTTTATAATAGAATAAATATAATAAATGCTCAAAATCCAGAAAACAACCTACCTTTTTAATACATTTTTAATGATTGCATGCTTTTATTTTAGTTTATAAAATATACCTTGAAAATAGGTGACCTATTCTTTTAAGCCAACTTTTAAAAACTAGCAAATACTTCAAGCATATTTCCAAAAACTGGCAAATGTTTGGGGATAATAAAATAAACCGTAGATATGTAACGAATTTTAAATATAGTTTATTTATTGTAGATTTATGGTATACATATTCTCAATAATAAGGTGTTGTTACCTTTTTAAGACTGGATATCTTAAACTTATTTCCAAAAGCTAGAAAAAATAGTAAATGTTTAAGGAGACTTTAAACTTTTTTAAACACCTACATATTTTCTTGCTATATATTTTGAAGTATCTTTAAGTTGTGTATACCCCTGGGAAAGAGTACAACATCTTGAGCATTAGACGATGACAGCAGTGAGCAAGAGGCAAATAAATTAATTATGTTAATCTGTTTACATGTCAGCCGCATTATGGCCTTTTCCTAACGCCACTTTTTCGGGGATGTCTCGAGTTTCGTACATTTCTGTGTTGTTTTAGTTAATAAAGCAAACACCTGTCGCATTTGATGCCATTCTGTCTCCTGTGGACACGCATACGCATCGTTGACAGTGTCAAACTTAAAACGCTCAAATTGCACAAACTTTTGACAATCATCAAGGCCATGATGATGATGATGCTGATGGCCATGATGGTCATGATGGCGGGTCGAGGGATACTCGCAGAAAATATATAGACGGTCCTAGACATCATCAATTCTCGGAGTCAGAGGGCAGGGTTGAGGATAAAGACCACAAAACACTTGGGAAGCCGAACCGAAAGTTTCTGCGGTTCAGCGTAGAACAGTGGGTCAAAAACGAACTGTGGGGAATGAAAATATATCTATCTCATATATTTAAAAGAAAGGATATTTAGGACTAGTATCTTAAGGGTTCTCTTAAAATTTAAGGTAAGGGTAAGGGTTTTTACTATAAATATGTTGTATATAGCTATGGTTTAAAAATAATAATACGATTTCAGGATTCGTAAACAATAAATTAAATTAAATATTTTTTATTTTAAATTGATTTATTGCGGTTTTTAGCTTGGGAATTAGCTTTGTAAATTTAAATTGTCATCAAATTTGTTGATCTTATTCTTTTGAGAACTTACTAGTACTACTTTAATCCATATCTTTTAAATTCTTTTAAAAATGCTTTTCTTTTGTTATGCTATCACATTTGTTAATCTTATTATTTTCAATATTTTCTGTTGCGTTTTCTAAAACACTAATTCATTGACGTTTGAAAGGAGCTGGTGCCACAGTCCATGGTAACTGATGTTGATGAGGCATCGTGCACTTTAAGCAAATTAGTTACGCAGCTCATGTTCGTGTGGGTCCTTATGGTCTCCCCCTTTGGAAAAACCGAACCGAAAACCCACCCATTCGCCGATGTGTTGGCAAACAAATTTAATAAATAGCTAAACACACAAAAGTCACAACCCTTTGTACCAGCAGGATAAAAGGGGATGTGGAGGGATGGGATGGTAACGGAATGAAATGGTTCTTCCGCCCGTCAACAGGCAACATAGCCATGGAAAACCCCTCTCCCCAAGCCAAAAATAAGGTCCTTCGCCCACTCGCCCATCCATTCAACCAGCAAACCACCCACCCAGTTAGACATATTCATATTTACTCAAGTTTATGGTGCCTTGTATTTGTCTTTGGTTTTTGTCATCGCCGACATTGCGGATTGCCACATAAAATATAACACTTCATTTACAGACCCTCGTTTTGTCTCCTTTCCATTTTTTTTTCTCCTCAAGTGGAACTTCTTTTAACGACCATATACCACTAAGAAGGTCGAAAGAACGGGTGGGTTTTTGGATGGGTATGGCTACCAGTCGAAACTCTGGACAGGGCCTCATAATTTATATGCTAAACTTATTGCGCTTACATGGATTACACAAATATCGATATACTATATTTTCATGTTACACATTTTGTGGGCCCAAGTTAGTTGGCTTTTGTGCCGGTTACAACCGAATCTTTTGGTCGGAGGAGTGGCTTCTTGGGTGCGGGGCTAATGAAAAGGTTAAGACTGAGACTTTGGCTGCCAAGGCTTACAATGTGACTGGTGTCAACCGGAGTGGTGACCCCGACTTGCACCCTCGTCAAGCTGTCGCCACGTAATGAAACCTTAATATAACAGATTAACCACTAAACTAAATGGAAAAAAATTGATACACTCAAGGAATCTATAAACTATGAAATAATTCGCACTAATGCACTCCATGAATATATAAGCGATGATCTATTATGATCCCACATACATATAAAAAACTTAATGGAATAAAATTGATATACTAAAGGAATCTATATTGAATCTAAATTGAATCTAATATAAGACGATCATAAAATTTCCAATAACCTGATATTCGGCAATGTTTTGCAGATGCATATTTTTGTCTTCAAGGTTTCTTAAGATTTCTTTACATTTCTAGATACGAAGCATAGCTGACTTGCCCACTATACCATATGTACCTTAATGATTAATAACCAAATGTTCAACCCCTTTGAAGAAGTCTTTCGCATTTAACCATTTGCATTTTGCCAAGCTCATCCGGAGGTGACCCCGAAGTGATCCCCAGTTCAACTGGTGACCATGACGTTGATGATTCAGCTGGCACACCCACCCGCCGGTTAAACTGACCTGGCTTAACCCATTAGGGCGCTCTTCTCGGTGCCACCGAAGCATTCCGCCGATTCCCATGAAGCGCTCAGCGGAGCATGAACCGTTCACAGCCCATTGCCAACATGGCTAACCCTTCGCCAGGGGCACCAAGATTCAAGATCCAAAATCCAAGACCCCAGACCCAAGGCCTTCGACTTCAACTTCGTCTGGTCAGCCGGCCGGGTTCCGGGAAAGCACAACTCCCTTCCTTATGGCCAAGAACAACAGCGAAAGGCACGGTTGCCACTTTTAATATTGTTTTGACCCAAAATCTGACAGTGCTACGACCACTTTCGCTTTAATGGGCCAGATCTTACACTTTTCCTTCTTTTGCTTATTCCCCTTAATTTCAGATTTCACAAGTGCTATAAAAACATTAATCCGAACCAAGTTTCTGTTTGCTTTAAATGCATCCATTTACTACAAATCCTGGAATATACCTATGGATATTTAACTAATGATTATAGTTTAAGACTTTTGGAATGAACGTGCGCTTTCAAAAATTATCGCAAATCTATTGTATCTATAAATCGAAAATATATATGTTTACATAAAACGAATCAAATGATTAATGGTATCAAACTGGTTTTGTTCTTCTTAAATAATGTAGTTAGCCTAAAAATATAAGAAAATAAATCAAACATAGTTTTTATAGTAATTTGGAAAAACAATAATAAAACAAAGAGGGTAGCCTTAAATATTAAGGGAAGAAAATATGTTGTTATTTTAAAATTTTGTAAAAGATTGATCCATCTACGGTGACAATACAATGTTTAAAATCTAATCCTGATCTAAGAAATCGACGTTTTGTATTATCATATCATACTATCACATCAAGTGTTTGTTGTCTTATTTAAAGATCACTTCATGTTGATTCTATTTAATCATCTAAAAAATTTGTAATCTAATATTTTGAGAACTTTATAAAGGGAACTTACCCATGCTGAGGTCGATGATGATGGACTCGATGGGTCAGAATTCGCTGCTGATGACCTTGGATTGGCAGGCGGCGTTGCACGGAGGCGTTCGTTGGGTGGCAGTGGGTGTGGGTGTGGGTGGTGCTTCCGTTTCCGGCATTTCGGCCGTGCCACAGGGGCAGCCGCTGAACCTTTTTCACTTCCGGCGAGAGGCCGGTAATTCGAGTGGCCGCTGCAGTGGCGCTCAGCGGTGATGTCATGTTGGCCAGGTCGCTGGCATCCGTATCACCATCCTCCTCATCCGCCGGCCCCGCCTCCTTTTGCCCCGATGGGCGGCTACGTCGCGGGGGGCGTGGCAATGGTTTGGGGGCCACACGACGTCGTTGTTGTTGCTGTTGTTGCTGTTGCAGCTGATTGGAGGTTGCTGTTAGTGTTGTTGTTGCAGTGCTGGTTAATGTGGTTGCTGCCGATCGGCTTGACTTCAGTTTGATGTCGATCAGGCAAGGTGGGTGTGGCAAATTATTGTTATTATTATTATAAATATTATTATTGTTGTTATTGTTACTGATGTTGTTATTCTTATTGTTGTTAATGCTCTGCCAATGATGTGCCTGCAATTGCCTTGATTGCATTTGCTGCTGATTATGGAGATGATGTTGCTGTTGCTGTTGATGTTGCTGTTGGTTTGTTGCTGCTGCTGCTGCTGTTGCTGTTGTTGCTGATGTTGCTGCATGACTCGGCGCCGAACGAAGATCGTTTAGCATTATGTCCAAATCGCTGGCCAGCGAGCTGAGCAGCTGCAATGATATAGCAATCGTTGGGGTTAACGGAGAGTTCGTTCGACAAGCCTCCAAATCACTATACATATATATGCACATTGTACAACCTAATGAATCCCACAATGGCTTAGCCCCAATACAATCGTTGAAATTGACCAACAGTTGAAGATCATTATGGGGCTATTCATTTAAAGACAGGGGACCACTTGATAAACAGTAATATCTTAAACAGTCAGTTTTCATATATTTAGAAGGCTTATAAAAAAAAAACCTATTTTAAAAAGGTTCTCTGCTAAAATCTAGATAGCTTTAAGATCATTTATGGCAAACACTATTGCACTTTTCTGATCTAAAGAAAAACGTGAAGTTTGTTAAATTTCCAACTATACATATAAAAAACACTTCCTCTTTAGTTTTTTTTATGACCCCACCACTTCATCACACCTTTTCCGTTTCGATGCGGTCTAAAACCTGTACTGTTTTTTAGAAACCTATAGAAACCAATGTTTGGCATTAAAGTAATTACAGTCGTTTTGTATTGACTTAGTAATATCAGTTTTATAGCCAAACTAGATAATGAGTTGTCAATACTCGATGTTGGGATAGATATATGATTTTTAAAATGAAAGATGGAAAGAAACTTTTAACTCGTTCTTCGATTTTAAATAGTATTTATCTATAGTTACTTGAGAAATCGTTATATATACATATGATCAATGTTTTTTTATATAATTACAATATTAATCAAGAATAAAAAATTACAATGTATAATCTATAATTTTAAGAAATACATATGCTTTTCATTTTTCTTAGTGCACAAATCGGTGGCACTTGGACTTAGCCTTCGGAACTGGGTCCGTGAGGAATTTTCGTAACACAAACAGTGGGTTGGTCTGGGCTTGGGAACTGTAGATGGAGTTGGACTTGGAGTTGCAGGGAGGTTTCCGGGGATCGGAAGGCGAGACTGGGTGCCTGGGTGCCTTTGGTACCTGTCCAACTGGTCTTAACTTCCGGCGGTCTGTGGCGAGGCCGTACTTGTGTGTCGATCTCCAATAATTACGCGCCACTGTCTCGGCTAATGCAATAATAACGGGTTTTTTTTTTTCGCCGGTGTCCCGTCGATATGCCCCAGACCCCCCAAGGCCCCCCAAACCCCCTGCCCCTGCCAATAGGCCACCACCCATGTCTGCGGTGGCTCCATGTGCAACATGGTTAACGTTAACCATGTCCCGAGTGCCAAAAAGCAGCAAGGCAACGTCAACCGAAAAGCAAACCGGCTCCCACGCTCTGTGCTAATTTGATCTCCACTTCTGTTTCTTGCTGTCTTTTTTTGTGTTTCGGTATTTATAAATATTTCTATGGTTTTTTCTCTCTTCAATTTTTTTTTTGTTATTTTTCTGAGGTTTTAAGGCGAGTTGTATGCAAATGCTGGCCAAAGAGTGAAATGGAAAAAATCGGGGAATGAATTGTTGATGTGAACCAACCCGATGATCGATGCAAAAGAACTGCAAGCTCAGTTGTCTGCCAAAAGGCCATATAAGGTGCCTTTCGAAATCATCATATATGTATGTCTGTATCTAAAATGTATGTAAGATCCGAGGCAAGGATTCAAATCATTTGAAAAGCTTGAATCTATGAAGTCTTACTTTTAATTGAAGCTAATACATGTTTTATTAAAGATTGCATTTAACAAGGTTGCATATTTATAACAAAAGACATTTTCTTACTGGAATAACTAATTGAAAACTGATTAATTCAAAAAGTTCTTAAGGTAGAGCTTGAACACTTGATTGATTTTATACTAACCGGTTAGATTTAATAACAAAATTCTGAATTTATATAAAATCATAAAATGTTGTAAAGCTGTAGATATTTATTTCTATGTTGCCATGACAATTTAAAATAAATCCAGTTAGTGAAAAACTTGACAAGTGTCAAGACCTTAATGTTTTAATTCTGCATATTATCCCCAATCTTAAAGCATTATAACAATTATCTAACTACAGAGAACATTTTTTTTTTCCAACTCAAGGATTTGTTTTTCTTGTTCCTAGGGTTTTTTCCTAATCCGCATCGCGTATACGCCCTGTTACACTCCTTCATTTTCCAGCAGGAAAAAGAGCGAAACGAGAAATCAACTTAAACATATGGATTAGCATGTAATATGCCACACTCGCACACTCGCACACACCCACACACACAGACAATGATTGAGACAAAGACATAGACAAGCCAGCCAATTGAGCAATTGCCACAGCCAACAAATTCAAATTGAAAATGTGGGCAAAACAAGCAGATACAAAAAAAAAAAAGGAAATAAAATAAAACAAAACGAAACGAAACTCAACCGCAGAGTGTCTTGTTTGAAGTACAAACAAAACTTCAATTGGCTGGCGGGGAATTGGGGAATTAAAATGGGAAAGGGGAAAAAGGGGGCCTTTCAGTCGGCAATTTCAATTTAGGCATCATAAAAACGAAACGGAGAATCGCAAATTATTCTGCATAATATTGCAAATTAAATTAAACAAGCTCCCGGTGATCAATCTGTTTTGACCCCCCTCACTTACCGCTATGGCATCCATCACCGCATTAACCATTTTCCTTATTTTTCGTTGAGATTTCTTTCGCTTATCCAGATATATCTCCTTCTCCTCAAGGTTTCTTCGGTCTTGTTCTGATGATGATGATTCTTATGATTTATGTGACAGTCGGGCAAACATTTTGCACAATTTCGTTTGGGTTAAATACTGGATACTCGGTCTCCAGTTTCGAATCCAATTCATTTGGCTCCTCGGACTCTTCGGCTGGATCTTCCTGCTCCCCTCCCCTCGGATGTGTTGACATTTAATTAACGACAGGTGGTGGACCCTGATCCGCGAACAGGGACTGGCAATTGTACGTGCTCCTTTAACTGTGGGCAGAGAATTTAGAAAGAGTTATGGGTTTTAGTGGGAACTCTGAATGTGGGTTCTGGAGAAGGCGTTCCAGCCGATAGCATGGTTCGCATACATTCGCATACTTAATAACGAAAGAAATTCAATTAAATAAGCTTGAGAATGATATAGGGATTGGTAAGTGGGTGGGTTTGATTTATAAGAAGTTCATGATTGACAATATTCACACCTATGGTCTTCACTTATTTTAATCTTTTTAAGATCAATCGAAATCATTTTTAATAACTGCTATACAAATTTGAAAAAGGAAAATAAAACCAATTAATATATCATTTGAAAAGTTCTTTAAAGAAATACAAAACATTAGGAACTAAAAAATCTCTTAAAAGGTAAAAACCCAAAAAAATACATCTGAAAGTATGCAACAGTATATTAAATACCAAAAATATAACAATGAATAATAGTATTCACTTATGTAAATCTTTTTAATTATAAATGAAAATCATTTTTAATAACTGCCATTTAAATTTGGAAAAAGAAACTATAGGTAGTTCAATATATCAAAAAAGTTCAGAAATTTAATCCAAATGAAAATATCTTAAAAATTGAAAAATCCTAAAAATACCTCCAAAAGTGTGCAACATTATATTTGATTTAAAAAAAAAAAACAAATAAATAAGACATTTGTGTTTTAAGTACAACGAAATTTTTAAATTGGCGTATTTTCCACTTTATTTTGTTTGTAAAATATTTGTTTAATAAACTCGGTCTAGTTTTCTAATATATCTTTTCTATTTATTATAAATTAGTTATTTTAGATTATTTATACTTGTATTAAAGAACTTCGAATTACGTTACCATTGTTAAATTTAAAAAATTGTGAATAGGGAATAATTTGTTTTTAAGAATTATTTCTGGCATTTATATTAATTTTCAGTACAACCGATTGCAATAAAATTTCATGAGAGAACAAAAGACAAATATTTCCTAGATACTTTCAGGGACATTCATTAATGTCATTCCCATGACTCCAGATAGCTGCAAAAGTGCCCGGCAGACAGACAGCAGACAACATCTACTGGCAAATGAAGTATTAAAAATATTAAAAAAAAAGACTCTACGCGACTGTCCAAAAGTGAATGTACATATCTGCAAGATACATTCATACGTTTTTAATTAAAACCCGTGCACGAGCGATTGCTCTGCCCCTGTCCAAACATTGGCCCGAAGTTTGTTTGACAATGTCCGAACCCGAACCCGTACCCCTACTTAAGCTCGAATCCGAATACGAATACGAATCCGAATCCAAAAACCCCATTGCCCTAACCCCGCTACGCATTTCATGGGGATTGCGATGGATGGTGATAATGGCGATGTAGATGTTGAAAATGAAATAGCAACAGAAACTTAAACAGAAACCGAAGTTGAAACTGAAAACTGAAAACCGAAATAAAATGAAAAACTCGTTTCACGTATTTTTCCACAATTTTCCGCATTTTATGCTCATTAATTACATTTTCATTTCAATTTCTGCATTTACATAACCATTTCATTCCATCTGTCCGCTTAACTTGTCCCTCTCGTTGACTCGTTTTAAAAATGTTTTTTTTTTTTTTTTTTTTTTTTTGTTTTTGCTGAACTGGCTCAAAAAGCCACGAAATTCCTCGGCCAGTTGACGGAAGTTGAATTGCAAATGAAATTTTTCACCAGTTCAGAGATACCAGATACAAGATACGCGTGTGTATTTTATATACGAGTGTATCTGACGAATATCAACGGTGACAACCAGAAGTTTTGACTCCATCTGAAATGCATTCGTTGTCAAGCGCTGCGCAACATTTCCCAAAGTCCGAATTCCAAATCGCTGGCAATCAAATGAGGAGCGTGAAAAAAATACAAGTCAACGATCTCCACCGATCTTCAAAAAATGAGGGGTAGGCAGCTCATTATAATAGCTTTAAATGCATACAAAACGAGTGTTTTGTCTTCGAGCTGTTATTTATTTAGCTTCGTCACACCTCTCCACTCTAGCTGCATAAATTGCCGATCAGATATATCGATGGGGTAATGGTAATGTCGGACTCGAAATGGTATTGTACACAAAATTAGCGGAGTTGCACGGCAAGCTATAGAATTGCTTCTGGCGAAAAAATGAAATTTAATTCTGTGGAACAAACCTGTGTCACATGGTTTCTGGGAAAGAATGGCTTTATTTATTAACATCTCGCATTTGCTTTTGTTTATAACTCTGTGATACAACTTATAAACATGGAACTGCGACTTGTGCATTGGAATAAACCAATAAATGTTAACACAAGGAAGGTAATAAAATAAGTAGGTAATTATTTTGTTTATAATGATATCATTTGCACAAATACTGTGCCTTTCTGATTTTTATAATTTCATATTCTCGTTTTATCCAGGATAGCAAAAAAAAGTTCTTAAATAAAAATAAAGCATGAATCAAAACTTAAAAATTTGTAACTTCGATTTCTAAAAATATTTATTTTATAATGGAGTTGCCTAAGAATCACAGAACTTTATGATATTACTATTTTAAAAGGTTTATTCTCGAAACTCTTATTTATTTTTCTTTCACTAAATCAAAACAGAGACTTAGATAACCCTTTACTAACCCAGCATATTATTAACATCCCAAATATCTTGCAGATCCAAACAGGTCTTTGGTTTGTTTTGAGACGTTTTGTTTACCACACTTTTTCGGAGCTCATTAGCCAAATGTGAAACAAGAGTCGACCGACAGCTTTGCCCCCCAAACATCATGACCAAGAAATATTTGAGGCATGAAATATCAATAACAATATCAATATGATACGAAATATGGTGCTTGGCTAACGAGGCTGTCGATCGGATCGATCTCTTTAGGGCTTATCAATTTCGCTGGTATGTGAATATTTTGGTTTCGCTTCGGTTATTTATTGAATTTGTGTTAAGGTTAAATAGCAGCGTGAAATTGAAATGAATTGTGTTGTGTGATATTATAGCTTTGGCTTTCCGAGATACATATAAACGAGAATCTCAAACGAACGGCCAGAGATTTCGGCGGGCCTACGTCTAATCTTCTCGGAAGAGTAGAGAGTCTTTATCGCTAGGTTCTTCTGGCCTTTGTGCCGGTTCCCCGATAAACCAGCGCTGCTCAAGTGTAAATTGAATGATAAGCCCCATCAGTGGGTCTTGAGAATCAGAATCAGAGCCACAAACTTCGCTCTCCGATGATGATTGCCTTAATGATGTTGACGATGATGGGCTGAATGGTTGGATGGTTGGATGGATGGCCTCTCAATTTCAATTGGGCCGAAGGTGATTTCGTAGCCAAGGCGAAATCGATCGCACTTTGTTGCCTATCAATTGAGTTCTGGGGTAAGTATGGCTGCACAGGGAGAAAATGGTCAGCAATTCATATTTGAAATCAACCATTTCCCTTAATTCAAGTCAATCAGCTTGAAAACTTTTACGTACTTTTCCCCACAGTTTCTTGATATACTTTTTTTTTTTTTAAGAATTTCTTGCATGTTTTCTCACTGTGTATTTTCAGAGTGGCACTCGCCAATTGAAATGCATGTGGGTCATGCATCCAATGGTTCCAATCAGCGAACAACAAGTGTCCCTTTAATTAATCTGCACAATTGCATTGGCGTCACTGCAATCGACATGCGATATGCAGTCGTCTATCTGTCGTAATATAGCCTATCTATATACCTACATCTATATCTATAGCTATAGATACGGGCAATGCAGATCGCGTTGACCAAGGTCAGTTAGCGAGTGGTTAGACCAGCTCTAGATAAGTTCGGGTTTTGAGTATCTGCATATCTGACGGATGGCTTTCATCGCTTACCAATGGCTTTATGGCCAGAGTAAAAGACCCGACTTTTACTTTCCACCAGACACAGAAGAAACTACTGCCAGGCAAAAGCCAGTCGAGAAAAGCAGCAAACAAACAAACAAACAAGCCAAGTTCCAAGTGAAGGAGAGACAATGCAATGACGACAGTTTGCACGGACAACAGTCTCAACCAGGACAGCCAACCATACCATATCATATCAGCAGCCGTGGGCAAACAGAACGCACCAAAAAACAAGACAGAATGGTATGGTCGATCGTGCCGACTTCACGATACCCATTGTCATGTATTTAAAAGTATTAAAAAAATGTAAGATCAAAATGTATGGTACCATTCTTGAATGTGGCTAGAAATCATGGTATATCTAGGTTTAGTTTGGCATACCTAAGCTTTAAACAATGCTTATAAAGATTATATGCACATTATAAAGTCTGAAACATTGCCTACACCCAAAATATATTGGCCCTGAATTTTATTAATTCACCATCCAATTGGACTTATTAGAAATTTTTATTTTTATTTTAGGAAAAGTTGTTTAATTCAGGAAAATGTTCTTCAGGAAAAGAACAAACCCTATTAACTTCTCATCTATAAGTAATTTCTAAAATTCAACGATATTTTTGTTATGCTTTGAATATTTAAGTGTTTAAAGTGCTTTATTTTGTGAACTAAAATTAGTTAAGAAATTGATTTTATTCGCCATTTGTTTTATTTTATTCGCCAAGATCTTTATCCCTTTGCATGTTGGCTCGAAAACGCAATATATCATTTACCCTGGGATCACTGGGTATGGAGGAAACATTTTGTTTGCAGCGCATGGCAACCGAGAAGTGGCACCAACTTGCTGAAATCTCGAGGCGTCCGAAGAAGGAGGCGAACTAGATGAGGGACAGTAGGCGGACGAATACGAAAACGAATACTTATAGGCATACGAATACGAATACGACTACGAATGCGAAGGCCTTGTTTATGAATACGCGGGCATTGTCTGAATGCGAGATGGAGATGCCGACATGGCACAACCAGGAAGAGGTGGATGTGGATATGGACGTGGACGTGGATGTGGATGTGGATGTGGATGTGGATGCGAAGGAGAATTGGCTGGCCAAAAAGATACACATCAAATATAGATACTTCTGCGCTCACAGATACAGATACAGATACAGATACAGACTGAGATACCATGGGCCGTGTGTGTTTGGAAACTAAACAAGAAAATATTGACATATAGATTAAGACTTATTAAGGGAGCTCGAGCTCGGTAGTCGACATCAGATCGCTGGGAATGCTGAGGCGAAAATAAAAAAAAAGACGGGCAGAACTGTGATGGAGAAATGTGGCATGTTGCGTGTAGTATGTGGCATGTCGCGTGGGGTGACATGTTGCCCGATCTGCCGTCTGCCGCAAAAACACGTGCAGTTGCAGATACACTACACATACTACATATATATATATATATATATACATAAAGGCCCAGATACAGATACCATAGCCATACCCACTTGAATTGAGGCAGGTTCGAGCGTCGCACACTCATGGCCAATATTTGCCAGCAAATATGGTCGAAATCTATATTTAGACGCTGACGATCCGACAATCGACTGATCGACATGCCGCCGATCGACTATCCACGATCCACAATTCCCATCCTCGAGCGTCTTCTCCCTATCATCTATCTATAAAACCCAAAACCGGAGCGGATCGCTGTTAACTGGCTTTCTATTGGAACAGTTGGGCACAGCGGTTAGCGCAGATAGCCGAAAGCAAAACAAAGCCGAAACAAAAACAAGAGTGAGACTTAGAGGCTTTTGGGACCAACTTGGCCAACTATTTTGGCTGCTGCGCCCACATGGATCTCAACTGGTGCTAAAAACCGATCGCCAAAAACTGATCGCAAAGCCAATGCAGCGCATTAGTCAAAGCTGACTTATTTTGGCAATTTTTTCGCTTTTTTTTTCTTGGCCACCCAAACTGATGCGAATAATTGTGACGCGCTTGCGGCATTTGGTGTGTGGGTGAGAAATATTATTGGGGAATTCAGCTGAGATCATAAGGGCTTCTGAATGAAGCAATAATCGTAAGGAATTTTATTAAGTCCAAGTTTAAAATGGTTTCTATTAGAATGTGGTCACTTATAAATCAACAATTATTCCTACGTAGTTTATTAATACAAATATTGTTATTATATATGATTTAAGTCCAAAATTATGTGTGAATCATTTGCAAATGATTTATTTTAACAAAAAATGAGAGTGCAAATTTTTGAGGAATTTATAAAGACATCAAATTTGTAAATACAATGCGTATGCTAAGAAATCAGTATCATTACAGTGGTCGGCATAAGTATTTTGACAAAATAAAAGTTAAGTATACTCATAACTTGAATTTACTTCTTGTAAACTATAGGCATCAATGGAAAGGTAATTTCAATGCCGTTTGAATGATACAATACATTTCTTTACCCATTCAGTACTTATTGAAAAGGACGAATTTGTGTAAATCAACTTTGAAATTTAAAAAAAAAACTTTTTTCCTCGTCTTGAAAACTTAAATTTTTTGATGCAAAAAGTTTCTTCAAACAAAAATAATAGTAACTGCAAAAAGAATTTTTCAAATATCATTTTGCTTATATTTTTTATGAATTTTTGAAAATGCTTAAAAACAGGCATTTGAGCCATATTTTTGTCTTTTTCATACAAATTTTTTCCGACATTGTCACTTTCAAAAAATCATAAAAAATATAAGCAAAATGATATTTGAAAAATTCTTTTTGCAGTTACTATTATTTTTGTTTGAAGAAACTTTTTGCATCAAAAAATTTAAGTTTTCAAGACGAGGAAAAAAGTTTTTTTTTTAAATTTCAAAGTTGATTTACACAAATTCGTCCTTTTCAATAAGTACTGAATGGGTAAAGAAATGTATTGTATCATTCAAACGGCATTGAAATTACCTTTCCATTGATGCCTATAGTTTACAAGAAGTAAATTCAAGTTATGAGTATACTTAACTTTTATTTTGTCAAAATACTTATGCCGACCACTGTACATCATCAGTCTATACAAAAAAATGTTTAGAAAACATTTTTGTAAGCCTAAACGTAACCAAACATTTTCAATAAATATTTATGAAGCGAAACTTAGGAAACTCTATATCTACAGAGAAAGCAATTTTAGATCTAATTATGATCTAATTATTACTAGAACCTTAAGTTTATTAAGGTGTGAAATGATTGATGGAAGTCATAGGTGTACAATCAACAAAAGAGACCCAAAAATCTTAATAACTACAACCTGATCATTAGTTAATAGAGTTGGCAAAACGATATTTATTGGAAAGCGCCCGAAGGAAGCCAAGAACAACTGTGCACATAGGGGGTCTTATACGATGGTATCCCAGCAATTCATGCATACATATATTTAAATGACCATCGAGATAAGCGAAAATGCTAAGATATATGAGTGGATTAGTAAGCGTACATATACTCGATGTTCCTACACAGAGCGAAGATCATTAGCGAAGTAAACCACCGACGATGGCTATCAACAGACTGGGAGGGCAAACACATACAAAGTCGGGCAACTCTACCTGGAGAACTGACCAGCGAAAGCAACCCATTGATAAGAACAAGACTATCTAAAGCTAATAGCAGTGACAACCGCAAATTGTATGAGAAATTCCATATCAACAGGGGGGAGGGGGGATGGTACAGGTAGTGAGACACAGGTAATGACAGTAAACATTCTACAGTTATCAGCAATCTGATGATGCACGCACAGAGAACAAAATAAAGAATACTTAACGTTTAACAAAAAGTTGCTATCATGGAAATAATTCAGTTGCGAACTATGCCTTAAAGATTTAAAACTGAAATCTTATGATCTTAAATATTCTTAACTGAATAATATTTTAAGGCATGAAATCACTTTTTAAATCTTTTGTTTTTGTCAACACCGTTCTCTTATTGTATTAGTAGGTACATATCTTTTCTTGAAAATACGATTTGAAACAGAAATGAATTTTCAAGCAGTGAAATAGGAATTACTACTCTGTTTTATAATTTTTGAGATAACATTAAGGCGATACTGAGCCAATTAAAATATTGCACACTCATTACTCAGGCGCTTTAATTAAAATGTAATGTATTGTTTCAAGATTGTAATATTATAACTTCACAAAATATATTTTTTCTGTGCACTTGGGACAACCACAATGAGGTAATATAGACCCGATTCTGCGGTTTTGTTTATGGTTTTGGTTTCGGGCTCGGATTTAGGTTTTTTTATTTTTGGTTTGTCGGTTTTGGCATGCGATAAGGCCTGGGACAAAGCCAAATTGTACGGCTGATTTTACAGGGGAAAGAGGGGGAAACTGAGTGGTAGTGCTAACAGCAGCTGATTAGCCATTTGAGCAATTCGCAGCAATCCCACAAATTATCAAAATTTCAGCTGTTTATCATCAGGTGTGTGATAGCAAGAGGGCGCTGCCCGACGGTAGGAAATGACAACCTCGGCAGGAATTCGAATTCGAAGGCAAAAGATGGTGCATGGCGTATGGTATATGGTAGGGGCTATAAGGTGGACTGCGAATACCTGGCCGATTAGCAATCCACTGTCAAAATGCATTGAAAGCGAAAGACGACACCAAAGGAAACGCGGCCCAAAAGGTGCAATGTACTGAGTGGGCAAAATAAAGAGAACGAGGCAAGAACCCAACGCACTTTTGGCCAGAAAGAGCGAACAACTTCTCACTCGAAGAAAAAGCAAGCTTTTTAAAGCTGAATACAGTCTATAGTCCTATAACTCGAAACATATTTATGCAAGCCAATTACTTAAGATTCCATAAAATATATTAAAGTATTATTTGTCAACTAAAATTTAACTACACTCATATAAATTATTTAGAGCTTTACAAACTCAAAATAATTTAATATTTGATTTTAAAGACATCACAATATTTTTAAATATTTTTAAATTTGTATTTTTGAAATGGTTATAATATCTTATATGCAATTTTGAGCCTAAAAACAGCCTTTAAATGGGCTTTCTTCATAATGTACTTTTAAATTTGGTAACCGTTATCCAATTTTTTGGCAAGTGGAATTATTGAAATGAATACAATATATATATATATATCTTAAAAGATATGTTTTCACTATTTTAGGTAAAATCAAATTATGCACAATTTTAAAAATATTTTTTTTTTTATAAAATACTGATAGTATTGGCGTTGTATTTAGATTGAGTTTGATGGGCTATACTAATTTGCTGTTTTAAGTATGCTTTATATTTTCTTTAAGTGCAAAAAGGGCAAGAGATAAAGAGAAAATGCGAAGAGGAGTCGGCGTGGTCGCTGAACTTGAACTTGCGAAATGATGGGAAATGCGGGGAAATGTAAGTAGAATACGATCATCACTTTCAATAAAATTACCAAGGGATCGCCAAAGCCACCCAGACCGAAACTCTGGAACCTAGGAACACCAGAACTGTAGATGGAATATCTCTGGAACCTGCTCCAATTTTTTTTGTGCGCACTCGCGATCATCACTCGCACTCACTCGTCGGCAAACTCCACTTCACTTTTCGCACTTTACTTTGCTGTTGCTGCTGTTGTTATTAAACAATTAAATATAAATAACAGCGATGTGTGGTGCAAAGAAAAAAAAAATGAAAAAAATAAAATAAAAATAAAGACTAGGGGGAAATAAAAATAAGTATGTGTATTTAATTGAGCGCGACACGCAGCGATCTTGTGCGACACATTATTTTGTTTTCCTTCTAGGCTGCAGCAATTCTCGCGATTGTCTAGCGCCGAAACGCTGGTGACTATACACGGCTACGGCTTTTCGGATTTGGAGACCCGGTATTACTGCGGTACTACGGTCTTTATTCTCTTTTCTTTTGGCGGTACGAACGCGACGATTCCACCGGACCCACCGAAACCACCGAAACCAACCAACCAACCGACTGTCTGTGGCCGAGTGCGAACTCGAACTGAACTGAAGCCGCCGACAAAACGAAGATCGCCGCCAAACGGCGACGCCGGCGGCGCAGCAACAACAACTACTCCGTGCGATAATAACAGCGGCAACAGCAACAGCAACAGCAGCATCAACAGCAGCAACAGCAACAGGAACAACAGCAACATCGGCACAACAGCAACATTACGAGATGCGAAACGATTGCGCACTGTGGTCACAGCTCTATAAAATATAAAGTTACTGGAGAATCCAATCTTTGATCTAGAATTTGAAAATCTCTGTTAAATTAAGTGATATTTAAAAAATCTTCCTGTTTTATTAAACGTTTGTTTCTCCAATAGTATTGAATCACAGATCTATGGAATAACTAAATTAATAAAACATACCTGTAAAATAAAATCTAAGTCTAGAATTTCAAAAATCACCTCTTCAAAATCACTGTTTTGTTAAATATACCAGGACAATCAATTCTCATTCTAGAATTTTAAAAATCTCAGTCTAACTGAGATGATCTTCCTGTTTTACCATCACTGTTTTATTGATCGTTTGTTTCTCCAATAGTATTGAATCACAGATCTATGGAATAACTAAATTAATAAAACATACTTGTAAAATAAAATCTAAGTCTAGAATTTCAAAAATCACCTCTTCAAAATCACTGTTTTCTTTAAATATACCAGGACAATCAATTCTCATTCTAGAATTTTAAAAATCTCAGTCTAACTGAGATGAGTTATTTAAAAAACCAAACTGTTTTATTAAACTTTTGCTTGTTTTGTATTGGATACTGGTAGAATTAATTATTATATGTCATAAAATTAAAAGAACGTATTGAAAAATGTTTAAAAAGTTGAAATTTTGATCAGTAATATTCAGTTTAAATGTCATAAAACGAAGAACTTTTAACCTGAAACACGTTTCCGTTCAATATTCTTGTATTATAATGTCTTATCAAATACTTCTTACTAATTAAGTGGCAGCCCATATTTTGGTATATATTAACGTTATATTATTTATATCTATGAGTTTTTCTTTGTTGATAAACTTAATAGGAAATGCACTGTATCTGTAAGGTCTTGTCTAATTAATTTTGTTCCAAATGCTACAAAAGCAGTAATTAAAATTCTTCCAACGGTTGCAGTTTAAAAGTTGAAAAATATTCTTCACATAATTGCTGTGTTGGCAGAAAAATAAAAATGCTAACCATAGTTGAATATTTTGCGATGGGTGCCGATTTACACACTTTGTAAATCAGAATAGGTGCTTGTAATTTTCATAAATGTGGGCTGCCCCAAATACACTAGGTACCTGAAGAAAAATGAATTTTTTTTGTGGGCTTTGGATGGTAAAATCAAGCTACGGCATATCGAAGTCATCTTTTATTATTTCCCAATAACATTGGTATTTTTTCACATGGTGAATGCTGACCAAATCAATATTTATCGTTGTAAAATGAGACTTTGGATTTGTCGGAAAGTTATGACACGTACAATTTATAATTGGTAAGCTGTTCTTCTTGTCTTTCGTAACATACTTTAGCTTGAAATTGGATTTACTGTCTCTTTTAGATTTATTTTATCGTTGCCGTATGCTTGGTCTTTTGTTTTGACACCTGTGGGTTTTATAATCGCACAGTTAATTCATTTGCAAATATATATTTTGATATTTAGCAATTTACAAGCTTTTTTTCATGTGTAGAAGAATCTAAGATATTAAATATATATGTTAACTTTACAGCTGTTATTGTAGCTATCTTATAAGTTAAAGCATGATATATATTTTTGCCAGTAGATAGTACATACATCTATATATGTAGATAAATGCTTCAGAGTGACGTTACCTTGCTTAAAAGAATAGGATCCATTATATCTTGTTCAAAGTGTGACTTGTGTGCCTGGCTTTACGGCCAGGTGATCCCATTTTCTGCTCCCTCTATCACTTTTCTCAACCTTCTATTTACCATTCACTACAGAACCCACATACTTTTTAAACTCAAAACGCGCCGATTACCGATCGACAATTACCGATAACCGATTAGCGATCACACACAGCATTTCGGCTTGTTCAAAAAATATAAGCTTCTGTTTCTGTTTTCCTTTTTGGCCCTTCCATTTGGAATTTCAGGTTTTCTTGCCACCCCAACCCATTTCGCAGTGTCGTCGGTGGTGTGCCATTGTATCGTGTCGTCGATCTCATTCGCAAATTATCTTTGTTTGCGAAATTGTAATTGTTTTTGCCATGCACAACTCAGCAAGAGAACCAAGAAAATAGGGTTCGTTTCGACGACCGAAGGTGGAATACCCTTCGTCCTGTAAATATACATATACCTATCTTTAATTGGATTCTTAAAAAAAAATCTTAAATCGTTATAAAAATATTTTATATCTGGTATTAGATGCTATTATTCAGAGCAGTTATTGCAAAAAAGGTTGGGTATGAAGATAAGAAAAGTTATTTAAACCAAAGGCAACATTTTTCAGGTGACACAGATCAAAAATATATTAACTTTTTATTCGTTGTGAACTTTTTCTGATACTATAATACCCTCAAAAAGAGTATTTAAAAAAAACACCTTAAAGCACTCGGAAAAATACAAGCACAGCTGTTTTATATTCATTTCAATATTTTTTGTACATTGAGCAAGGCATGGTGTAGATAATGAGAAAGGTATAATATCATTAAGTTAAATACATTTTAGAAATATTGCCCTTATTGCATTATAGTCAAAATTAAATTAAAATCAACATTGTAGTGCCATTTTTCTCAGTGCAACCGGAGTGCTTAACAGCAGCAGCTCTACTATTGTTATTGTTGTACTCGATAATGGCTTTTCTGTTTACTTTTTGCTCGTCCCCAAAAGCGGGGCGTGTTCGGTGCTTTGTACTTTTGTTTTGTTAATAGTTTTTGTGGGGCTGCTTAGCTATTTTCTGTTGTTGTATTATTTTTAATATACCTTGACGAACATGGGGTATTTACATTTTTAGTGGCTTTTCGCAGGGCACCCGCGAAACTGGAGTTTTTCTAAAATCCATTGCAATATTTTATTTTAGTGCTCTCTGGAAGACGTCTGGGAAAATTGGAAAACACTTTTATATTTGTGTAGTATGGTACCATATATTGTCTTGGCCATATCTTTAAAAGCATACCTTCTTTTTTATACCTCCATAGGTTTGATTTATGATCTCTGCGGAGATTGTATGAACAAAACCCACCCAACACCTCTTAAAAAACGGAGTAAAAACTTACGGATCTTCGCAACCCACGGACCTAGATCTACCCTATCCAAGTACTTTTTTCTGGACTGTGTCCCAGTAGCAAAACATTAACCTATACTGAGTCTGAGCGTCAGATTCCGATTTCGATTCTGGGTTTTGTGTGGGTTGCGGATTGTGGATTGCCGCCGCTGAAATTGTCATTAAATAGTTTGCTTTTCGCTTTTTATTATTACTACTTTTCTGCTATTGTTTTTATGTGTTTGTTTTCTTAACAATAAAAGATGGGTGAATAACAAATGGAACACATGAAAGAGAAAACAGCAACAAAAAAGCGTTCAACTTACTGTTTTTGTGGTTACTGAATAAGCTAAGCCATAGAGGTAAACTATAGGGTAGCATATGATTATAATCCTATAGAAATGGGGCTTGAAGGGATGCCCATTTGTTACCTTGCCTAAAAAAAGTTTTCTTTTAAAAAGTTAATAAATATTAATTAATAGGTAAATGTAGAAAATAAAAAATACAAATACATTGAAAACAAATTTTTAAACTGGAAGAGTTTGAAATTGTAATGTTCTTTAAAATCATAACATATTTATAAATCTTTTTTTCTTTGCCATTTTATTAGAACTTTTGAGACTTGGATCTGTTTTTCGGTGCAAATAAAAAAATATGATTATTTTATATTGATATGGGCAGGGTAACAAAGATCTCTACCCTCTACCTCCCCGTAGAGCCTTAAAAAGCGGATTTTACAATGGCTTGGAAATTGTGAGTTTTATTTTTCCCATTCACTCTCGACGGAGAATGAATGGCCGTGCAATCGGCCGATTAAGTGGCTCATTAGACGCGGAGGAGGTCATGTGAACCATTTAGGGAAATTGCATAAGCGATCCACTAGAGTGTTTACTCCCCGACAACGGACAATGGCGAATAGACACGGTAATCCACGAAGGCCCCAAGAAGTTGTGGAAGAACACCTGTTATAAGAACACCAACCCCCAACTACTGGGCTAATGGAATTTTAACGTTACAAAAATGTAACAACCCACCTATCCACCCATCCAAAAAGCCGCATCCAACGACCAGAATTAATGCGAACATGGGTCGCATGTTGCTAATGTATCTCTTATTAGCGGACGTACGCATCCCCATTCCGGTTCCCATTCCGGTTCCCATTCCCCGTCCTTTTCCCTAGTCCCCCCCGTTTTCCGTATCCTGCATCCTGTGTCCTCGGCTAATCCACTGGAAACATCATTTTGAGCACCTGTTTAATTGCGTTAATCACCAGGAGCAAACATTATTGCCAACGCCATCAGATGTCGGGATGATTATGATGGGGGGTCCTCATCTCGGGTCCCTGATTACCGCGCTTTTTCGCCCTCAGCACTTCGACCTTTGGATCCCCTCTGAGGGCCGGGGTAATGCTAATTTTTATGGACTTTCTCCTGGACGCAGCTGGATGGAAGTGTCTTTGTTTCCTTTCACAAGTAGTATAATGAACTAGCTACAAGAAAGTCCACCAAAAAGTTTGCTTTAATATGAATCCTAAAATTTTTTTGGAACTTAAATATTTAAAATATTACACATAAATGTTTGCTATTTTGTTAAGCATTAGCTATTTCAAGACTCGAAATTTTAGTAGGCAAATATTTAATTATTATTAATGATTAATGATTAATGATTATTAAACCACTTATAATAACAAAATAATACATATTTATAGAATTTTTTAAATCATTTATAATTTTTTGTCCTTAGAAATATATGTACATGTTTTTCTAAAATAGATTTAATGGAAATTTACATAGAAATGAGGTTGGCAGCAATGAATTTATTTCAAGATATAACTATGTATAGAGAATAACAGGAAATATAAATGTTCAAACCCAATGGAAATCCAAAACTTTACTTTTATTATCCATAACTTGAGTTGTTATTAGATTCAGATTTAGAAGTGAAATATCTCTATAATCCGATAGTGTATATATGATAATATGTCATTTTTCTGTTTTAATATTTGACAATTCATTTCAAATCTCTCCAACCATTGTTAAAACAGTTTCATAAACGCGGTCTATATATATGATATAGTTGTCCCAAAAATTCTACTAAATTTGCTATCAACAATTCGGTTGTTTTGTTATTATGGTTTTAACATTAGTAATAGTAGTTAAAGGTATGTTAATATTAGATATGTAAAAATGGTCTTCCTGATTGAATCGAAAACGTTTTGATTGATTTGGTTGTTCGATCCCAAATGAAACCCTAGAACAAACCAGGCAAAGTACGTCACTTTCATCTACCCCTTTCGAGATATATCTGGCGACTGACCGATTGATGATGAGCGACTACAAGTACATGTTCAAGATACTCATTCTGGGTGACTGCGGCGTGGGCAAGTCCTGTCTGCTGATGCGCTTCTCGGACGGTCGATTCACAGGGAAGTACCTGTGCACGGTGGGCGTGGACTTCAAGGTGCGCACCGTTGAGGTGGCCGGCCAGGTGGTGAAGCTCCAGATCTGGGACACCGCCGGCGAGGAGCGCTTCAAGTCGGTGCTGCCGGCCTACTATCGCGGTGCCCATGGCATTCTGCTCGTCTACGACACCACTTCGGCCAGCAGTTTCCAGAGCATCGATGGCTGGCTGGAGGAGATCCATCGCAATTGTCCGGACAGGGTCAACATCCTGCTGGTGGGCAACAAGTGCGACGACCTGGAGCGCCGCCAGGTGAGCCAGCAGCAGGCGGCCCACTACGCTGATTACCGGACCATCGCCTTTCGCGAGGCCTCCGCCAAGAGTGGCGCCAATGTGAATCACATATTCGCCGCCTTGGCAGTCAATATTTTCAATCGCCTGGTGGCCAAACCCTCAGCTCCCAGCCGAATGCTGGGCGGGCAGGACGCAAAGGACGACGACATGGAGAAGCCACCAGCTCCCAAAATCCGGCTGGCGGGCTCTCATCGCCTGCGGCCCAAACATGTCGCGTCTTGCTGTTGAGAAACTTGCTTCTTATATATTTTCTTTAAGTTTTTTCTTTTCTAGGGTCTCCAAAACCAAGACCCAAACAAATATTTCATCATTATATATTTTTAAACTAAGAAAATGCATTCTAAACTTAATACCTACACTAGGGCGGGTTGATTTGTATGGTGTCAAAAACAGTGACGAATCATAGGGAAAAATGTAATTGTAAGCAATATTGCCGAACAATCTTATGGTCTAAAATGGTTTTTTTGAGGAAAAAATGTAATAGTTGATTAAAAATTTCTATTAAAACTGTAAATAGAAAGAGGGGTTTTAAATTTTGTAGTACAAGTGTGTTGGCTACTATGATAATACTAGTTTACAGCCATAATGCCCCAAGAAGGATGATGATTGTTCCTGGTAGAGTTGGACCCCTAGATCACGAAAAATAAGTCACAAATATTTTTTATGGATTCGTTTTTATTCAAGATTAAAAAAAAATTGTTTGGTATCTCTGTGTTTGTAATCACTATTATATCTCGAGTTGCACTTAACCAACTATTTTATCAAATGGGTTTAAAGGACACAAATTCTTTGTTTGCACTAGTTTTCCCGTTAAAACAGGCTTTTTGTATGTTGTATATTTAAAAAAATCCATAAAATAGTTTTCTTGTTTGGTTTTCTACCCATTTCCTTAATTCCCGGTCAATCATCCCCCAGTGTTATACGTGAGCTCAATTATCTCCCACCTCCACAAGCATAGCAATCAAATCGTTTCGCAATTGTCCGTCCTCAATTTACCCGGGCTTACTTTTACATCTTCGAAGAAGCCAAACAAGTGGGCGGTTCCCGTTGACCGACAAATGTATCCACCTAATCAAAAGGCCTCGCCCTCATCGCCATCTTCTTACGACTTTGAGTCCGGGTTATGGCCGAATATTATTGATATTATATATTGCGCACATTGTAATTGCGTCTATGCGTTTTAGGGACTATAGGATCAACGATCATTATTAAAAACAAGTTTTACATTTCAGGGACACTCAAGAAATAAATTTCCATTACAATAAAAAAAAAATGAATAAAGAAATGGAATTTTCTTGCCGTTTATTTGTATTTGTCTTTGAATTTCAATTTATTGTTTCATACTGAACTTGAACTCAAATATCTAGGTGTTTACTTATCGTAAGATAATATTGTTTGTATATGAAAAAAAAAATCATATCTTGCCATTACATGCAAATAATAAATAATAAGTATCGAATGACAATTTAGAGCGCAATGGGGTTGTCGATGGAACGGTGAGAGTTCTTAAAGAGAAAGCTTAGATTAAATTAGGCGTGTCAAGAGTTTGGACAGCTAAGGCGGTGCCGGATAAACCCAAGTGACATTGGCCTCCTCGGCGTACTTGGCGAACAGCTGCGTTAGCTTGCCGAGCAGAATATCCTGGCTGGCAGGGGACAGGTTGCCAACGGCTTTGGCCCAGTTCTTCAGGACCAGGCCAGGGCTGCAGGTGGTCAAGTTGATCTCCGGCACGAATCGCTGCGGCTCAACTTCCTGAGCTGGTTCCGTAAGCGATTGATTTAGCTGCTGCGGCGTGCGGACTGTGAGCGGACCGTTGGGCTTCACCTGCTTGTAGATCTCTGACATGTGCCGGAAGTACTTGTGGCCCATGGCGCAGCGATGCATTGGGTCCGTGATCTTCAGGTAGCGCATTTCGCGTAGAGCATACTGAAGACCCAAGCGGCATTCCGTCACTGTAAAGATATTGTACAAAATATAGTATTTAATCAAGCCAAAACTATAAAATGACTAGGTTTGGGATTACTTGGGGCTTAATTAGTTATTGGCACAAACCTACACGACAGTAGGAAAATGTAGTTACAACCTAAGCCTTACTATCTATGGATCTGCGATTGTTCTTCAAATTTTAGAAAGCATTTTATATATATAGATGTGTATAATGAAGAAAACCGATTTAAAAACAAAACCTCTTTTAGTCAACGGCGCCTATTAAACTTTATCTTATAACTCGAAGTCTTTTTAGCATTTTTTGTAGTAGGTTTTATAAAGTACATGACCTCAAGGTCATAGCTCTTAGTGCTTAAAAATCAAAAGATTTCTTTAATATATATAATATATGTATAGATATATTATATATTTGAGTTTTATAAGTGTTTATAACCTATAAAACTTAAAACTACAATTCTTCTTAATGTTTCCGCCGCTAAAAGACTTTTGTACTTGTTAATAGTACTTTGTTATATTTAAAATCCATGTCCGTTCTTGCATACCTGTGGCATTCAGCTCCTTGGAGACGCGTACCCAGGCGGTCCGCTTGTCGATGGTGCTGGCCCGCTCAAAGGTATGCGGATGGCGGCGCAGTACATGGGTCAGCTCGAAGGCCTCGATGGTGGGCAGGTGACCGGCGACGCGTTTCATTTGAGGGAGCCGTTTTTGGGCGCTGCCGTTGCGTTGCTGCACTTCGACTCCGTCGCTTGGCGCTTTTGTTACCGCGTTGGACTCTGCAGCGGGAGTCTTTGTGGGCACGGGCGTGCCACCAGGTACGGGAATAGGAGGGGCGGCGGCTGGCGGGATCGGAGCTGCAGCGATGTTTTTCTTCGTGTATACGCTTTGCGAAACACTCAACTTTCCGGTAAGCAAGCGCTTGGCCTCCTCCGACTCCCACGGCATGGGCTCCTTGGCTAGGCGGGCCAAAAGGGCCGCTGGCGTGGGTTTCTTTTTATCGGCGGGATCGGCGGACATGAGAGCCTCGTACATGCTGCAGCGCTTCACCTCCTCGGCGATCTTGTTGTGCACAATGTAGTAGTACGGCTCAAGGGGATGATAGCGCACATCGGCCAAGAACCTGAGCTGCTCCAGGGCCTGCCACCAGTTCTGTGGCCAGGGATTCTCGATGCCACGCTCCAGATCCTCCATGTACGTGCGGAAGGCGAACTTAAACATCGACCAAACGTCCCGATGATTGACTGCAAGACGATAGAGAGTTAAAATATAAGTGGATAAGGCAAACTAAAGATATCACAATTGAAACCTACGATTGGGGAATTTAATGCGCGCCTCGCGCCACACCTCTTGCCGCTCCTGATCCGTGTACTGGCGCGGAGCTACCACCTCCTCGCCAGGTCGCGCCTTGCGCAGCTCCCAGTAGAGGTGCTCGTGGTGCCGGAAGTGGCGTATCACATCCGGCAGCACATCCTTGTGTTCCATCCATAGGTACTTGCGCGCTATTTCGTCAAACTTGCTGAACAAGCGGTGCGACTTCTCCCACACCTTCACGCTGGCCTTAAACGGACGCATCAGCTCCGACATTGGCGCAATGAGCGGAAACACACTGATGTTCTCAGCCAGGAACTTCCAAACTGCGCGCAAAGCGTCCTCTGTAAGATAGAATATGATGAGATTATTGTGCTACCTTAGATTATGATCAAGTACCCACCAGGCATGTGAAACTTCTTGCCGATAAGCTTCCAGAACTCATCACACTTCGCGGCCAATTGCGGATCCTTTTTGTGCAGCTGGGGCACAGCCATCACCTCGCGTATCAGCGTCGCCGTCCTAACCATGTTCAGATTGTAGCGAGTGGCCTGGTTGTCGCACAAAATGTGCAGCATGTTGTTTCCGGTTGCGGGATTCTCGTGCAACACCACGGTAATATCCTTTGTATCATTCTCTAACTGACTATTGGACGATAATGTTGTTGTTTCCTTTTCTGGCTGGCATACTGCTGTTGCTGTTTCATTGACTGCAGTTTTTGCATTAGATACAGTTTTCTGAATAGCCTTAGGTTGTGCATTAGCTACTGGGGGTGCTGTGAAAACTGTTGCTGATGAGGATACCGTGGATATTGTCTCTGATGTATCGTCTGCATTCGTAATGTCCACTGTTGCAGTGGTAGCTAATGTTGCAGCTCGAGCTTGTGTTGCTGTTGAACCTGGTGTAGTAGATGTCAATAATGTTGCAGCTTTAGCTTTTACTGCAGACGGAGCTGAAGATGCTGCTGCTCGAATTGGGCTTATGGTTGCTCCTGTGCTTAGTGTTGCTCCTGTACTTATTGTTCCTCCTTTAATAATCGTTGCTCCTGCGCTTAGTGTTGCTGGTGTACTTATTGTAGCTCCTTTGCCTATTATTGCTCCTGTACTTATTCTAGATCCTGTACTTATTGTTTGTACTGCAGGAACTGAAGGCAAAAGTGCTGATTCTGCAGCAGGTTTATTACTTATCCTGATAAGTGGTTGTGCCACTTGTCCATGTTTTTTGGCATAGTCTGGTAGTGGTGAAACTGAGCTCCATTTTGATGTTGCTGCTGAGGCATTGGCGCTTATTGTAGTAGTAGTAGTTGCTGCTGCTACTGTAGGCACAGATGGTGCTGCTAGTGATCCCATGGGCTTGTTGTTAGCATCCCAACCGCTTAGCAATCCTGACTGATGTATACGCACCATCGGAGCCCCAGTGCCTGATAATTGGCCACTATTGGTAACAATATTCGATGATTTTATGGGCACCAAAGTGGGCAGATGCTGGGATGCCGGAGCTGGCTGCAGAATTGGCGGCGGAATCTGTGGCGTAAGCGGCGGTTCGCTAAGTAGCGTTCCCAGAGCCGTCGCTGGAGGATACCGCTGAACTGTTATTCCGACAGTCCTTTGTGCCGGCATATTTTGCCGAATCAAACTCCGAGATGCTGCCGATGGCATCTGCGGTGGATTCGGTATGGGCTGCTTGGTCTGAATCGACACCTGCAGACCAGGACGCTGCGGTAACGTTGGACGCACTGGCGTGATATTCGCGCCTGATAGCTGAATATTGGCCGGGCCGGCGGGCAAACCCATGCCCATGGCGGCGGCCGCCTTTGGCGCAATCCGTAGGGTGGGCGGCAGTTTAAGGGGTACTATATTGCCCGTGGCCACACTCATGGCGGAGGTGATTTTGGGGATCATAAACGTGGGAACAGATGGATCAGAGGCCACACTTGAGCTAACGCTGGTTGGAGCAGCATTTGAGGTGGAATTGGTGATGACGGGGCCCGAGCAGCTTCTTACATTCGTGATGGTGGGTAGCATGCCCGTGTTGGTTCCGCTGGCGCTGTTGCTGCTGCTAATGCTACTGCTAGTTTTCGAGGCGGGCGGGTAGACAATGGCCAGTGGCAGGCGCGGCGGTGTCGGTAGCGTTGGCAGAGATATCTTGGGCGCCGGCTCTCCGGGCATCGATATTGCCCCATTGTGTTTACGCTTATAGCTTTGACGTGCCGTCGTGCGGGCGGCCACCTGCTTGAAGATGCTGCTTAGCGCGTTCTCGAAGTACCACTTGTCCTGCAGCTGGTAGCCTGCCGAGCGCATGGCCTGCAGTTCGTGGTGGAAGGAGCGCAGCATCAGCCAGGTAACCTCGCAGCGCTCGTGGCTGCCCACCACCTCGATGCCGACCTTCTGCCAGAACTCGTCGTAGCGCGGCGGCTTCACCTTGTAGGCCATCGACTCGTCTGTTAGCTGCACCAGATCGGGCATATTACGCATCGTATTGATCAGCGACATCACACTGCGGAAATTCTCGATGGGCTCGTACCAGCCGTTCTGCAGATACTTGGAGGCCTTGCAGACAGTGTTGCGCAGGCGCAGTACATGCGGCCGCAGAAATTCCATCAACTTGCAGAGCTCCGAGTTGCTGCACTTGTCGGGCCGTTGGGTCAGCTCCCATTCGTAGCGGGTCTGGATATTCAGCCAGCTCTTCATCAGCTTGGTGGCCTTGTCATGAAGTTCGTTAGCGATTGCACCCCAGATGAGACCGCGATGCCGTGTGTTCTCATAGCCAGGAGCCAGGCAATTGTAGAGCTGGGGATAGGCCTGCACAGCCTCGATGAGGCGACGCTGATCATCGGTGAGGCGGAATTGGAAGCCGGCCTCATCTTCGAGATCCACATCGATTATGTCCACGGGCGGTGGTTCCACAATCTCCACATCGGGCAGAGTTTCATTCTCTTCGATGACCTCCGTGGGTTCGCCCACCTCGGCCGGTTGGATCTTCTCCACCGTGAGCGGGAACCGGGCCACATGGGGATACAGGAAGAGCAGCTCCTCCTCGTGCCTCATACAGGGTCGTTGGCCTTTGGTGCCTTTGCGATTGCGCTGAAAGGCCCTTAGGCGGCGCACATGACGTTGGTAGCGGTACCGCAGCTCCGCCCAGGCAGCCAGGCAGTTGGTCAGATCCGTGGCCAGGCGATTGGCGACGCCCTGCCAAAGTTTCTCCCGGTGGACGTCGTCATGGAATTTCGGATGCCGGGCATCGTACAAAGCCGGCTGGCGACGAACTAAGCTAATGAGACGCCACTCCGCCTCGGTCTTTTGAAGGATGTCGGCTTCCCCGGATACCGATCCTGGTTGGGTGACTCGGATAAAGGGTTTGGCGAAAACGTCCACACTTGCATCCTTGGGTACGATTTTATCGGCTGTCGGGGAGGAGGGAAAGGAAGTTAGTTCGATGTGCCGAGGTGCCCAACTGGCGGACTCACCATTGATGATCAGCGGATCTGGCGGACCACCACCGATGGCCATGACCTCCTCATCCATGTCTTAAATCTATATGTATTACCGATGCCAAACGTAAGTAAGCCGCGCTTTTCCGGCACAAAAGACGCGAAGTATCCCCCCGATAAGGACAATCCGGTGGTCAAACTCCCGGCTTAACTGCTATATCTGCACTCTCTATACACAATATCGAACGAAGAATATACCGATGCATACGGGATTCACTGCCTGGCCAATAAAAAGTTGACAGGTTTCCCGAGAAGCGCGTTTTTGCGACGCCAAAAAGTCGGCGTTTGCCAAACGCAAATTGCTCGCAGGGCAACTCAAGACAGCGCTGCCAGACCGCGTGAGCGTCAGTTGACTGTTTTGCAACGGTCTGGCAGCCCATATCGTAAAAGAACAACAATGGCTGCCCTCGTTGACAAGTGAATGGCAAACAGCTCAACAACGTGTTTTCATTAAAATGGATTGAAGATAAGTAAGGAGATCAACATTGCTGAAAGCCAATAAAGTGAAGCAACTATCTGCCAGCGCTCCTCCTTTTAAGTGTCGTTTGTCGAAAGATTTTTTAGCAAAGTGGCATCAATGCACAAGGCTTAACAACAATGGCGGTCTTCGATGACATGTGATTGTCAAACAGCTGTGACTTGCTGAAAATAATAGAGATGGAACCAACCCGTCAATCGATTAAAGTCAAGATAACACCAATACAACTTATCTGTACTTACCACAGTGGGAGAGTAGTTAACCTCTTTTATACCGAAACCAATTTAATAGTTTATTTTGTTAAAGTTGTGTTTTGCCCAGCAGCCTCATTAGTTACTGCGGTTCATGTTTCAAACTTTCGATTAACTTCCGCTCTCAGTTTACCAACTTCGGCTTTAAACATATATTTGGAAAGTGGTCCCACTGTCCTTTCTGTGTTTATAGAATCGAGTACAAATCAATTTTATTATCCATCCGCGCCTTGGTTCCTCGGTAATCTAATTCAGTTTATAATGACTAAATGATCTTTAATCCAGTACTCAGATCAACGATTGTCTTCATTATACTCGCAAGGCCATTCCTTGGCCTTGATGGTACAAAACGTTTAGTAAAACACTTTGATCTCACAATATTCTACGAAATACCAGTACATTCATACATGCATTGTACGAAAATAGCATATTCCACGAAAGATCAGTACTAAATGTGTTGATAGTGTCACTGTTATGTCGTTGGCTGTTAGCATAACTAAGCAAAAACAAGGATATCTTGGAGCGAAGGACCAAACCATTAACATTGAAAGGCCATCAAAACTTATTGACAGAATGCAGAGGTCTAGGGCATGTCTGCTGAATACACATGTCAAAGTATCACTACCTTTTACACTAACTAGGTATTACTTTGGAATTGAGAGTTTAAACGTTTCCACTTAGAAGAAATTTGATTCCAAAAACCGAGGCTATTTAACCATTGAACTATCGAAGTCAATTTAATTTAAAGTTTTGTATATAAAGGTGGCATGAACATTTTAGTGTCCGTAAAATACAAAAGTGCTAAGTAAAGACTCTACCCCGACGTCCGAGTACAAGAAATTGGTGTTTCAGGGAGTCCAACATAAATATCATGGCAAAGCTAACCGAAAAAACCTTGTTGTTACCCGTTGCTATCAGGACTAGTCAACGATCAATAGAAGGTAAATAGGTCAGTGCAGCTCTCGAGGTCTCGATCCACGGATACTAGTCCTTCCATAAGTAGTTCCAAAATCCTAGGTAGTTCGGTCAATTTGGAGTTCTAATTAAAGTTATTTGAATTGAACGCATTGCCGAGTCAGACCACTAAAGGCAAGCATGAAGGATTTGAACTAGGAAGTCTTCTCAATTGTCTCAGCTCGTTCCTAAGGTAGCTGTATGATATGGTCGACCGATTAAAAACTAACTTTATTTGAAATCCGGAAATCGTAAAAAGAGCTTTACCCCAGATTAGAGAAGAATATAATCAACAACAGAGATTACGCTATAGTCGACGGCCTCAAATATGAGATAACCGTTACTCAGCTATCAAAACAGCGCCATCTACCGTTCATTCCTATCGGCTGTTTACGGAATTTCGCTAGCACATAACGTGAAACCTTGGTGGAAATTTCGTGAAATTTTGTGAAATTTCGTAAGCAGTCGATTTTCTGTGTGAAAATATCTCCATCCCTCTCGCACTCTATTGAGTTTGCTTATTATTTATTATTGTTTTGTTATAACTTTTTAATGAATGGTACGCTTTGAATAATTTTTAGCATGTACATAGATGGTAATTCATAATAAGAACAAAGTCTCATTTTAATAATTGAAAAATATTTTAAAATGTGGGTGAAAGATAAGTTTTAGCGTTATGGGCGATTGTGGGCGTTAGAATGGGCATGGCACCCTGCTGATACAAACTTGCGCTGCGCAGGAAGCCTAAGATCTACATGCCAAATCCCAACATTCTAGTTTCCGAGATCTTAGCGTTCATACGGACGGACAGACGGACGGACAGACGGACGGACAGACGGACGGACAGACGGACGGACGGACGGACAGACGGACGGACAGACGGACGGACAGACGGACGGACGGACAGACGGACAGACGGACAGACGGACAGACGGACAGACGGACAGACGGACAGACGGACAGACGGACAGACGGACAGACGGACAGACGGACAGACGGACAGACGGACAGACGGACAGACGGACGGACGGACAGACGGACATGGCTACATCAACTCGGCAAGTAATCCTGATCAAGAATATATATGCTTCCTTTTTACTTTCCGGCGAATTTAGTAACCCTCTTACTCTATGAGTAACGGGTATAACAACGAAGCTAGAATATTTATAAGGCGCTTACACTGCCTCCATGATTTTTGAATATTCGACAATGATTTTATCAGTCCAAGCCCACTATTACTCTTCGAGTAGCGGGTATAAAAATGTATAATGACACATTTCCAACTTGAAGATGACCAGTAACACATTTAATTTTGTGCTTTTATTGTATCAATGGAAGTTGATTGAAGCACTAGGAAGCTAATAAAGATCATACAAATAATAACAATATTTTATGTTTTTTATATTTCATACTGTGGCGTGACAATTCAAAAGGCACGCTTTAATCGTTGATCATTGATCACTGATCAGACCAACTTGGCCCATGTTTTTTTTTTGATATACCGATATCGATAGCAGGCGAGCACAGTGGGCACAGTGCTTTTGTTTTGATTTTTCCTCTACATGTTTTCGTCGCTCTGGCAACGCTGCACGAAATCAGCTGATTAACCGGCCTGCTTTTCGGCAAATGTTTTCATAACGCGCCTTTGATTGAAATTCGATTGAATTGAGTGAATTTATAGTGAAGATCTGATCCCAGCCATGTGGACCAGGACGCACTGCCTCTGGCGCAGTGTGGGGCGCGTGGGCCGCCAGTTGTGCGCCTCGAGCGTTGCGCAGGCGCGGATTTTCGCGGATCGTGAGAATCAGTTCGCCCACGGGATCCTCATGGATTCCTTGAAACCCTACGCCATACTGCGACCCCGGGACTCCGCCTGGCAGGATCTTCCCGCCACGGAGGGCTTTATGCGTCCACCACATAGCGACGCCAATCCCGACGATCTGTACGCCGACTTCCTTGGCCTGGTGAGGCACTGCATCCGACTGGAACTGCAGATTAGCGATGCCCGCTACGACGACTTCACTCGCTGCTTCTGCGAGCAACTGCATCGCCTCACGGACGAACAGCTAGTGGGATCGCTCAGCGCCTTGGCCGAGCTGCCCACACCGGAATCGACGAAAACCCATAACTACATGGAACTGTGGAACACCCTGGATATCGAGTGCTGTCGGCGCATCGAGCGTTGGTCCAGCGAGCAGCTGCTGCTTGTGAGCGACGCCTGGTATCGCCTGGGTCTGGTCAGGATCGGGGAGTACGTGTGGCTGGCCCTCAAGAAGCTGGGCCGCAAGTTGCGTAAACTGCCGCCCGAGCAGCTAGTCCACTCCATGTTTCTGTGCAATCTGCTGCGCCGACCCGTCTTCGAGATGTTTGACTTTGAACTAAATCTGGCCCGCTGTGTGGACCAAATGACCTTGTCCGAGCTTGGCGTAATGGCCATGGGCTTCTTCAAAACGCAGACGCCCATCAGAAATCCGGAGCTGCTGGAGCAAATATACCAGAGACTGGGCAGCGAGCTGAACACCGTGGAGGACATTCCCCTGGTGGCGTTGCTTAAAATTCTGCGCTACAGCAGCAAGTTGCCCCAGGTGGAATCGCTTAAAGAGCTGCTCTGCGCCCTGGAGTCCCAAGTGGAGCGGGTTTCGCTACTCACGTGCCTGCATATGGCGCTCCTGGGCTGCGAACTGCAGACCTGCAATGATTCGCTGGTGGAACGGATTCTGTTGAGATTCGAGCGCGAATTGGACTCCGCCCGCTTGAAGGATGTTGAGCGTATCTGCTTGGTAATGGCCCTGTTTAATATTACCACTTCGTCGGGGGTGGATCGACGTTTGGCAGACAGGCTGCCCGATTTACTGCGCCAGCGGATGGAGGAGATACTGCGTCATCCTCGTTGTTTTAGCAACTGCCTGCAGTTTCTAACAATGCGCGGCGTTTACGACGTGGAGCTGCTGGGCGTGGCGCTGGAGCCGCGTCTCGTGCAGCACGCCTACCGCAGCGGACTACCTGGGCGGGAGTACTTCCACCTGGACGGGTTCGCTCGTCTCCTTGGCCCGCAGGAGTACCAGGGAGCACTGCTCACCGATCGGCAGCGGCAGCAGATGGGTCGCCTCTACACGCAGTACATCCCCCAGCGGGACGGACGCTTCAAGCTGAACAGCACCGATCGCATCCTGGTGGAAATACGGGAGGCAATCTCTATGATCCACCGATCTGTGACCTTCAAACACATCCTGCCGCAATACGATCGATGCGATTTGGTGCTCTGCTACGACCACAGCCAGCAGAAGGCTTTGCCCCTGGACGCAGAGGCGTGCCAGGATTACAGTGGTGAGATTCTTACCCGCAAGCACTTGCTGGGCGAGAAGAAGGCGGCGGATGACCAAGTGGCCACTGTGGTCATCGTTATTGCGGGCTGGAACAACGTGATCCGTGACAAGGAACGCTTCACAGGGCAAATGGAAATGAAGCTAAGGCAGCTGCGGCAGTTGGGACATCAGCCTCTGGTGGTAAGTGCTTTATGGGGAATGTTATACAAAACTATGTTAGCATTCCCAATTCCAAGGCTATCAAGATGTATGTTTTTACATATTATTATTTATTCATCATTATCTAACCGTCTATTTTCTGCCTCATTTAGATCTATTGGCACGAGTGGCGAGAACTGGAAACTTCTGCGGACCGCCAGGATTTCCTTAGACGCCGCCTCAGTCAAGTGGCCAAGATTTAGCGCATCATCGTCATCATCAGCAGATGCCAATGGAACCTTAGTAGAAATAAGAAGAGCAAGACGGAAAAACAAGCTGCCAACAACCACAGGAATGAAAAACGGCTATAAATTGGATATTAGTCAGTCATTAGCATTATCTGAACATTGTACAGGCACAACACTACGATCTATTAATTATCTAGAAAAAAAAGGAATAATTATCGAATATTTAATAATGACCGCCCGCGGCCACGCGCCATAAGCCCACAACTACTAGCACAGCGTCACGCTCCTTGCGACCCTCTTTGGAAGTTGGAGTTGGTCAGAGGGTGGCGCTTAACGCCCGCTTGGTGTACTCGTATACCACGAACAGAGTGGCCGTTGCCGGAATGGTGCGCAGGACAGATGGCAGCAGGCCACGGTACAGAGCCAGGACACCCTCGCGCCGCACTATGTCCGCTCCCACGGCGAACATGCTCTCGTTGAGGTTCTTCACCTGGATCCGGCTCTTGATCACGTCCGCCGGAAACGTCGACGTCCACAGACAGACGCCTCCAATGGCGCCGGCGATCATCGTACGCAATGGTCCAATTTCATCCTTAGTTTGATCATCGCTGCCGGGGAAAACAGAGATAATTCAAGGTAGATGCATGCCGGATAAACTAATGATGAATATACAAAGTCGATCTTTCATAACTCAGGGAACTTCAAGTTTTCAAATTTATTTTACCTTTAATTTTAGAGTCTCTTTACTTTAATTAAAAAACGTTCGAGTTATGAAAGTTGGACTGTAGTTTGATCCTAACCAATTGCCTTTAGTACAATAAGACTGTAAGTTGTTAAGTTAGGTAAAAACGTTGTGTTCATAATTGCAATTATGTGAATTTAATAATGACCTTTGCTTAGTGTTTCTTAAGTAGTGTGTTTCTGGATGATTGACGATTGTCTAGCTTGTTAAATCATTTTTAAACCAGTTTTGTAAATTACAAAATATATTTGTACAATTGTTTACTTTTGGAAAATTTTAATGGAAGTTATTTATCTCCTAATCAGTGATCAGTCTTTAACGTAATATAATTTCTGAAATTAAAAATTTTTTTTACTAGGCAATATGATTTTTTGTGAAGCATATCAAATTTGATCCTAATAACTTGTGGCGGATGTTTAACAAATTTTAAGGAATTAGGATAAATATTGTAATTGTTTCTGAATTCGTGTTTAGTTTTATCTTAACTAACTTTAGGCTACCTGAAGCATCCTTTCAAGGACGTCTGTTGGACTTACCGTCGCAGTATTTCCCGGGTGCCCTCGTAGCTGCCGAAGAAGAAGAAGTAGCCGGGCATTTCCCGCAGGAACGTGGAGCTCAATCCCCGATAGAATCCTCGAATGCCTGCGGAGAAGATGTGTTAAAGAGACGGGTCAGTGGAAAGACAGAAAATAGCTGGGCTGGAGATTGGGACGTTAGGACGTGACTATCTATCTATAATTAAACGGACATCGGACATCAATCAATGGCGAAACGGAAACGTGTTCATGATCTGCCGACTTGAGGCTGTGAATCGCGGAGCGTTTCAGAAAAGTTTCCACTTGACTGATAGTGGCTCAACCATGTGCATTATCCACGACTGCACTACCCCATCCCTATATTCCGATACCGCTCTATAGCACACATATATGTATAGCTCTATGGCGATCTTGTACTACGTCACTATGATGCGTGGCATGTTCTCAACCGCGAGGCTATGGCTATGAACAGTCTTATCAGCCTCCATAGAAATAATTCGCTTTTCGCTATCTGCGTAGTAAATATTCATTATTTATGTTTCAGAAATTAACGAGAGTAATGGCAGCCTTCTCAAGTTCGATTAGATTTGATTAGCGTGGAGGTATTACAAAATTCATCGCTTGACAAGCGTTTTATAGCCTTAGCTGATTTTCTATGGCTTATGCTTCCTGTTATTGCTAAATGTCAGCATAAAATTTCAACCATGCCCATTGTACATGACTACTAATAATAAATATTACGGCACAATTTGGAATTGCATTTTAAAATTATATAATAGGCATGTGCGTATTACGCATCTTTTCGGGTATTTATAAAAAAAACATTCCAAAATTACTTATTTCATGTGCAAAGATTAAGTTTCAGACTGCTTAGCTCATAAAAAGTTTATGGTTCCTTAATCTGTATTAGCAGACTAACTAATACAGAGCATTTCATCAGTTTTTATGGCCCTTACACATTCAATTTAAATCCCAAAATGTTTTTTTTTCCTTTTTTCCTATTTTTTTCGAGGGAATTTAAGCGTCTCCTCACCGTTTCTGTTTGGAGATTGCAACTTTGCAATGTTTTTCACGATTGCATTATATTACCCTGGCATTCAGCACGTAATTTAAGTCAACTTATGTGAAAGTTGTATGCTCATATTTACAGCTTTGTATTTCAATCAGCCGGTAAAGGAATACTACAGGAATTTTTAATGCTTTAAAAATTAAATTTCAATTGTGGCGGAAAGTTTCTACATATTTTTAACAACACAACCTGATAAAAACCTATTAAAATAAGAAAAAATAGTATAGATGTAATATTCTTTAAAAGCAAAGAGGGTTCATAATTGCTAGGCGATACAGTAGTTTTTCTACTCTATCTAACAAAACCTTAAATATTTCCAATATTTTTATGGATAATATTTAAATCCAAAATTGAATTCAACCGCCTTATTGCCCATTTGGTGCAAGAGATCCCCAGCAGATCCCCAACGGATCCGGCAACCCCAAGTGATCCCATCCCCAACCATGTGGACTCGTGCCTTTGTATGGGTGCGATGCGTATCTGTGTTTATATCGCGCACTGCGATGCGATAATTGTGAATTATTAGAAGAAAAAGATCGCCGAAAGCCGGGCGGAGATAATCTAATCGGAGCACTTGAGGGTCGAGAGCAACACAAGCTTTTCTAAAACTCCAAGGCTACGCCCCCCAAAATATTCAGGGATAAATGCGATCATAATGGATATTAAAGTGTCAATATGTTAATTTTTACTTTGGCATTTACAAATTACTAACTACAGTGAGCATTCAAAACAGTGAACTTGAATAACTATGCATTTTTTTTAGTATTTTCTATCTATACATCTATATCATAGATTCTAAAAATATTGAATATTACATAGCAGTTTGCAGAATTTTTTTTTTTAAATATGTCAAAAAATTTTTTTTCAATTTTTTTGGTAGTTTTAATAATTGAGTGATATCTTTTACGGCGTGAAGGTTTCTTAAAAAAATTAAATATATGTATGCCAAACATATCTACATAGCTGAAACAAAAACCATTATCAGAAGACACTTGCTTAAGACAGAAATAATTATATTTGGTTTTACTGTAATGAAAGATAATACAGTTGGGATACTTTGCACATTAAAAGTATTTTTCACTTATTTAAAAGCATGTCCCTTGTGATAATTTTTTCAAGGTTTAGAAACAATGATATTCGGGTCTATTATAATGAAATACTAATGGTTCGTTCAATCCTACAGAAATATTCAAGCGAATATTACACTTGTGTGAGATAAAAGATATGGAAGGCATGGAATATGTTTCGGGATATTAGTACTCACCCTCGGTACGCCAGATGTATCGCGTGAGCGACCAGGGCGTGCGCATGTCCTCCGGATGGGCCGGCTCGACGAAGTGCTTCATCTCGCGCAGCGCCTGCAGTTTGCACTTGATCAGCTCCGTGGGACAGAGGGTGAGGGTGGAGAAGCAGGCGGCCAGGGAGCCGGCACAGGCGTTCTCCACGGTGGTCAGCTCACCGGAGGTCTCCTTGCCCACGAAGAAGGCCACGAATTTCTGGCAACCACCATAGGCGGCGAACAGGACCGAATTCTCGGCCACGTTGGCGAATACGGCCGGAACGGAACCGGCATACAGGCCACGAAGGATGCCATCCTTGCGGTATGTGCTCACAAAGCAGTCCCACATGCCGCGATAGACCTCCGGGAAGGTCTGCAGCTTGACCTTGACCGTGTCGAGGGGCTGCGACACGTACACCTGGGCCGCACCGCCCAGGGAACCCGCCATGAAGTCGATCAGCCCCTCGACGAAGTTGATATTGTTGCCGGTACCGCCGCCGTGCATGTCTAGTCGTCGAAGGAAGCGCAGGAAACCGCCGACCACGAACAGCAGGCCGTCGCGTACCGCTCTCAGCGTCGATTTCACACTGATCGGTCTGCTCAGCCAGCGCTTCGACTTGCCCTTCTGCTCTCCGTCGCCCTCTCCGTCGTCTTGCCCCTCCTGCGGGGTAGGGGGGGGGGGGGGAGCGGTACAGTAGGGTTGTCAGCGTTTGGTTACTTATCGACCACGACCGTGTTCCCATTTCCACTCCATATCTCAGGCGGAATTGGGATCTCAAAAGGTCGCAAAATAATATTTAAGTTTTCATTACGTTAATAAGTTTGGTTTTACCTATTGCTAAACTTCCCTCGGAAGATGTTTTTAGATCCTAACTTTGACTTCATTTGTTTGTACTTTTTAATTGTGAAATTGAAACCGCTTATGGTCTAAAAATGTATTTTTGAATGTATTGATGAATGCATTTCGATCAGTTGGCAAGTTTTAACATTGGGATGACAAACGGTTCTAAAATAATATTTTTAATTACGCTATTAAGTTAGTTCTTAATTATTTGTTAAATTTAACATTAGTTTATTGTGGTCTATCAAAAGATTTTTATAATATTTCATTATGGAGATCAAAGCACAAATGGTCTAACAATTATAGTTTTTTTTTTGTTAGTTTTGACATTGAGATAACTAATAGTCCTTTAAAAGCAGCTAAATTAGAGTGATTAATGAAATTTAATAAATTTATATATAAAGATTTTAAATATTTGTGCTATGAGGTGTGTTTCCAATTTTTGTTTTTGAAGTCACTGGCAATTTTTGACTTGAAAAATGAAATCATTTGAATGTCTTTAGAATTATCACTCTCAATTATAATATTTTGGTGTACAACACTATGTAATCTAAATTTGTCCGCTAATTGATTACTTTTCTTATGATAACTTACTATAACTGAAAATATAGATATATTTCTTATCGTTTTCTATCAAGATTGACAAAATAAACTTCGTATAACTTTGATTAATAAATAAATTATCTGTTAATTAATCAGTAATCATTTATTAATTTGAACGAACCGAAATTGTCGAATATATCGATTTTGGAAATCTTGATCTATTTACGTTATCGAAAAAATGCAGATATTTCGTCTTCTATCTATGGTCTACAATTGGTGTAGAGATGCAAAATTAATCTGTTCATTTAGCAGTAACCTTTTGGCTTACTTATTTACTTATTAGATCAATCTTTTTAATGAACTTGATCCATGAATATCATAAGATCATCAATACCGTTACCTTTACTGTTGCTTTCATTACGATCGAACTAAAAATATCAAATATATCGATTGCCATCGATTGTTTGACAAACTTGATCCATAGACATGATCGAAATAAAATTCATATACATTTTTCTTTCGGTGTAGAGATAAATGCTATACGAAATTGATCGACTAATTGATCAGTATTGAACTAAAAAAAATATCGATATTTTTTCTTGTCCCGGGTTCGACAACTCTACCTGCAGGGCGCGTTCGTAGGCCTCGATGATTTCGTCGGGCGTCATTATCAGCACGCTGCTGCCCGCTTGACTGCTGCCGATCCGCGGGGGTGGGGGCGGTATGGGCGGGGTCTGGGGCTCGTCATCGGTGGGCGGTTCGCCGGGTGGCGCTTCGGGCGCCGGCGGCGGATTCTTCGAGCGGCGCTGCTTGATCGCTTCCAAAGATGGGCGGTAGCGGTACGATTTCTGCCGATCTTCTGGCTTCTCCATTATCTTCGTTCTTGTTTGTTGTTGCTAATGTCGTCGTTGTTGTTGTTGTTGTTTTTTTGGCGCTGCGGCGCTGGCGGTGTCTCGCTCGCTCTCGCGCATGGAAACGGGAACGAGAAAGGGATGGGGCGCTAAATCGGCGGCTCTTGCTGTCCCTCTCTGACCCTAGGCGAGCGATTTCCGGGGGAAAACGACAATTTTTGGAGTGATTTTTTTTTTGGTGTGCTTGAGATGTTTAATGAAAAGCCGGGGAGTTTGGTTTCCTTTCAAATAATTGTTCGATTTACGGTTTATTAATAATCGATAATTTGATTACGCCATATGCATATATATAGGTGTATACATATCATGTGGATCAGCGATCTCTCTCCCCTTATCTCTCTGTGTGTGTGTGTTTTGGGGTGTGTGTGTGTGTTTATATTTATTATCATGGGTTTTGTTTGTTTTTTTTTCATCTTATTTTTTTTTTTTTTTTTTGGTATGTGGTGTTTATCTCGTTTCATTATGCGGTATTTCCTCTCCTTTATCGCCTTCTGCACTCTTATATAAATTTAATAATTTACATTAAATCATAACTTAGTTATACAAATACCATTTAGTACAGTTATGGGTAGTTTATATCGATATATAGCCCCTATACCATACTGGATACGTATTATTTATAATTAAATAGTACAAAAAAAAGACTTCGAAGTTTCGGACTCGTTCCGTTAAGTGTTAAGATGCTTGAGCTAAGTTCCTGATCGGTCGCGTTTTATATCTATGTATATCTGCTTTACATATATAGTGTGCATCTTGTTGTGCCTTTCTTGTTTTTTTTTGGATCGCTGAGTTTGCATACGCAGTTTTGGATGTGGGATGGGGGGATAGCCGAAGAAGATGTAGAAGATGGGGATCTGGTTTTATAGGAAAGCCGAACTTGGGGATTTTGGAGCTTCCGTCCGCTTCTAACACTTTGTACTCGTTTATATGCATTTATTTTCACTTGGTGTAAAAATATTATTATCAACATCGTTTCCTATATCATTTACCATTTTCTATCCAAACTCAGCGGCGAATTTGCGTTTAAAAAATTGTTCGCATCAGGCTTATGTTTTTATGGTTTTCTATGTTTTCTGTCGCATTCATTTCTGGGTTTCTCATATATATATTTATATATATATATATATATATATTTATTATAATTATGCTTCCTATACAACTATACATATTTAATATTATTGTGTACAAATACAAATCGACTTGCCAGCCGTCGAATGTCAGAGAAGCAAATCAAAATTTACACTTAGGCGTATTGGCACACATTTCGAAATAAAAATTTTAAATTTTAATTTAGTTCCAGAGGATTTAGTAAGTTGTGTGAAATGCAAAAACTTTTTTGACTTTTTGGGAATTTTAAACATAAGTTGGAGTACAGTTTTCCAAGGAATCGTTGTTTGTTGTACGTTCTTAGAAGTTCTTAAATTTTTTAGAATATTTAAAAATATTTAAAAATTCTTTTACAAGTTTCAAAGTTGTGGTTTCAAATTGAGAAATATCAACAAGGATTGCTATAAAATTTGCATTGGAAATCTTAGAATGTTTCTGTGTCACTTTTCCAAATGTTTTTGAGTATTAAAATATTTGAAAATTTAGAAAACTTTTATACAATTTTAAGGTTTTGGTAATAAATTGAGAAATATAAACTACGAGTATTTTTAAATACGCATTGAAAATCTAAGAATGGTCCAGTGTCACTTTTTCTAACGGTTTTTAAAATTGAAAACTTTCAAAAAATCGAAATCTCAAAGATTATATTTAAATTTGCATTGAAAACCTAAGAATGGTTCAGTCACCTCTTAGTTTTTAAGTTTTATTTGTAAAAAAAATTGTATTTAACAAACCCTTTTATATTTTATCAAATCAAATGGAATTTTATATTATAAAATGTAAATTCTTTGGAATCTGCATCAACTGAATGGGGGGGACTCTCAAGGAAACTAAACTTTAAATTAAATTAGGCTACTCGATTCCGGATGTCCTCCAGTTGGAACCCACAAAGTGCACTTTATCCCGGCTGACTCCGACTCCGACTCGGAATCCCATCCCTCCGCCAGATGCCCATTAGTAGTAGGCTGGGAAGGGATGGTAGTTCGACGGATTGGAGGCATGGTGGTTGGCGGAGGGCAGGACGGGCGGTGGCCTCACGCCTGGATGGTAATTGCTGGAGGCCACCTGGTGATAGGCCCCAAAGCTCCTGGCCATGTGGCGATTTTGGGCAGCTGCCGCCGCCGATTCGCCCAATAGACGTGACTGATCCGCCGTGCCCAGCAGCCGATTGTTTTGCTCCATCAGCAGATGGGCGGTGGGATCGACCAGGAGTCGGTGCTGATCCGCTGCATTCGAGGCGGCCAAAATGCGATGCTGCTCCACCGTGGACAGAAGGCGATGATGCTCCAGGCTCTCGCGACTCTGATGCTGCATCTGGGAGGAGAGGAAGGATCGATTGTTGCCCACCGCCATGTTGGCCGTATTGGGTGTGAGATCCAGCGAGGCCATGCGCAGCATGTCGTGGTGCGTGGGATGGTTGTAGGGCAGCTGGGGCGGCGATGAAACCACATAGTTGGCCGTCCGGCTGAGATCTACCGAGGTGGTCTGGTCGTGCTCCTGCTCGCCCAGCTGTTCGCTGAGCATGTTGTGCATGGCGGCCGCCGACTGCTGGTGCTGCTGCATCGCATGGTGCTGCCCATGGCCGTGCTCCTGCTGGTGGACCACCGAGGCGGCTCCTCCGGGACCACCACCACCGCCACCACCTCCTCCGCCACCTCCACCACCGCCGCCACCACCACCAACCACGGAGCCACCCGCCTGCTGGGCCTGTTGGCTCTGTTGCTCGCGATCGGAGAGAATGTCGTAGATGTGATGATGATACCGACTACTCGGCAACTGGAAGTTGTGATGATAGTTACTGCTCGCCGCATTCGATCTGGAGCTCATGTCCAGGCCCTGCAGGTCGGACAAATCACTGGCCGCCGCTGCCGCTGCTGCTGCCGCGCTGACCGCCGCATTGCCGCCGTTGCCGCCGCCCGCCTGGCGGTACTCCGCCGGCGAGTCCAGCTCCTGGCTGTTGTACTTCAGGTTGCTGGCCATGCTCTCGTACTTGGAGTACATCAGGTCGATCTGCGACTGCGGGAACTTCATGCGCATGTCCTGGCCGGCGCTGCTGCAATCGAATCGGATTAGGATCGTTATGTGTATGTTATGCGAGATCTTGAACCAAAAAAACTAGAAAAATATAAGTAATAATAATTAAAACACAAAAAAGTTCATAAAAATTAAAAACCACCTCATTTGGATTTAATAATTAAAATATAGTATCCGTAATCTCAAAGGAATAACTGAAATATCCATTATTTTTTGAGGAAAAAGATGCGTTTGAGCCAAACACTTGAAAAATATTGAAATTGAAAGTTTAAATCGTATAGTGTTTACTAGTGAAAACAAATATAAACTATATAAATTGCACCTTAATAAATATATTTCAATAAAATTATAAAATTTTTTGTCCACAAGTTGTGTACAAATAAGACTAATTGAAAAAAAATATTTATATGCACTATTGTCCACAAGGTTTCTAAAAACCAGCCGAATTGGAAACAGATATAATAATCAGAAATTCTGACTATTTCTTGTTCATTTATTAAAACAAACAAACTTAAAATTACAATCAATTAATTTAGTTTGAGCAATCGAAATATAAAATATATGTTCTTACTTGGAACAAACCAAAAAACATAAAACCATAAACTTGGAAAATTTAAATCCGAGTATAAGTTCATTAACCTAATTTTATTAAGAAGTGTAAATCGAATAAATAAATAAATATATACTACATAAAGAAATTAAATATTTTTAATAAACACAACAGAAACAAACTCAATAAATATGAACAATGAGTTCATATAGATTTATTAAAGTATTTTGAAACAATAATGTAATGATGTGAATGGTTAAACTAAAGGGCGACCATGACACGGAATCATCACCTGTTCTGGGGCATGATGCTGTTCTCCTCGTCGCTGGACATCTGGTTGTGGCGCGAGATGTTCTGCCGCTGGCGCTCCTGGTGCTCCTGCTCCTGGGCGGCCCGCTTGTGGCGCATCATGTCGCCGTTGAAGTTGTAGCGCGGAATGCTCGGCGAGGAGGCGGGCGAGATGAGCTCATGCTCCGGATAGGTGCTGCCCACGCTGGACGCGTTCCTCCTCTGCGGCTGGAGGGCGGGCAGGGGTGACGAGGCGGACATGCTGTTGGCACCACCCCCACCAGGGCCACCGCCTCCACCGCCGCCGCCGCTGGAACTGCCCGCCGGTGTGCTATTCGATCCGGGGCCACCGCCTCCTCCATTGCCCGCTCCAAACATGCCGCCGTAATCGCGTCCCGGCGAAATGGGCGGCGGCGATGGCGGAGTTCGGTGGTGCGACGAGGAGAAGCCATCGGAGTCCGGATGCTGTTGACGGGGCGTGCTGCCCGCATCCACATCCACGTCGTTCTGGTTCTGATTGCTCTGCGGATTCGTTGGCGTCGAGGCGCTGGGCGATATATTGCAGGCACCCTGGAACATGGGCAGCGGTGGAATCTGCATTGGGAAGCTGCCCAGATTCTTCATCATCTTCAGCTCGTTCTCCAGGTTGTCCATGGCCCCGCCGATTCCTGTTCCGTTCGCCCCGCCCGAGGATCCTCCGCTGGATCCACCTCCTCCTCCTCCACCACCGCCTCCTCCTCCCGCTCCCGCTCCACCGGCACTGCCCGCTCCAAAGCGCTGCGACTCGGGATCCACGTGGGCGCTCATCGGACTGTCGCTGTTTATGTGGTTGTCGGTGGGAACCTGCGGGGCGGTACGAATATGTTTAATGAGGCAACCAATTCATGTTATTAAATTAATTTATGGCATTAATAAATGATGTAACCCCTTAAAACCGCTAGTTTGCATACTTTAAGACAGAAAAAATTAAAAAAACCAAGGAATTTTGGCGGTACGTCGTCCAGTGCAATAACGCCCACTTTTAGTTAATTCAATTTGTTTCGTAAATGTTCATAATTTGCTTATTGTTTTACTTCTATGGGCGTTAATTCACTGCCCGTTGTTGCTTCTTTTGATTATTTTTTTTACTGCTACGGGCGTTATGTCACTCGGCGTTATTGCACTCAGCCGTTATTAAGTTGATGTTTCCTTACCATCCTTAAAGCACTCACCTTGAGGTCGCTGCTCTCGCTATCGATCATATTGCCCACGGAATTGAGGGCCGCCTCCACGAGCATGCTGGCCGATGAGGAGCCGCCGCCCACGCCCACGCCGCCCACTCCGCCCACACGGGCGTTGGCGTTGTTGTAGAAGGAGCTCATGAAGGACTGCGAGTGGGCGAGGGAGTTCATCTGCATCTGGGGCTCATCGGCGCCGGAGACTGTGCCGCCCGTCGCAGGACCCGTGGGCGTTTGACCACCACTTCCGCCGCCACCGCTGCCCCCACTACCGCCACCACCTCCGCCGCCGCCGCCGCCGCCCGTACCGCCACCATAATGCGACATGGCCGCTGCAGCTGCGGCGGCGGCAGCGGCGGCGGCGGCAGCATTGTTGTTCGACTCGACGACGTCCAGGAAGGAGCTGTTCTCGTCCTCCTCGCGACTGTGGGCGCTGTGCTGGTGCTGCTGGAGCGGCTGATGCGTTTGGTGGGCGTGCGCATGGGCATGGGCGTGAGCGTGGGCATGGGCGTGGGCATGGGCATGGGCGTGGCTAGCGCTTGCGCTGCTCATCAGGCGGGCCAGGAAGTCACGATTCTGGCCGAGCAGCTTGCTGTGCTCATCCACGGCACTGGGCGGCACAGCGAATCCCAGATCCGAGCCTGGACCGGAACCACCGGGCACCAGTTGACTGCAGGCGCCGCTGTCACCGGGTCCACCACTACCACCACCGCCCGCTACCTCGCCGCCGACCTCGCTGGAGTCCTGCACCTCCTGGATCCATTTCTTGCTGCCCTTGCTGACCACCAGATTCTGGCCGAGAGCCGCATTCATGGCGGCCGCATGGCGGTAGTCCTGCTGCCCCGCCCCCTGGGCGGCGGGATGCTGGTGCGGGTGGGCGTGCGAATGGGAGTGGGCGTGGTGCGGGTGGGCGTGCGCATGGACATGGGAGTGGTGGGCCGCCTGGTGGGCATGGACATGCGGATGGACCGAAGAGCCACCGCCACCACCACCGCCACCGCCGCCGCCATCCTCGTCGTCCTCGTCATCGTCCTCCTCCTCGTCCATGCCCACGCCCACACCCACGCCCATGTGACCCATCATGTGGCCCAGCTTGGCTGGATCCTCGCCAGCTCCGGCCATGGCCGAGACCGCTGCCGCCGCCGCCACCACTTGTTGCACCTGCTGCTGGGCACTCAGCCGCTGGGCGGTGGTGGTCAGGAAGGACTCCACCAGACTGAGCTGGGCGTTCTGCTTGCGACGCACCTGCTCCAACCGGGCGTTCTCCACCTCCTCCTCATCGGGATCGCCGTGCAGTTGCTGCTGTTGTTGCTGCTGCTGTTGTTGCTGTTGCTGCTGCTGTTGCTGCTGCTGCTGGTGGGGCAAGGAGTGGGCGTGCAGCTGATGGGGATGATACTGCGGATGCTGCTGCTGGGGATCATGATGCAGCTGCTGGTGTTGCTGGTGGTGGTGATGTTGCTGCTGCTGATGTTGCTGCTGCTGTACATGCTGCTGTTGCAGCTGTTGGTGTTGCAGTTGCTGGGCATGTTGTTGATGGTGCTGCTGCTGTTGTTGCTGCTGCTGCTGTTGCTGTTGCTGTTGCTGCTGATGTTGCTGCTGCTGCTGATGGCTATGATGATGATGATGTTGCTGCTGCTGGGCCGACGCACTAAGCTCCTTCTTGCGCTTCCGCTTGCGACCGCCCGAGGAGGTGGCACCGGAAACGGAAGCGGACAACGAGGCCGCCGCCGATGGCACCTTGTCACCGAAAATGCTGGAGATCTTGGAGCTGAGCAGCGAGAGATTCGGCTCATTGCGACACAGGTCCTTGATCGATTTGCCACTCTTCTTGATCGCCTCGAACAGGTTGTCATCGCTGAACTCCGCATCGCTCTGCAGCGAACCGCTGAGCATGGAGCTCTGGTCCTCGAGGCTCTTGCGCCGCCTCCTCGGTGCTTGCTCTGTGAACGAGGAGGGGGAGACGACGGCCGCATTAGGGCGTGGCTGCGTGGCCGTTGCCGTCGCCGTCGCCGTCTGCTTACCCAGAAAGTCCACCTTCATGCCACCCGAATAGGCATCGAACGTATAGGCCACACTCCTCTCGATCTTGGGCATCTGCTCCTGGGTGTAGTTGTGCACCTTCTTGTAATGGAACTGCAGGCACTGCTTGGTGGTGAACGCCGCATTGCACTCCGGTTCGGCGCATCTATCAGATAAAAAAAAGGATATGAGATTATAATGATTCTATTAAATTGTTGGTTTCCACCCACTTGAATGGCCTGACACCCGAGTGGGTCAGCATGTGAATCTTGAGATTGCTGCGATTCTGGAAGAGTTTCTGGCACCGCGGACAGCTCACCACCGTCGAGTTGCGGCTGTGCACCTCCTTCGAGTGGCGCTGCAATGCCGCTCGCGATCCTAGAAGTTTTGAACATAATTTACACTGAAAATCTCGTAAAACTTCAGCCATATCTAAAATGAAATTGTATGAAGAAAATGAAATTTCGGATTGTGGTGATTTTGAAAGAACAACTTAGTGATAATCCATAACCAGAAACCAACCCAACAACGAACGAACCAACGAACGAACAACGAACATAAAACAATAAGCCGAATCACAAAAGGCACGGATCACAAGGTTTTGGGGTATGGCAATCATAAGGGGTGGAGAGTTGGGCTTTATTCTATAACCAATGACCGACAAAATGATAAACAAACCAAGGCAAATCATTCACTAAAAGCGGTTACACAATGCAGGCTACTTTTCTGGGCTATTACTCAAAATGCACTGCGACTGAAGGACTGTTACTTATCATCTGAAGTTGATATTTGCGAAGGAAATACTTATAAGTATGGTTTTAAAGTGCTGAACAAAGTGTTCATTTTAAATCTAATATCTAGACTTCAATTGTATGTAAATTCATTTCCTAATCGTCCTTGAAAATGTTTTATATAAAACCATAGTTAAAGTTAAAAACCCTTATGATTTTATGACGAAACATGTTAAGCCAATTAAGTATAGCTGGAAATCGGATAGTAAAGTCTTTTACACATAATCCGACGTCTACTGATGACATATTTAATTAATAATCATTAAAAATTTATTTTTCGCTTTTTTAATTCGTAGAAAATGGAGATGACTTTCTTTTTATGAAAAAGCATTTATTTCAAATCTGTTAACACTTTCGAAAAAATTTCATTCTTGTCACGATTATTTTGAACCGAATCTTTTTAAATATATTTTCTAAAAAAAAGTACATAACTTTTTTTTAAGAAATGTCCACTATCATCACAATTATTTTATTCTGTGAAGACCCTACAGCAAACGTATTTTTACGTATTGATAGTCAAAGAAAAATTCTAAAATAAGGTTGTATAACCAAATTTTTCTAATTTCTTTTGTAAAAAAAAAGTACAAAAACTTTTCTAAAGAAATATCTATTATCTTCAAGTGGAAAAGTTCATAAACAATTTTTATAACAAGCACCTTATCTGATCAACAATTTTCAGTCACTTCAGTGCGGAACTAAATGTGTGATTGTCATACGATATTTTAATAATGAATAATAGCATATACAAACGGAATACAAACTTCAAGTAACTAACAAAGGATCTTTAAAGTATACATATCAACCAATTTAGGCGGTGTACAACTAAAAAGTTTGGCAAATAAAGAGAGATGAGCGATCGCAGATGCTTTTAGTGTTACACATATCGCGAGTGTTGCGGTGATGGTGACTTTGGGTGTTGTGACTTAAATATTAAAGCTAGTTTTACAGCTAAGCGACTCTTTACGGTTTACGATTAGTTTTTAGGACATTATTGGGTAGATCTAAAGTTGTTGTTAGTGTGGTGATATTAGCGAATCAAGATCACGGTTGCCACCTAAACCACCTACTTTTCTTAATAAATGTAAAAATATAAATTAACCAAACGTTTTCATAAGATAATCTACGAATAAAATATACAAGACGTTAAAAGAAATAATGTTTAAAATTAGTTTTTATACCAAACAAATATATAATTGATCCAAGACGTTTGTATGTTTAAAATTTTATAAAAACCAAGAACTGAGTAATTTTAATTCGGCAAAAGAAGAATCTCAGCATGTGGAAAAATAAACAATAAATAAAAAACTTGCCTATTGTGTGGAAACTGTGAAATCGATTCGATATTAGTACAATTATATGCAGGTAGATTGATTTATGCAGAAGCTTACGGTACATACGGCATACGGTGTTTATTCTATATGCTATATACTATATACTATATGCTATATACTATATGCTATATGCTATATGCTATATGCTATACAATGTTTACGACACACTATACACGAGCTTACGACATACGGTATGGCAGTCAGCTGGCCTACGATGCGGCTACGTTATATTGGGTTACGCATACGCATGGGTGTACGATCACAGTTACGGTCTAGAGTTTGGGATCCGGCGAGCGGTGCGCTGCAAACTTACCGCTGTGCATGCGCTTGATGTGCGCCTTCAGCTTCTGCGGCTGGCAGAACTTCCGGCCACAGAAGTCGCAGACGGGTCGCGATCGATTCGGATTCGAGGCGCATCCGTAGGTCCGGTGCATCTCCAGGTAGTTGAGCCGCAGGAAGAACTTGCTGCAGAATTGGCACTGGTACGCCCCCTTGCCCTCGTGCTTCTCCGCCGCATGCTTCATGATGTTGTCCTTGCCCAGCACGGGCTCACCGCACACCTTGCAGTGGTACTTGCGGATGGTCAGGCTCATCGAGGGATCGTGGAAGACGGAGCAGTGGGTGCGGTAGTACAGGGGGTGCTCGAACTTCAGGTTGCAGCCGCCGCAGTCTGTGTTTATGGAGAGAATCAGGGGTTAGTTAAGGAACTTTGGTAAGGAAGCTGTGATGGCACCATGGCCTACAATATTTCAATTATTTATGTTAAGAAAACGCGAATTCTTTAGTAATAGGACGGTAAAAACTGGTACTTTAAACATAAGAATAACTTGTGTTTGTAAATCTGTGATGGCCGTATCACCTACAACATTGCAAGAAGCTATAATCAAAGAAACGCGAATTCTTCAGCATTGCAATTTCTTATTATAGTACAGAAATCTAAAACCTGGATTTTGAAAATATTAATTGCATGGTTTTCAGCTATTGCAAGAAGTGAGAATTTAAAAAATACGCGAATTCTTCAGCATTACAGTGCAAAATATTGGGATGGTGACTTGGAACATTATAACAATTCAAATTAAAAAATCTACCTAAATGAACGATTTTCAGAACGATTATATTCATAGACTTGGTCTTTAATAAGGCAAGAATTAATAGTCGACTCTGTTAGCATTGAAAAATAAGACATGTAAGACATTCGGATGGTGTATACAGGGATTGAAAACATCAGCTCATTAATTTTCATGGACTAATATGAATGAAGTGCAATTTAGAAAGATAACGCGAATTCTTCAGTATAAAGTATATGTATGGTAATTACAGTCCTGTGCCCATCTACTCACTCGTCTTCTCCGTGTGCTTTTTGCGCCACATGGTGTTGCAATCGTCGCTCCAGTAGAGCAGCTCCATTCCATTCCGCAGGTCGCGGCAGCTGACGAAGTACGCCTGCCGATCGATGGACACCAGGTTGACATTGCGATCCTCGTAGCTCGGCGCCGGACGCACGAATCTCAGCCAATTGGAGGCATTGGGATTGTCGCAGCACAGCAGATATGACTTGTCCGCCCCGGCCTCGCACATCTCAAAGATCCACTTCATGTCGCTGCCCTCGCGCACCTCGCCAGTCTGCACCGGCTGCCCGATAAGTGGGCCCAGTTTGGTGAAGGCTCTCACCTCGGTGCGGGCAAACACACCGGTGACATTGGGCTCCACGTTGTGCAGCTCGAATTCCGCCGGCACAGAGGCCTCGGCGAAGGTGATCAGTGGCTTGGTCTCCAGCTCGGACAGTTGCGACGACTCATCCATATCCATGTCCATGTCCTCCATATCCTCCATGTCATCATCCTCGTGCCGCTGACGTCCGCTGGCCCGCTTCGCCTGCCGCTGGGCATCGGCCTTCAGCTTGGCCAAGGCCTCCAGATTGCGTCGCTCGATCCATTCGCCCAGATCGACGGCATCCGTCACATTCCCACAGGCATTCCGCAGCGGGCACAGCTTGTGATCGTGGGCAATGGAGCATTCGCGGCAGGATTGCTGCGACCGGAAGGCGATGTCGTGCTCATCCTCCTCCTCCACGAAATTCTGCTCCATTTTCATTTCGCGGGCCAGGGCCTCCTCGTCCAGTTCCTCGTCCTCCTCGTCATCGTCCTCGGGTCCTCCGATGCCACCGCTGCCGCCAACGCCGCCGGGCTCATCCTCGTGCTCGTCATAGGAGTTGGGCGGCATCATGGCCGCCGCTGCCGCTGCTGCCGCCGCCGCCGCTGCCGCCGCCTTGGCCGCTTGGGATTTCTTGGATCCCTGGGATTTGGAACGCACATGGAAGTTGCCCGCCTGGCCATTGCTGGCGGTGATACCATCGACGGCATCGGAGGGCGCCAGGACGGGCAGGAGATGGGGATGTGGCGGCTGATCCTCATCCTCGTCCTCCTCCTCGCTGCCATTGGCCGCTGCTGCTGCTGCCGCCGCTGCCGCTGCCGCCGCCGCTGCCTTCTTGAGGCACAGGGCATTGGGCAGGGACTCCTTGCTATTGGCCTCCAGTTCGCTCTTGATCTTCTCGGCGATGCGGCAGTCCAGGACCTCGGGCAGGGCAGAGGAGGCAGCCGCCGCCGCTGCCGCTGCTGCAGCTGCTCCGGCCTTTAGGGCAGCCGTTGCCGCCTTGGCCTCCTGCTTCTTGGACTTGGCATAGCTGAAACCAGGTCCCGCTGCACTTGCTCCACCCGAACCCGCTCCCGATCCCGATCCCGATCCTTTGCCCTTGCCGGCGAAACCATTCAGCGCCTCGGAGGTGAATTGCACTCGCTTTTTGTAACGCTTGCGTTGCGGCGCTGTGGGCGTGGCCATTGGAATGGAGGCGGCCGAGGTGGAATCGCCATTTCCGTTTCCGCTTGTATTGCCATTTCCGCTTGCGTTGCCATTGATCGACGATTCGGGCGGTGCGGCAAAGTCCTTGGCACTGAGATTCGGCTCCAGCTTGAAGTTGCCGTCAAAGCCTTTTGTGGGCGTGTTCGCCGGTGAGGGCGGGGGCAGGCTGAAAGGAAGAGGTGGAAAAAAGAAAGAGAGAGTGAGTGGGTGGATTCAATAGTTGCACTTTGAAGCATTTTCTAGTAGGTTTCACAAAGGGATTGAAAGCAAAGAGATGCAAAAAAAAAAAGTGAGTGGTTTGATTAGATACTTAGTGACAGTGACACTGAGAACAACTCTGAGTGGCTTTTCCAACATTTAAAAAACTTTATAGAGTATTTGCATAGGTAAACATATTCTGCCTTCAACTATGCTTAGAACAAAATAAAACTTTTTTTCAAGTAGCATGATGAATATTATGTATAAATATAACGAATCTCATGTAAATCTCTGTGAATCTTATTTAAAAATTATAGAAAAACGAAGTTTAATTAAAACTATTTAAATTATTTAAAAACTCCTTGTATATTACGTTGATCAGAATAAAAACCTTGGCTTGGTGCTTTAAAAAAAATAATACTATATAGTAAATACTATTTTGTAAGGCAAAATATTTTTGAATGTAATATGGTAAAAATGAGTGGATACTACAGTTGGCGGCTCTGTAAAAGTGGGTCGATGGAATATATTTATTTTTGCTTTCCGGCCCAATCCCTTATCCTTCTGCCAGGACCACAACTTCTCACCCTCCCCCTCTTCCCATCGAGTACTGTCCTTCCATGTTGTTGTCGCCTTTGCGTTTAATTAATTTCGTTACGCTTTGCTTGTTGTTTCGCGTGCCGCTTGAGGGGTCAAAGGGAGGAAAAAGAAAGGAATCGCTATAGGAAAAGTCTGGACCATCGCCTGAATAAGGAGCCAAATAGGTACGAATCCGCAAACACCCTAGGAATGCACTCATAGTTAAACTTATTCTTCTCTTTTTGCTTATATACCGAAAATAATGGTTGTTCTAATATTCAGATATAGTTTTACCTAACAGTCTTCTTAAAACTACTGAACAGCTATAGTCCATATAAATGGTTTGCATTGGATAACTGAGAATCAGCAGCTAATAAGTCTTTTTTTTTTTATTTACTACTATTTTAAATTCGTTTTCGCCTTCCTTTCAACTCTTTAGTCATTCACCAAACCTGGTTATCATATGTCTCAGCAACTAGTTGTTGCTCACAAGTTTTTAGAGGACGGACAGAGCTCGAAAAAATGGTAAAAAATTTTTTTTTTTGGCAATGCAGTCACACATCCGATAGCCGGCAATCTTTGAGTTTCCATCTTTTGAGTTCGTGTGAAGGAAATTAATCAACGGTCGCATTGAATGCGATACGATGTTGGCGTTGAACTCTAGATGCTGCATTCTATCACCACAAGCCCCCTCCCTGTAATCCCCGCCCCTGTGTTATCGTTCATTAAATCCTCCACCTTGGAAACATAAAAACAATATCGAAAACAGCGGCAACAGCAAACGATACCATTCCATCTAGCTATCCAGCCATATAGAGCCACCCACCCATCCTTGGTATCCACTTACCCTGCTCCACTTTGTCTCAACCTTCTACCCAAACCCCAACTGAATCCCAAAGCCAACCAACCAGCCAACCCATCATCGCGCTTCTTTGACCGCAGAGAGCGAGCATATTCCTGGTACCAGTTCCAGTTCCAGTTCCAGTTCCAATTCCAATTCCATCCAACTGCGATGGGGGTTCCGTACTCGGAACCCTGGGGTTTTGGGTTTTTGGGTGGTGGTGGTGGTTCCTATTCTGGTGAATGCGAGTGTCTCTACCATTAATGTGCTGCTTGAGGGCCCAGCGGGGGGCGCTCTAGTGGGTGTTCTTGGGGGTGTTCTAGGGGGTGTTCTAGGGGGTGTTCTAGGGGGTGTTCTAGGTGGTGTTCTAGGGGGTTTTCTAGGGGGTGGTCTAGGGGTTGGGTGGTCTATTGGGTGGCTCAGCTCGGTGGGTTTTTCGATGTTTGGGATTCTGTGTTTCGTGTGCGGTGCTTGTTGGCGCATTAAGCACACAGTCGGCGGCACAAACGAGGCTCTCACACAGATACATAACACACATAAACACACACACATAGCCATACACTCGCACTCACACAAAGACAATCGCACAACAATTTTGTGCTTTTTGGCGAAAATTCGCAGAAATTGGCGACATGGCGTATACGAAATGTGAATTGGCAAAAGGCAACGAAGGAAACGATGGAAAACTGTGGTGTTATAGGGATGTTACGGGGTGGTATTGGGCTAGTGGGCACAAGGTTTGGGGTTGGCATGTTATCTATTGTGTATGAGAGTGTAAGTGTGTGTGTGTGTGTGCCTGCTGAGGCTGTGGAAAATCGCACTGCCACAAGGAGATGGAAAAATGAGGCTGCTGCTCAGTGGGTGAATGCCACGAATGTGCGAATGCCGATGCAAGGCTCTTCGATCCCATGTGATATCATCTATTTAATGCTAACTCACCCTAAGTCTGAATTTCTTCTTAAATGCTTTTTTTTAGAAATTATATATTTATATTGGTTACTTCTGTTCCAATAAAATGAGGTATTTTTTGTGTTACATAGGTAGAAAAAAATCCTACAGTTCTGAAATTCTGAAATAACCCCTGCCTCTTGGCCTTAACTAACGTACATCTATTATATTTTCTTTGGAAAAAATGGAGTTGAATAAAAATCTACCTGTTGGCAAAACGAATTTGAAAAGAGTTCCCTAAAAATATTAAAGGTAGTGCTGGCAATCAAGAGCTTGAGATAAAGAAAGTAAAGTTTTAAGATAACTATAATCCTTTAAAATAGCTTAAACGAGAGAGGCTATCAGAGGTGGTTTAAACTCGATATCTGTTTAATGCAATATTAAATAATTATAAATTAACAGTGTGTAGTTCAAGAAATTTCATCCCATTGAATTTCCCTATTAGCATTTAAGGTTCCAGGAACTGCTTGCTGCAACCTAGCTTCCAGAAATGGAATATTGTTAGAAACTTGATATCTCACATTCACATGTTGTGCAACGTGTGCTCTAATGATCGAATCGAGGCTCCTCTCCTGGCCCCAAAAAGGACTCGGATATGTCTGTTATCCAGGCAACAACCTCCTACTCCTCGTGCCATTCCCCCCCCCCCCCGAAACCCAGCCAATGCCAAAGGAAGTGGCCGATAGAGTGGAGGAGGTGGGGCAGAAACGGAATACAACTGAGATTCAGACATTTCTGCATTGGGATTTTGCATTTGGTTAAGGAGAGGCCCCTGCCCCGATCACCCTCCCTTCATATTCAAAGCGCCAAATGGCGCCCTCGACTGCAATGCAACAGCAGCAACAAAAAGAGCGAGGCGTGGCAAGTGGTGGGGGGCGGGGTGCGGGGGGCGGTGGAGGTTGGAGGTGCACCAAAAGGGGAGTGGCAAGGGGGGAAATTCGCGACGCATTCACGTTGCAAGGATCCGAAGAAACCCCACCAGTCACATGTATGTGTGCGTGTATTCCCTCTACCTCGCTCTGTTTTCTACACTGCGCAAAATTGTGTACCTTGTCTTTCCTAACTACTGAATATTGATTTTAATAATTAAGTCCTTTACCACTTTATTGCAATATCGGCTTATATCAACATTTTATTTCGCATAGGTAAAAATATTATACTAATTAAACTTCACTGTTCATCTAAGTCAATTTTAGTTTTATCTTTATTTGGAGTTGTTGATCTTAAGGTTTAAAAATGATTCATTATTGCACTACCAGAACCATGTAGATGTTAATCGTTTCAATCCCCATCAGTTGAATTTTTTAAACATTTTTTAAAGATATATAAGAAAATGTAGTAAAATCAAAGCTCATCTATACCATCTATACCTTTTTTCCTTTAACTTAATGATGTTTATATAAAGGCTTAAAAAAAATAATAATTGCATTTCTATATAGAACCCTGTTGATCTCATAAATATATTGTCTGATTAAAACTTTAAGGCACGTATTGATATGTAGGCAATTTTTTTTAATACTTCTAAGGGGAAAAAGTAAGGTGAATTTGTTTTTAAAATGAAAAATTTATATTTATTCTTCTAAATCTATTTTATCCCCTTTAAAAAAACTCCTCCCGATAAAATACACTTATGACAAAGATATTTCCGATCCTCGAAACATGCCAAATAGTCCCTTTCCGGTAAAGTCATCATCGATATATTTTATCTCCTCAATCGACTCGAAGTTTTGAGTTTTGGGAATAGCCAGAAGTCACACGGAGCAAATCAGGCGAATATGGTGCTTGCGGAATGATATGCTTTGAATTTTTGGCGAAATGTGAAATGTGCATTATTGTGAGGCAAACACCAAGATTTGTTATTACGCATAAGTCTGGTCTTTGTAGACGAATTGCATCACAAATAATATTTTAGCCGGGTGGCAAAACAAATACACATTACTTTTGCCCACATCACTACATCAAATCGATCAAATTTCAATAACCATGCAGCCCATTTCCCTTCAACTAAAGTTGTTAATATTTCGGCTTAGAATTAATTAATAATTGCTCCTCTGTAAGCTGGTAGATAGCACAATTATATTGTCTGGTGCTGCCTGCTATCAAGCATATCGGATGGCTCAACATTTTGGAATTGCCGAACAATGCGGCTCAGTTTCCAAATGATTGCCTTTGTGCACCACCAATTTCGGTCGGTGCATGTATGTAGGTGTGTGTGTGTGCGTGTAAGTGGGCGATTGGCAACATGGCATGCAAATGCAGGCAGCAGTCATCAGCAGCAACAACCACATAAACTGCCCCTTAACCCCCCAACCACCCCCCCGTACCACCCCCTCCTATTTTGCTTGAGTTTGCGCCTGTGTGCGCGTGTGAGTGTGTTGCTTTTTCCGCTTCCGCTGACATGGCGGCTGCGACTGCGACTGCGACTGCGAGTCGAGCACAGCGGGCTACGGTTCCGAGACTACGGTTCCGATTCCGACTACGGAAAGTACGGAAAATACGGAATATGGTCGGAATATGCGGAATATACGGAATATATGTACGAAAATTGCGGCAGAGGCGCCCCCGAAGAGGCGGCAGCAACATGAAAGCTCCGTTGCATGCAACCGCATGAGTACCGCATTTGTGCCTTTGTATCACGCGGCCAAAAGGGGTTGTTGTTGGTGTGGGGTGGTGGTGATGTTGTTGTGGGGCTGCTTATGGGTTGGTGGGGCGGCCAGGATGCATTCGGGCATGAATCGCTTTTACATGGATCGCTTTTGTACCGCTCGCTTCTTGTTCTTCTTCTCTTTTTGCCGCCTCCCGTGGCACTTGAGTCACCATCCCAAAAAAAACAGAAGAATCATCCGTGTGTGTTTGTTTGGGTGCCCGAAAAAGCTCTCTGTGTACGAGTTCATATCTGCGAACCACTATCAACAATGATGGCCAGCGAAGCGTTGCCAGATCTCTCACTTTCAGCCGATTCCACTCTTTTGTACCCTCCTTTGGGACGAGCTTAATTAACAGAGCAAGATGTGAACAAAAAACGAAGGCTATGGTCGCATAACCGACTATATGATACCCTCTTATGTTTTCTAACCAACTTTCGAAACTTTTCTGCATTCCTTTTTCTTCGATTTTATCTTTTCTTGGTAGATTTGAGCTAAATAATTGTTATGATATGGGGTCAAACTTTCATAGCCCAAAATATTACAGTATTTACAAACAAGTAAATACCTGTTGCGTTGCCTTACTAACCACAAAATTTAAAGTGTCATGAAAAGTACTAATAATTTGTGATGATTTATGGATGATTGTGGAAACTAATATCAAATATCAGGTTAAATTAAATTACTTCTTTTGTATGTGATACCCAAATTAGTTTTTAAATAGTTTTTCTTTGAAAACTCTTTTTACTTGCCATACTTTGATATTGAAAAGGATTACATAAAAACTATACCAGAAAGAAAGTTAAATGATGGCGCTACCCAGTAAATTATACTTTCTAGGTCCCCTTTAGTTTACGAAACCACTTTTAATTGTAAAAATAGTATCCAAGAAAGTAATACTAAGAAAGTAACTATTATCAAATAAAGAAATAATAAAAAGATTTGAGTTTGTAAGTGATGTTCAGATTGAAGCGTTGATTTTGAAACACCTAGGATACTTAAAATATAAATAGCTCAATTTTAAAGAGCCCTTTTTTCCAGAAACCATGCTAGAATATTGTTTTAAAGATGGGGCTACATAGTGATTGGTATTTTTCAGGCTCCTTGGTATACGAAGCCATGAAAAATATATATATGTATCTATGAAAAGGCCTACTCACTTGTTTAGCCTATCCGTGTCGTTATCCGCCAGGTTGAGCAGGTAGGCGACGAACTCCACGTCGTTCTTGAACTGCAGCCGGGTGCGCATGTGCTCCCACTTCTCGGCGTTCTTGGTGCCGATGTAGATGTTCTTGCTGTAGTTCTGATGGCGGTACTTCCGCCGCTCGCTGGCCGCGCTGCTGCTTCCCCCGCTGCCGCCGCTGCCCCCGCTACCGCCGCCATGTTGCTGCTGTTGCTGGTGCTGCTGCTGATGTTGCTGCTGCTGTTGCTGCAGTGAGGCAGAATTCATGCCCATGCCCAAGGACGAACCGCCTCGAGAGTTGCCGCCGCCGGTGGCCAATAGATCGTTGCTGCAATTTGTGCCCTGACCGCCCGCCCCCATGCTCCCATGCGTCGAGCTGAGGGCGTGGTTGCTGTTGTTGTTGGTGGAGAAGCTGGCGTTGCTGTTGCCGCCCAGCAAACTACTGGGCGGTGGCGGGGCAATGGGCGTGGCCATGTCCAAGGCATTGGCATTCTGATGCTGCTGCTGCTGCTGCTGCTCCAGCTGGGCACTCAGCTTGGCGGCCGAGGCAGCCGCTGCCGCCGCCGCCGCCGCTGCTGCTGCCGCTGCAGCTGCCATATGGAGGCCGCTGCTCTCGGCAGCGGCGGTACTGTTCAGGTGGGCGGATGAGAGGGTGGCACGGCTGTCCAGGTGGCTGCTGGCCACCTCGTCCTCATCCTCGTCATCCTCATCCTCGTCCTCGCCCTCGTCATCGTAGGCAGCGGGCTCCTGTTGCTGCTGCTGCTGCTGATGTTGCTGCTGTGCATGCTGCTGCTGCTGCTGCTGATGATCGTGACTGCTGCTGGGCATCACATGACGCAGGTCCGTGGGCGTGAGATCATGCCCATTGCCCTGCTGATGCTGCTGCTGCTGCTGCTGGTGCTCCTCCTCGTCCTCCTCCTCATCATCGTCGTAGTCCTCGTCCTCATCCTCATCGTCCTGCGGCTGCTGCGATTGCTGCTGTGCCTGCAGATGATCGTCGCGATCTCGTGACTTGCTGTTGCCGTTACTGTTATTATTGTTGTTGTTGTTGTTGTAGTGCTGCTGCTTGTTGCCATTGTGCAGCGCATTGACCGCCGCTGCCACTACGGCCGCCGCTGCCGCCGCCCGCTGCTGCTGCTCTGCCGCCAGTTGGTGCTGTTGTTGTTGCTGCTGTTGCTGCTGTTGCTGTTGCTGTTGCTGCTGCTGCTGCTGCTGCTCCTCCTCCTCTTCCTCGTCCTCCTCGTCGTCATCCTCTTCGTCCTCGTCCTCCTCCTCGCCCACGGCTGGCGATGAGCGGAACGTCTGTGGTGCAACAAGGTGTTCCAGAGATCGTAATGGTGGAGTGGTTTTATTGGCAGAAACGAGAAATAGATAGGCACAAATTAAAAAGGTTAGCCAAAGAACGAGAAAAGTTAAGGGGTCTAAGCTATGAGTGCACAGAAAAAAAATATACTTAAAAATCAATTTGATATTCGCATGGTTAACATATTGAGTATAATTTTAACCATTGCGTAATGTGATCTTGATATTGAGAGGTGGTTGTTCTTAATTGATTTTCGCTCTCAAGTTGTTATCAAAATGATCTTAACAATATCTAACACTAATTTCTCTCTGTGTATTTAACATTAAAACTAAGCTTAGAAACATGGTTGGTAACCCATGGGTTTTCTCAGGTCACCTACAGCATTGTAAAGTACCATAAAAGTATTATTTCTTAAAAAAGAAAACCATGTTTCTAATAAGTTATTCTTATAAGCTAATCTTATTTCTTCCTAAACACACGAACTTTATTTATAAATTAGAAACTGTTTTGTAGAAAAGTAAGAAATAGCTATTAATACGTAATTAGGCGTGCTCCAGTTTTCACTTTTACGAGGTTTTTGTTTTACTTTTTAAAGCGCAAAACGCATTGTTATGGGAACGGCAAACTTTTTCGCATAGAAAAAAATTAATTTCATTCAATCAATGACTTATTTACGTTTATTTGCCACTAGCACTAGAAAATCAAGGACGTGTTTACCTTATAAAAACATTATTTCTGACCCCAACTCAAAATCAACTGGAAAGGAACGGCTCTAACCAATAAAAACTATTGTTTTGGCCCGCATAGCAGCAATCTTACGTACGTTGCATACATTATTTTTAGCTCCCATTTTACATTTTACCAAAACATAAATTAAATTGTTGTATACAATAAAATATTGTTCAGTAAAAGCAGGAATTGTAATAATTTATTTTATTAATAGTTATTCGAAAATCCTATTTTATACTAGTGATGCATATTGATGATGTGGTCACCTACTTTACATTAACTATGATTTCGAATAATTTCTCATATAAAAGGCCATAGGACACTAGCTTGATTTTTTGGGTAAAGTTATGGAAACCGATATGTCATACTTTCTTATATAACAACAAATAAGTTGATTAAATGTTGTTAGGCTGTAGACCATCCTTTTTTTTATTGTTTCCATAACTGTTTTAAATAAGTCCAATGAGTGGGTCGAAAGTTAAGCTAGTGTCATAAGGCCATAAAAGTTAAAATGAGGTTATAATGATTGTAATAGGATGCTCTGGGTGAGTGATCTTGTTTTAAAGGGCTTAGTGACTAACTTAGTTGTTTCTTTAGGTTTCCTTGAGTTTTTAAAATAAATCCAGTGAGTAAGTCGAAAGTTGAGCAAGTGTCATAAGGCCCATATAGTTAAAATGAGGTCATAATGATTGTCATGGGATGCGTGGAGTTAGTGATCTAGTTTCAAGGGTCACTAAGCACTAATTTAGATGTTTCTTAAGGTTTCCACGAGTTTTTTTTAAATAAATCCAGTGAGTAAGTCGAAAACCGTGCTAGTGTCATAAGGCCCATAAAGTTAAAATGAGGTCATAATGATTGTGATGGGATGCGTGGAGTTAGTGATCTAGTTTTAAGGATCACTAAGCACTAATTTAGATGTTTCTTAAGGTTTCCATGACTTTTTTGAATAAATCCAGTGAGAAAGTCGAAAACCGTGCTAGTGTCATAAGGCCATAGTAGTTAAAACGAGGATGCTGGGATTGTAAGATCTAGTTTTGAGGGGCTTAGTGACTAGCCTAGCTTATATGGCTAACTTAGCTAGGGGAGGCTAGCCCCAATTGAGGGCTCTACTTACCCCGACGGAGGCATTGGGACTGGGGGTTACCGCCGAGCCCGCCGAATTGTTGCTAATGTTGAGGGCGGCTGCTGCTGCGGCTGCTGCAGCGGCGCGGCTCAGGAATGGTGGGCGTGGCACCAGGGGCGTGTCAGAATTATCGGAACTATCGTTAAAATCGAACGCACTAAAATCGGTGGCATTGGCGGCATTTGTTGCATTTGCTGCGGCTGCTGCTGCTGCTGCGGCGGCTGCTGCTGCTGCTGCTACTGCTGCTGCTTGTGTTGCTGCTGCATTAGGAATCCCGCTGCTTGTTTTGGACATGCTGCTGGCGTCGCTGCCGAGGCTAGCGTTGCTGCTGCTGCTGCTGCTGCTGCTACTGCAGCTGCTGCTGCTGCTGCGACTGCGAATGCAGCGCTTGTTGCTGTTGCTGTTGTTGTTGTGGTTGTTGTTGCTACCGCCGCTGCTGCTGCTGCTGCTGTTTACCGCCTGTCGCCGCTTGGTTGCTGCTGTTGCCGCTGCAGTTGCAGTTGCAATTTGTGTTGCTGCTGCTGCTGCTGCTGTTGTTATTTTTAGTGTTGCCTTTGTTGCTGTTGCTGCGCTTTGCCGAACGCTGCTCAGTTTTTGCTATTTATTGTTGTTGCTGGCGCTGCTGCGACGCGAATTGCTGTTGTTGCTGTTGTTGTTGCTGTTGCTGCCGGGGCGGCCTGCCTCCGATTCCGCTTCAGATGGCGCCTTGCTCTGCCTCTGCTGCTGCTGCTGCTGCTGCTGCTGTTGTTGTTTCTGCTTCTTCTTCATTATTCACACACACAAGTCGCGCGTGCGACCCACTACACTTTTTGTTGTTGCTGCTGCTGCTCTGCTCGCTGTTGTTGTTGTTGCATTGCTTTACCACAGCTTTTCTTTAAGGATTCTGTGTTTTTTTTTGTTTTATTTTTAGTTTTTGTATGTTGTATTTACGAGAAATGTTAAGGAGCCATTGGGAGGAAAAGGAAAAACTGAATATCTATCAGCAACGCCGCCGCTGCCACTGTCGACGTCGACGCCGACTGCGACTGCAACGGCAACGGCGACGGCGACGTAGGGGAAACGCGAAAAAGCAGTAAAAAAAAAGTACCGTTCGCCGAAAGCCACTCGCTGAAGCTCCCTTCTTTGGCACCGGGTGGCAACGCTGCCACGGGAATTTTTCCCTTTTTTTCGTGTTATTTTTTGGTTTTTCCTATTTTTTTAAGCTGCCCCCATCATTTTTTTTATACATATATACTTTTATTCAGCGGGGAATGTTTACTTTTGCGTATTGCGTTTAATTTTTTCTCATTTGCCCCTGTCAGCTGGGAATTTGTTGTTATTATAAGTTAAATATGGGGGTCCTGTCACTGGAACTTGTCGTTTAGAATGTGCCAAACTTGTGTTTTTGTGGCACATCCTTGGCCTGCGGTTTTCTTTGGCATTTGTGGTGAGGATAGCCTGTCTTGTTATGGTGGTTCCTGCTGCTGCAAGGATCACACACACACACACACATACACACGCAGAACATAAGGTTGCAAATTTTTGCAAAAACCTTTATCAACAATCACTTACAATCAAAAAAAAAAACAAAAAAAATTACGGATTTCAGCTGATTTTTTAACTTTAACTTTTGTTTTTCACTAGCTACTTGCAGGCTGTTCAGATATTTTGTTGTTATTGTTGTGTTCGCTGTTTCGATAATTTCGTTACTATTTCATTTTTTTTGGAGGACAAGGGTGTGCGTGTGTGTGTGTGTGAGTTGGTGTATTGGTGGGGCACCCAACGGTAAAGAGAGAGTGAGTGAGAGAGAGAGAGAGAGAGAGCGCGAGGCGGTGGCGGTTTTCGCCCAGTGGGGGACTAGCAAAAGGGGGGGTGGGTGGTTGGGCGGTTTTTGTGGGTGGCTTGGGGGGTGGTGGGCTCAGCTAGACGCCTCGCCTTCTCCTGCTGCCGCTGCTGTTGGCCTTTCTTACACAGTTTTCCACGTCTTTTCACTTTTCACACGAAAATAACTTGTCAAAAAAATAAACGAAGCACACTTTTCAGCGGTCTGGCACTTTTTTTTGCATTAATTTAACCAGCCCATCTATTTGGCAATCTGGCTTGATTTCTATGCTTTTTTTTCTTTTCTGCTATTTTTTTCCTCCTCTGCCTCTGTTCTTCTTGGGCTTTTGTCGTCCGCCGTTCGTGATTAGCGATTTCTCTGCGAGCGCTCATATGCCGTTACTCGCTGGTCGCGACGGAATGAAGGACTTTTTATTTATGTGTATGTCCTCGCCGCAGTCGCAGCGGCAGGCAGCGAAGCTGGCAGCGACGGTGACGGCGGCAGCGCCACTGCCTCTTGCGCTCTTCGTTGCGAAAAAGTCCTGCGAAGCCGCCGCCGCCGCTGCCGCCAAAGGACCCCCTCCTCCCCCCTTTCCACCCAGCAAAAGTACCCACACACACACACACGTCTGGATTACGGAGAGCGTTTCGCCCCCACTTCACTCGCTCTCACACACTCGCGCTCTCTCTCTCCCTCTCTCAAAAGCTCGCTGAGTTCGCGACGTCGACGTCGTGTCCTGTCGCTGTTTTTGATGTCGCGATTCCTTGGCTGTGTGCGTGTGTATGCGGGTGTCCCTGCCATGTGTGTGTGCGTGTGTGTGTGTGTGTACTCGCGAATTGAGATGACGACGACAGCGGCAGCAGCAACAACAACAAGAAGGATAACCAGGACTCTGCTGGTGGATACTATTCGCGATTGCACTGCCACAAAAATGTAGTTAGTCACCTTTAAAGCGAAACTACGAGAATGAAGCCTCTGAAGTTGCACACGTGTCGGGTTTTCTTTCGACAATAGAGTTTCAACCAGTTTTCGATACCATTACAATCGGTTTTCTTTTTGGGAATTGGAACTATTCATCGAAACAAGTGTTTACCAGGGCAGGGTTTTCTTGTGTTCTTTAAAAATTCAAAAATATTCTAGATTCAAAAAATATACTGAATATACTGATATTGTTCTCTTGAGGTATTTAAAAATTTAAAAATAATTTAGATTCAAAAAATAAAACAAATAAATATGAGAAACTATAGAACATCTTCTGTGTAAAATTAGAATTACTTAATATACACTAATATTATAATTAACAGAATGTTGGAAATTAAAATATATAAAATAAATTATTAAGGAAGAGTGACTATAGCTTTGCCTTTCTTCAGATAAAAAACAGAATTTATTAAGAATTAGTTTTTATTATTTTTTTCAGAGTAATATTTACTTGTTACTCAATCGACTATAACATTGATAATTGGATCAGTGTATGACTTTTGCCGCTGCCATTGCTACACATCGACATCTGCGCCAAGTTCCGTTCTCAGCCTCGCACCCGTTCTCTCTCGTCCTGCCCCGCCCCCGCCCCCTCACACACACACACACACACACACACACTCACACACTCAGTCATTCAGATAGGCACGTATTCCGCGCCCACCGCCTCCCCGCGAGTCCTTGTCGGTGTTATCGTTGTCGTTAGTGCCAGCTCACTGAGAGAAATTTCACGGAGAACATTTCTTAATCCATACTCACTGGCTTAAAAAATGATCCTACTAAATTGTAAAAATAACTAGGGATGTACATCTGTTTAGTTGTGTCGAATATGAAAATATATGTCTAATTTTCTGGACTCAAAGATTGCCAAGTAACATTTCTTTTAATACTTCTTAAATAGCAGGGACTGTAAATAATGATTATTGATCAATTTTTTGAATCAAAAAATTAACCACTTAGGATCGACACTCGCGGAAAAGGAAAATACCATAGTGATATTTTTGGATTGCCTATCCATTTTCATCATGATTTTAAAATGTGTGATTTTTATGATATTCCTCAAAAATAATGATTATTTTTTTATAATAAAAATCAAAAATAATCATTATTCTTCTTCCTGTGCCGATTTCATGAAATTTTTTTTAATAATCCCACAAAAGGAACGCAATGGAGTGTCCTGAAAAACAAATGGTTATATGTAGCTTGGATAAAATAAATCAATATTTTTGAAGTGTGCTTAACATTTTTTCAATTTGTCCCATATATTTCTTTATGTAAATGGAAAATTTTGATTTTATGGAATAACTTTAACTTGGTGGTATTGTATTTATAAGGTTTTTGTTTTCAAATATAATAACCTATGTGGCTGGGCTTTCGGAAAGAAGTTGGATTTAATATTTGTATTCTCAAGAAATATACAAATAAAGTATATTTATAATATATATTTTGTTTAGGTTTTGGTCAATTTTGATTTTATATGTTAACTTTAACTTTGTAGTATTGTATTCATTTTCAAATACAATCAATATACAAATTAAATATAGTTATAATATATATATAACTTTTTCGCATAGTGTGACAGGAGTCAGGAGCGACTGGCAGGAGCAGAGCGAATTGGCGCCACCCCCAAAAATCCATGCGAAGCCGCCCGTTCGTTCCACTGCCGCTCCCACTCCCACTCCCACTCCCACAGTGGTCATAAATCGAATTTTTGTTTATGTGGTGGTGAGGCTGCTGCGAAGCAGTCGCTGCCACCCACAATCGCACCCCGCTGCGTCTGCAGCCGACATCCTGTCATTCCAACGGTCGCGAGCGTCGACGTCGCTGCCGGCGCCAATGGTTTACGGTTTGTTGTGTTTCGGCAGCAGCAGCGGCAGCAGGGGGTGGTGGGTGGTGGGTGGGCGCCTTGGATGCAGCTCCTTGTTTTCCTTGGCCGTGCGGGTGGTGGTTCTGCTGGCGGCGACGTCGCTGCCTCTGCCGGCGTCGCTGCTTTGGCGGTGAGGCGCCTGCGTCGCTCTCGGACATCCTCTCTCTACTCTCTCTCTCTCGCTGTCGCTCTCTTTGCGCCTGCTCTGCGCGGCTCTCTTCTCGCTGCTCCCCTTTTCCCCCCCTAAACCACTGCCACCGCCTTCTCCCCCTCCCCCTCCCACCCACAAAAGGGACACGCTCAGCCTGAACGTATGCAGCGATTTTTTCCGTGCTGCCTTGTTGTTGTTATTCTTCTCGCTGGGGGTTGAAATTCCTTCTTTGTCCCCCTTCTCCTTCTCCGCCCATGTATAAGTCAGCGTGTGTGTGTGTGTGTGTGCCTGTTTGTGAAGCGAATGGACAAACAAAGTGCGCGACTGTGACGTCACTGGTGTCAGGAGCAGGGCTGCAGTGCAAAAACAACAGTACCAGGGATACTGCAAGGCGAGTACAGTAAAGTCTCCAAAGTGCACACTGAAATTAAAAAGAAATGAAAACGAATACAAATTAACTAAGTGTTAATAAATTGTGTGGTTTAAATATCAATGTAAATATAAAAAAAGGATTTTACCTTTGGCACTATCACTGAATTAGATTAAAATAATGAAAGGCAACACTTTTTAAAGGTCATTTCCAAATTACTCTACAAGTATGGTAAAATATTTTAATTATCTGCTATTGTGTTGAATACAGGTACGCAATTTAAAAAATGCAAGCTAGATGGTCCTAGTTTGTAAAATTAAAATAAAGCTTAGGCACATTTTATAAGGTTAATCAAAAAGCATTACATAAATATGTCAATATCAATCAGGTTAATATGGAAGATTATTATGAACAATTGTTGGCTAGTGTTGTTAGTTTGTTTTATTTTTTTATATTATTTTATTTATTTACCTTTATATATTTTTCAAATATCGCGGTTACAGGTTTGCTACTGTTACTCCTTGAGCGACTCCCTGCTAGAGAGAAAACGAAGCTTTAGACCTGCGTATTGTGACACCTGGCTCAATACAAATCGTGGTCTTGAATCTCGTTGGACTAATCTCGCCACTCGCTAATGATTTGAAATCCAAAACATATTGTTCTAAAATATTTTTTAGTAATTAAGTAGTTAAGTCGATCGAGTGGAGTAGCTTTTTTCCATATACTTCTAGTAATATATTTTTCTAAACTATGCTTTATTTAAATATTTGTAATACATTTAATGCAGATTGGCCAGTCATCTTAAGGTTTTAACAGTGTGACCGTTTATTTTAATTATGAAAACGGTTTAAAGCAAGAAAATTATTCATTTTCTATTCACAAGTTCATTTTTCAAAACGAAAACATTTTTATAAAAGTATATATATCTATGATCGAAAGCACTAGCCGAGCCGATCTAGCCATGTCCGTATGTCCGTCTGTCCGTATGATTGCTAAGATCTCCCTGATCAACAAAATATTTTTAAAAGTTTTAAAAAATTATAACTTTATTGTTTTTTGACATATTAACTTCTACTCATGGAAATATTATTCTTTTTATATATAAGAATTTCAAATAAAAAATTAAAATCTTTTCTATGTATATATATAACCTTTATGGAGTTGGAAACGTTTCCTTCACTGCGTTGCAAACTTTCGACTGATATCATTATACCCTCTGAAATGGTATAAAAACGGACGAAAGATATGCCATGGAATTTTGTGGATAGTTGAGGCACTTGTTTTAATGTAGCTTTGTATGTTTTATTTTTGTCTAAATCAATTTGGGGCATACACTGTGAAATCGTATTTTCTTGCCAACTGCCGAAGAAATCTGTCATCCTTCAGGCAACCCAACGTGACCTAGTAGAGGCACTGTGGCTCTATGGATCCGGTTATGTTGCAGACGGCAGAGACCACATGGAGGTAATGCTTCGTGTGCCAGGCTATATGGTCGAGTCCCACTTCCAGGATGCGTCGAGAGCTGGTCTCGATGCCCGGCAGGTCCTTGAGGTCTGTTTTCATGAACGTTCGTATAGGTTCGAGTTCTGTCTCCGTATAGATCTCGTCCACCAAAACCGTAATGAGTTGTGTGAGGTCATGGGTGCTGTTTTCGTAACTGAAAGATGGGTAGAAGTGTATTTAGGTAAATTTAAGATCTCAAGACCCCTTACAATTTCCTGATTTCCTTGATGTTGTCCATCAGGTATTTCTTGGCCAGTATGAAGCCCAAAGGATTCTGTGCCACGGCGCTAAAGATCAGAAGGACATCGTCCTTGGGCATGTAGCGACTGCCGAAGGCCAGACCGAGCAATTTCTCCAGTGCCCAGTTTTCGCGACTACACGCAAGGGCACCAAGGATGATCCTCCTTTCCTCAGCCACATTTGACCTTTTGTACAGCCTCCTTAGAATCGACCAATCAGCCTCCGTTCCAAACTCAATAGCAGTGCAATAGATAGTGCCGCGTCGATCCACCGGAATGCGATTGGCCTCCAGGCTCAGGCCAGCGAACTCCTTGAGGGCCAGATTCGCACAGGATCCCAGATCCATCTGGCAGGACATCTTCAGTATTATCGCCATTAGATCTGTGCTGTTGGCCTTTCCAGCTCCCTGGGTTTTTGGGTTAAATAGCTCGTCGAACTTGGGCTGCAGTACGGATCTCATAAAGATCTATAAAGTATGATAGGTATATATATCAACGGAATATTTATATATATTTTTACAATTTTTCAAATCCAACTGTTTCTGATTTTAGTCACCAGAGCTTCGCCTTAAAAAGTTCTTAAAAGCTAAACTTACAAAAGTTTTGCCAAACGTTGTATGGCTCCACCTACATCACATATTATGGATGATTTCACCTATTTTATTAACCCGTTTAGAAAGCTTTGGCTGTAAAAGGGTTTTAAAACTAACTACAGAAGCTTTTATATCTATAATTTAAAATCCTTGCTTAGATAATAAATAATCAAGCATCACCAATGACTAGTTAATATTGAAATATGCGGAATCTGATATAATCTTAAAACTTATAATTTTAAAATAGCTATAAAAGGAATGCGTTTAAATTGAAGGCATATGCCCAAAGCTCAAACCGTTTGAGCTAGAGCAGCCAAATTTGTACACAATGCTTCAAACAGCTTTTAAAAAAGATTTAAGGAACCAAATAAATATCTTCCAAAGTTTATATAGAATATATATAGAATATATTCGAAATAAGTTTATGAAAAAGACAATTCCTTTTGAAATCCATTATCAAACAAAGATTTAAAAAAATCTAAAAAGAATCCTTTTGAAATCCATTATCATATAATCATTTGGCAGCTAAAGTTAGTTTTAACTTTTTAATTAAAAAACAAGGAAGAACGCTATAGTCGAGTACCTCGACTATCAGATACCCGTTACTCAGCTTAAGGGACCAAAGGAAAGTGGAGATATGCAAGCAGCAAATGCGCCACCTACCGGCGGTATACAGACTTAAGCGTTGTGGGCGTTAGAGTGGGCGTGGCAAACTTTTTTTTTAATCAATCGATAGGTATTGACGAGACCAATACATTTCAGTTAAAATTTTTTATCTAGCATGAAAATTGTGGGCGCCACAGATTTGGGCGGTTTGTGGGCGTTGGAGTGGGCGTGGCATATTCGCGTAACATACTTGCGCTGCGCTCAAGCCCACGGAATCTAAATCTGAAATCCCGTTTCTCTATTTTTGATATTTTCCGAGATATCCGCGTTCATATTTACGATTTTTTGAAGTTTGTGGGCGGTTTGTGGGCGTTAAAGTGGGCGTGGCAAACTTTTTTTTTGGGTCAATCGGTAGGTATTGATGAGAACAATACATTTCAGTTAAAATTTTTGTTCTAGCATCAAAACTGTAGGAGCCACAGTTTTGGGCGGCTTGTGGGCGTTAGAGTGGGCGTGGCACTCTTCTGAAACAAACTTGCGCTGCGCAGGAATCTCAGGAATCTGCATGCCTAATCTCAGTATTGTAGCTCTTATAGTTTCCGAGATCTCAGCGTTCATACGGACAGACGGACAGACGGACAGACGGACAGACGGACAGACGGACAGACGGACATGGCTAGATCGACTCGGCTAGTGATCCTGATCAAGAATATATATACTTTATGGGGTCGGAAACGCTTCCTTCTGCCTGTTACATACTTTCCGACGAATCTAGTATACCCTTTTACTCTACGAGTAACGGGTATAAACATAAACCTACTCCTATTAGGATGGTTGGATGATGAATCGTTTAAGTAACATTTTCTTAAAGTTTTTTCAGCCGTTGAGACCCGGGTGACTTTTTTTCTAGCGCAACTCTTGTATTGGACCTTACAAAAACTCTCATAGGATTGTAAGCAAGATCACTTTAAATCACTCTTCCTCACCTTGAAAACGGAGAATATTTGAGTGTTGCGCAGGATGTGGTAGAGCCACCCCAGGCTCCTGGCCGCCGCTTGCCACACGATGACATCGTTCTCGTGTCGGAGGCTACCCACAATGTTCAGGGCCAGGTCATAGGTGACAATGCCGGCGCTGGCCAGATTGAGGACGTCACCGATCAACTGGGCCCGGGTGAAGCGGTCAATGCTGCTGGCGTTCTTAGCCGCCAGAGCTTGTCCAATCAGCCGCCAATTCCGCTCGTCGTAGGTGATGCGGCATGGAGTGGTCACCCGTAGGTTGAAGACCACCCACTCGTCCGGCTGAGCCACCTCGTCGAGGATTAGGGGACTGGGGGTCTGGTGGGGGCGACAGGTCAGCCACTCGCTGGGCAGCGTGGACGCAAAGCTCCCGCGGCCCGCCGAGGTGAAGGTCAGGGGAACCCACCAACACTGGTGGCGGTTCATCGGGCGCCTTCCATTGCCGCCACTCGGATTGCGCAGGAATCGCTGCTGGGTGACGGTCACCTGGTTGGTATCATAGTCGCGGACCACCCGGATCAGCGGATAGCCCGGCTGCAGCGTCCACGAGTCCATCAGCTGGGTCACCTGGACATCCTGGCGCAGGCTCATGTGGCGATCCGATTCCTCCTGGAAGGCCTTCCACAGGAGCGTCTGGTTTGAGGGTCCCTTCTGCGAACGCCGCAAGTACAGTCGCAACGCATTGACAAACACCTGGATTAATCATATCATATTATAATGTTTTAGGACTCACATATGTGTAAGATGTGCTACAGATAACTTTAATGTGTTTAAAAATGCTTTAAAATATGAAGTGGAAAAAGAATGCCTTCATTTGTTGCATACTTTTAAGCACCTTAATAAGTGATTTTAAGTATGGTGTGTGTAGGTACATGTTACCATATCATAGGATTCACATGTATAAACGTGCCACAGAAATCACTAGAGCTTTAAAACATATTTGGTATTTGTTTTTAAAAGTATGTAGTGAAAAAATTGCATGTATCGGACTTCTAGACCTAAAATATTTTGTTGCCTAGTTTTAGACACCTTTGGTTTTAGCCCTAGCCTAATGTTTCCTGCGGCTTTCTTAATAGGAAATGTTTTGTAATTTAAAACATTTTTTATAAAGCATGCTGTGAAATATATGTTAGACGGTTATTTTGACAGTTATCCCTCGAAATTTGTGCCTTAAAATATATAGTAGCCTACTTTGAAATAGTTCCATAGGTGGTTTAAAGCCTTAAAAGATTTCTGTAGAACCGTAACCCCTATAAAACCAACCTGGGTGCCAATGAGGGAGTGCAGCATACGGAATAGCAGGGCTGACTTCTGGTGGGCCTGAATGTCCGTGGGATGGGAAACGTGGGCGAGGCTCACGGGCTGGGCACTGCCCCTTGAGTCCTCGACGAGGACGCCGAAGGCCTGCCGCAACATGGATAGCTCGTGGAGCCGCCAGCTGGGCTCCACATTGTCCACGGCGAAGCCACCCAGATAGTTGGACAGACCATAGTGCAGCCAGTAAAGGGCGGGATTCTCCAGATCGGAGAACCAATGGTGGGCGAACTCGTGGGCCAGGTTACTGACCACCTCCTGCTTGGCCCTCGCCGTGGACTGCTTTTCGCTGTAGAGGAACAGTCGCTCCGGATGGCGTACCAATCCCAAGTGCTCATGACTCTTGGTTCAATAGAAATACGAAAGGAAATGGAAACAAGTTACCTAAGTGCCATTGCCCTCCAAGGCCTCGGGCAATACTTATTTAGAGTCCTTACCTGATAAACGGTGTCCGGCAGAACCAGCTGGTCAATCTTATCCGAGACATATGGCCTGCCAAAGAGACCCACAAAGTATACGATTATATGGGGCAAGATGCGAATGGCGTACTCCCCCTGATCGGCGATCCTCGGTCGCAACCAGGTGATCAACATGGGGCATTGAGGCAATGGAGGGGACTTGCGACTCGTGAACCGATTGATGGAGAAGGCCAGCTTCTGGACAGACGTCGGCGGTGTCTGGTAGAAGCTAGTCCAAATGTAGTCATCCCTCTCATGGCTGCCAAGTAAATTCAGAAAAGTAATAGATAAATTCGAATTGGTCCTATTCAAGGAAAAACAAAAATCAAAATACAAATATTATTTTTTTTTTTTTATGTTCATTCCGATACAAAAATGAAATACAAAATAAAAACTTGTATATTGAATTCCAAATTTTTTAGTATATATGCGTAACCTTAAAATCAAAGTTGAAAATCTGTAATTCTCAATTTTATTATTTCTAGCTAAAGGATGCGCAAGGGAGACGGAGATATACAAGCAGCAAAGCGACTTTTTCCGAGATTGCAGGGCGCCCCCTAGCGGAGATTACAATATTTGGTCATAATTTCTTAACGAAGGGTCTGATTTGAACAATTGTTTGATAGGAAGATAAGTATTGATAGACCAAGCAAAACCCCATTTACACTTATACAAAATCCTTAAAAATAAAAAAAGACCGACTGTTTTAAGCAGCTTAAAACCTACATATGTATGCTAACAATCCCAATCTCTTTAAAGAAAATATATTTTGTGGGGGGAAAACATATAAGGCAAAACAATTTTTAAGATAATATTTCAACATTTTACATAGATATGTCATAATATTTGCGGGTGTTTTCTGAGTGGTTGGATAAAGATATTATGGAATTTTGTTGACACTTTAAAAATATAGCTTTAAACTCGGGCTCTACTCACTCGGAGGTCTGCCGTACTCGCATGGTGCTCACGGCCCCGGTTGTCCTTGGGTGGGCCAGATTGAGGACGACGGGGCTGAGGTGGGTGGTATCCTCGAAGCAGGGAAAGACGGTGTTGGCCAGGTCGGGTGAGAGCTGGCTGACCGCCACCCACTGCGGATGGTGGCTGGCCACATCCGTGTAGCCGCCAAGGAAGTAGCCAGCGGTGCGGGACATTTGGCCACTGAACTCGAGGATCAGGGTGTACTCCTCGCCCAGCCAAAGCAGGCTATTGAAGTCGATGCCCAGACGATGGAGGCGGATCACCTGCCACAGTTTGCGCACCGTCACCCGGCCACCGGTGCTCTTGCGGATTAGCCACACTTTGGGGCCCATCCGCAGGCCATTGGAGCTGAGGACGATGGTGCGGGTATCGCGCCACACGCGCATCCGGATGGTGACCTCGCCGCGGAAGGTCCCGGCCAGCTTAACCGCATCCACCTCGGTCAGCAGACTGAGGTTGTAGTGCAGCGGATGAACCGCTGAAACGCCCACCGAATGGCTTCGCAATTCGATGCGCGGATAACGCGTCCTCGCCCGGTAACCAAATGCTTCCAATAGAACCGCTAGTACAAATATAACAACCAAGTACCAGGGTAACCTCAGCATTATTGACGGTTTCGCGGGGCGTAAGTGTAATGGATCGTCTTTATATCCAAAATTCGACACACGCTGTCGCATTGACGGGCCTGACGAATGCCCTCGCGGAATACACTCATTAACAGAAAATTATTACCAGCCATAATCATTTAAAAATTGGAAAATATATGAATATAAAACCTTTCCATTTGATATTATTTTATAACTATTCCTTTTCCTCAGAAAATACATTTATTGGCAGAATATCAGCTAATTTTAGGCTTCCATAATCTTTTTAAAAATTCACGAAAATTATAGAAAATTAGAAAATTGCATTAAATTCATTATCTTTTGTTTTGTTTATTTATTTTCCGAAGTTGAAAAAAGAAAGACACTCAAAACCAATGTTTCATCTAGTTATTACCACATATAATTATTAAAAAAATTGATAAAATATAAAACCTAGACTAATAAAAACCGTAGACCATTTGTATATTTTCACATTTTATTTAACTAATTTTTACTTATTAAAAATGTATAAAAAAACTAGACTGGTAAAACCTGTATTTAATTTACACATTTTCAAATTTTATTATATGATAAATATTTATTATTCTTTTCAAGTTCAACAATGAAATGCACTCATTGTAATATTGAAAAAATTGAAAAAGCATAAAACAGATAGTGGCTTATTCCTGTTCCCTAGCTAGATATAAATTTTCAACTCTGTGAGGACTTTGTCAAACAATAAAATTCATTCACACTCACATAAAAACAAGCTCCTTGGGCTTTGGTACTAAATTCATAAGTATTGCAGCTCTGTTGCTAAGGTCGCCATGGACGTAGTATCCGTGAGTCAGCTGATTGATGGGGCCATTGCCATATGCCTGTCCCTTTTGACCTGCTTGAGCCTGCAGTTCGTAGCCCTGGTTAGCCAAAAGGTCCGAAAACAAAGTAAGTAACTTGAATCAAGTAGGCTGTGAAAGTAGTGTTCCACTCGACGATGACTGTTCAAATTCAATTGTGAATTTTCTGCCTTCACTGCCCCACCATACTCTTCGTAAAAAACTCTATTGGGTAATACACACACGAATTTTAACAATGGAAAATATTACCATAGCCGGAGTGATATGGGATGGTTCGACCACGGTGATTGAATGCGAGGAGGAGAATTGCTACAATGGTCGCTCCTTCGACGAGTACACCGACATACTATGGACATTCCTCTTGATCCTGGCCCTGTTCAAGTTGACACAGTTTTCCGAGTGGTACTTTAGCCAGCGCTTGCTGAAGAACAAGGACTACTTCAACGCGAGCTCCATGAACCGCGAGTGGGAGCAGACCCTTCAGCTGCACGAGGAGGACAAGCGTCAACTGGACGAAGAGGTCCAGGTGCTCACCGAGAAGAATCTGAATCTGGAGCTCATGATAAAGGATCTGCGCGACTGCAATATCCATCTGATCAGCGAGAATTTTATGCGCTCAATGCTAGTGGAACAGGTCTGCAATAACACATACAATTTTATTATTTTTCATAATTTATGAGACGTCAAATCATTTTTCTGACATACAATTTTCTTTGGTTACAAACATTTTCTTTTTAAATTTACCTAAATTTATTATTGCTTTTTACAAGATATATATATTATTATTATATGATATTATCGTATTATTTCAGAAGGAACAGCCCGTCCAGCCGAACATCTATATCAACAACAGCTACTTTCACCTGACCCGTCAGGTTTTCATTAACGATGCACATGTCGACCTCAATGTTCGCAACACCGGTGGCGAGGATCAGGATCTCAGCCCTATGGAAGCCTCCGAGGAGGGACTGAATGTCTGGATGCAGTACTTGAAGATGCGCAAGTGCTACATGGGCCCCATTGCCGATCCCAACTTGATAGCACCCACTAGCCCCGATCAATTGATGCCCATTGTTATGACCACCGAGCAGTTGGCCAAGTTGCAGGGTGAGTTCTGGTGGCGCCCTGTTCATGGCCTTGTCATAATCTCTTTTTCGTTTCAGGCATAATATAATTGGTGTTACACAATTGCCCCCAAACAGTATATGATCAAGTTCTGTTAATCAATGAAGAAAAGCTCCATAAAAATCAATAAAAAGTATTAAAATCAAAAGATTTTTTTCCGAAAATATGTGGTTTGGGAAAGATGTTTTATGCCATGTCCCTATGTCCTTCCGTCTGTCTGTTTCTAGGCAAACTAGTCTCTCAGATTTAAAGCTATCGAGATGAAACCTCCCCAAAAGTCTTATTTCTATCGCTGGTAGTTATAAGTCGGAACGCTCCGAATCAGACAACTATATCCTATATGAATAATACAATATTTTTCTTTAATATATTAACTTCTACTCTTGGTAATATCATTCTTTTAATATTTCATAAAATTGAAAAATTAATCGGACGACTTAATTATATAGCTGCCATAGGAATGATCTGATAATTTATGTCAAAAACATATATATTAGTAAATTTAAATGGAACATTATCTTAATATTTCTGTAATGAACGACCTGCAAGGGTATATAAACTTATGCTTGCCGAAGTTAGGTTCCTTTCTTTTTTTAATATATTTCTTTTCATATGCGAATTCTACAGGGGTACAAATCGCTTTATATTAAAGACGCCATTACCCAGTATTTTATTCAGTACTATTATACATTGTAGCGAACTGCCCAAAATAACTTATTGGAATGTTTTTTATTATTACAGCAGGAATTTCACCTCTTCTGGAACTGTTTCGGGGAAGTCGATGACGAAATTGACAATTAAGTCGCCGCGTCTCGAGCCGTTCACTTGATGGGGCAGTCCCTGGCCCGGGAAGCGTCGCACGGTGTCTGCGGTGATAATATCGTCGGTTATATTGACAGGCAGTATTCCGCCCTGGAGCGTCGGCACTAAAAAGTGTAACCCACTTAAAGCTTGTCTCAGGGAAATCTTGGCCGTATATAGCAAGTCACACCCCTCACGGCGAAAGTAGTGGTGCGGCTTCTCCCTGAGGACAAAGACCACGTCGCCGGGCCGCCGGTTGGGCACCTCGTCGCCCTCGCCGGGAAACGTGATCCTGGTTCCCGCCTTCCAGCCCGGTCGAATCTCGACGTTGAGCATTTTGCTTTCTTGAATCGCCCGGCCGGTGAAGGAGATCCTACGTTGCGAGATCTCAAGGCGCTTAATGCACCCCTTCAATATGTCCTCCAGAGTGATAAGAAGCACGTGCTCCACTGTCGAATTCTTTGGGAGCAGCGGAAAGTCGACATCATAGGAGTTTAAGACCTTGGCGTAGGTGGCGTACGGATTACCCTGGAACTGGTAGCCGGTCTGCTGGAGACCCTCTTCGCCCAGAGCGTCGAACAGTTCGCGCTTCTTCTTGTCCGACAGGACCTCGAAGGCCTCGGCCAGCTGCTCGAAGCGCTCGGCGGCATGGGGGTTCTGGCTCATGTCCGGATGGAAGCTCTGTGCCAGCATGCGGTACGTCACTCGGATCTCGTAGTCAGTGGCTCCGCGAGGGAGGCCCAGCATCTTGTAGAAGTCTTTGCCCATGTTCATGCTGTTTAATTAGCTATTGCAAAACACCTTGAGCACAAGAAAAAAGAGTTAAGCACGAGCCTTACCTTTATTTCTTTTACAAAAAAAAGTAATGAGAGAAAATTTCTTCCAGATGCGAACTGATTCGGTTGACTGCTAGACATCAAGTGAAAAATTTTTATATGGCACCAAAGCACATTGACATTTGGTGCTGTTCTATCGATAGATCGCATTTTCCAAAACTAGTAAGTCTAGAGAACTAGTTTATCTTAAAAATATTATTAAAATACCAAAATACCAAATTGTGATGTTGCCCTTAATTTGGCCCATACATAAAAAAACCAATTACATGGATATTTCGTTCTTAGTCCAATTTTTCTCAAATTGGATTCGTTATTCTAAAATATTAAAAAAATGCTATATACCGGAGTATGATCAAAAATAACGAAGCTTGAATTATTATGTATTCCTTTTATTCTAACCCTTGTTAGGGACAAAAATAAAATTGTTTTATTACGAATTTAATTGGGATGTTGCCCATATATCAAAAAACCAATTACATGGAAATTTCGTAATCAGTCCGATTTTTACTCAAATTGGATTCGTTATTCTAAAATATTTAAAAAATGCTATATATCGGAGTATGATCAAAAATAACGATGCTATAATTATTATATTATATATAAGGGTTCTCTAACCCTTGGTAGGAAAAAGAACCTTTTATAACGAATTTAATTGGGATGTTGCTTTTAATATGGCCAATGCAAGAAACAACAAATTACAAGAATATATCGTAATTTTTTATACCTTCGCAGAGGGTAATGATTTTTTTCATGTATTAAAAAATACAATTCCAAATTTTAGATAAACTAGTTCTCCGGACTCAGTAGTCTTGGAAAATTCAATCTATCGATAGAACAGAACAGTGCTCAGCAACGTAGCACTAAATGTCAATGTCGTTTGGTGCCATATAAAAATTGTTCACTTGGTTTCTAGAAGTCAACCGAATCAGTTCGTGTCTGCAAGAAATTTGATCTCTACTTTTTGAAGAACTTATAAAGGTAACGCTCGTGCTTAGATCCTTTCCTATTGCTAAAGGTGTTTTCCCACAGATATTGAAAGATGTCGCTTATTAACAGCACCCTTTTTCGATTCATTTCGGCGAATAAACGCCACTTGATTGTCTCTCTCCTTATGTTCCTTGTTTCCGGAGCGATGTTCATTTGGGACCTCGATAATTTGGTTGCAGAGATGATAGTCCAAGGGTTACCGCTTCAATGGATTGGTCGTTTTTCCTGGAGTAATTGGTCCATCATAATCCTGTTCCTAACCTTACTTTGCTGCATGATATGGTCAGTGTTTAACCAAAGACGCCACCGCGTCATGAACTTGAACCGCGTTGGCAGGGTACGCCGTTAAATGTAAGGGTTACGGTCGTCGTCGCAGCGATCCGCCCGCAGCCGCGTCTTCAGATGCTCCTCCACCAGCTCCGCGCTCCAGATCTTGTAGCCCCTCATCTGTAGCCATTCAATGTACTCAAATAAACAAAAAATGATCATCTATTTTGCTGTGAGTTGTGTTTTTAAAAGGGGTTACATATGTGGGGAGACCCAGCGGACAATGACAATGCAGAAAAATTAGACTCTTTGATAGATGACTTGCATTCTACCTATGAACACTAGGATTAACCTAAGGGAAATATGAAAATTATTGCTTCATTAATTTTGATCATATAGCTTTTTTTTTAATATTTCAGAATAAGGAATTAAATTTGCTTAAAATCGGACTACTATATCATGTAAAATAAAAACACCTCCCAACGAGGTAAGGGGTCGTGACGATGACACATCAACTTACAAAAGTTCTGTTATCAATTTTGTGACGAAAAATTAAACTAAATTGTTTTCATTCTTGTTAAGGCTAAAACATGTTCATAATGTTTCTTTATTGTGGTGAGTTAAGACTTTAGCGGAAGCTTTGAATTTTTGGCTTAGCATGGGTGGTAAGCTTCGCGCCACATAAGTTGTACGTAATTAGAGCCTAAATCTTTAAATCAATTACAAGGGTGGTCAAAATATTTGTTTTTTATTAATATATATAAATTTTCCAAAAATGTTAAGTACAACTAATGGCCTACTGTGATTCAGCAGATTATTTTAAACAAAGCTTTAGAGAAATTGTGTTAACATTTTGTAAATAAATATATAAGCTCTACTGGCGCCCTCTGTCTGCCACAGAGGGAGGCTTGCGTTGCGCCCTTGCAACCAGCTGAGCGATTCGTGGGGGTGGCTTTCGATACCGATAGCTGCGCCTGCGCAGGGGTGTCCTCTCTCTTGTCTTGCTCGTCTCGGGGCGCTCCCTCTCTCGTGTACTGTTATTCTCCCGCCTGCGAGGCGAACACGTTGCGAATGCCAAAGGCATGACTTCAGAGTGACGGGGTCTTCAGTTTCGGTTTCAGTGTGTTCTCTGACTTTGGAGCACTTCCTTACCCCCATACGGTGCGCACACCAACACGTCAAAAACGCATGAAACGGCATGAATACAGTTATACGATAATAAACAAGACGGAAGGCACTGAAAGTCAAACTGAAGGGAAATTGTGTAAAAAAAACGTGGTACTTTCGCGAGTGTGGCAAATGTCAAAGAGACTAACTTTTATATTTTTTTGCGAATTTTTTCTTCGATAACTTAAGTCTGAAATTGAATTTCCTTAAAAAAAAAACTTTGCGGCCCATAAACGCGCGCGTGTTCGCCCGATTTGCCAGTGTGTTGGTGCGTGTGCCTGTGTGTGTTGTGGCTGTATGTGTGTAAGTGTGTTTCCCCCTGTGTGTGTGTGTGTGGCTAAGAGTGCTTATTATGTAAAGTGCTCGTCTTATTGACATTTGACAGTAGGTTGCGCTGATTTCCACACCGATTGCCTTTGACCAACTGCCCAAAAAATGGGAAGCTTCAATTTGCTAATTAATAGAGTGCGTCCGCACTTAAGTATGCTCCACAGTTTGGGCACGCACACACTTGCACAAGCGTGTCGTGTCGTGTGCGTCGATTGTAGCAACATGTCTTTGCCAATCGCACTTTTCCATGCAATCAGCCAGAGAGATAGAGAGAGAGAGAGAGAGAGAGTGCCAGAGAGCCAAGGCACTCACAATTTATAAAATTTTATTAGTTTTACTCCCCCCGTCACCCTTGTCACCGCCCAATCGCTCTTTTGCCCTTCGAAATGTCAAAATATTGCAGACTTTTGTCTGCTCTGCACAACATTGCCAGTTCAAAATACAATTTTCTCTCGTTAGTCACATGTTTTTCCTGACAGCTTGTCAAAGGGCGAGAAAATGCGATGGTATTGGATGATTTATTGATAAAAAATATTTACATATTTCACAAATATCTACCCGAAAACCGTTGATATAGGCCCAAATTAATTGTAGATACTTATTTAGTTCCTGCAGGCCAATTGACATTGCCAGGCTCAATTTGAAAGTCAATTCAAATTGACCGCCACTTGTCGCGTTCTCCACATGCGCCACTTCTCTCTCTCTCTTCCTCTCTCATCCTTTTCCAGTGGATTCTCTTGGCAGTTAACATGTGTAACTTCTGTTAACTTTGACAGCTTAACACTTATCTCCTGTCTGATAATTGAAACATCGAGTTGGCTGGAAAATAAGTCATTTTCATTTAAGCTCAATATCTAAGAGCACTAAGGTATTTCCAACATTATTCTTTAGCTGAAATTTAAAATTTGCTTTGAAAAGCACTTATTTTAACTTTCGAAATTTTATACTTAACTACTTATTCCTAGTGTGAGCTCAAAATACAAATTTATTAATAAATCTTTATATATTTTAAATTTGGAAGTCTACAGCTATTTAGCTAAACGAAACAATACTCAAAAATTAAGATGTTATAAAGTATTAATATATGTTGAAAGAGGTCCATGAAGACGATGTTTTTCAGTCAAGGGTTAACCAAGGGTTAACATTGCGCCAACATAGTCGCTGCTTAACAGCGCATAACGGGACCGCCTCTCCTACTCTCTGTGTCTCTCTGCCTCTCTCCTTCGTCGTGCTCAGTTGGTCGGCGGACGCGTGCTCGTCCTGTTTGGCTTGGTTTAGTTTTAGTCCTTCTTCGAACGCGCTGCCGACGAGTCACGAGTTCGCAAGACGTACGCAGGGATTCCGATTTCCCACTCTTCCAGTCACATACTTTTTTTTCCAGTGTTTCTTGCTCCCAGTTGAGAGCGTGTGTGAGTTTGCGTGTGTGTGCCTGTTTCTGTATGTGTGTGTGTGTGTGTTTTTGATGAGCGTGGAAACAGAAGGAAGAGGAAGAAATAACACAAACACACGCTCAATACTCAGTATAGTACTCTACAACTACAACTACTGGCCATTTGCATGTGATGTGAAGCGAACTGCTTACAGCTGTTCGAATGCAACTCTGCGCGATCTCCGTTTCCGGTTTTGAGTTGTCCTTTTGAACCGCTAACCGTTAATTGCTATCCGTTAACCGATTTGCCGTCCTGTGTGCCCGTCATTCTGACAATTTGTGTGTGTTTGACTGTGTGTGCGTGTGTATTTTGTCATCTATGCTTAATTTCTTGTGTAGTTTTTTTCTTGTTTTCTTTTTTTTTTTTGTTTTTTTTTTTGGTTCTGCCTGGCAAGTGCTATTGCTCTCTCGCTCTGAGTCAGCAGCGCCTGTCAAGCAGAGGGTTGTTTTTTTCCTGCCCTGCCGTTCCGCTCCACACCCCTCCACCCGCCATCAAAACTTCACTTCAACCACTTGCCGTCGCCGTCGACGTCATCGCAGCCATACAACAAACCACCGAGACACAAAACCCCCCCCAAAAACCATTCCCAGTTCCATTTCCATTCCCATCCCCATTCCATCCCCTCAGTGTCATTGGCACTCGCTTACAGTTTTATTCAGTTTGCCTTTAAATTGTGCGTTGACTGCGTTAAATGAACATAAAGAAAAACAAAACATTTAAGATGGTACAAAACCAATGCAATGCGGCATGGCAAATCAGTTGGCGATAATTGTCAACGCTTTTGCCCATATGTATATGTAGAATACAAAAACACATCAAGACAATAATACATAAGTGAACTGAGAAACGAGAACCGAGTATTGCGAACCGCTGAAAAACGTTGCACCCACCACCGCCTCACGCTCACCGCCTCACCGCTCGCCCGCTAGTTTAAAGCTAATGCCACCGCCCACCACCACTAGAACTACTACTTCCACCACAACCACTAGTACCACCACAACCAAGAATTAAGAACCAAGAACCATGAACCACAACCACCAACTACCAGCCTCGACCTGAACCACTTCGCAATAAATACAAAAAAATAAAAAAGAAAAGAAAAGAAAGTAATCTAAAAAGAAAGAAAGAAAGGCAGAGCCCAAATTCCGAGTCCACTTGTCCAAAATGTCGTCAGTTGAAAAATGTGAGCTCCACCAAAAAAAAAAATGCATTACTAGATGTTCGTTCCCGTAATATGTGCATACATATAGCATCCCCCATAGAACCTCTAGCTATAGCTCTACCCCCTCGAAGAACCTCCAAAATCGTAGCGCCTCTACTCTCTCTCTATCCCAAAACAACTAAGTAACTAACTAGCTAACCCACCTAACCACTCCCCGATTTGTCTTGCCATGTTTGCCACTTTAGATCTAGACTCTTGACTACAACAACTATATAAACCACATTTCACTCTTTTCTGTTCTGTTCCATATTACCAAATACAATACTAAGTATAACTTATACTATATATCGGTCTGCCTCTCTCGCTCTCTCTCTCACTATCTCTCCCTCACTCTGTCTTTCTTGTTCTGTCTAGTAAACATGTCTTGAACTTTTACCCACTCTTCTAACTTCTCCTGGCAAACAAATAAAAAACTTTCCCACTTAAGTCTTTGGAAATTGGGAAGACCGTCTGAGAAAAGCATCTGAAAAGTGAAGTTCTCAAGATGGTTCCTGTGCGTTGGCACTCGTGAAAACTTCCCCACTGATTGGCTGGAGTTCCGATATTGTAAATAAGAGCCCGTACCCCAAAAACAATTTTCCCAAGACCCCGAACACATTTAACCCTTAGAATTGCCTGCTTTTTCTAAAACAACCTGCATGCCCGAGATATCATCAGCTTCTTCTACTGGTTATCGATTTATCATTTGAGAATGCGACACATCCACACACAGACGAAGTCGATTGGTTCGATCGGATGGGATCAGACGTATATATAAAAATTACAAGCCTCACACACACACACACACACACACACACTATATTGTACGTTAGCCAAGTAAAGTTACATAATTTCCGTTCCGTTCCGTTTCGTTCCTCGTTCGTTTCTCGTAGTTCCCCAGTTCGTTTGATGCGTTCCGTTCCTTCGTTCGTTCGTTGTGTTTGCCAAGTTCAATTTTGTTGTACTCGAATTCCCAACTGGCCAAGAACCAGATAGTCGGAATTCGGAATTGGCAAGCCAGCAAAAGCCAAAACTGAACAGAAACAAAACAACAACAACAACAGCTACCAGACAAACAAACAAACAAACAGCAAAATAAATCGAAACCTTAACCCAATCTAAATATATATGTATACATCCAAACCTAAAGTGTGTCTAATCACAAATTCTTAATGTAAAATTCTCTTTAAACAAAAAATAATCCAAACACGAATCACACAAACCAAAAACCAAAATCTAAACCAAATAATCGAATCGAAATTGAAATCGAAATCGAAATCGCAGACCCAGGCAAAACTCGCATTGACCACCAAGCATATGAGCTTGTGGCTAAAGGTAAGCTATGAATAGTCAATATTTTAATGTTTATTTGTGAGCGGGAATCCGGAAAATAGAGAGATTAGCACTTTCATTTCGGTGTGCAGCTTATATAGGTATACAGATATATCTGTTGCGTTCTACAATGTAAAAAAAATAAAGTGTTTAGCTTAAATTATAAGCCATATGTAAATGAAAGGAAATGTTTGTTATTTAATTAATTAATCGAAACGATGTCAAAGTTATTGGTTTTCTATAATAAAACCTTTGGTCTCCTAGTACATTTAGAATTTTTTTTCTAAATAACGTTTAAAAAAAGAATAGGGGAATTTGTAAACCATATATTTAAACCATATTATCCTGTTTCTTTGTTAAACGAAATCCCTATATCTATAGTTTTAATTGTCTCTGCTTGATGAACCGAACTGTTGTGAATAACCCATGAATATTTTCCCTCGCTGGCATAAATAAACCCTTAAAGCTTGTCATTATGTTGGTGCCGCAGTCGACTTGCACGATGGCCCAAGGGAAATTTCCTCTAAATTATTATCTTCGGCCCGTTCCTGGTTCCGCATTGATTTGTCGCATGTCCGGATGTTGTCGGCCCTGCCCCCACATCTTGCCACATGCAACTATTCATTTTCAATTATCCTGTTAAATTAATGCCTTCTACTTGTACCCGTCTGGCCCATTCTCGACTTCCTTGCCAGCCCTTCCAGCGCATCCCCACATGTCCTTTGTCTGCGGCATGATTCAGCTATCTGTGAAAAGTTTGTTTTTTCGCCCCCTTTTGTTGCTGGCGACAAATTCAACGGCAGACGGCGGCTTGGCTCTAAAATATTGGTTATTAGCATAGCCCGGGGGGTGTACATGGGGCTATACTACGGGTGTATATATATGTATAGGGGTTGGGGGCTTGCCCTGGAAGCTGACAAAGCAGCCAGCGCTTTTTGTTGCCTACTTTTTGGGGTCAGGGACTTGTTTTGTCAGCTTAAGCGAGGCGAGAGCGCCTAGCAAATTGCCAGACACACACACACAGAGAATCGAGTGGGGATGGGCACTCTGTATAGATAGAACCCGCTTATACATCTATTTATCCGCTACCCACGAGTTTTTCATCCCCATTCTCCAAAGGACCGCTGCATCTTTTGTATTGTGAATCATAGCCAAATGCATTCGACGCCACGGCATCATGGCCAATGGGGCTGACAATGCACAAAGAGCCAGAGGAAAGATAAGTGGGTGTCTGCCCAGAACCACCCACCACCCACCACCCACCGCCCATTAGCCATCAGTCAGCCCCGGTTGCTGTCGTCATCGCTTGCTCTCTCATAATCCTTGGCGTCATCATCCTATCCTTACCATCCTGGCCATCCTATATCCCTTCTCCTGACATCTCCGTCTCTTGTTCGATCCATGCAGTTCAGCCAGAGCTAATTTAGCGTTAATCGAAGTGTATTTACACTAGGCTTTCTCTCCGCCCATCTCGTCCTGAACTCCACTCTGATTGCATTAGCTTGAAGGCTGCATTGGCTTGTCACTAATTAGTTTTCAATCCCTCAACTTCTCCCGACAACTGGCCAAAAAAAATAGAAGAAGAAAAAAATTGCAACCAACCCATTTTATTTCTTTGCCTTGACAGTAAATGACTTATTGAGGTTACAACTAATAGGAAGTCATTGCCCCCAAAAAAAAAAGTAAGAAAAGGCGTGCTTTAGAAAACTATTTCATGGGTACATGTCTCAATTAGTAACCGAATGATTGACAGATTGACAAATGCAAGCAACATTAAAAAGCCCTTAATTTCAATCCCCCTATCAAGTTGGTATAAAAGGATATAAAAAAGTTTACAAACTAGAATTATTTTAGTCACAAATAACCCTTATCTAAATATATTGTTTGCTTTTGAACAGGTCAGTTGCTTCTGGGAATGTTTATATCTGATGATTCTACTTACTTAACTTTGTTTTTAGATGTTCACTCCAAAAGGCAGCCACTTCAAGGTTACATAAGTATTAGCGTAGTTTTCTTAAAATAAACTTCCCCATTATACCCGGTCATAGAAATGTTATAAAATTGTCATTCATTTGAAATCTGATTGCATTGTCAATGACTAAATACAAATCCTTTGTGACTTTGACCGAGTACTTAAACAAACCAGCACTGCAGCTGTGGATAAATGCTAATTCTGTTGAATAAATTCCGATCTCTTTGAGTTGTCAGTCCGCCCATCATGATTTCACTTCAACGACTGCAATTCCCTACTTTATAAAAGGCTCTTGATGGTTTCGAGCGTTGGAATTGGCTTGTTCACTATCCGATAATTCCGGTTGTTTAGCAACAAACCGATTCCCAGTCGATGTCCCAAAGCAATTCAAAGTGACAGAGCAGCTTGGGCCAATCTGATGCGCTTGGAGCGTCTTTATTTCAACAGTCGCAGTCCTCATTAATTGACCACAACAGCTGCCGGGTTGAACTTTAGTTTCCTTGGTAATTGGAGCACTTCTTCTGCTGCTCCAGCTGCCGTTTCCATTGCCATTCTGCACTCGGTACTCGGCACTCGACTTTGGATGCCTCCGTTGTTACAATCCAAGGAGGGTATCAGAATTATGGCTGGCAAGGAGAAACGCTCCATTTGCTTGGGCCCTAGGTTTTAACGTGGTGCACTGCGAGAAATTAATAGCAGATTCTGTTTGTTATCTACTATTAGTAATCAAATTTAATCCAGATGACAAGCTGTTGCATGCGTCATCGACGTTATCGTATACTGTGCGTGTGTCAGCAGAGCACGGATTTCGATAATATTGTATGCTAATAGCTCACTTTCCATAAGGTAATAAACAACCATAAAAGGTGCTGTCAGAAACTAAGAATAGGGGATGCCACAAAAAATAATTATCGTTTTAAATTAACATACAAATTTAATTTAAGGTGCTTAAAAGTATGGAATAAACAAATCACAGTCCTCCATATGAGCTAAAAATATATTGTAGCATACTTATAGACACTTAAAAATATGTTTAAAATCGATTTCAAGCCCCAGTATGAATACATTTATACAAAAATGTTTAGATTTGCATATAAGTGGGTAAATACAAAATTATTAATTATTTAGTTACATAGTTTTTTTGCCGTTATTAAATTCAGCCCTCAAGAGCTATGATAAATACTTTATTGTTTAATGAAATCTCTTTGAAGTGGCAAAATGTCAAGTTGTTATTCCATAGATAAGGGCTATTCTTGATGGAAAAACCAAACTTTTTTTGCTGTGTTTGGGCTTGAATCACTTTGTTCGCTTCCGTCTAACATTTTCCTTTTTTCCCAAGCCTGTGTGAGTGTGCGTGCGAAATCCGGATGTTGGCATATGGCTCAGCGCATCTGTGAGTGGAAAAACGTTGCGCATACGGCCCGTGTGCCGAGCTGCATCCGTGTGTATGTAGGGGTGTGTCTGTGTGTGTGTGCTTAACTAATATGCTATGAACGTCGCTTCGACACGTTGCAATTGTCGCCCCTCATCGTTGTTGTTCCTGTTTGTGTTTGTGTTTCTGTTGCTGCCCCTGTTTTGGGTCCTGTTCCTGCCATTGTTGTCCTTATTGTTCGCCACATTTGTATGGCGATTTCCACAACTTGCACTCCAGAATGGGCTGGCGCAATAAATGTTTGCTGTGGCCAAATATTGGGCTAGATGCTGGGCCGATGGCCTTGTGCACGGCAAATGGCAAGTACAAAAAAAAAAAATAAAAAGCAGCGCACGAAATGGGACATCCTGTGCCACGGAAGCACCGAGATGGAACACACACTCAAGGAGTGCCATCAATGCGATGTGATAAAAGCTGGGAATTGCATTTGAGAGGAAGCATTTACTTTCCAATATTTAAGAAAATATTTAAGCTCTTTTATTATAATAAAATAAACCCCATTTAAATACAGATAGTCATGTAATTCTTCTTTTATTGAATTTGATAACGAATTTTGAATGGTTCGTAAAACATTCATCGCTTATCTTTGTATGGGGATTACCTCGAATGACCAAATAAACGCATAGCCCCTTAAAATGGGTCCGCAGCTATATTGCTGCATTTGTGATCGCAAAGGCATTCAACCCGTATTCGAGGATAAAGGTCCTGCTAAGCCAGGCAACGGCTGCGAGTCCTGCGCCTTTTTGTGAGCTTGTGTCCTGTGTCCTGTGCGTATGCGTATGTGTATGTGTGTGCGACAGGTAAGTGAATTTATGTTGCACACGCTATGCGAAACATGCCACTGCATCTGGCCATAAAAACGTGACAGAAACAACAACAGCGAAGGGGGGCAGCCAGAGCAAATAAGGAGCCATGCCCCAGGGCTGCGAACATCCTCGCACATCCTCGCACATCCTGCCACATCCTGGCAGCAATGTCGCCTCCTTGCTGGTCACACAAAACTTTCAACGTTCGCAACCGAGGCGAGCCAGAAATATTATTTATTGAGGCGAATCCTCTGCCTACCTGGATGTGCTCGCTCGCATTTGGCTTGCCATTTCGCTTGCCCCTTCTTACACTCAGGGAAAAGTTAAGGACTCAAAAAATTAATACATATTTGGACAATGGTTTTGGGATTTTAAAACATGCTGAATTAAAATTCATTCATTGTAATAAATGAGCTGTCTTAAAATTTTTAAGAAGGAATTTTCTCAACTTATGTAGTCTACATAAATGGCATAAGCCTACACAAAAGTAGGAATACTTGGCAAAATGGCAAAAATATGGTCGATATAGCTTCATTGCTTTACGTTCTGCATTAATTCTTCAAATTGAAACATGCGTTTTATATATATAGATAAATGATAATTCCAAATGTACAAATTACAGTATTAAAATTCCTCTAAGGCTATTAAATTACAATAAATATAAAGCACTTGACACATTTTTGTTCAGTGCAGTCTGTGTCTGTTTCACTCGCAGCGCGCCACGCATATAAATCGTTCAAATTGAGCGGGGTGCGCTGAGCACCATGCCCCATGCAGCATATTCATGGCCACAATGGCCGCATGCAACCGAAGGGGGAATAAAAGTTAATGCGACTTTGCGAGTTGTGAAATAAGATAGAAATTGCGAGTTATCCCCGCCACCCCTTAAATCAATTTGAGAACAATTCGGACACACAAATATTTAAGTACACCCCTGGCCAGGGTCTTTAAATCGAGTTCTGCAGCCGGCCTTTCATTTATGATTTCCAATCAGTTCTGGCCGATAGCTCTCCGTCCGAGTTTGGACCTAAAATTATATTACATAGCCGAAAGTAAAGTTTGCCACTCGATGTGTGTCGGTGGGGGTACTACAATATATACATATGTGTTTATATAAACACTCTGAAAAAAAATCAAGTATTTTGTGCTTCAATCAAGTATTTTCGGTGTCAAGTCCGAGAAGAAAATGCAGCTTTCAGGCGCGAATTTTCAAATCCGAAAATATTAGGTTTCAGAACCTTTCCGCCTACAATAAAGTATAAATAATTCTTAAATGTAGTCATATTTGTACTAAAAACAAGATCGATTAAACAATATATAAACTATATTGTAAATTTTAGTTGGGTTTTAATTATATGCTAGGAAGAGAAATAAGTATTGGAAACTGAATTAAACGAGATATATCTAAATAATATAAATATTTTAAGTTTACCAACGGCTAGTCGCTCACGGGCATTAACACTGTGTAATTTATGAGTCTTAAGTACCGAGCACTTTCAGAATAAAAATTTGTGGATTATTGTTGGGTAATACTTAAATCCAAAATGTGCCTAATGTGCTGAATGTGAGAACTTTATCAGCACGAAAGTTCATAAATGGTAAACATGAAGTCGTTCTTAAATCAAGGCGTACTTGATTTTAGCACAGTGATTTTCCCTGAGTGTACATATCCTTCCCTGACCCACACAAGTCATTGATTTTTCGGGGCTCTCAATTGACTTGCTGCCGTCCTTCGAGTTACGTCCTCTCTGGTATTACGCTCGAATTACTTTTTATTCTACACTCCCCACGTTCTGTCGTTCGAAAAACGTAGTTGTCTTGTAGGCTAGATAGAAGGTATTGGGTGTTGTTTTTCCTGAGGCGCTCAAGGATATCAAATTTTAAGCCACGCGTCACACATGACAGCGCCAGGACACACGGGACAAAGGGCTGCCAAAGGATTGGGATGGGCTTTCGGAATGGGAATGGGAATGGAAATGACCGGTCCTTGCGGTGTGACTCACCCACACTAAAACACGCAAGACCTGAAACCGAAACCGAGTCCAAAACCGGAATACTGATATTGCACCACCAAAAGCAGCGACCACCTGCCAGGATGTGCCTCGATTTGCATTTGCAGGATATGGACTTAATGTCTGCCTGCAGAAACGTCACTTTAGCAATCACTTCGAGGCTTTAGTTCCTGCGGTTATGTACATTTGTTTTCTAAATAAAAGGCAACTTTTACAGCATTGCCTTATGTATCTATTCATATTCATAAAATCAGTTTTTTGGCTGCTATGAAGAAAATAAACGTCAGAAAGAGGAATGTTATACCTTGTTGAGCTCGTCGTTTAATTTCCAATCCATTGGCAATTAAACCTGGAAATTTAAAATTTTTCACATTTTTCACAAAAAAACATGATGCTAACCCTATAAAAAATATGAAAATTGGTCCAAAAAAAAATATTCTTAAAGGATATGGAATTTGTTAGCATGGGAAGCAAGTTGTTCAAAACAGTCGGTCTTTTAGCTGTACGCCTTGATTTGGCCAAACTACGATTGAAAAACAGGAAAGAAAAATCGTATTCTTGACAAAAATTTGACTTAAATCTGATCCCACTTTTTCACATAAAAATTCGGTATTTTGACTGCTATAATGAAAATAAACGTCAGAAAAAGGAATGTCATACCTCGTTGAGCTCGCTGTTTAATTTCCAATCCATTGGCAATCAAACCTGGAAATGTTTAATTTTTCACATTTTTCACAAAAAAACATGTTGGTAACCCTATAAAAAATATGAAAATTGGTCAAAAATAGATTTTCCCTAAAGTTATGGGATTCGTTAGCATAGGAAGCAAGTTGTTCAAAACAGTCGGTCTTTTAGCTGTACGCCTTGATTTGGCCAAATTACGATTGAAAAACGGGAAAGAAAAATCGTATTCTTGACAAAAATTTGACTTAAATCTGAATCCCACTTTTTCACATAAAAATTCGGTATTTTGACTGCTATAATGAAAATAAACGTCAGAAAAAGGAATGTCATACCTCGTTGAGCTCGCTGTTTAATTTCCAATCCATTGGCAATCAAACCTGGAAATGTTTAATTTTTCACATTTTTCACAAAAAAACATGATGCTAACCCTAAAAAAAAGTATGAAAATTGGTCAAAAAATAGATTTTCCCTAAAGTTATGGGATTCGTTAGCATAGGAAGCAAGTTGTTCAAAACAGTCGGTCTTTTAGCTGTACGCCTTGATTTGGCCAAACTAGGATTGAAAAACGGGAAAGAAAAATCGTATTTTTGACCAAAATTTGACTTAAATCTGAATCCCACTTTTTCGCTATAAAAATTCGGTATTTTGACTGCTATGATGAAAATAAACGTCAGAACGAGGAATGTCATACCTCGTTGAGCTCGTTGTTTAATTTCCAATCCATTGGTAATCAAACCTGGAAATTTTTAATTTTTCACACTTTTCACAAAAAAACATGATGCCAACCCTATAAAAAATATGAAAATTGGTCAAAAAATAAATTTTCCCAAAAGTGATGTGATTCGTTAGCATAGGAAGCAAGTTGTTCAAAACAGTCGGTCTTTTGGCTGTACGCCTTGATTTGGCCAAACTACGATTGAAAAACTGGAAAGAAAAATCGTATTTTTTACCAAAATCTGAATATCGTATTTTTGACTAAAATCTGAATCCACTGCTGTACGCCTTAAAAAATCAGTTTGTTGGCTGCTATATAACATCCATAAACTTGCTTACTTTCTAAATTCTGATATTTTTAAAAACTTGCACACTGTTCTATATATATTTGCTTTCAATTTCACGCAAATTACTTTGGAAACCCTTACCTGCGTTTTTGATTTGAGAACTGATCAAAACCAAGATGAAGGTTGCGAAAATTGGCCCTTGCTTAAATATTTGCCATATTTTCTCCCTTTTGGGGACTTAAACCAAAGCGGCTTGTTGAAGGGGTGAAAAACAGGCCGACCGACTCAAAGAATTCAAATATCCTTGCGGAACTTTACTGTCTTCGCTTCACTTGCCATTCGCTTAAGAATCCCCAATTTTCCCTTTTTATACCCTTGCAGAGGGTATATTGATTTCAGTCAGAAGTTTGCAACGCAGTGAAGGAGACGTTTCCGACCCCATAAAGTATATATATTCTTGATCAGCATGACTAGACGTGTCGATCTAGCCATGTCCGTCTGTCCGTCTGTCCGTCTGTCCGTCTGTCCGTCTGTCCGTCTGTCCGTCTGTCCGTCTGTCCGTCTGTCCGTCCGTTTCTACGCAAACTAGTCTCTCAGTTTTAAAGCTATCCGGCTGAAACTTTCCCAAAAGTCTTATATCTTTTGCAGGTAGTATATAAGTCGGAACCAGCCGGATCGGACAACTATATCTTATAGCTCCCATAGGAATAATCGGACAAAAAAATGAAAAAAAATTATATCTTTGGTGTTTCTTAGCATATAAACTCCTAAGCTTGGAAATAACAATTTTTAAATAATTTTGAATTTTGAATTAAATTTTATCGAAATCGGACGACTATATCATATAGCTGCCATAGGAACGATCGGAAAATTTGTGGAAAAATAATATGAAAAAAATTATATCTTCGGTGTTTTTCAACATATAACCTCCAACGCTTGGAAATAACATTTTTTAATTAGTTCTGAATTTCGAATTAAATTTTATCAAAATCGGACGACTATGTCATATAGCTGCCATAGGAACGATCGCAAAATTGGTAGGAAAATAATATGAAACAAATTATAGCTTCGGTGTTTTTTAACATATAACCTCCTACGCTTGGAAATAACATTTTTTAATTAGTTCTGAGTTTCGAATTTAATTTTATCAAAATCGGACGACTATATCATATAGCTGCCATAGGAACGATCGGAAAATTGGTAGGAAAATAATATGAAACAAATTATAGCTTCGGTGTTTTTTGACATATTATCTTATACTATTGGGAATATCATTTTTTGTGTTTTTAAATTTAATAATTATAGCTGCAAGGGTATATAAGCTTCGGCTTGCCGAAGCTAACTTCCTTTCTTGTTTTTTCTTAATTTTTTTTGCTGGGCTTCACTTCACTTTGTTTTGCATATGACAACACGTGGCTGGGTTTTTGTTTGCCCCCAAAGAGATGACCCCTTTTTGCCTTTATTTCTTTTTGTTTATTGTGCATCTCAGTGTGTTTGGCTGTGTGTGTGTGTGTGGGAAGAGAGTGTCGGCTTATTGTTTGCCTAATGTTTAGTTTTTACTTTCACGCAATGTTTTTATTAGAATGTCCCCCAAAAAAGAGCCCCAAAGAACAACAGGATACAAAAAAGTCAACAAACATGCCCTGGAAACATGGGGTGGACTTAAGGTATCGGGTTGACTTTGGGGTCCGCTGATGTTTTCATTTCGCCCTTGGAGCCACACTCCGTTGTAGGCCATCTTTTTATGGGCGAACACATGCCGAACCCAGCCTCAGAGGCCCAGGAACCCAGGAACCCAACAGAATCCTGCAGATTCCAGCCCACTTTTCAGGAATCGCCCCGTGCCCCGAACCTTTGAGCATCTGTCTTTGGCGGCTCTTTTGTTTATTTTGCTTTAGCACATTTTAGAAACAATAAAGCAAAACTTTGAGCTCTTTGTGACCTGCCGATCCTTTCTCATCCGCCCATCCGCCTCCCAATCCCGTATTATCTCCATTGACTGCGCTGCAAGGTGGCCATAAAAAGCGAAAAAACGGCGTCAAAAACAAAAGGCAAAGTTGCCTCGTCCTTTGCCATTTTCCTCTGGAGTCCTCGAATTATTAAAGGAACGAGACGGAGCTACTTGGAGACTTGGGGTGGGAAAGAGTGGGAAGAGCGAAGCCCTCTTCCTTTTATGATATGTATGCGTCTCCTTTTTATTTTCAGCAATTTTCGTTTATTGATTTTTCCCCACCAACATTTTCGCTGAACTTTAGTCACCGAAAAGACCCGGCCAACTGGTGAACGGGGGGTCGGAAAATGTTGGGGGTTGGGCTAGGCCAGATTCCGGGCAAATAAGTTTTCTTTGGTTATCAAATTTACTCGGTATTGAATTTCGCACCAATGATCATTTTGGTCGTTAGGAAGTTAAGGAATCAGTTAAGTTTTGCCCTAAAAAGTAGTCATACCTTAAACAGGTATTACATTTATTTGATTTACTGTAAAACAAAATTAAATTTATTATGTTTGGGCTTAGGAACTGTATATAATCTTTTCAATAAATATCACTTATAAATGAGAAGTTCTTCATTTAAGCCATTGGTTTCATATTTGTTGTTCTTAAAATCATAATTAAATTATAACTTAATATAAATTTTTCTTTATACAAATATTTTGTAACCATTTAAGGAACACAGAAAATCCAAGGATTTTAAAATCTCATACTTATCAAAAACTGAAAATATTGAATACAACTTTCTAAATGTGTTTTCTTTAATCAGGACAAAATGAATACTTAATTATTTTCTTTGGGTAAATCAGTAATATAGCCTAGATACTTCATAGAAAATAAAATGAAAGCCTGCGGATAAAGATACACTAAAATCAAAATTTCGATGTCTATGCGATTTCTTTAATCAGGATAAAATAAATTTGTATTAATTTTCTAAAGCTAAGACAGTAATGTAGCCTAGATACTTTATAGGATCGTCAGAACCTTAACGATATAAAATGTTAGCTTGTAGAGAAAGGTTCCGCCCCCTTTTTATTGTCCTGTTCCGCCCTCGATTCTTGACGAAATCAAGGCATTTAGTTGTGTGGCATTCAGCTGCATTTGGTTACGCTTCCAGAGGCACTTCTTCATCATCTGCAGCCAGGTTGCCACTCGGCCACAGTCTCGGCTTTTCCTCTGACATTGTGGCTTTTAAATTGCTTATTTGCCTTAGTCGTCGTCGTCGTCAGCGATGTTGGCTTACCGCAACGTGCCGAGCAGTTTAATAACCAAGGAAACGTCCACCGGTGACAATCCGTTGCCCTCCATCCTCATCCTCATCCGCATCCGCATCCGCATCCTTGTTCTTTATATAGCCACAAACTGGGAAAGCGGTTTTTCCGGGAAAACCACTGCCTGACGCCAAGCTGATCAAACGTTGAGTAACTGAACTTGTGTTGAAAGAACGCCAATAAAAAGGAGCCATCTTGAGGACTAAGTTTCTTCTGTGCATACCATATTGTTTCTTGGCTTATATTCGGTTTTAGCCCAAGGAGACAATGAAGAAAGTTCCGGTTAATCCGGAGCACAGAACTAGTGAGCCAAGTTTTGTCTTATTAGTTGCATTTTTAATTAGTTGATGCTCAAGATTTACATAATTCTTCTAGTTTTATAATAATAATAATAATAATATATAAACAATAAATAACAAGGAAGAACGCTATAGTCGAGTACCTCGACTATCAGATACCCGTTACTCAGCTAAAGGGACCAAAGGAAAATGGAGATATGCAAGCAGCAAAGCGAGATTGAAATGCGCCACCTACCGGCGGTAGACAGATTTAAGCGTTGTGGGCGTTAGAGTGGGCGTGGCAAAGTTTTTTTTGGATTAATCGATGGGTATTGACAAGACCAATACATTTCAGTTAAAATTTTTGATCTAGCGTGAAAATTGTGGGCGCCACAGGTTTGGGCGGTTTGTAGGCGTTCTAGTGGGCGTGGCATATTCGCGTGACAAAATTGCGCTGCGCTTAAGCCTAAGGAATCTAAATCTGAAATCCCATTTCTCAATCTTTGATATTTTCCAAGATATCCGCGTTCATATTTACGATTTTTTGAAGTTTGTGGGCGGTTTGTGGGCGGTTTGTGGGCGTTCAAGTGGGCGTGGCAAACTTTTTTTTGGGTCAATCGATAGGTATTGATGAGAACAAGACATTTCAGTTAAAATTTTTATTCTAGCATGAAAACTGTAGGAGCCACAGTTTTGGGCGGTTATAGTGGGCGTGGCACTCTGCTGAAACAAACTTGCGCTGCGTAAGAAGCTCAGGAATCTGCAGGCCTAATCTCAATAGCCTAGCTCTTATAGTTTCCGAGATCTCAGCGTTCATCCGGACGGACAGACAGACGGACAGACGGACAGACGGACAGTCGGACAGACGGACAGACGGACAGACGGACATGGCTAGATCGACTCGGCTAGTGATCCTGATCAAGAATATATATACTTTATGGGGTCGGAAACGCTTCCTTCTGCCTGTTACATACTTTCCGACGAATCTAGTATACCCTTTTACTCTACGAGTAACGGGTATAAAAATATAATAGTAATAAGCTATTTAACTGCTTATTGGCTTACGATATATTTAAGATTACCAGAAAATGTACCAATAATTATTAATACAATTTATTAACTATAAAAATTAATAAAAAAAAGTCCAACGAGGTAACATTTCTTCAACAAGTCAATATAATTGATTTTTTCTGTGGGCACTTTATTATAGACCTTTCCATTTTAATTACCTCTGCGAGTTCTCAAAAGCCTACAATATTGCATATGGCAAATATAATATCCGGCAAGAAATGGTTAGATTAAATACCAAATACCATTTAAAAGGCGAACGGAAAGTGAAAAGTTGAATCTTTTTGCCTGGTTATTGGGTATTCCAATCCGTAATATTTGCTGGACGGCAGGCAAACGGCCACAGGAATCAAAAAAATTGGGAAATCAAAAACTCAATTGCTTCCGAGCCTGCGGATGTGTGTGTGCATGTGTCCGTGTGGAGCCATAAATCATTCAGTGGATTGTATTCCCAGCAGAAATGCCATTACATGATTGAGCCGCATCCGTATACATTGATGCAGATGCAGATGCAGGAGTCAGATACAGATACAGATTCAGATGCAGAATCCGTATCCGTATCCGTATCTGTGTCATTTTGCAGGACGTGGTCGAGGCCGGTCGGCAGAAACTTAATTGCATTGTCGGGGCAAAATTTTTGGCATACTTTTGGAGATTTGTGACAGCTGCAAGTGGGCAAATATTGAAAGGTGGCAAGTTCGATTGAGTCACTGGCCCATCCACACTCTCCCCCCTCCGCACAGTGGTTGAAATTAGCAACTTTCCGGTACGAAATCGATAAAAAGAAATAATTCATAGACTACCACAGTGCTTGATTGCTCAAGTGGCTAGATTTTTGGGCGAAATTAATCATACATATATATGTATGCATTTCATTTCGAGATGAGTGAAAATTCGAAATGATTTTTCAGCTTGGCTCGTCAAATGCACAAAAATGCAAACAGCTGCCCTTCCGCCATAAAATCAGGCTTTCGGGTCAGCGGAAAGGAAGAGTTGCCAAGGCGACTTGGTGGGTGTGGGTCAATATTCGGGGCATTTCATTTTCGTTATGGAAATTGCAAAGGAAATTCTCGCATTTTCCCAATGGCAATTTCCATGGGTATGGGTAAGGGTATGGGTATGGTCATTGGATTTGGGTATTTGGTAGAGGAATGGAAATGAAGGGGGTGGCTATAGGGCATGTATATGAACATTTTAAGACACTTTAATCGATTTATTCTGCAAACGCTGGCAAAACTCGCGTTCGATGGCAACGACACGATTTGGCGTCCGCTTTCGCATCGATCACGAAATCGTATGTGTCCATTTGCGCTTAGAGGGATTTATGCCATCTCCCCCCAGTTCCACATTTCTTTTTGAGATTATTGAATAAAGCTCAGATGACCGCAGTTCGATTTGGTAACTGCACACAGGAAAACCCTGCTCTATCTGTTGCTTTACGTCATATGTCATCATCAATTTAAATGGTTATAGGTTTCCGATTCCAATAATGGGGAATCGATAAGGGGGAATTATAGATGGATTATTCCTTAAAACAACACATTTGGTGCTAGTTTCTCAAAGTGATGTTAAACTTCTTGCTTCTTATCAGCAATGGCAAAAGATAACATGACATTCAGAAATAATTCGTTATAATAGCCCATATATGTATATTTTCTCAATGTCATGTTAAGTTATCTTTTAGTTATCTGTCAGAGAAAGTTGTCATTAACTGAAATCGTTCGGAAATACAAAGCAATATCTAAACTTAATAAAAATTAACTTGTCGATAAGAAATGGACCTTCAAAAGGTTAAAAGGTTATGCATCGATCACGATATCGTATGTGTCCATTTGCGATTACGTCCATGTTCTCACAGATGTCAATAAATGAAATTTTTTGGAAAGACACAACAATATTTAAACTTAAACAAATTAACCTGTCGATAAGAAATTGGCTTTAAAAGGTTTCGCATCGATCATGAAATCCCATTTTGAGATTATTGAATAAAGCTCATATGACTGCAGTTCTTTTTGGTAACTGCAGAAGAGCATGCATTGAAGTTGCGATGGATTGTGTTTGAAAAGTGCCCAAAAAAATAGGAAAAGTGAGATTAGATAACATACTCTACGTCTCATTCTCATTCTCCCTTTGTTTATTCACCCATCCATTTTGCCCGTTCTGTGTGTGTGTGTTAGTGTATTGTGTTTAATTTTGTAAAATGTTTGCCTGGTTTTCCAACTCTCAATGTTTGTCTAATTTCGCCACCCATCGATCCGCCAGCCCACATACCATTTCAACTGACAGAGCCCCGAATCTCAGGAACCCCTCTCCCATTTCAGCTGCCCCAGTACAAAGTTTGCTCGTATTCCCTCTTTTGCTGCTTTCGCTTAGAAGTTGATGAGATGTTTATTATGTATGTATATACATACAAAGTGGTTGGGCTCGGGAAAATCGGGGGGGCTGGAAAATGCCCAGGATGGGGCGGGACCCCTGCAGCCCGTTTTATATGTAAATGTGCGATATCAAACAGGTGAGAGATGCCCGAGGCACGGCGGGGTCACCATAAATTAGAATAAGTTATTCTCGGTTTACGGATATCAATTGCAAGTGGGCAGGAATTGGCAGGGCAAGCAGCGAAGGGCATTAGTGAACTAATTTAAAAGTCTTTTTTGGGATCGGAAGGGATAGTTATGAAGAGCCCGGTGGTAAAAAGTTTGCTGAGTGATAATGTGTATCACAAATCCATTTATATTTATTTATTTATTTTTATAATGCTAAGAATTGAATATAAACTAAATGCTAGCAATGGGCATGAGCTATAGCAGCTATAGGCCTTCATTTCATTTTGTTTTCTTTGGTCTACTTCAATCTAGCTTATATTCTATAGGGTTAGATATATACATTGTTTTTTTGTGCCTATTTCTAATATAGATTTATTATTTTTATTTTGTTCTTTTAGTATATTGGAATTTTATTTTTATTTATTTTTAAGAAAGTTCAAGATGTCGTTTGTGGAGTTGGCTATAGATAGAATGGGAACCAGGTCAAAAATCCATTAGTTATTGTAGTTAAGTTAAAAGCATACAAAATTTAAAATTATTTTCCCTCCGGTGGTTGTCCTGGCCAAAGATTTCTTTGTCCAGTCTGTCGTTTTTAATTATTGCAAGGCATTTTATTGTTTGAAATGTCAAAATTATACATATATGTCAAATGCATTCACAGTGAACTCAATTACATTTCGATTAACGTTGACTTGCTGACAACTTGTTTGCCTTGTGGCTGAAAACCTTTTGTATTGTTCGAAATAAGTGGAGTTGCAGCACCCTCGATCCCAGCTAATCATGGCAAGGATCTAGTTCGGTTCCCGGGTCCCGTGTCCAGTTTATTTCGTAGGTCCTTGGGAGGTCCTTTCGTTCCGCCAGACCAAATAGCTTCGTTTGCATCAAAGGGCAAGGTGGAAAAGTGGAGCAGGCCAAAGGGGGAGCCCCCTGAGCAGTGTAAATTTAATTCTATTCCACATAATTTCTGTGCGGGATTGGGCACACAAAGAAAGTGCCTCGCGAGGGCCGCGAACCTGAACCAGAGCGAAACCCGAGCTGGGACCTTCCTGGGACTCCTCCAGCGGATGGATGATGATGATGATGATGGGTTTGGGGTTGGTAGGGTATATGTATGGGAATGGAGATGGAGATGGAGATGAGAATGTGACTGGCGACGAAAATGTGGATGGGTTTTGGGGATGGGGATGGGGATGGGGATGGGGATGGGGATGGGGATGCTAGCCAGCGCGAAAGGACGACGCAAATTTATTTAACCTGCGGGCGCAGAGCGCATATTTGAATTTATTTGCATGGGGAATGGCGGGGGCGGCGGCGGGGGCGTGTCCTGAGTGTGTCCTGGCCGCTGTGGCACTGAAGTAATGCCAAAAAGTGCGCAAGCAACCAAAAACAAAAAAAAAAAATAAGAAAAAGTAAACCCAAATTGTGACGATGGCGAGCGAAGAGAAGGGAAAAACTTTTGCACAAAGTTGTTGCAAGTTGTTTGTACGCGCTCCGCCCCTCGAACCTCCAACCTCTGACCCCTGACGCCCCGCACACCACACACCCCTGGACACGCCCACACAATTTTCCCGAAATGAGCCGCCCGCCGTTTGACACATGCAGCGCCACCTGGCGGCCGTCGCCATGAATTTGAATGTACCAAAACAGCCGAAAGAGACACAGTTGCAGGGCATAAAAGCAGGGGAGTAGGTAGCGGGGAGCGGGCAGCGAAGAAGCAATACGGCTAAGAGGGGGGCTGGCGAAAGCTGGTAACTGTAAACTTTGCCCTCGGCCAACGGGGCGGATGGGTGATGGGTATTCTCACTGGCGCTCTGGCTGCGGAACGGGGCGAATACGTAATGCCATTTCGGTGTAGCATACTTTCGTGCGACATTTAAATTCATTATACCCTGCAGGAACTCTGAGCTCAGCCAATGTCTGAAAATCTTACACAATCCTCTAGGGAATTCGAGATCGGAATCAATATCACTGTCTATATAATCATTATAGACTTAAGATCATTGAAAAACTCAAAATAATATTACAAATTGTTAATAAAAAAGTTTGTCCAGTGGTAACTTAAATTTCGATAAACTTAAGCCCATCTTAGAACATCCTTGAAAAGCTCTAAATATATATGATATTATCTACCTTCGGCTTGTTTGTAAAATCACTTTTAAAACTTCACTTTTCTTCCGATCCTTGATTGGTTAACGTTTTGTTGTATAAACCCATTTAATTAAGGTACCCTGACTTGTGATCCTATTTCACAAATAGTCTGACGTTATTAAAATAAATTAAAGTGAATAAGTTGTTTTTATATATGCACATATATTTAAAATATTTCGGCTTGGAAGGGTAGAGGTAATATAATACCTAAGTAGTATACAACATATAATAAGGGACTGCGATGATGGGTAAATACATATATTTTTTTTCAATTTCAAATGACTATTTAGAAATTCCAACGTGCTATTCCATTGCAACTGTCACTGTCCATCTGAAGAGGAAACTGGCCATCCAATCCACCTTGGAGTGGCTTCCACTCCGCAGCTTAACCTGAAGTTCACTTGAAACTTTTCGCTCAGCATAATTTTTGCCAGGCATTTAAATTCATTTTAGCCAGCGAGTCAGACTGAGGGACTAAAAATATGCCAAATTAGCTGTGATGAGGATGGGGCGGATAGGGGGATTTGGCATGGTCCAGGCCTAATTAGACCGACTGATTCGCCTACTGTGTGTGTCTGTTTTTCTGTGTGTGTTTGTGTCTTCATTAGAATGCAACTGTTTGCCAGGCTCTTCAAGAGGGCCTCTCATCCTTGGAAACATCCTGTGTCTGTGACCCATTTCCCGGCTCCTCCAGCTGTCGGCTTATTAATGAGTTTTTGTTGGCCAACTTTGCCGGCTTTGCCTTTGATTTTTGCCCAGTCTCTGCCGATCCCTCTCACTCTGTATCTCTTTCTATCCCTGCGTTGCTGTCTTCACAATTAGCTAAGCTCTGTCTTAGCAAAGTCGACAACATGACAACAACTGCCTTCCACCGTCTACCGACTGCCGTCTCTTGTAATTTGGCTTGTGCCGTCTATGGGGATCGACTTGTCGACGTGTTCGCGCATAAATCAGAGCTGCAAAAGTCGGCAGTGGCACTATTCACTATTCACTATTCACTGTTCACTATTCACTGAGCCACTGCAGCTGCAGTTACCCACTGTGGGGCTGCATAATGAATGGCTTACGGCCCCCAAAAGGGGGCGGTCATCTCACCCCAGATCCCCCTCGCAAAAATTGCAGACCCGCCCGTGCGGATTATGTTGGGATTGAGGGGCATTTTGATTGATTGAAGTGAAGTGCAGGTCCCGACATATACACATACATATACACCCGAAGGGACGCACAGATTGCTTATTGAGAGCTCATGAAGTGGGCTCAATAATTGATGGATCCTCGGAGGTGCAAGCACATCACGAAGTTAATGTGCGCTCTTTAGGTGTAGTTCCCATAATTAGGATATTAAAAGTGCTTTAAAGAGATTGATGGCTTGCAAAGCAGAGAATATACATATATTATTTATACTTTGCCTTCAACTTTATTAATCTAAACGGGAGTTGCGAGAAAAACATGTACCGAAAGGGCTGAGGCTTTTGTTTAAAGTTCAACAAAAGTGTATTTCGACCGCAAATTGTCAGCAACTCATACACTGGTTGTCCCCTTCCGAGTTGGCAGAAAAGTTATGAACATTTCTAAATACCGCAAAAATATCCTGTGAAACATATGCAGACTTTGGTCAGTTATGTTTTTCATTTTTTGCTGTCTGTGCTCTGTGGCCATGATCTTTTAGAACTCGTCATGTGTGTGTGTACAGTGTTTAGATTTCACATTTCATTTTTTTGCAAAAAGTTTGCCATTCTGGCACTGTGTCGGTGTCTCAGCCATCCATGCCACTCTTTTGCCTGCGGCTGGGGCCCCGGGCTCAAGTCCCTTGCCTACATTTCAGCGCACACAGAGTTGTCAACAAGCATTGACATTAATTAAAGCCCAGCGTTGCATGCGACAGCAAGTTGCAACTCTGCTCATTTGTGAGTGTGGCGCGTGTGTGAGGGCCTGCGGCGGCTTCAGTTAACCATTAGACTTTAATTACTAAGCTAAAATTCACGCTCGTCTGCCGCACCACAAAGCACCAACAAACTAGAAAAAGAACAAGAGGTTAAAAAGTAGTAGTAGTAGTAGTTGCACAAGTGTAGTATGCGCGAGTATTCTCTTCTGCTCGTTGCCCCCAAAGTATGGTTTAAAATTGCATTTCGCATTTCGTTAGCCAACCATAACCCCCACTCGTCCTGCGATTGCCAGGCATTCTTGTGGAGGCCAAATAATTCCGCTAACCCCTGAAATGTCCCTGTGCCATTTCTGCATCATGACACTTACATTCTATTATATCTTAATCGTGCGTTTCTTTTCACTGCTTAGAATGCCATTATTTGCATCTGCTTAAGTGCATCTGTGTGATGGCAGACTTAAATACCAATTTAAATTAATTGAAATGCTGATTTTAATATCTTAATAGGTATAATTGTTACACGGAAAAAACAGAATGGTACAAATAAATATGGACATGTTAAATTTATCTGAACCAATGCTGAAAATATTAGATACGATGTGTGCCATAGGTTATTTACCAATTTAAGCAAAGTCATAGTTTTAAATTTTTAAATTACCTATAATTGTTAAATGCAATATTTCCATATTTCAAATGAATAAAGCAAAGCAAAAAAGCTTAAGTTTTATATGAAATCTATGGAGATTCTACGATTTTCTGTCAGTGTAGCTTAGCAGCTTCTTGCTTTCAATATCAACGGGATATTAAACCTTCGACAGCAAATAAATTGAATATTTTCCTTGAACTTGAGTTTATTGTTTATTGAATTTCCCCTGAATACCCGATGGAATCTATCCTTTAAGGCGTAAATAAATCCCACAATAAGGGATTAAACTAAATACTGTATCAACCAAATGGCAGATACAAGTAAGATAATGGAAAATGTGGATAATTTCAAATTGTGTACTTGTGGGATAAATTGATTTGGGATGGTGTTCGCCGCATAGCTCCGATTTATCCCAGTCCATTGCAATTTCCTTTCCTTTTCCCAGGCTCCCAGTCGATTCTCCTTTGCCTAAATCCTCCCCTCTTGATTATCATAATTAAACAATTTAGTTTCAAGTGCTGGCCTCCCATTTGTTGCACTTTGCTCCGTTTCCCAAGTGGCAACTGCAACAACTGCAACAACGATTCAAATGCATTGTTCGTGTTAGTTGGCCGTTGTTGTTGCTTCCTGTTCTTTTTGCAGCAGTTCTTAAATGTAAATTACGCGCTTTGTTGACTTTGCCCCTGCAGCAGCAGCAGCAAACACTGAAAAGGGGTTTTGGCTGTGGGTTGGATTTAGATGGTACCTACTAGCTACACACACACACACACATATAGTATAGTATATATAGGGTGGTGAATGAGGTAAGCAGTGCACACATTATAGGTCCCATTACCGCCCCTTAACCCCTCATCGCCCCCTCTGCCCCCTTTTGGGTGCTGTAATTGTGGCCAGCTTTGAGTTGAGAATTTTCCTGGGCTTGTGTGCGTGTTTGCGAGATTGCTGTCAAAATGTTGTAGGCCCCCCGAAACGTAGCCCCCTCCTAAAACGCCGCCCCTTTCCTGACGGCGCCTTTGATTGTCAGTTTTGGACAACGTCTCTGTTTGTCTGGAAAGTGAAATTTTGTTTGACGTTGCTCGATTATGCATGGGAAGTGAAAATGGGTGGTGAAAATGGGTGCACAGAAAAAAAGATATACTTCATAATAGCATAATACATTTATTTAGTATCTATTTTACCATTTAATCATGTATTCTTGATATTAAGAAGAGCATTTACTCTCTTAAAAAATTCTCTCAAGTCAAAAAAGAGAGAAGAGAGCGAGATAGCGCTTACAATTACTCTGGAAGCTCTTTATATTATACTTCATATTAGCATATTGCTATTATTTAGTATCTATTTTACCATTAAATCATGTATTCTTGATATTGAGAAAGAACATTTCTCTCTAAAAAAAATTCGCTCAAGTCAAAAAAGAGAGAAAAGAGCTAGATAGCGCTTAAAATTACTCTGGTAATACTTTATGTTATAAATATATACTTCATATTAGCATAATACGTTTACTTAGTATCTATTTTACCATTAAATCATATAATCTTGATATTAAGAAAGAACATTTCCTCTCTTAAAAAATTCTCTCAAGAGACAGCAATATTGGAAACTCTCTGATATAAAACAAGAAAGGAAGTTAGCTTCGGCAAGCCGAAGCTTATATACCCTTGCAGCTATAATTATTAAATTTAAAAACACAAAAAATGATATTCCCAATAGTATAAGATAATATGTCAAAAAACACCGAAGCTATAATTTGTTTCATATTATTTTCCTACCAATTTTCCGATCGTTCCTATGGCAGCTATATGATATAGTCGTCCGATTTTGATAAAATTAAATTCGAAACTCAGAACTAATTAAAAAATGTTATTTCCAAGCGTAGGAGGTTATATGTTAAAAAACACCGAAGCTATAATATGTTTCATATTATTTTCCTACCAATTTTCCGATCGTTCCTATGGAAGCTATATGACATAGTCGTCCGATTTTGCTAAAATTTAATTCAAAATTCAGAACTAATTAAAAAATGTTATTTCCAAGCGTTGGAGGTTATATGTTGAAAAACACCGAAGCAATAATTTTTTTCATATTATTTTTCCACAAATTTTCCGATCGTTCCTATGGCAGCTATATGATATAGTCGTCCGATTTCGATAAAATTTAATTCAAAATTCAAAATTATTTAAAAATTGTTATTTCCAAGCTTAGGAGTTTATATGCTAAAAAACACCAAAGATATAATTTTTTTTCATTTTTTTGTCCGATTATTCCTATGGGAGCTATAAGATATAGTTGTCCGATCCGGCTGGTTCCGACTTATATACTACCTGCAAAAGATATAAGACTTTTGGGAAAGTTTCAGCCCGATAGCTTTAAAACTGAGAGACTAGTTTGCGTAGAAACGGACGGACAGACGGACAGACGGACAGACGGACAGACGGACAGACGGACAGACGGACAGACGGACATGGCTAGATCGACTCGTCTAGTCATGCTGATCAAGAATATATATACTTTATGGGGTCGGAAACGTCTCCTTCACTGCGTTGCAAACTTCTGACTGAAATCAATATACCCTCTGCAAGGGTATAAAAAGAGAGCAAAAAGCAAGATGGCGAACATATCACAGTAATAGGGAATTTCAGCAAAATAATCATCATCTTATCATATTTTTTTTTCTGTGTGGTGAAAATGGGAAGTGGCCTGCGTGTTTTAGGTGTCTGGGTGTGACCCTGCCCCTTGGTTAGTTTATGCGATTGATTTTTGGTTGTACTCGTCCTTGTTTTTGTTTTTGCTGTTGTGTTAGTGCCACGTGCAAGACAACGTCATGTATTTGTGTGTGTGTGGCCACGCTGCGTATACGTAATTTCCGTTGGGAATTGTTATGTAAATCTCGTGCAGAGATTTCACATCGGGCCAGCGTTTCCTTCTGGGCATCAATTAAGAAGTTTTTAACTAATTGGATGAAAGTATTGGCCCAAGTTGCTGCCTTTTGCTTGGTTGATTTTTGCTTTTCTTCATTTCCAATTAAGTCCTGTAATAAAATGCATTTTAAAATCAATTAGCAAAGTCTTATTTAAAGACATTTTCATTCCGTTACACAGTTTTCGCTTTTTTCTTTTTCTCCTTTATTTAGATATTTTTTTTCCTCAGTCCTTGTATATCTTTCTTCTATTTATTTTTGTTCATCAAGATGAGTTATTTTCTCATTTTCTCTTTTAAATTCATTAAGAATTTAAATTACATATACTCTATATTGCCAAGTAATTGAACTTTTCTCCCATCTTTTATATTTTCTTAGTCCAAGTCTGTTCTTGTTACACGTTTGCAAGTGCAGTTCCAACTAATTGAGAAAGCGCTGCTTCCAGGTATTTTATACGCTCTCATTATTTTTTACACTTTCTCATTTTCTTTTGGCCTTTTCCCATTTGCGCGCCATGTTTTCCGTTTTGTGTCCTCCTACCGTGCTTCCTTCTCCAATTTTATTCAAATTTTCCTTGGGTGGGGTGGCATTTCTCACCTCAAAGTTTGCCCATTTCGACTCCAGTTTCTTGTAGTTAATGTCGAGGTACTACCATCACTCCGGATAACCTCCTGACACATTGGCCTTCAAGGTTGGCTTCTCTTTCGCCCCCAACTTTCCCCCTGACCGCAGCATCAGCTATTTCTTCGCCATTATCATTTGACACGCTACCATTTCCTCCCCCCCCGGTGACCCCGCCAACCCTTCACGTGGTGACCCCGCAGTATTGCCTAGTTTCCGGCACGTTTGCCCCGACAATTTTCCCATTTTTGCCTTCTGCTCTCTTGCTTTTTAATTTGTTTTAATGAACTTTCAAGCAACGTATTTCCAAGGGGGGGGTTTGGGTTTTGGCTTGGCGAGATTCAGTTGCAATATGCTAGCTCACTTGTATAATTACAGGCGCCATTGCATGTGCATCTCCAGCAGAAACCCCCCAACCAGCACCCCAACCCCCCTGGAAAAGGCCCCTCTTCAGTCGACCCCCTTTTACGCCGCCTCTTGTTTCTGGTCCTGGGCCTGAAGTGCGTGGCTTTCATTAATTTTAATGAGTTTTAAAAGTTGTTGCATTTTTTTGCCACACTGCACGCCGAGTCCCCCTTTCCCCCCTTTGCAACGTCTCTGGTTTTTGCCTTTTTTGCCGCAGACTTTTTGTTGATTTTATTTTATTTCATTTATTTGATTCTTCCCCACTGTTTTCCCTGTAAGTTTTCTTCATTCTTTTTTTTTTTTTGTCGCCCAACGTGTAGTTTCTGTGCACTTGTTGTCATTTGTTTGCCGGCAAGAACAGCAAGAACAGCAAGAACAACACTGACAATACCAGACTTTTATCCATTGAATGCACACACGCACTTAGAAACAGAAACAGAAACTAAAAACAGGGATATATAGATATATAGATACAAATTGTACAGATGCGTAGGTATATATGGGAATGTATGCACGGACAATGACATTTATTTCTATTTGTAGCTGCATTTGCTGAAAGGCATTGGAAATGGGAAGTAGGAAATGGGAAATGGGGGGGGGGGGGGGATTGTAGTTAAAGGCATGGGTGGGCAGGGGGTGGTGTCATCGCCACCTGCTGTTTGTATAGTTTACGCTTAAATAACTCAGAGCTGTGCATAATTTAGACTACAGCCTAGCAACTCAGGCCCCCCTTTTGCCGGACATGGACATGGAAATCAGGGGGATTGGGGTATTTGGGTTTTCCCAGCTGAAATGCTGTCACTTTTGGGCCAGGAGGCAAAGGAAATTTCTAGAGTGGAAGCTTAGGATTTTTCCGGGTTAAGTGGTAGACAGCCCAGATTTGTGAAATTATGTGAACCCCTTGAGCTCCATGGAGATCGTTGAGATCCTTGAGATCATCGCTTTCAACGGCAGAGCATAAGATGACAGCTTTATTAAAAGTACCAGGGGGTAGTGCAAGAAAACAGACAGTTTTTTCTGTAGCCCATCTTCTCGGTAAATAAGATTGTGCTCAAAGTTTCCTTGTCTTGTTGTGTATTCTGTTTTTTTTTTTTTGCCTTTGGGGGTTGGGAAAAGGGGAAGGGAGCTTGATGGGAAAAAGATGAGTGACCAACATCAAGAGCCATAATGGAAATCAAACCAGAAAGCCAAACATTTGCCAAGCTGTCGTGTTACTAAGTGCGTTAGAACAGCTCAAAAAGAAGTGAAAATGGAGCTGCCAGAGTGAAGGGATCCTTTTATGATTTTGCATTCCCCGTCGCGAACATTAGACCATGTATTTTCCATGGCCCTCCACTTTCCACTCTCCACTCTCCACTCTCCACTCTATTCCTCTTTGTAGGCTCCTTGTCGAGTGCGTCCTTTGTCCTTTTGTCCAACTGCTTGTGGCGTTTTCGCAATTTGATTTATGTGTTGCCCCCAAAAACATTCATTAAGATATAATCATAACGCACAGAAAGCGCACACAAACAGAATGAGTATGGCTATATGGTTGTATAAATATAAATATAAATATAAATATATGTATGTAGTCGCTTCTGTGTGCCTACATGTATCTCTATCTCATATATCATAGAATGTCCCCATGTTTTTTTGCCCCCACTTCTTTTCAGTCGCTTACTGTTTTTGTGGCATCATCAGTGGCGCAAACATCTTTGCAAATTTCTAGACACATTTTTCGGTCATAAGATTTCATTAGATCAACATGACCAGAAGCGTTAATGAGGCTGGGCACCATCTGGTGGCTGCAATAGGAGCCAAATCAGGCTAATGGTCCAGATCGTTCAGATATGTGTCTTTATTGTTGTCCCTATTGGGACGTATACAAATATGTAGCTGTCAAATATGAGGAGGTCCTGTAAAAGCCACTTAAAGTGGAAATTTCTTCCAGAGAAAGTTTAAAATTTTGAACATTTCTGTTTATGCGTTTGTTTTTTGCCAACAAAAAAATCGTTATATAGTCTATATATATATTGCTCTATAAAATTAGAGTTCTCAGGATATTGTTTAGTGAAGCCGTAAAAAACTATAAAATATATATATCTCACGTCCTTCTTGTGGGTGCCACAAAAATTGGGTCATTGAAACCACGTTTTGAATGCTGGGGAAAACTTTATAAACACAAACTTTATTCTCTATTAAATCGTACCCGCTCTTGGTTATTTTTGCTGCTCATTTTAGTTTTAATTTCCTGTCTGCAGTTCACTCCCCCCACAGCCCCCAGCTGAAAAATGCAAAATAATTAGAAATGTCCCCACCTACAAAAGTCAAAAGTTTAGTATGTTGTGCGTGCCTGAGTTGGAGCCTCATTTGCATGGCTTCAAACCAAATAAACTAATCATACACAAGCACAATTTTATTCTATGGTGTATATGCTATAAATTTCACGACTCCCTGAATACATGAAATTAAAATACGTAACTTTTTATGCGACCCAGATGATTAAAAACGGAAAAACAGGAATACATATAGTAATAGTAAACTTGTTTTGCTCAAGCGAATTTATAAATTAATGCTCATGTTACATAAAAATGTTAATAACGTGAAAAGTATTTCGCATAAACGTAGTACATGTAGTCATAGCAATTTATGGTTATTTAAAATGTTGCTGCTTTGAACTTTGAAGTTGCCATTTTGTCCTTGGTATTTCATTCTGTTTCAATTAAATTACTCTATAACTCACTGACTTACTTCTCTTCATTCGGCATGACATTTACTCTTGTCTCTATATCTATGTTTTTAGAGAAAATAAGAATATTTCTACTTGATCTAATCGAAATCCATTTACGTTTTGTTTATTTTCAGGTGAGTGCAGCACTTTTGTGCAATTTATACGAGGGCGATATATCGTAAATACAGTGCATGCTAAGATATGGTAAGGAATCTGTTATCTATGACTTCTTTTTGGGGGGGACTTTCTCTATTGTTTATGCGGGGGAGGAATAAAAAAAAGAAAAAGGTGTTCTGCTGTCCGCTGGAGAATTTATGAACTACGCCTTGGGAAAACCCATCTTGGGAAAACCCCTGCTGGCTGCTTTTCCCCACCATGTAACTGCAGAAGCTAAACCAATATTATTTCTGCCTTCCATCTATCTTACTCCTTTGCCCTCCTCCAATTTTCCGGCTGCACTTTGTCTTTGGCTTCTCTTTACTCGATTTTTCGGTCAGTGGCAATTGGCCGTCGACGTCCGGACGGAAATGCCACGCCCCCTTTCCCCCCTCCCAACGCCGCCTCCCTTTTTTGGTATAATTTTCCGGCTGTTTTCACGTTGCAGGAAACCCGTGAATTTCGCGTTGAATTGGCCGCACGAGGGAGCGTTGGAAAATGGGAAAATGAGTGTCGTATTTGTTCGCCACCGCCCCCATCCCCATTCCATCCGCATTTTCATGGTACGCTTTTCTGTGCTAATTTCTGCTCCAGTTACGCGACTGGAAAATTGGTAAGCATTTTCGAGGGGTGCAGAGAATGACGCCCTTCCCCCGAACGCTCCAACTTATTAAGTATAATTCATATGGCAAGGCCAAAAAGTCGTCAAAGAACAATGGCTGAAAGGGGAACCGCCAACGAGTTAATTAAGTGGCTTAAACAATCGAAACTAAACGCGGAGAAAGGGGCAATGGTTGATGGGGAAAGTAAGGTACAAAGATCGGTGCAACTGTTGAGTGGTAACGTTGCCAAAGTTTAAGCCCCATTTCTCAATCTGCAAGGGAGCACAGACCGCGCACAAGAAGCTGTCCCGACCAAAACAGCATTTGCACAATTGCGAATCGAGGAAATAGCATGCGTGCCTTGTCGTTACCACACTGTAAAAAAAATAATGCAAAAGGGGGTTACGTCTGAGATGTTAAAAAAAAGGATTTAATTTTTGTACACCTGATAACACCTTGAATATAAAAAAAAAATAACATAAGTCTCTAATTTCAATAACACAATTTTTTTTTAACTGCTTTGATAATTTCTCACAATGTAGTTAGAAAATAATTAAAAGTTTGCAGAAAAATTCATTTTTTAAGACTTGTCACTTTGTTAATTTTTATATGATATACATATGGTATACATATCCAACTATATCTTATAAGGAAAATACGAAAAACATTCAAAATTCCATATAAATGTATTTGCTTTTGATATAATGGTTATACAATGAGTACATTATGACTCATTCAACGTACATTTTTGTCATAATTCATCATTAAAACAAACAATTAAATGTGAAGCAAGTGGTCATGGTGGCCTTCTTACATTTTTATCGCATTGCATTAAATAAATTATGTGGAATGGAAATGCCCCCGATTCAGAATGTATAAATATTTGCACTTGAAATAAGATCGGAAAAGCAGATTATGTTGAATTTTTCATATAAATTGGCGAATGAAATCAACATTTCTGACTTTAAATTGCTGCTGCCCTCTGCACTTCTGATATGATTTATTTTCACATTGGTTTTTTGTTGGATTGGTCGAGTCTTTTTTCCTCACAGTGAGCTTTCTTTTTTCTCTTTTAATGCATGTTGAAAAGGGCTCGCGGACGGATTGTCGAGCGGTTTGGGATGGGGCAGAGGGGCCAGAGGGGGCGTGGCAGTGCAGGGCACATGGCAAGCGCAGTCATTGCGGCTGAAGCGGTTTCTGCGGTTTCCGGTTGCCGCAAGGCAGCTTCCTCTGACCCTCTCGCTCTGGCATCCTCTATCTCATTCCCGCCCAGCCGCAAACTGCTTTTGGTCGTCGCCTTTGGCGTCGCCTGACGCTGCATTGATAAAACTCCCCCGGGGGCTTAAGGGGTTAAGGGGGGGGGGGGGGGGGGGGGGGGGGGGGGGGGGGGGGGGGGGGCATGCCCCTGCCCCAGCCGCAGTAAAACAGTTGCACTTGCAACCGAAACTGAAACAGAAACTGAAGGGGGAGCCCAGCTACCGATGCAAAATTTAACAAGATTTCCACAGTTTTGTTAAGGGACAACAAATTTGATTAAATGTATCTTTGGGGTGAAAAGAAAAACCATGTTTCCATTTCAACTCGATTTTCTTTGGAAATTGGTTGCCTGGAAAAAACTTAACAACACTGTAATTCGATTGTATTGAATAGGTAGAAGAAACTATTTTAAATCGTATAAGGATGTATATATCATTATAATAATTTCATTTCTATAAGAAAGTACAAATATTTATAATCAGATAATACCTTCTGGGTAGTTATCATTTTAGTTGGACTAGTATCTCTTACCAAAAACTGTAAGACCAAACGAAATGTGAGGAGTTCTTACGGACTTTTAAAATGCAGACCTATTAGCTTAAAATCCTGAAAGTTTTCAGAGGATGAGACCATTTAAATAATTCATCCTATTTATTCCGGTGTTCTGCAAATACTCAAAATGTACATTAATCACAAAATGTACCTGGTACGATTTTCCCCTTCAATTGTATTCTGTCATTCCCTTTTCATTCAAGTTTCCTATTGTATTTTTTTTGTCTAGTTCTTAACTTTCTTCAGCGAATTTTCCACTTTTTCTTTCCCTCTTCAACCCATTTCATATCCGCTGTTTCTCTTTCGTTTTGCCCCCTCTTGACGAAAAGGAGTTTTCCTTGGGCTTTCCTGCCATTTTCCCGCTCTCGCCCACTTTCGTGTGGCATTTTGATGTGTCTGTGTTGTTGGCCATTCCGTTGTTGTTTCATTAGATCATTTGAAATTGTATGCCAAGCAGTTGTTGCCTGTTGTTGCATATTTGCATACATGCACAGGGCCAGCATATCTAAGCAGTTGGAATGGAGAATGTGCATATATATGTATGTAGCCTTATGTGTTGCCATTTTCCAGCTAAGGAAGCCCGAGTTTTGCATGTGGAAATTGAAACAAATCTTGGACAATGCAGCTAACTTTTCTGTTGTTGCCCTTACCACTGAGCCGTAAGTTATTAGGGCCCCAAAGTGACTGGCCCGAAAAGTAGGCGATTCAAAATGCAGAGGCCCCGAGTGTGGCTAATGTGGCACACATGAACCACTCAGCCCAGAAATTCCCAGCCATCCAAATGTCCTCACCCCTGACCCCAAAGCCCCCGGAATTCCCTGCATTTCAGGGGAATGCAATTCGAACTTAAAGCCTTTAAAGTCCCCAACTGAAAAGGCCGAACGGTGGGTGGGTAAGTTTTCCTTCTTGTTTATGATGCAGCCCAAACGGCACGTTTAAGCAATTGCAAAACTTTTTATGGAGTTTTTCTTCCTATTTCATAGCCTCGATATGGCCACATGGTCGTAGTCCACAGACAGCAGTTCGTGTTGGGTCAGATTTCCAGCTTTTGGCAGGGGATCAAATAGAAAACCTGAAGCAACTTTTAGCTCACATTGTCGTTAAAGTATAGAATTTACCAGAGGTATCAAATGCTAACAGAAAACATAATCATCTAGAATGTGACATACACCATTTTTTCTGAAAATCTTGAAAATGTAAAAAAAGTAGCTATTGTTCCATTATCATCGGATCTGTTGGCCAGACAATGTGGTCACATTTTGAATAAATTCCCTTTATCTATACTCCACACTCAACCTTTCTCCTTCATTTAAGTAGCTATTTTGCCTCCCATTGTTAATCCCATTAGTAATTAATTGACCGTTTAGATTGGCATGCAATCGAAATTCGCCGTTTAATTGTTATAATTTTTGGTTCAATTCGATAAATTATAAATCATTAACCCCTCACCCACACCGCGTTCGCTTGGAACCACAATATCAACCCCCTGCAATTCGCTGGCAATTATTTCAGTTTCAGTCTGCCATTAATTATTTCATTTTTGTGGCTTTCGTCTAATGAAATTGCAATAATAACGATTGCCACGGTTTGCGAGCCACTGCAATGACCTCACAGCTGTTATCGCTCCGGATGGCGTTGGGTCTTTGGTATTAATCTTTATGGTTACCGGAGGCTTGGGGTCGGGGGTCAGGAGCGTTACAAGTCGTAAAGGCCAACCAACGGTGGTCGGAGGCAGGGCCGTAAACTCCGCCCCGCAGGTTACTGCCGTTGTTGTTATTTTTGGCACCCTATAACGCTGGAAATATTGCCATTTTTGCTTTGGAAAATATTTCATTTGCTTTTCACAGAAATGTTTATTTACAATACCAGCTACCTAGCCGACAAAAAAGGTAATAAAAACAAGAGGAATTTATTCAACAGTTAAATGAATGGCATTTAGCAACTGCATTCTAATAACCCCACTGAAATTAATACATAATGTTCTCAAATTATTTATGAGAATGGGATCTATAAATTTGTAATTGAAATGTATAATACCAATGTGACAAATTGAATTAATTATTATAAATCTATCAATATACTTACTACTTCAAATAGGAATTCCTATAACTTTCATTTAAGATGGATTATTTTATGTTTAAGATACATTTTACAAAATTGTTCCAGGCAATTTTTAAGAAACATGTATGTAGGGTATCTCTTCCTTTCGATGATTTGGTAAGCTTTTCGGCCATTTGCCCTCTAGCCAAGCAAAACAGCACAAAGACAAATAAAAAATGTGGAGCTTTGCTGCTCGCTTTGCGTTTGGCATCTGTCAAAATGGCAGCCAACTTGGCGGATGGCTCAAGGGGTGGCAAAATTATGGCTGTTTTTGGGGTGGTAGTGCGAGATTGGGCGGCCAACTTGGTGGGCGGTGCTGTCACGCAAACGTTTGAGCAGAAAATGACAATGTCGTTTGCCCTTCCCCTCGCCTCCTCTTGTGCCGGTTGTGTGTGTTTATAAACGAGTTTTGCATTAAAATTTACAACAGCAGCAGCATATCGCCCACTAAATGGAGACATCAACGTGGATGGGTGTGTATAGCTGTGTGTTTTGGACAGGTGAATGTACCCGTTGCCTTCTTGGCAATGACAGTTCCCGTTTCCGTTCCCATTCCCATTACAGTGCCCCATTCCGCATTTCAACATTTCCTTCCACTTCTGTGCGCTGATTTGTCAGGGTATAAAAGGGAAATATAAATGTTATGACTTAATAGCGGCTGGAGGCTGGAGGCAGGCGAGGGGAATCATCATTTTCTGGGCTCCCAGCCTGCAGTTTCCCCCGTTGAGTCGGTGAAGTCGGTAAAGTGTGCCACGCCAAGTGGCCAAATCAACAGATTGCCATTCCTCACATATACTTCGTACACATGCCATCACTGGATATGTGAGCTGATGGGCATGCCAACTGGAAGATGACGAGCACACCGGTATAACACCTGGGCAACAATCTCACACCAGCTTCATCAATCGAAAGGCATTTAGACAAGGGAAGCAGAAGTGACGTTATGACGGCAAGATTTCCCTAGTCAAATCGATCAAAATCTTAGAGGATTAATGTAATGAATATACGCTAAAGGGTAGTTAACTTACGAGCGCCCTTATCCAGAACCATAAACCCCTGATCAAATTGAATAGACCGGAAAATGAAGGCACTAACATCATCGCTCATCGAATGTAGAGTGGACCCCATTGAATGGCTAGGATGGCTTTTGAAAAGTGCAAGGAAATCGAAGTGAATTCTTGGCTGGCATTGTGGCCATGTGGCAATTGCCCTGGCTTAATTCACTGACTGCAGCTTGAACAATTGGCCGGACGAAATCGACTTACTGAACCCTGGGCCATGCATCAAACCCCACCAGCACCCACTTTCAGCATCTCAGTCAGCACCTCTGACCCCTCCGCTGGGCATTTGGCTACCAGTTTTTCTGGCTTTCATGCTAGGCTTTTTCCTCTCTCTTTTCCCTTTTCCCTTTTTTTTTCTTTTGGGCCGGACTATGGCATTTGGTTTATGGCAGCAACGGACTGCGGCAGTTTTGGCATTTGCCAGCAGTCCGCACACACACGACAGCTGTGTGTGTCATGTCCAGAGCCATAAATCATTTATTTGAAAATTGCTATTGTATTGCGGTTTAATAGCATGTGATCATCATCATCAGCAGCAGCCGCACGAGCTCTACCTTGTGGGCAGTGAAATCGTTTGGACTGTTTGGGCCGTTTGGTTCGTCACCAACTACATGTCGTATTCATAGCCAACTGTCTCGCCTCGCCTCGCCTCGCCTTCCCGCTCGCATCGTTACATTTAATATCCCAAATCGCAGGGAGCGAGGCGTAGGAAAGGTCGGTAGTAGGGAAATGCGGGTTCGCATGCCCCAACATGCCCATTAATTATAATGCCGCACTGCGAGCACAGCGAACGTTGAGGGGCCTCAGCCGACTTTCGCTAGGGCCAGGGACATGCCTCCTCCGCCCACCCATACAGCAACATATGCCGCACGTTCGGTGCCTTTGTCGCCCTTTTTTGTGTCGTGTTGTGGCAGTGATTTTCCTGCCTTTCCCCTCGCTTTTCCCCACGTTTTCCCACCGGGGTAACGAGGTCATTTGGCAATATACCAACACAAACAAAAATTATGTTATTGGTCAATGTATTTATGAGTACGCCAGGCTGGCCCCTAAAACCCAACTCGCCGGACCACGGACAACCCCAGTCACCTCTATAGGTATGTGTGCCGCCTGCTCTGCGAAAATTGCACGAAAATTGGAAATTTATTGCCAAGCCCACACAACCACACACTCCTCACGCACTCACAAGCACACACACACACACACACACACACACTCAACACAGATAACGAGTGAAAGAGAAGACCAACATGCGCTAATGACATTGTGCTGTGGTTTGTCGCCCCTTTTCTTCCCGCCAACCAACCGCTTTATGTGTGCGAATTCGATACGATTCCCATCCCCTTTACCGGGAAACAAATGAAAGCCACAAATTCTGATTCAGATTTCATCAGAGAACCTTACACATTTCGAATTATTACATCTTTTGTATGAATATTGCCTCAATGGAAAGTGAACAAACGTTTCGAAATTATTTTCATTTGTATATCTGTTATTGGACATCACAATTCTTGTAAACCTTTACTCGAAGTATTTCCTTTCAAAACATTAACGAATCACCTAAACTTTTAGCATTCTAAACATTTTCTATGAAAAGTTTAGATACATTATTATGGAGACTAACCACCATTTTAAGTGTATGTTATGGATTATTTTAATAACCCATTACAGAGGTAATAATCAATGAATACAGGGTATCAAAATTGCCATATGGTCTGCGTTTGACGGGCCTGACTAATCGAATGGCCGATTGGACACACCAATCCCGAACCCCAAATCGAAACAAACTAAAGCAGCTAGAATTCTACGTAGTCATGCACTGGGGCTACCTGACAGTACTCACCGTCTTGTTTCCCTTGCTGGAAGGTCAATCCGTTGGTAGCCGCCTGCCGCGGTGGGTGGTGCCGCTGCGATATCGCCTGGAGATCGTGACGCGGATCACACAGCCCTATCAGCCCTTCGGCGGAACGGTTCACATTGACCTGCGTTCGGAGCGGCCCACCAAGAAACTGGTGCTCAACTCCCGCGATCTAGAGATTCGCAAGCAGAGAGGCGTGAGCTTGGTGGCGAAGGGTGGCAGACCCGTAACAGTTAGCCACATAAGGTTAGATACCCAAACCAGCCGGCTGGCTGTCTATTTGAAGAGCACCCTCACGGTCAACACCACATACACACTGAAGGTATCATTCACAAGTGTTTTGAGAAACGACAACAATGGGTTCTACAGCAGCAACTACGTGGACCAGAACACCACACTCGCCCAGTGGCTGGCGGCCACCCAATTCGAGCCCAATCACGCTCGCGAGGCATTTCCCTGCTTTGACGATCCCATTTTCAGGACCCCGTTCGGGATCAACCTGGCCCATCCGCATGAGTACCGCGCCCTGTCCAACATGCCCGTCAAGCGGACCATCCGCCAGTGAGTAGTGGTTGAGGGGGTTTTGAGATTGGCTTTGACCTAATAGGTTTCTATAGGTGCGAAAAAGATTCCATATGTAGTTTTTACAATCTACATTTTTTAAAGCTTTTCCAGGCTCTAAAGAATTTGCGGTCTTATTGCATAAACATTTAATTGGCCCAGCAGATTTGTACAGTGCGAAATTGAAATTAGTTATGTTGTTCCAAGTTCTAAAGGATTCACAGTATCTTTGCTATGAGAAGTTAGTTTTGGAACGTTATTTTAAAACCATAATTTAGCAATGACCAAATTCTAAGGTTACTAAAATTAAACATAGCAAATTAAAGGACTTCTTTTGTTGTTCCGAGTTCTACAGAATTCGAGGTAATTTTTGAAAGCTCGCTTTGGAGCATATCTCTTCTAAAATGCTTATTATGTAACGAAAAAACTAAAGTTGCGATAGTAGGACTATCAAAATAAATGCTTTCAACCCACCCAAAGTGCCAGCCTGACCGACTTCGTGTGGACGCAGTTTGTGGAGACCCATCCGATACAGACGTACCTGGTGGCCTTCTCGATCACCAAGTTCGAGAGGCCGGGCTTCACGTCCAAGGAGCGCCCAGGCTGTCCGATCAGCACGTGGGCCCGTCCGGATGCCCTGTCGCAAACGGAGTTTGCCAACCTGCTGGTGGCGCCACTACTCTCCTTCTACGAGCAACTCTTCAACAGCAGCCTAAAGCTGAGGAAGATCGACCTGCAGGCGCTGCCGAGCTTCGCCTACCGGGCGAATGAGAACTGGGGCCTGCCCACCTTCGCCGAGGAAGCCATCCTGTACGACAGCGAGTTGAGTTCGATGGACGATCAGCAGGGCGTGGCACGTGCGGTGGCGGTGATGGTGGTGCACCAGTGGTTTGGCAATCTGGTGTCCGTGGTCTGGTGGCACGAGATCTGGCTGAAGAACGCCTTCGCCTTGTATCTCTCCCGTTTTGGGGTGCACGCTCTGCGTCCGGAGTGGGACTACAAGGAGCGGCATGCCCTGCGGCTCTACCTGGAGGTGCTCGACCACGATGCCCATGTGAACACCGATCTGGTGGCCCACATGGTGGCCGATGAGACGGACATTTGGTCGGCCTACAATGAGATTGGTGAGCGCAAGGCCGCCGTGCTCTTTGACATGCTGCACCGCATCATGGGCGAGGAGGCGTGGCTGGCGGCGGTGCGTCGCTATCTGGTGATTTATGCCAATCGAAGTGCCACCTCTACGGATTTCTGGGACATCCTGCAGATGCAGGTGGATCGCAATGGTCGTTTGGGCAAAGGTCTAAACATCACGCGTACCATGGAGTCCTGGCTAAGGCAACCGGGATATCCCCTGCTCAAGGTCACCAGGAACTACGGAAACCATTCGGCTCTGGTGCAGCAGGAACGCTTCTTCATCAGTCCGCAGTTCAAGCACCGGGCGGCCAAGAATCCCTGCTGGTGGGTACCGCTCACCTACACCTGTCCCAGTTGCCTGCAGTTGGACAGCTCCACCGCCAGCCGCTGGCTCACCTGCCCCATCTTCCCCAGTCGGGAGGATCGGGTCCCAACCGTTCTGCTGGAGAAGGTGGTGTCGTCCTCGGGGGAGTGGCTACTGCTCAATGTCCAGCACTCGGCTCCCTTCCGCGTGAACTATGACCTGCGCAACTGGCAGCTGCTCAACGAAACGCTAGCCGATCCGGAGAAATTTCGCCTTATCCATCGGGTGAACCGAGCCCAATTGGTCGATGACTTGTTTAACCTGGCCTGGAGTGGCTTCATGGAGTACCCGATGGCCCTGGGCATTCTCAGCTTTCTCGAGCATGAGGACGAGTACGTGGTCTGGGATGCCACGCTGGTCAACTTCGAGCGGATCAACAATGTGGCCAAGAGGGATCAAAACTACCGCGTTTACAAGGTGGGTTCAGTGGATCCACGGAAAAAACCATAACTCACCAGAACTTTGGCTTTTCAATGTTATTTCTTATATGTACATTTATCGAAAGCTTGTTTTTTGACCGTACATAGAAAAAAACTTAAGGATCAATTTGATACTCGCATGGTAAATTTATTAAGAATAATTTTTACCATTGAATAATGTAAATTTAACATTAAGAAATGGTTTTTCTTGAATTTTTTCTCTTTGAAAATTCTTACAAACCAAAAAACAGCAAGAACAGCTAAGAAACTCTTTGAAAAAGAGAGCAATAATTTGGTATTTATCAAAACTATCATCTTATCAATCTTCTCTGTCTACTGACTAAGCAGATATTGTACGTTTGTGTTAAGATTCCATTATCGATATAGTTTTTCATGCATTCCCCCTGTTCCCAGAGTTATATGCGCCTCCTGCTGGAGCGCCAGTTCCAGCGGGTACTCACCCTGTACCGGTCCAACTCCTTTGGGAACATGACCCACCGCCAGGTGATACTCCAGCTGGCCTGTCAGTACGAGGTGCCCGCCTGTGTGAGCCTGGCCCGCCGGGAATTCGAGAAGGGGACGCCGGCGAAGGCCGGCTGGATGACCATCCGGGAGCGGGAGACGGTCTTCTGCACGGCGGTCAAGTTTGGAACGGAAGCGGAACGTGAAGCCGTGGAGTCGATGTACTATAACTCGAACTTCGCCGCCGAGCAGGAGTCGCTCCTGACCGCTCTGGCCTGCTCCCGCAACGCCTTCGCCCTGAAACGGGTCCTCAAATGGACCTTTGAGAGTGTGGGCATTCGCAGGCACAACGCCAGGCGAACCTTCAAGGCGGTGGTCTCCAATAGCGTGGGTTATGGTCTGGCCATGAATTATGTGGCCGCCAACATGAAGTACATACGGAACTAGTAAGTGGAAGAGGTGGAGTAAAATGGAAAGGATAACGACTCCTTGATTTTGTATTCCCATCGAACCCAAAGCTACAGCAACTCAACCAACAAGATTGTGAACCTCATGAGGCCGCTGGTCGAACGGCTGTCCACTGCCAAGGAACTGGAATTTTTTAGCAATTACTTCAAGGAGATCCTGCAGGATATGCACGGCATGGATCAGATGATCAGGATCCTTCTGGAGCGCGGCAGCGATAACATCCACTGGGAGCGCACCAAGTTCCGGCCCATGATGAAGGCCATCCGGGACATTATCCTCTGGCGAGATCGGGGGAACTCAATGGGAACGCACTAAAATAGAGTTCTTTAAGAATGACTGATTTTAAAGACCAAATCCAATCAATATATTCGCAATCTGAAATGAATTCCTTATAAAACAGTCTTCTAAAAAATCAAACATCCCAATTGATGTAACTTTCCTGGAAAAGTTTAAGAAATTAATATATAACGCATTTACAAGTATAAAGACTTTAAGTCCTAAACATGGGTATATATATCTAATTAAATTTTCATTGCTTAAGGTAGAAAGGGAAGGCCAAAGTTTCTAGACATTACATACGGAATATCATAGTATTTACATTTACATGGAAAGGAGATAGACATTTTAAGGGAACTAAAGTAGGCTGGCTGATTTAAAAAGTAAATGATTTGTTGGAGATTTTTAAAAGTAGGGCTTTTTAACTTTAAAATAAATTAATCCTCAGATATTTATATTTTGAGGTATTGTACATAGCTTTTTCCAAAGACAATGAAGTGATGTTAACTATATTGCTGCTCATATATTGATTGAACCATCCTCCATGAAAACTAGACTGCGTTTTCAGCATTTTGTTTAAAGACTTTCGTTGGCCACAGCCCAAGGACCATAGGTTTTAAGCTTCTCCTCGCCCAACAACATAACTAACGCGATCTAATGGGTGGCGACTCCATCTGCCCTCCGTTCGGTGGCAATTAGTGGGATTCGCCTGCCTCTGCCTCTTTCTCTCTGCATTCAAATCCGAATCTGCCTATCTGGTCCTGCCAGTTTCCCAGTTTTCCAGTTGCCCCAGCTTGCAACATAGTTGGCATTTACAGTTGCTGCATCATTCAGATGCGCGTCGCAACGAAACGCATCGCATTAGCAGGCCACACGAGGCAGCCAAGTGACAACTGACAACTGACAATTGACAACTGGCAGCTGAGGAAAACTGGCAGTTGGAATATCGCAGAGGGGAGCGGTGAAAGGGGGGCTGCCTTAAGGCGCTTAGTTCCAGTCGCCTGCTCTCTGCGGCTTTTCCACCTCCCCCCCCCCCCCCAGCAGAATGGATGTATCGCCAGAATGGTTGTGCAACTCCCAATGAAAGCTTTTGGCTATCTTTTCGGGACATTTCTGCCATGCTCCCATTAGCGAATACTCCAGCATTCATCACCATATGGTGTAGGTGGTGAACTGCCCAGAGGCCATGAAGTGGCATCAATCAGCGCCTAATTAGCTTCTTATTTGCATCGCTGTTGGTGTTCGGCGAAGTGGTGTCGCATATTACGCATTCGCCTCGTGGCCGGAGCAAACAAAGTGCTAATGAGGTGAGTCTCACATTTCCCTCAGCACACCCACAATATATGTATATATAGATGGTATATCCGATGACAGAGTGTGGGAGTAGGGTTGAGCTATCATTTATTCATGAATCCCCAGGCGGCCGAAAAAGAAAGGAGAAGAAGACTATGCTCAATAAATGAATGCAACTGTAATTTACAATTCTCTTCTTCGAATGGTTAGGCTGAGGGGTCAGAGGTCAGGGATCGGGGATCCGGGTATCCGGGGGTCCGGTAGCTTGGACAGTGGCTAGCCAAGCGTCAAACGTTGGCCTGACTGTATTTACATGTTCTTGATTTGAGCCAAGTTACTTCCTTCCTTCCTTCCTTCCTACCATTCAACCTTCGTTCGCTTCCTTCCTTTCCATTTTGCTGGCCATTTGGCTGCAGTTTGCCATTGTCCGACCGGCCTTTTGTTTAAGCCTTTTTCATTATTTAAATGCAATTTTAGATGCCATCCCCATACCATTCTCAATGTTTTCCCTCCTTTGTTTGTGGGCCCACTGCCACTTTATTTTCCCTGGCCTTGCATTTGTCACATGAGCAACTAATTGTCTGTTCCTCGGACATTCGATATATGCCTGCCTCTGTTTTGGTATTATCCCTCCGCTCGGATCGCTCCCCTCTATATAGATTCGTATATACATATAATCCTTTTCCATGGAGCTGAAGCCATCCAATCTCTGGCCCTGTATCAATTACAGCGAGTGGGTGCGGTACATAGTTAGCATATTATGCTGTCTAGTCCTCCAGGTCGCCAGCTCCGCACCTCACCGCCCGCCAGACCCACAGACTAATTGAAAATATTGCGTACTGAAAATTGCATAAAATTAATTGTCATGCATAATCAATGAGCTTGCAGAAATAAATTGAAATTTAATTGAAATGTTGCATGTAAATAAATAAATAAATAGTGAAGTGAAGTGGTAAGCGAGAAGCTCATAAATAATGCAGGTCAAGGAAATAAAAGCGCAGCAGCAACTAATTTGATTGCATTTTTTTTGGGAGTAATTAGGAGATTCCATAGCTCATATTTATTGGCAGAAACGTGTTGTAATTTATCTAATGATTATCTGTTGTAGTATTTTCTAATGCATTAAATTGCCTAGAGTTGGGAAAACATCGATTGGCTATCGACAGTGGCCACCAACGATATAATAATATGAAAGAAATTAAATGAATAATAAGAAAAACAAAGGAAAAGTAAATATTTGTAGAGTGTAAGCCTTGCTTAAATCTTAATACATATTTATAGGAATATATCGTTTGTTAAATTAATTTTTTTGCTGAGCCATACTATTAATGGTTTGAATAAATCAATGATGTTTACTTAATTGAAAATCATCGATAGTATCGATAAAGCTATCGATTGCTTCGACAACCCTGTCCTAGTAAGTATTTTACAGAGTTACTATAAATTATGGGGGCTTGCACCTTAATAGGTATTCTACTCTTTACTCCGTCCGTTGGAATAAATCAATGATGTTTACTTAATTGAAAAATCATCGATAGTATCGATAAAGCTATCGATTGCTTCGACAACCCTGTCCTAGTAAGTATATTACAGTTACTATAAATTATGGAGATATGCACTGCAATAGTTATTCTACTCTTTACTTCCTTCCGCTTAAATCCGTTGGAATAAGTCAATGATGTTTACTAAATTGATAAGTCATCGATAGTATCGATAAAGCTATCGATTGCTTCGACAACCCTGTCCTAGTAAGTATTTTACAGTTACTATAAATTATAGAGATTTCCACTTCAATAGTTATTCTACTCTTTACTCCCTTCCGCTCAAAATGTACCTGTTGAAATACGAGAAGCCTCATCCTTGGGCAAAAGTCTAGTTAGCACAATTGGCTTTAGAAATGCATCTAAATTATGTGGCTGTGCTTGGTCTGGCCAATTAATGCATCACAATTAGCACTGCCCGTGTGGTTGAGGGTGGGCCAAAAGCCACATATATGGTGGCTCAGTGGTTCGGTGGTACAGTGGGTTCAGTGGTTCGGTGGTGCTGCCACAGTGCTCTCTGTGCATTGATTGACTAGCAAACAGAAGCGGATGAGCTCGGAAATCAGGAACATCAGCAACCAATGGGAAAACCAACAGCATATAGCCTCCTGATGTTGACGTGGATGCGGATGTGGATGTGGATGTGGACAAGGATGTGAATGTGGATGTGAATGTGAATGTGGATGTGGATGTGGATGTGGATGCGGACGAGGATGTGAATGTGGATGTGAATGTAGACGAGGATGTAAAGTTGGATGTGGATGTGGACGTGGATGCGGATGCAAATGCTGATCCTGATCCTGATGGCCCTCATGGAGCCGTCATCGTGGTCGTCCCCACATCTTGTTTGCTTTTCTGATTATCATTGCATATTTCTGGGCGATTCCCCGTGGTGCCTTTGGCTTTACTTTTGCTGTCCATCGGTGGTTGCACTTGCTTTTCCAGCACTTTCCTTTTTTTTTTTTTTTGTTTATCATCCGCCGCCGCTAGAGAGTTTTCACTTCCGTCTGCTGGCTGGATAAACCATTTGGCAACATAAAATGTAAAAATATTATTTCAATACGTGCAGCGTGTGTGGGTGTGTTGGCGACTGTTTTCTGCATTTGAATTGTTGTTTATATATTGTTTCGCTTGGCATTTTCGGCTGGGTATTTTCGGCACCGCTGTGAGCGGGGAGTTTCCAACTAAATGGTAAATCCCACAAGGATATCAGTGGTGCGATACCATCCGGTTTTTCGCCATTTTTGCTGCCCTGTTAACGCCATTTTGTTGTGTAATGGCTCAGAAGTTTGTTTGCTCTATCTACCCATTTGTCCTTCTACCCAATCCTGTGTGGCTGAGTGTTTTGTGCTTTTTATAGCATTGTTCATTTTCAAGTGCCAGTTGAGTAAGTCAGCACAGGGGAGAAAAAAGGAGGAGATGGCTGGCGATGGGGTGGAGTTCCAGGACATGGCTGGACATTTTAATATTTATTAATTTACGTCGTGTTTGGCCAGCTCTCCACTGAAGCGCACCAACTTCGCTCAATGATTTACAGCCCATTGGAACAATGGCAACGAGGATACTATGTAATGTACACGATATATATATGTATACTCGGTATATAGACCAATGTACAACCCAGATTCTTCGCATATTCAGCCTCAAAATTGCATTGTAAATGAGTAATTTTGTCATCGGAAATCGGTTTGTTTGCCTTTTCGGGCTTGTAAACACGTTTGCCCAACATTCATTATGCACGATTCCAATTAATTGATTTTTTCCCAATTACCAGAGATTTTCCGGGTAAATGGCCGCACTAAGCGCTTAGCTGTTGAGGCTGGAATTTTAACGCTCATTGCACATTTAAGTTGCATACAAAGGATGATATTTTGGCAAACTCAATATGTTTTTGCGAAATTTGACCAGGCTCATTAAGCCGCTTTTCCTTAGAAAGGGAGGAATGGAAGAATTGCATTTTAATTGCATTTTATTTTAAGCTTTCTGTTTTTCACAACTGGCTTACATATTTTCTAACTTTGGCTTGCGGTTTGCCTCAATTCATCGAGTCTTCATCAAAAGTCATCATCATAATTGTACAAAAGTACTCTCTAATTATGCTCGGTTATTTGTCATTGGCCAATTAGTCAATCATCATTACATTCGAGTCATTTCCTGTTAACTGCAACATAAAACCAAGTTGCATACAAATTTGTTAGCCAAAAACATTGCCATTTTCCATTGACGAGTGAATTAATCATCCTTATATTTTGTCCAATTAAAATCTAATTTCTCCAGCCATGTTCGACAATTAAATTCTGTTTCACTAAAATAGTGCAGTCTGAAACCAAAATTAGGAAGTGCATTAAAAGCCAAAAATGTTCGGGTAACAAAATAATGTAATATAATGACTGTCGGTTTCTCATTGATTTTAATGACTTGACAAGCTGTAAAAGTGGGAGAGGCCAACATTGCGTATTAGTAATAAAGTGGGCAACACTGCGTATGAGTAATAAACTTCAACAGCAGCTGCATAAGGGCGTTACGCCGCACTATATAATATATATATATATAAATATGTTCCTTAAAAAGTATATTTATTTTTTGTAATCCCTATTTGGGGTTAAATGAGTTATGTAAGCTGCAGTAAAATTTAACAACATGTTTTCGGGGTCTGGGAATTTTATAATGTTCACAGAAAAAACTATCTAAGAACATTGTTCTTGCATTGAGAACATTGTTCTTGAATTGAGAACATTAGTTCTTAAAAACCGTGTACGTACAATTGGGTATCAAAGAAGAACGAAATGGTGGGAAAAGAAAATTAAATTGAGTTTATTTAACAACTTTTTGATAAGTATACACTAAGGACTGAACTAATAGCTTATTTGTACATACAATGTACTTAAATACCGCCAATTCAACTTGATTCGAGCAAAGTAAAAAAATTTGTAACTTAAAAATTTCGTTCTATGTTTAAGAACATTTTCAACTCAGATAAGGACGTCAGAATTTTCACTGTGTTTATATTTATATTTATTTAAATAGAAAGCTGAAATCTTTTCCCGACTAACATATTGATGGTGCTGAATGCTTTGCATCATCTCGCTTGCATGCCATTTTTCCACCTGTACACCATTTTCCGGACATCCCCCCACCGATTTTCCAGCCCCCGCGATTTTCTAAAGGGGGTGGCACTCTGCATTTTATTACCGGTGTCAGTTAACGGCTTGTCGTATTAATAAATGTTTATGTGTGTGTGTTTCTGCGTTTATCTCCCTTTCTCTTATGCTATGTGGCTGCTGTGGGCGGGAAAAATGGGCGCGTGGCAGGGGCGTGGCTGGGTAGGGGGGGGGGGGGTGGTTATAACCGGCCAGCAAGTGCAGTGTAATGAGCATCGAAATCGCCTGGTTAAGCACTTGTAATTATTTCTCATTCGATATTAATGCGCCCGAGAGCATGCTGCACTTTTTCACCCCCCGCCCCCGGACTTTCCCCATTTCCTTTTTTCCCTCTCTCCATATTTCTCACAATTTCCGCATTTTCCCGCTCCGTTTCGCCTTTGTTCGGGGTGAGCATTTAATTGAGGTTTATGCGCGCGCTAAGTGCGGCCTCCAAAACTTTTCAAGAGTGAAAAGCCGGGTGGGCGGGGTGCAAAAAAGCGTCCTGGCAAGTGGAAAGTGGCTTAAAGTAATTTAATTATGACAAATTGGATTAGCAGGGGGTGGGCAAAGGGGGGAGCGGTGGAGCGGGGGAGCGAGGTCGCAGCTCTTTGTGCTTATTTTTTTTTATTTTTAATTTATTTTTTTAATGCACGTGTGCGTGTTTGTGACCTTTATCCGGTGTCGCTTACATGCGTGTGTATTTGTGCCTCTATGCAGCTGACATTAAAAACAATTTTAATGCATTTTAATAGACGCCCGCACGAAAAGTGGATACTGCAATGGCCCGACCTCAGCATCGTCAGTTGTTGTCTCTTAATTTATGGCATTTTAAATGCAATTTACAGCCTCCGCAGGCAGCGCACTCGGTGCTCGGTGGCTCAGTACTCAGAACTCAAAACTCGAGTGCTCAAGGCTGACTCTGAGATCCGAAAGTGCGGCGTGCCCTTCCGGAATCCCAGAAACTATTATGCGCTTCCCGCCCCACCAAACACCAAACACCAAGCACCGAACTCCAAGCTTCCCCAACAGTTGTACTGAAGATATACAGAATACACTCGAACAAATATAATATCATAATATATATACATATATAATATATAATAACATTTAATATCAGTATCAATTCGATATTATATTATTATTTTATCAAATATTTATCAAATATAATATCATAATATATATATATAATATATAATATCATATAATATCAGTATCAATTCGATATTATATTGTAATTTTATCAGTTTGATTGTATTATGTAATTTTATAATATCAAAATTGATTCAATACTATCTATTTTCGGGAAAATGAAATGTTTGCCATCTTGCTCTCTTTTTCTATTTCGGAGAGTTTCGAATACTGCTGGCTCGCTCTAACCCAAAGTGACAGCTGTTTTCTGTCTTTTTCGATTTTAAAAAAATGTCAAAGAGAGAAAATTAAAAAAAATTTCATTCCTTAATATCAATTTAACATTATTCAATGGTAAAAATGATACTTAATAAGTAATTTACCAGGCGATTATCAAATGTTTATGTTTTTTTCTGTGTAGTATATGTATACCCAAAGCCACAAACAAGTCCTAAGACTTGTTTGATTGGTTCGCTACTGACTTCGGCTTATCCACAGGGTTTGCAGTCCCATTGCCCATTTCGCATCTCACAGATCCCAGTTACCAGTACCCAGTTTGTTTGTTCGCACCTCTGCTTTTGAGCCTTGGCTTTGGGTTCTCTGTGGTCTTTTGTATCTGGTATCTGGTATTTGGGTCTGGCTTGCTTTAATTGTTAATTTGGCTCATGGCTTCTTCATTTTCGTCGCCCGTCTGGACCACAAATCATATTTTGCCCCGGGGGAGCGGCTCCGGATCCGTCCACAGGGGAGGACTCACTTAAGGTGTCTTCGGATCCCATTTGGCGCAGTCGTTTTGCGGACCAGGGGGCTGGGCAAATGTAATCAAAACCAAATTGCTGAAATTATTATTTAATTAATATGGGGCCAGCTGTGATTTGCCTTCACCAATGATAGACTGCGGTGCCATATGGTAGGTCTTTGTTTTCGGTTTTGATGCCGATTCTGGTTTTGCCTTTGCAGGGGAATGGAGCATAATGCCCCTATTGAAATGGCCACGTGCAACAGATTTGAGCATTGATTGAAAAGATTCAAGACTGGGTTTCAAGCAAATGTTTTTAAAACTTCAATTAATATCCTATATGAAGCCGCTTTCTCTAGCGAAATGGAAATTAATGAAATAAATTAATTAAATAATAATAAGAGGCAAAGTATTTATAATTTCTGAATAGTAAAGCGTACATTATTAAAGTATAATAATATAAAGTATAATAAATATCTTTGTATATAATCTATAGTATTAATAAATAATCATGAAGATTATTTCTTAGAAGACTTAAAAAAAATAAAACAAATATTTTTTATAAAAACTTGGTTATACAAATTAAATATTTCTGGATAGAGGTTTCCTATATTACTCACTTTTTTCACAAACCACCCTAAAGAAACTTGGAATTTGTAAGTGTCAGCTTTATTTCGGGGTCTTTTAAGAAAATTGTGGGTTATAATAACTTGACCCAAAATTATTAAAACATTTGGTCATGCCTCTTCCTTCTTGACATTATTTGTTTAGGATATCGCAGGATGTTTCAGGGTCTTCACAGCTGCCTCCGTTGTCCTTGGAGGGGGTGGGGGTGGGCGTGGAAGGAAACGGAAGTGGAGGTGGGAAAGCAACTCGGCGATAACTCAATGGCTAAATCAATTGACGCCCTCGACCACTCTGGCAGCCCGTCGAGAGTGCAGCAGCTTATACACCGTCATGGCCGACATGCCACACCCCCCAGCCCCATCTGACTTTTCCTTACCTCTGTCTACCGCCCCCCCCCCGCCGAAAACTTTCTCGGCCAACTGGCGTTGTTCTTGGCAATCCTTGAGTACTGCAGCATCCCTTCCCGCATCCTGCAACCTGCATCCTGCAACCCTTGTGCCCCATCCCCTGGGCCACTCGACAGCTTTAAAACAAAAAGTCAAATTGAATTACTTTTGCAACATGGCAGCGACGCCGCTTCTGAGGCAGCCACTCATTGTTGCTCAGGTCCCGTTGTTGTTGCCGCTGCCATTATCCTTGTAGTGTTTCCGCACAACAGTGGCAACAGCACCTGGCCCGGGGAACAGGAGCAGAAGTTTCCCACCTGGCCACCCGGCCACCTCCTCCGCCAGTCCATCCGGGTGAGAGGCTATTGAAAGAAGAGTCCTTGGAGGAAGGGTGGTCCGTCGTCGAGGACGGCGGATTGGCCAGCTATCTCCAGGAGGCCAGGCTGCACTGCATCCTGCATCCGAGCAACAATGTGGTCACACGGAGAAAAAAAAGGGACCCTGACAATTTGTATTTTACTTAAGGATTTCCTGATAAATTACTTTAATTTAATTTTTTTTAAATTAAACCAGGAAGCAACCTGCAGAATGCAGCGAATTTAAAATTGCATTTTCAAAAACATATGGCTCTTTTAATAGAAAAGTTATATATATATATAATATAAATAAAAGATTTCGAGATATACGCAGGCTCTTAACGCAAACGTCTTCCAGCAAAGATTACAACATTAAAAATTTCTCCAGCTGTGTGAATTTAAAATAGGACGTTTAATTTTTTATATAACATAGATTATTACACTAAAAATACTTTTGCATTATTTACTTAAATATAGTATTTTATAATTCTAACAAAACAAAAGGATAAATTACAATCTTAGAAAACCAAAATATTTTCAAGTAATTTTTATGAGCTGAAAAGAAAGATACATATTTTTAAAAATCATTATTTGGATGTGGGCCATGGCATTTTAATAAAAGTATTTATTGAATGATATGAGCTATTTCCATTAGAAATTGTTCGCAGTGCAATTTACGAAGAAGTGAATTGTGTGTGCTTTGAAAGCAGAAGTGTGCGAACTTCCGAGATGCAGTGGATGAATGTGGCGGATGGCAGGGTCGTCGTAAAGTTGGGATGTTTTGGAGGGGGCTCGCTTTAAACGCCGTCGCACAATGGCAAACATTTCGCTGCATAAGTTGCCGACCCCCTGAATTACTCTGCCAGCCACCTCCCCCCTTCGCCATATATATATACTCACACATATATATTCCACTGTCTCTTGCCTCAAACTTTTGCCATCGTCCAGGGTTTTGTCTGCCCCTATACAATGCAAGTTAATTCAGCACCAACTCTTGGGCAACAGCTGCTCCTGCCACGCCCCCTCTTCCGCCCATGCGGCCACCCCTTTTTCTGTGGCAGTGCCGTCAACAACTTGTTGGCGTTGTTTCCTGTCAATCAGCTGCGCCCCCGCCACCCCCCTCCGCCGACGCCCCTGTCCATGCCACAGTATTTAAGCTGCATTGTTTGTGGCAAGAACAGAACAAAAAAAAAAGGGAAGAATAAGAGATGAAAAACGAAAACATAATCTAAATTTTGTAATTGTCCCAGGAAGGACCTCGTTTTGGCCCCGGGCGGCGAATGACAAAAGGCGGGAAGGATGGATGAATTCAGTTGGATTTCATTCTGCTCAATTCTGACTCCAGTTGTCCTGGAGCACTGCTAAGTCCTCCTGCTGCTGCCTTTTGTAATCACCCAGAAGCCCCAGTCCCCAACCCAATTCTAGGACAGAACATGTCCCTTCGTCGTGTTATCCCGCCTAATACAATATCTTCCACTCAATTTGATGCTGTCCATCCAATCCAATTTTCTCTCTCCGCTTTCTTCCCTCTAATTCCCGCTGAAAGACTCCTTGGAACTTGAAAGTTCTCAGTTGCCACCAGATTTTATTACCTATTCAATGGGGTTTAAACTCTTTTCGTGCCTTACTCCTATAGCAGCACTCCCTTTAATCATTTCATTGCGTCCTTTTTAACAGCGAATTGTATTTAACGGAATGGCTGTTTCTAAAAAAGTGAATGAGGGAACCAGCTAAAAATATCACTTAGATTTAAAAATTAATCGGGGTAGTCTCGAGGATCGAATTCTTTGTTTTCTGGGATTCTTGAAGTATTTGTTTGTTTATTTTCTATATTAATAGATTTTTGATATGATTAAAAAAACCGTTCTTATACAAATCGGGATTACCATTTCTTAATGGTTATATTTTTTTAAAGGATTTTTTTATAGTTTATATCTTAAAATTCATTTTTGTAACTCTGCTAATAAGTTTCCTATGAAACTTAAACACTTTGAAAAGATTGTTAATCCTGTTTTGCAACCAAGATTGTGGTTTCTAAATTCAATCTGGAAAGCAGTAAAAATTCCTTATGATTCTAGGCTTTTCTCAGTTCAATGGAAATGATTAACCGACTTGAATGGACCTTCTGATCGATCGAAATTGGAAACATTGTTTTTTTTTTGGGCTGGACTGCATCTGTAGGCGGAAATTTGGGTCAGGGCATGGACCAGGCGGTACGGCAACGGGGTCAGTGAAATAAATAATGAATATCGCTGCCAACAGCAGGGCAAACGGCAAACAACAGTGGCAGCAACAACGGCAACAGCAGCAGCAACAGCAACAACTTAACTCTTGAGTTGCAACACGCGCGCTAAGCGGCTGCATTAAAAGGCCACTCAAACACACAGCGAGGCGCCAAAAAGGGGTGGCGAAAATATAAAAAACAATGCACAAGGGTGCCACCCCTGCCCCACTTTCTCCAACCTACCACGCCCCCTTATTTTACTACACTGATAACAAAAATGGAGACTACTCCAAATAAATATATACAAAAACACAGTATTCAAAGCGAAACATAGGCAACTTCATTATTGAATTTAAAAATATTAAGATCAAGCTAGAAAATATTAGAAAATATTTATGTAAGTCATATTTTTGTTTAACATTTTACGTCACTAAAAAAAAAATAGTTTATTATTAAAAAGTAAAATCTTTAAGTTATCTGCAATTGTTATGCATAACATTACCATATTTTTAACTAACAAACACCGCAATCGAAAAATATTTAAATGGAATATAAAGTCCTTGAACTTACTACGTTATTTTTATCCGTGTATGTAGGCTCACGAAATCGAAATGCTGAATAAAAAATGGAGAGAGAGATGGAGAAAATTGCGTTGTTGGCAGGCAAAAGCTGGCAACAAATGATGAAATGCTAAAAAGCATGGAACGGCAACAAAAAAGGGGGTTTTCCAGGGGTGTGCAAGAGGGGGGGGGGGGGGGGGTATGGGGGAAGGACTCCTGAAGTGGGCGCTTGATTACACTGAAATGCACTCAAAAGTGGCGAACGAAGCGATGCCGCCAGCGAATGCAATCGAATGGGCAACAAGAGCCCCCCAAAAACCCCCCTCCAAAATGCCTCGACCACGCCCACTCACACATACAGACACACACACACGAAGCCCTAAGGCTGCGCCAAAAAGTTCCACAAATTACATTTAAGTGACGCAAAAGTTAACTGAAACTCATTGCGAAAATCGCGGATAGATGCAATGTGGCATGACTGAGTGTGGAGTGCGTGGAAAGGGGTGAAAGTGGGGTGGAGAGTGGGCGGAGAGAGTAGGCGGTGCAACACGACTAAGTGCTTTGGCTTGCCGAAAGTAGGCACTTGAACTATTTCTGTGTTCTCGCCCACTTACATACGCCTCGGTAGTTGTTTATGGCCCAGGGATGCCTCCGAAGGCCCCGATTGCGGATTTATAGAGGGGGCAAACGAAACGATACAAATATGAGGGTCTTGGGACTGACGCAGATACCACACACAAATGATCAACTTGCCAGGGAAAACCCATTGAAAGGTTTGCGAAAGCGGTACAAATAATAACACTAACACAACTTGGTTTAAATAACTTGAAATTTATAAACTTAGAATCCATATATCCATGATATACACTCGCTATACCTTTTTACCTATTTGAACTTTAATAATTTAACAAAAGATTAAAATCAATTAACATCGGTGAAACCAAGAAAAGTATTATCATGAGAAAGAAAATATATAATCCATTTAATCCTAGCAATTTAATGTATCACTAATATCGATACTCAGCGGTTGTTCAATGAGAATCAATAAGAATAATCTAGTTTGAAAGAAAATACATAATATCATCAAGACTCAAATAAATTCTTAATCAAAAGTATTTCAACATTAGCTACTTATTACTTTAATATTTGACCTTAAAGTACTGTAAATTTGTCGAGACCTTAAACTTTTGACAAGGACTTAAGACGGGTTCCGGCACGGTTTTCTTTTCCTCTCCTGGCCACCGTCTTTCCCTCCGCGGGGGGCTGGAATTTCCTTTGAGCTCCCGCCGAGGGGCGAATGGGGACCTCGGGCTCGGGCTCCCAGATGACCTTGGCCGGATAGACAATGGCCCGGTGCTTGCCCTTATGCGAAATGACCTCAAAGTGATGGTACCTGGCCAGCACCACGTGCGGCTGCTTCTCCTCGAGGAACTCCCGGATGGGAGCCAGCGCGATGCCATGGCAATTGATATAGACGACGACGAGGTCCAGATGCAGGGCCGCCTCGTAGACGGTGGCCATCTTGGGACCCCAGATGGCGGCACTAACGAAGGGCACCCGTTCGGTGGCCAGCAGGCGGGGCAGCTCGGAGGCGTGGCGAAAGGTGTGCAAGGTGATCACCGAAGTGGGTCGCGATCCACCAAAGAAACTCTGATCGAATTCGCACACAATCACCGGTGAGGCGTGGGACATTTTGTACCGGAAACGGATGTCGTCCGGTGTCAGCAGGCAGACCACTTCCGCTTTCAGACAATCGACCATCTTGATGGCCCTCAGATAGTGAGCATGGGTGGCCGCCTGGCGGTGCATGGGTTCCATGGAGGAGCGAACCTGGTCGCAGAAGGCAACCCTCATCGTCTCGTGGACAAAAACGCTGGCCACCTGGGCGGGGGCAAAGGGCTGCTTCAGGGAGCGCAGGAGCGGCTGGATGGCCGCCTGGATGTCGGCCTTCTGGCAGATGACCAGCAGGGTGGGATCCTGCCAGGACAGGTCGCTGCCGTCGCCGGGAAAGTCCGGCTGACGCCATGTGTAGGGAGCGTGTTTAGGCATCGCAGTTATTGGGATATCCAAAAAAAACTAGGAACTATAAATTTTAACAAGAATTAAATTATTTCCAGATTTCGAGAGACTGAAATTTCACTTCATTTGCTTTCGCTTGGAGTCTAATGTCATTTAATTCGCCTGTGAAATCGCACAGGTGTCAAATTGTCTCTAAACATTCTAGAAAAAACATTCTGCCAAGTCACTAATTTTCTATGTTTACTCAACCCCCGGGTAATATCCACAAACTTCTTAATCATGGCTTAAAGCCCGTTTCATTAGGAAATTTATGATGTTATTTTCTTAATGCGAATCAATTGAAAAGTCACTTTCAACAAAGTTAAGTCGTTTTTGTTTTCCTTGGAAAAGTTAAACAAAATTTGCCAATTTACGAGAGTAATTCACTTAAAAATTGTAAACTGTTAAAATGAGTTTTAGCCTCGAGAAGAGAATGTACTTGTATGTATGCCTAAAAGCTTACATGAATTTTAATATAGGCATTATTTAAACAGTTTAATCAACAAATCGTAATGCTGCATAAATATATAAATGCATAGATGGTAAAGGAATGTGGCCAAAGCTTTGAAAATAATTACTCTATAAGCGAGAACAAATTGGATAGAAGTAATGCCATTAAGGTCCTGCCTGAAATGTCCGATTGATAATTCAATCTCCCTTTTCGAGCGAACTCAGTCAAGCGTACCGATTCCAGTATGTATGCACTGATAAAGAAAACGTAGTAAGTTTTTATTAATTTGAAAAAGGTGTAAAATTTAATGAGCTTAAACTTAAATGTTATTATGAAACTCTTTTTTTAAGGACGTAAAATGTTTCAAATAAATATTATCTTCTATAAGATCATTTTAATTTTATGTTTTGTATTCAATATTACGTTTTTGTATTTATTTCGAATATTATTTTTGGTATTCTATTTAATTTTCAGTGCACCTTTCTCGCTATTCCGCACTCTGCTGCTGCTTGAATATTAGTTTCCCGGCAAGGAAATGAACGTTGACTGCTGTCCTGTCGTCTTCTGTCCTGTCCTGTTCCATCCATTGCCGGCATATATCCATCACTGCCACTTGGCAAGTGAGACAGATATGGAGAATCGGAGACGAGGACGTCTTCTCTGGTTTTTGCCTGGCTTCACTTGTGTTTTAGCCTCATTTGCCACATGGCTTCGTTTCCCTCCTCTGAGAGTGGTGTACCCGTATACCATATACCATATACACCGTATACCCATTTCCCAGTGGGTTATTTCAGACCGGAGTGCTCTGCTCTTTCCGCCAGCAACACGTGGCTTTCCCGCACTAATGATGCATTCTCATACATGCAACATTGCAACATACACACGGGCCACCAGAACAACAGCCTGCTCGGGTTTCAGACTAAATCTCTATCTGCGCCCCAGTTTACTTGAGTAAAATGCAATCTACCAGCTTCTGGCTCTTGGCTCTTGGCTCTTAGCTCTTAGCTCTGAGCTCCCAACTCGCAGCATTCGGCACTCATGGGAGCAGCCAACCAACCAGGCCACCAAGAATTTCACGCATTCAACCATATTTCATGTTTGCCATATGCCAACTGCATCTATATGTACTGCTTACCCAGACGCGACTTTGTCCTCATCATCCCGTTCGGAATAGCGGTTTCAGTTTTATAAAATAAAAAGCTTAAGCCAAATTTAGCAACAAAATGATAATGGATTTTACAAATTTATTAAAATTTACAAAATAAAAAAAAACTGTACGGTATTTATTTTGCTTTTTAGATATTTTAGGGGCTGTTTGGGGCCACTGGGGGCATATTCCATACTTGTGTGCGCCTAGAATATTCTGTAAAAACTTGGCTGTTCTAGCTTTTACAATTTGGGCTGTGGGCATACTCCCCTAATGTTTTCCCTTTCCTTTTATAGATGTACCACATATAGCTCCCTTATCCTTCCCACTTTTTATTTATTTTCTACAAAATCCAGTGCACTTTGTTATAACGAAATATTTTTAAATTTAGTTTGATAAGAAGACTAAAAGTTCTGTCAAGATGGAATGTATTGTATTGACATCTTATAAACATCTCTCTAATAAAAGAAAATCTTAAAGGAAAATTACTTTTCAATGAAATGGAAAATATGGCCAGATGTCTAAAATGACAGCTTTTGAGTTAATTTAACCGAAATGAAAGCTAAAGGTAAATGTTTGTAGACCTAGGCCAGCAACGTTGACATTTTGCCGAAAGTGGCTCAGAGAGATGAAATCACTGCGCAGCTTGCAGCTAAATGAAAACCCTTTGGTCATACTAATGGAGCCTGCCTTGAATGGAAGGACATTGTCCTGCATTGTCCTGCATTGTCCTGTATTGCCCTGCACTTTCCTCCTGCGTTTTTATTTCTTTCCCCTTTTTTTTTTCTTTGTTGCCACTTCCTTGGACCAACTTTGTGCACTTTGTGTGGCAATATTGTGAGAGGTGCTCGATAAACACGTTGCGCAAAGAAATCGTTGCATAAATTAAGGCTTAATATCCTGACCTCATCGATGCCTGTGCCAACGGCGATATCGGCGACAATACAAAGTATATGTACGAACCCCTCTATATATATCCAGCAGCCCCGCCCACAAGCGATTACTCGACCCTGTCAGCAGATTGCAATTTTTCGCTCATACCGAAAATCAAAAAAAAAAAACAAACTACGAATCGGGATCCAAATCAAGAGTCGTTAAATTTTTCAACTCCGACAAATGAATGCTTAAGGCCACACAAGTGGGAGGAAGCCAGTGGCCAGTGCCAAGTGAAAAGTGCCAAGATTTACGAGCAGTTCTCCCTGCCTTCTTTTTTTTTTGCCAAACTCAGACAACCTTGGCAAATTGACTTTTGCCTTTGGCCTGGATTTTAAGAAAAACACCCCTCAGCCAATTATTCTCACAGAGCTAAGGTAGAAATCGAAAAAAAAAATATTCCTGCTTAATTTTATTGAGCAAAATATAACAGATACCTTAAATCGACAAACAAGTATTGGGCTTATGATAACTAAAAATTATTTTTGCTTTGAAACATCATCAAAAATAGGGGTTTTTCGGTTTTTTTTTATACTAAAATCTGAACTCCACTTTTCGCACTAAATCAGTGTTTTGGCTGCCATACTGCAAATAATTGTCAGAATGAGGAATGTCATACCCCGTTGAGCGCGTTGTTCGATTTCCAATCTAACCTAGACATTTTCATTGCGAAAATTGGTTAACAAATCAATTGGTTTTAAAGTATTGGGGATCGTTGGCACAGGAAGCAAGCTGCTCAAAACAGTCAGATTTTTAGCTGTAAGCCTTGTTTTGAAAACAGCAAAAACAAGTATATTTTTTTACTAGCTTACAGGATGATGGTAGTTCCTGGTATAGTTGAACCCCTTGTCAAGAAAAGGAAGTTTAAAAAATTTTGTTGTGGTATTTTTTAACAATTTTGTGACTGTAAGGCGTCTGTTTATATCGTAAAAACTCGAACAATTTAAAAAATATTATTTTGTGAGCTAGTGTAACCAGTGTTTTGGCTTCCATACTGCAAATAAAAGTCAAAATGAGGAATGTCATACCCCGTTGAGCTCGTGGTTTATTTTTCAATTTTTCGCAAAAAAAACATGATGGGTTCTTTACATGTGCCCCCTCAATTTGATGACCAATTAAGCACATATTTCCACTAACATGGCTTATTGTTTTTAATGTTCTCTTCATAACTGTTCCTGCTGGGTTCTTAACATCTGTGTTAAACAAACAAAATGATATTTTAAAAAACCCGAACTAGATTAAATCAAAGTCCTGGTGGCTTTATTTTTACGACCAACTGGAAGGTGGATGTCCAAATCAATAACCGATACAACACATTGCTGGCAAGGCCAAGTTACTACAGTCGTTGTCCTGCGAACAGTTGCCAGGCTCAAATTGGACAGGATGAAAGGAGGAGGGGATTTCCCGGTGCTGGGCCTGGCAATAAATTAACAAGCTGCCGGTCGAGGAAAAGGGAAAATTGGAGGGAAAAGTCCGCAAAATTGAGATCTGCTGCCGGCCGCAGAAAAGAAAAGCCAAACAAAGATAAATGAAAAGCAAACTGAATTAAAAATTTTTCCATGAGCCCGGAGGAGAGCGGAGCTGTTATCAACTGTTATCATGGAAATGCTGGCGGGGCTCCGAGTTCAGGGTCCAAAAACATGGCAAATAATAAAAACTAAAACAAAAAAAAAGAATGAAACCAAGATGACTCAAAAAATTTATCAAATATCAGCTTCCGGCGAAATGTCGATGACAACAAGGCAAGTGTCGCAGCCAATTTGCAGCGTCGAAGGAGCCGGCGGGCAAAAATGGAGGACACGAAGGGCAGTACACTGGAAATGATGACAGGAAAGGGCCAAGCAAATTGTTTATTGTTTCATAATTGATGCCAAGAGAAGCCAGGAGCTCACCTAATACGATGCCCATGCCCATGCCCACGCCCACTATCCGCTTTCTTACCTTCATTTTCCACCCACTTTTCCTTTTCCAGCCACCCAAGGTCGAAAGGGAACCGAGAAATGCGTTGCATAGATGGTGTCCGATTGCCGGGTGAATTATAGTTCACCAGTTTTTCCAACTTCACTACTTGGCCCATAATAATAATGATTATGCAACGGAATGGAAAACTTGTATTTATTATCCTGGTTTTGTTTTCAAATGAGAGATTTGCTGTGTAAACTTGGACTTAAATGTTTTACTTAAGAAAATCTTAATGTGCCACTAACGGAATACTTAAAAATATACTTAGATTAAATATTAGAGTGATGTTCTAAATTTTAAGCCTCGAGAATGATTGGCGTTATGTTGGAATTTATGGTAGATTATTAGGGTGCAATAACGCCCAGTGGAAAAAAATTCCAGTGAAATAACGCCCACGTTTAATAACATTTTTCGTAATTGTTCTTCGTTATTAGCTAAGAATTTATTTATATATACACATAGAATATACGTTTTCTTGGTACTGAAGTCTCGCGGGTACTAAAGTCCTCTGATTATCTGCTGGAATTCCTATTATTAATTCTCCACCCTCGCAGCTTTTTAAACAGCGTTGTTAATTGCCTTAGCGCAAATAAATTCCGACCAAAAAGAGCCAAGGTAAAATGTAGGTAGAGGTAGATGAGAGCGAGACAAAAGCATTTTATCAGGGCCATTTAAAATGATTTTCGAGAGCCCTCTGGCAGCCTCAGCTGGTTCATCAGATCCTGGCTACCCATCAATTTCTCTCTAAGCAGCTGCTTTTAAAACAACAGCAAAAAATACTTCATTAAACAATGTTCAACAATAGCATTCATTCTCATTCACTCGCACACGAATTCAGAGATTTATAAGGATTTTACACCTGTGGCGCCTTTTTAGGCCTTGAAACCAGAACCACCCACCACCCACCATCCACCATGCATCAAATGGCTAAATGAAAATGGTGCTCCCACCCATTTTGGCATGTGTGTGCGTGCAAACAAGCTGAAAATTCATTAAACTGAAGCAATAAATTCTTTTAATTGTTTTCTTTGCCACCCCTGCACCACACTTTATTTCATTAATTCATTCCTGGCCCTCTCTTCTTTTGCTTTCCATTTTTTTTTTTTTTTTTTTGGATTTTCTTCAACAACATTTCCATTTGGCAACAGCAAACAAATTGTTTGCCCATCTCCGCATTTTAATGTTTTACGTGATATGTTTGGCATGTCTTTGACGTGGTGGCCACTCTCTTTACTTTCTTCAATGCCCCCCTTTAAATTCTTTTTAATTTTCCGTAAAGATGGCAATCTGAAGAATCTGGCAACGCCAGAGATGCCTCATTAGCAGGTACAGTCTCGGCCCGAAAACTTTGACAGTTGCATCATTAATACAGTACATTTTTGGGTAATAGGCGGTGGTTTTGGAGTATCAAAGGGAAGTCGAGTGTAATGAACTGCCAGCCTTGTCAGAAACTTAACTAATGGATTTCTACCCCCCGCCTCTTTTACTTACAGGTGTCTCCGGCATCGACTTGTTTCATGTTGTAACTCGAGGACTTTTGGTAAGTTATTTGGGCCCCAGAGATAAACACCGAATGACAAACATTGATAATCGAACCGGTACTAAATTAAAGGGATGGGTCTGTAAACTAAAAAGTATTTGGTTTGGTTTTCTATTTGAATTGTTGCACATTCCACGACACTGTAAACTTTCGGAAAAGGAAAAATAAAACAACAAGAGCGGAAGGACAATGCCGAGATTGTCGTCCTGCAACTGCAAGTTTCGATTTAGTTTTGAGGTCAGATAGCCATTGGTAGGGGGAGGATGAAGAATATATAAGGACAAGGGTCACAGTTCCAGTTGAGCCACACAAATCTCCTTCTCCCTACCTTTTTGCAATAGATAAGCGGACAATGTTGCAGATAAAGCGAACAAACTTGTGCAGCTCCCACTGAACGGGGGGATTAAAGCTCGCATTCGCAAAAGTCAGGTGGAAACTTAAGTCCACTCGAAATAAAATACAACGAGGGGCTGCAATGGAAACCATCTGCGGAACAGGTTTCCCATGGCTAATGGTGGGATCACAGGACTTTAAATGCAATTCGAAAGTTTTGCCATGGTAATAGTTGAATTTGATGGAATCTTTTGCAAGCGATTCTTGATTCTTGTAGTTTATTAAACCTCTAACTAGACTTCATATCTATTAAGGGCACTTAAGATTACTTAATATTGTATCAAAACCTTGAGGTCAGCCCATAAATTCAAAAACTTTGACATTGCATTAAGGAAAATTAGTTCTTTTAGTGCCTAACTATCTCTTAAACTTTATATTACCCAACAACCGACTTTAAGCCCGTATTGCCTTGACCTTTTCACATTTCTTGTTTGTCTGCCAGATGAACAAGGAGCAGTAGCAAATTAAAGTGCATTCTGTGTTGTTTTACAGGTGCAAGGGAATTAGCCAGAATGCCTTAATCAGTCCGAATCACTTCCTGACCTGACAGTCAGTCGTCTACCCCTCTGAGGGTCCTCAATCCTGAATCCTGGCCGCACACACATGTTGGCCGTCTTATGTTGCTGGGAAAAAGTTGAAATAACAGTGCTTCAACTGCAGTCGAGCACACCTGGACCACCTGGCCGGGCTTAAGTTCATGCCAATATATTAAACTTATTGTGCCTGGCAGGTGACCTCCAGCCATTTTCCTGCCCCTCGGGTATTGCCTGCCCATTGGCCGTACTGCACTTCCGGCTGTCGTCCTTGCGGCAACATTTGACATTGCACAAAGCCAGAGAAGTCCTTCGGTGCCGGGCAACCAGCCAGGCACATCCTGCATCCTGCATCCTCCATCCAACATCCCTGACCCTTTTCGTGACTCCATCTCCGGCTTGCTCGCCGTTCATTTCAGGAAATGCATTTCGTCAGCGTTAAATGAAATCGAAATTGCCAATTTCAATGTGGATAAGGAGAGCGGGAGAATGAAGATTGGCGGATCCTTTAGGAAGTTCAAAAAAAAAAATAGGTGGGGACTCACACACATCTACGTTCTGGTTCAGGCTCAATCAGTCATTCACTGGTCTGTGATTTTTTGCCAGGACTAATGTGATTTGCACGAATGCGAAACTAAGACTGCGACACACTGACGTAAGAAGGGAAAAATTGGGTTAAAAAGGGAGAGGAAGATAACGAGATGGGATTGCGAGATGGTCGAAAAAAGGAGAAGAAATCGAATGGATATAAGATAGACGTACTGGTGATCCCATTTCTCTGCTCTTACATTCCGAAAGTCCAGAAATATTAAGTTATCTTATATATATATTTCGTTCCCAACAAGTCGTTACTACTTTATTTGCCTTTCCCCAAAAAAACTAATTAATCCTCGCCTTGAAACCATCCAAAGCTCAAAGAGAACTTGGTAGCCAATTCGAAAAGAACCCTTAAAAATAATAATGCAGTTGAAAGTCAATTGCAGGGAAGCCTTAGCCCAGTTATGAGAGCAACTGCGTAAATCAACTCGAACTCAAGCGAATGAAAGCCAAACAAAAAGAGAGTCGTTTGCTTTTACTTAGCCATCCAAGATCCTCCATCCTCTTGAGCTAGCCATAAAAAAAGAACCCCTTCTTCTTAACGCCCCCCCCTTCCATTGGCAATACAAACAAAAGCGGCGCAGAATTATGTCAATGGCATCGTTGTCATGGCCACTGCTGCAAAAGTCCCTCCGTCGTAAGGAGGTCCCCCATACCATCTTTCCCTACTTTCCGCTTTCATCTTCCTGCGGGAGCTCCTCTCCAGATGCCATTGTCGCCAGGAATTGCTACTCCGCAGTCGAATAAAATCCGAGCAATCCCCCCACCCACTTTGACAAAACTAAAAGCCACGTTGAACCCCCCAACCACCCTATGCAAAACTCCTGAAAACCCCCTGAAAACCCGCCTTCAACTCCCCAGAAACCCCACCCATTCCGCGATGCGTTGCTCGTTACCTATCAAAACCAAAATTGAATACAAAAATCTCATCAAAAATCGATTAGAGCTGGCAGCGATGGGGGAAAACCAAGGAGTAATACCTCGAGGATTCAAGTGGCAGCCAAGTATATATATATATATATATATATTTTATATGGAAACACGGTGCGAACACCGAGAATCGTGTTAATAAACGAGCTTCATCGCCAGGATGTGACAATCCAGGAGGCACCTGTTCCTTGCTCCATGAAGAGAAAGCAGCAGGCAGCCAGTGGATTGAATAAATAACATTGGCAAATGCAATTTGCGAAATTAAAACCGAAAGTAGTGAAAACTTTTCCCCCAGTCCTCTCCCTCGACCAAACTGCTTTCGACCATTGTCAGTCGCCTTATCGGTGACAGCAATCATTTCTGCGGCTTGGGAAAACTTTCTCCTAACGATTGCAAACGATGAAAATGATGATGATGATGATGATGATGATGAGGATGTGGATGAGGATGGGGGTGGTGGTTATGAGTGAGGGGTAACTTCTCATCAACAGAGCATGGATTTTAGGCTTATTGCGGTCGAATTGGAAAGCAAAGCGTTCGTTTGTAAAATTAATAAAAATAGTTTCTCATCGGCTTTCAGCCAGGCTCAACTTGGAAATCAGTTGCTTGTCAGGAACAAGTTTGTCCCATTTTCAGGCCTAATGAATGTGGCTAAAAGTGTCCACAAGTTCCGAAACCAATGGGTCCGGAATGGGTTTTCATCGATCAAAGGACCTACTGGACTGGGTTCCCAAGTTTAACTCAACTTTCCTCTACTTTTGTATAACTTTGCGGCCGTGTTTTATCTAGGCTTAAATATAGTTGCATTATTTGGTTGCCTTTTTCCGGATTGTATATATGTTTGCATATCTGTCAAATGACCTAAATTCCCTTTTGGTTTTTTTGTTTCGCTGTATTGCTCACGCTTGATTGCGCAAATCCCATAAACAATTGATTTAAAACTGAATCAAATTATTAACAATAAATGCAAATAATTGCATTGAAAAAATAGAGTAAATTGATTTGGATACCTGGTACACTCGCTCATTGAATGCCTGTCAAAGTTGATATATTTTTTTTGTAATCAAACAGAAAGAACCAGCTATTCGCTGGAATTGTCACCCAACTAAAAAGCTTATTTTTTTGTTGTGCTGTTTGATTTAGCGAACTAAATACAATTTCATTTTGATACTTGGTTTTATTGCCTTCGCTTTCCCTCTCTACCAGAGGGAAGTTAAAGCGTTTTCACTTAAAAAGGTATTTCAATTCAAAGCCTTTTGTGGCTCAACCGATTTCTTAAGGGTAAAATCATGCTTTTGCCAGAGAATGCAGGCTCCCATCTTTTAACCCTTGTGTGCGGCAGGGCTCTCATATTTCATATTTCATATTTCATATTAATACACAACATCCCTATCGACCGTCTGACAACACCCCTTTTGGATTTCTCGAGATTAGATGTCATCTTGGCCATGTTATTTGCCGGCCTGTCCTGTCGACCCCGCCTTTAATCCTTTTTCTCGAAGCCCCCAACGATGGACGTATGTATGTTGCATGTTGTACGTCGTGTATGTCGCATGTCGCATGCCGTATGCAATGTCCCATCTAGAATTTAGCTATGTACACAAAAGACGAAAGCAAATTGTGTTTTGTCAGTGACATGGAAATCAACTGAAGCGATGTGCGCGATTTACGGGCCGAGGACATTTTGCAGGGCTAAATCAACAGAGTGAATGGCTTCGGATGGCTGGATTTTGGATAGGGTAGTTGCATATAGAGAGGGATTTAGATGGGGGGGGGGAATGGGTGGCGTTTTGGGGCTGTTTGCCTCGATAAACTGTTTGAAGCACACATGTGGCCACGCCCACCGCTGGGAGGCGCCCCAAAGAGGAAGAAAACTGAAAGGAAAAGGATAACGTAGGGTGAGAAGGGAAAAGAAAAGCCCGGCGGACGGGGACAACTCAATTAAGCATGCACAATGCACACGAATTTAAACCGGCTATCTCCCTCTCTTGGGGAATTTCCCAATGCTCGCTGCATTCGCGTAGGACACCCAAATAAATGTACAAAAATTGTGCAAAAATATCGCAATGTATACTGCGTCTGGTGGACCCGGGGAAAATAAAATTGTTTGATATTTGAGTCACATAAATTTCCATTGATTTTCCTCGCTTTCCCATTCCTGCACTTTGTACGTGTCTTTGGGCGATTCTTTAAATCGCTGGCTCACTGAAAACGCCAACGGCATTTGACAGCAGAAAAAGGGAGAGAAATTTGATGCGATAGAGCCGATGAACTGATGGCTAACTAAGAATATGACAGCTCCATCATTGGGACTATGTTCCCAAAAGAGACTTTTCCCCGTGATAAGATCTAAAATGATATTAGCAGTATTTCATCTTGTGGTACTGCTCAATATTAAAACAAAGATTTCTGAATAGGATAAGGCCTTTGAATATTAAGATAATGTTCTAAGAACTCTGGAGAATATATTCCCAAAAGAATATTTTCCCATTATTAACAGACAACATGCCATACGCATTATCTTTTCTATTGGAACTAGTCAATATTGAACAAAAGATGCCCAAATAAAATATATTTATTCAGTATTAAGACAATGTTATAGCAACTGTGGGGCATTATTGGTGTGTTTATGTACTAAACATGTCTATAAATCAAGCTATAGTAAAACATTCTTTGCCACCCATATTTAACCCTAAACATTGATTAATTTTTGATCACTGGATTTGGTTAGAAAACCATAGCCATGCGAGCATCTTCAGATTATTCGGAGACATTGTAGCTATTAACCTTTGTGACAACTCTCCATCCTTCCCTCGTTCGATTGGGGGTGTGGATACATTGCCCGACATTGTATTGGAATTGGAAATAAATAAGGGGCCCGACCTTTGACGCCTGTCGCTATCTGAGCCCGCCCACCTAACACCCACCACCCACCGCTCCCCAGGCGACCTTCCGCCCCCCTTTTTCCCTTTTCACCCCGCCGTCTGGCAGACTGTTTGCTTAATAAATGAACGTGAAAAGTGCTCTGAATATTTGTACAGTGTTTTTCCTTAGCTCTCGCTCTTATTTTCTATGCTTTCCATTCCTCCCGCTTTTGCTAGGTCTTCTGAAAGTTCTGCGTATCTTTTATCACAATCCCAATTGCGGACCACGCGTGGCTTTTTATTTGTCAAGTTGCATTTAATATTGATATATCGGTATTTCGCTTTGCTAACCGCAGTATTTGACCTTAAGCCGAGGATTTCTGGGCCCTCATCCACATACTTTCATCCGAATTATGCTATTTGTCGTACAATCTTAGTATTCGAAAGTTCGAACTTTAAAAGTTCTTGTAGTAACTACTTACTTTGCAATCTCACCGGAAGTAGAGTTAAGAAATAGAAAGTCGTTCCAGTTTTAAACGAAAAGCACACAGTTCCTGGTGATTTCAACTCACTTAAAATAAACCCCAGTATGAAATAACAAAATCAAACGGCAAATCCTTTATGAAATAACTACTTTCCTTTTTCACCCAGCCTGGAGATTTCCTCCAGTCGCTGCCTTGGTAGCTTTATCAATCAATGGAAATCGATTAACGTGGGGGCGAAACGAGCACCCCTCAAGAAAATGGGAAAGTTGTGGGGGCAGACAGAGATAGAAAGCAAGGGAGAGTGAGAGAGAGAGAGAGCGAGAGATTGGCAGAGAGAAAGCCAAGAGAAAGACACTCACTCGGCCCAACCCTCTGCTCTTAACACTTAAATAGGCAGCCATCTCCTCGTTGTCGTGTCATTGAACTCGTCCTCAGCCCCTTGGGGTGTCTTTTTCAGATAATATTTGGGGTGGCCATGTCACTTTGTTGTGGGTGGTATGGTGCAAAGAGAAAATGAAAGCGAGGGTGGTCTAAAAATAAAAGTTCCTACCCGCCAGCTTAGCCCGAAACTAATTTTGGCAAACAAGCCAAAACTAAAACTAAAACTGTAAGCGAAACCGAGTCCAAAACAAGAGCGCAACCTTCAACCCTCCAAAAGGCTGTGACTCATCGATGACGTTCCACGAAAGACCCATGCCATCCCGTTTTCCCCATTACCCAGATTTTGGTCCCTCCCAGTGCCAAGGATTAAGCCAGGGACACACCACTTGACTCTCAGATCGGGGCCCCCCAAAAACATAATTGAGCTCGTCGTTGTTGTTGTTGCCGGCTTAACGCTAAACGTTTTGTGGTCCGGGTCCGAACACCCCCAACCAACCTATTCAACCCAAGCAACCCATCCAAGAATGCAACTCCCACCCAAACTCAGTCGAAATGAGCGCCAACTGTTGCTAGCGAATGGATCGCCATATGTGAGGTGGTCGGTGGGCACCTTAATGACCATAATCCCAGCTCATAAAGTATGCAATGGGTTGACTCACACAGCGGGAGTTGGGGGTGGGGCTATTCCAAAACACGGACAGGGTCTTAAGTTATTAAGGGCATTTAGTGGTAGATTGGAAAATACTTGGCCAGATTGCGTCCAATTGACTTGAGTCGACTGCTAGCCCTGCATAGAGAAATCTGGATAATTTCAGTGAATGTGTATGGGGGGGGGGGTTGTCTAATGGAGCGCCAAATCCTCTCAAGTCTCCATCACTCCTTGCGCAATTTGTCTTAACCCAACGCCTTTAGCTGCATAAATCTCAGCAATTCCAACTTATCAGAGAATCTTAAGTTCTGACCAAAAATTTAGTCAGCTCTTGCACTGAAAAGAAAGTAGTTCCAAACTCCTAACTCGATTTTTTAGAACAATTTGTTAGATTCCACAAATTACTAGAATTTCTAAGGTGTCTAAAAGTATGCAATGATTAAAGAATAGTCGTCTTTCTGAATAAAATCGGTGTACCTCTAAGTTTCGAATATATTGTAGCATACATTTAAGCACCGAAATTTTCTTTTCTTTTTAATCAAAAGATGTTTTGAAGTTTTGAGGTACTCACCCTTGCTTTCAAATCTTTTTCCGCAGCTTTTCACTTTCTATCCGCTAAGTGAATCAGTCATATTTTTCCTAGTGTGTCAACTGTGGGAAATTTGCAAGAAGAACTTTGGCTGCTGCCTCATGCAACGCTCATATATCTTGCCACCGCCTGCGTCAACGTCTTCATTCCGGCTGTAATATAAAAATGCGTGCCCCGGGATTGACTAGCAAACTACATGTATATACATATATATGTAAAGTGTAGTGCAGTGTGCGGCAGCTCTACGACTTTTAAGGGAGATGGATATTGTGCATACACTATGTCCTGGCCCCGTTTCACCCGCTTCCTTCGTCTTCTCGTTGGCGGTGACGTTGACATTTTGAGTGTCATTTTGTTGGCTTGGGCTTGGCGTGGCTGCCACAGCCACTTGCAACACCCAAACTCCCGTTTTACATCGTCTTTACCGTGCTTTATATACCCTGGGATCGTAGGGATTAGCCGTATGTTGGTTATCCCATTGATGCAAATATACTTGCTCATACTTTTTATGATCAAAGGATTTGTTGGCATTTATGAAGTTCCCCTTGATAAACTCAAGGTCAATACGTTCAGCTTTTATGTTAGAGATTCTAAATTGACAGAGTTTCCATAAGAATCCCTCTTATGAAATTGAAAATGCTGCAACAAACTTGTATTTCTTTATTTCTTACAGTTTTTAAACAAATAATAATGTTAAAGATCTATACAAGCGGTCGTCCCCCAATACAATGACATTTAGTCTTTCATTTGTGTGCTTATCGCTGTTGTACACTGTTTGTGTGGCGGCAGAGAATAAGCAGAAAGCGGGTCTATAAAGGTGTAGCCAAGCTTATCCAAATTAAGGGCTGTAAATAAAAGAAAGCACCAGGTATCCTTTAGTTTAGTTTCAACTGCTTATCCAGAGTTTCTAGAGCCCAACTCCCCTCCAGGACTCTGGATCCGGGTTCCAGGATCCAAGATTGGACTTGCGTCGGAGCTGCACGCACTTGGTGCCTCAGTTTGTGGCCAGCGGAAACACATTACATACGGCAGCTTGACTAGAACAACAAGCAGCGACACGGAGTGGGTGGCTTGCTAGAGCCAGCGCCTGGCGACAACAGCCGGAAACGGAAATAGAATAAAGTGGCTTTCTGGCTGATGAGTCGCTGGCTCTCATGCCACATGCCGCATGGCGCATGCCACACCACCCCATCGCCACAGCCCCTCTCATAACTCGCTTGTGGTTTTCCTCGATTCTCGAGGCTTTCCACCGCCGACTGGCAATTTATTCCAATTGTCGTCGACGTCGCTAGCATTTCATTAGCTCGGACTGGCCGTCCATTGCTGGTCTGTCGGCACTTTCTCCGCTTTCTTTGCCCTTCACTTGGGTTAATTGTCCTGGCAACTGTGTGTGTGTGTGTGCGTGTGGTAAAGTGGGGGGGGGGGGGTTATGCTTTGAGGAGAGAGTGCCAGCATTAACGGTCTATCTCTATCCATCAACGACTTGGGGTTCCAGGAAGCTGCTAATGAAGATGGGAAGAGTTAATGGCCAGCTGATTCATTGGGCTTCCAAACAAGTCGACTCCTTACAGCGAATAACCTTATAAAGCAGAGAAAGTACTTTGACAACTGTCCCTTGACTGGAATGTATATTAATACTACTTTACGTGAAAGGCATGAAGGAAAAAGATTTTAAGGTAAAAGCAGGGTGAGCTTTCTTAAACCCTAGATATTAAGACTTAAAATTTAAACTTACAATTAAATATTAAAGTATTCTTTTATTTGTGTAAATACTCCCGTTTAAGTGCTTATAATCTTATAATTTTTGAAAATATTTTATTAAGTTGGGTAATAGAAAACCAAGTACACAAACTCACCAAATTGAACTTTGGCCACACTAATATTTTTCCAAACTAAACAATAAGAAATTTAATTTCATTTAATTTGCTAACTGCTTTTTCGCATTTCTATTCCCCTTGTGATTTGCCAAGATAGCTAATGTAGATATACGTCTATATTTATTTGTGTAAGGGTAATAGAAAACCAAGTACACAAACTCATCAAATTGAACTTTGGTCACACTAATATTTGTCCCAGCTAAAAAATAAGAAATTTCATTTCACTTAATTTGCTAACTGCTTTTTCGCATTTCTATTCCCCTTGTGATTTGCGAAGATAGCTAATGTAGATATACGTCTATAGTCAGACTTGCTTCAACAAAGTGACAGCGAATTCCCTTCAAACGACGCATTTGAACCATCATTGGAATTCACCGACAGAACTCACGCTTTAATAAAGTTTATCTGGCTAATAAAGCATTCTCAAGGCTCCCATTAAAGCCCCCCCTCTTAACCCCTCGATCCCTTTGGTGTTCCAATTGTCTAGCAACAAACGTTAATTCGAAACGTTTTATTGCCCTCGAAAAACAACCAAAAATGTTTTTGCAAAACTGGAACTACGTTTGTCGGGTGGGTGGATATAAAGTGGGTGGAAATTTCCAACAAATTGCAATGGGGCCATGAAAAAAATAAAAGCAAAAGAAAAAGGGGTGTGTTCGGTTGGAGGCGTGCAATTGTTGTAAATTTCGCTAGCTATTTTTGTAACTTTTGTTTTATATTTGGCTTGGTCGGCGAGAAAAATCGTTACGAGGAGTTATAGGGGGAATGCGGCCATCCATAGCACCATGTAGCGCCCTATAGAGAAATCGGGGGAATGGGAACGAGAAGGCGGGGCAGACACGAACGAAGGGACGTGACTGGAATAGTGTTCCAATAATTGAAGGCAGCGACGACAGCCGAAGACGTGGAATTAAAGCCCAACATGAAGTATAGCAGCTATATAGTATCACCTACAATATGTGTGTCAGTGGGGGGATGGGGGGCTTGGGAGTTCGGAACCTTTGATGATGGGCACCTTAAAAACACATTAGACCAAGCTCCCGTCCAAAGAACTTTATGGATTGCATGTGCTTCAGCCAAAGCCGAGTTCTCTGCAGCTGCAGCCCCACTGATAATGGACTAACATATACCATCCATCCGCCACCCCAAATGCAACCATCCGGCAAGAAAAAAAAAACATTTCCACAGAGAGAAAAAAATCACAGTTATGGCTTAAAGCAATATTTACAATTTTTTCCACGCGTTTTTTGCTCCCAAGTATGTCAATACACAATGTGGTTAAAAATAAGTGTAATCCAATTGGTGTGATAAATTGAAATTGTTTTAAAATTCCCACAAAAGTATAGGTTGATGAAAAACGAATAGCGGCATTTAACAAGTGTCTAAAAGTATGCAATAATATATATTTTAATCTGTAAGCCACCTTTTTGTATTTGCACATCAAAATAAAAGCCTTGTTTTTGTCAAGTGCAGCGCCCACACTCGCACATTGTGCTAAAACTTTCATTGCTATCAGTTTAAATACTGCAAGCTCAAAGCGGCATTATGCTGCCTGCAAAATGGGGGGGGAATTTTGGCACTGAAGAGACGATGCGTACATGTGAAATGTATCCAATTTTAAATATGCATTAAGCCAATGAGAAGTTGTGCCATAAAACCCGCTCAGCACGCACCGAGATATGTCAAAGAGCCGGACCGGAATTGGCAGGAAAAACAGAGGACCAGAGGACCAGAGGTCCTGAGAGAACGAGAGGACCAAAGGATCCAAAAGGGAAGCCAGGTGACTGTGCATTTCAGGTGATAGCCAAGACACTTTATCGCCAGCCAAACAGAGGCACATGCACACACGAAAAATTGGCCAAATAATATTAGCATTAAGTCGAGAGCCAAATTTTACGATCCATTTAAGAAGACGTGGCGAAGAAATCGGATGATGGGTCTTCGTAAGCCGCTTAAAGGTGTTTGCATTGTAGCGAAAGAGAAGGGGGTTTTCAATCGATTAGGGCCCTCCTCGGTTGTTCAGGACACCCCTGCCAGTTGAAATATATGCCCAACTCATTTTATTAATGGATCCGTAGGCCCGTAAGCAACACATTTGCCAGCGGCGACAATGACACCCATTCAGCACGCTCCCCCCCAAGAAACCATCCCCCAAATGTATGTCTGTATGTTTGATATACCTACGCTCACCTTTGCAGTCAGTCAGTTAGTCGAAAACATATCAGACAGTCACTCAACCCTCGAGTGTTACGAGGCTTACAGCAAATTTGATTTGTGTGTGTTTATTTGGGGCGGGTGGACTGAGCAGTTCTGGTTTATTTCAGGAAGGTAATCGATTATTGCACAGTTTTTGTTCAGTTTCTGCTTGGAAATAAAATTTAATTACAAGTTGGGAAACTGGGGATAATCACACACTAAGGCTTTGAAAATGTCAGCCAGTTAATAAATTGGGTTTCCTTTTCTTGAACGTAGAGCAAATATGCAATGTTTTTTTTTAATACCAATTGTTTTTCTTGGGAAGAGGATTACAAGCGTAAACGATAAGCTTCTTTAAAACAAATCCTAGACAGAAAAAAATATGTTGTAAATGAAATTCAGTATCAATTCTATCTGATATGTTCGCCATCTTGCTTTTTGCTGTTTTAGTATTTTAAAGAATCTAAACCAGTGTAAGTTTCGGCGCCAACTCGCTTTTTTCTTTCTGAGAGGATTTTGTAAAGTGAGGAAACCTAAGAAGTAATATTTCTTAGTATTAAATTTACATTATTCAGTGGTCACTATAATATTTAATAAATTTACCGTGCGAGTATTAAATGTATCCTTTTTTTGTCTGTGTTGAAATTTAAAAACTCTCTTAATTGGGCTAGTATTTCGGTCTGTAATTTTTGTAAACTCTTTTGTAAGTAGTTTGCTAGGATTTGGGATACACTTTTCCATTTCCCTGAAGAATACTTTGGTGGCAACCTCCTCCCCTTCGCTATTCATTGTTTGCCACCGCCTGTTGTTCCGTTCGTCATGTTTGTATTCGCCTCGTTCGCCATCTTCATCGTCATCGTCTTCGTCGGTCTCTCCATTCCGCCCACTTTTCCTCCGGCTTTTCCGCATTTTCCGCCTCTTAGCCCAAATACAGTTCTCGCCATTTTGCGTGCTGCCATTTTCATTTGGCAAACGTAACAATTCCGCCATTATTGTTGTTGCTTTTGTCAACATTACTACTCGCCCACGTCATCAACAGCTCGGAAAAACATCTTAGTCACTTTCACTTTTCATTACATTTTTCGCTTTCGTTTTTCGGTTTTTCCCCTTTTTCCCCTCTTTTCCCTCTTTCACCATTTCTTTTATCGCAGGGTGCTTTTGTCATGCGGCGTTTTCACCTCCCCGTATTTTTTTTTATTTTTTTAGTTGTCTGTTAGGGGTTTTTTTGCTTGGCCAAAATGGGTTTTAACCCAAATTGCAAGAGTTTTGCATGCACTGCCTGAAAATCCGCTTAGCGACAATTTTCCCCCATAATTGAATTAATCCTTGAGCACTCCGTGTGTGTGAGTTTTTGTGTGTTTGTGAAAGCCAAAGGCATGCTTAATTGCACTCACACACATCTAGGTGAAAATCTGCAAAATATTAACTAAACTAGACTAAACGCGAAGGCCCCGAGAAGTGGGCTACAAAAAAACACGAGGGAAAAACTGCGAACTGGGGAGTTTTGTATTCGTGAGCTGAGCATTCAATCGCCAGACAAAGCTGTACTTATCGCACCACTGGAATATGGGATGGCAAGTAATTGCATAACGGGCAAAAAGCAAAAAAAAAAAAAAAAAAAGAAAAAACAGGCAACGATTCGGGTTAAAATAAATTGCATGTTTCATTTACGGCAGTTGTGCCGTGCATGCAACCGCCAGGAAGTCGAATCGAAACCCCACAAACGCACACACGGGGACTTGCCACCACCCACTGACAACTCCCCCCACCTCACACAGAAAAGCACCCACCGCCCCCCAGCAGCGTTAGTTGTTTTGCATAATTAATGCCATCATAGCCAGAGGTAATTGCATCTAACCCGTTGCCCATGTCGTTAGCCGGCCGCCTGGATGCCTGGCTGCCTGGCTGCCTGTGTGCTGCCGGAGCTCTGCCGCAATGTGGCTGTAATGACGGTATCAGGACCCGGACCCCGGGACCACATTAGACCACCCCTGCACCACCCCAACACCACCCCACACATCCGTGGCAAACTGTGGGCACTGGCAATTGATTTCGATTTTGATTCATTGGGCAGCAACGAGCGACTGAATTAATTTTAAATATTTAAAGACCAGCAGGCGGCGCACCGTTTAAGCAGACATTAAGTTAATAAAACTCCAAGGACGCCAGTCGACGGGGTCCTCGTCGTCCTGGTAACTTAATTATGCACCTGACAGGTCTAGGACAAGGATGGAGTCTCGCTGTGGATGAGGTTGGGGATGGGGGTGTCAGGATGTCGGGATGTCAGGATGTGCATGTGTGCTGCACGGCTGAAGAGTTTATGCCATTTTTTATGGCTCGCACTTAATATCACGAAATATTGCAACAATCTATATATGATAATTAGGCTTTATTTCATAACCAAGCTCTTGGTATTCAAAGGTGGCGAACTGGAATTTTGAAAATTTTATTTTGTACTTTTAAGCTCTATCTATTTTTTTAGTATTATGTTGGCTAAAATCAAATTACCTCAAAATGTACTTAAAAATTAGGAACAACATAACCATCTAGAAGTTGATTATAAAGTTATACAAGGGTGGTCAAAAGTATTTTCACAAAAAAAAAGTTAAATATATTCATAATTTGAACTTACATCTTGTTAACTTTGGCATCAATGGAAAGGTAATTTAAATGCCGTTTGAATGATACAATACATTTCTTAACACATTCAGTACTTATTGAAAAGGACGAATTTGTGTGAAAATGTCCTTTTTGAACTTTTTTCCCCGACTTGAAAACTTAAATTTTTTGATGCAAAAAGTTTCTTCAAACAAAAATAATAGTAACTGCAAAAAGAATTTTTCAAAAATCATTTTGCTTATATTTTTTATGATTTTTTGAAAATGCTTAGAAACATGCATTTTCGGCATATTTTTCTCTTTTTCATACAAATTTTTTCCGACAGTGTCACCTTTAAAAAATCATAAAAAATATAAGCAAAATGATTTTTGAAAAATTCTTTTTGCAGTTACTATTATTTTTGTTTGAAGAAACTTTTTGCATCAAAAAATTTAAGTTTTCAAGTCGGGGAAAAAAGTTCAAAAAGGACATTTTCACACAAATTCGTCCTTTTCAATAAGTACTGAATGTGTTAAGAAATGTATTGTATCATTCAAACGGCATTTAAATTACCTTTCCATTGATGCCAAAGTTAACAAGATGTAAGTTCAAATTATGAATATATTTAACTTTTTTTTTGTGAAAATACTTTTGACCACCCTTGTATGTATTATATCGTTTTGCGAAGAAGATTTTAAATATCTAGTTAATGATGAAGCGAAGATCAACAAAGATTGGTCAAGGTTAAGATAGATAACTATATAGAACTCCTGCAAATGCCAACCAGTCATATCTTTTTGAATTCAAAAGGAGTTGAAATTCCTAGTTCCAAAGTTTTTTCAAAATTTAAATTGATTAATTTTAAGCAAAACTTTGCTGCAGTGCGGACACCACAGTTTTAGTTGAACTTTCAGGGTTCTTAAATTCAAATATGTTATCATAAAAAACCAACCCATGTGGAGACTATGTTTTATTGTCACCAATTCCTCTGACAAGAGACTATCTTGAACCAACATCCCAGTGGGAAGCAATGAAAATGTTTGCCCATCTAGCCGTGTTCGTGTCGTGTGGGGCCTTAAAGAAAATGTTGCACTCGATCTGGGGATGGTTCCGAGTTCTGTTTATGGTTCCCGTTCTCGTTCTGGTTCTGATTATGGTTATGGTTCTGGTTGTGTCCCTCCTCATCCGGTAAGCGAGTCTCTTGCTGTCGCTGCTGCTGTTATACCTTGTTAGCTGTTGTGTAGATTTCGGTTATGAAGGACCCCCTCCGTCTTGGTGGCATCCGAGGGCCCCTGCCACCAGATCCTTGCCCTTTTCGCAGCCCCGGCTGTGTGTGTGCTATTCCAGAAAACGAAAACATATTTTCCATGCGAGTGCACAAAGCGATGTGAGACGCACAGCAACAGGAGCAACAAGAGAAGCGACTCCAACAGGATTCGGCTCACATATCTTGCTGCTCACTTGTATGTGTGATTGCCACTGAGCGAAATAAATAGTACAATTTTCTTGGATTTATTTATTTATTTATTTATTCTCAGGTTAAAAGGCAATTGAGAAATAACCCATAACCTATTCTTTTTTTTATAGCAGCTATAGCTACTAAGGCCCTAAGCTACGTTTAATTTTCTTGGATTATTTTAACAATTTGGATAGTAAATGGATTTGTTTCAATACAATATTTTCGAATTCTGAAGTTTCTATGGTAGATTCTGGAGCCACAGATAAAGAATTATATTTAAAATATATCGTATTAGCATATCAAATCATATTAAAATTTAGTATGATAAAACATAGGGTAAAATATAAATACAGAGAATAAAAATAAATATTATTTCAAAAATAAATAAGATAAATATACATTTTTAAAGTAGTTTAGCCCATTTTCTCCGGGTGTTTTTGTACGCTTCTCTGAATTTTTTCCTCTCGTCTCGCTGCTGGCTCCTGCTGCTGTTGTTGTTAATCCTTTTCGAAATTTTTAGTTTGATTGTTGGAAAATATTTTAGACCCCGGGCACAAACACAAAACATGCACATACATATACCCACGTCCAGAACACCGCACGCATTAGCATAACTTGTGGGTGGGGTTTTGGGATGGATTGCGGCCTGGAATGCGAAAATGGAGTGTTTGGGTTCCCAAAAGGGAATACGTGCTGCAGCTTTAAGCGATTTAAGAGCGGCCTTTTTGGGGCAAGCTAGCCGTTAATTGGTTGAAACATAGCAAATATTCCACAAAAGTTCCATCAATACATTGGACATACCAGCATTTCACTACCAATTTTGCAAACTAGATTTTAAAAGCGTGTTTAAAATCTAAAAAAAAAAAACAAAATCAAACGAAAGGAATTAAAATTCTATTCAATTGGTTTTCCCACACGTCAGATGGCATTCGGTTATTTGCATATCACCTGGGCCAACAAAAATGTGAATCTCTCTGCAATATTACTTGTTTTTTGCCGCCCTCCCCCCTGACTTTTCCAAAGCTCCAAATGCTCTACAGAGCCGAAAAAGCCAGCAGCACGCCGCTTTTGCATACCACATGACAAAAAGCTCGTGGCGAGCAAATGCAAATTAAATCCAATTTAAACGCAGGCGGTCATTTTAATATTTTAAAATTGAAGTTCAACAAAGCGACGGCAATCGCTCAATGACATTGATTGGCTGCTGAACGAGTGTTACGCATTTTGCGTTTTTCACTTTCACGGGTGGGGGGGCAATTAAATATTTGCCTGTCTTATGGCAGCCATTTGTTTTGGCCAGGAGCAGGGCGAACTGACTGTGCCATTACCATTCCACGAGTCCACCCCATGAAACGTGACCCAGACGAGCCGGGAATGGCGACAGAACTCGTTACTGTCACGCCCCGTTGCCGTTTGGACATGACAAAGGTTGACATAGCGCCTGCATTTATTAAAACAACTGCCAGTGGGACGTGAAGCGTAGTGTATTGGGTATACACAGGATCCTGGGGGCTGTTCAAGTGGCTTATTAAACGTTGAATCACTCTAATGTTGCCTAACAACCTAACCATCTACCATTTTCACTTGCAGTTTATTGGCAACAATAATGGTCAGCACAACATTGACAACACTGGCTGCTGGACAAACAACTAGTAGCAGTAATCATCATCACCACCACCATCACCACCAGCAGCATCAGCAGCAGCAGCAGCAGCAGCAGAATCCGCAACAGTTGCAGCAGCAGCAGCAGGATCAGCAGCTGCATCAAGCGTTGCATCAGCCGTTGCCCTATCAGCGACTGCAACCACACGCCGCAGCAGCAGCCGCAGCGGTTAGCCAGCAGCGCGGCTTCTACGCACTTAACGGCAGCTTGGAGCTAGACAGCAGCAACAGCAACAGCAACACCAACAGCAACAGCAACAGCAACATCAGCTACCAGCAACAGCAAGCGCCTTTGATCCTGTCGCAGGCTTTGCTGTCGCCTTCGCCGCCGCTCAACGATCAGATCAGTTTGCTCTTCCCCAAGTGCCGACCCAAGCAGCAGCCGCAGCAGCAGCAGCAGCAGCAGCAGCAACAGCAATCGCAGCAGCAACATCAGCCAGCACAGCAGCAACATGCCCTTGCACTCCTCGCGGACGTCGTAAGTCCCAACAGCAACAGCCACAGGAGCAGCAGCCCCACGGCAGCAACAGTTGCTGGCGAACGGGATCGGGAGCCGCTGGCCAGCGTTAGTCCGCCGCCGCCCAAGGCCACGCCCACCAGCACGCCCAGCTATTACAAGAGCGTGAACATCATTACGCAATCGCCGCCGCCGCACTCGGCCTCGTCGCACTCCTCCGAATCGCTATCCTCGGTGACGCCGCGCATCTCCACCAATCCCTTCCTGTGCGCACCGCTCACGCCGCCCACACCGCCGCACCACCAGCAGCAACACCAGCAGCAACACCAGGACACCACGGGCGAGTCAGCTGTGGAGCGGAGCAGGAGCGGAGCGGCCGGCGAGGAGCCCGACTATCCCGCCTCCTTTTACTACCACACGGTGGGCGAAAGTAGGCGTGGCCCCGGTGGCTACGCGGAAATGCCGAGAAAACGCAGCGGCGCCTTGCCCGCCAGCAACAGGCAGCAGCAACAGTTGCACAACGGCAATGGTAGTCAGAATCCTTTCATCAAGGAGAACTACTGGGAGGCACCGCCCACAAGAGCCAGCTTGCTGCTCCATTCGCCCACGGAGTACTCCGAGGAGCAGCAACAGCAGCAGCAACAGCAGCAACAGCAGCAGCAACAACAGCAGCAGCAGCAGCAACATATGCATGCCTCAGCCAGACGAGCTTACCACCAGCAGCGGGAACAGGTTTATGGAATCAGTCAGCGACAGCAGCCACAGCAGCAGCAACAGCAACAGCAGCAGCAGCAGCAGCAGCAACAGCAGCAGCAACAGTCGCACATTTTGCGGGTGGGCAGAAGTCCTGTGAATCGCAGCTTCTCCCAGCAGCAACAGCAACAACAGCAGCAGATTGCCGTGGCCAGGAGCAATCCCTGCGCCGATGGGCTGACTCCGCTGGCCAGTCACTATCTTTATGGCAGCAAGTCATCCCTGGATCAGCAGCCAGGCGATTGGGAGCCGCGGGAGCAGCGCAAAATGAGGCTGCGCGAGGAGCGGGAAAGGGAAAGGGAGCGAGAAAGGGAGCGGGATCGAGATCGGGATCGGGAGCACCTGTTGCTGGAGCAGCAGCAGCAGTTGCACCTGCAGGAGGTGCAGGCCGCCAGGGAGAACCACCTCAGCCATTTGGCGGGTCAGCAGCAACAGCAACAGCAACAGCAGCGCAAACGGCATGTCTACGGCGAGGAGCGGGAAAGGGAAAGGGAGCGGGACATGGAGCGGGATCATCGCCTGGTCAATGGAAACGCAGATCCCAACGAGAGCTGGCAGCGTAAGTTGAAAATATATATTAAATGATCAAGAATCGAAGGGAAATAAACCCCTTAAAAGTGCCGTTTTAAAACATTTTCATTCAAACTTTAGTAGAGCAGTATGACAATTGCTTAAATTTCCACTAACTTCGACTAAAACATCTAAACAACAACTTATGGATTAATAAACACTCAATTAAAAAAATATAAAATAAATTACTTTATATAAATTAAAATTTAAGCAAGTGTCATATGCCTTTAATGGTACAATAAGGCAGTTAATTTAATTGACTTTCACATATTCTGGGAACTTTTAATATTTTAAGATCTTAATGTAGTGAAGAGCATAAAACCATTCGGCAAAACCAATAGCATTGACACAATCAATTCAGTCAGTAAGCCACAACTTAATCAAGTGTCATATGGCTATAATATACAGATACAGATACTTTTACACTTACTTTATACACTTTTTAAAGAGGAGCTTAGCAGCATCCCCGGTGGGAATGCATTTCTATGCCTCTGTCCGAGCGCAGCAACCTCTGCGGTTGCACGTGCCTGCAGCAATTTGTGGCTAGAAGGACTGACTGCCGCCTTTTCGAAAGGGGGAATTTTGGGGCAGCCTGCGAAACCAATTTCCGACTGGCTGAATGCCCGACTGATAGACATGGGCCGGGTAATTGAATTGCAAATCATGCGTAATGAAGTGTACGGCAAATATGTATGAAACGGAGCAACAAAACATTGAAGTTTGAGGGAAATCCGGGGAACAAAGCGATAGAAGCGCGCCAAAGTGGAATTTAATTGATTGCAATTAATTGGCATGCCAAGTATTGTATAGGGTCCCCCCCCCCCCCCCAATCCTTGCTGTGCAACCCTTGTCATTGCCACCGCCCCTCATCCGAGCTCTGTTCTATCCCCATCTCATCCCATCCAGATCTGCGCGTTACGACCGAAACTTTGGCGGAGGAGGGCGGCAAGCTGGCGGATAAGGCCCAGCACCAGATGCAGAGCCTCAGTCTGAACCAAGGTCAGAACCCGGAGGCCAATGTCTACAGGGAGCACAAGCTGGACGCCTGGAAGCTCGAGCGCAACTACACGCTGGCCGTGGAGTCGCGCCACGGCATCATTGGTACAGATATTTAGCAACAAAAATAATGTTTTTACTTCTGAAAAACCCTCTCTAACTCAAAACTCATTGGAATACATATATGCAAATGTATAGAACTTCCTTCAGATTTTTCAAATGATGCATTCTACATTTTAAAATCACTAAATGGATAAATTAAGCTTAATAATTTTTTAAAATATTATCTTCTGCTTAAATTACTATTTCAATTTCTACTTCCGTCTACTGAAAATCTAGTTATCAAATGTGAACTTCACATTTCTGAAGAAAAATACATAAAAAGTTTTGCCAATATTACCAAAAGTAGTATTTCCTTATGAAATTTACCCTTATTTAAAAGCCACTAAATTTCCAAATTTATATTTCTAGGAATAGATTAAAAAATTAGTTGAAAATGTTATTACCTTCTTAAAATATTTGTTTAATTATTTGGAATATATATTGCATCCCTCTGTCAGTTAAATAAAATCTAGATAACAAACTTAAAGCGCAACAGAAAAAGTGAATTTTAAATTTTTGCTGACCTCCTTTCATCCAAAAAAAAAAATATACCAACGAAAATTGCATATAAAAAATCTATAAAAAGTTTTGCCAATCAAACACTTTTTGTAAAGAAAAACGTAACGTTATTTGGTTCGGCCTTTTTGCGGCCCTTTTAGGTAGGCAACATATTTTGTAATACGCAGTGCAGACCTTTATGTTTTTATTCAAAATCATTCGACCCACTTAAACTCGATTTTGAATCGCTTTTATCCACAGAATACGAGGGCTCACCGAGGCGCATTGGGGTGACCAGCAGCAATTTGGGGCAAGTGACGGCTGCAGCGGCAGCGGTAGCAGCAGCAGCAGGGGCAACAGCGGACGAAAGCGAACCACCAGCAGCGGTAGAAGTAGCAACTCCACCACCACAGCAACAACAACAGCAGGTGCCCATGGCCACCATTCCACCGCTGAGCTCCACGGCCACCTCGCTGCAAAAGACGGCGGCCCGGGCAGCACTGGCCGCCCTTGCCCAGAGCCACCCCCACAACACCCACAACATCCTCAGCTCCCTGCTGCCGAGCTCGGGCAACCCCAACCCACTGAATCCCAGCCAGATCCAGATCCACTCGCCGCAGCAGCCCATGCAGAACTATCCCGTTCGTCCGGGCTTTCCACAGGTGGGTGTTGATGTTCAATTGATTTTTGTTTTAAATATAAAAACATCATTTCAAGAGGTATTTCACATGTTTTAAATATGATGTTATACTGAAACATTTAGTTCAATATTAATTGATTTTTTTTCTTAAATTTAAAAACCTTGTTTCGAGTGGTATTCGACATATGATGATGTTCTATTGAAACAGCTTTAGCCCATCCAATATGTGTACCTATTTATTTCTATATAGATATATATATTATATTTTGTTTTTAATTGTTTAAATATTATTTGGAGAGGTACAAAAAATTGTTTAATGTTTATTGGAATAATCCATCTAAAATATGTAATTTACCATTTGACAATTAAATCTAAATAATCTAAGATTTATGAAATATGTTAAAATTGCTACTTATAATAGATATGCTAAAATATATATGTTTATATTTATAAAATAAATTTACAATGGTCTAGATTATCAGACGCATCAAAATCATTCTTGAAAAAGCTATAATCGCTCTTGGAAAATATACATTTTTATATTTATAAATAATATTTATAAAGATCTTTATTAAAAATATTAATGTATTAGGAAAATCAGTAGCAAATCGGTTGCTTAAACTATTTAACTACATAGTAATGTTTCGTTTGTAATTCTCCTAAAACTCTATATTATTTAAGAATACAGAGGAAATAAATCATATTTAGGACATTTCTAACTTGACTTCCTTTGTTTAATCATAGCGCATCATCTCGCCGCCGAATCGTGAGCCCCGCAGTAGCTCTCCTCCGCTGCAACAGCAGCAACACCATCAGCAGCAGCAGCAGCAGCAACAGCAACATCAGCAACACCATCAGCAGCAGCAGCAGCAGCAGCAGCAGCAACAGCAACAGCAACAGCAACAGCAACAGCAACAGCAACAGCAACAGCAACAGCAACAGCAACAGCAACAGCAACAGCAACTGCAACAGCAACAGCAGCACTTTGCCAGTCTGATGAGCAATCATAGCAACAACTCAAACACCAACAAACAGCCGCTGAGCAGCGACAACAACGCGGAGGACACCAGCAACGATGTGTCCGAGATTGGCACCATATCCGACCTGACCACTCCGGAGGCCGTGGGTCTGGGACTGGCCATTGGAGCCGCTGCCGGCGAGGTTGCTAGCCGTTCGGCCACGCCACCACAGGCACCAGCATTGGCACCACCGACAGCAGTGGCGGGCAGCACTGCCAATGGAACCGGAAATGGAAACGGTACCGCAACCGGAAATGCAACAGCAGCGGTTCCCCTGAGCCTGCACACGAAATCGTCGACCTTCGATTACCTCTACGAGTTCTCGGAGACGCGCAAGGTGCTGGAGGAGTTCTTCAAGTGTCCCTCCACCGACGAGCAGCCCATTATGGAAAACGGCAGCGATGTGGACAGCATTGTGAGTACCCAGATGATGATTATGGAATATGAAAAAATATTTAAAAATCTAAATTGGACTTCCAAACATTAAACTAATATTTAATATTCTAAACATAACTAATAAAGTATCTTCGGGAATGCGAACATTAACAGATGATATATCATAACAATAAGTAATGCATAAATTTATAAATTCACAGTTTGCGGAACACTTCATTCTCAAAATGAGATATTGTTAATACAATATCATTTAAAATCCCATTAGTTGTTTTATAATGTTTTTTGTTGACTCTTCCTGCAGGATATCCAGTACGAGTTCCACAGCAACTTTGAGCGCGATGAGGAGGATCTGGCCGAGGAGGAGGAAGCCGAGGACGAGGAGGAGGGCGACGACGATGCCGACGAGGAGAACGACGAGGCCGAGGATGAGGACGAGCCGTTGGGTCAGGATCGCGACCAGAACTACCGCCAGCAGGCGCCTCCCACCGCCGGCCACGCCTCCGAACGACTCGTTTACGGGGGCGTGGGCTATGGCCAGCAGTCGCAGCCCCAACTGACCGCCCAACCGATGGGCGTGGGCGTGGGCGTTGGCATGGGCGTGGCACGGCGACACTATAGCGGCAGTCCGCTGATGCGGGACTTCGACTTCTTCCTGGACTCCACCAGTCGGAGCAGCGGCGAGCGGGACGGCGATCAGGATGGGCTCAATCACAACCAGCTGCTCAGCACGGGCAGCGGACATGGCGGAGGCGGGGGCGTGGGAGTGGGCGTGGGCCCGGGCGGAGGACACAACTACCGCTACTCACCGGAGACCACCGACTATGACTCCAACTGCGGCGATCTGGACAGTAAGTTGTAAAACTAAAAGACTTTTAGTATAAAATCTAACTTTAATAAGAAAGGAAGCTAATTTCGGCAAGCCGAGGTTTTTACAACCTTGTCGATTTCCGATGTTTAGAAATCAAAAACTAACTACAGAAATTTTAAGATAATGTTCCATTTCCATTTACTACCGTATATGTTTACCAAAAACGAAATATAACGATCTTTGTATTATTTTGACATTAATTATCTGATATTTTTGTGATCATTCCATTGGAAGCTATAGGATATTGTTGTCCGATACTACCTGCAATATAAATAAGACTTTTGGGAAGGTTTCATCCCAATAGCTTTTAAACTGAGACTAGTTTGCGTAGAAACGGACGGACGGACAGACGAACGGACAGACGGACAGACGGACGGACGAACGGACAGACGGACGGACAGACGAACGGACATGGCTAGATCGACTTGTCTAGTGATGCTAATCAAGAATAATTTTCTTTATGGGGTCGAATAATTCTCCTCTGCAAGGGTCTAAAAATGTGTTGTAAGCTTTAAAGTTAAAATGAACTATTACAATGGTGGTGCAACTTAAGAGATTAAGTTTTTAACCTGAAATCTCTCTTAATTTTAATGCGATTTTAATCGAACTTGTATCCTTAGGTCTCTCGGGTGAGATGAACGGCGGTGTGTCGACCTCCTGCTCGAACTACGCCAAGTACTACGCCTCGGCCATGCCGGTGCTGGAGGATGGACTCTCCTCGGGTCACACCAGTGACACCGAGAACAACAACAACAACCAGAAGAACCTGCAGCAGGCGGTGGCCAGCCAGGGCACTGTTGGCTGCCCCACCAGCCTGAGCGGTAGCACCAGCATCGGCGGCAGCGGCGGCATCTCCATGCTGATGGACATGAAGCGCGTCTCGACGAACAACAGCCTGAACAGCATGCACAACCTGACCACCACCGCCTCCACCACGGACAGCAACGGGGGCATGGCGGGTCACCACCTGGTCGCCACGCCCAGTCCCAGCAATGGGCAGTCGAAGGGTCCGCTGGCCAATCAGGCGCAATCACAGCCGAAGACTCTGACACTGGACCAGAGTCCCAGCAACCACAGCAAAGTGTTCAAGAACATTGATCCGGAATTGGATTCGCTCTACTCGATTGGTAAGTCCTGCCAAAGGTAGCGGTATTCAAATAATTTTATTTGTATTTAAAAAAAAATTGAGATGGAAAGCTTTGAAATGGAGTCTTGACAAACAAACTATTTAAAAACCATTTAACTCTATAAATTTTGACTGTACAAGTTCAAAACATGTTTTAATGAACAAAATGTGTAAGATACACCCAAAAGATTTGAGAACGGAAAAAACCTAGACCAAGTCACTCAACTACAAGAGCGATATATCTAAAAAATTAGCATTTTGAGATAAACGCATTTAAAGTTTTCAAGTTTAACATAGATTTCCAATAATTTCACTTCGTCCTCTCACTTATTCGAGAACAAATGTACTTAAAATCAAGAAGAATGTACTCTTGAAAATGTTTTTCAAGATGAACAGTTCTTGAAATAGAGATAAAAGTAGTCTCAATTTCGTTTTTCAAGACGAAAGTGTTCTCAAAAACAGAGAAATCTTGAGAAAGATTGAGGTTGAGATTAAGATAGAATTGATCTTGACTTACTTTTGATTTCATGGAGAGCAACAAATTTCCGTATGCCACATGGATTTTGATCGATGTTTTTTCCATCCCAGGAGTTTTCCACCGCCCGGACACGGTGCAGATGACCCCGCCGCCGCCCGCCCCGGCGCCACATCGCAAGCCCAACAACAGTGGCACTTCCAACGCCGTTGTCAACACCAATGGCAACAACGATGTGGATCTGCTGCAGCCGAGCAGCAAGCACACTCCATTGGCGGCGGCCATCAGTTCCACGCTGCAGCGCAGCTCACCCACCTCGACGGTCACCGGAAATGGAATCGGAATGGTAACCGGAAGCGGAAGCGGAAGCAAGCCCCGCAGCGCCGGCAGCAATTGCAGCAGCAACGGAGGCAATGGCGGCGGGCCACCGCCCATTCCGGAGAGGACGAACCTCATCTCCGCCCCGCAGAGATCGCCATCGCCGGGCCTCAACTCACCCGTCTGGCTATCCCGTCACCTAGATGGCGGCGCTGGCAAGGAACTGCTGGAGTCCGGTTCGGATAATCACTCGAAGAATCACAGTGCCGACGAGGAGGACGTGGACACCGACCTGGAGACGGATCGCCTGCTGGGCCACCAGCGGCTGGACGATCAGGGCTACTACGATGAGAACAAGAGCTGGGACCGCAAGCCGCGCTCGCTGCTCTCGAAGATCTCGCCCAAGCAGCAGATACCGAGCACCAAGACGCGCAATGGCTACAATGCCCTGCTCAGCTCCACGCCGGAGTTGCCGCCCCCGATTCCGCCCAAGGGCCAGTCCGGCCTGGGATTGGGTCTCACCTTGGGCTCTGGCAATGGTGGCAAGCTGTTGGATCTGGTTGGTGGCATGGTGCAGCGCAGTCTGTCCCGCTCGTCCTCGGAGCACAGCGATAAGTCGCCCAGCAAGTTGGCTCTGCCCATTTCTGGCGGAGATCTGTGTGCAGCCGGCAGCGTGGATGTGGTGGCCTCAGCGGTGGCGGCCGCATCGGCAGTGGTGGTCGGCACACCGGCACTGGGTAGCCCAGGAAATGGAGGTGGATCGGAGAGATCGGCGGGTGGTGGATTGACCAATCCCGGGGGAGCAGTGAAGATAGTTGGTGAACCGGAGAATGGAGCCCTGAATGGAGGCACACTGGCAGCTCCGCCGCTGGCAGGATCGGCAGCTGGATCGGGTGGAGGATCGGGGACAGGATCTGGTTCTGGATCGGGATCTGGAGCGGTGGCCAATGGAACCGCCGTGGCCAACAGCAACGGCAACAACAACAACAACGGCAACGGCAACGGCAGCAACAACAACAGCAGCGGCAGCAACAGCAACAGCGGCGAGAAAAAAGTGAAAAAGAGTAAGAGCAAAGAAGGTAAATGCGTTGGGTTTATCCTTCGTTCGATTGTTCCTATGTATAACCATTTAACCATATAACCGTATATGCATATAGCTATATATATATATGTGCAAATCTATATATACATATATATATTCTTGTGGCCTGCCATGTTGTCGATGTGCATTGATGTGTTGTCGTTGCGCCAAAATTGCGATTACGATCTCGAAAAGCGCAGCAGAGCAAATTCAAAATTCAATCTTGGCTGCGTAAATACGAAATTGTATAATGTGTAAATTTTGATTAACCTATATATGCAGTATTCTTGATCCAGATCCAGATAATCCGTATTAATCGTATATATATATTTACCTATCATTTCTCTGTATTCTTTCGCATATTTATTTGCGTATTTTTGCATGCGTCGTTCGTTCGTTCAACCAAATCAATACCAAACTCTACTCTTCATTTTACTGTGTCTGTGTGTGTGTACAATACTTTGTAAGATAAAATTCCATTATGTACTAGTACCTAAGATCCAACACTAACAAGATAACACGAAACAATGACCTACCTGACCCCAGACAGAATGCTCGATTGAAATACTCCTCAAGTCAAAGCTATCGGAAAAAATATAAATCCTTAACCATCTTTAAGATGTTTAATGATTTAAAACCCAATCAAAATTGGATATACTATGTCATAGACAATACTTGTATCTTGTATCCCGAATCTTATAATACAAAGACATGACTTTCATAGATTGCGGACAAACCCTTGCACGTACACTAATCAACTTATACTCCACATGTACTCTGCGATCCCTGACCTCAAGAAAACCGACCTTCTAACCGGGTTCTCCATCTTCTCAGGCGGCGCAGTGCTCATCGAGGGCGTTCTCTTCAGGGCCAAGTACTTGGGCTCCACGCAGCTGGTCTGCGAAGGTCAGCCCACGAAATCGACGCGCATGATGCAGGCTGAGGAGGCCGTTTCCAGGATCAAGGTAAAGTTCCGTTAGAACCCTCCTGGAAAATAGATAATGCTCGCCCGACTCGATCGATTGCTTCGATCAGCTTGAGTTTCATTTGTGCCACAATCGGTTTTTGATCAGAGATTGCCACAACTTAGTTTATATCATAAGCATCCCAAATTTATTACATACAAGTCCTTTAAATGTTGTCCTCATAAGATTCGAAGAAATCTTTCTAGTTATTAATATTATTGGAAAACATTTAGAACTTTAAATGTTATTATAAGATTGAGAACATAAAGTCCTAAGCTTGAAATATTTTTGAGTATACTTGGATTGTGACAATGCCCTGAGCTGCTCCCCCAGATGCCCCTTGCACTAATGACCAAAATTATCAGCTATTTTTGATACCTCCGATCTCCGTTTTTTGATTTGATACCCGCACTTGACCCCCATTTCCCCCACACCACCCGCCACCCACTAGACCCCCAGTAAGCGACCTTGTGCTGTTAAGCTGATTGAAGGACCTCGACCTCGAGAGCATAAAAAAGAGAAACTCATTAACTGTTTACTGTTATATTTTCATGCATCACCTCCTCCACATCAAATGCTCCGCATCCGCGACGACTAACCACGCTAACTAAACCACGTATCGCCATGCAAACGAACAATTAAAATATGAAAAAAACCAAATCTATATCAAATAAAAATATAAAAAAAACACAACCAACCCAAAAATTCGCATAATAGGCGCTGGTAAGTAATGGAAACACTAGCAATACCCAATATCCACAGACCCACTGACCCCCGGAACCACCCAACCAACCACCTACCTCTGGTTTGCCTGATTTGCCTTGAAATAAATTGGATCGAAGACATTTGGCCCGCTGTAATTCTTGTGTTACCCAAAAAAGCGAAGCTTGTTCCCCTGAAGATCCCGCCAAATCCCAGTTCCAGAACCAAATTGTATCCATCTTATTGAGTAATTAGTGACTAACCTAGATATTAACCATATTTCAGGCTCCCGACGGCGATGTGCAGCCCAGCACCGAGGTGGATTTGTTTATATCGACGGAGAAGATCATGGTCCTGAACACGGACCTCAAGGAGATCATGATGGACCATGCCCTGCGCACCATCTCCTATATTGCGGACATTGGGGATCTGGTGGTTCTGATGGCCCGACGTCGCTTCGTTCCCCAGGACATTGACGATGCCCCCAAGCCGAATCGCACGCCCAAGATGATATGCCATGTGTTCGAGAGCGACGAGGCCCAGTTTATAGCCCAATCGATTGGTCAGGCCTTCCAGGTGGCCTACATGGAGTTCCTCAAGGCCAATGGGATCGAGGACCATCGGTTTGTCAAGGAGATGGACTACCAGGAGGTGCTCAACAGCCAGGAGATCTTCGGCGATGAGCTGGAGATCTTTGCCAAGAAGGAGCTGCAGAAGGAAGTGGTGGTGCCGAAGTCCAAGGGTGAGATCCTCGGGGTGGTGATCGTGGAGAGCGGCTGGGGATCCATGCTGCCGACCGTGGTGATTGCCAATCTGATGAGCTCGGGAGCAGCGGCCCGATGTGGACAGCTCAACATTGGCGACCAGTTGATAGCCATCAATGGGCTGAGCCTCGTGGGCCTTCCCCTGTCCACCTGCCAGACGTACATCAAGAACACCAAGAACCAGACGGTGGTCAAGTTCACGGTGGTGCCCTGCGCCCCCGTCGTCGAGGTGAAGATCAAGCGGCCGGAGACCAAGTACCAGCTGGGCTTCAGCGTTCAGAACGGAGTGGTGAGTTGGGTGGGCGGCTAATGCCAAGTATTACACGTCTATGGGCACTTTTTGGGGTCATGAAAGTGTATCCCAAATGTGAGTTGCAGTCTTGGGATCTTCCACTAACTATCTATATCTCAACTTGCAGATCTGCAGTCTCCTGCGTGGCGGCATTGCGGAAAGGGGTGGTGTTCGTGTGGGTCATCGCATCATCGAGATAAATAACCAAAGCGTGGTGGCTGTGCCCCACGAGAAGATCGTCAACTTGCTGGCCACATCCGTGGGAGAGGTACTAAACGAATCATTAAGTATGATATCGATACTAACTACCCATCTATTCTAGATCCTCATGAAGACGATGCCCACGTCCATGTTCCGCCTGCTCACTGGTCAGGAGAATCCCATATATATTTAAGCCTGCGGGAGAATAATAAACGGCGATTATTGTTAACTATAAAAAAAAAACCTAACAAGGATATTACGATATTAAGTATATATATACCTATTCATATAGAAAGATTGATAGAGAGATTTACTCTGTATGTATGTATATGCGTGTGTACCTATATATATATATATATTGATATATGCTTAACATATATTACACACGAGTGTATCGATTTTTTTTTGTGAGTAAACTAGACAAAGTTCGATCGGAGGCGAGTTAAGAGCAGCTACTACGACTAATAAGAGGAAGCGATAACTAACACACATGGCACGCCTTTTTGCAAAGCTTAGTAATAATAGTTAATAATGTGTGTGTCATCGGGCCATCGGCCAGTACATACATATATACATAATACATAAATATATATATATATATATGAACACAATGACCTTTTTGCGAAAACGTCCTTAGCTTAGTTGAACGGCGACATTAGTCAAAGAATACTGAAGCTAGTAACGACCCCGATATATATGCTTACCCATACTTATTGTAAAAACCAAAAACCAACAACAACAACAGAAAACCAACAACCAAAAGACCCAAACGAGATTTGAATCCAGACAGGAGGCAGGCAGCTCTTTTGATATAGTATATATAATCCACACACTATATAGCACCACCCCCAAATATATTTATATAACAGAATAGAGGGCGGAAGAAAAGAAGCTTGAGGCAGATAGGAAATGGAAATGGGAATGGAAATGGAAATTGATATTGTAACTGCAGCGTTTCGTTTTCTACTCGCACCCATAGCCGAGAATTTTGATAGTTATTTAACGGATATAGCCAGATCGTAATGTATGCAAAGTGTAAATTGAGGAGCGCTTTACACCCCCCACAAATACATATTCCCCCATAGAGGATTTAGTTTAGCAAACACCTACACTCACACTCACTTAGACGCTTCGATTTCAACCATCTTCGTCCAAAAATTGTGCTACTACTCGTTAAACAAGTTGATAGATATAGAGACAGATTAGAAAGGGATAACAGGAGGGGAGAAAAGAGAAAGAGAGAGGGAAGGCCGCCGAAGAAAGAGACAGAGTTAGACCCCCCTATAAACCATAATAATTAGAAAGAGACGGGATAGAACCAGGAAAGCTTACAGCAACATATGTACGTATGTTCACCTAGACCCGCGTTTTAGAGCTACACATGTAGACCAGACTCGAACAGAAAGAGACGGCAACAGGAACAGAAATATAGACAGACAGAGAGGGAAAATTGCATTTCTTTGTGTGTATATGTATGTGTAAAATACTCGCTATTGGCCCCAATGCAATCCACAAGCAAGCGGCATCAGCAGTCACTAAGAGAACTATTATTAACTACGAGTACGATTTAATTATGTAACGGCAACGGGGCATTTGCTTGATGTTTGTGAATTGAACGACTTTTCGGCCTCATTTCCGCTGCTTGGCAAGGGCCACGCCCACGCCCACCAAAAATCTAAAAAAAAAAAAAAAACAAAATTATTATACAAAAAAACATAAAACACAGATCATTAAAAACTGCTTCAGCATACCAATGATATGACAGGAAACCGAAACAAATGCATACAACTAATATTTAATGAATTGTTTTTTTTTTTTGGTGTACATTATTTATATGGAATGTGAAATTGCATAACAAATTTAATGAATATATTGAATATTTATTAAACGGGCTAATTGCATAGAAATTATATAAGAACGATCATAACGATGATTATTTGTAAAGGCAAACTAAACCCAAAAAAAAAACCGAAAACAGAATGAATAAATAAAAGAATATATAATCACATGCATAACAAAAATATAAAACCAAAAATTGGGCATAATAAACAGAAAATGGAAAAAAGACTTTAATAAGTATTATTATTTAATGGTTCAGGAAATGTTTGGTGGTACTTTGTGCTTAGTATTGGGAAGCAAAGTCATACAGAAATATGTTTTGTTTGACTTTGGTTGGTTGGGCTTTTTAAATATTGACCTTATTTTCCTTTATTTTAAACGTACATATGTAATCTAGTTAATAAAAATCTGCAAAAAAAAAACAAGGAGTGCCCAAGCTATTCCATTTACACTTTTACACAATCTCATCGTAGTTTAGTCAAATCAAGGCGTACAGCAAAAAGACCGACTTTTTGAGCAGCTTGCTAAATATGCTAACGATCCCCATCACTTTAAGGAAAATTTATTTTTTGGCCGATTTTCGCATCTATTTTTGCGAAAAATGGCAAAAATGAAAAATTTTCAGGTTAGAATGCCAATAGATTGGAAATTAAGCACCGAGCTCAACGAGGTATGACATTCCTTGTTCTGACTTATATTTTTGTTATGGCAGCCAAAAAACGGAATTTTTAGGGCGAAAAAATGGCTTCAGATTTTCGTCAAAAATGCGACATTTTTTTTCGGTTTTTCTATCATCCGACTGACCGACTGCTTTGAACAGCTTGCAAACTATGCTAACGATCCCAATCAATTTAAGGACAAATAATTATACCTGTTTCTCGTAGAGTAAAAGGTTATATTAGATTCGTCAGAAAGTAAAAAGTCTGTTTGTCTGTCCGCATGAACGCTAAGATCCAAAAATTACGAAATGGCAACAATTGTTCAATTCGGACTTATTTAAAAATTATAAGCAAGTAAAGAAATAGACGGTATGTGCCGTTGTTGGCGTGATGTGCAATCTCGTAAACGGCCGATTTGCTGCATGCATATCTCCATCTCCCTTGCACTCCCTTTTGCTGAATAACGGGTATCTTATACTCGAGGTTCCTAACCATTATTACCATAATTACCATTGTATACTTACCACATTTATAATAATAACTTCTTTAAAAATTAAAATACAATTGGAATCATGCCCAAAAGCATTACTCTCCCCATTAACACGCTTAATACCTTTAGGTTACTGTGTTTGGAAATAATGTTTATTGACGAATACTTTTACTTGCATTGTTTCATTTGCTTACTTTGTATCATTTTATACATGCAATTGTATGAAATTGATTCCCGACTTTTATTTCAAGTTCATTCTTCCGGTTTTTGGCTATGGCAAAGTGTGTATATCTATATGTATATGCATCTATATATATATATATATTTGTGTATATAAGTAATATGTTCACGGTCATTTAATCAGTACACACAACAATCAAAATTGGATTTTTTCATGACAAACAAGTTGACCATTAATTTTTCATCTTATTAGTATGTTTTTCTATATGCGTGTGTTAATGTGCACTTTCCCAAAAAAAAAAAATGGCGACGCCATTTCCGCTTTCCAAAGACAACAAAGCCATCGAGATGCATTCGATTTAACTCTGTTCGTTTTCGAACATTTGGTGACGAAACTTTGTCAGATCTTAGAACTCCCATTTCCGGAGATTGAGACATTTGTGTTCTGTTTACCCACAAGTTCTCAAGAAACTTGCATTAAAATTTATCTAAGTTCGCCCGATGCGAACCCACTTAACACCTATTGGTTACCATATAGACTTTCATCCAATATCCTGGATCTTCTACATCGTTTTTATACATTTTTAAGTTTTTCAAGTTTGTGGGGAACGTGAGTGGAGAACATTTTCGACTCGCAGTTGGATGTTCTCAACTTTTTACTCAGCTCAAGGGCCTGTAATAATTTAGCTAATTTCATTAATTTTGCTTTGATAATAATCGATTTTTATGATTAAGTAGATGTCAACAAAAAAGACGCAAAATGTCAATTCAAAAATATATGTGTATATATATCTATATATAATATTTATGGATGAATATAAATATATATATATATACGAGTTTTTTTTGGGCTTGGGACTTCATTTTGGATAAATTTTAACTATTCAAAATAAATACGACAAAAATTTAATTTAGTTTACAATTCAAAATTTGTTTTTCACATAGAATTTATAATTGTTAGTGTTTCTTTTTCGTTTTCAGCAAATGTTGCGCATATGTTTTGTGTTAAATTTCTTATCGAGTGAATTGAGGGTGTGTGTAAATATTTGAACTATGTTATATATGTAAAAAATCTCATCGTTTGTGTGTTTGTACTTGTTAGAAAATCGCGCAGATATGCTGAAATTATCCAACCGAGTCCGAATCAATCAATCAATCTAACCGAAATCCCATCTGAACCAAAGTAATACCCTTGCAAAGCCACCCATTATCATCAGTGTCCTGTCTCAGCGTTCCTCCGTCTTCCGATTCCCACATTCCAATGCCTTTTTCTTCTGTCCTACCATTCTTTTTCCCCATTCTTATCGATATATCCTGCCTTTGGTGCCCTTCGTCTAAGCCTAACTCTAGATTTGTTATCGTACATCGAACTTATGTGTCTCCTAATGCTAATATAACTACCGAATTCGTTATGTAGAGATAGATGGAAAGCTTTACGAATATAGATATATAGATAGGGGTATAGAAGGGAAACTATAGAAACAGAAACGGATGTTTGTATAAATTGCACATAACTTTTACTTAGCACTTATTAACTACGACTTACAAACATATTTCTTGATGCCTTTATATGTCTGTCAAGTTGGGTTTTTCCTTTGATAAAAAGTTTCAATTAGTTCGATACTCCTCGTTTCTCGAGTGTGTGTGTGTGAGGAGGTTATATATAGGTAAAGGTATGGGGTATATATATTTATATATATATATATATAATTTACAATTCTTACTAGGGTTCCACATATATACGCACATGTATTTGGATTTGCAATTGGCACATCATTTCTAAAAAGAGTCAATCAAATCAAAATACTTGATGTTCACTTGCTCATTCGATCTCTTATTCGTTTACGAGTGTTTTTGTCTAGGTGTGGTTGTATTGCACAAGATGCAGCCCGAAAATAAGCTGAAAATAATAATTATAATAACAATAAGGCAACCAAAATCCAACGAAAATAATAAACAAAGAATAATTTAGTTAACTAAACCATTTACTAAACATTTATTGAAATCAAGTAGTTGTGGTGCACACAAGGCAAAGACAAATGAAACCAACTCAAAAGTTTAACTCGCCTAGAACTAATTGCATTATTTGAATTGGATAATAGTAAGTGTAGGACAAAAAAATAGTAATTGCTTGTGTTTAAATTATAATTCTACAGCTAAGTTAGCGTTACTTGCTGCTTCTTAGACGCTTCTCTTGCGCAACTTATTGAACTAATCCAATTGGTAATTATACGTGTAATGGTAATTGTAAAATGAATAGAAAACATAGTCTTACTAACTAATTCAATAGTATAGGTGTAGGTGAACAAAATTCAATTCGTCGCTCGTTTTTTCCCCGGCGCGTTTCGAAACACATTCTTGGTGATAAAGTATACAAAAAAAAGTAATAGGTTAAAAACGATTTTCTATTAAGGCAAATTAGGTTAAAGCGCCACTTTGCAGTCGCATTTGCATGTGCAGATTTTCCTTCTGTCGTTGATTAAAGTTAAACATAACATAAAGCTGCCAAAGCCAGGTGTGTGTGTGTGATCGTGTTGTGTGTGTGTGTGTTAGATTTGGTGTGTCTTAAATTAAATCTAAATTTCGTTTTAGTTCTACCAAAATTTGCCACCGCTTTGGCTTACAATTCATTCAGCATAGTCTGTGTGTGTGTATACGTTTTACATTTAAATCTACATTAATCATATCCATTATTAGATGTTTTCTTTCCTTTTTCTTATGATTTTTGTCGCTTTCTATCTTTTTTTGTTGCTACTTTCCGCTCTTGCTGGATTTTTGCAATTGAAATTGTTAATTTCTTAACTTTGCGTTTGCCTGGGATGCACACAAAAAATTTCACTAAATTTAATTTACAAAACATTAAAGGATTTCGCCTCCAGAAGCTGATTAATTCACTCCAAGTGTTTCCAAATTTGTTGGCATGGACTGAAAAGGGTGTGTGTTAAAGGATCTTAAAATTAATTTAACAGCTTATCGACTTTCCGGGCGCTCCCATTCCCCCTTTGCCTCCTTGTGAAGGTGGGAATATTGAACGAGCGGGTGTTCGAACATAAGAATTGGTGTTGTTATGCACTAACTCTAGATTAATATAAGCTTTAGTTGTGGTTCTAGTTTCTCTTGTTTGCCCATTCTGCTTCTACTGGTCCTGCATCTTCATCTCCATCTCCATCTTCATCTTTAAATCCCCTAACCATCTTCATCTTCATCTTCATCTCTGGTCTGATCTTCTTTCTTTGTTGCTGCTGCGTAAACTAGTAAATGCTACAAAATAGGATAATGTCAGCGGGGCTGGTGATTGCTCCAGCTGATGGTGGTGCCGCTGCCTTTAGGCCGCCGTATCCACCTCCTCCACAATGTGGTTGGGGGAGACTTCGCTGGGTGGTGCTGCCGTTGCTGCTGCGGCGGCTGCTGTTGCGGGTGCCGTAGAGTTGTTGCTGTTGGCATTGGTGTTGCTGCTGTTGCTGTTGCCTGTGATGTTGCTCGCGGGTGCAGCTTTTCCCGCCTGGACGGGCACAGCGGCTTGTTGCAGGGGCGTGGCCACCAGGGCGCTCACGGCACTGTACTGGCCTGCGGCACCACCCATTGAAACGGCTCCTGTACCGCCGGCTGCCATCGAGGAGAGGCTATCGGCCGCCGAAGCTGTGGCGGGCGTGGCATAGGGGCCGCTCTTCAGCTTGCGCGCCTCTCGCTTCTGCTTGTGCTGCTGCATCACCAGGCGCAGCTGGTCCATCTTTGAGCGGGTCTTCATGTTGGCTAGCTCCACGGTACATTTCTGGCACGTGTGCTCACGCTCCCGTTCTCCTTGTCCATCCTCCCGGCGATAGCGACAGCTGCAACCGTTGGTTTGACTGGCCACAGAGCTTGCTGACTCAGCCTGGCAGCAGCTGTGAGACGAAGACTTTGAGCTGCCGGACGCCTTGGAGGCGCCAGCGGCGGCGGAGGAGGAGTGATAGCTGGGACAGTCACGGAAGGAGCAGCTTCCTCCACCTCCGGTGGCCAGAGCTGCCGACTGCTGCTGCTGCTGTTGTTGTTGCTGCTGCTGCTGCTGGGCGCGACTGTTGCACTTGGCGCAGTTATGATGCTTGGAAGAGTACTGCAAGTATGGTAAGGTATTAGCAAGTTGAGCTTTGAAATTTAGTTAGGTATACTATACTTACCATTTTGCTGCGCGATCCGTGATGCATTCCTCCGCTAGAGGACGTCGTCGAGGTGGATCCACTGCTGCCGGATCCCGAACTAGATCCCGAGACCGATCCAGTGGTGGGGGCCTCAAAGCTGATGCGGGCACCACGTCCGTATTGCGGTGTGGCACTCAGCAGGTCGTTGAGAATGTGGATCACCGTAGAGATGTCGCGTTTGGGTCGTCCATAGCGATCCTGCAGCGCCGGATTCAGAGTGCCCGAAAAGGTACCCGAATAGATGCCCTTGCCGTGGTTCTTCATCGACTCGATTACGGCTCCCGATCCACCCTTGCGCGGTGCCTCCTCGCCACTGGCCGTACCACCTGAGGCTGCTCCACTGCTAGAGCTGCGGCTGCTGGTCACCACGCCGGCCCCGGATAGATCGATTTTGTGGGTAAACACCTCCTTGGAGAGTTTGCGCAATGTCTGGGTGAGATTTCGCGATGCCTCTGCCAGAGTCCTGGTATCCGACACACCCAGCAGGGAGTCCTCGGCTTCGTTGGCGGTTGCGCTGGCTGGCAGAGCCACCGTTGCCGCTGCCGTTGTGGTTGTGGCTGCTGATCCTGCTCCTGCTCCTCCTACTGCTCCGGCTGTCATTGCCTGCTCCAGCTTGCGACGCGACGAGGAGGACGAGGAGGAGGAGGAGGAGGAGGAGGAAGAGGATGAGGAAGACGAGGCTATGGCAGCTGCGTTAACCGATGACTGGTTGCCGGCACAGCCTTGATGGTAAAAGTGGCTACTGCCACTGCTGCTGCTACTATGACCATGTCCATGTCCATGACTGTGACCATGTCCATGGTAGTGACGATGCTTGGTCCTGGTGATGCGATTATTGCCCGTCTTGTGCAGCATCGAATTGCCCGAGAATGTGACGCCGGCGCCCGAGGAAGTCGAACGTGCTGCGTATCCGGCATTCACCCCACTGCAAGTCGACTCTGAGCATTTGCCGGATGAGCTGGTAGAACCGGATCTGGTTAGAGGAACACTGGGTGAGACCAGGGAGGAAACCGGCGGAGCCACTGACGGCGTGGGTAGGCGTGTGCACAAGCAAGAGGTCAGCTTGGCGGCAATGGGATCCTGCTGGCAACCGCCAATGGTGCAGGCTCCACTGGAAGAGGACGACGATGATGCGGAGGCCGATGAGCTGGAGCTGCAGCTGCAACTCGAACTGGAACTGGAACTGGCGGCAGCCGTTGTGGGCAGGGGAATGTTTTTGATGGCCGTCATCTTGATGGGACTGGACACGAGATTCGACAGCGACTTGATGGGCGACTGCTCCAGCACCGGTTTGCCCGGACTCGAGCCGGATCCACCATTGGCCACAGGACGAGTTGCAGCACCGCCGCTTGCCTCCTTCAAAGCGAAGCTCTTCTGCATGATGTTCTGAATGCCGCCCTTGATCAGCAGCTTGGTGAGATCGGGTCCATTGAGCGTGGACGAGCTTTGGGCCTGACCAGTGCCACTTCCAGATGCCCCAGAACCAGCTGCTCCAGATGAGCTGGGCAAATCGCCGTACATCTTGCGCAACGATGACATCCCACCGCCGCTGCCCGCAGCCACGGCCGAAGCGTTGTGATAATGATGGTGATGGTGGTGGTGATGATGGTGATGGCTGTGCCCATGTCCATGTCCGTGGTTGTGCCCATGACCATGACCGTGTCTGTGGCCAATGTCATGCATGTTAGCAGCATGTAGGCTCGGATGCTGGTGGCTGTGCACATGGCCATGGCCGATTCTTCCACTCGATCGCTGGCCAGAAGAGCGGGTTCTCGTCGACGATGATGACGAGGATGTGGATGAGGATGAGGTGGTGGCGCCACCGGATCCAGTGCTTCCGCTGCCTCCTGCCACCGCCGACGATGAGGTGGAGGAGGAGGAGGAGGACGAGGAGGAGGATGTGCCGCTGGAGCAGCCAGTGCCAGCTGGCATTACGGACGCCGATGACGTTGTGGTGGCGGCAGCAGCAGCAGCTGTGGTGCTGGTGGAACCACTAGCACCACCGGTGGCCGTGGCCACTGTGGCACCACCGCCCGCCGGATTGACCGTGCTTAGCTGCAGCTGGATGAGCATCATGTGGTCGCCGAGACGCATGCTCAGGTTGAGCGGGGTCTTGCCGCTAAGAAAGTCATTAACCTGCGAGTCGTTAAGCGATTCCAGCGCTTGCATAACCGTATTCTCAGGACGCTGAGCCTGCAAGGAAAAGAGGGAGAATGATTATTACCATTATCATCTTTATAAACAATCTTAGATTCGCAAGTAAGTTGCTTAATTTAAGACCCTATGCTGTTTTGTTAGTTTTCACAATATGTATCTTAAACAAAAAGTCAATAAATACGTATCTTAAAGAAAAATAAAATAGATTAGATAAATAAATATATAAAAGAAATCAAATCTGAAATAATAATAAAGAAAAAACTTAAAAACAAGTAAGTAAAAATTAAAAATCAAGTAAAAGAATTTCAAAACAATAAAAATAAATATAAGAAATACTAATTGAAAAAGTCTATTAAACAAATCAATAAAAAAAAAAAAAAAAAAAAAAAAAAAAAAACAACGAGTAACTACAAAACTGAGGTTGTACAGGCTATTTAATAATTGGAAATTAGTGTTATAATTAGGGATGATCGTTACACATTGGATGGCAAATGTTCTAAGTCAACTGCTAATTGATCCAGTCTCTGTGTATATACATATTTTGTAATTAAATTAGTTTTTTCTTATTTATTTCAGGGCTTTACAGCGCTACAACCCCCTTTTAATCAGCGTTACATAAAGACACACCGCATTCCAACCAGATGAACTACGCCCCGTAACTCCCTTCCCCCATCGGACCTAGACCAACTATTCACAAACCCCCTTCTTTCCAGAACGTATTATTTCTGGCTCTGTGTTGTTATTCTACGTGATTCAATGCGATGCCTTTGTGTTCCGTTCAAATATTTGCAAAATAAAAAACAAAAACCAGGCAGTAAAGTCAACGCCTCGAGTTGCGTCACAGAACTAAAATAAAGGGATAAAAAGTATGAATTCCGAAGAATAAACTATCAAGCTGTTATAAAAACAAGTGAAATGAAAAGTAATTGTGAAAAATTAAGAGCAGCTAACAAAAGGCAGAATGTATTATACATATAAGCGTATATATACTGCGACTCAGTTCGAAGTTTGATTTTTGTTTTTTAAGGTCTGGGTCTGGGTTAATTAATCATTTCCATTGCATATGCACGTACAATGGCGGTCAAGCAATTAGTAGTGGTGTGTGTTTTTGAAGGGAATTTACATTATACCAAAAATACAATCAAACCTCTCGTTAGAATAATCAAAATTAAATAAATTAAATTCATTATATGTAAAATACTAAAATAAGAAAAAAATAATTAACGATTATATAATGGTGTTGCAATGTCCTTCAGTCAATTGCTATTTTTACGACAGCCACTGTTCGTGGCCAGCAAGTGAGCAACAACATGTGCGAATGAGGGGGGCGTTACAGGGGGTCATGTTTTAATTTTTATTGACTCTGCTGCTCTGACACAGTGACCCAATAATATTCAAATGAAGTCGGCGACAAAAGCGCGCTTAAGTTTCAGTTTCAGCCTCAATTTGAAGAGACTGAGTTGTGGATGGATACCGCCGAGACGATGATCATGATGAAGATCAGGGGATGATGATGAGGCTGCCCACTTTCCCTTTGCCATTTGACGTACCATGGGACCTTATGCAACCTCGTCAAGTTTCCCTCCCAAAAAAAAAAAAGAAGAAAAAGCCCAGCCTAGCAACCAAACCAAAATTTAAAAAAAGAAATGGAGGCAAACCAAAAACTACTCCAAAAAAATAAAAGACCCACTTTGAGTCGAGCCTATTTGTTGACGTTGTTGTTGCTGATGGTTGATGTTGCTGCTGTTAAGTGTACCAAGGTCAACTGACGTCGCACGCAACTTACGTCATCAGCCGACAGTCACAGCGAAATCGAAATTTTAAAATTTAACCCAAGAGCAACACCAAAAAAAAGGCAGTAGTAGCAACAACAACCGCAACAAAGCAGTCAATGCTGTAATTTATTAACTTTGTGCAAATTGACTCTTTTTTACACATTTTTTTTTTCTTTGGCAGGGAAAACGTTTTTTGGTCAACCGGTTTCGGTGGCTTACAACTCAAGTAACTAATACATCATAATCGAAGCCCTAGATTCCGTTTAAATACTAAAAACATAACTAATATCATTAAAAATCCTTAAAACAGATTTATGGTAGTAGTTTTGACTCATATAGCATATGTTTCTCAAAAATTCCATACCTTATCTTCAAAGTGTGATAACTACCCCACAAACTAACTAACCCAATTATTATTGTACACCATTTATTGATTCAATTTGGTTTATTATAATTTTCACAATGAACAGTTGTTTTCTTATAAGCGTTAGAAAATACTAAAAAAAATCCACTATTTGATCTAAGTATAATACCTATTTCCCACTTTTCAAAAAACGCATAAAGACGTTTGAGGATCTCCAATTCAGACTTAAGCCACTTAAAGACCCAATTTGTATAAGCTATTTAGCATTTGAAAAATTGTATAACATGGTGCTTAAAAAGTTTTGCGACCCAGTCAAATTGGTTTGGGTTATGCACCATTCAAGCTAATAAAACATTGTAAACATTTGCAAATAAATGTTGTATAGATTATTTCTCATCTTAATTTCTTTACGGGCGGGAGCAGTGCGCACTTGAAAAAACCAAGTACAAAGAAAAACAACAACAACAAAATCAAATATTTGTACATTTTGGGGACAAAGCAATTTTTTGCGTTAGTTTTTCAGTTGGGTAGGCTATCTTGGCGTGAGTGTGTGTGTTTGTTTGTTGACCATGAAATTATTTTTATTGCGTAGCGTTTTCAATGGAAGTTTCGCATGTGAGTGGACCGCCCCCTTCGCACTTCCCACTACCCCCCCTCCATTCGCCATGGGCGGGGAAAACACTTGACAATGTGTAACAAATTAAATTGGCCAAACGGCGCGCTGCCGGCTCTTTGATAAGAGAGAAACCCCTTGCCGCCCCCTTTTCAACACACTTGTAGGTATATTGGTTGGACTTTTTTTTTATAGTGCCAGGCGGGACAAAGACAAAGACCGGCGCCAGCGATGACGCCCTGTTTGCCTCCATTATCAGACGACAGTTTGCGAGGCACTGGACTTGACCACGTAACCCGTTTTTATGACAATTGGCATGGGTTTGGCTTTCAAATTGAGCTATCTCGAAAGGCAAATAAAAGTACCAAAGGTATTGGTCGCATTTTTGTTTTCACTTTACCAAATACGTAGGTATTTGTCATTCGATCTGGTTTTTTTATTGAGTGGATTCACACATAGTGTTCTTTTGTCTTGCTATGGGGATTCCCCTTATCAGCTCAATTATGGGAAACTTTCATGCATACATTTCTGTTAACAAAAATTTGCTATTGTCTTTTATTTTCTATTGAAAACCCACATCATTTAATACTACAATTTTTATATTGATTAATACTTGGTTTGGTTTTTTAGTATTAGTGGTATTTTTCAGAATTAGTGGAATGTTTTCAGTATTAGTAGTATGTTTTTAGTATTTGTAGTATGTTTTAGTATTATTAGTATGTTTTTAGTATTAGTAGTATGTTCTTAGTATTAATAGTATGTTTTCAGTATTAGTAGTATGTTTTCAGTATTAGTAGTATGTTTTCAGTATTAGTAGTACGTTTTAAGTATTAGTAGTATTGTTTAACTACAAGCTTAGTCACAAAGAAAACAAAATATGATTTGTTATCATATCAATCACCCACTGTAAACAACAACTTCAGGCGCCAGTTTAAGTATTTCTTCAGTTTGATTAAATCAAATTGCAATAAAGAAATCCGCAAATGCAAAAAACAACTACAGCAGGTGATTTCCCTAGCCAATTATTGCTCATGCCCAACGGCAATTAAAACGAAACTAATAATAGCAATTTGTAAATGGCAAAAACGCAGATCTGGAATTGCCAATCGATTCACAGAAATAATAAATATAAATTAATATGCACATATGAATAAAATATCTCGTTGCGAGTGGATAAAGATAATTCACTCTTGGAATTTAATCAATGAATTTCAAGTTGAGATCGGAATTCGTATCGTAGATGAAGTTAGTCACTTAATCGATGGATGATTTCGTTTTAAATATATATCTATCTTTCACTTCCGTTCCACACTTTACAGAGCTGTTGCTTACCGCACCAGAAGATAGATAAACCGGAATCACGGAAATTAAGTGAGTCAAGTGAAGTTCTTCCGTTCACTCCGTTAAGTTATGAACAAGAACGTACCACTTGTTGACACATAGCGAGGTTTAAGTATATGATATGTACATAACTGGGATGACGAAAGACGGGAAAGTAATCTTAAAGAGATGAAGATGATCGGGTACGGAAATGTCGGAGCAGTTGATAAAGATGCTTGGACCCTGATATCGATGATATGGGTGATATGGAACGAAGCACAGGTTAATGAAGTTGCCTCCGATACGAGTGCAATTATTTTATTCAATAATAAACAAATGGGAATTCCCCTCTGTACAATAAACCCATTTCTAATTAAAAGTCTGATCATAGTATTGATAAGGTTTCTAATGTGATTTTTTGAATAAGACAATGATGACTAATTACAATAATTTGAACTTAATTTTGAAAAGCATGTGTGTTTTCACCTGAACTCTGGTATTATTAAGTTCAAAGATGAGTTATTGCAGAAATTAAAAACAAAAAACGTGGACAAAGAAGCCACTTTTAAGGAAGATCTATATAAGAAAGCTGATAAATGGTAGCGTCTCGACAATGAGGCATCCAACTTGGGTTGGCCCCAACATTCCCGATAGCACTTGGCATTCCATAGTCAAGTGAGTTTCGAGATAAGTTCTCCGAATTCATTAAAGAAAAACAGATAGACAGAGATAGAGATAGAGATGGGGATGGAGAGGGAGAGGGAGATGGGCGCTGGGCGATGAAGTTCCCCAGACAAAGACAAATAGAACTGGTTAATAACCTGTCCCCATGGCTTCTTTGGCATCTGTTGCTCATTCTTGAGCATTTCCTTTGGCCGTTTTCCGTTTCTTTCTTTTCTGGCTTTTCTTTTTTTCTGCTGTTGTTTTTGGCCAAACATACAAAGGATGCATAAATTCGTCGACTGGTCGGTCACACCCATACACCACCATCGTGGCGGGCCACCAGTTCATATTGTTGTCATCATTTTGGGCTGTGGTGGCGGTGGGCGCCACCATATCGCTGATATATAACCATATCATTTTTGGCTTTTTATGAGCACATCCCAGATCTTTGTTGCTTTGTCTCTGCCCCCTCGGCGTCTCCAACTTGTAGACCCATCACCATTACCATCGCCATCAGCATCACCATTCTCGAGATCCTCCATCCTTCCACAACCCGTCGTGTTATCATCGCTGGCCCTTTGTTTGCCGCTCGCTTTTGTCTTGGGCTCCGTTGTAATGCGAGAAAGACTTGCAATTAAAATCATTTTCATAAATCTATGCAGCCTTCACTGCCACCCACTCACACCACCCCCTTGCAGCTGACCAGCAACAAAAACAATGGGAAATTGCCCAAAAAGAAGTCCCGGGGTCCGAAATTGCAGAGAGAAAAAAAAGAAAGCGAAAGCAATTAATTTGACAGGAAAACGCCAGCGCATCATTTAAGCGACATAAATAATAAAACGAATCGAAACCACTCGAGATGAGTCGCTTTTGGTGGGTGGGTGGTTTGTGTTTCGGGGGGCGTCGCCTGGGGGAACCCCCCTGATTTCTCCTTCTCTGTCACAGTCGGTCATGGTGCACCGTGAATGGTGAATGGTGAATGGTGAATGCTGCGACTGACAACGCCCACCCACTTGATTGTCAGTGCCGTCAGTTCCGTTCTTACACATCGAACAGAAAATAAATTCACGTTTCATATCATTTAAATGATTCGTTTTCTATATTTTATTTTCATTTGTTATGATATATTTCATTCCTATCTTTTTTAATATATATTTTTAATAATATATATAGTATATAATTATTTTTTATAATATATATTATATATTCGATTTTATAAATATATATTTTATATTCTATTTTGTATAATATATTCGATATACTTTATTAGTTTTTATACCATAGTTATTTTATTTAATTTTTAGAGTACATTTAAAAGAATAACCCTCATTATTTTGTGTACCCACTTCGAATTTTCTCCCAGTGCACTTTCTGCAGCTGACTTGTATTATTGGCCAATGTCTTCTGGCAACGAAATCGAAAATAATGACAAAAACCACAAAAGGTGGCCCCGTGGGGCGAAAGACATACGAAGAATAAAGGAATGACAGAAGTCTGCGGGGATTATGATTGAGCTGTCGAAGACAGAACTTGCAAGGTGCTCCATTCCACTGGGAATATCTTAAGGAATATTGCAAATTTTAAATATTTTAAATACAATAACGAAACAGTTTTTTACAAATTTTTACATTCACAGAAATTATAATATTAAAAACAATCAAGTATTTTACAAGTTTTATTACAAATCGCCTTGTGATTCTTTTTAAAATGTATAACTATGCCTTCTTTTTAAACATTTTAATTATTTCACAGAATAATTCTAATAATATACGCTTTGTATTTACATTCTCGAAATGTCAAAACATTTTTATCCCGAACATGCGGGGCCAACTATGAAAATCGAAAGTATTTTCGAGCAGGAGACCACTCATCTCCATTCGCAGACCTATAGACCATATTCCCTCATGTTGCCGCCAAGTATGTATATATTCCTTTCTTCTCACTCGCGGCTATAATAAACTTTACAAAATATTATTACTGCTAATAGCAGCTGAAATAATTCTCTCCTCTTCGTCGACAATTTTTGGCTGTCTGCGATGTGTCAAGATAAAATTGGAGCAATATGCAAATGTCGTGGCAGACAAATGAGTATATATTTAGGCTGTATGCAGCAGGCTGTGTCCCGCCGATCCCAGATAATTGGCAAATAATTTGTTTTATTTACTTTATTTAGGGTGAAACATGGGCGACTTCTGTGACCCACAAGCAAGATCGGTCACCTTGCGGCTTACTCACTCGGCCATTTAGTCATTTAGCCATTTAACCATTCCGTCACTCATTCAGTGTGGTGCCAATAAATCCAGAGATGTCTCCATCAAATCAAGCTGTCACTTGTTAACACACATTTAACAGGGGGAGGGGTGTGGGCGAAAGGGGGCCAGGAGGTCCAACAACACCTGTCCAGGTTGACAAGCAGTCGCCACCGAATTGCAAATTGCAATGTTTCGGTTTACTTTGCCTCTGCTAATTAGGAGGCAATGGCATGAGGTGGCAAAAAAAAAAGCAAAATGATATAAAATACTGAAGCTGAAGCATCGTGACTCAGAGAACCACAAGATATAGACTCCCTCAGAGGGGATTAGAGGAAGAGACAATGCTCCAGGCACTCCTTTCGCTTGGAGCGGCACACATATAATAAAACACAAAATTCCTTTTCAGAGAAAAAGTGATCCCAAATTCAGAATTATTACTGAAAAAAGTCATACCATCGATTTCAAACATTTTGGTTTATATATAACAAGTTTAATTGGAAGATTACAACAATCTATGTTTTATCTCGAATCATTTCTTATCAAAGATCCAGATATGTATTTAAAATAAATGATATAAGTATAATATCAGAATTTCTGGAATCTTAAATCAGCTTTAATTTTTTCTCTCAGTGTAAAGATCTCACACCTTTCTGGAGTTCTGGCAATTGGCAGACTTATCCCCTCCTTTATTCCTCTCACACCATCGGATTTATTTCGTAAATTTGCACGACAAACAACAATAGCAATTTCCAAAAAACAAAAGTAAATAAAATTTATATGCTAAAGAGCCGTAAATTGTTAAACATTTTTTTTATTTTCGTACATTGCAATTTCATTTTGTTTTGTAAATAAATTTTAATCAGCATTTTTTATTGACTCTTTTAAAGGAGAGACAAAGAACAGATGAAAAAGAATAGCACGACTTTTATTTCGGCATTCTAAGAAGAATTTAATACTACCTGAAAGAAATTTATATTGTAATATTTATATCATTAGATAGCTTTATTGCAAGGGTATTATTCAATCAAGTATTTTACCAAATATCTATTAAAACAAAAACAAAATGCTATTAATGGTATAATGTATAGGTATTGAGTATCTGCAATATGTGCACTTGCTTATATGTATGGACAAATGTTCGCGTATAAGTATATGTAAATTTAGCTGTTGTGTTTTGTGCTCGTCTTTTTGGGAATTTTTATGGATTTCTCGAGCACGCCAAAATATTTCTTTGTTCGCATCACAAAAAATTGCATGAACTTTTTTTTATATATGTACGTGTGTGTGTTTTGAATGCAATACGAAATGCAATAAATATGGCTAACAAATGTCCGTCAAAGTAACAAAGTTACGTACATATTTACTCAGGTACAGAGCACATAAAAAAGGTGATTTTTAAAACATTTATCTGATCTTATTTAAGTTTAAAACTCTTTTCTCTTTAAAATAAAATTGGCATAGTCTTTAATTTGATATTTGAGATAGTAAAACGTTTGGTAAAATATTTACAAAACTTATGAAATTTACAAATATTGCTTGTGGTGCTTTAAATGTTTAACCCATATTTTTTCCGTAGCAAAGTGTCATCGTCTTGTAAATTCAATTTGTATCTTTTTTCTCGCACCCATGTGACAAAATTTAAGTCGAGACTTTAACAAGTTTACAACCACTCTCTGTCATCATCTTCTTTCTTACCATCCCATATGCGCAACTTGAACCAATTTCATGTGAAAAGCAATTGAGACAATGGAGAAGAAGTGAAGAACCAGCAATACGACATAAAATGCATAAATGTTATTAAAAAAAAGAAACAAGAAAAAATAATAGACTTAAAGTGGTAATGGAGGGAGAAAGAGAGCGTCCAGGCCAATATTGATAAACGTTATGTGGCACTGTTGCCAGATGGCACTGATTGCCTCACCTGACGAATCGGTGTCACCACAAAGCGGGAAAAGCGGAAAAGCCATTGCAAACTAAAATACCTAAACAGTTAATAAAATCAGCAACGAAACCAGAAAAACTCTTAAGACAGCATAATGGAATTCCAAATGACAAATTTTTTAATCAAGAGATTTTGGTTTAAAAAATAGTCATTTTTAATAACAAAAAACATTCGTATAATGGAATTGTCTTAGAAAATATATTATTATTTATAAGAAAATTTCATCAAAATCAGCTATGTATTTTAACCAATTTAATAATAATTTAACTACACAAAAACGTGTAAACTGCTTAATTTACTAGTGTATTTAGTCGAATATAATAAAGTTGCAAATGTTGGTTGGACAAGCAACTTGTTGCTGCGGAGGCATGTTGCAATGTCACGCGCGGGATTTGCAAACAAAGAGATTGGTAATACGGAGAGGCAAGTTAAGAGTGGAGTTACCTGAACCAGGTATACCAAAAAAAAAAAAACACCGGCCTATAAGCTAAACCGTAAACAGTAAATCAAACGGAAAAGCAAAAAGAGAAAATCTGAAAAATAGTTAGGAAATCACAATAAATACAAAACTTGAAGACCTTGTCATGCAATTTTCAGGAACTTAAGATCCATTTTAATATTCAATCCTAATCATTATTATAAAACCAATTTTGCATCGCAAATATTTCTCTGTCTATATATGAAATACAATAATCTTAAGCCAAATCTTTATTGCAACTATTTTTCTGTCTTATATACAATCTTAAGGAAGAAATGAAGGAAAGAAATACAATGATCTAAAACCCAATATATCTGTTCAGCACAGTATTTAGGGCCATTATCTTCGTTCCACGTCGAACTTCCAATTTCTTGGACCTATTTTTGTGTCTAATATAGAATCTTAAGGAAGATATTAGTTAAATAATTATAATGATCTATAGCCAGATATTTTTTGCAACTATTTCTCTGTACAGCACTGTAAATAGGGTCATTCCCTTTGTTAATACAAGCAAGCACGTCGATTTTCCAATTTGTAGCTACCAACCGCCTCACAAAACTCAGCTGCGCATACAAATGCAAACTTGACCTTTAGGTTGCGCTGGCGATTTAATTAAAATTGCTCAAAACTTTCACATTTAAAACACGCACTGTACAAAAACCTTCGAAAACTTGAACACAATGACCAAAATAAGGAGAAGGAAGAGAGTTATAAAAAGCTCTGCAAGTTTTAAAGAAAGAAACATATAATGATTGTCATGACCGATCGTCAAGCGATCGTCAACTCCAAAACTCCTGGTATTCGTTATAAAAAAAATACTGCGGCATAAATTGAAGCCAAAATGCAGCTTGTTTCAAGGGGATCCTTTTAGTGCTCTTTAAGTATGCTTTTTATGACTTGAATAAAAATATAGGATGACCCCCTTTAAGTTAACATCCCTGTGAAAGGCAAACCAGTTAGCCGGCGGGTGTCAGACAATCGAAAAAATGTGTGTAATAAAATAAATATGTAAATAAATTCAAATCCATTAATGTCAAACAACTTTGGCAACGACAAATGACGACCAGCCGCCGCAACAAGAAACCGATGAACAATAATCAGCAGAATTCGAATGAGAAACGGAATTAGTCGTATTAGTCACAGTCATCAGAGGCTGAGGGCAAAATGATTAAGATTCCTTGGGTAAATAATATCTAATCGTCAAATTAAAAAAAATACAAGATTTTTGGTACATTAGAGAGTTTATTTGGAAAGCGGTTTTGAATTTGGCTTTTAAAACGGGGTCAGGGTTGCAGTTTGACTTTTAAATATGTTTCTTGACATTCGGTTGATAATTCAATTGGAATTATTTTATCATATCATTTTTTATCATTTAAATTTGTTTAAAAAAAAATCCACTTGATTGAAACTCCACATTTTTAAGCTATATCCTAAAAAATATATATAAAATATCTCTATTTCTATAATATTTCTATCGCCTTGTTATTCTTAGTTAACTTATATATTAGTTGTTGCTTTTTGGATGCGGTTGACTTACCAATAAACCAGTTTCCACGTTTGGTATCAAAATGATCTTGGACCCGTCCATTAAGTTGTGATCTCTGAGCGTGCCATCCTGAAGTTCCCTGCAAGATAAGGATAAAACAATAATATCGGTTAGAAAAGTGCAATTAATATATATATAGGGGTGTGAAAATAAAAATAAATATAAGCGGCCATACAAAATATGGCCTAATATTATAAAACATTCTTAAAAAGGAGACGTTAAGTTTAATATTAAAATTTAAAAAAAAACCCAGACGAACAACGAATGTAGAGTCGATTCAACGAAATCCAACAAAAGGCGTGCGTCGTATTTTTTTTTTTTCTTTTTTTTTTGATAATGGTTATTGTTTTTAACTTCTCTCGATTCTCCACTTTACAGTACAGTCACACAATCATACTATACACGCAATTGGGTATTATATCGGCATTTTAATGGATAATATAATTAATTTGGCATTTGGCTTGCTTGCATTGTGACAAGCTCTCTCCTTCTTTCTTTCTTTCCTGCAACGAAAGCGTTTTGCGGGTATTTTTACCGAGCCAAAAACAAACAAAAAGAAATAATACAATTGCCAAAAAGAGGGGCGGGGGTTTTTTTAAGGCGTTGATTTGCTGCTGTCAGCACTTTTGCATGCGTAATTCAGTTTTTAGTGACATTCGAGTCAGTTCTTTCTGAAGAGTTTTAAAAATATTTTCATAATAGCATTATTATTGATAATCTCTTTGTCAATTCAACAAAAATGTCATTTAGAAATACTGTTCCTCCATAATTATAATAAAAATGTTATTAAATCTAATATTGTGATAAAAGTTCTGTGTTCGAAAATGGCATCTTCTAAATTTAATTTATGAACAAGTCATTTTTAAAAAATTCGTAGGTAAGAATGGTTCCTCTGCAAAATACGAATATATTGTCTGCTTTTTTATATACAACCTACCCCGTTTTACTAAATGAGAATTTAAAGGCGCACAGGTAAGAAATAAAAAGTTCAAGCACTTTACAGGTTTTTTTCTTCCCTCTCTGCTGCTTTTTGATCAAAAGCATTGGTGCCAGTTGATTTCCATTCCATTTTTGTTCTGTTTCTGTTCGTTTTAATTTATTTTATTTTATTTTCTGTTTCATTTTTGTTTTACTTTTTCTCTGTAATTGCTGATTTTTTTCGTTGTTGTCTGACGGTGGAGTGAAACAAAGTCAAAAGTTAAACGCTGTTGACACTTTTCAGTTGCTGAATTTCAATTGTTAAACTTTTTGTTGTTGGATTTTTTTTTGTAATTTTTGGGCATTGCAATTTGCAGGTGTTAAGAGAGTCAAAAAAAATAAGATACAATAAAGTGCCAACAGACCGACAGCCAAATAAACAAACGAACCGTACAGCTGCCTCTTATTTGCTTAATTTCGTTTACATGGATAACAATACAGATAATATAGGAGAAAGCGAAATCGAGTGGGTTGACATGAGAATTAACTGCCACAAGAATTTTGCTTCCATTATTTAAGTTATATGTGCAAAAAAGTAAACTAACCTTTTGTATCTTTTATACAATTTTGTATCTTTTCTAGCATAATGTATCTTTTATACCATTTTGTATATTTTCTAACATTTTGTATCTTTTCAACGTTATGTATCTTTTATAACAATTTGTAAATTCAAAGCTTTGTTTTATTATAATCTATTTAAATAAGCAAATTATTTTAATTTTGAAGTGAAATTATTGAGACTTTCACTGATAAATGTAAGTTGCATCTTTAATTTCATCTTGGATTTGAGTCCACAAAGTACAGTTGCCCCCACAGCTTTTCGGCCCTGAAGCAAGTCTTTCATATACCATACCTACATATGTAGGTATATAATTACGTGTGCTTAGATATTCAGGTACAATCAATGTCGGGTTATATATAGACGGCGATGCATTTGTTTTGGCTAGCAACGCAAAGCGGTGAAGCCACAACAGAAACGAATAAAACGCTGATCCGAAACATAAATCGAGCAATGGGCGGTGGGAGGTATGTATGTAAATAAATATGTACAGACAAAGGGCGGGGGAAAATACCTTGTCGACAGGTGGGGCCCCCACACAAAGCCAGACGAAGAAAGGGGATCGGTTGTTTAAAATTACTCAACTTTATGCTCCAACAGAGAGATAGAGGGGTTTCATATCTCGTCATAAGAGAGTTGGTTCACGCACACAAATAAAACACTACATAGCTACAAAGGAGAAACTATAAAATTACCATCCACGACGGGATTTTGTGTCTGTAACCAAAGTTAGACCTTGACAAATTGTTTACCTATTACCTGATAATTTGAATAAAACAATTGAAGCATACATTTGAATTATTCTTATCAATTTCACCAGAAGTGCAGTGTAACCATACATTTGCAAATTAAGGAATTTTTTTTACTCTATTGGTCACACTTGTGTAAAGATTTCTTTTAGCTTTCAAGCCAACTTAAATTTTAAACTGACAAAACATTTCCTAAGTTTACTTTAAAATTATAGATTATTTTCCTGAGCATTTTATGATAATATAGTTATAGATGTGGGATAAAATAGTTTTCCTTTATTAAATAAATTTAAAATTTTATTTTATTTTTTAAAATATTTTGGAACCAAAAATTTAAGAACTTTATAAGGTTATCAATATCCACTATTTCATATTAAACCTAAACATTAAGATTTACGTTCAAAAACCATGTTGTTTTAGCTGCATGTTGCGGCGAAGGAAAGAGAGAGCAAGAGAGAGCTAGTTACGGCGAATTCGGTGGCGATGCGGTAACCCCGGCAACAGCAAAAACAGCAACAACTGTAACAAGAGCAATCGAATTCAGCCAGAAACAACAACAAAGGCTATTAAACGAGGCGAGCGTTTAATGACTGCATGCATGATTGATGAATTGATAAGATTTGGTTAGTTGGCTGGCACGAAAAGCGAATTTGGGTCAGCGAAAGGGGCGTGGCACGTCGGCGGCAGCAGCAACAGTAACAGCAACAGCGACAACAACAACAACAACAACCGCTGCGGTTGCACGCAACACTCAACTTTCAACACTCACGCACACGTTCGCATGGATACCAAAAAAAAAAATAAGTATATAAAAACCATAACCGAAAAAACACAGAAACCCCCGTCGAATCGAAAACAATTTGAATTTATTGCAGCTTTAACGAAATTTATTGTTTTTCCCATTTATTGAGCTAGTTTCGCTGCGAAATCGCTGTACAATGGGAGCAATACTTAATGCAAATATGTAATTTAATTGGTTAAACCACTTATATATAACCCAAAATGTAATAAAACGAAATAAATATAAATAATTATTACTTTTTATATATAATTAAATTTGTGTTCTTTACAGCTGTTTAAATTAAAAAATATTTAAAATGATAAAATAACCTCATGTTTTGTCAATGAACAATAAGAAAATTATTAAGAAATTATTTAACCAACATTTTCAAACGCCTTACGTTACGTAATGCCACGCATAGCGTAACGTGTCTGTGATTTTTCACCTCTCACAGCAGCAACATGTTGCAGCTGCTGCAGGTGCCAAAGCAAAAGAAACTCACCACAGCGGCGAATAACAGTAACAGTTACAGTAACGTAACGTGGAGAGTGAGAGAGACGCGAGAGAGAGCAAAAGAGAGATATGATAGCCCATTAAAGAGGTGTTCTTATTTAATTCCTATCCTGTCAAAATTTTGGTTAAATTTTCTTTATCATGGGTTTCTTCCAAATAAAAACTCTTTGCTCAGAGGTTTGAAAATTGTTTGAGGCTTTATTGTGAATATCCTCGCAGATGGTCTTAAAATTTTGTTAAATATGATAACAAATTTATATTACTGATTATTATTGAATTGGCATTAATTCCGTGTTTAAAGCGATGAATTTATATTCCTTACTTCAGTAAATAGTCCTTCTTTATTTAATAAATTTTATTTAAAGTCGACTAGCTATGGTTATATAAATTTATTAAAACTGGGCAGTGAGTTAAGTATAATTTGAACTAAACCTCCATAAAATCTTATTTTGTCCACTGAATTTAAAAATGTTTAAAATTAATGCTGGAAACAGCACTTGTAAAATAAATATTATTATTAAATTAAAATTATATTATAATACTAAGAAATCGGAATTGTATGAATTCAGATAAAGAAATAATCTTACTTATTGTTAAATCATATATCAAACCATATTTGAAATGTGAAGAATGAATTTCAACTGTGAATTTCAATGGTGTTTCTGTTTTAAGCATTTAACTTAAAAAAAAATTTTTAATGTAAGAATTCAGTATAGAGATTTCGGTTTTTCAAAGGTAACTTAATCGTTTCTTTTTTAAAAGCCTTAAAAAAAAGGGGGTGTGTGTGCGTTGGTTTCGCTGAGGTGTGGCTGTGTTTGGCAGAGTGTGTGTGTGTTGGTGCTTAGGCTCCCTGCAGTTCCACAATTGAGTTAGACGCCTAATCGGCACGAAGCCGACTGCGACGTCGGCAGAGCAGCCAGCGACGCCGGCAGAGCTGAGCGCAACGGCGGCAAAGAGGCGCGCTCTCAGTCGGCGTCCGCAAAGAGAACGCACAAAAAGTACTTTTGGGCTCTCCCTGTCTCGCAATGTCTCAGCTGAAGAAATGCGTGTGAGGGCAAGGAGGCCCAGCAATTAAAATAGCTAGACTTTTGTGCACCCTTTCCTTTTGAATAACGCGACATTTTTTCGTAAATGTTAAAGCAACCAATTAAAATAATATGTTTGGGTTTTAAACTATTTGTATTTCTTAAAAAAATGTATATGTTTATTAATATGTGAAGTTTTAAAAATATATTTTTTTACAACGATTTGCATAGTCGGATATGTCTATAAATACCCTGCTTCTAAGTGCAAGATGCATAGACCAAACAGGACATGCCAAAAAAACAGAGCAACAACGGATTAGCGGAACCGTTGTTGTTGTTGCTTGTTGTTTTTCTGGAAGGCACGCGCCTTTTTTCGTCTTTTTCACTTGCGTTTACTTAAGTGAAGGAGTTAGAAGTGACAGAAATCTACGAGCAATTAACTTTGTCAAATTCAATAGTGTCTTAAAATTGAAATAGAAACAATTCCCAGGTAAGTCGTTCGCAGACCAACAGTCTGAAAACAGTGAGACTAAAAAACAAGATAATCTATACTTAAAATAAGGGAAATACAAGATTCCCAAAAAAACACGTGGCGGAAAAAAAATATCTGTGAAAAATATTAATTTTTGATGTGAAAAGCAACAAATGGTGCATATAATAAACAAATAAACAAATCTGTGAAAGCATTTAAAAATCTTATTGAGTGCAAAGTTTCTAGGGACAAAAAATAAGAGATGTTTGTTTTGAAACTTATGTTTGTGGTTAAAATTCGTTAAAAATTAATATTAATAACATTAAACCACAATTCTTACTTTTGTGTACGTAAACAAACGTGGCTATTTAAATAAAAATCTCAAACATCTCTTATTTTCAGTCCCTGGAAAAGTGTTATTTTTTTTCCGCATCTGCAAAACCAATGAATGTTTTAATAAATAATAAAAAATACATAAATAGTGTGTGCTATATTTTTCTTAATAATTTTTTACAACAAAATAAAATAAATCAAGTGACCGAAAACAAAAGTTTGCAAATTTCTTCTCGATATTTTTTTAATTTTCTTATATTTTTAGACAAGGCTGATGGTAAAAATGGATGGCTAAGTCAATCCATTTTAAGCATATTATCCGAGGAACTTGTTCTGTCCCACAACTTGGAGGGGGCCAAAACAAGAAGAAGCTCAAAGTCTACCCAAATTTCGTCCGCGCCTTGTTAAGTAAGTTTTTATTGGGGCCGAAAGTAACTATTGTTTGTAAGTTTAATTTTTAAATGACTTCTGGGATTTTTACATTGAATACCAAAGATAACACATCTTTTATTATAAATAAAACTTACAAATAATGATTACTTTCGATCACTCGTTTTTATTTTCGTCTCGTTCTATTTTCAAAACTAATTTTTCTTCTAATACTAGATTCAATCGCTCGGAGCCCTCGGAGCCTCCCGAAAAGGCACTGCAAAAAGCAATGAGGTGCGTGAAAAACCAGATGCTGAAGAACCGACGACTCCGATAACACCGGGAACCCCCGAACTGAAATTTTACATAAAAATAAATAAAAATAAAAATTACAATTGAAATTATATTTGCTGCTAAGCGCTCAACGGGTGCCGAATGTGTGCCTTTTCTACTGCCTAATCCAGCGCTCAACGTGTGCCGAATGTGTGCCTTTTCTACTGCCTAATCGAGCGCTCAATGGGTGCCGAATGTGTGCCTTTTCTACTGCCTAATCGAGCGCTCAACGGGTGCCGAATGTGTGCTTTTTCTACTGCCTAATCCAGCGCTCAACGTGCGCCGAATGTGTGCCTTTTCGACTGCCTAATCGAGCGCTCAAAGGGGTGCTCAAAAATGCGCCGAATGGGTGCTAGTTTTTATGCACTGATGAACCCTAGGACATGCCCATGTTAATTTGAGCACCTAATCCCATATAAATTAGGCGCCTATTAGGCGCTGAGTGATGAACTTTTTGCAGTGATTGAGTGCCTAATCGGCGCCGAATGGTACTGCAGGGCTTTTTGTCTGCGGGGGTGTCTGTGTTTCATGGTTTCTGTACTACCGTGTGACTGTGTGTGTCTGTGCCTTTACGCAATAGGCAGCAGCAGCAGCAGCAGCAGCAGCAGATGACGCCGACGACAAAAGCGACGCAATATGACGCGACAGAAGCAACAAAAACGGCGAAGGCCAAACGAGTTGGCTCGCTCGTTGGGTGGTTGAACGGTCGGAAAAGGGGGAGTGGGGTCGGAGGGGGGCCTGACCCAGACAGACAGACGGGAAAACTCAGGCATAGAAAATGCAGACATCAAACTGTACAGCCAATGTTAAAAGTTGAACGCTCTATACAGTAAAGCAATTAGAATAAACTGTATTTACAGTAGAAATTGTATTCTATTGTATATCATAGGAAATATAAGAAAAGGAGTATAGTTTTCAAAAACAAAAAACATTGCAAACATAGTCTCAAAAAGATTAAACATAATCATATTCATTACAAATCTTTAAAATAGGCTATAAGGTCGAAAACCCTTTATCACCTTAATCTTTATAAGAAGTATGGATTTATATAGCTTTAAATAGCTAATGGTATAAGAAATCTTACACAGATTTTTATTCCAGTTTTATGAATTTAACAATAGAATACATATATGTATAAGACCCTACAAAACTCTTTCATTCTCTTATTATTACCTTAACCTTTATAGGAACTGATTCATATAGTTTTATTAATTTGACAATAGAATATATAAGACCCTACATAACACTTTCTATCTCTTATTATTACCTTCACCTTTATCAAAACTGATTCGTCTAGTTCTATATATTTTTATGAATTTGACAATAGGATATAAAAGACCCCACAGCAACATCTTGAAGGAAGACTTAAAGAGCTAGCTGCTTCCTTTCTCGTAAAACCTGAAATACCCCTATTGCAACCGAAGCGTAACCGTTCAAAAGGTGGAAGCGTGACACCCGCAGAGATCAGGGGTTATATGGTGTAGTAAGTATACGGTGTGGTATGCTATCCTATGCTACCTCCACGCTCTACACACGATCTTTTCCTGTAATTCCGACCCCATCCCCGGGATATAGGGATATATGTACATATACTTTGGTAGACCTTTGGTGGGGGCATTCGGTATTCGGCGTTCGGCGTTTTCCAGCTATGTAATTTCAAACCGGGGAACCAAGTGAATTGCCCTTTGTTGTCATAAAATTCCACCACCTTGCTGTATTGCAAACGCTGTGTGTATTGGGCATGCTGCGTAAATTATCATGTTTGCTGCCTTCGAAGGAAGGAAGGTTCAGGGATTGAAGAGAGAGCATCGCACAAGGACTCTCTCAGGCCATCTCCCTCACTCCTTGGCCCCTTCTCACTCGCTCCTTTGCACATGATGGTTTTTGTAGTCAGTGCACAAGGGTAAAAGCCTAAACAAGAAATCGAAAAAAAAACAGAAAGGAAGTCTGACTTGTCAAGACGAAGTTTTTATACCCTTGACCTTTAAATTGTACCCTAATATGTAAAATGTATCTATTATAATCGCTAGAATGAACTTACTATACTTTTTTAAGACGAAAATGTTTTTGAAAAAATTTCATTATTTTATTTATAATTTCATTCATTAAACATTTTACAAAACCACATATGTCTATATATTTTCGATATATAATACCTATATAATAGTTCAAGCCAATTGGTACAAGGTACACCTGTTGGCTATTTAAAATAGCTTTTAAAGTCATTAATCCTTTACTATGCTGCGTGAATCGGAACAATTATCGTAATACACTTCTGCAAGGGTATAAAAAGTGAAGGGAGAGTTGGAGAAGAAGAAAATCTGGCATGGGAAAGAGGAAAAGAGCATAGAGAAAACAAGAGAGCGACGCATGGAAAACTGCACTGAGAATTGAAAACGAGTACGAGATTTTCCGCCAGCGAAGAGAATAACCCAAGGGAAAACGCGTGGCCAAATAAAAAAACGAGGCACAAAATAAAGAAAATAAAAGTTTGCGTTGGTGTGTATCTAAAAAATGCCACCTAAATGTCTGGTCAACATTTTTGGGGCTAACACAAAGGGAAGTAAACGGGGGGTGTTGACTGACTGACGGACAGAGTCCCCTCGTCGAGTCAAGGGCAACTGTACACACGCCCAAAGGCCACCCACCGCCACTTTAACCGAAGACCAAGGGAATAGAGAAATTCAGGGAGAAATCCTTTGGAATAAATGCCAAAGTTTAATATGAATACCCAACTTCATCAAACTTTTAATTTTAAATATATAGAAAAATGAATGAAATGTTTTCAGAAATACATAAGAGTTATCATAAGTATCTTAGATATCATATCGTTAATATAAAAATCCCTTGGAAGAAATGCGAAAGTTTAATATGAATATCCAACATTCATAAATTTTAAAATTCAATATAGATGGTAAAAACTGAATACATTTTTAAATATTTAAAAATTTTCTGAGAAGTTCAAGAGATATCATAGATATCATATCGTGAATAGCGAAATTGCCGAAGAAATCCCTTGAAAAAAATGAGAAAAAAGTTTAGTACAAATTCCCAAAATTCATAAAAGTTTTTTAATTTAAAGAAACGAATATAAAAATATTTTAAACCAGGACATATCATAAGATATCATCGCACATCAGGGATTGAATGCTGCTCCCCTGAAATTCCGGCATTATTCCCTCCCCTTTCGAGGAAGTCCAGCGGAACCCGAATCTCTCTCGAAAGATTGCATAACCTTTTCTTTATTCTCGACTAGTCACTTGTTTTCAGTTCCAATTCTATTTCAAGTTCAATTTCAATTTCGTTTTCAATCCTCCCCCTGCCTTTCCTTCCACACGGAATTGTCAGCCCAGGTTGAAAAAAGATATGAGTTTAATTTGTTCTCTAATCTAGTTTCACATTCACATAGAAACAGTCTCAAATTTTTTCGTTTATGCTGATATATTTCTTTGTTATTGTTTTCTCATTTGTTTATTAGATATCATTTATTCGACTGCTTTGTTTTCACAACTCATTTCGGTTTCTTGCTATCGCAAAAATTGAAACGCGTTAAACGAGAATCTGAGACCGAATAATTTTCGACGCTGACGAATTATTTGCCAAAGATATGAGGAAGTATTTCTCATATTTGCTCTCGACTACGTCTAGTGTATATGGCAACAGATACAGATACAACCCGCACAGCTGCAGATAGAAACGTGTTAATTAATAGAATTTTTGAGGCTTCTTTACCGCTACAGTTGTAGACAGATACAGTTTTCGGTGGGTTGGGCTTTTGCCAACTACATGTGATTGAGAGTGGGGCCGTCGACTTTTTCATAGATATGTATGTACTTTTGTACATGTGCGAGGGTTGAAGATATGTCCATACGCATAAATACTGCAAGTGACACTTGGATTAACCATTGGTTACGAGGGTGTTGGAAAAGAAGTTGGGCTGAGAAAAGGTCTTTTCTGACCGGGAGATGACAATCTTTCATTTTGAGCTTCTATCAATCTCTGTAACATGAGATTTTTCCCAAGAAATACATATGTATGTATAACATAACACTTTAATATTATTTACTTTATTAATTTTATTATTTTAGTTCAAATTCATAATATATAATTTAAAAGTAGTTATTATCTTTAACCCTATTGCCATACCTTTTCACATTTTACCCTTCGGTCCAAACCAAATATTAATGAATAGTTCCCCCACAAGCCCGTCCCATTCCTTTCGTATTTTTGGTATAGACACCTAAGAGATACTAAAACACTTAGAGCCCTATCCCTTTTTTCGGCCTACACCATAAAAAAGAATGGGGCTTCTTGTGTGGGGTTGTTGAATGCAGCGCTTGCTACCCCTAGGGCTACTTTAAAGTCGACTAATCCTAACTTTGATTACCATTCGTTCGTTCGTTTGTTTGTTCGTTCATTTTTTCGGTACACACACATTTATAGTAGGCAAAAATTGAGAACACCCACATAGCCCTAAAAAAACGGCCGCCACAGCCTGGTGCACCATCATCAACACCAGCAACCACAGCAGCCACCACTTTGGTAAAAAGGATGACGGTGGGTGATGAGATGGGAAAAAGGAAAACGGAATACTGAAAACAGAAAACAAAAAACACAACATTTTCAGCCCAGCTTTCACTTGAGCGAAGCTTTTCCTCCTTCAGTTTTCAGTGGAACCAAACCGAACCACCCACATGATGGTTCGTGGCAACTTGGGGTTGCAACCACCGACCGCCGCTGTTGCTGATGAGTTTCATTAATTTCCGGACGAAAAGCTGCACCACCACAAGGGAAAAGCGGCGGATGGGGCAGGATGTGGGATTAGAACGCCCCTTTTGGCCGAAACTGGTGCTGGCCATATGGTCTAGACCCGATCCGAATGCCACTCGTATTATAACGGAAGTAAAAACATATATCAGGAATGAATACTTTTAGTCAAAACTTGTGTTATGAAACATTTACCAAGCGCTATGTACCCTTTACTAAGTGCCAAAAATCGAATACTTTGGAATTATAATCTTAAACAATAATATAGTAGCAAATGCATGAAATATTAAAGATTCGAAGTGAACAGATTTGAGTAAATGTAAAATCCCATATGATATATCATCATTTTTTTTTTACTTTCTCATCATTGATAACTGCAGCTTTGAAGGAGTTATTATCCCAAAATAATATCATCGGCAAGCGCTAGAAATATAATGGATTGGCCATTAATATATATATAAATACACCAAATGATATCCCATATCTAGTATCTATCTGTTTGTGAGTAAGAAATATTTGTTGAAACTAACACTCGGATAATCACAGCTTTGTAGGAAACTAGTATCTCAAAGTAATAACTTCTTAATCATCATAGCAAAAGCTCGAATATAATGTTTTGATTGTACATATAGATGAATAATTGCGAAAACCTCAATCCGCTTTATCCGTAGTACCTTTCCATTTGTGGGTAATACATATTTCTTTAATATTATACTCTGATAATCGCAGTATCTATCTGAGATCCACCCACCATCAAGGCTGTCAGCTGCAGTTCTACCAGCTAAAAAACCCGCCCTCTTCAGCCACACCCCCAAAACGCCCACTTTAGCTTTGCTTTTGGAGCAAAGACTTTGGGGGGGGGGGAATCGGGAAAGGGTTGAGCCAGCCAGGAAAAAGGGGAATTGGGGGAGGGGCGATGGGAAATCCAGAAGAGAGGCCTGAAAAATCGATGGCAACAGCTGAATCTCAGCTTTGTAGAGTCAACACATCGCATTTGCATGCGCCAAGGGGCGTTGAGGACGTGGGGGCGTGGCACTGGTGGTGGGCTGATGGTTTTAGGTGGGGAGTGGGGGGTGGTGGAGGGTTCGGCAGAGGGGATTACAGGGCAGCATCCACAACAAAGACAAATTAAACAAAGGAATCGGCGAGAAAGGGGCTTAGGGTGGGGGATCGTCGAAGGCAGCAACAAACAACAATGAGAAATCACAGCAAGCGACTAAAAATAGCAAAAAGCAGCAACGGCAAAAGCAAAAATAACATCACGCCCCCGCACATTGAAAGCAACGAAAGCCCCCAACCCCCCTTTCAACAGCCCACAAACAAAAATCAGCAAATGCTTCTAATTTCGAACTATTGATTCAGAAGTTTTCATCCATATAGCTATATACTGACTATAATATAGCCACCGGAAAACATTTGCGAAAGGGCAAGCACTGAAAATGCTAAAACAGCCACAGTGGTCGCTCCGTAAAAGGAATACAAACAGGTAATTAAGCATCAAAATAGAATATTTTATGTGTATGTAGATTTTTTTAAACTGGTAACTGCCATATAACTACATATCTATAAGATAAAAGTATGCAACTAAATCATAAAGTAAATATAAATAACTTTGTATTGAAAAAAAAATTGTTTAATATCTGTGGATAGGAAACATGTTTTAATGGTTCGTAATTGTAATAAGGGAAAGTGTTTATAAATTTGATACTTTATGATATATTTTATGATATTATTGACAAAAAAGGTTCTTTAAATTGTAAACAAAATCAGTTTAAAACATTTACAGAAATTGATAGACAAATATTTTTGGTAGTATGATGTAATATTTCATTGATCAAAATGATATGTGTTTATTTTTTAGAATCTGGAGATAGAACACTGTCATTGCATGCATATATGCATCGATTTCAAAAGGTGAGTCTGTGAAAATAACGTAATATCTTTGAATTTGACATGCGTAATGATCACTGTGGCTGGATAATAGATGGATTGATTTGAAAGGGGAGACTTAATCATCGGATCTCTAGCTAAAGGCACACAAACAACAACAAAAACGATAGCAACAACTGCAATAACAGAACAGCAACGAAAACAGCTTTTTTTTATACGTATGCATGTGTATATGTGTGGGGCTGCGCGCGCACACAAGCAAAAAAAAGAAACCCACACACACACACACAGAAGAGCTTAGCAACAAAGAGCAAAGAGAACAATTGCCGGCCGGCCGAGCAAAACTGTTGATGGGTGGGGAGGGGGAGGGGAAGTGGGTGTTGGGTGTTGGGTGGTGGGAGGCAATGGGCGGTCACGAGAGAGGGGAAACACTTCTCTCCGATGACGTTATTGATGCCGTAAGTTGTTGTTTTTCCCTCTTCTTCTTATTTTTTGTTGATCGTTTTGCATTGAAAGTAAATGCAATTGGATGACGTTGTTTTTCCAGGGCTCTCCGCTTTCATCATGAAAATGGAGCACTCAAAAAATAGTTAGATCTTCTTTCACATCGATACTGTAAACATTTATCGGTAGAGCGTCGATTCCCAGACGGTTTTAAAGCCATGTTTGTTTTAAACACTTATCCCTAGTCAGGGATTTTCAAATCCCACGCATATCCCAAATTTCATAACTGTCGGTTAAAAATTTCGCTGACAAAAGCGTTTTGTTTTTTTTTCAGTTATTATAACATCGTATTCCCAAAAAAAAACCCATCTCTATTTATTCGCAACGAATATACAGAGTTTACACAAGTGTGTGAGTAATTGAAAATTAGAACGAGTGTGTTTGCAGTGTGTGTAGGATGCTGCTGATGATGTGATGGTGATGATGATGATGATGTTATTTAGATTCCCCTCAATTTGACAGCAAATGCATGTGAATGAAAACCAGAATCAAAGAATCGAGCGACTGCTGAATGAAATCGTTATAAAGGGGAGAAAATCGAGGCGAACAAATTTTTAGCAGTAAATAAACGATGAAATTGTCATATAAGTTGTATTTCGTCTATGGTATCAGTAAATTAAGTTGTTTTTGTGTAACTAGTTAGAATTAAATTTTTCAAGGTAAAAAGTTTAAGTTGCTCATACTTGGAAATTCCCCAGAGTGTGACAAATTATTTTTATAAATATAAAGTAATCGTGAACTTGCTAGCAAATAAACATTTAATTGTTGCAAAATGACACATTTTAAAACTAACCCATTATTTAGATACATTTATGTATAGCTTAAGCGAGCTTATAGTTCTAGCCATTAAGCATTAGATAATAATATTACTCGTGTTTAGATTTTTAGATCAATTCAATACAAGTTTGAAATTACATAAAGAAATATCCCCCAGTATAGACAACTATTTTTTGCAGTAATATTCCGTTTTAGCGTTCCATTGTTTCGCAGTTTCTCTGGCATTTTTCGTTTTTAAAATATTTGGTTGCCTTTGCTTTGTTGTTTGATTGTTTCTTTGTCTATTTTCACTGTGAACACTCTTTTAATGGCTGAACATTTCGTTGAAACTGCTGCAAAAGATGATATAAAATCAAAGGAGTGAAGAATGGTAAAAGGGATGGGTTAAAGCCTTTTGGTTAATCACCAGCAATTTCGATTTGCATTTTTTATGAGCATAAACAATGATTTTGGATGCGTTCGTGGTTGGTGGTTTTCCCTCCTTTTTTTTTCCTGTGGCTCGAACGGATGGTGGTGCATTGACACATCGCTACCAACCACTGAAGAAAACAGCAGGAAGAAAAAGTCATTGGTCTGGGACAGAAATAGACGGCGAATATGTTTCGGGCATTTCGTGGATCTTCGCGCTGGCATGCAATTTGGCACAATTAAGGCGAGTATCCGCCAGATACAAGATACAAAATGCAAACACACCCGTCCGCACAGCTAACAGACATGCAAACGTGCCGTTAGCCCAGACTTGGCCACTATTTAATTTTATACGAGTATCTTGCAGATACCGACTGACACAAACACACACTCGCCGCCGCACACCCAGCTAGGCGGCGCATAGGCATTAGATATTAGATACACACAACCGCAGCACCTTAAATACACTTAAAAGAAAACGACCAACCACCCAAAACAGCACAGAGCAAAGCCAACCAACCACCCACCCACTAAAGCCCAGACCAACCCATCACATGCACTGCAAAAAACTTTTGCAAGTGACTTCAAATAATATTCCAATGGGAGTATTTACTCAATGCTTAAGAATTCGTGTTGTCCTTACAAAATCCTTTAAAATTATATTGCCTTCATCAGAACAAAAATAAAATGCTTTTAGAAAAGTATCTCAATAATAGTTGATAGTCATTGCTGAAGAATTCGCGTTGCTTTCACAATATTGCTCATAACTATTTTGTTTAAATTTCCATTAATGCAATTTTCTTGCAGTGCATTATAGACCAGACCATCCCATTCATTCACCATTTAAACCGAAGCGAACTGAACCGAAGCAGAGCAGAGCAAAAAGCGAATGAACGAGCTAGCGAGCACACATCCTCCCGATTCTGCGATGCTTTCTATTTTTAATGCCTAGCAACTTTGTTGCACCAAGAGCTTCAGTTTATTCTAATAATTCAGTGGGTGGAAAAACGCAAAGCTGCAGTAGTGATGGGAAAATTTATTGAATGCGCCTGCAGCAGTGAAAAACGCTGATGATGGTGATGGTGATGATGATGATGATGATAAAGAAGAAGAAGGGGAGGCAGAGGCATTGAGGCGTGGCGCCATCTAGCGGCGAACAAAGCCAAGGCTAAGGCCTGAGGCCATAAACAAATGCAAGGAGGGGGGGTTTTCAGCAAATAACGAAGGGTACAAAATGGCAGCCAAGGGCCATTTGGAAAAAGGGGGCGGCACTTGTGGGGCTTGGAAATTGGCCAAAGGTGAAGGGGTGTGTGTATGGGGGGGGGGTTCATGGGGAAAAGAAAAGGGTGGAGCAGAGATGAAGCCAGGGGAAATGCAAAAGCAGGTGATGTGAGCTGTTGTTAGTGGTGGTGGACTGACTCTGTGTATCTGTGTAACGTTACTTCCCCAGTAACGAAACCAGTTTTCACAGGCACACATCCTATAAAAGGACGTTACGTTTAGGTCAGACTCGAAAATATGATTTAAATTCCAAAAATAGAAAAAGCATCTTAAACCATAATGAAAGTTCTAAAGTTATCTCTATCCCAATTTTTGAATAGAACCAAAATATAATGCTCATAAATTCAAGAAAAACCACATATTTAAATTTATAAGGTAGTAATATGTACATACATATATGTTTTCGTTTATATTGCTTTCCTTATCAAGTTTTTAGTGCCAGCTTATTAAATATTTGTGCAGACCACAAGTCAATATAACCAAATTTTAGTGCTAAAACAAAAATCTAGAACTTAAGAAGTATTTGCCATCTGCCCCTTGCTTATAAAGAATGATATAAACCTGAAATTATAGTTAAGATCTTAAAGTTTTCCAATTTGGAAAAAATTAAAGCTAGTACTCGACTAGTCTTGATTCACTTGGGGTTCTAAAACAAGAAAACCCAAAATACATTTAGATAGTCTGCTCCAGAAAAGGCCTTTAAAGTGGGGGAACTAGACGGGTAAGGGAAAGAGGAAGAGAGAGCGGGTCTTGTGTAACCTAATCTGCTGGGAGAGAGAGCGAGAGCGGCGAACAAACACAGGCAAACAGTCGAGCGACAAGGAGAGACAAACAGACAGAAAGAGACGGCAAGAGGCAAACAATGAGCAAAGCAGCAAAGCAAAGCAGCAGCAAAGCAGAACAAAGCACGCTTGTTCGTACATATTCCAAACAAGATCTCTTCTCGCCGCCTAATCAACAACGTAAAATAATAAATAAAAAGCAACCAAGAACTGCGCAGCAAAGGCAACAAAGAAATGTGCCTCTTTTTCACCCTTAACCCATGGCAAACCAAACCAAACCAAACCAAACCAAACCAACCCAATGCAGTGAAGTTAGATCAAACATGTCCGATAACAACAAAGATCATTTCGGCCTGCCGTGAGCCTTTTAAGAACCTTTCGTAACTGAAACCATAAAAGCAGTGCGGCCTGAGCGAGACGGGTGTATGTGGGAGAAACAGAGACAGAAAGGGAGCGAGCCACTAAGGCAAGCCCCAAAAACGCGGCCAAAATCCACCACTCGGCCCAAGAAACTCAACTCGTTGGGCTCAACTCTACACGCGTCAGCAGCCAAAATTCAACATGTGGGTAAACACGGGGACCAAAAAAAAAAATCACCAAAAAAAGCAAAAATCTACGATAAATGTTGATATTACAGTTGAAAATATGTATTTAAAACTATTTCTTTTTTAACTCTTAATTCATATATCTAATTGATCAAAGATCCTTGATATTTTGGCTTTGTCTTATATTATTATTGGATTGGTATATTACAATCGATTTATTTTATGTGAATATGTTTATAAGAAAGTCAGTAATATGTTTTAGACAGTCCATAGTTCAAGTAGTCACCATGGTTTGCTATGCTTTATAAGAATTTAAAATATTACAAAAAAAATAGAGAAGCTTTTTAAAATGCAATGACATTTCAACTTTCTGTATATTACGTAGCTTATAGTTCAAGTTAGACAAGTTCGACTGTAGGCAGAAGGTAAAAACACACGCGCTGCTAGTTTATGACGTCGCCATGGGCAACGAGGCCCCGAAACATCACCGATTCCCCTCCGTACTGTCGATGGCCCATGCCCCACCTATTTCCTCTGGCTTTAAAATTAAAATTATGAAGAGAGGCGAAGAAAAAGCGCATACTAAAATTAAAACTGTTGATAATACAGGCCCCAGGGCCAAGCGAAATCATGGGAGGTGGTTGTGGAGGCGGCGGTAGGTGGTTGCGTGTGCGTTGCTTTATACAATTACGTAGCTCTATCTGAAGAACCCTAAGGTGACATATGGGGCGTGGGGAGCGGAACTTGGGCTTATGTCATACTACTATATAGCACACACCTTGGGAGTGCGCCACTAATCGGGGGATGGGACGACGGGACAAGGGGCTATGCTGATAGGAATGGGGACATTTAATCTGTTTGCATTATTCTGATACGACATTATTCTCCTCTATTCGCGCTATTTTGTAACTTTTTTTGTGTTCATAATATATCGAACTTTACTAATGGGTCTAATACCGGTATTATTTACATTGGCTTTATTTTGATTAGCACTACGTAATCAGTTTTTTTGTTTTAATCCGTGAGCATCTATATACATAAGTAGCTCTTCGGCTTTTGTTATACTAGTACTTGAATATTATGTTACTGTTGTATAGGTTTGACTTGAAATCCGGTTTCTTTTTTATATGGAAACAGTTCAGTTCAGGTTTCTTTCACCACCACGTGTTAAAAAGGGTTGATATTGCAAAAGACAAAGGAACATAACTTGTAAATGGGTTTTAGCTACGGCATTATCTTGGTTATATTTTAAAGATTATTATGAGCAGATTTTAAATATCCCTTAATATTTCTATATGGGATTTTGAAATGATGAAATAAGGTTTTGTTAACGTTTATGTTTTTTAGGTGCTTTTATAATGGATTCTATGATATTTTCGTTTCTTCATAATATCTACTAATCAATAATTATGACTTTGATAGGTTCATATTTTAGCTTTAAAACGTAGTAATTCCAATTGAAATCAGGTTTAACCCTAACATCTGGTCTGGGCATTCTCATGACAACCACGTGGTTTTAAAGGGTTGGCCTTTCGAACAGATACTCTCCGCTTTTCCAGCGTATTTTCCATTTGACCAGTTTCCTTGTGGTCGGTCACCTTTTTCCACGCCAGTGATATGAATAGTGGATAATATTGTGACTTGGAGATTTGCGTTTGGTGGTGTTTGGACGCCTCTCGAAATACATTTTCCAATTCGGATGGTGGTGACTTTGCATGCAGCACGAAATTCTCATTCTCATTCACTGATGTGTGCAACATTTTGCCTTTTCGCTGCCCAAGCACAGAAAGAAAAAACTGATGACATGATGCTCAATGATGATTTTACATAATATTTTAAAGATATTTAAAACTATCTAAGAATTATATAGAAATATTAAAATTCATTGGATAGCGCAGGGTGTCGAACCTGAACAATCTCTATAACAAGCTGTTTTTTTTAATTTTTTCAATAAAAGAAACGTAAGCCTGTTGTCTCTGTAGTTTATTATGTATGTTTTAGGGAAAGATTTTATTAAATAATTCTAGGTTATTTTTTTTTTGAGCTAGGGTTCTTCATCTACTTTTTCTTCCAGCCGGTGGTGGCTTCTTCTTTCAGCTTTTTCTGCGGGCGGGTGTTTCTTTTTTCCATTTGGGAAATATTGGTGGTGTGAATAAGCTTTTAGCGAAAGGCTTTTTTTGCTTAGCCGGGTGGTAGGTTTTCCGCATCAGTCTATATATTTTATTTTGGCGGGGGTGGCATCTATGGCTTCTTCTTCTTCCCACTCGTCCTCTGTTTTTTGTCGTTCTTCTGCTTCAACAACATATGACATTCAGACAAAGAAGAAGAGGCGAGGAGAGTCCATTTTCCGAATGTCCGATAAGCGCAGCCTGCCAACATCATCATCATCAAAGAAGAAGGAAAAGAAGAAGAGGCGAAATGTGGGGGAGAAGAAGAAGGAGAGGACGAGGAAGAAGCAGCAATTTGATTGCAGAACAAAGAGAAGCGGGCACAAAAATCTCTGCCACACACACACACACACGCGCGTAGAAACACAGAGGAAGATGAATAAAAAAAAACTTCAAGTGGAAGCAGCAACAAGAAAAACAAAAAAAACGAGCGGCAAAAGAGATGAGAGTAAAAAAAAGCCGTGACGCCATTGCTTGCTGCAAAGTGGCATAAAACAGATGCAACAACACGGCGAAGTAGGGGCAAAGGAGAAGAAGAAGAAGCAAGTGAAATTCTTATCAGTCAAATTTGTTCTTCCTTTTTTTTTTTGTGCAAGCCAGACAAAGGAGAAGCAGGCAGAAAAGAAAAAGAAAGGGGAAGGGCAGTCACTCCTCTCAATTAGAAATCTATTTGCAGAAATAAATGCAGCAGAGAGCGGGATGCCCACGAGAGAGAAAGAGAGAGGAGTAGGAGAGAGAAGCCCGCATTATTGCGAAGCCTCTGTAATGCACCAATACACACACACGTGTACATAATGCATATAAGAAAACCAAGCCAAAGAAATGCAGACCCTTCAAAATTCACTTTTGACCAATCTTAAATCAAAATAACTTAACTGACACGTTTTTTTTTTTAAATTAAACAATCTTAAAAAAGTATTCACATAGAAGTGAATACATAAAACATGAAATGAAAGTTTTAAAATAGTGTTTCTAAGACAAATGTATAACATATAACGAAAAAATTTTGAAATCTCACAAAGTTAGCTATTAATATTAACATTTTAGACTGTTAAAGCATCAACAAGACAAAATACCTTAAGAAATCTTAAACATTACGAAAAGAGAATAAGAAAATCCATTCTTCTGCACGCGAAACGTTAACAGAAGGCGTAACATTAACAGCTGCACCAAGATTAACAGTTGCAGGTAACATTTAGCTTTTAACAGCGCAATGCAACTAGTTGGAACAATGACGTCGACGCTGGCTGCGCTGCCTCCCTCTCTTATTTTTTTGATTTTCCTTTGGCTTTTCATTTTCAATTTCATTTTCTGCCACTGCTTCTGTTTTTGTTTGGTTTTTTTGTTGTACCGCTTTTTTTTGGTTTTTTTTGCCGGTTTTGTGTTGCGCGCACATTTTTTTACACTTTTATTTTGCCTTTTTTTGTGATGTTTTGTATAAATAACAAATTGATTATGAAATCGCTGGCGAACTGTGTGTGTGTGTGTGTGTTTAGATCAACTACCAATACATTCGAGCACTTTGTGCTTAACCCTTCAAACATGCCATTATTTTTGGAGGTTATATCAATAATAATCATAGTAGTAACGAGTACAGCAGGCAAATCAACTAAACAATGGCAACTTAGCGACTAAAAAGAACATACATACACACACACACATACACACACACCTCCATCCCCAACAAAGCTCAACAAAGGGGTTAGAAAGGGGCGCAGCGGAGGGGGCGGGGCGGCGGAAAAAAGATAACAGAAACGATAATCAAAAGCATTTAACTAAACAAAGCTCTAAAAACAGAGGGTTTCAAGTCAGAAAAAGCTGCAGAAATTTCAATACCCTTGCTATAATATTGTTACTTTAATTCATTGCTTGAAAAAAAAAATTCCATAAAGACCTAAAAAATATTTCTATTAAATAACGTAAATTTAAAACAACTATTTTCACCTTTAACTTTCCTAATTTTAGTAGATTTTTTATAGGATTCGATTTTTTAAATAAACTAAAGGAAAAGTAGAATGTTTATAGCTTTGCACACATCTGTTTAGAAAATTCGTAGAAGTAGCGGTTATTCATAAAGGTGGAATTACAAAAAAAAAAAAAAAACACTTAACTTTCAACCAAACCGGCAAGATAAAATGCTATTTCCAAACATTATCATTTGCATTATCAGTGGTTCATTCTGGGTAGATATTACCTCATCGGCACAATCGTAAGAAATTCATGGCAACATGCAAGTGACACACTTGTCGAAACCGAAACACCACTATCACCTTTTCAGGGGTGAGTTTTGCACATTGGAGTGCAAATATAGTGGCTTGCAATACCAGGGGGTATAGTCAAGTATGTAAACCTATTCCTATTGGGAGCATAATGGAAGGATCACACTTCCTTGAAGATAGTAAATTTTAGTATTTTATGATTTAGTTTCTGCAAAAACCCTTTCTGTTGTCTAAAATTTAAATACGATTTCAAAGAATTGGAAACCAGGTATCAAAGAAATTATACTGAAAATGATGCCTTCTTTCAAACCATTTATAAAATTGGGATTCCTAACTCGATGAAATTTATTTGATTTTTTACAAATGTGCTGTAACGTTGGTAATTCAAAATAGCTCAAAGATTTTATTTTAGAGAATATAAAAAAATGTTGTTTTCACTATAGTGATGTTTTTAACAGACGCTGGTATAATTTAAGGGATTTTGGAAGCTTAGAAAAACTAATTCTACTATTGAGAGGATTTATTTGCAAGTTGTAACCGTCTGAACTGTAGAAAGTTGAAATAATATATCATCCTATGAGGAGTTTCCTATTGTACTCACTTTTCGCATAGTAATTTTTTAGATTGTAACTTGTGCCTTTAACCCCGTTAACCGGTATTAAATTTGAAAAATATACCATCCTACTAGGAACCCAATTGTACTAATTTTGTATATATATATTGAATATACCACCTTACAAGGAACACCATTTTGTATTCTAATTGCTTCTCGCGGAGTTACTTTGTGAGTTGAAATTTGGAAATATGTATACCATCCTATAAGAAACCCCATGTTCTACAAACTTTTCTGGGAGTAATTTTGTAGGTTCTAACTAGTAACCCTCTGACCCTATAAAATGTTAGAAAATGAGAAAAGTACTATCCACAAAGGAACCCTGTCCCAATATAACCTTATAAGATATTTATAAAAAATTGGAATAATATACAATCCTACAATGAACCCAATTGTACTCTCATCTCCCTATATAAACTTATGAAATGTTAGAACACTCGAAGAGTATACCATCCTACAGGGAACCCTTATATCTCTACTTACTTCTCGCGGTGCAGCAGACAGATGCGATCCTTGGCCACCTTCAGCTTCTTGGCGATGATCTTCTTCAGGCTCTCCACGCTGATGAACGGCTCGACGCTGACGCCGAAGTTGCCGCCGGTGGTGGTGCTGATGTTCAGGTTGATCGTCATTGGGGATGCCACCACGGCACTTGTTGTTGTTGTTGTTGTTGCTGATGATGATGATGTTGTTGCCAAACGCTGCAAGTCGCCGTTGTTGTTGTTTGTGGTGGTGGTGGTGGTATTGCTACCGCTGCTGCTGCTATTGTTGCTGCTGCCACACCCAGCTGCTGCTGCTGCCTCGTTTTGGCCATCGGCAGTGGCCGAGTTCGTGGCCGCTGATTTATCCATGTCCGGTGTTTTTCTTTTCTTTTTTTTAAGAGGTTTTAGAAGAGCTCTTCTTTCGCTCTCTCTCTCTCTCTCTCTCTCTCTGTTTCGCTATCACACTCTCTTAAGAGGACTTCACAGGCAAAAAAATAAAAGCAATATCTCTTGTAAATCGCGTAACGGCACACTCGCGGCGACTGCGGCGACGATAGTAGCTCAGCTCAGCTCGGTTCGGTTCAAATTGCCAATCGATTTTCTATACACACCACACCTTGCACACACACACACACACACGCACACCAGCACACGCGCGGGCGACGTAACGGTAACCGTAACGTAACGAACGCCGAAGATGATGATGATGATGACGAAGAAGAAGAGAGGCCGCTAATCGATTTTCGGTCTATCTAGTTTGTGGGGCGGTGCGGGGGCCGGGGGCGGATTACGTGAGAGCGACGGCGGAACGACAGCAACAACAACAATGTCGATGTGTAGGTGGTGGCGGGGGAGGCGGTAAATCTCTGAATCTCTGCCCAGGTACGCATGTATGTGCAAGAGGAAGAGGAAGAAGGAAAAAAAAACCCGTATTCGCTTGGCTATTGAGCTATTTTATTTTAGCTATTGAGTCCCGGTGTTTTATTTTGTATTTGATTTTTATTTTTTTCGTATTTATGTTTGTTCACCTCAGTTCAGTTTCGCTGCTGCTGCTCACCGCGCGTCTCTTGCTTTTTTGCTTTTGACTTTCTGTCAGTTGGTGTTTCTGCAACAACCACTACGCACACACACACACACACTCGGCCTGGAGAGTCACACACTGGCAAGTCAAGCGGCGCCAACCGCCAAAGAGCATCTAAACGACTTGCGGGGCTCGAAAAAAATCCACTCCACGGCTAGAGGTGGCGAAACATCGATGACATACATCGATGTTTTCAAAGCATCGGTGACATCGATGTTTTCCATCGATATTGAAGCTCTCTCGCTCACGCTCCCTCTTTTCGGAGAGCAAGAGCAGAAGTCTTCTATCTCGCTTTTTTACTCCCACTTACGTTTGCTTACGTTCAAACACAAAAATACTAAAAAAAAAAAAAACGATTTCGTGGGTAGAAAAACCATCTCGTATTAGCTGGAAATGCAATGCTCTCATCCTTCCAGCTTACATTTAGCTTGATATTTAACCCTTTTTAGCTAAAAACATTACACACAATAAAAGGCTTAAATTAATTTGAGTTTGGCGCCAACCGCCAAAGAGCATCTAATCGACTTGCGAGGATCGAGAAAAAAAAACTATCGATGGCACTATCGAGGAATCGAATATTTAGCTTCCTGAGCCACCAAAAAATTATATAGTGAATTCAAAAAGAAAAGGTAAAATCATTTCTTTTTTATAGACAATGTATGTATATTCAACAAACACATCAAATTTCTTCGTTGAAGATTTGGCGGTGTCTTCATTGAAGATTGATTCCTTTTTAATCTTTGATTCCTTTGATCTCCTTTTAATCATTTATTTCATCATTAAATATGATAAACAAAACATAAAATACGAAAGAAAAATTCAAAATGGCTAATAATTTAAATAATTTAAAAGAGCTGTACAAAAAAGGAAACTATCGATGGCATCGAATTTGTGTCTCCCAAAACATCGAATGGGGCCACTATCGATAGTTTTCCAGCTCAACTCCACGGCCCCGGGAAACACACTAAATATGCCCGCAAGGCATGTTCGCTCGGTTAATTGGGATTTTCGCAGCACAGCCCCACTGGTGCACGAACTATCGATAGTTCGCCTTAGACCTGGGCGAACTGTTCTCGATTAATGGCGCCATAGATATCGAGTGCCGCGCATCACAAGATACATCTATCTCTCAGACTAACATTACTGAATCATCTATGTATTTTCATTAGATCTTACAAATTGTATCCTAATTTAATTTTTTACAAACTTTTTTACCGAACTTTCGTTGTATTTTGAGGACCTAATATAAACACATCATGGAAGCGGATGGTGAGTTTCCCCGACTTATGGCGATGGGTTTCCCTATAAGGAATCGCGATCCTCCCGCTTGCAGGCCCCTCCTCTGGAGTGGATCAGGATCAGAGTGGTGGCAACAGTCCCCAGGAGGGATCTGTTGTGCCGGCAGTGCCTGGCGGACAATACGGTGGCGCCCATCTTAATGTGGATGAAGACCGGAAACTGCAGGTCCGAAGACAACTGTTGTTGCTCATCCATGGCCACTGGTGCCGCCAAGAGGACTGCCCCATCCGAGATTGCTGGTTGATTAAAACGGTGCTGGGCCACATGACCACTTGTTCACGAGCCTTGGACTGCCCCTGGGATCGTTGTTTCTGTTACCGGACGACCCTGTTGCACTACAGGAACTGCAGAGACCGTGTCTGCATTATTTGCTCCATAAACCAACGACGGGCTATTGTCATTCCCGTAACTAAATACTTAAATTAAAAGCAAATCGAATCATTCGTTAATTACCAAAGATATAAACTAGAATATCCATTAAAAGTCATTGCTTTTATCGTTTAAAACCGGATATTAATGAAAATAAAGAATTAAAAAAATGGTTGTTCCGAAACCCCGAAATTTCATGATTGCGCATTGCAAAAAAACCTCTTTTGCCCGATTTGAATGACACATTATCCATTATCCATTAATGGAATTTGCAAATAACACAAACATGAAAAAGACAAAAAATTGTTGATAAGGGAATTTTGCTTAATTGTGCTGAACTACAAAAGAGAATATGTTTGGGATAGAAAATCGGAATCCCCAGTGTCTTGACTGGCAAAACGTAAATAAAGGCTAGAATGAGGAATGTCGTACCTCGTTGAACTTGTAGTTTAATTTTCAATCCAACAGCATTCAAATTTGGTAATTTTATTTTTAAACAATTATTAAATTCGAAATTTTGTTAAAATTTATGGCGCCATAAATATCGAAAGCGGCCCACCACTATATTCGTCGTTTTCTCAGTACCGAATACGGTCTTACTAAAGAACATTTCATTTGATTTCATTTCATTTAATCTTGCAATATTTTCTTTTCATTTTATACAAAGACGAATTTTGTTTTTTTAAAGATCAAGTACTAACACATTCCACAAAGAGATTCATCATGGAAGCGGATGGTGAGTTCCCCCGACTTATGGTGATGGGTTTCCCCCTAAAAGGAATTGCGATCCTTCCGCTTGCAGGCCCGTCCTCTGGAGTGGCTCAGGACCAGGGTGGTGGCCACAGTCCCCAGGAGGGAGTTATCCGCGATGGAGGCGCCGCTGGCCATGCAGACGAAGGCCGAAAGCGACTAATCCAGCAACAACTGGCGCTGCTCCTCCATGCTCACAAGTGCAAACGCAAGAGGCAGTGTCGTGTCAACCATTGCAGGACGATCAAAACAGTGCTGGCCCACATGGCCACTTGTCGTAAAGGCAGTGAGTGCCCTGTGACTTATTGTGCTTCATCACGGCATATCCTGTTGCATTACAAGACCTGCAAAAACAGTGACTGCTTTTTTTGCTCCTTTGTTCGACAGCGAAACTGAAAATATCACTGTGCACGCAGTGACTATACATACGTACACACGAAGAAATGAAAATCTCCTATGATGGTCCGATCGTAACGTTTGACACACTAACCGGAAGGCATCGCAAAAACTATTTAAAATAGAACCAAATAATATCATTTGTAAATTGCCTAAGAAATAAACCAGAGAATCCAATAAAAATCATTATTTTTATCAACCAGAACCCAATATTAAAAATACAAAAACAATGGCTTAAGAAATTGGGAGAATATAAAATATCTTTGGAGAGCACTGATTTTTCTAGCTTGGATGAGTCTATGTCTGACGCAATCATTATTTTCGGTCCCTGCTTAAGCTGGCACGACGCATTCAATGTCATCCGATAAGGGAATATAGTACCACGCAATGACGTTCCGAAACCCCGAACGGTCATTATTGATCATTATAAAAAACTGTTTTTTTAAATCTCTCTTTCCTTGGCATATAAACCTAATATTGAACAATTTTTGCTAAGTTTTGCAAAAGAAAAACATTAAAAATTGGATATTGGTAATATATAATTTTGTTTAGAGTGATGGGAATCGTAAGCTTAAATAGCAGCTGGCCAAAACAATTGGTCTTTTAGCTGTACGCCTTGATTTGGCTAAACTACGATTGAAAACCCGTGTTTTGGATGACAAAATGCAAATATCGGTTCGATTGACAAGTGTCATACCTCGTTGAGCTTGTTTAATTTTCCATCCATTGGCATTCAAACCTGGACACTTAAATAAATTGTCTTTAAAGTGATGGGGACCGTTAGCATAGGAAGTAGGCTGCTTAAAACAGTCAGTATATCAGCTGTTCGCCTTGATTTGGCTAAATTACGATTTAAAAAGCTCCTGAAATAAAAGCATTGGAGTAAATAGAGCAAAATGTAATTTCTTCTTTTCCGCCCTAAAATATCAGTGATTTGACAGGCACATCATACATCGTTGATCTCGTAGATGCATTTCCAATCCGATGGCATTCAAACCTACAATTTTTTTTTTATTATTTTTGAAAGCGTTTTCAAATTACGCATAGCCGTGAGCGAGCTCTACGATTGATGGCGCCACAGTTATCGAACGCAGCCCACCACTAGATACGTCGATTTCTCAGTACCAAATACGGTCTTACTGAAGAACGTGAATCATTTGATTTAATGTTGATGTTGGAATACAATCTCAGCTTTATTTGGCCCAAGACGAATCTCATTTTTTATTTGTAAAGACCTCATATCAACACACTCTACAATGAGATTCGTCGTGGAAGTCGATGGTGGAGCTGGTGGCCCAGAGGATGGTGAGTTCTGCTTGCCAGTGGTGATGGGGTTTCCCTAAATGGTATCGTTTCCTTCCGCTCGCAGGTGCGTCTTCCGGGGTCCGGGATCAAGGTCAGGGTGGTGGTGCTGGCACCGGTGCCCAGGAGGAAGTCGCCATCAGCGAGGGCACCGCTGGCGATGTACCGGCGCTGCCTGGCGGACAAGCCGGTGGCGCCCGTCGCTTTGTGGACGACGTCAAGAAGCGGCAGATCCAGCGGCAACTGGCGCTGCTCCTCCATGCCCACAGGTGCCGCCAGCCGGAGTGCCTCGTCAACTTTTGCCGGGACATGAAGGCAGTGCTGGCCCACGCCATCCCCTGTCGTCGGGGCAGGGACTGCCCCACCAAGCATTGTGCCTCCTCGCGGCAGATCCTCATGCACTACAAGATCTGCAGAGACCACGACTGCAGGATTTGCTCCATTTTTCCAAGGAGCATCCCGCTTCCGGAAACTGAAAATATTTAAAATCAACCTGATCAAATCATTTTCTGTAAATTACCAAAGAGAAAACAGAATATCGAATAAAAATCATTATGTTAACAAGATTCCAATAGATAGTATAAGAAACTGTGAGAATATCAAGTTGCTAAGAAACAGGGACCATATAATAATTAAGTTTTATTTATAGCTGTAATTTTATTTCTCGATTGTTGTTGGCTTGGCCATATAGTTTTAAAAGTTATAGACAAAAAATGCATATTAATTTTGGGTTATTTCGTACTGTATTGTATGTACTTAAAATCAAAAAAATTATTTTAATCAATGATATAGAAAAAAAGAACTCAAAATAAAAGCATAGTGTGGCTTGCATATTTACCCCAATTTGGAGTTCACTGGTTTTCTTGTTTTTTTGGTAACACTTTTCTAAGTGAATGATTTTTTAAAATAACACATCAACATACCTCGTTGGGCGCGTAATTTAGTTCCCAATTAAATGGAATTAAAACCTGGAAAAAACGTTAAAAATGCAAAAATTGGTCAGAAAATATATTTTTTTTAAGTGAGGCGGATTGTTAGTATAGGTTTGCAAGCTGCTCAATACAGTCGATCTTTTAGCTTTGTACGATTAAAAACCTCTAAAGAAGACGATTTTTTTTAAATTTATAAAATGATTGTTTTAATTTCCAAATACAGGGAAAGTGTGTACAAACTAAAGGAATAAAAAAAGTACCTTGGTTTAGTAAATCATTAGATTTTTTTTACTATTTCATATTTTTGGGTCCTTTAATTTCGTAATCGAGTATATAGGTTTAATTTTGCTAAACTCTTCTATAGTGTTGGATTCTTTGATTGCGTAATCGAATAGAAAAGCTTGTTATTTTCCAAAACTATTCTATGTTTTTCGGACCCTCAATTTTGTAATCGAATAGATAGATTGGTTATTTTTTGAACTATTCTATAGTGTTGGATTCTTTAATTTCGTTATTAAATAGATAGGTTAGTTATTTTTTTGAACACTTTTATAGTGTTGGATCCTCTAATTTCGTTATCGAATAGATAGGCTTGTTATTTTTCAAAACTTTTCTAAAATTTTCGGACCCTTAAATTCGTAATCGAATAGATAAATTAGTTGTTTTATAAACTTTTCTATAAACTTTCTATAAACTTTTCAATTTCGTAATCGAATAGATAGGTTTATTTTTCCAATCTCTCCTAAAGTGTTGGATCCTTTGATTTCGTAATCGAATATATAGGCTTGTTATTTTCCAAAACTATTCTATGTTTTTCGGACCCTTGATTTCGTAATCGAATAAATAGATTGGTTATTGTATTGTATCCTCTAATTACGTTGTCGAATAGATAGGTTTGTTTTTTTCCAAAACTAGTCTATATTTTATTAAATCATTTGATTTCGAATGGTCAGGACTTTTACTTTCCTAAGTGTTCTGCATTTTAAGATCCTTTAATTTCGAAACCGATAGCCAGCGCGCCTTAGTGTGGCTGCTCTTGAGAAGAGCAATTAGGGCGGGCGGCAGAACTTTGGGCATTTTTAGCTGGTTTCCCGCGGCGGCGGGGTATATTTAAGGGCTCCGCCCGCGGTCATACCACTTGACGTACCTCACTCGATTCGCGAGCACGCGGCGCTTGGACTCCAGTGGACTGGTAAGAGGTGGCACCATGTGCTCGCTGCCACTCGGCATTCCCATCGAGTTCCAAACGCTGCAATTAACCTTTTTTCCCCCCCAATTTCAATTGTCTTCCTCCGCCCTGCTCTCCACCTCTCCACCTCTCTTGTTCTATCTTTCTGCCTGTGTGCTTGTGTGTATATCGGTGCCCCTAATTGCGTCTCAAAAGCTCCCGAGGAATCGAATCTTTATAGCGAAGGCTTAGTGTCCCGCAAAGAACAGCAAACAGGAGACCGAAGCGACCCAGCGACCATCCAAAACCGGCGTTCTTTATCTCTATCTGGCTTGTTTTTGACTGCTTTGGGTTGAACGCACGCGGAGAATGGAGGGCAAGACAAAGGTGAATGGCTTTGTGGAATCATCGGCTGGTAGGAAGGACTCCACCTCCACCACCACCTCCACGGTGGACGAGCAGCTGCAGGATGGCCTTAGCTGTCGGGAACTGTTCGAGAACGGTGATGGTCTCACCTACAAGTGAGTGGTATCCCGAAAACTCATGGCATTACCATTACCAGTAAACCATATTAACCCTTCCGAAATCCCCCTTCCCAACACCCCCACAGCGACTTTCTCATATTACCCGGCTACATAGACTTCACCGCCGAGGAGGTTGATCTCAGTTCGCCGCTGACCAAGTCGTTGACACTGAGGGCTCCTCTGGTTAGTTCGCCCATGGACACGGTAACCGAATCGGAGATGGCCATCGCCATGGCGGTAAGTATCGGATTGTAAAGATCTGTATTAGATGTATATACCCAATTATGGCCCAGAACCGCTGGCGGGTTCGCCTGAGCTGTGCTAGCCTGTGGTTGTAACTCAACACTCTTATGCGCCTCTCTAACCGCCAATGTCTCTATCCAAAAAATTGCATTACTCACTATCACGCATTCGAATCCCGCGCGCAGCTGTGTGGTGGCATTGGGATCATCCATCACAACTGCACGCCGGAATACCAGGCGTTGGAGGTGCACAAGGTTAAGAAGTACAAGCACGGCTTCATGCGCGACCCCTCGGTGATGTCGCCCACGAATACGGTGGGGGATGTGTTGGAGGCGAGGCGGAAGAACGGATTCACCGGCTATCCGGTCACCGAGAATGGCAAACTGGGCGGCAAGCTGCTGGGCATGGTAACGTCGCGGGACATCGACTTCCGTGAGAATCAGCCGGAGATCCTGTTGGCCGACATCATGACCACCGAACTGGTGACCGCCCCCAATGGCATCAATCTGCCCACGGCGAACGCCATCCTAGAGAAGAGCAAGAAGGGCAAGCTGCCGATTATCAATCAGGCCGGCGAACTGGTGGCCATGATTGCCCGTACGGATTTGAAGAAGGCTCGCTCCTATCCGAACGCCTCCAAGGATTCCAATAAGCAGCTCCTCGTCGGCGCCGCCATCGGCACGAGGTCGGAGGACAAGGCGCGACTGGCCCTGCTGGTGGCCAATGGCGTGGACGTAATCGTGCTCGACTCCTCGCAGGGCAACTCCGTCTACCAGGTGGAGATGATCAAGTACATGAAGGAGACCTATCCGGAGCTCCAGGTCATCGGCGGCAATGGTGAGTTCACGGCCAGTCTTTCCACTTCTTTCTTATGTTATAATAATATTGAAAATGTTGTTTCAAAAGCTAGCTTAGTCTTTTTAAAAAGTACATACAAATATTAAAAGAAAGAATTTATTTTCCTCAAATACTTTAAGTCGAAAATAGGCATCACATTTAGAGACTTTTACTTCTATTATTTTTTTCACAAAAAGAACCAACACTTTCTTATAAGATCCATGTATTTTATTATTTGTTAAAAAAATGTTGCATACTTTCTGAAAAATTCAGCTTTATATTAATATCTTTTACGAGAAAATTAATTTAGCTACGTTTAAACTTAAATGAACAATTTCCCATAAATAAAACTATTTGGGGGTCAAAAGCCTGAAGAGTTTATAGAATGAAAGAAAATATATAAAAAGTAAAAAAAAGAATACCTCAGTCTAAAAACATAATGAAATTTTAGGATTTTTAAGACAGAACATTAAACATAATTATAATGCTATCCCTAAGTCAGATACTTGAAATCAACATCAGAATGTTTCATTTTTCTTGAATGCAACATTACAACATTGTATTTTTTTTAGTTTGTCATTTAAATTAAATTTAAATGGCGCATAAAAAGAACTTGGGGTAAAATATAGATATTCCAAATTTTTAGAATCAGCAAATAAAAAGAACGCAAAGCTTTTTGATAAAGTGGTTTAATTGGGTTTTGAGAGCAATTATATTTCCATTATCTACCGCTATGACTAATTACGTCGCGATCAGGTACATAATATTGTACCAATAATGAATTGGGTTCAACCATATTGTTATCTTTAATATCACGAGATGGCTATTGGGCGTACCAAGATAATATTTAATATCAAATATGCTCCAAAATTGGATTAGCTTGAATGCATTTTAGAAAAATATTTACTTATGAAATTTAGGACTTCACAACTAACTGATATCCTTTCGTTTACCAGTGGTAACCCGTGCCCAGGCCAAAAATCTCATCGAGGCCGGCGTCGACGGACTGCGTGTGGGCATGGGCTCCGGCTCCATCTGCATCACCCAGGAGGTGATGGCCTGCGGATGTCCCCAGGCCACGGCTGTCTACCAGGTGTCCACGTACGCCCGCCAGTTCGGAGTGCCCGTGATCGCGGACGGAGGCATCCAGTCGATTGGACACATTGTGAAGGCAATTGCCCTGGGAGCCAGCGCTGTGATGATGGGCTCCCTGCTCGCCGGCACATCGGAGGCACCCGGCGAGTACTTCTTCTCGGATGGAGTGCGCCTCAAGAAGTACCGCGGCATGGGCTCCCTGGAGGCCATGGAGCGTGGCGATGCCAAGGGCGCAGCCATGTCGCGATACTATCACAACGAGATGGACAAAATGAAGGTGGCACAGGGCGTCAGCGGAAGCATCGTGGACAAGGGCAGTGTGCTGCGCTATTTGCCCTATCTGGAGTGCGGTCTGCAGCACAGTTGTCAGGATATCGGTGCCAATTCTGTGAATAAGTTGAGGTATAGTGATGGAATTTTACCTATTTCTGACTATTTCTGACCTCTATTTCATCTTTCACCAGGGATATGATCTACAACGGCCAACTGCGCTTCATGAAGCGCACCCATTCCGCTCAGCTGGAGGGCAATGTCCACGGCCTCTTCAGTTATGAGAAGCGCCTCTTCTAACATACGACCACGGCTGCGGCGGAAATGGGCACTGGAGGAGTGGCTGCCTCTGTCCTTCATCACCAGCAGCAGCAGCAACACCAGCAGCAGCAACAGCATCGCCACCGATCTGGAGCAGCCAATCTGCTCGACTACACCCGCCGATTCGATCGCAAGTGAGAGTATTGGACAGCAACAAACGCTCGGACAGCGCAACCTTAACATCCCCCCCCCCCCCCCCTGAAGTTTTACCAGTGTTAGGTTAAGTCTCGTTGGAATCGCCGACGTTAACGATTACGATTCCAAAATAGATTCCCTTTTTTGGTGGCGCTGGAGGTTACCTCGAATCGCCCGCATACATGTGTATACCCTATCCATCTGTCTGGTTGGCAGAAAATCCTATTATTAAGTGTTTACAGGTTACTTGATCTGTATAGAAACTACGTAATCTTCATATATTTGCTATATATATATCTTTATCTAAATCAAGTGCAACGCGTTTGTTGGCCGCTTACTTATTTGGCACGCTATATGTACATAGATGTTAATCCTCTATTTGTATAGTGTTGGATGTTTACTATTATGATGAAGCTAGCTTCAAGTTTTAAAACTCTGCCAAACTTATTAAATGTGAACAGAAACTAAATGGAAAAAGTATTGCGAAGCAATTTTGTATTACTGTTCCGGCTTTGTGGGGGTCAAACCTTATCAGCACCTTCTGGAAGGGATTTGGGTCTTATCACTATACTTATTAATAATGTAGTGTGTTTTAGGTTCTGTGGCATATACAATGGATTTCTGTTTATTGCTTGTTTTAGTTTTTAAAAAGTCAGGCAGGCAAAAAGCATTTTGGGAGCGATAAAAAGGATTTTCTGGAAATCTAAATCTGAAAACCCAGAAAGGTTTTGGAATTTTTTTGTCGGCACTTTTAAGATGTTTATCTGATGCTTTTCATATTTGGGATACTTTACAAAACTACATAACCCTTTTACAATAAAAAAGCATTTGTTATTTTTTGAGAATATAGATTTATATATTTCGATATATTGAAGTACATAAGTATACGTTTGAATATAGATTAAATTTAGCAATGAATCGAAAAGATTTTGATGTTGGTTAACCCTTGATAAGGACACTTAAATAAGCTATATACAGTGTAAAAAATGTCGTTAGGAGCCAAAGTATAGACATAGAAAAATTGAGGTTAAGTACGAGATTTTGGAAAGCAGTCACTCAAACACACAACATTCCTAGCGCTGTCTCGCTCTTTAGCTTGTTCTCGCTTACTCACACCCACTCAGGCTTATCAAAAATATATGTATATAATATATATGTATGTATATGCTAATATATATGTGTGTATATTTGGAGCTAAAGCCTTATTTTCGCGACCTGATTTCTCGGCTTAGTTATGTCCTTTTTTCTGACATATTAAAAATACAATCGATGCTATCTGTTATTCTGTTATTATCTGTTATCTGTTATTAAAATAAAAACAATACTAACGCCACTGGAATTTTCAAAATGCTTAAAGTGTTAGATGTTCAAAGCACAAAATATGGATTGAAAAGTTCTAGCACTGCTTTGAAGAAAACTACGAAAGGTTGTTTACTTAAAATCTTAGATATGGTTTTCTAGTTATATTTCAATTGAAATAAACTGATACAAAATGTATTCCATAAAAATCCAAATTCGAAATATATTTTGTAAACGTTATAGTTGTGTGATTACGACTCGAAACTTGGCTGAGAAATCAGTTCGTAAAAATGTGTCTTACAGGAAAACATCCATATCGGTTCAGATAAGATCGAATCAACTGGATTGGGGTGGATCGAGTTGGGGATTGGATGGGTGGGTCCTCTCAGTGGGCGGGATTATCGGGGGCGAGGCAATGCCACTTTTCGTGAAAGTGGTCTGGCAATCGGATGCAGTCGAGCCACTGCTGCAGGCGGTCGCCCTTGCTCTGGGCGCCCAGTTGCAGGCTGCCGAGGAAGTCGTTGCTCTTGCCGAGGTCCTTGTCCCAGACGGTCAGGATGAGCATCTCCTTGTTTAGGTCATGGGGACTGGCCTCGAAGTAGAACTCCTCGTTGAAGATTGGATTGAGCGTGCGCCACTTGACGCTGGTCTTGTGCTTCTTGTTCTTGTGCGCATCCGGCTTGAGTTGGCTATCCAAATGGGGTAATCGGTATAATTCAGAGATGGTTACGTTGCGCATCCTGGTACTCACATCTTGACAAAGGGATCGGAGCTGCCGTTGTTGTCCATGGCCATCAGGTTGATGCACTGCTTCACGTTCACCACCAGCGCCCTTCGCTTCGTGTTGTAGCACAGTGAGAGCAGCATCTTGCCGTTGGGCCAATTCTGGGCCATCTCCGCCGCGTTGCTGTACTGGTCCTCCACGCCCAGGGGCACCGAAATCCGGTATTGCGAAGTGCTGTGCACCTGAAAACGAATCAAATGGATAATATTTTGTTATCAATTATTTGATATTCGAGAAAATCACAGAATTTACCTAAAAGGTGTCTAAAAGTATGCAAACATTTTTTTAAACAGACAGGTCGATGTTCTTTTGCTCACTTTATACTTTTTGTCATATTGAAGGCTGTTTTTATTGACATCACCTGGAAATGTGTCTAAAAGTATGCAACAATATTTCTAGAATCCGCAAATAAATGGATGCATTCTGAAAGTCGAAGATCATTTGTTCACTGCATAGTTTTAGACGTCTTCAAAGCTGTTTTCAAACGTAGTGTTATCCCAATACCCAATAAAACAAAATAAAATTTAACTGAAATATAAAAACAAAGTATTACTATCAACTTATGACAGTAAAAAACCTTTTAAACCAAGCCTTTTATAGCACACTTTGTCCATAACAGACTTTCGGCCTTCCGTTGCTAGTTTAAATACTTTTAAATCCAATTACAACTTGGTTGTTAAAACCGAAATAAGCTAAAAGTCAGCGCAAAGTACCCGACTGCAAAAAGGATGTAGCTTTACAACATTAACCGAATCCCTTTGTGCCACAACGTTTGTGCATAAATTCAGTTGGTAGCAGGATATCCGGAGGGCCTTAAAAGCAATTACGCATCCTAACGGTTGCGAAGTTCTGCACAGCAAGAAATCAGTCTAACAAGGTGTCTTAAAGTATCTAGTTCGCTACATAAAGTCGGAAAGAAGGAGTTTTATTTTTCATAGCATACTTTTAGAGACCTTAAGGAGAAGAAAGAAAAATTGGGTATGGTTCTGAAATCGGTTAACAAGGTGTTCAAAAGTATGCAGCAAAAAGGAGGGAACATAGAGTAGGAAAGATGTAGCTTACATTTTTATAGCATACTTTCAGACACCTTTAAAAGTTATTTTTAAAATTGTAGAGGCATAGCCTATTTTTTCTGGTGTACCACCCCAAACTCACCGTGGAAAGGCAGACCTTGGCTGCGCCGAGGAAATCGTGGCCGTACTTGTCATCGTCGAAAAGGGCCACATAGAGCAGCGAGTTGCCCAGCTCCTCGGGCTCCACGCCGACGAACTGCAGCGTTTCGTTGAACTCCGGATTCCGGGTCTTGTGCACCGTCTTGGTGCGCTGCCATCGCGTGTACTTGGTGTGCGCCTCCGGCGTGATGATGTTGAGCTTGCAGTACGGATCCGTCAGTCCGGCGGCATCCATGGCCGGCAGATCCCTTGCCCGCACCATGGTGCAGTCGAGGCTGTGGAAGGCCTCCCGATAGCTAATGGCAATCTCCAGCCAACCGAGCAACGGATCCCGACAGTGCAGCTGCTGTTGCTGATGATGCTGCTGGTACTGCGACTGCGATTGCGATTGCGACTGGGAGTTGCCCGAGTTGTTGGATCCGGAGCCAGAGCTATCGCTGATCGACCAGGAGGAGCTGACGGAGCCGCGACGCAGGAAACTGCTCTCACGCCTCAGCTTGGACATGCTGACGCTGTCGTAATCCGGACACTCCGATGGCCTTTGACTCTGCTGGCGGCCGAAGAAGAAGGAGTTGGACAACTTCCGTTCGCCGCCATCGATGAAACTGCGTATGGATCCATAGGCCCTCAGACGGAAGCTATCCTCCCGCTGCAATCGGCCGGCGGAGGATACGCCCTTGGCCACGCCTCCACCGCCCACTAGGCCCACCACGCCACCGGCGTCCAACTCGTCCTCCGGCTCCGAGTGACCGCTACTGCTGGAGCTGCTGTCGTTCACCCGGATCGTGAGCTTCTTCACCCGCGCTGGACGCGTCGGCGTCGCATGGCAGCTTTGAACGGCCCGCGTGTCTCCTGCGATGACAGAGACAAATACATCGATTAGCGATAGACCTCAATCATCGATAGGTTGTCGATTTTTCCGATAACATGTGCTCTCAATCGAATTTGGAAAGAAGCAATACCTTTACAACAGGTGCAATTCCGATTCTCGGTTTCGTGCGATAATAGCGATAGTCGTACGGTCACGATTTCCGATTAAGACTGCGCTGTATCGGTATCGATAGCAATCGAAATGCACCTAAAACTGATCATCATACTTTGAGGTTAGGAAAACCGCCTTACTGACCAGACTCTGGGCTATCAGATACCGATTCACAGACTGCGATCTTTTCGATAAGCGACAAACTAGATAGAACCCCGATTATAGCGATGGGCGGACGATGATAATAGCGATAGTCGTTGATAAGTCGAAGGTATTTTAGTGGTGTTGCTCTGAATAAAAGATTATAGATTTATCGACGACTGATGAGTTTTAAGCTGGAATGGGAGAAACATCAGAAGAATTCGAGAAGAATTCTTGTGCCTTGATTAATTTCATTGTCATTTTTGTCGAACCGATTTTATAGTTGGAATTGTTATATGACTCTGAACGAACTACACTTATTGACTTTTGATTTTAACCCATCCAGTTGAAGCTCTGATTATGGCTACCATAAAGAAGCGTCTATAACGATTAATTTGGAATTGAACTATTGAAATGGAAACATTTCATGATGTTCCTGAAACGAAATTCGAAAACAATTGTTTAGCTGTTTTCTAAAAAGCATTTGTGGGTTCCGTGGGCTTCTAACATTCAGCATATCACCAAAAAAATCAATTTAACACACTGATTTACAAAAAATATTTCAAATACTGAAAGCTTAATTAGTTTCTAATTACTAGATAGTTAAAAAGACAACCCTATGCTCAAGTTAATAAACGATAAGTTGTCATATTAAAAATTGATTGTATAAAAAATGTGTATTTAAGAGTGTAGTATACTTGTTGCTGCTAAAATCGCGTTTCGTTTTTTGTGTTGCCTTCAAAAAGGTTGGGCTTTATTAAATTCGATTTTGTCTCTGGTGCTTTGCGAGGGATTAAAATTTTTTGCGGCCTTTAAAGCTCCTGTGTTTATGTATCCAATAAAATATGCGACCTTGACCACTGGGCACCAAAAAAGTAAGTAAAATAAACATACTGGAGTGGCATAAAAATAACAAGGGCTTTAAAATCACTTTAAAATATAATTTTATGTGGCTCAAGGCTGGCAAGCATATATTTTAAGCTCTGAAGTACAATAAATTCAATCAGAGACAACTATCTTTATTTTAGTGCATGATTTTAGACACCAATAAAATTAAATATTGTAAAAAACGATGTTTTCCCTACCCAAGTTAACTGAGATATATTATTTGTACAATGTGTGTAGGTACCACACAAAATAATCTTTAAAGATAATGTATGCTTTAGAATAAAGATAAATAAAACGTTCTTATTTGGCACACTAATGTTATAACTTGCATAACTTGTATACCGCAATGTCTCTCGAGCCTTAGTTTAAGGAATGAGGGCAAAGGGTTTAGATTCCTGGCACGTCCTAGCCTGCTATCTATAGCTTCCATTCACAACGCTCTTGAAAACCCCCACTACCCCCGAAAATAATGCCACCCACCTGCCATGGATCCGGGTCCTGGGGTGGGAATGGGCGTGGCACTGGCGCTGCGCGGCATATCGTACTTGGGCAGCCCCTTGAAGAACCAGGCGCCCGACTTCTTCCACATCTCGCGGGTCTCGGAGCAGATGCGGCACAGCCAGATCTCGCGGGAACGCTCGCTGGTGTGGTACCGGATGTTGATGTCCACGCTGCACTTGGCGCACACCGACTGGCGGCAGTCCTCGCACAGGATGCGGTGCGGCCGCAGGATGCCGAAGGTGTCGCCGCAGAGGCGGCAGCAGTTGGGCCCCCGCTCCACGGCATGCTGCTTGATCTTCTCGACCCGCTCCACCAGTCGTCCCACCCGCTGCCGCTCGGCCACCTCGATCTCCTCGTTGCGCCGGATCACCGAGATGATGGCCTCCTGCTCCTCCGGGCGCAGAGGTTCACTGGTCTTTGAGCTGCTCCAGCCGGCTTTTAATCTGCGCAGAAGAGTAATGGAAAGAAATTGAAGTATGGTTCAAGTGATCTCTGGCAATTTGAAACCTCTTCAAAAGGCTTCTAAAAGTATGCTACATTATTATAAATAATGCTAATTATGCTATATTTACGGTCCGAAAATCCTTAGAGGCATTGATTTGACCAAACTACGATTGGAAAACCTTTAAAAAAACATTTTTGACTTAAATCTAAAGCAAAATGTTTTATTCGGCATAACGAAAATGAGGGTCAAAAAGGTGTTCGCTGGATTCAGAATGAGGAATGTCATACCTCGTTGAGCTCGTTGCTTAATTTCCAATCTATTGGCATTCTAACCTGGAAATTTTTTATTTTTGCCATTTTTCGCAAAAATAGATTACAAAAAATGCGAAAATCGGCAAAAAATAAATTTTCCTTGAAGTGATGGGGATCGTTAGCATATTTAGCAAGCTGCTCAAAAAAGTCGGTCTTTTTGCTGTACGCCTTGATTTGGCTAAACTACGATGGAAAAACCGAAAAAAAATTTCGCATTTTTGACAAAAATCTGAATCTCGTATTTTTGACGAAAATCTGAGGGCATTTTTTCGACCTAAAAATTCCGTTTTTTGGCTGCCATAACAAAAATATAAGTCAGAATGAGGGATGTCATACCTCGTTGAGCTCGTTGCTTAATTTCCAATCTATTGGCATTCAAACCTGAAAATTTTCATTTCTGCCAATTATCGAAGAAAACATGATGTAATAATGTAAAAATACGAAAATTGGTCTTAAAGTGATAGGGATCGTAGCAAGCTGCTCATGATTTGGCTAAACTAGCATTGAAACCCCTCTGAAATAAAACGTTTTTTTGACTAAAATCTTATCTGGAAAAACCGCAAATAATACGAGTATTTTTGATTAATAACTGAATATCTTTATACGCCCTAAAAAAAGTGTTTTGGTTGGCATAATGCAAGTGAAGGAAGTCTTTAGCTTGACACCAAGCATTTAAAATCAGGCGGTCTCTAGGGCATAACACTAAATTACAATTTTTTAAAGCATACTTTATGACACCTTTTTAAAATGCCTTCAAAAAACCAGGGATATGTATAACATTTTTGTACTGCTAAGTTAACAATTGACCAAGGCAAGTAAACTTAATCGTTTGCTATTTAAAATGTATGCGGATTATCATTATAAATCGATCTTAACTTTCTGTTTGTGGTTAACCCGGCAAGGCGGAAAATTATAAATGCGGCGGCTTCTACGCAAATGTGTAAAAGGTGCAAAAGTGGGTGGGCTGGGGATGAGTGGCTGCCTAATGAGCATCGTTAGTTGTGGGTCGCCTAATGCGGTTTCCATGTTGCCCAGCCACTTGGCCAAAAATGTTGGGTTCAAAGTTAATTAACTCGTTCATGCTGTTGGGTCCCAAGTGCTCGGTTCATTTCACCCATTACTCATAAAACGAAGGAGACCGAATTCGGTTTGAAAGAGTCTAAAGCATGCATATTAATATAATCTTTTTAAATTAAAATTAAATTAAATATGGGTATAACATTTATTTTTGCATTTTATATCGCAATGTCTACAAATAAATTATGAAAACTATACCACATTTGTGACTAAAGGTGTCTAAAAGTATGCAGTAAATAAAGAACGTCGCCTTACGGTATGAATTCATAGGACTTCCGGGCTAAAAATATACTGTTGCATACTTTTAGACACCTTTACAAGTGACTTCAAAGCCCTAGTAAATTCTGTGGCTTTTGAGTTTGTATGAAAACCAAGTTTTTAAGGCAACTGGCTTATTTGCATTGCTTCTGATTGTTCCGCTTGGCCATGTTATGCCTAAGCTTCGTTTTTTTTTTGAAAACAAGTGGGTGCGTGTTGCCTTCACGTGGGGTTTATTGACTTCCCTTGTATTCATATACATATATCTGATTGTGTGGCCATGCGAGTTGGCTCCACGGTCTGTGTGTGTGTTTTTTGGGAGGGTGGGCGTTGGCCTAAATGCCCTTGCAGGTTCCTTAACATAATAATTAAATTACAAATTCGGTTAGTGCTCTATCAACATTTGCCTCTGTGGCAACGAGGTTTTTTCCCGAATAAGCAAATAAATAGCACTCCAGGCACTCAAAGTTTTGCCCCGATCGAGGCACTTGAGTGACATTTAACCCCTGTCCTGGGGACAGGAACAGGGATAAAGTCCTGTCCTGCGGCTTGAGTTGAGCGCCAGCGCCAAAATTGATGGTTAGGCCGGAGTTTATTGTTGCCAAAAATCTGATTGTTTCAGCCATGACCATGAACCTAACCGCAAATTTAGGCATTATCTTTGCCAAAAGACAATGAGCGAAAATAACTTTACTTACAGTTGACTGAATGACGAAGTCAATTCATGGCCTTAACTTGACTTTCATGAAATTTAATCTATCAAAGAATAAGCAGTGAACTCGCTATTAAAGAATAAATTCACCGTGAAATGGCTTTTTTTTGGGGTATTGATAAGCATGCAATTTTTTTGGAATATTGACTAAAATAAAAATATTTACATAAACAGAGAGATACTCTTTTTTAATATTTTTTGTGCCTATTTATAGAAAATATATATTTCATTAGGTAGATTTCTATACCAAGAATAGTAAACACTTTATAACAACTTTATCAAGTACCCCAACTTGAATAGGTCCCAAAACTTTGCTCAATATGGCTAATTGAAAAGTTCTCTTACAAGAGCAAACATAAAAGTCTGGCCTTAACAATAAGAAACCTGAATTTACCTCGATTCACAATTGTACTTGGGCTCCTTCAGTTCAAAAGTGAAATTAATCTAGAGAAAGAAAAAAGAGCAAAGCAAAAAATGAAATGTACCATGAAGCTCGATTTCCTTTCTGAAAGGGAAAAGCGAGCTTTGTGTTCGGACCTGAGTTTGCTTTCGATTTGAATGCAATACACGAAGCTTTATTAGGATAGCCTTTTTCTTGAAATTGTCCTGCCGTTATGTATTTCGATATATATGAGTCTTAGGTCCTTTTTTATTAACTCTATGCTCCCTTCTTAAAGATGATTTCCAAATAAATGTCGCCTGTCTGACTTTGCGGCCTGAACTGAATTTAGTGAAAGTCAAAGTGCTTGCCGTCAGATTTGGTGGCCCGGCAAAGATCGTCTCATTTGCATAGTTAAGCATCCCGAACCCAACGCACTGGAGGAGCGTCTGGCATGTGGCCGCGATTTGAGTTTCGCGTTAATTCTCCACTTGCCTTTTAGCTTCATTCACTTCCCTGAGTTTCAGTGGATGTGGAAGCAGAGGTGTACGTGGATGTGGATGTGGATGTCCCCATCCCATGTGGATGTGAACGTGGACTGGGATGTGGAAGTGGATGTGGATGTGGATGTGGGTGTGGATGTGGGACTTTGACTCCCTTGAGCTGTAATTTGAATTTCAAGTACGGAGCCAATGCCACGAGCGCAGCGCTTAGTGTTCAGTGCTCAGCCACCCCAAACCTTTGGCACTGGCACTACAGGTCCACCCTGGCCTCCCTGTGTAACCCCTCACTCGCTGGCGAACGCACAGAAAGCTCTTTGTTTCTATGCTGCTGTGTGTTAGGGTGGGCCTTGGTTTAATGCAAGATAATTGGTTCAGTTTAGCGAACTCAAAATAGCACCCCCAAAGAGTTGGTGCAATATTACTTATACGCAGTGTTGCTCCTATGCATTCATTGTTTCAGTATAGGAAAATAATGTAATATTTAAATTTTGTTATAAACAAAGTGCATCAATGAGTAAAGCTTTAACACTTCTCTTTAACATTTCCATATTTTTTTTTAGAATATCACTTATACGCAGGAAACTACAGGTATTTTATTTAACATTTTTGTAGAAATTAAATTAAAATTGTACTATAAAACTAAGAACTGCAACTCATTAATATTAAACCGACCTTTGTAATATGTAGGTATAAGAGAAAACATAGTCTTATCAGAATCAACAGATGACTCTGTTATAAGAAATTTATTCATTTTATTGTAATGCAATGAAAAATATACCCTTATAAAAAGTTTCGGCTTAATTCAATGAAAACTTTAGCCTGATCAGAATTATCAGGTGACTCTGTTAAAAGCACATTATTCAAACAGTTGAAAAACTATCAATATTCTTTTTAAAGACTCCACTTTAAGCTTATTTTTATGCAAACCTAAAAAAAATAATTTCTAGTAGCGTAATGCTAATGAAGTTGTGGTTAAACCAGGTCCACCCTAACTTGGCTGTCTGTGTGCAAGAGCGTGAGTGCTTACAATGTAGCGGGCGAACGGAAGTGTAAATTGCACACTTGAAACCTGCCAGCCTTCACCGCCCCCTACCACCCAGAACCGCCCCAAAACCACCACAAAAACACCCCACTGTGCGTGTCTGTGTGCGACTTTTTTTTTGTATTTTTAATGCGCCCAAGTCGCATCCACAGTCAGCTGGGATTGATTTGAGTCGAATTGAGTCGAGTTGAGTTGGTTGGCCCCAAACAGTATGCTATGCGGAGCATATGTTGGGGATATATGGTGGGATATATAGATATACTACTCGTTGGGAACCGGGCAAATGGTTCCATTTCGTTTTGAGGAATGGAGGATGGTATTCGGTTGAATCGCAAATCATGTAAACGGTCCCCGCGCCTTTTTTTCTCTTCTTTTTTTTATTTCTTTTACTTAAGCCCTCCCATCAAGTGCAATAAATAAATGAAAGGCTCAGCGAGGGGCCATAAAAACCTCTGGCTGGCTGGCGAAATTGTCGTAAAAAATGGTGCGTTATTAAAATTTAATTAATCTGTCAGCATGCAACAATTATGATTAGAGAGTTGGCGCGCAAACGTGGTAACACGCGGTTCTCCTTGAGTACCCACACTCTGGAGCTCTATACTTGACAGCTCAGGGACACTCCATATCGTACTTCATATGATATATCCCTATATATGTATATATGTGCCTTCTCTGTGTGAGTGCGCACATGTATTTGATTTGATTAGGCTTTCGGCTAATCAGCCGCAACCACACGCACACACAGTCAAAGTTAATTAAATTATGGCCAAAGCTTTTGTCACATTGTTGCTGGTTGTTGTTCTTGTTTGTTATAAGGACTCACATAGAAACGCACCGCAAAAAATAGAAGAAAAAAAAAAGAGAAAGCACTCTTATCATTGCAGCTGCTGTGACGCACTCAAAACGAAAGCCAATTGTTGCATTTCAATGCCATTTCGAGGATAATGTGCCGTCTACACTGTACGCACTATGTTTCTCTTATACACTTTGCACACTTTATGCATGCAAAATGCGAAATGCAATTGCAAATACACCGTACTTACTTGGCACGCAGGGCGAGTTGCCTGTCGCTCGGGCAGACGAACTTGTTGGCCGTGTTGTTGCGATTCTGGAAGTCCATCGTGTCCAGTCACATTATATACGTATATTAAGCTCCAGTCCGCTGGCCTCTTTCGTATTTGTTATTCTTTGGCCTATTGGGCGGTACGAGATGGGGCCCAAGAACGGATGCGAAAACACGTCCGAGTGCGCGGGCAGCTGGTGTGCGACTGACGCAACGCAACGCGGTCGAAGGAAAGGCGAATGGCCAAATGGAGTCGGCCTTTAACCGTTATCGCAGCCGCCAGGGGTGGCACTTTCGAAGTCGGGGTGTATCGAAAGGACAGAAGTCTGTGGGATATATGGACATGGAGGTTAGGATAAGTGATACGATGATAGAAAATAATCCTTTTTAGAACAAGTAAGCATCTATTTTAAATTTAAGAGGTGTATGTATGCATATATATTTTAAGTTTAACACTAATTCTTAAGCATGTTGTAGATATAGGGGATAGGATTTTACATGATAATATTTAATTTGTATTTAAATTCCTTTAAACTTAGAATATAATATGGGTAATATCTTTTAAATAAAAAAAACATTGCATTTCAAAGGATACTCAAAAATGTCTTTTCAATTCCTACTCCTCGGCTACTTCTAAAACTTTGGTCTGCAATTTCTAAGATATAATAAACCACTTTTCATTGCATACTTCAGGGCGGTTGTAACTTCAGGGCGGTTTCAAATCAGGATAACAGAATACATATATTTTGTTCTTAAATAAACCTATTATATTATAATTAAAAAGATAGGTTCAGAAAGAGAATGAATTGAAATGTTGGTTTCAGTGGTTTATCACCAAACTCCAATATTTCATTAGTTTACTATAGTAATACCTAGTAACATGAATTAGGATTATTAGTTAAGTCTCGCTAAGTTGATCGATAGGTACATAGATCCAAGGGGGTCATCCCTAGAAACTATCGCCTCGCCTGCCTCCGCAGCTCCCCTCGCCCCGCCTGTTGCACAGTGGAGTCGGTTAACGACCATATGGCCGCGCGCAGGGAGATACCACAGTGCCGGGCACCGAGGCATGGGATGGGTTGTGCTGGAGCTTTGTCATATTTGCACGCGCACAGGCCGAAAGCAAAGCTCGCGGACCCAAGCCTTCTGAAACGCACCATCTGTGATGACAATTTTTTCCACTCTCTGGTAGCTGAAATTAAGGATATCTTTTCCTGTTTTATTTTGAAACAATCACATTATTGTATTTTTAAAAACCAAAACCAAAGGTGCCTAGAAGTATGCTACTATATCTTTAGCCACGTATTTATTTCGAAATATGAGTATACTTTATAATTATCTTTATTTTTTCTCTGTACTTCATTGCTGTTCTTAAATTTACAAAGGTTTACTGGTTCTGTCCTACATAAACGATTTAAAATATAACTTATAATTATAGTTTTTAATATAATATTATTATAAGTACCATGTAACTTATTTGGCAATCTAAGTTGTTTTTCGAATACCAGCTAATAACTAAGGATGTTTTGGAGTGAAAATAGCCATGTGGTTCGCACTGAATAAAGGCTCGGTGTCTCTCCATCTCACTCGCTCTCTCAGGCTCTGCTTTGCCCGTCCCGCTTCCTCGCAACATAATTGTATTGCATACTTTCCGGTGGGGCTTTTGTTGAAAAGGAAAAAAGGGCACGTTTTTCAAGAATCAAAAAGAGTGCAGAATTCCATGCGACGACGGATTCAGAAACCTGAGTTCTGGCTTACAGAATGTCATACCAGCTAGTATCTCTATCTCTCTGAATTTTGCAAAATTCTGTTTACCCAGAGGCCAAGGTCCAAGGTCCAGCTGAAATGCCAAGCCATGAAGGGTGTTGATTTTGAAGCGGCATGAAAATGGGAAAATGTGAAAGTTTTCCGACCCAAAACCGAAGGCTTTGCTCCTATGTATCACCATCAACCAATGTCAGAGGCGACAGAACTCGGCCGATTGCCATACCACTCACGTACATGTCCTGCGACTCCCATATCTGCCTGTCTGTCTATCTGTGAAGGTGCCACACCCACTTACGCAGCCAAGCGGAATGTATGCAGTAAGGGCGACTACTGTGTTCCCGCACCTTGGTGTTTCACTGTACGAGCATACATACATATATCACCCCTTTTCCCCTTACAGAGTGTCCATTTTAAATAAATGCTGACAGCTAAATGAAAATATTTAACGTACGTGCTAAGTCCTGCTTCTCCTCCGTTTCGTCCCGTCCATCTGCCCCACTGTCCATCCAATCCAAGCAGGAGTGTGTTGTGTTGTGTTGTGTAGTGTTGACACTGTGTGACGGCTTTTGCCGCTTGGCCGCTGGCAGTTGTCATCGCTGTTTGCCTTCCTGCCAGTTGTTCTTGTTTTTGTTAGCTGTAAATGTTGACAGGATTAGGCATTCAAAGCTCGTCCGCATCATGGCTCCTCTGTCCTTCCCCCCCCCTCCTCCTTCTCTCCTCTGCCATCAACCACACTGACAAAAAAAATCTATATAAAATTCATGTTTAACTTGACACGGTGCGTATCACTCTGATATGTTCAAAAAAGTTAAGATATAGCATTTTCCAGTTTCAGAGTATTTTCAAAAAGATACAATGAATGAAAATTGCATTTTTCAATGATAAAGTTCTAATCAATGTCTTGCTTTCTTACACTATATCGTTTAAACATTATTTTTACAAAATGGAGAGAGAAAATCGCAATTTTTAAAAACTTTTTTACATTATTCAATGCCAAATTATTTGCCGTTGTCTGTATTTTTTACCCTTTATCGATTTCAGATTATTTTAAAAATTAGAGAGAGAAAGAGAAATTTTCAGTTTCCAATAACTATTTTACATTGTTCTGTGATAAAGTTTTAGTCGCTATCTGGCTTTTTTATTCGTCATCGATATCACATAATTTTCAAAGAGAGAAAGAGAGTAAATTGAAATTTTCAATAAAGATTTTACAATATTTGGTAATTTTATTCGTTATTGACATCAAATTATTTTAAAAGAGAGAAAGAGAAACAATTGCAATTTACAATATCTATTTTAAATTATTCATTGGTAAAGTTTTAGTCGTCGTCTTGCTTTTTTACTTTATTGATTTAACCTTAAGTTTTATTGACCGATTTGATTTCTTCCTTTTTTTCGATTTCATATTATTTAAAAAAAAGGGGGAGAGATTAGTACAATTTCCAATATCTATTTTACATTATTTTATGGTAAAATTTTTGTCGTTGTATTTTAAGTGAGAGAGACCTATTAGCAATTTTCAATATCACCAGATGTACACATACATTATAAAATGATAAAAGATATGTGTACATTTACCTGCGAAATGGTAATTTTTTTCCTCAGTGCAGTTCCAACATGCCAGCAGCGGCAATTGTCCTTCGAGCCAGATTCTAAGAGAGTGAGAAAGAGAAAGGGAGATCGAGTAAGGGGGAGGGGAACAATTGAGCCGTAGCCATGGGCCAGCAGCTATTTTGGCTTAATGAGTGCCAGCTTGATTTCGAGCTGTTAGCCAACTGTTGATAACGGATTTTCTGGGTATCGGCGTAACCGGCCAATAAACGGATTTCGCTGTTCTACCAACTGCTGACCCCCTTTGCCAAGCATTTAACGAGTATTATCTATATTTTTAGCCTAAATTCCCACTGCTGTTAAATGGTATTATCTATGTTTTTGTCTTTTCTTACTCAGCATATCCGTTTTGTCGTCTTTAAGGAGGGTACTCCTTAAATGCAACGCCTGTGGGGAGAAAAAAATCGTATTTACGATTACAAACTCAAGCTTAATAATTACTGATTATTTTTTTTCATTGTTATCATAGAGTTATATTGAGTTGTTTTGTAATAAATCATAAATTATCATTTAAATAATCATAAGCGCAATTAATTTTTCAACGATTTGATGTTCTCTCTTATGTTCTGTTTCATATTTTTCTCAGTATTCCCATTAAGTATTCCATAATATCTCAAGAACTTACTTTTTATTATTGCCTTCAATATGAAAATGCCGAGGATTTGTATATTCATAATTTATTTATTAATTTGCACTTAGTTATTTCATTTTTCCTCCCACACTATATTCAGTTAAATGTTCCCTGTTTAAGGGGTTTAACCGAGAATCCTAAGAGCAGCTTGCCTATCCGCATGATAATCAACTGATAATTTTCAGTTAAACCGATTCAGTTCCTTGTAAACTGATGCGTACATACATTTGTACGCTGTTTATTCTGTATCCGTATATGGTTTATTTTACAGCGTTTAATATTTAATCAAGCCAGGCTTATATGTTTGGATTAATTACTTTTGCCCAACTGGGTCAGTCAACTTGACCCACTGAAAACCCATTTAAAATTGCTTCAATTCGTATATCCATATTTCATTTATTCTTCAGCAATTTTAAATCTTTTTCATACCTTTTCATCGCTCTCGGGTCTGCAACTTATTTTGGGCTCTCTGTTTGCTCTGGCTTGTTTGTCTTTTGCACAACTTTAGCACAATTTGCTTTTCATTAGGCGCGACTAGCTGCGTCTCTCTCACTTTCGTTTCATCAAAACGAGACACACACACACAGAAAATTGCTAAGGTGTTTTTTTTTTTTTTCTTGTACATTACTAAAATATATTCTGCTCTGGCTATTGTTGTGGGCTACTACACGCTTTACATTTACTTTAACTTTTTTTTTCCTAATCTAGTCTACAAGGTAAATTCCTCTGGCTTGGTGGCCGTCTCTTTCTCTCGCGGTCACACTCACATACAATACATAATTTGACTAAGAGCGAAAGCCGCAGTAAACAAAATAATTTAATCGAAAGGAGGGCGGGGTATGATGATTTCGGGTTTTTTTTGGGGTAAAACGATCAACGAAAAACATTTCTAGCGATTTTACTCTAGTCCCGTAAAGCTTTCTGCTTTCCCGACTTCTTGCTGGGTCCCGCCGCAGCCGCCGCCGCCGCCACCAGTCGAGTGGGCGTGGTCGCTGCTCCCGCCGACTTTTTGTGCAACCTCTTGTGATAGCTCTGGGCCAGGGAGTTGACAATGGACACCACAAAGTAGCACACCATGCCGATGACAAACGTCTCAAAGATCCGGGACAGCAGGTTGCCCGAATCTCCAGCTCCGGCTGCCGAACCGGCCGCTCCTCGCTGCTGGCGATGCAGCCGCTGTTTCTGGTTCTTCAGGAAGGACTTAAACGGCTCCTGCAGCTTGTGGCCGAGCAGCGGCAGCGAGGCCAAGAGATCGACGGCCCGCTCGATCAGCGTCTCGTTGAAGGCGATGATCACGAAGATCTTCTGGATGTGCATCTTGATCACCGCCTTGCCAATCAGCGTGGCTCCGAAGAACGTCCAGAATGGCACCAGAAAGTGGCCGCAGGTGATTCCTGCCAGATCGAACAGGGGATTGGGAATCTGCAAGGAAGCCAGCACATTTTTTATTAAAGCATTCTAAGGCAATGGAGTTCGAAAACATCAGGATTTTAAATGGGTAGAAAAATATTTAAATCAAATTTCAAAGAGATTCTTCAAATAATTATATTTTTTCTCATTATAATCTTCCTTCATCGATAATTGTTAAGTATCGTTAAGTATCAAAATTAAAATTTTGGTTTTCAGGTCTAATAATCTGCGAAAATATCAGGATTCAAAATAGTTACAAAAAAGTAATCTATATTCTATCATTAAAAATACAAAGAAAAAGAATTTTTAGGTCTACATTCAGTTGGGTTTCAATAAGTGATATGAGACTATAACCTTTCATTTCAATCATTCTTGAAAGTTATCTATTGTAACTTATCAACAGTGATTTTTCAATTAAATGTAAAATTTGTTTTCAAGACTGATTATCTGATTATCTGAGAAGCACGCTGGTTAGCGATTTTCACCACTCACGCTTGCACAGGCCAGGATGCCAAAGAATCCAACGCGCTCCACCACGCGCTCCATGAACAGTTTGCCCTTGTCCATCAGACTGAGGTTCTTTTGGTGGCGCTTTGCGTTCAGAGCCTCGAATTCGGCCAGCTCCTCGGCATCCTCTGGATCGTAGCCGGAAAGCCTCGCCGCCTTGGCCATGAAGTACGGCGGTAGCTCGCCCAGCGCCGTGCCCGCTCCCCAGAGGAAGGCCTCCATTCGCACCTTGGACATGATGGACCAGATGTTTGGCACCCGCTTGTCGTACGGCTCCTCAGGACAGATAATACTGTGGGTTCAGAGAAAAGGAAAGAGTCAATAATGGGCAGATAGGAAAAAAAAAGTAGGTACACTTATCAATTAGTTTAGTATTCATTTCATTTTTAATATGGGGTCTGATATTTATGGGTAACATTTAAGGTGCTTCGAGCCTAACAGAACTATATATTTGAGTCTAAATCTATGAAAGCCTTTAGGGTGTGGAAACTAGGCCTCGCGGTCTTAATTCACCTTGAAAAGTGAAATAAAGGCGCGAATCAAAAATTAATAAGGCAGCACCTACCTATTTTATTTTCTTATATCAAATAAGAGCGCCACTCAAAAATGAGACTCTATTTCACATTTCAAAATGAATGATAATTTTGTAGTCATGGCTTTATTTTACCCTGCTCTATATCACGAAGCCAAGACTTTTATAGGAAACCACACCAATTGATCATAGTGTGGAGTCTAGAGATACTTACTCATCGGGATACGGGGGCTGTGGGAATCGCAGCGAGTTGCACTCGTAGGCGGCCAGCGTGACGCTGGCTATGTGCGGCCCCAAGTAGAGCAGGAACGTGTGCAGCCCAGTGCCCAATCCCACCGAGGACAGGACGCCCAGGCCCAGCCAGTAGACGAAGAACCAGGTGTTCCTACGCACAAACTCGATGGCCAACTGATGGGGGCCGTCTATTTTGTAAATTACGCTAAATACGATGCCTAATACTATCAGGGCGGCCAGCAGGAGTCGCTGCTGCAGTAGCCTGTAAGTTGAAGATGGGTTATTAGTCTCCAAGGATATATCCCGACCAGATAGTGCTCACCTGGTGCTCCACGTACGCAGGAGAGCGGCCAGCTCGAGGCCGCAGTATTTGGTGGTCTGCAGGGGATGTCGCCAGAGGACCAGCTGGCTGCGTTCCGCGCGCTCCTTTTCGCGCTGTTTGTCTTTTTGGTTCTTCTTCTGTGCCTTGCCAGCGGCCGCCGCTGGCAGCAAGGATGCGCTGGTGTCCTGCATGCTGCTACCGCTGAGGCTTCTACTGCTGCTGTTGCTGCTGGAGTTGCCGCTGCCGCTGCTGCTACTTAGCGTTTTCGAGGAGGTTTGGCTGTGGGAGTGGTGGGAGTTCGACTGGGCCTTCAGATTGCCATTGGCCGCCTGCCGCTTGTGGCTCTTGTTGTTGCTGGTGCTGTGCTGTCGATTGCTCTGGATCGCATGGCTACTACCGCTACCGCTACTGCTGCTCTCCTTTTTCGAGTGTTGTGACATTTAAGCGGTTGGCTTGCAAGCGGCTGTGTTTTATTTTAATTTTTTTTTTGGATAAAATAAAAATGGGAAAAAAAGACAGAAAGTCCAATTGGTTAGTCGAATCTCGTTTCGAATCGGTGACCGAAAATTTTAAGATTTTCAAATTTTAGTCCGCTTCCCGACGGCACGCACTGCGAAAAGAGTGTTCGTGAAAAGTGTCGAGACCGAAAAAATGAAAATTGCCCGCCGGTGGCACTGATAAACTGATAAGCTTTCGACTGGCGAGGGTGCAAAGTGTATTCTACTGAATGCTACTCTAATTTCGAATTGTTCCAACGAGCTTGCCCTGATTTCGTTTGTTTTTGTGTCATGCCCTGGCAAAGGGTACTGTCATTTGGACGACAGCTACGAATCAAAAATGTACATGGGCACTGATAAGGGGATACATGCTTATGTGATAATAAACTAGGTTGTAACCCGAGCTCAACGGTTAGAGATAATTTTGAAAGTTCTTAATCTTTGGGTACAATATTTTATCCTCTTATCAGGGCATACAATTTTATGGTTCGCTGTTTAGTTGAAAATCCATTTTCATTTAAGGTTTGAAAAAAAATTATACGATACTTCTTTAACACAATGTTTTAATATTTTTAAGAGAACTGTTTAACTGTTTAATAATTACCTAAGTTGTGACTAAGTGGTTAATCTTTGGCTAAAATATTTTAGCCTCTTATCAGGGAAATTTCATTGTTCGCTGTTTAGTTGAAAATCTATCTTTACTTAAGGTATAAAAAATATGATACGATATTCCTTTAACACAATATGTTTTAATATTTTTAAGAAAACTGTTCAACAAAAATAATATGTAGTTGGGAATTAATGCTAATGTAATAATAAACTTAGTTGTAACCCGACCTTAAGGGTTAGAGATAATTTAAAAAAATGTAAATCTTTGAGTTCACTAGTTTATCCCCTTATCAGGGTATACAATTTTATAGGTAGCTGCTTAGTTCAACATCTCTTTTTATTTAAAGTGAATTAAATAAAATTAAAAGGTGTTCCTTTAATACAATGTGTTTTAATATTATTAAAGAAATAATATGAAAGTTTTTTTCCATGACTCACATTTTTAGTCACGTGTCAGAATTGCCACGATTTCTTATAAGTGATAAGAAGTATGGTAGTGAAAAAAAGCTGAATCATTTTTGTTTTCAAACCAAACTAGAAAAACCAAAAATTCACGTTAAATAAATTAACACAACATTAGTTATTTAGAAAAAAAAAGTTTAAAAAAACAATAAATATAAATGTGATTAAATACGAAATAATCAAAAGGGAATTAAAGTTTGTTGTTTAGAAAATATCTTTGAAAAGTTCTTAAGGGTTTTGCAAAGATTGGATACGAAATCTTTGACTTTTGGTAATATCGAAACTATATCTCGTTGTTGTTATTGTTTAGGAAAGATCTTTGAAAAGCTCCTAGGGTTTTTCAAAGTAAGCGTAGAATATTTTGGACTATTGGTAATATCGAAACTAAATTTTGTTGTTGTTTTATGTTTAGGAAAGATCTTTAAAAAGCTCTTGAGGGGTTTTTTTTTAAAGTAAGGGTACAAAATTTGTTGACTTTTGGTAATATATCTTGCCTTAGGAAAGATCTATGAAAAGTTCTTAACGGGGTTTTGAAATATTAGGGTACAGAATCTTCGACTTGCCTTGACTTGATTTTTTTCTTACATTCTGCGGGTTAGTTGATAGTTTTCTAAATTGAATTTGATTTGCTGGGAAAATGGCTTCAATTTTCGGCAATCTGGCGGTGCCAATGTGTGTGACTGTGTGGGTGTGTGGGAGAGGCGGAAAAGCACAACAACAAAAGCTCCACGAGCAGAACCAACTGCGATTACAACAACAATTACGAGGGACGTAGCGTGAGATTATCATGCGATACTTGAGCACCAATAAAATGAATCCACATGCGCGTAAAAAAACGGGGGGAGAGAGCAAGAAGAAGCAGGAGCACAAAACAGAAGCGATGAGCACAAAGCGGACAGCGAGAAAGACAACAAAAACAAGCTGAGTGGACAAAAACACGACTGTTGTTGTTGTTCTTCTTTATCACTTATTCGTATTCTTTTGTTTTTGTTTTAGTCAGCGAGTTTCGCCATAATTTAATAAGTGTTAAGTTAAGTTTTCCACCGACTTTGTTTTTTTTTTTTCGTGTGGCAATCGTTGCAGCTGTTTTTCCGCCCAGAGTTCAAAAACCCGGGGTCGGGGGGGGTGGTGGTGGCTTTGCGAGGGTTATTTAAAACCACCCCCTAACAACAACAAACCAGACATGGCCCAAAAATCAATTGAACCCACATATATCATTGCCGAACTACCACTGTTTTTGTTATTTTTTTTTAACTTCGTTACTAACTTACTAATTTCCATTGTCACGAGTCACAACAACAACAACAACACTAGCACAGCAATAACAAACAATTCGCAATAGTTGGAAGCTTTTTTTTCTGGTGTTTTGTTTTCTGTTTCTCTATTTTTTGCACCTCTTTGGGCTGTTTTGTAACTAGTCCGCTTTTATCCGGCTTTTTTAGATGTTGGCCTTCTAGTAGCTAACCAGGTGTATTTCATTTACCTGCTTCTTTGACTGTCTGCACTTTGGCACGATCTTTCACATTTAATTCATTGAAAATTACATTAGGGTCGTCTGTGGCTGCCGAAGAAATGCCGAAAACGCCATGCGCAGAAATCGCCAAGTATTCAGTATTTTTGACACAGAGAGAGATGGGCTATATAGCGGTTTTAAAAAAGTTACCTATCGTTAGTGTGACCAGACTTCCCTTGGCGGCAGTGCTGCCCATCAAAACGGGAATGGGCGCCAATTGCAAATGCTAACCACTAACCTTGTTTTTATTGTTTATATCTTGCCTAGTACCACGTCATTTTCTGTGACTCTATTAAACATTGAAAAGAAAAATAATTTGTTTTAATTACAAATTAATATACAATCAATTTCATTAAAGTAAATTGGTAATCTAGGTACATATGGTTTTGCATAATTGGCAGCTCAAAAAATATAGTTTATTTCTTAGTTATACGATGATAGCCTAAAAAAGCGTTTAACAAAATGATTTTTGTTATTACCTAAAAAATACAAGTGTTTTACCAAAAGCAATTATAATCAAATAACTAATTCTTTGTCTTTCAGATTAAATTAAATGATACACCAAAAGATATAATTCCTATTGTTCTCTACTTATAAGAAATACAAGAAAAACGACCAACTCATGGTATGAACTCATTTCCTTTTTAAGTGATAAGAATCCATTGTTCTTTCAACAAAAGTAAAAACAGAAATCACTTATTCCTGTCTCATACCTCGCAATCAGTTTAATGTTAATGATAATATACAATATGGCCATCTGACAGTGATTCCTAGCCAATACCAAAGAAAAGCCATCCCCATTAACACTCTCCGCTTGTTATTTTTGTGGTTTTTGTTTATTTAATAATAGATTAATTACCGTACACTTAACCGAGAGAGTCCTATTCGTAACCATACACACTAAATATGCACAACATTTTGTTGTATTGTAAAAAAAAAGGGTGAAATCATTGAAATAAGCGAACAAAGTACAAGTGCAATCGCACGGATCAAGTACAGCAATGGAAATTAGATGGGCCGTAGGGGGTGTGAATAGATCTGTTTTCGGGGGGGTTAATGGTAGGACAAAGCAGATTTTAATTCAAATACTAACGCATTTAGAAAATGTATATATATAAAATAATGTTCACATAACAATTCTTTTTGTAGTTTTCTTTCTGTTTTTTTTTTGTGGATTTTTTTTGTTGCCCTGTTTCAGATCATTTTCAAGTTCTTTCTTTTTCGTGTGGCATTTCCTGCGGTTTTCCTCAATTCGTTTAGCTAACTCGCGTCCATATTTTAAGCTTGCATGCTAAACACAAAATATATTTTATTTATATATAGATTTCTGTATAGGGGGTAGTTTTCCGCCGCAAACCGGAGCAGAGTTAGTTGACCCTGGCCATGCCGTAGACGTTCTCATCGGAGTAGGCAATGTACAGGAAGTAGTCCTCCTCGTGGTGTTCCTTTAAAAGCGAAAATGGATTAGATTAAGCATGGGGATACGACGATAAGCGGCCGTAGTTACCTGGTACAGGGAGCCCATGGTTGCCGATGTTGGTGGAATGACGTTGTTCACGAAGAAGAAGAGGGCATCCTCGGGACGCAGGTGGATGCGCTTGCGAATGAGGAAGTAGAACTGACCGACGGTCAGGTCGGAAGGCACCAGGTACTTCTTCTTGTCCAAATCACCAATACGCGCCTTGGGAGCCTTCTCGACAATCACCTAATGTTGGAAAAAAAAAACAGGAGGTGAGCTACTTAAATATGCTCGCACTTTAAAGACCCGATTACGTGCCGAAAGATGTTCACATATTTCGCTAAAAATGGCATTTGCATTTCTAAAGTTTCATGTGTGCTCGAATACGTGCTACCTTGGAAATCGAATATAGTTATAACCAGTTCAAGCAGGCTCAAATGAAACTATTTTGTGGTTAATATTTAACAAAACCACGTAATTTGGATTGCTAAATTGTTTATTTAGAATAAGTGTACTATTGATATATCGTCACCTATCATGGACCAAATTGAAATAAAAAGCAGAGAGTATAGAAAGAAAATGTGTTACATATCCGTAACAATTTTGTATACCTTTTATGTAAAGTTATCATAATTACTAAAAACAATTTCGAATATTGATATTAACAACATTAATATAGAATGAGTAATTCCGTAAGAGCAGTGAGTAATTACGTGCTGCATTCAGTAATTTCGTAAGTTTAAACATGCCATTACACAGACGTGTATTTCGTGATTAATTTGAGTTCTATTATTATTATTATTCTATTATTTCAAATCCAATTTAATTAAGGATTATTAATCGGAAATTTTGGAATATAGTTTGAAAATATATGTATAATATATTTATATGCTAATCAAGGTCTCTAGGTCTTAACTGGTTTTTGATTTGCAAAATTAGGGCAATATCTATTGTATTCAAAATCTAAGTAAATTGGATAAGTTGTCAGATGACAGACTTCGTTTTCATTTGTTTTGATGTATTGTTTTGTATTCCAATCAAGGTCTCAAGGTCCTAACTAGTTTTTGATTGGTTAAAATAATGCATTATCCTTTGTATTAAAAATATTAGTGAATTGAACAAGTTGCCAATGCTTTGGCCTAGACGATCCGTTCTAGCCAGGGGGTTATAAGTTAGCCTTTGGCCAAATTATCGATAAACTGGTTTGGCAAACTTTGGAACAGGAAGCGGGGCTCAACATAATGAATACGAAATTAGCAAACTGCTCATCGCACTTGCCAACCCCCTAAAACATCTACTGCAATACCTATCTAAATCCCCCACCAAATTCGTTGGCGTCATTGGCCGAAATCAAGGTGTTGGGGTATGATATTATAGTATGTACAATATATAGAATTCGGATATATATGGTGCGGACCAGCTGGCCTTGCCCCTGCTCAGCTGTTATGTGATTTGTGTTTTGGCATCCGTGCACTTGCCAAAAACAAACGAAAATAACACTCGGATACGGGCAATATTTGGGATGCATATATCGCGTATATGTAGGTTTATACATATGTATGTATGGTCCAAATCAAAATCGAAAACAAGAGCGTGAATATAATGCACTTCTCGTTGCGATTGGGGCACCTTCAGGGTTTTTGTTTTCAGTTGTTTTTTTTTTGTTTTTGTGAAAGGAGTTTGCAGATAAGGTGGTGAAATAGCAGAAAAACAACGAAGAAGAAGAGATTCCCCTCGGTTTTGTTTTTAATTTTTTGTTTTTCCTTCAGCCCATCTATGACTAATTCCAGTCGCAGTTTGTGTGTTTGCGAAAACAAAACGAGCAGCGCTAGTATTAGTGTTTATATTTTTTTATGCGCAGTACTCGCTCGTTTTTGCAAGCAAACAAACGAAATTAAAATCAAAAACAACTGGTTTGTGCACAGCGAGAAAAGGGTGGCCAATTGGACAATACAAGTGTTTATATGTAAAGTATAAGAAATCAAACTGGATTCTAGGCTTATCTCATATAACTTAACTTATTAAATAACAAGTTATATACACATTTTTTTTTCTGTGTAAATGTGAGGGAGGTGAAGAGAGGAAAAAACAGGAAGAGAGGAGAGCACTGAAAAACAACAACACCTTAACAGCTGAGCAAGTGAAATAGCTGCTTTGTTCTCTTTTTGTTGTTTCTTCTGTACATCTGTGTGTTCTGTACGTGTGTGTGTACACAATTTTCATTTGAATTTCATTTGAGTTTTTCGCAAATGTTTTCCCAGCTGCAAATGCATTTTATGCAACCCCACTCGCACGAAGTTTCCCCACCCACCTGCTTTTCCCTGCAATAATACTAACAATCATTGAAATAACCAATATGCGCAGTATCGATTTTCTTCGGTACAAACAAAAAAAAAGAAAAGAAAAAACGACGCAAAACAAACGCATACACAGAAGCACGCACATACACGCATATACATATAGATAATATATATACATATATATATAGACGAATACTTACGGGCACACGGTCTGGATATTTGCGACGGATCTTGTCGCCCTCGGCGCGACGTTTCTCGAAGGCGTGCTCCTCCTTGTATTGGAACTTCATGATTGTGGCTAACAGGTAATTGGCTAGGAAACGCAGCTTTCGGTTGGCTTTTCACTTGTTTCCTTTCGCTTTTCTTTTCAACGGAAAATATCGATGCGATCTGTGTGTGTGTGTGTCCTCTTGTGTTTTCGTGCTCTGTGTTTCGTTCGACCTAACGGGCTGAAATTCAAGTCTAGAGTAGAGGTGGAGGAACATCGATGGAAACATCGATGCAGCGATGTTTTTCAAATTTTAGAAACATCGATGTTTCTTGGCGACTATCGATGTTTTTGACACATCTCTAAACCTGTTCATGAATAAGCTAATCTCCTAAGTTGATCTCCCAGAAGATGATGACTTCTTGAACTTTAATTTGCTTGGCAGAACAATGCTTTTGCTTTAACTTGAGCCATAAAAGTCTATCATTTAATAATTAGCTTTTCGTTTAACATCGATATATCTCCACCTCTAGTCCAGAGTGACCATTGCTGGACTGCGATAGCAAATCGATATTTGAACGCTGTTATCGATAGACAGGCATATATGGACTTGTGTACTCGCTAGGAGGATATTATCGATAGCCCGTATCATCGATGGTTTGACGCAGCAGCCGAGACGTATATTGTTAACTGTTCTCGGGCAAAAAGAAGAAACACACCATCCAATCACAAACAGAAGCAGAGCAGCCAAACAACACCAGGATGAGCAGCCAGGGACACCACAAGATGCAGGGATGCGGAGGCGGTCTGTCCGGCGGCCTGCAGAATGCGGCATCCAGCGCCTCCGGCAAGAATAACGGCGGCGCCCAGGATCAGGAGTTCACCGACGAAATCGACCTGGGCGACCGCTTCTCAGCGGACATGGCCCGCCTCTGCATGAACGAGCGCTACGCGGACGTGGAGTTCATTGTCGAGGAGCAGCGCCTGCCCGCCCACCGTGTCGTCCTTGCCGCCCGCAGCGAGTACTTCCGGGCGCTGCTCTACGGCGGAATGGCCGAGACCACACAGCGTCAAATACCGCTGGAGGTGCCACTCGATCCGTTCAAGGTCCTACTGCGCTACATCTACTCGGGCACCCTGCTCCTCTCGACCCTCGACGAGGACTCCGTCATCGATGTCCTCGGCATGGCCAATCAGTACGGCTTCCAGGACCTGGAGATGGCCATCTCGAACTATCTGCGCCAGTACTTGGCCCTCAGCAATGTCTGCATGATCCTGGACGCGGCGCGACTCTACAACCTGGAGGAGCTCACCCAGGTGTGCCTCATGTTCATGGACCGCAATGCCGCCGAGCTGCTGCAGCACGACTCCTTCAAGACCCTGTCAAAGGTGGGTTTAAATCGTATTGATTGATTTTATATAATCCTAATGCTAATCACTGCAGGAATCGCTGGAGGAGGTGCTGCGACGCGATTGCTTCTTTGCCCCCGAGGTGCAGATATTTCTGGCCGTGTGGAAATGGAGCCGCTACAATCCCAATGTGGATATCCGGTCGGTTGTCAGCTTTGTCCGCCTGCCGCTGATGAACCTCGAGCACCTGCTGCAGGTGGTGCGGCCATCGGGTATCCTGGATCCCGACAAGATCCTCGACGCCATCGACGAGCGGAGCACCTCGAAGACGCTGCCCTACAGAGCGGCCCTCTGGCCAGAGGAGAACGTGGCCACGGCCAAGTTTCTGTCGCGCTGCATTCAGGGCGAGTGCCGCACCGCCCTGCTGGACGGCGATGTGACCACCTACGACATGGAGCACGGCTATACGCGCCACTGCATCACGGACAGTAACGATGCGGGCATTGTGGTCGAACTGGGCACGCTCTGCATGATCAATCACATCCGCATGCTGCTCTGGGACAGCGACAGTCGGGCGTACTCGTACTTCGTCGAGGTGTCCGGCGACCAGCAGCATTGGGAGCGCGTGGTCGACTACAGCGACTACCACTGTCGCTCCTGGCAGTACCTGTACTTCGAAGCGCGTCCCGTGAGATTCATCCGCTTGGTGGGAACCCAGAACACAGTCAACCGAGTAAGTTAGCCCCTCGTTGGGGCTTGTGCCTTGCATATTACAATGTCTTAATCTTGAATTTAATCTCCCACAAATAGGTATTCCATGTGGTGGGACTGGAAGCTATGCACACGGCCAAGGTACCGCGACTCATCGACCATTTTGTGGCGCCCAAGGCGAACGTGGCCACCATCGAGATGAGCGCCATTGTGACGGACGGCGTAAGTCGCACTCGGAATGCTCTGATCAATGGAGATTATGTGCGATATGACTGGGACTCGGGCTACACGTGCCACCAATTGGGCAGCGGTGAGATTGTCGTCCGTCTGGGGCAGCCCTATCACGTCGGCTCCATGCGCCTGCTGCTGTGGGACTGCGATGACCGCACCTACAGCTTCTACATCGAAACCTCGACAAACCGAAAGGACTGGCAGATGGTGGTGGACAGACGCAATGACAAGGCACGTTCATGGCAGAACTTCCACTTCGCTCCACGACCCGTCGTCTTTATCCGCATTGTGGGCACTCGGAACACAGCAAATGAGGTTAAAAGTGGGCCCGAGCCTTTAAGATTTTTGTACTTATTGCTTATTTCTTTCAGATCTTTCATTGCGTCCACCTTGAGTGCCCCACCCAGGACAAGGGTTACCTAAAGAAGATTGCCGATATGGAAAAGGAGAAGGAGAAGAAAGAAAAGGAGCGGGAGAAGGATAAGGCAGTCAAGGCTGTAGATGACAATATTGCCTCTACCTCGGGATCCTCGTTGGTTGTCCTCGCCGAAAGTCACTCCACCTCTACCGGCAGTCAAAGCGTCTTAAAGTCCACCCATTGGCCGCCACAGACACAGTCTCCCAAACCGGAGCAGACCAAGGAAAAGGCAGCGGCCGTAATGCCCTCCATGCCAACCAACTCCCCGTTCAACACGCCGACGCTACCGGCTCCCCTGACTCCAGCCGTCTCGTCGCCACTTATGCAGGAGCGCAACGAGCCGAGGAAGAGTCCAAACGCAAGTTCCAACACCAGTCCCAGTCCCAGTCCAAGCAGCAATCCAAGTCCAAGCCAAAGTAGGAGCAGAAGCGAGAGTACGGAGGCTGAACCAGTGCCACCGTTGGTGGAGCTGGACACGAAGGAGTCGCGCTGAGCCCTGCAGCAGATGATGATATTTTGTACTTGAAATACTCCTGTGGTCAAACTGTTAATCCCCGGCAGACTGTGTGTATCCTGTTAGTTGCGCTTAGTTGTAGTTTGCAGGCTGTGCTGCCCTTGTTATCTAGTCCTCCCCAGTGCCCGCCCCGAATCATTCGCATCGCTAGTTGTTTTTGCGCTCTTACCTTAATCTATATATAAAAATTATATATGTATGTATATTTATGATTTATTGTGATCCAAAATGAGAATTCCTTTTGTTTGCAAGGCAGCAGAGTTATTTACTTAAGCAATACCACTTAATTCTATGCACATATCGCGAATTCGAATCCGATTTCCGAACAGCTGTACCAAAATTGTATACGATATCCGATCACCGAGTCGGATTCTGTCCAGAGTTGTGTCCTGTCCAATGTCCTTAACCAATACAATCCAGTTGATCCGCAACTCATAGTCTAGGCTCTTGGAGCGGCCAAAAAAGTAAGCTCCATTTATTAGGCAATTTTTGTCATAGTTTGTACTGCACCCAAATAAAAGCTAACCAAAAAAAGAATTGCTGTGCTCTTGTTTGACTGCCGTAGCAATTATGATAGCAGGCTGACTCGATAATGATGGCAAGATCGTGATAAGCCCGAGATCACACCTAATTACAGGATAGTATCGGGAGAAGATGACGGTCTTTTTGTTCACAGTGGGCGAGGAAGTGTGAGGAAGATGGCGATGTGCAAGCATCAAAGCGACTCTTCACAATACTGCACACTCCGCTCAATTGCGGTTAAAGTTTCGTTAAATTTTTGGGAACGCTTATCGTTTACAATTAATATTAGTATTATTTAATTACAAAACAAGAATACTTTCCATTTGCTGTTTTCCAACAATTTGAAAGAACTTTTTTGTTTTTAAATTCCTGAAGGGCGTTTAAACGTTTTAAAGGACCGCGATACTTTAGTACCCCGGAAACTTTAGCCAACTTTTCCGAAGAACTTGTCATTAGCTCCAGATTCCCGTTGAGAGACTCGAAATCTTTTAAGATATATTATTTATTTGTATCGCACTTTTATTTTTTAAATTCAGATTCTGGATTTAATTCCCCTTTTTTTTAAAGCTCTATTCGAACAGTGTTGGAAGTTTACAAGTAATTTTAGTGTGATCTATATAAAAAGGTTTTCACATTATGTACCTATTTTAAGACATTGGTAGAGCTTATAAGAGAAGTAATCTAACTTACATCGATCCATACATAGTAAAAAAAAGACAAACAAAAATAAACATAAAGAAATATTACACATATTACACAAAAAACCTCATTGTAAGTGTCAAGATACTCTGATATCCTGCTCCTTTTCGTTTTCTACATATTAAAAAGGATTTTGTAAATCATAAGAAAAACCCTATAGATAATTAAACAATAAACTGTTCTTATATAAGTATTATTATCAAATCTCCAGGCAGTTGACTTGGCAAAACCTATTCCAGCTCTTTCCGGGTCAAATAGGCAGGCCTTTTACTTGTTCGAAATTCAGGAAGCATCCCACGTTAAATCTTAATAATTAAGGAAACAACAGTCGGATAAGACTAAATTCAATTAAAATTATTATCAACTAACCTATGCATAACCAATGTATAGGCTGTCTTTGGACCGATACCGGGGATTTTCTGCAGTTCCTTTACGCTGCCCCTGTTGAGTAGGTCAAGAAGTAAGCTTTTATTATGGGTCATCCCTTCCTCGGGTGGAGAAGATATGTTCTTTGAGCGACTTCTTTTTGGGGGGCTTCCGTTCGTGTTATCAGATCCTTAAAGTGGGGATGGAAGCGGAATGATTATGGCTTTCTGAATGTTGCGATCTTCGCAAATTAATTACTTTGGAAATGTCCGTGAAGTTCTTCAATATGCGGTTGACTATACGCAAGGAGCGTCGGAGAATAGACGGTTGCTTGGGGTCAGGTTTCAAAGTCTCCTCCGTTGGCTGGATCCCGCTGAGTTCCTTCGGTATGCTGGAATTCGTCGGGAATTCTAGGGTTGTTTTTCTGGTACTCACCTTTTCTTGGCTTCGGGGGTCAGGCCCAATTCGGAACGTGTCCGCTGGAGAACGTTGGTCAGTTTTCGGGTTTTGGGTTGGGAACACACTGGCTATTCGGATCGGCGGCTTGGCGTTTGATTGCCTTCAAGCTGCTGCACTAAGGGCTGACTTTGCGGAAGACGTGAGCCGTCCGTGTGGCCAGCGATTGCTGCAATCAGAGCAAGATAGAAGACAGAAACCTGAGTAAGTGCATCATTCGACTTGCGGTCGTTGCGGTTGGATTTAGTTATCTATATAAACGGGTCACACTCGGGGCGGTGTCGTAGTGTGCAATGGAGCAGCCCAGCGAGAAGCAGCTGGAGGACGCGGATGACCAAAAGGGGGAGCAACTTATAGAAGAATATATCCAAAATATTTTGGATTGTGGTCTTGAACGGCAAGAGGATGAAGACCGACTCGATAAGGATATCGCAAAGGAGCACGTGGAAGAAGTAAAGAATAGTCCGAAGATTGAGAACGATCAGGACTCGATGGAGGATCCGGAACATGAAGAATTGAGGAGAGGTGAATGTCAACAGGAAAGTATTCTAGCGGAGCACTTGGTAATAGAAAAACTGGACGAAAATGTTTTAAAAAATAAAGATCCTAAAGAAAAACAAGAGCTCGAAGAAGAAATTCCCGAATTGAATAGCAAACTTAAGGATCAGCTCTTAGAAAAAGAATCTGAATCTGAATTCAAAGGACAACTACAAGATGAACTGGATGGAAACACGCAGACCGAGGAACGTTTGCCAATAAATCTGAAAGACCAGGCAGTTCTGGTGAGAGACGAGTCTTTAGAAAACGAAGAACAGCATCCACAAATCTCAGAGAACACGGAGCAGCTCACAGATAATCTTGAAAATCTGGAGAAGCAGGATAATCACAAGGAGCAAGCTGCTGGGGAATGCACCGAAGACAACCTGCAGGACCCAAGTGTGGACACCCAGAATAAGGAGAACAAAGACAGAATTGAGGAAGAAGAACAGGAGAATGGGGAAGAACACGGGGGAGAAGCATCTAAACCAGAAGAGGATCTCCCCAACGAGCAAGTTACCCAGTTCCTCCGCCAACTGGTTAACCAACTATGGCCCGACCTAGAAGCCAATCCAGAACTCCGTTTAAACAGAGCCAGTGCCAAAGGTGACAACTATTTGGGTGTGGTTTGGCGGTTACAGGTGGCTTCCGACTTGAAACGCAGCCTGGTGGTGAAGCTTCCTCCCCAGAATCGCGTGCGCCGCAAGCAATTCTTCGCACGACCTTGTTTCCTGAGGGAAACGGCAGCATACCAGGTGTTCCTGCCACTGGCTGCGATGATTCAGGAGAAGTGGAAGATCCCCGCAGAGGATCGTTTCCGGCAGCACGCCCTTTGTTTCGGAACTCGTCAGGATGAGGCGAACGAATGCATTGTACTGGAGGACCTATCTTGTTCTGGTTTCCATCTGCACAATCGCTTCCTGGACTTATCCATCGAGCATGTGCGTCAGGTAATCTGCACCTATGCCAAATTACATGCGATTTCTCTGGCCGGGAAGCGTCAATTTCCTGAGAGAATGTATGAACTCCAGAAGCTGGTTGACATCTTTGAGCAGCGACGTGAGGATCACGCTTTGGGTGTCTACTTTGAGAATCTCAAAGGGAGTGCCCTTTCTTCACTGCTCTCACCAGGGGATGATCCCTACAGGGTTCGCCTGGAAGAGTACTTTGCCAGAGGATCGTACTTTGAGCTGCTGCTCCCTTTGGTCAGCGGATCCAATTGCGAACCCTTCGCTGTTATCTGCCATGGTGATTGCTGGAACAATAACATCCTTTACAAAACAACAGGAGGGGGGGATCTAGAGGATGTTCGTCTGATCGATTGGCAACTGATGCGATATGCCTCCCCGGTCACCGATCTAGCCTATTTCCTCTTCACATGCACCTCGCAAGAATTCCGGCAACAGTACCTCAATAATATGCTGGAGGATTACTACGAGGAGTTGGGTCTACAGCTAAACAGGTAAGAAAAACAAAATCTGAAATATTCGATTGTAGTAGTACAAGCCACTTTTGTAATAGATTAGGCGAGCAGTTGGAGGAACTTCTTCCCCGTCCTGCCTTCGATGACCAGGTGGCCACCAAAGCTGCTGTGGGCCTGCTCCTTGCCATGATGGTTCTGCCCATCGTGACAATGCAGGGCCAGGATGTGCCCGACCTTCAAGCGATTAGCGACCGAATCGAGGCCGGAGCCACCACGGATCTGCAGGGCGCCGGATTCCTGGGCGTGGGCAATGAGGCGACTTTCAAACGGCGTATGCGTGAGGTGATCCTCGACTGCGTGGACTTTAACTATATCTAGCAATGGGTAAGGGAGCTCACCTTTTGGCGAACCACTTGGACTCGGACTCAGGCGGAGCTTCTTGGCCAAAATGACCAACGTCTCGCTAAGATAGCATCGATGGGTACTGATGCAGGCCAGGAAGGTTATATACGATTGCGCGGTGAGCGAATCTGGAAAGGATAAGGGGATTAAGTACATATATTTAGTATTGGAATTTTAAACAGGATATTTATACTATTAATAAATGCTTTAACACGACAGATGCTTTGAAGGAATTAAATTTTTTGACTTTGTTTTGAAACTAAATGAAGTATAAGGTGACAATGTCGGAAAGCATTTGTATGAAAAAAAGAAAAATATGGCTCAAGTGCATGTTTCTAAGCATTTTCAAAAAATCATAAAAAATGTAAGCAAACTGATTTTTGAAAAATTTTTTTTGTAGTTACTTATATTTTTGTTTGGAGAAACGTTTTGCATCAAATACATGAAGAAAAAGAAATTTATTGGTATGATTTAAATTGTGGTGTTACTACTCAGACTAAAAAGAAAACACAAAAGAACAACAAATGTTAATGTTAATTTTTGCCATTCTTAGCTAAAGAATTTGATGTTTGAAAAATGCGAAAATTGGCAAAGTGATAGGGATCAATAACATTTGTAGCAAGCTGTTCAAAACAGTCGGCCTTTTAGCTGTACGCCTTGATTTGGCTAAACTACGACTGAAAAACCACTAAAAATGAGTATTTTTGAACAAAATCATAGTCACAAAAAACCCCTTACAAGAAACGCAAAAATGCCTCAAAAAATAAAAGTTCCTTTAAGTGATAAGAATCGATGGCATTTCCGGCAAGCTGCTCAAAACAGTCGGTCTTTTTGCTGTACGACTTGCTTTGGCTAAACTACGATGGAAAAACCAAAAACAAAAAATTTCGCATTTTTTTCAAAAATCTGAATCGATTTTTTCGCCCTAAAAATTCAGTTTTTTGGCTGCCATAACAAAAATATACGTCAGAATGAGGAATGTCATACCTCGTTGAGCTCGTTGCTTAATTTCCAATCTATTGGCATTCTAACCTGAAAATTTTTCATTTTTTCCATTTTTCGCAAAAAAAGATGATGTAACCCCTTACAAAAAATGCGAAAATTGGCCAAAAAATAAATTTTCCTTAAAGTGATGGGGATCGTTAGCATATTTAGCAAGCTGCTCAAAAAAGTCGGTCTTTTTGCTGTACGCCTTGATTTGGCTACACTACGATGAAAAAACCGAAAAAAATGTCGCATTTTTGACCAAAATCTTAATCTCGTATTTTTGACGAAAATCAGAATCCATTTTTTCGCCCTAAAAATTCCGTTTTTTGACTGCCATAACAAAAATATATGTCAGAATGAGGAATGTCATACCTCGTCGAGCTCGTTGCTTAATTTCCAATCTATTGGCATTCTAACCTGAAAATTTTTCATTTTTGCCATTTTTCGCAAAAAAAGATGATGTAACCCCTTACAAAAAATGCGAAAATTGGCCAAAAAACAAATTTCCCTTAAAGTGATAGGGATCGTTAGCATATTTTGCAAGCTGTTCAAAACAGTCGGCCTTTTAGCTGTACGCCTTGATTTGGCTAAACTACGACTGAAAAACCACTAAAAATTAGTATTTTTGAACTTAATCTGAAGTATAAAATCGCTAACCCAAAAAAGTGATTTTAGTCAAAAAATCCTGAACTCATAAAGGGATTGTTTGTTTAAAAGTAATTATGCCGTCATTTTTAAATTTATGATAACAACTTTTAGCTTTTATAGACATAACGAATACATTAATTTTTTTATTGTTCTATATTCATTGATTGTCTTTGGGATAACTTATACGGAGACCTCTGTTCACGGCAGCATAAAAGTAAAATCAGAACAATAAACCAGTTGCGAAAATCGAACAGTGGGAGTGAAAAAGACAGAGAGGGGTGAAAATCCAGCAAGCGAAACGGAAGGAGATAGCAATCGAGCTGGTTACCTGACTTAAACAAAAAATTTACATTAAACAAAAATTTTAAATGTTTGTCAAATACGTTTAAAATATTTTTAATAACTTGAAAATAACAAACATTATAAATGCTTTCCAACTGAAAGTAAAGTTTTGATGTAATTCAAATTTTTAAAATAAATATTTGTCCAATTTTGAATATTTTTTCTCACAAACTTTTATAGACAACAAAATAATATCTATAGAACTTACAAAGTACTTAAAAGTAACAAATCATAATCATGTGCGGATCCACGGGGGATAAGGGGTATAGACAACCCACTGGGGTTAAAAAATATATGTAATATGTATTTTATTCCAATTTTTTTATTTTTACACAAGAAATTTTTTTTATATCCCCCGACAACCAAATTCTAGATCCGCCACTGCAAATAATATTACTCATCCGCAGCATTGGCTTTAACTATGTCCAGTTTAATTTGAATTTATTTTAAATTCATTTGTTTTTAGAAAACAAATCTCCAAATGCATTTTTCTGGTTTAAAGAAAAGGGTAATGTATGTAGGTTGAAGTTAGGCCCAATAAAGCGCCAACCTGTCCCACTGTGCAGTGTGCAAGAATCGGCGGCGCAGGCGCAGCAAACTAGTTTGCCCCTGGGGGGCGTTGGGTGGTGGGAGGTGGTTTTCTCGCAGGGGCGTCGTCAAAGGGCGCGCGCAACTGACTGACTAACTAACTAACTGGCTAACTGGCTGGGCTAACCGGCCGAGTGGGAGAGCGAGCGAGGGTGAGAGCGTGAGTGAGCGGGCACTCGGCGCTCGGTTAACCGTTAGGCTGCAGCGGCGGCGGCAAGTTCAGTTCGCAGTTCAGTCAACAAGCGACCGCCGTGGACAAAACAACGCCAACGGATATATATAGCGAACGGATATATATATACATATATGGCACAGCTATAGCCCCTACTACCAGATATACCTACACACTTAATATATTTCAAAATCAGAGGCGCGCGAGGGCGTCACACGTATTTATACAGATATATAGGTATAGACATAGCCGCCGATCGACCAGTGAACAAGCTGTGGTTATTTTTTCGTCTTATTTTATTGTGACAATCGCGACAAGTGTTTAAAAATAGTTGCCCAGCTAAAACTCCCCCGCCAGCAAGTAAACTAAAGAAAAAAAAACAGCAACAATATGGTCGAGACCGTGGTCAATATCGAGCGCACCACAACAACAACCACGAGCGGACCGCCCGGTGGGGCGAACCCGACCGCTGGCGGCGATGGCGGTTTCTGGAACGGCATCCGCCTCAACATCGACTATTTCCGCACCATTCCGGGCATTATCAAAATTGTCCAATTCGTAAGTACACTCAGCTCCCAAATATACCCAAAATGTTCTGTACGGAAAGAGAAATGTGGGTATTATACTAGATTATTTTCGAAGTACAAACATTTTAATTTTAGTCTTTGAATGAATGTTGAATTTATTAGGTTCAAATCTTACATATTCAAATTCAAATATAGGTAATTAAAAAAAATGTGAATATAATTCACATCCAAAAGTCTGTTCTCTGGAGCAAAGCCAAATTTCCAAATTTTGAAATGTGAACTAGACTATACTTAATGGGTATGATTATGCTGAGAATGTAACATAAATCATTTTGTTTGTTAAGAACAACGATACATTTTTTTTTTGAGTGTTTGTGACCTGATTAATATTTTACTGTTAAGAACTCTATTTCCTGTGTAATATTATTTCCGCAAAATTTTTTTCTTTTCAAAAAATTCCAAAATAGCTGATAAACATATACAAAAGTTATTTTGTTATTATTTGAACGTTGAACTATTTGAACTATAGAAAAGTTGAAAGGCAAAAAATAATACTCTATAGAACTGTTATCGTCATAAATTGAACCGTTTTATCTAAAGTTTGCGTTGCCCCACCATTCTTTATCGAGATATCTTGGAACTTCAGAAAGCCTAGGGTCCCTCGATGTGTACTCAATTCTACAAATATACACTTAGTGTAGGTATGTCAGGATCTCATTAGGCTTAAGGCGGATAAGATAGGGGGAGCCAACTTGTGGGAACTGCAAACATGTGAGAGTCCAGGGCCATGTGGTCAATTGGGCCCCTATCATTGGACCCTTGTCTGCAGCATATCTAGACAGAAGTCAAAGCCAAAGAGCGAATACTCCATTTGGCCTGGTATTTGGAACTCTGAATTTTCCCACAGCCGCAATGGGCACAAATCAAGTGGTGTGTAGGCGATGGATCAGTATTTACGCCAACACAAGATACTCGCAATCCGCAAGTGTGGTTTGGGCACTTTTGTGTCTTACCTGCGTGTCAGGTGTAAAAAGTCCCCCACCCCCTCACTACGTCTACCATTTAATCAAGGTCAAAGGATACGGTCGCCGACAACTGGTGGGGCACACATGAAAAATGCATTATTAAACGTTCGTCAGTTGTCACAGAAAATCAATACTGAATAAGTACGAGGGGGGCATTGTCGCTGATATGATTAAACTGTCGGCTATTAAGTGCTACTTATTGATTTTCTGCCAGGACAAGCCATGAAGTTATTGGATATTCCCTACGTTCCTCAAAACATTTCTTAAAAATCACACTGATCAAGCATAAACGATCCAACAACTTATCTCTCGCATGCATTGATGTCACCAAATGGCCATTTATTTTTTTTGGTTCCCATTGTGGCTAGTCTGTCAAATGGGATATTTTTGTTGCAACTAATCTTATCGGCCGCCTTTTAGCGATAGTCTGCTGATAGTCGTCTCAGCGCAATATAAATATGTAAAAGTGCTTCACTTAACGTTGCCACAAAAACATGGCCACATACATATATAGTATGTACAAAAAAAAATGCACCTGCGTGGTTCCCAAATGCGAATCGAGTGGTCTTAACCCTCTGAATAAATAACTCGATAATTGCACAATTTTCGAATTATCATCAACTTAAACTACTTAGCCATGAAAAGTTATTAGGTGGCTCTTTGAAAGGAAATATGGGAAAATGCCATGTAGGATAACAAAGATAATGTTTTATACTATACTATAATAATATCAAAAATTAAATATTACATGATATCGCATAGTATCTTACATTTTTTTATTATTTATAAGAAAACAGTTCCACAATAAATTATATGATTGGAATGAACATTATACAGTTTTAGGCAATTAAATATGATATGGTATCTTACAATATATTGGGTTATTATTTTTTGTAACATTTCTATAGCATAAAATATTCGTTGTTTTACTGTAGTTGTTTTGCCATGGGCTAATCGACCGTGACTCATTTTCCCCAATTATGAGGATAGATGGAAAATTGGCTAATCGCCCGTTACTCATACGCCCCGTTATCCGAGCAAGGTGGGTGATAATGAGGCGACCACCTGTGCGATCGACGGGAAGGAGGGCACTCTCGGTAGCCCAGCTATCATAGTGATAAGGCAATCCATGCCTGACACCTGACCGTCGATTGCTAATTTGCCCAGGCCCATTACTCATCCGCCCCTTGGTCCCGAATCGAAAAAACCCCCAAAACCATCAAACTTTTAGAAGTTGCAACCCAATTTGTCGAATCCTATCGGCCATATCTTATCGTACTAGCCCGACAATTAGCATTTTGGACCCTGAATGGCCCCGACTTGCAAGTATATATGTACAATGTACATATATGTATACGCAAACATATTTATGTATGCATTCCATGGCCAAGTGTGCGCTCTATATACACAGCAAACACACAAAAAATATATGCAAATCGGAAAGAGAACGATTTATTATTAAGTTTTGTTGGTCTTGGTCCCTGCCTTTGAGAACTTTTTATAATAGCGCAATTACGTAAGATATTTTGGAAGCTGCCGATCCGTATGGCAGACAACAATGTTTGGCATTATTGTCGTGGATTTTAATTTTAATGTTCTCGCCAAAAGCGGAAACTATGACACACATTCGGTGTCATTCAAGAAATTTTTACCACAAACCGCGGGGGCGGGATCGGAATTGGAAATGGAATCGGAATCGGGGATTCGACCGAGAAGTCGCTTTACACAGTGGCTGGTGTTTGTTGGTGGTTTGGAGAATGCGATCGATCGTTACGGCATCTATTTGTCGACGGTACAGTACGTTTCATATATGTAAACCTTATTTTTACTGATAGCAAGGCCCTTAAAGTTATAAAAAAGAAAAATTCTATTGATTTAGTATTAAATTGATCTTTTTAAACTATAAATCGACAATTAATATTTAATTTAAATGACCACGATCAGAGTTTTCTAGGTTGTAGGAGTATATTATATTTAAAATAAGTACTTACAAGAAAAATTATTTCTTTTGAAATAAATTGATTCCAATAGTTTTTACCTTTTTCGGTCAATTGCATTGGTGACAATCCATTTATAAAGGTAGAAAATATTAATTAATAATGGTCATATTTAATTTAAATATTTTGTTTATTTAATTTTTAAATCAAATTTTAATATTTTTAAATTAACTATAATTGTAAAATAAATCCACAATGGATGTATAACATAGCAAACAATTTTTAAGCTTAACTCTAGATTTGCTACTTTTTTTTTATCGGTGTAGGCTATTGTTTTTCCATCCTTTCAACCTTTCCAAGTAATTGTGTCTAGCCTGTAAATAGTATCTCTGATATATGAAAATAGTATTTACAAAATTAAGGAGGAGTTAAGGAGCTGGTGTATCGTAAAGCCCCATTGAAGAGAATTAAACGCACTGCAGAAGAAATGCCAACTTATGACCCTCAAGTCCAAGTCCCAGTTATGAACATAAATGTTGATTACTCGTCTGATGAGGATGAAGAAGAGGACGATAATGATGTGATATTTATCTGTGACTCAAAGGATCCGGTAGCATATATAGATTTAACGCAGAGTGATTCAGAAAGTGATTCAGAATAAGATGGTAAAAATAATTGGTTCAATTACTTAGCTTAACTTGTAATAACTTAGTTCAGCGGTCGGCACACAATACGCTCATTTGTGTAAACAATTTGCACCGGGACTCTCGTACGCTGTACATGTGCCGGCAGAGGTTGGGAGGAGCTATTCCCAATGCCCAATTAATGCCGTTCGCTGACTTAGTTACATGCGGTTAGGCTTACAGCTGAGAAACGCACTGTACCAAGTATACAAAGTTATGCAAATACTTGTTTGTATATCGTGTGCTTATGTACATTTTAGGTAATTGACGCTGACTAAGTGTACTGCGCTCTGAAAAGTGAGCTCATCTTTAAAGCTCAGTCTTGGCCCTGTTAACAGATTGCCAGCAAACGATATTTATATATATATTATACCATTACACTAACGATTGTCATTTAGCCACTAAACTGCGTCTATCTTTCTGGCATAATCAATACTATTTTTATTGATCATCCATGCACAGAAAATATCAATGATGTATTATAAATATAATATATATATCAGACCGTTTATATAAACCACAATAACCAAAACTATCAGGGGTGCCACAGATATCATTTCAGTGATAAGTCGTGTACAATTTATATAGATGCACATAAGAAACTTACGCTTAATGAGCGCTCCAATTAAAAGTATTACAAAATTAAAATAATAGTTAAATTGAGTCTGAAAATGTATTTATTTTGCAAGTAAAACTAGTCAAAAATCTTTTAAAAAAATTGCAGATTCAAAATCAGTTGCTAGCACAAATCTACACTACAATAAATATATATGGTAACAAAAAAGGCCGCTGTAGCTTTGTTGGTTTGAGCTATGCCTTCTTAAAATTTTACATAGCAACTTATTTATATAGATATGGTATAAACTCAAATGGATCTTGTTTGTTTTCTGTGACGCCACTGAAACTTCCCAGACAACAGACTAGGAACCCAGACCGTATAAACGGAGGTCAAGAACTAGATCCATTTCAGTGGCGTTTCGCGTCATTGATTGCGCTAGAAAAGTACATTATTATGTTGGGACCGTGATCGATATACTTTGATGCACTCGCTCTCTACGCACTATTTCATGCTCCACAAGGCAAATTGCTCGTTACCATATGTATAACGCTATACCGTATACCAAACTACAGTTTTTATTGGGATAAACTTTTGAAAAGCATAGACCTCCAATCGCTGAGCATAAAATGCGTATTTCAACTAGATCTACAAATATTGTTTACAATATTTGAGGAAAAAACAATGGGTTTTTAAGAAGCCAGCCCAATTATTCGTAATCAGGGGGCCAAAAAGTTTAATAATGATTTCAGTTCGGAAGTATCCACATTCAAGGCGACATAAACTATTTATAAAAGATCCCAGCAGTAAGCGCAGTATATATAATTATATACAAAACGTTTGTTGTTAAATATACATATACGTACACACAAGTACATATAAAAAAAACACCCATAAATTATGTTTAGAAAATAAAAAAATTCATATTATTCTTAGACACATTTCTTTCTTTTATTTTTGAAAACTGACGCAAGCTTGTGGATTGCAACAAAATCAGCATCTGTCTGGTTAAGAGCAAATTAAAAAAAAGAACACCATTCAAAAAAGGTGGGAATGCAATCCAAGATCAACGAATTGCTGACAGTTCAATCAACCTTTGATTTGCTGCTGCTGTTAGTTAATTGTTTGTCAGATGGCAAAAAAAAAAAACAAAAAAAAAACAAAGGAGACACCAGCAAAAGAAAAAGAAACAACAAGTTGCCATCAACAGGTCGCTTTTGGCCTGGCTACAACTTTCAGCTTTCACTTTTCGTGTACCTTTTGTTTTAGCCAAAACCAAATGCCGAAGTCGACTGCGCACCTGCTTGTTTTCATTTTTTTGTTTTGTGTTTTGTTTCTATATTATTTATCACTTGATGTTTGTGTCACCAAAGGCTTATTGCCTTTTAATTGCTCAAAGAACCACGTCACCTTAGTTTTAGTCGAAGGAGAATGTGTGTCATCACCGCCTGTCATCCAGTGCTGAATTCTCAGGGTACTTAACATATCGTATCACCCTGCGAGTTTTCTTGACTTTCGATAAGGTTCTCAAAACTGACTTAGCAATGCATCTGCATTTTCCAAAGATGAATATTTTGAGTCATTTAAGTGTTATGAGTTTGAATACAAGTTTTTGAGATATTACAAAGAGTACTTAAAATATTATAAACTAGAACACTGTATCTCTGAACTTAAATATCTTTTAAAACCATTAGTTTTGGAACTGGAATGTTTTGTTTATTTTATAAAAAGTAAATATGTTACATTGAAATTAAAAAAAATCTGTTAAAAACAATACATTTATAATACTTAGTGACAATCTTTTGAATTCACCGCTTAATTAGACGGAGAGCAACCTTCGTTGCTCAGCACAGCCATTTCATTCATGGTGTGCATTCAATTAAAGGTGACATCACGACATGATTCCAGATTCCAGATTCCGAATCAAAACATGGCCTTGAAGAGGCGCCCGTCAATTGGAGATCACGATCTGGGTGATCATCGAGCAAAAGTACAAATTATTAACAGTTTTCGCCAAGAAGACTGAAACTCTTGACATAAGAAAATATTTAAAATAAATGATTGTACAAAGAATTTAAGATTCTCGCACCAATAGATCATATCATAGAATTCCACAATATTCTACTTCATATTTTTTTAATCTTCCATTAGTTATTATCTATGTATACTTTTAACAAACTTTATCTACATGGTGTTCATATAAGTCTGTGCTCAAACACATCTTCATCTATTTATTAAAGATCAAGAAAAAATTATAAAAATAAAATCTCAAAACGATGATGAGTTCTGTTATCACCTTTTACTTACGAATGTTTCCAATCCTTTCCAAATTCGCAGGTGCTGGGCATTATCTGCATGGCTCTGGCGTCTCCTCCCATATACTTTGCCACCTCTTTCTTCATGTTCGTAATCGTAATATCATTTATCCACACCATTCTACTCATCGCCGCTTACTTTCTGGGCATTCGGGAGGCCAGCAACGTAGCTGTCAACTGGATATTCTCGGTGAGTATGGAATCAAGGAGTAGCACTATCAGGGTTACTAACCATCTCTATACCAAACAGGAACTTATCACCACCGCCGTGCTTACTCTACTGTACTTCATCGGTTTTATCGTTGAACTGGCCAGATGGTCGGATTCTACAGTAAAGGGTGCCGGTTCTTACACTGCCGCCGGAGTCTTTGGCCTCTTCAATTTCCTTGCCTACGGGGCGGGCACATACTTCCTGTTCCTTGCCCACAGATCCGGAGCCACACACTAAGTCCGCAAACACTCAATGCTGGATCTAAGCGTAGTTTAATTTCTAATTGTTTACAAATTAAGTGCAACTCGCGTCTATGTAGTTTCGTCTCTATTTTTTTTTGACCAACATATTTTGGTCTAACATTGTTTATTTATGCGATGTCATACAAAAAACGACACAGCACGTGCGGTCAGCTCAATGGAAAGTAAAGCCTTTCTCGACTTGATGTGTTTTTAATGTTACTTTAAATGTCTAACTAACGTTTAAGCTAAAACCCACCCGCACACGAACACATCTGCGAAAACGAGTAGGGTGGGAGCCCCAAAGAAACTGAATTCTTTTTAAAATACATATTTAATCTTTCAGGTCTTATTTACAATGTTTTTTTCTACTTTTTTTAAACACACTGTTTTTAATTTTTTGAAACAAAATATGCAACGATTAAAACAATTATGATTAAATAAATGTTGTTAAAGTCAAGAACAAAAAAAAAACAAACAAATTTCCTATGATTTAGAAAGCTTAACATCTTTAGAATCTTTGTGAAAACCAGCCCACCCTAGTCAAAGCACACATGCACCAAAAACAAAGAGCGCAACAAAGATTAAAGTTCAATAAATTATTTGTATTTTCTCAACCACTGCCGAAGAACACAACTGAGATGAGGTGCAGCCAAACAGCCATACGGCCATCCTGCCACCAATCAAATAGTTAATTTATTGGGCTCTATTGGGGCCCTCGGGGTCCAAGTCCTCCTCCATTAAAGGATGAAATCGGTGTGCTGACGGTGGGATGATCCGCAGGTGCGGCGAGATCGTGGTGTGCTATTGGGTGGGGTGCTGCTATATGGTGGCCGAATGGGCTCACCACAAACGGCCGGACATCGGGGCTAAAAGTACTTCTTCATCTCGTCGTAGATCGCGAGAACCAAGGCGCCGCCCGTGCCGCGGATGATGTTCGATAGGGCGCCCTTGAAGAAGGCGCCGGTGCCCTCCTGCTTGGCAATCACCATCCAGCAGTGGGCCGTGTTCTTGTAGATCATCTCGGACTTCTTCAGGCCCGACTGCATCATCATGCGACGACGCACCGTGTCGAAGGGATAGGACGCAATGCCGGCCACGGTGGTGACCACCTGGGCGATGGCCCAGCTCACGTAGAAGGGTGTGCTCTTGGGATTCGGCAAGAAGTCGCGGCACGTGTCGTAGAATCCAAAGTAGGCCGCTCGGTAGATGATGATGCCCTGCACCGATACTATGAAGCCGCGATACAGGCCAATGGGGCCGTCACTCTTTATCACCTTCATCAGGCAGTCGATCAGGCCGTTGAACTCCCGACTACCGCCCTTGCCCACGTCGGCGGCCAAACTGTTGGAAGAAGATAGGGATATTATCAAAATATTGTATAATACAAGATATAGCATGCGAAGCTTTTGGGTAAAGATTGATTTATTAACATAAATTTACATTCTACTAGATATAGCATAAAATGCGGTTCCATTTTAATAACTAATAATTATTAATCCAAATTATTAGTATTATTAAAATGTATTATAATTATTGGACCAATATGGAATTATTTTTATAAAGAGAAGAAACCAATATTTAGGCCCTACGATTTTAGGAATATTAAAATGGATCTAGTTTTATGAAAAAATTAAATTAGGAAAAATGTCTTAGCATTGAGAAGCATTCAAAACTTTAGGCAGACTTCTTATCTTTAAAAATATTATTATACCCATAAGGTTAGAAAAAATATTGGTCTTTTCAAGTAATCTCTTAAATATCCATATGAAAACTGTATACATATATAGTAAAGTAATTAATACAGAAAGCTAGAAAAATAATGAGCCACCTATGTTATGTGGCTACCAATCCGCACTATTAACATACGGTAATTAGATAAAAATGCTATTAGGGGTTATATAATATAGGAACGTTGTGTGGGCCCCAAGTAAATAGTGAAATAGAAAAGCTGATTTAACAGTTAAATATTAAGTATCCTCGCTATTGGTTTCCATTAAAAGATTAAAGTAAATTAACTTTATGTAGAACTAGTAGGTGAAAATCCTAACTCACCGGGTTCGGGCAAAGTCCAGGGGATAAACGAAGCATAGAGATGTGGCACCTGCTGCACCGCCGGAGGCCAAGTTACCTGCAAAGTGGCGCCAAAACTGCTTGTGCTTGTCCACGCCGCCGAGGAAGACCTGTATTAAGATTGGGATATTAAGTGTATATACAAAAGTATGTTAAGATGATCTAAAGAATTTAACGAAGACCTACCGATTTGTACACATCCTTGAAGGCAAAGTTGAGGGCCTGCGTGGGAAAGTATCGGATCACGTTGGCCAAGTTGCCGCGCCAGAAGGACGAGAATCCCTGCTCCTTGGGAATGCGAACGAAGCAATCGATTATGCCCTTGTATCGCTGATCCGCCGCGATCTGCTTGGAGACCTCCTGCACCTGCAGGATGAGCTTCACACGCTCGATGGGCGCCACCGCCGTCTTGGCAATCGCCGCCGAAACGCCGCCCATCATAAAGTCCATGAGGAAGGACTTGAGGTCGCCTTTTCCATGTCCGCCGCCACCGCCTTCATCACCCATGTTGGATTATTGTTCGCTTGATTTTAAAATGATTCCGATTAGCATCAACGATTGGTAAAAAGAATAAAAACCGACTTTCACTTTTTGCAACTTAAAATTTTGATTTTACAACGAACGAGATCTGAACTGATATAGGCTATCAAAAGTTATGACACCGTTCGAGTAGTTGACAAGCGATAGGATCGGCTTGGCCAACTTAAAGCCACAATTTTAAACAAAATTTAACAAAAAAAAAAAAAAAAAAACCAATTCGTAACAAAAATATAAAGAGAGTATCTGTGGTGCACCTTCCCTTGATAAATATAATAAAATTAATTAATTAAATGCCTTAAATTAGACATCGGTACTTTTTAGAATTAAAAAGAATTTCAACAGCCTCCTCCTGGCCCACTAGCTATAGCTGGAATTATAATTGTCTCAGAACCAGAATATAAATATATATATAAATAAATAAACAAACAAATAAATAAACAAGCAAATAAATAAACAAATGAATAAATAAACAAAAAAATAAATAAACAAATAATAAAAAACATAATAAAATAAATAGCTAAATAAATAAATAAATAAATAAATAAATTTATAATAAATGAATAGATATATAAATTTACAAAATTATAATAAATAAATAAAATTATAGTAAATAAAAAGATAAATAAATTAATAAATATATTAATGTATAATATATATATTAATGTATAATATATATATTAATGTATAATATATATATTAATGTATAATATATATATAAATGTACATATAATAATAAATACCTATGTAGATAAATAAATGTAAAGTAAATAAATGGAAAAATTAATTTATAATAGATAAATAAATGCATAATAAACTAATAGATTCCTAATAAATGAGGTTTCCAATTTGCACAAGTTTTCGAAAATTAAATTTTTTAAAAGGCTACTTAAAGAAATACAGTTGCATTTTCCAAATCATGTAAATATACATGACTTAAAAACGAAAAAATTTTCAATCGGTACAACACTTTCCTTTATTTTATTTTATGAGGTGAACTTTTAGGCTCGCCCAATGACGCTCTAAAACATCCAACCCATTTCACTTCTCGTTCTGAAATCAATCGGTTAAATAACTGCATAAAAACGCAAAGTATGCTACTGCAATTTGTAAAAATTCAAATGCATATATGAATAAAGAAAAACACAAGATTGTACTATTTTTATCAATTTTTATATATTTTTAAACCAACCGAAGTTGAGTTTGTTTGTCGTGCCGGATGCTAAAGAATCTACAGGTCTTCGATCGATTCTTTGCACCCTATCGATAACACTGATTTGGCTGGGGAGATGTGGCGCGACCCAGCAACATGAAATGGTATATAGTAAATAGCCTAACCCAAACTTAACAATACTAATCAATAATATCGTCGCTATGTTCGTTCGTCTTTCAGTGTAGTGGGTTTCTCTCATGAGCCGAGTCGGATCCTTCTCTCCTAGCATTGCTGTTGTATTGTTGTTCTATTGACTCTGGCCATCGTTCCGTAAATTAATTTCCCAGTTATTATAAATAATATAATCATTATAATTATATCAGAGGGGGAGGGTGGAAGGGTTGTTATTGCTTGCCGTTGTTCTTGGTAAGAGGTGTTGGTTGCAGATCAAACTTTGCTGTTGCTGTTGCAGTTTTAGCTTTTCTCTTTCAGTTATCTAACATAATTAGCTGGTAGTGTTTAGTTTTGTTGTTGTTGTTGTATGTTGTTGTATTTTGCTTGTTTGAATAATTTAATAATTTAATTTACAAGAACTTCTTGATCTCATCGTACAACACAAGCACGAAAGCGCCGCCAGTGCCTCTGAGAACGTTGGAGAAGGCGCCCTTGAAGAAGGCACCGGTGCCCTCCTGCTTGGCAATGGTGCCCCAGCAGTGCAGTGTGTTCTTGTAGATGATCTCGGTGGCCTTGCGACCCGACTGCATCATCATGCGACGACGCACGGTATCGAAGGGATAGGACACGATGCCAGCGACGGTTGTCACAGCCTGGGCGATGGCCCAGCTGATGTAGATGGGTGTGTTCTTGGGGTCGGGCAGCATGCCGCGAGCGGTATCGTAGAAGCCGAAGTAGGCGGCACGGTAGATGATGATGCCCTGGACAGACACACCGAAGCCGCGGTACAGACCAACGAGGCCGTCGCTCTTGAAGATCTTGGTCAAGCAGTTGCCCAGACCGGTGAACTCGCGAGCACCTCCCTTGCCGGTATCAGCAGCCAAGCTGTAATTTTAAGATTGAAATGGTATTGTTAATATCTAAACATTGTTTTTTGGTTCAGTATCCAAACTTACCGAGTACGGGCAAAGTCCAAGGGGTAGACAAAGCACAGAGAGGTAGCACCAGCGGCACCACCGGAGGCCAAGTTGCCGGCGAAGTAACGCCAGAACTGGGTGTTCTTGTCAACACCTCCCAGGAAGACCTACGTTATATGATGAGCCACATATACGTTACATTTGAGTTCCAATTTTAAATGGCAGTCCAATGACGACTCACCTGCTTGTACTTGTCCTTGAAGGCAAAGTTCAGAGCCTGGGTCGGGAAGTATCTGATGACGTTGGCCAAGTTACCGCGCCAGAACGACGAGAATCCCTGTTCCTTTGGAATGCGGATAAAGCAATCAACCATGCCCTTGTACTGCTTGTCGGGGCTGATTTGTTTCGAGATGTGCTGAACCTGCAGGAGCAGTTTCACACGCTCAATGGGGGCGACGGCAGTCTTGGAGACGGCTGCGGAGATGCCTCCGGCAGCGAAATCCTTGACGAATCCAACAGCATCAAAATCCTTGCCCATTTTGCTGTAAACACATTGCGCAATTGCCCGAAACTCGAATTAATCTCCTTTTTGTCTCAATTAGCCATCGTTGGATGATACCCCGCGCATATTGATGATTACCGATGATACACTTCAGTGATGTTATATGGATTGGATGATATCCCAATTTCATGCAGGTGGTGATGGTGCTTGATATACGAATGGGGAGGCACCCCATGCGTTGCATAATGTTACGTTTAGCGTTTTACGATATAATACGTTTGTATGGTAGATGTACGATTCACTTTCTTTACACAGGTGCAGAGGGCACAAAAGAAGAATAGCCCAAAGCCAAATGAAAATGTGAAAATTGTCAATGTTCTAAAATAATAATTGATGGGGGGGTAATACACAAACCGAAACCGAAAGACATGCACTTTTTTTTCCTTTTTTTTATAAGCACTAAGGGTTTAATAAAGGTTGTGGAGGGTAAGATAAAATGTTTTAGCGACAAATGAAAACGCGTAAGTGGTAAAACATGCAGTATGTGTATACAATGTGTTAGTATAGAATACATATTATAACTTAAGGTTAAAGGTGGTTAATAATTGATGATACATATATGGGGAGCTCAGCATTTTCGTTACAACAAAAACAAGCGATTGTATGGGTATGGGTGTTGCCAGTCGCCGGTAAAACAGGTTTTGGTGCAAAAAAAAATAAGGGGGTTAAAAAGATTATTGGTCGGTTGTTGCCACGTGTTTTGAATCGAGCTCAATAAGTGAATATTGTAGGAAAATCGAATTGAGTTCTAACCAGTTTTCAGCCAGAATCTAAAGAGTTGAGTTGAAGATACATATGTAACTTTGCGGTTGGGGAAAAACTATTACGTGGCATACATTGCTAATCCAATTTATTTGAACTAGAGAATGGCATAAATTATTTGCAGTTCTAGTTAAATAAAACAGCCTTTTACTGGTTTTCATTGAGTAATGTTTGGGATTGCATAATTGCCACACCGCAAGAAAAGAAAAGAATAGAATAGAAAAAGTTCAATGGAAAAAGCCAGTATATATGGGCGTTTGCGTGGGTGTGAGCAAGATGGCTATAGGGGCCCACACTTTTTTGGCAGCTGGCATTCGCCATTGAAGCGTGTTTCGGTTTTTCGTTAATTTTAGACTTTCAAGAGCAGCAGTGCCACTGCTGCTGCTGCTCTTCTTTAGCCGTGTGTTTCAATAAAATTCAGCGAAATTAAATTAGCATTTCATTGACACAATGGGTTTATGTAACCACACTTGGCAAGGGAAAAGGCAAAGAGAGCTTGGTTTCTCTTGCGCCTTTCGCTGTTCGGCTCTTCTCTTCCAAACAACCGTTATCTAATCGTGTTAAACTTTTGATTTGATTGACGAAGACTGGAAGAGAGCGAAGCTTTTCTTGTGTGCTAAAAGAGAGAGAGACACGAGAACTCGTGATGTAATAGCCTCAGCTGGAAAAATTCTACAGTTGCACGTGGAAAGCTTCCACCGAAGGCCGAGTAGTATCCTCAACACAATCCAGGGTTAAGTTTATTCTTTATTCATTGTTATTGATTGCATAAGACCGAAGAAATAAGCACCGCACACCAGAAAAAAAAGTTGTTAATGATTCAAGTTACTCAACTCTTCTTTCTTCAACTCTTATTGCTTTTACATAACCAGGCAAATTCTGTTCATTGCTTAGGTTGCAATTAATAAAAAAAAAAAGGAAAAAAGAATCACACACGCGTTTAACTGGGCTTTTGTTCTTTAATGCTATATGATGATGATGAATGCACTTGTATCGTTTGCATTCAACTCGATAATTGAATTCCAATTTGTTGGCCATACGTACTATTTGTATGTGTTTTATATCACAGCACAAAACCGAAAAAAAATTATCCTTATTCCCTTGGAAGTCAGAAGAGTCTGAACCGGACGGCAACTGAATTGCTTGTGAAAGTTCCGTTCGCCGAAATCAGCCAGCTAGCCTGCGCTGCCTGCGTCGGCTGCGGCTGCGGCGGCGACGGTCGTCGTCAAGTTCAGCAACAGATGAGCGAGAGAGGGAGAGGGAGAGAGAGCAGGAGAGGGAAATGTGCGAAATGCAGAGAGGAGAGCTCCAACTAGCGGTTGGCAACAGCACGTGTGTGAGCGAGAGAGAGAGGGTGGGTGGGTGTTGGGAAGGGGAGGGGCAGGCTGGCAAAGAGCGAGAGATCGCCGCTTATCAGTGCTAAGAATTCGAATTCAATGCCGTTCGTTGCATAAGAGGAAGTGTTGTACTAGCACCACAATTTGTACTCATTAGCAAACACTTTTTGTTTCGTTTTGCCATGCCCAAAAATGCATATATGGCCAATTGTTTTTCATTTACCCCTTTCGAGGTTTTCGGCGGCGCTTTCTAAATGCTTGCCAAAAAAAAAAAGGAAAGAAAAAGAAACGCACAACATTTTACATTTGGCAAAGAGCCGACAAGTCAGCTGCGTAGCAGACAGAGTTGACAAGTTAGCTAGTTTTTTATAGCCAGAACATCAAAATTAGAATCTAAATTCACATACATAACAAGTATATTTTTAAGATAACATTAAGGAAATAAATAAAAACAAATCGAGTCAAATTTAGTTGTTTAATGTGAGAAACATACGCTAAGATGGAATTTGTAAAGCAAACCTATAACTCAAACAAAAACTCCCCAAAAATGAACAACTAAAAGTAATTGAGTTGTTTCATTTATCTTTCAACAATATATATTGTTTAGCTATTTTTAACATTTGGCTTCATTGCAAAATGTAGTCAACACTGTTAGCATGTGACTTGGCTTTCTGACGTCCGCTTGCCGCTCTCTCGCTCGCTCTCCGTCTCTTTCGCGCACGCGGAAGGGCGGCAGCTCGAAAAAAAAGTGCGTGAAGCGATTAGATAAACACCGCTGCTAATACAGTTATTTATATAACTGTCTGCGACGCTTTTTCAAGGTCCCGTTATCGCAAAAGTAATTACATAAAAAACAAAAGAGAGCGCACGCTGCGATAGAGATAACAATTGCAGTTGCTGCAAAAAAAATATGCCAAGCTTATCTTTTCGCTCAGTGTGGGAATTGGATTTGCAAGACTAAACAAAAAAAAGGGTGTGGAGTAAACAGGCGGCTTGAAAATTTCCCCACAGCCAGCGAGAAATGTGATGCGATTCGCGAGGGAGATGTAACAATAAACACTAATCTCTAATCAGTGCAAAATGGCGCTAAAAGGCCACACAAAGGGGCAAAATAAACATAAATCACATGAACACTAGACGTAGTTTAACGATTGACGTCAAAAGGGGTTAAGAGTGTAGGGGAAAGATCTGCAAAATGTGGGGAAACCCGTTTTTTTTTTTTTGCAAGAACTTTTTGTCTTCACCGTGTAAAGGTAGAAAGAAAGCAGGTCAGAAAAGAAAGGGAGAAGAGAGATGGTTACATTTTCTCTTAAGAAACGGCACACTTACTCATTCTCTTGCACACACACAGCTAAGCACTTGCACGCGCAGCTGGTGTCTGGCATGGGAGTGAGCGAGAGGGCGCTAGTGGCACATGGAATTTATTCGCCAATGTGTGCGTGTGTGTGAGTGGGCTGTAGAACAATCAATTGCCACACTTTCAACTAATAAATCGCATGCATTTGCTCTATTTTCTAACATATATATGCAAATGCAGGCATATTTGACTCAGCAGCAGTGAAATTATGGGTAAAAACACCAAAATCTGATGTGCAAATTTCTCATACCGACGAACCGGCCTGCCAACTCGATGCCAATTGCATAAGTTGGCAGTTCCAGCGTGGTTGCAAAAAAAAAAGGCCGAAAAAAGTTGGGCAAAATGATCCAGCGTGGCTTCAATTTTCTCTTTTTGGCTTTTCATATGTACTATAGATCAAAGATCAAGAACTTATCAAGTTCGCTAGAACGCCCAGTTTATTACGTGTTTCTTTCAAGGCAAACTCAGTTTCGGCACAATTAATTCTCGCCTTGGTTATGTAAGCACTTTTCGGCTTTTTCAAACCCCATTTTGGGAGTTATTTTAGGTGCAGTCGAACCTGAACAGCTCGTCGTAGAAATAGACAATGAGTTAAACCACCACCGACACAATAAAAAAATTAGCACATTACATAACTATAGAATCTAGCGCAAGGTGACGTGAAAAAAAATCAATGGCAATTTACTGGGTTCACCATGCACTTGTACGCCGCCTTCTTTTTTAAAGCAAAAAGGCCGTGGAAAGGTGATAGGAATAGAAAATAGCACAATACCTTCAGTTGATAACTTCTCACAAAAGTCACAGAATAAAAACTTCTTTTGCAGAACCAGACGAAGCCGCGTGCTCACTTGGCGAATGAAAATTCGTGAAGTGCTGGCTGAGGATAGCTGGGGATGGCGGATGCGAATTTAAAAAATATTACATATCGGTTATTGAAAATATAAAAATAAAAATAATTTGGGGTGACCAGGTCACGACTATCGGTTCGGCACATCTCTAAAAGTTTTTAAATAAAATATCGTCTATCGCTATCAGCAAACGTAAGTGCCAGGAAAACTAAGGGTCAGCAATCGTAAGAGTCACGTAAGTGTCAGTAACATGGGAGATAGCACCAACGTAAGTGTTTTTAGCCACAGGGATGTGAAAAATATATTCAAATATCAATATATCGATATTTTTGAGTTTATAAAAATATTACATATCGATAATTTGGAACATAAAAATAAAAATAAATTGGGGTGACCAGGTCGTGACTATCGGTTAGGCACATCCCTAAAAGTTTCCCGCGAATGTTAAATGCAATCGTTCTCTAACAGTGCACAGTGGGCTAGAATGTTAATTGTTGGGCCTTAAATCTGAAATTTCTGAAGTATACTTTCTGAAAAGATGGAACCATTCAACAAACTAAAAACAATGTGAATTTGATTTTTATATGGTATAGATAGTCCAAACCATTGTCGGTTTTCTTTAAAAAAAAAATGAAACTTGAGAACCATCTCAAACAAAATTACTGACGGTAAAAATATTAGGAAGTTCAAGGTTTATTATTGTCTAAGAATCCCAACTTTCGGTGGCTGCTGGACCAAAGTTTATTGAAAAATCTACTTGCAAAATATATATATTTTTTTTTTGTAATGCATTTTTACTTTTGCATCATCAAAATGTGGAAAAATAATTTATTTTGTTGTATTGTATTTTCTTTTTAATAAGTGTTAGCTTTACCAAAACAACTTCGAGTCGGCAATGAGTGATTTAAGTGAATTGATCAATGGGAATGGCACCCAATTTCCAGAAGATGACGAAAGGGAGATTCTCTTATTTTCTAGGAAAGAAGCAAGACAAAGTAGGTACATTATATTTCTTACTTGTAGAGAACCACCTGCGAAAATCGTTATGAAGAAGTCTGAACAGCTACAACATTATCTTGGACTCTAAGATATTGTTTTCCTTTTTTTTATAAGATATTTCATGAACATTTATCTTTAAAAATAAGCAAAATATGCTGAATTTTTTATAAAACGAAAACCGTACTTCATTTGTTAATTTTTTAAAAAAAGAAACGTATTTTTGGCCAAACACACGGAATGGCTGGACAAGTGTGCACTGTTAAAATAAGTTTCATCATAACATTCATTATAAAAGAAAAGCGTCCTCAATTTATCGATAACTAGAATATAAAAATAAATTGTGGTGACCAGGCTGCGACTATCGGTAACTGGCACATCACTAATGTTAAACTTAACATAAATGGATGGTGTCCTTGCTAAGCACTTAGCCGTGTCACAAACCGCATTTTTGGTAAGACCGTTTGTAGAACCATGTCGGTATATTCCAGTATATTCTGAAGACATCCCACGGTTTGGCCGAACGGTCTCACCAAAACGATAGAGGGTGTCCTCGCTAGCTTAGCCGCGTCACCCTCCTCAATTTTTGGTTTGATCATTTACCGGACACTACTGTAAGCGTGGTCTGGCAACTCCGCTGGCATCGAGTTTTAAAGCGCCATCTTTTGACTATTCTACTCTTGGCGCACTTTTTGAATTTTATATTTATTATTTTACTTTATATTGAAAGACTTGCTTATTGAAGATTCTAAACAAGACATGGCCACTTACAAGATGGTGATAAAATGCACTGAATGTGAAATTCTTCACAATCGAAATGTGAAAAATGTAAAAAATTAGTGCATCTTGAAACAAATGAGATACATTAGTTTGCTGAAAACTTTAATTTCCTGAAAAAAACCCCTTCCCAATCCAAAGTTAGACCGACACTTCTTATATACGAAAAATCATTTATTGAGTAAATTTCTTTTCGATTTGTTTTTCACATGTTCACAAAATTGTATTTGGGTTTAGTTGTATAGCTTGTTTTCTAATATTTTCCTTGGCCTTGGGATACAATTAAGCTGTCTTTTTTTTTGATTTTTTTTTTGCTGAATGTGGGTCTTGTATACGGTAATTTCGTATTGAGCGCTAGCAATTAACATTTAGTTACACCGAAATGGGGAAAACATCTTACGCAGATTAGTATGTTATGTATACACCTATGTATATATAGTTTTTGTATCAGCACCCTGGGGACTGGCCAGAATACTAGGAGTTGTGGGGGGTGCTGATGGGTGGGGGTGGCGATCAAAATGAGAACGATTTTTGATTCTTGTGGGGCTGGGCTTTGATTAAGGGTAAACAAATGCAAAGTACTCGCTAGTAAATACTGGGCCTCTAAACTAAGACGACACATTTTTCGACATCGAGTGCCTTTACTTTGTTATCTAGCTTACTTTTTTCGGGATACATATTCCATGGCAGATACAAAACATACACAGAGTGGATATTTGATATATGTATAGTGTGGTTATCGTGTACCGATTGTGATAGCTTTTTGCTTGCTTGGTTAAAAGACAGTTAATACAATTTAATGGGAATATAGCTCTGCTCCTCCTATTTTTGTGATTTATTCGCTTTTTTTTTGTTTTCATTTCATTTATTTGTATAGGAAACAACAAAAATGGACGCAAAATTATTGTTATAGTAGTATTCAAGTTTACCCATCTTGCTTTTACGTTTTAAGTTAACTATATAGGAATATGCAAAACGTACACTTAATATATTTTTTTTGGTTTTGTTTTTCTCGATTTTGTTTCTATGTTTTTCTTATCGATCTGATACTATATAAATGCAGCTCTAAAACTTGTATTCTTTGACATTGTTTTGTTTCACTTTCCATCTGGCGGCATCCTGCATTGCACTTATGCATTGTTTGTATATTTCTTACGCTTTTCAAATACATTTAATAACATTTCTATAGAAATATTCAAAGCTGAGGTAGTTTATTCATCCATTTATTCTTTATTTTAGTTTACGTTTGGTTATGTTAGATGTTAGTTTAGTGTACTCCATATATATGATCGGTGTAGTTAGTTAGGTATACATCTATGTACTCACACGCAATTTGAATGTATCGTATCTGACGGCCTTAACCTTTCTCAAATTCACATTAAATTCATAATTTAGACGACTGTTTGGATAGGGGGTTACGGGTTTTATATGCATGTGTGTGTGTGGTACAGTACAGGGACAACATCGAAAGCCTCACGAAACGATTCGGGAGATCGGGATCTGGGAATCGGAGCCGAAACCAAGCCAATTCGATATCAAAACGTAATACCAACGTAGGATAATAAATAACAACTGAAAATCATAAATGCTGAACTACAACAAAAATAAAAACAAATGAACGAATAATTTTTTGTTTTTTTTTGGTTTTTTTTTAATAATATTTTACTCTTTTTTTGTTATATTTATAATATTTATAGATATTTTAGCTCTGTAATGTAGATACAATGTACAATGTAGATACATCCTGTGTCGTCACATCATCCTCATGTAGATTATGTGTAGATTAAATGAACTTAAATCGTAAAATGTAGACGACGCAAAAAAAAAGCTCTAAACTAATTTAGGTAAAGATAAAGATAATTTTAAAAATAATTAATGTAAATATAGTGGTATTTTTTTGTAAATTTTCATCTTTAATTTTATGTTTTTTTTTTTATTTAAGATTTAGTTTATTATGTGTAAAGTGGTTTCTATATAGTTTGCTCGCCGTTTAAAAATTTAAAAAATGATCCGGGCAGGATGGGGTGTTTTGGTGATGGGAATGGGGGGGTGGGGGTGGACTTATGGACTCATGGGGGTGTCCAGCGGATGGTTTTAATTATAAACTACTATCACACAGGCAAACCAGGCGCTGGACGGACGAGAAAAAAGGGGGGTGATCGGATGGTGGGTGATTCGATGTGGGGGTTTTTTTTGGGAGGGTCGAGAAGGGGGTTATGGGAGTAGAGTGTTTTTTTGGGGGTGACGAGGGCGGCAAAATGAAATACACAACAACAAAATTATAAAAATATAGTAAATAAGCGGGAATCGTAGGTATTCCCATATGGGGTAGGTAGTACGAAATCAATCGGATATCATTTCTAAAAAAAATGCCAAATAAAATGCAATAAACTTACTACACAACGCAAAGTTTATCGTATTATAATTTATTTATAATTATGTATGGTTTTTATAGATTATTGTTTTTAGTTAGGTTTTGGTTAGGATATAGTTTGATGTAGCATGTGGTGGGTGGTGTATGGGTGTGCTTTTTGCATGTGTGTGAGTGTGTGTGTATGCATGGGGGTGTTCATGTGTGTGTGTCTTTGCAATAAATATAACGGTAACTAAATATATGTTGTAGCTCAGTCTCCAGTTGATTACCGTATATAATCTATTACAAATCGAAACAATAAAAAAATATATGTATAGTATATATATATATATATATATATATATATGAATAATATTAAATAAGGACTATCAAATATATAAGTATATATATTCAAAATGCTTGAAATGTACAAAAACAAACAAACAAACAAAGCTCAGTGGTCGGGCAAAGAGAAATCTTTCGCTTTCGCTTTTGCTTTCATCTCATTCTGTTTTCGTTTCGTTTCGTTTCGTTTGCTCCTTCCTTTTCCTTTCTATCCTCTCATTTTTTCGTTTCGTTCCTATGCGTTGTCTACATCATACATCATTTTGATGAATCTTGATGTTGTGTGGTTGCTATTGTACATTTACATTACGAATAGGGGTTTTCATATCGAATTTTACATAAAGAATTTAGTGTGTGTGTTTTCAAAATTTGGGGTTTCTTCCCTTCGGTTGTTGGGTGTTTTTATAGTTAATGCCTAATCGATTTTTTTGGGTTTCATTTTGTTAGTTTTTTTTTTGTGTTTTCTTAAGAGTGTTTTGTGTGTGTAAACTTTTTTTTAGTAAATTTTTTTCTTACGGCTGACACAATAGGTTTTTTTTTATCTTCCATTTTGGATCTTAAATGCTAAAAATATATAGTAAATGTTGAAAGTGTTGTGTTAAATGTTTTCTCTTCTCAAAAAATGTTATATTCAGGTTTGGTTTTATTAGTTTCAGTTTTCAGTTTACGATTTTTGTTTTAACTCGCTTTCTGCTGCGTTTTGTTGGTTTTTCTTTTTTGTGGTAGATTTAGTTTTTTCGAATCGCATGCGATTTCCATGCGTTTCACTGTTCCATTCCATGCGTTCTGCAGTTGATTTCAAATTTAAGTTGCTTTTTGTGTCGCTTTCAGGGTGAGTTTGATTTCGATTCTTTAGATCATTTCTGCCTGTTTCTTCTGACTTTAGTTAGATTTTAACTTTTTCCGGCTGCTCTGGATTCTGGCTGATTTTGCGTCCAAATTTCATTTCGAAACTAAAAAAATAATGAACCCCCAATTTGTATCGATTAAATGCGTGCTGTTTTATCTTCGCTGGGATTTCTAAATCCTCATATTGGTTTACGTTTTTCACTTTCGATTTTCGTTATATTCATATTCTCATGTTCACTGTGTGAGTGGCGGCTTGGCATTTTGGGCTATTTGCTCTGCTTTCTTGCTGCTTTCTTGCTACTTTCTCTGCGCGGCTAACGGTTCTCTGCCTGTTCTTCTGCTCTATGTTTGCTGTCTCTGCTCCTGGCTGTTCTGTTGTCAAGCTTGACTTATGGTTAAACTCGCTTTATATCGTTATATCCCTATCGTTAATCCTTATCTTCGCTTTAATAGAATGTCTCATTAATCAACTGTTCCTCTCTCTCTGTCTGGCTACCTAACTCGGGCTGCTGCTGTCGCTCTCTAACCTTTACGCGCCTAACAATTGAGGAAAAAAAACAACTCCGTTTCTTTTTTTTTTTTAGTTTGTTTATATGCCTAAAGAAAACTCCTTCCGATAGGTAAAAAATCCCCTCTCATAATAGACAAAAAAAAAATGTTTTACAAAATAATAAAACTTGATTTGTACTCATGTTTGTACCGCTAAAAACGTTTTTCCCTTCCTTTCATTTAGTTTTCCTTTGTAAATATTTATATATATGTACATATATAAAAAAATATTCCTTTTTAAAAAAGTATTCTTCCCTTAATCCGTGTTTCATAACATTTTTTATGCTTGTAAAGAGTTTATCGTTTTTCTTTTTCATCGACATCGATTACCTCTTTGTCCTTTCATTTCACTGCATTTTCAAAGAGTACAAACTTGTTTGTTTTCGTTTTATGTTAAATTATATTTATAAATCAAAATTAAATTAAGCCTTCTGAATTCCGGTAGCAAAGCAAATTGTTGTTGTTGTTGATTATACGTGTTTTCTTAACTGATGTTCCTAGGGTTTTTAGTTTTTATTCCTGTCTTTTCCTATTCCCAAAGAAATTGGCTGTCAAAGTACTTTTGTGGGTTGGTGTGTGTTTTTGTAATGTTGGTTCTTGCGCGTGTGTGTGTGTTTGTGTATAAAATGTACATCAAAAGCATTTTTGTTGTTAAATAATAAGATTTTTTTTATAAATTTTAATTTTTTTTGTTTTGTTTTAGTAAGTAGATTTTATAGTTTAAATAGTTGTTAAATTTAAAAACGAGTTTATCACACCTTAAACGTTATCAGTACTTGGCACAACTTACAACACAAAAAAGTACTTTTCTCATTATTCTTTTTCTCTTTTCCCATTTTTTCTCCTCAGCGGGACAATTCAATTTAACGTTCTCCGGAGGGAAAAACTGTACAAAATCGGCATGAGTGTTGGAGAAATGTTTGAAAAATAGAAACTGGATTGTGTTAAAATGCAATGTTTAGAAAAGGTGGCAACCATGTAAGCAGGGTTGCACCCCAAAAGCTTAGTACATTTGGTGTCGACTGTACTCTGGGATTTCGAAATGCTAAGCCTACACCCATGCCAGGTTCTGTTTTTTTCGAGATTTGCCCTATTTATTTCGTTTTCCCATGGGGTTAAAATTTAACTTGCTCTTGCTAAACTGCCATTCATTTTTCGCTTTTTCTGCTGGTATTTTTCCCTCAACTTTCTCTCGTCCTAACCGTTGCCTCACTCTCCTACCTGCTTTAATAACGATATAAAATAGCCTCTAAATACTAAAAAATAATTTCGTTTCTGCTTTTCACACTTCTCACAATCGCTTTCCTCTCTCTCTCTCTCTTCGTTCCTCAAACTGAGTTCTCTTTCTACATCATTATCATTATCTTTATTCTTATCTTTGTTTTCGTTTTTAACGCGCACGCTAACTCACAAGTTTTCAGTAATTTCTTCGATCTTTGTCCTCATTTATGTTATTTTTTTTGTTATCTTTTATCGTGTTAAACCCCCCGTCAAAATAAACCAGAGCTATAGCTAAATTATTAACTCGCCCCTTTCATCGATCTGACTTTTCTTTGATTCAGCATTTGGAATAATAATTTTCATTTCTTTGTTCTTTCCTTTTTGTTGGAATTTTTTAGAAAAATTCCGTTCCTTCTTCTTTATAAATATCGTATTTAAGCATAGATCCACATATCTATATATAGATATATATGTATATGTATTTGTCTTTATATTGACAACTTTGGACATTTTTCCATGGAAAAAAAATAAATGGGGTATAATTAGTAAGAATAATTATACGTTATAAACAAGAGGGAAAATTTCTTAGATTTATATACATATATATATAGATATACATATATAGATTCTCAAGTATAACAAAACAAAATGTCACGCATTTTCAACATACACATATATATCGCATATATATATATACATATATAGCGGCTTGATTTCTCGTATATAAAGATCAATGTTAATGCCCCGCAACATTCTTATATACACTTCCCATCCCTCCTAATCGCATCCTGCTCCTATATCTCCTATATCCCTATGTCCTGGGTTGATCTGCTTCGGTTGGTATGGTACATACATATGGTCTGGGTGGGGAGTTCGACCCAAAACTATTTCGCGAAGGGCTTTGGTGGGTGAGTGATTGTTTGATTGGTTGCTGTGGGTTTGATTTAGATTGGGTTCGGTTCGGATTCGAATGTTTTTGCTTGTGTTCTTGTTTTTTGCTCATAGAAACTTTTGAAAAAAAAAATCCATTCGCCAGCATTTGTCTTTTTGAAGATTTCTCATCGAAATGCGTTCATTTCTTCTGTGATTTGGTGATATGCCTTCTCCAATGTTTGTTTCTTTGATTCCGGTTCTGTTTAGATTCGTTTTGTCTGTTTCATTCATTATTAGTTTCTGTTATTTGTTTGCTTATAATCTACATTTTATTTTTAGGGCTTGCTTTTTATATTTCGTTTTCTCTCATTAGGATGTTCTAGCATTTTTTAATCCATTTTTACGCTTTGCAAGTTTGTTTTTAGTTGTATTTTTTCTTTTTTTTTTTTGTAGAAGATAATGCACTTACATTGAGGTATTTTAATTACTTTTTCAATCTTCTTCAAATTTCATCATCTTTTCTGCTTCTGCTTTCTGTATTCTTTTGTTTCTTCTTGAAAAAGAACAAAGAAATTGTGATATTTCAAAAAATTGGGCTGTCCTAAAGCTTGTACACGCTTCTTGTTGGCTTTGAGTTTTTGTCCAAAAATTTTGTTCAATATTATATTTTATCCAAAATAATGTGCCGCTCAAAAGTTTTTCGTTTTGTTGTTGCTTGTTTGACCGAAATGTTGTAATTTTTTCTTTCTTTTAGGTTTGCTTTTTGCCGAAATGTTGATTTTGCCTTGATATTCATGTGGTGTTTTGAAACTGTCTGCCTTCGAAGCAAGTGTTATACAAACAAAAGGATTGGATCGCTAGGGATTGGGGTTTCGTTTTGATTTGATTTGATTTGATTTGACTTGGTTGACTGCGTCCGTCTCAACTATATTTCGTAACATTAATTCTATGGAATATCAATTAGTTTAATATTTACGTTACAAAAAAAAATAAAAACTGTATAGTTACTAATTAGATAATAGCTATATCAAAAAACAACACAAAATTGGGCTATTGCATTAGTTGCTTGTTTTGGCTGGTGGTACTATAGATTGTAGTTTGATTGTTTGTTGCTCCGATTCAGTTACTTGGGTTGCGGCCTCTAGCTATGGTGTTTGGTCATAGAGTTATGGTTTTATGGTTTATTGTATATATTGTCTGTTTATCCATCTGTTTATTTACGCTACGATTACGATCTCTACGAAATGCATCTCTCTGTTTTGATTGCTTTGTGGCTGTGAGTTAGAATTTGATTTGGGTTCAGATTGGCTGGTTTATCTTCGTGTGTAGTGCAGTGTCCCATCCATGTATAACAGCTTGTCTCTCATACACGCTCAAACGTTATAACGTAACACTTAACGTTAACGATCGATTAAAAAAAATTAACATTTCAGCACCGTTATTTCATTTCTAGTTAGTTTTGTTTTCATTTCAAGGCAAACACATTACAATAGTTTCATTTTTCTTTTCCTTCCTTTAACACTATCTCTCGCTCTGGCATTTGCTGTAGCGTTCCTATCCTCTCCATCCTTACGTTTTTCTTTTTCCTCCTTTCGGCTGCTTTCGCACTAAGTATAATCAACAATTCTTGTAACTCTTTCCCTCGCGAAAAAAAATATGACTGGTCTCCGTTTCCGTATCCATCCATACAAACAACGTTTTTAGGCATCGAAAAAACTATTTTACAGCTCTGTACAGTACAGTAAAACATTGCTCTCGCTGGCGTTTCTTGTTCCATCCACATCCCTTCTTCCTATCAATATAGTAGTCCCAATGTACACACTGATCCATCCATCAATCCATCCAGTACAGCGCTCTTAACGATATTGTATACATAGATAGTTGTTTCTTTTTGGTGGTTTGGGTTTTGGATTGAGGTCTGTTATACTACGTATAACGTAAGGGGGGCGCCAACAGTTGCATCAACTGTCGCACACATTGTACACATAACGTTATCGACTGTTATACATTTTTATAAGCCAGAAAAATGAGTGCTTGTTGAGAACTTTCTTCACCTTTGTTGTTGCGGATGTGGGCTCCAAATAGTTAGTTTATATTTGTGTTTTCTGACGCTTTTGTTGTTTTCCAAGTCTGTATTGTAGTTCTTTTTTTTTTTGTTTTGGATAGTTATTGGTTTTAAGTTTTGCCTGTGTACAATTTTCGGTTATTTTGGAATCAAACAACCGGTTGTACTTTACTTTTTCTTTTTTGCTTGATTCACAATCTCATTCTCTTTCGCTTTGCTTACTTCTCCTCTCCTTCGAATCTTTCCACTTAAATATAAGCTTACTAAATCTTTGTTAAAAAAAATAATTAAAAATAAACGTTTTATAGTTAAGTATATTTAAAAAAAATATAACGCATACACTACTAAAGTTTCCATCTTTATCCTTTAATTCCTTTCTTGCATTCAAATTTGTGGGTTGTTAGTTGTTTTTTTTTTTGGGGTTTTCTCATTAGTTACTTTGACTCTTTGTGTTGTTGTTGTCGTCAAAAATATTGTTTACTTTTAAAAAAAATTAATATATCAAGATGTACTGGTGGTACTGCCTTGAAAAAGAAAAACTGTTTGGGCGGTGTCGAATTCTCAGCCGACACAAAAGTTAACACCTAACAGAACACAACAACAACACAAAGTTTGGGCTGGGTGTTTTTTAGTGGTGTTTTTTTTTTTGTTGTTTTTTGTTGTTTAGTGGTTTGGATGTGAACGATATAGCGCTTTCTATTTTAACGTTTTCTCTTTATTTCTTAGTATGCAAATGAAGAATGTTGTTATGGTTATTCTGGCTGCTTTGATGTTCTTCTTCTTGTTATAGTTGCAATACACTGTTTTTCGAACTAGTAGAGCTTCTTCAAGCGGCTCACTTTTTAATGTAGTTGTTGTTTTTCCCCTATTTTTTTTATTATATGTATATGATGATTTTGTTTATGTTACTGCTCCAGGTTGTTTGCTTACTTTTGCCGTCGCCTGTGCCAGCACAAAGGTGGCGCCTACGGTTAGCTTGTAATTATAGGGTTGTAAATTTTGGGTGGTTCTTGTTGTTGTGGTTGTAGTTGTTGTTGTTGTTGTTGTTGGGGAAATGGGGGATTGAAGATTGTGTTGTGGGTGTGTTGTGGAGGTAGTATCAACAGTAGAAAACCCTGTTTGGCTATTGTTGGCGCTGTCGCTGCTGCAGTTGTTGTTGATGTTGCTGTTGCTGCTGTTTTTGCTACTGTTGCTGCTGCGGCGCCGGCTCTCCTTCATCGGTGATTCATCCTCCTTACTGTTGTGAGCTCGCCAGCTGCTGTTGCTGCTGGGCTGCGGCTGCAGATGCATTGCCAGGTGGTGGCGATGGCTGCTGCTGCTGCTGCTGCTGCTGCTGCTGCTGTTGCTGTTGCTGCAACTGGTGCGAGGTCGCTGCCGTCGACGCCTGCTGCTGCTGATGGTGTGCAGGCGGCGTCGACGATGACGACGCCGACGACACAGGCTGGTGATGCAACTGCGGCGGCAGCGCCTGCTGTTGCGATGGTGACTGTGGCTGCTGCTGCTGCTGCTGCTGCTGGGACCCGCTGCTCGCAGCTCCGGCTAGGCTCTGTTGCTGTTGTTGCAATTGTTCTTTGGCAGCTTTCTGTTTTTTGGTTATTGGCGGCGGATTTGTGGAGAGCATCATGGCTCGGATGCGTCGCTGTGCAGACTGAAATGTAAGTAATTGGGTTGGCATTAGTTAACTTGTAATGACCAATATGCTGCCCCCCCATGTAAACACTCACCTGTACACTGTAGAAAGGTCCAATGATGTGCACCGGTGTCTCCTCATCTCCGCCGGATGGCGGTGCCAAAGCATGCTCCGGCAACTTGATCACACTGCCCGTCACGCGCTGCAATTCGCGCACATTCTGGCCACCCTTGCCAATAATGCGGCCCACCTAAGTTGATGGCGATGAATAGTAAAGGTTATTATCAAGCTTCAATTGAAGAGCAAGTTCAGGGTTTAAAGATCCTATTAACCATTCAGTTAGTCATGTATATTGTTATGTTTTTTGTAAAGTATATAGTATATAAGCATAATTTACCTGCGAGCTGGCCACTAGCAACTCAACCGTTAGGCGTACATCGTCCGTGCCACACATAAAGCCCTCCTCGCGCATCTTCTCGAAGATCATGTACTGCGCCTTCCACTGACCCTCCGGTGTGCCAACAATCGTCACCTTGCGCTCCGTTTGTTGGTCCAGCGGCTTGTCGGCATCGAGGGGGGCGATTTTGAGGGATGCATTCGAGAAGCGCATTATGCTACGGATGTGCGAGCCCTTGGTGCCAATGATGGCGCCGACAGCGTTGTTCGGTATATAGAGATAGGTGGTCTCCTGCAGGTCATTGGGGAACACCGGTGGCACCACACTGGCCGGGGTCTTGGACATGGCAAAGCTTTGACACGAGGGGAACGGCATGCTCGTATTGAAGACCATGCCGTTGCCCGGTGTCGACATCATTGCCATGGGATGGAGACCGGGGAACATGAGGCTCTGTGGCGCCATCGCCTGCAGATCGTTCTCATAGCTCTGGCGCAGTTTGGTGCTAATTTGATTCTCAGCACGCGACATGTTCTCAATCAATCCCTTGACCGTGATGATGCGCTCCAAATTGAAGCTATTGATGTCGTTGATCGAGCTGACGGTGATCTTCGTATCGGTGTCCTGCATGATCCGTTTAATGGTATTGCCCGACTTGCCAATGATCCGACCAATCAAATTGTTGTGGGCGAGTATTTTAAGGCAAATTTCCCTGTAAGTGAAGTAGATTATACATTAGATCATTTAAATGCAGAGAAAACAATGTAGAAACCTACCCCTTATTCGTGGAGAGGGCCTCTTGTTGCATCACTTCCAAAATGCGCTTACAGGCATTGGTGCAATTCTCCGGATTGCCATAGATCGTGATCGATTTCTCCAGCGAGCCAACGTTCTCCTTGCGATGGACATCGACGCGAGCACGGCTCTGTTGTGTGATCGTCCTGATGGTGCTGCCCTGGCGGCCAATGATGGCGCCCACCATCTCGCTCTGCACAAGGATGCGCAGCGGGAAGTCCGCCTGGCGTCCAGGACCGGGCATTCCCGGATACGGATTGCGCTGGTTGCGCTGGCTGCGCCGCTGGTTCTTGTCCAGCTGCTCGGCATGCAGCTTGCTGCCCTCGAACTCGACACCGTTCAGACCACCAGCAGCTCTGTTTGGGAGAGGGAATATGGTTGGAGAAGAATTATTGATTAGTCAAGTGTGCTTGATTCCAGACCGCAAACATTTAGCTGCAATGACAGTTCTCTAGAAAATCAGCTAATATCCCAGCTAGATCAAATGTTTTTTTCAATTTTATATAATTTTGCAAATCTGCATCTTTATACATTTGTCCAGCGATCCAATTTAAAGGCATTCATGGAAATGGAAATGAAAATTGAAGTTATAAGAACTTGAAACCTTTCATGTTGGTTCACACATTCATACATTTAGATTCTATAGAATTCAAAATAAACATTTTAACATTTTATACCTTAGTTTTTAATAAAGTTGGACAATGTACATAGTTTTGCTATGTATATTGATATATCTTTTTTTAATTTTATATAATTTCCTTTAGTTTTTCAAGATCATATTTCCTATTTAAAATTTAAGAGAAACAAAGCCCATTTAGCCATCTGGGTGATTTGGAAGAAGTAATAAATTTGGGAAAAGGATCAGGTAAGCCACACACAAACGCATCCTGCACAAACTCCAAATATAAAGCCCCCCAATTTTCATCCCCACGCCCAATATAAATATATACATATAAGTAATTCTTTCCATGCCTAACACTAGAAATCAATGGTTCTACATGAGATCTGGTGCTAGGCCGGAAAAAAAAACCCCTTAGAGAGCTTTCGAATTAGATGAATAGTTTTAAAATGAGTAGTTTTGGGTATATACCTTTGCGCCTGCTCAGGATTTTCGAATGTTATATGTACTGTTTGAGTATTTTGATCCTTACTAGAAATAGCCTCACACTGTTTGACGATGCCATAGGGCTTCAGTAGCGGTTCGATGTCTTCGAAACGTGTTTGCATCGGTATGCCGCTTATTAAGATTTTTGATGTCGTAACACTGTGAAGAAAATAGCGTAAAAACACACAAGAACAAGAAAAACAAACAAACACAAAAGAAACAAAAATAGTAGTAGTTTGTAGTACAAGTTGAAGTGGTAGTAGTAGTAGTAGCAGTAGTTGTTGTTGTTGTTGTTGTAGTAGTGGTAATGATAGTAGTCCAAAAACAAGTGGGACGGAAGTGGGTGTGTGGGGGGAAATGGGGAAAATGAATTAGATAAGAAAATATATGCCAATAAAAGAAAAGTTAGTAAGTAGTAGTAGTAGTTGTAGTAGTAAAGAGAAAGCAGTCGTTTAAAGAGAGTGCTGTCGAGAAGCTAGGAAAGAAGTGTTGCCAGAGTTACAGCGAAAAAGGTTCAATAGATCTCTAGTAATTAGTCAATCCTTAAAAAAAAATCCAAAACTCTCGTAGGATTCTAAATCAAATAGTACAAAATAAAGAATTAGAGCTTCGTCCACAGCGTCCAAGCCTGATTAGCAAATTCATCATTTTTTACAGGATAGTTTCATAATTTTGATGTCTTTAAACTATATTGTAGTTTTTTCCCGCCCAGATCCCGGCAGCACTGAGAAAATACAGATAAAGATAAAACACAAAGACAGAGCAAGATCAAGCGAACTAGCATCTAAAGAGCGATTTGAGCGAGCGAGCGTGACAATACAAATGATTTGGGTTCGGTTTTATAAGTACGATATTTCATTTTTGGGTTGGCGGTGTGGGGATTGAGTTGGGTAGATAGGCCAAGAGATGCAAAACACAAAAAGTAGCAGAGATCCCCCGAAAGTTAAGTGCGTTTTATGCGGGTGTAGGGGGGATAAATGTGCAAAATGTGCCCTGCACACAAAGAGCGGATTTATGAGAGTGAGGGCGTAAAATTAGGAGTAAGACTATCTACCAATAACGATACTCCTACCCCCGAAATTTATCAAAATGTAGTAAGCTACTTTAAAACTGTACTGCGATTACGTTTTAACACATACTTGGCTTGCGAATTCGGGAAGTGCAATTTGTTTTAATGAAAATAAAGAGAATATATGCAAACATTCTATAAACCGACCTTTTTCTTTATTCCCATGTAAATCAGAACCCAAAAATGGTTTCGAACAGTCTTTCAGCAATATTCGATTTTAAAAATCTCTGTTCCGAACCAATTAAATTTTATTTCGATTTTGTGGAAAAGACCAAGTTTCGAGTTTGTAAACATCCTGCTGACTGGACGGCATTGCAATAATAATGAGAAAGAGCAGCAGCAAAAGAGCAAGAAGATCAAGCATCTTTTTTACACAGAAAGAAATTAATATAATTAATAAAAATTTTAAAAATATTTGTTCATATTGTTTGTCGAAAATATATGTACAATTAAACCGAATATAAATAAACATTAATATATGTACTATATTTTTAAAATTTATTTTTAAAATTAAACATATTTTTTATAAATATTTATTATATTTTAGTATTTACCAGCGGTACAATTTTGACGTTCTTTTTTTATCAAAAATAAATTAGTCATTTAAACAGTATGTATGTATGTATTTTGCCTCGTCATTTTGATTTGATATTTGTAGAATTTCCTTTGTGTGTAACAATGTTGCTGCTGTTTGTTGTTGATCTTCGAAGAGACCAAAAAAAGAGTAAAATAAAAATAAGAACGAGAGAAGACGACGGCGAAGGCAAACGCAAACGACGCCTGGAATGTTGCACATTTAATATCGTGTTTATTTTTCTTGGAAGTAATTTCACTCCCGTCGCCACCAAGCTAACAAAAAAAAAAAAAAAAAAAAAAAAGCTAACAACAACAACAAGGCAAGAAAGCCCCAAAAAGGAGTGAAAAAGAGAAGAGGAGAGACGTGGGACGTAAGACGAGAAGAAATGAAAAAAGAGGAGACAACGCGTAGAGCTGGCTCATTTCGTTTCTTGTTTTCCTCTGTGTAATCTCTTTCGCTTTTGTGTGTTTGGCACTTTTCTTAATTAACAGTTTCAATTTTTTGGATTCTCACACACGTTTGTTATTCGTGGTTTAACTCCCTTTCATGAATGATCTTTAATTAGCTGTCAAAGCGCATGCGTGAATGTCAAACTATGTACAGCTGTGTTCAAGAAAGTGCTACCAACGCGTTAAAAAATTATAATATTAACCCTTTTTTTAATGGTATTGTTATTAAATATGTATAGTCGAAAAATTCCTGTTAACGACTGCGCTAAAAATTAATAGTACTATTATAATAGTACCACCTTAGATGTAGAGTTCTAATATTAAAACCAAGTCAATACAAACATTTTTTAAAATTATCCAAACCATTATCTGTTCTAAGTTACTGTAAAATACGACTGGAAGAAAAATAAGCGAGAGAGCGCGAGAGAAAGATCGACTCATTCGCATTCGCATTCCGACATTCCGATTCCATTTGCCATTCACAGACCACCCTCCGTTTTGTTTTTGTTGTTGTTATTTTGCTATTTTCTCCACTTTGCACTCCCGCTTTGACCGGTTTTTATTTTTTATTTGCTTATGCCAGCACATTTCTCAAGCGATTTCTCGGGCTGTGGCGCTTTTCCAGGAACCACAGGCGAAACGTGGAACAAATTCTGCCACCGTTTGCTATTTTCCCCCCGACTGTCGCTTCTACTTCTTCTTCTTGTTGCGCTGAAAATCTTGGATTCGCTGGAATTCGATATTACCCATTCCAGCACATTCCCCAGTGGCTGTCAAACTGTGTCGGCTAACTGTAATTGCTGAGCGCATGCGTCACATCTGCGCTTGCTGTTTGTTGTTGTTCTTTTCGATGCAAATGACAAGTTGCAGTTCGTTGACGTTGCGTTATGTTGTTGTTGTTGTTTTGCGTGGCTGCGTCTAGTACACCGGCTGCATCCAATGAGAGAGGAGAGCGCATCGTTTTCTCACTCTCTCTCTCCTGCCCTGCTCTTTTTTTGCCTCTTATCCACTGCCCGCTATCCCTGTCTCGCTCACAGTCATTAACCACTAGTCTGTGCAACAATTTTTGTTGGCCTTTTGTTTTTGTTTTCATTTCACCAAGTGTACACACATATGCACATGTGTATGTTATTGTTGTTGTTTTTCCTGACATGTGACCGATTCTAAGCAAATGACCTCTGGCGCAATCACACAAACACGCACGCATCCATTTGTAGCCACTCGTCGCACCTGGAAAAGCTTTCTTGCCGTTTTTGTTATCAATGCGCAACCTTAATGCGATACAGTCGCGGGCAGAATAATAGGCAATTTGCAAAGCAATAATCACGTTTAGGTAATAAAGATAATAATTTAGTAGTACGGCAATATTGACTTTTAATTGGAATTTACCTAACAATATTTCCTTTTTGTTACAAGCAATATACATAGTTCTGATTTAATTCGAAATGCAACAAGGATACGAAAAAGTATTATATACATATGTTCGTACTTAAATTGGTTGAATGTAAAAATTTATATTTGTATTTAATTGAAAACGAACGATTCATTTCTAAATGACGAATCTGTGAAATTAAAAAAAACTTTTAAGTAAAAGTAAGATGTACTATTATTTTGACCCCCGCTGTATCAAGTGCATACACTGGCAAATCCAATCAATAAACGACATACGGCGCCCTCGCGTTTTTTTTTTGTTTTTTTTTTTTTGTTTTTAGCTTTTATCTCTCTTAAAAAAGGCGGCGCTCACTGCACTCACACTCAACACCAATACACCCATACACACACAGATAGAGATGCTTCTTTTTCAGTGCACAATTGCATGGCGTTGGCGTCTGTGTGCGTCTTTCATCCTTCCTCTTTGTTTTTCTTTCCTTCTTTTTGTATAATTTTTATGAATGAAAAAGTCGGAAATCTGCTGGTTGTTTTTTTTCTTCTTGGATTGCAACGTTATTTTTGTCTCATGAATATACGAATACTTCGTATTTACATTGCGTTGAATGACGCATGTGCCACAAACTCACATATGTACTTATGTATGTACATAAGTTTGTTACAAATGTATTTATGTGTGTTGCTCCATTTCCATGGCACATTCCACAAGTTGCTGACAAACAAACAAACACACACATGCACACACACACAATCGACTAAGGTTAGTTTTCTCATTTGTTGCCTTTCCTACAATTTCTTGTTTTTCCTGCATTTTTATTTACCAAGCTTAACTACATATTTGCCACCACTTTGCAACGCAAATGGCAAAAAATTATACAAAAAAAAGTAGCCAAGATTTGCTTTGTTAACATACATATGTACTATGTATATGTATGTAGAAAAGAAAAACTTCTTTTCCAGTTTTCATATCACAATTTTGTGATATTATTTATTCCGCATCCTTTTTAATTTTTTCTTTGAGATATCAATACGGATACACCAAAATAAATTTGATTAAAATTTTAAAAATCCTCGGCCAGTGGGTGGGACTTGAACTCGGACATTTGTTACCACACCGAACAAGTATTAACCCGGAATTTAAAAATATTGCTTTACAATTTTGTGAATTAATTAATTTTTTCTTTGATCAAAACTAATTTTATAAAAATATTAAAATTTTTCGGTTGGGACTTGAACTCGGACATTTGTTATCACACCAAACAATTATTCACCCGGAATTTAAAAATATTGCTTTAAATTTAAAAAGAAATGTTTTCCAATTGGTAAACTTACTTTATTTGGAATACAAAACTATATTTATTTAAAAAAAAAATCGCCATTGACTCAAAATTTCTAGTATTCAGGGCAAATACTTATTATTACATATGAACATGAAGCAACACAAAAATTATTTTGATTTTACATAATACATGACATTTTCTTTCGGTGTGAGGGGTTTTAGTCAGAGGAAGGGAGAAGGAAAATGCAGAGAAAAAGGGGCGGGAAAAGCACAACGCTTGCATTGTTGCTGTCTGGTTTGACCTAAATTGGTGCTCGGTGGTGTGGGGACGCTTGTCATTGTCGTTCCTCCCCCCTCCCCCCTCCCCACTTCGTCCGCCACGGTACGTGACAAATGCAACACCCACTGGGAATCCTATCGCGAATCTGTCACCTTCAGTTTGTCGGGGGATCCACCAATGCAAACCGAGTAGTACAGGTGCGGCCACGAAAATAGCATTTCCATATTAAATGAGATAGCATAGCTCAGAAAATTATCACTGATCAGTTATCAAAACTTGCAATATTATTTAAATTACTCAAGCTAAAACTTTGAAGGGTTATTATTGGTGTAGGAATAATAAACCTTCAAAGTTTTAGCTTAAGTTTAAAGACCAAACATATGTTGTATGCATAGAATGCGTTTTCACAACACAAAATAATTATATATTTAAATTTTTTCAAAGAGTAATTATAAGGAAAAATGTAATGAGGCTCTATTTATTTGATTATATTTTTTCAAAGTCAAATGACTCATTTACTAAATGCCTTCAAAGTCACGTTTTTGATATCTTTTGGTGCTACTACTTCATCCATAATTGTGTGCATGCAATACATATGTAAGTATCTATGACAAATTTGTTCTATTTTCCTCTCCATGGGGTACAATTGCTTTTTATTTCGTTGTTTGTTCGTTTGTTATTTTGTTGCTGCTTTGGCGATTATCATCATCATCATGCAAAACGTAAACAAAATGGCGAACAAGGGTGGTGGTGGCAGGAAGGAAGGAGAAGGGGGGCGCCACGGAGGCTGGTTGGTTGCGAGTCCGCATCCGTATGCAACAGGGGGCGTGGCACTGCCACATGCATTGTACATATGCCATCCATTTTACAGAAATCAGCAAAAAAACAAATAAAGTAAAGTTGAAGACGTGTTGAGCAGTTTAAAATGGGAGAACTGGAGAAGAAACTCATAAGATGAGATTTTCATTTTGTACTTTTAAAGTATATTCCTTAATATTTTTAAAGAACTTCAACATTTTTTCCCTAAACCAATTTAAATTGAAATCCTTATATACATATCTTATCATTTAACTTTATTTGCATATTTTGAACCCCATATTGACTTACAGTTGAGCTGTAATAACTCGAAACATCTGCCAGCAGAACCAATAAATAAAAAACTATTTGCTTTTGCAAATATGATATATATACATATATAGATATATCAATTGGCTATCTAATGTTTTATGATACCAAAAGCGACTGCAATTAAAGTTAAGCCAAGAAATGCAGAATCCAAGTGCTTTCTTCCAGTTCCAATTGGATCAGTGAAGAAAGAGAGAAAATCTTGAGAGCTGTGCGAGTGTGTGTGTGCCAGATAAATCCAGATTTACAGAGATTTTGCAATCCGTTCAGGTGCGGGGGAAAGGGGGGAGTAAGGGGAAAGGGGAAGTGAGTGGTCTAAATACCCAAACATATGAATTTGATTTGATGTACATAATTCGCACCTTTTGCTAGCATGATTGAAACTGAATTCTACATAGGTATGTGTATGTATGTATGTGTATGGCTTACATGTGCTTACAGTGGGTCAAACTTTTGCTATTTGAGCCACAAAAATAAATATTTTGGTATGCAATGCAAGGAGAGGGGGATTGTTTTTTTGGGGGGAAGTGGGGTAACACGCAAAACTCACCGATCCAAATACCGTATAAACGATTTTTGTTGATAAAAGTTGTTGTTGCTTATGTTGTTGTTGAGTCTGCTGCTATTGTTGTTGCTGTGCATTTTGTATTTCTTTCCTTTCGTATTCTTTTATTTGCGCTAGCCGACTGTTGTTGTTGCTGTGACTTTTGTCTTTGCAAAACTTTTCTCTTATCTCTAATAAGACGTTCTCTCTCCCTCTCTCTCTCGTTCTCTCTATTTTTGTGTGTTTTCCCCACTTCCTTCCACGCACTTGCTTCTTCTAACCGATCACACACTTTGGCATTGGTTTTTTTCTGGTTGTTTCTTTTTTATATTTTGCCTTTGTATGAACTTGTTCGATTTTGTCTATTTCACAATTCGCAAAAAAAACTAAGGCAACGAAGAAGAGAACATTTATGACAAATATATCACGCACACACATGCCCACAGAGAGAAAGAGTGGGGGAAGTGGAGATGGAGAATGTTTCTCTCACTCTCACTCTCTGCTTTGCTCCCACTCCTGCTGCTTCTTCTCCTCCCACCATCCGCCGTCTCACTTTCCCGATCCACGCGCTCACTTGTTAATCACACAAAAAACTGTGTAGAAGTAGGGGCAAAAAAAAATTGCTTTTGCTGATATGATTTTGGTGTATCTCTTTCGGTTCTCCTTCTCCTTTTTTCCTGCTGGTCATGCGTATGGGCTTTAATTCGCCGTTGGACTGTGATTTCTTCTGGATGCGCTGGCGTGTTCTTTTTTTTTTTTCCTTTATTATTTACCCCCTCTCTTCTAATGACTCACACGCACACACATGCGCGGATAGAATGCAGCGCAATCGATCTCGCGCTGGCTGCCTATCGATACATATCGGTGAACCGTTATGTTTTTCCACTGGAAAAAACGTGGTTGGCTAATTAGCGGCCAGCATAGCAGCAGGGTTGCCAACTGTTGCGTTTAGCGAGTTAGTGGGAAGTAGGTCAGTTTATCTAAATTGATTTTTATTGTTGACTCTCGCACACACACACACACACACGCATTTTCCAGGCCGAATGAGTAGGAGACGGAGGAGAAAAAGACCGAGAAGAAAAGCCGGCCCAAGAATTTTGTTTTTCCTCTGTGTCGGTGAGTGTGCAAAAAGATAAAACAAAAAAAAAAAAGGAAAACTGCACAAAAACCTACGAAACTGAGGAAGCAGCAGGGCTTGGAAAAAAATCGAGACACCTATGTATTTTCGTTTCTTCTTCACACACTCACTGTTGTTTTTTTTGTTTGCCTTTTCTGGTGCTTAAATGCCAAATGCGTATGGGCAAAAAAAAAAAGCGCTGCAAAACGCAAGGCGCTAGTTTTCTGCAACTTTTTCAAATTTTCGCGTTTTATTTCGCACCGAAGAACGAGGTGTGCAAGGCGTAGGATGAAATAATAAAAACAACTGCTGGCAAAGGCACAAACGCACACTCACAAACACACACGCGCGCCTATATTTTATAATTTTTGCCGTTTCAGTTTTTGATTTGTGATATTAGCCGTGTTGTTGCTGTTGCTTTAGTTGTTGCTCTTTTGTCGCTAATGTTGTTGGTTGTTGTATTTGTTGTTGTTGTTGTGCAACTACGCCGCGCGTATTTCCGAAAAAGACGACCGCAAAATGCAGAGAGTATTTAAATACTGAGCTCAGCCAAAGGCGAACCGAACGGGAATGCGAAAATGTGAATGTGGACAAAAAAAATTAAAAAAAAAAAATATAAGCGAAGAGAGTAGGAGAATAGCCGACAAGTGAGCGAGCGAGCGAGAGAGAGACCTGCCGAGCTCCAATAAGAATAACTTCGGGTTTTGTTTTCGACCGTATGTGGTGTTGTGGTGTGAGTGCTTGCGAAAAGAAGACGGCAGAAGTAGGAGAAGGAGAAATGACCACGTTAAGCGGTTACGTTATATGGCGTTGCCAGACGGTCGCAGTTCAAAGTAAACATAATTAAGTGCCGCATTTAACGGTCTTCAGTCTAGTGATCTTGTAAAATTTAACTTTATTTCAAACAAACTTTTTTTAGAAAAATAAGGACTACATTTTATTATAACTTACCAAAGGCAAGTGATCATTTTATATTGTTGCAATAGTTTTTATCAAATTGAAAATTTATTATATCATTCTTTTAAGGATTTTAATAATATGTAAAACAAAAGCTACAACTTTCTGCTAACTACTTCATTTATCTATGTAGATTTTCTTCATATTTTTATTTTTGATTATCAGATAATTGGCATTAGAGATTATAATATTATAATTCTTTTATCATTGGTTATCAATGATTTTATTTTTTGTACCTATCCTTAAATTCCAATTTTTGCAGCCAAGTGTGACACTCTCCCTCTCTTCCTCTCTTTGCTGGGCTCCCACAAGTATAAATCTTATTTGAAAAATGTGTTTTGACCGCAAAACCGGCGGAATCAAGCGAAAGCAACGGTAAAAACAGTTGTAAGCGGGCGATAACAACCCGCTTAAAGTTAATACAGAAATAAGAGGAGAGAAAACTGAAGCGAATCGCTGATAGTGCGCAAACCCCAAAAACTCGCACCCACAGCAGCGGTCAATTGCATAGGAGTGTCCCATTTGGGAATTACCAATATGTTAAAGTATGTTAGAAAAAGTAGTTGCTTAATATTATAAATCAATTGGATGACTTTATGTATTACTTTATACTACAAAGCATTTAATTTGATATTGAAATAGTAAAAATTGTATTCACAATGCAGAAAAAGTATAAGAAGTAAACATTGGGCAGCAAAAGGACTTGAACACAGGCTTTTAGGTGCTGGTGAGTCCCATTTTGGACATTTATGCTATTTTACTTATGTTGAATTTAGATATCTTCATTTTGGAGACCAAATATTTTATTGAAATAATGTTTTTTACATCAAATGAAGTGATTATAATAGAACAAAAATAGGAAGTTGTATAATTTTAGCTGAATCAGAAGATCAGAAGTAATTATCTATCAATTTTCAAACAAAACTAGTTGGCTGGTCGCGACTGTATGGACAGAAGAATATTGCGAAAGCTTTCGCCGAGCTTTGCTCGCGCCAAAGAAACCGAAACAAGCTTTTTTGGCAGCTGTCGACTTGAACGCGAATTGAATCGAAACGAATCGAATGGAAAGGAATGGAATCGGGAATCGCAACCCCTAACCCATCGGTGAAATGCTTTCTTCACTCGCGGGAAGCACATATAAAACAAACAACGGGCTAGACAGGAAGAGGACCCGAAAAAGGGCGAAATATCGCGAACAGGACTCGAGGACCCAGGACCCAGGACCCTGTCAACTAATTTCGAAGTCCTACCTGCGTGTCGAACACGCCGCGATCACGGGGATCTCGAAGATCAGCGGGAACACTCGACGACACGAAAAGGGTTGGTCGATCGCAACTGGCAGCTGGTGAAAAAAAGAAAGAAAAGACGCAAAGAAAGTGGTCCCAACGGGGGAAGAAAGTTGTGGAAAGGTAAAGGTGTCCTTCTGCCACGTGTACCGGAACAACAACAGTTGCTATCCCATGTCTTTAGAGCGGTGCCCGCAGGTCGATAACAATGGCCCAGGACAATAGCACATGCGGATCGCATTAGGATCGGGATACCTTTCCCGTTCGCAAGGACATCATTTTCCTAAAACCTATGTTTGAAGGCATGTAATCCCAAATTTAAAATTGGTTTTAGCTGAATTTTCAAGGCTCTTATTAAAGGCAAAAAGTATTGACGAACCAACAATAGGGATGTTCTAGGTTTTACGAATGCATGTATAAAAATAAGTTTTAATTCGTGATGTCCTATACAAAATGTACAAATCTTTAAATACTGAATTCTTCTAGGGTTGAAGGTATTTATACTAAGGTATACACAACATTTTATGATATTTTTCAAGTTCAATTCAATACGGGTGATGCATCGATCTATAAAACGGTTGAATGAGAATTTCTCGCGCCATCTCCCTCGCTGCAATCTTGCCACCACTTTCGCTCATTGTACCAAAAATCACACGATCGTGTGTTTTTGTCTCTTCCTTGGCTGTATTTTTTTTCATTTTCGGTTTTTTGGTTTTGGAAAACTAAGCCAGCAGTAACACGAATCTCCAAATCTTTCATGCCTCGCTATACTCTTCTCTCTCTTTCTCTCGCTCTGTTTAAGTCTGGCCCCTGCGCATGTGTGCGTTGTCGTTCGAATTCTTGGAAATTTCTAATGAACACAAACACAAAAAGGAGCGCACACAAAAATGTGGTAGAAAAAAAGAAGAAGAGAGGAACAACAGAAACGAAACCAGCAAGATTTTGCCGCCAGAAAGTTGGAAAGAGACGGAGGGAGGAAGATAGAGGCAGGAAGATGATTCGAAATTAGATGCAGGTTAATCGATGTTCGATGAACGATAAGTTGCTAATCGGAGTGCAACGCTGTTAGATTCGCAAGGAATCTCAATGATAACGATTAAGTTATAAATGATTTTTACTTAGGGAGGTAATTTTAATACAATAATATCGAAAATTCTTTATACTATTTGAAAGAAATCTCCAGATCGAACTGTAAGAATGAAGATTCTTATAATATAGGATTCCTAATCAGTCAATGAAAGTAGTACTTCAAAAACAAAGCAAAACGTAATTCCAAACTCAGAAAGAGATCCTCGAGGGCCCCTTAAACGTCTGTCAAATGCTTAACCTGGTTACAGCATCACCTTGAAATTAGGGCAGGCCAAGACTGTTCTTGTTTTGTACCTGACAAACTCGCACACTTGGGCATTCTGGACTACCTGTCTACCTGGGGCAGGAGTACAAAACGAAAAATGTGCATCCTGTTTGCTGTCCGGAGCGATTTGCCAAAGTCGGTGTCCTTCTGCTCTTCCGCTGTGCAACAACTTCAACTTCCAGCAATCGCAGTTCGCAATTCGCAATTCCCGATTCACCGGCAGCGGAAATTTGGCGGACCACGCCTTACCCGTCCTACCAAAGAACCCCCTTCTCCACACAACCCCATACTCAACTATCCCCAAAAAAAAAAACAAACTCAATATGGGCCAGAGCATATTTTGTTTTTGGACAAATGTAGGTAAAGTGTACCAGCGCCTCCCCCGCCAATCCCTCAGTACTTGATTTCATTCGTTTGATTCTATACAACGATGGTGCACTGAGCAAAATTTATTCCCAATTCGGGGTACTGTACTGATATAGTCAATTCTTTAAAATCTAAATATTTGTTATTAATAGACATGGGATTATATGCAAAACAGTATTCTTTACATTCTAAACTAAGCAAAGTTTGAAAAATTAAAATTAATTTTCAATAAGTAAGTTTGTTTAAGCTTTAATTCAGTTACGAGTTTAGGAGAATATATTTTTAAATCAAAAGTTCGTGTAGAATAATATTTACAGAACATGATATTGAGTATAACTCGATGTGTAGTTATTATTCTAACGGATTTAAAACCACTTTCCTTCTAAATATGAATTTAAAAATGAAAAAATGATATTGTAGTTTTTACCTTAACAATACTATTATATATTTATATGTATATAATATGTAAGATTATCGAAATGTAAAAATATAACTATTGTAAAAACCCTTGAAAATGGAAAACAAGTGGCTTAGGTAGGTATATTCTATTCATATTCTAACTAAACAGTGATCTATTATTAATAATAGATTGTATTTGTTTCGCCCAGTGCATAATCATCTCCATATATGTAGATGCATACACATAAACCTGGGCTCATGTGAATCGGGTTTTGGCTCGATTTTGGCTGGCTTTGTGAAGTGATGACAAAGGCGGGGGCGATTGGAATGAATGGAGCGCAATAAACCAAGGTCAGGCCCCGTTGTTCGATGAGAAGCAGCTGTTGCTCTAAGGCTTAGGATGCTAGATCGCTCCCATCCATCCATCCATCCAATCAATCCAACCCCCAACAGTGTGAAAATGGAATACAGATCCCAGCCTCCTGTCGCTTTCCAAGGAGTTCTACTAATTTGACTGTCAATCAAAAGAGGCGAGTAGCAGAAAATCAGCAGGATCTAGAGGATCAGGCGGCGAAGGAAGCAGACTCCTTCTGCTTTATGCTCCCTGCTCCCTGATAATCGATGGGAATCAAATTTGCTCCTGGCTTCCACAGAGTTCGCTTTCTTAAGGCTAAGTGGCAGAGGCAAAGATACAGATATGCAGATACGCAGATACGCAGATTCAGATACAGATGGCAGATATACAGGGGCGAAAGGGTTGCGATTAGGCAGAGAGCCAGCGGCAGTAAAGACAGCCAAGTGGCAAAGGACAAATTGGCAAGCAGCTCCTCCCCAATCGCAAGTGAACAAACATTAGAAAAAAGAAGGGCAAGGCCTCCTCTCGCATAATAATTAAAAATGTTTGAGCTCACATTGGCAGCGCAAAATGAGAGCGAGTTGGAAATATGAGAAACGTGTTTTTAGCGCTGCGACTAGAAAACCAACCATCACGAGGGGCAAAACCAAAAAAGCAAAAAAAAATTAAGAACAAAAAAAATACACACAACAATAAAGCGGGCAGGAAAGCCCCTAAAACTCAGCCAAAATCATATTTCCAGCAAAACGCCAACTCTCCTGAGAAACCTGATCATGAGATCACCAAGACACACGCACACACGGCCGAACAGCAAACATAAAACACTCTGGAACGACGAACCAACAACAGATTCCAGAGATGAGATCTCATCTCATCGCGATTGCCGGCGTTCTGGGTCAACCCTTCTTTCTAAGCAAAATCCCAACGACCAAGACACCACACATTAGAACCAAAGGCAGAGCACAGCAAAAGCATCGAAAAAGCAAGTCAAACCTGGCAAAAGATTCCTTCTGCGGCAGCGGCATGTTTCCTTTGGCGGATTAAACCAATTGCTACAGAAAAAGATTGTCGTTCTGTGCCTTTGCTGCTGTATTTTTTTTTTTTATTTTTTTTTTATATCTTTTCTTGTGAGATTCTTTCAGTTCTCTGGTCTTTGGATTTTTCTTATTATTATCTCGTATTTTTGCCACCACTCTGCTGTTTTGTTTACTTTGCATTCCTGCTGGAAATTAGTTGGGATTGGGATTTTTTCTTAGTTTTTTTATTCGCCTACCGGCTTAGCAGTTGTTGCAACAAGCGGCTTAACACGGAACAAACTGTGTCGCAGCGGGAACTTGGATTCTGAGCTGGAAAAGAATCGCAATCCCCGTCTTAGGATTCAACAACAAGTTTATGAAAAACATTAATCTCTCTCATCCAATTCTTCTGCAAGCTTTATAGCATTTATGTTCGTTTCTAATACTTCCTAGATCTTTCCTTTCAAAACTATTAGTTTACTTTGATGATAATCCTGAACACTTCCTAAGATCGTAAAAACTAAAGGTCTTAACAAGATGGTAGCTGAAATAATTGATATGAAGAAAATCTTATCCTTTAGAAGTTCTAATTTTCGTAACTTTCCAATCTCCTTATTCTACTCAATGGTTATTAAACAAACAACCGCGAGTTCTTGAGAAAATCGCTTTTTGATTCCAAAATTGAATTGTTCAAAGTTCAATACAATAAGATATCTACCAGATCTTATTATTTGGTATAATATTCATTGACTTTCGGAGAGGAAAAGCAAAAGCTAACTGAAAACGCCTAGTAGTTAATTTTTTAGTTAGGCAATCCCTGATTCCGTGGGTCTGATACCTTATACTATTCTAATCCGTTTAGGACATGCGCTGGCAATCTTCCCAGCTACAGGCTGTTTGATCTTTAAGACTCTTCCCTTTTTATTGTATCAACAAGAAACCAACAAGTAAAAAAAAAGCTAATCTGTTTAGAGGTGCAACACAAACATTATCTTTGGCTCCCTGAGTTGGGTCGAACTTCGATCAGTCGTTGTTGTCCTTCATTGATCTTTTTGCACCTCCCTTTGGCCAGGGAAGCGATCCTGCGTGGAGGATGCTAAGTGAGTTCCTCCCTCCTTAACCCTTTCTGGCTGTTATTGCCCGTTGCTCCTGTTCGGCGAGCAGCGTGCGGCAAGTATATCAATTCTGTCAGATCGGGGGTTGGCCGAGAAATCCTCGGGATCTCGGGAATAGGAGGATTGGAAGATCGTAGGATCGAAGGTATAGAGGCTGAGGCGCTGAGGGGCTGAGGGGCTACCGCTTCCCGGGGCTTTTTTATGTGACAATGATGATGGTTTCGCCTACCCCAGCTTGTTCTAGGCCCGCTCAGTGTTTACTTACACCACTTGAGCTTGGCTCGAGGTGGGGAAGAACTTGACGAGGGTCGAGGGTGAGCAGGATCCTCCCTGAGAGCCATTTTTTTTTTTTGTTATATTTCTTTTTTTTTTTTTTTATTTGTCGGCCCAGTGATATGCCCAATTTATCACAGGAAATTAGCTGCTATTTAGCAGCGTTGTATGCCCAAAAAAAAGGGGGGTGTTGTGAGGGGTTATAGGGTTAGGAATTGGGTTTGAGTTTTGGTTGGCAAAGTAGGAGGGCCACCGTGTGAGGGGCAAACTTCATGTTATTTGGCGTGATAATTTGTGCAATTGTGGATTGCCAGCGAGAGCATAGCATCTCAGGTTTAGATTCAGATTCAGATTCGGATTCGGATTCGGATTGCTCAAAGAAAAACGCCCGAGGCTCGCCTTTCCGGGTTTCCCATTACTTATGAGATCCTCAGAATTCTTTTTTTTGTTTTTTTTTTGCCCAAAACCTTGGAGAGGCGCATCGAATCGCGGCCGAGGCGTAGCTAAACACCATTTGGCGCCATTTTCAACCAGCCTGTATATAAGTATTTTTACCCAACTATTCTAAACTGATCTATTCTGATCCTAAATCCAGGGGTAAGAGTATCGGATTTCGAGGTGGAAAGGTATTGATGGTGGGTGGTTGTGGCTAGGGAACCCGCACTAAAAAGCTAAAAAGCATCATACAACAAACTACAAAAGCTACATCAAGATCAATGAAAGATGGTAGGAATGTTTGTGGGTGTGGGGAGAATGTTTTCTGGTTGGGGGGATATATCAGTTCTGGATAGAGAGAAAGGCCTTGTGCGATCTGTTTTTCGGATCTGTTCTAAAATGGGGTATAGTTTTATACGGGGGGTACATACCTTGAGGTGCCAGCACCTTCCAACTGCTGTCGATCCAGTGGCGGATCGAAGATCTGTTCACGATCCTCCTTTGAGAGTTCCAGGTCGGCGAATTGATCCAGTTCGGATGCCATTTTCGGTAGCTCTTTTCTTTTCTTTTCTTTTTTTTTTTTTGGTAGAGTAGTGTGCGTGCGTGTGTTTTTGAGGTTTACCTTCGGGTTTTGTTGAGTCGAGTTGGGATTGGATATATAATAGTTATATATTATATTATCTTATCTCGGGGCGGGGGGGAGTAGCTTAGGACTGCCTGAAACCGAAGTTTTGCTGCTCGAACACTTTAGAATTTGTAGGTGGCTTTCGAAAACGCGATTCGTAGCTTTCCGAAATCGATCTTTAATATTTAATATATGTTGTATTTTTAAGCTTGTCTTCTTTTTACTCCTGCTTCAACTCTTGCTCGTTTCGGATGTTACGTGTGGAATGATGACTTTTTGAATTTAGCGCGCTCAATTAAACGATTGACTCATGTCCTTGACGAATTTATGTTGTTTTTGGTAAATTTGATTTATTTTTTTAGATTCGCCGAGTCGAAACTTTTGCTACCCTCTGCTGAACCGGGGAAAAAAAGCGTTTAGCAAGCGTTTGTCAGTGGATTTGTGTGTTTAAAGTCGCGTTTGCATTTCTTATTTTGATTTTTCACTGATTTTCGCAACTGTCTTTTTACGTTTTTTTGCGGGGCGTTTAATTTAAACTTTTTTAATTTTTTGTTTGAACTCGAAACTTGGTTTGTGCGTTGCGGTTTTTTCTTATACTCGTCCTTTTTGTGGGCTTCAAAAAAAGTTACATTAGTGGTTTGTGGTTGTTTTTTTTTTTTTTATAATTTGTTGTTTGTTTTTGGTGTCAATTGGGCCAAAAAAAAGAGTTATCTGTGGAGAGAGAGACGGGGAAAATGCAATTAGTTCTCGGGGGTCATTTCAAGCGGGAGGGGTAGAGATGGGGCTAAGGCTAACACGCCCACACAAGGGTTAACATTAACAGCTGTTGCGCGCGATCGCCGGCCGGCAAAAGTCAGCTTTCTTTTTCATTTCTCTTCGTTTTCGGCTATTTGCTTTCGTCATCAAGGCGGCGTGGGAGAGCCGCCAAGAGAATGAGGAGGGGGGAGATAGAGAGAAAAAGAGAGCGAGCGCGGGGGCATTAGAAGTACAAGTAGAAGAGATTTATGCGGGACAATGCGTGAGAGCAGCCAAAAAAAAAAAAGTAAGGAGAGCGAGCTTTTTGTTTCGTCATGTTGACTTTGATCTTGGCTCTCGTGTGTGGATGTATGTGTGTGCGTAAGTGTTGTTGTTGGCATTTTTTTGGTTTTGTTGTTTTTTTGTTGTCTTTTTTTTGTGGTGAATAAGTAGGCGAAGGAAAATAAACCATTTCGCATATGGCCCAAAAAATTGCGGAAATTTCTGACTGTCGTTTGTTGTGTTTCTTTCTGTCTGTTGGCTTACTTTTCATTTGTTGCTCTCTCTCTCTCTCTCTCTCTCTCGAATGTTGTTTGTTGTCTGCTGTTGATGTTTAAGAATTGTTGTTGTTTTGTGTTTTATCTTTTTTGAATTTTTTTCGGTGTTTCTTTTTTCGCGCAGTGGAGAGTGGAGCTTTGCAGATGATGTCAGAGTGCCTTCAAAAAATATCAAAAAAAAATTGTGTTGTTTTTGTTGGTGCGCGGTTCTTTTTTTTTTTTGGATTTTGTTTGTTTGTAATTTTGGGCCACACTTTTTGTTTTGTTGGGGCGGCAATTGAAAATGGAAAATGTTATCAAGAAAAAAAAAGGGAAAAAAACGTATTACAATCTTTGTTGTTGTTGCTCAGAATACACATGCACACGCCTTAGCACACACACACACACACTCAGAAACATACACTAGCACAGGGGCAAAGGAAAAAAGCAAAGGCAAACGAATTAAAGTCAAAGTCAAAAAATATGCCACGAAAAAAGTAGCAGCAGCAGCAACAAAAAACACACAGAAACCCCCCACAAGCCCCCCCCCCCCCCCAAAAAAGTTATTCACCACCTCCCCCCCACTTTTTCGGTTTTTTCTTATTTTCTTTTTTGGGATTTTCTCAGCAGCGGAGATAGTTTGTAACGGCGGATCCGTTAGCCGTTTCCGTTATCCGTGGATATCCAAGAATCCGTGGCGCGAAAAAGGGGAAAATGAAAATGGCACAAAGTAAACTAAGTGTAACACACAGAAAAAATTGATTCAAGGCTGCTGCTGCTGCTGCTGCTGATTTTGGTGTTTTTTCGTTTTTTTTGATTGGCTTTGTACAAAATTTCTTTCTGCTTTTCTTTTTTTTTTTATAATTTTTTTGGTATATTATTTGGGGCAGCCCGCGAGTCGCGACGCTACGTTGCTTACAGTTAGGAGCGTTTTCAGACACTGAACTGAACTGCCGACCGAGCGCACAGCCACAGTTTCACTCGAAAATTCACATTTTGTTTCTCCGCTGCCGAAATTCCTAAACACAGATACGGCACACACACACACACACAGCCCGTTAAGGCGGCGGGGAGAGAGAGAGAAGAGAGGCAATGGCAAAAGCAAAAGGCAAAGGCAATGGCAAAAGACGTAAGAAACCGCGTGCATGAGTGTGCGTGCCGGATTGCCGAAAATTTTTTCGGCGAGTGCTTTTCGAGTGTGAGTGTGTGTGTGTGTGTGAGATGAGTGTGTGAATGAGTGCGAGTGCGAGCGAGGCGGCGAGTGTTGAGTGACTTTGGCGTCTTCTGCTTCTTCTTCTTCTTGCCGCCCGTCGTTTTTTTGGTGAGTGGCGCGGAAATTGATAAAAGCGGTAATTAAAGCTAACAATGAGACAGATGAAATCTAAAATGGAGGTTTAGTTCAGTTCGGGTTATCAGAAAAGCTTCGAGCCAGATCCTGAGATATTCAGATGCCATCTAAGATACATAGTATCTTTAAGAACTCTTTCACCAATCATACATTTTTAATCTAGTTTAATAAGAAACCTTAAGATACTTTGACACGGCAAATCAAGCATCTTATAAAGTTAAGTAAGGCCACCTGGGCTCAAGTCTTTGAGATATACTCCCACATTGGTATCGAAGTTTAATTTTAATTGATTTTTAAAGATCTAAGAAGCCAAAAACTTTTAGTTACACAATTTAATCGCATAAGCTACATATTTATTTTAGTTATGAAAACCAACTAGATTACTTACTAGATTACGTACTTTTGAAACTAATTATCTGGCATTAGTTTTAACTTTGTTTTGTGGTAAGCAAAGCCATAAAAGTAGAAAACAATTTATGTATGTACATCATCTGCATAAGTTAGATTTCAGATAGAAAAGTTCGTAGTAGTTAGAGGTTTGTAAACATATTTGTAGCTACTTGGCAGTTCATATTTCAGTTATTCCTAACATTTTTGGTAATAACGACAAATTTAAAGCCATTAATTAGCTCATCTTAAGGCATTTCGAGTTATCATTATAAAAAATTTAGGGAGTAAGATCTAACTTTTGTTTGGATACTTCTTAAGGACTCTTATTTAAGGTTGCTCGGGTAAAAAAAGTCCTTAAAGTATATGTTCTATATCGTTTTTAATGGAATCGAGATATTCGCATTTTTACAAAACTAATCCTACAAGGTAAAAATAAACGCTTTTAATTAGAGTTTACTAAAAAACACATTAATTTCAATATGATTATGGGAGGAAGGTTAGAATTCTTTAAAATTTGATGATGTTTGGAAATCCTTGTTAGTTATAGTGATAAATATGGGTCGTGCTCTTTAATAGGGAGCATTCCCTCAAGATTGCTTCCGATTTGAGTCATAAAAACTGGGTTTGCTGGCGTTTAAAGCTCGAGTGGAAGATACTTTGCCTGGATACTGGATGTTCCAGCTATGGAAGTTGGACTGTATAGGGAATGCGAATTCCTGTCTCCACACTCTACTCTCTCTCTGGCACTCTCCACAAACTCACTCAAAAAAGCGGCTCAGAAAAGACGCGCGTGTGTGTTGCCCCCCCTCCCCCCTCCCCATCAGCGACTAAACCCAAACCCCCCACCCACCCCCCATCATCCTTGAAGGAGCACGTGCGAGCGAGAGGCACAATGCTCAGGACTGCTCTCTCACACTCTGTCTGTCTTGCTCTCTCTTTTTCTTTTTTTTTGTATTGCTGCCGGCGTCGACGTCGACGCTGACTGCGCTGCTGGCGTTGCCAAAAAACGAGGCACACATGGATACACACATAGAAGAGGTGCCTCTGTGTGTGTGTGGCGATGACGACGGCGCTTAAGCTCTGGAAACTGAAAACCAAAAAGGAAGAAGGAAGCGGCAAAGGAAGTGAACTGCGAACACACAATAGCTGCTGCTGCTGCTGCCGCTGCTCTGTATACCGGCGTTCTTGTCCTTGTTGTTGCTGCTTTTTTTCTTAGAAAACAACTGAAACGCAAAAAGCAGCCGAAAAATTGAAAAACGAATAGGATGCGGAGTGGGTGAGAGGGGGGGGGGGGGGGTAAAGGACACTTAAAGCGAGTTTCGCATAGAATCCTAGTTGGGGGGAAGGATGAGTGGAGGGGGGGGGGTGGAAGTTGGGATGGTGTAAGGTTAGTACAATGTCCTTGAGCTTGAGCCACAAGTTCAAGTCCAAAGCTGCGATTAGCGGTGAAAAGTTTTCACTGGTAAAAGGAACTTAAGAACTACTGAGTACTCACTTTCTCTAACCTTAAACAGACCAAAAAATATTTCAATATGGAACCACTAAGCACTCTAACCATATATTCCTAGAACATACCTATTATGTTTTTCATTGATGATCCTCTTTTGCCCCCCAAACAGTTGGAACCACTAACCATGCTCATCCTTAAAAATAACATGTCTTTCAAACTTTCTTTAGGATTTATTTGTTTTCCATTTCGTTATAAATAAAATATTAATTAAGAACATCCAATCACATTGGTTTTCTAAAGAATATCATATTATTAGTTTATTTCTAGTATCTTTTTATTTATTTTATATTTATTTTTATTTATGATCCTTTCTCATGCTCCAATATTTGAAACCACTAACAACTTTTTACATTCAAAGCACATTGCTTACTTATCAATCCTTACTGCTTATAATTGATCTACCAAATTATTTTGTATGATACAACTACATTAAAGTGGTTCAAATTGTATAGCTTTATTGTTTTTGGTATGTACATATATGATCAAATTGCTTTTTGACTAATAGGATCCTCTATTATTTTTATGGATTTATACCATCTATTTATAACTTATCTTTAACTGAATGAAACGACAAAAGCTTATGGGTTTTCGAAATTGTAATCATTCTTATAGCTTGTTTAGTCTTCTAATTCTTGTTCAGGAAAGACAAAAAGGAATTGGGTATACTATTGACTATCAATTTAATATCTACTAATAGTTTTTAAAACAATAGACTTTAGAACCATAGTTTTTAGAACCATAGTTTTTAGAACCACAACGGAAGTGCTATGTCTTTCATCTTTCAATGAATCCATTTCAACCTGGCCATATCTTTCTGTATCTTAAATAGTAAATATCACCTCCTTAAGAAACCTAAAAGTAAAGTTTGTTTTTGTTAGGCCTAAGAAACTGACTTCACTTAACATCTTCGACCACCACTCAACCTTTAAATTGAGCAAACCTTAAGAGGATATCATTATCACACGCAGAGCGTTGAAATGCCTTAAGAAATCAAAAGAAATTCTCCGTATATTGCCTGCAACCAGCTTAAATCTTGTCCTTTCGCGAGACCCCCGTCGCTATCTTCAAGGATGCATTCAAATGGCGACAATAAAGAGGGCTTCTGGTTCTGTCGGGGCTCACTTGTTGCATGCAACAGTGCACTCTGACCCTCCGCAGCCCATACCCTCTGCATATACATACATACATACATACATACATATATCCCTGCACGCGTCGCAATCAAAACATAATCACAATCGAGAGGGTAGGGCAAAAGGGTTGAAGGACCCTAAAGGAATCGCGAAGGATGGGCGAACTGCAGCGATTGCAGTTCAGTTGTTTAAAGGTGACATTAATTGACGTTTAATAGGCCTCTACTTCTCGTAGGAAGGAGGAGAAGGGTGCCGCTGCCAAGGGTGCGGTACATGGTACATGGTTTAAATTAGTTCTACCCTTTGTGCCGATTTCGAATCCTTGCTTCCACTCCTTCTTTTTTTTCCGGCGCGACAAGCCAATTAGAGGTGGCGAGGCTTGTAAAGCTTTTTCTTTTTGTTGTCCTCGCCGGCAATTTGCAACAAAAGTGCAACGGCGGCGGCAAGGGTTTCCGCATCTCAGCACAACCACCACCAGCAACAGCGAGAAGCCCTCGAGGGGTGGCCACTCCTGCGGTTGCAACATCATCCTGCTAAAGGTTATAACCCCCGGGGTGGGCGGGCTTGACCTCCAGCCCCCTCAACCCCTCCTCCGCTCCTGATTTTTATTTTATTTTACTTCCTTCACCGGCGGCAAATGGCGAACGCCTGTTGCAGTTGCACTTTTACTGCCCCCTTTATTTTTTTTACAAAGCACAAAATGGCGCGCGCGCAGCAAAGTGCAACAGCAACCCCTCAAAAGTATGCAACATCGGTCCTTGCCACCCACTATCCACCACCCACAACAACCCCCCCCCCCCCCCATTAAAGAGAGAGGGAACTGCGAATAAAATCATCGAGAGCTATGTGTGTCCGTTTGTTCATCCACTTAGCCACTTGTGGGTGGCTTGGGTGGTTCGGTTGGCTCAGTGGTTCAGTGGTTGAATACACTTTTCCCGACTGCAATGGCGAACGCAGTCAAATGTGATTGAGATGCACACGAACCGGGCCGCAAATGCATACACAAATGTGCTCGTGTCCTGCGGGAAGGAAACTTCGTTGGGGGATTCCATTTTACATATGCTCAGTGGCTCACAAAGGGCAACATATGTGTATGGGGAGTTTCTCAAAAGCAACTTGTAGCACTTCGGATATTAATATTCGATTTTTAGGATAGTGAATAGTAACGAATAGAATAACTTGATATAAGATATAGTATGGAGTTCCCTCGAAAGCAACTTGTAACACTTCCGAAATGAATATTACATCTTTAGGATAGTGAATAGTAACGAATAAAATCCCTTGATATAAGATATAATACAATATATGTGAGAAGTTCCCTCGAAAGCAACTTGTAACACTTCCGAAATGAATATTACATCTTTAGGATAGTGAATAGTAAAGAATAGAATCCCTTGATACAAGATATAATACAATATATGTGAGAAGTTCCCTCGAAAGCAACTTGTATCACTTCGGATATTAATATTCGATTTTTAGGATAGTGAATAGTAACGAATAGAATCCCTTGATATAAGATATAGTACAATATATGTATGTGAGGAGTTCCCTCGAAAGCAACTTGTATCACTTCCGAAATTAATATTACATCTTTAGGATAGTGAATAGTGAAGAGTAGAGTAGTATGATACAATATATGTGAGGAGTTCCCTCAAAACCAACTTGTATCCGAAACAAATATTACATATTAAGATAGTGAATAGTGATGAATATATAAGATATAATACAGTATATGTCGGGAGTTCCTTCGAAAGCAACTTGTAACACTTCCGAAATGAATATTACATCTTTAGGATAGTGAATAGTAACGAATAGAATCCCTTGATATAAGATATAATACAATATATGTGAGAAGTTCCCTCGAAAGCAACTTGTATCACTTCCTTAATAAATATTACATCTTTAGGATAGTGATTAGTAAAGAATAGAATCCCTTGATATAAGATATGATACAATATATGTGGGGAGTTCCCTCAAAAGAAATTTGTTTTATTACCGAAACAATTATTTAATTTTCGGAGAAGTATAGAACAGTATTTCTTTTGAATTCAAACCCTTGATATAAGATTAAATACAACATATACGACAAGCTTCCTTTAGAGCAACTAGTCTTTTGACAGTGAAATATAACAATTTGTTTTGTGTATAAAACCTTGATATACGATTTAGTAGCTTATTAATAATATTATTAATATAAGACTTTGGTTTACAAGTGAAACTTATTTTTTAACATTCGATATGCAGTGTTATTGACTACAAATTTTAGTTATCCCAAACCCTAATGAGACCATGGTTTTAAACAAACATTTTGTAACTAGTCAAGGATCGCGGAAAAATGAAAGATCAAAAAAATGAATTTACATATGATGCGCTGTCTAATGTCTTTATTCAAAATCGGTTTTCTATAATATATTAATAAAAGTAACCTTTAAAATTTAAATCACTAAGGAATAAGGAATGGTATTCCTCAATCATTGCAAAACATATAAACCGTTTTTCAATCTATCTGATCTTAAATTATGCAATATGGAAAAGAGTACTTTGGTTTCTTCTTGGTAAACTGAAGCACGTGTTCAAAGATTGTATTGCAGTACAAATAAAAACTTATTTCTTTGGAACTTACGAATCATTAAATATTAATTTTCCCCGTTCTCTAAAAACTGAAATCAGGTTACTTGTCCTCAATGTCTAGGGTTAACTCGGCGATATCCTGATTCTAAGGCACACACTCGCCACCGAACAGGACATTAAACAATCGCACGCGAAGTGCTGGAGAGATGAGGGATGGGATGGATGGGATGGCAGTGGGGATGGGGTCGAGGAGCTCGTTTGCTCGTTTGGCTACAGGACACCTTTAAGGACTAGATAAGGAGTGCTCGAGGGGAGGGCGGGCGAGGGGCAGCCAGGCGACCAGGCAGGCTGGCAACAGCTGCGAAAGCTGCCTGTCTGCCTACCTAAGCTTTCTTAGAGAGCTGCCTCAAGGACAACCCGCGTCACAGGAGCGCTAACGAGGTACAGTTGCCGCCAATAGAACGAGATAGATGGACGCATGAAGATCGAGGGATCGATTGAGCGCCCTCAAGAACAAATTAGATACTAACATATCCAATCTAGAAATATATATACTATAGAATGCAATATAACATGGAAGCCTGTTTTTGAGAAATCAATTGGGGTGGATCGGTATAAGTAGTATGGTATCAAATCTATTCAGGTAGAAATCTTAGATAAATAGTAGGAAGTCTGCTTAGCGTCTTACTAATGTTTTATTTTTATTATAAAAATTTAAGATAGGTTATCTAAAAAATATAAGAAGTATAAATAAAATCAATCACAATATGTTATCATATTGACCAGTACCAAAATGTTCTGGAAAACAGAAAAAAAGAACTTATTTTTATCTTAAATTAAGTCCAAAATCAACTTAAAAATGGAACGAAATCATCTCATTTAACTTTTTTAGTTCCTACCATTTCGTTTTAGAACTAAAAACATTCAGCTCAAAATAAGAACATTTGTACTCACACGGCTTTTAAGAACGAAAGTTCTCAATTAAAGCACAATGTTCTTGGCTTTGCTCTTTGTGTATTTAAAGGAATCACATTTGGAAATCATTTTAGTAGATCTAAACTAATCTAAAGATCAAAAATAGACAATTTTAAAGGCGTATACCTCCTTCACCCAAAAAAAAAACATTTCGCAGAATCAAATGTCAGGAGGTAAAAGTAAATATTATACGACCCATTTTTATGGTAGATTTAAATTGAGAAATTTGCTAAAACTATTCCTTTTTCTTTGTCAGTTTGCTTCTAGTTTTTACCCCACCACCAAAATACATACATAACTCCCTTTTGGTTATATCCATCCCACTGATTCACTCTCTCTTTTTTTTTCACCGGCTGTTGAACTTTAGAATTGATCCGATTCTTTTTCGCATCTTCCATGAATTCGCCGCCTCACTTGAGAATGTATTAAATTTAGACGCAGACGAGCCAGATTAGAATGAGGAAGAGAATAAGAAGAATAAGAAGGCGGGACGACAGACGCTCCATTCATGCCACGCGCATCTTGCGCTGTCGACATTTAAAATAGACGCCAAACACGCAACCTCTTCGTTCAACCACAGAGGAGCCTGCCCCACTCGGTGGCGCTTTCATTCTCATCGACGGCAATTTATTATCCAACTTGGGGAGCACTCCCTGTAGTCGCCGTGTCATTCCCACAATGTTGCAATGGAGTGAAGGCCCCCTCTGTTAACCAAAAGCCAGAAAGAAACGGGAATTTCTCATCGGAAATATGAATGAAAGATGGCCAGAGAAACTGGGGGAAGCGGTTGTGCTCCTAAGTTATAGGTTTTTAATTGATCTCAGTTCTATAAGTGAAATTTTAGTAATCAGAACTACTACTCATAGAAGCAACTTTTAAATATTATGAGTTCTAGTTAGTTGCGCCTTATAATATCATTTCAATTGATAGACCTAGAAGGTCTAAGATATCCATTAGATCTCAAAGAAGAAAAGAAGAAGAGTTGTATGTAGGTATACGTTCCTAAGGGTAGTGAATTAAGTTTATAATAACACATTTTCCAATTAGTGATCACTAATGCTGAGTTATAAACTAAGACTGATCAGAATTTAGCTTTTATTAAGCCATCCTCATTCCTTAAAATCATACATCATACTATAGAGATATTTCAGATAAACCCAAATGTGAGAAGTGTTTGTTAACCATCTTGCAGGGCATGTCAATACAATAGGTGGGGTGTACATATGGCAAATGCCATAGGATACTTACAGTTTCAATTGCCTTAACTGCTGATCATCGATTGAACAATAGGATGTCGGCTGAAACTGCATACGATTGAGGTGCTATCGCTGAAATTCCAGAGAGTTCTCGGTTCGGTCCAGGCTATTGATCCCTTTAAGTTTCCAATTTCTGGCTATCGGTTTTCGGTTCAACCTTCATCGATGGACGTGGCTATCTGAGAGATGTTTGATAGGTCAGTCTTTAGGATTGAATATTGGATGTGTGCAATTTTCTCAAGGGGGTGGAGTACTCTGTGCAACCTTTCTTTTCTTTTCTACTAAATGAAGCCGTCTCACTGCTGCCGTCTCACTGGTTCTCTTTTTTGGGTTGGGTATTACGCGATCAGGGATTGGGGGTTCGGATTGCTCTTAAATGTGAAGATCTATGAACGAATTTTAACTGCAAGCCGAAAAGTCTATGAACAATGAGATAAGAACTTTTTGTACTGAATGGGATTTACTGAATTTGGATTTAGATCTGTTCTTGTGGCCCGCGTCCGTTTTCTTCTTTCCTTTGCTTTCCTTTACTTTACTTTCTTCTTGTTTTATTTTGTTTGGGTTTTGTTATTTGTTTTTGTTCGGTCTCTTGTCTTGTTATGGTCTGTGTGTGAGTGTATATTTTTGATTTTGGGTAAATTTTTGATTTTTTTGAGCGAGAAAAAAATTGAAACAGAATTGTGAGAAAGTGAAAATTTGTAGGTGCCTTTTGGCAGCTGGGATTGACAGAAGAGCCAATGATGTCTAAGAATTGGGGTGCCTACAATCATAACACCCCCAACTTTAATATGACATCTTGTTATCATTCAACTGCTTAAAGTTTGAAAAGGAAAAGAAATACATTTTAACTGTATGGTATTACAAATATATTAAAATCCTTGAATATTATAGTAAACCTCATTCTTAAACTATTTCAATCATAGATACAGAAATTCCATGATTGAAATAGGAATAATATAATTCTGTTTGGATTAAGAGATTATAATAATTATAGGAAGGGTTGTGTAAGTATTGGAGCGAAAAAATGACTACCATAAAAATTAACAAGTTCTGTTCACTTTATATGCATTTTACTAGTGTTAGTTTTAATCCAATCATTGGGTGTTTCTCAGGGATACTACAGAACTAACCCCCTTTTAAGGTTTTTATAAATGTAGGACCCTTTGAGCTGGGTTTGTGTGGGTTTTTGAGTTTATGGCTGATTTTATCTATTGATTGATTACGACCGGAAGTAATATTTCGTTGGCCTGTTTTCGTTGGCGATGTGGATATTATTTGATTTGCTTTCGTTATTGATTTTTGCGTAGGTGACAACTCTGTGGGTGGGTTGCGGTGGTTGGCATTAGAGTGTGCGGGTGCGAGCGAGACGGCAGTAGCTGCGTAAGTGCGTACAAAGTAAGGCTGGAAAAACACTCTCCCCCTCTCTCTCTCTCTCTCACTCTCTCTGGTTTTGTCTTTTCTTCCCTCTCCGTCTCTCTCTCTCTCTGTCTTTCTCATTCACTTACACTTTGGTGTATTTCTTAAACCTCAAGAATTCTCGTAGAATACTTATATTTTATGTTTAAAATCATCAATTTAGCACTTTTCCTTTTGCTTTTCACTGGTTTTTCTTTTCTTATCTATTTTCTTTTCTTTTTTTTTGGTTTTGTTTTCACTTTTTGGTCATGGAAGAAAAAACAACAAAAATCGCAAATGGCGGCGACAACGGCGGCGGCGGCGTCTGAATCTATCTGAAAACTATCTCGATAGCGCTATTTAGCTGTAAGCGACGCGGCGTGAGCTATTTGCTATTTGCTGTGAACTGTGAACTGTGAGCTGTGAGCTGAGAGTCGAGAGTCGAACGAACTGACGCAACGGCGACGAGTGAACTGCCTGCCCTGCCGGATATACGGATCCCAATTCCAAGGTGTCTGCTCAGCGCCCGATGAAAATGCGAGGAAAACTCTGCCACACTGCTCTGTTCTCTGTCCCTCTGCCACCGCCGCAGCAGCAGCTGCGTTGGCGTCAGCGTCGGCGTCGCATTTTCCCACCCATCCAAAACAGTGAAAGTTGTAAACCAAAATGGCTGACCCTGCTCCTGCGTACGTGTGAGCGTCTATCCGCTCTATCCGCTTTAAAGAGCAGCAGCCGGCTTTCACCACACTCACTCCAAACAGTCACCGACCACCAAAAAAAAAGGATCTTAACTTTCCAAAGACTTACAAATACAGTCATCCAGATACCCGCAGGTGTAAAGATATCTTAAGAAAATATCATAAATTAAAAAAAAACGATTTAGCTATCATCAAAAATATAAGAACATTGTTCTTGAATTGAGAACATTCGTTCTTGAAAACCGTGTAAGTACATTTTGGTATCAATGTTCTCAATATTAGAACGAAATGGTGAGAAGAGAAAAGTTAAATTGAGTTTATTGAACAACTTTTTGATTAGTATACACTACTGACTGGACTAATAGTTTATTTGTTGAGATATACTATTCAAATACCGTCAATTCAACTTGATTCGAGCAAAATAAAAACATTTTCAATTTAAAAATGTCTTTTTATTTTTAAGAACATTTTCAACTCAGATGAGAACGTTTGAATTTTCTCTGTGTGGGGTTTAGTTAGAGCTAATATATTACTTAGCATACATCTACACTTTATAGGGAATTTTTCGCAAAAAAAATTGGATGCTGTAGCTTTACTAGATTGCGCTCTGCATAGACTCCCTACATTTTTAGGGCGCGTTTTATATATAGATTTTATATTTTATGTAAAGAGTTTAAATATCTAGTCAATTTAGTGATAAATTTTAGAGGCATCTTCTTACTTTATAAGAGGGGAACTATTTATGAGATATATGCATAAATTTGATGTAATAATATGGATCTAACATGATGTTCGTTATCCCCTAGTTTCTGGCGATCACTGTGCCAGCTGTTGGACCTGTACTTTGCACTGCTGTTCTAGATGGTTTTCCGACCGAAAGGAAAAACCATCCAAAAACGCTACGGATAAACGAATATTTTCCATCTGATTGGTTTGGACCGGCTTGCTGTTGGCAGCGCAGTCGGCGCTGGCGTCGACGTCGACGTCGACGCAGCTGCGACGGGGGTGAGTGTGAGAAATGTGAAAAGCGAAAATTCATAGTCCCAGGCGGAAAACTCGGGGAAAAACTCTGGAAAACAAGGGTGGCTCGAGCAGCGACGCTGGCGTTTTTCCCTCTCCCTCTCTCCCTCTCTCACTTCTCTCCGCTTTTCTCTTTTCTCCTCTGCTCTCCTTTCCTCTCTCTCCTTCTTTCCCTTCATTTTCCAATCGCACTGTCTGTTTTGTCTGCTGGCTTGTGAAAATGTCAGGAAAATTCAAACTGCCACAGCTGCTTACAAAGGCAAGACTTCAATTTTGAGATATGAGGAAAAACAAGACGAAAACGGAAAATGTCTCTCGGGGAATTGTGGATTGTATTCCACCTACGATTGCCACTTGAGGCAAGTTGTTGTTCAAAAATAAACACGGAATAATTTCATTTTAACCAAGGAAAACTCTGTGAATTACCCGATACTCAATGCCTTGTCTTATGTTTTCTTAATATATTATAGTAATGGTATATATGTTTATGAATGAAAAAAGATTTCGATATATATACATATATGTATCAATCATACCAAATTTCACTTAGGAGCGAATTTAGTTTGCTTCTTTTACTTAGGCTTCATTCAAACTCCAGAAAGTATGCAATAGTTTTTGGTAATGAGGTTTGAGAATTTTTAGATAGCGTTCCGTGACGAAATTTTTAATAGATATAGGTATAAAAAATATATAAATGATGAGGAAACGAAAGTAAAATTAAATTTTCGATGTATTTTGATTTTCCAACAAGATTTTTCCACAAGATCTTAAAAGAAGAGGTTTCTAAAGATAGTGGATTGAAAACGCATTTTGATCTGAGAATCTCTCTTTCCGTCAATCTCTCTCTCTCTCTCTCTCCCTGTTTCGCTCTTGCCGTCTCCCTCTCGCGCTGACCTTGCTGGCATCGAAATTCCCACTTCCTGCTCTCCTACATTTTCCCGTTCCTCTTTATCGCTGCTTCCTCGTTTAGCTAAGTTCGATGCGCACCCCAGAGCATATATATATATACATATATATATATATATATTCGACTGTTACCAACCCAACTCAGCCCACAAATACATCCACAACAAACTCGCACACACACACATTGCGTCCCGTTTTCGAATTTCGAGCGCAACTTGCGTAGTTTTTCAACCCCAAAATACGGGACAAGGACAAGGTCGAGGATGTGGCCCTACGATGGGTGCAAAATATGTGCGATGTCCAAAACCCACCAGCCATGCTTAAATCCTTCAGCCAAGCACACACTTTATCCTTTATGCTGCACTTTCCATCGCAAGATCTATCTATTGAAGTTATACTTTACTCTTATCTGGTACAATTCAACCAGTGATTAGTGATTACTGATTAAGGGAATTAAGTACATGGTGAATATTCATATTCGAAAAATAATATTCAAGAATTTATGACCTTGCGTTAAATCCTATGTTTATAAATAACATGGGAATTCCATATTTACGTTAGCAAATCACTTTAATATGATATAATATATAATATGATATAATGATATAATATATTAATAGTGTCATTTAAATGGATTGATTTTGAGTTTCGACTATAAAGCTTAATATACAATATAGATATTGATATAGTTTTAGTATTCTGCAAAAATATAGAATATAGGATAGTATTTTATCATTTCTATATTTGCAATTTTATTATGATTTAATATGAAACTGGTGATACTGGTCTTGAATATATTTCTTATAGAATAGATATTATAATATATATATATAAAAAAAAAGGTTTTGAGGAAAGAACTTACATTTCTCGGACAATCTCTATGGGGTCTCAGAAAAAAGTTCTTTAAAATTGGTTCAATCAGTTGATGGAAAACCAAAATTTTCTCGGACGCATCAGGAGGCTGTTGAACCCCCAGAAACCCCTTAACTTGTTCGCCACCACCGCTGTGTGAGCTGTGGTTGAGATGCTTTGCTGCGTTTGCCAGGAATGTTTACAGCCGGCTGGGTCTGGGTCTGGGTCTGGGATTGGGTTCTAGCCAGCTCTAGCCGAGTAGCGTGCCTCCCCTGCACCGCAGGACGAGGACGATAGTACGGGTGGGGGTAGACAAGGGAAAGGGAAGGGAAAGCCACCACCCACCCCTAAGGCAACTGCGACGCAGTTTGCGTGTGCGTCCTGTGCGTTACCATGCTGCGATTTCCATTTCGATTTGGGATGGATGGGATCGTATGGAATGGGATGGGATAGGATGGGTGTATGGTATTGAGTGCACAGTAAAAAACGAAAACAGCTCTATCAGGGGCGTCACAGCAATCGCATGAAAGTCCCTATTAAGGCAAATCTCGATGACAAAATCAAATAGAAGATTTAAAACCAACTAACCGTATAATCCTAAAATTAGAGCTAATTTACTCTTAAGTACATACAAAGCTCTTAAGACTTTTGTAACATCAAATTATCTTTAAAAGGTGGCTGGTTCAGGTTAATACATATTAAATTCCAATTTCCGATGTAAGAAAGTCCAAAGATATCCTTTTTACTTCATAACAATACTATTTTCTTAATAAGCTCAAATATATAAATGCAACTTGCTTCATAACTTTAAATTATATGTAAAATCATCTAAAAGATTAAATATTCTTTATGTGTGGGGTGATTTGAGTTATAGTGGGATAGAATAAGATAGAATGGAATGGGGAACGTTGGAACGCACATCGGACGTTCCATTCCGCTGCGTTCCCGCTTTTCGTGGGGGTGTCCCGTTACGCATTTATTCGCCATCTCTGTTGCACCCCCGCCACTCGACAATTACCGTTCGAGGATCAAAAGCGGCTGCGAATGAAAAACGGGACTTGGCCCATTCTCCTCTGTTCCTCTACCGTTCCGCTTTCCCCCCTTTTTCATCCAGATTTTGCCCTTTGCCTTATTTACTTTTTTATTATTATTATTTCATTAGATTGCAACCCTCGTGTGTCTCTATTCTGGCATCTCCCTTCCCTTTCCGTCGCCAATTCTAGTTGTAATCGTCCCGTCGTGGAACAAGGACAAATAATGTGTGTGTGTGGGGGGGGGGGGGGGGGGGGGGTGTATGTTATGGGATGAGGTGAGTGCGTACTTTGGAATCTTAACGGAACAAGGATTTTTATTGCGTCCAATGCGGATTTCGGCTGGCGCTGACGTCATCGCCATTGAAGTGGAGTTAATCCCTCGAGGTTGCAACTTATTCATCTTCAAGGTATGGCCACTTTCCTTAACTTTCAGTGAATCTATGACCTACGGTTGTCTTGGATCTTGAGTTATGTCCTGCATTTCATAAAAACAAACTTGAGCATAAGGTATTTGCATACTTTTTATATAGACAACCTCAAAAAACACCAATTTTCTTCTGTTTTCACTTTATTCTAATGCCGTAAGGCATAAAACAAGCCGTCGGATGATATGGCAATTCATTTTTAAGAATCCAATTTCCAGTAATAGTTGGTTGGTTAAAAACTTTTTTCTTTGAAATAATTTTAAGCCTATTGTAAACAGTTTTATAAATCCAATTTTAAACCAGTTAAGGATCTCAAAGGAAAGAAGAGGGAGGCTTAAAAATAGATATGTATATAACGTTTAACAATTAATAAAGTGTAAAGTTCTTTATTTATTTGGTATACTATTTGTATTCAATTGTGAATATCATCAAAAACAAAGTTATAAGTGAACCATATAATCGACTTAGTGGTATCCATAAATTGTAAGAAGAACGCCATCTTTTACTAACCAAGCTTGACTATTTCTTGTATATAAATGGTTGTATAGTAAGTATGTTAAGGTGTATTTTTCTATTCGTGCGAGCCACTCTCTTCGGATCGGATCCTTCTCCATCGAAGACTTTCTTCAGGCGTTCTTCTCCTCTTTCTTCTCCTGCTGTTACTGTTAGTGAAGTTTCTTATTCTTCTGCTGGTGCGATGACCTCAATGCGTTTTTAATAAGTTCTGGAAACTCGGGAACTCGGGAGTGGGAACTGAGGAGTCGGGACTTGGAAGACGTGACCCGGCTGATTGGATGATGGCAATCTCACGGCAGGACCTTCCAATCCCCTCTCCCCCCCCCCCTCCATGTTGCAAAGAAAGCGCGTGCGGCATGCAACGTGCATCCTGCGATCGAAAGCGAGCGAAAGTGCCCGCCTGTCCTCGATGGCACACTCTCCCTTGGGGATTCAGGATTCGGGACTCAGGACTTGGAACTCGGGACCCAGGACCCAGGACCCAGGTTATTCATACATATAAACTTTATTTCGGGGGTCAGGCCATGCGAGATCGACGGACAGAGGACACAAGACCGAGGACCCTATCATCGGCAATCGGCGATCCTTGATCTCGTCGCCAGCTGCACCTGCAGGACATCGCTGGTGTGTGTTTGTTGGTTTTTCGCTCGCTTCTTTCGCTTCGCCCCCCCCTTTTTTTTTTTTTTTTTTTGGTCGACGGCGACTACCCATTTCTCACTCGCTAACGGTTCCATGTTAACGGTATTGCACCTGGGAGGGGTGCACCAAACGCAAGTGTTGCCATAGATGCTGTCCCACTTGATGCCGATACCCTTTGGCAGCTACCCCTTACTTGCACTTTGCAATACGATCCGCACAATCTTGACTCTCTCTTATAATTATCAAATCAACCAACCAACGAACAGCGATAAATGAACCAGGGCATTAAAGGATAAAGGATTGCATTTCACCAGAAAATAATGCATGGGGGGAAGGGGGGGTAGGGGGGGGTGAGTGCAGTCGCGTGGCAATGGCAACCCTTCGAACTTCCACGTTGCATCGTTGCAGCCTCCCCTTGTCTTCTTCTTCATCGACATGCCCATGCATCTTAGTCCCCGCGTACACTAAAAGAAACTAGAATATTTAAGGCATATTAGCCTTATATAATGAAAACATAGCATATAGGAAATACTTTTGTCTTTTTTCCTTAAAGTAAATACCCTCAAAGTTTGAATAACAATATTGAATGTCTTCAAAAAATTTTAAAAAAAGGAGACAATTTCGTATTTAAATCTCTTTTTTTTTCCTTCTTAGTTGATTAGGTAAAAAAATATTGTTTACAAAAAAAAAGTTTTACATCAAAATAATTATGTTTTAGTGTTATCTACCTTACCGGAATATTGAAACTATCGTTTTTAAAATTTTTATAGAGACTTAAAAGATTTATCGAAGGGGTACAATGATTTTATGGACTGAAGAATTCGCGTTTTCTTTTTCTCAATTACTGTCTTAGTTTAAATTATCGGATTTAAAAAGACATTGAACCTGAATTGTTGCAGATCCCAGCTATAAGCAATTTATATGTGTATAGCTATTCTATCCACATTTAGGTTATATTGGTGTTTCTATGGACTGAAGAATTCGCGTTTTAATTTTTGTAATTATTATGTCAGTTTGATGTTGTGGTTAAGTGGCCATGGAAAATGGTTTAATATATTTAGTTTATTATAGAGTTAACTGCTGAATCTATTTAAGACATGTCGAATTGTTTTAACTTGTGAATTAAACAGTATGAGCAAGTGAGGTGTACACAATATTTTTGTTTCCGTGCACTTCTGCCAGTCACTGCAGGATCTCCTGTGCAATCTGATCTGTGTCAGTGACTCCCAGTTGGCCAGTCCCTCAATCTCGCAGTCTCCTTTTTGCATACGATTGGCTCCCAAGTGTCTTAATCAGCGCTTAATGTGTTGTGATTGCGTAATCGAGAGGAGGGCAGCTGGCTGCCTGGTTTTACCTGTGGCAAGGGCACGCGTCACTGGTTGCAAAAGCCACTGAGCTGCTGGGCTGGTGAGTTGCTCACCTGCCTGCCACCTGAGAACTAAACTGAACTGAGCTGAATCGAACCGAACCGGGACTCGCCCCAAAAATGAAGCAATTATGCACGCGCTTTTTTGGGGCACATTGAGCCGAGGCTGAACTGAGACTGCTGGCATGGCCAAGAGGATTTTTGGATAAAAGAAGGGGGCAGGCGAAGGAGGTGTAGTTCGATAATGTTGTCAGCTCAATTACAAGCTATTGATGGCTCTCAAGTACAAAGAAACAAGCGGAAAACACCGAAAAGAAATTAAAACATAAAATTTCAATATGCAGCGGGAAGCGAAGAAAGAGTAAATATACACCATGCCTTGGCAGAGGTATTAAATTCCTTTAAAGAGTGGCTCCAAAAAAGAGGTAAAAAGGCAACATTAACATGGGGCATGGCCGGGGGGCGATGCCTTGGGCATCCCGTGGAGCGATAATGCTCGGGGCTTAAGTTGCAAGCTGGAACTAAACCAACAACGCATAAGGGAAATGGTCCTGTGAGCACAACGGACCCGATAATGTCCCAATTAATGTGCACATACAGGACTAAGGAACTACAGGACATCAGAGCTCCAGGAACCGGGAAACTGGACCTCCGATATCCCAAGTGCATTAAAAACCACACACAAATTATAAGCGGGATGGTTGATAATTTCCTATCTTATTTTCGGAACTTGTATGCAATAGTCCATTAGCTTTTCAATTTCCTAATTTTAAAATGTGAACAATTATATCACGATTGATTGTAATGGATATATAACTAGTAAAACTGGTACTGGTGAACTTACTGTCCTTAAATAATATTTCTTATTTATTTTCCTATTGTAACCATTCAGAAATCATGTTAGCCAATTTCTCAATACTCATTTTGGGTATATTATAATACGAAAAAATCTTTCTTAGGGCCGATTTCTTAATGTCACGTTAAGGTTTTAGCTTTTTATTGAGAAACTACATTTTTCGAAACGGAAATTCAACTCAATGACAAAAGTTAACCTTACATTGAGTAATCAGCCCATAGACACTTATGAAACTCTCTAAAAAAACTAATTTGTAAATATTTAAACTAAAATGTTTTATTAATATCATTATAATATTATAATGATAATGAACAAGAAAAGTTTAATTTAATTGTTTAAACTTCATAGTATTATGAACTGCAATGATTGTACCGTTTTAAAAACATAGCTACATGATGGTCTTTTAATTTCTTGGAATATATAAAAAGATTAAACCAAATTATGCATTATTATGTATGTAACTATAATGTATTCATTCGTTTATTATTATTGTTATTATATGAAAATTCGCTTGTTTTAATAAAAGCTGAAGATGAATTTGTGAACGTGCATATTATCCTTACGTACTCCATTATCTTATGCAATCAATCGACGGGGCACGATATTATATCTTTGGAGCGGCTTATCCATACCGATGGAAGGTGTCAGCGGCAGATTGCAGACCCTCTACTGGTTATTAGCCAGGTTATTATCGTTTATAAAATAAATAAGGCCCGGGCCACAATAATGATAATAAGCAGTCGAAAATTGAAAAGCTGAGGGAGCTGAGGTAGCTGAGGGCCATCTGCAGGCCACCCAGGACATGGTATATGTACATGATATGGGGCCTTTGGGATATGGACACGAATGCCAGGACATTCGCATCGCATCCTTGTTGGCAATGCGACGCTTGGCCTCATTAACGCCGCGAATTAACGGGCATTTAGCCAGAGAACAAAATGCACAAAATGCCCAAAAGCCGAGGACACCAACGAAGTCCAAAAAAAAAAAAGAAGGGGGGTGGTGATCAGGATAAGGGGTTCCCAAAAACCTTGCATGTCTGGCGGCCATAAAAATTCATATTTAAAATGCATAACAATGAGTGCCGCACGCGAAGCTTTAACGGGCGAACGTTAGGATCGTATGGGATGGGATCATATGGGAGGGGATCGTTTGGGATAAGGGGATCAAGGATCGCTTTGGCGGGACTACTGGCACCCACATATAACAGCAAAACAGGGTTGTATTTTTTTTTTCATTTTTGGCCACACAACAAAAGCCGACGAACAAACAACGAAATTAAGCTGGAATTTTGAGTGGCACGAGCCAGCGATCCAAGCGATCCTTGCGATCCTCGATCCCGCTGCACTGCACTGCTTATCCTTAATTTCGCTGGCCCTGCTGTCGTCCTGAACCCCCCCCCCCCCCCTACTCCCTGGGTCCTTCGTTTCGGGACAGGTGCAAACTCTTTTCTTTCGTGTTTTTTTTTTTTATTTTTATTATTTTTCGGCTGTTTTGTTTGTGTGTGTTTTTCGGCTGTCGGCCGTCGGCCGTCGTCTGTCCCCCAAAAAGTCGCTGCCGAGTGTCCCGAGAGTGTCCTTACCCCTTGATCCTTGAGCACACAACACAAAGACAGAGACAGAGACAGAGACACACACGAGCTGCATTAATTCGCTTCTTTATTTTTCGGTAATTGCCGAAAATGTTCCGAGTGAACGAGCGAATCCCCGTGCCCACACACACACCCTGGCCACGTCTGCGTGTCCTGATCCTGCGTCAGCCGGATTAGGCGACCCCCTCCTGCTCATCCTCCTGATCCTTTGCGCTTGATTGCGATTTCACGTTCCTCTCATTTTTCAACAGTTTCAGCAGCCGTGCGATCATTGACTCTTGTCAGGCAATGAATATATATACATATATATATATATATTTATACATGTCCTGCGGCAGTGCCCCGATCGTCCTTAGACCCCTTTTTTTGGTTCATCTGGGGTTCCCGTCCCCAGTTTCGAAATTGGTTTTGCCAAAGAAATGCATTAAATTCTTGTTCCTACACATTGTTTGAATATTGGGTATACTTTATTGATTTTAAAACACTTTAATCAAGAATGTAAAATTACCTTATATTTGGAAATAAAAGGATTGATCTAAATTTAATGTATTTACAATATTACAGTTTCCATTTTGTTTTATATCTAAATATTTTAATTAAAATAGTTAAGGATTAAGACATGGCTATAACATTTAAGAAATCAAAAACCATTTTCTTATAAGAGGTCCCTTTTCTTAAAGATAATAAACATATCATCTTTTTGCGTCCGCATGCTAATCTACAATTAGGTTTCAGGCTATTTATTTCCATACATTTGCTGGGTTGACGAGATAACTGCCCTTAGACACAAATATATCAAGAGTATATGGAAAACCAAATTGGTCCTTAAAGTAATGGGGATCGTTAGCATAGATAGCATGATACTCTTTGACTAAAGTCAGAACCCCATTTTCCGCCAGACATAATCAGTGTTTTGGCTGTTAAAACGCTAATAAAGGTAAAAATCAGAAATGTTATACCTCGTTAAGCTCGTAGTTTCAATTCCAATCCATTCGCATTCAATCATGAAAATGTTAAGTTTTTGAAATGATGAAAAAAACATCATGTACCCTTTTACAAAAAATTCGAAAATTGGCAAAAAAAAAAAATATTTCTTAAAGTAATTGGGATCGTTATCATATTTAGCAAGCTTCCCGAAACTGTCGGTTTAGGCGTACGTCTTGATTTGGCTAAACTACGACTGAAAAATTTGAATTTTTGACCAAAATCTGAATCACAAAAAAAAAACCGATGTACCCCCTTATAAAAAATGAGAAAAAGGGTCGAAAAATAAATATTCCTTAAAGTGATGGGGATCGATAGTATTTGTAGCAAAATGCCCAAAAGAGTGGGTCTTTTAGCTGTACGCCTTGATTTGGCTAAACTACGACTGAAAAACCACTAAAAAATTAGTAATTTTGACCAAAAGCTGAATCACTAAAAAACCGATGTACCCCCTTATAAAAAATGAGAAATGGGGTCAAAAAATAAATGTTCCTTAAATTGCTAAGATTCGATAGCATTTGTAGAAAGCTGCTCAGAACAGTCGGTCTTTTAGCTGTACGCCTTAATTTGGCTAAACTACGAATGAAAACCCACTAAAAAATGAGTATTTTAACCAAATTCTGAATCACAAAAACAACCGTTGTACCCCCTTATAAAAAATGCGAAAATGGGTCAAAAAATAAATGTTCCTTAAAGTGATGGGGATCGAGAGCATTTCCAGCAAGCTGCTCAAAACAGTCGGTCTTTTAGCTGTACGCCTTCATTTGGCTAAACTACGACTGAAAAACCACTAAAAAATAAGTATTTTTGACCAAAAAAAATATAACAAATGAGAAAACGGGTCAAAAAATAAATGTTCCTTAAAGTGGTGGGGATCGATAGCATTTGTAGCAAGCTGCTCAAAACAATCGGTCTTTTAGCTGTACGCCTTGATTTGGCTAAACTACGACTGAAAAACCTCTAAAAAATTAGTATTTTGGACCAAAATCTGAAACACAACAAAAAATCGATGCACCCCCTAACAATAAACGCAAAAATGGGTCAAAAAATAAATGTTCCTTAAAGTGATGGGGATCGATAGGATTTCCAGAAAGCGGTTTTTTAGCTGTACGTCTTGATCGGGCTAAACTACGATTGAAAAACCACAAAAAAATGAGTGTTTTTGACCAAAATCTGAATTCCAAAAAAAAACCTAATGTACCCCCTTATAATAATGCATAATGTTCGTATTTTCTTAACTTGCAAAATTCTGTGCATACAAGAGAAAGTTTTTTGAAAGTTCGACGAATATTCCTGTTTTCTTTAAAAAATATAAGATTCGAATTTATAGAAAATTTTTTGAACATTCGACAATGATGTTAGCAGTCTAAACGCACCATTAAATTCTACCAAAAATATTATGCAAATTTCCCCCAACCTAATGGACATTATAAGACAAATTTCGCATATAGAGCTTTCTGGGGACAGCTGAGGATCAGAGAGTCAACCGTTAAACCTGGAACAAGCTGAACTTGATGGGCGCCATTCGAGATCCTCATCCTCGACAGATGCTGGCAGCCTGGTCAGTTGGTTCTTTGGTCCAGTGGTCGCCTTTCTTCTGGCTAATTTTGAATAACAAAGAGGTCCGGTTGTAGACCGATCCCGTGTCCATTGTGTGGATCTTAAGAGTGGGCCAGCTGGCCAGAGGTTTTCACTTGGGATGCTGGGCGCCCGTCGCTTCTCACGATGCCCACTGGTCACTGGTCACTGGTCACCGGTTGCTACCAGTTGCTGACCAATTGTTGAACTCAGGCCGAAGCCCACCCGATTGCCGGACAGCTGTGGCCCAAAACTGAGGAGCCGACACCGCAAACAAAGCCTAAAGATCCGAACAAAACCTAAATCCGGCTGTGGAAAGCTGTGAAACTAGAAAAGCTTTTTGTTATTCGACTCCTTTGTTGTCCTTGCCCCGTCACACGCTCTCAAAGGGGCCCTCGCACAATGGGCCTAGGTCCTAGGACTCGTAGGACTCCTAGGAATCAAGTCGCAGACACTTTCGACATTTGGGCGCTGTCTCGTCTCAGCGGGGACGATGACAATGCGAGGCGGTAAAGGAGTTGGTCCAAGGCGCCCGGAACTGGTTAGGATGGATTAAGCTGTACAAAAGAATCTTCAACATTTATTTGACACTCAAATTTAATATTAATTTATTCATTTTAATTTCGTAGCAACAACAAAACGATACTTTCGAATAATGCCACTTGACTTACGTGTATCGAACATGATAACCTATGATTAAAAATTAAACATTTGTACTTTATAAATTTCAAAGTGCACTTTCTTTACATGCTGGTTTGTTTCTTAATTATACATCTTATTAATAAACATTTCCATAGGATTCCTTTTTGAATATGGTAGTGCTATGAACGTATTCCAAAATAATATGTTATTTTATTAATGCACTCTATAAGACACCCTTTTAAGTGACTTTTAAAAACCTTTAAAACAAAACTTTTTTCAAATCACGATTTAAGATTAATATAAACTATAGTTTATTATAATTATAATTTTGTCCTGTCTTATATTTTATTTTTAAATTAATTTACTTTAGCTCATTCAAATCGTTTTAAACTAAATGCACAATTTCTTTTGGGCGCCATCTATCGCTTGATTTTATTTGACACTTTTTCTACACGGTTTTTCTTGTAGGCGACATCTAGCGGTAAAAGTAGATTCACAAATTGTTGTTTTGGCGACACCTAGCGTTAGAAGCTGATTGGCAATCTAGCGTTAAATTTTAAATATCATTAGAGACACAAGTTTATTTAAATATTTGAATTTAGGAAACATTTTCAGATAAATTCTTTAAACTTTAATAAATTCCTTGCTAGAGTAAATACATGAGAGTAGTTGTGGTACTCCAAAAAAATAAAACAAAACAGTATTCTCATTCGATTCTGATCAATTTATTTATGATTCTACACTTATTGTATTCATGTATATAATCCTATATACCACACAAACTTAAATTCAAGTGGACTTAGGACTAAGCATTTAATGTTATTATTTTTGCTATTAAGGAATAAAGGTAATGTTGGTTTCTGAGTCATTACAAAATTTACACAGTGGTCATTATTATTTTTAGTCCAATGTCACTATTAATAAATGTTTATTTGTTGTAGTTAAACAAAGTGTTTGTTTTCGTTCGATGGTCTTTGTGTACAAAAGTTAAGGCTACTTGAGGAGCAGGGAAGGCGGAATGGGCATAATTGGATACTTGGGATTGGCGCAACACATGCACTTCCAGACATCGCCGTTTCCAGGAAAGCCTTGGTGGGGCTTGTTTAGGGTTTCTTTTTTTGTGGTTAAATAATAATTGTTTTTGCGTTTGTTTCGACAACATTGTTGTATACAGAATTATTGTGTATTTTCTTCTTTTTTTTTGTGTGTGGTTTCTTAGGGATATAAAACAGTTTTAAATTCTAAAAGGGATAACCGTTGGCAGATACATCGACCTGGCGCTCAAGTTTTTAAGTTGGCCAGGGGTTCTGCATACGGAACTTAAAGCTAGTTAAATATATACCTATCAAAGGCTGGGATAGTTGTGGCTCATGGCCCGCAGAGTTGGGGGCTAACAATCGCCACTGCCCGCATGTGCGCACAACTTCTCAGTTCATTACAATTTAGATGTGACTCTAAAAAAAATTAATTATAAGTATTTAATTACAAAACAAAAACAAATAAACAAAAACATTTGATTTTGTATACGTGTGGCACTTGGCTCTGTTCTTCGGGGGCTGCTCAAATGTCTGTCGATTTACTTGACAAAAGCCTCGGGCGGTATTTTGTTTTCCTTAAAGAGTTGCTCGAAAACGAAGGCGGCATGATTATAATCCCAATTCGTTTCCTCCAGGCATCTGAAAAAGGTATAGATTTATTTGTTAATTTGTTTAACTACATATGTGGCATGATATATGCGTCTTACTTGCGGCTCCAGAGCACATTCATTTGGCTTTGCGCGCTCATGGCTTGGATCATCTGCATTTTGGTGTTTTCATCCTGCAATCCCGCTGCTGGTGCGCCACTGGGAGCCAATGCTCCTGTCGATATGGCGGCACTGCCGCTGCTCACCGGTGCGCTGGATGCAATCGGTGGTCCTGGCAAAATGGCCACCGGCCCAGTCGCCACGCCCACCGGATTCAGACGACCCTGCAGACCCGTCGTCACAGGCTGCGACTGCGCGCTGGTCGCCGTCGACGAAGTGCTGGCCATGGACCCCGGAGCCGGCTGGTGCTGCGAGCGCTTGAACTCACGCACCTGCTCCTGCGAGGCGTTCGTGATGAAGATGGTCTCGTTGCGGATGCAGTAGCCGGTGTTCTGCGGCACCACCACGTAGGTGCGGGCAAAGTGGCGCAGCTCGTAGTGCGTGGACATGGAGGAGGAGGTGCTGGCCTCGCTGTTCAGCTCCTTGAACAATCCCGTCACCGTGAACACCATCATGGAAGTCTGTACGAGGGGAGAACATTTGATTGGTTTAGTGTATTTACTTAAATTATAGAGGTATATATTAAAAATAATAATTCAATTTTGTATAACCCCGAATTTGATGTTTTTCCAATCCAAATACTTTCCTCAATCATGATTATATACAGAATGTTTAAAAAAATCTATGCTGTCTATGTGGTTTTTTTAATTTTTAGTTCAATCAGGACTTATAGTCCCAGTTTTAGTATGATTTGTACAGCACAGTTTTAGAACACAAATATATGCCTAAGAAATTATTTTCTTAATGATATATAAAACGTCTTTGGATATTATAAAAAATGTCTTGATAAGAAATCATTTCTTATAAATGGTATTTTATAGGTATATGGATAATATTAATATACGAGTCTGGATAAATTATCAAGGACAACTGATAATTTTTATTTTATTCTAATATCCGTGGGTCCACTTATGATCCTAGCAGTTTTAGTATGATTTGTACAGCATAGTTTTAGAACACAAATATATGCCTAAGAAATTATTTTCTTTATGATATACGTAAAAAACGTCTTTGGATATTATAAAAAATGTCTTGATAAGAAATCATTTCTTATAAATGGTATTTTATAGGTATACGGATAATCTGAATATACTAGTCTGGATAAATTATCAAGGACAACTGATAATTTTTATTTTATTCTAATATCCGTGGGTCTACTAATGATCCTAGCAGGTGACTTACATTGAAAATGGTCAGGTCGACGGTGAAGGTGCGACGCTCGTGAATCGTCTTTGGCCATTCGTCCAGCGTGGAAACGCAGGCCAGGCGTCCGTACTTCAGGTGGCGAGTGCGGTTTTCTTCGCCGTTCACCAATCGACGCAGGTTGCGATTGAATTTCCAGAAGCTGTTCAGCCTGCTTGCCACAAAAAAAAAAAAGGGGGATATTAAGATTATTAAACTGAATTTAAAGTTATTATTAAAGACATTGCTCACCTGCCCGCCTGATTGGCCGACGGCATCGTTATGGACAGCATTGCGTTCTCGTGGTAGGCATCCAGCAGGGATTGGCGGTTGTCCGAATCGAATATGCGGAAATACTGGTCCAGGAACTGGCGCACCACCTCGGCGCCAGCGTTGTCGCACAGGAAGGAGGCCTTCGTCTCGAGAATGCGTCCCTGCTCGGTTATATCAAAGGTGACCTGCGGCGCCAGTGTCTCCCCATCCTATATGGATTTAAGTTAGTTATGGTTTATGGGGTCATTTAAAGCGTGTAACTAGCAGTGATGGGAATTAAAAACACATATATAATGTACGTTACCAATATTCCCTAGATAAGGCTATCATCTGGGGAATAACAAGATATTATTTTGATAAATTGCCATCCTAGTTGTGAGGATCGTTTTTTTTTTTTTATTATCTCACCAGAAAGAAACCTTTACATTGATTTAGCTGTGACTGTCCAACTAAGGAAGCCATTTTGCCAGATCAAACTATAGGGTAGCTATTCCCATCATTCTGCTAAATTGGGGCAAATACGAAACCAATTCTACGGGGACTTTGGACTTACCAACTTGATCAGTTTGGGGAACTTGCGACGTACTTCGCTGTAAATAGTTCGAATTGGATATTCGGCCGTAATTGTGTTGGCATTAGCAGGGAGGCGATGATAGATATGCGAGTTAAATAGCGAGAAATAATAATTAAATGGTTTTTTTTTTGCTATGTGGGCTGTGTATGCGCTGCAGATGTTGCAGACAATCCTAACTACTAGATGTGACTCCACCCCTCTGCCACATGATATATGTACATACATATACATATGTGATCTATAACTTTAGCGTTACTCGACAGGCTCGCAAAATTTCGCAGAGCTTTTGGGCAGCTGAAGAGGCAGAGGCACTAGGTGCTTGGCCATTGTTGTGCCATTATGCGATTGATGCTAGCGTTTTGAGTGCAGCGGAAAAGTACAATTGAGCAGTGCATTGTGCCCTGGGCATCTTTTGTGTCTATTTTGTTGTATTTCATTTTTCATTTTTTTTTTTTAACTTTTTTCTCTTATCATTTTTTAAGCTGGTTGTTTTTCTCTTTTTTCGGGCAGTGTGGCCCCAAGCAAAAGATGGCTGCGTTACCAGCCGGCAAAAGCTGAATGCTGTGTCGACGTGTCTGGTCATGTCTCGTCAAGTTCGCACATGTCGCATCCGCAGGCGGATCATGCGCCCAAGTCGTACAAAATTAGTGTAAACGACTGGCAAAACACAACGCGGCGGCCGATGGCGCCAGCAGGATGTCCGGTATGTGTTTTTTGGTCCTTCGTCCGGTTGTTTGGTGGTCTTGATAGTCTTGTTATGTAGTGTCTTCTCCCGCTGGACGCAGCACCACTCCTCCTCCTCCTCCTCCTCCTCCCCCTCCGCCTCCTCTTCTTGGCAACCGCCGCATAATCAACAAGCGGCGACACAACAACGCAACTCAACGGCGCGCACAGGGCACGCAGCTTTTTTCAGGATCATGGCGCGCAAACGCAAGTGCGCATGCGCATGCGTGCGTGCGCTGGCGTGAAGTGGTCACATATGCGTGTGTGCCCGTGTGTGTTGTAGCGGGGTGCGCGGTGGGTGGGTTGGTGGGTATTATTTCTTTCTATTTCGATTATACGATTTTATGATTTTACTATTGGTACTTTGCCATCGTTGTGGTTGCTGCTGTGTTCGGGACTGCTGCATGCCCGCCTGCTCAAGTGGAAGTGCGAACCGTGCAGTATATTATAGTGGTACAGTTGCGTCTTAGTTTCAGCGTTGCCACATTGTCGAAAGTGTAGTACACTTGGCGTGGTGGCGGGTTGCTTGGGCACTACTGTACTTGTTTTTTTAAACTTTTTTCTTTTTTCTTTTTTTTTATAATATTTTACTGCCCTGCCCAAAATCTATTCCGTTGCATATTATTTGCCCTTGCTTTAAGGCTGTCTAATTTGAAACTGTTTTTCCTTTCAATGCCTTTGCCTGCTCAACCGCTGTTCAACCTGGCTGAAGGCCATGCAAGCGTTTTTGCAGCAAGGAATGGAGTTCCACCTAGTTTTGGGGTAAGAAATCTGCAGCGCATCCGCTTCAAAAAAAAAATAGAGAATGGAGACAACAGAACAATGGAAATGTGCTAATCCTAATTCCTCTGTGACTCCCGACGCAACAATTCCCACGTCGACCATGCAGTAGCATCCTCTAGAAGGTTGGAAGAGAGCCAATCACACCATAGTATACCTGATAAAATGCTGCGTGTCCTTATAGCGGGAACGGCACGGATTGTTCTTTAAGACAAGTTCCAGAATGGACAGGTTGCGAAAGACCACAAGATGGGCTAGTGATGGTATCTGGAAAAAGTCAAAGGTAAATCCGAAATATATATATTTTTAAATTATTATTTTTGTTTTATATTAATTCGTATGCCCACCTTATTATCCCCCAAATAGAGAATCTTGAGGTTCGGTATGCGCTTCTCCACACCTTTGAAGGCCTCCATGCTGGTCATATTGTTCTCATTCAGGTTAATGGCCTCCAGATCGGGTATATTGTCGCAGATAATGTCGATGGCGGCGCTCATCACGTTTTGCCGGAAGAGTGGGCAAAAGGTCTGCCTGAGATCGGGATCGGCATGGAAGCGGGAGAGATCCAGTGCCTTGGTCTGTACATTGTAACGCTTGGCCATGGTCACCTTCATTGCCTCCTTGAAGGCATCGTCGATGGCCACCAGTGGTATACCGCTGCGCACACGCGGCATTAGCCTGTATCCATCGGGTAGCTGGGCGTGCTTGCCCAGATGCTGGATGCGCTCGGCCACCTCGTAGTCGTCGGTGAAGAAGACCACGCAGTTGCGCTCCGCTCGCCAATATTGCGGTATGAAGGCATGCGGCGACATTGCTGCCAATAAGGCACGCAAAATGGCTTCCTTTTCGTAGATCTGTGCATTTTGCAACTGCAAAAAATAAATGAAAACGGAAATTATTAGACATCCGACTTGACAATTATATTGGTTTATTTTATTTGGCGCTCAGATAGCAGCCGCAAAAATTATCTCATCGGCCAACTCATGGGCGCTGTTCTATTTGCCAGCACTGCTCCACATTTCGTGTTGGTTTTGTGTGATCTATCTATCTATCTATTAACGGGGAGTGTAAAAAGCACAGATAGCTTATAAAGAAATGTCACGTACAAGTCTGGACAATATATGCGGTAATATCCAACTTTCGCCGGTAAAACTCATTTAAAATCGTCTGAACGTATGTAAATCGTCGATGAAGTGACTTCCTATGAAATTATCTTTTTGGCACGCCCCATAAGATATAAATTTAAAAGTCAGTATAGAAATATATAATAGTTCGTATGAATAAAAAAAAACCGATTAGAGTTTTAATAAAAAAAGAGCTATAAATAAAGTAGTTATTATAAAAGTATTACAACTAAATTAAACCATAAATTATTCATTTATAAAAATGAATGTATATAGTCGACGGCTTCGATAATGGTTATAACGTGAAATCTAGATGGCGCTAGTGAAATTCAGTAATCAGTCGATTTTCTGTATGATTATATTTAGTTTGCTAATTTTTAGTTATATTATATAACTTTTTAAAGAATGGTCAGATTTGAATAATTTTTGGCATGTAGATGGGTATTGCTAATAAAAACAAATTCTCATTTAAATTTTTTAAAAATGTTGGCGCTAGGCGTTTGGGCGTTATTGTAAAAAATTACCAACGGGTTTGCATTTTCTTTTAAAACAAGTGTAAAATTTGACTGATATCATAACAATATCATATTGGTAAAACAGAACCTTAATAACTACGACCATTGGCTAATTGGATCTGTTTACCCGTCACATTGCGCCCAATTACGATATGAGAAATTAGTGGAACGCTCGCCGATTTGCATGCCATTCATTTTCATTTCCGAATATGTGGGTCTCGTCACCTAATTACATTTTCGGGCAGGGCACTCTTATCACTCAAACTGTCAGTGATTTAATTACGAGCACTTATCCGGATATGGTGAGTGTATCGCAAACAGCAGATAGAAAACGGAAAACGACAAACTGTGGTGGAACCAAAACCGAGAGTAACACTTTTTCTGCTGCCAATGCGAAGGTCAGATTTATAGCAATATCGGTCACTTGGCTAGTATTGTTATTATTGGCCGATGGTCGATATCTAATCGGAATGCAGACAGACAGACGGACGGACGTACATATGAGCCTTGCATATACATATGTACATATATATCATATAAATAGAGGGTTCTGCATACAAAGAATCACTGGAATCAGTGGTAATTCAATTTATGGGATCACTTCGGGTACAGTCGGGCACAAAGATGGGGGGCCATATGCGAATAATGATCGTGTGAATGATCGCCATGATCCCCTCTCCACCGCCATCGCCACTCGACCCTATTTATATATCAACACAGTATCAACCAGATAAGTCTGCGAACAGCCGAAGCTACGGCACATCTAGCCCACTCATTCATTGCGCATTAATGCGATAAATTTATTTATTACGGGCATTAGTTGTTATTATTATATATATTTTTGTCTCCCTTGTCCACAAAGTTCACGATATCGCTTGAAGTTGTTAACCCTAAGGCAGGTCTTTATTTTCCATTGACAAGTATCAACTAGTTATTAATATTATCGTATTTAAAAATGACTAATTGTAGTTGCCTTTTCTCTTATCAATTTACTAGCATTTGTTTTTCTTTATTTTTTCACTATGTATGGATTCTTTAAGCCCTAGCCACAAGCTATACCTTTTTTTTCTTAAGTCCTAAAGTAGGAGACCCAACTAATGGCCCATTTGAATTATTTTCTTTTTAGCGTTTATTTTTCAAAATGTTTTAACATATAATAAGCTCTTATATTTTTAAAGCCATGCCTTTGTTTCTTAAGTCCTAAATTAGAAGACACAACTAATGGTCAATTTGGGTTATTTTATTTATTGCCTTAATATATGTTAGAATGCTATTAAAGTATAAGTAACGGAAAATCAAGAACTAGGTTCCATTAGTTTTAGTAAGTTAGCAAGTTCTAAGGCCGATATAATGTTCGGATTAACTGTATCTGTTTAGCTTCAATGGTTTATTGAAATAAGTGAATAAATATTCAGTTTTTCATCGGAATTCCTGTGTGAAATATTAAAAATTCATGGGGATTGTTTACTCATCCTTTGTTGACTTTAAATCGCCCACAGACAACAATGGCAACCCTGGAATCGAGGCGACGCACCTGATCGATAGGAAAATGGAACCGTTAAGACGACAAGGCCAGAGGTTCCGCTTTCGAAAATAAAGATGATGACTGTATTTGGGGATTCGGGATCGAAATCGGAATCAGACATTCTCGGGAAATCTACAAATCTAAAGTTTCGCCCGGGGTGCTGTGGGTGGTGTGCGTGGTGGGTGGAAGAATGTGAATGGTTTGTTTGTACAGCTCACAAATATAGCCACTCATATATGTATGGTATACAACACACAATACAATACAAAATACGAGCTGGCTGAGACATATTTCTAGAATTGATATGGAGCTATGACAACTCCGGCGTCGCAGTCGCAGCTGGCGGCGCAGCTTGGGCTTGGGTTGGGCTTTTTTTACACTTTTTTTTCTCTTGTTTTTGTTGTTCAGTTGTTCGGTTGTTCGGTTGGTTGGCCAACAAGTGAACAGAACAGAACGCCACACCATCGAACACCGGCGAACGGAGCGGCATTCGCTGACAGACGTGCGCCGATGAAGCAGTAACAAATAACTGGCCCCCGTGTAGAGAGATATAGACGGCAGGCATCCCTAAAGGTGTATATATATATATATATATATCTATACCTCGTTGAATAATAAAAATAAAAACCAAAGGATGGGTGGCTGTTGCTCAAAGGATCTGGACGATAAGCGCTCCTGGAGCCCCGAGGAGACCAAGAATGGCGTAAGACTTCCTCCCAAAATCATATATACCATATCATATCATATCATATCATATATATAAACTATAACCCCCTATTCCAGAGCACCACCTCGACCATCATTGCCCAGCCGCTGGATGAAGTGGGCACCACCGGCGTCTTCACATTAACCCGCACCACAACCAGCACCACGCGCCAGGAAAAGACGGTGACCACCACCAACGACGAACAGTTGGATTAGCTGCCACCTCCCAGTGTAAAAGAAAAAAAAATTTAATATATAAACCAATTTTTTTTTTTAAAACACCTCCTTTTGGTTGAAACAATTTCAATGCCATGCGTGTGCTTGTGTGCTGTGAGAGTGTGTGAATACTGAAAATGTACATACCGATACAATGTGAATATGAATATGAATCAAGTTAAGCTGTTAACGAGTAATTATTAATTGTTATGCGCCTGAATTCCAATTTCGTAATAAATTGTTGAATCGCTAAATATTGCAAACCCCCTTTTCACAGTGCCGGCAAATCAGTCTTGGCTTCCCAAGCAAATCTAAAATGCAGTCAATGTCGTTTCATAGTGGGTTCTACTGAGAGAATCAATCATCTATTCTGGTTATATCTCTCGTTCATCTGGATCTGGCTTGGTGGAAACCAATAATTATTTAAAACTAATTTGTTTATGGAAAAGCAAAATACCTTAAAGTCTTGCATCTTTAACTGACTAAAAAATATCAAATTGAAACAAATTTAAAAGTGATGTTAAAAAAAATGGTGACTGATTATTTTTGTTCGCAATTGTTCCAACTTCTTTCCGATTTTACAATGAATTTCTGACATATTTTAAGTAAAAATTATTTCTAAATTACTTTTATATTGGTGGATAAGAGGAGCATGCATTGGAGCATTTGGCTCTGATAACGCAAGTCCGAGTTCAAATCCTACCGCTGACCAACGCAATTTAATATTTTTTTAACAATAATTTTAAAACTAGATGATCAATTTGAAATGCTAATAAGCTAATAAGTTAAATCACAAAAATAATTATCATATATCAACATAATATAATAGATTGAATGAAAAGAGTGAGATATCCCACAATAGAAGTACTTTTTCTAACAGGTTTTATAAATAATTTCTAACTATATGTTTTGATGAAAATTTATTCGTAAGTTACTTTTGTATTTTGTAATGACATGATAGTAAATGGCTCCGGGTTAAAATCCTACCGCTGACCAATGAAATATCATTTTTTTTTTAAATATTTTTTTTTAATTTAAAGTCATATGATCATTGAAAAGAGTAGGATTTCCTTCAAAAGAAGACATTTTTTCAAACAAAATCAAAAAATTTTATAGCAGCCTTTGGCAAGGTTCACTCAACCGATATTGACTGTACCAAAGTGGGATAACAGATTGGAAATGTGGGACTACGAGCAGAGCGGTGTGGAACCGGGGAATCTGCCAGTTCAATTGGCGAGATAAGGGAAACGAACCAACGCATTACTGGCCGATGACATCAGGAGATGCACGCAGCACAGAAAACGAAGCCAAATGGTGGGCCGGAAAGTGGGGGGAATTGGAATAACCCCCCATAGCCTATCCTCTAGCCAGTGAGTCAGTTCTTTTTGGCCCACAACTTAGGTCGGTTATCAACGGTTCTACATACGAGTACATTCCGTTTTTATTCTCGGCCAAAATAGAGTGACTAACAATCCGCCGGGCACGTGTTTGCCGTCAGCGGACGACTAATGAAAAATAACAACGATCCGTCATTGGAATGTTTTGGCCATTCCATTTACACGTATTCATATTTTGTTTCTATTTTTTTTTTTTTGCATATATGTACAGTGTACACAGCATACATAGTTTTTGCAACCCAAAGTGGTCGCATGCCAGCTGTGAATCCATTAAGAAAATGCAAATAAGACTGGCAATTGCGATTTTCAAATTGCAATTATCAATACTTGGCCAGGTCGCTCGTTACATGCGAGGCGGCAATCTCCACTTGTTCCGTTGTCACTCAAGAACCTCGTTACGTGAATTGTCAAATCGTAATAAAAAAAAATACATAATAGCACGATATAATAATAATAATGCCTTTGTTGACATTGATTCGGCGACAAAACAAGTGAAACTTTGCTAGAAAAATAAATCATATGAAAAAGCTTTTTCCCCAACGCCTGAAGGCAGGCAAAAATAATTGTGGCGTAAGGTAATTAAACAAGTGCCATGTCGATAAGAATGTAGAATTCATGACACGATTACCCACCCACACCTTTTGATATTGTACTGGAAAATGTATTTTACATTGTAATTAGGACAATTTTTGAACATATCAAGCATATAATATTTAACGGATTACTTCTTTTAATCCCCTTATTGAATCATAATCGCCTAACTAAGTTACTATCATATTATATTCTACTCATTTGAATTCATATCATAGACCTAAAAATCTATCTTTCCATGATACTAAATAAGAATCCAGCTAAAATGATTCAAATAAAAACAAAATCATGTCAAAACCAGACTGTTTTCCTATATCAAAAAAGTTCAGTAGCCCCTCTACAATAATTCTTGACCGATTAGCGTACTTTTTAGGGTTATTATTGAATGACTGATTGGATTTCAAAAAAAAATTCCTTAGCTGATGATCTACGGGGCGTCTATTAACCCATATCTACTGCAATTATTAAAAATTCTAGTTGTTCAATGAGGGGTTTTGCCAGAGCGAGAGAGGGAAAACAACAATAGATAAGATTAGGCCACCAAACATGCAGAAAATAGAAGACAACGAGCGCACAAACTGCGCAGATAAATTAAATTGGAGGCGGGCATAAACGTAACACAAAATACGAAATACAAAATACAAAAGCGAAATCAAACGAACTCACAGGCAATTAAAGAACATATGTATATAGGAGACCCAACGGAGGGGTCGATGTATGTGCAGCATATGCAGATAAAATAATTCAACCGACCGACCGACCGACCCTACACTGACTTTTCAATCAAAAGCAGCACCCCAATGACAGTGTTGCGCCCATACTAGTTATTTTCGCTTTAAGCGGTTAATGAAAAAATAGCTAAACAAAATTAAATAAAAATTTAAGTAATCCATCTTTGTGTGTAGGGATGCATATATGACCACTTTAAGATATAATAAAACAGTTAATCTAATTTAATGTCACATTTCCCAGGGGTTCGCCTTAGTTTAAGGAAAAAAAATTATTTGATCCAAATTTTTTTTTTTTTAAGTCTAAAGTTTATTATATTTACAAAAAACTACATTTTCTTTAAATTCGCTGTGAAAAATATAAAATTTTTTTTTTATATATTTATATCTTTTTTTTACAAGCGCGGCAATAAAATCTTAATGTTTATTCTATTTCTTTTTTAAGAACGAAAGAGTTATAAAAAGACCTATCATATTTTTAATGTGAAAAACTAATGCAATCATTTTTGAAGGGTTTTGAGTTTTGGCAGAGTTCAGTTCATACTACATTTTTTTTTTCCATAAACATGTTCAATACCATAGCTCTCTGGGTCTATATTAGAATTGATTATATTTACAAAATGGCAGAGTTCAGTCCATACTACATTTTTCTTTTCCATAAAAATGTTCAATACCATAGCTTTTGGGGTCTATATTTAAAAAAAAAATTGTTTCCGTCTCTAAAATATTATAAAAAAAAAGCCAGACGTTGAAGAAAAGAATGACGCAATCGGGCTGCACTGCCACACGGGGCGTTCGAATGTGCGATAGGGAACCGAGTGAGAGAGCGGGGTAGAAGACGGCTAGAAATTGGAGCGCACCCCAAGTCCAGGCCACGATCGACAGACGCGACGACGGCAGTGCCACAGCAAAGCTTCTCGCAATCGGACGCAACACAAACATGAATTCCATTCCGGGTAACATTCCGGTCCTGTTCCTGGTGATCCTCGGCGCCAGCCTGGCCTGGTCACTGCCCATAAACCCCGATCAGGATCAGAAAGATCTGAAGCCAGTGGGTCAGCAGTTTAACCAGATGGCCAATAGCGATGCCGAGTCGGAGTTCATTGAGCGAATTCCGCCCAGGGGCCAGCACAGTTCGGAGGAGGAGAAGGCCCAATACGACGTGGTCACACTGCTGGACATGTTGGAGTCCGCAGGAGTGACTTCAGCCGATAACCGGGAATTGCACTCGCTCAGCTACGGTGAACTGATCAGGTTGCTGGCCCTCTGGAAGATGTCCCAGGACCGCAACGTTTACGTAGCCAAAGGTCCCGAGGTGCAGCCCGATCAGGCCATCGATATCGATAGCGACGCTCGTTAATTTGGATTGCTCAATGAATCAGATCGTTTATTAAAGCCAAAGTTCAGTTAATATAATGTTGACAAGAGGAAAAGGCTAGTACGCTCTTCGGAACGCGAAGATGGAAGAAACAACGAAACAACTATATGATACTCTAATTTGATGGTTTCAATTTGATGCACCCTCAAAAACGACAGAATAAATAACAATGTAACTACAAAAGACATTTTTTTTTCTATGACAATTATTTTCTTGTATAAAATTGCTATTAAACTTAACCATATTGGAAAAAAAAAAAATGAAAAGTGGTTTTTCTATTTTTTGTTTGTTTTGAAGTGATCTAAAATAAAGCTGACTCAGCTGAATGGCATTCGCAATGATAAGATGGGTGAAAGGGATAGACCAAAAATTGGTCTTTACAGAACCCAGTACCCAGCAGGGCTTTGAAACTCGAAAATCTAGATTTTAAGCTACGCCACAGCCTTGTGTTTCTCCCACTCGATCTCGTCTAGCCGCGGCTCCGCCGCGATGCCGCCAATCTCCGAACTGGTGCCGGTCACCACCAGCAGCGGCATTTGCCGCCGTTGCAGTCGCTTGGCCAGCGGCGGCACGAAGAGATCATGCTTGATCAGCGTACAGTCCGCATCCTGGTAGATGCGCCTATTGTTGTCCCAGTTCAACAGCTCGAATAGCCAGGACAAGAGCCAGCCGCCGAAGAAGGTAATCAGGAAGCCCAGGGCGGCGTACCACATATAGCTGATCCTGTACAGGTAAAAGTAATGCTCATCCTCAACCTCCGCCTTCGCAAATTTAAGGAAAATGTCGCTGGCATAGCTTTTGTTCAGCGGACAGCCCGCGGTGGACATATCCAGGCTAACCAAGGGTGGCTTTGGCTGCCCGAAACCGATCCAAAAGCAAAAGGCCAGCGAGATGAGCAGTCCTCCGATGGCTCCCTTCTCGTTGGCCCTGGTCACGTACATGCCCAGCGTGAAGAGTCCCAGCAGAGGGCCACCGATGATGCCGAAAATTGAGAGCGCCGCCTGCAGGAGTCCTCCAATCGAACCCGCCATGAAGGCCATGCCAATGCAGAGGGCTCCGAAGAATAGCGACAGCAGCTTGGAGTACCACAGGGTCTGGCGATCGGTGAGTGTGCGTTTGGCACAGCAGCTAACCAACGGCTTGAGGTAGTCCTCCAAGGTGACGGCTGCCAGCGAGCTGATGATCGAGCTAATCGTTGAGAGGCTGGCGCAAAAGATTCCCGAAACGAAGAGGCCAGCCAGGCCGGTGTAATCGCCCATTGTGTCCACGACGAAGAGCGGCATCACCTGGTCACGCGAGTTGACCCGTCCCTCCAACAGTGGATCGCAATTGCGATAGTACCAGTAGATGCACAGCCCCGAGAAGCATGTGCTCACACTCAGCAGGCACAGAATGGGCAGGCACCACCACAGGGCCGCTCGGGCGGCACTCAAACTCCTCACCGCCATCAGGCGTTGGACTTGCGTCTGGTTCACTCCATAGATGGCCAGGTAGGTGGCACTACCACCAAGTATCTGGGTAAACCAGGTGTGTCGCTCCGTGGGATCCACACTAAAGTTGCTCAAATTGATGCGCCCATTCTCCTGGGCCACGCGCCATATCTCCTCCAGGCTGCCCGCCTTCACCCAGGCGCAGATGATCACGCTAAAGACGGCCGCGAACATGAGCAGCGACTGGTAAATGTCCGTAATAAGTACGGCTTTCATCCCTCCAAGCGTAGCGTAGAAGGTGCACACAACTCCCACGATGACGATGGAAAAGACCTGGTTCAGTCCTGTGACAGCTTCGAGGGCCAGAGCCGGTGCATAGACCACAATGCCCATGTAGAGGACCATCTGCAGCGAGAAGCTCAGCGAGGCGGCCAGTCGGGTGGCATAGCCAAAGCGAAGCTCCAGATACTCATACACACTGGCCGTCTTCAGGCGATAGAAGACCGGTATGATGAGGTAGGCAGCCACCGGCGTGGACAGCACATACGATAGGTTGATCACAACGAACATGGTGCCGTACTGATAGTTTTCCATGGACACGCCCAGTATGGTGATGGCTGACATAAAGCTGGCCATCAAACTAAAGGCTACTGGTGTAATGCCCATGGAACGATCCGCCAGTAGGTATTCGGTGGTGGTGCTCTGCTTGCCGCCCACAAAGCGGTAGTAGATGCCAATGGCCACAGAGATGATCAGCACCACCGCCAGGATGGTGTAGTCCCAGGCGCCCAGGGTGGCCATTGTCCTTGCGCCGGATTGGATTGGATGGGCTGGGTAGGTGATGACAAGTTGGTTTTTGACCAGCAACCCTAATCGCACATTTAATCGCTACGGCTGATAAGTTGCCCTAGTAATCGGGCCTCTTGAGATTCAGCAAACTGTTGCCTTTTGGACGCGTCGAGAACACGTCTTCACCGTCTGCCAGCCGTCGATGAAATAAAGGCCCAAACGGAACTGGTGAGCCAGAGCATTGGGCATTTACGGCATTTACGACCCCGCCGAGAGATAGCGGCCTGTTGTTTGGTGCTGGCCGTTAAAAGGGGTAGCTTTGGGCACAACCCAGTTGCCAGGCGAAGGATAAACCAACCGCAGCTAGGACTGTCCTTGGAATCCATTTTGGAGAGCGGGTCAGGTCATCCCACGAGCCAAACCACCCAAAAGGGCTCGGCACCAGCTGCATTTTTCAGCTCATGGGGACACACACTTGTGGATGGCACTGTGGCCACCGACAGAGTTTAGCCATCCATAAATATTTATTTACCCGCTCGCTGGCTTGCAATTGTAATTGTTGTACCGATTGTCGTTAGCTGTGTAGAGAAGACTGCCTACCCTCCCCCCCCCCAACACTTTGTTGTTTGCCTTACGATTTTTACGAGTGAAATTAATTAATAAACACAACGAGCCCAGGCGGTAAGTCAGTGGAGCACTGGACCAGTGTGTCAATAAATAAACAAGAAAGTTGCAACTTATGCGATTCTTCTCTTTGCGGATGTTTGCGGCACCTTAAGCGACCATTTGTTCATATGAAAATAACTAACAAACGAATCACATGACTTTTTGGATGACCAAAAATAGTTCTGTGGCTGATATCGTAAATCTGGTATCTATATGGACCAGTCTGGGGTTTCTAGTTGTTGTTTAGTGAACTAATAAACAAAAGAACTAGAATGTTTTGTGTTTACAAGACATATGCAAGATATGCAAGACGCAAAGCGACCTTTAGTTGATGCCATAATCTGGAAATTAATGGTTATATGGCTGCCAATATAAATCTGGCATCTAAATGGGACTATAGGCGACCTTTAACTTATGTCTAAGCAACTAACAGATTGTGATTGAGTCAATCACATGATTTTCCTGTAGGCCATGGCGCCTAACGTAAATCTGGTATCTATATGGTAGGTAGTCCAAACTCACCGTCACTTGATACCAGCCAAAGCTGTTGGGCATCAGTTTGCCAAACTTGCCGCGCGGAATGGGCGATCCACGTCGCCGGGAGGTGGGTCGATCCTGCTGTTGGTCACAAAACGAAAGGGTATAACATTAGTTGGAGGCTTGGTATTGGGAAGTGGGAGCAAGTGGTGTGGTGCTCACCCTGACGGTTGTGGTCATGTCGCTCATGTCGTCGTCCTCGTCCCAGCGGCGTAGATCCTCGGGACGCAGCTTGATGTCCTTTTTGTTGTGCGGAAACTGCGAGGGTTTAAAGCTGACGCGACGTTTGTTACGATCCTTGCGTCGTTGGCGATCCTCTACTTCTGTAGGGGATTAATAGATTGTATAATTGTTATTGTTTATTGTAATTGTGAGGTAGGTGACAGATGACGGGTTTTTCAAAGGGCTCCCAGTACTGACCATCGAAATCCTCGAGAACGGAGTAACGTCCGCCCCCATTGCCGACGTTGTTGTTGTTGTACCGCTGGCCACCGCCGCCTCCTCCGCCGCCGCCGCGCTTGGGCATCTTGGTTTTGGTTCGTTTCTTCCCAGAAATTTGTACAACAATAGCAATAACAAAGGATGCTTAGTTTACCACGTTTTTCGCTGCCTTGTTGTTGTTATTGTGAAAACTCTTGTGGCCAAGCAAAAAATAAAAAACGAGCTGTTTTTATATTTGCGCAAAAAATGCAAATCTTCAGAAAGTAGCGCCAAATTCTGCGTGCAAATCACTGCAAATTACTTGCGTCTGCAATAAATCCTCTAAATCGCTTTTGTTTTTTGCCAAATTTTCGGCAAACCACATACAACGCAATTTTATGAAATTCAACACTTATTTAGTTGCTCTCTTAGTGAAGAGCGATCTGCTTTCGATAGATGGCTTTGGCCCGATGGTTTTGCGCAAATTCTTGTGTTTTTTTTGGTACTTGCCAACTTCTAATGGCCTTCTGTAACCGGAAAATTTATATATTTGCGATATCAACGCTGCGGGAAGGCAAAAAAGCAGGTAAAATGTTAAGTGTTAAGTGTTGTTTTGCAATCGGTGGTCTTAAGATGGTCTATCGATTGTGGCGGGCCAACTATCGCACAGTTCGCGAGCGGTGATAACAGTTTGGCTACAATCTATCGCGAGACTCTCAGCGCGATAATGGCTACTTTTCGAAATTCGATTTTAGTTCGAAAAGTGGAAAGCGGAATATTTCGTATGTATTTATATAAATTAAAGTTAAGATTCAAAGCTAAACCGAACTAATTTGGGGTTTGAGCACTAGCTCGTAAACTTTTTGATGATTTAATTGTGGGGTCTATGCAGTGTGTACACTTAATTTTAAATTATAATCGACGAACTTTTTTCGAAATTAATAAAATATTTATATTATGTTACATGCGCTAAGGAAAAAGCATTTTAGTTTTTCTTTTAATGAAACTGAAAATTACTTATGTAGTTTATTCAAGGGCAATTATGTAGGGTATAACACTTTGTTTCTATTTTTAAAAGTTCAGTTCACATTCAGTTTAATTCTTCGCAAATGTTGCAGTGTATTTTCTTACCACTTACCAATTTAGTAATCGATAGTTGGTGTGATTTATTGAAATCGGCCAGTCGAAGTCCGGGTTTCATTATCAGATCAGAAATATGTCGGAGCGAAAGAGTCCGCTGAAGATAAACCGCTCCAACTCGGAGGAACAACTGGTCCAGGTGCTGGCCGATCTCCTGAAGCGTTGCTCCCAGGAGGCGTTGTCCAGACAGGATAAGTTCAGCGTGGGACTTTCGGGTAAGGATCGGGATCGGGATCGGGGTCAGACGTGTCAAGTGGCTGGCGGTGGGCTGATAAGCCCAACTTGAGGTGACCTTGCCCCAGGTGCGATCTGTGAAATTCCACTCCCAAAGTCATGTGTCTCACTGCGTTCACAGGTGGTTCACTTATCCAGCTGCTGACGAAAGCCCTGAAATCCGGCGCCTTGAAAACCGAGAAGTGGGTGTTCTACTTCTGCGACGAGCGATATGTACCGCTGGATGATAGCGATTCTACCTATGGTGCCTACAAGGCCGACTGGCTGACCCATTTGCCGAGCATTAAAGACTCCCAGTTCGTTCGGGCCGATACTACCAAGCCGCTGGACGATTGTGCGTTGGACTATGAGGCAAAGGTCAGGGATCAAGTGGATCGGTTCGACCTCCTGCTGCTGGGCATGGGACCCGATGGCCACACCTGCTCCCTCTTCCCCGAGCAGCCGGCCACGCTCCAGGAGTCCCAGCGCCTGGTCATCCCCATCAGGAACTCGCCCAAGCCGCCACCCGAGCGGATCACCTTCACCCTGCCGCTGATCAATGGCGCCCGGGAGGTGGCCTTCGTGGTCACGGGTGCCGGCAAAGCCAGTGTCGTCAAGGTGAGTTCAAATACTAGAAAGGTAGAGTTAGGTTTTGACTAGAAGATATCCTATCTTAATAAATATAATCTCACATATGTATAGTACTTGTTAGCAACCTCAGGTACTTAATAAAAATATCAAAATAATATTGATTATTTTATATATTATATTATTATATATATTATAATATTGATTGATTTTTTTTTTTAAATAAATTTAAATTGTTATCTATTTTAAAATTATCAACATTTTTTTTTAATTTCAGAGTGTATTTGTCGATCAGGACAAGAAGTTTCCCGCTGCCTGGGTGAATCCGACACAAGGACAGTTGACGCTAATTGTAGACGCGGGTGCTGGAAAAGAAATTTGAATCCTATAATGACATTTGTTCTTAGATCTTGTAAAATAATTATATTTTTTGATACAAATGTACGGAGTTTTGTTTATTGGGCATAGGTGAAAGCTGTTGTTGGTAAAATAATATTAATAAGTAATAAGAACAAAATAATTGGTTAAATGATTTTTTGTTTATAATTAAGTAAAACCTTAAATTTTCTGTGGATAAAAATATATTCAGATTTGGCTTGAAAATGTTAATCGAACTAGCACCGGTACTATCGGCAGCACACTATTTATCGATGATTCGTGTGCCCGTACTGGGTAAGTCAGCGAACGGCGCACCCAGTATGACCGCACTTAAGGTCCCAACAAACGCCTTGTATTGGTAAAAAAAAAAATTAAGGAAATGCAGCAGCAGTTGCTCTAATTTTTGATGCCCACATGCAATAGCAAGGACCTAAGGACGCGATACAGCCATGGCAACGCACCAGCCGCACGCGCAGCTGGAGCCGGGTTCGGGTCAGGAGCAGGAGCAGTCGGCTGGCCAGCCGGCGGGCAGCAAGATGATTCTCCTCAACGCAGTGGACACCACCATGGACACGGAGCGCGTCTGTCGCGTTTGCCTGAAGGACGCCTCGCTGGACGGGGAGTTGCACTTCATCTTCAACGATACGCCCGTCGAGGAGGATGCCAATCTGGCCCGCATCCTTGACGAGTGCACCCTGCACCAGTGTCATCGGCACGACGGGATGCCCCCGCATATGTGCGGCCCTTGCGTGGACGCGGCCCGCCATGCCTATCGCTTCAAGCGGCACGCGGAGCGCTCCTACTGCTCGCTAGTGGCACTGCTGGGCCGCTCGCCCCAGCTGAAGGCTCGCGGCGCCGAGGCGTCCAGCCAGACGGACCAGGTGGCCCTGCTGCCCTGCGAGATGTGCCACGACCAGTTCCTTAACAGCCTGGAGCTCCGCCTGCATCGCAATCAGGTGCACAGGACGAACAAGGATGGCAGCGTCGCTACGGGGACGGATGGCCAGCAGCAGGCAGAGGAATTCAAGTGCAAATTTTGCCCGCAGCATTTCCCGCATCTCCGACAGCTACGCAGCCATTTGGCGCGCAGCCACGAGCAGGTAACGCGACTCCAGTGCGGCCAATGCCATCGCACCTTTAGCCGTCGTGATCATTTGCTGCGCCACATGCGCAACAAGCATCGCGACCTGGACGACGACCTTCTGCGCACCTGGCCGCCGGCGGATGAAAATACCATGAACAGCGACGGCGGGGACGAGCTGGTCTCCGCTGAGGTGCTGCTGAACGAGGAGGACGACGACCATGATGGGGTCGGTGAAGCTTTCCAGTGCAATACGAATCCCATTTCCAGCAACGAGGAGGACGATGAGGATGACGAAGAGCCCAATGTGACCAATCAAACTCTGTGGCTGCACATTAAGCCGGAGCCCTGCCTGGAGGCGGAGGAAGTCGACCTGGCCATGCAGCTGAAGCTCGAGAAGAAGCGTCGACGACGGGAGAAGGCGGAGGCCCAAGCCGAGGGCTCCATGAATCGGCCTGTAAAGGGTGGGTGTCCAATGCGTTGTGGTCACAAGGATGTAAGAACTAACACAAATCCCTTGCGCATTTTCCAGATGAGCCCATTGCCATCGGCGACTCGCCGTTTAGCATTAAGGAGGAGAGCCACCCTGTGGGCAGCGAGGACGAGGCACCAATGGGAGTGGAAGATTTCATGAAGCTGCATGTCAGTGGCGAACTGACGCTTAGTGACGAGGACCGGTTCGGCGAGTTCGTGGACGATGATAGCGACCTGGATGAGGATGAGGACGACGACGACGACGACGACGGTGGTGAAGATGGTGGTGAAGACGAGGATGGGGAATACCGGCTCAAGCAGGAGCCGCTAGACGGCGAGAAGCCGCCGAAGAAGTCCAAGTCCGGAAGGCGACGGCGCCGCAATAAGGGCGAACCCAATCCCGAGAACCGCTGCGAAGTGTGCCAGCGCACCTTCTCACGCCACTGCCACCTGCTGCGTCACAAGCTGTCGCATTTGGAGAAGAAGCCGCACAACTGCCCACACTGCCCCAAGGCGTTCGCGCGCAGTGACCACCTCAAGGCGCATGTGCAGAGCCTGCACAGCAACAAGGAGCACAAGTGTTCGCTCTGCGAGGCTGCCTTTTCGCGACTGGACGCCCTGGAGCGTCACAAGGTCAGCAAGCACAATGGCGAGGGTCTTGAGCCGGGCAGCGAACTGAAGCTCCAGCTGGCGGAGCACACATGCGAATACTGCTCCAAGCGTTTCTCCAGCAAGACCTACCTGCGCAAGCACACGCTGCTGCACACCGACTTCCTCTACGCCTGCAAGACCTGCGACGAGACATTCCGCGAGCGAGCGCAGCTCAGGGAGCACGAAAAGACCCACACCGGGCAGCGCAACTTCCTGTGCTGCATCTGCGGCGACAGTTTCGCTCGCAACGACTACCTCCGAGTGCACATGCGTCGCCACAACGGCGAGAAGCCCTACAAGTGCCGCTACTGTGTCAAGGCCTTTCCCCGCGCCACCGATCTCAAGGTCCATGAACGGTAAGTGGTGCTCCAAACTAAGTTATAAATGGAGCTTTAAAGTTGTTAGTCAGTTGCTATACAAAAGCAATTTTAACCCTATAATTTCTAATCGCTGTCCCTTAATCCCACAGTTACCATACGGGCACCAAGCCGAATCTGTGCAATACATGCGGCAAAAGCTTCCACCGTGCCTACAACCTGACCATCCACATGCGCACGCACACCGGTGAGCGGCCCTATAAATGCGACCAGTGTCCCAAGAGCTTCACGCAGAGCAACGACCTCAAGGCGCACATCCGGAGGCATACGGGCGAGCGGTACAAGTGTCCGCACTGCGACGCCTACTTCCTGCAGCTGTACAATATGCGCAATCACTGTTTGAGCGCCCACAACAAGCACATCGAGACGAAGACTGGCCGTCTGCAGCGGACGGGCCTGCTGGACGATGGCGGGCAGTCGCATTTGACCACCGTGGTCATGCCGCCGGCACGGTATCCACATGATTTGGATCCCCAGCTGGCCGTGGTGGCCGCAGCTGCTGGCACTGAGAGCTCATCCGCGACTACCGTCATCCACTCACCGGGAACGTACAATGCCACGCAATCCTCTGGACTGGCGCCGGGATCAGCGGCCGCTGCTCCAACCAGCACCCTCGATGGAGCCAGCTTTGTGCCCACGACGGTGAATGCGACGGCTGCTCCGTTTGGCGCCTTCAACTTTCCGCCTGTCGTTATGGGTAAGCACTGCCAGAATAATATCTCCCTCCTTGTCTAAACTATGAATATCCCTTATGATTTCAGCGCATCTCATGTACAACCACGGAGGAAGCAGCCAGCACAGCCAGAGTGGAAGTGACACGGGCAAATAGCCATCGTCTTGGCCCATATCGATGCTGTACTGCGTGCTCCTTCTCCAGAGGACTCTGCTCCACCTCAACCCGAACACAAAACAACTATTCCAGTATAGACTTAAGCTTCCCTCTGTACATAGCCGGCGGAATGGAATGGAATGGAGAGGAGAAGGGTTGAAGGGTTCATCACAAGCGCTGGCATCACCCATGCCGGCCATTTTAATGTGTTAATATGTATTTAATAGTCGAATAAGAACTGCTTACATCTTAGTGCGCAATGTAGGCGGTTGTAACATTTTTATATAGCTTACATAAGTGCGTATGTATATTAAACTAAAACTCGCTCCCATCCCCCTAATAATTTAAATTGATGAGCTAATAAACGTGAAAACATAGTAAAACAATCTATAATTACATCTATTAGTGTTCATAGTTGAGGATATAGTAACTTTAGATTCAGTTTATAGAGATTTTAAAATGTAACAATCGGATTCTCTTGAACTCTACAGCACGTCCATTTTGGATACAATTTTAAAGTTCTGTGTGAGTGATTAACTCTTATAAGTTTTTTAATAATGATACATGTACATATAGTAAAGAAGTCTTATCTTCAAGTGTTTTATTCTAATTCGCTAAAAATCGATCGATTAAAAAATGGAATAAAATAAACAAGAATTCCAATGATTCTTAGTGGACATAATACTCGAATAAATTTCCAATGGGATTTTTACTATTTCTGAATACTTCAACAATTTCAGCTTACAAAAAAAATATTACAGGATACAATGAATTCTTCCCGTTACCACGGTAACAATAAAACACACTGTTGTGGTCAAGAAAAAACTGACATCATTTTTTTTTATTATGAAAACGTAAAACAGAAAATAAAATGAAATACATAAAGAAACGCCAACTGTTAAGAATAGTAGGTACGTGTTAATTTCAGATGATCCGCAGTGGAACTTAAACTAGAACTGCCTTCGTGGCTGCACCACCATCAGGCTTTCCCGTGGCACGGGCAAATTGGGATTCACCTCCGGGTGGCGCTTTCTGGGCACGGCCAATTGGTGTCGCTGCCGCGGCAGCATTGAGGAGCGACTGGTGGGCTGGAATTCGTCATAGCTCACACCATGCTCGGCATTCTCGTCCGTTGTGTAGTCCGTGTCGTTGGGTGCGTCCTGGTCCGTGGACTTGGTGCGCGGCTTCTTGCTGGAGCGCGTTCCAATGCTCCGTCTGCCCATGCCGCCGCTGCGGCGCAGTGTGTTGTCCAAAACGCGCACGCGCTTCAGCGGCGACTTGGTGGCCTTCAGGTGGCCATGCGGCTGACTAGCGGCGAGCAGGCGCTGGGCCGGCGACGCCTTCATCGAGTTCAGCGTGTTCATCAGACTGCGCTTGGCGTTCGGCGTCCTGGGGCCCGTCTGCATGCCGGATGGATTTGGATTCAGCCGCTTGTGCAGATTGCCAGTGCTCTTGGTCACGTTTAGCGGTCGTAGGTGCTGTTGCGAGGGCGTCTTGCGCAGCGACATGGTGGAGCTGGAGAAGGTCGACATGTTGCGCAGAGTGCGTGGCGTGCGCGGAGCTGTCGATCCTGGAGCAGGCGGCGGCATATTCTTGCTGGCCGATGCCGGGGCCTTCTTGCGGGCCGAGTTCTGCTGCTTGGTCTGGCGATGGCGCTCCCAGTCGGCGGCCATGCGCTCGAGTATGTTCTCGCCGTGTACCAGGAAGGCCGTGTTCTCCTGGGCCTCGTAGGCCTGCACCAGTTCGGTGATCTGCTGCTCAATCTTTGGCAACTTGGACGTGATGGCCTTGCGCTCCTTCTCCTCCTTGAGCAACTGACCGCCGCGGTTGTTGAAGCGATTCGGCTCACTGGCCTTGGCCTCCAGTGCCTCCATGCGAGCCCACAGCTCGGCCCGACTTTCGTACAAATCAAATATGTCCTTGTTCTTGTTGTAGAAGGTCTTCAGGTCGTCCAGCTCCAGTTCGTGCAGCTCCAACAGATCCTCATTGTACCAGTCGTTGTAGTAGTTGGAGAAACGCTTGCGCTCCTGTGGGCTCTTCAGCGTGAGATCCCACCACTCCTTGATCTCGATGCGCAGCTGCTCGATGAAGGTCTTAAGGTTCTGTCGTCGCAGGGCCTGGCAGCGCTGCAGCTCCTCGCGCAGGACATCGTAGGTGCGTTGGGTGTACGAGGTGGACTCGCGCACGCGACGCATGGCATACTCGTCCGTCTCCTGCAGCCGGTCCCAGAGAACGCGAATCTTGTCGCGCATATCGTCGATGCGCTCGCGCAGCTCCTTCACCTGATCGGCAAAGGACTTTTGCATGTGACGCAGCCGCTCGAAGGTCTCCGGCGTGAGACAGTGATCCACCTGGTTGAGCAAACGCTCCTCGGCGTCCGTCTGGGGCAGACACTCGAGCACCTTCATGTCTTGCTTGATGCTCTGGCGCAGCTGGTCCATCTCCTTGAGGCGCAGCACTCGCTGGTCACGCAGCTGCTCCAGGCGATCCCGGAAGGCGTCCATCTCCTCGGGCAGGGGCAATGGATCGGCCAGCAACGGCTGCGGCAGTTCGCCCAGCTCCTCGCACAGCTGCTCCTGCTGCAGGAGGAGCTCACAGATCTCTGCCCGCCGGCGGCCCAACTCATCGCGCAAATGCTCGATGCTCTTGTCCAGCTTCAGTTGCCAGATGACCAGCGGCATGTCGTCCGGACGCTCGCCAATGTCCACCGACTCGTGGAGCAACCTGGTCAGATCGGTGGCCTCCGCCCGCAGAGCGGCTATGTCGCCGAGGATGGCCTGCTGCTTCTCGCGCGACTCGTTCAGCAGATCCGTGAAAAAGCTGTGGGCATGGTCTTTCAGCCGATGGAGGAACTCGCCGCAGGTCTTCGGCTCGAACAAGTGCGACCACATCGCATGCAGCTGGTCCACGTGCTCGCCCGTCATCTCCAGGATCTGGGCCTTCACCGCGGTGGCACTCGGCGTGTTCATGATCTCGATTTCTGCGAAAATGCTTGTTTCTATCTTTTTGTTTGTTTTTTTGGGATTGAAGGTTTCACTTGGGATTGGGATCACTATTTGTTCGGCATGTCTGTCTGGCGAATTGCCGAATGTGTGCGATCGTTGCTTGGATTTTGTATCGAGGATTGAATTGAATTGGATTGGGAATGCAATGTGGGTTTAGGGTTTATTTAGAGTGCATCGCTGCACGAAATTAAGTACTGAATGAAACGATGACGCCAGACGAAATTTCGGTAAATTCAAACTGAAATGGCGGCCAAAAAGTATTGCCACCCTGTTTGTGGGCAGCGTTGCCAGAGTTCGCAAGGCGACATAGACCAGGGCTGCAGGTATGGAAATACCCTATTAAAACGGTACCTAGGTACATTTGATATTTAAACAATAATATTTAATTTGGTACTCCCGAAACTGTTCCATTTCAAATTGTATAAATTTATTTATATATAAAGCAAATTCCAATTTTACAAAAAAAATTTCAAACAACATTTTTGATAGCTTAATTAAATTAACGAAGCATAATCCTTCCAGGAATATTCCAGAATCTGTTATTTTTTAACTGCTTTCAGACCTTGCATTTGCACAAAATATATAGTAACAATGTTAGATATTCTTTAATTTCTTCATTTTATTTGTTTACTATGCGCGTGTTAAAATAGAGATGTTATCAAACAAATAAAAGCAGCCTTCGTGTTATTTTCTCAAGATAAGCCCCCTTTTTTGTATGTACATTGTACAATTTAAAATAAATAACCAAGACGAGGTAATGTAAAAATACATACATATTTATTTTACTAAAATTTAAAAGTCGACCATTTGCTCATTCAATCAGACACAGTTATAGCCGAAACAGAGTTATCATGTGGGAAACACATCAAGTTTTAAATTTAGATGGTCTTTGTGTATCAAATATGAATATGAAATGGTCTGCTCACAAAAGGCCTAAACTATTTACTAAAAATGTAAAACAAAAAGCAAAACTGGGCATTGCCGATTGCTTTGCTTTTTGAGTCTTGAGTAATTGAGCGAAATACTTCAATACAGGTAGAGATGGAACACAGATTAGTTGCCGCTTTGATTGCAATTAGATGTGATTAAGGTAGGACCCTCAGTAAATAGGCCGAGTAAGCCTAGATCTCTCCGCTGCCCTCGTTCTCGTCCGCGTAATCGTCGTCATCCTCATTCTCTTCGCCGGACGGAGGTTGCACATGAAGCTGGGGGATCGGACGATTCCTCGGGTGATTCTTGCTTCCAATGCTGGGCCTGCCCGCAGCCTTTCCACGGCGCACCGAATACTCCAGCACTCGCACCTTCTTCAGTGGCGACTTCATCAGCTTCTGGCCATTCACTCCTAGTCCTGGCTCCGAATTGATGCACTCCACCGAGGTTATTAGATTTCGATTGGCCACTGCCGCCGCCTGAGCCATATTCTTGCCGTCGTTGGGATGGCGCCTCTTCTGCAGATTCTCTGTGCCCTTGGCGGCATTGCTTGTCTCCAGCAGCTTCTGGCCATTCATTCCCAGCACTGGCTCCGAATTGATGCACTCCAGCGAGATTATTAGATTTCGCTTGGCCGCTGCCGCCGGCGGAGGATTGTTCCTACCTTCATTGGGATGGCGCCTCTTTTGCAGATTCCCCGTGCTCTTGGCGGCAGTGCTGGCGTTTACCTTGGACGGGGTCTTTTTCAACGATGATGAGGATCCATGTTTGCCCCGGTTGCCTTTCAGTGTATTTGGTGTAAGAGGCACTACCGGCGGCTTCATTTTACTGGTCGTGTTAAGCACCACGTCCTTTTTTTGGGCAGACGGCTGCTTCTTCGACAGACGGTGCTGCTCCCAGTCCGCCGACATGCTCTCCAGTATATCCACACCGTTCACCAGGAACGGCGTGTTGTTGTGGCTCATGTAGGCCGTCACTAGCTCTGTGATTTGCTGATCGATTTTGGGCAGCCGGGACGCCAAGGCCTTGCGCTCCTTCTCCTCCTTGAGCAGCTGTCCGCCACGATTGTTAAAGCGATTCGGATCGTTGGCCTTGGCCTCCAGTGCCTCCAGGCGTGACCAAAGCAGCGCACGACTGGCATACAGTTCGAAGATTTTCCTATTGCTGTTGTAGAACTCCTTAAGGTGATCCAACTCCATTTCGTGCAGCTCTAGAACTTCTTCGCTCTGGTTATCACAGTAGTAGCCGGTGAAGCGCCTGCGCTCCTGTGGGCTCTTGAGCGTGTAATTCCACCACTCATGGATCTCGACGCGTAGCTGCTCGATGAAGGTTTTGAGGTTCTGGCGCCGCAGTGCCTGGCAGCGTTCCAGCTCCTCTCGCAGTATATCGAAGGTGCGCTGGTCGTAGGATGTGGATTTGCGCACGCGACTCATGGCATATTCGTCCGTCAGCTTGAGGCGCTGCCAGAGGATATCGATCTTTGCGCGCATCTCGTCGATGCGCTCGCGCAGCTCCTTTACCTGCTCGGCGTACTCTATTTGCATGGCTTGCAGCAGTTCGTAGGATTGTGGTCTGATATCATGACTCTCCGGGTTAAGAAGTCGCTTTTCGATGTCCGTACGGGCATAGATTTCGAGTGTTTTCATATTGTGCCTGATGCTCTCGCGCATCTGCTCCATTTGCTTGAGGCGCAGCTCTTTCAGATCACGCAGCTGCTGCAGGTGACACCGAAAGGCGTCCAGCTCGTCGGGCAAGGGCAGGGAATCGGTTGGTAGCGGCTGTGGCTGTTCGCCCAGCTCCTCGCAGAGCTGCTCCTGCTGATGGAGCAGCTCCCCAATCTCTGCCCTTCGCCCGGCCAGCTCCTCGCGCAGATCCTCAATTCTCTTGTCCAGCTGCAGTTGCCAGATGACCAGCGGCATGTCGTCCGGACGCTCGCCCATGTCCACCGACTTGTGGAGCAGCCGCATCATATTGGCGGCCTCCTCGTGCAGTCCTGCTATCTCGCTATTGATACCCTGCTCCTTCTCGCGCGACTCCTTGAGGAGATCCATGTAAAAGCTGTTCGCGTGATCCATCAGACGGATGAGGCAATCCTCGCAGGTTTGCGGCTCGAACATGCGCGACCACAGCTGGTGCAGATCGTCCACATGCTCGACCGTCATCGCCAGGATCTTCGCCTTGTGCTCGGTGAAAATCATTGTCTATGGTTGTACGGCTTTCATAAAGGGCGAGTTCAAATAAGTAGAATTGTTTAAATAATTCGAATTAGAAAAATGGACGCCAAGTGACTTGCTGCTAAACCGGTAAACTTCAAACTGTACATAAGTCCTGTCATTTCGCACACTGACAGTTGAGTGTTGTGAAACGACAGACGGTGCTGCCATATCTTCAGCTCTTGAACTAAACTATATGGGGGATTCAGATATCATTCTTGTTAGAATAAGACCAACTCAAATGGAAATGTTCGGTTTTTTTTAACAAATGTACTAACTTATTAAAACAAACATACATTTCGGAGGCTCCGCAGAAATCACTCTAGCGCAAAGTCTTGCAAAATTAACATTAATGCACATACAAAAACTTATGCTGAATGGGCGCTCTACTTAATAATTTATCCGTTTTATCTTCTCAAATGTTGTTTTTAAAATCTCGTTTTCCATGCGCTTTCTATATCTTAAGCCCAATTTAAGTTTATCATATGTATTCAAATAAATTTGTTAAATGCTTAATTTGTTTTTAGTAACTTATCCACTTTAAATAATTTAAAAATTGTAATTTGATTGACTTTTTTTTAATAGGTCAAAATAAGCAAAATCATCGATATTTTCAACTGTCTGGCAGCACCGCCTCGCCGATAGTCTCGCAGCAACATCGATTTTAGTGTCAGCTCTAATACGGATTGCATCCCTCGAAAAATTGACACAAACTGCGTGTGAAAAAGCCCTAGTTTTTGCATACCTTTCGGGTATCTATTTATCGACTGCAAAAAAACGCGCGCGTTACGGTTTTGAGTGCGTTAACTGCCCGAGGATCGACAGAATGTGGTAAAGGGGCGCGCAGCCAGTGGACAAACACTGTTCTACTTCTCTAAATAACACACATACACGCGCGCGCCGCCGAGTGTCAACAGCTGCCCTGGCAAAAAAATGTCGGACATTAAGTAAGTGGATGCGAAAAAAGTGGGTGAAATCGAATCCTCGAGGAGCTCCAAGGACTAATCCTGCGATCAGTGGTCGGGGGTGGGGGTCTCGCAAAAAACCCCCTGCCAAAAGCAGTGGCGGGGGAGGTCTGCATGTGTATAACATTTTCGGGCTGCCTGCATCGGTCTTTGTGTGTGTGTGTGGGTGGATGGATGTGCGTGTGAGTGAATGCCCCCGGCTGTGTGTGTATGTGTGGGTGATTTTTTTTTTCTTTTTTCAATGGAACCTCGAAGGAGAAAAAGTCTCATTTCACCTTGGTTTTTCGCCTTTCTCATTTCTCCTCTCTCCAATCTTCCCCCGCAGCGATGACCTGCTCAACTACGAGCTGGGCGACGACATCGATGACCAGGCTTTGCTCGGCGCCGACGAGGATGAGTTGCTACTCTCGGACGAAGGTAAGTGCTAGTACTGATCCAGCTGATCTTGGTGTTAAAAACCCCCTTCCCACCACTTTACAGAGCTCGAAAAGGATGTAACCAGCGAGGTGAAGCAGCAGATGCGCGCCGAGGCCGAGGAATGGGCTCAGGAGCAGATTCGCCAGCACGAGCGCAAGCACAAGGAGCAATTGCAGGCAGGTGCAGCTGCAGCGGCTGTGGCAGTCACAACTACAGCTGCAGCCACAGCTTCGGGAGCCCAGAGAGCAGAGGTGGCGCCGCCAAAGACATACCCAGAGGCCACGATCCCAGTTCCTGCCCCAGTTCTTACTCCAGCTGCTGCTGCTGCTGCTGCCTCTCCGGCGGCAGTTAACCCGCCCAGCGGCACAGTAGAGAAACAACCGAAGGAAAGCCACGCTATGGCAGCAGAGTTAGCGGATGACCTGGTGGCAGTCACTCAGAAGGAACCGCCAGTGCAGCAAGCTTATGGAGTGGGTCCACCTGCTGATGGCGCTGAGTTGGAAGATCGTCCGAACAATGGCAACGGCGAGGAGGCGGCCGAGAATGCAGGCAGCCAGAGTGAGGGTGAACTGGGCCTCAGTTCGTTACTGGCCTCCTCCCAGGAGAGCCTGCCCAGCATCGTCAGCTCAGTCTCGGCCATCTCAGAGCTACCCGATCCGCGTGAAGACGATGAAGAGCGCGAGGAGCGCACCAATTACAAGACGGCCAGCGAGCGGGCCGACAGCAGCATGAGGCAGCAGCAGGAACACGCACACATGTCGCCCTACCAGCACCAGCAGCGGCGACACCACGGCCATGGTGGTGCGTTTTGGCCTGCTTAAGCCTTAAACTCTGTATTCATGTCATCTCTTTAATCTATAATTGCAGACAAACCTCGCGTCGGCGGCGGTGGACGTTTTATGCATGGCCAGCAGCAACAGCAGAATCAAATGGGCAAGCCGCCGCGCGGTATCGGAACTCGTCACCACCTTCTACGCAACCCCTCGCCAATGTTCGGTGTTCAGCAGCAGCGCATGGGCATGGCCGGAATGCAGCCGCCGCCACAGCGATATGGCATGCCGGGTAATGCTCCACAACCACAGCACCTGGCTCTGATGAGCACGCCAGTGGGTGCTGCTCCCTCCGCTGCCTGCCTCCTCCCACTAACCGTTCCCGTCTCCCCACTCACCCTGTCAATACCACAAGCCCATCCAAGTCATCAAGCCCATCAGCAGCAACAGCAACAGCAGACACTGAACAATCCAACATTCATTCCAATTCCAGGCCAGTACCCGCCAACTCAGCCACCCAACCAGTCATCACAACAAGCACCGACCAACACACAACAGCCACACAGCGCTCCCGCCTCTCCCCTCCACACTCCCACGCATTCGCACATGATGCACCACAGTCACAATCCGAACGGTGGCGTCCCACCCCACCTGCTGACGCATCCGCACGAGCAGGTGCGAGTGGGTCTGCTCCAGCCACCTCCGCTGGCGTATGCCCCCAATCAAGGTGGCTACCGCAATGGAGCGCTTCTGGGTCCGGGACCGGGGCCTGGACCGCACCAACAGCACCAGTCGCCGCACCAGCAGCAATCGGGCATGCGTCCGCCGCTGTACCGCAACGCCCCGCCCTCGTATGGCTACGATCAGGGCCATCCGCCCCAGCATCCGCCGCAGTTTATGCGGCCACACAACGGCTGGCGGCCGCAGGGCGACAATACGCGCATGCAGCGGCCCCCTCTCCAGACTCTGCCGCTGCACATGATGCCCGGCGCCCCGCCTAATTACGCCAACGGCATGGGAATGAGAGGACCGCCGCCCCAGCAGTCGCCGCAGCAGCAGCAGCAACAGCCAGCACCGCAGCAATCTGGACATCCTTCGCAGCAGCCAGGTAATCCTGGACAGCCGCAGCCGCAGCCAAATGGACCGCCACAGCAGCAGCAGCAGGGTTCGTCATCGGTGCCGCGGGTGAGCAAGGTGCTCATCAATCCGAATTTCAAGGGCGGCGTCGAGGCGGCCACCAACAAGTTTATCAAGGAGACACACTTTATGCCCGCCATCAACAGCGAGGCCGAGTTGCTGCGCCAGCAGGAGGAGTTCATCAACAAGAATCGGCAGTACTTTGAGAAGCGACGCATGGAACGCTCGCCCCCGTCGGCAAGTTCCAACTCGGGAGCCGTCGCCTCTGGCCAGGCAGGCGAGCGCAGACGCACACGCAGCCGCAGTCGCTCCCGGGGCCGCAGCTACTCACCGGTGAAGCGTATGGAAAGGGAACGCGATCGAGAGCGGGAGCGTGAGAGGGATCGGGAGAGGGAGCGGGATCGTGAGCGAGATCGTGAAAGATATGGCGCCAATCGGCCGCCAGGACCACGAGGAGGATTCCGACGAGCATCCAGCCGGGATCGAGACGAGAATCGAGGCGGCGCGAGCGCAGCCAGTGCCCAAGGAGCGGGCGGAGTGCCAACCAGCGGAGCGGCACCTCCCAAGCGACGGAGAAGTGGCTCAGCCGGGTCAGGCGCCGTCCGCAATCCCTTCTCCGGCGAGCCACGCGGCCGACCCTCTGAATCAGGCAGCCGCAGTATGGTAAGTGATCATCCCAGTTTAAAGACTTTCTCCTCAAATAGACTAATTTGTTTTGTTTATTTCCGGATGCAGCCCAGCGACGAGGACGAAGAGACCCGCAACTACCGCCTGGAGATCGAGAAGCAAAAGCAATTGCGCGAGAAGATCATGCGCGACAAGGAGCTGAAGCGTCGGCGTGCGGCCGAGGAGAAACTACACGAGGTAAGTCCTTAATATCTTATATTGACGGGGTTAATAAATGTGCAGGTTTTTACACCATTTTAATGCCCTTGCAGGGGATAAGTGATTAGTATAAAGTGAAAATTAGTGTGAATTCGTGAAAATTAATGTGAGGCAAAAGTCTGTAGGTTGGAACACTTTTCTTTTTGTCCTGCCATTTGGTCATTCGCTCATGAAACTTGACGTGTTATGAACCTTTAGAAAGCTTGACCTTGAGCTTACAATCAAATCAAATTTCTCAGAAAGTTGGCTGTCCCAACTTAAAGACCTCTACCCTACTGTCTAAAATCTGGTTTGGATAGAAATTCGATACGAACGTATATATAATTTAAATTGGTACTTTTTTAACCCTTAATAATAACAAAATGAAAACAATTTTACTATAAAAGGGTAGCTATTTATTATGCCTGAGGTTAACAATATTTCTTTCCCTAATGCAAGGGCATTTGATTCTTCGGCCATCGAAGCTAGCCTTATTGTTATGTTGCTAACAGTAGCGAACCGAAACAAAGAGAACTCCACAAACAAACTAAACTTTTTAGGAAAAGCGCGCCGAACAGCACAGTTCGCCAGCTCGCGACGAACAGGAGGTGGCTGCGGGACAAGGATCTGCAGTGTCGACAGCTGGAGCGCCAAAGCATCGGCCTGCCCAGCCAGCCGGCGAACGCAAGGTTATCTCGCTGAAGCGTCGCGATGACCAGGATGCGGCCAGTGCTCGCAACAGGCAGGCACCATCGCAGTCGCTGTCCAATGCCCAGCCAAATCAAGCCCAGCAGCAGCCGGCGCGCAAGCAATTAACGGCGGCAAAGATAGCGCCAGAGGCGAAGCGCAGCATAACCGAGCACCTGGCTCCGTCATCCAAGCAGCAGCAGCATCATCATCATCAGCAACAGCAGCAGGTGGCTGCAGCTGTGCCGGCGAGAGCGTTGGGAGGAGCGGCGGGAGCTGCGGCTGGCGGCACTCCACCGAAACCGCGGGATATGCTGCGCCTGGGCACGCCCAGCGACGATGAGGTGGAGCTGGACTACGATGACGATGACCTGCTGCTGGACGAGGAGGATCGTTTGTTGGCCACCCCATCGCCGCCGCCGCAGCAGAAGGCGAGCAGCAAGCGATCGGCCACGCCGGAGTTGTTGGTGGTCAAACGGAATCACAAGGTGATGCGCGGCGGCGGCGGCGGCAGCGGCTCAACGTCGGCGACCAGCTTTAGCTCCGGCCAGCGGCGGGTGGTGCTGAAGCCCACCAGCAATGGCAGCAGCAGCAGCGGTGGAGATCAACAGCAGTCATCGCATGGCGGCAGGCAGCGGGAGAGGAGGCAACGCGAGGAGCACAACGCACTGCAGCGGAAAAGTAGCGCAGGAGGTGGAGGAGGCGGTGGAGGCAGCAGCAGCAGTTCGGGAACTGGAGGAGGCATCTTCGATCGGCTGGAGAAGCGCCAGGGAGCGTCCTCGGGAGGTGGAAGCAGCGGGGGAGGCGGCGGCGGGAGCAGCCACAAGCAGCGCTCCAAGGCGCCCGCCCGCATCGTACTCAAGCACGATTGATAAGCATATAAACTAGATTAAGCCCAAAGTTTTTTATATCGATTATCTCTTTAGTGCATAAGAGATGCACGACGTTTAGGAGGAGGCATAGAGGATTAAGAGGAACTTTAGCTTTAAATTATAAAGTTGCAAATTGTTGATCTGTAGACTTGTATACCCTCGTCTATATAAAATGCGGTTTATATATATATATATCTATATATATGTACATGTCATGTATTTGGTGAGTATGAGTATGGGTGTCTACACCGTACTCCATACGGTATACATATATATATATTATATTCATTTAGCCTTAAGTGTACAAATCTAATCTATGACTAAAACGTGCTTCGTTTTCTTAACCGCAATTTGTATTTAAATTTAGAATTAAGTGGGATGCTTAAAGCTTGACCTAGACAACAAAACAATTATAGCAACACAATTAGAACTCAAAATTGCCGTTTTGTGTGCTTGCATATTAGCATATGTAACCAATTGAAATATATTTACACTACTTATATATAACTATAAATACTTCAATTTAATTTTAAGTTAAATGAGCTGAGCGTCTTGCTTTTTAACGATGACGGTTCTAAAAGATTTTATTGAAAGAAAAATAGAGAAGTAAATCCAGAAAAAAAGATTGAACAAGCGCAAAAATGCTCCTACGGAATTTACCTTGTGTTTAAGTTATCACCCTAACCTGGATATTTTATTTAAAATAATTTTTTTAACATTGTGTCCCGTTGTTTGTAAATTGAAATTTATTGTCCTTTTGTTTTCCTGTATGTAACTACTATAAACAAATTACGAAACTATGTTTGCTTGTGAACTAGTTTAACTAATAAACTTGAAATGTTGTAGCATATTATATGTATGTGTACACAGAAAGCAATACCATAATGGCCTGAGAAATCGCAGTCACATAGAATGGTAACCGATAACTGGGAATGCAGAAACCATATAGTAGCGTAGCATATAAAAATACCACACACCCCACATGACATACGGGCCAGATCAAGAGTAATCAGCGGAACAAAGTCTTCGTGGGTGTACCGCGTCTTTGAAATTCGATTGATAGCCTAGATATTAAGTTAATGTACATACCACACACACATACACCCACTATATTCGCCTAGCCACATTTATGTAAACGTACCACACTCCCTTCAAAAGCTGAGAACATAATTATCCATCTAGAAAAACAGCCATAACTCCATTAAGATTATTCGTATCTAAAATAATGCGAAATGCCTAGACTAAAGAGATTGTTAAATTATTTTCACTCCCACTAAAAAAAATACATACTTAAATCCTCGAATGATTTGCAAGACTCGTTGTAATTGAACAACATCATATTTGGCAAGCGTTGTACTTTGCAATTATTCTCAGAGGAGCATAATATTTAGAAACTCTAATTATATTGACAAGCTTATAATGATAATGTTAATATGAGTCATTTGTATTGTAACTAAGCAGACTAGATAAAGAAAAGGCCAAGGCGCAATAGAGGAACATAGCAAGCCTATATGACATAAAATGTACTAAAACCGCTCTATATAATCGAATCGAATCGAATCCCAATGCACTAGCATCCGATTTGGTCCCAAGCAAGTCCACACTTGAGCTTGACTTTGCATCAATGTAATTGTAACTTTTATTCATGTGACAACACATAGAGATATAAATGTAACTACTACCTATGTGGCAAAGGTCTTGCAATGCTTGCAATGCCTGAGACCTGTAATTGTTAAGGGTCGCAACGCTAGAAAATGGTATAATATAATTGGAAGCGCATAAAAAGTCGTATATGCCTAGGTATACGTATAACTCTAGTAATCGTAATGCTACACAATATGATATAATATATATGGACTAATAAAAAACAATTATACTACGTGCACACATACAATCGTGCGGCAGCATAACTGTATAAACATCTAAAGTTATTCCAAGTGATTTTAGCTTTATAAGAACTAAGTCGAAAGAAACCGATCAACTACAAACTGAACACTCGTAGTGGAATACACAAATAGCAAAAACTAATAGCAAACAAAAATGATTCCAATCAGCAAATCCGAGTCTGTGATTATTTTTATATTATTCTTATTATTATGCATAATCTATATTACTATATATAACAACTATCCATTATGGCCCCCACTACCCTAACATAATTTGTTTACCCGCCCGACCTTTTTGATTTCTTATTTTGTACACCTCAAAGACCACAACTAAAATCAAATACTAGATATAAGTGCTAGATAAATCGGTTTGCAATCAGGTCACCACTCCATTCCCAGTCAGATTAAGAGGGATTCATATTTATGTGTGATATAAAGTACTGTGTAGCGCTATTTCGTGGGGGGTTGAATGGAGTGTGTGGTCTGTTGTGATCAACGCCTATTAATGTATAAGTCCAATTTTTTCGGCACTAGTTGCGATGCTGGGCCCAAACAATACAACACACCTAATATTCCTCGCATTTTCCCAGCTTTATTTTCAGTTCGAATCGCAAATACATTTTACCTATGTGTATAGTTAAGGACAACTAGCAGAAATGCAAAAACACTATTCGATGTTAGTTATGTATACCTAGAAAGTTACTCTCTATGTGTGCACGAACCTACCCGTAAATATTTATTATAATTTTAAGCATTTTGAACGATATCTCTGTTTCTACACATATACACGCCTATAGTTTTTTGTTTTGTTAGCCCTAGACCAATTGTTTGATTTTGTTATAGTTTGTAACTTATATTTCGCCCTCATGTTTTCTGTTGTTGTTACCGAGTTAAACTTGCCATACCCCATCCCATCCCACCCCAAATTATTACCATTTATACATAGAATCCTTAATTTAAAATTAACCTATAATTGTCAACGAAACTTTTTACGATGGCAACGCAACTGTACCCCCAATATTCCCCATCCCCTTCTCGCTCAGTCTTTTCCACTATCACCTATCTCTTTCTCGAACACCTACCTTTTTCTCTTAACGCCGAAATTGCTCTGTCTATCTCTCTCTCTCTGTCTCTACTTGCACATGCATTAGAGCAGAGCAGAGTACCAGATATTAACCCTAATTGTAATCATATATAAAAACCTATACCTAATTTTCTTTCAGCACTATTCTTTGTACAAATCGAAAGAAAAAATTGATAAAAAAAGAACGTACAAAAAAAAAATCAAATGAAACGAAAAGAATGACTAAAAAAAAAAACAAGAGAAAAAGAAAGAAAAAATTACAGAAAGTATTTAGATTAGGCGAGGTGCCATTTGACGAGGGAAGCTCCGCGGGCAACTCGCCAAAGAACTTTTGAAGAAGACTAAATAAACTGATATATACACGAATACATGATATATATAGCGACCCAGTCCTGTATATATTTGTATATGTATATTTTTTACAGAATTCAAAACGAAACTGTCTTTCAATGGGGGGTTATACATTTTTGTGCCCATGGCATTGTCTCTGCCAGCGATTTATGCCTTGCCCACGCCTTGACTGTAGATTTATGGATATGTCATGCATCTTCAAATTATTCATTGTTTCGTTTTCAATCGATGAGAACTGAAAACCCTCGTTGGATATATCGAATCTAGTTATTCATGAGACGCATCTAATCAATTGCAACTGATTCATTTCGCGAGTCGATCCCCATTTATTTGTAAAGTAAAGGGACCCCTTCACCTTCGATATAACAGATTCAAAAGAGCAATTTGAATTGTCTGCTCTACAAAGTAGGCAGTAGTAAATGGACAACGTACTTTTGCACTCATCCTGTTTAAAAAAAAACCCATTTATAATAGTGAAATGATACAAAAATGTAATAACAAAAGTAATATCAAATCATTATTACTCAAAAAGGTAGTTTTTCGGAAACAAAACTAAGCTTACTATTGGAATTTTAAAAGATACTTTAAATGATCCTTAATTTGGGACAGTAAATATATATGAAAATATATTTTATAGTTCATAATAGTGCCCTTAAGAAAATAATTGCTTTTTAGCGAGATTGGATAGTTTGCTTCCTTTGTATTGGGTACCATGAGTACTGGTACTTGAGGATATCCTTACAGTTGGTCATATTTCCATCAAACCCTAGTTTCTTAGATTAAAGTACTAATGCCAAGGTCGCAGCCCCGAGATCAGAGCCATGGGGGTGGTCACCGTTTTAGCGAGGGATTTGGCTTTGGGGGCTCGCACAATGCACATGGATAATCGTGTGAAGTATTCTTGGTCTTGGCTGATGGTAATATGCAATTATGCAAAGTGCAAGTTCAACGGAAAAGGCCATGGTTTCGTTTCGTTTTGTTTTGCTTTGTTGGGTTTTTTATTGTCGCCTCCATTGTCTCCAGGTCTGAGATTTGTGGCTCTGCGGCGGAGTAGCCACCCACTTCCACCCACTCCGCCTATAGGTTTCCAAGTTCCCATCACAATCATCACAATCACAATCATAATTTTCAGCTTCATTTGCTCGGTGTACCTTGCTTGCGGTTTTCGTTTCATTTGGAACGTTTTAGTTTTCAGATTTTTTTTCAACTAACCGACCCGTTGTTCAATTATAATTAAATCTGTTTGTAAGTATAATTGGTGGGCGTGCGACTGGCATGAATGATGCAAGATTGCAGTTGCCGCTTGAGCGTGATTTGCTTTTGCAAATTAGAACAACGAATCATGGCAACGCCCCAGGAAAATGTAGCTGTCTAGTCTTGGTTTTGGTTCTTCCCTTCAAACGCACAGCAAGAAAAAAGGTATATGGTGATGAGAACCTTATACTATACATTTACCAAGGTCCAAAATGGGATAATGTGTATTTCAGTTTAGGTGGTTTGGGATCCATCTATTGGTCTTTGTGAGGAGAGAATATACAATATAGGTATATTAAAAGGTGTTAATTTTTTTAACAAGCAATTTTATTATCACTAGTTAAATGGATATAGATATACAACATAATTTTTCTATACTATTAAATAATAATAATACTTGTAGAGTTCAAATAATCTCCTTTATATTTCCAAATACTTGATCTTTTTTAACACTTTATCGAATACATTTTCTTCCTGTGCCGTTTTACTGTTACGCTGTTTTGATTACCCATACGCCGCGTGTGTTTGGTGCCTAAGAAATGGTGCTTTTGCTTTGGAGGCTACCACTTACCGAGAGATTCACGGGCTGCCCGTGTAATAGGCTTTTAGGCCTCGGCATTAAAGAATCATTGTCTCAGTACTGGGGTAAGAAAAAACTCCCAGGCCATCGCCGAAGTGCACCCATGGCCAAGTCAAGTCATCGCTGTCGTTGCCTCAGAGCTTCCAGCCAGTTAACACTTTTCACATGCCCGGCGGGTTCGAACAATGTGGCCCCACTCATATGGGGGCGGTATAACATCCATATGTATATGTGTACATGACACAACCTCAACTTCGACAACTATTTTGACATATTTTGTACTATTGGCACACGTATCAGCATCAGTAACTAAACAGATAGAAAAACAATCTTATATATCTTTATACTATATATTCGTATAGGTCCTTAGATCTATTAGTTTATACACAAAGAAAAAATACCACAAAAGGATCCATTTGATATTCGCATTGTTAGTTTATAGACTATCTTTTTCGCTCTTTGAAAACACTCTCAAATCAAGAGAAAAAGTATGGGTAGGGTCTAAAATTCTAAAATAGAAATAGGAAGAGAGCAGAAAGCAAGATGACGAACATATCAAAGTTATACACTCCATATCTAAATAAAAATGATACCTAATTTCATCTAAATAATCAAATTTTTCTCTGTGCAGATTTCATAATAATACTAAACATTTGGTTAGTCCTGATAAATTCTCTATTTGTATTCCGTTCTGAGAGCTTTATAATCTTTTGACAAGTTTAGGCTGGAAGTCCATTCAACCCATCTTAAGTTATGACTACGGGCCGTTATGTTTTAAAAATGTGTCACCGCTGGAAAGTGGAATGGGAATACTGTGGCCTAGGCCTAGTGCTAAGCTCTTGGCCAATACTCTCTAAGTGGACAGCCCCAGCAATATTAACAATTGTCCTCTTTGTTGGCGAAAATCAAACATTTAGATCCGCTTGGGTTTCTCTTTAATGTTTTGTACGAAATTTCAGTTGGCAAAAATAAGACCTGGAAAGTGAAAACCCAGCTAGAGTTTTAACTCGCTTGAATTGCGCCGAGACTCTCGCAATGAATCACGTACTAGCCCCAATATTTATCTAACTAAATCGTTTCAACTGGACTCGGATGATCGGTGTTTTTATTTGTGTGGCTATTTTGTGTTTTATGTTGGGCAATTACCTGTTCCAGGGTCAAGTTAATGATTCAATTAGCATTTGTCATCATTGTTATTGTTTCTCCTGTGTGCAGTGTGTTATAATTGATCCACAGATCGTGGGAATATTTATAATGATGTATGATCAGTCACACGCCCTTCTAGCTTCTTATGTAGATCATTTAAATCGTTTTTTGATACACATTTTAAGGTATCAGTGGCAATTCCGAAATTGAGATAGGGTTCTTGGTAGAGAATGCCAATTTTACATCAAGTTCTTGTGCCTTTCTTATTTACTAGTGTCAATATACTAAGAATAAAATATCCTACAAAATATAGGTAAAATATTTTTAAATTTAAAAATATATAAGAACTAAACAGTGAACTGTTCCTCATTCGATTGGTCGAAAATTCGTTTGGGTATACTGGTTTAATCTTATATATGCATGCCAGCTTTTTATATATACATTTCTTATAAAAAAGAAGTATTCAAAAAATATTTTATAAATTAATTTTGAATAGAGATTTTCCCCAAAGTCAGAAAAGTTATGACCTAAGTGAAAGCTTACTAATAATCATAAATATTCGATTTTATGAGCTCTTTTTATATAACAATGTAAGGGGATATGGAATTTCTAGGGTTTAATGTTAAAATGAGTATTATTTATAAGTATAGTCAATATCAAAATATTCCCCTAACTTGTGTTTCCAAAATTCTTTCAAAATGTCAAGAAATAAAATCTCTTTAAATTAGAACTCAACGAGTGTGGATCATTCATAGTATTCATAATCTTAACGGCTATTAAGACGGGACCCTTCACCATATCATTTGACAAAGTGGCTCGTGGCATGCGTCATAAGGCAAATCTGTGAGATGCAGCAGTAGTCTGAGCCACTGGGCTCCAACTTCGCGGGTCTCTCTCTCGCTGGGATTGGATTGGAATTGGGCTCGTTGTTCGGTGGGTATAAAAGCGACTGCTGGGCCGGCAGTGGAATCATTAGACAAGTGTCGAACGGCGCGTGCGCAACCAAGTCTTAGAGGAGCAGTTAGCCACCAGTAATCAGCGAACACCACAAACAGGCGACCACAACATGAAGTGCTTTGTAAGGAGTCGCCAAAGGATCTCTCTTGGATTATACCAATCAAATCAAAACCGTTACAAAAAAACTAAGTGATCCAAAATTTTAAAACATTAATATTTGAATGAAAATCGTATTCAGTGTGTTTTTAAAGTTGTTTTTTTGCTACTAATTTTTTTTTATAAGTCAAGTGTCAAATTCTAAAAAAAACTTAAGTTTCTTGTTTTAACCGGTTTTTTTTATAAGTTAACCAACTATGCAAAAGTTATTTTTTTTTTTATTTGAAGTTTCTTCGATTTTTTAATAAGTTTAATTAAAGATATTTTAAAAATGATATAGATTTTTTGCGACCTTTTTATAGGGCTTGGTAAAGCATAGGTTCAAGGATATGTTCCCTATTAGATTCCATTTTACCATTTTGGTAACATTTGGGCTTTCTTAAATAATTTCAAAAAGGATTGCAACTTGATGTCAAAAGAACAATTAGTATTATATGTTGTTGGTTTTTGGCAACCCATTTAAAGGGCACGGATCCAAACTATGTTCCCCATTAAATATGATCCATGTTGGTGACCTTTTCTCTGCATGCAGTTCATCCTGATAGCGACGAGCCTGGTGCTGAGTACCTGGGCCCAGGATGCGGCGGATTCCGATCTGGCATCGGCGTCGGCTCCGGAGGCGGTGGCTGTGGAGGATCAGGTGAGCGCCGCCAGCAGCTATGCGCCGCTGCAGGATAAGAAACAGGAGAAGCGATATGTTGGTGGATACGGTGGCTATGGAGCAGGATATGGAGGAGGTTACGGCGCAGGATACGGTGGCTATGGAGGCTACGGCTCTGGCCTGGCCGGCGGATACGGAGGAGCCTACGGCAGTGGCGTTGGAGTGGATGGCTACTACAACCCGTACAGCTCGCGATCTCTGGGTGGATTAGGTGAGGGTGAGAGTGAAAAGAGGGAGCATTCTGGACTGCAGGGACTCCTTAATGACGCACCACTGTCTTCCTCCTCAGATGGCGCTGCAGTGGCCGGTTACGGAGGCTACGGATCCGCTCTCGGCGGCTATGGATCCGGCCTGGGCGGCTACGGCTCTGCCCTGGGTGGCTATGGATCGGGCGTGGGCGTGGGAGGCTATGCTGGTTCCTACAACTCGAATCCCTATGCGCTATCCTACTACAATGGCAGGCTGGGCGCCGGAGCCGGCACTGGGTATCCCTACTACAACACTCGATTCGGTGCCGGTGGATACCCATCCAGCTACTACACGAGCAACTATGGCAACAGCGTGGTCGGCGGTGGACTGGGCGCCCTCGGTGGAGTGCCGCCCATAGGATCTGGCTACAACTACGGCTCCGGCATCTCGGGCACCGTCTACTAGACAATGCTGAAGAGCTGGTCAGCCGGACCAGCGTAACGTTCAAGATCTAAGCTAGTGGAATTTATTTTTTTTCTTCGATATTTTTTTCTAACTTTATTTTTATTAAAAGATGCTATAAAACAAAAAGAATTTGTTAAGTCATGTTTAAGTAGGAATTTAGGATATTAGATAGGGACGTAATCTCATTGGGGAGGCGGATAGGAGCCATGCTTGTCCTTGATCACCCAGAAGGAGTCCACAATGGCGCCATCCTGGTCGTCGGACACCTGCTCGAAGTGCAGATGGGTGCCGTTGTGGGCCTTCAGTCGGGTGTAACCATAATCCTGCAAAGATTATAAAGAGTATGAAGGTTATTAGGTTCTTAAAAAAATCATTCATTAATTTACATTGCTGTGGTAGGCATTCCAGGCGGGGAGGGCGTGTGAGAAGGGTTCGCGCTCCTCCTTGCAGCCCGCGGAACCGGTGATAATCTGGATGGGCGCCTTGGGATTCGTGTATGGCGCCTCTGCACTGCCATTGTACACCTTAAAGTCGTAGATTGGCCAGAGGCGGGTGTAGAAGTGCTCGTGCGCAAAGAACTCCACATCGACGCCATGCTTATAGAAGAGATCCTCCAGGCCGAACCACTTGAGCATGGGCAGACCCTGACGGATGTACGTCTCCAGCTGGGCATTGCAATCGTACTCCTTGTCATCGCTGCAGTACATCGGTCGGTGGCCGTAGGTGATGATCCAGGGCCGCTTGGCCCGGTTTTCGGGCAGATTCGCCTCGGCCAGGTCGCGCTCCAGCCACTCGAATTGCTTGGTCAGCAGCTTGAAGCCGTAGCCGAGGAAGTAGTAGACCTCCGTGGAGAAGGAGACGAAGTGCACGGGTCCCAGGTTGAAGCTGTACCACAAACTGTCCGTTTCGCCAGGCATATTGAAGCGGGCGCGATAATTGGAGAAGTTGCTAAGGGGAAATCCAATACAGGTTAGTTAGTTTAGGTGGATGATCTTAGGTCTGCACTACTCACTACTTCTCCTCGTGATTGCCCGGACAGACCATGTAGGGCACATAGGCAGCCACCGATTCGATCTGCCTCATAAAGGCATCGCCCACGGCCGCGTTCGAGGTGTCCATGTCGTAGGCAAAGTCACCCACATGGATGATGGCATCGTACATGCCGCGCTCCGTGTCCTGCTGAAGTCGTCCCATCGACTGGGCATTCTCGTTGCCCATGTCACCAAAAATGGCCAATGAGGGTGACCACTTTTCGCCCGCCGGCGGCGTTTTGAAGCTGAACACCGACGACCAGCCAAGGGAACTGCCGCAAGCGTACTCGTACCGGGTGTCCGGCTCCAGATCCTTCAGCTCCACATTGTGTATGTACTGGATGCGAGCCTTCTTGCCGCCGTCCACGAATCGCTGCCAGGTTCCATTCACCGTGTTCAGCTTGTCGTTAAGATAGTTCCGGGCGAACTGGACCACCGAGGCGTTGGGGGAGCCGCGCGTCGACCAGGTCACCACAATATCACGCAAGTTGTCTATAACGAAATTCACCAGCTGGGATTATAATTTTGTCTATATCTTAACGATTTCTTATTTTTTCCCACTTATTAGTCCAATTTTTGTATTCTTTCTATATCCCAATGGTAAAATAAAATTATATTTAAGGGTTCAGACTTAAGACTGCAATTATTGAAAATGCCACATTCTCTTAATCATTCTCACTCATCGGTGGTTTATTTGATTTGTGTATATTCTGATTACATTTGATAATATTTATATGGTCATGTGTATTATAATAAAATATATGGTTTTCGCTAAGTACTTTAAATACAGGACGGTTGTTTCTTATGAAAGTGAACCTCTTTTGTAAAATACTTCAGCATAGATTGTGTTTAATATCACAGGTTTTCAATTGAGATCAGGCGCGGAAATGGGATCGTATGGTCCATGCTTGTCCTTGATCACCCAGAAGCGATCGATGACCTCGCCCTTCTTGTCATCCGATACCTGCTCGAAATACAGATGGGTGCGGTTGTGGGCCTTCAGCCGGAGATAGCCAAAGTCCTGGCTGTGGAAGGCGCTCCATGGAGGCATACGCTTGAAGAATGGCTCCCTGCCCTCGTGGTTGCCAGCAGCCCCCGAAATGATATGAATCGGGGCACCGGGATTCACATACGGCTCGGCCAGGGATCCATTGAGCACCGTATAGTTGTACATTGGCCACATGCGCTCGTAGCAGTGCTCGTGGGCCCACAGCTCCACATCCACGCCGTACTGGTAGAAGAGTGGCTCCAGTCCAAAGAAATCCAGCATGGGCAGTCCCTTTCGCACAATGGTCTCGTGATTGGCACAGTCATCTCCGTTGTCATTGCTGCAGTACATGGGTCGATGGCCGTAGGTGATGATCCACGGACGCTTCCGGCGATTCTCCGGTTTGTTCGCCTCAATCAAATCCCGCTCCAGCCAGTCGTACTGCATCACAATCTGCTTGATCCCAAACTGGGTGAAGTAGTAGACCTCGGTGCTGAAACCGATAAAATGTACCGGTCCCAGGTCAAAGCTATAGAACATGTTCTGTGATCCGCCCGGCATGCTGAAGCGATTGATGTAGTGCGAAAAGTTGCTGTGGGTTCAAAGGGGAAAATTCTAGAATTAGACTAGCTAGTCACCACACACAGACTTACAGAAAGCGCCCTTACAGTTGAGAAGTCACCTATATTTTCAATAGTTTTTTAAAGTTCAAAGCTTAAGAAAATTCCAATTAAATTGCAATAAAGTTTAACTTGAAATAAATATTTTAATTAGTTGTTGGAATTTGAATTTCTCATGGAATTTAAGAGTAAATATATATATCTACTGATATAAAAAAAGATTTTTAATAGTTTAAATATATCAAAAAGTAGTAAAAATCAAATTTCATATAGAACTTTTTTTTTTGATAAAGTGCAGGTAAGAAAGTGGCGCCCAACGTGCGGACGATATGCTTGGCTTTCGATGGACCACTTACTACTTTTCCTCGTGGTTGCCCACGCACACCATGTAGGGCACATAGGCGGCTATGGTCTCCACCTGGCGCATGAACTCGTCGCCCACCTCCCCGTTCTCCCAGTCCATGTCGTAGGCAAAGTCTCCCACATGGATGATGGCGTCGTACTTGCCACTCTGGGTTTCACGTTGCAGCGCTGGCAGGGATGCAGCATTGACGACGCCCATGTCTCCGTAGATGGCCAGTGTGGGCGACCAGTCGCCGTGCTCGAATCGTGTCCGGAACCAATAGGTGGCGGACCAGCCCAACTCACTGCCGCAGTGGTACAGGTAGGTGGTGTTCGGCCTCAGGTGGGACAGCGTCACCTGCGATCGGAGAGGTTCAGGTTGGTTGTTTGTGGATTGTGGATGGTGTTCCTAGCAGAGCCCCACATAGGACCATATCACAGGATCTTTCTAAACTCTTTACTACTACAAAAATTAACTAATCTTAAGTTAAGTTTCTAAATTTGCTTTAAATGTATACCATACAAAAAAATTTAATGGTCAAATTTTCCAATAAAGAAAGTTAAGTAACTATACAAAATAGTAACATGTATTTTGTGGTTACTTTAGTTACTATTTAATAGTACAACTTCTATTAAATAGTAAAACTGTTATAAAATAATAAAACTACTATAAAATAGTAAGAATAAGTTGTGTGTACTATGTTGTTCTGAGAGTAACCATATCATTGGTCAAACTGATAATTCGGTGGGTTGGGCCCAATCAGCTATCATAGAGGTCAATTTGACCAACAAATTTTAGACACCCGTTAAAAAAGTACTTATATATCAAATTGATTTTTAATATTGAAAACAAAAAATGAAAGTAAGTACTGTGTAAAACATATATACTGCTCAGATCTAATATTCTAAAATCGCTAAATCGAAAGAAAACCTATTTATATCGTAATATAGTCCGTTTATTGAAACATATAAACGAATCGAGGACTCTTGGTGCGGAGTTACTCACACGATGAATGTACTGGGTGGCCTTTTTGGCTCCGCCGTCCACGAATTTCGTGGGCTTCTGCGCCGCCTTCACTCGACGATGCAGTCCATCGATGCCGAACTCGCAGATCGATTCGTTGGTGTTGTCGCGCGTGTTCCAGGTGACGACAATGTCGAGCACGGATTCTGCAGGAGCACACTGATTAACTGGGGGTTCAACACTTTGGATGCCACGTATTTACAAACATTTATGGCCAACTAAATTGGCAAACTTAGCCCACAAACCAACATACTACCGTGACAAATGCGAAATAAATAACAGCTAATGAGTTATCAAATCATTGTTAACTTCTTGAAACATTAAAATAAATTGAGAAAATCTTATGTCATAAAATGTACCAGCCCACGAAATGAAAACAATTCAAAGGTCAAGACATTTATTGCAATGATACTAGTGTTTAAAATACATTTCAGTAAGTAGTCCGTTTACTTGAATTAAGTATAAAATACAACTGGTACTCGGATTTCGCGCACTTGTAAGGAATAAAAGTAGTTTAAAAGAGATATACCTTTCTATATTCAAAAGGAAATCTTAAGAAGTTTGAAATCATTAGGCTTTTTCTTATTTGAGAGTAATTCCAAATTTTTTAAAATTGAAATTTTTGTAGTGCCAAATACGTTAGGAATTATATAGAAGGATTTATAAAGAGGCTAAGTTCCTAAAAACCACACACATTTAAATTTATTACTAGAAAAAAAAATAAAACACCATATTGTTTTAAAGCTGTCGATTATAGGATTAACTCCTTCTCTGAAGTTAAATGATACTTATAATAAAAGTAATAATTTTTAACGTGGACAACCCGAGTACCGAGTTGTAAAACAGTTATCAATCTAAGTATAGATTCAAAGTTCTTGGTATCAGCTCATGTTAAATGCTGGGATTGTAAAATTGGCTAAGTAAAAAAACTGTAGTTTGTTCCGGGCTGGGGCTGAGAGATTCGGATAAGGAATGTGCCACCCTTATATGCTATAGTTTGTAAAATTGTGATCGAATCAGGTCGAGGCGAATGTGCGCTACTAATACTGCTAGTTGCTATTGTTGCGTGGTGATGCCTTGTGGAGACTCCTTTAGCTTTGATTGTGGTTCGGGTCAGATTGTGAACGACGAGGTTCAATTCTGGTAGCTGCCGTGTTTGGATTTCACCAACCAAAAGTCATCGATAATGGCCCCGTCCTTGTCGTCCGACACCTGTTCGAAGTGCAGGTGGGTGCGATTGTGGGCCTTGAGCCGCGTGTAGCCGTAATCCTGGCTGTGAAACGCACTCCACTCGGGTATTTTTCCCTTGAACGGCTCCCTTCCCTCCTTGCAGCCGGCGGATCCCGTAACGATATGCACAGGAGCACGTGGATCCTCGTAGGGCGAGCCCTTTAGCGTTCCATTACGCACCTCATAATTGTAAATGGGCCAGAGTCGCTCGTACGAGTGCTCATGGGCCCAGATGGCCACGTCCACGCCAAACTCGTAGAGCAGCGGTTCCAAACCGAACATGTGGACAAAGGGCCAACCCACCCGGGTGAGCGTCTCCGCATGGGTGCAATCGTTGTCGTTCTCGTTGCTGCAGTACATCGGCCGGTGGCCGTACATGATGATCCATGGCCGCTTGGCCCGATTCGCTGGCAGATTGGCCTTGGCCAGATCCTCGCGCAGCCAGTCGAACTGGAAAACCAGCGGCTTCAGGCCGTAGTTGAGAAAGTAGTAGACCTCCGTGCTGATGCCCACGAAGTGAACGGGTCCCAGATCGAAGCTGTAGAACAAGTTATCCGTGCCTCCCGGCATGCTGAAGCGAGCACGATAGTTCGAGAAGTTGCTAGAACACGAACGATTAGATCCTGCTCCTGGGAACTATTCTCCACCATCGACTACTCACAACTTCTCCTCGTGATTGCCGGGCACCACCATGTAGGGCAGATAGGCGGCCACCGACTCGATCTGCCGCATAAACTCATCCCCCACGCGCGCATTCTTCGAGTTCATGTCGTAGGCAAAGTCACCCACATGGATGATGGCATCGTACATGCCGCGCTGCGTCTCCTGCTGCAATCTGGCCAGGGATTGGGCATTCTCGTTGCCCATATCCCCGTAGATGGCCAGCGATGGCGACCAGTCAACGGATTCGGAGGGCACCGTGCGGAACTGGAATATCGACGACCAGCCGAAGTCACTGCCACAATGGTAGGCATAGGTGGCATTCGGTTTTAGGTCCCTAAGCGTCACCTAATCGGGGTAAAACATGAGTTCCTCTCTCTGTTCTCTCTAATTTGATTTTATAATGGGTCGATTATATGGTTAAATATAGTGAGATGCAATGCAATCTTTGAATATTCTTGGAAAACAAACTTGGAATTTGTTAAAAGATTGATTTTAGTATTTTAACATTTTAATTAGCTACAAGAGCTCCTCAAAATCCATTTCTATGCTTACAGATTTCAATCTTAAATCACCTTGATATCTACGTTTTTAAGACATATATAAAGTCTCCCTATTATTTGTTATTCCTATAAATTATATTGTTAAGTTACCAAACTAATAACATTTAAAGGTACCCATTTTTCAATACAAACGAATACGTAGACCAAAACAACTGAAGAATTTATCTTTTGTGTATCCAAGATAAGTTAACGTAACGTAACATGAAAAGGCAATATAATGACCCAATATTAAACTTAAAAAGCCAGACATATTGCTAGAAATTATTCAAGGATTGCATCTTCTTTACTCTCCCATAAATCGACCCACTTAAACCGTCTGAGTTCTCTGGCATACCCTGTGGATGAACTGCGTGGCCTGCTTGTGGCCGCCGTCCACGAACTTGGTGGCCGTGCCACGGGCCTGTTGGGTGAGCTTGGCCTGTCCGGCCACCAGCTGGCCGTACTCCACCACGCTGGCCGCAACCACTTCCGGATCCGGCGGCAGGCTGCGCGTGGACCAAGTGACGACTATCTCGCTATCGGTGTGTTCTGGTCCAGAGCAAAGCGGATGTCGGGAGTCGGGGGAGCGGAAAAGAAAAACAAACTTGAGCTATTTCGTTTTGCCAAAGTTGGGGTGGATCGAAAATAAAAAGAAAACAAATACCCCTGACAATTTAAAAAAAAATTACTGATTAATTTTTAGCGATCATATAATATTAAAAAATTCGATAATAAAGATTTGTTATTTAATTTTAAATCTTAGCTGAATCGCAAACGACCAGTAATCGATCTTATTTCAAATAACTTGTGCCAAATTGGATTTGAATCCGTAACGGGAGCAGGGTCTTGAAATCATTAATGACCAAATATTATTGTTTGATAATCTATTATTTTTGCTTTGATGCGAGGCTCTGTTGTTTTTGTTTTCTTATCGCATCCCCAGCAGAAACTAGAACACATAGCACGAATGGTCGAATGACGATCGCCCTTATCGGCGAAATGGGGCCCCACTGGGAGCCAAAGTCTATGACTCTTTCGAATGCATTTCAGGGTCTATATAGTAAGTTTGCCAATGCCTACCTTATCGTAGAATATATATACAAAGCTACACCAGATAAGTGGGATTAGGGCGACTTTTGGGGGAGTCACCTGATTACGAAAGTGCTGCCAAAACGGCTCACGTTTCCAATCTCATTCGATTTTTTTCGCCAATCACATCACACAGCGATCAAGTTTAAGGTTGTTCACGACCATATTTACAATGGCACATATGTAACTTATTTTAATTGTTTAGGAATATCAAATTTTCATTTCCCCAAGTAATATATAAACGTGGTTGTTTATAAGTCTTTAGACCTAACATTGTTTATCTGATTTTTCTGCTGATTATGATTATCGAAATTACAAATGATCAGTGATTAAATTACTAATTAGTTAAGACTTGTTGGATAATATAAATTCCAAAATTCTTAAATTATGCAAATATATTAATTCAAGGTCCACAAATATTTAATCTGCTTTCGAGCAATCATAAACAAATAATGGTTACTGTTTTCAATTCGTTGGGTACATTTTACTGCTGAATCAGCAGGAAATGTTGAAAGTGCTCATAACTGATTTGTTTATTTATTTTGGAAGCGATGGAATTTTGAAAAGGGTCTTATATGAATTCTACAAAGATAAGGCTTCTTTGAAGATTTTTTTTTACTTTAAACTATAATATAATAGTTCCAATGCAAATTGTAAAAGCCTTTGTAATCGCAAACCCTTCTGGGCGGGATCGAGGGGCAAATAATGATATTACTCGATAAAGACCCTGGGAATTGCGCACTCTACGATCGTTGCTTTTACAGAGAAAGGAAAGTTAGAATACATGCTAATAATCGAATAACCAGATGACAGATTTTGGAATAAATATTCAAAAACATATATTTTCACAAATACATTCTATAAAAATCTTTAAAAAAATCGAAGGATAGCTGTGGGATTTGAACTCAGGCTTATCTGAGGAAATTAAAAATTTTAACCCAGGCTTATCTGAGAAAATTCAGAAACTAACCCGATTTACCGGAACAGAAATGCTACACTGATTTATTCCAGTGTAGATTAGAATAATAGAAATGCAACAGTGCAGGTGCGTATAATTTACATAATGCCAAAAGCGACGAAGCACTCACCTCCAAAGGCCAGATGCACTTGCTCCGGCTGATAGTGGACAATGTTGACCTCCTCGGTGGACACCTGCTGGGAAAGGGTCAGGATTCCCGGCAGCAGCAGCAGCAGCAGAAGCAGCGACGCCAGCAGTGGAAGTTCCAGGCGCTGCATTTTAACCGTTGCTATTTGTTGTTGCTCTTCAATTCGATAGGTCACAAAAACATTGCCAAATCACAATTGCGTCGTTGGCGAAGTCGGGCACTTTTTTCCGGGAATCGCGGGGTATGGAAATGCAGTGGATTTGGATCTCTGGAGAGCGACAAATGCGCTAGCGGGAACAACAAAAAATGAGCACTAATATGGAAATATCCAGCAATTTATAAGCGCAGCAAAACAACAACACAACAATACGGGATCAGTGTGACCTTGGCCGGCGAACTGCAAATGCCAGGGGTATCGATTGTTGGCTCGTGGCAACTATCGATAGAGCGCGATAAGTGAGCGCGCGTTTTTAACTGGTTTTGAAAATAATTAAATTGTGAGTGACAAAAAACTCGACACTGCCGCTGGTAAGGTAAGGTTTTTAAAACCTATTGAACCCATCGATTTTATGCCTGCTTTAATTTAAGCTTTAACAACCCTCAAATTAAAAATGCTATTTTAAATGTTATATAATTTTTATGTGCTATTACAAGTAATGTGACTGCACCCTTTTAACATATATATAACTCACTCAATATAACTTTAATAAAGTTGCCATTCGTGATAGTTTTACTTTTAAACAAAAAATGAAAATTTTTTAAAGTCTATAGAGCAAACCTTAAGAAATTTGCAAGGCTTATAAACTTTTTAATAACCCTAATTCGTTAGGAATTTCAAAATACATTTTATATTTCTTTATTGTATAACAGCTTTTGGAATGTTTGGGGAATGAAGTGACTCTAGGAGCTAAATGATATGACATACGTATTGAGATCCTTTTCGGGTCGCAATCGAATGCTTGAAAACATGTGGATAGTTTTGTTCATATAAGCCCCTTCTTAGCAATAAACATAAAGGAATACATATATATATATAATAGATTAATAGATGTAGATGTAGATACAGGTATAAATACAGCATAACAATAGAGGAAGAGATAGTTTTAAAAATACATAACACTAGGATAACTGCATATACGTATGTTACGGATAACATAACAATAACAACTAAGGACTTTTGGCAGCCTTATCGACTATATGGGATACAAACAGTGGGTGCAGTGATCCCGTTGGACATGGACATAAACGAGTTGGCAATACATCTAATGGATTACGGAACTACGTAGATAGTTACTTCTCGCTGGTAGATCCAGTCGATCCACCGGCACCCGATCCTGATCCCGATCCCGAACCCGCCGCCGTGCTGGGCATGCTGCTCTTGCGCTGCGCCTGCGAGATCTGCACGATCCTCGAGAGCGGCGAGTGGGTGCTGCTTGTGCTGGGTCTCGTTGCGGCGGGCAGGGGCAGCAGCCGTTGGGCTGACGTTCCGCCGGACTCCTCGGTGGCGCCGCCCAGAGCTGCCGCTGCACTTCCGCCGGGCGGCGAAGTGGGCGACAGTTCGCGGGCCAGCGGCGATGGTCGCAGCGAAAGGCGTCGCTGGAGCGCCGACTGCGAGGACTGATCCATCAAATTGGCACCTGGCGGCGGCGCCTGTCCAGGTGGAATCTGCAGAGCCGTCGGCCTGACGCTGAAGCGACGACGGAACTTGCTCTGGCCAGTTGTTGGAGCATTCGCCGATGGACCGGAAACAGAATTACCCGCCGTTAGCTGGCTCTGATTTCCGGCCCTTTCGGTGTAGCTAGGTGGTGGCTCCAGCAGGGATCTGGCCGGCGGTGCGGCAGCTCCTCCGGTCGGCGATATACCCACAATGGTGGACCGACGGGCGTACAAACGATTGGCAGCCGCCGCCTGCAGTGTCCTCGTCTGATCGCCTGCAAAGAGCGAGAGGATCGGCGGCAGCTGCGGTGGATCTAGTCCCGCGTTGCCCATCTTTCGCTGCTTCCGGCTACCCTTTGATCCACCTCCTCCTCCTGCTCCACCAGCCGCAGCCGCTGCCTGTTGCTGTTCGTCCAGAACGGCATGGGTGTGCACCACCTCCAGGGCGCGAATTAGATCCGCAATGGTCGTCTGCTCGAGGACATTCATATCCTTGTCAGAGGTCACGGAGAAGATGCTGCTGCGACGCGGAGCCGAGGTCATCGAAGAAGCCGATGCGGTGGCCGGGAAGAGGCTGCCCCGGCGAGCGGCCACCGCCGCCATGGCTGCCGATCCGGAGCCACTGTTGGCCAAACTGCCGCGGCGCATCTGCATCTGGGCCAGGGCGTGAGCCGTGGGCGGATACATGCTACCCCGGCGAGCGGATGGCGCCTGGTTCTGGGTGTAGATGCTCTCGCGTCGCCGCTTTCCGGCCGCCACCCGGCGTTGATAGGCTCCTCCGCCCAATGCCGAGGGCGGTGTGGCACCATCCTCCAGCTGGAAGCCCAGGTTGGTCAACCCGCCGGCGCTGGCCAAGCTTCCATTGGACTCGAAGGGCGGCGGTGGACCGCGTCCGTTGCGCATATAAAATTGACTGGAGGCCGCCGTGACCGTGTTGCTGTAGTAGTCCATCGGAGATCGGGCCTGCTGCGAGATGACTCCCTCGGGCACCGACACCACCGATAACTTGCGCTCCAGATCTTGCGATGGTCGTTTCTTTTGGAAGGGAAACAGTCGACGCAGGCCATCCGGCATCGAGAACTTCTTGACGCGACCCGCACCCGGTGGCGATGGTTTCTTCAGCTGCTCCTCCAAAGCATCCGGCTCCAAATGGATCATTGTCGAGTTGGCCGCTCCATTGGAGCGTTGCTGCTGTCCCTTGTAGCGCTGGTTGAAGGCCTCCTGGATCTGCTGGTTGTCGCCGCTCCATGTCCATTCGTTGTGGCTGGATCGCAGTGGCCGCTCGCTCTGCCAGCGAGGAGCCTCCAGGTTGAAATCGGAGCAGGCACGGGCACGCGGACGTCTCGGTGTGGTAAACTCGTTCACCGTCGAGAAGGACCATTCGCTGGCCAGGATCTGGGAGTCGGAGAAGCCATGATAGCCACCGTAAAGGGCAGCATCCTCTTGCTCCGCCGGCGGTGGCTTCACCGTGGCCAAAGCACTGACCACCTTGGCCAGCAAATCGGTGGTCTGTCGATATGCCTCCGCCGTCTCGAACGTCTTCTCGCGATCCAGTTTGCTCAGCTCGGTGTCGGAACTGGCGTGCACCAGGATGCCGGCATCCCGCTGGGCGGCAACCAAGTCGGCGCACAAGGAGAAGGCCCTCTTCCGGCTGGGAATGGGAGCCGGCTCTATGCGGTACATGCTCAGATCCGGACACGAATTGGAACGGGGCATTGTGTAGGCGAAATCTATGTCGGTGTAGACGGGCTGAGATTGTTAATATGTAGTATATATCATATTATATAGTCAGATAAGTAGGAAATCAGTATTAAATCCATGGTCAGATGGGCAATACAAAATAGGATACAAAACCCATGTTTATAGACCATATGTGTGTTCAGTTTTGGAAGATGAGTCCCATTCAAAGTAAAAAGTGTAGGATGGTGATTGGTGGTGTTGTACATGTAAAGAGAATAGTTTGAATTAGTTTTCGAGCTTTCCATATTTTTGGATGTCAATATTGGTCTGTCGGGCTCATCTGGGCTAGCACTATCATTTATAAGTATTTTTAAAATGGTTCCACTGGGAATCTCGGGTAGCTACTTACTTCGGCCGCTCTTCTTTTTCTGCTCAGTCTTAGCCTTATTCTTCGACTTCTTTCTATTTCCCTTTCGACAAAACTAGAACGGAGAACAGCGGCTGTATCAGAATTTAAGCTTAGTAATATTGGCTAGTAGGAACGTGGATATATGGATACCGCTTAGTTTGACACGAAACATTGAAGAAAATCTATCTGTAAGATCAATGGTTAGTTAGCCCCTTGATGGTGGACGTCTAGGAATAAATAGGTACATAATAACATCGAACTTATTTTACTTCTTATCAAAAATATGTCCAATTAGTATACATTTTGGTAAAATATTCCGTTTTTAAATGTAATTCAATGGTGTTGTATGTATATAATATATGTATGTTCCTGTATATGTCTGGGCATTGGAAAAACTTGTAGATAGATTATTATTTGTATTACCCTTTCTATGTATTATATATCAAACAACTTATTCTAGATTAAATTGTACGATTTTAAAATGACCCTAGTGGTATAAATGTATCTTCCCAGGTTATTGTCATTCATAGATAGATGACTAATGTAATATTATATATGGTGCTATCCCATTTTAAAACAGAATCGGGATTTGTAAACATTGAGTGCTAGCCCATTGGATGATAAATTGCCTTGGATGATCGTTTACCTTGACTTTGAGGATGTAGAGCTCGTTGAGCATTCTCCTCAGGTAGCCCACATCCTTGGTAACACCTGTCCATATGCGATTTTGAGTGGCCTTAAGGTTGGAGGACAACTGCTGCTCTAGGTGCGCCAGCTTCTTGCTCTGGAGACCTCTGTTCATGCCGAAAGCCCCATGTTAAATGGTTGATTGTTTTATGCAAACAGATATTCAGAGAAATACAAGTTAGGTTAGAGCATGCAAAAGAGACGAAACGAAGGAACCCAAGGACATGCTATGGATTTTGATGCAGCCCACCACTTACCGAGTTATAAATGTCATGATCATGACCAGGTAGCCCAGGGAGAAGATAAACCACACGATGACAAAGATCTGATAGACCACGAACCAGCCGCCAAACTCTCGGGGCTATAAAGGAAATCAAAATTATTTTATATGGGTATGGATTATACTTCAATCCTTTCAAGGATTCCAGGAACGAGTCTCACCTGATTGGCCCCAAAAGTGGGCACATAGTCACCAAAGCCTATCGTGGTCGTGGTCACATAGCTGTAATACAGCGAGATGGAATAGGGCCAGTCCTCAAAGTAGGTGAACACCCACGAGGGTAACAGCAGGAAGAGGGCTATGCCTGGAATCAGGGCAATCACCACCGTGGTAATCAATCCCAGTTGCGGCGGAACATAGTGCATATCCGAGGACATCTTGTACTTTTTGTAGCGCCTGTAGATCGCTTCAAACTGAAAGGGATAATATGAATTCGTTATATAAAACATATATCATCTTCTATACACATAAAGCTATCTCCTTTAAAATTCTTATTATTATTGATAACTTGCGGTTCCCCAAGAGCACTAATCACTTTCAATCGGAAAAACTACGAGTAATATATATCACCCACTTACCGTACGTCCAAAGTATTCACCCAGACCGGCAAAGAGGATTCCATTGACGGGGATTCCAATCACCGAGTACGCAATCATTATCATCCGCCCGGCGAAGGTCGTTGGAGATATATTACCATATCCCACGGTGGAGCAAACCGTAAAGGCGAAGAAGAAGGCGTGATAGAAGGTCCATGTGTAGGGCGTATCATTTTGGGTCGGCAGGGTCACCGGCTTGCCACAATAATCCGAGATCCGCTCGAGAATCTCGTTTTGGACGGTCTTGTTCTTGTCCGACAGCTCGTCCAGTAGATATTCTAAAGAAATAAATATGGGAAGAGGGTCAAAAGATTGAACTTTCATGCCTGATCGAGCGTGAAGTCAAATCATTTTTAATTGGCCCCATTGTGGTTCACGTGTCCAAACGAATCCGATCCGGATGCAAATGTGCGGCCGGCGGCTAAACTTCCGTTTTCCGCTGGGGAACAATATGTATAAAAGAAATCCGTTACGTTTCCAGAGATCACTTATCGTCACTGGTTAGCTAACCCTCTGATTTTCCCCAGCGCGCTATATTTTACACTAAAACAATTGCCACTCGGACTGGTCGTTGATCCGATTACAGTGATGTCGTTTACACGGGGATTTTTCGGAAGTGATCCTCTATAGATTATAAAATTCTTTATAATTAAATACTGATTTATTATTTATTAACGATCCATACACTCTTTAAGCTTTTTCAATACGATGTTTGTTTTAATCGGTTTGTGTTATAATGAAATTCTAAAAGACTTTATCAAGCGGTTCTTAAATTTAAGTTCCACTTCGTCTTAAGTACTTATTTTCTACCCAACAAGGCACGCTTTTTTAAAATATTAAAAGAATTTGGTAAAATTGAGTAGTTTAAATCTTAATAAGTGATCACCACGAAGTTCTTTTTCCGTGGTGATACTCTAGACATTTGAAAATGAGCTCTTCCTTTTCTAAGCTTTTATCATTCTAACTTTTTATACCCGTTACTCGTAGAGTAAAAGGGTATACTAGATTCGTCGAAAAGTATGTAACAGGCAGAAGGAAGCGTTTCCGACCCCATAAAGTATATATATTCTTGATCAGGATCACTAGCCGAGTCGATCTAGCCATGTCCGTCTGTCCGTCTGTCCGTCTGTCCGTCTGTCCGTCTGTCCGTCTGTCTGTCCGTCCGGATGAACGCTGAGATCTTGGAAACTATAAGAGCTAGGCTACTGAGATTTGGCGTGCAGATTCCTGAGCTTCTTACGCAGCGCAAGTTTGTTTCAGCAGAGTGCCACGCCCACTTTAACGCCCACAAACCGCCCAAAACGGTGGCTCCTACAGTTTTCATGCTAGAATAAAAATTTTAACTGAAATGTATTGTTCTCATCAATACCTATCGATTGACCCAAAAAAAGTTTGCCACGCCCACTTGAACGCCCACAAACCGCCCACAAACTTCAAAAAATCGTAAATATGATCGCGGATATCTCGGAAAATATCAAAGATAGAAAACTGGGATTTCAGATTTAGATTCCGTAGGCTTGAGCGCAGCGCAAATTTGTCACGCGAATATGCCACGCCCACTCTAACGCCCACAAACCGCCCAAGCCTGTGGCGCCCACAATTTTCATGCTAGATAAAAAATTTTATCTGAAATGTATTGGTCTTGTCAATACCTATCGATTGATTTAAAAAAAACTTTGCCACGCTCACTCTTACGCCCACAACGCTTAAATCTGTCTACCGCCGGTAGGTGGCGCATTTGCTGCTTGCATATCTCCATTTTCCTTTGGTCCCTTTAGCTGAGTAACGGGTATCTGATAGTCGAGGTACTCGACTATAGCGTTCTTCCTTGTTTTATTTATTTTTTTTACTATGAAATTAAAGAATCGATCCTTTAATTTGTATTTTTACTTTGTTTGTAGAACCTACATATGTATGTCCTACCCAACAAGGCACGCTTGTGTATAGTATTTCAAAAACATTCAAAAAATTATGAAGCTGACATTTTTTTTCTCCGTGCACCGATCTGAATAGGCGATCACCACGATCATGACCTGACCCAGACGATCTTGCTCTGGTTAATTGAAATGCGCTGGATGAATAAACCCCGACGGTCTCAATGGAAGATATTTATCAAGCAAACTAATAGTGTTCGTGGCGGGCAAGAGAGCTTTGCCATATCTTGCTGTAGGTCAGTAATGTAGAGCTTTTTCGATCAGATTTGACTTCTCGGAATTAATGAAATGACAGGAAATTTACGCAATTTATTGAAAGATTTAAGATAGTATTTAAAACTGTGATTTTTTTCAAGGATTTATGAACTATTATAAGAATGAATCGTAAAGAATCTTTAAGTATTTCTGATTTGTAAACTACAAGCTTATCAATCAGCTGTAATATAACTGAATCGAAAAATTATAGTACACTTTAAAAATAGCTGCGTATTATCAAGTTTGATTGTAATCTAAGATTTATTTTCAGTCTTTGAATGACTTTACACTATAAAGTATATAGTTAAATGGCTATTCTATTGAATGGTCATTATACCAATTGATTAACCCATCAATCGTAGTCTATGACGATTGATTGATGGATAGAAACGATCGAATACCCTCTAACCACTGGAGATCTTTCCAGTTTTGTGTTATCAGACCAAGTGCAAAAACACTTGGTTGAGATTCTCATGATCGGCTGTCTAACCTTTATGGCCAAGTTCATCTGACTCGAGTCGAGAAGCCTATTCGGTAGATTGTCCGACTGCGGCTGCAATCATTCAATAAACCCTGACCCTTGTGCAAATGCCAAATGTGCCTTTAGGTTCCCGGTAATCTTTTAACGAATTGCATAATTCAATAAATGCCTCCGGAGTCCAGAGGCTAAATTCAGTCCAACAAAGGGACTTGCAGTGGTGTCATCTCATCGCTGTCATCTCTGATCTCTCTGATCACAACGGGACGCAATTGGGGGCAATTCAGAGATTAACAGCTACAACATCAACAGTGTGGCGGTCTATAGCGAGCACTATATATCCCTCATATAGTGGAACCAGTGACGGACGGGCACAAGCGGTCACAATTTAATCGCCTTTGTTGGTCCACTGGAAATCTTGATTGCTGGCAATTTGTTCATAGAAGTCGATCATTATCTCGAATTCTTGCAAGTCCTCTCGCATCTTTAGCAGAGATTCCAGGGCGTTTACACTGATTATCTCGGTGATTGAGTGAGGCCCGGAAAAGTTTGTGGCAAACAAATTGATAAATTAATTTAATTAAAGCTGACGCAGTGGCTGCAAATCAGCAGGCAGTGCATTATCAAGCCATCTGAGGTCGAGGTCAGTGGTGCATGTCGTCTTGAGGATCGTTCGGAACCTTGGTTCCTTCAATGTGATCTCAACTGAAGATCTGCTTTAAGTTTTTTCTACCCTTTATAACACATATTTTTAAATTCCTTCCGTGTATACTTATAAATCATACTTAAACCCTCTAATTAATATTTTAAAACTCCCTAATTCTCACATCCTGTCCTGAGGTTACTCATAGAGTCAAAATAGATCATGGTCTATATATATAAAAAATTTTGCAACTGTTGGCGAAAATAAAACCCACATTATATATGTAATCTCTTAATCGTTCTTGGCAAATAATTAATTTTTATTTACTTTAAATTAAGCTGTTATATCATGGGGATCAATGCAAACAGTATTAAGTTCTCGATTTTTCGCAAGAGTTTAAATTTGTTTTAAGTTAAAAGATATAAGAAGAGAACAGTAAATTACTTAGATATATCATTATATCAAATCTAACAATAAAATGTAGTGACCCTATAGATAAGGAATCTAATATTTCTTTTAGGCCAAACCCTTTGGTAACAATCCATATATTCCAAATCACTGATCAATCACCTTTCATGGGAACTTTTGTGGGAGATCCCTTGGAATTGTCATTTGGCCCGGTCACCTTATCAGGTGTCAATAGCTCAAACGTAATCACACCGTGTTTGTGGACACTTGAAAGTCATCGGCATTCGGTGGTGGTCATAGCCGATTGTCCAACTTTTAACCAATTGAAGTGCTGTTTTTTTTTTTACTTCGGCCAAAGTCGGGGAGTGATTAAAGTGACTTTGTCCAGTGGCTTTGCCCGACAAATTCTGTGTTCGATTGCGGATTCCGGGGAATTAGTTGGGGTCTCACAAGGCCTATCTCGTAGATACTAGATAGTATCCTTCGATATGCTTGATTGCTCATCGAACCCTTGACAGTGCGTTACACTTGTTCAGAGTGACCTACGATCTATTTGCGGGGCTTTTAGGTCGACCGATGATCGTGTATCAGGTATGTAAACCGCCTCTGATTCAATCCGTTACGATCCACACACGTCTTGGGTCGATGGTTACTAATTAGCGCGTTTATGGGTTATTTATTTGCACAATTAGCACATTTTATGTGCTATTTAAATCCGGATTTATTGCAATTGAAGAGGCATTAAAATAAATACATCCGAGACTGCGGCTCGATTTAGCGTAGATATAATCGCTCTCACACCCTGATTTATCTAGATATTCGTCCGAATATAGAGGTCGCGTTGTCTTGATGGCGGACTTGTTGAATCGTAAACCTCACACTTTCCTTCTACATTTACGCACGTTTTACTAAAAAAAAAAAATAAAAGCAGATACCATTTGGTATAGCGCATTACATGAACTTCAAAATGGGGGATTTTTAATCCTACGTGTTTTATTTGGTCACTTTGTTAAATAACTCTTAGGATTGCAATTGAATATTGTATTCTTTTCTATAAATAGTATCTAAAATAGTATCAAAACTAAGAATGAAGGCTTACATGAGACAAAACAATCAATAAAAAATATCTTTAATTTGAATTCTTAAAATATCTTATATCTAAATCTACCTCCATCTTAATTCTTAGACATGTAGCGACCCCATTTTGAGGAATCATATTTTAAGAGCTTTTTTCTAAAATACCTAGGAACTTAAGACGCCTTAGCTTTATCCCAAAAACTTCCATTCAACTACTTTGAGCTAGACTTCACAAACCACATGTCGAGAAACCTCAAGAAGTGGGTGCCGACGCTTCAAACGATCCGACATGGCTCTAGACTTTCTATCGAAGTCGTGGGCGACTATTTAGTTCGTGGCGGGATCACATGCTCATGGATCGCCATGGATCGATCCGGATCACGCGGCTACGTATGACTATGGGGTATTGGGATATGATAGTTTTTCGTTATTGGAAGCTCACCCACCGTTGATATCAACCTGCTCCTTCATTTCGGCGGCGCGGGCTAACTTCTCCTCGCCATGCTCAATGTGGTAATAGATCGCCGCCCCGAACATCAGGTAGGATATGTAGAAGATGAGCAGCAGGATCCATCGATTCGGCGACATGCTCGGCGGGGTGTCGCACTACCTGAAAGGACAGCTAAAGTTGCTAAAGTTTCCAGTGTGCCGGCTAATGTGGCCCTGGTTGGGGCAAAGGAATCTGAATCGGAATCGAAATTGCTATTGGAATCGGAATCAGTAGATCAGTGTTTTAGGGATTCGGTGGGATCGCGTCGCTCTTGTTGTCTGTCGTTATTTATGGTTGTATCGCCGCTAATCGAAGCTTGATTGCGATTGCTCAAGTGCTGGCCAGTCGCTCTAGTTGTTGTCTATATGTGTACGATAAGAAAGAGCAGATACCGGACTATACGGCTCCAGGCGCTCCGCCTAAAGTTTTGGGTCTTATGGGTTTTGGGGTAGTATTTCCTATTAACTTACTGAGTAATATATTGATTTCCAACAACTTATGATTTTCTATTTAACATTCTTAGGGAATTATAATATTCTTATCCAAAACTTGGTCGATATATATCGAATCTTATATAGTATAGGGTACAGTACCCTCATTTTCGGTGAAGTTGATCCATTCTCACGGCGAATTCCTTTGCGAGAACCACGCGCACCCCTATCAAAAGTGGCCTCCTTCGCCAACGATCGTCATCGCTGGATCGCTCCGGAGGCGACGTCATCGCTCCGGCTTACACCTATTGACACTTCTAATCATATCACCGGGGCGGCCCAGAGCATTACCGCTAATTTTCCACGATTTCTCGCGGTGCAAAGTAGTCCGCTAACGATTAGCGACCGTCGCAGACGTTGCCCTCCCAGCAGTCCAGATCTTGGGGACTCTCTTATCTACGAAATATAGTGTGTGTGCGAATGTCTGAGGCTCGGGGAACCAGGGTTATGGGGGCTGCTGTGGGTGTCAACCGACAACTCGCAATGTACCGCACTTGGCTGCCAATTAGCGATCGCGAATGCAAAACAAAAATGTTGACAAACCTGAGTTCCAAAAACAAAACTCAGATCAGGTGTCAAACGTTTGGCGAGAGCTTTAGTCATTAGCTAATGATTAGAGTTCTTGAAACACGGACACCATAAAGATAAACGGTGCAGAATTTTAGTCACTCAACCTTTTGAAAGGAGCCCTCTTCCAATAATACGATCGAGGTCTATTATGATGAAAGCACTTGACATATCGGCCCGCCAATTCTATTTACGTCCGATGGCTAAAGTTCTTACTACATAATAAAGATATAAGATAGTGGTGCATTATACAGGTAACCGATTGGTTGCTAATTGCCAATTGATGGTGAAAGTTCTTACAATATCATAAAGATAAACGTTTTAGGGGCGCTCAAGTCAATCGGTGGTACAGATTTGTGGTTCTTACAATATCATAAAGATAATGATGGCTGCGTGTTCGCCCTAATGAGTTCATGTTGGGGTAGTTCGTGTGGAATTTACGCGCGTAGAATCGCGGGGAATCGTGGAGTCCCCCGCCGATTCACGTGAATCGCCTAATCTCGGTTCCCGGTTCTCTGCAGTTGGCTTTGGTACCGCCATGGGTTCCATTTTCAACGCCGATTCCCTATCACTAAATTCTTCTCATTACACGCTTGATTACATTGGGACAATTCGAATTGTTTATTCCCGTTGTTCAAGTCAAGTGATCGCTGATAACGATTCTCCCTGTAGCTTTCTTCTACAACAATTTTAATTATTATTATCGTTCTTACTGTATAATTTCTATTAAATTATCTATGGAGTAGTCTTGTTTTTGTTTCGAATCATGGGTGCTATATCCCCTATGGGCTATAGCAACTAAAACAACAACGAACGAACGAGCAACGGCGACTACAATAATTTGTTAACAATAAAAAATAAAATCGTCTATGGGGCGCGTTCCTCGAGCACTGACTGCCTGGCGATGACGCCGTTCAATGGAAGTCTTTTCATTTATTGTGTTTCCTTTTTTTATGTATTTATTTATTCGGAACAAACATTTCGATGACGCTGTGTGTTGCCAAACGATCTTTTTAACGCTTTTTTTGGGCTTGCCCCTTGGAATTCTTTTGAGTGGAAAATTCTGCCAAAAAAATGTGGCGGAAATCAGTGATAATCGGTTAATAATGCTGGCGATAACAGTCATTTGGAAAGTTTTCATTCAGTAAAAATAAGGATACTTTTAGGAATACAAATAAAAGATCTCATAGATACATAACTCTACGAAAACAAAGACCGTTGTCTTTTAATTTTTAACAGACCCTTGGTAATTTCGCGGTCACCCACACCCACACCCACACCCATCGTAAACCCATAAAATGGACCCACTCTTTATCAAGCCGAACCCAAATCACAAATGACAACAACAACAGCAACACTGATAAACATTCGATGATCATGTAAATGAATTAAATCAATGTTTGACGTCAAGTGGAGTAGACAACAGAACATTTAATATGGCAATAAAAGCGTTTACTAATTGATAACCCAGACTCCACAGAGATCGTCGAAGGATCGACGGTTCGAATCGATGATCAGTTGATCCTCACGTGCTTTTCCAGAGAGAGCTGACCTCAGATCCCCGTGTTACGTGCAGAATTGGGGAATTGGGGGGAAACCTCGACTCTTATGTATGTCAATTCGAACTACAGCCGTATATTATGTGGAACAAAATTAATAAATAACACAATGTTTACATATACCGTCGCTAAATAGTCGTATAATCAATAATAAATAGCAGCAACTGCAAAATGAACACGTTTAGTAAATAATCGCAAAAGTTGTCAAGCGTCAAGAGCCGTGCTTTTTTTTTTTTATTCATTCCTCGAAAAGCAAACGTGAAAATCTCGGAGGGAGGGGCAAAAGAAAAGGAACAAGAATCGCAGGCATTGTGACCGGAGTCTGAAAAATCTGGGTGGAAATACCAGGCGGGCCTACGGTTCGCTGATGAGCCTATTGGGTGCTAATGATGACATTGTTTTACAAGCCGCCCCGGCAAGATGATTAATTGAATTGCGATCTATCAGTGTCTCGTTTCCTCTGTCAGTCTCGTCATCGTCTTATGTCTTAGTTGCTGCTTCTGGTTTTTCTTCTTGTGATAAGACTACGTTAGAACCCAGAGTTATACGCGGCAATTAAGAACGACAGTCAAACATATGCAGTGCCATACGATCTTAACTTTATTTTGCAGAAAATGGCTTTAAGCTGGGTTAGAAGAGTTGACATCAACACCTCTTTAAACTGAATCCTTTCCTTTTTGGAAATCTTACGAGAAATGTTTTTTTAATGGTTAGTTTTATACTTTTTAAATCTCTTAATTAAGAAAATCAAAAAGTCAAATGATATATATATTTATTTTAAGTAATTTAATATAACATCATATCATACATTTTAAGATATTTGTATAGATGTTATAATTGGTAATTGGGTTTTTTAAAGATCTATAATTTTGGAAGTTTGACTGTAAGTCTGTCTGTCACATGTATTGATGATTGAACCGAATCCAGCACCCATTAACTGAGTTACCAACTACATAACTGATTGACGAAAACCATGGGGATCAGTAGTTGGGCCCTATTTGCTTATAACCAAATGCCCAATGATGGATGATTTTGGCCCGTAAGCTTAGCGCAATCGCAAGACTTCTTGAGCCCTCTGCCCATCGACTGATCGATAACAGATAACGGTTTGCTAGCTCTAGCTAACGGTAAATTCGGCGCTGTGTGTAAGTGAACGTTTTTGCATATGGTAACAACAGTTAAGCAAACACTTTTGCACAGTGAAACAATTTCGTTAATTAAATGCATTCATGCTACAGATACCGTAAAGAGGTGCGGAACAGATTGATTTAACGGATTTTGTATAGGCACTTAAAAAAAAAGAAAATTCGATATTGCCATCATTCGTTAAATTTAGCCAAATTTGTAAATTAAGCTATATTTTTCGTTTAAAATTAGTGTCCTTACACGAAAAGTATTATATAAAAATTAAAATATACAACTGATTATAAAAAAAATTTAGCCTGAGAATATCAATTCTTAAAACTTTGTGAAAAATATTAAAACTTTATTTTTTTTAATTTTCTATTTATGATTTTATTTTGTTTTAAGCAGTAGCTTTAAATAATTTTGTGTCTTCCAAACTTATTTAAGCAACCTTTTGAAGGCTTATTAGGAAGCTGATATCATTGGGAAGATTTGTTTTTCTAGAAAATTTCTGCTATTATCCTTTTAAGATCTGAACTTTTCGCCGAGTGTATGTTGCCCTATAGACAGCGCGTCTGAAGTGGATCCGATCGTTCAGATTGGGCCCAGAAGAACTCTAACCTGTGCAATAAGTAATCGTTTCGATTCCGGTCGAGCAGTCCGATCACCCTCCTACTTTCTTTGTGGCCCACTCAGATAACGGTGTGCAAGGTGAAATGACCACGAAAACAACACCAAAAATAATGACAACAACAACAGGGATCGGAGATCGGGGGAGATGGCGATAATGGCTGTTGTTGACAAGTGCACTGTTTTTTTTGAATTGCATTCAAACCGAAATCCTTCGACATTGATCTCGTTTCGTTCCACAGTTCCGATTCTCTTTCTTTATTTTGTTTTGTTTCACTTTCAGGATACCCACGATTAAAAATTGATGAAAAAAAATAGTGTGCACTCGGAAGAACCGTTAGCTTTTGCTTCTCGATGCGTTTTGTGTTTGTTTTTTTTTGTGACTTGCGGCTTAAAATGCAAGGAAGATCGCGAAATACTGGAAGGATGGGCGATCGCCTCGCAGGACCGTTACCGTTAAGCGGCGCACGCTGAATTGAAGCGCTGCCAGCAGTCGGTTGACACTTTTTGTTAACGGTGACGATCGGCGGCGGTGACGTCGCTCCGTCGCTTCTCGATTCCCGTAACCGTTCTGATTTAAATGGAACGCCGCTCCAAGCTCACGTCTGTTTCCAGTCTCTGCCGGCGTTGGCGTCGCGGCGGCGTCGACGTCGCTGCCAGCTAACCGCTATTTCTGTTTCGGTTTCTTTTTCCCTTTCCAACGATTTCGGCAATTTCCAGCCGAGCTTGAGCCTCCTTTTCCTAGCCGTTATTCCAGGAGAAACCGCTATCCGAGAGAGAGAGAGAGAGGGAGCAGAAGGAGCGTTACCGTTACGACATTTTTCGCCAAGCGAGTAACAGTGAATTCTAGCAAAACAAGAAGGTGAACCGAAATCTCCGAGTGCGGCACTCGAAAAATCAGAGCGGAAAAGCTCAGAACCGCGCGGTTAACGAACGCGGCATTAAGTAATCGTCCCACCTCCTTTAACTGCCGATCGGTGTGTTTATATGTGTGTTTATATTAAAGCACATATGTGAGTTTGTAAGTGTGATCTCTAATCCAGTGCTCACTCACTTTGAGCTCTTTCCTCATCGCGCGGGGCTCCAAAAAATAAGACAGGTCGAAATCACTCAAGAAATGTGTGAATGTGCTTTTTTTTCTTAGAGTGCGCGGGTGGGGGAGCCCCACCCCCAACCCTGCACTAACTAAACTAAACTAAATCAAGTCGAAATGCCGATCGACAAACGGCAACTACGAAATTCGTTCAGCCCACTAAACGCCCCCAAGCCAACCACCCCCACCAATAACACCCCCTCCCCCCAAAACCGATCGTCGCAAAAAAGAGATACTGTGTAGTATCCAACGGAACACGGGACAGTACAGTGGAACAAATATGTAAGTCTTACAAAGCACTGATTTTTTAAGAGTTATTAAAATCTTTTTAAAAATAATCTCATTTTAAGTTCGATGTTTCAAAAAAGATATACATATTTTTGATCCCCTGATCTTAAAGAAAATATACGTTCTCCTTAAACTTATCCTTTAGGATCTGTTCTTTTCAGCTATACAAGGTAAAAATTAAAAATAAAGTAAAGTAAAAAACCCTTATCGAATGTGATGTTGATAAAATTTCATAAATATTTCCTATGAACCATAAAATTTGGCCTTGTCTTACCCATTTAATTTACGTCAAAACATCGATTTTATACTTCCAAAAATAATATTATCTGCCGCAAAAAAGTTGAACTCATTGAGTTTTTCTTGTAATTGCCAATAAAACTGATTCGATTTTAGCTTGAGGAAAAGTTCGAGTTAACGAAAATTCAGGTAGGTAATTACAAGTAGAAAAGTTCGACTTTGAATTCAAAAGAAATATATACGATTAAAAGAAACTTTCTAAAATACTATTTTAAATTTAACACTTCATCCGAACAAATATAAGGACTATTGATCAGCGAGCCAAAGAATTCCTGGTACTAGGAAAAACTGTGAAGAATTGGTCTATAATATTTAGTAATTTAAGGCTAAGGAAAAAGCCCTGCCATAAATCTTTAGGTGTTTATGGTCCATAAAAAAAATTATTGTACTCTTTTATGGTAGTTCGGAGAAGTCTTAAATCTAAGTAGTATTGCATCGTTTACCTTATTGAGAGATGTATAGATCATAGGCACTATATTTCTTATCGGTGTTGTATGGTTCTGAGTGAGCATCACTTATCTTGAACCACTGTGTACTCTGTTTTGATCGTCAGCATGGCCACCGACCTTTTCAGAATATACGGAACATGGGCCAGATTCCCCAACCTAGAGTGTCACAAAACCTAACCCACGGCGCCACCGCCACTGCCACGCCCACCAACGAACCGTCAAGCCCAGGAAACACACCTAAACGTGCGTTGTCAAAAAAATAAAAATAAAAAGACAAACAACCGAAGCGACCACAATCGCAACCAACGTAAATAATTTGTCTACGGATTTTAGTGCTTTACGACGGGCACTAGCCGAGCACAAACTTTAATCGTCAAACGGCAGACGAGCCACCCATTGGCCCCCCACACCCACCCACTGAACCACCGAACCACCTGGTAGCACCTTACCCAACATCATTTCCCCTTGATCTTGGGAGCTTACACCAACTGATCCTGTCATCGTGAAAAGTATTCACTGTCAATGCCAATGTCAATATGAAGAGCCCTTGATGAGATATGGAAATTTGAATTTTATAACCAATACCTATAGATATTATCAATTACAACACGTTTCTTTGTATACAAGAAATTTTCATAATCAGTTAAAAAGTAATCCATAAGTATTTATAAAATATTATGATCTTAACTGTTTACTGAAGATTTCATTAAAATTGCATAATACCAATAGGGTTCTGCTAAGATCATGGTGATTCCTTGGTATATCCCTCAATCAACATTTTTAAATAAGTAATTCTTTAAAAATATAGATAATATTAATTATAAATCGTTCGTTTTATATATGATCTGTGGTGCAGAATAATTGATATTTCTGTTCCGAAAGTCCAAAAAGGACCTCGTGACCCACTGTGCATTTGGAATACCTGCAAATGGACGAGGGAACCGAATCGCATCGAATGGGAATCGGGAACTCGATAGGTGAGAGTCGTGTAAGTGCAACTCAGAACCGCTGACACTTGACGATCAGAGTTGAGTTATCGCCTCGTTTTTTGCTCACGCTCCATATTTCGTATTCTCCCCCAATCGATTTGGATTTTGCGACTGTGGAAGAGCAGAGAAAGCTCAAGAGAGCATGGAGATGGAGGTAGCCGTAGCCCGGGGCATCGGATCGACTGGGGACAATGATAGTGTTGATAAGAAGTGCTTTGCACTGGATAGGAGTAAGCGAATCTTCTCGGATGTCTGGATCAGTCAACTGAAAGCCGAACGATTCTAAAATTGTATCTCCAAAATATTTTTTGATCAAGTGTTGATGGGAAATGATCTAGTTAAAAAATCAAATGTCTTAAATTTATTTGTGTATTAATCTGTGTACTGGAGAATTCAAGAAAAGTTTATCTAGTAGGTCTGGCATTATGCCCACTGTGCGCCGACGCAGCTTAGCGGTCGTAAAAAGCACAACTCACGATCATCGGAGATCTATAGTTTTCAGAGCAAAAAGTAGAGCAGTGCTGACAAACCTAGATTTTTAAAAAATCTAAACTCACATACACTTTGTAAAAACTATAATCGTATGTATATATAAGTTTGACATTAATTGCCTGATATTTATATGTCATTATATTTATAAATATAATCCAGAACATTAAAAAAGTATTTTTGATCAAATGTATTTTCTTAACTTCTTGTAAAATAGTTTCCCATACTTATTTATGGACGAAAAATCATCATGTCGATAAAATAATCTTAATTACTAGATCCACACCAAGTTCCCGGAAAATATATGTATATAATATTTAATGTTGGACGATTGCTTGAACTTCCCACGTCATTGATCGTGTTTGACCAACTCCCCCCATCCCCTGCGATGGGAGGGAACCCCCCAACAGATGGGTTTGCTCCTCAAATCAGAGCTGGGCAAATAGCACTCGACGAGGTGCTAAAATGTCCCATTTGTACTCGATCAGTGGAGCCTTTAATTGGAAAGATAAGCTACTGCGAAAAGTGCGATTTTTCGTTAAACAGAGATCCAGAGTGGGCCAAAACGAAAGAGAGAAACCGCTCAAGGCCCCGAATATTGGGCTGAATCGGAATAGCGGACACCTATTTAAATTGGCAACTGATTCATGGGTGCATTAGCCAATGTTGATAAGCATAATTAATTAATTACGCTGCAAGTACGAATGCTAGTCAGCTTTGATGTATCGACGGAACCGCCCCGGTCTTTCGCCTGTCATCGCAAAGTGGCCGCCACAAATCCAAGTGTATTTAAATAAATGCAAACGAATTGTAATTGATGGGACACCAGCCCCCGGGCCTCTAGAAATGTCTTGGATCCCGCCGGTTGGAACGCGGACAACCCAACATACATAAATGATCGATTCGCAGTTGACATTTGGTGATGATTTGGGCGCCCTTTCGTTTGGTTTAATCAATCATCCATGAGATTGATGGATAATGTGAAGAAATTCCTTCAAGGAACTGAGATGATCATAGATCATGTTTATAAGAAATGTGTCTTGCCCAAACCCCGACGAGTTACAAGAAAACTTGGCCAACAGAAACTAAATATCTGTAACTGACTTTGTTTTTAATAGTTTAGTACATATAACTGCTTTTTTGTATGGTTCGACAGAGTTCTTTACTGATTAAGTGATATTTACTATTTGATAAGTATTAGCCATAATATTGATTTTTTATATTTCTCTTTTTTTAAATCAATCAATCAACCAATCGGTTCTTCATCAGGCAAATATTCTAGCCCGAAAATGATTGATTACAAATTAAATCAAGGCATTACAAGACATGGTTCAAATAATGATCGTTTATTAAACTTGATAAACCAGTATTTGCGGTTGGGAGGTAATCGTAAAATAATATTGGTCTATTACAAAGAGTACATAAGTTTTTTAACTAGACGTAAAAAAAAAACAAGATTTATTAATGAGGCAGTTAGCGATGAATATCATTCTGAACTAGGAACCTTTTCGCAGAATCCACTTCTCTATTACCCATTGAACAAACTCTAAAAAGCGTGGTTTAAAGCCATCGATTCGGTGATTCGTTATTGGTCTCGTTTGGCGTATATTACAGGTATTTTAAATATCGGCTACAACTGCTATTACACAAAATGTACAATCGATTTGGGTAGTTGTGAAATGAGGGTCTCAGCTATTTTTACTGATCAGGTGGACTATGTTGCCGATCATCCGGCAGCCGTTCTTGTGGTGCAGCAGGTTAAGGCACGGGTCGCGAATCTTCTCCTCCAGCAGCTTGATCATCTCCGACCGCAGGCACTGCACCATCTCGGCGGTCTCGAGGTCGTGGGCCTTCAGGATAATCCAGCCGCTCTCCAGCAGGAACAGGAAGTCGCCGTCGTGAAGCTCCACCTTAAAGTCACTGCCGGCAAACAGGACCATGGCGATGAGTGGCAGCATCGAGCAGTCCCGGATGTAGATGGCGCTGGTGCGCACCTTCTCTTGGTAAACAAGGAAGGGCGCCTGGAAGACAGCCACATGCGAGTTGACAGACGACGGGTGAATCTTTACATAGCCATCGCCGCGCGTCTTGAAGCGCAAGTCCTGGTGGCTCGGCTCGCGTGGCACAGCACCGCCAGCCGTCTGGACGTAGACGCGCTCCGGCGTCATTATCTTTACGATGTTTGGATAGAGGGCGGCGCAAAGGAGCGAGGTCAGCAGCCTGTTGTTATCGCCGTTGTGATTCTGCTCCACACCTGCAGGAAATTAAATTTCGTATTATTTTGTAGGTTTCAAGGGAAAAAGGACAGCTGGGAAGCATACCTGTTAGTGTGAGAATATTGTCGCAGGCATTCTTGCGCCTCCGAGGCACATTGATGGGCACAAAGCCAATGGAAACGAGTAGCTCCAGGTACTGGTACTTAAGGTCGGCTATCGTCTCAAGCGTGTTCAGCGACAGAAAGTGCTCACTGGCGTAGTTCCTGCTGGCTGCATAGTTACCCCTACGCGCCACATCCAGCCATTTCTTTGGAATAAGAAATCAAAGATTATAAGAGTGGCTTTTTCTTTAGGGAATTTTAACTTACCCTGTACGCATTCAGCACGGTGAGGTGATCGCTGTTGCCCAGGGCAAACATCCTTTTGCACTTGTCCGCCTCCGTGCGCTTGCTCATGGGACTTACGAACGGCGACTTATTGCTCAGGCAGGCGGCGATGGTCAGTACGCTGTCTAGGCACTGGAAGATTGCCCCGTACAACATCAGCTTGCCAATGCGCACGTCCACAGGCAGGGCGGCGAGATGGTGACCCAGCGGCGTCAACTGGTCCTCCGCATCTAGAGCTCCCACATCCCTCAAACGTGTTAGCGCACCCAGAACACTATCCTCTGTGGGCGCCTCCAGGGTCTCCAGGAGAACCGAAAGCGTGTTGCGCGAGGCGAACGTCTGCAAGGTCTTGATCCGCAACACAATCTGCTCAAGCGGCACACGCTGGATCTCCGGCACCGGCTGGCCCAGAATGTGGTGGTTGTAGCGGTAACTGGTATACAGGTGAATGCACACTCCCGGCATCACGCGACCGGCACGACCCTTGCGCTGCTTGGCATTGGCACGGGAGACCCAGACCAGGTCCAGTGATTCCATATTACGGTTTGAGTCGAAACACTTCTCCTTCATCAGGCCGCAGTCTACCACGAAGACACAGTCGTCGATGGTCACCGAGGTCTCGGCGATGTTCGTGCTTAGCACAATCTTCCTTTTACCGGGTGGCGCCTTCTTAAATACCAGCGCCTGATCCTCGCCAGAGAGAGCAGAGTGCAAGGGAACCAGGATGAATTTGCCGGCACGTGGCGAGAAGAGGGCATTATCCATCAAAGAATCATGCACGGTTTGGATCTCCCCGAAGCCGGGAAGAAAGATGAGTATAGTTCCCTCGCGCGGCCAATCGTGGGAGCCTTCAACGATGTATTTAAGTACGGATTCGATCAGTTCCGGATTGATGGTCATTGGCTCCATCAGGTAAATACTCTTGCACGTGGGCTTGCTGTATTCTAAAAATGATAACAGAAGAAAATGTTAAGCTGTTGGTAAGCCACCGGAAGGCCCATTCAGCCACTTACCCGCATAACGCTGATAGATCTCGGCCAGAGTAAGTTTTTCATCCTTGATCTTCTTTCCTGGCGCCTGCCCGGAAGCCTGGACATCGGCGTACTCCAGCTCACGCTCCAGGACGTCCTGTTCATGTTTCTTCAGCTTACGGCAGTACTTGGTGTCATACTCCATGACGAAATCGCTCATCTCCACAATATCCTCCAGGAAGAGCTGCTGGACGGGAAAAGTGCGACCAGGAATGTCCAGCACGGGAGCTCCACCAAAGTAATCCGAAAAGAGAGTGGCATTTAGAGTGGCCGACATGAGGATTACTTTGAGATCCTTGCGTTCTTGCAACAAATTCTTCAAGATGAGCAACAAGAAGTCCGATTCCTCGGAACGTTCGTGCACTTCGTCCACTATGACATGGGTGACGCTGCCCAGCAGCGGATCGGAGGCCAGGCGGCGCAACAGAATGCCCGTGGTGCAGAAGCTGAGGCGCGTGCTCTGCGACACCTTGTTCTCCAGCCGTATCTGGTAGCCCACCAGCTGACCAATGCGATCCAGCCGCTCGGCAGCCACACGCTCCGCCACTCCGATGGCCGAAAGACGTCGTGGCTGCGTGCAAATGATCTCCACGTGGGGCAAGTTCTCCCTCGCCGGCAGTTGGAGGGAGCGGAAAAACCAATTGTCTAGGATGAACTGTGGCACTTGGGTACTCTTTCCGCAACCCGTTTCACCGGATATGACCACCACAGGCGAGCTTTCGATTAGCGCCAGTATACGTTCAATTTCGGCGAACGCTGGCAGCTGTTTCCGGCCATCAATGACCTTCTGGTAGCGCTCTTCCTTTCGCCGCTCCACGAACTGCTGCAGCAGGCGACGATTCTCCCGGCTCTGCGCCTCCACATTCCGCTGATGGCCTCCATCATTTCGCGACGTTTGCCCACGGGCGTAATGCGTTGGCTTTGGCGCCTGCTGATCCAAACCATTCTGATCGGCGCCACCGCCCTCTGGTTCGTCGTGGAATATTGAGCGCTTGGGCGAGGGAAAAGGTGACGTGTCCAGACGACCGGATAGCTGTTCATTGGACTGCAACAGGTCGCAGATGCTGTACACACACGGAATGCCATCGCGGCAGATCTCTCTAGCTTCTTTGTACAGGTGGCGGGCGTAGCGAAGGCGCAGCTCGTGCGGGATGTCGTGGCAGGTGGTTTTCAGGTATACAAAGGGTGCCTCATATGGATAGCGGCTGCCCGGCGGGAAGCGCACCTCCACATGGAACCACAATTCGTTGTCGTTCTCGTCAACGCTGTCTGAAAGAGGAGACTTACTTAGAATAAAATATATAAAGCTAAGCCCGCATAGACCACTCACCCTTCTTGGCAATGTCCGCTTCCGTGGGCTGCGGTGGCAGGTGGGCGAACCGGCACTTGGGGCCGAACTTGCATGTGCCGTCGCGGTCAAAGTTGCGACACCGCTGCGGTGCCTTCTTCTTCTTGTCCAGCGCCGCCTGGGCAGCGGCAGCAGCAGCTGCCAGGACCGCCTCCCTGGCTTTCCGCACCTCCGAGGGACTGTGGGCAAGCAGGTGATCGATGCGGAACTTGAGATTCCACACCCGATTCGCCTCGCGCTCCTCGTATGCCTGATCGTAGATGGATTCCAGGGCCTCCTTCTCCTCGGCGCGCATGTCCAGCAGTTCCTGCTCGCCGGGTGGCTCGAGGGTCAGCTGCTCCTCCTCGGGAATCCTCATGTAGCGTCGGTAGAGTAGCAACAGGGCGGCCTCTGTGTCGCCGGAGCAGTGCTCATAGGCCTCCAAGCAGTGGACAGCCTGGAAGCCATAGTTCTCCAGCTTGGCCAGGGCATAGCGACGCAGGCGATCCCCATCGCTGTCGTTGCCGCCACGCGAGGAGCTCACGCCCTGGACACTCTGGACGACCAGGGTGCCGCGATCCTGCCAGTACGAGTGTTTCACGCCGTGGCCGCCGCGTCCGCGATCCTTGTACTTGCTGATGTCGTCCAGCTGGAAGTCGGGCCCATGGATCTGGCGCAGCGTGTCCATGGTCATCTGGCGGGACTCGTCGTTCAGCCGGAGGACGTGCAGCTCCGTTTTCCGGGACTTGTTGTCCGCCGCCTGTGATTTCGGCACCGCGGGCACGTTGCTTTTTTGGGCGAGAAGAGGATTTCGAATGTCAGTCGGATGTGGTCATTTACGGGGCTGGCGCAGGGCATACTCACGTGGTGCGGATGTCGCTGGGGCTGCGCAGGAAGCAGTCCTCCATGTGCTGTCGCGAGGATTCGTCCATGGCCACCGGAAAATGGCAAAAGTAAATCAGGTAAATTTCACAACAAACGCCTAACAGTGCTGGCAGGTTGCCAGTGGCAACTCTGGCTTTCCAACGGCAGCTATTTTTAATTATAAAATTATCTAGATTTTATTTCTTGCCAAGTTTATGTTTAAGTTGACAAAAACAGTGAACATAAAAATATATATTACTTGTTAAAATTTAAATAGCATATTTTAAACCTGAAAGCAATCAAAGAATATGAGAAAATCAAAAACCAATTTTCAACATTATCTAATCTGGCTATAAAGTAGCTGAACGTACGACGCCAAATCTAGCGCTGGTACGACCAGACGCCAATCGAACGTTATCGGTGGAGAAATTGGATAGCCGCTAAACTATCGATAGACAATCGCAATCAAAATAATTTTGACGCTGGTTAAATTGGCATTTGGTTGAAATCACTTTTAATTCGGTTGTCATTTTGCTATAATACTAGTAAATAAAGGTTTAAATATATTACATTTTTAGCTAAAAATAGATTTTATTCCTTTTTTCCATGCAGTTGCATAATACTCTAGAACTGAAAGAATTAAAGACATAAGACCATCAAATAAATCTGCCAACCAATTGATCAAGCAACCTTTTAAAAATGTTAAGTTAATTACTATTCCCAGTTAGTAGCATAGCTATGCCCCCATTTAAACTCAGTTTTAAAATGTTATCGGTCTGTAATTAGAGGGTTTCCAGGGTTTCTCTTCAAGACGAAACCAGACCGCAACTGGGGCCGAAAGGGTTTAAAATGGTCCGAAAGTGTTTTCTTTGTGGGAAATTAATGATTTTTTCGCCTAGAGTTTGGCATAGCTTCCAGAACTCAGACGGCGCCCATGGTCCTTCGTTTCAGCCTGGATCGAGTCCTCGATCTTGTCGTCATCGTTGCTATCGTCCAGATCCTCTACGTCCTTGGTGTCCTCCATGTCCATGTCATCGACTCCCTCGATGTCCTTCACGTCCTCGTCGTCTTTCATGTCCTCAACGCGCTTGCTGTTCATGTAGTCGTTGAGGTCCAAGACGTCCTTGATGTCCATCTCCATGTCCATGTCATCAGCGCCCTCAAGGCGCTCAATGTCCTCTACGTCCTGGACGCGCTCGACGGCCTCGTCTTCCTCGATGTAATCTACGTCATCGACGTCTTCGACGCATTCCATGTCCTCGACGCATTCCGTGTCCTCGACGCATTCCATGTCCTCGACGTTCTTAGGATCCACGTCATCCTTACTGTCCTTGATGTCCTCAGCCTGCTCGCCGTCTATGAAATCCTTGAGGTCCAAGACGTCCTTGATTTCGTCGTAGTCCACGATGTCCGTTATGCCAGCGAATGCCAGCTCGACGAGATTCGGGGCATCCGTTCCACACGAAACAAAGGACGGTGGCGCCAGGGAGAAACTTTGATAGTTCCGGGCGGCCAGCGGATCATAGGTTAGCCTGCGATTGCGATTTTTGGTGGTCAGCAGCCTGAAGTACTTGAAGAAATTCGCGGCAAACTTCAGATTGGCCTCGAAGTCGCACCAAACGAGCTTTTCGATCGGAATCTCTATCGGTATCTGCAGAAGATGAAGGCAGTCCTGCAACAACGAGAAGTTCTTCCTGAAGTCGGCTACAGCGTTTGTCGCGATAATCACATCCTTCATTGGCACGACATCTTCGAAAATCAGGTCCAAGAGCTGACAGTAGATCGCGCCAGAGGAAAGTTCCTCGATGCACTGGATGTCAGTCTCCAGGGTCTCATTGACCCACTTGCGTATTGTGGCCGAGATTCGCATATAGGCACTCTCCTTCGCGCTTAACTCGGCGTTCTCCATTGTTGGTTCGACAATTTTCGATATCTTATTACTTAGAAAAACAAATTTATATATTTAACTTTTGCAAAACGTATCGAAAATATATCTAAAAACCAGAAGATTATTTCTTTTTAGACTTTTGTGTCTGCACTCAACTGAGTAAAGTAAAAGAATGAACAAATTGGAATCCTTTCGGTGTTAGGTTCTGATTTCCTTTCCGCACGCCTACTTTGTGAGGGTTTTTTGATAAATTTTGTTTTTTACGAAATGTGTAAACACTTTTATCATAGTAGGCTATTGCAGGGTTAGGTTGTCTACTTTGTCGGGATTTCTAAACTTACTTTACAAATGCCTACCATGATAAAAAGTGCTTACACTTTTTTTCTTAGTCACATTTATTCAAAAATCCCTGACCAAGTAGGCGTGCGAAAAGGAAATCAGAACCTAACACTGAACAGATTCCAATTTGTTCATTCTCATACTTAACTCTCTGCGGTGCGAACACAAAAGCAAACACAAATATTCCTTTTGATTTTAGTAATATTTTCGATACGTTTTGCAACATTCCAAAAATAAATTTCATCTACTAAGTAATAAGATATCGAAAATTGTCGAGCCAACAATGGAAAACATCGAGTTGACCGCCAAGGAGAGAGCCTATATGCAAATATCTGCTATAATACGCAAGTGGGTGAACGATACCCTTAAGACTGACATCCAGTGCATCGAGGAACTTTGCTCTGGCGCGATCTACTGCCAGCTTTTGGACCGGATTTACGAGAATGTCGTGCCACTGAGGGCTGTGATTTTCGCGACAAACGCAATATCCGACTTCAGGATGAACTTCGTGTTGTTGCAGGAATTACTGTATGATATGCAGATACCGATTGAAATCCCAATCGAAGACCTCGTTTGGTGCGACTTCGAGGCCAATCTGAAGTTTGCCGCGACTTTCTACAAATACTTCAGGCTGCTGACCACCAGGAATCCGCACTGCAGGCAAAGCTACGATCCACTGGCCGCCCGGAACTACAGAATATTCTCCATGGCACCACCGACCTTTGTTTCGCGTGGCACCGATGCCCCGAATGTCGTCGAGCTGGCATTCGCTGGCATGCCGAACATCGACGACTATGAGGACATTAAGGACGTCTTGGAACTCAAGGACTACATGAACAGCAAGCGCGTGAAGGACATCGAGGGAGTCGATGACATGGACATGGAGATGGACATCAAGGACCTCAAGGACTACATGAACAGCAAGCGCGTTAAGGACATGAAGGACGACGAGGACGTGAAGGACATCGAGGGAGTCGATGACATGGACATGGCGGACACCAAGGACGTAGAGGATCTGGACGATAGCAACGATGACGACAAGATCGAGGACTCGGTCCATGGTGAAGCGAAGGACTATGGTCGCCATCTGAATTCTGAGAGCTATGTCATACCCTAGGGGAAAAAAGCATTAATTTCCCACAAAACAAAACCCTTTCGGACCATTAAAAACCCTTTCGGCCACAGTTGCGGTCTGCTATCTTTTTGGAGAGAGTGCCGGAAATCCTTCAATTACAGACCGATAACATTACATAATCGAGTTTAAATGGGGGGATGGATATGTTACTAACTGGGAATAGTAATTATCTGAAAACATTTTTAATAGGTTGTCTAATCTATTGGTTCCATTGAGAAGATAGGGCAATTTAATGGACTTTGAATTCTGGCAGTTTCTGGCTGTTTGGCAGTTTCATTTTGATAATTCAAAATGGAACCAAATACAAATTATGTTATCGTAAATGTTAATAAAAACCAGAAAAATATTTTTGTTTTTTACTTTTGTGTATGCATTCATTTGGGATAAGTTCTGATTTCCTTTTCGCACGCCCACTTTGTCAGGGTTTTTTAGGAGGTGTTTTTGTTTGAAAATCGTTGGGTTCTGGTCGTAAATTTGTATTTACTCTTATGAGATATCCACTCTAATTCAGCGCTGCGCGATTTCTATGGCACCCTCGATAATGAACTTATAATAAAATTTTATTTATTTATTGTTTTTATTTTATTAATTGCCGCACACTGTATATGCCAACTTATCGATGTGTGTGTTCCTCTGTGTTGACTACATGCGTCATCCCATGTAGAAGATTTTTTTCTGATTAAAGGGGAGATTAAGATCTAGGATTTTACAGGTTAGCTATACATTTTGACTTAAATTTGCATCTATTGATTAACCATACTATTTTGGTCAGGTGTTTGTAAACTAGAAAACCGGATGTCGGTTGGGGCTCATCAGCTGGGGGTAATTCAAATTTCAAATCGAAATTTTGCGATCTTTAAGAGGTCCTGGAAGTATTTGGAACCGAATTTTTCAAAATCGTTTTTTTAATGGACAACTGCTCTATAACACGGTTCAAACCAAATTTTTTCCATTTGGATTGGGCGGAAATCGTTAACTATTTTATAGAAATTAGAATCAGAAACATTTTTATCATAGTAGGCATTTTTATCAAGCCTACTTTGTCAGGATATTTGGAAAACGATGATTTTCTAACAAAAAAGGGGGAAAAACTTTTAGCATAGTAGGCCTGGCGAAATACGGTTAACATGCCCGGAGGCCGGGCCCTATATCGTCAGTAAGTTCCTAACACTCTAAGTGAGCACGTCGGAATCTCCACTAAATTTTTTTTCGTTTATTTCGGGGTATTTTTTTTGTATTCCGATTTGTAAGAAATTGTCGCGAGATAACTTTGGTAAATTTCGGTTTCCGTTTTTTTTTTTCACCAAAACATTGCTGTGAAAGGTGGGTACCGGTGTGCGGTAACGCTCAGTGAAATAAGGCCGAAAAAAAGCACAGGGTTGTATTTCACCGGGCGTTATATCACTGTGCGTTTTTTTTTTATCGGGCGTTATTTCACTGTGCGTTGTTTTCCGGGGGCGTTATTGCATGCAACCGCGGTGTAAAAGTTTGCTGATACCCATCGTATGTACCATCTCTTCATCGCCAGATCGTCATCGAGATGGTTAACCGACTGACGGAGCAGCTGGTGGAGGCCAAGTCCAAGTGCTCGGACTACCGCAAGGCCGTGAAGTTGAATGCCTGGGGCAGCGATCTGGAGGACATCACCATCTGTCTCCGCATGCCGCGCCTGGAGGTCCTTGCACTGAGTGTTAACAAGATCAATACCCTGAGTAGTCTGCAGAATTGCCACAAGCTGAAGGAGCTGTATCTGCGCAAGAACGAGATTCCGAGCTTTGAGGAGCTCAACTATTTGTCCAATGCCCATTCCTTGACCTCCCTGTGGCTGGATGACAATCCATGCGCCGTGGCCGCCGGCTCCAAGTATCGGGCATGTGTGCTCCGCAAGCTGCCGCAACTGAAGAAGCTGGACAACGTGGATGTCAGCGAGCAGGAGCGCCAGGCCGCCCTGAAGCAGGAGTACTATCCGGCTCCAAAGAGTGCGATCAGTTCGCCGGCCACTGAGGTGGGTGCCAACAAGCTGAAAGTCACCAACTCGAGCTCCGGCTCGCCATCCAGTTCCAGCTCCAGCGCCAAGGCCTGTCGCGAGCGGATCGAGCGGGAGGAAGAACTGGAGCGGCAGGAGATGGAGCGCCGCAGGGAGCGTCAGCGGGAACAGCAGGAGCAGCGCCAGCTGCGCCAGCGGGATAGCTTCGATGGCCTGCCGATGCAGATGCAGGAGTTGGCCAAGCCGAACCGAAGTGCCGGCGGAGATGCTGCCGAGTTGGAGGGAGGAGCCTGCCTGTCCAGGACCCCATCGGGGCCGCGTACAATTGCAGGAAGTGATCACATGCGCATGGCGCCCAACTATCAGCAGGGACATCAGGGTCACCTGGGACACCAGGGACACCAGGGACACCTGGGCCACCAGGGACGGCTGACTCCGCAGGCTGCTACCCAGGGCTATCGTGCGAATTCCAGCCCTGCAGCCACAGCAGCCGCTGCCGCCTTGTTGGGCCATGGCCGCATGGATTCCATGGATGGCAGGCGCCGTGATCTCGTCGATAACATGGCCAACGGAGGTGGAGTGACCAGTGTATCGGCACAGTCGCCGGTGGCCACCACATCCTATTATGCTGGAAATGCTGGGAATTCCGAGGAGCGACGCTACCGCCAGAATAGCAACCTGCTATCGGCCACCCTGTGCCTCATCCGCGAAATGGACGCACCCACTCTGGAGACCCTCAGCCGTGCCATTCACGATCAAGTGACCAGCCAGACGATGAACTACTAACTTTGCTCATCGCTGGCTGTTAGTTTCCGTTTACAATTGAATATTTTCCAAATTTGTTTAGTGTTCAGAAGTCGACGCACCTTCATTTCGGGTCACACGGAACCATTGGACATTTCCTATAGGGTGAGATGCTAAAGGAACGACGTCCCCCTGATAGCTTAAATACCAAGAGAGATTCCCATAAGACGTGCGACTTTTTTTTGGACCTCTAGTACGAGTTTGTACGTTTTACTAATGATAATAAAAGAGTGTCGTCTAAAATGGTGTTTATACTTAGGGATCTAAGTAGAGAAAATTACCTAGCGTTTCATTAAAACATATGATTGATAATTAATTAATTAAACATTTTTAATTGACTTACTTTTACTACTTACTACTCAGATTATGGATTTAGCTTTCTTTGTTTTTAATATTATACATTTTATATTTTTATATTTCTTTATACTGATTGCTTATTACAATTAACATTTAATCTAAGAATAATTTATTATTATTTTTATTTAAGTTAAGACTACGTTTCTTTATATCATCAAGTAATTTTAAGTCATTTTTATTAAGTAAACTATGATAACACTTATTTCTAATTGTTTAAAGTATTTATATTTCCTTATATTCTATTGTCTATAAAAATTTCGATTTAAAGATAATTTGTGGGGATCTTTTAGTAAAATTTTTAACATCATATACCAACTAATTAATAAAACTATTTAAGCCAGTGGCAACTCATTAGGAAATCCTTCGAATGTGCCCGTCATTTGTCTCGTTAATCACTGTCGCAAGATGAGCTCGTGGCGTCTTTGGCCAGATGAGTTTGGTTTTGCAACTACCAGGAAATCTCTGGCCGCGATCATGATAGAGATATGGCCACCAGGTAAACACTGCGACTTTTCCGGCTTACAACAAAGGGCGACTCTTGGCAGTCGTAAACGGAGTTACATGCCACATAGGAATAGGAATGGCAACTCTGCATGGGTCCGTCGTTGGTTTGTTTGTTTGATTTTCGTTTGTTTTTTGTCACCGACACCAGGCGACATGTGAGCCCGGAAAAAGATAGGAAAACAGACACCTCGTCTTCTCCTTCAGCCCTCCGTCTCAAACAATTAAAAGCCAGTTAGGTGAATTTCTCGAAAGGGCGGGCCAAGACGAAGATGTTCGAGAAGAAGACACTGGAATTTGTGAATTTGATTTATAGAAAATGTTTTTTTTTTATAAAATTCTCAAAATATTCGAATCAAGGAAAAGCATAGTAAAAAATATCACAATATGTCTTTTTATAATTACATCTTATTTCACAATAAAGTGGTTTAAATGGATTTGGATTGTGTATAAATGCTTTCACTTAGAATTTCTGAAAATCAAACTATTTTTAAGAGAAATTTTTTTTAAGTTTGGCACTTATCGAATTAAAAATATTATTTTTTTTACAGATAAGATTTTATATTTTGTCATATTTCCAAAACCATTACTTCTTACACAACTAATTTAATAAATCATGAAGCAGACTTTTATATTACATTTTCTTTCTTCTTTCTTTCAAGTCTTTCTATCTTAATATTTTTCTCAGTGTTCATTTGTTTTTAATGTTTGGTGTTGGTTTGGCTAGAGACGAGTTGGGCTTAAACATTGTAAGCGATTTCCTTCTAATGACAATTCTTACATCTAAATTTATTCGTTGGCCGGCTACATTTTTATGGCCTCCATTTAAGGGGAACTCACTTAATGATCTCGTTTCGCTCGGGCTTTAATTTTCACTTAGTCGCTTTGAAGTGCGCCAAAAGTGAGCGAGTTCAGCGAATTTTGTGAACCGTGTTTCGGAAATGGTTAATGTACCCCAACCTAATATGTATTAACATTTACATTGGTTTGGACACTAAAGCGTTGGGAATGGATAATACATTTTAGGTTTAAATATATAAAAATGAACATTTAACTGAGCAAATCTTGAAGTTTTACCTCTTGCTGATATTATAGCTCTATATCTTTAATCAATCTTTAGTATTTCTAATTATTTGTGTATACTTTTTTAAATTTAACAATTTAACACCAGAAGTTACGTTTTATATTTTTATCATATCAAGTTCATCCATTATCGAAAAATAATTGGCAATAATTACAATATTTACTATAAAATGCTTGTAAACTTCTTTTGCATATTGTGGGTCTTATCAAAATGGAACTTAAAAATGTGGAAATGTTAATTTTAAAGGTTTCTAAAAAAGATTTCTTGCAACTAATAACACACTATATGCAAAGAGATATAAAAAAAATCTATAAAAATGCATCAAGCGACTACAATACTTAAAATGAAAATGCTCTTATAATTTTTTTCAGATTTTCCATCATTAACATGGGTAAAAATCTTGAGCATTGCAACTATAATTGCCAAGTCAGTCGCATTTTGAAGACACGATGTTCCCGCCGATTGACCCCCACTTATAATGCCGAGTCACGCACACGGCGACGTTGGAACCGAAGACATTGAACCTTGAGACATGAAAAGCCCGGGTCGAGGGGAAATCTTTTCGCACATACGCTTAAAATCGCATTCGAATTATGCGCATACTTGAGGGCTTATGAAAATGTCAGATGGCAAGTGGAAAATGCAGCGGCCCAAAATGAAAATTAGTCAACTTAAAGACGGCAATTTGGCATCGGATCTGCGCAACTTCCAGCGAATGCAATGGGGGAGTAGTAGGTATACCATATATATATATATACATATATAGATGGTAAATAAGATGGTGTTTTCTGGGCCTGGGAGATTCGGCGACTCGGAGACAGCGACGACCTTTAATGGCGGCATTGTGTGCTAAACAGCCTCGGAGTTTCCAGCTCCAAAATGGGAGATTTCTGGGTATAAGAAAAAAGTCGAAGAAAAAGAAGCCCCCGACGCGTTGGCGGTGGCAAATTCTCACGCTCGGCAAACGTTCCATTGTTCCCACAATTTTCCATTCATTCGGTTTGCTCGCGATCTGCTCCTACTTAGTAATAAGTTTTGCCCGGAATAAGAAAAACATACGCCCCATACCCCAGAGGAAACCCTCTCTCTCTTTCATTGGGCTGTCATCGTCATCATCATCGGGGCCTATAGCTATAGCCATGAACATCACATCACATCACCGTCCTCTTTGCCGGGGTAATGAGTCGGTTTTATATGGGGTTAGTAAGTACGTGGAACTCTTTCCTATATACTCACGTCTGCATGTACAGCGGGCACTTGTTTGTGGCCACTTGCAACGCGATCCCATGAAAAGATCCAAATCGGATCACTTGATGGTCGATTGTCTTGCTGACACCCCGTGTAAAACCTCTTCTACGTCGGCTATGGAAATTTAATTAAGAGTCTGGGACTCATTGCAGACGCTACGATAAAACTTCCAAATGGGCAATAAGAATTTACGTCATTCATGCGATTAAAAATTCATGAATGTTATAGTACTAACAAGGGGACTAAAAGCGCATTTGAACTCAATATGATGGTCATACCTACCAGAATTACTTAAGAACATTATTAGAATTTCTCTTATATCACTAAAAATAACCAAATTCCTGGGCTCAAATAAATATTATAGAGTATTTTAATTTAAATGCTTAATTAATGGTATTCTTTTTTTGGATTTTACTAAATATTCAATGTTTTTGTTTTAATCGTGTCAATTGAAGACCTAGTTACAATACAAAGTTCCGTAAAAATTTCTTAAATTGGTATGCGGTAAAGCTTATTAACCCAGATCATATCGCATTATCGTGACTGAGTTCTGTTAACACAAAGAAAACGAGTCTATCTCACGGTATTCACACACGGTGACACATTTATATAGGCGTTCGTATCATTAACGTCACACGTCTATGTCTAATCACTTTCATTACGATCACGATCATCTGAATCTCCACTTCCTAAGTTTATGACATGAGCACGTCTGCTCGCTTTGGGACCGGGTAATCGCAAATAGCCGCCAAGAAGTGTTGTCCAACTTACTTGCGGCCATAAAAAACTCGGTCCCAGTGCGTAATCCGTAATGTTTGCTCCCTTCTCTGGGCCCGGTCAACTAACATGCGATCTGTCCCCGAACCGAACCGTCATTAAAACGTCGAGTTGGCCCTTGCACGCTCGCAATATAACCCCCACATTCACGCCCACCAGTGCTGTCAGCTATATAAGGCTAATATAATATATTATATTATTGTATATATTTTCTTAAAATGTAGCTTATATTCTGTTCAAATATTTGTATTTTATATACTACTTTAATTTCTAAAAATGTGAGAGCTCTTACCATAACTTGAGATATATGTATCCTTCGTTTACCATCTGTTTAAGCTTTCTTCTCTGGTTTTATTTTCAAAGATCAAACATTTTTTCAATTTTAATCATAAATTTCAGGTATAGTAGGTATTATATAAGTTCTTATATAAGTTTTGAAATATTTTTTTTCCAAATTGATCGGGAAAATAGCTAGTCTGGCATCATCTGACCCCTGCTTTTGTCGCTCGGTTTACATGCACCAACCACCTTTGCTTCTGTTTCTGCTTCTTCCGCTACCTTTCTCCGTCATTCTGCTCGGTTTTTTGCGCATGCGCCCCCAAGACACCAAAGTCGACAGAGACATTAATGTACAGTGGGATCGAAAACAAAGAAAAATGCATAAAATTTTAAACCTTTTTGAATTGTCTTTCTTATTTTAAATTTCATATAGTAAAACAAATGTCCGAAATTAATTCGAAAATCGTCTTTTGTAGGAAAAATTGTCATGAATACTTTCTAACATATGTAAATAAAATATGTTTTACCAAAATTTACTAAAATGAGAATATTAAATTAAAGTCCACAACCATAAAATTAGAATTTTTACAATGTTTGAACTGAATGAAATGTTTTGAAAAACGGATTCTTATCCTTGGATTCAGAAAAGTATCTTTGAGATTTTAGCCTCTTAAAAACATCTAAAGTCTAAAAGCATATCTTTATAGCTCTGGAAATTTGTTTTTTTCAGAGCTTAGGAACTGTGCTGGATTATCTGTAGAATTTCCCAGCACATAATACATATTCCTTTACTTTCTCAAGTGATTAAAACAAACCACTGTGCGACGGTGGCAGAGAAAAAGGCCGAGATCGCGACGAAGACAGGGTCTTCGAGGTTGGCTTTCCGTCGAGCTGCTCTGCGTTTGCTCAGTCGACTTCCGTCACGATTCGCGTTCGGACGTGCGTCGAGCGGTTAACAACCAGACTACCCAACTACCCAGAAAAAACCAACCCATTTTACCAAGAAAACGAAAACGGAAGGTCGAAAACCGGGAAGAAAATTGTATAAATACCACGATATATTTTTTTTCGTATTTTGTTTATGTTCCGAGTTCCGTTGTGTGTTTTGTTTTGAACATATTTTTTGTGTTGACGGTGGTGTATTTGCTGGCTGTTTTTTTTTTGTTTGGCCGCAGTGGCGCGTAACGCTGGGTGTTCCAAACGTCAACCCCCAAAAAAAAACCGAAGAACTTACGAGTATTATCTGGTCCTGGGACAAACAGGATGCGCTCGAGTGCCCCTGCGCACCTGTTCGCCAAACGACAAGTGCCACGGAAAATATAATAATACGATATTTCCCGGGGTGGTGTGTGTGTGTGTGAAATTTTGTGTGTCGTCTAATTTATGCAAAGCGAACGCAATTTGAAAACGGAAAACTCAACTGGTGGAAAGCCTGTTGGTGGGAACTAACGTTGGGAGCGACTCCCATATACATATATAAACTGGAATTATCATTAGCATTGGGAGTACCAAGAGTTTCGATCATGATAGCCTGCGATCATGCTGATATATAAACTGGAATTATCATTAGCATTGGGAGTACCAAGAGTTTCGATCATGGTCTATAGCCTGCGATCATGCTGATTGTGGACATGTTAACCCTGGCTTTGGCAAATGAGCCGATATGCGGTGGCAAAATGAGAGCGAGTGGGGATAGTGCAACGATTGGTGGCGCAGGAGGAGCACAATCATCGCTAACGGTGGTGGCCAATACAAGTGGCGGTGGACTAGGCCAAAACTTGGGGCTTTCTGGCCACTTAGCATGCGAGGCACGCGGCTCACGCGGCAATGTTGCTGCCGAGCATGGCGAGGTGCGTCAGCAATGCCACTCGGCGATAGATGGATTGGAGGCGCGTGCGCGTGCTGAATACACTGGCAACAACAAGGGCAGTGGCAGCAACAACAACAGCAGCAACACTGGGGGCCATAATATCAGCAATACTAGCTGCAACAGCAGCAACAGCAGCCAAACTAGCTGCAACAACAGCCAAACTATCTGCAACAATAGCACCTACGATAGCAACAATAGCAGCAACAACTCATGCAACACTATCAGCAACAACAACACCCACAACAGCAACAATAGCAGCAACAACAGCAGCAATATTAACAGCAACATCGACAACTCTGGCGACAAAACAGCAACGGAAGTGGCCACGAAATGTGAGTACGCGCAACTCGAGCGTGAGAGGCAGAGCGTGAGCGCAGGCGCATACCTGCAACCACCCAATGTGACAACCAGCAACAACAACATCAACGGGAGCAATTCAAACGGCAGCAACACCAACAACAGCAACAGCGCCTGCTCAATACCTACAATTGGCAGTGAGCTTTTCAAAGCCAACCTTGTGGCAGCAGCACCAGCAGCAGTCGTCGCAGCTGAGCAGCAGAGGCAGCAGCTACAACCGTCAACCAGCAGCAATCATTCAACGTTTTCTGGCCAAAACTTGTGCAAATTATTAGATTCCAGTGAAAAATCAGTGGAAATCAATTGCCCAAGCCCTAGTGGCGCACTTAAATCGTTGAAAAGGAGCGATAGACCAACGGAAAAGTCGAAAATCGAAGCCGAAGCTGGCGACGACAGCAGCAGCAGCAGCAGCAACACCAACGACGACGACGACAACGACAACGGCAACTTCGACAACGACGACGCGCGACGTACAGAAAAATTTGTGCAAAAAGCCAGGCAAAGCGCGTTGTCTGCTCGCGGGCTAGATAATTTTTTTAACGCCAGTGAAAATGTGCAAAGTGCCAAGGTAAAAGAAATACCAGCAGCAGCAACAGTAACAGCTACAGCAGCAATCTTAAGCTCGAAAAAGGAGGAGCAGCAGCAGCAGCAGCAGGAGGAGGAGGAGGAGCAGGAGGAGGAGGCGGGGCAGGCGCCATTGTCATTGCCATATTCACAGAACCCCTACCCAAACCCAGGCCCAAACCCCTATCCACATCCCCACCAGTTCCACAACTCATCCTTGACTGGACGTGGTGTTGATAATGTCGCTGGCATTGCTGCTGTCCGCCCACCACAAAGTTGGCCTGTTGTTGTTGCTGGCGGTTACGTGGATTACGTGAAAAGCAACGCAGCTACAGCAGCAACATGCAACAACCAGCCAGCAGTGAGTGCAACATCCGAGGAGAAGCTCATCGATTGTGAATCCTTGGTGGGCCATACATCAGCAACATCTGCAGCAGCAGCAATTGCAGTAGCAACAAGCTGCAACGAGCAGGATCTCATCGATTTTGAGCACGATTTGGGTGAGGATTTTGTGGCCAGCCAGCGATTGAAGCGATTGCAATACAATTTTCAGGGACGCGTGGCCAGTAGTAGTAACATTGATTGTGTAAAGGCATCCTTGAGACCACAACAACAACAAGAACAACATCAGCAGGGGCAGGAGCAACAAACAATAAGCATAACAAAGAAACTACCCCCAGAAGCGGACCACCAACAACCCCAACTTCAAGGAACCCCCAACCAACCAACTCAAGACCAAGACAATAAGGCGATTGCAGTCGTTACAGCCGATCCAAGTGCAATTCAATTAAATGTGAATGGCATTCGAGCAATCGGGCAATTGCCAAATGAAAGCGAAACAACAGCCCCAAAGACCAGACAAACAGCTGAAAATCGCCAGGAGCAACATTTGCTGAATACGCGTTGCGAGTTGCCAGTGCGCAGGATCGAAAAGGAGCAGGAGCAGGAGCAAAAGCAGGAGAGGAGCAGCGACCAAGTGGTGATTGAAATCGAAACGGATTGCGAGGAGGAGGAGGAGAGGTTGCCCGAGGAGTGCCAGGACTTGAGGCGCTCTGCCTTTGTGCCCGCACAGCCCAGTTGCAAATCGTCGTCGGAGGCCGGTGATTTTGGGCCATCGCTCAGCGAGTTCGATGTCCAGCGTTTTAGCGAGTATCTAAAGGCCGCCCGCCAACTGCAGTGGCGCCACCTTAACCCCAACTTAACCCATAACCCACACCTTAACGGCAACGGGGAAGAGCAAACCGGCACCAGTAGTTTTCAGTGCTACGACGAATTGTTAGCTGAGTTTGTTAGTGAGCAACAGGAGTACGCATACGTTTACGATTATAATAATAGCAATAGCAATAGCGATACCAATTCCGATTCCGAGGAGGAGGACAACCAAAGCGATAGGGATAGCGATAGAGCCTGCCAGTGCCATGAGTGCCTAGTTAGCCAGGAGCAGACCACGTCCACTTGCGCCACACAAATCCCAGGAGTTCTACTACACCATCCAGCCCATCCAGCTCATCCAGCTCATCTGACCCATCCAAATACAAATACGCAGCCAATTCCAAATCCCACCCACCTGATCAACGGCTATAAGATGCGCGAGGTCAACGGTCAGCTGCGCGGCCTGCTCAAGAAGCCAAACAGGCCGCCGCCGGCGCGCAAGAATCGCGTCGTCTTCGATGAGACGCGCAACGAATTCTTCGAGGCCGACTATATAATCCTGATCCGCGAGGACTGCGCCTACGACGAGGAGGACGAGGAGCCCTGCACCTGCGGCGAGCACGAGCTGGTGCGGCTGTGCTGCGAGGAGGGATGCCAGTGCAACTACGCCGTCAATCCCGCCGAGGCGGTCGAGGGCAGGACGCCACAGGTGAGTGTCCAAGGGTTCTGGGCCTCTAGAGATCCTTTTTGGAGAAGAGAGATCTCTAAAAAGTTCGTTCCCGTTCCAAGTTTATATATCAGGCAGATATTTGTACCTTGCTTTTTAACATTAGTCGCCATTACTTAGGGACTTAAGAAAAATTTAAAGTATAAAAGAAACCCTATTTATTTTATAATATTCAGTAAAAAGGTATAGTTGTTATATATTTTATTATAACAATTGATTTATAATTGCCTAGGCCCCGTTTTCTCATCCGCATGTTAAACTAAAAGTAGGCTCTAGAACTAGAAAACGTTAGGAAAAGTGAAGCTTAAAATCCTACGATAAATTAACCTGACGACGAGAAAACGGCTAGTAATATCTGACTACCGCAAAGCATTTAAACCAAGAAAACGTATTAACACGTGGCTAAAACTGTCCAATCTCTTATCATTATCTAATGCTATGGTATAGTTTAAAATAACTTCAAGTTAACAGAGGGTTTTGTTACGAAGCTATAGCAGTAAAAGGTTTATGTTGGGTTATGTTAGGTTATATATTTATTAGCTTTTATCAGATTTTTCAGCTGAGTCATATTATTTTAGCTACATCTTTTTTAGAATTTTAGGAATATGTAGAAATGACATAAGAAGTTGAGAAATTGCATTAATTCAAATGTTTTGTATGTATGTATGTCTCTTTTTTCCTCAGTCTGGTTTAACCATGCTTTTCATTTTTGTAAATAGGTTTAGGGCATAGTTCTTGTTGAAAAGGAAAATTGTTGCATATTATGACTGCCTGGGTGCCTTGAAGCAACCGATTGCATTTCCTTCTCCAACCGGCCAGTCCGATTCCGAGTATAAGCTGATTAGCCGCCTCCATCTCCATCCCCTTATCGTCTCCAGTTCCAGGTGGAGTTACTTAGCCGGGTCCGGGAACCGTTTTGCCTTGGCAAAGTGGCTAATGAGGGCAACCTGAAACGCACCTCTGTCTTTTAACTATCCCATTTCACCGGGGTCGCAACTTAAATTGGTTTATTACCGACTTCGCTTCGTGCAGTTAGCTTGAGGGGCTTTTCCTAGTCGATGACGTGCTTTTGTCAATTTTAAACTTTAGAACCTTGCTGACATTTCACTTAGTATTCCCCTTGCAACACAGCTCGTTAGAGGTAGTGGGAGTCGTTATATTTATTAATAGTACATAGGACTTTTACAGAAAAGGTTTATAAATATTTCTGATGGATCTTACAATATGTAAGTACAAACTTTTTCAAATAAGACCGATAGTTTGATACAGAAAATAGTATTCAAGTAAAATTTCCTTTAGTTTTGATACTTGTTAAAGCATTTAAAATATTAAATATTTTTCAATCAAAATTCCGAATAATTTACTTAGAACTTTAAACAAATTTTAAAGGGTCTTACGTAGGTACGAAGTTCGTGAAATAAGACCGATACCTTAAACTTTAAATACCCTAAACCTGTTTATTTTGGAAATAATATAATATTTAAGCAAAATTTCTTGCAGTTTGAACATCTTTAAATATAAATTATTTTTCCAGAATTTTGGCTTGGGTTGATGTAATCAAAATTCCGAATAATTTATCCTGAACTTCAACTGCCTATCAGTTGCTTTCACACACTTGAGTGACTAACTTCGAAATGAATTCCTTGCCGCACAATATATACACAATTAGGGGCCCAAAGTTTATTTTCCTTTTCAATGTGGCGATTTGTTCGTTATCATTCTGCCAACAGGGTGACATGGTGAAAATCGTCTTGGGCCTTTCATGTTAATTACGGCAAAGGCTGTCCAACTTTTGTTATCAGTGTGTGTGTGTTTAGAATTGGAGAAACAAAAGCACAGCAGCCAAGCCAAGCCAAGCCACAGTGTCCTCGTTTCTCCCGCCCAAGTGGCAGTCAAGTAGGAGTCAAGCCGCAGGACACCCGCCCACGCCCACATTTACGCCCACTCAAGCTGAGATACAGATACATACGCACAAGCTACAGAGCCCCATTGTATGGATGTACGTAACGTACATACATAATAGCTGCGAGTTTGTCCCCGCATTCTCTATTGGAAAGTGTGTATAAATCACTTAAGAACTTTTATACAAAATGCTTTTCTTGTGCCAGTAACTCGAAACTGCAGTAACAACCAGCGACATTGTTGTCGATCTTCCCTCTACTTTTTTGAGGCAAAAAGGAACCCCCACATGTCTGTGATAGATTGTTTTATGAATTGCGCATTGTATATGTGTGCTATCGTGATGAACGCGTTATATGTGTTAAGGACATTCAGGAAAGTTGCCGCCAGTACTCGGACATTCCTTCCCTACTTCCTTCCTTGAGCATCGTAATCATTGTCATCCTAACCGTTCTCAACACCCCCATGCCACACCATACCATGCTGTGAAATACCAGGCCATACCATCCTCATTGCCGCTCTCACCTCGACACTCGTATCGATCCTGAGCGGCCCTCGAGCTGCGTTTAAATTTCAATTTGCTGCCACATAAGCGACACTTGAGTGCGCCGCTTTTTTGCTTATCTGCTCGGCTCGGCCCTCCTCTGATGTCCTGGCAGGGTCCTGTCTGAGGGCCCCGTCGAGAGTGCATCGGGAAAAAATCAAAATCATTTTCGAGTCCAGAGCTTGTGGGGGCATTTCTGTAATTCTAGATATTTAATATGGCAAATGCCTTTCTAGAATATTTCACTTACCAATTTCAGGATTTTTTTTGCCATATCAAAGACAGCAAGAGTACAAGTACTACAAGTTTTAAATAGGGTGAGGCGGGAGTAATTATTCTTAAAAGCTTTAGAAACCCTTTTTAAAATATCTCAGAACAAATATGAAATTCTGTTAACAATATTAAAGATTGCAATTAAACTTTTTTTTTAAAGATAACTATTATAACTTTTATTTATTTTAAATGACGTACATATCAATGTCATTTAAAGTATCATAATTCGTAATAATTATTGCATTTTAAGACCTTAATACCTTAATACCTTTCAAAAATAAGCTTAAAACTATTTTTACAGAATCGCTTTTTAATACCAATAGAGATTTTTGTGACTATATGTCATATAATATAGTACATATAAACTTTATATATTTTTGTATAATTTTCTGATTAAGCTTTTTTCCCAGTGTAGGCGCCCAATGCACTTGACTTGGTGCTTCTTGAGAATATAACCCCCCATCTCTATGTGTGGTCTCTCTGAAGAGTTTAATATGCATTTAGTGTGTGTAACAAGTTTACCGAGCACGTTGCATAAGACACAGACAGCTAGCCACATGCACATCCTTAACGGCAGAAAGAATACGCCATATTTATGCAAAAGTTTTCGCATCTCAAGGCAGAGTTATGACAGGAAAATGCTACAAAAAAAAAATACTAGAAAACTTAAAAAAAAAACCCTTGTCTAGACATTGCAGCCCGCTGCAGTTGAAAATAAACAGGATTTTGGCAGTTCTCAGGGGAATTCCGGTAGAATGAAGTTCGAATCCGTGCTTTCGGTTGCAACTTTTACACACATGAGCAGCATAACTTCTGTGCACTCTGTATTATCTGTTCGCTTGGCTGAATTGAGTTTTTGGCCTCTTTTTACGTTTCCTGCCACTTTATATGTGAAAAGTGCACAGAGAACCAGGATAAATGCCATATTCGTTTTACTATCACCAAACATGAAATATTATGTGGGGGCAATTTCTGAAAACATGTGCTATACCACATTGTCTAGAGGTGATTTTCTCAGTTTTATATGCGTGTGTTTCTCTTAAAAGTATAATACGATTTTTTTAATCAGTGATCTTAAAGGTGCTAAATTTGTTCATACTTTCATTCAATTTTAAGCAGTTTATAGATCATTATTATAGATCATTAGGTAGAAAAAAAGTTGCATCAGTACTCTGAAAAAACTTTTAATAGAATCTGATATAATCTTCTGGTTTTAGGAAAGCTTAATTTTTGTTTTTAAGTATAGGGGTTCTTTAAATTTTTGGCTTAGCAAGTTTAATAAAATGATATCCATGGTGTCTATTAAAATGTTTTTTCTATGTTGATAGGTATATAAAAGGTATTTATTTAATACTGTAAGATACTTTGAATATAATCGGATACACTCTTTCGATTTTTGAAAAATTGTACAATTTCTTATAAAAATAATAAGGGTAAGGGAAAGCCTTCTCACCAAAACCCAAATCAGTCAGCTTTCTAGTAAGATTTTAGGCATTCTCATATCAGCATATGAAATATAACCATCAGATGGCTTAGCTAACTAGGCCATTAGGAGTAGGAGATATTTCACGAGAAGGGATGGGCTTAACTGTGACTTATGGCGCCCAGTTCGTCATTCCTGCCCTTATATCCTGCCATTACACACATGCCTACATATATGCAAGGACATGATGCTGCGCCCACACAACTCAATTAGCTTAATTTGCGGTGATGCAACAGCCCAAGAGCATTATTCACTTGGCTTACGTACTTACCTTTACCTAATTTTTGGCTATTTTGCTTTTGTTTTGCTTTTTGCAGAGTCCCAAATTCCAGCCGCCAATTGAGTTTGTGGACGATGCGGCACTCAGTCCGCCCGATGGCTACAAGGACAGCAGTCTGAAGAACACGCTGGGCGGCGCCCTGAGCGGTCACATCTTTGGGGCGCAGCACCTGCAGCAGTTGCAGGTGATTCAGCGGCTGCAGCAGCAGCGTGCCGCAATGTTGGCCGCCCGCAACACCACAAGCGGTCAGATACCGCCCCCGCCCCCGCCCATCGGCACTGCCCAGCAGCAGCAGCAGCACCAGCAGCAGCAACAACAGCAACAGCAGCAGCAACAACAGCAGCAGCAGCAACAGCCACAGCAACAACAGCCACACCAGCAACCTCATCATGGAGCAGCACTGCAGCAGCAACAGTCGGAGGAGGACCTCCAGGGCGTTTGCACCGAGTGTGCCGAGTGCGCCGAATGTGCGGCCAAGCAGCTCCAGGAAGCAGGTGAGTGGCTGCACTGGGAGAAAATATTACCTAATTTGGTGGAAAAATAGTTCTAGCCTTCTGCAGACTCTGTGTTCTTGCTGACAGACAAGCTAGGAGTTCGGTTTCATAATATATTAAGCAAAATACTTATAATACCTCCACAAAATATATATATATGCTGTAAACTCTACACCATTATTATTGATTACAGTATTCAGGCTTGGAAAAAAAGAGAAAGTTAAAGAAATAGTATTTAAAGGTAAAATTTTTATATTTAAAGATTTTTTGATAAGTCTATAAATATACTTTAAAAGATCTCTTTAAAAATAAGATTTGATAATTTTTTAAGGTTCTTCGACAGCCTATAAATGTGCATATATTGCATGGTAATAATCATGGTAATAATTGTATGTGCTTTTTTTCAACAGTTCATGAGAACAACTTTAATAAAATTCCTACATATTTTTTCAAAGCACGAATACAACAAATTATTTAAAAAAAAAATATATATAATATCAAAAATAATTTGATAAGCTAGTAAATTTATTTTATATGCTAATGGCAACTGTTCTAGTAAAACCCTTACGTATAGTCTTGAGCATGAACACAGAGCCTTAGTGGTAAACCTTTTTTAGTTTCCATTCCATTTAAAATTTTAATAAATCCATCACATTATAAAATAGTATTTTTAGACATGAGATATAACATATCATATATACTTTTAAACCACGCTTGACCGGAAATTGGTGAAACCTGAGCTTGTTATTTTGCCAAATGTAAAGGGTTATGAAAAATGGGGGATGACAATGTTTTCAGCTGTATTTTATCCACTGTGCATAAATCGGTGGGCGTGGCTAGGTGGCATTGTGGCACTATGGCACCACTTACATACATACATATATATGTACAAGATATGTATATCCATCCATGTATATCCATCTCCATCGCCGCAATGCAATTAGCGGGAATCCCCGAGGGGCCAAGCGCGTTCTTTTCATTCACAAACGCTTTCGTTTGCCTTTGTGTAATCTAATTATGAATTATTTATGCAAACATTCAACCGCTGCCCGTTGACATCCTGCCTCGGGGTCCTTTAAATTGGACGCAATTTTGAATGCTTCCTGTTTTTTTTTTTTTTCACACAGCCGCTAGTTCGCTGCACTTGCTCTTGTAATTTTCTAGTTAATTTAATTCGGGAAAGTAGGACTGAAAACGGGGTGGCTGTCAGGGTTCACAGACGTTCAGGCGTTCGTTCAGACTGCCGGACAGCAGTGTCAATAAAAAGTACACAACAGATACACACTTCTAAAGGCCTTTGAGTGTATATATTATTGGAGCAGTTGGATGGAGATGGAGCATAATATAGAATTTAATAACATCAGGCTATGAAACTTAAGTATAATATGATTATTCATGGAAATAGATCTAAACTAGTGCCCAACAATACCATTTTCCTATTTTTACTTAGCCTTAACTTGGTATTTTTATAATTTTCGTATTCCCTGGCAAGAAATTAATCAAGATAAATGAAAAGGTATCGCAGTTATTACACCTTTTGCCCATAACCTTTTGCCAATCAATGGTAAACGACTGCCATTTGGCCACTCCACTCAACTAGAGTTCCTTGAAAGTGCCATAACTATTGGAGTAATTCCATGGTGACGACGATTCAAAGGGAATGGCTATCTAGTGCCAGCTTTGAGCAATAAATAATTCGTTGGCATTCGGGGCTTGTTTACCCAAGTCGCCCGCATTTTCACAGAAAGTGCTCATCGAAACGGGTCTATTGATTGATTTACGGCAACTTGACTTCGGTACTGTTCGGATCGAATCGAATCGAATCGAATCCCTAACCCCTAAAAGGACGTTTGAACTGGGAGGGCATTTGCATTAATGTCGGTGGTCACGCTTTATTGGCTACCAAAGCAAGCTACCAAGGGAACTGGAAAAAAAAATAGGGGAATATGGGGGAGCGAATGGGAAGGAGGGCAGGGCATTTTCCGGGATTTCCCGGCTCGAGGGGCGCTCCTCATTAATTGTTGCGCCTAACGAACCGCGAATGCGACAAGCCCCCAGCGACAAGCCCAGAGATCTACTACCTATGCCCAAAACTAAGTGCCTATATAGCCACCGAAAACTGAAAACTGGAATCTAGAAACCAAAAAGCAAAAACCTATGCCCATACCGATCCTTCAAGCGCGCTTCCGCTTTGTCAGCATGAAACGGAAGTCCCCCAAACTGTACACCCGATTTATCATCGACTTTTGACGTATGTGTAAAAGGTATCATCAAGGTAGCCATGCATGTGTATGGCTCCATACTTTCGAGGGAAGTTTAGCCCAACTAAGCATATCATATTTTTAATAAAAAGCCCTATACGGCTTACCTTTGGTAATGGGACTCGTAAATAAGTTATTATTTTAATAAAATGGGATTTATTTGATTTAATGAGATGGGACTTAAAAAAGTTAGATATAATAGATAATATTAAGAATAAGTCTTCGATAGAATTTTAATTATACATTTCAACTTGTCTTCACAACAGAATGCAGCTCCCCTCAGTGTCCCGAGGAGATGACTCCGCTCGGAGTGCCCGCCGTAGCCATTCTGCCACTCCACACCAGTTCCCCGGAGCGCCGAATCACCCAGAAGGAGATCATCGCCGGCGAGGAGCGGCCCAAATATGTGCTGCAGTCCCAGTACAAGCCATCACCCACAGCAGGTACGATATCGACCAGTTCCCAGGTTACCCTACCCATATCCGTACCCAGATCCAACCGCAAGACCACTTTTGTCATTAGCTTTATCATGCATTTATGCACAGCAAGCAAACGCAACCATTTGCTACATGGCCATATATTGCACATTTCATATTCGACCTCCGATGCTTCGATTCAAAACAATTCCATTCGATGCGATACTATCAAGGTCGACGCATTTATCGCTTCAATTGAAATTTCCCATCTGAGCATTGGGCATTGAGCATTGGACATTGAGTTTCCTTTTATTACGCAAAGGAATGGCTTTGAAATCTAAAAAATGGCGTAAAAGATTATATTTTAATATTAAGTTAGAGGGAATATTTTTAACTTTTCTACTAGCTATCCTTATAAAAAACTGATTTTTAAAATAAAGCGAATGGCTCTAACATTTAATGTACTTAATTAGTGTCTAAAATTACAACTAAACAACCTTAAAAAATCAATACTTTTGTTTTATATATTGCTAAATTAAAAAACCTTATTTAGCAAATGCTTTACCCCAACAAAATTTAATACATTTTGAAAGCCAATCAAACGACCCATCAATCGCTTGTCCAACTATTGGACTATCGTGTGCATCCCCATATGCACTGTACATACCAGACATACGTTAATCACGATCTCCATATCGACATTGATCGATTTCAATCCTCAATCCTTTGAATGCCAATAAATGCTCTATTTTGCCAAAACCATGCTGCCCTTCGATGGTTTTGCGTGTGCCTGTCTGTCCTGTAACGTGCAGTGGTCAAGGCTAGAAGGGAGTCGGGCAGTGGGAAGGCCAGTTCTGGATCCGCCTCCGGTTCCAGTTTCGCCTATGGGTCAGCAACCCAAGTCCCGGTCGCGTTCCCTGTTCCGGCCATCAGTAGCTCTTCGAAAAATAAACGATTTGTTGTTGAAACCATTACCACTATGACCACAGTGACCGAGCGCCGAATCATCCGGGAGGCGAACGAAGATGTGGCGACCGCTGGTAGCGTTTCCGGTCCCGCCCCTGCACCTGGTACTGGTACCGCCTCGCCTGCCGTTGGAGCTGCTGTTGCGAGTGGACCGGATATGCTGCCGCCAGCCCTGCCGGCCAAGGCCAGCGCCACAGCAGCAGCGGCCGCCGCATCAGCCGCCGCTTCAGGAGTGGTGAATGCATCAGAGCAACAGCCTTTCGAGTCCCAGAAACCGCCACCTATACCGCCGAAGGAGACCTCGCCCACGCAGATCAGTGGCATCCTCAAGGGCGGCAAGCTATGGAAGCAGGATTCCATCTCTCAGGTGGGTCTCGATATAGCTAATCCTGTGATTTGTAATTTAATCTGAAATCTATTTGAGCAGCAGTCGGATGATCAGAATAACACCACATCGGAGGACGAGAGTGGTGCCACAAAGCGCTCGGTGAGGTTTGTCACTGAGGATCAGGCGAATGCCGGCACTGATAGCGATGCCCAGTCCTTGGCTGGCGATCTGGATGACAGCGAGAACCAGATCAACGAGCTGATCCCAATCAAAAAGCACTCGACACTGTTTAACAACGCTTTGCGGCCCAACTCGGCGGTGCGTCAGCTCTTCCCGAGCGTCTCGGCCCACCAGGCGCCAGTGCTCACCTCGGAGGCTCTAAGGGCATTCGATGAGTCCAAGCGGGCCGGCTGCCTGGTCACCCACCTGCCAGGAAGCTGTGGCGACTCCGACACCCTGCGCCGCAGCATGGAGCGCAATATACTGCGCCGATCACTGATCAAGTAAGTAGCTGGGTGACTGGGTGTTATAACCCATTTTGTGGCGCCCCCGGGTGGACGGAGATCTTGAACCTCTCAATTGTTACCAGATAAGTGATTTGTTTGCCCTAATCAAGTCAGCATATATCTAACTATTACGTGCAAGTTGACTGTAGTGAAAATTGAGGCTTAAATTGAGGTTTAATTTATTTGGCGCCCCCGGTGGGACGGAAGAACAGTTATGTGATGTGTAGCATGAAACTAATTCCCTGTTCTTTAGGAAAAAGGCCGTAAAGTCGGACATCTCGCTGGAGGAGCGCATCAAGCAGCTGACCTGTGACATCGACGAGGATCTAGCCGAGGAACTGCAGCGGGCTGTGGACGAGGACGCCGAGGCGGCCGCCGAACGGGCCGATGAGCTGGCCCAGCGCAACAGTCCCGCCGGCGAAGAGAATCCCAATCCGGTGCCCGGTTCCGGTTCACTGGCCCACAAGTTTGTCAATGGCGAGAAGAGCTTCTCGCCGAGCAGCTCGGTATCGAGCTCCTCGAGCGGATCGTCGGCCTACAAGAAAATCGCAGATATTTTTAATCGTGACAAGAAGCAGGAGAAGATCATGGAGATGGAGGAAAATCCCATTGTCATTATACCACAGGTGAGTGTTCTTTAGTAACCTGAAAACGATTTAAGAGTTAAAACTGATATCCTTGCAGGAGTGTCGTTGTCCGGCTGCCCCTGACTTGGGCATGGGCATCCAGGTGCCGGTGGTGCACACGCAGATCCATCGCACTCCGCCCCGCCAAACGGAGCCGAAGCGCCAGTTCCTCTCCTCCACATTGGCCCCCCTGACAGCCTGTGTGGCCGGGAACAAGGATGACCTCTCCTCGTACTACACATTAGCCGCTGCAGCCGCCGCTCATCCGCATGCCCATGGCCACGCCCACACGCATGCGCATGCCGCCCACTATGCCGCCGCCGCTGCGGCCGCTGATTTCAATATGGGCCAGCTTCTAGGAGCGGCTGCAGCAGCTGCCGCCTCTGGAGATCCGGCTGCACAGCATGCAGCTGCGATGGCAGCTCAGGGTTTGGCCCAAGGATTGGCCGCTGCAGGAGGAGGAGGAGTAGGTGGAGGAGCAGGCGGTTTAGCTGGGGAGGATGCCCGCAAGGTGGCGCCAGATGTGATTGCCGGCACACCGGGTCAGGAGGTGGCCGGGCGGCAGGAGCAGGACGAATTGGCCGCCTTTGCCCAGGCGGACGCCAAGCGGACCGAGCAGCTCAAGAAGCGGTACACGGGAGCGGGCTCGGAGCCCAGCCAATCGCAGGCCAGCAGCGATGATGACGAGCAGAACGACTATGGCTTCAACAAGCGACCCTCGGTGCGCGGCATCAAGCCCAAGTTCAGTTCGACCAATGAGATCCTGGCCCAGATGCAGGAGCAGTTGAGTGCGGCAATACCCACGGTGGTCAATAGCCAGCCGGTGCAGCATGCGGTCAAGGGTTATGCCATGCCCAATACGCTCAAGCAGAATCCCTCGCCGCAGAATGTGCCACAGAATGTGCAACAGCAGCAGCAGCAACAGCAGCAGCAGCAGCAGCAACAGCAACAGCAGGCCCACCAGCAACATCAGCAGCAGTTGCAGCAACAGATGGCCGCCGCCATGCAAAAAACGGAGCAACGAACGTGGAGCTTCTACAGCGAGACCGGCGAGCAGCAGCGCTTCCCCATGGATGCGGCCTCCATCCAGCAGACCTACTACCAGACCCTGCCCGCCGGCACCATGTTCCGCCAGACGATGATCCAGCAGGGAGCCACGGCTGCCGGCGGTGCCGATGATGCATCACTTTTGTATGCCGCCGCTGCCGCTGCCCAAAATTGCCAGAGTGTCACCGCCACGGGCACAGCCACCGCTACCGCCACGGCCATCGAGCAGAGCAAGCACAGCAGCTACAGCAGCCACTTTGCCCGCAGTCCCACACGGCGGCCGGAGTCGCCGCCACCGTTGCGCAACTATCACCAGACCATGGTCCTCATCCCGTACAACGCGGAGACCTACTCCCAGTTCGCGACCAGCAACAGCGGCGATCCCAAGCTGGCGCACATTCAGCGCCAGAATATCCTCGAGTACCAGCAGGTGAGTGGTGGGAATGTAGGTATACCTGTTTTACAAAATGCTGAAGAATTCGCGTTTTTGAGATTGTTTAGTTGGGTTCTCTTCCATGGTCTATACTTTTCTTAAATTTTATCGAATTTGATAGTAGTTATTATTTTCAAAAACGTTTATGTATCTATACAATTTTAAAGATTAGGAAGCGAGTGGTAGGAAGCTCAGTACTTAGCACTTTGGTTTATACTGAAGAATTCGCGTTTTGCGATTGCTTAGTTAGGTTCCCTTCTACAGTCTTTTCTTCTTCAATATTATTGAATTGGATTTAAAAACGTCGTTATTTATTTAAAAGAGTTTGTATACCTGTAAAAACTTTAAGATTAATAAGTGAGTGGTCAGAAAAACGGTATTTAATTTATTCTAAAGAATTCGCGTTTTAAGGTTGATTAGTTGGGTTCTCGTCTATAGTATTTTTAATTTTTTTTAAATTTTTTTTTTTGATTTTTAATTTGAATAGAAATGATATAAAATCGTAATATATGTGTGAAATACTAAATATTTAAAACCAGTGTGTCATCTCCATTAACTCCATTACCTTTCTAATCCAGGTTACCCAGCAGACGATTCGTGTGCCCATTGGCTACGCCCTGCCCGGCATGCAGTTGCATGTGGTCAGTGGGCGTGGCCATGCCGCCCACTACGCCCAGCACCAGCAGCAACACCAGCAACAGCAGCAGCAGCAACAGCAACAACAGCAGCAACAGCAGCGCCTGATGCAGGGACACTATCAATTTGGACCCGAGGGCGGGATGCCAGGATTCAGTGAGCGCGGAGTGCCGGAAGGAGCGGCCGCCGTATCGCACAGCGACTGCAATGCCATGGTGTCGCCGACGTCGGCGGCAGCAGCAGCGGTACAGCAGCAACAGCAACATCAGCAGCAGCAGCAGCAACAGGCCGCTGGAGGAGTGGGCGTGGGCGCCCAGGCTCAGGGATCCGTGTACTATGCGATGAACGTATGACCCGCGCTCGAATAGTCGCTGCCAGCGGCGGTCATTGTCGAGCGCCGCCAGTGTCAACTTGTCGAAATGTCAGCGACTTCAGTGCATTTGGGGAGCGGCGGTATGGGCGGCAGATGAGCGCCCGCCCCGCCCAGTTCCGAGTTTGAGTCCTCGAGTTCCCATGAGTCCCATCCGCTGATTTGAGTTGCCCCTCAGTTGACCCTAGCGAGCGTTTTTGAATCAGTTCGATCTTTCGTTTAGCAAGTGTATCTGTTTCCGCATCAGTATCATTATCATTATCCGTATCCGTATCCGTGTTGTCTGTATCTTTGTGTCACAAATATTCGAATATGTCATTGTCACAGAAATCACTTGTGGTCAAAAGGTATGCCAAAATGTATTTCAAGTCAGAAAGACCAATGGATATGTTTCACAGCATACTTTTCAAGTGATTTATATGGTACCCCCACTAAAAAGAGCTGCATCTATCTTAAGTTCATTGTAAACGGTGCAGCGGTGCAATTCAGACTGCCGCTGCAACGTTTACAACTCGTTTTACGAACTATCCAATGTGTTTCGCTCAACGTTATGCAATACTCCAAAAAGTACTCTTTAAGTTGAGCCTTGTCGTAGAGGACCTTATTTCATAGTTATTAATATTTAGTCAAGTGTGGTAAAGAAGAGATGAAAATCTAAACCAAAATACAACCAAATCACATGAATTTATTTCGAGCATATACATACATGCTGGGTGCTAGTAATGCAACAACAACAAGAATAACAACAAACACAACAAAAACCAAGAAGAAATGAATTAAGCTATGAAAACTATATTTAACAAAGTTAAACATAAAACAAAGATATGTAATACTATTTTTTTTAATTACCTTTTTTTTGCTGTTAGCCAAGAAAACAGAGTTTTGCTCAATGGAAAGTGCATTTGATTTTGAACGCATCTATATAAAAATACATTATTATATATCTACATACGCGAATGCTAAACTAAATTATACATAATTAAATTATATTGAATTGAATTGATATTATAAAATATTTCCAATGTAGTGCAATTTGTTGCTAACTCCAAAAGCTCTCTTATCAAAGAGTATTATATTTAAACAAATATATATACATATATATATATATTTTATGAGCATCAAAATTATAGGAATATTTTTAGGCTTAGGCTTTATTTATATGGAATTTAATTTAAATTTATTTATTTGTTCTTTATGTACAATAAATTTACAATTTTTAACAATGCTTTAATTTCTTACGCTTAAGAAATGTACCGTCATGTTGAAACATTATGTATGTACAATCTATAGGCGAACAAATCTAAATGTACGTATGTATGTTTTGTATGCTACAGTTTGTTTGGGTTTCATTTTGTAGATCGATCAGCCTGCATCGCATTCCACATTCCAGACCTATCGAGATGTTCCTGAAACGAAGCGCTGGGTGATTTCAAGACAACGGTGCCCAGAAGTATGCAGTATTGTTTTACTTGGCATACTTTTGGGCAGTCAAAAGTGTTGTTCTCAAATCTCCAGGCATTTCTAAACATCTCATATCGCCTTTCTCCCGAAGTGAGAGCATCAGTGCCAAAAGCTTGCATCCCAAAAACCTCTCTCAATCATCCCATACCTTCCAGTCATTCCATCTAGTTGATAAAGATACCATATAAATCGTGCAATCATAAGAAAAATGTTAGAAGTTACACAAAACTCATGTTGATCTGGAGATAATATCGTATCTCTTCGATATATAAATTTACACACACAAACATACGCATAGATGTAAGTGCATTTATGCACACTCCCCGCATGCGAAACATTACGATGATATACTGACATATATAAAGTATGAATATTGTATTTCGATTCAGATATTGTGTTAATGTCTATAACGAACATATTGAAACTATTGAAAGCAAACACGAATTAAGCAGTGCAATAATGTTAAAGTGGGAATTACCGCTGACCGGAAACGGAAGCAGAAAATGAAAATCAAGAAGAAGACAACGCAAAGTCCGTGAGAGCGTGCAAGCGAGATAGATAGATTGTCGGCCAGTTAGACAGAGACGGAGATAACCGACGAACAAAAAGAATGACAGAGATAGCGCGCATAACGAAACAATTTAGTCATAGATTTAAACAAAAAAAACACATACATTTACACAGCGATTAACGATTAACTATAAACAATAACTAAAGCGTGGTCTTAGGTGTTCGATATTCAATTTTTTTATTCTTCGGTTCGGTTTTCTTTCTTTTTTACGGTTCCAATGAGAGATTCCGATACCGATACTAGAAATGACTAGAAAACGCAGCGCGATTTGCATAATATATAAATACATTTAGAGCCAGATAGCGAGCGAGAGTAAAGCGATAAATTATAAATAAATATATGTATATATATACATACAGGCATACATATATACATGGATATATAATAGATGTTTATGTAATACATAAATGGCATTGAACGATTTCCAAGCACATTGCAAAAGCCCCCCAAATTCAAAATCGCATGAAATTCCCCCGTACTCTTTTGTGTTTCACTCCAAATGTAACTCGATTTTTTCTATGCAAAAGTAGTTGAAAATTATATAATTAAAAACCGATATACATATATTTAGACACTTACATCGATAGTATCCTATTCGAATGATTTCTTTGAGATGTTGAGTTGCGCTTTTGGACATGCAGAAAGTTAAGATAGAACAACAACAGATATTGTGTATGAAATAATATAAATAAGATCGGATATTAATGCCCCAACATCACGATATATGGATGTGGGGCGGACAACAACAAATCCAAAATAAGAAAAAGAAACAAAAACCAAAAAAAACAACAACCAAGATGATGTAAGCGATGGATCGATGTGTGAATTGATGCGAACGGCACAAGTATATAACAAATTTCAACAAGTATATGACTGAGCCAATGACTCAAAAATAAATTTTAAACAAAAAGGAAAACCAGAAATATATGAGATATATAAAAATGATAAGCATGTTAATAGGTTCTTTTTTGGGAAGGGAAAGCTTAAATTATCCGCAATGTTCTCAAGTAAATTGGTTTGTTTACTAAACGCTGTTTATGGTGCAATCAAATGAAAACAAGCTCCAAGTTATCAAATTTAGTTCCATTTTGATTGCTTTTCTACAACCTTGACCTATTTCTAAAGAGCAAACAATTTGTTAGATTACCTATATAAACCAGATCGCTGTCGTATCAACCGCAGTTCCATATAAAATTGATATGGGATTGTTAGTCAGTCCCTACACCTGAAAAACCGCAAAACAAAGGAGTTTTTTTGACAAACGTCTGAAACCAATATTCCGCATTAAATAATCAGTGTTTTGGCTGCTAAAATGCCACTTAACGTCAGAACGAGGAATGTCATACCTCGTTAAGCTCGATGTTTAATTTCCAATCCATTGGCAATCGAAGCTGGAAAGTTTTAATTTTTCACATTTTCCACAAAAAAAAACTGATGCCAACCCCCATAAAATATGAGAAAATTTGTCAAAAATAAATTTTTCCTAAAGTGATGGGGATCGTTAGCATATTTAGCCAGCTGCTCAAAACAGTCGGTCTTTTTGCTGTACGACTTGATTTGGCTAAACTACGATGAAAAAACCGAAAAAAAATGTCGAATTTTTGACAAAAAAATGAATCTCATATTTTTGACGAAAATCTGAAGCCATTTTTTCGCCCTAAAAATTCCGTTTTTTGGCTGCCATAACAAAAATATAAGTCAGAATGAGGAATGTCATACCTCGTTGAACTCGTTGCTTAATTTCCAATCTATTGGCATTCTAACCTGAAAATTTTTCATTTTTGTCATTTTTCGCAAAAAAAGATGATGTAACAAAATATGCGAAAATTGGTCAAAAAATAAATTTTCCTTAAAGTGATGAGGATCGTTAGCATATTTAGCAAGCTGCTCATAACAGTCGGTCTTTTTGCTGTACGACTTGATTTGGCTGAACTACGTCGGAAAAACCGAAAAAAATTTTGCCTTTTTGAAAAAATCAGAATCTCGTATTTTTGACGAAAATCTGAAGCCATTTTTTTGCCCTAAAAATTCCGTTTTTTGGCTGCCATAACAAAAATATAAGTCAGAATGAGGAATGTCATACCTCGTTGAGCTCGTTGCTTAATTTCCAATCTATTGGCATTCCAACCTGAAAATTTTTCATTTTTCGCAAAAAAAGATGATGTAACCCCTTTAAAAAAATGAAAAATTGGCCAAGAAATAAATTTCCCGGAAAATGATTAAGTCGTACCAATAGTTTGTAAGTTTAGTAGGTTAGCTGAGTAAGTGGTATATAATAGGCGAGGCTCTCGATTATACCGTTCCATCTTGTTTTTGTCTTTGGTGTGGCTTAGTATAAAGTTTTTGGCTTGATTGTTAGTTGAAAAGGCTGGGGAAAACCCAATGTTTACGATTGAGTTTTGGTACTTCTCAGTAAATTGTACTCTGGTCAAAAGATTTGTGTGCGTCGCACTTTCACCTCCAGCGCTTGATAATTCACAGCCTATCTGGGATCAGATCGCCGACTGTGCAATCAGTCGGAACTGAAATGAATGGACCGATCTGGGCTCTCTCTGCGGCTCTCGGTTATCGGTTTGCTGGGGTCTCGTCTCCGGTCCGCGACCGCTTCAGTTAGCCAGCGTCCGCCGGTCAACCAGCCACGATTTGGGAGCGACCATGAGCTGTCCCTACGCAGGAAACGGGTGAGCACGACCACGTGCGGTCCGTAGAAATCAGATTTCCAATACCAAGCATCCCCCACCCCCCAGAAACGACCACGATGATTCAGCGGTGCCCCTAACCACGGAGGTGGGTAAAATCTATGGGGAGTACCTGATGCTGGACAAACTCCTGGATGCCCAGTGTATGCTCTCGGAGGAGGACAAGCGACCTGTCCACGATGAGCACCTGTTTATTATCACGCACCAGGGTGAGTGGAATTGGTATTTAATAAACCAAATACAGATCTTTTAATGTGGTCCTCTATTTCCACGAAAAGCCTATGAGCTTTGGTTCAAGCAGATCATCTTCGAGTTCGACTCTATACGGGACATGTTGGATGCAGAGGTCATCGACGAGACCAAGACCCTGGAGATCGTCAAGCGACTGAACCGAGTGGTTCTCATTCTGAAGGTGAGATCTTTTGTTCCAAGGAAAAATTAACAACAAAATGTTTGAGAATTGCATCTACTTTGTATTATATGCTGTAATATTAAGGCACACTGATAAAAACTTTAATTTCCTAAAAGCACTTAGTAAATTCTAGAATTTCATAGTCATTTAAAATATTTTCGATTACGATTCCATCAATTTGGGTGTTTATTTATTTTAAATATACTCTATACCCTATATATGCCCCTCTATCCACTATATATCAAATCCTTCAAAAAAATACTAAATAACCAAGCTGTAACATTAAAAAATAACACAAATTACCAACCTATTATTTAGGTGAGCTTCAGGCCCTTTGAACCTTTAGCTTCATAATAAACCTTGTGTTAATTTATAGTCTTAACTATAATATTCCTAAGATATGTATGTAATAATAATAATATTGTGTTCTTTTTATAGCTTCTGGTGGACCAGGTGCCCATTCTGGAGACAATGACACCGTTGGACTTCATGGACTTCCGCAAGTACCTGGCCCCCGCCTCCGGCTTCCAGTCGCTGCAGTTCCGCCTGATCGAGAACAAGCTGGGTGTGCTGACGGAGCAGCGGGTGAGGTACAACCAGAAGTACTCGGATGTCTTCAGTGACGATGGGGCGCGGAATGCGATCCGCAGTTCGGAGAAGGAACCCTCGCTGCTGGAGCTAGTGCAGCGCTGGCTGGAGAGGACGCCGGGCCTCGAGGAGAGCGGCTTTAACTTCTGGGCCAAGTTCCAGGAGAGCGTGGATCGATTCCTGGAGGCTCAGGTTCAGAGCGCCCTGCTGGAGCCGGTGGAGAAGGCCAAGAACTATCGTCTCATGGACATCGAGAAGCGGCGCGAGGTGTACCGCTCCATCTTCGATCCGGCGGTCCACGATGCGCTGGTGCGTCGCGGTGATCGCCGGTTTAGCCATCGAGCCCTCCAGGGCGCCATCATGATCACCTTCTACCGGGATGAACCAAGGTTCAGCCAGCCACACCAGCTGCTCACCCTGCTGATGGACATCGATTCGCTGATCACCAAGTGGAGATGTGAGTGATAATAACAGTATTATTTTAGAAACCTGTTTTAAGTGTCTCTTTAACACATTTGGATGTATCTTTCCTAATCTACTAGAATAGAAAATTATATTTTTATCGGTGTATCTTAAGTCAGTACACTCCTTTAGGATGATAACAAAGTTTTAGTTCTGGCAATTGATTTAAATTTAGTTCTTAACTAACCCTTTATTTTTAGGCCTAAAAATGTATGATACATGTATCATGGTGTTTTCCCTGACCTACTACTTTCTACTCCCGCCACAGATAATCACGTGATCATGGTGCAACGCATGATTGGATCCCAGCAGCTGGGAACTGGTGGATCGTCCGGCTATCAATATCTGCGCTCTACTCTCAGGTGATCATCGTAGATCTGTCTGCGTGGAGTTCAGTGACCTCTAATCCACCCCCTTTTGTTTTTGTTTCAGTGATCGCTATAAGGTGTTTCTGGATCTGTTTAACCTATCCACCTTCCTGATTCCACGCGAAGCGATTCCACCGCTAGATGAGACCATTCGCAAGAAGCTGATAAACAAGAGCGTCTGACGATCGGCAAGGGATCTAGTCAAGAAGTCCTTGACTATGCCTTACTTTTTCTACCCTCTGTTTTACTGTTTGTGTAATAAAATTTCTTCTATATTCTTTGTTATTACATATATTGTGTTTATTTTTATAATATAACCAAACAAAGATAACATAATCCACACATTTTTGGAACATTTTTTTTAGTTCGTTGCAAAGACTCTTAGGATTTTTTGTGAGGAAATGTAACTTTTCAGCAGCCTAAAAGTAGGCCATACACATTCTGACAGCCTTTCACTTTCCTTCTCCCTCGTTTTTACTTGATCGATGACAAATGCAATTCAATTATTTCGTATCATATTGTTTACTAAATTGAAAATATCAAGGAAATTAAGAAAAAATGACCTTTATATAAGTTACATATAATAAAAGCTCATCGAGAATAAAAGCAATTATCTACCGCATTCTCCCAAAACCAAAACTCAGTTTACAATATTAATAACAGAATATAATATTTAGATTTAGATTTTATTCAACATAAAACTCAAATAATATCAAACTAGCAAAGTTGACAAATAAAATTTGGATTAAATTTTGGTTTTAGCTTTAATCTAAATAACAAACTTCTTAGGAAAATTGCAATAGCGTAGTTACAATCAAGCCATATAAAAACTCTTCAGTTTATTGCTGAACTTAGAATAGAAAATCAACAGTAAATGAATTATGTTACGGGAAAACAAAACCTCATCAGCAATTATAAAGCAATTAAGACAGTCCTCTAAAAAATACCTTCTAGTCGTTAGAAATGGTGTATCTTAGCACTTAATTTTCTTTTCGTTAACCTTAATCATCCTAAGTTCTAATTTAATTGCATTGCTGAAATTTTCAAGGGATCACGCATAGGTTGGTAATCTTCTCAGCGTTCAAGAGATTCAAATGTGCCTTGGAGAGCTTTTTGGACCCACTATCGCTGTTTGCTCAAATGGAGCACACAAAAACATAACCTTTGCCAGTGGCCTTTCCCTGGGGCGATAAGCCCCAGATTTGAGCACTGAGTTTTCAGTTTCATTATTATTTATTAGAATGAAATGCCAGCTAAGTCCGCACCGCTCCCTCCCTCACGAGTGCAATTAATTAGTGCTGTTGAATGGACAGGGGGAGTGGAATTGGGATCGAGTCGAGTCGTCTTGCGAAGGGAGGAAACGGATCAGATCAGAACAGAACAGAACAATACTGGAATCAGAGAGCCGAGCTCGAAGGCATTATGTAAGCTTAATTCGCTTTAATCGCTTACGTGAGCCACTTCCGAAGGCAAATAAAATTTCGGACTACCCCCTCATTTGTTTGGCTCTTTTGGGGCTATTTTTGTCTGCAGTAGTCGGGTTTTTTGTTTGACAATTAGTGTTCTGCTCAGGTAATTATGGACCATAACCCTCGACCAACCCTTGAAGCAGGTCCCTCCAGAATCCACTGGCAAGTTCAGCGCTGTTCCAGGTAGTCCGGCTCTAACGACTGTCGTGTTTTATGGTTCAAATGAAAATATTATAAACTGTATGGGAACAATGCACACTGTACATGCATGAACAGCTGTAAAATCGAACGGTTTCTTTGAGTTTAAGCATTTAAAAATGATATTATGGCCTTTGAAATGACTTTATTGTATATAACTCAAATTAAAAGTATTTTAAGGGGTTTTACATATATGTCCACAATTTAACTGAGACAGTTTAGGTAATGTAGTAATATTTTGCATTTAGCAGACCTTAGTAAAAGTTTTCCACTAAGGAAACTTTTGAAACATCAGAAAAGCTGAATTTAAAATCTAAATGCTACTACTCATTACAAAACTCAAAGAATTAAGCCAATCTTTATGTAGGACATCTTTAAAGAACTCTGTGCCGTTCCAGAAACTATACGAATTATTTCTCTAATAAAATACTTTATTTAAGATAATCTGTGACTTTTCGTTTTAAGAATTATATTTTTCGGAAAGTTTTTTTAAATTTCTTATAAAAATTTTTAATTTTTCATATTTTGCGTATCAAATTCTGGTTTAAGATGTAATAAAAAATACAATTATAAACATTTTTTCAATAAATGAATTGTAGTATTTTCGAAACTAAAATGGCCTACTCCGAATGCGGAAGGGTACCTGTGCGGAGGCAAAACCCACGCCGCCGACGATTGCGGCGTAGGCTCATTAATAAAACCAACAACAACCACAAATCGGACGACAGCGGCAACAGCAACAGCTACAACAGCAACAGCAACACCGGCGACAGCAGCAACATCAGCTGCGATTGCCAAGATCAGGCGGATGCCGAGCTGGAGTCTCTCGGTCAGTCAGTCGATTGCTGAGTCTCCGTTCGGTTGGTCGAGTTGTCTGCGAACTGTGAAAAATAATCGAAGAAATCGAAAAAATCGTCGTAAACCAAGGCGAAGTGCTAATAAAACGAGCAAAATGCGCTGCCTGGCATTGAGCGTACTGTTTTTGTGCCTGGCTCTTGTGGGGCACTTTCAGCTGTCAGGTAGGTGAAATGGCAAATGATTCACTTGGCTTACAGGCATATATAATCCCAACTCATCCACTATCAGTTGCCTACAAGAGCGAGGTGCAAATCACACCGGATCCCCTAGACGCTGTGGAGACGACAACCAAGAAATCCAGTTGGTTTGGCGGCTTCAAGAAGTTCTTTGGCAGTGATTCCACCACCACGACGACCACCATTGCTCCGCCAGCTGCCACTAGTGCAAAATCAGTGGTAGTAACACCCACTGTGGCCCATAAACCCCCGCCACTGGTCATCACGCATGCTCCACTGGTGCCATTGGGTCCGCGACCAGATACACCGGGATCCTCGCCCTTTGGCGCCTCCCCACCACCGGCCAGTGGTCCCCAGTGGCCGACGACCAGCACAAGATCACCGCAACCACCGCAGCAGCCACCGCAGCAGCCACCTCAGCAGCCCATTCAAGGTCGTCCGCTGCAGGGAGGGACTGCAGCACCCAGTCTGCCACCTGGTTTTGCTCCCTACAGACCACAGAAACCCCAGCCGAACAGCTATGACCTGAGCTATGGTGGTGGTCCCGCAACGGGAGCAGGAACAGGGCGTCCTGGCTTTGGACTGGGCATAAGCACCAGCTCCACCACAACTACGAGCACAACCCAGAAGCCCATCACGAGCACCACAGGTAAGGCACCGCAGCAGAAGGATGAGTTCCCAGTGCTGCCGGGACCACGAAGGCCATCCCAAAAGGAGGACTTCCCCGCCTTGCCGGCGCCCAAGACACCACCAGGTTCGCCCACACCCACGCCGGCATCTCCTTCGGCCTGGCAATCGCCGCTGCCGACGCCCCAGCATCCAGTGCATCCGCCCACCAAGACCACACCAGTGCCCACACCCTCATCCTCATCCGCGCACACGCCCTCCGTTCCGCCCACACCCGCCCATGGAGTGTCCTTGGGACCACACAAGGTCGATGGCAGCACAACCACTGTGCGACCCGGTTTCCAGTCGTCGGGCAACTCGGTGGCCACCGACGACGAGATCCGCCAGCTGACGGAGCAGCTGTACACCAAGGAGACCAACAACCAGATCGGAAACATCCAGGTGAACCTGCAGGGACGCACGCGATCCATCGACAGCGCCGATGAGGCACCCAATCCGTAAGTAATCCGTAGTTAAATTCCAAAGTTCGTATTATTTTTTTGAGTCTTATAATAATATACATAGGTAGTCATAGTCATGAATCATATTTATCATATTTTTTAAAGCAACGGTTTCTAGCTAAAAAGTATTATTTATACAAATGTTATTCATCTTAAAATGTAAATGTTTTGAAGAAATTAAGATTTTAGAAAGTAGAAGGCTTGGTCAAGTGTTAAAATGTATCATCCATTTCTGAAAATTAAACTTAACTTTTTTTTAAAACTACCAATTTATTAAAGACTCCTAAATGTGGACCCGAAGGCCCTGGAGTCCCCGACAATCGCCAAAATGCGGCTGTTGTTCAACAACTACGAGCACGACACCCAGGTCAACGAGCACGTGACCCCCAACGAGCGCAAGGAGGAGAACGAGTTCCTGGACGCGGTGATGGCCACCCCGGTGATGCGCCAGGCCATGCTGTTCCTGCAGCAGAAGGGTGTGGTTGGTCCCGATCCGAAGACGCACCGCGACCTGGTCAAGGAGCTCTGGTTCACACAGTACTCCCGCGGCAAGGGCAAAATTGGCAGCTCCGGCTTCGAGCACGTCTTTGTCTACGAGGTGAAGGAGGGCACCATCATTGGGTTCCACAACTGGGTCTACATTGGCGATGAGGAGAAGGACGGCCGGTTCGACTACAAGGGTTACCTGAAGGAGCAGGACATTGGCACGGTGAGTGGTCTTTAAAAAGGGATCTCTCTCTTTTAATCTCTAGGGATTTAAATATATGTGTTAAAAGATGAAAGGATCAAACCTATATAGAAATGTTTTTATTAATAGGTATAACATTTAATTGGTTATCTTTTCCATTTGCAGAAGGGAAAAATTCTTAAGATCCGGTTCTCGCACCAGGGACTCAACAAGCCAGTGAACACGGTCTTTGTGGGCACCTCTCCGGAACTGGAGCTCGCCCTGTACACGGTCTGCTTCCAACTGCGACCGGATCGCACCTGTCCGGTGTCCCTGGGCAACAGCAAGTTCGGCATCGTCACCTATTCGTGGCGCTACCGTGGAAAGAACCTAATTGGCAGTGCCTATCCGGAGATTTAAGGAAGCGATCACCACTCGCTCCTCCCGTAGTCATCGTAGCAATTTTTTTTTCTGTCGCCCTAATAAATAAATAAAATTTGTGAAATCTATAAGTCCCTATTTAAACTTAACATTTCATCATAAATAACTTAAGACTCAAAAAATTCAAAAAGTTAGAACGAAAGTAAGTAAATTGGTCTTACAAATCAAATCGAATTCAAATGCGCGGGCTTTATCAAGCAGTTCTTCGCACTGCTTGAAGTTTAGAGTTTGGCTTAGCTTGGGAGCTTCAGAGTTTCAGAGAACTCAGCTTGCCATTTTCTATTTTAAATAATTAAGCCAGAAATCTTATCCTTTGTAATAATGTGCCTATAAATTTAAATGTTTATAAAACTCATTCACATGCCTATTCATTATATAGTTTTGAATATAGTTAATAGTAAACTTTTTTTATAAATTTCTTATTGAAACTTATTCGTTAGTAAATTTATTCAAGTTGGTTTCTTCAAATATACACTCGTAATGAAATGATAGGAAAAGTTAGGTAAATAACAATATATGCGGTATAATTATTTTTTAAAATGCTTAAAAACTGTTTGGTATTTTTGGTATAGTTTTCAAATTGGTCACACTGCCGGCAATTACAAAATAAACGCGCGTGAGATGGGGTAAACCTGTTTCAGCCCCAAGCGCGGCCTTTTGGCCAGGTTTTGAGCTCTCTCCCAAGTAGAGTTGTCAAGTAGCCAAAAATATGTGTTTATAACTAGTTTCATGTTCAATAATTTTGTAATTTTTTTTAACGTTTAATTTTTTGTGCCGTCCATAGGTAGTTTTTAATGTTTGTTTCTACAAAAAACTTAAACACCAAACAATTGGAATTTTCTTTAGAGATCTTGCATAAAAATAATACTTAAGATGTACACTTCTTGGTTTTTTTTAAAAACATTCTTTGTTTTTTAGGTATTTTAAGTATTGACTCTAAATTAATGGTATTTAGCAATTAATTTAGGATAATCTGATATTTGTATGCTGTTGACAACCCTATTCTCGCTCTCTCTCTCTCTCTCTCTCTCTCTCTCTTTCCATCGGCAACAAGTGATCTGCGTTGACCGTTGCTCCATTGGATTTCCAATGGTTTCGGCCATTTCAGTTGCTGTTTGACTGCCGGAGGAGTTTGTTGTGCATTTTTTTTTGGGTGCGCGGCGTGCCACGGATCACAACCCCAACTACACACATACACACAATAAGCGGTCAAATTAAGTTTTGTTTTTTTTTCTCGTTACCCAACTCGCAAGTGCCGTGCAATTATTTGTTCTAATTCTGTTAACCGAAATTCAAAAGCGTCGACACTTTTTAACAAAAAAAAAACAACGCAACAACCAAGTCAGCGTAGAAAAGAAAGAGAATCACAAACAACGAAGCAGCAAGAAAAGGAGGGGAGAAGAGCGAAGAGAGCGGCAGAAGACACTGCGCGGATGAAATGTAGCAGAATTCTTCTTCTAATGTTCTGTGTGCCGAAGTGACGAAGTGACGCCAGAAGAAACCGAGTGAAGAAAGAGAGAAGGAGGCAAGGAGAAAGAAGGCAGAAGAAAGAGCTCAAAAAACATAAAACACAAACTCACACGCTGGCAGAACGGTTTACTGAAACGCAAGGCAACAACAAAGCAAGTAAGTAACGCTCAGAGAGAGAGAGAGAGTGGGAGAGAGGGAGAAGAGGAGAGAGAGGCCCAGAAGCCTCTCTTGGAATTCAAATCAGAATTGAATCTGAATCTTGGTCGAGTCGACAACAACAACAACAGCAGCTTGAATGTCAATAGATCCAGGATTGCCAGGCGCCATTAAAAATAATTCTTATTGAACAACTTTGATTGTGGAGGGGGTGTTCATAAGGAGGTTACGGATAATAGGATTTCATAAAAAGAAATGTTTTGAAAATGGGTTATGAGGATTAGCCATTGAGGATATGATATTAAGAAAGTTGTTTTGAGCCATGCATATTGTTTGAATGATAGTAAAGATGTATTATTTTGAAGATTCCTTCATTGCATTTATCACTTGTAAGCAGTATTGTAAGAATGTTTCGCTCTTAAATATGATATTTCCACTCTTATTAATGGGTGTTTACATGTTTTGTATGCCACCCATGACACATTTGCAGTCATCAGAATTTCTTTCATATCATCAATATATATTTAAATGTTGTCTGTCCATAGAATACAAATTATTCCATTATCTCTTCTCAAATCACTATCTTTGTAAAGGGATATACTACTATTATAATGTAAAAGACCGCTCCTCAATGAAATCATCCACTCTTATTCCCAAAAAATTTGAACAATCAGTCAATCAATTAATCAGACCGCCCCAATGCCATTGCCAATAGCAACAATGAGCCACCCCCATCATGGCTAATTATAGAGGTAATAAGGTTTAGGTATTGCGGTGAGCTCATCGAAGATGCAATCGCTTTCTAGCCATATGCACGTGTGCGACACAAAGCTTTTCGGATTCTTTGGGTTCATCCAAAAGGCCCAGATGCTAAGAGATGCCAAGACCTGTTCTCCTCAACGAATGCGATCGATTTCAATTTGTGTAACGGCACTTCGTCGTGGGGCACCCGATTCTCCTGAATTCTCCGCTGCAGTTGCATAAGCTCGTCGTCGTCGTCGTCGTCCTAACGGTTCTCGAGTGGTTCTAGATGCTATATTTCGGTATATTCTTCCGATCCCTACGATCGTCCCAATCGAATGGTTTGGGATGCCTCGATTTGGCTCGCCTCGGTTCGTTTCGTTTCGTTTTGTATCGTTTTTGGCTTTCGTTCGGCGGTTTCGATCAGCGACGTTTTGGCCAAATCATGGCCGGGCAAAAGAAGCCAAGAACGCTGCGCTGCCAACGGTATACGATGGCAAACAGTTAGGCGTGCAAAAAGCCTGAAAAAAAAAGTAGGAAAAAAAAAATCGACGCAAAAGCTATAAAACAAAAAATTGGTGATGGCGCAAAAGAAAACTGGTTCCGGCCATCGAAGAATGCCGCAGCGGCCACTTGGCCAGGTCCGAATGTCTCTGTGTCTGTGTGTGTGTGCTTGTGTTAGAGTATGCGAGCCACTTCCGTACAACAACGCCCTGACCCCCACCACCCCCCGCCTCCCAATCACCTTCCCAATCCCCTTCCCCTTACCATTCCCCTTCCAAAACCCCTTCCAAATCCCCTTCTTAGTTGGCCTCTCTCCTCGGAGTTCGCGTTCGTTGCCTGAGTCTTTTGTTTTCCCTGCTCTTTGCCGTGTTTTCTTATCGCTGCTATAATTTTATACCCTGGAGGAGGGTGATTTCATTAGAGTTCGACTGTTGCATCGCAGTGGGGTCAGCATTAAGAATAAATATCAAGGTCTTGATCCAAAAGCCATACTTCAGTGACTTTATGGGAGAATGATTTTTGAATGGTTAACCATTTGGGGTTAAGCATTACAATTTATGGGTGGAGTGTTTAGAGAGTTTTTAATTTTTTTGTTAGTATAGTATTTAAAATGGTACTACTTGTAGTTTATTTAAAATTAAACAACATGTCATTTATTTAAGATTATACTATTTGTTATTCGAAATAAACTTAAACATATATGCCAAAGAAAAGCAAACAAAAACTAAGTCCCAACTAGAAATCATGGAAAATTATGCGAAGTTTTTGAAAATATCTTCACTATATTTTTTAATCCTTTAGCCAATCACTTGACTAACAAGGGTATCTGGTATTCCCGAAGCTAGTTTTCCCATTTTGCCATCGATAATTTTTTTTTTGCTTTTCGCTTTCGTGCTCATTTTCATGCTGGCGACGATGGCAAAGAAGAAACCGAGCCACAAATGCTAAAAATGCATAACAAAAGCCAAAGCAAACACCACCACCAATGGCAGCTCTCACAATCACTCACACTCTTGCTAATGCGACAAAGATGTTAATTGACTTTTACTTTATTTAAACAAAATAGTCACAGGCCAACACAAGCAACAACACAGCAACCGTGATCTCCATTGAGTGAAATTTTTAATTTACGTTTTTTATTTGTATATTTTTTTTTGTGTGGTTTTAGCCGCAAATTCCCGCATCTTTGGCGTCATCATCTTGGACACAAACTTCTTCTCTTGTCGTCATCGATTTCGTTTTTTTTTTTTTTTATCAAAACCCTACACACTGCTATTAAGTCTTAATCGATTTGGATGATGCGATAATTGGAGGCATCAAAAATCAATTTCGCCTGGGAACCTTGGCCAGCTACGATTTAATTTGATATAATCGATAGAGCATGGTTTAATTTTTGTGGATTAAACTTTAAAATGGTTTTGAGAAAGTCGCCCAATGGACTTCAATTACTTTGTGAAGTTGGTTTAGGTGTCTTTGGGATATAGGTTAGGTTTTGCACATGAGTCTTTTGAAAATAATAAAGAATACTGTTTGCCTTTTCTTAGATAAACCTTTTACACTTTCACCGTAATCTCTTCTGCTTAAAAAATTTCTTTTGACCGGCAAATGATAAATACTTTGTGATAACTTGATAACTAAATATTATCAGTATGAAATAAATGATAAATGATACATAAAGGTCTTCAAAAAATATATTAGCAAAAGAGTAAATTTGAATTTATCTATGCCTTATACCTTGAATTATTTAAATATTCTTTTTAAAACTTTGTTGTCGTTATGGTAATTTAATATGGCTTGAAGTTTTAATTAAGTAATGGATCGATTTCCTTTTAACTATGTATAAGCTGTGCCTGAAGTCGGAGCCCCATCTTTGGCGGCGGCACCTCCGTCGTATTGGCAGTACCTTTTTGGCCCCGAACCGCCTTGCCCCACATTCCGCAACGCCCCCAAGACGCAGCTGTTTCCCAGCTCGAGGGCGCCCACTTCCATTTGGCCAGTGTGTGGATGTGTAGATGCTACACCCAAAAAAAAAATCTGTCATTTTGAGTAGATGAAAACAAAGTTTTTTTTAAATTTTCTAGTTGGATGTGCAATTACCTTTAAAAACATAGTATTATAATTATTTTGAGTTACTTTTTGCTACTTATCAGGAACCCATTAATATCTGTAAAGTTGTATAATAGTTTATTATTTTTTTCGGTGTAGCCGTCGTCCCTTGTTGCTGCCACCAATGTTGCGGGTGCGGCAGCAACAGCAACGCATAGACGCCAAACGATTGCAAAAAACAAATCGAGCGGCACTCCTTTGACTGACACCAACGGATTTGAGTTGAGTTCAGTTGAGTTGAGTTGGGTTGATTGTTAGAATACTTTATGCACCGCCACTTTCAATTGTCTCCGGCAGAGACGTTTTCAAAATTTCCCTTTTTTGTTTCTGCATGCATCAAGTTATCCGTCGTTTAGTGGGCTTGTCTCTCTGTGTATTTGTGATCGATGAGCAAGTTGGCTGGCAACATGGCGCGCTTTTTATATATATATATATATTTTTTTTTTTTTTCCAAAGGTTTATTGGCCTTTTGGCTTACTCTCTGCACGTGCGTGCGTGTGTGTGTCGCCATTTTAGCTCGAACTTGGCTTATACCATTTGGCTTGACTCTGGTTTTGGTTTTGGTTTTGCTTTTTTTGTTTTTTTTGGCTTTGGCCCTGGTGCTAGTGAAATCGTGCGCCGACTTCAACTTCTTGCTAAATATTTCTTCTTTCTACATGAAATTTTCTATTTGTCCAACCCGAAAACGAAAAAAAATTTTAAGAAACGAAACGAAACGAAAAAATGCCAGGCCAAGAGCAGCAGCAGGGCAATTAAGCCGCTTACTGCAACAACGGAAAATAATATATGACTAGTCACTCCCTAGACAAGCCAAGTGAGTGCGTGTTGTTGTTGACTGTTTTTGGCCAGAGCTTTTAGCCAATAAGTCAAACTGTCAGTCAGGCAGTCGCAGCCAGACGTTGTTGACGTCGCCGTTGGGTTTAATTGAAATGGCATTGGCCACTTTCGCGGGGAAAGGGGATGTCTTTGGACCCGGACTGCAGTCCAAATTGAATTAGCCGGCAATTTCTGTGGAGCCACAGGGTAACGAGCTGCAGCTTAAAGTGTGAGGAGATCTTTTCCCTGGTTTTTAGCACTTAGGTGGGGACGGGGGATTTCTTAGCCAGATTGGTATGCCAGATTCACTTTTGAAATCTGTGTGTTTTTAAATTGTATAAAAAGGTTAGCTTAATCTTAAAATAATTATTATAAAAAAATAAAATAAAATTTATTTATTAATTTAATCAAACATATAACCTCTCCGTTCCCCATCTCATTTTGAATTAAACAAATTAATTATCTTTTCATTATCTTTCTATCAACATAGCATACACACGCAGCCAAAACGAAAGCCAACTTGCATATCGAAAAGCAATAAACTTAAAATAGCAGAAAAAAAGTAAACAATAAATAAATAATGCATAATTGCGAATGTGTTAAGTGGGTAACAAAAACGCAACTTTAAAGTAAACCGAAGTAAACCGAAATTAATTGCTGCTCGAATTGCAAATTGCAGTTCGTCAAACCGACTCAATTAAAACAAAATCGAAATCGTAAACGAAAACGTTAAATTAAACAACTAAAGCAACATAATTAAATATCGTTTTTGGCTGTGCGTGTGCGAGATGGTAAGGTGTTGTTAAGATAAAAAAAGAAATACAAAAACAATATGCTGCCTATTGAGTTTCACTTCGTGGCAGGCAAAGCCGCACCTCCCGGTTTTTCTTTTATTTTTTTTTAGCCACTTTTCTAGGGCCATTCAGATTTCTCAGCTATGCCAAGAATGTATCAATACGCTCGAAACGAGAAACTAGCTGCCAAGCCACAAGAAAAAACACACATTTTTCAAGCCCAACCAACACCGACAGCCGACTCCGATTTATGCATAACTTAACATTTAAGCATTTGAGCAGGTGCGGTCGGCTGTCCCTGAGTGTGTTGACTGTGTGTCATAGCTGATAACAAATCATTTTTAGAAATCGAACAAAAGCATCTCTCACAGATTTCGATTTTGTCCAATGCGGACATGGGAACATGGTTGACATGAAAATATTTCCCGTGTTAAAATGGAAATTGGGAATTTGTAAATATCATTTAATTTTTGGGTTCTTTGGAGCTCATCGAATATCAAAAGACTTAGGCAGCGAACTTGAAAATATAAAATATCCGAAATTACCATTTTATCTTACCAGTTTGGAAATTCCAATGCTGGAAATCAATTTCTTGACACTTGAGAACGAAAGACTTAGGCGACAAACTTGACTCATTTATGAAAGTTGAAAACTTTCGGTTTTCCTCTATTCTCCTGCTTTGAAATACTTTTTGATATTCAAATATTATTATTAAATATTTAAGAAGTCCTACCAAAGTAATGTACTTTCGTTTGCTTATTCAAAGTGTTCAAAATTAAATGATATTTAATATTATTCCCGTAATTCTTTACAAATATCGAATGAAAAGAGGAATGAATCGAAGGAACTTTGATTGCGTAATTTCCGTTGCCAATTGAGTCGACCAACCCAGGCCGCATAAACTTGGTTTTACTTATCCAACACTTAGCTGCAAATGAAATTCTTATGATTGTTATTCCACATCGTTGGATATTTGCTCATTGATTACGAACACACACACACTTACACACACACTGTCGCATAATCACGATGTTAATGCCGAGGCAGTTGTTGCTATTTTCGTTGCTGCCGTTTTGGTTTTGTTGCTACCTTAGCATTAAACATGGACTGCAGGCAGCGACGTCTTAGCATTGGAATGCGGTCGAACCCGTAGCTAGCCAAGATTTTTGTTGGCTGCCTTAGCCATTGTTTTTGTTACTATAACACGGAGGAAAATATAGGCAACAGTGTGTCAAAAATCAGCTAAGATCGCTCTGTTTTGATAATATTATAGTATTTGTAAGAAATATAAATTATAAAAAGACATTTCATGAACATTTTTGTTGCATTTTTTAATGCACTTGATAAACCATTTATATTATATTTATCTATATATATATAAATCAATCCTTAACATTTGAAGCTTCACTGCAGAGCTCAAACCAGCAAAGATAAAGCGTTCATATTTTTTACCAAATATTCTTAATATAGTGTTTGTTTTAGCTAAAAACTGATTTATTTCCAAGTAAGCCCAATCATCTTCAAAAAAGTATTTGTTAATGACTTACGATTATTAATTAATAGTCTAATATAAATGCAATGTTTTTTTTTAAAGAATAGGAATACGTCAAGAAATGATTTTAAAACTTAAAGTACCCTTTTTTCGCTCAGTGTATGGCATGTGGCCCCAAAAGATGGACGGAAAGAGAGGGCCGGTGCGTACGTGTTGGCCTGATGAAGCGGCGAACTGAATGAAATTGTCTGACGAAGTGTCAGCCTCCCCCCCTTCCGACTCGAAAACAAGTTCCTCTATTGACTCTGTTAATTCGTGAGCACTTGCCAGGCCAGTTGGCATCGCACAGATTCGTTACTGGGCCAGGCCCAACTTCAATTTCAACTCCGTAACCAAAACCCAAACCCAAACCCAATCCAACTCCAAGTCCACTTGCGGCCAACAAATCCAAATCCGATTGACTCACTTAAGACAAAACTGCATGAATCAAATCAAATCAAATCAAATCGCGACAACTTCTCTCTCTATCCCGTGCCCGTTGCTTTATTTTCATTTGATGTTTCTGTTGTTTTGGGCATAAATATTTATGTATGTGTGCTAAAGGCATTTGCCGCAAAACAGGTGAAAGTTTTGCCTGAGAAAAGGCAAAGACAAAACAACAGCAGCAACATCGCCAGCAAAAGCCAAGAAGTGTGTCTTGGTCTTGGTCTCGACTCTTTCGTTTTGGCCCTTGCCGCATCTGCTTAATATTCTTTTGGCCAACCTATATAACTTGTGCTTTTTGGGCGTCCGCATTTCATATTAACGATATTGCTTTTTTTTTTGGAAATTTCTTAATGAACTTGAATGCTTACCGCCTTATGGCTGCCGTTCCCCGTTTTGGGACGATCATAATTTTAAACGCATTCTTGGCTTATTAATTGGTTTTCTTGGGCCATGTTGAGGCTGGCAAATGCCACTCATATCGATTTGATTGACCGATTGTGGAGGCAAGTCATGTTTGTTCTTTTGGTTTTTATTTAATATAGATCTGCTTCTGTTGTTTGTTGGCAGTAAGACAAAAGATTTAAATGCCTTGGGCAATGTCAACCTATAAAATACATTAATCATTTTCTTGGAACATTTAAATTGATAAAATTAAAACCAGAGTGGTCTCTTAAGATAGCTAATGACCTTCCCTTTTAAGAATTGAAACAAAAATCAATTTGCGACATTTTGTATTTTAAATAAAAGTCACTTAACATATATAAAACTTTATTATTATACTTTATGACATTATTATGCATTTCTGCTTAATAAACCAATTTAAAATTAATGCAAAATACAATTTTTGTTTGCCAATTTGTGGTGTCCCTTCACCATAGCCTTTTGGCATATTAGAGCTTCCCCAATGACAATCGTGAATTTCTGACGTGTCTTATTTAATAAGTTTGATTCCCTCGGATCTTCTGCAACGATGCGAACGATTGCTACTGTCATTGTTGCCGCTTCACGATTTAGTTGTTTAGTTTTTTTTTTTGGCCTTACCTCCGCCGTTGCATTTCATTGCACCCCGGTCTCGGTTGGCAAACATTTCCACAGAGACATAAAAAAAAAAAAACAGAAAAATAAAAAATAAATAGGTACCTGAATCCGAAGAAACGAAAAATCTGTACTTTCATTCATAGAGCGGCCTTCGCGTCATTGACTCCGAACAGTCACAGTCACCATCGGTGTGAATCGCTCACGATCCCCATCAAAATCACACCGAGGTGTGGGGATAAGTCTGATAAGCCGCCCGGGCAACAATTTTATAATGCAAAAGACCGAGGTATTTTATAGAAAGGCGCCATAATTACACGAATTTTTCCCGAATATCTTTCCGTTTCATGATTCGCCTTGAGAAAATAATTTAAAATTTACTTAACAAATGCCATTTTGTATGTTTCTTGCAGCAATGAATCAACCGGTTTGAAGATCACAACCAAACCGCAGACATCCACTCCCAACGTTCCGACCAAAAAAAATCAAATCCAGAGATCGTCAGCAATATAGCGGAAGCCCAGGAGCGAAGGAGTTCGGGAAAGTATCGTTTCCACACTGACCTGACCGAAGAGTGGGGATAGTGAGTCCAGAGCCGCGAAGACGACCGCACCGGAGCCATGGACTGGGCCGAAGGTGATCTGGTCTGGTTCGACCCGGGCATGGGACATCCCATTCCCGGCGAGATCCAGGAGGTTCATCGCGCTGCCCAGGTGATCGTCGTCCAGGCGCTCATCAAAGGCAAGGTGGGTACACTATCTTAAGAAACTTTATGATTATACATATTCCTGGAAGGTTTTAAACTATTCCTTTTCATTTTAAGATTTAAGTTGTGCTTTTGTTTTTAGTATACCTCTCAAACGAAATGACGTCTTAAATATTTTGTTTACTAAAGTCAAGTCATCAAGCTTAATTACAATTATATGTTTTCAATATTCTTTTAAGTGTTGACAAACATTTAAGAAAAACATGAGAATGGTTATTTTTTAAAGATGGCAAATCTAAACTTTAAGAGGTATACAATTAAATTCTAATATTTCGGTAAATATTTAAGAAATACCATTTTAGAAAGGATGATTTTTAGATACGATAAATTTAAACTTTATAATATACAATTTTTTTTTCTTTGCTTGGGTAACCAAAGGTAGCTAGTTATAAAACGCTATATCATTGGTTCTAACGGTTCGATCTGTATGATTCATAGAGTTTCATTGAGTAATATTTCCGAATTGAATTGTAATCTTTTTTAAAGTCCTGATTGTTTACCCATTTGGTTCCCTTCAACCGTAGAACCTTTTCTCCAAGTGCAGACTAGCACCCCCTGAAAAAGGTGCGAGTTCGCACCATCGCCTCGTTTGGCTTAGTTTCGTAGTTCACTGTTTGAATATCCAATTTGTTTTCGGTTTCGCCGTGGCCCATGAATGCTTTTCACTATTTTCACCCGACATGAACTGTTTGCCCGACTGTTTGTGTATTTATTTCGGTTTTCATGAGCTGCCTGGAGTGTTTAGCAAGTTTGAGGGGTCTCGGAATTTATGGAATTTGCTCACTTGGATTTATGTGCCGATTTGCTGGGCAACCATAAAGCAAAACAAAACTAAAAAAAAAATTGGTGTTGGCCAACAACAAAGTTAAACATTCGCAGCGGAAGCCTTTGGCCCAGCCGGATTTATTTTTTGGCCGTCGGCACACGCGTGTTTACTGTACAGTGCAGCACCTGTGCAGTGCACCTAATTGCACCTGCCACCGGCCAGCGTTTCCTTTTTCCTTTCTGCCACTTGGCGGCAATTATGAGTGCGGACTTATGGAGCTCTACAGCTATAGAGCTGCAGATATCAAGATTGAGAACTCACGGCAATCAGTTGCAAGTCGTCGACTGACAGCGCCAACATAAGTTGTTAGCACACTTAAAAAAATACAGAATTACATGCACCCAAAAAAAAAATCACCCTTAAATCAAGAAATTCGCCCTTAAATCAAGAAAATCGCCTATGATTTTGAGCCAACGGTGACTCGCCTTTATTTTAAGTAAATAATTTTCTTGAATTTATGGTTTGCCATTTCTGGAAATAATGACAAATTTTTCTTAAATGTATGGTAAATAACCTTAAAATTAAGGAAAATTTTCTTAAAATAAGAAAATAAATATTTATTTTGTAAGATTACCTTTTTCTACATTTGAGGAATTTGGTTGGTTTTGTATACCAATTTTGGATTTTAAATGGATGAAACCGTTTCTAATTTTAAAGGCAATTATTACATGGTAATATAGTATATAAATTTTTATATTTACCTGTATTTATGTAAGATTTATTTTATATAAATACTTTTTATAAACATATAAATAACAAATGGAAAAATCCTTACCTCAGACAACCCCGGCATGAACTCGAACCCGCAACTGCTCACACCATAGCCAGACGTCTTAACCATTCGGCCACGCGTGCTTCTTGTCATACAATGACTAAAGAGGGCTATGGTGCTTTTGGTCCAGCTTTACGCATACCAATAACGTTTATTCTAATCTAAACTCTTTTAACAACCGTTTAAAAAATTTGGTAAATAGAAAAGTGAAACTAATAAGAATAAAAATTAAATAAATTTAAAAAAAAAAGAAAAATAAATAAACAAAGGGTACACTTGCCGTGGCGTGGGCTCGAACCAGGTACTTTTGTACGATTATTTATTGACCGGACGTCTTTACCAGCTAGACCACCATCAAAATGTATAAAAAAAAGTCACTTTTTCCTTAAAATATGGGTATTTCTTTACTAAATTTAAGTTAGAATTTACCATTATTTCAAGAAAAAAAATCAAGAAAAATTCACCATTAGTTAAAGAAAAATTTGTATTCTTCCTCTTCTTCTTTACAAAGAAAAAAAAAATATGGCGAAATTCCGTAAATTTTAGAAACTTTTTCTATAATCAAGAAAATATTTCTTAATTCAAGAAAATATTTCTTAATTCAATGGCATTTTAAAATCACGGGCGAATTTCTAATATTTATGGTGATTTTTTTTTTGAGTGTGGTTGCAGATTACATTTATCTAGCAAACTATGCACATAATCTTAAGATTCTTATCCCGAATCCTGTCATATCAACATATCTATTATGAATTCTCGACAAGCCTACCATTTTACTACAAAGTCGACAAGTACACTTAAAAAACAGCTTGTGTACTTATGATGTAGGATTTTTTTTAAACTGAGAGACTCAAAATTTTAATCTTTCTTATGGGTGTGCCAATGTCAGCAAACTTTACTTTAAGGTACTACCATGTCTAAAGTGAAAACCAAAACTTTATGATTGACATTTGTAGGCACGCTTTATTAGTAAATAAACATTGGCAAATTACCGATTTCACTGCATAAACAGACACTTATTTTGTGGCTTGCAAATGTCACAACTCACTTACTAATGGGAAAAGAAAAGCAAATGGGAAATTGAATTTGTTTTTTGTTAAGAGGTAGGGCTTAAAAGTTTATTTTTGGCAATAGCTAGGTGAATTTTTTAAGGGAACATTTTTTTTGCTACGAATTACTAGTATTTTCTTACTGTGAAAGCCTAGTTCTAGCGGTACTAGAATCAGAAAACCGGCCACATGTGATTCGTATCCTGTTTGAATCGTGTGTCCAGTGTCCAAGAAATAACCTGTTGGCAGCACATGTGTTTCCATGGGATCGGGATCGGCTACTGGGACCATGGGAAACCGCTTCCAAAGGCGTAATAGTGCAAGCAGATTAATTATCGGTTATTGCATCACTGCAGATAAATGGTGTACCATCCCTTGCTTGAAGTTAAATGAGATTATGAGTGGTTTTTGTTGATTGGTTGCCATTAAACGAGTTCTATAATAAATTAAAGGTAGTGTCATTTCTTTTAGAGAGGCTGTTAGTTAAAAAAATTGTAGTTCTATCTTAGTGACATATATAATGCAAGTCCCCTCATTTGGGTTTATGATTGTGCCTTAACAAGTTTTATAAATTAGGTAACTGTGATGTGATCAAATTAATTTTACCTACAAGGGACTGCAATTCTTTAATCATTTTAAGCATAATAAATCTTTGAATTTAACGACACGTTTTGATTATGAAGGATGAGTTTTTTATAGCATACTTTTAGATACCCCAAATAAATCCAAATTCCGGGGCAATCCCTCGATCAGTTGACTCACTTCATTTGGCACTGTCATTGATACGAATACAGATCGATTTCAATGGTGAAGTTGCCGAAGCGAATGCATTCTCAGCGGTCCACAGAAGATTTTTCACGCCTTTGTTTTGGGCCGGCTATCAAATGACAATCCCCTGCCCCACACGAGGCAGCTGAAGATAGGAGATTGAAGACGGGCGACTGAAGACGGGAGACTGTAGACGGGAGACTGTAGACGGGAGACTGTAGACGGGAGACTGTAGACGGGCCCAAGAACCCATCGAGCCATCGAACTTGAACTGGTTGGGCCTCTACGCATTGGAGAAAGTCCCACACACTGGCCGCCTAATTGAATGGCGATCGAAGACTGCATCAATATCAATGCGATCGGGTGTCTTCTTTCTTTATTTTCTTTTCTCTTCTGGTCTCTTTTCTCTCTACTCGCTTATTATTTTTTTGTGCGTTCTGGTGGCCCACACTAAGTAGTTGGTAGCACTGCCTAGTGGCCAACAGGAGTGTCATCTGGTCTGGCCGGGTTCGGAGTGATCCGGTCTACCATGCCGATACCCATACCCATTCCCATACCATCTCTCACCGTTTTTAAAGAACGTGTTTGGATGCAGCGAAAACCGTTTTAGAAACGTTTGGGGAAATTGTGGCAATGCCGCCGAGAGATTCCGATTCCTTTCAGTTGCATTCGAGACTTCAACCACAAACGTCTTTTGTGATACTAGTTCTGGATCTAGATTCGGGTTTCGGGAGTTTTATATTGGGTTTTCGGGTTCAGTCTTAGAGGAGAGGGTTGCCGAATAGATGCGCATTGTTCGGTTCCATTTGGAGCCATGGCAGCGGGGCGGTGGGGGATCGGTTACGCCCAGTCCCGCCCAGTCGCCCTCGCTGGCGCTCCTCTCACCGCACGTTCTACGTCGCCAGCGGCCCGCCAGCCTCGAGGATCCCGAGGATCTGCCCCATCATCCATCGGCCAAACATCGGGCCATATCCTCCAGTCGCCTGCGACGCCTCAAGTGTCGCTATCCCCAGGTGGTCAAGCGACTGTCCACCATCTGCAGCGATGTGATAGCGCGCCATGTGAGAGAAGTGTTCCATAGGAACCCTCAAATCCTTAAAAATACTCTTTATCCTTTGATATTATGCCACTTCATATCACTAGGATTCTTATAACAATTTTATATGCCATTTTATGTGCCTAAAAGTATGCTGTGTGTGAATTATAGTCGACTTCCGGAATGAATTCATGTTACTTCTGAGTCAAAAATATATTGTTGCATACTTTTAGACACTTTAAAGAAGATTTCAAGAAAATATTCGAAAACCCTAGTGATTTGTGTGCCCTTCTTATATATTAACTTCTTTATTTTACAACCCATTCTAATCCGACTTCCTCCTTCTGCAGCCACAGACGTTCGCTTTGCAACCGGGAGAGGGCAGCCTGCGTGCACGCCAGGATCTGGGCAGCAGCGGTGTGGAGGACATGACCCTGCTGGATGATCTCCATGAGGCTTCGCTGCTATGGAATCTCCGCCTGCGCTACGACAAGGGTCTGATCTACACCTTCGCCGGCAGCATCCTGATTGCCGTGAATCCCTACAAGATGTTCCCAGACGCCTATGGTCTGGAGGTGGCCAAGCAGTATGCCGGACGCCCGTTGGGATCCCTACCACCCCATCTGTTTGCCATTGGGGCAGCGGCCCATGCCGCTCTGCCCTCGCCCCAGGTGGTGGTCATCTCTGGCGAGAGTGGCTCCGGCAAGACGGAGTCCACCAAGCTGGTGATGCAGTACCTCGCAGCCGTGGTGCCTGGAGGAGGTTCTGCCTCAGCTGTTATAACCGAGCAGATCCTGGAGGCAGCTCCGCTGCTGGAGGCCTTTGGCAATGCCCGCACTGCCCGGAACGACAATAGCTCCAGGTTTGGAAAATATCTGGAGGTCTACTTCAAGAGTGGCGCCATTGTGGGTGCCAAGATCACGCAGTACCTGCTGGAGAAGTCAAGGATTGTGACGCAGGCGCCGGGGGAAAGGAACTACCATGTGTTCTACGAACTCCTTGGTGGTCTGTCCGAGACGGAGCGCTCCAAATATGGATTGCTGGAGGCGGACAAGTACTTCTACCTGAACCAGGGAGCCACCGATTGTGCCAGCGGGCGGGTGGACTGGGAATCGCTGCAGGGCGCCATGCAGGTCCTGGGCGTCTCCGAGGGCGAGCGGGAAGGAATCGTTCGCGTCCTGGCGGCAGTGCTCCATCTGGGCAATGTCTACTTCCATCGCAGGCAACTGAGGCATGGTCAGGAGGGCGTAGAAGTGGGCTCCGATGCGGAGATCAAGTGGGCTGCCCATCTCCTTCACATCAGCGCCGAGGGACTGCATCGAGCGCTGACCAGCCGGACCACGGAAGCTCGAGCGGAACGGCTGCACACGCCGCTTGGAATCGATCAGGCCTTGGATGCCCGAGATGCCTTCGCCAAGGCTCTGTACGCCGGACTCTTCAATTGGCTGGTCTCCCGGATCAACTCTATTGTCCAGAAGGGCGGAACGCATGATGCCCATCGCATCAGCATCCTGGACATCTTTGGGTTCGAGGATCTGGCCGAGAATAGCTTTGAGCAGCTGTGCATCAACTATGCCAACGAGAACCTCCAGTTGTACTTCAACAAGCATGTTTTCAAGCTGGAGCAGGCGGAGTACGCCAGGGAGCGTCTGGAGTGGACTCCTTTGGCCTGGGATGACAATCTTCCAGTGATCCATCTGCTGGCCAAGAAGCCAGTGGGCATTTGCCATCTCCTGGACGACGAGTCCAATTTTCCGCGTGCCACCGATCTGAGTTTCCTGGAGAAGTGCCACTACAATCATGCGCTGAGTGAGCTCTATGCTCGCCCCAGGATCGGTGCTCAGGAGTTCGGAGTGACCCACTATGCGGGGCAGGTGTGGTACTGTGTGGATGGCTTTCTAGACAAGAATCGCGATGCACTGCGTGGGGATGTACTCGAGCTGCTGGCCTCCAGTCGATTGAATCTGGTGGGTGAGCTGACCAAGCAGCTGCGTGCCCAGCGAGATGCCGGGAAGACCCTGCCCAAGGGCAGCAATGGAAGATTTGTCACGATGAAGCCACGAACGCCTACGGTGGCGGCCAGATTTGCGGATTCACTGCAGCAGCTGCTCCAGTCGATGGGCAGGTGTCATCCGTGGTTCGTCCGTTGCATCAAGCCGAACCAGGAGAAGCACGCGCTCCGCATGGATATGCCGTGTGTGCTCCAGCAATTGCGTTATCTGGGCATGCTGGACACCATCCAGATCCGGCAGCGCGGCTATCCGGTGCGCCTGCGCTTCCAGCACTTTGTGGAGCGGTATCGCCATTTATTACCATCGCCTTTGGCCAGGGGCACTCCGTATCGGGAGTTGTGCCGAGCTTTACTGGAGGCCATGCCGAGGACAGGAGTAGAGGGTCCCGACTATCAGCTGGGTGCCACAAGGGTCTTCCTGCGTGAGGCACTGCATCGAGCGCTGGAGAGCGGACGAACGGAGAGGCTGCGACGGGCGGCGGTCAGTGTCCAGCGGCATGTGCGTGGAATGCTGGTGCGCCGGCAGTTGGCTCGTCGGCAAGTGGCGGCCACTCGTCTCCAGGCCCGCTGGCGAGGTCAGAGGGCACAGCAGCGCTACGAGCGCCTGCGCAAGGGAGCACTGACTGCCCAGCGGCTGTGGCGAGGACGCCAGGCCAGGAGGAAGGTGAACCAACTGAGATCGGACCATCGGCGCAGGCAAGAGGCCAGGGAGGCAGCCCAGCGGGCTCGCGAGGCACGAGAGGCCAAGCAGGCTGTGCTGGAACGAAGCCAACTGAGCTACCTGGACATACCCGCCGAGCTGGCATTCATCTACTCCAAGCTGCAGGGCTGGTCACCGCCACACGGTGATCGTCACCTGGTCAAGGTACTGGGCACGGTGCCGGGTCCACCTTCCTCCGCCGTTCAACTGCCCGAGGATCTGGGTCAGTTCTCCTTCGGCAAATTCAGCAGTGTCTACTGCAATGGGCTGAGATTGCAGCCAAGGAGGGAACCCATCACAGCTCCTTTGCTGACCAGAGCTGCGTCGAGGGATCAGGACTTCCAGGATGCGTTGGCCGTGTTTAAATTGATCCTCCGCTGGAGCAATGACAAGGCCTTGGAGGGCGCTAAGGAGAAGCTATTGGCCGACTATATTGTGCACAAGGCTCTGAGCTCGAGGGGATTACGCGATGAGATCCTGGTGCAGCTGTGCAACCAGGTTCATGGCCTGCCGCCCACTTCGGGGGAGGCCACCAGATTGTGGCAGCTCCTGGGGCAGTGCCTCTGCTGTTTCCAGCCCAGTGCCGCGTTCAGCAAGTATCTGATGCGATTCGTGGATGATGAGGCACCGGCCTCCTTGAGACCCCTACTCCTGCGCCAGTTGCTACGCCAGCAGGGTGGTGGCTCCTCCTCCAGCGGCGCAGTGGGCGGTGGTGCCTGCCGTAGCTTTGTGCCTGCCTGGTTGGAGTGGCGTGCCTGGACAAGGGGCTGCGACATGGCCCTGCCCCTCACCCTTCCCGACGAGGCCAGCCAAACGGTGGCCGTGGACTCATGGACCAGTTGCGAGGAGGCTGCCGCCCTGGCCGTTTCCTCGTTGGGCGTGGCCAGTCGGGGATGGACCTTGGTCCTCGATGATGGACAACAGCTCACTGATAGCTGTGGACTGGACTATGTGATGGATTTGATTGCGGAGAAGGAGCTGTGTCCCGCATTCCCAGCTCCCAGGAGTGATCTTCTGCGTTCCGGGGCCAAGTTTGCTCGAACAACTCTGCCGGAGGCGGTCAAACGTCCAGCGGTTCCACCGCCAGCGCCGCCCACTTCGAGTGGTGCCTCCAAGGAGGAGATTCCTCGGGAGCGCAGGAGCAGCCGGGAGTTGCTCTCCAGGAGCTCGGCTCTCAACGAACGCTATTTCGAACGGGAGCCCAGTCCGGGACCTGGTCAGGGATCGAGTCCGAGTCAGGCCAAGTCGCGCTCCAAGTCACTGGATGATCTGCTGGCCGGGGACATTGCCCCTGTGCCGCCGGATTGCGATTCCCAGGAGCCGCTGCACACTCTGGGTCTCTCGGAGAGTCGCCTGAACGATCGCTACCACTCGGCAGAGCGACTTGCTCCGATGGGCAAGGAGACGGCTCCGCGCTACCAGAAATCCCAGCATGCCGGACGGCGATCCCATGCCGCTTCCCATGGCTCACACTCCAGCAAGTATGCGGACAAGGCTGAGTATGCCACCAGATCGTCGGCCATGTCGGACACCAGTGAGGCACCATCCCTAGCCTCCCATGTGCGCCGGGTGAGGGTTCCCTCCCAGGCCTCCGATGTGGATCAGTTCCTGGACGATCTGTTTAGTCCGGTGCTAGATGGCTCCCTGGATGAGCTGTCCGATGCCAGATCCCTTGCGGCCAGCATTCGCGGAGGTGGCTATCCACTGGAGAATGAAGAGGAATCGGATATTGATGACCTGGATGACTACATTAATGATATCTTCCATCCGTTACCCATGGTTGAAAGTTTGGAAAAGCTGGCAAGCAAGGATCAGTTGGCTGCCATTATCAAGGGAGGTGGAGTAGCCAGTAATCCCGTAGAGAAAGAAGAGGAGTCAGATATTGAGGACCTAGATGACTACATCAATGAGCTCTTCCAACCTATACCTTTGGCGGGCAATCTAGACAACTTGAGCAGCAAGGAGCAGCTGGCAGTCAGCATTCGAGGAGGTGGCAGCACGGATAGCAATGGAGCTGATCCCCTGCTTCACCAGCTGATGCAGCTGCCCGGGGAGACGGAAACCGGTCCTGCCCTGTATCAACAGCAGGTGCAGCGCGCCTTCCTGCAATCTGCAATGGCCCAAAATCTTCAGATCCAGCAGCAGCTTCTGGCCCAGAATCAGGCCCTCCAGACGCTGCTCAGCCAGCAGGCGGCGGCGGCCAACAATGCCGCCTCCTCGCCGCCACCGGCTCCTCCGGTTTTGGGCAGCCTGTCCATCTCACCACCACCGCCACAGATACAGGCACAGTCACCACTGCGTATGAAGACCACGCGCAGCAGTTTGGTAGTGATGGAGGCACTGCAGCCACCGCCTCCTCCACCACCGCCACCAATGCCGCCGCCGTTGGAGTGCAAGGATCCCTCGGAGACGCGACACTTCCTGGATCCCTATGGTAGGGCCAAGACCGTCCGGATTGGCAAGTGGCGCTGGCCGCCGCCACAGGATGAGCCCCAGTTCCAGACCGAGGAAGACTTCTTTGCCTTCAAGATGCGCCAGCATCAGCGGAAGACGACGCCTCAATCCCAGCACCACCAGCTGGCCAGCAATGGTGGGATGGTTGGGGAATCGGGTCCTGGAATCCGTGGAGCCACCGCCATCGAGTGGGAGGAGTTCGAGATCGAGAGTCCCACTCCGCCGCCCATGGGCGGGCAACTGATGCGGAGCAGCATCCGGCTGGAGACCACCACCACCACGACGACCACCACTGCGGCAATGAACAGCAGGGACAGGGAGAGGGAAAGGGATAGAGACCGAGACCGAGATCGAGATGCCCACGAGGGCAACCAGGCGATGCAGAGTGTGGTCACCACCAAGCTGGCCAAGAAGAGCTTCGAGATCGGAGCCGATCGCCCGCCGCCAGGAAGTGTGGGCAAACTCAAGCTGAGCTCCGAGATGCGCCAGCGCTTGGAGCAGGTCACGGCTGGCCATTCGGTGAGATCCACCGTGTCAACCAAGTCAGAGCAACGTGCACCGGCCAAGCTGGAGGACACGCGTAAGCTGATGCTGCAGCAACAGCTGGGTGGACTTTTTGCCAGCGTCACTGGAGGCAACTCGGGTCCTGGGGGCATGGGCGGAGGAGGAGTCGATTCCCACGCCACAGTGCGCACCCAGATAGAGCGAATGGAGGGCAAACTGTCGCCACCACCGGCTCCGCCCTCGGGTGGTTGGCCCGGGGTGCTCCTGCCCCCCGCACCCAGTGTACCGGCACCACCACCGCCAATCCGGCCACCCAGCATGGCGCCACCTGCCCCGCCGCCGGCCCCACAGAGTCCGCCGACGGCCAGAAGCCCCGAACCAGAGCCGGATTACCGCACCTCGAGCAGTCAGGTGGTCAAGGAGCATGTGCCTGCCTTCATTCAGCGTCAGGAGCGCGACACCTTCGGAGCAGTGCGTCAGCAGCAGCACCACCAACAGCACCAGCAGCAGCAGCAGATGATGATCCTCAGCAGCCATCACTTGCACCTGGAGGATCACTCGGCCTCCTCGTCACCGGCCGCAGCCGCCTGGGATCAGGCGGAGCGGGAGAGATCGCGCAGCCGGAGCAGGAGTCGCGATCGCGAGGATTACTCTGAGTCAGTGTGGGATCGGGCGGAAGTGGAGGGACCCGCCTCCGGAAGTGGCAGTGAAAAGGAGCGCGAGAAGCGGGAGCGGGAACGCGAACGCCTCTACGAGATCCGTCAGGTGGAGCGGGAGCGGGAGAGCCACAAGGTCTACCAGCCGGCACCGCCGCGGGTGATCCAGGCCAGCATGGACACCACCGGTGGCCATCATCGAAGGGAGGATCGCAGCGGCGGATTGGGACTGGCCACTTTCCGCACCCACATGGCCCAGAAGTACGAGCACGAGCGGAAGCGCAAGAGCTCGGCCAGCTCCGGGATGCGCGAGGAGCTGGACTCGATGCACATGACCACGCCGCCGCCCGTAATGGTTCCGGCTCCAGTGCCACCGCCCTCGTCCTCGGCCAGTCCGGGATTGGGAGTGGTCTCCGGTGTGGTTTCCGGCTTGGGAACGGGTGCCAGCAGTGCCTGTTTGACCTACAACCGGGTGCCGTGGAAGCTGCGCGTGCGCAAAGAGGTCTTCCAGCCACATGAGCCCATTGGACCACCGGTGGCCTTGGATCTGCTCTTTGCCCAGGTGCTGGGCGACGTCTTCGGGGTGACACCCTGCCTGAGGATCACGCCGCAGGAGAAGAGCTCCGCCCTCAATATGCTCCATGGTCATGGTGTTAGTGTGGATACACTGTCCAATCGAAATGGTACGGGAAGCGGAGGAGGCGGAGGAGGAGGAAGTGGAGGGCAGGTGCGTGCCCTGGTTAAGCGCCATCTGGTGGACATGGCGCGCGATTGGCCGCTGTATTTCGCACGACTCTTCGCCGTCCAAGGAGCACCCCTCTATCCCGATGTCAGCATCATGGGCGTCTCGCACAGTGGCCTCTATCTGGCCCGCCGGGATGCCGACTACCTGATTGTGGTGCAGGCCATCTCCTTCGGGGAGATCCAGAGTGCCGTCACCCTGCCGCGTCCGGCGGCCCTGCAGCTCAATCTGCGCAACGGGAAGCACCTGGCACTCCATGCAGCCCGCGCCGCCGCCATCCAGTCGATGGTCACCAGCTTTGTCCAGGAGTTCCGCAAGGTGAGTTGGCCATTTTGTACCATCTATAGGTTGAGGATTAAGTATTGTATATATATTCATTGACATTTGATATATAAATGTTATTATATCATATAATATGTTGAATATAAGCCATCAACTAGTGATAGCATGATATACAGTGGTCGGCATAAGTATTTTGACAAAATAAAAGTTAAGTATACTCATAACTTGAATATACTTCTTGTAAACTATAGGCATCAATGGAAAGGTAATTTCAATGCCGTTTGAATGATACAATACATTTCTTTACCCATTCAGTACTTATTGAAAAGGACGAATTTGTGTAAATCAACTTTGAAATTTTAAAAAAAAACTTTTTTCCTCGTCTTGAAAACTTAAATTTTTTGATGCAAAAAGTTTCTTCAAAAAAAAACAATAGTAACTGCAAAAAGAATTTTTCAAAAATCATTTTTCTTATATTTTTTATGAATTTTTGAAAATGCTTAAAAACAGGCATTTGAGCCATATTTTTGTCTTTTTCATACAAATTTTTTCCGACATTGTCACCTTCAAAAAATCATAAAAAATATAAGCAAAATGATATTTGAAAAATTCTTTTTGCAGTTACTATTATTTTTGTTTGAAGAAACTTTTTGCATCAAAAAATTTAAGTTTTCAAGACGAGGAAAAAAGTTTTTTTTTAAAATTTCAAAGTTGATTTACACAAATTCGTCCTTTTCAATAAGTACTGAATGGGTAAAGAAATGTATTGTATCATTCAAACGGCATTGAAATTACCTTTCCATTGATGCCTATAGTTTACAAGAAGTATATTCAAGTTATGAGTATACTTAACTTTTATTTTGTCAAAATACATATGCCGACCAGTGTATATGTGCCCTTCAAAAGGACCCAAAGATATCTTACTTATGGTAGTCACCTACCTCTCTTATTGAAATATTTATACCATTACTTTTATATTTACAATTCAAATATTTGCTAGGCGCTTTCTAATTTCTAAATATTTCTTTAAGTGACCAAAAGTATGCAAGAAATATTTAACAGTGTTAAGCATTCAAAGCTCGGCAGCCAAGCTTGGGACTCTCAAAAGTTGGTCATATAGAACTTGATTTGATAGTTAGAAATGTAAGAGTTTTTATTATTCTGGTCTAAAAACATAAGGTTTCGGAATCGCCCAAAAAGAAGTAAATTTTATATATTTACGGAGACAGCAAAATATTAAAATAATTTTAAGTCCCTATATAAATAAAACTTGGCATTCATACCTATTTATTTATAAATCACTGAAATAATATCTTGAGCCAATTGATTTTTTGGCATAACAATTATTCTGTATGCCAATTATTTTGTATACCACTTTACTTGAGGTAAATAGAAAAATAATGGCATTAATTGCGTGAATAATGGCGGACATTGGTCATAATAATGTGGCCTTAATGAAACTGCTAATGTTTTTACGGCCTCAAGATAATAATATGGCAGCTGTGTAATTTTCAAGTGCTATTTTTTATGGCGAGCAGACAAAACGATTGACTTTGCTGATCAAAGTCGCTTAAAATTATAGTTTTGTCAATTAGTAAGTAAGATGTTGTAAATGTAAGTGTTTTTTTCTTGGCTATTTCCGTCTTGTTTAAAAAATGAGTTTTGGATGTCTCTTTCCTGAAAGCATCTGGTTTGGTTTTCTTTTCGGCCACCTTGAAGCTCAGTGGGTCTCAGTGGCTCCGGCCAGATTCCAACTCCATATAAGCACCAACTGCGCATGGTTGATATTCATAGTTGGCGCACGTCCATCACTCGAATGGAGCTCCAGTCCAGTGTTTACTTTTCTTTTCTCTTTTTATTTGACACTTCAAACGGGTATGCACTTTCCGCCAATCAAGGTTGAAGAAGATGTTGGTAAAAATTGTTCAATTTTCTTTCTAAATATTTGACAAATTCATTAATTCGAGAGTGTAAGGAAAGCTAACTTTCATCAAATCATATTTTGTTTGCTTTGTTTCTTGTTAGATTTTTGAATTAAAGAAAAAAACATCATATTCAATTAATTCAGTTTAAAATTAAATTAACTAAATTAAATTTCAAATAGCGTAATTGAAAACTATTTATTTAAGTTTTGGCAACATTTAGTAATTTAATTATTATAGGACAAAAATGAAGAGTTTTTTTTAACGTTTGTTTATCTACTTTCACTCGATTTACATTTATTTTAGTCATAATATTTGATAATTATATTATAATATTGTTTATTTACTTAAAGAAACACAAGTGAATGTTTTATTTTAGTGTAATATATCGTGAATTAAAAAACTCAGTGAAAATTATTTTGTAAATTTAGGAAACCAACCAACTTTAATGGTACTTACAATTTATTTATAATCCCTACCTCAAAAAGAATGAGTGAATGTTATCATCTGTTTCTTTTTTTTTTTGGTGTAGTATATGGTAAACTTGCAAAACCGAGTGCAAATGGGTTGGCAAAGTTAGGAACTGAACTTTCTTTAAACGTACTTCCCTAGGGTATTTCCGCTCCGCGTCGTGAGTTTTGAATTTGTTTGATCAACAAAATGATTTTCATTTCCCCCCTCGCCGTGCCGGGCAGCTCTTCTTTTTTTTTTGTTTTTTAATTCAATTCATTTTATGCGTGAAATCTCGTTAAACGCCAAAGCCAACTGAGAGAGTCGGGAGCCAAAGGCAAGTGGAAACAGTTATCTCACCAGGGAGTGGGAACTCAAAGTGGAAGTGCGGAGAAAGACTTTCCCGCTCTTTCTCAGGGGCTTTCCGCTCGGCTTGGCCAAGAGTGGAGAGAAGAGAGTGGAGAATGGAGAATGGAGAGCCGCGTTTTCACTCAGCTCAGTGGCTCAGGTCTTAACTTGGCTTAAAGCCAAGGCTCCATGGTCTTCAGCTCTTTGGCTCTCTGTTCTGCTCGGCTGCGAGTGAAATGGCCAGTCGATTGGGATGGCTCTTAGCCAGGTTGTCTTGACCAGGTTGGCCAGTTTTTAGTTTTCAGTTTTTAGCTTTTAGTTTTCAGTCGTTAGTTGTTACGAATGTGCGGTAACGGCATCACGCAGCGCGCTCTTCCGTTGAAGAATTCTACTGGCTTCTTTGACCAAGTTTAGCTTCTTCGGCTGCTTCGTTTTTTTTTTTACTGTGCTCTGTCGTGCTAAAAAGTTTTTCTTGTGGGCCGGAACAAAACAAAGCTGTGGCGAGGTGACCCAAAAGATCGTAAACAAATGTATGGCAAATGTATCAAGTGGCATCGATTGACTGGCCACAAACCATCGATGGTTTTTTTTTTTGAGAGCAGTTCGAAAAGTGTCAACAGTTAACACCAACCCATCGGGGGAAAATCACTTTCCATTACAATTCCCCGACAGTTCGTTCCAAAACGGTTAGGATAGTTAGCGAACAATTGCTAAAAGTTCAGTGAAATCGGGAAAGTACATGATAAACCACCTTGAACGTTATTCATGATCCACAATAAAAGTTTACTGTTTATTATTCATGACTGACTTTTTTTTTGTTGTTAAATAAAATTGCATTGTTTATTTTTTTAGTTACTCAATTTTCAAACATTTGCTGAATAAAATAAAATAGTATTATATTTTATCAAACATATTCTATTGGAATTGTAAGTTCCTAAAAAAATAAAATATATAGCTACTTCAACATTGAACAGTTTCTGTGTTCTTCATTCTATAAGTTTCCAAAAAGTTGCTCTTTCTGGTAGCTTTAAAAAAATACAAATTATTTAGTACACGCAAAGTTGTTTATTGAAAAACAATGATACATGTTTATAAATATCAACACCACTAAAAAAGTACTTCACTGCATGTGTTAACCCAAATTTTACCATAGCCTGATAAAATCCTATAGAGGCGGTATAGTAATACCAACATATTGAATGACTGGGTCGAAATGCACTCACATTGTCCATCATATCCCCCTTATTATTATGGTTACTTCATTCCGATCGCGGTATCGCAGATTGGCAAACAATTTGGCCAACCATCCGTGGTGGCTGAAACGCGCAACTCAGCATTGATTTCAATTATATGGCCATATTTTCAAACTGCTCTCACAGAGATAAAATAATAAAAAAAATATAAAAACCAACAACTGGCGACGATCGGCGGATTTTCGCCAGTCCATCAAGTGGAAAGACAAACTGCAAATGGCAAATTAAAATAAATTGAGGCAGAAAAGCGTAAAAATAACAAGAAAAAATAAATAACTTGGAGCGAGAAAAGAAACAAATACGGCACGCATTTAACTGCATTGCCAATTTCCACACATCAAAATAATACAAACAAAAAAAAAGAAAAAATTACAACCGATAGCAAGAAAAATCGCGTATACGTATGGTGTGCTGTGCTTGATGTGTGTGTCCGACCATCGAATCCAATCCATTCCATTCCACACTCCACTCCAAAACTCATTGTGCGGGAAACGCTGGCCGCTGCGGTTCGTTTTTCATTTTTCGCCGTTTGCCGACCGATTTTTCCTTGTTTTTCACGATTTCCCCCCCCCCCCCCCCCCCCCATCCCCCTGCGAATCTCATCTCGAACGGCTGTGCAAACAATATATAATATGATGGAATAGATAGAGCCTGCAGGCCGTCCATCACAATGCACTAACTTTCACTGCGACGGAGGTGCAGAGTCTAGAGGGGGCTTATGGCAATGGTCGTGACTGTCAAACGATCCTGAACCCCAGCCCCCCCCCGGCGAGTTCCCCCTGCGATAGTCCCAGCAAATCTCCAGGATGTCGCAGAGCGTGCGGGCCAGCAAAACCGCCTCATCCTCCTCGTCTTCCTCCTCCTGCCAGGCGGTCCAACTGACCTCTGGCGGCGGCAGTGTGCCCCACAAGTTCAGCAGCATTGTCAACAAGGTGGAGTCCCTGATTAGCAAGATGCATCACGACAAGGTCAACAACTTTAAGCTGCTCCAGCAGCAGGGCCAGCAGCAGCAGCAGCAGCAGCAGCATCATCAGGATGCGGATAGGAATGGGGAATCCCAAGATGAGGGCGACCAGGAATGCAAATGCGCCTCCCTGGACTCACTAAACAATCTGACGGATGAGGAGCATGAAATGCTCTACACGGATTCGGATGATGCGGAAATAGCCCACATCACGGGCACCACTGCCGCCCAGGTGCATCATGGCCAGATGCAGTCGCTCCACCAGCTGCAGATGCGGCGCAGTGATCTCGACCAGCTGACAAACGAGAGCATTCGGGAGCTGAACGAACAGTGCTGTGCCTCGATGACAATGCATCATGAGGGTGGGGGGGATTCCTCGGGATCCGGGCAAGGATGCCCGGGTGATCTTGGACTGGCCAACGACAATGCCTGGAGCGTGGAGGAGGACATCGTGTACAAGTGCTGCACCACGGCCACCCTCACATCCAACTCCTCGGCGGGAAGTCTGTGCGAGCAGTGCTGCCTGGAGGAGCAGCTCAGCTTCAAGATGCAGCTCAGCCAAAGAGATGATAACAACAATGAGGAGCAGGGTGGTATGGAGGAGATGCCCCAGATGGATGGGAGTACCAACTGCCCTGCTCCTCTAGCAATTGCTGCTCCCGTTTCCGCCACCAATGTGGCTGGATTTCAGGGAGCAAACAACCCCCTGGCATCCACGCCCATGCTTATCCCAGGCGGGAATAAGACGCGAAGGGTGAGCAATGCCAGCAGCGGATCCGTCAGCCGCATGGAGACGATCCTCGAGGAGCCAACGGAGTCCAAGATTTCCGTCAAGGAGATCCTGGCGCGGTTCGAGACCATGAACTCAAATGAGGTAAACAGTCAGGATTTTGTGAAATTTTTTTTAGGAAACAATGCTATTGTAGGAAGCCCATCTTCACAAGAATAACATTTTCCAAGGTGATATCCTATCTGATCTCTTCTTTTCTTTGTCATAATATATGCAAGCATTGGGAAAGGTTAAGTTATGAAATGGAATTCAGACCCTAACAAAAGTATTTCTCTTCCAAAAACCTTTTAAACTTTGAGTTATATTTCTAAAGTCTCTTTTTTAAGTTGTAAAAAAATGTTTTAAACATCTGATAGGTTTTCCGTTTTTTCAGAAATTGATTGATTAATCTATTAATATTCCTTACATTTCCATTAACTAAGCAATAGACCATTTAAACTGTATCGGACTTATTTAATCGGTTACCCCTTCTGCTGAATTTTCCACAAAGCAAACGAGAAATTTATCAAATACGAACGCTTTTCAGCGGTCCAACAAAAAAGACCACAAATCATAACCCCATTTGCAAAGGCGGTTACGCAGGGAATCGGGGAGTGTGAGATGAATGCTCGTAGTGCTCGGGTCTAACGGTGTTATTAAGTCGACACATAATCGCATTATTAGCGTGGCCAGACGGCCAGCCAGCCCACAAAGCCCACAGAGCCCACCAACCAGCCCGTACCCCATACCCATCAGTCCACTGAACGGTCTCTCTCTTACATCACGATCCTCATTGCTGGGGCCCTCGGTTGGTGGGCTAATTAGCGGGTATACTGGTGATCTCGGGTCTCGGATCACGGTTATACAACAGCGGGTGGTATATTAAGCAGGGGTCCCCGCATCATGACGGCCTTTATGTCAACATCGTTAGTGGCCAACCCTCAACAATAAAGGTATATATTTCGGGGTCTAGGAAGGGATTTTTCAATTCATACCCGGTCTGATCTCTTCTATCATTTATTATAATTCATCCAAACGTTAGGAATCTATTAAGATAGGAAAGATTGTATAAATAATATAGTAAATCATGGCTTAAAATGTATAGAAAAGGTTTAAGCACGATGTACAAGTGTTGTATTTTTTCATATTTGATGTGTTTTATCTCCAGGTTTTCATTTAGATATTATTATTTTGATTTTGGTTGTAGTTTATCTTTATAGTAAGGATTGTATAATCTTTGCAATAATAACATTTAGTAATAGTAAAATCTTGAATTATTAGTGGTGATAGAACAAATAGTATCTTACTGTAAACATATTTTGGAACTTAGAAGATATTTTTGGAATATTTAAAAAACCATGTAATATTATATAACACCAAGTACTATATCAAGAGCTGAAAAAGAATCATTCGATATTGAAGCACGTCTGGTTCTCGGTTATTAAAACCAAATAATGGGAAATATTTCAACGGCTGCGTTTTGCTGACCAGTGGCTTTAATGAATCCGCGGAGTGTGTTTAATCGATCTTGACCATCTGGAAGAGGTTGCATTGCGTTGACCAGGGGCACTGGATGGGTAGTGCACGTTCTAAATTCCCTGGCGAACTTTCTTGGCCCCGGAAAATGAGGAACGTGTTGGATCAAAGAAGATGCCATCACGTTTATAGTTCGGGTTCGATGACCACTCTTTGTGTACGATGTGTGCGATCCATAAAAACAGAAGATTAAAGATTCAAGACAATAAGAACTGCTGAATGAGATGGGTTAGTTGGTTGTTTGGTTGGTGACCCACAAAGATGCCGAGGCGATAGTAAGAAATGGGCTATTATACTTTGCCGTTTTCCCCGAGTGCTAAAAAAAAGCACATTGTAATTTAACTGTAATTTGATTTCAATAATTTAATTACACTTTTCGTGTGCTTTTTTTTTGGTGTATTGTGCGTCTCATCTTTATTGCTGGTGTCCGTTTCGAGTAAATTACTTTAATTCCTTTCGACTGCATTTGGCTTCGCCGTAAATCCATCCAAACAGACGGACTGGTGCGCATTAATTTCCAATTTAATTAACTCGAGCTGGCAAAACAAAGGAAAAAAAATAATAGATATATAAGAGGCACATATGAAATAACACATGGACGGCCGAAAAGAAAGTTTTAGCGGTCACTTAGAAATTACACTCCAAATTTAACTCTTGTTTTTGCTCCACATGCGTGCGAGTGTGTCTGTGACTTGGCGAGAATTATCGCTGCAAGTCGAGTGTTTGAGGAAACTGGAGCATCTAGAGTCCGACTGGGGCCATCTGACCCAGTTGGGAGCCTGGTTCCAGTCCAGTCCCAGTACCCACATGCCCATATGCGCCGCGAATACGAGACTTGGCCCCGTTTTTGGCTGACAGCCAACAAGACTTCTCGATCCAGACAGTCGGACAGCCAGCCAACAAGTCCTGAAATGCCTCTGGCTGGGATTAAGCACTCAGATCACCGATCTCCCATCTGGGATCTGGGTGATCCTGGTCCCAAGGCGATCTCGACTCGATGTCTGGTATTTTACGATAATTGCTGGCGAGCCTGTTGTTGTGGCACCCACGCCATTAATGGAGTCTGTCCTCCAAATGCACTTAAAAATATTTATTTATTTTGTTTTTGCTTAAGAAAATCTGGTTTTATTCCTGCAATTTAAATGCAGTAACAGAAATTAGTTGTTTATTATTTTATTATAGAATTATCAATCAACTCAAGTGATTTATTTCTTAAATATTATCTTTCCTGTAAAGAAAAAAAACAGATATGCACAAATGGTAACCAAACAATTTTCTAGTCATATTGGTAATATATCTTGCTTAATTTTTACAAAAATTTTTTGTGGTTATCTTCACCGCACTTAAGAAATCTAAAAATGAAGACAGGAAAATGAGCAAAAATCATGCATAATTTATAAACTGCAAACCGCTGTTATATTTATATTTCCGTTGGTCTGGCGTTTAAAAAATGACTGAAAAAAACTCAAAAAAAAATGGTAAACAAGAGACAATTGATTGACTAGCCAAGTTGCTAAATTCATTTTCGAAAAATAAATCACCATTAAGTCTATCGATCCACTTTTTCTCTTTCTCTCTTTTGCAAAAAAATGTCTCTATGGTGGATTTTTGTTTAATTAAAAAAATTGCTGCAATTCCAAAAACAATCTTCATTTACGACCAGTTGGGTGTAATGAGTTTGTTTTTGTTTGTAATTTGTTTTTCTTCTTTTTTTTCGAATTTTCCTGCAGTGGGTTTTCACGTTGCTGGCCAAAATTTGAACAATGCGCATAATTTTTCACATATGGCAAGTTGATTGATTGGTGAAAGATTTCCGCTTTCATAAACAACAACTTTTACTAATCTCTTCTTGCATGAGCGTGCAAAATGCATTTTGCGAAGGGGCTTAACACTGGACTAAGTGTATGTCTATCGCAATATAGTGTATAATATCCCAATATTGTGTATGGCTGCGTGTTTGTGGGGGCGTGCAAATGTTAAAAAAGAAAGAAAGCAATTGCAACAAATTGCACCAAATAATTGAATGCAGGCAATAAAAGTGAAAAATCACCAATGCCAAACACTTTCGTTGCCAAAAACGCAGTGTTCCGCTCGTACCGCTCGTATCCATCGGATCGCCAATCCCCGCCAGCTGTCACCGGTCAATATGGGAGCATAAATCATCTGGCACGCCCCCCTGCAACCGGTCCCGCTGGATGGGCGGGCGACCATGGCTAACAGAAAATGGCAACTGGTTGCGCCGAGCTGGCCGAAAAAGGCGCCCAGCAACTTTCACATGCCATTGACATGGCCAGCACAAAAAATATGCGAGCTGCGAATTGTGAATTGCGAATTGCGAATAGCGCCTTGCAAGTCAATTAACAAATTGCAGCCTCTCTCAGCTGCACTCTGCTGCGCTGCACGGTAAAAAATAATTGTTATCGCCGGCCAGAAATTGACTTTCGAAACCAATTTTCAATCCTTACCTTAAAATTTCTGTGCTCCGTTTTTACAACGAGCACATCCAATTTTATATTTACTGGACCCATTTTTAAAACACCCTTTAGAAGTACTTATTTAAATGTTTTCTACATTTTTTAATAGATACATTTATAGGATTCAACTTCATAAATACAAGTAATATACATAATGTCCTTATATAAAAATATTCAATTTTTGTTGTTAATATATGTTTTATATGTTGATAGTTTTTAAAAGATAACTATTTGGGGTTCAACTCCTTTTTTATTAGTGTAATTTTATCTTGACGTATATGCAGCCTTTTGCAATTGGGTTTGAAAGTAATTTCTCTATAAAACACTCTTAGCTATCTTTTTTGTAAATTCATTAAGCAAGTATCAAAAAGCGCAGTGATTACATTAATTAATTACCTTAGCTGGCTTATATCATAGTGATTATCTAATGGTAAACATGCATATATTTTGGGAAATTATTACTTATCCTGACGTATGATGCAGTGAATGTTTGATAGTTTTGAACTTCGAAAGAAATATAAAGCGTTGTCTAACTAAAATAAATGAATATATATTTTTGGTTCAAAATGGTACTCTTAAGTATTGGAATTAATATTATTTAAGATACTACAGTAATCGAAGGTATCCCTACATTTAAGGCTTAGTATTGTTAACTTTACTATAATAACAATACTTTATATTATTAAAAGTTTACTGCCATCTTTAATAAAATAGATACATTATATATTATATTAATGTTTTAAAGTAATCGGTTTCTTTCCATTTGCAGTATAAGTTTTGTGATATTTACTATCATCCTTAATACATAAATAAGTTATATTATACTTTATAGTAGTAATATGTTAAAATAACAATAACTCAGCTCTTGCCTTCCTCCCACTTGCAGTCACAATCGAAGGCCTCCACACTGTCTTCAGGAGCCCGGGCCGCCGCCCAGACCCTGAATGTGCCGCTGGAGCGCCTGGAATCCCGCCAGGCGCACGCCCAGCGCAACGAGCACGGCGTGGAGGTCGGCGGATCCCGCCAGAATGAGCAGGTGCAGCAGGCTGAACTGCACCACCACCTGCAGCACCACCAAACGCAGCAGCAGCAGCAGCAGCAGCAGCTGGAGGACGCCTTGGAGGAGCAGCAGATGGCCGCCGAGCACCAGCAGCAGCAGCAGCAGGGTCAGCAGCAGCGGTTCCTCAAGCAGCAGAGCTACCTGCACTCCGCCCGCAAGTCCAATGCCGGCCAGCAGCCCTCCTCCCTGACCAACGGCCAGGTGCACCAGCAGGAGCAGATCCTCCAGCAGCAGCAGCAGCAGCAGTCGCAATCCCTGCCGCACCACGACCTGGACGCCAACTACATGCAGGACGAGGGCAACGGCGGCACCCCGCCCTCGGTCACCAAGTACTCGCTGCTCCAGTTCGCCATGCAGCACTTCCGCAACGAGTAAGTTGAACGGGGATATTCAAATGCCAGGGATCCCAAGAAAATATCACAGATAGGGCTGTCAGAACTCATAGTAATCATAAAAGATTTGCAAATTAAATAGGAATTTAGTACCATTTTTAGACTCCATAAAAGTAAGATTCAACTAGCTTATTGTTTCTAGAAAATATTTAAATATTTAATAGAACAAATTACGGAAAAATTAAAATCTAATGACCATTTTTAAACTCCTTGAAATTAAGATTATATTTAGAAAAATTTTTTGTGGATTCCTTAAGGTCTTATAACACTTTCTAGATTCATACTAACTGACTGGATTTATTTTAAGAACTTGGGACAATTTAAATGTAATTAATTATTCTTACATAAACGTTATAAAATGCGGCTGTATAACACAGATAGAGTTTTAAGAGCTTATTATATGTATTTATTCCAAAATGTTGAAGAAAAGTTTGTTTGTTGTATTTTTTTAGGCCCTTACACTTTCTTGATTTTCTACTAGCCAACTGGATTTATTTTATGAAGTCAGGGCAACCTAAACATTATTTAATATACATATAATGTTGTAAAATGTTGTTGGTATGCTTTCTAGGCTGCCATGATTTTTTGTTTAACATGTTAGTCAATAAAAATGTCTTTAGCCTATGATACGGAAAATATTTGTATAGGTACTATATGTTTTTAATGATCAGCTAACAAGCCAAGTAGGTAATCTATTTTAAATCTCAATTTAGGAAGGAGTATTTCAAAGACCAAACATACACCTTCCTTTCTTTTTTAGGGGAAATAATGATATATTTGGAAGAAGTCCTAATGGTATATATATTTATGTTACAGCCAACTGAGGGACGCTGACCGCCACCACGAGCGGCACCAGTCCGCAGCGAATCGCTCGTACGCGGAGCTGGTGAAGTGGCAGGGCCACGCCATACGCCTGCCGCTCCTCCGGCTGCCCAATGACCTGGCGCCCCTGGCGCTCGAGTGCTTCGACTGCATCCTGCGCTACTGCGGCGACATACCGCTGGATCCCGACCTCACCGAGGTCAAGTGCGTCTACACCGTGCTCATGGTGAGTGTTCTGGGTTCTTAGTTCTACTTAGAGGCTTCTGGGTTACCAAAACCGGTTGACATCAACGACTTTGAGGTGGTCCCGCAAATATGTGCAACAGGTTTTTGGGCGACAACTAAATCGCTGGCTGTTCTGCTGCCCTAGAAATTGGAGCTTCGCAACCGGAAATATATTGTGGACACCTCGAAGTCATCTAACCACTTGGGAAATAACGTGTACAGGTAGTTTCGCAACTCTGTAAGAATTTAATGTGTCGAAAGTGGATTAGAGATCGTGATAGCCTGGTAGCGGAACTTAGGAGAGGTTTTTAGAATCAGACTTCATTTTATTTTCAAGATGTTTTTCTACGACTTTAAAGACTTATCCTTTATATGCAAAAATTATATCTTTATGGAGTATGTTAGCTCAAGACCATTTCCAGTTTTGCAAAACTTGATTTGAGTTGGCAACAGGAAGAGTTGTTATATAAAATTGCCTATCGGAAGTACTTTGAGTTGTGTCTTTAATAACCAAGCGCTGTCAATCAAGGAAAACAGTTTCCCGATTTTAAAATATTTGAATTTATTTTTGAAAAAGTCAGGTGAAATCAGTTTTAAAGATAGATATTATCAGTTTTTTATGGGTTAAGGTTAGGGAATAGTAGAAAATAGTGAGGATACATTATTCGTTTCTGTTTTATACATAAATACCTATAGATAATCACTCTAAAACCAATTCTCAACTACCAATGTACGCTTTTTAATTCTTAGTAAAATGTTACTTGAAATACCTTCCTATACCTTAATACTCACTATACCCATCCGATCTTGCAGCATTGTCACAAATACTTGGCCCTGCGCGACGAGGTCTACTGCCAGCTGATGAAGCAGACGACGGCCAACCGGTCACCCTGTCCGGACAGCTCGCAACGAGCCTGGCGCCTGCTCAGCATCCTGGCAGCGTACTTCGGTTGCTCGGACGCACTGCGTCCCTACCTGATGGAGCATTTGACCTCGGCGGCCTCCGATCGGCGTCGCTCCTGTCACGGCACCGCGGCCGTTTGTCTCACAAATCTCCGGAAGACTGCCCGTTGTGGCGGAAGGAAGAATGTGCCCAGTGTGGAGGAGGTGACGGCCGTCTCCGCGGGACGATCAGCACGCCGGCAGATCTATCGCCTGCCCGGAGGAGCGGAACGAGTGGTCAACACACGCTGCTCCACCGTGGTGGCCGATGTGATTGCTGAATTGTGTGCCCTGCTGGGCGTGGAATCGGAGGCGGAGCAGCAGGAGTTCTCCCTGTACTGCATTGTCCAGGGCGATGCCTTCACCATGCCCCTGGCTGCCGATGAGTACATCCTGGACGTGACCACGGAGCTGCTCAAATCGGGGCAGCCCTTCTACCTGATCTTCTGCCGATCCGTTTGGCATTTCGCCCTGAAGCGGGAACCTGCTCCGATGCCCCTGTACGTGGAGGTGCTCTTCAACCAGGTGGCACCGGATTACCTGGAGGGTCTGCTGCTGGAGCTGCCCGGCAATGGGGTGCCCGTGCCGGAGATGGTCAGGGATATGGCGAGAATTGCGGCACTGCTGCATCGGGCAGCCGATCTGAGTCATGTGCCGGCGATGAAAGAGATCAAATTCCTGCTGCCCAAGCCGGCGCTGGGCATACGCGAGATCCGACCCGCCCAGTGGGTGGGTCTCGTCCAGTCGGCCTGGCCGCAGGTGGCCAACCTGAGTCCCGGCCAGGTGAAGGCCCAGTTCCTCAATGTGCTGGCCACCTGGCCGCTTTTCGGCAGTAGCTTCTTTGCCGTGAAGCGCATCTGGGCGGAGGAGGGGCCGCATGTGGAGGACAACCACAGTCCCATGTGGCGGGACCTCATACTGGCCCTCAACCGACGCGGCGTCCTCTTCCTGGACCCCAACACCCACGAAACCCTGCAGCACTGGAGCTTCATGGAGGTGATCTCCACGCGCAAGGTAAGCGGTTAACCCAGTTTCCCAATGAGAGTGCTGTTGTTAATTAGAGTTTCTTATGAACAGGTTCGTTCGGAGGATGGAGCCCTTTTCCTGGACATGAAGGTGGGCAATCTGATGCAGCAGCGCGTCATCCGCGTCCAAACGGAGCAGGCCCACGAGATCTCGCGCCTGGTGCGCCAGTACATCACCATGGCCCAGATCAGTCAGCGCGACAAGCGGGAGCTCAACTAGAGCCCGAATATTGGCATAATTATTATTATTATTATTATTCGTATCGATATATATATATATATTGTATTGAGTTATTCTCCCATATGTTTCCATACATTTTTTTGGTCTTTTCGTAAGTCACCCTACCAGATACATATATTTATTAACGCCCATATGCAAGATACATATGTATGTTTAGATGTTTATGTTGTGCTGGTTTCTGTAATCCCGATTCCTGATCCTCTAACTCCCCCAACTCGGTGGCGCTACGATGGCCATATAGATCCTTTTTTTCTACCCGCTCAAAGAAGTCCCCCATTGTCTTAAGTTTAAGCGAACCAAGTGCAATCCGAGTGCAGGAATTGAACGCCCCCAGCTCTGGTCCCAAGCCCCCTCCCCCCCCCCCCCCATTTCGATTCAACGATTTATGGTAGCACTTAAGAATAGCAAACTTTATTATTATCATTTTTTTTTTTTGACATTTGTTAAATCGAAAATTGCTTAGCTTAATCCCTAAAATTATCATAAATAAATGCAATTTATATATGTATATCTATCGCAAAGGAATGGGTTTCATACTTGGGTGGTTTATCTATGAAAAAAAAAACAAGGAAGCACACTTTTAGATACCCAGTATTTAAAAAAAGATGGATTACTGTTCATTTGTCAGCTGCTTAACTATATAATATTTGGTATAAGTTGATCGCTGTCATCCTCCTCGTCCTCGTCCTCCTCCTCGTCATACTCGCCATCCTCGTCCTCCTCGTCATCCTCGTCATCTTCATCCTCCTCCTCGTCCTCCACATTTGGCTTGTCCTTGTGGCTGGTCACGGATGTTGCTGCTGTTGCTGCTGGAAATGCTGTTGCTGTTGCAGCTGGCGCCAGAGTTGCTATTGTTTGCTCCTGGCTGGTGATGGTGGGCAGTGGGCGTGGCATTAAAGGAGGTCCTGCCTCTGCCGCCACACTTGTTGCATTACCCTTTACGGCTTTTTCACCGGATGTCGCCATTGTGGCCGAGGGAACTGATGGAGCTGGGGTGGCACGCCTCGTTGTAACGACGCTTAACGCTTCATTAGTCGCATTGTGGCTGCCAGCTCCAGTTGCCACCGCCGACGTCCTGTTGGTGGGTCCTGCTCCAGCTCCTGCTGCTGCTACTCCTGCTCCTGCTCCTGCGGTTGCCACCATCAGTGCGGTGTCATTTGTCCGGCGCTCCGGCTCGTTAACCGCCGGCAACTTTTCCACCTGCCCACCACCACCCATCGCGCTGTCATCGAGCACACCTGTGCCCACATCTTGGCCCTTGTCCTGATCCTGATCCTGGTCGGTGGGCGTTGGCGGGGTGATGCGCGGCGGCGCCACCGAGGTTAGCAGAAAGTCATCGCGTATCTCGCAGTTCTTGCCCAGGAATCCCTGCCGGCACTGGCAGCGGTAGCTGCCATCCTCGCGGCTCAGCGATACGCACTTGCCCTCGTTCTCGCACGTGTCCGGATGCTCCACGCAGTAGGTGAGCTCTGTGTGTGTGGGTCAACGCGGTCAGTTCCCCGTTTGGTGGCGGTCAAATAACCTACTCCTAACATATCGGATATACTCACTCTCGTCGCACAGCATCCCGCCCCAGCCGGGATGGCAATTGCACTCCCACGGCGCCTCGCAATCGCCGTTGGCACATCCCGGATAGGGGAAGCACTTGTCGCACTGGCTGCCCGTCCAGCCCACCTTGCACCTGGGGGAGAAAGTCAAGGGGTGTCAGTGGAAAATTGTGGAGGGCGTGGGTTAGCCTAATTGATTCGGGTTCAAGAGCCAAGTGCTCTTTGTAGGCACGAATAAAACATGTGTTTGAATACACAAAACAAACCGAATAAAGTACCTAAAATCACTTTATTTATTTTATTTTATTTTTGACCAAATTTAGCATTTTTTAAAAGGGGTAAATTTTGCGAGAAATGGCAAAAATGAAAAATGTTCAGGTTACATTACATCGTAGTTTAGCCAAATCAAGTCGTACAGCAAAAAGACCGACTGTTTTGAGCAGCTTGCTAAATATGCTAACGATCCCCATCACTTTAGGGAAAATTTATTTTTTGTCCAATTTTCGCATTTTTTGTAAGGGGTTACATCATCTTTTTTTGCGAAAAATGGCAAAATTAAACTTTTTCAGGTTAGAGTGCCAATAGATTGGAAATTTAGCAACGAGCTCAACGAGGTATGACATTCCTCATTCTGACTAATATTTTTGTTATGGCAGCCAAAAAACGGAATTTTTAGGGCGAAAAAATGACTTCAGATTTTCGTCAAAAATACGAGATTCAGATTTTTGTCAAAAATGCGACATTTTTTTTAGGTTTTTCCATCGTAGTTTAGCCAAATTAAGTCGTACAGCAAAAAGACCGACTGTTTTGAGCAGTTTGCTAAATATGCTAACGATCCCCATCACTTTAGGGAAAATTTATTTTTTGTCCAATTTTCGCATTTTTTGTAAGGGGTTACATCTTTTTTTGCGAAAAATGGCAAAATTAAACATTTTCAGGTTAGAGTGCCAATAGATTGGAAATTTAGCAACGAGCTCAACGAGGTATGACATTCCTCATTCTGACTTATATTTTTGTTATGGCAGCCAAAAAACGGAATTTTTAGGGCGAGAAAATGGCTTCAGATTTTCGTCAAAAATACGAGATTCTGATTTTTGTCAAAAATGCAACATTTTTTTCGGTTTTTCCATCGTAGTTTAGCCAAAGTCGTACAGCAAAAAGACCGACTGTTTTGAGCAGCTTGCTAAATATGCTAACGATCCCCATCACTTTAGGGAAAATTTATTTTTTGGCCAATTTTCCCATTTTTTGTAAGGGGTTACATCATCTTTTTTTGCGAAAAATGGCAAAAATAAAAAATTTCAGGTTTGAATGCAAATCGATTGGAAATTAAACAACGAGCTCAACGAGGTATGACATTCCTCATTCTGACGTTTATTTTTCTCATAGCATCCAAAAAACTGATTTTGTAAGGCGAAAAATGGAATTCAGATTTCTTGAATTGGTTCTTGAGTGATACGCTGCATATACATAGGTAATACTTACCGGCATTCTCCTGGCTTGCGGCAATATCCGTGCTGTTTGCTGCAGTCGGGGTCGCAGAGGGCTGCATGGGAAGGGAGTTGGGAGTTGTAGGGGGATTAGGTACTCGGCGGATCCTTGGGCTGTCGCAGGACTTACGCGTCTGGCAGAGCAGTCCTGTGTAGCCGGGCAGGCAGAGGCACTCGAGCGGCTTGTTGCAGGTTCCGTGCTGGCAGCCCGGCATTGTGGCGCACTCGGAGCAGGTGCGTCCGGCGTAGCCGATACGGCAGCGGCACTCGCCCGGCGCCTCGCAATATCCTCGTGTGCTGTGGCATCCGCTCCGGCAGCTGGCTAAAGGTCATTATGGGTCAAGGGTCAGAGAAAAGGGGTTACTAAAACACAAAGCATCCTTAAACACAACTTTCTTCTTTCATAATTACGTTCCGTGCAGAAGAGTCCTGCCCAGCCGGGCTTGCAGATGCATTCGAAGGGCTTGGTGCATCCGCCATGTTGGCAACCTGGAAGCGGAATGCACTTGTCGCAAAGTTCGCCACTGTATCCGATGCGGCACCTGCATTCCCCGGGTCGCTGGCAGTAGCCTATGTGGGGTCAAGGGTTATAGAATCATCAAGGATCACCTTTGTTTTCAAGCATACCATTCATGGGATCGCAGCCTCTTCGGCACATGGGCACCTGGCAAAGATCACCCTGCCATCCCGGAAGACACTTAAAGTCGCCCTTTTCATCGCACACATAATGTGCATTTTGCTTCTGTTTCTGGGATTTCTCGCAAGCCTAAAGTTGGAAACCCTTGGGATTAGAGATCCATATTTGTAGAGCTTTCGTGAACTCACTCGTTGCTTCCACAGCGGAATATTCGAGTTGCTGCTTTGACGCGCCTCGAAGTTTCGCCTTAGGCAATCGATTCCCTCCAATTTGAGGGCGGTGATCGCGGTTACCAGCAGCAAAGCCGCCTTTTTGTCTGGCAACATATCTAAGTTCGAGTTTTCAGTGATATATAAATAATCTTTCTAAACTCACTTTCCTTAAAGTAAGAAATGTCTAGAGTAATTTGAATTATTTCCCAACTACTGCTTAACCTTAAATATATTTGAAATTATGGCTATAGGTTATAAGGTTTATCTTTACACTACATGCAAGTTCCTACAAATCGCCTCTAGTGACCTTTCTCAAGAAGTTAGTAATGTTTTTCATAGGCCCTAGGCCTGTTTAATGGCGTGTACTGTAAGCCAGAATAAAGAAAGCCTAAGTGAGACTCTGGCGAATGTCTAGACGCTTTGGATTATCCGCTCAACCAAAAAATGTTTTTCGTTTGGGCAATTTTAGACCGTTAAAAGAAATCGACTGGCACAACGGCCCACAGTCGCGTCACAATTAACATGTTTGAAGACAACTTTCTTCGCGTCCAAAGCAAAAGAACGGGAATCACGCTGAGAGCCGAGAACCGATTTCTTGATGAATCACACCGGGTCTGGGCCCAAAGAAACCAGAAGAATGCAAATCGAGAATTACTCTTGACGGTTAGATTGCAGCTTCTCAGACAGGTGCACTTCACTCGTCGGCGGTCCGTATCGGTCTGCGATCGCTTTGGGACTAATCAAGTAGCCGCCCCTGGCCGATTCTCGGCTCTTTCTTCAACTCGTAGCTTGGCTCTTCCGTCTCTCTCTCTCTGTCTTTCTTTCTTCTGGCCTTCACCGTGAACTCTTCGCCGAGAGGAATAGCCAGTGAAAGAGCGCTTGGCACCTGACTATTGGTAATTGGGTCAACCGGTAGATCCAAGTCAGATGGGCCAAGTACAGTGGGTGTGAATACAGTTTTTAGAGGCTAAAAAATAGTAGTTATTATAAAAATAAAAATAGGTGCTCAATTATTGATGATATTTCTAAATTTTTTCATTTATCATTAGTGCTCAATTTCTGTTAGTACCTCTCTGTATATTCACATCCCAATATTTATCATATCATATTCATATTTTCTTACCAATTGGTTTTTATCATACTAACTTTCTTCACACTGTGACGCCGCTCTTCAAAGAGTCGCCAAACTAGTTGTAGGAAAACCAGGATTTTATCACTCTATATTGGGAAATTACAAAGACTGTAGAACAAGAAACAAGAATGTTTTACATTAAAATTATACTCGTTCTTTATTGAATGATCTCATTATTGGTTTAATTATAATTTAAGTAATTACGTTCGACATTCGTGTGTACCTTACGTTCAGATTAATGCTAAGATCCAAACGTTAATTCCGACTCCAGAAGCTTGTCCGCCAGTTGGGCAACTGAAATTTGGGACCTCACAAGTGTGTATGTATGTTTGTAAGTCGGGGAACTAACGATTAGATAGATACACTCATGCACATCCACATATATATATTTATATACCTATATATAGGTTCTTTCGCTAAGCAGCCCGACTCCACGTTCACTGACGATGTTATGCGGAATTTGATGACTTAGTCTCTAGTTTCTAGTATTATCCGATCCGAGATGAGCGTCTCCAACGACCCCGAGCATAGATAGAGTTTTTATTTGGGTCGGAGCCCTTGTTGCTTACACGACGGGGTTTCCTAAGCTACTTAGAGGAAAGCTCTCCGAAGAAAGTCCACAAAAGCCAATCAAATTTATGTGGCAGCCTATTGGATTCGTATTATATGGGCTTGCATTCGAAAGTTTTAAAAATATTTTGGAAATATGGATGAATCCGCCTTAAACGGTCTCATTTTTTGAAGTTTTGAAATTATTTTAAATATTATCCAGAATATGGCATTTGTTTTTAGCACTTTGCAAATACAAGCAATCCAAACTGCACTGGCCCTGCGACTTTATCTTCCGGATCGCTACTCTAGAGAGACAAAAAAAAATGACCTCACACATATGCTATGATCTTCTTAATCCACTGGCTTAATGTTTAAACGCTTACATACAAGGGGTACTTTTATTTTTGGGCCGGAAGTGAAGGGTTCGGGTGTTCGGCTTGGGGGCAGGGCTTTGCGGGTGATATGATATGATATGATGATGGGTGGTGGGGGGGTGGCACCATAACCGTACACCATAGCCTACACGAGGGGGGGAGGGGGGGAAAAAAAGATGACCGGATATCGGCGGCATCGGCGGCCCTGGTCGCCTTAGACAAAGATGAACTGGGCGTGGCCGCACTTCTTGGGCGGACCGACGGTCAGGCGGAGCCACTTGCCGCGGCACGACGGCGCCGGCAGCGCGCTCCAGCGTGTCGTGCGCCCGGCCAGCCCCTCCCCCCGGCAGTGGTAGGTGGGCGCCAGCGTGGGCGGGGGCGTGGCCGGCACAGCGCTGCGTTTTCCCGCTGTCCGGCGGCTGTGCGATATTTGCGATTGCAATCTCTGGTGGCGGTAATCGGAACTCTCGTTGCTGTCCGTGTCCAGGGCGTTCTGCAGGTCGTCCTGCTCCTGCTCCTCCTGCTCCTCTTCCTCCTCCTCCTCCTCCGCCTCCGTCTCCGTCTCCTGGTCGTCGCCGTCGCTGTTCTCCCGCTGCTGTCGCTCCTCATCAAGGTCATCCGCCCGCTGGCCGGAAGCGGATGCAGAAACGGAAGCGGTGGTGCTGGGCGGCTGGTTGGGGGCTTGGGGTGTCCTGGCAGTGGTGGTGCTGGCCACGGTGTCCTGGATTAAGGCGTCCAGGTCACAGCGCACAGTTATGCGATCGCCTATGGGGAAGAAATAAAAAAACATGGTGGTGATTACCTTATAAAGCCAGGCTAAGTTCACAATTTAAAACATTTAAAGTTTTAAGGCAGATTTAATTAAGAATTCCTGCACAGAGATACAAATTCATAAGCTACGATGATCATTTCGATCAAATTCGGTATCATTTCTATCTAGATAGGGGCGGATCGCTTTGATACATTTGCCAGCTTTTCCTTTTCTCTCTTTTTTTATTTCGGAGAGTTTTGAATAGATACAGAGTAATTTTGTGCAGTATATTGATCATATCTCTTTTTTTCGATTCGAGAGAATTTTTAAAGATAGAAATGTTGCACTTAATAAATTTACCATACGAATATCAAATTTAACCTGGCACGTTATTTTTTCTATATGAATTTATTGGCTTGAATTTACCTACAGCAATTATTATATTTATAAATTTTTCCCTTAGGCAATTTTTGGAACCATGTACTTACCTTCCAGCATGAGATTGTATGGTGGCAGTTTGCGGCAGGCCTTGGATGCTTTTATTACCTCGAATTCCACGCAGTAGCTGAAAAAAAATAAAAGGACTTAACATTAAAAAAGAATTTACTCAGAAATATTCAATAATTATGAATGTTAATTCACTTATAAGGTAGTTACTACGAAATATTTTTATTCCAGATTCAAAAAACCTTGGTGGTATTTCGAAACCTGCCTCACTTTAAAGCTTTTTCTCTGCTCGCCTGACTTTGATGACCAAGGACTTAATATTTCCTTAATTAATTATCCATCCCCATAATTTCCATCCTCTGTTTACCCATTCATTGAGCGATTCACTCGTCCGTTTGGTCGTTCATTGATTATGCATGTCCTTCGGCGACGCCTCATTAGAGTGGCAAAGGATCTGGCTGGCCATTGAGATGTTAAATATTATAATTATTGTGATTCTGTTCCATCAATGGCGGAGGAGCGGCAGCAGGAGGAGCCCGGGGGGACCCAAGTCCTGATTTGTGCAATTGTGCGGACAGAAGGGAGGGTGAATTCGGGACTTCAAAGGGACAGGAAATGCGAATTGTCTATTAAGCCTAACAATTTCCGTTTCCTGTAGGCAAAAAAGAGCGTAAAAAGAGCAAAACAAAAACAAGAACAGCAAAGGGGAAGAGGCGAAAGAGCAAATCGAACTGACAAGTGCCCATGAGTGTGTATGAGTGTGTGCGTGCGTGTTTGACGCGAGAGTGTCTGTGTGTGTGTCTGACAGCTGTCAAGGTGTTGACAACGGAAATTGCGTAGGAAATTTCAAAAGTGCCTGACATTTTGGGGGCACTTTTGATTTTAACCCCCCACCGGAAAGCCGGGCCACTTTACCCCAAGGAGCGGGCAAAAAACAGCGCCAAATTAGCTGTAGATTCGAAATCCAATGATGGAGGCAAATTAGCCAGGATGCAGCGGAAATGGGAATTGGCATCTGACTCAGACCGCAGTTCCCCCTGGAGTCGAGTCATAAATGAAAAGAATTTTTATTAAAAAGGAGAGTCGCCGGTCGAGATTTCGAGTAGCAGTGGGGACACGCTGAAAGCTTAATTAAGTCCCGGCAAAAACCGAACCATTCCATAACCAAAACCAAAACCAAACCTTAGGACCCTCTGCGCCCAGGCAATAAAGGTAAATTGAAAAAATTAATGTAAATAAACAGGCGCAGACGCCGCGCCGAGTAATAAAAATAAACAAGGCAATGCACAAAACTCGAGGACCAAAAACATAATTAAAGACAAGCAATGTGCGGGCTTTTCCGGGGGTATTTGTCTGGCCAGGAAAATGTAGGACGGGCAGGAGCCCGAGTCCTTTGGCCGGCGATCATAAAATAAAAAGCAATTGTTATGCTTGGCTTGCGGTGAGCAAAGGAATAGCCCTCATTTTTAGCGGTTTCCAAGAAACAAGAGGACTTAGCTAAAAATTTGCTCAAAATGCCCGCTGATTTATCACAAAATGAAACGGCTGAGGGTAAAAAGGTGAGGGAGGCCAACCACAGTTACGGGCCAGAATTTTTAATTTATTAACTGATTACGTATTTGAATCGAACACAAATCAAACAAAATAAGACAGAAAAAAACAGTGCACACACAATAATTCATTTAAAGTAAATTGAAACGTTATAATCATTTTAGTGTCACACAGCAAACTGAATATTTAATGGCGCTTTAATGGAGCTAAGCAAAAACAGTGAAGAATGAATTACTGTCGGTTTGTCAGCTTTTCACAGAGACTTCAACCGTTTGCCACTGTTCTCCACTTTTCAGTTGGTTGAATATTTCGTTAAAAATTCACAATTAAGCAGTTTGCCATTTTTATGGGCTTTAAACTTTTTATGCAGCACCTAAGCGCAAATGGACCAAATTCATGAACAAGAATGTATGTATATTCCCGCGTTGGGTGTTTTAATTCATCATTTTTAGGGGCTCATCCTGCATAAGCACAGCTACATGCTAATTACAAAAACACAAAGTCGAAACTAATTTCTCACAAAACTTTAGGGCTTTAATATTTTTGCACATGAATGTCTGCCCAACTTTGCAAATCCACCCTGGATTATCAAAAATAAATATGTTCATTGTGTGTGTGTGAAAATTAAAGCCCCCAAAGAAGATTGCACGAAAATTCAAAGTTAAGCCAAGAAATATAACAACAATTTTCACTCTGAATAAATATACCAACGTATTTATTTTAAAGGTAAAACCAAGCAAATTCCAAACCCAATTAGAATGTCCTTTAAATTGTTGGGAGAGAGGGGCTTAAAAGGCAGTGATGAGCTCAGCTTATCCTTTGTAAGCAAAAATGTTTGCCGTTTACCTAATATTTTACGAATTAACAAGCTGAGAAGATGAAATATTTTATTCAACAACTAATAAAATTTAAGAGAGGTGAAGGAATAACCAAATCAAAAGAATTTCCAAATAGTTTATTTTGAATTTCACGCTGGCGATTTTTGGATAGAAAATATCAATAAATACGTTATGTGCAATTTAATATCCATACTTTTTAGGGCAATATTAAGCAAACTAATTGAATAAAAATTGTGCTCTTGCTCATATTAAATAATTATTTGAAAATGTGAGTTACTTTTCAATAAATAAACATTTAGTTAAAAAAATCGCATAAGCTAAATTGCTAAGCGAAAGCTTTAAACACAAATTAGTCAATATGTTGAAAACTTAATTTGCTTTTTATACAAAAAGTGTATTTGGGTCAATAAAATGTAAACAAAGTCAAAGCCAATTGTCCTAGCTTGCAGTTTTAATGTCTTTCGCCTAATCATATTAATAATCAATTAGTCCATTTCAAAATATTATTGAAAGCCAATTAGTGCAAATTGGTTTTCAGAAAAAAGCAAAAACAGAAAGTTAATGATGCTTGGTTAATAGTATTATAGAAATTATACAGAAATGTGAGACCCCACAAATTGCCTTGGAACGAGGCTCTCAATTTCCTACCCTCCGATATTTTTCTTCCTTCAAATGGGAGGACACAAAGACGACCTCCCACGAATTAAGGTCACCGGCAATGACCACAATGGATCATCTTCTGCCGGCCAGGCCAGCAAATTGTGGCCAAAAACATTAACATACACACTCCGACAATTGGCCCCTCTTTTTTTTTTCTCCACTTTCTCGCCGGAAAAGTCATTTTCTTGTCAAATATTTTGCCACTTCAAGGGACGACAACTGTCAACGGCCAACACAGCAACAACAACAGGAACAACAGCATACAGGCACTTAAAAAAGTATTTGCACTCGCTTATATGAAAGGCAAACAAGAGCTGCGACGGGCCGAAGTAAGCGTCGCTCCAGCTGCGCTAAAAATAATTGCTCGACAAAGTTGGCTCACAGCTGGATGGCCACACGGTGTCCCGCTGCCACGCCCCCTTTGTCCTTACGAACGCCCCCTCCCAACACCCCCCATCCCCTAGTTCACGACCACTTTCCATTTGCCTACACCACCGATGCCGGAAACGAAAACGATGGCAGGCGACATTGCAATTTAGACTTGAGTAAACACTGAGAAAAATATACTCTCTAAATACCCAGAAAAAATTATATGGGCCTAAACCTATTTTTATTCCATTTCTACCCAAAATTAAGTTCAAATTTATTTCGTTTTCTGTTTGAGGCCTCATAGGTATTTTATTATCACAGAAACATAATATCTTAGAATGTTACAATTGTACGGAAACATTTAGACTTGAATAAGCAGCAAGAAGAAATTCTATCTTAAGCCTCAATGGCATTTTACTGACTCTAAACACATCACTGGTATAACTAATCCTTGGAATTTTATTTATAGTTTTGTACAGGTATATTTTTTTAATAATTAAAAAAAAAACTTTAAAATACGAAGATTTTATGAGTTGCATACTTATAAATATATATAAGTTTAAGTCCCAACTTTTTACATATTTTTGTCTATCAATTTTTGGGAATTCATAAAAAAAACATTAAGGTGTTCAAAAAAGGACCGAATCACCTTTCTTTAGAAATAATTATCTTTTTTTTTTAAATTTAATACAACATTTCTAAATTTGAACTTTAAAGGATAAACTTGCAATATGTTTAAATATATGTAATAGTAAAAATTTTAAAATACATATATTTATAGAATAACATACTACATAACTTTTATTTTACTATGATACCTTTAATACCTATATTATTTGAATATATTGACTTTGTTGATTTCCAAATATGGATTTCGATCACATCCAGCTATGATTTTTGTCTCAGTGCACTATTTGAGCAACAGGCAGTGGAAGAGGGGGGCGGCAGAAGGATGTGCCAGTAGCTGGAGGCAAGGGACTTCTTGGACTTGGACTCGGACTTGGTCTTGGTCTTGCTGTTGGCTTTGGTTTGGGCAGGGGTTTTGGCCCGGCCAGAAAGGAAGCACTTTGCGGCGCTTGAGTGAGTCGCCTCCGAAGGGAAATGTTAAAGGGATGCCGCTGGACGTTTGTTGTCCTTGCTGTGAGCCTTATCCATCTTCGTGGATCCCTATTCCCAGCCCCTAAAAATACACTTTGCCACCCGGCCTTTCTTGCTTTTTAATGATGATTGAGCGGCGGAGGCGGCCGCAGCTCGGAAAACCTTGTTGCATACTTAGTCGATGCAAAAGCTGATTTGGTATAGCAGTTGGGGTTTTTTGCACAGATTTCAGGGGCGTAGCTGGGGGGGGGATTACTGTGACAGTTTCGCATCGCTGGCCACCGCGAGGCAAAAGCTTTGTGCAAATAAGGCTGTCGGCATGTAGATTATACTGAAACATTCTCGCTTCCCCGTTGCCTTTCCCCATTTTCAACCAAATAATTGATACGGAATGAAAGTGTCGGAGGTGCAGAGGTGATTATATCCCTTTGCCATTCGCTAACCGATTAAAAAGAAAAGAAAACATGCCATAATGGCGAAGGGAAAATGTTGATGATTATTATGAGAATGTTCAGCTGCAATGAAATTTTCAGGACTTAAAGTATATCTAAAGTAATAAAAATATCAAATTATATGTAAACATAAATTTCTTAACTGTTATAAGTATATTTTTAGCTCAACTCATGCCCATTATTTGGTTAGAAACCAACTGTCCTTGCCATAGAAACTCGTTTAAATAGCTCCCTGAATGAGAATTTTTCCCATTTAATCATTTCATTTGGCCTCTTTCAGATGCTTAGCCTTGTCCTGGAATCCTCAGTTAACCCACCTTTGGTCAACCAGCCCGCTTTTCAGCCGCTTTTTGCTTGGCAACTGCCAGCTGCCCGCCATTAAGTGCATAATTCAATTTGTAAAGACGCCGACTTTGAGTGCCCCTAAAAGTATGCAAAGCAGCCGCAGACGGAAAAACAGAAATCCACTAAACTCCGCCCAGAGGAAAAGCCGCCTGCATAGATCAACGGGCATAAAGAGGGAATATATAGTAGGTATATATATATATATATACGAAAAGGGGCCCGTTGTAATGAAAATAAAGTAGCAGCTTTAACGCATTTTTATGGCTCTTATTTCGCTGTCAACCGTATGCAGTCGGTGGCGGAGGTAAACAAAAACAGAATGTGCCACCCAGAAAGGGAGCAAGGATTTAGGGGTAGGACTGACGAATAAGAAGGACTCGAACCCCAAACCCCCCTATACGACGCACCTGCTCTATGCAAATGAGGAAGCTGGAAAGGGGCGACGCGAATCGTAGAATTCGCAGACTCATTGTCTTCAATTTGCTGGGTCTAGCAATCAAGTGGTCTTCTTTTTTTGGTCCAATTTTACCAGACAAGAATAACTCGAATAAAATAAATTATATATTCATAGATGTATAAAATGTTTATTTTGCCTGCATACCTTAACATTAACATCTAATACATCTAATACATTAAAAAATATAATAATAAATATTAATTGTTATACAGCTTGACAATTTATGATCTATTTTGATACCTTTTTCTTCCATTACTTAAACAAATAAATTACATTTTTTTAAATATGATTTTTATTCATTTAAGTCAAAGTATTTGAATTATATTGCCGAGGGTACCTTTTGTATATTCGTATTAAAATAACCCATAGATTAAATTAATTTCTTTATTTATGTATTTAAGCATATTAATTTAAGTGGAGAAGGTTAATTTTGACAAACATGTAACCCTACAAAATGTTTTATTTTAATCAACAAATCAAATTGACTTATTTATTCAATAAAAAACTAAAATTAATCTGTTTTTTAAATATATAATAAATATGTAATGTCCTACTAAATCAATTAATTTTATTTATTTATTTAATCACCTTTCAGTTTAAAATAACTAGTAGTGCCATAAATTTTCATGACCATTTAAATAGTCATCAATAAAATTAGTCTTTCATACACAAAATGGATAAAACAATTTGGTTCAACATCTTATCGGAATGTCCAGCTTGGACATTGGCATCTGAGCAGCAGATATCGATCCTTGGGGTCCCCACACTTTTCTCTATTTTTATTTTTCTTCGAACAGGATGTAAGGTTGGAGTGGGAGGGGTGGAAAATCAGGGGGTGCGGGTGGGGAAAGTCCGTCTCTGGTTAGCTGGCGTTTTCCTTGGCCGCTTTGTTTGCTCGCGTCTGCCGGAAAATTTATGCGGTCCAGGCTAATCCTCGTGGGGATTTGGGCTTAAAACGTTTTATTGTTGGCCCACGTAGGCGCAGACAGTGGGCGTTGTCGTCGTCGGACGGGGGCGGATGGGGGCGTGGCACACACGGCTGTCGACTGCAGATTTCCCAGTTGCCTTGTAAATTTATCGCATTAAAAAAGTGTGAATTTTCAACAATGTCGTTGGCCCCTCTCCTTTTGTATCTTTGTCTTTTCCCCCTCGAACATCCTGCTCCATTTTCGCCTTTTTAATTTCTTTCTGTTTTCCTCTGCGAGGAGTTTCCCAAGCCACCCACTTCACCTTACAGCCGCCGCTTGACACTGTCATTATGCAAATTAAATTGTGGCGAATTATTGTTTTTATTCTTATTTTCGGTTTGGGCCATCTTCGTTTGTTTTCCGCCTTGTTTTTCGGTTCTTTTTTTCGCTTGGCCCCATCTTTTCCGTAATTTATGTATACGTTTATTTATTTCCCCTCCACTTTCATCTGCTGCATGTTGCCGCTTTTGTTGTTCGACTGTATAATTCATAATTTGCGGCTTTCTTCCCGTTGCCGCCCCTCATATCGCTGACAAAGCAATAAAAGTTTTCCCAGCAAGTTAACAAATCACCAGGGTCCAGAGGCGTGGCACCTGCCAGTGGAAGGGGGTCTGAAATCAGTGGAGGCGGAGCATATCTATCTAGACTTAATCAGGGGCACTCAAAGCGGCAGGGAGTCATTAAAATTAGCTTATAATTGGTATATTTATTATGTATGCCTTGTGTACATATCTTTTAACTCTGCGAAAAACGTTCGGAACATTTTCTGAAAACTCCCCACACCATTTCATGTCAAGCCAATCCAAACTATGATGCTAAAACCTGTCATCACCCAGCTAATCTGTAATTCTAAAAACCTTAACACCATCATCATTTGTTCCTAAGTAAATTAAAAAGCCTAACAGCCTAACAAGATTTTTAGAAGTTATGAATATATTATATCAACTTAAGATTGCCGTGACTTCTTAAAATAAAACCAAAGAACAGAGTGCCAAGCCCCTTAAATGGTTTTTTCCTAACTGAATTTATTTTGCTTCCAATAAAAAAGGGTTTACAGCTTAACAGCACTCTAAGGAGATAGGAATGAATATATTAAATCAAGTTAAGACTGCCACGACTGTACAAAATAAATCCAGTCAGTAAGTCAAAAATCAAACGAGTGTCATAAGGCTTTAAATGATACAACCACGAGTAATAAGTCAATTGCTTATTTCAGTAGTTAAACCTCTTACACTTCACCAGTTTTCAAATGAACCATAACTCCCTGCCAGTCAATCGTCATTTTGTCATATTTACCAATGTACTTATGGATTCGGCTTAGTGCCAGAACTTGAAATTGCTGCTACGGAGCAAACTGATGGAAACTGATGGAGACTGCCATCGATCCGTTTCAATTAGCAGCAACAGTTTAAGTAAACTGCCCCTCCTCCGCCGGCGGCTTAGTGTCTCCTGTCAGCCAACTGGCTTCGCCTTCGTTTCCGCCTTCGTCCTGGCTCCTGACCGCCCATCAACCGCCTGACTGTTAATTAAGGACCCGAGTTAAAGACAGGACACCCACATGCAGATGTTTGTCCAGGGGAAATCAGGATATACTCCCACAGATACGGAGACTTTAATGGGCTACTTGAAGATAGTTTACTAAAGAAGCATAGTAATAGCGAATTATTCTACAATTTTTAATATATCTCATATAATATATATTTTTTACCTTAAAAAGCTCCTTTTAAAGATACTCCATATTTTTGTAAGCTAATTTATGTATTTCAATGTTCTAATTTCTCTCTGTGCTCATAGCATTTAGGATCATTTCAATAGAAATTCAGGGAAACGGGAAGACAAACCCCAACCCAAATAAATCCTGAAAACAAAACAGGAGAGAACGAGACCCATAAAAACAAAACACCAAATGATAAATCGTAAAATAATACAACACGGATTTAATTTAATTTTATTTTTGGCCCAAGAATGCTGAAGTACTAGGGCGAAGTAGAAGGGGGGAGGCCAACATAAAGAACAAAAACGAATCGTATCATAATAAACGGCTTTTGTCAGGTCAAGGGATCCGTGAAACATCAAAAAAAACAAGAGGACCACTCAGGAGGTCCTTGAAGGAAACGCGTTTCGGTCGGGATTCGGCACGTGATTGATGTGCGTTTATTGCGGCCTCCATAATGGGTCAGCCACGGATGTTCGACAGATTTTCTGCTACCTCTTAAATATATACTCAAAGTATATCGGACTGGTTATAAACTCGAAAGATATCAAATTGTATTTGGGCTTGAGACAGGGTGTCCGCAAGTCAAATCCTGGATTAGTACACAAAAATCCTACAACTGATAAGCACAATCACACAGAAAAAAGAGCCAAAAACCGAGTCGTTTTAGAAACTACGAGATGAATGGTCGGGATAACCAGAAAGAGATGGCATCAAAAGTATAGAAAGAGAGAGCATTAGAAATCCAGAAGGAGAAGGGCTTTCCTTTTGTTCTTCGACGCTCTTTGTTTGTTTTCCCGACTCCTGTTTGTACCACAAATAGCACATCAAGGACACTTGAGGACATGTTGCAGACACTTGGACGTACAAGGGCCCCCTTCCCCCTCGAAAGTCTGGACAACCTGGACAAGCAAATCATAAAAATCAAAGGAGGCAAACAAACGGCATAAAAAACGCCAAGAAAAGCATAAGAAATTAACAACGCGTCAAATCAGGGCCAGCTTAAAGAGCAGTTTAATGGAGCCCCAGCCCAGCCCAGCCCCCCATTTATGATGGACTTTTATTGCCAGCGTTTATGTTTTCCATCCTTTTCCCTAGCTCTCCCTCGCTTTCCGGCGGGACATGAAATTATTTTGCATGTCGCCCGCCATAAAAACTCAACGGCTAGCAAATTTGGGATAAACCTTCCAAGTCGCCCAGTCGTAATGTCCAGGCTCAAAGGCATGGGGCAAAGCTATAAGTTTTCCCATAAAAAGGAAAGCCATCTGTAACCGAAATGAGGAGATTTGGCTGCCAAGTTCCCATATTCTGCGTACTAGAGGCGATCATCTTGAAAAGCAATTCAGCAGGGTTTTGGATTGAAGAGGAGATTAAAGGATTACGCAGTGATTCTTAAATTCGAATTGTGGTATCAATACATTTTTTTTTAAGGTTGTTCAAGATTTAATATTAAAAATAGCTTTTTACTTAATTGAGTTCTTAAGGATACTCAATTATAAATTTATTTAAAAATTCATAATATTTGTTGGCAAACCATATATATACAATCGCATACTAACTTATAATCATGGAAATTAAAGGATAGGCCAATGACTTTACAATTTGTAGCTGTGATATCAATACTCTTTATAACGACTTTGGAAATTTTAATACTTTAAGTCTGTTTTATAATATTAAAATAATATTATGTCGAATATAACATCTTTAACACCCTAATAATTATTGTACAACAGGGCGGATACTTACTTATGATCATGAAAGTTAAAGATACCGCAAGTTTTTTATAAGTTCTAATAGTGTTATCAATAATAGTTTTAAAGATTTAGCACCTTATTTTATAGAGTTTTTTTGACAGAGCTTTTTGTAATTTTATAATTATATTTTGCCAAACATTATATAATTAATATAATTTCAAACAACATGGCATATACTTACTCATGATCATGGTTGTGCTTGTAGGAGTCGCGGTAGCGCGTGCGCAGATTGCGCCGGCTATCGCTGCTGTCATTGATGTGATGATTGTGCGAAAGTGCAGCTGGCAGGAGCAGAGCCATTTCTGAAAGAAAAAGAAATGGGAAATGGCAGCATTACTTTCGGGAAATCTTTAGATATTCGCGGGAAATCAATTTCCACGCTCCGAATTCCAGGAGCTCGGGGTTTCTGTTGCTTTTTTTGTGTGTGCGCTGGTCTTTGTGAGTTTCGTAACGCACGCATAGCCGCCATAATTCAATCGCTGCGCACACCTTTTCTGAAACACACACACACGTGTACGAAAGCGGAAGTATGCGTGTTGGCCCGCCTGGGGGTATGCTACAGTGTGTTTTCCGTCCCCGCCTAGGTGGCACTTTTGTTGTTTGCCCTGACAGTTGCTCTTTTCCTTTGCCCGCTTCTTTTTTTTTCAGCGGCGCGGAATCAAAACATGCCATTAACAGGCGACCAAATAAAAAAGTCAGGCAAACAGCATGAGCTGGATACACGCTCCTCCTTGTCCCGCCCCTCGTCCCGCCCCTCTTCCCGCCCCTCATCCGACCACAGATTGCACAGAAATGCGAACCGCACTGCCATTCCGTTCCATTCCCTTCTGTCACAAAGCCAGCGACAACACGTCAGGCACCGCCAGCACCAACACCATCACCATCACCATCACCACCGCCCAAATCCAACAGCAACACCTTGGATGAACCGACGTGCCGCGGGTGCCGAACGATGCCACATGCCACATGCACTCAAAGAAATTCACAGTGAGTTTGCTCAAAATAAATGAAAATGCCACTAAGCTACTTATTTTGAAGTACATGATCTTAGGGATGATTCTTGGAAGCAAATTAAAATAATTCTAAGAATGCCATAAAAAGCAATGTAAACGCGAATTCTTGAGTCCAAAGTATTCATTAATATTTCTTTAGACTTGAACTTAATAGCAATGAATATTAAATATTTAAAATAAAATTAAATAATTTAAAACTCATCCATTTGAAAGCTTTTAATAGCAATATAAACGCGAATTCTTGAGTGGCCAATAATATTTCTTTAATCTTAATCATAATTAAACAGAAATCTAAACGCGAATTCTTGAGTCCAACGTAGCCATTTATATTTCCTTACACTTGAACATTCTATAAATTAACTTATGTCCGTTTAGAAACCATAAAAACCAATATTACCGCGCATTCTCAAGTAGCCAATAATAATTTTTTTAATTTTAAACATGCTACTTAATTCTTTGTTCTTCGTTTTTTAATGTATATTTTAGTGTGGCTCAATGAAAATTCCAAATAATTTATTATTCATCCACATTTTCGAGCAGTGCTTTGCTCTTTATGCTCCTCTTTGATTCGCTACTGTGTTTACCCAATATCATTTACGTGTGCGATTTGTTTACTGTTTGCGCAGAGACTCTCAAACAGTCAAAGGTCCTCCGCCGAACCGAGAAAAGGGGTGCTGGAGAATCCGGAGAATGAAGAATGCATTGCTTTGCCTGTCAGGGGCGGATGACGGCGAGGGTTGAGAGGGAAGAGTGCCCATTCAGTTCAGTTTCAGTCGTTGTAATGAATGTTAGGAACTTGTAAATCCTGTATTCCAAATTATTGTATTCGTAAAGGCAAAAGCCCAGATAAATCGCCTTTTGCATGTGATTGAACCACTGAAGGCCACTAGCGACCACCGAACGGACTACCATCGATTGGCCAGCGAAGGAGCTCAGAAAAAAAAAAGCAAAGAGACTCGGGGAAGAGATCACTATGGACCAACAGCCACCTTTTGTGGACATGGGCGATCGCGGCGATGGCTTCCAGCTGACCGAGAACGGAAACAGCCATTGGCAGGCGACGCGGGACAGGATCCGGGATCGTTTGCGGGAGCAGGAGCGGAGCCGGGAGCGGGCCAGGGAGCGTACCAGGGAGCGGAGCCTGGAGTGGGAGAGGATCAGGCCTCCGGACGAGCAATCCGGACGCCTGGCAGCCGCGGCCAAGAACGCCATTCCGGCGGTACTACGTCTTGTCAAGGAACTCCATGTATGTACTTAAAAAAAAATATCATTATTATCGTTGACAGCTGTTATTGATGGAACTGAAAATAATCAGGGCTACCAAATCTGGCCTTTTTTTAGGACAGATATATTTTTCCAGTAAAATGTCCCTGGTCTTGTTTAGTGTCCTTTTCTAGAAAAAAGAATTTGCTTTCAATTTCCGTTTTATTCAACATCTGTTCCTTTTTTTTTTGTTTGATGACAGCACTGGTAATAACATTTAAAATTTCAATATATTTCTTTTAAGTGTTGTTTTCCTAATGGTTTAACACATTTTGACAATGCTAGTTCTGTACAATTAATTTAGAGAGACTTTTTTCAGGAACATTGATATGCTGGCCTTTTTCGGTTACTTTCGAATTTGATTTCCACAATTTTCGATGTTTTTTTTTTAAATTCATTTTCCTTCCTTTCCATTTTTTATAACGGTTCTAATGATGATATAGCGATATTTACCAAAAGTTGTCCAAGGTACATAACAAACAGATTAAATGCCAAATTGAAATCGACAAAATTTCGTAACTAAAAATCAGTACAGGCTTATTACAGAATTTCAGATCAACCAGTGTCATAATGTAAAAGTCAGAACAGACTTGATAATTCCCAATATGAAATTCCTGTTAAACCAACTACCATGATTTAAAAATCGGAGCAGGCTTGATAATTCCTTATAGTAAATACCACATAATATATACCATTTCTATATGCCATACACCCAGGTAATGGAGACCGATCCGCCGGAGAACACGTGGGCGCGGCCCAAGTCGATGAGCAACCTGCTCAGGTGGCGGGCCAAGATCCGGGGACCCGAGGGCAGTCCCTACGAGGGCGGGATCTTCGAGCTGTCGATGAGCTTCCCGGAGGCCTATCCCTTCGAGGCGCCCATCGTGCGCTTCACCACGCCCCTCTACCACTGCAACGTGAACGGGCTGGGCTACATCTGTGTGGACATCCTGGACGAGCAGCAGTGCTGGTCGCCGGGACTCACCGTGGACAAGCTGCTGCTGTCGCTGTCGGCGCTCCTCAACGATGCAGATCCGCTGACCGCTTACAATGCAGAGGCCGCTGGGCAGTATCTGCAAGATCGCGAGCGGTACGATCAGATCGCCCGCTCCTGGACCGAGCGTCATGCCATGGACGTGCCATGGGATTGAGTGGCTCCCAGTTTCGTAGTCCATCGATGGGTCGAGCGTGGTGCTGGAATAGTTTTGGACAAGTTTTCGATTGTGATGCAGATTGAATTTTGGAATAAACACGCTGGTGTGTCCTCTGTACAACATATTCCCCCTTGAGAAAGTGTCGGAGCGGAGAAGGGGGGGCGGCCATTTCAGGGCTGGTCCATATGCGTTGCATAATTTTAGGCGCCGCAACTTATGCAAATTTAACGAGCCAAGTGCTAAGCGCTTTGGGGGTGGGGAGGGGGGTCGGTAAGCGGAAGAGGAGTGGAAATTTGCATAATCAAATGCCATATTGTTGCCCTTCTCTTATCCTCACCCCACCCCACCCCGTTCAAGGTCCTTCCGCTCAGACTTCCATCGCCTTGGGCATATTCACTTCCAGGGAAACTTTGCGAGCTGACTTGTCGCTCAAAATTGGAAAAGTTGAGGGTTTCAACCGAGAGTTTCTAAGCTCGACAGCAGGTGCTGCTGCATTTGATCAGATCAATAGTTATCTCGAGCCGGGCCAAAATCAGTTACTTGCTGTTGCATAAATGTATTAAAATATGACCAAGTTGAAGTCTTAGACGCCTTTTGCAAAGTCGAAACCCAACTTGCGAAAAACAGAACAAATGTTTGTAATCAAGTTAGGTTCTTTTAAACAATGTAAAAATCTATATTTTCGGGGGATATAAATGTACAATATTCGGCTTAACACAAGCACTCCAACTGGTTAAATGTGTATCACATATGGCATATGCAAAATATGAAAATGAAGGTTTAAGATAAGCTATTATTTCAAATTGTATTTATAAACGTCAAGACTAGTATTTTTAAAAAGTAGCTAAAAAGCAAGCAAAACAATTTGCTCTATTCCACAAAATGTCGAAAACTGCCTTGAAAATAAAAATCACTAATAGAGGCAGTGTATAAAACCATTTTAAAATTTTATTTCAGGTGTCTAAAAGTATGCAACGATATATATATATATGCATATATTTTTTTGAACTTTTATTAATGTGGAAATTTTAATCTTAAGATTAGCACACCTCTACCCAGCTGGCAGCTTAATCTAATCAGTTTTTAACAATATATTTGGGGCGCAGAGATAAATTATAGAATTCAGAACGGCTACTTTCCTTTATTTACAGCATACTTTTAGGCACCTGAAATTTGACAGTGATTTTAAAACCCTTGCTTGGCACCCATGAATGATTATTTTCGGTCCCTAATGAATATCATAATGTTTGTCCTAATATTGCTTGGCTTTTACAGGATACAAGCACTGAAAGTGGTGATTAATAGATGCCTACTTTACAATCATATGGATGTGATAGATAAAAAGGGTATTTTTCGGGCCCTGCGACTGATTGGCTCCGCCCAAAACTGTCGCGGGGTACTTCATCGTTCATTTTGGACGATTACCGACTTGGCGGCCAAGCAGCCGAGATGACATTCACACTCGCAGAAGCCAGTTAATTGGAATTTAGCACATGGCAACTCTGGGTGTGTGCGAGTGTGGTAGTGTGTGAGTGGGTGTGTGGGTGAGTGTTAAGCAATTATTTTTATAACGTTAACGAGCACAGCGCATTATTTTGGAATGGGATTTGAAGGTAGGGGAATAGGGGGTTTTCGGGTTTTGGGCTTGGAGCTCTGGGGCTTCCGAAGGCCACAGTGAGGGCCAAAAGTACGTGCACGTGTGGCAAATGTCGCACGACAAAAGCGAAAAAAAATGGAAAAAATCCAAGCAGCCAACCGAAAATTCCGAAAATGGTGTGCAACTTGAGCTCGAGTTTGTGAATTATGTAGATGGCAATTACCGCAGTTTGTTTTTTTTTTAATGTTTCTAGGTAGAAAGAGGCAGTTGGGGACTGATCTTGCATATTTTATGGTTTCGGGAAAGACCTCCTGATTCACATCACCATTTCAGCCACAATGGCTCCTTAACTTTTGTCTTTGCCCTACCGCCATTTAACTGTCTTTACCTTTAACCTGTTTGTCTTCCGGCCACGCCCCTCCGCCTTTGTTTACCTTAATTATTGCCCATGTGCGTGTATCCCTTCCCCATGCCTTCACGTGGAGCAGCTTGTTCGTTAGCAATTAAGTTGGAATTATAAAATTTGTAATAGCATACTTAAGGGCGCTTCGCGCAGACATATTCCGTTTCCGTTTCCTGTGAACAGGCAGCAAATTGAATTTGTCTTGACTAACGTTACCTACTTATCGGGTATGCGGTTAGGCAGTGAGGTGCTCATATGGCAGTCAGGAAAAAAACAGGAGAACACAGAATGTTTTTCACTCTTACCGTGGCCAGAGAATATCAGTAGCAACAGAAATGAAATAGTCATAATAAAACAACAGCATACATATCATTATAAGATGAAAAATTATAACCGAAGATAGATTATTTTAAAGGCTTAGCGCAAAAACCACAACCTATTCCTTTTCTGTATTTGTAAAATAATCATATCTAAGAACCATATTTTTTGTCCAAAAACATCAGTGTGCGAAAAGAACTTCGTTGACTAAAATTAAAAACCCATTTTAGAACCTATAAAAATCAGTATTTTGGCTGGCATGTTGCAAATAAAGGTCAGAATGAGGAGTGTCATACCTCGATGAGCTCGTTGTTAAATTTCCAATCTATTGGCAATCAAACATGGAAACTTTTCATTTTTTCTCAATTTTTACAAAAAACATAATATAAAAAGTGCGAAAATTGGCCAAAAAATAAATTTTCCTTAAAGTGATGAGGATCAAAACAGTCGGTATTTTTGCTGTACTACTTGATTTGGCAAAACTACGATGGAAAAACCGAAAAAAATGTCGCATTTTTGACAAAAATCTGAATCTCGTATTTTTGACGAAAATCGGAAGCCATTTTTTCGCCCTAAAAATTCCGTTTTTTGGCTGCCATAACAAAAATATAAGTCAGAAAGAGGAATGTCATACCTCGTTGAGCTCGTTGCCTAATTTCCAATCTATTGGCATTCTAACCTGAAAATGTTTAATTTTTGCCATATTTCGCAAAAAAAGATGATGTAACCCCTAACAAAAAATACGAAAATTGGCCAAAAAATAAATTTTCCTTTAAGTGATGGGGATCGTTAGCATATTTAGCAAGCTGCTCAAAGCAGTCGGTCATTTTGCTGTACGACTTGATTTGGCTAAACTACGATGGAAAAACCGAAAAAAAATGTCGCATTTTTGACAAAATTCTGAATCTCGTATTTTTAACGAAAATCTGAAGTCATTTTTTCGCCCTAAAAATTCCGTTTTTTGGCTGCCATAACAAAAATATAAGTCAGAAAGAGGAATGTCATACCTCGTTGAGCTCGTTGTTAAATTTCCAATCTATTGGCATTCTAACCTGGAAATGTTTCATTTTTGCCATTTTTCGCAAAAAAAGATGATGTAACCCCTTACAAAAAATGCGAAAATTGGTCAAAAAACAAATTTTCCCTAAAGTGATGGGGATTCTAACCTGGAAATGTTTCATTTTTGCCATTTTTCGCAAAAAAAGATGATGTAACCCCTTACAAAAAATGCGAAAATTGGTCAAAAAACAAATTTTCCCTAAAGTGATGGGGATCGTTAGCATTGAAAGCAATTTGTTTGTTACAGTCGGCCGTTAAGCTGTACGCCTTGATTTCGCCAAGCTACAATAAAAAAACAGCAATAAGATAACATAAATAATGCGAAAATTGGTCAGAAAATAAAATTTTTAAAAAGAGTCATTCTTTAAACTAGTCGCTTTGGTCTAACCAAATTCAGATTTAAAACTTAAAACAAGTAATGAGTTGGCCAACGATTTAAAAGCCCTGTAATAGACGGGTAGGCACAAGGCGCTCTTGCGGCCATGTATATGTTGATTTTGTATCCGTATCTGCGACTCTTTCACTAGTCCTGCGGCGATTGTCTGTGGGCTATTTGCAGTGCAAACACAACCGTCTTTCCGTCCACACACGAAGGCGGGGGGCGTGGCCGGCGGGGTGTGGGAAGTGCTAAAAACAATAAACAGCTTAAGCGCATTATGAGCGTTAAACACACACAGGCATAAACCCACGGACGGACACGCCCACAGCCGGACAGACGCACAAGAAGCGGCCTTAATTAACATTTCCTCTCAGAAACCCAGAAGCCCAGGACACCGTAAATGTATCTGTATGCCAGGATATACATAATTGCGGACCAATTATGAAACAGGTTTGGTTGCGATAGCAGGGGTTAACTTGTCGGCCCCGATTTAGGGTGTTCCGCAGTTACAGTTCGCATTAGCCCCTCGTTTGTGGGAATTAGAGCTTTATTTCGTATTAATTTGACTTGTCACGAAAATTTTTGTTTTAACCCAATACAAAATCATTCTGAATTCGCACTAACAAACCAATTTATTTATCTGGATTTTATTTCCATCCTGCTCCATTGAATTCAAGTCGAAAACAATATTCACGAATTTTCCCAGTAATACGATTATGCATTCATTTTTTTTTTACTCATTTCCAATTCATTTGAAACAACTAATATCAGCCTCTATGGACTGCGGCATTCAATTGGGACTAAAAACTTCCGATGGCATGGAATATTTTCAATAAATTCCTTCAATTAATTCCCAATTCGCGCGTGTCCTTTTCTAATTATAATTGTTATTATATATGTAATTATATGGAAGCGATTTTAGTTTTAAAGCAGCATCGAATTTCATGAACAGCTTAATTTCCAAAATTCGTTTGCCGCCATTTCGATGGGGGAGTTGTACCCCCTTCGTTTATAAAATAAATAATAATTTTGCCCGGTCATTAGGATTCGTTTTTGTATTGCATATATATAAAATAATCTGATAAATATAAAAAAACACATATTTAAGTGACATAAAATGTGGCTGCAGATAATTGTATTTTGTAATCATTATATATTATAATATGGCTCAGTCATTTTCAGTAAAAAAAAGTTACATTTTATATATTGATAGTGAGAAGTGCGGAAAAAATCAGTGGATTAAAAATGTATAGTACAATTTTTGATGGATCTTATAATATATATTATATTATATTATTATATATTTTAATAGTTTATAAAATATAATGTATATTAAAAGTGATAAGTGAGAATATAGATGGATAGAATAATTTTCTTGGAATATATTGTACTCTTATAATATGAAAAACATATATCGTTCTGAATTTCTCAAGTTCCTCGTACTAAATTTGCTCCCACCAAATAATTTCCAGGTTTTGCGAAAGACCGACCTTATAAAGTGCCCAAGAGGATGTGGCTCTGCAGATTTTCCACCCAGTGTCTAACAATTTTGCCCCTCGCTCCAATTAATTAAGGTTTTTTTCACCTGTTTCCTCCGCCAATCAGACGCATTCACCTATGCTGTTGGCAGCTCCATTCTTCTGGTTCTGCATGCGGTTAAATAATATTTTAATGGCAGCAATCAAAGTTTTAATTAAACGCTTTAAGAGTTGTGCGGTACATACATGTGCTGGGCACAGCAAAAAAAAATTGGAGAACCAGAAGGCAAAACTAAATCCAAACATGGGTGGGTGGTGAAGTGGGGGGAAAAGTGGGCGAATGGGAGGGCACGTCCAAGGCTAATGGAGCGCAGGCGACCCAAAACATAAACAAAAACTTTCGCAGCGATATTTTAATAGTTTTTCCACACCGCCCTTAACTTCCGAACCCCCTTTGTCTGTGTGTTTTTAAGCCGGCGGTGACACTTAGCCAAATATAATATGGCTTTTATGTCAGCCACTTGTAGAAAATTGCTTTGGATCGGGGGGTGGGGTAGGGAATGAGGGGCGGGGGGTGTTGACTCTATGGCATTTTTTGCCGGCGCTAGTTTTTCCACCCACTTTCCCTCCACTTTTCACGCCCTTTCTCCTGCAGTTGTTTCTCCAGCTTTCTTTCACATACTCTGGCTTTCTTGTTTGCAGTTTGGCAGATCCGTTTTTGCTTTAAATTTGTCTGTGGAAATACACAGGGAGAAATAATCACCAAACTGTTCCAGTTAATTATATTTAAAAATCGAAAAAGTTTCGTTACCAAATTTATAAAAATATCAATTTATATTTAACACGTCAAGATTACATTTTAAAATATTATTATTTGATTTTTGATTAATTTTATGCATTCCGTTTAGGGTTAACGTTTCTATAGATAGTATTATAGCAGCTAAAAGATTTAAAAGAACTAAAGATACTTTTTTTGATGAATATATGTGCGTGTCCAGCTTAATAAAATTAGTTTTGCAACTCAAAGCACTTTAAGGCCCTAAAAATATGCACTAAATTGGGTTTACGACACGGAACTGATATCCAACGGAGCACCTCCCTGTGTGAATACGAAAGGCAATTTGAAAGGGCTTCAACTTTCTGCAGACAGCCCCCTAACCACCGCCCACAAAACCATCGCCAAAACAATGGATGTGGCTGAAGTGCATCGTAGGTCTTTGATGTCGCTGTCAGTTTGCTTAGACTGGTTTAGGTGCAAAAGCGAAAGCTAAAGCTTTTTGCCCCCAATCAATGTTCGCCTTGCAATGTCGTGTCGGGACAAAAGAAATCCTGCAGCTCCGGCAAGGATGCGGGGGGTCAAGGGTTGCGGTATGATCAAATCAGCGTGTGTATGACGTCTAAAGTTAAAAGAAAGCGGGGTGGGGAGGGCAGAGCTTAATTTCATTTTAGCCACATTGTTGCCCATGTACGTCGCAACTTACAAAAACATTTAATTAGTTTTTGTAAACATACAAAGTTGCGAGAACTGGGGGTATATATTTTCATTAAAATAATATAGTTATTATAATAGTAATATTTTATATATTATCGTTTTTCAGAAATCCTGAAAAGAGTATTTCTTTGGTCAAATTGTGAGTGTAATTTCGTTTATATCTGAACGGATTTGATGGAACTATTTTCATTACCCAGGACCCTTAAGTTCTCTTTCATTTATTTCGATAACTCATAATATCATTTGATTTTATTGAGTTCCTAGGGGGCAATTGGAGTTTTAAAGTAATAATCAAGTTGTTCTGATTCCTCATCAAGGACTTCCACTCACCGTGCAGTATCTTCTTGTCGTGATGGCCATGGCAGCGGTATCCTTGGCAGCTGCGCTTTTGCTGCAAAGTTGGGCAGTGCTTGCCACCATTTTGGGCCGCCTGCAGGATCTGGCGGTTCCGCGTCATCATCCCAGTGCCACAACTCTTGTCACATTCGCTCCAGGCACCCCAATCGCCCACCTGGCAGTCCAGCACTGAAATCGAAGAAAAGACATTGATTTGATAAGATTGGGTGCTCTTAAAACTGGTTCCATACGGCAAGTATTTAAAAATCAGAAAGTGTATATATATCAGATATGGTTTCTTATAGCTAATATGAAGCTTATATTTGATTTGGTAATTAACTGTAAGCTTAGAAATATTTCATTCTAATAGTTATAGCAAGTTTGAAGCTCATAAAAATTGATTTTAATATAATATTATTTTATTTATTGACAAAAAAAAGTGTAAGAAAGTAAATGACAAATAAAAGTATACAATATTTTCTACGTTGACTCAAATATTTTCATATTAAATCAAGCAATTCGAATGTTTTGAATTAAATAATAATTTTTTTTATATTCTAGTTTAAAATTTAAAATTTAAAATTACATATATACGCAGATGTTAGTCTTGAGTATTCCACAAAATTTAATTTTTTGAGCTGTGATAAAAGTATTGCTCTTTGAATCTTCAAAAGGAAAAAGTCTAAGCATGGTCTTCAATTGTCTTATTTGTATTATCCTTGTGAAGGACAACCATAAATCGATACTGATAGTCGCGCGTAGAAGTGAAATGCGTTAAATGAGAGCACCTCAGTGCCGCAACTTTTGCATATTATTTTGGTATGAGAGAAGTCCCGAAGTTTCCCCCAAGAATGTAAGCGGAACCAAGGCCTACAATAGACAATAGACAAGCACCCTGGCAAATTGCATTTGACATGCCCGGCACTAAACGCCCTCGCTGGTCACGCTCAAGTTTTTTAATTAAAAACGCTGCAGCAGGGGAAATTAATTAAAATCCATACGCCTTGATTGCGCTTCTCGCTGCCCAAAGCCCTGGCTTTGTGCCTCCTGCACTTGCCCCCGGCTGGCTGTTGTTAGTGTTATTCAAAGCCCCGAGTCCGAGTCCCATTTCCAGTTTAGTCCGACTCCCAATCCCCGATCCCTGACCCACTGATTCGCCAGCAAGGCGCTAATGAAGCCACAAAAAGCTTTTCACAAACGGATTGAAATTCGCCTCGGCTGCTTGCTCAGCTGTTGCATTGTGCGAAAAAATCGGAATGCTAATAATTCAGGTCAGTTTAGGATTCATTTTAAATACGCTTTCATCTAAAACGTGCTAAAATTAATATTTATTAAATCCAAATGTAATTATGCTCCACTTTAGTGGCACCTGCGTTCAACAGAAATATGTATGTCAAGGAAAACGTCAACACATTTACCACTTAATATCATGTCAGGCAAAGAAATTATATAAATTCAAATACTTATTCCTATTTATAAGTATTTTCATATATATTTATTTTGATGCCACTCACACTCCTTGCAGTTCTCATTTATATTTTCTTTTAACAAGTTATAATCGTTTCTGTATTTAATAGTTAGCCATAACTTGTTGCCGCTATTATTAATGTTCATATCTCAGCTATCCTTTAATTTAAAGCTGGCGCTTGCTTGACATTAATGTTTTCTCATGCCATGCCGCAAAACGCTGCGGAATTATCCTTCCCGCCATTTTATTTGCCTCATCGCCGGCCCCTTGGCGTTGACTGCCACAACCGGGGGGTAATTTCGCACAGTGCACAAAGGCAATTTATATTTTCATTTTCACATCGACTCCCGTCTGTAGTTGGCGCCCCATGCCATTGGCTTTTTATTGTGGCCACGCGAAATTAGGAAAAGGAAAGTCGGGGAAAAGGACGAGAGCGCCGTTCGCGAGAACAAAGCGCCAGGATAATAGAAGTAAGTGCAGGAGCTGCCGCTGCTGGCTGGGGGTGGAATAAAACTAAAGTAGTTAAAATTATGATTGCATTGGCTACGGAGCAACGGCTTTCCTTCGCACTTTCCCTGCTTTTCCCCTGCTTTGGCCAGCTTTCCCCTGTTTTCCACGACCCCCCTACGGCTGGGCGTTTAGCATATTGTGTGGGGCCCATGAATGCGAATGCGGGAGGAGTTTCGCCAAGGAGAAAGGAGTTAGGACCAGTGCGGCCAGTGCAGCCAGGTCAGACAGGTTGGGTCAAAATCAGCCATTGCATATTATATATACACATATAAAATGATGTCCATTTTTTGAAGGTATCAATCTAGGGCCCAAACCGTTGAGGCTAGAGCAACAAATTTAGTACACAATATTCCATTGGGGCAGTAAACTAACACTTAGAAAGAAAATGTTTCTAACTTGGCCCAAAAAATATCTAGGAATTAAGGAAATAATTTTTATTTACTTAATATCTTCTACAATTTAAATTCAAACGCAGTGATATTGAACTTTACTGTAAAAGATGACCAATCCCGCCAAATTCAGATCCTCAAACGCAGAGCAGCACTGATCCATCGCGACTCTGCGGCTTGTTGTGGCACTAAATGGCATTATGCTGCTTAGCAATCATGCCACTTGATTGTCGTGGTGCTGCGACAAGGAGCTGAAAATTAGATGGCCAACAGGAGCAGTAGCTGTTGCATCAGGTCCATTGCTTTCAGCCGTCGGGGTGCAGCTAGTTCAGCACTTAATACCCTCGGCCTGCTCGTCCTGTTCGTCCTGTTCGTCCTGCCACTTGCCACTTGCCACTTGAGTGCCATTTGGCTGCCCGGCCCGTCAAATTTCCCAGCCTCGCTGACCGGGCTGAAAATGATAATGAATATGGCCATGACAGTGGGAACGGAAATGGAAACGGTACTGTGATTGGGAATGATGATGGCAGTTGCTGCGCTTGATGGTTGATGGCGTTAATAGACGCATACTTTGATTTCACTCACTTTGGCCAAGGGTCATTTTAGACAACTCTCCTCGAGGAAAGCCTGGGGATTTGCATGCGAAATCAAAAAACTAATTTGCCAGCAAGGAAATGTCAGCATATTCAGATAGAAAATTGGCAAGAATTCCTGTACAAAATATAAAATTGATTAAGGAACAGAGTTCAGTCAGTAAATAAAAAAAATAATAGCATCGGGGATGAATAAAATTAATATTGTAATTGATTAAATAAAAAAAAAAATAATAAAATAACTTTAGTTTGTATAAAAGGTTGGTTAGTTTAAGCAAATATAAAAGGTCCGACAAGCCCCCTTTTCAGATATGATTTAATTAAAGGCTCCAACGAATTATATTGTTTGTTAAACTTATCAAAACATTTACTTCACTGACTATCTATACATGCCATTTATAAAGAGGGTTTGGTAGACAAAAAAACCTTTATGACTCCATCTAAAAAATCAATTGAAAATTGCAATATCTTAAGTTTTTGGTAAAGCGAACCATCGAATTTAAGCGAGGATTCTGCGGCAAAGACACAAATATTCGAGAATCGCAGCAGCTGCACTGGAACTGAGCACTTGTCAGTGCGATGTCGCTGATGCCATTACTGGATGCCCACTGCTGATGTTGCTGCTGTGCTGCTGATGTTGCTGCTTTGCCGCCGATGTTGCTGCCGTGCTGCAGGCGCTGCATTTCCTTGGGGCTCATATGTACAACATAACTCACTGTCCAAGTGCGAGTGGGTTAGGGATAGTAAGGTTGGGGGAGTGGGGAACTGGGACTGGTGCTGGTACTGGGACTCCAACTGACCAGTTAACCCGTGGGGGTTCAACACCAAGTTCCAAGGCCAGAGGGGGCGAACAACAAACGGTTGGAAACGCGTCGACGGCAACTGGAAAATGTTTGGACCACGAATTGGGGCAGCAAGCTGACCAAAACAGCACAACATCGGGCTATGGTTATTTGTGGTCAGCGAAGTAAAACAAATGGCGTCAAATGCTCATGCCGTTGTTCCAATGCACTTAAAAAAATATATATCAGCAAAATGTAGAAGAAACTATGAGTTAATCAAAACTGAAATCAATATATATATTCAAGTTAAGACTAATCGATGTTTACTTGTATTAAATGAGTTAGCCACCTAAGCAAAAGTATTCACATATTACTATACGATACATTTGACATGATATTAACTTAGGGTTAAATTTAAATACAAGTCTACTGTATAAATGGTATGAATATCAACTTTTTTCTATCATGTTTGCCATACATAAATTTAATAATTTAAGAAAGATACCTAACATCCTATGAATAAAAACTTGGCTTAGTAAAAATGTTCGTAGCTTTAAGTCCAAGCATTAAGCCTTATGGTAATCTTGATCTGTAACTTTTTGGTTCTGCTTTATTTTACATCCATTTGAAGTAATTGTAGTGCCGAAATGGTTCTTTAAGTGTGTCGCTGCTGGAGCTCTTTGTTCCGGTTTTTGGCACTACTGGCCATTGTAGTACTACATCGACTAGATGTGTGTGTTTGTGTGTGTTTCTGTGGGCCCGGTCAAGTCAAGTCAAACAATTGCTTTTGACAAAGTCAAGAGCCGCAGATAAGCAAAGAATGGCCAGTGAAATGCGGCAACAGCTGGAACTCTGCTTTCAGGCAGACTCTAATTACGTAACAAGGCAAAACCCCCCCCATGGGGTCCCTGTGCCCCCATAATCGGCTTCCGCTGCATTATCGTTATTGCCCAAAATTCTGCATAAGTCGGGGCAATTCGCACGACATTGCCTGACAGCTAATCCCGGAGAACAAAGCAGCCGGCAGTAACAGTTACTGGGCAAAGTTTCTGGGCGAAACACAGGCGAAAGTTTGCCGCTAGCACATTTCAATAACCGATATTGCCGTCGAAACCACATAGTAATAATCCTGGGGAAAGGGACTGAGATGGGGAGGCACAAACTTATTGTTTACCTGATACAAGGTACTAGAAATAGCCAAAAATATAACAGACAAAGTATGATATTATAAATACACTTAGTTCTTCCTTTAGTAGTTTCGTTATAACCGATATTGAATAAGGAACGCAATTGGGATGGAAACTTTTAGTTGAATATAATTGACAAAGTATGATGATATAACAATGTTGTTCTATATAAATTGGTATTTTAAAAATATTTCTTAGTTTTTTGTTAGGTTCAGATTTAGTTTGTAAAATATGTCATGATAAATTGTATCTAAAAAAAAATATAGAATTTAAAAACTAATAGATCTGTACTTAAAAACTGAATTTGGTTGCAATAAAGTAACACAAAATATAATTTGTATTAAAATGAATAAAAAATACTTATAATCAATAAATTTCAAGTGACTTAATTACAAAAATTAATCAATTTTCTGTCAGCAAGATATATTCTGTGTTTGCTATGCTTAAAGCGAACAACTGATCAAATTTCAAGTATTAACAGGGTAAGCCTGGTTCACAGCCCATTCCCAAGTATGTTTGTATTATGTGTCTTTCCCATCACTGATGCAGCCGCAAGAACATCGAGTGTTGTCATAACAATAACCGAAACTTGCTCCAAACACTTTGGCTTTGCAAAGTTTATCGGCAGTCAGTTGAGCAGTCCCAGTTGCTGCTGTCATCCCTCCCTTAACCCCTCCTTAACCAGCACTTTAACCGCCACCTCCTGAAAATCCCATTCCCCCTTCAGTGCCGAAGAGAATTCTCTGGCACGTGCCTCGTTGCCAAACTTCAGTAGAACCGAAAACATTTAGCCAAATATTTGCCCCCAGCCCAAGGGCAATTGCTATTCTTCATCGGCCGTCAAATTGTTTTTTAATTGTAGTGTCATAAATTCACGCAGCTAAATTCAATTACGAATTACAATTGCTGGCGATTTGGCATTCAAGATTACAATTATACGCACCCATGCACACATTTTACCAATTTCCACACGCCGTTACACACACACACATCGTCGCCATGTCCGAAAAATATTGTAATTAATATATATATACTATATGAATGTACGAGGGAGTTGGGCATTTGCCAATATGCCGAAAATTGGCCTCGTGTGCCAGCCATTCACGCAACAAATGGGAATATATTTGGCGATATATGTAGATTGCTTTTCGGGCTGCTGACCAACGTCGTATTTCATTTGTTTATGCGCAGTACGGTTTTTAACAATGTGGCAAATATTGGCGTACCACCTCAATGAATTGCCACTTTGCCAGCTAAGCAATTGGCATGGGCCCAAAAAAAAGCCGAAAGAGCCCTTTCATTACACTGGCTTACAAAATAAATGCGAGGATATGGGTGTGGCAAGGCGACTTATCGATAAATCGGGGATCAACCCTGTATATTACATTTTGTTATTAATTTTAGCTAACGTATCTATTTATCAAAATATTTATCAGCTAAGCAATTGTCGGGGGGAGAAAAAATCAGAAGAAGAATCATTACACTGGCTTACAAAATAAATACTATGATATTGTTGTGGGAAGGTGCTTATCGATAAATCGGGGATCAACCCTGTTTATTATATTTTTTTAATCGTTTAAAGCTATCCTAATAAAATTTGTTTTCTTTCTGTATATATAATAATATATAATAATATTGTACAGAATATCCGTCAATTTCCCAATTGACAAATTCAATTATGTGTGCCAAATTTGAGGGCCTTTAGTTTTTCGTTCAGTGGAAGGCAGTGAGAGGGCTTATCGATAAATCGGGGATCTACTCTGTATGTTACATTATGTTATACATTTTGAGCTTTCCTAACTATCTAACTAGAAAAATACAATTCTTTTTACTTTCTGTACCCGTAAGTGCATAATAAAATATAATAAAATTTCACAGAATTTGTGTATATTTCCCAATTGACTAATTCAATTATGTGTGCCTAATTTGAGGGTCTCTGGCTTTTCGTTCAGTGCAGGGGAATCAAGCTCACCTGCAAGCTACCGACCTTACCTAAAATGCGGCTCTGCGGCGTGTGGAAATATGAAATTAAATTTGCGGAAATAGCAGCTGCATTCTTCTTGCACTTAATATTTATGGCATAGCTGCACTTAATTAAATCCCTGACAAGCAACTAAAATAAAACTCTTTGATATGCTGCCAGCTCAGAGGGAACCCCCTTTCACTGAACTTTGTTTTCTGGACACTCCATGTGCTAAAGTATATTACTTTGGCTTGGCTTCTGGCACGACAAAGTTATAATAGCCCTTTTGCAGCAGCCAGGGTAGCGGGGGCGACGGGAAGAGAAACGGGGGGGCTGCGGTGTGCTAAAAGCGGCTCAAACACAAAAAGCCGGCATGTAAGTGGGGTGGAAAAACAGTTGCAAGCCGCCGACAACACGGCGGATACGTAACGGCTGCTGACTGTTCCAATTGCAAATGCGTGCGACTCGCTGGACGGTTGGCAATGGGTTTTTCTGAGGGGGGTTCTTAGGGGGGGTTTTTTTTAGAGGGTAGTGTGCCAACACTTAATGCAAATTACAACTCGCTAGCCACAGCTGCGGGGGCCGGGGGGTTCAATTACCTAGACGACCTCGCCACAACCTTCTTCAACGTAAAAAACAATGCTTTTTTAAATGACTATGAAAGAATGTGAGGCCAAGCAAGAATGCTTTTTAAATACTTTATGTTATTGGCATATGAAAATAGGTTTGAAATATAACGTATTATAATTATTTAAAAGTTCATTAGTCACAAAAAACTTATTAAAATTATAAAAACATTATACAAAACAGCTTAAATTACTCATATTACAACTTTTTTTATATATTTTAATTGTAATATTATAATTAGGGTAAAGGGCAATTGTATTATCCATTAATTAAACTCTTATACATTATTGCTTTCATTTTCAAAAGCAATGTTACAAGCTTTAATTTTCTGCTTGAAAGTTGCTGTTATAATATTAAAAAACTGAGGTTGGGCTTATAAAAAAACATTTAAACCTAATAAGCATAAAATACTCAACTGAAAATGATTTAATTAACTTTATTTGGCTTTATAAAAATTCTATATTAAATATTTGTTGAACCGAAGGTCCTTAGCTGACTAAATATATATGCATGTGCTGAATAAAATTCATGGGATTGAACTTGCACCATCTTTATAGCTACGAATATAAACAGATGCCAAATTTGTAGTTCAAAATTTAAAGAGCTTTTTAAAGTATAGTGCTCTGTCCCTTACAGCATGGCAATCCCAAGGCTAGAAAGTGGATATAAACAACAACAAGGTTGGGATGGAAGGTGGGTGCTGAGGTTGCAGGTGGATTGCCAAGGCCCAACTTCTGACCAGCATCCAAGGCCAGTGGTCGGAATCGCATTTGCACAATAATGAAACCTGAGCAAACATGTGCCAAACATCGATATTCCACATTTCACATTCGACATTCGACTGAGGGTGGAGCAGAACAGTATAGAATCTGTGGATTAGGTCGGCAATTACAATTTGGCTAATAGACTTGTTGGCCATGCACAAAGGCACATCTGGGGCGAAAAGCCGAAAAACTTTCACTTTGTGTGTCGAGGGCGAGTGTGCAACTAATTTGACCAACTATTGCCGCAACACGGGCCAACTACTTGGGGCTTTTGGCTACGGATCGGACTTGGACTTGGGCTCTGACCCTCCTCAATGAGCTCAGTGCGGCTCAGACCAGCTCAGAGTCCGCTCGGACCAGCTGCTCCATTTGCCGCACAAATTGTTGGCAATGGGAAGGCACCTCCTCCAAAAACTGGGATTCGGACTCGGTTTCGGTTTCGTTGTTGGGATTCGAGTGTGTGGCCTGCCGGAGTTTGCAGTTGAATGCATTGCAATGAGTTTCGGCATCAAAGACTATATCAAGTCCAGTCCCCAGTTCCCAGTCCCCAGTTCCCAGTTCCCAGCTAAACCGAATCGATACGTAGCATGAAAAATTCAAAATCGAGTGTTAACCAACCCAACCGAAAACCCAGAGGTGTCCGAATCCCATGACCTTTCACACCCGTTAGCCCAACGGACCAACGCGCCTCAATAAATGCGAATATCCCTAGGTTTGGCAGGAGTTTTCCTTTTTTGTTCGCCTCTTCGATGCCACCAGTTTGCAATCCATTAAAACAGCCAAAATTTGATCAACCATGGGGGAATAAGCTCGCGAGAACCCGATATTACATCAGAGGCCAGCGCTCCAGAAGATATTGAATCACACAACTGCGAACCAGTTTGTATAAATATGTGAATATCTGGGCTTTAACTCATGCTTTTACCGAACATTATGGTTTTACTTCACAAAACCATATTATTTCCATAGATAAAAACCATTATGTGTTAGGTTTTTATAAAAAATATAGAGGAATATTTATAAACTGGTATATATTATAAATTGCGAACTAAAGAAAGGACTGGACTTATTAGATTATAAAATATTTTATTAACATAAGTTAAACCACTTAAAATGCTGATTTATTATGAAAAGTTGTAAAGAACATTTGTAAATTTGAAATGTGTGCTTAGTTATTATTTGAAGGAACTGCAAAATACTCTTCTTAAAACATTTCCAGGTCAACAGTGAAATAGGGAAAGGAAAATCTGACCTTATATTCATACTTTTAATGATAAATGAACTAATCTTACATATAAGAATGTCTTTGTTTTCCATGGCATAGGCCATCACCTTGTTGAGTTCTTATGAACATTTTAATAGGATATTTGATAACTTGTGATTGGAATATTCCAAGAAACTACAAATGACTTTTCAAAGAACACTAATGATGTGAAGCCCAATAGTAAGTAAAACTGAGATGAACGAAACACCCCAGAGGCCTTGGTATAATAATGTCACTCCGTTGTTCTCCTTATGTGTTCCTCTTGGAATGTAAAACTACTACCTCCGGGCTCAGAACCCTCCATCTCCATTCCAGAACCCTCCACATCCACCTCCATCTCCATTCCACCCGACGACTGCAACTTAGTGTATTGAACCCGAGTGGGGGCTGCTACAAAAATGTTCAATTTGTTGCAGACAATTGACTTTTATGTTCCCAGGATTCTGGATTCTGGGTTCTGGGCACTCGGCTCTGGATCCTGGACCCTGGATGCGGATGCGAATGTGGCACTGCCTCCTTGGCAATGGCTCTTCCCCCTGGCTGGTCATCAAATTGAGCAGTAAAATCGACAAAAGCCGAAAGGGTTGTGCAAATCATTATTGCTATTATTACGACTATTACAAGTTGGTTCAGCTTCTGCAACCACTTATTGGCGAGCTATGAATGCACGGTGGAAAAAATCACATAAAGAAGTTTAAAATCTTATTTTCCAACCTAATCAAGACACAAAACTACGGTTTAACCTAGACCCTTACCTTCATATAGAGGGATTCACAAGCGACAACTTGAATTGACTGATTTTCGATGATATTTTTGCTCAGTGCCGAAAGGGCCTGGGTGGAATATACCAAGGGTATAAATTATTTTGGGGCACATAACACTCACTGAGCTCGCATAAATTTGATTGGACTTTTAGGTGTTCGAGGGGACTTCGGGATCCAGATCTGTAATGCATTGATTCGGGCTGCTGCTGCGGGCATAAATAGGTTATTAATACAAACCCTTTTGCTGTGAAAAAGAGGGAATCGTAACCGGTATGCAAAGCAGCAGAAAAGTGTGCAAATAAGCGGGGTTCTGATGGCTCTGGCCATTCTCCCTTCGCTTTATGCAGCAACATGCGTTGGCGGATCCACAACCAGATCCAGAGAATAACCAGATACATTTCGCATTTATCCCCCTCCGAAAAGAGACAATTTACTCCCCCCCATTCCCCTTAATATTTGGGCTCAGTTTATTTGCCTCGGTGCGGTTACGGCAAATTGATTTTTATGCGCTCAATTTATGTATTTCCCAAGCATATTTCCCAACGAGCACGCTCCATATTCAAAAACGTCCACCGCAGCAGCAGCAGCAGCACACTTTTGTGGGCCACTGTCACCGGCGACAGTGGCAGTCAAAAGTAATCGACTGGCCAAATCGACTGGCAGAACTACAAGGTCCTTGCAGCCTGGACTCGTCCAATCAATTGACTGTAAAATGTTTCAAAGTTAGTGCAGGGCAGGGGCTTGTGTAAATGTCTTGGGGACACTACAGCTGTTGAAGAGGAAATTACTCTATAATTATTTCCTCACCGATTCAGTTGGGTGATTTTAACTAATGACAAAAGCGGTTTTGTAGGGCATTAAAGTGTCAGGAATATGGCTTGTAAAATTTAATTACTTAAAGTTATGAGAGAAGAATCTTTAAGCATAACTGAAAATGTCTCTTTCTTCTGCACAATTGTGTATTTATTTTTGGGTAAACTTAAATCCCTGCCTCTGAGCGGCCATAAACATACTGTACTCTCGGTCGGCCCCTGAATTGTTAATGGAGGGTCAAGCCCCAGTCAATAACCACTGTGCCACCGAGCCACTGGGTTTGCTTTTTCCAGCGCTGACAGGCGGTGCAAGACAAACGATTTGCATAGAAATAACCCAAACAAGGGGCATTCTACACTCAAAAAAATTAGTGAGAATTTTGTAATAATATTATTCGGTAAAAATCAATAAATTAGTCAAGTCTTGGAACATAAAACTACCATTTCTAGGACATTTACAAGTAGATTAGTAATATAAGATTTGTAAACAATTCTATCATCATAAAAATGATACAGAAAATGAAGTGTATTTTTTAAAAATTTTCAAAAACTCTAAGTATTTATGTTATGTTAGTCTTAGTAGGAAGAAAAGAATACAAAATAAAATAAATTAAGAATTCCCATAATCTAATCATATATTCTTGCTGTGTAGGGCATAGGGGTTATTGTAGGCGGTGTGTTTTTTGGCTGGCCGCAGGCCAAGTGTTCCCCAATAATTTTTCGATGGCCAGGAGCCGCTGCGCCCCCTAAAAACCCACAGTTATGAAACATTTATGCCGGGACTGGACTCGTTGGGTATCCTCACATTCTGCACCTTCCTCCCAAACACACCCATCGGCACCCCATCCATTGTTCTAATAAAAAGCACAACAAATTGTCGACGGTCGACGGGCATAAACAAAAAACAAAAAGATGGCATGGAAAAGTAGCAAAAAGGGCGGTGAAGGACCCAAGGAGTAAAGGATCCACTCGCAGTCGCTGGAAATTGTTGCTCTTTGTGTGCGATGGACACTAACAAGCCGCAGAAGGGTACCGACTGAAGGACGAGGGCTGAAAGGCTGGGTTTTGCATGTCAGTTGAATCATTTTTCTGCTAATGAAGAGCCCAACATGTGCCCAGGCCCCCCATCTCCTCATCTCCGGCAACTGCCACTTGCCATAAAGTCCCTCCATCGCATTATAAACGGAAAAAAAATGTTTGTACAATTGCCAATTGACAGTGGAGCGGAGTGCGGAATGAGGGGCAGCTGGCACGAAACTTTGACATATTTGCCAAAGGGATGGTCGCATACGAAAAGGCACTGTGGAAAGGCCAAAGAGGCTTAAAAAACATACGGGAACCTGCAAATACAGCCAGTGCAATAACGCCCAATGAAATAAGGCCCAGTGAAATAAAGCCCATTCTGATAAAATAAATATTATACATTTTAAAAGTATATACCAATTTAATATCTACTATTTCTAAGACTTTGATATATTAAGAACATCTTAGTTTAAAGGAAACAACTTTTGGCTGCCAGTGTATGTGGATTAGTTTTTCCATGGTGCCCTTTGCCGCCTCACCATCCTTTTTCCGGCAGTTTTGATTATGAATTTTGGTTGCTTGTTAGTTGGGAAATTGTTAAGCAATTTAAATTTGCTGAGCTAAAAGCTTAATGGTGGATGGCTAAAAGGAAGATCGAGTGGGTGGTGGGCTGCTCTGCTTACATACCTGGCCATTGATGACTTAACCAGGTGACCGACAAAGCCAACACAATCAGGGGGAAGGGGGAAGGGGGTGTGGGGTGTGGGGTGTGGGGTTACGGCGGCGTTGACTTTATTGATTTTTATGCCTCACTGGACTCTCACCCACCTACGTATGTATGTACATTGTACAATATACCCACCACGCCCCCTTTGGGGACATTTTCCCGTGGGTCTTGCGGACTCAACCCTTTGCTAAACATTTCGTTTTATGCCACCGCTGGCCGTTGCTCTATCTGCCGCCATTTTATGTCGGCCGGCTGGCAAAATGTCATGCTATTTCTGACCCAACATGCCACATTTTTATTTATGCATGCTCCGGCACCCAGGCCACAGAAATCCAGAAAACAGAAGGCCGGAGGCCCCGAAGTTCCGAAACAACCACCATTTATGTGGCCACAACTGTACCCCTGTTATGGAGCAGGGCTGCGCCATCGAGCGATAAATATCGACAGCGATCGAGCGTTACGCCCGAGGTTAATGTATCGCAATAATCGAGCAATCAATCAGGAGCACCAAGCACTTGCTGGGTATTCGGCTGGTCGAAACCCCGCTCCAAAAGGCCAATTCCTTCCGCCTGTGATTTATTAAACTTTTCAACACTTTTACGTGTACTACTAGCCGGCATAGAAAGTGCAGTTGGTTGAATGGAGTTGGAGACTGAGTAAATGTGTATAAATGAATGAATGTGTGTGTGGTTTAGCGAGGACTTGGCTGCAACTCATTCATATTCATTTGCTGTAAACATTTTGCCCGCTTCTCGCAGTCACTTGGGGCCAGTTGACAAGAGCGGGTGGACTTTGAACCCCCTTTCTTCAGACACTCACTGAGGAAAAAGAAATTAAGAAAGTGAAAAGTCAACTAATTCCATTTTAAAAACTCTTAAAATTACTTCTGAAATATTTAACAAAGTTTTTTAGCAGAAAGATATTTGTATCGGTCCTATTAGGAGGGGTTGATAAATATTTTCGAGATGTAACTATTATTGAAAAACCAGGCTTGGAGATTAATTCGATTTTGGTTTTTTTTTATCTTAACATTTTACACTTTTTGAATTTCTATTGCCGAAATCGATTCTAGGTAAACACCTTTATAACAGTTGGAATATGGATATTATAGCCTTAGTAGTATGGGATCTGGTTACGATTCTTTACATTTTCACTAGAGTTCTATATATTTATATAGATCATGTATTTTTATTTTTTTTTTACTATGCTATATGTATATTTTTTTATTCGCAGTGCATGCTATAAATATCCAACGGATTTAATAAGCCGGAAAATTGAGATTGAGAGAAGCCGAAAAATCACAAGTCAAATTTGTTTGACCAAACAGTGTGTTCTCTTTGCCTCGCATGGCAATTTGTTGTTATTACGATTTGGTAACGGCTGCTACTTTGGCGAACTATGTTAGCTTCATATTCACACCCACGTGTGCTGGCATTTTTGGTCATTACAATCGTAAATTATTTTATTTGCTACTAATTGCAGTTCACAAAATGCCAACCAAAAAAGAAGGGGAAAAGGAAGGGGATATTTGCACAGCCGCTGTGGCATTTATTGCAGCTCATAAAGCAATTAATCCGAAAGAGAGAAGGCCCCGATCCCGATCCGGATCCGTATTCCCCATCCCAACCAGTGAAGGACAGAAACCAATGGGCACTGGGCAGTGGGCAGGGGTCAAAGGCCAAAGCCAAAGCCCTGCTAACTAACCGGGTCAGCGTCCGTTGCCACTCGCTAATAGTTGGTGCTGGCCATTTCCAGGGGATTAGCGGCCATGTCGAACCACCAAAAAATCCACACACACAACCCAAAGACCCCCAAAACCCACCAAAACCCCCGCCGAATCACACCGAAAAGCCCGGGGTGCGTGGGTGGATAATTGTCAGCACTTGCCATAGACCAATAACGAGGAATCCAATTGAAAGCCGGAGCCGGACAGCTGGAACCGAATCGTTGAGCTAACCACATGTCCACAAATGGCATCGTTTGGTTTTGTACTGCAAAAAATCACAGAACTCAAACGAACGAAAAATAGATCCATATAAAAACCACATAGTGTTTCATAAGAAATCATTAAAAGTATAACAATCCATTAAAAAAAATTTTAATAAATATATTCTACACTATCCTTTAATACCACAATCAATTTCAGATAAAAACATTTCCCGGCCCAACTACCGTTCGATTGAATTTACCTTTACATATCACTTTTTAATTACAATATCTGTTATTGTAACGCCATTTGAATATTAATTTCGCTAATTGAGATATTCCGAATCCCGAATATTTTTTCGGAACTTAACCGAGCTCAAGTATTCGCAAAACCAAGGGGATTTTCTTTGGCGTTTTTGCCACCGCTTGTAATGACTGCAAACATTTCAATTTCAATTCAAGTTTTAATTGCTTGTAAAATTGTGTTTTTGCTGGTTTTTTTTTGGTTTGGCCCCCCAGCTATTGCTTTTAGATATTTTGTCGTTTTTCCCACTTTTTTTTTTCGTAACTCCACTTTGTTTTGGTTTGTTTTCGCTGCTGGCTGACCAACAAACAAATACAAACCTTTGGCCCAAATGAAACCAATTTCCGGAATGTCCATGTGCATTTGTAGTTGTGTCCCCTGTCCGAGTGTGAGTGACACAGTGTGCCTGTGTGTGTGTGTGTGTGTGGGTTTATCTAGCTCCGTGTGGCTGTGTTTGTATAGCGTGTTTGTTGGTGGCATTCAAATGGTCGCTTTACATTATGCAAGCAAATTTGTTCAAAATTAGTTGGAATTGCTTTTCCACCAACGGTTCGTTGTTGGCCAAATAAAGGGGGCACGGGGACACCGGATTAGGTCTAGTGTTGATGAGCAATCAGTGTTCTGGATCAATGCCAGTCGACCTTTTTTGGAAGTCCTACCATATCTGCCAGCTTGACTTTGCATCTGGGTTCATTCACTTAGCATAGATAATTCATAAAATTAATTAATTAACCATTCGTTTCATTGAGTTTGATAAAATATATGTACAATTATATTAACCCTGCTTAAGAATACTGCTTTTAAATAGATATTTGTAAGCTGTCAAAAGAAAGGGGAATGCTTAAAACACCATGAAGAGTTTTTAAAAAATTACAGAAAATGTTATGTTTGTAAATTTAATAATCAAAAAGATGTTATGGTCCATAAAATAAATAAATTAATAATTTATTATATAAATACTGAGATCTTTTATACAGAAATAACATAATTTCCTTAATAATACTAGTCCCCCTTCCATAACTCGTTTGAAAATGTTTAAGAAATATGGTAACCAAAAAGTATGCTATACAAAATTCCTAAGTCCAAGAAGTATGCTATAAAAATTGTTATGCAGAAGCTAGGGTTTCATGTTTAAACAAGCCGTTACTCCTATGTATCAGTATTTTGCAAAAATGCATACAGTCCTTTGTTATTTGAAAGACATCGGAATTATTGATATATTTTTTGTGCGTGCCTAAATCACCTACAGATGCCTATTCGCCCCCGAGTTTTGTTATCAATTGTGCGAGGGACACGTTGTTTATGGCGTTTACATTGCTCGTATCACTCACACAAAGCGCACACCATCGCATGTCCACACACACGTATGTACATACATGGACAGGGACATTTAGGAGTGTTTACATTCTCACTTTGACATTTGATTTCGCTTATCGGGAAGCATGTTGGCCCACCATGAGGACCATAAAAAATGTCGCCTATGGAATACGAAGGCCGGAGAGTGTAAACAAAGCAAAAGAGGACGAAGAACGATGGAGAAAGGAGAAAGTAGGATGGGGCAGGGCGGAAAGGTCCTGAAACGCTAAAAAGAAGCATCAACAAGCGACCGATTTGTTGTTGTCTGTTGAAGTCTGGTTGGTCCTTCGAGCCGAATATTTCAGCACACGTCGTTACCTCTTCCGTACATCCCGGCTTTTCCCGATTTTCCCCATCCATCCTTTAGGTATTTCTTGTGTCTTCCTTCTATTTTTTTTGGGCTTAAATATGCTTCAATAGCTTTTAGCATTAAATTTAGACTTTTATGTGTTTATTTGCTTTGCACGTTTCATTTTGCCGGCACTTTGTCTTTGCATTGCTTTTGACCTCCATCCTCCTGGGCTTTTCCCCTGACTTTCTCCGCCATTTCTCCCATTTTCCGCTGTCCATGGACGGCCATGTCCCTTTTTTTCCGGCCACATTTCGGCCCGACTTTGTATGTGTCCGTGTAAGTTTTATTTAATACGACAAATGGCCTGTAACTGGGGTTTAAATAAATGTAGCCAACATCCAAGTCATGCCCCCACAAGCGAATAAGAGTATGTATTTTATATATATGCTGTACATATGTACATATATGCACTTGATTTCAGTTGATATACTTAGTGCGACAGGCATATCTGCGCCATCGATCGTTGAAAAGGCCTACGGAGCGAATAAAATTTTCATTTTTATGTAGCTGCAAAGCGTAAGGAGCAAATTTTCCAGCTGCGATACCGGGAAAAGGTCCTTCGGTGAAAAGGAACCGAACGGATGCCCTGACCCGAGACATTGAGCTGTGAAGAAGTGCCTGGGACTGCTGCATATAACGACTTTTATATGACACTATTTTATAGGGAAATTGTATGGCAACAAAATAACAGCAACGTCTTGAATTTCATAAATGTTGCAAATTGTATAAAATGAATTTAAAACGAACACTGTGCCTTAAAGAAATTAAACTATTTTAGCACTATTGTAGTAAAGAGAAATGTATTAACTCAACTAAGCTCTCAAATGTACATAAATTAAACAAAACATCTCTTGAGTGGGTATTAAAGATGTCTATTCTGCATCATATTTCTATGCCACTTATAGAGCAATTCTGAGCACATAATAGTCAGGGACTTCCGTTTCGCTCCATCGGACAGCATCAGACAAACTCAGGCAACTCGATGACACCTTCACTAACAAGCTGCATTCAAATGCAAAATGCTCAGCCCAACTCTTTCCAACTCTCTACTCAAATGGGAAATATTAGGTATGGATAGAACACCATGGCCTCGGGCGAACCGAAGACTCGACTTATGTTTAGCTCTAATTGCACTTGCAGCCCGAGGAACTTTCTCGGAGAAAGTGTCCGATTTCAGCGGCTTCTTTTAATTCCTGCCAGCCAGGAAAATGTAGAGAGACTGCAAAGTAGACATCGAAGTGTGCACTTGGAAAATTAAGTAATATCTTGTATATATAGGAAATTGGAAAAATAATTGTTTTCAGCGAATACAGTTTCAACTAAATAAATTTTTTATGCATTCCTCTATGTAACAAAATAAAAATGTAGAAACCTTATGATATTATTTTTAAAATGATTTAGAAAAAAAAATAAAATGGGCATAAATAAATAAATATATATAAGCTAAATGTTTATTTAAAGCACTAAGAAATACCAGTTCATTAAGGGAAAATTTTTTTAAACTCATTATCGCTAATCTGCATACTTATTCTGCGGGCTGGCGTGTTTTCTTTCAGTGCAGCTAGACTAAAAGCGTCAGTTTTGGGTCTTAACAAGAAAACTTTTAGCGCGGTTTTTCGGCTTCATTCGTTTTCATTCATTTCGCACTGTCCCAGTCCCTTTTTGCCAGCTTTTTCCCAGCTTTCCCTGCTTATCCACTCGATCTGTGTGGTTTGTTTGTTTGCTGGCCTCTGACGCTGCAAGCGAAATGAATTTTATATTGAAATAGTTTTAGACGGCTATTGGCGCCTTCCTTTTTTTTTTGGGAGTAAGGGGCGTTGGAGTGGGCGTGGCCGGAGACCATTTAGCACATTAAGGCCGCGAAAGGATTCCCTTTTCGCTACGGCAAATTCGAATAGTTTTCTTCGGTATTCTCCCATTTGAATGGGAATCGTAGCAAAGTGGAAGTGAAAAAAAAGCGGGTTCTTTTTTTTTTGGGTTTTTCGGCTATTCGGTTTCGAGTGTTGGGTGTTGGCCCCGGGTCACTAAGTCCATTAACGTGCGGTTTTAATTACGTGTCCATTCCGCTTTTGTGTCATATTTCTGGCTCGTGGCACGTATTGCGTTGCTTAAAGAGATTAAAAGCGGGTTTGATTTGCATAAAAATTGTCTGCATGCTTTTAGACAAGGCGAACCGGGCCAACAAAAAATACAGCAAGAGGACCAAAAATACGTGGGACAAAGGCCAGAGACAAAGGGCGCAAAAAAGCGTAGGAAACGCCGAAACAGAGGCGGAATCTGAATCTGAATCTGAAGCCGAATCAGCAACAGAGAAACTTTTCACCCGATAAAAGTTTTAGCCACCCGACATCTGCATCGCAACTTGGCAGCTGTATCTGAATCCGTATCTGTATCTGTATCTGTATCTATATTCCTATTCCCATTCGTATCTGTTTTTGGCCGTTAACGTTCCGTGTTCTGTGTTTTGCATCTGTCATTTCAGCGCGTGCGGATAAGCCGGCCTAATTCCGAGCCAACTCAAACAAATCGAGTTGGGGAAATGCAAATCCAGGCGCCGCATTAGAAATGAGCTGCCCAGTCCGATATCTCACATCTGAAATCCGAAGTTAATTTTTTTTTAAACAATCTCATGCTTTTTTGAGAAAAATAGAATAAATAAAAGAACAAGGCTTGGATGCCAATGGATTGGAAATTAAATAACGAGCTCATCGAGGTACTACATTTCTTGCTTGCTATGCTAACGATCCCTATCACTTTAAGGAAAATTTATTTTCTGACTTTCGAATTTTTTGTAACTACATCATTTTTTGCGCAAAATGGCAACAATGCAAAGTTTCTAGGATTGAATGCCAATGGATTGGAAATTGAAAGACGAACTCGGCGAGGTTTTACATTTCTGATTCCGACCATTATTTGCATCGTGGTAGCAAAAACACTAATTGGTGCATAAAGGTTATTTTGCGCAAAAGGGCAACAATGGAAAATTACTAGGTTTGAATGCCAATATATTGAAAATTGAAAGACGAACTCGGCAAGGTATCACATTCCTGATTGCGACCATTATTCGCATCGTGGTAGCAAAAGCACTAATTAGTGCATAAGGTTTATTTTGCGCAAAATGGCAAAATTTAATCATTTCTGGGTTTGAATGCCAATGGATTGGAAATTGAAAGATAAACTCGACAAGGTATCACATTTCTTATTCCTACCATTATTTGCATTGTGGCAGCGAAAACACTGAATATTTAGTTCGGAAAATGGGATTTTGATTTTAATCAAATTAATTTTTTCCTATGAAGTTTTGCCAAATCAACGAGGACAGCTTAAGGATCGACTGTTTTGAGCAGCTTGCTTCCTATGGAAACGATCTCCATCACTTTTGGGATAATTTCATTTTTGACAAGTTTTCTCATTTTTTGGGCATTATGTTTATGGTGAAAAATGTGAAAAATTAAAAGTTTTCAGGTTTGATTGCCAATAGATTGGAAATTAAACAACGAGCTCAACGAGGCATAACATTCCTCGATCTGACGTTTATTCTTCATAGCAGCCAAAAAACTGATTTTTTAAGGCGTAAAAATGGGATTCAGATTTAAGTCAAAATTCGAGATTCAGATTTTGGTCAAAAATACGATTTTCTTACTCGTTTATTAATCGTAGCTTGGCCAAATCAAGTCGTATAGCAAAAAGACCGACTGTTTTGAGCAGCTTGCTAAATATGCTAACGATCCCTATTACTTTAAGGAAAATTTATTTTTTGGCCAATTTTCGCATTTTTTGTAAGGGTTTCCATCATCTTTTTTTGCGAAAAATGGCAAAAATGAAAAATTTTCAGGTTAGAATGCCAATAGATTGGAAATTAAACAACGAGCTCAACGAGGTATGACATTCCTCGTTCTGACTTATATTTTTGTTAAGGCAGCCAAAAAACGGATATTTTATGGCGAAAAAATGGCTTCAAATTTTCGTCAAAAATACGAGATTCAGATTTTTGTCAAAATTGCGACATTTTTTTCGGTTATTCCATCGTAGTTTAGCCAAATCAAGTCGTTCAGCAAAAAGACCGACTGTTTTGAGCAGCTTGCTAAATATGCTAACGATCCCTATCACTTTAAGGAAAATTTTTTTTTTCGCCAATTTTTGGATTTTTTGTAAGGGGTTTCATCATCTTTTTTTGCGAAAAATGGCAAAAATGAAAAATTTTCAGGTTAGAATGCCAATAGATTGGAAATTAAACAACGAGCTCAACGAGGTATGACATTCCTCGTTCTGACTTATATTTTTGTTAAGGCAGCCAAAAAACGGATATTTTATGGCGAAAAAATGGCTTCAAATTTTCGTCAAAAATACGAGATTCAGATTTTTGTCAAAATTGCGACATTTTTTTCGGTTTTTCCATCGTAGTTTAGCCAAATCAAGTCGTTCCGCAAAAAGACCGACTGTTTTGAGCAGCTTGCTAAATATGCTAACGATCCCCATCACTTTAAGGAAAGTTTATTTTTTGGCCAATTTTCCCATTTTTTGTAAGGGGTTCCATCATCTTTTTTTGCGAAAAATGGCAAAAATGAAAAATTTTCAGGTTAGAATGCCAATAGATTGGAAATTAAACAACGAGCTCAACGAGGTATGACATTCCTTATTCTGACTTATATTTTTGTTATAACAGCCAAAAAACTGAATTTTTAGGGCGAAGAAATGGCTTCAGATTTTGGTCAAAAATACGAGATTCAGATTTTTGTCAGAAATACGATTTTTCTTTCCCGCTTATAAATCGTAGTTTGGCCGACTGTTTTGAGCAGCAAGCACTGAAATATTATCGACCTTCTGTAGTTGGCAAGAGGAAAGATAACTTTTGAACGGGATACTGAAGCCGAACATGTTTCGGGTGGCACGAAATAAAAACTGGCGCTCCCGTTTCCGTTTCCGCATCCTCCGCCGCTTCCGTTTCCGCTTCCGTTTCCGCATCTGCTTGTGCTTCTGCTAACCCCCAGCCCATCGGCCGACATCCATTCCTTTCGCACTCGCTCTTGGTCTCGCCCGCATTTGGCTAGCATTTGGCTCATTATTTATTTTCAACTAATTAGCGGTTTTTTGCAGCTTTCGCCGCTGTCATATTCATTTTCTGCAGCCCTGAGCCAAGTCAGCATTTTCGCAGCAGTTTCGCAGCGGAGACAAAAGCGTTTCGCGGGTTATCAACTGAGCACACACAGATATACTCGTGTTTCCAGTGTGAGTGCGTCCCCGGTGAGTCATGTTACTAATTAGTTGCGGATATGTGCGACAGCCTCACACGGATACAGATACACGGATACACGGCAGAACGAACTTTGCAGCGCTTTGGGAGCTAAGCGTGACTCAACGCACCGCCTTTAGGTAACCTCACCCTTTTTTCCACGTTTCTGAATATTAAATAATATTTGCAGCAGCCATAAACTAAACGCAAAACTTTGCTGAAACGACATTGCGCATACGCCGCATTGTCTGCGCCCCCAAAAGGCACTTCTCCTCACACACACACACACACACACAGGTCGTTCCAGGAACCATTCGCTTTCAATTTCTGAAATTCTATCACTTTATAATGCGAAATTAAATACCAATCAAATGGGGATCGTATCCGCAAAATGATACAAACACTTTTATGTCGCTATAGTTGCCTGCTTTGCCTTCGATTCTGTCGTCCTTGGTTACCGTTCGCTTGTCAAAATTATGTTTTAATAGGCAGTCTATTAAGTTGAAAAGTTTTCCGTACCGCAAGATGAGCCGGGTCAATGGCCTCCTCATAGACAGAATAGCCATTTGCCAACGCCTTCTCACGGCCCTGCTCATCTCACTTCCGGTTTTTTCGCCGGAAAGCAGAAAAAACGCCGGAACCTTAAATCGATTTGTGCTGATTGCCGGGGGCAAACGCAAGTGATACCTAAAAAATATTTCCAGGAACTGTTTTTAAGCCTATTACAAATAATCCTCAATGATTTTGCAAACAGTAATTGATTTAGTGGGAATGATGTAAAAGAAGTCTAAGTTAAATATTTTATGTAAATACCTAAATTGATTGTCTTTTGTTTAATGCTTAAAATGCCTGGTAACAAATAATCAATCAAAACTAAAGTTAATATATCAAAGTATTGTATGAGGGCTTTGGTTTTTTAAAATTATGTAAATTACTATTTTATACTGTTTTTAATATTTTAAATATTTTTTAGAGAACAACTTTTAACTTATTTAAATTTTAAATTTTACATTTAACAATTTAAAAAGGATTGAGACCACGAAAAACATCACCATCACCTTGATAAGGGTATTCTGTTCTCTTCGTTGAATGTTGAACTTTATTTTCAGTTGCTTGTAGTTTTCTGTCTAGGAACTTCCGAGTTATGTAAGTTTTCTGCAAGTGTATTTAGATCGCTGCTGATAAACAAATGCATTAGACTTGCATGTTTTTGGCTGCCGCCGCTGGCGTTGCTTAATTTTAATTAATAGTCAGCTTCGGCCCCTTTCTCGTGCGCCCCTGACTACACCCCCCCCCCTTTCGACCGTTGTGTGGGTAATGTGGTCGTCGTGTCTGGGTTAGACCGCAAATGCAGACGCTCGAGGTTGGCCTGAGCTTTTAAACAAGTTGCAATTGTAGTTGGAAATGAACCTAAATGGCAACCCCTTTTTCGCCAGCCCTGAACGCGTCAATTGACACTCTAACCTGTGAAGAAAAAAGATCAAGAGGGGAAGGGAGGGCTAAAGAGCAAAGTAATCGCGTTTCGTTGCCACTGCCCATTTCCGTTTCCGCCCGCGCTTATGACGTTAAGCTCCCTCTGCCTGAAAAGCCCCTGGAAATCGGGGCTGGGCGACAGGACGTGAGGCTACAATTCAGCTGGGAAATCAATTCGGAATGCCCGCTCGCCCTGGCAACGCCTTTGTGCGCGTTTTCTATGCCATTAAAAAATTATTTCACTTTATATCTTAATTAAATTTCGCGTTGTTTTGCGGCGCTTCGTGTCTGAGCGCCCCCAAATCGCCACCAAACACCGCTCGGTGCAAAGTAAAGTAAATTAAATTAATGTTTTGTAATCTGATAAAGCCAGCCAAAAATAACAAAACAAAATGCGCCATTAAATGGCCAACAAATGAAGCCGAGTCCGGCGCAAAAAAAAAATGAGACAAAAACCCGAATAGATGTATATATTCTTGCTGGATGTTTTGGGCAAGTTTTTCCCTCATCTGGGTCCCTGACGAATGTCCAACATTAGGCACCATTTGCCAAAAACTACGGATAGAGATATCCACAAAGCCGGAGCGATGAACTGAATCCGGGTAGTTGTGTTGGGATCTAATCAATGCCAAATGTCCATGACGTTGGCTCATTAAATTAGCTCGGAATATTGAAAATCCCAAAGGGGACCCTGACCACACGGAGCTTTAAAGCTATATAATATATTTAACTATTCAGCTGGAATATCCCGCAAGATTTGTGGAATTTCTGGACCATCTCGGTGTCGTAGTACCAAGCCACTTGAACTCCTTAGCCAGCCGACAAATGACCGAATGAGCAGCTAATGCCCAAGTAAGCCGCATAGTTCAGCCGGGATAAGTCCCCTCCACTTATAAAGACCATTCGCGACCCAAAGGGAACTATGCAAATTAAGAGCTGTGCAATAAATAAGAGACAAGAGCCTAGCGAGGACAACTCGAAGTTATTGATGCCCTGCATTAGATCAGAAGTTATAACGGGTTTTATGCGGAACTTCAATATTATTGGTAATACAAATGGAACTTTTAAGATTATTAAAGCTTAACTGTTTATAGTCTTTCGATATATGATGATGATATGATATGATAGATATGATTTCCTTTCCCAGTTGAGTAATGCATTTGTCCTCATTTATATTCAGATCTAACAAGTTGTTGTGAATTTCCTTATATAAGTTTCTGTTGCTAATGGAAATCTTTAAAGTTCAAGGACCTGAAACTTTTGAAATGAAGTGCAGTATTCAGGGTATCCTTTCTGCCTTATTCCACTTATGCACACACAGACGGACCTGCGTGGGTAATTAATTAAGCGGGCCTCTTGATTACAGAATGAAATTGACGCCATTTGCCACAGTCGTCAAGTCAAGGTAAGTGGAGTGATAGAGTGATAAGAGGGGTGGAAAAAGGGGGGATATTGTGAGGGGTGTGGACTGCCAGGTGGCCACAAAGTTGGCTCTAAGTGTAGGACACTTGGGGGCATGCTTAATGCTTGTTTAGGCCACTCAACTCTGCTGCCAAAGGGCTGCACAGGAAGAAACTATTGGATGCCAATTGAATAACATAACTTAAAAGATAACCAAAAAAGTAGTGGAGTTTATAAACCCACATATATGTAGTTATGTAAAAAACTGAACTTAATACTTATACAATAATAATAATAATTAATATAAATATACACATATAATTCATAGAAAATCGTTTGAGTTTCCTGGCTATATTTCAAAAGTTATATATATTCACTTATATATTTATCTCTTTTTTTCTCAGTGTAGCCCTTCAACAGCAATGAAAGGGAAATGTTTGTTCGCCGCCAACACCATCTGTTTGGCAGGCAATTCTAGGAATTATTTTCAGTTTCAACTGCTGCCTCTTGAGCTCCATTCCATCGCCATCTCTATCTCCATTGCCATTTCCATTTCATTGTTGCGCTTCGTTTTAATAAAGTGCAAAAAAGTTTTTCGCCTTCTCGGAGTGCAGATTAAATATGCAGGCCGCACTCTCCAGCGGCCTCCCGATGGATTATAATAATGATAATCGTCCCGCCATGATAACGATGATTAGGATGGCGATTACTACAGGGGGCGGCTGAACTTCCATCCATTTGCCGCCAAAAAGTTTTTTGCATTATGTAGCTAAGACGTCTCTGCCTTAACTTTTGCGCAGCTTAAAATTGTATAATACTTTTGATTAATTTAATCGAGTGCCTGTCCCCAGAGGTGGTTGCCTGTTTCCGGGCTCTTTTCAAGTATAGTTTAAACAAATTTTCCGCTTTCTCCGCATTGTTTTGCTTACCTGAAAGTAAAAAGACAGAGCAGATGTTAGAATTGTTTGAAATATAAGTTTTACTATTCAAAACTTAATAATAAACTTAATATCAGTGGGGTTTCTTTCAAATGCTAAAAAATGCACTGAAAGTCCTTTGATCGGTACATAAATGTTGTCTGAAATTTTAAATACATATTTTAAACAGCTTTGCTAGATTATTTTTGAGATGAAGCTTTATAATATAATCTGTTTTTTTTAAGAAATAGTTATTTTCTTAAACTCTATTGAGGATGTTTTTTGAAACTTTAGTCCAACCCATAGGGACAATGTGTTAAGCAAGAGAAATAAATTTGATTCGGGAGTTTGGGCCACCCCTTGCATTTGTAAACTTCCTTAAGCTGTTTAAATCTGAACTTAGCCTGCAGCCGTAGTTATGAGTTGTGCAATCAATAAGCAATCAATGGCGGAACCCCCAATCTGAGACTTAACCACTCCGGGTGTTCATCTAATGAAGACATCGCGAATCTCGTACAATTTGCCAAATGAATCGCAGCCAGTCTTGTGGCGAGCCAAATCACACGCGTCGCACTAGCACACCCACTTTCACCCACCGACCCACTCACACTTTCTCCCAACAACAAGTCGCTTTCACTTTGCCTAAAACGACTGCTCAACCTGCTGCAGTGAAGTTACTCTTTGAGCAGCACCACAAACTGCAGGGAAGAACAAACCGATGTAAAACTATGTCTTGGATATCGAAAGGAATGCAATAAAATACACTGGGCTTTCAAATTTTATAATTTAAAATAAATAATATATAAAATAAAATATTTTAAAATTAAGAAAACGATGAGAATACAAAGGAATGTACATTTATTCCTAAGTAAGTATTTGCTTTTAAGATGGGGACTTAAAAAAGAAATGTTAAAAACACTTTTATCATAACATATTTTTTAAGGCATGCTGAGGTATCTCCAACTTATTCAGAAGAACTTTGAGTATATATAGAAGATTAAGGTGACGAAAATATTTTTTTTATGTAGTACAGCTAACATTTTCTAGTCCATTTGAATATTTTTTAACAATCTGATTTTTTTTTTAATTTTTAGAAGTAGTATTCCAGTGATGATATATGTAGATGGTATAGATATAGATAGTATATGAAAATTTGTCATATATCCATATATAGCTACTCGAATTGTCTGGTTTTTTTCAAGTATTTTATAAAATACCCATCCTTTTTATTAAAAGAAATAAACAATAAACAATTTTTTCTATAACCCAGTCTAGGCTTAAATTCTATAATTATTCCTTGCATCCATTAGGAATTTTTTCTCCGTGCAGCCACCTGCCCCTGCCAATTTGCAACACCACTTGCACCTGCCCAACCCCTCACACTACCCCTCTTCCCCTGCCCCGCCCATGCCTCGCCCCGCCCCGTTTTGGTTACCACCGCATCCTCTTGCCTTCTACGAGCTGCGGTTTCCTTGGTTTGATGGGTTTTTGCGGTTTGTTTGTTGCACGGTGGCAACTTCGACATTGCTGCGACATTGTGACTCTGCCTCGGATTCGGATTCAAACTCTCGTTCCGAATCAGAATCAGAATCTGAATGTTACTCTTCAAATTCCATGCCAGAATGCGGCTTCATTTGTCAATGCTGGATGGCTGGCGGGGATGGGGAATGGGGACCTTTGACAAATGTCAGCGCGCCCGACAGAGATGGATGCAAAAATCCATCTGGCGAAAATAAAAATGTCGCCGGGCCAAATAAATACAAATAAAGTGCAATTCCCCATCAAATAAGTAAAGTCAACTGCCAGTCAGCCAGTCGGGCTGTCAAAACGAAAGCTTTCCACTTTAGCATCTAAAATGCGGTGACTTCATTTCCCGGGTGGGGGCCAAACTAAGCGAAAACAATGGTCAGGGCAAATACGAGTATGTGTAAAATTTACTAATGTTATTGCCCATACTTTCCGCCCTCCGCCATTTGCAGATTATTTGTTTGGAAAACGCGTGAACTGGGAAACGCAACAAATCGAGTTTTGAGAAGCAGCGGTTAGTTTGCCATAATTGCGATCGCTGATTGATTTTCCCATTAGCATTATCGGTGGCCAATACCCTTTAGTTTTCATATTTCTGTCTGCCTCCCAGGGTGTCGATAAGCCGCTCCACTGGCCAATTCAATTAGGCGAGCCGAAAAGCTTCCAGGCTCCACAGTACTCCGTTCGCCACTCTGAAATATTCAATCTCCGCTCCCTTTAAAGTCGAAAAAGGGAACAATTGAGTCAACTGAATGAGCAAAGTGCACAGAAAATGAATCCCAAAAGTGGGAATTGGATCGAGCTGCACGTGTAAAAATATTCATAGCTAAAAATATCAGGGGGGAGCCACTGAAATCTGAAGAGTTTTGAAATCATGTATAATGGTGCCCAAAAGTATGCTGTAAAATATGACTGTCGTCTAGATTAAATATATTTTGTTGCATTCTTTAAGACAATATTTTTTGGCATCCCCCTAAAGAACGCTAAATTCGATAAGTTCACTTATTTATTCATATTAATTTGAGTAGCATATTTTTATACGAATTTCTCACAGTGTTTGCCCAACTCTTTGTAGTCCGCCCGCCAACACTCCTACTAGTCCTTTAGTTTTCTGCTCCGCTACCCCTATGTGTTATGGCAAAGCTGAAAACTTATGCTTTTGCCAGTTTATTGTCTTGTTTTGCTTTGTTTGGCGACAGCCAGCAAAACAAAGTGGGAAAATCTTTTTCGAGCACCAACAATATTCTATAAGCCCAGATTTAAATACACTCAACCAGCCAGGTTGCGTTTGGATTATGAGAAGCATTTTAGTTGACTTTTATTTTAAAGCAACCAACATTTTGAGAGAGTAAAAATTCGTATGGTAGGTATCAGATATCTTAATTAAGGTTTTATTTATTTGTATTTAATTTTTTCGTATGTGTACATTATATAAGGTGTATATTGTAGTAAACAAATTAATTAAGGACGTTTTTTTCAAGAGCTCTGAACTATGCCAAGTTTGGGATTATTCAAAAACTTTTCCTTTCTGAGACGATAGTAGTTACCGCTAATAAAGTGCCTTGACTTTCGCCTAACGGTATGGGAATGAAGAAATTTCATTGTTTCCCGAACCGTTTGCCACTTACAATTTACCATTTACCAACTTCTGGCCCCAAAAACTTTTGTTGTGTCACTTTCAGTCTGGCTGGGAATTTACTATACATAAAGTGTGCATACACCATACACCATGTACGTATATTTGAATAGTTCGGCGATTTTTGTCTTTCATGAATTGGCTTATTTCGTTCCGCTCCTCCGTTTTCCCTCCACAATAGGAAGATAATAACTTTTCATATTTTGCAAACAACAAAGTGAGCGGAAGAGGTTGGTGGTAAAAACTTTTGCTACATAAACAAATTGGCGGGACATGAGCGGAGATGGCCTTTAAGTGCCACCCAATAATTCCTTGGAAAACTAAGTTATTATTGATTTATTCTCCAAAAAGATCCATATTTTCTTTTGGAATTCCAACACACAATAACCAGTAAGACCTTTTCTTTCTGACGCCTTTTTTATTAGCTAGTTATTTGTGTCTTGCCCATTCATGTCAAATGGTTTGACGACTTATTTATCGATTTTCAGCAACGCCTTTTCACAAAGCCATTCACCAAGTTCTTTGAGGATGCTCATTATTATTAATTTGATTTTCCTTTTGTGGTTTACTCTTTTTTTTATAAAGTTCTCACGCTTAAACAAGATATATAAAATAAGACATAAATAATAACAAAATCATTTAAATATTTTTGCTTGTAATTTATGTATATGCTGTTTTCAGGATTCTTGGATTAAGCTCCTTTATTTTCATTGCCAAAATATCATTTTTCATTGATAAAACCCTCTAAGGGTATTCAACATTTCGGTTTTTAAAGGCTTATCTTATTTTTTAACCTGGCCCTGTAGGATTTGCCGAATGTTTAGGACGCAGCTGAATTTTGGTGGGAGTTGGATTTTGTGGTTGGTATAAGGGAAAACTGTTGGGGTTGAAAAGGCGTCATTAAAAATCATTAAAAACCAGTGAAGCGTTGCAAATGCGACGGCTGTCCCTTCGGCCGGCCATTTGAAAGGTTCAGCATTTTTTCGCCACTTGCCGAAAGACCCGGGGCTGGTTTTTATCCGTATTCCCGATGCCTCTCCATTTTCTGCTCCAGGGACACTTATTACATAAAAATGATATACGCACTCGAATCAAACTAATTCCGGTGGACGAGAAGTGTATATATGATTAGGCCTTTGTGTTGCCCTCCCCGGTTTTTTTTTTGTTGATATTTTGATGTCCTTTGAAACTGTTTCAAGCTAAACTCAAATATAAGCTAAAATATTATTGTACACCGCCACTATGTATGGACATTATATTTACTAGGCTTTAAATAAATAAAATTAATTTTATATAACTGCTGTAAGGGCCATACCCAGTTCAGTTTGAACTTATTATAAACACTATGGATAAAAGTTACGTTTTAAAAGACATAAAAAACCAATGATTATGTTTTAAAGTGCCCATATATAATCTTATATCGCTTTAATGAACCATCAAGGGACCATTAGTTTCTGCTCAAAGGGGCATTTTCGCATACCCCACTTCGGTTCGATTATATTACAAATATTTTTCTGCCCGGCCAAATATGGTTTTTAAAGCACACTTTTGTGGTCTGCTGGCTGCTGGCGGGGTAATTTGTTACAGTTGGCCGTCCTTTGATTGGCCAGGGCCATTTGAAACGACATCCCATACTGGCGGTCCTTGTGCGTGACTCCGCCATTGTTCTCGGCACGAGAATTTAATGTTTTGCCAACAATTGCGCCTCAGAGATTTGAAAAGCAGATTCGCTCCAAAATTTATTTGCGTTATTATTTAGTGGGTTCGTGTTTGTGTGTGGGGGGGGAGTGGAGTGGTTTCAATGGCACTTACAAATTAAAGCCACGACTGCTTTAAGCGACTTACATTGCCCCATGAATGCCTGATGATCCCTCGTCCCATCTCGCTCTATCTCCTTTCCAGCAGGACATTGTCCACTTACAATAATCACACAATTTACACGCATTTTGTGTCATCGCAACGAGCAGTGGCGAAATATCTTTATATAAATGCCGGGCACATACCACACCGACTGGCGGGAGATGGCAGTAAATAAACTAATGCGGCTGCTTGTTAAGCAAAGTGCCGTCATCTATTAGACAATGTCCCCGGACCGAACTACTGCAACATCCTCCTCAAACTCCCCGACAAATGAACTGAACTCGACTGAATGACGAACTCAACGGAGTCCAAAAATGACGTGGAAGGGGGCTACAAATGGTATTGGACCAAGGCAATTTTTCTCGGCTCTGGCTGGACACAAATATTCGCCATGTTTTCAACGACAAGACACGGAGAAAAAAAGAGTGTTATAAAAGTTGAATTTATAAGTAGTTTCTAGTATCTGGTTCGAAGGGATTTAGGGCCAAAAAAGAACACTTTATTATGATTTTCTAGTATACTTCGAGCAATATTTTGATCTAACATGATTTTATATATTTTGCATGTATAGTATGTTTGCTTAGTAGGTTAACCAATATTTTTTTAAAAATATTGAAACTCCAAAAAAATTGAATATTATAACTGGTAACAGGATCATCAGAAAATTGGAATGTACTTACATTCTTTCTGTTAGTGCATCCCAAAATCTACTGCTTGAATGATAGAATTAAGAAAAAACAAATTTAATTTGAGTTCTTTTAAATTAAGTTATGTATTCAGCTTATACCCGATTTCTCTCACTGTAGCAACGGCTGCAGCTGCGAGTGCGTAGCATGTGTGACAAATGTCTGGAATTCCCCTCTGCCGCTTTCGCCCCATCACCACTCGCAATTCCCAGCGCTTGACTCTGGTTTTGGGTTTTTTGCCCATGTTTTTATACCATTTTTGTGTCTTTTTGCTTTGTCGTCATGCATGTGACTCATTAAGGAGCAGCAAGTAACGAGTCAACAGGACAAACTCCCTCCATTCACACAGACAAAAAGTGTTCACATAACAAGTAGATATAAATATATATAAACAACAAATATATATTATCAAAATACGAAAAAAGGATTTATAAATAACATTCCACATTGATGCTATCGTATTTTAAATACATGCGTATCTGTTGGAAAATAACACGAATTATTAGAAATACTGATATAACATATACATTTTGTCCTGTGCACATTCCCTGGTCTCCAAGCGAGCTCCTTCGACTGGAAGCAAAACAAAGCGAGCTGAGAGCCCTTTCCGCCACTTCTGCGACTGTCACTCGTACGTATTCGTAATGTCCAGAGGAGGTGGGGCAAAGAACATTGAGATGACTCCGGGAAAGTGCTGCAGAAAAGTGGAAAAGCCGGAAAAGCGAACAGCAGATGAACTGTCAGTGCACAAATGCTGACAAGTGAAATGCGGATTGAAATGTCGCTGAAAAAATTGAGCAGTAAGTCTCATTTATTGGATAAGCTGATTAAAACAAACGCGGTCGTTCACAAAAAAAATGCTTACAAATTTAAATACAGATATAAGTGCATTGTGGGTAGTTAATACACATAAAGCCTTTGAAAATTGCTGTAACAAGCCTATGTAATATTATTTTTGATTGTAAGCAGTTATTTTATTTTTCTTTTGAAGACAACCTTTTCATATTCCCAAATATTGTAATATTTTGATTTAAAAATCAACCAAATTTATAGTTTCTAATTTTAAATGATGTAAACCTAATGCAAACATGCGATAAAGTCAACTTGGCCCAATTGAAACCAATCAAAGTGCTTTTTATAGTTTAAGCCCATGGAATAATAGGAGAATGCACTTGAATCTCAGTTAATACATAAATAGTCATCGAGGGAAATCAAGCGATTAGCTGGTCCAAAATATGGAGCATACAAGGTGCCAGTTCTTGCCACCGATACATTAGCCATCGAGGAAAGTTGAAGGAGAAGGCGAAATAAATATGAAATAAACGAAGCTACTTAAACGCTTCAGTGCCACCGGGCACAGCAGGTGCTTCTTAGTCCTGCTTCCCGAGTCCCGAGTTCCAAGTCCTGAGTCCTGGCTCCTTGCTCCGGGCTTATGGTTCCTGGCTCCTGTTCTGGAGATCTTGAAACGCTTTAATGAGCACCAGCTTCCTGCGTCCCCGGGACATGCTCCTCCACCCACCATCTTTATCTCTGGCGCCTTTGTTGATTCTATTTCTGGTTCGGACCCGGCAACGTGCTGTCCATACATACGAGCCATTGTTCAGGGGCTCCCCCTTCCAAATCCCGGTTTCCCAGTCCCCACCCCTCCATCTCTATCTGGGTGGGTGAATTTTTCTATTTGCTTTCTATTTGCTTGGACTATTTGCTAAGCTGCTGCCAATTGTGTGTGTTATCGCTGGCCGTCATAAGGCGGGTGGTGCCCAGAGGCTTTCCGATGAGTCAAGGGCCAAGGACCAAGGACCTGTGGTCGCTGACCTCTGACGGATCCCCGGATCTCTTGGATCTCTGGCGCTGACTAATGACATATGGCCGGTGGCCAGCGAAATCATTAATTATCGACAGGTGATGGTTCAAATCCGACTCGCAGTCCCGACTATCAATTACCCAATTGCTGCCATAATTCACAGCGAGCCAAAGAGAAAGCAAGCCGTTTTATTTATGCTAATTCCCGGGCTCTTTTGAGTTTAGACCCCCCATCCCCCCGATGAAGCGAAACCGCAGAAGTGAACTCCCATTTTTGGCTGGCTTTTCACGTGCGTAAAATAAATTTAAAACGCCCCGCCCTGGCAATTGCTATTTTTGGCATGTTTTATGGCCGCTCGAAGGAGCAAATCGAGGCTGTTTTGGGGAAAAGGTTAATAGCAAACTTTTTTTTCCCGTATCCATAGCCGTAGCCGTATCCGCCTTCCCCATCGAAAGCTAAAGCGTTCTATCAAGAACCTCGCAAAACCTCCGGCAAAAAGCGTAAGCAAAACAGGGGCAGCCCACAGCCGAACGTAAAGTTTGGCAACTCTGGCGAAAGTTCGTTAAGTAAGTGAAAGAGCTGTGAATGATTTATTGCGTTTTAAAAATGTAAACTGAGCAGCTGAAGAGCGAGAACAAAAACCGGAACCAGGACAAGGACAAGCCTTTGCCCCTTTAAAGGATATAGAAAAAACCCCTTAAGGACCGTCACAACTGCATTGCTGCTAAAAAATTGCCACCCGAAACCTGTCTGTGCCCTTGAAGCTTGGAGCAACACACTGCGTATACGTAACGTGCATTGCGTATACGTATTAGGGAAACTTTGCTTCGGTGGTCAGCTAGTGGGAAAGTAAAAAAAGAAAAACCTCTAAATTCGGAGACAAAATCCCCAGGAGGGCCAGACTTGGGGGAGGAAACCTGTCAAAGATTGATTTTCCTGCCTCACGTGAGAGCGTCTGAGGAAAGCTTAAATTGAGCCCTCTGTCTGAAATGGACATATACTACAAGGAGGAAAACCATTGAAAGACCGTTTCAGCAAATATTTAACTTGCAACACAGAGGACAAAGCGTGATGCACTGCAAAAAAATGGACAAATTTATTCCTATCCCCAGGCGATGCTTCTGATCATTTACAAAATTTATTCACATATCAAGAGTTTGCCTTTGGCATTGATAAAAAATTTCATTTTGCTGAATTTCTTTTTAAATGTATCAAATGTATTTTATTAATGCTCACTAAAAAAAGCAAAACTTATGTGATTTTAGGAGCAAAATATAATTTGTGATTTTGCTTACGACTCATATCTATTTATTTTTATTTATTGTATTATAAGAACAACTAAAACTGTTGTTATTACTGTCATTTACTGCTTTTATATGTAAAATATGATTGGTTTGGATTTTACTAACAATTCCATTTGCTTGTTTAAACACTCTCTTTTTGTCGATTGCATTTTTTTTCAGTGCGTAAAAGGAAGGTAAACAAAATGAACAATGCACGTCAGATGTTTTTCAGCTGTTCACATCGAAAATTGCTTTTGAAAAGTTTGTTTCATTGCGGCGACAGGCAGGGGAAATCAGAGGGGAGACATCAGAGGACCTGCGATTAAGGCCGAATTCTATGCGCAATGGCCATTGGCTATCTGGCGATCGGAAATCGGACGGGAATAATGCACAATTTGTATATTCATCGCTTCCGGCTATCGCCATGTTTGATTTATGCCTGCCCCATCCAAAAATCCAAAACACACACACACACACACAAGATAAGGGGGCGTGGCTGGGGGCAGAAACAGAAACAGGCACAAAGACACTGGAATAAATTCAATTGAAATACAATTGGCTTATAAACGAAAGCCTATTTGGCAGAAGACGACGACAGCGAAGATGGTAGGGATTGGGTTCTGGAGAGGGGGCTACCAGATCGATGGGCCATTCAATATGTGCCCCATATGGCGGGGGCGTGGCAGTGGGCGGCTGAGCTGGGCGCTTGACAATGAGTAGTCAATTGGTTTTGGCCCGGGATGGCAATGATTACGCTGCCGGATTGACTGATTGGCTGATTACACACTCACCGAAGGATAATCCCACTGGAATACTTTTGGCAAGACGCCAAAGAAAAAATATTAAAAAGAGAAAATAAAATGTATAATCGGTTTGAAAAACTTTAAATAGTTCTTTAGAAAAGCGTTCACTTTTTTACCAAGCTCTACTGAAAGCAAGTTTCTAAATAAATCACAGTTATTTGTAGGATTCTAAGTACTTATTTTCTAACATCTTTTCGAGGGATTGCTGCAACTAATTTTATTATTTAAATTAACTTAAATTGTTTTAAGTTATATCAATAGTTTTGTGTTGGGAAACCTACGATTTAAGTTCTTATTTTCTAACACTGTATATAAAATTGAAAGAGGGGTACAAAATTTAAAGCCGAATATTATCATTAAGTTATGAGAACTCATTTTAAAATGTTTCAGTCAATGAAGATTGAAAACTTTTGTAATCACGTCTTAAGCTCCTGAGTTCAAACCAAAGGGGAATTCCAATAATCGAAGCTATACTTTGTAATCTTGCCCCGCCTGATATTCAATATTTACTTTTAAAATGATTACTTTAGCCGACTTTCACCGCTCAACCAGCTCCATGAAAACTTAAAGTTGGGCTCGATGGATGGCTTGATGGGTGGTGGGGTGTGTGTACAAAATGGAAGGGGAGGGGGGGGCTTGAGGGATTTCCCCGGCGCACAAGACATAATTACAGAAGCGTCAACACATCCCCGTCGCCGAGGAAAAAGCGGCTGAAGGTGTCGGGCGTGCGAAAATTCCGGCAGTTTGCCTATTAGTAATTCATAATCCTTTGCCACAGTTGGCGAACCCCTCATCCTCATAAAGCCCACCCCCTTTTTGGAAAACCAGGCCCAGTGTGCCAGTTTCCATGAATGGGGCCTTTAATTGAGTGTCCTTACATTTGCCTTTGCCTTTTGTCGTCCTGACATAGCTGGCATATTTGCACGGCTTTGATTTTGTATTCATCTTTGGGGTTTGCAGCACTACAGATCCCAGAGAATATCGGGTAACCTGGAGTTTTTCCTGTATGACCTTTGAAATTTAAGGACAATTAAATCTTCGACCACTTGCCGTCGGATCGCCAGTCATAAATCAATTAATCTATGAAACGCAATTAGCCAAGTCAAAGCCGTTGAGGTGTGTGGTTTCGTTGTGTGGTGTGCAATTGGCGGGTGGTTTTGGGTTCATTTTGGGTGGTTTTCGTTGGCATTTGGGTTGGGTAATGGGTGCGTTTCATATGGATTAAGATGCGTGCGAGTAATCGATGTTCAAGGCGAAGCAATTAAGTGGCATTAATGTAATGGCGGTAAATGCTGGCCCAACCGCAGCCAAGATTTCCTGCCCAAACTTCCGCATAAATAACGGTGGCAGGGGATCATATTTGGTGGCTGGGGCGACGCCTTGTATTATGTGAAAATTAACGAGCATCAGCCCAAAACATAATACCTAATACGTATACAATTGCCTCCGCCAACCGGAGTTTGCTGCTCGGGAAACCCAATTACACTTATGACATTTGCAGTGTCAGAGCATCGTGATTGCGGGTGTGCGGGTGTGCTTGTGTGTATTAGCACCCACAACAAACACAGTAGCACCCACATCACCCACACCACCCAAAATGACGAGGTCGAGTAATGAAATTTTCAGTTGGCCAAATAAACGATTGCTACAATTGGGAAATTCGGACAACTAAGATGCGAAAAATAATAGTGGCAAATGAAAATGTATAAATCAATTTTGCACCAAGCTGAATTCATTTCAATCGGTTTATTTGATTATCGTCAGATTTCATAAACCTATAACCTAAATCTATAATTGAAGTAAACTACTACTATTATCTAAGCTGAACAAACTAGGGTAAACAAAATAAATAAATCATTATGATAGTAATGATATATATACCATAACATAGCATTGGTTAATAAAATAATAAATTAGATGCTGAATATTATTTTATCAAATGATGATCGATAATATAATAGTTCGATTTTAGTTATCTTTCACTAACAAAATAGAATGGTTTTTTCTAAAAAGGGTATCCCTAAGGGTTATAGGATTAGGAAATTATTAAAGACCCCTTTCATATATCCATAATCCCCATTAAATTGTCCATAATACCTTTTGACTCCGTTCCATTCGGCCGTAACGCCCATTAATCACACCGTGTTCAGAGTGGCGAACCACAAACTTTTGGCGCCCTGAACCAAAGTTTATAATTCTGCAACCGTTCGTTCCTGTTTCTGCCTGCCAGGCTGCCACTTTCAACTGGCGGCACTGGCTCTATAAAATATTTAAGTCTGTTTTTTGCACATTTCCCTTATTTATTTTATTTCGCAGTGCTTCTTTTTGCCCAAAAACCGCAAAATCGACTCAATAATGCGCCAACACACACACACACTCGGGCACGGAACCAATACAAACACAAATAGTAGCAGCATGAAAAGTCGGCGAACAGCGACTGACAGGCGAACAAACAAAGAGCAGCCCCCAAAAGCACATATACCATACCATACCATACCATATATGGTACTGTATGAGGGGCCTATCCTACAGCGCCCCCAAAAGTAGGCTTCTGTTGGAGCGCTAGCACTCACCTCGATTATTCATCGAATGTTTCGTTTCGAGCGGTTTACGTTAACGTTAACGTTAACGGATTACGAATTACGGCTAAGTGAGTGCGAGAGGGCCAAAAAGGATCAAACCGTGAAACTTTCCAGTGCCAAGGACTCCAGTGATTAATTGGCCCCGTCAAGCGGGCATAAACTGATTAATTAATTATATTTATTCATTTCAATTAATGCCGATGCGAAATTTATCTGAATGGTTGGCCGCGTTTATTGAATGCTATTTATTTGGCACACACCTCAAAAATCGCTGGGTATTGTCTTTTAGCTTAATTTATTTTGGTAAATTGATCACAAAGTGGTTCTGTACCTATTTTTTAAGATGTACAGTTTTTTGTTATTTTAGATGGTTTAAGTTGTCCTCTCAAAACGCTTTAAATTTTTGAAGAAGGCATTACATTTTTTTTACTTTTTTTTAAGTTGGTATGTTGTGTTAAGTTATGTAGCTATTTAAAAATGTTTTATATCTCAATAAGCTTTTATAAAACTTTAATATTATTTTATAAAATATTTAGTTTGGGATTTCGCCTTGAAAATTAAGAAAAAAACATTAAATTTGTAATAAACCTATAACCTTCAAGATAAACTGGCTGATGAAGATATAAGTACTAACAGCTAGATATCTCTATGCTTTAATGTTTTATCTGCTGACATTGCAAAAACAGCAGTGGAATAAACAATCAGCGAAGTACAAAGCCATGTGAAAATATTCAGAGTATGAGGCGGAAACTCTAAGGCCGTAACATATGCAGAATGTACAAAAATTGATCAGTGAAAAGTCAATTCGTTGATGGACAGTTGCCCACAAAATGTTCGCATGCATAAAAATACAATATTGAGGGCTACAGATGTGTGCTGCATGTGTACTGTATGCAGGGCGAAGTCAAACCAATTGGCGAAAGTAAATTTCATGAATTCCCGGCCCGGCGGAATGAAATAAAAATGGGCGAATGTGAAATGGGAAATGGTAAGTGGCGAAGGGAAAATCGGGAAAATCAGGCCAGAAAGAGGGGGGGGGGGGGATGGGCGGTGGCTGGGCTGGCAACACGAATATCGCATGCAAATTTCAGCGTCCGCACACTTAATATAATTTCACTTAAAAACACTCAAACCGGTGGGTAAGGAAAGAAGGAGCGAGACGGCTGCTACGGGGCTAGAAAGAGAGGGGGCTTGGGGAGAGAAAGAGACGGGTGCAGGTGCTGGTGCTGTTCCGTTGGCCATTTCGACTTTCGTGCGGCCTTTCTTTGCTCTCCTGGCGCTAACGTGACTTTGGCGCGTTAACCTCAATTTATCGCTGCCATTTATGTCCTTTTTTTCGATTACAGCATAAATTGTGGTAGCTAACGTGTTGGCCCGCACACACACACACACAGGCACACATTCGTACACCTACCTGATAAATGGTAAACTGCATGCATTGTGTAATCGATAAAAAAAAATAAAATAAAAAAATACAAAAGGCAGCGGCAGCAGCCGGCACGTCGAAGGCAACTGCAAATCCTGGCACTGGCATGTCCTGGCCCTCTCTACTCCTCAACTCCACCTCCGACCCGGCTGAGTGGCATTGAAGGACGACCGCCTTAATGTACATTTGTCTGCCCGCCTGCATGTCCTATATTTCCCCGGATGTATGCATGTGGATATGTCTCCGAGTGTAAATAAGTAACAATTACCCGTTGACGCGCTGTAAATTTTAAACCGAACTTCCCCGATGCGGAGGACACTCCAAGACATTTCGCCACGAAGCCAGCTAATGCCAAATGAAATTCAAGGGAATGCGGTAAGAGCTTGAGGAAATCGGAGAGGAAATCGGGGAGTTGGCCCAATATACTTGAGGAACTACAGGCAAACTTACCCTAATCCAAAAATCAAGTGCCTTCAGAAAAACTTGGTATTGGTACCTTTCTTAAAATATATTTATTTATTATCACTTAAGTTTCTTGTGACTCTAAAAAAAACCTTAGTAAATCCAAAGATTACATTTTAAATCAAAAATTTTTAGCTGAGTTTTCCATTAAAGCGTTTATTTTAATTTTAAAAATGAAAACAAAGTTTATAAATACCAATTTTATATAGCAAATTTTTTTTCTCTATTAAAGTTTCTAGTGATTTCAAATTCAATTTTAATATTTTTCACTGAGTTTTTTCAACACTTCTGTTTTTTTTATTAGCATAGCCAATTTGTTTTTCCTCGTAGTCAAACTTGCTTAAGCTGATTTTATTTTAAAACTTTATTCGGAAAATCAGATTTTCCTTCATTTTTATGAAAATTATTTATATACAAATATATTTAGGTATTTTGTTTTTATTGACCACTGAATGATGTTAACACTCTGAATTTAATGGTTAATCCTTCAGCATTAATCTGCAAACATTGATCCGGAAAGCTTTCTGTCACTCTCATTATTTTTAAACCATTTGAACTTTGCTGCCAAGACCTAAATGAAAGAGCGCGGAATTTAGACAGCTGGCGTCCTTTTTTATGCGCATATATCAGGCCCTCGAAAATATGACACATAGAAAAAGCAAAGGCTTAACCGTTGAGGATTATTCAAACTAGATTGACAGTCGGATATGGCTTGACAGGCCCTTTTTTCGCTTCAAGCTCGCTAATCTTCGTTTGGAAGAGTCTATTCAGGGATTCTGCAGCCGCGCTTTTCGTCGCGGATTGACATATTTTATTTAAGCGCAAGCCGAATTTGATTAAATTAAATGTTTTTCCACATTGTCCGACGTGAACTCAAATGTCATATTTGCCTTTCATGTTTTGCATCGTTTATTTATTTTCCAGCCACATTCGACAGTTGTTCCGTAGAAGAATATTTGCAAAATGTTCGCCGCATTTGGAACATGTTTTTTCGCCATTTCTCTCTGGTCGGCATTTTTTTCGGGTATTTCTTTTATTCCGATATTGACTTTTTGGCTTAAGCGGAAATTCAATTTAAATGTTCCACATTTTTTATACCCGTTACTCGAAGAGTAAAAGGGTATACTAGATTCGTCGGAAAGTATGTAACAGGCAGAAGGAAGCGTTTCCGACCCCATAAAGTATATATATTCTTGATCAGGATTACTAGCCGAGTCGATCTAGCCATGTCCGTCTGTCCGTCTGTCCGTCTGTCCGTCTGTCCGTCTGTCCGTCTGTCCGGATGAACGCTGAGATCTCGGAAACTATGAGAGCTAGGCTATTGAGATTTGGCGTGCAGATTCCTGAGCTTCTTACGCAGCGCAAGTTTGTTTCAGTAGACTGCCACGCCCACTCTAACGCCCACAAACCGCCCAAAACTGTGGCTCCTACAGTTTTGATGTTAGATAGAAAATTTTAACTGAAATGTATTAGTCTTGTCCATACCTATCGATTGACCCAAAAAAAATTTTCTACGCCCCCTCTAACGCCCACAAACCTCCCAAGAAAAAAAGCTATGACGTCAGAGCCAGACAATGCGAAATGTTTTTACGCGTGTATGTGTGTGTATGTAAATAGTTGCCGGCCGAACTTAGCGGCAAAGAGAAAAGCACTGCCGGCGCTCAGAGAGAGCAAAGTGCGCGGCTAACTTATTCTATTGAATAATGAATTTGTCACGCCTACCCTAACGCACACAACGCTTAAATCTGTCTTCCGCCGGTAGGTGGCGCATTTAAATCTCGCTTTGCTGCTTGCATATCTCCATTTCCCTTTGGTCGCTGAGTAACGGGTATCTGATAGTCGAGGTACTCGACTATAGCGTTCTCCCTTGTTTTTTATTATGCTGGCAAAAATGTTGATGTTAAGCCTTTTCGTTATTTTTCTCATTCTACTGGCAATCTGCGCGAGAGAAAGAGAGACTTTCATATTTTTATATGATAGGAGCCAGAGTATTTGGTTCTTAAATATTTCCGAAATTCAGGAATTACAAAATTTACAGGTTGCACCGACAATTAAGAGCAATTGAGGGCAAGATTTGAAATATGCACAGCACACGACTGGGATGAAAAAAAAATGAGGGGAAAGGGAAGCTCAGCCCCTATCACTCGGCATTACAGGGAAAACAACAGGACACAAAACCCAGAAAGCAGACACGTCCAAAAACATAAGCACATAAAACTACAGAGGAAAACTCGGCACTGAGGTGCTGCGACTGCGGAGGAAATGAAAGTGGGGTTGGGATGAATATGGGGATGGGGAGATGGAGCTCTCCGAATGAGACATTGGCGCAATAATCATAAAAAGTCAGTGCGAGGCGACACAATAAACTGCCGCAGGCAGAACGATGATTATGGCACTCTCTGGGTTACGAAGGGGGTTTTTAGGGGGCGGCGTAACCCTAACCCATACCCATGCCAGTGCCCCCCCTTTCACATCCCACTCAAACCGGCGAAGACGAGCAGCGTTTGCCTCTAAAGCAGCGGAAACGGAAGAAGAACGGAAGTGGAAGTGGAAGTGGGCCAGAAGGCTGAGCACTGAGGACCAAGGGCTGGGAATGCCCAAAAAAGGGTGAAGAAAGAGCATTGTGAACTACCTTGGGCGCATTTGTCAGCCCTCCCCCGAAAAGCCCTCATCAGAATACAACTGGCACTTGAATTGCAGCCAGTAAGCCCCGAATTCAAGCGAGTATAAACATAAAGTCGGTTCAACCACAAGTTCGCATAAAATCCGATCTGAGGATTTGGAATGCCACGAAGTTCATTAGGTGTACGGAAGGTGGGCTAATTAACCCCCTCAAAGATGCTGTAATCTCAACTCTATTAGTTCCTGCATAACAGCTTCTTGTTGACTTTTACTATTAAACTACACTGATTGTAGTGGACGGATAGTAAGCAATGGCATCTTTTAATATATTAGAAAATGGTATAGAAGTAAATTTGATTTAAAGAGTAGAAATGTTTATCCTTAAAGCATGAACATAAGCAACGTTTTTAATTGTAATTTGAAATTAAAAAAAAATGTTCAAATCAAAATAAATATGGATTTTATTTTCAATGATTTTCATTAGACTTAATGTTTTCGTATTACTGATATATATTGTTGTCACTTTTTTGGACTGTTCTGTTTAGCTTCTTCTCGATAACATTTCAGCAGAGTTGCCAGATTATCCACTTAAGAATATATGGTAATACTATTAGTGCTACATACCTACCACAATACCAAGGACTTATACGTCCCCTTCCCCCTTATTTTTAAGGCCTATCTGGAAATCGATATTTCAAGTGGCTCGTTGGTCTAGGGGTATGATTCTCGCTTCGGGTGCGAGAGGTCCCGGGTTCAAATCCCGGACGAGCCCAATGTTTTTTCCTTTTTTGATTCATACATACCAACAAAATAAGTTATTTAAATATGACTTACGAGTAAGTGACCCCATGGGATGATAAATATAAAGCTTGTTAAAGCACTAAACTGTTTTATCTTTAACCCTAGAAAGAATTTGCATCGCCCCTAAACTGATCTAACATTTTTGTAAGGGCAGCAAGATAAATCACCAATCTGTAGCCCAGTGGGGCTAAGAAGTTCCAGAGAGCTGTTCAAATATTTCTTCTGTTTACTGATGATGTCCGTCGGAGGAAGTTTCGCAGCTTCTGAGACAGGATCTGGGATGCGAATGCGGATGCGGATGTGGATGCATTCCCCCACGAGTGGCCAATTGAGATGAGCGCAATAAATAAGCCAGTTTGTGCGTTGCACGTCCCCGTAATCCATTCCATCGGGTTTCCCGTCCAATCCCAATTCCTATCCCTATATATCCGGCCACTTTACTCTAAATATATATCTGTATGAAATATGGTCGAAGGGGAAAGAGGCTTAGAGTGTTTGCCAAGCAGGCCGAAGGACAAGTGGGCGGAAAAGAGCCGTCAACACCTTGTCCTTCAATGCAGTCTGCTCCTCTGTTCTTCCGTCTGAGTCTGAGTCACATTTCTGACTGGATGGCTGTCTGTCTGTCTGACTGCCCGTACTTCTCTGGCACAAAATTTCATTTCAACTTTGTCTCCTCTCCGACGGCAAACACATAAATTTTGATGAAGCTCTTTCAAAAACAGTTTATAGTTTCATTTTCCCTCTCATCGCCAGCCATCATCGCCAGCTTCATTCCTCCGTCTGTCTGACCACTTGACACTTGTTTTGGCAATGGGCAGTGAAAAGTTTTCGACTTTTTTTCTTGGGCCCCAGACTTTAGCCTCAATTTGCAAGTTCAAGTTAGTTAAATAGTTGCCATTTATGGGGGGCGCTTTGTGCGTTTATAATATTAAAGTGGAATCCGCATTCAATTCGCTGCAAATCCTACGCAAACGTAACGGCGCACGGGGCGTATGCGTAATAATATTCATGAGGTTGCCGCGTCCTACGCTCTATCCCCATGTATATCTATATATATATTCAACTTATCCCCGCATGTGTTCCCACATTCCGGCAGTGACAAACCAAGGCTTAGGAACAGCAGCAGCAGCAGGAGGGGGTGGATATCCTGGCAACAGATTCCACTGGCGCAGGATACAAGCGGATCTCCATTATTATGCGGATTTTTCGTTGCCTTCGGATTACGATTTTCTGTGTCCCTTTCAGCATGCGAGCAGCATAAATACGTTCTATATAGTTTTGTGTGGCATTACTTCGCATCCGATTTCACTACTCCCCTTCACTTTTTGGCTGCAAATCGTGTTCAGCTCTTGATATATTCATAATTTTCACTACGAATTGAACTTGGTGCGCCAGCATGAAAAAGACACAACTCTAAGGCCGGGGGTGCAATCAAGGCTTAGCTTTGAAAACACAAGGTTTGCGAAGAATATAGAAGTTAATTTTAGCAATTCCAATTTATTTCGATTTAAAAAATTATTTATTTAGATTTGTTGAGTTATTCCGTGACTGGTTTCCATAATACATGTTCATTGGTATTAAGAAAGACTTGTGTTAGTTCGTTTCTGAATTGAAACTTAGAGTTTAATCTTGTTTATGGTGTGGATAATCGTTAACAATACTAGCTAAATTTAAAAAATACTTTTTTTGATTTAAATAAATTTATACAATCTTATAAGTTCCTTTTTCACAGTGTAGGGGGCTCAGTACGAAGAGATTATTAGAATGCAATGTAACAAGCGTTGCCTGGCAATAAAGTCGGCTAGTGCTTGAGCTAAAGCTAATGCTAATTTCATTAGACATCAAGTCCCCGACCCCAGGTTTTTTAATCATTCCTTGGAGCAGCACTTCCCGTTCCCCGGAAACTTGCGGCCACATATAAAAGCACTTTTCATCAGGCTTAGATATTTCTGAGCCAGCCAGAAACCACTTGCAAACAAACCGCTGAAATGCAATCAAATTGACAACGCAACGTCCAAAGTTTTCCATAATTCCCCCCCATTTTTCTCGGCTCTTTTTTTGGATATTCCTTTTTTTTTTTTTATTTGTGGGCTCCCCTGGTTGCAGTTTTTGAGCAGCCCGAGGGGCGGCAATGGTAAACATATTTTTGCTGGTCTGGCTTTGTTTTATGTCTCCCAACTTTGACTACAGCAAGTTCTTGTGTCTCCTCCTGGTTCGTTTTGTTTTCGTTTTTAATTCGGCGAAAAGTTTTGCTGGCGAGGCCAGAGAGACTTCCTTACTTTCGCATCAAATTCTTGCTTGTTATATTCCCGACCGCTTTGATTATGTTTATCAACTGCCTTTCGCCAGGCTTTCCCCGTTGCTTTTTCGGTTTTCTCCGGAAAAACTGCCAGTGCAGATGGCAAAAATATAAACACAAATTATGTAAATTTGTATATAATGATAACAGAAACGCAGATGATAACATCCGGGGGAATCGGCCGAGGGTATCATGATTTATGCATTCAACTTTCCATCCGACTGTTTGGCTTAGCTATCTTTCCAGTTGCTCAACTAAGACGGATTAAGTGGCGAGAGGTGAGTTTGCTGGGGAGAAAGTCGTTTTGAAATGCATATTTTTTGGGGGCTGAAAGTCCTTTTTAGACTCGAGGTACGCATTTGTTGAAATAAATAAAATTTCAATTTATGGTAAGTCTTTTAATTGTTTAATTATGACTTTGTTGAAGTGAAACCCTATCTAGGTACTTGATTTCATTTTTTTAACTGACCAGGAACTTATTAAGCATTTAAATAAAAATATATAATGTTATCACGATTAAACAAAAGATTAGTTCACATAATTGCTTAATTATTATTATTATTGAGCTTATAACACTGCTGCGGACTAGTCATTTCTTTAAATAACTTAGTATTTTTTAAGCTGCTCAGAAAAAAAATAAATATATATATTGATATTATAATAGGATATAAATATTTACTAATTTAATTGGTCATTTGGTATTTCTCGTAAATCTAGAAACTTGATATAATTTTGAAGCTTTACAGTTTTTCCCTTACCAAAACCAGTTTAAATATAATGCGATTAACTTAAAAACACTTGTAATTATTTCACATATCCCCAGCCAATAAGGGCTCTTAACAGCTATCAACAGTAGTGTGCCATTTGGGTGTTTTCGACCACAAATTGTCATTATTTCGAGCTGAATTTCAATTGGAGTCGGGCTGAAGGGGTCGGAGAGTTGTGGCCTCGATAATGACAGGCCCTGGGTTGGGACCCCTTCGATATCTTATCGGCATGACACACTGTCCGGCAATCGGCAATCAGCAGCTGCTTTCCCCGACCCATTTTCGCACATCCCCTACATTAAATGGACACCACAGAAAGCAATCAGAGTGCGATTCCTGTCCGACATCCTGGCACATGACCAATACCCATGCCAGAGTGTAATGCACACACGTGTGTGCACAAATTATAGAGATGTTTGTCGGTTGCGCAATAAAAAGTGCATTTTACTTTTAATCCGTTTTATGTGGCTGTTGATTTTGCGATCAAACGGCTTAATCTTTCCACCGCAAATTTATAACAGACATATGGGCGGGGGGGGTGCTGCGCATTTATTCAACTGTCAAATTTACACATGTTCACTGGCGTCCTTCGCCAAACCGTAAATTCTGGTAAAAAAAAACGAGAGGTAGAGCTTGAAAAAAAAAGGAAGTTTTGGCCACAAGCCGCAAAAGCGAAACGGAATCAAATGAAGAGTGCTGTACAACCACAGATACAAATGTAGCCACAGCTGGCGATACAGAAACAGATACATCTGCAGATACAGTTGTGGAAACGGATACAGATACAGATACTAAGACGGTGCAGGATGCCCCAGGATGTGTGCAGATGTTTATCGCAATTGCTGGCAGCTTTGTGGCCGTCTCGTTGCCATTCAGCAGATTTTCGACTTTCGGGCTTCAGCTTTCGGAATTTGGACTGGGGACTGAGGACTGAGGACTGCCCATGCGGGCACTAATTGAAATTGAAACCAGAAGCAGGAGGAAATGAGAAGTGCAGCTCATAAGCAGGCAGCCCTTGGAATGGGTCCGCCCAAGAAAACTAATGAGTGAAAAGTATGGCTAAGTGTGGCCAGGGGACGGAAGTCCGGTGGCCAAACTGGATTAGCCATGGTTACAGATCAGTTGCTTAAAGTCTGTCGATTCCACAGTTTAAGGTACCTTACAGAAAAATGTAAGAACTGTAATACAAAAGGATCTTCTTCATTACGTACTTATTACATACATGCATTTGTTTGTCGACCTCTCATTTATAATTAGATATATTCAATTTACAAATTAATCTAATTCAACAAGATATTAAACTATTATTTTTAAAGCTGGTCTAGTTTCCTTTCATGTTTATCTGATAATCTGGTTGAGATAAACTTTCCGAGTGGGTAAAATACATTTTATAAATATTTATTTTAACCAAGATTGACAATGAAAAATGCCATATTATTCAGCAAATGTATTAAAAATAAAATATATTACCCTGCCCTCGAGACAAATGAGAATCCACACGCAGGTCATTCAATTCCACTTCAGTGGCACTCTTAAAGGTTGCCCAATCCCCCAATTCGGATTCGATGGGAACTTTGCAGCCATCCATCTGCAACCGCATCCCAAAATCTCTCGGCATAAGCTGATGTCTCAATTCTGATCTGGTGATGGATGGCCTTGTGGCTGGCTTTTCCGATACGCAGGGCAAGAGTCATTTATGACCATTACAAAACCGAATGAAAACAAAATGCGAGGAGAGGCGGCGAAACAAATACGATTTTACCACCCACCCACATGTCGAGGACTTGTGACGTGGGTGGGAAAGTGAAAAGTTTGTGGAGAAAGTCAAAAAGGACGAGGAGGAAGATGTGGATGTGGATGTGGATGTGGAGGACAAGTGACGACTGACTGACAAGGGTAAACAATTAATTGGTAACAAAATGCGAGGTCTCTGCTCATCGGTGTGCCGGTGACAATGAAGATGAGGATTGCTCTTGGATTTTCCTGTTTTCCACACCCACCAAACGCACACCCCCTCCCCCCCCCCCCAGTGGAGTTTAAAGCGCTAAAACTTTTATCATTAACGCTGACAATCAGCTTAAGACCTTGTGGTTCTCAGCGGGGCAGAGCAATGGGGCCGCGATAAATGTCAGAAGGTGTTTCTGCTTCTTGGTTCTTCGTGATTCGTTCTTTCCCTGTGTCACAAACTGTAGCATACTTTTCCGAGACACACACACACACACACACACTCAAAAAAAGAAATGTCAAGGAAAACTCCAAGCCAAGCAAATTGATTAGACGCACACACACGCATTCACTTACTGGCGAGGGTTGGAACAACATTTGCTCTGGCCATGAACCCAATGGCTTAGCCATGCCCCCCCCCTCAAGAGGCAAACGCCCACCACTTGAGCCATTTGCCTTTGACGTTGGCCGCGTTTTTCCACCATCGCCGAACAACGCTGCGTATGCGCATTATTCGCAAACGAGCACAGCATACGGGGCGTATGTGTGATTTCATGTTTTTATGCGCTTTGCGTGCGTGTTTGCTTTGCTTTGCAGCGCTTAAAATAATTTAATTGTTGGCATAAGCTCCTTAATGCACACAGCCCTCACTTCTCCACTTCCTCTATTAATGGCTTGAACAATTCGGCCGAAAGTGCCTTGTGCCTGCGCTGGCTTACATTCGAGCCAATTATGGAGGCTTAAAGGCATTAGGTAGGCCAAAGGGCGGATGTCTAACTATTTCCTCAGGATGCGCTTTCAATTAAATCATTCAAACCTACATTTCATGAAAAATAACCTTATCAAACAATGGAAATATCTGTTGGTCTCTTTGTAAATTGAATACAAATTTATCACCTAATTAAATTCACCCAGGGAATCATTGTCTACCAAAAGAGATTTAATTTTGAATACGATTTTGTCTTTCGGCATTTCGGTAATCCAAACCATTGGTTACTTTTGCCAGTAATTGCTGGACATTTACGTCCTCCAATGACATATTCTGAATTCAGTTCATTATTGGGGGGGGGGGGGGGGGGGGGGGGTCGAACAACCAGCGAAGAATGCAAATGACTCACAAAAAGGCAGGGAAAGAGCAGGACGTCTAATGCAAACAATAACACACAATAATGATAATCCGTATAACTTAATTCGAATGTTGACTAAACTAAGCATTGCACATTATGCAAATGTCCATTCATGCGTAATATGATAATATTTGCATTTGACGAACGACAAACTGAAAACTCGAAAATGCAAACTGTAAACTGCGAACTGCATAGATGGACAAACATAGAATAGACAGACAAACAGATATTCAGAGCCGTGGGGGGGGGGGGGGAGGTGGCAGCCAAGCCCGACAAACAAATAAGCCAAATTTAAGTTAAAGGGCAACATTGGGAAATTAATTACAACGATGTTGGTCTGACTCGTAATTCACCACCTCCCAAACCATTTCAAACAGCCAAATGAAATATTTGCAAACCTTCGATTGAGCATGTAAATGACAGCTGAAGGCCAGTTTTGTCCAATTAAAATCGCTTGCCAATGGTCAAATTATCAAAAGGAAACATTCCTGACGGATTTTGTCGTTTATTTCAAGGTATAAATATCTTACATATTTGTATTTTTAATATTTATTTAATAATAAAGAACCTTAGAAATGTTAGCCAATCCAATATGTACAGAGAAATTAGATTATTAGAGCCAACTACATGCTTTTTATAAAACATTCAAGCTGATTTTAGCAGTTATTTGAAAGTACATATATTGTATAATTTAAATGTTTTTTTAGGTTACAGAATTGTAGACCAATCTGTTTTATATTTATTTATTAATAAAGAAATTTGAAAATATTAGCCCTTTTTAAATTTGAAAGTTTTATTTTCGGCATAGATGAATTGGTTTAAATGCTTTTCATAACTGATTTTGGGACTTAATCCAAAGTAAAAATATTTTTAATTTTTATCTAAAGTTACAAAATTTTATGTTGATTTTATTTGTATTTATTTATTAAAGTAGAAACTTAAAAATAATAAGCAATTTAAAATTGATAAATTATCTGTATTGGGTAACTGAATCCATTTCCATGTTTTATATGAAATATTCATGGCTGATTTTGTGAATTTTCGAGGGTGAATATATGTAGTTATTTTAAATATTTTTCTTAAGTTACAAACTTGTAGAACCGTTTTTTATAGAAGTAGACGTTTCAAATCATTAGGCAATCGTAATATTATTACATTTTTAAACAAATAAGTTAGCTTATTCACTCAAACATATTCATCTAATGGTTAGAACTTGCTCAATGCTTAAAGTGCAACTGACAGGATAATTCTGAATGCATTTTAAAGGTATTTTTCGAAAAATTCCTGGCCGCTTTAAAGTTGGCTTTGATCTCGAGGCTGGCCAATTCAGTTGTTGGCCCGCAGCCACCCCCTCTTAACTTTGAGACCCCTTGTGAGCCCCCTTCTAGGGGACCCCCCTTCGGCTGCTGACGACGCCCGCTGTGCTGCTGACAGCAAACAGTTGTTTTGCATAAAAATGCCGTTGCAGATGCAAGAATGGCACTGCGAAAAAGGATGGTCGAAAAGTATTCAGAGCGAGTGTGTGCGGGGATATCGGGTGTTTATTCCTTTTTGCTGGTATGTAAACATTCAATAAATATGTTGGAAGCCGTTCGCACACATGCACATACACGCCTCCCCTACCCCCCGATGTCCATCGGATGGGCCATGTGTTTCGCCTCAAAGGCCCCAAAAGTTGGCATTATGTATATATACATATATGCTAATTGGAAATCTGTATGATACAAACCTCGTCCCAAAGGTCACTCATTTTTTGCTTTGGTCGGATTTTTTGTGTCCCTAAAACAAGCTTTGTGGTCGAGAGGATTTAGGCATTGAGTCCTCTTCAAAAGGACAGCCAAGATGTAGTATTCGGATCATTAACTTTTTTTCTTAAACACTTTGTTGTTTATTTAAAGTTTTCCTTTGATTTTTTATTACAAATAAATTTATTGTAAATATATATGTCTATATAAAACTCTTCTAAAATATTTACGCTTAAGCGAATTCGATCAACTTTGAAAATCATAAAACTGTCATATTTAAATAAAATATAAGAGCTTTACTGTACGATTTGTTATCTAGTTGGAGTAAAATGAAATTTTTTTTACTTTTTTTCGATTACCATTATAGGTTATAATCGAAACAGAGACCTTCCTTTACAGGGTATTTCGGTTTCCCTTGTTTTCACTTGTTTATCGGTAGCTTGGCTCGGTCTCAGGCCCCACTTTTTGTGTCGCTTGGTGCGTGGGTCTCCCCGCTTAACGTTATTTTGCATTTCGATGTTTTTAATATATGGAAAATGCTGCCAGAGGAGGCACGGGATGTCTGTGTCTTTAGGGCGGAGGGTCATCTTGGCCAGCCACGTCACGCAGCTGGTGAAAATTTGCTGGCCAGTTGGTCCAGACCATCAGATGGCTGACTGGGCATATTTTTTCCAGAAGGCATCGCCTCATTTCAATATTCCCATGCCCATACCCATACCCATATCCATTCATTCCGGCGTATACCCCGTGATTTTTCACAACTCATCGGCGGGATTGGCCATTAAAAGTGCGAAAATCGACGCAGATGGCAGATCGGATCACATGGTGGGTTGGGGATTGGGGTTGTGGATGGGTTTTCAGCAATTTATTCCGATTCATTGCCAAAAGGGCTTTGGGGACACTCTGCCTCTAATTGTGAACCTTTCACTTTGGGCAGTCACTTTGCTGAATTAGCCTTATATCGCTTTAGATGCTCCCTCCGATTAATCAGCTAAGACTTTTCCGAGTTGACCTTTCCCTTCGGCATTCTGGGAAATTGCTTATTTATAGCCGCTGTCCATTAACGAGTCATGCTCACGGTTTTTCTTGGCCCTCTTGTTTCGGAAAAAACAGCAAGATAAAGTTATCGGGGAAAACATTACAAGTTTCCGAAACTCAAAGTTTACGGGAAGAGTGTCACATAAGCTAATCCTTTTCGCTATGGCGGGAGTATAAAATGGGCAAGGACAAGGTTTTCGATAAGCCTACAGAGAGAAAAAAAATTGTTAAGATAAAAGAATAGTTTTCATGAAATCTTGTATACATTTTTTTTAGGTACGGAGGGTAGAACTTTAATATATTTTCCATCATGCTTTTTGCTCTCTTCATCTATATCATAGAGTTTTAAATATTGCTGTCTCGCTCTTAGTCAGAGTAGTTTTAAAGGCTGTCTCGCTCTTATCTCTCTCTTTCGAATTAAGAAATTTTACAAAGAGAGCAAATCAATCAATCAATTATTCAATGGTAAAATGTTATACCTTTTTGAATTTACCATACGAATATCAAATGGATACGTAAGCTTTATTTTCTATGTAATCACTATCTCTTCCTTAATATGATATGTTTAAAGTTTAACCTGCTTTATAGGTAGTTTAATACCATTTACCAATAAAAAGAAAAAAAATCAAAAGCCAGGGATGTATTGTCTGAAATTCAGAAGAGGCTGACTTTTGGCAAAGGTCAAGTCAAGCTAGGCTTACCCTATGAACTTTCGGTTGACAGTTGGCAGCGATGACTCGTTTGATCTTGTTGTGGTACTTGTGCTTGTCTTGCCACCTTGCCACATTGCCACATTGCCACACTGCCACTTTCCCACAGACTGCCATCATTTATTTCGCCTTTTGGATTCCCGGCCCCCAAACTCTTCAAACTCTTCAAACTCCCCAACTCGCAGCTCCCCATCTCCATCCATCATCGGCTGAGCCGAGCCGCTGTTCGCAGGTTGGGCAAACATAATCCGAGCATGTTTTCAATTAATTTAATGCCGCATCCCAATTTGCCGGCTCGTGTGCCAGTTTGTTTGCCCGCTTGCCGCAGAAAGTGTGCCACACATGCGAATGATTAATGCGACTTCGTCGAGTCGGCAACTTTATTGCCATCCATCGAAAAGCAGTCGGATGGCGGAGGAGCTTACCTCGACTGGTGTGGAATAGGCACTTCAATTATTCATCCAGACGATTGAGTCTCCAAATACGAGTGTTCCGCCTAATGAGATCTGCACAGTTGATGGCTGCAACATTCCTAATCAGGACTCCACACCGAGGACCCGGGGACTCGAACCCGGACACGAAAAAAAAGAAAGCTGAAAGTCCATCCTGCACGCAGGATGCATCCTTTTCTCGGTTTCCCCATTTCACCATTTCAGCATTTCTCCGCTTTTCGGGCGTCTGGAGCGACACTTTTCGGTTATTTTTATCACAGCAGCCACGCATCGCTGGTCTCGAACAACAGGAATCAGTGCAAGAGGGCAAAGACTCGGCCGCAGAGAGAGACGGCACCAGGCTGGCCAGAAAGAGACGGCCAGGGTGGGGCAGAAAGAGACGGAGCACCACGCCCCCTGTGCACTCAAACGTGCCGATGACAGAGCTGATGGCTGCCAAGGCTAAGAAGTACGACCCAACGCCACTTGCATCTCATTAGAAAGGGGGGAAAATTCTGGAAAAACAACTAGTTATATTCCAAGAAAATCCACGTTTCCCAGGTGAGATCACTATCTTGGAAACAATTAAAAATAAGGATACAGACTAAGTATAAGATGAGGAGCCACTTAAAGAAATTAGGCCTAACTTAGGACCCAAAGTGTATTAAAATAATATTTATAAGAATATAATAATAATAGTTATAATAGATACTTCGAAGTATCTATTCCTTCTTTTTTACAAGAGTGTTAAAATAACATAAATAAAATTATAATATTTAAAAATATGTATTTGATATATTTACAGAATTGTTGAAATAATATAAGATGGTGTATTCTGTGATCTCCGACTTCTGAATTGTGTAACTTAAAGATATGTATGTATTTCCTCTTTTATACAAGAATAAGTGTATTTTTAAATTTCCAACTTGTGTATTTTAATGTTCTTTACAATAATGTTTAAATAATATGAGGTGGTGTATTCTGTAATTTCCCGCTTCCTTTTCACTTAAAGAAAACGCATATTTCCGGTGCCCGCCGAGCACTTGCTCATAATTAATAACTTTCTGAGTACGTTTACATTCACCTGTGTCTGCACTGGAATGGCATCGAAACGAAGCGACTGGAATGGAATCATTTCGAATCGAATGCCAACTGTTTGCCCAATTGTTCGGGGAGTGCAAATGAAACGTGGCATTTCCGCTGGCGGGAACCATATTGTTTGCCCAATTGCGATTGAGTAACAATTATTCGTCTGTTTTTGCTGGCACTCGTACTCCCTTACTGGTTATCGTTATCGCACGTCGCCACTCAACCGCACTCGCACTCATATACTCATATATATATACTCAAACACTCATGCACCCACATACTCAATACCCATACTCATCCCGCTCTGTTTGCCTTCGCCATTGCGGTGTGGATTTTTAATTTTGTAGGTTGTGCATGTTATGACAAGTGCGATGCAAATAAGTAACACTCTCGTGTGGCAGGGGATCCGAATCACAGGAGCTTCAAACTGGATCTGGAACAGAAAAAGGCCATTAGCCAGAGTGGCTGGCTGCCTGATTGCTTGGCGCAACGAGTTTCCCGAAAGAACACACAACAAATATTGCGTTAGCTGATTGAAGATCCGATGCAAAAATAAAAAAGCCTCTTTTGGGGAAAAAAATGAAGGAGATCTGACACCAATATCTTAATTACCATATCCCAGTGAGATAGTTTAAATGAAATATGAATGGATAAGTTCAAGGTATTTAAACATAATTTAAAAACCAATATTTTTAAGTTTTTCAGTAGATTTTACTATTGTTTTTTCCTTACAAACCTCTTTTAAAATCAGCAAAGTACCATAAAAACTATCTTTGATTTAAAAAAATATTTTTAACCATTAAAAGCTTTTCCATTACCGAATGAGTGTTCAAATTAATTGAAAGAAAATGACATAATATGTTTTTAGAAAGCCCTATAATCTAAAAAATGCCCCACTAAACGTGACAATTAGCCAATCAAATACCTCAGGTTTAACCCAAAAAGAAAACCAATCAAAGCCGCAATATCTGATTAGTTTTGCAACTTAAAATAAATGCTTTCGTGTTGAATCCTTTAGTTCCCTTCAGTCCTGTGACCGTAAATACAATATTGGTCAGTGATTTGGCGGGCACATGTAACTCTGGTGCTTTGGCTAATTAACTTTGGCCCAGTTCCGTGTCAGGACGACGTGCGCTCGAGACTCTCGAGCTCCTTGGATCCCGACATCCTGGCCCAGTGCCAACGAGAGTGGGCCAAAACGGAAACGGAAATGGAGCCGAAATAACCCAATAACGAAATAAGAAAGAGCGGGAAGCCAGAAAAACGAAACCAATGAAAACAATCCTCAAAAGTAGTGCCTCCGGTTGGGTTTTAGATGTAGTTACGTGAGAAGTGGGTCAGTTAATGGGGATGCTGCATGTGGGGCCAAATGTCAAGCAGGGGGTGGGGGGGGTGGATGAGGGAAACCCAGGACTTGCACGCCATCAAAATAATTAATATCCTTTCAAATGTAACATGCACTAATTACAACTACAACTGCAGCAACAATGTTGGCTTAAAAAAAGGACAACAACCACATAAGTGGCACACAAAACAATATGTTTTGTGTGTGTGTGTGAGTGCCTAGTCAAGGTCATGTCCTGTACACATATGTATGTGTTGCGCTTGGCTTTTGTAGTTGTGTGCGCATTTGCCGGCCGACTTTTATTTCGCCAAGACGGAAAACCCGACGGAGGCCTTTCCCTTTTGGCCAACTCAATCCCTGCTAACCATTGTCATTGCTTTTCTTTTCCCGTCTCTTCACATTTCCATCTCCGTTTCACTCTCACTCTCTCCTCCAGTCACTTTCCTTTCCCCTGCCCTCCTTTCCATTTCCATTTCCTTTGTCTTGCCCACTTGCTCAAAAACTCATTAGTCAAAGCATTTGCTAAGGAAAATTCCCAATTAAGCGGCTGCCGAGCCAAACAATGTGAAACAGGACATACAAGGGGCTACGAACTATTAGTACCCAGTTATATGGATCAGGATTTTGATATATTTTATAGGAATATGGTAGATTAGAAGAGATTAATAATGGAATATTTGTATACTAATAATAATTTTTCACTTTAAAGTCTATAATATAGACCATCTAGTAAGTCCACACCTGATATTTATGTAATCTGGGTTAAGTATTATCTGTATCTGGTGATTTTCAGTGGCCATAAACAAAAAGTCTCACACACTTGGTAAGTTTTAAAGTATCTTTAATATACAATGAACTGTATAGAACAGCTTTTTCAGTTCAAGCTCTTTTATCTAGCTTCCCCCTGCCCTCAAAATCTGATTATGCCAGACTGTCGACAGCCGCGGGGCCACCAAAACTAGCTAAAAGCATAGCATACCTTTTGGGGCCAAGTGGTCGGGGATAAGGCTTATCGAGGACCTCCCCCACCGCTCCCCCCCCACAGCCCCTAAGATCGTGTGTGCCAGATAACCTTTTCGCTTTTCGCTTTAATTAAATACATATAAAATCTTCTTTTAATCAGAGCCACGCTCATATCCGGTTTCAAGTGCAATTGAGACACTGTCGTTGCTGTTGTCGAACAGGATATGGGGATATGGATAAGGATGGTGACAGGAGGTGGACAGGGGGGCAACCGGATGCTCCTGCTCCACCGCGGCAATCCATTCGGATGCCATCGTTACCCATCAAACAAACATGCAACTTCCTTTGCAGTCAGCGAATGTCGCCGATTTAATTAATTCGACATCATTTATTATGCCAAAAAAGGAGTGGAGAAGTGGTTGTGGAAGTGCCACTGCGCGGCGGAAGGGGTTATAGAAGGGGTTCCAGAAGGGATTGTGGAAGGGGTTGGTGGCAATAATGCACCAGGCTCCACCATCATCCCCTCACACGAGCCAAGAAATTGCTTTTTAACGCACACTCACTCAGGGGGTGTGTGGGTGGTGCGTGGGTGGTGCGTGTAGGGTTCGAAAGGGCGGCCAAGGATCGGACCAGAAGTGATGCAGTTCGCCGGCTTAAGTGCCGTGTCCTGGTGTCCCGATGTCCCAGTGTCCTGGTGTCCCTATATCCCTCTGTCCCAGCCCCATTTGTGCCCTGAATGTGGAGCAGTCAGCCCGAGTTTCAATTTACATTCACGTTGATTTTTTGTTAAATTGGGTTTGACTTTGCTGTCGTTGGCAACGACGGCAGCGCAAGTAGCAAAAAATCAACATTGACACAGACGCAAAAGGTGAGTAAGCGACCCGGCACAGGTACAAAAAAAAAAAAGGGGCCAGTCATCGCGGGATTGGGATGTTGGGTTGCTGGGATGTTCGGATGTTCGGATGCTGAGACCCCGGGGCCAGTCCTCCATCGCAGTCACTTGTGCTCCGTCACCACTCTATTAGTGTCGCAATAGTTTCAGGTTATTAGTTATGGGAGCTGGCCAGAGGATCAGATATCGCGAAATTGAATGCTGCGTCAAACTCCCCAGGGCCTGTGAGGGAACTAATAGTGATTACACATTAAATATCGTAGGTAAACAAACACACATTGCAAATTTTAAGCTAGTTTTTTTAAAATAACATAAATATGTCATAGAAACCAATTTAAACATAGTGATTTTCATAAGATTAAGATTGGGCATCCCCAAATTGGTTAGTCTTGATTTTTGAAATTAGTTTTAATTATTAAGTTTAACAAAAGAGCTTCTGGGAATACAAAATTCTAAGTTAATTCACAACCATATAGATTTAGGTCCTTATAAATCCTGACACCCCTTATTCGTTAAGAAAATATATGAATTTCTTTTAAACAAGTGTTTTATTACCAAGCAAAATTAGAATTCTCTTATAATACACTTTAAAATATTAAAATTTAGTGAGCATTAAACTACCCAATCCGCAACATAACAGTTTGGCAAAGTCCTTTGTAACCATAAAAATTCATCCGATTAGCCAATGACAGAACGAAATTAATTTACGCCAAGTGTTTAAAGTTTAATAATGAGGGCAGACAATGGCCTCGAAAAACATGCCCCACGGGCTTCGAAATTAATGTTAACTGCATGTCAAAGCGATTGTTTACAGCCAAAGTACCAGGCGAAAACGAGTCTATAATGACAATTAACCCAAACGACGCACTTCGGGAGGGCTGACATGGCTCATAAGTTGATGGGCCGATTAATCGACGCCAAATGAATTTAATAAGCCGCCCAAAGTTGGGGCCAAGTGTTTAGGTATTTAGTTTAGTCGGGGCCATCGCTTATCGCTCGTCGCGTGTGTGTAGGCCCGGGATTTCGGCAGCCTTTCAATTATACATAATTACAATATTATCACTAAGCCCGCACACAAGCCGCCCCATCCTGAAATATAATATATATAATCATCCTGGGTTAGGAACTGCCAGCCGAAAGACCGACCCACCGACCCCCCATTGTTTGCAGGTCCTCAGCTCCGCCGCATGAGTGCTGACAGTTTGATTATAATTAATACTTAAATCCGTTTTTGAATGCCATTCCCTTCATTACGGCCCGCTGGCTGTCAATTTTGTCGGTTTTAGCACCCGATGGCTTTTTCAAAAGTTTTGATCGCCTGAGCGATGATCTCTTTAAGCCGCCACCAACCGAACAACATCCTGAGGTCCTAGCATCCTATCCCAAGGGAGGGATAAAGGAGTTCCCAGCTTCCTGGCAGAAGCACCTAAATATCTCCAAGATTGTGGCATACTTTTCCACAGTGATAGCTTTACATATTTTTAAGGACTACATACAATATTTAATTGCCTCACAATCAAAATATTTTATTAATTTTGAGTATTACCATATTATAAAAAGCTTTAAAATATTTGTAAAGAATATTTGTTTATAATATAAAATAATATTTTTATTATACGTAATATGGAGTAACTTAGAGCTCAATATCTATCAATTCGCTTATCGCTTGCCCTAAAAGACTTGTTATAAAATTATTTATGTTACCTGTCGTGTTTAAAATTAAGGACTAATAAAATAATTCATTAAATTTTAGAGGAACCACACGAATGCATTTGCTTAAAGATGTTTCTTAAATATTATATTAAAAATAATAATCAAGCCCAAATCAGGGGTTCCATTAACAACTTTACCTTAAACATCGCTAATGACATTTAATAATAGTTGTCCTGCTGTTCAAATCGATGACAAATAATTACTTAATCCGTTACAAAGGGCTAAAACTGTTGATTTGATCTGTTCGTTCAGCCTTTACAACTGTTTTACGAGGACCCCCGCCGGTCAAAGGTTGTGCTCCCCGGGACAAAAGGTCACACAAACGGAGACCGGCAGACACATTCAAATGGTTGTCATCAATTACGCGTGAAAAGCGAAAATAAAAAAGAGAGCGGTGCTGGGAGAAGGAAAAAAACAGAAACAGAAACACCCATGGGAGTATATGGCAGGATGTCCTCGACACAGGACGAAGGACACACCATCGCCACCACCAACACCACCACCACATCGCCTGTTGCCTTTCGTCGAACTAATTAGCGTGAATTATGGGAGTTTGATGAGTTGGCCATGTTCGGCACTCTAATGAATGGGCGGTCGACAGTTTCGTAGACCATTTGATGCATGCCTTAATGGCCGGGAATGATGGTTTATGGTATATATGGATATTCCGCTTCCCGATTTCAATATGCGGCATAGTTACATTCATTCATTGCCACACAAAGACGACTTTGATTGATTGAGCTGCCGGCGGAGAGAAGCATATGTAACTGCCAGTGGCTGCTTATCCTTGGATCTAAATATGTATCTGTATCTGAAGTCCATGGACCTTTTGGCCGGCAACTTTACGACCACTTGAGCCGTGTTTTCCTTTTTAACTTGACATTTATCGCTTCATACGCATTTTCCTTACTTTGTGCAGACACATCCTCCGTTCCTGTCTGCTGTCTGCGCTTCGCATGTTTATAAGACTATATATTTACCAACTTAATTGGTAGTTATAGACGTTCAACTTTAATCCTCGACCGACCGTAAAATAAAAACAATGTCTGAAGGAGCGCTTAGGGAATCCGGGATGCTTAAAGTGAATTTATTCAATTACCGATTGTATCCACAAAAGGTTTATTTACGTTTCTATTTGCCCAAATGTTATTTGAATAATTCTTCTCATCTTAATCAATTTCAACTAATTGTAATTACTTGGATGCACAAGATTTTAGCTATAGGAAGTAAGAGATATTATTATTTCAAATTTGATTCGACAACATGTTATACATTTAAATATGTGTTTTTAAAAATAAAAAAAATAAAATCAAGCCAATATTCAATTATTTTTCTTCTTATAGCATTTATTAATAAATTTATGTATAAGTTTATTAAAAATAAAATATATAATATCTTATATTCTTATATATAAATATATATATATTTAAAATTCAATTACATTTCTTCTGAGATTAATTTATAACATTTATAGCAATATACATATTATTACATTGCTTTGGCAAACTTTTATTACAAGCTCAACTTGGTCAGGCTTTCAATAAGTTTAGCTGGGCCCTGCTTTTGGTTTTTTGTGGCCCGATTTCTATCAGTGTACCCAGTCGAAATACAAGTGTTCTTGCATTTGGCAGGCATTTACTACCAGTCACTTGTCAGACGACTTGGGTTCCTCGAGGGCCTTGGCCGCTTTTTTCTTTGAGGGGTGATGCGGTATCCTTCCCCGGCATCCCTGTATCCCTGTATCCCAGTATCCTGGCAACCCGGTATGCCGGCACCCCCACGCCAATCAGTCAGTCAACAGACAAATCAAATGGGTGTCATTGTCCGGCGAACATCATCGCATCTCCATTCCCGCCGCATCCGGCTTTGTCTACGGCCGTGTTTATGGCAGCTTCCGGATGCCAGACTTGGATGGAGACTTTTAATTGGGACACGGCATGGGGGATCTACTAGTGCCGGGGAATGAAATCAAATTTAATGCAAAATTGAGTAAACTTTCGGTGGCGCCTTCTGCGGCGGAACTAGCTACGGATTCCAATTGGGTATCTCCCAGCCAAAAAGCAGTGCTCGTAGTTTGCCTTTATTTTTTGTTTTTGCGCCGGGCTTATTTTATTTTTTTTTTGTATTTTATTTTTGGCATCTTTCAACTTGTAGCCGCAGATGGCACGAAAAATTCCAACTTCAGCCCAAGTCCCTGTCTCTCGTGTCTGCGTCTTATTTAATTTGGAAGGCCGCCGCATGTTCGTTGACTTTATTTGCTGTATGTAATAAAATTAAAGCCCTTTAGCTATTGTACTTCCCAAAAAAACAAAAAGCGAGAAAAAAGGCAGACTGGCAGAAGAAAAATTGTATCTGTACATACACGCACACCAGCACGCAGGCCATGTGGACCCAACGAGCCATGAATGCAGACTCTTAGCCCGGGATATGGCCATTAAGTTGGCCTTTTTACGACCGCAGTAGTCCTAGTTGCGTACGAGTGTGTCTGTCGTTCTGTCTGCCGGGCTATACCCTCCATAGTTCCCCTATATATGCATCCGAAGCCGCAATCCCGATGTCGAGGATTTCGCATTCAATCTGACTCCGCCACATATAGTTTGCCCATCACTTAAGTTTAGGCTTTCATAATGAACTCCCTTAAAATTGCGCCAAACTCATCAATTTCAACATTTTCCCATCATTACAATCGTTGTTAGGCTGTTAAATCCCATGCGAAATTTGCAATTTGCGAAATTAGTTTGCAACTTTATATTGGGCGAACCAAACAGTTGCCAATCATCCGAACATTGAATGAATGAATAATAAACAAATCAAATTATGATAGACTTATTAAAGTAATGAAACTATCAGATATTAAAGATGTAAATATAAAAAAAGGTAATAATCATAAATCACATGTTTACATGTTTTGGTTTGGTTTTATCACCACCTAAATATATCATGTAAATATATCATGGATTGTAAGGCTTATTTTATATTTTTAAAGAACAGTAAGGGTCGACTAAAAAATGTATGCTTATAGAAGTAGTATTATAACCCCCAGTGGGTGATTAAATGCCAATTAAGCATTGTGTTATACAAATATTATAACAAACCATGACTTCGATAAACTTGGCTTCTTGTATATTATACAAGGTCACCAAAACCAAAAGCAAACATAAGAAATACAAATATATAAACCAGTTTTGATAGAGGACACCGCAGAAGTTCCAATACCGAATGGCCTTTTCTGTTTACACAAGATTAGGAATACGTATATCATAGAGTATAACCTTGTTTTCTGAACTTATCCTGCCCATTAAGAGACACTTACCTCCGCAGTGGTCCTTGAAGTCGTCGCAGCAATCGCCGAGCTTGAGGCAGGCATGGTCGCAATAGCAGGGCTTGTCGCTGAGGTCCTCGATGATGGCGTTTATGGGGGCCTTCTGGACGACGCAGGACGAGTCGCGGCCGGTGCAGCAGAGCTGCGCCTCCCGACAGGACCCGCCGGCGACGAGGGGCAGCAGCAGGAGCTGCCCGGCCAAAAGGAGCAGCAGCATCGACATCTTCTTACCGAATCGGATCGAAATGCGGTCTATATGAGGATCTGGCCTGCCTGTTTGATTTTCCAAATTTGAGTCCATGTCACACACACACATACACACTGAGGAACACCCATAATCCACCCACTGATGTATTAGTATGCAAATGCAATTTACGCCCAAGAGCGGAAATTAAAACTAAAATTGAATTATGGGCAGGAATTCGAATGGGAATTTCTGAGGGGGCCCCGGGACACCGGCCAAATCGTAGCCAACAAAGGGCAAAAAACAAACAAAACAGGACGATGAAGGGCATTACACAAAAATCGACAACGCACAAATATGAACTCTAAACACGGCCAACGAAATCAAAGTAGGTCGCTTTGGGGAGGGGGTCCCATCTAACCATCCAACCGTTCAACCATCCAACCTGCTATAACCTGCTACCTTTTTGCCAGTAAATCAATGCCGCCGAAGGGGCGTTGGAAGGGCTAGTCTGCTTTGCATAAAATATTGAGCGAATGGCAACAAAGGAGGACGCGACTCCAGTTCCGACTCCAACTCCGAATCTGAATCCATCTCCGCCTGCGAATCCACCTCCATCCATTGCCGTGTCCGGGATAATAAAACAAAGACTTCAATTTTCATAAATCGTTGCCAAAGCGAATCGCAGCAGACAGCGAGAATTTATATTAACAGCTGTGTCAGCGCCCAAGTGGGGCGTTCAAATCCAATCCAGTCCCGAATCCTACACGGCAAGAAAATCCAAGGCATACTTGCTTTTTAAATTTTAATTTTTTTAAAATCAATCAGGATAATTATTTAATCATTAAGCCTTTCAGTTTGAGGCGTTCAAAGCCAATGAAGTCCCAAAAAATCCCACCCATGTTAGGAACTTCTCAAAAACTATCTCAAATGCTTGTTAATATGCATTTTTTTCTATAACAAGACAATTATTTGAAATATTTTCAGCAGAAAAAAAATCAATCTAATTTAGGAACTCCTAAAAATGGTATCTCATAAGTTAGCTTGCTTAAAAAGTATTTTTAAGATCCAATATTGATTATAAGAAGATTATTGCACGAAACATTTCATCAGAACTTTTCAAAACCGAACAAAAGGTTTTTTCCACCGTGCTGTCCTGGTTCCTTTAGTGTCCCTTGGAACTCGCGGAGCTCGTAAGTCCTTCACGTCTCCATGTGACCCGGATGATTCAATCCACTCGTAAAATGCCGCTCCACTCCGGGTGATTTAAGCAGTCGCACTCAATCCGGCGGGGATTCGATCGGGAGTGATTTCGAATCTGTTTATGGCCGGCAAAGTGAGGATAACAACACGTGAATTTAGTGGGAGCAAAGTGAATTGGAAACTGCGGGAATTATTCGAAATCAATTGAAAAGACACAACTTGTTGTGATGAAGATCTCAAGTCTTAGGATTATTTCTGTCTTAAACTTTTTAGAGTGAAGAAAATTGATACAAATAAATTGTATGCTTATAAATTGTACTATTTGAACAATTGAATTGAAACACTATTTCATTTCAGTCTTTTTCCAGTTATTCTAAGACCATTAACAAAGATATTTGCCTGGATTTAAAGGAACCCATATAAGCATTCTTCCTTCTTTAAATAGAAAAGCATTAAATATACAAAATAAATTAATTTAAGCCCCTTGAACACCGTTGAAATTGGCTTTTAATTTTGAAATTGACATGAGAGCAGAGCTTAATTCTTCCAATTGAATGGTTTTGTATAGAATACAATGCCAACTTCCTCCTTTAGGATTCACTTTGAGATCTGTCAATCATTCGACGAAAACCGCGACAAAGGAAAGCACTTTCCACTGCACTCGGCCGTTCATTCATACCCACTCACTCCACGCCACACCACACCACTCACTCATTCACCCAGTCATTCACAAAACATCCACTCGAAAGCATTCACTTGCCGCGTTGTTTTAAATTTGGCGCAGGACTTTGATGAGTTTTCCAGGGACTTTTCGGACGGTATTAGGAGACCCCAAAAATAAATATTATGCGACGCTGCTTGTCTGCATGAGGGCAAATAAATTATTTCGTAAGCGGCGGCGACCCACAGTCCCAAAAAAAAAAAAAATAATAAAAAATAAACAGAAACCACAAGGCAAACTAAATTTGCGGCCAGTGTGTGTGTGTGTGTGTGTGTGTGTGTGACAGCACGCGACATAAATGTCCTTTAATGATTAATAACTTTTCACTCCTTTTCGCGCGCACAAGCGTTTCAAGTTTCACTCAACAAAAAGAGAAACAAAACATTTTAGGGCAAACGGCGGTCTTAGCCCCATATCCTTGCCCATCCTGTTCCATATCAAAATCCAATAAGCCGCCGCACGAACAACAAGCGATCCTTGTCACGTAAACAAAAAAAAGTCCCCACACGTGTTGACAACACTTGGCTTACGTTTCGCAACGTTCACGCTCACGTTCGTTTATTTGGCTAAGAAACACGGCTGGAATGCTCGAAATATCGCTCAAGAGGCGCACGCTGCGAAAGCCGGTCGACGACTGTGCCTTCTTCTGGTCGCGTGGTGAGTTATAAAGCCCGTGTGGCAGCGACGCTTCGTGTCCTTCGTGGGCCCTCGGCTTTCGTCCTTCGGCTCCGCTCGGCATTATCCTTGCAGTTGCGCCGCCGCTGCGTCGTTTAATGCGGGCGGTACTTCCCCTCGGCCACCCGGAACCCCAATTTCCCAATTGGGGGGGGGGGGGGGGTATCCAAAATCGGTTGCAAGGACCTGCTCGGGTGGTGAGTTCCCTTCGGTGCTGCAGGCCATCGCCATATGGCCGTTATATCAGGCGACAACCTGCCGTGATAACACTCAACAAATGGTGATGACGACAGCGATAATGCGTCCGAATAAAATCAGCTACAAGGAGTGGGCTCAGGCTGAAATAGCAAATAGGATCCTGGAGTGGGTATAACCATTTGGAATAGTAATAAAGATATTACAGTTCTTACCATTTATCTTGTAGAATATTACAATCTCAAGGTGCTACAATCTGTCCGTTCTATTTCACACTATTTTTCTCACGCTCCTAACATTATATAACTTAATGTCGTACAATTATTAAGGATAAGCAACTCTCTCTCTTAAAACAATTAGATCCTAGATATGTGATATAAATAATATCTTTTCGAAATCATAATACCCATTACAAAATGAAACCAGACACTTGCTAGTTCACTGTAATATGGAATTATGTGTAAACAAGTAGAAATCATTGATGAGGAATCATAACTTGAACCACAACCCTGATTATAAGAGCTCATATTTGGTCGGCTTAATCAAAACAAGTTCCTAGCCCCCGTCATTATAGGAAATGATTAGAATCCCTAGGACGAGAATCAGCACCAACCATTACTGCATCATGTGGCAAATAAATCCAGATTAAGAGCCGGAACGCCCATCTGAAATTTGGATGTTAAGGTGAATGCAATTGCGAACGCATTTACCTCCGTCAATTACAGCCATCTTAATGTTGGACCTGGCACTTTCGTTCTTCCATTTGAGTGTGTGCGAAATTGGGAAGTGCAGTTTACTGGGCCCAAACCAGACAATGGATTCAGGTCGACATACTTGCACAGGTTTAAGGGATCTCGAAGGCGACTGGGCGAGGAGCGAACTGGCCGGAATGGAGTGACGTTTATGCTGACACTGAAAGTCATCAACAACAATATATACTGTTTCAGACCTAGTGCACTTAAAGAAATAGGATAAACCTGATATGAAATAAGGGTTATTTAGTTTTTAAAAAATAAGAGCAATAAAAAATTAATAAAGTAGTGAATAAACATTGGATCATTGTGTTAAAATAAATAACCAATATTTACCTAGAGTTTTCCAACAAATAAATTATAATTAATGCATTGAGGCCACTGAAACACACCAAAATACCATTAGAACTATTTAATATTCTATTATTCTTTCAGCAGTTTAATTTAAATTTACATATTGAAATCTAAAATCATAATTGCTATCATAATACAAGGTACCAGAAGAGACTGGTAAGATGATTAAAAGATAAAAATTTTTTCTTCTTATAATTTTTAAGTTGAGCAATAATAAAAATTATTTGCTTATGTACTAAGGATATAAAAATATTTCCATATTTAAGACCTTAATATATAACAAATGTTAGTAAGGAAAATAATACATTAATCTACTTATGATTTTTTTTAGGTATTTGCAACCAACACATAAAATCAAAAGAAAGTTTGAATAATGTTTACTAACATAAGTATAAAAGATTAATAGTTACACAGTGTCTTAAGTGGTGAGCTCATCACCCCTATTTCTCTGAGTGTATTAGCGGCTTGAGCCCCAGCTGACTGGCAAATATTTGCCGCATAGGCAAACGTGTGCCTCTGCCCCAGGACCTTCCTTCCACTTCCACTTCCACTTCGTCCTGGGCATCCTCCGATGCGGCCGCCTTTGTCGAAGGGCTCACTTTGTTTTTGGGTGTCGCGCATTTGGCGCGCCTTCGGGCCAGGCAAGTGTTTCCTGGGGAGGCGGAAGGTGAAAGGTGGAGAAGGGAGAAGGGAGAAGGCAGTCGAAGCGAGTCCTCCTCGTGTGGATGCCACATGCGTCTCGCTTCCGCTCCAGATCATAAACAAAGCGGACGCGTGCGAGGTTATGTACATAAAAACATGCAAATTTGATGTCATTCCGCACAGTAGAGTCACCAATACACATGCACGGCGATGGAAGATGGCGCCCAAACGCCCACCCACACACTCACACCCACACTAACACTATCATGATGCATTCCTTGCGGCCATTTAGCATTGCCTACTTTTCGGCTGCCTTTTCCACCTGAATAATAACGAAGGGTACTCTCTCAAAAGATGCATTTTCCAGTCGAAAAGTCTCGAAAAGTTATCATTTTAAGTAAATAATATGTAGTTAACTTATCTTTCTTTGCTCCTTGCTAATAAAATGCTTTTGTAGTTGGCAATCCCGCTGCGAAAATAAACACTTCCTTTAATTCATGCAAATATTTTATTTTATACAAAATCAATTTTGGCAAACAAATGCAAAATAAATGGCGCAAAATGTTTACATAATTTGGCTTTTCAATACCCATACACACGAATAATGCAAAATAAGTTTAGTAATTATCAAACAGTTCACCTTTCACTTTTTCAATCAATTTTGTTTGCCATAGATGATTTTTTTATTGGTTAATGGTAGGCTCTTAATTAAAAACCTTGCATAGAGAACAGCTAATGCTGGTCATTAAAAATTCCTATCCAAACATCATTTTTAAATGCATTATTAACATATTAATACTCACAATATAGTTAGATTGAGTGTTTCCACAATGGCCGTTAAAGGTTTACATTATGTCGGTTTCAAATGGTCTATAAAATTTAAACCATTTTTTTAACTAGCCATGAATTAATGATCCCATTTTTAATCATAATAATAATAATAAAAATAAATTTTTGATCTTACCACAATTTTTAAGGTTTAAGACAATATGTTGTTGGTTTTTTACGAACTTAAAAAATTGTTGCTTAACTTATTTAAAAAAAAAATGTTCTTATTTTCTCTTAATAATTTTTTACAATATATTTTTATACATCCCAAGAATTTGTGTAGCTCTTATAAACCAGGGGAGTTAACCAAATAATTTTTTTATTAATCTTTGTGCATTACATCGGCAGGGTAACCATAATTTGAGCTGAAAGAGCAATCGGAATTTAGATCATTCCGATGCTGGTCTAGTTGTTTTCCCTAATGCCCGCAGGCGATTCCAATAAAAACAATTAAAATCAGCAGCAGCAAAAAGAAGCAGCATCAATTGCAACTGCAACTAAAAAGATGGCCTTCGGCATCGTTTCAAAACTAATTGAAAAGCCCTCGCACATAGAGAATCGAGTTCTGGGGGGTGGGGGGGTTTATGGATAAAACGATGACGACTCTATGAACACATTTGACACACCATAAAAACAAAATTGCATAAATCGCCAGCATTTGGCTGTGAAAATTTTTGGAAATATCAACAGGAAGCAGGCCGGGACTTTGTTAAGTCGGCTTTAGTTGCCACTGACAGCCAGAATTTTGGCCATATAGTGGCGAGTTGGTTGAAAAGCAATTTTATTTATCATCGGACTCCGCTCCGGACACTTCATGGCTAAAGAGAATTGAAACTTAGCCCCGCAGATATGACAGAGATTGTTGGGGGGTTGGGTGGGTCAGAGGTCGGGTGGTGGGGATTAGTGGGTGGAAAAGCCTCCAAATCGATCCAGGTACTGGCACACTTGGGATGCACATTTGCAAATATGGGCTGGACAACTTCCGACAGATTTAAGGTAAAAATAAATTATTAAATGGACAGACGTGTGCGCTTGCTCGAATAGAGCCTGCTTGGACACATTCACCAAGGGTTTTCCATCACAATAATGCCCTGCTAAGTTCACAGCTATTCCCTTTGCTCATCGGGCATTTAATGTAACTTAAAACCTAAAGGGAAACCTCATAACTGACAAATGGTATGCAACGTGGTAATTATCACAAAATTAAGCTCACAAGGAAAACACTCTCAATTAATTAGTTTGATTACGTATTCCCAAATGGCAGTTTTAATAACAATTTAAATAAAGCATACAAATGCAGGGGGGGGGAATTAAAAACTAGAACGAAACAGCTGAAGCTGCATAAATAAGCCATCAAGTATTATATTTTTATTAAAAATTCTTGAGCTCTTCATATTTTTCAGAAATTAAAATCAACCAAAATATGTATATTTCTCTTTCATTGAATTTTGTGCCACGTTCTCGCTGCTTAATAGTTTTGCTTAATTGTGTGTTCCCAGTTGAAATGAAATTGATTTATTTCTGGCCAGCCAGAGGACCCAAATCCATTCGAAATATTCGAAATAAACGATGAGAGCTCGATCGCGATATATATGAGTGGTTTAACTCATCTTGACAGTGGCATTGAGGTGCCGCGAACTTTTAATCAGATGCGGGCCTCTCAGTGGACTTGTGGCCAAAATGTTTTCAATATCATAAATTTTTAAAAATATATCAACCGCATGCGAGTGTGTGTGAGTGTGTATCTGTGTGCTTGTGGGCTGGCCGGGTCTGTTAAAATTGAATTTGAATGTGTGCCAACAACTTGGGCGTAGCGCCGTCTCCCGATTTTCGACGTCCGACGTTCGACGACAACTCGACAGTTGCAATTTGTGCGTCGCGGCTCGAACAACGCGTGCCCAGAACTTGTATATATTTACATTTACTATTTATTTTATCTCGTGGTTTTTTTTTGTTTTCACTTACTCCACTGCAATCTGCTGACACATTTATTCGACGCGATTTACGGGCACTATTAATTGACGAGTTGTTAAACATATCTATTAAAAAGCGAGCGAGCGGCCTTTTAAATAACTCGTGTGCACCGCGTAAAAATTATCAATTAAAATCAATTAACGCGCAGCGTCGGTGAAATTAAAATAAAATCAAATTTAAATACAAATAAAAGCGATGCCGGGAAGAAAAAAAGTAAACACCGCAGGTAGCGCGGGGGGCGTGGCAGTGGGTGGCTTGGGTTGGTGGGCTGGTGGGCGTTGCGGATGCATAATTAAAAATTAATTTACCACACAGACAACTGCAAATAGTAACAGTGAAATGAAAAGCACATTTACATGCACTCGGAAAAATTTTTATATTTTTGTAACCAATATAAATGGGTATAAGAAAAAGTTTATCATTTTCATAACTTTTGAATCATATATTTGATGATATATTTGGAAAGCAGTCTAAATTCAAGACTATCTAGTTTCCATAATATCTTGATTGTACATGCATGTGGGAGAGCCACAATCGAGATCAGGTTCCCATCCCTTATGCCCCCATCGAGTGGTGCACTACAATGGGAGACCATCAAGTCGTATAAAAATTCCTTTAAGGCCACAACCACCCGACAAAACAACACAAATCTATTTTGGATATTCTCTGCTCAGTATTCGCCATTCCCCGAACTATTTTCTTTCAGCTTATTATTTTTTTTTTGTTTTTTTTTTGTGGTGATGAGAAGGAAATCGGAAAGTGAACCACTGTGCTGGGTGGTTGGGTGGTGGGGCAAATGGTTGGTGGTGCGATGCCGATGCCACATTGTTGTGTTTTGTTTTATTTATAACGGAACGCAATGTGTGCTCGGCGATATTCGAAAGAGTCGCCGCCTATAAATAAGTCGGATATGAATGAATCCGATATGCAGGCGTTGAGAGAAGCCAGAAGTATGGAAATTGATTTTCCACACACAAGCTGGTCATGAATCATTATCTGATCGGTTAGGCGCTCACTTACAATGCCTGGTAATAATATCGATGCTTTGCCGGTAGCCAAGGAAATTTCCACAGAAAATAAACAGAAGACAAACCATTAAATCAAATATCATTGAAGTTATCAGATTCAGTTTCATGCAAGAGCTTTGTCAACCTTTTAATATTGGAAATGGATTTTTAAATGTGTTTGACAAGAATGGAAGCTTACTTCGGCATGCCGAAGATTGCACACTCTTACAGCTATAAAAAGTGGTCGCTAATTTTCCAGTTTTCTATATGTACTATACTATATAGTCCACCAAAAAGAATAAATATTAAAATATTGCGCAGACTTCTACTAGCTCACCCTAAGCTAAATGTCATATGTACTACTTATGTATATACTACCTAAAATAAAAAGATATTTGTGAATGCTGACAGATTAGATTGTTTATATTGGCACGCCTAGGGAAGATGATCTATAGCAGTTTTATATATACATATATACGTGTTGCAAACTCATGACAATATTATAATACCCACTAGCCGGGAATAAAAACCAACTTAATCAATTAAAAGTGGATCAACCAATGCTTTTAATTGTCCGATAAGTATGCACAGATTTATTTGCGTAGGTCTTGGGTCCATTAACAACATGATTAAAAGTTTATTTTTCCAAATGATATAAATAAGGCAAGTCTTAATAAAATTATATTACATTTGATGTGCTTGTAGTTCAATATAAATTAATTTATTGTGAAAGTGAAAGTTCAATATTGGTAAAAACGTGAAAGAACGAGAAGGTTAAGAGGTTCGTGTGAATTTCGAATTAATTTATAAAGGACTATACGTTTGCATTAGTTTACATACATATTAGCAAATTAAGATATCAAAAACATTGGCAACGGTCCATGGAATGGAATGAAGCAATTTACATGTGTATAAAATGCATTTGTAGAGCTAAAAGTAGAACTTGGCAACGTTTCACAAGACGCACTAAACTCTTTTGTGAAATGTCGTAAAGCTAATTTTTTTAGAAGCATTTCCAAAGAAATGTCAACACACCAAAAACAAATTGTGCAAATAACTCAATTTATATAATGATTTCCAATTAAAATACTTCTGATGTAAGTCTTTTTTGCTATGAAATACTTACTTAACACCTAAATAAGGTACATACCTGAAGAGGATATCGATTCATTGCATCCAAAATACACATTCCACAAACACACACATCTGTGGGAACTTCCGGTCAACTGATTTATAGAGTGACCATAGCTCCTAGGTCATGCATTTTTAGCTAGAACTATTTGGGAATTATAAGCACCCACTGAGGAGATCTCTTTTCATATAACGTTATTGGTAACGTGGCCAATGATTTTATATTCAAAAAATTTTTAAGTAGTAACAGAAAGCAGGTCTTTAACTCAATAACGGTGTCCCAGGTTCGAATAGCTGGCTAATAAGTGTGGTAAGGAAAAACGAAACCGGCACAGGATTTCGGCCCGATGCAAGTCCATTTAGGACAAATCGATTGGGTAGCTTCGATGTGAAAGCTGAGTGAAAATGAGCACCTGTTGCGGCCAGCTGAGTGCATTTTAATTGCCAGCTGTTGACAACGGTCGAAAGTGGGCGTGGGAAGTGGCTGGGCGAGTGGCCCATTGTGGGTGACAGTGGGCCGAACCAGTGATTAATGAGCGAGAGCAGGGGACAGCAATTAGAATACAATTAGCAACGAACGCCACCACTAATGAGTGCTCTCAACTCTTATGCTCCTGCTCCCCGCAGAATCACCACAAGAACAGCAACAGAGCCAGACACCAAAGGGGTCAGCAGTCCAGGGACAAACAGGAAGAGCAGCCGACGAAGGAGCAGGCGGAGGAGGAGGAGGAGGAGGCCGTCAGTCATTCGCCGGAGGAGGATAAGCCCTATCGAGTGGCCCACTCGGAGATATATGGCCGATATCTGGTGGCCAGCCGTCAGCTGGAGCCTGGTGAAACCCTAATCCGCGAGGAGCCCCTGGCCATTGGGCCCTGTGTGAGCGGTGATCCCGTGTGCCTGGGCTGCTATCGACCGGTGACCTTGAAGCCGGACCAATACCGTTGTCCCGTCTGCGCCTGGCCACTCTGCGGCAGCAAGTGCTCGGGCCTCAAACACAGGCATGGTCACACTGAAACCGAATGCCAACTGTACGGAGAACGCCGGGCGGTCGCCGGCGAACTGCTGACGGATCGCGCCGGTCCGGCGGAAGTGCGTGACCTCTACGAACTGGTGATGATCGTTCGCATCCTCCTGCTGCGCCAGCACGATCCGGAGCAGTTTGCGCTGATCGCCCGCATGGAATCGCACACGGAGGAGAGACGCCAGAATGCCGTATTGTGGCGGCACTATGAGGAGAAGGTGGTGCAGCGGCTGCGCGGCACATGGCAGCTGGAGGATCTGGAGGCGGAGCAGGTGCACGAGGTGTGCGGCATCTTGGACGTCAATTGCTTCGAGATCGGCCAGAATGGCGCCAAGGCGCGGACGCTATATCCGAGCGCCTTCCTGCTCGCGCACGACTGCACCCCCAACACGGCGCACACGGACGACCCCAGGTCCTTCGCGATCCTGCTGCGCACCTCGCGGCGCGTGCGCGAGCGGGAAGCGCTGACGCTCAGCTATGCGTACACGCTGCAGGGCACCCTCAAGCGGCGCGCCTTCATGCACGAGGGCAAGCTCTTCTGGTGCCGCTGCCGGCGCTGCGCCGATCCACGTGAACTGGGCACCGACTGCAGCGCCCTCGTGTGCGCCACCTGCCGGGCGGGATCGGTACGGGCGGTGGATCCCCTGGAGCAGGCCGGCGACTGGGCGTGAGTAATAGTAGTGATCGATATGGATCGGTGGTTGGTGTTGGGCAGTGATGGGCGGGACGCAGACCATATTCCAAGTATTATAGTTAGCCCTTACTTTCGTAATAATAAGATAAAGTTAATATTTTTAACACAAAACTGTGAAAAATTTGGTATCTACTATATGGATTTTCAGTACTTTCATTTCTTTAATTTAAATATTTTCGCTTTGTTTTTCATTTATTGCGCGTATTTTATTTTTATAATTGGAAACATTAAATTTAACAATTATTGTCCAATGAAAACATATTATTAAGGCCCAAAACCAAATGACTTTAACTGTTTGAATGGACTTTCTTGATAGATAGATAGGTCTCTTAGATGGTATTAAGTTTTCAAGACCCGAACCCACCCATCACTGACAACAAATGGCCCCATGGGCTATATTATGTATAACCCTAGGCCAAGCGATTTCCATACTAACATTTTCCCTACCCTAACTAGCTGCGATCGCTGCTCCCATCAAATTGGAGCAGAGGATGTGGAGCGCCGGCTAGATCGCATCAACGATGACCTGGAGTCCATTGATGTCCACGACATTCCCGGACTGGAGAATTTTCTCCTTAGGTGCGTAAATCAATTGAAGAAAAAACAACAACTGAATATAACAAATGCGAATATTGATGGCAAAAATAATAATCTTCACTTACCTATCTTACATGCCTTAACTAATTTGAAGAATCATTTTAGCCCGATTCGGCAGATCAATCACAAAATGGAAAAAATGGTCACCTAATTCGAGTTCGACAGCTTTACTATTTTGCATAAGAAGAAATTATAGATCAAATGCTTATTTCTTAATATTCTTTCATTATTAAATTCTTTTACTCTGTCATATCGATTACGATATGAATCAGTACTGAAGCGAAAAATTAATATTTCCCATTATTTTCTTTGCTCCATGATTACCAAACAAAATCGTACTCCTGCAGATATCGGGATATCCTGCGACCGAACCACTACCTCCTGCTCTCGGCAAAGTATTCGTTGTGTCAGATCTACGGCCGGATCGATGGATATTTACTGCCGCAGATGTCGCCCGAGGATATTGCCCGCAAGGAGAGCTACTGCCGGGAGTTCCTAGAAATCGTCGATGTACTCGATCCGGGATTAACACGTCTCAGAGGTGGGTTCTCCATCCGTCTCCCATGGAAATAGTATTAACCATTTATATTCTAAAAACAGGACTCATCATGTACGAACTGCATGCCCCCGTTATGGTCCTCGCCCAGATGGCCATTCAAAGTGGACAGATCTCACGACAGGAGTTCCAGCGGCGACTCAAGGAGGTCGTAAAGCTGCTCCAAGTCAGCAGGGATATCTTGTGCTTGGAGCCCGAAGGATCCACGGAAAACGAGATGGGACTGGCAGCAGCCGATGCCCTCATCAAAATGGGTTGCTAGTCATCAAGGCTATTTGTAAATGAACTGAGTTTACCTTTGGGGTAAAATGTATCTCAAAATAAAAACATCAAATAAAGCATACTTTGTGAATTATTAAGTAGTTTGATAAAGGACGGTTTTTTTGAAATTTATTATCTCTTTCAATTTGAAATTTGGAAATAAAATGTTAAAAAATGCAACAATTTGGTCTAAAAATAAAATTTCATTAGAAGCGGTGGGGATTGTTAGCATCGGAAGCAAACTGTTTAAAACAGTCGGTCTGTACGCATTGATTTGGCTAAACTACGATTGAAAAACCGGAGAAAAGTCGCATTTTTGACAAAAATCTGAGTACCGTGTTTTTGAAAAATCTCGTCCTATTTTTTCGCCATACAATTTCAGTTTTTTGGCTGCCATAATAAAAATATAAGTCAGAATGAGGAATGTCATACCTCGATGAGCTCGTAGCTTAATTTCCAATCTATTGGCATTCTAACCTGAAAATTTTTCATTGTTTTCAAAAGATGATGTAACCCCTTACAAAAAATGCGAAAATTGGTCAAAAAATAAATTTTCCTTAAAGTGATAGGGATAGTTTGCATATTTAGCAAGCTGCTCAAAACAGTCGGTCTTTTTGCTGTACGACTTGATTTGGCTAAACTACGGTGGAAAAACCGAAAAAAAATTCGCATTTTTGAACAAATCTGAATCTCTTGTTTTGACGAAAATCTGAAGCCATTTTTTCGCCCTAAAAATTCCGTTTTTTGGCTGCCATAACAAAAATACTAGTCAGAATGAGGAATGTCATACCTCGTTGAACTCGTTGCTTAATTTCCAATCTATTGGCATTCTAACCTGAAAATGTTTAATTTTTGCCATTTTTCGCAAAAAAAGATGATGTACCCCTTACAAAAAATGCGAAAATTGGACAAAAAATAAATTTTCCCTAAAGTGATGGGGATCGTTAGCATATTTAGCAAGCTGCTCAAAACAGTCGGTCTTTTTGCTGTACGACTTGATTTGGCTAAACTACGATAGAAAAACCGAAAAAAATGTCTAATTTTTGACAAAAATCTGAATCTCGTATTTTTGAAGAAAATGTGAAGCCATTTTTTCGCCCTAAAAATTCCGTTTTTTGGCTGCCATAATAAAAATACTAGTCAGAATGAGGAATGTCATACCTCGTTGAACTCGTTGCTTAATTTCCAATCTATTGGCATTCTAACCTGAAAATGTTTAATTTTTTCCATTTTTTGCAAAAAAAGATGATGTACCCCTTTCAAAAAATGCAAAAATTGGCCAAAAAATAAACTTTCCTTAAAGTGATGAAGATCGTTAGCATATTTAGCAAGCTGCTCAAAGCAGTCCGTCTTTTTGCTGTACGACTTGATTTGGCCAAACTGTGATTGAAAAACGGGAAAGAAAAATCGAATTTTTGACTAAGATCGGAATCTTGTATTTTGACTAAGGTCTGAATCCCAAAAAAGAGAATATTTGACTAAAGTCTGAATCCCATTTTTTTCGCACTAAATAATCAGTGTTTTGGCTGCCATAATGCAAATAAAGGGCAGAATGAGGAATTTCATGCCATACCTCGTTGTACAATTGATTATATTATTACAAGTATAAACCTGTTGCGCCTAAAACATTTTTGACATTGAATTTTGTATTAATTTTAATTTCTTAGTTTCTATTGGCATGCCAAAAATGGCGTAAGTTAGTAAGGTAAATTGATTAGCTGAGTAACGGGTATTAATCGAGGAACTCCACCATAGCGTTTCCGCTCGTTGGTACCTAAATCGAAAAATTTTGGCAAAACGGATAAGCCGAATATAACTAGTTAAGTATTTTAATTTTAATAATGATTTAAAACTAACGTCAAAGGTTGCCTTTTAGTTTTGTTACAAAAATCAACTGCCACTGCCGTGGAATAAAGTCTATCCCATTCAAAGCCAATCTGTCTCGTCATTATTGATTCCGAACTTCAACTTTATTCAAAAGTTATTTAGTGCTCTCTCCCTTGCTCCTTCTGCAACTATGCCATTTTTTGTTGAAGAATGTCAATAAGCGAGAAGCTCAAAGTGCTTCAACAACTCAACAGTTTTCAGTTCAGGCCAGAAAAGTCCGCGACGCCTAATTGTGCGCCGAGGAAGAGCTGGAAAAGTCGGGAAACAAAGAAACTGAAATCCGCCACTGGGATGAATTGTCCATTGACTGGAGCTGGAGCTGGAGCTGTAGCTGTAGCTCAACCAGAACCAGAACTTCGTCATCCCAATGTTAATTAATGGACATTTTGGCATTTCACTCGATTCACCAAAGGTCGCATTGACGTTCGGTCGGTAAAATTGTCAGAGGCCTTAAAGTGCTGGCAACTAACAATCAGATCTGGGCATTAAATCCATTGTCTTGAAAAGCAGAGAACAGCTGCCCTGAGAAGCCTCTGCCAAGACAAAAACGCAATTTTGAATGCATTGAGTTTTTATAATCATCCACAATGTGGCCACATGCAGATAAGGTAGATACCCTCGCTCCCAGCTGCACTTTTCGCTGCCGACTGCAGGTATGTATGACGACAAAGGGGCTGCGACACGCCCCACAAATCACCAGCCGTAAGTACATACATATATGTTTAAAAGTAGATGTGAGCAGACAACCATGTATATCATCACCAAGGACATAAATGAAACAAAAACATCAAAGAAACTATATAAAGCAAGAAGCCTAAATACCCTTTCTAAATTTCAATTCGATGATAAGTTCATAATCACTAAGATATCTTAGTTTATAAATAAAAATATTGGTGGTATTATGATTATTATAATTATAGTTATTTTAAAATAACCTTTAACTTGTGGTGTTAGGATCTAAAAAAATATTGGAATAATAATAATATATAATAAAATAACACTATATCATCTGGTACAAATTGGTTAATTTTGTGGGTTCTCAACTATCTAACCAGCACTTTTGTTTACGAATCTCTAGATCTAAAAACTTTGGGTCAAACCCTATGCAGTAGTTCATAAGCCCTGTCGCATAGAAGGGATCTAGCAAAAAGCGGCTAGAACTAAAAGCGTACGATAAATATAAATTGCATTGTGCAATAATCTTCAAAGTGCAACAAAGTAAAAAAAGCAACAACATCATCTGCAGATGCAACAACAATGGCTGCAAGAAGGACGACAAGGCGCCACGCACACACACACACACACACAGCTAAAACACACATACACACACGTATGGAGCACAATGAGATGTTGCCGCATAAAGCCACATAAAAAATAAGACGATGGGCGGCAGAGGAGGTTTCAGGAGGTATATCCCAGTGCCAGGAAACGGCTATAGCCACACAAAGTAAACGAGGCGAGGTGGGTGGCCGACTGGTCCATGGGGATTATCAGGACCCGGCTCTGGGTCTGGATTCCGGATCTGGGTCTGGATCTGGGGTAATGTTTTGCCACAAAGCCAAGGACATTGACGTGGCAGCCAAAAGGACGCTCGCAATTGTTTCAATCTTCCATTCACTCTCATTTTTCTTCGGTGTAAACAATAGACAGTCAAGGTACAGTTGTGTTCGATAGGCAGAAGCAATTGGCTTATCGATAAATAACTTTTGAGCTTAAGTTAAGCCTAAAAATCATTTTCAGCATGACAGCCCCTAATAGTTATTAGGTCTGTTCTGATTTTTACTTTAAAGACATTTTGTCAAATTCAATTTGATTTTGAATCCATTTTTTTCAACTTACAATACTTTTGGTCAATATTGCTATATTATTTTGTATAAAAAGAATATTATATAGAATACTATGCTCGAAGAAAAATACTTTTCCACCGACTAAATGGTAACATTAAGCCAAATAGAATTGAGGCTAGTATATTATTGATTATTAAAGGTATGTATTTGTAATCTATGTAAGTTGATTTTATTAAAATGAGAAAATATATTTTTGCTGAAGGAAGTTAAAACATTTTCCATTTTTTTTACCGATTTCTTATCGATCAATAGTTTCTCAATTAATCTATAAAATTCTCCAAGTTTTTCACACTTAGTCCCCCTTTTCTCGACGCCTCTGCCCTAGACCACAACATTATGGCAGCTAACGGTGAGCCGATGATGCCGAGTATCCTTTGTATTTACTGCAGCGCCTCGGCAAGAATGCGGCGAGGATAAGGAAGGCAAGGATGGCAGCGGCTGCCAGGACAACGACAAGCTACAAAACAAGTGCACAAACAGTGGGCAAAGTGGTGTTGGGAGGAGAATGCTCAGCTCAGCTCAACACTGGCTATCAAAAGTGTTGCTTATTAAAATAAAATTTATTGCTTGTTTGCAGATAAAAATGAAGACAGAAGCACGAGCTGCGAAGCTCTGCAGCTGCATCTGCTCCATAAAAGTGTTAAAACGATAAGCGAAAACAGGAAGCAGCGCTGCAGGATATATTCTCCATGCCCACACCCCAACTCCCTGAAATCTAAGTTCCAAAAGGACGGCACTTGAGACCCCGAAAAACCCTAATAGGGGAGTCCAGGGAAAAAAGGGCTGCAGCTACTTGGTCACGGCCTCTGAACAGCGGTAGAATAAAAGTCAATCAACTTGGACAATCAGACCCTTTCGAGAGCCTGTCTAGACGAATACCGAAAGAGTGACAGCTTCGATTCGGCAGATTCCACGTGAAAAAGCCAGAAAACAAAACTTTACAATTACAGAGCAGCTCTTAAAGTCTCTTAGTTTTCAAAGTACAAGCTTTTCCATTTAAAATATTTCATAATATTTCCAGATTAATACAAACTCAGGCCACCAAATGCAAATCATGTGCTTTTCCTTGGTGACTATTTTCTCTATAATTAAGGAAATCAAGTTAACATTATCTCACACTTATTTTATTATTTACTTCAAGTTTGATATATGTAGGTTATCTAGGGTGCCATACAAAGCACCAGGGTTTTGATATCACTTTTAAAGGTGTCTAAAAGTATGCAACAATATATTTTCTTACTCAGAATGTCGACTATTCTTATTCACTGCATACTTTTGGGCTCCTACAATTACATTTAATATTGATTTTAAGCCCTCGCAATTCGTATGGCATCCCCGTATATATGTATATTATATCCTACATTATTGCCTATTTGTTGAGATTGAGTTTAATAAAATCCAAGGATTGGATCCGTTTTCCGCTCAGTGTCGGGATGACCGGATGACTCCTTTTGTCGGCAGAAGTACAAGATGACCAGTTCACAAATCGCAGAATAATTTGATTTGCTGGAATGTCGCTCGCGTCGTCCTTGTTTGGCCTAGTAGTTATTGTAGACGAACTCGCTGAGGAGTGAGTTGTTGGGGCCGTCACCACCGGTGGATCCACCACCGGCGGATCCCGCGGAGCCGTCCTGTTTGTTGCGCAGCAGGCGATGTCGGAAGTGCATGGTGCGCAGGCGCTGCATCCGACGCTTCAGGTTACAGTAAACCGGGCAGCAGTCGGGGAAGGGCTTGTACATCAGCTCCTCCTCATCGCCCTGCTCGCACTCGTCGGGCAGGATGTCCAGGCAGCTGGAGGAGACACAAAACCGGTACCAAGCCGGGCGACGGGGCATTAGTTCAGGTTCTATCAAGGGGGCTTTTCATGGGTTCGGAATGGGACTTATTTACATGGGCATGCTTGGGAATGGATGCTGGGGGGAGTGCACATGCTGAGCTATTTATATATAGAATTGCATTGGTCAACTACTCATTCGGCCTAGACATTTTTTCCACTACGAAAATAGACCTGGAGCGGGGCATTATGTGGTTGTTCTCGCAGAAGAGATTCGAGCACAGGCTCAGCAAAACCAGGCGGCGGGGCAGAAACTTCGACTGCTCCCACATGCAGCGGCGAAAGGTTCCTGTTAGAAAAGTGGTGAAAATGGTATTAGTATTTGTAATATTTTGGAATCACCAATCAAAATTGTATGGGTACTTCAAAATCTAAAAAATGAAATACCCAAGTACCTCATTAATTGGTGTTTTATTAAAGTTGATACAACACATATTATAATACATATGTATTATTATATTTTTAATAAATTTAAAAATATGTTCTTCGTCTTGGAGTTCGATTTACCGTTTCATAATCCTAAGTTGGAAAGACTTTTTCCTGTCTTAATTTAAGTTACTATTAAAAAAGCCCTACCATAATTATAAAACACTATAAAACAGCGCCTGCATGTAAAAATATTACACACTGTAAAGTATTATATAATATGTATTAGGTTGAATTTGAGGAGTCTTTGTTACTGTTCAGAAATGTTAAGTAACAGATTATAATATGCGAAGAATACCAACAATTGAGGTTATTACATAAATACTTTAAATATCATTTTTTAAATTTCAGTTCCTTATTTATATACGAAAGTATAAATCAGTTCTGAATTTTAGGGCTGACAATTAGATGACGATTTTGATTGAGATCATAAAAAGAGTTATACTTCGATTGACCTTGTTTAACTTATAATATATTTTCGAACACTCACGCAGTACACTGTTGTCGTTCTCCCCGGAATCCTCCTGCGTGTTGTAGTTGCGTTGCAGCTGGTAGTGCTTCATGTGGAACTGGCCGAAGCCAAGGACGCCCACGAGGGCCAGGCACAGCAGGACCCAGATCTTCTCCAGATGGTACATCTCGGTGACTCGGCTGGCGGGTGCAAACTACGCGCTAAGCTCACACCATTCCATAATCCCATGGTGCCACACAAACGAAAGGCACACGGGCATTATTTAGTCGGGCATTACGTATACGCAACGTCTGACGGCATTCTCATTGCCCTGTGTGTGTGGGTAGTTAAATTGGCGTTTGTGCCACGGCACTTGATTAAATCAAGAATAAAATTGCAATGCAAATTTTGCGTTTTACCCAGGCCGATGTCCATGTAAATGCCCCAAGCTCTCGCCCATGATTAATGCCCCCCATCCAATCCAATCCAATCCCATCCCATCCAATCCAAACAATTCCAACTAAGAGAAACCAACGCAGATTGGACCGAAACAGTTTGTCATAATAATCGTTTGTTTTCCAGCAATCGCAATAATGTCAAGTGCAAGTTTTGTGGGCCACTGAAATGGCAACATCACATGGAAATTGCGATCGGTTTGTTTTTTAGGGCGTGCGAAGTGGTGCTTTGATTGTTTTGCAGAGTGACGTGGTACTCAAAAGTGATCATGAAATGACTAAAATAATAAAAATAGCCAGTTGGTATGATATTAGTAAATTTTTATTTTCTTTTTTGTGTCACATAAAATATCTACAGTGTATTTGTGCAGAGAGACAACATTGATAAGATATGATGATAATTTTGATGAAATTCGGTATCAATTTTATCTGGACACGGGATATATCACTTTGATATGTTTCCCATCTTTTCTTATGCTGTGTTTTTCTATTCGAATATTTCTGTCTATTTCCCAGAGTAATCTAAGACGCTATTACGCTTTTTAACCTCAAATACTTAATAAATTGATCAAATTGATCCTTATGTCGATTTCTTTTCTTTGTAAGTTATATAGCTATTCACTTAATAAACTTTCTTTTATTTTAATCAACATTTTAATTTATGTTATACAATTTTTTTTTACCTATTATAGTTTTGTTATCAAATCAAGTTATCAAATCTCTGAAGTATTTTGCTTTAAAAAGTTCATTATTTATTTATATGTTTAGAAGTTGACTGCCCTTTGAACCATATGAAAAGAGTTGATTGGGGGATTTCCTCCAAGCGATTTCTTGGTATCCATCTGTTTCTTGCTTTTTTGCCCTCTGCCCTGTCCTTTTTTCTATTTTCATTTTTTGCGTCACTGTTGTGGGGCGTGGCCAGTCAACTCATTAGTCGGGTATTTACCCCCTGTAACCATTTTCCCTGTGGAAAATCGCCCTGCCAACAACCTTAAGTAGCTTAAAAGCTTTTTTCCGAGCTGTCCCTTGCAAGCAGAACTTACGGAAAACTTCAACGATGCATTAGGAAGTAATGTCTTAGTTGATTCTTGGTTTTTTTGTCATTTTTCGAGCAAAATGATTGAAAATATCATATGAAGCTGAGAATAGCTTTTAAAAAGAGTCCCCCGCTTTAAGCAATTGTATAGTGTAGTGTGATCAAAACTATAGGTGTCACCTTAGTTCTTTGGACCACTAATGTGTTATTCATGGAACCGATACATCTGTTGCACTTACCTCGTGTTGCCCAACTGTCCCAATCTCAGCCCGGAAAATATCAGTGGGGCTTGGGTTCGGGATTGGGACTTGAAGTGGGTCTGGGGATTAGCCCAAAGTTTTCGGTGGCAGCTGCTTTGAGCAGTTGGCCTGCGGCTGGTTAACTGGATAACTGCATCTAAGTGAAGGAAATGGCAAGGGCAGCCACAAGCTGCAGCTTGGAAAGTAAAAGTTGCATCTCGGCCCCCTCGAATCGCTGCACGCACTAATACTCCAAAACTTTGGCTCAGGATCTCAGAGGGTTGGGGTTTAAAAAGAGAAAAAAAAAAAAAGACACACACACTGTGCGAGTAAACGCGGGAGAAGTGGAAAACAACATTTTTGAAAACTTCGACTGGCAGTTGGAGAGTCGAGACGCGCTGGGAAAACTGGGGAAAACTCCTCTTCGGCCTCTTTGGATCGAAAGGAATGAGAAACGGCAGCGGCAACGCTTTATTTATACTCGGTCGTACACTTTCAACTGTCTGAAAATCGTATAAATAATTTCTTGGCTTCCTTTCTTTTGCCATTTTTGAAGCATGCACTAACGAAAATGATTACAAACTTTCCCAAATGACATCGTAAAAAGTTAAATAAGTTTTTCAGCAGGGCTGCTGCAGCAACGAGGGCATTGCAAGTGGGCAAAACGACACGCTAAGTGCTAGCAAATTCCATGCGTTATTGCATTCTGAATATTTATTTGCTGGAGTCGCAACAACTCTCGAATTTCCCCCCGCATTATTCAAGGCTGTGCTAATGCTTTGCTGCCCGGGGATTCCCCAACTCCAACCAGCGGCAGTAGCAGCTCACGTCGCGTATACGTCAAGTATACATCACGTATACGCCGGGATGTACGGCGAATTGTGAAGCGCTTAAATTAGCCGAAGCACTGAGGTACACAGGTGAAGCTATGCCAGTCAGAAATCACTAGGGAGACGCCTTAATTTAATTTATTAGGACATTTTACTTGCGGGCATACTTGCGGCGGTTTTGGAATTAATCATAATTCAGGTATGTTCACAAAGTTTGGTTTTTTTTTGTTTTTAATATCACGAATACAAAGTGGTGAACATGCATGGGCCAACTCCACCCACAAAGAGACAAGTTGATTTAATTTATTTATTTTAATAAATTCTGAAGCTATTTGACCAGCTCAACAATAACTTTTCTGAACAAATGTTTGATAAATTAATTTGCCTCCCATTAAAATAAATTCTTGCAATTCCTAGGGGATTATTTGATGTATGTATTAAAGAACAACGACTTATTTAAGCAATTTTTTTGATGAATAAATTTGTTTTCTATACGTTTTAAAATCTAGATCTCAGGAAATTTTAGAGCTAACCTATTGAAAAATTAAATTCATGGGGTATTTCAAATGTAAGTATAAAATTCATTAGTAAAGGTATAAGTTCTCGCCAAATTTTCATATTAATAACCCAGTACAATGGGTAACATTAAATATAACTTTAAGCAGACAAAGTGCCATAAATTGCAGAACGCCAGTACACAAAGGCGATTGCCGCAAAGACACCCCACCCACCCAAGTGCCTGCCCGCAACCACGCCCACCGCACCGCCCACCGCCCACCAAAGCTGGTGGATCCTGCTGTGTTATATATTTAGAGCAGGCAACAATTAAGTTTGTAAAAGTTAAAAGTTTTCCAGCGACAACATTGTCTGCGTCGACCTTTTGTTTGCACGTGGCTGTTATCCACTCGCTTCAGCTCCATTCCATTCCCCCTTAAAACCCCTTTCTTTCCGCTTGGCCAATGCCACTAAGCCACATCGCTGCTGCTAGACCAACTCGAGATCCTACGGGTGGTGGTTCCTTGGGGCGTGGGGGTTAAGGGGGTCAGGGGGTCACCTGGACGTGTTGTTGTGGAAGGCGTAAACTGTATTTTTATGACACTAAGCAAACAATTAACTCGAGCGGCTAAGCATTAGGAAAGGGAATCAAAATACACTGGGGAATATGAATGGCTCCAAATGTAAATACTTTTATATACAAATATCATGCTGGAATCCACGGGGGTATATAGGGGATAGATCCCCCACTCGGGTTAAAAAGTATATGTAATTATATTTCTACTCAGCACAGTTTTTTATAAACCAGCCTACACCACCCACCCAAATTCAAATTCTGGATCCGCCACTGACAAATATAATATCATCACCTAAAAGAAGAAGGTTCATTTTTGTATTCACTTTTTAAAATATACAAATATTTACTTTTTACTATCATAAGGTAAACATGAATCAAAGTTGGTTTGAAATGTTTCTTGTAAAGATACACTTTAATCTTAAAATTCAACTTTAGGTGATTGAAAGTATGCAGTGAATTATGGTCATTAAGAATACATTCTTTTTACTCCTGAACTTAAAATATATCGTTGCATACTTTAAGACAATTTAAAATACAAATTTTTTCAAAACATTAGTGAAAAATAAAAGTAGAATTATATTAGTAAGTGCTTTTAATAGTTGTCTCTATCCTTTAATGATTTTTCACAGTGTAAAGGTAACCATGGAACCGTGGAGTATGAGCTAGTTGGTAACGGCTTGTGCCATCCGCCAAGACAATGGCCAACAGACACCGCTGGCACAGCCCCCTTCACCCAATCCCACCCCCATTTTCTTTTCCAATTGCCCCTTCCGCGGACACGTTTTTCCATTCACATGAACCGAGTAGAGCCCTCTGCCCGACCACGCCACCGAAGGACCAGTTTGTTACTTTATTTTTGGGCTCGAGTCAATTAGAATGCTAATTTGTATGCAAATATTTGTGAATTGAATGAGGTTGCTTTGGGCTGGTGTCTCCAGTGTTCAGTATTCAGCATCCAGTAACCTACTGGTATCCAATATCTGTATCTGGTCCTTTGTCCCATGCCCTTTGTTTATTTGTTTGTTTGTCCTTTATTACGAAACCGGAAATAAACTAAAAGCCAGCTGAAAAGGAAAGTGAAGGAAATTGCCTGCAGCTTGGCGCCAGGGCAATGAACACCTCTCACAGGATCTCGAGTCCTTCGAGTGGATTGTGGAGTGCGGTCGCAAGAACCATTCATCACAAACTTCAGGAGACGTGAGATTTAAAAACAATCATGCCGAATGATTGTCCGACACTGAAGGGCACTATTTACATAGAATAATATAAGCTGGTCTATGGAGTAAAGGTAGGCTGTAATTAAGTGGTTAACCTTTTGAAAGAAAATATAGTTATAAGGTAGATACATTATAAACCAAAATAAACACCTTAAGGTTGTGTATGATTTAAAGCTCAAGTGTTACTTTAGCTGTACTCAAAATGACACTCATTTTATTAATATCTTGAATACTTATATGCCAAAAAACTGCAATATCAATAAATTATAGAAAATGGCCAGAAAGCGAGAAGAGAACCCATAATTCTCCCAAAAAACAAAGACGTTAAATGCTCTTAATATTCACACTTTCGACAGAGACAAACGAATGCATTGTTTTCTGCAGTAACCCATATTTATTGAAGCATACAATTCTTAGTCACAGATAGCACTCAAAAAAAAAAGAAGAAGGAAGTCAGGAATGGGAGTGGTGGGTCACATATGGAGTGGGTCAGTAGTGGGGCTCCTTGCCGAAAAAGGAGAAGGTCTCGTTGCACCGAATCTCATAGCAGTCCGGAAAGGATGTGAAGTGCCTCGATAAGCGCAGATCGAATATGAATTCGCAGTAGGGATAGCTGAAAGTGGGAACAAACATCAGAATGTAAACAGTGGAAGCCAAAAAAAAAAGGAAAGAATGGAGGTGATGTGATGCATTGGTGCGGATGCAAGGAATCGCTGATGAAATATTTATTCCCGATAGCGATGGCAGTGGCAGCTCGACAAAAAGAAGCCAAACGAGTCGAAACAGTGCTGCCAGCCATTTTAATTGTTATGCAATTCAAATGCTACCCAGTAACCATCGCCATACCCATACCCATATACCCATACCTATATGTGCGTGCCCCGAGCTCAAGTCCGAAAAGCAAACCCCAAGCAAAAGCCAAACAAGTTTATTTTAAAATGCAATTCACACTACAGAATAACAGAGGCGTGCATAAATTGCAAATTGCATGTGCTGGCTGGGTATTTCAATGGCACTAGGTGGTTGGTATTTATGGGTGTTATGGCTGGTTATGTAGGTGGATGTTATGGAGACGGGTGTTTGGGTGGCTGACTGATTGTGATTGCATAACTTACATTGGCGGAAACCAGAGAAAGCAGCGATATGTGCAGAGTATGCCGAAGGGTCGCTTAAATTCTCCGTCTGGCGTTTGGATCGAGCCGGAATTGTGCTTCCTCCAGCATTGTGATGCCCAGCCTGCAAAATGGGTAACATTTATACATGCACTTGTGTGTTGTGTTTAGGATAGACTAATCTGTGTGCCAGAGTCCTTGTTGCGTAAGGACTTCGACTGCCAATTAAGCCTAAAACATTCCCCCCATTCATTTGTCCGATTTTCAATTTCTGTTTCGGTTTACCCCGGCATTGGGTTACTACGGCAACACTTTTAGATATGCTTTCAATAGATTGCTAATCGCTGCTACATTGTTTTTATGGGTTTCAAAACTAAGGCCCAATGGGATTATTTTTGATTGGTATTGCACTTGAAGCTTAAGAAAAAAAAATAATTTAAGAAGTTTTAAGTTTTATATGTTGTCGTTTGAAAAAGGTCTTGCAAAGTGGCTTTAAATAAAATGAATCAGAGGTAGGTATTTATAAATTAACACATTTAAAGCCAATTAGTCGTAATACTTTTACCACAATTGCATTTTCAATTGCCTTTATTTTTTTATTTCATGAAAAGCATTTAATATGTTCAGATATTTATAGACATATCGTTCATTGCACATTTTTTGAGCACTTTTAGAAAAAAAATTGAAAACAAAAATTACCACAATAAATGGTTTGTTTGTATATTTGCCATGTCCTGAGTTGATGCTTTATTTGATGTGGTGTTAATATAATATATTTATATATTCAACGAGTTGCCGAATCTAGTGGGCCACATGACGTATACGCAACGCAGTTTCTTGTCAGTGTCTTTTGACGTCACACATGAACTGTCATTGAATTTCACCACAAAACACCCACTCACAAAAAAAAAACGTGATCAAAACAAAAAAAAACTTTTCAGAGGGAGGAGGTGATTGAGACTACATACTTCCATAGTTGTAATCACATAAACAGCAGAGGATTAACAGCAAAACAAATGCGATTGTTGTGGTGCTCTTGCGTGTGTGTATTGCAGTTATGGATGCTCTCGTTGTCGTTTTTGCCGTTTCTGTTATCGATTTGGCCATTGCACAACAATCGTAGTTATAACCACCGTCACCGTCACAATCGGTATCTGAATCTGTATCTGACGCTAAAACTGTATCTAAATCTGAGCCTGCCATGTAGCTAGCGACTTTGAACGCCTTCGGATGCTTCGAGTGCGATGCGTGGATGTCTCGGCGCGGTTTTAACCGCCGCCAGCGATGGATGTCGCGAGTGTGCCGAAAATCACCAGCGAATATCAAGCAAACGAATCAAAATGGGACAAAAAAATGAGAAAAAAATGATACAAATAAACAAACGGCAAAGAAATGCCACGAGTTTGAGCTGTTGTGCGCCTAAATTGATGCCAATTGATAAATTATCGCATGAGACTGTGTGGGTATGCGACCCCATCTGCCTCCTTCTTCTTCATTTTCTACACCTCCTGCTCTCTAATATGATTACCACACGGAGAAAAAATTGTTGCTAAAAAGCAATCATTAAACCTAAGAATACTAGAACATGCAATGCATCATAAGCAACGCCCCACGTTGGGCGCCACTAATATATTTTGTAGGTTGTTTTTTTTTTCAAAATGTTTTCTTTATGCGTAGTAAATCCTCAGTTGATTGTTATGTTTTTGCTCAGTGCAAAACCAAAGCAATAGGGAGAGTCAGTCACACTTTGCCATCCTCGTTTTTCCGTTTCGGTTTCGTTTTCGGTTTCCATTTCGGTTTCAGTTTCGAATCTCATGGGATTGTAGTTGCGGCTTTTGCCACCTTTTGTGTGGCAAATCAGTCAGCTATCGCCCAATTCAGGTGAGGAGGGGCTGGTTGCGGGATGTGATGTGGAATGGAAATGCAATGGGGATGGGACGCTATGAATGCATAAACTCGGGGAATGCAACATGTTTAGTGTATCTCCTAGGTCACTTAAACTCGGCATAATCAGTCAATCACTCAGTCAGTAAATCATTCACTCAAATCAAATGCCAATATCAACATTTTCAATATGAAATTGAGTTATGAATCACATTTTCAGTTGCACACCGAACGAGGGGAATCACACAGTTTGCCTAATATATACTGAAAAAAATTGTGTGAATTTTTTTATGTTCGATATCCATTTATAAGTATATTATCAAGAGTTATTATATGTGAATAATGTTATTATAAGAGTAAAAATTAAATATATTTAAAGAGCCAATGGTGCATTTACGTTTGAAATAGTCCAAGCACACGTATATTTTTGCATAGTAGATTTTAATCTGTTTACATGGGCACTCCGCAATGCCTGCTTTAGTTTGCCCCAACAGATAGTTGCACAATTCAGTCGTAATGCGCAATTAATTTGTTTATAACTATTTAAAAATAATCTAATTCCCAGCCCCCAGAAATTGCCGTAATTTGCCAATCAACATTGAAATAGAAGCCACCGCCAACGCACCCAATGCAATAAAGCAAACTACGCACTACGCACTACGCGTAGTTCCCCAAGCGATCCGATCTCCATCCATATATACCATACATATATGTACACTCTTTATGAAGCGATATAAACGCACAACGAAACGACCACGACCCAAATCCCAGTTAGGAACACTCGCACAACTGACTGACAGATCCGAACCAAACAAAACCGAATCGTGTTGATCTTCTGCCTTCTGGTGCGGGTCAGTTGGCCTTCAGCGATCAATGCCATTTCGTTTGATTCCATTAAAGTGCGGCCCCATCTGGCCCAGGCCAAAATTGAAGCAAGTGAGTTGGTGACCCCTTCTCCTCTTTCGAATTATACAACCCACTCTACGTTTTTGTTGAGCAGTTGGTTGGTCAAAGGGATGGAGGATTTTGGGAATGGGAACCCTATCGCAGGTGCGCGAGTTAACAGCTCCATTGACTACAGCCACATAATTTATCTTATTTTTAGCCAGCACCTGACAACCCAGCCCCCTCCCCACACCCAGTTCAATACCATAGTCCCTCATCCCTTCGGAAAAACTGGGTACACAAATTTTCAGGAAACGCTTTGGCATAACTTTGACTGGCTTATAAATGTCGAACGATTTATTTGCGGCTGTAGGTTGGGGGCCAGGAGTTCAGGTCCATGGACTAACCAAGTTTGGTTAACTCAACCTCCAGCCAGGAGCCGTCGTTTTTGGCCATCAAGTTGAGCGGATATATCGCTTTTAACTGGGCTAAAAAGCTGCCGGGAACTGGGCAAAAACGGGGAAGCGATGCGAAGCGGTGGGAAAAAAATGACGTTGGTAACAAAGTGTTTCAAATTTGTTTACTACAAAAAGTGGATTGCTTTTTGGCCAGCTTACAGGTATGTGGCCAGGTAATTGGGCGTGGCCCCGCCTCCCCAAATGAGGGGGCATGAAGCGATTCGGCTGCTTTGGATGGGTCCATTGCTAGCTTTTGTGGCTTTTCAACTTTGCCATCAAATGGAGTGCGAACAGCATTGTTGACTCTTTGGCTTTACGGCAACTTTAAGTGAGACGCGAGCCGTAAACTTTGACTCCGAATATGTTACCAGCATTTAGAATGACTGCCATGACTTGGAATAGACAATGGCTGACAGATTTATCGTAGGGCTAGTCAATCTCATCAATCCAGTCAAAAAAGTAATTTTTAAGGTTAACTATTCTTTCCAGATGATTTTGCTTAATAATAGACAAACCATTTCTTTCCATTTCGTATTGTAAGCCAGTTGGAAACTTCATTGACTTGAAAGTACAAACCTTATGGAAAATAAAAACAGCTTGCATTTATAAATTAGGTCTTTGATTTAATAATACTTTCTCTCTCCGTCTCTCTACATGTCCATATAAAATCTAGTATTAATCAGACTTATGCTATCAAAAAAAAAAGGGCTTAAATAAATACACTAGTTACTCGAAGTAATTCAAAAGCGTGCACTGGACGCTGGTACAGTCGGGCAGTGACGTGAACAGCACGCAGGATAACTTATAATCGTAGATGAACTCGCAAGTGGGGAAGCTGCAACGATAGAGGATTGGAATCAGAGTGAGAACTGGAAACAATTGGCAGCTGCATGACCCACCTGACGGTGAAGAACCAGGTGCACTTGAAGTTGCACAGTATGCCATAGGGCTTCTTCAGCTGCTCCTTTTTGTTTACCACGGTGTTCTGCAGATTGTAGCCATCGTAGCGACGCCAGCAGTGGTTGATGTTACCTGGAAAAAGTAACCATGATTATATATATCTATATTTTATTATGATATAAACTGTTGTTCGTCTCTTAAAGAATCACGAACGAAATTTTTGATTTCAGACTGATGCGCTATTAGTTTTTATACCTTTGAATTAAATGTTATTTTCCTTATCTTTAAAAATAATTATAAATCTTCAAGATTAAAAGATAACCAAAATATTTAATGGGATTTAATTATAAGTAACAAAAATTGAAGGAAATTTCAAATTTTTTGTTTACTGAGTTTAGTTTCAAGATCAAGAACAAAGTTTTTATAAAGTCAGACTAGGGGACTCCAATATTTATCACTTTTTGATGACATTTGATACCATAGTAACCATTGCAACAAGACAGTTATTTTCTTCAAACAAAGGTTAGGTCGTCTCTGGCAAAAATTTAAGAAGGATTTTTCTTGATATCAAGGATATTGTGGGGTTTTTGAAAGCACTGTTTTCTTGACTTCCAGTGGGTTTTTCTTTATGTTGGACCTTTTCATGCCTGTTCACTTACGACGTATGTGATGGCTGCCGCCGTGGTGGTGAAAATCGCGCCCCTCCAGCTGACCCCCGTGCCCGTTGGTGGCCTCCACGCCCCTGACGCCCCTGCCACCGAAGAGCAGGAGATACCATAGCACCAACGAGCTGGCGATGAAGATGTAAGTCACTAATTTGGCCATTTCCGGCGCGCACTAACACACACACAGCGGACTACAGAAGATGGAGATGACTTTTCTAGCTTTCTCTAGCCTTTCTTCTTGACCACTTTCCACTTTCCTTTCAATGCTATCTCTCTCTCTCTCTCGATCTGCACCTGTGTGGGTGGCTGTCTGGGGATGTATCTGGGATGCCAGGTGGCAGTGTGTGTGTGCTATGGCTGTCGCTTTCGTTGCCGCTGCGAATGTCGCCCCTGCACTGAATACATTTTCTAAAAAATGCGAAATCGCAGTCTAGCAGTCTCGCTGTCTCGCTGTCTCGCAGTTCGGCGGTCTAACAAAGCACTAACAATGCCGATTTGAACGATGGTCCGATTTGCTCCAGGTCGCTCCGCTCCACCATGCCGTTTATTTTTGGATCTTTTCGGACATCGGTCGCCGCACAAAACTATTCAATTTGAGCGCGTGTATTCACCCTCACTCTGCCTGTCACTCATTTCGCTAATTTAAATAATCAAATGCGAATTAGCTCTGGGGCTCCCTGTGTGCATGTTTGTCGTCCCGTTCAGTTCCAAAAAAAAAAAGAAAAAAATCAGTAGGGGGGGCTACGAACCCGCTTTTGTGGTCACTTGTTAAACGCATGCAGTTGCGACTTTGGTGCCCAGCGAGCAGACCGAAAAAAGGTGGGTGGTTCTGCGTTTCCCAAAGACCTTGGCCAATCAATATAAATCGAACTTTCCAGGGCAGTAGCCCCGCTTAAAACAAACTAAAACGGCAGTACACTCCAAAGATAAATATCACTTTAAAGTTTACGTTTAAGTGGCAAAGAAACTAAACAAACAATAGGGCTCTATCGATTTATTTTAAAGACCTGCAATGAAAATTAAGTTCACTTGGTATTCCAACTCTTAAGAAACTTATTTTATTATATTTAACTTTAGCGACAAGTTTATGTAAAGGCAAGAAAATTGTTCATAAAAAAAATATGTTTTTAAGCTGTAAACAAGTTTTTAAATATTTTTTAAGCGACCATCCTTTTTTCCTGTGTCTTTCCAAGGACCGGTAACCACTTAAAATTTAATGTACTACCATATGCATTGGCATTGTCTTATTCATTACAATAAACATCGAATGCTGTCATTTGAAATGACAGAGTTCAATAAATATTTACAGCATTCAATTGACAAAGGAAATCTTTCTTCCGTTTCAATTACTTGGATGGTTTTCAGCTGCACTCACCTTTCTTGGGGCAATATACACTCGGTAGCTCAACCCCCTCGGTCCGCCCTTTATACAATGAAAGCCAGTCAAACCCGTTATAAATTAAAATTTTATTTAGCTGCAGTTGACAATTTATTTGCATTTCATTTACCACAAAGGCGAACAGGAAAGGCACAGTATTTAGTAGCTTATGGAGATCGAATGACCATTACCCTGTAATAAAAAAAAATAATAATTGAAGTATGGTATTAAAAAATCTATTACATTATTAGTATTTTTTCAGCTAAGCAGGTTCAGTGATTAAAAAGAAGGCATATTGGAAGGAATTCAAAAGATTAAGTTTTCAAATTTGAAAAAAGGCCTGAATTTAATATTATATTTATTGAAGTGGTTGGGGAACATTTAATGATGATTAATGTACAGTAGTAAATAATCAATTATCAAGATACCAGGATCAGTGAATAAAAGAGGAGGATATTGATAGGTGTTAAATCTAATACACTCAACAAAGAAGAGGTATCGGGCACAAAAAGAAAGCGGCAAAGAAAGCCTTACATCATAAAGGGGAAGCACACGAACAAGTGTCCACAGGGATTGGCGGCAGCCAAAGGAAGCGATGGTGGGTGGAGTGGTGAAGTGGTTCCCACAATGCGGTTATGCCGCCGTGGTGTACGGTGTTTTAGAGGATGGGTTCTTGGGTGTGGTGCCAGTGGGGCACATGCCAGGGAAAGTTGTAAGAAAATGCAATGAAACGAAATGAATGTCGCTGAATGAACGAATGAATGCATGCATAACTAACACGACACCAAATGAACGGAAAAAGAAGGTCTCGTAGAAAGAGTGGTAGTGGGAGCTAGGCTGCAAGTTACATGTTCCCATATTACCACCACATACTATGTATATATATCTGATATCTGCCTGCTGTTTCTGACTGCCACCGAAAATGGTAAATGGGAAATGGGAACTCCGGGGCTGGTTGAATGGAACTGGCTGAATGAAGTGTTTGACAACACTTTAACTTGATTAAAAATTTAATAGCCAGCAGGGCAAACATTGTGCGGGGTTGTCGAAGGACTCGTCTCAATTGGATTGCACAAGTTGCCACAACATTTGTCTGCTCTTGTGTGCGGGTTAAGCCAACGAATGCATTTCATTAAGATTTGCCACTGAACTAGTTCTTTAAATGCGTAAATGAAAACGGAGTCTGGCCAATAGATTCAACGAATTTGGGGTGAATTCCTTAATTGAATAGAGCAGAAAAACGGCTTAATTAAAGAAAAATGTTATACTGCAAAGGGGTATATCATACTGGGTTTAACACGTACATATACACGTAAATATTGCTCTTTAGATTTAGAAAGTTTCAAAGCAGTGAAGATTAAACCGAAAATGTTTACAATGTGGCCAAGTGAAATCCCTTCTTGGGAAAAGCTGTTTCAGGCAAGTCCTTTGCAAGAGCCAAACAAGATATGTTTATATATCTTACTTCATTGCGAACTTTGCTGTATTCAGAGATTTCTGTCAACTTTGTGCATTTTTAATTGAGTCAAGCAACTTGTCCGGAAAATTATAATGAATGCATTAAGCTTCCTTACTTCAAGTTGCACATGATTTCATGACCAAAAATCCCCCTTGATTTAAGCACGAATTAAAGACAATAAAATATGCCTTGCACTAATAAAATTATTAAATTAAACAAATGTTTGTATGTCTTAGTATAGAAAAATACTTAATAATAATTTTACATTTTTAATTTAAGCAAACGCAACGAACATGCATTATAATATAATTCAGATTAAGTGGAACAATGGAAAAGCTGATGTAGCACTGTATTTTCCCAGCCCTAGATTACAGATTTGTGATTCCCTGCCCATCAATGCGTAGACCCTCTATCTCTATCTCCAGCTCTCAATTTATATTTCGCCACTCTCTGTCCCGCTTTTGCCATTAATTGTGCAAACATTCTAGAACAATTTGAGGCATTAAAGTGCTGTAATAAAAGGCCGCCCGATAAACCGCCTGACCCCGCAACGCTCACCAGAGAATTAAGAATCAAGAAATTGAGATGAGTTGCCGCTCGAAGTGGCGTCTTCAATTAAATAGTAATACACAATAATCAACGGACCCGAAAACAAAAACTCAAGCGAACACAAGTGGTAGGCGAATCGACTAGGGGATACCTATTACTCGACTTAGGAGTATTTTATAAATACTATATTATACTTAAGTACTATTTATGATCTCAGAAAAGAAAAGCATGACATTCTTCTGATTCGGTCACAATAACTGTGGTCCTACATAGATAGTTTTGGTACTCCTATATTAACTGAACCAATAATAAACTCCAAATATGTCTTTTTACCTAGGTGTTTGATTTACTAATGAAATAATACTTATATGAATTTATAGGTTTTCTTTGTATTGGTTTGATTATATGTCAGAATAATTATATTTTTTTTTTTCAAAAAAATCAATGAAATACCTCATACCCCCCAAATATTGGGTATGGAATAAAAACAATTGATGAATCTCTCCGCCATTTCAGGGGAAGCGGGACGGCAACGACTCAGAGCGCGGCAATCTCAACGAGTATGCCCTATGTGCGGAGTAGACAACGCCGATCGGAGTCCGGGTCCAAGTCAGTCCAGTTTTGAACACGAACATGGTCGCAATGTCTCCGGATCACCACGCCAGACCCAATGCACTGATCCCATTGGTAATCGCAGGCGCCCTGCTTTTCTCGATGCTGGCTCAGGTGAGCGGCTACTCGGGCCTGATACCACCGGATCCAGGTGAGCGGATGCTCATCCGTCTATATGATACATATACAAAAATATATCTGTTTTGTGTTAACAGAAAATCCTGGCAAATGCGTTTACCGTGGAGACAGCCTGGAGTTGGGGGTCAAAACTGGCATCACGCCCTGCCAGCGGCTAACATGCAACAAGGATGGCTCAATATTTATCGAAGGGTGAGTTCAGGGTACCTTGACCGGGTCAAATGAGGAATAACACATAAAAGAAACAGGGAGGTAGTTGTAAAAACATATATATTGAAGGGAAACTTAAGAAATATTTAAGTTCTCAATGTTACTTTATTAAAATTAAGAAACTCAGTAACTACCGACTTGTCCTCATATGACTATGATAATTATAATCTAATTTAATTTAATATTATTATTTATTTGTAGGAAAATGTTAAAGACTTCAAGAAAAGTATGATATTACTAGAAAATATTTTAAAAATAACTGTTTTTAAAAATTTTCTATAGGCACAAGTCTTTGAAAGGTTAAAAATAATTGTTTTATATTACAAACTTAGGAACTCCTTGTGCTAGTATTACAAATTCTAGATTACCACAAATAGTTGATGTCAATACAAAGAAATATTTTTATGCTTTCCATATGTCAAATCAAATGTTGTTATTTTGGTGCCTTAGATTATTCCTAATCTAACACTTTTTTTCCGAGTGTATTTGATGGCACACGCTCGTCTCTGATAAGACACACATCCAACGTAGCGCCGAAGATGACGCTATGTCAACCACTTGCGACTGCGACTTCTCGCCGAGTTTGTAGTTTTAGTTTCGAGTTCGCCAAGTAGCGCAAAAGATGAGACTGTAATTTCTAGGTCAAGCTAAAGAGCTGAAAACTAAATGAGTGTTGTGGGGCTGGCTTCCCTCATCTCGCATCCTTTGGATTGCGGCTTTTGGTGGGGTAGACAAAACGAAATTGAGGGAAACTAAAAGTTTTGCCCTAGATCCGAAATGGGTTTTCCCCTTCAGGTTTTAAGTGTTTTTTTGTAAGATTTTTACGCAAAAGCAAAGTTTTTGAGATCAGGAGTTCCTTTGATCAAGCATTTCGCAATCTTAGAAACTTAAAGGCATTATACCTAACAATGAGTCACTTTTGGCAAAACGTTATCAGATGGAGGATTTTGTTGCAATTTAATTGTTAAACTAAACACTTAATCTTCCGCCACTTTATCTGTAAAATGTAAACATGTAGCTGGAATTTCACATAAAAAGGTTTATTAGTTTTTTTAATATTTAAATTGTAATTAAGGAAACTGATCTGAATTTTATTTGTATAAAATACAAAGTTATGCAGACAGAATTCAACGAATAATTATTAATTAGTTTATGTTCACATTTGATTCACGGAAGTTCCAAGGGACCAACAAAAATTTTTTTCTACATAATCAAACCCAATTAAAGCGGTATTTACAGAAGTCCAATAAAATTAAAGTTCATCCATTTTATTTAATTAAATTCTTGTTCCAGCTTTGTCTCTTTTTTTGTTCCCTTTTTGAATAGGTTTTTGACGGCATTTCTTTACCTACTTTAAGCCCTATACAAATTATTGATTAAAACACTGTGAATAATACTAATTAATAAGGCTTGCACTAAATTATGAAAGCAGTTATTTTGTGGCTGTCAAATTTTTTAATGCACAAGAATTCTTTTAAAATTTTGAAATGAAAGTGATCATCTTTTCTTACAGATGCGGAAAGCTGCGCATCGAAAACTGCAACCATGGTGAGCGCCTCCAGCCCAGCGAACCCTTCCCCGAATGCTGCAAACTAAGATACAAATGCACACGGATCGGTGCGGCGCCCTATTATATCGAGCGGAATACGGCCGAAAGGGTCTAGGAGGACTACCGGGGATTACCTAGAGATTACCTGGGATAACCCGGCATCAACGACCGGGAGAACCCCACCAAAGCCAAGGACGCCTTCAATCTTTCTTAGATGCCACATACATATAATCAACAATTTGCTAATTTATTTGTCATCTTGAATTTCTCAATAAGCACCATGTTTTGTTTTTTTTAATGGCTGTATTTTTTGTGGGTGGCTTTTGCGTACGTGTGATTTCAGCCAACTGTTGGCCAACTTACTACTTGGTGCCGTAAGTGAAACTGTTTTCGCCGGGCCAAAAGAAATTGTTTAATTACTGGGCCAACCCGCTCATAAACAGCAATTAAGGCGAAACCCGTCCCCGTCGAGTGGCCTTCAAGTGGCAGCAATACGCGTTGCAGCCATGGTGCCAGTACACTGGAAAAAATGCCATGTTAATACAATGACTAACAACATTTAAACAGTTTTCTGGTTGCTACAAATTTATTATAGCATTCCCTGGGCATTAATTGGTTTTTAATATCTAAATGCTTATTAAAAATCATTCAAACCTTTCTGGGACTTATACTAATTTTTCATAGTATTCCCTGGGCATTTATTATTATATGATTTTTAAGTTCTGATTGACTTTTACTTATTATACCATGATTTTTTTTCCGATTTTTTTTTTTGTCCTTTTTGTCTTTGCCAAGCTATTATATTGTTATAATATTATCAAGTGGTGTTTATTCAGCACAAAGAATTCTCAAATTAATATATATATATATGGTATATATAAAATATTTTAAAATATAAAATGTTTCTTGCTGTGCATCAACTGTTGCAGCAGAGCAGCAGCAGTAAAACGAAGTTGCAGTTGTAAAAATAAAGCGCCACCTTTTGTCGCGAAACGTTAATTAGTGCGAAATAATGAACGAGCAAATGGCGGCATATGCGTTTGTAAGTGTGTGTGTGTGTATGAGAGAGTGGCTGTGTGTCTCTGTGTGCGTGAAAGGATGCAAGTGTGCAGAGGGTCCTGACAACCACACACACATATACAACTGTCCTCGAAAGCAATCAAGGTGAGCAAATTACTCAATTAATTCGAAAGCTTCTAATGGCCTCTTGCAAGACAATTCTTTAGATTAGAGCGAGATGGGTCTAGTGCAGGCCATCTCTCTCTCTCTCTATTTCTATCTCCGTGCGTCTTATTTTCAATAATAGTGTTCACGTTTTACATTCCATTTCGCGGTGAGCTTTTTCTAATTTCTTTAATGAAGGTATTTTCCAAATCGACTTTCCCGATACCCGTTACTCAGCTAAGTGTACAAGGAGAACTCAGGGAGTGCGAGAGAGATGGAGATATACAAGTAGCAAAGCGACTGTTCCCAAGTTTGCACATTTTATTTACTCATAACTTTTTAATGAATGACCCGAATCGAACAATTTTTGTTTAACGTAGCTGGACAATGGTAATCAAAACAAAATCTCATTTATATTTTTAAAAATATTAAGAAAAAAGCGCCTTAGACGGGTCTTAACGTTATGGGCGATTTTGGGTGTCAGAGTGGGCGCAGGAAGCCCAAGAATCTACATGTCAAGTCCCAACGTTCTAGCTCCTAAAGTTTCTAGATCGTGCTTGGCTAGTGATCCTCATCAAGAATATATATTCATTTTATGGAGGCGGAAATGCTTCCTTCTACCTGTTACATACTTTCCGACGAATCTAGTATACCCTTTTACTCAACAAGTAAAGGGTATAAAAATTCAATCAAATTGATTTTAAGTACAGGATCTTCTGCAGAAGAACTTCCCAATATTTTGCTACCTTTGAAAACAATTCATCACCCGAGTTGGCAACTTTTAAAACTATTTTCAAAGTCATCGAATGGCAGAAATTCGGAAAAACTATGTATATATAAAGCTTCGCCTGCATGTGTGGTGAACACATTGTCAGAATACTTGGGAATACTTTCGGTCGTCGTATGCCCTCAAGAAAAATCGGAAAGCAGTTGCAACACATCCTGATGGCCCCCGAAGTTGCCCCCTTTTATTATTATTATTATTATTTTCCAACTGCTTGTGCAAGGGAATTCGCTGGCGCTGTTGCCTCTCAATTTATTTCTGGCTCGTACTAGTTGACTCTTTTAATAACCAATTTGCACAAAGTCGGTGGGAACTTGAGGGATATTAGCGTTGGCCGGGTTCGCAGTCCGCAGTATGGTATATGGTAAGAAATATGGAGTAAGGAGCAAGGAGTACGAGGGCAGAAGGAGCAAACTTTTACCAGGTAGTTGTGGGGATCGTCGTAGGGGGAATGGGAAAATCGTGAAGGAAAAGCGGTCCAACTTAATGGAAAACCCACACGCACACACATCCCAAGTAGATGGCTGTTCGGGGGGAGGGAAGTGCGGCTTAGGTCTTGTATTATGAAAAGCTCATCTAATTTCAATCAATTGTGCCGGTCGATTGGGAGGGAATGGGTGGTGGGGGTCTACATTAAGTGCACGGGGTGGGCCAAACTTTCAAGGTGTATGGCTCAAATCAAATGAAATCGAATCAAAACGAAATTTAAAGAGCCCCTCCATTAAAGGCGAGGCAGGAAGTTTTCGACAAGTTAGAAGCTGCTTCACATGCACCATCAACTGGCAAAAGCCGGTCCAAATCGGTCCCCAGTTCCGTGGCAATCCCGCTGGATCCTGCACTTGTCATAAAGCCGGAGTCAGCGAACCACTTAATCATATCAGCACAATAAGTCAGCCGGGCGACGCTCCCGGGGGCCATAAAATTAAATCCTTGCCGAGCTCTGAAGCTCAAAGGGCATAGAAGCACCTTGCCACCCAAAAAGGGGAACAAAAATGAAGGGAATGCGAAAAAAAGCATCCATAATAATAAGCGAAATCAATGGCAAGTCACCTTGAAGCCAGCTCCCGTTTCACAATGAAAATGAAAACCACGGGGAGCGGGTGAATGTAGGGGCACGCAAAAGGCAGTAGCTGGAAAAAAAGAAAGCTCCAAGAAGTATTGTTGGTAAATAAAGCCGCCTTCAACACAGTTTTGTGGCACCTTTAATACTCTTTATAAAATGCAAGAGCAAAGGAATTCAAATAGAGAAGTACGGAGTTCCTATTGGCAGCTATTCCAAGAAGTTCTGCTTCGCCACAGCCTTAAATACTACATAGCTTAATTGCTTTGAAGAGAAGTAATATTAAAATAAGCCACTCTAAATTATATTCTTTTAGAAAATTAACTTTTATATGTACACAACTGCATATATAAATACAACTATATATTACTACTTCCCGCAAAACCAATGAATAAAAACACACAAAAAAAATCCCATATGATTATAGAAAAAGTAGTTTCATATAAACGTATATATGGGCTTAAGTTCATATATGAACTGATGTGTATCATATGATGATTGATATTTGGATTCAAATCGATTTTTTTCATTTAATCCTATATGGCAGGCTCTTTTTTGAGAACATTCTTTCCATTATTCCTAGAATTCATATAAATACTAAAAGTTTTATAATGCAAAACAAATTGATTAAATATGGTTTAAATTTCTTAAAAGCAAAATGCTCGTAGTTTCCTGTAAGTTTACTTGTGTAAGACCGTCTCAGTTAATTTCAGAACTCTAGATACCTTGAGTTAGGGTATTGCAGAAAGTAAAGCTGCTTATTCGCATATTAAAAATGGTTTATTTATGTTCCGTTCTTCCTGGGTTAACGAGAGCTTGGCAAAGGTAATCGATTTATGTGCTGCTATTTACAATTTTTGATTTATCCACACAACAGCCCCCACACCACCCCGCAATGACCCTCTTTATAGGCTTTTGTGTAATGCGATGCGAGGAGGAAAAGTTTGTCAAAACATTTGACAAATCTGCATGTTTGTAAATGCGTGGCCGTGGGTGTGTGGGCTTATTGGTGTGTGTGGGTGTGGGGTTGTGCATGCGTGGGTGTGCGTGCGTGCGTGTAAGGGAGAAAGTTCGTCAGGGGTTTTCATTTCTCCTAGGCCCTAGTGATTCCATCACCTGCGGTGATTAGTTAAAGGGCGACCTTTAAGAACGTTACCTTAACTCAGCTCTATTTATAGCCCTCCCAAAAACCATCCCATTATTCCCATCCCTTAGAGTATCGCCAAACTTTTACACGAACGCTCACATTTAATTTGATTGTATTTCCTCGGGAAAGCCGCTCCAACGGAAACACAAAGGAAAATGATGAAAATAAAAGCCGGCGAAGCAAACTTTTACTGGCCAAGTCACATTAAAAACTCGGCAAATTCAATAAAATTAAGCATAGACTTGAGTGGAATTAGATTCGGAATTACAATGAAAACGAGCTCTGAAAAAATTGGGGTCTCAAAAAAGAAGCATTTTTTTTTTGTTGGGGCTGCTGTTTAAAAAACCACATATTTTAGTTATGTTTTTAAACATATTTAACTTTAAAAACTTTTCAAAAGAAACTTTATAAGGTACCGTATTTTTATAATAAAAACCAACGTTAAGATTCCCTAGATTTGTTGTACTTTTTTTTGGCACAATCAGGGAAAATAGGAATTTCGGGACCTTGGGTCATCGTTGGATGAACATCTCAAGAATCACAATGGAATCTATGGATATGGGTCGAATACATTAACAAGAATAAAAAAACATTCGCTTGTACCAAAATCTAATAATATATTAAAATTGCGCCATTCATTGGAATATTACAAATAAATAAATATCTCCGAAAATAGAACTTCAAGGAAATGGTGGCCCATAGTTCCTGTATACGAAATACACTTTTAAAGTTAGCCTTAGATTAACCGGAAAGCTAGATCGTTTGAGACGTTGTTTGTGAAAAGGCAGGGGAATCCCCGCTCAAAGTCGGGAGACGCCCTCGTTGGCATACAGTTGCTTGTCCTTCAGGGGGACTTCCCTTAGTGACAGGTTCTCCGGCTGCTGCTCCTTCTGATCCTTTTGCTCCTGCAACTGTCCATCGAATCGCACCTTGGCCTCCGGCTTGGAGTCCACCACACTGGAGGCCATTTGGCTGCGCCGGAGATCGGTACTGATGGCATGCAGGGTGTTGAAGCAGCGCCGGAAACTGGGTCGCTCCCAGGGATCAGTTCGCCAGCAGAGGAGGAGGAGGGCATAGCTGATAAATCGTATGATAAGTAAATATATATATTCGATATAGCCAGGACTTACAGCTTCTCCGGACACATGGGCGGCTGCTGGAGGCGTCCGCCCTCCTTGACATGTGCCAGCACCTCGAAGTTGTTCCTCGCCGCATATGGCTGTTGACCCAGGGTGAGAATCTCCCAGCAGAGGACCCCAAAGGCCCACACGTCCGACTGGGTGGTGAACAGACCATCCACCAGGCTCTCCGGCGACATCCAGCGCACCGGCAGCAGGCCCTCGCCCTCCTTCCGGTAGTAGTCACTCTTGTAGATGTCCCGCGCCAGTCCAAAGTCACCGATCTTCACCGTCCGCCGCCGATCCGTCGATCCGCCCGCCGATTCCGTTACCAAACAGTTCCGGCAGGCCAGGTCGCGGTGCACAAAGTGCATGTCCTCCAGGTAACTGCAGCCATTGGCCACATCGATGCACATGGCCAGGAGCTCGGAGAGCGAGAGTCCAGCCAGGGGTTGCGCGTCCTAGAGTTTCCATATACAAATGTTACAAATTTGAAGAAACTTAATTTTAATGCAGGGAAGCAGGGAAGATTGCTTCGAAAAGCCGAAGTTTTTATTTGCCTTTGCAGCTTAAGCCATACGTATGTGTAGTATTCCGATTATAAAACTATTTAATTAGAAATTCTGAAATATTAATCTTAATCTTATTAAAAGATTAACACGAATAATATCGAAAACAACGAAGCTATAATTTTGTACATATTATAATATTATTATTTTTTCGATCGCTCCTATGACAGCATTATTATATAATCATTTGATTAAAAAAACACTTTAATTCAAAATTGTGAAAGCTTAAACAAAATGGTATACCCAAGAATAGAAAAGAATATGTACCAAAACAAATAAGCTAGATTTTGTTTCCATTATTTTTCTGATTCCTCCTATGATTGCTGTAGCATATAGTTGGCTGATCCCGCCTGTTCCGACTTATATAATATATATATTATAATACCTCCAATAGAAAGACGATTTTTGGGAAAGTTTTTTCCCGATAGCTCTATTACTGAGGGACTCGACTCATCTAAAGAAGCTAATCAAGAATATATACATATTTTATAGGGTAGGAAACTTCTGACTAAAGTTATAATACCCTCAGCAAAGGTTTAAATAAAAAGGTAGCTTACCTGTGTGCTGGTGGCTCGAGCGGCTCTAAGGTAGCTTAGTAGATCTCCCGCCTCCATGTGCTCCATGATCAGGGAGATGGACTCGGTGTCGAAGCAGATCCCCACCAGACATACGATGTTCTCGTGCTTGAAATTGCTCATCAACTGGGCCTCCTGGAGCAGCTCTGCAAACTCGCTGGCTCCCTTTCGCAGGCTCTAAGGGACAAATGGATGATTAAGGATGCCACTTGTCCATTCTGATAACTCACCTTGATGGCCACTCGCTGCGGCTCCTCGGAGTCCTCCGTCTGCAACTGACCCTCGTAGACCTCGCCAAAGGCTCCGCTCCCCAAGAATCGGAGCAGCTTCAGTTGACTCCAGTTTATCTGGGGCAGCAGGGCTATGTCCGCATCACTTAGGGTGGTGGAGAAGGCTCGATTCCTGGCGGCCAGGAGCTGCTGTTGCGTCTGCAGGGTGGACAGGTTGCTCCAGATGCTGGGACGGCTCTGCTGGAGCAGTTTCTTGGCACGCAGACGACGCTTTTGAACTAATATCGAGGTGTATGAAAAGGAATAAGAACAGGTGGGCATATCAAATGGGTTTTCCTACCTTTTCTCACAAGGACCAATGCCAGGACGCAGCTGGAGACGATGGCCGCCGGCGCAATGATGGCCAGAACCAGGGATCCCCGCTTCTCCGGCGAGACGAAGGGTTCCGCCACCCGCTCGCTCTCCTCGCTGTACGGACCCCATCCGTGCTCCAAACTCCTCGCACGCACTCGGAAGAGGAGCAACCTGTTCGAGTGCAGGCTCTTCACAATGCAACTCAACTCGGTGGTGTTGCAGAAGTCCAGCCACTGATCCTCCACGACCACCGGCTCCTCGGCCCACGGCAGTTGCTCCAACGATCCACCGCTGTCCCGACGCCTTCTCCTTCTGCGCCGCCGGCGAAGGTCGCTCCTTCGCGCCTGCAGTGCCTCCAGATTGTACAGGGCAATGGGTGCTCCATTGCCGTTAGCCGGTGTCCAGGTCACGCGGAACACCTCCTCGGCAATGTGCTCCAGCTGGGGCTTTCCCGGCTGACTGGGGGCATCCCCGAGGGTCTCGTAGACCTCCACTTTGCCGTGATACAGTGGAGCTCCCGGGGTGGCCGCATAGCCCAGGAGCAGGCGACATTGGTAGCGTGTCCGTGGCTGTAGTGGCTCCAGCACCATCCTCGTGTAGTTCCTAGCCACATTTCGACGCAGTTGCTCACCCGGCGATCGACACTCCAGTTGCAGGGATCCCAATGGATCCGGTGTTCCCGCCCAGGTGAGACTCAGGGAATAAGGTCCCAGTTCCATAAGCTGCAGTTCTGGCAACTCGGCAAAGGTGCGCACATGCAGCCGCCCACTGCTGTTGCTCTTGGTGGGCGTGGCATGGGCCAGAACCCAGAGGCGATAGCCCGTTCCCGGCTTGATGCCGCTCAGCCGATGGCTACCCGCCGCCTCGAGTCGCCGCTCCAGGGGATGGCTTTGCCCCCCATCCTGGCCAGCTTCACCATCTTCACCATCCCCCTCCTGTTGCCAGTGGAGCGTGTAGTAGACACTTTCACTCCTCAGCTGCTCCGGTGTCATCCAACTGACCTCCAGTTCGCGGGGACTCAACACACGGACACTAAAGTTTCTGGGAGCCGAGGGCGTGCCAGAGGCGGTGAGGAGCTCCAGCGGGGGCAACGCGAGTGCGGGTAATCCCAACTTGGTTTGGTAGTAGCTGGTCAGGATTCCCCCCAAACGATAACGGGTGAAGGGCAGAAGATCGGTGATATTCAACGATTCTCCAGCCCCAAGCAGCCACTGTGCCAGGGGCTCATCCACCTGCTGCTCATTCTGCTCCTCTTCGGATTCCAGCTCCATGGCCAAAGTGAGATTCAATTGGTATCTCACGCCGGGAATGGGTAAAGCACAATCCTTGGAGGCTTTGATCAAGGGTAAATGGAGTTGGCATCCCTGCTCCTCGCATTTGGCTACCTCCACGAAGGATCCTCCAACTGGAGGAAGAAGTAGGCAACTCTTAGGCGGATAAGCCTGATAGTTGTGCGCCTGGAGCAAACGCACTTCCTCCGGCTCCAGTTCCACCAAGTACTCCAGCTGCTGCCGCCGACGACCATAGGCCCGAATGCTCCAGTTCTTCAGGGCATAGAGGTAACCCGAGTCCTGGGCCAGTTGTCCCATGGCGAGGGAGTCCTCGCCCAGCAAACTGAGCTGGGCCCTCAGAGCGCTGGCCGTGCACAGCTGGCGGGCCACATCGTAGACACACAGCTTGCCCAGGTAATCCACCAGGTTCAGGGTCTCCGATCCGGGCTCCAAGCTGCCGGCATGCAGGTGGATCAGTGGCTGCAAGGTGGTCAATTCCAGCTCGGAGCCATCGGTGAGGTTTCTCCCCCTGAGGGATCCATTCTTTGGCGATCCCTGATCGTACTCCAGCCAGATGAGAGAACGAGCCTGGGGCAGGGCCACCAGATCCTTGAGCAGACGACCCCTGGGAGTGCTCCACACCCGGTCGCCCTGCAGGATCTTGCCCTCAAAGTTGCACAGATCCAGGCGATAGATAACCGCCGCCTGGTTGGCACTCGCATCCAGTTCCGCCCAGTAGACGATGCGCTGCACCCAGTCGACGGTGAGGGCCAATACCTCGGCCCGCATCCTGGCCAGCTTGGCTGGAGCAGCGCCTGGTACATAGGTCAGCAGCTCCACATGTTCGTTCACCCACAGCAATCGCTGCTCTCCCTCGATCACAGCCAGATGCTCCACCGGACTGGCAGTGTGCACCAGTCGGCGGCGATTCCTGGTGTCCAAATCCAGTTCACCAATGAACTCCGCATTGGCGTAGAGTAGGCGTGGCACCGCCAGCACCTCGGGAGCCACATGGAGGGCATGACTGGCTGCTCCGGCAGCAGCTCCGGTGGTCGCCACACGCGCCTCCACCTGGAAGTGGTAGGTCTGATCCGGCTGCAGGTGCTCCACGCGAGCCTCCAGGGCACTCTGGTTAAGGCGCAGCTCCTCGTGCAGCTCGGAGCCCAGCCAGCAGCTGATGTGGTACTCCAGTGCCTGCACTGGCGCCTCCTGACCCTGCTCCGGGGCATCCCAGCGGAGCAGGGCACTCACATTGGTCTCCTGGAGGGCAGTGGCCATACGCTCCACAAAGACCCTCAACCGGCGAGGTTGACTGGGTGCCGCCGGCGGAGTGGTGAGCTGCACTCGAGTGGTCTGTCCACTGCGCCAGGCGGTCCTCGGCGTTATGCTGATCTTCAGCTGCAACTGCGCCTGCGGCAGTTGGGTCAGTCGGGCAAAGGGAGTGGTCAGGTCGAGGGTTTGGAGTCTCTGGCCGAACTCAAGGAGCAATCTATACGAGACGCTGTGGTTGCCAGCGGACGTCGAGGGCTGCCAGCGCACATGGAAGTCATCCCAGTGGCCATCATCCAGGCGGACAGAATCCGGTGTCACTGTCTGAGGAATAACTCCTTCATCCGGCGGAGGAAGTGGTTGCTGGTCCAGCAACTGCAGAGCGGAGGCGGGAGAAGCTTCATCCGGCGTTGGTAGCTCCATCACATCCTCGGGAGCAGCCAAGCGCACCAAACGCCCCCTTTTGCCACTCTGTTCCAGCCAAAGGAGGGCACCTAGTGGCCGGAGGAGCTGCAAGCTCTGGGGAACAGCTTGGACGCCACCCTTCATATCGTGGACCAGATGCAGTGCGTCCCGGCCAGCGTTAAGGGGAGCTCGATAGAGACGCATTGTGCCAGCTCGACCCACCAGCCAGTAGAGCTGATCCTGCTGGGTGTCCAGGACAAAGGAGGCGATGCTGCCCTCCAGCCCATTGACCTTGTAGTAGGACACCGACTCCTCCGGCATAGATCCGTGGCGGGAGAGCTGCGAACTGGTGGCATAATAGAGGTGACCCTGTCGCGAATCCAAGGCCAGAGAGCGGGCCTCGAAGATGGGCAGCAGTTCCCGACTGCCCGACCAGGGATCCATGCGCACCACGCAATTCCTGGCCAGATCCGTCCAGTAGACTCTGCCACCACGCCAGTCGTAGGTCACCGAACCCACATGATGTAGTGGCTCCGCCGTGGGACATCCCCACTGGCTGTGCACCAGGTTGATGCAGTGCAGCAGCCCCTCTCCACTGACATAATAGCCCACACTCTCGTTCACCATAGTCATAGGTCCGGGTAGTCGCTCCAAGTGTTCCTGCTGCACCTCCAGTCCATCGCCCAGTTCATCGGTGTGTAGGAGCCTTCCCTCCCGGCTAGACCACCTCAGTCGATGTGGACCCAGTGGCCAGGTGCGGGCAGCCAGTGGAGATGTCCACTCCCCCGGCTCTGCATCCGCACTAATGGCCCTCACCCGCAGCTGGTAGAGATTATCGGGCTGCAGGCGCTGCAGACCAAAAAAGGGTCCTCGAATGTTCCGGATGCTAAAGGCACTCTGACTGGCCACGTCAAGGACCTCCAGTTCGTAGCTCCAGCTGCGGGCGGCATCCGCAGATTGGTAGGGATTGCGTTCCGGTTCCTTCCAGGAGATCTTCGCCGCCTGGGCGCCCAACAGAGCCTTCAAGCTGTGGGGTTTGCCACCGGCATTGGTCAAAGGTTGCCCATCCGCCACCAGGAGAATCACGGCCCAGCAGTCGGGCAAGTTCCGCAATGGCCAGGAGGCACTTACTCCCTGACCCCCTACCAGGTTGAGCTGACCGGTCTCGGGAAGAAGCAGGGAGCTACCCAGCAGGGCAAAGGTGGGCCAAACGGAGGATGATCCACTTGGATGCTGGGGCAATGGCAGTGGATGCTTGAAGCCACCATCGTAGCTCAGCTCCAGGAACTTACCTTCCTGCGGCAACATCAGACGGATGAGGAAGTGCTGCGGCTGGACAACGAACCAACCAGGATGCCTAATCCTCACCAGGCGATAGACCATTCGTCCATGCAAATCCTGGCGCCAAAGGGCCTCCTCGTTCCGCCAGAATATCCAGCCATTCAGGGCATCCACTTCCAACTGCTCAACCGGCAGATCGAAGGATTCACCCGCTTCCTCAGCCGTTTCGCCCTCCAAGTCCGTGCTTATAATCTGGAATTTGGATTGGTTTCGGTCCAGCGATTCCATGGCGAAGTAGAGTCGATGACGCAGCCAGTCAAAGCTCAGTCGACGAGGCATCAATCGTCCACTGGCCGAGATGTTTCCTAAATCTAGCTTCAGCTTTTGGGCCGGACTCACCATCTGTCCCGAATCAAATTTTAGGCTAGAGGATGATGGTTAATTAAATTACTGATATAAATTACAATCCCCCATTTACCTGCGCAACTCCCCGTGGACATTGAGGAGCCACAACTGTTGCTCCTGCTGGGACCAGGCCACATCAGCCAGCTCCTCCTGCGACTGGTAGATCATCGAGCTCTCCCCGGCAAGTTCCAGGGATTGCCACATCACAGCCCTTCGACCGGCCAGCAGGACGCCTTCGGTGAGTTCCTTCACGGGCTTATCATTTCGGGGGGAGAGGGTTTCCACATAGCCCTTGGCCACTGGACCCTCGCCCTGCTTATTGATCATCGTCAGCTCCAGGGTATAGTTGGTTCCCGATTGCAGATCGGAAAAGATATAGCTACCACGCCCCGCCGGAACCAGCTGGAAATGGGAAAATTCCGAATGCATTAATATAAGATGATACAAATAATGGTAGAATTATGTTCAAACTGACAAGATTAAATGTTTTCCCTTCTCACGTATTTGAGAAGAAAGGTTCTTGAAATCAAGATAAAACTGTTCTTCCAGATGAAGCGCTCTTGAAACAGAGATAAAAGGAGTCTCGATTTTGCTTTTTGAAACGCAAATAGTCTCACAAGCCGAGTATGTACTTTATTTAAGATTTGATCCTCTCACTTATTTAAGACGAAACGTTCTTGAAAACAATAAGTGCTCTCGAATTTTTTTTAAGATCAGGTAATAGATGACATTGGTCATAGTTTTATGAGAAAGTAAAAGTCAAAACCAGAATGTCTTTAATTTGAAATTGCGTTCTCTCACTTGTTTGAGAAGAAACATTCTTGAAATCGAGAAATTGCTCCTAGAGATGATACTATCTTAAAATAAAGATGAAAGTAGTCTCGATCATTCTTCTAGAGACAAAAGAAGATTTATTCGAGATCGAGAGAACGTTTTTATGAACGATTTTTTTCCGAGCATAAATGTCCCTTAAATAAATGACTAACCTGCTCAGTTGTGTGGTTTCCCTCTGCGGAGCTTAGGCGCAGGCGGTATCCCTCGACGGGACCATTGGTGAAACGACCCGGATGCCAATGTACCGCCAGGTGGCTGTCGTCCAGACCCAACAGGTGTTCGATGACCGGAGCCGAGATGGGGGCGCCCTCGGGGGGCGTCTGAAAGGCGGGCGTGGCCGGGGAGTAGAGCACCTCGTCCCGGTTTTCGCCAAAGGGCAACTCAAAGCGGAACTGCATATATAATATATATATAGAATATATCCTATACCTAAATGACTTTTAATGAAACTTACCCTGTACTGTGTGTAGGGTATAAGGGCCTCCAGAATCTCGCAGACGAAGTACTCATCACAGTCGTAGTCAGCTAGGTTAAACCAGGCGCTGGAACCCCCCGCTCCGGATTCCTGATCCTCCTGCCCGAGATCCGGCTCCAGCTCCACACCATGATGATCCACATACTGGTACTGGATGTTGAAGGGCCGACTGGCCAGGTAGTGCTCCGGAAAGTGCATCGCCCAGCGGATGGTGAGCGGCGTGGCCTGTCCATCGGCCCGCGGAGCACGCTCCAGCTGGGGCTGCGTCCGCTCCACCAGGTCGCTGATGGCCAGGCGCTGGAGGTGCCAGTAGTCCCGCTGGGCCATCTCGCAGGCACCGATGCAGGGCATGTCGTACGGGTAGAACTGCAGCGACAACTGCGGGCGGGCCAAAAGGGGAAACAACGATCGGGGTCAGACTGGATCTGGACTTGGGTCTGGGTGGAGGATTGGGATTGGGTTCTGGAATGGATGATTAGATGATGGGCTACCACTTACGCAGGCCTCCTGGCAGGATTCCAGCTCCTTGAGGGCGCGATACCACTGGGCACAGCCCTTGGTGCACTGAAACAAACGAATGGAAGGAAATTCCATGAATAAGTGAATTTTATAAAGTCCATCCGGACGCTCCTTTCAAAAGATTCTTGGTAAGACCCAGGAAATGTTAAAATTTTAGAAATATATTTAGATATTATAGCGATGTTAAGATTAAAGGTAAAAATTGGCTGTATGTATAGGATCATTTAAAACTATATTTATATATTATTTATATATATATTTATTTTATATTTATATTTATTTATAGATCTATGCAAATGGAACATTTTATTTATTCTTAAAGATCGAATTATGTCTATTATTATCTTTATACAAATATGAAAAAATCAACTCTTTCTGATATAAATATTATATTAATGTGGTTTACAAATATTAACTTTCTGTCAAGTTTGCCTTTTAATTGTGATCTGGAATCTTTTACTCCCTGAAGAATTGATCTGGAGAAATTCCCTTGAAAACCTGTTTTTACATGCCGAAAACTAAAACATATTATAATTTGAAACCATCATTCTATCTAAAGAAAACCTTACAAACCTGTTTTTTCACTGACTTTGTTTTACATGCCAAAAGTCGTAAATATATTATTATTTAAAACCATCCGTCACTGTAACAACAAACACAAGTCTACACAAAATTGGAATTGTTTACCACTCTATAGCTACGCAAAGAGCTCATAAAATTGATTGTAAAGTGCCAAATTACCCCGAATGGATAATCCCACCATGAACATTGTACCCACGAAGAATCCGCTGAAAGAGGGAGTGGGAAAGGAACCCAGGATGAAACCGAAAACAGCCCAGGGAGTGATCATGAAGATCCTGTTCGATGGCTTCCTCAGTTGTTTGGAGAAGGAGCACGACTGGCAGAGGATAATGCACTTTGAGTTCGTGTCCAATTGATCTCGAATCGGGTTCCCTGCCACCAGAGTGGTTAACCCTTGGCGCGAACAGAGATATCGGGTTACCCAAGGGGCCCGACTTATCGCAAACCCATTTCATTTATGGCTCCCTGGAGTCTCTGACTTACCCGTGTTTTGTAGCACTTCTCGCCGTTGTCCGCCTTCTCGCATTGTATCCCAAACTCGTCCAGAAACAGATCCTCCTGGAAAGGAAAAAAAAACATTGTCTTAAAATGTGAAAGCAATTAGTGTTTTGTTTTTTAACCCTTGGGAAAGGAAGTTGCGGTAAGTTTGTATGGGAAAATGCCGAATGACCACATATCTATAACAATTGCGAATTCTGTGCCAATGCCAATGGCTCAATTATTTCGATCAATTATCATTGGAGAGCAGGGAAAGACAAATCGAGCTTCGCACATAACATAAACAGAAATATACTCTCGATTAAATGTATATACATATACATATCTATTTTTTTCGCATTGAAATTAGATTTCCGAGAATCGCTGGCATTGCATAAATTTAATAGAAACAAGTTTACCACGTGAGCCGAGAAGATCTCTCGAGCCAAAAATTGTATTTGCATACCCTGGACTTTGACCAGCCAAGGGTTAGACGTACCGGCTCAAAACGGGGTCAGCCATGCAAAACTTGAAGATGATAGAATAATAAATTTAAACCTATTCACAAGACATTAAAAACCATATCTAAAGAGGCCCAACAAGCCGTTAAAAAAATAGCCATAAAAATTAACAAAGAGTAAAATAAATTGAATTGCAGCCAAAACAAAATTTTTAGTTTAAAAACTAGCTTTAAACCAATGTTAAAATAATAAAAAAAAGAAGAACGAGTAAAACCAATTATTTTAATTTATAAACCCGTTTTGATAAAATAAAGAAACCTTAAGATATCTATTTTTTACACAACCTAAATTTATAAGAGTTTTTAATTAATTTGACCCAATATTTTACCGCTTAAAAACAAATTTAACCTCTTATGGATGTCTTTCTTTTCTTAAAAATAAGTGGAATAAATGTGGTGTCTTTTTAATTTTTTGTATAACTATCATGATAAATGTATTTGTATATATTGGATTATATTAACAATCCAATCCCAGCGAATATTATTATATAATGTGCGCATATATCATTTAATTAATTGCCATTTACACATTTTTCCTGTGAGGAAAAACTAATCCCTACTGATTTTTTTCCAAGAACTGCCCAATCCTTTGAGTTGCTCCCCAAAAAACCAAATGCAAGTACTTAAAACACAATTTAGCCCATTTGGAGCTGCCCCCTGCCCCAATTACAAACTCCATAAAATGGCCAACTTTGTTAATTGTGTTGCCTTGGCTTGCTAAATGGACTAGTAATTACCAAGGGATTTCCCCTCACGCACACGCACACGGATTTGGATTTTCCCTATTCAGACACACACACTCACAATGTGATTTTCTGGTGTTTGTACTTTCCTTTTTTTTTCGCACACGCGTCAATTTAATTTAGAATTCTACGTAATATTTTATTAATTTAGCTCGACTGGCTTTTTCACAAACAGAAATAGCTCTTCAGAGTGAGAGCTCTTTCCTCTTTCCCTCGAAAAAATAAAGATGAGAAAAACGAGGGGCGAAATAAAGACGAAAGCCCGAGCCTGGTGCTCGAGACTAATTGGCATTGGGGGTTTTCATGTCGTCATTGCTCATCTTTTGTTGTACAATTTCTATTACATTAACTCGGAACCGACCCACTCACACACACACAACACACACACACACACTCTAAAAAGGGGGCGGGACGGGGGGAAGGCCGCCAGACTGGGTTGGTGTGTTATTGACACCATTATTGTGCCATTGTTGTTGCTGCCGACAGGCTCTGGAAAAGCAAGCCAAAGAAAATACACTTGTGAGCTGATGAACAGGCGGGCCCACACAGCTCCGCCACAAATCCTAGTGGTTCAACATCTATTTAAATATCCCCGGAATATACAACTTATCAGGATAACCCAACCGAACCAAAAAACTTTCCTACCTAACTCAGTGGGAATATTCTAAAATGTTGCGTTAAAGAAAAACCTCTATAAAAACTGCAATACGATGTTATAGTAAACATTTTTGTAATTATAAATATTTTTACCTCACAAATTTAAAATATAGCATTTGATATATAACATATATCATATATAAAACTGCTATAAGAGATTTAAATTGAATACGACTGGAATCTATAATCTCTATAGATTATCAAGATTACCAAGCGGAACCAAGCAACTTTCTTAATAAGCTCCATGGCTAAGTTCTAAAATTTTGGTTTAAAAAAATTCTATAAATTAATCTGTTGTATTTAAATTTATTTTGTTAAAAATGTATTAAAATAAAGTAAAACTCCTGCTTGTGCTTACCTTGAAATTTTAAAATATATCACATTTTAATGATTGATTTGAAATGTCTGAAATCTTAATAGATTACCCAATCTTCTAATATTCTGATTAAAGAGAAACCTCTATAAAAGTGAAAAAATTATGTTATGGTCAAAATGCTTTGCTATATTACTTAAGCACTAATTCCAGTTAAAATAATAAAGGTGTTATCTTAAATTTAAAAATATATACCACTTGATAGGACAAAAATAAAACGTTATCCATACAATATCACTACAATAAATTGACTTCCAATAAAACCATTTACCAAAACACATTTATTTTACGATCAAGTTTGCATTTTCAGACATCACTCCTATTAATTGGTCCCCAATCGTGGGGCCACCTACAAATACCCGTACACATAAATTGACTAAACATTTTGCTCACTCTCGATTCCAACAAGGCAAAACATCTTAATAAAATTTCTTTTGTTGGCGTCGCCTTTCTAGGTTATGCGAAATCCAGTTACTGGTTGCAAATGGGGGTTTGGTCTAGTTTGTTCCAGGGATAAGTGACCAGCTTTAACGATTAGCCGGAGTCATAATGGCAACTCGAATGCGAATTAAAAGGGCAATTAAAAATCAGGAATTCCTACAATTAACAGATAGTCTTGCATTGAGCTTGGCCCACATTCTGGACGTTCTTAAACGATTTAATTGTGTGAAATTGAATAGATTTGCCTTTTTTCAGTTCTCCACAAGACACTTCAAATACATATAACCAATATGATGTATTCTAATTCATTTTAATAAAACATCCAAACTTTTAGGAAGCAATTTCTTGAACGTAGTATATTTGTATAGGGCGGTCATTTAGTTTAGTTCTATGCCCTGGCAATCCCCACACATTTACCCAATTCCAGATGTAGTCGCTCAGTTATCATTAATTTTAATTGGCGGTGGCTGGTGTTACTGGAGTGTCGAAATGTGGATTGCTGAAATGGCGCTTTCCTAATGAATGAAGTGCAAGTCGAGTCACAGATTAACATGAAGCTTACTGCTATTACACATTCCGATAATAATATAGAAATTACAGTCCGCACATTTACACAGCAAAATATTGGGGGGCAGAAATGCTGATTCACTGCTCTATACACATTTGAACATTTCAGCAAATAAAGAGCTATCCTACAAAATAATGAGCAACTTAAAGTGATTACTAGCCAAGACTATTTGATGTATTCTGTATATCTGCCCATTTTACTTAGGATTTAAGAAAAATAAGATCATAAATGTAAAAAATTGTATACAATTTGAAAGCTGTTTTAGTGGTATACCTATATCCCTACACAATTTTAAGCTTGAATCGGAACAAATGTTTTGGTAGTTTAGTTCATTTAAGAAAAATAATAAGCTAATGTTATAGTTGTATTACAATTTGAAAGCTGTTTTCAGTGGCATTTATTACCCATACCCCACAAATATACCCCATATTTCCATCACCTTTAAATAGTTTGAAGCTGAAATCGGTAGAAATGTATTTGGAGCAAAAAAGTTCCAACAATTGGAGAGGATTTCTCATTCAAGAATCCGCTTTGTGCGAAATATAGCAGCTCATGTTACACATATCGACCTCTGCACTTTGCCAATTGCAATTAAAACATGAATAAAATGTACAAAATAAACGAAAAGTCCGAGTCTGGCGGTTGCATAATTAAAATCATTTTTAATTAAGCTCTCTAGGGATTGCATCCAGGAGTGCATTAATGTAGAATATACTGGCAGAAAAGACAAACACAGAATTGAACAAAACTAAATATTGGAATGGGTGCCACAAACATATCCATATGGTGCGAGCAGGCGACATCGCACGGATGCCAGATACAACACACCCACTCAGTATGCAAATTGCAATAAAGCCGGGTAACCCGAATAATGAGAGAGATTCTAATCCCGATCTGGCTATCCAGCAATCCAGCAATCCAACAAACCGGCAAATTGAAATGTCAACTCTGGCACGGCACTTCAGCCCACAGCCCGCACTCGTAATCACCGACTTGACGATCTTCAATTATACATATCATTTAATTAGCACTGCAAGTGCGGGGATTAACGGCCACGGGAAAATTCATTCAACCCCATTGAACAAACTAGTCTGTAAGTTTCTTAAAAACAAAATCAAAAAAAGAAAAAGTTTTCGTGTTTTTTTTTATACTAGCTGGTCTACGTGATGGTGTAGCAAACTCGCATTGCACTTGTTCGGATTGTTTTCTGATTATATCGTTGACATATGCAAAACTAGAAACAAACATTTTGCACTCGAGTTTCGCTCTTTCTTCGGTGACAAGTGATTGATGTTTTTTCTGTGGCCCTGAGAAAGTTCATGTTTTATGTATTTATCATTGTGCAGACGTCACTTTTTGGTGGAGAAAATAAATATTTCTTTCCAGCTATTTTGACATTGTCACGGAAAAATATTAGCCTAAGGGATGAACTAAAAACAGGACACTCCAAATTGGTTTTTAACAATTTTAAATATTTCTACACGATTTATTCCGAAACCTAGGTGTAGAAATAGTACCACAGGTCACCAAAATTAGCTTTTTGATCAAAGAATTCCCATTCTATTTATTCTTCTAACTATTTTAAATAATTCAGAAACCTGTTACTTAGATATTAAACATATTTAATGAAGCCAACTATGAGGTTTGTTTTAAATGGTTAACTTACAGCCGGCTTCCCAAACGCCGGCAAACATTTATCGGAAGGATAAGCTGCCTGTTAAAGAAATTTGGTTTTCTCAAGCGTCAATGTAAGTCCCTGTTAAATATTGTAAAAGTAAAGTATCGGTTTTAAGGTCACATTTTTTGAGTATAAAAGCACTATTTTTATAGTTTTTTCGTAGGATAATAATTGGGGGTTAAGCAATAACGCCCAGTGAAATAACGCCCATGTTAAGATAATATTTTGTATCTTTTTTTACTCTTATGATATGGGCGTTATTGCACTGGGCTTTATTGCACACGACTGGCTTATCTGGTAGTTAGTTTGTCGGAAAGATAGCAAACTCTCACTTTAACTGTCACTTGAGAAAATGGGTCTTAAGCCTGGAGAGGCTAACCGGAGCATGTAAGTTCCAGGAGTTCCCTTGAATGAATAAACTTATTTATAAGGCTAACTCACCTCAACAATGCACCGCTGGACACAGTCCCGTGTGACGCGTTCGAGGACCACCCGCTCATCGACTCCGTGTTGCTCCTCCGGCGGCTGCGGATCCGGATGGTGATGCGGATCGGGATGCTGATAGGCTGGGGGCAGAATAGCGGAATCCGGGACCCGAGATCTGCTGCTGATGGCGATGCCCTCGACGATGCTGGGCGGTGCTGCGGCGGCGTGCTTGTGCCAGATGGCCACCTTCTCCACCACATCGCTGTCCAGTTTGGGACGCAGCAGGACCATTTGGTCCTTGGGGACGGGTTCGGGGCTCTGGTGGAGCGTAAAGTTGTGGGATCGACAGACGTCGCAGCAGATCGAGAGGAGGATCAGGAGGAGGAGATTGACGATCAGGACGGTGGATATACCGCCGTGGCCATCCTGACCGCTGGCCAACTGGCGACCCAGACGTGCCAACTGCTGGCGGAGATCGAAGGTGCTGCTCTGCTGGTGGACCACAATCTTGCTGGGCGACGGTGGACCCGTACTCTGGGATTGGGAAGAGGGCGCCTGCTGGTTTATGTGCGTGGTGGACATCTTGGTGTTGACATTCACCGCGATCTTCACATTGAAACTGATGTTCAGCCTCCTTGTGGGAGCTGAGTTCTTTGGCTGTTTGTTCTCCTCATCCGACTGTTGATCTACATTTTGGTGCCAAAACATAGTCATCGCAAAAGGGAGGAGCACTTGACCTTCACCCCGAGTTCGCAATTTGTTTAGGTTGGCTTCAAGTATCAGTCGTTCACTCGATTTTCGTTGGTTTCGAGCTCGAATTTACATTTTAGTGCCGCATTTCACTGAAAACGAAACTGAAGCAAACAGAACCCGAGTCAAAAAGAATGGGGGGTACAAAATGGGGGGAACAAAATACGCACATATAAAATTTAGATTTGAAATCTCAAAGTCAAAGAACCAATTCAATGAGTAATATACGGCGCACAAGCCAATTTGCATGTTATGCAAATTCAAAAGTCCCAGAACGAAAAATTCTGATAAAGATCGCAAGCCCTATATTTTGAATACCCTTTATAAACAAATAAAAAAGTGGAAAGACAAATTTTTATTTCAAATATGATAGTGGAATTAATAGTTGGTATATTTTCAACAGATCAATAAATTTTAAAAGTAAGTAGCGCCAAAAAGTCTATTAAACATGATTGATGTAATGGATATGCAAGTCATCACGGTGTCAACTTGAATGGTTATATTACTGCCGCTGCGTAGGTGCCTGAACCTTGTAATTTACAAATATTTACAATGTATCATTATCCCAACTTATCTCCAATTAACGGAAAGGCAAGCACTGTATTTACAATGTGCAAAAATGAACCTACAACATTCCGTATTACTGTCATCTTTGTCAAACCCCCAATTAAAGTGAAATTCCAGGTTAAGCAATTAATTGGCATCTTACATTAATGGTACATGGCAAAAGTATACAATCTAAAGTAATTTATTTACTTTGCTAGGCATAGGAACTGCGTGTAAAAAGACCTTACATTTATTTAGTTTAATTATTATTTATTTTGAATTGGCATAGAAAATATAATATAAAATTGATAAAGAAGTTTATTTAACAATAGTATTTGCCAGTACTTTATATTGCATAGCTTATGCTTGGAAAACAGAATTTTTTTCAGTTCTGATATATTAATAATTGATAAAATAAGAACCCCAAAACAGTTTCCCCAGTGAATGTACCCCAGCTGAGGGATTAGATACATCGCAAACAACTCATTTCACATGCAGCTGAAAGGTTCAATGGACATTCTCGGGTAAACACAATCGAAGCCCCCGGATCGATAAGCCAAAATCCTGGCCCGGATGATCTCAGCACCTCGTGTGGGGAAACCAGGACCACTACCAGCCAACCCACTCCACTGACAGCCTTCGTCCACAGGACATGGCCGTGGTCTAATTAATATCGAGTCTGCATAATCAGCTAGCGAAGCGACAAGTTTCAATTAACATGGCGTAATGCATGGCCAATAAGTCACGCCCCCATTGGCCGCACACACCGACCACCGCCCACTGCAATAACAATAACATCAAGGGTATCTGCCATAACAAATTTATCCTCATTAAGATGCAAACACATTCGCCGCCGGACGGAGAATAATCGAGCGGAGTCTCTATCATAAACGGAAATCCCTTTAGCCGCAAGTTCAGGGAAGCAAAAAAAAGTACAAGGGAAAAATAATAGTTAATTGCACTTTAATTTCATATTTACCAGGAACAACAACAGCGCACTGAAAATGTTAATTAAATCGCTCGCCAAGCAGACTAGACCGGGGTAAAACGAAACCAAAATAAATTGAAATTAAAATTAAAATTGAATAAACCGCGCGAAATAGTGAAAACATGAAAGATCACAGCGGATTAATTGCATAAAAAGTTATTCAGAAAATTTATGCAAATGCCGGCCAGCGTTTTGCATTAATTTGTCGAAGGCAGAGGGTCGAATGTATAGTAAATAGTAATATATAATATATATATGTATATATGTATATATACTCATCGACCGTTGGAAGTCAAAAGTCACCAGAGAGTTGAGGCCTTAAACTCTCACCCACATTTCGTTCGGCTCGTTGTTGAAGTTGTTAAGCGTTGTTGACGCGGTTTAATTCAATTTATTGTTGATTTGAGCAGCTTAATTGCATTTTATTGTTGCATTTGTTGCCCCAAGTCAAAAGCTACTTCACACACAGAAAACACGATGTACGATGTACGATGCACGAGAAAAAAATACGATCGACTCGACAAATGTCAGCGTAAGATCCAAATTTCATATATGAAACATACACATTTTATATCATTGAGTGTATTAAAATTAATATAGATATTTATTTCAGAAGAAGAATACTTTCTGGGCGAGAGAACAAGAGCGCAACTCACTCGACGAAATGTCGCAGATATCTGTATCTGAATCTGGAATTATGAGCGTTACGTACTGCGCAGTGGCGCGATCGGAGCAGAACTGATTTGCCGGCCGAGCGGCGGGCTTTAACCAAGCCCCAAGTCCAGGTCCAACCCCCAGTTCTGTTTGAGAATTTGAGAATCGGAAACCGAATAACCGAATACAGCCGAAATTGAAACTGAAACGAGCCGACGCGACGAGTCGACCTCCACCGCACCGAACCCATTGATCATCTTCTGCGCTCTTTTTTTCTGGTGACGCAGCCACGAACACGTCACGGTTAGGATCCAACCCCTAAACTGGATCTGAACATAGCTGTGGCTCCACTCTCTTTCTTCTTTGGGTCAAAGCTCAAGCAATAATGCTGATTGATCTTACCCCTCTATACAACATGTTGAATACCCTTATATACAACATTATCCAAAGGTTTTTAGATATTATTTTCGTTTTAATTAAAAATCCTATAAATATGTTTCTCCTATCTAGATATAGTTAAAAATAATAATGCATTAGGAATACAATAATTTTTTACAAATTTATTTAACCTTTTTTTCAATACTCCCTTAGATTTTTCATATATATAGGAACTGTGTGTAAGTCCACTCCTTTTCAAAAAAAAAAATGTTCGACCTGATATGATCCTAAGTAAATAAAAAATCCTAGAAGATTTTTCGTAATACCATAAAATGGTTCTAGTCTTAGCTTAAAAGCTATATCAAAGCTTAGATTTATTTGCAGTAAGTAAATTAATAGTTATATATTTATAGATATTTATTTATTTTTTGGTTTTAAAACATTTTAATGGTAAATGCAAATTAAATTATAAATAGATATCGGAAACATTTAAGGTGATGTATCTGTAATACCATATTAATACAATGCTTACCATATGTATATTTGTAACTTACCATATGTATAATCATAACTTATTTTTTTTGTGTAAAACCATTACCATTAACCCCTTAAGAATTGAATTAAAAACCAATTAAAATATGAAAACGAGAAAGCTTATTGGCAGTTAATATAAAAAATGGTTCGCAAAGGCTAAAGGTAAATATACCTTCACGAGTTATAAAAACTGTTCGTAAGTTGGATTGTTTTTGATTCACATATCAGCAGAGAAAAGATATGAAATTAATATAGGTTATAATTTAACATTTCGTCTTTAAATAAATTCACAATATGGTGAAAAGTAACTTAAATGACCTAAACTCTTTATCAGACTATAAAACCAAATTTATTGAAACAATATCGTCATAATTTTTATTTAATTTATTTTGTTTAAAATGGGTAGGACAAATCAACTTGCTAGACTGCTTTTTGCCGCAACAATTTGTTTAAATTGCTCAACTGACTCACTGTGAACACATTTAACTAAACATTAACTTTACTTCTAAATTGATTGTTGAAGCTAATTGATCACATGCAACAGTAGATGCTCGAAAATAATTAAATTCAATCAGGAAAGAGCCCACACAAAGCAGAAAAAGTCACCAAAAGTTGTATGGGAAATCTCTAATTGTATGGCAATACTGCACTGAATACTTATGTACTATACATAACTTACTTAAAAGAACTTCATAACTATGAAGAAACAAGTATTTTAAACCTTCACCCTTACAAAAAAACCTAATGTATTAAAGATACATCTTATATTTATATCACAGTCAATTAAAAAATAAACATTATTTTATTCAATTTTTATATGAGACTATTTAACTATGCGTATCGAACAAAATGTCAAACGACCATTAAATAATTTGGAAACTTTTAGCAGAGTGCCTTAAAAAGCCCACTATATTCTTTGGAGCGTAGAAATATGCAATATATTAAACTATTTTCTAAGCATTCGAAACACACAAGAGTAGGCAACTTTTCTGGCCACAAGCTTTTGCAAATTGTGACTCACTCTGCTGAAATTGGAAGCCGAAAAATTGAGCAGCAACTGAAAGGCTATTGTGACAGCTTCCGTTTCCGTTTCTGACATCAAGTTCAGGCCGGAAAGGATGTCCCACAGAAATCTAAGCTGCACTCGTGCGAACATTTACACACAAAATCTAACTCAAAATGTAGTCACCGGGTGGGGATCATCGTTGGGGTCATCGAATTCGCTCTAATCGCTTGAAAAATTTAGAATTGATTAGACGACGTACTGATTACACACTTGGGATGGGATGAGAACTTGTCTTACCCGGCGATTATCAATGAATCCGCCGACGGATTGGATTACGTGTAGCTCATTACACAGGCTGTCGTCACGTGTAAATCGGAATCCCGCCAATTTATAAATCGGGAAATTCCCGGAAACGACAAATGAGATGTTAGTTACATAGGTCAGTAGTCCGGTTAGTTAAATAAATTATGCTATGGATATCGATTACTAAGGATAGCAAGGGTTTTTTTTGAGGCTGTTTTAATGATCAGCATATAATATTAAATTACATTTTCAATATTAAATTAATTTTGTAATATACAAATATTATTTATAAAGGTTTTTGTACCTCTATATAATAAGTTACTTCAGCTGTTTCTGACAAAAATTCTTGGCCAGATTAACCTGTTGTTTAAATAAAATACATTATATTACAATGCAAACATACACTGCAGTACAATACTATCATTGATAGTTTTGTTAGTATTTCTAAACTTTAATCAGCCGAATAAATTTTTAGAACCGCCAGTGGTGAGTCATTCGTGCCCCACTGCCCGACTGTCTGCATAATGGCTTCAATGGCATTGGATTGGATGATCACATTTGTCTGAAACCGCTGGTTCATAGCACCTCAAATCAAAACATAAACAAATTTTTTTAATTGAACTCTAAAGATCTACTGCGTATACAAACATACAGCAGCGGTTAAGTGCATAGGAGCAATCCAATTCTAATTCTCTGCTGAATTCCCTTTTCTAACTTCAGGAAACTTTTAGTTTTATTATTTCCACTGAAATTATTTTAACATTTAATATATGTTTATTTTATAATATTCTTTAGAAGATATTGAACAAATTTGATAACAATAAATCAATAAACAATTCAATCGGCTATATTTTTATTAAATCTGATGTACATTGGAAATATACACACAGACTTAACACATATGTATGTATATACTGATTAGAGATCGTGTGATATATATAAATACTGATTACACGCACACCATGGATCGATATAATTATTTTTTTTGCATATTGCTGTGTAGCGATAAGTACAACATCAAAAAGTGCGTTCCATAAGTATTAGTCAAAGTTACATTTCATTTATTAAGAGAATTAATATTTATGTATACCCTATAACCAGAGAATAAATAAATAAATACATCAAGGTACATATATAAATTGCACAACTGTTAATAAATTTTTTAAAAACCCATTAACATTTTTTTTTTTGAATTTCAAAGAAATCTTAGTTATTTGAAACAAAATTTGGTAAATTGAAACAAAGTAAGATACTTTTTTTAAAGTATAATAACACAATGTGGTCCCAATATTTGCGAAACGCACTGTTATTGGGTTGGTACACATAAACATTCCGCAGATCCGAGTAAAATTTGTTAAATTTATTGTAGAGAAAGCGCGCAAATGTCGTAAGTGTGCGATTCCATACAAATAAACATCGTACTTTGTGTTTTTAATATACAAATGAAGAAAGATTAACCACACGGACCTCAGTTGTGCGCTAAACTTTGCAAACGTCGGGCTATTCAGTCTGCCGATCTTTCGTAAAATCTGTCGAAAAATCAGCCGAAATGGAGTCAATCAACTTGGTGATCTCTGTAGTCCTGCTGATGTCATCGATATTCGGGGGAAGCCAAGCATTGCCCTATCGCTGTAAGAACCGAAATAATAGATGTTTTTAATTCGAGGCATATTTATGTATGTATGTTGTTTTTCTGTACACCTTATAGCCCCTGCATATCTCTACAACCAGCAGTTCTGCATGGATACAGTGACAGGTCAGAATCTATACATAGGTGAGGTCCTCACGCGAAAGGATCATTGCGTCCGGGTCCAGTGCCTGGAAACTTTGCAGCTCTGGGAGGACAGGTGAGTTCACCCTTACATCCTTGGGTTCAGATCCAAATACAATAGAATACTATTCCAATTCCAGCTGCCAGGTGCCAAAGTTGACGAAGGGCGACTGCAAACCGATTGCATCCACGGAGGACGGTACGGAATATCCCCGCTGCTGCCCACTGTACGAGTGCAGGAGCTACGAGACGAATCGCGGGAGCAACCTGGAGCAGATCAACACGTACGACCACTATGGAACCCTGCGATCTTCACATGTCGCCGAGTTTTTAGTAATCGACCACAGAGGACGCCCTAAAGATGAGATTCCTTCGTCGCCGGCGAGAAAGTACATGGTGTGAAAAGTGACCTGGAAATACCACAAAATGCCCACTGTGCGCACCTATGATTAATTAGTCCTGTAATATTTAACTTTGGGATCGGAAGAATAAAAAGGAAGGTTATTGCTGAATTAGAATCAACTAAATTTTTCGTTTATAAAAATATATTTATACCATTCATGCAATAAATTAATTTGTCTGCAAAAATGTTATTTATTCCCATAGTGCATGGTGTTTAAACGTAGCGCCCTATTGAAACGTCTTATCGATATTCCGCTTGAATGACCTGTTAAGATATCGATACAGCGTTCTGCGATAGGCCCAGTAAACTATCACCACGAGGTATCGATAGCGATAGGCCCAGACATCGATATCACATCAAAAGAAACAGTAAAGAAGTAAAATATTGCTACGAAACAACAAAATATTTAACGCTACAGTTAATTATCATAGTTATTTGGCAAAAGCACAGACGAAATATATAGGAACTCGAAATCCAAAGGAACTAACAGTCAACCGAGGAGAACCAGCTGCAGTCCAACCGAATTTCATCACAACAACACAATGTTGCTGCGTCTAGCACTTTCCACCGCCCGTCCAGCCGGGAGTCTCAAAATCCTCACCCAGTCGCCGGCCCAGCTGTTCCGGGCCAATCCCAATCTCTCAGCGGTGCGTAGCTATGCCCGTGGACCTGTCCGCACCCGCGCCCCCGTGGAGCAACAGCAGGTGCGGGCTCCCTCCCTCAAGGAGAAGCTGATGGGACCGCCGAGTGCCAATGGTGAGGCTCTTGTGTAATCCCCCCTAGCAGTCTATCTATAATCCACAATTTCTTTTCCGGACTGCAGCCTACTCCATGGGCAAGGGCGCCGCCGCCGGAGCAGCCGCCGTGGGATTGGGCGCCCTGTGCTACTACGGCGTGGGTTTGGGCCAACACACCAGCATCGCCGATAATGCCATGTGAGTGGGACTGATATATAAGCACATGCTGAAAGTGGGGGTACCAACCGAAATTTTAAAGCTTACATATGCAAGATGATGTCCAAAACACCTTTTTTGTGAAATACCAAAAGATTACTTGGTAACCATACCACTTTACACACATATCCCTTAGAATATCACTTGTATTATTTAACACGATTACTTATTATACTAGAAGCTTCTTTGATCCCCACAATATAGTTATATTTCTATATACTATAATTCAACAAGCTATCTCTATTATAGTTATATTAAGGATATAAGTAAAATGATTATATTTTTTTTTAATCTATGTGAAGAGAAACAATTATGTCAGGCCTTATAAATAGTATTTTAAATATACAATGAATTGTTATAACTAAAATCCCTTTACTCCACAGTATGTGGCCCCAGTATGTGAAAGACCGCATCCACAGCACCTACGCCTTTTTCGGAAGCTCCTGTGTTATCACCGCAGCCGCCGCTGCAGCAGTCTTTCGCTCGCACCGCCTCCTGGAGCTGGCCTCTCGTGGCGGCATCTTGGTGAGTATCCGTTCCAACTGGAGCTATCCCTTGCATCCACAACAGACACAACAGAACATAAACCAAACCCCAACCGTCCACCTTTATCCGCATAGGCGACCATTGCTTCGCTGGCTCTGGTCATCGGCAGCGGGGCGGTGGCCCGCTCCATTGAGTACCAGCCGGGTCTGGGAGCCAAGCAGCTGGCCTGGGCTGTCCACTGTGCCATCCTGGGCGCCGTAATTGCACCCATCTGCTTCATGGGCGGACCGATCCTCACGCGCGCCGCTCTTTATACGGGAGGCATTGTCGGTGGCTTGTCCACGATCGCCGTGTGTGCCCCCAGCGACAAGTTCCTCTACATGGGTGGCCCCCTGGCCATCGGTCTGGGCGTGGTCTTCGCCTCCTCCCTGGCCTCCATGTGGCTGCCGCCCACCACGGCGTTGGGCGCGGGTAAGTGTCCAGTTTACTTTATAAAAAAAATGATTTCCTAAAGGTGTTACCTCCACTTGTAGTCCTTAGTTTGAATGATTTTGCTTAATGATTATTTTTGAAGCTTAAATGCGTTTATAACATTTTATAGTCAATGCAAAATTTGTTATTTTAGTTGCTATATTAATTGTTAAAAGTACCTATGTTGCTTCTGTAAACAAAATCAATGAAAGGCATTTTTTTGGGTCTTCAAGAGTGGTGGTAACCCCTATTTTATAGATCTTCAAGTAGTGATAACCCCTTTAAACTTACTTTTTCCAGGTCTGGCCTCCATGTCCCTGTACGGCGGTCTCGTCCTGTTCAGTGGCTTCCTTCTCTACGACACCCAGCGGATGGTGCGTCGCGCCGAGATGCATCCCCAGTACAGCTACACTCCATTCGATCCCATCAATGCGTAAGTCAATGCCTCAACCATCCCATCCTGAAACCCATTTAATCGCGGTATTTTCTTTCAGCTCAATGTCGATCTACATGGATGTGCTGAACATATTCATCCGCATCGTCACCATCCTGAGTGGTGGTCAGCGCAGGAAGTGAGCACTGAGCAGAAACTTGTGATGCAAGGATAATACCTTCTGATATATATTTATACTGTTGTTAAAATAAACCGACCGAGTTGATAAGCAAAATCTACAAGTTTGTGTTTTTCTTAGCAAAAGGTATAATAGTAATTGGTTTATAATGATGGAAATAGAAGGATAGGCAAACAGTATTTCAATGTTTTTAAAACTCAGTAAATCGGATTTAGGAGATACATCAAAATAATGTATATTTTAAGCTAAAATAAAGTGAACTTTATTTTAAAAGTTAAACTGAAAACAACCAAACTATAAGAAATGCAAAAAAAATAAGTTAAAATTGCAAAGAGCTCTAATTACTCTTATATTTTTAATCTCCGCTAAATTTTATTTTATTTTATTAAATGGTTCATAAGCTTAAAGCGTTAGTTTTAACGGATATATGTATATTGTAGCTCTAAAACCTCAGTTATCGATAACTGAAAGACCGTAAATTTATAATTGTTACTTATAGAATATTTATTTTAATATATAAATCAATAAAAATGGTATTCCGATCATATAGAAATAATGTTTTTTGTTTTTAAACCTTTTTTTAAACTATTTAAACATCGATGACTGAAGCGATATATCGATACACCATCGATGTTTCGCTCAGCTTTCTTCGTCAGGACTTGAATATTCCGGCAAGGAATTGTTTAAATATTTCGTGTCGAGCAGTTCGGCAGTTGGAAACCAGTTCTCCCTTGAATACGCCAAGTTTTCCGGATTTAAGGTGGCTGTGAGAATAGTGCTACGTGTTTTCCCTGAATCACAGACACTTCACAAACATTCTCGTCCCTTGAACACACTGCTTGTACTTTGGTAATAATATAACAATAACTTTCGAAAAACTCCAAAATTATTACTCTCACCAATTCGCAGGTTCGTCCCGTCGCCAGGAGATACTCATCCAGTTGCCGACTACCGTTTCCACCTGAGACAGGTGAGTTTAGCTGTGGGCGGCGCAGGTGCAGGAGGAGGAGGTGGTGGCCAGACGCCCGGCCGCGCCCTTAAAGCCGGCAAATCGATTTCTTGACTTGCACTTATAAATCGCATTTACGTTTCGACCAGGTGCTATTGCAAGACCAGTCGAGAAGGACACCAAGCAGACGGGTCAACTGACCACCCAACAGCCGGACGAGCAGGCCGATCCCGGCCAGGAATTCGCCATGGAGCGCCGCTACCTGAAGAACCCCTTCAACGATTTTTCCGGTGGGGAGTGCACACCGTTTGCCAGCGATGAGGAGCACATCAAGAACCTGATCTGCACCTATGTGGACGCCATTCTGGAGCACTGTCATCCGAACAACGACGAGGAGGACAACCGTGGCGATCTGTATGTGGGCAATGCCGGCATAGCCTTCATGTTCTGGAAGCTCAACAGCAGTGAGCAGACGCGCGATCTCTATCCGGCCCTGGACCATGCGGCCTCCTTCATTCGGAACGCCAAGGCGAATGCCAAGCGGTACAAGAAGCGCTCCGCCGAGCGCTACTCCTTCCTATGCGGCAATGCCGGCATCTATGCCGTTTCGGCGGCCATCTCGCAGGCGCTTAAGGACACCGAGGAACTGTCCAACGACCTGGCCGACTTCAAGTCGGGCATCCCGTCCAGCCAGGAGTTTATGCACACCAAATACGGCTGCGACGAGGTGCTGGTGGGCCGGGCTGGCTATCTATCCGGCTGCTATTGGCTGAACGATGTGCTGCCGGAGAAGAAGATAACCGACGACGACCTGGTCTCCATTTGCCAGCTGATCGTGACCAGCGGCCGGGAGTACAGCAAGATAAACAACTCGCCGTGCCCGCTGATGTACCAGTACCATGGCACGGAGTATCTGGGCGCGGCCCACGGCCTGTGTGCCATCCTGCACATGCTGTTGGACAGCCCCTGGTTCCGCACCATACCCATTTCGGCGCCGGCCGCCGAACTGCGTGATATTAAGCGCTCGATTGACTTCTTCTTGGAGCTGCAGGACAGCGATGGCAACTTTCCGGTGGCCCTGGAGGATCTGCGCTCCGGCCGGGACAAGCGTCTGGTGCACTGGTGCCACGGCGCACCCGGTGCGGTGTATGTGCTGGCCAAGGCCTATTTGATCTTCAAGGAGGAGAAGTACTTGGCCTCGCTGCGACGCTGCGCGGATATGGTTTGGAAGAAGGGCTTCCTGCGCAAGGGGCCGGGCATCTGCCATGGTGTGGCGGGCAATGGCTATGTGTTCCTGCTGCTGTTCCGACTGACCAATGAGATGAAGTACCTGTACAGGGCGCACAAGTACATGGAGCTGCTGACCGATGCAGAGTTCAAGCAGCGCGCCAGGACACCAGATCGTCCGCACAGCCTGTACGAGGGCGTGGCCGGCACCGTCTGCTTCCTGGTGGATCTCCTCGACCCGGAGCAGGCCTACTTCCCCTTCATGGACGTCTTTCATTAGAGGGGAATGGCGAGATTTGTCGACCCAGCCCCAACACACTGCTCAACACGACACTTGCAAATCAGGGAGAGTTATCATCATTTCTAGTCACTTGTTTGCCCATTTTTCCGTTGTAGTTCTCTCATTGTTGCCTTTGCGTTAACCCAGCGGACTGGGACGTTGGAGTGGAAGATGGAAGATTAAGGATGCTAGACGCTAGATGCTAGTCGCTAGGTCCAGATGAAGCCCGTGTCCGATCTCTGAGCGCACCGCATGCAGGAATGTTCTCAGCCATTCTCATATCAAAATTCTCTGTGCTTTACGCTAAGCAATTAACATAATACATTGATACTTATACACAGACATATTACATATACATTATATTTATATACAATTTATTATATATATATACATATATATATACACATATATATACACATACTTGCGCTGACATCTATATACAGACAAACATAATACTTACATGCATAGTGTGCTTTATACCTACGAGTAATCCACAAAAGAGCTCTAAATCTATTGTCAATGAGAATCAAATAAATCATTGTACTATTTTATACAGATATGTACAATCCGGTGGCCACATTCGATCCACCCCTGCGGGAATCGATGGTTATACGGGTGAATACCGCAAAGGACTGCTTTTTATTTCACCCCTTTCGCGTTGACAAGTGTCTTATAAATTAACCTTCCGATATGATGATAAGAAAGGCGTTTCAAACCAAATTTTTACTGCTACAGTTTTACATGATACATGAAAACGGCTTAAGAAAAAAGAGAAAATTGGATTATAAATAAATTTTCCTTAAAGTGATAGGGATCGTTAGCATATTTAGCAAGCTGCTCAAAACAGGTGTAAGCTTCGATTGAAAAACCGAAAAGAAAAGTCGCATTTTTGATTCTCGTGTCTTTGACAAAGATTTTAAGCCCATTTTTTCGTCCTAAAAATTCAGTTTTTTGGCTGCCATAACAAAAATATAAGTCAGAATGAGGAATGTCATACCTCGTTGAGCTCGTTGCTTAATTTCCAATCTATTGGCATTCAAACCTGAAAATTTTTAATTTTTGCCATTTTTCGCAAAAAAAGATGATGTAACCCCTACAAAAAATCCGAAAATTGGCCAAAAAATAAAGTTTCCTTAAAGTGATAGGGATCGTTAGCATATTTAGCAAGCTGCTCAAAACAGTCGGTCTTTTTGCTGTACTACTTGATTTGGCTAAACAACGATGGAAAAACCGAAAAAAATGTCGCATTTTTGACAAAAATCTGAATCTCGTATTTTTGACGAAAATCTGAAGTCATTTTTTCGCCCTAAAAATTCCGTTTTTTGGCTGCCATAACAAAAATATAAGTCAGAATGAAGAATGTCATACCTCGTTGAGCTCGTTGCTTAATTTCCAATCTATTGGCATTCTAACCTGAAAATTTTTCATTTTTGCCATTTTTCGCAAAAAAAGACGATGTAACCCCTTACAAAAAATGCGAAAATTGGCCAAAAAATAAATTTTCCTTAAAGTGATAGGGATCGTTAGCATATTTAGCAAGCTGCTCAAAACAGTTGGTCTTTTTGCTGTACGACTTGATTTGGCTAAACTACGATGGAAAAACCGAAAAAAATGTCGCATTTTTGACAAAAATCTGAATCTCGAATTTTTGATGAAAATCTGAAGCCAATTTTTCGCCCTAAAATTTCCGATTTTTGGCTGCCATAAGAAAAATATAAGTCAGAATGAGGAATGAATGAGCTCGTTGCTTAATTTCCAATCTATTGGCATTCTAACCTGAAAATTGTTCATTTTTGCCATTTTTCGCAAAAAAAGATGAAAACCCCTTACAAAAAAATGCGAAAATTGGACAAAAAATAAATTTTCCTTAAAGTGATGGGGATCGTTAGCATATTTAGCAAGCTGCTCAAAACAGTTGGTATTTTTGCTGTACGACTTGATTTGGCTAAACTACGATTAAAAAATTGCTTAGAAACAGTATTTTTGACAAAACTCTGGATCCTATATTTCCGCCCTTAAAAATCAGTGTTTTGGCTGGCATAATGCAAAATAATTAAATCCCTGAATGTTGTTAAAAAGTAGATATAATAAAACAAAACACAAATAAAAATATTTACTTAGCATGCTAAAAAAGATTTCCCTGAAAATGATTATATCACATGATAATGCTCATTTTGGATATACATACTTGTAGGTACAATGTACATATATACAATAACAAGGTATTTAGGCTCTCTTTTTTATTTTCTTCGATTTACTATCTTTATTAACTAAATTACCTTGACTTGTATTAAACTGCTATCGGGCAAGAACTGATTAAAATCTGGTTTACTAGCGCATTATAACCCTAATATGGGTGTAAATCGTACTGGCATTACCAACGTTGGTATTGATACGCGATTTTTCAATAAGCTTATGCCTTAAATTATATTATATTGTAATCTATTTTTAACCTTCAATCTAGAGTGCGTTGGATTTGATTAGGGAAGTATCTCGACTGCAGGGTCAAGTAGCATAAGTGCGTACTACCGCCAGACTGTTTATTTATAAAGATAGCTGGGATAACGTGGTTCAGATCGGGGTTTCGTCTGTCTGTAATATAGCCAAGTTGTTGTTGTTGGCCAACAATGCAATAAACTAAATTGTTGGTCGGTTATATTACGGAGTTAAGAGATAATACCTGTTCGGGTCCCACGCTCATATATTTTTTTGTGTCAGAACGTAATAAACACGCGGCTGAGAGAGGGTTTCAGTCAAGTGTGGAGCATGTGTAACATGTGTCAGTAAGTGAATATTACCGGAGTGGCGCCCTCCGCATTTGTTTCCCCGTATCTCGACCATACGGCTTATCGGAGTTCAATGAGTGCATATCATTAAGTATTTGATACCCTGTAAAAAACATAACAATGTAATGATAAACACGCTGTTCCTATCTTTTTTACCTGCGCATCACGCTCACATCTGGCCAAATTGTGTAGATCCTTAATTTAAGACCCTAAATCTAAACGTAAGGAATTTAGATGTCTTTTCATCTTGGTTTGGTCAAGGCATTTACAGTCAAATATAATATTTTTAATTTTAAAGTGATGTTAATTCTTTCTATGTTGAAAATAAAAAATAAGTTTGTCTTGTGTGTTTCCTGTGGAATGAGCAATATGGTAGAGTTTTTCCCTCTGTGCAGTCGAGAATAAAGAACATTTTTGGCTTATCGAAGAGAGAGTGGGCTACAGGTGTCCAGATCCAGATCGGCGTGAGTGCCTCTCGGGCCGAAACCCATTCAGATTTCGCAATCGTCGGATTGGTGGCGATTTTGGCCATCCAGTTGCCTTATCGACGGCCATCGGGCTGGGTGTACCTACACTTGTTAATTTATTTTTTTTTTCGGCTTACTCAAAATCCAAGTGCTGTCGGAGACATGGCAACCAGTGGCTATCGATTTGTGGGTTTTCTGGCCATGATGATGGTCCTCATGGTGGAGGCTGCAGATAAGGAGGGCTTTCCCGTATCCATCATCCACATAAACGACCTGCACGCCAGGTATGTGAGGTGGAAAAACCGCGACCCGATGTCGAGTTCGAAATAATCAAATGGAACTGGTTTATGACTAACGCGCATGGCCGTAAACCATGGCCTATCAGGCCCACGTACTGATTCCGATCTCGATCCCGATAACGATACCTATGGGTATACGTACATGGCCATGGGGACTCCAGCACGAGCCCACTCCAGAGCTAATCCCCGCTTCGATTGCGATTATCCGCAGGTTCGAGCCCACGGACACCTCCGGCGGGACCTGCGATGAGGGCGAGGAGTGCATCGGCGGATATCCGCGCACCGTCTACACCGTGAGGAAGCTCCTCCAGGAGCAGGCGGACCTCAATCCCATATACATCAATGCCGGCGACAGCTTCCAGGGAACGCTCTGGTACAACATCGGTCGCTGGAACGTCACCCAGCAGCTCCTGAACATCCTGCCCGCCGAAGCCATGGTATGTGGTATACAATAAAAAAGGAATTTTTCCTTGAATTTTAGAAAATTTGAGTTAAAGGGTATGTTCAACAAATTAGAAAAGATATCTATTCCTAAAGAAAATTGTATTTTTAAATATATGCCATTCTAATTGAGAAATCGAATTGGACTTTCCAAACAATTTAGCTTTATCTGACAGATAACAAACTGGAAACTTTACATGACATTGAGAAATCTATCCTATTTGGAAGGAATAGATTCTGCAATTTAAAAGAAAATTGCCATGGACTCAAAATTTTTAAAATTCATTTTTTTTCTTGCGTATAATATTAGTGAAAAGCGAACTAAAGCAAAATATACTTAGTATAGGTCATATAAAATATCTTAAAATATTTGGAAACTAATATCGCAACTAAGAAATCCTATAAAATTTCTAAAAAGTTAATTGTTTAAGAAATTACTTTATATTACAAAAGAGGAAGAGATAAGACGTTTACTTTGAATGTTTTTAAGAGTTCTCTAATTATATTGGGTACCCTGGCAATTTTTTGTTATAGAGAAGCTTACTAACCCTCAATTTCAGACCCTCGGCAATCACGAGTTCGACCACGGAGTGGAGGGTCTTGTGCCCTTCCTGGAAACAGTGGAGACCAATATGCTGGTGGCCAACATGGACTGTGCCCACGAGCCCACCTTGGAGGGCAAGTACAACAAGTCGATGATCATTGAGCGGTCGGGTCGAAAGATTGGCCTGATTGGGGTTATCCTGGAGACGACCTACGTGAGTTTGGGATTGGAACATTCTCCCTGACTCCTTGTATATTGTATGGATCTCCTGTAGGATCTGGCCAATACCGGCAAGGTGATCTTCCGAAACGAGAGCGATACGATTCGCGAGGAGGCGCAGCTGCTGAAGGCCCAGGGGGCCAACATCATCATCGTGATCTCACACTGTGGCTACGATGTGGATAAGGAGATCGCGGCCAATGCCGGCGACTGGATCGACGTCATCGTGGGCTCCCACTCGCACACCTTTCTCTACACCGGTGATCCGCCGGGTCCGCACAGCGCCGCCGGCGATTACCCCACCCAGGTGATCCACAGCTCCGGCCACCGCGTCCTCATCGTTCAGGCCTCGGCCTATGCCCGCTACGTGGGCAACCTGATTGTCTACTTCGATGACAACGGCGATGTGCTGGACTTCGAGGGAGATCCGCTCTACATGGACCAATCCGTGCCCGAAGGTCAGTGCAAATAAATAGATCACATTGATAAGTGGGTAATGGTAACTTGGGAATAATAACATCTTTCTTTAATGTTGATAACTTCCTTGAACAATGTTTATTGAATTTTTCATATTATATAGTCCTGACTATCATATCATTTCAAGTTTTCTTTGTGTGTTTCTAAAATTACTCGGTTTTTCTATCTGTGATTTACTTAAGAACATTTACCTGGGGCTTTCTGATGATAGCTCATTGAACTCAATGATAAACGACTAGTCAATTTACTCTTGCTACTAAATAAATACAAATCTAAAAAAAACCGTACTTATAAAAAATAGTTCATATAATATTATAGTTCTCAAAGTATTACATCTTAAATACAGGAATCGGACAATATAAATTTAATATATAAAAAAAACTGTATGTTTGTAAGTCTCTACTGCCTATACTGCGTTATAATTCTCAAGTAGTTATTACACGACCATTTTCCGCGAATTACTCTATAAAATGTATATACACCTGATGATTTATAATGATTACATTTTTAAATGTATTGCTTAAGTACCCGTTTCCTATTTGTGCTTACTTTTTTCCCTGTGAGGTTCAAGTGAATTTTTTTGTTGTGTACATAAGTTGCGAGCTCTGTTTGAATTAAGTATACATTCGGTACCTTGTGCTTGTTGTTTGGTGTTACTTGTGAAAGTCCCTGATTATAGTTAGCATATGGAGTGTATATTGTGTATTATATTTGTGCGCTGTGTTCCCCGCAGATGAGGAGGTGCTCGAGGCCATGGCGCCGTGGAAGGTGACGGTCGATGAAATGGGCAAGGTGGTGGTGGGCACCACCAAAGTGGACCTCACGAAGGACGATTGTGCCGCCGGAGAGTGCAACCTGGGCAACTACTTCTGCGACGCAATGGTGCATTCTGTAAGTAGTGCATTTCTTCAAGGAATAAATACTTATATACCCATCCCATTTCTAGTTCGTGGGAATGGCTCCCTTTGAACAGAAGGCCTGGACAAATGTCTCTGCCGGACTCATGAATATCGGAGGACTCCGCGTGCCACTCAACAGGGGCAGTAAGTATGAATTATTATCAAGAAATACAAATTCAATGCAAGTTTTGTAATACAATTATTTCCACCGTCTGCAGGTCTTACGTACGCCCATATAATCAGTATGTCGCCCTTCGAGAACACCCTGGTATCCTACAATCTGCCGGGCAGCAAAATAGTGGAGGCAATGGAGTGGGCCGTTAGCAAGGTGGACCTTGAGAACGGGGTGACCGGATCGTACATCAACCTGCAGTTCTCGGGCATTCGGGTGAAGTACGACTACACCAAGCCCGTCGGATCGCGGGTTGTGTCCGTGGCGATGCGTTGTGCCGACTGCGAGGTGCCCAAGTACGAGCCCCTGGTATCCGACCAACTATATCGCCTCACATCGCCCAACTTCCTGCAGGCGGGCGGCGATGGGTACACCATGCTCGCCGAGGGCACAGATCTCCAGTAAGTACACTCCGGCCAACTTAACATTATACTATATATATATATATGTACTATATATTTTGGAAAGGTGTCATTATATCTCTTTCTTTTCTTATTCCATACTTTTTCTCATCTCTAATCACATTTTTTCGATTGCAGGTATGGAGTCACTGACTTGGATGCCCTGATCTCGTACACCGAACATCTTAATCCCATCTACCAGGGTCTCGATGGACGTATCACCGTGCTCAACTAATCACTGCACTACAAAATAAATTGTGCTGCCAAATTTTTGCATTTGTCCCAATAAACTTTTCGGGGAAAATAAAAAAAAAATCGGTTTTCTTTGGGTGTTTTGAACCTAATATTAATTTTGAAGGTCTGGTATTGAATTTAGAAAACAATCAAAATATATATATATATAGCCCCGAAGACTCAAAATTCTTAATTAAAAAATTCATTAAAACGTAATTCATAATTTTGTCCTTTAAAGATGAAATCGTACTGCAGGCTATGGTGCCGTGGCAAATTGAGATGGAATCCTACGCCAACCGGATCGTGGGTCAAAGTCGGGTTTATCTTCAGCAGATCGAGTGCAGCCGTGGAGAGTGTAATCTGGGTAACTTTTTCACGGATGCTATGCTTCATGCGGTAAGTATGGGCTGGTTGTGCCCGTACAGTACTTATCCTAACCCCTCGAGAATCAACAGTTCCTCAAAGATGCTTCATCATCGTCCCTCGAGGACAGTTGGAGTAACGTGACCATAGCCCTGACTTCGCAGGGCACATTCCGAGTGCCCATTTCAGCTGGCAGTGAGTTTGATTTAAGCTCTTTCACCTATCCAAAGAAGTACATAGTAGAAATTATAGGGTTAGAAAATGCTTTAAGACCCATGCTATTTTTGGCCAAAATACATTTATCAGTCTGTCGAATTCTAATTTAACTTAAGCTGGTTAGGTTTCTAGTAGGCATTTTCAGCAATCTTATACCTTATAAAGATGGGTTAATTTTATAGCTTACATTTTTTTTTTTTAAGAACATATAAACCAAAAAAAAAAGTCAAGTATTTTTAAAAAATGTATTGTATTTTTTTCGATCTTAAGATTCTTTTTCCTTCACAGACATAACCTATAAGGAACTGTTTGCCATGTGCCCCTGGCAGAACCGATTGGTTGCCCTAACTCTCCAAGGGAAGCACATTGTGGAGCTTCTGGAGCTCGGTGTGGCGCCCATGAACGTCAGTTCGTCCTCGCCCAGATCCTCTAGATTCCTGCAGGTTTCCGGTCTTCGGTTTGCCTTTGATTTGAACAGTCCCGCTGGTCAGCGCGTCTCCAGTGTCCGAGTTCGGTGCTCCAAGTGTCAAGTGCCCGAGTATAAACCACTGGCTATGGAGGAGAAGTACCGCGTGGTGCTCATGGAATACCTAGCGAATGGAAAGAATGGTTTCGGCGTAATCAGCGAAAACGCAGAGGATCTTGAGTAACTATTGCAAGGAAGGTAAATTTAATTTGGACCCCGTAAAACAAATGGATTCGCTTTTTCGCAGAGTGGGTCCTTTCGATTTGGAAGCCTTAATGGACTATATGAGTGCCGTGGGACCAATTACCTTAGGAATTGAGCATAGGATTAAAAAAACGTAGCTTTTATTGACGACGTCTTTGCTAAACTTAAGCCCAATTTCCACTATTCGGTATTTTTGCCATTTTTAGCATTTTTCGGTAGGTTACTCGATAGGTACGCGGACGCGTAATACCCTGTGCACACAGTTAAATTACATTTCCTTCTCAAAAAATACCGAAACGCAAGGTACAAAAATCACCTAAGCTCGTAAAAAATACTAAATAAGACACTGGAATACTGAATGGATTTGCGTGTGCGGCGCCATTTTCCGCTGCAGCGAGTTGTAGCGACCTTTTTCCGTCTCTATCCAACACGTGTATTTCTTATGGAGGAAAAATCGATGACCCCTTCTGTGTACATAGGCTATAAACATTTCATAAATTCGATGACACACGAAAGATGACTATAAAATCAGTATCGAAACGAAAAATTTGTTTCTCCAAGCCAAGATTTTGTGTGGGAATGAACTCGCGTTAAAAGGTTAGGCCCAGTATTCAACGTAATAAAAAGTGGCCTAAAATAACACTATTTTCAGGCTATTATATTTTCCTGTGTTGATTAATGTGGTAATATGCGTGTTTGGCCAAACTGGCTAAAAACTACTTTTATAAGCCAGTTCTTTATGTTGATTAATGTAGTCAAATTTGTTTTTAAAAACTCGGTAACAACCGCTAAAATGGAATGAATGAATGATGCAAGAATTTTTGTTTCTCGACTAGTAATCATGTGCTATCAACAGCTGTGTCATGTTGTTCTGCTAAACGCGTGCAATGTGGATGTTAAATTTTTGGAAAAATATTAAGAGAATAGGAGTTAGGTGACCAATTTTTTTTGTACAATTTTCGACCACGCCCAGTAAAAAAATTTGTAATTTTCAAAAAATTTTGTCAACATGTTTTTGCAAGTAGTTTTAAATGATGTCAATAAGTCTAGAAAAGCATTTTTTATAAATGTGAAAGAAAATTTTAGCGTTCGATCTGTAATTTGCGTTAATGAGATGTCCAAATTCCAGGGGTAGAGAGAACGCGCTGGCCTATAACGGTAACGATCTGTTCTGTCGCTTGAAATTTCACGATGAAAGGGAGCTAGAGGTACTCCTAAAACAATATCGACAATGAATACTCGGGACTAGAAAGGGCTCCAGGACCTTCAGTCACAGTAGCTCTTCCATGACAATCCCTACACCGAGTGCAGCCTGTATTCGTTACATCGAGAGGAGTCAAAGTTGTGGGGATCCCTGTCAGGTTAATTGTTGCCATGAAGGTGGATAAGGCCGTCTTCCCTACACAAGGGTAATGCCGGAAGATGCCAGTTTTACAGTGGCCACGACATATTTGGAGTGGTCATCACAAACGAATGCAACGCTTGTGACTGCATTTCTTCGTCTTCAGATCCTCGTAAAATAATTCCGCTCGGCGGTAGACGTGGCATCACTCAGCTTCAGAAAGTTCACTCCAGCTGTTGCCTTCGACTGCTTTTTGCTCATGGTCTGCAGAGACAGTGACACCATCGACATGTCATTCGACCTATGAACCCACCTTACAAGTGCACGACTTTCATCAAACACTTCGAGGTTGTTGGGTGAGAGCAGGAACTATTTTAGTCCCAAAAAAGTTTAGCCGCCACTCGAGAAATTGAACCATTTTTAGATCAATTCATGGAAACACTGCTTTTTGCTCATGGTCTGCAGGGAGAACGACACCATCATCAGCAAGGATGAGTCAGAATTGTCCACCGTACGCGCGAACTATGCCGGAGAATTTGGAGTGGTCATTACAAACGAATGCAACGCTTGTGACTGCGAAACCAGCTCCATGAACTGGGTAATTGCAGCCTGTCGCCGTGCTGGACTTAGGAAAGAAGAATTGGAAGTGCCCAGAGCTAGTTGCCAAATAAATTCACGTAGACAAGAAAATGTTGGGGACGTAAAAAAAAAATTTTAGCACCTTAATTTATGGAAAGTGTCCGGCTTAGAAATCGGCACTACAACTATAAGGGTTATTCAGGCTGATTGCCGTTGTAAATCAGATTTATTCCGGAGCTGATGTCCTCCTCAAAGGACGACGAGACAATGAATGCTGAAGCTTAGACATGGCCCCTGAATGTGCCCGTTCGCCAGCCCGTATGAAATCCATACATTTATCGATATATTAGAACTATCGTACCTGACCTTCCAAAAGACCGTTTGCGGAATAGGGCAATTAGGGAAGGTTTATGAAGTGGTCGTTTTACTATGAAATTATATTTTTAGTATATTTCCGCTTATAGGAATACGCGTACTGGCGGAGGCAATACAAAAAGAAAAAATTACCACGTTATAAAATTAGTTGTTAAACCTAGTCAAAAGGCTTACAAACTAATGACATGCTTAAATCATATATAAATATTAACCGAAATGCAACTAAGTTATGAATTCAGTAATATAGAGTATAAATTATGAAATTGATTATTATTAAAATGAGCAGATGTGGATGACAAGAACTAAGAGGCTTTCGTGCATCGATTACGCGAAATGCAATAAATTTCAGGTTTAACGCGCCACGAGGGCACTCTCTCAAATTCTGAGCTATTCCTGCCTCGTCCGTTTCCTTTTCGTTTTCTCACCTTAAGCACCTTAATGCCCATGGATACGAATTCTTAGCATGCAGAATTAAACATAACACACTAAAAAATACAAAACTAACCCCTATTTCTGCCACATTTTTCCGGTTGCAACTAAATTTGCTCCGATTCCGCCGTAATAAACCCGCTTAAACGACTCTCGCGACTCGCTGAACTGATTTCGTTATTCCCCTATTGACTTTGTCTTTAGTCCATTGGAAACTTTTCCGGGACTGGAAAAATTCAACTTGGGATTTTCCAATATCCTATTCGGACTCTCAAGCTGGATCAATACTCTTGTGGGCAAGCCGGAACAAGTTGCAGTTCTCTGGGTTGACCATCAGTGCCCTTCTTCGCCAGACGATTTTTTATTTGTTTTCTTATTAAGCGCAAAGCCAAAGACTTTCCCAACATAACATGAGTCGATTTGTGGAAGTCGATCGTCCTGGCATAAAACCGAGCTGGTTGGTGGTGATGGTGCGACCCACCAGAAAAGTTAGCTGCCTAGCCACAATTCTATCAAACATTTTGAGCTTGGCAATCGGTCTGTAATTTGAAATTACAATTTTTCCACCTGATTTGAAAATGGGAGTAACTGTAGCTAGTTTCCATCTATGAATGAATGTGCCACTAGAGAGGGACTTGTTAAATATATTTTTGAGGGGACCACACAGAACATCTACACAATTTTTTAGGATAAAGGGCGAAAGGCCATCTCAATCAGTTTTTTCCGAGTCACTCAGACTAGCGGCAGCAATATGACAGTCAGAGTCAGACACATCTAGATTACCTATATTTAATTTCTTTATCATTCCATGAAGAAGTTGGCTCGAAATTGGACGCAAAAAATGTACAAATAAATATAGGGTTTTACTATTAAAGAGCTTTAGCTTAACTTGGTTTTATCAAATTAAAGTGGAAGTGGTGGAATTAAAACAAAATAGCTTCGTTGTTCACGTCGCATTTTGTGTATAGTTTACGCAAAATCACTGTATATACGCCTAGTTATCGCATTGAGAGTAGCTTTTGTTCTTTTAAAGACTTAAAAATTATTTAATGAAGCGGTAAATGCCATTAAGAAAGCTTAAGTCCATTTATATTTCTGTATCCTTGGTGCCTAATTTATGATTAATTTTTTGACTATGAACTATGGCAGACCCTGTTTTCCATAATTCATTAACTCGTGGCCTGACGCCATAATACAATTAAGAAAGATGAATTGGAGTCAAGTAGTTTGCTTCCATTTTTTAAGGTTTACCGTAATTTGGAATTACAAGAAAATAATTAGGGTGTTGTTTGTGCCTAACCGAAGTAGACACCTGCAGGACGATCGCGTCGCGGCAATGGTAACGATGGTTATTGCAATGCCGGACCACAGGCGATGCTGAACTGCGCTGAGGTTGAGCTAACGTGGTTAGCTGCTAGTTGAGATAGTGTATTACGAGCCCTATTCCTAGAGGTAGGAAGTAGAACCGCGGAGTTATGAAGTGTGTTGATAACTGATTTATTGTTCATTTGAGACATTATTATATACTACTTGGAACACGGAAGTTTAGTGTAATGATTAGTGAAGTAAGCTATAGTCTAAAGTAGGTCACGGAATTATGATTATGGTAGCAGTTGCGTAGTTGGCTCGGCTGACACCGCAAATGTGCTGACTGCATTGGCGGGTCAGCGTATCGTTGTGACGGTGAGATGGTGAGTTAGTGAGACCTATAATATGCTGATCAGCAATTCTCATCTGCAGTGAGTGCTACTGAGCGCCTGGTACTGTTCCCAATTGGGCTACTGCTTGATTTGTTGGGTGTGGTCATGTTGAGTACCTTTGGGTACGAACATTCTCCCCCCCATTGAGGGGTACCCTCAATTAAAGGCGTGATGTCGGTCAGCCCTTGGCCGAATTGTATAGAAAGCACCTAACAAATCATTGACCACGGGGGATCTTCAACTGCGGCGGTTCCTGTTTGTGATTCAGGTCCTTCACATCTTCTTGATGCTGCTGAACACTCCCCTTTGCGATAAAATTTACATTACCGTGGGGACTGAAATTGTGCCCTCGTAGAATTTGATCATTTGGCACGTCTATGGTATGTGGACGTTCTGCAACAAAACTAAGATCTTTCTTGGTTAAGTTTAGAAATGTTGAACCAAAGTCAGCCTTCTTGTAGGTTTTGAATTGATGAGACGTCGGTTCTATTTTCATCGGATTTTTATCTTTCGTTGGCTCATAAGCAGCGTTCGGTCCTGCAAAATCATCTCTGTTTTCTATTAGATTGGGGTTGATTTCCGTATCAGATGAGGTTTCTTTATTGAGATAACCTGTGATTACATAACCAAGCCTTGTGCCTAGTGCCAAAGGTTTATTAGGTCCTAGTTCAAGACCTTCACCGGTAATTACACGAGAAAATACTTCAACCCCTAAAGTTAGGTCAACGGGTCCTGGTTGCCGAAAGTCAGGATCTGCTAACGGCAGTCCCTCGGGAATCTTAAGATCGGTTGTAATCGGTACTGACGGTTGGTCTGTAATGACTGTGGGCATAATAAATACCTCTAATAGTTTTTCAAACCCTGATGTACAGGATGAGAGCTTTAGTGTTGATCTAATTGCTGTTGATATCTTTCCTCCGATTCCAGATATTTCAATCGGTGACCTTTGTTTAAGAGATAGCAGATCTGCCATTCTCCTTGAAATAAGATTCACCTGTGATCCACCATCTATTACAGCGCGACATGTTTGTAATTGACCGTTTGGCCCTTGTAATGAGACCTTGGCGGTCGCGAGCAAAGTATATCCTCCTTCGTGGTCGTAGCCTGCAACGGTTACTGCGCCGGCCACTGGATTGCTAGTCGGTCCTTGGTGTAACAGTGAATGATGCCGTTGCTGGCAGACTCGACAAGTGGTCGGTGATCCACAGTTTTCAACCTTATGAGCTGTAGACAAACAATTTGTGCATGCTCCTACTTGAATAATGGCTTGGCGCCGTGTTTTGGGGTCCATTTCCTGGAAACGGCTGCATGCTCTAATATGATGTGGTCCTAGATGACAAATCTTACAGCTCTCTTCGTTGTGAACTGACTGATAGCGGAGTGTTGCTGTGGGTTGAGCGCTTATCGTCTCCAGCATGCAAGCGCGCCGCTCAATAAACGTCAGTACACTCCATAACGTTGGAATTTCCGTTGGTGCATCCGCTGAATTTTCAAGAGCAGCTAGAGACTGCTGGTCTAGTTTTCTTCTGATAAGAAAACATAGGATTGGATCCCAGGATTTTGTGCTGATATCAAGGTTTTTAAGAGTACTCATTGAATTTTTTATAGTGTCATGCAAGGCCCTTAGTTGGCGCGAGGAGCCGTCTATAGGCTTATGGTCAATAATTTTTGCAATGGCGGCGAATACTAGTATTTTTCCGTTCTGGTACCTGGCCTTTAAACGCAACCAGGTGTCGTCATAGCCACCCTGTGAGAAGGCTGTGTCTGTCAAGACGTTTCTCGCTTCACCACGAAGCGAACTCTGTAGAATATGTAGTTTTTGACTGGCCGAATATGGTTTGTTATGTACCAATTCCACAAAGAGATCATGGAACCGTGGCCAGTCTAGATACTCGCCGTTGAACTCCGGAATGCTAATTGGCGGAAGTGCCAAGTTTAGGCTCATTGGCGCGTCGTTTTCTCGTAGCAGGTTCATTTCGTATTCCTCGTATAATGTGTGGAATTGGGCTAGCTCTGCTTCTGCCAGAGCTGCGGCCCCAGGTGTGCTATCCAATTCGTCGTGGGCTTGCCTTAGTAACGCCCAATGGAGATCCAGGTGCCTTTGTAGGGCTGGGGTGACAGTTGGGGCGTTCGAGGCTAATGTTAATGATGACTCCAATTCGTTGCATCTTCTCTGCAACTGTCGGATCACCGTGTCAATTGTGGAATCTCCTTTGACTTGATCTCTTGTTGTGATCTTGATGTTGGCCGAAGTTCGTCTGGGGGCCTTCGGAAGCCCGCTTCCAGTCGGCATGTTGTCCAGAAAGATATTCTGATATTTTTCGACCAGCTCCTTAAGTGCTACTAGTCGTGAAGAGTACTCACTTCCAGTGGGTAATGCCGCTTGTTGGACTTCTTCATCTAAGTCGCAAAACTGCTGCCAGAGATCGTTTAACTGAGTTAGCTTACCGGAATAATAGCCGTCTCGGTGGCGTCGGTCGACAGAATCCTTGCCATAATTCTTAATGAGCTGTTGGATTTTCCCTTGCAGCTCGTTTTGGGTGTCTAGTAATCGATTGTGTAAATCGATTCTTGTGTGACTTGTTTCCTCAATGAATGAAGTAGACATATTGTGTGTCTTGGAAGCACAGAATCTTGTGAAGCTGGATGAAGCTGAGTATCCTGTGAAGCTGGAAGAAGCTGAGTATCCTGTTAAGCTGGATGAAGCTGAAGTTCCTGTGACGCTGGAAGAAGAAGCGAATCCTGTGAAGCTGGATTAAGCCGAGTTCCTGTGACGCTGGAAGAAGAAGCGTATCCTGTGAAGCTGGATGAAGCTGAAGTTCCTGTGACGCTGGAAGAAGAAGCGAATCCTGTGAAGCTGGATGAAGCTGAAGTTCCTGTGACGCTGGAAGAAGAAGCGAATCCTGTGAAGCTGGATTAAGCTGAAGTTCCTGTGACGCTGGAAGAAGAAGCGTATCCTGTGAAGCTGGATGAAGCTGAAGTTCCTGTGACGCTGGAAAACGAAGCGTATCCTGTGAAGCTGGATGAAGCTGAAGTTCCTGTGACGCTGGAAGACGAAGCGTATCCTGTGAAGCTGGATGAAGCTGAAGTTCCTGTGACGCTGGAAGAAGAAGCGTATCCTGTGAAGCTGGATTAAGCTGAAGTTCCTGTGACGCTGGAAGACGAAGCGTATCCTGTGAAGCTGGATGAAGCTGAAGTTCCTGTGACGCTGGAAGACGAAGCGTATCCTGTGAAGCTGGATGAAGCTGAAGTTCCTTTAGTGGGAAGGGGGTTGCTTGAGTGTGATCCTTTGTTGTTAAAGGATCACGTCGGGGTCACCAATGTTTGTGCCTAACCGAAGTAGACACCTGCAGGACGATCGCGTCGCGGCAATGGTAACGATGGTTACTGCAATGCCGGACCACAGGCGATGCTGAACTGCGCTGAGGTTGAGCTAACGTGGTTAGCTGCTAGTTGAGATAGTGTATTACGAGCCCTATTCCTAGAGGTAGGAAGTAGAACCGCGGAGTTATGAAGTGTGTTGATAACTGATTTATTGTTCATTTGAGACATTATTATATACTACTTGGAACACGGAAGTTTAGTGTAATGATTAGTGAAGTAAGCTATAGTCTAAAGTAGGTCACGGAATTATGATTATGGTAGCAGTTGCGTAGTTGGCTCGGCTGACACCGCAAATGTGCTGACTGCATTGGCGGGTCAGCGTATCGTTGTGACGGTGAGATGGTGAGTTAGTGAGACCTATAATATGCTGATCAGCAATTCTCATCTGCAGTGAGTGCTACTGAGCGCCTGGTACTGTTCCCAATTGGGCTACTGCTTGATTTGTTGGGTGTGGTCATGTTGAGTACCTTTGGGTACGAACAGGTGTTCAATTGCGTTGCAAAAGTGTTAACTTTGTAACATTGCCAGAATAAAATTCTGAACGCCCTTTTTTTTTTAAATTGTGTTTTGGCATTGCTTGATGTTTTTAGAGCCAGAATTGGCATTGTTTTTTACCATCGTTTCTTTCGGTAAGACCGAATGTATGTTTTCTGTACACATGTAACTGTCAAGAAAGATTAGCACTTCTAGCTTCCTAACATAAAACTAAATTAGTTCATTACATACCAACAAAAAATTCATGGAAAATAGTTAATTTTTAACTTTTGTTATACGGCAAAAAAAGGCAATTTTTTTTAAATTTACAATGTAAGTAATAAATAAATTGTCAATTCGTATTATATATACAAACATACATACGCATGTATGTATATATATATTTAAAGTACACGCTCACATCAGAAACCAATCTGTGTCAAATATATAAACACAAATTTCTTCTGTTTTAAGGAATATCATATTTTAATATTTCGAAACAAGTTTTTATTCCTGTTTTCTAGTAATTTGAATGGTTTTTTTCAAATACCCCTTTTTAAATCCTTGCTGGACAAAAACTTAGTAAGAAATCTGGACAACGTGCTTAGTCCAGACGTTATAATCCAGATTAATTACAGCAGATCCAGACACAAATATGGATTTGCCAATTTTCATAATATTAATTTGGTCTTACGAGGTAAGTCTCACTGTAATTTCCGAACATTAATTAACATTTTTTTGATTGAAAAACTTTGAGTCGTTTTCACGAGCGCATGTTAAATTAAAACATTCTGAATAAATGCCTTCAGAATGTATTTATTAGGTGCATATAAGTGCATTCCAAATATATGCAGCTAGTTGCATGCAACGGATACCTACTTTTTTGTCCCGCTCCCAAATAGAATGGGAAGGGTCATCACTTTCGGCATACATTTTTGATGACCATTTCATAATGAAAGAACGGACTCTGGAATGCAGTAAATTCCGACTGGGGGTCACTTGGCTTTATATACACAAGTTCATCGAACGTTGGCAAGGAAAACTAATATCTAAGATATATTTTGCATTTTTATAAAGCTCCTAAAATGGATTAATCAATTATTAAGTAAAAAATATGATAGAAAATACAACATATTATATGCTAACAAATTTTCCAAATTCATTGTCGCGATAAAGGTCTTTTTACACTAAGGTAATGCCAGAGGATCGAGACTCTAGAATCATCATCACAATCAAAGTTATCCTTGTGATTGGAATTTCAACAATGTTTTCCAGTACCTCGAATAATAATTCCGCACCGCTTGGAACATGTTCAACGTTCATCCAACACTTTGAACTTAACGCCGTGCGGCAGATACCCCAAAGACATTACCGGCAATAAAAACTCGAGAAAGGGCTTTAGGTCGTTTAGTAACCCTTTAGTCGAATGGTCATCACAAACGAATGCAACGCTTGTGGTTGGATTTTTGATTGTCTTCAGACGTGGCGACACTGAGCTTCAACGAGTGTACCCCATCTGTTGCATTCGACTGCTTTTTGCTCATGGTCTGCAGAGACAGTGACACCATCGACATGTCATTCGACCTATGAACCCACCTTACAAGTGCACGACTTTCATCAAACACTTCGAGGTTGTTGGGTGAGAGCAGGAACTATTTTAGTCCCAAAAAAGTTTAGCCGCCACTCGAGAAATTGAACCATTTTTAGATCAATTCATGGAAACACTGCTTTTTGCTCATGGTCTGCAGGGAGAACGACACCATCATCAGCAAGGATGAGTCAGAATTGTCCACCGTACGCGCGAACTATGCCGGAGAATTTGGAGTGGTCATTACAAACGAATGCAACGCTTGTGACTGCGAAACCAGCTCCATGAACTGGGTAATTGCAGCCTGTCGCCGTGCTGGACTTAGGAAAGAAGAATTGGAAGTGCCCAGAGCTAGTTGCCAAATAAATTCACGTAGACAAGAAAATGTTGGGGACGTAAAAAAAAAATTTTAACACCTTAATTTATGGAAAGTGTCCGGTCTAGAAATCGGCACTACAACTATAAGGGTTATTCAGGCTGATTGCCGTTGTAAATCAGATTTATTCCGGAGCTGATGTCCTCCTCAAAGGACGACGAGACAATGAATGCTGAAGCTTAGACATGGCCCCTGAATGTGCCCGTTCGCCAGCCCGTATGAAATCCATACATTTATCGATGTAATAAAACTATCGTAGCTAGCCCTACTTTTTAACAAAATATTGAGTAACAAGAAAACAATCTGTTTTACATTTTTATATAAATATGAAACGCTTTGCAATAAGGGTTTAATTCCATGTTTAATTTTTCCGTATTTTCCGAGAGCTTTCAAAGTCGAAACCAAAAACTGTAATTTGAGTTATTGAATCCCGATTTAGACGTGGGATACCTCTATGAGTTTGTGGTTTGATTCTCTAGTATTCAACAGTAAAATTAATCTTTTAGATTAGGGTCCCATTTTTAACCCATTTTTATGAACCAAAAATGCTCTTCTAGATTCCATAACTTCAGTTATTCTAACCCGATTTAGACGTGGGATACCTCTATGAGTTTGTGGTTGAATTGCCTAATATTCTACATTAAAAGTAATCTTTTTGGCAAGGCTCACATTTTCAGCCCATTTTCATGTTTTATTTTTTCCGTATTTCCAATGGCTGTCAGAATGGGAACCAAAAACCGCTCTTCTAGATTCTATAACTTGAGTTGTTCTAACCGATTTAGACGTGGGATACCTCTATGAGTTTGTGGTTGAATTCCCTAATATTTTACATTAAAATAATAATATTAAAAGAGGGTCAAAATTGTATCCCATTTTCATGTTAGGATTTTCCAAATTTCCAATGGTTTTTAGAATGAGAACTCAAAACTGCACTTCTAAACTCACAACTTGGGTTATTGGACTCCGATTTTGATGTGGGATGCCTCTATGAATTTGTGATTGAATTCCCTTATGTTCTACATTACAATATTTATTTTTAAAAGAGGGTCATGTTTGATTTTTTCGTATTTCCAATGACTGTCAGAATGGTAACCAAAAACTGCTCTTCTAGATTTCAGAACTTGAGATATTGGATCCCGATTTAGAAGTGGGATAACTCCAAGAGTTTGTTGTTGAATTCTCTAATATTCTAATTCTACATTAAAAGTTTTCTTTGAAACGAGGGTCAAATTTTAACCCAATTTAATGGTCCATTTAAAGTAATAGCTCGTACACACACCAATCTTTTAATTTGTTGGGCCATCTCCATTCGATACTATATTCGATTACTTATATTTCCTAAAAGTTTTGCGCAACACTAAGCCGCCGCGCCAACTCGATTTTTCGCCATAATAATAATTAAATGTGTGGGGCGGCACTTTAAACGTGAATTTTTGTAATTTACACGTAGTAGAATTCATGTCGATTGAGTCCGTGTTTGGCTAGTTTTAAGGTTGGGCTAATTTACAATACAAAGCAAGCCGAAAATAAAATTAAAAATATAGATGTCTATATATATATTTTTATATTTAATTCAGACTCACTTCAAATTAAAACAAGAAAGGAAGTTAGCTTCGGCAAGCCGAAGCTTATATACCCTTGCAGCTATAATTATTAAATTTAAAAACACAAAAAATGATATTCCCAATAGTATAAGATAATATGTCAAAAAACACCGAAGCTATAATTTGGTTCATATTATTTTCGTAGCAATTTTCCGATCGTTCCTATGGCAGCTATATGATATAGTCGTCCGATTTTGATAAAATTAAATTCGAAATTCAGAACTAATTAAAAAATGTTATTTCCAAGCGTAGGAGGTTATATGTTAAAAAACACCGAAGCTATAATTTGTTTCATATTATTTTTCTACCAATTTTGCGATCGTTCCTATGGCAGCTATATGACATAGTCGTCCGATTTTGATAAAATTTAATTCGAAATTCAGAACTAATTAAAAAATGTTATTTCCAAGCGTTGGAGGTTATATGTTGAAAAACACCGAAGCTATAATTTTTTTCATATTATTTTTCCACAAATTTTCCGATCGTTCCTATGGCAGCTATATGATATAGTCGTCCGATTTCGATAATATTTAATTCAAAATTCAAAATTATTTAAAAATTGTTATTTCCAAGCTTAGGAGTTTTTATGCTAAAAAACACCAAAGATATAATTTTTTTTCATTTTTTTGTCCGATTATTCCTATGGGAGCTATAAGATATAGTTGTCCGATCCGGCTGGTTCCGACTTATATACTACCTGCAAAAGATATAAGACTTTTGGGAAAGTTTCAGCCCGATAGCTTTAAAACTGAGAGACTAGTTTGCGTAGAAACGGACGGACAGACGGACAGACGGACAGACGGACAGACGGACAGACGGACAGACGGACAGACGGACAGACGGACATGGCTAGATCGACTCGTCTAGTCATGCTGATCAAGAATATATATACTTTATGGGGTCGGAAACGTCTCCTTCACTGCGTTGCAAACTTCTGACTGAAATCAATATACCCTCTGCAAGGGTATAAAAAATGTGTCATTGAATTAAATTAAATAAGTATAGAAATGCTCAAAACTGCGTTAAACCCGATAACAATTATCGATACATACATCGCGCCAGGTCAATGATCGATATTTTCAAAACATCGATGTTTCCACCGATGCTGCCACCTCTAATCCACATTAAGGTTAGGAACCGCACATTTCGAAGCAAGTCAAAACTGAAGTGGAGTGAGCTTGTTGTTTCACATCAAATAGAATCGGGAATATTCGTTCAACTGTCTTGTTGAAATATCGCAGTACCAGTTTTATTCACAGTAAGTCTTTTTATTTTATCCAATGGCACAAATACCGTTTTTCGCGACTGCATTCCAAGCTTATGTGCGTGTGTGTGTGTGATTGGCGATTATATAAGAGCGAACAATCTGGCGGATAGCCGGCAAATCGTGTTTCCAGAAAGTTCTGCTGATTGATCAGCGGAAAGTAAGCGATGTTTGCATATTGATAGATTATTAAATAGTTAATTCCATTAAGCGGCCCTACGCACACACATACGCACACTGGAAAGCCAGGAAAAAGTTAGTTGGGAAAGTGCACATGTTTTCCACTGCTTGCCGGCTACCGAAGGCGATTTCACATTTCTCCTTGGCATTGCATGTGCTGCTTGCTCTCGCCCTTTTCTTTTATTTTCCTTCCCCTCCTCTCCCCTTGCGGAAATCTTGGGTTTATTGAATAACAGGCCCTCCGATTTTTGGGGGTATCCAATTTTCCCCCGACTGGTTACATAAATCGTTTCTTCTGGAACGCTCGCTGCCGTGATGCCTTTGTTGTGAATTCCAGGGGGGGCGAGGGCACTGGAAGGGGCCTGGCCGGTACGGTGGAGCCTCGATGATCTAACGATTTGATTTCCAAAGCAGTGTTTGTTTTATTCTTAAAAAGTTGGTTATTTTTCATCTTTATGAATACTTAATATTTTAACTATCTGTTTAAAAGTTTCACCATTATAGTTGATAATAAAATAATAAGTGCTTACAAATTGATAAATAATAATACACGCTTAGCAACAAAAACATGTTTATTCAATGGCTTATGTAATTTTTTAAAAAATTTTTTTGTTTATAAATATTATATGATCTTGTTATTTTTCAGTGTTTTTAACTATTCGCCATTTACATTTTTAAGACTTGATTATATTATCTAATCCACGTGCGTGATGTTAAAAATAAGAGAAAATAGCGAGTTTTGAATTATTATGTTCAGCATGTAGTAATATCCCATTGGAATCACAATAATTCTAATAAATCGCTTTCTATTTAATATTTATCTAATTTAAAATTAAGAATAATTTTTTGTGAAACCAGTAATTCCATAATACAAGCCACTTTGACTTTATACATTTATGTAATTTCCAAAAATCTCTTGTCTTTACATCATCTTTTAAAAAAAATGTTATCTAAGTGTGCCTTGGAATTTAATGTCATAAATGTCACAATCCGTCTAGTCATAGTTTTCAGTCAATTCAATCAGTCTGTGTGTAGAACTTCATTTGCTCTGCCTTGTTTTTTTAAAAACTTTCACATTAAAAAAGATCAAAATCCATTTCTGTACTTTGACCCGCGTGGCGCACTCGCTTATCAACTGAGAAATTACGGGGTAAACAACGCGAAGACACCGCATCTTGGGGGATCTCTTGGCCGGAGCACGTGCTCCGTGGCCGCCCCCCGCCCAATCCGATAATCTTGACTAATCTTAGTCCACCTCTCTCCTCCAATAGATGTTCCGTTTGCCAGTTTCGCTTGCTCGCACCTCCATCAGCCGCCAGCTGGCCATGCGCGGCTATGCCAAGGACGTGAGATTCGGTCCTGAGGTGCGCGCCATGATGCTCCAGGGCGTCGATGTGCTGGCCGATGCCGTGGCGGTGACCATGGGACCCAAGGGTCGCAACGTCATCATCGAGCAGTCGTGGGGCTCGCCCAAGATCACCAAGGATGGCGTCACCGTTGCCAAGTCCATTGAGCTGAAGGACAAGTTCCAGAACATTGGAGCCAAGCTGGTCCAGGATGTGGCCAACAATACCAATGAGGAGGCTGGCGATGGCACCACCACGGCCACCGTTCTGGCCCGCGCCATTGCCAAGGAGGGCTTCGAGAAGATCTCGAAGGGCGCCAATCCCGTCGAGATCCGTCGCGGTGTCATGCTGGCCGTTGAGACGGTTAAGGACCACCTGAAGGCCATGTCGCGCCCCGTGAAGACGCCCGAGGAGATCGCCCAGGTGGCCACCATCTCGGCCAACGGCGATCAGGCCATCGGCAATCTGATCAGCGAGGCCATGAAGAAGGTGGGACGCGATGGCGTCATCACCGTCAAGGATGGCAAGACCCTCAACGATGAGCTGGAAGTGATCGAGGGCATGAAGTTCGACCGCGGCTACATTTCCCCCTACTTCATCAACTCCTCGAAGGGCGCCAAGGTGGAGTTCCAGGATGCCCTGCTCCTGCTGTCCGAGAAGAAGATCTCGTCGGTGCAGAGCATCATTCCCGCTCTGGAGCTGGCCAATGCCCAGCGCAAGCCCCTTGTGATCATTGCCGAGGACATCGATGGCGAGGCCCTGAGCACCCTGGTGGTGAACCGTCTGAAGATCGGCCTGCAGGTGGCTGCCGTCAAGGCTCCCGGATTCGGTGACAACCGCAAGAGCACCCTGACCGACATGGCCATCGCCTCCGGCGGCATTATCTTTGGCGATGATGCTGATCTCGTCAAGCTGGAGGATGTGAAGGTCAGCGACTTGGGTCAGGTTGGTGAGGTTGTGATCACCAAGGATGACACCCTGCTGCTGAAGGGCAAGGGCAAGAAGGAGGATGTGCTGCGTCGCGCCAACCAGATCAAGGAGCAGATTGAAGACACCACCTCCGAGTACGAGAAGGAGAAGCTGCAGGAGCGCCTGGCCCGCTTGGCCTCGGGCGTTGCCCTGCTGCGCGTCGGCGGCTCCAGCGAGGTGGAGGTCAACGAGAAGAAGGACCGCGTTCACGATGCCCTGAACGCCACCCGTGCGGCCGTCGAAGAGGGAATCGTTCCCGGAGGCGGCACCGCTCTGCTGCGCTGCATTGAGAAGTTGGACGGTGTGAAGACCACCAACGAGGATCAGGTAAGATGAGGCTTCGTTTTGGCTTGGCAATCTGTATTGAATCGTGATTATCTCCCTCCCCCCAGAACCTTGGCGTTGAGATTGTCCGTCGTGCCCTGCGCATGCCCTGCATGACGATTGCCAAGAACGCCGGCGTTGATGGCGCCATGGTGGTGGCCAAGGTGGAGACCCAGACCGGTGACTACGGCTACGATGCGCTGAAGGGCGAGTACGGCAATCTGATCGAGAAGGGCATCATCGATCCCACCAAGGTGGTGCGCACTGCCATCACAGACGCCTCCGGTGTGGCCTCTCTGCTGACCACCGCCGAGGCTGTGGTGACCGAGCTACCCAAGGAGGATGGTCCCGCCGGCGGCATGCCCGGCATGGGTGGAATGGGCGGCATGGGAGGCATGGGCGGCATGGGTGGCATGATGTAAGCCGCCACACCTCAACCCCGACACACATACACACACAGTGAGAGAGAGTGAGATGATGAAGGATCGGCATAGATGGACGGGAACGACGACGCAGAGAGGCCAGCGAACGCAGAACCACCACCAATACCAGTCACCGGTCGAGGCGAGACCCACCAATATCTCTTACATCGGTGCATCCAGCCAGATTCACACCTCTTTTGACTCCCATACACACACACACACACACACACATTCTAATCCTTGATGGAACCTTGTTTTGCTTCGCATTTATCCTTTGGCAAAAGCAGAAACATCATCATCAACAACAACCATGGACTGGATGTGAGCTCGCCGAGACGCCTGCGTTCGTTCCGCCACGTCGTCGTTGCTTCCATTGTGTTCTACGTTTTTTTTAACTATTCCTTAACTCTATTTTTTTTACATGTTATATATGTAAAGATACCGTTAGTTGTAAAATATAAAATAAAAAAGAAGTTAAATTGAGGAAAACCCTGGTATTACTTTTCTTATCGGGACTATTACCTATTATCACTTAAAAAAGTCAAAAGTTACATGTTTTAATTGTGCTCAAATTTATATTTGTTGCTTTTTCGCTTTTTTGTTTGTTTTGTTTATTAATTATAAATACATTTAATAAAAAAAAACCTAAATAATGTAACGCTTAGATGTTTAAAAGAAAAAGAAAAATATCTTGCATATACTCCGCATACGGTTAATGGGTACCATGGGCCAGGAGGACGACTGGGGTAATCCCCTCCTGGCGCCGGTGTTAACGATTAATGATGACACAATGGCAGTACGTATGTGATCGATGGCGGCGATGGGTCGTCGGCTGCCCGCGCCGACTCCGCCCTCGAGGCCTATGGCTATGACTTGTCCTCCGGCAGGAGGAAGCTGTCCTCCTCCTCCTCATCCGCCTCCTCCAGCTGGTGCTCCTCACCCGCCCACTTCTAGCACTTGCGCTTGGGCGTACGCCGCTTGACACCGCAATTGTCCACCTTCTTGCTGCCCTTGGCGATGGCCAGCAGCTTCACCAGCTTCTTGTGCGAGTCGCCTACGATCCAGCCGTGCTTCTGGTACGGCTCGTTCTCCTCGAAGTGCTTGCCGGGCGATGGGGACGCCTCCTCCGGCTCCAGCTCCATTCGATTTCCGTCTCTCTGCTCGCTACCTGCTCCTGGCCGGGATCCGCCGTCGGCTGCCTCGCCCTCGTCGTCCAGGCGTCCGAACTCATCGTCGCTGGAGCTGCTCCAGTAGTACAGCTGCTTCTCGCTCGCCGGACGCTTTCTTCGCGCCGGCGATTGGCGGCTATTCTGGGATCTCCGCTTGGTCTTTAGATTCTTGTTGCTGCTGCTGCTGTTGTTGTTGTTATTGGTGGTGGTGCTGCTGGTGGTGGCGACGGAGCTGCTCCGGGGATGCGGTGGCGGCGGCACATGCTGCTGATTGCTGTAGCGCGCCTTGATCCTCTCCTTTTGCGGTTCTTGCGGAGCTGCGAGCAGTGATGGTGGCGGCGGTGGTGGTGCTGCTGCTGCTGGTTCTGCCTCCTGTTCAACCTTGCCCTTGGGCTGCTGCCTAGAGCTGCGTGTCCTGGTTGGTGGCTCCACATCCACATCTGCCTCCGCCTCTTCCTCATCCTCATCCTCCTTGGCTTGTGGCGTCTTAAGCGTCTTTTCACTTGCACGCTTTTTGCGGTTGTTGGTTGCCTTGCTCGCTGGAGTTCTACTCTTGGATGCTGCTTTGGATTTTCCCCTGGCAGGAGGCGCCACCGCTTCTGGCTGAGGCGGAGGAGGAGCGTTGACAACAGGAGGCAGAGGTGGTGGTGGCGCAGGGGGCGGCTGTTGCTGATTTCTCTGCCTGGCCCGCGGCTTTGGTTGCTCCACCTCTGGAGGAGGCGCTTTCTTCTTTTCGCCAGCGCGGTTCTTTCGCTTCGCCGGCGGCGCCTGCGGCGTCTGGGCCTTCTTGCTGGCCACCGGTGGAGCCACTTGCTCTGGCTGAGTGTTCGCCTCGCTGGTTTTCCGCTTGCGTCGCTGTTCCTGCTGCTCCTTTTGCTCGATCAGCGCTATGATGTCCTTGGTCGACAGAAACTCCTCGTACTCATCGGAGCTCCAGGTCTCCACCAGCTTCTTGGGCCGGTTGGTGGCGCAGCGACGCTTTGACTTGCGCTGTCCCTCGTCGATCAGCTGCTCGATCTCCTCGTGACTCATGCCCAGCTCGGACTGCAGCTTGGTCAGATCCTTGCGGGGCTTGCGGTTGGATGACGAAGATCCAGAGGCAACGGCGGCCACCTTTGATTTGGCCTTCGTCTTGGCCGGTGTGGATTTGGTGGCCTTCTTGGCTGTGTTGCCCGTGGAGTTCTTCGGTTTTCTGCCAGGTGGTAAGGCACTGGGCGCTGGCATGGCCGCCGGCGCTGCCGGAGCTGCTGGCGCCGCCATGGGCTCCACCTGGTGATGATGATGATGGTGGTGGTGGTGATGGCTGTGTTGATGATGCTGCTGCTGATGGTGGTGGTGGTGTGGCTGCGTCTGCTGCTGCGGCATATGATGCCGCTCCCAGCTCTCCTGCTGGAGAGCTGCAGAAGATGACTCCACTTCCGATGACTTGGCCGCTCCACCGCCGCCACGCAACTCATCGAAGATCTGGTCGAGATTCGCTTGGTTCTTGGGCAGCGCCTTGATCTTGGCCATGCCGGGCACCACACTGGGACCCGGCAGCATGGCCGCCGAAGTGGCCATCACGGGTGTGGCCTTGGCGCTGCTGGCGTGCTTGAAAATCCTGCCCATGATCAGCGATTTGTTCTCGAATGTTTTGGCCGTGGCTCGACTGGAGCTGCTGCTGCTGCTCCGGCTGCCACTCCTGCTATTATCCGCCGACGAGGAGGAGGAGGACGACGAGCTGGACGTCGACACGGCTCGACCTCCGCCCGCGGCTGCCTGGGGCAGGATCCCTCTTTCTGCGACGGTCCCTGCTCTAACCTCTGGCTCTGGCTCCGGCTCCACATCGCCGTCACAACTCAGAGTCCCGAAATCGTAATCATCACGGTCGGAGTAACTGGCCGTCGAGACGCTGTTGTTGTCCTGTTCCTGCAGCAGATTCACGCATGTCTTGGGCTTCTGGAAGGTTATCGGGGCCTTCTCCTCCAGCCCAATGTTCTTGAACGGACGCTCGGGTATAACAATCCTTCCAGAGGCTGGAGGCAGGGTCGCCGAACTGGCCACGCCCGCCACCGCCTTGATGATGGAGGCGTGCATGATCGTCTTCGAGGAGGTGGAGCTCTGCTGTTGCTCCATTGGCACCGTGGGCGTGGGCGTCTGTTGGATGGCCGGCTGTAAAGCAGCCGGCGCCGCAGGAGCCACCGGCGCGGGCGGCAGGTGAGGCAGGAAGTCACCGCCGGGCTTCTCGCTGCCCAGCGCAATGTCCGCCAATTCGGTCAGCTTACAGACCCCCCGGCCCGACTTGGCCAGCTCCGGCATGTCCAGCTGCAGGTTCACGTTCTCGTAGCCCTTCATGGCGGCCTTGGTCTTGAAGCGGGACGTGGTGGTGGCCGAGAACTGGGACACCGCCGAGTAGCTGGGCGAGAGCCGGTTGTGATTGCTGGAATAAAAAGAGGTTGCATGGATGAGTGCATTGCTAAGAACCGTGTGGTCCAGTTTCCACACCAAAAGATACCCAAAGCATGCATATATTTTGAAGGATATCTAATGGAGGAGCTCGACTAAAAGCGGGTTAAGTGGAATCTTACGTGGGCGTGGTGGTGGGCGTGACTGCGGGCGGGTTGCGGAACAGCTGTTGGATGACCGGCTGGTGGCATACCGCAGGCGCCGGCTGGGGAGGAGCTGGAACAGGCGCTGAAGCAGGAGCAGGATGACGAGCCTCTAAGAGTGGCGGCGGCGAAGGCGATGGCGATGGCGAGGCCGGCGGAGGCAGGGAAAGCGACGGAGAGCCAGGCGGTGGAAGCGATGGCGATGGCGATGGTGAGGCCGGTGGCGGCAGCGAGGATGAGCGAGACGGCGAGGGCGAGGCTGGAGGCGGTGGCGGCTGCTTTCTGCCCGCCGTCACTATCACGGAGGTGGCTGCTGGACCTGCTCCGCCGCCAGGATGCGTGCGCGGCGTCTCGGCGCTCTTCAGGATGTTGCAGCACTCGTAGAAGAGACGCTCGTCGGGATTGAGATTGAGACGGGAGGCGGTTGGAGCTGTGGGACTGTGCTGGTTGTCGTGCAGCCGCAGGCTTGCCTCTGTGATCACATGATGCACTTGCTCCTGCTGCTGCTGTTGTTGCTGCTGCTGCTGGTGATGGTGATCCTGTTCCCTCTGCAGCCGGTCCCTCTCCTGGTCCTCCCTCATCTGCAGCTCCCTCTCGCGATCGCGATCGCGCTCGCGCTCCTTTTCCCTCTCCCTCTCCCTTTCCCTCTCCTGATGTGCCATCTGCGAGTGAACCATCAGCACCGAGGCTCTCATCTGCTGCGGAGCTGCTGTCGCCGGCTGCTCCTCCTGACGCTGCACCTTGCTGGCCACCTCGTCCTGCCGTTCCCTCTTGTCGTCCAGATAGTGGTGAGCATCCTGCGGACTGGACGGAGCCGTCTGCGACTGCAGGTACTCCTGGGCAGACACCTTGGACACGTGGGCCAGAGTCATGTTGTGCTTGGACAGGGATGTGGCGGTGAAGAAGCTCTTGCCGCACAGCTTGCAGCCGTACTTCTCGGCATCCATTTCGCTGCGCTGCGTCCGTTTCTTGGGACGTCGCGTGAGCAGCACGCTCCTTCGCCTCCTCCGCCGACGACCGCGTCCGCCGCGTCCCAGATCCTGGGAGTAACTAGTGTACACACTCATCTCATCGTCCAGATCCATGTCCATCACCTCGGTGTTCGTGTTATCGTCGCACATGGAGCCGAAGTTCGAGTGCTCATCGTTTAGATTCGGAGCACTGCGCACGCTCATCGAGGTGGGCGGTCGGTAGTACTTGTCCTGGTCCTGATCCTGGTCGGGATCGCCCTCACCGTCGAATTCGTCGTGGGCGAACTCAAAGTCCTCGTTCGTGGTGGCCGACATGATCTTCTCGTTTACATTCTTGGCAATCTCCGTGAGGTAGTTGTCATCCTCCTCGGCATTCTCGTTCGTCGTGGGCGCCGGCTGCTCCCTGGGTGGCTGCTTGTGCTCCACCTGCGGCTCCTTGTGTATGTTCTTGTTCAGCCGTGGATCACGACTGAAAGTGGCCGCCGGAGCGGTCTGATCCTGCTTCTCCAGCTGCTGCTGCTCCTTATGCTTTGACTGCTGCTGCTGATGATGATGATCCCTGGCCACAGCGCTGCTAAGAATGCTCGGGCGCAGAATGGAACTGACTGGTGGCTGGGACAGGCCGCCAGCTCCGGTCGTCGGCTGCGAGTCCTTCGCCTCCCTGGCCTCCTTGGCCAGCAGCTGCTTCTCGATGCCAATGGAGAAGGACTCCAGCGAAGACTTAAGCAGACTTATGTTTTCATTGGTGGCCTTTCCAGCGACGGATCCTCCTCTTCCTCCTCCTTCACCTGCCTTTCCCCGGCGATAGTAGCAGCTCTGGCGACGCTTTGGCCGGCCGCGCCCAGGAGGATTGGCTGGCATCTCTGCCACCGCCTCGGCCTCCTTTTTCAGCTTCGCGGCAGCAGCGGCGGATGGCCCAAGTGTCGCATTGCGCTTGGTGCTGGACATGAGCAGCATCCCGGTGAGCAGCAGGTCCTCGCTCTTCTCGTACGCCAGATTCTCCAGCTTCTTGAGGTTATCCCTGCGCGCGTTGTCGATCTTAAAGCTCTCCAGCAGCTGATCGGCCACAATGGCCGCCAATTCGTTCTTCCGCCGGCGACGCTGCTTCTTTTTGGCCGGCAGCAGCTCCTCCTCCTCCTTGGCCGGAGGAGGTTCCTCGGCTGGCGTCGTGGCTGCCGTTGGCATGGGCTGCTCCGACTGGGCCAGACTGTGGAAGCCCGAGGAGGTGTTGTTGTTCAGGTTGCTGCTGTGCTCCTCCATCAGGGAGCTGCAGTTCGTCTCCGCCATGGTGGTGGGCGGGGGCGTGGTAGTGCGTGGTAGTGGCAGCGGCAAAGCGGGCGCCACCGAAATGACGGAGACGGGCACAGGTGCAGGCACAGGCGTCTCGGGCCTTGGTACAGGATCAGGGGATTCCGGAGACTCCTGCTCCACGGGCGGAGGAGAGGCGGCAGGAATGGTCGTCGGTTCGGTGACCAACTGAATTGTTTCCGGCTTCATCTCCCTAAGACTCATCACTGGACCTTCAACCAGGACGGGTAGTTGGGGCACTATAGCAGCTGGAGCAGGAACTGTAGCTGGTATTATATCCGGCAGTCGGGGGATCTCTCCTTTGGCCATGCTAGCATCTCCATTCACCGGCAGCGGGATGCACTGCTGCAAGGGAGCCACCGGCAAAGTCTCCTCCATGGCAAGCAGGGCAGAGCGACAGTCGATGGTTCGCGAGCGCATGGAACGCTTCTTGGGCGTCAAATTCTTGACAGACACAGGCTGCTGCGGGACCGTAGTTACTGGCACCAGGGCAGCCGGAGGAATAACCACAGCAGGAATTGCATTTACAGGTGGTACTTTGTCCAAGGCTGGTGACGGGAGTAATCCCGCAGGGGGCTGCAACGCCAGGATGCAGTTGCTCGGCTTGGGTAGCGCTTCCTCCAGCTTCTCCTTTTCCCTTTCTCTTTCCCTTTCTCGTTCCCTCTCTCTTTCCTTTTCCTTTTTGGCCAGCTCCTCCTCCTCATCGTCGTCCGGCAAACTCGCCTGGACGGCCATTATGACCGAATTGATGGCATCGTCGATATGGTTGTTGACCACCTCATCCATGCGCGGACACACCTTGGCCTGGCCCTTTCCGTGATCCTTTTTGGAATTGCCTGTTCCCTCCAGAGAGCGCTTTTTGCCACCCGAACTCTTGACGGGATGCACGGGCAGAGCGACCGATGATGAGGACACCGAAACAGGTGGTGGACCACTGGAGGGCACCACCACGCCAGTGCCGGGATTGCGCACCTGCGGGATCTTGAGCAGATCCAGGTTGGAGTAATAGTGCGAGGCCAGTGGAGCGGGCATTCCGCCTGGCATGGCCAGCTGACAAGGAACCGGAGCACCACCGGCCGTCGGAATCGTTCCTCCTGGCTGCAATTGATTCTGAGGTGGCATTGCACTTGCTCCTGTCACCAGCGGCAGTGGAACCATTGGCATCGGCAGCTCTTGCTGCATCCTTGGCGGCGGCACCGGCGACGGCTTCCTGCTCGACTTCTTCGACAGATCCAACGGCTCCATGTCCATGTCCAAGCCAATCAAGTTTCTTGCCTCGAATCCGCAGATTGTTTGCCGCCTGGGTGGCATGCCTCCTGAGCGATGATGCTGCAGTCCCACGAGTCCCGGATCCCCCGTAGTGCCACTAATCATGGGCTTTTGAAGCACTCCTCGCTGACTAGTCAAGTTCAAGGGTTGATGATCCATCATGAACATTGTGGTCGGTGCTGCATTGGGATTTGGATTGGGATTCGCCTGCAGCTGTGGCATATACAGCGGCAGCTTGGCCAGCATGTTGACGTTCACGGGCACTGGACCCACCGCCATTGGAGCTGGCATTCCCAACGGCATGGCCACGGGCACAGCGAGTGGCAGAGGCGCCGGATTAGGAGGCGGCACCACGGCCAGCTGCGGTTCCAGCGGAGGATACTGCTTGAGGGAGGCCAACGAGGCTGGTTTCGGTGGTGGGGCAGCCATCTGTTTGGCCGCCGCCTTGGTGGGCGTGCGCCTCGGTGGTGGATGGGCCACGGCAGCAACTGGCGGAGGAGGAGCCGGTGCTGTGACTGGCGGAGTAGCAGGTGCAACGACTGGCAGAGGAGCTGGTTCCACGACTGGCGGAGGAGCAGGAGCAGGAGCAGGAGCTGGCGCAGGCACTGGCATGCTGCTAAACACAGGTGGTGGCAGAGCTGGAACCGCAGTGGGAGGAGCAGGTGCAGGAGGCGGAACTGGTACTGCTACGGGAACTTGAGCTGGAATGGCCACCGCTTCTGGCAGCCCCTGAACCGACTCGACCACTGCCTCCGGTGTGGCATCCACTTTGATGATTCGTCGCGACACTGCCTTGCGTTTCGGCGTCTTTGGCTGCATCCGCTCATTTTCAGCGGCGTGCGGAGGTACTGCAGGTGAGTCCACCAGTTTCGGTGTCTTGTCCACCTTTTCCACCGGCCTATCCTGCTCCTGTTTCTCCTTCTCCTTGTCCCTTTCCAACGGCGCAGGCGGTGGCACTTGCTCTGTCTTGAGTTTCTCCTCCAGTTTGCCCGTGAGCATGGCAATGCAGTCGCTAATCCTCTTGCTACGCTTCACAGTCGAATTGGGTGTCGCCAGTCGAGTGCTGGCGGAGAAGGAGGGAGCAACAGCTGCGGCTGGCGGGGATTTGGTGGCCGGCGCAGGCGTTGTGGGCGGTGTGGGCATTAGCTGCTTGCTGGAAGTGGGCGATGCGGGCTCCGATTCCTGAACGGTGGCGGGCGGAGCAGCTGCCTCCGGAAGTGTGAGTGGCAGCTCCAGCCGCAGGGAAGGCTTTTCCTCAGCGGGAGATCGTGACTTGGCAGTGACTGTGGGTGCGGGCGCGGGTGCGGACGCTTGTGCCTCTAGTTTGGCTGGCAATTGCTCCGATTCGGAGGCAGCCGGTTGAGGCTCTGGCGGAGATTTGGCCTTGTCGAGCTTGGCCTTTTGATGCTGCTGCTGCTGCTGTTGTTGTTGCTTCTGCTTGCGGCGACTGCGCTGCTGCTGGGCGGCAACAGCGGCGGCCGAGGAGCCAGTGGCCACCACCGAGGATCTCGATCGGGATCTCGTGGTGCGCAGCAGGTGCTGATTGTAGATTCTCTTGGTGCCGCTCCGCTGCTGCTTAGACTTCGACTTGACCAACGACTTGGCCATGGACTTGGCCTTGGCCTTGTTCTTGGCCTTGCGCTTGGCCTTGTTGTCCACGGGGAAGATCTTCTTGCAGATCCGCTTGGCGGGCAGGTTCTCCAGCATCTTCCGAATGGATTCAGCTGGAAGGGGGATAGATAAATATTAAATTTGGTGAATAAGTACACATGATGGAGCACTCTTACCATCGCTGGGCCTTTGGCGCGGCGAGTTCTTCAACTTGGATGAACTGGAGCCGCTCTCCTCGCCCTCCGCCTCTCCATCGCCCTCTCCCTCGGCTTCGCCCTCGCCGGCTCCCTCCTCCACCTCCAGCTTCTCCTTCTTGCGGGCGGAGAGCTGCTTGAGCGGCTTCTTGGAGAAGGCACGTCGCTTCTTGGTGCCGCAGTAGTAGCGATACTTGCGCTTCTTGGCCAGCGACCACACATAGTCACCGGAGCAGTCCAGCATGTGGCGATAGAGATCCATGAGTCCGCTGCACTTGCGACCGCACTTGGTGCAGCTGGAAGGAGCGGACGAGGTGGAGGACAGCGTTGTGGTCGCAGCGGAGGAGGTGCAGGTGGAGTGGGACATCGAGGTGGGGGCGGTGGACATAAGGGTGGAGGCGGATGATGAGCTGGGCGAGCAGGAGGACGACGAAGACGCATTGCCCGATCCCGAGGCAGGCGACGGTTGCTGCTGCTCCAGACCCGACAGTGGAGTGGGTGTGGACAGTTCGTATGAGGAGCGCGAGGAGGCCGACGACCTCGTCTCCTCCTCCGGCTGAACGCGCTCCTGCTCCTGCTTGGGCTGATGCACCGGGGCCGGACCAATCTGCGGCCAGCGGATGCAGTTGCTCGCGGCGGCAAAGCGTCCAAGTGCCCGCTTGGGGATGAAGAGATGCCGCAGCAGATTGCCCGCCAACAGTTCCCGACCCACGACCTCGTAGTGCGTGGCATAGATGTGTGAGTGGCGGAAGGTCTTGTGCTCCTCCAGCGATTTGCGCTGGTCGAACTTGGCGCCGCAGCAGATGCACAGATAGAGGCGTGGTCGTGCCCACTCGCCGCTGAGCACGACAGCCCTTCGGCTCCTGATCCGCTCCTGCTCCCTATCCCTGTCTCGATCCCTCTCCTGGTCCCGATCGCTGGTCCCGGTTCTCGGCTGTAGCTGCAGCAGGGAGAGGAAATTCTCGTCGGCGAACGTCTGCGGCAGCAGGTCATCTCCAGGATGATGATGCGCATCCAGGCCATCATCCTCGTCGTCGTTCTCACACTTGATCACCGCCTGCTCGTTCTGCTCCAGGATGATGTGCGGCAGCAGGCGGCGTTCCAATATCAAATTGAGCTGCTCCAGCAGGCGGCGCTGCTCCTGGTTCTGCTCCTCCGCCAGCGTGAGGGAGAGATCGTGCTTCTGGCGCATCGTCAGCTGCGTCCACATGTCCAGCTTGGAGAGATCGCGCAGTCCCAGGTAGTTGGGCTGCTTTAGCTTCTTCACCAACCGCCCGCCCTCGTTGATCAGCGTGAACTTCTTCACGTAGTCCCACTTCCATTTCCAGCTGTGCTTGGTGTGCGGTCTCCGGCGGAACTTGGCCAGCGGCAGGAGTTCCCCCGTGCCGCCAAACTGCTCGGCGGTCAGTAGCGTGGGATAGGAGGCGCCGCCGGGTCCCAGCTGACTTGGTCCGTGCAACATGATGAGCTCCGGCTTCTGGGATGCGGACGATGACGATGAGGATGATGAGGATGATGATGGGGAGGTCAACAGCCGGCCGTCGAGGTGATTCTGAAGGTTGTGGCGCACATTGAAGACCACATCCTTGTAGAACTTGTCATCGAACACTGAGTTGGCGGCGGAGAAGGACGAGGCGGAGGAGGAGACGCAGGCCAGGCTGGCTGGCAGCCGGAAAACTGCATCCGGATTGACAGCCTCCTGCGCCTGCAGACCCTGGCCTCCAGCCGGAGTGGCCTGCTGCGAGGGCGCCTGCTGATGATGATGCTGTTGCCGTTGCGCCGCCGCCCGGCTGCTGCTCCGGGATTTGCCGGAGCTAGGCGTGGCCAGGGGCGGCGGCTCCTCCTCCTTGCGCTGACTGCGATTCCGATGGCTGGGCAGCCGGTTCTGGGTGAGCCCCAGGCGAAAGAGCACCGGCTCGTCGGCGCCCATCAGTCCGGGCTTGGAGGAGGCATGCGTGTCCTCGGGATGCTGCTGCGGATGCTGTTGTCGCTGGTGTCCAGACAAATGGTCCGCATCCTGGAAGCGCAGGCGACACGGCTGGCAGCCGAAGTACTTGTCCGCATGCTGTTCGCTGAGGTGCTGGAACAGCTGCTCCAGATGCTTGGCCGGCAGGCAGATCTGGGGAGGCGTGACCTGGCGGCCACGATGGGCGGCCTGCTGGCCACACCACTGGCAGCCGGGGAAGCCGCCGGCGGGATGGGAATTGGAGCTGGTGGAGCGGCCGCTGCAGCGTCGCTCCTGCCGCTCGGTGTGGAACTTGTCCACATGCTTGGCCTGCAGCTTGGCGGAGGCGAACTTCCTATCACAGTACAGACACAGGACCTTCGAGTGGCCCCCAGCTCCAACTAGGCCGGCGGCCTCGTCCCGCTCCCGTTCTCGCTCGCGTTCCCTCTCCCGTTCCTCCGTCAGCTGATGCAGCTTCTCCACCAGGCGGGGCAACCGCTCCAGCGGCAGGCTGCAGATCAGCGAGATGGGTTCCTGATCGACATCCGGTTCGGCTGGATCTTCGTGTGCATCCAGATCCTGTTCCTGCTCGGCGTCCGCCTCCACGTCCGTCTGCCTGGGCTGCCGTTTCTTGCGGGGATTGGGCGCGGTGGCAGTGGCGGCAGACGAGGCCGAGGTAGCTGGTATCGAGTTCTTGCCGTTGACCTGCTCCTCCGAGAACTTGAAGCCGCGGCGCAGGCCGAAGCGCGACATGGTCTTCATGTGGAGGCCACTGGGTCGTCCTCGTCGGTTCGTTGCACAAGTTCACTGCTTCGTCACTCCTGCAAGCAGGGCAAGCGAGGCGGACAACAATGTTAGGCAGAGGCAGCACTGCTTAATACTTCCTTCTTCTTTTTGTTGACAAATAAACCGCAAGAAGAAGCAGCGAAAAACAAAAACTACTCACACGCACATGCAAACGCACACGCACACACACACACGCACACCTGCTCAATTGGAAATTATACAATAAACATTTTCGATTTTCGCCTCCTCGGGGATGTATCTTCTGTTATCGGGTTTACTGTTTTGGCCTATAGCATTATTATTATTATGATTATTACCACTCGACACTTTCCCACTTGGACTCTAGTTGATTAACCTTGTCTCTTCTGCTTTTTCGTTGCGTTTTTCGTGGTTGTATTTGTATATTTTTGTATATTTGTATTTGTATTGTATTGCACTTTTTCCGGGGTTTTTGGATTTGTGTGTGGAGCCCTGTGGCCGTGCTTTTTCTCCGGATCCGGATGGGATCAGCGGCAGCAGGGCATTGCAGTGCCAGTATTGCTGCTCTCGCAGTGTGTTATTTTCTTCCCTGGCCTTTCTTTCCACCCTAACAACTGCGTTAGGAGGTATCTAACGTTTAGCCCAAATCGATGCGTGCGTACGGCGCAGAGGGGGCGGCGGCGACGGCGGCGGCAGAGGGGGCGGGGCTGGGCAGCAGGACGACGACGACGACGACGATACTTTCTGGCAATCGCACTCGTTTTCGTTTTCGTCTTAGCACTCGCACTTGCACTCGTTCTGTTTCTGTTACTAACGATGGCCAAACGATTTTTCGGCGGCGGCGGCGGCATTATCAGCCATCAATGCGCCATATAAACACAAATTCGATTTCACTGTCCTCCAGCTCGTGTGTGTATATATTTGGTTCGTTCGCACGCACACAACGCAACGGGCCGAGCTAAATGTGTGTTTCTTTTTTTCTTATGGGAAATCGAAATCGCGTCAAAATGGTCGGGTTGGCCAGTGTGTACACACTCGGGCAAGGCGCTCCAACTATCGATAGGTGCGATAGCGTGACTGCTTGTTTCGAAACATTTTTGGCAGATTTCTTAATTAAAACCCTAGTCAATTAGACTTTCTTGCTAATTAATCACACTTTTTTGTACTTCAGGCTTTTATGCTAGCTGTTTCCCCTTATTTGTAATTAAATTTGAATTAAATCCTAGCCTTGAATTCTATCGATTTGTAAATATAAAGATACCAAAAGTACTTTTCCTAATCAGCCATTTGAAAAAGTAATTAAGTCGTTTTAAGCAAGTAATTCAAAAACTGCAGTCCTCCCAGCGTATACACTTTTATTTTAAATGATAACATATTCGATATTGGTTCCCTTGGTTAAAGTAATATGCATTTAACAAAATATGTCAATTTTGGCTATCACAACATTTCTTATTGGAACTTCTTAATGAAAATCTAATTTGTTGTTCAAAAACTAAACTATCGATACTTTTTTTTATAAATGAATATCAGGGGATGCTTATTGCAAGGCAGGAGAATATATAAGATTTGTATGTATTTTATGCGAAAACATATTTTTAACAAATAAATAAAAAAAACAATTTCACGCAGTTTCCGTTTTGATATGCATATGCGAGTAAGTGTCATCGATAGGCCATTTGCCGACTATCGATTGCAGTGTGTGTTACAGCGTTGCCACCCCGCCGGCTTGTTTTTGACGAGTCATTTTATCGCAGAAAACGCAACCAAACTTAAAAACTGAAACTCACTGCTAGAAGGAAACAATGCCGTACAACATGGACGTTCTGATGCCGGAGAAGGTGCGTGCATGGGGCTCCGTTGCCTGGCCAGCGAAATAATCTCTCTGTTCCCTTTATCTCTCACCAGGACGAGCTCTCCGACTTGAAACCCAAGGATGCACACAGTTCCCTGGACGAACTGGACATGGAGGATCTGTATGTGCGCTACAAGGTAAGCAATGCCCGGTTCTCCCCTCTTGGCCAAAGCTAATCCCCCTTTGGGCCCACAGAAACTGCAAAAGACCCTGGAGTTCATCGAGGTGCAGGAGGAGTACATCAAGGATGAGCAGCGGAATCTGAAGAAGGAGTACCTCCATGCCCAGGAGGAGGTGAAGCGCATCCAGTCCGTGCCGCTGGTGATCGGCCAGTTCCTGGAGGCCGTCGACCAAAACACAGGCATCGTGGGCTCCACCACCGGCTCCAACTACTATGTGCGCATCCTGTCCACCATCGATCGGGAGCTGTTGAAGCCCTCCGCCTCGGTGGCCCTGCACAAGCACAGCAACGCCCTGGTGGACGTGCTGCCGCCAGAGGCGGATAGCTCCATTTCGATGCTGCAGCCGGATGAGAAGCCCGATGTGAGCTATGCGGACATTGGTGGCATGGACATGCAGAAGCAGGAGATTCGGGAGGCCGTCGAGCTGCCGCTGACTCACTTCGAGCTGTACAAGCAGATCGGTATCGATCCGCCGCGCGGTGTCCTCATGTACGGACCGCCAGGATGCGGCAAGACCATGTTGGCCAAGGCGGTGGCCCATCACACAACGGCCTCGTTCATCCGCGTGGTCGGATCGGAGTTCGTGCAGAAGTATCTCGGCGAGGGGCCACGCATGGTGCGCGACGTCTTCCGGCTGGCCAAGGAGAACGCACCGGCCATCATCTTCATCGACGAGATCGATGCCATTGCCACCAAGCGTTTCGATGCCCAAACGGGTGCCGATCGCGAGGTGCAGCGCATCCTGCTGGAGCTGCTCAACCAGATGGACGGCTTCGATCAGACCACCAATGTTAAGGTGATCATGGCCACCAACAGGGCGGATACTCTGGATCCGGCCCTGCTGCGTCCCGGTCGTCTGGACCGAAAGATCGAGTTCCCGCTGCCCGATCGTCGCCAGAAGCGACTCGTCTTCTCCACCATCACCTCGAAGATGAACCTCAGTGAGGACGTAGATCTCGAGGAGTTTGTGGCGCGGCCGGACAAGATCTCTGGTGCCGATATAAACGCCATTTGCCAGGAGGCTGGCATGCACGCGGTGCGCGAGAACCGCTACATCGTCCTGGCCAAGGACTTCGAGAAGGGCTATAAGAACAACATCAAGAAGGACGAGCAGGAGCACGAGTTCTACAAATAGACTAAGCAGCACATATTTCCCACCCATTGCCCCCTACTACACTACTCTCTCCTTTGTACGCCTAAAGTTATAACATAAATAAAAACAACTTGTATTCGAAATGATGCAGGAATGGGTTCTCTCTTCGGTTGGCTAAGGAACCCTCTCCAATTAAGCTGTATCCCCTTACATATCCTTTATAGTTACTTCTTGAGCTATGTAAGCTTCAGGATACATACATTTAAAACTATTAACAAGCTTAGGACTGAGTTAGATATGTCTAAAGGTCGAAAGCAAATACATTTCCATTTAATTCAACTTATCTGATTTGGAGCCCGCCCCAGAAGCAAACCATTGCAATTACTCAACAACAAAATAGACAAAAGCACTGTATTTGATTCGGTCAGATGGAGATGTAAACAAAGAGCATTGAAGGGAGATGGAAAGGATAGGTGATGGTGGCGCCACATGGACGGTGCTACTTCATCAGGGAGTTGACCACGGCGTTAACGTTGATAGCCTTGAGGTCGGCGTACGTCTGGCCCGTGCCCACGAACACAATTGGCTGGCCGGTGATGTAGGTCATGGAGATGGCGGCGCCCACCTTGTCGTCAATGGTGTCGAACTTGGTCAGCACGATGCCGTCGATGATGTGCGGGTTCTCGTTGGAGGAGTAGTCGGCCAGCGACTGGTTGAACTTGACCAGCTGGTCGACGGCCTCGTTGCCCACCAGGGCCTCGCCCACGAAGAGCACCAGATCCGGGTTGTTCACCTTGATCAGCTTGGACAGCGATCGCATCAGCGGCTCATTGTCCTGCATGCGTCCCGCAGTGTCCACGAGCACCACATCCACCCGTGTGTCGTGGGCGAACTTGATGGCCTCCATGGCAATGCCGGCCGCATCCTTGCCATAGCCCTTCTCGTACAGCTGCACCATGGTGCGGCCATCGTGCTTGGTCGCCGGATGCAGGGCGTTCAGGTGGCGGGTGTGTGTGCGCAGCTGCTCGACGGCACCGGCGCGGAAAGTATCGCAGGCGGCGATCAAAACGTTGAAGTCGTTCTCGATCAGCCAGAAGCAGATCTTGGCCAGATTGGTGGACTTGCCCACGCCATTTACGCCGCAAAAGATGATCGTGTACGGACGGCCATTGCGCTTCGATTCCAGGGCATCGCGAATGATGTCGATGCGCCGCTTTGGCGAGAGAATCCTCACCAGCGACTGGGTCAGGGCCTCCTTCACCTGGCTGGCGATGCTGTCGAAGGTGCCCATCTGCTTGCCATCCAGACTGGTGGCCACCGAATCGCACAGCTTGGCCGCAATCTCTGTGGCCACGTTCTTTGATATCAAATGGTCGCGCATCTTCTCCAGCGCCGGTTGCAGATCGGCCAGCGACATGGTCTTGGCGCCCACAATGCCCTTGAAGTAGGAGAGCAGGCCGCCGCGTTTGTTCTTCTTGGACTGCACCAGCTCCTCCTCCTCCTCCTCGTCAGAGGACTCCTCCTCGTTCTCCGCATCGTCCTCGCTCTCCACGTCCAGGTCGCGGATCACGCCCTGCATAGTGCCCACCAGCTGTCATTCGGGAAAAGATGGAAATGAAGAGTGTGAGTCGCTTTATCGAAGATATGGGTATGGATAAGGGAAAGTTTGGATGGGTAATCAAAGTTTAAGTTGGTTAACCCATTACCTTGACCCCTTCCTTGGCCCCACTCACCTCGCTATTGATGTTCTGGTACTGCACATCCTCGGGCGTATCCTTGGAGCGATCAAGGTTGACGGCATCCTTTGAGTTGCCGCCCAGATCCCAGACGCGCGGCTTCTTGCCGGCCTTCTCGGAGGCCGTCGTCTTGCTGGGCCGGGGATCACCCGGCGAGGTCTTCTTGGTGGGCGTGAGCTTCTCGCGCAGCTTGCGACGATTCTCGCGTATGATGTCGTCCATGGAGGCGCCGTTCTCTGGCGGCGACGATGGTTGCGACTTGGAGGACGGTGGGCTCTCCTGGATGTTGACACGCTTCTCCACCGGCTTCTTGTCGTCCTGGATCATCGAGGCGACGGTCTTCTTTGACTTTTGCGACTCATTGTAGGAGCGCATGGCCTTGGGGGCCTTCACCTGCTTGGCGGATGCCTCCTCGGCGGCACTGAGCACGCGTCGGTACTCCCGGTCAAAGTCGTACTCGTTGCCCAGTCGCTCCGCGGACGGAATGCCGCCGAACTTGTCCTTGAAGGCCGCCTGCATGTCGGCCAGAAAGCCATCCAGGTAGTTCAGTTTGATCACCTTCTGGAAAATGGCCGCGTAGACCAGATCCAGTTCGTTGTCCAGCTTGAACTGCACGGCCAGGTGATCCTCCTCGAAGTACTTGGCCTCTGTGTTCCGGTCCTGCAAGCGGAAAACCAATAACATCCATCCGCAGATAGGTCATTGCGATGTCCACTCACCTCCAGGATGACGCCACGTATCAGGCTGTTTATGCAGGAGGCAAAGCTGCTTTCGGTGGCTGACGAGTGCCACAGCACCACGCCGCCCTTGGTGAATATCACCACAAAGTCCAACATTTTAGCTACGCTTCCGATCCGGCAGTTTGAACACGACCAGGTTTACACGCTCTAGCATTGCATTTGCATCAAGTTGACACAACACAATTCCACGTCACTTGGCCGCCAGGGTTGCCAGACGGCGGAAAACAGCTTTCTCGTAAAACCAGCCCTGAATAGCAACCAAAAAATTCCCCTAAGTCCAAAAACTGGTTTAATTGGAAACGGTACATGTTTAAATATACTTTGTTGGAGAAAAAACAAATATGAATTTAACGAAAAAAATAACGAATCAATTTTTATTTATTTATTTACACATGGTTTATTATGGTGTTATTATACATTTTCTTAGAATAAAATATTATTAACTCTTGAATAACAACCAAAAAATTCCAAAAACTGGTTTAATTGGAAACGGTATGTACATGTTTAAATATACTTTGTTGGAGAAAAAACAAATATGAATTTAACGAAAAAAATAACGAATCAATTTTTATTTATTTATTTACACATGGTTCATATTCAATGGTGTTATTATACATTTTCTTAGAATAAAGGATTATTAACTCTTGAATATTTTCCTCAAAAATTACATCGATATCCCTGAAGAAACACTAAATTTCCCTCCCTACAAATTATTTCCCTCAAACTTGCCACCTAAATTAAGGGGAACCCCCTTATCTGGCAACTCTTGGTTGCCTAGAGATGGCACTTTACTATCACTACTCTATATCAAATTGAATTGGATTAAAAATAAAATTCAGAAATATTTAAAAATATTTTTAAACACTTGTTTAAAAAATGATCAGACCTTTCCAGTTGTTAATAATTTTCCATGTTATTAATAATTTTTTTTAAAATATAAATATGGAAATAGGAATTTTTTTAATTAAAAAAAAACATTTTAATTATTTGACTATAAACGATTTCCCTTATAACACTTTAATATCTTGCTAAATATATGTTTAAGGTTAAACTAAATTTGGTGCTAAAGAAATTTCTATTGACTTTTTCGTATGCATTTGGATATATTATTGAAATATGGAAATGTTTGATACAATTCCAAACGCAATTTCTCAGAATTTGAATTGATATTTGTTTCTAAAATTGTATACATACGAGTATGGAAAGTTCTTTAGCTGCCCAGATCCCCTTTGGAAATAAAACTGCATTTGTTTTTGCTTTACACATCTTTAATGTTAAATTTAGTTGTGTATGTTCACTTTTTATTACAATATAATTTATTATTTATATTTAATAATACATTATTAGAGTCCAAGTCCTAACACTTTCATTATTTATACCGCATAATATCGAAGCACTCATTCAGTTGGTTTTCCATATTAACATTGTTTTAAAAACTCGCATTTGGTGGATTAAAAAATGGATATCATTCGCCTGCTTTGGGAGGGGGTATTTTTATAGTGCTCTGAGGAAATGCAATAACAAAATGATAAAACGTCTTGATTGGATAAAATACTTTAGGAGAAGCACGTGAGTATGTTTTTCATTTTTCGATTTAGTTTAGTTTCTTGTTTTGTTTTTCGTTTCTTTTCGGTTAAGGCTAAGTTACTATGCTCTCCGCTATTTGGAACCGATTTGTGTTTTCTCTTCATCGCAGTACAAGCCGTGTGTGGAAATCCATGATTTGGTTAAGTTTCGTTTGATTTGCTTTCGATAGTTTAGTTTAGTTTTTAGTCGTTTAAACGTAATTAAATGTATGTAATAAATATTAGTACAAAATGAAATGCAAATCATCTTTAAATAATAAAAGCAAAGACAGTTTGCATTTTAAATTCTTCACCGAAGTCGCTTAGAATGACAAAAAAAATATAATGTAAATTATATATATAGTTATACGGATCTAGAGAACGAAAGGAGGTGGATTAAAAGTATCCAAAAAAAAAACACTCGCTGGCTAAATATCTCTCAGGCAAAGATTGCAGTTCGGTTACATAAGATAATCATTACAGTTACGGGGGAATACGTATTTTGTATGTAAATTGGATTTGGTGCAAGTATTTTAATAAATTAATACAAATTAAATACAGTTTTGTGGCCTTTAAATAAATACAATGCGCGATTAGTTCGTATGTAGTCGTAAAATATAATAGATTTGTGCCGTGGCATGAACAAACTCTGGACGAGCATTGAAAGGACAATAAATGAAGAGGGTACAAATCGCATAAGGTAATTATATTAAATGGAATCTCATATTATAAATAGAGTAGAACGTATGTAAGTAGTAATTATCATATAGTAAATGTCTTTTTCTTTTACAAAAGTATCGACTGCTCAGAAATTATAATTATAATCATATAATCATAACTGAAAGAGAACCCAGCAAAGTCGCGGCCTGCTGTATAGTTAGTTTTTCGGTTATTGGTGTGTTGCTGTCATGGTAAATCTGTATCATCTGTTCCCGTGCTTAGATCGAAAAGTATATATTATTAAACAGGCTCTCAACCGTGTCGCTCCTCGATTATTAATGTAGTTAAAAACCTAATAAACTAGCTCTCGCAGCGACAGCGAGTTGGAAAGAGAGATAGAGGATGCTTTGGGGGGCTGACAAGTCTTATTTTTACAAGACATATTTATTTATATGCTATATAAATAGGTTTCTTCATGTTCCTTTCATTCATTGTTCTGTTTGTAAAAATACTGGCCCCCGTCGCCATTACTTCATGTGTGGACCAGAGCCTCCGGGGAGACTCACATCCACTGGCGATGGGGGCTGCGTGAGGGCCCAATTAAGATTTAAAGTTCTTGTGTGAGTGCATTCAGAGCATTCTTTTTCACAAAGATGGGAAGCCAAAGGGGAATAGTAGTTATTTAAAAAAGAACGGGTTGGAGGAGGGGGAAAGGTGATCAAGCTGTATACACGGACTAACGCTTGCCGTTCGGCGAGTTGAAACTGCACGAGAGCATCTCCTCCTTGGCCAACTTGGCGCGGTACTCGGCCATCATGTCCCGGCACTGGATGGCGATGTCCAGCAGCTGCGAGAACATCGACTCGCCCCGCTTGCAGTACGAGTCCTGGTCGTAGTCCACATAGTTGGTTAGGTTGTACAGCGCCTTCGATTCGGACAGGAAGGTCTCCAGGGTGGCGTTCACGGTGCGGTGGTACTCCACCACCATCTCCTCCGTCTGCTGCAGGTCGTCGATGGCCTGGTGCTGCACAATCAACTCATCGGACATCTCGTGTTCCTGCAGATGGTAATGGATAGGGTTTTAAAGTGTGTGATTTGACAATTGTTAGGAATTAAAAATGGGCAAAGGATGTACCAAATTAAATGAGTGCATATGAATGTACTGCTTATTCACATTCAATTTAGAAATTTAATGAATATTTCAATTCGATTTCTCCAAATTGTAAATGTTTTACAAGTATTAACTTAATCTATATATGTATCCAATAGATGAAAACCCTTTCACACCCTTAAAATAAGGACTTTAGTTTCCCTTTTGATAAAAGACGTTTGAATGGAATACCATATACTTTAATTCACTGTCTACAGGATAGTCTTTTAAATGCAAAGGCGGGACCGATCCTGCATGACCCGAAAGGACCTCGGGTCTCAGTGAAAATCCAAAACATATTAAACATTTTTTTTTGGCGCCAACTCGGGAAATAACAAAATTTAAGGAAGTGGAAATGCAGCCAAGTGGATGACTGCCTTTCAATTTAGATCGTCAATTGGGACGGATATCGTGGCAGCCTCGGCCGTGTACCGTTGGGATTCGCCGGATCCCGGACATAGGGCAGATGACAGGCGTACTTGTACAGCAGCTCGTCGCAGTCGAAGGTCGAGAAGAGCGTCTCCGTGCGGGAGCGTTGGAGCATCAGTCGCCCATCATCCACTTCCATCTCCTCGCTGGCCTTCAGAATCCGCTGGTGGCACTTGGCCTTTGCCACCAGGCTAGCCATTTCGGCGATCTTCAGAGCATAACGCTCTCCCGCTGGGAGCAGCCGCTGAAAGGATCTAGAAGGCGGCTCCTCCTGGACTGCAGCCTCTGCTGAGAGGATCTCTTCTTTGGTTCTCTGACGCCTGGGTTGGGGCATTTCTCGATTGTCATCTAGCGGCACAAAGAACGACTGGCTCAAGGACTTCAGTGGTTCGAAGGGCACAAAGAACGCATCAAAGTTGCGTGGTCTTTCTTTCTGTCTGTTCCTCTCCTCCTTGGAACGATGCACGGGATACGGGGGATGTGCCCACTGCCTGATGCTCATCTTGGATCTCTCTTTGCCCATGGAATTTGCCTGCCGTTTGGCATAGACGTTGTAGGTCCTATTCGCTGGCTTCGCCACCTTGGGCTTGTTGCAGTTCCACACGCGTGGTGCTGGTGGTGGTGGTGGTGTGGTTGGTTGTTCCTGCGCCGTTGTGGCCGGCGCAGTTGCAACACCAGCTTCACTTGCTCCACCTGCTCTCTGGCCGCCCACCGCACCAGGCAACTGGCAGTAGACGGAGCGCAGAGCCCGTGAGTTGGTATACCTCGCGATATTCGGTGTGTGGCTGTTGCGAGCAGCTTCGTTGTTGAAACGTTTGGTCGGAAATTTAGGCATTGTGTTAGCTCGTTTCGATTTGACTTGTTTATTTAAGATATAACCCGAACTGTATGGAATGAGCTGCGAACTGAGCTCCTACTGGATATGACTGAGGTGAGGCTAAAGGCAAAGCCATCTGTTCAGGGACGTGGACTACTCGATTTAATAACCTTTTTGAAGCCCATTGAATTTATAACCCAGATTTCCAGTTTTTTTTAGCTCAGTGCGTTGGGAAGGTATATATTATTATATCAACGTTAAAACGACATTATAAATTTTTGCTTGCACAAGTAAAAAGAATTTGAAAAAGAGTTTGAATTGCTATTAAAACCAAATGATAAGTTATAGTTCCCAGCCAAAAGATTTTGCGTTATTCCCGCCATTCCCAGGTCTTCCCAGAGCCAGTTGTTTTGCATTTTGCATAATTCATAATTCCATAATTCATAATTCCAATTGGGAGGAAATTGTCGGAATACTCACGCTCAGCGAACTCAGCATGGCCAGGTCCATGTTGCCAGCGTTTCCGTTCTTGTTGTTGTTATTATTGTTGTTATGAATGCCCGAGTGATGGGAGCCAGGTCCGCCACCGCCGACACGCTGGTTGTGCTGCGACTGTGAGGTCGGCGCATGCGAATTCTGGAGCATCTGATGCGAGTGCGAATGCACCAGATTAAGTTCCTCCTCCTCCTCGTCGTCCATTACCTCGATGACATCGCGATCGCCGCCGGGGCCAACCTCGGCGATATCCTTGACCACCAGCTCCTTGACACGATCCGCATAGCGCAGCGTGTTGAGCGTGTGCTCGCAGGAGCTCAGTCCCGGCGAGATCATGGCGATCATGCAGGTCTTGCTCTTCTCGCCAATGAACGAGTCGCGCAGCACCTGTGTCAGCTTGGAGACACGGAAGGGCAAGTGGGCCGACTGTTTGCCCAGCGCACGGATACACTCTTTGAGCGCCAGCAGCGATTTGTTGATCTCGGCACCCTCCATGCGTGTCTGCCGATCGGCCGATGAGGTGTCCACGCCACGCTCATTGCCCGCCAAATCGATGAACGAGAACTTGCCATGGATCTTTGTTGTGCCCATTGGTCGCAGGACGATCTGGAAGACGGCATGCGAACGCGACGAGTTCGAGTTGGCCGATGTTTGGCCAGAGGTGCGGGCAGCGTTGCCGTGCTGGATTAGCTTCAGCACCTCCTCCACACTGTCCACCACCTTCTCGGTGAGGCCCACCACCTGCACCTGCTGCTTGCCGTCCTCGAGGACGCGCAGCTTTTGCTTGTCGGCCAGAAGATCGAATACCTGGTGGGGAATCCGTGATTAGTTGGCTGAAGCAGTCACATAACAAGCATATAACTCACCTTGCCGCTATAAATCTCAAAGAAACTGGCCGAAACGACTAGATTCATGGAGCGGTAACGCGGCATATTGAGGGTTACAAAAACGTCCTTGGCCGCCATAGCGTAGATGCCGTTCTTGCAGTCCTGCACCTTTCCATTGAACTCGCCGCCCATTGTGTGCGTCTTGCCGGATCCCGTCTGGCCGTAGGCGAAGCACGTCGCCATTCCCCCCTCGAAAATAGTCTTAACCAAAGGCTTGGCTGTGTATCTGCGGGGTAGAGTGAAAGTTGTGAGTGCACAATATATTATAAGGAATTGGAGGCATCGAATTGGAAGTCCTCTTATCAAAAGTTCAAGGAGAAACCTTGCATATTGATGCCAAAAAGCAAGAGTAGAAGTAATTTATTGTTTTACAAGAGTGTAATGTCTCTAATAACCGATTTCTCAATGTCATGTTAAATTTTGTCGCTGATTTTAATTGTCGTCAAAACAAAGCTGATAAAAAGAAAATAGTCCTCCCTTTCTCAGGTTTGTCAGACCGATTTCTCAATGTCATGTTAACTTTTGTCGTTAAGCTAAACTAGCTTTTTATCATGTTAGTGATTATCTAACTGAAAATCCTAACTATAGGAAATGTTCTTGTTAAATTTGATGGTCAAGAATACAAAACTGACAAAAAGTCGGTTAAACAATTTAATTTTAATATAGTGAAAGTCTATCTCCAGCTGCATAATAAACTACAGGTTAAACACCCCATTAAAATGCAAAACAACCAATATAAAATTGTGAATATAATTATTTTCTGCTTCAGTATTGGTCTTTTGATAAGGCATGATTCTTTTAGAATCAGCTGTCGATTCACTCGTTATCGCCAACAGTCTTTCGTATTAATCCCCGCCATTACTCATGGGGTATACTCTGCAGTTCGCCGTGACGCAACGTTTACGTGTGGCGTTTATGGTGTTTATGGCGTTACCAATTCCAGAGAGCCATATAATACAGCCGAGCGCAAAAACCGGAAACCGCTTTAAAGCCAAGAAGTTGGCGGAGAAATGGGGTGCAAACAAAAGTCGGGCAGCCGCTTTAATTCAATCAAAAGGCAAGCAATTACTAATGGCCAAATGCCGGGCCAAAAGGCAGTTACTTTTCGAAATCTCTTCCGCTGGAAGAATTCGATTCATTAGAGAGTTGGAGCGCGGATCGGCGTCTGTCTGGGCCTTCGGGTTAGTCATACCAAGCAAACTTGGCTATTTCGGGAGCAACCGCTTTCGGATGCATGTCTCTGTTTCGGTTTCTGTTGCCGTCTCTGTCGGCATGACTCAAACGAGGCGCTCGGCCAGAGATGCCCGAGCGTCCAGTCCAGTCACCAGATCACCAAAACAAGTTCCCAATAAATGTTTACTCAATTGGAACTGATCAATCATGATCTGAAACTGTATCAAACTTTTATGATTTGTTATTCTATTCAAGAATATATACGATCTTGTAATAAAAATAGAGTGTAATCATAATACATTCAATTTGATCTTTAAATGATATCATAATGAATGAAATACGAATTAAACTGATATTTGATGAATGGTAGTTTTGATTTGTTTTAATGTTTTAATTGTTATTAAAAACAGAACTATATGATCATATATCACATAAAAATAGTTTTTAAATATAATACAAACATTTTGTTTGTTTTAAAAGACTTCTTGCATAGGGTAACATGATATCATAATGTATCATAATAATAATTAATCTGTTATTTTAAGAGCTCTATCGTTTCCAAATATTTTATTTGCTTTAATGTTTTAATTGTTAATAAATAAAAAAAATAAACGATCTTTAAATCAAATCGAAATAGTTTCCGACGACATCTTTTATAGGGTAACATGATATCATAATGATTCAAATAGATAAGAATTAATCCCCCCATTTGATAAGCTTTAAACTTGAATGAATGGAACAGAACTTATTCCCACAGATAAGATCAATCCTATCGAAGATATACACTTGTTAGGGCACATTTAAAAATAAAAAATAAAAATGAAGTATAATGCAAATAGAATGTGGGGGGAACTACACAAAAAACAATACCCGATGTTTGATTAAAAACACTAATAGCTCAACGAAATCCTTCTACTCTGTAAGCCAAGCAAACCGAAGCTTGTACCACCCAAATACGGATTTGTTTGGCTTTCGGTCGATATATATTATAGATAGATAGATTTGCTTGACTGTCAACCAATAGATTCAATAGACACATAGATAAACTCGGCCAGTACTCACTTGTATACCATGGCATTGTCGCAAGTGTCGTTGAAGGCGTAGTCGAAGCGAAACTTGTGGTTCTCCAGGAACTTTGTGAGGTCGACCTTGCTGCGCGGCTCGTGCACGATGAGCATGTCCTTGCGCGGCACCGAGATGACGTCGATCTCCTTGCGGTTGACCTCCTTGCGGCTGACGGGTCGCTTGCGCACACACACGGTGATCTGATGGTCATCGACGGCCTGTCCATCGAGCAGCGGGACAAACTCCAGCGTGCCCTGGTACTCGCGTATCATCTGCGCCGTCTCCCAGTTGGGATTGCCCGGATCCTGGTTCATCAGGGCCACCTTCTCCTCCTTCATCTCGGCCTGGCGGGCGCGACGCTTCTCGCGGTTCTCCTTCAGCCGCTCCACCTCCTTCAATGCATGCGACCGCCGTGAGCCGCCGGCTCCCTGGGTCGTGTTGCTGGCCGGAGCAGCGGCTGTTTGTGCCGCCGGAACATTGGCAGTGGCTCCCGCTCCGGGGTTGGGCAATGTGTTATTGGGCACTGCCGAGGCGATCCTCGTCTGCTGCTGGCCAGTCACGTTCTGCGAATAGCGTGGTCGCTGTAATCCAGTTGTTGTAGTAGTTGTAGTGGTTGTGGTGCCTCCTCCTCCTCCACCGGCCGTGGCGTTCGAGTTGCTGTTTGTATTGCCGCTATTGCTGTTGCCCAGCGGATGTGGGATCGTTTGGGTCTCCTGGATCTTGTTCAGCATGTTGCCGGCCATGGTCATGCGGCTGGTGAGATTGCCACCGATGGCCGATTGTGTGGGATTGCGCGATAGGTTCATCGGTGCGGTGGCCTGCTTCTTGGGCTCCGGTGCGGCATGCTGCTCCACGGTGTCCTGCAGCAGCTCAGGATTGAGCGTGAGTATGGCCTCCAGTTCCACCTCCTTGCCCTTGGTTTCGCCGCGCTCATACCATTCGACTGTGATGCACTTGCCCGACTGATTGATCACCGCCACCACGGCCATGTGGACGCGTCCGTCCGTCCGCTTGATCTTGACGCTCTGCCCCACCGTAATCATGTCCATTTCGGATGAGGATAAGGTTCGGGAGCTGTCGTTGTTTTTTTTGGATCTTTCCTACCGAATATCCTTTTGCTCCACTGCTTGGCCGGACTGCTTGTGTAGGAGGACGTTGTTGTTGTTGTTGTTGCTGGTGTTCCCGTTAGTTGTGTAGAACTACTGTTTTTTTTGTGTCTGCTGTCTGAACAAATGTTTAAGGAGAAAAAAGAAATGAACAAAAAATTAGAGTACTGATTTTGTGTGAGGTCGAAAATATTGTCGTTCTACTCAAACCTAACTACTGGAGTGATATGAGTCCAAAAGGGAATGGAAGCCCCAAAATCTGAAATTTGGAATGACGGCTAAATCGGAGGCAACTGCTTGCCGAGGTCGCGTCTGTTTTTTTTCGAGTGTGTCAGCTTGTATGTGTTTGTGTGTGCTGCTTGCTGACCTGCGCCAGTATGGGTGTGCGTTTAAGCCGAATTTAAATGCCAACTGTCGTTTTTTCGCGTTGCGTCTGGCAACGGATAACAAAAAAGAAGAGAGCCGCTTGGATTGCAGGGAAATGCGGAAGCGGTAGCGGTAGCGGGAATGGGAATGGAATTCTAAACAAGGGATTTGATCCCATCCACAATACAATCCCGTTCCCGTTGTTGTTCTCGTTGTTGTTGTTGTGCGCCCATTTTGTGGGCACTGGCGGGCACTGTGCAACACTGACAGCCGAGCGGCACACATAGCGACACATATGCAGCTGCGGCGGCCCTTTTGGCCGAAAAATCAACAAACTTCGGCGTTTGGCAACCAATCAATGTTTTCGCCTCCTAATTAGATGCAAAAAAAAAAGAGAGTCACACACACACACAGGCAAACAAGCCGTGGGAAATGCGTTTGCTTTACGTCATACACGGGGCTCCCACACACACTGGCACACACGCAAACACACAAGCACACACAGCGATGCAAAAAAAAAAAAAACAGACGGTCGCGGAAATATATAATTGAATTGTTCGCAATCTGCTGCTTTCGCTCACCTTTCTTGCTGTCTTCCCAACCGCCAAGACGTCTTCGCACTTCCCCTTAAAAAAAAACCTAGGGATTTATCGACCGATCACAACGAAATATCACAAAATCTGCTCGAAATAGTTTTGCAAGCGACCAGATGTCAGCAACACAATTTTTTTAGTTTCGCCTCGCCATTGTTTTTTGCCACACTGTCATGACGATGCGCCGCGTTGCGCAACACTGGCCTGCAGCGCGGCTAGTGCTGGCAACCAGCCGTTGCATTTGAAATGGTTTCTAGTTCGTGAGTAGAAAAGTGATTATTACTTATTTAAGCGGTAGTTGTGTTTGGCATGGAGGTTATTGGAGGGGTTTACGGGTCTTAAGTAGTTATACAAGTCCAATGAAAGCGGGTGTTATTGGAATTATTTACCTCCGCAATTACCCAGCACTGGCCGCTTGAGCGATTCAGAACGTCAGCTGTTTTTAAATAATACAATAAGTAACGACCGCCAAAAATGGACTTCTAATTGTATTTGTATAACGTTTCCTAAAATTGTATTAGCATTTTTCTTCTTTATTGTTAATTTAAATATAATGATAATATGATTATATTTAGATTTGCTATCTGCACAAATCTTGTTGTCTCTTACTAAAATAACCCACTATATATTTTTTACCAGGCATATTGAATATATTCAGGATTGCTTATATTTTTAATGAACTTTAACATTTTTTAGCAAATTGGTAGATTTTAGATGTTTTAATTTTTTGATTTTAAACCAAACTGGTTATAAAGATAAAAACTTAGTAGGTCATTTAAAATGAAAGTCACAAATAAATCTTATTACGGGCCCTGTTAAAAAAGAAAATTAAATTTTAATAACAATAAAAGTTTCTAACACTATTATTAAGCTCGTACTAGTAACAACCTAGTTCATCATGGATAATCCATGGAGCGACGTATCTAAAACATTGAAAAAATTGTCTGAAACTATAATTTTTATATATCATAAACCTATAGCTGCTATAGCTCATGCCCATTGTTAGCATTTAGTTTACAATTACTTGTTAGCATTATATAAATAAATAAATAAATATATTTGATAAAATTAGTTTTTAAGTAACCTTTACATCCATTTATCAAAAAGCACTTAGGCCAGCTTATTTCGCACAGTGTAATCACGCTATTTCAAATGCGAATGGCGATTTCATCGATAACATCGATTTAGTTCCATCTCTAGAGGGTTTAGTTTATAACGCCTCCTGATATCGAAGAACGATATCGATATCATATCACAAGATATAAAAAAAAACAATAAAAACGCTCCAAATTATTTGTTTGACCGCAAGAAAAGATACGGAATTATCAGCTGGACGCAGACGCCACATCGACGGATCGATACCTGAACACCCAGCGCCACCATGGACATCATGGACATCCAGGCCGTAGAGTCCAAGCTGAGTGACGTCACGGTGACACCGATTCCACGCAGCCAGGTGCAGAATTTCTACAACTACCAGCAGCAGCGGGAGCAGCGCGAGCAGCAGCCCCAGATCCAGATATCGGCCATCCATCACTCGCGTGGTTCCGGCGGTGGGGGCGGTGGATCCGGATCCGCTAACTCGGCCACCGACTACTCGACGGGCAGCGGGGGAAAGCGGGAGCGGGAACGCTCCTCGGTGAACGACTACGGCAGCAGCTCGTCCAGCAAACAGAGCTCCGCTGCGGCGGCCAATGCAGCTGCCACTGCCGCAGCCGTCGCCGCCCTCCAGTACTCCCCGCAGTTCCTCCAGGCCCAGTTGGCCCTCCTCCAGCAGCAGTCGAACACCACGGCCACGCCGGCCGCTGCCGCCGCTGCAGCCCTCTCCCTGGCCAACATGTGCTCCAGCAATGGTGGGCAGAGGAATTCCGGCTCCGGCGCACCCTCCGCCAGCAATGGCCAGAGCATGGGCCTCAATCTGAGCTCCTCGCAGCTGAAATACCCGCCGCCCTCCACCTCGCCCGTGGTGGTGACCACCCAGACGTCGGCCAACATCACCACGCCGCTGACCTCTACGGCCAGCCTGCCGTCCGTGGGCCCCAGCAACGGGCTGACCAAGTACGCCCAGCTGTTGGCCGTCATCGAGGAGATGGGACGCGACATCAGGCCCACGTACACGGGCTCGCGCAGCTCCACGGAGCGGCTCAAGCGCGGCATTGTCCATGCCCGCATCCTGGTGCGCGAATGCCTCATGGAGACGGAGCGAGCGGCGCGCCAATGAGAGGAGGAGTCGCTGGCGCCGCAGCTGGCGACGCCGGATTGAAAAGGACCAGGAGGCGAGGAGCATCCTCATCTAACGACTAGGTTAATTCCCCAAAACCGCGGACAGGATGGGTCGCACTTATTGACCAGGCATCTTGCGAGCTATCTTTGCACAATTGTGAGCGTGTTCTGCTAGGAAATCATGGGATTCATGTCATAGGTTAACTTCCACATTGCTTTATCTGCGGGTGAAAAAGAACCTGCTCAAAAAAAGCAACCATGGTCGCTTTTTTTGAGCGCTTCTTTTTCTGCTTGTTTTGATTTTATCGCTTGAATCGAATAACTTTTAATTTCTTGAAATTTATCTCGCATAGCAGATCGCTATAACAAATATTGTACATACATTTAGCTTGCTTTTTAAGTTAAATTTTGATTTTATTAAATCAGACCATTGAACAGATTTTTTTTACACATATATCGCAATTACTTGATTTTATTGTTTGAATCGAATAACTTTTAGTCTCTTGAAATTTACCAGTCTTACAAGATCGCAATAAGGACAATTAAACATAAATTTAGCTTGGTTTTTGAGTTAAATTTTATTATAGATATTGAGTATACATATTTTGAAATTATTAATTTATATTCTATTATTAAGCTGAAAATAGTTTGTAAACTTTTGGCTTAAGCAAAAACTTAAGATAAATACCCGGTCCTTAGAGTTCCCACGGAAATATGCTCACATCGCTGCAAAGAATGTCTATAGTTTATGCCGAGACCCATCCTCTCCCATATTACGCATTAAAAAGTAGCAATTTGTATTAGCCTGTAAGTCCCCATCTACTTATTGGCCCTCGGGCCGTTGGACCATAGTTAAAGAATGTTTAGACTAGCTCAGGTTACAATCGGTTACATCTACAATGCTCTAGCTGCAGCACAAATTAGCGAACCGAACCCGAACCAATACGCAGATCGTATCGGATTTGTATCTTTACCATTTATATACCCATTAATCTGTATCCGTAATCGTAAGACCAAAATGCACCTGCTGATTGTCCCAATGTGTGCTTGTTCCCCAATGTGTGTGCGTCTGCGTAATGAGTGCGATTAATTATCTAATGGCAATGGCCCAGCCGGAGGAGATCCGTCGAGGGGCAGGATTTATAGGCAAGTTGGTCACTGCCGGGGTCTCCTCGTTACTTTTAGAGAACTATACAAATTCATATATGTAGTTAAGCAGAGATATATGTATACATATATACTTGTTATGCAAGCAAACAATGTGCATGTCCAAGTGAAATGGTGAATTAGTGGCAATTGACACGAGAATATTTATATATGTATACACATAGAACACAACTTGTATATTTACTATATGTATGAGCAAATACGACTAAGTTCAAGCCTGTATACCAAACCGAAATCGAAATAAATGCGCAATTTTGGTTTTTGTAAAAGAGAGATTCCATTAATTATTTCGCCAGGTCAGTGTTTATATTTCAAAAACAGTCGGTTGTTTTAGTTCTAAGTTTGTTTTTAAATATATAATTTGTATTTATAGTTTGTTTAATTGTTTTTTCCACTTGCAGGAGGAGTTCCTAGCAATCGAACCTGGGACAACAGCCGGGATATGGCTTGGTCAGGTCCTCCTGCATTTTGCAGGGCTTCAAAGTGGCCACCGAAGGGCATCTGGATGTGAGAATTGAGTGAGTCGAGGAGGAGGAGCTACTGCCTTTGGAATTGGAACTTACGTCAGGGCGGAGAGTTTCTTGGGCCCCTGGCAGGTGTACTGCAAACAGCGTCCTTCCGGGCTATAAGTCTCTCCGGTCTTCAGCTTCTGGCCGCTGATCTCACAGTCCGCTGAGGAAGAAGGCAGCACAATGATAAGGATTTTGGAACTGGAGGAGCAGGTGGCCTACTTACCGCCGAAAACGACGAGCGAGTGGGCGCCAAGAACTATCAGGCAGAGTACGAACGTAACCGATTTCATCTTGTGCAGCAAACTGATCTGACGATCGCCTAGTTCCCCGACTATATAGTTATTTGTTTGGGGTGCGCCTGTGATTAGATTGAAAGGTCAAGATCCCCGTGCTGCGGCGATAGCGTCCCCGGGGTCTTTGGGTGTATCAGATGGGCGGAAAATTCTTGTTACGTACAGATCCAGACTTTAAACTGGCAAAACAGCTGCAGTCCCAATAATAGCATCATTAGGTCCCTCGTTAAATTTTAAGTCTTGAAAAATAATTGATTTTTGTATTAAGCTGTTTGAGGCTGACACAGTCTATTATTCAAATTTTTTGATCTCACAGAAGTATAATTATCAGCCATAAATCTCCCTTTAACTTAGAACCAAGTAATTGCCATAGAATGCTTAAATTAATTTATTTAGAAGTGTTGTATCTTAATAGTATTCTATCTAAATCAAAGTAGTATATTTCACCAAACACATTTTTTCGAAATCTGTAGATGTTACTACCAACTCTCAAAAGTAAAATGATTTTTCAAGATATCTGGATAGTAGTAGTGATAATATCATTAAAGTAATGAAAATATTTTTAATGATTTCTGGATAGTAATAATCTCACCAAAGTAATATAAATATTTTTCAATATCTGTGGATAGTAGTGAGCTCCTTCTTAAAAAGGATTTTATTTATATTTATATTTTAAAATAGATATACTAATATGACAACTATTCCGCCCTAACAGATCTATTATTATGATGACCACTGTTGCCTTATATCTAGAATCCGCCGGAACACTCGAGTTGGGGGCAGCAGGCGGGATACTCAAGGTCGTAGTCGCTGGCGGAGAACTGGCAGCCGGGTCGAGGATACGGCCCTTTGTCGCAGCTGGAAGGGATTGGGATTACTCAAGAGGTGCTTTGGCTGGACTCAGGAGGACTTACTGTCGGATCAGGAGCAGGTAGTCATCGGTGCACTCCAGCCGGATGCAGTAGTCATGGTGTCCGGTGGGCAGAAGGTAGCCATGGAGTGGCACGGCTAGATCCAGCTCCTCGTAGAGGCAGTGCTCCGGAATGGTGGGGTGCTGCGTGTGGCCCCTGTACTGGGTGCTGAAGCCATTGGCGTTTACGGAAGCAACAATTAAACAGGCCACGAAAGCCACGGACAACCAAGGCGCTCCAGGCATGGTGGCTCTCGTTCTGGAATAGAAATAGCCCGTCGATGGAGGCGTCTCTCTTATATGTGGGGCACTCACAAGGGCCTGCCTTATCAGCTCCCTATCGCTGCTCCAGTGCCCCAACCGACCGTTTGATTCGATTTTGTTTGGGTTTGTCTTGCTCTCGAGCTGGAGGTGCAGGAAGTTGAGTTAATCGAATAAGGGAACCCTATTCCGAGCACTCAGAGCTGGAAAATATACTTCAGGTAAATGCTATTGAGCTAGGTGGCTTCTGCGTTGCAAAGTATTGTTCAAATAATTGTTTTCACAACTAACACACAGTGGTGAATCAGCAGTAAAATAAAGTTACAAAGTCTATTATATAGTTTTTCTACAAGTATAGGTGGCATTTAACTAGAAAGTGATTTAAGTTTTTTACAAGCTTAAATATAATTATAATTAATTATATATTTCATGTTAGAAGTTATACCCACCATCCTGTTTTTTTATTAGGAAAGTCTCATTTACTTAAAATAGTGCTGTGAATTGTAAACTTGACTTTATCCAATTCAATCCAAACCAAATCAGGGTACCTATACTCCTCCCGCCATTCGAATTAATTAATGCTAATGCAGTCTAATCCCAACCACATTGCACTTGCACTCGTGAGTTCCATTAAATTAGCATATTTGTATCTACGTAATACATATCCGAGAATCTTGTGTTAAGTGTTCAGCGTACACAGGGAAAAAATCAATATAGCTTAAATTCGATAATAATTCAAAAGCGCAAGTTTTGAAAGTATTTAACAATAATTGTTACTTATCTGCTAGTTTTAATATTTTATTTAAAAGTGTACACTGAGATAAAATCAATATAGCTTTAAAAAGGGGTTCTCTCAGAATGATCAGAGTTCAGCTAATACTTTTAAACAAAAAAATTGGAAACATTAAACCAAAATTCAACAATAAATTTAAGGCTAAAACCTAAAAAGAACTTTAAAATATTCGTCCTTGAATGGCTAGTTTTAATAATTTATTTATAAATATTAAAAAAGTGTTATGTTCACTAGTCGTATTTGAACTTGGGCCTTTTTTTTATTTAACTATTTAAAGGCTCTGATTTTTTTTCATGTGCATGTGGCCGAAATTCGGATTTACAAAAGAGTTATTTGCTTGTTTTGATGACTTTTCGCGGCGCAGCAACCTTGCCACAGTTTCTCGAACCGTGTCACTTGGCTGTCAGGGAAACCCCTGCCCCCAGTGCGATCCAATCCCCACCAGATTTTGTATCACTCTCGCTTTCAGGGCTGGCTTAATTAATTTAAATTTAAACTAGAGCTAGAGCGGACGCCTTAAGTCGTCGCCAAACAAAAGGCACAGCTACAGCAGATATCTGGGTATATGCTATATCTCTGAATGTGCATATACATATATGTACTCAGGCCCACAGACAGCACAATGTTTATTATTAATTTTATATAAAAGCAACAACAATTAATTGTAATTGACTCAGTCGCACGGGTAGCGCACAACAGCCAAGTCGGATTTGGATATAGACTTGGATTTGGATAGGTCTTGGGTATTTCAAACTTCATTTCCACAACTTCAATTGGTGACTATGCGATTCGGAGTTGGTTGTCTTCTGGTGCTCCTGGGCATCTGTGGTGCCGCACGGGCGGATCTCACCTATCGCGGAAATGCGGTCCACCCAGGTGAATATATTAGTAACTGGAAATCAGATCTCTAGAGTGCGGGGAAGTAATCTACAAAGTAAAAAAAAACCTGATTTAAGAAAAATAAGTTTTTTTTTATGTGAAATCCAAAATAAATTAAAAAAAAGTATTGTGCAGCAGTGGGATTCGAACCAGGACTTGCATTTGAAATCATATAAAACCCTTGAATTATATTATTATATGATATAACAACTACCATATATGACATTGCTAGTTTTACATAATAAATTAAAAAAAAAATATATTGTGCAGCAGTGGGATTTAAACCAGGACTTGTATTTGAAATCATATAAAACACTTGAACAATATTATTATATGATATAACAACTACCATATATGACATTGTTAGTTGTATATATTTATAAAACTGTTAGGTTTTTAGAATATGTACAAATATTTAATACTGTTTTTATTTTTTATTAATTTCCTTAGATTATCCTGGCCAGTGTTACTATGAGGAACTCAACCAGGCCATTCCCAAGAAGCAGTCCTACAAGCCCATCAATCGCGAGGGCTACTGCCAATCGATCTACTGTCGCCCGGATTATGTCCTAGAGATTGGCTAGTAAGTTGCTTTATACAGATTTTGATTACTATGTAATGTATTTAATTATCCAATATTTTCCAGCTGCGGTCGCCACAACCTGGTGCCCACGGAGCAGTGCAAGATCGCCTCGGACATGCGACGCACCTTCCCCGACTGCTGTCCCAAGTTGGTTTGCCAGGAGTCGGAGAGCAACTACATCTAGGCTGGACCCGGATGCCACATGCAGCACTTAGTATTACTTCGCTTGCCCACGTTTTCTTTTGGAATAACCATTCCTTTAAGATGTATTTGTTAATAATGTCCCACACTTCCGTTTTAAATATCTATGTTTTATAAACGGGACCACACTTAAAAAGTAAATATATGTTTGTATATCATTAAAAATGATTTATTTTAAATCGATAAAATTAAGTCGAAAGACTTCTTATTTTCAGTTTAAATAATTCTGATTTTTATATGCAATATATATATCTAGCTTTAATTTATTAAAATAATATTAAAGATCATTTACTATAGAGATTCCATTGTGGTGTTGTTTTATTGAATCCTCAAAGTAAGAAAATATCAAAAAGAGGTTTAGAAAACGCGTTTATTTGGTAGTTATAAGTAAGTTTCCAAAATACTTACCAAAACTGAAAACCTCGTATGTTAAAAATTCTCTTATATTCTCAATTTTTGATAGTGACCCTCAATTTTCAAAACCGCGAGCTGCAAAATATGAAACCTTTTGGAAACTACGCATCTGACCCTCCCAGGCAATTAATCAATTAAAAGCGCCATCCCGCTCAATCAAGCTGAAAATGCAAATCACCGCTGCTAATTTGCAAACAAACACAGATCCAAGTCGCATTTTAGGGAACTATAAATAGGAAACGGGTTCGCAGGCGGACGGTTCAGTCTGCTCTCCACGTTCCCAAGATGCACAACTCATCCATGTGGCTGGTGTCCGCCGTTTTGCTGGCGCTCCTGCTTCCGGAGGCGCTGCTGCCCACCGCCGATGCGGGTGAACTGGCTGCAAATTGAGCCTCCAGGCTGCCAAAATTGATATATTATATATATCATTATATCATCTTTCAGCCAGCGAGCCCGTGTGCTCGTACCGCAACTCGGAGGACGAGACCATCTTCCTGAAGTATCTGCCGCTTCTGAGGCGCGGACAGGACTACGTGGACTTCGGCAAGGAGGGCAAGTGCCTGAAGAGGGCCGTCTGCACGGACACCTTCAAGACCATCGTGGAGGAGTAAGTACATACAAGGATTCTAGACTCTCATTGAAGTGCGTAGTTCAAAAAGAGTGTCTTGGGTATGTAAATATAGTCTTAGGTCGTACATATACATACAAGGATTCTACAATCTCATTGAAGTACGTAGTTCAAGTAGAGTGGTACAAAAGATACTTATAAATATAGTCTTAGGTCGTACATATACCATTTTTTAAAAAGAAGCTTAATCAAAATAATAGTAAGCTAGCAGTTCCATCGCTTACAACATATACGATTTTTTAATCCTTAAACATTACAAAAATATAAACCTCACATCAGAATGGAAGCTACAGACTTATTCCAAGCTCAGACAAACAAAATATACTTCCAAACTAATGTAAGCTCAAGATAATCTCTTATAAAACGGAACAATTTATTTTTATTTTTGGAATTAGGTTCTGAAATACCCTCTGTTATATACTAACCCTATAAAAATATCATTACAGCTGCGCCCAGCAAAAGATCACGTGTGCCAACAGGGATCGCTTCACAGGCGTTTTTCCCGCCTGCTGCCTCAAGTGTCATTAAACCGAAATAAATCCTCCTGCATGGATATTTCACAAATAAAGTGCGATAAATACATATATGCGAAATTAAAGAAAGCTACTTTGATTGGGTTTTGCAAGTGAGGTTTTAAATTTAGATCACAATGCATGATCTAAGCGATAATTAAGAAGAAAGGCTAGCTTGCATTTTAAAAATGTTGAAAATCGTTTTGATTTAGAAATTATTATTTAAAACGAAGGGGGGAACGCGAATTCTTCAATAACAAACCGAAAAAACAATTAAAAAAGTGCAGAAATTCTTTTTAAATTAACAATTTTTGTTAGAATCATTAAGCTCCTTAACTAAGCAAAGTGGTGTAAAATCGGACAATCCTCATATCAATAGCATAAATCTAACTCTAACCCTTACCATCTTCCACTCTATAGGAAACCGATATTTTCTTTAGTTTTTTCGACGTTTATTTTTTTATTTCTTTAGTTCTTAGATTAATAACATGTGGATGTGGAGGATTCGGCGGCCTTTCCATATTACTTATTGTTTTAAGTGTTTTTCTGTTCGGTTTCTGTTTACTATCCTTTGGGACTCAGTTCGTTTGCCTGCTGTTGCGGCCTCGCTCTCTCCCGCGCACAGTGCTTGCCGTCTCCTTCTTTCTCTAACATGCACACCGATGTTGAGTTACTTTTCAGTTAGTTAGTGTTGTACGAGTGGAAAAGAACAGCGATGTTGCAAGTTTTAAAAAAATACGAATTCGATTTTTTATTTTACTTGAATTTCGGGTATGTTTTTCGTTTCTCTACCATTAGGACAATTTCAGTATCTGTATCTGCCAAAAGCGAACGCCAAAGGGAACAAACAAAAAAAAAAAATCATTTATAACCGACTTATCAATGAGTGGATCTAAAAATATGTTACGATCGACGGTTGAAGCGCTGGATGGGCTTCCTGGCTCGACGGCTTGCTGGTGTAAGGTGTTAAGGGGGTCGATCGTATGCTGGCAATCCGATAGTGGGGATAGTAGATTATTGCTGACGCTTCTAGGCTGTAGTTGCTGCCGCTGTTCCTCGTCCTTCCTGTTCGCCTGTCATCCTGTTCCCTCGACTCATGCCTTGCTGTGTGATTGTGGTGTGTGTGTGGGGTGTGTGTTGTGTTGTGTGTTCTGCAAGCCGGCCATATCTCCCAGTTAACTATAAATAGGCTTATAGGTCCTCGTCCTCGTCGGGCAGGGCGGTCGCCTGAGCCTCCTGCAAGTCCCGCTCGATCTGCGCCTGCCAATCCTTGTCCATCTTGACCTCGGGCGGCAGCAGGGCTGGCATGGCGACGAACTCCAGGTTGGGATCGCCAACCAGCTTGCGCGCCAGCCAAAGGAATGGTTTCTCGAAGTTGTAGTTCGATTTGGCAGAGATGTCGTAATACTGCGAAGAAACAAGGTATCGTTTTAGTCAAGCAAGTTCGAAATGGCAGAGGAAAATATATAGAAGTAAGGGAAATTTCCTAATTCACATTCATAACATGGAATGCAGCTTGGTTTATAAAGAAACCGAAAAGAACAATGGCTAAATATGCTTTCATTTCAACAAATTGTAAACTAAATGAATACTTTTTCGAATATTTTATCTATTCAAATATATCTTTAAGATCAAGACCTAAACTTTGTTTTAAGGCTACTCAAATACAATTGTTTTTACTCCTCATTTAAAAATGTACATGTGATCTTTAGTGGCGAGTGTTTTCTATTATTTTAACAAATAGAAGGCGTTGATAAACACATCCAAAGCAAAAGTTGCCACCAACTCTCATTCTAACTCTAACTCTCAGTCTGAAGTCCTCGCTTATCCGGCGGATAACTGGGGCGAACAACACTCACCTGCAAGTTCTTCTTTCGGTGGAAGACGATGCTCTTCGCTTTCACCTTGCGGTCCTTGATGTCCACTTTGTTGCCGCAGAGGACGATCGGGATATTTTCGCAGACGCGGACCAGATCGCGATGCCAGTTGGGTACGTTCTTGTATGTTACACGCGAGGTCACGTCGAACATAATGACAGCGCACTGGCCCTGGATGTAATAGCCGTCGCGCAGACCTCCGAACTTCTCCTGGCCGGCGGTGTCCCACACGTTGAAGCGGATGGCGCCTCGATTGGTGTGGAAAATCAGCGGGTGCACCTCCACTCCAAGTGTGGCCACGTACTTCTTCTCAAACTCGCCGGTCATGTGACGCTTCACGAAGGTCGTCTTTCCGGTGCCGCCATCGCCGACGAGCACGCACTTGAATGTGGGTATATCCTGACCTTCCTGAGCCATCCTGCTAGAACTGTCGATCGCTGTGTTTGTGTTTACTCGTGGTCTTCTGGACGTTGGCGGCGGAACAGTGGGCTGTGTGTGAGTGCGTTGAGAAGTCGATTCGACTGGTTAGTTATTTGTATAAATATATATTTTTTTCGGCAGGCTTAGAGCAGCAGAACGGGAGGCAAGGATGTTGTTGGTTCGGCGAGCGCCAGGCGACTGACTGTGGACTGCGAATGCGAATCCTTCGGCGAGCCAAAATGTCCAGAATGTGACGTGCACAAAGGATGCGTCAAAGCCCGCCAAGGACAGCAACCAGCTGTTCAACAGGGCGAAAGGAGCTCAGAGCAGGGAACCGTGTGCAGGAGGCAGGGCGCAAAAGGAGCGAGCAGGATGACGACAAAGGACACTGCAGCTGCCGCTCCCGCTGGGCCGCAGGATATGCGGCGAGTGCAAGCGAGACGGCCACAGGGGCTGCCTGCGAATGCAGGTAGGCGAAAATTCCTGGCAACAACATCGTAAAGGAGCAAAAGGACCAATGTCAGGGAGGCGGAAGGAAATACTTGGCAGGCAAACACATCACGTTTATGCGGCACACAAAAGAAACCCGCATAGCTCACGCATCTGACCCGAAATTGTCCTAGGTACACCAATTTAAATTGATGAGTATAGGAACTTTGGTTGGAAATTGTATAGTTGTGATGATTGGTCTTTCAAATATTCAAGAAACAAAAACTGAACTTAACTAGTATGAGTTTTGATTTAATTAATTAGATTTTTTTTTATTATTTGAGAAAGATAGGCTTTATATACGACCTTTTTTGTTAGAGAGTATTGAATATTATAATATGAGTACGACTGAATATTATTACAAATTTGAAAAACCTAAGCAATGAAGCATCTCAGTTTTTATTTTATATTCGCTAACAAGCGTTCACGCATAAACTTTCATTGAATGTTTGACTTTATTTCGCAAAAATATGAAAACCCCTTGGGATGTTGGTTTCTAAGTAAACTAATATTTTAAAGTATGTGGTGAAAAGGCTTTAAAAAAAATTCCTATGCTATACAAGCTTGTTTACTATATCATTATAAATACTATTTACTTGAAAAGATAAGAAAGTATTGTAACTATTATTTATATTAAAAGGGAACTAATTTAATTTTTATAAGAAATATAATGAAATACAATTTTTATATGAATGGGAATACTTTTTTTAATTATAAATTTAAATTGAAATTACTATAGAAGTATGGTATAGAAATATTTATGTTCTCAATGATTTCGTGAATTGCTGAGTCACAGATGTCAAAAATTCAGATGTGATTTGCAGGATTGTGAAATGCGAAAATGCGGCGCTTGCATAGCCAGCCGGTAATATCCATTTTATGGAGGTCGCCCTGTAACGCCGGCGGATTACAGCTCAATATATATGTGTACATATGTATTTGTGGAAACCTGTGGACGCTGCAAAGCGCGCCAAAAAGAAAAATGCCGACATATGTACGAATATTGCAGCGGGCCAGTTTGCTTGCAGGCCAGTCGCAATTCACGTGAAAATCGGCAAATCGGCGAAGCGGCAATCTAAATAAATTCTAAATAACAAATCGGATTCTAACACACACACACGCACGCACGCAGACAGACGCCGCTGCCGACGTCGACGTCGCTGCCGGCAGAAGAAACATGAAGCAAATTCGTCGCTTTTTTTTTTTTTTGCAATTCATGCCTAACCTCACAAAACGCGGATGGCGCTGCGCGATTGGCATGGCCATTTGGTGGGGGCCAACCTTTCGAGGGCCAAAGGCCAAGGATCAAGACCATTTGCAGGCCGGAAGTGGAAGGCTGACAGTCCCGGCTTCCACTGCCATTTCCAGGCGAAGATTGCCAGCCGGGAAATGCTGGGAAAACAGCACGAGGCGGCCGCACACCACGTCGCTGCTGGCAGGGAAATCTCTGGAAGCCCTGCTTTTAGCCGGTGCGGAAATGAAGGCCGGGCTGCTTGTTAGCTCCACGATTTCCTAACTGGCGGGGAGCGGAGCAATTGGAAAAGCCAATTTCCCCGGAAAAGCACACCGCACATGATGTCCCAGCAAAGCGACGCCGCCGCCGTCGTCCATATTGCAACCGGGTCAGACGTCGGCGATGGGCGCCACCCCAACACTCCCCCCAAACCGGAAACAAACTTCACTTGGCCCAAACGACAGCTGCCAGTCGATTTTCACACAATTAAACGCACAATTTGGGGGCCTACTTACATTGCTGGAAATTTCCCTCGAAATTCACAACTTTCTTTGCCGAAGCGGAGTACCAGTTAGAGGTGGCAGAACATCGATGGAAACATCGATGCATCGATGTTTTTTTAAAGATTTACAAACATCGATGTTTCATGGCGACTATCGATGTTTTGTTAAGGGGTTTAAATTTAACATTTTTTTTTTTACTTAAATTTAGGTTTTTAAATTTAATTTTCAGATATTGAACTGGTGGTACCTGGGACTTTTTACCATGGATTAAAATTACTACATATGATCATTTCCAACCACCAATACCTAATATTTTGTGCTTATTTCAGGGACAACGAAGGAAAACTTTGAATCCCCTCCTTCGAAGAGACAGCACGAAAGTTATAATGTGTGGAACCATTTTAAGAAAACAAATGATCTTTTCAAGGCAATATGTAAATATTGTAGGAAAGTGTGATGTGATGATTTTTAATTTCAAAAACCAAACGATTGTTTCTTGAGTAAGCCAACCATTTTATGTTTTAAATTGAACCATATTTTTAAATTTAAATTTGCTCTATTTAATTAATTTATTTTATTAAAATGAAAACAATTTTTCATCGATGTTTAATTGTTCTTTTTCTCTTCGATTTCAGGAGGTTGTATTAATTCGATAGTATGTAAAATGGTCTAACGCCAAATTCCCACCTCTAGTTCTGCGAACTGTTAGCACTGGCTTGATAATTTCCGCAGAAATTGTTGAAACACTTGGGGTATTCCCTAAACTTGACTTGGCTGAAGTTTTGACCCTCGTTTAAAATATAAATTATAATGTAAGAATATTGAGAATTCGTTCACAAACTCATAAAGGTATCCCACGTCTAAATCGGGAACCAAAAACTCAAGCTATTATACTTAAAAGTGCAGTTTTGGGTTCCCATTCTGAAAACCATTGGATATACAGAAAAATGGAACATAAAGTATGGCTAAAATGTAGACCCTTTTAGAAAATAAATATTTGAACGTAGAATTTTAGAGAATTCAACCACAAATTCATCGAGGTATTCCACGTCTAAATCCAATAACTCAAGTTATGGAATCTAGATGTGCAGTTTTTGGTTCCCATTCTGAAATCCATAGGAAATACGGAAAATTCAAAAATGAAAATGGGTTACAATTTTGACCTTCTTTAAAAAGATAACTCTTAATGTAGCGTAAAAGAAAATTTAACCACAAATTCATAGAGGTATCAGTTTTCAAAATCGGAATCCAATAACTCAAGTTAAGGAACCTGGAAATGCAGTTTTGAGCACCCATTCTGAAAGCCATACGAAAAAATGGAACATGAAAATGGGTTAAAAATTTTCCCCTTGCTTAAAAGAAATTTATAAAAAAATTAAAAAAAAATTGTTTTCTTGTTACTCGCCATTTTGTTGAAAAGTAGGGCTAGCTACGATAGTTTTATTACATCGATAAATGTATGGATTTCATACGGGCTGGCGAACGGGCACATTCAGGGGCCATGTCTAAGCTTCAGCATTCATTGTCTCGTCGTCCTTTGAGGAGGACATAGGACATGCAGCTCCGGATTAAATCGGCTTTTCTTGTAGTGCCGATTTCCAGACCGAACACTTCCCATAAATTAAAGTGTTTAAATTTTTATATATAATTTTTACGTCTCCAACGTTTCTTTGTCTACGTGAATTTGTTTGGGAAATAGCTCTGGGCACTTCCAATTCTTCTTTCCTAAGTCCAGCACGGCGACAGGCTGCAATTACCCAGTTCATGGAGCTGGTTTCGCAGTCACAAGCGTTGCATTCGTTTGTAATGACCACTCCAAATTCTCCGGCATAGTTCGCGCGTACGGTGGACAATTCTGACTCATCCTTGCTGATGATGGTGTCGTTCTCCCTGCAGACCATGAGCAAAAAGCAGTGTTTCCATGAATTGATCTAAAAATGGTTCAATTTCTCGAGTGGCGGCTAAACTTTTTTGGGACTAAAATAGTTCCTGCTCTCACCCAACAACCTCGAAGTGTTTGATGAAAGTCGTGCACTTGTAAGGTGGGTTCATAGGTCGCATGACATGTCGATGGTGTCACTGTCTCTGCAGACCATGAGCATAAAGCAGTCGAATGCAACAGATGGGGTACACTCGCTGAAGCTCAGTGTCGCCACGTCTACTGCCAAGCGTAATTATTCTACGAGGATCTGAAGACAATCAAAAATCCAATCACAAGCGTTGCATTCGTTTGTAATGACCACTCCAAATTCTCCGGCATAGTTCGCGCGTACGGTGGACAATTCTGACTCATCCTTGCTGATGATGGTGTCGTTCTCCCTGCAGACCATGAGCAAAAAGCAGTGTTTCGTTGAACTGATCTAAAATAGGTTTAATTTCTCGAGTGCCGGCTAACATTTTTTGGGAATGAAATAGTTCTTGCTCTCACCCAACAACCTCGAAGTGTTTGATGAAAGTCGTGCACTTGTAAGGTGGGTTCATATCTCGAATGACATGTCGATGGTGTCACTGTCTCTGCAGACCATGAGCAAAAAGCAGTCGAATGCAACAGATGGGGTACACTCGCTGAAGCTCAGTGTCGCCACGTCTACTGCCGAGCGGAATTTTTCTACGAGGATCTGAAGACAATCAAAAATCCAATCACAAGCGTTGCATTCGTTTGTGATGACCATTCGACTAAAGGGTTACTAAATGACCTAAAGCCCTTTCTCGAGTTTTTATTGCCGGTAATGTCTTTGGGGTATCTGCCGCACGGCTTTAAGTTCAAAGTGTTGGATGAACGTTGAACATGTTCCAAGCGGTGCGGAATTATTATTCGAGGTACTGGAAAACATTGTTGAAATTCCAATCACAAGGATAACTTTGATTGTGATGATGATTCTAGAGTCTCGATCCTCTGGCATTACCTTAGTGTAAAAAGACCTTTATCGCGACAATGAATTTGGAAAATTTGTTAGCATATAATATGTTGTATTTTCTATCATATTTTTTACTTAATAATTGATTAATCCATTTTAGGAGCTTTATAAAAATGCAAAATATATCTTAGATATTAGTTTTCCTTGCCAACGTTCGATGAACTTGTGTATAAAAAGCCAAGTGACCCCCAGTCGGAAATGACTGCATTCCAGAATCCGTTCTTTCATTATGAAATGGTCATCAAAAATGTATGCCGAAAGTGATGACCCTTCCCATTCTATTTGGGAGCGGGACATAAAAGTAGGTATCCGTTGCATGCAACTAGCTGCATATATTTGGAATGCACTTATATGTACCTAATAAATACATTCTGAAGGCATTTATTCAGAATGTTTTAATTTAACATGCGCTCGTGAAAACGACTCAAAGTTTTTCAATCAAAAAAATGTTAATTCATATTCGGAAATTACAGTGAGACTTACCTCGTAGGACCAAATTAATATTATGAAAATTGGCAATCCATATTTGTGTCTGGATCTGCTGTAATTAATCTGGATTATAACGTCTGGACTAAGCACGTTGTCCAGATTTCTTACTAAGTTTTTGTCAAGCAAGGATTTAAAAAGGGGTATTTGAAAAAAACCATTCAAATTACTAGAAAACAGGAATAAACATTTATTTCGAAATATTAAAATATGATATTCCTTAAAACAGAAGAAATTTGTGTTTTTATATTTGACACAGATTGGTTTTTGATGTGAGCGTGCACTTTAAATATATAAATACATACATGTGTATGTATGTTTGTATATATGATACGAATTGGCAATTTATTTATTACTAACATTGTAAATTTAAAATAAGATTTCCTTTTTTTGCCGTATAACAAAAGTTAAAAATTAACTATTTACCAAAAATTTTTTGTTGTTAATGTAATGAACTAATTTAATTTTATATTAGGAAGCTAGAAGTGCTAATCTTTCTTGACAGAAAATGTACATGCGGTCTTACCAAAAAAAACGATGGTAAAGAACTATGCCAATTCATGCTCTAAAAACATAAAACAATTCCAAAACACAATTATTAAAGAAAAGGGCGTTCAGAATTCTGTTCTGGCAATGTTACAAAGTTAACACTTGCAACGCAATTAAACACCCTAATTGTTTTCTTGTAATTCAAAATTTCGGCAAACCAAGCAAAGTACTTGACTCCAATTCATCTTTCTTAATTGTATTATGGGTCTGTCATAGTCCATAGTCAAAAAATTGATCATAAATTAGGCACCAAGGATACAGAAATATAAATGGATTTAAGCTTTCTTAATGGCATTTACCGCTTCATTAAATAATGTTTAAGTCTTTAAAAGAACAAAAGCTACTCTCAATGCGATAACTTTGATAAACCAAGTTAAGCTAAAGCTCTTAAATAGTAAGACCCTATATTTATTTGCTAAATTGTTTGCGTCCAATTTCGAGCCAACTTCTTCATGGAATGGTGAAGATATTAAATATAGGTAATCTAGATGTGTCTGACTCTGACTGTCATATTGCTGCCGCTAGTCTGAATGACTCGGAAAAACTGATTGGGATGGCCTTTCGCCCTTTATCCTAAAAAATTGTATAGATGTTCTGTGTGGTCCCCTCAAAATAATATTTAACAAGTCCCTCTCCAGTGGCACATTCATTCATAGATGGAAACTAGCTAGCTCTTCTCCCATTTTCAAATCAGGTGGAAAAAGTGTAATTTCAAATTACAGACCGATTGCCAAGCTCAAAATGTTTGATAGAATTGTGGCTAGGCAGCTAACTTTTCTGGTGGGTCGCACCATCACCACCAACCAGCACGGTTTTATGCCAGGACGATCGACTACCACAAATCTAGCAACCTTGAATCATTTCTGTATAAACTTATTTGAGAATCACCATGTAGTCTATAATGACTTTGCAAAAGCATTTGACAAAGTCTGTCATATTGCTTTAATTGCAAAACTGGAAAATATTGATTTCCACTCGTTAATTTTAAAATGGATTAGGTCCTTCATAATTAACAGGGTATATAGAGTCGAAAACAATGCAGTTTTTTCGAGCCCGTATGTGGCAACATCGGGACTTCCTCAAGGAAGCGCGTTAGGTCCTTTTCTATTCATTTTATTCATAAATTATATAAGCATATATACGACCCAGAGTTTTTGTTATTTGCAGATGACCTCAAATTATTCAAGTCCGTCAAGTCAACTTCGGATTCTGCACTCCTCCGAAATGATTAAAATAGATTAGGCAATTGGTGCTCCAGAAATATGCTTCCATTGAATTTCTCAAAATGCGTTTTAGTAAGATACAACAAACGAATAAATAATGTTATCAGGTCGTATTCTATTAATACTCATCTCCTTGCCACAAAAAATGCAACGCAATGCAACACATTTTTCTGACCCATATACTAAGCTTAGCTTTTTCTCTTCTTTTGTTCGTTCCAAATTAGAATACGCACCATTTGTTTGGAACCCGACTGGAGTCGTTCATATCCGTCGCATTGAGCGAGTGCAAAAGCTTTTCTAGAGTTTTGCCCTGCAGTCTCCATTTCACCGATCCCGCTCCATCTTATACCGCTAAATGTCTTCTCGTGCATCTGTCCTCGCTTCAAGATCGACGTAATCGAATTGCTTTGCTCTTCGTACTCGACTTGGTGGCAAAATTTGTTGCCCTGCCTTGCTAAGCAGTATTAATATGTCCGTACCTAGTAGGACTCTATGTGCCTCTGCACAGAACAAAAAACGCTCTAAATGAGCCCATTTCCAGGGCCTTGCAATTATTCAGCAGTATGCCACATAGCATGCGTTTGGACTCAAGTTTGTCTAGGGATATTAATAAAAAAAACCTTGCTCTAGTTTAAGTAATTAGCTAAGACCCTATTTAAGTAGCCAGTTAAGGACTCGAAATCTGTTGGCGAATAAATAAATAAATAAATATTGCTCTCACTCAAGAATCTCTAAGTGTTTGACGAGCGTCGTGCACTTGTGCAGGGGGCTCATTGGACGCAGGCCCCCCCCGAACACCATGAGCAATAAATAAATAAATTCATAATAAAAATAAAAAAATATATAATTTGATCTCACTCAAGAACCTCGAAGTGCTTGACGAAAGTCGTGCACTTGTGCAGGGGGTTAATTGGACGCCGGGCCTGTAGCTGGTGTCCCTATCCCCGCATACCATGAGTAAAGTGCAAATGCGAATTTTTCTGCCGTGAGGATTATTCTTCGAGGAACTAATGCAATCACAAGTGTTGCATTCGTTTGTGATGACCACTCCACAAATGCAATCACAAGCGTTACATTCGTTTGTGATGACCACTCGACGGATGCAATCACAAGCGTTGCATTCGTTTGCGATGACCACTTTATAGCAACATTCCCCTTGCATTATTTTCGCAGAGGGATTAAGGCATTTTCCACCTTCATCGCAACGCAGATCACCACAAACTATGGCCCTTCCCAGAGGAGCGAAGTCGGGCTGCACCCCATGTAGGGGATTTCATGTAGGGGATTTTATGGAGGAGCTGTTGGTGCTTGAAGTGGCACCCGAGACTGATGAGCAGCTACTGAACTTAACGTCATCGAGCCCTTGGTTATACGGAGTCTTCGCTATCGATAACTTCCTTATCGTCTGTCGGAGTTCCTTCCTATCACAAAATTGTAAGCGGCAAACCAGTTCATTACCGTCAGAGGCCAGAAGGTCATATCTGTTTTTATAAAGCTTCATGAAATTTAAATATATTTGTAAATATGTTGTAACAAATATTTAGAAAAGAAAAAACTCGTGATTCTAGGCTTACCGAATCTTTTACACGACTCATAAACTTCAATTTAAGGTCGGACCTTTTAAAATTATCGCTTACGTTTATAAGAGAAAACGTTAAACTAATAAAAATGAAAAATATTACTTGTAGTCACAGCTCTTTGAAAGTTCAACAGAAACCATTAAGGGTCGTTCCCCCAGTAGCTTTTTTTCGAATTTTTTTAGCTATTTAACCATTTGGGGAATACCCTAAATATACTTTATACGCCATTTTGCATCGTTCAAATATACCAGAAATATGCCAATCACGCTGGAGGGTCAGGATGGTGTCCCCGCTACGGCGGGAGGGTGCACTCGCTTAAAATCCTTTTCGTTTTCTCCTCCCTAGCCCATCTCACCTGGCCTGGGCCATCGATCTGGCAACGCCGCCAGTTGATGCAATTTTTTTTTTTGAGCCATTTGTTTTGAATATAAATTTTCGAGTGAATCCCACGATCCCCCAGTAGCCCAGCTCCGCCAAGATATCGGCTCAAAATATACCAAATTTATAGTTTTTACACACAACCCATTCCGGCAGCATCCCCACCCCGTTGGCTTCCCACATAAACGCAGCCCATGAAATCCCACAAGTGAATCGCGTCGAATCCAACAGTCGCGTGCGTGATTCGTTCGATATCGGTCGTTATATAGCCGCCATATAAATCGTGGGGGCCCCAAGATGAGCAGCGCGACGGGGACGCACAAGGAGTACGCCAAGTTCAAGTACTACATGGAGAAGTGCTATGTGCTGCCGCTGGAGCTGAAAAATGATATTATCTACTGCCAGCGTGCGTTGCGCGACTTCCTCAAGGTCCATGGTGTAAGTTGGGTATTTCTTTCTTTTTTTTTTTTTGGGGGGGGGGGGGGGGGGGACCTCATTTCGAGAACCAGAAGCCTAATTCCTTTGTTTTCTTTATCGCCAGTTGGTATCGGACGTCTTCAAGGAGCAGGCGGATGCGGTGGGTTAACTGGAAGGAGTCTTCAATAGAACAGAAGGAGTCCTTGTCCCTTTGGTTCCGCGGCGGCAGCGGGATTGCCATCGCCACTTAACCCCCTGGTGGACCCATAGACTTGTATAAGAATGCGACCCCAAGTAGCCACAGAAAGTTCCATTTCCCTACCAACACAAAGAACTGTATGTAGAGCGTATTTCTAGAACAAGTTGCTGCAAAGCTTTATCACTAGCCATTACCCATATTTGGAACATTTCTAAGGTTGTTTTTTAGTTGGATCATGGATAAAAGTAGTAATACACATAGAAAACATATTAGTTCCAATAACTGGGCTAGAAATAGCAAGTTCTGAGGGAACCACATGTAAGCAAGAGCTCTAAGTCTTTAGTAAAATTTTACAACACTTTTTATGTGTACTGGATTCCCTTTGTCCCATTTATATAATATGGTTTTACTAACATATCTTTCTATCAAAGAATTACTTTCACAATTTTAGGCATTTTGTATTACTTTCACTTTTAACCTTGTTTTTTTTTTGTTTTTTGCAAAGAAGGCATGAGTAACCTCCATCATTTGGAAATAAATATGTAGATAATTTCGAATGGGTTTAAAAATACCTTTCCCTTTATATAGATTAACTAAAATATCTCTGATTATTTGCCCAGTGTTTTTGGCCATCAAAGGGTTAATGGCCATTAGCACCTGCAATCCCGCCGCCACACCTCCCACCAATTACCGAGACTTTTAATGTGGAACTCACGCTCTCCCCACCATTCGCCCCCATCCCATCCTAGGATCCCGTGCAGATGCGCCGCATCCTGGACGAACTGGAGGAGGAGGTGTACGAGATCAATGCCGAGCAGCAGTTCCTGCTGCTGCGCCTCAACGACGACCTGGAGGGATTCTGCATGAAGCTGAAGGAGAACAACATCGCCACCATGCCAGAACTGGCCAACGAGTTCGTTTCCGGCCAGATAGTGCCTTTGATTGCTGATCCCAGCTACAAGATCAATCCGCAGTCGGTGATGTGTCGCGACAACGAGGAGATGCTGATCCGCAAGCATTTCCTGCTCAGCCAGGATGAAGAGGCGGGTGTGCCGCCGCTGAAGCTCAGCGATCTGGACGAGAATATACCGCTGATGCTGGCTCCGCCGGTCAGGGGATTGGGTCAGCAGATAGCCGCCGTTAATGCGCAGCTCAAATGGCCCAAGGTCGAGGAGCCGCCGGTGACTGGGCCACCGCCGCCGCCGCAGCCGCCGCCGCCACTTCAATCCCAGCTGGAGATGATGAACCGTTCGCTGGATTCGAATCCGCTCAAGCGGAAGAATATCACCTGCACTTCACCGCCGCCCTTGGCGCCCATTACCCAAACAGTGGTGGCACCACCGCCCACCGCACCATCGTCAGCCGCAGCGCAACCACCAAATCCACCCCTGGACTTTGAGGTGGTGGCCCAGAGCCGAAAGAATTTGCATCAGGCCCTGAAGAGGGCCCGAAAGACCAAGCAGCAGCCACGTTTGTGCGACGAGGAGGAGGACCTGGAGATCACAAGTTTGGAGAACAGTCGAAAGAGCAAGACCAGCGAGGTGAGGAAGTCACCGCCACCGCTGGAGATAACCACGAATACTGCCGCCAGCCAGGCAACCAATGCTTTGGGCAAGAAAACAACGCCTCAATTGCCATCTCAGGGAACGTCGGCGAAGAACAATGCGTACAAGACGCGGAACACGCGCAGGAAATCCTCGCCGACGCCCACAACAAACACGCAGCCACAGCCGGCGGTTTCGCCGTCCGGCAGCTCAGATGATTCCAGTGCGGAACTGCAGCAGGAGCAGCAGAGGCTCCACGCATCCGCCGCCCAGTGGCGCGATGAGCCGCGCGAGAATCGCACCCAGCCGGCGGACTACGGCCAGGAGACGTTCCTCGGTCTCTTTGGCCTCTACACGCCCGAGGTGCTCAAGAAGCTCAATCAGCGCCACTCGAAGCGCAAGCGTCGAACCGTTCAGAATGCCAGTGGCGTGGACTTTCACTATGGCCAGCAGTTGAATGCCATGGACTCGTTGGTCCTGGGCGTTCGCGGCCACAAGAAGGCCAAGGACAGGCCGGAGTTCCTCTTGTCGCCGAAGGAGAAGCGTCTGCAGGCCAACTCGAAGAGGGCCTACACTCGCAAGAGCAAATCGCCGGACAAGGTTACGGATAAGAGCTCTGGAGGAGGCGGAGGAACTGGAGTTTCACCCTGTCAGCATGGCGAGAGCGGCGCTTCCAAGTGCCGAAAGTGCCGCGAGTGCAGAGAGTGCAAACGCCGAGTGGGTGAGTCATCATCCGAATATTTTTATGGGCCACTCACATGGCAAGTCAACTTCTGCGATGATCTCAACTTTGCTAGAATCATCATGGTGACGAAAATCACTTGCTAAGCGAAGTTTGTAGTTTCAAAAAAATGTTTTAAGTGTATAGAAAAATTGTGACGAAAGTCACTTTAGATTCTTATGAGCCATATAACATAATGTTTTGAACTAAACTTTTAAAAAAATTGTTTTAATTCGTTTTTTTTAAAATACGCTTTTATGCAACTTGGAAAACTTCCAGTCAATATTGTTATACCATTTTAAACGTTATAGAAATAATAAGAGGTTGTAGTCCCCAAGACCAATTTTAAATGAATTAAAAAGTGGTGAGGTACGCCATTTTATATTCTAGAAATAATTATAATGACGAAAATCACTTGCTAATCTGAGTTTGTAGTCCTAAAAAGATACAAGTTTTAAATGTATTCTGATTTCTACCTTTGAGAAATTTTTTCTAACTCAATTTCACTTTAAATCAACTCTTATGTAACTTGGAAACTTTAAGACAACATTTTTACATCATCTCAACCGTTGTAGAAATTAGATAATTAGTGAAATATTTATTTCTATGAATAAACTTTCAAACTGACTAAATTAAAACACTTTTGCAAATCAAATTCGATTAATACACTCAATAAATCTTAAATGCAGCCCACTTATATATATTTTATTTCGCTGTGTTTCAGAACCCGAAGCAATGTACTGCCATTACTGCAGTGGCTTCTACCACATGGACTGCCACGAGACCACCAAAAACCGGCAGCAAGTGCAGCTCCAGAATTCCCGATGTCCGCCGTGTCTGCGCGAGCAAATGGAGAAGTAGCGTGATACCAAGTGAACTGGATGTTGGACACTTATAATACTATTTTCGCCTGTTTCCTGTTTGAAAACCAAAAGTTGTTGGATGAATTGAGTTAGTTGCCTCCTCAGTCCCATGGACAAGGGCATTTATTGGACGCCTCTCTTCGTTTCTCTTTTTTGGCTCCGCTGTTTTAGAGCTCCTTGTTCGACCTTAACCCATTTTTTTTTTCTATTTCGGAGCAAGGGCAAGGGATAAAATTGACCTAAAGTTTTTTCGTACACGTTCGCATTAAAGAAACCCTTCTAGTTAAGTTTGTATGTAAATTTGCATACGCAAAGGTGATTCAAATAAATATATATGAATATTATCTGGCTTTCTTGGAGGAACAAACGGGCACATGGCGTTTCTTTGTGCGATTCGCTGATAGCCGATCGACCCCCATTCGAAATTGGGGTGGGGAGTCGGACGGCCGATCACGTTTTTAAAGCGTGGTTTATATTGTTCTCTTTATTGATTTTCTATGTTGATAAGCGTTCTTTAATTTACACAAGGTTTAATTTGAAATTGATAAATGAAAACAAAATATACATACATATACACTACATTTTGTTTGGTGTAAAGATTTTTTTATACATTTCATTGACGTTTTTTCAAATCTCACATAAACTTAGTCTTGGAAAATTCCAAGAACTTTATTTGCTTGATTTTTTTCATTTCCTTAACACTTTGATATTGATAAAAACCTTAAAATATCACATAAAATCCAAGGCAGAGAAATAAAAACCATTTTAAATATTAACAAAAAAGTTTGTATTATAAAATTGTAGGTATTGCATTTCGTGTTGATGAGTATTAAAACATGTATATACATTGCAGGCTTAAAGCACAGAAACAGTCTAGGCCCGGAGCCACTGGCGGAGCACCGGGAGCAGATGAAGGATCAGGAGCAGGAGCATCGGTGGTGGACTGGACCAGCTACGCGTCCCATTGCACAGGTCGCCCTGGCAGAAGCACATGTAGACCTTCTTGTAGTTATAAATGGTGTCCGCACAGCGGTCCATGTTGTCATCCGGACCGCGCTGCACGCACATCCGCTGGATGGCCAGGTCGTAGTCATCGATGGCGTAGGTGCCGCCGCCCTCGATCACCTTGCCGCACCAGCCGCTGGCGCAGGGAATGGCCGCCACGCCGGGCTCCTGCTCCACATCCGTCGCATTGAAGGTGAACGGATCCTTGCAGCTGCCCAGTTCACCGCGGGATCGGCACTGGTAGCAGCGACGCAGGAGGCCTGCAAGATAGCGGATAATTATTGAATATTGTTTATTATAATAAATCAACTTTGGGTTGGTTACTTGGGGTATAATACAAAGCGATATGTAGATCGTAGTTTTTAGATAAGCCAAAAATGGATTTTAAAATAATTAAACAACTATTAAAAATTGTGTATATTAAAATGGAACATTTCTTTCTACTCAATGTTTTTAATTGTGTAACTTTCAGACTTATTCCAATATTTAAAGACTGTAATTATCAATGAAAGTAATGTGAAAGCATTATATAATTTCAGTATGTTATAAAGCACCTATGATTGACAAATACATTCTTTATATATTTTAATAGGACATATCCTATTAATTTTACAGTGAGTCATTTATGTTTTAAATTATTTCAAAATTCAATAATATTGCAAGACTGCTACAAAATGAACACAAATTTTGTATAAGCCAAAAGCCAATGGAATTAAATATATTTATAACATATTTGTAAGGAAACTAACTTAATTGATAGACATTTCAACGGTTTTATTTTGATAACTGATTTTTGTCCGTTTTCCCCATGTGAAAATCCAATTGGAACACGCACACAATTACAACTCACACAACAGAAACAAAAGACTTCAACCAGAAAACGAACTCACCATCGATTTGGACCAAACTTATGAGGAAAATCACAGCCAAAATAAGGCTAATGGATTGCATTGTCCCGACCTTCAATTCCTTTCCCTTATATTTATTATATACAAAACACTTAGTAAAATATATAAATGTTAAGATCAAGGCAGACCGTAAATAAAATACCGTAATATAGTGTTACCAGGGGCGGAAACTTTACGTGCACCGAAAATGTGTAAAAGTTATACCGAGAAAAATATGATCTCTTTAATTATAAAAATAATATGAAAAAATTTGAATAATAAAAAATGTGAAAGGGAAAATAAACAAGTGACAGTTTTTGGAACGACCCTTTCTTTAGTTTGTATTATGTTAAACATTTTCATGGCTCATTAGGAAAATGTGTACTCGTTTTAGTATTTATATTTGGACATTTTGACAGTTTTACACATTTTTACATGGTTAAAGAATAAATATAAAAAAATGTATAAAAACATACAACTGTCTGAAATTTTATGGGAATTCCATGTGGATCTTATAATGCAAAATATAACAACAAAGTTGATCCCCATTGTACATTTTGTTGACGCCCACTTGGCCTTTTGGAATTTCTGTTGTATTTTTGGTAATTTTAGGGTATATAACGAGATATACCAAAAAACTGTTTAAAATACTCGGCGTGTGTCACAACTAACTTAGCGGTGCCACGCACCTGGTCTTTTAGTAAGACCGTTTGTAATTTCGTTTTGGTATCGTTATCGATAACTTATCGCGTATTCATCGACTCTTGTTCCAGCTCTAGTTCGTCGTACAAAATATTTTTTTCCGCAGCGAAAAACTCATTTTCCTCGCTCGCCCGTCGATATTTTTTTGTTATTTTCCGTCGGCCACAATTGGAGCGATCGAAAGGAGGCCCAGCGGACGTGCGTGAAAATCCAGGGCCGCGAGTTTTCACCGGAGAGCGAAGAGCGTGAGAAACTGCGTACGTACGAAAAGAAAAAAGTGGGCAGCCAAAAACGAAGAAAGAAATATATAGAGAGAGAGAGAGAAGAGAAGAGGAAATTTTGCGAATTTGTCAGCAGCTGTGCGTCGTAACTAAAGCAACAAAAAGCCAGAAAGTTAGACAGAGAGAAAGAGAGGGCGCAGTGAGAGAGCGGTGACGAATGCATAGGGAAAATACTAAAAAAAAAGTGTGCAGCCTTGCAGCGCCATAAACAAATAAAGTAAAATTATTTAAATAGACTGCAAAATCATATGCAGCCGACACCTGGCAGCCGTCTCGCTCTGTCGCGCATGTGTTTGTTTTTGTTTGCCAACTGTTTCTCATCTCCCTTCTCCCTCTCTCTCTCTCCTCTCGCAGCGCCAGCACATCCCGATTCCCAATTGGACCCGAGCAGGAGAGCGTTCCAATAGGAAAACTGCAGCAGCAACAACAACAACAACATGGCACTGGACAGTGGGACGCAAACGAATGCGCTGACATCATCCTTCACCACCAAGAAAAAGGATGCGGCCGCGGAAAAGGAGAACCTATGGTGAGTGCAGCCCCAAGAAATATTCCCAAAAGTGGTATCCAAAATAATGGGGTTCCCAGAAACCCCAAGCAATTGAATCATAATAAAAAGGGGTCTCAAAATATAGTTAAAGGTGGTAGAACCAAAATTATATTAGACAAAGGTCCTATATAAAACCCGGTTTCTGAAAGTCACTCAACTTTTTTGAGGTCTTCACAAAAAACTAACTGGTATTTGCATTATAATCCAATTTATAATCGTTGAATTTCCAAAAACATATGAGTTCATCGTCTTAGACTGTAATTCATCTATTTATACCTAGTTACCAGTCAAGAAAATATTTATATACCCATTACCCAGTTATGATAGAAAAACCCTATATGATAAACGATATACTTGGTTATTAAAAAGGAAGACCGTATAGATAAGACAAGATAATATATAGAACTCCAAACGATATAACCTCAAGAACGTATCAAAACAGCCATCAAACAAGCAATCATTTAAAATAAAAATGAATCAATCCTAAGATTTTCAAGGAGAGAAACATTAGTAAGGGTACCTGTAGAAAAACCCATCTTCAGAAAACCTAAAAATTGAATTTATTAAAGCGGAATGCTATAAATTAGCCAAATAGCCACTTAACATTATTGAGAACACCTTAAAAAAAATGCAAATTATAAGGTAATTAGACCACAAAAAAGAGCACAAGATAAACAAAAATTAAACCCAAAAGAGAGGGCGCCCATTTTTCTCTTTTTTTTGTTGATAACTTTCTTTAGATGACGTTTGCTGGCTGATTTCGTGCCACCACTATTATCTTTATTTTTTGCCCGTTGGTAACTGATCTTTTCTAATATTTAACTGTAGTTTGTTTCCCTTAAGAAGTGTGAAAGCCGGCTACTACTAACTTTTTTTGCTGAAGCCAAAAAATCAGCTGATTTCATGGGCATGTTGTAATTTTTTTTTCTACCCATATTTCTCTACTTAACCTCAAATGATTAATCATTTTGTTATAAACAAAATGCGTAGATAAATAATATTACAAAAACAAGGAAAAGAGTATGAAGAATGAGAGCTAAAGACGCCCAAAAAGAAAAACAGAGAGGAAAATAGAGGGAGAGAGGGCGAAAAAGAGCAACAATGTGCGGGGATGATTCATAAATTCACCAAACAAAAAAATACAAATCGAGGGCAGCGCTTACCTTTTCGCTTTATCAATTTTTCTATACTCATACTTGTGAATAAAACCCAGCTTAATGGGCTGCCCGCCAATAAGACTGATTCCAATTGGAATCCAAACTTGGCTTTAAGACCTGCGTGTATTGGTTTCCGCCGGTGTGCGTGTGCGTGTGTGAGTGTGAGTGCGAACGATGTTGTCATCACTTGAATATGTCGTTTGGTTCAAACTGCACTAGCCAACATAATCGGGAAAAGCCCTGGAAAATAAAAACAGAACAGCTGTTTAAACAAATGTTTGCTGATGTTTGTTAAACAAATGTTTGATATTTTAGATTCTCCTAATCAAAGCAAAGGATTATAGGAACCCTTTCATAAAACAATTAACATATGAGTTATCACATCTTAAAATGAGATAAATAGTCAGTATTATCTTAAACTTAAAAAGAGAATTTAGATCCCTAAATGATTTAAAATATCACAGAAACACGTCGTTAGAATGAAATAGTAATATTTAAAATATTTAGGTAAAAGCGGAGTGAAGTCGCACCTGAAAAATAATAGCTTTTTTCTACAAAACAATAATAATTAATACCGGAAAGGCATATTAGATTTCACAAATGTTTTTCTTCTCTTGTGCATTTGCTGTCTAAAATCATATTTCAATTTTACGTAACTAAGCTTAAACAAGAATATGTATATTGCAAACACGCTAGCCGAAAGATATCCGATTTCTTTTCGTTTTAAGTATTTCTAGCAGATCCACTTCATCTGTCCTAGCCTTCAATGAAAAGGCAAGTTTGTAGCTTAGTGTTTTTAGACCCCAGGAACTTGTTCGCACACACAGTTCCTCTTTGAAAAGAAATCGTCATCATTGTTTATGTCTTACAAAACGATATATTGATAAGTACTAATATCCAAGTCATAAAAATATCAGTACTTTTTATTTCATGCCCCCATCCAAAACTCCAATTCAAGTAATTAGAAGAGTATTTTGAAACATTTTTAATTGGCTCTGATTATTTGGTTAAAGTTATTTATCGAATAATAGTTAGATAAACACAGAAATACCATAAACTATCAAACGAACTTTTACTACATTTCCTCGATGAAAACGTCCTTATCGTCTTCGTTATCGACTTGCGGGGATGTATGCGATTGCTGTTGTCTATCGAAGTTGTTTTGGATGCGTTCCAGCAAATCGGTGGCCACCAGGGCGAAGTCCTCCCACAGAGCATCGTGGGCTTCCGGATCCGGATCCGTTTCTGCATCCGCATCCACATCATCCTGTTCCCTTTCCGCATCGTCCTCATCGTTATCATTATCGCCGGGCAGTAATCGCTCTTCATCGAGATAATCGGCCAGTAAATCGCTCACTTCGTCGAGTATATTACCGCTCTGGCAGAGATTAGCCGCACACTGTCCATCGATGAGGAGATTCCAAAGGGCCTGGCAAACGATATTGGCCAGGAACCAATCCTCCTGCTCCAGGGCTCCACGCAGCAGTAGAGACAGCAGTTCCGCTCCTCGGAGTTGCAGGAAAGGACCTCGCTGTTCGCCATCGCCCAGGAGATTGACCAGCACACCGATGGCACAGGTTCGCAGTTCGTAATCCTGGCCAGCTGCCTGCTTCGTAAGCTGTTGAACCATCAATGGCAATCCTCCGGCTGCACAGAAACAACGACGTGCCCGCTCGTTCCGCGTCAGATTGCCCAGCACCCGGGCCAGCTCCACTTTGGTCACCGACGTCTGGCAGTTGCTCAATACCTTGGCCAACGAGGCGGACAAGTCGTCGATCAGACTCTGAAGGGATCCCTCAGCCAATGGATGCACAATCGCCTGTTTGTCCTGATAGAAGCACAGATTGTGCAGGGCTCCCAAGGTGGCATGCAGCAGCTCCTGTTGTTCCGCCGTCTGAACAAGGAAGCAACATCAATTTTTGGCCAGGATTGGGTTTTAACAACTCACCTTCTTCTGGGCCAACTCTGCGCTGGTTTTGCTCAAAAGCTGCAGCAGCACGGCGCCCAAGGAACGCACATTTCCCAAGCCAGCGCCCACCTCGGGATTCACACTCATGTTGGCCACCACACGTATCAACTTGATTTGGGCATCCAGAAGAGCCACACTGGTGGGTGAGCGTTCGTTAAGCTGTTCCAGGACATTCAGAAGATACTCCATGGCCACATCGTTTTGAAAGTACTGAAGAGATATATTAATTATTTGTTTTATTACAACTTGTAGTTTTCGGTAAAAAGAACTCACTTGTATGCGCGCCGATTCGTGCTTGGCCAGTATATTGCCCAGCATGTAGCCCAGACGACTCAGCACCGCCAGGAGACGCTCACTGCACTGACCACCACCGGCACAAGATGGACCCAGAAGCAGGCCAATCCTGGCTGCATAGTTGTGCAGCGTTTCACAGCAATCGGAATCCTCGGACAGAACGCTGCGATGGGAAAATCATAATTTAGAACTCATTTAACATGGAAAAAACTAAACTCACCTCAGAGTGCGCACCACATTGGCCTGAACCTCCAGTTCGCCCATGGAAACTTCGGCTGCCCGGATGAGATGTGGACAGGCCAGTTGCAATTGGAGCTGCAATCGCTGCTGCTGCTGGGAAACATCCGCCAGAGCTCTCATGGCAGCCGACAATTGATAGAGAGTGTGAAGCGGCGGACCCTGAAGCCGCTTGGTGGCCCCCGCCTCGTTCAGCATCTGCAGGTGCAGAATCATCAGCTCCACGGCACCGTGACGAGCCAGGCGGGACACCAACGTTTGCTGGCCCGTCAATTTCCTGGGACACAGGGCAGCCGATATGGCCGACAGAGCTGGAGGCATTAGAGCAGGAATGGGCAGCGAATGACTTTCGCCGGAGCTCTCCAAACCAATCCAGTTGCGGTTGAGAGCATCATCGCGCTCCTGGGCACTGCTGGCGGTCAGGAAACGGATGCAACCATAGGCATAAATGCAAGCCTCCGGCTCATCCAGAGGCGAGGCGTGTCCCAGGCCATCGATGAGCAATTCCAGCACATCGTGTTCGTGGAAAAGGGCATCATGTTGTTCATGCCTGGCCACCTTGAAGATCAGCTTGCAGGCACCCGTGAGATTACTGCCGGTGACCCTGAGCTGAAAAGGGTTGGGAAAAGGAAAATTAAGGAGGATAGTCAGAAGGAGGATGTACGAAATGATGACTCACAGCCAAAACCACACGAGCCACAGCCAGAAGAACACGTGGAGAACTACATTCTACCAATCCATAGAGACCTCCTAGGATGAAGCCACGCTTAAAGCTGCGCTCCTGCTTTCTCACGCGCGTGTAAAGCTCCTGGAGGATCTGTAATGAGGCAAATTACACTAATTACGGGGCTGATTTGTATGGAGCAGATGTTTTGGAAGGCACCCTGATATAATATTAATAACTCTTGACCAAAATGGTGAAATATAGGGAACACTCGAAGGAAACCTGGGAAATCCCCATTACTTGCCGCATTTATGTGCTGCACAGTCTCGTCGCTGCAATCCTTGAGACCACGGTGCTGCTTCAGCAGTTCAATCAGGGTTTCTGTGCTGGACTGGCAGAGTAGAGCTCCATTTCTGGTGGGCATGGGCGTGGCGGGTCCAGAACCAGATAAAGCCGGCAACTGGCGGGGTGTGGATGGTTTCTCGTTCTGCAGATACCGCATGCTTTGTGAAAAAAGGAAAGGAAATTTGATAGCTATGGTATGGAATCCTTCAAGGGTAACCTACGAAAAAGCACTTGGTGGCCTGCCAGCCAGGGCAACTTTGCCGTACAGAACCCTTCCGGATTCGCGTGGCGTGATTGGTCGTCGGGTGCTGACCAAACGGGCACCGCCGGTGGCCATCAGAGGAACCGCGCCCACCGACTCGCCCAGGAACATCTTGGCCTCGCTAATCAGTTCCGCCGATGTCTTGCGCCTGCCCATTCCACTGGAGCCACTGGAAACCAGTCCCAGTTTATTCAGATTCTGTTCACTGGCATGCGGATGGTGGCGCATCTGGTGGTGCCTCGCCTGCTGCTGCTGCTGCTGCAACTGCCTGTCTGGTTTCTCCGATTCCAGCTGCTTGGCCCTCTCCGCCGGAATCTCCTGAGGACGCGTCTCGCTGCGCGAACGTCGCCTCAAAAGCAAACTCATTTTTAAGTTTACTACTAGTCAATGTTCGTATGTTCTAATTTTAAGCGAAAAAAAAATATGAAAAATACGCAGCTGTGAACCAACGCAACCAATAGTTCTGAACGGACTCCTTGATGGCAGCGAGGAGTTTGCCTGGAAAATTTAGCTTTCGTTTGGCTTTTTCGCGTGCACCATGCCAACGGGGAACCACTCCTCCTCCTCCGACTCCACCCCATCGAAGGAGTCCACGAACCGACTAGTCACCACCAAATGGAGAACGTTAAAGCGTTCGTTTACCGCACAGTGGGGCGCAGGTGGATATTCCATGGAAGTGGGTCAACGCAAAATTATAGAGAAGGATGCGGAATTTGGAAGGGTATTTTAGGGGAATTAAAGGTATAGAGAGGAAAGGGAAACCAGTTAATTTTATTAAATAGAAACAGCTGAGTTTTTGGGTTTATTATTTTTATGGATATTAAAAAGATTTTAAGAAGTACTTTAAATTAAAGTAGGAAATAATATAATGTATAAGGAAATATTAGCACCTTTTTTTAGGGGAACTAAAGGTAAGGAAAGGAAAGGAAAGACAAGTTCATTACATTAAATGGAAGCAGCTGAGTTTTGGGTTTATTATTTTTAATATTATTAAAACTATTAAAAGGTTTTAAGAATTACTTTTAAATAAAGTAGATAATAATAACATGAAGAAGAATATATTAAAAAAGACAAGATTTTTTAAGGACATAAACAAAAAAAAAATAACTAAACTATAGAATTGTGATAAAGGTTACACAATTAAATTAAAGGATGCGCTTATCCTAAAAATTAATTTAAAAAACCGAATACAAATCTCATAAACCATATTTGTTGGTGTCCCGAACCACTGTGCCCTACTCATAGGCAAATTAGAAAGCGCTGCATTCAATAAAGGAACCGACCAAAACAAAACAATCGAAAAGTACTGGAAAAGTTCTCGGCAATCGATATTCCCCATAGTCCCATGGAGAAATCGGGAGAAACGCGCGGCGAGTGCGGAGCAGCAGGACCTGTGGTCAATTTGCATGTCCTGGCAGCCGGGACAGGGCATTCGCTCGGACAGAATAGTACGTGCACAAGTATGTCAGTCCACATCAATTGAATATAATTTAATTGGTCTAATTGAATTGCAGACATTGCTGCGACGTTTGAAAATCGCATGCAAACCATATCAAATATTGACGTAGTTCCTAAACACTAAAATTAAGCACGAACCGTGGGCCGGGGGAAATATAAGAGGCGTTTGAATATATGTATATAAATGGAGTGTGGGGGCTCGCCAATTAACTTGATGGCGGAATGTTGCAAAAAGGGAAATGTGAATGAATGACGGAGCTCTGACCCGAATTCGATTACGCTGTGTCAGCGGAAAAGCCATATAATGCGTATAATTCGCACAGTTCCTAAAAGTCTGAGTTGAGAGATTTAAGGCAGATTTTATATGCATATTGTACCTAAAGCTTTGTGACTTTATAAAACCTATTACTTTCAAATTGTATCTTGTTGTAATAAAACACCTGTTTATTTTTTCAGGTCGGCGATATTGAATGAAGTACAAACACAGGGCAGCACAAAACTTCCATCAAACAAATCTGTACTAGTATTAGGCGACAATGCCACCGGAAAGACGACACTCATAGCGAAACTGCAGGGCGTCGAGGATCCAAAGAAGGGTTCCGGCCTGGAGTATGCCTACATCGATGTCAAGGACGAGTACAGAGACGGTGGGTGGATCAGTACGAGCATTTTAAATTGCTTTACTTATTGTTTTATTCATGTACCCATACAGACATGACGCGTTTGGGCGTTTGGGTCCTGGACGGCGATCCAGGACACACAAACCTGCTACACTATGCGCTCAATGAAACGAACTATGCACACACCCTCGTCATCCTCACCGTTTCGATGACGCAGCCGTGGGGCTGGTTGGAGCAGCTGAATCACTGGATCAAGGTCCTGGGCCAGCACATCGAGAGCCTGCAGCTGGACGCCAAAGAAAAGGAGGCGGCCCGCCAGCGACTGGCCACCACGTGGCAGAGCTACTGCGAGGTGGGCGACGACCTGGATCCGGGCTCTCCGGTCAAGCGGACGATGCGCAACAACTCGATCGACGAGGATGACCTGCTGCCGCTGACGGAGGACGCACTAATTACAAATCTGGGCCTCGACATCGTTGTTGTGGTCACAAAGGTTGGTTGGGCATGCAAATCTGTAGTACCAAGCCAAACTGTTGGTCGAAACAAATGAAACTACTGAGTACCAGAGATTGAAAACACAATATAACACAAGCGTTTCACTTTTCGCTTACAGACGGACTACATGACCACACTGGAGAAGGAGTACGAGTATCGCGACGAGCACTTCGACTTCATCCAGCAGTGGATTCGTAACTTCTGTCTGCGGCATGGCACCTCGCTCTTTTACACGAGCGTCAAAGAAGACAAAAACTGTGATCTCCTCTACAAATATCTGACGCATCGAATTTATGGTCTACCATTCCGTACGCCAGCGCTAGTCGTTGAGAAGGATGCGGTACTCATGTGGGTGTCCTTGTCCTCTAAAACTTAAGTACCTACATATATTATATTGAATTTATCTTTGTTTCCAGTCCGGCTGGCTGGGATAGCCTGAAAAAGATTAGTATTTTGTACGAGAATATGCATGGAGTCAAGGCCGAGAATCCTTACACAGATATCATCAAATCGCCGCCAACTAGAAAGGTATCTATCTATCTTTAAAAATATTTCATATTTAAGTGATGAATACATTTAATTCAATGTTGTAAAATACTTATTGATATTATTATTATCTCCAGGCGGTTTCCAATCGCGAGACAGAAGTGCAGACGGAGGACGAGCAGGCCTTCTTGGCTCGCCAGCAGGAAATCCTGAAGCAGGGCGACCAGGTGCGCGGTGAGTCGCCACTGCGATCGCAGGGAGTGGGCAGCAACAAGAGCGGACCGCGAACGCCCGGCACCGCAGGACAGAGTTCACCCAAGAAGGTGGGTATAATGAATACGAAAATGAAAACTCCATTTCTAAAACCTATTTACTTCATTTACAGATTGATCCCAAGCTGACGCCAGCCACACCCGGCGCCGAGGGCGTTCTGGCCAACTTCTTCAACTCGCTGCTGCACAAAAAGTCGGGCAGTCCGGCGGGTGGCGGTCCGGGCGGCGCTGGCAGTCCGGCGGGACCGGGTCGCACTGCCAACGGTACGGATGCCATGATGACGCCCGAAAAGATGGCCGTGCGCACGGATGCGGCCGCCGAGCTGGATCGATTATCGCGCAGCGTGAAGAAGGAGATCGACATGTCGCAAAGTGAGTGTTGAGCCGCGTAGTCAACCAGCGACAGCAACAACAACACAGACACCACAGCAAAACACCAGCGGCAGCGGCGACAACCAGAACCAGAACAACATGAGAAAACATTATTTAAGCATCAAGTGAATAGGCAGAGACTCGTAGAAAACGCAGGGCCAGTAGTGTTGAGAGGAACCACGAAGAAAACCACAATTTGATACAGCTGTTAGATCATTTAATGGTCTGCAAGTTGATGCGCAGGCTTTTATCAGTTTTTGGGGGCATAGTATTTAAAAGGGGAAACTGCAAAGGCGGCATACCAATGAGCTCTATTAACAAAAATATCATGAATGAAATTGAATTGTTTACCAGGAGAACTTTTGTAAATGATTTAATGATTAGTAGACTTAAGACTCAAGCGAAGCCATTGGCAGGTTTCTAACATTTTTGGAAATACAAATTCCATTTTCCAGCGCCCCCAAAAACTGTTTTAGGGCCCAGGGATTTCTCATAAACTTTTCAAATCTTCCTGGCACTCATGTGATGAGTTCCAAAACCACAAGTGATTCTTATTACGAGCCTCCTGCGGCATACTCAAAAAACTTTCGATAGGAAATGAAACAAAAACAAAACGAAAACTAGAAATGAGAAATGATATACATAACGATGAACATTCGCCACTTAATGGTTTAGCTTAGCGAAAGAGTTTTCTATATGAAGAATAGATCTGCGAGGCCTATTGTACTCCTCCCTGCGCAGCTAATCCCGCTCTGCATGTGTTTAAAGGGTCCTGGCGATGGAGAGAGAGAGGATAATGATAAGGATAATGTGAAGTAGTTCTTTTTTTTCGTTCGCGGGTCCACACAGACACATTTGTATAATAACTTATTTAAAGCGCTGTAAAATGTAATTAACAAACGGCAGACAAATGAGAGATTCGAACAGTCCAAAATCCCTGCAATGAGGACGGTATTCGCCTAGCTTGTATGTACTTTTTAATTATATTAATTAATTACACACCCACACACACACCCACTTGTGTTGATTCGGTAGGCGAAACGTTTATATTAGTATTTATGCCGGGAGAAATTACGAGTAGCTCCTTTGTCGTGTGTTCATTTTTTAGTTAACCCACGATTTGCGTTCTTTGCTTTTGTTCACCAGCCAACGAAGTCCCATTGTAATTAATTTTAAACCATAATTCCTAATCCCCTCGATTTTAATGTAGACCCCCCTCCCTATCCGCTCAAGAGGAGAGACAGCTGTGTGTCTCCATTTTAAAGCAAGTTTTTATTTAAGCCATTTTAATCGAGCGCGGACCACGAGCGAATGCATGTGTCTGAATCAAGAAATCAAGAAACCAATCAAGAAATCAAGAAACCAATCAAGAAATCAAGAAACAGCAGGATCGCGACTCGCCCTCGGCGGTTATTCTATTTTATTATGATTTATTCGAATCGAGAAGAAGCTTTCTTTTTGCCATATGTATTCCACCAAATGTATGTATGCTCTTCTCATCGGTAGATTTAATTTCTATAACTTTCCATATCCTCTCTATTTCTTTTCCCTTCCTTCTGTTCAACTCTTTGCCTCTCGCTCTTTGCCGTGTGTCGTCAGAAGCAGCCACAAACAATTTGATAAACAAGAATAATAGAACAGAAAAATTAAAAATGTGCTACAGAAACTATTTTTATGTATAAATACTAAATAATTATATGAAATATATTGTATAACATTATATATATATATAAAAAACCAGAGCAAATTAAAAATCTTGTGCAAGCGAATTATTTAAACAAATTGAATCGGTATTTGAAAACTCCCAACAAAGAACAAACCTAAAAAAATCACACAAACATAAATTTATGTAAATTAAAACACAACAAAATTATTGGCATCAAATTAGCGTCAAAAACTGCAACAAAAAAGTAAAATAATTTAAATAAAATTTTCCAAAAACACAAAAAAATTAAATTAATAAAAAGCTTGTTTTATTTTCAAGGGGTATTATGTTTTTTTTTTTTAATTTTGTTTTTCTAACTGCTAAAATGTACAGGTAATTAATAAGACCGAATTTCTATAGTATATTTCAAGTAATTAGTATTTAACAATAGAAATTGGGGCTATCTAAAAAATATTTTTCTTTTCTTTTCTTGCAGAACTGAGAACCGTTTTTACGCAAACTAGTCTCAGATTTATAGCTATCGCTACGAATTGCAGGTTATTTATGAGTTAGTCGGGACGAAATGGATCAGAAAACTATATCATATATCATCATTATATAAAAATATGATGGCTATAATATAGTTAACCCATGTGACACAAGGGGGGCTTTTTTTAATGATATGAGGATCCTTTGACGATTATTGATAATATCAATAGGGATTCTCTAACATATAACATATAACACTTTACAAAATATCATCCCGAATCGGCATAGGTTTAGTTTAACTTTATAAGAATATATTTTTGGGAACATACTTTTAAATGTTGCATTTAAAACTTAAATGATTTAAGACTGTATCGTTTGTTTTAGATTGTAATAAGGGCTTAAGTTAAAACATCATTTTATTATAGTTAGCTAAAGACCACTCAATTATTTCATTCTTTGCCACATTCTATAAATCAAAGAAACCTATCCTATGTATCTTAAGCAAAGAGGATGCCTAAATGTCTACAATGCACAAATAAGCTTTAATATTTAATACACGTGTTTATTTAACAACATTACTTTCATAACAATCTTTACCAGCAAACTTGGTGGTGTGGTTCTTTCACTAACTATGCTATAATTTGTAGTTCGATCTTTTTCTTTTTGAAAAATGATCTTCAGAAACCGGATTTTGGTTCCATCTTGCGTCCGATTCCCTAGGGGTTCCGGGGTCGTCTGATTGTTTTTCTTGAGTGCATGTGTCTTTCGAAGGATCCAAGGACCGAGAGGAACAGCTGGCTGCTGGATTCCCGCATCACCATGACGGCTCCAAGGATAACACTTTGCTTGACCTTTCTCCGTGTGTGTGAGAGCGCGTGATAAATGATGACGCCAGTTCATCCAACCCCCGGCCCCTTTTGGTCCTTTCGGTTACTTATTGTTTCAGCCCGCATCCTTTGTGCCCGGCGACAGTTTTGCCAAGTTTGCTTCTGCCTCTGCTACTGCCACAGCCTGCCACTCACACTTTTCCCCCGCCGCCCCTGGATTTCCCCTGGCACGTGCTCATTTTCCTTATTGCCCGGCCTGACTTAGCGCCTTTTCTGCCAGCCTCGATTTGGCTCAACAAAATATTGACATTGATTTTGATTTCCTTTTTGCGAATTGATGGCTTGCCCTCTGCACGTACTGTATACCATATATTACCACCCAGTAACAAAGGATTCTGCACCATTCTGTACCATCTGCCAAGGGCCTGGAACTCTGCAAACTGAAAGATATTTCTTATATCGCAATGTATCAGTTTCGGTCCCTCGTGGGCGTTTAAAATGCTACATTTTAAACTAGAATAGCCTGGTTATAATAAATATACACTGTGTATTATGGTATATTTTATTTTCAAACTGAAATACAAATTAATTATATGGTGGTTCCTTAATATGTTTTATAATTAAATTTAAATTTAAATATGTTTCATCATTAAATTTCAATATAAATATGTTTCATTATTAAATTTCAATTTAAACATGTTTCATTATTACATTTTAATTCAAATATGTTTTATTATTAAATTTCAATTTAAATATGTTTCATTACTAAATTCCATTTTGCAATTTAAACATGTTTCATATTTAAATTTCATTTTAAATATGTTACATTATAAATTTTATTTTAAATATGTCTCATTATTAAATTTAAATTTAAATATGTTTCATACTTAAATTTAAATTTAAATATGTTCATATATAAATGTAATTATGTTCAATATGTGCTATGTACAAACTTTATAGTTTATGCATTCAATTGTTTAAGGGAAATCGATTTTCCATGTGATCAATTAAAAATGCACTCAATTTGTTTTCGGCCTAATCGTTTTCTGTAATTCTATTGTTTTTAGATGCGCATGCTTTTTAAACGCGCCATTTAATAAATTTCATTGCACTTTTTGCATTCTTTATAGCACTGACTTTTTTGTGAAAGACAACGAATAAATTGGCAAATAATTTATGCACACACAGCGAAGCGACGGGGAAAAAAGTCAAATCAAATTTCACACAATGAAATTAAGTTGAATTTTCTTTTTGCTCTGTTCGATACAAATCTAATATTAATAAAGCACGTCCGATATGTCGGTTAATCAAACTAATTGTATTTGCATAAATTCCCTCAGAAAAAAAAAGTGTAAATAAGTTATAAACAAAATTTACATTTATGTATCTTGTTTGTATATCCTAACAGGCGGCTGATAAATTGCCGCTGGCATGAATTTATTATCATCGTTCACATCAATAATTAGACATATCTTACCGACCATTCAGTTAAATTGGTAACTAATTAATCAACAATTTGCGGTTGATAAACATACGGGAATCCTATATATAATTATAATAATAAACAATATTTATTCCGGCACGAACGAATGTTTGGAGTTTCTATAATGACAGCTTAATTTGAGTTTAATTCGGAACTGGACGGGATGTGTAACTTGAGGAGTCTCTAGAAGGCTGCGGCTTGTAAAACTTTTGACAGCTGGCGGTCTTGCGAGGCCGTCAAAACAACTTTGATAAAAGAGGGCCAGAACAGACAAACAAAGAACAAGTCAAACAAATAAATGAGAGGGAGTTCAATAACTTACCAGTCTTAAGTTCGCATGAAAAACAAATGGCATAATTAATGTGTAAGAAAACCGGGGGACCCCTACTGTGAAATACCACAGCAACCACTATAAAGTTTTCTACAAATCTTATGCTCGTATCTTAAAAGTATTGTGTCTACATATGTACATCCCATACTTGTTGAAGTATTTCTACAAAAAGGTCAAAAAGCATAGCAAGGAAGCCTAGCTAGAAGCTTCGCAAAAAGCCTACCAAAAAGTCTAGTTTAGAAAACGCAAAAACTTAGAAAAACGTTCCGGGAAGAAGGTTTGTCAAAAGCCTCTCAAAAAGTCCAGCAAAAAGGCTAAAAAAAAATCCTCTCAGAAAGACTAGCAAAAAGCCTAGAAAAAATCCTCTCAAAAAGCGTAGCAAGAAGCCTTGCTAAAACAGCTTTTCAAAAAGCTCAACAAAAAGCTTAGGAAAAGGTCTAGCAAGGGGCTTCCCAAAAACCTCTCAAAAGCCAGGAGAAAAGCCTCTCAAAAAGCCTAGCAAAAGGCAATTTTAAACTTGTACCCTAAGGAAGTGATGTTATTGCGGGGTACGGAACCAAATTCATTATTGAAAATGACCCTGCAGTTCCGAAATTCTTCAAAGACCCTATAGGCCAAGGCCATGGGCACTTTTTCCCGTCCAAAGGCCGAACAAATCGTTTTATTTAATTATTTGATGCGGTCATCTTTTGATTGAAGTCAATTGGAATTTGCAGGCGCAGTTCATCGAGAACAGTGTTTACTTGGCTTTAATAGTCTTGGCAAAGGATGCTTCAGTGTCCTTGAAGAGAGAGTGCGGGTCCTGTTTTATGGTTTTCTGCTGCAGCTCCTTCGCATTTGTCTGACAAATTGAGTTTCCGGACGGACGCCAGCTCGGAAAAAGCGCAAATAAAATCAAGTGTGCATCCGGCAGCAAGAATTGCACAGGAAAATACATATTTCATTTAAATCAATTGAAAATGCAAGTTGACTTCTTGGCTTCATTAATTTCAATAAGTCGACCATGAAAATATTCCTATTATTTTGACACTTTTCATGACAATGGGATTGGGTATTTAGTTAGTTTTATTTATAAGACATAATAATATGAATTTGTTTCCTGTGTAGCAGGAATTGCAAGCAGGAGGACGCTCTAATGACTCGGTTTCCTCCTCGTATAAAGCTATTGCTTGAAGATGCCCAATTGCACATGACACTCTTTGACCACCGAGAATTTCATTTCCGCAGGGTGAGTTTCTTCCTTATTTCCCCATTTAATGCTCGCCTTTTCTGGGTGAAATTTCAATTGTGTTCTTTTGTTTAAAACCAAGTGCAGGAGGCCAACAAAATTTGTCAATTAAAGCTATTAGAGCCATTGGCAATTAGTTGGCAGCCCCATTATGCGGAAAGTCATTTGCCGTTGCTCGCATTTATATTTTCCAGCACTTTTCTCTTGAAACAAAAGACCGATCTTTGTCCAGGAATTTCCATTGGAAAATACATTTCTCGATGCCCGGAGCGGTGGATGTGGATATAAGTTATGCTAAAATGGTTATGTGCTTTTAATTGGGCTGTTATGGGTTAAGACAAGGGGGTGTTTCCATGAATATTCAGCTGTAAAAATAAAATATAAATAATTTCTACCAACTGGGTTAAACAAACATTTTATTGTGACGTGTGTATACAAAATTAAATATTCAATTCTATCATAAAATTGAAAATAAAGGAAAGCAAGTTGTGCTTTAAGTAATACACATGTGAAACAAGCTTCTAAGCTAGGGAAAAAAATATTTAGAAAAAAAATACACGATTTCAGGAGTTTTCTACATGGTCTCTCCAAGGGGCTTGATGGTCAGCTCGTGCACCTGGACATGTGGGGGCGTGGCTATGGCATATAGCACCCCCTGCGAGATGTCTTCGGAGTGGAGCATGCGGTCCCTAATGGCCTCCCTGATGCTGTCCGGCAGGATCTCCGTGTCCACCACGCCCGGACTGACGCTCTAAAATGGGACCCAAAAAAAATTATTATATACAATATATTATAAAAAGTCAAAAATGAAAACGTATATATTATATAATAAATTAGAACTGAAAAAATCAAGGTAAGTTTAAGAAATTGAAAATTTAAATTAGTTTAGCATTAGCCCTTAAATATAAATAAAGATAATTAAACTATACCTAAATCCTCAATTAAGTTTATCCCTACACAAATAAATACCTTAAAGATCGTTCAACATAAATCATACGATAAATGAAAATATAAAAATCAAATAGGTTTGGTAAAAACCCATAAGAATAAGGAAATATAATTAAAATATATCTATACCTTGTACTAAATTCAACTTGATGTGACCTTATAGAGGCTCTTAGATTGTCAAGAAAATGGAAATTAAAATATGAAAAAAATAAAGTACATTTGAGATATTGGAAATTTGAATAGTTAAGGATAAATTAAGTAAGCTACATCTACTACATTCATTTTTGTGTCACCTTATCAGGGCCAATAAATTGTCTGCCTGTAATGAATTAGGAAATGGAACGCCAACCCACCGTAATCTTGATGCGTGTGCCCAGGCCAAGGAACTCCTGGCGGTATCCTTCGGCCAGGGCCGTGACCGCATGCTTGCTGGGCGGATAGACGTTGACGTCCGGCACCACACCCTCCATCGCCGACATGGTCTTGTGCCCCAGGATGCTGTTGATGAGCACCACATGGCCGTCGAACTTGCGCTCCCGCATCGAACGCACCGCTCGCTGGGTGCACATCACGATGCCCATGATGTTGGTCTGCAGAACCTGCTGCATATCGGACGCTTTCATGTCCACCAGGAGACCCGCCTGCAGGGTTCCGGCGTTATTGACCAGTACATCGACGGCACCCAGTTTCTGGATGATCCAATCGAAGGCCTCGTTCACGGAACTCTCACTGCCCACATCACAGTAGAGGGCAAACAGTTTGCCCCGCTTGTCCGCCGGCAGTTCCTTTTGCAGCTCCTTGACCCGATCGACGCGACGGGCCAGACCCACCACCGTCATCCCGGCCAGAACCAGATCCTTGGCTATGGCCGATCCGATTCCCGAACTGGCGCCTGTGACGACGGCCACGCGATTCTGCCAGCGTTCCATGTTTCCCGTTTTGATATTCACCGATATTTACTCAGATCTCGAGCCGTAGCTGCACCTTATATATAGTTGGGATGGTTGGGTTGCGTGTCAAAAGCTCTCAGAACGAGTTCTAGCCTACTACACTGAGAGAAAATCCCGAAGCTCAAGCCTAAGAACATACATATGTACTTTATTAATTAATTTACATACTTCAATTTCTTATGATATATTTTTTTATCTTATAATGAGGTATTTTTGATATTGATCAGTAATATTTCTTATTTCATGTAATCCATATTATTCCACAATTATTATAATAGTACATATATATATAAATTATATGTATTATAAAAGTCCTCATATAATATCCATTTCTTTATCTGTACCTTTGAAAATTCTAATGATATTAGCATTTCTTTGCGTTAGCGTGTTGAGAAATTGCCATCTCATCGTCGAGACAATCCGTCATGCCTCTCGATACGAAAAAGGGGCGGCGTCGTTTTATTTGCATAGCTAGAAACGACAGTTTTTATTGTTTTTGACCTCTGTGAACTTATAGTTTGCTTAAGATTTACTACTCAGATTGAGATTCGGGAGCTATACTGGAGATTTCAAGAACCATATATTTATATGGCCTGTTTGGGCTAATAATACGGTAGAAAATTTGTTCAATTAAACTCATAAGCTGCTTGTAATAAATTATTACAATTTAATGTTACAAGGTATCATTTGTATTTACGCTGCGTAAACTAAATGGTGTGGGATAATTCCAGTGTGCTTAGTGAATATTAATTCAATTACTTGAACGAATGTGAGTAAGCAATGATAAGTTTGCCTAGCCGTATATGTTAGGTAATCAATTCAAAGTGTGTAAACGTAAGTAAAGTCATTCTCTAAAGTATATTCACTGTTTTTTAAGTATATTTATATTTGTCTGAATTAAAATAATCCAGCTGTCAAACCAAATCAAAATACGATTATTATGATTAAATAATAACACTTTTTGCTTATTAAATAATTATAATTAGCATATAAAATGTATACAATTTGCGTTTCTAACGTTCTTACCCCTTTTTCAATCAGCGGCACGTTTTTTTCATCATCTGCTTTCATTTGAATGCTCTGGTTCTTAACATCCCGATTTAGTCGTTGGATACCTCTATAAATTAATGGTTAAAATTTCTAACAATCTATATTAAAATTTTTCTTTAAACGGGGGTCAAATTTTCATGTTTGATTTCTTTTGTAGTTCCAATGAAAACCCAGAATGGGAACCCGAAACTGGACTTCTGGATTCCATAACTTGGGTTATTGGATCCCGACTTAGACATGGGATACCTCTTTGATTTTATGGCTTAATTCTCTAATATTCTACATTAAAACATTTCTTTTTAGCGAGGGTCAAAATGTTAACCCATTTTCATGTTCGATTTTTCCGTAATTTCAATGGATTTTAGAATCGGAACCCAAAACCGTACTTCTAGATTCCATAACTTGAGTTATTGGATCCCAACTAAGACGTGGGTTACCTCAATGAATTTGTGGTTAAGTTCCCTAATATTCTACTTTACAATTATTCTTTTTTGTGAAATTTTTTCCGTAATTTCAATGGCTTTTAGAATGAGAGTTGTTGGATCCCGATTTTGGTGTGGTATACCTCTATGAATTCGAGTTCCTTAATATTCAACACTAATAAAAAATATTTTCTGAAACGCGGATAAAGTTGCAGAGTGGAAAGCTGTATATAGATACTATATATATTTTTTTTTCAGTGCTTAACCATAACCCGCCCCATTTATAAGAAAGATTAAGTTCAGTAAAGACTCAAAATATATATTTAACTGCACCAACGGAGTAACGCTAAATTCCTTTGTTGGCGTGGGCAAGGAGTGGAGTGGAGTGGATGTGTCGGTAGTGGTCCCCATTTTGGATGTGGTTGCGTAACAAAATGGGTATCTAGTGCTGCTGCTGCCGTGATCAGGGATGGACAATGGGTTTGAGTGTGCGGTTCGTGTTGGCTGGCGTCCTACCAGAAGCCACCCTTGGATGCACCGCCTCCGCCGTAGTTCATGCTCATGTCCATGCCGTTGTAGGCGCAGAAGGCCTCGCCATTGTCGATGCAGGGCTCGAATTGTCCAGGTCCTTGGCCAAAGAAGTTGGTGGGCAGGTTGCAGGTGAGTGGGGAGCTCACGTTCCCATAGTCGCCCATGCCCATCTGTGGGGCACTTGGCATGGCCATGCCCCGCTGGACTCCCGCCATTCCTGCTGCTCCTCCGGCGGCGGCAAATGGATTGTGCGACTGGACCGGCATCTGTGACGCTCCTGCTCCTTGGCCAGGCCATCCGGCGAGTCCTCCTGGCCCAGATCCTGCTCCAGATCCGGATACCGCTAGTGCTGCTGCCGCCGCCGATGCTGCTCCACCGGCGGACTGCTGCATCAGGTCACCCATCTGCGGATAGACAGGCGCATTCACGGGCTGGCCGTTCCAGTAGGAAAATGAGTTCGACATCTTTGGTGAAACCCAAAAAAACAAAAAACACGAACTATAAACGATTTGGAAAACTGTGTGGAAGAAATTTTTTAGTTGTTTTTTTTTTATGCCCAAATAGAAGCCGTAAAATTTTGCTCCGCCGAACGATGTTAACTGTTTGAACTCGAAAGTTAGACTGAGAATCTGGAGCTCTGGCTGGGGTACCTCGGTTTTTCCGCTTGACGTTTGATTCCATGGATATCTAGATTGGACATTTTTGAAATCAGCATTGATTTCATCGATTTAAGCATAGTTGGCCAGGACATTTTTTAAAATTAAGCCCATTGGATCTCATGGAGTTATTTGCTTAAAATAATTTTAGTCAACTTGCGATAGAAAATCACCATACATATATTATGTTTTCTAGATCCTTAAAAGTTAAACATATGAGCCCAGGCTTTATGTACAAAATCTAAGTTAAAAATAAAATATGTTTTTATTACAGCTAATGATAATATTCCATATATAAATTAAGTATAGATTTAATATGATTTTATTAATCTAAGCTTATGATTTGAATTTCGTATTAAACCTTATAACGGCTGTAAATAAAATTTGACTGAGGGTTCGCCTTAAAATATGATTATTTAAAGCTCCGCCTATCTTATATCTTTATTGTCCTTAAAATTGTGTATTTCTTGACCAGATTTGGTAGTTAATTTTTTATTTTGCCCCAAGGAAGAGTTCGCATAATGGGCATAAAGTTTTTGCCGCTCCGCTTTTAATTCAGGTCATTCCATGTTATTTAGCATACAATTTTATATTGTGATAAATGACATTTCTTTTCATTTTCATTTCATCTTTTTGCTCTCATGTCTCATTTCTTATTTCAATTTTTTTTTTTTGGCTTAGCCTTGTCGGAAAATAAGGGCAGTGGGCAACTAAAGGGGCGCGGTTTGGCCGGCACTGTGTTAATTTTTGAAAAAGGACGCCAACTGTCGTGTTGCAGCGCAGATGATAATGACGAAGACGTGGCAACAAGCGTTTGTCTACACAATGGGTATCAAATGGGTATTAAAATCTTATATATGATTGTTGAATTTGTAGGTGCTCAAAAATAATGTATTATAAATAGTTTCTTAATTTACCGATTACAATCATACCTTTCCTTTTTGGATCATTTTAATATTGGAGGACGAAATCTTTCAGTTATTTTATAAGTATCTAAGAAATATATTTATAATCTCTACTGTTTGTTATAAATATAATACAAAATTGAGGAAAAGGCATATCTTTAGCATGATTTATTGTTTTATTTTTGTTTAAACATATTTAAACTTGAATTACTCGCACGTTTTGCATCATACATGGCTGGCATTTAAATAGGGTATATTTAAGGTTCTCATCCTATTTTCAATTCATATTCCACTTGATTCTTGTGCCAAGCATAAAATGCAAAACACTTGAACTGAGTGGAAACGAAGGCGAAAGCAAAATAAGCAACAACAAAATGTCTCATAAACCAAGGGATACACTGCAAGAAAATCAGCAATTGTAATGTATTATACACCTGCTATTGAATTGATTTCAGACAATAGAATAAGGTTATTTTAAAAATTGGCTTAATGTTTATTAAATAAAAGTTTAAAATATTAATGATAGATACAAAAATTTACTCTTCGGTAATTTTAGTATATTTATTATGATCTTTAAATAGAATAGATTAGCTGTTGATGTTGATTTGCTCTAGCTGTATTTTGATATTATTGGATTAACTATATTGGCTAATATTTATTTTCAAAAATGAATTAGAAGACTAAAATATTAATGATAGATAAAGAACATTGTTTGTTGTTAATTTTATATATATTTATTACATTCGTTAAATAAGATTATATGTTAATAAGCTCTTGCTGTTTTTTGATATTAATGGATAAACCTCCTAACTTAACAATAGGGCTTCTTATAAATTAAGACAATAAATAAGGACATCTTAATAAAACTTTTAAAAAAGAACGTAATATGCTTACCTTGCGTATACGTAATTTATGTGGTGTAGATATAACGTATACGCAACGTTCGCCTTGTAAATGCCCTCTTGGGTTGGCATCCAATTTTTTACTGTGCTCAAGAATAGGAAGAATAAGCAGCAGGCCGGGAAATAAAAAGGACGCAACTTGGCAGGGTGTTGATAATGATAGCAAAGACAAAAGCCCACGCCTAATGGGACACGGAATGACTGAGGGGCTGTGGGGTGTGGTTGGTCCCGGGTGATGATGAGGGGGTGCCTGGGTAGATGGGTGCCTCTGGGTGGCTTTGGGGCCCGGTGTCCCGGCATCCGACTGTCATGCCCACGTCCTTGACGCGCTGCAGTGGCGACATCGTAGTTAAATTGCCTGTCCTCGGCCGGCGTCAACATTGTGTCATTGCTAGTATTAAATCAGAGCCAAACAAATGATGATACATAAGTGCGACACAAGTACGCAGAAAAACACACAGAAAAGATTAACCGAAATGCTGGGTGGGAAAATTAAAATTACAGCATACAGAGAGGAAAACCTCTGGCAAGAAACTGTTGAATTCAGTTTATGACCATCTATAATTAAATATAATATACATTTAACCTTCTAATTACTAATTTTATTAATTTAAAGTATAAAAGAAATCGGATCTAAGGCAGCAAAAATTGAAAACGATCCATTTTAACACAAAAAACGCTTTAAAGAGCCAACAATTATGCCTCTAATATCATTTTTCTAAATCGTATATAAACCTTTTCAACAAAATTTTTCCCAGTACAAGATATGGGGGAATTCTGATCCTGCCCCTTTCTTTCAACCTCTGTGAGTGATCCACTAAGTTAATATTTCACCGCCTGACCTTCGGCCATTCCGAATTATGGGCTGCCAACAATGGTTGGGATATGAGGGGCTGATGGGGTTTGGTTTTTGGGTGGGAAAACGAAAAGAGCAGCTGGAAAAGCGGGAAAAACAGATCGGGGTAGATGGAAGACCCAGAAGCCAGGGCATAGTTCATCAAGCTTGCAAACAGACGCATACCACAGTCGGACTTCAAGGAGGCACAGGATGTCGGTAGGGGGATGGTACTACGACTTGGGTCAAATATTTTAGCAGTTGCATTCCGTTTTGGCTCCGAACAGCAAACATACAAGTAGCTGGCAAAGACAAAGGACCAGCACAGTGGGCCAAATGAGTTCCTCACTCTAACACATTTTATTATCTTATTTCTTTGGTAATGGGTACTATGTTTGATTGTTTTACTTGTATAATATTTTATTATTCCAAAATATTTTATTCATTAAGTATTTAATGGGTTATTTATAAAAATCAAAGACAAAGGACCAGCACAGTGGGCAAAATGAGTTCCTCACTGTATCACAATTTACTATCTTTATTTCTTTGGTAATTGATACTATGTTTGATTATTTTACTTGTATAAGAAAACGTATTTTAATTAAAACCCATTCTAATATATTTTATTTATTAAGTATTTTATGGGTTATTTATAAAAATCACAAGGGCTTTAAAATTAAAAAAACAGATGAACACTTATAATCATATTTTGGAAAGAATAGATGGATGCATCGGTCTTTCCATTTTCTGTATAAATTTATTGTTGCAAATTCTTGACAACTCTGAAAGTGATAAAAAAATCCTGGCACTCTGAATACCATTCTAAATAACAATATAAAGATATCCATTCTTTCGACTCACCACTGTAACGCAGTGTAGTTTTATCGCATTACTGCAGCTGCCTCTGGTGGACCACTTTCTCCATCTCTTTCCGCCTCCCTATTGCTGTCTCTCTCTACGAATTCCACTACCAATCTAGCCATCTCTTTCGCCAACTGTGTCTGTCCGCTGGTTTCCTCCCATGCCATTAGCCAAAATGGGTAAATAAGCTTAGTTCGCTCTACGACCGGGGACTTTGGTGGGTGGAAAAGAGGTGGCAAATGGGGCGGCGAGAGGGGGATAGTTGCAGGGCGTGTGGCGAAAGTGGTGAGAGCACTTGAAAAAGTGGGAAAATAATTACCGATAACACAAATGCCCAGGCACCGATTCCGAACCGTCGAACTTTTTCCCTGTGTCCGCCTTTTTTCTCGTTTTTTCCCCCAGCCATTGCATTTTTCCCGCCTTTCCACGTGGCTTTTCCTGCTTTTCCTGCCTTTGTTTTCCTCGTTTTTTTTTTTTTGTTTTTCGCTTGTAGAACTCTGGCTTACATAAATTCAATTGTGCGCGTCTGCGAGTGTGTTTGTGTTTGACTGTCAGTGCAGTTAGGCTAAACCGATTTGTCTCATTCTCCCGCGCGCTTTCCCATTTTCCACTCACGATCCAGCGACTTTTCTTGCAGGCTATGCTCTTCTTTTCCCTATTCGATGGAATTCCGTTTATTTTTTTAACATTTTACAATATTCAAAAAAAACTTTAATTTTCCTTAAAATAATTATAAGCAATATTACTTTACCATCAAAATATCTTCTTCTAACACCCCCTATGTTAGTATTAGTTTTGTAAACTTTTCTATCATCTTAAATAAATAAATAAATCTTGTTCTAACAAAATTTTATAATAATAACTAATGCAGGGAATATAACTTTTAAGATTTCTTAAAAACATCCTATGTATTATGTACCTACCATTGTTCATATAATATTTAAAGACATTTCTTGAGAAGAGACTCTTTCCTTAGTATTAATATACATGGGAATATATTTATATATTAAGACTATAAAATCGTTTCTATGTTTTTGCAAACACTTTGGATTATTTCTTAGAATTACCATACCAATGTTCATAAAATATTTTGTTTCTTTACAAAAGACTCTTTTCTTAGTATAAGCTTGGGAATATATTTGTATATCAAGATTCAAAAATGGCTTAAAAATGTTTTGAAAATAGTATAGCACATACCATTATTTATTATCTCAGAGTGTTTAATCCAGCGGCTTTAGCCCTTTGAGGCCAGTATTTTTTGCAGTTTTTCTCCCTTATTTGTTGTTTGCATTGCCCAGTTGACTTTGGTGCTCTCCGTTCAATTGATGGCCCTCGAATGGACTTGACTCGAGCGAACAGAGTGGGGTCTCGATGCTATAGCCCCGAAAAATATCAAGTGTCGTTTGTCAGAGAGTCAGAGACAAATTTCGATAATGTTAATTTGCAGTGGTAAAATCCGGATCCGGAGTTTCCGATTATTCGGATGGTAGTAAAGCCTGAGTAGATATTAAGTTTTGGTGGCCTCTAATGACTGCCGTCTAATCACTCCGCTTCAGGGAACTTTCTTGGGGTTTTTTTTTCGGACATGGGAACGGGGACTCTTACCGCATCACATAGCCATGCCAATTTATTTAATATGCCGTACGTGAGCATCCGCTTTCAGTTCTGTTCGGTATAGTCCTGGCCCGTTTATGGCCACTGACTCTGATTCTCGTCCTTTTTTTCCTTTTCTTATGGCCTGCTCGATGGCCTTGTGTGTTTTTACTTTTCGCATTTCATTTCATTTTACTGGACGTTTTCAAATTTTTCACTTGAGCGAGCTTTAGCAGGCGGTTTCACATCTTTAACGATGTGTAGAAAAAAAAACACATACTGCAGGCACAGGAAGAGGACTCGGAACTGTCCGACCATTTGTAATAACCAAAGCCTCTGGGGAGGCTAACATGCGGAGTCCTTCGCTGACCAAAGCTCCTGCACTGTCAGTTGGGCACGAAAACATAAGTGGTATTGTTGGCAGTTCCAAAAGACTGCGAAAATATATTAAGCACTGCACTCCCGAACCACTGAGCATTTGAAAAACTCGAGTATGGTTCGCACTACTCACTATTAAATGTAATTATAACTATTGCAGAAAAAGCATTTGGCTTTTGTGGAAATTATTTATGTTAGTTTCATGGTAAAGTTTTTTTAGGGAACTAATTATTAAGGTTTCTAAAGTGATACCTTGTTGTTTTAATTTTTGTTTATCAATTAGAATGGTGGTAAGACAATGAAAATCAAATAACACATTCTATAAACATTTTAAAAATATTTAATGGAGTTAATATAAATTAAAATTACATTTAAAATTTCTAACCTAACAATATTTTATATTACTTTGTTCGGTTATTTTCCTTAATATATTCAATATTAAAGCTTTTAAAAATATGCAAAGAAATGAATATTATTAAAAATTCAGTTTTTAAATATTGGTCCAACAACATTTTATATTACTTTATGTGGTGGTTTACATAGTTTTAGCAAAAAAAAAACATCTTAAGAGCTATAATATGTATGTAATATGTATCTATATATATAAAATATTGGATTAATACGATATTTTCTAGAACTAATTTCTGAAATTCAACAGGCTTTTCTCGGCGTGTGGGCTCGTGTATAATCAGCTGTTGGGTTCTTGGTCTTCCGGGCAGCTTACAGTAAAAGAGGATTCCGTCAAGGACACCACGACGGCGAATTGTGTTCGAGTCGCAGCTCATTCGTCCTCATCGCCATCAGTCTTGGGGTCCTGCTCAAAAACCCAACCCGACCCGGGCCAAAATCCAAGCCAAGTCCGACCTCGCCTCATATGCGAGTCTTTGTGTTTGCGCATTCAAGTGACGTGGTGCGGCAGATGTGCCGTGTCCTTATCCTCATCCTCATCCTCATCCGCATCCGTGTCCTCTTTATCCAGTCCCCCCTGTCGGCCGGCATCCCTGGCCAGGCTTAGATTCACAGAGAAAGAAATTCCAGGAGCTAATCGGCAGTGAGCCGGAAACATATGTAGATTATATATTTAAAACCATTTATTCAGGGGACCGAAAATGGAAATACAAATATTTCAAATTTGAGCTAATAATGTGTTAAGAAACCCAATTTGTTTATGTAAAATTAAGAAAATAACTTAGATTTTAAGCCATAGTGATCTCCTAAATAAAGGTAATTAAATGTATTACTATTATTTTTCCCATCTAGTTTTTAATCAGTTAGTTTAGCAGTGTACTTAGCTTTCTCGCAACGGTTTTCTGCTCTTTCTGCCTGGCATTGCGGCACCAAAGTGAGTATTTCCATATTTATAGTTTCTGAAATAGCTTCTAACTAGCTTAGCCGGCTGGCTTTGCCAAGAGGGGAAAAGGTTTCTGGGCGGCAGGTTACGGAGTGCCTGGATATCCTCAGCCAACCCCTCGGTAAATTGAATATCTCTGGCCACTTTTGCATAGAAATTACTCGATTTCCATAGTGACCGGCAAACAATGAAATTGAGTGTCCTCTATTCGCAAGCTTCTTGCCAAGTGATTCTTTCTTTAGATTTGGCTTTAAGTATGTTCTTGAATATCTAATTGATCTTTTATTGCTGGCTAATGTTAATATAATTTGAATAATACACTTTCGAACCCTGTATTTGTTTTAATTATTCTACTTGTTTTGAAACAAAATTTGTAATGTATATGTTGTCGTTGATAAAAAAAACATTTAAAAAATTTAATTTAAGTTTTTAAAGTATTTATGAAAAAATAAAAATAATGGATTTTATCTCTTGCTGTTTTTTGGTAGATATAAGTGATTGATCCCTTATGTAAAAATATTTAGAAACTTGTAAGCCGCTTATCAATTTTTACTTGTATTCAAGGTGCATTCCCCTTTGGCTTTAATTAGGTGTAGGTTAAATTCCCCAAGGATCATACATAGTTCCGTATTCATGTCTGAACTTATTTAGGGTTAAAATTGGCCAAAAGGCATTTCGGGATTCGGATTCGGGATCCGCGGGATAGGTCCTTATCAGTCCACTTAGGTGAACATCCCTCCACTCATCTACATTTTTTTTGCTCCTAGTTTGGGAGCGTCTGTTTAGGTCTGCTTGATGACCTTCAACAGTTTACTGACATTTATAAATTTTTATAAGGTTCAGGGGGTTCAATAACGCAGCATGACAAAATTTATCGCCACATGTTCATAGCACACACGCACACCCCCTGGACAGCGACTCACACAATCAGCGCGCAAATATATGCCGCGTTCAAGGGGTTACGGGTTAAGGGTTAGGGGGATGGTGGGGAGACGGGGCGATGGGAGGGGTGGGCGGAATATTGATGGCAAAACTTCATGAAGCATAGCCAACTTTTTTTCTCATCGCCTCCGCTTTTTTTTGCAATGCGTAAATGTCAGATAAGCCCTCTTCACACACACGCATTTGTTAAAAAAGGTTGGGTGGCGACTAAATGACACTCTTTTTTTTTAACATATGGTTTTTATTTTAGGAAACAACCCTTAACATATATTATTTTGATTGCAAGGTATATTTTCATCAGGATACCATCTATGGTTAATTCAAGTTTGCTTATGAGATATGTTTCTTGGTGAAATTTCATTTTTATTTTTAATTACCTCTTACTTTTGGAAAAGATTTTTGATTTTTAAGTATTTATGTTTATAAACAAAAGTGCCAGACGAACTTTTAGCTGAGAAATATATTTTATAATTAGGAGAAATTAAAAAAATATTCAGATATTTTTTCAGATGGTTTGCCCTAATGAATTTCCAATACTTGTGTGTTTAATGGTTTATTATAAATAGTCTCTAAATTTCATAAAATTGATACTCTCCTCACACCAATTTCAACACTTGGTATTTCCGCTGGTGCGTGCAATTTTTAGCTTACAGCTGTCAGCTGACTACATTTACAGAGGGAAAACTAAACGAACCAAACAATTTGGCGAACTGCAAACGAATCGAATCGAAAGGGAAAATCGGGGCAAAGGGAACAATGAAAAGGGAAAAAGAGTACAAAATTAGGATGCACGGAAATTTTTTTTAATTTCCATTATATTATATTATGTTAGAATATATTTCTTGTAAATATGTTAAATATCATAGCCTAAATAAGATTAAATTCTGTAGGTAAGCAATAAATATTATCAATATAAATTTATGTCTAACTCCAAAAACACCATCCCCTAAAGTAGCACACATAATTCGTATTAATTATTTATATTTTTCAGTGTACGTCGAAGGATGTTGAGCACTGCGGAAAAGGACTGGCAACATTCGCTTGTTGACTATGCATGAGGCGGAGACACCGCAATTCTGTTGGAGGAATCCGGGAAACTCCGGAAAACCCTCGGTGCCCCCTAAATTCCCCTGTTTCGCCCCCAAAAATCACCCACGAAAAACTCGGACCTGCTTCGCTGTCGATTGCCAAATGAATTTTGTCAGGCAGCGAAGGTTGAAATTGGCTTTTGCCTTTTGGCGAACGTATTTTGAATTTTAATGCGGCAATAAGGAAAAGAAGAAGACAACGCCAAGAAGAAGAGCAACCCTTTTTGTCGGGCCTAAAAAACAAACACACACGAACATACGCACTATTTCATTAGCAAAAGTCGAAAACGAGGCTGCGATTAACCCGTTGGTAACTGAAAAATAATATATTTCATTAAAAGAAATATATTATATATATATATTAAAATGTAAATATTTAAAATCAAAAAAGCTTTTGTATTAAATTAAAATTACTTTGATTACACATTTTTAGTTAATTTTAAATTTTTGCATTACAGTATTGCTTTTCACAAATACACAGAGAAATAGAAACATCCTTAAAATGTAAAGAAAAGATCTTAAATTAAGAATGTTTGGTCATAGAAATTAGTCAAGACCGAATATCCATAAATTTAGACAACGTTTCTTAAGTTAAGCACAATGGTATTGCATTTTTTATAATTTAAGTGTACTTTACTTGGCTTAAAAAGAGTAAAGTAATATAATACCATAATTTTGAAATACAAAAAAAAAAAAAACAACAACAGTCAGAAACAAATTTGAAACAATGGGTTAAGACGAGCTTGGCTTTGGTTTTTTGTTTAGCTAAAATCAACACATCCCAGCGCTCGCATCCCCAGCTCCTCACAGATACTACAAAGCAACCGCAATGGGATTGGATTAACATTCTGCCAGGATCTATAGCACACTTATGTAGGACAGGAGGCCAGGCAGCCAGGATGCGGTGAAGACGGCTAAGAACCGAGTGGCATCTTAGTTGCGGTTGAACACTTGGCTGGCTTGGCGGAAAATGGGGGTGGGTGGCTAAAACCAATGAAAAGCCAGGGAAAAGCGTTGCAAATGGCAGCATATTTGAATACTTGATTTCTTTTATCAGGTGTCCTTGTGTGTGTGCTCATCATTTCCATCCTCAATCACCAATCATTCAAACAACATTTTCAATTTAATTTAAAATTCCTTTTGCCTTTGAGCCTTGATTAGTTAATTAATTAAATTAAATTCACACATAACCGTTTGTCCATTAATAATGGGACATTATCTAATATTGAAGCTAATATTTCGAGTTTAATGGTACATAAATTTAATCAATTTATGTCCTTGCTGTTGAATTTGAAGCATTTTTATTTTATTTAGGTAAAATGTCCTTGAACTAATGAATAATGAATTATCAATGACTTTTTTTTTGGTATACGAAAGCTTTTGAAATATTGCTTGGAAGGAATTACTAAGCATTTCGGATGGCTTAGTAATTATATTTTAATTTTTAAACTGCTCCTTGTTTGGCTCTTCTGTATAACCATTTTTTGATCGATTATGGCCACCAAATTGATGAAACGATTGACATGGAATGACACCATGTATAATTTATGTTCTTTTCCTTTTTATACCCGTTACTCGTAGAGTAAAAGGGTATACTAGATTCGTCGGAAAGTATGTAACAGGCAGAAGGAAGCGTTTCCGACCCCATAAAGTATATATATTCTTGATCAGGATCACTAGCCGAGTCGATCTAGCCATGTCCGTCTGTCCGTCTGTCCGTCTGTCCGTCTGTCTGTCCGGATGAACGCTGAGATCTTGGAAACTATGAGAGCTAGGCTATTGAGATTTGGCGTGCAGATTCCTGAGCTTCTTACGCAGCGCAAGTTTGTTTCAGTAGAGTGCCACGCCCACTTTTACGCCCACAAACCGCCCAAAACTGTTGCTCCTACAGTTTTTATGCTAGAATAAAAATTTTAACTGAAATGTATTGTTCTCATCAATACCTATCGATTGACTTAAAAAAAAGTTTGCCACGCCCACTTTATCGCCCACAAACCGCCCCCAAACTTCAAAAAATCGTAAATATGAACGTGGATATCTCGGAAACTATCAAAGATATAGAATCAGGATTTCAGATTTAGATTCCGAACCTTTGTACGCAGCGCAATTTTGATACGCGAGTATGCCACGCCCACTCTAACGCCCACAAACCGCCCAAGCCTGTGGCGCCCACAATTTTCATGCTAGATACAAAATTTTAACTGAACTGTATCGGTCTCGTCAATACCTATCGATTGACCAAAAAAAAAATTTTCCACGCCCACCCTAACGCCCATAACGCTTAAATCTGTCTACCGCCGGTAGGTGGCGCATTTCAGTCTTGCTTTGCTGCTTGCTTATTTCCATTTCCCTTTGGTCCCTTTAGCTGAGTAACGGGTATCTGATAGTCGAGGCACTCGACTATAGCGTTCTTTCTTGTTTTTTTTTGGGAATAATTCAATTTTTAAGATACATTTTGGATGGCTGGCGACTCTTCAACGAGGCAGTTGTCATGGCCTGTGTGTTGGCTTGTGCGTAAGGTCATGACACACATTTGACAAAGAGGACCGACCTGTCCTCTAGCCAAACACCACTCACCACCCACTTTCCGCCTCCCAGGGTCCAGTGTTCATTCCACGGCCTTTGTTGTTAGGTTTTCGGCTTGATTAGACTCCAAGTATGCCTAAGCCTATGCGTGTGCAGCTATGTGGGCGGAATGGGTCGAACGGTGGGTGGCTGTGGGCGGAGGTGACCTTGCTGCCGGCCCGGACTTGGAGCGGGGCCAAGTTAAGTCAAAAGCAAAAGACAGCGACCATAAAAGTGCCGCTCGGAAATATAAATGGAACCACAAATGGAAACGAACAGATAAAACAATAATTGAGAGTGGCCCAGCATGGCGGTGGTATCTCGTTTGGGGCCAGGAAATCATGACCCCAGGTAAATTAGTATCTTTTTGGCTTGTCACGACATTAAACGTTTATTACACAATATATGCGAATTGAATTAGCAGTATTTATTAAGCAATGTATACAAATTAATTTACTTAATTTCAAATTATATAATATATTTGTGTTGGCAGTCTTAAGTAAAAGTATTCATGTTGATGAAGAAAACTTATATTGGGCATGTATAATGTTAAATAAAACAAATGCATAAGTACTATATAAGCAGCGCATAGAAATTGTCTAATTATAAAGATACAAATTATGAAGATACAAATTATAAAAATACAAATTATAAAGATACAAATTATAAAGATACATATTGTAAAGATACAAATAATTATTATTTTGTCTTATTCTTTTCTTTACCTTCTTAAGTATTTACTAACTTTTTTAAATAAATGTATTTTAAATGGTAAATACAAGTACAATACAATCTTAGGTCATAAGATTCTGTTTTTTATAAAAACGTTTTGCAAATTAAGGCCATGAATAAACATATACAGTGGTCGGCATAAGTATTTTGACAAAACAAAAGTTAAATATACTCATAATTTGAACTTACTTCTTGTAAACTTTGGCATCAATGGAAAGGTAATTTCAATGCCGTTTGAATGATACAATACATTTCTGAACCTATTCAGTACTTATTGAAAAGGACGAATTTGTGTAAACATCTACTTTTAAACTTTTTTCCTCGACTTGAAAACTTAAATTTTTTGATGCAAAAAGTTTCTTCAAACAAAAATAATAGTAACTGCAAAAAAAATTTTTTAAAAATCATTTTGCTTATATTTTTTATGATTTTTTGAAGGTGACAATGTCGGTAAAAATTTGTATGAAAAGGAGAAAAATATGGCTCAAATGCATGTTTTTAAGCATTTTCAAAAAATCATAAAAAATATAAGAAAAATGATTTTTGAAAAATTCTTTTTGCAGTTACTATTATTTTTGTTTTAAGAAACTTTTTGCATCAAAAAATTTAAGTTTTCAAGTCAAGGAAAAAAGTTTTAAAAAAAATTTAAAATTTGATTTACACAAAATCGTTCTTTTCAATAAATACTGAATGGGTTAAGAAATGTATTGTATCATTCAAACGGCATTGAAATTACCTTTCCATTGATGCCTTTAATTTGCAAGAAGTAAATTCAAGTTATGAGTATACTTAACTTTTGTTTTGTCAAAATACATATGCCGACCAGTGTAAATGAAAGCCATTTCTATCCCCAGCAGCCAAAAAAACATTTATTAATAACTTGTGTGAAATAATTAAAATATCTCAGCAGTTGAAAACTTTGGGAGCAGTGAAATGAGAGTAAGCTGTGGAATTTGGCGAAGGATTGTTATTCATACGCCTCGTTGGCCGAGAGATTTATGCCAGGCAACTGGGGACGAAAGTCAACATAAGGTGGCGATAAGGAGGAGGCGGCAAGGCTAGCATAATAATAATAAGAAACAGGACCAACAACAGCAATTAAAACGGCGGCAGCAACAAATAAGAATGTGATAAAAATAAAAATAAAAGTGAAAAGCCGTCATCCTTTCACTTCGTCTCATTTTACTCACCTATCTTGGTGTCTGCACTGGAAACATTATACATTAACCTTTATATTTTTTTTATTTTAATAAAATAGCTTTCGTGTTAAAAATAATTTTATTTGAAATGGTAATTTATTTTTAGGGATTCTAATGGTTATTTCAATTTAAAATTATTTAGATAAATTTAATTTGAGCTTTTTCCAGTGATTCGATTGGTGGCGGCAGCACTTTTAATGACGCAGCAGCAAACACTCGGAAGGCGTCGACCCACTTGGCCCAAAGGGGGTGGGGTGGTGATGGGCGGTTTTGGGTGGGCGGTACGCATTCCATATGTGTGGGTGCACACGAACATGTGTGTCTATGTGTGCGTGTTCGCTGAGCAGCTGTTAAATATTTGCTCAGTTCTTTTTTCTTTCTCACTGCAACCATTTGAAATGTATTAATAATTGTCAAATGTTTAATTAGCCAAGCGAACACAAGCTCAACTCGTTCGTTCGCAAAGAAAGCCATTCCAGGGCCCAAAGAGACAACTCTGTCACGCTGAAATGTGCAGTGAGAAAAATAAGCCATTATTACCAAAATAATGGCATTCACATGATTTTCTAAAAATGTTTGAATGCTTTTCTAAAATTTTAATTAAACATTTTTTTATAGTTTTTAAAATGTTTATCAAACCCACTATTGGGTTTAAAAGTGCAGTGAGAAAAATAAGCCATTATTACAAATATAATGGTATTCAATTGATTTTGTAAAAATGTTTCAATGGTTTTTTAAAATTTTAATAAAACATTTTTTAAACATTTTTTAAAATGTTTATCAAACCCATTATTCGTTTTTTTGAGGTTCTAGTGAATATTAATATATGTATACCTCCTTGTTAAATAATTAATAAATTATATTATAATTATTATTTTACTTTCTTATCACATATTTTGTATCTGTTTAACTAAAATATCTGTGATTATATATTTAATAGATTGTTCTATTTTTGTATGGTTAGTTTTATAACTTATTTACCAAACGCAACCGTTTAGATAGTAAAATGAAATCTTTGTAAAATAAAATAACAACAGAATAATATTTTGTTACGGATTTTTAAAGCTAGGGAGATAGGACTTTTGATCAGAGAAAATTAGGAACTGTCAATATATTCCATATTTTTTAGGGTGCACAAAGAGGCAGCGAAATATTTTACCGGCGCCAAAAATATGCGTAAATTGCTGGAACAGCTTCAACTCAGCAGCAGCATCCCCCCCCCCCCCCCCCCCTAACAAGCCACCCAAACACCCGCCACACCCCCTGAACTCACCGCAACACCCCCTCACCCTTCAACTTTTCTAGGCACCGCATTAGGAAAGCCAAAGGAAATAAATATCCTGCGTGTGGGACTTTTCAGCTGAGAGAATTTCCCTGGGTGCGAGATACTGTCGACTTTCTCGCATGCTAGAAATTTTACCATCAAAGTATTTAGACATTATTCATGGAAAATTTCAAACTTAATGTAAAGAATGATGAAGGATAAAATAAAAGAAAATTTATTCGGTATTAACTAGGTTTTTAAAAGAAGTATTTCTTAGAAAATAATAATGGAAAAATAATCAAGCCAAGTAACTTATTCATATCTGATAAACATAAATATAATATCATAAGTTAATTTTATTAAAAATTACTTTTTATACAAATTACAATAAATAAAATTCAAGAAATGAACCGGTCAATTTTTTTATTCAATTTTATTGAACATTCAAAACTTGTACATATCTATGATGAAACATAATCATAATAACTAATATGGCTACATTTTTCTTGCAACGTTTATTAAAATCAAATGAAGTTACTTTCCTTGAATGTGTTTGTTTGGCGTTCATATTTATTTATGGAGCTAATTAAATGGGATTAGCTTGAGAAAAGCGGCTTAAATATATACGAATATGTACATGTCCATTAAAAGGATAAACAAAAGCTCGTTATAATTGCATGATGATTTTATATGAAAAAAAATGCGTATTAGTATTTTTTAAACAAATACTTGGATATTGTTGATTTTTAGGCATTTTTTGAAGGGTTTGTTTGCTCCATTTAGTTTTTTTTTGCTTTATAGTCTTAAATAATAACAAACACGTATGTCACTGCTGCGTCATTTAAACCGCATTAAAATGAAATTAAATATTCATTCAGAAATTTCACTGGCAAACGTGAAAAGGAAGAGAAAAGCGACCAACACAAGCGATGAGAATAATAATAATATTGACAATAATGACATTGCAACTGACACGATTTCTGTTAAATGGCAGATGAAAAATACAGCGACAGAGAATTATGGTCGAAAAAAAGAGGAAAAGAAAATTACATTCGTGGGACTTTTATCGATGAAAATTATTCATTTAAAAGCTGAGTTTCCAGCATTACGAAGATGCCGAAAAAATAGAATAAAAACTATTTATCAGTGGGCCATTAATTCTGCCAATTTTATCTGGTTTTAATGTTGAATGCTGAGCATTTGCCATGTAAAGTGCATAATAAAATTGTAGAAAATTTAATTATGCGCAATTAATGCGCATTAAATGCACGCAACAGCAGGCGAATGATCCTGGGCGGGGAAAGTGGGCGGCGTCCCGTCAGGGGGCGTGTCTATTGATGTCGGCTAATTGACTGCCATCGAAGGGAAGAGGGGGGAGAGGGGGGGGGGGGTGGCATAGCCCAATGCTCGGTCAACTGCTAATTAACATTCTCAGTGGGTGCCAGCGATTGATGGAAGCGGAAAAAAGGCGAGGATTTCACGCTGTAATCCTGAGTGCGATGGCTGTCATGTCCATGTCCTGTCCAAGGAGCCACAGAAAATTACAAAAAAAAAACATGAGCCGAAAGCAGGACTTTAACTGTCAATTAAAATCGCCCTCAGAAGCAATTCATTTTTCACTATAAAGTTCTTTTGAGAAGGCAATGGAATATTAAATTAAGTCATTTTATTTGTTACTTTTGATACATCAAACATATTCAAGATCTTGTTGCTCTTCAATCTGTCTGTAAAATAACATTATATTTATCATAATTCCTTGAAAACGGCTACTCAAAAAAAGAATATTAACCTGGAATAAGGCAATGGTATATGTATTTTAAATTTATGTCTTGACATGTGACATATTCAAGATCTTTTTACTCTTAAATCTTTCTCTGAAATAACAGTCATCTTAGTGGTTTGTTTAGTGTTTGTTTTAATATTAAAATAAATATTTTACCTTTCACTATGCAGTTAAATTTATAATATGAATATTTGTTTAACATAAGTATTTTAATACCATGTTAAAAATTTCAAAAAGTATACTACTAATATTTATAATAACTTTGACGCGAACGAGTGCCTTTTATAGATTTGGCTATGGAATACAAATCACTTGGTTGTCTTAACATTTTATGTTTCGCTTTAGTGCAATTCCGTACAGCTGTCGTTTGACAAACGACTGCAGTCAAAATAATAGCATCCATAAATTGCAAAAATAATTGTAATCGGCAAGCCAAGGTAACAGTTTCAATGTTTATGGCTTCGTATTTTAAAAAAGGTTAAAAAATATTATTATATTTTAAATATATTTTTTATTTATTCGTTATTTGGAAATACCAATTTTCTGTGAAAGTCAAGCCATGTTTGGAACTAAAAAACATAAAGGAGGTTTTTTTTAGGCTGTGAACTAAAATATGCCGCATAAACTCTTGCAATTTCCCCAAAGTAATAGTTGTAAATATTCAAGCTGCGAGCCTTTGATCAGCCTTTTGACCGCAACTGAGTCCCCCTTGGATGCATTATCCTTGCTGCTTGCCCTATTTCTGGGCACAAATTTATGGCGAGCCCTCGGCTCCGTTTGATTGCGAATATTATTTTATTTTATGTCAACTCTTTTCCGCCTCCCCGTCCCCTTTACAGCCATCAAATGCAAATGTTTATGGCAGAACGCCCCCTTTTCGCCCCACTATGCAATGCATTTTGCATGCCGATGGCGTTGGGTTTTTATGGGTGTGTGGAGTATTTATGGCCCAACTATGGCACCTGCCTCATCCGGCTGCAACAATTTCATTTCCCCATTTCCCCATCCATATTTACTTAACCTTTATAAAAAATATTTAATGAAATTCCATTCTGCAAGTTGACCATTTAACTTGTGGCGCGATTTCGTTTCCAGAGGCGGTCAATATACAAACTAAATATCGAAATTGATTTTAATTTGATAGCGAATTCTTACATTGATAAGCCAACGCGTTTTTTTCTCAATTTCCCGGCTATCTCAGGCAATCCACCATTTGTCATGAGATTTGTTCTGCACTCACTCTGCACTTTTGTATTCATTTTGCATTTGGGTAAATCTCATTTTGAGCAAGAAGTTTCCAAAACAAAACTTTGCCCATTGCATACACATGTCGGAGGCGGGCGGCCGGTCAGGGGGGCGTGGCCCATGGCTGACCCCATAAAACTTTGAGCGTCCGACCGACAGAGAAGCCAAAACAATGGCATAAGTCATTTTTAATTGCCTTTTATCGAGCGCATGAATGGGGGATATTTCTTTGGTAATTGGAAAATATTTTGCTGCCAAACAGGCTTCTGTTCACTTGGAAAAGGGCGGTACATTTGTTATTGCAGCCTAGGTAAATTTATATTTTATTTTTGTGATAGCTTGTTATTTTCTATTTAAAGCATATATCCGCTTGGAGTGTCAATGTTTATTTGAAATATAGTTATTGGTAGGAAGAGGTGGAAAATATTTTTGTTTAAGGTATTTTTTAACTGACAAAAGGGTAGGATTATTGTGGACTTTTATTAAGGGTATACAGTATTGGAGATTTTTAGACCTTTTTATAGAATCAAGAAATCGTTTAATTTTGTAAGTTTTTTGTACATTTTTATAGGTTCGAAATTCTAAACTGCTTTTAAAAGGAAAGATCATAAAAACTGTTAAGTGTTCCTGACTTGTAAGTCGGCATTCTGAGTGTACCCCACATTCCCCTCTTCATCGCATTTTGGCCAACTCCCGCTGTTTGGCCAAGCTCAACTTATTAGTGTCATTTGTTTTTTTTCCGCTTGGCGGACAAAGTCTGAAAAATGACAGGCGCCGCCGCGCCACTGACATGACAGACATCCTGTCCCTCGGAACGGAAACCGGACAGCCTCCCCCCCAAATTTTCCATTTTCCCCCAGTACCATTTTCCCATTTTTCCATTTTCCACCCAGCCAAACAGCACTTTCCTCTCATTAGCGTGCGGCCATTACAAGTAGCCGACCCGTTGACCGTTGGCCGTGCGCCTAACTTATGCAAGTTACTTACCTGAGCTGCCCACCGAGCACCACCCCTGTGGCCGACGCATCCTCTGCCGGATTTATGGGGCCCGGCTATTAATCAAAGCCAACAGCAGGTCCTGGTTTAGAGCCCGCTTTGATTGCCGGTGGAGCCGCAAATTTACGGGCCTGCTTGAACATTGAATTTTTCGAAATTGGCTGCGAAAATGTTGAGATTGCAGATGGCTGAAATATGAGTTTTTGGTCGTTGGAAGATGCTTGTCGATAATTATCACGGCTGGAGAGATGGTATGCCTTAGGGGAAATGGTACGACTGGGAACCTGAGGCTCTGAGCGGCTGTATGGAAATGGGTATGGAATGGGTAGCGAATCTCCTGTATTTTCCCAGCTGCATTCGGTTCTTGGCATATTGACAGGGCACATGTTTGCCCACATTCCTGCCAGATTCTCGCTATTATTCGATGCGTGCACAGTGGTGCGAAGGGGTGAGTTTATGAAACCATATTTAAAGCCACTATAAAAAAAAAAATATTTCCATTGCAGCTTTTAATATTTAATATTAAATGTAATAGTATAATTATATTAAGCAATGGAACTTTTTCACAATGGAAAATATATTTTGTTTTACACTCTTGCTATTTAAAAATATTTCCATTGTAATTTTGTATAGTTGTAAAAATTATGTATTACATTTAATAGTATAATTACCAGAAAATATTATAAGAAAGTGCTAAATATAATTTATTCCTAAATTTATTTATTTTAGTTTTTACAACCATAAATTTAAAAAAAAAATTTTCTATAACAAAAAAGTTTGAATTCAAGACATTTTCTATGACTTCTTGACCACGATGTCCTGCATTTGCATATGTTTCTCATGCGTGTGGTGGAAATTGTGGGCGGTGGGCGGAAAGGCAGGAAAAGTGGGCGGGGCCGGTGGCGGACGCATATGCAAGAGAAGTGCAGCTTGTTTGTCTTGCACTTGCGACTGTCGGAGCAACTGTCAGGACATTGTCGCATTGATGAAGCGTCTTTTTGGGATGGGTATGGGTATGGTGATGGCCAGGGGGGATGTGTTTGGGTGCGAGCCTGTCAAAGGACATATCGCATCAATCACACAGCACCATATGTGTCGCCAGTTGGCAAGAACAATAACAGGGACGCGAAAAATAAGGCCAGGAAAGCACACACAAGTTCTCGCACAAATCTTAACACTTTCGCCCCTTGTGGAGTTTTCATTAGCGCTTTCCCGGCGAATCGGCAAAGCGATACCGATCCAATTATCCTTCGGTACCCCATTTATCCTTTTTCCCCTTTTCCGCTTTATTTTTGTTTGTATTTTTTATGATTGGGCCCGGGACACGTGGCTCCTCGGCTGGTTTACCCCGCCGAGCCAGAAGCACATAAATCTTCCTGCCCGACGTCGTTTGACAGCGGCACTCATATGTCATACCATCCTTGTTGCTGTGGGCTTGTTTTGGATTTCATGTTTAACATTATACAGCAACGACAGCAGTTTGACAGTTTTCTGGTATTTATTGTAGATGGGTAGGAAAACAATTTTTAGGAATAAGGGAATGCCATCCTGACGATAAACGGTTTGTACATATATCTCATTTGATGGCCAATGCATTTGGATCTTTATTTTGGGCACACCTAATGCTAATAGTAAAAGAAATTAAATCAAATGTTTATTAAAAATATAAATTAAATATAAGGTTATACTTAGTTATATTAAAAAGTGATTTTAGTTAACTAGATTGAAATATTTATAAACCAAATTTCAAGAAAATGTTCTTAAATTAAATCAAAGGTTAATTAAAAAAATAAATTAAATATAAGGTTATACTTAGTTATATTATAAAATGCTCTTAGTTAACTAGATTTAAATATTTATAAGCCAAATTTCAAGAAAATGTTCTGTGGTTGCAATTAAACTCCAAGTAAAGATAAGTTTAAATTCAATAACTTAAATTCTGAAAATGGCTTTTTACATTTGGCTTGTAATTTCAATGTTGTTTATATTTATTTAATAAAATTAAAAAATCTTTTACCCTTAAAAGTTTCTAGTTGAAATATATTCCAAATTAATTCCAAACTAGATTGCCCAGTAAGCGACGCAAATTGATAACCTTGATATATTGTTTGGCAAGTGAAAATCTGGCAGCAATTAAAATGGAGTGGGGGCTGTGTGGGGTTAAGCCACATGCAGCATTGGCAAATTGCAGTTCAAGTGCTTAACTGGGCTCAATTCGATGCAGCCCGAAAGGCAGCACTTATTGTTAGTAACGGACACTGCCAACAGCAACAACAGAAACAGCATCAATTAGGCTATTTAATTACGGCCAAAATGGGAAGAGGGGGCGGAAAATAAGTAGCACCAAAGGAAAACGGAGAAAAATAGCCCCAATATCTAGGCACTGGGAAAATAAGATTGACTTTTCGAGAAAGGTGTACTACATTTAATGAACAATTTTTGAGTATTCTAACATTTGTTATTTATAATAGAAAAGAAGGATACTAAAATATTTTAGTTAGATACTACATATATAACTTATATACAATTCTGAACTTTATTTCGAAAATAAATGTATTGAGAACCAGCTTTAATTCTTAAATTAATCATAAATAATAAAGTGATTAAATTATTATTCTTATAATTTTTCGTAATTGTGATCAGTGATATTTTCAAGCAAAAACACCTCTTAACGAGGTTAAAATCTAGTGACGATCGCATCTTCAACAAACAAGAGTTTTGATATAAACTTTTGTGACTAAAATATATTATAAGATCTACTAAACAAATACACTCGATTTTTTTAATAGTAACAACAATTTTGTTAAGTGAAGTGTCAGTAAAGTACTGAGGAGTCATGTAGCCACGAAAATAAAAATAAAAGCCAACACAGAAAACAAAGAGCAGACATATGACAGAACAAAGAGCAGGGAACACTGCGAGATATCCAGAGACATGTCCACTGCATTTACATTTAAATGGTGGAAAATCGTGGAAAGGGGGTGGGAAAAGTAAAAAAAAAGTGGGTGGAGGATAGCTAGTGCATGCATGCTAACGATGCACTGAAAATAGTTTTATTACACTTAAAAGCGAAATTATAAGAAAATGAGTATACAAATTAAATTGGTATTCATTTTAAACCCCTTCAAATTGATGTTGTTGTGATGATTTTTAAAATACCAATAAAAAAGATTATGTTGGATTAGAATTAAATATATTTTGCAGTGTGCCCAAGGCGACAGTGAGAACGGCAAAATGCAATACAATAAACATGGAATGCATTTTGGCCCTGCCTTGTCGGTGAGCGTGTGTGAGTGCGTGATTGCAGAATATACCACATCATCAGCCGTACCGCCCACTATGCCCGCCCAACCCCCAACCCCCAACCACCCACCTGCTTTTCAACCCCTCCACTGGCCATTGAACAAAATGCCCAATTTGGTCAACATCCACATTTTGAGGCGACAGCAGACTTCGTGCAACCACACATCAAAAAAGAACCCTTCGAAATAAAACTTTTTTTAAAATTTTAATAATGTGATATTATGTTTAAATTCTAATAAAAAGTCCTGCAAAGCTTAAGTAAGTCAAACTAAAGAGATAATGTTACTATGTTATATTTAACATAATAATTAATAACCATGTATAAGGTAATGGAAAAATATAAGCTATCATAATACAAATCTTTAAAAGTGTTTTTGTAAATGCCTTACATTTTAAATTGATAAAAACCTTTTAAAGAATGATAAATATCACCTTGGTTTTTCAATGTGCACCCTCCTAACTTGACCCCTAGGAACTGGCCCACACGTAGCACGCATTTCCAATTTAAACTTGAATACGCATAAATTAGTGGGTATTGCCAACTTGGCAACAAAAAACCCCGGGTGCAACAACAATGGCAGCCATGATGACAGGCCCAGGACATGAATGGCGCGATCCCCCATCCCCATCACCCCTTAAAAAGGGCTTAAAGGGGGGGGGGGGGGGGGAGAGGTTGAAAGTGGTCGACAGTGGTCCGCAAATTGCTGCAACAGATATAGTCCTAAAGGGGGTCCTCCGCCTTATGCAATGTGTGACCAAAAAAGGCGTCAAGTGTGGAAACTAAGTTGAGTTGTTTAAATTCGATTCGCTAACAGCGAATGTGCAATAAAGTTTATATGGCTGTGACCTATATTTAACCCTTAGATACGTTGGCCATTTTTGATGAAATTAGTTTGGTTAGAAAACCCAAACTGTTGACAGCGAAAGATAAATAAAACTACCTATATTTATCCTTAATACATGTTGGTTTCCTTTTGTGATATAAGTTAAGTTAAGAACACTTATATTTGACCCTAGTATCTGTTGGTTATATTTTGTGATATAAGTTTTGTTAGAAAAGTCACGAGGTTGCCTTCGAATCACTATTTATTTCTTATATCTATATTTATCCCAAATATCTGTTGGTTTTTTTTGAAAAATAAACGAAGTTATGAACCCCAAGAGGTCGACTTCCCAGGAGTGTGCTGACCCACCACACTGTGCCGGAAAAATGGGAAAAGGTGGGTTGATGGGGGCACGTTCGGGGTGCGCTTCATTAGGCATGTGTTTGTTTGTGGCCTGCGGCCTGCACCGGAGCTGACACTAGAAAAGTTTGACCAGGCAGCGGATTGCTCCCCCGGGGCGGAGTACCCACCAAAAGTCCACGTTCCTGGGAAAATGTCGAAAGATGTGGCTGGCAGTTGGGACACTCGCTGGGCGAATGGCAAAGGGAATGGAACTGGATCTGAAACTGGGACACGGACTGGGGATTCGGTATTCGGGATGGCGACCCTTTACAGCGCCACTTTGCTTAATGGCCCGATACGGAGCTTAATCGCTCTGTTTCAAGTTGCCGGCCATAAAGGAAATGCATCCATCATAAAATGTTTCGTCGCTTCGCTTGAATTTTAATGCGACTCTCTTTATGACCAGCCACAAATTAGCCATCGAGAAGGAAAATAAACAGGATATTCTGTGCAGTTGAGTTGGACTTTTATTTGTATTTGTATTTATTTTTATTTTATTTGCAAGTGGGTGTATATAAAGCACCGTATATAATCAATATTCAATTTAAATTTATTTTTAGCCAGATTCATAATTCCAAATGCAGCTCCCAAAGTGACCTTTGTGAGCCCTGTCATTTCAACATGCTTTGACTTTGAGACATCCATAGTCAGTTGAAATCCATTCTCGATACCATTCAGATCGTTGGGCAGTACCAAATTTAACGTAAATTATTTCTTGAAAAACATTTCAAATTCCGTACAAATTAAAAACAGCACAATGGTGTGGAACGCCCTTTCCTTTTGGGATGGTCAACCAGTTACGTCGCCCGTTTATCCACAAATGGGGGATTTATGGAACCCCAATACCTCGGGATACCAACGAATCCAGCATACTCCGCCGAACCATCAAAGCCATCATAGCCATCTGAATCATCAGAATCATCAGAATCATCCGAACCCGAGTTGCTATAGGCATCAGCATCAACATCAGCGTATGGATATGGCGGACTATCTTCAGATGAGCTGTCCTATTCCGAATTATTGTCCGCAGATGCGGGAGCCCGGTTTGGATGATGGAGAGGCCTTCTGCGCCTACAACGGCATGGAGATGAACCAGGCCTACAGCGGGGGAGTACGACCTGGTACTGGATCTGGAGCTGGATCTGGAGCTGGAGCCCAGGGCGACTTCTGGTAGAGATTGGACCACCCGTACACGGTGTATTTTACTAAACTTTCTGTGCGTTTGGTCTTTGGAACGATTAAAATGTTTTCTTGAATAGTGAACTGACATCAGTTTTTATTGAAACTAAGAGCTTTAGATTTTTTGGGGGCTTTCTCAATGTCACGTTAACTTTTGTCATTTAGTTGCTATAATTTTTTGGAATTAATTTGTTTTTCATCATGTTGATTTTGTCTGACTGACAAACCTTAATTTACATGTTCTAGTTAAATTTGTCAGTAAAAATACCATCACAAAGGAGCAATACAAACTAAACCTGTAACATGACATTGAGAAATCCGCTCATAACATCTTTACAATGCATTACACTTGGTTAAACAAAACCACAAGTTAAATATAGTACATAAAGTCAAGTAATAGATTCATACAAATGTGGGTATGTGGAAATATGTTTATATTAATAGTATCAATTTTGCTTAATTTGCAAATGTGGCATTAATAGGGGCCATTACAATTTGGCAAGACGATGGCCATAAGACAATTGTTGCATTTACCCCTGCAATTCGATACAATTAATTTCGATTCAATTCAAATCGATTCGATTGCTCGCCTTGGTCGCTTGATATTTCTGGAATTCCCATTTACGAACTGCAGCCTGCGGCCTGTCATTGCTCGGCCTTAATTGATTTGCCTCCGCAAATATTTTGCTATAATTAAACAGTTGTCCAGGTCCGGATACCAGGATCTTCGGCTGCACTGCAGCACTTAATGGCCTGGCCACAAACATTTGTCCTGACCGTTGCTGCCAATGCCGCCGCTGGCTTTCACCTGGCTTTCACCCGGCTTTCACCCGCCTTTCAACCGACGGCTTGTTTCCTTTTCGGATCGAAGAACAGGACTCCGGGCGAGCAAATTGCAGGCGGGCAGCCGTTTCAGCAATTTTGGACCAAGTAAAAGTTGATTAATGTTCGCTATTCAATTTCGTCTGGTGCATCACTGTCTTTACGGGTATTTCGGAATTTTATAAAATCTTAAAAAAAATGATATAGACCGGAATAGAGGAGAACATGAACATTTATCAACAACAACCAAGTTAATAATTTTGTTATTATTTATTTATTGCGTTATTTTCTTACGAGTATTGATATATGGATTTAGGGAACTATGAAAACTAAAGATATCATATTAATTAAAAAGGTATCATTTAATAGTTGGTTAAATTTGTAATATTAAACAATCAACTATAAACCAGCAACAATCGGTATTCAAAACTTAATGAACAGCACTCACCAATCAAGAATTAATAACTAATTTTCAACAATTAAAATTCAACATTTAGATAATATTAATATAATTTTAATGTATTATTAAATTAACAAATGGCCACGTCATCGATGGCGTTAATTTATAAGATTATTTTCTTCCGTGGGTTCTTACAATTCCCAACTGGTTCTAGTCAAAAAATAATGACCTAGGTGTTATGGTCTGCCGATAAATCAGTTGACCGGAAGTTTCCGGATGTGTTTGTGTGTACATGTGAAGTGACTACCTCGGGATGTCATCATACTGGAACTGGACTCCAGGATGCAGTGCATCGGGAACACTTCCAGGTATGTACCTTAATTAAATATTACCTTATACATTATTATTATGAATTACTTGTGAAAAAGTAATGCAAATGAAAAATCAATTCATTATTTTGGAAAAAGTAATGCTAATGGAATATCATTATAATTATTTTTATATATAATTATTTTGTATATTTTTTTTTTTATTAAACTACATACTCTTAGTTATCCTTAAGGATTCAATAACAGACAACTATACTAGCTTATTTTTTAAAGGGTACCTGATGGTGATGATCCTTAGTTTGTTTCTCTACAATTAAGCCCAAAAGTATTTAACAACAATTCCAGTCGAGTTCTCAGCCATTTGGCTGGAAAATTTAAATGGAAATGGGAAAAGCGGCGAGTCGAAAGGAAATGGCCAAACGCAAAAGGCGTTCAACTTGAAACACATACACAAACATATATAGAGCGCTTCAGGGAAATTCCGCTCCGCTTTTCCGGACCCTTCCCCCCCCCGTATTTTCCGCCTTTCTCCATCTCCATTGTCCATCGCTCTGCTGACTTTGTCAAAAATGTGTTGAAAAGTAACAGCAAAACAGAAAGTGACAGCCGTAAAAAGCGTTAGACTTGCCATCTAGCAGCCATTTTGCAACTGACAAATATGGCCGCAACAGGGGCGGGGGGGCGTGGCAAATGGGGGTGGTGGTCCTTTGGCAGATGGAAGAGATTTTCGCATTTCGTATCATAAATCCCAGGCGTTGAGCGGGTAGGGGGCGGATCCAGGATCCAACGAGCAAAAACGATTTACGACCACACGAATGCAGATATCAGACAGGAGTTACAGCCAGCCGCATCTATACTATATTCTATTCATGATATAGGTACAGTGAAAAATCACATTAAGGAACATGAAAACCGCCAATATAAGTTGCATATAAGTAGCATTACCTCCGAGTAGTTCTTTAAAGGCCGAATATTCACGAAGAAGAACTGTATATAGACAATTATCATTTGGATTTGAGTTATTGTTTTAGAATTTGGCACCTTTTCTTATAGTTCATTTAGTTGTATTGATTAATCATTATTTGAAATAGTAAAACAGTTGTTAATTCTTGTTTTTAGTAAAAAGATTATATTCTAAATCAGTTTTTATACTCCTAAAAATGTCCTGCCACTATACACTTTTCTAACCCTCTACTGTTACCATTTATTAGTTCATTCAAAGAGTTTTCTCTGTGCAAACAAATATATCTGTACGTAAATAAATAGCGCTACATTGGCCGTATTTTCATTATCGCTTCCAATTCAATTGCGTTTGGCTTTTGATATACATATAAAACTGGCGAAGCGCTTTGTTTATTTGTGCTGCTAACATTGAATAAAATTTTGAAATGAATTTAGAAAAAATCTGGTTGCCATTTGAACAGATAAAGGAAATGGAAATCATGAAAAATGTTTTAAAAATTGTGAATATGTAGGGGATTAAAAATAATATCTAATGAACATTTCTAAATGGCCAAATTAAATAATAATGCCTGTTCGCTAAAAAAAAACCCTGTAAATGTGTTAAAAGAGTTTGGTAAACTTAAAGTTTTACCGTCTGTTTTCGTTTTTTGCCCTAATTTTATTCCGAGTGCTTGTTCAAAATATATATCATGTGGATTTGAGCATATTTAAATGGTTTAATTGTGCCAAATTCCTGACACTTTTGGGGAGGAAAAATCCAAAGGAGAACAGAAACATTTTCTGTGTCTGTGGTTTGACTTTTTAAAGCCTTCGTCCCGACTGGCGGCTCATTTCTTATTATATTCCGCCTGCAATTTCACTGATTAATTACTGGGGTAGTATTACCTCCTTTTCCAGCTGGTCGTTCTTTCGGTTTTTTTTTTGGTAATTTTGCTAAGTTGCCAGATACACTTCGTAAAAATTTGGGGAAGATAAGGCTTCAGGGCTTAGAAGGAAACTACATATTACAATAAAATACAAATCCAGTTGTTCAAAATATCCCATTTAAAGCAAGGAAAATGCTTCAGAGATTTTTAGTTTTTGTTTAGTTTTTAGTTTCTAGCAATTGCTTTGCTGACCTTTAAATGGGTCGTTTTGGGTGCGTGATTCCTCCTGCAGGGTAACTCCTAATCGAACCCTGGAGGCAGGTCATTCCCGTCGACTTGTTACCCCATCCGCTGTTTATTTTGGTCGTTTCCCTTTTGGCCAACTTTTGTGGCAGCGACGGCAACAGCTCATCTGTTTTTATTTATGTATTTCATTTATTTAATTCAAACGTCTGACTGAATTGTGCGCTCTGTTGCCGCTGCCGTGGCCACTCCCCCTGGAAACTCCCCCTCGGAGTCCTTCGTCCTTGAAACGGTCTTTGTCCGTTGTTTAGTTTTCGGTCGCAATTTGCATTTGGCGTGTCCTTCTCGGCATTTGCTGCTTCTCCAATACTGGAACAAAATTGTGGCAATATCTGTATAGAAATGTTCAAGGACTTTTTGTTTTTAATATAATTTTGAGCCGGCTATAAAATATAATAATATATTTATATAATAATATAATAATATAATAATATAAAAATATAAAAATATAATAATATAATAATATAATAATATAATAATATAATAATATAATAATATAATAATATAATAATATAATAATATAATAATATAATAATATAATAATATAATAATATAATAATATAATAATATAATAATATAATAATATAACAATATAATATAAATATATAATTATATCTTTATACTATCAATTATTTTCATTTTATTTATTTTTAAAATCCTTTAAAATAAAATTTAAATTATAGTCAAACGACTACCTTTTCTAAACTTAAGCTTCGTTTTTTAAAATTAGTTACTTTGTACTATCATATCGTATTTAAAGTGTTATTATTAAGAATGCAAGAATACAATAAGATATTTAACTAACGAAACATTTTTTATTTGATATTATTTTAAGACCCATATCCTTGATCCTTTTTTCTCAGTGTTCCTCGGCCTTCTGTTTGCTTTGGTGTTTTTCTTCATTAAATGCGTTTGAATTAATTTATAATTTGCTGACGCTTATTTATGCCGCCTTATTTTGGTCCACGACTCTTCATCTTCTTCACTTCTCTGGGCCATTTTCACGCCTCCCTCGTAACTGTAATTAATTGTCATCGAATTTTTAACGAATCAGCCTTTTTTTTGGTGTTTATATTTTTATTACTTCTTTGGTAATCGCTTTTTTTCCGTCCTATCCCCAAAAGATCTAGGAATCTCAGTTTGAGTTATGATGTTGATGCTGTGGTTGCTGCTTCATGCCTCTTGGATTTTGATATATGACCTGGGGGCTCTTGGTTCCAGCCCTTAATTTTGGCCGTCATTTGGTTTTGGCCACTTGCACATCAAGTTAAATTAGCCTGACTTATTGAAGAGGGTATAATTTGGATTATATTGCTATGAAAAATGCGTGAACATGATTTTTTGGCTAAAAGTAATGGATAAACTTGTGAATTTGCCTTCAAAGTTATTACAGATTTTTAATTTTAAGAAATGGTTGTTCTCATCCAACCTTTTGGAAATTACTTTGATTAATTAAGTAACACGTTGTGTTGACTACAATTTTGCAAAGTTTAAGTGATGCCCTTTGAAAATCGTTGACAGCCATAAGGGAAAGTCGGTTTTCCTCATGAATTTTCGTTTTAATTTTCAGCACTTTTCCCTCTCTCTTTTTTGGTTTCTGGATTTTTGATTTTCCTTTGTGCGTTGAGGACCACAGATTTTTGCTTATGATAGGGGAGAGGCCATAAAAGGACGATACAAAGGACTGCTGGACGGGCAAAGGATCCCAGTGAAATGGTAGCTCATATTTCGAGTGACACACCGAAAGTGCGGCAATTACAGGACACAAATTGTCAATTGATTGCCACTTAGCACGTGCGCTCACTTCAGAGGCAAAAATAGACCCAAAAGGACGAGCCAGGAGGTCCTCTCTGTCAACTGTCAATTGAGCCGCAAAAAACCCTTTCCGCACTTTGCCTGCCTTACGTCACGGCCAGAAAAATCGAACCATATCGAAGCAAATCGAACTTATGCTAACTGAGCTGCGATAAACTCGGCTAAGCCGAAACTTCGCCTGATTTATCCTATGCAAAAGTCATTCGGCTTCAATCGGTCGTGAAATTGTTTAGTGCATTAAGACGTTTCTGAATCGTATTACATATCTTCATCAAATATTGACAGACGGTAATAAGTCAAAATCAATTGCAAGCCATTAGGCCGGAATATTTTTGATCGAATGGGGGAAAAAATTGGAATCTCATTGTGGGGGGGAATGGCCAATATTTATTTTCGCATTCGAAGGGCAACCAAACCATTTTTTCATCATCCTTAAGTTTACTTTTGTGTTCTTTGAAATCAAACTTCGGTTAAATGTTAAGTCAATAGAAATGTATTAAGGTAATGTCCGTGAAGATAACAATTTTTAAAATTCAACCACTTTTAAAATCATAATTTTGTATTTTTCAAGGTTTTTACAAATCTTTTTAGTAGTATTTTTTCTATATAAGAATAATAAGAATTCTTCAATGTATTTACAGAAGAATTTTCTTTAAACATACTTTACCTAAATGAAAAAACCTCTTGAATCTTTTTGTTTAAAATGGGCACTTTCTTTCCACTTTCCCTGGCCATTTTAAACTTCCTCTTGATTCTTTTGTGTGGCAACATTACTCATTTGGACACTTTTTTCGTTTTTTTTTGTTCTACCATTTCTTTGACACTTCTTTGGCCATTAAGTGGGTGGCCAAAAGACCAGCCCATTATATCCTCCACCGAACATCAATCAAGAGCTTTTCTCTCTGTTTCAATTTCAATTTCAAATTCGAACACAAATCCAATTTGCCGCCGCACTGGCATTTAAACGAATGTTTCATTTATATCTATAAATACGCGGCGCGCAGTTAATTAAACATAAATGAATCAACATAATTATATTGTGCACACACAGACACTCACACACTCACACACTCACACATGTCCCTGTGTTCTTGTCTGTGTGAGCCGGGGTCCTGTTGATTTTATGCAATTTGCTTATGTAAATTTTATTTGCGTAATTTCGCGTATTTTGCCAAGTAAATGTTTCATTTTCCCTTTTTGTGTTTTAGGTTTTTTTCTTCTGTTAGGTAAGCCCCTATGTCTGTGTATTTTTATCCACATATATGCACGAATGTCCTCTAGAATTATGCAGCAGGTTGTGCTTAGCATTAAAATTCGCAAATTGTATGGTCAGGCATTTGCAGTCTGCAGTTTCAGTTTTTAATTTGAATTTTCAATGGTAAAAAGATATATGCAGGCTAGATATTTTAACAGCATTTTCTGTATTTATTTCTTAAATAGAAACTGATTTATTTAACACTTGCCAGACATACAGTGTACATATTTATCCCTTTAGATTTCACTTCCTTGACATATCAATGTGTTCATTTGCTTCCCAATGGACGTAACAATATCTGAAAGCAAACAAATAATTTTTAGACTTTAAGTCGGTGATGGTTTTAAACACTAAGCTGTAATTGGGGAATTGGCTTGGCCAAAAGCATGGACATGGCCAAAAGTTAACGCACACAATTGCGAAATTCCCTTGTTGGCCAGAGGACAAAAAAAGGGAAATGAAAAGATGAAGGGAATTCGCCATAGGCGAATACTTGATTCTCTATGATATATATTTTAATATCAACAAATGTATAATCTAAATAGTAAGTAAATTTCCCCTTAATTAATTCTATTAAATGGGACTACTCAGGAAATTTATAATATTTTAAGTCGGTTTAAACAAAAGGTAAATAGATTATTCAAAAGCGTTTTTTTCATATAACACAATAAAACTAAAGTTTTGTAAACTATACTCTTAGTATATAATTCAAGCAGTACAGGGTATTCAAACCAATTGCAAAATACTATGACTCATTAAGAGCTCATGTCAAAGGTGGTCTAAATAAATGAGAACGGAAAGCGATATGGAAAAGTGCGGGAGATTTCAATTCCCCTTAGAGGAAAACCCAAAAGCACATACACATGCAGCAATTTTCAAAAATTGTAACTCAGCTCTTCGGGGGGAGGGGAAAAGGGGTCCCCATAAAGTGGCAAATAATATCATTAAAACTTTAGCCAGAACAACAGAAAGTTCAGCTAACGCAGAAAAATGCTGGCCATTTTCCAAAACAGAAATTAAACAAAATATTAGGAGGACGCCCAAGGAGGTTACCAACTCATTGAGCAATTCGTTTGTGGATTCATTCATAAAAACAAAGTTGCCCCTTAAGCACTTTTAACTTGCACTTAGAAAGCCGAAGAGGTGAAAACTGGAGGCAATATTCCGGGGAAATGCGGTTAGACAACCGAAGCCAGAAACCATAAGGATGTCTGCCGTTTGGGCCAACTTTGTTGCGAGCTGCAAAACTTGGCCGAAATTTTCGAGCGCGCCAATCGCATTTCCGTATACATTCAGTACAGTGCATTTCATGAGAGTAAGGTGCATGCAAAATTATCAAATCTTGTATATAAACTAAAATTTAGATGAAATATATATTATTACAAAAAAAAAAATATAAAAAAAGTGTATTAAGCAGTTCGAAAACTATTTTAATAATAGTACGTGATTTAAATAATGACACATCTTAAGTGTGAACTATTTTAAAATGCTAAATGTTAAGTAATAAAAATTATACATAGGTTTTACACTTATGAGACGCACTGCATAGAAGCCCTCGAGGGCATCAGACCGCGCTGTACAGATGCAGATACAGATACATCTGTGCTAGTATCAAACGGAATCTCAGAGATACGGATACATGTGGCGGCACAGACATTTGCATGGAGTGTGGGCAGATTCAGGGTCAGGGACATTCGAAAATGGCGTCAAGTGGATGTGGATGCAATCTGATAGACACTGCCTTAAATCCCCCATTCCAGGAACGTAGTGAAGTGAAGAGTTTTCCGGGAAATAAACAAAGCCAGCTAGCAAGCCGATGACTTAAAGATATGCCAGTCTAATTTCAATGGGCTCCACGGGGAGTTGTTTCCGAGAAGATGAGGTGAGTTCAAAACGAGACAAAGTGGAATTCAATGAAAAAATTGTTTGAAAGAAAATGCCATCCTCGAAGCAACGAAAATCTCTTGGTGTTCTTGGAAATTCTGCGCTTATAAGGTGCAATAAAATCAATATTAAAATTCAACAGAATTGCTAAGGCACTGAAAGATCCTATATTAAAATATGGATAAGGAAACCTTCGAACTTAGACTGTCTGCTGACTTTGAAGAACCTTTCAGTTCAGCTTAAACCAAAACTAACTGACTACCTTTGTAAGGTATAATAAAATTGAAATATAAATTCCCAAGAATTAATTAATTATTAAAATATAGAAAGGAAAACTTTTAAACAATGACCATCACCCATCCATTCAACATAAGTCAGACTCGATTCAATCAATCGTAATTGATAGCTGAACTTTTCACGAGGCGCAACAATTGCCTTATAGCAGTTTTCGCCACTTGTGTGTGGGTGTCAAGGTGTGTATGTGTGAATATTATTGAAATTATTTAATAACATAAACACGCAAACTTTGGCGACAAATAAAGGGCAGAAAAAGCTGGCTGTGGGATCCTTGGAGGCCACAAAAACAACTCCCGAAAACGTGACAAAGCCCGGCACACCTACAACAGCAACACCAACACACATGAATATTTCATATGCCATCCGGAAGGGTGTTGTCACATACATACATATATGTACGAGAAACACATACATAACCTGGCATACATACACACATAAATATGCATATGTGTATGTGGAGGAGGCAGCAACAAAAACGGGGCCAAAAGCAAACAATTTCACTTAGTTTGGGCTAATAAATGTCAACGATAATGTTGGACATTATTTTTTCGTCTCCTTTTTTCACCGCTCTGTCTGTCTCACTCACTTCCTGCTTCTTCTTTGGTACACACACACAAGCACAAGTAAGCAAAAGGTGAAGATTTTGGTATTGCAGGGTAGCAAAAGTGCTAACTAAATTGAAAAATGAGTTTTAAGCGAATGATCTTTACTCAAAATAAAAGTAAGTACTAAAAACAATCTGATTTTTGAAAAAAAATAAAATACTTTTAAAAAAATTGTTGATAAGCAAAAGAGAGTCATAAAAGGTGTCATTATTAAGTAGGTGCCTAAAAATAAAATTGGAATAATACGTAAATACCTGAAAATAATAATACAAAATAATTTTTTTTTGTTTTTGTGTTTTTCAAACATTTTGTACACATTTCTTCATTTTTTTTTTAATTTTTTTAAGAAAATACTTTAATAGAAAACATCAAAGGAAGTTTTTATGCGATTTTCAAATAATTAACTGGTGGCTCTTTTCATTTCCAAATTATAAATAAAGAGAAAAAATAAAATAATAAATAAAATTTCAAATGTATCCAAAAAATGCACAGGGTATCCTTGGAAACGAACTTTATTTTAAAATACCCTTACCATCCTATAAGCGACCTTGTCATAGTTTCGTTTCTTGTTGCGTCCTGTCAACATTTCCGCCTGGCAAATGAATTTCTCTCCAAGATTGCTTCCCGCCATCCTCCTTCGGCGAAGGGGCGTGGCAGGAAGGTGCCAAAGGGGGCTAAGGAGTCAAAGGGGGTAAAGGGGGTAAGGCGTAGAGGGCCGGGGGACAGGTCTAATTAAATTAATTACAGTTGTCAGAGGCAGGCGCAGATAACACATATGGAACATGGCGGTTCGCAATAAACTTATGCTGGCACATCGTCAAAATCCAAGGAGTCCTGCACAGGATCCATGTGGAGTATCCTCGCCGCCTAGTTTATGACAGGCGGATGGCAAGCCAGTTGGCTTAGCTGGAAAACTCATCAATCTAATCCCCAGTTATTTCGGTGACATTTTCTTTGTCAACGTCAGGACGACGACGATGACTATGGGGATGAGTCCGAAGAACATGGCTCTTAAAGTCTCGAAATGGGATGCTGCTGCCTGCTGCTCCTGGATAGACGACAATTTCATTTACATTTTAGTTTACGTCTACGTCCTGCCTGATCCTTTTCCGGGTTTATGTTACCACCTTGTAAGGCCATAAAACTGGTGTTCTCCATTCGGACAAGCGAAATACTCCTGCCTTTTGGGGGCAGGACATTGATTTCACTTGCTTTTCCAGTTGTTTTGGGAGGCGGTGCTTGGACTTTTGGTCAATCTTCAATCTCAATTGTTATGGCCCAGTTAAAGGCAAAAAGGCAGTTGGGCCTGACACTAGTTGGGCAGAGCTGGGTAAAACATTTACAAATAGGGATTTCTGGAATATTAAGCTAACATTAATTCTACATCACACCGGGGAGCTTATGACTATTAATATTTATTACTATCCACCGAATATCATATAAAAGGTCATACCTTTTTAACATTAGTTGGTGGTATTCCGTTTCTGGTTCCATAACTTTTAGCTTTTATATCGAATTGCATTTTTCTTGTTATGATCACAACATTTTTTCACATTTCTTATGATCACAACTGGACTTTGGGTTGAATGCAAACAATAACCCCTTATATTTATTTTTAGGCAAGCTCTAATCAAAAATATATTTTTCTATAAAATCCATGACTAGAATTTTCCAGGGCGTTGAAATCACTATTAAATGTAATTTTAAGTGTCTAAAAGTATGCAGTAAATAAAGGATAGTCCTCTTTCTGTAAGAATGCTAAGTACTTATAAGTTTAAAATATATTGTTGCATACAAAACCGAAGTGTATTGTGTCATTTTTTAAAAAATAATTGTATCTAGACATTAGAGTCTTAATGTTAGGAATATTGTTTTGCAAATAATCCGATGTCTTATCATAAATAATGAATTATGGGCTTTGACAAACTATTCATTATTCCCCTGGTTTCTTTTGGACCAATACCTCCTTTATAAGCTGTGGCTTATGTGATATATTCCAATGTGGCTGACCCTTTTCGCACTTTCGAATCCCCTCACCAAACGCTTGCAATCAATCGAAGTTTGCCGAACAAATGAATTGATGTGGTTTATTAACATGCCTGATTGGCACTAGCACTTGGCCGATATGCAAATCGCCATGTGATTGTTTTAGGCCCGATTCGAAAGCAAACAAATAATTCGCCTCGATTTGCATCTTCAGCAGTTCGCACTCCATTTCCGGGTAATTTTTATTCCGTTTTGGGTCTGGTTTGAGACGGGGATTTGTGGTCCTTTTTGTGTTATTCTCATGTATTTTTTGTTGTTTTTCGGCAGCCGCAACCGCAGTGTTCATTTATTTATCGATATCGATGGGTAAAATGGTCTCTAGGCCGGCACGTGATGGTGTTTTCCTCCATTTCGCCACCGATCTCCCCATTTTCCAACCCTCACCGTCGCTTTGTTCCTGACCCGACACTAAATTATCGTTTTCAATGCTTTGCTTGAGCTGCCATTTGCTGATTGCCACCGTTCCGCAAAAATGAATAGACCCCACATACAGATGTCCCTATAATAAAAACAATGCTGGTGAAAATAATGGTTTTGCAAACCCGAAAATCAACCTATAAAAACTGTCTATGCTAAAAAAAATCTGTTTCTAGCCTAAATTCGATTTTTTCCTTAGCTTATCAAATTTAACTTGGAGTTGTATATGTTTTTAAATTTTGCCAAAACTATCAACACATTTTACATTACTTGTTGCCATAACTTGCTTGTGAATTTGTAATTTTTTAAAATAAATTTTGTTCCATGTAAAAAATTTAAATTCTCAATTTTTTAAATAGGTTAGATTTTAATGAACAGTGGACAGAAAAAAAATCTTTAAGAAGAAATGTGTTATTTTAGAATGGTTTTTAAATATAATTTACTTTCTATGTACAAATTAATATATTAAAATTTACAAGTAGTTGGAAAATTAAAAAAAAAACTAATCTCTTGACCACAATTGTACGGTATGTTTGGTTTTTGGGGTCGTGGCACATAAATTGCCGCTCTTTTAACTTCGGCTCAGATTCCGATTTCAATTCAATTGCATCGAGTGTCGTTAGTGTGCGTGCGGCATGTGTTTGTAATCCTGTCGAGGATTAGGCCTAAGCCTTAACTGCCACGCCCCTCGATGACCATTTGCCGCCAGTCGTTGACTTTTTACTGTCTACATGTGGGCACCTAATTGATGCAATGCATTTGAGCCGCCAGACCTGACATAACTTTGCTTTTAAGCCCCACTCACTTTGGCAAAGAGGGGGGCAAAAAAAAGCCCAGAAAAAGAAAGTGGAAAAGGCAAAGTGTGGGTAAAAAAGAATATGAAAGGAAAGAGGTCTTAATTCAGAATGGTTCCATTAGGGTCTTTTACTTGAGTTCTGAATGTTCGTATCATTAAAAATGATAAAGGACAAGAAAGTTCCACTTCATTTCTTAAAAAACGAAATTTAATGAAAGTAACACTGGGTTACATTTGTTATAAGTAAAAAGCTAGAGTTGGTAATAAGTATTAAAACATATTTAGGCAGAAAGTTTTTAAATTGAATCAAACTATATGAAAAATATATTTTTTTCTTTTTTTACCCTTACATTGTTGCACGATTTACACTTTACCATCCATTTGGGCTTAGAACATGCCACATTTTCCGTGATTGTGGAATTCCTGTTGATGGATTTGGCTCTTAAAATCGAATTGCATGTATTGCCCTGCTAACTGGCAATTGTTTAGAGCAGCTGCATCTTTTTTATATGGCGCCGGCACTTAATCTTGATTTATGTGGCCACTAGAACGGACAACGAATCTATTACGCATACGCCCCATTTGCTCTCGCAAAGCCGCAATAAATGCACGAAATCAGCGGAATTGGCCAAGTGCAACCGCTGAAAATGCAGCTGTTTATGGACTCATCAACCGCAGAACTCCCATGGGAGGTGGAAAGGTCAAGGGTTAAACCCTAAATGATAATGCTCCGGGGTTTATCTCAGTTGCCATCCATTATTTCATCTACAGTCAGCGGATTAAATGCGAGGATAAATCTTCAAATAAAGATGGGTTTTCCAAATGCAGGCGAAGTTTATTACAATCGTATAACAAAGCTAGTTATTTACTAGACAATGTAGTGATATCCCAATAAATAACTAAAAGCTTCAACACCTCAATGCATCGATATCTAAAAGCTTTTTCTAATAGTTCAGCGAATTGTTTTGCCATTTGATTTAGGTAATTATGAAATTTAATTGTAGAATTCAAGTACAAAACTATTAAATCATTTCATTAAGCCACGTATAGATTTAAATGCTATTTTGAATTAAGCCAATTTAATCAGTCCTGGATTTAATGAAATCAAGACGTAGTGCACCTAATTAAGTTCCTTCAGGCCAACGTTCACCTCACGACCCATAAATACATTCGATACATCAACTAATTGCTCAGACAACCATTAACAATGGCCATCAAAATCCTCTATTTTGATTTGCGAAATTGAAATGCGAAACAAAATGCCAAATTGCGCGTAATTATTATGCTTAATAACCAGCGTTAGAGAGGCGGCATAATGACAATGGCGTATGAGTTCCGCTTTTTGGCTGGGTGTGGCTGCTGTTTCCGGTTAACGGTTGCGAAGCCCAGGGTCAGGGGGTTCAGGGGTGCAACGGGTGCTGGGATTATGATTTGGCTTCAGGCTTCAGGTTGAATGGAAAATGCAACAGTGATTGCAAATGTGGTGTATGTGAACTGAAAACGCCTCTAGCCGATTTCCTGGCATTGGTTATGGGAAAAAGTTATGGGTTTTGCCAAGGGTTATTACCTTGCCTTAATAATTATAAATTCCTTCTACCACATATATTATTTTCTGCGCTAAAAATGTTGCCATCTTTTTTTAAAATTCCCCTTAATTGCAACCAAAATACCATTTCCATCACTGATTGACCGAGTTTAATAGTCAAATGCCATGTAATCGTAGCCAATTGATGGCCATTGCGGTGGGTGTACTGTCAAATGTTGAATAGTGAATCGGAACGGCAACTGTCACGCATTGTTATCGTCCTAAATCGTCCTCGGGGGTTCAGAGCCGTAATTTAGCCAGCTGCACCTCTAATTACGGCACATTATCCACGAAGCCAGGACCACTGAACGATGTCCATTCTTGGCCAGCATAAATATATCTCTATATATATACACCTTTATTCCGCCATCTGGGTTTGGTTTTGGTTTTGGTTTGGTTTTTCGTTTTCGTTTTCGGGGTCCTGGGCGGTGGTGTGTAATTTATGCGCATATGTTAAATGCTAGACCCACACTCATAACTCACACAAAAATATGTAATCAAAAACATTAGGGCCGCATAATGGCCTCAAACGACAGTGCCAGAGAAATGTGTAGGATTATATGGGATGTGATAAGTGAAAGCTCAAAATAGAAATGCTAGAGTACAACTAAAGGACCTTGGATGATGAACAGAAAGTCTTGGTAGACATTCTAATGTAACTATTTATTATTATTGAGATATTTTCTGATTTTAGTTGGGTTATTTTGAAATTGCGATAATTGAAAATATTATATTTCCTAATTTGAGTTGGATTATGTTTAAGATTTTTTTTTAATATTATACTTAAATTATTTAATTGCTATAATGTGAAGTTTTAAGTAACTGTAAAAATATTTATAAAATATTCATGAATTATAGTTGTAAATATAGATGTTTCTCTTTAAGACCGTAGGTCAGGCATATGGATACAATGACCTTGGCAATGGGGCACTTTGTGTGCACTTCCATATCATTGCACATATCAAGTGATTCGAGAATGATGATGTCAGAGAAGCGCGCCCCCCCCCCTCCCCACACACACACACATAAACTAATTTGCAATAAATATCAAATTTAGAAACCAGAACTCGAGCAACATTGTGTTACTTTCTCTCCCCGTGGATTTTATGGCATTAGCCATTCGGGCAATAAAAACAAAATAAGCAGCGACTGGCTAACAACTTAGCCACCCACTTTCACCCTTACACTCACCCACAGACACACAAGCGGGTTTTAATAATCATAAAAAGCAGAACAGAAAAAAAATCACGTAAAGAACAAGTGGGAAGGTAAATTAGAAGGGAAAAGGTAAAAAAATATATTAAGAAAACAGAAAGAAAGAAGGTATGAGGTGGCAACATTCCAGCAGCATACAATAGACAAAGTTGAAATGCAATTGAAAAGTTGGCATAAAAAAACTAAAAGAAAATCCAGGGGGAAAGCGAATGAATTTGTGTCCCGCGGCAGCCACAAGAAATGTCATAAATGTGAATTCAGTATGCTGCGTGACTGCCACTGTGTATTGATACACGCGAAAAAGTCCCTAAAACTAAAAATAATATTTCTTTTGCTTTCTTTAAAATTATATATTACTGGATATTAAAAAAAACTGGAAAATATTCAAATACCAACAATTATTTATTCCAGTAAAAAGTACTGTTTAAAGTATTTTCAAAAAATATTTATGACCATAAGGACTTGAAATATTATTTTACCCTATTTTAAAAGCTTTTACTTGTTTCTGAACTTGTTTTTTAATGATAGACTATAAAAATCATTTAAAAATTAATATTTATAATAAACTTTTCATAACTTAAATATTAATAGCAAAACATTGACATAAATAGTTTATATTGTCGAAATTTAAAATCTAAAGCTAACATTATTCAGTCCATTAAAAAGCAATGTTTGAAATATTCTCAAAAATAAATTTATGACCATTAGGTTGTTAAAATAATATTAAAGCCTATTTAAAAAAATCTTACATATTAATAAACTTGTTTTTCAATGAAAAATTATTTTTAAATATAAATATATTTCATGATTTCAATATTGATAGCAGATAGATAGATGGCCTAAAGAGTTTTTGTGGAGGTAAATTTAAATCTTAAGTTTACTTTTTGTTGAAATAGTTACAAAAGTTAATGATTCGCCTATGTTCCGTCTGTGTTAAAAAGGTCTCGCCAAATTCATATGTAAAACTTTATTGAGGGCATGGAAAAGGGTGAAGTAGTTGTGTAAGGCGGGTCTGCAACTGCAAAGCTAACAAATTAGCGGCCTGGATAAAGCAGGGGGCGTGGCCGGGGGTGGGCGGAAGGGTGTGTAGAAAGTTTCCTGCAACCGGACAAGTTTAACAAAAGTCTTAACATATTTTCGTAATCCAAAAGTTTACTACAAATGCGACTTAATTGTTGGTGAGCGTTGCCATCTTCCGCCAAAGCTTTTCCCACCTCCTTTGTGCCGCCTTTCCTTTTGCCGCCTTTCTCGCTTTTCCCGCATTTTCCGCTTTCCTCCCCGTAAACAAAGGCCGCTAGAATGCCAAGGAGAAAACCCAAAAGGAATTCGCCGTTCATGATGTTTTGCGCGCTTTTTATTAAGTGATTAAAACAGAAAGCAAAATAAAGAAGGAAACTCGAAAAAGAAAGTTGGTACTAAGCTGCAAAAAAAAAAGAGAGAAAGAAAGAAAGGGAAAGTTGTCAACTTGATGAGAGATTCCCTAGAGATTTGAAATTCCCGGGTGTTAAGCAAGGAAATTAATACTTGGTTGCGGAAAGAACAACATTTTGTTGCTTGCATTTGGTGATTTTTCTCAGTCGTATAATTGGATAAAAAAGATAAGTTGAATACTTATTTGTTATAAGGAGTTTATTTTTTCTCCATATTTATAGAGAACCATTTGCAATTTATGTTATTTGCCTGTTAAACTGAATTTAATTGAAATGAGACACTTCTTGTTCACTGATTTTAATAGATCCGGAATGCCCACGAAAGCATAATTAAAACTTAATGGGGTGATGGCAATTAAGAATTGCATTAAATGAGGTGGAAGTAATTGAAATATTTTTTTAGTTTTTCAAACTTTCAAGTAAATTTCAGTAGTATTTTAAAGTGTCACGTATCTAATTGCTCAGGATTTGAATTCAACTTTTGCACAAAGCAGTGCAGTATGGTGTGGTCAACGATAATTAAAGCTCGCAATTAGAGTTAAATGTAAGATGAACAACCAAGTTTGAATGTCGAGGGCATGCCGATTACCAATTAAAGGACTTGATTTCAAAGGAGCCCCTAAACTGCAGCCACACACTCAGATTCCAGGACACCACGGACAATGTATTCTTGTGGTCCAAGTCGGATTTCTCTAGTCCTTTGGACTTTCTCCTCCACACTTTCCCCTTTCCCAACTCTTTCCAATATCTGAGGGTGTTCGATTACAGTTTTGGTTTTTCGGTTTTCGGTTACGGCCTTTCAATTTGGGCCTCGACTTGGTCTTAAGTTGACTCGGGCCGTAAGTGGTTTGCCCATCTTCATCACGGCCCCCCGGCCCGATTCGGAATCAATAAGTGTGTGTGTGACATTTGTGTCACATTTATGTCCAGTTCTGAGGCATTAATGTGTCCTGCTTTATGGCCTGGTCATAGTTCGTGCTCGTGTTTTTGCCCCAGACGCTGTGGATGCCGTCGTTATGTCCGTATTTATTACGGCAACTCAACTGACACGCCAGTGCAGATGTCTAAAAAGGGGCACACCCGCACTGGGAAAAACTTGGAAAAAAATCGCACCTCTATCAAGTTAGTTAAATAAATTTGTTTTTCATAAAATACTAATTTTAAATAATTGATTATCATTTGATGTCAACCCTTATTAAAAATGGTCAAAAAATAAATTTGCCTTAAAGTTATAGGGATCGTTAGCGTAGGTAGCAAGCTGCCCAGAACAGTCGGTCTTTCAGCTGTACCCCTTGATTTGGCTAAACTACGATTAACAAACGGCTAAAATTTCGACCATTTTTGACTACAATTTGAATCCCATTTTCTAGCCCTAAAATATTAGTGTTTTGGCTGCTATAATGCAAATAATAGTCCGAATGAGGAATGTTATACCTCGCTGAACTCGTAGTTTAATTTCCAAAACATTTACATTCAAAGCTAAATATTTTTAATTTTTGGCAATTTTTGCAAAAAAAAATTGATGTTACCCCTTAAGAAAAATGCAAAAATTGGTAGAAAAATAAATTTACCTTGAAGTGATGGGGATCGTTAGCATAGGTAGACAGTTGCTCAAAACAGTCGGTCTTTTTGCTGTGCTCTTCGATTTGGCTCAGCTACGATTGAAAAACCGCTAAAAATAATAACATTTTTGACATAAATTTAAATCCCATTTTTTGGCCCTAAAATATCAGTGTTTTGGCTGCCATTATACAAATAATGGTCTGAATGAGGAATGTCACCATGCTGAGCTCGTTGTTTAAATTCTAAAACATTGGCATTCAAAGCTAAATATTTTTAATTTTTGCCATTTTTTGCAAAAAAACATGATGTTACCCCTTAAGAAAAATGCGAAAATTGGTCAAAAAATAAATTTACCTTGAAGTGATGGGGATCGTTAGCATAGGTAGCCAGTTGCTCATAACAGTCCCTCTTTTTGCTGTGCTCCTCGATTTGGCTTAGCTACGATTGAAAAACCGCTAAAAATAATAACATTTTTGACAAAAATTTAAATCCCATTTTTTGGCCCTAAAATATCAGTGTTTTGGCTGCCATTATACAAATAATGGTCAGAATGAGGAATGTCATACCTAGCTGAGCTCGTTGTTTAATTTCTAAAACATTGGCATTCAAAGCTAAATATTTTTAATTTTTACCAATTTTTGCACAAAAAACCCTAAAGAAAAATGCGAAAATTGGTCAAAAAATTAATTTCTGTTTAAGTGATGGGGAACGTTAGCATAGCTAGCGAGCTGTTCAAAACAGTCGGGTTTTTAGTTGTACGCCTTGATTTGGCCAATCTACGATAGAAAAACCGTAAAAAAATGTGTATCTTTTACTAAAATCTTAACATTTCTGTAAACTAACTAAACTGCTAACCAGAACTAGTACTAATAGAACGACTATCATAAATTCGAATAAAATTCATGCCAATTTTATTCTACTTTATGTGATTTTGGCGCAGTTTCATATTAGCAAAAGCTGTAAACAATGATGATGGCAAAATCCCAAGGACGCAATCAGTTGTTAGGCTTCTCTCTGTGTGTCCGCTGATGAAGACATTTTCATCGGTCTCCGGCTCTGATTTTCTGCCTACCCGAAAAAACACACAAAATGAAGACGTAAAAACTTATGAAATCATTTCCGGGCAACTGTCACCGAATGCGATTATCCCGGCTGATATAGGGGCTTGTTAATAAATAGTTGGACAGGATGCAGGACTTAATGCGAGTCCTTGATGGCTTTTATCGATTGATATTATCATCGTAAAAGCATGAATATTTCGCTGCACAAGCTGACTGCACTCATGACTGACCAAATGGTTTTATTGCACTTTTGGTCCCCCAAGGCAGGCAGATTCCTCGAACTGAGGCACCTGGGCTCGGACTCCAATTCATATTCGGATTCGAGGCGGGTCCTTCGATTGGCTTAGCCAACTTGGCCTGGCAATCCACTTTAAGCGCCGTCAATGTCTGTGCCAACAGTTCGGATAATCCCGTAAATATTTATGCGCAGTTTGGCCCAAAAAGCGGATGGCAGGAGGAAACCAGCTGATGACAACAAAGGCATAAATGGTTTTACTGTTAACTCAACTCGAAAACTCGTCTATGGGCCACGACAATCGATAGCTGGGCGAGGCAAGTTGAGGATGAGGGAGGGTCCCCAACTTAATACCAATGTCGTGCTAACTTCCATGTAATCTGCCGAGAATTTGAGCCAGTTTCGAAGTTCACACAAGTGCTTGGTGAGGATTAGCAGAGGAACATGTGTATTCGAAAGACGCAGTTTTATATCCGGCTTTCGCTCGTTAATTGAAACCGTTGATTATAATGTTGATTCCTAGTTTACTTATACTTTGAAGTCTGTTTTAAAGCGGTTAGGGTAAGAAGTCAAGAAGTTAAATGTGCCTATGTAAATTACTTTAAGTTCTGGTGAATGTACCTCCAAAAAAAAATATAAAAAATTCATTGAACATATATCTTTAAAAACTTTAATAGCCAATAATATCTTGCAAAAATGCTCCCAATATTGAAAACATTTTCTTTGCATATATATTCAAATTGTCTAGTGATAAAAAAATTTAAATAATATATCCGGTATCTAAGCAGGTTGGTTTTCAAATACAAATACAAAAAATATATTTTTAAATTTGCCTAATTAATTATTTTCCATTTAGAAATGTACGTAAACCTTTGGAAAATGCAGAGAACGCTTTGTGCTCTGTTATCTGGCATATTGTTTAAATTTTTTTTTGGAAATTCAAGAGCATTTAAAAACAGCTAAGAAAGAAAGTCACACTGCCCGACATACACTCGCTGTCACGAATCCGGCCAACTCCTTTTGGCCAGGACAGAAAGATGAAAAAAATACGGAAAACACGGAAAAACAGAGTGGACCAGGCCAGCGGGCATTGGGCAAATGTGGCCAGGGCCGCGTACGTGTGCGGTTCTCCATTTGGCCATTTGGTATTTGTGGACCATGGACTGTGCGTCGACCGTTTTGGCATTGAAACAAATTGAAAAGTTGCGTTTGTCCGTGAAGTTGCACCATCCAAGCCCACAAAACCCACCATCCCAGGCCATCCTAATGGAACATGAAGGCGATACTCCGGCGGGGCAATTACACCACGTCCCACACTTGGGCCTGTCAATAACTTCATTTCCGGTACAACGTGATTTAATTAACGATTACCATTTCCCCTTTGCCATGGACTCCGGGCCCTTGGCCAATTTTTTATGTAACAATTAAGTGGGTTTCCTTGTGCGTGCCCTCGTAGAATCCCCTTGTAGACCGCATTATAATTGCAGGACGTGGCTGGTCAAAGGGAACTTCGATCTCGGGGGCCCACACATATGTATATGTATGTACATGCGAGTAGGTACATATTTCCAGCTAATTCCGCATTAATTTCCCGCTCTGATCGGCATCCCTACGATTCCATTAGCCGCTCGGCTGCATTTTGCATGCATCGGCCAACTTTTCCTCTTAAACTTGCCCAGTTGAATCCCTTTTGACCAACCATAAATGTGCAAAGAGGAGTGTGTTTCTGAAATCTGAGGTATTTCATAGCATGTAGGAAGGGTCTGTAAGTTTCCTCGATTAAATTAGAAGCCCTTTTGTTTGGGATACCTCTTTTCACCCATTTTTTTTAATAAAAACTCTTGCACCATTTTTTTTCTTTATATTTCATTTGGTTTTTATTTTCTTTATACCTTTAATTTTTTGTTTTATACATATTTTAACTTCACAAAAAAAATATTTGTTCTTTTTAATCAAGTGTTTTCATGCTCATTTTGGTTTTTTCTTTGTTTTTTTGTTTGTTTTTTGGTTCATGCAGTTTTGCATTTAAACGACATCTCTTTAGTTTTGAAACAATGTGTTTGTTTTTATTGCATGGAAAGTTTGTTCGTTTGGTTTTGTCATTTAAAATTTACACCAAAAAAGATCAGCTATATTTACGACTAGTACATTAGTATATCTGTGTATATACTCGTTAGTTTATCAATTTGTAATTGTGTTTATAACGTGGCTCAATCGTTTGGCCCAGAAGATGTACATCGATCGATTGATAACACTGGAAATTCTCTTAGTGGCTTAAAAACGTCGTTCGTCCGATAACAATTCGGTTTTTATTTTGATATACTTCCGTAGGCCTTTCGGAGTCTCCCAATAAATGTCGCTCTTAGGCCTATGCTATGACATGTATTTTCTGCATTTTTTTTTTAGGTTTTCTCTTTTGTTTTAACACATAGTATATCGCTCACAAATAAATGGCTAATACAGTTTTTACATAAACAACTGAACATTCAAGTAATTCTCTAAAACGAGAGTTTTTTGTCGTCAATACTTCTTCTTTTTATTTAATACTTACGTTCATTGGTAAAATTTGATTTCAACAGCTTATAAATTAGGAAAAAACACACTCTCTATATGCATATATTTCTTTGTGTTTACAATTACTTGCATTTCTCTAATCGTTAAGGCTTAGGCCTGGAAAATACTTGCAACTAGGTTGGCAATCCTCCAATTTATCAATTTTATCCTCATCTCATCTCGTCTCTGTCAATATGCCAACATTTTCTTTGGTTTTCATTCGTTATGTTTTTCTTGAAAATTTGACACTTTGTTATTGAAAAAGATTTTGCATTAGTATTTGATTGCTAATTCACACACAGATAAGTAGAGAGAGATAGAGATAGATAGAGAGAGAGAGAGAGAGAGAGAGAGGGGGGATGTGTGTGTTAGTCTGGGGTGGGAGGGTATTATATATGTTGGCTACATAGCACTTCTGAGGCTCCTTTTCGATATTGTCGTGCCCGAGATCAGATCGATCATATATACTCTATATACGCAGTGGGAAACCAATAGTTCGAAGGATCTAACATTGAATAACCTTGGAAGTGGGCAGAAAATCGATAACATTTATCCAAAAATAATACAGTTCGTCTCAAACTACGACAGCAACAGTTTTGTATATGGTTTTATTTATTGGACTCGGTTTTTTTTCGTCTATTAAGAAGAAGTTTTATTGTTGTTGAAAGCTTTTTTGTGGGTGTTTCGGCTAAGGTACAAATTTGCTACAGGTTTCAATCTAAGTGGAATAGAGTTTTCGTCAGCTTCTCGCCTTGTTTCGATTTTTTTTCGGTTACTTCTGGAAGACTACAGCTAAGTACACAGCTATGTATTTAAAAGGGTTTAAAAATGCAACAATTACTTTGAGTTTAGAGTTTAATATAGAGAAAGATTTGTAGTTGGTTTAACGGCGAAAAAAACCACTCACTAACTATGTACAACGAGATGTCCAATTAACCATTTTCCATTTATCTATTTCTAATAGTACTCTCTTTGTGTTCTGTGTCACTTAGTTCTAGCTACAAAAAATTACAATTACACACTTATGCACTTGATAAATACTGAATGCCTTGTATACATCTATATATATATATATGTACCAATATATATATTCATGTATATATATGTAAATATAATATGCACATACAGCGGATATCGGTTTATGCTACTTCTTTGTTTGCTGTGGTCCAATTTCTGATTCAAACATTTGTTTTTATTTGATTTAGCTTGCACACTCGCACACACCACCAGAATTATGTAGTATACATATAGCCGGCCGACTTGATGACAATTTGCTAATGGAGAATATATGGCAACAACGATGCGTAGAAACAATACACTCAACATTACGCATACGCCCGGGGGAGCACTTCTTCAATTCTCCTTCTCATTGCCCTTTGTATTTGTGGCTATTATTTTGATTTACACATTCATTTACCTACAGACATTTTCCTGTGTGTATGGTGTGTGTGTGTGTGTGTGTCGTGTGCTTATATATATTTTAAATAGAAAGTCAAACTGGTTCCAATTAAATGTATTTAGTATTTTTCCTTGCTATTTCCTGTTCGTATAAATATAGTTTCTGTGTAATTTAAATTTCTCTCTATATAGGTTTCATTAAATTGTTAAGAGTATTGTTTAGTTTTTGTTTTTTAGTTTTAGTTTCATTGTGTAAAGCTTTCGTTTCGTACATTTTCAATTTTCAATGTCAATTTTCGGTTTGTTCATTATGATTTTTTGGGCAAGCAGTGGCACTTCCGGTGCCAAGATGTACTTACACTTGAGAACTGTGTTGCACTGCTTGCAGCTCTTTAAATGCAACCCTGTCGATAATGCCGATAAAATCGATTTTCGTATTTTTACAGTTGCGCAAACACATCCATAATTGCATATTTATGGACAGGCGGTTCCTAGATTTTTATTTTGGCAGATTCGCGTTGTCTCTCTCGCTACGCATTTCATTTAGTTTCTATGCAAATTTCTGCACGTTTGTGGGTGTTTATTCAAGCGTGTGTGAGTGTGTGTGTGGCAGGCCAGGATGAAAGAGAAAGGGAGAGAGAGAGAGAGAGAGAGAGAAAGAGAAAGAGAAAAGAGAAAGAAAGCAGATATTTTAATTGCCATTCACGAATTTCAATTCCCATGCGTTTGCATCCTTGTTTATTTTGTCTTGCATTCGTGTGTGTGTGTGCGTGTGCCTGTGTGCAAGTGTGCGTGTGTCTTCTTGGTGTGTCCAATAATGAAAACAACAACAAAAGCATATCAAGCAATAACAGTTAGCAGAAAATTTAACGCTCAGCAAACCTTACAACAATTTTCGAAGAACACGAATTTCGATGTGAAATAATGGGAAATTGAATGGATTTTAGTGGCAGCCTTTTGCATTTATCCAATTAAATAGAAAGCTGCTTTAAATTACAACAAAAAACCCGACTCCTACATTTTTTGCCCCGTACAATTTTGTTTATTTGTCGCCTTTTTTTGGCATAGGCGAAATTCGCTATTCAATTTGCGTTTCAATGACATCGGTGTTTTTGTTAAAGCAAAATATTTTATCGACTGAATTTGGCCTGTTCATTAATCTGCATATTTATTTTATTTTATATGATTTCCGAGTATTGTACAGAATTCAATTAAAGTAACGGCAGCAATTCAATTTTGGGTTTTTAGCAAGAATACTCTTGTGAAAAAGCCTCAAAGAGCGGCTGTCAAAATAGTGAAAATTGGTTTTGTTAAAATGCTTTCTCTCCAGACCTCCAAATTCACACGCATCCAAACACACACCCACACACATTAAAAGCTTAATATTTAGCAAGCAATTTTCAGTTGAGCAATATCCTCTCACAAACCAATTAATACTTAAGTTCTTTTTGTGGTTTAATACACTTTGTTTTTCCATCACAGCTAACGTCAATTTGAGTACTCTAGGACATCTAACAAGATTTTTTAGAAGATTTTCTTGGGCAAAATAATAGAATTCAAAGATACATAAAGTAAATGCTTGAATGCTTTTCATATATTTTCATTTTTGGTTCATTTCCACTTACATTTTCTATTGATTTATATGTATTTAAGACTATAACACATTTGACAGTTTGCAACATCAATCGATACACACAGAGACCGTTTCAAATTCTTTTTTAAACTTCATTTAGCTAATTACAGTACAAATAATAGGACAAATCGGGAACTTAATGCACATATACAGTAGGGTGGATCCCGGTTTTTTAATTTTAAATGCTGCTTTATTTTGTATTATTTATTCTAATATCTTGCGGACGTGGTATCTTTGGTTCTTTTTTGAAAAGCATTGCCTTACAAAATTTATTTACAATTATTGGGTTGAACCAATTCTTTTCACCCATTTTAGAACCGCCGATTAATTTTAAAGTATTCAAAGATGAGTACTTTTTTAAAAACGAATTATTAAAGGCAAATTAAATTGATATGACCATTAAACCATCATTCTTTATTTGCTATCATACACATTTTTATGTTTGCCAATTCTGATTTTTAAGAGATCCACCCTAAAACACACACATATAATTCATAAAAGCACAAAATATATATATTGTATACATATATTGAAACACCGAAAGGGGAAAGCGTTGTTATGGCAGGTGCCACCAAAATCTCTAGAGACGTTAAATCATTTTTAGAGTCGCTGGAAAGTATGCTACGTTATCTTTTGATTCCGAAAGTTTAATGGTGAAGCATACTTTCAGACACATTTTTAAGTGGTTTCTCAGCATCTAGAGATATCAGTGGCATCGCCGTGTGTATTTCAAGGGGGGGATTGTGGTTTTGACTGGGGTGCAATGTGGCTGGGTGGCTGGTTGGTTGGTTGGTTGGTTGGTTGGTTGGTTGGTTGGGTGGTGCTGGCAAGGATACTCACTGCTCACCGCGATTAGCAGGAGACACCCTGCTTGGCCACCGTGTACCAGGTGCTCACGGTGACCAGCGACGGCGAATCGGGGGTGGTGGGCGGCGGTGGCTGCTGCGGATCGACCTCGACCTCAACCTCGACCTCTGCCCCTCCGCCCACAATGACGCTCAGGGGTGGCAGGGGGGCACGGAGTTCGGAGGGGGGCGGTAGTGGTGATGGCTCTGCTGGTGGGGCAGGTGTTGCAGAGCCAGGTGGTGGTGCTGCTGGGGATGGTCGGGACTTCCGCGGGCGGGACTTGTTCTTTGCCTTCTGGCTCTGCGACTGGGGGTGATGGAAGTGCATGGGCTGGGGGGTGTGAAGGTCGCGACCCACCTGCGGCCCCACCTGCGGACACCGGAAGCGGATGGCCTGCTCGTTGGCCACATTTATTTCCGGCCATCTACTCTGGTGACCCTGGTGACCCGGCTGAGCCTGCCTGCTCTGGTGGCGTTTCCTGCTCTTGCTGCGCTTGCGCGACTTGGACCGCGATTGCGATTGACGGCCAGATCTTGGCTGCTGACCCACCGACTGCGGCCTTTGGCAGTGCCGGCAGATAAAGGATCTATATTCCGCCTCCTCATCGGAGTCCTCATCCCCATCATCATCCAGCTCCTGCTGCTCGTAATCATTCAGGACATTGCAATTGAGTGTGGTTCCGGTGGCCGCCGAGGCGGTGGTGGTGCTAGTGGTGCTATCGCCATCCATGTCAATTATGTGACAACAGTTTTGATGTCTAGTGCTATGTGGTTGCTGTTGCTGTTTTTGCTGTTGCTTGTTCTTCGTCTTGTGGTTGGACTTACGTTTCTCTGTCTGATCCTGCTGATGCTGCAGATGCTGACGTGGCTGCTGTCCCGGCTGCTGATGTCGCCGCCGCCGGGGCACCGTGTACTCATCGCCCTTGTCCGTCGGATATGGTCAGAACGCTGTGTCGAACACGGACATCGACCGGGAGATGGCGTCGTCGTTGCGACAGGCCTCCAGGAACTCCTCCAGCGTGACCACGCCATCGCGATTGGTGTCCATTTTCTAGGGGCAGCATTAGAATAATACAGAAATATTTATTAGATCAAGAATACTGAATGGATGCAGTGTAATCAATCTATGATTTTTTTATTTGTTGAAATAAAATTATAATAGGTACCTAAGTGTTTAATAATCAATTCCGAACTAATATATTTTTTCTTAGTTACCTGAAATGTTTTTATTTATTTATTAAGGATCTCACCAAATGTTCGTTCTTGCCAAACCTTTCTAGCCATAGCATTTTTTTATCAAATATATTTATTTATGACTTAACCATTGCAAATATTATTTACAAATCGGACCAACAAACGTAAATCAAACTTAAGCTTCGAAATTCTCTAGTTTTAAAGATTATTTTTGGAAATTTCCTATTAAAGTTATCTTGATTTTTAATAATAAAAAACATTCCCTAACGAAAACGCAGCAACAGCTGTCAACGCGCACTGCTTGTCATTGGCACTGCTTTGAAGCACTGCTTCCGCTTCCGTCGCCCAAAAGCGTGCTATGGAATTTTGATTCAAGGCGTAGGACAGAATAACTTTCGAAATGGTCCTCGAATGATCCTGGCCATCTATCATCAATTTCACTCCCGCACGCCATTATTTAAGGGCTTTCGCAGGTCGCATTCGCTTCGCTCAATTTATTCCAAATGCCAACGACCGCTAATGACAACGCGTGACTGGCAAGCCAAACAGGACGATGTCCTGCGGACGGAGAACTCACTCCGCACTCCCAAAAAACTCCGACACCATTACCAGCCTGAGTTGCTGGCCAGCAAATTGAAATAGACAATTCGAATTTGCATAATGCAAAGTAAATAAGTTTCATGTTCTCGCGAGTCAAATTCAAATTGTACGCGCGTAATTAGCATAACTAATGGTCGAGAATGGTTCGGGATTTGGTATTTCGTAAATGGGATTTTGGATTTCCGGGGCCGGAGCTGGAGCAACTCACCTGGAAGATCTGCTCCACCTTGCCCTTGATCTTCTCCTCCTCGGGACACTCGTCGGGCAGGCGGCCCATCAGCTCGTATATGGCAGTTACAATGTCAGTCATTTCTTCCCTCGTAATGAAGCCGTCGCCATTGATGTCGTACAGCGAGAAGGTCCAGCGCAGCTTCTCCTCCACGGAGCCGCGCGACAGTATCGAAAGTCCTTGAACAAAGTCCTGTGACAGGATGAGAAATAAGTTGGCATAAATAAGGGGATTCTCGGGGCGGGAGGAGGTGTGTTCGCTATGGCGGAGGCACAGGCAGACACCCGGAATTACAGGTATAAAAGAAATTGAAAATATGGTTTAAGAAATTGCTCGTAAACCGCAGCGGCTAGGAGCAGGCAAAGTACAATTGCGTTCAGCATAATAGTTATATGTGCTCGGGGAATATTCTATGAACTAAAAAAGTGCAGGATAAACTTCCATTATTTGTATTTTATATTGCTATGAATTTAATACACCACTCTTAAAAAATGCAAAAATTGGTAAGTTCTCTTATAGTGATGGGGATCGTTAGCGTTGGTAGCAAGCTGTTCAAAACATTTGGTTTTTTAGCTGTAAGCCTTGATTTGGCTAAGCTACGATTGAAAAACGGTTAAAAATTAAACTATTTTTGGGTACAAATTAAATCCCATTTATAGGCCTTAAAAAATCAGTGTTTTGACTGCCATAATGCAAATAATGGTCAGAACGAGGAATGTCATACCTCGTTAAACTCGTAGTTAAATTTCCAATACATTGGCACTCTAAGCTAAATATTTTTAATTTTTGCCATTTTTCGCAAAAAAAACATGATGTAACCCCTTACAAAAATTGAGAAAATTGGTCAAAAAATAAATTTCCCTTGAAGTAATAGGGATCGTTAGAGTAGCTCGCAAGCTGCTCAGAACATTCGATTTTTTTGCTGTACGCTTTGATTTGGCTAAAATATTATTGAAAAACCGCAAAAAAGTTGCAGTTTTGGTTATAAACTGAATTTAATTTTCCGCAGTGTTTTAAAAAATGTATTTTAATTTTGGCTGCAATGTAACATAAGCTATACACAAGTTTTTTGTTTTATATTATCTAGAGTTATTTTAATCTTAATAGAAATAGTATTCATTTTACCTCGGCTGTTTTTTTCCCGCACCGCCCATGAAACCCCAAAGCCCCCACTTCCGGCTGCTGTTCCTGCCTCTGCTGAAGTGGACATTTATTTCTATGCTTTGTATGACAAATGTACCTAGATAAGAACTTGCAAGGAGGATGGGAAAAAGTTTTTACGACCCCCCGAGCTCCCTTTCTCTGGTCTCCAGGAGGTGTTGAGGCATTTTGGTAAGGCCGCAGCTGACGGAGGACTGAGTCTTGCTTTTGCATACCGAATGGGAGAAATTCCGGGGGCGAAATACCAGAAAAACAAAAAAACTTCTGTTGAAAAAATAAAACGTAGATGTAATGCAGAGGGAATGGCTGGAATAGGAATAGGAACGAGGACAGGGGCATCATTTGTGTCTTGTTCTCTGGCCATTTGGGCGATTGCAGCGTCCGACTAATTTATCAAACCGAAATAGAAAAAGAAAAGCCCAAAAAATGGTAGAAAATTTCCCGGAAACGAAGCAAGAAAATTGTACGGTTCGACGTGGACAAATTACAGAGCGGCAAGCTGGCAAAACAAGCTGAAAATTGAAAATGCGAAGTGAAGTCTGCACTCTGGCCGAGTGATTAAGCGGATTTATGATAGTTTTTGCCCTCTGACCGATGCTTTGCACTGCTTGATGGCAGTGGATTAGACCAGGATGTGGATGTGGATTGCCAAAGCATGGCAAACGAGTGGCTTTGAGCTGCTCCTGGTTATGTCCTTCTATTGTACCAAAGATAGGTATTTTTGTCAAGTTATTTGACTGCCTTCATGTCGGCTACTTGATCACAAAAGGCTGGAAAAAAATCCTTCTGTTGATGAGAGATTTCTTCAATTCTTCTTCTTTCTAAAAAACATAAACTAACCTCTAAGTGTATGCAACAATATGTTCTAAACTCAAAAATTACAGTGAATTTATTTGGAAAGACGATTATTTTTTATCATTGCATACCTATGGGCGCCTTAGATTATTTTTAAAGGAAATTCAAAGGCATTTATTTGTTACCATTTTATTTGCGTGATTCCAAGCATTGTGATTGTGAGAATTGACCAGCATATTTCAGATTCGTTTCAGGGTTTGTTTAAGTGATCAAAACAAACTGCTGGCTGTTTGCAGCACTCAAGTGTCATGTTAACCTGGTTGCTTTACTATACTTCACTGCTTGCCAAAGGCGCCCTTTTCCAATCCTTTTTCTTCGCAGTTGCCATCGAGTCCTGCTGGATTCTATATGTATGTCTATGTATGTTTTTATATTTATTCCACCCCCCACTCGATTGCTTTTATCTCGCACACTTGAGCAATTTATCTTTTCTACCAGCGTAAACAGGTCACACACTCTCTGCCATTTTACCCCTGGCATATTGGCCCTGCCCACAATTTCACAATTTTACAATTTCACAATTTCAATATGGCCCTGACAGGTTTGCTGTTACCCTGTTTTTGCTGTTTTTGCTGCTTTTGCCGTGGCCATTACTTTTGCTTCCACTCTCGTTGGCAGTTTAATAAACGCGACTGTCATGCAAATCGCGCATAAAACACCTTGCAACAAATATGTGAAGCTTAATTGAAAAGCGGAAGTCTACTTAGGCAGACCGTCACACACAAAACTAGGGAATTACTGCTGGCAGAGGCGTTGGTGGAGTGGGGGCATCATGGGTTAAGGGCGCTCCTTGTACATGCTTTATATCGAGTACGTGCCTCGTAGTCATTACAATTTTGAGGTCATTATTCAACAACGAAAATGGCGAGCAGGCAAAAAGGCAAAAGAGCTGGCAAAGATAAGCTGTCGGGCGGGGGAAAAGCCGGGGGAAAAGCGATGGAAAGCGAGGGAAAAGCGGGGAAAACGCAGTTCCCTCAGAGATGGACGGCTGACGTGATTGCGATTATTCCTTGCCAGACACTCGAGGATGTAACACTGACTGCTGGCCTGCAATATTGATTTGCAAATTGCACTTCACTGTTCATAAATGAGAACGAAGGCTGGCAATATATCCAATAAAATATTTATATAGGTATAAATGTACAGACCAACTTTCAGTGCGCTGGGATTTTTTGTTGGCGGTGTACTTTTGGTTCTTTAAAGTATTTAATATGGTAATTGTGAATGACACTATTTTAAATGTTTTTAAATAGTTTTCTTATTTTTAATTTGAAAATATTTGTATATTTAGTACAAAATTTTCAAATAATATAAAAACTGTCAGTCCCTTGAAAAAATTGTATTTCCAAAAACGTAAAAAGCATACATACGTATTGGCTAAATAAAAATCTAATATTTTATTTTCAAGAAGCAATGATCCCCAAAACTAACTAGGCAAATGTTTGACTTACTTTATTATTAATATTATTATAATATTATTATTATATTATTATTATTATTTATATTAAGATTCTTAGAGGTCAAAGTTTCAGGTGAATAAAAATAGTTTTTATTACCAAGAAATAGTCATGGAGTATGCATTTACTTAAATTGTTATCAGTTATCAGTTAAATGACGATTTTAAGTCATACAATTTGTATTTAGGTGTTCGGGGAAAAACCCGCATCCGTGTCACGCTCTCCTCGCTTTCCCCGATTTCCCTTTTTTCCCAGGGCCTTCCCATTGTTTGACTTGGATTTTGCGTTTCTGTTTAGCAGCCATCCTGGGTATTTCTTTTTCTGCACTTCTGACTGTGTGTCTTGGGCTCGCCTACTCTTAGTTTTCCCCCTTGGCCCTTGTTTTTCCTGGTTTTCCCCCCCATTCTACCATAAAGTCACAGTGCCTGACAAAGTTGGCGTTAAAATCGCCATAATTCATCGTTTCAATGGCATTGTGTGTGCTTCCTGCCTTACCGACCCTCCCCCAGTCCCCCACCCCGCATCCCCTGCCCACAATCTCAGCCAGCTCCTCTGACAACCGGAAGTGGAGTTCATGTTCGGACATTGCAGGGGCAGTCGCAAGACAGTGGATAAACTGCAAAAAAAAAAATTATTCGCAATTTGCCTGCGCCACAGGGGGGAGGGGGGGGATTGTTAGCATTTCCCTCTATCCGCTGAAATTTATTCAGTTTTTCTTCTCTTTTATTTTTCTCTTTTTTTTTGACAGCTTTTGTTTTGCATTCCGCACTGGCTGCAATAGAAACGTTGACAATGACAGGCGACAGCAGCGAAACACGCGAATGCGCTGGAAACTATAGATTCCCCCCTCGCCCGCCAGCGTTTTATTTCAATTTCGAGACATTTCACTTTGATTTCTGAATTTCTGAATTTCGAGCATTACTTTTCGGGTTCCTTGCCGTTTTAGCCTCCAGCGAAAGCTGCAAAAACAGAAGCCAAAGCGTAGGAAAATTCTGTCTGAATATGCAGTGGTTGCATTATAATTTTCATTTTCCATTTTCCGTGACCGCATCTAATTGGAGCTTTTCTACATTTTAGCGGATTATAGTTTTGCTTAATTCTCAAAGTATGCTAATATCAGCGAACATTAAGTCAGCTTTTCTATGCTTTGCGCGAATAATATAAAATTAGATTGGTTTTTAATGCTAGACGTGCTATCTCACAGATAAGACTGAAATTTATTGGATATGCAAACATAAGTCGTTTAAGTTTTTAATGATCTGTGAGTTATTCAAATTCATTATGTTAAAGTAGAAAGAATTTGCAATACTTTAGTTCTCTATAGAACATTTCTTGATTAAATTTATTTAATAACTTCCAAGGATTCTATGCTTTGAGTAGAAGTATATGCTTACAGCTTTTAGCTAAAAGGGTTAAATTTAATACTGAAAATCCAATAAAGTGAAGTCCGAAAATTTTTTGTTTCTACTTAAAATGGTTAGTTATTAAGAACTCTATAAAAGCAACCCCTTTGCTTCTAAATTGTTCCTTTCCCCCCTAATTTACTCACTACTCGTCCCAATGACGAGACAATTTTCGGGACCCAAAACCTTAAAGATGGTGGGGATGGTAAGGGGATTATAATGGGGGCCGTCTGGCGACTGAGTGTGTACTTTGCGTATTACAACTTTTATGCTGCGCATGTTAAACATATATCTAGCGATACTCTTTGTTCTCGGCTCTCTGGTCGCTGTCACTAATAAACCGTAACTAAAGGCGCTTACCAGGCCAAAAAGAAAGAAGATGAAGTTGCCCCATGGACCTCTGCCAGTTTGTACATGTTGTTGTTTGCTTCTTGGGGGCGTTTCGCAGCGTCATTTGGCCCCATCCCCCTTTTTAGTCCCCTTTCTACGGCCCCTCCGAGCAAAATCAGCTCCATTTAGAAACTCACGATGCTACACAACTTTTGCTTCTAAGCTGCACTGAGGAAAACCAAACATAAAATGTTTCATTTTCAATAAGATCATGAAAAGACGATATTATAATACAACACAGTCGATATGTTGGAAATAATATTGGGGAAAAATTACTTTAATTATTATAAGCAAATTTAGTTTTTTCTAAAATAAATTTTTTAAAAAAGGGAAAATTTAAATAAAGATTATTATTACAACAGTTTTTACAGCAAAATAATAAAAATTCAGGGAAAAGATCGGTACTGTTGTATATAATTGTTTTCAACAGAGCATAATATAAGAAGTCATAATTATAATTATTTTTGCACTGTTCCCTACCCTCAAACAAAACCAAAGAAAACTGAACTCAACTCGACTTGGCTGTCAGACATATTTTATACTTAAAATGTCTAAAGTAATTTCATTGTACTTAAGTCTGTGGCCCCGCCCACCCAACGCCCAGCCTCCCGGTGACCTCAACAATTTCACTTTGCGCCGCATCATCGTCCGGACATTAAGAGGCGCACCGAGTAAATTAAATTGAATTGCCCGAGCCTGTTTTTGCCCGCACTCGAGGATGAATCCTACGCATTTGCCTGGCCATTCAATTGGCAAGATTAATTATCGATAACGATAGCCAGCGATAAACGGCAGCGATTCAATCACAACTACGGCCACACCACACATTCCCCCGGAACCGGACTCTCGGTGTTCTGTCCGCTCAATTATGTAGTTGGCCATAAATTTGCCCAGCTCTCAACGCCCTTGAACGCATGCTATATTATCAGTCGGCAACGGTGTACAGGTACACTTGGAAAAACGAAGGCTAAATAATTAAATATTATTTTCCTTGATATTAACTTTAGTAATGGTAATGAAATCCTAATAACCATTTACTCTTTTTGAGGCTTTCATAATATCCAGCAATATTTTCTAAAAATAATCTGTTTTACTCTCAATGATTTGTTTCCAGTGTAAGTATCTACAAATGGCTAAACATTAGGCTATATGGTTGCGTTGCCTTGTGTTCACTTTAATTGCAAATGGCATCGACAGACAGTAGTGAGGGCCACAAATTGTTGTACGAAAGTTGATTTCCAAGACAATTTCTCAATTTCCTCTCGGTTCTCGATGGTCCAATCTAAATCGCAATTTCGCCCCAGGACCAACACACGACCGAGCTCCATTAGTTGGTCTTCATTGGAATTGAGATTGAGATGGAGCAACCTGGTCAGAGGACCCAAAACACACATCGCACACGGAAATGAGCTGCTCAAATGCTTCCCATTGCATTTCTCATTCTCGTCGCTGGCCGCAGGCCTTACTTTGATGTCGCACACTGTTGTCAGAGGTGCGGGGGCAGAAGAATTTCCACAGAAATGAAAATCAGTGCTGTCAACATGACACTGTTCACATAGAACTCGTGAATATCATTAAGGTCAAGGCCGGGGTTTGTTTATCGAAATTTAAATTATGCCAAATAAATTTAATGTATCACAGAAAATTCGAGAATATATTGCAGATTCAGATATAAAATCAGCCATAGGTAATACAAATAATTTGTTAAACATTAAAGGCCCAGCGATTTTTTTGTAGAAAACAAGTAGATGTTTAAAGAGAGAATTTTCCCCAACTGATTAAGTTTGCTGCTGATACAGCATATTCTTTGGTTGCTGGTGTAATGGTGATACCTCCGCCTGGGTCATATAAGACTTGCTTAAGTTCGAGCCATCCAAAAACCATAAAAGTGAAAACACTTACCTCGAAGCTGACAATGCCACTGTGATCCTGATCCAGTGTATTAAATACATAGTGCGCGTATAAGGTTGGATTGGCTGTTTATGTGGGTGGTGGCACATTTTCGACGTTGTTGGTTAAATGAAAATAAGAGAAGAAGGGCGTTAAATGAGAACGCTCCAAGGGTTAGCTGCAAAAGTCGACCAATTAGGTCTCAACTGAAGCGGTTAAACTTTTGGTAACATTATCAAATGAACTCTAGACATACAAATACGCACAGACACACATTTAGATGAGCATGTATAATACAACATACACAAAGAAAAATATATTAATTAGATAATGTGAAAATTTAGTTTGATAAAAAAGTTTAAATAAATAAAAAGTTTTCAAAATGTATTTGTTTAAAGAAGTTTTCGTTGCGGTGTTCTTGATAATGTACCCCAATTTCATAGAGTTTTCTATCTGTGTAAGGAAACAATAACGGTTCGATAGTTCGCCGGTATAAAGATATGAGTTTCGGTTCCCGGTCTTGCTTGGCAACTTTTATGTGGGTCCTCTTCGTCTTGGTTGCAAAAACTTTCGCTTCTCTTTTCGGTTTTGTCAACCGCAAAAGTTTTTCCATGTTTTCGTTCTGGTCGCTGCTTATATTTTTTTGTGTGTGCTTTTTGTCTTTGCTGTTTATCAGTGGGAAAAGTCAACATTTTTTGGGGCTCGAGTTCGCCGAAAGTTTTGTTTCGGATGGTGGGGGGTTGGAGGGGGTGGGGGTGCAAAAATGGAATGGGTAACAGTTTGCAGCTAATTATGCGAGTGTCTCCTGTGTCAACTGATAAGCACTGCTTGCTCATGGCACTGCTTGGAACCGGAATTTAAAAAAGTGTTGCCTACTTATGAGGGCATTGCGACTGGGGGAAGTTTTCCTTTTTTGGCCAGATTTCCAAGCCTTGCTATCGCACTTTCCGACTTTCAGCGAAAAGCACTTAGCGCTCTTAGTGTTCCCGCCGCCATTTGCGCTGTCAGAAGAATTTCTTTATCTGGCCATCACATAACATTTTGATTATTGCGCTCGCTCACACTTTGCTCGGCTACTTTTTTACGATTCGCGTTTATGTTTACGGCTTGATGCCAAAGTTTTTTTTTGTTTTCTTTTTTTAGGGCTTATACGCTCACAACGTTTACACCTCTTTGCCAGGAAGACGGGAAGGCGTCAGTTCATAAAGCCGCTTCAATTGCCATTCGGTGTGCGGCTTGATGCCCCCGAAAAGTCCTTCCTGAATCGCGAGGTCATAAAGCCAAAGTTCAGGACATTGTCGAAATTTGTTGCATTTACTGTTTGCAGTCGATAACTCAATTTGAGAGCAAGTTTACTAGCTTCCTTAATGAGATTAGAGTTCAACTTACGCCTTTTACTAAACTTTTAGACTAAGTAAGTTTAAAAGGGCTCACTTAACAAGCAAGTTGTTGATTGAGATGAAGAGTTGTTGAGGTAAACTATTCTTAAGTAAATTCTTAAGTGCAAGCAATATTCGCCAAAAATGCCCGAGATATTAGGGCTTGAATTTTAAACTTTGCAGCGCCTTAAAGCCACGACTCGCACTGTACCCACTGTGTGTACATTTATTTGTCCAAATTTATTGTCGCCGTTTGATGCTTAATGTGTTTTTATGACGCATGACGCAGACTGCCACGCCCACAAGGTCAAAGCTCAATGGCAAAGATGGCATCTGCTTTTCCTCGTTTTTTCGCGTTGTGCCAAATCAAAAATGACTGCAAATGTGCCATGTAAAAATTGTTATAAAATTTGCGCAGAAATTTGCCAAAAGAAACGACGAGTAAAACAAAAAAATGAGAGCGAATACAGGCAAAGTGATAAATCACCAACTCTGATGATGTTTTTTTGTTCTCGGTCTGCGCGTGTGTGTGTGTGGCAAAGCAGCTTATCAAAATAAAAAATGATTTCATTATTTATTTTTCATCAGATAACGGCAGACATGATGAAGAATAAGAGGCGTCGTCGGTGGGTGGGGGGAAATACATAAGCGCCATGTTTGCAGGGGAACTTCTTGTTCTTGTTCCTTATTTCCGTTTCCGCCTGTCAATGGGGGCGAATGCTAGGCCACCATTGTCTCTAGGCAAAATAAGTTTATTATAATAATTTAGTGTCCCAACATGTGTAGCAATAACTTTTCCGTCTCTGGATTTAAGCGGCAGTACAAATGTGGCAAATGTGGTGCGAATAAAATTTCTCTCAGAAATTTGTAGCAATCATTGGGAATTATTGGGAATTTTTGACATGAAACCTTAATCTTTAGCCAACACTTATTTATTTATTTAATCAGAAAGGATAAAAAATGGGATTCCTTGGTAATTTATTGAATCTAATTAGCCAACGCCTGTGCTTAAAATAAAACCCAATTTTAATGCCAACGATTTGTCCCATTTAATTGAATAGAAAGAAGTGCTTTTAACAAAATTAGCTACACAACGGACCTAATATTTTCGGTGAGTAATCAACCCTTTCCCCGAATTTTCTTTACGTTTCCTTGACAATATTGTGTGCTTGGCAACGAACCCTTATCCCGAATTCCCAGCCCGCAGCGGACCCTCGCCCGCAGTAATCTATCAGAAATTCAGTTAGTTACCGGCCACTGAGAGAATCCATCCCCCTTTTTATACTCGGTCTCATCTTCAGTTTCAGCTTTTGCAGATGTAAATGTAAATTGTGCACAAGCAAAAAGCTGGGCAAAAAGAACCCGAAAAAAAGTGCAGAAAAAATTTCACTTGTTGTTAAAACGAGGTCAAGTGGGTGGCTTGGCTGCCACGCCCCCTGCGCGACCGCGACTTGTGAAACATGATTTTGCTTTTTATGCTTTTTTGCTAATTTGCTTTCTGCATTTCATATTTTCAGAAGCCAAGGGCCAGCTTGACCCGGCCAAACAAAGAGTCGCCTTTTGGCCAAGCTGAATATAGCCAAGCATCGTCATTAGCATCATCCTAGTCGCAGTCCCTAGAACCCAACCCCATCGCCATCATCATCATCATCTTTATTTGGCTATCCCCGATGATCATCATCGGCAACTCTTTGGGTCATACAGTTTTATCAATGGCTTTTGCCTTGGGTTGACTTTTTCGGTCACGAGGATGAAACAACGTGCTTGGGTCGGTGGGAAGTCTCCAGTCAATTGCCATTTGTTTTGTGGTCCTTTGCTAATCGTAACTCTCATTTTCATTTCCATTCCCAACCGAATTCCGCTTTTCCGTTTCCGCTTTCGCCTCTTTAACCCACATCGATTGGCATTGCTGCTAAGTGAAAGAAACGATATGCAGCTTTTCGATTGAAATTCATTTTCCTTTAACGGGTATATATGGAGTGAAAAGAACACTGCAAATTAAGGAAAATTACACTCATAAAAATAGAAATAAAAATACTAAAACTAAATTAAAAAAAATATTTAAATTGAATATAAGTGTTGCCATAAAGTGTATGAGTAGAAGGGCGAATGATACTGAAATTTTAAAATAAAAGGGAAGAACCAGCGCAAAATACTGAAAAGGATACCTACACACACTCTCACAAAATACATGGACATGAACAACAAAGCAACCAACACAAACACAACAAGTACTAAGTAGTAAGATCAACATTAAATTAAAGGTTAGTTAGACACGAAACTGGAACGCAGAACACACATCTAGATCGATTTCGATATTGTTATCGATATTGGGATGTTGCAACTCGAACTACACGATGTTTTGGTGGTGTGGTGACTGTACTGTTTGGCTAGCGTGTGACACCGATACGTGCTATCGTTATCGGTATCGCGATCGCTATCGCTATCGCTATCACTATCGCAATGCAATTAAAATGGCGCTAATGCAGATAAGAGCAACAATACAGTAAGGCAGGCGTTAGTAATCACTAGTCAAGTCAGAAGGGTTAACGAAACAAAGTATACTGTACCGCACGAACCTCCCTGTGGAAAGAACTGCGAGTAGATCACTTTGAAGGTGTCCTCCTTGACGACGCCCGTCGGGCACTCAGCCTTAAATCCCCGGTAAATTCGTTTGATCTCGTCCTCCGTGAAGCGCGTGGCGCGGCTCAGCGCACTTAGCGAGTCGGGCCTGTACCGTGCCGGCGTCTCAAACTCCTCCAGTTCGGAATCTGCAAATTTAAAGGGCCATTTCACATATTAAACGGGTTGCTATATGGAGCAAAATATTTTTTAGTTTTTCGGTAGCTTAAATATTTATTACCCCCTTTAAACAAAATTAAATTTTTAATAAATTACAAGCTAGAGCATGGGAAGTAAACAAAAATAGATAGAACATTAGTGGCCGGGAAAAGTTGTTGGGCAAAAACTTGCACACTTTTTTTGTTGACAATGACTCTCAGGATTTTTCAAAGATTCCTTGGTCCCTTAACGAATTTGCAAAAGGAAAGTCATGAAACAGTGACGCTGTAAAACTCTTAAAAAGTTCTTTAAGTTTCATAAAGTAAATAATGTTTAGGGAATTTCTTTTATTATACGTATTTTATTTACTAAATTTTCCCAAAATAGAAAACCACAAATAAATATTTATTTAGTTTGTTTACTCTTTAAATGAGCCCGTTTTAAGAGCTAATTTAAATGGTTTGAATCTTGTTCAAAGTTAATGCGATGGCTTGGCATCTCTTTCAATAACATATTCTAAGAACCTTCAGTTGTTCAACTCTTTCTCGGTCTCTTTTACTGCCTAAATACAGAATTCACAGAAGACAAATTCTTTTAAATTTCCCGAAGCAGTTGTCTGATGTACGACAAATCCACTAGCTACGCAGCATGAATAAGCTCGTTGCCTTTGGGGCATGTCCTAGTCAGGCTTGCTATTGCCACAAACCCACTGAAAGTCTCCCTAGAAAACCCCTTGAAAGTCTCTCCTAACCTTTCACCTCCTCAGCCACTCTTTTCTTTTTTTTTTCCCAAAAAAGCGACACACGCGATTTTGATCTGTTGAGTCGCTCGGAGTGTTTGAATTGACTTGCCAGTTGCCTTAAGTATCTTGTACTTTGCCCGTCGAAAGTTTTCGCTTCTTTTTCGAGCCACCTTCATGGGCGGCGAGGAATGGTGAGGTGTCAAAGGGGGGGCTATTAGTGGCTATGGCGGTTTCCTCGAAAAGGTAAAAGGAGCTTGACTTATTTTTTCGCCCCCCTCTGTCTAAATTTAACTTTGCGTCGGTGTGGTTTTTATTCAATGGTGAGCGGCAAAAAAAATGTTCTTTGTGGCCGAGGTGCCTCTATTTTAGTTAATTAAAAGTTTTAACCCCATGCACGCATACCATGAACACTTTTAACTGCACTTTACAAATTTTAGGGCTTGCTAAAAGATTCAAAGCAAATTATTCGGGAATTTGGGAAATATTAGCAAAATATAATAAAACAATTTAAAACTTTTTAATCCTAGTAAAATATAAAGATTCAGAACTTAAAAAACTGACTATCTTAAAGGAACATTTCCAAATTTTCTTTAAGTGTTTAAGCAGTGCAGTCGGCACACACAGAGAGAAATTTTGGTGAGTTGAGCTCACGCGCTTGACAAATGGCTGCTTAAAAATGCATAAAACCAGGCAGCGGAAAATGGGGGAAAATTCAGTGGGACAAGGGAAATTTCCCTGGGCTAGGGCGTTGAATTGTTGGCCATGCTAAGCGCCCGAAAAGCAGGTTTCCACCTAGGAACAAAAGGATAGGAAAATGCATGGGTGGGCAGGAAAAAGGCGGAGGGGGGGTAGTGAAAAGTGGGTGGTTTGCAGACGACGGCCTGCAGTTGTCGTTGCCTTTGGCGTTCGTTTTTAATTTGCTCGCTGGCTTACGCCAGACACACACGTGTGCAAATGCACTTTCATTTTAGCCGAAATTGGAGAGTCAAAGTCGAGCGCTTATATTTTGTTCTAGTTTTTTTTTTCGCCTATCCTCCCAACTCCGGGCAGGGATTTAATCAAAAACGAAAAATCTGAGAACAAACAAAGTAGCTTATGACAAACTAAAATCTATAGAAAATATATGTACCCCATATAAATAGGGTTTCTGCAAATTGGAAGCATAAAGCGTCTCTTAGTTTAGCTAATTTACTTCAATTTGTTTGGGTTTTCTTTGAGTTTTCTTTGCATTTTCTTGAGGTTTTCCATTCGTCCCCCACTGGCACTCATTTTGTCTGTTTATGGCTTCCTTTTTATTTCTTCTTCCCATTTCCAGTGCCATCTTTTCACTCGTTTCACTCGAGTGAATTTGCATGCGCATTCTTTTTGGGGCTCTGCGTTTTATGTCTCTGGCATCGTTTGCATCTTTCTCACATTGTGAGCAAAATGTTGACGAAATACATTAAGTCTAATATATATTCATGTGCAGCTGGCATCTGACGCTTTGTTTGGCTTTAATTTACCAAAAGTTTTCCCTCAATTTTTTCACGCTTTCTCCTGCCCTTTGGCCCAATTTTTTATTCCCGTTCTTCTTCTCATTTTTTTGCCTTTTATTATCAGCTGCTGGCGCTGAATTTTCACGTAAATGTCTAAATTATTTGTGCGACAAACAAAACGGTTTGTGTTGATGATGCGACAGCTGTTAGGTGAAAAACAAACGGAATTCTAACAAAAAAAATCGCCAACAGCAGCGCCCAAATGCAGGCAGCACTTTTTCCGGCACACTGCTTGCCAAGCAGTGCATGCTAGACCAGCAAATATCCTGGACTGGATTTTAGTCAAAAATAATCCTTTTTTAGCGGGTTTTCAGCTGCAGTTTAGACAAATCAAGGTGTAAACTTAAAAGAGCAACTGTTTTGAGCAGCTAGCTTCTTATGCTAACGATCCCCATTGCTTTAAGGGAAATATATTTTTTGACCAATTTTTGCATTTTTTGTATGGGGTGTTTTTTAAGAAAAATGTCAAAAATTTAACTTTTTTAGCTCTGAATCTCAATGTATTGGAAATTAAACTACGAGTTCAGCGAGGTATGACATTTCGTATTCTGGCCATTATTTGCATTCTGGCAGCCAAAACACTGATATTTTACTGTCAGAAAATGGGATTAAAATTCTAGTCAAAAATGGTCGAATTTTTAGCCGTTTTTCAACCGTAGTTTAGCCAAATCAAGGAGTACGGCTGAAAGACCGACTGTTCTAAGCAGCTTGCTTCCTATGCTAACGTTCCCCATTACTTTAAGGAAAATGTATTTTTTGGCCAATTTTCGCTTTTTTTTAAGGGGTTACATCATCTTTGCGAAAAATGGCGAAAATTAAAAATTTTCAGGTTAGAATGCCAATAGATTGGAAATTAAGAAACGAGCTCAACGAGGTATAACATTCCTCATTCTGACTTATATTTTTGTTATGGCAGCCAAAAAATGGAATTTTTATGGCGGAAAAAAGGGTTTACATTTTTGTCAAAAATACGAAAATCAAATTTTTGTCAAAAACGCGACATTTTTTTTTGGTTTTTCCATCGTAGTTTAGCCAAATCAAGGCGTACAGCAAAAAGACCTACTGTTTTGAGCAGCTTGCTTAATATGCTAACGATCCCTATCACTTTAAGGAAAATTTATTTTTTGGCCAATTTTCCCATTTTTTGTAAGGGGTTACATCGCTTTTTTTGCGAAAATTCGCAAAAAATAAAAATTTCCAAGTTTGAATGTCAATCGATTGGAAATTAAGCAACGAGCTCAACGAGGTATGACATTCCTCAATTTGACTTTTATTTTTATTTTTGTAGACAAAAAACTGAACTTTTTTGGTGAAGAAATAGGGTCCAGAACTCTCTCAAAAATAAGATATTCGGATTTTAGTCAAAAATGCGACTTTTCTTTCCGGTTTTTCAATCGTAGTTCAGCCAAATCAAGGCGTAAAGCTAGAAGACCGGCTGTTTTGAGCAGCTCCCTAAATATGCTAACGATCCCTATCACTTTAGGAAAAATTTATTTTTTGACCAATTTCGCATTTTTTGCAAAAATTGGCAAAAATTAAAAATTTCTAGGTTTGAATGCCATTGGATTGCAAAGTTAACAACGAGCTCAACGAGGTATGACATTCCACATTCCACGGAAATTTATTTGCAAAATGGCAGCAAAAACACTGATTATTTTGTGCGGAAATGAATTTATTTTATTTATTAAAAAAAGAAGATTATTTTCAATACATGCATAACTAAAAAAAACAACGAATAATAAAAAAAGTACATTGAACAAAAATAATAAAATATGTAATAATTAGACTTATGAACAAATCATATGACAATAGTAAACCATTTAAAAATATCTCTTATTTCTTACTTTGCCATATTAGACAATAATGATGCATTTTATGAAACAATTTGGCTCACAGCATGCTACTTTTGTTAGATTCACCCTAATTTTTGAATGCTGAGAACTCGCCTCTTCGAGTGTTGCCCTTAATCGCTTTTTGTGGTTTTGTTTTGGTTTTTATTTCGATGCCACCTGCTGGGGTCAAGGTGTGAAAACACATGCCTCATTTAGTGGGGGGGTGGCGGATGCTGGGGTCAGAGGGCAGGAGGCAGGGGGCGTGGCAGCTGTGGTCTGGCAATTGGCAAACATAACAATAAACTAGAGGATGACAGTGGCAGGGAATTTGCGGGCAGTTGTTGCCTGTGCCATTGTTGTCCGTGTAATTTCAGATAGAGCACAAAATAACCGAACCCAGTTGCAATTGCAATGTAACCCCACTTATTTGCCGCCCCCTGAACACCGCCCACCGCCCACCACCCACTCACCTCATCTTGCATGAGTTCGCATAATAAGTTCCTGTTTATCTCGACTCGGTTTGCGTTTGTTTGCCCAATGTTGTCTGCATTGCTCCTCTTATCCTTTTGCCCCCTCCTTTCCGTTCCTTACCCGCCCCTGAATATGCATATGTGTGTGTGTGTGGCTGCGCAGGTGTCATGTTTCCGTTTCCGCTGGAACGGCAGCAGAAGCAGCGGCCGCCAGTCAAGTGCAAATATTTTTGCATGCTGCACCCCACAAACAGCTGTGCCCAAAGAAATAGTGGTGAATAAAAAAAAGCCAATTTCCATAACATTTTTTACTGTGCTCAATAATAATAAAATATTGTTAACAGGTTACTAAAAAGCCACACATATACAACAAAAAAGTGTGCAGTGCAAGAATCTGAATGCTAAGTTGTTTATCACAATAAAATACTGACTTAATTAGTTTGAAAATTATAAATCAGTTACCCAGATTGGTAACACCCCAGATTTTAGCATTTAAATAAGTTTAAAATTGTTGTTTTATATTGTTTTATATTCTTCAAAATGTGCTTGCATTTGTTAAACTAAACACAAAAACGCTCCTAAAGTTTTGCCAGCAATTGTAAACACAGTGAAAGTGAAAACCGCAGCCAACACCGCCCTCTTTTGGGGGTGTGGCATTGGTTTTTATTAGGTATGCGCTGCAGTTCTTGTTTCTGTTTCGTTGTGCAGTAAAAATATTTGCTTTCGTTCAATTTCAAGTGTGCGCCTTGTCGATAAGTGGCAGCGACTGCAGTTTTTCCAAATGTTTACCTCGCCAACACGCCACGCCCCCTTTGTCAACTATAAAAGTGCAAATTAATAAAAAATATATATAATGTTAGGGGGGATTGGGTTGGAGATGGCATGCCTTTAAGGATGCGCACTCAATCGAAGCATTCACAGATACTCACACACACACACACACACTCATGCACATGAACACACAAATAAGAGAGAGCGTAGCATCTTCAAATGCCTTTGGCTGCTTTTACTGTCTTTCTTTTATCTCCGGCTTTTCCGCTTTCTTTCTGTTTTTTGATCGACAAACCGAACAAATAAAAGAGATGCTTGAGTATACACGCTCGCCGCATGCTGAGGCGAATTCAATTTTATGCTGGCCATTAAAGATTTATAGGGTTTTCCCAAGCGAAAACTTTCTTTATGTTTCTTGAAAAATGGAAATTATTTGGTGAGTCTGTAAAACACATAAATTTGCCAACTGCAGGCGACAAACTTTCTGTTTAAATATTCTATGAGTTCTCATAGAAACAAATATGTATTTTTAGGGGTTTCATAATTACAGAATTTAAGAAATGGACGCTTAAGTTCCCTTCTAAGTTATGAATTACTTTCGTAAGTTTTAAATTCCACCGCCTGCGACTTTGTTTAAATATTCATAAGCCCAAAATAACTTGTGTGCGTGTTCTTCAATACCTCATAAGCTCTTCGGCCTCACATATTAAAGCCTCACTTTAAGCCAGAGGATTTTCATTTCCTGGGCTCAGCTTGGAAAATAGTTTATTGTATAAAGAAATGTGTACTTTAGCTACATTTTCCATTCTCCCCCTTTTTTTTCGCCAAGATGAAATCCCACTGAAAACAGATTTATCCACACATGGGTAGCACGAAAAAAGAAAGCAAAAATAAAAAATGGGGGAAAAAACTAGAAAAGAAGGCGAGTAAAAAGTTGGACTGCAAGTTTGCCGCACAGACAATGCTCCGACACTTATCTCATTTAATTTCGTATAATTTTTTCCTTCTTTAGGCGGCACACACACTCTCAAACACTCACACTCACACACATGCAATGAAAGCAGTGCAACTTTGTGCCATGTTTTCCATCACATTGTTGCAGCCTTTTTTGGTTGGCTTCGGTTGGAATAGTGAATGGAGGGGACGGGGAGTGGGTTAATGAAAAAACTTTTTCGGCTTCTGCTTTGTTTTATTGCGCATTTTTGCGGTCGCGATTGTTGGATTCGAGTTGCAGCCTTTGCCTCAGACAATGGCCAAAACAAATTGCTGGCCCACAAAGGGGGCGTGGCCGAATCCCTGCACACCCTCAGATAAACACACACACACAAAAAGAAAGGTGTGCGCGGGGCCAGATAATGTGAGAGCTGAAATGCACTTAACTCATTTACGGCCGCGCCGAATGCGCTTAAATAAATTAAAATGTGGCAGGCCCTGACACTTAAATGCATATGCACACGAAAGGCAAGGCAAGGCGACCAGCTGCCAGGCATCTGAATGAAAAACGCAATGCCCTGGAATGTTCAAAAAAATACAGGATTCAATCATAATAGAAATTATTATTGAAATATGATAAATTAAGCGGCTAAATCTTCTAAAAGAGCATAAATACAAGGCACTGCTTTATTCTCACAACTTTCTGTTCACTGCTTTCTTATCACAACTTCCGGTGCACTGCTTTCTGATCGCAGCAAAAGTGTTGCATATCTAAGAAAGCGGTTTTGAAACGAAAATATTTAATATTTACTTATATAATATTTTTTATATTTAAAAAAATTATTTAGACAATTTTAGGCAATTAAATAAAAGCAGTGCTAAGCTTAAAATGCCCTTAAAAATGGTTTAAATAATGTAATTATTGGCTGGTATAAATGCACAGTCAGACAATCATTTTTGCATTTAAAGATGTAAGAGTGTCTCTTTGACTCTTGTGGTTCCTGATCACACACCTCCGGCCGCATTTACAGGGTATGCACACCAAGTTGCGACACACTTTCCACCGCCGTGCCGACATCCTTGCCACCTTCGCTTTCGCTTGGCTGGCGGTGAAAGGCGAGAAAGTGTGCCAAGAAGCGAGTAACAAGAGACAGTCAAACAAAACTGTGACACAGGAGCTGGAGCGAGGGGCAGGCAGGCGGCGAGGCACTGGGGCAGTGGGTAAGCAGGTCTCAAAGGACTTGCTGCACTTAAAACATCGTGGTGGCCATTAAAAATTATATGCAATAAGCAGCAGCGACGGCGAACAAACAGCAAATAATGAAATTATAATTAAAGCCAGAGTCAGGGCGAAATAAGACCATCAAGTGCACAAAATGAAGCGACCACAAAATGCAGACAACGAATTCAATTACCTTCCAGTATCCTGCCAGCCAAAGTGTGGGCGGGGCAGGGTTCGGGGGCGGTGGCGAGGGTGTGGTTGTGGCGTAATGAAGAAATTATGAAGTGCATTAAAGCGCAGAAAGGCAAACGGGCAAACAAAACCGGGGCCAAAAGGACGAAACGAAGATGAATACACTGATTGAGCTGCCCCGAGGATAAGGCAGCAGAAAAACTGGAGAGAAAGGCAGGAGGCGATGGCAAAGGACAGGACAATAAAATGCAGCCAGCGGCAGTGAAAGCGAAAAAAGCGTGGAAAAAAAGGAAAACAGCGAGCAAACATTGGGGGAAATCCGCAGGAGGTTGGAAAAGGAGGCGGGAAAAACCAACCAAAGGCGGAGTGGAGTAAGCCAATTACCAAAGCCAAAACGAGCAGCGGCTCCAATTTATTTTCATCTCGCACATACACACAATAATTGTTTCTGTCTTCTTTGTATACCCTTCAAGATGGTACCTTTATATGGAGAACATATTGAAAAAACTCACAAAAAATATAAAAATAATTAATGGTTATATTAACTAGTTGAATATATTAAGCTTTATATTTAAATATGGTATTCAAATCAATGCTTTTAAGTACTTTCCATATATACAGTGGTATTTAAATTAATTATAGGAACAATGCTTTAGGCAAACGTTTTTTGTATCTTAAAAAATCTATATAAAATCTTAGCGGAACTTTTTTTTTTTAAGAATTTACAAAACTTTTGTAACTAAAGTTGTATACAAAATATATTAAAAGGACAATGAATATTAGATATAAAGAAAATAAAATAAATAAAAATGTTTATATAAAGTGCAATGGAAGTTCCTGGGAACCTGTTCAAATCATATATTTTCTGTCGGTCGGTATATTTTTAGCCTTGCCAGGACACTCAGTTTTGCTCCCCTTTTGGGACCTCCTGATCTCCCTGGTGGCCCCTGGGCCCTGGAACCCCCTTTTCTCATCCACCCCTCTTGTAATTAATTGAAATGCCTGTCGCGGCCAAGGCTGACGAAGGACTCTCAACGTCCTTGACTTTGGGGTCGCAAACTCAATGGAAAAACTGAAAATTTAAAATAAATTAGAGTGGTGAGGCCCAGGACTCGATTTAATATCAATATGTAGCTGTTTTGTTATAAAACATTAAAACAAAAATTCATTAATTAACATAAAATTAAGCTTCGATGCATTATATTTAATGAAATATATACTTTACATTAACTCAACTTAAGTGTTTATATATCTAATTCCCTTCTGCTGAGAGTAAACACGATTTGTTCGATTTGTTTAGTTATTGTATACAATTTACTGCTAAACATCCACCACAAACACTCGTTATTTCACCGCCAACAAATTTACCCACTTAAATAAATTTAGATTCAATTTGCGCGCGTTTTAAACTCAATTAAAGTTTTAGGCCCTAAATAACATTTAAATGCCGTGTCATTTCATTACATAAACCGGCGATTTGTCACGTGAAGCGAGTGAGAAAATGGAGTGCCGAAAGTTAGGTGGACTTTGGGTGGTTATTTTCGGGGGGGCTGTCGGTGGGCGCTATGGAGTTGCTGGTTTTGCAGGAAGCCAACTTGTCATTCATCAAACTTTTTCAATAAAACTTTTGCGCCGCTTCTCATCGCTGGCCAAGCTGCAAATCCGTCGCCCGTTGCGAAAGCCGAAAAAGCTTTTTCGGTAAGTGGAGAAAGTCAAGTGCGGGCGAGTGAAATGCAAAGTACCCGTAGTCCGCCCGTCCAATTTCACTCGAGAGTTTCGATTTCCAGTCGCCGTTGTTGTCTACTGTCATTGTCAACAGTCGCCCATGGCCATGCCCCCTGATGTACTTCCATCGGAATCCACTTTCTACACCGCGACAGATATATATAACAAAACTTAACTTAATTGGAGGTTAATATTAAGCCATTTATTAGACCAAATAATCATTTTTACCAGCAAAAAAATATAAATATCACTAATTTTCTCACTTAAAATATAAATATTTTTCAAAAACATTTTCTGGATTTTCTAAAATAATTAAAAAATTACTTTTGAAATTAAAATAGTTTTCCTTGTAATATAGGCTCTTCTCTTTGAAATTAGTAAGCTCCATGGTTTGATTTTATTGCGCATTTTTCTCAGTGTACAGCATTCAATTCGAAGCACTGACAAACAAATATTATATTGTGTTCCATATCGATTTCCTCTTTAGCCGTTTCTGCATTCAATTTTCAGGATGAGCCATGCAACTTTTATGTTGAGCTCATCATTTTGCCAACTGCTTTGGGTGGCAGGAGCAAGGCGAATGGGTCGGGAAATTGGGCGGGAAAATCGGATGGGAAAACTACTGAATGCCGACTGGCAGGGAGCTAAGCGGAACAGACAAAAACAAGATGGAGCATTGGATGAGAGGCTGGAGCTCGGAACGGGTGAAATTGACAATAGAAGCTGCTTTAAGGACTCGCTGGCTGAGTGAACTTCCAAGGAGCAGGACCATAGGAGATCGGGTCGGGTCGCATAGTTGAGCCGTAAACAATCAATGCAATCTCGAGTTGGGAAGCACGAACAGCCGGAGCTCTATCAATTTCCATAATTAATCATGCAAGACACAGCACACACAAAGGGGTTAAGCGATGGCTTTCGGTGCCCTTCAGATTGAATCAAATCAAATCGAATTGGAAACGCACAATTCAAACGCCTCACTCGGCAATCACTCGAATGGGCATCCGAAAAATAAGAAAAGTCTATCCAAATTTGATGGATTGCATCCTAGCCGCAAGCTGATAATAATATGTATATGAACCCATTTGACTTCTCTTAGGTATATAAACGAAAATTTTAACATCTTTATGATGCTATATCCTACAGATGGCCACACTGCGAATGAGTAATGTGTTTATTATTCATACGCCGTGTTGTACAAATGCTGATATTATTTTATTGGTTTTCTTTTTTTCAGTTTTAATAATTTAATTAAAAGCACTGAAATATTATATAGTTAATGTGGATTTCTATAATAGGCTAATGGTGAATAATTAAATAAATAGCATTAAGTTCAATTCATGCAAAATCTATAATTCCCAAAAAGAATGTCAAAATTTGGTTTGGATTTTTACATACCAAAAAAAAAATATAATTTTTCGGGTCCCAAAACATTCGAAAATTAAATTCAAACCACAAATCGAGAGGCTAAGCAAATTCCAACTTTAAGGGTAGTCCAAAATATATACAACACCCACAACGCCTAATAGATTTTCTATAGAAAATCCATTCAAGGCTGCTGCGATGATTTTCCGCCCGCCCAAAAAAAAAGTTCGCCATGCATAAATTTCGACCAGGCGACAAAAACAGCCGCGAAACCGCAAGCGCGTTTTACGAGCGTTTTTTCTCGCCTGCCAACCTCAAGATGCGCAAAAAATATCTGCAACGCGGCCAGGCCAACGGCTGTGGATTCATGGCCATGAATTGACCCAAACTGAAAATGGTTAGCACGTTTTGGCAGGGGTTAGTCATGGCCAACGGCGAAACAATCGGGTTAAAGGGGGGGGGGGCAGGGGTTCGAGGGTTCCGCGGGGTTAACGGGGTGCAAAAGAACAGACATTGCCGCTTACGCTTCGACATACAGCCCCAGGCAACCAGCAGATTTCTCAGACCTACACAAAACAAAAAAACAGAAATTGAATGGGAAAATATATAGAGTACACGTAAAAAAGAATAAATCAAGAGATGGACAATGATTGGCGAGCATCGGTGAAGGAAACTGAGAGTGCGGGGTGAAAGCTAAACTTCAAAGTCGAATAAAAAAATGGCACTGATAAACATTTTGGTATACATTTGAAAATGCCTATATACTAAAATAAATATAACTATATTTTAAAAAGGCGAAACATGACTGAAACAATTTTGGAAAATATTTAAAAACGTATTTTTTTTTTAATTTAGGTAAATATAATTTGTTAATAATCTTCATTCCACTATTCATCTACCAACTATAAAACTTTTACCATTTTAATAGGCTTTCTTTTCTAAAGGTTCACAAATATTAAATCATTTGGGTTGTTAACCCAACTTTTATTTTATATCAACTGACCATATAAAAATTCAATGAAGCTTGTTTATAAGAAAGGTAAATATAAACTTCAATCTCTTTAATTTCCAATAGTTAAACCGCCTATTTTCAAGGAAAGATATAGTTGTTTTCCCTTTTTTTGCTTTTTATAAGCCTTTATTATGTTAAAAAAGTATAAGTAATCAGAGATTATATACGAAATTCATTTTTAACCATCCGTAAACCATAATTTCAATTCAACTATGGCATTAAATAAAAAATGGATGTTAAGAAGGTGATTTTACGAAGTGATAAACAGTGATGTCTACTAATAACCCATTTCTAATTTACTATACAACTTTTTCCTAGATTGGCATAACTCCCCCATGACAGTGTATGAAATGCCCATGGGGATGCAGTGGACCCTCTGTTGAGCCCGGCTTACCATTCTGGGTAGTGCTGCCCTGGAAGAGGTTCCGCAAATAGGTGATAAGCCGCCGGTGGAGCGGTCGATGGCGGTGTCGCGAGGACTTCCGGTGCGAGGAGGAGGACTCCTGGCCGCCGCCGCCCTGCTCCACATCCTCCATGTCCAAGGTGGAGACAATGGCAGCACCTCCGCCCGATCCACTGCCACTGGCCACCAGCTCCTTGCCGCACTGGCTGGCGTCCACGATGATCTCGATGCTGCGCTGAGTGCTGGACTTTTTGATACCCAGGGCCGCGGTGGAGCAACTGCTGCCAGAGGGACCACCACCACCACCACCAGCGCCACCAGTGGCTATAGTGCCGATGAGGGCATCGGTGACACTTGACCCGGTGCCGGCAATGCTGCTCACCGTCTGGTGGTGACCCTGATGCCCCGACTGCTGGGTGCCACGACCCGTGAGCAGGTGATGCTGGGCGGTGGAGGGCAGCTCGTTGACGGTGCCATTGCTGTGACTGCCGCGGTAGATCAGCTCCGTTTCGTTGCTCACCTGGCGCAGGGCATGCAGACCGGTGTGCGATGCACTGCTTGTCAATCCGCCCGAGGATCCACCTCCAGTTCCACCTCCTCCGCCGCCTCCTCCTCCTCCTCCGCCGGAGGAACCACCATTCAGACCCGTATAGTAGGCGCTATTGGGTCGCTGGCTGTGCTGCACCTGCGGCCCGGCCATCTCGTTTCTCTCAGTGTATTTTCTTTGGGTCCTGCTGGAGCGGTTAGTTCCTCCTCGTCAGTCTCCTCCACCTGCTCCCGTTCCTCTCTAGAGGCTGGCCTTTAATTGTCGCTAGCTGGTTTTAGTGGTTTTAGTGGCATGTTGGACATTTACATGTTTACGGCGGTGACTGGGTTAGGCAAAGTGGGGTTAAGCGGAGCGACATCTGCGAGAAGCGGGTAAAATCAAGCAAAAGATATTGTAATTCAGTTATCAAAGCGTTTGTTTCTATACCGATCAAAGCATTATTTAAAAAATGTATATTTACAAAAATAAAACTTTTCAAAAAGTTTAAGAAATGCATTTAAAGATATATAAAAAAAAGAATATATTCTTGACCTATATGACCATCAATCATTATAATAAACCATTTTTTAAAACCATTAATAAAAGTAAGTCATATATTTTATGACCAAATTTTAATATTTCTGGTCTTTCTACCTCAAAAGTTTAATAAAAATCAAGGTAAGATAAATACATCAGTAAATTAAATATATAACTTTCCTGAAATTTTACTTTAATAATTTACAAGAGAAATGTATTTAATATTTTTTTATTATATTATATAAATTGTCAAATACAATATTTTAAATAATATTCTGGTTTTTAAAATTATTCAAGTTAGCTTGATTTGATCGGAATAGAATTTAGTTAACAAAGGAAACTATTTCCAGGAATTTTAAATCATTCCATTTGCCAGCAGCAATGCACTTGTGTGTTTGTGTTAGTGCGCGTACATGAGTTTGTGTCTGTGTGTGTGCGTGTGAGTATTATTGAGCTCTTGTAAGCCGCTTTGTTATCCGACTTAAATCCTATTTACTATTCGATACTGAAAACTAGACAATTGCCTTCCCAGTAAATTGTGGCAGGCTGAAGTGCCTTGTTTAATTTATGGAGATGCCAAGGAGTTAGTAAAGCAATTTGCACTTTCAGATTATTACTTTGAACAGCATTTAGGTGCCATTTATCCAATTTATCGACAATTTCATAATTTCGTTACATTATCAGATTATTAAGCCGAAAATTTAGATCGACTTTGGTATAAATTATATAAATTTATAGTTTATCAATAAGACTTTTGACTGAAGGAGATAATTTTTTAAACAAAAATACTTAATAATAACCAGTAGGCCCCGCAATGAACCTCACATCGGCTAAGCCGTCAGTGTGGAACATTTGGTCAGTTTTGGGGCCAATCTCACATAGATCAGTTCGGGTAACCAGCTAAAATTCAAAATTTGTCCGTGTGAATAGCTCCGTGTTTTCTTTTTTCTACCTTTCTGGCCGTTTGCCGTTCACCGTTGCCCGTTGCCCGTTTTTAACCGCCATGAATACTCTCAAGTCCGACGACAAGCCCTTCAATCCCTTCTACATTGGCCCCCATCCCAGTAGGGCATGTGCCATTCCCGAGATTCCCGGCCAGCAGTGCTCGCCCAACTGTCAGCCGCCGGAGGGCCAGGCTGTGGCCCATCCTGCGCCGGCTCCTCGCCAGGATGCACAGGATGTCCAGAGCGTGCCCAGCGGAGCTGCGGGCGGCATGCTCATTGTGGGCGTGGCCAATATATATAGCACTGTGGAGGTCCTGGCTGCCGCCGCTCGAATGGGAGAGGCGGGCGGAGCGGGAACGAGAGCGGCAGGAGCGGATCAGGCCAAGACGACGGGGCCCAACAACACCATATGCAAGCCGTATCCCTGCATGGAGGGCGCCCGATCCGAAAGTCCTGGCTGTGAATGAACCGGAGGAAATTCACCCAGGATCAACAAACCAATCATCTACCAACTGGCCATCTAAATCAGCAATAGCTCAACCTAGGTTAGCCCCAAATACTTGAATAAAAACCAAGAAAATCATCCAAACTTAGTTTATATGCCAAGAAAAAAATGGTTAATGTAATAATTTATTCTTAACTCAAATCATCACTAGAAAAATAATATTTTGTACATAATTTGAAGGCTGAAGCTTCAATGGCATAAGTTCTGTATTGATTCTTAAATAGCTTTTATGAGATCTGTATATATAATAACATAGATATTGGATTAGGCTTAGAATTCAAGCTTTCAAAATATGCCGAGGTATTATTTTTGTTAGCTTTAATGCCAAGCCTCAGTTATTTTTCTTTGAGACGACCAAACAGTTAACCCCGTTCAACAATAAACGATTCGAGTGGAATCCCATTTGGGGAGTATTATTTTTGAAAGAATTTCGTTCGCACATTTGCAAGCCGTTGCGATGGATTTCATCTGGAGCTGCAGCTGCATCATTTATGGTTCGATGGCAACTGGCAAATGGATCAGGAGCAGCAAAAGCAGCAACAGCAACAGCTTCCACATGCACATGCAACTTTCGGTGGCCAGAAGAGCGGTGCGTTCGGCCTGGAGAGTCTATCGAACGTATTGCTTTTGCAAATTCAATGAAGTAAAAATTTATTATTTATTGATAGACTTATGCGAGTGCACAACAGCAGGAGGAGCAGCTCCTTGTTGAGCTGAACACTTTATGCCCTCAACCTTGCCCCACTAACAGTGCTGCCAAGTTGGCTTTATTGTGAAGATATTGAACTTAAAAAAAAAATGTATATGAACTAGATACGCTTTAAAAATTTAAGAAAAATTTAAGATACCTTAAAAAAAACATGTACTAAACTAAACATTCCTTCCGGATCCAAGGTAAGTGCTCATTTTAGACTTACAAATTTAAATAAATCATAAATTTGTCCCTTTCCACTGCTTATTTTCATTGGCATCACTGTCGACAATGCGTGTATTTTCACTCGTCCTCGTACTTGGCAAAATTGCAGTGGATGCTGCCATTGCTTTTGCTTTCTTTGGCAGCACCTGTTTGCCAAATGATTTATGCATTTCACCCATTTTGCCGTCGACGTTTCAGGTGCAACAAAACTAGCAAACAACTGCAAATGCAACTGCAAACCGGCGGCAATGTGGCAATAGCAACAACGCTTAATGTGATTTTCTTGTTAAATGCGAGTCGAGTCGCTCTCTTCGCGAAGAAAAATGGAGCACTTTGCTGCCAGTTTATATTCGACGTCGTCGAACCCCTAAATAGTCGTTAGTTTGTTAAGCTTTTAACCTAACCCCCCATTTTATCTGAGTGCTTGTCGTAAAAACATTTTACAATTGCCATCCAAAATCGAGAGATTTGGGAATACTTCATTAGAGTAATTTAAGCGAATGAGATCGATTATATTAGTCGTTTTGGAAATAGATAGAGCAAGGCAACACAGGATATTCCTTACTTTTTATAAGGTCGTAGTGCTTGGCTGTTCTAAATGTTAGCCAGTGAAAAAATATCTTGCAATGTGCAGGACTTTTGTTTAAATTTTAAGGAAACATCACAAAGAAAATAAATTGATTGATAAGAATTCAACAGTTATTTTACTTGATAACCGTAACTTGTTTCAAAAATGATTGATTAAATGTTGTCTTGCTTTAAACAACATTTAGCTTAATATTATTTGAAATTGATTTATTACCATATTGATTACTAAATTCATTTATTTAAATTTTCTGACATCTTCCCCGAATGTCTTTAAAATCAAGTTATCAGAAAATCGATCATACGCACTGTGGGCAGACAAAGAGACAGCCTCAAGGCAACCAGAAATCCGACTCCCATTTCAGCAATTCCATTTTCAGCTGTCAACAAATCGAGTGCAGAGGAGATACAAGCACAAAAACAACAGGGCAGGGGGAAACTTAATTTATTGAAATGTCCGGAAATGTAAGCATTAAAAGCGCCGCACGACGAATGGAAAACAAAGCATAAATATCTATTAAAATGAGATTGAAATAAATTACAATTTACAGGGAAAGCCAGTGGCGGGGAAATGGGCCTGCGACACGCCATCCCGGGCCATTTAATGCCGACATCTCCGCCGTGCCCCCGATTTACCATTCCATGTACCATTCGATTTCGAAGGTCAGGTGGCAGTCTCCTCGATTCTTGGGCAAACGCAGGAGTGCAGGGCAAACACTTCTCCGATGGCGATGGTCGAGGAGCAGCCATGTGAACATGGGGGAAATTAAGTGCAAGGATCCATGGATCCATGGCCAAGGAAGCCGGAGGACAACAAAAGGACTCGCATACTTAGACGCACTTGAGCGTGGGGCATGGGGCATGGAGTATGGGGCATGGGGCGTGGGGCATGGGGCATGAAAAATGGCAGCAGCACCGCCCAACGGCAGAGGAAATGAAGCTGAACTTTATTATAACAATACACAATAATCGTGTGCAAGCTGCGTCTCAAGTTTCCTCCTTCGTCCTGATTTTCCGCCATGATGGAGTGCTGCGGAAAAAGGAAAGCGGATATGCCGCTCGAAAGGTAAACTGCAACGGAAGCCAGACCGCACAAAATTATGATGGAAACAAATAAAAATCTTAGGTAAGAGGACTCTTTTATAGAAGGTTAATTTTTTAGAAATATTACGACCTTAGAATATATTTCTTTCCCCAAAAGAATCTTTTTAAATATATTTTGTATTAAAAACAATATTTTCGGACTTTAAACTTTCATATATGTTGAAATAAAATATAAAATTAATATTATAATAACAAACTAAATTACCATACAGTTTTTTTAAGAAATATAATGATTTTATAAAATATTTGTATTCCAAAACAAGCGTTATTGTATTAAAAAACAATAATTTTTCACATCATATAAGTCTTAAACTGTTAAGCTTAAGTTTTATACGTATTGTGTTCTTCGTAGAATTAATATTTAAACGCAACCTTTTAATTACAATCTGAAAAACCACATATGTCAAATAATGACTTGTGTGACTGTGGAGTTGAAACAACAGGTTAATTGTCCACATTTACATCGATTCTGTAATTCCAGAATAAATTAAAACCATCCGGCAATTTCCCACGTCCCACGGTCGGATGCTAATCGATGGCACAGGGCGTGGGAACTGGAATTTCTCCCAGTGCATGCACGTACATGGCACGCGAAGGCGCTTAACTAAACAAGCTGAAAACGTGCAGTCAGGCGGGAAATGCAGAAATGCATTCCGGGAGACCAGGACTCGCTCCTGCGGTTGAATATTCGTGGCTCCTTACTCACGAAATCCCAGTAAAATGTCAAGTGCACTTCCTATCAACCCCCTAAAGCCCCCGAGCCCCGCACTTCTTGTGATTATAATACCCTTCGGTTACCTAAGGACTCGAACTCGCGACTTCCTGAACTCCTGTTCGCATTTCCATCAGTATGCGCCATATTCAAACGGGAAGGTAAAAGGAAATTGGATTTTTGTTGACATTATTTTATAAAAAATATCCGGAGTCCGGAGCCTGGGTCCGCCAACAACAATGGACTTTGGCATCGTGTCAGTTCGGTCCGAGAAATTCTCAACTTATCGAAAGTTCCTGCTTTCCCCATGAAAAAAAAACCAACCGTTTTCCTCTCGGCATCTGCTGTTTTTACCCTGTATTCTGTTTTCCCGCATGTGTGTGAGTTGGCAAACATATTTTGATTTTGCATAATAAATTGCGTTCTGTGTGCGAACGGCCAAGACAAAGTGGTGCAATATGAAGGGGTTTTGCAAGTGGCCCACAAATCGACAGATGGGATACCCTCTAAAAAAAAGTTGACAGGAGTTTCCAACCCGTTTGTTGGATTTCAAAGTTCAGAAATATATTAGCTCAAAATGTATTTAATTCACAAGTTTTAAAAATTGTATTGTATTTAAAAAGAAAAGATTGATTCTATTTAAATTATTCGGTTTTTTTTTCATCCAAAATATTTTAACTTAAGTTTTCCGAAAATTTTTTTATATTATAATTAAAGTTTTCTTTACTCGTTGGTTTAATTTTTCCTTTAATAATTTAAAGGGGTTCTTAAAGATTATTTATTTAATAAACAATCAAAGTATGTTATAACATTTTTTGCGCAATCCCCAGGGACTTATGATATTTATGAAAACATCAATGGGTAAATACCATTCGTTAGAACTTTTGCGGCCCGTGAATTTTTAGGTGACTTGGGTTTTTTACTTTCGCCATTGAGAGATTGCAGCGCAAATGCACTTTGTATGCTGGTGCATCTGTTGAGAGCAGAAACCAATCAAATTTCCATGTTTGATAAATTCCATATGAAAAATTGTGTTGCTTTACTTCCATTTTTTTTATTTATTTTTGGGGTGGGCTACACTACCATTTTTTTTTTGAGCTGCAGATAAACTGACAGGCACACGCACCACCCAAAAAAATGGGGTGTCGACTGAGTGGTTGGGTGGTTGAGTGGCTGAGTGGGTCAGGTGGCTGGGTTTTTCGGTCTCGAGAGGCAACAGAATGTAAAACAAATCGCCCCCGGCATTGGACGCTGATGAGGTTGGTTATCGCAGTGGCGCAGAGGTAATGACACGCCCACAAGCCCAACACCACAGTCATCTACGCAAATATGTGTTTAGAACTAAACAGTGGGTGGCGTAGAGAAGGTGTACCCCCAAATGAGGGCTCATTAATTTCCCTCACTCATTTGGGACATCAACTTTATTTATCTTGTTTCACAGACACAGAAATAAAAGTAGAGGCTTACAATATTTATATAAAGTTCTGAACTAAAAAAGGTATTTTTTAGTTCAATCATGGTGTAGATTTTTTTTTTAATTGATAGCAATATTCACATACAACTATTTCTAACAAGTCCCATATATTTTTATAGAAGTTTTCAGTACTTCTATTTCATATTTTATTTGTTTTCTTTTCTTATGACATCAAAATAATTTCGTTTCTGACAATGCAATCATAAACAAATAGGATTTGGTAGTACCAATCCCTGCAAATCGATCCTTAAGCCAACTTAAACCTTTAAGTTTGTGGGCTTAGATGGGCGGGCAGGTAAGCAAATTTCGAATAAAGCCCCTGAAAAATAATTTCCTTTCTCTGTCATTCTCTGTGGTCTTACTTTTGGCACTCAGTGTTTGGATGGGTGGGGGCGGTGGTGGGTGCGTTCGTGCTGGCTTGGCAGCCGTCAAAGTGCAAAATATGGGGCTCAAGCATCATCAGGATGCCTCTACCTGTGACACACAAACACATGGTTGTAAACTTGCTCAGGATGCACGTGGGTTGCTGCAATCTGTGGCACACTTTTCTCGCTAAACGCCAGCGACTGGCCCCCTACCACCCCACTCGGCTGGATTTCCTGGGGTTTTCCGCACCGTGGGAAGGGGGGAAAATGGTAAGGTGGACCTGAAACAACACCAGCTGGAATGCAACCAGCGAACCAAGTCAGCTAACTGTTTTCATAACCCCAACTGGATAACATACGTACACTGAAAGAAATATCCTAGGTGTTATATACTACAGTATATTTAAGGAATAGGACTCAAGTTCTTATAGTTTCAATACCATTTAACATATATTAGTTTCCCTTACTTGATTTTATATTATTAATGATATTTTTTTTCTTTATAATAATTATAGTTATTATTATTATAGATTTAATAATTTCATTTTCCCAGTGTTATAACGCAGGACATATGGCTTTCTGCAAAGGCATCTATAGGGTCCTTTCCAGCTGTCTAGTTTTTCTTTTTAGCTGCGTTTTTCGCACGTTTATTTGCCAAAGCGAGGAACTGGAAAACCCGAACCCCCGAACTTGCCTTGGCACCTGTCCCCATAGCCTTTGCACCTAGTTTTCCTCGCCACTTTCCCCGATTTTCCCCACTTTTCACGTGTCCCTCCTGGTCTTCTCCTATCTGGCCCCTGTATTTATGGGTTTGCACGTGTTTCCGTCTGCCAGAGTTGCCATCATCATCATCATCGCAGCGTTCGCCGTTCGCCAGTCGCCATTGTGGCAACTTGAGCATCTTTTGGAAAATACAAAAAACAACTACGGGCAGAGGGGAAAAAAACACACGGAAAATTTCTGCCGAGTGGGGTTTCATTTTCAAGTGTTTGTCTTCACGTGGCCCTGTGTGTGTTTGGTGTGTGTATACTGCGTGTGTGTGTGTGTGTGTGGTGTGTGCCAGTTGGAGAATAGACCGTTTATTTTTCAGCTGTTGCTGCCGTGACATGGACACCCGCAAAATGGTTGGCCTGTCAGCGGCAAGGATGCCCCCAGTCAGTTATTCGCACGGAAGGACGAGAAGGACGAGGGAAGACACTTCGCTGGGACACGAAAAAATGCTTTCAATTGTTACGCTCAGGAGATTCACATTGATTTGAATACGATTTGGCATGGGTAAACAAGTGGCATGTGGGCAGACAATAAGCCACACAGAGCCCAAAAGTTGTAAAACCCACACAAGCATTACATTAAATAAAGATGGTAAAACTACTCACAAACTAACATATACAAATCTCAATAATTTTTAAATATTTATAATAATATATATATTAACAGTATATCTTAATCGTACAATACATATCATGCATATACAATCAAAATCAAATTAGGCTTACAGGTGTTCTTAGTTATTCATTCATTCAGGTTTTCCCATTGTTACTTTTTGTTAATTACTTTGCTTGATATTGTATTATGGAGATGCCCATTTTTAAAATTCCACTCACATTATTTTGTTGTCACACATTCAGGTCACAAGGAAACCGAATCCCCATGGGACCCCGCTCTGGGACTTATCTACAGGTATATCCATGACAGGTGTACATAAGAACGTATATGCATTACAATCCAAGCAAACACACGCAAAATATAATACACATGTGGCGCAACTTTAATTCGAATGAGAAGGGGAAACTCGATTCGCGTGCAAAGCTCGTAAATTAATTTTTATATCCCTTTCAATTACTTTCCGATGCCCCTGCCCCATGAACCGCCCACCATTTGGGGGCCAACTATCAATGCATACTAATGAGTAACTAGGGGGCGGAAAATCCGAATACCCCAGATAGCTTATCGGCCCGATTTCATGGCCACAACTCTCAGCTCTGTCCTTTCCCGGCCCTCGGTCAATGTAATTGCCCTTGTTCCTGCTCTTGTTCCTGTTTCTGTTTCTGTTTCCAGTTGGGCCATTAAAATACAAGGAGTGCTCCTCCTCCTTTTGGCCATAACCCAGGTACAGTCCCAATGCCACTGCCAATCCGCCCCTGCAAAACTCCCCAGGAGCCACACACAGCTTAACAACTTTTGTGTGTAAGCTTTCATCACGATTATGGCCAGGTTAGGGCGGTAAATTGTGGGGGGGGGGGGGGGACATCGGGAAAAAGATTCGGAGAGGTAGAGAACTTTATAATCGACAATATATATTTCACGATTTTGAGGAGTACTTTTCAAAAACATTCGTATTATAACTGAAGATCGTTTATATCGTACCTACATACCATTTATTTAATTATTAAATAAACAAACTACGATATTTATAATCAAAATTAAAAACTAATTAAAGTTCTAAACACCTATGACTGCTCATCTTACTTTTTCCAACATTTTTTTTCTAACAAAAGTATTTTCCAAGTGTATTTTGTTCTAAGTTTGTATTGCCCACGTGGGCGTGGTCTTGGCTAACATTATCCTCGACACAAAAAATTACAAAAGAAAAATAGAAACAAAAATCTGTTAATAAAGACAAACTCTTCCGGAGATACACACACACACACACTCACACACACTGGGGCACCTGGATAAAAGGTAACTACGGCTATTTTGCATAAATGCCACAGCTGCTTCCGTCCCCCAACCACTTCTTCTTTCATGGAAAGCATTTGAATTAATTATACTAAAAGTTGTGAAAATAGAAACTGTTTTGCACCTGATGTCTGACACAAAGCCTTGAGAAGGAGCCGGAATCCTTGTAGTTTTATCTGCCTTTTGTCCGTGCATGGTATGGGGGTTCCCACTTCCCACGGCCCCTCATTTAACCCACAAAGCCAACTTAATTTGCAATGAAATTAAGTGTAGACACACAACGCACCTGAGGATGGCAAAGGAATTACTCATCTTTAGGCTAAGGACAGTGCGTTTCACTGCCTTATAGCTATTTTTATTCAGGGAAAATGGATAAGCTAACAAGCTTTTTTTTATATTCCTTGATTTTCGACAGTCATAATCTACAATATCACTTTTATAAGGTCATAAAATTGGCGGAAAAGAATCTGACCTACTTTAAATACCTAATTTTAATATTTAAAAAATCCGAATTAAATGCAGAATTACGTATTATATTATATACTTTATGCTTTTTCAATGCCGAAGGAAACGTTACTAAATTTAAACAAGATATCATTTAATTTTATTTAAATTTATTTACCACTTTACTGAACTATACAACTGACAAGAATTGCGCCCGAGTTAAACCTATAATTAATTAATATATTTTAGGTTCAAAGGAAACTTAAGAACTTGTATATATTTAAATGAATTTAGTTTGTATTTTGGTTAAAAATTGGTTTACCACTAGGAAATTGAAAAGGATTGTGGCCCAATCACAATAAAATCGGAGGCAGCGGTCAGAGGTCCTGACTATCCGGCCTTAAAGAGCGAAACCCGATTCCGGGACCCGGACAATCCGGACAATCCGGACAACGGACAGCGGACAGCGGACAACGGACGCCGAACCACAACAACAACAAGTTGTCCAGACTCCGGACAATGGACGCCATGCCGCTGACAGGCGACTCACAAAAGATGAGGGCATCCGATGACGAGATGAGATGGGATGGTATGCCAATGGGATGAGATGGAACGAGGATGTGGAATGTGGGATGGGGATGGGACCCTGCTGCTGGCGCTTCGGCTGCTCCTGCTGATGATGATGATGATGTGGCATCCGAAACGGCATCCCGAAAGAAGCTCCCCCCATTGATGTTGCTGTTAAGTTTTATGGCTGCCGGCAAATGGCGCCTCAAATGGAAAACATGAAACCGAATTAACAGCCAAACAGCCCAAGAAGACGACTGCGGAATGGTGAACGGCTTCCGGAAACGTATGCCCAAGTGCCCCGCCCCCTTTTTGGAACCCGGGGTAATTATCGCCCGACCGCCCCGGCTCCAATCTTCAATCCCCCCCGGAAAACGGCTCGTCATGTGGTCATGTCGGTCGGGTTGGGCCCCCGAGTCCATTGCCTCTGATGTCATTGCGTGGCTTGATGGATTTGTGTAATTTCTTTATGCCAGCCAGAGTACGGGCCGCCGTTTGGGTCCACCCTAGGAGGCCACCCCTTAACCCATCATAAATTGAAGCTGGATTTAATTACAGCCCTTTGGCCCTGCCCAAGTTTTTCTCACGCCTCTGCGGCGACAGCTGCGTTTTTGCAATGCGAATTTGAAAGCCAGTGACAGTGGGACAATTAAGAAATATGTCAAACACAAACTGCAAAAACGGTTTCTTGGGCGCTTAAAAAAATGGGCAAGTTTAAAGGTTAAATGTATAAGCACACTGATGTAAACGCCAATCCACTATTTGCACTGGAAATGTTTAACTTCCTTAAGGAACTTAAAAAAAATGTACAAAAGGCTGAGTTAAATAAGAAATAGTGGTAGAAAATTAAAAAAAAAGTTAATAAATATTTACAAATAAAAAATTCTAAAAAAACATAAGTAACAAGGAGTTTTTAAAAACTTTAAATAAGTATTGTTCTAAATTTCCAAATGCTTATTATTTTTATCGACTTTGTACCGCTTTGCAGAATATGCTGCGATTTCACAATTATTGAAGCCAGAAATCTTTTTGCAAATCTGCCACCTCAGGCCCTTCTTCCGCCCCCATTCCTCAGAAGAAAGGGGCGGGGTGGGATAGGGAATGCAAAAGGCAATGTATGTCATGACCTTAGAACCAGCCGCAAATTGTAATTTGTAATTTCGAGGGAAAAAAACCAGTCCCTTTCCCAGCGTTACCCTTCTCTAAGAAGCAGAGAAAACAATCAGATGAAAAAAATACATGAAATCCATGTCCTAATATTTCATATCCAGCATATAGGGTTTTTATTTAAATATTTTTCTAGCCGTGTGCTGATTTGCAGCATTTATTAAAATCACATTTTCACAAATTTCTTTTCGCACTTAGCCGCTGTTGCTGGATTTTTTGTGCAATTCATTTCCTTAATGCTTCGTCGGGTAATTTGGGTCAAAACTAATTAGACGGCAGACGTGACTTTAATTACCCACAAACCAAGGAGCCAAGGACGTCGTCGTGGCCCAGACGAAGGACGATGGGTCGCTCCTTTTTCATTCGCACCGCTTTTCCCAGCCATTTCCCACAATCTTTTTCCCCTCCCCCCCTACATTTTCCGCGCTAATCGATGGCCAACTCATAAGTTCAGCGACAAAACGATTCCAGCGTCAAACACTTTTGCCGAACCTACAATTTGCACTTGTCACGTGCACCGACTGCCACGCCCCCTGACCCCGGCCCGCCACTTAATTACTTAATTGACTATTAGCTAAATGGTTACAGCACCATTTTTTTCTGCAATTTTTTGAACAGGTGCAACAAAGGAACCCGCATCAAAAATTTATTAAGGTTTGAATGTATGTAGGTTTTTTTTGCAGAACTTATATTTTTCATTCAGTTAAAATTGCCGCAATTTGCATATGGCCAATTTTAAGTGTGTGTTTGATGGCCTGGGAAAAGGGGTTAAGAGCTGGCGCACAGCGATTCATTAACCCATGCAACGCAGCTGACCACGAGTACAGCCAACCGCAGACCACAGGGCAACCGAAATGAGTCCATCTGCTTGGAGGATATTTGCAGGACATTCGACAGTTGACAGATGACGACGAAATATAGGGGAGCTTAAAGGGTGCAGCTCTACGATACACCTTGAAAAATATACCTAACAGTCAAAGGTAATACTAAATTGCGTCATTCAAATACTTTAAATTACAAATTCCCTAAAAGGGCTTTTCTGTTTTAAGAAAAGGTACATTTTAGATATTATAATAAACTAAATTAAAGGAATTGTTAAATATAATTATTATGGGTACATCGCCAAAATATAGTGGAGCTTAGAGGGCACAGCTCTACGAAATATCATGAAAAATATACCTTATAACTGATAATATTAAATTAAATAATATAATAATGGTCGATCAAATACTTCAAACTAAAAGATTTACTAACAGGGATTTTTTTTTTTAAAAAAAGCCAACTTATAAATATCAGAATAAAATTTATAAAATTGTTAAATAAATATTATAAATATTATATCCCTCTATAAATATATACTTATTAAACTTATTTATGATATAAATGTTGTTTTAAGAAAAGGTACATTTTAGATATTATAATAAACTAAATTAAAGGAATTGTTAAATAAAAATATTATGGGTACATCGCCAAAATATAGTGGAGCTTAGAGGGCACAGCTCTACGAAATATCATGAAAAATATACCTTACAATTGATAATATTAAATTAAATAATATAATAATGGTCGATCAAATACTTCAAACTAAAAGATTTACTAACAGGGATTTTTTGCTTTAAAAAAAGCCAACTTATAAATATCAGAATAAAATTTATAAAATTGTTAAATAAATATTATAAATATTATATCTCTCTATAAATATAAGCTTTTTAAACTTATTTATGATATAAATGGAGCCTAACATTTTCTTAGTAAATAAGTATTTACTTAACTCTAGAACTTATCCAGTCAGAACCTCCGCAGGACCCTAGGGTAGGCCACAGCAAGTCCAAGAACAAGGACACTCTGTCTGAGGCACATGTTTGCAGTTGATTTACCGATTAGCCGAAAACGGCAAACGGCAACCTCAGGCGGCCCACATGCATAAGTGAGGCATATCCTGGATATGGAGATATATTCCCCTGGACCACATTTCCCCTGTTAGCCCCCTCCCCCACCCCCCTAACCAGCACCTAAGATCCAGCAACATCTGCTGCCAAAATGCTTAAGGCAATTCAATTTAATTAATATTATAATTAAGCGCAGATAGCAAAATGAACCGAGTTGCTGAGAAGCTGGATTTAGTGTAAAATGAATGAGTGGGGAGTGGTGGGGGGGGGGGGGTGTGGGGAAAAGCAGGGGGGGGGGGTTAAATGAAAATGCATTTCATCTCTGCTGCGTGTGCGGAATTATGTGAGCAATTTTCCAAGTGAGGATTTCGGTTTCGCATTGTTGCGGTGCATATGCGAAAGTCTTTGCACGGAAACACTTTCCATCTGATATGCACATAAATCCTTGGGATTCCACCGAAAGCCTGACGCAGAACTAAAAATGGCTTTGTATAAAATGTATTAAGTATATAGTATTAACATTAAGTCTTTGCTTATGCAGAATAATTTAGATGCATATTGTATATAAGCTTTTATATGTATTACCATATAAAATCAGCATTTTAATTTTTTCCGCCTGCTTTTAAAATCATTTCCAAAATTTAAACACATCTTTGGAAATGGAAATAATTCATTTAGTATTCGGGGCTGTGGGCGCCGACTTAGTGCAATTAATCTCAAATGAAGTGAGCTGATTCAAATGGAGAAGGACAGAGAAAGAGAGGGGAGATGGGCGAGTGAAAGAGACGGGGCTGGAGAATCAATGGAGCTTTCACGCCTCGCCGCTTCAGGTTTTCGGGAGGATAATTCAAGTCCTTGGCTCTCAGATGTTCAGGCATTTGATTAATGCCGAAAGAGAAACAAATAGCCCAAGTCGCTCGGTGGCGAGAAAGAGACAAGTAGCCACAAAAAAAAGAGAGATGCCAATAGCTGGGCCAAAGCTGCGATTAATTCTAACAAATCAGACAAAGTCGAAGGCGTTCGAGCAGAGTGTGATATGGATTGCATCAAAGGATATGACTGGGACGCTTTAATAAGGCTTGGCATTTAAAACACATATATTCTGTGATCTGTTTTATGGCGCTCTTATTTATTAAGAATTACCTAAATGGCGGGTAATAAATTAATTTATCAGAATGGATGGCTTGCAGGACAGGGGTGTCCAAGAAAATGGTTCAAGAATAAATTATAAAGCCATTGAAATACAAAGTCAGTATTTTTTTAAAAAACGTAAACAAGTATTTAAATTTATGACTTAATAATTTTTAATATTATTATTTATTAAACTTTAAATTTTTATACCAAAACGAAAGCTTTTCAATGTAGTAAAATAAATACTTTAGCTACTATTTTATTTCTTTAGCCACTACATCAATATTGTAGTTCAACATTCCTTAGAGTTCTGGAGAAAACACCAGACCTGAATACGACAGCCCAGAAAAGCAAGACGTTGCCGCTTAATTGAGTTGCAGGACGAAAAACCCTGAAGGACAGGACACGCGGGCCATGAACTTTAACTCGCGGCGACTTTTGGGTGGAATTTTAAATAAATTCCCCCCGGCTAATGGATCGCATTCAATTAGCCAGACAGGATGAATGAAAATCGCAGCTGAGGAAGAGGACATGCATCAATCTTGGCGCAGCCATCATTCCTCGTTTCCTTCTGTTTTTTGGCTAATTAAGTTGCTTGAGATGCGTGAATTTCGAGTTAATTAAATGCCAATTAACTGACATTTTCATCAGCCAAGCGGAGCAACTCATAATGAGCTGTTGGCCGACAATAAAGAAAGGACCAACATGTGGATCCTTTTGTTCTGGTCAAAATAAATCTCTTACTTATATTTTCTTCAATATTTTCTTGGCTCCTTCCCTTTGTCCTATATATATATAGCACACATCCCATATGAACGGACACATTTCCGGCTCATTGATTGCACGACCATCGAACAAAAGCCAGCAAAGTGTCAACTTTTCGAATTGATAGGCGAAAAGATAGCAAGACATGAAGGGCAACGAGATGGGGAAATATTATGGACTTGGGAGGAAAATAACGCGCTATATGAAAGGAAAAAGAAGAGAGATTTTTTTGTTTTGGATTTTATGTGCTGAGAAATCGAAAACCATTGCAACTATTTCGCTGGGGGAATATATCAGTTACAAAAGGAAACAAATTGAGCAAAAATGGGGGAGAAATGTGAGCATAAATAGAAACACAAATCGAGCTCGAAAGTGGAACACATGGTGTCCCATTTTTATGGATGTCTCAACGATTTGACAAATTTTTGAAAAGACTTTAAAAGAAAGGCAAGAAAAATGGTTGAAGTGTTCAAAATAAATTATTTAAAATGATATTACTTGGTAGCAATACATTTCTGAACATATATAAACCAATCAATCAATATGTGGCAAACATAGATCTGACTTTCTGCCAGCTAAAATATTTAAGGCCACGCTGCAGGATAAGCCCTGGGTTCCAATCTCCTAATCCCATTTGGGGATTACCTAATCGTAAAGCCATATACCCAAAAGGGATTTCGAGTATTGGTCAATTTGACGGCCTGGGCGACATTACATATATCGATGGCGGATTGAAGGGCTTAGGGGAGCCAAAGCAATTAACTTAGCATTATGATGGAAGGGCGATTTTATATGCTTTATGTTTCCCACCCAGTACGCGGCGATTTTTATATACATACATATTTTACATATGTAAGATATATATGTGGTTTTTTTTCTAGCTACTTTGGCATTTCCTGACAGCTATTCTGCAGTGTAAATTATTCAAGCCTGGAAGTTGTGACAGAGGAATATAGGTAGGTAGGTACATAAGAGCGGGATCTGAAAAACGTGCAACTCATGCCCGACATGAACAAACGTGTTTACGAGCGCCAATGAACGAGCCAAACTTTCGCCCCTCTCCTTCACTCTCTCTCCCCCTCTCTCTCGTACCCCGATTTCTGTCTCTTTCGAGGGTTTTGGACCCTCCGGCAACAACAACATGAATATGCATAAAGAGCAAGGCGGGATCCCCATGAATTAGTTATGAGGTTATAAGGCATATTGCCAACTGCTTCATAGAGGCCACCGCCGAGCAGGCTGAAAGCAGTCCTAATAAAATTACGTCAAGCCTTGCAAAAAATAAGGAAAAACCGCAAAAATAGTAGGGCAAAAGAAAAACAGTTTGCAGAAAAAATAAGGCAGGCATAGGTAAATGGCAACGGAAATGGAAGGCCACAAATCCGAGAAGGTAAGCTTGCAATTTTTCCCACTGCAACAGAAACAGCCCTTGAGATGGTATGGATAAAAAAAGAGAAGGGTTCTTTGATACTCCTTTACAAAAATTCAAAAATGGATAATTTCCAAATGGTATATTGTGCAGCTCTGAGATTCATTACACATCAACAGATTATTAGCGATAATAAATTATTTGAGTACCTGCGAACCTATAGAATGGTTCCATTATATTTATGGACAGTAATTTGAACATCATTTTAAATAAGATTCTATGTTTAATATTTTATAACATTTAAACTAAATTAGACTTATTGCGAAGGTTGGTTTTCTTCCAATAAATATTTTTTTTTAGTTGTTGGTGACCCTAATGTCTGTTGCTGTGACCCCAACCCTCCTTCGAGCGACTATTCCCCAAGTAATCAAATGATTAGTAGAATATTCCAGCACTTTAATGGGCACTAGACGCACGCGTTTATGCTTAAACATTTATGCAGACATTTATGTGCACAAATATTTATATGGGTTAACTTCCCATCTGTCCGACTGTCTCTTCGGCTTGGTGTATGTCACTTGCCAGACTTTTTGCGTTGTGATATGCGAAATGTTGGCATAAATACGGCAAAAAACAAAAGCATTTTTCTCTAAAATGAATGGAGAAAAGCTAGCATAGCTCAGTGATATCAAAATAAATAGCTGGGTCAGGTGACAGACATTATCCGGGGTACTCGCACCCAAAATTCGACTGTGAATGGGACTCTGACTATGAAATGTAAATCGCCAACTAAGACCAAGATATGTATGAATATTTTTTTTAATGCAGAAATTCAAGGTTTTTCTGAACTTTACCCCTTTTGCTTGTCACCTAAATTACATTTCCACCTGTCAAAAAATATTTGAGGCTGTTTTGCCCAACTAACAGCATTCCTTTTTTACAACAGAGAATATTAAATCGCTTTCGGTGATATTTTTGGAAGTTATTTAGTCCAAGTTAAAGCTTAAGTCCCTTAAGATCTCGCCTCCCCTTTAATATTTTGGAATATTATTTTCCGCTCTGGTGGGCAATTAATTTGCTGCTGACTGCACCCAAAACTGCATTTGATTGATTAGCGTAATTAAGTGGAAGGCCAGAGGGCACCATTCTGTTTTTCCATCGTCGCATCAAGTATACGCCATGTGCACAGCTGCCCAGCTGGATGTCCAGTGAGAAATTGACATGAAAAATCCATTTCGCTTGACTCACTTCACAGGCAATTGTCTTTAAGAGGGGTTAAGTAACACACATATACGATATCGCCGGTTAAGTTTCCCAGGGCCGAGTGCCAAGCGGCGACATAAGCTTATTAAATTCCATAAGGATTTCACATATTACAGCCAGCTACTTATGGCAAGGATTAAACAAACATGCCGACTTTACAAACTTGGCACAAACTCGGCGAAGGACCCCCCCATTGCGCCCAAGACAAGGGACTGCGCCGGAGCCTTTAACTGTTGACCAAGTCGTTGACACACATGCAACGCCAGCCACTTTCCCCACTTTCACCACTTTCTTCGCATTTTCCACATAAGGGCGCCCCTCGACGGGCGGTCTCGTCGGACAAACTGCACTGCCATCTGCTGCAGCCCATATCTTTCTGCTTTTCCCACTAAACAAAGACAATCGAGATTTGCGGGAATCTCTTAACTATGTATATTAGTGATAATATAGTTCTAGAGGCCAAAAAAATCGTAAAAGGGTTAAACCTACTGTTAAAGACAAACATTTAAAATTTTAAAGTTTATAAGGACACTCTTATAACTTAATTATTTTGATATTAGTTTAAATTTCCAATATTGATAATATTATAATTCCTTTTCTATAACCAAAAAATTTTTTTCACGTCTGGAATATATTTAAGAACAAATGTAGTAAATAAAATATTTTTTAATTCGTAGGTAGATCTTAACCACTTACAAATAATATATTTAGTATTATATATATGTCTATAAAATCTTAGTATTTCTAACACTAAAATATTACTTCGAATTTTGCTGTTACTTCATATTTTAATTTACTTTCATAACCTTTTAACAGACTTAGGACCAAGTAAATTAACCCACTACGACCCCAGAAAGCCCCTTTTGACGCCGCTCTTGCAGGGCAATAATTTGTGGCATATAGCAGAGCTCAGCGTGGCCTACGTGCTGGGGATCCCTGACTAATTACTTTAAGGACTTGAGGTCCTTGGCGTGAGATTCAACAGCCGCAGCATCAACGGTCGCTGACAACAAAGGCAAATGAAAAGTGAAAACTTTTTAGCATTTAATTAAAAGCAAAAATTTTCGTAAACCTCAAAGGCCTCAAGTGTGGGGGGCTAACAACCCTCTGAGTACCCCCACACCCATCCATCCTGTATTTCCTTAAATTAAGGCATATTTTTTCACTTTGGACCCCTTGGAAATGGGTTAAAAAGGCAGCCTTCTGATGCCGCTCATGATTTGTCAGATCTGTCGCAATGCGTGTCACGGGCTTGTCACGCGTCTGTCAGGCCAACAGAATAACGCAGATGTATATACATATAAAATACACCCAGGCAATAATGACAGAGAATCGGAGCATCAACTTGATTGCCGTCCTCGCTGGGCAATCAACGTGGCGTATGAGTGATAATTTGTAACACTTTCCGTGAAGATTGCAATGAATAATGATTACGTCCCTATTCAGGCGTGTAATTTCAAGAAAAGATTGATTGTTGATTGACACCTTCTTAAATCATTATAATTTAAAAATACTAACCTATAAAATTACAAATCTTCTTAGTAAATAGCACATGAGCCAGCATTGGGCATAAGTGATGATTTCAACACTTCCTGGCTAGAGTGAACATAAATGATAATTGTCTGGCATGATTACTCATGCATATGCATTCGATAAATTATGGAAAGCACTGAAAAATTATAATTTTTTGCAGAATAATTATTAAATTGCCAACTTCAAGAATAGTATCATTAAGATCTTCCATCTATATTTCAATAAGCTTGGTGATTATTCAAGTTTAATTTCTTCCAAGCCCATTTGAAAACTTTCCGCTCACTTTGACCCCCCAACTTTGAATCAATACTTAATTTAATTCGTGTCCTTCAATTATTTAATGTCCTGCCATCTGTCTCAACTGCCATTTGAGATTCTGACAATCCTTGACGCAGTGCGTCGCCCCATCCCCGAATTCCCAGTCCCCAAATGACAGAGAAAAGTTAGGAAAATGGGGTAAAGTCTAACCGGGAGACAGGGTAAATTGTTTAGCCCTTGCACAACACAGAAACTTTTCTTATTTTCGCGGCTTTTACATAGTTGGTCCTCCCAGACCCGCCACCTACTTTCGCCCTCACACTTTCTCCCTCACCCAAGGGTGCTTTATTACAATTTAACTTTTCTTTTATTGCAACATTTTTGTTGTCCCTTGCGTTGGGCTCTGCGGCAAACCGGGCAAGGTCTTCACCGCCAAAAAAAAAGAGAAAACCCTCAAAGCCAAATCCAAAAACCCGAAAAACCCAAAACCCAAAACCCGAAAACCAAAAACCCAAAAAACCAACGCCAAAGCCAAAGGGTGAGGGACATTAGCTGCTGGTCGATGGAAGAGTGGGTGGCCAAAGGAGCCTGATTATGTGTCATATGGCACATTCGAAGAAGTTTCCTCGGGGCCACCCATCTTTCCACCCACCATCAGCTCATTATATTCAATAGCCAGGAATCTTGGTTGGAAGAGGGCACCAAGGACTGTCGATGTCAATAAAAATATAATATAATATCTCCTTTTATTTAACAATATTAAATACATTTATATTTATGAATTTATTCAAATCATCAAAGGACCCGTGAGCAATGAGCTCAGTTTGATCATAAATTAAGACATTAAATATTTAGTAGTTGATTTTGGTAATTGACTATTAAGAAGACTGTAAACAATTATAAGATATGCAAAAGCTTTTACGATGTTATGGATTTTAAGGAGCATAGATATCCCCTATATAATAGGGTATCTTGGATAATATACTGGTTAGAAAAAAAAAACCTATTACAGTGGTACTCTTAAAAATTGAAGAGAGTTATATCTACAAAAGCGCAGAATTATTAACAATTGAATAACTTTATTATAGCGATTTAAATAAATTTACCTTTTATATAAAACATTTACCTATTGCAATGATGATTGCCTTCAATATAACGCATTGAAATTTATTTAAACTCAATCAATACCTAAAATTCTATTTATTCTTCATAGAAAGTATCCGAAAGTCGTTACCTATCATATAGAAACGATTTTCTTCTCTTTTTTTCCTGCCACCAAGATTTCCATTCTGCATGTGTGTGAGTGCCGGCATCTGCGTTGTGCTTGGTGGGTATGTGTGTTATGGGTTTCCTTTTATTTTATACGTATTTCACTTCATTTTGCCGCTGTATTGTTTGGCAGGACACAGCAGCAGCTTTCTCCTGTTCCCAGTCCCTTTGGCCCATCTTCGTCCCCCTTTCACTTATTTTTTCCTTTCCTCCGGCCCTCCTTGCCCGGGTTCCTCCGACTTTTTCTTTTGGGCTCATGCATATTTGAAATTCCCTTAAAGGCACTTCTGTTGTTCAGTTCTTTCGGCTGCTTCTCTTGGTATTTTTGTTGTTCAACTGCGCTTTAGACAACTGAGGTCAAAACAATAGCATTGAGTATTGAAATGATAATCATAAGTAAAGAAAATGTATTTGCCTTGCTCTTAAACTGTATTGACAAATTCCCAAAGAACCTTCAAGATATCAACAACATGGTAACACTGTACTATGGTACTGCTACTCAAACGACAGCATGGTAACACTGCACTATGGTACTGCTACTCAAACGACAGCATGGTAACACTTATATCTTTAATTTTCAAATTGAAATCGGATGACAATTTTATCACAACTATAATATCAATCCTTGGGTAATACTTAACTAGATTACATCACACTAAATTATATCAACTGCTAATATTAAAATAAATATGCAATATGGTCACACTAAACTATTTCAAGGGCATGGTAACACTACTATTGTTATGACCTCGACTGTGTGATAGTGGGTGTATGTTAGATTGTGTGTTTGGCCTGCCCATCTCTGTCTAACTCACGTGGCCGCCCTTTATCATTCTTATCATCATCAAGCGTTGACGGCCCTTGCCATTGTGGTGACCTTAATGGTCAAATTTAGGTGTGCCTGTGTGCGTTGTTATCCGCGTGTGTGTGTGTGTGGCGTCTGTGTGTGTGACTGTGGTATTCTTAAACTGCAATTCATGCCTGCTCCAGCATTTCCTGCTTCTGCAATTGTGATGATGGCGCATTTTTATGGCCAACGAAATTTAATCGAGTTTATCGCATTATTTTTTTTTCGACTCTGGGCGTGGGTGTGTGTGTGTGTGTGGGGCACTTAAGACGTGCTTATTAGCCCTATTAGTAATAATTGCACTACCGAGCAAATTTAGTTGTCTTGTGCATCATCATCTCCTGCCCTCGGCATTCCACCATCCACATTTTGGCTTATTTTGTGGCGGGCACTTAACTTCTGAAGGAGCGTTGTCCTTGCCACTGGAAATCGGGTTTCTGCGGCTTTTGTGTGTTCTTCAACTCCGTCTATCTTACCCTTCTCAAACCCCCTTCCAACCTCCTCAATCCACTAACCAAGCTGCCTCTAAGGACCTGCATTTACTTAGCTATTTAGATATTTATCTTTATGGAGCCTTGTCCAACTGACTTTTATATGCGAATTAATATTTGAATAGGTTGCACAGCCAACTGTGGCCCAGAAAGAGACGGATATGCGGATATGGAGACTGGAGAGCGGGAGGGCGTAGATTAAGGATTAAGGATAACTGGCATTTCCTGATGAGCTCGCATATCAAACGTTAATTTGTTCCATTTATCCACAACTTATTTATTGGTGCTCTTAATAATGTCATAAGTAATAAATATCAAGTCTATATTGAATCGGGGTTGAACATCATCAGGGGAAGCTATTTGTTTTATTGCTTTTACCGGATAATCACACTTAAATTAGTATTTATCAGTACGTATTTCTGACTTAAGAGGGTGTCCTTTTATTTGTAGTAAGCTTTAAATATTAAGACATCATAGTAACACTACTGTTTGATATAACTAAATATTTTGGTCAAATAAATCGTTAATATAATTTAAAGTCTCCACTTTCCCCCAAAGCTGAAATCTCGCATTCCTGTTTATTTATGATGTTAACGAGTCAGTTATTATCACTAAGCTTAGAAAGTAGTTAGCCATGACCTTCTGCCAACTTATCTCGTATTTTATGGCATACTTTGCGCTTTAAATTCCGACGTCAAGCATCACTGGAATTTCTCCGAGTTGCCGGATCTCTGGTGCCTCCCTCTTTTCGCCCTTTTCACATGTCGACAGTCTGCAACTATTTCCAAAACATGACCAAACGAAAGGCTAACAAATATTTGGTTAAACAAATTGACAAACAAGCGAGGAAGTTAAAGAAGAGGTTGGGAATGGGAAAAAATAAACAGACGGCATTGTATGCAATATCTGACATGGAAATAAAAATAATAAAGAGCTCGAAAAAATACAAAACAGTTAAGGTGGCCAAGAAAATGGTGCCTTAATAATTAATTAAAATAATATATAAAAACACTAAAATAGAATGTTTTTCCAAAACTTTCGGCTTCTAAAACAACATAAAATTTCGATTTTGAAACTCTTTGGTTATAGCAGGACTTCAGTGGTTTTTAAATCGTAGACCGTGTGATTTCGGAATCTTGCTAAATATGCTAACGATCCCTATCACTTTGGGGAAAATTAATTTTTTGACCAATTTTCGAGTTTTTTGTAAGGGGGTACATCATGTTTTTTTGCGAAAAATGGCAAAAATTAAACTTTTCTAGGTTTGAATGCCAATGGATTGGAAATTTAACGACGAGCTCGACGAGGTATGACATTCCTCATTCTGACTTTTATTTTTATTATGGCAGCCAAAAAACGGAATTTTTAGGGCGAAAAAATGGGCTTTAGATTTTTGTCAAAAACACGAGAGTACAATTTTTTAAAAATGAGACTTTTCTGTCCGGTTTTTCAATCGTAGTTTAGCCAAATCAAGGCGTACACCTATAAGACCGACCGTTTTGGGAAGCTTGCTAAATATGCTGACGAACCCCATCACTTGTAGGAAAATTTATTTTTTGACCAATTTTTGAGTTTTTTGTAAGGGGGTACATCATGTTTTTTTGCGAAAAATGGCAAAAATTAATCTTTTCTAGGTTTGAATGCCAATGGATTGGAAATTTAACGACGAGCTCGACGAGGTGTGACATTCCTCATTCTGACTTTTATTTTTATTATGGCAGCCAAAAAACTGAATTTTTAGGGCGAAAAAATGGGCTTCAGGTTTTTGTCAAAAACACGAGAATCAAATTTTACGAAGCTAGCTAAATATGCTAACGATCCCTATCACTTTAAGGGAAATTTATTTTTTGACACATTTTCGAGTTTTTTGAGAAAAATGGCAAAAAACAAAATTTTCTGGGCTTAAATGTCAATATATTGGAAATTAAGCGACGAGCTCTACGAGGTCTGTCATTCCTTATTCTGATTATTTGCATTATGGCAGCCAAAACACTGAAATTTTAGGGCCGAAAAATGGAAGTTACATTTTTGTCAAAAATTATATTATTTTTTGAAATTTGTTTAATGTAGATTGGCCAAATCTGGGACTACAGCTAAAATACCGACTGTTTCGAGCAGCTTGCTACCAACGCTAACGATCCCCACCACTTTATGTATATTTTGATCAGATTTGACCAATATAGTTTTATATTTAGAGAATCACGGTGCTCTCATTATATTTGTACCATTTAGGAAATAACTCTGCTTTATTTACCACATACATAACATTCACCGAAATCTGACTAATTTTTATAGTATGAAGCTGGTTTGACTTTATAAGCTTTAAAAGGTTTCAGGGAACACCGATATGTTTGTGACTTCATTTATAATAATTTACCATTTTTAGCAAGATTGCGTTTATATTTATAAATGTAAATATAATTGTGGTAAAAAGATTTCTAAGTGCGTTTATTTGATTGTGTCGCAGACATAATTGAAGCGGGACAATTCAAAAGGAGCTTCGAACGCCACCCGTCTCATTATTGCGAGAAGGGGTATCAGTCTTTCCTCCGGACGAAGTATCGCTGTATCCTGAAGATCTGGCCACGATCTCTTCTTCTTATTTTAAAATTTATGATATGTAATATCAACAAAATAACATAAATTATAATAACCTTATATAACGTTCGACGTACCGATACTTAAAAAAATGTTTCAAAACAATTTCGGTGGAAACCCTTCTTTTGGAACACTGTCGTTAATGACAGTGGATTTTATAGGTGTTTCAGTTGACAAACGCCACATTACGCACGTAATTTGTTAAGGACTGATATACGAAATCTACGAAAATACGGAAAACCAACCATGAATCCCTCGCAGAGAGAAGTTTCTTCAGAAAACAGCGATAGCTCGACCGATGGCGGTACACCTTCAGGTAATTATGCGATTTTCGAGTGGAATGTACCGCGAAACCTCCAAAGAGAACCTACTTCAGGAAACGTCTATATCCCGGCCGATGGCGGGATCATTTTCCGTAATTATGCAATAATCGGGTGGACTCTACAGCCGGGCGATGCCCCTTGGCCTATTCATGGAGTTCCTAATGGTAATTCTTCAGGAAACCCCGATAGCTCCTTCGGAGGTGAGTCCGATCCCCCTTGCAATTATCCAGTTCCTAATAGTAATTCTTCAGGAAACCGCGATAGCTCTTCTGGAGGGGGGACTGATCTCCCTTCCCGAAACAATACAGTTCCTAATATTAATTCCTTAGAAAACCGCGATGGCTCGTCTGGAGGTAGGACTTATCCCCCTACTCGCAGCAATGCTGTTCTCCATGGGACTCTACAGCCGACCAACACCTCTTGTCCTATTCATGGATTTCCTCGTAATTCTTCAGGAAACCGCGATACCTCTTCTGGAGGGGGGGCTGTTCTCCATGGGACTCTACAGCCCACCGATACCCCTTATCCTATTCATGGATTTATTAATGGTTATTCTTCAGAAAACCGCTATAGCTCCGCTGGTGGTGAGTCCGATCCCCCTTCCCGAAACTATGCAGATCCTAATAGAAATTCTTCAGGAAACCGCGATGGCTCGTCTGGAGGGTGGACTTATCCCCCTAGTCGCAACAATGCTTGTTGTCCTATTCAGGGATTTACTAATGGTTATTCTTCAGGAAACCGCTATATCTCCTCTGGTGGTGAGTCTGATCCCCCTTCTCGCAACTATACAGTTCCTAATATTAACTCTTCAGGAAACCGCGATGGCTCGTCTGGAGGGAGGACTTATCCCCCTAGTCGCAACAATGCTAGTTGTCCTATTCAGGGACTTACTAATGGTTATTCTTCAGGAAACCGCTATAGCTCCGCTGGTGGTGAGTCCGATCCCCCTTCCCGAAACTATGCAGATCCTAATAGAAATTCTTCAGGAAACCACGATGGCTCGTCTGGGGGGTGGACTTATCCCCCTATTCGCAACAATGCTTGTCCTATTTATGGATTTACTAATGGTTATTCTTCAGGAAACCGCTATAGCTCCTCTGGTGGTGAGTCCGATCCCCCTTCTCGCAACTATGCAGTTCCTAATATTAACTCTTCAGGAAACCGCGATGGCTCGTCTGGAGGGTGGACTTATCCCCCTAGTCGCAACAATGCTTTTTGTCCTATGCATGGATTTACTAATGGGTTTTCTTCAGGAAACCGCTATAGCTCCTCTGGTGGTGAGTCCGATCCCCCTTCGAAACTATGCAGATCCTAATAGAAATTCTTCAGGAAACCGCGATGGCTCGTCTGGAGGGTGGACTTATCCCCCTAGTCGCAACAATGCTTGTTGTCCTATTCAGGGATTTACTAATGGTTATTCTTCAGGAAACCGCTATATCTCCTCTGGTGGTGAGTCTGATCCCCCTTCTCGCAACTATACAGTTCCTAATATTAACTCTTCAGGAAACCGCGATGGCTCGTCTGGAGGGAGGACTTATCCCCCTAGTCGCAACAATGCTAGTTGTCCTATTCAGGGACTTACTAATGGTTATTCTTCAGGAAACCGCTATAGCTCCGCTGGTGGTGAGTCCGATCCCCCTTCCCGAAACTATGCAGATCCTAATAGAAATTCTTCAGGAAACCGCGATGGCTCGTCTGGAGGGTGGACTTATCCTCCTAGTCGCAACAATGCTAGTTGTCCTATTCAGGGATTTACTAATGGTTATTCTTCAGGAAACCGCTATATCTCCTCTGGTGGTGAGTCTGATCCCCCTTCTCGCAACTATGCAGTTCCTAATATTAACTCTTCAGGAAACCGCGATGGCTCGTCTGGAGGGAGGACTTATCCCCCTATTCGCAACAATGCTCGTTGTCCTATTCATGGATTTTCTAATCTTAATTCTTCAGGAAACCGCGATAGCTCTTCTGGTGGGGGGACTGATCCCCTTTCTCGCAATTACGCGATTCTCCATGGGTCACCACTGCGGGACAACGCACAGACGACTGGCGTGCGACGCACTTTTAAACGTGAACGTTCTTTAGTTGAAAGTAGCTCAGACTCAGAGGGCGAAAACCCTTATCCCGAGAATTCGATGAGGGCTCCACAACGGTCCTCCAAGCGTTATAGGACTGGCTCTTCGCCGGACTTCTGGCCGCCGCGCCGTTAAATGGAGAAAAGCTCATCCGTAACCGTCGCCAGGAAGCGTGAGGTGGATCCCGAAGGACTCTAAGAACTGCAGAGGGCCAAGTCCTCGGCGATCATGCTCAAAAACACGATGCGCAAGAAATAAACCATCTAAATTTTCTCGCTTCAATTATGTCTGCAAGTAAAACAAATAAACCATAAATGCGCATCTAGATCCCCTTTTACCAGCATTATATTTACATTTATAAAGGGAAACTCTATAATTAATGGAGTCACAAACATCTCGCTGTTCACTGAATCCTCTCAAAGTTTATAAACTAGCTTCACAACTAGGCAAATTTACCTAGGAACACATTAATATTGTAATATCCCTATTATAAAAAGTAATTTATCAAGCAATCCACATTCAGTTAGTAGTTAGTCCAGTTATATTTACAGCGTTTCTATCTTATTAGCAAAATTCTTCTTTGCATTTTTCGCACACTGAGGTGGTTTGTTTAGCAGAAATTCTTTCCCTGGGAGTGGGTCAATATGTCTGGTGGGCAAAACCGTTTTTGATAATGGCGTCAAGAACGCGTCGGTCCGAATTCTTAGTGGGCGGCGAGACGGCCGAGATCAAAGCCGTTGATAAACTCACCAACAAAATGACCCCGAGGAAATGTGGGGGAAGCACCGCATTTAAACATGCTACTCTCCATTTTGTCTTCATTTTGCTCACTTTGCGTTTTCCATTCTTTTCCCTCCCTTCAGACAGCCGGCGGCCATTTAATTGTTTGTCTTTCCGTTTCGCTTTGTATCTGTATCTGCCTTTATCTGGCCACTTTGGCATTGTTTTATGGCCACCACCCCTTGTCCACAATTTGGCTCGTTTTTATTTTTTCATTTCACATTTCCAGCCTTAATTGCATTAAGCGCCTTATTAGATGGCTCAGCAATTTGCATTTTACCTTTTGTCAAATGTTTTTACATCGCGCAAACAAGGGACTTTTGCGGGGCCTGTGAAAAAGGGACGTTCCTGGCACTTTTGCAATTGAAACTGCCAGCCTGGTAATTTTGTTTTTTTTTCTGTCCAGAGGTTGCCTTTTAATTGAGCGGCAAGCAAACTATTTGCATTTGTATTTAGTGATTAATTGAATGGAACTCGCTGAACAACAAAGTGGCAATATAAGTGAGTCAATCAGGGGATCAGTGGAGTAAATGAAATTGTCCTTTCTTGAATTTAGTATGCTTAAACTAAGATTGAAGTTTCGAAAGTGAAGTGTCTTTACAAACGACAACTGAACCAAGGTTTGACATCAAAGTCACTAAGCATTTAATAAATAGAAAACAATTTAATACCAAATATCTTTAATAAGAAAATCTTTTAAAAATATAAGCAAAAGCTTTCGGCAAAAATTAAACACCTCTTTATGCTCTACTACATTTTCTAATAAAAAAAAAGAAACATTTTATAATATTGTGAAAGGAAAAAATGAAATCAATTTGTTGATAATTTAATACAAACCCAATTTGCAACTAATTAAATTATTTTACAAATATTTTTCAGGGTATCTGAGAATTGATTCGAACATAACTGAGCTTCTTTTGTTAAATTCTTTCTGATTTTCGCCATGTTTTTGTTTGCATTTAATGTGGCTGGCCATTTGCAATTGGCCATTGCCAATTGTTTGCTGGCCATTTCATAATTTGCCAATCATTATTTATGGACGCTGCATTATCCCCGCTTGATCCTTTTGCGGAAATTAAAAATATTTGCTCTGCCGTCCGTCGGTTTTTGCACTCTGCTTGTTTTTAATAATTTTTGTATTATTTATTTTTCATTGGCATTGCGGTCGGGCCCCGGACAGGTGGCCATAAATATGTTTAATGAATCGCACAAATTGAAAAACCGAACACCGTTGACAAGAATCTGGAGGGGGGTGTTCCGCCAGAAAGAAATAGGCAAACAAATAAATTAACAAAAATGGCACTCCTTGCACACAGAACTAAATCATTCATTGAGTAGTACATATAGCCGGGTGTCGGCCATGGGTCGTGCAATTAAATTTATGAAACTCCAATCAATAATTCAATACCAGCTCTCCGACCGCAGCTCCAACTAAAACTTGCCTTGTAGGCAAACAAGTAATATACATAGAAAAGAGTTTATAAAAATAGTGAGGCTATATCCCTGTCAATTATAAACAGAATTTGGCAAAGAGAAATGAAATTGGCTGCCAAAACGATTGAACTTAATAAGTTCTTCAATATCAATGGTGAAGTGCAAACAAATATATAGACAATCAATTCGAGATAGGATTCTACCAAGGCAGCTTACTACAGATTTAAGACAATATTTGTGGTTTTAGCAATTTAAACATGATTTAAAAAAAAAAGTAGGTAAATAATATCAAATTTTGAATATTCTTTCCCAATTTGTATTGTTTTTAGCCAAAGCCATGTCATTTTTTGCGTACAACTAGCTGTTTCTAACCAATTTTGGCTAGAGAACGTATAATATTTTCCAGAATTAACACTCGGCCAACATGTAGAGCCTTAATTGAATTTCTGTCTCTCTCAAAGTTTATTTTTTCTGTCTCTGTTTTTGCATAAAGCCCGTTGATGGATAGATGGTCTCAGATCGAAGAAGGATGCGAGGAGTGGGAGGATACACAGCAAGAAATATATTGGGGTTTCGGAATAAAATATTTTTATTTATTTGTGTGGAACAGAAACTTTATGTTTGGATGAATAAAGTTTTATAATCCTTTATAACTGTATTTAAATATATGTATATTAATATTTCTACCAGGTTTCGAAATATCTATTCTTAAGGGTGATCTATAATCATTACCTTTTAATAAGTGTGGTAATTTTGTTTTGATTTTTTATGAAGTCTTCACTTTTGAAATATGGAGTCCTTGAAGTTATAGATACTTTTCTTTATGTGTGAGTGTAAGCCCGACAAGCAAGTTGGCAGCTTGGCCCAGTTAAATGGCCTGCCAACATATGGCCATTAATTGCCAGCAACTGACCAGCGACTGACCCGCCCCTCTTAACCCTCTGATGGTGCCACGCCCCCTTTCAGTCCGTATCTCTAAGATACTTTCAACCGTTGGCGTTGACTTGATTGAGTTGCCAGTAGGCCAGACGGCCTAGACAATATTTTATGGAGAGATAAAGTCTGGGAGATGGAAGAATTGGAAGTCACATAGAGCAATGTAAATACTATTTTCTTTTTTTGTGCAGAAAGAGAAATGAGAAAGGCTGTCTGTGTGCCATTTTTTTTTTTTTTGGTTTAAAAAAATGGCACTACTGCGGTTTTTTATGTGGCCGCACATAAAATATACCATGTAGCAAGGTCAACGCTTCAAGGGGGGGAGGTTAAGGGTGGTACAAGTGGGCGGCTGGGTGACCTAGTTGGTAGGCGTGGCCGGGCTTTCAATGGAGCCATAAAAAATAGTTACGTCCACTTTGAATTATTCACCAGCAGGTGGGCCAAATCAATTTGAAAATAGGTTTTTTATCCATGCCTTTCGCTCCCTTAGGGGGTCCAAAATGACAGGGTGGCCGCACTCGCCAAAAAGCGTTAATTGATGGTGATAAGGGATTTAGGGTTGCCAGGAGTTGATAATACTTTAAGACCCTATAAAATGTAGGAATTTAATGGGGACATTCTTTAAAAGGTAAGCTTGATCAAAAATAAGTTCATAGACGAAAATGGGAAAATATTAGGGTCCCCTAATTTTCTATTATGCAAATCCCCAGTAATTTTGTTTATTGTTGATTAATTATTATAAATTTTTAAATTTTTCAAAACAACAATAAGCCCTACCTTACCTTTTCCCCTTCTTACCCTGTAATAAAAGTAAGTATGAAATCAAATTGAAAACCCATTGGCCTGGAAATAATTTCGCTTGGGTTTCTGCTGTTTTAATTTGTTGGCCCCATTTGGCACTTACATCTCACACACACACACACATAACCATTAACCCATTGCCGCTTTGTTGGAAACTTTGCTGCATTTTCCCCCCCATAATTGAACCAACCAATTAATAAATGCTTTCACATTGGCCCAACTCCGATTTCTTTTTGCTCAGCTTTATGCTCCGCTGATTTTGCAGCAGTTGCATTAAAAGCGAATGAATATGGCTGAAAGGAACAAGTATAATATCTTTATTACAGCATAATTAAAAGTAAATTTTTTTTATATATTTTAATTTACTCTCGCTCTTTCTTTATCATTTCCACGGCCACTCCACAGAGTTATTTTACTCATTAAGTTAATGCGAAAAAAAAGGTGGCAAAAGGTGTGGGGGAGGCCAGATGAAGGTGAATGAAGGTGGATTAAGAGCGCTTCAAGAGGTCAACTGGCTGCGCCCCGCGGATTCCAAGTATTGGGGAAAAGGTGTTCGCAAAAAAGGGAGAAAACCAGAGTAAAAACGTACTTTAATTAATGTAATGTAATGAAGCTTATGACAATAAATAATTATCTGCTGTGGCATGAAAATCGATTGAAAAATCGAATTAAGTCATTGAATTGTTTACATTAATAATAAGGGACTTATATTTTTTAACTATGCTAAGAATATTGCTTGTACTTTAGTAGGTACAGAAAAAAATTAGTATATGGTTATTTTATATTATAATTCCTTTTTTGAATGTTAATATGCTATTTTACTCGAAAAGCGCGTCTGCAATTCGTTGTGCTCCATTTACCTTCGAGAAGCTACGCTAGAAATTTGATTACGTGTACGTATGTGGCATTAACTCCCCGAAATAATAATTGATGAGGGTGGACGCTGGTGACCCATTACCTTTCAAGGGATGGATCCAATGGGGGTGGAGTGCTACTGACGCACACGCAACATCACCAGAAGTTTTATTTATAGCAGCTTCCCCTTCAGGAACAAAAACAGAAACGAAAAATAGAAATAAAGCCGACAAAGTTGCCATGGATCTGTCGAGGACAATGGAAATGTTAGCCGTGGCTATACAGAAAAAAAAAACGAAAAAGGAAAACACACAGATACACGATACACAGAAAGTGATATATATCTAGTTATGTATGTGAAAGCAAACAAAATCAAACTTCGCAGTCGGAATTTATTGAATTATTGAGCAGCGCACCATTCACCACTCGTTTTATTTCCCATCGAAGCGAAATTTGTGAATTTAAAGGATATAGATACCCAGTGAATGGTGTAATTAGGTATCTATACAAACGGCGAGCGAAAGTGAATTTTAGATCAACCCTTTTGGCCTCTAACGAAGCTTTCGCCTCGTGGCCAAAACCCAATTAAAATGCAGTTAACAGAGATTGCCTGGCTTCATTTGGCCTGATAATGTTTCTGGCCACTGGCTAAATTTAAAGGATATATAATTAGAAGAATCTGCATGTTCTCTTATTAAACGAGCTAATTTAGAGCCAAGGGTAGTTATATGCTTTACTATAATACTTAATTCTCTTCAGGTATTTTCAGTATCGTTATTCTTTTCATTAAAAACTAGAGGAAATAGAATATAAAAAATTGCCTTTGTTATTATTCCAATACTTAAATGGTAGAATAGTAATCATGGCTTGTAACTTTTGTACGAAACGAAATTTATTGAAAGTGAATAACAAAACAATTTATACAAAATTTCTTAAAAGTATGCTATGCCTTGTTTGAATGGTAAGACTGGAAATAAAATCTTTTTAGTTGACATCTACAATCAAACACTTTTAATTTTAAGAAAACTTAGAGTATTAAGGTTTCTACAAATATCTTTTTCAATTTTTCATTATGATACCTCAACTTTTTGAAGAAAATCCCTGGTGTTTGCTGGAAAATTAGCAAATGTCTTGCCGCCTGTTAATTACCAAGATAAAATAGGAACAATAAGCAGGGTAAAGCTTCAGTTTTATTGTCCCTCAGGAACCAAGGACAACAGTCAACAGTTACAGTCTGCGTTTAAGCCCCAGATAGGACAATACGATGGCGAAATGAATAAGGCAATGGGTGCGAGATGAATTGCTGGAAAAGATACTGCGAAAAGGATACAAGAAGGCAAGGACCAGGAAGCTGGGAGCAAGAATCACAAGCTGGCCACTGAGGAGCTTTGATAATAACTACAAAGTCCACTCTGCAACCATGGAAAACGGACAAAGGACATTGGTTTATGGCGTCGGCGAATGTATCTGTATCTGCGAGATACGCGCCCTGCAACATATTGTGTAGTTTTACAACTCTCCTTGGCTTGGCATTAAGTTTGTTTTCCCTTTGGGTGAACAAAAATACTGGGCATGCTCATTTCTTCAGTAAAAGAATAAAGGTAAAATTCTAAAATAAATATTAATAACATAAACACTTTTTAAAACTCTTAAGTTGGTTATCTTAATGGAAAAAAAAATATCAAGTGAGATGCCTTATATTGATCCTTTTTACCCTACCCATCACGGAGTACATCTATGCATCCTGTTCTTGAATGTATGTATCTTTTTAGCTGTTGTATCTTTTTGTGAGCCGTCAACATTGACGACAGATTGACGCCTTGTTGTGCGTAAGTGTGTGCCTGTGTGTGTGAACTGAATTTCCCCTCAGAGCCATTTCCTATTTTTATACCCGTTACTCGTAGAGTAAAAGGGTATACTAGATTCGTCGGAAAGTATGTAACAGGCAGAAGGATGCGTTTCCGACCCCATAAAGTTATATATTCTTGATCAGGATCACTAGCCGAGTCGATCTAGCCATGTCCGTCTGAACGCTGAGATCTCGGAAACTATGAGAGTTAGGCTATTGAGATTTGGCGTGCAGATTGAGCTTCTTACGCAGCGGAAGTTTGTTTCAGTAGAGTGCCACGCCCACTCTAACGCCCACAAACCGCCAAAAACTGTGACTCCTACAGTTTTGATGCGAGAATAAAAATTTTAACTGAAATGTATTGTTCTCATCAATACCTATCGATTGAACCAAAAAAAAGTTTTCCACGCCAACTTTTACGCCCACAAACTTCAAAAAATCGTAAATTTGAACGTGGATATCTCGGAAACTATCAAAGATAGAGAAATGGGATTTCAGATTTAGATTCCGTAGGCTTGAGCGCAGCGCAAGTTTGTTACGCGAATATGCCACGCCCACTCTAACGCCCACAAACCGCCTAAGCCTGTGGCGCCCACAATTTTCATGCTAGATAAAAAATTGTAACTGAAATGTATTGGTCTCGTCAATACCTATCGATTGATCCAAAAAAAAACTTTTCCACGCCCACTCTAACGCCCATAACGCTTAGATCTGTCTACCGCCGGTAGGTGGCGCATTTCAATCTCGCAGCAAAGCTTGCGTATCTCCCTTTCCCTTTGGTTCCTTCAGCTGAGTAACGGGTATCTGATAGTCGAGGCACTCGACTATAGCGTTCTTCCTTGTTAGAATTGCCTTCATTTGCCATTCCTGCTTTTTGTCGTACATTTTTTTTTTCTCCTTTCGGCCCGGACAATGCCCGGGCAAGGATCTCAGACATAACCTGAATTTTTAATTTAACTGCCCAGTTTTTATTTGCGTATGTGGCCTATAAAAAGGGCTTGGAGAGAAAAAGGGAAAGGTAAAATTGTGCCCAGTTGGTTGGGCTTTAAGTTATCTTACTAACTAGAAATTTAAGCAATTTAGTTCGGGTTCTTAGAGTTTGCCAGCTCCAGAATTAAGCAATTTTAGTGCAAAGGGACTTCGCTAGATGCATCTCTTATTTGGAGCACTCAATGTCAGATTTTCCACATGCACACCCAGCTACAAATGCAGCTTGTATCTGAGCGCTGTCTGCATATTAAAACGCTGTCAAAATTGCACGGCTAAGTGTCATTTCATTTGGCATGACTTTCTCTCTCTCTCTCTCTCTGTCTCTTTCCAACCTTCCATTACCCGTCCCTTTCTAATTTCTGGCCATCAGCTGCAGAACTCACACATATTACCCCTAATTACCGCGGCCCGAAAAGCTCAGTTCCTGAACCCAAAAATTCCGATAGCTCGATTTGATCGCCTGACAATTTTGCGGCTGGAAAACTGACAGTTTCTGGTTTCTAATTTTCCCGCCGCTTTTAGGCATTTACCGATTAAACGTAACTATTCCGAATTTGAAAGGGCAGGCATTTTAAATGCATTTGCAAATTTTCGGCTGTAATTACGCATTAAGGCCATATAATATGCTTCCAAAAGCAGTGCACAATCATTTATTTTAGGTATTTAAATATCTAAATATTTTCAATTTATTAAATGCTTGAATTTTTTTTGTATATATATAACTTTACTAACTAAAGATATTTTCCATTAATTTCCCAAAGTCTGTAAGCTGCTAGATTTTTTGGCAAAAAAATAAGCAAACAGAAAATTTCAAAGCGGAATCCATAAAACATTTTATTGAAAATTCTTTTGGCCCCTGGAGCAATGGCAGTCCTCGCTGAGCTGAAAATTAAAATTTTATTAAAATTTTTCCCCAGATCGTTTTCATTTTCTGCCGCAGAAAGTGGCAAATAATCTTGAGGTTGTGTGTGTGTGTGTGTGCTGGTGTATGAAAAGTACAAGGACTCTCTCCCAGGAATTGGCCAAGATGATGAAGAAAATGGCCAAGAGAAAGAAAAAGGCAGGGAAAAACAAAAACTGGGCTGTACTGCTCGGAATCGATTTGGAGAGCTTTTTGGGTTTGGAGCATGGAGACAGTGCGAATTCCTTTACCTTAATTAAAAAAGTTTACAATTTCTCCTGGCACTGTGACAGCCCCGCCCAACGCCCCCCTTTTCCCAACCCAGATTGTGTATGTGTGTGTGTGTGTGTGTGTGTGTTTCGTATTTGTATTTGTGTGTCACATAATAAGCCGGGAAAGTGCGTCAAAAAATCAACTGCTAAACAATGAACAGCAACTTTCCCTGTCTGCCGTTTTGCTCCTCGAAAGCCTGCGGGAATCAGCTGCCAACTTATTTATTCCTTATTTTTCTCGTTGTTTTTTATTTTATTTTGCTTGCTGTTTCTGGCGTCGGCTGGCAGAAAGTTTTAAAATAAACTTGCGTCATAAAAATTTCAAAAGTTTCGCCAAAGCCCGGGGAACAAAAAACAAAAATTTGCGTTAATTTTGAAGGCAACCAGGAACGAAATGGGGCGAAACGAACCGGAATGGAACGGAAGGGCCGGGCAAGAGGAAGAGATCCGAGCCAAAAATTTGCAACATTTGCTTTTTATGCTTAACTTTCGTCGCGCTCAAAGTTGTTCTAATAAATGTTGATACACATGAAAATAATTACAAACAGAGTAGGAAAAACCATTCAGAAAATTCATGCTATGTCCTTGGGAAAAACCCTTTTTCCCAAAATCTGTTGGGAATTTTAAACAAAATTAGTTTGAAAGCTTGCTACAAATTACAATTAGGGGTACAAATTATTATTGAAAACTTTCTCTACGTTTCGCCTTTTACATTAGAATGTAATTAAAAATAGAAATTAAAAATGAACACTTCATTAAAAACTCGTAGATAATAGCTTATTTTGAGTACTTGGAATATTTTTTAACGTTTTTATAAGTCACTTAAAAAGCCCTAGCAAAACTACCAGATAATTAATAATTTGATACATTTAAAATGTGAGTAAAAATTATTTCTACGATTGTCGAACTTTTAAGATGCCGGCAAGCTGTTGCCAGCTCCATTTTTTATTACCACTGCCGCCTGCCATCTTCATCATCGTTATGGACATTTCAACTCGTTTTCATTTTATGATCCGATTTGAAGGTCATAAAGCCAGCATTTTTGTAGGCAACAAATCCGTTAAGACTTTTTCGCCCAGTACCTTTTGCCCTTTCTGTTGCGACGACCGAAGGCTTTGTCTTGGCCAGAAAAGCGGCGCGAATGGCAAAGAAACGCATTAAAACTGATTTATTACTGCAGATAAGTTTGGATTTATATGCCAAATTCGGAACGTCTGCCCACCCACACACAATTTAACTTCGATATTCCCGAATTTCGAACGAGTTTTTCATGCCCTAATCTGTGGGAATTCGCCCCGCAGTCAAATACAAAACCTCTGGCACATTTAATTAAGATTTAACCTTTAATTACGATTTAAAAAGATTACAATGTCAAATTCACGCTATCATCTAACCGCCCATCCATTCCACCCACTCGTTCACCCACTCATTCACCCACTCTTTCACCCACACTTTCACCCACTTTATCCACGATTCCACTTTGAACCACTCCCTCATCGTCAGCTACTTTCGCTGAGAGCGTTTCTCGATACGCGACCACAGGAAGGATGTGATTACTTTCAGGGGGCTTGGGAACCCATCCATTGCATATCATTTTCTATTAGCCACACAGGGAGAAAGTAGCCCAGATACTTTGCATTTTATTGTTGTTATGGCATGTTAATTGGTATTATTTTTTGTATAGTAATTAAAAATATTTTGAATGTTACAAGCCTTTTATTAACAAAATTCTTGATGATATAAAAATTGTACAAAACATAGGATGTCTAATTTTGTATAAATATGAAACTCTTTCTCTCAGTGTAGATCTCTTGAAAATGCTCGTGGGAGCCGGGCCAAATCCCATTTCTTGCTATTTGCAGATTTTTCTCCCTTTCATCCTCCATTTCGTTCTCGCTAATTATGCAAGCAATGGGCGTAGCAAACTCAATGATGCCAGCGCATTATCGTTATCGTTATCGCAATCGTAATCGACCTTGTAATTTTCCCCAGCATAATGGAGATATTCGAGCAGATGCCAACAAAGAAAAGAAAAGAGATTGGCTGAAGTGCGGTTTGTGTGTCGTGAAGGGGATTGCCCCTTTAAATTGGTGACCCCGATGTGATGCGAATCAAGAGTAATTTATCTCACAAAACATTTTAAAATTCATGGCGTCTATGCAAAATATGTAAACATTTGGAAGGCCAATTGGCTTCCCATTAATCAGCAATTGGGAAGAAAATGGTCTACCATATAAAAATGAAAGAACATTTTTTAAAATATTTTTTAAAGAATATAAAAGCAGGGTAATAATGGTTCTTATCTTTATGAAAAATATTACATTTAATTTTCATATAGCAAACCGATTTATTAAAGTACAGAGTCTTTTAACAATGGTTGTTGCTTTAAGAAGGATAAGCTTAAATCGATTTTTAAACTGTTTGCCCCTTATTAATTACATTTTATTAGCCTACTTATAATGCAACAGCAATGTGTTGACTTTGCGAATTTAATTATAATTATGAAATTTTCATTTCATCGGCTTCGGATAAAACTTCGCTGATAAATATTAGATATCGTTGTGTAAAACTTTTCAACATTCAGTGTAAACAAAACTGAGTTTGTTCATCCTCCACAGGCTTCCTCTTCTTATTTTTCATTAAGTTTCCCCTTTTCCCCTTTTGTGGACACACACAAAAGTGTGTGTAGCTGGTCTTGTTCTCGTTGTTTTTGGTGGCATTGTTTCGCTTAGCGATATTAAGAGCTTTTGTTAGGTCCGCTAGTTTGAAGGAGCTTGCTTGTCTAACACCTCGCCTTTTCTATGCACTGATAAAAAATACGTGAAAAATTAAAAAAAAGGGGATTTACTCGTAATATATAATAACATATAACGCTAAAAAATATTATAATGATTTCTCCATCCAGAAAAAATTTGAATGAATATTTTGAGAATGAACGCTCTTGAAAACGTACTGAATGGTTCTGGAATTTTTTTTATTTCGAACGTTCTTGAAAGGAATTTCAAAGTGTTTCAGCTGTTAGAGGCGTTGGTACAATGACATTTTGTAAAAATGGACCCGAGTTCGAGTCCTCGCCCTTTTTTTATAAGATTTATAAAGGTTTTCTTCAAAACATATACAATTTTTTTTTCAAGAACTTACGTTCTTAAATTATTTGTTCTATATCTTTCTGGGGTTTGCCATAGAAGTAATAAGGCTCTTCGCTGACCAATTTTGGTGATGTTTTGTGCCCAGTGTATACATTGTCACGCCCCCTTTTCTGGCAGCAAGTGTGTGGGCGTTAATATTCATTACAATGTCAAACGCAATATCTTGGGACAAACGCAGGGACATGTTTTTGTCGTCCTTTATCTGGGCTTTCTCCCCTCCCTCGCCATTTCCGACTTTCTCCACATCCTGCCCATGCTCGGCCTGCGAACTGCCTACCCATAAGTTTATTATTTATAATCTCACTCAAGTGCGACACTTTTCTACGAGTGTGCTTACAGTTGATCCCCCCTAGCCACCCACACTCGCGCCCAACTTTTTATGTCCGCCCTTCGGCAATCAGTTTATATTTTGTATGGTTTATTAACAATTTGCGCTGGAAACAAAACAAAACAGCATAAGTTTATGTTTTATGGACAAGGGCACACAGACGCACACACGCATAGAGATCGTCCATTGGGCCTACTTTAATGACCGCCGCTGTGGCTCACAAAAATATTGTCGTATCAGCGAAAGTACATGGCAAAAAAAAAGTATTTTATTGCATTTTATTGTTGAAGACATTTTCACTTTTATGCGAGCATAAAACCCAGACAAATGGCCCATTCTGTAATTCTCCCAACAAACATTCTTTCTTTCTCCAGGCTCCAAATTGAATTACACAAACTCTATGTTCCTAAAAAAAAATAGGGAGACCTTAAGGCCATGCGAACTGCTTCTCATGATGTTCTTAAAATCATAGGTTTATTAAGGAACTTTTATCTAATTTTGTTGGGATCTTTCCATGCTTTAAATTTACTACGCTCTTAAATATGTATTTAATTATAGGTGTTTTAAACATGAATGTAATGGTTTTTTAAGTTTTGGCTTACCAAAAGTAAGCCGAAGTTGCCAATAGCTGTCAAATTATAGAATGCACTTCGTCCCTTATTTCGCAATTTTAACATTTTCAATTCAAACTGAAAATCGTACTAAGCTGATTGCAAATTTATCATCATCATATGGAAATATGTTATGTCAACATAGAAAAAGAGACATGCATGTGTGCAGTTTTATATGTTTATTTGTCTCAAATTAGTGCAGCCCTCTGCAATCAATCTGCCCATAATCTGTGAAAATTCCTTTGGCAAATGCAAGGGAATTTATGCCAACTTTATTTTAAATAAAAATGAAAAATGACTGGAAACGAAATACGACTATCCAACCAATGGAAATAGGGTTTTTCATTATTTTTCAATAAAAAGCCATCAAAGAGCTCTAAATGTAACTATTCATATGAGCTTAAAAAAAACAAATAACTATGCAGTGAAAAGCAAATTGGGAGATCGTTTTAATTAATTTAAAGGGATTTATTTAAATGGTGAACTATTATAGGGGAAATATAAAAATTCTTTAAATTAACTGCTGCATAGCCAGCTATTCGAATATACTTAAATGTTTCATTTGTACTTATTTATAAATTCTACAATTCATTAGAAATCAAAATATTCTATCAAATTCACCTCTACACAATTGTTTTTATAAAGTACGCAACATACTTCAGTCGATTGATGTACCAATTAATGTTTTCACTATTTTGCAGGTGCTTTAATTACCCCTATCGATAAATGCAAATGTAATAACACATTGCGCTTAATTGTAATTGTATACCAATCGCTAATCGTTTCAAGCCAAACTGATCGATTATTCTGAGAGGCCGTACAATTATCCTTTATAGTTAAATGCTGCAATTACTCTGATTTCTGCGGGGTTTTTTTTACAAACACCCAATGCTATCGATTAATATCTATGGGTCATTGTTGTCTGGATAACAAAGGACTACAAAGTTATCGATTTTCGATTTGTGTGTGTATGTGTGTGAGTCTCTTACATATGTGGCAGGCATTCAAATGGGGGGCAACAAATGTCGTTATTATTATATATACATATATATACACATGCAAAGGGGATGGAGTATGGGAGGGAAGAGAAAGCGGAGAAAGTGGCAGGGAGGTGAAAGAACAAATGTCAAAGAGCAACCGACGCCTGCTTGATTACCAAAAAAAAAGAAGGAAAAACTGAAAGCAGAACGAAGAAGAGCAGGGAAAGTAGACAAAGGAAGGGGTGGGGGGGGGAGGACGAGGAGGATGACAAAGGGCAATGCGCTCAGACGCCTGTTGAATGTCAAAAGTAACGGTATACAGACCTCCATTTTGCCTGCAAATGACAATGGAAGCCATAAGAATGTCGCTGTGTGGGTGAGCAAGTAAGTAAGTGAGTGGGTAGGTTAGTGTGTGTTAGTGAACTCAACGGAGTGTCGGCATTTGTTACTGAGTGTTAGTGCGGCGAGTGTGTGTGTGTGTGTGTGGGTGAGCGACAGAGTGAGAGCATTCCATTTGCCTGTGTAATGCAATTTGCTAGGCTGCCTCCACTTTCTCTTTGCTGTTCCTCCCTTTTTTTTTTTGCCTTCCCTTTTAAAGCTCTTCTGCCCAAATAACATTTTCATATTTTGGCGGGTACCTAAAAATTCTTTTAATATTCAAAAACAGATACTCTTCACTACATAATTATTATAACTGTATAAAACTCCTATTTAGATTTTGAGATTCGTTGAATAGAACCCAAAGAAGTAAAGTTGCAGCCTTTAAATACGAAATACGAGCTTATAAAATATTCTTTACGTATTTTCGGACCCCATAAAAATGTTTGGAAAAACCCTAACCTTAACCTTATCAGGGTTACCATTATTATTTTTGACACAATTTGTCGAATCAGATATCACTTTGATTTTATGCATTTTTAGAACCATTATAGAAATATAATTGTTATTCAAATAGGGACGTTTCTTTAAAGCTACTCGAAACAGGACTGTATGTTATTTTAATCAAGACAATAGAACATTCTGAGACAACAATGTTAAAGTCATTTATCTATTACCAAGAATGTTTATTTACTTCTCCACGGCATTACGTTAATTCTGTTGTGATACAATTAATAGAATCGCCAGGGTAATTCCATCTTCGATGCCTTAAAGCTTATCCTTGTTCCTTTTTCCCCCATATTATGCCTGCCAAACAGCTGTTAGCCTGTTTATGTTGGTGTACCATTCGCCTTTTGTGCTTTTTGCCATGCCACAGAACTAATTGACTTTCAATGGAGGCTGCGATCTCTCAATTACGACACATAACTTAGTTAGGCTTATGATGTATAGTACTATGTAGTACACCGCGAACACATTACCCCCACTACCTCAAAGAAAAAAGTTCGTTTTGATTATGGGCCGCAAAAAGCCCGCAAAGTAGAATGTCTTTATTCAAAAAGCCAAACTACATGACAACAACGGAGGCAGAATAACGACTGGGCAACAACAGCAGGAACGTTGACAGCGACAACGCCTGCAAATCCTCTAAGCCACAATATTTACTGTGATGGCACAGTGGGAGATGTGGGCCAACAGAAAGAAAAAGGGGGCGGCCATGGTGGGAAAATGAAAATGGGGGCGAAAAAAGGGAAAGCCACTCCTGGCGGTCAAGGCTTCGACGAGCCGCTAGATTTTCCTATGAAACAGAGGTATTTACATTTTCAACATATTTATAGTTAACAAACTTAATTAACAAACGTAATTAAATTCTGTAATAATATTTATTCACCAAATTTAAAGCTATTTTCTATTGGTAATTTATCCAATTAAAAATGTCAGCCCTTAAAATCATCGATAAGACCAAAAACAATTCTGATCACTACATTTTAGTATAAAATATATTCCGTAAATTATATGACTATATATATATAACAATACATATATATTATGACTATTATTATTGATTAATATGTGCATATTTTTCTAGTTCTTGCATATAAGTGCAGTTAACAGTGCGTATGAGTAATAAGTTATTTTTCAGACTGCTCATACGCATGGTTGTTTTTATTTCAAAATGATTTGAAACTGTTATGCGGGCTGATTTGGCGACTTATGTAAACAAAAATTAAGTAGCATGTAAGAGGATTTTTTAAATTATATTTGTTTATTTTTTTAAGCTTACAAGTTTGTCTAAAATCAGATTTTCCATACGTCCTGTTGTTACTCGAATATGCCACGCCCACTCTAACGCCCACAAACCGCCCAAGTCTGTGGCGCCCACAATTTTCATGCTAGATAAAAAATTTTAACTGAAATGTATTGGTCTCGTCAATACCTATCGATTGATTAAAAAAAAAACTTTGCCACGCCCACTCTAACGCCCACAACGCTTAAATCTGTCTACCGCCGGTAGGTGGCGCATTTGCTGCTTGCATATCTCCATTTTCCTTTGGTCCCTTTAGCTGAGTAACGGGTATCTGATAGTCGAGGTACTCGACCATAGCGTTCTTCCTTGTTTTAAATATGTTCTGTAATAGGTAGCAAGCCCTTTGTGTTTTTTTCCCTGAATTGCGTCGTACAATTTTCTTTAGAACATCTTCGACATCTTGCTAGCCATGAAATTTTTTAGGGTTATATTTTTTTAACTGTTGGTTAAAAAATATTTTTTTTGGTCTATGCAATTTAATTTTAAATACTTTAACTGTTCATGTGTACCTTTCAAAATTATTTAAACATTAAACTTTTTTTTTAGAATTTTGTTCTGGTAACATCAATGCAGGTTAAACTTGTCGGGAACTATTCTTTTTTTTGAGGGCGCCCGTGCCAGTTTGCCACTAATCTGTTTGACTTTAAAAAGTTGGCCATCGACCTCGGCGCAAGTAAAGAATTTTGTGCGCACCGGGAAACAGATATGAGAATTTCCGCAATTGCGACAGGTAATCACATGTTTAGCAGATCGAGGCTTTGTCGGCTTCTGCACCTTTCCTCTTTTGGGTGTTCTGGAATTTGACTGCGGATCGCTTGATATGTCTTGAAGCTCCGTACGAGTTGTATTACGATTTGCCATCCTTGCGCTCCTTCGAGGCGCGGAAATCGGAGCTTCTGGTTCGGGTGGTGAAGGCGGGTCTTCAACCATTTCCATAGCCTCCACAATTTCTTCGGGTGGTGGTGACATTGGTCGATCCACAGTCATATTACAAGAGTTTTCATTATTTTCCTCGGACACACAAGGCTGAAAATGCTATTTAGAAGCGTTAGAAGTCGTAGCACAATATTATTCCATCTATATCTACCGGAATTTGTTCGTCGCTCATTGTGTTTTATTACTTGTTTTCTTATTTGCTTCAGTATATGAAAATATATGTTACTCGGCCAAAAAATATAAGTGAATGTGATTTTTTCGGTTTGAATCTGGCACTCAATTTTCAATGGCTCCTATGTTTAAAAAATTTGAGAACTAGGTTGGTGAAACCTGTATTAACTTAATACTATTAAGGCTTTGTGTTTGATTTTGCAAACTTTAAGTTTACATCGTTTTTATAATCTGTTGGATAAGGTTACACTCTCAGAAAAAATAGCGTGTTAAATTAAGCATGAGCGAATTGTGTTGATCCAAGAAGGATGATATCAATCAAGTACTAAGAATTCAAGAACGAAATTAAAAATGTAATAGAATTTTAATTGAAATTTATCAGTTTGTTTCGTGTTTTTATCCCCAGTCTAAAACACCTTACAGTTTTCACGTGGGTTGGCTTCAAAAAAAAAAGAAAGGAAAAAGGCGGGAAAGCCGAGTAAGAACAACAAGGCAACAAATGATGATGGAAGGAAAGTAGAGAAAGGGATGGAGAAAGGCAGATCTGGCAACAAAGCAACAACTAAAATTGAAAGGCAGACAAATAAAAAGTGACGAGGAACATATATAAAGAGTGGGGTGGTGGAAAAGGGATGCTGAGCAACATGATAAAGGCACAAAAATCAATTTCTGTGTCAATTTTTCCCTTCTTTTTTTTAGGCGCCGCATGTGAAGCAAGACGAGGGATAAAAAGTGCGTGCGTTTTGGTAAAACAAAAATAAAAAAAAATATGTCGAGAACGTTAGGGCGAGAAAGCTGAGTGGGAAAACCAAGGCCCTGAACCGCACAAAATGCCGCTCATATTTCAAAGCCGTTTCGGGAATGTCCTTGGATTTTCCGAAGCTTTTTCTTCGGGAACCAGGAATTGTGGATAAAGGGGAAAAACACAATTAAGTGCAGCAAACGCATAAATCTTGAACACTAAATAAGTCGCCGCTGGGAGTTTCGGCCAAAAATTTTGCCATTGTTATTGATGAGCAGAGCGATAAACCTTTAAGGAACTGCAAGGTCCGTGAAGAAATTGGATATGGGTCTAGATATTTAACAAAAGGAATTAATAAATCAAACGAATTGAAAACGAAGATACTGTTAATAAAAATACTTCATAAAAAAAAACAATTATAAAATGGAACGTCTAAAACGTCTTAATGATATTTTCTTGATTTTGAAGCACAAAGGAATTTATAAATTCGAAGAATTGAAAGCGAAGATATTGTTGATAAAATACAGAATAAAAACATTTATGAAATTTAAAAAATACTAATATTATAAGCTTAATGAGATCTTTTATGGGTCAAAAAGTATTCGAAATCCACCCACAGTATTTTCCTCAACTGTAAATCAGTTTAAAAGTAATCCACATAAAAAACAACCCAACCTTTCTTAAATTTTATATTTATTTCCCACCCAAATGGAGTAATAAAATCCCCCAGATTAGAGAACAAATTCCCCGGAAAATGCAAAATCCCGCCTCCAGAGGTACATGACGACCAAGAAAATGTGGGCGCACACTGGGTGGGCGTGGCGCGTTGAGGGAAAATATTGCTGACATGCCGAAAAGCGCAAGGAAATTTACGAACGAGAGTATTTTGTGTGGTACTATCATATATTTCGTAGTCCGTATTTCGCATCTCGCATTTTGTAGTTTGATGTTGTGTAGTTTTATATTTATTGCATTGTTTACTGAGCACAACAAGGCAATGACAAGTCGGCCCATCTACTGTTGCCACGCCTCGTTTTTTGAATTTCCAGGGGGTGGGGGTGGTGGTGAAAGGGGGTGGGGGGTGGCGAAAGGGGTTGGTTGCCTTTTTCAAAGGAAAGTCACACGTTATTTATGTGAAAGTCTCGTTTTGTTGCGTGCCTTCTCATTGGATTCGATTTGACGCGAGTGCTTTGATTATTTTACAGCCTTTTTTGCTTTGATTTTTCACCCGAATTTCCCGTTACCCCCCACCCCCCCCCCCTTTTTTTGCCACCCGATTTTCCCGGGCTTTTCTTGCTTTTCTCTCGAGTGTGCGTTTTTCTGCAGTCTAGCCGGGGGAAATTTATGCCGACATCGCCTATATTTATAGACACCTTCACCTGTCTTGCCAAAAGTCACTTACGAAATTAAATTTGTTGCCGCCCATCGGCCCCTCTCTTTCTCCCTATCGATGGGACTATCTCTTTCTAAGAGATCCATTGCAACGGTATGAATATAAAAATTTGAGACTGTCAACAGATTGTACTGAACGAAAGCATTGTCAATTATTTTACTTTGCTCACTTTTCGCTTCAATCGATGGGTAATGTTGGGAAATGAAAAACGGGAAAATGCCAAAGAAAAGTGGCTTGGGGAAATGGCGCAATATGGTTAACGGTTATGTGAATGGGCAATCATAATGTACGGAAAAAAAGATTTCTTTCTTGGTTAAAAAAAGTCAATGGATTTAAAACGCCTATAAATTTTCTCCATGAAATTTAAAATCCTATCATTGAAAAAGTCAGTAATTTTTTGGTTTTATTTACAAACATAAAGTGCTAGAGAGTCCGTTGAAAAATCCTGGGAAAATAATGAATTAACTTACTTGTAATTAAGTAAAGTGTACCTTTTTATTTAAGGACCTAGTTGTATAACAAGTAAAAGCCATTACATTTTGCTTACTATAAACCAACTGAATAAAAAGTGAAGTTAACTCGCTGTAAAGTTAACGAACTTTAAGGAACTGTGATTTATAGAGAAAAGTTTTTACTTTCACTTCATTTGCCTTCACCCGGGAAAGTTTTAAAGGTGCGTAGAAAATAATTGGAACTGGGTTTTGAAAAGTTTATAATGTAACTGGGTTTTGCTTTCATTAAATGCCACCCTGTCTATTTTCTTTTCTTCCACGAAAACTCCACTCTTCGTGTATTTATTCGCTTGTCCTCTGTGGCAACATTAACAAGTTTGTTTTTCGTGGGAAAATAAACCTAAAATTGAGAGTAGCTAAGGAAGAGCAAGAAAAAGTGGGAGTAAATGGATGGCAAAGAAAAACAGAACCAGAAACATGTCTTTGGCATATTAATAAATAATATACCGGAATTCTCATGAACATATTATCATCCACTCCCTCGAGTTTTGCCTCATTTATTATTTATATTATTTTATTGTGCATAGCAAAGTTGACAAAATGTTGTTTTCGCCACAGTCCAATGTATGAGAATTTTGCCAACAGCGATTTTCTTTTTGGGTTTCAACTTAAAAAAAATTGCAAATTAAATTAACATCACTTATGAATTAAATATCTTCTCGTCTGCAAAATTTTATTTTTGTTTTTTACTCTTCAAAATATTGTCATTACAAATATATTCTATTTATTTGCATATTTCGGAAACAGATTTCACAGATTCATTCAATAACCATTTTTTTTGTCTCTGCAAAAAATTAGTAATTGAATTTCTTTACGGTAGAGCGTAAATGTGATTAAATTTCCATTTTCACTCAGGCATTTAGTTAATCCAAATTTACGCTTAAAGGCAATAATTGCAATTAAAAAAAGTTTATATTTCAGCTTAAAAAGATATATTGTGATATTTGTTACAAAATTAATACGATTTTATAGGCTCAACTTTATACCATTTTAAAGTCTGGTTAAATATACAACAAGTATTATTTGCAATATTTTTTGAAATCAAATTTATTTTAATTTAATTCATACTGAATCACAATGTAATGTTGTTTATCTTAAATGTGTAGTCCCATTTAACAAACAATCATTGCATAAAAAACAATTTAAAGCATTCACAGGAAACTTTTATTTAATTTTCCCTCAACCTTAATGAATGCAATTCAAAATCATGTATTCCATTTTAAGTGTTGTATCTCGCAATGGAATAATTTAAACTTAATTTAATGATAAACGCATGAATAAATATCAATTTTTTATTAGAGTTGGGGCAAATTAATTTAGCTTAAGCTGGTGTAGGCGGCTTTATTATTTGTAAATTCCATTTAAATTGCCACAAAGGCGAGTGCAACGAATTTAAATAAATTTCGAGTTTGGTTTTAAAACGTTTTCCGATCGAAATTTCGCATTCCCCAGCAAAATGGCTGTGTTTAACCCATGCTGGCCCCTCTCATCCTTACAAAACAAATATTTGCCATGTCACAAAGTTGCGAATACTTTTGCAGCCAGTTAAAATACAAAAAAAAAGGAAATAATAGTAACAAAAAAATAGATAAATAAATCACGGCAAAGGACGACGATTTTGTTGTTGTTGAATGTTGATTTTTTAGTGGTGATTAATGCAATGTTAGTGTGTGTGTGTTGAGCAATTTTATGCACTTGCTGCTGGAATTTTCCTTCGTGGCTTTTCCACTCGCCTTTTTTCCGGTTGTTTGTTTTCTTTGTTGTTTGTGCAGCGCACGGTTTCATTAATTATTTATTTATTTGGCTACTCACCCGCAGTCGTTGTTGTCGTTGTTGTGGTTGTAGTTGTGGTAGCTGTTGTTTTTGTTGACTTTTTTTTTGTTTGTTGTTTGATAGTTGCCACAAATCAATCAAATGCCCGACTCGAATATATATAAATCGGTTTGTTTATTGATCTATATATATTTAAGTATTTTCCTATAGACTTTTATTTCTTATTTTTCTTGCTTCCTTTTTCGCATTTCACATTGTTTTTGTTTTTCTCAGTGCATCTATAATGTATGCCAGACAAAAATGCATTACTTCTGCCTCTCATGTCATGTGTAAATTATTAAATTTATTTCATAATTAATTTGCTGAAACATTTATTTATTGCCTCGGTCGTTTTGTTTAATCTGCCATTTATGATTTATTTAGCCAGGGAAATCAAGAAAAGAACAAAGGAGATATATTTGGTAAAACACACACAAAAGGGATAGTAACAATATTTTAATGCAGCCGTTAAATACAAGTGTAAACATGTTGTTACAATTGTATCTTCTATAAACAATTACTAGGAAAGCAATTATTAATCTCTGTGGTTTCGTAGAAGTATTAAAAGTCGTGTACCTAATTCTTGGCGTTTTAAACGCACATCTCAAATGTCTGATTGGAAAACATATTATGGACTTCTATTAGAGGCAAAGAAAAATACAATTCCGAGAATAATAACTTGCTGCTTAGCGGCTGTCGTTGCCTGCATCGATCTAAAAACCCGAGACTGTAATAATAATAACAATAATAAGCACCGTCTGAAGGTGGCAAATATTTATGCACATAAATCGTCGACGAATGTTGGTGGCCAAAAGTGTATTACACGCAAATTACAAGCGCTAAGGAATAATCAAAGCAATTTTTATTTTAATTTCGTACAGCCAATGCATTTTTCAAACGAAAAAGCCTTTTGTTTATGCCATAAAAACGATGAAAAACGACCGAAAATGCTAAACAAAATGGTTCATGAATGAAAATCGACGGCCAGAAGTGAATGAGTGTCGCTCTCTGTGTCCATATATTTTCATTTTAGCCATTCTCTGCTGATTTGTGATTTTGTATGACGCTTTAAACACATTACGAAAATCAACAAATAATGTTTATCGATTACATGAACAGTGAGCCTCGTGTTACCCCCCCCCCCCCCCTGGGTTTTCTCGATTTTTTCCTTTTTTTACATTTGGAAATGGACTTTGAGCCTTTGATTCAACAGCAAATCGCGGCTCTTTGAGCCAATCAGATTTGCAATACCTTGAGCTGAAAGCTGAGCGACACTCAATGGCTAAAGGAAAATGGAGGAAATCAAAGGGAAAGCGACGATGGAAAGCCAAGTCGCCCTTGGACAGAATTTGAAAATCCGCGATGATGGAAGGCCTGGATATTTGGGACCAAAAAACCCGAAGAAGTATGTTTAAACTTCTCACATTACTTTAAAAAGGAAATAAAACTCATATATAAAACTGTATAGTTTCTAATTAAATAAAACTTCAATTTACTTCTTGACCATTTAATACATTTAAATATTTCAGAACATCCTTACTATCCTTTAATGAAAGCCCTAAATGTCACCAAAAAAAATCCTGGCAAATACCACCAATTAAGCTGGACTTTATCGCATAATATCTCGCATTCCTTGGCTTTGCCTTTAATGCCGCAATTTCCATAAATATTTTTGCAGCATTTGCGAAATTCGCAGACATTTGCGGATCGCAATTCGCACCGCAGCTGCGGCCAAAGCGGCGTATGTGTAATATTTCTAATGCCCCAAAAGGCTGCGTTGCAGATGGCCAAATGAAATGCGCTTAAAATGCTCCAGCGCACACACGGCGTATGAGCAACATTTTTATAATTATGCGACGGCAGCTGCAAGTTAAACACACCAAATGCAATTATGTGCTTGAAACTGTGTTTTCTTTTTCCCGATTTCGTTTTTTTTTTTTTTTTTGGGAATTTTCCCGCTTTTCCCTTCCTTGAATGTATACCTTTATTTGGTTTTGTTTTTAGCTTGCCTTTCGTTTTCGTTTTCGTTTTTGGCTTTGTTTTGTTTTTTAATTAAAAATTGAAACTAAAGCGCCCAAGCAGCTTAAATATTTAACAAGTGAACAGAAATGGCGTGGGCCAGTGTGGGGTTAACGGGTTGTGGTGGGGGGTTAAGAGACAACCCAAGCGGAGACAATTAGAAATGCTTTTGGGGCGGCTGGGTGGGCGTGGCTGCCGCGTGTGGCAGCCAGTTTTTATGGGGAACGAAATTCCATTTTATGGGAATGCCATTGCATACTTTCGGGAGTTGGCAAATGCTAGGCGAGTACCACTTTTATAGGGTGTGAGCTGGGTCCTGAAGTATTTCCGCAACTGCTCTTTATTTAACTACATTTTTCATAAGCACTGTCTGCTGCTTAGGGGTTTTTTGTTGATACTTTCTACAAGGTCTTAGTTTGGGTTTTATCACAAAATAATAATAGCCTCTTTCTTTAATAATTATTTTAAAATATAATATGAAATTAAAATCGATATTTTAATAATAAAATATAATTTTAGAATCGCATCTAATACCTGAAAACGAAACTTTAATGCAGGCTCCAAAATAAATTTGAATAATAGCCTCTTGTTTACTAACTACATACTTTTAAGAACTAGTACTAATGATTTATTATTTTTTTACGAGCTTAAAACATTTTCTTGTTTAAACTATCAATGTTTATCGGTAATAGCTTCGATTTTTTTGTCACTTTTGGAATAACATAGTTATCCGTATTAAGTTGCCAATTGTCAAGAATTTCCCATTTAGCCCCACACACAAACGCTCAATTACAGGGTACATTTCGACCTAATCCTTTGAATGCCCTAATGGCATGATGCCCGGCAAGCATTTGTAATTAATTTGGCACAGGCACAGGCTTAGTTTTTTGTTTGTCGAACAAAGCAAATCGCCGGGGAGCACACACATGCATCGCTGGCGGCGCTGGGAAAATCGAGGAAAATTCACGGGGGGAAAACGCTGAGGTGCGACTGAAACATTCGGGGAATGAACACTTTAGGCCCAAATGGTTTCATTCCGGGGGCAAACAGCAAGCGGATTGAGCCATGGTCCATTCCCACAGCCAATGCTGTCTGATTGCGGCCAGGTGCTAAGCCGATTTGGTTGCTGAATAGGCTTACACTATTTATTTTGCCATCAAACTATTTTCAAACGTTTTGTTTTTGGATTGTGTTTAAGGCCAATTTAGAATTAAATAATTGGAACTATTACAGAAACTGAGAATGCCAAGAAAAACGCTTTATAAATGGGAACAAAAATTATTTTCGCACTTAAAGCTTTGAAATTAAACATCCACTTAGTTAAATGTTCGATTTATTTCATTTTTCAAAGTATTAAAATCTTGCACATCATTTTTTGGAACACTTAAAGCAGCAATGTATTATAACCAATATATGGTTAACATATTTTTTCAACTTGGTCTTTAAATAGCATTTAAAATATATTAAATTTGAGAAACTCTTTAGAAGATTCATATAGCGCTTAAAATCAATTCAAGTCAATAAAAAAACCACATAGAAACAAACTTTGCAAACAAACTTCAAGGACTTCGAAATCATTTCCAAAATGGCTTACTGTCAAAATAACTCAAGCTGAACCTTGGTCATTTAAAATACTTTCATATGTATTTCATAAATTTTAATGTACTCTAGCCATATTCAAATAAATTTAACCAATTTTCACAGACACTGACAAAGACTTCCAAGAAATTTCGAAAATATTTGAGAAACCCTCATGGCCTCTGTATCAAAATTTAACAGCAATTTTAGTGCTTTTTAAAACGACTTTTTTATAGGGTATTTCATAAATTACGCATTCATTTGTGTTATTTAAGATAAATGTTTTGAAGCACTTAAAAAAATACATCAGAACAACTGGGAAATTCGAACTTTTCCAATGAAATTTTGTTTTACATTTTATCACCGAAAAAAAAAGGGTTAACCAAAACTCACAGCAGGAATTGTTCTTATTTTTTTTACAATTTCAAAAATGTCTTTTAAATTTGGTTTTTAGACCCGCGCCAAATGCCAAGACGACGAGATATTTTCCCAGATTTTCCCCTGTTTTCTTTCTAGTATTTTTCGCTAGTGGAGCACGTCTGGCCGTCGGCAAAGCTGAACGAGAACTGAAATCAGAATCAGAAAATGCGATGGACGATGCCGAAAGGCGAGAAGCGAAACGAAGTGAGTCGAAGTGCGGCAAAAGGAGAGCGGTCACCATTTTCCCGCTTTTCCGACCATCTCGCATGCGATATTTTCCGTTGCGCGCTAGGAAATTCTCAGGGCGCACCGAATTTCCCTTGTGACGCAGCAAACGAAAGCGAATCTGTAGGTTCGGCTGGCGTTTTCATCTGGGCCGATTTTCTATTTGGCCAAAGAGAGAGCATCATTCGGTCTCGTCTTCCTTGGCCAAAATGTGGGCCTACCTGTTGCTTAGCAACTCGGCCAAAAGCGAGGAGATGGGAGGTGAGAGCTGGCATTTCGCGGATTGGCTTGGGGTAGGCAGTAAAACACTCATTATTGTATTGTCGTGGTGCCAAAAAAAAAGTTTGCGTAGCCCGCCCAGCTGTTGCCAACAAAACAATCCAATCGTGGATAATAAATATGATTTTTTTAAAACAATTTTTAAGCCTCTCGAATTTGTATATTTAATTTAATTCAATTAAACTAAATTGGTTAATAAAAAGAAAAGGCAGAGCTTCCTTTTTTAATACAACAAATAAAATCTCCATCTGGTCTTCTCAAATCGAGGGTTATACTACTCCAAATTTTATGCCCCATTTAATATTAATTTTTTATTTTTTTTTAGATAGCACAGATGATCCGAAATAACATAACAAATTCATAATTACCCATACAAAATGTACAGAATAAATACACAATTACCTTACCAAAATATACAAATTAAATACCCAATTACCTGCCTTTCTCCGCGCTTCTCATTTCGACAGTTAAGCTCCTTCTCATATCACTTGCTATCATGTTTTTCTGGAGTATTTATAGCAAATTACTTGGCACTTAATTGATTCGTGTGCAGAAAATAGGAGACAGGGGGGCATTCAAATGGTTTATAATTCCCCAGCTGGTTTTCGAATTACTGACTGAAATTGATTCGGCAACCAGCGTATTGCCCCCTCTCGAATGCTATCATCGGTAGCTCATTTACATGCGAATTTGCCAAATGTCATTTGGATATTTTGACAGTCGAAGGCAGCTGAAGTGAGCATACGAAAACAAGGAGCCATATGTTTGCACAGGCACGAAAATGGGACACGTTTCCAATCCCTCTTATTCCTATATCTTGACCCTCTTCAAGTGCCAAAAAAGTCTGGCCCAAACTGATAATATTTTCCACAATGAAATTTTTTCTTCTCAAGCAATCCCCTTAACATTTTATTTGGTATTACCAATTTGTTAAATTATTTTCTTTACTATATTAAGCCATATGTTTATTTTATTGATCTCGTTGTTTAAAGCCTGTTTTATTTTTAAATTATATTAAAATAATTGGTCACTATCAGAAACGTTTATTTTTATTATTTTGGAAAGCAAGATTTTCATTTAAAATAATATATCTACTTTAATTTCTTAATTTTTTTATGGCTCAGTTTATTTTTGTTTGAATTCATCAAAGATAAAATACTAGCAGAGAAAGCAAGAGTAAGACCAAGAATGGCAAATGCCACTCAACACTCAACATGCCAAATACAAACACAGAACTGAAACAAGAACAAGGTGGTAAAAGGGGGCGTCGAAGGGGCGTGTCTTTGTGGGTCTGGAAGGGGAATCCCAGGGCATATTGAAGGCAGCAGAAGTGTAAACAGGAAACGTGATATTTGACAGATGAGTGTAGATATTTAGATACCAACATAAATACTACTTATGCCCTAAGAAACCACCCTGTGCAACCATTCGTTGCCCCAGCCCCCTAGATCCCGCCCAGTCCCTAAATCTCCAGCCCCCTTTTCAACACTGGGGAAAAGTACGAAGTGCTCTTAACAATTTATAAGAAATTCTAAAAATTTAATAAAATTATTTTGTAGTACAATACGATATCATTTAAAAGTATGTCACTTTAAATATAACATTTAAAATATACATATAACAAATATATTCACAATATAATTGAATATTATTTATATTTAATAACATATTATTAAAAAAGACGTAAAACAATTTAGAATCATAGGGTATTACAATTTTAACGTTAAGAAATATTTCGAGATTGGTGTAGCAGAAATAAACAACGACATAAAGGGGATGACCTTCAAAAAAAATTGTGTTTTATCATTAGTTGTAAATTATTGAATTTGCCACTTCTCACAACTCGGTATATTTTTGTCGCAGTGCATCAAATTCTCCAGTGTTTGCCGACTCCTCCGCAGTCAGTGTCTCTGGTGTCTTATTGATTTTCTGCTATAGCTTTCACTTGCCGCAATTTGAAGTGCCACACACAGATACTCACGCACACAGACACGCACAAAGGCACGCAATAAAGCGAAAATGAGATGAAAACGGAGGCACCAAGAAGGCAACGAAAGGAAGATGCCACAAAGAGAGACATGATGCGAAAAGAATCGAATAGAAGTAAATATTATGATGGATTAATGCTTTTCCATCTTAAGCTTTAGCGGCAAACAAACTAAAAGTATGCTAATACTTATTATACTTATGAGAGATCTAAATGATCGAATGATCTTTAAGAACAATATTTAATTTTCATTAGATAACTCCAACTTTTTATAATAAACATTATTTAGGTCCAACTATTAATTATCTCTTGTTGTAGAAAAGACAACATAGTTCACAAATTAAAGGGTTAAATAATTATTATAACAAACAAATATTTAAACTTTATTAAGCAATAGAATATTATACAAATTGTAAGCCAAATAAATAAAAATACTTAAACACATTTTTGGTAATAGTACGGGTGAGTCCTTTTTAAAACCGTCGATACATTTTCGACAGAATATGTTTCATTGTTTTACCACTTTATCTGCACATACAAAACCAATTTGGTTCCCTTTGCCACTCGGGCGTATGCTTGATAAAATCCATCGAGCGCCAAAACCGCACGGAAGGCAAACCACAGTGAAAGCCCGCCACAGAAGGACGCAGAATATCTGATTTTCCTTTAGCGATTTTCCACAGCACTTGAGGAGAACTGGAATCTATTGTATACTTTTGCGGGCTGTGACAAATGTTGAAGAGCCCGCTTAACCGGAAATTAATCAATAAAACCGCTTTGACTGTGGCCGACAAAGTCATATATCCTCAGACCCAGATTCTCAAAGGGGTCTGTGGTTACAAAGTGTTTAATCGAACCGAAGTAAACTAATTAGTTCTCAATTAATTACTCGGCTTAGGATTTATGAATTTAAGGTGCGTAATGGATTTATTTCTTATGATTTTAAGCCAATATATGGCTCTGGTAATCTATCTACTTAATTAATCAAAATATATTTAATTCAATTATTACCTTTAAAACCTTTACGCATTTATAGAGATTTAAAATGTGAAGAAATTGTATAGTGTTATTTAAACCACATATAAAGTTAATTTCCCATAATGAAAGTAGCCAATATATTAAAAAATAATTAATCAGTTCAATTCATATCAAATAACCATAATTAATCACTGACGAAGTAAAGTACAATTTATTGTTCACTTCTGTTACTTCACACTAGAGTGCTTTTATTGATCTTCCCAAATAGTTAATTATAAATTCCGTACACCCTTGCATGGTGAATTAAAATATATAAATATTTAAATCACAATACCTACAGATAAAGAGAATATTTATGGTATATGGAATAAGTATTCATTTATCTCCCCGTCAATTGCGCACTTGATATTTAATGACTGACAGGTTTCCATTCAAGAGCACCCTTTCCTTTTCTGATTTTATATTTCACAGCGTAACAAAGAAAATACTTAAAAAAATATATGTAACGTACGATAACGAGCGCAAAAAAAGGAGAAATAGGTAAGAAAAATATGATATGGAAATGAGTTGGCATTTTACTCACAGTCATAATAGTCGTATCGATCCGCTTCGCTGGGATTATTGCTGCCCATGATTTTGCCAAAAACTGTGGAGTAAGAAAAAAGACGACAAGCGGGTTGAAAAAACAAGAAAACGATTTAAGAGCGGCGTCCAAAGGGTTAACAACAACGTGGACAGCACTAACAAAACGAGGGAAATCACAGCCATTCAATTAAAATCGCTGACACAGAGTCAAAGTGATGGTGGACTGAGGAAAATGGCGCAGAGGAAAGCGGGAAAATCGAAGTGAAGCTGGCGGAGATTGGGGCAAATGAAAATAGACGTTAAAAGGCTTAAATGGAAATTGAATTTTGGCAACATAAAAACATTTTTTTTGTTGATGGAACAAAATTCTTGCTAAGTTTTTGGCTTAAAATATTAAAGTCAAAGTGAAGAAAAAAAATATAAATAAAAAACATATAAAATATATATATATATATATATATTCACTTTCATAACTATAATAACTATATATTTAGTTCTTATATTTTTAGGAAATTATTACCTTAAAAAATTTAGTATTCTAGATAGTTAAAATATATACTACTTGCCATGTAAAATAAATAGTAGGTACTTTTTAATTAGATATACTAGCTACATTAAATATGAATAAAATACCTTTTTACTATTATAATAACTTTGTAATTTTTATGTTTTAAAAATTGGGATCTTAATAGTCTACCATTAAAATATATTTAAAAAGATATACTATGTAAATAAAATATGAATAGGAATTTTCCTGGACTGAAAAATAGAATAAACACGTTTAAAACATCAATAAAAATAAAAATGTTTTTGGAAATAAATATAATTTCGCGCAGTGTTGAATATAAGCTATCTTATGACATATTGGAAAACAAAATTTAATTTTTTTAGCAACTACTCACGTTTGGCGAAGGTCCTGCGGACGCGCAGCAGGCAGGATCGCGAGCGGGACAGGCGGACGAGGTCCTCCGGATGCGATCCGTTCTGGATGCAGATGATCGGCGCCAAGGGCGCGATGCGACAGTGACTGCGACTGCGACTGCGACGTCGTCGTTCCAGCAATGGAATGGCCACGAAATTCGACGCAGGCTGCAGTTGCAGTTGTTGCTGCAGTTCCACTGCACCGATTTCCGTTTCCGGTTCACCGCTATTGTGGTGGTTATTATTTGTAGTACTATTGCTATTGTTATTATTATTTATGTTGCTGGTACTGATGAGGGTTACGACGTTGACAGTTGGCTCCCTTGCGGCTGAAATAAAATTGCATACAATTATTAAATACAATTCAAAAATTAAACGAAATTTAAATCGGTAAACCCTCTTTTTATGAGGTACTAACATTATCTAAGATGTGAAATATAAAACGAATAGAAGGTTCTCAAAAACCACATTATTAAAATAAAAGTTAACTAATTTGAAAAACTATGACCGTTCTGGTGTCTTTATTCGTCCAAAACCTTGGAAGTTTTTTACTGTCTACCTAATTAATTTTGCATATTATTTATTTGACACTCAAGGAAGAGTACTTTTTCCAAAGAAAAACGTGTTGTGTGCCAGCGGGACTTGTGTGTTTGACAAATTTTTTCCTACGCTTTTCCATTTCTTCTTTCTCACACATCATCTCGTAAATCATTTCTATGTATGCCCCAGCGGGGGAAAATGCATTCAAGGTTGCGTAATGGGTGGGTTACATTTTCCCGCCGCCCCACGATGGCTGCCATGCACCTGTCAATGGAATCGAATTTGTGTAGCTGCTTCAAATGCATTTGAGTGCTGGAAAATGGGTAACAAAATGCAATTTGAGCAGCTTACGCTGAGCCAGTGTTGGACAAATTGGAAAAGAGTGCTTGCAAATGGGATAAAATGGCTTGCATAATTTCTCAGAAGCTTCAATAGGTACATGAACGAAACACACAATGAAATTGTAAATAATAGTCGCACTCTGCGTGGAAAATCAATCAATGAAAGAGCTACCAGCTAATTAAGTGTTGAAAAGCACACAAGCAAACCAAAAGTGCTCCACAAATACTACTGCCCAAAACGAATCTCAGCTCACTCACTTATCATCTCAACAGCTTGGACTGCCCTTTTCATTTGCTCCAAATGCAATTGATTTGATTTATTTGCCCTGCCAGCTGCTTAGCTATTTTCAAGTTGTGAGGGAGCTGCAATAGTGGGGGGCCAACTTGAATCGGGGGTAAATGGGAAGTTACAGGGACTTTCAGCTTGCAAGTGAGAAAAACACACATAAATTTCTAGCTTTTTGGGTGCTCAGAAAAAGTACAGAGTCGCAGGAGGAGGGGGGATAAATTGTACAGGTATATGAAAACAAATAAAATAAATTAAGCTATATGTTCTTAATTTATATTTGTATTTTTTACAAGTGTTTTGAAGATAAACTATCTAATATAATAATAATTATCTATATAATATATGTATTAAGGTATGTGGAACAAACAGCATACTCATAGAATTTATTTTATAATAAAATATTTTGTTAATCTAAAATGGTATGTTTTATATATTTATGGAAAGAATTGCTCCTTCCAAATGGGTGATTTTGTTTCAAATACTCATACTGAGCAAGCATAGAACTTTTTTTAACAGCTCCTCCAGTGAAGAGTCCCCCTTCAGACAACGCCCCTGTTGCCTCGACTCGGCTGGCTAATTTCTGGCTCCTGGCCAACTGCAGTTGGCTCATCTTTGTGGCAGGGTGAGGTCTTGTTGCTCCTCCGATCTCGGTGTCGTCGGTCGTGTTTATTTGTTGCATATTTCGAACTGTGGCCCAAGTGCCAACAAATGTCGCACACGACAAACGGCCACAATGGCCATTCAACAGGCTGGGCGTGGCAAATCGACAATAACAATATGTACAAAAAACGATGAGAATTCGGTCAAATGCATTTACCCTGGAATTTGATTCATATGGCTCATTTACAATTTCGATTCACTGAAATCATAAATAAGATTGGTTTATTTGCCATGAAAAACCCACTCAATTAATTGCATTTCTGTGGCACTTTTAATGCACTATTTCGTGAGTCGTTAATTTGGTTTCAGATCTTGCGAATAACAAATGCAATTAGAATAATTGTTATTGTGATTATTGGCACGAAGCTCATGGAATCGTAAATTTGCGCACCATTAAAAATTGGACAAAAAACTATTAACAAGCTAACAGTTTGCATGTTGTCAAGTTTATAAAAATAGCACAAAGCTAATTTACAATTTTACGACTATACTTGCATAAAATCAAATTGTAAAGTAGGTTCAGGAAATGGTATTTTTGTTTTATCATTTTCTCATATTTATTATCAAAATACTAAATGGGTCCTTCCAAATAGAACTTAGTTAATATTGTTTGTACCAGAGTATTGAATGGCAAATATTTTTTTGCTTTACTATTTAAATTTAATATTATTTATTATTTACACTTTTCTAAATTAAATAATCCAAAAGAATTGCTTGCTAAAATTCGCGAGCCCCAAAAGTATACTTTCAAAAACACAATTTTTTTTTGCAAACTCAAGCTGTCAAAAGCTGTTGAAACTTGCCCCAAAATAAAAATGAAGTTTTTTAGCCAGGCGAAAAACATTTGCCAGACCTTTTGCGAAAAAACGCTAGACAGCGTAATACTATGTGTGTATAAATATTTGCATAGGCAAAAAAAATATTATTCTTAAAAATGTAGCTTTGTAAACAAGTAATTTTATAACCAAACATAAGCAAAGCGATCATTTAAAAACGATCCTTACAAAAACTCATAAAATCGCATACGAGAAGCCAGAGCAAAAATATTTATATTAATGATATGCATAAATACCCCGCCGCCTTGTAAGACCCATAACTTTGGATCGGCGCGGAATATGTTTATGACGAGAAACGGATCGCAATCTAAACAAAATCGTCGTTTGCAATAGGAACATTTTCCAGACATTGTTTAGATCACTGGTTTTTGGTCTTCGGCTTTCAAGTTTTCAGACTTCTGGCAATTGCAATTTGATGGATAAACTACACTGATCAGTCGTAAATTGTCCCGACCGAAGGTCACTCCATTTGCGGATACAGCAACATAATTCCGGTCGAGATTTATTACCTCGTGGGTTATCAATCCAAAAGGTAATTGCATTGAGGGTAATTTATTTTAGTGAAAACAAAGGGTATTTAAACTGTGTGGGTGAAGGTTCTGCTTAATTTATTTCAAATTTTCCATAGTCATAAAGTTTTTCGCGGCTTCTGTAGTCCAAATATTGACTATACTGAATTAGGAGATTGCTTTTAAACATTCCAAAGGTATACAATACAATTTTTTGTTAAGCACTACAGTGAGTTTAACATATCATTATTTTTTAATAATTTTCATATTTATTAACCGAAGTTTATAACGCAAACTACATTTGAAATAAATATGAAACTGCAAACATATGTATTGTGACCTAATTTTTTAACATTCCCAAAAATTTTGATAAACAATGAAAGCTATAAAAATGTAATGAAATATTTTTAAATATTTTCCAGATCTAATTCAGCTATGGAAAATCACAGTGACCTCGACCGTATTCCAGGGAAAACAGTTTCCCTGCAGCACAGTGTTTGTTTTTGCATCTGTCATTGCCCCCATTTCCACCTTCTGCAGCATTGCAAATCGATCAAACAGCAGTGGGCTGAAATTGAGATTGAAATTTTTTGGGCAGCGCGGTCTGACAGTTAAATGAACACATTTCACATATCACATTTTCCCGCACATTTTCCCTCCCTTGCACGAGACTAAGATAATAAACAATAATAACACGCAGATACGCACAGGGGAAAACTTGGCAAATTGTTTTCCCGAAAAACACATAAGATCCTGTTTTTTTCTTCGGACGATTTCCGTTTTCGATCGAGCAAATCTTGTTCCGTTCGGTGAATCGAAGAGAGTCATTAAAACGGGAAAACATCAAAGATTTCGAAGGGGTTCTTGATAATTTTCGAATTTTTTACGAGAAAAGTGTGGGTGGTAGGCAAACAGCTTTTGGAAATCCGATTCTGGGTATTGAATATTTATGAAAATCTATAATGTGTATATAGACTACATCTTATATTATAGAAAATAACGTCTTATGTAGTAATAATTTAAAATATTAACCTTAGCAAAGTAGTTTATGCACAGATATAAAGAATTTTGTGCAACTAAATATCCACGATTTGTGTACAGCTCCATAGATTTTCATTTTTTTCAGCAGAAATAAAATATTTGGTTAGCTTTTTAGGACTAGAACACATGTTGCTCTAGGCCAATTAATGGTCGGAAAAGTTTCACTGAGGTGTTTTAGATGATATTAACATTAACAAATATTTATTTATTCAGTTTTGATAATCACACTATATAGCTGCGATTATATTTGGTATGGGGCCATGTGATGCCTTCTTTTGTGGGGCTCCAAATGTATTTTCAAATGTGAATCGCAGGCCATTCAAAGCGCCATGGGTGGTCGTACTTCTTTGTTTTCAAGGAAAACTCTTTTCCCTTTCCTTTCTCTTTTCTTTTTTTTTTATATTTGAATATTGCTTTGATGTCGGCAGGTGGCATTGGCAAAACATCGGCAGTATAAAGTATAAATGAAAGTGCATTTGAAAACGAAATTAATTAAATTCCTCGACCTATTCCGGTGTGTCGAAATTGCTGGACAAACAAACTAAAATTCGCCCCAGGAAATTTCCCCTCCTATTTTGTGGGCAAACACAACATTTCGGATGCAAACTCAAAATCAAACAAATACGAAACAATTGATCAAATTCAAATTAAAACCGCTGACTGCGAGAGTTTTCATCCAAAATGTTGTTTATCGGGTGATTTTCTTTGTTTTGCATTTGGCCAAGTAAATGGATAAATATAGACCATAAAGATAAAATACTACACAATTTTGAAGGGGGAACCCAATCAATCGGAAGAGCAATTTATGGCTATAGTCGAAGGTTTAGTACCCTCAAAATTTTGGTCAAAAATATTTGAATGTATATTTGTGTTTATTAAATGTAATACATTTAATGTATTAACTATTGTATATTTTAAAAATTTGTCAATTTAGGAAATTAATTATTAACATAAGCTATCTAAAATATTTGTTTCATTCAAGATAAGAATATACAATAATAATATAATATATAACATAAGAAAATATATTTTCTCAATATACCTTTTCGTATATATTATTTCGTTAGATTTTATTTTATATGAAAATATATCCTTTAAATGTAAAAACTAAGAAAGATTTTTTACCAATTACTTTTCGAGTTCCCAAATGAAAGCCAAATAAATTGAAATAAAAACTTACAGATGTCCACAACATCCGATGGCGCCTCCATTTCCATGACATCCAGTACTTCCGGCATTTTGGCAATACACTTTTCGATTTTCTGTTTATTTACGATTACAATTATGTGCTGACAAAACTCCCTTTACAATCCAAAAATTATTCACTGCGCACACATTGCAGGTGTTTCTTTTTCAGGCCCGCAGTTGACTGCATTTGAAAAGGCTAAAATTAGTTTTAGACCAAAACAAATCCAAAATACCAACAGAAAATAAATTGAAAAAAAATCAAGCGTCAATATTACACACACAGCACTGAGCCAAAACTATTCAAAATGTAGTGACATAAGAAATGATTATTGTGAGGCAAAAAAATGCACTCATATATTCCTTTAAATTGTCTTTATAACTTTTTTTTTTAAATTATTATCTTTTAATTTTATCTTTTCACTCCACTCAATTTTAAAGCATTAAGCTTTATTTTGTGTATTAAAAAGCAGCCAAAAAGGTGCCGGAAATATGCATAGATCTTGCGGATTTCCCGGACTTTCGATAACGTCTGTTTGCGCTGACGGTTGTCCGGTTAATGTTTTCTTTTACTTTCCATTTCGTGATTTGGCTTTGGCTTCAGCCCCAGATTCAATTGCTCTCAAACTGGAATATATGCGTGGGTGAAATACCGAAGGAAAAGCGGAAAATTCGGGAGAGAAACAGCTGAGAGCACTCGGCGATCGTTTGGTTTTGCCTTCGGTTCCGCTCGGCTGACAGCCGATTTGGAAAATGAGCGTGGAAAAAAGAGAGGAAAAGGAAACTGCAGGAATGTGACTTACTCCAAATAAGCAGATCATTTGCACATAAAATAGCAAACATAGGATCGATACGGTGTACTTTCGATTTAAGAAATCCCTTCATAAGAACTTGAACTCTTAAATTTTATATAATTTATTATATTTCAAAAATGGAACGTTTTTTAGTAATTACTCTGACAACACTCATATTTTATTTCAGATAAATAAAGAAGGAAACAAATTCTTTTTAGTAAAATACTTCCACAAAAATATATATTATTATTCAAATAAACCTATCCTCAAATATTTTTTCAATCAATTCAAATATTCCAAATTGCCATATTAAAAAATTAATATAGGCCTCACTTCATAAAACATTTTAACATTTTTAACATTGATCGAACAATTCTTGCTTATTTTGAAAAAAATGTATTTATCTGAGATTGAAATACCCCTTTTTCAGATGAAACATTTTCCTATCCATGTACTTTTATTCGTGTGACATAATTTCTACTTCCTTCTCCAATATATGTCAAAAAATTGCAATCGATTCACATTTGCAGTTGACATGGCAATGACAACGCCAACGTTAAATGGCAAATTTAAACTATAAAATTCTCAGATAGAAAGATATAAAATACACACACACACTGAGAAACCGAGAGAGGTATGTACATACAATTTTCAGAGAGAGTCGTCAGTTTTCCGAGCTTTTCCCTGAATTTCCATCCCCAGGTGCATCAGTCGATCGCCAACTGTTTGTGTTGTTGTCTGCGGTTTTCACTACGGAATTTCAATTACAGCCAAATGCTCGAAACTTGTTGGCCTGTCATTTCATTTTCCCTCTTTAAAATTGTGAATAGTTAGGCCGAAGTATGTCAAGCGGAAAATATGCTACTATGACATTTCTGCCCAGCTATGAACACTCAAAAAAAAGGTTATAGGCATTTTTATTAGTCATGGTTTGAGACTTACAATTTTTACTTTCCATTGGTCAAAATAGGAACTCGTTTAACAAAATGAAAGGTTTAAACCAAATCAAACACTGCCTTTTCTTCAATTTTATTTGACCTTTTACAGTCTTTGGAAAATGGAGAATTTTCTCTGTCATAAATTTCGACTAGAAATTCAGATCTTCTAGAGGAAGATGAAGTTAAAAGAAATAGTTCATGTCTGTCTTTACAGAGATATTGATTTCTAAAATATTTTCATTTTTCCACCACATTATTTTTTTTAGTGTGCAGGTGAATTCAAGGCTAACATTGACCTGTCAGTAGTTATAACAGATAATCATGATAAAAGCCATTGGTCAGAAAGATACATTTGTTTTTAATTTCACATTTGATAAAAACTGACATTGAACTTGGAAATTCAAGGCTACTGCGAAATTGATTTTTGCTCAGATGTGCAAGAAGTGAATTTTGTTACTGGAATATGAAAAAAATTCTACAAATAAACATTATTTATACAAAATAATTAGATTAAAAATTAAATATTTAAAGCTTAGTTTAACAGGCGTACGAGAAAAATACTCTAATACTTATAATTTATCCAAACCTTTAACAAAATGAATTTAATAATTTCTTTTTTTTAACGAATATTGCCTTTGGACTTCCGCAACAAATACCAGATGGTATGATAAATCGTATTCCATATAGCCCACAGTGTTTGAAATATTTATCGGATCGATCCCATATCGCCCTGTCAGATCCCTATTTACCACTCCCGTTCCGAATCTTATTTCCCAATCCGATTACGCGCATATAATTGCCGCATTAATTATTATGATTGGCAATTAAGTTTATCGCCGGTGGGCGTTGCCCCGCCCACACTCAAACGAGGTGTCAAAATAGCTTCGTGTGAAGCCAGCAGGGCAGATTCATGAATTTCCTTAAATACATTAGTGCCTGTTGATATTTTAAAAATGGCAATGCGAGGCCAAAAAAAAAAGTAGAAAACAAATCAAATAAACAAGGGCACACAAATTTTCGAATCGAAATCTCTGACGCCACAGAAACAAGTTAAAGCAATAATACAAAACATGATCGACTTGATATAAACTAATTGAAAAATTGTGTGTAAGATACCCTGGAAATTAAAAGTAGCTTAGGCCATCAAGACTGGAAGGAAATTTTATTTTTAACTCTGTCTAACACCAAGTTTAAATTAAAAACGAGTTTTAGATTCATTAGTTTTCCCAAAAATCAAAAACATAGTTCAAGAAATTATAAATCATAGAAACAATTTATAGAGATGAATAAAAAAAATGTTAAAAACAAAAAGGTTAGTGCTTATAAAATGTTTCAAGAATTATATAAATGCAAAGAAAAAAAATTTGTTTTTTATATTTGGGTATCAAATAGTCGATCCACTAACCTTAAGCCTTTTAAAATGCAGGCAAAATAAATTACCATAATTTTTCACTATCAGGCGTAATAAAAATGTTCGTTTTGTATAAAAGCAGAAAACAAAAACAAATAGGAAGCCCCAACTGAAAAATAGACAAAAAGCCAAAGAAAAGCTACTCACCGCAAAAAACAATAACACAAAAATTATGATTACGTTCGTTGAAGTTTATGACTCTTTTAAGGCTTTCAAAATATATGTATTTTATATGTTTTACAAACAACACGCAAATCACAAAGAAAAAACCATAGAAAATAAAACACTTTTTTCTAGCAATGCAGTATTTGTTTGCATGCAAACTTTGTCTTTTTTTCGATGCAGTATCTGTTCTATAAAATATATATATTTTAATTATTTTACAGGAAAGAGAGTTAGGGGAAAAAATTAGATTTAACTTAAATAGATTTAACCGGCAAATCAAAAAACACAGATTTATTAGGCCGATTTTCCAGTTTTCCCCGATATATTTTCAGAGTTTTTTTTTTGGAACCGAACGCGGCAGCGGACAAAAACAAAATGCAGGGCAACGAGAGAGAAAAGTTAGGAACATATTAAGAAGAAGCGGCGGCAGAACCAAAAAAGCAGCAAAAGATAAACAAAAGTTATGAGTTCAAATAAACCAAAATTTTTGATGTTTCTCAATGAGCGCGCGCGTGCCTTGTCTTTATTCTTTTTTACATAGACAGTTTTCATTGCGTTTCCTTATGGTCCGAGTTTTTTTCCCCCGATTCTGTTAGTTTATTTTTAGCTGGAATTTGAACTATTTTTGAGTGAAAGAAGAAGCAGTAGCAGCAGATACTCCAATTATCTTGGGTGGCCGCTCTCTGGAATTCGACTTTCCTCATTTTCCCCAAGCTGCATGTCTCGTAAAGACCAAACAAAAAGAGGGAGAAAGTTCTACAGTAAAGTATCCTTAATTTAAAACTATCTAGAAACAACAAATAAATTATACAATTTTTAAAATTTCCTGTTTAAAATAATAAATGACTTAAATAATCTATGATGTATATATAAACTTGTGTTTTTTTTAATATATGAAATAAGTAACAACATTACTATATTACAATATTATATATTATATATTACTTAACAAAATACTATATTTTATAAATTAAAATTATTAAAGAAAGTTTTGATATTATCTTTACATTTTAATATTTACACACCAAACACATAACAAATTTTAAAATCTAAAAATATATCTTTCAGACTTAAGCCTGTTCGCAAAAAGTGGCCAAAAAGCGGAAAAATATTTCCATTTTTTGGGTAATAAAAATTGATGGTCTCTGGTTTTTCGCTGTTGGCCGTAAATATTGCTGCTTTCTGTTGAAAAAAACATTTATGGAAATATATAAAACATCTGGACACAAAGCCAAAAGCAAATCAAAGGCATTAATTAACCATAAGTGACCACTACGCGAAACTACGAAGCGGGAAAACCTACGTGATTTTCAATTTCCCATTAGCGAGATCATCAAATTCGAGTTTTCTTCACTGGGAACATGAGAGCATCGGCTCTGCTGATATTTAAATCAGAGAACTGGACCCTGGTACTTCATTAGTATGCTCGTCACGTGTCTCTGGAAATGTCCTGCTTAGTGTTTCCCTCTCCTTCTTTTCCGCTGCCCCGTCTCTTTCTTTTGTATTGGGACTCATCAAATTATTCACTTTCCAAAAGTGCTGCGAAAATAGCTTTTCTTTATTCCTTTTTCTTTTAATATTTTCTTTTCATGAGTCATTTTTACAGAGTGGTTTCACATATTACGCATACGACCCGTGAGCCAATGGAAATAATGCTTTGAAAGAGTTAAAAATCTAAATTTCACTGCCGGTTAAAATTTTTATTTAAATTTATAACAAATATTATTTTTTAATTTTGTTTTCTCTAACATTTTAAATTTAAATTTAAAATAAATAATTATTTATATACATTTTTATTGAATACAAATTCTTATCGCCTTTATAAAAACAAACCTTTTTTTCTACTTTGATAAGATGGTTTATTATAAGTAATTGGGTTTTTAAGTTATCAATTTATCCAATTTAAATTTTTATTCTTATACATTTGAATAAATTTTGAATTATTTTCGATTTTTTTCGGACATCTCTGTTCCCAAAGGTGCAAAAAATCGTAAGGAAAGTGGGGGAGAAAGTGAATGAAGCGACGATGGCCTGTCAACTGGCAATGTGGGGCCCCCAAGAAGAAAGTGACAGATGGTAAGAAAACGAAAAAAAAAAAGGGGGAAATGCGGGGAAATTGCAGGACATCTGAGCATCATTAGATCAATGAGACGAGAAGAGCAATGGAAATGGCACTCAAAATTACGTTCGCAATATTTTTCGGAGGAAAGTGTCAACTTGTCTCTTCGCTGTTTCTTCTCTTGCATTTCCACACAAAGGAAAAGCTAAGGGAAAGCAAAGGAGATGTTTCTGGCACACTCGACTTATTTGTCCATTTTAGTGATTACATTGTTGTTTAATATAATATATATATATATATATAATAAAAACCATTTTAAAAGGAAATGTTATTTAATAGTCTTTAACAATGACTAATATAATGTTGAATATATTTATTTTATTGGATCAGTTTGTACATCATTTCCAACATTTCAGTATATATTTAGATATCTTTAAAGCACATATATAATAAAAATCATGTTTAAAGAAAATGTAATTTAAATATGTTTACTCAATGACGAATGTGATGTAAAAATGTACTTATTTTATTTTGAACAGCATTTCTACTGATTGATTTTAAAAATTTAACATGATTTAATAAAATTGTTATAAATATAATAAAATATTTTCAAAATATTACCGTATCTATATTTAATTTACAATATTGTTGGTAGTATACCCCTATACTAATTTTTTATAAATACTTAATGTAGCTGACAATGGAATTTCGATTTCTAAGTGATGTATTTTGTGGCAAAACACCTATAGGGTTGATATGGCCACTTTATCAATGGCGCATTTGCCATTTCCTGCAGCTCCTGTGTCCTTGCTGCCTTTTTGGCCAGGATATTGTTGTAAATGCTGCTGTTCCTGTCACGATAAGATGACTTGAGCTCGCGCATATTTCATGTGTCTGTCGTGTGTCCCTCGCCGAATTCCGCCCTTCCGAATCCTCCATGCGGATTTGAATATTTAAATAAACTGCTCACTGGCGTGTTGCTGGAATCGTTGTTGTCACTCGCATTGCGGCTGTTTAATTGTCATTTCGTGTGCAGAAACCGAAATGCCAAATAAACACAAAATTACGCAAGCGACCGATTGACGTGCATGAAGAGTTTTTGGCTGAGATGGGCACAGTGCTTGATGGGGCCAAAAGGATTTTAAATCAATAAATAAATATATTCAATAAATTCTGAGTAATTGAAATAAGATAATTATAAATATAATATAGCCTTGCATCTTGTACCGTTGAAATTTGACATTAATAATGCCAATAAAAGCAATTAAATGTAAAAAAGCGTTTTCACATATTGCTTAATATCGAAGAGTTAAAATCTTTTTAAAATATGCCTGCTAATGGCATGTTTGGTATAGATTTATAGAAATTAATTAAAAATTTACGACATCTTAATATTAATATATAAACTGTGAGATAATGTTTTTTTTAAAGCCTTCCTTTATTTAAATATCATATAAAATTATTATTTTAAAGAAATCTATATTGCATTTGAATGCAGCATAGTCAGTTGATATATAATATAAATAATATAAATAATGTCAAATAAAATAATTAAATATAGAATATTCTTATGTCCCTCAATATCAAAGAGTTAGGAACTTTTTCCAAAAATATAGAAACTAAATTTATTTAAATTTTAAATTTTAATATATTACCTTTAATCTAATTTCCATTAAATTGTATTAGCCTTTATTTATTTTAATATGGTAAAATAATTTTTTACAAACACATATTGCATTTAAATTCAGCTTAGCCAGTTGAGACTGTCGTTCTGCATTTGTAATGACATCCTTGAACCGCCAATTGCATTTTGGAGGCTGCCAATTCGATTTGACCCGTGACTGGTCTCGGCCAGTATTGCAATTGCCGCTGGAGCGTATCATTGTTAACTTGGCCAAATTATATCAGCTGTTTTGGCCGTTTTGGGTTCTGTGTGTGTTCAAATTGCTGCCTCAATTTCGCCGCCGGCCTTTCGAAAATGAAATTTGCAAACGGTGCAAGCAAAAATGAAATGTTCGCTGAATTTTCGCGTTGCAAAATGGCTAAAATGAATGACAAACAAAGTGCGAATTTATTCACTTGTAAATGGTTTTAGTTTTGTTTGATTTGGCGTCTCTTTTTGAGCTGTATATTTAAAAACAGGTAGAAAAAAGCTAAGAATAAATTTTAAAAAGAAATATAATTTTTTTAGCTGTATATTTGATAATAGAAACATAATTTTTTAGATATTGAAAATTAAAACAAATTAAAAATACAATGTCATTAGATTTAACATTATGTTTGTTATTAAAGATATTAAATAAGGATAATACTGCAATCTTACAAATATTTATTTTATTTATTTACGGTAAACCTTTTTATTAATTTGCTGCAGAAATGCTCTACAAAAAAGCCCAGAGAAGCCAGCAAATTTCCCCCGATTACCACATAGAAGGCCAACTGAAGATCCTCAATAGTTAGGACCCGCACAAGCTCAGATTCGGCATTGGCCTTAAGGATACTCAGCCGCATCTTAATGTCCACCCGCGATTTCTCATCTTTAATCCACTTCTCAATGAGTCCAACACTCAGAAACCTCAAAAGTAGGGCATTTACAGCATTCTCCCAGGGAGAATCTCGCGGCATGACATACGAAATGGTATAGTATTTGGGACACTCGGGAACCACCCAAATCTGGTGAAGCAGTGTGAATCGCGAAGACTCCAAGATCAAGGAGGTATATCTGGAGACTCCGGCCTTGTCTCTAGATGTGGCAATCTCTTCGATGACATCCGCGTGTAGATTCCGGTTCCACGTGAGTTTATTATTAAGACTCGCGAATAACGGTGAGGTTTCGCTGAAGAACAGATCATCCGCCATGGAGGAGTATTTGTAGACCACCTTTAAGCCGCTGTCATCCAACTCCTGCATTGTATTTATATCCTTGTAGTACAGGGGATGTATGTAGACCGTGGCCAAGCTGGACTCGAAAATGGCACCGAAAATCACACTCACCAGACAGAGAGTTCCGATAAACATCCTTTCGGCATAGCTGGATGGCAAGTGGTTTAAATTTAGACGAACCCAAACCACCCAAGTATCCACCACAATGCCCAATGCCTGTGCCAAAAGATGCTTATTCTTCAAAATCACAATCCTCAGCTTTAGGTTAATAATCCTCAAGGTTAACCAAATCATGGCACAAACAAAGGCGCTAAGAATGAAACCCAACCAGATATCGTAACCAACTGCGAAAATGGGCAGAATCGATTGGGGTATACGACTCGCTTTCGGGACATAAATGCACAGCTCATCATCGTAGACAGCCACTGTGAAGTCCATGTACTGCTGCACCAGGTAATCCTTGACAAAGAAACCCGTCAGACAAATATCCAGGCCATCATTTATGATCGATCCTATGGCACCATTATAGCTGCCATTTGCATAGCGCTCTCTGTTGAGAAATAAATGGGTGTGGGTTAAGTTGTTTTATAAAACTAAGGCTAACATAGAAACTTATGCAAAGAAAATTAACTGTGGAAATATTAAAAAAAATATCAGTGTTTTGGCTGCCACAATGCAAATAATGGTCAGAATGTGGAATGTCGTTAACCTCGCTAAGCTCATATTTTTGTTTCCAACCCATTCGCATTCAAACCTGTAATTTTATAATTTTGGCCTTTTTTCGCAAAAAAATTAATTTTCCTTAAAGTAATAAGGATCGTTAGTACCTAAAGCAAGCTGCTCAACGCAGTAGGCTTTTTTGCTATACGTCATAGTTTGGCTAAGCTATGATTGAAAACCGCTACAATGAAGAGCATTTTAAACTAATATTTAGGACCCGTTTTTTGGTCCTATAATATTCATAAAATTACATAGTCGAGAAGCTAGTTTGACTTTAAAAACTTTGAGAGGATTCAGGGAACACCGAGATGTTTGTGACTCCATTAATAATAATTTACTATTTTTGCAAGATCCACCAGTACTATTTTTAATTTTTCCCCTTCAAAAAATTCAAAATTTGGTCAAACAATAAATTTTCCTTATAGTGATAGGGATCGTTAGCATAGGTAGCAAGCAACAGTCGGTCTTTTAGGTGTACGCCTTGATTTGGCTAAACTACGATTTAAAAAAGGGAAGAAAAGTCACGTTTCTGAAAAATTTGATTCTCGTGTTTTGGACTAAAATATGAAGCCTATTTTTTCGCCCTAGAAATTGCGTTTTATGGCTGCCATAATAAAAATAAAAGTCAGAATGAGGAATGTCATACCTCGCCGAGCTCGTCATTTAATTTCTAATCTATAGGCATTTAAACCTAGAAAATATTGAATTTTGCCAATTTCCGCAAAAAAAAAAAACAAAAAATTCAAAAATGGGTCAAATTAAATGTTTAATTTTTGCTATTTCCCGCAACAAGAAACCCCGTCTAATAAAAAATCGGCGCCGAATATACATTTTCCTTAAATGTATGGAATCCAAACTCTCTAGCTCCAATAATTTCCGAAATCACACTGTTCACACGAACAGCCAGACGGACATACCTATAATTTTTTGTGTTTTTAATAATATTATTATTTCAATTTTATTTTCAAAATTATGTTGAGACAAAATTCAATGAAAAACTCACCCAAAGTAGTTCTTTTCGGGCTGCTGAAGCAGCATGGTAAAATTCAGCCGCTCCCTGAGCATTTGGGCCACCAGGAAGTCGACTCCAGTGACACTGGTCAGCAAGCCCGTTTTTTTATCGATTTCCGGACGTGTGTAGACGGACTTAAACATTTGGATCCGCATGGGATAGCCAGCCATATCATGGAAAATCCATTTATCCAGGGGCTCCGAGCCAAAATAGCGAACCAATCGCCCAAAGGCGGAATCACGACGCTTGAAAGGATCATAGATCCAAATGCCATGGGTGGTTAGAAAATAACGTTTGTAGATTTTGTGCAGCATCCACAATTGTCGACAGCTAACCTCTAAACTCAGTTGTTCCTCAAGGGTTAAGTCTTCGATTTGATCTGCGAGGATATAGAAAAAAACACCGCCTTTCTGATTGGGTGCAGCTGCTCCGCGATTGGATATGAGTTGGCCCAAGCTCATCACCATGACTAGATTATTCCGGCCAAAAGGATCGGCCATCCAATCCTCATTTTCCACGTATGTAGCGATGCTCAAGGGTATTCTCTCCTGATGCAGAAACCACTGGACATAGGGATTCTGCTCATCCTCATGCGTTTTACTCGCCCGCAGCCAAAGTTCCAGTTGGGGCAAATCACTGGTGGGCTCCTTCAGTAGTCCATTCAGTTGGCTGAAGTTCCGGGATTTTTCCAGCATGAATAGCAGGAAAAGCGAACTAAGCACCGCCATTCCTTCGGGTTTGGTTTGTACAAATGACTCGAGAAGTTGGTCGGCATTATCCCAAGCAGACCCATTCTATCCTATCGTATCAAGAACTTGCCCAGCCAATTTCTATTTTGACACCCGCAATTTTGTTTGTTTGCTTGCGCACAATTAGAGAGTCGTTATGTCAGGTGTTAGGTTCGTCCAGCTCTTAAGCAAACATAATTATTATACCCTGCAATTTGGGTTGGCTAGCAGGGGGTCTCTTCCCCAGAGAAGCCATTAAGGATCTCATAAGTTCTCCAATGATTGCAGTGCACATGTTTACGATATAGTTTGGGAACTACGTTTTCTATTAGATGAACGAATTGCACTTCTAATTAAAAGAAAAAATACTAAAGACAATCTTCGCTAATGTAGAATATTTAAAAACTTTTTATTCTTTGGCATATCTTACCCCTTTTTAATTTTCATTTCGTACAGAGACACCATTGTTTGCTCTATTCCCATTGTTGTGATTTTTCATTCATTGTCAAATCAAATAGACTCGACTGAACACGGAAATCCAATGAATGGCCAAAGGAAACTCGATGGCGATTTTCCCCCAACGAGCTTTTCCGCTGGTCGAGCTCCGAACCGCGACTGAAACACAGTGGTATTATATCTAAAATATGGTTAAGGTTTTTTAAGCAAAAGAAAAATTAAATTACAATTTTGATTGTTTAAAGCGTATTTAAAAATACGTGGAATTGCTCCGCTGATAACACCTTAAATTGTTTTGTTTTTATTTTGTTTAAGTGCTTAAATATGTCTTAAAATATGTAACAATATTTCCTAATATTGTGCCTATAGGAAAAGGTGCTAAATCAGTGGTTGGCACATAATACCATTAAATTCCGGTTTTCATTGTATCGACCACTGTTGTACTATCTAACGAACAATTATTACACAACAATGTTCTCAATTCATGAACAATGTTCTCAATTCAAAAACAAAGTTCTCAATTCAAGAACAATGTTCTCAATTCAAGAACAATGTTCTTAGATAGTTTTCTCTGTGTACCTATGCTCGTTTTTGTTTAAACTATATATGAACAAAAAATAAAACACATTACAATTCTTAGAACATGTTCTATAAATATGAAAACATATTTCCTTGACACTTTATCGAAACACTATGAACCACTGTGCTCCTGTTTTATTCTGCGCCCGCCAAAAAGTTTCGGGTTCAGCTCACCGTTTCCTTTTTCGAATTCAGATCCCCATCCGCCATATATATTTATATTCATACCATATATATATATATATATATATATGTATCTACGGACACCGAGTGCCCGTTGTCCGATAACCGCTGCCAAGTGCAGCAACAAAAACCATCAATAAACTTCGCCTTGTGTAGTTTTGAAAATGAAAAATAAATTGGAAAATTGAAAAAGCAATTCATCGCATTAGGAACGTGCAGTGAATGAAGGAGGGATGCGGATGGGGTTGCCCATGCCCCAAAGGCGGATGTTTTGATATCGTTCCCCCGTCGACGACGAAACCGAACCCCATTGACAATGCGAGTTTTTGTTCGTCCTTGTGCCAGGTGCGTCGACTAGACAATGGGCAATTCAAGTCGAGACGAGGCGAGGCGAGTCCTTGTCCAGGACTCCATCTCACGTTCCGCATCCTGAGGACCTGCGTACTTTCAGCATTGCTAATTTCCCGCTAAATGTGGCGATTCATGGGGGTCAGGAAGAGGAAACTGTTCAAATTGGCAGGATTTTTTATATTTTCATGTTTGTTTCTGAACAATAGCAAAGGAAGTAGAAAAATGATGATGGGGGAATCCGCCATATAAACAAAAATTTACCCCTGACTTCAAATCTATGTATTCTTTTATAAGACTTAATATTTTTTTAGTATATCCCTTCCTTCGTATAGTTTTTAAATCTTATTGTTTAGCATATATTTTAGCACTAAAATGTTTTTAATACACCCTCTCAAAGGTTTTTAATGCAATTACAGCCTTTTACGATCTAAATGTCGATCTATTTCTGAGCGACATCCATTGTTGGTAATGCTGCCCGCTGCAGTTCCCCCATTTTCTCTATTATCTCCTTCCAGCCCTCATCTCGCCCGTTTCCCTTCTCATTTGTGAAATTCTTGGACCGCGTACTGCATTCAACACAAACGAGCTGAGCTTTTATGGCGGGGCGATAAAATCAAATTGAAGTTCTTTTCCGACACTTTCCAAAGGAGTGAAAGGGGGGGGGGGGGGGGCGAGGCACGGAAAGAAAGAAAGAGAGAGGTGAAATGGGTGCAACGTTTCACTCATTTATTATTATGACGAGCAGTGATGGGAAGTACCTAAATCGTTTATACGAAAATATTACAAAAAATATTAAATACAAAATTTAAAAGATAATTTCATCACAATGTTTATTAGTTTAAAGTTAAAATAAAGCATAGCAATACCAAATTGTTGAGAAACTAGCATAATACATTAAATAATTAATTTACTATAAATATTAGTAGTACCCATTTAGATAGTAATAAATAAAAACAAAACATATATTTTACAATACTATGTACTTTAATTTATCTTTAAATATTAGCTGTACCCAATTAGGTACTAACAAATAAACACAATAAAGTATATTTTAGTTGTACCTATTTGGGTACTAACAAATAAAATCAATAAAGTTTGTTTTGCATAACTTGCACTTTAATTTGACTTCACATTTTAGTTGTTCCCATGTAGGCACCAAATCAAATAAAGTTTTTTTTCGTACCTATAGGTACGAAAAAAGTACCTTTCACCGCACTGATGACGTTGAGGCCATTGTGTGCACTTGAGTGAGTGAGTGAGTGCGCGGATAAGAGCGAGACGTGCGTAGGTAAGAAGCAGCTAAAAGTTGGAAAGTGCGGGGAAAGACCGGTGGAAAAGTGCAGCGAAGAGGCGATGAAATCATTTGTAACCTGGCACGTGAAAATGAAATTTTTGAGCGAGCATCAGCTTGAAATTCGATTGGCCATTGTGGCGAAATGCGTTTTATACTCTCGTTTTTACATTCGCTTTATTTGCTACCAGCATTCCCCCTTAATGTTATACTATTCAAAAATATGTCCCATAAGTAACAACGACTTGGAGATACCTTTAAATGGCATTCGATTTTTTAAAGAAATTTAATTTTTACAAATCTATACATAAATTGAAATAATATTTTGATTATATAAATGAAAATATTACAAAATTGTATTAAGTGTATCAATTTTAATTGTAATATTCTTTGATATATCCCAGCCATATTTTCAATAATAAAGTAAAATTTTAATAACCAGGCAGTACCTTTTTTTGGGTGGCCCCACATCATTTAGCCACAATCTCTTGCCCCAACCCTCTTAAGGCCATTACTTCCATTGCATTTGCTGCTTTTGGCAACGCAAATTGTTCGCAAGCCAAAAAGAAAGGAACATAACGTGAAACGGGGGAAGCAAAGTGCAATCATGTCGGATCAAATGAACTGAACTTAACCAAGTCGGAATTGTGCATTGCCTTGGACTGGCCCAATTTCGATGGGATTACCTTGGGCCAACATCCTCGAGTCCGTCCAAGCGTTAAATGCAGAATAAATGTTTTCAAAATGGCCTTTAAGTATACGAAATTCCGAAACGATTACTCCTGTGCAACAAATTATTTTGTTTCTTTGATTCGATTCCATGGTGGGACCCCGTTCGGAAAAACTTGGAAAAGCAATGATTACATGATTAATATAAAAACGCTTAAATGGTCTTAAAGCCCCTTAAATATTATCCATACGACATGTATGCCAGATAAAATTTAGTTCAAACTCACTGATGGATCACATATCACTAATCACATTTGTTAAAGCGCATGCTCACCGCTTTTTGGGCTGGAAATGGATCAGTGATATCTACACATCGCATCACACATCGAATATCCACATACCGGAGTACCGGACTAGTCGAGCTTTAGCCACAGCACTTTCTTTTCCTGTCCACTGTATTTAGTATTACTTTTACTAAATTCTTCTTTATTTGCACTGGAAAAAAAAATTGGGATTAAGTTACCACACAAATAACATTCACAGAAGTCTCTGACATCTATTGGGAGGGTAGGCTGAAAAATCAGTCTGAGTTACAAAATCTGTAGAGCTTGTAATGTGTTCCTAGCTAAATTTGCCTAGTTGTGAAGCTAGTTTGATTTTATAAACTTTGAGAGGATTTAGGGAACCCCGAGATATTTTTGACTCCATTTATAATAATTAACTGTTTTTGCAAGATTTCGTTACCCTTTAAAAATGTAAATATAATGCTGGTAAAAGGGGATCATCTAGATGCGCATTTATGGTTTATTTGGTTTACTTGCAGACATAATTGAAGCGAGACAATTTAGATGGTTTATTTCTTGCGCATCGTGTTTTTGAGCATTGTCGCCGAAGACTTGGCCTTCTGCAGTACGAGCCATCGCGGTTTCCTGAAGAGTTAATATTAGGAACTGCATAGTTGCGAGAAGGGGGATCGGACTCACCTCCAAAGGAGCTATCGCGGTTTCCTGAAGAAATACCATTTGGAAATCCATGAATAGGAAATGGCTGTAGAGTCCACCCGATTACTGCATAGTTACGGAAAATGATCCCGCCATCGGCCGGGATATAGACGTTTCCTGAAGTAGGTTTTCTTTGGAGGTTTCGCGGTACATTCCACTCGAAAATCGCATAATTACGCGAAGGTGTACCGCCATCGGTCGAGCTATCGCTGTTTTCTGAAGAAACTTCTCTCTGCGAGGGATTCATGGTTGGTTTTCCGTATTTTCGTAGATTTCGTATATCAGTCCTCAATAAATTACGTGCGTAATGTGGCGTTTGTCAACTGAAGCACCGATAAAATCAATTGTCATCAACGACAGAGTTCCAAAAGAAGGGTTTCCACCGTTCTTGTTTGGGAACACTTTGATAAGTATCGCTGAGCACACCTCCGTTATATTTAAGAATATATATAAGGCTATTAAAGTTTATGTTATTTGTTGATAATCATATGTTTTTAAATAAGAACTCCATGGTTTTCGTAATATTTCTTAACTTTATTTAAAAATTTAATAATACGCTTAGAGTAACACTAGATATAGTCAACAAGAAAAAAAAGTGGTGTGGCTAATGCTGGACTAGTCAGTGATGCGTCTTCCTGCTCTCCGGTACTCCGGTATATGTATACTCGCTGGCTGATACGATGCTTCCAGTGATACATCACTGTTCCATTGCCAGGCCGAAAGTGGTGCGCATGCGCTCGAGGGCGTCGGCGGGGAATCCCCGTTCGAGGAGCTGCCGCTCCGCCTGCGCAATCACATCCCGCATCGTGTCCAACATTACGGCGCTCTTCTTCAGCTGACCGCTGACGAACTTGTGCCGGAAGCGCAGCTTGGCCTTCTTGATCTTGTTGTTGTAGCGGGACTTGCGGCATGACTCGGCCCGCTGGCGTTGGGCATCCTTCATGTCCGATCCGGAACCTGATCCAGAACCCGATCCCTGTTCCATGGCCAACTCTGTTTTCAGCGGCGGCGGTGCTCGGCGCTCCACAACAATGGGATTCTCCAGCAGCATCTGGTCCACGTAGCGCTGCTCCTCGTCGGCATAGTGCATCTTTAGATGGTGCAACTGCTGGGACACCAGCTCCTCGATCTGTTCCGGCCTCGATGATGATGATGCAGAGGATGACGATGACAATGCGGGTGAGCTGCTCCCGTTATACGGGGCGTATACGTGACCCATGGCCGCGTAGCTCAGAGTGGGCAAATAAAGATGGCTCCGTTCCATGGCGATATGCTGATTTGCGGTGGTGGGTGTGTGTGTCTGCTCTCGACGAACTTTCGATTGCTAATGCTGCCATAGCCGTTCTGCAGCCCAAATTTATACCATCCCACAGGTAGCTTCCATTATTGGGTGATGGTGGGTTATTCGCGGGGTCTTCTACCTTCATGAATGGTCACTGGATTTTATGATCTTGTTTTTGTCCATTTCCAGGGGCACCGCCTACCTGCTACCGGATTGGTCGAGGGATAGCAGACATGTAAACAAAGGGATTAGGGGAAATATAAGAGTATACCTCTTCATCTACCTGTTTATAGAACAAGGTTTAACAACAAACATCATGTGTGATCAAAATGATTCACTCGGCAATCTCAGGGTTTATTTTTGGATTCTCCCAAGCCTGGTTCAATAATTAAAGTACATTATGGGCAAATATATTCAGTCTTCAAGTCTTATTTTTAAGAACCCAGCCTTAATTACTTAAAAAGGAATTTTTATCTAGCAGTTTAATACAACACCTTCATTAATCTAATCTAATGTTAATAGTTTTTTGTTATTTTTTTCTCGTTTGATTGGACCAAATTAAAAATCGTTGATTCTAATAAGTTCATACAGGGTAAGAGATAATTTAAATTAGCTTACATTTTCAACGAACGGAAGATTTCTTTAAATATATATAATATATAAAAGACAATTTTCATCTAAACAATAGATATAATTTATTGTTTGTAGTTCGGCAGCATCTACTTTAAATAGTTATCATAAATAATAAACTAAAAATCCATAAATGCTAACTTTGTATATTTTTTTTAGATCTAAATCAAACATTTTTTATCTATTTTAAAATTTAGCCAAATTTTAAAATCAATACTTCATTTAATTTCAGAATTAATGCAGATATCATATGAACAGTTTAAAATACAGTGGTCGGCATAAGTATTTTGACAAAATAAAAGTTAAGTATACTCATAACTTGAATTTACTTCTTGTAAACTATAGGCATCAATGGAAAGGTAATTTCAATGCCGTTTGAATGATACAATACATTTCTTTACCCATTCAGTACTTATTGAAAAGGACGAATTTGTGTAAATCAACTTTGAAATTTAAAAAAAAAACTTTTTTCCTCGTCTTGAAAACTTAAATTTTTTGATGCAAAAAGTTTCTTCAAACAAAAACAATAGTAACTGCAAAAAGAATTTTTCAAAAATCATTTTTCTTATATTTTTTATGAATTTTTGAAAATGCTTAAAAACAGGCATTTGAGCCATATTTTTGTCTTTTTCATACAAATTTTTTCCGACATTATCACCTTCAAAAAATCATAAAAAATATAAGCAAAATGATATTTGAAAAATTCTTTTTGCAGTTACTATTATTTTTGTTTGAAGAAACTTTTTGCATCAAAAAATTTAAGTTTTCAAGACGAGGAAAAAAGTTTTTTTTTTAAATTTCAAAGTTGATTTACACAAATTCGTCCTTTTCAATAAGTACTGAATGGGTAAAGAAATGTATTGTATCATTCAAACGGCATTGAAATTACCTTTCCATTGATGCCTATAGTTTACAAGAAGTAAATTCAAGTTATGAGTATACTTAACTTTTATTTTGTCAAAATACTTATGCCGACCACTGTATATATATACTATGTAAATAAAATCAAGACATATCTTCAAAGAAAATCGACATCGAATGTAAATAGACTTAAATTCTGTTCATCGGGGGGCCTGAAATCCACATTAACCCCAAGGTCAAGCTGAGCTGCTCTTTAATCGCCACCTTCTCGTCGATTTGTCTTATCTAATCGGGGAAATGTCAACAAATGTTGGACATTGTGGAAAAATCAACCTGCTCAAGTAAATATAGATTTAAGTATATGTAAGCCAGTCAAACCGGGGATCAGCTGGCGTTTTGTGATAAGAGGCAATGGATTGCTTTCTACCTACAGTAGTTGTTATTCGCCCACTCGGGTTTATCCCAAATATGTGTGGGGTTACCAATCAGGTAGCCATTTTGAGGGGTGAATTTCGGCAGGGTGACGAACAAGTTACGGCTTGTTGCAGGCACGGAATTAACCCACGAATCCCATTGCAGCTAGTGTATTTATAAATTAAACAGCCCTAAAAACAACAAGAGGTTCAGCGACCTGCTTAAAAGGTGTTAAGGGTTAAACCAACTATACAGTTCAAAATACTTTTGATGTATGTAAATTTATTGAAAATTTCGAAAATTATTTCCCAATCACCAGTCTTTTTTTATAATAAATTTTATGAATGTATAGCTCAATTTTTAAATAAATGTGAGCATTATGAAGATTTGAAAAAAGTTATTTCCCATTAAAGTACCCAATTCAGTTTCCATTTCCACCCCACATGTGCCATTCGAATAACATAAATCTTTGAAATAACTCCATTGGGTAATTGGCAAAACAATTGAGTATTTTTAGTGACCGAAAGCAGTTTTAATTCGAAATCTCTCTTTCAGCCAGATGGGGGCATGCTGTCAGCGACAGGCGGACAATAATTTTCCATTTTTCCCATTTTCCATTTACCATTATCCATTTTCCATGTGAACAATAAAATCGACAGCGCTGCGTTTGGGGTGGCAAATGAGAAAATATGCAGACAAGTATAATTAAAAAACCATTTATAATCATTTTCTACCAAATCCCAGTTGACCGTCCTCCACTATTGCCCCCAAACCCCGCAGGAACACTTGAAGCCTGACAATTTTCCAGCTCGAGGAAAGTGAAATAAACTAGAACGAAAAGGAAATGTCGATCCTTGGAATACCCTTAAATAAATAGTAGATGTGCCGAATGTTTATAAATATATAACGAATGTTTATAAATATATAATATATCTACTTATTAAAATAAAATCAATGAATATCCCAGTTCTCCTATTTCGAACCCTAATATAAAATCATAATACCCACAGCAAGCGCATTGCAAATCGAGGAGCGAACGACCATAAATACATGAAGGAGACTTCGCCGCATCCCACGTTCCCAAACGACATTGAGTTTGAATTATGTCAGCGCAGCAATAAATTGTCCAAGGCATTAAATTAAAATCTATGTATAGTAGATATCGCTTAAAGGAATACTGCGAAAAGAAAGCATATAAATTTCAATTGTTAATTTCTCTATTTTAAAAGGCAATAAGGAACCTCCTTCTATTTTTTTGGCTCAAATAAGTCCCATAAACATATTTTTGTTTGACTTCTTGGGTCAGATCAAACTATTTATAGATTATACCCATAATTGATGTTTTTTTAGTTGATGTTTTGAAAAAACAGAACCCAAAAATACCTAAACAAATTAATTTGTAACTTGACTAAATAGATTCCAATGATTTATACAACATATAGTCATATAAGCATATGCCAAGTCGATCTTTAAACTGTATGAATAAAAAGCCAATGCTTATGATAATATACGATTACTTTTATGCAACAAGTTCTAAAAATTCTGTTTAAGCCAGAGCACCCTTTCCATAGCATATAGACGTATAATTTGTATCTTGAGAATTTTCACAATATACACAATTTATTAGCAGAAATAAACTAAAACTTGTTGTACATATGTTCTATTTTTCCTATTAATTCTATTAAAAAAATGTACGACTTTATATAAATACACCTAAGCAACAAGCCTGTTAACCATTGTCTGATGAACTTCCGGAGACCTGAATCTTACGGATGGGACCTGTACGTTTCGGGAGCCTTGTCATTTACAAAATCGTTTTATTGCTGCGGCTTTACAAATGATTTGCTTACTTTAAAATATATTTGTGTGGCTTGTATTAAAATGTATTTACACACTATGGAGAAACCAGGTGGAATCTAGAATGGAACCTACTAAACTACGTTATGTGTGATCATGATTTATACCATATAGAGGATCATGTTTGGCATCTATCCGGAGCAGCCGCGACAACCGCAGTGGACGCACTCGACGATGCGACCCTCCTCCAGCTTGGATTTGGGCACACGGCAGATGCAGTTCGTCCCGAAGTTGGTGTCCCTCGTTTGGATGCAGCGCAGGCAACAGAGGTTCTCGTATCCGGACTTCTTCCACTTGGCGATCAGATTGCCATCGGCGATCTTCTCCTTCAGGCAATAGTCGTACAGTTCCCGGCTGATGGCCTTTCGGCGATAGAATAGGTCGTATATATAGCGCGTCTTCTGGTGGTGAATCTTGAAAATGGGCCACAATGATTCCGTAATGCGTTTGCCCTCATGCGGTTCCGTTTCGGCTGAGAGAAAAGTATTTAAATTAAAGATCTGTTCGTGTTTTTCCCTAAAAGAAGCCACGCTTGTCTCACCCTCGCGCATTTTTTGCTCCAGTTCCTCAAGAGTGGGTTCTATCAGCTCCCAGCCATCTGGCGGGGGCTTACGACTGCGGCGCACCTTGGGCATCTTAAATACCAATTTCAAACTCTTTAAATTCTCTTAAAAAGACTAAAATTACTAAAGATTGGAAATTGCAAAAAAAGAACTGTAGTCGATAAGATTTGTCGGCCTTATCGTTAATCGATACCAAGCGAACAGCTGTGACTACTAGTTGTGGTCGCCAATTTAGCTATTTTCCCTCTAGATCTAGCTGTTTTCCATTGGCATATGCGGGGATTACCTGAATATAGAGGCTAGCGGGAAATTTAAATGATTTTCAAGCAAATGTGAAACTGCTAAGAAAAGGGAAATCATGTTTGAAAAACTGGAAAAGAAGAAAACTGCTTAATTAAATCAATATAAATGTTTAACTACACTAGCGTTTTGTTAGCTACCATTTCAAATTTCTAGCTTTTTAAGAGGCTGGTACAGCTTGCGGCAACACTGTTACTAGTGTTGGCTAGCGACCCGGCACACTTCTGCTATCGAGTATCATATATCGGACATCGATAGCGCTTAATTGTTTTTGTTGTTTTCCTGGAGACGCGTGTGTGTGTTTTGCCCGTGATAATTTATTTATTTTCCCGTTCCGTTTGTTTATGCACTATAATTTAAGTTAAGTTTTTTGCACAGTCGCAGAAGTAAGTAAATAATTGCAAAGAAAAATACATAAAATTAAATAATAGAAGTGTGTGCGCATAATTGCAGTGCTTGTGTCCGTGAGTGTGTGCGTGAGTGTGTAACACTTAATGATTGTTTAAAAACGCAAGACTTTCATTCATAAAAAGCAACAACAAAAGGGGGCGGTGCAAGAAGAGGCGGAGGAGACACCAACAACAACACAGTGGCCTTCGCCTATTGCCAGCTCCCTCTCGCTCGCACACTCGCGCAGTCAGCGCCCACATAACGGACCTACGTTTTGGTTTTGCTTTTTATTTTTGTTACTCGTTTTTTTTTATTGTTTTTCTTGTTTTTTTATGTGCCATTCTCCCTTAATTCTTTGTATTATTGCTAGTGCTTGGCACAGCAAATAACCAAATAAACTAAACTATTAAATCACCCACACAATTGCAATTGCATATCCACCCCCCAATTCGCAGTGGGCGTCTGTGTGAGTGTGTATGTGTAATGAGCGCAACAAATCAGTTTTGTTTTGTTTTTTCGTTTTGCACATTCCACATCGTTTTTTTTTTGTCCCCCACACATTCATACATACATACATATGTGCAATAACAGTCACCGTCAATAAACTATATTCACACGTATGACCCATTGTTTATCTTAAGAGAAGCCTAAAGACTTTCACGCACTTATCGATAAGATAAAGTTGAAAGAAAATACAATGGCTCACAGCCCTTTCTCAGTCGCCAAAGTGCAACAGCTGCGTTCAAAATAATAGATCAGTCACAAAAAGTTTGCTATTTTCCCAGTGAGTTTGTAAATGTTTAAATAGTCAACTTATTTCGTATTCCCAGTTGGCCTTAAATATCTTATTGGAGTAGACCTCAGCTGGCTCTTTTCAGGGGAACTTAATTATTAATAAGCATTTATAAATATGTAATTCTACAATAAGGAGTTACATAGTATAATATGAATAATTTGGATTTAAATGTTTAACACTTTCATCATCATTAGTCATTTCAAAATAGTTTTCATACAAGTCAGCTTGAATAACCTTTTTTTTGCCTAGCCTTTATCTATAATAAATTGTTTTATTTGTTTTTTAATTTTTCCTGAATGCACATTTGTTTGGTTTCTCCTGGGTTGACTATTATCCTTGCCATCACTGTATCTGCATAACAAATAGCGGTTAATTGAGGCGCAAATATTTGTTGTTGTCTCCCCTCGCGAGTGAGCGGGACGGAGAACCGAGTGACAGGGCATTGCCTTTCGTAATTGACGTCTGTGCCCTTGACCAAGGCCTAAAAACAAAAACAAAGCCGCGCCGCTGAAATCGAATCCGTGATTACAAACAAAACCATTGTTGGCGCAACATTTAAGCCATTTCAACAGCCCAAAGCGAATATCTAATGATTTTTTTAAGTCTTTACAATGCTCTATCTCTTTCGCACACATAAACAGTGGTGGGCAAAGGTATAGCGAACTACAGTGGTCACTACAAAATGTAAACTACCAAGAAACGACACTGTATATTTCAACCAATATAAAAGTAGGATTATTATTGAAAAAAATCATTACTTTTTAATTTCTTCTATACAATAAATACAAATTTAAATATAAAAAACTTGTCTTTAAAAAAAATATATATATTTTTAAAATCCAAGATTAACAAATTTGAAGAAATTTTAGTTAAGTAAATAAAACACATTCCCCAAAGTATCTGTAGAACTCAACAAATTATTAAAAAAAAAAAACAAATTTATATTTGATATCGTAAGTAAAAAATCTGATGAAATACTTTTTTAGCTTATATCCACTGTATTCGAGAGATCACATTTAGAGCTGGGCGCGTGATACGCTTTCCCATGCGATCTCAGACGTCACAGGTGTAACAATAGGAAATAAGGTCAGACCTGGCTATAGGGACTTTCCGCGAATCGAGTACAAAGATCGGAGTCAAATCGAAATGAACTGATCACGATTTTTTTGCACACCCAACTCAACCACTTTGTGGTGATTTTAGTCGCATTACACAAAGAGTTTAATGCCATTTATCTTTTTAATCTTTCTGAATTTGTAATAATAATAACATTTTTTATACCTGATGGTGACAAAATAAGTTAAAAAGGGAACATTTATATAGATTCTATATTATAGAATCTTTATAATTTTAATATTTTAATAAGTTAAAAATGGAACATTTATACAGAATCTTGTATAAATGTTCCCATTTTAATTTATTTTGTCACCTCAGGTATAAAAAATGTTATTTTTATTAAAAATTCAATAAGATTAAAAAGATAAATGGCATTTAACTCATTGTGTAATGTACCAAAATGTAAGTAATATAATATTATATTCCAAACTAATCACGTTTGTGCATGTTTCTTGTCGTATGTGACAGCTTTCAACCCATTTAAAAATCGATTTGTTTATAAATCCCCATTGTCATTCATTAAATACGTTAAATATTTATGCTCATCAATTAACTGGCGTTCAGCCATTAAACTAGTAGACAGTTTGGGTCTATTTGAAACCCGAGTAACAAACTGATATCAAATGTCACACATTCCCATAAATGATGCAAAGCAATTTAAATAGCGTCATTGCGCAGTATTCAAGTCAAGGGAAAATGGAAAAGCGGATGGGGAAAAATGATTGCAATTGAGAATACAAATTACGATGAATTCGCAGGGAAAACTGATGGATATAATGAAGACTTCAATCGAAAATAAAAAAAATGCGAGTCAATTGAGGCGGACCAAATGGAATTATCATAAATTGCAATTTTTTTCCTATAGGCTGCTTTCAATGTCAATCATAAATATAAATAAATTAAGAAATGAAATATTTATAAATGAAAAAAGTTCGTTAGAAGATTAAATAAAAGCAGAACAAATATTAATGGAAAAAAGTTGCGGGGACCTTGATAAAAGATTAAAATATTCTTCCGTACGGAAATAATTCGAAGAAAATATGATAAAAGCAACAATGGAGAATACTACGCATTCATTCAGAGTAGAGTATGCTGTAGAGCACAAATATTATAATAATGGGGTAATTTAAATATACATTTTTAAATAATCCTCAATTTTAGAATTTTAATTTTTTTTTAATAAAATGTGATAATAACCTTTTATTGTCTCTTGTATTTTTCCAGCCAGCTGCACCGGCTGCACCATGGAGCCACCAGCTGCTGGCAATCTGCTGGAGATCATGGACCTGGCACGCACACTTCGCCAGGAGCAGCTCTTCATCCAGCAGGAGCAGGCGGCCTTTGCCCAACTCACTGGGGCCTTGGAAACGAATGCAGGGACCATAACCAAGGTGGGTTGTTGGACTTAATAGTCCTATATCCTATAGATTGTAATGGTTATTGATGAACCTACCTTTCCACAGTTGGCCTTTGTGTGTGCCCAGCAACGGCAGATTCTGAATGAGCTGCTTCTGGCACGGACGGATCACGATCCTCTGCTCTCCTGCCGCCGGGCGAGTGCCTACGACAGTGCCCAGTTCATGGACGCCAAGCAGCTGCTGCCCTACGAGGTGAGGATCGAGAATGGAGATTCCTATCTACTGATTATAGCATAATAAATCCCTTTTTTCCAGCACGCCTTGGCCTACGAGGATCTGTTCAACTACCTGTATAATACACCCTATTTGTTGGCCCTTTCCCTGGCCACCGCGGATCGCCTATCGCTGCTTTCGGCCAGCCAACTTGGCCAGATTATCAATACCATTGCCACGGGTCTTTATGGCAATGCCATCAATACCAAGGATGTTGAGCTACTGCTTAAATTGCTGCGAGAACTGATTGAAATCCAATTGCTGACCAGCGAACAGCCCAGGCGTCTGCTGCGTACCAATAGCAGCTCCTTTGCACGACTCTATCAGCGTCTGGTGGAGAGCCTGTTCTCGGCGAGAATTTTCCTAACTGCCGCCCTGCATGCGCCGCTGATGGGTGTGCTAAGTGAGCACGAGATTTGGCTGGATTTGGATCCGCACAAGCTAATGCAGAGCTTTACGCCCAAGGAGCGGGAGAAGCGCTTCGGACGGGAGGGCGATGAGGAGTACCAGAGGAATGTGACACGTTTTCATGCGGAAACATTGGGTAAACTGCACTCACATGTCCAGGAGTTTGTGAAGAGCTTGCAACAGAGTTGGGCTCTTTTTCCCAGCTCTCTGAGATGGCTACTCCAAACGCTGAGCCAGCAGCTCCGGCAGACGTTGCGCCACGAGGAGCAGGATATCCGACAGCTGCTCACCGATTTAGTATTCACACATTTTATATCGCCAGCAATTGCAAGCGCTGATCTGCTGGGCATCATCGATGTTAATGTGAGCGAACGGATGCGACACAATCTCAATCAGATTGTGAGATTGCTCCAACGACTGGCCCTCAACGACGAGGACAGCGAACTGGTACACCTGATGGATCTGCTTATGCTGGGACAGACTGGCGAAGATGTGGTGGCCATACTGCCGCAGCAAAGCGATTTTGAGCGCTCCCAATTGGCCATCAATCAGAGGGAACTGGCGCAGCTTGTGGAGTTCTTTCGTTTGCTCACTGCCAGAGAGGAATACGATATATCCGCCGAGGAGAGAGTCCGGCTCCAGAGGATTCTCAGCAGGATACCCAAGCAGCAGCAGCAGCAACAACAGCAGCTGCAACAGCAAATGCCGCTGGATGTGCCGGATTCCCGAGAGAGTCCAGAGAAGAGCAGCAAAAAATGCAACAAGAGTCTGATGAGCCTGAGCAAGGCCACCAAAAAGCTGGCCAAAGGGATGAGTTTCAGCAGTGGCAGCAGCAGTAGTAACCACAATCCGGTTGCAGTTCCAGTTCCAGAGCTTCTGACCAATGGCCAGGCCAACACTTCCAATGGCAACAGCGGATTGGGCGCCGATCTCGAGCAGTGCTCCTCGCACAGCGGCAGCAACACCAGCTTGAGTTCCTGCGGAGCTAATATTGCGGCCGCCAATGATCCTCTGGACATGTCCGCCTGCTCGGATCCCGTGCTGGTATTTAGCATCTATAATGCGGGAGCAAAAAGCAAACTGAAGCCCCTGACGGAGGAGGAGGTCTTGAAGATGAACTGCATCGGTCAGGATGGTAGTAATCTGCTGCCAGCCGTCGTGACCACAGCTCCATTGGCGCCCTCTTCGAACAACGATGATGTGAGCAGTCTGGAGGCCATGCGGAGGCCGCAGGATGACGCTTCGATCGGGAACTCGGATAATCTGGAGGCCATCAGTGAGGCAGCCCATTCGGTGGCCAGTTCGCTGGACCTGGAGGAGCAGCAGGAGCGGGATGTACATGAGAACGAGGACAACCTATCCGATATGGTCTCGGCGAATGTTTCGGGCCGGGGAACGCCGAATATTAGTGGCCGCGATACACCCTCATCGCAGGTAACCGATGGCGATGGCGCTGGCGGAGATTTGGGTCACCATCATGGCGTTCATGCCCGAGCAGCTGCCAATCCGCAAATGCAAAAGATGCTGCTATCCAAGGCTAGATCCGATATTGAGGATAAGTTCTGTAAATTTGAGCTGAAAAAGTTCGAGGGCGATGAGAATGTAAGCATTATTTCGGACACTTGGTCGACGGATGTGCTGGCCTCCGATTCGGAGAACACTCTGGATGCCACGGTGAGCGAGCGTGGTGACAGGGACAGGAACTTCTCCACACCGCTAATACCCTCCGCCGTCGTCCTGCCCGGCGATAATAATTTCGTGGTCGAGGCTTTGGCCAGAGCCGGCCGAGTTCCGGGCGTCCATGGACCCCAGTTGGATGCCTCGGATCAGCGATCGGAGAGCAATTGGAGCACCGATGTCTTGGCCAGTGATTCGGAGAAGTTGGCCGAAATAGACACGGATGACAATGTTTCCATCACAGCCAAATCGGACACGGCGGCGCCACAGGCTGCCGTTCTGGACGACGACGATGAGGATGAGCAGACGCCGGGCAGCAGTGGCGATGGTGAACCCGATCCGGATCGGGGAAATGGCAGCGAGCGCAGCCAGGAGGACTCGGCTTTCTTTGATGCCGTCAACTCCTATGACGACGCCAATCTCTATCAGGGCGCTTCCTCGTTGGCCAGGAGCTCGGTGCGGACCAGCTACCATGTCCTGGGCGGCGAAAGCAGTTTCCAGCAGCAGTACAAATGCAGTGGAGCCGATTCCAGTGGTCGTAAGACCACCCCGCTGATGGGCACCTCCTGCATGCGACGCCAAACTTCTGCGGAGAGTAGCATAAGTAATCAAAGCCTTAACCTGGAGGAACCACCGCCACCGATGGGCAAGCATCATCATCACCACAGAGAGCATCATCATCGCGACCATCATCATCACCACCGGGAAAGGGAGCGAGAGCGGGAGAGGTTGGCCCTCAAGAAGAAGAAACACCAGCAGCAGGAGAAGGAGCATCGCGATCTCATCGATTTCAGCGACTGCAGCGAGGACAAAGAGGAGCTGGCTAGGAATAGGGACGCGGAACAGCCGCCTGGCTTGGTACAACAACTTCTGGACATGTTCAACCAGGACGAACAGGCCGGAGGAGTTCCAAATTCCTCACTCAATGTGGAACATCGACGCATTTCGATCGAGCAGCGCTCAGCCATCATAGATGGTCGACGGAATGGCATCCTGGCGGGTAGTATGCGACGCCACCAGAGCTTGAACTATGAAAATCACGAGATAATGCTGAACTCCATGTTGCCCAAAACCGATGATGACAAGCAGGAGATGCTACTCTGTGCGCAAACCCAACAGCTGCAACTCGAGGAGCGCAGAGGCTCTGGAGTGGAGACATCTGTGGGAGGAGCAGAAGCAACAGCAGCAGCAGCAGCGGCAGCTGGAGGATCGGGCCTGAAGCCACCCACCAAAGCCACCGGAGCCATACCAAAGAGCATTAGTTTCGATGCTAGTGCGGACAAGGAAAAGCAGCCGTATCATCGCGACAGGGAGCGGGATCGAGAAAGGGACAGGGAGCGGGAACGCGATCGAGAAAGAGATCGCGAACGGGATCGCGAGCGGGATCGGGACAGGGATCGAGACCGGGAGCGTGATCACCACGGTGCTGGCATATTCAACAAACTGAAGATGACGAACATCTTCAAGAATCGCCGCGGCACTAGTGCCAAGAATCCCGGCAACGCCAGCAGTCAGGCCAATCCCGTGGCCCAGGCGGACTTACGCAGCGTTAGCTTCGATCCCAGTGCCGGATGCGTTAATTTCGCCACCCACTACTGTGATACGAGCGAGGACATCCTGGCCAAATACCGCCGCAAGGTGAGCAGCTCCAGCGAGGCCACCAACTCAGATTCCACAGGGAATGGCCATGGAGGAGGAGGAGGGTCGGCGACAGCCGGTGGAGCAGCCTCCCATCTGCACAAGCACATGAATGGAGGGTGAGTAAATGGGTCATCCATTGTACCATCTTCTAGACTATATATCCTTCTATATCAACTAGGCAAATCCCTGGCGTGGCCTTTGGCAGCGTGAAGCAGAAACTCCGAACGGTGCTCTCGCGGACGGATCTGCACAGCGGCGATTTCCGGCAGACCTCGACCACGAGCACCACGATGGCCACACCGCTACAGATCTACCTGCAGATCCAGCTGGCGCAGTGCATAAGCCTGCAGCGACTACCTCAAATCTCGCACGTGGCCGAGGCTCTGCGTTGTTTGGCCCAACTGGAGCGACCCCAGCATGGCCAGCTGCTGGCCGAACTGCAGCGGGATCTGGAGCGACGGCAGAGCTACCTACAGTACCTGATGCGACACAGGCAACAGCTGCTGCTCCGCACCGAGCAACTGGAGCAGCTGGAGGCACGATTGCGTGGCGAGGCGCGCAGTAGCCAGAGATGCTTGCTGCAGGCTCTGGTCCGGATGTATCTGGCCTGGGCCCGGCAGCAGGAGAAGCTAGAGCAGTTCCAAACCGAGTTTGCCCAGCTGCGGGCCAGCGATGAGCGCGTCGAGCTCACCGAGGAGTTTGTCGAGTCCCTGCTGCAGGAGCTGCGCTCCAGTGCCGATCTCCAGGACGAGTGGCAGGTGGCTGCGGCTCGTGTGGCCATCGAGCGAATGCTGCTGGAGCAGATGTACGAGCAGGTGATGTTCCCCAACGAGGATGCCGATGTGTCGCGCGACGAGGTGCTCTCCGCCCACATTGGCAAGCTGCAGCGGTTCGTGCATCCCGCCCATCCGGCGCTGTGCATTGCCCAGGAGTACCTGGGCGAGGCTCCCTGGACGTTCGCCCAGCAGCAGCTGTGCCACATGGCCGCCTACAAGACGCCGCGCGAGAAGCTGCAGTGCATCATCAAGTGAGTTAGAGATGATATATAAATGAGTTATAGGGTTTATATTATATATGATACAGTATTATATATTATATATGATATAGTATTATATATTATATAAGATATAGTATTATATATTATATAAAAGAGTTAAATATTTATACCTTTGCAGAATGTATTATGAATTCAGTAAAAAAAAAACATTGCAACGCATCGAATGAGACGTTTCCGACCTTATATAGTATATATACTCTTGATCAACAATACTAAACAAGTTACTATAGCCATGTTCGCATCTACATACGCAATCTAGTCTCTCAGTTTAATTACTATCGCGTTAAAACTTTCCCTTAAGTCTATTTTCTATTGTAGGTAGTATATAAGTCGGAAAGATCCGGATCGGACAACTATATCCTACAGCTCCCATAGGAATCATCAACAAAATAATAGAACAAAATTCATTCATCGTTTTTTTTGATTATATTTTTTTTCTCTGAGGTATAGCTCTTTTAACGGATTTCAGAATATTGAATAAAATTGTTTTTTAATCAGACGACTATATCATAAAGCCTTCGATAGGAACGATCGGAATATTAATGAAAAAATAATATGAAAAATTCTAGCTTCGTGGTTTTTGATCATATTTTATTCTACCCTAGGATATAGAATTTTTTTAAGATTTCAGAAATTAGTAATTTGTATAAAACTATTTGTTTATGAATTGTAATTGCATGATATATTAATTTCGGCATGATTAAGTTAGGTTCCTTTCTTGTTATATATATTATTTGTTATATATGTTATTTATATTATTTATTCCAGCTGCATCTCGAGCATCATGAGCCTGCTGCGGATGTCCAGTGGTCGCGTGCCCGCTGCGGATGATCTGCTGCCCGTGCTCATATACGTAGTGATAATGGTGAGTGTCCTTGGCAATCCATTCCAAGCCGATTAACTAACCAATCTTAACCCGCAGGCCAATCCCCCCTACCTGTTGTCCACCGTGGAGTATATCAGCTGCTTCCTGGGCAAGAAGCTCGAGGGCGAGGACGAGTTCTACTGGACGCTCTTCGGATCCGTGGTGAAGTTCATCAAGACCATGGACTATCTGGACTAGCGGCTATTTTTATAGGGCTTAGGTGGCTGTATCTGTAGATTTGTTTAGCGCTTTGTTGTAGGCATTACACCTGTTCCCCCCCCGCCCCACTTCTCCACTCGATATTTTCTATATTTATATGTAACTATATCTGTGTCTGATATTTGTGTAAAAAAGAAACTTGTTAAACCCTAGGCTAAGTCCACAACTGCGGCAGAAGAGACATAATCCAAGTCAAAGCGACCCGAGAACGACGAATCAATGTGAAATGCCAATGCTGAAGAAGATGTCTAGGTTTAGGTTAACATTGAACGCTAGAAGGCCTCGCCTTATGGGTATCCATGATATATATATATATAGTGAAGTAGAGAACATATTCTTCTATTTATATATACACGTACATAGATATATGCATGTTTATCGGATCGGTCTAGCCACTGTCATAAGTATGTTTCGGAAACGAACTGCAACTTAATATTCCTTATTGTGTAACACAAAATAAAAAACCATTATAATTTCAAATGTGTGATATTATAAAATACTTATTAAGGGGTTAACGATTTTTACGATCCTTTGAATAGGGGGAAATCAGACCGCGCGGTCTTAATTCATTTGAAAAAGTGAAATAGAGCCGCGTTCAAAATTATTTTAAATATTAATATAGGCATCTTCCCTATATTATTTTTGAGTCGCGGCTCTGTTTCACTTTTTAAAATTATTTAATCACTTACCTTTTTGAAATACAACACAGAAAACCAAAACAAACTTTTAAACATTTACATTAGCTTTGTATATATTCTTCGGGGTTTCATTCTGTTCATTTCTCGCCCGTCGTTTAATATTACAATTTGACTTTCGTTCGTAAGGTATTCAATAAACAAACACAAAAATTAAGGATTGGTAAACTAAAGCAAGTACAACTAAAAACGTTTGACGTAATACTTTGAGTGAGAGATTATTGCACAGTAATTGCATTGCGAGCAACCAAGGGGAAGCTAAGCGAAAAATCGTACTAATACAAGGCCTCAATAAATAAGCGATTAATAAATAACAAAAAATATTTAATAATTAATTAAGGTCACCGGACTAAAATTAAACTTTTAACTGTGTGCGCCGTTGCTGGGTTTGAATGTCTTGAGTACAAAGTTGCCGCGTCGCTAAAATCATTTAACGTCTTTGACTAACAAGCGTGAAATTATCATATATATATATATAATATATGTATCCTATAAATCGTAGCAGAAGATCATTAATAGGTAGTGACTAAACATGTACACAGGGGTCATCGGCATAAGCTTCTTAGGTTAAAAATTTGATCGGTTTTCGGGGTCTACAGCTCTAAGCCATCAGCAGCTCCTCGTGCAGGCCATCGGCATCCAGGGATTTGTTCGATTTGAACATGAAGTTATTGTCGCTGGAGCCCTGCGACTTCGAACTTGAGGTCATGTTGTACAGATCATCGAGATCCTGACTGCGGCGATAGCTGTGTGTCAAAGGGAATAGTCAATTAGAAGGGTTTATAATAAACTAGGAACTGGTTTAGAAGCCAACTCACGTGCTGAGGGGCCTGCTGTAGGTGGACATGGCCGGGCTGGCCGGATTGTTGTTACTGTGATTGCTGTTGCTGTTACTCTCATTGTCGGCATTGTCGTTATAGAGATCGCAATTGTCCAAGTACTCGGAGCGCAGATACGTGTCCAGGTCGTTGTCGCACTCGTCCTCCTGGTCGGCATAGTCCTGCTCATTGTCCTGATCCTGCTGCGACTCCACCATGCACAGCCACTGCGAGTTGTGGTTGCGGAACTTCTCCAGCTGCAAAAGGAATGATTTCAGTTTTAGTATAACAGGTTTGCTTAGCAGCTCCATGTTTAACAACTAGCTACTCACCTTGATGCGCTTGGCCCACTCGCTGTCACTTATGGCAATAATGTCCAAGCAATAGTCGCACACCTTGCGGATCTCCTCGTTCTTGTCGTGCATCAGATCGATCAGATAGGCCGGCGATTCTGTCTCCTTGATCATGTACTCCCTGGTGCTCTCGTGCCGCAGTATCTGCTGGAACACAAAGATGATCTGCAGCACAATCTCATCATCCTCCTGCTTGGCCTTCAGCAGTTCAATCAGCGATATAACCACTTTGGCGCGACAAAACAGCAGAGCACACAACTCGTCGCAGGCACAGGTGCCCAGGTAAACGATGGTGTCCAGCACAAGGTCATCCATGCGGGAGCAGGGCACCAACAGCTGGCGGATCCATGGTATCAGCTGGAAGTTCTGCAAGATCTGCGAGTAATCCAAATCGGTCAGGGCCAGGTTACCCAAAATGCCCAGACACTCCACAATGAAAGCCTCGTCATCGCAGATGGTCAAAATGCGTGCCAAATCGCCCACATAGTCGATGAACTGCAGCTGCAGGGATTCGTGCTGCGAGAGATTTCTCAGCAGCTTCATCAGCAAGGCATCCTGGTACTTGAAGGCCCGATCCATCAGGCTATGCAACCTTTGGCCCTCCACCATAATCTGGGCATTTCGGCGATTAAGCGATAGATTAATGCACAAGGCAATGAGATCCAGATCGACTTTAACATTAAGGTTTAGGATAATGGCATCCGTGGCCATTTGCACGCACTCCGTTTGCGTGAACATGCCCTTGACTTTGTCATCCAAGCTCATGTGATAGAGTATCTTCACAGCAATGCCGTGATGCTTCTCATCGTTGATGAACATCACCAGCATGGGCAGAAAGCCGGCGGCGATCATCTTGCGACGCAGCCCGCCGTCGAAGGAGAGATTGAAGACCAGCTTCAAGGTGACCTGCACCAGATCCGTGTGCGTGCTCTGGAACAATCGTGGCAGCTTGGCCACAATGTTGAGCGCGCCCATCTCGTCCTTGTTGTCACCGACAATCGATAGCTTCTTGAGGAACGTGCTGACGAGCATCAGGAGATCGATATTCTGGCGATCCAACGCCTTCACCAACATCTTAACAATGTGCTTGCGCCGCATCTTCTCCTCCAGCTTCACATTCTCTGCCATGTTCAACAGCAGATAGAAGGCCACGCGCAGCAGTTGCTCCTGCTTCTTGGCAAAGATCTTTAGCTGCTTGTTCAGCCGGTCGATTTCCTCCTTCTTGACCTTGGGATCGTTCCTGTCCAGCGACTCGTTGCTCTGGGCCTTGAGTTCAGCGGGCACAGCTGGAGGATCGCCGGCAGGTGAGCCGCCGGCACAGAGAGCCTCGTGGTAGCTGCTGTTCAGGATCTGGCTTTTGATAAGCGACGACGACATGGAGCCATGAAAGCTGCTCCAATTGCCAGACTTGGGACGCTGCTTTAGCTCCGGAATGCGACGACGCGGTGGCTCCATCTCCTTGGGCTTCTCCTCGTTCATAATGTCCAGGAAGTCGTCAGTGCTGCGGTTCAACTTCTCCTTGCTGGCCTTCGCCGAGTGCGGAGTGGAGGATCCATTGGGCTGCTTGCGCACATCCAGCTCATTCCGCATCGTCTCATACCGACGCAGTTCGTAGTCAATCACATCCATGCAAAGCGATCCAATCTGATATATATTAATTTTTAAAATCAATATAATTCAGTGTTTGGTAAATCAATATTCACCTTATATTGCACAATGAGAGGATGGAACTTGGTGTATGTGGAGAAGCAGAAGAATATGTAGATTATGTTGGTGGAGAGATCCAGGGATTTGCGCCAGTCCTCGCGCAGAACACGTGACAAGGCGCTGAGGCAGGCTTCTAAAATGTTAGAAGAATATAATATTTAAGGTTTCACACTAGCTGCTCATCTTGTCTAACCATTCTTTTCCAGCTCCTCAAGATTATCTGGATTTCGCGCCATCTGTAGGATCATGGCTGAGCCCCTAATGCGTTCGCCCAGCTCCTCGTACAGCAGCTCCACATACTCATCGATATTGTTGATGGACACATCCGCTGTGGGCGTGGCGGCACTCAATGCATTGGACACACCATTGGTGGCTCCTGTGGATCCTGATCCGCTCCCAGTGCTGCTGGTCATGGCCGCCACACTGCTGTGCGATCGGGCGGAGGAGCGTGTGTGCGCGGTATGAAGCGCCGCCGACCGCCGGCTGTGAGTGTTGTTATCCGGAATATCTAACAGATAGGAGATATGTATTTCATTAATCTGGTATCTTATAAAGTGAGATCTGATTATTACCCGATTTCTTACCATTGCTGGCATTGTCCTTGCGATTCTTCAGGTAGAAGATTATCTGCTCAACGTCATTCAGCTGGGACTTGTGGATGAGATCGCATTTCTCCACCACTTCGCGGGCCAGGGCCGCTGGATCCGTTTTGGCGTTCAGCGAGCGGAGTCTAATGATTTTTTGACAGTGCTGGGGGGAGATTAAATTAAATAAATTATAGTTTTAAATATTATACATATATATATTTATTATTATAAAATTTAACTGAACGAATAACAAACATAGCTTATTGCTATTGTTTCAATCTAAAGATTATACCTTAAACGTGTGTAGATCTAATGACATTCTTCTTTTTAAAAACCTAGTTTCGAATTTTAATTAAAGGATCTAAAATTGATTGTCAAACATTTCAAGAAATCCCGATATAATATGGGTATCAGTGCATAACCCAAACCTTAACTGCTAAAGCGGCTAAATTTTTACTCAACATTTCTCAGGGGGCTAAGTATATTATAAAAAAAACACTTAAAATAAATACACATAAGGAAAAACAACAAAATACGAAAAACAAATAGAAAAAAATACACATAAAGAAATATAAAATATGATATAATAAGAACTATACGAACTAAGCCATTTATTCATTTAAAAGCTCGTAATATTATATCTTTTTGATTACTCTAGCTTTATTGATTTAACGAGATTGTTTAAAGTTGAGGAAATAGTTTGGAAACATTTCAGGTCGTTCAAGTATGTATGTACTTATCCACAAAACAGAATCTGATCTGGGGTAAAAACTTTTACGGTCGCCAAGACTTCTGGCCAGAAACGACCAAAAAGCAGACCTACTATTTATTTATGGTCGTGAACAATCGACGAAAACGAGCGACAAAAAGGCCTGAAAAACGTGAATTGAGGTTAAAGACCCGCCAACCGCTTTTGGTATCTTTACTCACTACTCACTACTCGATACTTGAGCGCGACCCGTCATCGACCCCGTTGTTACGTTATCGATTGGCCCGCTCAATGTCAACTTCTGCCCCCCGCCCCTTAACCCTTTTGTGGTACACAGTGACAAATTATGGCAAATTAATTATTGTCATAGCGTCTTTTGTTGGACTTTCAAAGAGTTTCAGTTAAAAAGTTTGGCTACATTTGCAACATTATTCCTTATAAGTGAAAATTCTACAATTTGGATAGATTTGCAGATATTTTATATGTGAATCACAAGGACTATTAGTTTTTTTGTTATTAACTTAGTAGTTCATTCAATGGACATACCATATAATATATCTCAGTGTAGGAAAATACTATCTTATATTTTTAACGCATTTTACTGATTTTTCCTCAATAAACTTTTTTCGTTTCGTGGTACTAAAGTCCTGATTTTTTCATATAATAAATTCTCCTTAAATTGTAGTCTATTTTTTTTGTTGATAGCATCAGCTTAAAACATCAAAAACTGTTATGAAATATTTAGTAAACATGATGAACTAAAAACTCACAAATAAAGGGTTTCTACTTTATTTAAAGAATATTACTAAAGCTACCAATATTATTTTTATTACAAAGTAAAAAAAAATATTATTAGCGAATTACGTTTACAATTATTTGTAATATTCTATTAAATCTATTTCGCGGAAGCATCGCTCTTGTTAGGTAAATCCAAATAGAATTTTTAAAGTATTTCGGAATACATTTACTTTTACTTTATGATTCATACTTTGAATTCTTCGCTTTGACTTACAAAACAATTGAAAATAGTTAAGGTTTGAAAAAAGAACTACGATATATAACAATCGTTAACGTTTAAAATGGGTATTAGGAGGTCCCTTAAGTTATGATAATTGTAGGGATAATGGGAAAACAAATTAATAATACTGGATATTATATTTGATTTTGTGACCAGTCTTAAAAAGTATATCATTTTTTTCTTCCACCATTCAAATCAGATACGTTCTCTAGAACTGGATTTCCTTTCTATCTTCTATCAACTTTTTCCCTTAGAAGGCTATATTTGTTTTATGAAACTCGCGAGGCTAGTGCGATTTTCTCGCAGTGCATGCTAGATGTTCTCACCTTCTTTTCCTCGATCATCGGGTTGTTGGGCTCCCCGAAGACGGTGGCCTCCAGTTGGTAGTTCACAATCAGCGCCTTATCCGTGGGATGCGGTTCGATGGATCCGCCTTTCCACCTCCTGTTTGTTTGTTTGTTGTTTTTTTTTCGATTCGTTTGTGTTGTTTGGATTAAGAGCGAACAATTTGTTGGATCAATCATAAATTATGCGGGTCAATGCGTAATGGGGTAATGCTGTTTTACCGACTACACAGCACTCCAGAATAGGAAATAATACATTTCATTCAAGCATAAATGAATAAATTAAACTAAAATCTAAAAATCATAATAGAATCGATGGAAAGGGGCTCAAAACGAGGGGGGAAAATATGGGAAGGCATAAGTGGAAAATCAATAAGAGCGCAAGGTGAATTTTGGCTCTCTTTCTGACGTATTTGCTATTTCTTTTGTTCTTCTTCTGCCACTTGTACACCCACACATGAAAACAAACAAATACGCACAAGCACGCACACAAACACACACACACACGCTCCAACCGTATACATACGCACTTTTTAATAAACTTGGCGTCATCGTTTGTTTGCATTGTTGTTGCTGTTGTGGTTTTTGTTGTTAGCGGAAGAGGAAGAGGCGCAGAACGGCAGGAATAATTTGTCAAATTGTTTATGACAAGTGGGGGTGGCGGCGGGGGGCGACTGGGGCTCTTTTGCAGCTGCTGCTCTCTTTGCCCTCTCTTTTGCTCGCTCAGGTCGCCGGCAATCGCATTTATTATGTAATAAACGTAGTGGATCACAATTGGCAGCAGCACCAAGCCCGAGATAATTTGGAAAATTAATAACAAAACAAATTGCATGCGATTGCAATGCGACTCCCGTTTATTTTTTGACGTCGATTAGTGTGACCGTGGCGCTAGCGATGGAGAAACATCGATGAAAACATCGGCCAAGCGATATTTGTAAAGCTTTCGATAACATCGTTGTCGACTATCGTTGATTGCACATCACTAATGTTAAAATTAAACTTTTTCCCAGCAGATATCTTAGGATAATTTGAATATTATGTTGTGAATTCAGTGTTTTGATGGTGGGGGTCTTATTATTTTTTAGAAATATCAAATTTATAAACTTCTGTTGGTAAGATTTTGCTTTTAAACAAGGAATAACATGCTTAAAAATATCTAAAAAACAAGATCCGCCTAAATTATTTTTAAATAATTGGATTTATAAAGAAAAACATATTGTACATGTACTTCCGAAAATACTTTACTTTTCCACTGCTGAATCCACCAGGCATCTGCAGTATTTATAGGACCCGCGCTTGAGTGATTAAAACAAAAATATATTAAAACATCCACAAATATTTAAGAAACAATGCCATGTTATGTTATCTTGAAAAACTGTCATATTATTCTAAGCGGATTAATAAACCACACTTAAAAGAAAAAGCCAGGTGAAATGTAAAGGTGTATTTATTTTGTTAAGAACAATTTTATCAAGGTGAATGCTGCTGGCCTTGGTTTTTTAATTTTTTAATTTTGGATAGTAGTTTGGGAGACTTTTCCGTTAAAAATAAATATTTCGATTATTTGGCCACAGTATCGATAGAAACACCGAGCCAGAATGCATTGGCCCTTAAATAGCTAGAAATGGCCAAGAAGAAGCCAAGACAGCGCCACTGGCTGAAACGCAACGTCTGGCATCACCGCGGCCAGAACAGCTGGGCTGGCGTTGCCAGGTGCCACGAAAGTGGGGACGAAGAGAGGAGAAAAAGAAGCAACAAAAGCGAAATGAAATGAGGGAACTACAATAAATACTTAGTAGTATTATTAAGCGAAAAGCGCGGCGCGCTCACAATGTTTCTGACTGCGAACGGCGGCGGTTGTCTTTTCAGCGAGTTGTTGTTTACATTCCGATAGCCGATGGCCGAGAGACCACAACAAATAGTCGCGAACAACAAATAACAATAACAATGAAACATGCAAATAAAATGCACGTAAGGCGCGGCGCAAATGAATGATTTTAATTTAAATTTAACACACACGATGCGATGACCATTTAAAAGAAGCAGCAGGAAACAAAAGAACCCAAGAAGCGCAAAAGAAAGGCCAAGAAAGTCAAAAATCAGGCCAAACCGATTTGTTTTTTTTTTTTGTTCTGTTTGTTTGTTTTTGTTGTGGTGTGGCTTCTTTTTTATGCTTAAGAACAACAAATGAAACACAGCACTTGAAATGGAATTTCTGGAGAACCTGTACAAAACGCTGCAAAGCCTGCTGTGTGAGTAATATCAATTAGGGCTCGATAATTGGTTAAATATCTCATGGTAATCTTGTTTTTTAGCCTCCTACATCGATTTGGATTACTCGCTATGGCTTTACCGCTTCCTCACCCCCCTGATTGTCACCTTTCTGCTGCCCCTCGTCTTCGTGGCCCTCATCTACATTTCCTTTCTGGTGCTTTTTATCTACAAGTTGCACAGGTAAGCGTAAAAGAACGCAAGCAAAAAAAACGTGTGTCAGTGCAAAACTGTTGATTGGCCAAAATGAAAAAGGGGGGTAACTGCAATTACAGTGTATTTATTGCACTCCCCGCTAACTGTTAATGAACTCTCTCATGCTGATCGCGCGTTTTTGGGGCCAATCTTTCTCCCACCCACCTCGCCTGTCTCGCTCTCCCCCTTGCGGCCGGCATTTTTTGTCCCGCTCTCCAGTTGTAATTAAAAGGGCACACGAGAGGGAGAGAGAGCGAGAGTGGGAGAGCGGCTCCAGCCAGTGTTGCCAACAAAAGAAGCTAGATAAAAACGAAACTCAAAGATACAGTAAGCACTCGATGCATGGTAATATATCTGGGTTTTTATATGAAAGTGGTTTTAAACATGGAAATTAGTTTGAGTCGGAGAAGTACTTTTTTTTTCATAAAATCTCTAAGGCTTACATGTTAAAAATACCGATTATACATCATACATATCAAGCAACATTTTTTTTAATTATTTAATATATAAAATTATTTTTTCATTTTTTTATTTTATCAAAAAAATAATGACAAGTGTATGTAATTACCAATCATAATTGTTATTTATTGAAAATTAGGCAATGAATTTTGAATGACTTCCATTATTATTTTAATAATTTGCCGTCGATCTATTTATACATTTATAAGTGTAGAAATTAATTTGGTTTTAATATATAGCCTTCACTTAAAATATATTAAAATAAAAACGAACACTTTATTTAATCAAAAAAAACATTTTAAATCCTACAAACTGAAATTTTTTTTCTGCTGTAATTGCATTTATTGCTGTTAATCTTAATCTTAAAAAAAGTCAACTTGCCCAACACTGATACTACTGACCCTTCAAGAACATTGCACTCTTGACCGTTGCACCAACACCTGAGAGCCGTTCAGCAGGTGATCCACACTGCCAACTTTTACTCTATTTGTGTACCCATATTTACATATTCATGTACCGGCGTCTGTGTGCTTTTATTTATTTTCTATTTCTAACTCTCTAATGGCCAACCGGTTGGCCATGCTAATTACCGACAAGCTTTTTAGCCACAACCGCTACTAGCCCTAATGGCCAACGATTTCTGCAGCTTACAGATTGCAGATGGAGAACAATCATTGCATTGGATTATTTTCAATACCCTAGATTTTATATCAATTAAAAAATTAAATTATACATACATTTTTAGAGAGCGAGAGGATTTTGATAAGGGCTGTCTGTGGAATTTCCCATTGACTCCGGTTTGCTTAACAATTTTATAATTGTTTATACAACGTTTTTGTCAAACGTTAATTCGCAGCTTAAACTAGATTATATTTTATTTTATTTTCAAGAACAAACTAGCTTAGGAATTGTACAATTCTAAAAAAATAGCATTATATTTTATTATTTGGTATACTACTTTAATGTTAATACTACATATTTTATTTTCCAAATATATTGTACTAATATTAAAACGTTGAATCAGTTTTAATAATAATTTGATATGGATATGCAAAATCCCATATGAGCATATAGAGCATAAGCATATTTTTTGCTTAGCAAAAAAAACCAATAAAATTCCTATAATTAGTACAGTGCCTATATGCACAAGCTACAATGTCGAGAAGTGTTTGCTTGTACAATGTACATACATCATATTGTAATATGGAATGAAAGAAATATGTAGTACGGGTTTTTCTCGCATATAAGCAATAAATATTCATGGGCTGTATAGAGTACAAAACAATATAGAGACTGTTCAATAGGCGGTGGAAGTGAACTGATAAAATCACAAACCAAAACACGCCATGAGACATTCCTTGTGTCCGATATTGCGACAGCCATATTATTGTTGTTCCGATAGCGTCATGCGCCTTACTTTTCTAATGCCTATCAGTTCATGGTCACTGAAGACCCCGAACCCGAACCCGCCCCAAAGTTCCCCGTCCGTAAAGCTATCACGCGTAATCACAGGAATTATAAATCCATAGAAGAACCGAGTGGGGGGGGCTCCGAATGCAATAAAAACTGTACTACCGCAACCTGATCCCTCAAGTGCTCCATTTATACACCTTTTTACCTCTTTTTTTATGGGAAAACAAACGACGAATGCAGTGAAACAACTGTTAATATAAAAAGCTTGACGATGCATAAACGATTCTCTTTTTTATGAACTCTAAATGTAGCACTGTCGTGTTAATCGACCGATAATTATCTTTTAATTTCTAGAGTTACGAAATTGCATGGCGACCTTGATACTCGAAGATCTCAGTAGAAAGTTATAGATCTCGTTTGGTTTATGTTATAACCATTTTTAAGATCAGTTGTTTCACACTAATAATGGAATTATAAGATGTAGTTTTTAGTATTCCGGTTTTTTTTTAATGCTTTAAAAACATTTCTAACAATTCATCTTTAAATTGCACTTACTGAGATTTGTGATCTTGATCTTTGATTATACAAAGATATTTATAATGAAATCGGTTCTGAAAATAGGGGATGGGAATACATAGATGGTGTGGAATGCCCGAATTTGTTTTGGTCGCCAAGAGGCCAAAAGATTTGTGAATGAACCCTGTTATCAGTCCCCCACTAAACGCAGTTTTGCCAAGGTGAGGTTAACTTTGCTTGTGTGTATATTGATTTATAAGTTCTTTGATATGGGGAGACACGACCATCTTATGCTGATAACACCTGCGGACAGCCAACTAAATTTAAACATAATTATCAGTGGGTTCCCGTCAGTTTTTTCATCTTTTTTTCCAATTAATTAGGGAGCGTGGCAAATCTGGAAGACCTTTTTAAACTTAAGTTTTAACTTTTGATCAGGTTCGAAATATCAGAATAAACCTGAAATTCACTTATGTATATTGATAATATAAAAAGGTTATATCAATTAATACAGGTAAAATTGTAGGTTTGGTTTAATCTGACATTAAGTAGAAGAGATTTCAAATCAAAGCTTTAACATAATCGCACTATTTATCCTATATTATTATATTTATCAATAAATTAAATTCAAACAAATCTGATTATCTAAGTATATATATTTATGTAAAGCAATGTAAATTTGTTTTATATTTTCTTCAAAAAATTGTATTATTTTAAAGTTTCAAATAAAGTTAAATTATTTTAAGTTCACAAAAAAATTTGTTATTCCTCAAACATATTTCTTTTTTTGAATCCCTAAAAAACTGTAGTATTTTTTAATACTTAAAAAATCGTTACATTTTCTAGTTTTCCAATAATCCCTAAAAAAATCCAAACATAATGGTCTTAGTTTTACATTTTCTAAAAATTGACTTATTTTTGAATTCGAAAAATTGTCTTTTTGAATTCCAAAAACAGTCTCATATTTCAATCATAAAAAAATATCCCTATTTTTAAAGAAAAATTATCTTAATTTTTGGTAATAAAAAAATTGTCTTGTTTTTTAAACTAAAATAAAATGTACTTATTTTTAATCCTCAAAAAATGTTCCTTTTTTTCTCAAAAAATCTTATTTTTTAATCCTCAAAAATGTTCTTTTTTGCAGGCAGGTGATAATGCGCGCGGTGCAGGGCGACCGCAACTTCTGGCGGGTCGGTCGGAAGATTGTGGCTGCCATCTGGGATGCACACGCGCGGATCTACCACGGCTACGAGGTGATCGGCCTGGAGAACGTGCCGCAGGAGGGTCCGGCGCTGATTGTCTACTACCATGGGGCCATACCCATCGACATGTACTACCTCAACTCGAGGATGTTGTTGCAGCGCGAGCGCTTGATATACACCATTGGGGATCGCTTCCTGTTCAAGCTGCCTGGCTGGGGCACCATTTCGGAGGCATTTCACGTCAGTCCCGGCACAGTGCAATCCTGCGTGAGCATCTTACGGGATGGCAATCTACTGGCCATTTCCCCAGGCGGCGTCTATGAGGCACAGTTCGGGGATCATTACTACGAGTTGCTGTGGCGAAATCGCGTAGGATTCGCCAAGGTGGCTATCGAGGCCAAGGCACCGATCATTCCTTGCTTCACGCAGAATCTGCGAGAGGGCTTCCGCCAGGTGGGCATCTTCCGGACGTTCTTCATGCGGCTGTACAACAAGGTGCGCATTCCTGTGTATCCCATCTACGGGGGATTCCCCGTCAAGTTTCGCACCTATTTGGGCAAGCCCATTCCCTACGATGAGAGCCTAACGCCGCAGGATCTGCAAATAAAGGTTGTTAATTGATATTGTAATATGTTATTTGATAAACTTATGGTTTTACCATTGATAGGTGGCCACCGCCATCGAGGATCTGATCAATCAGCACCAGCGATTGCCCGGCAGCATTTTGCTGGCCCTCCTGGATCGCCTGCCCTCGTTCAGGAGACGCCTTAAGAAGAAGGACGAGTGATCCACACCGATGCCTTCCACGCACGTCAATCCCATTTCCGTTTAGAGTATAGAGAGATTAACAGATTGACTTTGGTTCTGGCCATATAAAGACTTTGTTCCATGTACTTCATGATGTATAGGCAGCGCCATATATATATCTCTGTAGATCATACTTACACATATGTATATTCTAAAAATAATCTTTGTAAATGTCTCCCCAGCCCCCCAATGGGCTTCCCTTTTTACACATTTCGTTGTTTGTTAGTCACAACTTCTCAAGTTCATTGTAATCCGAACGCGTACTCGCTTAAGTTTAAACACACACGTAGATCGTATAAACTTTTTAATTAGCCCTAAAGAAAGACTAACTTGAGTCAAACACCGAACAAAGAGAACCTCTATCTTAATTTTTGATATCGCTTTGTCCAACAGAAATACCTTAACCCAATTTTGATTTCGTTTTCTTTCTTTTTTAGTGTAATTTTAGACACATTAAACAATTATATAATTAGTTTTGCATTAAGTATATCGTGCATATATCATTTTTGTACCTTTTTTATAACAAAAAACAAATGAAAAAACAAAGAAAAGATGAAAAATATCTGCCTGTGAGTGTGTGCAAGTCTGTGTGTGCGATTGTGTGTACTATATAGATAAGGAAATTGTTTATAATATAGCTTTAAAATCGGAGTATTCCAAGTGACAGGAATTTTCAAAAGAAAAATGAAATAAATAATTGAAAAAACTAAAACTAACTAGTTTTCATTGCTACTAAAATGGAATATTTTTGACTTTTTGATAAATTAAACTACACATTTTGATTAAACCTCTTATTTATTTTGTATCATTTTAAAATTCGTCTATTTAACGCTATAAATGACTATGCATTTGATTTACTTTTTCACTCGGTTTGTCGTCAAAGTTTCTTTAGTATTGTACAGCAACTAGAGACTGGAATATGTGAGGACTACATACAATATAGTAGTGTATATAAGGATAGATGGGCTTTCTTCAACGCAGATACGCCAAAAAAAAAAAGAAGTTAAATGCTATTAAGAATTCGAAAGCATTTGCGTACTTATAAAGTAATAGCGTGCCATAAAACTTAAAGTCTTTTACAAAAAACATATTTTTTATATACTAAAAACTAACTTTGCAAGCCAAAATTTGAATACTTTCATTGGTTTTCATGCTACATTTTATGCAAATTTATTTGATCGATTTGGAAACCTAAAGATTTTCCATTGCTATTTTGCTAAATTTCAGGCAAATTTATATGACTTCTTCAAAAAAATGTTAATCGTTTCGAAAGCCCAAGGCGTTTGGCGGTTCAAAGAAAACTCAGCTATCCTAAGCACAAACATTTAGATCATTTCAGGAATCCTGGCAGGGATGTTCGTTGAGGAACTCACAGCAGATTTTAGCAGACAGATGCTAGATTCCAGGTCTAGAACTGCTCGGCCATCAGGAGGACGACGGTGGCCGTCCAGCCGGTGAAGGGATTGCAGCCCTTGCCCTCGCCGGTGGTGTCATCGTACTGCTCCCACAAATAGCCGCTGCGCTGGTACTGCCTGAAGATGTTGCCCACCAGATTGTCCCGCAGTTCGGCGTAGATCTGTCGCGCCAGAGCGGCATTGGGCCCCTCGATTTTGCCATAGTGATGCAGCGCCTTGGCTGCCAAATAGTTGATGTTTATCCAAATAGGACCACGCCAATACGGTGGATCGTGCTCGGTGTTTCGTTTCATGTACAATGGCGATCGTTTGGAGAGCGAACGCAGACCGTAGTTAGTCCACAGTTGCTCCGGATCGCGAAGATCATGCAGCAGCTTGGTCAAATACGGCGAATCATGATCCAGTTGCTCTAGCAGCAGGGGGAACAAGCTGACGTAGCCGAAAGTGCTGTCCACAAACTGATACGTGGGCTCCTCGCCAGTCACACGTCGCATTTCGGGCTGCTGGTACTGCTGATGATGATGCCGCTGCTGATGCTGCGGTGCCATCGACGGGGGACGCTTCAGCTTCACCTGGTCGGTGTGGAGACCCCAGTCCGAGTACTGTTCACTGTAGGGCGCCAAATGCAGGCGATTCAGCCGCTCATTGTCCATCAAATAGGAGGCCGTCTCGTAGTATTTCACATCATCTTTGCCCAGCAGCGTGGACAACTCGGCCATCACACTGGCCGCCAGGGCAATCCAGCAGCGCAGATCCAGGTGCCGCTCCTTGTCCGTGGGATGCGATGCACGCGGATAGTCATCCAGGCCGGAGGACAAGCTCTTTGGGTTCAGTTCCCGCATGGTAGTGGCATTCCGACCGCGCCACAAATAGGTGCCCAATATTTCACCTGTAAAGTGAAGAATTTAACATCAAATAGACAAGGATAGCTGGAGTTTGTGGTAACCCACCCCTTTGCGTGGTGTTGTACCAGTTAAACCAGGCCTGAATCCTTGGATACATCCGTTCCAGCGTGGCCAATCGTCCGTTTTGCGACAACTCCGCCCGGTGGCTGGTCAACAGTTTCTTGAGCGTCAGGAATAACGTCGGCGGATTGGCATTGCTGTTGCGCTGCGTGACAAACTCCTCGGGCACCTTGGCCAGCGCCTCAACGCCCAGGATCTGCTCCCTGGGTATCCAGCCCTCCACATTGAGCAGATCGAACCAATGGCACAGAATGTCCAGCTCGATGTCCACATCCCAGGCGCTGATCAGCAGGCCGTGGAAGCCCTCGTCCCAGAGGAAGCCGCGCGGGAAGAAGCTTCGCGATGGCACTGCGGTGTAGAGAGGAGCCTTCCAATACGGCACTGGGTTCTTGGTGTGCACCGACTGCACCCGACTGGAGCCATAGAAGTAGCCAATGCCGCCCACCAAGTTGCTGAAAGCGTTCCGCGCAAATTTCACCTCCTCCGGCGAGTGACCCTTCTGCCGCAGCTGGAATCGCTCCTCGAAACGCTGCTCAAACTGGGAAATCTTGGCCTGCAACGCATCCTGATAGGCTCTGCCCGTCGGCGGCTTGGGTATGGATTCGCCCAGCGAAAAACCCGATGTGGATTGGTATGTGATATCCAGCGTGAAGTCCACCTCCGCCGTAATCTGTATGGCTATGAAGTTGGGCTCGGGATTGTTGCTGGGCAGGCCATTCTGGGAGACTATTTCGCCGGGCAGTCCTATAAAGCGTTTGCCCCGCTTGTCGGCAAAGGCGCGAAAGTGCGAGAAGAGCGTATCCTTGAGCTTGGCCAGCGATGGGGCCACCGTGCTGAGATAGGATTTGTGCAGGATCTTGCCCTTGACGGCATGGAAACGCACCTGGAACTCGCCCAATCCTTGCGTCTCACCATAGACACCCGGCTCCGGACTCTTCTCATCCGACACGTACTTAATATGCCCATTGGTGCGCTCATCCAACGCCACGTACCATATCAGCGAGATGCTTTTGTCCCACGCACGCGTGGTATTCCTCACCGAGATGCGGGCTGTCCAATCGCCGCCGTACTGCTTGCCCTCGGGATACTTAACAAACGATGTCTTCAGCTCAAAGGGCAGATCCTGAATCTCCTGGACGCCAAAACTGCGACCATCATGATGCGTCCAGCCGTAGGAGTCCAGTTTGTCGCTCTGCTCGCACCAGTGGCGAATGCCCTGGCCCCCAGGACCCAGATTGCTGGGCGTATACCACATGAGGCCCATGACCAGGGAATGGGGATCCCGGGTCTTCATCCCAAAGTAATTGAGTGACCTGTAGGAGCCCCAATAGCGATCCGGTTGCTCCAGACCGGCATGCAGCACCATCTTCTGGTGATCGAAGGGGGTATTGACCCGCGTTTCCAGGTAGCCCAGGTAGCCAAAGTACGAGGCTATGGCCAGGCAAACGCATCCGATCATCGTCTTCCATTTGTCCAGGATCAAATTGGAGGACAAACTGAAACGGGGGCTGCGCTGTTGTTTTTGCTTGGCACTGGAGGCCGCTGCCGCTGCCGCCGCCGCTGCCGAGGCCGGCGTGGAGCCCGAGGAACTGCCCGTGTTCCTGGCCATTTTCCGCTTTTCCTGCTCTCTACTTTAGCGCTTATTTGTTGAATTTTCCGCTGCTTCTGTTTTCCACCCAGCACATTGTTTTTTTTTTCGATTCGCGCAGCGTTGCCACAGCGTTGCAGTCTGCAGAATTTTGCAGGCTCTGCCCTCTCCTTGGTTCGTGTCCTTGCTTACTAATAAGAATAATGCTATTTTAAAATCCTTTACAAATTTTTGTATAAATAATAATAGCCAACTGTTTAAAACAATTTACTGGTGTTTAAAATTAAAATGTGTAAAAAAAAATGTAGCAACAGATCAACAGAAATTTTAAATGTATAAGCCTCTAAAATTGAAATATTAGAAAGGTATCAACAGTTAACAAAAAATAATTTAAAATGTTTTTGCACAATTTTGGGGCCTCTAAAACTGATTTAAAAGATAACAACATATAAAAATAGTATCAAAAAAAATTAAAATGTTTAAAAAAAAAGGTAGCAACAGCTCAATAGAAATTTTAAATGTATAAGCCTCTAAAATTGATTTAAAATACAACGAAATATTAAAAAGGTATCAAGAGTTAACAAAAAATAATTAAAAATGTTTGTGCGCATTTGTGGGGCTTCTAAAATTGACTTAAAAGATAACAAATATTAAAAATGGTATCAAAAAATCAAAAAAAAAAATTTTAAATGTATGAGCAAAATCTTGGGGAATTTGATAAAAATAAATTGATAAAAAATATAATAAAAAATATATAAAATTGTTTAAAAAAACACAATTTTAAAGGTTACCTTTGCGATAACTCATGTTTCTCTGAATCAAAAGTCACAACACAAGTGCTGAATTTCGTAAGTCTTGACCATAGCAAAACTGATTTTCCCAAACCGTCTGAATCGATTCAAATTGTTAGTTACCCGAAAATGTTAAAATATTTGGCGGGAATCTTTGCCAAACCGCGAAATGACTACGTGGATGGTCGACTGACCACGCCACTGACCAAAAATATGGCAAGCATCCGCGACTCGCAGCCTAGGATATCCCTCAAGACCATCATAAATGGAGACAGGATTACGACTTGTAAGAAGAAAGGGAATAGGAACCCCCAGGTATCGCGGCCCCAAAGCAGATCCCCCCGGAAATTCGCCAAATTCCATGTGGATCCCATCAGCTATATAGTCGATGTGTCGAACTCCTCTTCGTCATTCGATGAGGGGGAAACCATTCCCCAATTACCAGATAATACAAAGCTCTTGGAGGATCAGAATAAGAATAAGAAATCTAGAGAACTTTTACCTGTTCCACCGCCTGTTAGCCGTGTCCAAAGTTGGACAGGTCCCTTCAATGCCAATCCCTTCAATGAAAATGATGACCTCTCCACTTGGAAGCCGCTTTCCATCGACGGAGAGGAGGATCCGATGGGCTGGGAGATGGACTGGCTTCCAGAGGAGTTTTGGTCAGCGAGTTCGGAGCCAGAGGTCTCCAACAAATGAAATACATTTAAAGAAATAATATATCTAACTTTAACTACCTTCCTAATTTGAAAATGTGTTTTGATACCTTTCGGTTTTAGGCATGCCTAGAATAATAAAATGAAGGATTTTAAGCTACCTAAATATTTTTTAATATTTAAAATAATCTTAAATTAAATTATCTTATTTTAAAGAAGGGAATGAAATACACATCATTCTGATAAATAGAACTGAATCTCCAATATCAATTTAAAAAGTAACAGTTCCCGTTTAGAAAACCAAAAATAAAAGAAATCACAAGCTAAAACGTTGAATATCCAACTTTTTACAGTCTAATTTTTTTTAAATAAAAAAAAAATGTAATTAAAAATTTTTTTTTAATTTTAAAAATGAATTAATAAGAGACTTCTTGAATTTAACTATATACTAATACTTATTTATGCGTGTTATGCAGAAATAGAAATAGGACATTTTAATAAAAAGTTAATAGGTAATAAACTTCAAAATAAAAATAATATTGAAATCGACAACTAATTTGTGACGTAATAAAGACAGCGCCACCTTCCAATTAAACCCAAGCCAGCCAGCGTTGCCAGACCTGCACAGGCGTTCTGTGAAATTTAGTACATTTTCGCACTGTACATGTGCACCAAATATTTTGATTTGTTTTGTAGTTTATTTACATTGATTGCTGAAAATTGATCAAATCTGACTGAAAAATGAACGTCAGCGAGGACTTCCAGCCGGTGCCCACGCGAGCGGCCTTGGCGCTAAAGAAAAAGCAGGGAAACAGCGATTTTCAGGCACTGGTCTTCCAAGAACCACAGGCTGCCGCAAAAAGTGGTTCCAAAAACAAGGATGAAGGATCCAAATCGGGAGCCCAGAAGCCCCACAAGACCAAGGAGGCGGGCAACGAGCTGAATCCCGAGTTCGATATCAAGAAGGCACGCCACGAGATCCTCAACTTTGCGATGAAAAACCAACGGGTGATCAAGAATAAGACCAAAATGGAAATGTTCCAGCTGGTCAAGCTGGGCGCCAAGCCGCTGCGCAAACAGGCCAAGAACTACAAGGAGCTGAAGGACGAGCGCCAGCGGCTGAAGAACATTCGCGAGGAGCGCAAGAAGTTCCATCAGTTGGGCAAAAACCAGGCGGGCGCCGCCAGCGTTAAATGCCGCAGCAAATCGCAAAAGGAGCGCAATGACAAGAAGCGGGCGCCCGTTTCCCAGATCGATCAGCACTACGGCAAGGCGCAGCCCAAGTTTAAGACGAGAAAATAGCTGTTTAATAGTATGATAATAAACCTAAACTAAGATGAAGTTTTTTTTATAATTTAAAGACATGAAAGACATATGAAATCATTTCTCAGCAGTCTGGCAACGTTCTGCTGGGTTGGTCTAGCTAGATAACCTTAATTGGCTGTTAAATGAGTTATTTTTAGGCTGATAAGGCCTTTATTTATTATTATTATTAACATTTGGAAAAAATTTCAAAATATTTAAAACAAACAGTATGCCCATCTTGTGCAGTATTTATTTTTCTGCCAAGGTGGCCACCTTACAGCCTTGCCAGATTTCCCGCCCATAAGCAGACTTTTGGCATTGCCCAACACAGGTACTTTGTTGATACCTGATTACGTGAATTATTTTTGCGAATTAAAGAAAGCTAGTTATCAATTCAGCGCCCACAATTATGTTCTCGCCCACGCGTGCCCTGCGCCCCGCCCTCAACCGCTGCTACAGTCAGATCAAGGGCGGACCCGTTTCCGGCGGCGGTCGACCAAGTGCACCAGGATCTGGATCCGCATCACCAGCCGCATCTGGTCCATCCTCGCCAGCCGTCGTGGGATTGAGCAGCAACTGCGTGAAGCCCACAACTGCTCCAGTGGGACCCGGTGCCTCTGCCACCAGTGGCTACAAGGTGCCCGAGTACTTCAGCTTCAATCGCTTCAGCTACGCAGAGGCGGAGGTGGAGATGGCCAAGTACCGCTGCCCCCAGCCCTCGGCCCTCAAGTAGTTCCAGCCAATTGGAAGCAAATTGTTAATGTTAAATAAAAACTAGAAAAGAGTTGGATATTCATGAATAGGCTATGATTTTCAGGGGGGGTGTGCAGGGGTAGGGGTTAAAGGCCAGTGTTACCAGCTTGACAGCACACTTGCGCTTACCAACACTAACCCAGCCACTTTCCAACACCAACGCCAACCCTCCCCGCCCCTCTCCCTTCATTACCAGTTTCTAAACCAACAGCCAGCAATTTCGAGCGCGGGAAATTCGTGTAAATCGCGCTAAACACGCAAAACTATTCAGTGCGCACAAATCACTGCAGCCAAATCAGTTCAAACAATCGATTGGTGTTGGCAATCGAGTGGAATTCCAAGCCGAAAACCATTACAAACGGGAAAGCCGTCGAAAAAGCAACAACACACAAAACACCAAAACGGCCGCCGTGCATGTGTGTGTGTGGTACAGTTGGGTAGAAAAACATCGACATCGCGGCTGCGGGGTTGCCACCTGGTTGCCTTTTCTTTTGGTTTTTTGGCCACTATTGCCACCACTTTTGCTGCTCCGTTTCAGCAGTTCAGTTCGTTTGTTGTTGTGCATCCTTTACTGGTTTTTTTTTTTTGCTATATTTTGCAATTGCATTTTGGATTTGCAATAATTGGGCATTGGCTATAACACCCGATTTTCAATAAACGCGCTAGAGTGGCCATCCATTGCGCGGAGAGCGGGAGCAGACATAAAAAGAGAGAGCGCCGCGTTGTGTGAAAGTGCCAGCGAAAGAAGTCCGTTTTTAAGGCACAAAATAAACGCCAGAGAAAATGTAAAGCGATTTGCAAAGGTGAGTTTTTAGCAACAATTTGCCGAGCATTTCATTTCGAGCCCCCCCATATATGTGGCTGTGTGTGCCGTGTGCGTGTGTGTGTATGTGGACCGACTGGCGCGCGAAAAAGTGACGAAAATAGGCTGCAGAGTTGCCAGAGCAGCGGCACGTTACATACGTACATACATATGTATTGAGAACAGTGCGCCCTGCCTAAGTGCAATGTGTAGGTTTTTCCAAATTCCGCTTGGCATCGGGAAAAACTAGAGCACATTTTTAAAGTATTTGGTTTTTTGGAGCTTAAAAAATCAATAAATTAAAATTAAATAGTCATCTTATTTTTTTTTTATTAATATTATCAAAAAAAAATGTTTTCTCAAAAAGCAAGTAATATTTTTATAAACCCCTATGACTTGTAAAATTTCCCAAGTATATCTTCTACACTTTGAGAAATTAGCAATATCTTTGACACTATTTAAAAGGCTGAAATATGGCTGGCAAGCCGGTTGTTTTTATATAGCCCGCTTGGCATTAGGAAAATCAGAGGTATTTTGAAAGTATAAACAGGCATCCTGATCAGACGTGTCAAAATGTGTTTAGTGTTTAGTTTGAAAAAATTAAAAATAAATTACCACAGAAAATAGCGTCACTATAAACAAGCATCTTTTCTTTATAGAAAATATTCAAAGACATGTACCTTATTATCTTGAACAAGCTTTAAAAATTTTAAAAGCATTTCAGAACATAGGACAAATATCAAAAAGCATATCATATCCGAAAAACAAAGGTTTTTTTTTAAACAAGTATATGTATATCATCCATTTAATAATCCAGCATTATCTAGCACACTATTTAAAAGGCTAAATACTTAAAATAAACATAGGTCACCCTTGCCCCATGACCCACTGTACTCCTTCCTATATGGTCACAATAATCTAACCATCCGTTTTGGCTCCGTTTCCATTCCAGCCACCCATGAAAGATGCGAGCTGGAAAAAAACAGGCAGCTGAAAGCGTCAAGACACGTCCTTGCATTGTCTACGTGAGGAATCTGCACGAGGAGGAGGCGCCCACGCGAGGTGCAGCGCCAGCCGGCAAACTGAGGAAGAGGGATCAGCAGCGGGAGGCGCAGCAGGAGCTGCGGGAGACCCGCACCAGTCGGCGCTCTGTCGTGCCGGTCCAGCAGGACAAGCCCACTCCGCGCACCCGGCACGCCGTTAAGCCAGCGGCCTCGCCATCACCATCGCCACCGTCACGCCCCAAGATCTCCAGGGATCAGGTCGCCGCCCGGGAGCAATCATCATCATCATCATCAGCAGCCAATCTGGCCAAGAGACGCAGCACCCTGCTGCTAGGCGGCAGCCATACCCACGGCGGTACTCATCACAAGCTGGGCCTGCTCAAGGCACAGGCGGCGGCACCGCGGCGCTCCCAGGCGGCCCAAGCGGAGACGCCCAAAATGTACAAGCAGCCGGCGGCGGCTGCCAAGCATGTGCCCGAGAGTCCGCCGCCCACCATTGCGGCCAGTCGCTCGCGGCGCTCCATCAAACCGAATCCCAAGTATGCCAGCGATGACATAGTCACGCCCAAGTACATGGCCACCTTGGGCGACGGTGGCGGTGGTCACTCCATTGCCGGACGCCACGGCAGGCAGGCCAAGCAGCTGTTCACGAACGACGACGACATCAGCGACCTGCTGGACTTGGACGAGGACGATGATGATGAGCTGGCCGATGCCGCGTTCAATCCTCAGCTGCACAAGTCCGACGAGGATGACGACGACGACGAGGACGAGGACATGAGCGAGGCCGAGTACGAGCAGGAGCTGCGTCGCAAGCTGCCGCCCGTCAAGCGTGGACGTGGACGTCCACCGAAGGCCAACAATGCCAATGCCGCCAGCACGCACAGTGCGGGCAATGTGACTTCCAGTGGGGCCACCCCCAAGATATCCATCAATTCCACCGGCGGTCGGACTGCGCCCAGTGGCCTACAGCAGTTGCGACGCACCATGGCCGTGAATATGGCACGAAACAATGCCAGCCTTACGGAGGGATCGGGTTCCGGCTCGGCCGCCGCCGCCAAGCGAAAGCTGGAAACCAGTGATGGCGACAGTCCACCAGTGGCCCGCAAGCGAATGGTCATCTCCTCCTCGACCCAGCAGCGCAGCGTACCGGTGGTAAATGGCGCGACCAGCAAGACAAGTGCGCCCACGAGACCCAAATTGGGTCATCAGGCGGGCGGTGTGCCAGCCCGGATGCTGCCACAGCGTCGGGGCAGTAACTACAAGATCAACCCCTCGTCGAGCAACAACTCCAATGCGGTGGTCAGCTCCACGCCCACAACACGCTCCGTGGGCGCTGGTGCCACCAATAGTGATGCGAAAAACGAGTCTGAAACGGATGAGGTGCCCACATTCACCATCGTCAACATCGATGACATTATCAACCAGGACGATGTGCTCATTACCAGATCCCATAATGCTATTGCCGCCGCTGCAACGGGTGGTAATGCCAGCAAAAAGCTTGCTGTGGGCAGGCCCCGTACCCGGAACATCCCCTCCAGCAATTTGGGGGCCAGCGAAAAGAAAACCATTGCTGTTAACTCGGAGAAGAGCACGCCCGCTGCTGCGAATAACAACACAGCCGCCGGACATCAGGCCAAGCGCATCAAGATCCTGGCCAGCAATAGTAGTGTGAACACCAAATTGGGACCCTTGCATATCCAGAGTCAGAGTCATAACCAAATCCAGCATCCCAAGCCCAGGCCGCGAATACTCAATGCGGAGATGGGCAAGAAGACGCAGTCGATGAAGCCGCTGATGAGCATGGGCAAGGAGTTGTGCCCCACGGACGTGGACACCGAGGAGGATGATCCGGATCCAGATTTAGATTTAGATTTTGATGACGATGACATACCGGCATCGATTGTGAGCCGAAAGAATCCCAAACAGGCGGTTACGGTTCCAGTAGCATCAGCAGCAGGAGGAGGAGGCGGACCAACATCGGCAGCCAGCAAGTGGAACGCTAACCGACGCAATGTTCTCTCCACGACGGCATCGACTGTGAATGCCCGGGCCGACAGGAAGCTGAGCAAGCTGCTGGGCGAGGTCGATGAGCCACAGGTGTTCAAGAAGCCCAGCTTGAGTCCCCAGCGCAGGAGCAAGGAGAACCAGCAGCTGCAGCAGGAGCAACGCGACAAGGAGGAGGCTGGGCAGCAGAAGGAGCCAATACCCGCTGGTGGCGGGCCAGAGGATAACGGCAGTCCCAAATACTTTCCGCCCGAGACAACCACTTTCTGCGAGGAGGACGGGCGCGTTGTGAAGAAGATCACCTGCTACGAGACGTGGCATGTGATCAGCACGCCCAAGGAGTCGCCGGCGAAGACGACCCGGCAGCAGCGTACCTGCCTGGAGCTGGCGCTGGTCAAGCTGGCCAATGTGGCGGCCAGGATTAAGGTGCCCTCCGGCAAATGGACCAGCAAGGTGACCCTATACAAGGTGTCGCCCTCGCTGATGACCCGCCAGACAATGACCATCTTTACGGGCGATCTCACGGCGTACAATATACCGGAGGACGACCGACACAAGTATCAGCCGTCGTGTGTACTCTTCCGCCGCTCGGTGATGGATAGGAACAAGTGCCGGGTGCCGTACGATCGGGCGATCATCTTCAAAAACAAGTGCTTCTATGCGAACATCGATGGCAAGCATGTGAATCTTATGGGCGCCCCCGAGACGGTGGCCACCGTCAAGGATGTGGAGATCCTGCTGGACATTGTCGACCGTCTGTCGCTTAGCAGCGCTCTGGTGGAGATGGTCAACACCAAGTGAGGAGCGGAGCACCAGCAACACGTATCACATTGTAAAAAATAATTCACACAACACAACAAAACACCACCACCACCCCCCCACACACACAACAAAAACGGACACTCGATAAATTGTTTTAATACAGTAGCAAAAACAAAACAAAAACCGATATCATAAAAGTTTTTTTTTTTGTAAAACCATTAACTTAGTTGTAATAGTTAGTCTAGCGTAATTATTATATAATATCTTATATCCTAAAACAGCGGACGGACATACATAAATACAGGTGTATCTATGTATCATAAACTAAACATTTATACATATATCGCGCAGGACCCGAAGAAAATCGGATGTAAAGGTTCGGCGGAGGAGAATAAATCCTGATTTTAATTTTAATGTCTGGTGAGGCGTTGGCAACCCAAACCACCCCCAATCCCCCCTTAAAAAGCATAAAATCGAACACTTTTTTAAACGGCAGTTATGTAAATCGTAGTTCATTTATACATATATGTAAAACAGGGCGTACTCATGTCTGTTTACGTCGAAAATGGAGGACTAGCTTTTAGGTCGAGTGTATATTTAAGCGATCCCCTTTAAAGTATACAAATAAAAAGAGAAAACTGATTTAAATAACGAATGACTTTACAACTGAACGGGGGCGAGTGATAAATGGCATTCGAGGTTATCTGGAAAAATAAGGAGTTTCCAATCGGGAAACTAAAAGAGAGATAAGAGATGACTAGTTTTTTCACTTAGAAATTAGGTTAAAAGGTTGTGGGTTATATTCTCAATAATCTTCCACACAAAATTGGTGAAATCAAATTTAAATCTCAAATAAAATCTCAAAATATCAAGTCTGAGGTTTTTAAGGAATCAAATCAACCATTTTCAATCTATAAAGTTAAAAACTCTTGTAATAGGTCCCAATTCTCTACCCAATCTTAAGATATGATTATAATTGTTTCACAAGACCCAACATATATAGACAGATTTTTTTTTATTTTCTTAAACTGTATGTGTAATTTAAAAAATGCTTACTTTGAAATATATATAAGATTTTTGTTTTGTGTAAGTAATTTAACTTTAACGAGTTTGTCAAAGCAATTTTCGGCAGAACATCAAAATTGTAAATTTATTAACTGAGTTTTATTTTACCAAGCAAACCGTTAATAAAAAAATTGATATGCTGAAATATATATGGATTGTTTTTATTTATGAGGCTCACCTCGACTTGGAACATGTATAAAATTCGATTAGAAGTGTATATTTCTGAGATATATTAATTTATTAAGAAAAATGCATAATTCAAAAAAAGGTAGTGTGCGTAAGCACGAATTAGGTGTGTGTACGCGCTATGTCAGGAGGGTGTATTCGCTGATCTAGCGGAGACACCCTCCTAATATTTCTATTTTTAAATTTAAAGTTCGACTTTATATAACTTTTTGTTCTAGAAAATAGCAGGGTATGGCCATAAAATTGAAAAATATTATCAGCACGTGCTCGGAAAAAATCTACAATTTATATAAAGAAAAGTGGCATTTTTAAATATTTTTCATGGGGATATCATTTTTAGAGCTATCTTTTCTTGAAATAAGAAAGTTTTTCTAAATTTTAGGGCGACTTTTTTAGTATTTTGGAAAATAAACGTTTATAAAATATCTTAAGTTCGAAATAAATTAATTTGCCAGTACCACGGAACAATTAGTTAAGAAAATATAACGAAATTATGGTTTAATTTACAGTGTCAGTAGATAAATAAATTTAAAAATTGCCGCACATTTTAATTGCTTTTTAAAAGATCTTCGATGAAAGAAAAAGTCACATTTGTATCAAATTGAGGCCTATTGTCGAAGATCCATATTAGCGATAACATGTAGTCCCCTGTTGGAAATGGCAACTTCAATCTATCGGGCCTCAGATAAAAATCCTTCACAACTTGTGGACCCTGTGATAATGGTAGTATATAGATTTAATATTTAAAAATACCACTCTGGATACTTACAACAAATGGACATGAGTGATTTATGTTGGAGAAATCTTGGAAGAGATCAAAAATGATTCCTATAATAGGATTGTAGTTTCGCCGCATAAAGCGACACCCATCGACTTTGGCATTCACAAGCCAAGGCTTAAAGCCGCTGGCTTTCTTAAAGATCTGTGCATGAATACTTATATTATCGGCCGGATGCAGAATAGTTCCATTTATGTTGAGCAGGACCCTATCACGTCTGACGGCCTTCAGGCGACAATTATGGAACACAAACCACGACTCATTGCGGCTCAGGCAGACCACATTTGTAAACCTAAAGACCACGGCATCCTGTAAAAGGTTATAAATTTATCAAATGATTTAAAACTAGACTTCACCACACTTCACATTTAAGACCAGAGTGTTGATAAGGACTGCTGCGCAGAGAAGACCTGTAACTAGCTTCGACAACATTGTACTAATCCAAATCCGGGTATCCATAATATAATTATAATAAAAGTATAATTCTATTTGATGACATTATAAGGTATACTAATCGATTCAATAGCTTTGGATTTTAACAATGTAATTGTTTTTCCATTAGAAACTGTGTTATAGGGAAGATGTCTGTTGTTTGGGCCACTAATTGTTTTTCCAACACATTTATGTCATTAAAATGATATATCTTTAGTCTAAAAATAGAAATACATTTTTTTTAAAGTCATTTATAATTTTTTTTTTGGCTAATGTTTAATTCTTTATAAACTATAAGAATTAAACAAAATTAGTTTAAAAAATACAACATTTTTTCGGTGATATAAACAATGATTCATTGAGTGGTGCCACTATCAACAAAATAAAAACAAAAACATTACTCATTAAATAACTATTGTTTATAGTAATAAGATTATTATTTAGTTGTCAGCTTTAATAAAAAGGTTTTAACATTCTTAAAAGTAAGAACAATCATGAAAATTATAATGTTTGAACTACTACTCTTAAAAAACTAACTAGTTATGTTTATAATTTAAATTTTATTTTTAGAATATTAATATTTTGTGTATACTAAATGCAACAAAATCTTAATAATTATTAATTTATTTCACATCTTAATAAAGAAAAGTAAACCAAAATAGTTAAAACTTGTTTTAAAGTTTGGTTCCACCGAAATGCAGGTTATAAAAACGTAGGTTATCATAAATCCTATTCTGTTTAATTTGAAATTGTTATCTTGAATTTGAAACGAAGAACTCACAACACAAACTTGTTTGTTTCGGTCTATTATTACTAATTGGTTTTTATAAATATATATAATGTAGCTATAATTAAAAAAGAAGGAATGTTAAGACCTTACCATCTTAAACATGAAATTAATTTCTTTATATAATTTTATTTACATTTTTTATTTATATTTATATAATTTTACAATTTCGAACAGTTTAAAATTTTTGAAAAACTGTAATATTCGCGCCGGCAATGTTAACTAAAAATTTCCCTTCATCAGCTGTTCGAGAGAGAGAAGTCTCTCCTTTGCGGTTATTCCGGGTTTCAAAAACACTCAATGTTGGTGATTTCAGATCTCAGCTGTTTGGTGATTTTTTTGGCCATCGAAGCATTTTCAATGTCGCAGTTTTTAAAAGAATATAAATACAAAAATTGACAGCTCTCTTTCAAATCAGTCTCAAATTGGTAGAGTTAAGGCCGTATTTATTTATTTTTGGGAAACTTATAGGAAACCTCTTAACTGCTTGAAATAGCTAACATACTAAGCGGTCAAAAATTATAATTCCTTATAAACAGAGTATTATTTTGGGAAAATATTGTATATCCTAGAGAAACTTAAAAAATCCCTAAGTTCTCTATTAATTAATTTTCCTACTGTTAGCTACATAATCCAACTAGTTATATAGATTTTAACAAAATATGTAATCTATTTTACAGAATGTTAACCGTTTCAACCGGTTGGAGTTCCTGGATTCCAAAGTGCGCCACCAAACAGAGAGAGAGAGAGAATCTCCCATTCCGCATGGGATTCTCCCGCTCTCTCTCTCTCTCTCACTCTCGCGCTTCTCTCTGCTCTCCCAATTCCAAAAGCACGCTTACAAAACCGTAGTTCTCTCTTTCCCGTGCCGCGAACGCAAAACCAAAATTCACTCTGTTTTTCGCAGCATTACGTTTTTCAACGCGGCCGCGTAAATAACAAGGAAAGCAGCGCGCGCGGAACGATCAGCGGTGGAATTCCAATTGGATGGGAAACGCAAAGCGGAGAAAAACGAGAAACCGACAAACAGAAAACAGAGAACAGAGTCGAAAGACGCAAAATCGTGAATTAAACAAAAAGCGAAGAAAGCCCCAAAATTCACACAAAATGCCAAGGTGAAATTACGTGAAATATATAATTCAATTAATTCATTTTTTGCGGACAACAAAACGTCAATACAAAAATTTAACATATAATGGTTGTATTTTGTTGTTACGTGAACGTTTGCGTTTTTGAATTTATGAATCAATTGTTTTTTGCATCCCGCCGCGTCTTATTTTAATCATTTCTTTTTTTTTTGCCACTTTTTTTTACTGTGTATGTGTGGAAGACAACAACAAACATAATGCTATCAGAAACAACAACAGCAACAACAACAGCGACAACAAAACATAAACAACAACAGTAAACAGACTTGAAACATCGGCGGCAAGCGGCTAAAAAAAACTCAACGTAAATATAAAGTTTTACGCTCTCTTAATTACGTTACGTTTTGCCCATTTTTTTTGTTGTGTTTTTGCGATTTTTTGAATATTTTTTTGAAATTCCAATTTTTTTGTAGAGTTTTTTTGGATCGTTTTGACTGGTGTAGTTAGTTGGACCAATTAGCATTTCGGTGTCGCTGTGCTTGCTTATTGGAATATGACAAAATTCAACAAAGCGGTGCAAAATAATAAGATAAAAAAATACGTAGCAGTGGCAAGAAGCAGAAAAAGCCGCAACGTTGCGAGAGAGAATAGCAGAGCGCGAGAGCGTGCTTGTATGTCGTGTGTGGTAAAAACTACACTGAAAGAAAGCTTGGGACGTTAAATTTATGATAACCTGTATCAGCATTTCGATTTAAGATAACATAATTGTTGGGTCTATAATTACTAAGCATTTTAATTTGATATGCAATTTTAAAAATCAGTTTAATTATTACCTTATATTTATTAGCGGAATTGGTTAAGGCTTACAAAATAATACGCTTCTATAAAATTATCATACATACATTTTGTATGACTTTAAATATGTAGCTGAGTTTTTTTTTCAGTGTAGTTAGTTAACAAACCGACGACGTGTGTCCGTTTTTTTGGTGTAAGGAATAGAGAGAGAGAGAGAGAGGAGAGCGAGATCGAAGGTGGGTGGCAAAATGAAGAAGGAAGTGAAAGGGAATGGGGAAGGGGGGACGGTAAGAAAGGCCAGAGAGCGGGAGAGCGACTCTCTCGCGTTTCATTGATTTTTCCCACCGAAAAGGTGAGAAAAGCGGCGAATGAGAGAGCGCGAGAGAGGGAAAAGCCGAAAAGAGCGGGAGAGGGAGAGAGTGGCAGGAAAACAAAGGAAAAACTTGTCTCGGCGTGACTGCAATTCATAATTAGATGGCCGCCTGCTGCAATTGCAATAAAAACAAAAACAAATACAAATACAAAAGCCAAAACGGGTTAGCCCCTCCCCCTCCTCGCAAACACCCCACCACCACCACCAGCCGCCCCCCTTCCGCCCCCCTTCCGCCCCCCTTCCGCCCCCCTTCCGCCCCCCTCGCACCCGAAAAAGCCACCACCAAAGCCAAATTCTGTGTCTCTCTTTCGGCCACCGACAAAAAATTGGGTAAAAAAAACAACAACGACAATACAAATACAGCAACAACAATAATGAGAGAACGTGGGCAAAACGTCGGGTAATTTAGTGAGTTTAAGCCGAAATTTAAGGGTCCTACGTTCTCAAAAAAATGTTAGCAATTGGTTGGAAATAAATTGAAATCAATTTTTAACTAAAAAATTACTTTAAAAAGGTGTTTCCAGATTATTTTATTAACATAGATTTTTGTACACATAAGAATGTTGGAAAAATTTCGAAAAGGCTTTTTTCAAAATATATATTTAACATTTTTGGCAGTAAAACTCTAAAATAATAGATTTTTCTTTAATTTTATATTATTTTCTGGAACTCACAGCAAAAAATAAGGATAAAAGCAATAATTTTTATATTTTTGCCTTTAGAACAAGGATTAAATAAATCTAAAGACTAAAGAAAGGTTAATATATTTTTAAAGAAAAGGTGGTAATAGATTGACATTTATTTTTATGGAACCCCTTTTAAAGGAAGTTGGTTTGGCGGTTGTACAGATCTTTATGATCGATTGAACGCGTGACTTTCATTTCCAACTGGCGTTGCATCTTTATTTCGTAACAAAATTACCAACTTCTCTCTCTCTCTCGCTCGCTCTCTTACCGGTTCTCCCCCTCACTGTTGGCCATAAAAAAGGCAACTACAAAAAGTGGTAGCAGCTCAAAGCCAAAAAGCAAAGCAAATGAAACGCAATGAGACTCGCTCTCCGTATTGGAATTTTTTTCTGTTTCTGTTGACGTGCAATTAGCAAAGTGGCCGCATTCAATAATCCGTAAGCAAAACTCAATGTATAAAAAAAAAAAAAAAAAATAGAATCACCTGCTCTATCTAGGCACCAAAAAAAAAATGTAGTACCAAGCACCTAAAAAATTTGAAAAGAAAACAAAAGTTAAAGTCAAGAAACCAGTAAACGTTGCTTTTGCCTGCTTTTTGCCACGCCGGTTTTTCTTCTTTTTTTCCCGATGTTTTTTTTTGTTGTTTTTTAAAGATTTATTTCTTATATCATTAAATGTAGTATATTATAAAACCAAAGAGAGCTTGCCAATAGCAGAAGAATGTAAACCTGCATTTTTGTAAGCCCTACATATAAAATTACCACCGAAAAAACGCACTTTCATTCTTTTTCCAAAAAAATAGATGGACAGATACTAAATACTTGAATGGTTCTACGGAAAATATTATCAGCAATCTTCCCTTTAATTGTATACATTTTTAGAGGTTTTTTAAAAAATAATTTATAATAATATTTCAATAGGTTGTACAAATAGTGAATTTTTGTTAAGGAAATATTTTATGGCTAGAAAAGTTTAATTTTTTGTAAATCTTTTAAATAAACATAGATACGATAGTTTCTCTTCTTTATTTTTAATAACTTTATTAACAACTTTCTATCCCAACCAAATTGAATTGCAAATGGAAAGGTGCCTAATTAAATGTTCCCGTCTTCTTGGAAATGTTACCAATAAAATTCCCTTTCAAAGAGTTCTTTTTTTAACACACAGCTGTGTTTATTTAATAGTCTTCCGTGGCTAGCTGAATCAGAAGCACACACCTTGTTCTTCAGGTGTGTCAGCGCGTTATATATGTACATACGCTATTTTCCTTCTTCATTTTCTTTTTTTTTACCATGCCCGCTCAGTGGTGTTTGCTGAACGTTTTAGAACTCGGTGGCTTCGACAGTTTTCCCATGGTTTTTCCAGCACTTTGAGTACCGGCGGGGCATTAACCCCCGTCTTATCGTCGGTGCGTGACGACGAGCCGAGAAAACTATAGGTTATATATATACGTATCTAGTAAAAATGACCATCAAGCATAAGCTAATGAAATCGATCATCGGACGAGATTTTCACAGAGGCAAAGGCTCTTAGAACGTGGTATTACATAAATCTGGGTCTAGATCGTGCCGGGAGTTAATGCAAGTCGACAGTACATCTGAGGGGAAAAAAATGTAAAAAAAGTAACAAATAAAACGTGAATTATAAATGCACATAAATTCCCCAGACAATTTTCCACTTTGCTCTGTGAGCAGCCAAGAAGCGAATGAATAATGGAACGAAAATTTGCTCCATCAAGCACGTGTATGCCGAATACCCCCCCCCCCCCCCCATTTTCCACGTCCCTGAAAAACCACTAGCACCAACCCACCTTAAAAACCCCTAAAACCGACCCTCCTCCCAGAAACTTAATCCATGGCAGATCAAACGAATATTTAGAATTTTGCTTTTGTAGCTGGATTATATGTAAAATAAGAATTTAATATAATTTTTAATGTACCTACTCGTTTTAATTTTGAATAATCCAAGTATAGTGCGTTTCATGACCTTAGACTGGGTTTGGGATGTTAAATCTAGCGTTATGAATATATAAATAAAATTTAGAGAGATAAATTAAATGCTAATGTAGAGGAAGGAATATTATAAGTGAATTGTAAATAGTAACACAGTAAAAAAAATAATTTTAAATATAGTTAAAGCATAAAACAGGTTTGTAAATTAGATCAATAGTAAATCCCAATAACGTGGGACTTCCTACCAACTGGCCTACAGTTCTGAAACGCACTGTACCCAAAAAACATATCAGAGTAATTGCATTCGAACTCATGTACCTATTTCTCTTTCTCTCTTCTTTTATGTATGTCACCACCAAACCACCAACCACACCAAAAATCACCAAAACCTCAATCAAAATAATTTATAAAAAAGTGTGCAATTTAAAATATAACCAAGTATTATACGAAAAAAAAAATATAGAATGCAAAATTTGTCAAGTGTCGACGGAAAAAGTTGCTCAATATGAGCAAAAAAAGCAGCAACAACAACGACAGCAATAAAGCTGCCCCGCAACAACAACATCAACAGCAATTGAAAATCGGAAAAGTGCAACAATAAAAATGATGCATATATGAAATAAAATAAAAATAACAACAAAAAAAATCCAGCCAAAAAAATTTAAAATTTAAAAATAATTTTTTTCTCCCCTCCAATTGCCTGGCAATATCTAATTGTTTATATATATATAGCATTACCATCTTCATATATATCTATTATATATGTAAATGTATTATATATTTGTGTATCTGTGTGTGTGTATATTTTTGTGTGCATTCCATCCATTAATTCTATAACTCAATCTATGAAAAAAACTGAACAAAATAATTTACTAAAAACAAAAAACGCATAAAAATAAATTTATTAAAAAAAAAAACAACCGATAACAAACAATAAAAACCGCATGTAAAACGCGTAAGAATAAATAAATACAAAAAATTACTATTTACAATTTACATTACAACCGTGAAACAAACGAAAATAATCTGAATCACAAATCGTGCACCAAAATGGCGGACATCATGCGTCCGCCGTACAGTGAGATCAAACGGCCGGACGAAATCGTCAGAATGACAACAGCCGACAATCTCAAGTTCGCCGTCCTCATCGGCCTCATCGAGGTTGGCCAGGTGACCAACCGGGAGGTGGTCAATACCGTCCTGCATTTGGTAAGTGCCGAAATTAGCCGAATAAACTACACATTTAACAGGTTTTGTCAAGCTATGAGCCCTATTACTCAAGCTAGTGGTGGTGCAAAATATCGATAGACCGTCTTTACGAGTGTTTTTCAGTCGAAATTGTTTTAGTACTTGATCTATTACCCATATTATATTACAAAAGTATTTTTAAAAAGGTTGCTTCACTTTTTGAGCAACGTAATGTAAATTAGATAGGCTACAAAATATTATTATCTTATGAATAGTATCGATTGTCCTAAAATTAGGATTTTCAGTTATTATATAGTTTCTAAAGATCAGATATTGTGTGGTGATGAAACTTATGTTTTATATTTTAGACTGTTTAGAGCCTATAGGCAAAATAAATAATAGTTAATGCAAAATCGATATTAATATCGATAGTACATCGATGACAATCAATAGAATCTATTGGTGCTTCAGAAAATATATGCTTATAATGTTAACTATTATTTTTTATTACAACTCAAAGGTTTAGCCACACAATTTATCTAGTTGTCACAATTTGTCTAGTTATCCGAATGGATTAGAGTATATCACTCTGTTAGCAATTTGGGTACTTTTATTACGCTTCAAAAATGGTAAGGGTCATTGCTTTTGTGGGTCACAACATTGAAGTGAGATCAGAATAGAGATTTGGTTAACACTTTGTTTGTTTATGGGTTCCATATGAATAAGTGAGCTCACAACTGAAAAAAAAAACATTGAGTTAGGAATTAAAGCAAGTTAAAGTAGATTGGAGGTAGTCGACTTTAAAAATACAATAAAATATAATGGCAATATATTTATTTTAACTTAATTTTATCATCTTATGTCAATTACCCAAAAAAGCTTTAAATAAATATATTATTCACTTAAAGCTCTGAAGCAATTAATAAAATAAATAGCATTAAAATTAACATTCATGCATGGCAATGCGAAGGGGACAAAGAACCAAATGCATTTTAATTACATTCAGGTGTTGCAATGTTGCGTAAATAAAATTAAATTCAAATTATATCAATGAAAACAGCCAGCCACACTTAATTTGGCTTGAAAACCTAAAGAGCCTGACAATTAAATTGAAAAAGGCAGCAAAAAAAAAGAAAAACAAAAATAAAAGTTCACTTGAAATCTCGACAGCAATTTAACTCTCTGTTTAGAAAGTAATTTTCCTCACACACACACACACTTAGAAAGACTTTTCCCATTCCCATTAGAGGAAAATTAACATTTCCAGCAAGCCGCAAATGCAAAAGGATAAGAAGAAGAAGAAAGGGGTGGGTGGTTGAGTGGGTGATTCTGGAGGTCGCCCTGAATGTGGGTGAATTTTCTAAGAAGTATGCCAAAAATCTCGCCCGACTGTGGGGCTCTGTGATTAGGATCAAAAGACTGGGGGGACTAAGACAATGTCTTTGCCACTTGTCTTCCTCTTGTCACGGCATTTTCTCACCATACATATCTCCCCCAGACTTTTCCACCCTCCACAGGTTTTCTTCCATCGCCCAAGAAAACACACGTGGAGAACATTATTATTATAACATATTTAAATTTCTGAAGCTTAATGAAAACACGACACCGTCGCTCATCATTACCGCTCACTTTTTCCTACCCCCAGTCTCGTTAAAATGAAAATGAGAAAAACCCAGAGTCATCCAAACAGTCACCGCCAGGTGGCGCCTGCCACTGAGTCGGAAAAGTTATACGAGTTTCAGAGAAAAATTATAAGAAAATAAGAAAAACTCCATCCAATTGAGGGGGCCACTTTTTTGGCGTTCGCTCAGCTTAAAATGCGAAAATTATTTCTACGCCTTACACTAACAAAAATTTGGTATTATTTGTGGCAATTAACACGAAATTGTATGCTACATAATTGGGATTAAATGCGTTTCAAGGTTGTAGAAGTTGGTTTAGAAATGCTGCCTATAGTATTATTGTTATAAAATCGTCTAAAAAAATATTAGATTTTTAAAACGATTATCGTTAGATTAAAAATCTCCTTCAAAAACATTTAAAAATTCCTTTCAAAAAGTAACTAAAGTAAAAAATATAGATATATTCTTTTCAAGGTTGTGGAAGTTCATTTAGAAATGCTTCTTTTAATACTAATACTAAATCGTTTATATAGGTATCATATATTTAGAACCTTTTAACCTTATATAATCGTTAGATTAAAAATATCCTTTCAAAACACCATTCCAAAAGTTACTAAAATTTAAAAAAATATTGTTTTCGAAAAATAATTTTAGGTAACACTAGGAAAATCTTTTATAATTTATGGTAACATAACCTTCAATCAGGGATGTGCATTTCCCAAGTGCAAAACGGATGTGGATGTTGTCAGCAAAAAGAGGAAATCCAGGTGGTAAAAAGGGGTAGCGAAGGTATGGGGGGGTGTTAGTTAGGCAGTAGAGGCGTTCGTAATACGAAATTGAAAAGAAATTGAATTGAAGTTCGTCATCCGCTGAGCGGTGGCGTCGTCGTCGTCGTCGTCGTCGTTTTCATCGCACTCGAATAGCCCCAGATAAGATAAGCGCCAAACCGGCAGATAAATTGTAGATACAGACAGGTACACAGGTGCACACACCTACGAAGGTAGCAAAAAAAAAAGGCAGAATGTGTGCCAAGTGGGGGAATAATATACATTCATACTTACCCACCTATATATAGGCAGGTACATTATATGGCGCGATCTGATAAGCATGAAAAAATGCGTTGACGTGTTCCAATGCCAGCTGCAGACTGAAACAATTCTCGCCACCCAAAATATACAAAAACAAGAAAGGAAGTTAGCTTCGGCAAGCCGAAGCTTATATACCCTTGCAGCTATAATTATTAAATTTAAAAATACAAAAAATGATATTCCCAATAGTATAAGATAATATGTCAAAAAACACCGAAGCTATAATTTGTTTCATATTATTTTCCTACCAATTTTCCGATCGTTCCTATGGCAGCTATATGATATAGTCGTCCGATTTTGATAAAATTAAATTCGAAACTCAGAACTAATTAAAAAATGTTATTTCCAAGCGTAGGAGGTTATATGTTAAAAAACACCGAAGCTATAATTTGTTTCATATTATTTTCCTACCAATTTTGCGATCGTTCCTATGGCAGCTATATGACATAGTCGTCCGATTTTGATAAAATTTAATTCGAAATTCAGAACTAATTAAAAAATGTTATTTCCAAGCGTTGGAGGTTATATGTTGAAAAACACCGAAGATATAATTTTTTTCATATTATTTTTCCACAAATTTTCCGATCGTTCCTATGGCAGCTATATGATATAGTCGTCCGATTTCGATAAAATTTAATTCAAAATTCAAAATTATTTAAAAATTGTTATTTCCAAGCTTAGGAGTTTATATGCTAAGAAACACCAAAGATATAATTTTTTTTCATTTTTTTGTCCGATTATTCCTATGGGAGCTATAAGATATAGTTGTCCGATCCGGCTGGTTCCGACTTATATACTACCTGCAAAAGATACAAGACTTTTGGGAAAGTTTCAGCCGGATAGCTTTAAAACTGAGAGACTAGTTTGCGTAGAAACGGACGGACAGACGGACAGACGGACAGACGGACAGACGGACAGACGGACAGACGGACAGACGGACATGGCTAGATCGACACGTCTAGTCATGCTGATCAAGAATATATATACTTTATGGGGTCGGAAACGTCTCCTTCACTGCGTTGCAAACTTCTGACTGAAATCAATATACCCTCTGCAAGGGTATAAAAACAAGGGAGAACGCTATAGTCGAGTACCTCGACTATCAGATACCCGTTACTCAGCTTAAGCGACCAAAGGGAAATGGAGATATGCAAGCAGCAAAGCGAGATTTAAATGCGCCACCTACCGGCGGAAGACAGATTTAAGCGTTGTGTGCGTTAGGGTAGGCGTGACAAATTCATTGTTCAATAGAATAAGTTAGCCGCGCACTTTGCTCTCTCTGAGCGCCGGCAGTGCTTTTCTCTTTGCCACTAAGTTCGGCCGGCAACTATTTACATACACACACATACACGCGTAAAAACATTTCGCACTGTCTGGCTCTGACGTCATAGCTTTTTTTCTTGGGAGGTTTGTGGGCGTTAGAGTGGGCGTAGAAAAATTTTTTTTGGGTCAATCGATAGGTATGGACAAGACTAATACATTTCAGTTAAAATTTTTTATCTAACATCAAAACTGTAGGAGCCACAGTTTTGGGCGGTTTGTGGGCGTTAGAGTGGGCGTGGCACTCTACTGAAACAAACTTGCGCTGCGTAAGAAGCTCCGGAATCTGCTCGCCAAATCTCAATAGCCTAGCTCTCATAGTTTCCGAGATCTCAGCGTTCATCCGGACGGACAGACAGACGGACAGACGGACAGACGGACAGACGGACAGACGGACAGACGGACATGGCTAGATCGACTCGGCTAGTGATCCTGATCAAGAATATATATATTTTATGGGGTTGGAAACGCTTCCTTCTGCCTGTTACATACTTTCCGACGAATCTAGTATACCCTTTTACTCTACGAGTAACGGGTATAAAAAGTTCCACAAAGATAATAAAATAAACGAAGAAAAGTACCTACGCCTACGTTAAAGTCATGAAAAGACCCCTCTGTAGAAACATCCCAAACCCAAAAAAAAAATCAATAGAAAAAACGTGGTCGATTAATGATTATGGATATGGAGATGTTAATGGATGGCAAACGCTGATAGGGATGTGAATGGAATTATGGATATGGATAGGTTAGATTGGAGCAGGTGAGGTAGGACTGGGAGTAGGGGGGCTTCTTGTTTTTGGTAATGGATGCGTTTCATAGGTTGTATCTCACAGATATCATGTTAATGGATGGCTACAAATTCGGAAATTCCATTGTGTTTGTGTATTTAGCTAGATAAAATTGAGATATTGCTGAGGGAAATCATTTGTTTATCTCTTTTGCGAAATTAGAGTGTAATGTTTTTGAGCTAAGTTTAAAAAAAAGGTGACATGTTTACCACTAATTTCATGGGGAGTGCGTTGCAGGGTTGCCACCCCGTAAACATATAAACTTTTTAGGGAAAAGTATTTAAATTGTTAAACCTTTTGAGTAAAACAGATGGTCTTTAAGACTTTTAGGTAAACTTTAGGCAGAACTTATGAGAATTATCGAATTAATGACTTTTATAATTTTAACATATGATATACCCTAGATTTTGAAGACCTCAAACTTGATTCAGTAGCCTTGGGATATATTGGATCCACCACACTTATCCTTACCAACTTTTTTTTTTACCATACCACCTCAACGAAAACGAAACCAATCCGAAACTGAACTCAACTCATTTGGCTCACTTGAGGGTCACTCGCCATGTTGGCTTAATCGGTCATTGGGCTTGTTATACGGCTCAATTATGCCCGTTTTGCCATGTGGCGCATTTGCCTCTGGCCCTCAGTTTAGTACGACTCGGCCCCCCACTGTTTTTGGCCATCGGCCATGGGCGTTCCACCCCCTCGACAAATGTCCACCCAGCCGCCCAACCACCCAACCACCCACGCACCACCCACTCTCTTGAAACCAGAGTTTCGGAAAAGCCTTCTGTTGGTGTCACGTGCAGGAGAGGCAAAAAGCCTTTTAATCGATTTCTTGTTCTCGTTCTGAATTTCCCTTTTCTGCTAGTAAAATAATCGTTTAATGCAAATCGCTTTTTGTTAAGCCCCTAAAAATAAAAAGGTATTACCTAAGCATTAAAAATCCAACAGCGAAATGCATAAAAAAAAGAAGAGCGATTCGGTTTTGTCAATGTTTTTAAGTCTTCAAGGGAAATGGGAACCCCTTTTAATTACATTTCATTTGGGTTGAAAAACACTCTCTTGAAATTTAATTAGGATGTTGGAAATAGGAGTGGTCGTAAAGTTCTATTACAACGATGTCCCCTGAAAATACAAATTCAAATTTTATGCAAAGGAGTAATAAAATGGACATGAAAAAAATTTTAAGAAAGTAAGTTGGTAATTGTAATGATTTAAAGTAATATACCATATCATATCTTAGCTGTACTAGGCTGTTTCTTTTATGCCATGTGTAAATTTAACATCTGAATTTTTTTATAAATGTTATCTTGATAAATATTTGCACACATTCGTTTCACAATCAGCAATTATTGTCGGTGGGGCAGTACCTTTTCTTCCTCTTCACATTTAGTTAGTTAGGTTCACTGTTTTTCCATTCACCCCCCTCTATTTATCTTGTTCTTTATAGGTATACCCCCCACTTTCTTTTTTTTTTGTTTAGTTCCCTCTTCACCTTTACATATCATTTTCTGGCTGATAAAGTCGTTCGGCACGAAGGAGAAAAAGGTGGACAAAATAGAAAAAAGAAATGGGGGTTCTACTAAATAATGTACGAACATACTTTGCTACTTTTACTTAATTTAATTAACGGCCCGGGCAACGATAACAACAACAACAAGAGGAAGAAGAAGAATAGCAATGGCAATAGCAACATGACTTTGACGTCGTCGCCTGTCAGCTGTTCAAGTGTCAGAGAGGAAACAATGAAAATAGGCCTTATATTGTTGGCATCCTGATGAAGGACACCGTCGCCAGATGAGAGGGGGTGGTTTTAGGGGTGGCGGCGACCGAGTGGGTGGTTTTTGGCGGCCGCAAAGAGCACTGGGAAAAAACCGATAAAACTTTCCTTATATAACATATATTTAAAAATATTTCTTTATTTAAATACAAATACCTTAAGAACAATAAAATTGGTTTCTTTAAAAGTAACCAAAAATCTATATATGATATTATCTTTAATGATTTTTAACAAGAAAATGTTGAAAGCAGCTTGGTGTCTTAAAAAAGAGTTCTATACAATGCTTCTAGTTTTTTTAAATGATTGGGATGCAATCAATTTTAAAAGTTGTGCAACAAATATTTAATATTATATTATATTATATTAATAATAATCTAATATATTAGAATATACAAATTGTTTAAACATCATTTATAATAATTTTTTTAATATTATATATTAACAGATATAAATTAAGAAAATAAATAATTTTTTTTCTGTTTCCAAGTAAAAAGTGGAGAGCGAAGAAAGTGAAATGATGAACAAAGGGAGAGAGCGAAAAGGAAAACTTGCCTAGACAACGTGTGGAATGCAAGTGGGTGGTTACAGTTTTGGGTGGGTATTTCCCACCCCCTCTTTTAGCCTCTTTTGCCCTCTCTTATCAGCCAAACGAAATGAAACGTCACGAACTTCTTCTCCTTCTTGTGAAAACGAAACGTTAACGTTAATACAAAAACAAACACAGGGATGGGCGACTCGCCCGTTCTCGCTCACTCACTCTCTGCCACCCCTCTCTTTCTCTTTCTCTATCTATCTATGTGTCTCTTTCTCTCCTTCAACCCTAAATGGAAAATTAAACAACAACAAAAGGCGACGAGAAACGGCGCCACTGTGTCCTCTGTTGTGTTTTTGTTTTTGCTATTGCCTTTTCCTTTTGGCCAACTGCTTCTGTTTCACCCCCCCCGCCTTCGCCGCCCCATTTCTTTTCGCCCCTATTTTTTGGCCTGTTCTGGAATGAAATCGAATGGTTCCTCGGGCTGCTTTCGCGTACTTTCGCCAGCGGCAGCACCTATAACACAAACAACAGCGATAGGAACATCAACAGCAGCACCTGCACTATGGTCAAAAATTGGATAATAAAACATATAAAGAAAAATATTTTAAAAGAATGGATGGTGTACGAACCCTAGAAAAAAATGTACTTATATGATACACAATCCCTATTTGATCCTTCAACATTATGTACAATTTTGTAGCATTTTTGGAAACAATAAAAAAAGATTAAATATTATAATATTTATAAAGTTACATTAAATACAAACTCACTGGGCAGCGATAGGTCTTGAACTCTGTACTCTGAACTCTGAACTCTCTTTAGGTAACCATAGGCAGGAGGTTAGAGAGGTCAGAGGTTATTTTAATTTACACATAGGTTTGAATTTCATTTTAGCTTGATAAAATATGTTAGTCAATATAAAATTAATATAAACTTAAACTTATGAAAGAAAAATTTTTTTAAATTAATATAAATTTTTTTTTTATAAAAATAAATAAAAAACTTCTTAGCTTAAGAAAATGCAAGCAGAGTAACAAATTTATAAGAACAAATCCCCGCTTATTTCCCACTGCGCCTGACGCATTTAAGATTCACATCCAGTTGGAAACGTGGCCACCAAAGGAGTTCTCCATGTGAAGGGGTGGTGGTGGTGGTGATGGTGGTATGGGTGGGTGCACAGAACACCACAAGGGAGGGGCCTCTATGTGTGTGTGTGTGTGGGAGTTACAGGGGCGGTGGCAAAGGGGGTTGGGTGCCGCGCCAAAACGAAGACACGACAACCGCAAGAGATTTAACGACCAATAAAGAACAACGCAATGTTATTTAAGGACGAGTCTACGACTGAAGGGATTCTCGCATGCGCCCGCCGCATTACGCGTTACGTGGGCACGTAGAGCCGGGAATATCTAGCTACGGGTCTGGGTCTCCGGACTACGGACGTATTATGTGTAACCGGTAGCCATTTCAACGGCCCTTTGATTGCATGGCTCGACCATCCGGTTTCGATGCCCTTTCCGGGGGTATAAGGAATTTGGGTAGAGTTTTGGTCATCACGAACCCTCTTTATAAGTTCTTATTTCTATTTAAAGTGATTTTCTTTCAAATACATATTAATCTGATGAAAAAATGATGAATTAAACAAATACTCCGATAAATAATGATCGATAAAATATCGATATTATCTATTGCATTCTAAAGGATTTATAAAAAAAATAGTTTGTTACAAAATGTTTTCAACTGTGAAAAAAAAATTTAACCTATCGATTGTTTTGTGATCTTCGATAACCAATATCGATTATTTATTTTTTGTGTGTGATAGAAATTTTATGATTTTAAATATTTACTTTAAATATCTTTGATTTTCTCTACCTACTTTTCTTGAAGAGTATTCCAATTTTCCATACCATTTCTGTCTATTTCGTTTTGTCGTTGTCCTGGGAGGGGGTGGAAGGTTAGAGGGGGGGTGGGATGGGTGGTTGAATTGGAGGCGTGACACATTTATGGGCACATTTTGTAACGCAACGTGGCAAGCTGATGAAAACTTCTGCGGCAGCAACTGTGGAACTTCATTAACGTCATTATCAGTGTGTGGCTCACTTCGTAAGTGTGCAAGGGAAAAACTCGAAAAGAAGTGGCAGTGGCGAAGGTGGAGGTGGTGGGAAATCGTGGAAATCGAAGGGGGGGTTGGTCGACCCACATCCAAACACCCTCTGCACCCGTTGCATCCCCCGGTAAATAATGCCCAACGCTACTTGGCCACTTGGCAGTGGTCACATTTGTTGTTTGGCTTCGATTCTACGTTCGATTTTAGGGGATCCATATGTTTTTGACACTTTCAAATATATTATTTGTCTCAGTTATTTATGGTGGTTTTATAACTTTTAGAAATAATCTAGTGGTTTTCACATTTATTGTTAAAACAGAATTTGATATATGATATATTTTTATTAATTAATAAGTTTCGTAATCAGTGAAGATAAAGGTAACCTTTTCTTCATAAGCCACAGAGTTGAAATAGGGGTTTGGTTATAATACAGCAACAAACCTTTACAATGCCCCCATATCCGGCTGGCTAATCAAATTTTATCCACAGAACTTTGATGGCTGTGATAAGAAACTTTATATGCTGCCCGAAGATGTTTCCTCTTCAGATTTTAATAACATTTTCAAGAATGGCGAAAACACAAAGGGGGCGGGTTTATTGGGGCGTGGGTTGGCAAATTACGTTGACGACAAATGCTGAACCGATGGAAAAAAAAAGAAGGAGAAGTGAAAAAACAGCAACTGAAATGTCAAAGAAAAATCAATAAAATTCAATAGGAGGCAAACGGTTTTATGGTCGCTTCGGGTGGCTATATTAGTGATAAAGCCGACGGTAGTGGCGGCAAAAATCTGTTTTAATTTTTTGCTGCTGCTGCTGCTGCTGTTGTTTCGCATTTTCCGCCCACCTCTCACAAACTTCTTTTTTTTTGCCCATTCTTTCATTCTTTTCCCCGCCTTTATTTATTTATATATGGCATGTATTATATGGGGAGTCTGATCCTTGGATTCCCAGAGTTTTTTTTTTTGGAGGTGGTCCGCTGTCGCCTGCTTATTTATGTATGTTACTATGGTGGAATGGATGGGGGGGCAAGTGGGCGGAGCTGGTTAACGGATACCATGGGGTAGCAAATGTGAAATCGGATTAAAATCTGGTTAATACCGGATGTGTTGAAATTTATCTGGCTTGAACCTTGAATGATGGCAGTTAACTCGTTTTTGGTTATAGTTTATTATTCAAAGTATCTAAAATTTAAAAATTTTTAACCAGAGGTTATCTTATTCTATGCTGCAACTATCGGTTATTTCGCCGTCTTGATTAGGGAGTTCAGTTTTATACTTTTTGTCATTATGTTGCCTATTACAGAAAGGCATCTTTATTTTTTTTCTATTTAACAGAAGCTGAAGTGTACAAATTTTTAACCTGAGGTTATTTTAATCTGTACTGCAACTATCTGTTATTTGGCATTTTTAATTTCGGGGTAATTTTTTCTCATTTTTATCATTATATTGTATATTGTAGAAGTGTATCTTAATTTGTATTTGTTTGATATGCCCAATTTAATTCCCTTTCATTGGATAACTCAAATGGAACGTGTTTTTATTCATTTGTTCTGCATTTAACCTAATAAGTATGTGTTTTATTGCATCCGTATTGTATATTTCAATACCAAATTTTATGGGGGTCAAGAGCTCTATGCGGAGCAATCTTTCGGTTCGTGTTGTGCGATAATCCGCTTGTCAGCGATTCCGCTTTGCGGGTGGGCCGTCAATTTTCGCAAGGGTTCTCGAGAGGGGATCCTGCGTAACCTTAACTGTAACTGTAACTGTAACCAAAACCGAAACCGAAACCAAAAACTGAAAGCGAAACAGATACAAATGCAGAGTAACCGAGTCATCCCCTAGCTTGTATTCCTGTAATTTTTTTTTTTTTTAAAGAGAAACTTACACAGGACTGTTTGAGGAATCTTTAGGATTTACTGTGAAGAATGAAAGGAATCGATTGTGATTATGTAATTGACGGCATGGGATTGAAATCTATTGAAGCGTGTTTGTTTCTCTTGATTTAAGTATAAAGTGATAAAATCATGTGGATGTTGGCTGTATTATTTAATATTCAGGGTCCACAAGTATTTTCAAATAATTAAATCACTTGACTTTCCTCTATTACTTATTTCAAGTTTAAATATCACACATTAGATGTCAATTGGCCGGGGGAAATGGAAACCCTGCGGCACTTAATTGATTGTATAATACTTTCCGATGACTGCAGTGCAGAGGAGCAGTCCAAGGACATTTAGATATACATATGTATGTATATAAATGTGTATATGCTGAAGTTTAAGTATATATATGTGAAAGGCAGAGGGTCCTGCGTCTAATGGCGATTTTCTTTTCTCTTGGCCGTCTCTTGATGGCTTTTCAAATAAAATGCAAACATAAATGCGAACCGAGCCAGCGGTTGAGTGCAAATAAAAGCGAAAATCTTGCCAATTGAGTTGAACAGATTCTGTTCTTTTTTTTTTTTTGTTTTTTCCTTTAGCGGAAAGCTTTTGGGGAAAATGGTTCAGGGGGTTTTTCGGTAGTAGATGGGTGGAAAATTAGGGGCCCGGGGGGTACCCACAGGGGAGCCGTGACTCGGCGGTTTTTGCCCATTTGCGTTTAGCCAGAATTGCGATGTCAGGATTTAATGATGACACGAGCCGACAACTCGAAAAACAGACAAGAAAGAAACAAATATCATATTTATAAATCTTTTATGATAGCTTCTCTGATTCTTCACATATCCTTTTATAAATATGCAAAGGCTGTGTGCACTTGAATTTTATTTTCTTACGTTTTTATATAAATCTTTTTTTGTACATGCAAATACATACATATACATTTTTTAATTTTAAATATTTAGTATATATTTCTAACTTTAAAATATTTGTATACATACTATTTATAAACTTTTTTCTGTCATTTTTATGCATTTTTAATTTAATGTTCCTTTTTTTCTTTCCTTTTTTTTCATATCTTGTTATTTATTTATCAACATTTTTTTTCCACAATTTTCCTTTTTACACTGCAGTGCGGACATTTTCATTTTGTTGCCATCGCTCGGCAGCAAGGCAAATCGAATCAATCATCAAATCAGTGGTGTGAGGGTCTGTTTTCCCATCGCCGCACTCTGATTTTCCTCTGCTTTTCCTCTGCTTTTCCTACTGTACCCTCCTTCAAGTGCAGAATGTTGCATGCATAAATGAATGACATATATTTCACATCTTCATCGCTGCTCCCTCGAAGGAAAAGTGGCAGAGGAAAACGTTAACATTTTCTGCCCTCCCCAGTCCGTATCTTTTTTCGATTTGTGGGTGCAAAAGCGGTTGGAGGCCAATCAATATGTTTGCACAGGGGAGCAGCAAAAAAAAAGTGATTGCGTTGCAACAGTTGGAAAATACTGTGGCGAAAGTAAATTAAATGAAAATTTCGTTAAAGTGTTAAAAAATCATTTTGAAAAAAATCTGAGACCGTAATAAATAAATACAAAAATGTCATCAAAAAGTTTGGATAAATTAACAAGGAAACCTTAAAGACAAACATTTAAATCAAATGAAAACTTTAATTGCAGGAATAAAATTATAGAGGTATTAAAATTCAAGTTACAATGAAAAATGGATATATATTTGAACAAAAATATATACATATATATTTTCATTAATGCAACAAGCCAAACACGTTCGATATCTGGAAATTCCCTAGAAAATAAAGATTCCATGTCCATTCCAAACACCCCCTTTGCAACATCCATTGCCCCTTTGCCCCCTTTTAAAAGGGACTTTGCCTCATATGGTCGTGTAATGTGATTCATAATTTATATAACTTTAATGAACAACATTAATATGCGAATTATGACAAGCCAGGGGACCCGCTATCCACGTTCTTGTATCCTTGGCTGCCTTACCCTTTCCATTCTATTTTTGCCTCATGCCGCAAGGACATTGTCCGCCCACATAGTTGTGGGCTGCCAGCTGGACACAAAAACATCCAAGGGGGGGAAAAAAACCCAAAAATATATGTATAATCATATTATAGGGGACGAAAAAATAGACTGAAAATGAAATGAAATGAAATGACAAAAACTTGACAACACTTTTGGGATAACAATGTAAATTTTATTATGGCCCATAGAAAGGATTGTCCCTGGAGTTAGGGATAAAGCAAAGGGATCCCCAAAAAGGGATTACGGTGGCGCAAAAACATAACTAATTTGTTGGTAACCGAAATCAAATGTGAGTGCGTTCCGTATGTCACAAAAGTGTCTAAATTAATTCACTGGATCCCGAGCTTATATCGGGGATTACGATAGATAAATGGGGGAACAACACAAGTGGAGTGCGGTAGAAATATGCTTAATAATCGCAACAATTTGTCAGGGATGAGAGGATGAAACTAGTGAAACAAAATTAATTGCCAAGTTTAAAGAGAGAAAGAAAATGATACGTAGATATATTTATAAACCAAATGTCTATTATTAATTTTTATAAATAAATTATTCCCTGTGTTTATGTGTTGCTCACAACATTATAATTTTAATAATTATAGTTAGAAATAAAGAATAGAGGTATAATAATAGAAATAAAAATGTTCAATTCATTTAAACAAATTGGTATATGCACAATATCAATTATATTTTTTTAAATTTTATATGCACAATATCAGGCCAACATATCATAATTAAGCTTTCACTACTTTGATAGACCCGCAAATGTTTGCCAGCTTCCCTGCAGTGTCACAGTTGAAGTCAACGAGTTTGAGCTCTCTGTGCGTTCTAATAATATCAAAATACCCCACAGAAAGTCGTCATATGGCAACCCGCCGTGTGTTCGTGTTCTGGTGGTCAAAATGCAACTACACAGCAGAAAAATATTTATATAAAAATATTAAATATGATAAAAGAAATTCAAATATTAGAATTTCAATGATTAAAAAGACTTACACATATAAATTGTGTGTTTTATATGATTTTTATTATGTATTGAACATGAATTTTGTTCATTTTAATATTTTATTATGCTGTTTTTCTGCGTGTGGTTAAAAGCTAGCTGTCATACTCGGGTTTATGTACACTTCTTGACAATCAATATATCCGCTGCTGGATGTGCACATCCGTTTGTCAGAACACAACGACAACATTGGGTCGGCAGGAGTTGGAGCAGGAGCAAATTTCAGGAGCTAGCGGCGACATGGACAAAGGAAAGGTGTGCTGCCAGGTTCATTGTTTGTTGGCCATGTCCGACCATCCTGGCATTTGACCATCCTGCCACCCTGTCATCCTACCAGCCCACCAGCTGCCCAGCTGTCCATTTGTCCATCAGCCTTCGGCTCGCGGGGCTGGTCTCCTCCGTTGAGCCAACATTGTCGCCATGTTTTGTGGTTGCGAATGGTTGCGCCTGTCGACCAACTGAAAGGAATGGCAAACTAAATAACCAATTTCCATATCGAATAGCGATGGGTGCGCAGAAAGCCATATGAATAACGATACTAACGATTTTTTATTTAAATAATTAAAAATATTCCAGATTCTAAAGATATTCCAAAGTATGCCTAAAAGTATGCAGTGAAAAACAAGCCGACTTCTGAATTCCAATAATAGTGTTGCATACCTTTAAACACCTGAATTCCAAATTCCAAATATGTTGTGCATACTTTTAGACACCTTTTATGTTGGTTTATTTCTTATACATATCTTAATTAATGGGAGCGGTTTTAAACAAGATGGCTTAAAAAACCTAACAAACACCTGTGTAAAATTATATTCTATTTGTTTTACCATGATCTGTAATCCATTTCTAGTGTGTGATGTAAAGAGAGAACTCCGTAACGCCTTTCATGGCAGAAATTCGCATTTTAATTGCTTAGCTAGCTGCATTTTAGATGCCATCGCTTTTTGGGAAACTCTATATTCAGCAGGGTGGGTGTGTTATAGTTAACCCTTTCTGGTCAACTTATTTACGCCTGAATCAGATCCTTTGTTCTGTGTAGCCAGTTAGTTGCCCTAACGCCTGTCCATTGTTGTGGTTTTTACTTTAATGGCTAGCCACTCCCATGTTTTTTTTTCTATACATATAAAGTTCCATTTTTTTTTTATATTTACCCAGCTGTTGGCATGTGAAAAGTGAGAAAAAATGTTTCATTTAAATGGATAACGTCGTTGCAAATAGTTGTAGCCGCATAAAATTGCTGAACATTAAAGTGCCATCTCGTTGGTAATTGCATTATTATTATTAATTGTATTAATTTATTTTTGGGCAGCTTTCGTGCGTATGTGTGACTGCTGCTTAAAAGTTGCTACGAAAATATTTGTTTCGCCAAAAGTTCACCATCATCATCAGCAATGCGCGCTTTTCTCCACCCGCCAACAATGTTAATTACAAACTTTCGAGTTGGACACAGAACTAAAACAAATTACATGAGCGTCGTCGACTGCCAAAAGGGGGCAAAAGGGGGGGCGTTAAGCAGCCAAAAGGGGGTGGTGTAAAAATGTTAAAAACGGTGGGACGATGTTAAACTGACAGCAACAACAGCTGCTCGTCGGGTGTGAAAAGGGTGTAAGACAGAAATAACTAGAAAAAAATGGTGGTTATGAGTAGGGAAAGTAGAGTTTCCCTGAAGTTGAAGTATTAAATACCCATGTTAATATGTAAATGCATTATTATGCGTTAAATATAATATAAAAGTTCATAATGAAAGGTTGAACAACTTTAATGGTTTAAAATGGCAAAAAAGGTACAACATAGTTGATAATAGTTAAGATGTTGTTGCATTTTTGTTCATTTCTTTAACATAACATGGAAATTTTTACTAAGTTTTAGGTGTTTTAGATCTATAATAAACCCAATTATTCAACTTTTAGATAACATTAGCATTATTGTTGCAATATCTTATAACTAACTTATGACAATGCTATTTGCTATTAAAATGAAGTCTCATAAGTACGTTTTTATAAACTTGCTCTTGGCAAAAGTTTGGCCTGTTATTGCCTACTTTGCTTGTTATTTGAGCAATCGGTTTCCTATTAATTAATAATTACCTGCCAAAGTCTGTTGAGGATGTCCGCTAACTGTTGCAAACTTTGAGGCAAATTGTTGCATAGTTTGTGTAGCTGTTTTTTCCCCCATTTTATCCTTCGTCCTGACGAACATAGTTTTAAGTGGTGCATGTGTTGGACATTGTTGCCTGTTTGCCGTTGTGCTCGTTGTTGTCTAGAGTTTGCCAATTATGTGCCTAAGTAGTTGCTGCTCTGGTAATCATGTTCGACACGCCCACATTTTGGGGGCGGTGGCTCCATGCTTTTATGCCGTAACTCCTGATGTTGTTGCTATTGCTGTTTGTATTGTGCCAGGCATGATAATTGATCTAATTGATGAATAGACAGGTCGTGAGGTGTGTGTATGTTACGTTGTACAGATCGGAGGTCAGCGATTTGGTCCGAGAAAATGTAATACTATACACATAATTAGGTATAGATTTTAGAGAGTAAATGAACTATTTAATACGGCAACAAAGAGATTATAATTTATTAATTAACGGTGGAACATGAACTTGTTTCGGTGCAATCTGAGCTTATAAAGGAGTCCAAAAGTATGCAGTGAAAAATAATGATTTTCGGACATAAAATATAATACGTTTAGATACATTAATGAGTGATTTACGAAACCATAGTGATTTCAATATGGAACTCAAAGGAAATCTGATGCAATCTGAACTTATAAAGGTGTCTAAAAGTATGCAGTGAAAAATAATGATTTTCGCACATAAAATATAGTGTTGCATACTATTAGATACATTAATTAGTGATTTACGAAACCATAGTGATTTCAATATGGAACTCAAAGGAAATCTAAACCTATAAAGGTGTCTAAAAGTATGCAGTAAATCACATGAGCTCCGGAAAATCTAGTGTTGCCTACTTTTGGTAACATTTATAAGTGATTTACAAAACCTGAATGGATTTTAATATGAATCTCAAAACAAGACATTCAAGACAGATTTATGTCGCCAATAAATGCCACAATATATGATCTTTATGGATGTGATTTTCATACAAATGCTTCTATATTCATAATGGGTGGAAAATGACAAATCTGTGACTGAACTCTTGCAACTTTTACCCACAATGCAACTTTGGCCGTAAAAGGCGTGGGGGTGGGCCAACTTTTTATCAACGATGGAGGACCATTACTCCATCTTTCATCTTCAATCTTTCATCCTCATCCATATCTTTTTTTTCCTCTCGTTTCGCTGCTCAACTTTGTGGGCGCTTGCTTATTTGCTCTATATGTGCTTTGTTCCCTGCTTTTTCTGCTTTGGCGCACTTAAAAAGCCATTTACTCTATTTACATTAAGTAGAAACAGCGGCCAACTTGTGCGTGTGTCAATAAACAAACGGTGAAAGTACTCAAATATATATATATATACTATATGTACTAAAATATGTGTAAGGCTTTTCTTTTTCTACTCTTGCCTGAAGGAAAAATTCGTGACGAGGGGGAGGTAAAAAAAATATTGCGCTTTTAGACCATAATTACCTGAGAAGTTTTGCCTTCACCCGGAGACTCTTCCTCTTGACGGTCACTTCCGTTTTGCCTTTTGTCCCTCCGGGGATCTACCGTTTCCTCACTTTTTTTTTGTTTTCCGCTTTTCCTCCTCCCCCCCCCCCCCCCCCCCCCTTTCATTATTACGCATTATTATTACTCGGCCGCCGCATCTTTTTCTTTTGTTGTTTGGTTTTTCTTTTGTTTTCAGTAAATAAATCAGCGTTGCCAAAGTAACTTTTTCACACACAGTGAACAAAACAAAAAAAAAAAAAAAAAAAAAAAAAACTGGGGATTGAATCGAGGAGATTTTCTGGTAGCAAGATCTCCCGGGGACTTTGACTTTGTCCCGGCATTTCCGTTGTTGTGTCGTCTCTTCTCGCATTGATTGGTTAATTATAATGAGCTTAGCCACCAGGGATATAGCCAAAGATAAAGATGTCGAGATGGCCAAACAGCGAAGCGGACAAGAAAAGCTGTTAAGAAAGATATAACAATTAAAGCGATACCATATGGAAATCTTGTTGGGAGCACAAAATACCAAGAGGATATCCTTGGGGGAAAGAAAAAGAGCAAAGAACATTAGAGTAAGAACATTTATTTACATACAAAATTTAACATCATTTTTATTTTAAATACAAGTCATTAATGCAATTTCAAATCTACACAAATTGGCTTAAACTTAAGATTAAAGTTAATAAAAGATAAATACATTTTTCACGTTGTAAAGACTTATTTTCTAACAAAATAACCATCTTATGCAGTTATTATTCTAAAAATAAAAATATTGTATACCCATTAAACTCCAAACTTTAAAGAGTACCTATAGTTGCGATACGCACTGTAAGTTTGTTGCATGCTTGCGAATTTTATTTGATTTTCAGAAAATTGTCAAATGGAATGGCAAGCGAGCTGGAGGATATGGTGGGTGTGTGGGGATTGAAAGGAAAACTGGCAAATAAATCAAATAAAATTTGTGTGACATTTCCCATCTCGCTCTCTCTATCTCTGTCTATCTCTTTCGCTCTGCCCACAAGTCATGTAAGCAAGCAGAAAAACAATGTCCGTATTTATTTAACGTTATTCTCTGTTGTCAAATAAAATACAATGAAAGCTAATTCAATGCGTCACTTTACTTTCCCCTTGTGTTTTTCTCCTTTTTTTTTTGCGCGCGTGTGACTGTGTGTGTGCGATTTTCCTCTCTGCAAGGAAATTATCCCTAACAACCAAGAAAAACACAAAAGGCATCCCCCCATCCACAATGACCTGAAAGCACAGCAAAATGTATTACAAATTCAATTATCAAACATGTTTTAGGCGCTCTTGGTTTCCAGTTACAACCCAGCAACACAAAAAAAAGAAAATATTTTTCATTCGAATATGTGTGCCTTTGTGTATGCTGAGTCAAGCGAATTTTCCTCCAGGCGGAAACTTTCGGAAATGGCAGGAAAAATTCGAGCACATCACCAAATTACATCCGAGGGAAATTTTAAATATCGGGCTGCTGTTTATTTGGTTTTATGCATTTTTGCACACATTGTTTTGATTTACTTACGTTTAGAACAATAAAAGAAAATTCCTTATTGTTTTTCGGGACTTCAAAGTATGTTAATATTTATTTAGATTTATTTTACATAATCTTAAGAGATGGTTAAAAATCTTACAGAAATAAAAGCAAGTAATGTTAATATACAAAAATTAAACCATTAGTGCAATATATCTTATAAATTTACCCTTTAAATGTAAACCAAAATTGCTCTTCAGTTTAAGAAACCTTGAAAAATGTAAAAATACAATACAGGTTTAATGTATCACCAGAAATCTGGTTAAATATTCAGATCCCAATCCCAGACATTTTCAATACTATTACAGCTCACAGGATGCAATCAGCTTTGAATTTACTCCCCTTTTTTTCTCACCCACCATGAGAATTTTCCCTGCTTCCTGAATTTTATCCAACTTGCAAATTTTTTCTTCTTTTTCTTTTTTTTTTTCTCTTTTTGGCAGCGGATAAGCGACATTGAATGGGTCACACGAGTTGGCTGCGATATTTCTATCTCATAATGCCAACATCGCAGGCAAATGATAATGACTTTGCGGGGCTTTCGGGGGTTGAGAAATACTGGATGAGCTGGGAAAACTTTCCCTTTTTACCGCTGCTCCGTCTTTTTTTCCCCCAGCTTATGCAAATCAAAGTGTTGTGCAATTTTAATGAGCTGCTGCCTCCTGCTGCTCTCTCTACCTTTTCCCCAGGAAAACTTGAAAATGACAGAGGGAGCTAAAGGGAAAAGTAAGTTCTCACATATACACACACGCTCGCCTTGGAATATGCAACAAAATTATTGAGGAAAACCGAAAGAAATGTCGGAAAGGAAAGCTCAACGATTGCCTCAGCTTAGCTGTCTTTTCAAAATGTAACATACTGAAAAAAAATATCTCTATATATAGGTATACAAAATGAGGAGGAACGAAAAATAGAACAAGCCGAAACAATGAAATGAGGGGGGAAAACTTGAGTGAGGATATATTTTTGATGGCAAATCGAAGGCAAGACAAGTCAAGTGGGCCGAACCACCCCCCCTCCCTAATTTTGGCCACTTTTTGGGCCTTAAAGTGGGCGTGGCAAGTTAAAGTGTGTGTATGTGTGCGAGTGTAAGGATGGCAGGCAAGCGATTTGCATATAAATGATTACGGAAATAAAAAGGGAAGTTGAAAATAGACAGAACTTTCTGCGGCAAGAGGGGTGTGAAAACAAGGGATAAGACACTGACAAAAATAAAGTATTTAAATGTGTAAGTCAATTGGATATTAATTAAAAAATTTCACACTTATAGAACTTTTTTTTCTTACCGTATTACAATTTTTATAAGCTGCTTTCAGTTTTCTTAGTTTTCCAGAACAAGTATGTTATAATAATTTAAATTTAGGATTTTTGTTAGAAATATAACAAGATTTTGGGTTTTTATTTAAATATAGAATTGTTTGGTATTAATGTATTTTGAGTACAAAAATAAAAATGTATTTTTTTTTACAATTGTAAAATGTATATTTTTTGTCTGTGTTTTGAGGCCACCGTAACTTGTCGTTGGGAATGTTTTTTGGGGTTTCCATGGCCCAAACTTGCCAAGTAAGATGTCATTGCTGGGCACTGGAAATGGAGGAATAAATGGGGAAAACAGGGGAGGATATATTGGTGTAAAAGGGGGAGGAGTAGATGGTTTTCGAGGGGTACGAAAACCGGGAGCCTCCAAGTTGGAACGCATTTCGCTTACATTTCTGCCACATTTCTGCCAAAATATTTGTTGCAATGCAGCCAAAAATAAAAGCAGAAAGAGATGCAAATAAAAAAGAAAAAAACGAAAAAAAAATAGCGAAAGAAATTTTGTAGAAAGACCAGTGAAAAATAGAGGGAGAATTTCGGAGATGGAGAGCTCTTTGGCTTAGTTGGACGGCTGCCCGCTGCCCGCATAAGTATGCTCTGAAAATACTTTGGCATCTGCACGAAATGCAACGCAAACCAAACCAAATAAAATTTAAATTTTCCGCCCAAAATGGAAATAGCTGTGAGGCAAATTTAAGCCCTAAATAAGCCAAATAATTTTGCTTCCTTAATGAATAGTCCATAGTCCTTCATTTTGGGACATTAAATAGCATATGAGATACCATTTGAAGTTTAACAATGCCAACTTTAATTGCTGCCACATAAAAATAAAACTTTTTTGCAATGAAAAATATTAGTGAAAATATTTCAGATAACTTTTTGCTGGCTGTAATGAGGTAAAGTTTGAATGTTTTTTTTTTCACATTTTCTAATCCCGTATTTAAAAACAAAATCCATTTAATCTAAGGCAATTTTGTTGAGTTAGTTTCCCATGCAAAAGAAGGAGATTTAGCATGGGCCCAAATATAAATCATACGCCCCGTGTACGGCTTTGATTTACTTACCTTTTCCGGCCATCCATCCAACCTCCTCTCCATCTCCCCCTCCGTATCTTTATCATCCTCATCTTCCTACTCCCTTTCTCCGTCGTAATCCTCCTATGAGCTAAACAAAAGCGTAACAAAATAGGCAAAGGACCACAAAAGCAGCAGACGAAGAAGGCGGAGAAGAAAGCGGAGCGAAAGCAAAACAAAGACACGAAATGACATTGATGAACGATGCCCGAAATGATAGATTGATGGATTGATAGATGAAGCCACGTGTCTGTGTGTGTGTGTGTGTGTGTGTGATTGAATGGAATGACTGAGCCAATCTCTATTTGCCCCACCCCCCGCCACGCCCCCCATGACCCCCTGACTTCTTCAAACTTCTTGAATTGATAATGAGCAGCTACGTCTCGCCTTAATTAATTTCTGCACCACGCCCACTAATTAAACTTTTCTTGTGAAAAAGAAAGAGAGAGGCAGAGAGAGTGTAAGAGACAGAGAGAGCAATAGGTGGCCAACTTTGAAAACTTTAACTAATTTCAAATGTGCCCTATACACCCAGCAAAAATCGTTTTTGAAAATAATTTTAAAGATTTATTAACTTCTTGAAAATTTCTATTATTTTTTTCTAAATATTTGAAACATTTTCGAATTTGCCTTAAAATTTTTTCCAAAAATTTAGCGTTTTAAAAATTATTATATTTTTTTCAAAACAATTTCGTTATCTTCCTAGAATTGTTAATTTGTAATACAATTTAAAATATAATAAAACAATGGTTCCTAATTTTATTTAAAAAAAAACCGAAAGTTTTAATTTTTTTTTAAGGTGTAAATTTATTTTTCCAAAAATGTATAGTTGCTCCCGAATTTTTTTTTATTTTTTTTTCAAAAGATCTCTAAATTTAGATTTTAAAATTTTGTCAAATTTCAAAAAGAATCTATACAAACGAAAGCTTAAATTCTTTTTAAACGAATTTTTTTTTTCTCTTTCAAAAGAGCTTAGATTCTCTTCAAAAGAGCATAGATTTTAGAATTTGGTCAAATTTCAAAAAGAATATACGAACGAAAGTTTAAATTTTTTTTGAAGGTGTACATTTTTTTCCGAAAATGTAAAGTTGTTTCCGATTTATTTTTCAAAATATCTCTAAGTTTAGATTTTAAAATTTTGTCAAATTTCAAAAGGAATCTACACGAACCATAGAACAATTTCTATAGCATTTTTCTATTTGGTGTATATTATTATTTTTTTGGGTGTAGGTATGACTAGAAGGTGACGATTGACTAACTGACGTATTGCTGGAAACAACAGCATCCAACTGCCCTCCGACCGGGCAAAAGTTTTAATTACCAAGCAACAAGGAGGAGTAACAGCAGGAAGCCGAGGACGAGGACGAGGATGAGGATGAGGATGTGGAACGGCTCTGGCTGTGGCTGCCACAGCCAGCGTCTTTCAATTACATTGGACTAACCAGGCCCGAGGGCGTCCAACGAAACAGAAGGCCATCAAACCGTCGAAAAGTCCGGACTTTGGGCTCTGAAAGCCACAGAACCAGACGTAGCCCACTTGTTTTCAATGTGGCCGAAAAACTTATTGTGCCCCCCCCCCCCCCAGGACTCTGAGTCATTTTAACACCCATCAACCCATCCACCCAACCGCGCCCATCTCCACAAAGGTGCAATACAACCGACAACAAAAATAAAAGTAAAAATACAAACGAACCGAAAAAGGCGAGAAAAACAAAGTTTATTTGAGTCGAGTTGCGGTTGCAGTGGGCAAGGACTTTGAGGTTATCCTGGAACAGGAATTAAATGAACTTAGAGTAGAAGTAAAATGAATTTGAAGCTCCTGCGGGGAGTTGTTCAAAGAAAATGACCAAGTGTGAAAGACTTAATTTAGATAGGACTCGGTTTTATGTAATATAGTGGATATTTAAAATAATTAGAAAACAAATCCTAGACTATTAAGCTGAAATTAGGGAACTTAAGTAGGGCAAATTTAATTTATGATATAAGTGTACCATTTTCATATTCGAGGGTTCCAAAAAAAAATCACTAATGTTTGGAAATCCCTTATAAAGGTGTTTAAAACTATGCTGTATAATATTATCTTTGTCCGTCAGACTTTTAAAGTATCTAAAAGTATGCAGTAAAAATTAGACTTTTTTTTGAAATGGATCCATCAGAATTTTGGATTGAAGAATATTTTTATATTCGTAGGTTCCAAAGAAATCACGAATGTTTAAAAAATTACTTATTTAGGTGTCTTAAAGTATGCAGTAAAAAGAAAACTTTGTTTTTCGGATTGGATCCATCAGACTTTTGAATGCTTGGCTGCATACTTTTAGACACTTTTATAAGTAATTCCGGAATATACCTTTGCTACCCTTTTGCGTCAGATTTATAGCCCACTGCCGGATGCTTTGGAGGGGCGTCGGAAGGAGCGGTGGTCTGCCAAAGTCCAAAGTTATTTGCCAAGCCAAGGCAGCGCATGAATTCAAAATGAAGCGAAAACTGCCGACCCCCGAATTTTCCATTTCCCATCCCCCATTTTCCGAGCAGCAGCAGCAGCAGAAAACTCACTATTCCTGGGGCTGTGCAACATTTTTATTTGCGCTAAATTAGCCAGCTTCCAAAGAGAAAAAGAGAATGCTGTTCAAAATTCAATATCCACGGGCGGTCATGGGTTAAGAGGGGCCAAAGGTTCGCTGAATCATAAGCTTCACTGCCACTTCAAACCCCCATTCCTTAAAAAAAAAAAAAACACTCACATACCAATAGTTGAAGAGACTTCTGTCTCTCGGAAAAAAAATATACAAAAAGAAGGCAAATGTTTCGAAAAGTTTTCTCGGCCGAAAAGTCGAGACAGCAAATTGGAAATTTTATGCCATAGTTTCGACACCCCGCCCCCTGCTGTCCACCCACTTTATTCTATTTTTTTGAAGGATTTTTTTTTATATTTGTTTCCACTCATAAAACAGACTACGTGATGGGTGGAGTCCAGAGTTTTATTTTATGGGTGTGTCTGCGGGGGTGGAAACGAAATTTGGATGCATTTGGGGTGGTTGCATGGGCATTATCCACTTAGGCAATTGCACAAAATCCGGAAGTCAGAATAAACCACATTTTCAGTTCAAGTATGGCGAGTTTTTGGGGCTCTTAACCAGTTTGATAACTTTAAAAAATGTAAAAACTGGTGGAAGTCAAAAACAGATGTTTATTATATATACTAGATCTATTTCCTGGAAATCCTGCGATGCTAATTTAAATTATAAGAAAGGGCTTGCAATTAAAATCACTTTATTACCTCGCATTATCTAAAGATTTTCTAATTAAACCTTAAAGCCTTTTCTATCCATTTCCTTATTTCTTCCTGCTCCTGTTTTTCTACCTCTTGAAATGTAATCCAATTGAAATATTCTGCCATCAATTGTCTCCGCCTTTCTTTTTGTCCTCTTTTTTTCACAAGTCCCATAGAAGTTTCTTAATTTTTTTTTTTCACCATGTCTTTAGGGTCTTCAACTTGGGGTCCAAAAGTTTGGCTTGATTTGAGGCTTGCTGGATTATGGATTATTTATTCATTCATAAATTATTTAAAATGCCTTCAATCCTCGGAAAAAGAAAAAAAGGTTTCGGATTCGCTTAAAGTTTGCCAAAAGTTTGTGGGGATGAACAAAAAACAAAATAAATTACTTCCAGCTGTGGAGAGTTACATAACCTGTTGCTAAAATATTTAAAATGTCGCACAAAGGTGGAATCTCTTGCACATAGTACGTATACCTATGTGTGTGAAGGTCCTTAAATATTCTATGGCAGTTGCCAGGGTTTTTATATTTATGACTAACTGGGTAGGGGGGAGATGAGGACCAGAAGTCATTAGGCAGCAAACTCCTTGGTGTATATTTACTAGAACTTCATCTTGTTTTTGCCTATTCCGCTCTTTGTTGCGTTGTGTTATGTTGCACAAGGACTTTGATGTCCTTGTCCGGTCTAGTTTTTAAATAATTAATTGCTTTCTGAAGCTTCTTCCTGCCTGTACTTCCCATGTCATCCTTCTTCTGCAGGCCATACAATTTCATTACGAATTTAAATCAAGTTTGACCTTTGGCCTCTGCATCGTTTGCTTCATCGGCCAGGTGAAAAGGTGTAAACTTTGTTGTTTTGGCCTGAATTTTATTTTGGCCGGATTTTGTCCTTTTTTGCATACGACACTTGTTAGTCAAATGCTTTCATTCACGAGTAGTTGGTTTGGGTCTCTGCCCTTTGGGGGTCATCCTTAAAGTCTTTGGGTGAGCGATATCATTAAATTTTGGCTATAACGGTAGTAAAATCGTAATGAATATTAAATATGAGTTTTGTAATGTTTTTGCTACATAATTAAATTGTTTTGTAAGTAATATCGATTCAGACTAAATAGAACAAATAATATTAGGGGAACCCATTAATAGAAAAAAAATGTATAATGCTATTTCTACACACATTTCTACACTTGCTAAATCGCACAAGCAAAAGTTTATTACTGGCCATTGGCCACTGGCCACTTTTGCATTACATAATGTTTTAAAACAACCATCGATAACTTTGCGCTGGAAACAAACCACAAAGCACCAACTTTCCCAACCACAGACCAATATATATATATATGTATATACATAATCCCTTTTACGGATCCACATTTACGTGTACGTTTGGCTAATTGAGTGACTCTACACGAAGCTTGGATGCTAACTTTTGTTGCCCAACTTTTCTGTGCGTTTAGGTATGTGTGTTTATTGTTATGCAACGAGTAGTGAACCAAAAAAGTTGTAGCTCTGTAATTGAAAATATGTTTGCATGGAAGAAGGCGACTCAATTCATTCAGCGAGCAATCCATGCTGGTATCCTCAAACCAAACCAAACCAAACCAAAACCCATTTCCATTCTCAACTTTATACCATCTTGCCAACTCATTTAAAGCCCTGCAGCATGGCAATTGCTTGGGTAGCGTGGTTATATTGAACATTCCGAAATTCAAGGGGGGTCCGAGGGCGTGTAGAGTGGAAAAGAAGGCGTTCCATGGGCGTGGAGTGAAGAAGGGGGTGCGATTGCCAAAGGCGCTGGGCAATAACAGCCGCAGCAATGCCAGGAAAGGATGTTGTAAACTAACTGCAGATCGTTCTAAGCACTCGGAAAAAATATGTAGCGTTTGATATTATTAAAAAAAAAAAAAAACTATAATCTTCTTCATCCCAATAATATTATATTTGTATTACCTAACGGCTAAATTAATGTAATAATTGTCTAAAAAGTTTTCCATTTCTTAGGTTTGTTAAAAAATACCTGTATAAAGCTAAATAACCACTTGGGAATTATAATTCGATTATTACATTTGGTTTTTTCTAACGTTTCTGTTCCAAACTATTGTTAAAAAATTTTAAACTAAAAGCAATTTATACTTTCAAAAACCTTTAAATTTATTTATTGCATTTCCGAGTGTACCCTTTGCACTCAACCATGCATATGACAAAAGTTATGGCATGCAGCCTGGCCGACAGGAACTTGAAGAGGCATCGGCTCCTGAGCTTGGTCAAAAACAAAACTTTGATTTGCACTCAAATGTGCCCCCACCCGCCCATAACCCCTCAATTGTTCAAAAGCCGAAACATCCCCATCCCCAAATCGTTTGCGGGGCAGAGAGGAAGTTCTATTTGCGCTTTGTGGTTAGTTAGCTATGCGTACAGTGATTCCCAAACCTTGTTGCGGAAGGATGTGCGGAAGGGGTTTGGAAGGGGTTTGGAAGGGGTGTCGGAAGGGGTGTCGGAAGGGGTTACAAAAGGGGTTGCGAATGGGGTATACTGGCTTTTGGATCGCCAGCTCCCTCGCTTGCATACGTACAAAATGCACAAACTTTATGAAAAATCTAAAGCAATGCAGGATGCGAAGATAGGGACAGGATGCGGAAAGTGGGGGGGGTGATGGTAGAAAAGCCGAGGAAAAATTTTCTCGTTAAATTTTTCACATTTTTATTTTACCCACCAGAACGAGAGAGACGGTATTTTTTCAGCTGCTGCAGCTTTGAACCAACAATTTGTAGGGATTTCGTTCTGGATTAAGTGTTGGCCAAAGTTTCCAATTTTATCTATATTTTTTTTTTTCGTTTTCTTTTTTCTTTAACTGCATTATGTGCTCGATTAAGAGCAGGAAAGAGATGAAGAAATCTGGGACGGAAATTCGTTGGTAAAATATTTAAAATTTGGTTGCCTTTGGGGCCAGTTAAGAAGATTAGTGAACAAGATAGATGAGTGGTTTTTCCAAAGAAGTGGTTCTGAGCCAAAGCTGAGCCTCAATCGAAATAGTGGCTTATCAGATTGGCTGAAAGTTTAAAAAGTTTCAAAAAGTCTGCAAAGATTTTTAAATTTGTATGTTAAGACACTACTTGTGTTACATTTATCAGAAAGATATTTCTTTAGGCGAAAATTTACAAAAGGGCTATAAGTAAAACTACTAATTGCATGCAAACACTTTTCATTTAATCCACTGATGTATATTTACATAGCAAATACTTTAAATCCACAATCTCTGTTCCCATAAAAAAATGCATAAAATTAATGTTTGCCATTCTCTCTTTTTTTCCTTCTCTTTTTAGGTAAGTCCTTTGGAATGAAGTGCGATGCCAACTGCATTTACCAACACTGGCAGCCCCAATTTACCCCGAGACCTTGACATGGCCTCATTGGGGTGGGTGGTTTTATTTTTCTTTTTTTGGGGAGGCAATTTTATCAGCTGACAAATGATTGAACACAGCGCCAACGTAAACTATGTTTGCAGAGGGATCAGAAAATGGAAATTTTAATAGAAAAAAAATGACGCGAAACATCTCTTTCTGCTGTTTTTTTTATATATATTATATGAAGGGTTCTACAGAAATCACCAGGTCATCATCATCATAAAGGTATTCAAAAGTATACTATAATTTATTTTCAGTCCAAAAGTTTTATAAATTCACTACAAAATGCGAATGATGTCTTTTTTAAGACCTATTTTAAAGTGAAAAGTATTAGTGTTGTTTTTAAATATTTCTTTTTTTAATTTTACCAAGTATCTAGTGTTCTTGCTATATGGCCATTTATTCTTAAGTATATTTTATCGTATATAATTTTATTCCTTTTAACGGCTACAGCTTGAGCAATCAGTATTAGAGAATTTCGAGTGGCAAGGTGTTAAACAATACAGGCAGCTTTTAAGAGGTGGAGAAAGTGTAACGAAATGAAATTCGCAACAAGAGCAAAAAACAAAATGAAGGTAGCACATACACTCACACATTTGCGATGGGAGACAGGAAAAAGTGAAATTAGTCATTTGTACCGAGCAGTTTTTTGAGGAAACAGGAGGGGGTTGAAAAGGTGCAAAAAAAAATCAAAAAAAAAAAGGTGGGGGGAGGGGGTGGATGAAAGAAAGAATAGGGGGCGGAAGTGGGCAATGGGGGCGTGGTCGGACACGGCTGTTGCACATTCTCATCGCATGCAATTTGTGCTGGAACTTTGCCCTCCTTTCGAGCATTGTGTTCGCCATTGAACACGCACACTAAATGCCACTGTGTGAGTGTATGGGTGGGTGGCCATATTAGTGTGGGTGTGTGTGTCGGTGTGCGGGTGTGTGGGTGAAGCCATTGTTCACAGACACACTCCCACACACCTCGAAATTCTCTAAATGGGCTCACGGGCAGCATTGTTGCTGTAATTGTTGCAATTGAGCGTAGTTCAGAACAAAAGCTACTAACACTAGTAAATATCTTCATCGCCCCCACACACACACACACATTTATATAAATTTATATACATACGTATGTACATAGAAATATATACAATGTGTCACGCAGGCTTTCACTAATGTTTTTTCTTCACGTTTCTTTTTACTAGGTTTTTTGTTTCAACAATTTCAGGCCATTCAAATGGGTCCGTTTGTATGTGTGTCGTGTCCTGATAAATTATGGAATTGTTATTCACAAGTGTTGGAAAACAGATTTACATTCAAGTTGAAGAAAAGTGTTGTTTAAAACGTAATGAGTGTAAGAAATTGTTTAGTTCTCAATAAACGTTGCAAAAGTATTTCAGAAGCTAAAATATTCCTAAACAAAGTACATATTTTTTTGAAGCGCTTTTGAATAAAAAGAATTCAATGTGTTGTAAAGTAGCTTGTAATTCAAAAGGCAAATCGGTTTTTGATTTACAAAAAGAAATGAATTAAATTTGATTTAACTAAACAAATTATTCTGTTTAATAAAACAAATATAATAGATAAAAATATAATGACAATATTGAATATCAAAAAAATAATGAATTTTCAAGTTTAATAGTAAACGTAGTGTCTTCCTATTTGAAAACAGATTAGAGACTATTTTCGAAACGCTTTTTAACTATATTACATCTATGGCAAATCGTCGGCATTTACCATGTTCCACTTCTTCCGAGCGCCAGCAACCTTGTGTCACCAAGAAAAATGTCAATTTCCCTGAGAAAATGCTTCTCTAGATTTTTACATTCAAATGCAACTTGGGTGGAAAAATGCAAGGTGGTTTGGAGGGAAATGGTGGAAAGAGGGGGAAAAATAGGAGAGGATAACATACAAGCAAAACATAATTTACACGCCAATATCATGTCGTTTTACACTCGTGGAGCCTGTGTGTGTGTGTGTGTGTGTGAGCCGTGTGTGTTTGCCATCTAGCTTGCCTACACGTATACACATACAAATACAAACAGCAGACACTCAAAGACACACTCCAGCCACTCACACATATAAAAATGAGGTCAATAACAGGTAGATTATCAAATAACTATTACACATTGCGTGTTGTACGAGACATGAAGCCGACGACGACGAAGGCGACAGTAGTAACGGTAAGGATGTGGATGCGGCACTGTACACTGCGAAAAAATTCGATAAAATAATGTTAAGCAAAAATATATGGCAGATTTAAAGCATTTAAAAATGTGTCTAAAAGTATGCTGTGAAAAAATGAATAGTTTTTAATATCCGTGTTGATAAAAATAATTTATTATTATTTTTAATTTTAATTTTAATTTATTATTATTTTTATCAGTTCTTAATTAAATTCTTCTTCTTAAATTCGATAAAATAATGTTAAGAAAAAATATATGTCGGATTCAAAGCATTGAAAAATGTGTCTAAAAGTATGCTGTGAAAAATGAATGTAGTTCTTGATATCCGTGTTGATAAAAATTATTTATTATGTTTTCAATCAGTTATTTATTTCTTTTTAGGATTATTAAATGCAAAGTTATTATTATCATTAATTTCGGAGTTCCCATTTATTCGCACTGTGTATCTGTGCTTGCTCGCAGCTCGTGATGCTGTACTGAAAACATATTGCCTTCGTGCCACATATCCGTCCAGAGCTTGTGGCATACGCTCAAGACTTTATAAGTTGGCTTCGTTCGCTCATCACTTGTTTCACCACCCCATCCCCTCGTTTTGCCCCTATCGTCGGATATTTTAACACAATCTACTGAACGCCGCCCCCTTTTGGCACCTTCCTCAATTTCCCATCGCCCCACTTTTCATTTCCTTGGCATTTCGGGGGCAAACTGGCTACGGCTCAGCTCATGTGGTTGGCCATCAACGCCTATAAGTCCTGCATAGACCCCACCAACAAACCCCTAACTCTAACCCAATCCCCATTAGCCATGCGTGAAGGTCAATTTATCGTCTAATGACGTTGAACAATGACAAGGGATACCAGATTCCAAAAACTATAGGAACGTAGCGAACATTTAGTTTGATTTATCTGGTTGGAAAAACGTATATTATGGCCAGACAATCAATAAATTGGACTAGGGATTTAAAACCGTAGGCATAAATATAAATTTATGCAAAATTTAACACATATCTCATATACTTTTATGTGTGAGATTGCGGAAAATTCTAGTAACATTCATCTCTAAATGCTTTCAGAAAATATGTAAAATGTTTGGCTTCATCAGCCGATTATAATCGGTTGATTTACTTAGATCTGAAATAAGACTACGTACCAATCAAAAATTGTTTCGAATGAATTGTCTTAATGTCGGATTGCAACAAATAACTAAAATTGACACGAAAAAGGCCAACAAATCGGCTTAATTATGTTCACTAAATTTACCTAATTTATACTAAGAATAATTGAGGAAATGCATATTATACAGGCATTTTTGGAAGCGTTTATTATGTTCTTGGGGATTAATTGGAATGCACTTGCAAAAGGCAACTCAGGGCGTAAAGTTCAAAATCCCATTTCGTGCCCTAATCCCAAACATGCGGCGTAACCATAACCAACTTAGCAGCATCCTGGTCTCGGTTATAGAAATGCGTTTAAGCATTCAGCTCTTTCCCAGCATCGTCTTCTATTTTGGCCAAAGGAATTTGGCTTTTCAGTTCCATGATTCTGTGTGTTTGTGTGTGTGTGCCACCTCTTTTTGCCATGGAGTATGGAACACCTGACGATATTTTGGGGTGACACGAAGTCACCGAGGAGGGCAGTGCAGGATATATGGAATGCTCTGGATTCAGGATTTAGGACCCGAGAGTTTCGAGCTGCCAAAAACAAATACAGCAAACTGACTGAACAAACAGAAAAATAAGTATGAAAAATAAACAAATAAAAAGGAAATCCCAAAAAAAAAAAAAAAAAGGAAGAAAATTTTTGGGGAAAAGCGGATGGAAAAATTGAAAAGAGTAGGAACTTATTGCTCGGCAAAGCGTGAAATGTTTACGAGCGAGTGACGATGGCGACTCAAGTGCTGGAGGAGGATTTTAAGGCGGGTTGGTAGCCGGGAGCCTCGTAAAAAGATTTGTGTGTGTTTGTGTGTTGCCTGGTGCAAATCTTCCCCTCCGAATTTTCCCCCAACTTCTTTTCGCCTTCTCGCAGAATTGTAAAGAAAATGTTATTAAGGATTTTCTATTATATAACAAAAAGGCGCACTAAAAACACACACACACACACACAGAGGTAGAGTGGGAGGCACGGAGGTGTGTCTGTGTTTGGGGGAGGCGCATTAAGCACTTGACATATACACGCTTTGGAATTGCATCCATCCGCCATCTTCTGCTGCCCGCATCTTCGTGATGAAGCGTTCCACAAATACCCTATCTGTGAGGCTTGAAATCCCAGGTGAAAATTGATTTATTTTTTATTTTTTAACTTTAAATTTACTGTACCACCTTATATCTTAAATTCACATGCTCATACGACACGTAGGCCAGATAACATTTTCAACCAATTATAAACTTTGCCAACATTGCGTATACGTGACAATCTTAGAAAGTGGTTTGACTTACAGCATGTTTTTAATTTCTGGTAATTAAAACAATATATAAAAGACGTTAGATCTTTTGATATTATTATTATGAATTATAGATTCTGGGTTGAAACGTTTTTAATATGATGCATATGAAATAAAATTCGATAGTTAAACGAATTTCGATTTGGTTGATCGATATTATCGATAATTTTATTTTTCAAGATATATAGATTGTACTAAGAAGAATTGCGATTTATATTATAATTACTTTCTTTCTAGATATGAATGCTTCAAGATAATTAGCTCGACACCAAAGAGAATGTTGATATACTATATCAATTATATTTTATATCAATTATAATATATACAAATTATATTATACATCAATTATATTATACATCAATTATAATATATAAAATTAGGCTTCTGTCAGGCTTTTGAGAAATGGTTTCAGGTAGTTAGAGCATTTCCCAATCGTTTTTCAACTGCAATGCGCTTTTCACTTTGGGCTCAGGCACAAGACGGGTTTTTCATCTACTTAGTTTTCAGCGCCCCTCTTTTCCTTTCCTCATGTCCTTTTCTATTGCGAATGTGTGTGTGTTTGGGTGTGTACGTCAGTCAGAATGATGACAAGTCGATGACGGTTCCTATGGGTGTGTTTGCGTTCGCGTTTGTGTTTGTCCGCTTTTCCTCTGTCTTTGTGTGGGTGCCTCAAGGTTTAGCTGCGAACATTAGTCAAGTCAACCCAAAATGAGCGACCAAAAGTGGCGCAGTCAAGCAAAAAGGCTCTCGTTGCAATGACTGAATGACTGAATGAGTGAATGAATGAATGAGCGGCTGACTGAGCGAGTGAATGCGAGTCCGAATGAATGACGAAATGCGCGACTCGCTGACTGACTGATGCTGGGATCCTTGAAGGAATTTGCCAAAGGACCGAGCACAGCAGCAGCAGCAGCAGCAGCAGCTGGAATGCATATTTCTTCGTCCTGAACTCAAGCTCCCACTTCCTTTCCCGACTTATTTTCATTTTACCTCGCGATTCTTATTTCGCCAGCATCCTCCTTTGTCACACTCTTGAAGAATGTGATGACACACAGCGGCACAGTGGAAAACTTTGCAAGATATTGAAATAAAATGCAATATGTTACTGCAGGTACTATAAAAAAAGGACATTTAAAACAAGTTTTTTATGAAACGATGTTTATTTTTATTATCAATCTTCGTTTTTAGTATTCTTCAAAAATGAGAACTTTTGTTTTTAATTCTTTTCGCATAGAACTTAAAATATTTAAAGTTCATACCTATTATATTCAACATTATCGTTATTTTACATTTTAATAGTGCATTTTGTTAACGATCTCTTGAACAATCCTATGATTTTATATCATAAATTTACTGAAGTTTATCTACTTCAAATGAATGTCTGCCTGTCCTGACTTCGGTTATAAACATGCTTTCCTTTTCATTTTATTATTATTATATTTTCTGGTACGGTTTTCTCTTTGCACTCCCTGTTTTATTTTTATTATATATACAGCAATGCTGTACTTTGACTTTAACAATGTCAGCCATTTTGTTCTTTTGTGACGCCCTTGTGCAAGGAGAGGCTAAGCGAAATGCAGTCAACATAAATACCATGACTGACACGGTTGGGTGGAAAATGGAAAGTGGGTGGTGACAATCCGGCCCTACTCGAGGGTTAGGTAAGCCGGTGGTGATGCAAAATCCGGTGCAATCTTCTTGAGCAATTCGTAGTGCGCTTCGCGAGTCGATTTATCTTGCGAGGGCTAAGAAGTACATGCCTTCGTTACGCATCCTTTAATTGAATATTTATCTTGGCTTCCGAGGGAGCTCAAGTGCACCGAAAACAAAAATATTGATTTTAATGTTGTAGTTTTTCTTAAATAAATTTGTAAAGGTAACAGAAAAATATTTATTAATAAGAAAAATCACAGAAAACAAATAAGTGTCTAAAAGTATGCAACAATATATTTCGTACTCGGATAGCAGGTGATTTATTTTTTGAATTGCATACTTCTAGACATGTTTTTAATTGAATTGATTTTTAAATGTAGTTTAAGGTGTCTAAAAGTGTGCAACAATATTTTTAAAACTCAGAAGTGCAATAAATTAGATCAGAAAGACGACTATCCTTACTTACTGCATACTTTTAGGGATCTACAATTAAATTTAACAATGATTTCAAAACCCTAGTGATATTTGTGCAAAAATCTTGGATTTGTTCATATAGATTATTATATACATATAAAATAATATAATCTTTTATGTATTTTTCCTGTGTAGTATGCGCCCCCACTTCCCCATTTGTAGACCTTTCCGCGTCCTTATTCGCTATCTATTTTTCGGTGGATAGGCAAAACCTGATTCGACGTTGTCGCGTCCTTGTAATTGCAACTAGAGCGAGTGCGCCTTGTCTGCGTTGTTTTTCGCCATCGGTTATGCATTGTGTGCTGCATGCCAGGCACTGAGGACCCCGAAAAACCACCCAGAAAACCCCCTTACCCGCCGGAACCGCCCCTTTTGAAAACCCATATCCTTATCCTCGCTGCATATGCAATGCATCTAAATTGCTTTCGAGTTCTGTTTGTTGTTTTGCGGCTAGAATCGCATCTGCTTTGGCTTTGAGATTTACAGCTTTGTTGGTTCCGTCCCTTTTCGATTCAGCTCTTTCGGGGGCCCCCAACGTCTTTCAGCATCTTCCATTCAATTTCTTTTCCACATTATACGTAGGACTACTGTTCGAGTTTCTACGTATTCTGTGTGCATCCTAGCTTTGACATTTTAAATGTTATTTAATGGTCCCCGGAACTTGTTTGCTGCTGCTGCTGCTGCAACCACTGGAACCTTGGAATCCTCACCATAAATTCATTATTATTATTTACCCCTCATTCGATTCGATATTGAGTATAGAGTAGAAGGTGGCAGGCAGAGTCGAAGCGGTTTACACTTGATTTATATTGGCACTTTGTGCGCAATTTATGGCCTAGCTAAAGATGTTGGCTCTCGGCGACGAGCTTTTCATTTTATTGGTCATTTTCCCACTGTTTCAGCGATTCAAGGTTCATTCAAGGTGGCATTTATCTGTCTATAGCTGTATCAATTAATTTGATGGGATTTTTTGAATTTTGGGGATTTTTCGAAATGAAATATGCTTGTAATGGTCTCGTTAATTAAGTGTTTTTTTTTATTGTTTGTTATAAAGCTTGGTAGGTTTTACCAACTCATTGTCTTTAAGTTCTATTTAATTTATGATATAGATTTATTCACAAGCACATTTTAAGAGACCAGGTTAAATTGAAAGTGTAATAATTATATGGAGGTTGTATCCCCAACGAAGGCCACACCTTCTGTAAACCCTTGCTTTTCATATTTTCTCCAGCCCTTTCTGGCTTTAATGCGTTATTTCCTATCGTTAAGTGAACACTCGCCTTTTAACCCCCATCATCCTCTCAGTTCCCAGTTGCTTTCCCTATTTATCACAACTTTAATCTGTGACACCTCTGTTGTGGTAGCAACCATCCCCCCATTAAACCATCAGCTAAGCTCCACCCACGCCGATTTCTCGCTGTGTTACTAAATCATCAGCAAAAAAAAACAGGAAAAAGAGCGAGGTGAGAATAAAATCCAACAAAAGTAAATAATTATAAAAAATAAAAGTTGTACAAATTACTAAGGGTCCTTCGTTTATCCCCACAGAGCGCCCTTTTCAGCTCGCTTTGACTGTAATTAAAAGATGTTTATTAAACGTCCACCATTGTGTTTGCCTTGAGCGAAATTTACAGGGTGTGTGGATGGGATTTTTTTGGTTTTTATTTAGTTCTTGATCTTACTTTGATTAAATGTTTGGTTGCCTTAAAATATATTTTAACTTCACCTATAAAAATGCAGTATTTTAGAATAAATTATTATGATATTTGATTTATGAAATTTATTGTAGTATACTTTTAGACACTTTTATTAGCGACTTAAAAAATCGTAATGATTCCTGTGATTCCCCTTGAAGTTTTTCAAAAAATTTTAATATTCAAAGTTAAGTTTTTTCTTTTGAATATATATTTACTGAGTTAGTCGTTTATGAACATTTATTGTAGTATATATTAGACATTATATTATATTTTTTTAGACACTTTTATTAGCGGCTTCAAAAATCGTATTGATTTACTGTGATTCCTCTTGAATAATTCCCTTCCCCTTCAAATAATTTTTTTAATATTCAAAGTTAATTTTTTTCTTTTGAATATATATTTACTGACTTAGTCGGTGCTACAATTTTATAAACAGTGTATAGCAGCATAAGTTGTGCTGGGCTCTTGTTGCACTTTTTGCATTGCCAGCGAGCACTTGAAAGTTTAAATGATGGCAGGACAAACAAACCCATTATATGAATTATATTACATAAGAAGGCATATATAAAGTGTATATAAAATGTTGATGCTATGTATTTTTGGAAAAGCAAAGGAAACACACCGAAACCACAAAAAATGCCGTCTACCAACTGGATGTTGTTTTTGTTATTGTTGCTGATGGCATTTGGGGGCTGTTGTCACGCCCACACATGACTTGCCGTCAAAGGGTTAAGGCGGAATGGTATGGCTAAGGGGTTAAGGCTAAGGCAGAGGTCGGGTCTTTGAGGTGGCAGATGGGTTGGTTTACTGGAAAAGCGGCTACACATCCGCTTACCCTTGCGGCATATCCTGCAGTTTCCTTCCGCCCCTCAATCCCTTTTGGACCCATTTTCCACCCCCCCTCGAATTTTCCAGAGTTTTCCCCACCTGTCAGTTTATCTAACACGCACTCCAGGCTAAAGAGCAACGGAAGGCGGTAAAGTGCCAGGGAAAACAGCAAAAATAAAGGAACAAGAGAAACGAGACCAAAAAATACGTAAATTAACAAAACCTGCCGCCAATCATGGGTGTGTTTGGATGTGTGTGTGTCGGTGTGTATCTGTGTGAGGGCAAAGGATATCCAGATGGGAGGGTTTTCTTTTTTCGTTCTACTCCTTTTTTATGTTTTTTTTTTGTTGTTTGTCCATGGGTTGCAGGATAAACTGAAAAAGCATCGAGATACACTTTCAATTTGACAGGATTCTAGGATTTCCTGGTAACGAAAGGTATGGGGTACGTTAGTTTTCTGGGCAATGATGGTGCAGAAAATATGACAAATGATCGGATGAAACCTTGAGGACATTTTGCAGATAATCAGCAGATATTATGAAAAGTAATGCTCATCTTACTTGAAGTTCAAAGCACTTAAAAACTAAAGTTAATATAAATTAATATAGGGCAGAAGTAAGTTCAACTATTTAAAGATTAAAAAAATACTTACATAAGGAATACAGTTTTCATTTAAGTGAGTTGAAAACAATGTAGGTTGCTTAACTTATTATTATTAGATGTGGTTTTAATCCTTAAAAAATTACAACGATTTTTTTTTAATAGGTAAAAGGAAGTGAACTACTTCAAAAATGTTATTTTAGGTGTCTTAAAGATTGCAGTAAGCAGTTTAAAATATAGTGTTGCATACTTTTAGGTACTTAAAAAGCAGATAAAAAGGCATCGATACATTCAAGGGTATCTCAAAAGTTCGACTTGATTTAGGGAGAAAGGACTTTCCCCGTGCGCTTGTGGGCTTATCGTTGGCTCCTTTTGTAGGATAACAAGCAACAGGAACAACAGAAAGGACTAACTCCTGTGGCGTGTCTGTGTGCTTGGCTGTGGGTGTGTGCGTAAACGTGTTCTGTGTGTGGGTGAAATTAGTTTAGGGCAGCGAGGCGCATTTTTGACATTCATAAACTTGCGTGCGTGTGCGAGTGTGTGTTAATTTCAAGTTGACTCCTCGTTTCACTCGTTTAATTGCCCTGACTGACACTAAACACACACACTCGCACATCCGCAACCTTATACAAACTAAACATGGAAAATTACAAAAAACAAAAAAAAAGGAAAGGGAAACACCAAATAAAGTTCGTGCTTCTGAATTAATGACGCAACTGGAGAAGGAAACAAAAAAATAATAATAATAAACGAAGGTTAACCAAAATGGCACTCCTTCGAAGAGAGAAAGGGTCGGTTTTTTTTTTGGGCTTAGGTTCATTGAACCACCTTCACTGGGGCTTGACAAATTTCAATTAATTAACTCATTTCATATTCATCTTCATTAGCCACAAAATGCAATGAAACCGTTCAATTAAGACAAGTCAATTATTCATAGTTTCTGGGAAGGACTTGAAATGCTTCCATCGACCTTTGTGGCAACTAACTAATTGTTGTACTGCATTGGCAGCAACTGAAATATCGACCAAAATATTTCGTTGATTAAAATTCAACATTAGGAGACTTAGTTCCTTGCAAATGTTAATTAAATTATGGGAATCTCCTTTTGTTGTCGTCTTTACTCTTGAGTTACTCAGCCTAACAGTTGTATTGATCTTATCGAAATATTAATTAAATATCAAGAAGGTATCTTTTGTGTGAGCGTTTGTGCTTTTGCATCCTTTACTTAATTAATTTTAAGGACATTTTCAGACTTTTTATGTCTTATTTAGGTACTTTGTTTACTAACCAATTTTAATGCATATGTACTCGCAATTTGATTCATCACGATTTTTAAATTACAAACCTTAAATTGCGAATATTTGAGATGTTGCGAAATGATTATTTCATGCCATATAATATTTACGGCCAACACTTTATTAATGCAGGGCAAAAAACACAAACTCGCACATATTTGCCGGGCGTAAATTGGGGCGAAAAGCGAAAAATATTTCCCCGCGCTGATGGTTGAAAGTCAAAAAGGCGATAATTTCATTTACAACTGTCGCCCACACATCCATATAAAGTACATACTTCATGTATGTATGTATGTGTAGCATTTATGGCACATCTCTACATAACATATATACACTTGTTTACCTGCCACCGCCCAACTGCCCACCCCTTTATTATTATTTTTTGTGTAACCTTTGGTCGACGTCTATTTATTGATACCTGCGAAAGGAAAAAAGAATAAGGTGGAAAAAAAGAAACAGAAATTGGGTGCAAAGAAAAATCGAAACGTTTCCAAAAAAGAAAATGAAACCGAAAATAAAGAAAAATTTCCAAGAAGTGCTGGGGAAAAATTTAGGGGTGGTGTTGCGATTGGGTTGGTAACTGAAGCTAAGGCATTTGTCAAACCGTAAGAGCCAAATATTTTACTCAACATTTCATAAAAGGCCTACGTGCGCACTAAGATCCAAAAAGTTGACCGGTGGCATTTTAATTTTTGGTTTTTAGGTTTTTTTTAAGGCGAAGAACATAAAGAAATTTGTATTTTTCTTTAACAAAATATTTTCCTTTTCGTAACGGAAATTGTAAACGAAGTAGGCCAACTACGAAACTTCAAGGCTTTGTTCGTCTAGCCATAGGGTTTCACATTCAGTACAACTTCCAACCTCGACCAGTGAACAACTTTTGATTTTCGGTAAATTTTTGTTAATTTCTTTTTACTTGTATTTATAAGCAATTTCAATAGATTTATTCAAAAGTTTTCAGTTATCTCGCGGAGTTTTTTCTTGTCGTGAAATTTCGAGCGACATGTCAGATATTCACCGGCGTAGGCCAGCAGGTCCTTTCTATCCCTGTTAAAAGCTTTAGCTACGTCGAATTTCTTCTAGAGGATCACATCAAAAAAACAATTGCTTTTTGGTGCAGTAGAATTTCGACACTTTTTGTCAACTTAAATTTAAGATTAGCCACATTAAAATTTGGTTATTTAAAAACTGTTTGCCTAAGTCTAGTCTCGAATTTTTACAATTTTTTCTTATAAGTGTAAGCGAAAATTGTAAACTTTCGATTTGAGGCTAGAATTAGACAAGTAGTTTTTATGAATGTAAGACCAAACTTTAATGTGTCCAGTCTTAGATGATGTAACGAAACTTGCCGACATTTCGGTATACCGACAAACAATTGTATATTTCAGTGGAAACCTTTAAAGGGAATTCCACGTAGCCAATGCTTATAACATGAATAGAGAGGACCTGGTGGCCTATGACGATAATGATCTGATCGGTCGTTGGATATTCCGCAATAAGGAGGTCCGAGGGTCGCTTGAGAACTTATCGATAATGAGGACTTCGAAGAGGAAGGGGTCCAGGACATTGAGCCCCAGCCCTGCGGCTTGGCCGGTAGCTGCTCACCAGTCTCCAGTTCCATTTCAACATTCAACTCCTCCAGCTCAACCGAGTGCAGCCTTTTTGTTCATCTGGGAACCTTGTGAAGTTTTTCAATGAAGGTGGAGCGGGCCGTCCTTCCAATGCCAGGGAGGATCTTCGCTATGGAGTCATGCGTCCAACGAATCTTCTCTACAAGTGAACAACGTCCATCAAACAACGTCCAGAGACAAGAAACTTTATCGAACCAAGAAATGTTAGCCGCCTAAGGAGAAATCGGAGATATTTCAGATCTAATCATTCCTAATAAATTAAAAAAAAAACGTACATTTTTTTGTAATTCCAAAAGTTTTCAGATTGAAAACCCAAAACTGAACTTCCAAATTCCATAATTTGAGTTTTTGGGACCCGATTTGGATACCTCTATGAATTTGTGGTTACATTTTCTAATATTAAACGTTTAAATATTTATTTTCCAAGAGGGTCAATATTTTAGCCCTTTTTCATGTTCCATTCATCTGTATTTCCAATGGTTTTCAGAATGGGGACCCAAATCAGAACTTCTAGATTCCATAACTTGAGTTATTGGAACCCGATTTTGACGTGGGATACCTCTATGAATTTTTGGTTGAATTCTCTAATATTGTACGTTCAAATATTTCATTCCAAGAGGGTCCAAAGTATTAGCCCTTTTTTGTGTTCCATTTTTCTGTATTACCAATGGTGTTTGGAATTGGGACCCAAAACTGCACTTCCAGATTCCATAACTTTGGCTATTGGAACCCGATTTTAAAGTGGGATACCTCTATGAGTTTGTGGTTAAATAATGTGGTTAATAATGTAAATTCAAATTTTTCTTTTGGGCGGGGTTTTGATTTATGTGACACCCTTGAATAACATGTAAATATGTTGTAAAATATAAATTTAAATATACACCCTCGGTATATCACAATGGCAACTGTGATTCCTTCATATTTTTAGAGTACTTTTCCTTTTTGAGCTGTTATACTTCTTGATTTTATTTACTATTTGCTTGGCTGCGGGTGTCTACGAGTGGTGACGTAGGTTAAGTCAGTCGGATGCCAGGACACGCTTTTCCTTAGACGTCGACGTGTTTTTTTTTTTTTTTTTTTTTTTACCAGTTTTCTCCAAGTCCCCACATTTTCCTTATCCTTTTCTTTTTTTTCGTATATTTTGTCTTGGGGTCTCAGCTTGTGCTCTCGTTACGGACGAGCTGTAGAGAACGCGTAAAGCGTAAACTACAAATTGTTTTGTAGTTGCCTCAAATGCTCCTTGTTCTTTTTTATTTTTTTTTGCTGCGGCGACAGCAATTGGCTTCATTTTTATTGCCATTTATAGGGGGGCGTGGCTGTCGGGCAGGTGGGTAAGCCCCGCCACCCACAATTGGGGCAACTTCGTTACGCTCCTTTTATTTTTATTTTATTTCATACACGGTTTCCTTTTCTTTTCTTTTTTTCTTTTTTTTTCCTTTTTGCCTTTTCCATGTATTTGACCTCGCCATGTGTGTGGGTGGCTTGGGTGTTTGCTCACGTAATTCCCTAATTAAATACTTAAATTGTAATTGCTTTCGAACAGAAAGCGACGAATGCTGCAGGAGTCCTGTCATTAAAACGAATATATACACCCATTCATATATATATATATATATATAGATATAGATATATTTGTGTGCAGTAGTCCATTGAAAAGAAATCAAGGTGTGGGTGGGTGTGCCTTTCTGGGGAAAAGTGTAAAGTGTAAGGTAACTAAAAGATGTGTCTACATCATGCTTTCATTTTCAATCCAATCTGCTTGAATAATTCATCATGAAGACATGACATCGCTTCACACAGCCAGACAAGTCCAATCGAATCAACTTTAATTGAATGAAAACAAATCATGCCAATCATATTGACTCTAATCCAATTAAAATAAACGAAAATATTTCAAATACATCTAAGATGATTTGGATCGATTTAGATGTGTCCAAACCAAATTGAATTAGACAAAATTAGGAGGAAAAAAAATTTAATTTGAGCAACATACTATAATTGAATTTATGTAAGCCGTTAAATCAAATTTCTGACATTGACAGTCAATAAAAATGTACATTCCTAATTAATATGTAAGCAATCTAATTATCGCTTAATAAATTAAATAAAACAATTTTAATTCTTAAAATCAAGCCCATATATATACATATAGGAATTTAATTTGATTTTTAAAATAGAACGTATACATTGTTGCAATTCAGAGGTTCAAAACAATATTAACCGTTTAAAACTATTAAATACTTTTAACAAATATTTGTATGATAAATTAAAATAAATTATTTTAGCGTTATAATAAAAAGCTATTTTGTTTTTGGATATACAATATTATTTTCATTTATATTTAAGCCAATAAATAAATAGCCATATGTTTTTTGGTTATCCAATTATAATAAAAATAATAATAATAATTTAAAGCAATAGAAAGAAATACAATTTTTTAGAGAATATATGGTAAGCAGTGTTAGTTAGATAAAATTAAAACTATTAAAAGCATATGCTCTTTAGGACTGCAATCTATAGCATGATTTATCATATGATTTATCTTATTTGGTTGCCATTAAAATGTGATGTAATTACATGGCCAGAAGCTCTAGTGAGTGACTACCTTACTGGCTGTTCGTTAAGCCATATAAGTCATCGCTTTAATTTTAATTGCCCCCGACTAAGCTTACTTCGCTAACGTCTCTGTTGAACCAGGACCTCCGGCCAACGGCGATTTTCCTGTCTGCTCCTTGAACTTCTTTCCTCGTGCATCCTGGCCACGTTTTTATGTGCTTTTAAGTGTGCAATTAAAGGTCAATTGCCGCCCAGGCTGGACAGCCAAACGGCTCACGCTGAAGTAGCCTATAAATGGGGCGATGTGTGACCACCTCTAGAAGCTATATAAATATATACCTATTTATTTTTTCTTAAACATTAACTTTATTGCCTTCAATGTGCAGTTATTATTTTGCAACACGAAGGCCAAGCCCCATACAAGTATTACAGCTTATGTATTTCAAGAAAAGCTGAATAAATATTTAATACAACACTGATATATAATAACTATATCGTTTTTTATATTAATACATAGAAATTAATAACTTTGTTCAAAGGAAAACGGGTAGAAAAATAACTAGGGCCTTAAAATTGCATTAAATATGTAGCCTACAAAATATAAAATTGTTTTTTTTTGCATTAAATTGCATTAATAATATTTAGATATTGATTAAATTGCTACCAAAATCACTAGGGCATTAAAATCACTTAAAATATATCTAAAAGTATGCTTGAAAATATGTTTAGACCAGAAGTCCCATGAATTTATTCCGGAAGACAATAGTAGGCAGTCAATAATATTTCAAGTCTAGACATCAAAGCACCGGTTATTTGCTTGAAAATTCCCAGTACCATATATGGCCGATTCAGAGGCCCCCAATTTGATCGAATACAAGGTCGGTCGCATGATCCTGCTGGGCAAGATGATCGAGCCTGATGACCGCAAGGGCCTGCTCTTTGTGCGCCGATCCGCCGGTGATAATCAGGTGCACATCAACTGGATGGACCGGAAAACCGGGGCCATTGAGTTGGACATTCTGGCCACGCCGGGCGACCTCGAGTTCCGCCGCATTGATCAATGCAAAACGGGTCGAGTGTATGCCCTCAAATACACCCGATCCACGCAGCGTTATTTCTTTTGGATGCAAGAGCCCCAGGCGGACAAAGATGCAGAGTTTTGTCAACGGCTCAACGAACTCATAGCCACTGGTGCTAGGAAATGGGATGAAAGTGCGGCGGCTGAAGGAGATGTCGATACGGATGTGGAGCAAGAAAATAGACATCAGCGTGGTTTCGGTGGCAGTGAAAATTTGCAGGTTCTCGACGAAATGCGTCAAATGCTGAAAAACAGTTTGGCCCCAAAGCCAGAAACTTGGCCCCAAACTAACAAGACAGACGAAGAAGAAGCAGTTGCACCCATGGCATTTCAAGATCCCGATGCAGAGATATTAGATTTGGCAACAGTTTTACGTTTTTACGGTGCCGAAGCAGTGGAAAATCTTCTTATGTCCCCCAGGAGACGTGAAAAACTCTTGGCTCAACTACCCAGAGATCCTGACGTAGAGGAAATGAATAAGCGGGGAAATTCTTGTTATTATGAAAGCCAGATAATACTCGACCATCTGCGTTCCCCACAATTCTACGAAACCTTGTCCTACTTTTCTCTAGGCCTGCACTCTGGTGTTCCCAGATCGGTACTGCAACCCGTGCTCAATAACCATGACCATCGCGAAGCCTTGGATGCTGCCCAATCTGGGGATATTGAGCGTTTTCTACGTGTCCTGCATCGGAACGAAAGAGATTACAATGGTCCAACCGATTGAGCCGGAGTGTCTCATAAATAAGTCAAAATACAGAAAAATAAATATCAGTGTATATAAAGAAAAAATTGAAGAAAAACCGTACAGAATGCAATAACTGGTTCGCTCCTTGGCCCATCGCCTCGTCTCGAGTTACGAAGATAAATGAGATGCCATAAGTTAGACGACAACTTGCACAACTCCAGACAAAGACCAAGCGGATAAAAGTGTGCTTGTGCTCAACAAAAAAAAAATAAGAAAAAAAAATGCCCAAGAAAAAGGCATACTAAAAATTGATATAAAATACACCAAATACAAAAAAACGCAAAAAGAAACCAAGCAGCTACGATGAAAACAAAAGAGGGAAATTTCTCAAATGAAAAAAAGAAAGGATAGTTGTAAACTATGGGGAGTACTTAGGATCGGGTTAGTGCGGCTGTGGGGATCCAACGTTTCAGTTCTTTTCGAGTTTAAGAGTTCTGGGCCCATGCGACAGCAGTTTTCTTTTGCCTCATTTGTATGGCGCCTTGCCTGTCCTGTCCTTTCGTGTCCTGGCAGGACCTCCTCGTTCAGCCCATTTTTAGGGAAAACTTTTTCCACGTTGTTTTAATGAAACTAAGTGAGCGGCAAAATGGTGGGCAGCGCGGGGCAGTGTAAAGAATTGTGCCATGGTTTTGGGCCAGATAAAGAATTTGAAGATACTGGCCTGGCAACATTTTAACCCCTTTGATTTTTTTTTTTTGGCAAGAAAAGAAAACTTAAGAAACGCAGAACGTTCAGAAAGTTGTTGCATTGTGTTAGAGTTGGAAGGAGAGGAAAGAAATGAAAGAAAAGAAAGTACTGACTGAGAAAAGGCAAATTTGACTATTAGTTTCTGCCCCTTTTTTGCTCTATTGGGGTGCATTTGTCATCATTAAGTGTGACCAGCGCTTCTCTATGCGTGGTTTTGGGTTTAGTATGGCTGTACTTTCTTTCTAATGAGACTGCAGTTTTTCTCTCAATGTGACTTAAACAGAATTCGCATTACATTTGGAGCGTGTGCCATTTGTACATATCATTTGAATTCTAATATAAATATTTTCTTTTGCAGTGCATTAGTCATTATTTAGTGTGACCAGCGTTAGTATGGCTGCACTTTGTTTCTAATGTGACTGCACTTTTTCAAAACCAATTGATTTTAATAAAGCAAACTCAATTTGCATTACAGCTTAAGCATATTACTTGTACCATTCGCTTGAATTCTATTATACTTTCCGTGAATTACCCGCATTTAACCAACTAAAACTAATAATGCTGCTCCCCTACTTGTTCGTCTCCTTGCGGGAACCACATTAAACTTAATGGTAAATGGTAAATGGCATTGCAGAGAATTGCCATAAAAATTACTTAAAACCCAACCAACAAGCAGCTTAAATATGCCGCTTATTGATGTTCTCCACAACGAAGCAAATGCAATAATAGTTAAGAGAAAAGGGGCCAAAAAAGGCGGTAAGGGAATGTGTGTGTGTGTTGGTGTTGAACTAGCTCTTTAGCCGCTTTTCCAGCTCCCAAACTCCGTTGCCATTCCTATACCCATTCGCATTTCCATGCCCATGTCCTTTTCCACTTTTCCATCTCTCCAGCTTTCTCCCGACTGCTATGCGTGTTGCATACTAATTTCAAAAATTTGCCATTACATTTGTACTTCGCACTGTGCTCCATGGAACTACTACAACGTACTACTACAACTGGCGAAGAACCCCTTCCTCACGCATTCCCCACACCTTCCCACTCCATTCTCCTCCTATTTTCAACACATTTTCCTGCCCTTCAGCTTGTCGGTTTGCTGCCATCTTGAATTACGTAAACACAAACACACACAGCTTTTGGTTCTTGATAATCAAGCACACAACTGAAGCTGTAGCTGTAGCTGGAACTGAAACTGAAACTAAAACTGGCACGGACCAAACAGAAAGGAGCATGAGAATCCTCGTGTAATTCACACACGAAATTGCCGGAATTTTTGCAGTAGTCAAAGGTGAAGCAAAAGCATCTTAGCCACACATGCAACGTTTATAGTCCTCGGGTGCAAACAGCCAACGTTTGTTGCTTAAAGTGAATTTTCATTCCGGGGCTAAATGTAAATAAAAGTTGCCTCCTTTTCTTATTTGTATTTTTTTTGCCAGAAGGCTAAGGAATGCCCAAAGAATTTCCAACCTCATTGAGCTCTCAGGCAATTGGTAAATTCTTTTTAATGCTATTAGCTAAATTTTTTTATACTTATTAAAAAATGTAAGGTTGGAAACAATTATAATTTTTGTTCAAATACTGTTCTAATTTTTTTCCGACATGCTAACCTTTCTTAAACATCTTTATATCCAAATAGAAATAGTTAAGTATAACTCACTTACTAGAAAACTACTTCTTCTATTTGTTAATATTCTACTTTCTTTTAAAAGTGTCAAACATTTCAATAATTGCCACTTTGTTATTTTGAAAGAAAAAACAAAATAATTGTGTGGTATGCATCTCAAAGTAAACACAGCAAAATAGCTTTAGAATCGATTTCTTTTTGGCCTGTGGCTTAATTGAAATTTTTCCACTTTGAATTCAGGCAATTGCAAAAGCCAAAAATATTTGATTAAGTTGATTGCGAAATTTGAGGAATTTGTGCTGCAGATTCAATAGGACTTCTAATGAAGATTTCTTTGAAGAGCCTCGAGCCAGTGTCGAAAACTTAAAGCACGTGTCATAATTGTCAGTGCCACAACGCTTTGGGAGTGGCACATACATATAATAATATATATGTATATATATATTTATATGGGATATATTATGATGGCGCTTGCTGCGGCAAACGGAAGTCACACAGACAAAGCAGCAGAAAATGGTAGACAAATGGGGAAGGCATTTGACATTGACCAAACATTGTCGCATTAAGGAAACGCACTGGCCTCAAGCATATCCTTACCAGAAAACACTCATCGAGAGGTGGTCAAACATTTCCTCTCACCGATTCTCAGTCTAAGCATCTCTCTTCGTGTTTTTGAAAGTATTTCCCTTGAATTGCAGCAAAGTAGAGATGGCAAAACGTTGATAAATTATAATTTATAATTCGATAATTATCGATAAATTTAATTTTGCCTGAATATTTGATTTTTTATTAATAACGAATCTATGTTAAATATTCATTATGATATTTAACATTTTGGATTATTAATTATTGCTAAATTTTTAAGAAGCAAAAGTTTGGAGAAGGTATTAATATGGTTAATTTAAAGATATAATAATTATCTCAAAGAATTCATTAAAATTATAATTATATTTATTTTTAAGTTTAGTAATGAATTTATCAAATTAATAATTAATGAATTTTTCAATCTATTGATGAATTTATCAATTTGTCGATAACAAATTTTGTAAAATAATTGATGATCTTATACTAACATTAGCTATCGATGCTCTGTCATCTCTGGCGCAAAAGTGTGAGATGACAAAATGACGCCAGACCGGGAAAAAGTTGCCAAAAAGGCCAGCGACAGTATGGCTGGAAAAACCTCTCCCCAAACTTTTTCTGCCAGCCCCCCACCTCAATTTTCCGCCCCCCTTTTTAGTCACTGGCCTAGTTCGCATTGAAGCCGCAGTCCATGAGACAATAACTCATGAAGTGCGGCGAGGGGCCAAACGGAACCCGAATAAAAATCAAATAATAGCGTAAAAGCTCTACCCTTAAAAAAAAAGGGGGAGATATCGGGAGAAAAAGGGGCGTCCTGGGGAGAAAAACCCTGTCCAAGGGACAACAATAAAATGTCGCCGTCGAGTTTTGTCCGCGTCGCCAAACCAGAAAGTTAACCCACTTGCAGGGAGCAATGAATAAATTTTCCAACTGAAGCTGGAAAACTTTCTATCGCGCACCCAAAAAGCCAATTTAAAGAGTGGCAATACGAGTGAAATCAAAATGAAAACATCTAAAAAACTAAGGTCCCAAACAGATAAAAATAAATAAGAATGCACAAAAGCAGTTATCAAATTATTTTAATTGATAGCAAAAGTTTTTCAATTTAAAAAAATGTGAGAAAACACTTCAAAAATATTTTCCACAATGTTTAAATTCAAATTCATTCCGATTGGAGCAAACAATTACTGGATCCCTTGAATAACTTTGACCCCTGGCTGTCATTCTCGGTTTAAGTGCACCGCTCGATATGCCAGATGAAGAGGACAAAAGTGCATTTAACAAATTAAAATCGCAGAAACCACCGTCCAAACGAAATGGCAATAAAGCTCTCTGGGTGTGTGCAAAAAAAAAAAAAAAGGAGAAATGGCTTTTTTGGGCAAAGTCCAATAATGATGTTGTTGCCGGGACGGGTCCTCTGGTCCTCTGGTCCTCTGGTCCTTTGGTCCTTTGGCCCATCCTGGCCCTCTTGTGTGTCCCCTCGACTTTCCTGACTTTCCACGAATGCGAAAATGCAATCCGAGCCGGAACTGACACGCACAAAAGGATATGCAACATTCACTAATAAATTTCATATTTATGTAGAACACAGAATGCAGTCGACAAGGGCTAAAGGGAAATATCCGGCGAAATATAAACGTGAAATTGCCGGTCAACCGGAGTTTGTTGTGTGTGCGGTTCGGAATGCCAACATTTGGAAAAGGGTTGCCCTCAGCGCGTTTGGGAGGATAATTTTTGGGCACATCTGACAATCTCGGCAGGACAATAAAAACGAATCGAGATTAAACCGAATATGTGGAAATCAGCACGAGGGCTTTATGTCTCATAAAATCGTTATGTAGCTTATAAATTTTAAATTGGTTTTAAATAACAAATGGTATACAATTCAAACAGTATAAGATTTCCATACTTGTAATTTGCATTTTATTTTTATAAAATAATCAAATGAAGTATAAATATTAACAACACATTTTTAGTAATAGTAATTTGGACTATTTGAAATATTATGTTTTCATTTAATCCTTGTGAAATATTATATTTTCATACTACTTTCTCTCTAGAAAAAAAATTAAAATAAGATAATACCTAAACATAATTTTGGGGTATTTATTGCAGCAACCAACAAAATGATGAAAACTAAAACCCGCAAAACCAGAAACCAGAATAACCACGAAATAAAATCAAATGATTTCAGTAATCAATTGCAAATCAATTTATTTCATTTGTGCTCCAATCATAATTTTCACTACACAATCGACAATCAATTGTAGGTGGTTGTGTTATTTTTCTCGCTTTCTTTTATTCTTTTTACACCCACCATAATTTGCATAATTTGAAATTATTAACAACTGCATTGAGTCCCGGCATAAATTCTATAAATATTTATTTAATCATTTATTCATGCATTACATTTTCACAGTTTTAATGTTTACTTATTGCACAACGAATTAAAAGCAACAAAAAAAAAAAAATAGCCATGCCAGTACCATAAATATTTAATAAAAATAAATGTTTCAATGTTTATTTTGATGGGGGATTTTTTCAATATAAACATCTAATGCAAAAATCGTTTTAAGTCGCATTCATTTAATGATTTACTGGGAGATATATGTAATCGATTGCAGTCATCATGCATAAGCAATATGTCAGCTGTCATTTTGGATTAATGGAAATAAATAAGGTGATTGATTTAAAAAGGGGATAAAATAGGTATGGTAAATTTGAATTAAATAAGTTCACTCTGTTAAAAATCACAAGAGCGTTGTAATAAAAATATAAGTATAGTCTACTGACATTGATTGACTTGAGTTCAAATATGCCGAAGCATCTGTAAATAATTTTTGTTGATTAAAGAATTACACAGTTTACCATTCTTTCATCTTGAATCAATGGAAGCCATCTCAATTTTCGCAATTTCTTTGGCAAACATTTGTATATATATATGCAGATATATATTTTGCAATTATTAATTGATGTTGTAAGAAGCAAACTAAATGGATATCCAATTGGATGTATATCTGTGTGTTTGTTTGCTTTAATGTTTTGCCTTTGGCTTGTGCAGTTGGCCATGTTTGCCTTTTGCTCCCAATTGCCTTTGGTTATAACTCTGTCGGTGTGTGTGTGTGTGTGTGTGTGTGTATATATATCAAAGTATCTGTGAGTGTGAGAGCGTATCTGTGTGAGTGAATGTTTGCCAAGCCAAATTCAAACTTGAGCACTTGACATTTCACGCTTGCATAAATGGCACTTGGTAGGCAACGTAACGAAACGTCAGTCGATTCAGCCACTGCTGCTGGATTCCCAAATGCATTTGGATCCTGTTTGTCTGGGTTCCTCATAGACCATTCCTGTCCTCCAACCATTCAATTTTGCAAGCCAACATCCCTTTTTCCATGACTTTAGCCTGCGATTTCCCACCATTTCCCCACAACTTTCCCACTTTTGGCCCCAGCTGACACTGATGATGTGCTATTTATTTTCGGTCTAGGCTGTCCTCGCTGTCCTTTCGTCCTTTTCGTCCCGCTGCGTTGATTAAACATTTGTGTTATGAAATATATACAGAGCAACTCACACACACTCGCACACAACACACACACACTAATCCGCATTCATTCAGATCTCCATGCGGGTGACTACTTTATATGCATATTCCGCTTTTGATTGCTGTTTACTGGCTGCATCTACATCCATCCTGTATCCTTTTGGCTTGCAGTTTTGATCCTTTAATAGAATATTTAATTTTAATTACAAACATTTGATTTCCCACTTCAGTCATCGTCGTCGTCGCTTCGCTGGCTGCTGGCTTTAAAAATGCATGGCACAAAAACAGTGGCAAAAAAAATGGGTTCAGTGGCAATCGAATAAAATGTTTTTTCCATATTCAATTAAATTTGTTTCGTTGGACTAAAGTTAATTATGCATAAGTTCTTAAATCAATATTGCATTGTGTTTTTTTTATTCGATTTTTAAATTTTAGTCTTTTCTATTTTTCAACCAAAACGAATGGAAAAGTAATGTAGATACCATATTAAGGTTCAGGAATTTTCGGCAACTCATATACTTTGGGCCAAAACAATTCTTAGCGTAAACCTACACTACACAAGGAATATATATTTTTCAATTTAAATTCTAAAGCTTTATTGTTCAGGGATATGCAATGATTTTTCAAATTTAAACTACACTTTTTTATATATATAAAATGCAAGCTCTAATCAAATCCTGTTTCAAAATTGATCCTTTCGTGGTAAAAATTGTAAATTCTAAATTTTTCTCAGTGCATTAGACCGTGTGTGGGTGTTTGTGTGGGCTAGCAAATTGAATGCGTGTGTGCCTGAAAGCATAAGCCGGCCAAGTTGAGCGAGACGGCGACCGAGACAAGAGCCAAGTTACTTGGGGCTTTTGTCAATGCCACGATGACGATGACGAGAACGGGGAGACTGGCGATGAGGATGAGGATGAGATTGGGGAGATGACTTCTTATGGAGCACTTGCTACGCCCCCGGGGGCGGTTCATTTGGGAGTTGGGGCAAAAGACCAAGCAATGACCTCCAGAGCTTGCAGTTTGGTCCAAAAGCAGAAGCAAAGACCTATTCATGTGTGGATCTTAAAAAACGCTTTAAGCTTGGATGCTGTTATTAAAGTTTAATGGGGAAAATTAAAGGAAATAAAGACAAACAGTGGAGGTGTGGAATTTTTTCTTATTTTTAATTGCAAAGTTGTTGCTTTTATACCAGTATATTTAAGCAGATCTTTCATATAAAAACCTTGAATAAATAACTCTCAGTCGTATTTACTTTGTACATAATTTAAACATTAAGCAATGAGCTAATTAAAAAACGATGTACTTTAAATTATTTTAAATTAGTAGATCAACAATTACTAAACGTGAATTTTTCATTTTTATTTTATAAATTTAAATTTATTTTGATTTTTTCATTGTGTAATTAATTTTGCACAAAGTTTCAGCTAAAGCACTTGGCTTTGATAAAAACTTTTGACCCGATGAAACCTTTGCTGCAGTCTGAAAACTTTTTTAAGAGCTTAACAACTTTAGCATTCCTCTGGCCACCTTTTGCATACACAACATGCTATAAAATTCATTTATCAAGTTCAACAACCTCGACACAAATCAAATCGCAATTTGACGTGATAACTAATTGAATTTTCTTTTCGTTTTTTTTTCCAGGTGAGTGTTATGGTCCCCAGACATACACTGGTCGGCATAAGTATTTTGACAAAATAAAAGTTAAGTATACTCATAACTTGAATTTACTTCTTGTAAACTATAGGCATCAATGGAAAGGTAATTTCAATGCCGTTTGAATGATACAATACATTTCTTTACCCATTCAGTACTTATTGAAAAGGACGAATTTGTGTAAATCAACTTTGAAATTTTTAAAAAAAACTTTTTTCCTCGTCTTGAAAACTTAAATTTTTTGATGCAAAAAGTTTCTTCAAACAAAAATAATAGTAACTGCAAAAAGAATTTTTCAAATATCATTTTGCTTATATTTTTTATGATTTTTTGAAGGTGACAATGTCGGAAAAAATTTGTATGAAAAGGACAAAAATATGGCTCAAATGCCTGTTTTTAAGCATTTTCAAAAATTCATAAAAAATATAAGAAAAATGATTTTTGAAAAATTCTTTTTGCAGTTACTATTGTTTTTGTTTGAAGAAACTTTTTGCATCAAAAAATTTAAGTTTTCAAGACGAGGAAAAAAGTTTTTTTTTAAAATTTCAAAGTTGATTTACACAAATTCGTCCTTTTCAATAAGTACTGAATGGGTAAAGAAATGTATTGTATCATTCAAACGGCATTGAAATTACCTTTCCATTGATGCCTATAGTTTACAAGAAGTAAATTCAAGTTATGAGTATACTTAACTTTTATTTTGTCAAAATACTTATGCCGACCACTGTATATGCAATTTGCACGTAAGACGACTGGCATTTCTCCACGCAAAGAAGTTCGAGTGGCTGATCCATCATGAGGGTTGGGTGCCCTGTCCATCCCCCCTTCCTCCCTAATATAACCTTATCTACTAATTTTCCCCCATACCATTCACAAAATAATCCCAGAGATTCGTGGCGCTTTCCATTTGTCAATGTGCAGCACGTACTCAATCTTCTGTCTTGTCAAACTTGGCAATGTTGCAACGAAAAATGTTTGATGTTCGTTCAAGAAACTGTTGGTGAGTGGGGTGTTTTTTTTTTTTTTTTTTTGGGGATGGATATTCCCTTGGGTTTTGAGAAGGATGTGTCTTATGAAACACTCAGGGCCGCATTCTTAAATATGATTATTTTAAGAGCGTCTTAAGTGACATTGTATTGTTTCTTTCAGATGATTAAAATAAATATATATTGGCCTAGGAGTAGCAAAATGATATACTCCAGGGTAAGAATCTTTATAATATATAATATAATAATATTATAATAATCTTTATAATAATAATAGCTTTGGAATTATATTGACTCCTTTTCCTTTTAAATTTCTTATTAAATATAGGACTATTGATATATTTTAAAGAGTTAAAGAGCTAATTGTTTCCGTATGTATCCCTGGCTATACATATATCGTTTTTAATAGCTTTACTTCAGGTCGCCTCTGGGGGGTTGCGTTAACTTTTCTTTCATTTTCCTCCCACCACGTGCCGCAAAATACGTGAGAGTGTGGGTTTATTAGTGGACGTCCTGGACGTGTGTGTGTGTTAGTGGGTGTACGTGTTTAGCAAATACTTGTCTATAGTTTCAGGGGACGTAAAAAAAAAAAAGAAAGAAAAAAGTTGAGATGATTCTATTAGCTAAACAAACACAAGCAAATAGGATCGATGGGCCGATGCAGGATGACAGTCTAAAAATATCAACATACGTATTTTGTTCTGTTGCGCACATACATGTACAATGTATATATATAGTTTATCCTTGCAGGTCCTTTGCTGCTGTGCACATAACGAAATTACAAGTTGCCAATAATAATGGGGGCGTGGGGGGTGTGGGTGTGTTGTTGTGGGTGTGAGTGAGGGTATAAGTGTGTGTAGGTGTGCCTGCGAGGACTACAAAGGACACGTCTCTCATTCAATTTCAGTTCAGTTCAGTTCAGTCAGCTGTCCATCCAAAGCGTTGCGATGGTCACTTGCCGGCGGGACCCACCCCCTTTTGCCCCTTCAATTTTCCCCCTCGATTTTCCCAACCCTTTGGTGGTGGGGGGCCACCCACTTTTCGCCTTCGTTGCCTTTCACGCTTGAGTTGCCCTAATAATGCAAATACACAATAAATAAAAGTTCAGCACAGCCAAGAACTCGAGCAAACTCAACTCAGTTCAGCTCAATTTAAAACACCGAGAAAAACTATTTCTTAAAGCATATTACTATCGATCTTGTTACCTTAATATTTCCTATTTAAACGGATTTAAAATAAAATTCATAAACAATAATACAACCTTATAACCTACATTAAATAAATGCAATCTTTAAAAAATATGCTCCAAACTATTTAAATGTCATACATTTATATCGGGGAAGTATTAAATAACTTAATTTCAATCCATTATTAAAAGAATCCATGTTTTATAGAAATAAAAACCTTTTTCATAAGACAAGAAATGGTACAATAAAATCATGGAAATGGCAATTGAAAAGTAAATCTTCCATATATACCAGTGCGAAAATTCTCATTTAAAACTGAAAGCAAGACCCTTTAAACATGAAAATAAAGCCCGTTTTTTAAGGAACAGGATATTTTTTCGTGTGCAGGTCATTTGGCATTTGCTTCACCTTCCAGCGAGCAAATAAAGCGCTAACTGAACCATTCGGAATCCGGAATTCAATACTCGGTTATACTGTTGTTTTGTTGCCGGGTCGGCAATGCCAATTATTTTCAGCTCTTAGTCATAATTTACCAAGTGAACGCCTGCACATGACGATGGAATTGCACTCCCTATTAGCCCCCTACATCGTTCAGTTGTATACATATGTACGTACATATGTAGACTTTTGGCATATTTATTTAGCATTTGGGTGACATGTGCAAGGATTTCCATTGCCTTGAACCTAATAATTGGCGAATAGTTTTGCTGTGAAAACCTAATCAGTTTGCCCCTTAAACCGAATGCATTCTAAATAAAGAAGCCAATTTGAATAAAATCAATTGTATTTAACCACAATAAATGAAGGCAATTTGAGGGGAAACAATGTCTTCAACGCTTTAAAATTTTTAATTGGCCTAAAGTATTGAATGGTTGACTTAAATGTTTGTTTTGAATTCCCAATAGTCTAATTAAGAGAGGTCGAGGTGATTTACATTATTTAAAGGTAATTACTTATAAGTGTTCTCTACATTTTCAATTAATATTGTATTAAATTCATTTTAAACAATGCTATATCTTCCCTGCACTTACCATTGACCCCAAAATGAAATTTAATTGTTTTCTCCTTACGAATAAGGCAAGGATATTAAACTTTCCATTTTGGGTTCTAAAGGATATACGAGACCCGCTTATTGGCCGCTTTTGTTTGCCCTTGTTCCGGAACCAACAAACATTGCCCCCAAACCTTCTTTGTTTTCCTTTATTTTCCAAACCTACCCAGTAAGAAAAAAAAAAAAAAAAGAAAAAAGATGCAAAAACAATGTGAAGATATTTTGCGGCGCAACCTTGAGGTGCACCACACCCACACCCAATCGCCTTTCATCACCCACTCTAATATCATACCATCCCCCGTTTCTCTTGTATGGTGTATGTAAATTTTCCTTGGCCCGGGTGGTTATTGATTTTCCCGCCCCCACTACCCTCTCCTTTTTCCCTACAATCCAAACCGCCCATCGTTGTTTCCATTTTTATACATACATACTTATATAGATTTGTTGTTGTTTTCATACGCTTTTCCTTCGCCGGCTTCAAGTTGATTATTATTTATAATAAAATCAGCGAACGAGCTAACATAAGAAAAAGAGAAATCAAAGTTTTCTGGTAAAATAAACCTAAAGTTCATACTCGCAGGAAACGATATGAGAAAGTCCGTCTGGGATCTTCTTCCTCATATATGGGCATTATTAATTCCGTTAAAGCCTCCAGCACCAAAGTACAGGGGGGGACCATGGAGCTCATTAAAGCGAAAGGGCCAGAAGAGAGAAGAAGGAGACGGGGTGATAAACGGGGTGGGAAAGATATGGCAACAAGGCCGGCAACTTGCAATTTCAATAACTCATTGTAAGGACACAGTGGTTGGGGATTGCTTGTTAAACGGAGCCGAAATGAACACATTAAATGGTTGGTCCTATAAATGTATACCTTAATTTAAACCATTAAGTACTATAAAGGTGTTTATTCAGATATGCTATCATAAAAAATATTAGATACAAAGAGTCTATATTACACTAAGGAAAGAGAAATTCCCATTTTTTTGTCCATTGACCTTGAATTTAGGGATATTTGACTAAAACAAAGTTTATGTGCATAAAACAGTCCGTATGGTCTTGAAACCATTTCCAGTCCATTTAGTTCTTAAATATGTATGGAAGCCACATATTTTTTGTATGTACATATAAGCCTTTTTTTCCATTATTCCTTAAATTAAGGTCAGTCAACTAAAATCATGAACTTTTTTTTTACTGGGTGTACGTTGTCTTTAAAAATGGGTTTTATTAGAGAGTTTTCTAAAAGAAATTTTAACTATAGGTTTTTAGAAATGTTCTTATTCTTTGATATGGTGATGGTGAGAGGGCAACTGATGTTGTAAATAGGTGGGAAATATAGGATTGGACTAGAATTTTGTAAAATTTCGATAATTAAAATATTTTTAACGTTGTGCTTTTCGTAATATTTCCAGGGACTACAAGTCACTGTGTCGTCTGTTCGGTTAGATAAGTAAATGAGGAGCGTGCGAAAAGGATGGGCGAAGGTGGGGAAAGTAATAATAGTGGTGGTTTGGAATCGGGTGTGTAAGTTGGTCTAGTGCTATCAGAGTTTGCTCCAATTTCAAGGCATTACGCTTATGAGAATTTATGTTATGTGGGGGGGGGGTAGTCTGCACCGCACACACACACATATACGAAAACAGGACCTGCTGGCGCCCTGCTGAGCGGCTCGTGGCTGCTCGTCCTTCGGTCCACCGGTCCTCCGGTCCTTGGTCCTTTTTTGGCTGGCAAACGCTCTTGATTCTGATCCGATTCCCGGTACCCAGTTTGTACTCCTGTGCCCTGCAATTAGTTGAGCATGATAAAAATGCTGTATGCCGACGCAGAGTGTCCTTTTCCCCATTAGCCTCTCCTTTTTCACCCCTCCCCCTCCCCCTCCCCTTTTTCCCTTCCACATTCTCCAACCTCCATTCTATACCACAAACTGTACTACCACCCGAATGTGAATGCTCATTGCTTCTGCAGTTTTGCCAACTCATTTGGCGCGATTTACCTACACGCAGCACACACGTAGATACACGGCGAGAAAAGGTTTATTTTAACTAGATATTAACCAGATATTTTAATGGATATTTCAATGGATTACGTGGCATATTTGAGCAAGGCATTTGTTATGAAAAATATTTAATTCACATTCGAAGCGATTATAATTATTTGTTCAATTGGTATTTCAAAACAAAATGTAGCTATATGTTAACTTTAAATAAAATAAAAAATGTATATATCGAATAAAAAAAATGTGTCAAACAATTTAAAATATATTTTGGAAAATATTTACAATTTATGTATTAAATTCTTAATAAGGTATAAGTAATACATTTTTTTTATGATATCTCGATAGTCTACGACTTTCCTCACCGTGCATCTACATTAATAGCTGGCATATACTTGCTGCTTTGACTCTGAACTCTTTCCCTTGGGGAAAACTCACTAGAAGGACCTCGCATCTCGTTTCCTGTCATCATAGAGGCGGCTGCCTAATGAAGTCGCCATCGCTCTATACCCACCACAAAACTTTGTCTGCCATTCCGGTTTGCTGTTATTAGTTGCGGCAGAAGAACGGGGCGGAAAATCGAAAAACACTGGGTGTGGAGCGGAAAAAGTATCATGTTGCAATCAATTAATTATTTAATTTCTTAGGCCCCAGCGAAACAGCAGTCGCACAGTGGAACCACATAATAGGAAAATGTTTCGATAAAGTTTTTAGAAACTTTCAAAATTTTTTAATTGTCTTATCAAAAACAAAGGATACACAAACAATTTTTTTTAAATTAGTTTGCAAGGGTAAATAATATTTTACCAGCTGCTTGTAAAATGTTAGCATATATATTTTTATGATAAAAAAACTCCTCAAGAGTGTAAACAATAAATAAATCAAAAGGTTTACAAAAATTTCAATTTTTAGTCGTAACTAAAATGGTAGACTGCACTTTACTTTTTGGTAGAGATTTTCTAAAATATTTGGCTTTAATTTTACGTAGTCTTCCCTTCAGGAATGCCTTTGGAGCCCACGTTTCGTTTCATAAAACTTCTGATATTGACAAGTTTTCCTAAAATTTGACATTACTTGTTGTACGAGTATGTACATTCCGCTGTGCACACATAATCTTTGGCTATTATGAGTTGTGCCACAAGGGTGAAACTTTGCAGCTGGTGGCAGGTAGTGATAGCATCACAATTTATGCAAAACACGACAAAAAAATAAACGGGTGGGGGGAAAAAGAGTGGAAAAACCAGGAAAGCTGGTAAGCGGGACGGGAAAATTGCTGAAAATCTTGCATAAATTGCTGGGCGCTTGAAAGTATGCAATAAAAATCACAACAAACATGTGTGTCAGCTAGCTCGGTTTTCCCTATCTTTTTCCCCACCCATACTACCCGTTTTTTTTGCAGCCCTCTTACCATATTTTTTTTCATCATCGTTTTTGACAAGCTTGACGTTTGGGCGATACACTGTAATATTTTTCTAGTACTTTGACTTATTTTTCTCTTTTAAATTGAATAAATACCAAATAGCAATCTATGTAATTGGCAGACAAACTTAAAAGATAAATATGTTAAAAATGTTTTTTTAATGTATGTTATTTACTTACGTTTCCATTACTTATTTAAAAAAAATTAAATTAGCTAATAGGGTTATTCTGTTCCTTAAAATCCCAGCTCGGAACCATAATTTAATCCCCAGTGTCAGTGTTACTTAAACCTTAAAAATTATGCAACACTGGCTAGTGCCACTCCCACTCGGGTATTAACGCCCACGCAATTTGGCGCCACGCTTCCACAAAGCTGCAAAGCTTTTAATTAAAGCATTTGCATTTTATATCAGTCCCTTATATATATTTGTATTTACATCTATGTGTGTATGTATGTATATTCACGCACACCATTACACCTGGGCGGTGTGCCGCAAGTTATGCAGTTGAAAAAAAAAATGCAGAATTTTCCCCGCACATTTCACAGGGTTTTTCCGCATTTTTTTTAACCTCCGCACTGCGTTTTTTTTCGTTCATTTCTTTTGTTGTTTGCGAATGGCGAGCAGTGCTTTTGTATCTTAATTGATTTCGCTATGTGTGTGTGTGTGTGTGTGTCTGTGGGTGTCTCTGTCTGTGTGTAAGTGCGCTAATTTTATGATTTGAATAGTGCCTTTTCCTCCGCTCTTTGCCGCTTTTCCGCTTTTCCTCACCCTCCTGCCCACTTCCTTCCTCTCTTTTTATTCCTGTGCGTAACTGTGTGCAATTAAGTGAAAAGTGCACACAGCAATGGAGCCCAGGAAATTGCAATTGTATTTGCCCGTTTGTCTGTGTGTGTGTGTGTGTTTGTGCGTGTGTAATTGCCATAGTGTGCGTACGTGTGTGTGGACTTAGACAATGAACCCAAGTGCAATAATTAATGAAGCAGAGCAAAATCATCACAATCGAGGGAGCTGCAATCCGATTGATTCCCGCATAATGGTTATTTTCATTCCCCCCTTTTTTTTTCTATTGTTACACTTTATTTAATAAGCGAATAGTTAAAGAGTAAAAGAGTTTTTAAAAACGTCATTTTTTAAACAGGTATTTTAAACTGTTTTTTTCTGCTTTTAATTTTTTTCTCATTTTTAAAACGTTTTTTCTTTGGTAGCAGCTTTCCAAAGTACCTTTTCAAATGGAGTGAAAGCAGCAACCAAATCGCTAAAATAAACGACCACTGCGTTCCAGTTGATTTTTTCAGGGCTTAGCAATAAAAGTGTCTTAAAAAATATATGAACTCCATCGAAATTTAAATACACGTACAAAAATAAAGTGAAATATGGTACTAAAAAAAGTCCAATATGTAATATGCTATTCAATAAATGATCAATCCATAAAGTCTTATAGGCTTATGACTAAATATTTAATGATATGTTATTATAATATTTCATAACCCCTATGATTTCTGTGTCTTTAATTTGTTAAACAGTCCAAATGCTATGGTTTTCCCAAGCTCAAGATTGTTTTTTAATAATAATTCTTATACTCGACCAATATTTGATAGTTGTCGGCGAATAATTGTTGCTCTGTCCATAATAGTTTTGCATTTAAGTTTGACCAATGCGACTGCAGTTGAAGCAGCAAAACAGCAACATATGCAGGACATGTTGGGAATGTTGACACAATTGGCAATTTTGGGGTCCAAAATGTTTTGCCTTGTGGCTAATGTCAAGACCATGGACCAAAACCTGACTGATTGACTAAGTTCAGGTGGCATGACGCTAACTAACGTCTTGTTGCAACTTGTGGCACTCGCAGACAACAGAGGCTGTTCTATACCCTACATATCCTATACCACATACCAATGTACCATGTACATACATATATATCCCCAAACTTAATTGCAATTGTCTGCTGCCGGGGAGTCTGCATTTTGGTCTAGGATTTCATGCGTCCAGGGTTGTCGCGTGTGTTTATGCATATGATATGCAAATATTGTGGTATCAGTGTATCCGCACACACATGCCGTTGAAATTGCCTTGCATCTGTTGGTTTTACACTGGAAAAAAAGTTGAAGACTCTAATAACTATATATTGTAAATAGAGAAATAACGTCCATTCGGTCTATAACTTTAAGATGTGTAATATTTTTTTTAAGGGATAGAGGATTAATGAAAATGAGCGTTATTTCACTGGGCTTAATTGCATGCAATCAAAAAAAAAATGGAAAACTAATTTTCTAGCAAACTTAAAAAAACTATTTATAATAAATAACCAGTAGAATATGAAAGGTATCTCCAAAATCAAAATTGTATCCCCGCTTTTAACAAATTTTTTTTTATTCAATCAAAATAGTGACACATTTTAAGTGGCTAGAATCATTGTTATTTCTAAATATTCCAATAAATTATTGTGCCTAATTATTTTTTATACTATTTATTTTTTAATAATTAAAGCCCATTATTTCTTTGAAGTAACCCAATTATTTCCGAGTGTTTTTGTACTTGTATCTCGTAATTTTTGCAGCCACTTTTGCAGCAACCTTTTGGGAGGAAGGAAAGAGGAAAGACAACAGCAATTTACACAACACATTTGCTTAATTTATATTTATAACCTTAGAGCACACACACACACACAGACGAAAACCCCACAGAGGGGCGACACTAGTCGGTTTTGGTTTTAGTTTTAGTTTGTTTTTTGCATTTGCATAATCGCTGCACGCTGGAGAAGGCAGTCTTTAAGCGCTGTGACCTGTGACCCCTGTATTTTGCCCAACCTTAAAGCTGACTAGACAAGAGGAACGGCCGCCGCAAAACCGAAACCGAAGCCCCAACCATTCGGGCTATGCCATCCATTAGTCATTCCGGGGGCTTGGTTGGTATCATCATGGGCGTAGAAAGGGGGGCGGATAGGCAACCTAAGGGGTTGCGTCTGCCACTTGAGACGCGCTCAGAACGTCCGGCAGCGGCAAATTGCAATTGGTGGCAGTCTGATGCTGCCGGCTGCATTGTTTACACTTGATTGTTTTGTAATAGGGTAGCCAAGGGTATTCTTTAAAAAAAATTAAAAAAATAAATTAAAGCTAGTTAAACAAAACTGTTTAACAGCTTAGAGGTTCAAGTGGAAGTTGTTAAAAATTTTAGTATAAGAAATTAAATATAATTAAAAATGCTTACCATTTTTTTACCACAAGTCAATGAATATGATTTTTAAAATTATAGAGTTATGATCATGTTATCTTAAAAAATAAATGTATGATATTATTATAATCTTTTTTTTACTTATTCTCTCTACATATATAAATATTCTATTACATTTTATAAGTAACGTTTTAGAAACATTTAAAGGGCATTGTGCAAGTTCAATAAATTATGGACTTCATTCATTATTTTTCCTTCACTTTTTTATAGCAAACTTTTTTGCACTGCCTCTTCCTTCCGCTGTTTTTTTATCAGATTTTTTTTTTTGCTCATTTGCCATTTCGTTTTCATTAGGGTGCAGCGTAAAAAAAAAATATTGCCCACTTTTTGGGGCCACATCCCTCTAATGATGCAGAAACGCAAAGACGATGATGAAAGGACGAAAAATGTTCAGCCATACAAAATGTAATTACAGATGAAAATGCAATACAACAAAAGGCGAGAAAAGCGGGAAATGCGGGAAAAACGGGCAAAGCAGCGCCGCAACTTTTTACAATTTTAACTTCAGTTGCAGTCGCCGCAAAAAAGTCGAGAGGATAAAATCAAATTTATTTTTTGTGTGTCCCTTCTTTTTTTTTGTATTTTTTGTTTTTCTGCTGCTGCTTTTGAACTGAAATAAACCACAAAGCGCAGTCATCGCTGCATCATCCTCAATCGCTGGTGTATATATAGTATATATACATATAGTACAACCCCTTTTTTTTTACCCAGCCATTCACCTTCAGTTTATCGTTTTTCATTTTTGTAGTGGACTTTGAGATTTATGCGCACACTTGAATTTGCATTTGGCCACAGACCAACACAAAAAAGAGGTTTTTGTTTTTCCTGTTGGCCTTTTTTCATTTTTTTGCCATAGCCAAAACAAAGCAGAAAGAGAAGCAACTTTTGCGATAGCAGGGGGGAAAATCAAGGAAAATGAGGGGCGGTTCAACAGTTGAATGGCAGCTTTAAGCGGCGCCATGCCCCGCTTGATTCATATAAATGGCGGGCGAACATTTACGGTAATTTATTAAAACACACACACTTCCGCCGCCGCATGCAACATGCAACCGTTGACAGCAACTACACTAGAAAAATATTTATAAATTTTAAATGAATGTCCGCATGTGTGAAATTGTTAGTTGCATTTCTTGAATAATTCCTAAAATTCCAATAAGGTCAAAATGAATTTAGGTTAAAAGGACAAATGGATTCCATCTTTGTAAAGCCTTATTTTCTATTATTTAAATATGCAAATTTTATTATTAAATAGCTAAATGTAAATATTCAAAGTATCTTATAAATCACTGCATACTTACAGGCGCCATTTAAAGATATTTAACATATTTATTTAATTTTTTAAAGTAAGCCTTAAATTAAATGAATTGATGCTTAAGGATTCCAGTTAATATCTTATTCGTGTTAACCTTTATTTTTACTTTCAAAATACCCAAATATTATCATTAAATAGCTTAGATGCAATTATTCAGGGAGTCATTGAAATCGCTGCCTACTTTCAGGCACTTTTAAAAGAGTTTTCAAATATTTTTTTTCAATTGTATAGCCTTTTTCCTTTAGATATTTTAAACTCATATCAATCTTATTCAATGATCCTTTAATTCTTCCTGTGCATTGTGTGTTTGCTGGATGACCACAACAAGCGATAATTGAATTCTATTGCCAACGTCACTAAACAGAAATACGAGAAACCAAAAACAGAGTAAAGTGAACTGAACAGAACGAACGAGCACATTAACATCAATTGAAAATTGGCAATTAAATTATGAAATGACCGGCCAAAATAAAATGGTCATAAATTGTGCGGCATATAGCTGCATGTATTTCGCGATTTGACTCGGAATTCGAATGCATTCAGGTGGCAGTTTAAATGGGCTCATATAAAGCCCGGAAAATATTATTGGCAGCATTTGTGCAAAATGGAAATCAATGGCAATAATCGTACCTTTTATTATTTCTAGTAAAATTAAAGTTAAAAAATAAATAAAAAATGTAGATACCATATACATTTTACAATATTTTCTTTAAATATCTTTAACCTGTGAAGCAAAGTCCTTTTGACCATAAGGTCTCTTTACTTTTCCTGTTACTCGGGGGACAGAAACCTCGATTGTTGTCATTGTCAATTTGGCCTTCTAATTTAAAGGCTGATTTCAATTTGAGTCCTCCGCCGCCGCTGTCTCCATTTTCAGAGGTCTGCGAATGACATAAATATTTGATGGGACCCTTGGGGTCAGGAGTTCCGGGGGGATAATGTGTAATGTGTCTGTATTTGTGTTGGGCAAATGTCCTTCCTCGGACCCCCCCCCCCAAACATTCCTTCTAATTTGATTGTGTTTCTCGTTTTTTTTTTTTTTTTGTCGATTTACGTCACCCGAAATGCAAATGACAAACGAATTTTATTTGCTGCCGTTTGTTGGCAACTAATTAGGCAGCGACATTTGTGGTTGACTTGCTGCTATTTTCGCTTTTTTTTTCTCTTTCTCTCTTTCCTTTTCTTTACGACAAATTTCCATTTCCATTTCAATTTCGCGTGATTTAATTAAATGTCAAAATGAAAATTTTCAGCAATTTATGCATGGCAATTTTCTTTGGCTCTCTCGAAAAGAAGAGCTCTGAGTGAGCCACCCCAGGAAAACTCACCCACCCCCCCCCCCCCCAGATAAACCCACCCAAAGCCACAAATCTTCCGGCTTCGTCTTTGCTTTTGCTTTCGCTTAGATTTGCTTGTCATGGCCGCAATCCGCTAATGCGTCTAATTGCATTTTTGGGCTTGGAAAACCAGGTTCCACAGTTTTTCCCACACAAACACAAACACATACATATGTACGTATGCGTGTGTGTGTTTGATTGGGCAGGTGTTTGTTTGTCTGTGTCTGTGAGCTGCTTAGGCAGGTGCCCGAATTTCCATGCACGCCATGAAAATTGACTGGGTAAAATGTGGGACTCTAGAAACGAGTCGTTGGATATATCGTTCAAGCATTACAAAACATGGGAAAAACATCGCTAAAACTGTCGGATTTTAAAGAACCTTAAATTAGTCAAATGGAAGCGTTAAATTTATTAATTTATTTATTTATAATCTGGTTTTGAGACAATTACAAATTGCCACCGACCACATTTTTCTAGCTATAGCTACTGGACCTAAAGCTAGAGAAAGCGTTAAATAAATCGAAATGCACCTAATAAATACATGATTAAAACTATCGAAATTTAAAACAGCTTAAATTAGTTCAATAGAAGGCTTAAATAAATCCTTCAAATGGTAAAAGACATCGAAATACTTCACTATAAATATTTTAGGACACTTACTTCCAATGAAAGCATTTAATAAATCGAAATCGTTAGAATATATAAAAAATATCAAAATACATCACTAAAACTATCGAATTTTAAACAATTTTAAATAGTCCCATTGTAACCTCAAGATTTATAGCTTAAACTATCCCTACAATTATCGGAATCTTGTATCAATTAATAAAAATCAATTAAATGCCAATGTATTGAGAAAATATGAATTAAAAATTCATATTCATATTTTTCGATAATATTTGTGCCATCTCTAGACTAGTTCCCAAAGCGCATTAATTTTCGTCTCCCCAAATGGCATTTGCTCACTCACTTTCATTTACTACGCTTCCCGTGTAATTAAACAAGCCAGCAAATTTTTCACAAACTAACTAGAAATGTTTAAAATTTGTTTGTTAATCCTTGCATTGGATTACTTTTTTTTTTAAAGTGAATTCGAAATTTAAATATAAATTCATTTTTCTCCCAATCAATTGTACGAAAAATATACAGATGTCCTCTTGCAAACCCCATAAATCAAGGCCCACTTGGATTTGTCTCAGCCATCGTGTTTCTGGAGATTTTCATCGCCTGTCTCGTTTATCCTGACACAACCACACACACACACACGCACACTCAGCTAACAAACACCCAGAATTTCCCGCCACGGAAAATCCAACCGAAAAACCCCTCATGTGTGTGCTTGTGTGGGGTGCATTATTTCTAATTAGGAAAGTTTGTCTGTCAACTGAGGCGAGTGTGCGACAGACGGCAATGGGAAAACTTCTTTGACTTGTGTGCCGAAACCCAAACGGGCAAATCAAATTCAAGTAGCGCCAAAATGGCAAATAAAAAATAAAAGAAAAAGAAAACGCCGGGTAAAAGACCAGCGGGGGGAAAATGGCAGAGGAAAACTCGTCTTTCCAACTCTCTTCAATCGGGATTGAGAAGACGAAGAGCAAAGCTCGTGGCAAAAACAATTGCCACACTTCATCGTCTAAAAACTTGGTCCAAAGTTAATGAGCAATCTGTCTATGTATACAGATATTTAAATAGATATATAAATTTCTAACAACTTTGTGTGTGTGTGCCAACATTTACATTTTGTATAACTTCCGGTTATCAAGAGTGCATAAGCATAAATGACAGAACCCATAACTCAAACACAGACAGGAAGCGGCAGAAATGTTTAACTTTTGCTTTCCACCAACTTTTACTCTCGTCCTTAGAGTTTTCCCCCTTTTTCAACTTTCCCCTGATTTTTGTGACCCTTTCTCTTTCTGCCAGATTTTGAGGCTTCGATATATAAACATTTTGTGACTATTAAATTATAGTCTAAGTTCATTATTACTTTCGGACATATTTTTTTTATGGCTCAAAAATACGTTGGAATTTTGTAATTTTTGTTGTGAAATATTTTAAATGTATATGTTAGAACTCGAGAAATATTTCACTTTGTTGAATTACCAGGAAAATTCTTTCACATATTTCGAATTCGTTATTTGACCTGTGCTCTTGTTATTCATAAATTTTGTTTAGCTTGTCAAATTTGTGATTCAATTACAGAGCATATTTACACCAATTAGTTCCCATAATTGTTTGCCCAAATGTAATTTAATTTGTTATGGTTTTAATATGCTAGCTTGTCTGAAAATGGGCTACAAATTGCTTTGTTTCATAATTTTGACATTCTTTTTATCGAACTACGATTGTATTCTATAATTTGTAAATGTGCACTTAGTATAAACTTCACAATCAGTTTAGATATTGTAAAAGAGTTTTTGCAATGTTGTGGCATATCTATATTAGTTATTGTCTTTCATACTCATTTATTGTCAATATTCGTAGCTACGTTCTATTATTTTGAAATTTTAATATCCTTACAATGGCAACTGTCAGTTTAATAATTTTTATTATATCAAACCGACTAAAAGTGACATCCAACTCGTTCATTTTCCATTATCAAAGTCCCTGGCTTCTATGGAAAAAAACCAATTAAGCAAAAATGCCGTCCAGGTGGGCATGATATTCCATTGAATTTATCGTAATTGAATTTGGCAATTAGCATACAACGGTTATCGGGCATAATTCATTGAATATTACTAGCCAGCCGCATATATGGTAATGAATAAAAAACGAATGAATGAATCGAAAAAATATGTTCGAGAGAAAGAAATCAATGGGAAATATCCAATTTCCAGTGATTAAAATTAGCCAATGGCACAGACGTCTCACAGTGAGTGTGATATCAAATCATATAAATGTCTATATATAAATCTATGTATATATCATACATTCGATGGAAGGAATAAACTTCCGTTGGCGTTTTGACTTGGACTAGTTTTCGAAATTCATTGCATACATCTTTGATGAAGTTTGGGGATTATCGGGCTTGGCAAAAGTTTTTACATTATACAGTTTATGAACTTTTCTCCTCCATCTCCCGATGACTGATTCGTATTTCCATTTCGTGTCATAAATATTTAAAGTTCTTTTGCCATACACATACCTCTGCATATATATATATTTATTTTTTAATTTTTTATTACTCCCTCTTTAAAGTTGGTGAACAAACCACGAAGGATATTCCGTTTTCAAATATATATTTATGTATGTACATTCTACATCCATTATTTATAGGCTTTTCTATGCCCTTATATATGTATGCACACGGATATCAGCCTTGTTTTGCCGGCCATTTGCAAATCCAATTAGCTTAGATTAAACACATAAAACGCAACAACAATTAAAAATAATAAAACAAAAAAATACAGTGGCGGGTATATCCGAAAAAAGGGGGTGCTGCTATGCAGCGCGGGGACATTTCTTCAGTGACAGGGACAATAAATCTTGCATACAATTTATTGACAATGCTTTGGGGCGCTGTGCAAACAATGTCCTTCCGTTCGGTTTGGGCCAAAAGGACAAAAGGATATGCAGCCCACCGCGGGAGATTTCAAGGGGGTTTTTCCAGGGCCATAGTACCGAAACTGCACTGAATATATTTCTTGTTAATATTAACAATTAACGCTACCCACCGAAGTTGACGTGATTTATTTGTTGTTCTTTCAGCCTTTTACTTAAAGTTTGTTGACAAGATACGGACAAATTAAAAATTAAATCAATAACAACCTAATAAAAACGATATAGAGTAATACTTTATAATATCAAGTATAAGTATTTTTGTATACAAAAATATAGTCTCGAAATTCCAGTCTTCTTATGAATATATCTTAGAAATGGTTAATATTCTTTTGTTAAATTTAATTATGTTATATTTTGTTTAAAAAAATAAGTCTAGCTTAAATTCGGTGAAAACTTACATTTCATGTAAAATGAGGTGTTATTTACTTTATACAATGTAGTTGTCAAAAACTAACAAAGTTTTTCGTTTATAGCAAAAAGCTTACCTTTAAAATGCGCTTGATGGCGCCACTTGTAAGGACATTATCAAGAAATATTTTAAATATATTAATTCTAAAATGCTGAAAATACTTTTTTTAAATAAAAAAAAAGAACCGTTTGACCTTAAAAAAAACTAGTATAATATTTTTTTTAACCTTGTCCTGAAAGCTGAGGGAAGCTTTTGCCATAAAGGATTCAACTTGCCATAACTAAGCTTTTTATGGGAAAAGCTCCGCCAGCGGATTTTTGAGGAAACTCAAATACTCCTGGAAACAAGTGATAAGAACATATTTTAAAGGACCGAGAAGGAGACAAAGTTTAGGCAAGCAGAAGTGATCTAAATGAATGACTCGCAGGCAGGACGCAAACTGAATTTTAATTGAAACATGAAGCATGATTCAGTTTTCCCAGCCTGCGGTTATCTAAGGGATTTTCCGTTTCGAGGGGGTGGAGTTCTATGCCCACTGGCAGACTTTGCGGCAAACTTTTCAACTTGGCTCTTAAAGTTTTACGCTTGTTTTCGTTTTTTTTTTTTTTTGGTATTTGTTTTTTGGCCAATAAATTGTTTGTTGAATAATTTTGTGCACTGCAACTATTTATATTGTTTTGACTTTGCCTAGTTGGTGGCAATGCCGCACTTGTGCTGCTGTTTCTACTGCTGTTTCTGTTTTTATTGCTGCCGCTGACAAGGCATAAATAAAATTCTTGGTTTGTTTTTAATTTGTGTGTGTGTGTTTGTCTGTTTGGGGGCCAAACAACAAGTCCAGTCGCTTCTGTTGTTGTCAGTTTTATGTTGCTGCTGCTGCTACTGCTGTTTTGGCATAAAAAAGTGCAACACTGCGGCAACTGTTGCAAGTATTGCAGCCAGCCCCATGGTCTACAACCCAAAATTTGGGTCACTGCGGTAATGTTCTGTCGAGGTTTTTGTGCCTGTTTGTGGACTGTGTTTTCCCTTTTTTTTTGGATTTTCCAAGTTTCCTTTAAGCCTTTTTTTTTTGTGGGAGAGCAAAAAGTTAATTCCTCAATTGCTTCGATTTCCCCTCAATGGTTACTCGATTTCTGGCCAATTATGCTGGCAATTTTTTATAGATGTATCATGTTGCTGCTGCTGAAACTTTAATCGCATTTTTGGCCACAGCAGCAACAATGGCTAAAAAAGCTAGACAGGGTGTGCAACACTGCAGGGAAATGTGTGTGGAAAATGGAAAGAGTAGGGAAAATGCGTTGGGCAACATAAAAAAGTAAGAAAACTTTGCATATACATTTATCAAATTGTTGTTGCATTTGGAGCGCAAATAAGTGGTTTATGATGAAGCCTCCCCCATTCTTGGCTTTTTCCTCTTATTTCTCCTCTCTGTTGGCCTTTATTGCCACCTCTTTTTAGCCCTTTTTATCCGTTTTTCCCTTAGTGTTGCTACTGTAAGTGATGATGCTGTTGTTACTGCCATACACTTAAAAATATATTAACTTAATATCATTTTAATATTAAAAATAAAACAATAAAAAAATGGAAAAATTATTTTTACCTTTAAGGATGGTAGATTTAAGTAGGAGAAGTCAAAAATGTTGTTAAAATATTTAAGCGTTTCGCAACGGCCTTAAAGTTTTGTACATATTACGCATACGACACGTAAGCCAGTTGGTACTTGATCCAAAAAAAAGTGATAGCCTTGTAAACTTATTTATTTAATTTGATAATACATTAAAAAAAGATTATAAAAAATATAAATGCTTTTTGAAGTCAACGCCATCTGGATTCAAACTAATTTTTTGATTAAGGGCAACAGTACGTATGAGTGATAAAATTTTCAGCCAATGTGGAGACCCTAAAATTCACTTTAAAATATTTTTTGTTTTGGGTATTCCTTAAATGTCTTAAAGCTTATAATAGGTGTATTCAATATAGCGATATTAAATATTGCATGGCTTAAATAATCTAATCCAATCTATCAATTAAAATCGCTAATATCTGATCTGATATTATAACAAATATAATTTATATAATATCCTTTTTTTCTGTGTAGTGTCATGTTGTTGCTGCTTCTGTTGTTATTGTTGCACTGACTGCTGTTGCTATTGCAAATGTTTCGGTTGTTACTTTGGGTGTTGCTACTGCTAGTTTAGCTGTTGTTACTGTTGCTGCCTCACTTTGCATTTTTACGAGCAACGCCCAATGTCGTGTATTTGTTGCTAGGGTATAGTATAGTATAGTATGTGTGTTTGGATGCTGTCGCTGTGTTCAAGTTGTTGCTGCTGGACGCTATAAATTGTTTATACGGTTCACTTGGCTTTCGGGCCATTTGGGATCACAACAACGCACACGCAAACACGACGGAGGCAAACAAATTTTCATTGGACGTGCTTGAAAATCTATTAAGCGTTGATAATTCAGCGTTTTCCGGCATTACCAAAAGGGTCAAAACAATATAAATGGACAAACACGTTCGCATAACACATCTTTTCATGTGTTAACATTTAATTGAAGCGCTGGCAAATACAGGAAAGGCATTAAGCTGATTTAATAGCAATAAAATACATTTCCATAAAACCCCAAAAAATATATATATATGTTATGAATATGGATTCATAACGGTTTGACAACGACAGCAACAACCAAAATAATTTTATTCGCCTGTGATAATCGCCCGCTTAATTGCATTTGAAGTCAGGCGTAAGAAAATTTGAATTATTGAAACCATCTCAACAATACAGAAATTGCAAACAAATGTCAGCGATAAATTCAATTAAATTTCCCATAAGAGTTGATAATCAAATTCCCATTCCATGGAATGAAAATCCAAATGCTTTATAAACCCAGGGAAAAAGATTGTTTAATTAATAAATCGTAAATGGCGAAAAAAGGAATAGCGAAATGACAGCAACAAAGTGCGAAATTCAATTACGTTTGAATATACGAAAATCTGTTGTTCATCAAAACAGGTATGAAATAATTAAATAAATTGGACTGCAAGATGGCAATGGTAAATTATTTGCGGTTTTGAAAATAACTTAAAAAATTTAAGGATGTTAAACTTGAGTTTTTAGGACGTTGCAATTTTGAAGTTTAGTTTTAAAATTCAGGCACTCTCCTTCGGTCACTTTACTCAACGTTCAAAAACAAACAAGGGAAAAGGATTTATAAAGGGGTACAGGTATTCTGCTGATGCCAGCCCATTCATCTTCGACCTCGGGGTAGCCATTTTGTTTTATTTGTCCTGCTCTCGGGATCCTTCGTAGTCCTTTTCTTCTTCTTTCGATTCAACTGATGATGCTGCTTTGTTTCATCCTTTTTTTCTCGGCTGCGGGTTTTGATGCTGATTGTTCCAGCCACGACATTTCGTGCTGTGTGACAATTGTCTTTGCCCCAGCAACAACTAACATCAACTACAATGACAAGCTGAACGAGAACAGAAGGCTGTCTTACACTTGAAAAAAAAAACATGAAAAATTCCGAAAAAGCATTAAAAAAAGGTAACTTTTCTTAAAAAGCCTTCATAGTGAAACATATTAAAAAATGTATTGTAGAACATAATATCCTAGAATTTTTAAGCAAGTCAATAATATAAAAAAACAATATTTAAATTCTTTTAATGAATACGAAAGTAAAAACCTAAATTTTTCATAGATAATTTAAATTGAAAGTATCTTATGTATACTAATTAATAACCTGGGTTTTTTGTAAAAAATACACTCCCAAATATGGCGAGCTTTTGCCGGAACGACAGCGTTGTTAAAGGCAATCATTGCTTTGGATTCTTTTGTAAAAATACGCAACTTTTTTTTTTAAATTTGTTCATTAAGAAATAAAAACGAACGAAAAATATTATTTTCAGTGCATTATCTTTCTCTCTCTTTGTTGAATGTAGTTTACAGCACCGCGAGGCACAAAAATTCTTAACCATGCCACATGAAATATGGTTGAGCTTGAGGTTGTTCGTAGGTGGATGGGGTTACTTTTGGGGGTTTTTTTGGGGGTTTTAAGGGAGGCGACTTGAATTATAAGACGTTGTCGTTCTGGTTTCAGTCTTTGTGTCGCCTCCTCTCGTGTGGATGGGGAATGGTTGACAACCAACAACCAGCTCACTAAAACAAGACCCCTCTTTTCCCACAACGCCGCTGCTCTTTTATGCCTTTCGCCATATAATTTATATACGCTCAAATATAAATAACAATGAAACGAGAAGAACAAAATGCGTTGCACGTTCTGGTTTTTGTTTGGTCGCGTTTTCATTTTATTTTTAGCGATTTGTTTGCTTGAAACAGATGGGCCCTAAAAAACCGAAACATTTAAGCCACTTTAGCTTTTAGTTTGAACTAATTATAAGCCGGCCTTAAAAAGGCAATATTATTAAAAGTTAGAATGTAAAAAGTTGAGGAAAATGTAGTATTAATTCTCTGTTCTAATGGTTTATTTTAAAAATGATTCCTTTTTTTGAGCAAATAATTTTATTTATAGTTCAAACTGACAAATACATCGGTTTCAGCATGATACCAAACAGTTCAGGACATACAAACTCTCAGGAAAATGTAGCAAAGTTTTCAACAAGAAGTATATATCTGTATATATATAAAATTGAGGACAAGAACAATTGAAGCAAGACAACTTCAAATTCAAGTGGCAGATTGCTGAATATTTCTGCTGACTCTCGATGTCTGACAATTGTCGCCAAAGTCTGACCAATTGCAACTTAAGTTGTCTGCAAGAGTTTGGGATTTCGTAGATAAAAAAACTTGAAATCAAAATATGGGTGAGGAGAAGAGGGAAGATGGAGGTCTCTATATATATAAAAATTACTAAAACTACAAGGGAAAACTTTTCTGCACAGCCGCTTAACAGTTAACAGTTATAACCGCAGGGGTGGAAAAGCCGGGAAAAAGGGCGGGAAATTCCCTCCAGCACTTGGACCATCATATTGTCTATCAGCGTGGGCGTCTTGGAGTCAAGTGCTGGGGTCTCTAATAAGTTAACTGGTCTGTAAATTGTCTGGCTCGATGTCCCAAGTCCTTGCTTTTCCTTGTTCATCCAGTCACGTTGCCTTGGGTATCCTCGTGGGCCACATTTACTTAGTTATGGTCAACAGTTGGATTATAGAGTCATAAAATATTGGCAAAAACGAGAAAATCAATGGCTATCTGTGGTAGCAGATAGAAAAAGCCGGTTGAATAAATCCGAAATCGTTAATCCTATATAATACCATGGTCTTAAATTAATATGAAATATATAATTATATACATACACCAAACATATACTCAATATATACCAAACACCTTACCATTAAAGACTTAAAATGGATCACTCTCCTTTTGTTTATAAACCTCAATTTGTTAGCCTTCTAATTAGTTCTTAAACTATTGTTCGCTGATTCACAATATATATAAAGTATACAAACGTGAAAAAAAGAAGCGCAATGCTAAATATGCTTTGGGCATTTTCCACCACCTTTCATCCACTTTTCCCGCCGCTTTCCCTTAATTCAAGGGTACTTTCCTGGGCTCTTGTGTAGTTTTTGTTGCAATTGCCTCGCTGTAATTGGCAATCGTAGCAAATTCTATAACTGATTTCAATGTTCCGTGCATTGAAGCATTGAGCGTAATCAATTAATTAACTACAAAATTGCAGTCGACGTTAATGAAGTTGTGGGGAATTTATACAGAAACAAAACAACAACGGTAGCTGGCACAAAAATTACGTAGCCAGCTAGAAAAATAAAGAAAACACGCCAGGGCCAAAATCAATTGAGTTCGAGTATTTGCATTTCGCATTTGGATTTACAAACTCTACAAATTTCTGATTGAACGTGGCTAATTAGTAATGAATAGATGTTTGGTTGGACTGAAAAGCTACATTCATGTTTGAACGAAGCAGTTTTAAGCGGATTTAATTGCACGATATGAATACAAAGTTTGGGTTAATTAGAGAGATTTATAAAGAAAGTATGTTTGTGGTTCTAATTTAATATTTAGGTTTTTAGTGCCAAAATGAATGATACTCATTTAGAGTTGGGTAAGTTAAGGGTGTTTTTTTTAGAGGTATAGAACTTTAAGTTGGCATTACTGTTCAAGATGGCCACCGATGTAACAGCTGTCTAGTGAGTTATTCTCAGTTTGGTTTGGCAATTCATCATGAATAGACTCACGCCTGAACAACGCTTGCAAATAGTGCAATTTTATTTTGAAAATAAAGGATCTGTGCGGATTACGTATCGCCTAATTTCACGTTTCTAACCTTTGGATTGGCCTCCAAAATCTTGTGATTTAACACCGCAAGACTACTTTCTGTGGGGCTATGTAAAGTCATTGGTCTATTCGGAAAAGCCACAAACGCTTGACCATTTAGAATACAACATTTGCCGTGTTATTTCCGATATACGGGCACAAATGTTGGAAAAAGTCATCGAAAATTGGACGTCCAGATTGGAGATTTTACTACATCCGAGCCAGCAGTGGCGGTCATATGTCAGAAATCATATTTAAAATGTAATGCCACAAGATTATCTTTTGAATTGAAAAAAATTCATGTCAATCGAATAATCCATCGTTGTTTTATTGAAATTTAAAGTTCTATACCTCTAAAAAAAACACCCTTTATATCTGTTTACACAAATGAACATCCTATTGGCTTGGCAAATGGGTTCAAGGTTGGACTGTCAAATCATTTAGAGTCAGTTTGCAGTTGAAGACTCTCGAATGCCGTAGAGATCTTACAATTGCGAAACTCAATACATGGTATGTTATTAGTCATGCTCTATTAAGTTGTAATGAGATTCGGTAATTGATTGAAGGGTGCCCAGGCTGATGGAACTCGGCCAAAACCTAATGCGAAAAGCCAGTGTCCAAAAACTTCAACACATTGATTGATGGCAATGCGAAACACAAGAGTTCACTGCACAAAAACTTATTTAGTTATCATTTTGTTTGAATAAAAATTAAAAAAAAAAACAATCGTCTATCTAAAAGAATTTATTGTACTTCTGAGCTTAAAATATATTATGGCATACTTTTACACATCTAAAATGTTATAAAAAAGTGATTTAAAACTCAATTGATTTGTATGGCAAACCCCTTAATACCTTATCTATTTATTAATATTTAAAAAGGTTGATATAATCTTTAACTTCCGGAAAAAATAAATAATAAATACAATCAAAATTTATGTGGGTAGATATTTTTCTCACTGCATTTTCGAACAACAACTAGAGTATATCACAGCACCGAAATCGCTTCAAAGTTCAACTTGATTGAGTGGCAGGCAGCGGTCACGTGTCGCTGCAAATAAACAGATTTTCATTCCAATGCCACATTCCAATTCAAATCGACACTGAGACACTAACTAAGCAACAGAGAGGGGGATAGTGCAAATGAAAGAGACGGGTATGTGGCTGTGCGAAAGAGATAGAAGGATATGTAAAGGTACCTGAAGAACGATTCAGTTTCAGTTGAAGGCTTCGAAATACAAACCGCATTTCGTGTCCTTCGCCCATTCCATCCATTCACTAATTTTGGCAACTGAGATTTGCATTTTAATGTTGGGAAAATGCTTACCAAAAATATGGGTGGTAGGGGCTGATAAAAAGAGGTAGACAGGTATCATTGTAAGTTTTTTTTTTAACTTTTTGTTGCTAACTTGTATCCTCTTTTGCTAGCTTCAGATGCAATTTGGGGCCTCAGAATAAAAAGTTTTGACCAGCAGGCAATGAATAAGTCCAAATTTCAACCTGTGTTTTCCCTGGCTAATAAGCAAAATAAAATAAAAATAATAATAATATCTGATATCTCAGATTCCTTACATGGTAAAATGTTATAATTTAACTTTTTTGAAAAATTTGGATACCAATTAAGAATTACTGGAACCTTAAAAACTTTTAAAATAAATTTTCTAAAACATGTTTAACTTTGTTTTGAATATGCGCACCTTTATCTCCTCTCTTCCAACTATCATTAAGCAAGACCAAAAATACTTTCACTTTAAAAAAGTTCACATTGTTAAAAATAAACTTATAATATTGTTTCTAAAATGATCAAAAAATATTTAAAATGATTCTGTATGCTAAAAAAGATCCTACATTTTCAAAACTATCCCAAAAAGCAACCATGGAACTAAGAACCAACGTTTGAATATAATTAAATTACGTTTTGTCCGCAACATTAAAATTCTGTTCACTAATTCCTTTCACCAAGGCATTAAATATTCCTTCTGTGATTTTCCCATTTTCCCACATTTTCCATCTACCTTTTTCGCCACTTTTTTGTTGCGATTTTCGCCTGTGAAAAACTCACCTAACTAAAAAAAAAGTGTCTTTTATTTCTGCTCGTTGCCCAATTTATATACATATTTTGGGACACTGCTGCTCGCACTGACGTTGTCCACAAACATTTTGTTGGTCTCTGTCATATCCTTCACCTAATTTGGCTCCCGGCTGTGCTTCATGAAAACTAGATTATGGTCAACTTAGTGTTGGCTACCTTTTATTTTGGCCAACATTTTTGTGTGGTCAACTTTTTCGGATGCTCTGCTGCTCCTGTGGTCGCAAAAATGTGCAGCCATACAATTAAAACCGCAAAAAAAAAAATAATGTAAAGGCAGGACGCAAATGAAGGTCCTACTAGCTGCGTCTCTTTCTAGCCGCCTGTTTCCGTCTCTTTCTGTAGCACAAAAAAAAAAAAGGAAGAACCCCTTCCCCAATTCTCTTTGGCTTTTGTTTTGGTCTTTTGTTTGCTGTCGTTATGGTCTAATTATCTCTATTTATTTATGCTACTGCCAAGTAACTTTTGTTTGCCATCTAAAATGCCAGCCATCTCTTTTGCTCCTGTCTTTCCGTCTCTTTTCTCCCCTTGTTTGTTGCGTTTTGCTGCTAGTTCTTCGCCTTTCCACATCTTTGTTTTGTTCTTTTGGTAGATTTTATTTTGGATTTTTTTCTAGCTTTTACTTGTGTTAAAATCAGACTCATGCGAAAGCACTTGGAAAAAGATATACAAATTATAATAATTTACTTATTAAATTGATTAAAAATTTTTAGTTAAAGCTTTTATTTTTAGTTCTTAATATTAAAAAAAAGGTTCAGTGTTATATTATAAATGTTTTTCCTATTCCTGTTTTCTTTGCTGATAAAAAAAACGATTGATCTGATATCTTCCAAAATCTTTTTCTTAAACAAATCCTTATTTAAAATGTATATTTTTCTCAGTGTACAGAAAGAGCAGAGAGAAAGTGAGGTGGTGAACACACGCACATGCATAAAGACAAAGATAGAAGGCTAAGCTTAGCTTTGCTTTTAAGGCCCAGACATTTCGTTGGCCATTATGTTATTACAGCTGCCTGCCATTTCTCTTTCACCCCAACTACCTGAAAAGGGAAAACGAGAGGAAAACTAAAGCCAAGGCAACCAAAATCCTCACCCCTCAGGAATTCTATGTTTGTGTGAATGTGCTGGAAATGGATTTCGAACGTAAAAGTGCAGATAATAGGTCCCAGCGTATGTGGGTGCAGTTTTTAAGCCCCCTCCCCCCCCCCCCCCCCAAAAAAAAAAAGCCGAAAAATTGGTATTTCTAACATCCCCAATTTCTCATGCAATTAACAAAACAGCCTTAGTACCGAAGCTATACGGGGCGTATGCGTAATCTGTTTCCAGGTGCACAGAAAACAAATGGTTCCACTCAGAAATATGTAATTGAATAAAATATAATAAAACAAAAATATTATTACAAAAGTGTCCTTCATTGTATCTTAATGTATCCATTGATTTTAATAATAAATGTTAATATACCCATCTATTTGGAATAAATGAATTCAGTATTATTATAAAATTGCATTATAAATGTTAGGCTTAACAATTCAAGAAACTTCTTATTTAATATAAATTCCATGAATTCAGTTTCAAAATAATATATCAGACTTTATCCGAAAATTGGTTTTCTAACATCCCCAAATGCTCATGCAATTAACAAAACAGCCTGAGTACCGAAGCTATACGGGGCGTATGCGTAATCTGTTTCCAGGTGCACAGAAAACAAATGGTTGGACTCAGAAATATGTAATTGATTAAAATAGAATGAAACAAAAATATAATTAAAAAAATATCCTTCTTTTATCATAATGTATCCATTGATTTTAATAATAATTATTAATATACCCATCTATTTGGAATAAATTATTTAAATATTATTAAAAAATGTCATTACAAAAGTATGGTTGAACAATTCAAGAAACTTCTTATTTAATATAAATTCCACTCATTCAGTTTCAAAATTAATCTATCAGACCTTATCCATGCTTTCTATTCCTCGTTCTCTCCCTTTTCATCTGAAGCTTGTTGTATTCTTTGTGTTTTATTTTAATGAGTAGTTGAAGCTTTTGAAGAGCAGCAAATTTACAGTCAATTAAATGCGGACCCCCAGAATCCCCCTATAAACTCATCCGTATTATATTGAGGAAAATAAGAAAGAGACGGGACTAGAACTTGGGGAAGGGAGAGAAAGAGATAGAGTAGAGGGGCGGAAGGGAGAGCTCGAATTATGCCTAATGAGCTGAGCCAAAATCTGAAGCAACAGGAAAACTCTGGGAATATATAAGTACCAAACGATGGGGGGTGTGGAAAAACGAGAGAAAGGAAAATACCTCTTGGCCCCTCCAGTCACGAATACATAATTACAATCGAAAATGCTTTTCATTAATTTCAAGTGCGCTTCAAGCTTCCGACAAACAGCAAAAAATATTCAAATATAAAAGGAACAGACCAGAAACAAAAATTTGTTGTTAAAATAATCTTGTGTAATATAAATTTGAAATTTGTCTTCCTGCCCTCTCATTCCCCTTCTAATTTCGGGTCAAAGTTGGAAGTGGAGCACGTGGCGTTAAAGTTTAGAAAATTAAGGGGCAAGAAAATTAAAAGAAGGAAAGGTTGGGCTTAGCTAATGATTAAGAAATAAATTCACTTTTCAGGTAGCGCCTCAAATCATAACTAGATCACTTATTAAGGTGTTTAAAAGTATGCAGTAAACCAAGATTGTTGACCTTTAAAATTATTGCCTACTTTTAGGCACCCTTATAAGGGATTTTATGATGATTGTAACAAATATATATATAATTTGTGAATTTTTCTATCAGAAAATAATTATTATTGGTTATTGTTATTTCAAACAAATATGTTTTCCATTTATAACTCATTTAATATTTTTTTTTAATACTCCACTCTTAAAAAAGCTTACGCCAATTTTCATCTTTTCGTTCGCCACAAAAATAACTCTTCTTCTGCAAGAGCCCACACAAATTTGCTTTCCAAAATCGAGACTGAATCTTTGAGCATTTCAATTTGTTTTCAACTTTCAAGTTATCGCAGGGCCAATTATGTGGTGGCTTTCAGGGGGTGTGGAGTGGGATTTATGAGCCAGTGGATTGATACCCCAGCTCAGATAGTTGGCAATCTATATATATATTAGAGTATTGCGGCCCGAGAGGGAAAAGTTTCTAATTGTTTTTTAAGTTTTCGCCGCCCTCCTTCCCCTTCGAATTTTCCGCTGCGGGCGAATTAAGCCACTGAAATATGAAACCAACCTGCAAAAAAAAAAAAAAAAAAACGCCAACAGCAAAGTTTGAGCTTAGCCAGTTAGCAAAATTTAGCAATAAACTTTTATTTAATCGATTTTAACACTTGACTGAGAACGTCGACAACAAAAAGATGATGATGATGATGATGATGATGAAAATACCTCTGTATCTTGTATCTTGTATTTGTATCTGAATTTTCCGACCGTTTTGTCTGTTGGACAGAAAAGAGGAATTTCAATTCCAGTCACACAAACTTTTGTCGCCAAGCATTTTCCTTAGCTTTCTTGTTTTTCCTTTTCCTGCTACTCAGGAACATAATGAATTTTTACAGTTAGTTGGCTCGTGATTCATTTTCTCAAAGACCATCGCATCCTGCGACCATCAAAAGAAGCCGAAAGCCGAGAATCGAGAACTGAGAACTGAGAACCGAGAACCGAGGGCAGTGAGAAAAAAGTTTAGCCTGGTCAATAGTTTATTCCACTTTGCTACCAATTAGAGCATTGAATTGTGCCAACAGCAGGTGCACAATCATCAAAATACCTCCCGTAAACCAAGCACATAACTGCCCAGCAATAACCGACGCAAACCGAAGGGCGGACCCATTCATTTGCGATATTATATTGCAGTAGTCGTCGTCGTCGTCGTCGATGGTCTCGATGGTCTCGATGGCAATCCCCTAATGGGGTTTATTGAGACATCATCAATCTAACTTTAGTCCACTTCCGTAGCGATTTCACCCCCTCTCATACTTTTCCCCAGGTAGTTTTGTGCCCCGTGTGGATGCGGCCAACAAAAGTTCCAATAAAATGGCCAATTCCAGGCAACACAATTGCCAACACAATGGCAACAAATGCCAAAAAAAAACCGAATTGGTTTTGATTTGGCTTCAATAGTTTTCAATTGTTGACGGTTTATTTTTTAAGGTTAAATGATTCGGATTCAGATTCACTTACTAATTGTAGCGGTTGAAAATAATAAATGTTTAAAAGTAATGTTTTGGGTCACCAAAACCCATTTATAACAAATCAAAATTTAAACAAAAAGTTAAAAGAGTTCAATATTATAAAGCTGATTAAAAGAAAATTAAGTCATAAAAATAAGGGTTAAGTCATTACGGAATTGGCTTAAAATTCGTTTTGATATGAGTTCTAGAAATCCAGGTTTGGGTCACCTTCCTGCAAGTCATTAAAAATAGATAAGAGTATGTTATCCAAATGAGTTTAAAAATATATATATAACTATTATTTAAGGACCCATCTAAAACTTGTGAACCACTCTCACTTTAAAAACCCTCTCCACGATATGTTATTTTACGTACTTGACTTACGTTTTAAGGTACTTGATTTAATCTAGCTTAAGCGTTTTAAATAAGAATCATATTCCATAAATCTCCATTAAGTGCTTTAATCGCAAAGAAAATCTCTTTCCTAACCTCAAGGATTATGTTTAACTAGTGAAATTCACTTACTTTTAACCCAAAACAATTTGCAGCAAATTCCCAACACTCGAGGCCCGAAAAAGTATGCAACAGAATTTTGCACTTTACTCATGTCAAAGATGCCTCCAACTTTCCCCTCTTTGAAATTGTAAGTGGGCAAAGGTCTTGTCTACAGAAGGCAAAAAGAAAATAAAACACGCTTTATATATATATATATATTTAAGTATAAGTATATGTGTAAAATAAGAAAACTTTTAGCGACCCATCTAACGTATTTTTCCCACTCTGTTTCTTTTCAGGTGAGTAAACGCAATTTTCCTTGGCCAGAAAAAGAACACATTGATGTGTAAAAAAGAAGTCCGCTTTGATGTTTCGTGCGGTTTCTTCACCCGGGGAAATCTATGAATATGTAAGGGGGTCTTGGGTCTATAATTTTTCGGGGGATATATATATCATCGTTTAAGGTAAGTTTTCTAGCACAGGACGTGTCTCAAATTTGCGGTAATTCAATTGGGAAAACTAAGGAAAAGCAAAAGGGCAGTTGATCCCAGAATTTCCGAATTACTTCATTAAATGTTTGCCTAATTTCCTTCAAATTAGCTGTGTGTCCTGTAGTGTTTAACCCCCCAAAACACACACAGCATCTTATTTGTGCTTAATGACTGCCACTCGAAATACCCATTAAACCACCCATTATACTGCCATCATTAGGTGAATCTCTTTTTTTTCGATTTGCGTTCAAGCGTTGTAACTGTTGCAGTCCATCTCCGGAAAATGTAAGGAAATCTGACGAAAAGCATAGCTTTGTGGAGAGCTTTTCCAACTCTCTTAAATTGAAATATGAACCCACCATGATTTGAAGAGAGTCTGAGGCTCTAAGGGAGCATTACGAAAAAGGCAGGGCGAGGGGTTTGTTTTGCTTTCGGTTTATTTGATTGTTTTAAATGGTTCTAAAGTGCCAGCAGGGGAATCCGGAAAAAATTAAAGCCGGACAAATGGAAAATAAAGTAGTTATCATTAACCAATTATATTTTCCAAAAAGGCTTCATTTAAACTAGATTGCAAAGTGAAAAATTTCAAATTTTAAAAGAATAATTAAATTTTACTTACCTAGAAAACAAAATAAAGAAAATTGTATATGTTTTAAATTTTTTTTAAATATTTTATTTATATTTTATAATATTTTCTTTGATAAAAAGTTTTTTTTTCTGACTTGTTGAACAATTTAATTAAGCATTTCTAAAGAGATATGTTACTAAAACTTTATTTTATTGCTTATAAATTTTTTTATAAGTAAAGGAGAAAGTTTTCTTAATATGAAAGTTAAATTAAAAAAAGATTTGTCTATATTTTACTGTGACAATATATCTTTCAAAAATTTCACACAAACAAATTAACGAACTATGCTCTTAAGCCGGCTAAAAAATGATCGCCATGCTCATTTAAAAGCGATTTTCCAGCGATTTTACCTGCTCAAGTCTCTAAAGCTTTTCCTTTTCACCACATCAAAGAGGCGATGTGAGAGGAGAGAAAAAGTGAGAGAGAAAACAAGAGATGGAAAGCCGAAGAAGAGATTTTCCGATGCAAATGCCATTCGGCTTTCCCTATGGCATTGGTATTAGTGCGGATGCTGACTGTTTGCAAAAAGAAAATGGAACAGAAAGCACAACAACACAATGTGGCCCGCCATCTCTCTGTATTTCTGTGTGTGTGTGTATCTGTGTGAGTGTTATTGGTGCGTGAGTGTGCGTGCTCGTTTCTGCTCGGCAAAACGAACGCTCGTCTGCAGCACTTATCTTCATGGGATAAATCTCGCTGCTGGCCGCCGCAGTCTGTTTTCAATACGGGCGTAAAGCGGTCGTCGAGCACGGTTGAAAGCAAAACAAAGCAAGAAAAATACCAAACAGCCAAGAAAAAAAAAACTAACAGCCAACAACAACAGCCAAAAAATACCAAAAATATTCAAAAAATATTCCAAAAATATTCCAAAAATTCCAAACCAAAAAACTAAAAATAAAAAATACAATAAAAACATTAGGTCAATGTACAAAAAATAACCTCACAAAATATTAGATAAAATAAAAACAAACATCTTACAAGCGGCAAATGCCGATAAAAGTTAAAGGAGTTAACCCATTAAGGTAGCCATTCAAAAACTACCCATTACAATTCTAAAATAAATACATATAATATAATATAAAAAAATAAAAACCCTGATAAAAACTTAAAAACGCCGACGACTTCGTAAACGCGCGCCCAAAAAAGTGTGCTACAAAAATCGCTATGAAATGCAATTTTTATAGTTCTCAAACAAATATTCGAAAATATTTTTTATTCGCCTTGCTTCAAATTTTTTTCAAATATTTTTTTATTGTTCTTTGCTGTGTGCGATAGTGAAAAAATTAAGATAAAAAATATATATATACAAGGAAAATGTAAACAAATGCTAATAAACGAGAAACGTTTGAGTGTGTGCGTGTATTTATTTGTTTGATTGCTTGCTTGTGAGTGTGCGTGTGTGCGTGTGTTTGCCGAAGCATAAAAACAACAATAAAATATATTACAAAAAAAAGGAGAAGAGGAGAAACAAAATGAGCTAAAGAAAAGTCCAGAAAATGGAATTGGGGAATATGAACAAGAAGCAGAGCGATAACAATTGTAATAAAAACAAGCACATAAACAGCAATAGCAATAACAACAACAACAACAACAACAGAGTGTGTGTTTGTGTGCGTGTGTGGGGGTTTTGCGTGAGTGTGTGTGTTAAGGAAATCATCATCAAAATCATTATCTCCATGTTCAGTTTCAGTATTGACGAACCAGATTTATATAGCCTTTTTTGTTTGCAATTAGGCCTCACCCATTTTCGTAATTCTTTTTTGTGAGATAAAAAAAAGAGTTAATTTAAAAGTATACGCTGTGTTGGTTTTTAATTTAAAATTGTAATCTTTAAAAAGCTCTAAATTTTTTTCCAGATTTTTTAAATAAATGTAATTGAGTATCCTGTTGGGGCATTTTATTTTTTAATGAATTTTAATGTTAAGACCCATTTGAGATTTTTTTATTGTGAGACCAACAATTAATTAATTTAGAAGAATTTAAAAAAAAATGTAATCTTTAAAAAGCTTTAGATTTTTCCTGTTACAAGATTTTTAAATTAAATGTAATTGAGATTTTTAAAGAACTTTCCCGGTTAGGAACTTAATTTTTATATATATATATTATAGGCCCCATTTAAAAAGACTCTTATTCCTAATGATACGGAAAATAAAAGTTATATATTAAATAAGAGATCAAACTAATGCCTATCATATTTTCAATTTATTTCCCACCTATTATGATGAGTTCTTCAAACCAAAATCAATTGACAAGCCCCAAATCGAGATTACAATTTAACTTAGACCTTCTAAAACGGCTCATCGTCGAAATTCAACCCATCTTGGTAACTTAATTAAATCAAGGTTGTTGGGCTTTTAGCCTTTAACACCAGAATGATTAGTATTTCAAGCACACCATTTATGGCTGCAACAATTTTGATTTTGATTTCAGGCCTCTCGGCACCCAGGCGAATTCATCTTCATTCAATATATAAACCTTTTGTTCGACTAATTGTTTATAGATCGTGGCTGTTGTTGTTGCTCCTGCTGTGCCATTATTGTTGCAGCAGTTGCTATTGTTGTTACTCTAATCAATGGAGTCCATTTTGAAAGAGGATTTATTGTGTTTAATGAGGGGAAATGGACTTGTGGGGATTTGGTTGTGGCAGATGCAAATGACTAATCTAAGCTTTTGCACTAGCACATACACGTACACAATACACCCACGTATATATATATATATATATATATGTATCTAGATATATATACATGATTTGACATATATATAGAGCATGCTATGCACGAGCACAGCTTCGAGGCAGAAGTTGTTGGCTTAAGCTTTTTGGCTTTAAATGTTCAATATTCAATTACACACATGTTTGGCAATGGCGTGGCAATAATAAATAATTAATTCAATTAGGCTATAAGCATGTGGTTGGGCCTCTAGGGAGCTGAAATTTTTGGGAAACATGTATTGCTTTTGAAAATTTGTAGTTGGAAAAAGTTGGGGTTAAAAAATATTCAGAAAATAGAAAGTTTATTTCTAGTTTAGTTAAAATGATATGAATCTTTCATTCTATTTATTTGATCTATGTATTTTAAAAATTGGGGAAAGAAATTATTTTTTCCCAATGCCAACATCTTGCAAAGAGCTTTAAACTGTCTTAAAAGTTAAGGACTTAAATTCAAATTCAGTTTAAATGACCCAACTCAAGTTCAAAGTTCTTTTTTGACTCTGGCTTGACCCTTGAACCGTTCCAGATAATTTCATTCGTTTCGTTGGAAAAGTGTTTGAATTATGGTTGGCGTAAGGCATTTTATAAAGAGCTGCAATCACTGTTTAAGTCCACCTATCTCATTCTGTCTGTCAAGGATGTTGCCAGGATTTTTATTTTAGAGTACTGCGAGAAAAAAAGGTTTTTTAGTAAAAAAAAAAAAAAAAAAAAAAAGTAATAAAAGTATATATTAATACTGTATAAATTATACTTATTTAATAGTTCAAAAAGTTGTGAAATCACTAAAACTATTTAAATTAAAATGGTAAACAAAAGAATATCATTATTTGTAGTCTTAGGGTTATATGCTGTTATAAAACTATGTATAGAAACCAATTTAACCGTTTTAGTAAATAAAATAAAGGTTTTGGACTACCTTAAACCCAAAATTCATTGGTAATGGCTGTATTTTATATAACTTTTTTCAAGTGTGGACTCTTCTCTTTTTTCGGCATCTTTATTGCGACTAAGTGTGTGTGTGTTGATGTAAGGAGCAAGTGTAAATAAAGAAAAGTCGTGCCCGTTGTGCAAGCCCTCAAAAGTGGCTGCACACACACGTACATCAGGGTTTTCACCTGCAGTCGTGGCACGTTTCTGGGGGCCTGTAGCTCCCCCTTTGGAGGAGCATTCCCCCCCCCCCCCCCCAACCCACAGCTTCGTTTTCTTTGCTTTTACTTGATATACTAGGGGTTTTCGTCTACTGCCTTTTTCCACCCTTTTTTATCCTTTTTTTTGGAGGGGTTTTAGGCTAAGGTTTTGAACAAGCACTCGTCGTCATCGATGTTTGCACGTTTCGCTTTATTTATTTGGAAATCTTTTCTTATTTTGTTCTGTATTTCCGTTGCCTCTCCTTTTCTCTTTTTTTTTTTACTGACAAAGTGTATTTGTATTTGCTTAAAAATCAATTACGTCATCATTGTGAAATGGCAATTGGATATTATATGTGTATGTATACACATATAACGATGGCAACTCTGGCAGTTGGCTTGCTCTTATATAACGATGGCAACCCTGCCATCGCCAGTCGCTCTTTCATCATTTTGCTTGTTTGTTTATTTGTCGGCACTCTTCCACTCCACCACTTGTGTCAATACTTATCGGGCGATATTAACGTCACTGTGACAGAGTTCCCACCCCTCCCAACATACCCAAAAATTATTTTCCACCTGGCATCTGTTTGTGTCACATGTCACATTTCTTATTGTTTGCGCCATATTTTATTTATGTTTTGTCAATTTTTGTGCAACTTTTGCTCGTCGCTTTGTGTTACTACTGCCTTTTACCCTTAACCCTTGTGACCCGCCCCTAAACAACCCCCCCCTCTCTACGCCCCTGCCCACTCGTAGTAAATGTTATAACGCAGCAGATTTGACAGCTCCTTTGGGCCATTTCATTTGTGGCAAACTTTTTCAATGGCCGTCAAATAATGCAGCCAACATCCCAGCCATCTGACATTGAAAGGTGTTTGTGTGTGTGTGTGTGTGTGTCTCCGGAGGGGGCGTGGTCATGGGGGAGTTCAAATTCATTCCATTATTGTTGTTTTGTGACAGATACCCAATGGGATTTCCTGGTGCTTATCATCGATAGGTTTGTGTGCTGGCAATTGGGAAGGAGAAAGTGGTAATTGGATTGCTTTGAACTATTATTTGTCCGATAAAATGCCATCGATAAATTGGTTTTATTAAGCCTTTTTTTTATCGATATAACTTGATTACATCCTAACATCGTAGATTAATGAACGATAACTAGTCGATGAATATATAATATAGTTCGCACCTATGCTTTATTGAAAATTTCAATATTTCGATGTTGTTCAAGGAATTTCAATTAATTTCGCTTTTTATAATTATTTCAAAACTAATGGATAAAATAAGCCCATCAGATGGTTGAAAAAAAAATATATATATGAGGCTCTCAGTAAAAGCCAGATTTCCAGCAAAATGGCAGTGAAAAGCAGAATGCAAACGAGGAGTGCCGAGGTCCAATGTCGGTTTGCCGCTCCCCGGGATTATAGCCACCCATAAATCGGTCGAAAACATATTCCAATCTCCTACCATCTTTCTTTCTTTTTTCCCCATTCCCATTCAATTCGAACAGATTTCGATGAATAAAAAAAAAAAAAAAAAACGAGAAAAATGCAAAAACCCAGCTGAGAACTGTAATTCATTTAAGTGTTCCATTGAGTGGTGTGCCCGTACTGGGTGTGAGTGTGTACCCCCATGAAATTTCATATTTTTAATGACCATCTGAAGGGAAAAAGTGGAAAGCGGAGAAAGGAGAGTCAATACAAGGGATCCAGACGGCCATCAGGCCTCTCACAAAAGGCATTCTTCGATGCGATGCGAAACTGAAAGCAAACATCATGTGCGCCGGGGCTATAGGAAATAAAATAAAATCCATATATGCATACTTTGCATATTAAAAATAGCATGGAAAGGAATTTGAATGCAAAAGGATATAATATGATGGTACACAAAAGAGAGTTGGTTAAGTGCAACAGCCATACAAAAAAAAAAAAAAATGCGTTGGACTTGAAGCTTTTTCCCTTGGGACGGCTTTAATTCTTTGGTTAATTATTTCGCAACTCCCGCCACGACGACCACATTTTGCAAATCTTCCACAGCCGCAGGCTTCTACTTCTACTTCCACTTCCACTTCCTCATCCACTTCCTCATCCACATCCGCTTCCACTTCCACTTCCAGATGAACTCGCTCGTCTGCCGCTGAAGATGTTCTTAATGGTTCAGTTGTTTGCTCAGCAAATTGAACGAAAACAAACTTCAAAAGTTTGCACCACGGATATGCAGATGGCTAGAGAAGTGCTGGATTGAAAGTGGTTTCGGGTTGTTTTCGTGGGCTGGTCTTCGGGGAGTCTCAAGATTAAAGATCCGCAGAGAATGCCACATATCATTTCTATACATCATATGGGCTTATTTATATTTTATAAATCTACCAAATTATTGAAGTAATTGAAATTACTTATAAAGGTGTCAAAAGTATGCAACAAAATATGGAATTCTTTCAAAGGACTGTGCTCTTTTCTTAGACATAAGTTGTAAACCTTTACTGATTTGACAACCTTTTGAAATTAATTTGTTTTTTAATACTTATTTATATTTTGTAATTTATCATTAAAAATAAGATTAAAAAAGGTGTAAAAACATGTGCAAATTTTAGGCGCATTCTCTGTTTATTTAGAAGTTTTTGGAAACGTTTTAATGTGTTAAATGTGCTGGTTTTTTGTTGAACTGATTGAATATCGTTATCCTCAATCGCTTACTCCTCCTAGATGTTCCGCTTCAAATGTGTCCAGGCTTCAGTCCTTCTTCCACATCGTATCGAAAAAGTGAACCCTTTTACTGGGGCTTATCTTTGACGATTATTGTCTGCCCATCGTGTATATTCACCATTTCGCCCGTATAGATTGTCTCTAACTTCACTCCGTCTTCTTGGTAAAACTCCAACTCATTCGAATTGTATCCATGTACGTTGGCAAACAGGTTCATCATTTGCTTGAGGGGCTGCTTTACGTTAAGGGGAAACCTCCATTCCGCATCTCCGTGTTTTAGATTTACCCAAATGAAATTTTCCATTTTGTATGGATATTATTTTAGTTTTATTTCTCAAAAATGTAATGTCTTTCCAACTTTGTTGCTGGGTTACAACTGAATAAATATGACCATACAAATCGCCTAAAACAACTTGACAAGATTAAAAAGTCATAGCCTACTATAACTACTATAAAAATTATATATTATTTTTGTTTTAGCAATTTAAATTGATTATGATTTCCAGAATTCCGAAATTTTGCCCCACAAAGCGATATTTATCAATGGGTTAATTCAGTTCGTTTTTCTTTTGGTAATTTCGATTGAGTTAATTGACTTACGCCCCTTAACAGAGACATGGTAGATAGGTATTCATGATGTCGACCGCAGAGTGCGTGGCATAATGATCTCATGTTTCCATTGGTTTTTGCGGTCAGCTCATAAATGCGGATTGCACAAATTGTTAACTCGGCCACTGGAAGTAGTGTTCTGCTTTTCAGTCTGGTCAAAATATGTACATATGCTTGTATGCTCCTCATTGAGTTTGTTGTCTGTATGTAATTGTTTTAAAATTGTCACAATTGCAGGTCCTCTTTTTTTTTTTTTTGTGGGGAGGGGGGCGTGGCAAGCAACAAGGGCAAGGTTGCTGCAGTTGACAAGCCGCAGTGGCAAGCTTTTTAAAAATTTATGCTGCACAGGGCAGGCACAAGGACAAAAAGAAAAAAAAAACAGAAAAAAAAGAGGTTGGGTTCCGAAAAGAGGTTAGTTAACATATGACCTGCCGGGGTCCGAGTTCGGTCCATGTCCTGCATCCGGTTTCCACACAGCACACACAACAATAAAACGAACGAACGACGCAACACTTATGTTGGTTTACTTTTGCTACCAGCACTTTTCCGACCACCCTACCCCATCCCCCCATTTTCCAAACCCCCCCCTCCACCTTTTGGCCACACAATAAAGTGCAGCCAGCAGCCAAGAAGAAAACTGCTCTAGCTGAATTCCAGCAGCGTGTGACAGTTGCCGTTGAAATATATGTATGTATAACCTTCAATGGGAAAAAGTCCACAGGCTAGCATAAAATCCACAAGATTAAAAGAAAAAGTAAAATACAAAATATTGGATTAAATATTTATTCTTGCTTTGTTATCCAAAATATGGCCCCTTTTATAGGCCTTCATCTCTGATATAGTGGGCGGTTATTATCTCCCCATCGCGGAGTCCCGAAAGTAGGGCCGTATCGAATGTCTCCAGTCTGCGTCCCTCGTAGGCATAGAACTCCAAGTCGTCAAGATCGAGTCCGTTAGTCTCAGCATAGTTGGCCATCAGGTGCTTCAGGGGCTGTCTTATGTGAATGGGGAACGACCACTGACCCTCTGGGCGTTCTATGGTTATGGAAATGTATTCCTCCATCTCGATTGGTTATTATTTTGGGTTTTATTTATTATTTTGTTTTTTCTTTCTTTCGAAAATTGAATGTCTCCGACTTCGTAGCTGGATTTCAACTGAATGAAATGGTGAAACAAATCATCTAACACATTTTGACGACGTCAAAAAATCGTAGCCTACTCAAATTGGTTTAAATTTGGCAACAAATTTTTGGTAAAATTCATTGTGGTAAAAATTTTACAACACTTTTTATCTTTTGCAATTTACTATTCATATAATTTTTGAGTAAAATTGTTTTTTTTTTATTTGTTGGCAATTTTACTAGTAAATTTTTGGGTATTTCATAATTAATACATAACAATAAACTGAATACCTCAGTTTGGTATACAAATTGTTAAATTTATTGGTTAATACATGTGGAATATGCCTTTAAAGTCTAAAATTTAGATGGTTATGTTATTAATGACTAAAAGGACTTATATTTATTGTCGAACTTGTGAAAAGGGATGCAAGTACTCACACTTTTATTCCATACTCTTCAGGCGATGAAATTGAATCACAAAATAATCAAGTAGTTGAATGACTTAAAAAGTGCCATGTGAACCTAGTTCGTAGAGACCCAACCGACATTGTGGCAGTCTATAAACAGTCTGTAAAAATATTTGCAATTTTCCCTCAGAGAATTTACAGTGCGACTTTCTTGAATTGTGGGCTTTTCCGCATTTTCATTTTGTGTGTTGTCTTGCATGTGTTGACCATGACATGAACTCGTGTGTGACGAAAACAAATGACTGACGCAGATGTAATGGCATCCCCTTTCCGACCAACTCTCAGTCTCTTTCTGTTTCTAATTAAAGGCCACGTAAGTGCACAAAAAAAGATGGTTGGACATATTGCACATAGGGTGAAATTTAATTTTATAAATATCAAAATAAAAAAGGGGGGAAAAAAAAACAATGAATATGAAAAGTAGCGAAATGAAATGATTGGATCTCGTCGTGTCCCCATCTCTTTCTTTCACTTTTCATTTTTGCCGTCTCGCCTTTTCACTTCTGGTGACCATAATCACAGCTGCATTGTGTATAGCAATTAAAGCAACAACTTCAACAACAAAAAATACAGGGGCAAAAGGAAAAACTAAGGAAAAACGGTTGGAAAAATCACGGGGAAAAATCAAGGGGGTGTAGAAAAAGTTCTTGTTGTTTGCTGTTTTAATGGTTTTCAATGATTAAATTGTTGATAACAATTTTAAGCTGTACACGTTCAGGCTCCACTCCTTCTCTAGCCATCTCTTTCTTTCGCCCTATAGGCATCTCTTTCGCTCTTTATATACATATATGTATATCAAATATATAACTCTTTGTGTGTCCCTCGTTAGCATCTTGTTGTTTTTATTGTCCGTGGACTAACTTTATACAGACTATGGGCCATGTAAAGTTGAACATGGGCATAACAATGTGCCCTTAACTTGGCCCACAGACTGCAGTTTTGCGCCCCGTCTCTTTTTAACCTTTTGCAGCCATCTCCCTTTCTCTCCCACTCTCTCTGTCTGTCTTGCTGTCTCTGTCAATTTCAATGTGCAATTACTTGAAATTTGTTTGAAGTTTTCCGAGCAGCAGCAGCAGCAGCAGCCGGAAAAGTTTTTTCCTTTTTCCCCCGTCGCACACATTAAAAATTTAATTAGAGAGTGCCTCGACATCAGAAATCAAAACAAATCGGGCGAAAAACTTTTTCAGCAAATTGAGCCGAATGAGAATTTTCGGTTTGAGTTGCATAATCTCAGTCTGCCATCCTTAATTTATTCGGGGCATTCATTAGTTGTGTGACTTACTGTTGTATGTTGAGCTTTTAATTTGTCAACTGATGTACCAAAACTTTAAGGCACTCATGAGAAATTAAATGTGTACAAGTTGAGAATTAATTTGATTTGATTAAAAGTTTTTTTTTGGAAAGCTAGATGCTTTACATTTTTCAATCAGCTGATTTGTTTTTGCATAATGCCGTAATCCCATTATGGGTTTTATTTAAAACAAAGCTTAACAAATTTTCACATTTAAAAAAATGTAATAATACATACAATAAAATTTTAAAACATTGTTTTTTGTTTAGATTTGTTTAGGAAAAATATGAACACTTTTTTTTTGGCTTTAAATATAATGGAAAATCTAGAGAAAAGTAATTTCTTCCCGTGCGATGCCTTAAATAAACTCTTTTATTTTTTATATCCTGTTTTGGCCTCCTCAATTCGTTTCGCGGCTTAGGCATTCTCCTCTGTGTTTTGTCCTCCGCTTTGGGGGTCCATTCGGGTCCCAAGGCCCGCTTTGTCATGCTAAGGGTTAAGCCGAAGTGGTTAGAAAGAGGATTTGAGAAGGGGGGTTGGGCATAAATAACGACACGTTGTGCATTTTGATGGGAACTCGGGTGTTTTTTTCTTAGCTTGGGGATTGGCCACGGTTTATTACTGTGGGGTTATCAAAAAAAAAAAGTGGAGATCTCGACCCTGACTTCGGTTTAGCCTTTTCCGCATCATTGCCCCACTGTGTGGCTGAAAAAAAAGGGTTAGTTGTGTAAAACCACACGAAAATGCTTTTATGATTATTATTCGTATTTTTTCCGTTGATTTTTATGGTCATCATGACTTTGATGTCTGTTAAATGATTGTAAATATTCATCGAAGTCATGTTAAATCCGTTCAATTGAAAGTTTAACACCAAAAATGAAAAAAGGGAACTATTTACCACCCCCCCCATAAAGTGGCTTACAATGGAGTTTAAGTCCATTCAAATTTCATGGCTGTCAGTTTATCAAATATGCGAAATATTTCAAAATATATTTCACCAATTGTATAAAACAATCGAATGGGAGCGACACACAATCCAATAGTCCGAATACCATTGGCCTGCTGAGCCAGTAAATAAAAGAAAATGTCAGGCAAATTTATTTGCTGCTTTGACCATAAAAAGTGCAACAAAATCTCGAATGCAAACTATTGTTTTACAGAGAAGAAGTAAAAGAGATCTGGGAAAAAACCCAACATTATCCATGCACAAATAGTGCAAAATGTTCAATGCATAAACAAGCATATTTCATCTTACTTCAAACTCTAAATTCACCATGAATAAGGAATGAGTTTGAGTTGTTCCGTAAAATAATTCACAAATATTCACATTCAGTTGGCAGACAGTTTGAATAGGCTCTTATGGGTAAACTTATCGATTAAACTGAGTACCATTGGTTATTCGCAATAGTTCACCGAATTTTTCAGACAAATGCTTTTGAAAAGGAAGTTTTTTCTTATTTTGATAGAATATTTGTTCCTTTGAGTATTCCTCACATTTTTTGCCGTCCCTTATCATTTTGTTTAAAAAGTTGTTGGCTTTTATTTTCGTGGGCTTTACGAGCTGTTCTATGGAATCGACAATCCCTTGGGGGTCTCGAGTTTTATGTCTCTTTTATGAATTCGAAATTTCAGCACACGCACACCGATGCCAAAAAAAAAGCCATTGCAAACTTTTTCACAAACACACACACACACAGAGCACAATAAGCATTAAAAACAAGGCTATAACTTTGGTCCACTATCTGCTTAGCTGCTGGCCAGATCTGCTGTAAATAATCATATATAGTATATACTCTATATACAGTTTTTCCTATATATACATATAAACGTAAATGTACTGGTATGTGTATGTGTCAATGTATGTGCGTTTGCCTGCCCGTTCCTTAAATTACAACAAAAGCACATGAAAAATCTTTAAAGCAATCAAAAAACGATAAAAATATATATATATGTATTTAAGTAACGTATTTAATTTATGCAAACGAAAAGTGCGCAGAGGCCGAAAGAAAGCCGTAAGAACAAACGACAAACAAATTCGAAATTAATTTGCATTGAATAACAAAGGAAACGCTTCGGTTTCAATTTCAATTTCAGCCAAGGATAAAGCGTAAAACCCTTAGACAAAAAAAAAAATAGAAAAAACTGATACAAAAGAGAAGCCAAATGAGGGAAAATGAAGTGCCAAAGTGTTGAAAATAAAGTGAAAGCCAAGAGACGAAATTGAAAACGAGTAGAAAAGGTTTTTTCCGTTCCGTTATTGCTCGGTAAAGCGCGTTCGCTTCCGTTCCGTTCCGTTGCGTTTCGTTTCGCTGCGTTCCGTTCCGTTCCGTTTCGTCTCGTTTCGTTTCGTTATCGATTGCAACCCTGCCGTTACCGTTCCGTTTCGCTCGGCAGACATTTAAATGGCTACCAGCTGCTGCTTATGATGGAGACATTCCTCGTCCTCGGCCTGTGTTTCATCCTGTACGAGGCATTGGATTTCTTTCAGGGCTGCATCCACAGTAATACCCCATCGCCCAGCGATCAAATCGAAGCCTATCGCCGCGAACTCGACGAACAGCGCCAGCAGCAGCAGCAGGAACAATTTCTAGCCGGATTGACGCCATTACTGGGCGCTCAATTTGCCGCTGCCGCCGCCGCCGCCGCGGCCGCTGCCGCCGGTTCGCAGTCGACGTTGGGCAGCACGACCACGCCCACCGCCTCCACGGCCAGTGTCATAAGTGATTCATACGATCAGGAATCGCAATCACAATCTCAATCGCAATCCCAATCGCAATCGAATCAAAATCAACAGCATTCGTTGAGCACTCCCGGTCTATTTCGTCCCGCCGCCTTGGGCTATTACGATCCAGAGGATCCATTGCATGCCACAAATTCCCTACCCCGAGACTTTTACTATCTGCAGCAACAGCAGCTTAAGAATAAGGTCAGCTCAAGATCGTTACTCTCCAAGTTCTCGTCGACCAACTCAGATAATCGTATACATCCCGAGGCGGGAGCCAATTCGGGTCACCATCATAGTGTCCTGGGAGCAGCAACGGTTATAACCAGTCAACCTTTACCCTCTGGCGGTGAGATACCATCCAGTCTCTTCGATCAGCCAGGACAACCGGCTGTGGTGGTGCCACCACTGCAGCTGCAACCCTCATCACCACTCTTTGTGGAACTCAAGAGGGCCATTATAAGTCAGAATCCGAATCAAAATCAAAATCAATATAAGAATCAATACAAACAGGAAGCCGAAGAATCACAGTGTCCGCAGTGCGAAGAAGAGCAGATACAATATCTGGCCGAGAATCTAGACGATCTTGTAGAATCCGAAGAGCAGCAGTATTCTCCAGGTGAGGAAGAAGAGGACGACGACGACGAGGAGGAGGAGGACGAGGACGACGAGGATCGGGAGGAGCAGCATTCGTACGTGGGAGGTGCCACCAGTGAACCGGATATCTGTACTGCCACACGACAGCAACAACACCATCAACAGCAGTTGGCCAGGATACATCACATCGCCATCGACGACATTGCAACTGGACAGGATCTACACCATCATCATCATCATCATCTCAGCATTTCGGGACAAACGACGTTGGGCGCCAATTCGCACGCCGACTTCAGGGAAATCGAGTGCGAGCGACTGCGACGCAAGTGCGTTAGCGTTAAGCGCATTTATAGCATATCGGAAAAGTTTTAATTCAGATCAGATCACTACTCAAACTCAATTCGATATCTCAGCCATCATACCTGTACAGCCCTTCTTCACCATCTTGCACTCCAATCGATTTTAAATATATATCGAAAACTAAAAAAAAAAAAATACCAAAATCTAATCCAAAACCAATCAAAATCGAAAACCGCCAAATCAAAAACAAAAATCACCAATCAAAATATCGAAGAAAAATCAAATCGAAATAAAAGCAAAATCAGTTTTCAAATTCAGCTCACCAAATGCAACCAAAATCACAAAATTGCCCAAAGCGAAACACCCCACACAAGGTTAGCAAAAAGTAAGAAAAAAAAAAAAAAACCATAAGCCAACAAACTGAAACTCAAACAAGAAAACGAAATGGAACCTAAACCAAGAAGCAAAAACCGACACAAAAAAAAAAAAAAGAATTTTTCTAAAAACATATATAGTACAAGATTGTCAAAAAAAAAAAGAATTTGCACAGCATTTTTCGAACATGATTACATTTTCAGATTTTTGTTTTCTCACCTGCCTGTTCTCACTGTTTACCTGTTCTTTTCCCACCACCCTTCACTTCAGGTTCTCACATTTGGTCCTTCGGCTTGCACTTTTTCACCATAGAAAGGTTATAGTTTATACCTTGATTCAACTCAATGATATTATAGCATATATCACGATCATATGAAGGTGGTTTTTCACCCCTAATAACCGAAGAACAGATATATTTAGCCATATTTCCTCAGAGAAGTGGTCACCACATGTATATTTTCCACCTTTCTGCACTTGCTTTGTTTTTTTTATTAGAATTCCATTTTTCTCACTCACTGGACAAGAACTTGCACCCACCCACCTTTTTTTTAGGTAAATCACCCGAATCGTTTCTTTTTCATAGCGCACTACATTCCACCTAGAAAAAACTCCACCCTCTCTCTCTCTCTCTCTTTATCTCTGTCACACACATTAGCCACCAATTTGTCACCTGTTTTTTCTCTCTCTGTATTGTTAAGCCCGGCTCTAATAATTCCCAACTTTTTGCAGCTGCGAAACCACTCAACACAATCGCACACGTGTGGTGTCCGAAGAGTACTAGTAAGGTTAAATCCAGAACTACTATAACATACAGATTCTTTATTTTATTTGGAGAAAAAGGATGTCGTTATTGAAGTTTTTTTTTTTTTGGTTTAGTTAGAGAGCACAGAGTTTAAAATTCTGCCTTCTATGTGCGGTGGGTTCACTCAAAACTTATTACTTTTGTTTAGATTGTTGGGCAACTTTGTTATTTTTTTTTTGATGCTGCCTTGCCTTAATTTTTTTTCTAGTTTCTGTTTCCTTTTTTGTCTCTCTACTATTCCTTTTTTTTCCTGTTTTTTCTTTTCGTCCTGTGAGAATTCCTTGGGTCCAAAGCCACTTGGGGGGACTGAACAACAAATATGCTAACTAGTTGGCTTTGGCCAGGTCTTCGTTCCTGGGATGGCTTTTAAACCTCTGTTTTCGAGTGTTATGCAAAGTAAATTGTACATAATTGTCAGGACTAGCAAAACACACACATAGGCACAGAGATAGACTCTCTCTTTCACATATATGCAAATATCAGGAGCTGAAGCCGAGGACAATGACTAATTTTGCTGTCATTGTTGGAGAAAAAATGAAAAAAAAAATGGAAGAAAAGAAAAAGGGGGCAAAAAGGGAGAGAGAGGCAAAAAAGCTGTGTAGCATTACTATCATATCTTACAAATTGTCGCAGCAGACCCCACTCTTTTCTATATATATATATATATGTGTATATCCTTTCAATTATTCGATATGTGGTAGAATCCTCTTGTTGTACTCTTTTATTCTTTGGACCTCGTTTTCATCTCCAGTGACCATGTGTGTTTGTATATCCTTGGCCCGCATCAAGTTAACTTTCCCCACATGTCCTTCTTCATCTCCATCTCCTTTCTCCCCTCTTTCTCCTTTCTACTTTCTCCCCTTTCAACCATTTGTCTCTCCCTTTTGTGCTCGGCGTTCAACATTCAACGTTCGTAATCTTTTGGTCTTTTCTTCATCATCGTTTAGCTTGATGTGGTTTTCCCCGACTTAATCAGTTTTACTATTGTTTGTTTTTACCAAACACAGACACACACACAGCTACCCTCTTGCCAAATGCGTGTGTGTACACATATATGGCACACATATAACATATGCGTACGAAATAATAGCACTAGATATGGGTAAAAAAAAAATATCTATCCACGTCCAATATATAAAAATATAGCAATTGTTATGTCTAACTAAGTTTGTCAATATAAATTCGCTAGTTATCAAAGTGTCATTAAATAAAAATTTACACAACTTATAAGAAACAAAAAGATCATTGAAAATATATTTAAAATATGATTTGTAATCTCCAAGAATTCATATTCTGGAATTTTCTTTATTTAAGTTTATTTTTTTTTAAGCAACATTATATATTAATTCTGGAATTTAATTTTTTTTAATTTTATCTCTTTGGCAACATTTATCAATTTGCTATCATTTCGAATTCTTAAATTTCATTTTTTTATGGTTAATTTTTTTGAAACCGTTTTCGTTTTATTATTATTTCGTTCGCAATTGTGTTTTTATGAAATGCTTTTTCTGTTTTGTGTTCAACTGTCAATTCCCTATATTCCCTATATTTTAAATTTTCATTAACTACAAACTCACAAAACTTAATAAAAATAAAAAAATCATTTGAAATAATCTTCAAGGATTTGTTTATGGCAAGATTAGCTTTATGGCAACATCTAAGAGGTGCTATTATTTCGCTCGCAACCGTATTTTTATAAAAAGCTTTTTTTTTACACATTTGACCAGCTTAGAAAAGTATGCTTTAACTTTTATTTTGTGTTCGACTGGCAGGAACTGGCAATTATATTGTGAAGAAGCATGTGTGAGTTTGAGGACTGGGGACTACCCATAAATGCTACATCATGGCAAGTATTTAAGCCATGGAGAACCATTTCTTTACGTCTAACTCCCAGAGCCAGAAACACATTCATCTCGGCCTTAACCCGCTTACATACCATTCTGCGCTTATTTCGTTTTTTTTTTATTCCGGTTTTGACGTTTTGGTTCATTCAAGGGCAATATTCTTCTGCATCATTAACCCTCAGCCGACCGCCATGAGAAATGACCCACAGCCATGCAGTCACGGTCAGCTTAACCCATTCGTGTCTGGTATCTCTTGCGAATATTTCCAAAATCAAATCAATAGTCGGCCAAGTGAAATTAATTTCGCTTTAAGGAAATTTAAGTGAAACAAATGCTCCCTACTTATACTCAACTTAATTTGCCCTAATCCGTGTGTGTGTGTATGTGCTGTTTTAGCCCCCACTCATCTATCGTGGGTTAATTCCCAAAGACGTATTAGCCCGGCGAAATTTATCCAACTCAATTAATCTCGGCGCTCTGTTCTCTGACTTTACAGAATTGATAGCTTCGTGCGAAGGGCGGCCCTATTGTGATTTATTCTCGATTTTGCTACGTGTTTGGTTTAGTTTTTCTCCAGATAAATTATATCTTTTGGAGTTTTGTATTTAAATATAGTACATTTTTTATAAAAATTAAAGCCAATCAATTTTTTAGTTAATTTTAAATGTTATACCTGATAAATTCCTTTTTAGATATACAAAATACTATAAATTACAGAATTGTATTAAGATTAACTAAAATGTTGTGCAGTTTTTCTTAGATTCCTTAAAGTTTTAGTTTATTACAGTCCTTTTTTGTTTAAATGACCACTTTAAACGGCTTAACTTCAGTTGTAATTAACTTGCAACTAAGTATATACTCAAAATGTGGTCTTAATAAACCAGTTATTTATTAAATTGAAAAGCTTAAGTGCACCACTTTTTCTCATCTCCCTTTTAAGTATATTTTTTTAAGCTTGTATGGTTAATTATTTTTGCAGCTGCAAATGCCACAGGATAAAGTTTACTTTTAGTTGCCCTGAATCCTGAAAAGTGTCTGTGTGTATATATATATTCAATTAATGTGGAGGGAGAACGAAAGGATAGAAGATAAAAAACTTTGTTTGCTCTATCAGCTGCGGCTTGATGAGTGCCAGTCGTTTTGGTCTGTCTGTCTATATATCTATCTATCTATCCATCTATCTATCTTTCTGTCTGCGGTCTGTAGTTTTAACTTGTTGAATTGACAACAAACACAACCACCCAATGAGCATAGAAAAGTTGGCACCACAGAGTGGTATATCTGTATATACGATATACGTATGCTGCAAGTTTTAATTCCGCCAAGCTGGAAAAGCCATCATCTATGCCATTGTCAATTTGAGTGTTTGTGTTTTGGGATTGAAATGAAAAACCAAAAATCTAACTAAATTCAGAGCCGAGCTTCTTTTTGTTTCCTGCATTTTCCACGCGACCCTTTAGCGATCGAACAGCCAAATTGGGCAGACAACCGCGTTTTTGTAGATCATCTAGTTTGACTGTGATCACCGTATCGATTTCCTTTTGCCGCTGGGCCTCAGCTGCCCTCTCCCTTTCGAAGGCCAAATGTTCATTCTCCAATTCGCGGCGACGGGCCTTCTCACGCTCCTCAATTTGACAGGATACGCTGGTGCGAAGACAGGCTTTCTTGATGGCCTGTTCATTGGCCTCCCGTTTCATTTGCTCCTCCAATTTCTCACGATATTGTATCATCTCCTTGAGTTCCCTTTCACGTTGCACATAATAGCAGGCCTTCATTTGGCTAAGATGCTCCATTTGTTCCATATTAGCACGCTTAAGATCTGCAGCCATTTTCCTCTCCTTCTCGGCGGCAATCCTTTCGTTTTCCCGATATTTTCTCTCCAGACGTTCGTGTTCGGCCAGGAAATGCATCTCTTCGCGATTATCCTTGGCATCCAGTATCTTTTGACCCACTGCAAAGAGGACATCCCGTTTCCGCTTCACATCCGCCTCGATGGCCTCGCGTTCCGCCCTCTGTTGTCTCAATTGCTTTTCCTTAAGTTTCAGATACTCGTAGGCTCTATTCTCATCCCGTTGATCCTGCTCGCACATCATACGCACGAAATTACGATGCAATTTGGTGTATTTATTCAATTCATCTCTGTAGGCCAATTTGCGGTGGGATCGTGATTCTCCCTCGGCTATTTCGGCTCTTCTATACTCATCCACTGCGGCTCGCAAATCTCGAGCCTCCATCCGCAGGCGATCCTGGGCAAGGAATCTTAACTTCTCACGATCGCTGATTTGTTCGCGAACAGCGTTTCCGAACTGCCGACGGCGTTCCTCTTCGGCCTGATCCTGTTGCTCCACGGTGCCCCATTTGGCATTGTTGTAATCGCGATTCTTGCGAGCCATCTCCTCATCGTGATCGAGTTGGATGCGATTGAGGAGCTTTCTCTCTTGAATCTGAGCCGTCCACATGGCACTGCATTTGGCCTCGGAAATCGCACGAGTGGCATCTTTCACCCGCACGTCGGACTCGTATTTGGCATCCAGGGCGCGATGAAGGACCTGCAAGTTGGAACAGCAACAATTATTGAAACCGATAAAGCTGTCGATATATATATATAATGTGATATTAGTGCGATATAGATCTACAATTAGGTATCGAAAACCTGTAGTGCATTATATTGATCTGCCTTAAGAGAACGATATTTAAAATGTCGATACTTTTATTAATCGATTTTTTCGATGCTAAATGATAAATGATATTTATGAATACAACTTTATTCAGTTATGGAAACCTTTAAACTTAACGAAGAAACCTATAATAAAACTTGTTTCGATATGAAAATACAATATAGGTCTTATATATCGATATAAATTATGATGTGATATTTGTTAGGAATATAATAAATAATAATAATATCTTAATGTTTTGAAAGGATATTTTAAACATATCGATATTTTCGATATTAAAATAGAGTCTGATTTTTTGTACCATCAGTTATCGCACATAGGGAAAGTATTTTATTGATATTTGGAAGTTGATAAATCGGTTATTATCGATTTTATCGATTCTAAAATCGAATTATCGGTCACTCGATATTTTCGACTGGCAATAAAAACTTACCTGCAGCCTTTTGGCCTCGACTCTCCGCTCTTCATTCACATCCTCATCGGCCTCGTCATCGTTCCTTTTCTCCGTCTCCCGTTCCTTTTCCCTCCGCTGCTCATCGATGTCATGGAAGTAATTCCGCATACGTTCCGCTTCGGCCGTGTGATATTGCTGCTCCTCCATTCGGCGATCCTGTTCGGCTCGTCGTTCATCGGTGGTTTTCGGTCTCGCGGCCCTCATGCGATCCAATTCTCCCGGCGAGAGTTCCGCATAACCCTTGGACTCCCACGATTGACCCTTGATGTGAAAGAATGTGGCCTTGGCTCCATCGTATTTGCGATTACGTGGTGGCGCCTTTCCACCACCCACCGGCGAACGCATGACCTTTTGTCCTGGGATGGGAAGAGGAGTTGGTTCTTTGGTGCCCGGCGGCAAGGGTCGCCTTTGACCTTTGGGATTCACGGGCTTATCCTTGCGTACGCCACATTTTCGCTCCTCCTCGATGGCCGTCAACTTTGGTGCCTCCAAATAAATCGGTTTCTTTAGTCGATCATAACAATCCGCATGAAGTTTCATAGCGGCTCGCGAACGACATGGCATCACCATCGGCATCTTGGCGAAATATATATATATATATATTCTTGTCGTGTAAGATAGTGTGGATAGAGGGGGGAAAAATTGCAATAGCAAAAATTTTCCCTTTTCTACAATTGTACGTATCCGAGTTCTGTTGTTCTATCGTCTTCGTCTGTTTGTGTTTTATTGCTCGAAGGCTGTTGTTTTGTTTGCTTGTTTCGTTTGTTTATCCAATCGAATCTGGCAGGTTATATAGACATACGCCCACAGCTTGCTGGGTAGGGCAGAATTACAGGGTATTTGTTTGGTTGGAAGAGGGGGTTACATTTAATCTTTACTTAAAAAGTACCATAATTAAAAATATTTCACTTATTGACTTTGAATTGGAATACTCAAAGAAACAGTAGGGATGCAAAAACATCGATGTTACTATCGATATCATCGTTGTATTTTTTTTTAATTCGATGTTTTATCAAACAGCTCAAAACTAAGAAAGTTCTAAGATACTAGATGTATTATAAAGTTCCTGGGTAATATGAAAAACTTTAAGAAACCCAAAAATATGATTACCAAGTATCTTGGCAGCAATTTATGCTCAAGTACAGTGTTCCTACCTGACCACTTGAGTGTCGTTTTTCGTTGAGTGGCAGGTGAGGAGGAAAAACTAGTGGAAAGTGGCAGCAGGAAAATGGAAATGGAAAAGTAGTGGGAAAAAAGGGGAAGCTGCATTTACTTCCGTCTGCTTTGGCTGCATTCGAAGGCGTTGATGCTTGCATTTTGGAATAGCCCCGACAATTTGCATTCTTTGTATGTGCCACTCCCATATTCCGCCCCTAAAACCTCACCCCCCCCCAAACTACCGCCCACCTCCCAGCAAATTCAACCCTCAGGCAGGTGGCATGAAAATTTAATTACACGCCTCGCTGAAACGCTGTGGCAAAATCTAGGGGTCGGTGGTATTTTTTTCTTTTTTAATATATATATATTTTTTTTTTGTGGGTGGAAACCTCTTGGCCGCCTGCAGATTGGGTTGGCGAAAAAAGGATAATGGGAAAAAATGGTTCAACATTTTTTTTAGCGGCGTTATTATGCCACGGCCTCTTGAGAAATGGTTGAAAAATAAAAATGCAATATACATAATCAGGGGTGCCACAGAAATCACAGGGATTTAAAATAACTTATAAATGTCATTTCAGGTGTCTAAAAGTATGCAACACTAACTTGTTAATTAACAAGTACAATGAATTTATACATTCCTTGACTTATGCATATTTTTAGACCCCTAAAATGGTATTTAAAAGTGATTTCAAAACTCCCAAATTTTTCTTACTTAGAAAATGAGGTTCTTTTGTCATAGTTTTGCTCTATTTTTGGGATTCATTATAAATATTTAGCAGTGTTTTTTTGTGTGCATCAATCTGAGTCATCTTTCGAAACTTGAGACAGAATCCGAAACCATTGACTCAATATTCAGCCTCTGGTATTTGTCTTTCTATTTGTGTGGCGGTTGTCAGGCGCACACAAAGACACGCCTCAATATCGTTTACTCCTCTTTGCCAGACATGCATAACATGATGTGTTCTCCATCGAACTGAGCAAGATATTGTTACCATAAATATGATTTTTTTTTTTTGGTGAACAGCTAAAAATCATATTACATATACAGCACATCTTGCCGCCTCCGCAAAAAAAAAGCAAAAACTTTCTCCACATTTCAATGGTAATAAAAGTGATTTAATAAGGCGCAAAACAGCACAACAAAAGGGGCAAAAAAAAGAGGGAAAAATTGGGAAAAGGCAGAGGGAAACCAGAAAAACGAAATCAATTTGATTTGTCGCCACAGACGACGAAGAGGACGATGGTGGGCGGGGTTGGGGATGGTGCCACGCCCATTGCGTGTGATTAAGTGCGCGTTTAATGTGCACGCCATGGCCATAAAACAAATTATATGCAATCCTGCCACCGAAAGCTTTCGCAATTTACTCCCCACAAACTCTGGAGGAGATTTAGTTGACCCCCATCTATGTGTGCACTACTACTACTACCACTACTACTATTACTGGGTACTACCCTTGGTTGTTTATCCCTCTTTACTCGCAATCCCTCTCGATTTGAGAGTTCCGTAACTGATTTCGACCTACGGGTTGGTTTGGCTTGGGTTGGCTCCTCTGGGGGAGCAGGCTAAAAACTTTTACCGCTCTCCCCTGTGTGAGCGCTTTGAAATGTAAATACGGCTCATTATTTCCAATGCCTTGCCATTCATTTGCAAAGTTTCCAGTTTGCCCATGGCCCACACACAGACACAAAAATGTGAGCACACAGACTGGTGGACCTCACATACGCACTGTTACCATGGGATAATTTCCGGTTCACTAGAAATTATATTTTGGTCAATAACTTCAGGAAACTACCTTACAAAAAAGTCACAAAGCTACCAGAAGCGTGACAATAACAACAATCGATAAGTTTTCAAAGTATTCGATAATTATTTCAATATTTTATAGATAGTTAATATGTTCAAGTGTTATCAAGTTATAAAATATATTAAGAATATATTGTTGATCGATATCGAATTTATTTTTGTGGTGATACATTTTCGATTGTTATTGACGATTATTTTTTTTATTGGAGAATTGGGTTTTCTTAAAATCTAATTGGTAGTCTTACTCCTTACATATCAGAACTTGATGTTTTGCCAAGCTCTTACTCTTTCCCAGAAATAAATCACCTTAGAGTATATTTCGATAAATGGCTTCGATAACTGATGAACTATCAAGATAGATAACCCCTTTGTTGGCTCTAAAGTGATATAAATTATCAGCCTTTTCCAGCCCACTGTGCGATTTGGCAGGACTTTGTGACTATCGGTTCACCTTTAATTAACTGTAATGCCATCAGGCGGCAGGACATCCGTTGGTCAACGTGTGTGTAATGCCCCTTTGCTTTACCTTTTTCATTACCCATTCACCACCACCCCCAGAGAATGAGTGTGTTTCTGTGTGCGAAGGGTTTATTATTTTCACTTAATTTTTGCTGGAGTTTTTTGCTTCTTTCTTTTTCTTTCTTTTTTTCTGTTTACCCTTGGAACCTTTTGGCCCCGGCCATTCAATTTACGTGCCTCTCGGACCAGACCGTTCGTCCCCAAATGGCAAATCATCACAGCTAGACAGAAAAATAAGAAAGAAAACGGAAAGCCTTTCGAGGAAGACGAGAGCCAAGAAACGGAATGTGGAATCTTGTTTGTATAACAAGAGATGCGGCAAAATGTTGTTCAAATTGACTTGGCTTGGGTTGAGGGGGTCGGATGACTCGGCAGGTGGATCGTAATGTCCTTCCTGGGTGGTAAATGGGGGTAGAAAGAAAAAAAAAAACAGAACCGGGCTTCCTGCCAAAAAGGGACAAAGTCAGCGACAAAGAAATGTTTCCCCTGCTGCACAATGGCAAATAATTCATAACTTGGCTCAAAAGTTTGATTTAGCTGCAGTTAATACACTGGCCTTCCATTCCCCTTCCCTTCCACTTCCACTTCCCGTCCCCTTCTATTTTTTGTGGCCCATGTGGCCCATCTTCGAGTTCTACTGAACATAGCCTCTCTCTCATCCTGTTGGCCATACGTCGGTTTGCATAAATTTTACCCATGGCCAAAGAGAACTCGGAACGTAGGACTCCTGTTGACAGGAAGGATTCCATACCCATAGCCCCTACGGCAGATAAATTACGCTCGAAGCGCCCAGTACCAATGGAAGCGGAAGAGCCAAAGCCAAAGCTGTAGGAAAAGCTATAGGAAAAGCTATGGCCAAAGTCAGAGGACCAAGGACTGCCTGCCTGTCTGACTGTCAAGCAGCTGTATGCTTATTTTTCTTCAACTGTAACTGCTGCCAGGACTAAAAAAAAAAAAGGAAAACAAAATTTAAGACGGGGAACGCACACACATATGAGGCCTTTGGTCAGGCGGCAAAAGTTTCCACTTGGTTTTGGTTTAGCTCAAGGGAAAATTCTTTGGTGCATATCATATCAAAGTAGAATACAGAAGTTTGAAGAATTTTAAAGTTAAGTAGAGTTTGTTGGTTTAGTTTTGGTCAGCCTACAGTATGTACATTTAAGACAATCAGAAGACATCAAAGAAGGCATTAAAATAAAGATATATATTTTCTAGGCCAGCATTTAAGTTGAATTATTCAGATGAGTGTGTAAAGTCAGTAACTGTATTATAAAACAGTATGAACATCGAAGTAAAGTATTTTTTATTAGGATAAACCTGTGGTTACGACGGTAATGACTAGAACTTAATTATTTAACCCAAGGTTAAATTAAAATACAAGAAACTGAATATTAAACCTGTTTTCCATAAGTCTATAATTTTGTTGTTAGCTAATTCTATATTCTTTCGAAGTACCAAAAACTTGTATTTAAATATTTAACCTGTGGTTAAAATGATCTATATTCATGCACAAAAATGGATACCATAAATCTAGCCATTTGTTAAATTAAAATACAAAAAACTGAATATTAAACCTGTTTTCCATAAGTTTATAATTTTGTTGTTAGCTAATTCTATATTCTTCCGAAGTACCAAAAACTTGTATTTAAATATTTAACCTGTGGTTAAAATGATCTATATCCATGCACAAAAATGGATACCATAAATCTAGCCATTTGTTAAATATTTTTTTAATCGGCAAGCAGCTTACCTAAAATTTATGTGGCTTGCCTGGACCTGAACTCGGATAGGACCCCCTGTCAGTTTTTTGACTACTTCCATACGACCCTCTCCCCCTTATTTTCTCCACGTCCTACAACCCCCCTTGAAGTACCGCCTCTGCCCTGCTTGATTGTAACGTCTGTTGCTGTTTTCTCAATGCCTTCAAAATGGCACACGGAAGCCGAGGCGTCTGCTATAAATTTTTAACAACCATTTAACTTGAATTTTATTAGTCCCCAGTCAGCGGTCAAAAGTTCGAGGGGATATGTGGGGGAGTTGGGGGCGTGACTGATGCTCTCAGTTGCCGTCATGTTGGCTTCTTGGAATATGCTCGTATTTTTCGGTATACAAAGTGCCCAAATGCTGGCCACAAAGTCATCACAATGACATTTTGCATTTCGCAGTTCATTTCTACTACCACTCGTCTCATTCGGTTCATTTCTTTATGGTGTTTTCGTTGCCTACTTTCTGCTGGTTATTGATAGTCCTCATAGAGACCCCCCAATGTTTGCCATCTCTCTCTCTTTCTCTTTATGTCCTGGCTATAAATTATATATGGACCGTAGTAGTTGTGACTTGTGGGTCACTTGTTTTGCTGCAGCTTCAGTTGTTCGCCTGCCGTTGACCGATAACCATGTATTTCTCCTCCTATTTTCTTTTCTTTTTCGTTTTTTTTTTGTTAGTTTCTACTATCCAGTTTGTTATTATTTAACTTGTTGGCAAATTGTATTGCAAAGTTTTTTTGTGATTGGTATTGTTTTTCGGTTTTTGTGGGTATTTTTCTCTTCAACAATCGAAAACAAAAAAAATTCCTTGCAGTTGAGTAAAATGTGCGCTGTTGACAGACTAAGAAAAACAATAACCCCAACTAGAAAAACTAAACAACTCGAGTGCAACTAAACGACAACATATATCAAAAAAGAGAAAAAAAAAAAAAACAAAACAACGAGGAATCGATTTAAATACAAATTAAAGAAAAATACAAAATCAACGATTATACCGATAAGCGATAACAAACGATAATACCGATAACACCCCGCCATGGACTCGCTGGAGCGTCTGATGCGAGCGGCGCCTCTGCCACGAATGTTGACCAGTGGCGTCGTGGCCACAGCCGCTGCCGCCGCGGCCGCCGCCGCTGGCAAGGGCATGGTCAGTGTGGGCGGCGGTGTGAGCGGTGCAACAATGGCCGCCGCCGGCAATGGACAACAGAGGGCGCTGGTCCATGCCTCGCTGGCGGCGGCGACAGTCGGCCGCAAGGGGCGCCATCTAACGGGCACCTTCTGCCTTACGGGCGACACCATGGAGGGCATCATACAGTGTTTGGTATTTCTCAAAGCATTCTCGGTAAGTCGGTAAGGGTGGAGTATCAGATTCCGAAAAATACAAATTCCATAGGGTAGAGATCAAGGGAGAGAGACCCAAAAATCCGCACACACCCACCACACCCACACCCATATTTTCATCTCCCCCCCCACACATGGCACAATTCAATTTAGTTTTCGGCTTGCGCTCGACTAAGTTTTTATCTTTTTTTCCCATTTTTGTTCCTGTCTTTTTTTTTTTTTTGGGCCTGCCATCAAAATGTGCAATAGGCTGTAAATAGGCAAATACATTTCGCAGAGCCCTGCCTGTGGCAAGCTGATTTTGGGATTTTATAACTAAATTTTTGCCAGGCATGCATGGGGTGTACCTTTGACCTAGTTTATGGGCCCTTTTTAAACCCACAACCATAAGCCATTCCCCATTCCGACCCCCCACCGCCCCCCCAAATAAAAGAATAAACAGGCACACACATTTGGGCGTGTGTAATAAAGATTTTCAGCTTGTCTACACACAAATTTTTGACCCACTCACTAACGCCTTTTTCCTCTCTGTTTTTCTCTACTTACAGGTGAGTTCCTCTAAGCGAAGATAATGAAGAGCAAATACCCAACAGATTTATGATTCCCAATCCCAAAATATAAGGTATTCCAAGTATCTGGGTAAAACCGACTGTGATTTGTGTCTGCGAAATTGACTCTGAATAACAATGAAATCAAAGTCAAAATTTAAAACATTTATTTAATGCACATGCAGTGAGTGATGTTAATTGAATTTGCTCACTGGCAGCTATTCAAATGGTTTATTGGTTTTTTCGTTTAATTATATTCAGGAAATGTCGTTAGGGATTTTATCACATTTTAATTAATTGTTGAAGATTTTATGAACGAATTTATTTGGCCGACGTTTTTAAAATATTTTAAGTTTATAATAGTTTTGTGAATATTTTTTTAGCTATGCTTCGGTATTTTCCTATCTTTTCTTCGAGAAAGTAAAGGAATATTTGAATATTCAATGCATTTTGAATAAAAAATTTGTTATTGTCACATGAAGTAGGTCACTAGTTTGATAAAAAATGCTTTAATTTGATATATGTCTTTACGAAAAAGAAAATTCCCAACATACAGAACCACAGAGCGTATGCATAATATGAAACCAATTAGCAAAGTGTCCCCGCTCAAATTAATTGACGCTGCATTTACTTTTTTTTTGTGATTAAATGAAGCTCAGTTGACCAATGGTATTGTATATATCAGTCATTTCAGAACGATAAAAAATTGGATATTCGATATTTCATTTTTTTACTCTAATTTTCCGGTTAATTGTGGTCTTGTGTGTGTTTTTCAATGCCAACAATTTTTTAATCCCAACAAAACAAAAAGTTGTTATTATTGTTATGTAGAGGCTGATGTTGTTGTTGTAAACACATTTTTTGTGTCATATATATGATATGGTGGTTCTTTAGTTCCAGTATTTCCGCCGTATCGTCGGGCTTCAGGCGCAGTCCGCAGAGTTTCATAAACACCCAATACTTAAGGTCCAATCCCCAAATTTAGGCATCCATTTTCATCAAGTGCCTTAACTCTTGAGAATATTCGTTATTACTAGCAATTATACCCACAGTTAAAGTAATTCGGGATGCCATTTTGGTAGCTTCGTTGCCTGATTCCTTTGCTAGCTTTCGACAGAATGATGATAGTTTCGATATATTCTAGAGTTTGTATTCCATAAAATTAAGAGATCTTAAAATCGTATTATATTGAGAGTAAAATAAATAATATTAAGAAAACGGTTAATGTCCTTCAAAGTAGAAAATTAAAAAAAGAAAAAGTTTCAACATACCGAACCAAAGAGCGTATGCGTAATATAAAATTAGTGAAGTGTCCCCGCTTAAATAAATGAATGCTGCATTTTTTTTTGTAATTCAATAAAGCTCAGTTGGCCAATGGTATTGTATTTATATCACTCTTCCCGGAGCGCCACAAAATTGGATATTCGATATTTAATTATTTTACTCGACTTTCCGGTTAATTGTGGTCTTGAATCGAACATTTTTTTCTGCATTCTTGTGTGTGTTTTGTTTGCCAACAGTATTTAATTACTACAAAACAAAAAGTTAGTTATTATTGTTATGAAGACATGACATATAATATCTGGTGGTCATTCAGTTCCAATAATTCGGCCGTGTCGTAGGCCTCCAGGAGCATTTTTGGGGCACAGGACCCTGTTCTAGACTATTACCAATTTGTGTATTCCAGAAAGTTAAGAGATCTTAGAATTGTCTTTATATATAGAATAAAATAAATAGTAATAGGGAAATGGTTTGTTTCTCTTAAAGTACAAAATCAAAATCCAATCCAGAAAATTTGCAACATACGGAACCACAGAGCGTATGAGTAATACGAAACCAATTAGTAAAGTGCCCCCGCTCAATTAAATTAATGATGCAATTATATTTTTGTTGTGATGAAATGAAGCTCTGTTGAACTTTTCATCGATTAAAGCTAACAACAATTCTCATTTGAAATTTAAAAAAAAAACCATACAGCCTATTTGATGACTTGCAGTACTCTTGGCCTACTTGATCTGGTTCAAAAACCATATTCTAGTGTTTAGTAACCAAACTCTTAGCCTCATTGAACTGGTTTTCACACTGTGTAAATATATTGCCAAATGCCAGTCTCTTAAGTACGTAGAGCTTTTTAATGTTTGTCCCAGCTACTTCTTTTTCAAAAACTTGTTCCCAATAAACATTGTTGGCCATTTTTCGATGGGTGTAGTGTATGTGCTTGCAATTTGGCATCCCTAAATCAGCCTGTGTGCCATATACCTTTTTTTTATTTTTATTTTTGCCTATTGCCCTCTGGCCCGGGGCTTAATTGCAGACTCTATAAAGTGGGTTGGGAGTTGTCGGCCTGGAAATGCACTTAGCACCCAATCGGTTCCAGCGAATCCTCGCCATGAAAGGGGAAAGAGACAGGGATACGGGAGCAGGATGAGACGGCGACAGAGACGTAGACCGACATCAAGCGCCTGCGGCAATTGCAGGACCATTAAAACTGACACATTGCGATTGCTTTCTCCCTTTTTTTTTTTCTTTCCCCCTTTATTTTTGGCCAAGGCTGTGAAAAATACAAAAATAAAAGTCGGTAAAATCGAGAGAAACGTAAAAAACAGAGACACACCTAAAGAGGGCGGAGATGGAGATACAGTTGCTATACAGAAGTCGACTGCCAGGTACCCATTATTAAAAAAAATAAAAAAATCTGATCAACTTTTAACTTAACAGAAAAAGTTAACTATGGTCAACTATGTTTATCTGTCTCATTCGCTAGAAATATTATTCGATAATGGTTAAAATAACAATATTTTTATTTTGTATTTTAGAGAAATGGGTCTTGGACCTAACTATTCGTAATCAGGTCTTCAAAATACATGGATTCCGAAAATGAAAAACTATTGAAGGTTTTTGGGATATATATATATTTTGTTTGACTAATTGATTAAAACATGATTTCATTAGCACTTTCTTACGCTAATCAGTTCTTAATTCAATTTGGTTGCTATAGGTTTTTTTCTGCAGTGTGGCCATGCCCCATTTGAAAATCGGCGAGAGGCTTTTCACGCATCGTTAATTTCTCCCTTAGGCCTTCGGTTCGAGGGTCTGCCGTCTCTTTCGTGCAGTAGTCAGTGGTTCATTCACTCATTCATTCATTCATTCGTTCATTCAGCCTGTCAGCCAGTCAGTCATTCAGTCAGGCAGTCTCGCATTCAATCAGCCTTTGGGGCCGGCTGCCTATCGTTATAATGATGTTGCCGGGATTCATCCTTGCCTTTTTGCTTTGACATCAACACCATCTACCATCTACCATCTACCATCGACCAAAGTCGTGATTTACTTTCCACCCCACAATTTTCCGCCGCCTACTTTTTCAAGCAGCTGTCATCCGCTTTTCTTTCTCTTTCCCACTTCATTCCTTTATTTCTCTGTATTGGTGTCTATATATATATGTGTGTGTTTGTGCGAATTTAAATGTTGCACAAATATGAAAAGCAATTTACATAATATCCTGCCAAGTGTAAAATGATTGTCAATTCAGTCTGCCACTGAAGCAAAGCGAACCGAGCGAACGGAACGAAACGAAACGAAATGGAATGGGAACGGAAGGGGAACAAAGGGGAAAGAAACCACACTAACCGTGGAAAATGGTGGCCCTAAATCGTTGCGATTGGAACCCCCCTCCACCTACGAGTTCAATAATCCCCCGAAACTGAGTGATAAATAGGGTAATATAGATGGTCTATAAGGAAAAGGCATAAATAAGGAAAAAGTATCAGAGAAAATGTACGAAATGTAGTTATAATTGGGTTATTTAACTGTCGAGCCCAAAGTTGGAGGGTATTATAAAAGGAAGTGCATATATTTTTTAGTTTTAAAAAAGAAAACAAATTTAAAAAAAAATTTTTAATATAAAAAAAGCAAACATTAAACAAGAAGGCCTTTTTCGAAAGTCCTTCAACTACAGTAGGTACTCAACGAGATGAGCGCGACATTGAGTTCCCCTCAAGTGGCTGGGTGGAAAATAAGTGAAGGGAATTTGAGGGGCTGTGTTTGTGCGCCTCATAATTATAGGGACACTCGAGATGAGAATTAATTACACAATTTGTGAGCGAATTGAAATGAGACGAGGACAAGGCCCGCCGCATTAATTAGCGTTCATCAATCATGTTTGACCGCAGCAACAGCAGTGAAGTTGGTGACCAAGGACACTCGAGCTATATCACACACCCAAACCAAGCATCCAACCACCCACCGTCCACAAGATCCTACAGGACATGCCCCCTTTGGCCGATGTCTGGTGCAAATATTGCGCAATTTGTCGTCATTATCCAGGATATTGAACCTCATAATGTGCGTCGACATCATCAATTTCAAAAAATGTTGACGTGGGCGGCACTGCAAAACGACTTTAAGGGGGGTTGTAACTTAAGAGCCATCTTTAAAAGATGATATCTTGCAAGAAATAGAAAAAAATCGCAAAGTGCAGACAATCGATTAAAGTAAGCACTTGAGATGGAAAACTTTATTTTATAATTGTATAAATCCCTAAACATTTTGGTCAAATAATAATAATAATAAACACTATGTATGGAATACTAAAGGTTAATGTATGTGAGTTCTTAAATTTTAGCTGCATTTAAGATTCTCACTGAATTTGCTAATTAAATGGCAGGATGTATAGACAATTGTTAAGGGCATTGTGTGGGGTCTTCACCTCGGGATTTTCCACCTTTTCCCTTGGATTTTCTTCTACCATTTTCCCTCTATGGATTCTCTCCTTTTGGACAGGTGAGACGCGAACGTGATGCTTGAATCTATGCAAATTTGCGTACACTCCGAATGCGGCAAACATGCACAAACACCGGCTTCCCTTCTCCACCACCCCCCCCCCCCTTTTTGGGGCATTCTAAACCCCGTTTTAAACCCCCTATTGTCCCTATCCACCGACTGGTTGTGCATCATCAGCAACCCAAACAGAATCGTTGAGGTGGCTTGTTCCACTCGTGTTGCTGTTGCTATTGCTGTTGTTTGCTTTTGAGGCCTTTCAAGCACTTGCTTATTATGCAGTCACGTGTGTGTGTATGTATCTGTGTGTTTTTGGTGTGCATGTATGAGTGCATCTGCATATATGTGCGTGCAAGTGTTTGTTGCCAGTGGCACAATTTGAACAATAAGTTGGCCCGACTGTTGAAGCATTCTGTCTGCCACTCAGCCGTCTGCATTTCAAAACTTAAACAGTTTATTAAGCGCAAACTAAAACCATAAAATAAATACTCAGACAAGTGCACTAAGCGAAAAGAAGTAAGATGAAGCAGCAGGGGTGTATGAAAATATATCAACTTTGATCAGACATTAGTCATATTTGTTTTCTCTGTGTCTTAGAATTTTGTGAAATAGGAAACTTAATTTGTTCAAATATTTTCTCTATTTATACCAATATGTGTCAGTTTAATGGCCAGCCAAGCTTTTATTTCAATTATAAGAGCTATCTTGATTTTTCTTGGTATTTTTATTTGAAATTTTTGCAAAAGGATATGAAGGCTATTAAGGAGAGAAGCAAATGAACAAATATGAAAAATTAAATTAATTTTTCAAATCATTGACTGTAAAATAATAATAATAAATGCGGAATATACTTTAACAAAAATGTTTAATATACATTTTAAATTGTACATTCATCTATACTTATTTCAATATACTTGCCAAAACCATTAGTATTTTAGTTGCAAGTCATTCTGGGCAAACGTGATTGTTTTCTAGAATGCACTCTACAACAAATGTAAGAACGCCAAATTAGAGAAGGTCTTCTGCAATTCTTCATTGCTTCATTTTTTTGGAAAAGCCACTGTAAATACCAACAGGATCAAATAGTTGGCAGGACCGATTCAATTTACAAGGCGAATGCCTTTCCTCACATTTTGGCACTTGAAATTCATTGTCTGTGTGGAAAATGTTGTCAAAAATCTGGCAATTTAGCTAGTGTGTGTAAAAAAACAAAAATAAAGAAAGATAGAAAGAGTAAGAACTAGCAGTATAGATAGAGATAGCGATAGCGATAGCGATAGCAATAGCGATAGAGATGGGGGAAATGAAAGAGAAGGGAGGTACATACATATGGCCAATCATCTATTTGAATGGATATCGCGCGGCCCCATTTTGTGCCATCATTCTAGTTATCTATCTCTAGCCATCTCTTTCTGGCCAGCCTCAGCCTGTCCCTTTCTCCAGTGGCTGTGTAGTGTAGTGCCATCTCCCTCTTGCCCTGTGTATTGTTGCACGTACATGTCGTAGACTTTGTCTTTTCGAATAAAACTTCACTAAAAAATGAGCATGGCATGGCGTTGAGCATTTAAACTAGCTACAAAAACACCAGCAACACCTAGCATTTTTGCAACATCACGCCCCCTTTGCCGCCTCTTTTTTCACCTACGTGATTCGCATGCACAAAATGGACACGTGTGTTGGTGTATTTTCTCTATATATATATAAATTTTCTTTTTTTTTTTTGGGTTTAGGGGTGTGTGTGTGTGTGGTTGCCAAGACAAAATGCGGCTAATGTCCCTTCTCTATATATATAAATTTTTCGTGGTTTTAGATTTAAAATACAGCGTAAACGCGTACCTATATATATATAGTATATATATATATATATATATATATATAATAGGCAATTCTTTGTTGTGGATTTTATGGCACTCTGACCGTGAAAAAAAGCACAAACAACGCTTAAAAGTATGCTACCATTTTCGCTCAACCACTTAAATGGGGTGGCGGAAAAAGAAAAATCCAGGGAAAATAAAGTGGGAAAGAGAGAAGTAGGGTGGATAAACAGGGAAACTTATTTTGTTGCTGTCGCTAATTTGGCTCAGCATCAGCCGCAGCAACATCTAGCGCATAATAATTGCCTAGTCGCACAAGACTCGCTAATTGGCAGCAATTTTGCTGGCAGCTTCAATGGTGGTTCAAGGCACTGGTGGCTAAAAGCTGGAATTTCGGTTTTCAGCAATTAGCCGAACTTCCACTAATGACCAAGAAATGTTTGCCTTTGCCCGTGGCAAATTGGAAATCTTCCCTCTTGGATTATTATTATTGTCTTAGGTTTCGTTTTTAATATGATGATGAAACTATTTCGACATTTCACTCAATGCAAGCTCATAGATATCAATTTCGTTATTATTCCTTGCTTATTATAATAATATCACAATTAACTTAAGCATGTAGTTTTTTTTTCTTTGCTACCTATCATATTTATTATCTCTGTGTTTAAATCCGCTCCATTTTTCCCACACTACAATCAAAGGAGTTTCCTTAGCGCCAACAAAAATGTAACTTCATCTGGGCGTTGTAATCGAATAGAGCCCTAAAAGAAAAGCGAGGCAAACCCAAAGTAAATTATAACACATAGTTTGTGCTACTTTCTCCTCTTACTTTTGACATTTATGTTGTGTACAGCGGGCGAGTGTGTGTGTGTGTGGGAATATTTTTGGGGGGTTGGGTTGGTATGTGGAGTCCACAGAAACTTATGCCAATTCATTAATTAGTCTGCCACTTGCCACGGAAAAGCAGCGACAGCTTGACAAACTTTAACCCACCGACTCTGTGATATTTTTACCCATCCCGCTTTTTTCTTTTCTCTGCATTTGATGCAGAAAGAAAAATATATTTGTAAATATAATATAATATAATATTTATTAAAAAAAAATTTAAACAATATTCTAGCTAGAAATGCTGAAGAATTCACGTTTTTGAGAAAAAGAGCGTTGTTACTCGTTAAACTTGTAAGCAAGTTGCTAAAAATGCTAAAGAATTCGCGTTTTAGTTAAAAGAGCGTTGGTACTCGGCAACTTTATTGTTCATTGGCCCCACTTATTTTCGAATAAAAGCGATGGCTAATAATGCTCAAGAATTCCCGTTTTAGATAAAAGAGCGTTGTTACTGGTTAATGTTGTAAACAAGTTGCTAAAAATGCTAAAGAATTCGCGTTTTAGATAAAAGAGCGTTGTTACTCGGCAAGTTTATTATTTTCGGACCATTCGGACTCTTTTTTTTCTCTCAGTGTAGCCGCACATGTTCCGTTTCCCTCTCCTTGTGCAAATTTCAACACGAAGTGTGTAACTCGATATGACCTTCTACTTAATAAGGGCTCTTCATATTGCCGCACTGGACATGAGTCCTTATTGTTGCTGCCCTGCTGTTGGTGTTGCTGTCGTGCTTTTGGTGTTGCTGGTGTGCTGTTGATGTTGCTGCCGTGCTGTTGCTGCTGCGGCTGTGTTTCGCCATCGCATATATTCCATATTCAATGCGCGTGGCCATCGCCTGATCCCAGGACATAGGACATATAGCCCATCCAGCAACATTCTGTTGACTCTATTGCTGTTGTGTTCATCGCCTCAAGTTGGTTCAGTTTATTTGATTAGTTCGTATGTGCCTGTGTGTGTGTGTGTGTGTGTGTGTGTGTGCGTAAAAGCAAGTGTGTATACAGATATGTGTATTTAGTATCTGTGAGTCCATTGTCCATGTGTTGGTGTTGCCACGGCCGATAAAGTTTCAGCAGCTGCAAATATGGCAAACAATTTCACAAAGTGGCCAATGGCAAAAGTTTGCCACTGCCAATCGTCTTATTAGCTAATCGTCGACTCGACTCTATTCGGCCCACTCTCTCTTTCCCATTTAGTTTCATTTTCCCTTCTTTCTTTTCTCATTTGGCACCTAATTAGTTGACTTGTCCAAGCAACTGACTAAAAGGGGGATTGGGATGTGGAGGGGAGTAAGAAAAATCCAATGAATTGTCTTAAATTCACCCCTTGGCTGTCTTTAATTCATTGTATTCAATTAAGGGCGAATTTCTAATCCGAATTTCTAATCCCAATTTAGATGCTCAATATTAGGCTTATTATTATTGTATAAATGTATGTATAATCCTTATCCGATTTTCTGATTTTATTTAGCCTAATCAAAGATATGAACAAACATACATTGCGTTGAAGATAAAATTAAATAATATATTTTAGAATCCTTAAATATAATTCTGCAAAAAATCTTAGTTTTGTTTCCATAGGAATCTTGAAAAACTGGATTAACTACAGAATTTGGTATGTTCTTTAAAAATAAAACGCTTGATGACTTTCCTTTGTGCCTCTAAAAGGACACCTTAGATGTTTGATATTATCTGATATTTAGATACTTCTTGTTGGAGAAGTTTTCGCCTCCTTAACCCCACCCAATAAAGTGACCTTATCGGGGCAACACCATCTCCACCTTGGCTTTTTAATATGGTATGTTGTGGTATGGTGTGTGTTTGAGCCTTTTGGGATTGCGGGTCCAAAGGGATGTGCCCTTATCTTCAGCAAATAATCGCAGTCTCGTTCACTAGCTACTTTTGTACAAGACTTTCCTCTTTTTCTTGGCGGTGGAGGGGTGCTGCTCTAAGGATATTCTCCTTTGGCTTTTCATTAAAAAGTCTAAGCCTATCGGAGCGTGTAGATCTTTTAACTACGACTAGTCGCTCTCATTCTATTTTCCCAGACTCCCGGTTCTTGTGTTTTTCCACCTTTTGTCTGTGGGAGGAGAGCATAAAATTGTCGAGTTGTGCAGAAAATTTTATTGCTGAAAGGTGCTAAAATGAAAAGTGCTGATGCCAAATGCTGATGGCACTTAGCAGGGTTGGTGTTTTCCTATCTTATTTTTCTCCCCTCCGCTTCTTCATTTTGTTTTTTTTTTTTTTGCACCAAGACTTCCGTGTTTCTTGGGCTGATAAACTCAAGTTGGCACCTTTTCTTTAATTATTTAAATTAAAAATTGCCCCAGCCGAGGGAGCCACTTGAAGTGTCGACTGGAGGCACTTGGCACAGTTTTCAATCTCTAGCCACAACGAAACTGGCGCGTTTAATTAAGCAAAGTGGCCACCTTTTTAGCCCCCATTCCCCATTTTCGTTGCGGCTTTTTGGCTTTCAAGAGTTTGTCTCCTCGTCCTTCCCCCTTCTATTTTTTTTTTTTAGGTTTATTTTTCCTTTCGGGCTGAGTCTGAAGCTGGAAGCTAAGCTTCCTTGCTAATTTTGTCTAATTTTGCAAAAAGCAAAATGTAAAATGCAAAAAGCAAAAAGCGGGGCGGAGTTATAGAGGCCGTTGGCTTTTCAGCAGCATTTCCCTGTATCTTTTCTTCTCTTTTCTGCATCGTGAAAGTATTCCGTTTCTTTTGTCTTTTACCTGTGCCAAAACGAAGTGGCAGCCGCCATAAAGCCTTGCCACTCCAATTGCAGCAAGGAAGTTGCAAAGTGCTTCCTTCTGCAGACCCGCCCACAATTTTTCCCCAACCCATTTCAGCATTTCGAGTACATTTCACGAATATTCCCAGAAAAGTGGGCGGTGCATCTATTTCTTTCGAGCACTTAAATACAAAGATATAGAGCTAGATGTTGAGTTAAGAATTTACTTGGAGATTTCTAAACAATCTTTTATTCTGAAATTTAAAAATCTAGCAAACCTCTAGTAAGTCTCCAATACCAAAATAAACAAATTTTCAAAAAAAAATACCTTATATAATTTTACCATCCTATAATCAATAAGTTTTTAACCTAAACTCCTTATATTATTAATATAAGAATCATCATTATTTGCATTAAAGTATTTAGATTCCCTTAGTACTGCAATTTAATGGCTTGAAATTGAATTATATGCACATTTGCTAAATAATTCTCAAAGCCTTGGTACCATAAAATATTGCATTTCAAAGGCAATCAACTTAAGTGCTATACAACATGAGGTTAATTGCAATACGTTTGGAGATAATCGCAACGATAAAAGCAATTATGAGGCGTTTTAAGATGCACATGACCTGTGATAATTCACTTTTGACCCTTATCCTGGTCTTTCCAGGATCCTGGTCTTTAATAACCTAATTAAACTCCCCGGAGCAAACAGAGCCTCCTTGATTGCAACCACTAAAACTGAATGCCACTAAAACACACACTCATCAATAATCCCACCATGGCCGCTTGCCAGATTAATATCCTGTCATCTAATTTGTTCGAATCCTGGAATCCTGTCTCGCATCCCAACATCCAGCTGTCTTGGCCAAAGTTCCATTCGGTTCCTGATGAATTGCGGTCGAAACGACGAGCATTGCCATCAGCATCAGCAGACAAATGCATTCTTGGCGAAAGGCCACAGAAGAATCCTTTTCCTTTTCCATTACTTGTATTATTTCTGTGCTCTGTGCGAGAAAGAGATAGGAGGGGAAGATTTCTTAATTTTTCATTTTGTTGTGACGCAAGTAATGTGTGCTTTTCTATCACACTCTGTCTTTTTATATTTTGCCCTCGACTTTTTGCTTTGGCTTTTTGTGCAGATTGAAAAGCGCAGTCAAGCAGTACTTATCCACCAAGACCTACCATTTTCAAATTGAACTTTGCGGCGCAGGATGGGGAAAGGAAAGATCTGGTATATATGTTCTATGTACAAAAAATACAAGTGGAATTTTTTTGTTATTATCCAGAAGTCAGACTAGACAGCAATCAAGACAAGTGCAGGTGCTGCTCTCCTTTTTCAGCAAGGAGAATCGACCCACCCATCATTTTGGCTTTCTTTTTTTTTTAAATCATATTTTACGCTCAATTATTGACGTTCAAAGTCGAGGATGTCGCAGACAATGACAAACTAATGGCTGTCTTTTATTTTTTTATTTTATTTTTTTTTTTTCGGTGGCTGGCGGAAGAAAGTCTCGGCAGTCAAGTCAATGTCAAAGGACACGCAGAGGACTGTCATTTGGCACTTAATAACACAGCGTTCGCTTCTTTCCCCCAAGGCTCAAATGACAATTTGTAAAGCTTTCAATGGAGCAGCGCCTATAAAATGTCTACGTGATGACTATGATGATGTGGCAACCCCCCGTGAAAAAGCTGTAAGGCGGCCAAAAGAGGGTGGTTTTCAGTCTTCCATTCCAAATTGTCGAAGGTGCCTAGGCAGTAATCAATCACTCAATCAATCAGCAAATAATATGCAATGCAATTTCTCGTCTCTCCAAAATGTTTGCCAGTCGAAAACTTCCGCTAAAAGGAAGCTCATTGTGGCTAATGGTGGTTGGAAGATTCTCCCGGTTGGTTGGTGGTTGGTTCATCATTGGACCAACCTGCCCTGGCAGCCAATCAACTGGGAAGGTAATAATTGTAAGCCTTCAAATCAAAGTCGAGTAGGCCAAAGGATATTGAGATGATGAAAAGGAAGTTAACAAACGCACACAATCCACACACAGATACACATAGGATGGGGCCAAGAAAAGATCCCCGTTTCTCATTTGCTTAATGTACACTTGCCATCCATTTGATGTCTAATTTCATTTCGATTCTTTTTTGTGTGCAGTTTATTTCTCCATAAGCTGTTGAATTTTGTACAGATAAATGGGATTCAGATGTTAGTCAAAAATACTAATTTCTTAAGGGTTTTCAATCGTGGTTTCGACAAATCAAGGCGTACAGCTAAGAGACCTACTGTTTAAAGCAGCCTGCTAGCTATGCTAACAATCCCCATCACTTTAGGGAAAATTTATATTTTGACCAATTTTCGGTTTTTTCATTGACTTCTTTTTTTTTGCGAAAAATGGCCAACATAAAAAATTTTCAGGTTTGAGTGCCAATGTATTGGAAATTAAACTACGAGCACAACATGGTATGGCATTCCTCGTTCTGACGTTTATTTACTTCATATCAGCAAAAAAACTGATATCTTAAGCCGAAAAAATGGGATTCCGATTTTAGTCAAAAATACGAAACTCAGATTTTGGTCAAAAAATGCGATTTTTTTACCCGTTTTTCAATCGTAGTTTGGCCAAATCAGGGCGTATGGCTATAAGTCCAACTGAGTTGGGCAACTTGCAACATATGCTAACGATCCAAATAATTTTAGAGAGAATTTATTTTTTGACCAATTTTCGCATTTTTCAGGTTTAATGTCAATCGATTGGAAATTAAACAACAAGCCTAACGAGGTTTGTCATGCCTCATTCTGACCTTATCCATTCCATTATGTCAATTTCTTAGGGCGGAAGTTTAATAATTTAGTCAGCAGTGAATATTTATTATAAATTCACTAATAAATTCCAAAATGACTAAAGAGTATTTCCCAGTCTTTTTTTCTGGTTTTACAAAGCGATTTTAATTTTTTGATTTTCATTTGTTTTTCGTGAATAAATTTAGCAATGACCAAGCAGCTCTTGCGGCGCAAAACTTCGATGATTAACTTTTTCGATTAACTGAAAACGCACACAGGCACAGGACACACACACACACACACACACACTGGCAGACAAACACATGCGCTGCAAAGTATGCAATGGAAAATAGGAAAAATAAGCAAGCAAACAAACAAACAAACAAACAACAAGAACAACCAGTAGCGGGGGCAAACTGAAAACTTTTCATGGCGATAAACAATTTTCAGCGTTTTCTGAGCTCAGTCAACTTCCCAGATCCACCCAGTGTTTAATATACATATATACAAATATATATATATCTGTGTGTGTGTGTATTTTTATAGCATAAATTTATTTTAATGTCTATGCTTAACAATTTCCAGTGCAGAGAAGTAAGTCCCTTTCCCCCGCCCCTGAACCCTCCTGTCCACTGGACTATACACTCAATCAGCTGCCTCCTAGCCAAAAGTTTCCAGCATGCCACGCCCACTGCCCCCGCCCCGCCCATTTTTCGCCTTCTCTGTCGGAACGAACTTTTGCATATTGATAAGGATAAGGAGAAGCCAAGGAGAGCGAAAGCCGTGCCAGATAAAACAGATTAAAGGCAACGAAGAAAAAAAGAACCAAAAAATAAATAAATGTTGAATGTTGAAATGGGGCTGGAGGATAAAGCAACCTGAATTCAAGACATCTTGGTGTACACAGAGAAAAATATTATTAAAGATAGGCAAGGCTCAACAAATTTTTAACAGTTAAAACTCATGATGCTAAGATGATACAAAACAATTTTGAAGAGAAAAACAAAATTTAAAATAATATAATCCGATCCTATAGACTTAGGATCTAGATATAATCCAATAGACTTAGGGTCTGGACATAATAAATTAAAATTCGATCCAATATATTAAGGATTTAGATATAATAAAAATAAATGAAAATAATGATCCGATCCAATAGATAAAGGATCTAGATATAATAAAAAAAAATAATGAAAACAATATAATCCGATCCAATAGATTTGAAATTTTGATATAATAAAAAATAAGTTAAGATAATATAATTCGATCCAAACGATTAAAGATCTAGAGACCAAAAAAAAATGAATTAAAATAATATAATCCAATCCAAAGACTTAGGATCTAGATATAATAAAATGAATCAAATACTGCTGCAGGTTTTCCACAGTGCATCCTACGCACCTATCTACATCTATTTTTGTTTTATTGTTTTTCTCCGCTTGTTTCCTTGCTGTTTTTTCCAGGAATCTGATTGATGTCTGTCAGTTATGCGTATATGTGTATACGAAATCCAAGGAATCCTTTTATCAAGGAAAGGAGCCAGTATAAATGGCGGTGGAATAATAATAATTATAGAAGAATGTTTTGGTCCTGGGGCAATTGTTTGTCATGATAAATGATGTGGGGGTTTCGGATTTCGTATAAAGGGAGTTTTCCCCCAGATCATCAATAATTCCTAATACACAAACAAACAAGAAAAAAGAGCAGAAAAGATATATTCCAGACCTCCCCCCCCCAAAGGAGTCACAACTAATGAGGCCATCAGTCGGAGAGTTTGCCGCAATGCTAGCTGTAAAATATTCAAATGGAACAATCAAAAGTAATCTACCAAGTTGCTTTTGGGAAGCCCTCAAGGAGGTGCCAAAAAAGCCAAAGGAAATACAACAACAAAATTCGAGAAACCGAAGAAAAAAACAATAAAAACTTGTGCAGGAAAATTTCCCCAACGAGCAATTCTTTTTTCTTTCGGTTCCTTTGGTTCCCAGCAAAAGTAAAACAGAAATTGAGTAAAACACACAAAGAAGTGAAGTCCAAAAAAAAAGCTGCAAAAAGCCAAAACCCAAAACCCAAAACCGAACTTAAAAGTAGCGTAAAAAATAAAAGAAAAACAAAACTGTGGCAACAATTTTTACGTATGATAAGCGTGAATGGCATGGGAACCCCAGAGCCTGTGTACTTTTCAAAACTGTTTTAAAAGCTTAACCACGAGAAAACTGCGAATATTCCCTAATGACACAAGAAAGGGGGTTGGCGGTTGGTGGGAAAGTCGGAAAATTCGGCACAAAGCAAAGGGAAGTGAAGTGGCATGGTGATGAGGGCCTTGTCCCACAAAAGAAAAAAGAAGGAAAACCAAGAAGAAGTGCTAGCAAGTCTGGCGAGAATAGTCGGGGAAAAGCCAGAACGGAACGCATTTCTCCAAACCCAAGGAAAATGCGAAAAATTGGGAAATGGAAATGGGGAAAAGGCAGTTTTTCCCCGAGACCTGAGACTCAATTGCTGTGAATATCTGCATAGGCGTAATCAAGGTTCTTGGGGGATTGCCAATGGCTCTGAATATGTGGCCAAAAAAAATTAGTCCGTAGGTTGAGCGAACACGAAATCAATACACTTGATAATCGACAGTTAGGATTTCTTTAAACCAAATGTATTCTTCATATTATTTGGATGCCTTTAATGAATTTAACGCCTTAAACTATTTGATATCAAATATACTACAATTAAAAGAAGAAAACAATTTATTCATTGAATTGTAAATAATCTGCTCTTGATTTCGTATTTTTATTGCCTATTTTACATGTTAATTGATATCTTTAATTAAATATAATTTAAAATCTTGTACTTTTTATTACATTTGAATAAATTGGTATAGTATTCAGATTTTAATTATTTTCTGTATTTTTCAATTGTCTGTTTTACATATTGATTACATATTGGTTTTTGTATTTTATCGTTCAATTGAAATCTTTAATTAAATATAGTTCGGCAATATGTACATGAAACTATAAGTATTTCGCTTCATTTTATTCCGTAACCAATTTACTAAAGATATAACAAGATTATTACTCGTTTTGCCATAGGGTGGCAAAACTGACTTTTTTACTTATTCAAAAAGTTAACTCTGCCTCAATTACAATTTCAATGCACTTAACGCCCCTCTATATTTTCCACTTTTATCCCTCCAACTCCTTGTTGAAATCAAATTGAATTACAAAAGAGATAAGGCAAACTCTCTTTCACTTTGCAAAGAGAAAGTAGGGAAATTCCGGACCCCAAGGAAGAAATTTCGGTCTCATTGCCAGTGTAAAATTGTAATTTTTACACCTTCACAGAGCCAAAATAAAAAAAAACCCAAAATAAGAATAAAAGGAAACTCCCGGAAAACTGGCATTTCCACGCTTCTCCCGGGAAATGCTTGGGCACTTGAAGAACTTTTAGTGCGTCTCAATTCGCATTTTAAATAAAATAGAAATTCAATTTACTTTAAATAAGCGAAAAGGTGGGTGAGGATAACAAGGTGACAGGCGGACGGGCGACACGTCAATGCCAGAGTTTCCACCGCTTTTCCGCCGCACAAATGAAATGTAGAAAATCTACAGCAAAGTGAAACGAGAAAAAGGAAAAACTTTTTTTTTTCTGATTTTTAAATGAACTTAAAATTGACTAAATGTGCTAGAAAAAGGTGCGAAGCTCTGGCTTCTTGGGGAAATGCTGGGTAGCGTGGGGAAAACTGTGGAAAATCATTGGGCTGTGGGGGGGGGGGGGGTGCGTTCTTTTGTGTGGCAGACGAATATAATTAAGCGGCGTTTAAAATGCTTGTACTAAGACAAGCTGCGAGGCAGGCTGAAAATCGTGGGTGGCCGCGTTAATTGGGAGGCTGGTTTCATGGGTAGGAAAACTGGAAAAACTTTCCACAAAGTTTAATTTAAATATGAATGAGCGTTTTTCCTTTCGCCTCACCACTCTTCGCTCTTTCCGCATTTTTTGTTTTTCTTTTTTGTTTTAAATATATGAATTTCTTTGCTTGTCACACTTGTGGTTTTCGCTTAATGGAATTTATAGTGATATTTTCGGAGCTATTTCTTTGGCAATTTATATAGCTATCATTAAAATACTACTAACCAAAAATAAAGGGATCAAAATAATTTAATTACATAACAAATTAGCCATTATTATAACAAATTCTATAAGTCAAAAAATGAGTCGCCTTAATGTTTCCTTTTAAAAAATCATAAAATGGTCAAGGTCCATAGCAATCTTATGTTTTAGTATTTTTTACTAGTTAATATTCTTAATTTATATCTGTCTTTATGTTTTATATTTTTTTAAAAACCTTTCTTTATGTTATTTTATTTAATAATTTTATTTTATTTTGTTTTTTTATTTTTACTATTTTTAAATTTATTATATTCTTATTTTATTATATTATTTTATTTATTTTCCTTTATCTTGAGTGACTTAAAAAATAAATATTTATAAATTTGTTATGGAGCAAATGTAGCTTAAACCGTTTTTTAAGTAGGTTAAGTACTGGAAATTAAATTAATCAAAAAGCTTTCGAGTAAGCTCTACTGTTTTTGTGTTTATGCTGCGAAATGAGGAAAATCCTTCCGCTGAGATTGGTGGTAGTTGGGTGGTTTGGTTTGCTTTGCTTTGGTTTGGTCTGGTTCGGTTTGGTTTGGTTTGGATTGGCTTGGGCAACCGACTTAAAGGGGCATTATAAATTGCTCCCTAATCCGTGGGACTTAGGGGGCTCCTCTGCTGTTTGTTTTCATTGCCACGAAAAGCCAGGGGGGGGAATTCAAATCCGAGGGTGAGAAGTCTCTGGCTTTGATTTCGCTTTATGTTCGCATCACAACAGATTTGCTGGCCATATTGTTACCTGGCTTTTCCTTCCTCTCCCTTTTTATTTTTTTTATGTTGCCAGGTGACAAGGCGAATTGTGGGCGTGGCCGTGGCCATAAACCACAAAAAGGGATAACAAAATAAAAAGAAAAGAAAAACCCTGTTGGTTGGGCGGGGGAAAAGCCGGTAAAATCGTTTTCGCATAATTATAAAGCTGCTCTCGAGTGCACTCGCAGAAAAGTAGTGAGTGGGCTGGTGTTTGGGTGGGTGGTTTGGGTTAAGGACACTGGGATTGTGGGTGTGGTCCATTGATGGCCAGGCGCCAAACTGTCGGCCGCCAAAACCCTCTTAGTTTTTCCCCATAGAAAAAAAAAATGCGAGAAAAACAAACAAAAACAGACATAAATACAGTTGGGGATTTTTATCGCCCTGCTGGTATGTGTGTAGGTCTGTTTTTTTGTCTGGTCTAAGGACACTTGTAACCACTTGTGAGCTAGACATCGAAAAGTCCTTTTCTCTTTCCCCCCATTTGCTCTAATCAATTTATTGAATTTATTTTTGCTGATTCTATTAAAGCGCGCAAAGAGAGCATGAAAAACAATTTTTTTGGACTAAAAAAATATATCTATATATATATTGACAATGGGCGTAGTCTTCAAAAAAGGGGGTTAGTGCGGCTTCGAAATTTCGATGGAAGTGAATTTTCTTGGCGCCTGGCATAATTAAGTTAGAACCTTTTTTGCCGCCATCGTTTTTGTGACGTGACCGGGGGCTTTTCCTCCAACCCCCTTCAACATCCTTGATTGTTATTGTTGTTGCCGCTGAAAGGACGCCCTGATTGCTCGTCGATGGCAAAAAGGATGTGTCTAGGACACGCTCTTAAGCAGTTAACACACTCGACTGTACTTAGCCTAAGCCCAAGGAAACTAAAGGCGGGGGTTCGAATGCTAGGGATGAAAATAAATGGTAGGGGAGCAAAGGCCTCTGGCTTGCTAAATGATAATCCCTTCCCATCTCCCTTCAAAACTAACTTTGCGATAGGAAAATTAGGCATCGATTTGGGCCGTTTAAAGACCGATCATCATCCATCAAATAGAATTAGGTTCAAGATATTTAAAGTCAGTATTTTCTCTATAAGTACGAACATAAAGGAATTACCAATGACTTTGATAGATTGTTATTTAAATTTTTGTTTTCATTAATTTTGAAATAAGAAAGTAGACTGTTAAATATTTCCCAAAAAAACCCAACAACTTTTTTCAAAAAAGTAACTACTGAATACAATTATTTGTCAAAGAGAATTACAAATAGCATTCAGATGACCCGAAAATGTTGCTCTACCATTTCAATTGATTTCAATTAAAAGAAGCCGGTAAAGTTATCTGGGGCTTTGCACTTTTGTGTGGTCTAGATAAATGGAAACTACATTGATTTTACCCAATCAACGGATTTAAGCCAACAGTTAGTTGTTCGACATCCTCGGTTCTGTTCTGTTATCTCATCGCTCTCGACAACCACCCCCTCCCCCTCCCCTGAAAAAAAACTTTTGTCAGTCATTTCCCATTTTCCATTTTCCATTTCCCGTGACCGCCCCCACTTGAATACACGCTCTAAAAACACACATCCATTATTTCCAATTCAAACTTTACCAATTACAAATCTGCCGTCAACTTTTCGCATATTTTTCCCCCAGATTATCCACATGCAAAAGAGGGCCAAACAAAATAAATTTCAAAAAAAAAAAGAGAGAAAAATGATTTCAACTAATTGTGAACATTTTTCAACAATATTCCCCACCTATTAATCTATATACATCTATATACAATCTATCCAAAAACTGCACACATTTTTAACTTGTGTACTCATATATTTTATATTTTTTTCCAGCTGGTCGGCGGTGAATTCGATATGGAATTGAATTTTGTGATACAGGATGCGCAGAATATCAAACATATGCTGGAGCTGCTGGATCATTGTCCGCCCAATTTGCAGGTGAGTTCTATGCCCCCCCATTTTCCGCCGAAAACACACGTCCGCAATTGAAAGTAACCGGCAAATCCCAGATTTTGACACATACATGCTGGTGACTTTTTAATAGATTTTAATTCAATTCGCGCGCGGCGGCATCAAAGAAAATTAACAACGCAAGGGGCGTGGCAGCCGAAATTGCGCGTAATGAAAACGCAACATCAACACGAAATGCCTTTCAACCCACACCGCAAGCTTGTTTTTCCCCCTTTTCCTCTTCGTCGACGGTTGGCTTTTCTTTTTTTTTTTCTCTCGATTTGCATATGAATATGGGTTACACGAAGAGAATGTCGACTATCTGAATTTATGAGTTGTAGAACTGATTGCAGAAGATTACATTTAATTTCGATATATTTTTTTTAATTAATAAAGGAAATTTTCAAAATAATCATAGAACCCAAAACTCAAAGAAACAGAAATCCATAGTCCTATTATACATAGGTACTTGCAAAAATTTGATAGGTTTTTGTGTACCTATAAAGGATAGTATTTTAAGGTCGTAAAAAATATAAGAAATAAATATATAAACAACCATAAAAACAGCTTTTTTAAAATAATTTGAAACTGCTTGCTAAGAATTTAGAAGAATTTCCAAAATATTCCTTACCAAAATAATAATTATATGAGAGGTACGATATATATCCCATATAATATCTTATACTACACAGGATATATTTGACTTATAAAATAAAAGTAAATATAGCCATAGTTTTATTAAAAAATATATTTTACTTACTTATAGGGTTTTGATAAGGTTTGATTTACTGTTTTTTTTGTATCTATTACAGATAGTTCTTGGAGGTCGTAAAAAAAATAAAAATAAATATATAAATAAACATAAAAGCAGCAATTTTGAAAGATTTTTCTTAGCTGCTTTATAAGACTCCAAATGAATTTTAAAAATATTCCTCCACAAAGTAATAATTACTTATGAATTACGATATATGTTATATCCTTTATTATATCTTATACTACATAAGTTAAATTTTACTTGTCAATTACTAATGTTTTTCAACAAGTTCGTCCATAATTGCTGTTAGAAAACTATGATTTTTACCATTTTTTTTCAGTGCATTTGTGTGTGTTGGCTGGGCTGGTGTTGTGTGTTTTTGGGTGTTATGGGTGCTTCTGTGTTTGCGCTTAACAATATTTTACACCTGACGTTGTCGCTGCTCGCTCGCTTGTGCCATCAAATTATTAGCATGACTGCTGGCGAGAGGATCCAGTAACTTTTCACATGTGTGTGCTTGGTTTTCCCATTTTTTTTTTCTTTCCACCCCACCCCCACTTTAACATACATCTGTGTGTGTGTGTGATGACAGGAAGTGTTTTCTCCTGGCAGACTGAGTGGGTGGCTGGTTTTCTGGTTGTTACCGGTGTCATCCAAAAGTGCGAAGGCGCAGACATCGGAAGTTGATGCCACAGGAGCTATATATCCATATATACACTTAAAAGCACATAAATATATACGTATAGGCAAACAAAGTTGCTGCTTTATGAATTTACATTGCGTTGGTTCGTTGACCCCCTTGAAATTGTTGAATTGAAACCACTGGAAAAATGCAGCGGATGAATTATACAAAAAAAATATATATATTTCAAAGAAGAAATATTAAAATTCCATGAATTACGAAATTTATTTCGCACTTTAACGCGCTTCACAATATCAAATTGCACTTTGCGAATTTTTCACATTTTAACAGGATCAATGCTCCTGAAGCATTACAACACGTTATCTGAATTGTTGTCATTAAACGTTGGAAAATATGAAATATTTGTGGTAATTAATCTGTTCTTGAACTTTATATGTAAGAACTTGAGGAATATTGATTTCGCTTGATTATATTTGGTGGCCATATGTATGGTATGCAGTGCTTTTTTGTGTAATTATGTCAATAAATGATCTTCCCAAGGGTTTCTTTCACATATTAGCAAGGAAAAACAATACATTTTATGATTTTGGTGCTTTAGTCCTTGGACAATACTAAATATTTGTGTTAATTAAGCTGGTCTTAAACTTTTTATTTTTTATTTTATTTTTATTTGAATAATGAGTCTATTTCTGTTACTATTTATTTCCTCTATAAATCAATAGTTAAGTTGAATAGATTCAAATTAAATTTGTTGATATAAAAAACTAAGTGTTTTTATTTTATATTCATTTATTTTTCCCAATGAAATCTTAAAGAAAATGTAAATAAACCTCAGGATAACAATATATGTAGCACATGTGAGTGAAAAAGCTATGTTTAACCTTTTCAGACCACTTCAACTCTTTGGCACTGATTTTGCTTTGGTGTGCGTACAGTGTGTGGGTGTATTTGTGTGGGTGGATGGGTGGTTTCTGTGGGTGGTGGTGGCAAGTGGTTTCTGGCATCTTTTACCTGCCTTCAAGTGCGTAAGTGTGTTTATTTGTGCGTCACAAACAAGCTATCCATTTAAGAGCGTCTTACATATGCATACCTTACGCCCTGTAAGGCCACCCACTCATTTCCCACCCAGAACGACCCACAACCACCCACAACCACCCACAACCACCCACAGTAACTACTCTTTAATGACATGCGTCAGTTGCTTGTTTCCGCTTTGTTGGCATAGATGTTTGCTCTCGTTGCGGTTGAAGCTTCACAATTTATTTGGCTTTTTAAATTAATGAAAATTGTCAGTGACAAATTTTGGCAAAGTGTGCGTGTATGGTTGAGTGGTTGGGTGGGTGGGTTTTAGGATAGGCTGCTTCGAGCATGTGTCCCTGGATTGCTGGCATATGTAAAACAAGCATCAAATATGCATCACCCGGTGTGACAACATTGTTAGATTTTCCGGCGCCAAGATCTTTTACTTCATTTGGCATGCGAGGCAGGTGTGGGCCACCAATAGCACCACTCAACCACCCATCCAACCGCACGGCAATCACCCACTGAATTTACAGCAATTTTATGGGCCCTTCGCTTTATGCAGCCTTTCATGGGGTATTACATGTTGGTCCCAAAAGTTTACAAGGATGAGAATAACACGACTCTTGTAGGTTATACAAAATTCTGACTTTGTAACTGCTTATTTAGAGAAATTTACATTTAATATCTACATTACAGTTTTAACTATCAGATTTTGCTTTAAGAGTGTGCTACTCAAAAGTTTCTATTTATAAAAAGATTCCAAGGATCATATTGCTTTTCTTATAGATTTGTATATAGTAACATATCTATTCCATATTTGGAGAAATTTGCATTTAATATATACATTATAGATATAGCTAAAAGTTTATAATCACCTACCTTTTCATTGATATTACTATTTGAAAAAGTTTCCATTGATAATATAATTTCTATTAAAGATTTTTCAATACACTTGACTTAATCTTATAACTAGGGTATTCCATATTTCGATCCTAAGATTTGGTCAAATAATTTTGTTTTCCTTCGTCGTTTTCCAACTGGTGTTGAGTAAACATTTTGCATGTAAAGGAGGCGACTTAAATGATTTATGCTCAACTACAGTGCCTAGTCGTGTGTCCCCTGAAATGGGTACCTTGTAAGCTCCCCTCCAGCCCCCCGCTTAAGAACACCCCTGATATTTCAGCATCAGCCGTTGCTCAATTGATTCGGCACGTAACTGAGCCGAGTGCAAATAACAGTTTTAGTCCTTGTCCCGCCGACAGGTGACACGCCCCCGCTAAGCCCTTTACTTTTCCTCGCCCTTCCTTTTTTTTTTTTGGGCCCTTTACCTGACGGCCATAACATTTTATACTCTCGACGATAAATTCATCGCCCCATGGTCGTCGTCTTCGTGTTTTCCCTTTTAAATCAAAGCTTCTTTTGGAAATTAAGGCCGTAATGCGGCCCACCAGTCACCAGAAGCGGAGAGAAGCTACAAAATAAACCCATTCTCCCACCGAACCACCGCATATTTGTCCCGGCTCGTCGGCTGTGTGTATGCCCAATAAAATTTTACAGCCTTTGCCAGCTCAGCAATTTGCGTAACTCTTGCCACAGTCGAAAAGAGCTGAAAAGGAACACAGAGCCAAAGTGTCGGCGAGAGGGGGGAGGAAGAAATGGTCCAGGACCTCCAGCTGATTCCTGCGGTTGAAGTTCGAGGCGGCGTGGATTGGATGTTAAAAGGAGGGTCGAATCAACAGACGAACACCTTTCACCTTTCGTCGAATTGGTTTCCGCTCTTTGTTTTCCCCTCGTCTCGTTGTCGTTTGCATTCACCTTTTCCTTCTTTCTCCATCTGGAGCTGTAAATAACGTTGTTAAAGCTGCAAACAATGACCGAGGCGATGGTGGTCCTGGTCCTTGCAAAAATGAACAGGATACAACTTTGCTATGGTTGGTAATTTTTTAATTTTCTAGCCTAAGGCTTAAGACATATTCGAATTTTATTTAGTCACTTTATAAATATACGGTTTCATTTCTTATGGAAAAATGCTTTTGCTTTACTCTCGATTTTGGTCACTCTAACCCCTCACTTTTTGGTCACTCTAGTGTGGTTAGGGTTTTTTGGTAAACATTTTCTGCTTTATAATTGGTGTTTGCCTACAGCTCATATATTTCACTGGCCATTCTCTTTTAATTACCAATGATATATTTTTCTGAATCTTAAGTGAGTCTGGTCACACTAGCAATCAGCTTTGTTGTTCTTTTTCCTGTATATTTGGTTAGGGTTTTCTGGTAAACATTTTCTGTTTTATAATTGGTGTTTGCCTACAGCTCATATATTTTACCAGCCTTTCTCATTTAATTACCAATGATTTATTTATCTGAATCTTAAGCGAGCCTGGTCACACTAGCAATCAGCTTTATTCTTCATTTGCCTGTGCATTTGCTTGATTTTCAAGCATTCCCATATTTTAAGTTTTCCACTCAGATACCTTTACTTCTGTGCTCGGAGTTAAGTCAAACATCAAAGTTGGATAAAGATATCCTCTTGACGGGTAGGGAAACCCTAGCAAAGAGATTTTTCTTTGGCATTACAGCTAAGGAATTTCCACCTCTCCCTTCTTCGTTTTCTGACTGGCTGCGATAAAAATGAAACATTTTTAAGCTGCCGCTTTGGCTGCTGTTTTTTGAGGGAGTGCGAAGCCATCGCAACATTTCAGTTTGGCAAGTATCTGAAAGTTGTATCTTTGGCTTAGGGCTGCTTATCTATATTCGAACAGGGGCGTCCACGTTTTCCAACCTGCATCCCCCGCCGAAAAAACCACTCCGCTGCCCAAATGCCCAGTTGCTGGTGGTAAAGTTACACGGAGGATTAACTTGTGATTATGTTGGCAGTGGCAGTCAGTGCCAACCAACGATTTTCCGTTGCCAGTTGGCAACTTTCGGCCAAGGATGGTGGGAAAACCTAACCCAGGGTTTAAAGTCTAGACCGCGACGTAATTATATGGAGTATGTGTTGGCCCGTTGGTAAATCATCAACAACTGCTGCTGGTGGTGGTGGTGCTTCTGCTGGTGGTGCCTCTGCGGCAATGCCAAAGTCAGGCAGATATGGAGATGCCCTTCACTTCTGCGTTATCCTCTTTGGTATCCCCGGCAACCTCAGAAACATAACGGAGGCACATGCTATAAAATACATAAAACAGAAACCAGCCAAGGGCTATACATGAAATTTATTCATGAATTGAATTTGTATTCCTCGCAGATATTTTATAAGTTTTCCATTTCTATTCGGGCCCGCCCTCTACCCATCGATGTTTTAGCTGTTGTTCTTGTTTTTGTTTGCTAGCACTGGGTTTTTCCATTTGCCAGTGTGACTGTATTTTGTGTAATGCTGAGCAATGAGCATAAGAAGATTATGTTTCGGCGGCGTTCTTCGGGGGATTTATTTTGTGCTTGTTTGTATTTGGCTGTATGGCAGGCGGGAAAAGTTCAGATCGTTTGGAGTTATTACTTTGCAATCGTGGTGTAAAAAATTGTCATATATTTCAGATTGGTTACACTGCAACAAAAAGATTTTATGGGATTTTATTTGTAATAAACCATTTTTGTATTGCATCTTGATTGTAAGTGCTTTTTGGTTTTACTGGTCCCTAAGTTTTGGCTTTTATATTGAAAGTTTTCTTATTTCCAGAATTTGCTCATTTAAGTCTGGTCACACTTTGACAACGAGTTGAATCAATTGAAATGCAAGTAGCTTGCTGCAAGTCAGGCAAGTCAAGGCCCTGAATGACAAAGCCACTGTGGGGCAGCAGGAATCGAACTCGCCATTAAATATGAATTGTGATTGCATCGAAAGGAGGTGCGGCAAAAGGGTGGGATGAATGAAAAAAAAACTGAGATGGAAAGGGGCAAGGGGGACAGAACCGAATTGAAATGCACACAAGAATAACAAAAGTTTTACGGACACAACGGACATGGAGCAAGGATTGCCAGGCAGGCAGGCAGGCAGCCATCTAAAAAGAGATGGACAGATAAGGAAAGAAGAAAGAGACAGATATGGAGGAGAGAAAGAGAGGAGAGAGATTGGGCAGGAAGGACACACTTTGAAATGGGTTCAACATTAGCCAGGACCTGGCATTTGTATTGGCAGCGTTGCCCTTTGTGTGTTTTTGGCCTTTTGATGCCGCCTTTTATTACATTTGTGTCGCTGGCGATATGCTTTTCTCTCCGTCCCTTTTTCGTCGATTTGTTTGATTTTTGTATACCCTTTGCGGGGGTATATCAACTTTGACTGTTAATAATGCTCATAATAATTATATATCACTCTATTTATTGTTGACATATTATCACATTGCTTTAACTCATTTTGTGCATGTTTGTACTCATAGTCTGGTCACACTTAATTTCGCTGGTGATGCATATGTGAGTCTGGTAACACCACGACTCAAAAAAGCTATTGTAACCCTGCGCTTTTTATATTTGCTGATGCTATTTTAGCTCTACTAGGGTATTTAACCTTTTGACATTCTATATCTTCTTCAAATCCGATTTTAGTCCACTCTTTCTTCTTTTGGAGCCCCCTTTGGAATTTTTTCTTGTTTTATTTTTTGTTATTGGCAGCACTCGTCACGTAGGGGACAACGGCGATGGCAACGACGACAGTCAAATACATTGAATGACCCGAACCTGACCCCCATGCCCCATGGCTGAACTGTCGCCCAACCCCCCTCCCGCCGTCAACAAACCACCCGCCGCCCATGGAAACCGTTACCCCCGGCCTGGCGGTGGTTTTCGTCCTGGGTGGCCACCCGTTGAGTTTAAAGAATTGTCTGGCATGTGAAAAGGTCATTTAATTTCTTTTTGATTTGTTTTTGCTTTGGCTCTCTGGGTTTTGTGCGCTTTTGAGACCGACGCGGGCGTCATTAAAGTGTAAATGTATTTTTAAGTAGACGCCTCTTCTCCGCAGGAAAAATAGAATTACCAAAAATGGTCTGGAGTGAAATGGTCCGAAATAGCGTAGCCGAAAATCCCAAAAGCCGCACAAGTTTCAATATTTTTTTTTCCTTTCATTGTGCCTTTCGCTTGAGTTAATAGCATTTTAAGTACGATGGGTTCAGGGTATTTTGGCGGATATTTGGATGCACAAAGCATATAGGCAATAGAAGTTTTATATAGCCAATCAAAAGCGAACTTGGAAGTTAATTTAAATTGAAATTAAAAGCACATTACTGGCCAGAGGTGGAGGTGATTTAAAAAGGAAATGCAAAATGGAAGAAGGGAATGAAAAGAAAGTCCTTAACTTCTTGTAGAATAACGTGACTTATAAGAGAATTTTAATTTATATGCCCTTTTAATTTTCTAATTTAATTTTTTTTAATTACATATAAATTAATTACCAAATGAGTACCAAAAAAAAAGTTTATAATTAAATTATTTTTTTAATTTTCAATACTTATTTTTAAATGTTAGAAATTGAATTTTTTGTTTTTTGTAATTCTAGGCTTAGAATCCATTCTCTTGGCAATTTTTTTTTTTGTTTTTCCGCTTTCCATCCGCAGTTTTATCCGGCGGCCTTGACAAATCTCAGGTTAAATGCCAATTAGAGTGCATTTCTTCAGAAAAAATTGTAGAACCAACTGCTATGGAAATTTTGTGCCGCAGAAAGCCTGTTTTTCTCTTTCCTCGCTTTTGTTTTTTTTTTTTGCTTATTTTTTTCTTTATTATTTTATTTTGTTGTTATGCTGCTTTTCCGCTTTGCTGCCAGCCATGAAAAATGTATAAAGTTTAGAGGTTCTTCTTCTTCTGGTTCCGCCAAGGCCTTAGGGCAAACACACGAGCCATATGGGCGTGGTCGATCGGAGGGGCGGGAAAAAAAGGGGGCGTTATGTCTGGATTTAGCGGTCGCTGTGAAAAACTGTTTGGAAATACTTTTTGAGCTGCTTTGCATTTTTGGCTTGTGGGCTTAGCATCGACGCACATGTGTCGCCGGTGGAAAATGGGGAAAAGAAGTAGAAGAAGGGGTTTTAGCGACAAAATGCCGCACACACATGAGTTTTGTCATTCAATTTTGACACGCGTCTTTCAACCGCCTCCCTCCCACTCCTCCCCCCAAAACAGAACTCCCTAACATCCCCCCCCTACCCCCCTCCCTTACCCCTTTGGCAACTGAGATTTTAGATTTCAGATTTTCCATTTTCCACCCAGATCCAACAGATTTCTCAGCCTCATCAATATGCAAAAAGGCAACAGCCGAAAGCTGATGCTTTTGAGTAGGGAAAAAGGGGTCAACTCGGCGACAAGGGGTTAGCCTTGCCCACTTTTAACGCCCCCCCCCTTTCGGTATTTTCTTTTTTTTTCCAACCCACCGCCCACTTCCGCTACTCAGTCGTGCGTCAAAAGCAATGCAAACTTTCTGCGGCCGACAAAAAAATCCCAAATAATATCACAGAGAGTGGCAACAAAAAGAGTGAGTAAAAGAAGCAAAAAATATCAAATAAAAAAAAAAAAAAAAAAAAAAAAAAAAAACGAAGAATGAAAAGAAAATTATTATGGAAATGTCAACGTGAAACTTTTGCACAAATGCGATGCTTCCGCTTAACCCTCTACTGCCGTTGGTGCGACGCATATGGTGGCAGCACTTTCGACCACTTTTTGCCAGCACAATTGAATTTCATGTTTGACACGACACCACCACCACCCCCATGGAAAAACCACCTGACGCCTCCACTCCTTTCCCATGAAAGTTTCCTTTTGTTTTCCACCCCCTACCTCCACCCACCAACCTTCTCATCGAAAACCCCAAATGCTTTTTGCGATTTATGCGTGAAATTTTAATGCGATTCCCATTGGCTTCGCTGGGGGAATTTGGATTCGCATCAGATTCGAGATACGGATTCAGATTTGGGATCACATTTCCTTTGACTGAGGGTGTGTATGCCTTTCTGCGGTCGAAAACAGAACTTTATTTGCATAAGAGTTAATTATAAAAAACCACGTTTCGAAAAAAAATGCTGGAAAATTGAGTTCTTTATTGTATTGGTTAAATGTTCATGTCGTAGAGTATTTTCAACTCTATAGAAGAAAATCCATTAAATCTTAAAGAAATCTGAATAACTATTTAAATTGTTATAAAAAAATTATGCTTATTTAAAAGCTCCTACTGAAAATGAGGGAGTTCTCCAAGTGTTTTTTAAAAAGTACTCTTAAGTAAAAACAAGAAAAAGAGTTGTGGAAAATATGGGGAAAAGGGGAAAACAGAGTTGGTTGACTTTGGCGACACCTTTTCTTTGTGCATAATTCAATTTGCGGCACTTGACAGCATCAAAGGGTTGACATAATTCGTTTTTTTTTCCCCTCTGAACCTTCTTTATTTACATCTCACTCATCCTTCTGGGATTTTTTTATTTTAAGTTTTTTACGCATTTATTTGTATTTTTTTTATTTTTGTTTTTGACTCCGTCAGGCGTCAGTGATTGTGCGCGCGCCTTGAAGCGCGTTTTCGCAACTTGCCTTCAATTTGTGACACCTTAATGGACAGCTGAGCAGGGACAACGTGCTCTCGGGTCGCCGGACTCGGTTTCGGTCAATTCTTAATTACATCTCCACCCCATTTGCCACCCACTTTTCCAGTTTTCCGGGGAAATTTAATTCAACGATGAGAGAACTGAAAATTGCTCTCAATTAACTTGTTAGTGGATTGTTGTTGTCTCACACCCAAACAAAATAAAAAAGGGTTGAATGCCTCATCGAACTTTGTTTGCCTTTGCCCTGGCAGCAGTAAGAAACTTTTAATTTGCGAAAGATAATTTTTGAGGGCAAACAAACCCAGTGACAAAATAAAAATCATTAGAAAGTGGCCACGAAAAAAGATGAAGAAATAACATTTAAAATTTACGAGGAAGGGAAAACACTTTCCTAGTTTGTTTGGTCATGAAAAAATTGTTTTCCTTACAAAAAATAATTATATAGGCCCTCTAAATTTTTAATCGTCCTTGGTTTTACCCTAGTGTTACCAAACTTGGTAGCTAAGAATTTTCATTGGACAGGAAAAGCAAAAATATATTTATTGTCATTAAAAGAATGGAATACCTCAACCCTTCAATCGCTTGACATAAATTAATTAAATAAATTAGGAAATGTGTCTGAAAACAAAATTGTAATGGAATACTTTGCAGTAATTAACTTGAGGGGAAGTGAAGTTATGAAGCGGATGTTGTGATGGGGGACAAAGGCAAATATGGAGGGGTCAGGGGTCAGGCCAAGTGATTGCCCTTTGTCACTTGGCACTTGAGTGGCAACGTAGCAACGTGCCAGAGTTCGAGTTCAAGTCGTTGCAACGAGCAAGGACGAAACAACAACGGCAACAACATCATGTACAATAACATCAACTGACAGGACGTCCATTAAAGATACGGCAATCTATCCAGGAACTGCCATCCGGTTCTATACATCAACCCCACATAAACTGTCGCAAACGATTTGGCCCAACTTTTCAGGTGTATTAAGTTATTCATGAGTGCAAAACAGTGATAGCTGTCAGTTCGCTTTGTTTGAATCTCTATACACTTGCTTGAATTTAATAAACTATCAGATAGCAATCTGTTAGGTTAAAAGCATTGAATTTGATTGGCTTATGTGGAATTATTTGTTTGTCAATTGCAGTTATCAAATTCGATTCAGTTCAATGGTTTCATTTTGTTAAGCATTTGTTAGGTAATACTAAATGTGTTTAACAATTTGATTTTATATGTTTGGGTTAGCCAACGAAACCGAATTGTTATAAAGTATTAATCATAGTTATTTAGAAGACGGATAACACATATGTGAAATACTATCTTTAAAATTAATTTTCCCGCCATTCTTGACTGCTTACAATTTTTTTGTATAATACCATAATTGTATTAAATCACTGGATAACTTTTAACTGTCATACTAGTTGTGAATTTTTATTTGTACTGTTGAGCTTAAAAAATATTGTAGCATACTTTTAGACACCTAAAATTACATTTAAACGAGATTTCAAAACCCTAGTGACTTGATACAGATTTGTAACCTCATCAAGTATTAATATATATTAAAAAATTATTTCACATATAATCCTTATCTTAAATGATTGGTTACATGTATGCTTCTTTTAAAACCCCCACACACATTAATGGGCATTCTAAAACCGCCACTTTGTTCGCCTGTCTCGCTTTGATGACTCACCAGAATCGATGGAACAGTTTCCCGGAGTTTTCCCGCCCCGTTTCCCCCTCTTCTTGGCCAAGGACTGCACTTTGTGTCAATGTTATGCACATCAGCCATGGCAGAACGTCAATTTCAGTCAGTGTCTTTGGCATTTCAGTCAGTCATTCAGGCATTCAGCCAGTAGACATTGCCGAGATGAAGAAGGCGCACGCTACTTAGTCTGCAAAATTGCCGACTCTGGCATTTTGCATGTGCGTATGCATGCGCTATATGTATGTGGGGATATACTCGTATGCCTTCCTGCTTTTCCCCCCCATGTACCCCCTAGATTTTCCCCATTTTCCTACAGCAAACTCAAAACCCTACTACTTACACAGTTGTGTTTGCATTGCAGCGGCAGATGCTGTCAATAATAAATTTCCGTTAGAGCCGCAGCAGATTTGCAAAAAAGGGAAAACCAGTTGGCTCGCCAGGCGGCACGTTTTCAGGGGGCGGGTTGGGGGGGAAAAATTGGGTGGAAAATGGGTGAAAAGTCAGGAGCAGGAAGGAAGCACATAAGCGCATTGCCCAAGACAAGAAGGAGATTGAGGAAAAGGAAGGAGATTGCAGCTCGGCACTAAAAAGATGACATAAAGATAGAGACGGGCGGGTGTTGAAATTGAATAGGGGTAACGAAGCGTCAGGTTCAGGGGGTGGGTAACCCCCCCTCCCCCCCCCTAGTAAGGAAAAACGAAGAAAAAGGGGGGGGGGTGTTTGGAAAGTAAGGAAAAACTCGCACTGCAGGCATGCAAACGATGCGCTGTCGCCTGATAAAGTATACGACCGATTGCCCGTTTCTGCTCGACGAGCGAAAAGGAAAAATCGCAGACGCTCAACCAGACGGTTTGGATGCAAATGGAAAATGGAAAATCACCAGGGGGCGGGGCGGAGTACTTTCGGGGGAAAAATGGAGAATGGATCTCGATCCATGGCATCATGGCATGGCATGGAAAATAAGGCAGGGGCAGGGGCAGGGAATGGGGAAGCCAAGACACGTTGATAAATTTATTGAAATTCTATTGAAACGAAACGATTTGACTGCGCCAAGGACCAAAGGACCAAGGACCAAAAGACAGAGAAAGGGACAGCCAAAGACAGCTAGAGAGAGAGAGACGGAAAGACGACCCACACAAATCGCTGATAAAGTGGAAAATGAGTGCAAAACAAAAAGTATAGTGCAGAGGAAAATTGTCTCCATGTGGAAAGAGGAGGTTCAACTGTAGTAAACTGCAAATAAATTGCATGATACTGTGCACTGCAAGAAAAATATCAAATAAAGTAAATAAATATTATAGATTGTGTAGCATTTTAATATTTAAAATATTTCTTAATTTAACTTCACTAGGGTGCGCCAAAAAAGAAAATGGTGTTTTTATTCTGAAATTTGGTGTGCGATAGGTCAATTAAAAAAATTAAAAACATTTTTTTTTATGCAATGGCCTGAAAAATTTCGAAATAATTACTCATACGACACGTAAGCCTTTTACAATTTTGCGAAAAATAATATTTTTCCTTTTTTAATTTAGTAAAACTGTTGATATCTTTAAGATATTTGTTGAAAAAAAAGGAAGAGCAAACATGTTTCATTAACATCTGAGCTACCCTGATTAAAAATAAAAACTGTTGATAAAAGGAAACACTACGTATGAGTGATAAACTTAAAAGAAAATTCTTTAACGCAGCCTATCAAAATATGTCTAACATTTTTATTTATTTCTCACAGTTAAATTTTTGTTAATGTAAAAATGTTTAAATTATTACTTATTCAATTCACTTCCGTTGTTATTTAATGCAATGTTATTATATTGAATACAATTTTTCTGTCTGTCTGCCAAAATGACGCCCAACGCTTGGGCAATTAAACTTTTGCCATTGCATAAATTTTATCTTGTTCTCTGGCTGGTGGCTTTTTATAGGTATTTTGCCTATTTTGGCGAGGATTGCGGGGCCACAACACAAAATCTTGGCAAACTTTGCACTTAATTTTTAATTTTCTTCCATTTGGCCTTTGACCGGCCGCTCTGGACAGGCGATGCTCAATTTAACCTGGCCAAGGAAAAGCGAGCAACAAGCAGATGAAAATGCTCGACTGAGTTCCGCAGTAAAACACAAAAAGAAACAAAAAAAAAGAAAGAAAAGAAAGGAAAAGTCAGAAAATCTCGGCTCAAAGAAGCAGCCGCATTTCTCTAGCATACTTAAGGGGTGGGGGGGGGGGGGGCTGTCCATGGAAAATGATGGAGGGGAGAAAGATAAAAAAAAAAATGATAGGGGCGTTTTGGGGGAAAGCGGGGTGGCGTAGAAAAGGCCAAATTTAATTTGTGCTCAGTGGTTGTGGCAACTCTGGCCCCTCTTGTTGCTGTTGTTGTTGTTGCAGGGCCATGAAGAAATTGCTACCCAATTACGTAATAAAATCTGACTGAAGTTTCTACTCTTATTATTTAATTTTTTCTTTATCTTTACCTCTCCTCCCCAATCTCTCCTCCTCAATGGGGAGCAAATTGTTCGAGGAGATTTGGTGGGGGATAAAAAAAAAAATGAGAAAAACAGGGAGGTGGAAAATTCGCGGGGAAGCCGCTGGAAAATCCCGCTTGGCGCTTATTAAGAAATAATGCTGCAAAAACAAATCGCAACGGCGTCAAATCAACTTTTGTTTTGTTGCTTTTTCATCTCGCCAGCAGCAAAACATTAAATGGGCTAAAATACAAAAAAAATAAATAAACACGAAATAACAAAGGCAAATGCTGAATAAGCCTAGGAATAAGGCAAAAATAGGTTTCCACATCAAATAATTTAAGACCTCCAGTGAAAAAATATTCCAAATTTTGTAAGGATTTTAATAATTAAGTGGGCTAACTCGTTTTAATTTTCTGCAAATGTCAACGAATTAATTGAAAAGGAAATGTATAGACCTTTTTTAAAAAAAAAAGATATTATTATTATATATTATAATAAATAAAGTCAAATTCTTTTTAAGTATAAATTGATATATTTATCCCATTACTTTGATTATAACTAATGTAAATGCGGATTTCAATTATTTTTATGTTTAAGTCTTAACAAAATATTCAAGCACTGAAGAAATCAATTGCGATTGTTAAATAAACAGCAATAAATGAGTTTTGGCCAACAGAAAAGCACAGAGAAATCTGAAAAATCAGGGCCAAAATCAAAGGGCAAGAAGAATACGCCCGGAAAAGCGGAAAATGCTGGCAAGCGACCAAGGATCCTGGGTAATAACAAGTGCCCTGTGGTGCAGTTACTAAAATGCAGAGAGAATATTTCTGATTTTACACAAAAGTACATAGTGTGTATGTACATCAGTGATTTTTGGCTATTTAAGTACGTTTTGTATGGGCAATAGCCGTTTTCCAAAACCCCAGGTGTAATTTCAAGTCCCGGAGGAAAATGTGGTGGAAAACCCATTAAAGCATGAACTTTTGTGGGCAATCTACAAATCGGAAAATTAAATTATGCGTGTTCAGTACATTAGAAAAACAAAAATGAAAAAAGTTGCAAGAGGTCGGGAAAAATACGAGCAGCGATAAATGAAGCGTAAAACGACCTTTAAAACTGATAGCCAAAAAATGGATATATAAGAACATGACAATACTTGGCAAACTTCATAATTTATAAACTTAATATAAATTATTTTTATTATTATTATTTTATAAAATAAACAAAAATATAATTATAAATATATAAATTAATGTTTAAACATTTTGAAAATATTCGATCTGACACAAAAACTTTTTAATTTAATTTTAGTGCAGATAATTAAAGAATTTGAGTTAATAAGAGTTAAAAATAGTTATTGCATCGAATATATAAAATTGGCCAAATGGAATTCAAAGAATGCCAGAGTTTATACAGGCCATAAACTTGTATTTATTCACGTATGTATTTAGTCACACGAAATTCCCCACAAATTCGGTGTATTTTTTTTTTATTAACGAAATTGTGGAAATGACAGGAAATAATAAAAAAAAACAGAAATATATATTCAAAGCGATATTCGCAACGCTTTCTCTGCAATTGCCAATCAATGTGCAATCTTCTCAGTTTCTGCGAATGTATCTGTTTGTGTTTGTGTGTGTGTGCCAATGGCAATAATCATAAAAAACCGTCAAATGCTTTGTTTTTGTTCTCCAGAATTGAGGCAATAATGCTGAAAGGAAAAACGAAATTCGAGGAGGAAAACTCGGTCTTGGCTTGCGATTATTTTGCCATTACTTTCCATTATTTTACTTTATTTCAATGACTGTTTACATTAGGCACACATACACATACACATACACACTCTTACGCACACAGACACACTTGAGAAAAAGAGAGAGAGAAATCAGCAGATAAGTGCTGCATACTTTCGAGCGCGTGAGCTGCTTATTTTGGTCTTTCCTTCCACTTCCTGTCTTTGTTTGCTCTGTATGTGTGTCTATCTGTGTGTGCCAGTGTGCGTGTGTGAGTGTGTTAGCAATCTTGTATATGTGTGAGCCACTTTACTTTTGCTTATTGAGCTGGGCAAAAGCAATACACTTGATACTTTGATTTCACCCTACACTTTTTCTCTCTCGAGATCTGCTTTTCATCCTCTTCCATACAGAAACAATCTTTATCTCTATATTTGTTGATAGCCATTTAAAATAAGCATTTCTTTTGTTTGCTTTCCAATTGCAGGCGGAGATTTGGAGCGTATTCATCGCCATCCTGCGCAAAAGCGTCCGCAATCTGCAGGCCTGCACCGATGTCGGCCTCATCGAGCATGTTCTCATCCGCCTGCAGCGCTCCGAAACGGTTGTGGCAGGTGAGAAAATCTTTATTAATATTCACACATTCAAAATCACTCATAAAAGTGTCTAAAAGTATGCAACAAAATACTTTTAATCCGAAAATTCGATGTATTCACACACAAGAACTATGTTCGTTTTTCACTGCATACTTTTAGACACCTTCTTTTTATGACTTACAATAAAAATCCATATTTACATAAAATAAAAAATTCAAAAGCGTTGATTTAACATACAATATTTTTAACTATTCACTTCTAAATTAAATTACTGGCAAACAACATTTATAAAAATAGCTCCAGTAAAAACCGCTTTCGAACTCAATGATAAACAATAGAAACTAATTCCTAGCTTTGATGATTCCTCGTTCAAAAGGCATAATAAAGGGCATTCGTACTATTTTCGGTCAGTACTTAATCAAAATTTTGAGCTGGGCATTTTAGAGTTCTCCGTTTCGCAGAACAATGGAGTTTACACTTCTCGGCCATTGTTTGACTGGTCTGAATAGAAGCCAACCTGACTCCGGTTTTGCGTTTGGTCTGGTCCGCTGAACTGCCTCTCGATTAATTTCACGCTTGTCAGCAGCACTGACACGCCCAGTTGCGTACCCCCCATACTACGCCCCACGGAAAACCACCGAACCACCCAAAAAACCACCCAGTGGAGCACACAATGAAAAGCCATGAGAAAATGTGGGGAAGTGGATTTTGATGGAACGGCCCAGCTCGGCTCGGCGGCAAATTTGCTCTTCATTAGCGACCCTCGCTGGCCCCGCCCATTGAGCCACCACCCACCGCCTCCTGCACCACCCTCTGCCCCACCCCGAAAGCCCCAACCACACCCCCATCAGCAAACCAGCACACACACACAGAGACACACACATGATGCCTTAAGCATGTGCGTGCCTTTGGCTTTGATTTTGATTATATTAAGTCAATGACACATCTGCGGTCTTCACAAAATCCCAGCAACCCTACCACCAACCACCCAAAATACACCACCACCCACCCACTTTTGCACCACCCAACCAACCTCCCCTACTTCTTCATTCCGCATTTAACGAACTGTAACTGCTGTCAATTTGCAGTCGCTGACTTTTGAGCTTCATGTGTGCGTGTGTGTGTGTAAGGCCCGAAGAAAGGAGAAAGGGGAGAAAGGCCGCAAACAGAGACATAATTCATACATACACTGAGGGAAACACTTATGCAACTAAATCACCCGACTTCTAAATTATTTTCTTTCATTTAGCTTAAGGCTCTTTTTAAGTGTTTATAATTATAAATATAAAGGGAGGTTTTAGAATCACTTCAAAAGAGGCCTAAAAGTATGCATTACTTATATATTGAAGTGAATCCATAAGACATTCATATCATATAAAAGTTTGTAGCATACTTTTAGACACCCTTCAAAGTGATTAGAAAACCCCTAGGGATTTCTTTATTAGTTTTCTAGAAATTACAAATATTTGACCTTTTTTGTCCAGTGTATTAGGTATGTCGATCTATCACCAGCTCTTCTCCCCCTTACACTATATATATATGTGTGTGTGTGTCACCTGACAAATGCCAAAACGTGACACTTGCCAAGAAATTAGATAAGTTAAAAGTTCGTTGTCTCGGGCAAAGTTGAGCTTAGAGTAGCAACTTTTCGGATTCCATATATGTAAGCTACCAGTACATGTCTGCGTATGAGTGGGTATCTGTATCTGTAGCTGTAGCTGTAGCCGTATCTGTAACTGGTGGGGTAAAAGATTCATTGCCCAGTTTTCTGAGTTTCAACTTTAAGTGCTTAAAAACTGGGCAATGCAATCGCAAAAATTTGATAAAAGAAATTGTTGCGTTAAACGCTCTCACTTCTTTCTCCTTCTCCTGTTTCTTATATATATATAAATCCTTCGTTTCGCTGATTTTTCTCCTGGTGCTGATGATGATGATGAGTTGGGGCAGTAAAAACTTTGGCATGCCAAGGAAAATGTAATTAAATGCTGATGAAGCTGTGGCGTTGGGAGGGAAAAAGTATATGGGAAATGTTGGAAAAAAGCCAGGGGGCTGAATACCAACTGGGGACCAACTGGGCGACATTGTCGTCTGGGGAATGCCGCAGGGGAATGGGCAGTGATGGGGGCTTGGAGGTTCGTGGTTGGAGGTCGGATAACTTGGGTCAACCAGTGGCCCACAGGTTCAACCAGCCAGAGTTACTCAATTTCTTAATTCACGCAACCAAAAACGTGATGAATCGTATGAATGCACTGAGATATAAATGATAGGCCAATGGGTATTCAAAAATAAAACATTGTCAAAGATGGTTAAGATAGTCAAAGGCAACACTGATTTCCAAATTCGGTTAACATAGTCACAAATCACTTAACTAAACCTTTAATTTCCAGTCCCTCAAAGACTAAGAATTAATGTAGTATGAATATATCTATATCTGTATATTGATATCATATCTAAAACCTTTACCATAGTTAGAATAGAATTAGAATTTGGACGCTGTAGCTTAAGTAGTTTGAGCTCCACATTGATTCTTAAATTTATCAAACAGAGTCTTATATATATTATATATATAATATTTTCGGTGCAGAACACTGCGTGTGTGTGTGTGTGTGGGTATAAGTGGGTGGTGGAAGGTTAATATAGGACAACATGTGAGCGAGTGAGAGGGGAAAACAGAAGGTAAGCCAACAGTCCAAGCATTAAAACGGCCCGAACGTCCCATTTCAATTAGTGTGCATTACAAATGAAGTTTGGGAATAGCGCAGCAGTCGTTGGAAAACCAGACGACCTCAGGAGGAGGGCGTGGCAAGTGGGCGTAGGAGTAGGCGAGACAGCAATAGAGACAGAGACAGAGAGAGAGAGAGGCAGAGCCAGCGGAGGCAATCAGTTTGAACTCCGGAATTAATAACTATTTGGCCAAGCTTTTGGCTAAACTTGATTGAAAATGCATCCCTCATAAGGAGGAGAGGTCGAGAATGGAGCGAGACAGGGCATAACTTCTTGGAACAGAGGGAGATAGTAAGGGTGAGAGACAGAGAGGGAGAAAGGGTAAGCGAGAAAAGACATCATCTCCTACAACGCCATCATCATCATCATCTGCGTGACTTACTGAAGACATAGATAGATGAAGGATGGAAATAGTTTTCGGTTCAAAAACTTTTACCCCATGGGAGTTTTCCTATTAAAATTTCATAATTTATATTGCAAGTCAATTGAAAACTTGGGAGTTAAATGTCCTGCAGCAGCTTTGAATAATATTTCGTAGATATTTAGACAAGACCATGTTTTATTACATTTACCTATATAATGCTGCAAGTAGTAATCCGCCTAAAACAGAAATCCCCTATTCTTAAGACATTTCTAGAAAGTAATTTCGAGGCATCTTCACAATGATTAACCAAAAAATATGACTGTTATGTGGCAACTTTTATGCGGCCTCCTGACCTTCCTGAATTTCCTTTCGCGCCTGGCAATGCTAAAAACAAATGCAATATAGCCGAGATGGCCTTGCCACGACCACGCCCATCGTTTCTGCTCCGCCCCAACCAGCCTTGCCCCTCGGTCTTTTGGCATTCGTTGTAGGACCGTGTGTCCTTGCCACTTGGATGACCGCGAGGACTTTGCATTCGGTTTTGCATTTGCTTTCGCATTTGCAACTTGCCACCTGAGCTAAAACGGGAACTTGATTGTTGCCACAAACACCCACGAACACCCACCTACACACACACACACACAGACAGTTAAGTTTGGCAGGCTGTCAGGTGCATTTGCACATATCCTTTAGGCCTTCAACCCATTTCCGGCCTTTCCGCACTTAATGGCTCGAACATATAGCTTGGATAACTCCCTATTTCGATTTGTATAACTAACTTTGTTTATGCCTAAGAAGAAAAAAAACCTAATTTAAAAAATATCATGTATATATTTATATATATATTTTAATTGGAAGCCCCAAACTCTCTTAGCAAATCCATTTACCATATAAGCAATATATAATATATAATATAATATAAGAAATTCTATAAATTTAATTTAAGTGAATTTCGCTGTGCGTTGCTTCTTAGTTTCGAGTGCCTTGCTTTATATATATAAAAGATAGAGATCATAAAAAAAAACTCTTTAACGCCAAGAAACTAAGGTTTATAAATGTCCATCATACACAGCATTTAGCAATTTCAGTTTTTTACGTTTCATAAACTTCCGACATGGAATGCATAAACGTGTATCTGCCGCTGACACTGACCCCCTTTTCCATTTCCACCCAACTCTATATACTTTCAGATCTGCTCATCGAGATGCTGGGCGTGCTGGCCAGCTATAGCATAACGGTGAAGGAGCTGAAGCTGCTCTTCGGGACGATGAAGGCCAACAACGGCAAGTGGCCGCGTCACTCGGCCAAGCTGCTGAACGTCCTCCGGCAGATGCCACATCGCAACGGACCGGATGTGTTCTTCAGCTTTCCGGGACGCAAGGGATCGGTGAGTGCTAATAGACAGGATAGATGGAGGATGACCATAAACAAATATGTATAATACGAGAATTTATGGCTGTATTAGAGATGACCTTTAGGAGTTAACCTCTCAAGCATAAGGTCATTAAGCTTTTTATTACTTTTGGTGATTTGAAATCAATTTAAAAAAAAGTGTCTTAAAGTATGATGCATTTTTTTATGTTTAAAAAAATTGTTTTGCCTACTTTTAGGTACTTTTCTTAATGATTTACAACTACCCAAAAATAAATTTTGAATTTGAGTTAAGGGAACTCCAATTGTTTCGTTATACTTATTAATATTAAAAATTATATAATTATTATATTAATACTTAGGTACAAACATAATACTTTTTTTATAAATGTTGTTTTGAGTTAGAGCAGCATACATTTCCCTCTACTGGCTTCTGCCTGATATTGAAGGTTCGCTAGCTGTTTTCTTTATTTTTTTTTTGCAGTATTGAGGCCATGCAGTTCGCCAGAATTTTTTTATTGAATGCAACGGCCAAAGGAACAAAGGAACAAAGGCCCATATACCCAGCACATTCGATATAGGACGAGATCCCTCGGGGATGCTCCTCCGTCGACATTTCCGGGGGCCTTTTATTTTATTGCCTCGCTCTTAAAATGAATTCGAAATGTGAATTTCCCAGTCAAGCTCCGTGTGTGCGAGTGTATATTTTTTCCTGTGTTTGTTATCTATGAGCTTGACCACTCCCACGTATCACGTTTTTTTTTTTTTTTTGTGGGAGGAGGAGCACTCCATCGATGTGTCTGTCCATCGCCCCATAAACACATAAAAAATGCCATAAAGTGAATTGGAAGTCAAATGTGAGCATTGCATGGATGGCGTTTCGCAATTGTCGCAAAATGTCTAATAAATAGACGGGTGCCACCCTGACAAAATACCCAACAGAAATCACCCAACCATCTATCCATCCATTCAATCCACATGATCCAATCCACCGCGCAATCTCCTCTAATTTTCGGTTTTTCTCGGTTGGGACTTTTCACGCATTTGGTTTTTTTTTTAATTTTCCGTTTAGCCAGCTTTTTGCAAGGGGGAAAATAGCAACCATCCGCCCCACTTAACCAGCGATCTGCGATCCACAAGCACGCCTAATGCCATTGATGGTGCTGATTGCAACAGGATGACGACGGGACTCGATTCGAATAATGAGATTTTCGGAAAAGCCAAAACCCAAAATCACCAGGGCACCATTTCAGCTTCCTGTACCCCGGCGTTTACCCACTACTGTCACGGGAAATGGGGGAAAATTGGGAAAATGTGAAGAGAGAGTGCGAGTATGTGTGTGTGGTACAAAGTTGCCTGCAACCGCAGCAAAACTCCAACAACAGTGTCAGCCTTTGTCACGTCCGTCTGGCCTTAACCCATTTAGTGCCGTTGGTCTCATCTGGGTCCCCAAAAAGTGGTCTCCATGTCCCAACTTGCCACTCGAGAAGGCGAAACCACTAGATAAGTGCAAAGTAAATGAAATTTGATCTTTGCGAGAGGGTTAAATAGTTACATAGAGTTCAAAGGCAAAAAAAAGTGATTTAATAAACTGAAAGCAGAACTCAACAAATAAGTAGGTAAAATAAATCGAAGGGAATCTATTAAAAATGATGTAGGTCAACCTAATTGCTCAAATAATAGTTCTCAACTTAAGATTAAATAAACCCAAAGACAAGAATATCAATCTAGAACTAAAGCCCCAAATTTTAAGCATTAAAACCATCAAACTTAACTTAAACAATTGACAATGAACAAAAAGAAGATTCCTAATTAGTTAAGTAAACCAACTAATAGAATTCAAAGAGAAGACACTCCAATTAAATAAATTGGCACTAAATTCAATATAAGGGTCAACTGAAATCAATCAACTAAATTCACAACATTTTAGTATCGAATATTAGTTTACAGCAATCAACAAATTCAATAACTTAAAACCAATAGATAATTACCAAGAGATTGTCTCAAAGGGAAAACAATGAGTGACTTGGCCATCAAATGCATAAATATTTGTTATCATATGGAAGATGAATTACCCAATCTGATGCCTCAAGTGGATAATGTCAAATGGCATTTCAAGAGAGAAATAATATAATGGTATTTTCCACAGGATTATTCAGACAGACAAAGTGAAGTGCATTTAATTTATGAACTGCCAGCAAAATTGCACTTTAAATAGTAGACAGAAGTTGCTTTCATCTTGAATTTATCCTATTTTCCTTGGGAAAACCATCGTCGACCAGCCGTTAAGCCATAGTATTGATGATAAATCAAATGTGCTCATTTCCTTTTAATTTCAGTTTATTTCTGTTTTGCGGCTTCTTCTGTTAAATTCTGCAACTCCAACTGACTTTCCTTTCCTTTTGCATTTCTGGATCCTGGAATTGCTTTGAGTTTTGAGGTTTTCACAGGAAATACATTCGTGTGTAGTCTGTGCTTCGATGTGGAATGTGCCACAAGTTTCCTAGCCAGTCAAAAGTATTTCACTCTGTGATTTATATGCTGCTTGGCTTTGGGGAACGGAATTCCGAAAGGCTTTTGGGAATTTTCAGAGTTGTTTGTGTCCATATGTTAAGTCAATTATGCGGTTTATTAAAATTAATTTTCCAATTAGTACCTAATGTTAAATTTAATTGATATTTAATCTAGATATTGCGGTTAAACTTCAATTGGTTTTAATCGGTTTTTGGTTTTCACTTTTATAGGCCATGGTCCTGCCGCCGTTGGCCAAATGGCCCTATGAGAATGGATTCACCTTCACCACCTGGTTCCGGCTGGATCCCATTAATTCGGTGAATATCGAAAGGGAGAAGCCGTACCTGTACTGGTGAGTATAACTCTAGGCCTAACAGTATCTTAAATATATACGTTTTCTGTTAAAAATATATCTTACCATCTAAATTTATCTAAAGTAACCGTATTTATGCGGTGCTGTATTAGTTTTTATCGATTTGATCGATAATCGATATATTTGTATTTTCAACCGAAATCGCCTTAATATTTCCAGCTTCAAGACATCGAAGGGTGTGGGCTATACGGCGCATTTTGTGGGCAATTGCCTCGTCCTCACCTCGATGAAGGTCAAGGGCAAGGGTTTTCAGCATTGTGTGAAATACGAATTCCAGCCACGAAAGGTAAGATAATCCCCACATCACTCACCACTTGAATTGCCCTGACGCCTGTCTCTCTTTTCTGTATCCATTTCAGTGGTATATGATTGCCATAGTGTATATATACAATCGTTGGACGAAAAGCGAAATCAAGTGCCTCGTTAACGGACAGCTGGCCTCTTCAACTGAGATGGCCTGGTTTGTTTCCACAAACGATGTGAGTACCCATGGACATCTCAATAGCATATCATTTCGATAAATATTTATTGAACGTGTTGAGTTGTGTTGTCTGTATTGATAAGCAGGCAGCCATTTATGCTTAGAATATTATGAAACTACGTGTCAATAAAATAAAGCTTTATTATTCAATTGAACAAAATAATATATGAAGATGATAGCTGTTCTTGAAGTTTCTAGACTAAATATTAATTACTTACTTACTTTGTGGTATTCTTTTGTAGTGAATGTTGATTAGTTAAATAATAAAATCTTTTACAAAGGTATCAAAAAGTATGCAAAGAAATGATAAAAATGTGCAACTACCGTTTAAAACAATTTATTGTTGCATACTTTTAAATGCTTTTTAAAGCGATTTTGACTTAAAAATTGGTTGAATTTGAAAATCTTTTACAGAATGTGTCTAAAACTATCACTGAAATAATAAAAACGTGCAACTTTTATCCCTAAAATATATTGTTGCATACTTTTCGGTGCTTTTTAAAACGAATTCAATTATGACTTCCTTTTTTGCTTGAAATTTGGCCACTTTAATCCATTTTTCAACCCCTTTCCAGCCCTTTGACAAGTGCTACATTGGAGCCACCCCCGAATTGGACGAGGAGCGCGTGTTCTGTGGCCAAATGTCGGCGATCTACCTTTTCAGCGAGGCCCTGACCACGCAGCAGATCTGTGCGATGCACCGCCTGGGTCCCGGCTACAAGGTAAGTGATGCGATGTGAGCGATAGTTATAAGGTTTTTCGGTGGGTGGGTGGTCATTTGGTTGGCTGCATTGGTGACCTGGTGACCTAATGACCCACCCCACCCGACCATCGGCAGCGAGGGTCAAGCGCACGCACCACTGCACCACTTTTGCACAGCCGAAATGCCGCAGCAAAAATGTCCTCGTCTGTACAGAATAACGTAATTCGTTTAAATATACATATATATTTTCTTTTTTTTTTTGCTCCTTTTTTCTCTCTCTCTCTCTCGTTCCGTGTTTTTTAAACTTACTGTCCGATGCACTGCTAAAAAAAATGCACCAAACACCGAAAAAAATATACACAAAAACACTGTGTGTAAACCAAAAAAAAACAGTCGCAGTTCCGGTTCGACAACGAGTGCTATCTAAATCTGCCGGACAATCACAAGCGGGTGAGTCACTTTCAACTTCTGCCAGCGACCTTGGGGGCGTCAGCACTGCCGGGCGGCAGTGGGAGTGGCACCGGAAGCGGTAGCGATGCGGCAGCAGCAGCGGCAGCAGCCGTTGCCGCCGGCCAGCAACAACAGTTGCAGCTGCAATTCCAAACGCTGGCCGCCGAACAGGAGGCGCGGGCGATCGATTGGTCCGATGAGAGGCTCGATTTGAATGCGGCATTTGTGAAAATTCGAGCGGTCTTAACCGCCCGCAATGCAGTGACCTTGGCGGTCACCGGAAGTAGCAGTAGCAGCACCCCCACTGCAGCAGCAGCAGCAGCAGCAGCTGGAGCAGGAGCAGGAGCAACTACTGCAGCAGCAACATCTGCTGCTGCCACAGCGGCAACACAAAATGAAAACGATGCAGCAGCAGCAGCAGCAGCAGCGGTACAACAGCAGCAACATGCAACAACATCTGGCAACGCTGACGATCCGCTCGGCCATTTGCCCACCGGAAATGCTTCTTCTTTTGGTATTTACACTCTTCTTTTTTTTTTCATTTGCCTCCATTTTTCATTTTAATTTTTAATTATAATTTGTATTTAACTTTTCATTTGGGCACCGCAATCCAATAGAGCAACTCCGTCGAATGTCCAGTGTGAGCAGCTTGAACTCACTGTTGGGAACCGCCGACACTGAGGAGGTCAACCAGCTGAAAGCTGTAAGCGAACTTTATTTCAATTACATTTTATTTTGTTTTTTATTTTGATATTAAATTTGTATTATTTCATAATTCATTTTGTTCTGAAAAGTAAGGCCAGTTTTTGTAGGGTTGGCTAGTAATTTAAATTTAATGAGTGTACCATACAAATCACTTGGGTTTTGAAATAACTTTTAAATGTTATTTTGGCTGTCTAAAAGTATGCAATGAATAAAGGATTTTCCACAAAAAGGAAGGACATAATGCTGCATACATTTAGACACTTAAAATAACATTTAAAAGTACTTTCAAAAACTTTGACTTTTGTGGCACTATCGAATTCAGTTTGAATATTTTTGGTAATTGAATATTATCTGTTTGCTGGTATTTCCAAAAAGTTAACTAATTAAAAATACTACCGCATTCAACTTTTAATAATTTTTAATACCATGTGTTCCTGTTATAGGCAAAAAAAAAAATAGGTATTATAATTTCAGTGAGCAATTAAGAAGTTACCGGCAGCAATTAAATCGATAGCTTAACGTTTGTTTTCAAGTATATATACTTTGCTTTTTTAAAGTCAGAGGTGGCAAAGTTTTTGCCCGTTTTCAGTAAGGAGAAGTAAATGTAGCGTATACCTGGGCAGGTGTCTCAAAACACCGTTAGCCCAAGAAAACAAAAATGCAGAAAAAAAAAAATACCCAACTGGCGGTAGACAAAGGCGAACATGTAAGGCCAAAAACCGACCGCCCACCGCCCACCGGAGATTGTTGGAAATCTTTGGGCGCGCATATTCCATATTCCGCTAGAACATTTTCTATGCCTCTGTGTGTGTGTGCTGTATGCTGCTCCACATTTCAGGACCCGAAACAGCTATTATGTAGACAGCCCACCCACTTTTTACTTGCACCCCCCACAAAACTCACCTGTGCCAGGTATTATGCCATTTTCCATGGGGCGGGGGAGTGGTTGGTGGAATGGGGGTCGAAAAAGTGAGTGCTTTAGTTATTTTGAATGTTGTTTTTATGTGCCAGATCGGGAGTTGAGTTAATGGGATGGGAAAACACGGCCACACACACACACACCAACACACTCGCGCACACGCAATCACATTTACACACAAACATTGCGCTTTTAGGGAGGAAAATGGTGAGGAAAATAGGTGGGCGAAAGTTATGATCCGAAGAAGAAAAGTGTGACGCGGAAAAAATGTTAAAGAAACGCTCATTCAACTAGTAGAAATTCACGCTTTAAACTATTAAATATTCTGCACATTTTTGATTTATTACTTTTTCTTTTTAAACAAATTATATTTCGTATATCCTAACTATTTCTCATGGTTTTTAACCTAATTATATTTCTCTTTCAAAGAGATTTCTCTTTCTTTTTGATTACTTGCCTAATTTCTTGATTATTTGCTTTTCTTGGGAATATTAGGCAGCCGAAAATAAATTTTCTAATTATATAAGCACCAGCTTACATACAACACACACTGCCAAAATGCACAAAAGAAGATGAAAATTCGAGGCTCGAGGAAAATCTACACCCGGAAATGCAACGAAGCGTGCTGTGTATATATTGTATATTTATTCTTGAACAGCATTTGAATTGTTTAATATTAAACACACACATACACTGTGCTTTGTATGTGTTTTGTACTCGTGTGGGTATATTGTTATGACCTAGCAGGGTTTTTTTTTATAGATCTCAACAGAATTTATCAGAGCACAAAGAACTAGAATTTCATATAGCTGTACGTAAAATGCTTTTCGCAAAGCTCAACAAACAGAACTTTTATTAAATTCCATAGTGCTGTTCTCATTTTTGAATTCTTTGAACTTATTAAATTATACGATTTCATTTATAAGATTTCTCAAGTTTTCTACATATTACTTTTGATTTTGCTATTGGGTATCTGGGTATTTAATGCTTCCGATTTTCGAACTTGGCTTTTCCTTGGAAACGTGCTTTTCTTGTCTGCTGTGTGTTGCTGTGTGTGTTCATTTTTTTTCGTTTTTATTTTGTGTGCCAGCTTAAAGGCAAAGCCAAAAGCAAAGCTAAAGACAAAGCCTAAGTAAATTGCAATAACTGAGGACAAATCTTTGGACCATGGAGAGTCCATGGGGTCCATGGAGTCCATCCTCAGTGCCCAGCTCGATGCCACTCGATGACTCGCCGAAAGCCCGGGCTAATCCCTGCCATACATATATAGTATATACACACTCCTCCTATTCCCCAGATTCCCACCCAGATATTTCCCCTGATCATTCCACCCAACTGACTGAAACCATCTACTCGTATTTTTTGCTGCCTACACAGGTCCTGTACGATGGCAAACTATCGAATGCCATTGTGTTCATGTACAATCCGGTGGCAACCGATGGTCAATTGTGTCTGCAATCATCGCCCAAGGGAAACGTTTCATATTTCGTGCACACACCGCATGCGCTGATGTTGCAGGTGAGTAAATGACTGGAAAAAAAAAACATCTAGAAGGTGAAAAGGTGGCTGTTTGTCGAGGGGAGGGCGCCGGTTCATAGTTCATAAGCCTCCCAGGAAGCATAAATTCAATGCAGAAAATTTTACGACACCAGAGCATGCCTTGGCATTTCTTATTAGCCCACGAAAAGGTCAGAAAATACAGGAGAGCACACGATGCTGCTGAGGCGACCCTCTGGCCCCAAAATTATTCAATAAATTTTGTAGTAATTTCTTGGGCAAACAACACACACAAATCATAAGAAGCAAGATGGGACAGGTACCAGGACCTATAGCATGGAGCACGAAGCGAACGTGTCCTGTGCAAAATATACCGAATGCCAAACTGATGACAGCTTAGGCGATTAATAGACCTCTGATTAAATTGAAATTTGCTTTTACTTTTGCTTTTGCAGGATGTAAAGGCCGTGGTCACGCACTCGATACACTGCACCCTGAACTCGATTGGCGGCATCCAGGTGCTGTTCCCGCTCTTCTCACAGCTGGACATGGCCCACGAGGGCCTGGGCGACATCAAGCGGGATCCCACGCTGTGGTGAGTGAGAAATTACCAAGAAATCTGGGATCTAACATCTATAAAACATATCATATCATTTAAGTGACTTCCATCTCCCTGAATATTGTTAGCAATATGATAAGTAGATCTATCTTATACTACCAAAAATAATGCAGTACCTTTACTTATAGCCCATCCAAAACCCTTCGATAAATCTTCGATTAAAAGTTATTGCTCATATTTAGATACATTTTAAAACAAGTCTATTGTTGGAATTCACTAGTGTTTCGAAAAACTTTTAAAAAGGTGCCTAAAAGTATGCAGCTATAAAAATAACGTAGTCGGATTCGGATTCGAAATATATTGTTGCATACTTTTAGACACTTTTATAAGTGATTTCAAGTAACAACATCGTATTTTAAATTTCCTAGGGTATCTTATCTAAGTCTTATCTAAATGTTTCCAATTGACAATCTATCAATATAAAAATATATTATTAAGGACTCTCCTAATATCCCATCTAATTTCTCACAGCTCCAAGCTGCTGGGCTTCATCTGTGAACTGGTGGAAACATCGCAGACGGTGCAGCAGCACATGATCCAGAACCGGGGCTTCCTGGTCATCTCGTTCATGCTGCAGCGCTCCTCCCGCGAACACCTCACCCTCGAGGTCCTGGGATCCTTCCTGAACCTCACCAAGTATCTGGTCACCTGCCTGTCGGCCAACAGTGATCTGCTGCTTAAGCAGGTAAGTCGGCGGTGAATCCACCACATGCCTGCCAATTCGTTATACCATATATACTATATATATATTATATATATAAATAAGGAGGGACGATCGGTTGCATTGCGGACCACGCTGCGTATTCGCAATGTCAATGGCATGCCGTGTTCTGTTGTGATGAATGTGATATGTATTTCTATGTATGATACTGTATATGTATAATAACTAAGTTCGATCTAAGTGGGTTATTTTTTTTTTTTCTTTTTTTGGGGTGGTTAAGCATGCGAAAGCCCGCCCCTCAGCAGAATATCTCCTTGCGAATTTGATTTACAACTTTGTTACGCGTTCTTGTTGTTCGTTTACACCCGACATAACAAAAAAAACCAAATCAAAATGAAAACCCAACCCATCGATTGTTTATCGGGTGGCATGTTAACCCATCTCTTTGGAAAAGAAAAACACAGAAAAAAAGAAAATCCCAGAAATGATATGCGATTCCGTCTCGTTTGTTGCTTTCTCTGTCTCTATCTCTCTCTCTCTCTACACACACACACACAAATATACATATATTTATACATCCAACTCTATCTATCGCACTCACTGTGTTTTGCCTTTTGTTGATGATGATTTGATGATGATGATGATGGTTATGATGATGATGGCGCACAGTTGAACACAGGCCTGCGTAATCCTTTCAAAAAAGTAAACACAAACGTAAACAACTGCTCACATTTCTCGTTATAAGTAACTGCACTTGAGAATCTCTTAAGCAAATATACTCGTACTCGTACTCGTACTACTCGCATATACTCACAAGCATCCAACGTCTATCCACCCACACACGATATATGTATATACTTACATATATTTATGTTTGTTTTATGCCATTTGCCAGCCTGTGCGACCTGGAGGATATATCTCCCCCGCAAAATCCCATTGGTTGCCCATTGAATTCTATAACCCGCTTAGTTTAAAGGTAGAGCAAAGCCTTTGTTCTATTATTTAGTCTGAGTGGAATTTGAAAACTGAACGAAGTGGCTTTTGATTGGTTTTCTTATCAGTAAACTAACTAAACGGAATTCGAGTATTCTACATTGTTTCATTTTTAAAGAACATGAGTGTCTATTCTCAAAAACATGATTAATTTTATACTTGAGTTCATTGTTAAATATCATAAGTTACAGCGTTTCATTGATTATTCTACCGGGTTTTTGTTTTACCAGACTGTTGCATGAATTACTCGCACACTGTTTATCTGCATGTGATGTGCTTCGATTGGCCTAAAGCAAATTGTTCCATTATTGCGTTCCTATTGCGATCAGTTGCCGCCATTCGATCCATTTACGTTCCATTCCGTTTCGTTTCGCTTGCACTTTGCACCTGCCTGGGCACCTCGCTTCGATTCGCTTGATCAGCTCGAAAACATAAATGAGATTAATCAAAATTAATACTTTCCCTAGCCAGAAATCAGCAAGACAAATGAATTGCCTAAAAGAAGAACAAATATTAACTACAACTTAACTGTCTTCTTCTACTTTTGTCTGCTCTCTATTTCACTCTCACTCTCTATTTATCTCTCCCCTGCGCTCTCTCTCTCTCTCTCTCTATCTCTCTCTATGTGTCTCCTGCCACGCCCACCGTTCCCACACGTTCCACACTCATGATCGCTTGTCCATTTCAATCGTTCCCCGCTTCTTACTATTGTGATCGTTTATCGATAACTCAATTAAAATGCGCCTCATCAATACTCAAACACTCAAATCACACACAAATACGACAAAAACAACAACAACAATAAATAAACAACAACAACCGATCTAAAAACAACATTAAAATCAACATGAACAACAACAGTTCTACCAGGTGAAGCTCAATTCTCGAATTCTCTGTACTCTCTGTACTTGCATATATTCCAAATACTATATCCAATATATGTGTAACATATGTGTTTCCGTTTCCGTTCCACTGTTCATAACGTTTCGTTTCATTTTGTGTCTGTGTTTAGCGTAATTTGTTGAACATCAACTGTACATATTAAAGTAAACTTCCATCTCATCATCATACCCGACCATATTCATCGATTTGTATACTACATATGTCTATTTGCGTATAATATAGCCAACTCAATTCGCTCTTCATTCCATTTCGTACCGTTACGCTTTGTATAACCGCAGAACCGCAACGACAAACCGCATAATCTTATTAACTTTGTGGGGAACCTTAAGCGCCACCTCAAAGTTCCTCCCCCTCAAAAAAAAGAAAACCACCATCGTCAACCTCTGATTTTGATTTTGCTTTCCCTGGACCCTTACCACATTTTTCACCACACACTCCGTTTTTCGCTCAATTTGTTCAATGTGTCATTTGGATAATTGAAGCGAAAGTTGTGTTCACAGCACCGCATCGCATCTTCCTAATTGCTCGCCTCGCATATATCCAATCCCTTTATATATATACAATAACATCCCATACCATAACATCCCATACCATAACATACCATACCATACCATTCCATACCGAACCGTACCATTCCCCACAATCCGATTCTCCCTTGAATAAATTTCTGGTAGCAAAAGAAAAAAAGATCGAGTAAAAGAAAAAAAAAACGAAGAGTTGAAAAACTGAAAATATTTCTCGTGGCACCTTTAGGGGTGCTGGTTGCATTTTTATTTTACATTCGGTGCACAGCTTTTTAATTGGGAAACTTCTCTGGCAGTAGTCGAGTGGGGTTTGGTTTTGTTGAGGGATTTTCAGGGGGGCTTTGAGGGGTGTGAAAACCTTGTTGCATTGTTGCCAGAGAGCCATGGCAACAACATTGGCGAACACTGGTTTTGACAATCCAACAAGTTGAGACGATGGCTTAACAAGTTTTGTTTGGGCCCGCCCAAAAGCTGATGAATGAAATTAAAGCGGATTGCGAAGCGATTCCCACTCGCCGGATTGCCCTTAACTGGATTACACTCAAATATTCTGCACACTTTAATGCCGTCCATTAAGTGACTCTCCAGGCGATATTCTACTGGTCTGGTATTAAACCAACTGGAAGTTTCACTTCCTAGTGCTACGCTTGATGGCTTAAACTGACTGCTATTTTGGTAAAAGAGATTTAAAAGTGAAAATGGGGATGTAGGTTACAAAGCTGTCGGTATGATACGAATATTGAGATGCAGATAGTCCCCCAAACCTAAGTCAGCCTTTTAGATAGTTTCGGTTAGTTTATATATCATAAGAACAACATGAAATCATTTCGCCGTTATAAATTATATACATTAATTAACCCTACTGTGTTATTTATTCAAATAATTTTAACCCTAACTTAACTTAACCTTACCTTAATTAGCCTAGCCTAGCCTAGATTTAGTTTTAGTTTAATTTAGTTTAGTTAAGTGTTAACCCCTAACTTTTGAAGCTAACCTCATGAATACCGGAATGCAATTGTTTGTTTCGTTTCATTTCGTTCCGTTCCATTCCGTTCCGTTGGAATTTGATTTTATGTTCGTTGATTGCCGTTATGCTGTTTGCTGCATGTGTTACCTGTTTTACCCCAAAATATGTACTACTACTACTACTACTACCCAAACAAAAATCAACATCAACTACAACAACCTTGACAACAATAATATAAAAACCGAAACTCATGTTTAACCGTATGTATACCGAAATCAATCTCATAATTTAAAAAACCTGCACTCCTTTGCCCTCCTTTTTAAATATCCACACGCCTAAATCTCTTTGCCTATTCCTATATCTCTATCTATATACTATATCTATCTGAAAATCTATTTATAAACACACACACACACCCTTTCTTTTCGAGCCAATCCCCCCACAATCTTTTCTTCTTTTGCCACGAGGCAAAGTCACCCAATCGAATTGTGAGAGGACAGCATAAGTTACTTGACTAATTCCCCGCAGTTGTTCTGTTTCTCGTTTCTCACGTGGCAGCTGCTGGACCACGTCCTGTTCAATCCAGCCCTGTGGATATACACACCCGCGAATGTCCAGGCGCGACTGTACTCCTATTTGGCCACCGAGTTCCTCTCGGACACGCAGATCTACAGCAATGTGAGGAGGGTCAGCACGGTCCTGCAGACGGTGCACACCCTGAAGTACTACTACTGGGTGGTCAATCCGCGGGCCAAGAGCGGCATCATTCCGAAGGGACTGGGTAAGTAACTATAGGGAAGCAGATATTCCCTAGACTTGCCGATCTCAGAACAGCATTTCGGAAAATTGTTGGTATAGGCTTAGTATTCCAGCAAACAAAACTCCAAACCGAATTCAGACACTTAAAACTTATATCGAATTTTTTTTGGGTAGGGGCTCAGTTTTTAAGCTAAAAAACTCGATAAGCTATTCTGACACTTAATAAAGAAATATAAGGCATTTTCTTATTCTTGAAGAGGTTTTCTTACCAAGAGTACTCGAAAATATATAGCAAAGCATATAAGCATATAGTTATATACAAATTTAGAAAAAACGTAATCTTACAAAAATATACAATTAAAGAATAATGTATTATCTTTTGTGATTGAACTGAAATCAAATCTTTTCTTTTCAATATTTAATAATTGATATTTGATTAATTATAAATAAACAAAACATGTTTTTAAGTAAAATCTTTTAAAATATTTTTAAAAACCATGCAACCATGGAAATTTTTTGATTTTGTCTTTTTGCCAACAGATGGACCTCGTCCGGCTCAAAAAGACATTCTGGCCATCCGGGCCTACATCCTGCTGTTCCTCAAGCAGCTTATCATGATCGGCAATGGCGTGAAGGAGGACGAGCTGCAGAGCATACTTAACTATCTGACCACCATGCACGAGGTGGGTCTAGCTGCCCTAGGAAAAAATACTACAAAAATGCATTTAAACGTTTTTCCACCATTTATTTTTTCGACTTTCAGGACGAGAACCTGCACGACGTGCTGCAGATGCTCATCTCGCTGATGTCGGAGCATCCCAGCTCCATGGTACCTGCCTTCGATGTGAAGCACGGTGTGCGCAGCATCTTCAAGTTGTTGGCGGCCGAAAGTCAGTTGATTCGGCTGCAGGCCCTCAAATTGCTGGGCTTTTTCCTCTCGCGAAGTACCCACAAGTAAGTATTAGTAGTAGTTTTGAGTAACACAATTTTCACAGGGAAAATCCTTTTATGTTTCTGTATTAATCTAACCCGAACTCTCTTTACTTTCTCTTGGTTTCTCCCATTCAGACGCAAGTACGACGTGATGTCGCCACACAATCTGTACACACTGCTGGCGGAACGATTGCTCCTCTATGAGGAGTCTCTCTCGCTGCCCACATACAATGTCCTCTACGAGATTATGACGGAGCACATCTCGCAACAGATCCTGTACACACGGCATCCGGAACCGGAGAGTCACTACCGTCTGGAGAATCCAAGTAAGTGAAGGGATCTTTTTAAGAAATGATAATATTACCGAATACTTAAAAAAAATCAATACCTTTTTGAATTTATAATATAAATTTTGTAAAAATATATAACATTTCTATGAAAATAATGAACAAATTTAGGGAAAATTCTATCTAATATATTAGAAATATTTGTTATCTTGATTCACATTCAGATATATCTAAAAATATGTTTAATTGATCTTGATATTTATATAATAATATGATATTATGATATCATATATCCTATATTAATATGATAACAATTTGTTTTAGTGATCGTTTATTTGAAATACTTCGAGAAAGGATTTATTTTTAATTTTCTCCATTATAATTTTTTATTTCTCTCATTTATTCAATTATTTTCTCTGCCCATCCAGTGATCCTCAAGGTGGTGGCCACCCTGATTCGGCAGTCCAAGCAGACCGAGTCCCTGATCGACGTGAAGAAGCTGTTCCTGCAGGATATGACCCTGTTGTGCAACAGCAATCGGGAGAATCGACGCACCGTGCTCCAGATGTCCGTCTGGCAGGAGTGGCTCATTGCGATGGCCTACATCCATCCGAAGAGCAGCGAAGAGCAGAAGATTAGCGACATGGTGTACTCCCTATTCCGCATGCTACTTCATCATGCCATCAAGCATGAGTATGGCGGTTGGCGAGTTTGGGTGGATACCCTCGCCATTGTCCACTCGAAGGTGTCGTACGAGGAGTTTAAGCTCCAGTTTGCCCAGATGTACGAGCACTACGAACGCCAGCGAACGGATAATATTACAGATCCCGCCCTGCGTCAGGCCAGGCCCATTAGTACGATCAGTGGTTGGGAGCGGGAGGAGCTGCATCAGCAGCAGAATGGTGGATCCGCTGCAGCGGCAGTGGCTCCAAATCAGCAAGTAGCAGTCGGAGCGGTCAAGGGTGCCGTTTCCATTGCCTCGCTGGAGGATGTGCCGCCGGTGGTCGAGGAGGAGGTGGAGGAACTGGAACTCGAGGAGGTGGAGATCCAAGAGGGTCCCATCATCGAAGAGGCCGAACCGAAATCCGTGATAGCCAATATTTCCGATGTCTACAACGAGCAGATCAAAACGGATGCCACATGCAATGGAAATCTGGAGGAGGTCAAAGAGGAGGATCCTGAGATTCAGGAGCTTGTTGAAGATCTCGAGTCTAAGCAACCGGAAGCATCTCCGTTGGGCGCCCTCAGGGAAACCCTACAGCTGGGCGATGACATGGATGTCGAGGAACTGGAGCTGGCCACCGCCAAGGATTCGCTCAATGCGGAACAGCATGTGGCGCGAGTTCTTCAGGCCTCTGAGGCGGCGCTTAACGATTGCAAAATGGTCGTCGATGATGCGCTGCAGGAGTCATCATCAGTCCTCAAGGACGAGGAGATCGAACTGGCGGTCAACGAAGTTGTTCAGGGTGTCCTTAACAACGAAAAGAAATCCCAGGCCGATAAGGATAAGGAACAGTCCGTGGGGCAGGATAATGTCAATGTTAGCCTGCTGAACAGCAAGAATCTGCTCAACAATAATAATAATAACAATAATAACAATAGTCCGAGTGCCACGCCCACAGAGCCTACGACGACGGTGGGAGCGGAAACGGATACGGAAATGGAGGTCAATGCCAATGAGATCGTGAGCAGCAGCCCACTGGCGCCCAAGGAGGAACGGGAAACGGAAACGGAAGCAGAAAAGGGCGCAACACCGGAAGTGGAAACACCGGAAACGGCCAAGCCAAGCCCCATAGTCCCCAGCCCCGTAGTAGCAACCAATCAAAAGACTGAAGATGCAGCCAACAAGCTGAACAACAACGAGAAGCTGGCCGAAATCAGCGCTAGTCCCGAGCCCATTATTGTGGTGGAAACGCCAGAGGCTGATCTTCTCCAGCTTTCCGATACCGAAACCAAGCCGGCAAAGGAAACGGAAGCAGAAGCTGAGGATCCGGTGGCATTGGCCGTCAGAGATATTGTTGAGCAACTCATCGACAAGGTGATCGATGCCACGGAAGCGGAAACGGCCAGTGAAAACAAAACAGAGACCAATAACAATGAACTACCCAAGGGGGAAAAACCCAAGTCAGAGCCTGGGCTTTCCGAGGTGGAAACTCCCGAGAGTCTAGCCGCTGCCGCCGAGGAAATTGTCCATGAGGTAGTGGAAGCAGCTCTCGTTTTGGTTCATGAGGAGGCTACTCCGGCGAAACAGGAGGAAAAGGTAGAGGATCTGCTGCAACTGGATCAGGAGCCTGCGGCTACCGACGTTCAGGAAGCCAAGGCTCTTCCAGAAGACCCAAAAGAACCAGAAGAAGATCTCAAAACCCAAGACCTTCAGGAACTTAAAACCGAGGAACCCAAGGATCACAAATCCCAGGAAGTACCCGTGGAACTGCCCCAAAAACAAGAGGAGCATGTGGTGGCCATTGTCAATCAGGTGCTCGACACTCTGGTCGACGAAACCGTCAAGGCCGTGGCCGCCGAGCAAACCACCCAGACTTCACCCGCCCCCGAGGAGGAATCACCCAAGATTCTGGCCAAGGAATCGGCGGTGACGCCAGTGCGTGTGAAGCCCACTGAAGTGGACTCCACCACCCAGACGACGCCGAAAAATGAGGCTGGATCCAATCTACTGGTGGAAGAGGTGCAGCAAGTCCTTCAGGAGGACGAAGCTCAAACATCCGGAGGCATTGCCTCCCTTGAAGATGAGGAGTACTCTAATCAACAGACAGCATCGGGTGTCGAAAATCCCAACAGTCAAATTGAGGCCAATCATTATGGCCCCGGCAATCCGGAATCCAAGCAACAGCAACAACAACAGCAGCAGCAGCAACAACAACAGCAACAGCGCTCCAAATCGGGTTCCACACGACCCATGTTCAGTCCAGGACCAACACGTCCACCCTTCCGGATACCGGAATTCAAGTGGTCCTACATCCATCAGCGACTCCTCAGCGATGTGCTCTTCTCGCTGGAAACGGACATTCAGGTGTGGCGCAGTCATTCGACCAAAAGCGTCCTGGACTTTGTCAACTCCAGTGAAAATGCCATCTTTGTGGTGAACACGGTGCATCTGATTTCGCAGCTGGCGGATAACCTGATTATTGCCTGCGGAGGATTGCTGCCCCTATTGGCCAGCGCCACGTCACCCAATGTGAGTACTTTGACTTTTAAATTGAAGAGAATTAGAAGCCGATTGATCAAGATATAGGGTCCTGGGGAAAACAGTTTTGGGTCACCATTCGAAATAACATGAAGATAGTTTAACAAATTTACAAACTTTGAAAAGTAATATTATAAAGTAAAGTATAAAATAATTAAAACATACCCTTTTTGGGAGATGTAAAACTAAATATACGGTAAAAGGTTGTAGAGTTGTAGTTTTTGGGTCACCTTTTTTAGTGTACTTTTTATTTATTGTTAAATGGGTATACAAATTTAGCATGAAATTGGTTAAACAAACTGTGAAGAAGAAAAAATGTAAAGTAATTTATAATTTAAGAATTAAAAATTTAATGTTGGGAAGTATAGAACTTTTAAGTTCGAAATTAGGTTGCAGAGCTGGAGAGTTTGGGTCACCTTTATTGAAAGCCATTTTGACCTCAGGAATATATGTATATTAAATGGGTAAATAAATGTATTAGTGAGAAGAATAATTTAATCACACAATTTAGGAGACAGCAACATTTAAATGTACTTTATAAGCTAAACCTTTATAATCCCTGGATTTCCTTACAGTCCGAATTGGATGTCCTCGAGCCCACGCAGGGCATGCCCTTGGAGGTGGCCGTGTCCTTCCTGCAGCGTCTGGTCAACATGGCGGATGTCCTTATCTTTGCCACGTCCCTGAACTTCGGTGAGCTGGAGGCGGAGAAGAACATGTCCAGTGGAGGCATCCTGCGCCAGTGCCTCCGGCTGGTCTGCACCTGTGCGGTGAGGAATTGCCTGGAGTGCAAGGAGCGAACGCGCTATAATGTTGGTGCCTTGGCGAGAGACGTCCCGGGTGCGGCGCACCTGCAGGCCCTCATTCGCGGTGCCCAGGCATCGCCCAAGGTGAGATATTCCCCATCCCGCAGAAACCACAATCCTTGTTTCCCCCTCTTAATCCCCTCCCCGTTTCGAACAGAACATTGTCGAGTCAATCACCGGTCAATTATCACCTGTTAAGGATCCCGAGAAGCTGCTCCAGGACATGGACGTCAATCGCCTGCGTGCCGTCATCTATCGCGATGTGGTGAGTGTACAAGTAGATTTATAAATTTGGGTATTGGGTATTGTAACTTTTATGTAGAATTTATAGAAATTAACATTCAGTTAAAGCATAATTGTAGTCAAATGATATTTATTTAATATATGCATAAATATAACAAACATAATAAAATGTTAAGTTCAATAATTAATATAAAAATTATAAAAAGGGATTAGAGAAATGCATATAGATATAGCCAGCACCACTCTGTTTAAATTTAATTATAGATAAATATAATCCTTTATCCATTTTTAAAAATTAAAAATCTGTGTTTTTATGGCATAGTAATACATACTTTAAGACTATACTTATGACCATATAAGTTTTATAAATTATTATAATGAAAATTGGTATTTTTCCCTGGTTTTTTCACCCATTCCAGGAGGAGACGAAGCAGGCACAGTTCCTGTCGCTGGCAATCGTCTACTTTATATCGGTCCTGATGGTCTCCAAGTACCGTGATATTCTGGAGCCGCCGGCAGAGCCGCAGATCCAGCGTCAATCGCCAGTGCTACAGCGCACGGCAGGCGGCGGTAAGTGAAACCCAAAAAAAAAAAGAAACAAAAAGCAAAAAGACCCACCAATTTAATTCACCGATCTTGCCGACTTTGGTCGGGATCAGTTCCCGGAAATGCTATAGATATTATTATATTATTATACCCATTACTAGAGATGATCATTTTTCTGGGACGGGGAAACGAACTTCTGCCGGCGGCAGTCTTTCCGTTTCATTGTCATTTCGTGTTCTGTTCCGTTTCGTTTCGTTTCACTTGTGTTCCTCGGTTGCATTTCGTTCTCGTTTCGATTTCGATTTCCGTTTTTGTTTCGTTTCCGTTTCCATTTTGATTTCCCTTTTCTTGCTGCACCAAAAACTTCACGCTCGTTTATCGTTTTTACCTTTTGGCTCTCTTTTTTCGATTCGGCCGCTAGTTAAATGGATTTCTTTTCTATTATCTACATATATATATATCTATATATATATATGTGTATATATATTTCCGTTCTATATATGTATATTTATTGGATTTATTGTTGTTTTATCGATTGATTCGTTTCATTTCTCATCTCGGTTTCGGCTTGTTTCCGCTTTTGGTTTTGTGTTCTGTGTTTTTTGAACAGCTGAACAAACGTGTTTTTTAAATGGTAGTTGCCACTCGAAGAGAGTTTGTTTTTATTCGATCCACCTTAAAGCCCACGACCAACCAGCCCACCAACCACCGCACTTTGACCGCTGGACCCACCTCGAATCCCCTCTAGAACTCCTCCCATGTGCGTGTGTGTGTCTTTCCCTTTGATGAAAAATAAATCACCTCTCTCCCACATCATTATTCCATATATACACACCAACCGAAAACCCCCCACCCGACACCAATCCACCTCCCGCCCCCTTTTACTACTATTATATTATATTATATATACATATATATAATCACTAGCTGTTAAGAACACAAGAATATCTCATGTCTGTTCCATTGTTGGAGATACTATTCGGTTTTATGTTTCCTTTTCTTTGTTCCGTTTACCGATGATTTCATTTCACGCTGCTTTTTCGGATTTATTGTACAAAAAAAAATATTAAAAAAAAAAAAAAACAATCATAAACTAAACAAAAACCAAAACAAAAATTGCATAAAAACGGAAAATACCTCGCCAACGAATACCTCGCCTTTGCCACACAACCCGCCCCCAAAAATATATGTGTGTAAATACCATAAAAAAAAAAAAACAAACAAATACCAAACTTTAGAAGCCGCCAGTGCGCGTCCTTTGTTTCCCCAATGGTCACATCATGTTTACCCGCAATTCCTGCCCGAATCGCACCAGAATCACAACAGCAACATGCAACACCAGCAGCAACAGCAGCAACACTACTATCAGCAACAGCAACAGCAGCAACAGCAGCAGCAGCAACAGCAGGTTGCCCATAATCACAGCCATCATCACATGACTGCTGCTTACTACCAGCAGCAGCAACAGCAACATCAGCAAGTTGCAGCTGGACAGCAGCAACATTCGCCCACTCCTTTGGCCACACACTCGACCAGTTCTTCGGCCAGCTCCACGGCCACATCTCAGCCAGCATCGAGCTCCTCGCTCTCCAGTTTGGCATCCCAAAGTCAGCAGCAATCGCATCGCCAGTTGCACAAGCAACAGCAACAGCAACAGCAGCAGCAGCAACATTACCATCCTCATCAGCCGCACTATGGCTTGATCAATGGCCACCAGCAGCATCAGCAGCTGAATGGCAAACATTATACGGAAAATGGATCCGCAGCGGGATATCATCCACATGCACATCCACATGGCGGTGGTTATATGCGAAATGGAGAGTCAACAGCGGGACAACAGCAGAATGGTATTTCCGACTATCAGGCGGCAGTGGGACTGATGAATGGTCATGGCTCAAATGCAACGGCTGGTAATAATAATAATTCCAGTTTAATGAACAATATGCGAAATTTGCGGAATGGTGGAGCAACTCCATCAGCATCATCATCATCATCGCCACCACCACCGCCACCAGTGGGAAACCAGGGAATCTCTGGCATCTCGGGTATCTCAGGAATCTCGGGTATCGCAGGTGTTGCAACAACGGGTGCTGTTGTTAATGCAAATGCTGCTGCTGGTGTTGGCGGTGTTGGCATGGTCATGGGGGGCGTGGCAGGGGGCTTGGATGGAGGCGTGGCCTACAAGACGAGCGCCATAAATAATAATTACCGCTACAATGGACGCAACGCATCCGCTGGAACAGGTATCGCTCGTTCGACTGTCGTAGAGTCAATAGTTTTACAACCTCGCACTACTGCCCAACTATCTATGTGTATCTGTATACCGTAATCTGTGTTCTCTATATTTGTAAATCTTAGCTTAATAGCCATGTTTCACTGAAAAACCAAATTAAAAATTAATAGTAAAGTATACATATAAAAGCTTTTTAATTAAATCTTTCCTATTTTTCATTTGCAAACTATTGACAAATGTTTGAAAAAGAGAAATTTCCATTTTAAACAAGTATTTTTATGAATTCATGACTTATTTTCTTAAATTTCTAAAAGTGTAACATGGCTTAAACTCTCTCTATATCTTTAGCTGCTAGACTGTTGCTCACTTTCTTGCCTTTCCTTGCGTTTTATTTACAATTTGATTTGTTTTCGAATTAAATTTTAATTTCTTGTCGATTCCCTTGTCTTTCATTTCCTTGAATTTTCGTATTCGTAGTTGTGTGTGTTTATAAACAAAGCTGCCCTTCTCTCTGCATAAAACGATATATAGATGTGTACATATATGAAAAAAAACACCTTTCCCACACAAAAACCCACTGAAACGTACTGAGACATGGATTTATGTAAATATACCAAGTCCACTCTTTTTGCTAATTTTATTCGTTGTTGTGCGACTGTGTGTGATGTTTGCTTATGGGTGTGAGTTTGTGTTATTTGTTGCAAGGACACACTCATTATTTAGGAAATACAAGAATTTTCAATTATGGTTTCCTTATTTGTATGGTTTTTAATTGGTTTCGCTAATAACTAATTCATAATATGAATTCTGATAAAGAAAATTATAAAATTATAGAATTAGCTTTGTTAGGCGCCAGTTTTATTTATATTTTGTTTTGCATTTTGAACTTACATGTCTTTCAAAGCGTTAACTAATAGTTTCTTTATTGAAATCCTGCTTAATCACAGCAGTTTCGCCCATTCTTTGGTTTATTTCTTCTCTGATTTTCTGCTGCACATTGCACCATCCATTTTCATTTGTAATTTGCAAATTTAACAACCAATCAAGCTTCTTTTCTGAAAACCAGAAACATTCATCCATTTTGATTCTATGTATCGCATTGAAAGAGGCCATCATTTGATTACCTGATTGAGGGAGGTTTTTAATTGGGTTTCTGGTATCTAAACTCCAATGTGTGTGTTCGGATAAAGTCAAAAATGTGGCAAAGTGTAATGGCCAGCAGGAAAATTCTAGGCTAGACAAGGGTATCCAAATATGCTTTTAAAAACTGCAATCTATCTTTGTAAAACTCGCACATGCACACAGTGACAGCTAGAAAATTTTTGACACGTTTCGGAGGCTCCTGGACTTTCACCATCCTACGCTTTTACTTTAGCTACATATATATACATTGCCATTTTGTTTATTTTTTGCCCGTCATTTTTGTGCTGTCAGCAAAAATCCATTTCATTTATCTTCATTTGCAATACACTTACAGGCAGGCACACACACACACACATACTTAGGCAGTGTGAAAGCTGGAAAATGTTGAGCACTAGGCCCCAAAAACCTCCCACTTTCCCCAACGGCAAAGAGACATAATTCGTTAATTTTACATTTTATGAAAATGAATTACACGAAAATTATACAATTTGCCATTCATACACATGGCTCCCTTTTTCTGTGTATGTGTGTGTGTGTGTGTGTGTGTTTGCTTGGGCAAGTGTGAGTGCGCATAAAACATTTCGCAGACAGGCCATAAAACGGCATTCGGCACGCCTGCATTTTAAAAATTGTAAAAATTGCCATTGGACATGGTCAGGAAAAAGGCCAAAGGAAAGAAAACAGGGAAAGCCCGAAAAATGGGATGCTGGCTGATTTTATTTATATTTTGTTATCTAAACGCTATAATACCCTGTGCATAGAGGGAAATTAAAAAATAAAAAATGTTCAAAATTCACAGGAAAACACATTAGCTGATTGGCTTTAAAAATAAAAATTTAAATAAACAGCCCATAATATTACCCTAATTATATATTTAAAGAAACTCCCATAGTCAGCTATTTTATTCCGCATTAATTTACCTTTAAAGCTATGCTCAAAAGGAAATTCCCTGACCATAGATACTTTTCACACAGCAGTGTGCTGCTGCAACAACAACGACAACAACATTTCCATTACGAAATTAATGGCAGCGACAAAAATGTAAATTAGTCTGACCGAAAAAATGAAACGAAAACATAACAGACTGGGAAAAACTTTGGGATAATTTATGAAAGGACAAGGGGAAAAATACAAAAAATAAAATAAAAGGAAAAAAGGTGGAAAAACAGTTTGTACAACTGTTGGAGTCGATAACACGCTCCGACTTTTGTACAAAAGTAATTTGTGGCCATCTCCTATGTGTGTGTGTGTGTGTGTGTGTTGCCAAGTGGGAGTAAGGGGCGTGGCAGTGCATGAAAATAATTGCAAAATTAAACCCAACCAAAAAAAAAAAACGAAAATGAAATAAGGGTGTGCACAAAAGTGTAGCATACTTAACAGCACACAACCAGCAGAGAAGAGAGAGAGAGAGAGAAAGAGAAGGGGCTAGTGGTTGTAGACAGAGACAGAGAGCACGTGTCGCCGGGACAATCATAAATTTCAATTAAGCCAGATCAGGACATGGCCAACAGTTGAACAAGGTTAATTTGCAGATAAAAGCCAGAGAAAGCCAAGTCCAGCAAAATCTTACAAATTACGAGCTCTTCGCTGCACAGGCACCGAAAAATTTGCGAAATTTGCGAACAGACAGATTTTTAAAGATTTCACCATTTACAGCGATTTTCTTTATCAATCTAAATCCACATTTTCTCGGCACCCCAAATGCTTAACCCTCTTAAAAACACCTTTTTGCGTGTGTGAGTTTAAGTTGGTTTTACATTTTGCGTTTGTTTATCTTGTCATCTTTTATGATTTTATTTCTTGAGTTCGTCTACAGCTTCGTAAAGTAAATTCTACAGATTTCTATTGTATCGTATCGTAACTGCAAAAGCAATGATATATAATGATTAAAATAATGATTAATCAATTTGTTAATCCCTTTGCTCTTTTTTCTTTTCTTGCCTTTTTTTTTTGTGTATTTTCAGGTGGTCGCCAAATTCAGGATAGTGACTATGAAATAATTGTTGTCGATGAGAACAATCCATCCGTTTTGGCCGATAATGACTCACATTCCAGTGGACCGCCTTCCATAAAGGTGAGTTGGTATATCTTTATTCATATCTATTTATTATTCAGGGTTTTAAAACATGATGATATAAAATATCTACCAAAAGGTGTCTAGGAGTGGGCACATTTTTAAGAATTTTAGACATTTTTCCAAAGCTCTTTGCTTTTTTTTTTTTGAAAAGAAGTGTGTGTGTAAGAGAGTATTGCATGTGTGAGTGTGGCAAGATTGAGTGTGTGAGTGCTTGCATCCTCGATTAGTGTTAACTCATAGGTTAAATTCCAAAACAAAAAAACAACTAAATTTCATTTGCATGTGCAACGAAACTAAATTATTTGTATGCAAATCAATCACAACGAAAAATGTCACAGGCCAACCAGACAACAACAACAACAACAACATTAGCAACAACAGCTACAACAACCCATATTAACAACAACAACAACCACACTAAGACAACAACAGCAAACGCTCCAACAACAACAATTAAAATTCAACAACAACCATTGTCACCACCAAAGCCGTTGGTGCCACAAAAATTGCCAAAGGTAAAAATATCCCAAAAAGCTAAAAAAAAAAAAAAAATTAAAAAAATATTATCAAGAACCAAATCAGCAGCAAATATTGCAACTGCAACAACAACAGCTTTCGACAGTCAATCAAATAACAAACCATCCACTGCACCACTGTAAAACCGTATAAAACCGTATATTAAACAACAAAAAACACCGAACCACCCACACGTACAGCTACAAATACCTTTGACGCACTCGAAAAACCCAACAAAATATACATTTTTGTATATTGAAATTAAAAACTCACTGTTGAGTTTTATTTTTCACATTTTGTAGCCCATCACCCATTGCGTTTCGATTCCGTGTTTGTTAATTGCTGTCCCAAATTTGTTGCCTGTAACCATTGTTTATCCTTGGTATTTTTGCCTGTAATTTGGCTGCGAGTATTTGTCTTTCATATTGACATTTTTGGTCGCTTTTGGTTGTCAAATATCATCATTAAAATATATATATTCTTGATCTACACGCAATTCAATATCACTGTTTGGGTTTTTGTTTTTCAATTACTGTAAAGAAAATAATAGCAAAGTTATCTTAAAGCTTAACTAGAAAATGCTAATGAGATTTTATAATTTTGTATAATTCTTAGTTTAATGAAAATGGAAATATAATCGGTATAGCAACCTTAATTGGAAGAATATTTCCATCTACTTAACCTTAATTGGTGTCTTGTTTCCCAAGTTGAATGTCAACCATTAACGTAATGATTTATTAATTAATATTATCCAATCGTATTGATTGATTGTGTGCCTTGGCATTTTGTTTTAGGGTGCTTTGATTTTGAGTTTGACATTTAAATGTGTATCATTGATTTCTTGGTCATGAGCTTGCAATCAAGTTGGATCCATGTTTCATTTTGTAATCTCCACCGACAAATCAAAGCACTTAATGAGTCGCACGGGCACGCCCAACCACCCAGCCACCCAACCACCCAACCACTCAACCACCCAAAGTGCCGCTAAAACCACCTTGTGACGCCCGAATGTATGCATCATTGTGTGTGTGAGTGCTTGTGATTTATCCCATTTGTGCTTGTATATGTTAATGTCTGCGTATGTCTTGTGCAATTAGTGATACATAGCTGTAAAACACACACTCTTACACTTAAACCCACTCTCACATAGAGCACACTTCTTGGCTTTTATCGCTTTTTTGGGGTAAACCCCCGAAAAACCCCATATCCATATACCCTAATGAACTACTACACTCGCATTATTTATGCCCCCACGCACACACACAGGTCTAGTGATTAGCTGTCGTTTGTGTGTGTGTGTGAGTGCTAAGTGCAATGCTATCTCTCTCTCTCTCTCTCTTTCACCCTATGGACCTCCCTTTTCCACATACAAAGTACAGACCCCCTTAATGAAAGCGTGCATATATCACAGTTGACAAGATTGGAGACCCCGGAATGAGCCATTGGTTTTTGGGTTTTCGGGAGGGGGGGGGGGGGAAATTGAAATTTTTGGGTACTCAACTAGGAATGCGGTGTCCGTACCGCAACACTCGAGAAATCGAGGGCAAACAAAGGCGATTGATTTCGTGTTGATGACAAGCTGCTGCCACACGCAACAGCTGACCAGGGGTTTTGGGTTTTGGGGGTTTTCCCCCCTCTTTCCCCACAAAAAATACACCCAAATGCCCCACTAAAAACACACATCTCTCCCTTGAGCGGACAATATACGGACAAGCGGACGCAGTGTTGGTGTCTGACAGCTGACATTTGTCAAACGCTTAACAAAATTTGTCATATGCCGTACGTGTTTCATTCCACACCATTCCGCATCGTTCCATTTCGGTGCATTCCATTTCGCATGCCTAATGTCCTGACCTCTCTCAAAATCTATGGGTTCGAGGGAATCTGGACTACTTTTATGCAAATCACTTGACAAACTGTCGCCACCATGAACGGCGATGAGTGACAGTTGTTGAATAAACAGGGGTAACGCAAGGGGAAACTTTGTTGGAAAAACAGGGCTGTGGACAGGGATGTTTGGGTTTGGGTTTGGGTGTTAGGGGGTGATCCCGGTTCGGGTTGATGACAAATGCATGTGTTGACAAAACGAACGGACGGGGGCCTTGCTGCTTGGGAATTTTGATTTATAGTCCAATGTGCATAATTAATGTGCAAATGATAGGCATACATCAAAACCCACACAAACACAGCCCACGCACACCAGCAAGCAAAAGAGTGAAAGACAGAGATAGAGTTTGCACTGCGAGTATAATCGCCATGAAATTAAGAAAATCTCTAATAAATATTTAGAAATTTATATATATAATTAATACAACTTTTCATTTTTATTTAATATATTTAATTTTAAAATTTTGAATTTGATAACTAAAAACACCTATGTAATATAATAAAAAATATTTCTTCGATATTTAATAGTATTTAAAAATACTGGTAAATATAAATATTTACAATTTTTATAACTTCACCATATGCACTTAACTTTTAATATTAATACCAATACAATAAAAATCACCAACAGACTTGGATGATTTTCCAAAGTTCACGGCCATACTTGTGTACTATTTTGTCGAGTGTAGTAGAGAATAAACCCACGTTCGAAATTGGGGACCCATTTGATTGCTCTTCTACCGAAATCCATGCATATTATGATTGCCTACTTATTTTCATATCTCTTTCCCCCCTCAAACAAAAAAACAACCCGAAAACCAAATCCCAAATTAAATCGCAGAGCGTCGATTCGGATGTGGGCTCCCTCAACATGAACTCCACAGAGAACGAAGTGCCCGAGGTGGAGTCCTCCAGCGAGATCCTCATCGATGACCACAAGCCGAGCCATTCGAACGACGAAAGCTGGACGGATGTAAATCTCAACGAGGATGCGGCTGTTCAGGCGGCCAGTGCTGGCATGGTTGTTGGATTGGTGGATAATGGTGGTAATGTCATAGCCGATAAGCATGATCCATCATCGCATCACAACCAACAACAGCAACAGCAGCAGCAGCAGCAGCAGCAGCAGCAGCAGCAGCAGCAACAACAGCAGCAACATGGTTCACTTGGCCACTCGGAGCGGGGTGATAAACCCGATTCGGAGATATCGGTGGTCCGTGTACCCGATGGTTATGCCGGTTCCGGTGGCTCTAATCCTGGTCAGGGTCAGGGTGTCCCGCCCAATCAGCGCCCGCGACCCGACGAGCTGCCCATGAAGGCACCCGCCCTGGTGGCCCAGTTGCCACTGACCACGCCGTCGCGAGAGGCGAGTCTCACCCAGAAACTGGAAATTGCTCTGGGACCGGTGTGTCCATTGCTGCGCGAGATTATGGTGGATTTCGCACCATTCCTGTCCAAGACCCTTGTCGGCTCCCATGGCCAGGAACTGCTGATGGAGGGCAAGGGACTGACCACCTTCAAGAACTCCCATTCGGTGGTCGAGCTGGTGATGCTGCTCTGCTCCCAGGAATGGCAGAATAGCCTGCAGAAGCACGCCGGTTTGGCCTTCATCGAGCTGATCAACGAGGGTCGCCTCCTCTCGCACGCCATGAAGGATCACATCGTGCGTGTGGCCAACGAGGCGGAGTTCATCCTAAATCGTATGCGTGCCGATGATGTCCTCAAGCATGCTGACTTTGAATCACAGTGTGCCCAAACCCTCTTGGAGCGCCGGGAGGAGGAGAGGATGTGTGATCACCTCATAACCGCCGCTCGTCGTCGGGATAATGTGATTGCCAGCCGGCTGCTGGAGAAGGTGCGGAACATAATGTGCAATCGCCATGGAGCCTGGGGTGATTCCAGTGCCAGCACAACGAGTGCCAGTGGTGGCGCCATTGTGGGTGCGGTGCAAAAGAGTCCGTACTGGAAACTGGATGCCTGGGAGGATGATGCTCGTCGCCGGAAGCGGATGGTGCAGAATCCTCGCGGCTCGTCGCATCCGCAGGCCACGCTGAAGGCAGCTCTAGAGAATGGTGGACCCGAAGATGCCATCCTGCAGACACGCGATGAGTTCCACACCCAGATTGCCGTGTCGCGAGCCCATCCATCGGGTCAGCATAATGGTGAACTGTTGGACGATGCCGAACTGTTGATCGAGGATCGGGAATTAGATCTAGATCTCACGGGTCCCGTCAACATTAGCACCAAGGCGAGATTGATAGCTCCGGGTTTGGTGGCCCCTGGTACCGTTTCGATAACCAGCACCGAAATGTTCTTCGAAGTGGATGAAGAGCATCCCGAATTCCAGAAGATCGATGGCGAGGTTCTTAAATACTGCGATCATTTGCACGGCAAGTGGTACTTCTCCGAGGTGAGGGCCATCTTCTCGAGGCGCTATCTCCTGCAGAATGTGGCACTGGAGATCTTTTTGGCCAGCAGGACATCCATTCTGTTCGCCTTCCCCGATCAGCATACGGTGAAGAAGGTGATCAAAGCTCTGCCCCGCGTTGGAGTGGGCATAAAGTATGGAATACCCCAGACACGTAGGGCATCGATGATGTCGCCACGGCAGCTGATGCGCAACTCCAATATGACCCAGAAATGGCAGCGTCGCGAGATTAGCAACTTTGAGTATCTAATGTTCCTCAATACAATCGCCGGCAGGACGTACAACGACCTCAATCAGTATCCCATCTTCCCGTGGGTGCTGACCAATTACGAGTCCAAGGATCTGGATCTCAGCCTGCCCTCGAACTACAGGGACCTATCGAAACCCATTGGCGCATTGAATCCATCGCGTAGGGCCTACTTTGAGGAGCGTTACGAGAGCTGGGACAGCGATACCATACCGCCCTTCCACTATGGCACCCATTATTCCACAGCGGCCTTTACGCTCAACTGGTTGGTGCGCGTGGAACCCTTCACCACCATGTTCCTGGCCCTGCAGGGCGGCAAGTTCGACTATCCCGATAGGTTGTTCAGTTCGGTATCGCTGTCGTGGAAGAATTGCCAGCGGGATACGTCGGATGTTAAGGAACTGATACCCGAATGGTATTTCCTGCCCGAGATGTTCTATAATTCATCGGGCTATCGGTTGGGTCATCGCGAAGATGGTGCTTTGGTGGATGATATAGAGTTGCCGCCTTGGGCCAAAAGCCCCGAGGAATTTGTGCGCATCAATCGCATGGCCTTGGAATCGGAATTCGTGTCCTGCCAACTCCATCAGTGGATCGATTTGATCTTTGGCTATAAGCAACGTGGTCCCGAGGCCATTAGGGCCACCAATGTGTTCTACTACCTGACCTATGAGGGTAGCGTCGATCTGGATGGCGTCCTGGATCCCGTGATGCGCGAAGCCGTGGAGAATCAAATACGCAACTTTGGCCAAACTCCCAGTCAACTGCTGATGGAACCCCATCCGCCGCGCAGCTCGGCCATGCATCTGTCGCCGATGATGTTCAGTGCAATGCCCGAGGATCTGTGCCAGATGCTCAAGTTCTATCAGAACTCACCGGTCATTCACATCTCGGCCAACACCTATCCGCAATTGTCGCTGCCGTCGGTGGTGACGGTCACGGCGGGTCACCAATTCGCGGTGAATCGATGGAACTGCAACTATACCGCCTCCGTCCAGAGTCCCAGCTACGCCGAATCGCCCCAATCGCCGGGATCCAATCAGCCACTGACCATCGATCCGGTTCTGGGTGGGTTTTGTGAACATCTAATTATATTATAGCTATTTCTGATTTCATTTTTTTTCATTATCCCTTAGCTGTCCATGGTACGAACAATAATAGCAATGCGGTCAGTCGACGACATTTGGGCGATAACTTCAGCCAAATGCTCAAGATCCGATCGAACTGCTTTGTCACCACGGTGGATAGTCGGTTCCTCATCGCCTGTGGGTTCTGGGACAACAGTTTCCGGGTGTTTGCCACCGAAACAGGTACGTTTTGGGAACTATCTTTTGGAATTTATTAACCATCAATCAATTTGAGCTATATTTTATTCAAGGATTTATTTGTTTAAGTACCTTTGCATTTTTAAAGCACGTAAAACATTAGTTATTTAAAAACTCATAGTTTAATGCTTTAATTAGCGGAAAAAAGCATACAACAGTTTTATTACATTATATATGCAAATCAATGCAATATGCTAAAATCAACTTAAATTTTTAAAATTTTACTAAAGCACAAGATTAATATATTAAATATTTACATTATTTGCATAATTTTATGTGTTTTTTCTACTCGGGGCCGTGTTTATTAACATAATATTTACAAAAGTAGACACAAAATTAAATTCAATCAGTGAGTTTAGTGAACATATTTGTATTTAATTTAATGGACTTAACTTAAAGCTTTGTATTAATAATTTATTATTCATTTATTCAGTTTTTTATTATAATTGGGCAGCTTTTTCAAGGCACATTTACAATATACCTTTTTATATACCACATTTACTTTACACCTCATCTATTAACTTTAACACACTATTATTGTTTCCCTTCCTTTTTGACCACCTGCAGCGAAAATCGTGCAAATTGTGTTCGGACACTTTGGAGTGGTGACCTGCATGGCCCGTTCCGAGTGCAACATCACCTCGGATTGCTACATCGCCTCCGGATCCGCCGACTGCACGGTGCTCCTGTGGCACTGGAATGCCCGGACCCAGAGCATCGTGGGCGAGGGCGATGTGCCCACTCCGCGGGCCACCTTGACGGGTCACGAACAGGCGGTGACCTCGGTGGTGATCAGTGCCGAACTGGGTCTGGTTGTCTCGGGATCGTCAAGTGAGTTTTAACTTCTTTTTTATTTTTGACCGGGGCAAGTCGAGCACTATATGGTATTACCTTTCCAGATGGACCCGTGCTAATCCACACCACTTTCGGTGACCTTCTGCGCTCGCTGGATCCACCGGCGGAGTTCAACTCCCCAGAACTGATCACCATGTCCCGCGAGGGCTTCATTGTCATCAACTACGACAAGGGCAATGTGGCCGCCTACACCATCAATGGCAAGAAACTGCGCCACGAGACGCACAACGACAATCTACAGGTGGGTTTTTTTGACTATAACTATTGCCAAATAATATACGCTATATATATAATATGTTATATTGGATATACTGGATATTCCTATATAAATCATTTCATAATTATTTATATCCATATGATTTTTTCTTTTGCTAATTTTCAGTGCATGCTGCTGTCGCGCGATGGTGAATACCTGATGACCGCCGGCGATCGCGGCATCGTGGAGGTGTGGCGCACCTTCAACCTAGCACCACTTTATGCCTTCCCCGCCTGCAACGCGGGCATCCGATCTTTGGCCCTCACCCACGATCAGAAGTAAGTGAAATACCATAGTTCTTTCCCAATAATTGGCTGATTTTATACCGAAAATGCAATATACATTTAAAATATTTTTTGGTAACATATAACATGTTTCCTTAACATAAACTGCATTATTTAGTGTTGAGAAGTTCAAAAAATTTTCAATAACATATCATATTCCCCAAAAAAAACCAACATTAAGTTATAAAGTAACATATATCATTGAAACTTAATGATATTAATTTATAGAAGATATTAAACAATTTGTTTGGTTAGGGAAGAATTTAAGGGATATTTATACTATATCGCAGAGCATATACATACTTATATGGTTTAATTTTGATGTAATACCATTTGTATGGTATGGTATTATACACTCTTTCTTAACCATTTCTTCCCACTTCTACCTTTCTTCCCCTCTGCTTTTTCCCTGCCAACCATAATAGATACCTTCTGGCCGGACTCTCGACGGGCTCGATCATAGTATTCCACATCGATTTCAATCGCTGGCACCACGAGTACCAGCAGCGCTACTAAGATTGGAAACTTGGACATTCCAACGACCCAAGACTCGCCAGTTAACAGAGGCCAAGGAAACGGAAACGGAAACGAAAACGGAAACAGAAACGAACATTGAAATTGAAATGGAACCGGAACCGGAAATGAAATATGGAAACGATCGCAAAGCAACTACGAAGTACTTAAAAAACGTCGGCAAGGAGGGAGGATCGGTTTTTTTCTATATAGACCTTTACAACTCTAGGCTAATAAGCGAAACTATGTTTTTTTTGTCTAGTATTAATTGTGCATTAGTGTGTGTTTTGATGGCCAATGAAAGCCGGTCAAATCAAGAAAACGAAAAAAAAAAAGTAAGAAACAAAAAAAAAGAGAATGGAACAGAACAGAAGATAAAAAACATTTTTTTTACTAGTATTAACGAAATGTATGTTAAGTTATGGCAAAATGGAGAAGCAAATGCAAGAGGTAAAAATGCAAAAATGCAAAAAGGAGAAAGCGACGGCGGAGAAAGCAAGTGAAAGCAACTGGCGGCTTAAGTAAGTAGTTGAAATAAGACAAATGACGTTAGTGTTTATAAAACGCAATAAGCAGTTAATAAATCTAAAAAAGTAAATCTAAACCTAAAGCTAATTTCACATGCATTATAATACCAACGTAGCAAAAGTTCTCATAAAAATTTAAACAAAGCAAAACGAAAAACGCTGCGCAACGCAAATGAAGGGAAAAAAATATTGAAACTAAAGCGGCCAAAAGGGAGATAAATGGTAGAGAAAGCAGAAAGCCAATTTTTAATTATAGCGTTAGTTCTTTGTGACAAAAAAAAACACTCCACACACACACTTAAACAAGGTAACCAAGCAAGGACAATGCCAAGGCAATAAAGCTGGGAAATAGAAAGAAAATAAAAAAAAGATCGAAAGAGCGAGACAGAGCAGGAAGCGGAAGTGAAGCAAAGTGCGGATACGAGATATTTATGTACACACACACACACACACACACACACGCATATGTATTTGTAGCTAAACTAACACTCAACTTAACTCCCAAAAAGAAAACAAAAAAACAACGCTAACTAAAATCTAAACAACAACTAAATTATCAACACTGCTATGAGCCACAGAAAATATTAAATAAACAAATCGAAACGTATATGAAAAGGCATTTTATATATACAATACACATACATACATGCATACATAGATACATACATACATATGTGTATATCCGCCGACGGAAGCGGAATATGCAAAACTTATTCAAGCGAAAGGCGACGATTTTTCGTTCTCGTTCCACAAATATCACGCATACGCCACACTGCACCGCCCGCTAAACAAACAGCTACAATCGATATAAAAATATAGTCTATACATATATTCGGTTTTTTTTTGTGTATTCTCTTTAATTGTTTGTTTTTTGTGTGTTTTTTTTAGCCATATTTGTTAGGTAAAAGTGAGAAAATTTTCGATTGCGTCCAAAATTAGCCTATTTACCATACCCCCACGTCAAAAAAAAAATGTTCCCGCAAAATGATAAATTGGCTTCCTCGAAACAAAACCAATCAATGTACGTCCAGGATGAGAGGTGTTATATATACATATATTTATATATATGTATTGACCGCAGCTTCTGCCTTTGATTTCCCCAAGCGATTCGCAAACCAAAAACCAAACAATCCATCCATGGCGCACCACTCTGGCACTTACCGATTAGATTTGTATATAAGAACGAGAGCTAAGGCAATTACTATAACCATACTTCAAGTATAATATAGAGTTTATGGCTAAAACGAACACATTCGGTTGTAAAAGCGCAAAGGCGATACAAATTAAATCGAGTCCAGCTGATAAAAACCCTTCCCCAAATGAAATTGGAACCCATAAGTATCGTAAATCGTATCGTATATGTTGTGTGTAGAGCTGGGGAATAATTTTAAATGAGAATTAAGGATGTGTTCCCAGATCTAGTGTTGTGTCTTGTCCGATTTGATCTTGAGATCAAGGAAATGCATATTAAGACAATTGATTTTCGATTTATTCCTATCCTTTCCTGTGTGTGTTTCTCGTTTATATGCAGTGTTTAATGAGCTCCACAATTTATCACTTAAAATACAAATTTAATTCGCTTTTAGTACGAATTCGATTATTTCACTCTCTGTGTGTACATATTTAAGAAGCATTATGCAAATAAAAGCTAGACAACAGACAACAAAAAAAAGATTAAAAAAACATTTATTAATAATCCACGCGAATGGCAAACATTCATTTCTCGTTTTTTTTTCATGTCCACAAGAGTTAATTAAATACCGGGCGCAAAGCGAAGGCGACGAATAAAATTTGCAACTATTAGTAATTTAAATGTTGTACATAAATCCATGGAGAACTGTCCTAAGAGTAAAGTATTTTTAAAGCCCAACACGACGAAAGACGGAAACCTTGCATTCGAACGGAAAAGGGGGAAAAGGAATTCAAATCAAATCCAATTAAAGGAAATGCAATGAAGCGAAAGCGGAAAACTTCAACTCGATTGAAAAGTCGAGTAGGCGGAAAACTCGCACTCTGAGCAGTAACTACAATTTTTTTTTGCGTGTGCATACACAGTCGTGTTTATCTACATATAATATATGGGATAAAAAATAAAAACGTTTAGCTATTAACTGAAAGGATACCGAATACTTGAATTTGAATATTAAATGCGGACGCCAACAATTTTTAATTACGCACTTTTTATAGAACTTAGCGAGAACGAAAATGTTGGAGACGGTAGTCGTATTAAATATAACATAAATATAAAAATACAAATACAAATAAATTACATAACGTTTTTATTAACGAAACAAACAACAAAAACTGGCTGACAATTTTAAATTTATACAAAACGAAAACGAAAACTTCACAAAATGTCAAGTTATAAATGAAGGAAAAATACAACAAAAAAAGAAAAGAAAATAAAACAAAAAGAATATTTAAGAATTTACTCATGCACGGGCAAGAATAATTTCATATAATTATTTACACAGGCGGAAAAGGGCATTTTAAAATTAGTGAATAAATCCGAAAGTCGCAAAGTTAAAGCTATAAGACAGGCACACACACACAGATACACAGACACACACACTCACAACCGAAATATATATAGATATACATGTGTATATATATTTTGTCAACATTGTTAAAAAAAAAAAAAACATACTAACAAACAAATGAGAGCCAAAAAACAACAATTTAATCTATTCAGCAGCAGCAACAAAAGCAAAAGACAGCAAAATACGAAATACAAGATACAAGATACAAAATACAAATTACTAATAACAAATTACAAAATACAAAATGCAAAATACATAAAGAGATAAAGCTACAAAATAAATGTTCATTAATATTGCTAAACAAAAACCATTTATATATACATAGATATGTATGAGAATAAAGAAATATTTTTTTTTTTGCCAAATGCGTGCATTGAAATTGATAAAAGCAGGCGAAAATTAAACGCATTAAATTAAATAATAAACAAAGGCGTGAAAAGATAAAGCGAAAAGCGGCGAAGCGGCAGAAAAGAGGGGTCAAAAGGTTAGCTAGCGAGGGGCGAAGGGCAAACAATTTATGCATATTAAAACTAAATTTAAAATACGCTACAACTCTAACAAAATAAGTTTACAGACAAACAAACACACACACACCACACATTCTCCCTATAAAAACAAAAAGGAAAAAAAACAGAAACAGAAAACATACACAACTAATTATTAAACATAAAATGGATTAAATTGCATGGAAGTAATTAAAGGTCGAGCGTTGAAGAAAATTTCAAATTAAATTTAAGCTACAAATTTAACAAGCAAAAGTGAGCAAGCATTAAAAGTAACAACAAAAACCGAAACAAAAAATTATTATGTTCAATAAAGAAAAACAAAAATGCAAAAGGAAAACAAAAGAGTAAAAAATACAAAATAAAACCAAACAAAAACAATGAAATCTTACAAAAAAAAAACAAATGGCGAATTTATTTATTTTCCAATTTTTTTTTTTTGGGGCAAGTCAATTCATCTTGGCTAAAATCCTCTTTTTGCAGCTGTGACCTGGTTTTCCTGCCATTTCTGCTGGCTTGCAATAATTTCATTTTCCCAACAATTGAACAGCCAGAAAGGAAAATCCCAGCAAGCTATCTCAAAAAAAAAAAAAAACAAGTACAGAAAGCAAGAAAAATGGAAAGCGAGACAACAATTCCATGGGCTAAGCAATTAAAGAGCCCCGTTTGCGTTCCTTGGCGCTCCTCTTTTTTTGCATGCTCCAATTGCGTTTCCAGTTGCAATTGCAGGGAAATGCAGAAAAGCCGGGGCGGGAAAACCAGCAGGGGGAGGTGGTTGAGAAAAGCGGCAGAGATAAAGGAAAAACAAGCCGGGGGCCAAAGGAAAAGGTGAGTGCCAGGCGCTAAGAACAACCTTTTTTTTTTTTGGGGCAGCTGTCTAAACACGGAAAATGCATCAAATTGCAACAGAAGCAGGAGCAGCAGGAGCTGCAGCCATCCACGTTGTCATCAAAAGTCATATCTCTTTCATATTATTCCAGTTACCCGGCAATGCCCCCCCCCCCCCCTTACTTTCCGCCCCCGCCACTGTGAGTTTTCTGGAGCGTGTAATATCCGTTTCCTGCATTTCCGGTTGCAGGCAACAACAACAACAGCGACAAAAAAAAAGGACACAGAACGAAGTTGCAACGGGAGTTGGCTGAAAATTGCTAGCGGAAATGCTGCAAAATTAACGAGCAACGCGGTTAGAGAGGCAGAGCACCATCCTCCCAGAAACACCTAGGTATCCCATCATCCCACAATCCCAACACCCTGGCATCCCCACATCCAGGTGGCAGTCAACAGGCAGACGCCTCCATTTACCATTTGCTGCCTGGCTTGAAGGATGAAAACCGAGGCTGAAACCAAGACCAACCAGCCAAAGTAAATGCAAACTATTTTTCACCCACCCACCCCCGGAATGTGTGTGCATTTTATGTAACCTTTTGGCCAGGCGTATCGTAATTTTAGACCATAGTTTGCATTACGAGTCTTTCAAAGTATATAATAATTACTTTTAGCTAAACTTTTACATAGCCAAGTGGTTATTTTTCACGATCTCTTTTTAATTAGGTGAACAAATTTGGTTCAACTTGTACATTAAAATTTAAAAAGAAAATAAAAAAAATAGGCTAACATTTTAAAGTTCCTATCAGTGAACACATTTAAAGAAAAAAAATTCAAAAAATTTATTTTTTATTTTTTATAATTCAATTATCTTGCAGCTAATCAATGAAACTTAAATAAAAAAATGTAAGTGGCGAAAAACAAAAGGGTTGTAGAATTTGTAGTTTGGCCTGAAAAATGTAATATTAAAATATAACAAACAGTCTATAAAAGATAGAGTTGATCAAAGGAATTTTTTAATATTTGAATTTCATCGGAAATGGCAACCAAAAAGGGTCATAACAAGAATTATGGCTTTAAAAATTAAATACTAAATAATAAAAAAAACACCTTTTAGTTTTAAATATATTAAAAATGATCAAGACTTATGTTCATTTCTTATTAAAAAAAAAAAGTTTTTAAAAACGAAGCGGTTAAATAAAATCTTAAACTAAAATAAGGCATTGAATGTATCCTGAAAAGTATAGTAATACCTTTCAGTTCACTTTGCGAACATTTCCGTAGAAAGTTTGTATCTTTTTTTGCAAAATATTATCCTTAAATTCAAGAGATGGCTTATGAATTTTCGTTTTTCTGCAACACCTTGTCATCTTTCTTTTTTTCCTCGCCTTTCTCACTTTCTTTCTTGGGAAATGCAAATTTAGCCCCTGGCTTTAGTGGGCATGGCCGGGGGCGGGGCGGTAGAATTGCCATTGCCGTCCAGCTTCGGCAGCAGCTGCAAATTAGACGCATCGCTTAACCAGCAATGACATAAAGCAGCCAAGTGGCAGCAACGGCGCTAACAACGTCCTGGAGTCATCATCACCATCGCCATCACCATCCCCATCATCATCATTTCATCTCATCTCATCTCATCTCATCCACTGCATCTGGGTTTTAAATCAACACACACAAAAAGCTAGAGAAATAGCAAACTGAATTTGGTTTCGGATAGAGAGGGAGGGGTATAGTGGTGGAGATAGAGATGCAGATAGAGCCATAAAAAAAGGACACAAATAGAGCGAGTGGAAATTTAGCAGGACAGGTCAGGTGGAGAGTTGAGGGCAAATAAAGCATTTAAAATTAATGAGCTCGTCACGTTTTGCGTATGGCCAACCGGTTCGGGGTCACCTTAATTATGGCCACAATTAACAGTTGCTCCACCGGGGGGGGGGGACAGAGAAAGAGATGGAACGTTGAAAAGAGATGGGTAGATAGGAGATACGAGACAGCAGGTGTTGTATCCTATGGATACATATATATATATACAGTATCTCTCTAGCTCTGCGTCTCTGTCTGTGTGTAATCTCATTACAAATTCAAATGCCCTGCATCAGCTGCCAACCGAAGGCGGCCAACCCGCCCACTGAGCCACCCACTCAACCACTGGGCCACCCAACCACCCAACCACCCAACCACCTAACCACCCATCCATCTAGCCACCCAACCACCCCTTTTTGGCTGGCCAGCAGCACTTGACGGTGTCCGCCTGGCAAATGTTTCAGACCACGTTGTCACTCAATTATGTGCCATGTGCGCAGAGGGTAGCATACTTTTCAGCACCACCCTGCGGGGCAGAAGCGACCCACCTGCAAAACCACCTCCCACCTGCACCACCTGCACCACCAACCACATGGCACAAAGGTGCCGCCAAAAGAGAGGACGAAAGCTACAGCTGACCAGGTGACATAAATTCGAAAGGATTTCCGAGTGGATACCAAAAATACCGGTGGATGGTGGAGTACTGTGGATCCTTTGGACCTTAAAGTACCACAAGATAGAAGCCTCTCAAGGACCACACCCAAAAAAACAGTTTATGAGCCTGTTCTATCAAATTTTTTTATTTTTTGACTTGTATATCGTCACATGTATCTCATGGGATTCAGATTTTGGTCAAAAATACTCATATTTTTTTCGGTTTCTTAATCGTAGTTTAGCCAAATAAAGGCGTGCAGCTGAAAGACCTACTGCTTTGAACACCTTGCTACCTATGCTAACAATCCCCATCACTTTAAGGAACATTTATTTTTTGACCAATTTTCGCATTGTTTTTCAGGTGCTTTATTTGGTTTTTTTGCGAAAAATGGCTAAAATAAAACATTTCCAGGCTAAAATGCTAATGGATAGGAAATTAAACTACGAGTCCACGAGGTATGACATTCCTTATTTGGACCTTTATTTTTGTTATGGCATCCAAAACACTGATTTTTTATGGCGGAAAAGTGGGATTGAAATTTTAGTCAATGTCAATTAAATGTGAATGTATCCCTAATGTATTTAAAATATGTTTAAAAAACATCTTTACACATAATCCGACGTCTAATCATGATGTTCAAAAAAGTCACAACTTTATTGGCGGCTTAACCCCTTTGAAATACTAGTAAAAAATTAATATAAAATTGATAAGAATTTATTTTTTAAGTATCAATGTCATTAGTTTATTTTATAATTCTCTTTGCGGACAAATGGAAATACCATTTATATAATCCATTTTTTTTACAACTTTCTTTGCTGGCTTAATTTGCTTATTTATTTGATATAAAGGTATGTAAAGCCCTTTTTAATGAATTCATAATTAACAGCTTAATGGGGATGAAAATGCTATCCAAAATGACAACCAAAATCATGCTGAAACTGTGTAAAAACTAATTTAAATTTTTATCTCTTCGAGGGAAAGGTTATAACAGACAACTAAATCTGGTTGCTTAAAGTTACAACTTTGGTTTTGCCATACCATATGTATTACAAAAAAAATCTAAGCTGTACTGCAAACTGAGTTGCTTGAGTTGGCTTGTAGATGGGGAATTCTGGGGATTCATCGTGGATCCCTCAACCAACTGCCACACATTCAAATGTCGGTTATAGTCGAGCTTTTGGATACGAGTCCTTTTGCCAACATATCCCCCCTCTGCCCCCCTCTTCGCCGCATTCTCATCTTTCGTCCTTGGAATTCTGCAGTTTGACGAACTTTGTCGCCCGATAAATAATGCAATTTGTAATTAAGTCAGTCAACCAGTTAGTTGAGGGGCGCAGCCAGGGGGCGTGGCAAATGCGGTGAGTAATTAGAAACCTTTGCCAAACAACAAAAACAACAGCTGCGTGTGGGGTGGGTGGTTTATGGGGGCGAAAATGCAAGATATTGAAATGCGAATAAAAAAGAAAAACACACACGCACACTAAGGGATTTTTATGTGCTCGCCAACAGGGTGTAAAAATGTCAGAGCAACCTAATTGAAAGCGATAAGTGTGTGTGTGTGTGTGTGTGTGTGGGAATGTTTGATTAATGAAATATTCAGCAGGTTAATTAAGGTAAATTGGGTTAGCCACAAGAGCCAAAGTTGCCCCAACGGAGGAACTGCTTCTCTCCACGGAACTTAAATTGGCACGCACTTAAACGCACTCGAAAGTCCCCAATAAACAGAAAATAAAACATAGAAAAATATGTATAATATACATTGTATATAGTATATACATAATTTTCATATCAGGCTTAAATCACCTTAAAACCTGGTAAAAATAAAAAATATATCAGAGGATACAAAAGGACTGATACCATATAATCAAGACCTTTTGTATCCCTTAAATATTTTTAAAATCCTTAACAAATCAATTTATTTAAAAATAACTATAATTTTCCTTCAGAACCTTAAATACTGTCGAATATTTATCATACATATTTCTTCGTGATACAAATTTTTACTAATTTTTTAAACATTGTATATATTTTAAATGCAAATAAATACGTGTCTTCGACGGCAACATCAAACTGTCAAATATTTCAACTGTCGATAGCCATCAGATAAATTTTTAAAAGAGTTAAAAATTGACTTTAACTTACATTTTTAATCCGTTTAACTTAAAAATATTGGAAATATCTATTAATATATAGAAAATTAACTAATTTTTGATGAGCTTTTAAGCATTAAATCATTTTTAAAATCAAAAAATTCAAATTATAAAGGATTTTTGAACAATCCATCTTATAAAATGCAAAATTAGCTTTTTTTATGCATTGTAATAGATTTTTTTCCGGTGCACATATGCACAATGAAACACTATTTCTTTTTTATTCTTTTTGGGCAACTGTCAACGCCCGCAAATTGTCATTGTCCTGCGGGACTTTGGCTCAGTTCCCATTGTTCGCATTTACCCGACCCCACACATTTTCCCCCTGCTTTTCCCACTTTCCCCACTTTTCCCACATTTTCCCGCCCCCGCGACCCCCTGTCATTTGTTGCAGCTTACGCTTAATTCACAAACCAGACAAATTTCCCCCGCCTTTATCCTTCAGCCATTCATTTGCATGCCATAGCCATACGTACATATATATACTATATATGCCATGTAGAGGATATAGTTGGAGTCGCAAGAATCGGGCGAAAAGTGCAAACTGCCGCCCGACTATTACGCAGCATGTAAGCGTATTTGTGCAAAATTAATTCTTTATCTGCTAGCCGCTCCTTTGTTGATTTTGTTGCCTTTCATCTGGCATCGTGCCACCAGCTCTGCATTTTCCCTCAGTCCTCGAAAACAATGGGGGGGGGGGGGGAGTAAAAAAAGAGAAGCGCACGAAGAAAGTTATTTAAAAAAAGAAAAACGCGAAAAAGAAAGGGGGGTAACATCTGCTGGCACTAAAAAAAAGAATGAGGAAACCCCATGAACAGTCAACTTTATGAGGATTTCCGAGGGACTTTCAGGAAAAGGAAGTTGCGCAAACGTTCTATTTTCCGTTAAAGCGATTTGCATAGCATATTGAGAAAACAAGTAAAAACTAGAAACAAAACTTATAGAAAATTATAAATGTAATAACTTGTTTTATAATGCTTGAAGCCATACATTCTTTCGTATAAAAAGCAAAACAAACGTCGATCGATGGAAGCCTTTAATATATTATTCTTTAAAGTGTCCACCCTTAGTTTTTCCAGCATTTCCGATTTTGTAGGATGCGGTGAATTTCCCTGTGATCTTCGTGTGCTGTTTGGGTTGGTAAATATTTAATGGCCTCGGCCGGAAGCGGAAACGGAAGCGGATGGGAAGTGGGAGTGGGCGAGAGAAGCGGATGTGGAAAGGGAATCGCCACTTTGCGGTCAACAGCAGGCCACGCCCTCCCGTTCACCTGTGCTGGTGTGATGCCTTCCTCTCTCTCTCTCTTTCTCTCTCCCTATCTCTTTCTGTCTGACCGTATGCCTTCCTTGTCCAACTCCCAGTGGGTGCGGTACACGTTTCATTCAATTTATTTGCCATTTCCCATTTCAATTCGTTTCGGGCCGCCAATTACACAACATGGCCCTGGCATTGGGAATGCCAGTGTCCGCCGTGTCCGCTTTCTCCATCCGTTTTTCGCTCGCTCTTCCCACAAAACCCCTTCTTCCACCCCTTCTCCTTACCGAACCCCTTCCAAACCCCTTCCAAGCCCCTTCTCAACCCCTTCTCAACCCCTTCTTTTTCCCTTCTCCCACTCCCTTTTCAAAGCCCTTCACTTCTCTACACATACCCCATTTCTCCTGCCATTTGCCTAAAGCCTTTTCACGCAGACGATGTGACTCGTGTTGATGCACACAGAAAAAACAACAAGATTGTTATGAACTTGATGTAATATTGTAATCCTATTACTTAAATTTTTTAATAACCCAAAAAAAGTTATTTTGAGCTACAGGCTTAGACAGTAAGTGCTAGTGATAATATGAAAGATATGAATAATATTAAATTGTTATTAATAATATGAAGTGGTTTTTTTCTGTGAGTGCTTGCTGCTGATGTTGCTGCCTTTTCAAAAGGCCGAAAACAATAGTGCAAACTACTATGGGGTGAAAAGGGCGACCGAAGACAAAGGGGGGTTGAGTTGAGGCAGCTGGCAGCTCCACATCATCATTAGCATATTGACATGTGGCCAAATTTGGTCACGTTCCATTTCATTTCAATTCATCCTGACATTGCCAACGGAGTTCGAATCAATTTCCCATCCCAATTTCGGCAAAGACTGCTTTTGTGTGCGCAATATACTGATAACTCAAGAACCACACTTGCTTCACAATGGAGATGAAAATGAAAACGAATTGCAACAGCAGTAGCAGGCGAAATGCTTACGAAACTAATTGCTGCTGGGATGTACACTTACAAAAAAAAGAACACCACATCGCCAAAATCATTACTTGAAAAAGTATCCGAATTGATTATAATAAGTTTAAAAATTATATTATATTTATTTAACTTTCTAGAAATCAGTTTAATATCACAGAGCTCTGTGTTTCAAACAATCAAAACATTGTTTCCAATACAATAAGTATTTTTCTCTAAGCATTTACCCTCTTTTAACAACGCCACGAATCAACAACATCACAAACAGGAAGAATCAGTAGTCAGCGGAAGTGAAGGGGATGCATCCAGTGGTGGTGCGTTGGTTTTTTCAAGGGGGGGGCAGGGACTCTATTATTGGCTGAGCCGGCAGTCTAATGCCACTGCCTTTGACAGGCTTTTGTTGCCACACCCTGTGCGCTGTCGATAAAGAAAAGTTGAATGTCTTCGATAAGTTTTCTTCAGATGCACTATATTTCTTAGTTTTTTTTTTTTGTTTTGAGCCCCTCACTTCCTGCCAAGTGTCTATTTTTTTATATTTTCCATTTTGATTGTCTTGAGCAGCAACTTTTCTAGCTGCTCCATTATAGAATGCAAGAGAAGTGGGTACCGGAAATGGCGTTTGCCCCTTAATCACCCCTGCTTCACCACTTCTTCATCGCTTCCTCGCGCCTTCTTCACACCCTTTTCACCACTTACTCATCCCTTCTTAGCCCCTGCCGCATAAAATACAAGTAAAGTGGGTAGCAAAAATGTGACCCCTCTCTGACCCCCCTTTGCCACGCCTTCTCTGGCCTTTGATGGGCAGGAGGATGCCACCAGCTTTTGGCACGAAATAATATTTGCATAATAGCAAACAGAACCGACTGCAGCTCCTTCTGGTACTTGGCCAAAAGATGACAAATGACATTAAGGAGGCTTAGCGCCTGCGTTTTTTCCCGCTTGTACCCCCATTTCCCCCGCTCCCATGGCGATCCCCCCCCCTGTCGCCGCCCCATCATCAACATCGTCATCATAGCCAAGGGGAATTTGACTTTCAAAACGAATGCCAGCACCCCCCATTTTTCTTATATTTTTTCCCCACCCCATCCCTTGTTACTTCCCTTCTTTTTTGTAAACGCATACTTGTGCATCCGGCGACCTAGCCAAAACCCCCCCCCTTTCACACACACACATAAATACACCGCGCCACTGCAATTATTTTTTTTTCGAACGTGCAGCGCTCTTTGATCCTCTCTGGCCATATATTTGCTAACGACAATGACAACGATGTCTAGCTAAGATTCAGGTGCATACATATATCTAAAGAAAAAAAAAAAAGAAGCAAGGTGGGTGCGCACCTAGACCCCTTTTTTAGGGGAACCGGACCCCCCTTTTGTTTTATGACCACGCCCGCCACTTGGGCCAAGTGCAACTGCAACTGCAGCCAACTTTTTGCACGCCGCTCGCTTCGGCACTTGAAACTTCTCAATGGCACTCCGGCAATGGCTGTCTCCAGAGTTTTCCGAACCCCAAAACCCCCCACAACCCCCTTGATTTTCCGTCCACCCCCCAATCACCGCCCAATCTCTTGAGTAAAAGTCATTCCTAATCCCGCAGTTGCATATTTTTACTGCTAAGCACGTCGATGGCTGCCAAATTAGAGAACAAAATGGTGGCATTGAAAAGGGGGGTGGAAAGTGTAAGGTGTAAAATCAGTAGGAAAATTATTGGGAAGGGTAAGTGAAGTATGTATATATGTATGTAGAGATAGAGCAGGTCGTAAAGCGCGAAATTCCAGCGATTCGATTGATATTGATTTAGAGTCAAATGGTTTTTGGGGGGGCAAAATAAAAGCTGCAATGAACATTTCTCACTCATTGGATCAGAAAAAGATAACCAAGAGAAAGGATAAAAAAAAAAAAAAAGGTGACAAATTTCATTTGGAATTTAATTAATTAGTGAAGATAGCGATTAACCTACATTTTTTAAATATTTAATTTCCCTTTTTGTAAAGCTCTTTTAATGGAAACTGGAGCCTCTGGCATTCGTTAAATTGTTCCGCCCCCATTTATAGGGCTGTTACAATTTTCAATTCACATTCCGTAAAAATTCGAATCATCATTGGCCATTGGCCATTTGGGATGCTCGTTATCAAAATGTCAGCTAGTTTTATTGCAATCGATGTTGCTGTTGCTGTTGCTGTTGGTGTTGGTGTTGCAAGTGTAACTTGGTGTTGCTGTCATTGTCAACGCTCAACGTGAGTGCCATGAAAGATTGCGCTGCATCTTTGACACGTTTGTTGCAAAAACCTGTCCAGGTTGCCGTGCAATTTTCCAATTTCTAACTTGACTAACTTGACTCGAGGCAGCCAACAGCCGTGGAAAATGGGCAACACAAAAAGGAAAATAGGGGGGGGAGAAAAAATAAAAGGAAAAAAAAGGAACGCAAACGAAGACGCTGACGGAGTGGATGCAACACGAAGAAATATGGCAGGAAAATTGCAAAACAGCAGGGAAAACAAAATCAAAAAGCACTCACATATTTTCCAATTTGGCGCGGGGCAAAGCAGCAAAACGACGACCTCTCCACGAGGATGCTGCTCCTGTGATGTTGCTGCTGTCCCAGGGATGTTGCTCCTGCGATCCTGTGTTGTTTATGTTGCTGCTGTTGCTGTTGCCGTTGCTGTTGCTGCGGAAAGACCACAGACTCCTGAAGTTGGAGTGGCCATTTTTCATTTGCCAGTGGCCGGTGGCCGGTGGCCCATTGGGCAGTGCACTTTGGCCCCTCCGGCTGTTGTTGCGTGGTCATTACCGAAACCAAAAAACCAAGGCAGCGGCAACAGTTGCCCCTGGGACACAAACACTCCACAAAAACAAAGCCTAATCAAGCACTAAAAGCATCTAAAAAAAAAAAGCTAAACATATAGTGCCCTTATTGTCAAAATTAAATTAGTAATTATTTAAATAAAACTAAGGAATTCATTTTTCATTTTGGAAATTAAACATTTAATTTCTTTAAATCATTTAAGGTACTTACTCAATATTATTCATATATTATTAATATAAAAATCTAAAATAGAAAGCAGTGTTGCAGGTTCATTAAATAAGACCAACATTTGGCTTGAAAATAGTGCAGTTTCCAACACTGCCCCACACAGCCCCAAAGTATCTTGACCATTCATCATCGTTTAGACTTTATACAGCCGGCAACGAAATGAGTACAAAATCTAGAATTATTTTACATGCCCCGAAGCTGCAATGCCCTCAACCCGAGGGAGTCGACAAATCAATCAAGATGTCCGGCAAAAACAGGGCAGGACTTCTGGTCTGGGCCTTCTGTCACCTGGACACAGGACATGTACATTCACAGATACATTTCGAATCCCCGAGATACTTTTCCCAAGAGCAAAAACAAAAGGCGATATGCCCGGAGAAGAAAAAGGAAACTTATGGCCAAAAATGTGGAGCCGGGGATGTGACAGCTGGCAACTCGAAAGGGAAACAGCTGGCCGAGCAGGCCGAGTTTTGCAACTCGGAACTCTCGGACCCCTCTAGTTCCCATTCTCAGTGGAATTTCGGAGTACCAAATCCACCTCCCTCACAAAAAGGACCAGGCCTGTTGGCTGTCATCGGCAGGACATCTCCAACTTTCAGCAGCTCTGGGATCCGAATCATCATCATTGTCCTCCAGGCCTCAAGTTCTCCAGGAAACAGCCTGCGAGTGCAATTAATCTTGCGAGGAGCAACAAATGAACAGTGCACAGAAAAAGGGGTTATCTCAATTTGTTTTGTTCTAGTAAAGTTTATAAAGTTTAAACATAAAAGGATATGATAAGGAAATAAAATCTACAGGATAACTTTAAACTTAAATATATACTGCTTTTTTTAAATGGATTAAAGAAGTTAGTCAAAAAACACCCTTTATAATTCAGAATAATTTATTACACTTAATTAACTTTTTATATTTGTATGTATGACTTATTAATTCGATTTTTCCAAATCATCAAAATGAAGTAAATCAATGAAAATTCATACTTTTTTGCCTTGTGCAAAGGCCATGTGTGCTGGCTTCTCTAAATTGTTTCTGGACCAAGAAAATCCAGAGGCCAACTACTTAGTATTCAGAGTTACAATTAGAACTCTCTTGAACTGCACAAACTAATAATTCTTCAGAGAGGAAAAAGAGATAAACCCTGGAAAAACCCTACGGAAAGGAAAACGAGTTGAAAGCCCAGGGACCAAGGGATAAACTTTTTGCAGTAGGAATGACCACAGCTGGATTTCATAAATAAAGCGACCAACACCCAAGCACCCACACACAATTGCAATCAAATGACCAAGTTCCATATCCTGCCCCTCGACATATGTCCATCATGTAAATTCATGCATATGCATGACCACTTTTTCATCGTATATACCTTAAACCCCCCCATGCCACGCCCATGCAGCCTTCAATTCAAGGCCGCTGGCATTACGGTAATTGCAAGGATTTGTCACACGACAACACAACACAAATAACAACATCAACAACAGCAGCAGGAGCAACTCAAAACATGGAACACAAAAAAGGAAGATCAGGGGCATAGAAAAGGGGTTTTCCAAGGACCACAGGCAACTGCAAATATTTGTTTAATCAATTTTATGTGTGGATACTGACAGTGCGTATCAGAACTATAGGTTGTTAAGAGATATTTAATCAAGAGTTCTATAATAAGTATACCAATTAAGAAATGTTATAGATATATTACAAAATGTATTGATCAAAGGTGTTTCTTCTTACATTTTATTATTAAATTGATAAAGTGCATACTAACTTTAAGATATTGAAATTAACAAAAAAATTATTATCCTTAATGAGTATTTCTCATATCTATAGTATGTGTCAAACATGTTTCCATACTATATTCCTTATACAACGCACTGTACAGCTGCATAACAAATAGCATCTACGTATCTGTACATATATTGAAATATGTGCATAGACTAACTATATATACATTCATGTTTTTTCAGGTTATATGCATATCAATGTTTGCCCCAATGCCTGCGGCCAATTTGCATGGGCGGCGGTCTGGGTCTGTTCCAATGGGGGGGGGATAACAATCTGGTGCTCTTTTTTGGTGGGGAATTACATTTTCCTTTTTTTTTTATCGCTTTCCATTGCTCTATTTGTGCGGCAAAGAATTTTGCGGTGCAATTGTGAAATGCAAGCAAATTGGATTTACCGAAGCCAAGACGAGGAAAATACGAAAGAAAAGGTAAACTATTGAGTGAATATATATGCACTATATATGTCTATATGCACATTTGTATTTCATTTGCATTTTCAATGCATTCTCAAATGAAATTGAGGCCGAGGGCTTGGTTAAAAAGTAAAAGATCAATTTTGATATTAATTTGAAGATGCAAATCACAAGCCAAACTAATTTAATTATTGGTTTATACAATTTAAAATAACTTGCAAATAATTTGTAACAGACAATACCTTTAAGGGAAATGTGTCAAATTCAATTATTTGATTTCAACAGCCTCTCGACATTTTAGCACCGCAATTTCTTTGCATCATTTGTCACACATTTTTGTGTGCCAATTAGGACGGCATTCCCCCATCGACGATATAGCCATTGAATTAAAGTGTGGAATGTTTAGGGGGGGTTGTTCAAGAGACTATTGGCAATAGCAATACCAAACTGGCATTTCCCTTTCCCTTCCCTTTTTTTTTGCAGTGGTTATCTAACAAAACATCTTGCATATATTTCCCAGGCACAAACACAAAGGGAAATGCGGCAGGAGGGCGTGAATTTTCATCGTGTGGTCGGGGCGGTAGCTTTATGGCAATCACCAAGGCAACTCCGGATGCCTGGATGCCTGGATAGCAGGATGGCACCTGTACCGCTGGCACCTTTCTCCTCCTTTCTCCACCTTTCTCCTCCGCCTGCTGCTCCTGCAATCGGGCTTAAATTATGCGACAACAGCATCAGCAACAGTAACAGTATCAGCAGCAACAGCAGCAACAGCAACACCAGCAACATCCATTGCAATTGCAACTAGCGATAACGGAGAGCAGCATTCAAACGGATTGTAGGTGTCAATGCCCATCGGGCAGAGGGGTGCCAAAATGGGGGGGGGGGGTTAGCAACTGGTTGCCAGGATAACTGCCACACGCCCCCGCAAACACTGAGGGAAATTCTACTTGTTATTCAAAGCCTTGTCCTGGGTGCATGCAATAACACCCAGTGAAATAACGCCCATTGGAAATACAAGATTAAACTAAATGGGCGTTATTTCACTGGGCGTTAGTGCATATAGCCCTTTTGTCTTCCCTTATAATACAGACAAACCATAATGAAATACGTTAAATATCGTTGATTTACTATATTGTATATCAAAAATAATTAAAGTAAAGGTATAACTTATTTAAAGTATACAAAGGAAACAAATTCAATGCTTTTAGTATACAAAAAAAAAAAGAAATCCAAGAAATCTAAGACTTAAAACCCTTTAAGTTGTTCAAGTTTCTATACCAGTGTATTTTTTTTTTAATCTGTTATTGAAATATTTACCAGGTTAAGTGAATAATACAGGCTTAAAGTAGTTTTCATTTCATAATTTTCATTTCATTTATAAAAATGTACTGCCTTGTGAATTAAAATACTTTATAATTAAATTTAAAACACCATCGATAGCCAGCGTAGAAGCGTTCGTAAATCAATAGCCTTGTCTGAATCCATGTTTTTTCAGTGCGCGCATTTTTATTGTGCTCTTGTTGGCCCACTCCTGAATCGAGAGTCCTGAATCCTGAATCCTGAAGCCTGAAGCCCGAGTCCTGAATGTGCGTGGATCGGCCAATGGAGATGTAGATGTTGATGTAGGCCACGTCCGTACAATCGACGCCCCTGATCCCCGCCTTCGGATCCATTTCTATAACCCCGCGTCATAACGGGTTTATTTTTTCCATGGCGACCCCCAGCCTGGCCCTCCCCCCCCTTGTCCTGTGCCATTCTGCTCTTGTTGTTCAACAAAATGTCAGCCTCGGCGAATTTTGCAATTTGAAAGCCATACAAATCACAAAAACAACAAGTAGGAAAACACACAGCAAAACAACAAGGGATTTGCAAAAGCCGATGGTTTAAATACCCTTTAAGGATGAGTTGAGGGGACATGGAAAACAAGTGGGCTTCGTTAATCCATCCGTACTTATATAACCACACAAGATTAGAAATAAATTCAAGAGATAAATACATTTCAGTATTTAAGATTACTTTTTAAGGTCTAATCCTGTGAAGTATAGTTATGATTAATTCATAATCAATGATTTTTTTAACAATATCGATTGAGAATATGTTGATAAGGTTATACCTAATTTTTCATAATTTTCTATTTCGGTATGGTCATAAGAAAAAGAATCATTTTCTAAAAACATGGGAGCTCAAAAGGTTCAGAGCTTTTGCAATGCATAAGATATTTGTTTATATTTTAGGTTTATAAATTAATATTAGTTTATAAGAAGGCCTAGTGTCATATACAATGCTTCGATTTAAATACCTTAACCGAGAGCAGATTGTTTTTCCTGAATCGCACGATACCCCAATTACAGGGTATGAAAGAAAAACAAGCTTGCATGCAAATGTTTCAATTTTTTCCACCTCCTGTTGGCCAAAGACCAAAAAAAAAAAGACACACAAAAAAAAAAAAGAATGAAAAATACAAAAACAGGAAAGTGGCAGAGAGCAAAAATATGCAGACCCAAGTTTTAGCCAAAAGCTGAAACTGAAACTGAAGCTGAAGCTGAAGTTGAATTTGGAAGCCAGAAGCTGGATTTTGAGTGAGAGGTTGAGTGCGTTTGTGGGATTGCCCTGATGGAGGGTGTCCGGGGTTCGGGTCCTGTGTGCTATGTTCACCCAAGTTCCATTTAGAAGTTCCCAGGAACTGAGAGCTGGGTCTTTGGATAGTCCATCTGTGTCCAGCCTGCTTAAAAGGCGTGAAATCTTCAGCTTCCCTTGCCAGTTGCAGTTCTCGGTATTTATGGCCGTCCACTTGCTGGCTTTATTTAAAAATAGACCCATTGTCGAGAGTGCTGTTTATTAAAGGAGAGGGATAGGATAGGATCCATCCAATTCACTTCTCCTCAAGTTAAGCCTGCTCTTCATCTTCTCTTGCCTTTCCCATCCAGAGCAATTAAATATTGTATTTATCTTAATAACCTTTTTGCGTAATAAACTCCTTGGTGAATCTTCCACAGCTTGACTACGGCTTCTCTTTTCCTGACTTTTCCTGGCATTTTCCTGGCATTTTCCTCGCTTTTCCCGACACTATTTGTGTATTAAGTTCCGTTCCGCAGTCTTCAATGTTTTGTTGTGTGTTGTCTGTCGCTCATTAGCGTGAAGCTGCTGCTTTTCCGTTTTTCCATACCCCCACAATCCCCTACATTTTCCCAGCCCATACTCCTACCCCCGCCCCCATTTTCCCACCACCCCCTCCTAATCGTCATGAGTTCTTTTGCCTACTCAGCTTTCTCCCCTTTTTTTTGCTCTTTGCTGGCCGCACTTTGCAATTTGATTAATTCATGCTTCCTTGATGCCTCGGGTCATGGCTTAACCCACTAAAATCAGCACTTAAATTATCCAAGGAAAGTCTTTAAATTAAACAGTCGATATACAGGGAAAAGAGTGTAGGTTGGTCTGGTCCGTATCTGCCATTTTTTTAACGAAAAAAAAGTTTTTATTTTAGTTTTTTTGGTAACAAAACTTATAATAAAAGTATATATCACTACATGTATCACTACAAAAGTTTCCTCCCATTTTCTTAATTCTATAAAAATTAAATAAGAACCTTAAATGCAAAACAATATTTCCTTTAAACTTGAAGCATTTTTAAGTGAATTATAAATGATAGTTAAAAGTGCCCCATTTTGATGACCTTTTAAAAACAGTAGCTTTTTTTACACCTTAAAAAATGCATATCTTCATGTCTTTTTAAAAAAAAAATATCAAGCTTTCTTATGCTAAGTTCTATTATTAATTTTAGAAATTTGTTTTCGTTAAACTGGAATTAGTAATAATGTAAAAAACAATACTCAAAGGTTATGGGGCTTACACAGAAATTACCAGGTTTTTGAAATCAACTTTTATGGTGTCTAGTATGCAATGTTAAATATAAAATCTTCCATTAGAATTCGGATTTTAAATATATTGTTGCATACTTTTAGCCACCTTTAAAGGTGATTTTCAAGCCACAGAGATTAGTTTTTTCCCAGCTTAAGAAAATCACTACCCAAAACAAGAAATGTGTTAAGCATGGGCCACATTGCAGTGGCAAATTAAGAGGAGATGGTGTTGTTTCTATGGGCGAATCCCCTTTCAAACAAAACTTCCCCCTTGTTGTTGTTATTCTTGTTATTGTTGTTGTTGTGTGCGTCGTAATCGATAGCTAAAAGCCGCATTTGCTCCGCTACTTGAGCTGTCATCAAAAGCTGCTCAATTTTTGATTCCGATTTTGATTTTGGCCATTGTGGGCCTCTGCTACCCACCTCCATATCCCTCTTAACCATCCCCAACTCCAGCAGTTGATGTACTAGCATATCCGATTTTCTACGATTTTGTGCCACCCCATGGATGATTTTTGATTGCGCTCTCCAAGAGCAACAACAACATTTTCCCCCTTTGCGCGTTTATCAATTTCCGTCATCGACAGCAGCAACAGCAGCGATTGGAGGCGACTGGGATGATGGCCCCATCAACGTCAGGGAACCCCAAGAACCCAAAGAACCCCAAGAACCCCACAGATGCAGAAGAAGAAGACTCCACTTGAGTTTCGGAAAATCAGTAGGGTTTTTCCATGCGGGCTTCACATCCAAAAGAGCTGGTTGCCATCCATATTTCCCCTGTACTTTGTTTGTCCTTTGCTTTTCGCCGTCGGCTTCAGTTTTCTTCTTTTTTTTTCCCTGCATACATCTCTCTCTCTCTTTCTCTTTATCGGTCTTGTTTCAATATCTCAGGACAGAAGTTTCCTTTACCATTTCCCATTGGCATTTTCAATCTCTTCCGCACCGCCCCCAAAAAAACCCCCCGCCAAAAACCTAACCCATAGCAGCTCCATTGCGGTGGCCACTATTAGCCTGAGCTTTAGCTGAGATCGATCCTGGGGGAGCTCTTAAAATGGTTTGCATGTTTTCCCCGAGTTCCTGAATCCCTGAATCCCTGAGAACCCCCACCTCCCACCTCCACCCATGACCTCGGGAGGGGTTGGCATATCATCTTACTCCACCCTTTGTGTGCATGACGCTTTATGCTTTATCCACTTGAACTCTTTCAGTTTTTTATCTATTAAATCATGATTGGCTACAATTTACACAAGTGGGTGACGTCCTCAACTTCCTCGGTGGCCCCTTCTATATTTCTTAACCCTCGGCATCTTGAAGCTGCAACTCCGGCTGAAGTTTCCTTGGGCCTTAACCCCTCTTTAGCCCCCCCCAAAACCCCCTTTCAAGCCAGCCATGTGCTTCAAATTGGATGGCAGCACTTGGCTCGAGAGAATGGGGTTTTGGGCTAGCCGGGATTTGTCATATCATCTGTAGGCAACAAAAAAAAAAAAGGACCAAGAGTAATTCAATTTTGCACTTGATTCTGAAGGCATGCCAAGCTTGAAATTAACGAATAAACCTGCTCAGGTGAAATAACTAAGGATAGGTAGATATTGGGACAGTAGGCATTGCTTAAATGCTACTATGCTTGATGGTCCGTTTTCGGGAGTGGTTACTTAAGATTCCAGATAAGATTCCTAGATAAATATATAACATTTTAAATGGTTAACCATATATATATGTTTTTTTTAAATTATGGTAATATGATAATAAATAGTAATATGATAATAGAAAATAATATGGTAATTAATAATAATATAATAATAAATATAAATATAATAAATAATAATAATATGAGAAAAATGAATAAATGATATGATAATTAATTAAAAATATGGTATAAATTTATCAAAAATTAAAAATGTTAGCAGATTTTATCACTCACCATTTTGTCTGGGATCCCCGGATGAAGGCTCTTCTTCTTCTTCTCTTTTCGCAAAATGGTTGAAATTCAAAATAAATCATATGCACTCTCTTTTCCAGTTCACACACACACATATGCTCTTTCGTTGTTTCTTTTAGCCTGTCATAATAGCATTTGCGATCTCTCGGTTTCCATAATTTGAGAGAATTTAAATTGAAAGAATATAATATAAGTAATTGAATGAATTTATTTTAATAATAATAAGATAATTAATAATAAATGTGGTATAAATAAATAAAAAAAAAATCAAAGCGTCAGCAAATTATCACTCACCATTTTGTCTGGCATCCCTGCATGAAAGCTCTTCTAGGGAACTTTCCTCAAAATGGCTGAAAGTCAATAGAAATCATATGCCCCCTCTTATCAAGTTCACACACACACACGCTCTTTCGTTGTTCTTTTTTGCCGGCCATTAAAGGTTTTGCGATCTCATGCAAAATTATTTAAGAGAATTTAAATGGAGAGCAAGACATCGCAAAGCTTTTATGACACGCAAAAATGAACAACGAAAGTGGGGGAGAAGTGAAAGAAGAGGAAAGTCTGCAATAGCGGGACCGATCTCAGTCTCCTCTTTCAACTTTTCTTTCTACCTTTTCAGCGATTATGTAACAAACCCACATGGCTATTTAAACCTTCATATGTACATATGTATTTTAACATTTTAAATTGTTATCCATATGTTATATATATGTTTTTTTAAATGTATAGTAATATGATAATAAATAGTAATATGATAATAGAAAATAATATGGTAATTAATAAAAATATGATAATAAATATTAATATATTAGTTACTAATAATATGATAATTAATAACAAATGTGGTTAAATAAATCAAAAAATATAAATGTTAGCAAATTATCACTCACCATTTTGTCTGGGATCCCTGGATGAAAGCTTTTCCAATAGACTTTCCGCAAAATGGTTAAAATTCAAAAGAAATGATATATAATCTCTTTTCCAGTTCATACACACACACACATGCTCTTTCGTTGTTTCCTTTTGCTCGTCATAACAGCTTTTGCGATCTCTCGGTTTCCATTTAGTATAATTTGAGAGAATTCAAATGGTGAGAATATAGTATAAGTAAATGAATTAATTTATTATTATAATAATAAGATAATTAATAAATGTGGTATAAATAAATTTAAAAAATTAAAATGTCAGCAAATGATCACTCACCATTTTGTCTGGCATTTCTGCATAAAAGCTCCTCTAGAAGACTTTCCGCAAAATGGCTGAAAGTCAATAGAAATCATATGCTCCTCTTTTCAAGTTCACACACACACACGCTCTTTCGTTGTTCTTTTTTGCCGGCCATTAAAGCTTTTGCGATCTCATGCTAAATAATTTAAGAGAATTCAAATGAAGAGCAAGACATCGCAAAGCTTTTATGACACGCAAAAATTAACAACGAAAGTGGGAGAGAAGTGAAAGAAGAGGAAACTGTACATTAACGGGACCGATCTCGGTCTCCTCTTTCTACCTTTTCAGCGATTATGTAACCAAACCACGTGGCTATTTAAACCTTTGTATGTACATATTTTAATTAAATATAAAGAGGAGACTCACCGAAAGTTGTCCCTTATGCTTACAAATGCCGCCGAAATCATTCTTGACCGCCATTTTCTGTCACTTTCACACAATGATTCGCAGTTTTCTCTCGTATGCAGATTTTCCGGACTTTTCTTCGATGTTTCTAATACATTGAGTCGACGCCTATTGCCATTATCCACATTCCACTGCTTTTAGGCCAATCTAATCCGGCTTATATGGAAATTCGACGATTTGAAAACCGCGCTTTAATGCGCGTCCGCACTCGAATGACGTCCAGGGAAAACTGACTTTGATCTCTGCCCTCCGCCATTTTGGTTACCTCTTTGGAGACTTGTTCACCATTCCAGGTGTGTGTGTTTTCCAGACTCTTTGCTTTTATGGGAATTATGGAAGAAAAAAAAGCATTCCAGAAATGAGCTCGTATGGGAGCATAACGGAATACATTTCCTAATTGATATTTTCCCATTGGAAGTTCTGCTTTGTTTGCTTAGCTAATATTGCGCATTAAAAATATGTACATACATACGTCTAGAATTTTTGGTTTCTATTTTTTGACGATCGATTAAAGGCAAGCAGTGCCTGGTTTTTCCAAGAAAAAATATATGAAAATCGAAGGCTCTCCGCAAAAGTTTACAGTGTTATTCAAGTAATATATGTGAGTATATTTTTACATTTAATGAATTTAGACAACCAACTTAGTTAAAATACCTCCACATAGGTATACACATAGACAATACCTATTAAATACAGTTTTAATTGTTGAAATAATAACATACTATGTGTACATTTTTATTGGAAAATAGGCACACAGTTTTAATTGTTGTACATTATGATTGAAAAGTAGTCAAGGGACAAGGTGAATACAATTAAAATGTGCCTATTTCCATGAATATAATACACAAAATGTACATATGTATGTATATTAAAGGAACAGCAAAACTTAGTAGTAAACTATTTTCTCGGGTCAAAAATGACCAAATATAAAGAGAATACAAACTAGTTTCGCTGATAAAGTACTCCCCCCAGAAATGTTTATAAATCAAATGAAATCGTATCCTTGGCCTGCCCATATTTATTTTCTTAACCCACCAATTAAGGCAGCTCTTTTTTTTTGCGCAATTTATAACATATTCGGTTTCAGTCATGCGTTTTCGTCTTGCGTTATTCATTTTCAATACATCTTTTATTTCGCCCTTCGATTTCGCTACCAATTTCGAGTTGGGGCTTTATTGAGATGCCAATGTAAGGGGCTCCATTTCGATGCTTTGATTGGTTTCGAGCATGTATGTAGTCACCAAAAATTCCAGTGCACCCCTGCCCCGTGAATTTTCCGCCACTAAAATTTTCCCCCATTCGTAATATGAGTCTGGCACACAGGAAAATTGCAGCTGTTGGCAGTTCCCATCATCGCAAGGACGCATCCACCAGGATGCCAGGATGCCAGGATGCCAGGATACACCATCAGTGGCTGCGACAGTCAGTCAATGTTAAAGTGCCATTAGTTAAGGGGAAACAGATATGGGATGAGCACATTGTATAGGGGTTTATGGGCGCCCTTAAGGGAAAACAAATGCCACCCCTCACACCCTCACACCCTCAACTTGCAACCACAATTCAATTCCTGCTCCAGCTGAAAGTGTTAACGATCCATTTGTGGACTCGCTGAAATGAACTTAGTGCAACGATTATTCCCGCTGATTTCCCATATCGCATATCCCATATTCAATATGCTTCTTCCGACCATCTCGACATTTGTCAACTGCTGTCGGGAAATCGGAAAATCAGAAAAATCAGAAATATGAGGAAAATGGGAAAAGCGTACTGCGAAAATGGCTCAAGTGCTCGAGTGCTGCAGTTCGCATGTTGCCATAAATATTAAAGGACCACGGACCCCTGCATCATATGCTCCATATACAAATACACAAACGTTGCATTTTTCACATATTTGGGTTGATGGGGAATAAAATTCAATTCGAGTATGCCCACAAAGAGTGTTTAAGTATATATGTTCTTGATAAAAAGAAGAAATTGCATCTGAAAAATCTATCTCTATCTATAAAACTATATTGAGATTTTATAAATATTTTCTTTACGAAATTAAAAATATTCTCATATACAAACTCAAAATATATAAAATTGTGCATTAAGTATACGCCCCATGTGATTTTATAAATGTTTTCTTTTTTAAAATGAATGAAAAAGTCACCCTTATAGTAATTAGAGTAAACAAAAAACCATATTAATATATACTTCAAAGGAACTTAAAGAAAAATACCTAAAATAAAACCATCCAACTGCTAGTTCTAGATTTTTAATACAAAATGAGCAATTCAAAAATATTATATTTATGGACCCATATATATTCAAAGATGGGTAAATGTTGCTGCTACTGAAATCACACTGCAAATCGCATCTTGCGATGTAAAATTTATTAAAGCGGAAATTATTCATTGCACGATCGAGTGAGTTTTATGATTGCCAGCTTGCCACGAGGATTGGTTCGAGGACCTTTTTCGCCCCCTCGAAATTGATTGATTTACGTATGTAAGTATATGTTTGCATGTATATCCAGACGATATATTATATATACGATTTAAGTGCATATGTGATATGGCACGTCTGAATTCGTCGCTGATGTGCCATAATTAGCCTTAACTCGGTCTCGATAAAAAGCCGAAGGAAAAGTGGATGGGCGGAAAAAGGCAGAAGTGGCGCATTACCCATACGCCTCGTGTGACATGCGAAAATGGCAAATGCAAATGCAATTTGATTTTGATTTTATTCATTTTGTGCATGTTAAATGAAACAGCTTAACAGCGATACGAAAAGGGCTGCGGATAAATGTGGAGAAATTTTTAACCGCCCTTCAGTTGTCAGTTTTCGTTTGCGGCAATTTTAATTAATAAAAATTGACATTTTTGCCTGCAACGGACCAGAAATGCAATTGCAAAAATAAAATTCAGAGGGAGGGGACTAGAGTACGGCAAAAAAAAAATTGTAAAATGAAAATATATAAAATGCAGCTGACAATGATGCTAAAGGGGGGCTGAGCCCGGGGGTAATGGCTATAAATATTTAATATTTAGTGGCATCCATTGTTCAGCGATTTGTGTTCTGTACGGGCTCTACTCGTAAATCCGTAATAATAATGCCGAGCGACATGACAAGGACACAAAGGATCAACTGGGGATGGGCCACGGGGACGGAGTGAATTGAAACGGAAACGGAATGAAATGGCATGGAATGAAACGTGAAAACATGGAATTGCGGTTGGCATTATTAAAACATGAAATCAAATGGCCCATGGCATTAGGGATGGCAACTAATTTCCCCAGGGCTAGAAATTAAATTTAAATAAACTTATATTAAGTGATATAAGGTAATTATGATAATAGGAACTTTATATATGATATGGATTATTAAAAGAACTTTCGGTATGATGTTTTCTTTTGATGTTTCAAATGTATTTTTGGATTTAAATAAATATATATTACGCGATAAAAATAATTGTGCGTTTTATGTTAATGACTATTACAGGAACTTTATATATGATATATGGATATTACAATAACTTGAGATAAGAAAAAATGGTTTAATGGCTTAAAATGATTACATTTTTTTATACACCATAAATTTGTTTTCAAATATTGAGGGATATTTTGAGAAACTCATTTAAATATATATATTTTTTGTGAATTTTTTCAATATTATACATAGGTATCAAAATGTCGGTGTACCATCCCTATATAAAATATAACCCATACATTTGTTTTCAAATATTGAGGAATATTTTAAGAAATTCATTTAAATATATATTCCATTAAAAAAAACTTTTCTGTGCATTTTTCCAATATTATACATAGGTATCAAAATGTCGGTGTACCATCCCTATATAGAGCATAACCCATATCTCTTCCCTCTCTTTTTCTAGCATCGTACCCATCTCTTTCCGATCCTGCGGTCATCAGTTTCAATTAGACTAAGCACACACAGACATAGCACTGATGGAATTCTTACACATGCATATATAAATGTTGGTTAACCCATTTTAACCCCCTACCCCCCATCGTTTTCCAACGAATTTTCGAATTGTAACCAAAGTTGTCCAACTGAAATCGGTTTAATGAAGTTTATTGAGTGGGAAAGGCATTCGCATTCACATTCCACATGTGGATTTTTCGATTTTCGCTTTGGGGGACAAAGTGGCGGGCGGAAAATGTTAATTTTAATTCGATTTACCCTGTCAGTTTATCGACTTCTTTTGGGACCATTTATATTGGCCTACTTTGTAGTGTAAAACACCGGACTTAATTGGTCTACCGAATGTCCTGCAGGACCAACCAATTGGCATGTCCTAAATTGTCCAACGATTAACTCGATTGCTTTAATTCAATGATAACCGATTCGATAATGTTTTTAAAATATCATTTCAAATGCACAAACATTGCCCATGAAGTAGGTTAGCTAAAGCAATATTTTGGAATGACATTTTTTTTTAATTTAAAAAAATCATACCCTTAAATTCACAACATAATAATGCTTTTATATTTGAACATTTCACTTATGGTAATAATAACTCATTACCTTTATTCAGATAATTTTTTTGCTCAACAACTTGTAATACCTCCCCTTAGCCAAAGATAATTTATCCCAACCCTTGACTGGAAAAAATCCCACCAGCCCCAAAAGCCAAGTGAAATAAATGAGCCAAATTAACTGGTCACTGGCCAAGGGGCCGTGCCACGCCCCTTTGGCGGGTGCAATTCCCATCCCACGGGTCTTCTGAAGCCTCGATATTAATGCAAAAGTTTAAGTGTTCCAAATGACGCTGATAATGGGGACAGAAATGGGTGGAAAAATGGGTGGAAAATGAGAGGAAAATGTGGTAAGGAGTGGGGTGCTTCAGCTGAAAAGAAGGACAAGGGCAATTACTGCTGCTGGGGCAGCTTAATATGTAATTTATAATTTTGATTGCGCAGCCAGCGTTGACATCGAAGTCACTGCCCACTGTGCACTTAATCCGGAGAGAAAAATGTGGTCGTCTTATTAATGCTTAAAAATGCGGTGCCCAACTGCAGCTGGCTACCATGAGGGCACAGTGGGGCAAATATCGTCTATATCGTGTTAAAAATTGAATTTACAAAAGTTATAAAAATAAGCTCAAAAACCAACTTGAGGTAAATTTTCTTAAGCTCTTATATAAAATTTAACTTAAGATCAGTACGTACAATAATTTAAATATTGGTTTCACAATAGAAATTGTTTATATATTATGATCTATTATTTTTATTTTTTATAATTTTATATAATTTCTTATAATAAAATGGGTTTCAGTTTTTAGAATCTTAACATTAGTCTTAAGTGTTTTAAAATAATTTTATAAATTGATAGATAGGTAAAAATAATAAAGGTTTCATAACTAGAATGGGTATTTTATTATGATCCTATATTTACATTGAAAATATATCTTTTAACATGTCTTATAAATCTAAAATGTGTTTTACTTTTCAGAAAAAATTAATTTCACAAATTGATAAATCGCTTCTGTTCTTTTCAAGACTTTTTAAAATTTTCCATTCAATTTCTTTTGTTTGCCAAGAAATTTTATGCAGATTGATAAGCGTTTTCTGGGGCCACTGTGAACCCTTTGGTAGCCCGCCCCCCTTGAAATGTTTGCATTAGCTGAATGATGGAGGGGAAAAATGGGCGAAAAAGGGGGTGTGGTGCGTCAGAAATTAATGGAGCGTAATTTATGAAAATTATACAATTGCCAGCATGGTCACGCCCACATTGCACACACACACACACGCATAGATGCATCATAGATAAGAGGGGGTGATGCTGAAAGGGGGTGGTGTTGGGTTGGTTAACTCCCAAAAATTCCATCATGAAAAGCGGGGGGAAAAACGAAGGCGAAGAAAATGCCAGCATCTTTTGCTTACTTTGCCAAAAACTTTATATGAAGAAAGTTTGAGTCAAGAAGGAAGCTGCGAGAGAGGGGGGTGAAAGGGGGGCTGCCAGTGGCGGCAGCAGGTGCAGAGGGGTGAAAACGGGTGGGTGGAAAACATTTTATTAACAGACATTGTCTATGAAAAGCTTAAAAAACAAAAATTAATTTAAATTACATATTTGCCCACAAAACAATGTAAAAGGGGGGTGTTGGGGGGTCTTGGGGAGGAAGGGAGGGGATTTTCCTAGGTGCCATCTCCATGATTTTCTTTTTTTCTTGTTGTTTTTGCCACTGCTGTTGTTTGGCAAAGAAAAAACCTCAAATTATACACAAATTTACGATGTTTTGTTAAGCTCTCCACTCCTCGCTTTCTTTTCCCTTCTCACTTTCTCCCTCTCTCTCTCTCTCTTTCTCGCTTTATCGGATTTCGTGCCAAAAGCCATAATAACAACAGCAAAATACAAATAAAAAATGTTGAGCAGCGAGAAAAATTGTAATAAAATTCATCAAGTAGCTAAACGAAACTTGAATGCAGTAGGAAAATAATTGGGTAAAACGATAAGTGCGGTGGCTATTAAATTTCTGCAAGGTAATTGTTCTTGTTATTCAATAAAGATGGGTACCAATAAAAGTATTATATTGCGTTATTTTAATAGACACTTGAAACAACAAATTGATTATTTGCTGGAAACATTTAAAAACTTATTTTGACCTTAATTGATGCATTAAATGATATCGATATATTAACAAATCAACTTTACTGAATGAACATTAAATGATATCGATAAATGGAAAAAGCAACGTTGCTGCTTACTAATATCGATCTTTTTGAGTCTTTCGATGGATCATCCGATTCCTTGTCATCTGATATCGATACATTAATAAATTAACTTTACTTTTTACTAATCAATCAAACGAATTACTTGATGTCCAGGAAACCGAATGAACATTAAATGATATCGATAAATGGAAAAAGCAACGTTGCTGCTTACTCATATCGATCTTTTTGAGTCTATCGGTAGATCATCCGATTCTTTGTCATCTGAAGGCCTGAAACGGAAAGACTCGTGATATAGGGTGTCCAAAATGTGTATTTGTGTGTGCGGGGTTTTTGAAACAAAAGCAAAAGCCAAAAAAAAAGTTTGTGTAGCGGAAACACGGAAATGTTTTACATGCACGCGCATAACGAGCGCACCCAGGGGTAAGAAAGTGGGTGGAGAAAGTGGTTGGTGAAAGTGGGTGGTGAATAAGCAGAAGAGAACAGCGAGAGGAAAGAAAGAGCCAACAGTGGGGGGGGAGGGCAAAAATGAAGAAAGATGAACAGACGAGCAGAAAAGTCATGTCACTTGGCGGGCCCCAACTTTCCCTCACTTTCTTTCTTTCACTCCTACCCCCACCCCCTCCCACTTCCTTTGAATTTTCCCGGAAATAACCCCAACGTTGCCGCAAAGTATGCAATGAAAGACATCGTTTACGCACCTATTAGTTGCTGTCACAATGTGAGTGCCTTTCTCTTTCGCCCCCTACAAACATTTTTGGTATATATAATATATATAGGTAGATATTCTGTGCTAATTAGAGATACAAGCTGAATTTCCCGGTGTTTTTCCCACTTCTGGCAACTTTATTATTTTTTTTTTTTTGCCCCCGTGTGGAATATTTGTACAACTTTTTGCCAACACCACAGAAACCACACGAACAATAACAAAATACACAACTTTATGACCATTATTTACCCGAATCTAAAACCAGCTGGCGTAGAAGAAGCAGAAGAACATGGAAAATTGAAGAAAGTGTTGGGGGGGGGTTGAATTTCCCAATGGGCCACCGTTAGCCGTGTGTCAGTTAATTAGCTCATAAAATATGCAGAATAGCGAACAATTCGCACCTTTAGACCCAAACGAGCTTCAAAGGGCTGTAAGCTAGAAAAAGGCGTGGCAAGTGGGGGTTAAAAAGGGGTCGAAAGAGTGTGAAAGGGGGTGGGGGGTGGTAGGGTGTAAAGGTGTAACAGAGGCAGGTGTAAATGGGTGTAACCAAATAAACTAATTGAGTGCCGCAGCCGAAACAAAAATACATTCTCGGTTAAGCAAGCTGTCGCAAAAACTTATCAAATCGAATATACTCTCAGGAAAATCATACAAATTATTTGTTATATATTTATATTTAAGTTATTAAACATATTTAATTTAACAGGAAACAAAATATTTGCTTAAATGATCTGAAAGTATTTATTAAAAAATAAAATTCCCCTTTATTTTAAATCAAAACCAAAAAGTACCTATCAAAAGAAAACTTAAGTATTCTCTTCTTTGTATTTTTACTGCTTCTAATGTAATAAAATTTATGGGTCTTTACAGCTTAACTCTATATAACCCACATAAAATCGATCAAATTTGTTGGTAACCCTTTAATTTCCATACAATTTTCTTGGGTATTCTGCCATTTTCGTCCATACTGTCGAAATTTGTGGATTCCTAGGAAATTGCGACATTGCCGAGTCCCTTGTTGATGTTGATGTTGCTGCTGTTCGTGTTGCTCATGTTTCTCAAGTTGCTCGTGTTGCTGTTGTTGCCGTTGGTCATGTATGGCAGATGAGCGCCGGCGAAGTTTATGAACTTTGTAATTACACACTTTATTAATTTATGCGCTGCGGGCCGCGAAACTCACCAACTTTCTTGCGAAGGAATAATGGCGTAGAAAAACGTGGGTGGGGGGGGGGGGGGGGTCAAAGGGACGTGTTAATGCTTTATGAGCCAAGGAATGAGACACCGAAATGATGAAAACCCCAGTTCTTGCCTGCTGAAAAAATCCCTCATCAAGCATCTTGACTTTTTAACCTTTCCCCTTCAGTGGCTTCATTTCTTGGGCAAAAAAATGCACAAACAACACGAATTACACTATCCAACATTGAATTTTACTGGAATGGCAGTTCTGTGAGGAAATGGATTTTTTTTAATATCAATTTCGATTAATTTCGGCAAAACAATCGATGGTTTAAAGATGTATGTATTTCGTTCAAAATTTAGAAAACATCAAAGGCTTGGACCCTATATCAAAAATAATTTAATTTTACATGGGGTTTTTAGTTTTTTGTTGAATTAAAAAGAATTGTTATATATATTTCTTTGACTTTTCTGTTGTTGTTTTATTATGTGCATTTTTTTCTCTGATTTTCCATATGATCGATTTTATCGATAATGGCCTCTATCGATAGCTATCTTTAACCAACCCTAATTTTAAGGCGGCTAAAAAATAGAAAATAAAAGATTTTAATTGGTTGTATTGACTTTTTTTCTCCGTCAAAATCTTTTCAAGGCTCAAACTTTGTAGGTCTGTGTTATATTAGCTTTAGTGGCTTTGGAATTCGGAATGGGAATGTTTTGAAATTTTAATTTGCGAACGTGACTGACCATTTGGCTAGGCGAAAAGAGGAAAAGAAGGAGAAAATAGAAAAAAGAATAAAGAACCTTTCGCCTTTGCCTTGGGCTAAAGTAAAAGTTATGTCGCCAGAAATGCAGTGCATAAATTCAAGTCGAAACTTTCGACTAAATTTGTCGTAGAATCGATGATGCTGTCAGCAGTCGTGAATCATAAAGACCCAAACGGAATCCGCTTTTCTTTTCGAATTTTTCCGACCGTGTGTTGCACTTGCAGCTATTAGAGTGCCTTAAGTTTGGCAAGTTTTCCCCTCAATTTTTTCCCATTTTACGGATTTTTTTTTTTAGATTTTCCCCTGCATAAGTCATAAGCCGTAAAAGGTCGAGAAGAGGTGACCTATGGTCATGGAAAAGGGCGCAGTGACAGCTCAACGTGGCGTATGTGTAATCTGGGTGGAGGGCAAAAAGCGAACATTACTCATACGCATCGTGGGCAGCGACATTTTGCCCATCATGTTTTTTGGCAGCTTTGCACTTTAATTAAATTGTAAATATTTTATTACGCATGACCGGGGACAGAATATGAAAATCAAATCAATTTCCATTTGAATTTGTGCATTACAATTTTGCTGGCAGTTTTCGCGTTCGCTTGAATGCACTGCCAAATTAAATTTAATGGCCACTAGGCACTAGAAACAGCATTTATATGCTAATTCCAATTTGTTTCTTTCGGGGGAAAAACTGTCAAAGAAATCAAAGTACACTTATCAATTATATACTTTCCGATGGGAGAGGAAACATGAGAGGTATTTACTTTTGTAATAACCTATTGGTAAAACGATAACCAGGTGAAGACATCGAACTCCTTTGGAGAAATCAAAGTGTTAAGTTTCTTCTTTCTCTTCAGTGACGATCACGCACAGTAATTAACTTTCTTCGACCTTGGCCATCCCAACCAGCCATCTTTGCTACCCATCTTTGCCGCTTTCCCCATTTTCCCCGACTGCTTTTTTCTGCTGGGTAATTGAGTCCGTTTGTGGAATCCTGTGGCAGTCGCATCCTCAACCGACCGAATGTCAGTCAATCGCTGTCGAATGTCACTGCAAACAGAAATTTAAATGCGTCAGCAAATGGCAGACAAAAGGGGAATGGGAATGGGTAGGGGGGGCAAAAGGTGAGGAAAAGGTGGGGAAAATGTGGGTGGAAAGTGAGGAAAAGTGGGCGGAAAAGTGCCACTGACATGTCACTCTAGTAGCAACAGCAACAGCAACAGCAATTCGTTGTCAAACAACAAAAGTGACAAAATAAATTAAATTGACTTGCCTTTGTCCGACTGTCTGCCCCCACCTCAACGCTTTCCCCCCCCCCCCCCCCCCCCCCCCCACATTTTCCATTGTCTAAGTGTGCGTGCCTGCGGTGGAAAAGCGGCTGCGCTTTTCCATAGTTTTTCCTTATGCCTTGAATCTTTTTTTTCCCTCTTTTTTTTTTGGTCTACACAATGAAATGAGACAATTGAGCGTGCCATGCTATATGGTTGTACATGTGGGTGGGTTGGGGGGTCGGTGTGTGGAAAGGAAAGGAAATGCTGGAAAAGCGGGAAAATGGGTGGCAGGTGGCTGCCGGATGAAGACATCAGCATAGTCAAACGTCAGGACATGGCAACTCAAGCGGCACGTACTCTCGACTGTCAGAGGCACGACTTCGACTTCTTCGACTTGTCGACTTCAACTCATTTGAACCTTGACTGCCTGAATATCCCAACTAACAGCCAGCCAGCAGTGAACTAAATTAAATGAAGTAACTAAGACCCAATCCCCAGCCTAATTTTACCTTTCAATACGCACACATCTCATCTTATGGGCCGAGTCATTATAAAATTTCGATATTTACACACAATGTACAACCTATGCTAACGATCATATAAGGGAACATTTATTTTTTGACCTATTTTGTCATTTTTCATTAGGGGTTCCACTATTTTTTGGGTTTCAGATTTTGGTCAGAAATACTCATATCCTACGCGGTTTTTTAATCGTAGCTTAGCCAAATCAAGGCGTACAGCAAAGAGACCTACTGCTTTGAAAAGCTTGCTACCTACACTCATAAAATTTTTTTTCTAAATACTAGAAAAATCGCCCTAAAACTGAAATCGCCCTTAAATTTAGAAAAATTTTCTTATTTCAAGAAAGGCTAGCCCTAAATATAAGGAAAATCGCCATAGAAAATAATTTTTAGGGTTGGTTTTTCTAAAATGCCAAATTTTTCTATTATATAGGGCGATTTTTTCCGAGTCGACGCTAAAAGTATTTTCTAACTTTAACGGCGAAATCGCCCTAAAAAGTAGAACAAAAATACACAAACAATTTTCTGAATTTAAGAAAAATTACCCTAAAAACCACCAAGTTAAGACGCAATAAATTGATGCATATGTATGTGTGAATAGTTCGCAGGTCAAAGCAAGTGTCAAGAATGTGCGTACGTTAGGGTGGACTTATATTTGTGTGAAATTTGTTTCACATTAAACGCAAGGCTCATCTGACCTTAGGGAAGTCCACCCTAGTTTACAGTTTTCTTTCAATTCCTTTTCATCTAACCTTTGTGTCAAGGGTTGGGGTAGAGACGAATTGCATTGTCATAATTTTTCGGACGCTTGGCTGGTAAAGACGTGTTTGTTAACCCTTTTGTTTGTTGAAAAGTGCAAGTGAAAATGGAGACAGTGGTAAAAGAATTGGGAGGCGAAGCATTCCTTGAAATATTTTCTGGTGAGTACATACATACATATAATAAATTGTAAATTGCTTGTAATAAGTTAATGAATTTATCTATAACAGAAAGAATGTTTACCGTTGAGACATTAAAATATTTGAATTGGGAGCACCTCAGAGGGGAAATTCCAGTAGAAATGGTCGGTCCAGCTATAGAGTTCTTTAAAAAACTGGAGTTGTGGCAGAACAAAGTAAGAACATACATAATTAATTATTTGTATATGTGAGTAATTTTGAGATCACGTGTTAAAAGGATGATGCAACAGAACACATACATGCATACATATATATGTATGTGTATTTCAAAGATCTTTCCAGTTCGAACTGCATTAGAGCGTCGTACACGTAACACATACATACACATGTGTATGCAAAACAACCCCCAAATGCTTTGTGCCAAGTGATTTCGAATTGAAATGAGCAAAAGATACTTCGAATTCTTCTCTTCTTCTTTTTAAATAGTCCCGTTTCTGTAAGACATCCGCCATGTCCGGATTTCGACAAAAACATCTTAGACATTTCGTCAGTGCTCAAATTTGGCTATTGTTTCTGCTGCGGCCTTTTTTTCAGAAGCACAGCAAACGCAAGCTAAATTAAAACTAAGATTGTTTTTAAAAAGCGTATGTGCATTTTCATTTTAATTTTCACACCATTTTCTTTTTTTAAAAGGAGAACGTTGAGGATAGTAACGAGCCAGAACCAGGTGTTTGTGTGGCTCGAATTCTTTCAAAAAGCAAAAAGGGAAAACTGATATTGAAGCATTATAATGAACGCAAAACCCTTAGCTCACAAGTGAGAAGAGACCTAAGTTCTGTAATAGTCGAGTACTTGCTTCAAAAAGAACTTAAACCTAGGCAGAACCTGTTGAAGGAGATTGCCAACCAAATAACTGATATATTTGATTCTGAGACGGCTGTAAGTGAATGCAACACAGTAAAAAATATTTAAATTAAACATTCTTTTTACTTTTAAGGACACATACTTCTTGAAGAGTAAAGGAAAGAAACCGGGCGGCCTGCTGTACAGCCACTTTTATAATATAAAGGCCAAATATAGTACTGGAAAAGTCCCCAAGCCTTTAAACCAAAACGTTTCTCCAAATATGTTATTGTCTTCCCAAAAAAGTAAGTAATACTTCTAGTACTTAGGTACATGTTAATTATATATGTTTTTAAATAATAGCTGAAGTCGAATTGGATTTACAATGGCTTAAATATAATATTGAGCCCTTGGAGTCTGTGCTAAGGTGCTGGAATTCCACATTTGACTGGAGAAGCAATTTCCTGAAGTCGGATGCCAATCTGCTTGATGTATTTGAAGAATTTCCAATTTTGACACAATCCTTCGGATTCAAGCTGGTAAGCTCTAAAATAAATTTGTAAGCACATTTTTTTAAAACACATCTTAATAATATAGATCGAAAACGACTTTGAGGCTTTATATCCAGCTTCTTTTAACAATTTTTCGCAAAAGTGGGACGAGTTTAAGTCAAAAATTGTTCCCCTTTTAAGAGAGAAAGTAAAGGAACAACAGGGTAAGATCCTGCTTAAGTCTTTGGAAAGCAACGGTGAAGGTATGTATATGCGTTTAATACTTTTTTTCAATATTCTCATTAAATTATTCCCATAATGTATAGACATACAAACGACTTTAATTTGGCTTGCGATTCATTCAGTGTTGGTGCCAACCTCGAGGACAAAAGCAGACGGCGATAGCAAGACATTTAAACACACAATTGCGGATTCGCGAGGCCGTTTCTTGGTTTGGAAGGCTACTGTTGGGGAACTGCAAACACATTTAAAGAATCTTACGGAAAACTGCTACTCAGGAAAGCAGAAACTGCAACCGTTCATCTGCAGCGTGGGAACAAGCCCATTTTACCTTACAGAGTTTTCAGTTTACTTATCAGGTGTTTTTTATAGGATGCCAAATTTATTAAGAAGCATTGAAGTGTGTTTCAAAATATTTTTTGTCCTAAACCTCGAGTATCCCCCGGAATGTACATTAGTGTGGTCATTGATACAACAACATTTTTATGAAATTCATTTGAAGTCTGATAAGAAAAGCAAAGCTCTCTCTGAACTCTTAAACGATTTTAAAAACTTTAGAATGTAACCATTTTAGGCATAAGTTTTCATAAATAGGCTGTATTTCCAATTAATATTGACAAAAATTGAAGTTTAGGAATTAATTTTTTCTTTTCTTATTTATTTTTTATTTCGACATATTATGAAGTTTAGACATTAATTTTTTCTTTCCTTATTTATTTTTTATTTCGACATATTATGAAGTTTAGACATTAATTTTTTCTTTTCTTATTTATTTTTTATTTCGACATATTATGAAGTTTAGACATTAATTTTTTCTTTCCTTATTTATTTTTTGCTTTGACATATTCTGAAGTTTAGACATTCATTTTTTCTTTTCTTTCATAATCTTTAACTTATTACTTTTTAAAATGGAAGTAAAATGCAAAATTTGTTCGGAAAATTTCGGTGACAAAATACCATTTTTTTCCCATATAAAAGAATCTCATTCTCAAGAAACGTATATAAGCATACCGTGTGGATTTCTGAACTGCCCTCAACACTTTAATGAACTTAAAGCCTTACGGAGGCATATGCGTAACACAAACAATCATTGCAAAACCAACACAACACAAGATTTTATTAACGAAAACGAAACATTATATTCGACTACAGATTTTGAAGAAGAAATTGATAGCGAAAAACCCATAACTTTTTCGAATAACTCCAAGATAGACAAACATAATTTGTTCAATAACGCCGAAAATTTGACACTTAACATTTGCTCAAAGCTTAACATTCCGCGGGAAACCGTATTTAAATTGCAGTCCGAAATTAGGAAGTTCTTAATAGCGCCAATAGAAAAGGAGTTACAACAAATTCAACAAAGTCTGAACTTAACCGAAGATTCCAAAATAAAACATCTTCTAGAATTTTTTCAAAATCCATTCGAAACCGTTTCTTCAGAATATAAGCTGTTAAAGGTTCTCAGGGAAAAGGGCTTTTATGAAGACCCAATTATTGTAAAAATAGATGACAGAATAACACCAATACGGTCGAAGAATAAGGTCATGCTAATGTCGAAACCATCCAAAGGCGCTATTTTTCCGTTGAAATTTCATTTGAAAAAGTTTTTTGAAATACCAAATTTACTGGACGCATTTCTGAAAAGGCTTTCATTTTTAGAAAACGAAACAAACATTACAAATTTTGTCAACGGCTTTTTATGGAAAAAAATTAGGATTAAAAACACGTTAAATGGAAAAATTATATTTCCGTACTTCCTTTACTTTGACGACTTCGAGATAAACAACCCATTAGGTCCACATTGCTCGCCTATTCAAGGTGTATATTTGTCGTTTCCAACAGCTCCAATAGAATATAATAATATTTTCTGTGCTGCTGTGTTAAAAACAAGTGATATTAAAACATTTGGTTATTCCAAATGTATGTATAAGTTCATAGAACTCTTACAAGATTTAGAGACCAATGGAATAGTGGTTTCCATAAACGGAAAAGAGCAAAGAATTTTTTTCATTTTAGGGCTTATTCTAGGAGACAATCTTGGTCTTAACAGCGTCTTGGGCTTTTCGACATCATTTTCAAGTAATTTTTTTTGCAGGTTTTGCAAACTTTCAAAACAAGAGACAGCTATAGCTTATGAAGTTAAAGTTGAGTCGTTGCGAAACCAAATAAATTATGAAAATGATCTGAAAGAATGTGATGTATCTACATCAGGTATCAAATCAGAGTGTGCCTTTAACAAGCTTACCCATTTTTCTGCCATTAAGAATTTTTCGGTGGATATCCTTCATGACGTTTTTGAAGGTATCTTGCGTTATGATATACCCCACATTGTACTGTATTATATTAACAGTAAAATATTTGACTTGGAAATATTAAATCTGAGAAAAACAAACTTTCAATATGGAAGCGCCGAAATTGGAAATGTTTGTCCTCCTTTCCAGTTAAATAATTTAAAAAAACATAATTTAAAGGCGACTGCTCGGGAACTTCTAACCTTCATTACATATTTCCCTTTAATGGTGGGGGATTTGGTACCCACCGATGATAAAGTATGGCAATTTGTTATAAATTTATTAAAGTTAATTGATAGGGTCACATATTCCGAGTACACAACAGGAGACTTAAGGTCTTTAAAAGAATGTATAGAGATTCACAACAGAGAGTATCCCGTTTTGTTTAATGACTCGCTAAAGCCAAAGCACCATTTTCTAAACCATTATTATCAAATAATACAAGAGTCAGGGCCAGTCAAGAATCTATGGACCTTTCCATTTGAGGCCAATCACAAGAGATTAAAAAGTTATACGAAAAATATAACTTCCCGGAAAAATGTTGTTATATCTTTAGCCAAGAAAATGTGCATAAACTTTGCGAATTTTGTACAAAATTTTAAAATTCATGAGATAGTTTTAAGTAAATCAAAGTGCCTTAGCAAGAATTCTATATATAGTACTGAAATTGAAAATTTAATTTCAAAGACTGATAATGTAACTTGCCATGTATACGCGAAACTGCGAAACGTGATGTACAAGGAAGGTTTTATTGTATATAGTTACGAACCAGATTTTAAGGCATTTGAAGTAAAAGAAATCATTTCCTTCGAAAACCAAGTATTATTTCTCTGTGTTAAATTAGAATTACAATTTGTTGATCATGTCACTTCCTATGAAATTGTAAATAAAGCCGAATTTAGTGTAATTAACTTAAGTGACATTAAATTCCCTCCAACGGAAACAAAAACCCTAAATGCCAAAAAATATATTAAGCCGAAACATTATTTTTAAAACCCACTTAGCAATATGAATAGATATTAAGAAATATTTTAAAAATATGTAAATAATTATAATTATAAAAATGTAAGTTGTGTTAATATATTTTTAATGTTAATAATAAATACAATTCAAAATAAATAAAAATATATACAAAATAATGGAAAAGTATTTTTATTTAGGGCAATTCGCCCTATAAAGCTTTTGCAAACCAAGGAAATCGGTCCTTGATTTTAGAAAAAAATTTCTAAAATTCAGTTCGATTCGCCCTAAAAAGCGGTACGGCGTAAGAAAACTTTCCTGAAATTTATGGCGATTTGCCTTAAAAGTGAGGAAAAAGAAAAGTAAGGTATAGAAAAATGTGCCTGTAATTTGAAAAAAAGGCTTTAAACTTAAGAAAAATCCACCTTTAATTTAGGGGACTCTTTGAATATTTTCAGGGCAATTTACCTTTACAACCAGAAAAAAACAACCTAAATATAAAAAAAAACTGCCTTAAGTTTAGAGCACTCATTTCTTATTTGAAGGGTAATTGCCTTAAAAAAACAGAAAAATCGCCTTAGATTTTAAAAAAATCGCCCTAAATACAAGAAAAACACATGTCTATTTTTAGAAAAATTTGCCCTTGTTTCGTTACCCAGTCGCCATTGACCCCCGTTTTAGGGCGATTTTCCTTGTTTTTAGGGCGATTTTTTCTATGAGTGTATGCTAACGATTCCTATCACTTTAAGGAACATTTATTTTTTTGACCAAATTTCGCATTTTTTGTCAGGGGTCATGTTTTTTTTTTGCGAAAAATGGCTAAAGTAAAGCATTTCCAGGTTTAAATGCCAATGGATAGGAAATTAAACTACGAGTTCAACGAGGTATGACATTCCTTGTTTGGACCCTTACTTTTGTTATGACATCCAAAACACTGATATTTTATGGCGGAGAAGTCGGATTGAAATTTTAGTCAAAAATAATCATTTTATTCTCGGTTTTTAAATCGTAGTTTAGCCAAATCAAGGCGTACAGCAAAAAGACCTACTGTTTTGAGCAGCTTTCTACCAATGCTAACGATTCCTACCACTTTAAGGAACATTTATTTTTTGACCAATTCTCTTATTTTTTTTCAGGGGTTACATCATGTTTTTTTGCGAAAAATGGCTAAAATCAAACATTTCCAGGTTTGAATGCCAATGGATAGGAAATTAAACTACGAGTCCAACGAAGTATAACATTCCACGTTCTGACCTTTATTTGCATTTTGACAGTCAAAACACTAATTTGTTAGGGCGAAAAACCGGAATTCGATTTGGTACAAAAAATACTCATATTTTAAAGGTTTTTCGATCGTAGTTTATCCAAATTAAGGCGTACAGCTAAAAGAATGACTGTTTTGGACAGCTGGCTGCTATCGCTGCAATGCTAACGATCGGCATCTTTTTAAGACAAATTTATTTTTTTTATCAATTTTCGATCTTTTTATGAGGTTGATCATGTTTTTTTTTGCGAAAACTGGCAACAATTTAACATTTTCAGGTTGGAATGCCAATGGATTGGAAATTTTACAACGAGCTCAACGAGGTATAACATATTGCGTTCTGACCTTTATTTCCATTGTGGCAGCCAAAACACTGATTTTTTGCCAGGCTAATTGCCAGGTTTATTGACAGCCTTTTTCTAGGCTTTATGTTTACTTTTTTATTTTTAAAAACGAAAAAAAAGGTTTGTTGGAATTTGGTATTTCCAACAAACATTTTTTTTCTCGCTTTTACTCCACTGAAAGAAATAGCTTGGAGAAGCAACAATCTCAGCGGTTGGCAAGTGTTGCAACAACTTGTGTTGCTTGTGTGCAATTGTTGGCAACACCCGACATCTACATACATACAGCAATAGCAACAACAACTACAACAAGGCCATATATATGACAATAGATAATGATGACGCGTCGCTTTTGTCATGTGACAATGAATACAAAACAACAACAAGAAGGCTAAGAAGCTAGAACAAGAAAAGGTGCAGGATGAAGGAGAGGAAAAACGGTTGGGGGGGGGGGGTTAGGGGGTTGGGAAAAGCCGTGCAGCAACAATAACAACAAACACATAAAGCCACTCGATGTCGTTTGCATGTACACCCAAGAAAAAAACAGAAAGTTAAGATCTTATACCAGATGTATTAAAAGTATTCGAAAGGCATTATTGAAATATACATTCAAGACTAAATAATATAAAATAATAATATAAAATATAAGACAATAATATAAGAAATAATATATATAAATAGTAGAACTGTAAAGTACAGTTTCATTTTTATATTAGAGTCTAGAACCTGGATTTGTGGTAATATTTTTCACCACAGAAAAAATTTTATTATTAGGTCACCTTAGAAAAACATAACATGGGTATAACAAATATGTTTTACAATAAAGTAAAATATTTCAATAAAGATCGAATAAAATTTTAAAAAATCATTTTTAAAATCATTTTTTAAAAATGTCTCGCCTAGAAAAATTTTTAACACAACATTTGAATGGGTTACGTTGCATATAAGCGAAATCAATCAAAGACTATTTGAGATATTTCGAGGCTTTAATACTTTAAATTATGGTCAGAAGCAAATAAGGTCTTTTCTTAGAGTACATTTTTCAAAACCATGAAAAATGTTTAATGCTGAAACTTAAAGTTTTTTTTTTAAGCCAAAACGATTAACATTGCAATGCAACCAAGCTGTAAATGGTTTACATGAAAAGAAGGCTTACTAACGAAACTAAGGCATAAATATTGGTACCTTGTCAAGCCCTCAAAAATTCGTAAGCCTCTTTTACAATTTTTTCTATAAATCAGCTTCTACTTCTTTAATTTGCAGCACAACAACAGTTAGTTCAGCTTAAAACTAGGTAATCAAATTTTATGGCATTTAAATGTTTAATCGTTTTAAATAAAAGTTCACAGCAATTTTGGTAGGTCAACTTTAAACATAAATTAAATCTAATTTCTCTGCATAAAAATGTATGTACAGAAAGTGGAAAGTTATGCAAACACCCGGCCGAACAATAACAAATTTTGATGTTAGCTCAGCAAAGTTGTTTTTTTTTTTTGCACTTTTTAGTTGGAATATAAATAGCAGAAAAATTCTAAGCACATTGCAAAGCGAAAAAAAATTCCCCCTCTATTTATTTTTCACTTTCCGGGATTTTTTGACACATTTTTGCGGATCTTGAGGGAAAAGCAAACTCGACATTTCTGTTGACGCTCCATTTTCGAAACTTCATTTGCACCTAAATGCAGTGGCTTTTCAGCCCCCCCGCCCGATGTGCTTCATTATAATTTCAAGAACTAACCGCTGCCACGCCCCCATTTCGCCAGCACCATCCTTAGAGCATCGCTGCCGCCCCCTTTATTTTCCACAGATTTCCCGAGCTGTGTGTTTATTTTACTTGGCAGCTGCAGAACTTCAAGTTGAACGCCTCGCTGCCATTGTCATTGCCAGAGATTTTCCACTGTCTTCGTATGGGTGTGCTAGTATATCTATATATATACATACGTCTACGTATATGTCACCGTCTCCATCTGTGTGAGTGTCTAGCTAACTGACAGCAGCAACATCACAACAGCAACACCAGCAACAGCAGCAACATCAACTGCACAGCAGCAACATTCAAACTATTCGCACTGTGTGCATGTGCCGCACATTTATTTGCTCTTGTGTCAGTTTCGGTTACGTAAGTAAATTAATTAATTTTCAATTGCTTTAAATAAACAAACAGCTTGCCAAAAGCAAACAACTTTGAGCAACAACAGCATCACGGACATCATCAAACATAATGAACAAGCGTTCGTTTTGTTTGAGCAACTTGGGGGGATGGTGGTTTTCATGACGGGGGGGGGGGGGGGGGAATGGATTGGTCAGGCTGAGATTACGATGGCGTTAAGGATTGCAATTACGAAAGACACTGCGAAAAAATGTATAAAATACAGCGAGCAATGCATAAAAGTATTGCAAACCATATCATCCTGTCGGTTTCTAAAACAACAAAGTAACATTCATTATGCATTATTAGCGTTGATATAAAAGTTTATGAAATATTTTACCATCTGTTTAAAATACACAGTTTTAATAATGTATTATTCATTTAGAAACATTATCGTCCAGAAAAAAGTGTAATAAATATAAATATAAATAAATAAATAGATCGTTTTATATAAGATATCCATAAAAGAAAATATAATAGCAATAAAATATAACATTAGGCAAGATTATCATTGGATTATCATGATTAAAAATGTTTTATATATGATACCCATAAAAAATTTTTTTTATTCCTAATATATTGAAACATTTTTCAAAAATCAAGCAAATAACAAGCTATAGAAAATATATATTCTTTCTTTGAGCACCTGCATCTTTTGCCTATTTTTAAAGAACAACTTTATTAAGAAAGCCTTAACAATTCTCTTTTTTTCCCCTCAGTGCATTAGCCGAACTTTAAGCAGCGATTAATTAAAAGGCGAAATCCTGCCCATTCCCCCGCTGGCATTTGCACAAATTTTTAGTGAAAATCGCACTTTTGGAAAACTTGAGCCCTGTTGTGCCAGTACAGTAAACACTCGAGCCGCGCGACGAGCACCGAGCACCGGCGAAAGTTTGAGGGCAAACAAGAAAAATGATTCCACTTGTTCCATCTTGTTTGGCTTTGCCGGGCAACTTTCGGTTCTCCAAGAGGGAACTTTAAAGTGCCCTCTCCAATGGTCCAAAGTTTTCCCCATCGATATTGTCAAGAGGATCCAAGAAAGGATTGCCCTGGAAAGCCTCCACACTCGCTCGAAAATGGCAAACAATTTATGGCTCATCCGAATTCAAGAGTATTTTCTTCTTGAATCATGAACCATTCTTAACCATTAAGACACTGGGAAATTAGTAGGCCAAACACAAACAACAAATTTCTTATTTCTCACCACACTTCTGGCTAAAATCACTCATACGCAGCGTGGACCAAAATCGAAAGAAAATTGCGTTTAATTAGCAAATAAAGCGTGAATCGTTCTCTTTTGCAAAGCTTGTGGTAAGTAAGCTTTTCACCACACCATCGATTTAAGGCGCAGGCGCTGTTCTGCGGAAAATTCCCTTAAATTCTCTTAAAGCCAGAAAAGAAAAACACTTTCGTAAGCACAAAAACCCCATGAAATCCAAAGACAAGTCAAGCTGTTTTCCCATTTTAATGGCGGCTCCTTCGCCTTTTGTTGCAAATGCAGATTTTCCGAGGGGGGAAAGGGGTGGTGCGGAAAATTCAGGGGGGTCCGGGGGGGAGGGGTGGAAAACACACAGGGAGCGGCCGGCTGAAGCCAGCTAAATTGCAAGTGGGTCACTGGGCCAACAATCAACAAAAAACAGTCAACACGCAACGGATTGCAATGAAGACTTCCTGCCGCTCTGACGTCATTATTACGGGCGACTCCCCGAGACGCCGAACATAACCTCACTTAAATTAACAACGGGCGAGCGCAGGCGTGACGCCATCAATGGCAAGCCGTACCAAGCCAAGGAAAAGCTAAGCCAAACAAAGAGTAACCGAAATTTTAATGATTTTAATATTTTTCAGGATTTACTTGGGAACTGACAAATGATTGTTTGTTTAAATCAGTATTATCACGTTATAGAGACACTAAAATATTTTCATTAATTATATAAAAAAAATTATAGTAAATGTTACACCTTCGTCTCTTTATAAATTAATCATTTGTTTTTATCTCCTATTTCTTTGTTTATTAATTTAATTTTTACAGTATCGAAGAAACTTTAAAATGTTAATTTTTTTGGTTAAAGTTTTTACTTTTACTTAACATTAATAAAACATTTATAAAATAAATCAAGTAAATATGCTAGTAACACAACGTTTAAAAAAATACTATATATACTATATTTTGTAATATTTAAATCATAAAAATCGATTCTAAATGTTTTTGGTATATTTATAAAAAGGTTTTTTAAATAAATAATATACTTCCTTATGTTTCTCTTGGACATTTTAGTCAAAAGCTAATACAGTTTTAAATAAAATTAAAATCAAGCAAAGTTTGTTACTTTATTGGTTGGCATATTTTTTAACCTGCCCGTAAACTTTCTTAGGTGGAAATAATTGAGCCCGACATGCCCATTAACTTGGGGCTTCTCGAATGAACCCCATGCAGCCAGTGTTGCTCCACTTTTCTCACTCAGTGTGCCCGCTCCACCCCCGCCATTTCCCCACTTTCACGTCAGGAGCAGACAAGGACATCAAGTTGTCCTGTCGCGGCCAGCGAAAGGCAGCAACAAATTTTAAAAGTTGCGTCTGCAATTTAGTTCTTGTTTTATTTCATTGTTTTTTTTCTGTTTTCTTTATTTTTTTATTTTATTTATTTTTTTGCAGCATGCAGAGCCACAAACTTTGTTTTGTTATTGTTGCCGCCTCCTCGACGTCGTTTTGTTTTTGTTCTCGGTGCCTTATTTTTATTGTTGATGGCATAATAAGAGTGCAGATTTTTTGTATTATTAAGTTGAAGTTGCACGCAGTTTGCGGCCATCACAGCCAGAAGCCAAAACAAGAGCAGGAAGGAGTTTCCGAAGGAGCAGAAAAAGTCGGGCTAAATGCAAAATAAAGTAAGGAAAAAACGGTAGAGTGGTGTATTTCGACTATAAGATATCCATTATTCGGGTTGGCATTCCAAAAAAAAAAAAAAAATATTTTGAAATGACAATACACTTGAGAAACTGAATGTTTTTATATTAAGCCTATCAAAAAAATATTGATACTGAAATTCGAATGAATATAACATTAACAGTTTCCATTTTTTAATTTACATTTATTTTTGAAATATATAATTTATATACCTTTAAACAAAAATATTTTGGAATGATAATACTCTTGAGAAACTGAATGTTTTTGTATTAAGCATATCAAAAAAAATATTGATACTGAAATTCGAATGAATATAACATTAACAGTTTCCATTTTTTAAATTACATTTATTTTTTAAATATATAATTTATATACCTTTAAACAACACCATATATACCCATATACCCTTTAAACACTAGGTATAAGGACAACTGGCAGCCGCAAAAAATAAAAAAATAGAGTGGAAAACCCCTCGTTAAAGCTAAGGCCGAATCCTCTGGCAGCGATTAAAGTCGAGACTGCAGCAAAATAATCTAGAGAAGACCAGGAGTTTGGAGCCCAGCTGAGGGCGGGTTAAATCAAAGAGACAGTTGGCCAAAAGAAGGATAAAAAAACACACACACACCTGCAAAACACGTGCTGAAAACTTGCATACAAATTAGTGCCGGCAAAAGAAGAAAAAACAAAGGAAAGGTAATGTAAGGGAAACGGAAGATTGAACATGCAAATGTGCCACGTAACCGGTGGCACAACTTTTATTTTAGCTTTCCAAGCAAAATTGAAAAAAGTTCACCAACAGGCTCACCATTGAACGTAAAGTTTCACCAGTGATGTATTCAAAATTAGCAAGTAATTGCACTCACAGTTAAACTAAGTAGGGATTGCTACCATAAAAAAACGAAACAACAGATTGTAAAAAAATTAAAATTTCACGTACAATAAAACTAACTAAACTATGTAGGAATAGTTACCAAAACCAACTCAACAACAGATTGGTAAAAGTACAGCAATGACCAGCAAATTTTAACAACAAAGTTAAAAGTACAAGTGCATAATGTTACACTTAAAGTAAAACTTTTTAGGATTGGTAAAAGTAAACCAATGACCACCAAATTTTAGCAACAAAGGTATGGCTAAAAAAAAACTCAACAACAGATTAGAAAAGGTACCTATGATTACCAAATTTCAACAACATTACAAGTAAATACAATTTCTGGTATATGTGCATAAAATTACACCTACAGTAAAACTAAGTAGGAATGGCTACCGGAAAAAACTCAACAACAGGTTGGTGATTGGTTAAACCAAAAATATCATTCACCAACAAACATCAATATTACTTATTAGGTCTTAAAAATATCATACATACCATAATACAATTTAATATAAAAGTCCGCAAATGCTTGCAAGAAAGAAGCCATAAACAGTTAAAGTAAAGTTTTGCCTTGCCATGACAGCTGCAGCCACTTAGTTAATGGGGTATTTCATTTATAATTCCAAAGCCAGTGGGTGTTTTTGGTGATTTTAGCGCACAAGACGCGATGCTGTTAAAACCCCACGAGCTGGAAATCAAAATGTCGCCATTCAACGGCTATTAACGCAATTAGGAAGCCCAAAAATGGGGTGAACGGATGGGGTTTGCCAAGAGGGTCAAGAGGTTGCTAAGTGCCAAATGCACACACACACCGCACACCCCGCACACCACGCACACCACATACATACATACATACCAGTCGAGTGGGGCAAACAACTTAACAACATTGTTCAACTTTTATGAGCATTATTAAAAATTAATCAACAATTTACATTTATTTACACACAGGGTTGGGCAGGGGACAGAGGTTAATGGGTAGTTACTCAGTTGGCACACCACCCACCCACTTTCGCCCACATTTTTCACCCACAACCGCTGACCCAAAGCGACCGCACTTCAAACAACAACCAACTGAAACTGAAACTGATGTAGACATTCACTGAAAATTACGTAAATTAAATTTGTTTTTATGGCAGGCAGGCGCTCAAATGTTTGACCCCACGCCCAGGGGCGTCGACAGGATTAAATGTTGGGTTATTTTAGCAGTAATCAGAATGGGTTTGCCGGAAATTTAGTTTAAGGGGTATAATAGGAGTCATGTGATTGGTTTTCTGGGAAAGTACTTTATTTTGTTTGAACGTTTTTAATTAACCATTGTATTAAACATGTTTTGATCAAAAATATAAACATATGAATATATTATATTGGCTTAAAAAATATATATATATTATCTCTTTATTGGGTATATTTATTTATTTTTCCTGAAGTAAGCTAAACTAAAGCAAATGTTTTTAAATTTCATATAAACGTACAATTTTAGTAGCCCCTAATAATTAGAAACTGTTTATTTCTGATAAACATATAAATTAAATTTCAGGTGATATACGAGTATATTTATTTTTTAAAACTAAGCTTTGTAAGTGTGATAATATTATTCCGGATAATATAGTAAGATTCCAAAAAAATGTAACTTTCTGTTTAGGGTTTTGAACTCACGACCCCCACTGACCCCGCCCACCGCCTCCTGAGCACACACACTCACGCACTAGGCGATTTATAAGCAACACACACATTTACTCATATGCGAGGGGCCAAGGAGTGAAACCAAAAAGTTAAAATGAACACAGGGGAAAAAAAGCCGAGAAAGGGATCGGAAACTGAGCAAGACTAAAAATTCGGACCAAAAACGGCCTTGGGGCAAATGGGGGGAAGGTGGTTGGGTTTTGCTAAGGGGGTGGTGGGTTTCGGGGTGGTTTTTGGGGTGACCCAGCAGAGAAATGTGTAATAAGGACGGGATGTAAAGGCGCCAGACCTTTGGGTCATGCCCAGTCGCATTTCGTTGCCCTGTTAATAATGAGATGGCCAACAGCGAGAAAAGCCGAGAAAGGGGAGGGAACATTTCAGAGGGTCAAAGGTAGTTCCCCTGCTCAGTGGCTTCATCAATTTCCACTTTCGGTATTTCCTGGTCAGCTTTTTGGCTGCAAGTGCACCGAAACCAAGAAACTGCAAAGGGATCTCTACAAAAGAAACAGGTAAACACAGGTTCTTTGAGTGCGCCACCTTTGATTCGAACTTTAAAATACTTAAAAGGCATCCCGTTCAATTTTTAAGACAAATTTTCGATTTTATCTCCTTTGAATTCTATGTTAATGCTAAGTTAATCCCGAGAATATTCTCAGAAAGTTAGAAAAACATGTATATTTTTAGATTTATTAGGAAATTCTAAAAATTTTAGCTTAATTATATCGTATATTTTCTACAAGTTGATCCATACCATTTACAATTTTCCCAGAAACAGCTTATTTAGTGTAATCTAAATAACTCACTTCCACATCTTGCACATCTTTAATTTCTATTCATCCTTGGAAACCCGAGATATTTCTTAGTATTTACTTAGCCCTTGTGCCTTGCCTTCTACCCCCTCTTAATAATCATGGCCCAAGTTACAAATTTATCATGAATTACTTAATTTGTTTACTCTTTGCTGAATCGTTTTAACAATTGAAATATCAATTTCAACTTGCTAAAAACATTCCCCAGCCTCAGAAAGCAGAGAAAGAGGGATAAGGATGGGGGTTTTGAAACCCTTGCGGCATTCATTCTTGATAGTACCCACCCCACTTTACCACCCAAAACCCTCAAAAGAGGGAGATTTACCAGGCACCTGTGACTGAGTCCCCCGAATTCCGCCCATAAGCCTATATCTCCCCCTCTCTCTCGCTTTCCGTATCTCCGTCTCTATCTCTTTCGGGACTTTAGTTTGGGTTGGACGAAAAAAAAAAAAAAGGTTCTGGAGGGGGTTATAGAGCAGTTTCCGTTGGCAACTCAAATTGAAGGCCCCTTGTAACTTTCAATGTCGTTGCGCAAAAAGTTTCATTTACAAGCGCCCAGCTACAACAGCAATGACAATGCCCGGCGCAAATATCAATGATATGTTTGTTAAAAAACACGACAAGGACAACAAGGACCTTCCAACCAGGCGCCTCTGCCGCCAAACGAAGCCGTCATGGAATAAAGTCTGAACATTTTTCGGGTTTTCCATCTGTTTTTATACGGTACTCGTACGATTACAAGGGTATATTTTTCAACGGTCATACAATACAGATCGAAACGTTTTTCACGAAAACTTTTTCATACTACAAAGTTCAACATGATTTAAATGATCTTAAAGTGCCTGAATCTCAGAATCTTTAAAAAACTAGAGGCAGCATACCATTTCTTAACTTTATAACTACCTATACCAAAAATATTGCAAGTCCAATTATTTTCTTGACAGTTATAAGCAAATAACCCAACGCAACTCTTACTTGGGTTAGATATTTTATAGAGTACCGGGTATCTCACAGTCGGTAACCTCCGGTAATAGAGTTCTCAGAGTTCCTTTTTTGGTTTTTGGGTTTTTTTTCGTTGTTTTGGTTTGGTTTTTTGGTTCACAGCGCTTTTTGGTAGGTCATGTACTTGGCCCCTTTTATAACCGAAAACGAAGAGGAATTGTCATGAAGCGGCCAAACTTTTGTGCCACGAATCCTTTGGGCGCAACTCCTTGTCGGTCCTTTTTCTGTTCCCCATCGAGCCCCATCAGACACCAAGGGCAGCCAATAATTGTAAATTAAAATTGAAATGAATGAAAGCAAATGGTAGATGGAAATTGTGGCCGAGGCTGGTTGGGATGCGAATGATAGGATGCTAGCACCAGTGAAAAATAGAAACAGAATGGTACAGGCGTTGGGGCAGAATTTTGTAAGCCATAGAGAGTTTGCGGGGGAAAATGGATGGCGGAAATCAGGCGGAAAAGCGGAAAGGAAATACAAGTAAGACTGGATATACGGGATATGGGATTTGCTGTTACAGTAGAAATCAACTACGTTAGTAGTAAGGATATATTTGAATTTTTTATAAATACTAAAATACGGTTCATTTTATACCTAATATAATGTTATACCAACGATTAGATCATTATATCGATTTATTTCTAAAAAAAAAAGTAGTCAATATTCCAAATATATAAAGTATAGATCTATCATATATGATCCATTAAAAATCGTAATTAATAGTTTTTTATATATTTAAAAATGTATCCATGTTTTCTATGAATTTTAAAAAGGGTTGTATTTTCTGAAATATATAGAAAGTTTTATGGAATATAATTCTTTCTGTGCTTCCATTAGCCTGTCAACTATTGTTCCTGGCACAAAGGTCCCACTGTGCTGAGTCGGAGCGAAACGATAACTGCGTTTACAACGGCCTCCCATCGTGTCGCAATATGTATATGTCTGTATAATATCTGTCCGTCCGACTGTCCATCCGTCCATTTCAGCTCTGTCGTGCCCATCTGTGTGGCCTCGTATCCCCTTATAACCCCTATATCACCCGATGTCCTGCCTGTTTGGATGCGGCCATTATGCGTGGGCACAATGCATTAGTTAAATGTAACAAAAGCGTCCAAAGAGCGGCCTATTCAACGCTCAGACCTGCTGGCAGGCACAGAGAATTAGGCAGTTGCGATGGCCATTAGGAATTGAGAACACGACCCGAAACCAAGGATGCCACCAGAATTACGCATACGCACAGTGGGCCAAGCTCAAGATTTTTCAGAAGGCCTCAAAGGATTAAATATTTCAATGAATATATTACTCTAAAATATTTTTGTAAAATTACAAAACCCCGAAAAATAAAATAAATTTTCAGCAAATCTTTAGAAAATATTTTGCATTTCTAATATGGAAACTTTTTAATTAAATTGAGAAAATATACAGTTATTACTCTTATACTTTTTCCCACTGTTTCCCAGCCATTCCCAAATTCAAAGCCAAGTATGAAAATTAATAGAACTTCAATTCGTTCGTTGATAACAATTAATTATAGTTTTGTTGTCGATCCTATATGCATTTACTAATAATAATATTCATATTGTTATGTCCAAAAGTAGCGATTTTTGTTCTCTATCCATCAAACTATTTTACTCATTTCACATGCTGATTTCTCTGAAATTAAGACCCTCCAGCTCAATCCTTCTATCGCATGCCATTGTGCAGTTTATCAATTTCGATTTGATTTCCTAGTGTGAAATTCGACACGCGATTCGCTTCATTTCGATTCGATTGTTGGACGCCATTTGACAAATTTCCCCCCTGGCAGGGATGCTACCCTCATTTTTGATACCATACCTGCCATGCCCATCCTGAAGGCGGCATAAATCAATTAGCATTAAGACTGGGCAAACAGAAAAGAAAGTAAAAAAAAAAAGGCAATGAAGAAAAAAAAACAGAAAATAAAGCGAGGCAAGCGTCGAAAATCTGTACAGACCATTGCCCAAAGGGCAAACACTTCACTTATTGTTATCCAGGCACATAAATAAAGTGCCACAGGAGATGGAGGCAATGAGGGGGATTCACAAAAGCAAGGCGAAAAATAATAAAGAATGCGAGCAAATACAAATAAACAACCCCGAAAGGCACTTAATTGTATCAATTTAAGCAGTTAAAAGCACCAAACAGCAAAGCCAACAGCAGCGATATTCAACAACAAAATTCAACAACGTCATTCATCAGATTCAACAACAACACCAATGACAAGTACCACTGGATCAGCAAATGGGATGGGGCTTTCGGGGGTTAAATATCCAAAAAAAAATTGGAAAATTGTTAAACTATTATTTACAATGATTATTTAATACATAAATATATTAAATTTAACCATATTCAACAACGTCATTCATCAGATTCAACAACAACACAAACGATAAGTCCCACTGCAGCAGCAAAGGGTAAGGGTTTTTGGGGTTAAGTATACGAAAAAATTATAGAACATTGTTTAATTACCTTTTATAATGATTATTTAGAGCGTAGGTATATTAAAAAAATTATTTACTTCTAACACAATCCATAAGTTAAAGGTTCCCTCTTTTAAATTTATAAATAAGGTCCTGTCAGCAACATCTATATAAAAGCAAGAATCAAATGCCGAAAAAAGGTGGCAAAATAAGGACAGCCGAAAAGAAGACCCCTTAAGTTATTTAAATGTTCCATCAATATTCGAAATATGCGAACTAAAAAGGAAGACAGCGAGAGAACTCCCCAACAATTTACAATTTAATTAGACAAACTTGAATAGCCAATTAAAATAAAGTAATTGCCTGAGAAAAGCCGAATTAAAGCGGCAATTTGCTGGTGTTTCGCATTGAAAAGTCGAGGTGAGAAAACGAAATAAGGTATTTTGGAAAAAAGTTTATACTTCAAGTGGAGGTTGAGAAATAAATAATACAAATATTAAATATAACAAAATAAATTTAATTTTAATAAAAATAGTCAATATTGAAATGTCTTACAGTTGTATTTATTTAAGGGTTCATTTCACATAAACCTTGAAATATTTCTTCTTGAAAGGCTTTAACAGTAATTCATACTTCACTTCAATGTACTCAACAGTTAAGACTTATAACAATAGCTGCTAGACAGTTACTGCATGCAGCTCAAAGCATAATTGATGTGCATATACCCATTCTGGGCCCAGAATATCCTATTAGTAGCAATCCTCTTTATCTCCTAATGAAAAATTTTCGGGGCTGTGAAGCCAAAAAGTTGACATTGTGTCCAGCACACGGACAAGAGCAGCCTGTATCTTTGAGTTGCATCCTGTGGCAACCAATTACGCCAAAGCCTAGAAGTCAGGTATCTAACTATCGGCAGGTGCCAAAGCCAGTTAAGCGTCATTCCAGTCAGGAACCAGCCATTCCAGAGCTATGACCAGATTTTTAGATACTTATATAGTCGACTTGGGAATATCCTGTACATGCAATTTCATTTAATTATCTAAATAACCATGGCACATCAATAGAATTTGTAGTTAACTTATATTATATACACATTTAATTTACATGTATCAAACTCTATATACATGTTTTTTTTTCTATGAACTATATGCCTGTAACTCTAATAAATTGCAAAATTATAAATTTCTATTTGTTTTATAAAATGATATACATTTTATTACATTTTATAACATATATTTTAAACAAATTTTCATACAGACAATTAGCTACACAACGTTTGTCTTACAATTTTAAAAAAGGGCAAAAATATTTGTTACCATAATTTTAAATTCCATTTATTGTGGAAAAGTGTTAATGGAAAATATTAATAGGATGCAGACCGTTTGAAAGACCAATGATTTGTCCATATTGAAGAGTGCCCCGCCCCCCTACGCCCACTGCCCCCCATCATGAACACACACTTTGTTGCAAAGTATCGACATTTATGCGAGTGTGCGTGCCTCGAAAGTGTTCGTTTCCCACACTTGAAAAACGTTCACCCTGCCACGCCCACCGGCCACCAAGCCACCGCCCACCAGTCAGTCCGAATAAATGGAAATCATTGTTGTTGTTGCCCTATGCACTGCAAATATATTTATTTAATTACGGATTTACCAATTTAAGTTGAATTTATACTAAGAATGGTGATATATAATTAAAACCTAACTTTAAATAAAAGAATTAAAGAACAATAAAAATAATATTATTAAATACTAAATATAATAATAATTTATTTATTCACTGAGCATTGATTAAAAGGCAAAAAAATAAAATTTTTAGTTTAAATTAATTCTTTATTAAGAGCCACTTTCACAAATCATATTTATCTTATAACATACCATTTAGTTGGCATTTTAAAATATCAAAAAATTTGTTTTCAGTGCAGCTGTTGCTTTTATTTCTTCCACTTCAGCCCAGTTCTTCATCGTTGATTCTTTCCGAAAAATGTGTGCTGCTGGCAAATTTGAAGGCGGACCAATTTGGACAGTTTGCCGCGATTTAACCCATGCCACCCAATTTTCCACCCCACAAATTTCCATCAACAGCAGCGTTTTATGACAGGCCATCGCTTATCTATAAATTAGTGCAAGAAAACGAGGAGAAAACCTAACGAATTTTGTTAACATTCTATGGAAAATGTAAATACATATAAACCTATCTAAGCTTTTCGACCAACCACAAAACAACCAGTTTAGAACGATACCCACATAAATATGAAATACAAAATAATATTTATATTTTAAAATATGTACAAGTAAAGTGGAGTTTTGTAAAAGACACTTAATACTATTATATAAATACAAGTATATTTAAATAGAAGATGGTCTATAAAGTAAAAATAAATATTTGTTTATCTCTCAGGAAATTAAGGACTTTCAAGATTCTTGTATAAATGATAGCTTAGAATAATTCTTTAGAAAAGTCTAGAGAATAAAGTAGTATGCTTTGCAGACTAAAAAGGAAACTTGTGGCGAATGAAGCGCTTTTCTTATTTGGCAAGCACATAATTCAATTGGCGTGACTGTTTTTTGGCAACGAGCGCTCAAAAACACTAGCAAATGCTGACAAAATGGAATTTATAATCATTTTTAAAGCATGAAAATGTAATTTAAGTTGGTTTTTTTCCCCGCTAGAGGGCGCCACAGATTGCTGCTCTGATTTTATAGCAACTTTCAAGCAGAGCTTTTAAGTAAGTTGAACGTTTAGCCGTTAGATGGCGACAGTGGCAAATGTATTAAATAATGGTTTATTTACTTACAAAATATGGAGATACATTTTTAAAGTTAATATTATATGTAATAAACTATGTAGATATCTGTTAAATGTTTCGCTCAATATATTATTTTATAAATGAAATAAATTTGTAACTATTGCAAAAACCTGCTAAACATTTTTAAGTCTTTTAGCTTGAAAAAGTTCCTAATAATTGTTAATAAACAATTCTTTATATTATATTTGTATATATTTTAACTACATCTTATAATATTAACAATTCTTTGTATTATATTTGTATATATTTTAACTATATCTTATAATAAGGGCAATTTGATCTATTATATAGTCTTATTTGTATAAATGAACATAAATTGAACTTAAATTGTGACTTGAAATATTAGTATTTGTATACAATTTTGTAGTGAAAAGTAGTTCCTTGAATATTTTTAGATTTGTAAAATCCTAGATATCTTAGGTGTATTTATAGGAGTTATATCTATCTATCTATCTAACGCCAAGAATAACTACATACATACCATGTTATACCATTAATCCCCTTTAAGGCTTATCGACCGCATTGCGGATCCACGATCTGTTTGTTTGTTGTTCGGTTGATGTTGTTGCTGCTGTATGGCAAATGGTGTGAACAAGTGCCGGTGGGCGTGGCCGGTCGCCCCTTTTGGCGGGTGGTGGTGAGTGGGCGGTTGTTTTCGGTGGGGCGAATGTGGGGTCAGTTGCTGAAACAACAAACGGCGATTATTGTTTATTAGAATAACAATGACCCAAAGCAGACACGTTTATTAATGGCCCCAAAAGTCAAAGCTCACACATTTTGGCCAAGTTCATTCACTCACTTTAATTGCTGATTTCGAATCGACATCTGAATTTGAATCCTTGTTGGCCTTAGCTTCTGATTATTATTTAATTAATGCAGTCATTGGTTTTTAATGATTTTATTAGCAATTAATTGTTGATGGGTCGCCGTAGGTGCTTAAGGGATCACAATTGAAATAAATCATCGAACGGCAGCTGTAATTCCAGAATTTATATCAATGGATTATGATAAATTCGTCGTGGCGATATGATTAATAAGAGTTAAATACTTTTGGCATGAGCAATGCTATTTAAAAACCGAAGTTCTGAGTGATCAAAAATGTTTAAAAATCTCCTATTAATTTATACGTATCGAAATTGATCGATTAAATAGGGAAATAATCAATATAGTCGCATTATCATAGGCACTTTTACCTTTTTTTTATCGATATGAAAAACTTGGCCAATATCTTGGCGAATATCTTCAATAAGACTCTTGGCACCCCACGAAATGCATTTATAATTCCCTTTAATTTACATTTAATTACAATTAACCGCAGCTTTGATGAAGTCCAGCCAGCATCTGCAATTGACATCGATAACCCCAACAATGAGTTGAATACGCGGTCCTCGCCATCCCCCCCGCCAAAGTCCCCACCTTTGACAGCCTAATCAAAGCCAATCCACCAAAGTAAACAAAGCTGAAAACAATATTAGAGACCAATGGAATATCGAAAAATAAAACAAAAACACACATTTCAAAAGCGCAACAACCAAAGCCCAGCTAAACAAAAATATTCCGGCACACACAAAAAAAAAAACGGCTTGCAAGCGTGGAGAAAAAACCCCGAAATACCGGGGGGCTGACAATATATAAGCCCCAGAAATGCGGGTTGGGGGTGGTCAGGGGGCTTTCTGCGATATTTCGGCAGGGCGGTAGCCAAAAGCCTTCAACGGCTGACCGATTGAATGAATGACCGATTGACAGACTGCCCATGTCCGCACAGCGAAACACAAGCGGACAAACGGACAAACGGACAAACGGACAATTGGCCTAACGGACAGACTGACATTTGCGGGCAAAGACACAATTGACGATTAATCGATTAGTTGAAATTTGACACATGAACAATTATCGGTCACGGATGCCACGCAACTGAAACAACAGCACAAATTGTCGAAGATAGGGATAAATTATTGGACGTCAGGTGTCCGCCATGGAAACTGGAAACCCAATTAGCAATGTCAGGTGTACAACAAAGGTCGAATATTGGCGGGCAATCAAGAAAGCTAATTGTGCCATGACCAAAACATTGTGAAATGCAATTTACACTTCATTAGCTGAGTAAAAAAACAAAAGCCAAAAAAGGGTAGTATCAGTAAATCGTATTCCTAGTAATAATATAATATACTATAAAATAAATTAAGACGCATATCCATAAGAGGAAGTACCAAAAAATCTTATCTCTAATGACTCGAATAAATAAAATCAACTTTTAAATACTGAAACAGTCATTAAATAGGTCTCATCTGATTTTAATTATTCATTGATTCGGCTTTTATGCCACAGTTTTTATAGACACCAATTTCGTTTTGTTTAATATGGAGATCATAACGAGATTATGACAGTTTTGTGGATCGTTCGCCGTTTTGTTTTACGATGGACCGATACGAAAATTGCCCTTAACGATCGACAATCAACGCCAAGACTGGAGCAACTTTCGATAGATCAGATCATATCAGATCTGAATTCAATATTTTAATGGCAGGCCTTAAATAAATTTGCACACTAAATGTAAATATTTGTGTGGCTAGTTTACAAGGGAATTTTTGTATTTTTCTGGCTGGCACCCTGCCACGTTTTTAATGGGCGTAGGTGAACTCGATTTAGTTGGGGTTTTATTGTAAAAGGGTAAGGCGAAAGGGGGGTTGAGGGTGCATTGAACCTTTGAGTTTTGGGAGGGAAACTTTTGTTAGCGACCGACAAAGAAATGACAACAGTTTATGGCCTTTGCAATATTTAAGTTTCAATTTATTCAATTTTTTAATAGTTTTACCTTAGATTCGAATTCCACAATAGCTTTAAAAGTATTAGCATTTGGCCCATGAAGTATTATTGTTTTTTCACTATTGATATACATACTTAGGTAATTAAAATGTATAATCACATGAAATATGTAAATCTTTATTAATGTTCAATTAATAATTAATTAATCATCATTAATTGAATTTGTATTGGCTAACGCGTTTAAATTGTAGGTAAATATTTCCACAATACTTTTGTTTCATTCATGGTATTTTTTGTATTAAGGATAAGTATATATTTATTCTAAAATAATAAATTATGCATTATTATTATTCTGAAAATGTTAAATTAATAGTAAATTAATAATATCGTTTGTATTTAATTTACTGTTTTTTATTTAATTTATGGCATTTTCCGTATTAAGAATAAAAATATTTTTTTCCAAAATAAATATGCATAATTTTTGTGAAAAATTACAATTTATAATAGATTAATAAGCCTTAATTTCTAAATTGCGGGTTAATTTTTTAAAACTATTTTAATTTTAGTCGTGGCATATTTAGTAAATATATATGTATAGTCCAAAATAAGCATGAATTATGACCGTAAGCCAAGGAAATCAAATTCCTTATGACATTTGTCTTTACGTCACTTGGTTTTTGGTGAGTAATAATTTTGCAATAAAAAATGTTTTATCTCAGTAATAAATGTCAGCACTTTTACTATCTGTCTATGTGGGTATGAGAGTTTTCCCCATATATATATACACATACTTACATGTATTTGTTTGGCCTATTTAAGTAACATTTTGCTGGTAATGTCCACAGGACTTTGAGATGAGCACTTTTGCATAGCTGAATGCCTTACAAACACCCCTAAAAACCTAAAAAAAAAAGAACCAGCATCCCTCCTATCTTTTGCCTTATTTTATGTGACAGTTTTATTTATTATTTTCCTTTTTCTCTGCATTTGTTTCTGTGCTTTTTCGTGAACTTGTTGTTGTTAGTTGTGGCCTGTCACAAACACACTGGCAGAAAAACAAACACACACAGACGCACATATGGGAAAATATCAGGAGACAGTGAAGAGCCTTTGCATATGTGTGTGTGTGGCTTTTTTGCTGCTTTTCTATTTATTCTAGTAGTTTTCTGCTTTTTTCCAAAACCCCCCCCCTTATTTTGAGAGATGCATTTTGCGCTTTTTTGCGGTTGCTCGGCTATGTTAATGACACTTAGAAAAGCAACAACAGAGCCCAAGAAATGTCAAACTGGAAAAGAAGATGGGGAGGGGGGTGGAGGGGGTCAAAAGGGCACCGAGAACTATGCATCTTGCAAATCCCACATCTAACACCTCCCCACCACCAAAGCACTTTCTAGGCCCTCTTCAGTTACCCTTTTTAAAATCTGCAACAGGCACTGTAAAAAAACCTTAAAATATAGGAACAACCAAAAAAAAAGCTTATAAAACGTACCTTAATTCAGGAAATGATCTTACATATCTGTAATTTATCGATTTTTATTTTATACTACCGTTTATAATATATTTAAGTTATGTATTGTACATTTTTTTAGTACTGTTTATAATATATATTAGAGTTATATATTGTACATTTAAGTTTTTAGATTGATATAAAATATTTTAACAGTTAAAACTCTAAATATCATTAAATTTTTAACACTGTTAACCAGCCAAATTCAATTTATTAAAAAATGTAAGTAAAGAATATTATACTAATTTATACAAGATTAGAATATAAAACATATTTTTTTCTTTAAATAATATAAAGAACTTAAAAATAATCATTAAAAATAATATAATAATGATTTAGGATTATACTAATTTATACAAGATGAGAATACGAAACATATTTTTTTTCTATAATATTATTTATAGAACTTAAGAATAATTATAAAAAAGAATATAATAATGATTTACAATAGCTCTAGTTATAATTGAATAAAAGTAATAATAGTAATAAACGTCTACATAAATGATTAAGAAAGTTTTAGTAAGATTATAAATAGGGGTGATTGTTATTTAAAATAAACTAGAAAACTGAAACCCATAAAGGATTAATGGCAGGCTATTAACTGCTGTAAATATAGTTTCAATTCTGTGCACTGTTCTTGTGTGTAGTTAACACTGGGCAGCTAAGCGCGGCTACAGTCTAGCCCCCCTCCCGTGACCATCCCCTAAGCGCTACCCCGAACCCCCCTCTCAAGGACTACCCCTGCCCCTCTCCCACCCCATCGTACAATATACCACCCATACCACCCCCTTTGGCTCTTCACTTTGCCACTAATGGGACATTTGCAATTAAATTACTCGAATAAAGCATGTAAATTGCCAGTGAGTGGAGGCAGCCCTGGCTAACCTGGCCAGCCAACCCCTCCAGAAGCCCCTCCGCCTACGCCCCTGGCAGAGGTGAAAGTGCGGAGCCAACGGTGCGTATGTGTAATGTGCTTGGGCCTGGCTAAGTATGCTAATACTAAGGTAACACAAAAAAAAACCAAAGTATATGTATGAAATGTATAAAAAAAAATGTACTATATATATATATATATGTGTAAGAAACCCAAATGATAAATTACAAGTGAATTAAAAATTAAAACAGCGATTTACACCCTCCTGACTTTCTGCCATTTAAAGTTTTTTTTGGTAGAAAATTTAAATTGAATTTTTGGGCACGGCATTCCGCTGTTGTTTACCTAATCATTCGGTGGGTGGTGGGCTGGTGAGAGAAACTAAGGGGAAAAAAAGGAGGAGAGGAAGTCATGCCGCAGACAAGGACGAAACCGGAATCACAGCCAGGACGAAACCATCGAAATTTGACCAGCTGCCAGAAGTTTCGCCAATAGGGGGGAAATTCTCTCTGTCATCTCGCGAGACTCTCCCGGTTTCTCCAGGTTTCTCCGGCTTTCTCACTGCCTTCTCCCAATCCTGCGCAGTTCAAAAAACTCTCTCCAAACAATTTTTAAAATATCCTTAACAGCTGTTTCAAATTTCCCCTAAACTGTTATACGAAAGTCAAGGCGGGCGTTTCAAAAAAACTCAGTTCATTGAACTGCCTTAAAGAAAAAGTTGTTATGGGTTTTTAAAGGTATTCTATTTCGACAGTTTTTTCATAGATTTTTTTTTTTTTTTTTGGTTCGTTCTACCAATTACATTTGGGCCGTGTCTTATCTAAAGCTTCAAGTCACGATTTCAATTTGCAAGCGAAAAGAGCCCGAAATCGATCTATTGATTTCATATTCAGCACTCAGAGTGGACGACATAAATCAAAATGTGGTTGGACAGATGGTGACATAAATGAGACGCAGTCAAAGGGTGTTGTTAATGGAAGAATTGAGGGGGATTGCCGGAAGAATTCGTTAACAGTTAGAAGACATACATGAATATTATGGTAATATAATAGCTTGGTGTAGTTGGCAACCCCTCTTCGCCTGCGGTGACAACGCCTCTGCCTCTGGTTCTTTCTTACTTAGCGGCTTCTCTGAGTTGTCTTACGGAAATAGCCGCGATTCTGAAGTCTAGACCCTTGAGATCCAGCCAATTAATCAGCTGATGGCCCGATGGGGTAATTAACTCAAGTAGGGTAGACCACTTTTTTAACAGACATTCTGTTTTTAAAAAATTAGGCGTTTTTTTAACACCTCTCAATGGCATAGAGAGATCAAAAATATCATATCATGCATATTATTAATATACCAATTATTTTAAGAGGGAAAAATAACATTACATTAAATACATTTATTGCTTATAGCAGTACTAAAATTAAAGATAATATTTTTAAAAACTAAAAAAAGGAAAAATATTTTAAAAATTTACATATTACATCTTAATGATTAAAAATAATGCCTAAGGATTTAGAGCCCTAGGGTTAACCAGTTCTAAGATAAAGGAAAACTAATAAGAATCACCACTGAGGCTTCATCTGGCTCATTTACCGCAGCAGCAGCAGCAGCAGTTGCATGTTGCAGGTTGCAATTGTATCAGCAGCAACATCTGTGGTCCTACTAACAAAAACAAGACCAAAAGCTACTAAGAAATCATAGCCAACTAAGCAACAGTAGCAACAACAAGGAGCAACATCGACTGCTAGCAGCAACATCAACTGCTAGCAGCAACATCGACGACAGCAGCAGCAACACCGACGCATTACGCATGCGCAGCAGCGGCAGCGACGTCGACGGCGACGCTGCGTGGCCAATATTAAAATAAAAACGAGATAGGAAGTTAGCTTCGGCAAGTCGACGTTTTAATACCCAACAATAGTCCATTAAATCTAATAAAATGAATTTAAAAAACAAATATATTGTAGTACATATGTAATTAATTTAATGTAGTTAATTTATAATATAGGTAAAACAAAATGTTTCCGCCAACTTTAAATTTTTGTGGTTTGGTTGAGACTTTTTCTGAAAATGCCCATATATATATTACTTCTATAGCATGGTAGAGAAAAATAAAAATATACAGATAGGTATGTTATTATATTTCTTTTAACTATTTATATTAAAGCTGTAAAATGACTTTATTGTGTAACACATGGTTTTTATGATTTAGTTATTTTATGTTATTTTATTTTTTTTGTTTAATTTATATTTCTTTTTATAAAACGCCTTGACAAAATTTTTGACCAAAATGTAATTACTTTTTTAAAAGGGTATGGACTAAAAAGTCGGGACTCGGAAGCGTATATGTCTTTTGTATTTGTTTTTGCCTTAATGTTGCTGATGTTGTTGTTGTTGCCGGCGCCTCTGCCGCGTCGCTGCCGCACCTCTGCCGCCGTACCGCGCATTGAAATTCGATCGCCGAGCGGCAAACGAACTCAGAACGTTGCCGCTGCGCAAACGCAAAGCACGCGCCCCAAAAACTCACACACACGCACACAGAGAGCCACGCCCCCGCCGCCCAACCGCCCATGCAAGCCGGCTTGCAGGAATTTTTCGAAAAAAGCATTTTTTAAATCCCAGTTTCGAGCTTCGAAATCAAGTTCGCTGAAATTTTTGGATTTCAAATTAACATTTCGTTACCTCAACGCATTTTTTTTCTTTTGTGCATCTTGTGTGTGCGTGAACAATTTTAAGTGCCCACAATTTTTGCGGAATACAGCGTAAATTACACGAAAATATTCAGGTAATTCACTCAAGTTCAAGTTTATGGTCAACAATAAGTGAAAACTATTTTTTAAGAGACGGTTTTTATTTAATTTAAATGACGAAGCAAGTAAACAAGGACAAATTGAATAAATATCATAAAAGGAAGAGGAGATTTAACATGCTCCATAAAATCTGAAAGTTTTAAAGTATTTTATGCAAAACTTAAATTCTTTCGAAAAGCAAAAAAAATTGTACATAAATTAAAAAACTTTTATTTAAATAGGCTGTTTTTTTTATAAAATTTTTGTAGTTTTTTTTTACTTTTAAAATATCCAGTGCAATTTTCATGAAGAACTACTACGTATGTTTAAATTTGGGTTAACATACATCCTTTCAGTCAAAAATAAAAATCTATTAGTTTTTTATAAATATGCAACAATTTTTTTCCAACATCAATTATTTATAAAGATTTTTTAAGCAAGAAAACCAATTAAAAAATGTTTTTTTTAGTGAAATGTTCAACAAATTGACAATCCCAACGCCTGGCTGCATTTAAAATTCACGGGCAATGCTAAAATAATAATAAAAGTAAACAAAAATCGTTTTTATACTCAATATAATACCACATAAAAGTAAACAGAGAGCGTTTCATAAAAATGTGTCTGAAAAAAATATTAGGAGTTCAGCGACACTTGCCAGCGAAATTCCGATTGCACCTGTTCGAGAATCTCGAGTGCTCCTTTTCTCCATCTTCCCTCCTCAGCTGTCATTCAAATAATCGAATTAGCCTCGAATCTCCCCGAGAAACCCACAAATCCAACCCCCCTTTCGCCCCAATGGACTGAAAAGTGGACAAATACCTGATCGGCATACCAAAATAGGGACCAAGTGCAGTTAATGCCATAGAACCCGCTATGAAAAGCGGGACGAAGGGGCCTTGAGTTTTATGCCTGCATTTCAATGAGCTCTGGCTCTGAGTAATCGAAAATCCAAAACAAAAGACCCCCGAAAACCCTGTGCAATGACTCAAAATATTATTGTTGATTTTTCTTCTTTTTTTCGGCCTTACCAGCCCATATAGACAAGCCCAATATCATGGGCCTCACGTTGGTGGCTCTCCGTTTTTGGAGCTCGGCATTTTGGGTTCACTCGATAGAAAGCAAAAGTTTAATTATTTCGTCTGTTGCGCAAGAAAATTTCATTTTCATTGCAACTTTCTACCAAATAGGGGACTATTTTAATGGTTGTACTTTCTTAAATGCAATTGGTAAAATATCTACAAGTTGCACATATAAATTAGTCATTTTCAAATCTAAGAAAGTTAATGGCCTTCGAATATGTTTGATATTTTTTAATACAGCCTAGTAAAATACTTGACATTAAATGGAAAATAAATTGGTTGGAATTTATTACATTTTGAATTTATACAAACAAATTTATTATTTATTTTAATATACCATGGTATATTTTAAGCAAATCGTTTCTTATTAAAATCTCATTTAATCACCAAATTATCCTGAATTAATTTTTGTATTTTATTTATTTATCTAACAAAGTAAAGCTAGTATATAATACTAAAATTATTTTTTGAAAAAGAGGGGCGCAGGAAGCTAAAATCCTTCGGCCCGGTAATTTTTGTTTATTTTTTTAATTTCGAAATATTCTGATTTTATATATATCTTATGTCGAGGTGATTTTTCACAGTATAATATGTAAGATATCTTGATAGTCATCAGCTGATGATTCTGCCATTCCAAAACTGACCTTCGTTGGGGCCGTTACGACGTTTACTGACCCCAGGTTTCGCTTTCGATTAACACTTTTTAAATACCAAAAGTGGTAAGGATGCGCAGCCAGCCAGTTCCAGTTACCAGATTTTTTTCTTCCTTTTATTTAAATATAAGTTTTGTTGCCCAACTCAAAAGAGATTGGCACGCTTGTTCTCACGCTTGTCAGTTGGCCATAAATTTAAAAGCGGACCCCTGCTAACAAAAGAAATTTTAAAAACGGAAATATCTGTGCGATGCCTCAAACCAAACTGGATAATTTACCTAACTATTTGTGCGGTCTTTTGTGCATTGAAGACGACAACTCGATGCCGATTCTAAGCCATTAATTGGGCCATTTGTTTTCGGCAATCGTTGCCAAGTCGTTTGATTCATTTGCGGTTTTTTTCTGGACAACGCCAATCCAATTGACACAATGACACATTTTTCTTGCCTTGAAGGCGGGTCGGGTATATATAGCATATAGCATTGATTCGATCCGATCACCGATCGACGATCGACAATCACCGATCAATTGAAGCCCTGTCTTGATTATAAAATTTACGCATGTTTGATGCTCCATGCTTTGCGTGTTTGTTTACGTGATTGAAATTCGTGAAAAGTCCAGGCCATTGAGTTGGACACCCAATAAACCACATAAAAGACCCCCATCCTCTTGGAAAAAATAATCACCTCGATCTATCAGTAAAATCGAACACAAAAATAAAACTAAATGCGGCTACATTCAGGGAAAAAATTGAGTATTTCGATGTCAAATCAAGAACGAATTTTCTTGATTCTAGAACAAAAATTTCAAATGATAAACAAATAATTAAAGACTGAAATAATGGATTTGAGATCGAACGTACTTGATCTCAAGCCTGATTGAAATTGACATAAGAACAAAGAAAAAACTCTTAAGAACAAAATTTTAAGAACGGTACGGTACATTTTTAAGAACGTTCGTTCTCAAAATATTCGTTTTACATATTTCTGGTTGTAAAGGTATAGGTGCTTGGAGAATACTTAAGGAAGACCTTAAATAACTTCAAATCATTAGATTTTAATTAGAACTCATAAAAAATATTGAGCCGGAGGCCACTTAAACTCTATGCTGTCGTCCTTTTTTCTTGACAGACACTAACAGGTGTGTCTTATCAATTTATGTTATATTTACGTTTTAACATATAAGCACTTTTTAAAGTATAGCTATCAAAGAGTCATTGGACAGACCAAGAAATAAGCTGTAAACACGGCTTTTAGTCAAAATCGCGATAGATTTATTTCTTTGTGCCAAACTTTAATACTTACCGCTCCCCCAACCAATTAGTGTTTTTTCGGAAAGCAATTAAGCGGGAGAGATGCTAGAAAAAAACAGATGTTATAAACCGATTTACATTCGACAGTTCCAGTTTGCAAATCAGTTGAATATATACTTTTTCTATCGAGCGACCTCCAAAAGGGGTCTTAAACCTTTTTTGGGGATTACGAGGGGCAAAAAGGGGGGCGGATGATCAATTTGTCATGCCGCTTACAAAATCGTGACTTGTACGAAAATATTGATGGTGATGATGGTGATTATTATTATGCGTATCGATATCATTATCTGTGATTTATTTATGTCGCCAATTCGTCGGGTTCTTCCTTTGTTTGGGTTTTTTTTTCATTTGTTCGTTTATTTCCCTATAATTGATTACTCATTCTTGTCCGGCGCCATATTAATAGAGTACCTTAAAATCGAATTGTTTAATTTGGCAAGCGGAGGAAATAATTGAAAAAACACTTGAGCTTCCTTTTGGTTTCGTTTTCATTGTCTATGTGATTGAAATATTAATATCTTATGTATTTTGATGGCTAGTATTTTTACTTCCCGAATATTTAGTACACAAGATAGGACAACATTTTACTTATTTTAAGTATAACCCTTGTATCCCTTGCATGGCCTGACTTTTGACACTTTTTGTGAGGATGGCCCATCTGACAACTTTATTACTTGGGTCTCTTCTTTTTTGGTCACTGTCACGCCCCTAAAGCCCGAGGCCCCAAAAGTACAAGACATCGATTGCATAAGGTGATATATAGTACATTAAATTCATTCCTTTTTTTGCACTTCATTCGAGTGCTGTTTTCTTGCGATTTTTTTTCGAGGGGGTAAACGTTTAAGTCGGGACCTGTGTTCAATTGCATAATGAAAACACACGCAATGTAAATAAAACAACAAATAACGAACAATGTTGGTGGGCCCTTGTCTTTACATTTTTTTTTCGCTTTTTTTTTTGGGCTGTGCAATTTGGTTAATTTACAACTTAATTTCTGCCATGGTTTTCAATTTATCGTCGCCCGGCTGAAAATTTCGTACATTTTAATTTGGCCATCAGCGTTGGCCTGACAATTATGATAAACGTTGTTGGTCATTGGTTATTGCAAGGACGCCTTTTTTGCAGCCTTATTTCAGACATTTTTTTTTTTTACTCCTTGTCCATCCCTTTTTGCTTATTCAGCATTTACTCCTTTTTGGGTAGACGATTAATAGCTTTTTTTCTCCCCGATTTTCACTTTGTCGTGCAACACGCTCATTTAACGCCAAGGAGTTTTCCACCTGGCGGCTTATTGATTTCGGCGGTCCAATTAAAATCAAGCACTCCTGCCTAATTACATCGTCGGCAAAAATCGGGCGGTGGGGGTTAATCAATGCAGGCCTTAACCCTTCATTGGGCTCTGGTTTTTATTTTTTTTAACTTGGGAGCTTATGATATTCTTTAACTTTAATTTGAAATAATAATATAATAAACTAGTTTTAACATCACAATTTAATAAAGTTGCGTTGAATTTAAAGGAAGTCTTTAAAATATTATTTTTTATGAAAGCTTAATAACATAACATTTTATAAAAGGAATATTCGTTTGAATTTCAATTGAAATATGAAATTAATAAAAATGTTATCAATATAATTTTATAAAATTGGGTTCGATTTAAGAAAACATTTTAAAATGTTATTTTTATATAAATACTATTTTTAGCAAAAAAAACCATTTTTGTTTAAAATGTTATATATTGGGTTGGGGTTAATCAAAAAAAAGGAGGTGCACTTTTCCGACCTGCAGCAACTTCTAATTAACCGCTTGGCTGCCAACCGAGGGCTTAGTCATCGAATAATCATTCACCGTTCGGTTTTATTTACTCCTTGTCAATATCGCTTTGATTTTTGGTTGACAACTGCTTATTGAAAGGTAATAAAATAAAATCAATACAATATTAATAAATTTATAAGTTGTAAAATCGCATTTACAGCCAATTTCCTTATGCCCCCGAAACACCCTGTATAAAATATAATTGCGCCTCGTTAAATAACCAAGTTTACTGCCACACAGAGTCAATGGCCAAAAGGCTGAGAACAACGACAACAAGATAAATATTTACTAAAACATATCTGAATATATTGAGATTCCTCGAAGTCTTCTTTTTTCTTACGCCGATGGACAAATCAATTTGTTTTTCGATATAAATCGAAGAATGTCTTAATATGGCCAGAATGCTTGGCATTAAAATTGCGAATAAGTAAAAGCACACTGAGAAAAATTGGGAAGTTCATATGAACTCATAACTTAAATTGGTTTTAGAAAAAAATGAAAATAAAATATTTTGGATAAACATTATTTTAAAACTATTTATTACTAAATACAGGTTACCAGTTTATCATTATTATACATAATATCACAATGTTCTCGATTTTAAAGTGTTTCTAAGAAATATCTTAGGAACATTACCTTAAAATACCCTTCATTCAATCCGAACCACTTTAACGGATCTTTAAAGACCTTTTTTATCAGTGAACTCTTGCTTTTTTAATGAGAATCGAACCCGAACATCTGCATATATATTTTTAGCCCAGAAATCTGCGCTCGCCTCACGCCCAAAGCTTTCGCATTTAATATTTTGATTTCGTTGGGGGCCGGACCAAGTTCAAGTGCCCGGCGTAAACCCGTTTATGCAGCCGATTCCCCTTGCGGCGCCCTCAAATGTGCGTAAACTAGATGATGCCATTAAAAGTAATGTTCGAAATTGAAAAAACCTAAAATGAAAAAAATAAACCAAGGGCCCAGGCCGCCACCATCCATCCATTGACAGTTTAATACATTTTTTTTTCGTTTTTTTAACGCCTTGACAAGCCAGCAAACATGTTTAACATAAAAGATAAGCCTCAAAGGGAATGAGAGCAGGGCAAAAAAAAAAAAGAGTAGAAGTTATTTAAACAAAAAGTGGCAAATATACTTGCATTTATCCCCGTCTGTCTGGGTCTCGTCGGGAATGTGTGTGCGTGTGTGTGGGCATGAATTTATTTATAAAGGGCACCGGCCATAAAGTCGAAAAGCGGATCAGGTGGACGTCCTTGCAATCTGTAGTTAATGCACCAAGTACTGCTCACAGTGGTGGAAAAGTGGGGAAAAAGGATTTATCATTATTAAATGAAATATCCTCAAAGGGTAGCACACAAAATGATGTTTCTATATGTATAAAACGCGAGCTTTGAAGCATAAAAGCATACAATTAAAGCTGTAGTATGCATCTTTTTTGAAAAAATCCGTACTGTCGTGTAGATGTTTGCTAAAAACATATTTTAGGATAAATCTACTAAACAAAATATTATAAAAAACTTACATATACCGAATTTTTTTTTAAATTTTGAAATATTTTGGTCTAAAAAAAGAGTAAGATTTTATAAACTGAATATTTAGTTATATTAAATATAATTATATAAATAATAATATAGATCTGTGACAGTTTAATGAGTTCCACTGTTTGGTCAGCCCGAAAACTCGTTTGTTGATAAAATGTATTCGATTTTAAGCCCTCTGCCTGCTGCACTATATCATGTTGCACGTCTGCTTTCTAGGCATCTGGGGATCCGAGAGTCTGGAATGGGGACGCGACACTTGACAGCGACCACCAAAATGGGCGTTTTGCCAGTGGGTGTGGTAAGTAGTCAACGCGGAGGTCGAGCACCGCGAATACTTAATAACTTTTTTTTTTGCGTTTACTTCTTTCCCCACAGCTGGGATTTATACTCCTGCAAATGGTGATATCGGTGCGGGGACATGGCCGTCTGATGGATCCACCGGCCAGGAATGCCATGTGGCGATTTGGCTATCCCAATCCCGTAAATTATAATGATAACGAGCTCTTCTGCGGTGGCTTTGCGGTCCAATGGGAGAAAAATAAGGGTCGTTGTGGTGTTTGCGGCGATGCCTATCACGTCAAGTCGCCAAGACCCCATGAAGCTGGCGGGCAATACGCCAAGGGCATCATCTCTCGTTACTATACCTCTGGTCAGGAGATCGAGGTGGAAGTGGAACTAACGGCCAATCATTATGGTCGCTTCGAGATGTTCCTATGTCCGAACAATAATCCGCGACAGGAGGCCAGTCAGGCATGTTTCGATCGGTATCCTTTGCTGATTTCGGGCAGTCGGGAGCATCGATACCTCATACCGCGCGATGCCAAGAAAAAGGATATATTCCGGTATCGGGTGCGACTGCCGCCATATGTCACCTGCACGCAGTGCGTCCTGCAGTGGACCTACTATACCGCCAATATGTGGGGCACCTGCGCCAATGGAACCGAAGCCGTGGGATGCGGCAAGGCTGGTGAGCATCTCTAAACTTATAATACATTTATCACTTTAATTTACAGAATATGTATTACATTTTTAGTTAGGAAACTAGTTGAAAAACCAAAAAAATCTAGACCTTATAGAATTCTGATTAAAGAAATATTTTCTAACATTTTTTTTTTACTATTAATCCAAATTCTAGAAACCTTCCGGAATTGTGCAGATATAGCCATCGTCTCGAACACCGGAGGTGGTGTTCCGCCAAGTTTCGCCAACAACAAGTCACCATATCTGCTCTATTATCGTGATTATCGGGCCCCGCCAAACAACAACATCTTTCCACTTATTGTGCGGTAAGTAGGGGCGTGGTGATCTGGAAATCCATATACTATCGTAACCTACAATTTTTAAATTCCTAATCGGTACCGAGGCCTTACTGTTTGATTTTCTATCGTATTTCTTCAATAATTATTATAATCTTCTCAGATTTCTTCAATCATTTCGTTTATCTTACACTTTTCATTAGGTTTGTTTGATATTTCATTTATTTTTTAAACTTTTTTCTTAAAAACTCTGCTTTCCGCTTTCTCGTTTTACGCTTACTTTCCCAATAACTGCTTCCGCTTTCATTTAACCAATGCAATGTTCTTTTTTGAACATGTTTTGTAAAGAGATCAGCGATTTAAACTCTTGCTTTGGTTTTTAGCAATGCCACGCGGCATGCACGCAAGCGCGGCACGGCTAAACCGCTTACCCGCTTACCCGAACCTGCCTAAAACCGCTTACCCGCTACTCGCTCGAAAACGTTTTTCTAGCCTAGTCGAAAGTGCTTCCAAATACAAAAACCAAACAATTGTTCAGCTGGATTTCCACCCAAATCGGTTATGAGTTCATAATGAAACGGGTAAAGGTAAATTTTTCGACAGCCTACATTTAAGACTTTTAACGGTTATGGTAAACACATGCTTACACAAACACATACAAACACTGCTGTATATATAGAAATGCTTAAATAAACTTAAAACCAATATATACATATATGCATTTATATTGATTGGCTTAACCGCTTCTCCTAACCGATACGGAACCGAATCGAATCGAATCGGTTATGGTGCTGGGGCATAAACGGTTCACATTGCACATGAAATTTTATTAACATTGATCGACTTGGCATCGCTGCGGCCCAGTAAGAAAACAATAAATTCGAAAATGTAAGTGTGAGCTCGAACACCGAATCGGTTATCGGAGTTTATGTGGATTGATTTTTGTATCTTTCGTTTTTTCCGCTGCTTGCTTGTGTAGCCATTATTGTGTCATGCTATTTTCTATGGCATATCCTTCGTTATGGTTCGTTTTGAGGATAAAAATCTCACAAGTTTGAATAATTTTGGAAAGAATGGGTTTTGTTTTGCTGACATATAATGTGTTGTGTGTGAGAGATTGATGGGTTAAGTAGATGGTTTAGCAGCTAATATCCGGATAGGTGAAGGCCATGATGAGAACTAAAATAACAGCAACTTGGACCATACCCACCAGCACGGTTTTGAGCAACTGCAACCGCACCTTGGGCTCTACGCGGCTTTCGATGGGCGACTGGGGCGCCACTCGACGTATGATATTCCTGGTCTTCTTTGGTTTCGGATCAGGTTCCTGAATCTCCTGCCTGCGTACCTTCGCCTTAACCTCTTCAAATTTCTTTCGCTTGACTTGCCTGGGACTGGGATTCGGTGTATAATCGGGGGAACTGATATCCGTTTCCGTTTCCTGTTTTGTAATTTTATTTTTCCTCGGCGATTCAAGCTCCGTTTGCGTAGTATTATGAACTTGGTTAGGACATAATAGAGAGGCTCTCGCCAGTTGATCCCCCTGGTCTGCAGATCGTCCCACTTCATTGACCCGCACCGAGAGACGTGAATAGGCGATGGCTCCGCCATAACTGGCAATGGATCCTCCACCGCCTCCGCCTCCCGCCTCTCGTGTGGCCACTTCGAGTTGCTCGGCAGCGCTGCCAGCCAAGGGTTTGGACTCCCCATAGGCCAGGCTATTAAAGAACATGGTGTCCTGATCCAAGAGGTTGAAGGGTCTTCCAGCCCCCGCTATAAGTGGTCTCAGTTGCTGTAGCAGTATGTTCGGGTTCTCCCGTAACTTCCGGAAATTAGTTCGCTGCAGGGGATCGAATTCTTTGGGCGTTTTCGAGGCCAACGACGATGGTTCCTCCCTGGGAGCTGGCAGATAAAAGCATTGCGAATCATCGGCTGTCTTCAATTCGTTCAGGGTCTTGGTCTCCACACGGAACTCCTGGACCAAACCAAAATGATGAGTCATGGCCACGCTGCGAGCTCTTTGCGGACGCTGAACAATCTGTTCTACACTTAGACAGCACAATTTGGTGATGGGCAGCTCATCCAGTTGATAGGGACTCGTACGTGGCGTATAGAAACGGGTAGATGATTTCTGATTCAAGTCCTTGTCGATTACCATAGAGCTTCGCTTCTTTGGCGTCGGGGGTTTGGGTATATTCGACACCCTTAGTGTGGCCTCCAGTTTTTCGCTCAACTGCTGAAGCATTCGTATTTCATGCTGCAAAGCGGGCAGATTCTGGCACACCTGATCCAATTCCAACTGGCGCTGCTCCTTGTGGCGCTGTTCGTGCTCCAATTGCAGCAAATGTCGCTGCCGCTGACGGACTTCCAGCAGGCGGTTCTTCAAACGCTCCTGACTGCTCATCGCCTTAGCCTCGAATTGCTGTTGCCGCTGCTGCATGGCCTCCAACGTGGGACTGTCCAACTGACTGGTGGAACTCGATGACTGCGTTAGACCCTCGATGGGGGATAGAATGCAGTCGCCGTAATCTTCGCTGCCGCCCTTGCTGCGCAATGCCTCCTCGGAAAGGGTCAATTGCAACTTTGTCGACTGCAGCTCCTCCAGAAGGAAATCCCCTTCATTCGCCTCGTTTAGTTGCTCACAACTATTGCGCAGTCTTCTAGCAGTCAGCAGCTCCTTGACCTTCTTCACCGGCTTGCAAAGATATACGAAACTCTTGTTCTGATCATCTGGCAGGCGAATGGCCTTGGCCAACTTGATCTTGTGGCGTTCCGAGAAGCTACTATTATCGCTTATTAGGCCATCTCCATTGGCCATTATGGTCCTTGGAGCCGGACTACTGCTATCACTGTCCTGCGGTGAATTCACCAAATGCATGGGTTTATGCGTACCCACAGGAATGTGTGACTGCTCCACTTTGCCCTCAGTCTCACGGCCCAATCGATTCTGCATTCTATTGGGCGATTTATCCGATTTGGCCGGCAATCTGGCCACCCGGGGCAGAAAACTTCGCTGTCTTCGAGGAGAACTGCTCTTATTGGTGGCATTGGTGCTTTGTCCCAATGGCGTGGCGGGGACGACAGCCTTTGGGGGTTGGGGATAGCGCGGTTTCGGGGACAACTGGTTGCTCCAATCATGCCCAGCTGGCGGAGCATTGCGATAGTTTTGAGCTAGAACAAAAAATGTAGTTCATGTATTAAATGATAATTTATATATATTATTATTATAAAAATATTATATATTATACTAAGTTTTCGAATACCATTAGAATACTTTTCAGATCTCTAGAGGATTTGGTATGTGAGTTTAATTTAATGGGAAAACGAGAGATCTCTTTCGACTTAGAAAAATAATTTTTTTGTCCATTAGACTTTAAAACACCCCTATGGGACTTGCAATCTAGAGATAAAAAGATTGGTGGCTAAGCCTAGAGCATCTACTCACTGGTGGGCAGTCCCCGAGACAGCATCTCCGTCCGGGTGTAGGTCGTCTTGCGGCGCACGGTCTGCGTGGCCGGAGTTTGTCCCTGGGCGCCAACTTGACCCTGCGGCTGACCCTGAGCCCCTGCGGCGGTCCCCTGCATTTGGATGACCTGCTGCAGGCCCTCGTTACCGCGATCCATTTGGCGCATCTGGTTCTGACGATTGCGATTCATATTCGTTGCTGCTGTCCGGCGATCTGTTGCGACATCTGCGATCTTGGGCGGTTCGGAATGTGGAGTCTTTGGAGCTTTGTATTTGGTTGGTGATGTTTGTGGAATGCTGTCGAGTGCCTTGAGTAACTGTATTAGTTGACTGACGAATTAAACAACATGTAGACAGGAGCTCAGATGACGTCCATGTTTGGGAATAAAATCAGACTGACAGTCCAGTGACAATATAAAAGCTACTGCGATTAGAAATAGGATATAAAAAGGAAAAGGTGACTCCAAACATAAATAAATAAATAAATAAAATAAATAAATTTTTTTTTTATCAATTGAATTCTGATGTTGAATTAGTTTGCTTTTAAAATCTATTGGTCAAGTTGTTAACCCACTCTTAAGCTATTTATTTCAAAGTTTACAATGGATTTTAAAAAGGTGACCCAAATTTGACAAATTTTTAGCTATTTTTCAAAGTGCCATAACTTTAAATCACCACTTTACCCAGATGTTATAAAAACCCATGGTGTTGCTCCATCGAATAGGTTAGAAAGTAAAATTGTTCTATATTTATCGCTACATAAACCACTGTTTGTTCAGCGTTTCGTTATCACTGAGAAATTCGGCCAACAGTGAGTTGGCCAAAGCACGCTTTTGCAGCATTTCGTACTGCCGAAGATTGGTGTCCCCCATCGAGTCCTTCTTCACTGCCAGCCCCTTCGCCATCCCATTCCTTTTTCGATCCCTCGAAAGGGGCGTGGTTGTGGAAGGGGTCGTGACCGATCGCGCGGTCATCGGACTGCTCAATTGCCAGCTGTACGAGTTGCTCGTGGCCAAACGGACTGGCGATTCAGCGGTGCTTGGACGTCGGACCCGACTGATTGGCTGGCCAGGATCACCGAACTGGGAACGAAAGGGAGACTGGGCCGCTTGGACGGCCTGGATGCGCTTGTTGCTGTCGGAGATGGCATTACCGTAGCTAATCCGCAGTTCCGCCAAATAGCGGCGGTACGCGGCCCGGCGACGGTCCTCCTCAAACATCTGCATCCCACAGTAGTCAATTTTCTTTCCTAGCTGGGTCTCCTGATCCTGATCCAAACTGGGAATTTTTTTTCAAGACAAAAACAAAGCTGAGGGGACAAATAATTTTAGATTAATGTTGTGTTAGGGAAAGGGCAGAGGTCGGTAAGTTTGCTAAGTTTCCCAAATTAATAATGAATGTAGAACCATTATTATATATAATATATACCATTATTATGTTGATAGGAGTTCGAGAAAGAGAAAGGGCTAAATGACTTAGTGGTGTTGAAGTTAATAATTGTAATGGAGTAGATTTTTTATCAGATATAGAACATACAACCTCTTACATATTGATTTTATGAAAATAATATCTTTGGAAATTTTGAGATATCATTCTTATGATCTATGGTCTGACGTTGAATGGACAAGCCCCTCTATATTTTTGTCTTATAAATCTTAGAGTCTCGGTTTTTTTATACCCTCTCCGATCTGGATGTTTTTGTTATTGAATTATTCTTTATACTTTTAGTGACCAGAAGTGCATAGGTGCCCCAGCCTTCCGATCCTTGCCCGGCATCGACAACTGGTGCGAGATCAACTGCCTGCGCTATCCTCCCAATTGTCCCGAGGACGCCTGTCAATGTCCGTAAGTATAGGTCCCATTTTAGGTATCCCAAGAAGCTTTAATAATAAGGATTATTGTGTCATATGATAGTCAGGAGTGCTATGCCATCGGAGAGTATGCTGGCCAAGAGGGAGCCGATACCTACTGCATGGATAAGTGCCTCAACTACGAATCGGAGTGTCCGAGCGACAGGTGCCGCTGTTACTAATCCGGTTCAAGGATCAGTCCGGATTGCGAGCTACAGCTGTGCTGCCCACCCATTGCCCACCAGGAGGATAACGATGATATACAGATACGAGTTCCAATGAATTGAATTTAATTGACAACATATGAGCTGATTTGTTTGAATTTCAATGGATTTGGGATGGCTCAGAAGTGGGTCAGTGGGTTCTTTAACTACTTTTTGTAGGACTCGTAGAGGAAGGGTCTGGTGAAGGCCTCGAGGAGTTCGCGCTGCTCTCGCAATCGTCGGATCTGCGCCACCGGGGTCTCCGAACCGTCGACGTAGCGTCGAGCACGGAAAAGTGCCGAGACCGTACTGCCCACCTGTCGCCAACGTTCGATGGCCCGGGATTCAATGTGCAAGGGATCGGGCATTAGTTTGGCCAGCTGAACGGTACCCAGCTGGGAAACGGTTTCGCTTGGTGGCTCCACAGGCACAACGGGTTCCTCGGGGGGGTCAACGGACATCAAAGAGTCACATAATGGTGGCAATGGCATTGTCTGACTGTTGATAAGCACCTCGGCACGCTCCTCACGAGCATCTTCATCGCTATCCTCCAGCGGCAAGGCGGCACAACTGCCATTGACCAAGTCCCGAACGTGGGCAAAACTCGAGGCAATTCGACGCAATGACTTATCCTTATCCTTGGGCAGCGACGGCGGTGGCGGCGACGAGACGGTTTTCGTTTCCAAAGGGGGAGGTTTCGTTATCGCAGCTTTGGCGCCGACCGTATCGCCACTGGTACCCTGCTTCTGCCGCATCTTGATCAGATTTATGCTTGAGAACTTGTTGCCATAACTACGACGCATCTCGGCGCGTTTGCGACGCGCCTCCTCCTGGGCAATGGCCGCCAATTGGTCCCTGGCCATTAGATGCTGCGCCTTTGACATGGTCTCCTCTCAATCGGGATTGCGATACGGGTAAACTCGGGTTTATAGAAACAAAAACGCTGACCGAAACGTGCGCTGAGAATTTTGGGTTTCGGATGTGGTTCGAATGAGGGTTGGAAATCGGTTGCTAAAAGTGTCGTATGTGGGAATCCAAAAGCTACTAGGATAACTTCCTATACGTATTGAGGTATTTCCAAATTTAGAACCTTGGCTTCAAAACATTTCATCTGAAGAACAATCCACTTAAATCGCTTTGAATCACATCTTTAATAAATCATCCTCATCTTAAGCATAGTCTTAACTTACTCATACGGACTTTCCCTCCACCTCTGCTCGTTTATATAAAAAAAGAGGTAAGTTGAATTGGGAGAAGGTTTGCAAGTCAATTTCAAATTATAACAATGCAAACTAAGGTATTTGTCAGGCAACTCAATTGCAACTGAGCCAAAAAGGTTATTTTTCCGTTAAGTGAAATATTCCATCACTATCACACAAGTAAATTAGAATAGGAATCTTTTAGGAGCAAAACAAATTTCTAAGGAGTTATGCAAATTAATTACAACTCCATGAGAATTATCAGTTATAAATATTTGTGTGATTGGTTTTAAGAATACATATGTTCACAAAAAGTAAATTAGAATAGGAATCTTTCAGGAGCGAAACCAATAAGGAAATAATGCAAGTTCATTACAAATCCTTGAGAATCATCAGCATAAATACTTAAGATATTCTAGAAAATGTGTGATTTGTGTGAGGAATGCATTGCATTCCTTGTGGCATTTTCTAATAAGGATTGTATAACAAATCGTGAGAATTTTTTCCTTAAACATTACTTGTACAAATATTTAAGATATAATAGAAAGTTACTGACAACTGATTGGCGTTGAGAATGCAAGGCATTACAAATTATCGGTACCTCAAGTAAGCGCTAGAACTGCAACCGTTTTTTCTGGGCCAATCCATTGCCCCTCACTGTGGTCTCGACCAGCTTTCGTTTCAGTGCAGGCTTCTCCTCGCCGGCCTGCGCATTGGCGCCCTCCTTGGCGGCCAAAATGGCCGAGGGCATGGGCAACTTGGGGCCCACCGTGGGAGCGGGTTTATTGGCAAAGTACGGCATGCTCAAGGCTTCCCGGCACGACACTCGCCGCAGTGGATTCATGGCGAACAGTCGGCTCATCAGGTGGATCAAATCATTTCCAGCGGCTGTAAAGATATTCTCCAGTGGATTTCCCGGGAAGTGCCTGAACTGCAAATAGTCATGCAGCTTGCCCAAATGAGGCCAATCCGCCTCCGAGGGTGTTCCCAGGGTGGAAAAGATCCGGGTCAACTGGTCCAGATCCGAATCGCCCGGCATGAAGGGCACCCGCAACATCAGTTCGGCCATAATGCAGCCCACTGCCCACATGTCCACACCAGTGCCATATTGGCGGGCTCCGAAAAGCAATTCGGGCGAACGATACCAACGGGTGACCACGTGGTGGGTGTAAATGCGATTCGGTGAGCCATACGATTTGGCCAGACCGAAATCACCAATCTTCAAAACACCATCGCTGTTGACTAGCAAGTTATTGGGCTTTAAATCGCGATGGAGTATCCAATTCAGATGCAGATACTCCAGACCCTTCAGCGTCATGATGGCGTAGGCCTTGATATTTGCCTGGGTCAAGATGATCTTAGTGTCCTTAATGATCACCTCCAGGTCGGTGTCCATGAAGTCGAAAACGAGGGAGACATTCGACAGCTGGCCAAAAACGTCGACCAAACCAATGATGTTCTCGTGCTGCAGCTCCTGCAGAATCTTGATCTCCCGCAGAGCCGTCCTGTTGATGCCATCGCGTGCATCCTCGCGGGATCCCTTCTTGATCTTCTTCACGGCCACAATTTGGCTGGTCACCGTGTCCCGGGCCTTATAGACAATGGCAAACTGAAGCCGCAGCCGGTAAGTGAAATGCCCATATTAGTTTGGCGGTTTCTTTAGCCACTTTTCTTTGCACAAAACTCACCTGACCCTCGCCAAGGAAAGACAACTTGGCATAGCGATCCTTCTTGTCGTTGGGATTGGGCAGCATCGTTGGAAAGCCTCATAAATAACACAAAAACAAAGAAATGCCGCGAGGACAAACCAAAACAATTCAATTTGGCACACGCTACCGATGGCCGATATCCGATAGGCGATTTCCGATAGAAGCCGGCAAAAGCTATCGCCGTGCAGGGATGACAGTGATGGCTGTTTTCAAGCCAACACGTGTTGGCTTGCTTTCAGTTAAAATCAAGCAATAAGACAATTTTAATTAAAAACGTTTGTTATACTTTGTGTGATTAATAAATAGAAATATGAAGCTATACTCGAAAGCCGCAGCAGCTAAGCCCACGAAATACAAAATAAATAGTTAACAAATTATATATTTCTCGAAAATATTTCGGACGCTTTGATTATTTGTCAAATTTTTGGGAACTGAAAGCATGTATAATTTTATTATTTGTTGTTTTAAATTTTTCATAGGGTGAAAAGAACTACTAGTATACATTCCCATTGGACTTTTAAGTAAATAATGAGTACCTCTAATACAGAGTTGCCATGACTTATTAATGATATGAAATGACAAATCTTATTTTCTGCTTCGGGGTTGAATTTCCAAAATAAGTTATAATCATTATTATTATTATTATATTTGGTTTTTTTTTAGTTATTTTAATAATTTCAAAATCTAGCTTCTTCAAGCTAGTTTCCACCGCCATTTTGCAGCACTGTTCGATACCGGTGCGCAACGCGTTGACAGTTTGGGCACTAGTCAACACTAGCCAGGCCAGCATTTTTTTTTACCACAAAAAAACTAGAAAACTTTCTTGTTTTTGTCTATTTAATTGAATAAAACGACGGCAGGATGGACGTGCGACCCAACCAGACCATATACATCAACAACCTGAACGAGAAGATCAAGAAGGAGGAGCTGAAGAAGTCCCTCTACGCGATTTTCTCGCAGTTCGGCCAAATCCTGGACATTGTGGCACTAAAAACCCTGAAAATGCGCGGCCAGGCATTTGTGATCTTCAAGGAAATCGGGAGCGCCTCGAATGCCCTGCGCACCATGCAGGGATTCCCCTTCTACGACAAGCCCATGCAGATCGCCTACTCCAAGTCCGATTCGGATATTGTGGCCAAGCTGAAGGGAACCTTCAAGGAGCGCCCCAAGAAGATCAAGCCACCAAAACCGGCGCCGGGTGCCGAGGAAAAGAAGTGAGTATATTATTCAGGTTTTATAATATGTTGGTCGTTTGAATACAAGAATTTATTGCCCTGTCATGGTCTTCCATTTTGCCAAGTTCTGTCAAGTCTATAAAGACAGTTTTGGACTTGTCTTACTTTGTCAAGGTCTTCAGAGTTGCTTTCCTTACAATGTGGCCTGTAACTAACCGTGTTATATGCCTTTAAAAGCAAGGAATTCAGGCATTGTTTTCTTTTCTAAGCAGTTTTTCTAGCAACTTCGTATTCGTGATAAATATTTTACATGTTTGAACATATTTTTTCCAAATATGTAGCTAAATCTTGGCTTAATATCTGCTTAATACAGATATAATACATGGTTTTGTTAGATTTTATTGAAATAGACAATATAATATCATCAATACAAAATTAAACTACTCATTTCTACACATTTTGCCACCATTACTGATACCTTTACGTTTTCCGACCCACAGGGACAAGAAAAAGAAGCCTTCGAGCGCGGAGAACTCGAACCCGAACACACAAACGGAGCAGCCGCCCAACCAGATCCTTTTCCTTACCAATCTGCCCGAGGAGACCAACGAGATGATGCTGTCCATGTTGTTCAACCAGTTCCCTGGCTTCAAGGAGGTCCGTCTCGTGCCGAACCGTCACGACATCGCCTTCGTGGAGTTTACCACGGAGCTGCAAAGTAATGCCGCCAAGGAGGCGCTGCAGGGCTTCAAGATCACGCCGACGCACGCCATGAAGATTACTTTCGCCAAGAAGTGAGCTCAGCACATACACAGACTAGGTGTAAATGCAAACGTCGCTCGCTGGGTGTTCAAGCAACTCCATTTATAATTTAAAGTATAGAATAAATATATACCTAAACAGATATTGAGATTCGACGGAATGATGTTAATTAAACTAAAGGGATTGCGTTTAGCAATCTGGAAGACCAGAAAGGCAACTATTCCTATCCCCTTCAGATTGACAATGACTTGACTAGATTGGCAAATCTTTTCGTCTGGTTTTAAACAGTAAAACCAAAGTTTCCAACTTAAATCCTGCTGAATCCCCTTAATTCCATTTTAAAAACAAAAATGTGAATCATAGTTTGTTATAATTTATCTTTGTTAAATATTTTGTACTTGTTTTTGTGTTAAGCAACAATATGTAGTGTTAACAAGAAACCAGCAATGCGTGGAAAACTGAGCAGCAGTGTCGGTTGTACATATTTCCGTTCAGTTGAGATAGTATATAGATTATTTCCAACCACGGCATTGTGTTAGTGTTGTAGTACAATGGTTTGGTTTTATGGTTGCAGCATCGTTAAGTTATAAGAGCACTGCGAGCGGACACGATGTGTAGTTTTCTTTAAATTTGCCAAGGAGTATCGATTGAGGATAACGATTCATGAGTAGTTTTAAGTATTACAGAACAAGGTTGAAGTCCGCCGTAACATCAACCTTGTAGCATATGAAAGTATTCTTGAGTATGGTGGTTTTGTTAACCCTTCCTTAGGGATATAGGGTTGGATCGATGGATGTATTAACGGGATTTCGGTATATGATGGTGTCTTAAATGGTATCTGAGGAAATCAAAGAATCAGCTTTATGGGCTATATTGAAGGTAACTGATCAGAGCACTTACGGATTTTCGGTATTAGTGCTCCAAAACGGCCTCCTGATCGTGTTCGGACAGCTCGCAGATGACCACATCTTCGTTGACACTGTCACTGGAGGAGGCACTTGGCCCGGCACTGCATGCGTCCTCGGATTCCAATCCCGCTCCCAGGTGACTGGACGAACGGCGATGCTCCGCGGCATCCGCCTCAGCCACATCGCCGACAAACTTCTCCATGGACTTGGCCAGCTTGTCCGAGTTTCCGCCAACGAAAAGCTCCAGGACTTCGCCGCCCTTGATGAAGACAAAGGTCGGCATGCTGGTCACGTTGTATTCGACCGTAATGTCCTCGTTGTCGTCCACATTCACCTTGAGCACAACCGCACGGTCCGAATATTGCTGGGCCAGCTCCTCCAATTTTGGGGCAATAATTTTACATGGTCCGCACCAGTTGGCATAGAAATCGATCACCACCAGCTTGTCCTCGGCGAGGGCCAGCTGCTGGTCGAGATCGTCCTTGTTCCTCACCAGGTACACCATGATTGGAACTAAAAAAAAAAAAAAGTTGGAAAAAAAAATTATAATTTTTAGAAAGGTTTTCTTTATTCTTTTTTATTACTTTGAAATTTTGGAGCTGAACGACTGCTCACACCGAAATATCAGACCGAAATGAATGAGTTGTGCTCTGTCAATTAAAAGGAAAGTAAAATTTCTTTGAACTTGCCTACTTGGATTAAAAAAAAATATTTGAATGTCATTCGAGGTGAGTTGAGGTGAATTAGTAAGACCACTGAAAAAATCCTTATAGACTTGCAGTGTTGAACAAACCAGAACACTCGAGTCTAAGGAACTAGCACATTCAACAAAAGAAGTTAATATTTTAAATAAACCGTACAAATCATTTTTTAATAGTTCGCCACGACTTTAAAAACCAATATAACTGGTTAACTGTATTAATGGTTTAAAAAGTATTACTTAATTAAATTATAATTGATTACATTAAAAAATACTTCTTAAATCACTTGATAATGCCATTTTAGAGATTTTTAAGAACAAAAAATAAATATTCGAAAATCCGGCAGTACAAACATAGCAAAGATGTAAATGAAGAAGTATGAACGATGGGCGGAAAATGATATTTTCTTTTTAATTAATAATTGTTGTTGTTGTTATCAGGTGTTAATTTGGTGATTTTTGAATTTGTTTATTTTATTTTTAGGAAGTATACACAATATGTATGTTCTTAATATTTTATTTATTTATTGAACTTAATAAATGCAACATAATCCAAAGCGCCGATAGTTGTTAAGTCGTAAAATATAATATGAAGTAGTTGTTATCATTTATAATTTAAAATTGTTTACATATTCCGGTGTGACACATAAATCGCGATTTAAATTAAATTAATAAATACTGCCTATTATTTATATGTAAATTGTTAATATTTAACTTATTAAATTAACTTAATAAATGCAACCTAATTCAATGCTGCGATAGTTTTTGTGTGGTGAAATAGTGTGGCCCTTGAAGAGCAGCTTTTCGCTGCTTTTTCGACCACCTGGCAGCCCTGTCACGGCGGCCATTTTGTTTTTACCACCGCGAGAGGCGGCAAAATCGCGAATTCAGCGCGAAAAATGGCGGGAATTCCAGTCTCCAATCCGGCATTTGGGGCCCTATAAAAGCCCCCCGGAGCCGCATGTGCTTCCAGTTCAGAATTTTGCTTCGAAAGGGTTACCGCCTAGCCGACAAAAAAGTACTACTTTCAATTAACACCTTTGAAACCCGTAATCTCTTCAGTAAATCCGTGAAAATGGCTTCTGTCCGCACCATGAACGACTACCACAAGAGGATCGAGGCGGCTGACGACAAGCTGATCGTCCTCGATTTCTACGCCACATGGTGCGGTCCCTGCAAGGATATGGAGAGCACGGTGAAGTCGCTGGCCAGGAAGTACTCCACCAAGGCCGTGGTCCTCAAGATCGATGTGGACAAGTTCGAGGAGCTGACGGAGCGCTACAAGGTGCGCAGCATGCCGACCTTTGTGTTCCTGAAGAACAACCGTCGTGTGGCCGCTTTTTCCGGCGCGGATGAGTACAAACTGACCAACATGATGGCCAAGTTGGTAAAAGCCTAGAAAAAATGCCAAACCCAGTGATAAATCAATTCGGAGCAGGACTCTACCACCTATAGATTTTAACCCATGTTCAAAGTGTTCTTTTTTTGTACTTGTCTTAACTCAACTATTATATATGATGTATAGCTCGTAAGCGATGTGGGAGTAGGAGATGCGCGTGTGGTCATTAAAATCAGAGAATAGCAAAAATCTTGGGTAAGACCCGAAAATCAAAAAAAAAAAAAAGAAGAAAAACCTAACCTCAATCTTCATAGAAACCATTTTGTATATGTATGTTATAGTGCGTGGAGGCGTGTCTGCGACATAACCTCTAAGGTCTGAGAATTGTATTCTGTTTTAAAATTAACTCGAAATGCCATTTTGGACAAACAAATTAGCTTTAAGGTTAGGCACTTAGCAATTCGATCAATAAATTGTAACCACCTTGACTATAATTCACCATCCAAATTTTGTTTTTGGGTAAGGGGCTCTTTTTCAGCTTTTAAACATTTTTACAGGTGATACATACTTGTTTTTCTTTCTTTCAGCTAAATACACATATTTGGTTTAGGTAAATCCACATTTTTTTAGCTGTAATATTTGGTAATCCTGTATATGGATCTCAGGCTATGGTGTTCTATATTAAATAATTGTTAAATTCGGGTATTTGCGTAGTTCTTAAAGACAAATCCTAACTATAAAACTTTTCATAGCTAATAATCATTATAATTGGGGGTTTTCCGTCCTTAAAATTGGAAAATCCTAACTGTTTCTTGGAGCGTGGAACTACCAATATTTTGTATAACTTGCAGCAATATCATAAAAAGTATCAAATATTTTTAGTAAGTAATAATTTTAAGAAAATGTGTTACAAAGTAGGTCATGATTTTGTTGGAATGTCAAGGCGTTCATGCTCGATTGGCCCAATGGTCAGTAGGCTTCGGGTAGTCAAGTAAGAAGGTATATCACTTTCCTGTTGGCATTCACTGACTAAACTTAAAATCACACACATGAAAAAATCACTTTCGTCAGTCAATATTCAGAAAAAACTTTAGGAAAGTGCAAAATTGCCTAGTGCCGTTGATATTCCGAATCCCACATAGACCCATTACAGCTATAGACCATGTCGTATCAGATCAAATCGACGCCATATTTCCGGCGGATGTTCAACAATAGCAAGAAGAATGGCCAGTTGCAGAAGTTAAGGGAGGAGTACGAGAGGATCCAGGAGTTCAATGATCGCACTATCGAGCTGAAGATGCGGCAGGTGCGCTTGAAGCGGCTGTTCCGGGAGATTGAGGATATGAAGGCGGCAGCTGCTGCTGCTGCTGCTGCGGGCGGTAGTCAGCCCACCAGTCCCAACAGATCTCGCGGTGCTTCCAATTCACCAACCCCGGCTGCACGCAATCTACAGCGCAGGAATCATAATGTAAGACTAACAAATATCACGCCGGAGCAAAAGATCCGTGAGCAGCGGGTGGAGAATTTGGCCAGGGCCCGCGAACTGGGCAAGGAGATCTCGCGAAGAAATGCCGAGATGGCCGAGGCCGGAACCGGCGGTTTCCTGAGGAGCGAACTCCGGCTGACGGCCAAGATGCAGGCGGTGGCCGATGCCCGGAAGGATGCCGACGAACGCCGGGAACGGGCTGCCAAGCGTATCTCGTACGGCAACGACCAGTCCCGGCAGAACCTCCAGCGATTGCTCCAGGTTCGCCAGCGAAAACTCGGCGGTGGACATGCCCAGGCTGCCGGGAATCGGTCCCATCTGCAGCCCGATGACCAGGTGCCCATAACCCAACAGCTTCCAAGACAGGAGATAAGGTAAGTATCTCACTTCAAAAATATAATTTATAAAAAGGTATTTTACCTTGATATGATCTTAATGCAAGCTTGTTTTTATTTATTTTATATTAAGTGATCTTGAGCCTTAAATTGAAATTGATAAATATATGGTTATTTTATCTGAACATATATTATTCTAAGTACACATATCGTTTTGCAGTGATATACCAATACCATTTATAAATGGGTGTTTCACTTTGATATAGTTATCTTAATACAACCTAAAGATGTTGTTTCTCTATTATATTAAGTGATCTTGATCCTAAATTGAAATTGTTAAATTTAATATTTTTCTATTTGGTCCTAAAATATATTTGAACATACATATATACATAAATCATATGCATTTGTACAGTGATACACTGATACTGTTTATAAAATAGTTCTTTTGCGTTGATATAATCGATCTTAACACAAACGAAATATTTTTATTTCTTTTATATTAAATGAGTATAAAATTTAAGTTAATAATTATATGATTTTTTTTCTGAACATATACATATCCATAGTTTTACAATGATATACTATTATATTTTTTTTTTAATTCGATTTTACTTGCATTCTATATTATTCAGCTGAAAAATTGCATAATTTTTCATTTTATATTTGCAATTAAAAGTTCGATACGTTAGAAAGGTAATGTTTTTAAAATAGAACCAACTAGAAAAATATTTTTGAAAAATAAAAACCTGTTCATAAATTAGATACAGTTTTGTATTTATTTTGAATCCAACCTAATAATTATCAATCATTAATCTTAAATTCCTTTGTGTAGACCCAGTTACCTGTATCCAGACTATCGCCAACTGACCCCCAGTCAGCTCCAACTCCTGGAGGTTGAGAACAAGCCGTCGACTCAGGTGCTGCAAATCCAGCGTGACCAGGAGGAGAATGAGCTGATGCTGCGGCTGAAGGAGCAGGAACTAAGGATGGAGGCCCAGCTTAGGCAGCAAGAGGCGGACTTCTCCGACCAGGAGGACCATATGCATTTTTGCCGACAGGCTTCCTCAATGTCATCGCCGGATGAAGAGAATAGCGAGGAGCAGCGGTTAATCCGATTGAGGCTTCAGAATCCCGAGTTGGCCGACGAGCTGGAGCGCCGGCGGCGACGACAGCAGGAGGACGAGGAAGAGGAGGAGCAGCTGCAGCGGCGGCTGCGTCATCTCCACGAGGAGACCTCGCCCCTGCGGCTGGCCCGCATCTCGCTTAGCTCGACGGAGGGCACGAATGCCACCAATGTCACAGTGGAAACGGCAGCCACATCCCCCATGAATGTCCGGTTTCCCTACCAAGAGATGGACCCCATCGACTCCAATCTGGAGGTACATACTGCTCCGCTGGCCACCAACAACGAGAATCGCTTGGGCCTGGCCTCCCTTTCCGCTACCATAGCTTCGCATCAACCCACTCAGAGTGTGCCGTACCAAACGGACTACCCAATCGACCAGGATTCCGCCTCCAACCGGTGGAGGCAAATTTCCCTGATGTTACCCTGGTTCAAGGCCTTTCCCGACCTTGAATCTGAATCTCCCGTGATTCCGCCGCCTCCGGACAACCGGATGAACGTCGAGCCCAGCAACTACGAGATGAGAGATGAGATGGTGCCAGCACCTGGCCCACAGGCCAATCCCACGTACTCCTACCAGCTCAGCGATGTGGCCACTCAGGCGGAGGAGGAACCCTTTCCGCCTCCCCACTGCGAGTTCTTGCTGTCCACCTTTGATTTCATTGGAACTGCCGAGCGGTAGGAATCCTGAAAAGGATCAAATCGGATCGGATCGTGCATATGCCCAGTCCAAGTCATAGTTCCAGTACCAAATCTGTGCCCTACCCACGAGGACAGCGGTCCGTACTGAAGTATGAAATTGGGTACATCACATTAACACAAAGCAAACAATTCACTTCACTTTTTCAGTTGGCTTAATAAAATTCTTTCTTTCTATATACATGTTTGTATTTTTATGTTTTATTTATACCATTCAATAGTCGGACATTATCATAATATTAAAAATGTTTCAGAGCATTTAGTCGACAAGGCAAGAGATTTAATTTTTGCTTTATTTTAGATAAATAAAATTTATTTGAAAAATAATATGTATGGATTTCGAAAGTAAATACATATTTTTTTAAAAAATAAAATAAAAGAAACAATTAACTTTCATACTTAAAATATGACTGATATTGAATACAACAAATATATTGTATTGTTTAACATAAACTTAAGTGACTAAATTAATTTTCAAAGTCTGCATTAAGATTAAGAACAAACATATTGGTAGTTAAGTAAAGTTTGTCAAGTTGAGATGGATATGGGTGAAATTCAATATAGATGGGTAGAGGCATTTTAAAAATGTGCGATTTTAGGGATCGACTCCACAAGTAACATGCGGAAGACAATGAGTTTTTAAAGGCATCTTTGATCTGTAACTGTTCTTAATCTTTTGATAGTTCTTCTATTTGCTTTTCTTGCTCTATTGGCTGTGCTTGAACATCCTGCTTTTCCGTTTCTGGATCCGGCTGGTTTTGTTCATTATTTGCCTCTTCCGGATCGGTTTGGTTTACTTCCTCCGTTTTCTCTTTAAGATCTCCTTGGTATACTTCCTCCTTGGAGTCCACTTTCTCTGTAGTATTTATATTCCTTTGCTCTTTTTGATCCATCTGGTGTATTTCTTCCTTTGACTGTATTTCCTCATATTTTTCTTCTGGATTTCTTTGGTTTTCCTTGGATATTGCTTCCTCTGTTGGAGGTTCCATTTTTTTCTCTTCTGGATCCATTGGGTCAATTTCTTCCTTTGACTGTATTTCCTCATTTTCTTCGTCAGGATCTCTTTGCCCCACTTCATCCTTTCCCTTCTCATGATCTCTTTGGTCAACATCATCCCTGGAGTCTACTTCCTCTTGATTTTCCTTTTTCTCTTCTGGATCAATCTGGTGTACTTCCGCCCTTGACTGTATCTCCTCATTTTTCTCTTTAAGATCTCTTTGGTCTACTTCCTCCTTGGAGTCTGCTTCCTCTTGATGTTCATTTCGCTCTTCTGGATCAACCTGGTGTACATCCTCCTTTGACTGTATTTCCTCCTTTTTCTCTGCAGGATCTTTTTGGTCTACTTCCTCCTTGGACTCCACTACCTTTTTCTGATGCTCATTCTCTTTTAGTCCAGGGTGTTTTTGGTCTGCCTCCTCCGGTGATTCCATTTCTCCTTTTTGATTTTCCGCATTATGTTCTTCCTTTTTGTTCTGTGCAAGGTCCTTTAAGTCTTCATCCTTTTGGTCTTCTGGATTTTTCTCCTCAGCTGGCTGTGTTGTAACCTTTTTCTCACTTCGGTCTTGTAGATCTTTTTCCACTCCATGCTCAGCTGGATTTACTTGCACCGTTTGCTCTACAGGATCTGTGTGCTCTTCTTTCTTTGGACCCTCTGCGGCCCTTAGTTGAAGGAACAGCATAAACTCTCTTTTGGTCTTCGGATGCTTTAGATTCCTCCGAAGAATTTGCCTTTCTTCTTCGTCGCGCTCAGCAACCATTTTATCATACCTCTCAAGAGCCGTCTTCTGTCTTTCCAACGCTTTCTCCCTTATTTTTTTATTGGCCTCTCTGTAAATCCGGCACCAGTGCTCCTGATCCTTTCGATAGCCGGGCATCCAAGCGGCCAGCGCTTCCAGGAGCCTAGAACGGAAGGGATTCGTCAGCTTGGGCAGCTGGTAATGCTTGTAGAAGGAGGGAGAATATATGATATCATCGAACTCCATTTCGAACTCTTCATCCTTGAGGGGAATCAACCGCGCCTCCAGAATTTCAAAGCTATAAGAAAATGAGTATAACGTTGGTAAAAGGTATATTATATAGGACCGTATCCAACTCCCACCTGGGCAATCGCTCTCGCAGGTAACGAAGTCTTCTTCCGCAGTTGTATTTGATAAGCTCCTGAGTGTAGTGTTTGCTCTCCCCAGCCAACTTGGCATCGACCAGCTTTCTGTTGATCGAGGGCTTAAAGTCTTTGTTCTGCGAGAGCCGCATAAAGAGTATGCCCTCCTCCGCATCCAATTCGACGACGTGGGCGTGCACGTGCCTCCTGAACACCAAGCGCCGGAATTGCTGCGTACTATCCTGTGGCCAGTGAATGTCCAATGGATGGATGTGCGAGAGAGTGCCCCGGGCAGCCAGTATCGGCGTATCCGCAAAAAACTCGGGCAGGAATTTCAAATCATCCGGCGATACTTCAGCTGCCGATGCATAATCCACATAGTAAATGGATACCCATTCGGCATCTTTTGGCGGTGTGATCAATATTCTGGCCCGTCGCCACCCGTTCCGGTGATTTGCAGCGCAAATATAGCCGGCTTTTAGGTAGTAACTCGATACGGGGGTGCTGTACTTGGGGTCCTTCTTATGATTATAAAACGTGCTGTGGGTGCAAGAACAAAAAATGATTATTTACTGGATATCAGCTGGCTATTCGCATGGACTCACTTCATGTCGCGGGTAATTATGTCCAGCATCCCGGTGTCGTGCGTCTGGTTCACGAAATGGAACCAAAACTGAAAGGGGCTATACACCTGGGGAGAGAAGGGAAATACAAGTTACAAATTGAATTCCGAGTGTTTCTAGCTTTACTTACTTTGCACACGGAGATCTCGATGAAATCCTTTTCCTTGCAGTTGTCCAGCAGACGCAAGGTGGGCAGCTTCTGGCCCAAGACGACGGCATCACTGGGTCTATCCACCCTAGATATGTCATCCGTCTGTTTGGGCATAGAAACATTAATTGAAATACTTGTATATGGCAGACATGAACCAACCAAACAGCATTCTGGAATTGCCACTCGGAACCGCAATCGCTTTATATAGTCATCCATTCGCTCCTCCGCCTGTTCAGCACTTAGGACCTCGAGTTTTGGAGGATCCTGTGCATCTATCATATCATTGGCAAAGGGATTTGTCCCATCGGCCAACTCCTCTTCGTCGCTATCAGGAAATTCAATAAGAGGCTTTAGCTCTTCCTCACATTCCTTGGGACTCTGATCCTCCGACAAGCTTGCTTCAGTCACGGCCAAGAGCCACTGCCTCATGTAGTCCTCCTTGCTGTCGGGAACTTGCTCAGTAGCCAAGGTACTAAGACTGGCTTCTGGCTCCTCATCCTTCTTCGAAGGCAGATCAAGCTGCCGCAAACAAGGAAAACGCAATTTCTTGCTACCATCCTGGGATCTTGGGTAGCTGGAATGTGAGGACGGACAACCGGGATCGCTTAGGAGATCAATTAACGCATCATCAGTGTCGGGCTGAAAAGCGGATTTTAAATAGTTGGCTTGGCTGACATGATCTTATGAAAACTCACCTGGCTAATGGGCTTTTCATCAGCAAATGCCTGCCACGAAGTTATATTTTCCAGATTTGGGGTGGATATAGGAAGCACATGATCTACGGGATCCATTTTCATCTTACCATCCTGGGATTTCAAATTCTTGGAATGTGAGGCCGCAGGGCCGGGATCGCTTAGATCATTAGAAATCAGCTGAAAAAGTGAATTTTAAATATTTTAAAGCCCTGGCTGACATTATCTTATGAAAACTCACCTGGCTACTGGGTTTCTCCTCAGCACATGCCTTCCCCAAATTTATAAGCGCCCATTTTGAGGTGGACATAGAAAAGAAATGAGGCTCAGGCGGCGGGCCCAGCTGATAAGAAAAATAGTTGGTGGATACTCAAAATAAATACGTTATTAGGATTACTCACCGGTTTTAAGTTTCTTGTAGCTAAATACTGTTTTTTAAGCAGTTCTTTCTTGTCACGTTTTGGATGCGAAAGATCTAGAGGTAAATCTTGAGGCTTTTCAGGAACCACATGGTCACATGGCTTAGGATCTTGAGGATTTTTTAGTGAAAGATCTAGAGGTTCATCTGTAGGGTAATCGAGGTCCATCTGAAAACAGCGCTTTGCTGGGGATGCTTTAGCTAAACCCTTTGTATTCTGGTATGAGAGATCTAGTGGTTCATCCTTAAGGTTTTCAGGATACATCTGAAAATGGGTATTAGCTTGAGGATCCGGATGGGAAAGATCTATAGGTTCATCAGGATCTATCTTATAATGCGGAATAGCTGGGGACTCTTCAGTTAACCCCGTCGTGAGCTTTTCCTGGTTACATGGAATAGGATCTTGAACATCCTTATGTGAGAGATCTACAGGCTCGACTTTAGGGCTTTCATGGCCCATCTGAAAAAGGGTATTAGCTTGAGGATCCGGATGGGAAAGATCTATAGGTTCATTTGTGGGCTTCTCAGGATCTATCTTATAATGGAGAATAGCTTGGGTTGCTTCAGTTAACACCGCAGTAAGCTTTTCCTGGTAACATGGTATACGATCTTCAGGATCCTGATCTACAGGTTCATCTTTAGGCTTTACAGCATCCATCTGAATCTGTGGATAAGCTTCAGTTAAGGCCATATTGGACTTGTGCTGGTCGCATGGTTTAGACTCTTGAGGATCCTGATGTAAGAGATCTACAGGTTCAATTTTAGGATTTTCAGGGCTTATCTGAAAATGGCTATTAGTTGGGGCTAACCCCGGGGTAGACTTTTTCTGGTCACGTGGCCTAGGATCCTGAGAATCCTGATGTGAAACATCTTCAGATTTTTCTGGCTTTTCAGTGGGCTTTCCGTGGTCACATGGCTTGGCCGAATCACACTCGTTGGGTTCGGGAGGAATCTTAAAGGGAAATTATTGCTATTTGATGATATTACCTTAATTAAAACAGTCTTACCGGATTGATAAGCTTTTTTTGGTCAATATTTGTACGCGAATTCTTCGCAGCCATCTTTCGATGTATTGTTTGTTTGTTTTGGGATGCTTGATTTTGGATCAATAATGTTTTGATCTGCAATTTTAGAGTTCCCATCATGCTGCGCCCTCTCATTCTGGGAATTTTTTGTTGGAAGTTGTCTTCCCAAAAGCAACTGTAATTTTAAGCGGCGCGGTTTTCTGGTCAGGCAACGCTGGCGAATTAACTGCAAATTAGAGATGGCCAAACTTAGATGGCTTAAACTTATCGATATGTTATCGATATTTCGTCTGCGTTTGTTTATGCACGTGTTGCGTTTAAATTTTAAGTTTTAATTGTTGAAAAAGGGAATCAAATCCCGGCCAGAAAATGGACAGCGAGGGCGACGACTACGAGCTGACCGGCTCCGAGCAGGAGTACGATGCGGAGGAGCGCGAGATTCTGGAGGATCTGCGCAAGCAGCGCAAAAAGCGCCAGCAGCAGGATCCCGTCCAGGAAGTCCTGGCTTTCAGCGATGATGACGACGACGATGAGGAGGATCAGGAGCAGGATGATGTGGCCGAGCTGATGCGGGACAGTGACATCGAGGGCGCCGAGGACGATGACCGCGATCTGCCCAACACCATGGACTGGGGCAGCAAGCGGAGCACCTACTACAACACGGACTTTGTGGACCAGGACTACAGCAGCTACAATGCCCAGGAGGAGGAGGAGGCTCGCGCCGAGGAGGAGGAGGCCAAGAAGATACAGTTGCGCCTGGCCAAGCGGCTCAGCGAGGCCGATTTCCAGCTGGACGATTTGCAAGCAGCCGCCGGAAGCAGTGATGATGACGAGGAGCTTGAGGAGGGCGAAGTCACCAAGGTGACCACCGATCTGACCGGTATGACGGCCCGCGAACGCCGGCAGCTGTTGCAGAAGGACTCGCCCGAGTTCATTGGCCTCACCCAGGACTTTCAGAAGCATCTGAACGAGGTCAAGGATCTCATCACACCAGTTCTTAACTACGTTAGGAACCACAATGTCCCTATGGTGCCGGCTCTCAAGTACGCCAGTCTATACCACACCGTGCTCTCCACCTACTGCTCCAATGTGGCCTTCTATCTGCTGCTCAAGGCGCGCCGCAGTAGCGTTAAGTTCCATCCGGTGGTCAAGCGGCTGGTGCAGCTCAAGCAGCTAGTGGAGCAGCTAACGCCGCGCTACGAGGAGTACATACGCCCACAGTTGGAGGCGCTGCTAGAGAGGATCCAGGATGGGGATGCCTTTACGGTGCTGGATGTGGCACAGCGCAAGGCCAAGCTGCAGATCCTGAACAAGTACAGCAATGGCGAACAGGCCGAACAGAGCTCCGATGATGATGATGAGGAGGATGAGAAGGATCAGGATCAGGCAGAGGAGCCAGACGATGAGGAGGCGGAGGAGGAGGATGGGGAGAACGAGGAGGAGCTGGCGCGACGTGGCATCACCTACCAGATGGCCAAGAACAAGGGCCTCACCCCGCACCGCAAGAAGGAGCTGCGCAATCCGCGCGTCAAGCACCGCGGCAAATACCGAAAGGCCCTCATCCGGCGCAAGGGAGCCGTGCGCACGGTGCGCAAGGAGCTCCAGCGCTACGGCGGCGAGATGTCCGGCATCAAGGCCTCCGTCACCAAGAGCGTCAAGTTCCGCACCTAGTTCAATTAGCACTTATCCATTAAAAATCAGTAAAAAAAACAAGCTTTGTTTTAATCAACTCACGTTTTTTTGTACATTTATTTCGGTTTCGGGTACTTTTTAAAATCGTCTTTGTGAAACGACAAGTAGTGGCATTTTCTGGATTTCCAGAATTCACAGATATAGGGATTTCTCAACTAGAGGGCTAACATTTATAAAACTGACTTATATTCATATGTATTTTTTTGTTTTTTTTTTCGGCAACATTTTGAGATGTACGTTTTATTCTGCATTTGTTTTACTTGGTTAACATTTAAAACCAATTATGAATCGAACAAACCATTGTCTTACGTCTGTCTGTTTCAGTTTGTACATTAAATTTACCTTTTGGTTCAGTTTCGGCTGCCTAAAGTCTTACAAATGTAATTTCCGAATATTCGTCGTTAAATACAAACTAATCGCTGGGCCTAACATTTGGCTGGCTCCTAGCTCCTAGCTGCTGGCTCCCTGGCTCAGCCAGATGGGATTACGCTCTAATCCTTAAGAAATAGCTTGCGGAAGTCATCGTTTGACTTTGGCGCAGCGGCCGGTTCTTCTTCCTCTTTCTTTTCCTCCACAGGGATGGCTGGTTTGCCATTGGCCTCTGGCTCAGTGGACTCGTCGGCGGCAGCTGGAGTCGACGAGGTGGTGGGCTCGTCGCCGTCGCCGTCGCGCTCCAAAGTGACCTGCTCCAGGCGACGCTTCTTGGCGGCCACCTCCTGGCGCACCAAAGTCGTGGGTATCAGCGAGGTGGGCACGCGTCTCTTGGGCGCCACACTGGGCTTTGGAGCATCAGAGGTGGAGCCCCTCGGCGGTGGGTTGGATATGGCCACGGAAATCTGCAGAGATGAATTAAGTTTATCATGCTAGTTTTGAATAAAAAAAGAGAGAGTCCCACTCACATTCATGCCCCTCAGCAGTTTACCATCGGAGCCTGCCACTGCTCGTTGAGCCTCTCCTGGCTTCTCGAACTCCACGTAGGCAATGCCCTTGAACTGCTTGTTCCTGAGCCAGAAAAAATAAGTATTAGCTTTGAAATCCTTCACTTAAAACCCCTCCACTCACTGCTTGTGCACCAGGCGCACATCTTTGATGTTGCCAAAGGGCGAGAATAGCCCATGCAACTCCTCTTTGGTGCAGGCGGGATGCAGGTTCCTCACAAAGATCTTGTTGATCTCCAAATTGGCTGCAAAAATAAAAAAGTCCTTAAGTGGATGAAACTGGTAGCTAACCGTTGCGACTCACGCGAATACTTAAAGTTAGATTCCTTTGCCTCTGCAGCAGTCGGATTCTCGGCGAGCCTGGCCTTAGATGGTGGCTGTGAGCCATTCGGGGATTCAGTACGCGAAGCGGGTTTGGGCAGAGCCCTCTTCTTGCCCAGCGGCGGCTGTTGTTGCTCATGCGCCTGGCGGCGACGCTGCTCGCGATTCAATGGCTCGCGATTCTGTGATGGCTGCACCTGCTGGCGAGGATATACCTGCTGGATTTTGGTCTTGATGCGCGGACGCGCCCTGTCACCTGGAGTTTCCATGGCCTGACAGGCCGCAATGGTCTCGCAGGTGCCATAGCAGCGTTCATAGCGACGAAACAGCTCCATCACCAGTATGCCATCCTCCAGGGTGGGCTGTGAAATGGCCTCCCGGAGAATATCGCGAGTTCCCTGGCCAGCATTGTACTCGCTTTCCATCTGGGCATAACCCAGCCAAAGGGAGCCGCGCTGCGAGCTGCCAGGATAGCCTAAGGAAAGAATGATTTAAATACAATGTTTATAGACGGGCAGCAAAGCCGGCTCACCCATTATCTGGCGCCAAATGTGCGATCCATTGGAGGGACTGGCCAGGTGTGTGTACTCCACCTGGGCCCACAGCTGCAGAACCTCGTAGCGGGTGTCTGCCTTGTCGCCATACAGCGAGGAGAGCTCTTCCCAGACGCTGGTGAAGGCGGCACGCAGACTGGCGGCCTGCTCTTCGTCGCCGGCATTGGTGTTGCGCACACGATAGGCCAGATAGTCCAGATGCAGCTCCACCGTCATCATCATATCGGGCACAATGCGCTGCAGTATTGTGCGGATCTGTTCGTCCACTGCGGTCTGCTCGAAGTCGGCGCGTTCCATTAGATCCAGATATTTGTGATTTAGCCGCACACTGGGACGACTGCGTACGCCGCGCCTGGCCAACTCCAGTGGGTTGCAGCGCAAGAAGCCCTTGCCCAAGCGGCTAAGTCTCTTGGCCGCCAACTCGGCATTTTCCTCCTCCTCCTCCTCCTCGGCAGTGCCGCTTTCGCCCTGGACGAACTCGATGTATGTGAGCCACAGTATATCGGCTATGGGAAACTTGGAGACAGTGCGTTCAAAGAAGAAGCGGATCACCGCATTCTTTAGGTCTTCCTCGGCGAACACCACCTCAGCCTCGGCCACATGCTGCTTGAGTATCTTGGTCCAATCCCAGTCACTGTGCTGAGTCTTCATATCGTCCAGATAACGCTTATAGTCGTCCACGATGGCTTTGATGAACTTGCGCTGTTCCTCACTGCATTTCCAGCTGACGCAGTGCTTCTGCAGGACTTCCTCAAATGCGGCGGCCTCCTTTTCGTCGGTGATGGTGGACAGCACCTGGCTCAGCTTGTCCCCAAAGTCTGGACGCTCCACATGGTAGTCGGCCAGCAGTTTGGCCCAGAGCACATGATTCTCCACATTTCCCTGATCCACCAGGTAGTTTACAATAAATTCGGAGAGCGGTATGTCTGGAATGGAATGTGTTGTGTGAGTTTTTTTTCGATTTAGGAGGCGTTCTTTGACTTACTGTAGTAAAAGCTCAGTGCTTTGGCGCACTTTTCCTCGAATTCCTTGCGCTCGTCGGGCGTCTGAGTGACCACCAGGCGGGCCTTCAGATACTTTAGCCAAATGTGAGCCGGCACAGTGGCCAGATTCTGTAGGGTCAGCACCGATGCCTCAATCTTCTCCAGATCGTTTAGTTTGCTAGGGAAAAGATAGGGTAAGTGATAGATATAAGCTTTCCCTTGGTTGTCCCCACTTACAAAGCTATTTCGCTGATGGCGACCAGCTGGGCAAAGTGCTTATTGGGCTGCGCCAGTAGATCCTCGTAGGATTGCTCCAGCTGGTTGGTTCCACCGGGTCCGTCGCTGTCGCTGGAGAGCTCGCTGTCGGAGTCCTCGATCACGCCCACCACATCGCTGCTGTTGGAGGAGGAAGGGGAACGGTTGCCAGATGGCTCCTCCTCCATGGACGGCTCATCGTCCGAGGAGATCAACTCAATGGTGGTCAAGTCCTCGCCGGCGGCGGGATCTGGCCAAGTGCGGCGCAGGGAAAGTTTTGGCACCACCTTTTGCGGAGCCTCTTCCTCGTCCTCCTCATCATCCTCCTCCTCCTCATCGTCGTCGTCGTCGTCGTCATCCACGACTTCCTGGATCTCCTCCTCATCCTCCTCCTCCTCCTTGGCCGCCGCCGCCTCCTTCCTCGGCGAGGTCTTTGCCTGGTCGGGAATCACTATCAAATCGTACTCATCGTAGGTATCGTCGTCATCCAAATCCTGGGCCGGCATGTCGTCCAGCTCCTGCTCCAGCTGCTTTTCCAGCTGCAATGTTTGATCAAACCATGTGGTTAGGGAATCCAGGGATTGCACCCAAATCTCCACTGCTCACCTGCTTGTCGCCGTCCATGTTCCTAGCTCTTTTACCTGGTTAACTTTTCAAGTTTCTTTAGAAATCTTTTCTTTTCCAAATGAAAACGGGTACAAAACAAAAAAACAAGACCCCCACTGCAGGGTTGGCGAAACAAATATCGCGGTTTTCGAATCTTTAAATTTTTTCACTTGCAATTCCTATCGAGCACTGCCCTTCTCTTTAAAAAGAAAAATTTCTTTGGATTTTCTGCAAGTCCGCTTTTTTCACCATTTGAATTGAGCTGTAATGCGAGTTGAATTAGTTTTTCAGGTGACAGTTTCGAGTTTCCAGCCAGTGCTGACAGTTTGGCGTTTTGCTCTAGCTCTATCGTTTATCGAATGGCAAACATCGATAACAAAATAGTCCAGAAAATGGTCACACTAAATGCATGCCTTTGCTAACCTAGCGGAGACACCCACCTGACATGCAAAAGAGGTGAATTTATCATTTGAATGTTAGGAGGGTGTCCTCGCTATGTTAGCCTATAAAATATTCGAAATACCGTTGGTATATACCATGAAAATACCAAATACACCGACGGTACGGTCTCACCAAAATGTTGGCAGCGTTAGCCGAGACACCCTCCTAACATTCGCATGTGACCGTACTTTTGCTCAGATTTGAGTATGCTAGGAGTGTGTCCTCTCTATGTTAGCCGAGACAACAAAAGTGGATTGGTGGATTTTGGAACATGGGGCGCATTTTAATGAGATTAAACGGGGGTTTCCTTAAACCTACCTAGATATTAGATCTGCTTTTTCTAAACAATTCTGCATTTAAGATTCTTCGATTTGCTACCCAAATAGGAAGATAATTGATGAACAAAATGATTCCACCATGAAATTCCACCATTCCACTTTTTAGTTATTGTGGGGAAAATAACGCTTTAAAAAAGGTACTCTTTTGATAGTTTCGTCAGCCCTGGCAATACCAGTGGCTGCTAGCAATGCACTGCACACCGCCTGGTCACACTGCACTTGCATTCCCGCCAAAAAAGCCTCGCATACGGCGTGCAATTTATTCCCCCCGATTTGTTTGCATTTGTGTTTAATTTGCGCTACAGAACGGATCGAAGCTGGTTATATACTGTATATCCCGCGAAATAACCAACAAATCATACAAAACAATGGCCCACGACGGGGAGCAGTTCATCAAGGACATCCAGCGCGAGTATGTGGACTTTCTGGACGACGAGGAGGATCAGGGCATCTATGCCGGCCACGTCAAGGACATGATCGCGGAGAAGAGCAAGCGCCTCATCGTCAATGTCAACGATCTGAAACGCAAGAATTCGCAGCGCGCCCTGGGCCTCCTGGGCAATGCGGCAGATGAGCAGCTGGCCTTCGGGCGGGCCCTCAAGGAGTACGCCTCGACGGTGGATCCCAGCTATGCCAAGATGCACGAGGATCTGTTTGTCGGCTTCGAGGGCTGCTTTGGCAATCGGCATGTGACGCCGCGCTCCCTGACCTCCATGTATCTGGGCAACATGGTCTGTGTGGAGGGCATTGTCACCAAGGTCTCCCTGATCCGACCCAAGGTGGTGCGCAGTGTCCACTATTGTCCCAATACTCGGAAAGTCATGGAGCGCAAGTACACCGATCTGACGTCCTTCGAGGCTGTGCCCTCCGGTGCCGCTTATCCCACCAAGGACGAGGATGGCAATCTGCTGGAAACCGAATACGGTTTGTCCGTCTACAAGGATCACCAGACGCTGACCATACAGGAGATGCCCGAGAAGGCTCCGGCCGGCCAATTGCCACGCTCTGTGGACATCGTTTGCGACGATGATCTAGTGGATCGCTGCAAACCCGGCGATCGGGTACAAATCGTTGGAAGCTATCGCTGTTTGCCGGGCAAACGGGGTGGCTACACTTCTGGCACCTTCCGCACCGTCCTGCTGGCCAATAACATATCACTGCTGAGCAAGGAAAGCAATCTGGACATCTCACGCGAGGACATCATGCTGTGCAAGAAGCTGGCCAAGAACAACGACATCTTCGAGCTGCTCAGCAAGAGTCTGGCTCCATCCATTCATGGACACACGTATGTGAAACAGGCAATCCTGTGCCTGCTGCTTGGCGGCGTGGAGAAGATTCTGCCGAATGGAACACGCCTGCGTGGCGATATCAATATCCTGCTCATCGGTGATCCCTCGGTGGCCAAGTCACAGTTGCTGCGCTACGTTTTGAACACAGCTCCGCGGGCCATCCCGACCACGGGACGCGGTTCCAGTGGAGTGGGTCTGACGGCGGCGGTTACCACGGATCAGGAGACCGGGGAGCGGCGTCTGGAGGCGGGCGCCATGGTCCTGGCCGATCGAGGAGTCGTCTGCATCGATGAGTTCGACAAGATGAGCGATATTGATCGCACAGCCATCCACGAGGTGATGGAACAGGGCCGAGTGACCATTTCTAAGGCAGGCATCCATGCCTCACTCAATGCTCGCTGCTCCGTTTTGGCTGCCGCCAATCCGGTGTACGGAAGGGTGAGTCTACAGGCTAATCCTCTAGAGAATTCCTTATTAATTAAATACCCCTTTATAGTACGATCAATACAAAACACCCATGGAGAATATTGGGCTGCAGGACTCGCTGCTTTCCCGTTTCGATCTGCTCTTCGTGATGCTGGACGTGATTGACAGCGATGTGGACCAGATGATCTCGGACCATGTGGTGCGCATGCATCGCTATCGCAATCCCAAGGAGGCCGACGGTGAACCCCTGTCCATGGGCAGCTCCTATGCGGATTCACTGTCCTTTGTCTCCAGCAGCGATGAGGTGAGTTTGGGGTAACTATTTATAATATGTGACAATATATAACTATAAATTGCTTTTACAGAAAAAGGACACGGAGGTCTATGAGAAATACGATGCCCTGCTGCATGGCAAATCCCGCCAGCGTCACGAGAAGATCTTGTCCGTGGAGTTCATGCGCAAGTACATCCACATTGCCAAGTGCATGAAGCCCAAATTGGGTGAGCAAGCTTGTGAGGCGATCGCCAATGAGTATTCGCGCCTGCGCTCCCAGGAGGCCGTGGAAACCGATGTGGCTCGCACCCAGCCGATTACGGCCCGTACCCTGGAGACCCTGATCCGTTTGTCAACCGCCCATGCCAGGGCACGCATGTCCAAGTCGGTGACCATCGATGATGCCCATGCAGCCATTGAGTTGGTTCAGTTCGCCTACTTCAAGAAAGTTCTGGAGAAGGAGCGCGGCAGCAAACGTCGCCGGAACAGTGGATCCGAGGAGGAGGACGGCAACGATCAGGTATCAAGCCAGCGATCCCCATCGCGTCGCTCCAAACGTACACGTACTGCGCCCGTTGGTGCGGATAGCGATGAGGAGGAGATTGAGACACCTCAGCCGGATGCTGGGGATTTGACGCGCCGCGAGACTCGCCGATCGCTGCCAGCTCGCTCTGCAGCCGGCGCCTCCCAGCTGGTCACCTCCAGTGAGGAGCAGTCGGTGGCTGCCACACCGCCGGCAGAGCCAGCCTCCATCAGCGATCCCCGGCTGGGTGAGTTCAAGAACAATCTGCAGCGGCTGTTCCGCGAGGCACGCGAACAGAGCCTGCCGCTGGCCAGGATCACCACGGCCATCAACGATGGCAACCAGGAGCCATTCACCGGCGGCGAGATCGAGGCCGCCGTCCATCGCATGACCGAGGACAACCAGATCATGGTGGCCGACGACATTGTCTTTCTCATCTAATCTCACATTCCACCGACGGCGCTCTCACCATGTCCATCAAATTATTGCATCTATTATCTATTATAACGTTCATGTACCAGTTAAGTTGTATTTTTTGTTTATATTTATATGATAATAAACATTTTGGCACTCCTTTTGCAAATCAATTGTTTAATTTTAAAGAAAATGATTAGTTCCCCAACAAATATTACAAAATATTGAGATCCCATCAGAAAAAAGCATTTAACCTTTAAGGTAATGTAAAGTTATCTTATATTTGACAGTCATAGACATAAACAATCTTTTCTTTTTTAGCGATATACAAAGTTGCACAACGATTTGAAAACAAGATTAAAGTAGAGCAAAACTGGCTTTAAATCACATTGTTCAACCCATCGGAAATTCTCATAAGCATAAACAATGTTTTTTTCTACATGTATGACAAAAATCTTAACTTTAAGAGCTCCATCGAGGCAATATTAAAACGTAGTTACACAAATTCGTATTATTTGATTAGGTTGAACCATTTAAAAGGTATAGTTTTCTTATTTGAGACAGTCAATGACATGAGCATTTGTTATGGTTACCTAAGAAGTGGTTAACGCTTCGAATAGATTTGAAAACATTGAAAGGATATCGCATCGATTACATTTAATACTTGGCTTGGACTAACATTCATAGTTTTCTCTTTTTGTTTGTTTGGGATTATGTTACAATTAAACTAGACACAAATACAGCGACTAATCTCCGGATAAAACTTATTTACAATGATAAAGAGCACCTCCTCCCAAGGACCGCGAAATAAAAGCACACTCATCGCACACAATCACAGGATAACAGACAAACAGACAGACAGACGGGCGGCAGTCCTTGGGCGGAAATGGAGCAGCCAAAGAGAGGTGGAGTACAAGATTTAGCTAGGCTGGTGCAACTTCGATCAGAGGTTCACCACATTCTTGAGATCCGGCGGCAGCAGACCCTTCATGCACTCAATCTGCGCCCGGATCTGCTGCTGGGTGCCATTGATCCCCTCCAGCTGCGTGGCCTTGTCGCCATAGAGATTCAGTTTCTGCTTGAGCTTGAGTATCATGTCAATGATCTCCACCTCCTGCTTGTCGTGTGCCCAGTGCTCCAGATTAGCCTCCGACAGCGCCTGCAGCTGGAGATCCTGTAGCGTTAGCTGCAGCTCGCGATGGCGAGCCTCGTACCATCCGCGAAAGTTGGGCGATCGAAAGAAGCGTCTGTACAGGCCTTTCCAATCTCCCTTCAGCGGCGATGTGAGCTGCGGTCCAGCTGTCTCTAAAGTGGCCAGGAAGTCGTCCAGCTTGAAGCTGCTGGCATTGGGCGCCGATTTAAACGGACTGATGTCCTTTTGCAGCGGCATCAGCGAGGCCATATAACGCTCCAGTGGTATCATAAAGCTCTGGGTCAACTCGAGCAGGTGGCGCCTGATCAGAGCGGTTTGCACATGCTCCGGCCGCTTGGTCTTCAGGCCCAGCAGCACCTTCTTGATCAGCGCCTTGTCCTTTTTCAGATACGGCCTGTACTTGCTGTGCAGCCCGGCGGATGAGGAATCGCCGGAGCCATTGTTGGAGCTGCCATTCAGTCCTGTGCTGGATTTCAGTGGTCTGCCGGCCAGCTCCGTGGAGCTGGAGAAGGAGGTGGCCGAAGTGATGTTCCTCGCATGCTTTTGGCCCATCAGCAATTGTTGTTGCTGCTGCATGTTTTTCTGAAAATGAGCGAGATGGAGATAGAGTTTTTGTGACTTGTTTTGTGCGATTTGTTTATCCCTCTCACCTGGTTGTCCACCAGCCTGAGCATGTGCGGCCAATCCTTGAGCAGCTTAACAAAGAACGGATTGGTCACGCCCAAAATACAGGCAGGCAGTGTCGTCTTGCTGGTGCACTCCTGTGTGAATTCCCGGAACTCGCTGTCGTGGATGGTGAAGTAGGGACGCGCCTCGGCACAGTACTCCAGTGGAGCTATCAGGGCCAGAAGGGTCTGAACCATGTGGGAGCAGTCGGCGGGTGAGGTGCCCACCACAACGATGGGCTCGGCGGTGATGACCAGCTCCCACAACGTGTACAGCTGCTCCATGACAAAGTCCAGGGAGCGGAAGAGCTCGATTTCGTTGACGGAAGCCAGTACTTTGGCCGTCGGACAAGCGGCCAGGGCTGGCGGGGAATCCCCTGAGCCACCCGAACTATCTGCAGTGGACTTCCTACTGCTACTAGTGCGGGGTATGCAAATCTGATAGCTGCACTCCAGCAGGGGCAGCTGGAGGGGATTGCCCACCCTCAGGCCGGGCCACTGGCGATTGATCTGCTCGCTGGCCAGCCTCAGGACATCCGTGCCCTCGTCAAAGTAGCGCGGTGCCAGCTGCGAGAGTATATCGTAGTAGAGATTAAAGAACGGCAGTCGTGTGATGATGATGAAGCTCTTCTGGAAGTAACCGCGCGGCAGATTCGCATCCCTTTTCTGCCGAAAGTAGACGAAGCCCCAGTAGTGCGAACCATCCTGGCGCAGGGCAGGCGAACACTCTGCATTGTATCCTGGCAGGGATTCCCGCCGCGCTGTGCAGCGCAATCGCATATGGAACTTGGTGTCGCCCATGCAGCCGGAATTCGAGTCCGGAAAAGCCATGTAGCAGATGTTGCTAACCTCCTGCTCGCTGGGCATGAACTGCGGCGGATAGACGTGCTCCAGGGCCTGGCCAAGATTCAGATCGAAGGTGACCACACAGAAGCAGTGCATCCACTGGGAGAAGTTCACCCAATCGCTGGCACTTGGCTGGGGATTCGAGTTGGTGGCATCCACATCGCATTCCTCAATCTGGACGCCGTTGTCCTTGTCCCGCGATGGCGCCATGATCTCCTTGATCCCTGCATCCGCGCTCATTCTATATTGTAATTTGTTGATATTTATTTATTTGCCAGCGACATTGACAAGGGGAATCAGGGATGGGCAACTGCTGATATCTGTTCACCGTGACCGTTGTCATCGCCAGTCACGGTTTACTGATTAAATTAATAAAATAGGGCTCAATAATACATATAAATATGTTAGTTATCCCCTTTTAATTGTTGTAATTTAAATTACTTATAATATTTAGTTGCTTTTTCTTTGTGGGCTTATATTTTTTAAATGTTTATTTTATTTGCTTGTCACTGCTTACTAATATTGATCATCACTATTTAATGTTTTCATTTTAAAACTTTCACTTTTTGTTGTCATTCATTTTTGCTTTTCACTGACGCTGGCACTTTGGCGAAATAACTTTTAGGGATAATAAACTTATTATGAGTTGAACTTAATTAATGAGATATAAGAGTTAACATGTAGATAAGTCAAAAACATGAAGAATAAGATATTTATACCAGTTTATAAAAGGGTCAGGTTTGGGCTCTAAAATGAATTATCATTAACATCATTAAAATTGCAACAAATAGTTTAACATTTTATTTTTTAACTGGCTTAATAAAAAGCTATAATTAAGAATAACTAGCTAGTTTTAATAATAAGCTACATTTAGCGATAAGCCTGGCAGCACTGTTATTAATGTTCGACTAGCGCAAAAAATACTAGCTTTCAGATAAGACTTTATTTAGTATTAACTAGCTAGTGTGCCAGCACTATTAGAGATGTGCGATAAGCACAGTGTTTATTTTTAAAATATTTGTCAAAACAAAAATATCATAGTTTACATCTGTCTCGGACAATAAAACAAATAAACGAGCGCTTTGGTTAGTTGCCAATTCCACAGCCAAAAGATTGAACTTGTTTGCCAAAAGCGGAATATTTATTGCCACAAATTTAGCCAAAGGAATTTCCCGCCAAATTAGCGGCGTCTGAATTTAATTGATGAAATTGCGAAATGCCAATTGCTGTTTTTAAGTCCGTACGGGAAGTGAGCAGCGAGGATGCGGTAAGAACTGATACTACATAGATTCCAGATACATATAGTAACAATATTCCCAATTACCAGGTGCACGTGGCCGAGAATCTGCTAAAGGAGAATGCCGGCAAAAAGTGGCGCACCAAATCGCCCGGTGAAAAATCCGCCTATGTGGTCCTGGAATTCGAGGAACCGCAGCAGATCACCGGCATCGATATTGGCAACGAGCATGCCGCCTTTATAGAGGTCTTGGTCAGTCGGACGGGCTGTCAGACGGACGATTTCCGGGAGCTCCTGCTGTCCAGCTCGTTTATGACGCCCATCGAGAGCAAGAACTCGAGTAACCAGAACCGGGTGCGCTGCTTCAGTGGCTCGGCCCTGGTGGAGAGTGTCCTGCCGGAGAAGTGGAAGCTGCTGAAGATTGTCTGCACGCAGCCCTTCAATCGCCATGTCCAATATGGCCTGTCCTTCGTCAAGGTGCATGTGGTGGCTGCTCCGGCTAACTCGGCGGCTCCTCCGAAGGTCAAATCCCTGCTGCCCCAGGGAATGATGCAGTTCGGAGCGTTTAAGCTGCGCGAGGAGTCTCCAGACTCGGAGACAGACAATCAGGTCACCAGATTTCAGCGCTGGAAGAAGGAGACGCAGCCGTCTGCCGTCTCCACAGCGGCTGCCATACGGGATGCGGGCTCCACAGCCCTGAGAAGATTAAGCATTGGCAAGGTATCCAGCCTGGCTGCATCGCCCTCTGCCTCGCCCAAGCCCTCACCTTCTCCATCGCCTGTTCCCAGTTCGCTGAAACAAGGATCCCCTGCTCCTTCGGAGGCCAAGCCCCTGGATCGCAATCGAGCTTCCCTATTGTTTGGCGATGATGATGAGGACGAGGCTGTCGATGAGGGGAATGCCAAGAAACAGCGGCTGAGCAAGCATCTGGAGGCGGACAAGGATCGCCGCCGATTGGAGCAGGAAAAGGAGAGGGAAAGCAAGAAGAACAAGTCCAGCAGGCATTCCTTGGATAAGTCCAGCAGCAAAGAGGAGAAATCTTCATCAAAAGAACACAAAAGCTCATCAAAAGAACACAGATCTTCCTCTAGAGAAAGGAAATCAAAGACTAAAGACGACAAATCCTCGACAAAAGAAGACAAACCATCAAAAAAAGAGGAAAGGTCCCATTCAAAGGAGAAATCAGGCAGGAAGGAGGATAAATCTTCTGCTAGACATGACACCTCCAAGCACGTGGATACCTCGAAGGCCAGGGAAAGTCCTCGACCATCTGCACAAAAACGTCATTCATCTCCCACCGCAGGCGCTGCCACGCCTTCCAAAAAACAAAAGGTCAAGGACACACCAATCCAATATCGTCCCTTTAATCAGTTGCTTAATGGAGTGTTCCTGGTCATCAGTGGCATACAGGCAAGGATATTTTGTTAATTTAAGGAAACTGTATGAACTGCTGAACTAATGCCTATCTTTCACCCTTCCAGAATCCCGATCGTGCAGATTTGCGTGCGAAAGCCGTCGCTTTGGGTGCCAAATATAAAGCTGATTGGGAGCCAGGATGTACTCACCTGATGTAAGTGTAAACCAATTAATGAAGAATACCCTCCGCTAACTAAAAAAAACTCATACCCAACCAGCTGCGCCTTTAAAAACACTCCCAAATATAATCAAGTGAAGGGCAAAGGAAAGATTGTGACACGCGGTTGGATCGAGAAATGCTATAAGCTGAAGAAGTATCTCCCCTGGCGACGATACGCTTTAGATACCAATGATCTTGGTCAGCCGGAGAGTGATGAGGAGGTGTGCGATGAGGCGACCAGGCCAAGTTCGCGACGCGAGTCCAGCGAAGATGATGTGGTCATGGTGGAGGACAACCAGGTGAAGGCTACTTACGATGCTGATCCAGTAGGTCAGAAAAACGGGGAACCAAATCAAGATGCCTCATCGGGCATTGACACGGAAGATGAACTGGAGCGCGTTACGCAAGGTAGTCCTTATTCCATATCCAATTTACCTTTATCTTAACAATATCGAACATATATTCCTTAGAAAACAACGTAAAGAAGGCCAAAGTTAAGACTCCGATAAAGTCTCGAGATGTTTATGATGTTAGCACAGATGAGGAGGATTATCTAGTGCTAAAAAAGAAGCAGATATCTGCTGCGGATTGAGTGCCATTTTTAATCTCATATTTTTTGTATACCTCTATATGTTTAAATTGTATGTAAGTAATTCTTGAATTCTTGGGAGCCCATTCTTAATGTTTTTGGTTTCATGTTTCATGCAGTATTCTTTATTAAGTAAAACTGCTTAAAATATTTTGTTTACTAAAGTAACAACAACAATTCGACGAATTCAAAATGTGTTTGTTATAACATTCTAAAAAAAATTTAATATATTTTTTTGTCGGCCTGGACCGTTCATAATAAAAACAATATAAAATAATATTTTATAGCCTGGTTTTTATATTCTCGACCTTTATTTTAAAAAATGTATTCGGTTACATTTAGTATTAATATTAATTTAAATTCGTAATTGAATATTCAAACAAAGTTGAGAAAAGAGACAAAATATAAAACATTTTCGACCAATTTCCTATAATAACAAATATCGCTTCTTAAAGTGACTTTTTACAATCTATCGAATGTTTATTTAAAAAGTGTTAGATATAACTATCGAATGACCTCGTCTCTAGTCGAATGCTATGGTCCATCTCTACCAGGAACTTAATAATAATATCCTAACGCATTTTCCTGTAACCCTAAGGGATTGTCAACCAATAAGTATGCTATATAAAGTTGAGATAGCCTCTTGTAAACCCTAAAATTGTGCTTTAAAAGTAAAAAGAAACCGACATTGACAGTGCAAAAAGATTTACAACCCCAAAAAAAAACAGGTGGAAAAGCAACAGCTGTCTGCATTTGACAGCTGCGCTCTCAGTTTTGGCATTCACCTGGCTCTCTCCGCAACACACACGCACACCCCACACACACACACACGCATGCAGTGCATCCACGTTAATGGTGAAAAACTCTCTCTTTCGTCCACAGTCGTGTATTTGCTGTCGAGCGAGTAGAGAGCACTTTTGGGAGTTTTACAAACCAGAGCTATTGTTTATTTATGGTAAATATCTATGGGTACCACTAGGAATCCTTCAATGGGCATTACCAATGCTTCCTGGTTTATTTCCACTAACGAAAACGGTTTATTTCCCGATAATCCACTCCTTTGTTAAAGCGGAAACGAGTAGTGAAAATCCCTGGAAATTTGGAAAATCGATACGATTGAGCCATAATTAAAAGTATGCTGATAACTTGCACTCCCCCCTTTTTTTTATAGAGTGTGTCAGTCGGTGGAAAATTAAGAGATTGAACGCCCCAGTATCCGGAGACCAAAAGCACAGGTAAGAGGTCGTACTGTACACGCAGAGAAAAAATACCAAGCAAATTTACAACAATATCTAAAATAATTCGTGGCATAAATGGCTTTTTATGATCCTTATAAGTTTTTTTTTATATCACAAAAGAATGAAAAATATTTAAATATGAAAAATATATAATTTTCCACTCATTACGTTTGAACTCCCATAAACTTTTATAATTGAGGGTACAAAAAGCTACGTGTACCTGCATAAAAGTATGCCATAAGCATATTATATCCTAAATAAGTGATTAGTTTTTAGAACAAATGTAATTTTCTCAATTGTAGACCCATCTGCTAGGATCGGGTTCTGAAAAGATAGCATATGTTCAATACGATCTTACTCACTGTTTTTAGGATCTCCTAAGATCTTAAAAACTCTCCAATAGAGATTATAGTAAATAGGTACATATAGAATGATGGAACTCACTTGGTTGTTTTTTCCCTGCACATAGGAATGAAAACCCACTTTAATGATAGCCCCTTCCCGCAGATCTAGACCAGAGAACTCATTAACCAAAGGCCAACATGGGTAACGAGACCTCCCTGCCCATGGACATGTGCTCCAACTTTGATGCCGACGAGATCCGGAGATTGGGCAAGCGGTTCCGCAAACTGGATCTGGACAATTCGGGGGCCTTGAGCATAGATGAGTTCATGTCGCTGCCGGAATTGCAGCAGAATCCGCTGGTTCAGCGGGTGATCGACATTTTTGATGCGGATGGCAACGGCGAGGTGGACTTCAAGGAGTTCATTCAAGGAGTATCGCAGTTTAGCGTGCGCGGTGATAAGCTGTCCAAGTTGAGATTCGCCTTTCGGATCTACGATATGGACAATGATGGCTACATCTCGAATGGGGAACTCTTCCAGGTGCTGAAGATGATGGTGGGCAACAATCTGAAGGACACACAATTGCAGCAGATCGTGGACAAGACCATTTGCTTTGCGGACAAGGACGAGGATGGCAAGATATCGTTCGATGAATTCTGCTCGGTGGTGGGCAACACCGATATCCACAAGAAAATGGTTGTCGATGTCTAAGAGACCATTTATATATATATATATATATAGTAGGATGATTCCAAAATGAGTGTGTGTACCTTCCCTTCCTTCAAACCTGTTCAGCTTTATAATAAATGGTCTGTCTGTGAGTCTGTGCGGGCGTTTGAGGCGTGCCAAAAACGAAGCAGTTTATTCGATTTATTGATACCTATCGCATATATAGTACACTTAGACCCACACCTGATCGATCTCTCATCCTCAGAATGCAATGAATTGTGTCTTATACTCATACTTGAAACCACCGGCAACGGACCACTCACTATAAACTCATCTCTATCCCTATGAAGCATACTTTCTGGTACTTTTCCCATGCGATTTGCCATACCTTCGATAAGCCCTTCGCTCGGATAGGTTACTTAGGATTGCTCGCATCATATTAAACTAGTTTGTACTATATCCTAACTCTACGTTCAATTCAAGCCTAACACTTAAGTTCATCTCTCGACTAAATGTTGTGTATAAAATATGTAAAAAAAAAAAGAAGAAAACTACAACTACAACTACAATTAAACACTGTTTATCGAAAAGCTAAACTAAAGAACCCCGAACACGCGTTTACCTGAATGTTATTTTTTTTGTCGTTTATTGGGTGGTAAGTGGGCTGGGTTCTTTGGCCGCCAGGCAGATGTCCTCGAGGCCTTCGGCAGGGAGTCCTTGGACAAAAAACACGTGCGTGTCTCTCAGCTCCCAAAGTCCCCAAACCCAAGCTCCCTAAAAAAAAACTGTCACCATAAAAGAAAGTTGGAGGAAACCACACGCCGAAAGCAACCGAAAACTTTTTGGCCGTTGGCAACGATTAAATGTTTTGTAGGTCACCGATTTTTAAAATGCTCGTGTGTGTGTGACGTCCTTCATGCGAGGTGTAATACACCCAGAAAAAAAAGTATAGTTTATTACTTAAATTGTATTACTGAATTAGTATATGTATGCTAAAAAGGTTACCAAAATAGTAAATAGACCTAATGTTCTTTCAAAACGTTGATATTATTTTGAAGATCATTAGAAAGAACATTACTTATTGTTTTTGTAACATTTTTAATATAAGTAGGTATATAGTTTCCATTTTAAGAAGCACAAAAGGTAGTTCTATTTTTAAAATTTGCCCTATTCGATTCACAAATTCTGTTTAGTTCTATTAAATACAATTAGTTTTACATTTTTTTTTCGTATTTTCACTGATAATGTATAAAAATATTAATTTAAATTTTATTTTATTTTACCGTATATGGTACCCTTTTTTTAAGCATTTTTAAACCAGAAACCATAAGCAAAAAAAATGTTTTAATAAAAATCAATTAATTTCATATTACGTATACGCCCCTTGATCACCTCTTGAAAACTAAAAGTATTTCGTTGAATATATTTTTTTAGACTGCTTAGAATATCCATATAATAAACCAAGGAAATATTTGTTATTTGGCATTTCTGATGATCGAATCATCTAGGTTTTCTTCGAGAGCGCTTCCTGATGATCAAAATCAACTGAATATTCTTCGAGTGCAGGAACAGGAAGCCAGCCAACTAGCTGTTGGGTCCGTGGAGAACTTATACGGCAACAGAGCCTTGACCACGGAGTCACCTACTGGGCTACTGAATTACTGAGCTCCGGAGGTCCTGCGAGGGTCCTTCGTGTGTGTGTGTGGGAGTGAGAATGCGTGAGTGTGTGCCTGGTATCAATAAATTATGATATGCTGTCTGTCGCAAGCTGGTTCGTTAATCATTTTCGCCTAGGCCCCGCCCCCGCCTACGCCCCCTGCCAACCCGACCTCCAAATGAAGGCATTTCCATTTTGAAAATTAGTAGGGTTAATGCTGAGGGTAACCACCCCTGCCCATCCAAATTCAACCCACTAATTTAGCTCCTGTTGCTGCGTCACGAGCCCACGGCTGACCTTTTTCCTTTGATATTAATTGGTTTGATTAATGTGCTCCAATATTCGGATGGTACGTAACTGCGCAAGGCCCCAATAATCGGGCATTTTCTTTCCAACTCGCGCGTCTATTATTTTCTCGATTTTCCTTTCTTTTTTTTTTAATAATATATTAATCGATGGGACATATACAATTTGTTACTTCGATGGGTTTTGAGGCATAAGACAGGTGATATATATTATCAAGACAAGCTGAATAGATTAGCAAGTTGCGATAGAAATATAAAAAAGGGTTCGCAAATAACAAACTCTTTTATCATATCCTATATTATTCAATCATTTAACTAATTATTCCAATGCCAAATACATTTTTTGATGTCTGGCATAATAAATCCTCGAAATCTAAAAGTCACAATCTTGTCACAGACCTTATTGATTCTTTTGGCTTTGTTTATTTTTGGAGACCTAATTTTTTTCCGGTTTTTCGCTTGCTAGGGGCCCCAAACTTATTTCGCTTGAATAACTTTGTTTCGAAGGCAACTATTTTGTCAAAAGGCTTTTTAAGTTATGTACAAAAATTTCCCCAATTTTAATGGGTTGGTTGAGCAATGGGGGAAATACCTGGTTTACTAAAACACAAATCAATATGCCCATTATATATGCATGTACATATTTATATATCTATGGAAACGTGTGAGTGTGTGGAATGAAGTTTGGACAGGTAAGGGCTATTGTATAACCTAAAAACGAAATTGTCAGCTTTTTTCTCCATATTCCTTTGCCGACCGGAATCTCTAGGTTTAACATAGAGCCCATTGGGTCTGGCATTAGTTTTTCGATACCCAACCCACCTGGGGAAAATAAAAGCTTTTAGTTTGTTGCTTGTTTTTGCGTTGTTTTCTTTTCTTTTCAATTTTTTTTTTAGTTGTGTGTTTTTGCCATAATAATCGCGGCATTAAGTCAAAAGCGGGCCTGCAAAAACAAATGCCAAATCAATGTCCATGTGTGTGTCTTCCATTGACAGTTAAGGTCAAAATACTAGATGGGGTTCTTGATAAGTTGCTTATTATATGTTTTGTTAACATTTTCCTTTTAGAAACATTTATACGAATTTTGTAAGCTTCTAAAATTCAATATTTTTAAGATATCCACAATAATTGGCAGTTTTTTATTAAGGTCTTATCCAATTTAGTTGTTGGATCTTTCTTTAAATTCCAAAAAATTATCTATAAATGACGATAATAAACAACATTTCTTGGGATAGTACGTTTTTATAAAAATCTAGGGCCGAAGGACTTAAGCTTCCAGCGCCCCTTCTTTTTAAAATATTAATTTTAGTATTATATACTAGCTTTAATTTGGTGAAATAAGTAAAATAAAAAAAATCTTATGTAAAATAAAAAATAGCACGGTATATAAAGATATTCAAAAATGTTGAATATATCATAATGGTTTTCAAGCAAAAATATTAAAGTAAATAAAGGAATTTGAAAATGTAAAATAGTTCTAAATGGGTATCAAGCGATTTCCCATTAGTCACAAGAAAATCGTAAAAGGATTGTACATGGTAAAAGGGAACTATACAATATACAATGTTATTGTTTTTATCATTGCTTTAAGTTTATTGCTTGGTTAATTTATTTAATTAGCCATTTCTATAATTTCGCCCCCAGTTGTGCGTTTGTGTTGGTGCGGTTGAGTGGCATGTGTGTGTATTGTGCGATAAAAGTTGACTCGTGCCAGTTTCGAGCTGTAACCGAAAACGCATACAAAACAAAAAGCGGCAAGCGCAAAAACGCGGAAGAATGGTAAAAGGGAACTATACAATATACAATGTGAATGGGAATTACAAAAAACAAGGCATCAACAACCACCGTTAGCGCCAAGCGCCGAGTGCCGGGAGCGTTCTTTCCTCTCTCTCTCCCGCGCCATTCGCTTCCATCTGTTCCCGCCCACAGAGTCATAAATTTACCATTACCACGCAGCTACCTCAACAGTGCACCGCCCCCTCCCCACGGCGGAGGCCCTTTGACCCACCGACGACCCACTGAACCACCGACCCACCAATCCACCAATCCACCAATCCACCAATCCACCAATCCACCAATCCACCAACCCACCAACTCCCCCCATTAAAGGTGGCGGCAAACAAACGCCGGTGACGCAACGGAACTCTGGAGACCCGAGTTCGAGAGCGAGGAGTTGAAAACAGAAAACCCGAATACGAATAGGAATACGAATACGAATAGGAATACGAATTCGAATACGAATACCGACAACCAGGGCCGGACCTGAACCTGACCCACTAACCCTTCGAATTAGAGGCAGCAATTCCAGGTTCCAATGGGAATTCAAAGAGATATACCTAATATATATCCTTAAGCATTACCTTTGTAGAACTGGAATTAGAATTTTTTATACATATAACATTCAATGAAAATGAAGACTAAGATCTTAACAACTCTATTAATAATAATCTTTACAAGAACTTGTTATATAATTGTTATATAATATTTTCTTGTATTTTGTATCTGTACAATTTTAAGTAATAGTTGCATCAGCACTTCTGGCTAGTTTCACACAACATTTAATTTAATTAAACATAAATTTTTAATAGTACCATTCTTAATCATTAAAATAAAACATATAATCATTTGGAAGCTGTTTCATTTGCATTTAAAGTTGAACCCTAGGTCTAAACATCTTAAGGTCAATGTTAAGTGCTTTTTGGCTGCTTTCTCATACTCTCGTAAACTGAAATGTGGCAGTAAAACTGACAAGTGCCGAGGCACTCTAATGAATTTAATGGATACTTACGGCTCAACCAGAGCATAAGAAAATGGGCAGTTGGGTTCTAATCTTCCATTCAGTTTCAGTGGATCCAACTGTAATTAGGTTAATATTTGTAATTCCCCGACTCAAATAAACCGTAAAATGTGTTAAATTAAATAAAATGTGTCACAAAAAATAAATTCAACTTAATTTTAATTGGGAGTAATGATGATAATTGGTTGGAAATGTACTAAGACAAAAGGTTTATAATGTAACGAGATAGGGAAATGGTGGAACATTTCATAGAGATCCCTAATTATTCCGCTCCTGTAGGCCTCGGGGCTCTCCAGCTTCGACTCCGATTTAAACTCTGAATCTATTTCTGTTTCCATTTTCGAATCCAAGTAGCGACTCCCGATTCCCGCTGCATGCACTCAACGAAGTGTCTTTATACTTGTATGATGTTTTTTTTTTTATTTCGTTTCGTGGCACAGAAGTAGCAAGTGTGGCCCAGTGGCGTCGTGGGGAGTTCTCAGCAAGGGGTTGGCTAAAATAAATCACAAGTACATATGTATTGTGTATAGCAAGCCTGAAATATGACTTTTAATTGTTAGTTACCGAAATATTACTCATACCACATGTGGGCCCAAATGTTCTTGAACTTTTGCAGTATTTTTTTGTTATTAAATATAAATTACACAAGAATATTGGTTTAAAGACCTTAAACATGGTTTTCTTTCTTCAGATATTAAAGTCAGTCCCTAAAAGTTTGGCAAATCAATTTATTTTCATGTTCTTTTCTGTTTAGCTATCATTGTTATTAGATTTCCGCGATACAATGTAATCGCTATTGGTTCTTAACTAGGAGTTTTGAAAGTTGATATCTAAAAATAGCATACCTTTAGGGGCTTTTTCCTACCAAACGCGCAATCTAAAGTTTGTATCGCCCCAAACCCCCCACCATCCCCCCTCAAAAGACAATGTTAAATGTCCCCGCCGCTGGACGGACTAAACGACTTCCCGCCCACAAGTGCGACAGAGAGGCGAAGAGAAAGTGGCGGGAGAAAACGGGCGGCGAAAGAGGGGGGGGGGGGCGAAAAGGGAGAGAGCGACTGGGCGACCGAACGACAAAACGACCGACAGCCGAGCGGAGAGAATGAAGAAGAAGCAGCAGCAGCAGAAGCAGAAGAAGAAGCAGGAGAAGGAGGAGAGCAAGGGAATGCCGACGAATGCTATATACACGGTGCCGAGCAACAAATTGAGTCAGTATCGCACAAACAACACTAACGGAAACATCAACGTGAAAGCGAGACGGACGCCCTCCGTCCCGTTATATGCTGTGTCTGTCTGTCTGTCTGTGTGTTGAGAGTTCTACGTCGCGCACTCCAAAAAAAAACCCAAAAAAAAATCAAAAACTTTAACACTCACACACACACACTGGCACACACGCACACACAGTAAGGTGTAATAATCAAAAACAACGGCTTCAGGTGCTAGAACAACAACAGTTAGCGAAAGAGCGATGTTGCTAAAAGCTTAGATCTTGTAAAGAGTAAGATTAAGCCAAGGAAGAGAAGTGTGATCTCAAGAGAAGCTTAGATCTTAAGGAGAGATAGAGAGAGATAGTGAAAGACAGAGCGGCCTAGGGCCTTTCTACACGAGCAAAGTTCTAAAAAACCTTTTCTTATATTTCGAAATGCCAAATGTAATGTAAGTTCAGCGCATAAGAAAGTTAAAACAAATTGGTCCAAGAAAACTATTGTATTTAGTTAATAGTGTTAACCAAGCTTACAACTTTTATTAAATATTCGACTTCGTGTAGACAGGCCTTTGGAGCACAAGAGAGCAGGATCGGCAATCAGCGGCTTAGATGCAATGCCAAACCGTTAATTAGAGCGCAAGAGAGTTCAAAAATCCCACTACCCCAGCGTAGAGGGAAAAGTTTTCGACATACAAAGTTTGCCAAATGCAATCAGTTCTCGGTGCTTTGAACTCTGAAAAAGTTTGCGACAGTCCCTCGAAAAAAAGACAGGACCAGAATAGACAGGCACAGATGCATCAAAAAAAAAAAAAAATTAAAATAAAATAAAAACCCGTAAAATATGTAGTTCGAATTCGACATGCAGTGGAGTTGAATGCTCTTCGTTCGTTTCCCGTTGTCGTGGGTGTCAAACACACATAAATATACACACACACATCTATATATATATATAAAAAGATGCCTGCCCATCTATATATAAACAATATATATATCTATTTTTTTCTTGTTATTCTATAGTTAATATATATAGTTAAAAAAAAAATATATAAAAAGAAAACAAGTGCAAGAAAAATAAGCGCCCAATGCGGCCAATGGAAATGCCAAAGAAAATGCAGCCGCAACAAATTCGACAACAAACGCAAATTCTACAGCAAGAACAGCAACAACAACTGCAGTTCCCCAATACATAAGTCCAACGATTTTCCGTCTTTGTCGCGCGCGTTCACACACACACACACACACACATCTACACCAGACACAGACACACAGGGACCCATGCATGTGCATAAATGGCAATATGGACGAACAGCAGCAGCACCAGCATTTGCTTTGTATTGGTATACCAGCACAGTGACACGCGCGTGCCAAATATTGCCGATTTTATCACACGAACAACAACATCAGCAGCAGCAGCAACAACAGCAACAACCACAACAACAACGCCAGCGGGACCAGCTATTAACTAAGGGAGCCATTACAAGAACAAAAACAACGAGAACAACGAACATTGCTGGAAGGCGTCGCAAAATATCAAAGTGGGTACCCCTACCGATAAAAGTAATAAACAGTTAAAAAAATATATGTACAGATCCATTTGATGTTTACCGTTTTTAATATATGTACATATGTAAAATGTTAACTCGATACTGAAAATTGCAATTTTTCGTTGTCTCTCCCTTCGAAAAGAGAGAAAGCGAGTATGATCTATTTGAAGTTTGAGCTAACATAATTCTTAAATAATATTTCTGTTTATTTTTTACGTTTTCAAACACCATTTAAGTAATATCTATCTTACATATTTAAACAATTTCATCGAAATAAGCTTAATTTATTTAAAAACTTTTTTATCGGTGTACAACAACTGCAACAAAGATAGCATATTTACTAACACCCGCAAAACCCCGCCTGCACTTTCACACCCACAAACACACACACACGCACACCAAACTTGGCATACCGACACGAACGACAATAACTGTAACCAAAGTGCAAGCAGCAGCTGAAAAGGACAAAAGGGCAAGGGAAAGCAGGAGCAAGAGGAGAAGGAGAGGAAGGAGAGGAAGGAGTGGAAGGAGAAGAAGGTGGAGGAGGAGGTGGAGGGAGCTAGGAGGAATGCTAAATGAGTTATGCGTGCACATTCCTCAACTCACAGCTGCAGTTGGCCACTCACAAACACACTCACACGCACACTGAGAGAAAATTACTGCCAAAACGGGCAAAAATCACAGACAACACATCCCAAAGAAAAACATCCAAAAAAGGATAAAAGGAACTAGAAGTTCTAAAGCCAATTAAAAGTTCTTATAAAACTGGCAGCGTCTTATAGCTTTAAAACTAAATGTCAAACTAATACAATTTATCGGATTAAGAACTTAAACATACATAATTAAGAGTAAGTGAAAGTGAAGAAGGTAATAGAGAAAAGTCTTGAACTTAATAGCAAGGGCTTAAGAAAAATTAAGGAGTAATTCATTTGCCGTACGCCTTTTATAATTAATATATATGAATTGTTATAAATATACTTATTTAACATAAAAGTTATGTATACATATACTTCAGTTGCTACATTACCCTAGCATTCTGTTGGTTCACATAAAACAAATTATAAACAAGGGAGAACGCTATAGTCGAGTACCTCGACTATCAGGTACCCGTTACTCAGCTTAAGCGACCAAAGGGAAATGGAGATACGCAAGCAGCAAAGCGAGATTTAAATGCGCCACCTACCGGCGGAAGACAGATTTAAGCGTTGTGTGCGTTAGGGTAGGCGTGTCAAATTCATTGTTCAATAGAATAAGTTAGCCGCGCACTTTGCTCTCTCTGAGCGCCGGCAGTGCTTTTCTCTTTGCCGCTAAGTTCGGCCGGCAACTATTTACATACACACACATACACGCGTAAAAACATTTCGCACTGTCTGGCTCTGACGTCATAGCTTTTTTTCTTGGGAGGTTTGTGGGCGTTAGAGTGGGCGTAGAAAAAATTTTTTTGGGTCAATCGATAGGTATGGACAAGACTAATACATTTCAGTTAAAATTTTCTATCTAACATCAAAACTGTAGGAGCCACAGTTTTGGGCGGTTTGTGGGCGTTAGAGTGGGCGTGGCACTCTACTGAAACAAACTTGCGCTGCGTAAGAAGCTCAGGAATCTGCTCGCCAAATCTCAATAGCCTAGCTCTCGTAGTTTCCGAGATCTCAGCGTTCATCCGGACAGACGGACAGACGGACAGACGGACAGACGGACAGACGGACATGGCTAGATCGACTCGGCTAGTGATCCTGATCAAGAATATATATACTTTATGGGGTCGGAAACGCTTCCTTCTGCCTGTTACATACTTTCCGACGAATCTAGTATACCCTTTTACTCTACGAGTAACGGGTATAAAAATGAACTTCTAGTTTGAAAAGGGTACAAAAGACTTAAAAAGCATTTAAGAATCCATGAAATAGAAGTGAATAGTTCATAACTTATTCTCAGTATTACTAAAATATAAAAGCACTGTTAGATATGTTATATTATAAAGAGTTTCTAGTTATATATAGTATTTAAATCCCTTATAATTTTTGTATTAAGTCTCTATCTCTTTTCACTATCAAACTTACTTTTTGCTATTTGCTTAAATCGAACTAACTAAAAACTTTCCTCCATTAATTTAACTCCTAAAAGTAACCACTAAACTAATTAGAAACTTGCCAAATCTAGAAACTCTTAATGGGTACCAAAATTACCCAAAACAAACTTTAAAGTGCCCGCAATCTCATAAATAAATCAAAAATTCTTCAGGCTATGTTAAGTATTCCCAAAAATTGTCTGCAGCACAGAAGCCAGGCAAAAGTTTTGTTTCACAAAAATTAGTCCAACTTGGCATACCAACAGGGGTTCAAATAGATTTTCGGACCACTCCCACAAGAACGTGGGGCCTTACCAACTGTCTATTTGGAATTTTTTGTTTTTTGGCATCAAGGAATGGGAGTACGGGATTCGAGTGCGGAATACTTGACATTTTTGCTCTCCGTGCAGTATATGCAGATTAGGCCAAGTTGGCTGAGCAACGCAACCGCAAACCGCAACCGAACAAGAACGAACAGGAGCTTTCAAGAGCTGTGCAACCAAAGGAAGGACCTCAAGGAACCCAACAGGACCAAAGGACCAAATCCGTTACCAAAGAAAGGACCCGTGACGAAAGAGCAGTGTGTAACTGGCTTGCTTGCGGTCATGCAAATGCATAAGGATTAGTCCTCGAAGGGTGGAATATGAGATTTTTCGACTTTCAGACATACCGACCCAGTGAAACAATGACCCCGTCGTCGCCGTACTTTTACCCTCACCCCCATCTCGCACCTCCCACCTCCCATCTCCCAATTTTCCCATACTTTGATGCACATGGAAAATTCATGAAGAGCCAAATTGAGTTTGTGGTCGAACCCGAAAACATAACTAAAAATAAATTATTGAGTACGATGGGGGGCAACTTTAAGACCATTCGGGGGGTTTGAACTTTAAGCTGAACTTTATGCTGAACTTTTTACAACGGAAATTGAAAGCATAGTGAATGGGACAATTACTGGAATTGGGTCAGTAATTGAATGCAGACTTTGTGGGGGATATAGAAGTTCTAATGACATTTTAGAAAGGACAATTGAAAATGATTTAATGGCTCCTTTGGTATGTAAGTCAAACTAATACCTCTAGTTTGGAAACTTCAATTAAAAGAATTATTAGAATTCTAAAACGAGACTATAAAGTACCTTATAAATGTGAAAGACCTGTGATTCACTAGGAATATTAAAGCAATACTTAGCTAAGAAAATAGTTGGTAAATCTTTATCACCCAAATACCTACACACTTTGTTTTACAAAAATAAGTCTAAATCCCGAAATACGCTTTGATCTAAAACCATTTTCCACCGCCCTACCATAACCCAAATTTGTTAATAGCTCTTTTATTATCTCAAAAGGCACTAAAACGAAAAGCTCCTCGCATCAAAATCATTGTTAATTACCCATCGCTAAGCAATACACACTAAAGCCAAACCCCAATAAGACATTTCTTGTTTTTACTGTAAATAACAGAGATCATAAACCCCGATGTACATAAATAAATATATATACCACTATACTATACTGCTACTATTGTAAATAAAATGTCAATTGTGTTTATTTCCCAACCTATTATCCAAAAATACATCAAATAAACTTTCATGAAAAGAAAACACAAACATTTTTACACTTTTTCCCCTGAAATTTCGGTTTTGTTTGGCTTTTCTTTGGTTCTTTTTTTTATTTTAGATTTTTTGCAATTCATTTCATCTGGATGTCGCAGTTTTCGCTTTCGCTTTCTATACGAGGCGATGCGAGATATCCCAGATATATATATATATATATCCAACCCAATGCACTTGTATATGTTTATTTTTTTTGGGAGGGAGATCGTGTTGAATGTGAAATATGTCTGCGATGTGGGAATTTGCCATAAATAGACCTGAGATCCCGAGATGCCAATCCCGGTTCCTAGTTGCTTACGCATAAATATATATCTTTAAACAAGAACTCCCATATCTTCTGTTTCCTGGGAATCTTAAGTAGCCTCTTGCTAAGCTAATGGACTAATGGAAAATTGCATTCCTTCCGAATTCCCCAATCCCAAATCGAATCGTGATTTATTTCGTTAATCTTTTGAATTTAAAAGTCGTCACCCCGTCGGTTTTGCGTTGATAGCTTTTCCCCAAAGCCCCCTGTCGAATGGTTAATGACCAGAAAAGCGAGCAAAGTGAGCGTAATTAATGGAAACTGTAATCAATCATGCGCTCCAATTAACCGACCCATCCCGTCCAATGTTCTTGATATTCTTGTCGGATGTGGCACTGCAGAGGTGGATATATATCAACGGCACCCCCATAACCCCCTGTTCCATCCTGACTAAATGCTAATGGCAGTGAGATGGGGGGCCCCATTTTCCATTCTGCCCCGTAATGACACAAAAGTGTCCTGGTGTACATTTCAAAACTCATTACGATTCACTCACTCGACGTCAGCGAGGGTGTATATATCCATACGATATGTAAATATATATATAGACATATAGCCCACGAGTCATCATCTCTGATTTCGTATTTTTTCCCGTTCAATGAGCTCCATATTTCAGTATTTTGCTTTTGTTTCTCATAAGGTACTTGGCCTTTTCGGGGAACTCAAAAAGTTAATTATTCGTATGTGGCACGCTTTTGTGGCGAATTCTTCAGAATTGAGGTTGCTTTGATGTGTCTTATTTTTAAAATAATAATCTTTATGGATTGGTTCATTAGTAGGTTTTTAAAAAAGATTACTGCCTATGAGTGGCTACTTATAATTTTCATTGAATTTAAATAAGCAATTAGGAAGTCTACAGGAAATAAGTTGATTCAAAAAATTTATTTTCCCTTTTTTTTGTTCCTAATAAATGCCAAGCCAAATGCAAATTAGAGGTTTAATTGACATTTACCAGCCGCAATAGCTGCCTGTTGTAATAAGTTGGCTTTCCTGATTTTCGGATAGCTTATCAGCCAAAAACATCCATAAATATTGGCATTAATTTAGCTTGTACATTGACAAAAAAAAATGGGACAATGGAAAAACACACGCACTCACATCGTTATCTCGTTATCGATAATTAATTCAGCAAGGGAATAACCACTTGAGTCAACTTTAGCCTCTTTCAGTTCGGCACTTGAATTCATGAATATCGAGAACTTCGTTTGGAGGGCTAACCTCTAATAAATCCCCAACGAAAATTCAATGCCCCTCGAGATTGCTATTCATAAAAATCGCCGGAGAAAACTTGCTTCTTTTATTCATATCGATAATTGTTTGAACAATTTCGGTGAATACCAAAAATGAATTCATCGATTGCCTCTGGCGTTTTCCTCTTTTGCTTTTGCGTTTTTCGCTTCGTTTTTTTTTTCCTTTTTTCTTGCTTCATTTACTTTTGGATCCTGGGGAGGGGCGAAGTGGCCAAAAAGGGGGAGTGGCTATCGAGAGGAGCCCCGAGGACCCTGATAACCTTTCACCTCGATTGGGCCGGGATGTGGGTGGGTGAGTATTTCACGTTTGCTGATTTTTGACGCGTCCATATACTGTTGATTGATTTCGCTTGTGCACTGCAAAATGACCGCATTTACCGATTGAATTCTTGATCAGATACCAGATGGTACTTGAAAATAACGTAATTAAAAAATATTATACACTTTGTTTAAAACAAAAGAATCTCTATATATCATCTCAAGAACTTTAGAAAATTTAAAAAAAATCCCAGATAGATATAGTTCCAATATTTTGATTATTATAAAACGACGTCAGTGTTTAACTCTGCAAAATATTTACATCCATATTCTTCTTCTATCAACTTCTATCAATATATATAAAATAATTATCCCTAGGCTTCTAGAAAATATTAGGAAATCTCAGATTGGTAAAGATTCTATATTTCGGTTTTAATAAAACGACTTCAGTGTTGTATACTACAAAATATGGATGTCATAACTGTACGGTGGAAATTATTCTAAAATTAATTATCCTAAGGCTTTGAAAATATATTGAATAATCTTAAAGAGATTATGAATCTATACTTTGGTTTTTATAAATCGACTTTAGAGCTGCATTTTGCAAAATAAAGATATACTAACTTTAAAAATCTATAGGAAAATGAAAAAAATGTTTATAAAATCTCTGATAGATCATAATCATTGTTGGACTCTGCAACATAAATATACTCAAACAATCCATTAAATTCTGTACAACTTCTGCAGCAATTACTAAGTTTTAAAAAAATGTTAATCCTCTTCTCTTGGTTAGGGTTTTTGCCCGTGTTTTTTATAGTTATAAATCTTTATAGCTGCATGCGTGTGAGTTGTGGTTGCATCTACTTAAAAATACATTTATTTTTTGCGGCTTACATTGCGCGAGGAGACATGGAAATTGATCAAATATTTATACAGTTTGCATAGTCAATTTACATAAGTCCAGCTGTGTATGGGTATGTGTGTGAGTGATTTTCCCCGAGTGTTTTGTGGGTTTTAGTGTGTTTGTTAACCGCACCATTCCGCGCCCACAAACCGCCCAACTTTTGATAACCTTGCCCGCTGTCTGTCCGTTTGTGTGTGCGTGTGTGTGTGGGTGTTGGTCTGTGTGTGTCTAGCCTTGTCCTGTCTCATCAATGTCAAAGCAATGAACCCGAATATCCATATTGCCAACGCTTCGCTTATTCAATTTCCCCGTCTGTCCATTCAACTGAGTTTCCCCGATTTTCCCGTTGGCTAATACCCTTTTCAAAAGCCTGGCAGCTTAACAGGGGGGCGTTCTAAGAGGGGGTGACGGGTGTGAAGGGGGATGGTGGGAGGGGGGTGGCTTAGGGTATTAACAGTTTCGACTTGGCCCAAAGGAAAACAGCGTTTTTGTTGTTTGCCACACAATGTTAATGTGTCTATATAAGCATGCACACAAAGGCACACAGTTGCGGACAATATAATAGCAGTGCAAATTTACCTTTGCCGTGTGTCTATAATTTAATCGCATATTGCTTGAATGGACTGCAAAACAATTAGGCACTTTTGCTTCGTAACTATGTTTATTTGTCTGTTTTTTAATGGGTAAAATGGAATTTATAATGCGGTAGGTGGTATTTAAGTTTGTTGTTGTAGGTTACAGATAGTGACTCGAACCATAAAAAGTTACTGGCTTAATGATATATTGTAAACTATACTAGCCTTTTTAAAAGAGTCAGTTAACTAACTAAGGAAATTGACAAAATATTAGTTACACCCAAAAAATATACGCTCTGAATTTATGACATTAGGAATTAATGACAATTATTTGTTAAGTTAGAACTTTTTTAAATTTTCTTTATTTAAGAAAAGTTTTCTTAGGGAGTAAATCATTGTAATGATTTATTTAAAAAATGGCCATTAATGAGAATATTTATTTTAGTGTATAAAATCTCTATGGGAATATGTATACTATAACTGCCTTAGCATTTTTCCCCCGACTGTACCTGTGCATATGTTAAGTATATACGCACTCAATTAGAAAGGAAAATGTGGAAAATGGTAGAATCGTTTATGACTCAGCATAGTGTAGTGCGTACCGCCCCTCGCCCCCCACGACTTCGGATTTCACATTTCAGACTTATAGACCTTCAGACCGCCCGCCCGCATTCGGCCATTAAAAATGTTCAGGCATGTGTAATTGTTTTCCACACAAGATGCCCAAGATATTGAGCCCAAGTCCCTGGGGGGGGTGGTGAAAAAGAAAGTGGGGGAGGGGATTTAGATATGGAGTGTGCGTTTGATGTCTATATGGTATGCATAAGTACATGGATAGATGTAGATGTGGGTACTATCGAAAGGAATCTATCTTGACAGGTGCCGACAACTTTCGCATAGCACTGTCAATTCTTGTCAAAACAATTTCTGTTTTGCCTTCGGTTAGGTTTCTGTTTCTGTTTCTGTTTCTGTTTCGGTTTCGGATTTTCCACTCGGTCGGTAGTTATATATATAGCCTATATATGGCAGCCGACCTGACACATAGATTGTAAGTAGGGTTCCCACTTCGTCGTTGATGGCTTCATTAACTTGGCCTGGCTTGGCTAGCCCCATTCATTTTTTTTTTTGCGCTGTCCATCATCTATTGTGAGTTTGCCTGTTCTTTGGACACTTTTTGATGGACTTTTGGCCCGGGGGCCCGGAGGATAAGTCAGACCCACGTCGAAAATGTCAGGACTCGCAGCAACGACAAGTAGATTGTTTTGTCAGGTGAGCAAACGGTGGAGCTCCGCTTCAGGCAAGTGTTTCAATCAATTCAAGTTTGGCCAAAGTCTAGGACTGCAGGTAAAGTGGCTTAGCGTCCTTTTGTGCTGAAAGGCAGGGTGGTAAACTCATAACCTCTGTCGGTCACCTTTCATATCCCCCGGGTGATTTTGTTAACTTTCTGTTGTTACCTTAGCTTCAATTCAATTACTATTTATTAAGTGTTTCTTAAAGCAGGTTCTATTAAGTATATTAGAGTACCATCCTGTGGATTGGTTGTATGAAATATAAAACCTATTTAGCTTAGTCCCAAAATTGAAACTTTAATTATTATTAGAAATTTAATATGATTTAAAGAATCACTGTTTTTTGTTAATATACTAGACGAAATAATGAGAATTCAAGTAAAGTTAGTCTCTGCTTATTTCCCATAATTCGTATTCTGATGAAAACAATAACGAGTTTTTGTAAATATGAGTGCAAGAAATACTAGATGTTACAAACAGTAATTTGCAAAATAATTTTCTGCTCCCTTAATGAGAATTTTCTAGAAAATATTATCTCTGCCTGATTGTTTTTCTACGTATAAAGCATATAGCGAGTTTTCGTAAATATAAGTACAAGAAATACTAGATGTTACAACCAGTAATTTGCAAAATAATTTTCTGCTCCCCTAATGAGAATTTCCCAGAAAATATAATCTCTGCCTGATTGTTTCTACGTATAAAGCATATTCCCTTTACCGGTGACATTTTTCCCAAAATCCCATCTAAGTATGCAACTTTAGCCCGGTGTTTCAACTGAAACCGAAACCTTTGACCGTGCTAAAACTGTCAAAAGTCAAAGTTAAGAGCCAAACTGAGATTAGAAGCCGGTTTACAGAGACGGTAAGTGTAGAGATTCCCAGGGGGAGCTATCAGGGTCGGTTCTTGTAATCCCAGGGTTTCCGTGCAATTAGAGGGTGACCCCTCAACTTTGGCCAGCCTGTGGCATCCTTTCTATTTCTTTTTTTTTTTTTTGCTTGCCTTCCATATTTTCCACTCGTTTTTCGTAGCTCGAAAATAAAAAAATGTGCCAACAAAGCTTTTGACGAATGCAACGAGGTCGTTGTTGTTGAGATGGGGGGTTTTTTTTTTTTGGAGGGAAGTGAAAATTCAGGGGGCATAATGTTTTGTGTGGGGACTCCTGGCACAGGATAAAACCTGGCCAAGTTAACGATTTTCTTGTTTTTTGTGTGCTCTGCGAATGAAATTTATGTAGAGGGTCCTGCTCCAGCTTGGGCACAAAAAAAAGTGCCAAAGGACTCGGTCACTCGGCACTCTGCCTCTGATTTTGAGTTGTGCAATAAATTTTTATCTGTACATGGCTGCCAGTCAGCAGTCAGCAGGAGCTGAACGTGAGTGTGAATCCTGTGGATTGAAGGGTTTCCCGGCCCGGCCCGTTGGCCATTAAACAACGCCGTCAGGTCTCAATGGCCGCACAGCCTGAAAACCAGAGAACCTGAGAACCTGAGGCGGCCATAACACAATAGCATTCTCCTGTCTGTGTCGCTCCAAATTATTTGTATTGCCTTCGTTTCAGTGCTGTCGGTTCTTCTGGGCATTAAAAAGGAGGTTAACTGAGAGAGAAAAGACAGCCAGAGGGAAATCGGTCGATTTGGGGGGGTTACAAAATCTTAAAAGCCTATTTCTGTTTTTTAATAATATCATAATATATTTATTTTAAAGCTGAAGTTAAAATACGACTATACATTTCCCCATAAATATCATTTTCAAAATACTTTATGAAAATATGGCGGTTTTTTGGTATAATATTATATTATTGGGGTTGTAATTTTGCACATACTTTAATTTATTGCGCTATTTATTTATATTTATATACATATTTTCATTTCGTCGTTCGATTTTTTTCTTATAATACCCTTATAACTATTTCCATTGAAATATGTGTGCTCTGTTCTTTTTAAGAGGTTTTCCTTTTAATATGCCAATGGCAACACTTATATAGTTTATCTAATTGTTTGACAGATAGATTGATTTTAAACAATAGAAGCCATTAGTGCACATTTTAAAATGCCAACATGCCGCAGATGTATCCTATCCATCCCCCGCCAGAGTTAATAAAGCCAGCAATTGGCACTTAATTACGGAATAACAGGTATTTCCACTTCAATGGAGGCCAATAGGGGATGCAACAATTGATGGAATAAAGGCCGAAACGACAGCACTACAATTCGATTGTAGTTCGAGGCCCTGTGCCCATGGTCCTTTTGGCTTTATTGTTATTGGCCAAGCTGCGTTGCGGGCCATGTTTTAGCGCTGAGTGCTGAATGACATCTGGGTCACCTGGGGCTCCCCGACCTGCATATATAATACACCTACCTATACAAAGCCCATTCGGAGCTGAGGTTCTTCCTTTGACCATCGACGAGGACATTCACATTGGACATCTCCTTATTTTATTTGGTCCTTTTGGTTCCGTTGGTTCTGTCCAGTGCATGCTGAATGGGATTTACGGGGGCTGTACATAGGTATGTGTATACTGTACTGGACTGTACAGTGCGTCGCCCGGTTGTAAGGCGATTGATGGCTTAATGCCCCATGTTGCGGTGTCGTAACAAGGGGACTCCCACCTTGGATTACTGTGACTTATTGTGCTTAGCAATCGAATTTGATTGGCCATTGAGCAGGAGAAAAGTAAATTATAAATTTAAGTAGGTGAGCTTATGGTGTCATTGGAGTATTATAGGTTAAGGGAAGGTTATTGATTGGGTATTCTCATAAAGCAGGAATGGCAATTGTAACTACGTATGTAGATCCATGTTATATGATTATTTATAGTTAAATACTTTACCTTTAATTAAGGGGAATTACAAGTAATAACTATACATTTTCTATACCTTAGAATAACAATTAGTTATACCCAAAAGTAGTATAATTAATTAGCTGCTATATAATTCAAATTTGAATCACTTAACCCGAATTGATAGCTTTTATTGATGGCTTTTGCATTAGTATTCACTGGTCCACATTGGCAAACCACCTCATAAATTTGCTAAAATCAGTGTTTAATTTACAAATATTTATGGGGCAATTATCGACGAGCAATCCAAATGAATTACACAGCTGAGCCGCACTGTACGTGCCTGTGCTCGATAATGGAATCATTTTAATGGTGCGATTAAATTTTCATCGGTTCTACTCATCGAACGTTGAGATGTTTATCAATTATTCCAGATTCATCTATAAATCAAATTTTTTCTGCTGATTCATCCATATTTGTTTTTTTATTCGTTTGGACCAGAGTGACTGACTGACAAATCAATCAATAGGCAATGGACGATTTTTATTTATAGAATAACCCGTCAAGAATGCCTCATAAACAATTGAATTCATTTGCGACCCGAAAATGCGATTGCATTTACCGTCGTCAAGAAAGAAAAAGAATTTTAACCCAATTTGAAGAAAAAAATCACGTACCATTCCTAGTCCGTCCCTTTATATCTTCGGGGGTATTTTAGGCCAGTGGCGTGCAAAGGGGGTTGCACTTTAAAATTTACTTACGATCGGAAAAAAAAACTATACGATGTACTGTTAAAAATAAAAACCTTAGCATTTTGTTTATCACTATAATATTTTTAATACCAGACCTGAGATTATACCAATATTCATAAGTAACAGTATTTATAAAGTTAAAATTGTAATATTTTTGCCTATACTTCAGTATTAATTGGAAGCTAAGAACAAAAAGGGATAAGGAATTTCTGTCTAAAGACCATCCTTTTTAGATCTTAACTTCCCACCCCCCTCGATCAACTCCTGCGTACGCCACTGCCCTCATCCGTATCTGTATCTATGGCATTCTGCCTGGCACGGACTCCTCTGATATGGTCTTTGGTCTTTGGTCTATGGGCTATGGGGCCCCAACTATTATTAGCGGCACGCTCGACATGCAAACGTATAATGGATTCATATATATTATGTGTGTACGGTATGTGTGCCTGCACATGTGGGCCATACAATGTCGGGGATATATATGGATATATATGGCCATGCCAGCCAGTCATCCAGCAGAATTCATTACTCTGCAGGTGTTCAAATTTTCACATTTTTCGTCCAGGTCCCCGAAAATGTCCTTTTGTCCTAGTCCGACGTTTGCCGTTGCCCCAAAAGAACACTGTGAGAAAATTCAGACGGGACTTGGAAATTTCAAAAATTGTATTATATTTTAAAGTTGGATATTTAAAGGTGATTCTATAATTTTCAACTAACAAATATTTGAAGAGAAACCATTTTTGTTCAATTAATTTTCTATACATAGTTAGATAAATATTAATAATTTGGAGCTCTGTTGATTAAAAACATTAAAATAAACAAATTTGTAGATGCTCCCATTATAAATTTTATAATTCTTTTAATTTTAAATTTTTCTAGATGTACTTCTCGTTCTTACCAACCTCATTTACAATTCCCGTTCGTATTTATGGCTGAATTATTGATTTTCATTTGTAACATTTTCGAGATTTGCTTCAAATTTTTTGTTCGTTTTTTTTTGAGGTTGTCCTTTTCGTTTTTTTTTTTTTTGTCATATGGGTGACTTGCGGTCAACGAGCTTTCCCGCATTTCCCGCTTTTTCCTGACACATGTGTGTGCGATGGCTTTGAAGCTTTTGTGGCTTATCAGTTCTTTGGCCAACGAGGTCGTACTTCTGGCAAATAGTTTTCCCGGAAAGCTTGGCCACAGCTTTCGAACCGGTCTTTCATTTCATTTTCCATTTTCTTTATGGGTTCCTAAGCCGCTCCTTGTCTTTTTCTTTGACTCACTTCACTTGTTTTCGACTTTATGACTTGTGATTTCTTGTACCTTGGCTTTGAGTTTCTTCTAGTTAAGTTGATTATTCAATTTCCTTAAGGATTTTCTTTTGGTTAAATACTCGTTATTCCTAAACTATGATTTATGTTATGTCTTTAGTGGTTGTATTCATATTGAACTGATTAATACAAGAATGAAACAAGCCAAATCGAATGCAGACTATTTTTCAAGTAATTGCTTTTATTCATACTTACCAATTTCACACAAAAACGAAAAATAATCCTATGAAATCGAATATAGCCTATTAAATGTTTATGAGATTTTTCTTTATTTCCTACCATCTAGGTAAAAGCGTTTATTTATATTTGGGTTGTCATAGTGTAATAACAACATTTCCAAGAAAAAAGTTAGCAAAATATTAATTCTTAAAATACTTTACATTATATTATATTAGCGAACATTGTATTAATTTAGTTTTCAGTTTACCTGAATTTTTAATGAATAGTTTTTGAATTTTTCCATATTCCAGATGTCAATGCAGAAGCTAAACGACACCAGCAACTCGGGCTACGTGAGTTCCGAGGAGACGGACTCGCTGCTGGTGAGCAGCTCGAATCCCTCCAAGGGCGGCGGTCGGACGGCCCTGCTTCGCCAGGTGAAGAGTAGCTCCACGAATGGCCCAACGACGGGGGCGTCCACCTCCTCATCCGGATCCGTGACGGGTTCCGGTTCCGGTGGTGGGGGATCGGCAACGGGATCGAATTCCGCAGCTGGTGCTGGGGCTTCCAAGCCGCAATTGATGCGGCAGGATCGCACTTCCACATACCTGACGAGTCCACAGCAGTCGCAGCATGTGAGGATGGGCTCCGAGGAGAGTATGCGAGGTGGCGGTGGTGGTGCCGCCGGTCATGATGAGGATGTGGAACAGGGCCTGGTCCGCAGTAGCATAGTGCCTGACATTGAAGTACACGAAGAGGACCAAGAACAGGGATCGGGAAAGGGATCCGGAACGATGACGACGATGACGACGACGACGACCAATAACCAACAGCAACAACCGACCATATCAATTATGAATTTAAGCCTAAAGCCCGGCGATAGCCACAGCCACAACTCCAGCCCGGGCAGTCATCCCAATTTGGGGACCTCATCATATCAGAACCTGGCCTCGAGCATACCGCCCAGTGTGCCCAGCCGCTGTAGGGCGTGCCGCAATTGCAGCCGACGTGCTTCCACCACGCCCACCACGCTGATCGATCGCTCCGCCTCCCGCGACAGTGTGAAAAGTGCCTTCCAGCAGGGCAATCTCAGTGGCTCGATGGCCATTTGCATATCCAATTCGGCCCTGCCGCAACAGCAACAGCAGCAGCAGCAGCAGCAATATCACCTGCAACAGCAGCAACACTATCAATTGCAGCAGCAACATCTGCAACATTTGCAACAGCAGCAGCAGCAGCAGCAAGTGCCACCCGTTTTGATCACATCATCGCCAACGAATGGATCACGGATAATACGTCAAAGTTCACAGCCGGAATCGAGCAGTACGGCCATTTGCTGCGGACCGCATTCCGCCTGCGTCGGCCACGCCCACTCGCATTCGCATACGGTTCCAAATGTCTCGCTGAAGCAACTGCGCGAAAGTACCGGCGATGGAATCGCCGGCATTGCAGCGGACTCCCTGCGGATTAATGGGGGAATGCGGCCCTTCAAGCAGGTGAGAACCCAACGGTTAATAAAAAATGAAAAACGCCCTTGGCCAGAACACCCGACCTCCCTTTTTCGATTTTAAGGATGAGGCAAACTTAGCTATACCCGCACTCGAAAAAAATATCAGGGAAAATTCGCCTTTAAATTGTAATATCATTTTTTTGATTTCAAATATACATTGCTTTTAAGTACAATTTTAAATATGTATTAAAATATATTGTTGCCACTTGGTTGGAAAAAATGAAATTTTAAGGTGACCAGCTCTGTAAAGTAAACATGGTTATAAATATAACTCCTCTAATAACATTAAAAAAAGTATTTCACAATACAGCGTTGACATTTTGTTTGCAAATTTTAAGGTGACCAGCATTGTAATATAAACATGGTTATACCATTGGACACTGGTTACTTTAAAATGTGATCTAATAGGATATATTTATTGCATTCAATTAAAGTCACTAAAACACAGCTTAATTCCTTTACAACATATCAAAAGCGATTTTCTAATCTTTATGACTCTTTTTTTCGAGTGCCCACAATGCCATGACTCCCTTGTACATAATTCATTTATGTATGTACATAAGCCATCTGCAATCAGCTCATAAATGCCCGAGTGGCCCAAGAGTACCCTTAGCGCTCGGTGTATACACAGACCTCTATGTATCCTATATAGTATATTAACTCAGCATATCCCTTCTCTATACATAAGTTTATAGCCGTAAATTGGATGTTATGTAGCCACTATCGCACTCGATGTTTTCTGTGTTCTTAAATACAATTCTCCGATCCTTCCTTGTGTAGATTGTATAGTTGGGTTGAGGGCTATTCATGTTCAGTGGGAAAAAAGTAGAAGTAAATTTAATAAGTTTAATTACGAATACTTGTGCTATTTATAAACTTAGAGTATTTTAAAAAGTTTTAGTGTTGAAAAATATTAAGAAATTTAAAGCGACCAGTCTTGCAGGATGCGATAATAGAGTGACCATAGTAATTGAAGGATTACAAAAGAAAGCATTTTAGAGAAATAGGTTATATGGGCTCATGATTGTCTGCAGTAGACTATTATTAATGATATTTTTAGGCCTAGTCAAATCGCCCACACTTTTTATGTCCCACTTATAGAAACTATCAAAAGTTTACCGTACTCCAATGCTATTTCCTAAATGTATCTATCACCGTCAAAATCACTGCCAATAACTCATCTACATAAACACAAGAAAATCCCCTCCCAAGATGTTTTTTATGCTCAGTTCGTATTTCTTTATTTATGCCATAGATGTTTTCTAATAATCATAAAACGCTGGTCATTTGTGATTTGCTTACTTCGTTGCTGTTGTTCTTTCGGTTTGCTTTCACTGACTTTATTCCTTCTTCCTCTTTAGGCCATTTAACGTATTTCGCGCGCCAGAATCCAATTAGTGAAAATCAATATTGCTCATACGCGGCGTTGGTTCAACAATTATTTTGTTCATTTTCCCGCTTGGCCACCTTCAATCGCATATCGTTGCCCCCCCAAAAAAATATATACCTACCCATATATATTTCTCTAAATTTCTTTTTATTTTTTCTTAGTCTTGCTTTTGCATTACTTTCGGTGGGCATAATTAAAACTTTTGTTTACACGCCATTTGATCGGTGGGTGGAAATACAGAATGGAAAATGGAAATGGGGTCTTAGTAGGTGGGCCTAAGAGCATTTAGCATTTAGAATTTTACCATTTAATGGTGGATATCCAGCAAACGCAATTAAGACATTTCTTTCCTGCAGCCGGCAAATTGATTATTCATGAGGCAATTGAATTGTTAAGTGCTACGGAAAATACCATTTCTAGTCGCTCTACTATCTATATCTTTCATCTCTCCTTTATAATTAATATCAATTTACGCCCAACGTGTCTGAACTTTTGCCGTCCATAAATATCTAAAAAAAAAAACGGAAAAAAAAGCAACAAGAAACGAGAAATAAATATATATAGATGGGGTAAAAAATGATATCGCTTCTTCCTTCATGCTGGCAGTGACCTTACCATGATTGATGAATGTTTTCACTCTTTGACATTTGCCGTCGCGTTTTCCTATTTTTCTCTTCCGATGACCCCGGTTACCGCCCCCTATTTTGTGTTTTTTTTTCCTCAGTCTTTATAGATAATTGCGTTGGGTTCTCTGGCAGACACTTTCGGTAATAGTCAGGGGGATAAGAAGTAGTCTTTTAAAAGGGGGAGAGAATTGAGGGGCGGTAACGGTGAAACATTTATGGAAGCTTTGGGGCACAGAAGCTTTTCGTTTTCAAAAAACTAGCGGTAAAGATAGCGAAAGTAAATGGTAAATGAGCGGGGGGAATCCCTCACATTTAACGGCCCTCCACGCAAATGGGCCAAAAGCTTTCAAGCCACATTTAACACGAATAAAAAGACAACAAACAATTTGTATATGCAATTCCCCTGCGGTCACCTTTTTTAAAACTTAACCCCCTCGCTTTCGTTTTGGCGAGCTTTCCTCTAAGCTTTTTAGCATGGGGTTAAGCGAAAGCTTCAACGTATTTCAAGTTTTCAATTGTCTTCGGTTTTCCGCTTTTCCATTTTCCGCTGCTGTTGACCCCTCCATTGTTGTTTTTATTGTTTAAAAGCTCTCTATTTAATTATGCAACATGCAACGAACTTTTCATCCATTCCACGCTCACACTATTTATATAAAAAAAAACATGGCAGTCCCTCAGGATCACACACGTGCCGTCATTACTTATCAGGCATATCCCTACATTTCCAGTTTGAAAACCCCTTTGGCGCATAAATACTACTAGTATCGCATAATAGACTTTTGGCTGTCCCTTAGGTTTAGATATATATCTTCCTAATACTTTTTTCACATATCTAATACTTCATTACTAACTCTACCGTATATATCATATCTTTGTAATCAAATATAGCCCTTAGTTATAATACTAACATCTATAATATCTATGTATGTAGTTTCGACAGTATTCTTAAATAACCAAACTCTTGTATACTTTTATCTAAATTTATGGACAGTGCGTTTTGTAAGAGCAAAGTGGGTTTATCGCGTTTGTTTTATTTTTGAAGCTTTAGAAACATTTTTAGGATACTATTGTACATTTGATAAATAAATATATTTGTTTAATAACTATTTAAATTATATTTTCTATGCCTTTTTTCATTTAATCTAAATATTACTTCAATGATAATAATCTTATGTTGTATTTTAATGAAACAAATAGTATTAAAATAGACTTATACAAATCGGTAAAACCACCTGTTACTTTCGCAACGCACTGTACCCGCAGGACTATATCTATGTCTAATTTCTAGGTATTTCAATCGCTTTCATCCGTTCAGATCCAGAATCCTATGTCTAAGTCCCCGCCCAAAAACCCAGAAACTCCCAATTGGTAATCCCCAACCGAAAGTAGCTTAGCTTACCTAACTAACTAAGATAACTTAAATCATCTGTACTAATCGCTGTCGCCTCAACTCTCGCAATCTCTTCAGGGCGTTCTTCTAATGCCTCGCACCTTGTCCGAAAGCCGAAAGTTGCGCCTTCGAAGAGCCTTCACCGAGGCCACTAACGAAACGCTCCAAAGCTCCAAAATGGTATTTAACAAAACAAACAAACAAATAATGCAAAACTACAAAACAAAACCCATTTGCCGAAACTAACAATTTTGTGTTATGTGTACATAAATATTTAGAATGAACCAAACTTCCAAAAAAAAAACCAACTAACCAAAAAACCCAAATTAATACCAAAAGTTCATTTTCAATGGCACCGCAATGACCTTTCCGCCTCCCAGCGGTCAAGTAGCTTGTTATCGATAACATAATGCATTATGCTGCAAAATGCTAAATGCCTCTGTGCAATCGGTTTGCGTTTGGCATTATTTTCTTCCCTAGTGTGCACTGCGTCAATGTCCAATATTCAATCTCCCCATAGAAGTCTCACCGAAATACAAAAACCAAAAAAAAACCTCAAAAATATCCGTTTTAAAACCGTTTTGAGCATTTTGGCCGCATCCCATAATCTCGCATCCACTTCCAAAACCGCTTCAGCATCCCGTATGCTTTTGCATCCGTTCTTCAATGTAGATCCGTAGTTAATGTATCACCCCTAATTAGATTACGTATGTATATGATTTAATCGATGATTTATCGCCGCAGGTAAGATGTTGTTGGAATTTGTAGATTTCTTTTGCACCGATTGTTGTTATTTGTGATGAAAACAAAATGCACCGATTAGTTTCTGCTATATTGATAATATTATAATCTTATAGGGGGGATTATCTACGCGGAAAAAGTGTACTTTCGGAAAAATGTTTTTCCAAGTCAAACTATTTAAACCATTTAATACATTAGTTTAAAAAAATGTGTGAATTGAATTAATCTCAAGTTAAAAATTTTCTAATATATATTTTAATGACATTAGACTGTTAAGAATTCTGGGATTAATTAAATATCCAGGGTATTCGCCAGGTCTGGCATTTGTTTTTTTCGGGGGCCAGCAATTAAGTGCTGATCGGAAGCGTTTAATATTTCCCTCAGTAAAAGCTGCAACATTTTTATTTCCATGACGTCGACGCGATCAGGTGTTCCCCGTTTGCGTTCTTTCCCGTTCACCCTTTCTCCGGTTTTTCACCAACGGATATTTCTCTCATCGCTCTCGAAAATAGTTTCTCTCATGTGGGCCATCCACCTGCTGCTTTTTGTCCACTTGGATCCCACCTTCCAATTGCGATCCGCAATCCACACGATCCATGCGGGCTGATGGAAGAAGTTGTTCTTTGTAAATAGGTATTACCACTGAATATGGGTATATTGAGGGTCTAAAATTTAAGAATTACGATTTTGGTTTTTGGGTTCGGATTAAAAGCTTCAAAATACACTCAGTTCTGAGATTTCACATCTTTCTTGAACCATTTTGAATTTTAAACGATCTTAAAGGATCAATATCAGCCAAATGGCTTATTGGTTTCTTAGCTATCTTATCTATTTATTAAATAATTATCGTTTTTAAATACTGGGCATCGCAAAGTCGCTACTTAAGATCGAAGACATAATTGTTCTCCTTGGTTCCGTTGTATTGGCGGAACACCAGATTGGAATATAAATAAAACTTTTGGGGGCCAGACCATTTGTGCGGCATCGTCGGAAGGGATCGCTCTCGATTTGGATCTTGGGAACTCTCGTTGTCTGTCGCTCATTTTCCAGATCGGTTGCGGATCGGATCCGATCGGATCGGTCAATAATGGACGTGAACGGCTTGTGGAAATGCTGAATTGTGTCTGCTTCCCGGATTCTGTTTACATTCTGGACAATTACGCAGTCGAAAGTCGAAATACTGTTGATCCGAAATAGTCCCAATTTGAATTAAAATTAAATCAAAACCCATCGGTTTTTCGTCGGTTGCGGTTCATGGATTTGATTTTTCCGCGTAGAAAATCCTTTTTTTTTGCTGTGCGTGTTTTTGTTTCATATTGGTGGACAATGTGCCAGTTGCTTGGCCTGCGAAATTGTGAAATATAATGAATTCCAGGAAGAAAGTATATAAATCATTGTTTAAACATTGCGGTCTTAACCTGTAACCGGCAAAATCTGAGAATTGCCAATTAAAATAAACAATGTACTTGTTTTCTCGAAATATCTTTGAATAGTAATTAAGGCAACATGTTTGTATGTACTGGTAATTTACTGAAAACATAAATATTTGCCTTCCATTAAGAAAACAAAAACAGTGAGCTGGACAAAGGAAACGGTTCTTGAAAACGTTCCATTCTTGGGATATTTTTCGGTCTTCAGTAATGATTTAAACTTTAGATGCTTCTATGCACTCTTTTGAACCGCGGAACGATTATCTTATAAAATATGAAATAAAATACAACATTAAGTGAAAAGAACTTTGATTCTATTCAATTAAAAGGATGTTATTATAAGAAAAGAGATCTTAAAGGAAAAACTATATATATTTTGGAGTCCCAAAAGAACTTTTTTGGATCTTGGAGGAGAGCAGAGCATGTCGCCGGCCTTCTGCATGGATAACGATTGTAATCAGGGCGCTCTCAATAGGAAATGCCATGTCACGCCCCCTCCGCCCACGCCGGTGGTCGTGTCAACGTCGTCGACCCCATCGGCCTCCCCCTCCCCAACTATCACCCCCTTCCCCTCGCCCACCCCCTCGCGTTCGCCATCGCTGACGGTGATGATGATGACGTCGCCTCAGCCCCAGATGCCGCAGATACCGCAAACGCAAACGCAGACGCAAATGTCGCAGCGGATACCGCCGATGACGCGGACGGGCAGTGTCGGTGGCACCACGAGTGCCGCCCGCAGGAACTCCCTTTGGCTGGAAACGCTGCGCAACACACGCAAGCTGTCCTACGCCAACGAGCGGCCCATTCTGGTAAGACTACTTACACTCAACAAAAAATATGGCCCTGTTTCGCAGCATAATCAGCGAAAATAGCTTGCATCTTGGGCAAACCTTTGATTGTTGTAAACTAATAGTAATTTAATTGGAAATTAGAGCTTAAGATCTTTTACGGATTACTTAAAAAAATAGAGCTTTGAAAACACCGATGTAACTATCGATACTATCGATTTTTTCGATTGTTTTCTAACGTCTATGTTTCCTGAAGTTCTAATCGAGGGTAAAGAGTGCCAAGTAAATGATAAATCTGATAAATGGGAATTGTATTTTACTTTATTTCCTTTAAAAACTTAGATACTATAGATTTTTTTGAAAAGCAATCGAAAAATCGAGAATTGCAATCGATGTCTTTTAAGCTGTTTTTCAAATAACCAGCAAGTCCCCTTGCAGTCAGAGTATAAATAAATATTTGCATATAATTATTATTTCTATAGAAACTTTATAGAATGAAAAAAAGGGTCCTAGGAAATAACAATCAATTATTGTATTTATTATTGATGGTAACAACAAAAATAATTAAATTAATTAAACCTTTTTTTAATTTTTAATTTAAGTTTTTTCTGTTTTTATTTAAATACCTTCAGATTCCATGATCGTTAAAGTAACATATATATTCGAATCTGATACAGAAATTGGAAAGCCTTGAAAACACATATTAATGTGTTAAAAAGTATGCTACAAAATATTTTCAACTGTACAACGATGCGTATACGTTATTATTGCCTTCAAAGTTTCAAGGAGGAACACGCATACGACATGTTGACCAAAAGATATTTTTTTGAATGTATATGCATTTTGTAACAAGGTTTTTGATGCTTAAGGTATACAATTGACTTAAAAATATTTCCTCAGTGCTGACAAAAAACTATGACGTATATAGCTTATCTGCTGGCCGTCGATTTTCTTTTGCCATTTCGTCGGCGGCTTCCACGTGTCCACGTTGCCACAGAGTCCAAAACTATAAAAATAAATAAATCGCCCGCGTTTCTTCTCTCTGTCTCTGTCTCCTTCTCTGTCTCCCATCTCTTTCTACTGTCTCTGTACGATTCGAAGTTATTTTCAACCAAAGCATCTGCAGAACAAAACAAAAACAATTCGCAGACACACGATGGAGCTCTTGGGGAAAAGGTTTGGGCAACGAAACTTTTTTACCCTGTAGAAAGTGGCGAAAGTTTTACCGAATTTTCGACGAACTGCTAAATCTCAGTGGTTGTACAAAAAGCAGATGAAAATTTTGCAGAGTAAATACTGCCACTGGGAATTTATATGGATTTTATACAGATTGCAGTTTTCAAATAAAAAGTAAAGGCAACGTTTTTAGCAAACTAAATCTTTAAGGTGTCTTTCCATCCCAGGGTAATGTGCTGAATAAGTAAGGTAAAAATTACCCTTTAAATAATAGAAATACAGAACGTGGGACATAATAATCAGTAATGATTACTGTAACAATAATAATTTTGATATACGAGCGAAAAATACACAAGTGATACAATTTAAGTTATAGTTCCTAAAATTGATGAATTCTACAATAACGACTTTTTAATTGTTTATTTTTCTGCATATCCAGTGTACAACATTCTAAATATAGGACAGATATATGCCAGATATACTAGGTAACGCCATAAAGAGTGACCAATTGAAAACACCCTTATGGAAAAGATAATGGCAGGATATTAATTTGAGGAGTGGGGGCTATGAAAGCCATAACACAAAACAAATGTGGGAAAAAGGCACATCAACAAAGGCGGCAGACAAAGAGGGCGGTTCTGAAGAGGGGGAGCCATCCTATTTGGCTATTCCATCATCAGTATTCGAAACACAAGAAAAACGCCCATAAAGACATAAAGTTTGCTCAAGTGTTCGGATCGTATCGCCTGCCGACTCGAGCATCTGTACATATCGCTTTGATATATTGTTTACAAGGCAGGCGATTTGGATTCATATTCGGATTTGGATACGATCGCATCATCATTATCGTCGTCGTCATCTCTATATTGTGAGAATTGCAATAAAGTAGATTCAGGGTCAAAATTTTCGGGTTAAAGATAGTCCATAAATAAGGCTACCGCTTTATTTTCTTGGTTACATATCTGGCATATATAGAGTTCCTTTTGGTATACGACCTTGCCGATTGACCAGGCAATTCTGGGGCAATTTAAACAATGCCAATCGCGGCGTAATTAATGGCATATGGGCAATGTAAGAACGGAACCCTTGGGGAACAAAAAAACCGGTCCTCAGATCGTGGACATGAATTATCGATGAGTGTCCGTTATACAATACTATATGCTATGGAAGTATATTCCTAAACCCCCCCCATCAAATGTAAATGGGGCGGAACAACACATGCGTGCATATTTAGATGATGATAAATATTATATACATGCACTCCCAATGGGTATTACGGGGTGTCATCTAAAATATTTAAGGCGTTTACTTTCCGACTTTTGACTTGATGTCCACATGTCTGTATTTCGAGGACTTTCAATCGACCAAGAGTCAACTTTTGTGTGCCAGTCTATCAACGGTTGGGTTTACTTTGGACATGGGTTCGCCATCGACCATTCTCCTACTCCCAAGTTCGCCACTCGACTGTGAAAAATGTTGGCCCAGGTGGCCTCAATAGTCCAATAACTTATTGCCACGGCATTATGCGGCGAAAAATAGTCGAGGAACTTTTTAAAATTTCATGATAATAGTCTTCGACCGCGACTGCAGTTTATACGATATATATATTATATATCCGTTTAGATGGATGTGCCCGGCCATATATCTTAGCAAGTGCATGCACGCTGTTTGCCCAAGTGTCCATCAATAAAATATGACAAGAGGCACTTTCAGCTTTCAGGACTGTCCCCGGACCGTAAACCGTAAACCGTTCGCCGCAAAACTAAAGACCACATCGCACATTGAACGGTTCGAATGGATGGGTCTGAAATCGTCGCCGTCGTCTAAAGGTCGCGCCATACCGCGACTACCGACTACCAAGTATACCGGGTCCCCTTGTACAGCTGTTCTGAGTCATTTGCCAAGGCATATGTGCTTGCCTCAGTTCAGCAGATGTCCCAATGTCCGACCTTTGAGGGCATACACCTGTGCAGGTGCAGCGATGACCGGGTTGATCTATGATTCATTCACCCCGCGATCATTTATATAGCGATAAGGGGGCTTTTCTGTCATTCCTGAGTGGGTTAATGGGGGGATGTAGATCTTAAATAAAAAGTTAGATTCCATACACAGAGAAAACTATCCAAGAACATTGTTCTTGAATTGAGAACATTCGTTCTTGAATTGAGAACATTCGTTCTTAAAAACCGTGTAAATACATTTTGGTATCAATATAAGAACGAAATGGTGAGAAGAGAAAAGTTAAATTGAGTTTATTTAACAACTTTTTAATAAGTATACACTAAGGACTGAACTAAAAGTTTATTTGTACATACAATGTACTTAAATACCGCCAATTCAACTTGATTCGAGCAAAATAAAAACATTTTCAACTTAAAAATGTCGTTCTATTTTTAAGAACATTTTCAACTCAGATGAGAATGTCAGAATTTTCTCTGTGTAACTTTAGCAAAAGTCCCATATGATTTACAGCTTTATCTTTTTCTTATTGGTTAATTTGTTTGACACCTTATATATTATATATTTTTAAGCATACGAGATTTTCAAAAAGAGAAAAAAGTTAAGTTTCGTTTTCGACTTCAGAGTATTTTCAAAAAGAGATAAATGACACTTAATAAATTTACCATGTGCATATATTAAAGTTGCATATCTTTAAAGTTTATGGTCCATATATTTTTTATTTTTCTTCCGATATTGTTTACATTAACAATGAAATTGCTGTTACATAAATGTTTTTTCAGGCGCTATAAAAAAACGTTTTCTTTTAAGTTTTTTTTTATAACTTTCGAAGCGTTAGCTAAACTATTAAAAATAAGGTATTAAATATTAGCTTAAATGCTCTTAGTGAACTTAAAGCTTGTTGTTGACATATCCTGAAAACTAATTTAAAAAAAATAAAGAGCAAACCTCTGAAAACTTGATTGCTGTGAATGACTTAAACTAAAACTACTTGAGTAAAGACCAAGACATGGCTAGTCAAAACAAAGATCCCCACATTGTCACTAATCCGCAGGATTTTTGTGAGTCAGCTTTTAGTCGCCTCCGCTTGTTTTTATGGGCAGACAATCAAGGACTAAGCCACCGCTGAAGATGGATCCAATCCTGGCCATCGACGAACCGAATCCCCGTATTGAAAATGAGAGAAAGTGGGGGGTGGGGGGCAGGAGGTGCCGGAATGGCAAATGGCTGACAAATGCATAAAGTTTTCATTTCAATGAATTATTCAAAATCCGACATGACAACATTTTGACTATCTGTCGTTTGCGTTGACATTTCTATTTGATATCTGGGTCGAGTCGACGATTGTGCAAAAGCAGGAGGATATGGTATGGGATGGGATGGACATGTCATATGGAGGGGGTCTCGAGTCCGGACTGCGGACTCCGGAGGTTCGGATTTAGGTGCGATGTCCTATGTGCACGTTAATGTCATCCTCAAGTGATGGACACTCGAGACAATTGCCGTTGGAGCTGCACAAAATGCATTAATTTATTTAAATGAGTGGCACTTTAATAAGGCTTTGTAGTACCATATGAATGAAGTGGTTGTTGTCGCCCACGATTTCCAGGTAAGGGATTGCGAGCTCAAGTTGTTGATTGTTTTGCCCCGGCAAGAAAAGCCGCTTTATGGCACTGAGCAAAAAATATAGGCAAATGTTAAAAATAAAATAAAATGAAAATGTTATTTTCACACCATAAACACATTTTTATATAGTGAAATATATCAATGAATTCAAACAATCAAATTTGGTCAAATTATTATTATTAAATTAAATATATACCTATATCATTTGTTTATTTATTTTTAAAGTGAATTATAATATTGGTAACGATTTCTATGATCTTACAAAGTGAAAGAGAGATAGCCCTGAATTCTTACCTTTTTTCCTCAGTTTATAAGTACTAATTAGACGGATGAAAGCAACACAATGCAATACCCACTTGAATTCGATGCGGATGCAGCATGTTTGAAGTTATCCGTGGCTCGAGTGTGATTCCTTATAATTCCCGATGCGGAATTAAAGGCTTAAAGCGGGGCTAAATGGAATAGAGAAGTGGGTGGGTTTCGAGGATTGAAAGAATGTGGGGGATGTGCGTCGCTATGCCATCCCGTTCGGTTGCTAGGCCAATTCATTTGTCAGTTCATCAGCGCCGAAGAATGCATCCCCGTATCTGTGAGAGCGTTATTTAAGTGTGTGCCAGTGCGGGTGTATCTGTGTGATTTATGCGTGTGCGTGTGTGCGAGAGCGAGGTGGGCCGACAGTGGAGCCTCGCTAAAACGAACCGCCACATGGTGTTACGATTTTAAGAACATGTATCTGTTAAATTTATTTACAAGCTAAACCTTGATTTAAACTTTATTATAAATAATTTAATCTTCGCCTGATCCCCTAAACATTGTACATTACACTTGAAAGAATTTTTCATAATTTATATTATCCGGGGCAATTTCAAATTATATTTTTAAATATAACATTTTTAAACGAAAGAAAAAAATTTATTTCATGTGTTTTTTTTGACCTCTTTAAAAATAAACTTATATTTAGATAAATAATAAATTTATTCATATAAAAAATCGAAATGGTTTGAAAGAAAATCAAAAAAATATTTTTTAGTTAAATAGATAATAGATAGATAACAAATAATAGATTTATTAGTTAAAAAGATAAAACAATTTTTTTTAACGACTTGAATTAAACGGCAAGTAGTTTACAAAATTTAGGATTTGGATCCCTTTCTTATCGAGGCTCTATCGTATGTCCTTTGCATGCACAAAATATAGCTGAGCAACGTGACTACAGTCGAATACGACTGGGGCAGCGGCAATTGCCGATGACAATGAAATCGCGTAGCTGGAACTTTGAATTGAGCATCCATTTGGGACTGCCTAGATGTGAGGGGGAGTACCGGGGTCCTGCGGGGGAGTATGGGCAGTGGGAGGGGCGCGGAGACAATCACCTTACGCAAATCGGAGTTTTCCAATGCGCAGGACCAACCGAAGGACACGGACAAAGCTGCTCTCTTTCGTCCTCTGGCGGATGCAAGAAGTGGTTTTCGGGGGCTAGAATACCCCTCAATAATTTATGAACCTAATATTTAAGGTTTTATAATAATACTATATTTTTTTTAAGTTTTGAAATCATATAAAAATAATAATAGTACCTTATCAAACCTTCTAAAATCCTTTCACTATGTTCTTATAACTCCACTTAAGCTACATCAAATATTTCATATTTCATTATTTCAAATAAAAAATAATACTAGCATTGGTATTTTCATAGAAATAACATTTCTTTCTTGCTCTACAAAAAGAAACGTAAACAATAATTATCCTGTCATTACCTGAAACACAATTTGTAAACATCGGACAAATTGCCAAAGACTTACCATTAGTCTTAAAAAAAAATTGTTCACTGCTATTATATCAAGATCCTTTTTGCCCTCTGCCTACGCCCCTGTCTTTTGTACTGCATCCTCTCTCTTTTTGCTTTCTAAAAAAGTAATTTTGAATGCCTCCAAAAGGAGTATCTCTTGATGTGCGACTGTCTGTGTGTGACCGCAAAAGGATTAACTTGTAAAGTTCAATTTTGATTTTCGTATCGCGTGCCAGTCGACCATTATAATAGTTACTTTATAGTTAACTGAAGGAGCAAAAAAAAAAGGAAAAACTAAAAAAAAAACTCATAACCAAAGCTCAAAGTTCAATGAAGAAGAAGCAGAAGCGCCAACGGCAGCTTCTTCTTTTCAATTCTATTTCTCTTCCTCTGCCGCAGTCGACGTCGCTCTGCCTCTCCTTAAAGTTCGCTGGTGTGCGTGTGTGGGTGCGCTACTCCTACTGCCTTGTGCGTGTAATCGTGGGTGCGTGCAAGCGAGATGGCCATAGCACACTCCTACAAAGAGAGAGAGTTAGAGAGAGAGGACTGGAAATCAGTCAAAAGAAGACAGAGAGAGAGAGTGAAAAAAAGAGAAAGGGAGAGAGTAAAAGGTGAGGCGGCGCCGACTCTCTTCTCGACTTTCTCCAACTCTCTCCCCTTCGACCCCTTCCCCAGCTTAAATTTTGGGTGCTCCTTTAGCGTGACGCCAAATTAAACACACATGACATTGGCAATTCATTATGACTGAAAACGAAATTGCAATTGCAATGGCAGCGAAAAGTAAAAAAGAAAACAGAGGCAGCGCTGCCAGTGAGAGCACCGACTGCGACGGCGGCAGCGACAGCTGATAAAGACAGTTTGACAGGCAAATCTGGGTCTAAGGAAGAAGAAGACGTGCACACTCCTAAAACACCCACACCCCTATGCACGCTGCTCACTTTTTAAGGGTACAGGTTAATCTCCAAAAAGCGAATTTAATTAACTCGTTATTATCCTGCAACTTCCTCCAAAAAGTATGCTATATTTTACGAAAAAGTTTTGCAAGTGTTAAAAAACGATCTGCAAACAATTGTCAGTAGTAATTTATTAGGAACAGCAAAATTTAAACTTTTTTAAAAGAAATAATAGTATTTTTATATGTAAATATAGTTTTTTTTTAAAGTCTTCAATACTTATCACTTTTTTTCAATTTTTTTTTTTCTTTTTGCTTAATGCTAGTAATCAATCTATTTGTCATCTGAAAACAATCTTTTGTCAATTTTTTCTCCTATCAATAAATGTGAAATTAAGTCAAGGCTTCAATTTTTTTAATGTGTGATCAGTCATTTTTCCTTGAGCCACTAAACAACTTTTTGAAATATAAAGCATTTTTTTTAAAAATTACAATTTGTTCGGGGTTTTACTGTGATTAGTTTTAACTTAAAACTTTTAAGCCTAGTTACAACACTTTGATCAGGAAAAAATATGGATTATTTATAGACTACGAATGAATGTCATCAAATTTTAGTTGCCATTCCGTGGGTTTCACTGTATTTCAGGGGCTATTTATCAACTGTGGCTTGGCAACGGGATCTGGAAGCGAAGAGATCGGGTGTTCTGCTCTGCTTCTGCTTCTGGTTTCGTGTCCTCTCTTCGTTCTTCGCAGTTCGCACTCTGCTCTTGGCTCTCTCCTTCGTAACGGGAAAAATTGTGGTCGAGTTAATTCGTACTGGCTCTCGCTGCCGGCGTCGCTGCCAGCGGCGACTGCGACTGAGACGCTGGCCGCCGCTTTTGAAGATTCCGTTTCGTTTCGTTTCATTTTCAGTTCTCGGTCGGTTTCTGTTTCAGTCTGTATTGTGTTTACACCCATGGCTGACGTAGCGAGCGCAGAAGAGCTAAACCTTCAAAGGCGAAAAATAATAATACAATAAATAATAACATACAACAAAAATATTGAAATATATATATAAAACAAAAAGAATATTATATATATATATATATATATATAGATAATAACAGATGAAACGAAAATCAACCACATCGAGAAAGGCATGAACAGGAGCAACAATAATTTTAATAACGTTAATAGCCACAATTACAATTACAATTACAATTACAATTACCAACAACAGTTATCGTTCAAGTTACCGTTACACCTACCATTCCGTTTACGAGTCCCGTTTTTTTTCCAGTGCGTGCGTTTATGTGAAATTGTTATTATTAACAACAACAGCAAACAAACAAAATAGAGAAGAAATAGCGTTACTTTTCTTTTAACCGGATTCCGGTACTTACACACACTCACACACACACTCAGACACAAACAAACACACACGCACCCACTCCGCTCACACGCACACGCACACACGCATCCCACACACCCACACAGAGAGTCGAACAAACATTGAAAATGAAAGACGAAACAATGCGATAACGGGATAACTATAACAAACAAATCAAACTACAAGAAGCAGAAGAGGAAGACGAGCAAATAAGAGCAAGAAGAAACCAACAAGCGAATTAAGGTGAAAAACAATAGAATATTTAGTGGGCTATATTGGGGGGATATTTAAAAACTGACCAAAAATAAGCAAAACAAATAAAATAGCACTAGCAAATGTAACGGTAGTACCTCTGCCAACGTCTCTGCCGGCGAAGCATCGCCTCCGGCCCAAGAGAAAGTAAAAAATAAAGTAAATGGAAATAAAAAGGAAAACAGCCAGAGAAGGCATACACATAAAAGACTCATAAAGCCGAAGAAAACAGCTAAAGAACAGAAATAACAAGAATATAGGGCTGGGATAACGCCGAACAAAGGCGAAAGTAATATATCACCATATTTCCCATCCATAGATAAATATCTCTTGCCATACTCTCCATAAAGATGTTGGCCCAAAAAATTGCCAACGGAAAATAAAGTGGCAGCGGAAAGCCGGAACAAAGAAAGTTACCGTATATGTAGTTTATATTGAGAGGTTTCGCAAAGACAAGTACATCTTGGTCCTTATAAAGAACGCTTTGATTTATGGTTCTTTTACTTATTAAAAGTATGTTAAATAAGGAATTAACAAGTAGGGAAATCAATAAAGAATTGAGTACATTTATAACTAACCAAGATTGTGGGTTTAATGTAGGAATTTTCAACAAGATGGTTTTAAAATCCTTAAGATTGACAAACAAATATAAAACTTAGGGAATGAATAATATGAATATGAAAATTATTATTAAAGAAAAAATACCTAACAAAAATGGCCGGTAACAAAAGAAAACAATCTTGTATTTTATAAGTGTCTTTCATCCCAATAGATTATATTGCCATTTTACCACTATTAAAAGTGTAAATAGAACAGCGAACCACACCATTACCTGATTATGTCAATCGACTATATTGAATGTATATATAAATTGACATCAGCAAAAACCCATTCAAAAAAGTAGATAGACCTCTTATCGTTGCTCCACACTTTCTAATAGAAAATATTGCATATTTCTTGGCGCCCGCTACTCGGCGGAGGGAAAAAATACGCGAAAACTTTCAACCGAAGCGTAGGCAAAATTTATGATTTTCCCGCATATGTGTGTGGACGAGAAGATATATATATATATTCTGATAGATATATATTGCAATATGTGTGTAATGGAAGGGCGCAAAGAAAGAAGCCCAAAGAGTGATTCAAACTTTTTTTTGGTTCAACCATAAACTTTTCTGCGCCTTGAATATTTTATGAAAGGCAGATGAAGTACGCAAGTTGGAGTAAAGTCCATCATTAAGCGACCAATATATATATATATTGGACTATATAAAAGACAACGAAAAACATCTCGTGTAAATTTCAAAGTAAAAGTAAGAGAGGGATAATATTAATATAATTACAGTCTCTGGAGGGGGCTATGCCTGTCATATCTCTTCAGCATTCCGGCTAAGAGTTACGACACATTTTGGCCATACTTTCATCTGCTTTCTCTCCCTTTTCTCGGTGTTTTGGCCCGCCGTTCTGTTTTCTGTTTTTTTTTTTTGGTTTTTTTTCCTTTTGGTGCTTTTGCTACACTTCAAGTTGAGTTATCCTAGTCATAGCCCTTGGAGACTGGCTCAAGTCAACCCATTTAACCGGCAGCACATGGACACACTTTTGTGTTGTTCTGTGTGGCCCTGTCTTACCTGATTTTCATCCAACCGTCTAACTTTGCTGAGTTTTTCCAGCTTTTCTCTTGGCTTTTCTCCTAGTTTTTCTCCCATTTCCCTCGTAGTTTTTGCTCCTAGTTTTATGACATTTTCTGTTGCTGTTTTCGATGGTGTAGAAATTTCAAGCCGGTTGCAGCATTAAGTTTCAGTTCCGGCTTGTTGATTGACATTTCCTCTGCTCTCTCTCTTTTTCTCTGTTTTTTTTTTTGTGACTTTGTCACATGCCGTGCGTGTGTGTGCGTTCGTGTTAGCCTTATCCTTTAACCGGCTGACAGTTTTGGCCAAAAAACATGAAGAGGGGCGAAGAAAAAATGACATTTTTTCGTGTAGCAATGGCCATGGCAATGGCAATCTTATGCAACTCGCTTCGTTTGATAAACCGCAAGTGGCACTGGAAATGTGGCTGTGGGTGTGTGAGTGGTTGGGTGGCTGGGCGATTGTTATGTAAGGCCGTGGATGTAACAACAATGGCCAAGATAAGAGCATCGAAGCGCCGGGCGCAAACGAAATGAGCAGCGAAACGTGAAAAACTCCAAATAATCTACAATAAAACAAGAGGGGAAAGCGCAGAAAAGCGGGAAATAAAAGAAAGAAAGGAAAAAAACAGAAAAAAAAAAGAATGAATGGCAACGGGGCGGATGGTGAATGTCGGTTATTGCGTATACGTCATGTTGCCAACGTTTGCTGCTGTTCTTGTTGTTATTGTTGTTGTTATTATTAGGCAGGCGTGGCCAAGTGGGCGGCTGGCTTTCGAAAGATAACGCATACGCCGCATGGGTCCATGTTCGCCGCTTAAAAAGATGCAAATCCCAATGAGGCCCACTGGCTGCAAACAATTCTGAATTATTAAGTTACTCAATCAGGCTTGGCCCCTAAGACCTTAAACTCACTTGAAATGAGATTTGGCCGAGGGCTTACGTACGTCTCTGCTGTTGGTTGGATTATATATCCCCTCGTTTTTCCGCTTTTTCCAACGAATTGGGTTGGTGCCTTACAATTGAAGGTGGAAAATAACAAAATAACCGAATATAAAAAGCAAAAATATATTTTCAATTAACAAATTCGCCTTTCGAACTTTCGCGTTATGGGCGCACGCATAAACAAGTCTACAGGGCAAAAAGTTCCGGGATGAGGAGAATTTCTTTAAGGGATTAAATTTCCATGCCTCAGCACACACAAACGGACATACACGGAGAGGAAAACTTATAAGTGCTATCTTTACATGAAAATATTACCAGTTTGAAGTTAATTCCTTTCAAAAATACTAAACATTCAAAAAGGGTTTTCAATAATTGAAAAGGTAACTAAATGTAAATTTTAAACTAATGATAGCCCATGAATATTTTTTGGAACTGCCTTAAATCATTTTAAGATTGTATTTTAAAAAATATCAATTTACTTAAAACATACGTTTAAATACCTTTGACTTTAAACATTTTAAGGGAACTATTTTCTAAGGAATGTGAAACATACAAAACATATTCTTTAGTTAGAAGGAAATGACTTCAAACATAAACTACTTGTAATATGGGCAAACTAAAAGTATAACTTTGTACTTTTCCAAGTGTATATTATGCATGCATATATATATACAAGGAAGTAAATGGTCTTTGAAATACATCTTAAAATAGGTTGGACTTCAGTCTTGGGGCATTTTACGCAGGAATTCGGCCAAATCCCTTCTTAGCTACGTCACAAAGGAACATTTTGGGTTCCTCGCACTCCTCCTAGGAATATTTAGGCCAAGACATTGTAATTTCCTGCAGTGTATCTTGTATAATATATGTATATACAAACGTGGAGAGACACGTGCCCGAGTTGGATGGATGGATGCCTGTTTCAGCTCTGTTCTGCTCTGTTTTCCCAACGCTTTTCCCCAACCGTCGGATAAATGTTCTTTTGATATTCCCATCCTTTATAAACATACACACACACTCACCTGTCCACGTGTGTGAGCTGCAAGTTGTGTTATTGTTTTCGCACTGGGCATATGGGATAAGCACGTGGCCATGACCGTCATATTGGACTGTCCTGAAAAAAAAATCTGAAAAAAATAAATAAAAAATAAAAAAACACACACCACAAAATCAACAGCAAATCGAACTTCATTTCCAATCGAGTCGAAACAAATTGAACCTGCTTGGGTAGTTTGTCATTATGGCGGAAGGAAATCATTGTAAATGAGACCAAATTGCTGGTGCCTTTGTTGCCCCTTTGCCGGTTTCCCCCCTTATGAGCCATTTGCTATTTGCATTTCAGTATTTCCCTCTCGATAATTGAGCGAGCATGCAACCCTAACTGGGTCCAACCTTCAGTTAGCCCCAGGCTAGCTAGTCTAGCTGGTCTAGTTGGCTAGCTCCAACACCCACTTAGACCTTAGACCTTAGCGACGCCATCGAATATCCACAAGCCCACCTACTGGCCCTTTGCAGCCCATCCAAAAGTGAAAACATTCGAGTCAAGGCCAGGCGAATGGCTCTGTCTATTTGGAATCGTTTGTTTATTAATTATTTGGTTAGGCTTTTACCCGCCCCCATCCTTTATGCACTCAGCGAAAATGTTGTGGGGAAAATCAGCCTAATGAGTAACAAAACAGTCCTATATTCAAAGCTTACAAAATATTTTTATCTTTTGTGAAATTTTTATTTTTAACAACAGGCTAGGACTTAAACTGTTTTTAAAGATATTCTTTTCTATTCAGATAACAAGATTAAAAGCATCAAAAGCAGCAATCAAATTGTTCTACAAATATTTATTATTCTTATTTTTAAATAATAGTAAATATTTTGTAATATTGTAATATGATGTACGAATATATAAAAATATATCCTATATACATTTAAAGGTGTTTAAATATATACAAAAAGTATACTATATTTAAAAGATATATTTTTTACAAGGTTAATACAACTTGTTCTTATATAAAAAATATATAAATACAAAACATGTGATTCTTTAAAAAAGCATAAACCATTTTCATGTTAGGTACATCATATCTTTGTACATTTATATGTATATTTGTCTGCAGTTATATTTCCTATACTTTTAAATTTGCATAGCTGTTCAAAACTACTTGAGATCTCATATATAAAACATGATTCGATTTTTGCAGTATAACTTTGGCTTTAACCCGTAATCCCCCGTTTTCTAGTGGCCCACCCAATTTTTGCTACCATGTTTACCTTTTGGTTTGGCAAATATTTGAGTTTTTGCCGTCTTTTCCTGTTTGTTTGTTTTCCTGTGCGACTTTTTCTTTTTTTTCTTTTGTATTTTTAATATGTTCCATTGCCAGTCGTTTCATTATGCAGTCGCTAAAGTGTGTCAACTTTGGCGCACAAGTCGAAAGTAAACAATTTTCAATTCTTCAACAATTTCTATTATTTTTTTGTGGTTCTCCAAACCCCCCCACTAAATACTTGAGTCACCTTAACGATTCTTGCGTTTGTCTTTTCGCATTTCAATGGACTGTGTGTGTGTGCGGTAACAATAGGGTTAGATATATTGATTTTCGATCATAAGAACCTGCAACATGCAAAGTCCAACTAACACCTAGCCCATTATATACATGCATATACATAAATATATATTTATACCGATATATATATATATGCCCATACATATCGGCCCAGTGACACGCCCCGCCCATTGACATTAGCCACATTTGAGTCCCCTTTGGAGGGTTTGTCTCGAAGACGTCTCCCTGTCATTGTCGAGTTATCATTATTATATTAAATGAATGCGCCGCTTTGGCACGCTCCAGCCTCAGTTGCCTTATAGCCACCATCTCCGCCTCCTATCTGCCACGCCCCCCTGATTAGGCCTGGTTGTACATATATGCGAGAGTCGGTGGTTCCGGCAATCAATCTCAACCAGGAGATCTAAGGAACCCCAGTTCGGGGTTAATGGCAAATGGAACCGATTTGATTAGTGATGAAAGACCAACTACAAACTAACCGCAGTCACTCCCCAAAAAAAAAATGAGAGAATTGGGTAACCCCCAACTGACCAAATTGTGCACTCAGGGTGAACTAATTGTGTAATTCAAAGTTTTCAGGTCCCAAATACACAACTCACATACAAGTTCACTGAGAGAAAATCATAATTTATATGTCAATTTACATGTAACAATATGTTGTTAAAAAAAGTTTTGATGATTTAAGGAGTATAGGAGTAATTAAAAAGGAGGTAGATCATATTTGGAACCTAACCAAATAGTTTTAACTTACTAAATACATTTCTAACGTTTAAAAAATATAAATATTATATTAGAAGGATAATATATTGTTAGCACATGTTAAATATTTATGAAATGCTTAAAATTTGAATGTTACAACTTTTTCTAATAAAATAATATAGATTGTTATTAAAATGAAAATATATTATATGATGCATACACATATTAAAGATCACAGTTAAAATAACATTTATAAAAATAGTAAAATTAAATTGGAAGGTTTAGATATTGTAATATTTATTGAAATATTTTTGAAAGTACCAAAACCTTTTTCAAACAAAATAATATAGTAAAATGAAAACATATTATATGATGGATCCACATATCATAGAAAAAAATCCGTTTTAAAAAGGAATCAGGAACTTTTTCCCTGTGCTGAAAAAAAATCTTAAGGGTGCGCTGAAAGGCAGGGCAAAAATATTACTTATCCGCCTAATTAAGCTCCAACAAAGCGAACACTTCATTATATATTTCCTGCACTCCGGCTGGCAGAGATTGTAGGGCGCGATGGGGGTGTTTGGATTTCCCGGTGAAGAAAAGAAAACGTAACCTTAATGTAATGTGAATTACGCTAAATTTATTAGGCAACAACGAGTGAGTGAGCTTTTGGGGCGGGTGAAAGCGGAAGCGGAAACCAAGGCAAACCGACAAAAGAAGGGGAAACCCCTAAAATACACAAACACACATACACAACATACACACATGCTTATGAGACTGGGCCTTATCGTAATCGTTACCTCCGAAAATGCAGGACCTCTTCACCCTGGATTTTCTAGCCCCGTGTTGGTTACCAATTTCGTCGTTTATTTCGTATTTTCTCTCCTAGTTTCGTTTCCTTTTGCCACTTTCACTTTACTTTTTGCGTGCTGGTCGCGTTTTGTATAGGAAACTCGATAATTTCCACCAATTTCCTTTTGCATGTGTGTGTGTGTGTGTGTGTTAGCCCTGTTAGCTGGCAAAGTATGCGTGTCCATGCGAAGCTCATAAACTGTGTGTCGGCAATGAGTATGTTAATTCGGTTAGAGGTGAGAACGCAGGTGAGAAATAATTTTGGGGCGTGGCATCGGTTAAATGCCAATGCCAATGCCAGCAACAACAACAACAAAAACAACGTCTCTTTTCTGTGCGTGATCGGCCTAAACAACAAAAAACTACAAAAAGAAAAGAGACAGATACAATTAGGTGGGTCCATGGGGTTTGTGTCCATATACATACCACCCCCCAATCGAAATTTCTTACTCAAGTACTTTGAAAACAAAAGTTTGCCGCAATAGACGGAAAATTACCCAACAAAATTGCACTTTCGCAATAAACTTTTCAACCCGTTAATTCCACTGTTTTCAAAGTTAGTTCATAAAGACTTGAATGCCAAATTATCAGGAATATAAGATTCCCTTGTATGTTTTTCCATTCCATTAAAGTATAAAAAGTATTTTTTTTTCTTTATATGAGATAGATGATCTTTTTTTCAAATAAAATTAAGCCAAACAAACATTATTAGCATTATTTAACCAAAAGCCAACCTTCTGCCATTTTGGCCATTTCAATTGCATTATTCTCATGTTGACTGGCCCCGGGCTAATTTTATTTAGTGGCCTTTCCATATAGATTTTCAAATTTCATTATGCTTAGTTAAACAAACACATGGATTTTCGCATTTACCAGGAATTTAATTGAATTCCACGACAAGTGGCGTATAATACGATTTTTCGTGCGGTCTTATTGAAATGCCATCATGAACAATTTGGTTTTTCTAAGTTATCCTATTCATAACATTTTGCATTTGAAATTCAGTGTAAATAGAATTTCTCTGCGATTTCATACTTCAATGGCTTTCCATTTCAATCGAATTGAATAAATGCGGTTGCCTATAATTTATGCTCGATGGTCTTGGCAATTGAAGTGGCCTCCGGAAAAAGCTAGAACTTGCTACATTTTCAAGTTAAATTACTTTCTTCGAGGCATTTATTTAATCTGCTACTGAATTTTCTTCCCTACCGCGTTTATTATTCTTGGGGTTTTCCGCTTTCCGTTTCGCTTTTCAACTTAATTAAGAAATCCAATTAACATCATTGACATTAGATGTCCCAGAATATGCGCAATTTGTTTTGTTTTTATACATTTTTTTTTGGTGCTTTCATGAGCACATGGCAGCCGAGAAATAAAAAAAAAACACAAACACACGCATCTGCGGAAAAATAGATTTTTCCTTTTGCATATGTGTATGTGTGTGTGTGTGGGGGCGGGGGGTAAAACAGGACCTTTACTGGCCACCCCCGAAAATCCACACCCTTTGCTGACAAGTAGGCGTTGATGTTGATGTTGACGTTGGTCTCGTGTGTGTCCCTCCCGCCCCCAAAAAGGTCCCTCCGCCCAACGCCACCCCCTCGTTGCGTGTGTCCCGAAATTGTGCGTGTGTGCGGGGTTTTTTTTGGGGGTGGTATGTGGGTTGCCGGCTGGGCGCCTCTTCGTCCAACACGCAACAAACAAACGATAACAAACAATTGTGGCAACGACATTCGGATACTCAGTGTCTCCATTTCCCATTTCCCATCCCCCAAACCCCCAGTTTTTCCAAGTTCTCCATTTGTCTTTCCCTGATTTTGGCTGGAAATGTCGTCCGAAATGATGATTGTAAGGGCAGGGCTGGGAATCGTGTTTTAAGTCGTGTTTACCGGCTTCAATTGGGAAATGCCCTTGAAGAGACTTTAGCCACTTCAAGTGACTCTCAGCTTGGCTTACATTTCGAATACACTTTACAATAATCGGGTTTTCATGATCCAAACAATGCTACACTTAGGGAATTTAGAACAGATGAAACGTTTATTAAAATATATACAATATAGTTTTGCTAGGATGTTTTTTATGTTCACAAGTAACCACTTTCTCTAAAAGTATGGTATAGTCTTTGTAGCTTTCTGTAAGGGTAAATGTTATAAGGAAATCCCTAGGTTAATCTAGGTATATATATAATTTATATCACTACATTAGCACCTATCTACGTACATCTTCTATTCCTTTGACCGGCACTCAGTCGAAAAGAAAAGAAAACACTTGCACTCCGATTTGTCGTTTCACTCAATTAGGATAGCACTACTCCTGGGGTCAAAGGGCAGCCCGTCCACGCCCACGAATCTGTCAAATTATCCACATGATCGCCCCCTGTATGTACAGAGCAGAGCGGCAGAGCAGACAGACCTCAACCTCAGGAAATCCCAGTCAAGTCGGACAACTTTGGCTCATCTCCTTTCAGCTGGCTTAGACAGTGACACAAGTAACACAACTGCACGAGGAGCGGGAGCCACATTCAAGCAAATCTACTTAGCATAAACCAATTCACACACACTCATACAAGCAGGTTGGGGGCAAAGCACACACACAAGCATACTTAGAGAGAGGAAGAGAAAGCAGAAGCAGGCAGCTTTCATTACAGGGGAGTGGCTGCCTTTCACCAAGCAGCTGACAAACTGCGAAAGCCAAAAACTGATTATGGCTTTACCCATTCAAACCCACAGCATTCTGCACTTGCAAATAGACAAATAGAAATGTGTTTGGTCTAGTAAGGGAAAAACCACACAAGGAGAAAGATTTCGGAAGAAATTACTCCTAAAAGGAAGGAAAATTGTAATATTAATTTTCAATAAAAAAGACATAAAACCAGTGGCATGGTCACACTATACTTCCAAAGTGTGACCTTCTGAGCTAAGCTTACTGTAGCCAATGCGCCTGGTCACACTGCACCCTTTGATTCTTTCAAAAATTTAAAAATAATTTTTGAATTTGAAATGTTACAAGTACATTTTTAGGATGTGTATGTTACTTAAATTATTTTTTCAGTGCACCTTTGGCTCAACTTAAATGAGAAATAATCGAAAGCAGGCAGCAGCCAAGTTCAACTCCGAGTGAAAATAAAAACATTTTCAGAAAGTGAAATTAAAAATAATGTTATGTACTTACCACTCTACTTGCTTGCTTTTCTTGGACCTCCAAGCCCCTCTTGGTCTTTCCCATACTTTCTTTTTTCTATTATATTTCTCACAAGATCCCGTAAGTGAAGTACAAGTTAAGCTCGAGCCTTGTCGCCCAGTCACGTAGTCTTTTTTCCCAGAGAGAAGGTGCCATTTTTGAATGGAGCATAAAAAGGGGGGACTGAGCTGTTCTTTATAAACAAATATTTGGATTTAGCAACTGAGTGAGCAGTAGGAAGAAGGCAAAGGAAGCTTAAATTCAGGCAAAAAAAAACTTAATAGCAGCTAGAGGAAGGAAGGAAGAATTTTATTTCCAAGCTAAATTTTAGGCGGTCCTATGGGTCCCTCTCTCGCTTTCTCTTTGTGGATGTGTGTGTGTGTGTGTCTAGTTTACGACTTTTACTACTTTCTTTCCACTTTCTCCCTCTCTCTCTCTCTCTCTCTTTCCCGCCCTCACTGCTTATGCAAAACCGCACCCATATTGGAGGACAAGTAGGAAAGCAGATTACTTATCTTTTAGTTTTCATTTAAATATGAAGACTAAATTGTACACACACGCCGCTATTTCCTTTTCACTTTTCTCGGACATTAGAGGGATATATATATATATATAAATGTATTTGTATAAAAGGAAAACCTAAAGAGGAGCTCCTTGGGTTTTTGTTTTCATTCAAAACTCTATCTTTTAGACAGATAAAGATGGAGGAGAAAGCAAGTGGATTTCTTTTTATTCACCGCCCGCCCTTTCAATTCCGGTTTTCATCTCGATTCCACTTTCTTTCCGTCTATTTTTGGTTAGACGAAAATAATTGGATGTACACCGAATCAAGATGAAAACTAGGAAGAGGAAGTGGGGATAGGGATAGGGACAGGGACAGGGATGTGGCATATGATGATGTCGTCATACCGGAGGATAAAGTACGGTGGGCAGGAAGATGAGTCTGTGACTATTTTCCATGCGGCTGTGGGTTGTAAAGGGAACTCAAATTGCAGATATTCATAAGTGAAATTTGTTATTCCAATGAGAAGGATATTACAGGGTTTTTATATGAAAGCTAAAACATAAAAAAATTGTTCTTTTAAAATGAAAACCATAAAGAAAGCTTGTTATTAAGAGGTTCTAAGAATAAGAAATGGTAAAGTATATCGATTCAATTTTACTTACATAGATTTTCACCCAATGCTAGTTGCTTAAGCACCCCAGCACAAAACCAGTCACAAACACAATTCGATTACTTTCTTTCAAATCAATACTGATAATGGTTTTGCAAATAAATAAATTCTAGCTCCGCAAACCGGCGTCGACACTCTCAATTCCTGGCTCGATGAAAACACCTTCCATTGCGAACCGGGAACAGATCTCATCTGGATGCAACGAAGAAGCGGCCGAGGCACTAGTGGGTATCCACTCAGACTACCCTAGGTATGAAATGTATGTATAGCCCGATCCGATCCGACAGTAGAGTATGTATATATCAGCAGCGTGCATTCATTAACCTCTTAACCTCCCCCGCCCAGTCGATAAACTCCTCCATCTAGAGTTCGTATCCAAACTGTTATGTTGCTCCCACACCTAGAAAAAATCGATGTAAAAATCATTAAGTTTTTAACTTTGAACTTGAAAATATTACCCATGAATTCTTATTTAAATAAGAACAGTCCAGCGAATCTTTTTTTTTGAAAAATGTACATATGATACAGATATGACACCCTTTTTCCAAAGTGAGGTTGTAAATGCAGAAGTTAATAAATATAAGAAGGCATTTTTAGAGAACACATTACTGTTGCATACTTATAGACACATAAAATGGCATCCGAAAGAGACATACCTGATATAGTTTCTTCGAAATTAATTAAAAGTCATATTTTTGCTCAGTGTATTCGACTTCATGAAGGTACAGTGCCTGAAGCCCGACATTGAGCGAAACGATAACCGTTACTGTGAGCAAATCATTGACTGATGGGTGACCCGGGGACAGTAATTAGCTGTCAATGTCAGGACAAGTGACCCCGGGATGATGATGATGATATTGCGAGGGCGAAAATTGAAATGGGGCAAATGTCCGGGGTAATATTCATTGGGAAGCGCTCGAGAGACCGGACCGATTCAATTTGACCACTCTAAAGTGAATTCAGCTCACGAATGGATTGGATTCTGGGTTGGTCTGAGTCCTGGTGTTCTGTTCTTTTGGTCTTCTGCTGCTCTGGTTTCCACATAAATCTCTATGAATGTCGTGGATGGCAAGATATTTTCCTGCAATCACGTTGGCAATTTGGCACAGTTCAGCAGTTTATAGAGGGGGCAGTAAAAAGACAGGGGATTGGATATATGGCTATGACTATGACTACGAATGTGACTGTGGCTATATGGGCATCGAAAACGAGGACAGCCAGCTGTGTTTGTGTGTGTATATGTTTTCATTTGTCAGCAAAATTTTTATTGGCCATCTTTGGCTCATCCAAAGAGCTGGGGTTTTGTCCCCACAGATTCGCAATACCCCTCAACGCTCCCTACCGTTTTTCGTCATCGGTGTCTGTGTATCTATAAGATACAAATTGATATGACACATTTAGGAAAGCCGGAGCAAAGCGAAAACACACAAATCTGTCATTCAGGCTGTAAGATTTATTAAGGTGCCGACTAGAGTTGAGCGGAGCTGAGTTGGATTCGCTCGACTTGCGTTCCGTTGAGTTGGGTTGACTTAACCCCCAGTAACCCCACCTCAGAGTAATCTCTACAGACCTCCAGCCACTTAAGCATTAGTTAGCGATCTGTGGAAAGCCCTCGGGAGCTTGAGAACCTGTGAAAATTAGTAGGAAAGTGGATAAGGAGTTAACAATTAATCCTCTTATATTTGTTTAGTACTGAATAAAGGGCATTTTAATTAAGGGCAAACAAAACAATATATAAATAGGATGAAAACAAACTTAAACACAGCATTGTTCATTAAATTAAAATTCAATTAACGTAATAAGATTAAAGATTAAAGGGAATTCAACAATATCACTGGCAGTCCACCTAAGTAAATCCATTAAATTAGTACCTGCTTAATCAGGAATATAATTTAACCATCTAAACGAAAATAGATCAGCTTACAAATTGCATACTTTTTTGTTGATATATTATGAAACGTGTAGCACATACCAATTAGAGAAAAACCCACATTAGTTAAGCTCATTAGTAGCCTATAAATAAATAGTCACATCACAAGTAGCTTTAGATTTCAATCCATAAATAGAAACATTCATGTCAGCGAATTAAAAGAGCTCAATGTTACATACGTACTTAGATATTCTTACTAAAAAATAGAATTGAAAGGTCAAAGAATCAAAGAAACTAAAATGAACGAAAGTCCAATCAAAGCATTGACTAAAGATTAAATAATTAAATTTAATTCGAGATTAGAACAAAGACATAAGTCCCTAAAGAGATTATTGACTTATCATATAATACCTATACAAATCCATTGTTATTAAAGTATTATAGTAAACCATCAGTTTATTAAAACCAACTAGAGACCAATAGCTATATAGAGTGAAAGTGTGTTGATACTATAATTACATCCCCAATACATCCGTTAATTAAAGTAGCCAACAATCGATTTATTGGTAGTGGAAAATGTAGCACAACAAAATGGATGGCGAGTGTGGAGTGGGAGTGTGGTAGTGAGTGTGGGCTCTGCAGAACCCATTGTCAATCTGATTGAACTCCAATAACCCCGCAGGTATATGGAAGAACGTGCTCTTACTGGCGGCAATACGTCCAGGAAGCCATCAACAAACTCGGCCAAACACAAACCCAATGTGGGCTATCGCCTGGGAAAGAGGAAAGCCCTCTTCGAGAAGCGCAAACGGATCAGCGATTACGCCCTGGTCATGGGCATGTTCGGGATCATCGTGATGGTAATCGAAAACGAGCTGAGCAGTGCTGGTGTCTACACCAAGGTAAGCAAAATTTTTAAAATATCTTGAAAAAATATCTCTACAAAGTGGTTTCAAAATTGAATTGTTTCCTAAGCCCTACACAGAGAAAATTATTTTAAGATTTGATGATTTATTTTCAAAAATTCTGTATCAATTCTATCTAAATACAGGGCGAATCACTTTGATATGACCGCCATCTTGCTTTTGATCTCTTTTTTTATTTCGGAAAGCTTTGAGATTTTTTTTTTTTATTATTTTGAGAGAATTTTCAAAGGGCGATAAATGATACCTAATAGATTTATTTCAAGATTATTTGAATTGCTTAGATTGGTGGCTTAAAATCTCAGCTTTGCCCCAATCAATAAAATCCTGACCATATGTTACTCATAAGTCGTTAAAGATTTTAAGAACTAATCTCTTAACCCACTGTTCTCCTATTTTGCAGGCATCATTCTACTCGACAGCGTTAAAAACCTTAATATCTGTTTCGACTGTGATTCTTTTAGGACTTATAGTAGCTTACCATGCTTTGGAAGTGCAGGTGAGAGTGAGTGCAAATTGTATTCTTCTCTTCCAGATGTTATTGATGTTCTTGCTGATGGTCGTCATCGTTAACTGTTTAACGTTGCCGTCGTCACTCTCGCTCACTGTCACCATATAACCGATAGTCCCCCAGATATCCCCTCCCCCAACCAAAAAAAAAAAATAATTAATTCCCCCTCTATGGTCATGCTAACCCCTCGAAATCCCAAGAAAATCCCCTCCTGTCCACCTGTCATTATCGCCATCTCGGTTTGTTTGTATGTTTGTTAGTTAGTTAGTTTGTTTGTTTGCTGTTGAAAAACGTTTTCTTGTATCCGGTTATGATTTCAACTTACTTTCCATTGTTTTTCCTTTTACTTTCAATGTGTTTCTCGCATATTGGAAGCGTGTGCAAGAGTATGGAAGACCGCGATAGAGAGTGCATGTGCCGTGTTAGTTAGTGTGAGTGAGAGAAAGTGACAACCCGTTTCCTTTTCCGGTTCCGTTGCCCCATTCGTTCATTCCACAATCCACCTTCCCACGTTCCCCTCTTTACCTTGCTCCATTCCATCATTTCTCTGGATATCTTTCATAAAGTTCCCCTACAAAAAACAAAAACAAAAAAGAAGAGAGTTTCATTCCACCTCAAAGAATCTAAAACGAAAAAAAGAAAAAGTTATGAAAGCTGAAACACTGTACATAAAGCTAACCATTCTCATTCACCCAACTCACTTTAACCACACTCACTCTGTTCACCACAGTTGTTTTTCAATTAAAAATCCTCGCTTTTAAAGTATAATTAAAAACCATTTAAGCCGAATTTCTCAAGTTATGCTAACCTATTGTGTTATTAAAAAAAAATTATCAAAAAAAATATTACATTTTAATATCAGATTGTAAAACAACCTTTTGCCAACCCAACCCCTATTTAAAATTACATCCTCAGTGGTGATATTTTATTTATCGATCAATCGATCTTAAACAGCCCTATTTTGGCATTTTCATTTTATTTCGTTTCATTTCCATTGTCCGCAGATCCGCTAAACATGATATAGACCGGAATTTAATGACATTTCTATGCATTCCATACCAAAATCGTTTTCGTACTCGTATACCTCCAATATGCGCTTCAAATACCAGTTGCATGTACAGCACTATAATTTGTTTCATTTGCTCAACATTTTGATATATATGATCCATATATATATATGCATATATATATTATATATAATCTATACAATTTCCACTTCTACTTCCTCTTCTTCAACTTATTGGTTTCGTCTTATTTTTTTTGTTTCGTTTACCTTACAAAAAAAAAAACTTACTACAAAAACCAGTAAATTTAGTTAAGACATGTGTTAAAAATTATCGTTGGCATGAGTTAAATAAATTTAGATACATAAATATAACTAGAAAACAAACCTCAACCGATTAAAAAATACGGTTGGGAGTCATTTCGTTTGGAACTTAGAAATATGTAGAAAGCATGGGAGCATCTATTTGCCTAGTTCGTAATTCTATTGATTCTATCTAAAAACATGAACAAAACATTATAATATACAACAACATGATTGATAACAATATTATCTATTAGCAAAATACTCGAATAAAACCGAAGAGAAGTGGAGATACTCGAAAACCCTGAACTTTCGTTAGCTTCATCGAATGAAACTGAAATACTAATGTTTGTAGGGACAAAGTCCTGTGTTCAGTGAACGAATTTGGATTGGTAATTGAAGTCTCCATATCGATAACTCGATATGGCTATCGATAGTCAGCAAATCAGCCTCGTTATCGCAATCGCAATCGAAAAAGCTAAAGCAAAAACGAAAAATAAACCCTATACCCCAAAATCTCTCACAACTGCATTCAACCATTTCCATGTCCATGATTCAATCAAGTCAGGTCATTGATCAGTCGTCTGTCAGTCAATCAATCAACCAAACCAGTCGTCAATCAACCAGTCAATCAAACCAGTCAGTCAGCTGATATACTTTCTATATATATATATACAATAAACCCCCCCTTCCCCAAAAATCTCATAATTCGAAATCTCTTCACACAATTTGTTCTCTCTCTATTATAATAATAACTCCGAATAAATGTTTATACCCCTAAATTAATGTTGATGTTTAAGAGTAAAATTTTAATATGTAATTACCTTCCATTATGCTTTGCAGAATTCAGTAAGTAATACTTATTATAATATCTACCATACATACTTCAATATTTGTGAGTAAATCCAAATCAAAACCATGCATAGTGTTATGTACCATATACGGAAGCAACCAATACCAATACCAAAACCAACTCAAATCAAAAACCAAAAACAGAAACCAAAAACTAAATACTGAAAACCATAAACCGAACCAACAGAACATGCCTAGAGTAGATAAGCCATAGATCGTACTTAGACTGGGTATACGTACATATATATATATGTATACCATATGTATACCCAAAAATGCCTACTGAAGCCAAAAAGCAGCAATCAAGCCAACTTCAAGTCGATGTTTAGTTGAACCCGCGTCTGTACCTATATCGTGTCTAGTGTATATATAGTCAATCCTTTTTTTTTGTTTTTTTCTGAAATCTAAACTAAAAAACTGCAAAACCAATAATACTGTCACACGCCATCCAAGATCAAAGGCAACCGCTTGGCTCTTACATATAGCGAAAACTGTGGCTTTGCTTTGCACCCAGAAACAACCCAAAAAACCCAACCGCAATTTCACCTTGTCTTGCAGTACAGTACAGCATACAGTAAACACTGGTCATGTGCGAATCGATTGTGAAATGTTTAAAACTAAGGTGGTTATTTAAAAGAACTAAGGTTCCTGATGAATGATAGAAGGTTTCTGAGATTAAAGATAAATAAAAATAGTTTTTTAAACCCAAAAATATAGTAAAGTTTTTTAAATATGATTAAAGACCTCAATTACTTCCAAAAATCACTGTTATATTGCAAATTCTTACTAAATTTTCGATGTGGATTCCAAAGTTCTAATATAAATTTATGCATCAATTTGGAAACAAAATTAAGATATAACAAATTTAATTGTTTGAGAATGGTTTTTCTTTGGTCTTGGAACGACTCTAAATATAAACAAAATCGTTCAAACCCCATTACTTTGTCATTTGAAAAACAGATTGAACCTTAATATTTAAAGGTTACATTTCTTTATTGAAAATTCCAATAATCCGTAACTCATTCGAGAAACATTTTCCAATCGGCCTGCACTTATATAACATAGATGTACATGTGCACAACATACATACAAGCATACCCGCATACATATGAGCATTCCCATTGCTAAGTCGATACTGAATATATATATATATATATATATATCTTTATATATATATTAATCGATATATGTACTATCAAACATCAAACCCATCTATCACCAAAATTAGAGGCAAAAACATCGAAAGTTGGCCAAACCAAAAAGAGAACACAGGACTTTGTGAATGTGAGATAGGAAAGACCTTGACACCGGACCTTGTCGTTAATCGAAAATCAATTAATCAGTCGGCTTAACTTGCGAATGGCTCATATGCAATTAAAAACGAATGACACACAAATCAGGAGACCATGCCTTTCCCAAGCAAAAAATGGGAAATTCACATCATTTAGCTTCTTGTGCGAATAGCCTTTGCATTTGAGATGGGGAAATATCAACGTCTATCGATTTTGCTTCCAAAACTATTGATAATACTTGTAAAACCACCGATTACTTCGATATTTCGCCATTTCCACTCCGCCTAGCTGTTGTGATATTGATAGATGTTTGTATACATATGGCCTAATTGCACTGCGAACATTAGATTAATGCAGTTTAAGTTTAGGGGTCTTCCGATTACCCCCGATTAAATCAAGTGTGGCGTGATTTTGAACTTTAGAAAAATTAATTTGATAACGAGAAAGTTAAGAAAGAGGATAAAGGTAAAACAGCAACCAAGAAACCAAGAACGAAATCGAGTGAAATGTGCTAATTACACGAGAACACGCACGCTGCTTTCTAGTAAGTACTTGCACTCACACATGCACCAGAGCACACACACACGCACAACACACACACACACACACACTCACTCACACCTATACCTACATATACCTACATCTAAACAAAAAAAAAAAAGAATGAATTTCAAAGGAGATTCCATACCCTACGATACTTGAACTTGACTCGGAAATTGCTTCCACCACTGAAACAGAAACCATTAACACATACCTAGGCACACACCAGAACACCCACACACACACCTCATTGACGTTGTACTTGTCAAGTAATTCATGCTCGTATATTTGAGTGTAATTCATTTTTGTTTAGTCGCAAAAAAACAAAAACCCAATCAATAAATTTCCAATTATAATTAATAAATTATATACTTGTTCTCCTTTTTCTTCCCTTCTCGTTTATTTTTCTTTTTTTGGCACACACCAACGAACTCGACAATCGTATACCCATGTATCTATATGCGATTATAATTCCAATCCCAATCGAAATCGAAATCGAAATCGAAAAAAAACACAGTTATTCATGATAGATAACTGCGCCGACGATTGGAGGATCGCAATGACATGGCAACGAATTAGTCAAATAGGGTTAGAACTTTTTATATGCGCTATACATCCAATTCCTGGCGAATACTATTTCCAGTGGACGACGAAATTGGCCAATAAGAATAAAACAATTGGCACCGAAATGGTGCCATATGACGTAGCTTTATCATTACCTATGTTCCTTCGATTATATTTAATCTGCCGCGTAATGCTGCTGCATTCAAAGCTATTCACAGACGCATCATCACGGAGCATTGGCGCTCTCAATAGGATTAATTTTAACACAAGGTGAGCTAAGAAAATATAGAACAATTATTAATAAAGTAAGTATATTAATAGAACATTTTAATAATAACATATTATTTATAGGTGGATGCCAGAGAAATCACTCTTAAAGATGTCTAAAAGTATGCAGTGAAAATATTAACATCGATTTTCGAAATGAATTCTTATTGCATACTTTTAGAGTCATTTTTATGTGATTTCAAAATGCAAGTGATTATTTACTAAGTAGTTTTTTTAATTTTGATTATAGTTTTACTAATTTATTTATTTGCCAATCTCTTTTAGATTCGTTTTAAAAACTCTAATGACAATATGCCCGGGAACGGTTCTATTGGTTTTCATGGTCTCGCTGTGGATCATCGCATCCTGGACGCTGCGACAATGCGAAAGGTAATGGCCCTATTCAATTATTACATTTTTGATATGATATTTAGACTTCTTGAGAAGTTAATTTTACTTTATTATTTTCGTTTGATTTTTGATTGTTCTTATGCTTTCGTTTAATCAATGGTTGATTATTTTCCTTAGTTTTTCGCTTTTCCGTTTTTCTTATTCCGTACTCCGTTTTGCGTTATCCGTACTTCTCTTCAGTTTTACTCTGAACGCCATTTCCGTTTACCGTTCTGATTCAATGTGTTTGCCACTAATACTTTGACATAACTATGTATTTAATATCAATGTATGTATGTACATAAATGTATGTGCCAAGCATTACGTAATGTCTTCTCCAAGAAACTCGAAAAACAAAAACTACAAACTAAAAAATTAAAACATCTTCGTCACAAGTTGTATTTGCCTTTTTTTCGTACTCTCCTATATAACACATAATTTAAAGTTGTTGAATACATATTTTAGAGTCCGGATAAAAGGGGCAAAGGGGGATTTAAGCACAGCCACAGCTTACAACATACACGATACAAAAAAGTAAAAGCGAATGTGCATTGTTGCTTATTCATACGTGCTAAAGAATTTACATGTAGCTTGCATTTTATCCACATACACAAATGAAAACGAAATCCCCGACGAAATACCGAAACTGTAACGAGTTCGAATGCGAATCTGTAACAATCGAAATGCAATTGTCACTGTCACGTAGCGAACGATTGGATAATGGATAATGCTTGCATGTGTTTCAATTTATTTACATTTGGCATTCGGATTCGCTTGTTTTTTTTACCACTTCCCCCCATCCTCCCCCAAAGAACCCTGATTGCTGATTGCTTTTTTACATTTATATCTTGCCTGTACATTTCCCCTTTTCTGACAACTGACAACTTATCGATATATCCGATGAAAGTTGATTGAAGTCCTGCACTTATCGAGGGGAAGGGGGCAACAACAACAAAGCAAAAAACACACACACACTCATACAGTTGAAAATTAAAAATCAAAAAGATACCACGTAGAATTGGAGAGTGCAGTAAGAAGATTGAATGTGACTATACAGAGAAACAAGATGATGCAAGATCACATAAAAAACGCATGGTCACACCATGCTTCAATTAATAGTGCAGTCACACTGCGTGCTTTGTATGCATCTAAAGCAAAGTAAAAGTAATAACGGTTGTTTTAGCCATCTTAGTTCTCTGTATCGCACTTAAATCGTATATACATGCATATTTAATCTTAAGCCAGTATTAACCCATTTGAAATTTTTCTATACTTTTTTTTAAAACTTTGAATCTTTGTGTTTGAACGTTGTATGCTAGCTCTATCTATTTTTCTCTCTCGCTCTCTTTTGCCCTTACTTACTCGCTCCTCTTCTGCAAATTCTTCTTGCTTTTCCAAAGAAAACCATGTATAATGACACCTTTCATAATTGAATTGGCGCACCATACGTTCCTCTCGCTCTTTCTCTATACTGATTCCAGTCTATTGGCCTTTGGTATCCTGTTTCTGTCCTTTTTCAATTTCCTCTGACCTCTCACTCTTACATTGATCCAATTCAGTTGTTCTTGCGATTCTTAAATTATTCATTTAATTTTATTGTAAATTTACGACGTTCCTTATGTTTTTCGTTCTTGTTGTTGTTGCTGTTTAGTTTTGGGAAACGAAACATAACAAAAAAAAATAAAAAGAAATCATTCTTACAACGCATATTTATTTAAACAATTAAGCTTTAAATTGTGGATTGAACTGCGCCTGCATTGCTGTAGATCATATCTAAATATCCTTATATATGTAACCAAAAATAAACTTGAAACATAAGTGTTAACTCAAAACGAATCGAAAGGAAAATTAAAACATATACCCATCCATATATTTTTGTATAGGGATCCCAAATACATAAGTCTTTCGAGTCAACCGATAAAGCCAACAGCTGTGTTTCAGTATAGTGACGAAGGCATATACACCTCTCCATAAGTTGTTGTTGTTGCTGCTGTTGTTGTTGTCGTCCTTGTTGTTGCGTTGTTCCTGTAGCCAAAATATATCCTCACATGTCTGTGCAGTTTTTTTCTATATACAAACATACATCATACTTATTCTTTGCATCGACTGCACAGGCATGTCGAAAATCGGACAATAACAGCCAAATGACAGAAAAGTAACAGAGAGACAGATGCACTTATACATCCCTCCTTCTTCTTCTACTTCTTCTTCTTCAGCTACTATATGCCATATAAATATTCTCGACTTTTATTTTATTTTCGCCTCAGATGAGTGACACGTATTGATTTGCGTGTAACATCCTCCGCTCGATTTGTTTCTGATTTTACCTTTCCCCATTTTCAGTACTTTATATTATTTTTGGCACATGGCGATGGACTGTGAACTGTTCAACAAACAAATGAAAAAGCTCATTGAGAAATAAATAAAAATATAAATACAACGAATATGTATGTCCTTCAATTTGAAATCAAGAAAACAAACACCCAAACTCACACAGACCACGTATATGTATTTATTGTAACGATGTTGAATTTTGTTTCGAAATCCATAATTAATTCGTATCTCAATGTTTTTTTCTGTAGATTGGTAGACTTTGTTCTGAATTTCCAAAAAAACAAAAAAGTTTATGTTCCGAAATGTCTGTTTTTATAGCCGGGTCCCTCCTATGGTCCCAACTTTTTCTTTTCCGTTTTTAAACATTTATCTATGTGTCTGTATGTGTATGTGCGTATTGTTGGAGATCCCTGGAAAATGTATCTTAACCAACCATGCATGCTCTGCTCAGCTCGGATCAAAGCTCTGTGAGTTAGATAATAGGACAGGGGGGGACTGTGAGACAAAATGTGAGAAAAAAGCAGTAGAAATCGTTTTTTGCGGCATTAAAAGGGTATTTACAAACACCGAACAGACAAGCACAAGCATACACGAAGAAAACGAATATACTTTAGTGTCCGTTTCTATACTTTTACGTTTTTAAACTCACAATTTGAGCTATAAATAACGTTTTTATTTAATATTAGTCAGACTGCATGGTCACACTGTACTTAGGAGCGAAGTGTGACCATGCACTTCCTGCTATTTATGTCATTGTGTGCTTTGTGTGCATCTAAAGCATATTGTTATTTAATAATAAAAATGTATGTGGTGAGATACTTAAATATATCCATGTTTCTTTAAATATCAGGAACTACCTTAATATCTAAAAAAAAAATTGTTTTCCCAGTGTACGGCCTCTTGGCATTCATTATGATTTTTTCTTTGCAAATTGCTTAAGCCTCCCATTCACACACAAGCCACCCACACCCACACCCACTCGCCCTTCGGAAAACGGCACCCAATGGAGCTGTGCCGGCAGGCATGCTTCAGCATTTAGTGGCCACATCTCTAGGGCTTCAGGTGGTGAGCCTCTTCGGGTAGAACAGCGGGGTATTATGGGGCATAACTGCCGGATGGGCCATTTTAGTCGATTTGCATGTAGTCACAAGTGTGCGCCGTTTTGTGTGAGTGCGAAGTACTATGTATATGTACCTACATATGTGCGCATCTGTGCTGTTCAGATCAAGAGTTATCAGTTGAAAGACAAAGAGCCAAATCCCAAGCCCAATCCCAGAACCCCCCTTTTCCAATCAGACTTTCATGCCCCGGCAGGAAGAGATGCAGAAGAAGAAGAAGGAGCAGGAAGAGGATTAAAGGAGTATTATTGTGAGGAAAGCAGTTTTTGAACCGATGCCGAAGCAAGTGTTGTAATCAAATTGCCAAACTACTATCCAAACTATAATTATTCAATATTATTCATGTCATTGTATATTCCAAAATATTCCCCCGCCGCCCTCTTTACAAAAGAAATCTATCTACCTATCTCTCTATCTGTATCTTTCAATCTATCTTACTACCTCGCTCTTATATTCTATTGAGGACTTTTAATTCGTTGCCCAAAATGAAAAAAAAAAAACAAACCAAAAAGATAAAGCAAATTATTTTCCTGTTTCATTTAATTTCCTTCTTGTTTTTTGTTTTCCCTTAACAAATTTTTTCTTTACTTTTGCGTTTTGTAATTGTTATATTTATTTCTTTGATTTCCGTTGTATTTATGAGTACTCTTTTAATACATGGAATTTGTCTAAAAATATGAAACAAATTTATCAAATTGTATTCTTAATTTTTCTGGAGAACAAAAAACCAAAACCAAAAAAAAATAGAAAAATTTAAACAAAAAATGTTCACATAATTTCACATCTGTTTATTTGTTTACTCCACTTCTCACCCTACTTCTGTATCCACAAATTGCAAAAAAAATATATATATACCAACAAAAATTAATGAAATCGAATATATATATGAAAAATACCAAACAACAACCGAATAACCGCAACTTGAATACGCATACGAAATACGCACTACGCATCTGAAATACCGAATTCTCTATATATATTTTTGTATACTGAAAACCGCAAAAAAAAAAACGTAAAACCGCTAACGAAAAAAAAAACAACAACGGCAAAACAAAAATCAATAAAACCAAACAAAAAACAAACGTATCATAAATGAAAAATCAAAACGAAATGACTGAAATTCGTACCCCATATATTCCCACAATGCCAAACGCATGCCGATAAATTCCAAACCAAAAACCGATACGATCCGAACCGATTCGATCCGCAAAAAAAAAGGTTCCACGATGAGGAGCACGCGAATTTGCTAAACTCCATGTGGCTAACAGCCATCACATTTCTGTGTGTCGGCTACGGCGACATTGTGCCAAACACGTACTGTGGACGCGGTATCACCCTCACCTGCGGCATGGTGGTAAGTATTTCCTCAAAAACCTAAAGAAAAAAGTCCTCAAACCTCAAAAAAATACCAAAAAAAAACAAAAGACTCCCAAAAACTCCATTTATGATACCGAAAATACCTTAAAAATACCAAAAACAAACTAAATTAAAATAAATACCAAAAATAGAACAGTACAGAACAGAACAGTTGCAAAGATAAAACAGAACAGAAAAAAAATATATACATTTCTTTATTCAAACAATAAAGAAATCCTATAATAAGATAAACAATAAACTACAACAACAACAAGTACATACATCATCATCAACAAAAACAGCAACAACAACAGCAAACAGCAAACTTTCATGCATAAAAATATGAGAAATCAAAACCCATCGCAAGCAGAAGTGAAAGTAGTAGAATATAAAGAGGAGAAGGTGGAGGAGGAGGAGAAGGATGATAAAGGGGGGGCCCCAGAAAAGTAGCCGCCATTGAGGCGCCCCCGAAAAAATAAAAAGAAAACAAAAACCCCCGCTCCGCACAAATGTACATACATAGTATTTTATAGTAATTGTACCTGCCAAATCAACCGATACACACGCACGCACACAGTTCTCTTTACACAGAGCGATACAAAATCTCTAGAGATTTGAAATTTCTCTACATTTTTCTCTGAATATTTCCCATAAAAATTGTATCACTAAGTTATGATAGAAAAATTGTTTTTAATATTATCTACCTTTCGGATTTTTATTTTAGAATCACAGAATCTATAGAGTTTTGCAACACTGCATTTGTATGTGTTATACAGTATATTTTGATCTAATTTTAGGAGCAAGTTTTATAAAACGTACTATTTGGCTGATCTTAAGTTACCTACTTGATTTTGAAACAATTTCTGTGTTCTGCACAAAATTTTAAAATTTTGTTGGAGGAAAATAATATAAGAAATATTTGAATTTCAAAAAATACCAGATATTAAAAAAAATTTTAGAATAATATACCAAACATTTGTAATAGTTGATAAGCAAAAAAAAACAATGATTACATGAAATTCAATATATTTCAGAGTAATAATATTTGATTAGATACGAGGAAAATTTAAAGAAATTTCGATGTTACGTATCAAAGGTGCTAAAATGTTACACATTTTTTCACTGTGTACGTGTGTGGGCGTATTCCCTGACCTATCTTGTCGTCGTTCTCTTAATCCCCCCCCCCCCCTCCCCTTGCCGCCCTTTACCAAGATATAAATTCAAATTCAAATATCCAAAAATCCGTTTTGATGGAGGCTCCACCCACACAAACAAGAGGAAGAAAAAGAACACATATCCATTTTTCGTAGCATACATTTCAGCGCACATATTTTAGATTCCGTTTTGTCTGCCCAAATCGTCGCCAAAATAAACTGAAAAAAGGCGGAAAGCAAATGTCAAGCAATAGTTCCATATCTATATCCATCTCGCTCTAACTGGTTTTTGTTTCACTCAGACCGCGATTAATACAAGCAAACACACGACCTTCCCACACACACACACACTGGCAATCTGTTGTAAATCATCACCCAAAAAAATGTAAACATACATATATGTTACCACCCACTTTGTGTGCGTGTGTGTGTGTGTTTGTGTGCTGTATTATAAGCATAAGCATACTTATATATATTTAAATATATGTACATAATCACCCCGTGTGTGTGTGTGTGTGTGTGTGTTTTTGCAGCATTAAAGAGGGCAGATAACAAAGTAACTTTTCTTTTTGTTTTTTACTGCCAGCAAAAACTAAAACAAAAAAATCCTGACACACACACACAACCACAGATATATTTTAAAGAGGAAGCAGAGGAAAAAAACGAGAAAAGTTTTTGCTTCCTGGCAAAAACAAAAACAAAATCAAAACAAATCTTTTCTGACAGCCCCGGCAAATTCTATTAATGTGCACATTTAATTGTCTGGGTGTGAGTGTGCCTGTGTGAGTGGCTCGGTGTGTGTGTGTGTACGAGCCTTGGAAAAATTAAATTGAATTGTTTTCTGCACCCTAGAAGCTCCATTCTTAAGAAAAACAAATCACTAGATTACATAAAAAATATATAAATACATATTTTTAACTCTCACATTTTTGTACAGCAAGCTTACATTGGGCTAAAACAAAAAAACCCCCAAGGTTGTACATATATACATATATATTAACGGTTACGTTCATAACTGTCAACATTTCAATATATCCGAAAATCAAAAATCCCCTCCCCCCCCAAAAAAAAAAAAAAAAATCTAAACCCCATCAAGCTCTTTTTGAACCACTGTATTGTGTGCGCTCACCCGTTTTCTCGTCCATTTGTTGTTAATCTCGTTTTCCTATATGCAAAATGCCAATTCTAACTTTTACTTTTCGTTTCCACAATTGTTTATTTTTCCGTTGTATCGTTTATCGTTTTTTTGTTACTATTTTCGTTACGATTTATGTTTGATTTTTACGTTCGACTTATTTTACCTGTGCCAATTTAGTTGTTTAATGGATTCTTATGGTTTATTTTTTGAACATTAAGCCAACAATACGATATTTTTCTCTATCTCTCTTTCCCTTTCATTTGAAAAAAATATAAACGCGTGTATTCAATTTGACCCCTGAAACTGAAACTGAAACTACAACTGATTAAATCCATACTCCATAATCAATTCAAAAAAAATATATATATATTTCGAACCAAACAAAAATATATATGAAACGAAAAAAATCGAAATCAATATCGCGTGCTGGTTTATGGAACAGATTTCATGATGAAGAACATGCGAATCTTTTGAATGCAATGTGGCTGATAGCGATAACATTTTTGAGTGTTGGTTTCGGTGATATTGTTCCGAATACGTACTGTGGACGTGGTATCGCTGTCAGTACAGGAATAATGGTGAGTTTTTAACAACAAAATATTACCAACAATTGCACACAACATAACAATCAAGAATTATATGTTCAACAAAAGAAAAAATTATTTATGGAATTAAAAAATATCAAGATCTTTCAAACAGAACAAATATCACGTGTAAATAATTACATAAGCTGCATACGAATGTTTACCCGCCCACCACAACCGCCCCTCGCCGCCACTTTTAACAAAAAACACAAAGAAAAAAATATATATTAAAATCTAAACTCACCAGAATCGTAATATATCTAGTTAAAACTGTACATACATTTATCAAAAAAAACCTAGTTGAATCACCAAAACGAGCTTAAGAACTATGAGTTGAGGAGAAAATCGCATGTTTTTAGGCAAAACCAAGAACAGATTGAGCCATTTTCAAGTCGAGTGAAGAAATCAAGAAAATAATTATAAATATATCGCTAATCAAGCATAGGAAATAGTGCTTATAACCGAATTTAATATTTCTTTTCCATACTTCTATCTTTCTCCACTTTTTATCCAGTTCTGCTTTTGTGTGGCTTACTTTCCTTCTCTCTCTCTATATTTATATAACCACTATATTTCGATTTCCCCCTCTACCAGTCGTCTGACTATCTTGCTTATATCATAGACTTTTTGAGATATTTATCATGTCGTAGTGGCCAAAAAATTCGTAATAAAAATACAAAAAAAAATACAAATAATTAAAGCTATGATAGATATTTTCAATCCTAACTTAACTATGAATTGTGATTTATGGTTTCGACTTTGTTCCCTAGCTAATTGTTTCGTACTTATGTGTGTATGTAACTCTCTGCCAGACACCTCTAACTGTTGTATTACATATAGACATGTGCCGAACCCGAATCCATTAACTCTTTTGATATTACTCTAATCCGAATCTAAACCCCACATCCAACTCCGTATCTCTAAATTCTAACCAAAAACGTTGCTGCATTCGAATCTATCCATCGTAATATCAATTAGAAGGAATTCATCCAGACATCCATACTCATTCAACCCACTCACCCATTAATCGTTCAACCATCGAGAAGCAAACGAAATAACAAAGTGAAAAGAAAAAAAAGAAAACAGAAAAAGAAAAGAAGAAAAAGAGAACAAACTAAAACATAACATACATATATACATGTTGTAACATCCATAAAATTACTATATCTATTGTGAGAGCAACAACAAAAGTTCTGGACTATATAACTTGATAAACAAAAGCAACTTTCATTTTGAATGCATAAACCAAAAGTGAAAATAACCAACTGACATTACAGATGGCCGGGCACCCAACCCCAAAATCCCAGAAAAACCAGAAAACCCATAAGACCACCCCCCCAACAAAAAAAACATCAAAGAAAATGAGTGCAATTGTGTCACAATTAAGAAAATTGCCTTTGACCATTCGCCAATTTCAGCCAATTTGGGGAAATTCTCTTCTAGTTAAGAATATTGCCACATTTTCCTTAGATATCATACTATTATCTATAATTTGGGTCAGTTTTTTTATTCTATTTCAATTATTGGATAATAATTTGAACAGATTGTTAGTTAGTCATCAGTGAAAGCGTAATTAGGGAGTTCTATAGCTCTATAACTAGAAATAAATCATATAACTTTGTAGTGCTTAACAAATTTAATGTTTTTTTTAATAGAACAGCATTTTGAAATCAAATTTTTATAAAATATTAATATTTAGGGTGTTGATTCAGAATATATTCTTTTAATATTAAGGCACTTTTCTGTATTTGACCAAGTAATACCCATAACTAATGTATGCACTTACGGAGTTGGGTGTCCGGGACTCCCAGATACCAGATCCCAGATCTCCGATCTCAGATCAGGTCGAAACTCACCTCAGTTGCGCGCGCTATTCGAAATCCAAAGCCCAATCTCACCACTCTCCACATCGTCGTTACAGGGCGCCGGCTGTACGGCTCTACTTGTGGCCGTAGTTTCCCGGAAACTGGAGCTGACCCGTGCCGAGAAGCATGTGCACAACTTCATGATGGACACGCAGTTGACCAAACGGGTATTGATCGTGTTCCAAGTCTCAAGTCTCAAGATATGATCCGATTCGATGCGACCGACTGACCAAAACCGGAGATACTCGTACTCGTACCATATTGTATACCGAATTCACCCAAAAAAAAAAAAAAAAACAAAAAACAAACATATACCATGTACATACCATGTATATCCATATTGCATTCTAATTACTTTGTATACGTTTCTTCTTTGGACCAAAATTTAGCTGAAAAATGCTGCGGCGAATGTTCTGCGTGAAACTTGGCTCATTTACAAACATACAAGACTAGTAAAACGGGTTAATCCCGGCCGTGTAAGAACCCACCAAAGAAAGTTCCTTCTAGCTATATATGCGTGAGTATTTTTAGAGATCTATCAACAACCAATCAACCAAACAACTAACCAAACCAAACCAAACCAACCAACAACTAAGAACGAATACCAATCAAAACGATAATAACTTAAATCGAAATGAGTGCCTAAGAACTAACTAAGAACCAAAATGATATCAGATCGAATTAGTAGTAGACCCCAAGGTCTTTGGATTGGGGAAATCATTGATCGTATATGTTCTGTCGCTTTTTCGTCTCTATCTATTCTCGTGAAACAAGCTCTCATTTGTCCACATAAATATCTGTACGTTATATGTTTGTCAGATTAGTTGCAAAAAAAAAAAAAGAAAGTATCCGTTCCCTGGTTCGTAAAACTAACCCTGTCCTGTTTCCTATCCTGACGCCCTCCATTCATAATTAGAATCGAATCATCTTTGTGCCCATCAATTAATCGTAGAAAAGCTTTTGGGAAAGCCATCCATCAGATATCTGTATATACATCCGTACGTAAAGAAAGTGTAACCTTAACGAAAAACCAAAAAATACGAACTAATCAAAATACTAAAAACGATAATTACCTAACAAGTACTAAACTGAAATGTTGAAACCACAAATGATTGAACTCGTTTTACTAGCCTGTAAATAGGTTGTAAAGCCCTGTTTTTACGTTATGCAATAACCGAGACTAGCCACATAACCTAGCATGCTGCGTTAAATATTCTAGAATCTCGTATCTAAAACTATCGCAATATCATCTGTGCTTTTGCCTAGTGCCCAAATGTCATTACATCATAATTACTAACAGCCAAACGAAAAATCTAAAAGACCATCACAGCATTCCATTGCATTCGTAACACCCGATTCTTGTACTCTGTCCAAAACTTCTGATCCCGTCCCATTCAATCCTGTGTATCGTCTTAGTTTCATCTTGCCACCTCATATTTTACGCCCGGGGATTGGCTTAGGGTTCAGCCGAATGATATGATGATACTTTCACGATACGATTTTCTGCAATTTTAACGCCCAAAAAGAAATATGGAATTTTTTGCTTACTCCTGTATAATCTTTATATAAACTACGGCACAACGAATTCTTCACACCAAAAAATAATAATAATAAACAAATAAATAACATTTTCAGTGAATCTTATCTATGAGCAGTGCGATTCGAAACTATAAAGAAATATGGACTTGCCTCTAGTACTTTATAAATTATCTATATATTTATCTATCAGACATTTCCAATTATATTATATTTTTTGTGTTTTTACACCATATTGTATCTCTTAAAGTTTCGAGACCCACTGTAATTTTTTTGTCCGATATGTAAATTAAATCTATTTGAGTGATTTTCCTGGATGGAAAAGAGAGTTTTCGGCTAGACGAAACGAAGAATCTTCCACACTCAAAAAATAAATCGTTTGTGAGTGTGTTTTCATTGTAAGAAAATGCCTAATTATTGTTTCGCGCTTAGAATTATGTGTTGGCGATCTAACAAATTGAATTTAAATAATTTTCTCTATAACATTGATGATTCTTCCGATGCGATGCAGGTTGCGAAAAGTAAAAATGGATCAGCGCAAACTAATGGATAATGCAAACACAATAACTGACATGGCCAAGGTAGTTAGAAAACAGAAAAAATACAGTCGAACTTCGTTATCGATTACTTTCAATTAATAATTTACATAATTTTACTGCAAGAAATCGATAGACGATGACTAACCGATAATGATTTTTGCTTTGAAAGCAAGAGCCCTCTATTTATATCGATAGGATATTTTTAATAGATTATTTCAAAGGAATCACATTAATTTGCTAGCAATCAAAGATATTTCTGTTTGAGGTTTGATTTATCGAAGTTCGACTGTATGGCTTTATAGAATACACTTGAATTGTGATTGAGCCGTTGTGCAATGCATGTTTGTGATTGTGTGAATACCGTTCGCAGACACAAAACACGGTCTACGAGATAATATCGGACATGTCTAGCCGTCAGGATGCCATCGAGGAGCGCCTAACCAACCTAGAGGACAAAATGCAGAGCATACAAGTATGACAAACAATCGGTGCTGTAGTAATTCAGTTGTGATTTACTAAAAACCCATTCCCCCTTCTGGAATATATTTTATTGCAGGAGCACATGGAAAGCCTTCCAGACCTATTGTCTCGATGTCTGACCCAGCACCAGGAGCGGATCGAGCAGCGGCGGAACTTTTTACATCCTGACACAGCTGCAGTTGCCCCCATTCAAGCGCCAACGCCCCAATCGATGTTCAATGCAGCGCCCATGCTGTTTCCCCATTCTAGGTGAGTCGCCCCCTCTCTTTCTCTCGCCTCTCTCTCTCTCTGTTTGTCTCTGTCTCTTTTTCTCTGTCTGTCTCTGTCTCTGTCTCTGTCTATCTCTATATGTCTATGAGCCATGCCCATTATCCTCATCCAAGCACAGACACACACTTAAGTCCATCCATATGTCTATATCATTAGAGCGAGATTTGTGCTTGTCATTTCAATTTGTTTTTGTTCGTTCGTCTGCGAGTCGTTTGTCTCCTTGCCGGGAATATCGGGGTCCCCAGATCCCCCCACATCCCAAAGACATCCCCTATACGAAACCATCCATTCCGTCATCTCGCGTACTCATTTGTAAATATATATAACGTAGTTGTCCATTGCACACACTTGATACCTCCAAATTACAACCCAAAATCCCTGTGGCTACCCAAAAAAAAAAGAAAAAAATTGTATATATTAAAAGAGAACCTACTCCGTCTTCTATGCAAGATTCAAGTGATTTAAGACTGTGATTGAGGAAATTATAGTTTATATCTTAGAGAAAGTCAATTGAAGTATAGATGTTCATTTTTTGTTCCTGTTTTCCTTTTATTATAAGTTTATACACTTAAAAAGAAATGTTAGATGGACATTACAAGTACATTTACAAAAGTAAACCATAAAAAAAGTTATTCAATTAAGAACAATCCTTGAGGTTAATTGTTGGCTCTTCTTTTATTTTCCTATCTTTGGACGAACACTTACCTTAGGGCTTTCAATTTACTATTTATTTCTCTATATTGACTCTTCATGGCTTTCCATCACTCTGACATTTCATGATTTCCATCGAATCAAACCATGGCCATTAAACTACAAAAAAAAAAAAACAGAAACAAAAACAAAAATTTGATTTATTTTTGAAAGCGTACTTGATAACGACAATTAACATACTGCTTTTTGCATAGAAGTGTTCCCTCATCCAATAACGCCGCTGCTACTTACCATTGGCCAACAAGCCCTATTTTGCCACCTATATCTAGTAGAACACCACATTTAGTGCCTGATACTCACATGCCATCAAATGGATCTGCAGTTAATAGCTACGCATCTTCCAACAAATACGGCAGCTGAATATCAGAAAGAGAGCGCTCCAACTCCGTGATTAACATCGAGATGCTAACAATAAGGCCGGATCGATGCTGGCCAACATCATCATCAACATCCGCACCCCAAAACTCAACATCAACATCAATGTCTACGTCAAAGTCAAAGTCTAAGCCCGAATTCGCGATCGCCGAGACAGCGCTGAGGCAACGCGGGCCATCGCCGTCGTTATCGTTATCGAAATCATCGACACAATCGCAAGACCACCACATTTTGCATCAGATAAGTGGGCAGGAAATGGAAATGGAAAGAGATATAATACCAATATCAGTGATACCCGAAGATGCCGAATCGAATACGAATAGCAACAGTTCGCCCGATCAGCAAAATGTGCACATGAGTACAGTACCGCCATCGAGTTCAACGCCCGCATTCACAGCGACCGGAAGCGGAACTAGTGGTGGCATTGTCAAATCGATAACGATGAACGAACCGATTGCGACGGAGAGTGGCAAGCCGATTGCCTCGAATAAGTTTACTAGGAAAAGAGAACGTGTATGCAATAATAGTAGTTAATAGTGCTAGCTATAGTGATAGGAATAATAGAGGTAATAGTAATATTAGTAATTCTACAAGTCGAATTTCGAACTCGGCCTTTTGTAAATAAGCCTCTTCGAGATGAGAAAAAAAGTCAAATGTTAGCATATACATATAATATACATACATAAAACAAACACACATACTATATATCCGTAACTGTATGGATGTGTAGTTCTACCAAGAAAAAAAAACTACCAAAAAACAACCCAAAAAAAACAATAACAAAAACCAAACAGAATATATGTATACATATATATACAATTATGTAAATTTTTTTTTTCTAAGTTTTAGGCTAAATGTATTTGTAATATTTCACCTTGGGCCAAGGCAGCCTGTACTTGCATACTAAAATACATAACATAACATAGCATAACATAGTGTGTATGTGTGTGAATGCGAGTGTACAGGGCGCGAATGGTTAGAAAGTAAGGTCATAGGACATATATAGATCGTAGGACAGCAGCATGTACGAGTAGAATCGAAGTATATAAACGAATAAAGCTCAGCAAAGCAAAAATAGCAAAGGTAAATTTGAAAAATCTGGCACTAAAGTCCCCACTAGAGACCAGTATCTGTATGCCCCTTGTAGAACTGCAAACCCATACATATGTTCCCAGAGAAATGCAACCCCCCTTCAAAGATCCCCCTTAGCACTTCCGTTTCCGGTGCATTCAACCAACTGCAACACATCCACGAACATGGCAAATTCTAGTGTCCGTCTGTCCAAAATTTGTGTGTTAATATATATAAAGAGATATATGTATATGTCTGTATCCGAAAGATGTGTGTCTGACCTGACTGTGTGTGCAAGGCGAAAGTGAAAGCATACGAGCAACCCATAAAAAAACCCCAACAATTATATACAAAACGAGCATAACGAAAAATCTAAAATACTACCCCCCCAACCAAGAACAATGAAAAACTATCTAACTGTAAAATGTATGTTACGAGATTTAGAAAACAGCGAAACCACAAAACCAAATACTAAGAGATAGAAAACAAAAAACAAAAAGTAAATAAATGAAAACTACGGAAAACCCAAAAAAAAAACGAGGATAAAGATAAACAAACACACACAAATGAGAGTTCTTACTTAACATCTACTAGCTCTGGCTTTAACTAAACTAACGAAACAAGTTTAAAGAAAACAAGTTTGTTGTTGTCTTCTTTTTCTACACATATATTATAATATATATAGTATATATACATATATATTTTTTCGTTGTTGTTGTTTTTTGGCCTATTCTTTTCTACCAAGAATTATTAACTCAATTAAGAACCTGAATAGCTTTCGAACGAAGTTTAAGACGATGATATAATGATATAGTAGCGTAGACAAAACCAAGAAACAATTGAGAAGAAATTCGAGGAAAACGAACCTATTTAGTATAGTCTACATACTAAAGTGAACAATTTTAATTGAAATTTTGTAACATATTAAAAGTAATTCGCATTAATATACAAACTAGCTGGTAAATGTGTAACAACGGAACAAACTACAAGCTCCAGATAGAAAATAATAGAACCGAAATGAAGAGAAGCGGATTGAAATTGAAATTGATATGAAATTGAAATTGAAATTGAAATTGAAAAGAGTAGAGCAGAATAGTTTAGACATAATAGCAGAAGTGGCCGAGCTACGTAAAGATTTTCTAAAGATTCTAAAAGGAACATTATATATACTATATACTTACTATAAAGTATTAACTGAGAGCATCGAAGTTATTTAAAACCAAAAGAAAAGCAAAGCAAAAATAAAGTAACAAAAAATTAGGTAATATGCAACCTTCTGACGCTTTGTTAGGTTCCCAAATGTAAGGCAAAAGAGATATACAACTGAATTCCCCGAATAGTGCCCCACCCTTCCCAAAAATCCCAGTTCCTACCACGCCCCGTCCCACAATTTCCCAGTCAGTAAGACAGACTCTGCATATTATACAGAACCAGGGCCAGAAAGGATCAAAATATCTGTAAACTATAGATTATATAGCCATAGGATGCAGTCCACTTTAGCCAACTAATAAGAGTATCAAAGTTTTGCCGTATTGATTTTCCACATCTCCAAAACCCCTAGCTTGAGTTTGATTTTATGAAAAAGGTAACCCATAAATGTCCCCCAATTGTCTGATAGGTCTTAACTTATATACTTACAACAAAAGTCCCAGACAAGTAAATGAGTCAAAGAAGAAGAAACAACAAACAAACCAACTAAATGAACCCTTAAACAAATGTGTGTATACCTATTTATAATATTGAATATTTAAATTGAAAAGAACGTTCAAGACTGCTGTCAAAATAGCTTTATCACAATAAATAACAAAGATCTACACAAGACGACAACACACCAAACAGAACAGAACAGATCAGAACAATTCTAAAGAGATCGATGAATATCGGTTATCGAATCGGAACAGACACCCAAAGACACACAGTAACACACAGATTCTGATACGAGATATGGAATGCGCCCAGCTTTAACGTTATGTATTTATGCATATTTGGGTTTCAACTCTACAACAACTTAAAACGAATACGCAAAATAATACCAAACAAAGATCGATATACGATTAACAATTAACGATATACGATTAAAATCAAATCGAATTGAATTGAATAATTGGTACAAGATCAAAATCCCGTTTGAACTGGTTTCCTAAGCCCCACAAAATACCTTTAAACACGAGATAACAACCAAAAACTTTGATATGAGGGACCGAATTTCCAAAGACAGGTCTTTATTATACAAAATACCGAAAAACTTTAAACCAAAATCACAAAGCAAAAGCAAACCAACTAACAAAGAATTCCTACAAAAACTGAGCCCATAACAGTAACAATTTATAATACCGAAGATTTTTAGCCGCTTTTGAGCTGGGATATAAAAAAGAAAAGAAACAAAATAAACACAAATAAGGATCGTATTGCACAATGTCCTTGGTTGACTTTCGTAACGTCATACATAGGTCCGAGTCCCACGTCCAGCTTTTGTGTATATTATGTATTTCTGTTCACGTCAACAATTGAATTGAATCAAAAAAATATATATTTTCTTTTCTTTAGCGAATCATAGAGCTCAAGGGGTACTTTGAGAATCACGCTTCAGCCGAAACTCTTCTAGCCAAACCAGGTCCAATAGAACATACATATAGCCCAGCCAATGCCAACGCTACAAAAACTGGATTCGAGTTATCGAAAATGTATCGAACCGGATTATGACGAAAACGCAGTCATTTTGGTGAATTTACACGCTAGGAACTAGAAAAGGGTCCTCCCAAAAATATCCCCCATAACCCTTTCCCCTCCCCGCGCCCCCAACTAGAGCGAGGTATGCAAAATATATAAGGTTACATATACAATATCTAGATATACAACACACATATACTCGTATATACATGTACAGACGGTCTATGAGGTATATACCAAACCCTAAAAACCAAAAACCCAAAAACCCCACACTAATAAGATCATATTTGACTTTATATGTATTATAGTAATGTATTCAGTAGCTAAATCGAAAGCCGAAGCAAAGACCAATTTATTAACAACAAACTAATAAGAAAAACCCAAATGGAAAACAATTATTATGTTAAATAAAACAATAAAAATGTAAGAGGAGGAAGAAACAATTTTTTATTGAAAAAAAAAAAACAAAGTAAACTAGAATGCATTGCATGAATTAAACAAAGAGAAGAAAAACTAATAGAAACCCAAAACTTAACTAACGAATGTCAACTAAAACTAAACCTACACTAATGCTAAAATTGAAGTAAATTAAAATTGAAACCACTAAAAAGGAAAAAAGATTTAATTTCTAAAAGAAATAAAGTAAAAAACTAAGAGAAAAAAAACAGAAAAAATTCAGTGGCTAATGAAATAGTTTATTTTGAATTTACTGTATTGTATATTTAAATTTAAAAAGGGAAACCCCAAACAAAATATATTGTTATATCTTATCGAGGAACCGTGTTTTGCAAAAGCTTTAATATTTAGGGTGCCTACATTTGCTAAATTAGTATTTTACGATTTAAAAACCAAAAAAAAACCAAACAAACCCTAAACCCAACACCTACATACACGAAATAGTAAAATGCTTGATTGAAAAACGATCCCAAAAAGTTAGGAACGTCGCTTTCCAAAACGAATACACTGAACAAAAACAAAAACAAAACCAAAACCGATACCAAAACAAATTAAGAACAACTAACAGCTAAAGCAAATATTGTATTTGTATTTGAGATATGAATTTTAAGAATGTTTATTAGACTTACGATTTGTTATTTTGTATACATATATATATTATATGTATTATGTATGTAGTATAAACTGATCTGATCTGATGACGATTGTAATTGTTTTTTTTTTGCTCATTAAGCATTTACCTCATAAGAATTCCCACTATTTATAGCAAATTTACCATATTACATAAAATCAATTGCTGTACTGTTATAATGTACAACCCCAAGGAAACGATAAGTAAAAGAAAGAAGAACCATAACAAGAGAGAGATCGATGAAAGTCGAGGGGAAAGAGGAAAACTCATAAAACTGTAAATTATTAATTAATGAAGAAAAAAACCAAAGAGAATAATTGAAATTTTAACAATAATAAAGGGCTTTGTATGAAAGAAAAACAAACAAAAACTGAATAAAAATAAAATAAAAGTCAAAATTGAGAATCTTTGTTTTTAATTGGTGGACTGGAAGAATTACAGATGGGGGATTTTTGAGAAAATTTTAATTTTCTGGGTTTTTTTGTTGTCATAAGTTGGTAAAATAAAAGTTTAGGAGATGGTTTGCATTACCTTTTAATCCCACTATTATTTAAGATAACTATTTCAAAAAATGGTCCTGGCTACATATGTATAAATGAAAAACCAATGAACATTTCTTTGATAACAATAATTTATTTTTTTTCTGCTCAATATTATCACATTTAGAAATTAGGTTTGTACATACATAGAATAACAAAAAAAAGGTATTTATTAATTGATAGATGCGATATATTCGGTCGAAGGATTGCTTCGCATTTGTGATGGCTTCATAGAGGCTGACAATGGCGTATATGTATGTATAAATAACAAGTGGTTATGGTTAATCGTAATCTCTGATATCCCCACGATATCCCCACCTCTGCTCCCCGTTCTGTGTATCGAATTTTACTTGTTGCTGCCACAGAAATTTGTCACTTTCCGCCAGAAGAATCCGAGTTTAGATGACTCCTTTTGGGCGGCCCTTTGGGCGGCCTTCTGGTTCTTGAAGATTACCCACTCACGTCTTATATCTGGATTCGCAGGGCCCCATCGATCACTGGGCTTCAGGGAGGCCTTAAAGGACTGTAAATAAATGCGAAACATTCGGTTTTAATTTTTGAGACGAATTGGAATTTAAAATAATGTTAATCTTTATATATATATATAATTTATATATAGTCTTACCTTCCAAAGGGTGCCTTCTGAATGACGCGAGATGTACCAAATACCCCAAAGTGGGAATTGGGCAGCTCCGATGGCAAACAGCAGCCAGCCAGCAACTGAAATTGGCAATAAAATCGACACTTAACTCCAATCCAACTATTAACTTTTCAATTAACACCTTACCATTGGCGGCTTCAGGGAAATAAATTTCGCTGTATTTAATTGGTTCGATGGTGGCCATTGAGTATATAAATATAATTATCATCATGACCGGCGTGAAGAAGGACCAGCACACCCGCCAGTACAGTGAAACCCGACGATTGCACATAAACTCGATGTCATCGCAGAAGTTTTGCAAACCTTTAAGGATTATCATGGGTCAAGAGGAGTGAGGAATGTTTGGCCAGTTAAGTGTACACTCACCATAAACCCACACGATTCCAGCCAGTTCGAAAATTGCCAGAATAAAGACTACATAGGTACCGCCATAAAAGTCCACCAAAGTGAGGATCCACTGACCACCCTGAAACGTTAGAAATAAATATATTATGAAAAAAATATAAGATATTTTACAGGAAACTTACCGGAGTTACGTAGACCAAGCCCATTAGGAAACCGCACACGGAGGTGGTCAGCGCCACCTTCCAGTATTTCCATCCCTTGAACTGGTCGCAAATAATGGTCACAATGGTGCTCTGCAGGGCCACAATGGATCCGATTCCCAGGACGAAGAGCATGAAGAAGAAGAGAACTGAGAAGAGCTGCGGAACCGCCTGGAACTTTGATATGGCATCCGGATACGAGATGAAAGCCAATCCCGTGCCACTTCGCACCACATCCCGGATATTATCGATCTGTAGATTATGCGCCAAATTGCCCAATATCGCAAATATCGTAATTCCACCCAGAAGACTGGTCAACGTGTCGAGTGTGGTTACAATCATGGCATCCCTGTAGATCCCATGATCGAATCGATTGTACGAGGCAAACATGATGATGGGTCCAGAGCCAACGGCCAGGGAGAAGAAGCACTGCACCACCGCCTCCTTCCAAACGGTGGGGTTCAAGAGCTCACCCCACTGGGGCTCCAGAAAGAAGAGGATACCATCGCGGGCACCTTCCAAGGTCACCGCCCTGATAAGAAGGACGAACAACACTACGTACGGGAAAAGGGCCAGGAAATAGGCCGCCTTGCCGGAACTCTTGACCCCGCGCATGATCACCAGGAAGATGACCACCCAGGAGACAAATAGGGCCAGTGTCAACTGCCAACTGGGGTCACCAACGCCGTCCGATATGTCCAGCTTCTCCTTGATCACTACATTCCTAGGAAGGATGGGAAAACGGTTACAAATTATTTTTATGACATTAAAGAGAAATGATCTCATTATAAATAGGTAAAACTAATAAGGCAAGTATACCCAAAATATATTATTTAATGATTTCACAGTATTTGCTTAAAAATCGTCGAATTTTGCTTTATGCCAGCCAAAACACTGATCTTTTATTGCGAAAAATGGTATTCAGATTTAAGTAAAAAATATTCTTTATTTTGCTGTTACTTAGTCGTAGTTCAGCCAAATCGATCAGTACCGCTGAAAAACCGACTGTTTTGAGCAGCTTGCTTCATATGCTAACGATCCCTATCACTTCGGGGAAAATTTATTTTTTTAACAATTTTCGATTTTTTTGTAAGGGGTTACATCATCCATTTTTGCGAAAAATGGCAAAATTTGAAAATTTCCAGGTTTGAATGCCAATGGATTGGAAATTAAACTACGAGTCCAACGAGGTATGGCATTCCCCATTTGGACCTTTATTTATAATCTATATAGCATCCAAAAAACTAATTTTTAAGGCGTAAAAATGGGATTCAGATTTTAGTCAAAAATACTCTTATTTCTTGCGGTTTTTTAATCGTAGTTCGTCCAAATCAAGGCGTTCAAGTAAAAGACAGACTGTTTTGAGCAGCCTACAACCTATACTAACGATCCGCATCACTTTAAGGAAAATTAATTTTTTTCGCATTTTTTGTATTTCCATTTTTGCGAAAAATGGCAAAATTTGAAAATTTCCAGGTTTGAATGCCAATGGTTTGGAAAATAAACTACGAGTCCAACGAGGTATGGCATTCCCCATTTGGACCTTTTTTTCTTCTATGGCATCCAAAACACTGATTTTTTAGGGCAGAAAAGGGGATTTAGATTTTATCCAAAAATATGAATTTTCTTTGCGGTTCTTTAACCGCAGTTTTGTCAAATTAAGGCGTATAGCAAAAAGACCGACTGTTTTGAACAGCTTGCTACATATGCTAACGATCCCTATCACTTCGGAAAAAATTTATTTTTTGACCATTTTTCGAATTTTTTTGTAAGGCACGTTTGTAAGTCACGTTTTTTTTGCGAAAAATGGCAAAAATTAAAAATTTCCAGGTTCGAATGGCAACGGATTGGAAATTAAATTTCAAGCTCAACGAGGTATGACATTCCTATTTCTGACCTTTATTAGCATTATGCCGGCCAAAACACTGATCTTTTAGTGTAGAAAACCCTATCCAAATTTTTAACTTTTTATAAGGGGTGACCTTTTTTTTTGAGAAAACTGACAAAAATTAAACATTTTCAGGTATGAATGCTATTGATTATCGGGTTTTCAATCTTTATTTGCTACCGACTGCATTTAGCACATAAACAACAAAAGAAACCCAAATAAATGATGACTACGCTAAAAATTATTTAGTATTTTGCATCACCGGCGACTATAATCTGCTTTACAGATAAGTGAATTGCATAGGTGATAATGAAAAGAACTAGCTTTCTGTGCACAAGTCAGGAAAGAAAATGTTTCAATTGTTTATTTATTCTGTGTACCACAATATTTAATTTCAACCAACAATGAATAACCCAATTTGGTCATCAAATATGACTGCCTATTTTCAAGGTTTTCTGTATTTAAGCTTTAATATAGTATTATACTTACAGGAAGTAGAGCTCGGAGCTGCTTTGAAGCTGCGTTGTATTGGTCGCAAAAGTGCTGAAATTTCTGGCTGATTCATTGGCCAGGGACACGCCGGTTAGAAGGTTTTCCACATACTCCTGAGGTCTCGAGTTCACGCAGCTGGTCCACTCATCTCGACAATAGGACCACGGTAATTCCGATTGGAAGGACACGAAGAGGTAGTAGAGGGTTAGGGCCAGCAACGAGGAGTAGTACGAGATAATGCAGATGGTGCCAAAGGCCTGGCCATAGCCCACACCCACAAAACTCGGCACTACCGACCAGATCTTCACCGTTCCCTGGCTCGTAAACTGCCCAATGATCATCTCCAAGTAGTACATGGGCTTACCTACAAAAGAGTAGACAAAATATGACGAAACATCTAATAAACCTAAATTTATAACAATAAATATCTTTCATGATCCTCTGATACATCGAAATAATAAATATTTATATACTGTACTTTAAGATAAGTTATAAGATTCAGCTTCCTTACCAATCAAAAAGAGCACTATGATGTAGGGTATCAGAAAGGCACCTCCTCCATTCTCATAGGCCGTGAATGGAAACCTCCAGACATTGCCCAATCCCACGGATACCGATATGCAGGACATGAGGAACTCCAGGCCATTGCCCCAATTCGTACGCTCCGCAGTCTGCTTCTCGGCATCTGTTTTCTGTAATTAAAAGCGAATTGCCAATTTTGTTAAGCAAACGTGTGCCAAGTGGTATCGCAATTCGGGGAATACAAGATTTAATAGCCCACAAAAATACCAGACACATGACTAAATATTTAAACGTCAGTCAAGCCACGAATTTTGGTCTCTTGGACAAACACGTTTGCGTCATGTGTGCGCCATTTCCAGATCCAATGTCAGATAACCCATGGACATGTTAAATTAATGCGACACCAGACTTCGCCTGATAGTGCACATAAATGACCATTATGGAATATTTATCTTAGTACGCCCAATTATGATTAGATTAGAATCACTTTTAAGTAGGCACTCAAAGAAGGCGCCAAAGTTATCGATTCAGTATTATTGGGCTACAACAAGTTCTTAAGAAAATGCGATTTTTAATTGGGAATTCTTTAGTTATTTATTGAAGATAATTTAAAGATCATTAATTCCTTGAAGCTATATGTGGACGTAAGTTTGGATCACTGAATCATCTCGGTAGTAAACAAATGCGGGTTATAATCTTTTTCAAGCCCCCTACAAATTCATTTCGCAAAGTCATAAAGTTGTTTACGGTAATAACCTCAGTTAAATTCAATTAATATCAATTACAAATTACAAATTACAAACCACGCCCACCCGATTAAGGGGAAAAGAAATTTGCCTAGTGCGCAACTGTGAAAAATGCACTTTTCATTCATTCATAATGATTAACATTAAGTCATCGCATACTTTAATTGGAAATTCCTTAGCAAATAGTATTCATATTTATTATTAACAAACATTTATTTTTAACAAAATTGAAAGAGAAGTATGTAGGTCTGGATTCCAGACTCTGATACTATTCACACCTGAATTGGACAATACAATTCCAGCTGGTGACTAACATTTGAAAGCACAAATTAGTTTTGAGCAAAAAACCATCTGTCGTTTACAACTGAGGCATGCCGAAAAAAACGATTTATTTTTTGGTGTAGAAAATCATTACTGTGCTTTACGATTTCCTAATTAAGAAACTAAGAAAAAAGTCTCATGTAATAGTAAAATCTTAAAGTACTATTAAATCAAGTATCGAATAACTCATACAAAAATGTTTCGACTAACACACGAACCATCTGTAAAGAATTTTCGTTCTAAAGTTTCCTATAACTTACATTCTTGAAATACCTTGCAACATTATTAAATTACAATTTTACTATTATTATTTGTAATAATTTGAATGCCATTTGTTAAATTCTATTTGCAGCCCATCCATTTGCACGGCAGCAGCTGTTGGGGAGCTTTGCTATTGTTTTTCATTTTTTTTATCAGAGTGCTGGGAACGCGAGAACTGTTTTGCCGCTTACATATTTGTACTATTCGAAAAAAAAAGCTGTTTAAATAAAATAATAACTCATCTGGGGGAGTGAGCAATGGGACGGGAAAGCCAGGGCAATTAGGGAGGTAAATGAAAACGAAACTGCATCATCAAGACATATCTACATATGGGATATCTATGAAATAGCCGAAGCCCAACTGTTTACTTATCCATTTTTATCTCCAGGGGCAAAGGTGTTACAATCTTCTTATTACCTTTTCATTTTTAATGCCTTACAAAGATATTTATAGATGTGAATACATTTGTACCACAGGCTGTTGAACCGATGTTCTTTTATCTAATGCATAATTGAGGGTTTTTTTGCACTCTGGGAAATTCTACCTTGGGAATTGCCTTAATTGTATTAGCCATAAAGTCAACTTATGTTGACCGCAATTTAATGTAGCTTTGCTTTGGGCTGGCCATGTCAGTTTGTGCGGGACTTTCCCCTGGGAAAAAAACTACTATTTTAATCAATTAGTTATATTAAAAAAAACCTTGATGATCCATAGAGCATCTGCATTTCGCATGCAATCAAGGTATGATGACTCTTTAGGGGAATTACCTTAATTTACATGCAGGTATTAGGGTAGAGATGTACTTGTTACTGCGGAATCATTAAAGATCTTATCTCTAGATTTTAAATCGAGAAATTATTCAAAAACTTAATCACTGAGATACAAAGAATTTGAGAAATATCTTTAGAGTTCGTGCTATGATCTATTTGTGAGTAAAGAGTTCCAAGAACTCAACTTTTGATATCTTAATTACCAACTTTGGCAACGTTTATAAGAAACAACTTTGTTCATATCTTTTTATAATACATTGCAATTTCTGGGAAATGTTGTAATATATAATGGAGGTAGGCAAAGCGAACTTGTCACTTCGTAAAACACTCATCTATATTATTTGTTCGTCAGTTTATGGCTGCTGCAGTGAAAACTGGTTTCCAGCTCTTCGGCCATATAGCATATATAGTATAGTTTTTGCTGATCTAAAGCGGGGCGCTAGTTGCTCAGATAACTAACGGTTTTAGGGCATTATTGAGCTCTAAATAGAACAAAAGACGTCGTGCTCAGATATTTATGTGGCGCAAGGGATCGTAAAGCGTACAAGATATGCATATAGTATCCGCCTGACAGAGTCTTTTACCCCATTTCGGAGTGGACCGTAAATCGCATTTTCGTTTGTCGGTCGATTAGCCTGCAATTAAACCCTAACTGCCTTGATGATCACAATAATCATAAAGTCATTCAGAGATTGTAAAGCCCACACTCCACACTGAGCAAAATGAATGGATAGATATGACGAAGGGCTAATCAAAAGCATAATTGTGGGTGAAAGTCCAGGGTAACTTGATAAATGTTTATATATCCTATAGTTCTATTAAGTTCTATAAATGACGTTTTTAAAGGAATGTTTTGCACAATGGGCGTATACTTAATTTACGGACTGTTTCGTTGTTTCTAATCTGATGTTCTAGCCACTTGAATTTTTCGAGTGCCACTCAAAAGCAATTCCATTAGGGATATAATTAGTTTTTTGATTTTTTTAGACTTACTTCCGGTGATCCATTGGTGGTTCCATTTGCAGTGCCATTCGACGGCTGAACTCCTTTCAACTCCATTTTTGTTTCCAGTTTAAAACACAACTTTACTCGCTTTGTAACAGCTTTTGATGGCTATTTGCGTTTTGCTGTTTAATTGCTGTTTTTTTTTAATTAGCACATTGCATTGACCAGCCCTTGGATATGGTTGGTTTGGCAACTCCAACTGCAGTTTAGGAGTCGTTTTTTTAATTATTATTTTTTTTGTTTTTGGCTTTAAGGTTTTGGCGGTGCTGGAGGCGCGCTTGTGGTGCCGTGAATGCCGCGGCTGGAACTGAGAACTTTACGAGTGCTGGCCGCTTTAAGAACCGCCAAAGTCAAGCAGCGTTTTTTTTTTCGCCAGCGCTCAGCAGGTAATAAGCGTGAAATTATTCACACACATTCATGCCCGTTCAGAGAAAACCTGCAGCAGTACCTGTACCAGGTAATACACTTAGTGCCCCTGTACTCGAAGTGGGGGGAGGGGGGAAAACTTTAGTATCGTGCTCTCGTGTGCTCTTCGTTTTGCGATCGTAGTAATCGCGAAGATCGGCCAGAACGGGGGTTCCAATTCTCGGATAAGGAAGTACCCACCGAAAGGCAGAAGAAATCCGTACGGAGTGTACAATGTGTCGGCGTTCAAATAAACAGTCTGCACTCGGAAAAAATAAGGTAAACGCATCAAAACTAAGATGATATTAAACTTTAAATAAATAAAATAAAGTAATTCTTCCTTAAATCTTTGAAAAATAATACTTATAGAATATAAGATCATTATTTACCATTATCATTACCATTATTTTGAATCTGATAATATATAATATTTCATATTTCAAAATAGAAAAGTTTAATCGTAGAGTTCCTAATGATAGAAAATGACTCTTCCCTTAAACCTTTAAATATGTAATATTGACAACTTTCAAGAATAATAGAGGAAATGGTTACTGATCTTAGAAAGTCTAATCTCCTTTAAACCGTTCGTTATATTATATTATATTATATTCCCATATTTATTTTTAGAGGTATTCAAAATCTTCTTCGTGTGAGATCCAAAACCGTCCAATCTACTGGATCTAACTGCTGCCATAACACAAGTATGTAAATAAGTCATTAGGTAAATGTTTTCCATTTCCTAATTTACTTTTAGCGTCCCATTTATATTACCTGTGAGATAACTTCGGAATTCCAGGTTACTCTAATTTAAAAAGCTGGTGGTAGTAAAAATAAAATCGTGGGTTTGTTAAATGTTAGGAATATTTTGTTCTGGGTGTAAGGAAACCCCGAATAGGAAGCAAAAGATGCCTGATAAAACAGCGTATACGCCAAAGCCGAGATAGATAAACATACATGGATTTACCACCCCAAATGGAGTGGGGCAACGTAGCCAGGGCCCACTGTCCGTCGCTATGTAGAAAAAACTCCTGACTAAGATATAAAAACCGGCAGGCCAATATCAACCCTAAATGGTCAGCAGTAGTAAATACCTCCCGATAGACGGACCTGCAGACGCAGACACAGTAAAACCACTTTACGAACTTATCCGAACCGGCCGTGACTGGTCACTTTCGATATAGATTAGGCCAACTGAGAAATCACCCCAAAATGACCAATCAAGAAACAAGAAAAAAAACAAAATTGCAGACAAAACCAATTAGGAATCGATAGTCGCAAGGGTAATTAGGGAAGCACATATAGATTCGGGAGAATTCCAAGCATTGGTCAATGAAAGTTTTACGCGGACCGGACTTGTTCTAAAGTAAAAACAAATCTTTGGCCTTCGACTCTGACGCAGAGGTCTGTTGGTTCAAGTTCGATATCGTAATCTCGTAATATCTAAGATATCGTGGAGCGCCAGACGATACAATACAATGCGGCAATTGCAAGTTCCATTTGATCAATTGCATTGAATCATGGGAAATGGTTTTCGGGAAATTAGAAATCGATATTATTGGGGGATCGCAAACCATATCGGACTAGGACGATGACTTCAACCTTCTTATCGGGCTTCAACGACAATCCAACTTTTGGATAAGAACCCTTGACACTGGTCGGGTAAGTACATAAATTATAAAATTAGATTGTACGTTTAGCATTGAAGGCTATAAAAATACAGCGGTATCATATACCATTTCTTAGGATAATTCCTTGTAGAACCGTTAAAAAACGAAGAGCTGAAAGAAGAAACAAAACCCCACCAATAAGAAAACTCTTGAACTCATTTAATTCCTTTTCAATAATGTTTTATTTTAATGTACTTGCATTATATTTAGTTAATAACTAGATTTGTAAATTATTCTCACTTTAATGCGTCTATAAATTAAATCTTATTCGTAACTCTTGTCTCTCAGCATTACTAGATAAGAAAAAAAAATAGAAGTACCACACACATACGATGATCTTTAAGGGAGGACACTCTTCTCTCGCTATCCACTAAGATTAGTTTCAATATGTGCTCTACATCATGTCTGTTGTGTTTGCATTATCTCTATGTCAGTTATCAGTTTATCAACAATTGTACAAGTGACAAATCTACAATGAATTCGATAAAACACCGAGAACGTTGACAACTCTAGCGAATACAAATTGAAATTAGACTTTTGACTAAGTTTAATATTTCTTTTAAAATTAACCAATAATGTAAGTAGTGTTCCATAGGCTAAAATGTATTTTTCTCTCATTAGAATTTTCAAAGGCGACATTAAAACAAGGAACCATTAAACGAATTTGCACTACAGTGTGGAAGGCAGCGGGAGGGGGCGAAGTGGGGGGTGGGGGCTTGAGATCCCCCCTTACCCCTCGCCAAAAACCTCCTTGGCCCCTCCAAGAGTTGATCAAGTCAATAATATTTTTAAGATAACAATAAGAATGAATTACTTTAAATTAGCAAGTAAATGGTAAATTAATTACACACGAAAGATCTAAAAAGAAACAGCAAAAAAAGTGTAATAATAATAATAATGATATAATGATAGCGATAATAATAATAGTAAACTAAGAAGAATAACACGCCAAGTCTTTCATTTTGACAAAATAGATATAGTATGTGTGTGGATCATCACTTGTACGTTATATTAACTAAATTATTTATTTATGACGGTGACGACAATGAGAACAATGACGACGACGACTATTTAGCTGAATTATGATCGATTGATCATATTGAAATCTTCATAAATGATTTATATATTTTTTTCCGTTGCTGCCGATCTATTCTCAATGTGAAATACATTTCAAATAAAACTCATTTCTTCTGAACAAAATAAATATGGTTAACTTGGTTGGTTGATTTGTTGGTTAGTGTGTTATTGTATTATTGATGTATTGTGGTTGTGGTTGTTGTGGTTGTGCTGCATTTTGAACAATTCTACCTAAATTGCTGCTAGGCTAGACACCCAGAATTGGTAACTAACTGTAAGCGATTAGTTTGCAACAATTTCCTTGCTTTAAGAGTTAGCTATTCTTGCGTATACAAAAGAATTTTGAAAGAAAGGCATTTAGAGGTTTTCACTCCGTTTTTCAAGAGGCTAGTTTTGGTAGCAACAATTATTGTTTTGTTTTTTCTTTTTCTTTTTTGCATTTCTTTGTCTGTCAAAATGGATTTTATTTACAATGGGTTTTTTTGGGGGAAAACGTATCCATTTCTTTTTGCTTAATAGTTTTTTCTGTTTTTTTGTTTTCTTTTGTTTTGTTTTATTTTATGTTTGTTTGTTGACTAACAATGGCACACACGCATATATAGATATTTAGAATTTGTAACTTGTTAATTTGTCGGTTTTTTAAGTGGTTTTTCTCTGTTAGGCATTCTGCGGCTTTAGTGCGGGTGTTGAGGTGAGGTGAGGGGTTGTTTCTCTTCTAATTTCCTTTCTTCTCTAACTCCATCATCTCCATCTTACTTTCAGCTGTTCAAAGTAAACTTGTACTTTTCGCGGTTTGAGTAGTTTCAGTATGAATACAAATTAAACGAAAGTTATATAATGCATGTAAATATATAAAATGATCGTTCAGATATTATCAGATTTAAAAAGGCCTATTATAATATTTACAGATCTCAGCAAATAGCAACATAAAATTTAAATTATATCAGGTTTCTCTCTATTTTTGCCAAGATATATATATTTTTTTTTCTTTTTCTTTATATCTGATGAACGCTTGATATTTTAGTTAAGTTTATATTTAGTGTATTTTTGTTTTTGCATTTTTGTTAAATTTATAAAAAACTATTTACACTAGGTAGAGTAATGCCTACTTATAAACTGAGTATGGTAATATCTTAAGCGGTCCGTTCTCAAATCCGACAGTTCTAGCCGATCCGTAGGATGCCCGCCCGCCCGTTGGTGCCACGAGGTCACAAACCGTATAACCTAGCCTGATCCTTCCCCCATTTTGGTATCCAATCCTGGGCAGTCAACAAACAAACGTTTGCCTTGTTTTTTGTGTATAATGTGTGTGTTAGTGAGGTGTTAGGTGCTCTTATTCATATATGCGTGTGTGTGTGTATTTGCGTTTGGGTGTTGTGTTTGTTATGTTATGTAATGATTAAGGGGGCGCTTTTTCCCTAGGCTCAGTCGCATTCTACAACTTAACGAACGTGTTGCTTTGTTTTTGTTTCTGTTTGGGGCCTCTGCAATTTGGCAGTTCTTCTGGAATCTACCGTTTGCTATATTCTATGTGCCTACATGCTATCTGTAAAAAAGCTGCACCCGCATTCGTCATCCGGATACACAGCCCTTTGGAGCCTGCTGCACAAGACTCAAGCATTCCCTTGTTGCACTGCCAAGTTGCTTGATTTGTGTGTTGAGTGATTGTTGTTTAAGTTTGCTTTTAGTTTTCATTTAGTTCTTGGTTACTAGTTCAGTTGTTCACGAAGGCTGTTAGTCACGCATCTCCACCCACTTTGCGAGGTTTCTGGCGACCAGTTCCTTATTGATAAAGATTACCTTCTGCAATTAGAAAATACGAGTTAGAAACTTTCTGTTCAACACTAGTTGTACCTTTTTAAAACAGGCGGGTGTGTTTATATGGAATGATTTGCTAAAATAAAAGTAAACCCATTGTTTTAAAAAGGTACTTTGGTTTAAGCACAATCACTTCTGTAGTTCTTTAACTTTTAAGATATTTACTTGTTAGTTAAGAATATTTGCAATCTAATGTTAAACTAAACTAAATATTTATTCTTATTATGTTGTTTTTCAGGTAAGCTTGAATAGGTATTAAAATAAACAATGAATAAAAATTAAAAAAAAAAACAAAAAGATGGTAGTTTTACTTTAAATTAAGTAGAGCTCTTCAAACACAAGAGAATAAAACTCCCATATAAGAACAATAATATTAGAAGAGTAAGCTGGAAATAGCTTGTCATTATGTCACGCGCTGTCACCAGCTATCTCCCTCTCAACAAACATGCCATCTCTCTCTGATCGATGGTTCATACTCACATTGGGACCTAGAGAAGCGAATAAATAGATTTCTGGTATGTTGTGACTATTGTAGCCGGCGACTTGTGCTTGCAAGACAATGCCTTTGGTAAGTTGGTTGAGGATTTCGGCCGCCTCGATGGACCAGGTCTCACCTGTCATGAAAGTCAAGGAATATATGATAAGTATCTGGTAAACAGCATGGATTATAAACACTCACCGATGGGCTCAATGTTGGACAGGATACATTCGGTGGCCTGGAAGGGCACACTCATGAAGTCGGTGCGGATCTGGCGCAGTGTGTCAAAGCCGACATTCATGTAGCCACCAAAGTCGAGGAACTTGACCAGGCAACGCTCCTCGTCCTCGGCATCCGTGTCCACAATCTGAACGCGATACCACACCCCATTGATGGGTATCACGCACACGGCACTGATCTCCAAACTGGGCAGCAGGGGCGACTCCATGGTGGAGTAGCTATCGTACAGCTGCTTCTGCAGCATGGGCAGCGATGGATGCGAGGGATGCAGCGGGTGCTGGATGAACACATGCGACCCGGACAGCACCGCGCTCACCACCACATCATTGTTGATGCCCTCGATCAGTTTCAGCTGCGGGTTAGGAGTTAGCCAAGGCATTAGTGATATATGGATGGATTGATTGGTTGGTTGGTTGGATGGATGGATGGGGACTCGAAATCTAAACTTTCCGATTGCGCCGACACGACAGGAACAGTGTCCAACCACTTAGAGAAATACAAAAATACTCTCTGCGTATTCAAAGGGAGGAATACTACCATAAAATCATCAAATCAAATCAGCTAATTAGCTAGCTAATCGGCTATAACCATGTCGTGTCGGCGGCATCGTCATTGTCATCGTCACACCATCACTCACTTGTAGATTGTAGAGGCTTTCGGTCGAAAGAGGAACTATGGTCTGGGGAAGCGCAAAGTGGATGCGTTGCATGGTGAAGTTGGGATACCGCTTGGCCGGCAAACGTTGACGGATCATGGCCAGTGCGGCATCAATTTCGCTTTCGGTACCCTCAATGGTACAGATGCGCACCTTGCTCGAATAGGGATTCTTGCTAAGAACCACGCTGGCCAGGGTTTTGGCCTTAATTTGATTAATAAACGTCCGCTTGCGGCCGTACAGGTGACCAATCAGGCTGATGGGGAAGAGGAACTCATAGGTGGTCTTCACGCGTGTCGCCTCCGAGCGGGGCAGACTGGATCCCTTGCCGGAATCGCCCGACTGAACGCTGCAAATGCTCAGCGATGGGCTGGCCGCATCCACATTGCGCTTCGGATTGCCATTACTGTCCACCAGTTCCTCCTTCAGCACCGTCTGTTCCGGTTCCAGCTCCGGTTCCTGCTCTTGCTCCCCATTGGACTTCTTGGTGGTCTCCTCCTTGGCAACATCCCCATTCTTTCCCTTCTCCTTGGGCTCACAGTTGTTATTCTGCTCACACTCCTCCTTGGTGGTGTAATTGGTATCCAGGAAGGAGTTCTCCGGCGATATCTTCGGTGTACGTGTGGCCTTGATCACCACCGGTTCCACTGTCTTTTGACTGGCCTTACGATTATAAAACGATACACGTGTATTTACCGAATCGGGTAGATCACGTGGCGATGATAGATTCTCGAAATCCTCATCTATGGAGCAGAGCTTCTTGTGCTCGGCATCTTGGATCTTTGACTTGAGCATTTCGGAATCGATCTGCTGCTGATGTTTGCCATTTGAAGTGCGTCCATTACTCTGGATTTTGATCGGTGCGGATTTGCCATACAACATAGTGGGACTATCCTTCTCATCACTGCCACTTCCGCTATTACTGCCACCACTTCCGCTTCCGTTGGCTATGGTTCCATTGATGTTCATCGACTTGCTGGGCGGTTGCTGCGGCAATTTACCATTCTGCAGGACTCCATTGGCCTTGCGCGCCTGCACAGTGGGCTCAATCGCAGAGTCCTTGATGGCCGATGTGTCCTCGTCATCGGGCTTGTCTAAACGATTTTTATTTCTACGCCGAAACCAGAAGACGCCGAGTATAAATGCTACACCGGGCAGTGAGAGGTAGAGTAGAGGACGACCGGATACCATTTTCGCTGAATATTGAAAGATCTGAAAAAGGTGGATAGTTTTCAGTTAGACGAGATCAATATACTTTATTTATTATTTTTTATAACAAGTTACCCTAGATTCTCCAATACCTTTTGAAAACTACTAATAAATATATGTCTCATGTTAAGGTCATTTTAAATTAAAGGCGGACGGAATGTAAACGGGTTCCTAGATCAAAATTTAAATTTCAGACGGAATTTAAACGAGTTCCTGGATTATAATTTATGATTTTTTTGCATTTTGTTTTGTTTTAAATGCATTAGTGGTGAAAATCTTAATGATATTCTAAGGCAGAATTAAACAAAGTAAACAATAATATGGTCCCTATGTATGGTCAACATCGTAAGATGTCGTATTTTATAAATATATGTATAAAATACATATATAAAACTCCAATCAAATAGTTAGTTGTTTAATGTATAGTCAGCAAATATTTCTAAATTCTTATCAAGACCACAATTAACAAATTAAGTAGCGTCGTATATTATTTAAAATGCTTGTCATGACAAAAAATAAGAGCAAGTACACAAAGTTGTATTTTTGTTGAATAACCAAATGCTGAATGAATTCGGTATAAGATTTACATAGTATTTGGAAATAATTTTAGATATTTTGAGCATGTAAAACCCACCACATGACTGTTATTTGAAAATGAAACTATATTTAAATTTGAAAACCTATTAAAAGGTTTTCAATTGTTTTTGAAAATCACGAGACCCGCGTGCATGTGCTTGTTTGCATAAGTGTGCATGCGTGTTTGTGAGTTTTTTTCCCCTGTGCATGTGTGTGTGTTTGATTTTGGCTTTTTCCTTTCTGAACTTTTGCGTATTTATAGCAACAAATAAATACGTAAATATAGACAACAACACAAAATGTCGAGAGAGCGAAGAAGGTGCAAAGCGATTTTTGAATGCCACGCGGAAGGGAAAAACGCAACGAGAGAGAGTGAGAGAGAGCGATGCAGGGGGACAGAGAGTGTGAGCAAGATCGCTAGCGAAGAGCGCGTGCGCAAGAACGCGAAGAAAGAGAAGGAAAGATTGTGAGTGCGAGAGCACAAAAAGAAACCGTTACGTTTACGTATGGCAATGGCAAATGTTACGAAATCATTACAAAACAAAACTAAAAGTTACGAAAACAACAGTTTGCCAGAAATTCTTCACCTCTTCACCAAATAAATATCACTATTTGATATCACCAATTCACTAAATGGCCTAAAAACTGGTTCGTTTTTTCTTATTCAGATTTCGTATTTTTTTTTCTTTTTGTCGTTTTATGGCATCAATTCGTTTGGGTTTGATTATTTTTGGAGTCTGTATGCTTTTGTTTTGTTGTTTTTTTTTGTTGTTGCTTTTTTTCGGTTTCGAAATGCCGGCGAAATTTTTCGAGAGGTTCGAGATATCGACTGCTCGATATAAGAAGGGAAACTACTTTGCCCGCCTTCTAATTGCCATTTCTTGGGGCTTATTTTTTTTATTTCGGCAACGATTCTCCGCTCTTCACTCCATCCGCCATTCTTCATCTTCTTTTCCTGCCCCTTTCCGCGAAAAAAGAGAGGATGCGTGAAAAGTTTTTTTTAGCGCCCCTTTCCACCCACACACAAACACACATGCCGCCCAGTGGGAAAGAGAGGGACGGCGAGAAAGAGAGTGGCGAGCTCATTAGAACAAAAAGAAATCCGAAATCCGTTATTCGAAATCTATCCAAATGCGCCACAAATGCACATTCAAATTTTGTCAACATTTCCGCACAGTGGTTTTAAAATGTGATAGTCATGCTGAACAGTGGGGATTAAGTGCATTTTATCCAGTGAAATACGGAATAACTAGGAATTCTTAAAGAATCGTCTTTATAATTTACTAAGCATTTATATTAATAATTTAACAAATGACAGAGGCTTATGATTATAGAACTGCATAAATACGAAATACACACATAACTATCTCAATCTATTTCATTCCACCGTAGCGAGCTACCCCTTCCTCGATTTCGTCACTTCGTTAGGGCCCAAAGGTCCTCGGCCGCACAGTGGACAGATGATAAGCCCAATCGCCAAACAACCAAACAACAAATAGCGACAGATCGCCGTGCTGGCAAGGGGGCTGTGCGAGGGGGTGGGGCCTAATGGGGTGCTATAAAATGCCCATGGAAGGGCAATCGGCCAGACAGCTGTGGCATTTCCGAATCGTAAAAAACCGGGTGACGGGGATTTTTTGTATACCCTTCTTTGATAGTATTATAAGTTTACTTAAGAGTTTGCAACTTATAAACATTGTTAATCAATAAAAATAAATAGAACACTCTTTTATTTAATGAAATGATTGCACAACTTCTCTAATTTCTAAGATGATAGTTTTTAATTTATAATAAAGAAATGTTTCAAAACAAAGTTTGTTGTTTTTTAGAGGTACATAATTACAAAAGGTTAAAAGGCAGGGTATATAAACTTCGTCTTGCCGTTCTCAAGTTTCTTATTAATTTCTTATTCCGTAAGCTTGTTTACACATGCATATTGATGTGTGTGCGTGCGTGTCTTGGCATGCAAACAAACATGTTTAGGCATGTTTTTTGTCTTTCTGTTGTTGTTATTTTTGACTTTGAACTTGCATGTTGTTGTTGTTGCTCGAAACTCGAATTTCCATGCGGTTAAAAAAAAAAAGGAGAAGCAACAGCCCAAAAATGTTCAATTCCCCTTTAAACTCCGCAAGAGCAAGAGTGGAGAGAGAGAGAGAGAGGGATAGAGCGAGCGGCATCAAAACAACAACAAGCCAGGTGCAACAACATTGCCAGCTAGCCGAAAAGTCCACATTGTTATAATCTTGGCAACGTGGTTTCCGATCATATGGTGGCCAAAAATGGGCGGGGATTGTATAATCGGGCTGAAATATATCTATATCTTTTATATATGTATATTGTGGGAGTGGCTGCTCCTTTTTGGCTCTCTTTCTAGCTAAAATACAAAAAACCCAAATTAACGGTGAAAGCTGTGAAACACACACACACGCAGAGTTAGCATACTTATGCTCAGTATGTGTATGTGTGTGTCTGTTTTGGTGAGTGTGATTGTGCGATGGCATTGTGTAATAGTCGATTTTAACTCCAAATTTTTCCCTTTGCCACCCACTGTCACTTTGCCGGAACAACAACAAAAACAACAACGGCAGACGGGCATACACTTAAACAAAAACTTAAAAAAAAATAGAAGAGAGTAGCGAAGCGGAGAGAAAGGAGAGCAGGAGAACTGCATGCAAAAAGAACTCGGGACTCGAGACAGTGGAACAAGTCCATTCGGGACAGAACATGACACCATTTTCTGCCACCATCTCTCTGTTTTGGCACACCAAACACACACACAACGCACTTTTTGTACTAGGTTATGTTCCGCGTGCTTCGATTTCTTACCTCTCGCAACCGCTTGGATAACTTATTTTGCTCACTATTTTTGGGGGTTTTCAATTGAATATAATGCACTCGCGTGTTTTGTATGGTCTACTTGTTTATTTGCTGGCGATTTAAGGCGATTTCTCAGCGCTACAGAGCTGCACGAATTAAACACGTGTCTACGTTCCACCTTTTACAAATCACAATAACATGGCCGGCGTGCGGCAGTGTTGCCATCCCTTGCCGAAACTCTGCCAATCGTTTGCCTTACGGGGAATCACGATTCGCGACAAGCAAATGGCCAAATTGCACGCGCCGCGCACAAAGGAAGGGGTTTTCGCTGGAATTGCACTCGATTTGCTTGCACAAAGCCGAAAAAAACGTGTGTGGAGAACTGGTCATCGGATCGAATGGCAACACATCCACGAACAGGGTTGCTACTTTACATCGATAGCTATCGATTGTGGGCGAGCAACCCTGAGGTGGCAGCTGCTGGAGCGGCGTTGCCGCCGTAGTGCGCGAAAGAGTGTTGGTAAAGGCGTTGCGCTATAAAAATACCCCAAATGTTTTTTTTATTTTTCTTAAAAATTTGTCAAAACTAAAAGCCTGTTATTTTATGTTAGCCCATTTTTATAGTAAATCTGGCATTACAGCTTAAAAAACTTCACAAAATTTGAAAAAATCGAAACAAACGTTTCTAAGAAACATTTGTAACAGTATTTTAAGATCACAGTGCTGAAAGTTGTTCGTAATAACCAAATTAAAAAAAAATTCTGTTAATTGTTTTTGATGGTAGATAAGTAACATTCTGACCTCCACTTTAAAGCGTTACATGTTGTAAAAATTTATGAAAAGCCAGCTGAAAACCGCGAAAACTTTATTATGGTTAATTGCTTTATGAAATTCTTTAAAAAATTTTTATTTGTCAATGTTTAATAAAACTGTGAAAGTTTTTGAATTTGTTATCAATTTTACGCAAATCGATTGGTATTTATGAACATGAAGAAGTGCAACATTTAAGCATCTGATGGTATCTAAATAATATTAAGGTAGTAAAATAAATATTTTGTATTTAGAAGTGTAAATTTTTTTTTAAATACAAATATGTTTTTTTCAGGTAATTTATAACATTAAACCCAAACCATTATAAAGTTTTTTTTTGAATTCGTTTCTATTTGTATATATTATTTTTTTGCCGAAAAGAAGATAAAATCATACTGTTTTATAGCCACTCGTAGCTAGTTAGATATTCTGACTGTAAAAAATAGCAATATATTTATATTTCCTTGCAGCTGTCTGGCAGCTCTGCCACAAGCTATCGATACTATCGCGCGACTATCGCCCATCTCTGGCAGCCATACTGCACTGGTTTCCTGTTCCTGCTCTTTCTTTTTTTAACAGCAACTGAGGTAGAGTGCTATTCCGTGAAAATAATCCGACTTTTAATAGAAGGGCTGGTAAATTGTGCCAAATCATCTATTAGAACGGGGCCTACACTCAATTCTAACTATTTTTTTTCTGTGTGTGTTCTTTTGTGGAATTATTTGGGGCCCGCGTGCTCGTGGAAATCGCCATTATTTGTGTGTTGCAAGTGTGCGTGCGACTGGAAGGGAACACAATATATGTGCTACACCATATAATCTGTTCCTTCAGTTCCAGTCTATTTCTATATCTACATAAATCCTTAAAAGACGCGCACACATATCAGGCCCAGTTTATAAAGAACCTCGTGGTGCGGAATTATAAAAATTGGAAATATACACAAAAACTAGTTCGGCGATTTCCCAGAACACGCGGACGGTCAAATAATAATACTAGATTATAATAACTAAACTAACTAATATCTTAAAGCACACATTAAATATGTTTTTTTTTCGGCATTGCCTAAGCTCCCTAGATATCCTGAAAGCTGAACTAATATTTCCCCATTTTAACCCACAGTGAAGATGGCAGTGCGCTACGAGTTGGCAATCGGTCTTAACAAGGGCCACAAGACCTCCAAGATCCGGAATGTCAAGTACACCGGCGACAAGAAGGTCAAGGGTCTGCGTGGATCTCGCTTGAAGAACGTGAGTATTGTTTATCAGGATCTTCGAGATCCAAAAGATCCCGCCTTTTGTTTACATCGATAGTAATTCTCGTAATATTCTATCCTGCAGATCCAAACCCGTCACACCAAGTTCATGCGCGATCTGGTGCGCGAGGTGGTGGGCCATGCTCCCTACGAGAAGCGCACCATGGAGTTGCTGAAGGTGTCCAAGGATAAGAGGGCCCTGAAGTTCCTCAAGCGCCGCCTGGGCACCCACATCCGTGCCAAGAGGAAGCGTGAGGAGCTGTCCAACATCCTCACCCAGCTGAGGAAGGCCCAGACCCACGCCAAGTAAACGGATTGAATCTAATTCGGAATCGGAAAAAGCATTTAGAACGCCGTGTTGTGTTTTTTATTTTTTTCCGGTGTGAACATATACCCCAACATATATGTCGACGTTACTTGAGAGCGAGTCTAAGCATCCCAGAATTAAACAACAAAAAACCCTTTAAAAATCACAACTATTATGTGTTTATTTTTTTCATGTGCAGAGGAAGCTAACCTCAAACAAATGGCCAGGCAATTGTGCGGAGAAAGAGCTTAATATGTAGAAGTACCAGCCTCAGGATTGGTACAAATTAATCTAGCTTAATAGAAATGTCTTTCCCATAAAATTGTTTTAATCTAAACAATTAATGGGAAACTCTATATGGAAACATAGGTTTCTTTGGGGGCATTTTTTCATAAGAAAACCAATTCTCAAACCCTAATGGGCTTAAAAATATAAGAGTGCACCTATAAACCAAAAGAAAACTGTAAAGTAGCGTCTGTTCTAGAAAGATAACATATTTGTATACTTTTATTGATGCAAAGTCATGGAATCTCAACATTACCCAGTACCGCTGTTAAACTAAAATGCAACATACTTTCTATTAAAATATATTCCATTTAGAAATGCAATCAATAGATCTATTTTACGCTCTGAAAAATTTCGTTATCCCTTTATTATCTTGAAACATCTGTTCCTAACCTTTTTAAAATATTCATAAAAAAAGAAGGCTCTTTAGAGGGAGATAGTCATAATATTTTGTTCTATGTAAAACAAAGAAAAAGCGGTTTTCTTATAGGCTTTGTTTCTTTATTGGCTACACACCTTAATCGATAAAGTTGCTACTGGAAACTGTCAAATTGCTTAGTACTATATGACAAATGGATCCCGATCCGGGATAGTTACCCTGCAGTTCCGCCATTAATCAATGACCAACCCTATCAATGCAAATTAAGATGTTTTGGTGATTTAATGATGAACAGAACTGCAGGGCAATGCCAACCACTCACATACACTTCACACACAGAGGGGCAGGCACGCATATACAACCTTAAATAATAATAATGGTTTAGAGATATGATTGTACAGAATTAATTAATTTTCGCCCAGTTTTGATTTACGAATATTTACTAGCCCATGTAAAACTTGATCGCAATACTTATTGAGGACAAGTTTAAACATAAATACGAGTTTGCATTTTTAAGTTAAAGGGGAACAGCCTTTTAAAGCTTTGAAAACTAATTGCATTTAAATAATATGTTAAAAATAAAGTGAAAGGTAAAAGTTAAGTGTGATTAAAACCAATTATAATTTAAGAACCAAAGGAAAAATTTCAAATAAACGTTGAGTTAAAGAGCCTTAAAACTTTTACATTTGTCACTCTCTGTATATTATAGATACATATTTATGCAACATGAATTTTACACAAAAGAACATTTCTGCATTGTAAATTCAAAAATATAGTCTTCTCTTCCTCTAAATGAGCCACAAATATGTTTGTTTTTTTTTAAAGCGAAAATTTTGGGCAAACAAAGAGTGGTTCACAAAACAACTTAAGACGAAACAAAACACAGACTCTAGTTAATCTTGAATTCTTTAAAAATGAGCTGTTAGTAGGGATCAAAATACAAAAACAATGAATATTAGTTTCATCCTATAGGGGTAGGGTAGTTATTACCCAAAGGCAGTTGTTTTCCCTAATTTCGGAGTGGCGTTACCCCTTGATTTTGATTACTTGCTATGATTAATCTTGTCATGGGCATTTTGTACCTGGGCGTTATGACTTGTCACCTCATTTTCCTATTTTCTACTTAAGTCTAACTGCTAGTGCTTAAATTTAAAGGGGGGGCACGCGAGATCAAAAGTGTTAGCTGCCGTTGGTTCCGTACATCTGCATTCCTCACAGCTCCTCCGTTAGGCTTGGCAGCGAGATGACCACCTCGCCCATCAACTGCGCCTCGTGCGGATCATTCGAGACGATGATGCGCTCGAATTCGGTGTTTGTGGGATCCACGATCTCGTAACATGTGCCAGTGCCCGGTTTCAAGTCTACCTCTAGCGAGACATTCACCTGCGGCGATAGTATTTGCTGCGTCACCTCCAAACTCTCGATGCGCGTCGTCTCCAGGCGATAGAATCCGTTCTCGTCCACCCGGTAGGTGAATCTCTTGTGGCCAGAGGGCAGCCGAAAGCCGTGCTTTTTGATCAGGTGGGCGGATAGGGATTTGCCGCTCTTGAAGAAGCGCTCGCAGCAATGACAGGCGTACAGAATGGGATTGTTGCCGTGCACCTCCAGGAAGTGCTGTATAAAAAATCAGGTGATTTTTTAGCCTTCTTTTGGGGCCTCAAAAGACCATGTTGGACAGTGACTCACCCTTCGCATCTGCGTGTAGGTGCGCACGGAGTAATGGCAGTCCGGATGCTCGCACTGGTGCACCGTCTTCGAGTGGACAATCTGGATGTGTTTGGCCAGATCCGATTCCCGGACGCAGCGCGTATCGCACTCGCTGCACTTCAGGGGTTTATCCTTGAGGTGGCGGTACCGGATGTGGGTGGTCAGCGAACTGGCCGAGCTGCAGGTCATGTCGCACATGGTGCACTTGTAGCAATTTACATGCCGCACCACGTGGCTCTTCAGTAGCTTCTTGGTGGCAAAGAACTTGAAGCACTGCGCGCACTGGAAGCTGTTCGCTGTGAATGGATGGATTTACAGATTTCTGGGTGAACATATATGTATATCAACAATAGAGATAAATAGTTTCTAATTATATTATTTCATTTACTTCTTGATCAATAATATTATTTCTTTAGATGGGGGTGGCACATCCTCATTATGATATGGTATAATACAGACAACATTTGGCAGGGGTGTTTTCAATAATCAATAGGAAGCTGAGCTTCAGACCAAACAATTCACCCCTATGGATGTGTTTTAGTACATGGTGATTGTTATCAAAGTTGCATTTATCTATCCCTTGAAAAATCAATGTTTGCAAAATGGAGGTCTACAATAGCAATAGCATATATAAAATGCCTAAGCTTGAATAAAATTATGACTATATGACTATATTATGACTAGAATATATATTACCAATTTAAAAGGTTTTAAGTAGCTAAACTTTGCAGAACAAACCATTTAAAATGATAAATATGGGCAAAAATGGTAACAAAAGGAAATAGAGCGTTTCTAGGTATATAGGAATAGATTTTGACTATATGGAATATCTTATTAAAAGCACCATTTATATACAGCTTGATTATGATTATAGTGACATTATAACATCTACAGAAAACACCATGATTGTAGGTATATATCCATAGACAGATGTTAGGACTAGCATTATGAAGTCATAACAAAGGTTGACTTTTTGACTACAACCTGTTCAGTGGGAGGTGAAAGAGGGATATCGACCATGGCTAGCAATTAAGACTTTAACTTTTTCCGAAAGAGAATGAAGTTAAGCCGAGAAGGATGATAGGGATTGCCCTGCACCACTCACTGTTGTTCTCCGGCTGGCGTCTCAGGTGATCGAAGAGCGTGGTCTTGGTGCGGAACAGCTCGCCGCAGTGGAAGCAGGCCACCAGCTTCTTGTTCGAATGCGTGCTGATGTGCTCGATGAGGCGGTACTTGTTGCCCATGTGCTTGTGGCACATGGTCCAGTTGCACATGGTCTTGGGCCGCTCGTCCTCCGGCGTCTTCTGTATATCGTACTCGAACAGGGCGTGCTTTACTATATGATCTTGGAACTCAACAATCGAGACGAACTCGCGCTCGCAATCCGTCCAGCCGCAGCGGAAATTCTGGCCAAGAATGGGTAGCTTGTCCACGAGGCGGGCGGGAGCAGTGCAGGCAGGGATTTCCGGATGCAGGTCGCACTCCAGTTTGCCCTGCAGCAGAAGGTGCAGGTAGTAGCCGTGATAGTACGAATGTCGTTCGAATTCCACCAGGTCTTCGGTGCAAAAGTCGCAGGAGTTCCACGTGCACTGATGCTGATCCTCCCCACTGTCCTGGTCCCGGGCATACTGCTCCAGATGCTCGGCAATGTGGGAATTGAGGTTCCATTCGCCCGTGCAAATCTCCTGGCAACCTCGCCATCCGCACGATAACTGCAGCTCCGCGGGCTTTTTGCGCTTTCCGGGCGGCTGTGGCAATGGCATCGATGGCTGGGGTCTCAACATGGCTGTTTCTCGTGGGGATCTGGACTCCCGATCCCGGTTAAATGGAAATCTGGCACAATTTCGGGCGGTTCATGCCCAAACTAGCGATGACAGTCGCTCGCTTCGATACCGCAACACACCGTGCCGATACCTATCGATTGCGATAGTTGCAGTTTTCGAAATCATTTCAGGATTTATTTTTGAGAAACTTCAGTCATTCCTAAAAGCGTATTTGAATGTTTTTACTCCCTGTTTTTACTGCAATGTATTTTCCAGAAATTGTTAAGAAAGAAGGCTATAGTCTTGAACTACAATCAATATTCAAAATAAAGATTTAACAATGTTTTATCTGGACCTCCAATTATTGTAGAATTTATTTTAAAGCTTTTGTATAATTTGTGTATTTATAAAATTAATTTCTCTCGAAAATATTTCCAAGTTCAAAACAAAGAACAGCGAATTCTTTTTAATTAGTTTTACTACCATATGTGTGAAAGTTTATTGGTTTCCAGGTTTACAAATATTATAATTTTCATAACTTAAATGGATATATTTATAATTTCAAGTTTCATAATGTACAAAAAAAGAAACCAAACATTATATACAATTTTGTATGTATAGCGATATTTTAAAGGATAGTATCCGTTTGAAAATAAGGAATATTGTGTTCTTAAATATAATAAACGTTTGATGTATGAAAACTAAAATATAAACATAATATATGAATTCGTCTGGATAAATAAATAGGAAAATACTAGTTTCTTCATTTCCAACAAAAGAAAACCACTCAAGTACAGGGCATAGATAGTTTACTTAATAAAGATCGAGATGCTTCTGATTATAGCTAAGGATATTTTATGTGTAAATTAAAGTTTTTTGCTTGACGGCTAATTCTTAATTAACATAATAGAGCCAATGGCGATTTTAGCCCCCTATTGGAAGCTCAGCTGCCTGGTTAAGATTTACATTGTATGGTTGCTATGATATCCCGAAATTCCCCTTAAAGACCCGGCATTACGTAGGCGATATTATCCAGCGTGTCGGCTAGGTTTTTGCTTAGCTCAACCTTGTTCTCCAGTCCCGGAATCTGTGTGGTCATGCAGAGCAGCGGTCCCATGGCGCAGAGCAAGCTGTCGAGGAGCACGGACAAACTTCCCGAGAGTGCTACGTATCCATTGTGCTTCTTCAGACGCTCGCCAATCACTGTGAGGCTCTCGCCCAGGAGTTTCAGGTGTGCTGCCGCATCGATCACCTCGATACTCGATTTTTGGGACTCCTCAAGTTTCTGGTGACCTCCAGTCCGGCTGCCCACATCCGCATCCGTGAGCGACTGCTGTTTCGCCCCACTTGTTGAGGCTTGCGACCTGGCACTGCGTGTGCTAATGCTGCGTCTCTGCGTTGAAGTACTTGCCGCTGCTGCCGCCGCAGCCGCATCTAGGGAGGATTGCTGCCGATCGGCGGCCAATTTGCGAGTGCGACTCGTAGTCGCCCGATTCTGGAAGCTCGTCTCGTGCGGTGTGGGCTCTGCCAGAACTGTGCTGCCATTACTAGTTGCCTGGGGTGTGCCGTTCAGACCGGTCCTGTCGCGCGATCTAGCCCTGGATGCCTGGATCTTGGCCTTGCGCCGCCAGGCGTTCTTGTCCCGATTGGACACATTCGCCCACATCTCGCTGAGGCGTCTGGTGGCGCTGGTAAAGTCTAAGAGTTGGGAAATAGTTAAGTCCAAGGTGTTTCAGTATATGTTAATAAAAATCAAATGTTAAAATAAGCTACTTTTGTATAACGAAATCAATACTTAAACATATGCAGGGAACTAAAGAATTCGCGTTAAAACTTGAAAGTAAATAAAATGTATATGTTTGTAAGTTTCGTAAGTAAATTTACTATATTATAAGAAAGTTTTAGGATGGTAGTTGATGGTAATATGGTAATTGATCAATCTCCGAAAATTACAATAGTCCTGAAAGAATGTCTCGATCATTACATATAAAGGTAGACCGATACAGTAAAGTATTTTGGAGGAAAGAGCATGTTAGATAACAAAGAGCTAAAGAATTCGCGTTTGCTATGAAGATTAAACAAAAGGAAATGGGCTATTATCATGTCTAAAGGGTACTAAGTTACCGGATGAGCCAAGCATTACCTAAAGCCTAGTTTTAATGCTAACTATTCCCAAGTTCTTTACGTTTCCTTTTCTTTCACTAGTACTTAGGGTATATATCCCATAACCTACCCAGATCCTGGAGATCCTTCTTACGCGCCTCTCGGGCCCACAGGCTGTAGGCGGTGTAGCGCTGCTTGCCCTTGTCCTTGCGCTGCACCTTGGCAGTCACCACCTTGCCATCCTTGAGGATCTTCCGCTTGTTGGCCTTCTCGCGCATGTAGAGACTTTGGCGGACGGGCGACGCCTGGTTGGTGGCCTCCGCCTGGACGCCATCGACGAGATCCTGCACTAGGTTGTCCAGTTCATCGTCCGAGTTCAGGATGGCCACGGTAGTCGATGGCTCCGCGGTGAAATCCTCGCCATCAGAGATGATGGGTTCATCCACGAGCATCTCCTGGTCGATATCCACATCCCGCAGGGCATTCGATGGCCTGCCACGTCCGGAATAGCGAGATGTTTGCCTTCCGCCACTTTGGCGCCTAGTTCGCTTCTCGATCTCCTCCGGCGATTCAAAATCCAACAGTTTCGACGACTTTTTGCGTACGCGTCCACTGCGCGAAACGCCCGTCACCTGGAAATCTAATCGCAAATTGGTGACCCCGATGCCACTGCATGCATTTTTTTGGTCCACTCACCTTTGGCCACCAGGTGCGAGGTGGGCGACTCCATTTTCGGATCCCCTATATGGAAGATTCGGATGAAATTTGTTGTAAAAAAAACAAATTAAACGACGCAAATGGAACAGCTGTTTGGTGTGACCAGAGTTGGAGAAGAAGATATATTACATCCAATAGTTAGGAAAAACAAAAAAATAAATATTTGTTGTTTTATTTGTATTATATGTTTAACCAATTAAATATGGGAAAGCCCTTAAAAAATGTATTTTAAAATGTAACTTTATTTATACAAATACATATTTTAATAGATCCGTGGCTTATAATAAATTCAAAATAACAATTTAACTGAGGGTCAATAAACACTTTCAATTCTTGCCTAAATTGTCAAATGCCACAAATATAGAAATCATTTTCCCAGTCGTCTTAGTTTTTATTTAGTTTTAAGTACTTTATGCTAGTTTTAAAACCAAGAAAAACTCTTAATAATTAAAATAAAAATGAAATTGATTTGTATGTTTTTAATGTGTTTTCTTAAACTAAATGACTTAGTTGTTTAATTTTCGTCTTCTAAATGTTTTCCCTTATTTTATTTTAATACAACCTAAATAATTTCGAGCGATATATGGATGGTACAAACAAACTTGGGCATTCTGCCGTTTGCCCCTCTCTGGTCACACTACCCCGCCTTTGTTTTGTTTTGGGTGCCTTGTTGTTGTTGTTTTTGTATGAGGCAGTGGAAGCGGCTTTTGGTTTATTGATTTGATTTGCACCTGGCTGAGTGAAGCGCCCCATGGCACGCGATTCTCGGCGACTGTGAGCAGCCGGTGACCCCCAACCCAAGGACATTTCTTCCCCCCCCCGGCAACACACACCGCGTTTGTTGTATTGTATTTGGCAACCCGCACCCGTTTTTTTTCATGACCAAATCGGCGGCTGCGATTCAAACGAAGCGAAGCTCAACCGCTAAGAACATTCGCGCGGCGTCCATCAATCGAAGCGGTACTTAATCGGCTAAATATATAGTGTAAACCAAATAAGGCCATGTCGGCGGATAACTTGGGTATAACCAAGAGCAGAGGAGGCTCAGGACTGGCAACTGGACCTGGATCTGGAGCAAGTGCATCCGAAACGGACAATGTGACCGCTTTGGAACTGCAGTCCAATAAACGCATGCTGTACTTCAGCGATGGAGTCATGGAGGAGCTGTCCTCCGGCAGCGAGGACGAAGCGGATGCGGAAGTGGGCGACAGGTGCTACGAGGTCCATCTGAACGAGGTATATATGTCACCTGGTGATTAACCATAGTGTTCTCTAAAAGTGATTGAGGGATTGCCATTTCCGTTTTTGGATAGATACCTATTAAATACTCTGAACACTCAACTGAGGGTCAATAAACATTAAAAAAAAACTTTCCACAGAAACCTCAAGAATTCGCGTAGATGTTTTTTATGTTACGAATGAATAAGGAATGGAAATTGCTAAAAAAGCATGAATAAAAGCCATTATAAAATCATTCGAAACTAAAGAAATTGGATATACAATCCAATAATCCATATTATTAATATTTATTTCACTTTTTAAATGCCAGTAAAGCTAGCAAAGTTTAAGGCAAATACTGTCTTGTTAGTAAATCCTTTAATTATAATCTTGTCAAAGTCAATTTACATTGACTGGGAAGATTGTTAATACAAATTATGATTTTAATGATTATCTAACATGATCATAAAGGTTTAAATACAAGTATTTAACTGGATAGCTAAGTATAGTACACAGCAAAATAAAGAACTTCAAAAAGATGTCTATCCTTTTTTCATAGCAATTTTTTAGATACCTAAAATTAAATACAAAAGTGATTTCACCCCATCCAACATAAATACATTTTGACGAATTTGTAAACAGTTCATATCTTGCCATGGAAATTTATGGCTTTGAGCTTACAAAGTAAACAATTAGACCCTGGGTGCTGAAGATAAGAGGCTGACTACAGCCGGCACATGTGCCACCCACTCGCTGACCACTATCGTGACTCATATTAACCTCTTTTCAGAACGAAATGGCGCTGGGACCACGCCTCCGGTACAAGGCCAGTCGGATGGGCAACCGATTCCTGGCCGGTATCGACTATGTGGGCGGTGGACTGGCCTCCTTGCTGGGAATCACCAGCAGCAAATATGCCAGCGAAATGGAAAACTACCAGAGGGCCAAGGAAAATGGCGACGAGGACCTTGACAATTGGCAACCGCAGGCCAACAACAATAATAACAACAGTAACCGGAATGAGACCATCGTTCTGTGCGGACCAACACGCAATGAGGCGACCTTGCCACCCACTCGGCAATAGGCGGCGAACCACCCAACACACGGGTGGGGTTTTCTTGGCGAAAGACGGAAACAAATGCTCATGGAGTACTGGCGACACTTGGAGACTCTTTTTTACTTGGTAAAGCCCACGGGAAACAAATCAAATCAAAACAGATCTTAACTTTTCGACACTTTATTCGCTAGCAAATAAGTTATATATAATAATAAAAAAGTACACAATACAAAATACATATACTGTTAGTTAGGATCTATACGATTCGTATAGTCCCTAGTTGTATAAAGGTTTAGTTAAAATGGGCCTTGTTCTGGTTTCCGTTCTGGGGCGAATCTTAAGGGCATTGAAATTGTTGAAGTAAAAAATATTTAACGAATCTCGGTGGAATAAATGTATAAAAATAGTTTATAACACCGGGGAATTGATTTTTATAACGAAGAACTGTATAGAAATTCCAAGCAGCCCTTCAACAATTTCAATCCCACAAAGTTCGTTTGAGAAACGGATTTCTCAAGGCATTTTTGTGTTTTTGACTTGCTCAGTCAAGTCCCTAAAGCTAATGGCACACTGAATACAATTAGGCATTACGTCTAGGATTGCAATTGCATTTGTTTATCATTTGTTAAGTACACTTGTTTCGGCATCAGTGGAAGTAGAAGACAGCAAGTTAGCGCCCATATTTCTGGGCTAGTTTTTGAAGACATGAACATGCGTATCACAGTATTTGGTTGCTGCGTGTTTCTCTCTCTATCTCAAAAAAAAAAAAGTAATATAAAAATGCTATATATGTACGCACAGGCTACATTAAGTCTAGATGTCTAAAAGGCTAGAGCGATTATTGAATTTGGTTACACCAAAACGGCAAAAAGGCAACGCAGGGGGCAACTAATTAGGATCAACATTAAGTACACGCCAAAAATAGGATATGACGCCCATCTAGGGCAATTACAATACATTGTGGGGGTTGGATAGATGTCCGATGACCTATCGTTAAGGGCCTAAACTAAATAAGAGGGCATTTCCCGGGTTATATACACAGTACATAGGATATAGGTATTATTCATTGTTTTCTAGGGGAGGGCAACGTAACTAAAAAATAGTTAGGATATGGTTATTTTACGATCATTTTATAACAAACAACTAATCCATTCCCCATTTCGAGTTGCTGTGCAGTAGAGATACCCTAAACCTAAGTCCTTTTTACAACCACTTTACGTTATAATACCGGGACTGACTTTGGCACAGCAGCTGCCGCAGGAACATTTGACTGGAAATTGGGGGGCTTAATCCCGCCTAGAGCAGCGTCTCATCGCCGTAGTGCTGCAAATGTGGATAGTAGCTGCCATGCTGGCTGTACTTTTGCGAGGCATAGCTACCCGGTGGATAATACAGGCGATGCGAGGATGAGGAGTGATGATGGTGATGGTGCTGCTGCAGCTGCTGCTGCTGCTGGTGATGGTGATGCGGCGAATGGCGCTGCTGGTGATGCATGCTCCTGCCCAGCGAGTAGTTGGACATCTGATTCAGCGATATGGAGCCTGCACCCGGCGAGGTCTTCAGTTTGTAGGGACTCTGCGGCAAGGGAGCACTGGCCATCGAGGGCCGCACTGAATGATACGAGACCACCGTACTATTGCAAGCCACATGCGATCCCCGCGAGCTGCTGTTACCGTCCAGGTGGCCAGCTCCTCCTCCTCCTACGGTTGGCTGCTTCATCATCTTGCCATTGCCCACTTGCCTTTTGTACAGCGTGGATATGCTCGGTCCGAGGACCCATGCGAAACAACAAATGCCCAGCATCAGTTCCATGAAGGCGCGCATTAAAAAGGGCCACAATGGCGTATCCGTATCTCCCGATCCCAGCCAAACATCGATGTTTGCAAACTCGTAGATGACTGCCAAGAGGAGCAGGGCACACGCCAGTCCATAGATGAAAAGGAATACGCCAATGCCCGAACTACTGTGGGCACTCAGCTGTTGGAGTTGCTGCTGCAAACTCAAAGTATTGCTATTCCTCAAGATCTCCTTGGTGCGACAGTGCACCAGATAGCCGGAAATCAGATTCATAGAACCGAAGATCCAGTAGCAAAAGACAGGCGTGGCTACCAATATCTGTAGAGCCTTATCCGACTGGTTGCCCACAAAACAGGCGCCTAAAATCAATGAAAATTAAGTTAATCATTGTTATCTCTAGGGGATCAATAGCAAATCTTACCCAGCAACTCATCTGCATCGACAAAGCGAGCCACGATCACTGCGGCAGTTTGGAAAGCGGGCAATCCCCAAGCCACGAAGCACACAAAGTTGTTCTGCGTTAGATCCTGTTGGGCGGCCTTGACGTTGCTCCTCTTCGCTGGACTGCCCCCAAAGTTCGCGGGAATGGCCACATGGCCCTTGGAGTCGGGACTGTGCCGACGAATGTCGCGATGCCAGCCCAAACAAAGCACAGCCCACCTGGAACAAGGGGAAAGTTTTGAATTAGAACTAGGAAAATCAATCACATTTTAGTCCAAAATATGATTTTTCTTTGCGGTTTTTTAACCACAGTTTTGGCAAATCAAGACGTACAGCAAAACGACCGACTGTTTTGAGCAGCTTGCTACATATGCTAACGATCCCCATCACTTCGGGGAAAATTTATTTTTTGACCAATTTTCCCATTTTTTGTAAAGGGTTACATCACAATTTTTTGCGAAAAATGCAAAAATTAAAAATTTCCAGGTTTGACGGACAATGAATTGGAAATTTAATTACGAGCTTAACGAGGTATGACATTCCTCATTTGGACCTTTATTTATTCTATGGCATCCAAAACACTGAGTTTTAGGGCAAAAAAGAGGATTCAGATTTTAGTCAAAAATACGATTTTTCTTTTCAGTTTTTCAATCGTAGTTTAGTCAAATCAAGGCTTACAGCAAAAAGGCCGACTGTTTTGAGTAGCTTGCTACTTACGCTAACGATCCCCATGACTTCTGGGAAAATTTATTTTTTGACCAATTTTAGCATTTTTTATAAGGCATACACAATTTTTTTTTTTGCAAAAATTAAAGATTTTTAGGTTTGAGTGCCAATGGATTGGAAATTAAACTACGAGCTTAACGAGGTATTACATTCCTCATTCTGATTTTTTTTTTCGTAATATGCCATTCAAAAAACTAATTTTTTAGGGCGTCTCTTTCTTAATAACTTTAAATAGGCATTTAAATTTTCATTAAGAAAAACTTACCAAGCACAGGCGGCCATTCCGAAGTAGTATCGCATGAGGAAGACACTGGCGCAGGAGGCATTTGACAGCCCGTCCACGCTGAGCAGGGATTCGTTGGGGGCCTGCGGATCCGTGCCACAGGCAGTGCCCGTTCTGCCCACCACGAATCGCACTGCCCAGCCCAGGGTGACCATGTTGTGGCACCAGATCAGCGGTGACAACAGTCTGGACCACTTGGCACTGGCCAAGCGGCTGCCATCGCTGGCCAGCAGACAGACAGTGGCCACCAGGGCCAATCCCAAGGCGGCATAGGCCCATGTGGAGACCCAGATCTCCGCCAGATGCTTTTCCGCCGGCGTGAACAGTATATCCGCCTCACAAAGCGGTGCACACCGTCCCGATCTGGGTAATCGCACATACAGATGCGATTTGGCCAATCCCGAGCAATCCAGCGGCAGTTTTCCACCCAATCCACCTGGTATCCCCTGTCCCGGCAAGCCATATGGATCCTGATCCTGTTGCGGCTGATGCATTTCGCCGGGACCCTCCATGCACATGGTCTCGTGGTTATTCTGCCGCGGAAACCGCTCACAATCCAGCGCCGGTGGCCATGGGAATCCGAAACCCTGCAAAATCGGATGACAGCGTATCCGCACCGATTCGCACAGACTGCGGCAGGGACCTATAGCATGGACGGGTGCTTTGGGCGTACACATGGGCACATAGGCGGCGCACAGGAATAACTTCAGCTGGGAACTGCAATCGTATTCGATCAGGGGAGCGAAGGTCTGCAGGGTGTACTCCACATCCGTTTGCATTTCGTGACCCACCAGATTGGGCATGGAGGTCTCATTATAACCGATCTTGCGGCACATCTCTATGCGGATGGTCTCGCATTGCCGGAAGGTGGGAATTTCTGGCGGGGAACTGGAACTGGCGCTGGGATTACCACTAGATGTGGTCTTGACAATGCGGGGATAGAGGAGGATCAGCACCAGGGGGTATATCAAGCAGGGAGGCTTCATTTCTTCAGGTTCCTTTACTCGTTTCTATTATTTTTATAGAGAAGAATACGAAATTGGGGTTTATTTCTTCCCCTTTCCGGAGTTTTCCGATCTTGGGAGCTTCTTGTCTTGGCTTTTCTTTGATTTTAATCCCAAAGTATCCGAATTCGGGGATTTCTTTACTTAAGGTTCCTATTATTTTTCTAGAGAAGAATTCGAAATTGGGGTTTCTTATTTGCCTTTCCAGAGGCTCCGATCTAGTGGGCTTCTTCACTTGGTGTTTCCTTTCTGTTCTTCCCAAAGAATCCGATCTTGGGGCTTTCTTCACTAAAGATTCACTCTTTTCTTCCCGAAGAATTCGAACGTTATGCAGATTCTGTGTTCTTCGGTGGATCGCTGGAAGGGTAGGGGTAACCTGTTCCAGGTTCTCGCCCTCTCTCGCTCGCTCTTTCCACTGCTTTCCAGCTTGTCAACTCCAACTCGTTAACTACCTTTTTTTCGGCGTCGTTCTTGTTATCGCTTCTCCTCTTTCCCCACCTCGTTCTCCTTCCCCATCCACTCCCCCCTTTCTCCACCTTTTGCCGCCCCCCGCTGCTCTTAGTCGACAAACGGGTTTTGCTCCACAGATTAACTCGAAAACGATCTAGTTATTCATTAAAACTTTCACGAATTGCACTAAAATTCTTTTAAAAACTTAAAAAAATAATAGAAATGTTGTTTTGAAACTAAAAACAACTAGTTTACTTCGTAATTCATTATTTTATTTTTTGTTCGTTGTCAGTGTGACCGCGTCGGACGCTGAGAAAATTACTTTAAATACATTTTTTATTTATTGAAATATACCACAAAAATGTTCTTACTAAACTATGCAGAGGGTGTCTCCGCTAATCTAGCGGTGTCAGCCACCACACAAACTTATTGCCAGTTACATCAACGCCATCTGGTGGAATTGTGTGAAAGCTTCTAGAGTGTTTTTAAGAAGGAGAGCTTTTAAGAAATAATATTGGTCAAGTTATACCAGCGCCATCTGGTGGAATTGTGTGTAAGCTACTACTGAGCTTTTAAAAGGCGCACTTTTCAAAATATTATTTTGCCAAGGAAAACAAAATTAAAAACAAAGAAGGAATTTAACATGCTTATTTAAGGAGATTTTAAGTTAGCGTTAGCTTATTTAAGCTTAGAAAACCATTTTTCAAATTGCAAGCATTCCTCTTATATTTAAAATTTAAACCAAACATTTAATTGTTAATAAATTTTAAATGCATTTAAAAATGTTGAGCATATGTATTATTTATTTGTTTAAGCTGCAGAAGCCGCTTTTGAAACAGCAAGCTTTATTAAGAAGGCGCGCATTTTCAATATGTGAGCTTTTTTCAAATAGGATGCCATATGCAGGAAATAAAAGCAAAAAGAAAGAAAAGAGCTGAAAACTAAAAAAGTAGGGTAGAAGACCAAATTAAAAAGCGAATTTACTCCAAAACATGTAATTAGTCAAGTTCCACTAACTTTATATTTCGACAGCTTACAATTTAAGAGGTAAATGAATATCAGTTGTCATAGAAACAGAAATTGTAGATTCTACATTTTCGCTGGCCTCTCGTCCTGTTTGCCATCTCCCTCTAAGCCCGACTGGCCCTCTCTTTCGCACACATATTGCCAACCGAGGCCACGCCCATATATTTCAACCCCCCTGAAAAAACACGTAACATGCTACTTTTATGTATGAAACGTGACAAATACGCACATGTGTGCAAAAGAGAGGGTCCGAGCTGCCGCGAAAGAGACAGCTGCTGGCCGTCTATGTATTTCGCAGGACTCGTATGTGTGCGAATTTGTTGTTGTTTCACGCACACGCGCAGAATGTAAAATACATACATGTATGTGTACATATGTGGAAAGGATGAAGACACACACACACACACACACACATGGCTTTCTCGCAACTACCAACTAATTACGAAAGCCAAATGAAAGTTTTCAACTTTACATCAATTTACCAGCTAGCCAAAGGGATGCACAAAGGATATTCAAGTATCATATGCCACTCCTTGAACAAAATACTCAGAATCCGATTCCCTCAAGTGTTCCTATAGCTTTTTCTATTCCACTTACCTTTTGCAATATCATTTCAGCTTTTCTACTCTCTTTTTTTTTGCATTTTAAGGCAAAGCACTTTCACTTTTCTGCCTCAGATTTAGAACAATTCTTGCATTTTTATTTCACGCTCCTTTTCATTCCCGTTCATTCTTAAATAAAGTTCATTTGCTTACCCCACCGCCCATCTATTTTTATATATTTTTTTGTACACATTCACAGGCTGCAGCGAAAGGTGTTATAAAAAGGCCCCAGAGAAGTCGCTGTCGAAAAAAAATTAAGGCGCATCCAAAACAATTGTGTCCAGGATACTAGCAATATGCGGTTGTGATCTATTAAAAAAAAAATAAATAAAAGAATAAAATGTACAAAATTTATAAAAACTGTACGTCTTAATTTAAGACCAAATTGAATTTTCAAAAAAAACAATGGTAAATCTATTAGAAATGTAGTTAATAAAAATTTAGGTAGGTTTGTTATTTTTATGTTGTGGTAACTTCAATTAAAATAACAAAAATATGTCTAAATTACAAGATAATGCAAATTAGAAGAACATGCTGGATTAAAAAATATCTTAATTTAAACATTTATTTTATTAATTTTTAAAATTTTTTATTAAAAATATACCAAATTTTGTTTACTTGAAATTGTTGAAACCTAAACTCATAGAAAAAAAATTTAATTTGATGCAATAAAAATTCTATAAAAATGTTTTGTTAAATTATAACTTTTTTTAGATTAGCATTCAATAAAAATTCCAAAAATGTTGATATATTTATTTTTATATTTTTGATACTTTAGACAGTAGCTTAGTATTATTAACTATAACTTTTTTTAAACATTTTTAAATTAAAGAGATTAATGATTTAAGTATAAACAAACTTTGTGGTGTGGACTTCTAAAAAATTGACTTATGGTGTGGACAAAGTGTGGCATTCCTTATGCAGTCGCAACTGGTGCAAGTGGGGTGGGGAAATTCAGGGGGGGAAGTGGGGAAGGTGTGCGAAAGCCCTGGCCCAGGACCTCAGCCAGAGGAAAAGTCAGTGGAAAAGCCGGGGAAGGCGAGAAGGCGTCGCGAAAAAGTCGGGGGAAAACTAGGAGCGCGTTGATGCACAAAAGCATTTGCTGCGTGTAAACTTGACTTTGAAATTTGCCTCATTTGCACTTGCCGCTGCATTTTGCACCTGCCAAGGATCCATATAAAGGCCGGATTTTTACATAAAGCCCTCTAACTGTTGCATGCCCCAAAAATGTATCTAAAGGATTGTATTTAAACGGGTTTGGCTGTCATTTGGGTATGGAAATGGAAATTCCAATCAACTCGTTAATGAAATTGCCCCGAAAACCGGTCACAACAAATGTAAGATATATGATATATATGCATTGAAGTCTAATAATATAACAATGGAACAAATTTACATAATTTATATGCAGATTTTCTTGTAGGGAACAGGAAAAATTTGCATGGTAACCATGTGTGTTTTTGTGCAAAGGTCGTTGCCACCAGGTCGTCATATATATATCTATGTAGTATATACTCGCACACCCACCCATGCCATATAGTATATATATGTACGTGTATCCTTACACTTTTGCCTTGCACTTGTCACATCTGTTTTCCCTTTTTTTCGCGCTTTTCATTTGGCATTCAAGGTGTGCGGAAAATAACTGGGGGAAATCCCAACTGCTTTGCAGGATTTCACTGCCTTCTTTAAGTCAATCGCTTTAAAATGTATTTCTGATTAAGGAGATTAAGTGAATCTTATATGGATTAAACTAAATTTAAATAGATTTTTCCCAATTTATATGTATAAATAAAAATTTATAGATTAGACGCATATAACATATATTTTTTTGGTAAAAATTTAATTGTAATTACCGTCGGTGATAATAATAACATTTTTAAGGGTAAATCATTAAATTGAAACTTCTAGTTTAAAGAATGTTATTTATTTATATAGAATTCAGTAGCTAAAAATTGTATTGGGAAAGCTAAAATTACTTTTATTAATTTAAAATGTTTCCTAAATATCAATATAAGTATTTATTGAGTTTTTTTATGATATTAGAAGACATTTTAAAAGTGTAATCAGCTGAAGTAAAATAAAGTTAAACTAAAATATTAAAGCTTATTACTGATAACATTTTTATATTTTTGCTTAATATAAATAAGAGTATTTCTTGACTATTTATTCGTATTTTATTAGGTGATATTTGAAAATAGTAATGTTGTGTAAATAAATCTTGTTAAATTGCTAACCTTTATGCTATATTTTTGTAACCCCTTTCCAAAGAGTCCCTACAATTTAGGAAGAGTTTAATAGCCTTAGCCCTCGCAAATAAACCCATTCGATAATTGTTGGCATCGATTAATCATTTCCAGCTGACCACTGGGCATTTGGTTCATAAATCATGCTCAAATTGTGGAATTTTGGGCTCGGCGACAGCTTTGAACCACGGCGAGTGGTTTGCACCACTCCGATCCTGTGGTTTCAACAAGGATATGGATGTGGATGTGTCCTGGGCATGGGGATGTGTATTTGGACTTGGATGGGCACGAACGGAGCGCACGCGTAACCTTTGCACCCCGCCCAAAAGGTCCCCGGATGGCCACTGGTCACTCTGGGCAAACAGACATGCGAAATACGGTATGTAAATTAGTTCGCGGACATCTGGGAAAGTTGTCAACCCGATTTTCCGGCTTATTTCCATCCAGTGGCGAGGGTAGAGAACATTTAGGGGGGTTAAAGGGGGCCATAAATGGTTCAGATTTCCAACGAAATTAAAAATATCTGTGTTGAAAATAATAATCTATAACTTTTCAGAGCTTTTTCCTATATACTTTTATATACATTTTTATTTAAAATGAGCAGTATCAATTCTTAATTTATTATTTCTTAACTTTTTGAAATAAGGCGTCCTAGGTTTCTATATTATTTAATTAATTTTGCTGATATATTTTAAAGATATATTCCTAGATTAGTCATATTAATGATTTTTCCTAAGATATTATTTATAATCTTTGTGAGAAAGGACTTCCTTTTGCATTCCGTTTTTGCAGATATATTATAAAATCAGTGTTTTTTATAAGATATTATTTCTAAGCTTTTGTTTTTGAGATAGGGATTTTTTCCATAGGTGTTCTATCCCCCAAAACCCTTCTTATCGCCGCCCCTGCCTTTTATTATTCGCTCGCGATTTATACGGGGAGGAATCTGGCTGACGAAGTCCGAGGATTGGACTTTGATGAAATGGTGGACAGGGGTCACTTGCGGTATTAAATATTTTGAAGAGGGTCGTCGCTTGCGCTGCGCAATTTCCAACTTGATTTATATATATACCCATATACCCAAGGTGTAGTATGTTCGAGGGGTCGAAATCGGGTCGAATCGGGTTATGGGACAGCGCTGTTGTCACGCCCAGTACTTTTTATGAAAAAAGGGGTTGGGTTGCGTTGCGATGAGCTAGAGTTTCAGAAGTCGGTAGACACAGGTCAAATCTTTGGTTAATTAATTTGGCAAACGGGATTTGGATTTGCATTGCCTTCAAGGCAATACTCCTCTGGAGGATTGCTTCTTGGTTATGATTATGATTTGCATTTATTACTGGCTTGTTATTTGTTGCTGTTGTTCCAGGTGGAGTTCACAATTCAATATAAAGAATGGGAAAATTCTGAGGGGGCGAAAGTACTTTTTATCGGGTCAACCAAGCATGCAGTGTACTTCATATTTCGCCCCCCCCCCTGCGCTCTCTAAAGGATATACAACCCCATTTTTGGGGATCCAATCTCTGGGGCTCCCTTCGATGGCACATCAATCTGGGCATAATGGCCTCAGATAATAGTGTTTGTTTGTGTGCCAAGGTATGCGTATGCAAAATATATACATATCTATGTATATCCATGAGTACACAGGCGGTTAGGGATGGAAGGTATGTGAGTTATGGGTCGTGACTGGTGAAAAAGGGGCCAAAGACGTTTGCTCGCCAAATATGTGCCACATCATCTTTTGCCTTCGGGGCATAGCTTAAAAATTGCTTTCTCATAGTTATGTTTAATCCTATGCGATGTCTGAGCAGTCTTAAAATTTGAGTAATTATTTTAATTAATAGTCAAAAAGTTGTGACAACTGTTTTTTAAAAAGAAACTCTCAAAATTAACTAGCTGTTTAGCTTTAATATGCATTTACTCATGCAAAAATATAAAATAAAATTTTTTTTAGCATTTTATGTTTACATGAAATTTAAATAGAAATCGTACAGCAACCATTTTTAGTTTTAAGAAAATGCTTAGGACAGCTTAAGTCAAATATGTGTTTGATTTTAGTTTTAAAATAGAAAAAATATGAGAGAAATCGTATTATTTATAACATTTTCCAAAAGGTACTTATAATAAAATAGAATTATAAAGAAACAAGTTTAAGTCATTTCTTATAATATAAAAATGTTTAAAAATTCCCTATGATCCTTGATAAGCTAAAATAAATTATGAAAAAATAATATAAAGATCTCAATCAATTCTTTTCTTGCAATATAAAAAACATTTCAAAATACCATATGATCCTTGAGAAACTGTGAGTTTTTAGACAACGTGTCACGCTCTCATCGACGTACAAATTTGTGACCAAAAAAAAAAAAATAGATTCGTTTATTTACAAATAGATAAAATTTAGTTGAAGACTTTGGAAAATATTCTTATAAAGCTCCAAACAACTCATTTCTTGCAATAGAAAAATGCTTAAAAATCCTATATAATCCCTGATAAATTCGAACCTTATAGACAACGTGTCACGCTCTCATCATCGCAAAAATATCCAGCGGAGCCATCTTTCTGCATGTTTGTGAGCAGGTGCGTGCTCCTCTGTCTATCAGCGAGCACTTTTCAATTTCCAGGCAACGCAGCGTATGCGCGATGGCAATCTGTTCGCCTCTCTGGGTCCTTTTTGCCCCCCTAAAAGTCCTTTCCCCTCGGTTATATTTTTTGTTGTTGTATATTTTATATTTTATGCATGATTGTTATTGTTTGCAGTTTGCGTGGAATAACGTTTCTCGGGTTGTGAGTTGATCCAAAAGACGCTCTTGTGCCCCCCCGTGCCACATTCTTGCCAAAATCCTGCAGCTCCTTAAGCTCGAGCCGCTGCTCTACATACAATTTTTGGCCGCAATTACGGTGGCTATATATATATATGTAAGTATGTATATTCGGTATGTAGGAACGGAGCACAACTGATTGTACGCATCATATTTTACTTTTCATAAATATAAGCGCGCCCATCTCATTTGCATATAGCCAAGCGAGGAGCGAACTGATTTTCCCACTCTATAAAACGCATTTTTCTTTTTTGTGTGGAGGGCAGGCAACCGAAACCGAAACAGAAACAGAAACCGGGGCAGATGTTTTCGCTCACGCCGCGAGCGGCATAACCCCGTCGTAACCCCGGCATAAGCATAACCCCCCGACCGAAGGACCTCGAACCGAGGAGACCCCGGGACACCTAATGCCGAGGTCCTTTGCCAAATCAGACAACCTTCAAGTGTGCATTGCATAATTGATAGCGAGCACAAGGGTTAAGGAGAGCGGGGGGGATTACGAAAGGATATTCTGGGCATCCAGGAGCTCCTGCTAGGGATATAAGAAATGGGATTTTGTGACTAGTCACTAATTGAGAAATTTAAAACCAATGGAAAACTAGTTGAATCAATTTTTGATTTTTCTTAAAATATATTTTCATCTTAAATACAGAAAAGTAGAAGTTTTATATTGCTTTATACTTTATACTTTTCATATTTATAAAACTGATAGATAGGCATAAAGCATAATGCATAGATATTTATTTTACGAGATTGGAGCTGCTTTCTTAACCTTTTTCAAAAATGTTTAGATTCTTAAAGAATTTTTTAGAGTTTGTTGTTGGATTTTGTTATCGTATTTCGTTTGTTTTTCTTGCTTAAAGTTAAGATTTCAATTGTTTTTCCACAATTAACACCCTGTTCAATGGGGAAAAATTAATAATTTTAATTTCTTGGAATTACTACCTCTACTGTTTTTAAAATCTATTATTGAAAAGGTAAGAATAGATATTTGATTTTAATACTGTATTAGTATTTTTAGCGCTGCTAAATTTATTATAACCATTTTTAAAAAGGTTTGGATTTCTGTAATGAATTTCGCTTGGTTTCCATGGGGGAACTATAATACCGACATCCATCTAAAGTTTTTTTATATGTGCGGTAATTAGAAACCGTTAAAATGCAAAAAAAAAAATTTTTTTTTTCATGTTCACAGGGGAAAAGACTGAATAGGTCTGATATTTAAGTGGTAATGAAATATATTTCACATTATAATTGTAACAGTAATTTGTGTGATTTAAAAATTCTCCAGGGAGCTTTTCCATTTCCCCTTTTTACAACCCTTTTATTCCCACTTATGCAATCTCGCATTTAATCAATTTTCTTAAGACCACAATAAACTTGGATGTCTTGGACGAGGATAACTCCATTGGTCACGTGTCGTCGAAAGCGGTGAACATGCGCAGGCATTCTCCACACACACATACAGATACAGATACAGATACACCCACCTCGAAGGATTCGAAGGACTTGCATGTGTGTGTGTGTGGGTGGGTGGCCTCTGAAGTGGGCCAACTCAACTCTCAAAAATCAGCGTCGAACGTGGCTCAGATTGTTTAGCACGGCGGTTTTGGCCACTGAGCGGGCAACGAAGCCTAAGGACAACCGATGGCAATGGCAATGGCTGCCAGGATACACACGCACACTCACACCCACACCCTTAAGCTCTCACACACACACATATATGCCGGAGAGGAGACAATACATATGAAAGTACATATGCCGTGCGCTCGCTCTCGCCATCTCGCTTTCACACTCTGTTTGCATGTGTGGGTGTGGATAATTGAGTATCAGTTTAGTGTCTGTCATACACTGAGCAAAAATGGTTGTGACTTGCTTTTATCCTCTTTTGATTTTTGAACTTAAAGCATTTTTTGTAAAAAACTGCATATAAATGTTTTGGGTAAATGTTTTATTATTTTAACTTATAAATTATAAAGATAAGGTAATTAGTCAATATAAATATTAACCCATTGTAAATATTAACTGTGTATAATTATAACCTAATAGTTTTATAAAACTTAACTTAAATCATGAAATGTTTTAGATATTTCTGTATACTTAGGAATGGCCAATTAATACTGATAAATAAAAGGAAATCTGTATTGAAACTAAAATTAAATTAAAACAGTGTTTAAGATATAGGAATTCCAGTGAAAAGTCATATGTTTTAATATTTCTTGGTTATTACAAAATGTTGCTAACATGTTTTGGTAAGTTTTAATTAATAAAAAAAGAGATATATATAAAAAAAAAATATTTTTAAATCAATTTAAACGTACTAGCATTGTTCCCTACAAATATTGAATATGAAATATATAAGTTGAGCTGCTTTTTCCCAGTGTAATGGGTTGTCAAGGGTTTTGGGGAAGGTGTTTGGTATGTGGTACAGCAGTAGCACAACTTGGACGTTGGCAGCCAAAGTTTTATTAATGTTTTGGCTCTGCTGGCGGGGGTGGCTTTCGTTTCGCTGTTGATTTAGCTAACTCGTAGTTGGGACCGACATATCCTTTGGTCCTTTCATATCCAGCCCAGGCCCCCCCTCCCCCTATTGTCATTTATCATGTGAGGTACATACATACGTGACTGTGGCTGTGTGCGTGGGTGGGAATTGTTATCAGTGGCATTGCATAACCAAGTGGAACACACGCGCAACTCGAACCGATTGCCAATACACACACACACGTATATACCTATATATATATATATAAATATATATACAAAAGAGGAAGGGGGTGGGGTATTTTGGGGGTGGCAGGTGAGCTCCCCTTTTTTGGGTTCTGTCAGTTGTTTTTGGGCTGCAAAAGTTTATCTTTTCAATTTCGTGCTTTTGGGGTTGGAGTGCCACATGTGTGTGTGAGTGTGTTGGTGTCCCCCTATGTACGTGTGTGCTTATGTGTGTTTGTGGGCTAATGTATGTGTGCACTTGGATTAGGGTTGGTCCTGCCCCAGCAGTTTATTTATCTACTCACTTCTGTTTTACTCCTCCGCGAATCGGACATTGGCCATGTCAATCACACTCTACATAAATAAGCAATCTATATATACATACATATAGTATTACCTGCTGATTTTGCCAGCATAAATCTTTAACCATTTAAAAACAATTAATCCCTGGGACTAAGGCTCTATTGTTAGTAATTACTAAGACAGATATTATTTTAAGAAAAAAGCTTTTACCCAATTCGACTTTTTGTATCCAACAGATGTTTTGTTTTTATATGGAAAACCCCATAAAACATCCTGTTGTGTATAATGTACATATGAATATAAATTAAAAATCTATAAAGATGACCAACAAAATAGTTATTAAGCCATCACAGTGAAATTATATATTTAATTCTTTTAAAAATCTATACATATAAACTTGCCCTTAAATTGGAGAGCCTTAACCAGTAAAGATAAAACGTCCATATTTTTACCAAATATTCTTACTATAGTGATGGTTTTTGCTAAGAACTGATTTCTTCTGACCCTAATCAGCTCCAAACAAAAAATTGTTTATGTCTTACCATTAGTTTTTACTAGTATATATATACATACCTAAGACTCTTTTAAAATTGTATTAATCTCTAAATAAATTATAGAGACAAACATAAATAATTATTTATTGTTTTATTTCTGTATTTTTCAGACCCGTGAAGATTATATCTTAAATAAAACATGTTTTTAATAATAAAGCATCCCATTTCATATTTCTTGAAACAAGTTTCAATTGCTATACCTTTGTTAATTAAAAATGAATTGAAATCTAATTTCTTAAAGACTTTCCCTTAGGTCTTCTATACCTATGTGGAACAATGTATTTCGCCTTCTAAACCATATTATATGTACTGCCATAACTTGTAACCCCATATATTTGTAATCCTTTTTGGCAGAAATCCCCTTGAATTTTGGGGGCGTGCTCTCAACTCGCCTTCGATTGGACGCATTGTTATGGCTGAGCAGTGGGGTTCTGCGATATAAGTTCAAATACTAGTTTTGGGCAGACCACCTGGTTCATGGAACCCCCATCTAATACACCCCAAAATCAGGGGGGGGGGGGTGGTGAGAGGGGGTAAGGATTCATTAGCGCATGTGGCATCTTGTGGATGTGCCGGATGTGGATTGCTCCCACCATCCCCTTCATATTCCAACTCCCCAGCTCCTGTGGCTTTTCGGAACTTTTGTGTTGTTGAAGTTTTCGGTTCGACAATTTATGGTTAGAAGATTTTGCATATGCCCCATACACGTACTTCTACCCCTTTCCCTATTGAAAATCCCTATCCCAGTTTTACCCACCCATTTTTGGCTGAATTTTCGGCAGATCTTCGTGGGCATTTTCTTGCTACTGCAGCCGCTGCTCTAATGCCGCTTTTAATTGGCGGCCCACACACATAGATATATGTATATATGTGTATACGTGTATTGGTGGGCGATTGTGGGCGAGTAGGTGTGTGTGTGTGTGTGTGTGCGTGTGTGGTGGGCGTGGCATGTGTGGTAATTTAACTGCAAGCAACCAAAGTTTATGGCTAAGTATATAGCGCCGGCGATGGCCATGTTCCCAGTTTTCAGATTCCCATACTCCACGTCCCTGTCCTCTGCTCCCCCTTTTACACGGGAAAAAATTACAGTATAGCTTAAAAATATATTCCTATAAAATTATATTTTCATTTTTTCTAATCAAACGAAAGTCATTGACTTCCAAAATGCTTAAATTCATTTTTGTAGTGAATACTTTTTCTTGACAAAAATATCGATCGATAAAAAATGATCAGAAGATCTATCGATAAAATACAAAATACATCAATATTTTTACAAAATTAAAAACTAAATTGTTAGTTTTTTGAGTAATTAAATGTAATATATTTCTACAAAATCATTTTTCAGATAATTACTAAAATCGATTGTTTTCTCGATAAACAATAAATCGGAAGAACTTGACTTTTTATTAATACATAGTTGTATCTTAAAGTATATTTTATATTTCTGACTAGGGTCTCAATTTAATAGATTTCTCCCAGTGCATAGTCCCCCATCTTCTGGTTTCTGTTCTCTTTTCTCTGTTTAGACGACGACCGATGACGAGGACGATGGCTCGACGAGGACTTCGTGGCTCCTCCTAATTGCAAAGCCTCAGCCCGTTTCACCAGTTTCGCAATTGTGGCTACCAAGTGGGCTAAAAGCGGGGGGTGGGGATGGTGGAGTGTGGGGGGTGGAAAGTTTAAGGGGCGGTGGGTATGCAATTGTTAGCTTCGCCTTGTCTCGTGTGTGTTCAATAATGTGAGCTTCATGTGTGGCCCGCGTGTATGTACAAGTGCATTGGTATTGGCCAAAGGGTGTGGCCCGCTTTCAACTGGTTTCTCGTCAATTTTCTGCCTTTGCCATGATTAATTACTCAAAGTTTTTAACGATATTCCAAAGCCTTTCTAAGCCGGTATGTTGAGAACAAATATTTAATTGAATGTTTAAGAAAATAGCCATGTCTTAAGAAGCCTTAGCTTGTATTTAATTGTGCACCTCCTTAAATTTCTCCTTTAATTTTTGGTAGATAATAATTTTCTTTTTAAAACAATAGGAAGGAAAAGGAAATAATAATAATAAAGGAATAATAAAATTAAAAAATATATGTTAATTTTCTTAATGAGAATATATAAAAGTCTAAGAACTTAAATTAATCAACGATTATAGTCGATCATTTTATCGATAAATAATAATGAAAGATTCTACTTTTAAAGTAAGTACTTTCGTTAGGCACCCACTTAAAATGATCCAGTGCCCCTCTAACCAATAAATTCAAACCACTTTATTTAAAAGGAGTTCTGACTGCCGATTGCTCCTATGGCCTAATAAAGATGTCAATCCGGCGATAGAAGGCAAGCGATAACGATAACAGTGACAATTGACAATTGGCAATGTCGAGGTTGTTTCGGTGTGAAATTGAAATTTCACAACGCTGACATTTATTGACGAGGCCCCTGATTAATGATAAGAATCTCGCCTGCAAGACGAAGAATCCAATCGAAACCAATGTAAAAACCCAAAAAAAAAAGGAGAATAGAAGGGGTGGAGTTTGGTCGTTTGAATTTTGACATAAATCAAATAGCTGCATGCTCATCCATTTGTTCAGATTTGAATTTTCGGGCTTCAAAGAGAGAGATAGTCGTGTGCAACATAATGGAAACAACCGCGAAATATCTATTGACAGTTGGGTGTCATGTTTATCCGAGGTTGTTATCCCATTTTGGCAACACTGCGATTTATGCTCTCTCGCCCCGAAAATTCCATACAGCATATAACGTCGAACGGGCGGATCGTTGGAAATTCAGACAGATAGAGGGACTCGCAGATGGAAAGATACAACACATACAATAGATACAAATGCGCATTTTGCATTTTTTTGTTTTATATGAGATTTGTGTGTCAAATTTCCATTAGCCACCCCTTTCCTCCCCGTTCCTCGCCCAGCATGCAAATGCTGATTGCTCCTGCTGCCGGGAAAAAATATGGGAATGGGTTAAGGTTTTCGCTTCTTTTTTTTATACGGCTGGGGTGCCTGCACCACCCATGGGCTATAGGGTTAGGGGGTAATACAATATCCTTTTTTTCGCCACTGCAATTTCACTTTTTCGGGCTGCCCTTATGCTGCGAATTTTTTTTTTGTTTGATAATTTATTATTTTGTAAGCATTCAAATGTGATTCTGTCGCGGCTGGCTGTCGAACAATGAAAGTTGATTTACATACCGAAACGATGGCAGTTGATGGTCCCGTTGTTGTTGTCCCTACCCTTTTTTATGCGTGTGACACAGAGAGATAGTGAGCGGTACACTGTGGAAAACGATTGCATGTCAGTTCTTTGACTTAACAATTTTTTAATAAATTTAAAACAATAAGCCATTCCTAACATTTAGCAATTTTTCTTAAATTTAATTTAATTATATATTTAAAAATAGTTTTTGAAAATGGAGAATTTTAGAAGAATTTAGCCATTGAAAATTTTAAGGTGGCAACTTTTTATAAAGACACATGAAAGAATTAAATCCTGTGATATACAAAAATTAACCAAATATAAATAAAGAAACATTTTAAATGTTTTGTACAAATATTTTTTCGAGTGTTGAACGGGGGCACCCCCATGGACAAACGAGCTGCTTTCGTGTTTTTTTACGGTCATGTCGCCGGAGATAGAAATTGTAGAGCGGTGATAGATATTTATGGGCACCTAAAAATCGAAGAGACAAAAGTCAGCGGCAACAAAGGAAGCTGGCAAGCGATTTTTATGCATCAGCCGCCTCTATTGCCAATCGCACTTGATTAGAATTATTGATTGCGTATCGAAATTGGCTCTGCACACTTTGTTATCTGCACATGTATCTGAATTTCATTTTTTTTTTGTTTCTGCAACTGCTCTCCGTGTTTTCAAATATGTCACTGTCGCAGCTCGCAATTTGCATTCTAAAATTCGGATGCGGAATAAATTGTGCTGCGAATAAATATAATATTTTTAGGGATGCAGATGGCAGAGCCATATTTAATAAACGGTATGGTATAAAACAAAATATATTATACATTACAAATTCCTCAAAAATCATATACTTACTGCCAATCCTATAAATATTTTAATTAAAATTCTTACATAAATTTGTATTTTTATACTGAATTTAATGAAGATTATTGTATAAAGAAGCTTAATTAGTTTATATTTATTGAATGGCCCTACATATTAAATTTACAAATATTAATTATTAAATATAATGAATATTATTGTATAAAGAAGATTATTTAGTTTATATTTATTGTATGGACTTAATCATCAACATATTTAAATTCCACCAGCAAAAATTATTAAATATAATGAATATTATTGTATAAAGAAGATTATTTAGTTTATATTTATTGTATGGACTTAATCATCAACATATTTAAATTCCACCAGCAAAAATTGGGAACCCCTTACCACCTTGTTTTTTAAAGGACCGCGAAGTAATCCGATAAGGATTCGGTCTCAATGCAAATTCCGTTTGCATTTGCGGCTGCATATCCCGCTGTGCTGCCTCGAAAGTCCCCGCCCATATATACATGCATACAGATAGTGCACTATAGTATCTGCATGTCGTCGGGATACATCTTGTCTATAGCCGGGACACGTGCACCGGTAGCCGAACGGCGAACGGCGAACGGCGAACTACCAACCACGCCATCCAATTAATTATACGTGCGCAAATACCTTAATCCGCAGATTCGCAATCAAAATTCGAGAGCTGCCGGTTGCCGTGGAACAGATACAAAAGCCAACATTAATATGCAAACAACAAACACACACACACACAGCGAGATGAGGGTCTCATCAGTCGACTGTGGTTCATCTGGAGGGAGGATTTCGGGGGTTCGGGGTTCGGAACTCGAGGGTCGAGGGTCACAGACTGCACTTTCCGGTGCATCCTAACGAGCGAGATCCTCTTCATTTGCGGTGGATTGGCCAACCCTTTTTTTTTGGAACGGAGTCTGCCTGCTAATGATTGATTTGCCTGTCTGGCAAAACAGATTTCAGATATAATGTGGTATGGAAAATATTTTAAAGGGGGCGGGGAAAGTATCTTTGCTTGATTTGTTTATCAGGTAAACTCGGGATTACATTATGGTATGCAAACGACAGTTGTTTGGCTACCAAAATTACTTAAGATATGCTCTTTTAAATAAATAATACATATTGACATAAATATTTTCAGGTAAGTATTTAAATTAAAAGAGACTTAGTAATTATACTTATCTTTAACAGATAGCATTAAAACACAATTTAGAGATTCCAAATAATAATATTTTATAAGAAGTTTTATATTGCATATCATAAAATAATATTTGTAATAAAAACAATTGGTTTTGCAAATCTATTTATCTATTGAAAATATCTTCCAAAAATATTTATGTTATTTAGGTAATTGACTTTCCTAAGCCCAAAGAACATAAAAATATTTATGATATTTCGGTAATTGATTTTCCTAAGCCCAAGGAACACAACACAAATTTTTCAGCAAAATAATTCCATAGTTTCTCTCCATCAAGGGGTTAGAAAACTCTGGAATTTATGCAAAGATTATTTTGCAGGATCCATGGAATGTGTTTGATCCAACACAAAGCGTGCGAATAGTTTGGTTTTCGTAAGGATACAAGGATGCCGTGTAAGGAGGTGAATGTGGATTATAACAAATGGGGAGGCATTCGGAAAATGTTTGCTCAGTTGAGGCCCGGCGGTAATAAATAGAACGAACTTGGCCACGCATCATCATCATCATCATCTTAAGATCCCCGAAATGTGAAGATGAAGGCCCAAGAGCAGTAGCTACAAAAAATGCAATCAATTTAAAGTTAAATTTTTGGCATATCGAGGTTTACAAGCACACACACAGACTTTTACCCACGGGGGAGTAGGTAAAATGGAAAGGGAGGCCAACATACATACACACTAAGAAAAACCTGCTAAAATGTTATAACATTAAAAAAAATATAAGTACATATACTCAAAATTATTATAATAAAGAAATATGATTTAATGTTGATATTTTGTAGGCATTTTGTTTTATAAAAAATCCTTATGATTAAAATTTTAAAAATGTTTAGTTTTACTTTAAAAGGTGTCTAAAAGTATGCAGTAAAAAGATCTTCTTTTGGAATGCATTCTTTTGGAATGACTTCGGTTTCATACATATCTTTTGCAAGCTTTTTAGACACCTTTTTGGTTTTTATGGTGAACTCACATAATTTAATATGAATGACAGATATTAAATAATTATTTTATTAATACTAATGTTAATCTACATATTTTTTTTAGATAAGTATGTAATTTTTTCTCACTTATTAAATCTCAAAAAATACCTTTTTCACTGTGCATTTTCAGATTCAGCCACCTATTGACGTGGGGAGCATCATTGGTAGCAGCTTCCCCAAAGGAGCAGGGCCAGGAAGAGGGGGAGGGAAAAGTGGGCTGTGATGTGGGGCTCACACACACATACACCCACACACAAACACACACCCGCACGGAACATCCCCGTTGAGGATGTCGCTGCCGGATGGCCACAAAAGACATCATGGCTGCCGAGTCCTAACGCTTCACTGGATACTTACTGTGAAAGTAGACCCATTCAAGCTCACCCACACACACTACCATACGTGGGGATTATGTGCGTGTATATGTGTGTGTGTGTGACAGCAAATGCCAAAAACCCACCCGCCAGCAACTGTCAATCCCCCGCCCCCTGAAAATGTCCTGTCCACCCCCACAAATACACATATAGTATAAGCTAAATCCAGGCTCACATGTGTGTGCTGCTTTCTCCCTCCCTCCCTTTCTTCCTTTCTCCCCGTATGTGTTTGCGTGTGTGTGTGTGGCCAGCGAAGCATCATGGCGGCAGTCATGTTGAAATTTTAATTCCTCGCCCACTCAATTTGCTCACCATACCCATCCTCCTCCATTTATTGTTGCTCTGCCGGTCGCTGTCTGGCACTCAAAAGTTGTCCCCACATGCAGGCGACTATATATTTGAATATATATATACCCATATATGTATATATATCCCCAAAAAGGAGGGGGTGGGGGGGTTTTGGGGTGTACGATGGTAGGACAGTTGGAGGACAGAGCTTGTGTTCGATGGCCAGGGCACGAAACTCGCCACACGCTAAGAAAAGTTATTACTCTAAGAAGTCTAAGAAATTCTAAAAAAAACATTGCATACTTTTCAGCATCTTTGCAGACCGAATAAAATCTCCTTTGTAAAACTACGGTTTAACAAATAATTATTGGTTTTTAAGATTTCATTTTGCAATTATCATAGGTCAACGTCTTAAAAAATATAAAATAGTTTAGTTTGCTATCACTTTTTAAGAGGTTTGTGCTTAGATTTCTTAAGGTTATTTTTTAAAGGTTACCTTAAAAGAAGTCGTACTTTAAGATTGGGCTGTTTGTTTAAAAATATTTGAAAATAAATCTATGCCAGAAATAAATGATTTAAGTTCCTTTGTATAATTAATAAAAAATTCCCTAAAGCTATACTTAATGGGAAATAAATCACACATCAAGTGAGAGTTCAATACTTGAGCCTACTAAATTTGTTTTCAGTGCAAAAGCCTTCCCATTTCGAAGGAAAAGGAGCTGGGATCCTTTGGATATTTGCAAGAAATGGCAGTTAGTCCGTCCAGGTGGTGCCTGGCATCTGTGTCTGGTCCTTGCTGGCGGTCTCCTTTTGCCTTTTCTTCTACTCTTCTACGCTTTTACCTTTCTTTTTTGTTTTTCCCCTTGCTTTTTCCCCGCTGTTGTTTTTGTTTTTTCTCCTTCACTTATTTTGCTTACATGAGTGGAAGCGACAGGAATGCTCAGCGCTGTCCTCAGTTCGAGTCCTGGCTAAAAAGGAGCAAGGGGGCGGAGGATATGGGTGGGCGGTGGTTGCGGTTAGCAAGGACCCAACTAGGACAAAAGAGCAATACTATTCAGACACACACACACACGCACACATGGGGCACTCATACATGCATATGGTATATGTATAAGCCGCGGTATATAAGGATTGGCATTACATACACAGGCTCGCCTACTCCTTTCCTCGCTCCCTCTCTTTCCCGTCCATGCTCGCTCTCCCTCTTTTGCCTCTGTCTCTGTCTCTATCTCATATGTATTTGACTGTCCCCATGACAGTATCCCCCTAACCCCGCCCCTGCCCGCTGAGGTCCTCGCACAAAAATGAAACACCGCAAAGCGTGTTGCTTGACATGTGATTGAGGACGACGTTTATAGGGATACACACACACACTAACACGAGTGTACGTTAGGGTGGACCTTTAAAATAAATGGCAATGGAAATGGAAATGTTTTAAAGATCCTATCTTTATCCTATATACACTTTTTTACATATCTTGTTTGGGATAAACTTTGTAAACTTACTGCTTTTGATATGTTAATCATATGTACTGAAAGATCAATCTCAAAATATAGATCAATCAAAAATATAGACTTCATAATATCATGCCACACACTAGGGGCTTAAAATCACTTCTAAATGTTATTTAAGGTGTCTAAAAGTATGCAGCGAATAAAGGATAGTCGTATTTCTGAATGAACTCGTTGTACTTTTGAGCTTAAAATATATTGCTGCATACTTTGAGACACCTGAAATGACATGAAGTGATATAAAATCCCTATTGATTAATATCTGGTTCCCCAATGAAAATTTGATATTTTATAAAATGGATATCAAATGAAATATACAGAAAATATTAGCTTTTGAAATTATACTATATGTTTGAAACGTGATAATTTTATCTATCTTTTTATCACTACAACAACATTTATTTCCAACTACCTTTTATGATATTGTATTATAAGATCTATGGTATAATTAATGTAAAGTGCAATTGGATTGTGTCCACCCTTAAAGGCTGGCACACACATGAATCCTCCAGCTACATGGATAGTCAGTCATGGAGAGTCGTCGTGGGTTAGTTAGTTCGTTAGCATTTATGCACTCGCTTTGTATGCACACCCCGCCACGCCCCCAAGGCCCCGCCAACCCCTTTTTTTACTCCCTCATCGGTGGGATAAACTTGTTAGCGCAGAGAAATGTTAAAGGTAATAAATCTAAACGTGACTCGCAAGTGGCCCCAAAAAAGAAAAAGTAAAAAAAAAACTTAACGAAACGAGGCGAAGTGAGTTGTTGCCGTTGCAAAATGTATCATAAATCAATTGAGTTTTCATTTACTTTCCCGAGTGAGTTCGTGGGACATGTGGAGTACCACTTGGAGGCCATCGACGGATTGCAATCGAGTCCTTTCCTCCGACTTTTGACCCATCATCCATGGCTTATCGAGCGGTTTTTCTGCTTTTTTTTTGCCTCGCCTTCTTATCGAAGTCAAGTAATCCGCATTGGACGCACAAATGTGATTCGGATTGGTAATTGTAATTGCGAGTGGGGGGTTTCAGTTCTCTAGGACTTTCAGCAGGATAGAGTTCATGCTGAGGTTGGTCTGGCAAACAGCAAAGGTGAAAATATGTAAGGGTATAGTGTTCTTAAGGTATATTTTTTGTCTACAACCAACTTTAAAAATTATATTAAAAATTAAAAAAAATATGATATTACGAGTGTAAGTTTAAATAAAATGTTTATTTTTCGTGGGATTTTTCTTTATAATTTTAAATTATCAAAATAAAACTAGAAACCTATAATATATTCTTGATAGTTTAATAACTTATAATATTTTGGAACTTAATATTTATTGACTTTGTGATGCTTTTGCTTAAAAATAAATACCAAACTATTTTTATTATAGAATAAATAATATAAAATATATTATTAAATAAATATAACTATATTATTTTATAACAATTCAAAGAAGGTTGTCAAGATACCGCTTAAAATACAATCTCTGTGTCAATAGTCTTTTATTAATTCCTTTTCAGATTTAATGAGATGCGTAAAATTATTTTGACATGTTATTAGATGGAATTATTTCAGAAGTATTTGCTAGTACCTCAGGGCATTTGATATTCCGTAAATACTTTCAGCAGTATCTTAAGCTGCCGTTTCTTCTTCTTCGCCTTCCGCTTGGCAGTTGCCACGGGTGAAAATTTAGGGGGTGTGGAGAAAATCCAGGGGGATGAGGGTGTGGAAAACGGTGAAAGTAAAAACACATCAATTGGCATGTGCATGGAAATGACACCAGAGAATTGTGCAAAAATGTTATCTTTGGCTTCCGCACCAAGTCTTCTTCAGTTTTTTTTTTTTTTTTTGGGTGGGATTTACAGCCCCTCCCCTTTGGCGTTTTATTTTATTTTTTGCAAAGCGTAAGCGTAACAATAACAGCACAAACAACAACAGCGAAACCCATTTTAAATAACAGGCGATATTGACGTCAAAAGCTGGGACCTTCGGGGGGTTAAAACTCTGATGGGTGGGTGGGTGTTTTTTATTTGTATTTATTTTTTTTTTTGTGTGCAAAATGGGCCGTGAGCCCTCTTTGCGAAATTGCCATAAGATAACTCCGACAGGCGGCTCACTCTCACATTCTATATAGAAAATTGGCAGTTGGATAAGCGAAAAAACCAATTCACGAATACTTTGCATATATAATATATTCCAAAAATGTACCCAGAAGCTGTCCAGGACCAACAAGGACCACCCATATTCACCCAGCCACCCACAAGCGACCATATCGTGTATACCACGCATTAAAGGTAAACACCCTTTCAGATAGCATTTTTGGGGGGTTGCAGAGGTGAGTGGTTTTTCGGGGGCAAGAGGGTGTTGCAAAAAAACTCAGGTCAAATGGCAACTGACAAACGCTTAGGGGGGTTTTTAAGAGGTGGGGTGGTTGTGGGTGGACGGGTGGTTAGGTGGTTAGGTGGGTGTATGGGTGGTTGCCAAATGTCCCAAGTCAGTTGTGCCATTATTCTACGGGTCTGTGGGGATTAACTCATGATGGCGGTTAAGCAGGTTGGTAAGCACTTACCACGTTATCAGGCGGGGAATTAATCAAATGTGTATATCAAAAATGATGCAATCAAATTATCTATTTGATTGACAAAAGTATCACCATTAGTAAAAAAAAGTTGAACAGCACTTAATACTCAAGCTACATTTTAATGTTCAATCAAATAGTTTTAGCTAACTTAAACGTTCAATAATTATGCAGTTATTTCCAATAAAGAACTATACCTTTAATATCTACATATTATACAACGCAAATTGCTTAAAACTGGCTTATTTTTCCCCAAGATGTTATACATACAGAAGTAAACCGTTTCTTTGTGAACGAGAATATGATATCAGAAATGATACAATAAGAGAAAAAACAATGATGGCTTAGTTTAACGGTGATTTTCCTTATCAGCACTCAAGAACATTTCCATTTTGCACATTCTTCTTTCATACCTTTCTCTCCAATCCAAACACCCATGCATGTAAAGCTCCCTCTTCTTTCATTCTCCGTTTATTCTCACCTCATTTTAGTTATGGCTGATGGGTATAATTAGTATACGGTGATTAGCTGACGTGATCGTCACGTGGTTAAATTTGATCAAGAAATACCTTTTAAACTGTTCACTATGGTGTGATACAAGTATATGATTATACACCCAAAAAAAAATGATCATAGAAACTAAACTATTCGTACATTAAAACTAAACTATTGAGTGTCAAAAATATCTTGATAAGATGCGTATTAACCTTATGACACCGAAAGTATTAAACTGAAACTTTCGAAGTTATCAAAGTTAAACTAACGAGTATACAATTTATACTCACTCAGTGTACTGAAATTTATGCTGATAGTTTACTTTTTATACTATTTAGTATAAAAGCTATCCTATGTAGTCTCCGTTTTATACTATTTCGTATACATATTATACTAATCTAGAGAGCCGTAGTATACTTTTTAAGCTATTTATCGAAATCGTTAGTATACATTTTATACTATTTCGTATAAAACTTATACGATTTCCCCGTTGCCTGTAGTATACATAAAATGTATACTATTTTGTTTTTCGTGGTATCCCAAACCCAATAAAATCAAGTTGTATGTTGTTTTTCTTTTATTACTATTTCACATATTATTTTGTTATTATTTCATAAATTTTCATATTTTGCGCAACACACAACATGTTTTAGCTCCTTTTTTTTTATATTCCTTTACCTAACACGTATATACAGACTAAAACAAGTACAAGCAACAAGAGTAGGGGCCGTGATTGCGCGGTATCATCGCAAGGTATTGCTTAGCGCAATGGTAGCCACCTAGGCTGTAGCTTCTCTCCTCTCCTTCTCGATGCGACGCTGCGTTCGCAGTACACTCGCTGCGTAGGCTGCCGTCGCTGGCCGAACTCTTGCCCCGGTGGTCTTCATCAGCATTTGGCGATCAGACCCGAAGCGGCGACATTAAAATAGGACATGCTGATCGTCCTCCTCCGTGTCGTGTCCGAAGCGCTTAAGGAAGCTTCGGAAGCAATCATGTGCACTCAGCGCCTGCGTGAGGTAGAAATCTACCTGGCCGTGCTTCCTATTTACCCTTGCGTCCAGCGTCCAGCGTCCCTTGCTGGAGTTGTCCCAGGCTGCCTGCCAGTTGTCGACGCTCTGCATCCTGGCACTCCTCTTCACCTCGGTCTTGGTTCTGTGGCTCCCGCACCAGTTCACATAGGGGAACTTGGCCTGCAATGACGAGCGCTGCGTCGTCCGAGATCGTCCGGATGGCAATAATAATTAACGCGTCAAGCAACGCCAACTCCGGTAGCATTTTCTGTGTTCGTATACTCGCTTTTGTCCTGGTTTCACACCAAAATATATGTTCGAATAATCGCTATTGTCCTAGTTTCACACCATGAAAAACTATTTAATGTTCAGTATACTATTTATACTACTGAGTCTCACTCATATAATAATTAGTATAAGCTTAATACTACAAAGTATACAGTTGAAACTAATAAGTGTTGAGTTAATACTTACATTTTTATACTAACTTTAGTATACTTTTAACACAACGCTTATTAAGTGTATACTTTTGGTTTTTTTTTTGGGTGTAAATGTATTCAAAAACTGAAGTCCAATGGAAGTTATATAAATAAATAAGGTAGGAAACATTATATTTTCAAAATATATAGATTATATACAATATTAATAAGAATGCAAAGGTGAAAGAGAGCCCCCCATGTTTTCTCATCGTTTGGCACCCTTTTATTGTTTGCAAAGCTTTTGTTGTAACGGAACCTTTTCGCGATGATATACTGATCGTTTGCATTGATTTTCGATAAATTCCATTGTAATCGGTTGGCAGGCCATCCGAAAAAAGCGGAAGTCGCGGTGATGGAGCCCCCTTTTCCCAACTCCCCCAAACAGATGCTGTGCATTATATTATCCTGAAGCGAGTGTGTATGTATATCCTTGACAGCGAAGGCAGGCATCACTAAACTTGACAGTTGACGGCAGAACGGGCGGACAAGCCAAAGGACGAAAGTACGGCCGTAAAAACGGACGGGGGAGGTGGGGAGTTTCAGTTGGAGGTGACATATGAATGTGCACTGTAACCGGGGGAAAAATCGGGGGCAGATGGTGAGTGTGCACCGCTACAAAAGGGGTACAAAAGGGGACTTTATAAAAAATATTTATTTTAAGAATTTACAAAACTTAGTCATGTTAAGACGTCGAATTAAGAAAGAAGATCTTTTATAACGTCTGATTTCCTGTGATACTTTATAGGATATTTTTATTTATAAAATCCTAACTAATTTTAACCTTAATTCAATTTTAATTTTATGAGAAAAATTCAAGGATCGCGGGATAACGAAATTATGTAACATATTATGGGATATTTAATTACAATATTGGCTCATTTTGTTTGGAAACTTCTTCTATATCCACTGATTTTTACATTTTTTCTATAGAACTGTGTCTAAAATCTAGTTCTTTGATATGCTGCTCATTCTTTAAGAAAAACATAAAATTTTCTAAAATTAAAGTTTACATATAGATTGCAAGATATGTATGATTTTCGTTACATAGAAGTGTCTTATAATCATTCCAAAAATGGTTGTAATTTTTCCTCAGTGCATTTTATTTTTCCTCTGCAAGTGTGAGTGTGGCTAAATGGCTGATAGCGAATATAAAAGTGGCACATACACGTATACACTTTTTAAGGATGTCGGCGGTGAGGGCAAACCGTCATTGGCATTTGGTCGAGTTGGGTACTTTTCCACATTCGCCTGCCGGGGCTCAAGCGGAAAATAAAAAATGATGATCCAGATGAAGGCCCCCTTCCAGTTCCCCCCCTCCCTAAAAAAGAAAGTAACGCACCGTTGGCTAAGAGAGATTGGGTTTGGGGTTGGAGGACTTTCTTCTTTTTGGCCAGGCCGCGAATTCATTGGAATAACCGTAGGCTTTCTCGTTTTTTGACATGCTGCGGAAGTCGCGGCACCCATCTTTAGAATGGTGTTATATGGTCGCGGGGGAACCGGGGAACCCAAACGACTCTTGGTGAGCAAGTGAAGTGTAAAGAGCTCTTTCCTTTATTGGTTTTGTATTTTATTATCACATCTCGTTTATTCCCCAGCCTTTATGTCCGTCCGTCTTTATATGTACGTATGTATTGTATATAGGATTCGCCTCTAGGCTTTGATGACACTTTGCGCCGCCGTTTACGGGCCATATGGGACTTTGATATGACAACGCAAATATCCGTTATGGGACAACAGGCACGCACCATCTTTATAGCGGGGGTGGGTCCTCGAAAGGGACTTAAATGTTGCCCGGGTAACGTCCACATAGCCCTACCTAGACAGACATCCATTTATCCTTAGGCATACATAGCTAAAGCCTTCACGGCAAAGCTAACATCCCCACCGCTGGCGGGGGAATTAATGAGTGGATTTATATAAACATATATACACATGATATCCACTGCCGAGCATCCTTGAATTAATTGGTCATTGGTCTTTGGTTCGCGGAGAATAAACAAATTATAATCAAAATGTGAAGTGTGCTTGGCGCAGCTTGGTTTATTTTCATAAATTACTTGGGAGAGTTGAACCTAAATTAATAGGTCTTCTACAGCTTATAAAATGTATTTTTTTTTGGCTATTCTGTATTACTTTTTTAAATTATTATAAACGAAAATAAAGGCATATCTTTATTTTAAATAAGAATTAATCATTTTTCTTGAAAGGAGTTAATATAAGAGCTTTTATATGTTGAAGTAGCCATGGTAACAATTATTTTTCCTTTATCAAGAAGTGTTTTCGCTTGATATATCCATATTTTATTACTTTCCTTTATGAAAAGAACAGTGTTTAAAGCTGCTAAATTATTTTTACAATTTAAAATATTGCTACACATCTTCGTTTATAACTTTCCATAATTTGAGTAGATGAATTTGTAAGTTGTAATTAGAATGATTGACATATTGAAATATTATTTACATTGCTTAAGAATTCTGTGAGTCCGTACATTTCAAAAGCTTTCTTATTTTGATTTTTGTTTTATTTAAACACATGTCACTTACAGCAGAATAATATACCTACATACATATGTGTGCATTTATTTATGTACGTTTACTTAAGGCTGATTTAATTCTTGATTAGTTCCTAGACTTCCCTTTGGAAACATCTACGACTATGGCAAGAAATGTGAAAGGACAAGCCACGCCTAATGCGCCAGAATTCAGCAGCTCCTTTTAGGGACCATTACCAATCCAAGGAGGGAATGCAATTCAACATTTTTGCCATTTAATTACTCAATCTAAGGAGCAGCGACTCCACCTACTTACATATGTTAGCTCCACATATATCTTTATACACCATATACAACCATATATTGTTGTGAGTTTTGTAATTTTCACATGTGTGCGGTAGAGCAGTGGGGTGGGGGGTGGCTAAGGGGAAGGGGTAAATGGAAAAGCCCAACCCCGCCCCCCTCAACTATTGTTGAACCACCCCGCACACACATATCGCAACTTTGCTACGGGCAACAAAATTAAAACAAATCCTTTCGTTCCATATTAATGGTCGCCATCTTTGCAGCAAATGACATTCGAAAACATTTATTGCGCGAGCGTATGTGCCGGGGTAAGAACCACCCAAAAACCATTGCCCACCCACCCATTCACCCGTTCACCCAACCACCCACCATTCGCCATGTGACCAACCACCACCCCCTTGTATATATATATGTATATGTGGCACGTATGTGTTCATTTGGCTATGTATGTGGATGTAGTGAACCCTACAGGACACATTCCTCACCCAAAAAGCGAAAGGGGTGAGCACTTTTCGCATCCTTTTCCACATCCTGCAGAATGGAGAATGTAGAATGGAGAATGTAGAGTGGAGAATCGAGAACAAAGGCGTGCGTGTGTGTGGGGGCGGTGGGGAAAGGGGGTGGTGTGAATAACTACTACTCGCATGTACAGTCATTTCGGTTTACATTATTTACCCATTTTACCCGAAAAACTTTGTTTGGCCTCCCCCATTTTCACACAGCCCTCCTTGCTCATTGCGTAAAACTTTCATTTAGTTTTCTAATTACTTTTTTAATCAAGAAACCAAAGATTGCCGCTGTGTGCTGGCAACCCTTTTGAGATTTTCTCAGAGGAGAATGTGGGTGTGGGTGTGGGGGGGATGGTATGTCCTGAACCCCGGAACAAGGATTTCATATTACTGTATCCACTTTGTTAACCCACTGCGGGGATTACGCCCAACTAAAGAAAACTGAAGAATGATGTCAACTACAAAGAAGAAATGCTAATGGATTAGTTTGTATAGCTTCGATTAACTGATGGATTTTGTGGAAATCTGATTGATTTGATTGGTGTATAAAAGTATTTCTAGTATCTAAAGGTCAAGATGGCTCAGATTTGTATTAATTGATTTGTTATACATTTTTATAAAATTATTATAGTTGCAAAATGTTTATCTTCAACCATTTTACCTTTCGCAAACTGTTTAATAATCCTTTCCCATGCCTTGAGTTTGATAATAGCAATTAATTATGAAGTTCATTGACTGGGGAGCATGAATTTATTTACAGATTTAGATCCCCTATTTTTGGTTTCAATTTCATAAAGGTCAACAACCAGATGATGGCTGCTTAACTTGAATTAAATAATGCGGAATTTGATTTAATTTGGTTAGAGGATAGCTCGGTAAATAAGTATTTATAATACCTCGAGGGCACCGGAATTTTGCCTACATTTTATTTCTTTTTAAACAGCTTTCTGGTTCAATTCTTGTGAATTTCCCGGAAATTTTCTGCCCTCGGTCGGTGGAAAGTTTTCACTCGCAATTTGATTTTCCTGCTGGACAAAGGTCTAGCCTGGACGGCCATTTTGGATTTCCCACCCGCTCTATATATTTTTATAATGGTGGTCCAAAGTCTGGACTAAGGTTGCATGGTTCTCTGTCTGTGTTTGGTTTTGTTTGCTGTTTGCTGCTGTCTGGGCTCTCCTGCCCTCCTGATTTTCCCCTTCCAATTTTGTCCTGACCAATTCCCAGATCCCGGATCCCAGATCCCAGAACCCAGACTGTTTCCATGAGGGCTGTCAGTCAACGCGTGGCTGCCCCGTGGCCGAGAAGCAGAGTCATCGCCTTCGATTCGCATTTTATTTACAACCCCACCCCACCTTCCGCCTCCCACCATTTTCCATCCGACGCCGATAGTTATTGAGTTTTCCAACCCACCCCGGAAAATTCCGCCGTCAAGGGGCCCTGCGCCACCCACGGCAATGTAATGTCAATTTACTTCAAATTGAAATGATTCAAGGGCGAATCCGAGCCGCGAAATGGGGGTCGTCATCTTGGCTGCCCAGCACTGAGAGAAATATATTGCTAAGTCAGGCACATAAATTATAAAATAAAAGGTTTATACATTCAAAAAATGATTGACTTTTACTGCGAATATGCAATACAACTTTATGAAGGTTTAAGTTTATTAAATTTAGTTTTGAAAGTTTTAAAGAAGAGGTCTGTAGGTTGGGAGAGTTCGTTCCTTTCGCAGATTTTATTCACCCACAATCTTCTTTTTAGTCTTACACTTTTAGTAAAGCAATTTTAAACTAAAATAAAGTTTGATTTCTTTATACTGATACTAAAAAAACAACGAATAGATGTTTAATAATTTAATAATCTTTTTTTATGATAATGTTATTTACGGTTTTTTTTAAGTTTAAAGGCAACACTGAATACTTACATAGGTGGACATATAAACGTATATCCCATGTATGAATGTTTATAAATGTGAAATGTACAATATTATGAAGATGGATATACTATATTCTATTATAATTTTAATATCCCTAAAATATTATACAAAGGTTGTTTCGGGTTTTCGTTATAATACTTTTTCGCAGTGTATTCAGTAATCTGCATGGGGCTCTCTAGCTATTTTTGGTCGCAAGTCCAAGGGCTAACTCGCGGCGAACGTCTGCTGTCCATGCGCAGGACATTGCCTCGGAAAGGACCAAGGACCAGGGACCAGGGACCAAGGACCTAGGAGCAAGGACCACGGAAAGGACACAACAGGAAGAGTTTCGAGCGGCAGGGTCGAGTGGTGGCAAAAGGATGACAGGGCGTGTATTTATTGTTACCGCTTTTCGCGGTCGCGTCACACAAAAACTTGGACACGCCGAACTTTGTTTATCGAAGGAGGTTGGTTGGAAGGGGGCAGGACTCCAGGACTTTGGGTCCTTGGGGGCACAAGTCCTGGTCCGAAGACCGGGCTGACGTGAAATATTTATTACTTATCTCCTGCTTTCCAACGTCGACAGTCCGTCGATGTCCCTGTACCATCCTTTCCCTCCCCCCCCCAAAAAAAAAATACGGTAAGGGTGAAATATGAACGGCGAGTATCCTTCCCCCAACTTTCCGAAAACCCCCAAAAATAGTCCACTGATTTCCTCCGCGTCTGGAGTTGTTTATGCGTCTGGGTCCGTTCGTTCGTTTCCCTGGGCTTCAACTTGGTCCTTCCCCCAAAAAAAACATCTGCCGATGGGGGTTAATGTACAGTTATGGCCAAAATGACCATCGCAGGGCTTTTGTGGCCGGGAGTCAGGTGCGTCTGGATTATTGATTTCATCAAAAGGACGAAGGCGTTGGGCGTTCCTTGATGGTATATTGTACAAACAGCTGGGGTCTAAATAGTAGGTCTTGAAATATGCCAGCGACTTTTAATCATTTCAAAATGTAATTAGTGTTTTATGTATGATATTTTACCTATCATGTATATAACGAAGGTTTTTTTCATAACTAAAGTTGTATTTTAACATGCTTAAATTGTAAAAGAAATATATCTAAAATGTATTTATGATTGTAAGGGGGGATTGTATTATATATTGTGTTTATTTCGGTTCTCTTCAACATTTTATTGGTCAAGAATATAATATAATAATAAAACGTATTTGATTAAGAACCTTATTTTATAGATGGGTATACTCGTACTTTAATTCCACTATCATTTTGACCACAGCTGTAGGTACATAACTATATAAAGGTAGCTGTGTGGATTTATTTTAAGAACCCCTTAGATTTCATTGGGGAAACAGGAAAACATTGAAATGGAGGGCTGAGCGGGTTGAAATTCAGGGATTTGGGGTTGGACCATCGTTGCCCCGGCTTTTCCATTCCCTTTGCAGTACAGTACAGTGAAGCATGTGCCCAAATAAATGAAATGAATGTTCAAATGTCGCTGGCAGACCACAAGAGCTGTCACAGGGCTCTTTTCCAGGATATCTGCGAGTCCCAAAACCCCCCGTCCCCCCAAAACCGAAATACATACATATATGGGTATATACTCGAGGTACTTTGCTTTTCTCGAAGACAACAAAGCTTTGAGGCAAAACTTCCCAAAAAAGGGTTGAACGAGGGGTGGGCGAGGGGGTGGTGGTGGTACAAAGGACATAGGACATGGGACATAAGTGGAAAATGTCAGCCCCCCCCCCCCCCCCACACACACACACACGTATATGAAGGAGCCACCAGAAAAGTTCCATTGCGCCGTCCATCCAAGTCTATGTCCTTTCCCTCAGCCACCCACTTCCTCATCATCTAGCCCCTACCACCGTTTTTGGGTCCTTTTGTTGTCTGCAGGAAAATTCTCCATACGTGTGTGTACACACAGGATGTGATGGGGCATGTGTGTGCGTGTGTGTGAGTTGCAAAGTTTAATTCAAATCACAAAGACACACACATGCGCACACAAATGAAAATTGCTGTGAGTGTGTGTGTGTGTGAGTCTGGGAAAAGTTTCGAAATTCGTGCGGTGGCAAACCGACTGACGTCCTTACACTCCATGGGAAAATAGGATCTAAAATCCTTTCTGAACCCACCTCATCGCTCCCCCTTCTTTGCTCCATCTATAGTACATATATGTACGTAATATCCATGTGCCAGCGATTGTGTGCTGAGTGAAACTAAAGCAGGAGGAGATTTCTAACTAACTTGTAAATTTCCACAATTTCCAAAATGTCTTATTATGCCTTTGAGTTCTGTGTTTTATGTTTCTTTGATGGCTTTTCCATTGCATCGTATTGCTCAAAGCGTTCTAATTTCCTTTGTTTTTCCCTATGTTTTTCACTTGGTTTTAGCAAATACGTTATCATCCATTAATTGGAGCTTAAATGAAGCCTACCTATGTATATCCTAGCCTTTATTATATTTACGTTTTTCAATATGACTCTACTTTATTTGTTTTCAATTTAAAGTAGTTGTATTTATGGAATAACCTTGGTAACCTTGTATTTTACAAAAGCAATTACTATTTAGGAAGATCAGTTATATTTACATTTGTATTGATAAATAAGTTGATTTAAGTGGAGTACTTGAATGTTTTCTCGACATGATTAATATAATAGAAATCATTGGTAGGAAGTCTCTCCCAGGAAGAACCCAAAAATGCAATTGTATGTCTCCCTGCCTTCGTGTGTGTGTGTGTGTGTGAGTATCCTTTGGATGTGCAAAAGTTAACTCGACCATAGAAGTAGAATCAGCGGAGGAAACTGGAGGGCAGAGAAACGAGAACACATTGTTATTGGAAGCAGAGAAATCGGTGACTGTTAAAGGACCCGCGAGAATGGAGATGGGATGGTTTTGGAATGGGATGGTTTTGGGGATGGGTCGTTAGGCGAACTGCGGATAGTGACTGAGAACCCGAGGAGCCCTTGAATATTTCGCAGGGGGGGAAAAGGACGAAGGACCCACAGCGGAAGCAGACGAAACAGTCTTTTGCTAAAAGTTCGAGTCTGACATGTGCAGCTGTGGAGCAGGAAAGGAAATTCGCTGCGAGTTGGGGGAAATGGTGGCAAGCAGGACCCACCAAGTCCACCCACCTCTATATATATATATATATATGAACATATATACATATATGAGCCGCTGTATGTGTGTGTGTGTACATGTGTATACATATTTATCGACTTTGTGAGCTCGGGAAAACATCAAGTGAACGGAAAAGAGATGGAGACGAAGGCTGAGCGGTTTGAGTGGCAGCGAAAACTGTCGGACACACATAGTCGTCCGACGTATGCCAGAGCATCGGGAATGTTCCATTAGTCCTGATATGGAAATGCGACAACGGTACATTCGGTGGGGGGGGGGGGTTCAGAAGGTAAGAGGTGGTCCTTAGGTGGGCACTTGTTCTCCACTGTCCCCATTCCAAGTTCCCGCCATTTGATGGGCGGAATGATTGGGATGCGAAAATGTTTCTCAAATATTACATATAGAGACGTCTTTATCAATATCTCTTGTCATTTTATCTAAGTTTCAAAGATGTGGTGATCAAATTTAAGGTATGATATTTCCATATTGGAATGCAGGTGATTGGGATGCGAATATGTATCTCACATACGGTAGAGGTAGATAGTTTCCATTTAAGGAGTATCAAATAGGGGGTCGTTGATAGGAAGAAACTAAGAAATTAAAGCTTAAAGTTTCTAAAATATTACAGGTAGATATCACTACAGATATCTCTTGTCATTTTAAGGCAAACGTAAACAGTTCACAGATAGGCATCGTTGATAAGAAGAAACAAAGATTTTATAGCTTTTAGTTTAAATGATTTCATTATGTTATAATATAATAGTTAAAATATTTCCATGTTAAGACTATAAATGATTGGAATATAGCACTGCAGAAATTAAAAACCTCAAGCAAATAGAACACTAATTATTTTAATTTTAGGTATGTATATTTTGAGCCTTAAAAGATATAGCTTATAGGGACTGGTCAATCCTCGACTGGCTTGTGGTTTATTGCCCTGGAAAATCTCAACTTGAAGGGCTTGCTTAGAAAGCACTTATGGTTGTTGTTCTTGTCGCTGTCTTCGCTTAGAAGTAATTCCCATCTAATTCAGTCGTTCCTTGTCATTGTCTTGCTCATATCCGTGATGAGGACTTAGTTTTAGGTATACCCCATACCCCGCCACCACAGAAGATTTTCAGTGGCTTTGGATGAGCAATGAAGTCCTAGACTGGGCGAAATCATATGGGGACAGGGGCATTTGGAATAGGAATTACCCTAAAAGGAAAAATGCCGTTTATGTTGATATATTGCCATAAAATGTATATATATAATACAGTTTATAAAATGTTATATAATCCTATATGTATATAATATCATATCACAAATATTTTAAAGCTAAACAATGTAGTATTCACATTTGGGTGCTGAAAGGGATATAATATGGTAATTCTAATATTTACTATAGATCGAATAGCAATAGATTTTTATTTTCCAAAATGATATTCTTTTTTATAGGGTACCACCAAAACACACACACACACAGTCACCCACTCACACACGTACATCAACAAGTCTGCTCTGAAATACAATTTACTTTTCGTTGGGATTACATTTTGTGTGTGTTCTTACTCGTTTCCCCTCAGCTTTCCTTGTTTGCCATTCGCTTTTGTAAATAAAAAGAGCTCAAGCTTTTCCACATCGTAGGTGAGGTGGGCGGTGGGTGGTGGGGGGTAGGGGATGAGTGGATAAGGGGGCGTGGCCGCCGCCGCAAGCAGTTCAAGCAGTTGAGGCGGAAAGTACGTATAAGCTCTGTCAGTGGCATAGTTTTCTTGTTTTCCCATTTTTCTGTGGTTTTTTTAAGCATCTGGCTAGGGATTATTATTTGCCATATTATAAGAAAACGGTTTTAGTTCAAATGTCAACAGCATTTGTCAGGGAAACGGGTGGAAATGGCTGGCTGATAAGACGCTTTTCCTAGAGCAGGTGAATTTGCTTTGGATTATATGCAGATGATTCAATTTAATTCAATTAGGGTTTCTTGGAAATAGAATAATTGCAATGCAATTATGTGTACTGCGCAATAAGAAAATCCTTTCTTAATGAGGTATTAGGACTTTAAAAGAAAACTGTTTAATATTATATGTTGTTTTGAGTTAAAGTTTTTTATTTACTTACAAATGATAGAATTTTGTATCTAATAAAAATTCTTTAAAATGTTATTATTTGCCTCCTGTAAAATCCACTTGTTTAATGCCCAAAAGAGGAAACTCACATATTCCCTTTCAATTAAATTCCAATATTTCTCCTCATCGTAATCACTTGACCCCAGAGACGTGCTTCTCCAGTTTCGAGTTTAATCCGATGATATACGATGACCACGGGGGCACAATATTTACAGGACAACAAGCCACCCCCTGATGATGATGATAATAATGGCCAATTCGATAATAATTCATGCCGCACAAGGATGTAAGCAGTAAGTCAAATATTTTCAGCATATTATGGCAACCATGTTGTGATCGTGTGCCCAGCCCACTTTGCTCCTTCGTAGTGTCCAGTTTAGTTATTTGCCCCTGTTTGCACACAATTTGTATGTAGAGATAGGGATGTTGTACCGCACGCACAGCGCCCCATTAATTCCGTGATTTATGTTCTGTTTAATGTGAAAAATGCAATGTTTTTACCAAAGAGATCACTCCCCGTGCCGCTGCTAGCACGCTTCATTATCCCGGGGTTGCGATTTGCCTCGACGACCTCGGGGCCCGGTCACTAATCAAGTTGACCACTGGCCAGTGGCACTCGTACGCACCCTCGTACCCTCTGACCCATTGACCAACCCCCTGGATTTGCAACAAACTTCGGGTTCGGTATTCCTATTTCTATTTCCAACAAACAACCGAATCCTGAACCCCGCGAAACCGGTACAAATTCATTAAACGCACAACGATCGAGCAAGAAGTTTACTTCAATTTGCATACCAATTGCTCGGCCTGATTTGCTCAGTCAGGGTGGAAAAGAAATTATATACACACATATATATATGGATGGGTTGGGAACGAGGAACCCGGCTTATAAGCGTGATAATGATGATGGCTGACCTTTTGGGCTCTGGCTCGTTGGCAGCTGGTCAAAATGGCCGCCCTTGCCTTGACGGCGACTTAACTTTTGACCATTGGTCAGGAGCACGTGTCCTCAAGACGATCGAGTCCCTTTTTTTTCACGGTGCGACAAAGTGCAATCGGGAATCGGGATTAGACAGCCCATTGACACTGCAGGCAGGGGGTCTCCAGATCCGGTCCTGTTTATATATTTTCTGTTCTTTCCCCCGTTGGTGGTGGTCAGCGCCTGTCAACATTATTTCTCAATTAATTTTTCATTTTTCACGAAATTAACCCAGAAATCGACTGGGCAGTGACCTTCGCCACTTGGCACTTGGGCACACACACATGCAAGCACGCACAGAGGACCTCGGACCTCGGACCTCGGACCTCCTGGGACAGGACCTTTGGCGTAGGGCACGTGTTTGGTTGGAATAGGTTGTGCCTTCTGACTTCCTTCGATTGGATTATTGGCGGTGGTCGGTGGGGGTTTCGACACTTGTTGACTGGTGGTGCATTTGTATTTATCTTTTATTACATTTATTTTATGCCCTGCCATTGGTGGTAGAGCACTGAGAAAATACATTCTCAAAAGGTTGAAAGAAAAAAAGGAAATAACTTTATAATTTAAAGAGCAGAGAAAACATACTAACTGCAAAGGTCGCAAGAAGAGTGACCAGGCAACATAAAGAACATCAGTGTGACCTTGCTGTCCGCCTAAATTGTCAAATAATGAAAAATCGTTCTGCTTTTTTTTGTCAGAAAATTCTTGAACCTCAAATATAAGTCATTTTGCCATTTGCAATGTATTTCTTTCTGTGTGATAAACCAAGTCCGGGGCGAGTCCTTAAATGAAATTAAGTCCGTGTCGGCATGCGCTGCTGTCGCTTCTTTTTCTGCTGCAGCCAGGAAGTGATAGAATGAATGGCTGCCACTGCAGTCGCCCCCCATTTTCCTATCCTCTCCCCTAAACAGAGAGGAAAAATGCACAGACAGACTTCCTGTGGATTTTCCGGAATTTAATTTATTAAAACAACGACGGGCACGAGAGCGCGACGGCTTTAGATGCCAAGTAAGAAATGGGCATTTGTTGATTTCGATTTAGACTTAAAATGATCGTGCTTCAGTGATATTTATGTCATATATCGATTTTTATAAGCGAGTTTAAGAACAATTCATGGAATTTATATATTTCATATACAGAACTGGATTATTGCGTCCTAATTCTTTTCTTTTCTTATGTGTATTTTTTGAATGTGAACTCTTTTCAAAAAGTTCACAAAATCAAACTAAGTTGATGGCATTATTTTCTGACATTTGGGTATGGTAAACAAAAGTGTGCTGATCAGATCGCCGCAGGACATTCATTTGCGTGCTCTCCTGATTTAAATATAATATTAAAACAATTCCACAACGGGTGGTTTGGAGGAAAGGATGTTGGGAGTACAATCTCAGGGCAGGATCGCTGGCGCAACGGGATCCGGATTCGGATTTGGATCGGCGGTCTTGTAGCCGGCTGTGCTTTTACCCGTTCCGCTGCGAAAGTCCTGCGTCCTGCGTATTCTGTATTCGGTGTCCTGCGACTGTCAACGTGTCAATCAACCGCTGAATTCGCTTCCTTTCGGCGTCACACATTTCATTAATTCAGATTGTGTCGTCCTTGATTTCTCTCCCTCTGTCCGGCACCCTTTAACCCCTTTTTTCGCTTCTTCCCTTATTTGTGGAGCCTGATCTTGGTTCCCTTGGTTTTCCCCATGAGGTCTTTAAATATCCTGACAGCCATTGTGAGAGGACTTGAGTCGGGCAAAAGTCAAATAAAGTTTCTCAAGTGCCAGGCTTATTTTGGAATTTTTTTGGAAACGATTTTTATATATAATGTGGTGTTTAAGGCTCAGTATTCGAGCTAAGGAGATTGCTTTCGAAACAGACAAATGCTACCATTTAAATGCAATTCTTTTCGTCTCGGCAAATATTTTGTTAGCTTAAATACAGAGTCTTAGGTGAAACGAAAATAGTATTTATTGTATTTTATTTAACAAACAAATTATTTTAGACGTGGTTTTTTTTAATTAACTCAACATTTTTTCGGGTATAAAGTTGTTTTGTTTCGGAAAGTATTTTGTTAGCATGAGTACGAAGCCTCAAAAGAAAAAGAATAGTATTTACATACTATACAATAGAAATACAATATATAAGTATATTTAAACAGTTTTTATAAGTAACCCTTATAAAAATGTTAAGTATTTCCGAATAAGACTTCTTTTAATACAAATAAAACATTAATAAAAGAAAAGTGTTTGGGATTACTTTGAGATTTTTAGAAAATAAATAATATGGCTTTTAGTGACCCCTACTACATAAATTTTGGAATTATCCCATCCTCTAATTGATTTTAATCTTATAAAATTACATTTTTAAAAAGATTTTTACTTCATACCTTATTTATTTGTTTAGCCCAAGTGCTGCCTTACGATGTGTTGTCCTTTGGACTCGACTGACGACTGTTTTTGCTTTTTGGATTCCCTCCGAATTACTCCGATACGGTTCCATTTGCCAGTTAGGCACGCACATCCTTCAACCAGGACATCTGTTATGCGAATTCGCGTTTTTCAATATCAATAGCGCTCTGTGAATGAACGAAAAACAGAAATAACCTTATGGAAATTTGCATATTTGGTTTGTGTTTTCATTTCGCTTTTCTATCGGGATTAAACACAGTGCCCCTTTTCTACAAAACTATGCCGTGTCCCACCCCGGGAAAAAAAAATAGTAAGAATAAAAGATTATAATGATCGGGCAGAGCTGCGAGAAGAGACGCAGATCGGGCATTATAATTTGCATTTCTCTGCAGGACCAGCACACACAAAAAAAATAAAAAATTAAAAACCCAGGAAGTTGTCACACTCACAGCGGCAAAATGCCTTGTCATTAAATGCCCCTTCCCCCGTTCCATCCTCAAATCAATAAATATGCAAATTTGCATTCGCTGTTATCCTTTTGCAACATTGCAAACAATACACGATTTTATTTTTTTTAGGTTCGGTGAAAGCACACCCTTTTACCATTTCACATTTCCCGTTCGCGCGCAGATGCATTGCTTGCATTCTAATTTCCATCATTTTCGCAAATAATTGATTTGTGTTCGACATACTTATTTTTTTACATTCGCTCTGAAATTTGAATATTCAAATTACAGTCATTGAAATTGCACATCCGGTCGCAGCTACCTACTTTGCATAACCATAACCCCTAACCCAATCGCATCCCTTTTTCGGGAATCCAATTTTCCATTTGGTTTCGCATCTGGGCCCTACGTGCCCCTTTTTTTTTTTCTAAGCCCGATCCAAAGGGTCTCCGAGGCGCTTACTTTTTTGGCAATCTGAGTTATTCGAAATGAGATGAGATGCCAGGTCATGCGAGGTGTGAAGTGCTCTCAATTTTTACAGGCTGCGATGGCGATAAGACACGACTCCATCGGCTAATTTATCGCGGCCTGAGATAGGTATCGATACTATTCGGGATGTCCTTTTGCCGAACAAAGCACTCGAGTCCTTTGGCATTGGGTGATGCTTTGATAAGAAAGTCTATTGGCTGAATTCGGTATTTTCTTTTACATTTTATCAATATTTATTTCCACAATCTGAATGTGCATTCTAGCAATTTAATTTTATACAGAATGGTGACCCTAAGCTGATTTTCCAAAAATGTTTTGGCTTTTACTTAGTAATAATTGTAATTAAAATATATATATTTTACTATGTTGAGCTTTATTTGCCCATTTGTATGTACGCTAACATTTTTCCAATATTTTTTTGAGATGGTAAACCTTTTGACTATTTTATAAGAAGGTATTTCAGGCCATAATTATAAATAAATATTTAATTTTTATTTCATAGTCTCCATAAATGTTGTTTAATTTAATATTATATTGCAAAATTATCAGGACCTTCTAGTAAAATCTTGAGATATATTTTTCAATTTTTAATAATTGTTTCTTAAAACCATATGTATGTACGTATTAGCCATTTTTCATCATCTTTGATTTTTATTTTAAAGAAACTTAAATTTCGAATCATAAGAAAATCTGAATAGCCCTAAATATAGTATCTAGATACTCCATTTTTAATTGATGCCATACAATTTTTTTTCAACCACTTGCTGTTATATCTTTAGCAATCGAATGTGAAAATTAATTCACATGAGGGTCCATAAATGTATGTATGTATAAACGTTTGTGTGAGTGTGTATGTGTTTGAGTATATGCAGCAATTGAATCGCCCACACATACAAACACACATGCACATCTTCACATGTACGGGCAAAGTGCTCACATAAATATTGCGCATTGTGTATGTATTGGCTTACATAAGCTTCAGTTTCTGCCCAGCATGGTCCACCCCCTGGCCACCCCCTCCCTCTGCCATCCTTTTTGCCACCCCCTTTGCCACCTCTTGAACCACCCAAAAAACCCACACACACACACACACACACCCCCTTTTGCCTTCATTTGTGTCTCTCTTTCGATAGCACGAAATGTGCATATGCTTCAAAGTGCTCTCCACATCCATTTCCAACTCTCGCACACATGTGAGCAAAAACACAGACACACACAGTCACACAAACACACACACACTTACATATATAGAGAGGGACAAGACAATAAAGTGGAGTGGGTGGCTATGGGGGTGGTTCAAAGGGCTACTTGCTGTTTGGAGCTTCACACATGCTGCCACTGCTACTTCTCATCTTTCAACTTGCCACCTTTTTAAGGTCCACCACCCAAGAAACCACCCAACCCCCCCCCCCCCCCCCCCCCCACTCACCTTCACGACATCCCCACTTTTTTGGCGTTGTCGCCTTGGCGACCATTATAAGCATGAGATATTCATTTGCTTCATTCTTCACATAGCCACTGACATGGACCAAGCCATTCCCCGTTGGCCAGAAAGAGGCGGCAAGTGTGCCAGAGAGAGATGGAAAGAGATGGAGAAAGGATGGAGTGGCATGTGTGAGTCTGTGTGTGTGTGTGTGTGAGCTGCGCAAAAGTCCTTCAATTAAAGATACGATGGCGAGCGAGATGGAATGGAGAATGGAAATGGTGAAGTGGAGATGGAGATGGAGCTGCGAAAGCAAGCGAAAGTTCAAAATGTGCAAAGCAGAAAGCACAACTCCACACACAGACAAACGGACACACACACACACTGACAAATGTGCGCCCAAATGCGTGCTACGATATATGCATATGCATGTACAGTGCAACTTCTATAAAACTACTTTTGCCAAAAAGAATTTTAGGCTTTTAAGATCTCCAGAGATTTGAAAACTCTTTTCTGGCGCGTAAAAAAATTATGCTTTGAGATATTTTTCTGATTTCAGTTTCCTTTTAAGAACTTTCCAATTTCTAGACTTGTTTACTATTGTACTATTATAGAATAAAATAGTTATTAATAATTTCAAGAGACATGTCAATAGATAGATTTAACATAAATCTCTCCAAATTTTTTTCTCACCCATTTCGAATTATGGTCGTTAACCATCGGACTTGGTACTTATAAAGTATAATGATAAGCTATAAAATCTAAATCTTAGATACAATTACCTACATACCTACCATATACCTAAATATTGTGAAAATATAATAAACCTAAGCCTAACTTTTCTGGAAATAATAAAGTTCCTAAGTGTTCTTGAGCGTAGCATTGCAACTTCTGCTCCCAGTTCACTGTTCAATGTGCCCCCTGTACATTTAATATATTGCAAGTGGTTCGGTTTATGGGAGCTGGACTGTATATATGCACACATACACACTCACACATATGTGGGTAATGGTTTCGGCTGGCGCTACCAATATTCAATGCTCATGTGTGAGTTTGTGTGCGAGTTTGGAGCAGTCGCCATCTTCGTGTACGCAGGTCGCGAGTAATAAAACACGAAGCGACTGGCCGAGACGGACTGACAAGCAAAAGGGGGGCTTAGGAGGGGGGGTTTGGGGGTTTTTGGGAGGTTAGGCGATAAAAGGGGGTGGCACAATGGTCTCGGGGAGGGGGCAAAAGATAGGCAGCAACAACGATGCGCATGTGGGTGGCTCACATGTGTGTGTTTGTGCGTACGCACACGGGTGGACAGGACATACACACACTAGCATCTACCCACCCACACATGCGACGCAACATGTTCGTCCAGCTCCATTGTTCTGCGCCGGCAGAGGTGCGGCAGCGATGCCGACAGGGGCAGCGGCAGCGGCAGAGCAACGCGAGCGAGCGAAAACGACGACCACATTCGATAGCCTTCGATGAGCAATACATTTTGCTTCCCTTAAAAACGAAGCTGGCACTAGTCCTCTCTCTTTCTAACCAACCAGCCCTCTCTGTCGCACACATGGGAGGTGGGGGGTGGTGGGTGGGTGGCTCCACATATGTGTATATGTGTTTATATATAGGATGCCCCCATGTGTGCGGTGGTGTGCGTGTGTCTGCCATTGCTGTCACTCCGGCGATAGACGACTTCGGGCCAGAATCTCGGTCCACAACCACTCAATGACCTCCCCCCACCCATTCGGCCACCCACTTAACCACCCAACCACCCACCTCCCCCTGCAAACCCCAAAAACGCTGCGCAGGTTTTTCGGTTAAAAGGGTGCGCCGACGTCGCTGTCGCGGTCGCTGCCTCGGCCGACGTCGCCGTTGGCCACTTGGTCGCCCAGAAATGCCCCACTGCCACCCGGCACCACCCACTACCGCCCACTACCGCCCACCACCCACATTCACCCACCCATTGACTTCCCCTTTTTCGTTTAGGGAAAATTGATGCGTTGCCTTAATGGCGACCAGTTCACATACACACTCACATGGGGTCCTGAGTAAACACTGGTAAAAATTTGTAAGCCTAAGAGGTCCCATCAGTTAATCCAAATGAGTCTTGACCATTATGGCTCTTTTTTTCGAACACTTTTTCTTACCCAAAACAAATTTGGTTAGATATAATTATTCCCCATCAAATGTACCATCAATAAACCAAACGAACGGTCAAGATCTAATGATTATATCATATAGTCGCCATATGAATAACGATACAAATAATAGAAATACTAGAAAATAGTAAAACATCATTGTTTTTTTATCATACTTCTTTTTGCGCCATGATTATATCATAAAGTCGCCATAAGAATATCGACAAAAATAATAGAAATACTAGAAGAAAGTAAAATATCATTGTTTTGTATCATACTTTTTTCTACGACAGGGAAACCCATTATTTTAGTTTTCAAAAAATATAATAGGTAATACGCAAGAATAAGAAGTTCTAATTAACTTCGTTGTAAATGTGTCGTGTAATTAGTTAACATTAGATATGTGGGAATGTTTCAGAATTCAGAGCATTTCCAGAGAATTATTGGAATTAATTAATTAAGTCTTACAGCTGGAAAATATTTTATAAAAGGCTAGAAAATAATATATTAAAAAAAAGCTCTTACAGGAACTATCGTTCTATTTATACAACAATTTTGGGACAAATCATATAGTGGTTATAATCCGGTTTCTGTTTTATAATTGTAATACTATGACTAATTTAGCTTAATAATTTTAATGTTAATACAAAAATAATATACTGAAAAATAGTGTTATTACAGTACATAATACATATATAACTATGATTTTTAATTTAAGTTAATAAATAACAAATATCATGCGCCGGGATATATATGTATAGTGTCCAAAAAATTAATGCATATTTTACCCTACATGTTTTAAGATGTTTAGTTTAGTTTTAAAATGCAAGTAGGCAAATGTTGTTCTTTCTCTGAGTGCGTATCTGTGTATCCCGAGAGCGGGGCTAAGCAACTAGATGATTAAGCCCGCAGCTTTAGCCACCCATGGTTGGAAACCCCCCACCCCTTTCTTTTTTTTTTTTGGCTAAAACCCCCCTCGTTTTAACCCTCGAGAACCTGCCCGACATTCGCATAAATTAGTTTGGTGCTGGCAAATGAAGAGAAGGCTCCTCTTGCCTTGCCTTTCCTTTCAATTCGTGGGATTTTAGCGAGCCGAGCGGCCATCTTGCCAATATGCGAGCATATGTGTGCTCACCCACACACACACACACCCACAGATGCGAGCACAAACACACATATATTGACAGCCTGTACACCCACCCACACACACACACACACACACACAGAGTGGAAAGCGAGTGAAGTTTTCGTAGCATACAGAAAAGGGCGTTCTGACCAGAGGGCCTTCGCATACATTTACGTTTAAATATATGCACATACATATATGTGAGAGTTGGCTCCTAATTAAGTCCACATTCGCCCTCTCTTTCGCTCACAGTATGCCCCTCTTTTTCTCACCCGCAGACTTTGCCGCCTGCAAATCGATTTCAATATGTTAATGGCGCAAACTTTGAGTAAATGAAGTGAAATTCGCTGGCTCGACAAATGATGTATGCCAGTGTGAGTGAGTGTGTATGTGTGTATGTGTGTATACCCTTACACACACACACACACTCGCTTCTAATAACAAGAACAAAAAGCTTAGGGAATTGGGATGGTGGGGGTGTGTTTTTCTGGGTGGCTGGGTGTTCGAGTTAAAAGTCAATACTTTTCGTTGACGTGTGATGTGCAGCTCTCTCTCATTCTGCCCCATATATACCTCTCTCTCTCTCTCTCTTTCTGCATGTGTGTGAGTGTGGGAGCGGAGGTACAGTTTTCAATTACGACAGTTGAGTTCAGGATCCTTTGACAACCAACGACATTCCTTGGCTGCTTGTTTTTTTTTTATTTTTCGTTTTTTTGCCTTTTTGCAAACGGCAAGGCAAAGAGTTTTCAACTTTGCAATGATTGCGTTTGGCAATTTGCAGATTGATTGTAATCAATATAATTACCATGAATCAAATTGGTATTTTCCCTTAGCCAAAATGTGGGACAAATTCGGAAACGAAGGCAAACGAAATCGATAGGAGTTAATCGAGTGTTTGCTTATCGCTGACATGTGTATTTATTTACTGTTTGCAGAGTTCATTGTCGGTTTATTTGTGGAAAAGTTTAGGAACTCAGTGGTGCTTTTGTTTAGAAAAACATGAGTGAATATATAAATGCCTATATATTCTCAGAGGTTTAAGTATTTGACTGAAGGAAATGTATGTGTTTAATTACTTTATTTTAATTGATCATAAAAAATCTTTAGAGCTTCTTTATGAGTATTATATTTCTTTTAATTGATAATACAAATTATTAAGAACTTTTTTATGATTATTCAGTACTTTGATGAACGTTAGCATTTTTGCTTTATATTTAGTTAAGCAAGATAGTGATGTTTATTCGCATTTTAAATTTCTAAGCCCTCTATTATTTGCCAATATCCCATATTTTAAGAAACGCCTAATGCTAATGCTTTCCCATGGCTTAATTTTCTTATTTCCCAAACAATTTCCATACCTCCTGGGCACAAAGCCTGTCAATCACATTCAATAAGCCGCAATCCTTTTTCGCTGGCATGCAAAAATCATCCTTAAGGGATCACCGATCGTGCGAAAGAAATAAGTCTGCGAAATTTGCCTGCCCTTTGCGCCAAAACCCAATTTTTGCATGTCTCGCATTCAAAGGAAAAACTCACCTTCGATCCTTGGGAAACTCGGAGGACCTCACCTGCATTGCTCCGTTGCGTAATCAAATTACATGCCCGAAAATGCTAAAGGAAAACCACACGAAAGGGGTGTCGTCGAAGGAAAAATCAGAAAGGTGCAAAGGGGCAAAGGGAAAATGAAAAAGGGGTTGGCAATCGGGAAGTGCATGTAAATTTTCTCGCCTTCAATTATCTGGGATGCATCGCCCAAAGGATTACGCTCAAGATGTGTGTATATGTATATAACCCTTCTTGTGTGCCGCAATTAGAAGGAAGGCACATTTACATTTATCCCCCTTCGGGAAAAAATCGCAATATGCAAAAGGAGGACTGTAAATCGAGAATAGAGAACCGAGATGTGTCGACCATTTAATTAAAATTCGAAAAAGGTATAAATTTCCCTTTGAGAGAGCGATTGACAGGCGACGGACATAAATGTAACGGCAACGGTTCGCGACAGTTCCCGAGTTTTCCCAGTTTTCCGACCTCCCCGAGAATTATTACCCATGCAAATTGGCAGCGTACTCTGCTTTTTTCCCCCGTCAAAAAAAAAATATATATATGTATTTATATGCCAGATGGAAGGGTAAGAGTGTGTAACTCGACACACACGCCGCATAAACGGCGCAGAAGTTATTACTCCCGACTCCTTGGCGAAGGATATTATTCACGAGTATCCCATATCAGGACCACGTCCCATCCTTATCCTTATCTAATTTCCGCGATTTGATCATCCCAACTGGAGCGCGGCGAATGCGAGTGGAACATGTGTGAGCGAGGAAAGGGCGGCACAGAATCCGGAATTTATACTCCTTCTAATTAAAGGTTGTGCCGAAAAACCCTGATAAACAGTTGCTATAAAGATAAGGACTCTAAGCCCATGTCTTCAGGATCACAACTCAGTTAATACATATTTTGTTTATTTATTTGTATAAGAATTTATGCTCCTTTTTTAATTTTTGGATTGGTAAATTCTCTTTTTGTGAGATTTTATGAAGAAACTTCTTGCCAAACTCTCAAAAACTATGAAAATATATTTGTATTGTTTTTATAACATTTATGCAATTAAAGTGAAGAACAAACCTGGGTATGTTGTCTTTTTAAATAAAGAAATCAAGTAAGACTTGCATTGATTTATATAATTTTCATATGAAGTTAAAATCTTAATTCACGTCTTAAAAGTCTTAAAAAAAAAATTGGCTTACAATGGGTTAGTAAGCTTGCCATTTAATCGATATAATATATTTTAATTTGATTTTGAGAGTTGTTTGTTATAAAAAAATAATTAAAGTCATTAAAATAAAGAATGGCCGTCGTTATGATGGCATTTTTAAACATAGAAATAAAGTAAGATTTACATTGATTTCCATAATGTTTATATAAAGATAAACAATTTAAATTTGCGTCTTAAGGATCTTGATACATTTGGTTTATAATGGGTTAGTGAACTTGCAATTAAGTTCCTAAATTATTTATTAGTTTGATCTTAAGAGTTTTGTGTTTTAAAATATAAATAATATTTTAATAATAATTTCTTATAGACAACTTCTATCCATATACCATTCCATTAATTTATCCAACTATCGTATTTATGTATTTAATTTTCCTGTTCTATAAAGTTTCACCACTTTTTCTTCCCTGGGACATTTTGTGACTCTTTTTGATGACCAATTCCGGGATAATGTATTCAGTGGCTGCTTATCGCGATTTCACTGATGATGAGTCCCGATTTCGGATTTCAGATTTTAGAATCCAGATCGCAGCGTGACGAGCATCCACTCGAGTCCGAATTGGAACTTCTTCACACCCTGTCGCCTGCCAGGATCATCGATAGCGTGTCCTGTAGTCTGGCTCCTGGATCTTTTAACCCGAATCCTGGCAGCTGGCACCGCTGCCCGCTGAGATGGGCAACCACTATTTCTATTTCGGCACCACCACCACCACCACCAATCAGCATCCAAAGGAAATGTAAATTATTCAAGTGGTCTTCACGCCATTCCAACGATTTTTTTTTGCTGTTTTCTGTTGCTCCTGGAAAACTATTTAAAATTTGTTGGCGACCCCGTCGTGTGTTTAAGAGTCCTCGAAGTGCACGGTACTTGGCATAAATTACGCAAGTATGCAAGCTCTTTTTTTCCGCTTTTTCGCAGCTCCTAGTTTTGAGCCTTTTGGGACAGTCTGTCTGCCTGTCTGTCACCGTTTGAAGGTCACTTAAAGTTGGCCCAACTGTTGCTGCCGCAACAAGTTGCCTCATTTTAATGTGCCCCCCACCCCACCCCACCATCACGACAAAATAAAAAAGGAAAAAAAAAATAAAATAAAAATGCGACACAAAAACGCGCTGAAAAAATTGTGTAAAAGAAAAGCGAAATGCAAATAGAAAATGGCTGGAGAGGCGAGAGGAGAGTCTGAGGGGGGTGGCAGGGGCGTCTGAGGGGGCGTGGCGGGGTGTCTGGCACGTCCTTGCCAAGTCAAGTCTCAATTTGAATTTTAATTTTAAATGCCACAATTTTCCATCTATTTACAGTCTGAGCCAGCGTCGGCGGCAACGGCCTTGCACAGTGGAAATAACTGCGTTTTGTGGATGTAAAATAATCATGTAAAAACATAACCTCATTAGGGCTAAGACCTATTTTTTTTAAGTAAAAAATCGTACAGCAAATAAAAGTTAAGATTAGGAAGATTAATATAAAGAATGAATAAAGGTTAAAGAAAATCAAAGTTTAAAAGTGTTAATTTATAAATGAATATTTTTAATATGAATATTATGAATATGAAAGTTATGACTAGGAATATTATGAAAACTAATAAGAATGTTATTAGTTTGAATAAAAAAATATTTATGAGATTTTATAAATGAATATTTTTAATATGAATATTATGAATATGAAAGTTATGACTAGGAATATTATGAAAACTAATAAGAATATTATTAGTTTGAATAAAAAAATATTTATGAGATTTTATAAAGAAGTAGGATACTAACTAGCTCTTCAACTTTTTAGGTAGATTATCAAAAAGTCTTATTTATTTTGTTCTTAATATAATACTCTGAATTAGCAAGAACTATTTTGTACTATATATTTTCAAAGCCATATTGAAATGAATACCTTTTTTTTAAATATCATACCATTTATTATATTATTTAAATTATTTTATGAGTGATACATATTTTGTAGACTTGTAATAGTTTTTTATAGTTCTTAAGCACATCATCCCATGGTCTTCCGCCCTAAGTCCCTTCAATTTAGACGCTTACGTAACTATACATAACAACGACAAGATGAGAAAAAAACACTCTTGGGGAAACACCAAAAGTTGTCCAAGTTCCCGAAGCTTTCTTTTCATGAATGAAACAATTTTTTTTCTATTTCTTTCACTTTTTCACTGCTTCTAAAAATAAAAGAAGAGCTCGGTAGTAGAGGCAAAGAAAAGGAAACAATAAAAGAATGCAGGATGAGAAAAAAAAAATGAGGGAAAATAAAGGAGGGGCGAAAAATTAAGTCTGCCCGCCGTCTGCAATGTGAGCGTAATGAGTCTCTAATTGACGACATTGAGCCACCAGCCACCCACCCACCAGTTACCATATTTTTCCAGCGCTTTTCTTTTTTTTTTCCAACGTCTGCGGAAGTTTTTTTCCCTTGGCTTGTTGTTGTTAGAAATTACGCTAAGCGGTGAAAGGGGGGTGGGGGGTGGGTGGGAGAAAGTGGGCGGGAGAAAGCTGACTGGCAGACTGATTTATTTTGCTGGCTCTTTTCAGCCATTTTTATTATTATTACGATTATTATTTCTGTTTTGTTTGGCATTTTTCAAGGTCGTCGCGCTTGAGAGTTTAATTTTTTTTTTTTTATATTTTGCCTTCCCGGAAGTGGGAAATGTAATGAAAAACTTTTTTATTTGGCTGGCGAAAAGTGAAAGGTGGGCGGTGTCGTTCTTGGGTGGGTTTTATACGAATTTTGTTTTATCCTCTGACTTTTGTTCTCTCTGGTCTTGCTATTAAAGCAAATAATACCAAATGAGATAAGAGTGGAAGAAGGGGGGAAAATAGAGTAAAAAAGCGGGAGAAATTGGAAGAAAGTGGAGGGGAGCAAATAAAAGAAATGTCTCAGCAACAAGTTGGCAAGTTCGCTTTGGCAAGACAAAGTGAAAGTGATGAAGTAGGAAGGGGGGGGCAAATGAACTCGCAAAATTGCAAAGTACCACCCAATCACCCAAAACACCCACCCACCCATTTTCCTCGGCTCCTCCCCCCTGCCCCCTCCCACCAACGGTCACTGCATAATTTATCAGCTGGTTCCGCTCGCTTTTCCGGGGAAAAATTCCTCAGAATCGTTGTCTGTCTCTCAAGTTTTTCTCTCATTTTTTTGTTCGCCGTTTGGCTCGCTTTTCAGGGTCAAAGGTTAAGCGTTTGATGGACTTAATTAGTCGGCAATCGCCAAGAACTGGAAAACAACAGCTAAAAGGTGGTGCAAGGAGTGAGGCAAATTAAAAGTAGCTCGGTTCAGTGAGTAACATATTTTTATTGGGAAATAATTGATTGAAATACCTGTTTGTTGTCGATTCGAGGCAGGGAAAAAATAAAAAAATATTTTATGAAAGCGACTACTATATGTACATGGGTGGTCAAAGGACTTTACACAAAACAAAAGTTAAGATTACTCATAATTTGAACTTACTTCATGTAAATTTTGGCATTGATGGAAAGGTCATTTAAATTCCGTTTGAAATATATACAAGACTTTTCTTCAGTACTCATTAAAAATGATGAATTTTTGTGAGAACCTACTTTTTGAACTTTATCCTTGACTTGAAAAAGGAACATTTTTAAATTCAGGAAGTTTCTCTAAACAAAACTAATAGTAACTGCAAAAAGAGTTTTTCAAAAATCGTTTTGCTTATCTTTTTTTAAATATTTTTTTGAATATGTTTAGAAATCTGCATTTTAACCATATATTTCCCTTTTTATACTACATTTTTCGGACATTGCACATTCAAAATCATAGAGTCGAATCAAAGAGTCGAATCATAAAACATTTTGGGACGTGTATTTATTTATTCGAATGTACAAGCATTTTTCATCAAAAAAGTTGATATCAGAATTGTTGTATGTTGATGGCGCGAACGTCCTCTTTTGGAATACAAAAAATCCAATTAAAGTTATTTTTATAACAAAATTATATGTATACATATTTATAAAAACTAAATGTCCGAATCCTGTTTTAAAAAGTCAATTAAACATTTTTTTTTGTTAAAATAAAATATATTAGCCTTCTTAGGATTACAGAAAATCCAGAAAACCATTGTATAAATGTTGATTTTTTAAATTGCTTCAATGGTAGTTATAATAAAATATAAAAATCTTAAATCTGAATATATGTATACATCATAAGTCGCTTTATAAAAACTCAGTAAAAATATTTGTATTACATCAAATAATTGAAAATCAATGTTTAAACATGAGGAGCGGCTTCTTTAAGTCAAGGAGCGATTTAAATAAAATTCCCTGGCATAATCTGATTTCCCCGAGTGCGGAAAATCGCAGAGTTTCCTTTGGCAGATGCGCCGTTGCGACGCCATCGTCGAGACAGGCCACAGGATGTTGCCTCTAGACTGCATCCTGCATCCTTCATCCTTTTTGCAATTCCTGTGCCTGCTGTCCAAGGCCTCAAATCGCAACTCGCATCTCGCAAATGCAGCCAGCACATTGGTCAAAAATTCTGCTTCCAAACTACCCACATTGGGAAAATAAATATATGTATATAGTATAATAATATATGTTTGTGTGTGGGATTAGGCTCGTGTCCGCTGTCAGAAAATCGGGGAGGGTGTGGTCATCGCTCGTTTTCGGGGTGGAAATTCATGCTATTTTATTTCATTTTTAGCCTAAAATCCCCTGACAAAATGGTAGTCATCTGTGTGTGGTTGGTTTTCCCTCAAATCAACTGCGTTTTATCCCCTAAATAACTTCGATTTGTTGACCTCTTCAGTTCGGAATTTTCTTTCTTCATTTTGCTTAACCAGTTTTCCTTTTTGGTATGTATCGATGTGTGGGTGGTGGGGGTGGTGCTCCTCACATGTGTGTGCATGTGTGTGTGTGCGCATGTACAATACACAATGGCGTCGCTTATACACACATACACATGCGACGAGGAAAATTCCATTTTCCATACTCAACTGTACTGCTTCGGAATTCGAATTGCTAACCGAAACATTCGCGGCAAAAAAGTATTTCGGTGGGTGAGTGGTTGGGTGGTTGGGTGGTTTTAGATGGCTTTGGGCCGCCTCTCTATCTGTCTTTCCAAACGCTCTTTCTGTGGCCTGGCAAAAATAATCTGGGTAAATTTTTAGCATTCGCAAAAAGTTTGCAGTTCACGGTAAATTCCCATTCGATGGCCGCCCCACCCACAAGAAGAGATTTTCCCTGGGGAGTCAAGTGGCTGCTGGGCAAACAAGTGGATGCTGCACAGAGAAAAAAAATGTATATAAAGAGATAGCCAATTGAAAACATATGTAGTTGATCGATGCCAAATGATTGGCTAAAATGTTTATCAGTGTATTTTAAAATACTTGGTGATATCTTAATATATTTGACAGCTAATTAGTCTATCAGATTATTTCAAAATACTTGGTAGTATTTTAGTATTTTTTATAACTTACTTTTTTAAACATAAAGTCAAATAACCTGCTTTATTTTTTTAAAACCGAGTCAAGAGAATATTTATTGCAAAAATATTTTGCTTTGATTTTAAATTAAATCACAAATGTACAGATTTTAATGGTTCTTAGTGCTTTGAATACTGAAATCATATATCATATCATACCTTACGCTATATGTATAAGAACTTTAAAATGCTTATGTTCTCTTCAAGTTAAAAGTAAAATTGTTATCAAAATATAGTCATATATCTTAATAACTATTAATTATTGTTTATATAATGTTTAAGTCAATAGAAACTCTACAATGCTCATGTCCTTTTCAAGGTAAAACCAAAATTGCATTCAAAATATAATCATATACCTTCATAACTTCACCATATTACATTTCATTAAAATTGTATTTCGCTGTGTAAATAGAAAATGGAATGGTTGATGTGGCAGATCAGCTGGAAGGAGTCTGGGCAGGATTCGGTTTTCCTGGACGGCGGGCTTCCCGTTGGCTTTGGCTTTGGTCTGATGCCAAGTGATTTATATTTCTGATATGCAAAACACTCGCAAACACATCGCCAGCAGCCCACCACGTCGAACATTCCCTATACATATATACGGATATATTTACATGCCCACATACATATATATATTTTGTGTGTATATATATTTGCACACGACGACCGTTAGTGAAAATCGGGAAATTTGCAAGAGGCGAATGACAAATATGCGAAGGACATAAGCATAAGCAATGGCATAGGGACACTCGCACAGTCCCAGGATAAGCAGTCGAATAAGGAGTAGTCTTTCACCGCCCACATTTTCCCATTCCCCCCTCCCCCCGCCTGTCGTCCTTGTCGCTTTTCCCCCGCCTCGGGAAAACCCCCCTTAGAAACCAGCCCCCCCCCCCTCCATCTTTCAGCCCCTTTTGTGTGTGCCCGGATGTGGTCGTTAGATTAATGCGCTTTGGCAACTTGCCAGTACATAAAATCTATGTATGAGCACCGAAATACGAGTATGTGTTTGTGCGAGTGTCCTTACATACACACGTATGTATCCCTATAGCCATACATCGCTCACAAACACACACACACACACACACACTCACGTACACAGGAGTCTTCGGATCCAATTCGCTTGGTGGAAAACTGGGAGCACACGTTCCTCGGCTTTCCCGCTTTCCCCCTTTTTCCCCTTTTCACCATTTCTCCCCGAGGACTCTGGCTCAAATATAGAGACGGAGATATCGGGAAAAGGACAGAAGACGTCGGTCGAAATGGGGGAAAATCAAAGGAAAGCGGGCAACTCTGGCCAGCATTAGCGGCCATCGAGGGTACTCACAAAATTCGAATCGAAGGATGGATACCCTGCAAGAGGCAAGGGGGAAATATATAGAGATAGGGCCATCATTAATTAGGAATTATTCTGGTACTAGAAGATCTTGAGTAATTTGAAAACATTTAAAAAAGTCTTCAAAATAAGGTAATAATTCCGTTTCATAAATGTTAAATGACCTTAAATATTTGGTATGTTATTATATATAAAGTTATAGTTATATATGTTTTTAGCAATATCATATTTTGTTATCATTGTAGGTTTTCCTTAAGAATTTAAGTTGTTGGAATTCTTTATTAGTAAAAGACTACTTTCAGTGTAAAATTTACAGAGTTATAGAAATAATTTTTGAAAACTTATTATTTTAAAGTAAGCCCAAAAAATATAGTGATAAATATCGGTTGTTATATACAATTTGAACACCTCTTCTTAAGTCACATTTTTGGATCTCTCTAACATTATTGTACAGCTACTATTTGGAAAATAAATAAGTTTACTACATTTTACTGAAGCAATATGCATTTAATTAAGAATTCTTCAATATGTGACATAAATCGGTCCATTTTTAAAAATGGATCAAAATGTTTGATCCTTTATATCTTCGGTTGTAGTGATCCAAATGACTTCGTTTCTTGCGCATTTATTTCTTTGAAGTATTGTTTTACTGATTTGTAGATGTAACAGCATTTTTAGGCCCATCATAACTGTAAAATATATTATTTTTGGATTGTTAAAGAGCCAACCAAAAAATCCGTTGGTGTCAGAGAGTTTTTAAAGTGTCTTTAACGGTTTTTGGTAATAACTTTAAAAGTAGGCCATTTCTTATATTAGATGCATACATTTTCCTATCAACATTGATTAACCATTTACTGGATATCGATAGGAGTAAATCCTGTTCGCAGTAACCCTTGGCTAGCCCTCCTTATATGCATGTCGTGCAGCCACTCTCGTTAGTCCAGATCCGCTTGCCTAGCATTATTGGATTTGAATTTGCGCTGCCAGACGCGCAGGATATTGATGGCTTTTGCCTCACAACCTCGCAGGCTCGCAGGCTCGCAGGCTCACAGGCTCACTGGCTCATTTGCATATGCCGCCCAGGATTCGGAGGGTGGACAAACACACAGAGGCGGTCGCCAGGGGGATTCCGAGGGGGATTCAGGACATTCAGGACATAACGAGCGATAATGCTAATGCCTTTATGGTGCACACATAAAATGTCCTTTTTTCGCGAACATTGTTGCTTGAAGGGGGGGGAAGGGGGAATGGGAAGGGAAGTTATAGGATGAATGGAAGAAAGAAAGGTATCCAGGGTTAGCCTGGCGATTCCGCAGGGGGCGGAAAGGGTGGTTTGCGAAATGAATAACAAACCCACCACTGGCCCGTGTGACCAGTCGACCACCGCCACCACCACCACCACCCAAAAAGGACCAACACCCACCCACCCACCGATCCACCCGCCACCAACACTTGCGAAAATTCTAAATCCACCGGGCATTGGCATTGCCAAAAAACCAACCCAGGACATATGTAAACGGCGAGCGAGGGTGGCTCCTTTGGTCCTTTCGCTTGTATCTAAGTGTGTGTGTGTGTGTGTGTGTGAGTGTTTGTTTCGATTATAACCGTTTCGTCCTTGTGTTTGCCTGTGTGTGTGAGAGTGTGTTTGTTATGTACATGCCTCGGCCCATCATATATGTGGGCTTATGCCTATGTACATGTGTTTTGGACGCCCGTTTAGGGGATGGTCGGCAAGTCTGACGGCAACAACAATACACGATGGCCCCACCACCTGCCCACCCACTTAAACCACCCAACCAGCCACCCAACCACCCACTAACTTTTGCCGATGGACCAGAAATCGATCGGTTTTTGATTGGGTTCGCGACTGTACTAGGTTTTTATGGACACGAGCCATCGGAGGATTTTATGGCAAACGATCTTGTGTTGCCTACTTTTAGGTGCTCGATCGCTTATCCTCGATCTATTATGGTACCGTTTTTATAGCAAGTCTTCATTACCAAGACCTAATTATATGTAAGACCTTATATTAAGAGAAATATTATTAGTAAGCTGATTACTTACTTCTTCAATCGATCTGTCTTTATATCTTTTGTTAGAAATTTTACTGATATAATATCACATAACATTGTATTAACTTCCTAAAACTTTTTCAGGTTGATGTGAAATCTAATTAAGAACAATTTTAATTTAATAATTTGGTTTCAAGTTGCATTTTTTAATTTTAACATAGGCCATATTTCCAGAAGAATATCAGTTTTAGCTGTTTCTTAAAAACTAAAAAAAAAAGTCATCTCTTTTAAATTCTTATTTCATAGTACCACACCATTTTTTTTTAATATTAATAGAATCAGAAGTTATAGAGATTCTCTATCGCATGACCACCAAGCGCCACCTGTTGGCCGACCAGTTTCAGCCGTTGGCCGACAGATGGCGGCAGCATGCTTATTGGACACGCGCAAACGTAAATGCCAATTGGAAGCCTCGAATTGGTTGCCATCGGGGTGGTTTTATGGACAAACGCACACCAGTGCACACATGTGAGTGGCACACACACACATGCGGACCCAGCTTACACATATGCAAATCAGGATATACATACATTTAGTAAGGGAAAAGGCAAAGGAAAAGGGTCGAAAATTGGTCAAGGAACTCGAGCGAGCGATTTTCTTTGGAAGTTGTAAGAGGAAAGTGGAAATTTGATAGGATCCGAGGGGTCAATTGTCACAGGGGTCAGAGGTGAGAACTCTTGTTGAACATAGCCTAATTGCCCATTATATGATGACCCAAGATTGCGCAGAAAATGGGAAAATCAGCTAAAGGGTTGAATGATTAAGTTGGAATTTTCTTGATTACCAGAGGACAAAAACGAGTTCTGCTTGATATTTGTGTATCTTAAAAGAAAATAATGTTGTTTTCAAATAACTAACTACCTTGAACAATTTTACAAAATACCATATAATTTTTAAAACTAAGCTTGTTATTATTTAGTTCGGTTGCACCTAGATTTTCTTATTATACTTGTTATAATAATATTGTATTTTACAAAATACACCGATTTGATATTATAACATCTGTTTTTTATCCTTTACTTTTAATGTATTTCGAGGGGACCTACATAACTGTACGTATTTTTCTTGACTTCTTGTGTATATAAATGTATCTATAGTACGAACAAGTAGGAATTCGAGATCCCTTTTTTGTCGCGCTTGAAGATGTCATAAATAAAACGCTCGAGCTCTGTTGTATTTTTTTTTTGTTTTAGTTGGGTTAGACGATGGAGCGTGTTTATTGAACGGGAACCCAGATGCACATGTGCCTCTGGATGGAAACGGGGACCCACCCCGCAATGGACGCCATGCAGAAACCGAGATCCAATTGACAATGATAAACATAACATCCTGCAGTTGCAGCCTGTCGTCGCACATCTTAGATCTTTGGGATCACCAGCGCACATATAACATCTCAAGTGTCTTTCAGCGCGGCGAACATTGCAACTTGGGTTGGGTTTATGGCAACTCTGGTGCACGTGCATCCGCGCAAAAGGGTTGTCGATGAGCCGCAGATCGTAATTTATGCCTTCAAGATGAGGTTTAGTTCTAAATAGAATATATACTTGTTATATGTAGTTTAAAATGCTTACAAAAATTATAGGAATGTTATAGTTCCAGAAGGTTTTTGTCTCTTTTAACTCTAGTTCACTGTAATCGTGATCTTATAAATCAGTTATGATAAAATAAATATTATTACAAAAATCATGGGAATATTAAAGTCCCCAAAGGTTCTTGGCTCTTATAATTCTAGTTCATTGTAGTCGTGTTCTTATAAATTACTTATTATTGTCTTCAGTTATGATAAAATAAATATTATTACAAAAAACATGGGAATATTAAAGTCCCCAAAGTTCCTTTCTCCTATAATTCTAGTTCATTGTAATCGTGTTCTTATAAATTACGTATTGTTGTCTTCTAAATTAAACCTAAAAGTAATGTTTTTATTTTTTAAACAATAAAAGTTTAAAAACAATACATAAAAGGTTTTTCTAGAATATCAAACTTCATTATTTCATAGAGAGCTTAAGTAAATCGGTTTTCTAATGAAATGATCATTTTGAAAGCATGCCGAAATTAACGCAGAATGCCTTCTTGCCTATCCCAGATCCCTAAGTGGAATTTTGACTCCAGTCCTCTGGACTCTGCTCACTTGCTAATGCTGATCAATGGGTTAAGTGCCTTTTTTAGCACCGAAATCCGCTGGCTGTCACAGCTGCCTTTTTCGCAAGCCGTCGACCCCAAAAATAAAATGTTATGCCAACCGATTGCCCCTGCTGCCAAAGGTCCTTTGTTGCCGGGTGGCCAGAATCGGAATCGGAATCAGCATCAGCATCTGAATCCGAATAGGAATACGAAGACGCAGACCAGATCCTTGGACCAAGTCCATTGTGCGCTTTAGGAGGCTGTCAGGAAAACGGCGAGCGGTACGTGCAGAAATCCAAAAAAAAATAAGCAAAACAACCATATATACCTATATGGCGATTTAATATTTAACATGCTGGCTCGTCGGAGACGACGAGTCTCCATTTTTTACGAGTATTTGCGTCAGGACAAAGCCGGGCGAAAGGTCATCGTGGTGTGTTGTATGTTGTTTTTTTTTTCCTTTTTTCCTACTCTCTGGTTTGCCCATTGTTTTGGAGATTTTTTGCGGTTTTTATGTAATCTCACGTTTGACGTATTGGTTTCAATGGTCCATGATCCGGGTGGTCCTGGATCCTGAATCCTGGCTCCTTGCTCCTTGCTCCTGCTGCTTCTTTATTTTTCCTCCTCCTTTTTTCGACAGCGGCAACACGTTCCCCTGGTCGTGGCCCTCATCTGTCCATCAAATCGGAATCAATCAGCTTGGATCTTTTGTCCCGGATCGACAGAATTCGCCATGGTCGCACCAGGCTGCTAATTAACGCAATAGCTCCCACCACCATCAAAAACCTCCCACATCAGCGGGATCTCCTATATACCACAAGCCACATACCACATACCACATATAGCATCATGCATATAGAGAGTGACATGAAGGTTTGTTGATATCGACACGCCAGTCACACACAATCAGGCCTATTGTCTCCCAGCCGTATGCAAATTGCTCGGGATCATAAAAACAATTGGCACAGCACTTGTCAGGCGATTCGGTACGGATGATGACGCCCCTGTCAGAAATGTCCTGCCCGCACTTCCTCCCTTTTATAGCGACGGTGGGACAATTGCATCCAGCTTAGGCTGTAGAAGCTGAAAAACTTGTGGTATACCAGAAACTATTGCGTAACTTGTGATTATCTAGGAACTGCAGTAATATCACTAGAACACTTAGTTTTAGGGTCCTAAAACTCTTTTGTATATCTTTTAAAATATGCTTGTAATGTTATCTGTAAAACATAACATTTCCCTTTTAAATTCTTTTATAACATTAAAATCATGATAATATATTACAATTTGAATTTGTAATTAATCATTAATGTTTTTAAAAACCTGGCTAAATAAATACTATTTTCACAAGAACTTGCTATATATTTAACAAATTTAAATTCATTTTGAAAGTTAATCCTTTTAAAAAACTGTCTAAAATGATAAAACCTTTATTTTAACGTTATTCTTACATCTGTTGTGTGTGCAAACTTTTGATCCCTAAAATACTAGCATAAATATTTTAAAAAATAAACTAGACTTAACTTAATTCATTTTAAGAGTACATCAAAACTTTGTAGTAAGGTTCTTTCATTTACTTTATATAGAACTTTTAAAAATACTTTATTTATTAACTCCAAAATTCTTCTATCATTTGAAGCCTTTATTACACTATATATTTCCTATAAACTTCAAATAATGTTATTTTAATTCATGTTTTAAGTAGTTTTAGAGTCTCTACCAACATCTTTAAGCCCTCCATTACACAGCGCAATGACATCAAAGATGCCCAGACCGCATTTGAGTATTCCGTTTGCTATTCATATAATATTTTTGCCGGTCACTTGGCTGCCTTCGTCTGACTTTGGGTCATTGTTTTTACACACAGTGAAAATACAGAATGTGCCTGGGGAGGGGAAATCGGGGAACAATGGTCGAGGAACGAACCGTCAAATTGTTTTATTGGCATCTGACGCATTTGGCACGGCGATAAAATCAATTTGCCGCCCGCTAAATTCCCTTTTCCTCCACCGATTGTTGGATGGTCCGAGGGTCCGAGTTCGAGAATTTTTGCCAGAATTTCGAGTTGCGAGCTCCGAAATGCAAATCCAGGGGCGTGAGGTATACGATTTTTGGCGTATGCAACGCCGCACGCACGATTTGACTAATCCATATTCAAATTCTACGGACAATTCAACAGCCGGCCGCTGTCCATTGAATCGAACACTTTGTTTGCGGTTGAGATTTATTTTTATTGAATTGCGCACAGGCGAAAAAAGAGAATAAAAATGCGGCAACAGAGTAGCAGAAATTAGCCAACAACCTCGAGGGCTGAAAATGGTTTTCGGGCCCTTGTTTGAAGAGTGTTTTCCACAGGGGTTTTCCGAGGGACGGGGGAGTGGCTCATCATTGTGATTTGTAATTTTTGCATTTGTTTTGGACAAGAAATGTTGTAGGATTCATATAAGTGTAGCTTTTCGAAGTATATTTAATAAATCGAAATTATTTTAAGGCCGTTTTATCATGATTTAGTCGCTAACAAATTATATTTATTAGTAGGAACTTGGTAATATATGATAATACCAATATAAAATATAATATAGCACCAACATGAAAGAACATTTAATTTAAACTAATTTTTTGCTAAGTTTTTAATATTTAGCTGTGATAATAAATGTATAACTCATTTAATTTGTATTATTTTACAGAAGCATCATTGTTGAAAATTAAATTTTTAAAAAGTCGGTGCTATTTTAAAGATTTTTACTAATTTTAAAAACGTTCAGTTAGGATTCCCCTTTAAATTAATTATATTAGTAATTCTATTAGTAAAATAAGAATTTTTTATGCACAAGAAAATACATAGCTCAGCATCCATAATATTAATATTTTTCAAGTATATAATGAAGTCATTTGTAAAAATCTAAAAACGAAAGGTTAAAACTTAATAATTAGGAGGAGCCCTCAATAGACTATAATTTTTATTGGCAGCCCACCCTGAAAAGAAAATCCATTTAGAAGTTATACAATAATTGCTGGTCCCAGAAACGATTTCTCCGCATTTATTGCCCAAGGATGTGGTGATGCGTTTTCTTTTTCAGAAAATTCTATAACGGGAAACTGTCAGAGGAGTGCGATCGCCGTTGAACTTGACTTTGGCATTGTGAGGAAAATGTGGAGTGGGTCGGAAAATGGGGCGGGGTAAACGGGGAAATTCGGACCGGGAGGGGGTCGCGAGGGGACCCTCGAAACATTTTGGTACCAAAATAGATAAATTCTTATGACTGGTGGGACGCAGTGCAGCGCACATGGGGCGACTAAAATAAACATGCGCATCCGTCGAGCTCTGGAGTTCTGGGTTCTTCCCTCTCTTTCCCCCATGGATGTGGATATGGATGTGGATTTGGATGCGGATGGGTGGACGTGGTCGCCTCCTCTTCTTCTTCTTCTTCATCTGCCGCTGATGACCGTGAGGATGCCACTGAGGCGACAACTCCTGCATCTGAGATATGGTGCTACAGTAATTACCCGATATAATATTTTTAAAAAATATTTTTTGACAATCATTATTTCTCAATATATGTATTTTTTCTCAATATATTTTCTTCGTTGTTGTATTAACATTTTAAAAATGCAATTTTACTCGATTGTCCGATACTGGAAAACTTGTTTTGTAATTTGATTTTCATTCTTCCAATTTAAAAAATGTTCCGTATTTTACAAATACCGCAATACGATTGTTAGCCATAAAGTTATAATAAATTTTAAAACAAGACTTAAAATCTATATGTTTTCGATTAAAAATAATGGTTAGTTATGTTTGGTTTTGAGTTTCTTTTATAAGGATATAAAATATTTAAATGAGGTTTACAGAATTTTAAAAGTACCAGGTTGTTAAAGAAACTATCTTTAATATACTCATTTCAATAAGAGGATTTGTCAATCAAAATATTAAATATTAAAATATTAAACATTATAATGCCGTAAAAAAATACAAAATATAGGAAATGGCTGTTAAAATCAATCCAAATGGGATATTTCATTTCAAAAATCTAAGTTAAAATTTCTTTGAAAATGTTGTAAGCAAACGTAATCACTTTAGGGATCCTTGCGTTACCTGGATGTGAGTAGGGAGTGTTTACTGTGGTGCAGAAAGAACAGAGTTGGGGCTGCGTGGGTTGGGATGGGGATGGGAATGGGAATGTGGAAGGGGGTCCTGCCAGCGGTGTCCACACGGCCTTTTTCCCGTTACATGGCCACGCACATGTGCCCGACGGTGACTGCGACGCCGGCAGAGGCGGGGCAGCGGCGGGGGCAGCGGCAGCGGCGGTAACAGCGACGTCGACGTCGGCGAGTGCGTTTGACATTGACATGGTTGCTAGTCTGTTTACTTAATGTCGCTTCGAATGTGTTTCATTTAGCCAACCGTCCGGCAGACAAGGGAATAGCCGCGCCCCCTGCCCCCCCACCACTACGCCCCTGAAATATCCAGAGATACTCAGTACATCTTGCACTACCAGTAGCATCCGTATCCAGCCTATATATCCTCCGTACTCCTGCCAAGCCAACCTCAACCTCAGCCGATGGATGGATATTGATGCGCCACAGCCGGCGTCTTCGTCTTCGTCGCGGAGGGTGGCTATTTATAGTGTCCGCTTCGATTTGTGTTACTGTACATTGCAGGCCGCTTTTCCCTCGCCACTTTCCCGATTTTCCGCCGCAGACACACACGGCAAATTTTTGTCTGAATCTGGCTTGATGTAACCCCATGAGTCGCCGTTGATATGCAATCAAATTTATTGTTACAGCTAGGAAAATGAGACATTCAAGGTTGAGTAGGGAACATGTTCTTGAACTTAATATGAGGGGTAAGGAAATATTAAAAAAATAATAGACCTTTCAGAAATGTACAATTTTTTACCTATGTTTATGGTTTTATTATACCTAAAAAATGCATAAATGGCTGAAAAAGGTATACGGCCGCCCTTAATTTTTAGATTTTAATGCAATTATTTTAAATATTAATTAAAAATACAAATAATATGTATGAATCTCCATTTCCCAAGTTTACCATTATAATATTATTAATATTTTGTTCATAGAACTATCGTGTTCAATATCTTAAAAAAAGCATAAATTGCTCTATGCTCTATGCTATATCTATATTTATTATTTGCGACTATATTATAAATAAATAATTATAAAACATTGAAATTACCATCAAACTAAAACCAAACCAAGTAAATAATGATTAAAAATAATTAAAATATTATCAAGAACTACTATATCAATATAAAAGACTCTATACATGCATGCTAAAATCATTATAAAATGCAAACTGTTTATAGTATCATAGAAATAGTAAAATACATCCGAGAAAAGATCTTCCCCCAAATCAAAGACCTTTTAGGTTTATAAATCCAACTGTACTTTTTCCAGTCTCAAATGTCTTCCTTTCCCCATATAAGACTCCATTTTTTACCACTCCGATTTCCTCGAAATGCAGAACACATTGACCTAGGCTCTAATAACTTATAATAGTTGGCGGGGAAAGTGAAAAGGAGCACTGATCCTGGGCAGGATATGCGGCAGATGGGGATGGCATTGCATATGTACCATATAAGTAAGTGTTCGGGGGAGGTCGCGGATGCGACACTCTCTTGGAGTCGGACCATGTGACACATGTGTGTCCATTTGGGTTCCCCCCTCGGCATTTCTGAATTTCTGGCGCCTTGGATCTCGACTTGGTTTGGTTTGGTTTACATTCGGGTTTTCGAGTGGAGCAGCGATGCCTGCATCCGCTCGCTAATGATGCACTCCTATCTGCATCTGTATCTGTATCCGTTTCGGTGTCTGTATCTGTATATGTATCTGTGAGTGTGTATGTAGCTACTGCACTTTGATTTATTCGGGCGCTTTTCAATTCCCACGACACAATGCTGCAGATGCAGAAAAATCCATGCGCCACTTCCTGTACCCGCGAATATTGAATATCCCAAAAAGTCTGCGCCTCCTTTTCACAATTTGAATTTTTTGTAATATGCATCCTTGTCCCAAGTGGTGCAATGTCCTGCCAAAAAAAAAAAAAATGAAAAGCGATAAAGGGCTGCGAAAAGAGTTTACCCCTTTGGAAAAACCGGAACTAATAGAAAAACAAAAAAACTATGCAGACAATTTTTTATGGGACCGGGGAAAAGGGTGAGAGGGCCGCATTAGTTGACTATAATTTATTAATTTACATGCGTCCTTTGCATACTGGCATATCAGGGTAAGGGTAAGGGTAAGGGTACGGGTGACCCCGAGAGGGGTAGCTGTAGGGTCACCGCATCTTCGGGGTAACACCATTGGCAGACCTCGGTTGACCCGCCACTTTATTCGATACGATACGATACGATACCATACCTTGCCATCCCATCCGAATCTGCATCCTCTTCCGCATTTGCATTGTCAATACCAAACCAATTTCGCACCCCATTCCCACTATAGTTTTTTTTTATCCGGTTCCGATTCGGGTTCACAGGTCACAGTCACACACAATCCATAAAAAACGAGAGAGGACAAGAGGTCGAGCCCTGATTTCCATATCTATTCTATGCTGGCTGCTGACCAGAAAATGTTTATTCATTAGGGATGACTGATCAAATGAAATCTAAGTAAACCCAGTGAAGTGTGCATTTTTTATAACCTTACTTTGGATTGCGCTGGGATTTTTGCATTTAATTATAGATACTTATAATAAAATAATTCCCAGTAATGGCTAATGTAACATTTATGTCATTATTCTGCATTGCAATATTTTATGTATTTTGAATTATATTAAATAATGTTTATTTAAAGGTATTGTTATTTTCTATGGTGGCTGTTGCTGTTGGCTAGAAACTTTTTATTATTAACAAAGATAACTGATTATTGAAAGGTAAATTTGTTATAACTTTACATTCGATGTCTGATGATTGTATTGGGATTATTTCATTTAATTATAGGTACTTTAAAGCGAAATGTCAATACTTGAGGTGTTTGTAATCATATTAATAATATGTATTTGAATATAATAGGATTACAAATATCTATAAGTTGTAAACCTAATTAAATCTAAAGCCAATAAATCCACTCAAAGACAAATTGCAGAGTACGTTCAAATGCAATTATCTTCCAGTAAAACCCCCTCCAATTTATCCAATGCTAAATACTTCCTCAATTTCTCACTCCCCTGACCAATTTTTCTTTTCCTCCCGCCAACTCTTTGCCGTTCAATGGGTTTTCGCCGCCTTTTCCCTTTTGTCCGGTCAATTGATTTGGAATGACCAAAGCATTTGACTCGCCATCTATTTCATTAGTTAATGCTGGGTTCCCTTTTCCTCTTCTTTTTTTGGGATCTGTCTGTAAATTGCATTTCCCTCGCTTTTTTTTGTTTTCCCCATTCATTCGGCTAAGGCAATTAAGGTGTAGATCCGCAAAAGGATCAATTGTTGGACACTTGGTCGCTGTGGTTTCCCTTGTTTTTTCCGCTTTTCATTTTTTTTTTGATTTTGCCGTCTAATAATTAGGAGGGAAACTCGGTGAGCTAAGCAATTTTCGCTCATCGACAGCAGCAGTCGCTGTGAAATAGGAATTAGGGCCAATGTCCTGGCAGGAAGTCCTGCCACTGACCGCAGTCGACACGAAAATGAATCGGCTGCCAAGTGCAATGTGAAGGTTGGGACCTGCGATGACCTGCTGGGTCCAGTTCTCTTTCGGTTTTTCGATTTCAAGGCCCGCTTAACGGTACCAGATGTGCCCAGAAAACATAAAACGGGCAAAACTCAGGTAGAATAGCATCCTGGCGCTGCCTTCAGAGCTCGGCGATCTGTGTGTAGCTGTGATGTGTTTGTAAACACGCTGAAAATAGAATAATAGATCACAGTCAGATACAGATACAGTGCGAGAAAAGGTACTTTCAAAGCAAAAAATGCTCAGAGAGTTCAATAATGTGGGGTTTTCGTCAAACCAAAATGATATATATACAATTCTTTTAAATTTCCTTAAGTTTTGGTAACCTGTTTTTTTCCGAATTAAATATAAAGATATCTATCTATAAGATATCTATAGTGAATACCGGTTTCATATAAAATATATTAAAAAAACAAGGAAGAACGCTATAGTCGAGTACCTCGACTATCAGATACCCGTTACTCAGCTAAAGGGACCAAAGGAAAATGGAGATATGCAAGCAGCAAATGCGCCACCTACCGGCGGTAGACAGATTTAAGCGTTGTGGGCGTTAGAGTGAGCGTGGCAAAGTTTTTTTTAAATCAATCGATAGGTATTGACAAGACCAATACATTTCAGTTAAAATTTTTTATCTAGCATGAAAATTGTGGGCGCCACAGGCTTGGGCGGTTTGTGGGCGTTAGAGTGGGCGTGGCATATTCGCGTGACAAACTTGCGCTGCGCTCAAGCCTACGGAATCTAAATCTGAAATCCCATTTCTCTATCTTTGATATTTTCCGAGATATCCGCGATCATATTTACGATTTTTTGAAGTTTGTGGGCGGTTTGTGGGCGTTCAAGTGGGCGTGGCAAACTTTTTTTTGGGTCAATCGATAGGTATTGATGAGAACAATACATTTCAGTTAAAATTTTTATTCTAGCATGAAAACTGTAGGAGCCACCGTTTTGGGCGGTTTGTGGGCGTTAAAGTGGGCGTGGCACTCTGCTGAAACAAACTTGCGCTGCGTAAGAAGCTCAGGAATCTGCACGCCAAATCTCAATAGCCTAGCTCTTATAGTTTCCAAGATCTCAGCGTTCATCCGGACGGACAGACAGACGGACAGACGGACAGACGGACAGACGGACAGACGGACAGACGGACATGGCTAGATCGACTCGGCTAGTGATCCTGATCAAGAATATATATACTTTATGGGGTCGGAAACGCTTCCTTCTGCCTGTTACATACTTTCCGACGAATCTAGTATACCCTTTTACTCTACGAGTAACGGGTATAAAAATTATTTTGTTAGTATCATTGTAATATTAGTATGTTTGCTTACTTATATTATATCATATCATATCATATCATATCATATGTCATATCACATATCATATTATAATATTAGCTGTTTTCTATCGTGATATTTATTACATCTTGGAATATTCAACTCCTTCTGTTCATATTTCCCTAAAACATAGATTTTTTCCCAGTGCCAGTATACGAACGCGATCAGCATACCGAAAAAGAGAAAGGAACAGTTAGGAACCTGGTATCCTGTGGATCCTGGCACTTGTGATGCGGGTGTGCATGTGCACGGCAATCATCAACTGGCGATCGGCTGTGGGAACCACCGGAAATCATCATCTTGCTGGCCATTAGGGTCTGTAGCAATTCCCCATATATGTATGGTTTATAGCGTAGCGATTTCTGAATTTGTAACACACATGTTCTCCAGGATCATCTATTCATTCATTCGTCAGGCGTTTCCTCTCTCGCCCCAATCCGTGCATCAGGTGTTTCTGGCGGTTTTTCGAAGGGTTCTCCATGGAGTGAAAGTGCTCGATTAGAATAATTCCCACGCAAGGGTCAAGAACTGGCTTATTATAGATGTCCAGATGGGATTAGTCTGTTTGGAGGTTGATCGATTAGCACCTCTGAAAGGGAATGGTAAAATATGCGAGGAAACAATAGGTGAAACCAATTATTTATGGATGTAAATACGCATACAAGTGGGAAACCTGTTATATTTGATTTCGAGGGAAAGTGAAAAATATCTTTAGCAAAAAAAATACTTTAAAGCCATTTTCATTAAGCCTATGATTTTTATGCTTTTTCTTAAAATATTAAATTCTTTTCTTTCTGTTCAATATCGTTAACGAGGGAAAGTTTAATAGGGCTTGAGAACCTTTATCCCCCTTATTTGTTAGCTATTTGCTTTTAATTTCAGCAACTGGAGGATCCCACAACTTTCTCCACAGGAGCCTTAGTCCCTCATGTTTGGCAGCCTCTTCAGTTTTCTCCCATGACCAGCGAGGTGTATTGAAACGAACTCTGACCCCGCTAGACCCTCGGCATTCCCTGCCAAATACAGTTAGTTCTTTGATTAATAAAAAACAGATCACAATGCCCTCTTGCGCAAGGGATCCACCTACAAGTCCTTTCAAGGGCCGCACGAAAAAAAAACTCAATAGCGAAACGCACAAAAAACCGATGCGAAACTTAAGACGATCGGATCGTTTTTATAGCGGTACCAACATCCTGATACAACATTGAAGGATCGCCGGACGCAGGACGCATACTTGAGACACAAATGCCTAGCGGTTTCTCCATTCTTCTATTCTTCCCTCTAGTTTTCTTCTTTTTTTTTTTTACAAATATTATACAATGATCTAGGGTTTCCTGAAGTCCTGGCCCCATACACGTTTTTCGCACGCCAAATAGGGACTTCTTTGTGTGGGCCCCGATAAAAAAAGAGAGAAAATAAAATAATAGCAAATACCGACGAGATGGGATTGGGCCGGCGAAGAGAAAGGAAACTCGCCACGATCCCGATGATGAGGATGGCTTATCTGCTTATGAGGCCGCTCGGTCCGTTGCCCGGGGAAAATGTGATTGATTTTAATTGGGGTTTCGTTTCTTTTCGTTTCTACTCCCTCGTAGGCGTAGTACGTAATGCCATTTGCCGAGAATACACATGCTGGATAAGATCTGGGGACATATTCGGCTACCTTTCGGCATCTGTTGCCAAAATCTATTCCGAATGTGTGCGAAATCCATTGGATATGTGAGATCGTTAGATCGTTTCGATGGGATTATGATCATCGGCAGATGGAGGAGGGCGAGGAGCGAGGTGGCATCTCCTTGATCTTCGGCTCGCTAATGGACTTTCCCTAGGGGCCCTACCACCACCGACCTACAGACTAATTGAGATTCCAGTCCTCCCATCTCGAGATCCAGGGTCCGATCATGTTTCGTCATTTACATGCTAACTTGGCTCGGACACGATCGCTTACATGTGTAAACGGCCGGGGTCTTAAAGGGGCTTAGTCCCGAAAATTTCCATTTCTAATTATATTGTCAGATGAGCGGAACCAACTAGGTCTAACCAGAATCTTTGCTTAATGCTACACTGTGGGTTATAATACATGATGTGATAAAAATCCTATATGTACAGTAATTCCTTTTTTTAAAAGCTTTTTAAATATGAACTTGTAAAATGTTGAATGGTGCTTGCTAGTCGCACAAATTGTTTTGGAAATTCCCATGTAAACCAAGCGGTTTTTACTACTATATCATTATAATGATGTTCAAGGTACTGAAATATATTTAAAATGTTTCTTATATTCTTGGTTTAAGCAAGTAACTTAAAGGGCGTATTATTTGGACTTTGGGAATGCCTTACAAATTCCCAGAAACTGTGGGCAATTAATGCCCCTTGAGAAATGGCTGGCTGCTGTGGACTGTTTGTTTGAGTGGGCCCAACACTTTCCGCTCTCAACGTTCTTGGCCACCAGAATCCCCCGAAAACCCCCCCTTTTCTTCTGTTTTCTTTTTATTTTTGGCCCGGAACACATAATGTGACTGCTGTGAATTTCACGACTCGCCAGTTAGCTGCCTGTTACTGTTACTGTGGAAACTTGGGAACGCCAGAGAGCGGGAAGAGTTCAAATTGCTTGAACTTTATGGTGTTCCAAATAGACCAGAGGACTGGACCTGGCCAATTCGGTATTGGTATCGCCATCGGTACGGGGGCAACCTGCCGGGTTGTCCCTTTTTTGGCCAGCACCCCTGAGATTCCGATTCGAAGGGGGGAGTTCGGTTCTCGAGAGGATGAGGTGGAGGTTGAGAAGGGGCAGCGGCAGTGGAGCATGCAAGCATGACCAGCGGTCATGAATCGCAATTGAAATTGGAATCGTTCTATGACCAGTTCGGTTTCGGTTTTGCTATTTTGCTTTTCTGCTTAGCGATTTTTTTTGTTTTGCACTTTGCTATTTTTCACTGCAGAGAAAAATAAAAGGTGTCCTTTAAATAGGGAAGTTAAGAGTTGGAATAGATTAGGTTTCTTGAAAATCTCTTTTCTAAAATATTAATAAGGAAAGACAAATAATACAAATGATTAAAAATATTATGGTTAATATGAGAAGTTCAATATCAAAATAAAATCTTTCATTGGAGATTTAAATAGATCAGTAAAATGTGCATATGATTTTAACCGTTATGATAAATTTATAAGATGTTTAATATTATAAAAATAATTTGTTTTAAATAATGAAATGTGGTAAAATCATAGCAACTTGGCTAGATAACGAAAACATAATCATTTCCTCATTAGAAACTAGTCTTCTGGTGGCCAATTATACTGTGATTAAAATATATTACTTAATGGATTCATGTATTAGATTACATTATTCCCAATTCCGAATCGATCTTTGGTTCGAGTGCATTTCCTTGCTATTTTCGTTGCAGCTTCGCTTCGGTCAGACTTTTTGGGGTTGACTGAAATTTGCCTGGCTGCTTCTGCCGGCAATCAAAAGTCAAAATCTTTTTGGTGGCTGGCCAACGAAAACGTGATGCAGTAGGACCCAAACCGCTGACGATGGCTCTTTGGGTCTCTGGTGGCGCAGCCCATGATGGCATTTGCTAGCCACCAAGTTGCTAAAGTGGCAAAGTGGCTAACCCACCAAGTGACTAACTGAATGACTAACTGACTGACTGACTGAGGAGCGTCTGCGACATGGACCTCAGACATTAGCCGGCAAATGGCACAATTGCTTTTATTGGCTGGCAATGGCGAGGGCCGTGTATATCCGTATCTCCGACCGATGAGTGCAGAAGCCGCTCCCGTTGACAACTGGAGAATTATGAACATTTTGCGGGCTTGGCTCCAGCTGCGCCCCCAAAAAAGAGCAGACTCTGAAAAATGACTGAGAGGCCGAGGCCCCCTTGTAGCCCCCAGCTGGTGCGAAATCTCTCGCCGGGAACTGCCCACTATAAAACCAAAAAAAGAAATAGAAATAGAAATAGAAACAAGAAAAATACTAACTCAAGTTCACACATTCTCACAAGCGGACAAATTGCAAGTGCAGGCTAAAGAGCTAAACAGCCAAAAGATACAAGATACAGATACATTCGCTCGCCGGCCAAATGCAAATGTGTCAATTGCTTCAGCCGGACATTTATTTGGTATTTATGCGGCTCCTCGACTTCCAGCCGAAAGCTGGGAAAATCAGGCAGACAGTCAGACTTTTTGGCCAACTCGTGAGCCGTATTTGGCATACAATATTTTGACAATCCAAAGGATTCTTCACCTTTTGCCGCCAAGCGGGGGAGATCGCTCGTGCAGTGCACTGAAACAGATGTATCTATCCTAGTTAGTATTCCATTTTTACCAAAAATTTACTTACAAGATTGTCAACTTTAGTAAATATGAATATTTGTATTTATTTATAATTTTGTATTATCCTTAGTTATATTTAAATGTGAATAGTTATTACCTAAGCCCCAACTATTTTTTCTCTAGATGTATCTGTACCTTTAGTCTTAGATCAGTGGATCTGCTGAGTTGTGAAATCGATTTCGGCGAGAGGTTCGTCTTTCGGCCGCTTTTTGTTGTAATTTTTGGCAGTGACTGGCATAAAAAAATCCTTGCCATCGGTACCTTCTATTTTAAGAATTTTTGTCGAAAACAATTTGGCAACGATCTCTTACCTTGGCACAATAACGTCGCCATCACCACCACCATTTACCATCCACCGCACACCATCATAATCATCATAGTCATCAGCGTCACCGGCGATCATCATCGAACATTCGACAGTTGCAACTTCAGATTCGGATTCGAATTCAGATTCAGATTCAGATGCAACTTGGGCTCGCAGCTCGCATCTCGCATCGCCGCTCATTTACATGCTTACTCGCTGGCTAAAAGCCGGGCCCAAAGCGACTTGGCCGAAAGTTCGGCAACATCTTGGGCAGTCATGAACATTGGGCACTGGGAAAAAATATAGGCAGCTCTTAAAAAATCTAAATAAATAAATAATAATATTTTCAAGAAGAAATTAATAAAAATCCCGTATCTATACCTGTAAGGATAAGCAAATGTATACTAATTATTAAAAAAAAAATTATTAATTAAAATAAATTATTATTTTTTCATATTAAATATTATATTTTAAATATTAAATATCATTTTAATATTTGATATAATATTTAATAATATTGTTTAAAAATATAGCATGATCACTTACATTGATCGTTTTAAACATGATAAATATTTAAATGCTAGAAAGCATACATATATGTAAATATTTTGATACGACAGACGTTTATTCAAGAAATATATTTCAAAATATCGTACTGAAATGATCTTAAACTAGTGGTGAATTGTGTATAACTTTTCCCAAAGTGTAGCTGCTCGACTCCAGCCGCCTAAAACACTCATCATCATGTCGGACAAACAACCTTGTTGCCTTTTGGCTGGAGTGTATGGGGTATGGGATGTGGTTTTGGGGTATGGTTCGGGGTATGGTCTATGGAGTACGTGTATCGCATGTTGGGCCTCTAGTCCCCCGGTCCCCTTAACCCTCCACTGCCCCCTGTCAGTGGTTCCTCGTGGCGCTAATGTGGCCGTACTTGCAAATCGTACCAGCATAGCTTGTGCTGCTCCATTAAAGCCAAAAGCAAATTTAAAGACGAAAGTCGGAGTCGAGGTTGGATTTTGAAGCTGAAGCCGCGGCCCAAGCCAAAAAGCCTGCCGCTTATGACAGGCGATGCCGCTGCTTGCCCCACCGACATGCAACCGAACCAACTTTAAACAAGTGAGAATTTTGGATACAATTTTGGGCCTACATAAGGCATACCCTGGAAATGCTAGTAGGAAATAATATATGTCATTTCAGTTAGTAAAAATAAATATCTGCTTATTTAATAGAACATTTCGTATTATATATCTAAATTAAACCCAAAAATCATTATATGTAATACAAAACACTTAAATTGCCTTATTTAACATGCAAGTATTCGAATTAAGGTGGAAAATTAAGGAAAAATATTACAATATTATTAAATATAAAATATTTGGATGTACTACTTTTTTGAGTATACGAAACATGCATGACATTTCGTACTAATGCTTTGCATAAAAATATTCTCATTACATACAACACCTTAAAAAAATCTAAAATATAAATCGGAATATTATTAAATCCTTATTTAAGTCCTTAAACATTTTTAAACAAAACAGCTATTTTATAAAAATTTAAAATCCTTTGTGCTTTGTATCTAAGGACTAAGATTCAAAAAACCCCTAAGTCCCATCCTTGTAAGGTTTTATCTTCCATACTCATAGGCCTTGCCTTAAATACCCATGTTCATTTTTTAAAATAATAGGTACTACAGTGGAGCGCGAAATATCTCGACATGAATACAATCTTTTAATGATCGTGTGTAATTTACAAACATGTGGGGATGGGATGGCGGTGCACGCTGCTGCCACCGTCTAAATCGGATTTTGGATTCGAGCCGCGGTCTTTGGAATTGGATTGGTATTTGTCTATGTAGTTGTAGTTGTAATTGTATTTGTATTTTTGGAGTCTTCGCCGTCGTCCATCACCTGACCTCCGCTCGACTCCAATACAATCACTCATTGAGCAGGGCCAAGTTGCAGTTGCTGTTGCGGTTGCAACAGTTGCGACTTTCGGTTGCAGTGCACCTTGATTCTGGGCATCAGTCACCCACTAAACGCGACTTGGATCCATCTCCATCGCCATGGCGCAGTTCCACATCCCCGAATCCTGGTCGCATTTCGCAAGACGTTCGTTCACATGCCACTCAAGAAGTCGTGGCACTGGATAGGCCCCCATACTCCCCCTCGAAAACCCCTCTAAGTCCCCCTAAATACCCCCCAATTCTCCAACCCGGAGAAAGAGACCAAATGGAGTGAAACGGAAAAAACAGAGAGACCGAAGATGGATTTGAACGTTTTGGGCAATTACAATAACTCAATTTGTACGGCCAGGCAATCGTTTGTCAATTGTTGTCCCGCTCTTGTGCTCTTCGAGAGGATTTCCCGGGGGATCCCCAAAATGGAAGGGGATTGGATGGTATGGAATGGGGGGGTTGGAAAAATCTCTGCCCCGCTCTGGGGAGTTTTTCAATATTATTTCGGTCTCTATTTTCGTTTTCAATTAGCCGCAGAGCAGAGTAGAGTAGAGCGTTGCGATTCAAAGAGAAAGGCAAAGAGAATGGTCGGTCTTAATGGGGTCCAACTGTAGGCAGGCCAAGCGATTGATCAATCAGCAAAGATGGATGTGAGTTCTACACAACCAAAGCTGAGGTTTAGTTTTTGGTAATCATATTAACACAGCCTTGAATTATCCATTGAATATTTAATTTTATTTAATGTTCGTATTTATTAAACATTTTTTTTTTCAATCTTTTCCTGTAGCCACTGACCCGTCTTCGAGTTGACCCCTTCCCCAATATCCGCCGCTGAACTAATTCCATCAATATTCGCACGGCCTCTGAGGTTTTGGAAGCCCCAGGCGATCCTCGGACCTGATCCTCTGTTTGTTTCCCTGTCCGATATTGTTATTGCATCTGTTTCCAAGCCGAAATCCAAATACAAATCCCAATTCCAATCCCAATCCAAAGCCGTATCTCTAGCTGTATCTGTATCTGTATCGACATCGCGTATCTGTATCTATGACTGTGCAGCGTTTAGGTCGAGTGTCTGGCGTTTAGCATTTTCAATTTACATATTACACGGCGAGTCAAACAAGCGAAAGATTTGTGGTCGCCCGTTTGCTGGATCGGCGATCACTGAAAGAAATTGGCTATTAATTAATTTAATTATTTTTTGAACTCTGGGATTGTATTTCTTATTTTTTTAAGGTATTTGAGACCTTACGATAGTTGCTCAAGTTTTAACGAACTGGATGGATTTATTTTGAAAAGGTCTTGGGCAATCTAGAGAAAAGGAGTTTACATCATATAAATTTATATTTTAAATTATGTTATTCATTTTTAGATTACCTAAAAATAAATAAAGTTTTATAAGGCCATTAATACCTTAAATAGTCAATATAAAAATACAATTACTTTATTATGAGCTTAATATATATGTATGTATTAACTTGTTAATATATTATTTTGCAATCGATCATCTTATGATATTTCATTTGAATTAAACTTTCTCTACAATGCTTAATTCAGATATGTTTTGATATTATAAAATCCTATTCGTCCTTACACTCTCAATAATAATATAATCATCTGAAGGGCTAAAATGGATATTTCTTTGTGTGTGATTTGGTGGGCTGATGGGTCCGATTGGGCCCCCGAAAAAAAGCCAAAACGAAACAATTTATTGTGACACGAGGTAATTGCCTGGGGCAGATATTGCTGCTGCTGCTGTTGCTAGCTGTTAGCAACTTGCAACTTGCAACTCGATAAGGGCATTGTACCGAGTCCAGCAACTCGAGCAGAGCATCACTGTCCCATGGAAAATTGTGGCAGTGGATGGGGATGGTGAAAAGGGGGTTCCGAGTGGGCCAGAAACGGTCATCAGGGCCGAAGATAGATCAAGGGGCCAGTTCAGTTCAGTTCGGTTAAGAACCAGCACGATGGCTTAGACCCTGGCTCGAGCAAAAAGAGCAAGAAGAAGAAGATCAGCCGCGAAGAAGAAGACATAGAAGAACTTATTTGGTGTAACAATTATTTCGTGATTTAATTTCGACCTTTAGCGACCAATTTAATCGATCCACACAGCCACATAGCTGCCATAGCACCATTGTTGGCTGCCCAACAGCGTTACCCGAGTTACCTGAGTTACCTGACTTGGCTCAGTTTCGTTTTGGCCATGTGGCTATGTGGCCAAGACTGGGAGTGGGCATTCGGCACTCGGCACTCGGCACTTGGCTTTTGGCGCTGGAGGAGCTGCAAGTAGTAGGAGCTGCAGAAAAGTGGGAGCACAAGTTGGGGCAGCCGAGCTGGATGGGCCGCGTGGTTCGCCTTCATTGTGTTTCATTGCCCCGCAATTCGTGCGCGATATTCTGCGGCAAGCCTAGCAGCCCACGGCCAGTGTAGCACCGAGAAAAAATATGGGGTGCAAAAAGCCACAAAAACTAAATTCAATATGCAGTCATAGGATTTTATAGGTATTTCTGTTTAAAATCATGATTAAATTGTTCAAAATGGGATCCTTAGAAGTGATGTTTGGGTCACCTTTCTACAAGCCATTTAAAATGGAAATTATATAACACGAAAGTTGGTTAAAAATAAACCTCCAAGTCTCATTAAAATTTAATTTAAACTGTTAAAGCTATGGATTTTTAAATGGCGTTTTTGAGTCCTACCTTTCGGTAGTCGTGCGTTTTTTGGGAGAACCTAACATAAAAATGGGTCAAATTATGATCTGCCATGAAATACAAATATTTTAATGTAAATTGAAAGGAAATTCGACATCAAGTTTTTAGAGATATCACACTTTAAAATTTGACTTTAAGTAGTAAAGTTATGGACCTTAGAAGTCTAGTCTGGGGTCACCTTTTTGCAAGCTACCGAAAGCTACGAAATTTCAGACATGAAAATGGGCCGAAAAATGCACCTTAAAGATACAGAAAAGTGCAAATGCAGATTTTTTACAAATTAAATCACAATTCTTTAGAGGTATGACACTTTATTATCGGACTTTAATTGGTAAAGTTATGGACTTTGGAAGTCTAGTTTGGGGTCACCCTTTTGCAAAGTACCGAAAACTAGGAAATTTCAGACATGAAAATGAGTCCAAAAATGCGCCCCAATGACACCGAAAAGTGTTAATGCAGATTGTTAGGAAATTTGACAACAATTCTTTAAAGGTATGACACTTTAAAACCGGACTTTTATTAGTAAAGTTATGTAATTTAGAAGTCTTGCTTGGGGTCACCTTTTGGCGAGCTACCAAATACTACGAAATTTCAGACGTGAAAATGGGTCAAAAATTGCAGTTCAATGATATTGATGTGTAAACGCAGATTGTTAGGAAATTGAATAACAATTCTTTAGAGGTAGAGCACATTGAAATCGGCCTTAAATTAGTAAAGTTGTTGGCCCTAGAAGTAAAGTTTTGGGTCACCATCCTTTATATTGGCTTTAGGCCTTTCTTGCAATGTTTTTCTCCCAGTGCAGCCTGCTCCCAGCAGCGTGCAGCAGCGGCGGCAGTTGCAGTTGCAGTTGCCCAGGGGGCGGAATGGGGTCGGAAAGGGGGAGTTGGGCTCGGACTGGCCTGGACTACAAGTAAGTAAGTTCCCACGTCTCCGCTCCACGGCAAGTGCCGTCTCTTTCCCTCCGCCTCGGACCCTCTCACTCGCTCCCTCCTTCGCTGGGCGACAATGTCCCCAGAAGCGTTTCGAGCGAAAAATTTAAATTTCGCACCGAGCGGCTCTTTGTTTTGGTTTGGTTTCTGCTTTTGATTTTGCTTTTTGTGGCTCTTGGCCATGACTTGGTGGGTCAGGTTTTTCTTTTTATTTTTCTTTTTATTTTTTTGATCTCTGGTCAGCCGATCTGGCCGCTAATAATTGCCATTGATTTGGTTTCGGATGTGGATGTGGATCATGGGAGCAATGGCAATCCAGAAGCCGAGGCAATTTGTGAAATTACATAAATCAGCTTTTATTTATTTAGAGACGGAATGGGATGGGGATGGGTGTCGTGTTTTTGGCTTCCTGCCATTGCCATTTCTATTACCATTCCCCCTTTCCCCATTCCCAATAGTATCCAATACCTGATTCCCATTCCCCTTTTAGCCATTCCCGCCATTGATTACTTATTTTCCCAAATAAATATGCATAGTAAATTGGCCTCCTCGTCGTTTTGTGCAGAAAACTCATTTGAGGCTCTCAACTGTTTTGTTGTGCAGTTTTCCTACAGTTTTCCTATAGATTTTCCTTTTGTTGGCGGCGGTTATCGAGCGGCCATCTCGGAGACAAGACAAACCAAAAAAAAAAACGGTGGCTAAAAGTAAAGTCAGTCTGGATCCATGATGATGCTGCCCGGCTGAGTTATCGTTAATCGATCGCCGGCCTACACTAAAACCAAATCGCATATAAATAATTGAAAAGCAATGGGCGTGAGTTCAGGGACCTAGAACTCCAGAGATTTGAAATATATTCAAGCTATTGATAAGCAGGGGTGATTAAGTACCCATAGTTCTAATGGTTACGAGACATGTTAAGTTAATGAGTAAAGTAATGAGTTAAGCAATGAATTAAGTAATGAGTTATTTAATTCTTCAGATGGAATATAAATAGTGCATATTATAAAAAGATTAATTGTACCACCCATTTGGCAACTCACTTAAATTCAATAGCCTAATCACTGGCCATTTAAATCAATTTATGGCCTTCATTCGTTTATTTTCGCACATTTGTCGTTTTAAATCGCCTACACTTGTCGATTAATCAAGTGACTCCCATCGCTTTCAATTACCTATCGCAACGATGACCAGTCGAATGCGAAGTTTACCTGGGAAAATGCATTCCCAGGTGGAAATGCAGGTGGAGAAAAAGACTTGGAGGATTTATGAACTCGTAGTCGGAAGTGATTAGAGCTCCCCCCCAAAACAAAGATATATATCTATAATCGTATTTATGGAGAGTGTGTGTCCGAGTTCGCCTGGCGGTTTGTCCGTCCTGTTTGTTTCGTGTTCGATTGACACGTTCCAAGACCGATTTTCCCCGATTTCCCTCGATTTTCCCCCTGATTTCCCAACTGAAAGTTAACACACCACGCAGAATGGGAATGCGAATGCGAATGTTGGCAATGCGCAGACGCCGAATTCATTCATTGAAGTGGATCTCTGATCCTCGTGGATGTTGTGGTGGTGCTGCAGTGGTGCAGTGGTGCTGCAGAGTGGGGGACAGTGGTGCAGTGGTGCAGTGGCGCAGGGCAACGGAATGGAGTGGTGCAGAGCGATCCGCTGGAGTCGTGTCTGTGCTGAAATTGAATGAGTTGTGCGCGTGAGCCACGATCGCTCCGCGAATGCAGATGGGTCAAGAGTGGTGCGGTGGGAGTTTACACAGAGCGAAAAACATATCAGGAAAAGTATAAATTAAGCCAAAAAAAAATTACAACTTATCAAGAAAATATATAGTGTTTTAACAGCGGTCGGTCTTGCATTTATAAACATAAATCAAGTTCTTTAAAATTATCATTATTGTATAAGCAAGTATAATGTATATCAGGCCCAATAAATATGGCATCTATTTATCGGAAATCCAAGTAAAAGTATACATTTTAGTTAAATATGCCCTTGTTGTATAAAATTTTTAAATTGGTTGGATAAGTTGGATATTTTTCATTAAAAATAAATATAATTATTTAAATTTTTAATATACTCAAATGTTGTTATAAGCTATATTGATGAAACTGTGTTTAGTATAAATATTTAATGCAATAGTGGATTATACATTTAAATTTCATTTTAGTATATGTAAACACATTATTAAATATATAGTTTTCAGATAACAACAATTTTAATAATTCTAAAATGTAATTTACAAAAATTTGTTATAACCTTGATTCATTAATTTAAATGTTGTATAAGTGTAAAATGTTTTTTTTTTAATTATACTTTGTTTTCTTACATAAATTACTGATAGATTTTTATCAAGTTGAAAATAATTCACTTCCTAGTTAGCCCCGAATTCTTTCAGACATGTTAGTCCTTTGTTCGAGCCCCCTTTTTCTCGCAGTGCCCTTGGCAACTGTAACCTGCATTTCAACTGCGTGGCGGGGTCGCCGAAAAGCGAGCACAGTAGTGATTCGAGTAAATCGATTGGTTGGCTCAAGAGACCGCCTGAGGGGGCGATGGACTCCTTAGCGGATGCCCACTGTCGACTAGAGGAGCGTGTGGTGCATCCCGCTCGCCTTTTGGTAATGAAGAATTATTGTGGCTCATTGTAAATGTCTCTAATTATGGTTCATTAATCAATAAAATTGTTTGAGCCGCTCGCTAGGATCTGAATCGGGTTTTTTGGGGTACGTATAATGGATTTCATATGGATGTATGGATCTGGAACTGCCTCGAGGTCCGCTGTATGTATGTTCGGCTGGCGAAAATTATGTTTTGGCGCTGAGCACGCCGAGTGGTTTATGTTTGTATAAGCTGTGGCCACATCTAAAATATATCTACCCGGGTACACATATTCCAGCATGTATCGACACATGTCTGCATGTTGGGCCAGATCGTGATGCTTTTCGTAGTGGACACACGTTGGTTAGAGTTAGACCCCAAGAGTCCCCCAAAGTCCCTCAAAGTAAGCCCCCTTTACCCTTCGTGGTAATATACCATATGGCAGACTAAACTAAGCCTGAAATTGCTCGCTTCAGTTCCGCTGAACTTTCTTATCGCCCTGCATTTAATGGCCTAATATGAGTTCCACACACATTGACAATTGTGGGGCCGCCGTGGCCAGCGCCAGTTGATAATGGCCAGGCCCTAACCCTAGGTTCTTGGTCCCCAGTACTGCATAGTTTACCATACCATGCCATACCATTCCATCGTAGTTTACCATCCCCGGTCTAAAGTCGCACTCCTTCGCGCTCCACTGACTGACTAGAAAAAAATGAGCCGGAGATCGGGGAACCCAGAAACTGGAAGAGCTCGCTTTTGTCGCAGTCCAACTGTCATTTCTAAGGTCTATTGTCTGCACTGAGAGAACTATCTAAAATAACTTCAATATAATTTAGAAAATGTTTTTATTTTAAGCCACATTTTAAAATGGTTTTCTATAAAGATAAAGGTTTATAAAGAAGTCAAAGTCTAGAAAAAATCTATAAATTTGGGTGGCATAAAAATTTGTTCCTTAAAAACAATATCTTTTTTAAGCAAATCTCTTATTTATAAATTTATTCTATATTTATAAACTCAAGGTACATGCTATTTTTGCATATCTATATAATTTTTATATTTTCTAATAATCAAAATACTTACAAAAATCATGTCAACTATTATAAATTTAACATTTTAAGGAAAGTAATTCATTAAAGGCTTTAATTTTTTAATTTTTAAAAAATAAAAAAAATAACAACAATTATAATAAATACAATTTTGGATTTTTTAACCCATAAATTTAATCTGTAAATTTCAGTTAAGCTATTTATGTAATTTTAAATATTTGTTGCATAACATTTTTTTGAATGTAGCCCTAGATTTAGTTCCATTCCGTCAGAGATCACGGCGCGTTGGCGACATTCGCCATTCGGCGAGTCCAAAAAGTCTACGTCATGCGCATTTAGACAGTTCCGAGCAGAGGGCCACCAGCTAGCCCTTCTTCTGGATGTGGATTCTCCTGGAGAAGGCGGCAGGCAGCAGGCAGCAGGCACAAGGTAGATGACACCATCCGGGGTTGCAGCGCTCTTGGCGCTTTACCGGCGTGAAATTGGTTTAACCCACTGGTCACAATTGCACGCACAGCCACAAAACAGATAGCCGAGAATACTTTGGAGCACATTAACATTAACTGAGCCGCGAAAGCGACAAGGGGCAGCCAGCCCAAACCGACCAGGCCAAGACCAAGCACCCCCCCACTCCCCACCTCCTCCTGCTCCTCTATTTAGTGTTATCTCTGTCTCGGTATCTAAACATGTGTGTTTGCCCTCGGCCCGGCCAAAACAACTTGGCGGCAACTGTCCAGGTTCCACTGTATATCTGTTTATACATACATAAATGACAAAGCTCAAGTGCGAGTTGCATTTAAGTGGAGTCGCGGAAGTCATTGCACTTGCAATTAGCCCTACCTTGCCCACACCCCCACACCCCCAGCCCAAAAGTTTTTGTTCAAGACCCCTTCCAAAAACCCCATACCCAATAAAAATTAGATGGTGCAGTCATCATATGGGTGAAACCTCGGGTAATCGCTCTCTGAAAGCTGGAGTGTCCGATGAGTAGGCCAAATAATACTTGCCTGGCTTTTGAGGATTTGCTTATAAGGTGGGGTTGTGTTGTCCCAAATTACCTTTAAAGTGGTCTACACATGCTGGTGGTCTGAATATTTAAAACAATTATATTTGGTATATGAACTGACCCAAAAACAAGGAAAGTATGTAATAAAAGAAAATTTAAAGCGGTACTTTTAATTGGAGAAATATGACATTTTAAGATATCTGTAATATAAACCGATAGATTTATAAATAATATTTAAATTATAAAAATGATAGCCTTTTTTTGTTAGTTAAGTTATCTAAATAATTAAACTATAAGGCTGTGTTGCTATTTAACTATATGATATCCTTTTTATTAATTAAGAAGTAATATTTGACTATCATTTTGTTTTTACGTTATTTATTGTTCTCAATTTATTGTTTCTCTAATAGATTTGGAAATTCCCTAATAGCAGTGAAATCAGCATAATTAAGACCACACTTGACAAATGTTTATATATGGTATTTGGCTAAAGATCACCTAGATATCAAGCTGAAATTTTCCTCGGGCTTTCCCTTTGAGCTTTTCGCTTTTTGGTTTTCGCTCGGTGGGCACTCGCCCCCATATTCCCCATTTTCCCCATTTATCTAAGTAGAAACTCGAGCCCACTTTATCGGGCCATGGGCATCTGGGCATTTCCAGTCAGCGCTTAGATGCGCTTAGCCAGGCTAGGAGTGATTTTTAATAATCGTCGTAGCCGTCGTCTTGGCAGCCGCATCATCATCATCATCAAGGCTTTGGAACCGATTAAACGAGGCAGCGTCACCTGCAGCAACAGAAAACACAAACACAAACAGCCCAGAGCCACAATAATAATAAATATTTCTAAACAGTTAGTTACATTAAGAGCCGCAATGAAAACAGTAACTCACTTGTAAAAAAATAATTTGACTCGCACTTGGACTTTAATTTGCCGCAGAAGCCAAAGTTACACTGAGAAAATATCTGTGTGAGAGAAGGTTTTTATATCTTGGTTTATTATTACAAATTACGGCTGAATAGATTTATTTCTCAGGGAAAAACATGCTTAAGGAGATTTTTGAAGTTGTTAGGTTGGGCCACACATTTTTTAAACATTTCGGAAAAATATAAGATCAGAAAATATAGTGCCTGAAAAAACACATTTGTTCTTAGCACACATTAGTATATCTATTATTACAATGTAATTCAAATTGGTATATTTCTTAAGATTAATGTTCTTAGTTTGAAGTTGGTAAACTTACCTCACATATTTTTTAAATATTTCCAAAAAATATCAGATTAAAAACAATTGTGTATGAAAAATGGTATTTGTGACTATCAAATAATTATAAAAAATTAGAATTGATTTATTTTTCTAGATAAATATTTTTAGATTATAAATAGATCTTCCCAATTGTTTGCTGTGCACTAGCGCTTGTCTTTTTCTTGTTGTTGTGAGGAGTGTGGGTACAGGGCATAACGCTCTGCTTTCCAGGGGCGTGGGCAGGGGGAGGTGGCTCCGAATTGGAGAGGGGGTGGTGGTGGTGCTGCCGGTGGTGGCGACTTGGGCCTTCGAGAGGCGACAGTCAGCCAAGCGATGGGGCAACAACAAAGCTCGCTAGGCAGCCACTCACACGAGAAGAAGCGTCTTCGCTTTTGTCTCTCCGCTCAGTTCCGATCTTTTGATGATAATCAGCGGCTGTCCTCGGGTCCCCGCAACTGGCAACCACCAGGCAGTAAGCACCACCAGCACTGGATGCCCCCCTGCACCACCAGAGCACCACCAGAGCACCACTGAACAAACATTTGCTTTTGGCTTTTCGGTGGGCAGCGAGCGTGGAAACAGTTTTTGGGAAATCACATGCGACATTTGCTCAGGAAGAGGAGCAGCAGAAGCAGCCGCAGATACAGATACAGATGCTCCGCTGGGCAGGCACGATTCCCCTGGAGTCCAAAAGCCGCAGAGCCACCAAAGCCCCCTTTCCTCTGGGCATAACATCAACCACCCGCCCTGTGGACCCCGTTACATGGCAGCCATTCGGCGACAGCTCCACTGCTACTGAACCGCTGGGTTGCTAGATTGCTGGATGGTTGGATTGTTGGCTTGTTGGATTGCCGGATTGTTGGATTACTGGCGACAATTTGCTTAAAAAATAAATCACGAAAAACGCTAGAACAGACCACGACGATCTGGGCAATAAAATGCCCAGCCATATTAATAATGGCCAGGCCAAAAGACGACGATCCTGTTCAGAATGGCTCCAGTTTTCCACCTTAATGGGAAATAACTCATTCAATGAATAATAACTTCCAATCAAATGATGAGTAGTATAAAATAAATTGCCATCATACCATCATATGCATGTACAATATATATACAAAGAATTGTATTATCACTTATAGAGAACAACTGTTTGGCAGTTTTCCAAAAAATAACCAATATATGTTGTTACAAAGTGGAATATTTTATATATAATATAATATTTTAATATTTTTATTATCTAAAGTATTTTATAGTATCTTACTTCTTTTGGTATACCTTACTTTAAGTTGTTATACATAACTCCGGATTTTAGAGGAATGCATATACCTATGTATTAGAAATTTCGTTAGGGATATCTACAAGTCCCAATTTAATATGATCTGTTCTCCCAAAAACAGTAAGATCTAATTCAGTTTTTTTTATAAAACCTTTCCTGATAATATATCGATATCAATTAATTGCTAACCCGTGGTCTCGTTAGACATCCGTTGTCCGCCGCCCACTGAAAGCCCCCGAAAAACGGCAGACTCTGGGAAAAGTGCAGTGAAGGAAAACCTTTTTTTTTCCAAACTGCGGAGGTGTCAACCCCCCTTGGCCGCCCCCGCCTCCCCTGGAAACAGTAGCACCTGGAGAAAAAGTACAACTAAAGCAAAATACAAAAACAAAAAGAGGTCTGGAAGACGTGGCACATAACGTCTGCGGAATTGTCAAATGATTTACATCCGACATATGTATGCTAAACTCACGAATCTATCTGCGGCACGATTAGGACACAAGCTCACAGGCTTTGGGCTCTCGGATTTTAGATGGTGGTGCAGCCAGCTCGTGTCGCACCACCGACTTTTCGCTGGTTACTTCTGTTGGCCATAAAAACCAACAAAAATAACAAAAAAAACACTTAGGAAAAAATCCTAATCGTGGTTATGACAAATTTCGATGCACCACTCGCTAAGTCAGTCAGTCAGTCGGTCGGTTGCCGGCGATGTGGGTGCTTCACTGTACCACCACGGTAATTCCCCCCCGCCCCCTTCCCCCCCTGAGTAATTGGGACCTTTCTCACTTTCACGCGCACAAATTATACGGTCGCGCAATTTTTGGTGTCTGCCCGAAATAATGTACGAACTTTCTTATTTTGGTTTCAGCTCAACGTCTCGGGGCCCCCTTAAAAAAATATCCCTGGCCCCCCGATTAGTCCCACCGATTCCCCGGCGATCCCTAGCTCATCCAAAATACCCCATCCCCAACTCATCGCTTCGTGTTTGGCTAGTCATGACTTCCGCTCTGCACTTTGGCACACATCCAGACAGCCGGCGATGATGCCCCATTATGTGGCATGTAGAGCGATGCAGTTCCCTGCACACCAAAAAACTATATCAACGGTCCAAGGGCCTAGAGGATTTCTATAATTTTTGGGGAAATTAATAATACCAGAAGAATGGGACTACGATATAACTTTAAAATGTATAATATTCTTCAAGGGATAACATACATCATATATGTACCATATGATATCATAAAAGTACACTTGCTTAAAAGTCAAATTTGAATTTTTTATTTTATATTGTTTTAAGTTTAACCCAAAAAAGTGACTATTAATAAAATAATAAATTGAAAACCCAGATTAAAAATTAAAAGTTTATTTCGATACAAAATCTCAATAATATCTAAAATAATAATTATTCCGGAGCTTGGGTTCCAAAAAATAATATATAACGTATGATTTTCATAATATTGATATTTTAATTTTATCAAAATGTTCTCCAGTGTGTTGATTGTACTGCTGTTGCTGCCGCAGTGGCAGTTGCAATGTTCTGCTGCCCACACAACAATCGCAGCTAGACTAACGCGATGCCATCGAATATCCCGCCTCGATTGAAGTCCATTCGGGTGATTAAAAATTCCCTTCCCCCCCCCAAACAGACCAAAAAGTGAGGAAACCACCCACTCATCACCCATCACCCTTCGCCCATCGCCCACCTCCCATCACCCATCACCCAACACCCTCATCTCACATCACATATCTCATCTGTGAAGAAGAGTCCGGCATTAATATTTCATACGGGGCCAGGTCGTCTTGGCCAGGTCATCGTTATCTGGCCCCCAGCTCGTTGCTTTCTTTTCACCTTTTCAAACTGGCCAAATTAAAAGTTTTGTTTGCGTTCGCATAACTTTTCAAAGACTCTTTGAATGTGGGCTAAAAAGTGGTGCTGGGGTGGGTGGGTGTTTGTGTTCTGGTCATGTGTTATGTGTGGTGCGTGTCCTCCCCTTTAAATTTCCTTTCGGTTCAGGGCAAAACTTTTCAATTCTTTTTCGTTTCTTTTTTTTTTGTATTTATTTATTCCTGTGTTGTTGTGCTTTTGCCTTGACAAAAGAAAAGAATGCAGGAAGGCTTATCAGTTGGACAGGCTGTATTTTAATTGTGAGCACTCGAGTGTGAACCACATGAAAACCCACCGTCAGGTACAGCGACCCGCACAAGTGGCCAACAGGAAAAGCCTCCCCCTAAGCCACCCAAAAGTTTTATTTTTGAATGCGCCACAGAGAAAAGAAATTTGGGAACTAAGAACGTATTTGGAAATAATATTTACGTTATTAATTACCATGCATGGTTACACTTAATATTATTTGAAAGTATGGCCACACTGTCTATCTATTCTTTTAACAGTGTGACCTTGCATAGCTGCACATATTGGTATCTGACCACACTATTAAGCTTCTTTAAACTTTAATTGTATTTATTTGTTTCGTTTTTCGATAGGAAATATTTGCAGTGCATTGCTATTGTGGCTTATCTTTGGCTTTTGGTGTTTAATCGTCATGCGACTTCTGTCCACAAAGTCCGAAATTGAGTTTGCACAACAAGTGGACATCGAGTCCATTAGCTAATGGAGCACCCCCTTTGAAAAATGTGAGTCCGCACACAGAAGCTGTGCCTGATCCGCAATCTCTTACAGTGAAATCTCGGCGACAATCTGTGTGTGTGTGGCTCTTCCTTAAAGTTTTTTCGCCCCCCGTTTTTTTTTTCTCGATTTTTGAGTTTTTCACTTTTGAGTTTCTTTAGCTGTGACTGCTCCCATCCGCCTGTGGCCTGCATTTTGTGGGTGCGGTTCACATTGGCTGCGGAGAACTGGAGAACTCAGTGCCACCCACTCGCATTTGCATGTGCGAGGCAATTGCCAAGCCCAGACCGGTGGTCAGCTAGCCTTTATTGATGACTTTTAGCAGCCAAAGCAGCGTCGTTTAAATAATGAGCCCATGGGTCGAGGCCACCAACCGGCAACATCATCATCTCTCTCTCTATTTCTAGCCACATGCCCACACCTCCGCATCTGTCAGGGCAAGTCATCAATGGATTGGGTCGGTTCGTTTTGGTTTGCTTTGGATCGACTTGGATCGATCCATCTCCATGGGTCCTCCTCCGAGATCAGCTGTCACATTGGGCAATTGCCGTTGCCCAATCTCTGCCCCTGCCATGACTAATCCAGAATTACCAACTATGTGGCTACAATGCAAAGTGCCGCGTCATCCGGAGTTCAGCAGTTCAGCAGTTCAGCAGTTCGACAGTTCGGAGGTTCAATCTCAATGTCCAGCTGATTTTGGCCCGGTTTCACTATCGATTTCGCGCTGGCCTCTTGCTTTTCGTTTGTCAACGCCGCTCAAGCGCGAAATTGCCACTAAAATACAAAAGTAAGGCAGCTGAAATCGAAGAGGTGCTCAAAATCATAAGTTTGAGGTCCGACTTTCGTGGGATCTTGGCCGAACACTTGCAAAAAATAGGGAAAATAAAGTTAGCTGTAGAAAAAAGAGAAAATAACTGATATGAAAACTTCGAAAACGGTCACATCCAAAAAATGTCCAATATTAAAAATTTGCAGATTTGAATGTCAATGACTTGAAATTTAAATTAAGAAATATGACAGTCCTCATTTTGACCTCTATTTGCATTATGCTAGTAAAACAATGATTTTTTAGGGTGAAAAATAGAAATACAAATTTAGGCAAAAATACTTTTATTTTTTTGGGTTTTTTAACCGTAGCTCAGCCAAATCAAGGCGTACTGCTAAAAGACCAACTGTTATAAGCAGCTTGCAACCTAAACTAACGACCCTTACCACTTTAGAGAACATTTATTTTTTGACCAATTTTCGCCATTTTCAAATGGAGTGATATTTTTGCGAAAAATGTCAAAAATTAAAAAGTTTTAGGTTTGAATGCCAATGGATTGGAAATCAAAATACGAGCTCAACAAGGTATGACATTCCTCATTCTGACAATTATTTGCCTTATGGCAGCCAAAACACTTGATTTTTAGGCAAAAATTCTCTTTTTTCTTACGGTTTTTCAAGCGTAGTTTGGCCAAATCTTGGCGTAGAGTTAAAAGAACGGCTGTTTTGAGCAGCTTGTTTCCTATGCTAACGATCCCTATTACTTTAGGGAAAATTTATTTTTTGACCAATTTATGCATTTTTTACAAGGGGTTTTTTTTGCGAAAAATGACAAAAATTAAAAAATTCCAGGTTTGAATGCCAAAGTATTGGAAGTTAAACAACGATCTCAACGAGGTATGGCATTCCTTATTCTGACCTTTATTCGCAATATGCCTGCCAAAACACTGATAATTTCGGGTGGAAGAATGGGATTCAAGCCGAAGAAGTTTTTGACAATAAGTTTTGGCCAACCAGAGAGTTCAAGGCATTCCATTTTTTTAATATGCCACATAGTGGTCTGAAAATGTCTTTCAGCCAGGGTAAAAAATGATATATTATCATAAATGCATATATTTTTCCAAGTGAAGCCCCACTTTGGGTCCCTGGCGATGAGTCCACGCATATTGGTGCCATATGATTAGCGGAGCGTCGCCGATGCATGACAATCCATCAGATGGCGATGGCTATGTGAGTGTGCCCACACCAGCTTGATTCCTCGATTCCGACTAAATCTTGGCCCAGGCCTGCCACCAAGCGAAATAACATCATCATCGTCGTCGTCGCTTTTTTTTTTTTGTTTTTTCTTGGGCTTGTGCCATTGATGACCAGGAAAGCTGGGCGTGGCCGGCATGCCCCGTCAATTGCCCAACTTGGGCAGGGTTTTTTTTCATTTTCATTTTTGCTGAGGTGCAGAGGGGCAGGCACACCCAAAAAAATGAAACAACAAAAAAAAATAAGACGAAAAAAAACCAAAACCAAAACCAAAAAGTGCGATCGCTTACAAGTACAAAATTGTCCCAGCCTACGCTTTTGGGCAACCCATAGCCCCATCTCTCTTTGCTATATCTTTATCTTCCTATGGATATCTCGCTCTAGTGCGTGCAGATGCAGCAGCCGCGATATCTGGCCAAATGGGAGCAAGACATAAGACATAGGACCCGGGACCCAGAGATCCCGATCCCAATCCCAATCCCAATCCCAGTCTCAATCCCGAAACCGAACCCGATTCGAGTAGGCCCACAAGCTCATTTCATATTCATCGATGTGGGGCACGGCCAAGAGATCTGTGTAGGATCGAATCCAGCAGGAAGTGGGCCCAAAAGCTGGGGGAACCACCATCACCACCACCCCTGGATATATATTTAATCATCTCCGGCTAAATAGTTGGACTTGGCCCAGTAGTTGTGCGGTGGTGTCATGCGCCACCTTAACAGCCTTTGCCAGCCAGTCAGCCAGCCATTTGTCATTGGAGTCGGGCTAGGCCGCAAGTACAAAAAATAGTAATAAAATAGCAGGCCCGAAGATTAAACACCGGAAAAAAGAACCACGTTTGGGGAATTTCTTTATATATATTTCAAAAAATAATACAAATTTAAACATTACCTTCCTACAAAAAAGAATGCATAGATTAAAGGTACAAATAATATTTGAAATTTCGTGAGATCATATAAACTGCGAACTCACTTAGGATTATTATATATTATTAAGTTAAGTTTAACTGATTGTGTATTTGTTCTTAATTCTAGAACGGGTTTATTGATTTCAATTCTTCTTTGATGATTATACCATATTTGTTAATGGGCTTTTTTCCGGTGTATAGACCAGGGACCGATTCATTCATTATGTGGAAGATCTGGCCGGGGCAAGTCATTCGAATTCATAGCGCAGACTGCGTGGGTTGTCGTCGCTTAAAAGCTAAAGAGCAAGGCGAAACAAAAGATTTTGTAGTTAATAAGCTTCAGGTGAACTGTGCATACCCTAACCTGCTCTCTGTTGGAGAGATAGCAGCTCATTTGTCATATCTGTCCATCATTTTGGGGGGCGGCGACACACCCACCACCGAGATCTCAGCGACCCGGCGACAGATCGGGAGATACACAACATACATATAAATATATATGTTAACCAGACTGTAGACTATAGCCCACTGGCCCAACGATAAATTCGCATTGTGTGCACGCTGATTGCCATCGGAAGATATCCCAGCGATATTGCAATTAAGATAAGCCGGCTTTCGGCTAGAGAAACCCAAAAAGCTAAGGCAAACCAATGCAGACCAGGCCGCAAGAGCCGCTCCCCCTTCGTTCGTGACTGGGTCTGCGGTTGTCTACAGTCTACAGTCTACGGTCTGCAGTCTTCAGTCCCCCTAGTCTACACTCTTCTGTGTCCCCAGTTCCATCCTCATTCCCAGCGCACGCAACGAAAGCCCGTGGAAAGGCCAGCTTCCGGATTTGACCAACCAGACTTAAACACACTCACAAGATTAATGCCCGATTAAGTCTAATAGTGACATTAAACAAAGCTAAAGTGGAAAGAAACACCACTTGGTATTTACAGAATGATATATCATATCAGATGGCGGTAAAAATATTCGCCAATTATTCAAGTTCCCAGATATGTTTTCTCATTGGATCTTGTTGGTGTACTATACTATGTAATATAAGATAATAAGATAATATGATAATGATACGATAATATAATGTAGATATCCACATAATAACTATTAGGAACATTTAGTATGAACAAAAAACCTTTAAAATACCCATAAAAATTTCTAATATGAAAAAGTTCCTAACGCCTGACTTCCACAATGCTCCAGCGCATATCGGGGACCTATAAATAATAAATGTGAAAATGTATATAAATATCTCTTGCACATAACGATGAGATTTTCAAGTTCACCCCCTGCTATGAATGTGTTCTGATGTTCCCGATGCGTACCATCTCTATCTGTCCGAATTCCCCCTCCTGGATTTCTCAGTTCTGGAGGGGCTGGTCAAAAGTGGAGCGTTGCGAGTGAGTCGCAAGAGTCTCGGAAACCGAAACCAAAGACCATACCATTTTCCATTGCCATAGCATTGTCGGTGTCAAGCCAACTGACAGTGTTCCATCCAGCATATCCAACATATCCAGTGTTTATAGCGCATAGCGTATAGGCAGCCACCCCAAGTTCCCCCCTCCGAACCCTCGTCTCATCCACGGGATCTGTGATCTGCACGGCGGCGTGGCTTAAAATAACAATACGCGGGGTCTTGAGATCGGAGATCGGAGACCCGGGTCCGTTGTTTGGCCTGAGTTGAGTTCGGCTGCTCACATGTGTCTGCCATATGTTTGTCCGTGGGACAAACGGCCAGACTGGCCGTGGGGCTGTACTATACGCTATATATGCCATATCCCATGCATACCCAAGTATCTCCGATCTCCCCGATCGCCCCCGATCATCCTATATCTCCCACTCTGCTCCCAAGATGGCTGCCTTTGTCAATGTTCCATTTGTGGACACACTTGAGATTCCATTAATTCCCAAATATTTTCATTTTGTCGGAAATTTCAAGACGGGCCGGGCAGGCAAATCAAACTACATAACATATCAAGTGCTGTTGTTGTCACTGGGTTTTATTTATGGCCAAGTGCTACTGTTTCGTATCCCTATCCCAAAAATTGTCACTTGGACAGTGATCGCATCATCGCAGAGGGAAAAAGAGACGGAGACAGTGGGACTTGACGGGGAAAAAGAGTGAAATTCTGATTCACATACACTTGTGGTCAAAATAATAGTAATCCAAAGGGAATTTCATTGATTTTTGAAGATGAATCAATCTCAGCTAGATATAATTTATATATCTAATATTTTAAAGCAAACAGTGACCATTTAATGTATTAAACATTTCCAATTAGTAGGTACCTTTAATTCTATAATATCTTTCTATCTATCTAGCTATCTATCTGTCTATCTATCTATCGGTCTATCTATCAATATCACTATCTCTATATATATCTATATATCTAGCTATCTATATTAAAACGTTTTTCAATAATTAAATATTTTTAAACTAATTTATATTTGCCTGACCTCCAATATACCGATTTTGAAGTGGGTGATTGGTTGCGACTTCTCCGCCTTTTGGTTAACCGCACTGAAAACCGAAGCTGAATGTAGACCGAGCGACGGGTTCCCAAAAATTCAGATTGAAAAGGCATCAGTTCTCGAGTGGAATCTCCGATTACTGACAGGACTCCAGGACATCGCGGATACCGTCAGGACTCTTTTAAGTACGTTCAAGTGCTCGGTGCACTTGTCTCGAAATTTTGAATTTCAATTAACTATTTTCCCAAAAGATGTGCCGACACTTCGAAGGGGGTAATATTCCCAGGCCAGAGAAGGCCAGATGGGAATCCTAAATGAAAATATCTTCTAAAATAAGGTATAAATCATTGAGATAGAGCAGAAAGTCTTTTAACTTTTAAGAAAAAATTAAATATGCAAACGTCAAGATATGAAAACAATTTTAAAATTCAAAATGTTTTATAATAGCTTGACAAAAATAATAAGGAAATATTTAATAATTTTTATGATGATCATTGATAAAAAGCTTATAGTTTCTAAACATAATTTCCCATTCAACTGTGAAACCAAAACCATTTCTCGTTAGATTCACTTATAATATATGCATTTCTAACTCTGTGAGATCTATTAAGGACGTTTAAGGACGCTCCTGCCCCAAAAGCAAGCCAGCCTCGTTTCCGCTGGTATTCCTTCACCTAGTTGGCCCTAAACACCCACCTTAATGGCCCGAAAAAACAAGGTCCGCCGGAGCAACCACCGCAGGCAATGAGGACAGCCGGTGGTTTTTCGCGGGCCAAAGGACGAATGGAAGAAAGGACGAGGGGCCAGGACGCCTGTTGTTAGCCTTCATGGCCATCGAATGTATAATCGATCACTTGGGTGGCCAGGACACAGGCCGAGTTTGTTGGGTCATCTAAACAAAGTCGACAGAGGCCTTTGGGGCAGAGGAACTCAGAGACGCGGACGGCAGACTAGAAATGTGGCACTCGCTCTCTTTCTCTGGCCGATGTTAAATTTGTTAAATCGATAAACTTTGTTTAGTGCGCGGAAACAACAAGAAGTAGTCAGCCAGTCGGGCGGTCGAAAGAGCGGCCAACCGGGCGATTGCGATTGCGACCCCGTCCCAAAACCACAAAGCACCAAAAGGAGACCGACTCCCCAACCATCCGGGCACTCGGAGAAAATTCCTCATCAATATAATATAAGTAGAGGATCATAAAAGCAATTTTACATTTTTAAAATATTATTTTGAAATAACTATATCTATTTCCTTATTCACAAATACCAAGATCAATCTTGAACTATTTCCTTAAGGATTATTAGCAGTATGTCTAAAAGATACTTAGATAAAAAGCTAATATCATTTGTTATTTACACTCAACTACAGAAACATATGGATGATATATGGATTATAAGTTAGTCAATATAAGCGATAAGTTTTTCCTTGAAAAGGGTATTTTTTTCCTGTGCACATGGTTTACCATCTCAACTCTTACCCGAAAATGCCATCAGTTCCTTGGATACGCGGCCTTTCTTTGGATACATTATTATACTTTTTTTTTTGTTGGCTGGATTGCGTCAATCAACAATTTGTCAACTTGGCGAGCGGACTGTGACTTCTTCTCCTTCTTGGTGTGACATTAACTCATTGGAGACCCCAGTCCCCAAAATATCCATCCACTCCTCCTCTCACCTTTCGGCAGGTCGTTTAATCGATCAACGGATGGCCGCTGGCATTGAGAATCGAATGGGAATCGGTGCCACCGAAATGGGTGGCTCAGTGAGTGGGTGGTGCCAGTGGGTGATTCCAGTGGTTGACATAGCGGTAGCCAACTGGTGTGCCTGACCCCCAAATCGATCTAACAAAGCTGTTCACGCGACAATTAATAGTCGAAAAAAATTGTGGGAGAGATATGATGGAATAATAATGGGATGAGTGGCAGCCAAAAAAAAAACATAAGACCGATATCAAACTGGGGAGCATAGGGATATTGCCTCTTTAAAGCGGATAGCGATGAACCCAGAACCGGTAGCTGTGATAATGGTCAGCCGTTGGCCAAAACGATTTATGGCCATCCAACGAACACCGATACACTGGGAAAAAATCCTGTAATATATGAGAAATTAACGATACATGATAACATTAACGATGAAAACTTATGTAGGTATGAATTTTCGTCATATAATTTAAAGGAAAAGGTAAACAATCATTTTTAATGTTGAGTTTCTTTTTATCTGGTATACCAAATACAAAACTTAAAAACAATTCTTTTCTTATAAAAAAAATTTTTTTTATTTTCCTATGAATGATTTGCTTGTTGACAATAAAGAAATGTATCGTTTACTAAATAGATCTTAAATCTTATATGGCAAAATTTAACAATCATTACAATTTTTTTTTATATGGACAAATTTAGTGGATCCTTTTTTTATTTTTAATGCTGATTGATTTATTTGTTCTTATGTTATCAAAAATGTTCAGCTTTTTAATTTTTTGAAGACATAAAGTCAATCTTAAATGTTTAATTTTTGAAAAGAATCCCAGCTTTAATTTTCTTAATATTTTCAAGGATTAAGAAGCTATTTTTTGCAGTGCGGCTAGCCACTTGGCTAGATGGCCACTTAGCCGTGCGGCAATCACGGAGCTAATGGAGCTGGCCAAGAACTATGAAGTGGTCATTGGCCGTTGGCCAAGTGTGCTGGCCACGTCGATGATGGATAGCAGATTGAGGGGCTCTCTGGGGCAATTTGCAGACACTTCTGGTCTTCTGGTCTTCTGGTCTTCGGATCTTCGGGTCCACGGGTCTTCTGGTCTTTTGGTGGTGGAGAGATGGCAGCCGCAGGACCTCCAGCTGACATAATGATGCAGCAGTTGTTGCTGGCGGGTTCCTGCTGCAACTTCCAGTTGCAACTGCACTTTCGGAGTGCACTCTAAATCTCAAGCCTCGCTTCCTCTCATTTTTTTCTGCCTTACTTTCCCGCCTTGCATATGTCACATGCAATTTGAAAGCGCCCCCCCCCCCCCTCCCGCCTCCGAAATCGCCACCCCCTTGTAATTGTCGGCAATTCTGCAATTTTCGTTATTGTTAATGGCGGTTTTTGTGTTGTTTTTTCTCAGTTTTTGTTTTTATTTTCAGTTTTCGGTTTTGCCTTTGCCAAGAAATAACAAAAATGGAAGCGAAAATCTCACATCTCGCCGACAATGGATCGGTTTGCTTCGGATCGGATCGGTTAGAGCAGGCGTCCATCGATAGCTGACGGAGCCGGGCCTCCATCTGCATATATTAAAGGTATGAATATGCACTGCAAAAAATATCTGGGGTAGCCCCTGAATTGAATTTACCTTATCACAAAAAATATACATACTGTAAGACAGATTTCTTTTAATCTTAAGACTTTGTTAAATTTAATTCCAACTGAAAGAGTTGGTAATTGTTAGGAAATATATTAATTTAATTTTAATGATGATTAAATAATGATGTATACCAATTTTCATAACATATTATAATATTAGTTTTCCAGATATAATCAAATGAAAATTGAGTTCCCAAGATTATATCTACTTTAAAGGCTTTAGGAAATATTGTATATCAGGAGACTCGCTTTTTATAACAGAAGCCATTCATTTTTCTCAGTGCATGCATGTGTAATGTAAGTGTAACCCCGATAATTGCGTACGTTGCAATTTCGAAGGTTCCTCTCAAGTCGCGAATCGCAAGTCTGACAAATTCGCACTCGCCTTTCGGATTCGCGGGTAATTGCGCGACTCTCCACCCTCCCTTCCCTAACCCTCCATCGCGATCCTTTGATCTCGCCGAATCGGAATTGGAATCGGAATCTCATCCGCATAACTGTTTTTCAAGGGGCAGACGTAGCCACCCCCACAAGGTTTTACCTTTTGCAGTAATATATTTATGTCGAATCAGGTCAGTTAGCTATATTTTCAGGTGACAACCCAAACTACTGAAAAAGTCTTTTAATAATCCTGTTAGTAATATGAAGATTTACATGTATTAAAAGTGAAAAGTTTTTCTAATATGATCCCTAGCCACTTTGAGAATAATTTGAGCTCAATTTAAATAAATGGAAACTATTATTATATTTGGTCTACAAAACTTTAATCAAAAATTTTTAACAAAAACCAATTTGGAACATTTTAAACTTCGGTTTACCTTTTAAAACATAAGTGATGGGAATAACTTTAAAAACTTGTTAAGCTCTTCAGGATGTGCTTTTAAAAGTAGATGATTTCATGCTGCTTTTTGAAGATAATTAGAAATAACAAAAGAACAAAAATTCTATGAAATGTTCTTTAAAGTGGTATGGATATCTTTTATTTGTTATGGTTTTTAATTCAGTTAAGAGCCCTCGATTTTGTATCATAGCTTATTAAATGGGTTCCTTTGCCGTTCCATTTCATTCCGCCAACCGACTATTCCATGTGAGCGGTTACCGTTCGACTGATAAGAGTTATGGCCATGCCCGGCGACCCCTATTCCGCCTGCCCCCTCCCGCCCCCTGCCACCCACTAGCCCTCACCTTGGAACTTGGTGGCACACATTGTTGCCGCCCCCCTTTCCCACCCACTTTGGGGTGGCTCTCTCACGCTCTCCGCAATCTTTCTGTTTGCGGCCGTTCGCTTCCTCTCTCTTTCTCTCTCTCAGCTACCTGTGTGCAACTTAAAGAGAGAGAGGCGGCAGGTGGGCGGTGGGGGGTTGGTTTGTGGATGGGTTAAGGCGATGGGAGGCGGCGGGCGGAGGGCGGGGGGAGTGTCAAACAAATGTGCGAGAGCCAATCGATGACGAACGCGCGTGTGCGACGCCACATATGTGTGCGTGTGTGTGCGAAAATGCGTGCGAGTGTGTGTGCAAGTCCAGAGCGCCAATATATATGCTATATATGTAACACACGGAAAAACTAGGAGATCTCCAAGGACCCAACGTAGGATCAACATTTTGGGATCCAATGATTGATAGCTGATTAATTTTAAATATTTATAAATGTTCATTTGGCAAAAACAACGATGCAAGAGTATATTTTATATCATGGTCTATTGCAATTGTCCGTATATCTTCTGTAAATTGAAAACCTTAGTTTTGAGTACATTCGTCATTCTAAAACAAGTTAATTAGCTTACTTAACCGGAACTTAAAATAATCAGATATTGCTTATGAAAACTGAAAACTTTTAAATAACTTGTATAAAAAATACTTTATTGGTTAAAAAATAAAATATCAAAGCGCTAGTTTATATGATAATATGCTAATATGATTTTAATAAGAAATTGGTCATTTTGAAACAAACAAGATTAGATGAACCGCAATAAGTATCCATTTCAGATACCAAATCTTATGTGAACGGGTTACGAGGGGAATAAAGTTTGGGTTAAAACTCGGACCCTATACCACGACCCCCCTCCCCCTCCCCCTCAACCACCACAACCACCCAAAACAATTAACAACAAAAACAATTCGCTCACACACGCACACTCCCACTCACACCTAAAAACAAAAACCACACACACACACACTCGCGCACAATTGGAGCTCTCATATGTGAGAGTGCGCTGATTCTCATATCAAAGAGCCTGACATTAATGGCAGCAGCGACGCCGACCGCGGCTGCGACGCCGGCAGAGAGCGTCCAGTTTTTTGTTTTGTTTGCCTCTTTTTTTTCTCGGTGGGTGGGGGTGGTGAGGGGGTGGTCCAGTGGGCAAACATGTTCGATGTTGCGGTTGAAAGGGTGTGAGGATGGGGCCAAAAAAAGGGGGGAAGATCATTCATTCAGGGATGCACCTTAACCCATGGCTAGCTGCCAATAGAAATTACCCCACCACCCCCCACCCACATGACCTTTGAAGATCTCCGAGAGCTTGCAACATGTTGGAGGTTGCAAGCTCATCGGCTCGGCTGGCGCATCCAGTTGCATGCGATAAGTACGAAGCTCCATCAGACGCTTTTCGACAGTCGAACGACGAGGACGTTTTACAAAAAGCGGAATGATATGATTATAAAGGTTCCTAAAGTTCAGCTTTGTTTATTAATATAAAAATCAAAATTATTGAGTTTTAAAAAACAGATGACTTCTTAAATCTTAAATATTTTGTAGTCCTAACATTTTTTGTACAACCCTCATTAAAATATTAAATAGACACTCTATATTTTGACAAAACAAAGTCATACAATAGCATTATAATATGTTTGCACCCAACAAAATATGAATATTTGTTAAGCAAAAATTGTTTTCGGGTTGGTCGTATTGACATTGTCAAATGGTGCATCATAATATAGAAGTCTGTTTAAAATCAGGGGTTTATTTTAATTTTTCCTAAACGATTTCTTTATTGTGTCAATTACATTTAGACAATAAAGACAATATCTTTATATTTAGACAAGACGGTTTTATAATTAAAAAACACTTACAGATAAACATCATACAGAAATGATTTAAGAAACAAGCAATCACTCTGAAAAGTGGTTTTTAAAAAAGTTTTAAATTTAAAAGCCTAGACATAGTTTTTATAAATTCTAGCCTTGAAACATTTAATTACATAAATTAAAAGTTGTTTTTCTTATTTGTGTTGCCTTTGGATTTATGTTCATTTATTTTTGAAGTTTAAAGTAAAGCACCTTTTTTGAAGTTAAGAACTTTAACTACAGTACTAAGTAATCGGATGTGAATCGTCACCTACAAACGCGATCCTTTCTCAAGCTCCCTTAATTGCGTTAATTTTTCGCGCGAAAGGTGCGCGCGCGCCCTAAACGCCTGTGAACTTGCGGTTATTTTGTTGTTGTCCTTGTTTGTGCCCGTGTCCTGCCGGCGAGAGGGTTGCAAATGCTGGTTTTGCCAAAGCCAAGGCTATCTGTATGTAAATCCGAGCAGGAATCCTTCGATTGACCAAAGTGACCAGTTTGAAAGGCGAAACGGCACCACCCCTGCGAATCGCAAGTGTTGTCTCGCTCTAACGCGCGAGCGGGTGCTCGTTGTCCACCCCCACATACGCACACACACATGACCGGCGGCAAATAAACAAACGCCCGGTTGCCACCCAACAACAACAACAACAGCAACAACCCACCACCACCACCACCACCGCCGCCGCACCACCCAAAAACACCGTTAAGAAAGGGCTGCGTTGGCGTCGACGTTGCGTCGGCGTTGACGTCGTCGTCGCCGACCGAAAATCAAATTGCCAGATTGGCATTAAAGTGCAAAAGCCTGAAATAAAATTGAATTATCTGCAGTCGCTCGCAGGACATCGTCGCGTTCGGACATGTTCGCCTAAGCTCAAGCTTGCTCCGGAGTCGCCACTCTCTCTCTAGCACTCTCTCTCCCTGTCTCTCTCTGGCGCTGTGGCGCTCTCTTTCAAGCAAGCTTTCGTGCTCGCTTGCAACGCGTTCGTTCGCGTTCGTTCGTGTTCGCTCGCGTTCGCCCGTGTGGGTTGTCCGTTATTCAAGTGTGTGTCTGTGTGTGTGTGTGTGGCGTGGCGTGTGTGAGCTTGTCTGTGTGCCTTGTCGCACGCTGTTTTGTTGTTGCCCGCTGGACAAAAGCTGCCGCGCTGCTGCAGCGACGCCGCCGAGAGCAGCGGCAGCGAAGACGCGCTCGCCGCTAAAACGTCGCAAGTAGTCGCGTACTTCCGCCGTTACCGTTAGCACCACACACAAAACGGAGCTGCTAACCGCTAGACTACAAACGCCGCCAAAAACCCAAAAAAAAAACAACACCGCTTTTTACCGTTAGCCGTCGCGGCCAATCCAACCAACTCCCCGAAAACAAAAACAAACAAATAAAAATACAAGAAATATAAACCAAATTACATACTCAACTAAATCAAAAATACATACATAAACACACTTTGTGCAATTTTTTTCAAGTGTCTCCGGCGTGTGTTATCAAAAAAAAAATCAAAGAAATAAATACAAAATCCAATTGGTTTTTACACATACAGCCCACAAAAAGCCAATTGGTTTTCCATTTTTTTCCTATACAAATACAAAGCCGCGTGCGTTTGTGACAACAACAACAACAACAAAACTGCCAAACAAACAAAAAATCCTTTAAGAAATCAAACAAAGAGCGCCCCCGTGGAAAAGGTTCCTATACTACAGTTAAAATCACAGATCACAAAAGTCATACGGAAAGAGGAAGAAAAACCCAAGTGACAAGTGTTTTACTAATATCTAATACTTTTTTTTTTGAAAATGGCAGCCCTGGAAAAGCCCCCAAAAACCAAACTGAAGCTGTCTGATTAGAAAATTTAAAAGCTAGAGGATTCCAATTAGTGAATGTGTGATTTTTTTTAAACCAAATAAGCAAAAAAAATCGAGGCACGTGCAATATAAATAATTGAAAAGGAAGAGGAGTAGTAAAACAATAACTTAAAGAACCTTAAAAACGAGATCGGCAGGACATTGCCCTTCGCTGGGTTTGTGTGCCTGTGTCTGGGAAGTTTGAAAAACACCTTCGGAAACTGGAAACAAAAATGAGAATTAAAATGCCCGCGGTTCGAATTGCACAAGGTAAGTGGAAGTGGGATGGAATTGGGACTGGGATGGTAAACTTTTCCAGCTGGGACATCCCAATTGGGATGTTTTTTTCGTTTTCTTTCCGGCAAAGCTCAAACAGCTGATGGAAGTTTTTGTCAGGTGCTGATGAAATTATTATGGGCTAAGGAACGTGGGTAATGGGTTATATTAAAGGGCTTTAAAACGCATAAAATCATTTTTGGTAAAATATCTTGTTTTAAGTTGTTTGATTTTATTGAGGCTTATTTAGAGCAGCAACAGCTTTAAGATAGCTTTGATTTTAAGGTATTACTTAACACATTTAGTATTATTTTGGGATGTATTAAAAAATAACCCGAAGTGAAAAAATCGGGGTCACCATTTTATTTGGGATGACTTGACCACTCAACAATATTGTTAATATTACAGCTGAATCTTAACCATATAAAGGTAATACAGTAATCATCTAGTTGGTAGAGATAGGGACTTGATAACTGGACATTTCTACAAATATTGGGGTCACCACATCCATACTACCCATTTGCTAGACAATTAGGATGTGTTTGCCTATGGTCAGGCCATATCAGTCGACCGTGTCACACCTATCGTACACCCGCACCCCTCTTCGTTGCCATATGGAAGGTCTCCTCAGCTCGCTTTTTTTTGTTGTTTTGTATCTAGTCGAGTTATCGCGGTGATATCGCCATGCCTAAATCAGAGCCCGCCTAGGTGTGTTTTGCAATGATTTTTCAGATTTCTTTTATTTCCACTCACTACGAAGGTAAAGTAAAATTGTTGTTCTAAGAAATTGCCGTATTTCCCCGTGGTCATTCCGTGAACATATGTTACAAATTGTTGCGATTATTTGGACACTGGTCGAGTGGAGGAGTCGGAAAACGGCTTAGTTCAAAGAGAAATCAGGGCCGTAAAGCCATAAAAAGCTGGTATAGCGGGCCACATTCATATGCCCTGGCCATATCCATATCATTGTCATAATATGGATTGTCCCGCGCCATAAAGTCATAACTTCATTTTTTTCGCTCGCTTTTTTTTGGGGCCCGGTTCGCGGGCGGTTAGCTGTATTTTTTTTTTTTTTGCACAGATTTTCCATTTGCCGAGTGAGCAAGCAGTGTTATCAATCTTATCTAGATAGCAACACAGAGCGAGTGGACAATGACGCACTTGACTCGGCCAGTTGCCCACTCCCCAGTTGTATAGATATCCGCCTTTTGGAGCCCCTCTCGATCCCATCCCCATGTCGTCAAACAATTTTAATTGCTCACAAAGTTGTTTGCTGTTCTGGGTTTTTTCTCTTCGTTTTCGGTCTATTTGTCTTACAAATCAAAATCAACAAAGCGGGGTGGCTCTGCCGCCCTTTTTTTCCAGGTAATATATAGTGTGTGTGATAAGAAGAGGCCTAATTGCTGACGATCGGAGCTTGGACGTGTTTTCCAGATGGAGAGCATCGGACCCGGAGTGGTACAAACCCATCCTTATCGATATCTATTGTCCCCAAAATTGCTGTTGTTAGCCCCGTTCCAGCGCACCCACCCATCCCCCCAATATCCATTCTATCATAATTAATTGCTACAATTTCAATTTCGATTCGTTTTTTTTTTTTTTCGTTTTTTTGTTACCCCAACCCTCACGATTTTTTTTTTTCGCTTGTTGACATTTTTCTTGTAGTGGGAATCTTTTTGATCTCCGGCAGCAACAAAAACAATATGAGTTTTACAGCATTTCGTCATGCCGCCCATGGGTGCTCTTCTTATCGGGAACATGGGTTAAATGGGGTGGCTGCGGGGGAGTTGTGATACAATGGGCCTGATGAGTAATTTCCGAGAACAAGTCGCAATGTTCATGTACGACAAGTTATTGAGAGTGCCTAAAATGGATGGGATGGTATGGAATGGGAGGGGTGTTAAACAAGAAGGGGTGAAAAGTAGGGAGATCTTAGGAACTTGAGGTTCCAATTGGAGTCGGTTCTTAAACCATCCCATATGTATTATGATATGATAGTATAATATTCGACTTAAAAAGAGAGAGGGTGATAAAGTTGGCAAATCCTAGGAACTTGAGGTACCAATTTGAGTCGGTTTTTATACCATCCCATATATTCCAATTTAAAGCCTTTAATATAATGATATGATATGATATATCATCAGTTTCTGAAAACCAACCAGAAACCCAAAATAAAACAGTTGGCTGAAACAGTTGGCTGGTTAAAGAATCGGTGGCAATTATTATATTTAATAAAACAACACAAAAGGGGGTGAGAAAGTAGGATGATCTTGGGAACTTGAGCTTCCAATTGGAGTCGGTTCTTTTACCATCCCATATCTATTATGATATGATATGATAATTCATAAGTTTCTAAAACAAACAACCAATAATAAAACAGCCAACTAATCAATGAATCGATGGCAATTATAATATTCGATTAAACAATAAAATTTCAGCTGCCGACCAGTTAATTCCTGCATATCCTGCAGGCCGTTTAGCTTGGGTGAACAAACATCCTGGCGGGTATGGGGATTTTGGGATGGGGTTCGATTCTATATGGTCAGCGTTAATCGAGCGGCACGCTTTTGGCTTCTGGGTACACCGAATGCACCTGCCCACGTGCCCACACTTAACCCGCTGTTAACTTTTAACCCTTAACCCCCCGCTTTGACTGACTGACCAGGGGGTTTTGGGTTTGTTTTTTTCCAATGGGTGGACATCTCACGGTCGTCCTGGCGCCTGCTCTTCTTTTTTGTGTGGCTGTTTTTTTCTTTTCTTTTTTTTTTACCAATTTAAGCTTTAGCCTTTTTAGGTACCTTGGGTTTTTCTTTTAATTTGATTATCGACCAAACAGTGTCCATTAAATGAGCGACCGACCGACCAGGCGACCGCTGCCTTTTTTGTTATCCTGCTCCCGTTCGCCATGGCAACGTCCTCCTCGCGTTTTCAGCCGTTTGCAATTGTTATAACAAATAACAGAGGTGCCCCGTTCCATACCCATACCATATCACCCCATAACTCCCAAAAAAACACCCAAAACACCCACTCTCCGAGGGTCCTGCACCCGCAGTGTCAACGTGTCGTCATGTGGACGTCAAACTTTTGTCCAGCTGCGGCCGCAGTTTTGGATGTTGGCTCCCAAAGGGGGTAGAATGGAGAATGGGCAGGGGAATAGGGATCTCCGGGCGGAATGCCAACTCTCGTATTTATGTATAATTAAACTGCTCGCAGATAGGACACAGATAGGGAAAAATGTCCTACAAATTATGGGTAAGAAACTTTTACTAGGTACTGGACTCAACACTACGATAAAGCTAAAAACTAATATTCAATTAAATAATAGTGACATATTTATAAGCTTTTCTTTCAAAACTCCTTAAACATTCTCATTATCATTATCAAACTTATATTAGGTTAAATAAAAGTCACATATTTATAAGCATTTTTTTAAATATTCCTAAAACATTCTTCCTATAATTATCTCAATATTCATAAGTTTATATTTTAATTGCATATATTGGTATTTAAAAATTGTATTGGATCAGAAAATGTTAAAGTGTTATAAAGTGTATTTGCACTTTATATATATTTATAAGCCTTTGGATTTTGGATTTTTTAATTTATTCTAAATAGAATTTATAAATTTATAAATTAAATCTATTACTAGTTTTCAAAATTATATTGGAACATTTAACAACATTTTCGAATTACAGAACATATTTCGATTGTCTTCAATCATTTGGCATATCGTTTTATAACCTATCAGGCCTTTATCAGATTTCTATGGTATAATGAGCCATAAACTGTGGTTTTCACAGCCGTAAAAATGTTTGAAATACTTTTCCATTGCCTTAAAAGCTCAAGTGATTTATGGAATATTTTCAAATTGCTGTCATAGGGTTGTCATCTTTTCTTTCTGTGTAGAAGGAGTAACTGCTGGTTTTGAATGCTCGCGGGGGGCAAGGACATGGCGGATATAAATTGAAACTGGCCCGTTCTGGGCTGCTCAGCGGGAGAGACGCCAGCTTTGCTCACATGGTCCAGACACCGGTCCCCCTTTCCGCTCGAAAAAAAAAACACAAAAACCCCCACTGGAACCCCCTTTTTCTATGCCCTTTTCCCACTACTGCCACTGGCAGCATAATCAGCCACAACAGCGCTCAGCGAGTTACTTCCGCTGCGGCGAGTCTGAGAATTTAGACGGCGACTGAATCCGAATCTGAATCTGGAACTAAAAACCGAGGGCCAGGACTGCGATCCGCAGGACTTGGTCCAAACTGTCTCGCTAGGTGCATCCGTTTTGGCCAGCCCTGCATGTCCTGGGAAGTCCTACGAGTCCTGGGAGTCCTGTATGGCCCCCCTTCGCCCCTTTCACATCCCATTGAATTGTTTTGCACCCGCCTTTGTTTTCCACTCGGCTTTCGGCTTTTGTTCCGTTTTTTGTTTGCCGACTTTTTTAATTTTTAAAGTTTTTTTTTTTACTGGCACAAAAAGCGAATAAGTGTGAATGCCTTGCTTGTTATTCGCTGACTTTTATTAACCAGCTTGGCTTTTCTGATTTCGTTTTTCATTTTACGAGCAGGGAAATCACAAAGGTGTGAATAAAATCGAATTAGTTGGTGCCATTTATTCATTATTTTATTATTTTTAATGTATACTTTAAATAAATAAAACTAGAATTTAAGTAAATTTTGCTTGAATAATTTGTATGCCCATTTTATGAGTAAACAAAAAGAAAGAAATAAAGATTTTGGTAAGAATCAGATAGCATACCATACCATTTTGTATTTTTAAATTGCCCAAACAATGATAGTATTACCCTGCAAATAGCAGTAAATAATTCTGCCTAATTCTGTTATTATTATTTTATTTGGACAGCCAACTTGGCGTATACTTAACCATTGCCAAGTGTAAACAAAAATAAAAAGAAAAAACCCAAACGGGGAATCCCGGAAAATGACCTGAAACAGAAGCTAACAAGTTAATGAATCTTTTACTCTCTTCCCGGCATTTGTTTTGACGCGAATTTTCTTAGGGGGTTTTTCTCGATTTTTTTGTGAGCTGGCTTTTCCTTTTTTTTGTGTTTTATTTTTTGTATGATTTACCTCCCCGCACTTTGGCAAACTTTTCACTTTCAACGGCCAAACGGGGGGTGGTGGTTGGGTGGTGCAGCAGAACTTGGCACCTTTGTCATAGTTAGAGCACCCCGAACCCCCCAATTTTCCCCCGCTCTTTTTCTGTGTCTCTGCAAACACAATTTCTTTTACTCGCTTTTCTTTTCCTTTCTTTCCTTTTTTATTATTTGTGCATTTTTTTAACGCGTAGCCGGCGAGCAAAACAAACCGCAAAATGTTCGAAGGCGAACATCTGACTGTGAGTGATGATGGGTGGAGTATCCTGCCACGCCCCCGCCGCCCCACGCCGCCCCCTTTTATTTTTTTTCCTTTTTGCCTGCGCACGCGCTACAAATTTGCCTAGGCGCGAACGAAAATTTCAATGGGTTTTCCTTGGCTTTGCTTGTTTTTTGTTTACTATTTCCAGCACATCTGCTTGCCCATCCCCTGCGAGCACGTGCCAAAAGCGAACCGGAAATGCGGAAGATCCCCCAGTTTAACAGTTTAACGCACTAAAAAAAAAGATGGAAAAAAAAGCAAAATTATAGTTTGGAAATGAAATAATAATTATTTTGCATAAATTAGGCCAAGATCAAATAACTCAGCTGCGCAAGAGATGGGCGGGGTCTTTGCGAAGAAGAGAAGCTGCAGCGTGATTAGTTTCGGGCCGTGGCAGTCATTCATTAAGATCCACGGGCTTGGCAGCGCCTACGCAGTGTCAAAGAAACCCAAAGAAATCTTAAAGAGATCCAAAGAAACCTGAAGAGACCCAAGGAAATCTGAAGAAATCCAAAGAAACCTGAAGAAACCGAAAGACCGACCGCAGAGGAAGGAAGCGAGAAGAAGCCTCCAAAGCTCTCTGTGTTGACGGTCTTTTGTCTTTCGGGGTCTTTTTTTGTTTTTTTTTTGGTTTCTTCAATTCTTCAGCTAGGTTCGGCATGGGGTCTTCTTGGGCCGCGTCTTTTCTTCGCCTTTTGCTTTTAATTGAGCCAAGCAATTATTATTTTGCTGGCTCAGCGCGCACTCGCTCATTCATTGATCCGTTTGCTCATTCATTGCGTTTATAAATAGCCCGGGCGACCGAAGAGCAGATTGGAAATGCAAAGCCCACGCAATCCGTTGGATTGCCGGACCTCCGAAACCACCGAAACCTCCGATCCGATCCCCCGAGAAGTCGAACCCAGTCGGTGCACACACCCAGCTGTTGGTCTGGGTACAGTGCGTCTCGCAATTGAAGGTCTGGTTAAGGTTACAAAAAGATTGATATTCAAAATTATAAGTATTATCTTAAAAGCTGTGACAAACCTTAAATATACATATTATTTTGAAGGTGTTTTTAACTTTCTTATAACAAATTTTTAAATTATTCAAATATTTCTTAAATTTTGAAAAGAATATCTCTTAAAGATTATGTATTATTATGACCCAAGAATGGGTAATCAAATTTATAAGTCTTCGATTAGGGAACTGATAATACATACAGAAAAGCTATATTCCTATTTTCCTTTAATTAATTGTAAGATCTAAACTCTTTAAATTACCATCATATAATACTTTCATAACGCACTGTAGCTTCAAATATTGGTAACAATTTTCGGATTTGGATTACGGATCTCGGATTTTGGATTCTCCACCGTAGGCCATGTGGGTGTTTTGGCAGCGAATTCAATAAAAACTTCACAGCCAATGAGCTGGAGATGGAGATGGGGATTGGGATTGGGATGGAGATGGTGGCTGGGTTGCTGTTGTTTCTGGATGATTTTGGCATGTGACCAACTCCTCCTCGATGATTGCTGTCGTACTCCAGGTTGTGGGTGTGGGTGCGGCCAAAAGGCTTGGACGAATATATATAAATGGATGGATGGATGGATCTTGGTCTCCAACGTCTTCTTCCGCCCCTCATTTCGTGTTGCGCCCCGGCATAATTTAATTCAATGATTACCGATTTAAAACGAAACCAAGATGCGAATCCAAATCCAAAAAACCGTATGTGCGTTGCCCCGGCACAAATAAATAAATCAATCAAAGGCCTCTGAACGTAAAGATTGAGGTCTCTGGAGGGATTTTCGAGTCGGTTAGGGGGTAGGTGAGGGACTCTAGAGGTTTTCAAGGGGGACCCCACCTCAAATGCATGCGATGGTTCTTTGGGTCCACGGCACTCCCCATTTCCGTTTGCCAGCGATTTATATCAGCGCTTGGATGGATGCCCCATTCCCCAATCCCCAATCTCCAATCCCCAATCCCCAATCCCGATTCCCTCGTCATCTTTCTCTCCCTGAGCCCCACGCATCTTATCAGCATAATTATTATCATTAAGATGCCATTGTCACATTGCATTGCACACCTTAAAGTGGAGCTGGATCCAGAGCCATCGAAGGGGATATGCAGCTGGGATGGCAGCAATGCGTTGGATGACGTTGGATGATATCCCTCCTCCGGGGAAAAAAAGACTGGGTGGAAATGATGAGGGAGGAGTTGTGGGGGAAGTATCGACTTTTTCCTGTGGGAGGAAGTGGGTGATGCGGGACTTTTCTTATAAATTGCTTGCATCATTTCGATGCGTATTAAAGGTGAAGTCAACAGAAATATAATATATATAATTTAAGGTGGCATTTATGTTCTATTAAAGAACTTTATAAAGAACTTCAATAAATATATATTAAATTTTAGGTATAAAGTAAAGGTTTGGTCAAAGTACTTCTTCTAAACATAAGTCACCTTGAGTACATAACATTTTTCCAAAGTGATTTAGTTTCTGAGATGCATAACTTATTATTTATAACCTTTATCTCATCGTGAGTTTAGTGAGTGCAATCTTTGGCTTGAGATCTCTTAACTTTTGACTCCATCCTATCCATATTTCAGCTCCAGCTTCTTCTCTATATACATAAGTATAACCACATATAAGCATATAGTGACTATCTGATTTTTTGCCCATCCCCATATATAAATGCGTCTTGGCTTCATTTTCCATGGGCACGCGTTCGTTTCGCTGCGTTTCAATTGCCCCGTTTCTCGATTCGCTCGCTCGCCATTCGCTGCGCTTCCCCACCCCTTCTCTACCCCTTCCCCAGCCCACTTTTCTGGCCCCCACCCACCTCTGGCCCACCTTTTCCCAGCCCACTCTCCATTGGTGTGCGTAAGTGGCTCTCTGCAGTCTCCAGTCTACAGTCTCCACACAGAAAACAATTTTGGATACCTTGTAATTTAAAGATACTATATTTATGTTTATCTATGTGATCTGATGTGATCTTAAAATAAAATAAATACCTAATAATAAATTATAGCCTTATGATAAAACATTTCATAAAAAATATAATGAACCTATAATCATAACAACCCCTATAGCTTATCTTAAATTCAAAACATCAATATATGATGGGAATGGTTTTTGTTTTGAATATATTTTCTATTAAATAGTATAATTTGAATAAAATAACCCTATTAAACCTAAAATCTATAGAGAAAAATCGTATTGAACTTATAGTATGGGTTCCGAAACGATCTTATTCTCCCTCTGTAGATTTTCTCCGCGATCCCCAAAGACGCGCTCTGATCTTTATTATCCGTCCGTCCACTTTGCTCTGCTTCGCTTTGCTGGCTTTTGCTTTTGTTGACGCCTCCCCTTTTTTATTTATTCATTCAGTTTCCAGTTACAATTCCGCTGATAACTTATTTACTCCGGGGGCTTTGGGGCTTTGGCTCAGGCTTTTTTTTTTGGCCCTGCCCGGTTCGGGCCCGATTCGCCTTCGTGTCGTGTCGATCGGTGGCGTCTTCGTTGGCGATCGGCTGTTCGAGTAATAGAGAGAGAGCGAGAGAGAGAGAGATACAGAGAGAGAATATCGGTTGGGGGGACAACAATAGCAACAACAACAGGTTTTGTAGTACCCCTACCCCTTTTTTAATACCCTCGCACTGCCTTATCTGCAACTGTATTACGATATTTGTTATTGTCTCGGCTGCAAAAAGCTAAAACTGCTTCACACCTGTCTGTTTGTCGATCGCCGCTGCCCCCTCTCGCTCTCGCCCGTCTCTCTGTCTCTTTCCCCCCAGCTATTTGCCTCTCTTTCCGAAGATCTGCCCACTCTTTCTCCATTTGGCTTGTGCGTCTGTGTCGTTGGACTTTTTGATTGGCCAGACCTTGATAAAGCCAACGTAAAATGGAAAAAAAAACTAAAAAAAAAATAAAACTCGGGCCAAGCCCAGCGGTCTCTCGTCCTCTGTCCCGCTCGCGCACCCACTCAATGCCCGATCGCCCCGTCTCTTTCTGGGCTTGGCCACAGCATCGTCATCGTCTGCGATTTTCGATCGAGATTTTGCGATTTTGTTATTGCGACTGCGCAGCTTGCTCTGCTCTGCCCCACACACACACACTTCCAAAGGGGAAAACGCCATTTTGGAATGCCTACAAGAAATTCATATTACAACAAAATCCAAAAAAATTACATCTTTAAGTTCCTCTCACAGCTTGAAGTCGCCCAACTCCATTGGCTGAAAAAATAAGGGGTTAAAGGGTTCGACTGGTCAGAAATGGAACGAAAAAGAAATCGCTTTTGGGTTCCAGAGATCGCTCAAGATCTTGGTGAACTTCCCCATTTTAAGTGTTGATTTTCTTAACAGTCAAAAAGCATTTTATTTTTAAGTATTACTTAAGCTCGAATTTAAACTATAAATCATAAAATAAAATTTTGATAATTTTTATAACACTTATTTTTATAGATATCCCTCACAAATGATCTGTGTTATAATTTTATTTCAAAGGGAAAGACATTTTCTTAACAGTTTTTATGTATTTACTAAATTCTGTTGAGGGTACTTCCGTTTCCTGAAATGCCAAGATAAGAAAAACATTTTTTGTTTATAATTTTGTATTTCCTAAGATTTTTTTGTTGCGATCATAATAGATTTGGTCATTCCTTAGCTATATTATAATTTTCTGCATTTGTTGTATTTTAAATAAATATTTTTACTTGCTGTGTAAATAACTAGATCCTAAGACCCTTAAAAAAACTGAGTTGCGCTGACCTCGGGAAGTCAAGAGGTTCCTAATTGAATTCCCAGTTGGACTTGGCGAACAGTTGCCAACTTAGCCGCCGGTTCTGGCCAGTTTCCAAGAGAGCTCGGGCCACACAAAGTGCAAAGGCCTCTCCTTTCTGGGAAAATTGCACATGGGCAACTTCCTGCAGGACGAACACATATGCGTATGAGTGATGTGGCTGCATATGTGGATGGAATTTATGCATCAACAAACACACAGACAGCTACAGATACATCTACAGATACAGATACAGACGAAGAGAAGCAGAGGAAGATGGAAAGCCAAGGGAAAGCCAAGGGAAAAGCAGGAGAAGAAGGAGGAGGTGGAGAGGCAAATGGAGGTGGTGGATCCTTTTGGTCTCTTGGTCCTTTTACAGCCTCATTTGAAGGGAAAAGCGGCAAAGGCAGCACCATTGTTGGGCGCAAGTTGCGCATAATTGAAACATAAAACGCTTGGACACCAATTCACAAAAGGCCAAAAGCACCACCCACCTCCCCACTTGCACCACCCACTCATCCCCCATTTTGCACCACCCACTTTTGCATTGTGCGAGGCCAAAGAAAAGAGACAATTGTGTGTAAGAAAATGCAAGCAGAGGATCCAACTCACACTATTTACACGTATGCATTTATCCCCACACATATATGTATATGAGTGTATGTATGGGTGCCCTATTGTGTGAGTGTGTGTATGATTTATGGTGTTGTTGCTGTTGTTTTGAACGATTTGTTGTAAATTGAAGAGTGCCAAACCGCATATTTGAATATGGCAGCTGTGACTGGCTTAAAAGGCAAGACCTGCAGGGGGTTAAGAGCGGGCAGTCGAGGGTTAAAGGAAGCTAATGATTCATATGAATTGCGAAGAACTGAAAAAGGTCTTGAGTTGCACAATTCTTCACTGGTAAAATTATTAAAATGACAAGATAGAATAAATAAAGTTACATATTTGAAAAACGATTTATAAAACATAAGATATTTTGGGAAATGAATATATTATATTAAGTTTACCAGTTCGAAATGCAGATCTTTCCCCTTGACCAGGAATTGCAGAATAGTATCCTAACCCTTAGAAAACCAGGAGGTGATGCCTCAGCAGATTGGTGGGATTCATGGCTTACAGTGGTCTTTTGACCTCCAGTTAAACTGCCGAAAAAAAGGAGCTCCGATGATGGCACAAGATTGAAAATAGGAGGTGAGGGCGGAAGTTGGAGGCAGCTGAAACAGAAACTGCTACAGAAACAAGAGCAGAACCGAGACTAAGACCCAGGGCACCAGAACACATGTACAACCTAAAAAGGCACTGAGGGAAAAAAATATTATGATCTCTAGTATTTGAATGTGATGTGTCTATAACAATAACTATAAAATTCAACTTATGCTGGTATTAAATTATAAGGAAATGTAAAAAAATATATTTTGTAAATAAAGATACAAAGATACATTTGGGCTAGGACTAAAAATAATTATCCATGCTATATTTAGTTGCAAACTATGTTTTTTTTTCGTAGAAAACCATTCTTAAAATATATGAAAAAACCTCAATTAACATTGTAATTTCTTCCTGTGCAGCAGATTCGCCGCTCCAGTCGAACGTTTTCGCTACTTTCATTTGTTCGCAATTTGTGTCCTGCCCTGCGGTGTCCTGCTCCTCCAAATCCCCCCCCTAAACCCCCCATTTGGCTGCCAGTTGCGGTTAAGTTCTCCAAATTGCAGTCAGCAGTCTGGCCATAAACCCCCTTCTTTGGGTTGGAAATCGGTGGGGTAACATGGCCGGCAAATACATAACATCCTCGGGTGGTCGGGTGCCGAGAGGGAAAGGGGTCTGGTCATGAGTCTACTGCTGGTTCTGCTTCTGCTTCTGGGTCTGAGTTTCGGATCCTGGATCCAGGATACTGGAGACTGTCCAATAAGTGGCAAAAACGACGCGTGCTATCTAGTCATCTGCAGATGGAGTTGGGCGTTCGATGGGCGAGATGTTTTCGGAATGGGAATGGGAATGGAAATGGAGTCCCAGAGTTCTGGAGACCCGGAGTCCTGCAGTCCGGAGTCGATGTCTCTCCGCCAGACAACGTCCGAGGTCCACTTTTGTGTGGATATAAGTTTGGGTAGCTAAAGGAGGAGACTCGACTCCAACACGAATCACTCAGCCGCAGCGCATAAAGTTCAAGTTGGGCGATTCCCGGGGAATCGTTGCCAGGCAGCCGCCTTCAAGGATATAGAATGGGGATGGGGATGGGGATGGGGATGGAGTTCAAGAGCTGTGTCCTACGTAGCTGGATACCAAAAACTCCTAGCCGGCAAATAAAATCAACAAAATTCAAGTTTTTATTGTTGCCTTGGGGAGGAAGGAAGGATTCGAAGGATGCGCCTGCAGTTCCAACAAGCCAGCACATATGTATCTGTATCTTTGGTGCGGTGGCTGCTAAAAATCTATGTGTATGTGCATCTGGAACGTGTACTATCAACGTCATCGGCCACATTTGGTCGGCGTCTGTCCCTGGCGGGTTTCTCGGTTTCACTAGGAGCGTCAGCCGAGAAACTGAGCCACCCTAAAACCACCCCGAACCACCCCATTTGCCTCATCTTCATCGGCATTGCACATCGTTTAAGTGTCGCATCCGGCTGTCCGAGTTCGACTTCAACTTCCACTTGGAGTTCGAGTCCGAACGCAAGGACCTGCAGAGGAAGGACCCAACGAACCAACCAACCTAACCACCCAACCACCCACCCCAAGAAAGGCCCCCCAAAAAACCCCTTCCCCCAGAGAAAGCAAACATAACCCGACATTGGGGCGCTATTGATTTTGGCTGGAGCTGAGTGTTGTCCACAAGGGATGCGAAGAACGCCCCCGGGGGTTGGGACCCAAAAAACCAGGGACTTCTGGCTATTGAGATGGAGCCTTCGGATGGAACTGGAACTGGACGAATGGGCGTGTGCGGTCAGTGGGGATGTGTGTATGTATATATGGATGTAGGTACATACCTCTATATGCGTATGTGGGTCCGGTTTGGGACTCCGCCCATTTGGCAATTTCGGTAAATGAGAGTCCATATCTTGAGTGGTTTTTGCCAGGGGAAGAAATGTGCTCGGAAATTTTGTATTTACTTGGAATCGGTTATCTACATATTTTGAGATACATGACTTTTATAAGTAACTAGCAAGGATTTAATTTCATATGATGGCTTAAAAAACGATTGTATTTCCTTAAAGCTGTTTGTGGTCATTTAAACACTACAAAAAGAATATTTGGTTAAAATTATAAAGCAGTAGCTTTACTGGTTTGAGCTTTGTATTGATTCTTGAAATGGCTATTGAAGTTTTATATAAATTGAAGATTTGGGATTCCCTTTTTTTTAAGTGTTAAGTTTTATTTTTAATTTTTTTCTTCAAGTATATATTCATAACTAGTTCCAAGTGGATAGAATCAATTACAATAATTTGCTGCAAATACCTTAACTTGGTCAGATGGCAACCGCAATGCATCCTATAAATAAAGGGATACCCATCTTCCCACCTTCTCACCTGTGCCCGAGGCATCGCCCGTGCCCTGAAGCCATTTAATTGCCGCCAGTCGGCAGACGACAGACGACAGACGGAACTCCTGACCATTTCGACCTGTGGCTGGCGGAGATTAGCTCTTCCTCGACTAATAGCCAAGCCATAAAACAATACCAGAAGGCAAATCAAATCGAGGCGGGGATCGTGTAACCGAATTGTAACTGAGACCCTGGACCACGGGCCACATTTTACAATTTTTTTTTTTACCTTTATTTGCAATCCTCCGAGGAGCCACCAAGTTGCAATGTTGCAATTTTTGCCAAAGGGAGTTGAGACAACTTTGACTTATTGCTGCGACAGATACAATTACAAACGATGGGCTATATGGCCTGGCCTGCGGGTCTTGCGGTCAATGAATGAATGGCTGAATGGCTGGATGAATGAATGAATGGTCCACATCCACATCCACACTCCACTCCCGAGACTCCATAGACCCCATCCGTATTCCAAACTCCAGACCCCAGACCCCAGACCCCAGACTAAAGACCTAAGGCTACAGACTTGAGACTTCAGACCTCAGGGCCAAAGTTTTCTCACCTTTGTCTGTGCGATCGATCGGAAGCGATGCCAATCGCGATTTGTTATCACGGCTAACGATGGACTGCATAGAGCGAAAAGAGATTGAGAAACCCTATATATAAGTATATACGATTATATGTATATAGGTATATATCCGTATCCGAGTTGTAGGATCATCGAACTGTTTATTTTTTTTTCTCTTTTCTTTTTTTTTTCTTTTCTGCGGTGGGGATGCGGAATCTTCAGCTTTAGCCATTGTCTCACTTGGAGTCTGAGTCTGGGCTAACTTATTGCGGTTAACCGAAAGTTGTCTATAAATTATTAAAATTGTCTCATTATTCATATGGAATACAATAGATTTCATTTACGTTTCATTTTATTGCAACAAACAAACAAACAGCAGAGCGGGCAGAGCAACGAGAGCCGCAAGAACCGCAGAACCGGTCTCAGAGACTCAGAACTCTAAGGTGAACTAAGACTAAAGCCCAAACCAAACTGAACCAAAGCGATCTGAACCAGACCAGGTCCAATTGCCTTTGTTTAGCTCGATCTTCTAGTTGTTGTTGCTGTTCTTTTAGGGGCCAACTGGGGGCTTGAGATCTTGGCCAGGCGGCCACTTCAGACCCGACACTGAATGCGTGGGAGAATCTTAATGACACACACCTGAGCTTCGGGCCCTCCAGGTGCCAAAACCTTTCGTGCCCTGTGGTCCGAGTAAAAGTTGGCCACTCTTTCTGTGTTTATGGGAACAATTTAAATCATATAAGGGAAGTTATGGATATTTTAAGGATGTTTTTCAAATAACAAAGCTCTTAAAGGGTTTAGTTATATTCTTACGGATGTTTCTAAGGTAGAGTTTTATGATTTTGTTTTTAAAGATTAAAAATGTTAAGTAAAGTAGATATAGATATAGACATATTTTTTATAAGGTTAAGGATTTCTGGATTTTTTCGTATTATTTTTTTTATAAATTAAGGTTTCGAACTAGAATCCAATTGGAATCTTCTAGCATAGTAATACTTTTGATTATTATAATTGGGAATCCTAAGATTAAAGTCTCTTAAACTGATAATATTTTTGTAGAACTGTTTCCCAAAATTAACCCTATACTCATGCCAAAAATTCTCCCCTTCTATATATTTACAGGTGAGTTGCTCTTGAAGAAAACCCCCCCATAGTTCCCCAGCATTTTCGTGGATGTCATGGGCTGAGTATTAAGTGTATAAATCGGGTCCTTGGCCGCGGTCGCTGTGTCAGTTGTTTTGGCATTTCAATCAGATGGGCTCGAACATGGCCCCATTACATTGCCAGCGCGTGTAATCGTCTGGCCTGGACAAACTCCGGGGTCTCCTTCGGCCCGACTGGGTTGCCTCTAATTATGTAAGTCCAAAACCAAAACCAAAAGCTAAGAGCTAAAAGCTAAAAGCCATGGCCAAAAGCCGGGACTCGTTAGCTTGTTGGCCGGGTCGGTGTGTTTGAATCCCGATGACATCTCAATACCATGGAGCAATGGAGCAATGGAGCAGCCATGTCAAAACCTCAGAGGGCGCATTGTCAATGTCCGAGGTGGATGTGGATGTGGATGGGGATGTGGATGGGGATGTGGATGTCAGGTAGTTTAGCTGCTCGTGTTCCTAATTCTGTTGCCTTAGCTGCTGGGAACCGATCGGAATTTTCGTGCAGCGAAACGCAGGTTTTTCCAGAACAACTTTGATGCATCGTCGCTTAATTAGCATCGGAAAAGTTGTGGCCAGTGGGCGGGAAGGGGGCTGGGATGGGTTGCGATGGACTGGGATGGGCGGTGGGTACTACACCTAATTAGTGGCCTTGACTGGCTGACTGATAGATGGATGGATGGATGGATGGATGGTTGGATGGACGTTAGCCGTGGAATGGCATTTAACCTGCCCCGAAATCCAACTGCCAACAAGCTGAAAGTTCTATTCGTACACACTTACAGAAAAATAATTTGGGATTTTACAAAATTTGTCTTAGACTTCTTTTTAATAGTGTTTACTTCAAGTCAAATAATTTTTGAGATATAACATTTTTTTTATTTAAACAATTATAAAATTTAATTCTTTTTTAAATCTGAGAAATACTCTACCTAGATTTGTTTATGTAATATGTATTTTGAAAATATTAAGCATACCATTTTTCTTTTATTAAAAATAATATTTTAAGGATACCTGTTTTTTAAATTTAAAACCATGTAGATTAACTTAGCATTAAAATATCTCTATATACCAATCCAAAATATTTCTTTCTGTGCATTTTGTTTGTCACCGGCTGACTTACACGACATCCAAGCAGCTGGAAAAAGCAGCGGGAAAAGCAGTGAAAATCGGGGAAGTGGGAGGGAGTTGTGGTAATGTTGCGTGCATGTCTTACACAATCCAAATCCCAGCGACGCCGTACGCAAATTTTCCAGCGACAAGTCGACGAGGGCGAAAACTAAGTGAAACAAATCGCAGCTGCAACGCAGCTACCTGCATGCCACACACACACACACACACACTGTGCACCACCCACTAGTGTTGCACCACCCTGCACCACCCAACCATCCAAAACCCCCCCGAAAATTATTGGAAGGTGTCAATGCAGGGCGAGAAGTTGTCAGCCGGCTGAATGGGGGCTGTCAGGGGTTAAGCTTGTGTGGCTGGCGGTTGTGGAGTTTGCAAATGTGCAAAATATACGAATACTAGTGCACACGAGTATGTGCCAAATTTTATCGGTGGGTGTGAATATGAGTGTGAATGTGAATGTTCATGGGCCAAAAAGCAGCGCTAAATCCAAAGCCCCACAAATACTCGGTTCAGTTCAGGCAGCTCATTGTTGGGCCATAATTTATGCTTAAATTTGCTTAATATTTAATGCGTGTGCGGCTGGAAAACTCAAATCAAATTCAATTATTCATAGCCTGTCAATTAACCTTAACTATGTAACTTAAGTCAATAAATAAATTAAAGTAGTTGTTGTTCAGTTGTATCAGTTAATCAAAAAAAATTAATTTTTCGATTGAATTTTGATTAATATAGATCCATAAATAAAATAAAATTTGTTTAACAAAAAAGATATAATTAAACAATACTTTGATGTTTCAAAGTTTTTTATTTTTCTTTCAGATTAGTTTTACAAAATTGATATATCAAGTGGATTTTTCTAAGTTATTGATTTTTATAACGTTACAATTTGAAATTGGAAACTAGTTTCAATAATTTTTTTTGGATGCTGCTTATTTTCCATAAGATATTTACAATTCTTCTTATAAAAAAGCTTCTTAACACCGAAATAAAACCCTAACTACATTTTGAAGTCCGAACTCTTTTACATTCGGATCGGTTTTACAAGATATATGAGGGCTAATAGTTCCCAGTTCCCTGTCGGTTTCATAAAATATAGGTATATATGAGGCTAATATTTCCCAGTTCCCTATCGGCTTACTAAAATATATATATGAGGCTAATATTTCCCAGTTCCCTATCAATACCATAATATCCCCTGACATCCCTAATTCAAGCCTCTTTCGCTGCACAATGGGGCGTGGGACTTAACCCACTCACCCTGCCATTTGGGCCATTGTCCTTTGGCCGCTTTCAAAGCTCAAATCCGATTGATACCCGCGGCGAGGATGAGCCACAAGCTCTTTGTCCTGTGTGTCCTTTCGATGGGTTGGTAGATGGGTGGGTGGTTGGGGTTCTATATGTATGTGGACTGTGGACTGCGGACTGTGCGGCATGTCCAACTTGCGGCAAGTGCGTGTAAATGCAAATGTTGCCAATGCTCAGCCGAAAATTGGATTGACAGCGCGGTGGAGTTGGGGATAGATGGGGGAGTCCGTCCTCCGCCGACTTAGTTAAATGCGCTATGCTCGTCCAGACCGCAGACGTGTCCCTATTTGCTTCCCTGCCCCATTCAGCTGCAAATCCTTAATACAAATTGCAAAGGCAACCGCGACGCAGGCTCAGCTTTTGGTCTGTTCAACATTGGTTGATGTTTTGCTGTTGTAACGATTGCCTCTGCGGTCGACTCTCAAGACGGTTGGTTGGTTGGTTGGTTGGCCAAGTCCAAGTCGGTCGGGCATTCAATGAATTCAATTGCCGACGACCGCAGACGGCAAGAGTCGCTGTGGACCCAAGCAAATGGCACTGGGTAAAAATAAAATAAAATAAAATAAGGTAGAGTAAAATAAAGTAAAATAAAATAAAATAGAAGAAACCCATGGCAGACAAAACCGAAACAACAAACCAAACTAACACGACGCCATCGAAGCTGCACTTTCAATGTTACCCTAAGCAATCTGCCAGTTTATGGGGCACTGCAAAAAAAACATTAAAGATATTTGGAATAATTGGTATTTCTCTAATAGATTTCGTTTCTTTTAGAAAGTGTACTTCAATAATACATTTATTTTTAATATCTTTCTAAAACCAAATGTACTTTATTTAATTAGAAATGTTATTTTATTTGTTTTTATGCTATTCAAAAAAATTATATTTAATAAAAAAGCTGTTTTAAGAAATGCTTATTATTTTTTCTTAAGTGCTATAAAATATATTTTATAGGAAATAGGAAAAACTACAAAGAACTCATATTTAATTTTTTCAAGTATCTCCACTCCATTCATATTCTTTTTTGAAAGGTGGTTGTAGCTTAAGAAAAGTATTATTCAGTTTTTATTTCTTAAGTAAGTTAGCACTTCTTTCTCTCAGTGTCCCGATCGCTGCTTTGTTTATTCTATAATGCAGTCCCGTCTTGCATTGCGTCACAGGCCGACAAGCGACGCACTGGGCGACTCTGAGATGCATTTGAATCCAAATACGAATCCGAATCCGAATCCGCGGCCAAATACAAATCCAAATCCGAGTTGCATCTGCACTTGTGCCTGGGCTCATGATGCAGTCTCTTAATCGTGCACCTCGAGACGTCACATTTTATTTTCGGCCACATTGATATGCAAGTGACGACAGCGGCAGCGATGGTAACGGCAATGTTGCTGTTGCGGCAGCAACATCGCAGCAGCAACAGCAACAGCAACATCAACGTCGGCGGGTGGCAGCAGGTGCCCCAAGATATGCAGATGTACGGAGAGTATCTGCAACATGACTTTCAAACGTAATACAAACAGCTCATCCATATGGATGCCCTATGGCTGGCACCTAGGTCGCTCTGTCCGCTTGTCCGCTCTGTCCGCCAGTTTGTCCGTATGTCCGCTTGTCCGTCCGCCAGTTTGTAAACCCCTTCGACAGTCGGTCGATCACGCGGAGCAGAGTGCGCATCGTTTCAAGTACGAGTATCTTTCAGTTATAAGGCTTTCGGCTCAAGTGGCGACTTCAACTTCGACTTCAACTTTCAACTTTGCATCCATGCGAATTTATTTGAGTTGTTTATTTATTCCCTTTTCGGGTGTCTCTGCTCTGTACATTTTTATGATTTGTAGGTTAGACTGCTTAAGTCCGCCAAATCCGTTAGTGTGCCGCATGTTGCCCGTTCGCCCGTTGCCTGTTGCATGTTGCTCGTGGCATGTTGCAGGTTGCTCGTGGCTCGCACGTCACTTGTGCCTTTTGTTTGCTGCCGTTCGAATTGAAGGAATTGAAGGCTTCGAGTGTTGACTCTTTTGGCCAGAAGCTAGGCAAACAACACTAAAAAAATGAGAGAGTGTGCCACATTTTTCGCTTCTCACGTTGGGTGACCTTCAGTGTTCTTCGGTCTTTAAGCTGGGCTCCCCATCCCCTCGCGGTTTCCCTTCCGCCCAACAGGTTCCCATGACACCTGCCCTGCCCTCACACTTTCGGCTGACATTCATCAATCAGCGAACAAAAAAAAATAAAGGAGAAAAATACTGAAACAGAAACACTCTGGCTTCTTTTCATTCATGGGCACAATGGCCTGCGAGTTGTCAACGGCTGGTTGTTGCTGCTGCTGCTGATGTTGCTGTTGCTGCTGCTGCTGCTGCTGCTGGCTAGATGTTGCTCTTGGGCCGGAGATGTTGCTGCTGGCCGAGTACCGAGTACCGTTGTCTCGCCGACTGTGGGAATCTGTTACCCTTTCTCTCAGCGCGACTAAGCAAATACGAAATGGCTTTCTGCAACAACAATGAGCGACGACCAACCACAGAGCCACAGAGCTGACATCCCAACACTTTCCAGTATGCACACTGAGAGGAACTATTTTAGAATTTAAAATAATATATTTAACCAAAAACAAGACTGCCAACGAACCCGAAAATTAGAAAACAAAATTAAATTGGTTTAACCACATTTATAGGAATTTTTTCAATACCAGTTTAACCAAAACGATTGGAATTTGTGTGATCTATAAAATGTATCTCAAATCCATTAATTTGAAGATTATTTTTCGTCAAATATTTATTTTATTTTATTTTATTTGTTCCAAAAAATATTTTAAAGCAATTTTAAAGAAGCCAAAATGTCCTAAACGTTGGATATTTCGAGTAGGTTCATCTGAGATCCATTAAATTTTAGATCCTTTTAAATAGTAGTTTGATTCCTATTTAAATATTATATTAGATACTGATAAGTCAAATGTTTCCTAATCTATTTATTTAATTAAATAATATTTATTATATCGGCTACATTTTCGCTCAGTGTCGCGGTCGACGTCGCTGCCTGGACAGAGCGACCGTCAGGTGCATTTGAGTTGAGTTTGCCATTGTTTCAGCCGGGTTTTCGAGGCGCCCCCGCACTGTCAATGCCTTTTGGCCGTCCCAAAAGGGTGAGACCCCATCACCTGCCCACCGCCCACCTTCCTCCATCCAAAAAAACCGCCATCCTCCATCCTCCACCCACGGCGGAATCCGCTCGAGAAACGGCAGCAGTTCGAGAAGAAAGGCCACCAAACGAAACGAAAAGCAGATGAAAAGAGAGGAAAAGCTGGTGGAAAAAAGTTTGAACGTGTTGTTCGGATTATCCGTGAGATAATTTCTTTTTCTCTTCAAGTGGGGGGTATCCCCCACCCATGGAAGAATAAAAAAAAACTGTCTTGTTCGCATTTGCTGCCTGTCAACGCCTCCCTTTGAAACCTATTCCCCCCCTCCCGATTATTCGCCCAGTGTATAAGTACATACATATGTGTGTGTTTGTCATGTGCAGGCCATAGCCATTATTCCTAATTTCGCTTTAAATCAGATCTAGCTCCAGCAGACATGCTCTCCAGCTCGACAAACTCTCCGCCAACATTCCCCCAAAAAATCCCGAATGCCTGGCGCTTGCCACCAGCAACTTGCAACCGGCAACTTGCAACTAGCAACTTGCAACCAGCAACTAGCAACCAAAAAGTCTTGGAAGGGCCATTTCATTGTCCGTTGTCCATTGTCCGTTTCAATGTTGCTGCTGTGCTCTTGATGTTGCTGCTGTGCCAGCAATTGGTGGTGCTGCTGCTGCTAATGTTGCTGCCGTTTCCATTTAGTATTTGTTATGGCTTTTCTCTTAATTTGAGGTCGTGAGAATCATGGCTAATTAATTGTCCAACAAACGAATACATATGCAAAGGCACATGTGTTGCAAGTTGCTGTTGGGACTCGGTGTGCTTTTGTATTGGCAAGGAAACTTTAGACCTTTTATTATGTTGTTGGCAATTTGTTAAAGTTTAAAGGAAAATCTATATATCCTTATATTATTTGGCACTTTAGAAACTACATTTTCCGAATATCCTGTTGATATATTCCTACTTAAATATGTCTCATTGTTGCCGCCGTGTTCCCAAATGTTGCTGCTGCCTATGTTGCTGTTGCTCATGTTGATGGCGTGTTATTTAAATATATTTAAAACAGGTAGAGAGCTCGACACAAAATTACAGTTAGACGAATTGGAGGAAATTCCTCAGCCGAAAGCAACAACAAGGTAGTGTTGCTGCTGCAGTTGCTGCTGCTGTGCTGTTGCTGCTGCTGCTTTTGATGTTGCTGCTGTGCCCTTTCTGTGCTGCTGCTTCCGCATCGATTTTCACATTGGCCACTGTGTTGTTGTTGTTGCTCTTCTGCAGTCTCTTCCTTTAGTTCATTACAATTTATTTTTATGTGTAATGCAATTATTGTTGTTGCTGCCGCCTGAATGTTTATTCGCGCTACTTTGGAGGGGGGGTTTTAAGGGAAGGGGGAGGAGTGGGTGGCTTCAGCGGTAGCGGGCGGTGGGCGGGGCACTCCGTCGAGGTCTTTGTTACACTCTCGGACATGACAACAAAGACACGACCACGACACGTTGCGAATTTGCCATGAACATAGCAGTTGTTGTTGCAAGTTGCTGCTGTGCTGTTGCTAGTTGCTGCGGGGAAGCTGCTGTTAGTCGCTGCTTGCTGCCTGCTGCCTGCTGGTTGCAAGTGGGAGGAGGCAGTGGGTGGCTTGGGTGGTGTACTGACCTGGCGTTGCACTAAATACAAACACACACTTACGGACACGGACACATCTGGCGCTGAAGATCGCGCGATTTCTTAATATGAGAATATTCCCACCATTGTCTCTTTCGCTGATGAGGCTTTCGAGCTCTACAGCTCCAGAGCTCCTCTATTTCTTCTGCTTTTTTTCGGGGTGACTGACTTGGCTCTTGGAGTGGGTTGTCCACTTCGATTGCATGCGAGGATCGGTGGAGAAGGTGGAAGCCCCTTTCCTCTTGGCCCATTTAGCACTACCATCAAGTAGCTCTCTACCCACGAGCTGCTGTTTACCGCTGGCGCTGCTTTAATTCCAGTTATGCGAACTTCTTTTGTCTTTTATCCCAAGTGCAGTGTGAAAAGATTCCGCATTTGGCATTCACATGGAATCGGTGGCGGCCCTTAGCTCCTAGAGGTCATTACTGGTCACCAGTTGTTGCTGTTGTTTCTCGTTTTTTTAAGATTCTTTGGTGGGTGAAAGAACGGTTCTTGCGTGCACCACACGTGGCAGCTACCACCTTCCCACCACTAATTTATTTGCACTGGAATTCGCTCTACCTGTGCGATGTTACTATACTATACCTTCTTAATTAATAATTTATGTTCGGCTTTTCTCTTTGCAGGTGAGTCTAACGGTAATGGCAGCACCACCGGAACCACCGGCAGCACTTGCACCACATTGTGCGTCCGCCAAGGGTTCCCAGGTTCCCACATGTTGGGTCCAAAAGCCAGAGGAACCAGTGAGTAATGAGCAAGTGCTTCTAATTGGTGGTTATTTAAATGCCCGGGAATACGGAACAGGAATCAATTGAACAGATTTGGGGGATATTATATCAAGGGACCAGGCAATCAGTCCACTTGATAATTTAATTTTTTGAAAATACAAAATTTAAGTGGTTTTCTCAAGACGTAATATCCTTAACATTATCTCAGATAATTTTATTTCAAAAGATAGGATCATTTCTTATATGTTATAGTGTTACTTAAAGTTGCATACCACTTTAATTTATATAACAGAACTTGTTATCCCTATCCAAAAATCTATTACCAACAACTAATGATATTTTTTGATTTTTAAACCTTTTGAACAATGAAAAGTAAGGGTTTCTATATTCTAGTAAATCTTTTTCAAAAAGAAAATGAAAATCCAAGCTTATAATTCTAATTATTTTAGGTGATAAAACTTTTCACTGATCAAAAAAGGAACCCAATGATCATTGATTCGATCATGTGCAAACACTTTGGGCCACCTTAGGGGGAAACCAATTTTATTTTCCCCACCGAACCGCCAGAGATCCTCGATGGTTAATCGCTGATCGGCGATCGGCGATCGCAATTGTGCAAATCGAGACCAGAAACCCCAGCTTAGCCCTCACACCAGCGGGCCCAAGCAAACCCAAGCAAAACCCAAGCAAACCCAACCGAAGCGATCTCGTTTTGCGATCGAACAATGGGGCTGCACCTGCAATCGATCGAACAATTCATCAGGCGGGGATTAACAAAGATTTTCCCACAATTTCCCAGCAAAGTACCATCGAAATGCCCAGTGGCAGGAACAAGTATAAAATTTCATTATCGCGCACTTGCAAGACGACGGGAAAAGGGAGGGGAAATGGAATAAAATGGAATAAAATATAAAGAGCGGGCCTTCAGCTTATCCCATTACACTAAGCGCATATGCAGGAGTCCTGTGTCGGGGTTCTGGGTTCTGAATTCCGGACTCCTGTGTCCTGCATCCTGCGGCCCAAAAACACTTGTTGGCCGCTTCATGTTTCAGCAGAAAAGACGCAGACAATGCAGCGCCGTTGGAAAATGCGAAAAGATCCTGGGACAATGTCCTTCGCGCAGCTCCGCTGCCACTTGATTAGCCCCTACAGGGAAAGAAAATCTTGGGTTTTCTCAGGAAATTAGGTTGAATTTTATGGAATAAAATATTTGTATATATCATAAAAAATCAAAGGGATTATTAAAACCAGCCTATCAAAAATAAATATTAGTTTTAAATAGGCTTACCTATTGCATGCCCTATATTAAATGTATTTTTCAGTCTTATATCTTGTCCATAAAATGATATTATAAGAAATTTAAGCACATATCATTATTTAAGGCAAGATAACTCATATTTAGATTAAAATCTAAATTTTCTGGTAGTGCAGAGGGTCCGCGAATAGCGGAAAAGTTGCAAAAATAAACCTCGAAAACTCCAGAAGTATTTGTCATGGGAAAGGCGAGCAGGTGACGTGGCTCCTCTTGCGATTCTCCGCAGATCCTGGCTAGATCGTCCTGCTTGGGGAGTTGGTAATTGAATTGATCGTGATTCGGATTTGTGGCCATTGTCGATCGATGAGGATGCAGATGCAGCCACGATGATCATTATGATAGCTCGCTACCTGAAGGCAAAAAAAAATAGGGGAAACAAGGACGAGGATCCAGATATTCAGGACCCAGGACTCGGAACTCAGAACTGAGACAGGGGCAGTTGTGGCGAAATCGCCAGGACAATGAGTGCGCATTTTGCAGGCTGTCCAATATTTGCGACGTGTCATCGATCGAAGGATGCTTGAGAACCACTCTCTCTCTTTTTATTGAATGTTTTTTGGTGCGTGAGAAAAAGGATTAAGTATAGATGTATGGTATATGGTATAGTACATGGCAGGATTGTCACGTGAAAGAGGTATAGAAGGTGTGCAAAAATAGTGGAAAATGACAGAGGGGAGGAGGGGGGGGGGCTTTTCTTTTTCGGGTTTTTGGTTTTTGGCGATGAAAGAAAAGAAGGGCCAGCTGGCTGGCGACTGTGGGAAATTCTGGGAGCGAGCATCGGTGTCTGATTTTGATCCATTTCAGGCTAATCAAAGCAAGCTCCCCCACCCACTCCCCCAACCGTTTTTCCCCTCTTCTTTTCCGTTGATTTTCCTAGCCAATTTCCCGACTGGATCCCGCTGCCCACTGCGGCATTGTCTGCAAGTTCAGTTCGATAAGCATCAAGTTCTCACGAACTTTTATTGTCCTCAAGACGAAGACGGCGCAGACGCTGGCAACCTGGAATTGCAACTGGCGAACTGCACGAGCACCACCGCCCCGCACCACCCACTTCGGGTGGCCTGGCCACCCCCACCACCATCACCACCACCACCGCCCACTCGCCGCCCCCTTTTTTTCCACGGCAGAGCGACATTTTCCAAGCAATTAATGCCAAATTTAGACAAGCCTGTGCTCTTTCTTTTTAACCCAAAACCCACAGCCATGATCAAAATAATAGGTAAATCGTTAGAAAATATACCTTTAAAAACGTATCTTTAAAATTTATCTCCCATTCCAATTTCTATATATTTTATTTACATTAACATATAATTTTGCCAATACGTATATCAACTAAAAACACAGCTTAATCAGCCTAGCGTCTGCTGAAGAACTTATGATCCTTTGTAGTCTTTGGTGCCTCGATTTCCTGATTCTTTGGTTCTTCTTTGAAAAAACCAGCATCTGCCAGACGGGCCACGCCCATCACTCCAAAGGCGGTGGCCAAGCTTTTCACTCCATAATTATCCAGTCGTTTTGGGCACTTTTTCGATTGGGCCAAAAGATAAACACTGATGCCGAGTAGACCAATTCCATTCACCAGACGACAGTTTAGATTAAACTCTTTTCTCAACCAAGACGAAAGTTTTTCAATCATTTTGAAATGATTTCTAATAGATGTTAACTGAACGAATGGATTGTAAGAGCTAACTTTGATAAGATATTGAATATAACTAGTTTTTCGCAGACAACTGTGTGGAGACTCTCTTGAACTTTATAGAGCGAAGAGGTTTCCCGACCGATTTTTCCACCTCAATCAGCCGTGAAATATGAGTATGAAAGCTATAAGAAAAAGGCCGGAAGTGAGTACGCCCCACTCACGCATGACAACAACAGTCTGGTTTTGTTTTTATTTTTTTCGGTTCGGTTTTGGTATATGTATATAAACATACTTGTACATTTCCTTGGCACTTTTTTTTTATATTTTTCGGGGCCCAGTTTTTTTTTGTGGCTCCCTGACCCAATTGCGGGCCTTACCTTGACTGAATCATCCAGCCGGGGACGGCGATAAGACCCCGGACCTTCGACCAAGCCCAAAACAAAAATGTTCCGAAACCCCAACAACAACAAAATAAAAAGGGGGCGAGACGCATGCGCGCAGCCCGTTGCTAATAAATTCGGTCATATGCGGGACATGTGGAAATTCAAACTAATTAAATTGTAAAACGAAATTAGCTTAGATAATTCGTGGAGTGCGATTCGGTTTAACCCTTTTTCGGTGCTGCAATGCGCCCGCATTTTCATTTTCAACTGACTGACATAATAATGCATCAGCAGCAGATCGGCCAGGCAATTCGATATGCCATTGCACTCGATCTATAGACGATTATCAGTTGCAAATAATGTGATTAATGATATAGGTCTAGGGAGTTTTTGGAGATTTTAAAGGGTTATGGCAGAGGTTCAATTGAAAATGTTTAAGGTTTAAGGCCAACATGAATTAAATGAGCTGTTAAGATTTGTTATATATTATTTGTATTTTATGGCTAGACGATTTTATTGGATAGCTAGGATTTATTATCAATATATGGAATTCATTATAATGTTTTGTAGAGAAAATATATTTTTAATTGTTATTTTTAATAGCTGATTTGTTTTGCTTTACCTAAGCTTAGCCAAGATTTTATTGTAGTACAAACGAGGCGCCACTTGTCCTGGGATTATCCCTCTGAGTCCTGCCTTAACCCCCTGCTGCCCGTCGGCATTTGCGGTTTGATGGTGTGGTCTTAACCCTGTGCAATTTATTTATGATTACGACTGTGAGTACGTGCCTGTTGTTGTGACTGGTGGACACATCCTTCTGTATTTCTATATATATAGGACTATTTCCCTGAATGTCCATCTGTGCCACCGCTACTGTGGGCGTTATCCTGTTATGCTGCCGCTATTGTCCTCGCAGGACAATCCCGAAATGGTCAGCAACTCGCCAGGTTGCCTGTGCCCGTGTTTATTTCGAAAACATTTACTCCTGTTGTCCTCGATTTTATTGCGGATAAATCATCTCGTTGAGCGAGGGATATTTGTGGGTGTTGTAGGCAATGACACGCCCATTAGTCCATTAGGAGATGCGGCAATGGGATAAAGGATGGGATCAGCAGGATCTCAACATCCTTGCAGATGTTGCCGATTTGAACTCAGATCATTGCAATCAAATTGTTAGATGACTTTCCATTTAGCAATGGGTTTCTATCTAAATTTAATTTCAAGATAGTTACATGCATTTTTAATTGCTTGAAGGAGATAATATATCATTAAATGGTTTTAAATATGATCTAAAAAATAAAAAATACCATACATATATCCCCTTTTATATTGGTTCTCTTGAGCTAGCAATACCGAACTACCAACTTGGGCTGACTTTGAGCCATCGCATAAATCCGAGTCTCTGATTAGTCCATAAATATCGATTTCGTAGACCATTCGCCACGGCATATAGCCATCGCATTCCTCGTTTCTGAGGCTTTTGGCCGCTTTGGCTGCTTTCTTTCGGCTGGGGATGGATATTTAGTGGTTATAGTCGTTCAATATGCGAGACACGTACGGTGGGAACAGCCGCATTGAGGCTGCGGTTCAGTCTGTAAATCCGAAATGGGGCAACGGCTACAACAGCAACACCTACGGCAGCAAACCATTCAGTTTAAGACCCCTTTTGACCAGGTCCAAAAGTCGAGGCCAAAAGATGGGCACGTCCACGTCCACGTCCACCGGCGACCAAGAGATCTCCGTTCGCTGATGGAGATGTCACTTGAGTAATTGTCGTCATACGCTCGCCGCTCAGCTTATTTTCCTATTTTCATTACCTGCCACACAAAAGCCGTCAGCGAAGAAAGTTTTCAATGTGTGTGTTTACAGAGAGGAAAAAAATATACCATATATCACACAAATTGGTGATCAACGAATGGGAATAGGAACAGGAACACAAATTATAATTATTAATTTTTATTGGTTTTCTTAAGGTTTTTTAAAATTTGTTTCTTAAAATAATTAAAATAAAAATAATTGAAGTCAAGGAGTAAATATATCTTGATATGGTCTTAAAGTCTAAAATATTTAGGGATAATATTGAGTATTTTTTCTATATGATTGGATTTTTTATACATATTTTTTTAAACTGCTATAGGATTTATAAGAAGAAAACTTATACAGATGAAAGATATATTATTCAAAGTATTCCCATTTAAATAGATTTGTGTAAATAGATTTGTTTATTATATAATTGTTTATTTTCTGAAATTGTGTTATTTCGTCTGATTTTCCTGCTCGATAATATTGTGATTTCCTTTGTGTTTTCTTTATAATTTCAATTCTTTCCTGTGTATTTTCGCCCTGGACGTTGGACATCGGTTGGCCTGAAAAGCGCCTTTGTAGTTGCACAATCTGCGTGTCAATGATGACGCTGCTCCCCAGAGAAACGCCAAGTCCCAGTTCCAGTTGCAGACCCTCCTCCAACTCCTCCACCTCCAACTCCTCCGATCTCCAATCGTTTGGCATGTCCAAGATGCGAGTCTGTCCAACGTGCAGCTATTTAGTGGCTTTGTCCCTCGCCCCCGCAACTCCATATCTCGGCATTCGCATCTGGGCAGCGCCTTTGTATATCCGTATCTGTATCTGTAACGCTGCGTGTTTTGTATCTGATGCCCCTTGCTATACCATATAGATACCATATCCCCTACTATACTACATACATGTGTGTGTGGGTCTGAGCGGTCTTTTGGGACCGAAGCGACCTGTGTCCACGTCCGCCGACAACATTTCATCATCGTGATGATCGTGAAAGGAGCACCCCGAACAATAATTGTCACTGCTACAGAAATAATCATAATTTCGGAGTTTCACTCACTCTCTTTCAACATTTTTTTTTTCTTCTTGTTGTTGGTCCATTATGCAGAGTGACGTGTTTCACCTTATTTTTGGGAATTAGCAAACGTCTCCCAGGGCCACTCAACCGATTCCCAAACAAAAGATTGAAAATATTGGAAAATCTATATGGAGGAGATGCCGGGCAACTGATTGATTTGACCGACCGACACGATGCGTGAAGATGACAAATCCAATCACAACAACAATAGAGTCCTGCGAGTTTCTCGAGGAGGACAGCAGCAGGTTGAGGGTCAAGAATGCGATAGTCGGGCAAAGATAACGAACGGTTGCACCCGAAACTGATCAAAGAAACTGGTTCTGATTTTGGGCACAAGAAAGTGCAAGTTTTCTAGGAAAATGTATAATGTTTACTGTGTAGGCAGTACAAATCTTAATTGGATATTTCAGTTTTGGAAAACCTAAAAGTAGCTATGATTTTAGAACTATATTTTTAAATACCTTATTTTTTATAACATCTTTTAATAAAACTATTATTACTATTAACGCAACTTAATAATTTTGAAATTTTTTGGGAATATTAGGAGAAAAAAAAGAAGTAATAGTTCCAGAACATTAGAAGCTACATTTACCGTACCTTTATTTGAAATAAGGGAAGATTTTTTTCGATTGAATTTTTAAGTTTATAATTCTAAAATTCAAATTATGCAACTTAAAAACGGTTGCAATACACTATTTAAAAAAAAATGCTCTGTGAGGGCAAAAAAAAACAAGTTTTCTTTTGTAAATCCTAAGACACTTTTTTTCTTGAGCCGAGTTCATGGTTCCTTAGCTTTCTTTTTGAAATCTTCTTTATTTTCCAACTTATCCATCGCCGAAACCGTTACAAACCGATCAAATTTCCATATTCATTCTATGGTTTTTTTCTTTAAAAAATGCCAAGTCCTTGCCGCAGGATTTCTATCTGCAACACGCAGAAACCAGCCAACCCAGAAAACCAAAAAACCTAGAAAAAACGTAAAACCGTAAAAACTGAAAGGAGCAAAGCCCCGAAAACCGGTCACCCTTCCTGTGGGCCATAAATTTTCCGTTAAAAACGAATGCATTTCCAGTGAGATTTGCTCATTTAAACCGAAGCTGGCGCAGGAAAACATGAATATCAAGGGAAAATTATCCAAAAGAATGACAGCCAAAGGTAAAAAAAATCTAAAGGTAAAGGTAAAAAAATAACTAAGGAGGGGAGACGACAATTGCCCGTCTTAGGGTGCCAGACCCACGGAACCCAGGACCATCTTCCTCTTTATCATTGTTTGAATTGAATTAAAAAAGCGACGGTAATCAATGCGAAGCTGCGCCGGCTGTTTCGTCCTTGTCCTCGTCCAGGACCCTCCTATCTAAATCAGGCGAAAAAAAAAACCTTTGCCTGCCTCACATGTGACACAAACGCCACCCCACACCCCTCGCGATTCATATCTTGGGAAAATCTTGGCCACCACCCAAAAAACGATGAAAAAACGGAAGGGAAGGGAAAGGAAACCCAAGGCGGGCACACACACACACACACACACACGTAAAAAGTCGGGAGGCAAAAAAAAAACAATAAGGACACGCACGAGGGGCATAAAAAATTAATATCGGGGAAGGAAAAAAAATTTGCATAGAACAAAAAATGCCGTTACACACACACGGGGAGGCTACCTGGACCGCTCGCAGGACTCACAGAATTCGCAACTCCCTGCAGATCCTTCGGGGGTTGCAAAAAGGAACGACCGACCGTCTGACGATGGAAAAAAAATCACACTACCCCGGGACAAAGGAAATCGCAAAGAAATACAAAAGGAAACTTTAACGAAAGCAGGCGGCGATCGGTAAAAATTGCATAAAAAATAATTGCAAGGCGACAGGACGCGGGCTGGATGTCCTGTGCGGGGATGTCCTCCCCTTGCGTTTGATTAAAGCGCACAAAGGACGGGAGACGAGTTTTTTGTTGTTTCTGGCATTCTTCTTCTTGGCGTTCCAGGACATTAGCAGCATCCTTTTACAAGGCAGCTCGCATCTGCGCAGGCGCCGCCGCGTCTTCGTCCTGCCGAGGGGTAAATCAAATGCGCGCGCAAAAAAAAAAGCAGGGTTCGTTATGGCATGCCTTGGTATAGTAAAAAAAAAAAAAAGAAAACAGAAAAAACAACACACATGAGGAACAAAAAAAAATCCGTTTACCCCCTGACAAAGGGAAAGGATTAAGCAACGAGGCAGAAGAAGAAAATCTTAGAAAATGTTACGCATCCGCCTGTCCATCTCCATCTCCTTCCCCGAATCCCCTTCTATTATTAGATATATGTGTATTCCTGGGAGAAGGGTAGGGGATCGCGAGATCGGGGCTGGTCGCCACACTTATTGCGCAGCTTCCGCGATGGGAACTCCAGAGCGAAAGAGAACTGCGCACATCCCATGCTGGGATAAGCGATGACACTGGGATTCCCGAGAGAGAATGGCAGAGAGTTCAAGGAACTCCGGCGCTGCCAGGATCTGTGGAGCATTGTCTCCATAAATAGCTCACTCAACTGAAACGGAACTCGAGCATCCCCTTCGCTACACAAGATCCCTTCTCACAAATGTAGTACATCTGATCTCCCTGCTAAACATGATCCCCAAAAAATAAAAACTATCTGAAACTAATCACAACTAAAATACTGGAACACTATGATCTATTGAAACTACTTCTTAAAATATTGATCTTCAAAGTAAGAAAACAATACTTGATCATTAACAATAAGGTTTTTTTGTTGAGGTTTAGAGTGACCAATAAGAATTAAATATAGAGTATTTCAAGAAACTTCCTTGATTTTAAAGATAAGGAAAGGCGACAATAAAAAAGTATTCCCTAGCTACTTAGGGTAAACGGTTATTAAAACACTTTTAAAAAATACCCTTCATTCAATGATCTAATGCTTATTAAGAGGTTTACGGGGTGTTATGGAGAAGTTCTTTTAATTTAGTTATCTCTTAATTTGTATATATACCAATGCCAATAATAATAAGCAACTAGGACGATTCCTTGTTAGTATACATATGACTAATAGGATTTAAAACGTAAACTAAAATTTGTAAGTTAGGATCCATTGAGGAACGACCATCTTTAAGTTATGATTATCAAAATACAAACATATATCGTTGCAAATAAAGTTTCTTGGGGTATGTTAAGTTGGAAAGTTTAAGTAAGGTTATAATCTAGTTCTTTCTTGGGATATCCTTAGTTAGGATCCCTCGAGTGACCAACCCCACGCAAAACCGTGCCATTGGTCAGTTGATAGCTGCTCTATAACTCGCTCACCCCCTCCCCAAATATTCCCCATTCCAATCATTTTATGTCCATGACATAGTTATAGTTTCACTCCTTTGCTCCGGCGTTTTAACCCCCTGCTGCCTAACAACTCAATTTGGGCAGCGATTAGCGGCGGACAGTAGACGGTTTTCCATTTTCCAGAGCGGAGAGGGGAGATTTTCCTATAGAAGGGGGGGTAACGGGGGAGCAGTCGCCGTCGCCGTCGCTGTCTCGGTCGACGTCGACGCCGGCAGCGACGGACAGCCGTCCGCAGATGAATTCATCCCCCTGTTTCCCATACATTTCCTTTGGTCCACTCGCAACTCGAACATGTGCGAGGGAGAGAGGGCGAGAGTGCGAGAGGGAGAGAGGAAGAGACAGACCAGCAACCCCTGCATGTGTGCCTGTGTGTGTAGTGGTGACTACACACGTTTTTTTCCCTATATGTTTTTTTTTAGCCCCGACCCTCGAGGGTCAAAGGCAAAGAAGAGGAGCGGTGTGAGTGCGTTGTGTGTGAGTAAAAAATGCTGCCTCTGCCGACGTCAGCGGCGACGGCGACCGCACAGCCTCAGCGGCAGGACTGAACGACCGTCGACCCTCGAGCGTCCCAGGAAGCCAACTAGCTGTCAGTCCACGTGAAGCCTCCGAGGGGTCAACAACACACTACACACGACCTCAGCAACTCTGATTCAGATCCTTCGGCCAAACACGTCGATTTATCAACTGCTTTACCAACCATTACCTCGCATTCCCCACAATCACTCGAAACGGTTTAACCGATACGCAACCGATACCCAACCGTTACCGTTACCGCTTCGTGTCTTGTGAAAGTGCTAAGAAACAAGAGAATCCTAAGAGAAACAAAAACAAACAAACACTCTAGGACAACCACACGCAGGACAATTGGATTACCTACGATCGTGTGTGTCTGTCACTACAATATTTTTGTGCCTTTCGCTTTTTTTTTTTACTACAAAAACAATTTTTTTTAAACCCAAAAACCACAAAAACATTTAATACTTGTGATGTGTTAAGAGTTCAAAACATAAAACAAAAACCAAAAACACAAACTATTTTTTTTAAACAAATCTCAAGATGTACAACAAAATGCTGTCAATCAGTGAGGATCATGGATTCCGTTCGCTGAGCCGTAAGTTTTCCCTCAAAAAAAGACCCCCCTTAAAAAGTGGATTCCATATATCCCAATTAGTGTTATGGTTTACGATCCCAAAATTATAAATCTGTATATTGTGTTAAAATTTTGGATATATCGAGTGACCATCCCAAAAATCTTTATAACACAAGGGTAAACAAAGTATCCCAGAATATTTCCCAATAAGCAATTGCCCAAAGGCGTGTATCTTGGTCCGAGATAACCGCAGCATTTCTTGGAACTTCCCAGAAATTCGTATAACAGCTCTTCCTGTTCTGTTCTGGTGCGGTACTTCTTTCTACCATGGTTTTCATGGGTGTCTCTTTAATCATTCGCCGTTGTAGCTCCGTGTTGTCCCCCAAATAGATACAAAAAAAATGAAGAAGAAAACCAGGCAAATGTGCGGACAATTTTTGATAAGCGCGTTGTACTGGGAAGAACAACCAGAACAACAATAAGCCAACGCCCGCACCCACAACCACACACCAACACACACACAGTTAGTGGTATGGGGGGTACAGAGGGTACAGAGGGGCCAACCTACTTACCTACCTATATGGATCGCAGCTATATTTACATATGTCCGTCGTGGCTGTCGTTGACTTTCGGGAAATAAAACAAACCTCTCTATATCGCCTCTCTGCACCTTGCTCACAATACAAATACAAATATTTTAGCGACAAAAAACAAGAACAAAATAACAACGACCTGAAAATGAAAAGTAAAACTTACAAGCCACATATGTCTTATCAAAAGAAGTGAGCAGGGGACAACAATGGGAACATTTCATTGGCTCTAAGCAAATAGAGCGGGTCTTTTGCCATCGGTCCACCTAAAACTTACATTTCGATTACAAACGGATGTTCAAACAACGCGCGACATCAAAAGACCAATTGGATTTTAGCTAACCGGAAGTACAGTTATAGTTAACCAAGGGTTAGATGGGTTCTTGGGAAATATTAAGAAGATCTTTTATCAATAGATAGAGTATAATGTGTTGTAAAAAATAAGATTATAAACTAAAATAAATATATAGAATTTTATCATATATTAGAGATAGAAGAGTTTTCCTTAATCTCTGGTTATAATTAAAGAATCAATATTTGTTATGTACCCATTCTAATCTAATTTGTTTTTTGTGGCATTAACTGGGCTTCGTTTCTTTAAATAAACTTCTTGCAAAAGGCTTAACCGTTTTGCCACTAAATGTATTTCAGTTTTCACCTGGCTATATATAAATATTAATTGCTGTGAATTTGTAAGGCCCTGTTTTTTTTTTTTTCGTAGTCATGCCTTGTACCCATTTCCTTTGGCTTATCAGTCGCCATGTGTGTCCAGCTTTAACACACAGACAGTCGCACACGTGGACTATATGTTAATGCCCGATTCCAGGCCGCGACCATATTTGCATATGGCTCATTCACTCAACCTGGCGGGGTAACTGTGGGTCCGTACCGCCCGTACCGTCCGTACCGTCCGCCCACGGGTCTGCGGTCCCTGGTCTCTGGTCGCCGGTTTACGGTCGGTCGGGGTTCCAGGTTCCATTTGTTTGCTCATTTGTTTGTCCAGATATCCAGTCGCTTACCTTGCCGCCATATGCGGGTGTTATCAGCAGTCAGCGCTAGCTTTTGGCTAACCGCTTCTTCTCCTCGCTTTTTTTTTTTACCGAAAAAACCCCCTGAACCCCTAGGAAAAGGGGGCTCTATTGGGGGACAGTAGGCAAATAAAACCAAATTTTGTATGCTAAAACACTTTGCGAAGGCGACCCGTGTGATAAGGCTTTGGGGCTTCGATACTCGGTATTGTTGCGCCCCCGCACAACAGAAATCATTGTGATTCCACATTCGTTACTATATAACCACATATATATGTATATATATCACATTATCATATGCCACACATACCGCTCTGTTTGTTATAGTTTCAGCTGCTAAACACCTTTCCATGTACGAGTATCCGTATCGCTGTGTTATCCACACGTAATTTGTTTAAACAAATTAAGTCGGGGGCCGCTTGACTCCAGTTGATTTTCAGTTTTTCAGCTGCTGACGTCGCTTTGTCACTGTCAGCCAAAAAACAAGAAAAAAGAAAATGTTAAAAAAAATAACCAACTGCCTGTTGGACACAACATATAGATATATGTATTTACTACTACTTATATTACGCCCCCGCCGACTGTTATCGCCACAAAAAAAAGAACTTTGAATTTGTTTAACCCTTTTTTGTGTTGTTAAACTTTTAAATGAGCTGGCCAAAAGACAATACTACAAGGAACGCTTTCAGTGTTGTCTTTAAATATTTACTCAGCATTTTCGGGGCGTTCGTTATTATTATTTCCATGTTGTTTTTTATTTAAACACCCGTCAACGAAGTGGAGCACTTGGAGTCATTATAATTGGATGCCCAGTCAGCTGTCTTTAGGTTTCGATTTTGCCGATTAGATTTGGGATTGTAATATCTTATATAATAATATAAGGATTTAATAAATATTTATAGCAATGTAGCTTTCTTCAAAACTGAAACCAATTGAGAGACCTTAAAGAGGCCTAAGTTTAGCTAAGTTTTTCGCCCCTGACTTTCCCCACCACTATTGGTGGTCCAGTTTTTCGTGGCTGACGCCATTTTTCATCGGGATCCCGTGTCCTTCGTCCTTCGTCCTGCGACTGCGAGCACCTAAAAACAGCCGACGAGGACGACCATGTGGCGCTCTCTGCCTGGTTTTTATGGCATACCCACAGATATACCAGCCACCCATAACCTTTGGGCCATAAAACCGAATCCCTCGAATCCTTCGACTCCTGGCATGTGTATGTGTGTGTATATATATGTGTGTGGTTAGGATGGGGGAATAAATTAGCACAATCAACGTATTGTTTTCGCCCTGCCACGCCCCCAACCCTGGACAGTCAATAGCACGAGAACGTTATAAATAACAAAAATACAAGGAGCCGAACGAATTTCATATTTTCTTGTCCTGATAATTTGCGCAAAACTTCTATTAATATGTTAATTCTTAATTGTCCTACTTGGCTAGCCCCCTTTGCGATATAAACACACACATATATGTATAAATATATATATATCCTCATGGGGGGGATATTAATGGCCGCAGGCTTGCATTAAATGGCCAGGAGTGCTTTGGGCCAAAGTCGCAGCTCGTAAATATTTGACTTAAGCTGCGCGGTTAACAAATCGACGCACTTCAATTTATTTTCTCAGTTCCGGGGGCTGAATTAATTACGCATACATGCAAGAGGGTAAAAGATGCCAATGACATCAGACCAGCTAATAAATTGTGATTTCTACAGGCAGAAAAAATGCGAGACTTTATCGAGAGAGTGAAGAAATGCATACCAAATTAGTTGGAAGTTGTTGCAAAAATTCTAGAAATATTATCAATAGAATTATACTACTTTTCTCTCTATATGCACTATAGATATATTGACTGCTTGATCTGCTTAAATCGCATTCGATTTGGTAACTGCCCAACGAAAAAGGGTTAATGCAATTTATGACTTTTCGGTCTCGCTAAGCTGGCACTTTTATGAAATCTATTTGGCAAGGACTCTGTTGACACTTGTCAGCCGAACTGACACGTTTGACAGCTTCACACCCTTTCACCTTTTCCTGTTTCCTGTTTTTCTGCCCCTCTCCACCCCTCTTCGATATTATTAACCCTCTTCAGCTGGCGCAATATTGTGCATCATGCTGTCAATAAGTTTTCCTTTTCATAAACAATCGTAACTTGCAGTCTGTGTCTTTTGCTAATCTTTGAGCAAATATCTAATCTAATCGCTTAGGCAAATATCATAGGGCAACGCCCCCGGGCCATTTGCCCCTATATCTATCTAACCACAACCACGCCCCCTTTTTTTTTTTGAGAAGACAGCAGGTAAAAGATACCTTTACTTTTACCTGTTTGGCGTCTGTTTTGCCATTGTTTTCGGGCCTGGCCAATGGCAGGCCGGCCAATCAATAAATAAAACACTAATAATCAGCTGGAAAATGCCCGAGAAAAAAGGTCAATCGAACATATTTTTTTTTTGGTTAGAAAAATAGCATACTATTTTATGATAGAAAATAAAAGCGAAAATTGAGCATAGCCCACCCATTCAATCAGCAGAAATTACAGGCGACATCGTGTGTGTGGATGTATCACCCTCATCCTCGCAGGACAATCAATTGGTAAAAAAAAGGAGGACGACGGAAAAAAGCGTAGCTCCTGGCAGGACAATTGGAAGGGCGGGGAAAAGATATCCCCGCTTAGGGCGCATTAGTTATTGTTTGGACCCGGCAAACCGCAAATTGCTGGCAATTCGAACTGCCCCCGGAATGGACATAAAAAATACATACCATATATATCCCATATAAGAGGAGAGAGGACAAGTGGCAAAGCGACAGGGAGTCAATAATTCATAGATCTATTTCCTAATTGACAACTGTGGCGGGGAATGTCCTGTGTAATTGAGGATGATGTCTTTGATTAAAGTCACTCAATTGATGGATAAAAAACAAGGGGAAAATGTGTACTAAATAGTTGATAGATAATAAATATATGTGAGATTTTTTGGTATAAGAGAGCATATTTATGGTTTTCTAGACGAGGGCATGCAAAATAAAGAAATGATAATAATATAGAAAGAAAGTTTCGCTTGACCGAAAACTTGTGCATTTTCGATTTCAACTTTTTCCCCCGAGTGTCCTGCGGCGAAAGCAGTGGTGTTCCCTTATTTTATTTTTCCGTTTTCCTGTATTTCTTCTATATTTTCTGTACCAAACCCCCCCACTCCAACCCACAAAAACCATTCTGGTCAATCAAGTCCTGTCGATGGAATCGAAAACAAAAGTTCAACTGCCTTCGGGGCGCTTAAGTTGTTGGGCTGGCTGTTCCACATTCACTGGTGTTGCTAATTTCTGGGCCAGATAAGCCATGACAACCGCAGATACTATACGTACGTATGTACATTTATGTGGCAAAAAGCAACCGAATTAATTGCACAGCTACTGGAATTTATGGTCATGCACACACAATCAATCCACCACCAACCGAAAACCGAAAAACCCAAACCGAAATCCTAAATTCAGAACTGGGAACTGGGAATCTCCTTCTCCCACATATGCAAATATACTGAGGCGGTTTTAGGGGGCGGTTGTTGGGCTATTTTTATTGTTGTATTCCCTGGCATTTCGGCAAATAAATTAAAGTGCACGGATATTCGGCATTCGCTGGCATATTTGCTTATTTGGGAGAAGGGGGACTTTCCTCTTGCACTGAAAACAATTAATGAAGATGCGGCCCTCCATAAATTGCGGGCTGGGCAAATAAACCGGGGAATATTTATTGAGTGCCATGGCTAATGGAGACCCTCTTGTATCTTGCAGATTCCGACTCCACAGAGAACGATGCCGTGGCCACACAGGACATCCTCACGTGCGGCGCCTGCCAGAAGGCGTTCGCCCTCTCGGACATTCTCAAGTTCATCCAGCACAAGGTGCTGCAGTGCAACAAGGAGAACTACGGCCAGTGCGCCACCCAGAATCCGCAGATGGATCGCGACGCGGAGGAGGGTCGTCCGCTCAGCCTCGTCAACCGCCGCCCCTCGATCTCCGCCCCCATTTCCGGTCGCAAGTCCGCTCCCGCGTCGGCGGCAGCAGCGGTCGCGGCGGCAGCGGCAGCGGCTGCAGCAGCGGCGGCAGCAGCGGCGGCGGCGGCCAGCAGCACGGCCAGCGGCTCCAGGATACACACACCACCACCGAGTCCGGCGGACCTGCTGGCCGACGGAGCCAGCAGCACGCCCAAGCGGCTAGTAGATGGTGAGTTCTTAAAAATATCTTTAAGATACAAAAACAAACCTCATAGATACACACTATAGATTTACTTATTAAGATAGCTTACATTTTTATAGAAATTTTAAAACTAACTAAATGTACTCAATGAGTCTAAGAAAGACTTTAAAGATAAAATATATACAAACCTCATGGATACAAACTATCTATTATATTTTAAAATGTAACTTAATGTATTCCATTTTATGTACAGATGTTAAACAAGGTATAATATATTTTTGTTGTATAGAATTAATAATAGCAAAAATAAATATAAAAACAATTAAAAAAATAATATTTGACAAGCATCAAAGTTATGTTATATTTACTTTGGATTTTCTTTGTGTACTTAAATCTTAACCCTTTGATTCACTTGATATGGAAATATCATAAAATAATTATAAAAATATTTCTGAATTCAAAATTTACATTTCTTATCTTTGGAATAAAATGGATAAAAACAGAAATATAATAAGAATATTTAGGATAAAACAAAGGTTGATAGCATATGAAATATTATATGAAAAGTTCTTAAAAACCATGGATGGACATTCTTTTAAATTTAAAATTTAACTTTCTTGTCATTGAAATAAAACATATAATAACAAAAATAAACATGCCAAAAACCAATATTAACATTTAACATACAGCATAGGTTGATAGCATTTGTGTAGTTGTAAAACAAGCTGCTTTTTCTCAGTGTATTAATGCCCTGACCCCTTGTTGACCCCCTAGAAAACGACAATACCACGCCCAAGGACAGCGAGACGGGCGCCACCACCCTCGACTCGAATGCCGCCCCCTCCAGTCCGGCGGCCATCGAGCGCCAGTCCTCCGGCGACAGCAGCTGCGAGATGGAGGAGCAGGATCGGCAGGATCAGCAGGCCAAGGTCAAGCAGGAGCCCTACGAGGAGGAGGGTCTCAACCATCACCATCACCACGACGACGAGGAGGAGGAGGAGGAGGAGCGGTCGCTGGCCAAGCGGCCCAAAATGGAGCTGGTCGATGCCGAGGCCAATACAGTCCACACAGGTGAGTTGCGTAGCATCGAGTCCTTTATGCCCCGGCCCCGCCCCCACTCCCTGCGATTCCCTCCGCCCATGACACTGCCGATGATGATTTTCCCCATCCTGGCCAAATAACATGGCGCATATTTGGGTGGCAAAATTAAAATTCCCTCCAAAGCAGCAGCAGCAGCAGCAGCGTTGAATAAAAAATGTGTTTGATGTGATGATCGGGCCGCGGGCCCTCAGCGATAAGCTGCAGCTGCATTAAATCAGGGAAAAAACAAAATACAAAATTCAAAAATAAAAAAAATAAAACAGAAGCAAAGCAAACCGGGGGAACCAATGGGCTAAGGAAAAAGTACACAAAAAATAATAGTACGGGGATAAAAAGCGCGGACACTGCGGGCTGTGCGAAATGTGGACTTCGGGATGTGGACATGGACTGCGGACTTCAAAGCGCAGCTCTCAATGCTGATAAACTGCAGTGCCAGTGGCAGTGGCAGTGGCAGCAGGACGAAAAAGGACACTCGGACAGCGCGACAATCGAAGCCCTTTGCCGGCCTTTGACTTTGACATTTCAATGCAATGATGATGATGCTGATGAAAAGCCAAAGACAGCACAGCAAAAACAAAGCAAAAAAATACAGGCAGGACTATGGCAACGGTTAAGGGTAACCCCTAACCCCTAACCCGTAACCCGTAACCCCTAACTCATAACCCATAAACCATAGGACAATGAGGACGGAGCTCCGAAGCTCGGAAGCTGCCCTCGGGGTTAATTTGAATGCCTCAAAAACAGCTAAGGAATGCCAAAGGGGGTGAAAGGCCACTTGACTGGACAAAGGACATCGCACTGGACTTGACACACGCACAAAAGCGAAAATATTTCAACAAAAAAATATGTATAAATATATATAAATGAAAGGATAAGAATTCCCTTGACTTGAACTCCCTAGAAAAGAGGTGTTTTTTGTGTGTTTTTTTTTTTCATCCAGAGAGGTCAGCACATATAGGTAGCTGAAGGTCGCGTGTCAGCCAGCAAAGCGATTGAAAATTGGTATATCTGAATATATGTATCTGAATACTATACCCATAGATGGTTCGCGGGGGGAAAGAACAGCTAAAAGCTACACGCTACACATACGCCATTTAACCCTTGAACTTTTGCGCTTTTGACACCGAACACAGCGAACGGCGAACAACAAAAGTCACTGACAATAAGGCAAAAAGTTGTTTCACTCTGACAATGCCAACTGACAACTCAACGGAGATGCACAGATACACGGATATATAGATACACACAACAGATATAGATACAGATATGTACATCTGGAAATACAGATACAAAGATACATCGCACAGAGCTGCGTTAATTACGCATTGTTCTGCCTGTTTTTATTTCCAGTTTTTTTTCCGTACTTTATTTTACTGGGCTGTCCAACCTAACTCCTTCCTTTTGGGCCATTGTTGGCCATTTGGTAATTATAAATACGCCATGGCAACCAGTCAGCCAGTGAGCCAGCCAGCCAGAATAAAAAGAAAAAGGAGAGCGGCGACAACTGTCAACAAAATGGATATTTGTTGCAAAAATGTAAATGCAACATGTCCTTGCCACAGGACTTTTCACCTGTCAGCGGAAGAGCCGTGTTAATTATCAATTTCGAGGCTCAGCATGTCGCGACCGCAGCGACAATGAAACCCCATCAAGGGTTAAGGGTTAATGCGGGGGCGGCGGCCAGGGGTTTAGGGTTAAGGGTCACCGGCACAGGTGCCGGGCGGGGGAGGGGGTGGGGGTTAAGGCTCAGACCGCAATTATTGACTCATGCTGGCACTAAGCCAGCAAAAAAAAGAAGAGAGTGCAAAAAACACGAGCAACGGTCGAATGGTCGAAATCAATGGCTAATGCCTTTGGCTCATGCAATTCCACGTCCTGCGGAGGATTAGATGTCGCCCCATTGTCCTTTGTCCCTTGCGGAAAAAGCCGGAAAAGGATACACACACACACACACACACACACAGAAACACTGGCTTACGGGATGCTGACAGTTGGCGAAGCTGCAACAATTATCCCATTACGCGCACAACCCTTTTATTCCATCGCCACCCGCTGGCCAAATCGCTCATACGCACTGTGAGACGACTGCACTTCCGGGCGGTCAATTTGCCATTTCCGGTGGCAGGACATCCGCTGTTTGTCTCGAGAGAGAGAGAAGTGCAGAGGGAAAAATATATGTAGATAATATTAGGGCAGATTACCCAAGTATGATATTCTTAAATACTAATTACCCTAATTTTTTGCAATAAATAATATTGATAAGGCAGCTGTAAATAAATTTTCAAGCTTGACTTGAACATATTTTGGTTATGATTATTGTTAGTATCTAATAGGGAAAAATATATAGATAATATTAGGGAATATTTTCAAAATACTAAAAATTCTTTTAAATAATACCAAAATGAAATCCTCATAATGCCCATTTTTTATTTAAAATAAATAATTTTGAAGCGGCAGCTGTAAATAAATTTTCGTGCATGACATGAATATATTTTTGTTATGATTATTCCTCAGCCTAAATAGGCATTTTCCATATGTAACAAAAAAAAATGTATTTATGAGACCTTTTTTCTATTTTTTTTGTTCATCAGTTTAACAGAAAGTAATATTTAAATTTATTTTCCGTGTCGGATCTTGCCGCATTCGACAGCTGACAGAATCAGAACGTGCCAAGCCCGCGCCTTTTGTGTTTTACCCGTTCTTCGCCTCTTTTCCTTTTTTTTTTTTTTATTATCCAAATAATTATTTTGAAGCGCGTGCGCATCGCGAGCTGGGCGATCAAGGATCAGATCAGACAAAAATACATAATGCCTGATGTTTTTCGACAACTTTTACCTCTTTTTTTGTGGCGATCGCGCAACCCTTTCCGCTGGCAGGACTCAAGGGTTGCTCCTTGTGTTTGCCACCGGGGGGGATGGGGATGGAGATGAGGATGAGGCATTGAAAACGTATTATCTGTCAGATTCATTTGCATTTCCTGTGGCATGCGGGCCAGCGATCCCTGATCTCGGGATCTCGGGATCTCGGGATCTCGGGATCCTGAACCCATACCCCGCTGCCAAAAGGGTCGCGATGAAATCATGTTGAACACGACTCACCTTTGACAGCGCCAGGAAGCTGTTTCACTTTTCAACCCCCCCTCCACCGCCACCTCTGCAACTACAACTTTAATGTGGATTCTCATAAAAAAAAAAAAGGAAAAGTGTGGTGAATGCGTGTCCTGTCTCGTGCCTTTCCAATGCCATTCAATTTTATGGATAATTTTCGGGAAATTTTCATTCCGTGCGTTTTAAAGGCGTCATTTAAATGCAGAGAGCGTCCTCATCCCGGGGGTAGTTCGTTCGGCATAGTTTCGATGGCATTAACACCTTGTTGTCCTCGGTGTGGCGACATGTGGCCAGGTCCTTAGCCCTCGCTACTGCGCCTTGGCTTTCAATTTTTATTTATTAGAAAATTTTCGTTTCATTTTTTTTGTGGCGGCGCAAAAAGCGAACGAAAGGACGAAAGTGTCTTGCTTGCACATTTTTCATAAATTTTCCAATTTTACATCTGTTGCGCGGGGCAGCACATGTGTGGCAGGATATGGGATACAGGACGCAGGACGCAGGACATTCGGTGGGTGGTTTTTAGGGATGCCATTTCCGCCATGGCAAATTAACAAATGTCGCGACAAAACCGCAACAAACTACAGGACACACATGTGTGTACATATATGTGCTTTGGCATGGGCCAATATCCTTCGCTATATTGGCAATCTCCGTCCCGGGCTTCATGCGTGTCCTGGCGCATTTTGGCATGCCAACCGCTCTGCAAAATCAATAAATAAATAAATACTGGCTAGGATCCGCCCTCCCCCCTCCCTCTTTTCGAGCCACCGCAAAATGCTCATTAATAATTAATAACGAAATTGCCAGGCAACCTGAATTTACACACGACCAAAATTCTAGCTAAGCGGGTAATGCAATTTAAAGAGATTGCTAGGAAAAGTAGCAAATTTAAAGTTAATTAAAAGTATTTATTTACTAAAGAAACGGAAAATATAAGGTGTTTTATTATAATATGAGACATATAGTGGGTTATTTTAAAGGGTTAAAGCTGGTTTTTAGGAGTACAGGTTATAGGAATTTAAAGATCTTTGCTTGAAAATCGGAAATTGAATGGTTTACATATTCCCACTTTTATCTAAACTATTCTACCCTATAAAATCTAATATTTTCTTTATTTTTCTGGTGTACTTAACATGATATCTTTTTGTTGTATCTTCCAGAACCCAGCAACTACACGTGCTCCACGTGCAAAACCCGCTACACCTCCGCCTGGCGCCTCATCCAGCATGTCCAGCACTCGCACGGCGTGAAGATCTACGTGGAGAGTCCCGGAGGAGGTGGTGGAGGAGCCACCCTGACGGTGGCCACGCCCGCCGCCCTCAACAGCAGTGCTCTGGCCTTGGCCGCCGCCGCTGCCGCTGCCGCTTCCGCTTCCGGTTTGGCGAGTCCACAGCCAGCAGTTAGCCCCAATCCCAATTCGAATCCGCATCCCAATACCGCATCTCAATCGGCGGGCAAAAGGAGCAGTCCGGTGGCAGCCGGATCGGCCATTCTGTCCAACAACTCGGTTAGCTCCACTTGCTCCAATTCGCTGGTCAACACCAGCGGTGGCAGCATCAGCAACACCAGCAGCATTGGCTCACCGCAGCAGCAGCAGCAGCAGCAGCAACAGTTGCAGCTGCAACAGCAGCAGCAGCAGCAGGCACAGCAGCAACAGCAGCGTGTGCAGCAGCAACAGCGGGAGAATCTGGCCTCCGCCATGGCCGCCGGCATGCGTCATCATCCGCTGCTGCCGCCGCCGGAGGCGATGCATGCCAATCCCTTCCAGCTGCTGCGGATGCCACTGCCGCCAGCGTTGGCCCAGGCCGGAAATGTAGTTCCTACGGTGGCGCCGCTCTTCGGACGCCCCTCGCCCGCCGATCACTACCGCATGGAGCAGCTGGTCAGCGAGCAGTTCCGCCACCATGGCTTCAATCTGGCCGCCGCCGCTGCGGCCGCTCAGGCGCAGTTCAATGCCAATGGGCAGGTGGTGCCCGGTTCGGTAGAGCCTCGTCCCCCATCCTCCAGCAGCTCAGGCAGCCAGAGGGGATCGGTGCCACCGGCAGCATTGCCGCCACCATCGCTCAGCTCCCAGCAGCAGCAGCAGCAACAGCAACAGCAGCAATCCGTGCAGCAGCAGCAACAAACTGCACAGCAGCAACAGCAGCAGAGTGTGCAGCAGGCGCAACAGCAGCAGCAGCAGCAGATCACACCTGGTTTGGTGGGCGGAGCAGGTGGCTCCCTGAAGTTGGAACCCCAGCAGATGGATTTTTACTCGCAGCGATTGCGTCAGCTTGCGGGCACAACAAGCCCTGGAGCTGGCAGCACTGTTAACTCGAGCTCGCCGAGTCCTCGACAGAAGCAATCGCCGCATTTCGCGAGCCCCTCGCCCTCGCAGCAGCAACAGCAACAGCAGCAGCAGCAACAGCAGTTGCAACAGCAGCAGCAGCAACAGCAACTGGCAGCAATCCCGCGACCCCATTCCCTAACTCCGCCCGAGAAACTGGGTGATGGCAGCTCAGAGAACGGCAGCCTGGGCCTAATCCTGGCCAGCACTCCGCGTTCGGCCAGCACGCCACCCTCAAAGACCGCCGATGTGCTGCTCCAGGAGCCGGCCAATTGCTATGCCTGCAGCTACTGCGACAAGAAGTTCCGCTTCGAGAACAACCTGATCATCCACCAGAGGACCCACACCGGCGAGAAGCCCTACAAGTGCACCGCCTGCGACTTCGAGTGCTCGCACATCCAGAAGCTGATGAAGCACATGCGGGTGCATCGCAGTCCGGCGGATGAGCAGGACAACCAGGATAACCAGGACGATGGCAGCAATGCCGATTCGCTGGAAACGAATGAGGCGGACAACGATGAGGATCCCAATCCCGATGAGTCCGAGGAGGAGATGGGCGATGGTGACAATGATCCGGATGGCGATGGTGATCTCGATGGTGAGGATGAGGACGAGGATGAGCTGGAGGAGTGCGAGGACATGGACTACAAGGCGGAGGACCTCAGTGTGAGCAATCGCATTGATGGCAAGAGCCAGAGTCCCAAGACGACGAGCTCGGGAGCCACCTCGCTGGTGGGCGAACTGATGGACAAGTTCGGTCTGTCGAACATTGCCCAGTACAGTGAGGCCTACAAGCAGGCGCTGCAGGAGTCCGGACGCAAGGAGGCAGCCGCTGCCGCCGCCGCCGCAGCTGCAGCTGCTGACAACAATAATCGCGGAGCGGGTGCCCCATTGAGTGACAAGCTGAACGGTCTGCCGGTCGCTGCACTGCGTCTGCGAGATGAGTTCGCCAAGAACTGCAACATGTTCCAGCAGCCGCAGGATGGCGGGGCACCCTCGCAGGTCCCCCTATTCAATCCCTTTCCCAATCCCTTCGAGCTGAGCAAGCGCATGAAGATGGACGGTGGCGATTGGTGGGGCATGTCGCAGGCCCTGCACCGAAATGAGGCGCTCTTCGAGAACCTCAAGCTGAAGCCGCTGGGCCTGGGCGGAGCCAACTCGCTGATCCAGGGACCGCTGCTCAAGAAGGAGAGCCGCCAGCGCAACGACACCTGCGAGTTCTGCGGCAAGGTGTTCAAGAACTGCTCCAACCTGACCGTTCACCGGCGCAGTCACACCGGCGAGAAGCCCTACAAGTGTGAGCTGTGCTCTTACGCCTGCGCCCAGAGCTCCAAGCTGACGCGGCACATGAAGACGCACGGGCGGACCGGGAAGGATGTGTACCGCTGCCGCTTCTGTGACATGCCCTTCAGCGTGCCCTCGACGCTGGAGAAGCATATGCGCAAGTGTGTGGTCAATCAGGGCAAGGCGGCGGCGGCTGCCAATGCGGTGGCCGCTGCTCAGGCGGCCCAGGCTGCCGCCCAGCACATTCAGGCCGCCGCCCAGCAGGCGCAAGCGGTCCAGGCTCAGGCGGTTCAGGCCCAGGCGGCCCAGCAGTCGGCGGCAGCAGCGCAGCAGCAGCAGCAACTGTCGCCCATGGGCGTCGTTGGCTATCCGCCGCAGTTCGTCGGCGGTCACAACCTCTCACTGCCGGGCAGCGTGAGCGGGGACAACGACTCCAATGCCTCCTCCAGCATGACCGGCGTCCATCCCATTTCGCTGAAGGAGGAGGCATGACTTTTCAGTGGTTTTCCCGTGCCGCTGGCGCCACCACCGCCACTGCAGCAGCAGCAGCAGCATCATCCGCAGCAGTCGCCGCAGCAGCAGACCAGTCGCAGTCGCATCATGTCGCGCATCTTCTAAAGGTGTTGAAAAGTTCTTGAAAGAAACCCCCCGAACCAAGCCCCCTGTAAATATGACTTTTTTGAAAAAAGCCCCCATCCAGCTCCTTCCAGGCGACGAAAAAAAAAAACGACCAGAGGCATTTAATACCAAAGCAATAACCGTTATGTAATATAATTTTAAAGATTCGAACCTTTTTTTTTTTCTTAAACTAAAACTAAAGAACTAAAACGAAAATGAAAACAAAAACCCACACACAACACACATTTTTTTCCAACAATTTTTTTTCGTGCTTGTAATTTATATATATATATAAATAAATAGTATATAAATATATACGTAAATGTAATAATATAATCGCTTTAGTGAGTAATTGTGTGGACACACATTTTCCAGTGTATTTTCTAGGACCTAAGTAAGACAAACAGAAAGAAAAGGATTTGTATAAATTGAATGGAGGAAACCTACTACAACTAAAAGTAAACAAAAAAAATATGAAAAAATTCTGCTCCCAGCGAGCCACAAAAATAAGCAAAATTATACTCTAAACTTAAACGCATTACTATATGAATATTATCGATATGGGCGAGTGAATGAATATTTTTTTCATCGATGTACATTTTTTAGTAAATCTAGATCCCTAGCACTAAAGACGAACACTTGTAAAAATCCTAACTCTAATTCTAATTATGATTATCGTATATGTATTCGTTCCCCTTTGATTTCCCCTTGATTTATTTTCTTTCCACCTACCCCTTCTCGTTTTTTTTTTGCCTAGAAATAATTCTATTATTAAATGTAATTTAAATGAGAAAAACGAAAAATAATCAAATTTTTTTACATACATAAATAAATATAAATGTAAAACACAAATTTTTTTTAAACAATTTTAGTCTAAGCTGAGAAGGAAAATCATGCATAAAAAAATTGAGGCAGAAGGCAAATTGAAAGAAGGCGAAGATGCAAATTTGTACGTAAAACTTCAAGTGAAATATAAGAAATATAAGGAAGCAATTAACGAGAAAAAATACCGAAACAACAACAAACAAACAAACAAAAACGACAAAAAACTAGATTTAGAAGACTGAAGAACTGAGAACGAAAATTGTTTTCTTGCTACAAAACAAAAAATGAAAATAAAAAGACAGAAGGACGAAAAGGACGATAGAGAGCTGGAAAACGGACATTGAAAAGGAAGGATGGAGTTGAAAGGACACGAGAGAGTGCATTTTTTTATGAATTGTTTTTTTGCTGTTGATTTTCGTTATTTGATTGAAACTAAAACAAAAGATTGAGATCCAAAATTTTAATTAATATTTAATTGTTTGTTTTTGTAGTGAAAATTTCCCTTTTGTGAGCGAAAATTCAAAGGCGCAAAATTAGTTTAAACCTTGTTTTGTTTCGAGTCCCCCTAAAATCCCACCTGGAAATCCCCCTACCAAGGCAGTTATATCCGTAATTGCCTTTTTACGGGCGATTTCCTCCGTTTTTATCGACGAAGTTTACCGTACATAATTTATGGAATTCGACATGTACTAAATTTAAGAATGAGGTTTTAATATGCATTATGTTTCACATATATAGAACATATATATAAAGCGAAAACTGAATAAACAAAAATCCATGAAAATTAAAAAAAACCCACACACGAGTTATGTTTTATTTGGCAATTTATTTTTTTTGGTTAACCCATTGACAACATTGATTTCTTCCACAAAAAGCAGAGCAGAGGCGAAACGGCAACCGAAACGAAACGAAGCAAACTAAAACTATCATTAAATCTTAGAAAATTAATTGTAGCTATTAAAAACAAAAAAAGAAAACTTTATACTAAAACGATTCAAAAACCAGGACATTGTCTCATTTGGCCGAGAGCAATTGCAAGGAAGGGCGAATTAAGAACGAAAACCAAAAAACAAAACGAATGGAAAAAACAAAAAAAAAAATATTTTTCAAATGTGTGTAATTTTTTGAAAGTAACAATAACGAAAATACGAAAAAGGAAACCCAAAAAAACCACAAATTTAAAAATTAATAATTAAAAGATAGTTGTCTGTGTTACGAAAATACAAAAATATAAAAATACAATTGAAAAACTGTAAGCGAACGAGCGATTTTTATTTGCTATAAAAAGGTAGGATTTTTTTATAGCAGAGCGTCGGTGCCTAGAGGGCAGCCCAAAAGTAGGCAACCATAAAAGTTGGGAAGCGATCGTGCGGTGAGAAAGTGTTGCCTACATTTGGGGGGATGGCAAATGCGGACGCCAGGTGGCGCACTAAAAATGGGTGCAAGGAAAAGGGCTGGGGAAATGGGGAGGAAAATGAGAGAATGCAGAGAAAGAGAGCGCCAACGAATGACCCCATTGGCCGCCCACCGTTGCCCCACCCCCCGGTGACCACTCGACCAGCCGGTGACCAATCCAAGCGCCACTGGCCGCCCCAATTGTCATGTGCGGAAACTTCAATTGGCATCTGGCATCTGAAACCGAAACCGAAACCCAGCCAAAACGAACCGAACCTCACACATGCGACGCGAGCAGCGCAGCCGACGTCGACTGCGGCAGAAATGCCCACCCACCACCATCACACACACACACACACACAACACCGCCCACCGACGCCCACTGGCCAGTTCGAACCTGCCCGCTGTCGAACATGCTCGACGCAGCTGACTCTCCGGTGGTTGCAAACGGACATCGAACGGCTGGTGGGAAAAGTCCTTGCGGGGTGGGGGAACTTTCTAACTATCCCGCTGCCGGAAAAGACAGTTTGTTATTTGTCTTCGATCCAATTCAAGAAGTACCAATCGGTGATAAGTTTGTTATCATATATTAGGGGGACTTAAACACAAGAAGCAAATATTATTGGAAAGAATCGCATATTTTATTTTATAAAGGTAACAAATAGACTAATAGTGCATAGATTGACCAAACATAAAAAGTTGTTATGTATGTTTTAGTCCATATGTATATATTGGGAAATTATTTATAAGATTTCTTTTTAAGCCTTAGGTTTTTCTTGGTCCTTATAACCAATAGAGACCATTAAGGACCAAGAAATAAATGGTTTTTTTTTATAACATAATTGGATTACGGATAAAATGTATTATATTTTAAGCCTATCAAGTCCTTCTGGAAATCGGTTGTTAGTAAATGAATTTCGCATTAGGAACATTTTTATGGCTTTTTTGGCTAATTAGTCGTTATTAACTAACCAAAACACTTGCCTGTTGATTTTGAACTTAAATGTTTGTTTATCATTTATAGCATCTTTTTTTAAAAATACAAATTAACAGATTTAATATCCAACTGATTGGCTATTTTTGTAGTAGTTAAACGAAGTAAGACATTACATATTTTAGCCAATTTTTGTATTGTTTTGGCCAAAACACATATTATTTGGTCAACAAAAATAATAACAACACATTGTTATTTTAAAGTGTTTTTTTATAGTAACTTAGTCAAAACAAGATGCACAATTAACAGACAGAATGTTTATGTAGCTGACAGCTTAAGCTAACGATTTAAATCGCATTTTCAAAGACTTATTTTTTGAACACCATTATATGCGTGATATTGGTCAAACAATTCCCATTGAAAGTGGTGCAAATTAAGTTTAGGTTAAGAAATCTTAATTTGGATTAACTAATAATGTATTAACTATTATTTGTATTGTTGTTCTTTAACTCTGTTAGAATTTATTAAATAACTATGTATGTGAATTTGGTAAACAAGATTTTCTTATATAAACTGTTATTGTGCATCAAATCATATGGTAAACTATAGTTTGATGTACTTTGTTTGTTCCGAGGCATCAAATTCGGTATACTCAAGTTCGGACCACATGTATAGCCACTCTATATCTCTAATAGTCTCTATCGGACTGCTTTCTGCCGGATAAGTGGCGTGCCGCGGTTGAAGGTGGGCAATTAATAACAGAGCCCTGCCGAATGTGTGGACCCCACTTGGCGCGCATTATTCATTCTCCATTTGCATGGGGTCCTTGGTTTTGGTCCCTGGTCCTTGGTATCCCTTGGATCCCCCTCCCCTTGAAAAACTCGAAGCGTATACAAGGACTGCGATTCGGTCTGTGGCTTTACTTTCTGGCAGAGGAGTAGAGTAAAAGGAAGGACTTTTCGGGGGGGGGGGACTTGGGGAAAGTAAAGCTGGAAGGATGTGTAGGCGACATTTGTTCGTGCAGCGACTAATTCAAGTATGTGTGTGTATATTACACATGGCGTCTCTTTCTCTCCCTCTCTCCCCCTCTTTTCCCTGCCTCATCTCTGTAAGGGTGAAACTTTTACAGTTAGCTGGCAGAGATTCTTTTCTGATGATAAATTAATTTATTATGTTCGAATTGAAGCACTCGCACAGCTACCAATGTGAGCGGATGTAGCGTGTATCTGTGTCTGTGACCGGAGACTGCCAGGATATGCATATATACGCTATGTGTGCGTGCGCCTTTCAACCCCATCGAGTGTGCACAATTACAAAAACAACTACAGGAATAATGAACAACACCATCTGACCACTTGAATAATTTCAAAGTGGCGGGCGGCAGAGGGTCGCTCTTTCTTGCCGGGTGATGTTTTAATTGAAACCCTGGCCGGGAATGGCTGCCACAGACCAGTGAACCACCCGGCCACCCAAAAACCACCCACTGCCACCCAACTGGGCGGCTTGCCGTAAATGCGAAAGGGGTTTTCGGGCCCCGTTAAGCAAACATGGCGTCATCCAAGGGGGTCTACGCAGATCTCTCGAGATCCCCAGGCCCCTGCACCCATATATATACATATATATAAGGAGTACAACTTTTACACTTCTTTACGCTTTGTTTTTTATCATTTAGACGGTACTTCTACGTTCTTTTTTTATTTCGTTAACAAAACAATAAAAAGACTCCGTCTCTGTTTCTGGCTTGCCAATGCCAATGGAATGATACCACAAACTTCTTGCACAGACGCGAATTTTGTGGAGATGAGGGGGGAGGGGGTTCTTGGTCAGAATGGAGGGGGCTTAAGGGGGGGGGGGGGGGGGGGGGATGAGCGGAATGAGTGGATGTCTCACCCGGAAAGCAAAGAAAGTCAAAGAACAAATGTCTATGGCTCCAAAGTCAAAACACATTCATATTCGCTGACTGCTAACAAAGCGAATGATAAACTTCCCTGAAACCCTGTAAAAACATTAACTAAAATAATATCTAGAAACTGCAAGGCATATTATTGAAAAGCCAAATAGAAGAATACTGTAAATAAATGTATATTTAGTAATTTAAAACCATTTGTTATTAACAGAGCCTATTTAAATGGTTATTTTTTTCATTTTCTTATATATTATTGAAGACCTATAAAATCAATATTTAATGACAAAACAAATTTAAATTACTTATAAATTAAAATCTTTGTTAGCAGTTAAAAACGCATTCGCTTAATGTAAATTATCTATTTCATCCGAACTCATACAACCCCGAATTGCAGGATATGGGGACAAACCGTAAAGGATGCACGCGCATTGCCACCACAAGCAAAAGGCAACCGAAAACGGGAACGAAAACCGAAACTGAATCCGAATCTGAATCTGAAGCACAGACTACGGCTCTTCTCTCCACTCTACACAGAAAGAAATACGGATAAACCAACGTTAAGAAGATATGCAACCAATAATAATAAATAAAATATAGTTACCTCTAAGTAATAAATACTGATTTGAAACAACCTTGATATATCTATATTTTTAAAAGTTCATATTGTGTAAGGCCTTTTAGCGGCTTTTCAATCGTAGTTTAGCCAAACCAAGGCGAACAGGAGCTTGCTCCCTAACGATCCAAATCAGTTAAGGCCAAATTTAATTTTGGACCAATTTTTGCATTTTGGATCATGGTTTTGGTCAAAATTACACATTTTTTGTGGTTTTTCAGCCGTTGTTTTGGCAAATCCAGGCGTACAGTTAAAAGACCGACTGTTTTGAGCAGCTTGCTTCCTATGCTAACGATCCTAACCACTTTAAGGCAAAATTATTTTTTGACCCATTTTCGCATCATATTTTTTTGGGATTCAGATTTTGGTCAAATATAATCTTATTTTCGCGGTTTTTCAGCAAAATGGAAAAAATTAAAAATTTACAGGTTTGAATGCCAATGGATTGGAAATTAAACTAAACTAATTTTTTAAGGCATAAAAATGGGATTCAGATTTTGTCAAAAATACGAGATTCAGATTTTAGTCAAAAATACCATTTTCCTGGCCCGTTTTACGATCACAGTTTGGCATTTTTTGTAAGGGGTTACATCATCCATTTTTGCGAAAAATGGCAAACATTTTTACAAAAAATGCGGAAATTGGCCAAAAAATGAATTTTCCTTAAAGTGATGAGGATCGTTAGCATTTTTAGCAAGCTGCTTAAAACAGTCGGTCTTTTATCTGTACGCCTTGATTTGGCCAAACTGCGATCGTAAAACGGGCCAGGAAAATGGTATTTTTGACTAAAATCGGAATTTCGTATTTTTGACAAAATCTGAATCCCATTTTTACGCCTTAAAAAATTAGTTTTTTGGATGCTATATTATAAATAAAGATCCGAATGAGGAATGCCATACCTCGTTGGACTCGTAGTTTAATTTCCAATCCATTGGCATTCAAACCTGGAAATGCCATTTTTCGCAAAAATGGATGATGTAACCCCTTACAAAAAATGCGAAAATTGGCCAAAAAATGAATTTTCCCTAAAGTGATGAGGATCGTTAGCATTTTTAGCAAGCTGCTTAAAACAGTCGGTCTTTTATCTGTAAGCCTTGATTTGGTCAAACTGCGATCGTAAAACGGGCCAGGAAAATGGTATTTTTGACTAAAATCTGAATCTCGTATTTCTGACAAAATCTGAATCCCATTTTTACGCCTTAAAAAATTAGTTTTTTAGATGCTATATTATAAATAAAGATCCAAATGAGGAATCCCATACCTCGTTGGACTCGTAGTTTAATTTCCAATCCATTGGCATTAAAACCTGGAAATTTTTTAATTTTTGCCATTTTTCGCAAAAATGGAGGATGTAACCCCTTACAAAAAATGCGAAAATTGGCCAAAAAATGAATTTTCCTTAAAGTGATGAGGATCGTTAGCATTTTTAGCAAGCTGCTTAAAACAGTCGGTCTTTTATCTGTACGCCTTGATTTGGCCAAACTGCGATCGTAAAACGGGCCAGGAAAATGGTATTTTTGACTAAAATCGGAATTTCGTATTTTTGACAAAATCTGAATCCCATTTGTACGCCTTAAAAAATTAGTTTTTTGGATGCTATATTATAAATAAAGACCCAAATGAGGAATGCCACACCTCGTTGGACTCGTAGTTTAATTTCCAATCCATTGGCATTCAAACCTGGAAATTTTTAATTTTTGCCATTATTTGCGAAAATGGATGATGTAACCCCTTACAAAAAATGCGAAAATTGGCCAAAAAATGAATTTTCCTTAAAGTGATGAGGATCGTTAGCATTTTTAGCAAGCTGCTTAAAACAGTCGGTCTTTTATCTGTACGCCTTGATTTGGCCAAACTGCGATCGTAAAACGGGCCAGGAAAATGGTATTTTTGCCTAAAATCGGAATCTCGTATTTTTGACAAAATCTGAATCCCATTTTTACGCCCTAAAAAAATAGTTTTTTAGATGCTTTATTATAAATAAAGATCCGAATGAGGAATGCCAAACCTCGTTGGACTCGTAGTTTAATTTCCAATCCATTGGCATTCAAACCTGGAAATTTTTAATTTTTGCCATTATTTGCAAAAATGGATGATGTAACCCCTTACAAAAAATGCGAAAATTGGCCAAAAAATGAATTTTCCTTAAAGTGATGAGGATCGTTAGCATTTTTAGCAAGCTGCTTAAAACAGTCGGTCTTTTATCTGTACGCCTTGATTTGGCCAAACTGCGATCGTAAAACGGGCCAGGAAAATGGTATTTTTGCCTAAAATCTGAATTTCGTATTTTTGACAAAATCTGAATCCCATTTTTACGCCTTAAAAAATTAGTTTACCTCGTTGGACTCGTAGTTTAATTTCCAATCCATTGGCATTAAAACCTGGAAATTTTTTAATTTTTGCCATTTTTCGCAAAAATGGAGGATGTAACCCCTTACAAAAAATGCGAAAATTGGCCAAAAAATGAATTTTCCCTAAAGTGATGAGGATCGTTAGCATTTTTAGCAAGCTGCTTAAAACAGTCGGTCTTTTATCTGTAAGCCTTGATTTGGCCAAACTGCGATCGTAAAACGGGCCAGGAAAATGGTATTTTTGACTAAAATCTGAATCTCGTATTTCTGACAAAATCTGAATCCCATTTTTACGCCTTAAAAAATTAGTTTTTTAGATGCTATATTATAAATAAAGATCCAAATGAGGAATGCCATACCTCGTTGGACTCGTAGTTTAATTTCCAATCCATTGGCATTAAAACCTAGAAATTTTTTAATTTTTGCCATTTTTCGCAAAAATGGAGGATGTAACCCCTTACAAAAAATGCGAAAATTGGCCAAAAAATGAATTTTCCCTAAAGTGATGAGGATCGTTAGCATTTTTCGCAAGCTGCTTAAAACAGTCGGTCTTTTATCTGTACGCCTTGATTTGGCCAAACTGCGATCGTAAAACGGGCCAGGAAAATGGTATTTTTGACTAAAATCTGAATCTCGTATTTCTGACAAAATCTGAATCCCATTTTTACGCCTTAAAAAATTAGTTTTTTGGATGCTATATTATAAATAAAGACCCAAATGAGGAATGCCACACCTCGTTGGACTCGTAGTTTAATTTCCAATCCATTGGCATTCAAACCTGGAAATTTTTAATTTTTGCCATTATTTGCAAAAATGGATGATGTAACCCCTTACAAAAAATGCGAAAATTGGCCAAAAAATGAATTTTTCTTAAAGTGATGAGGATCGTTAGCATTTTTAGCAAGCTGCTTAAAACAGTCGGTCTTTTATCTGTACGCCTTGATTTGGCCAAACTGCGATCGTAAAACGGGCCAGGAAAATGGTATTTTTGACTAAAATCTGAATTTCGTATTTTTGACAAAATCTGAATCCCATTTTTACGCCTTAAAAAATTAGTTTTTTGGATGCTATATTATAAATAAAGATCCGAATGAGGAATGCCAAACCTCGTTGGACTCGTAGTTTAATTTCCAATCCATTGGCATTCAAACCTGGAAATTTTTAATTTTTGCCATTATTTGCAAAAATGGATGATGTAACCCCTTACAAAAAATGCGAAAATTGGCCAAAAAATGAATTTTCCTTAAAGTGATGAGGATCGTTAGCATTTTTAGCAAGCTGCTTAAAACAGTCGGTCTTTTATCTGTACGCCTTGATTTGGCCAAACTGCGATCGTAAAACGGGCCAGGAAAATGGTATTTTTGACTAAAATCGGAATTTCGTATTTTTGACAAAATCTGAATCCCATTTGTACGCCTTAAAAAATTAGTTTTTTGGATGCTATATTATAAATAAAGACCCAAATGAGGAATGCCATACCTCGTTGGACTCGTAGTTTAATTTCCAACCCATTGGCATTCAAACCTGGTAATGCCATTTTTCGCAAAAATGGATGATGTAAGCCCTTACAAAAAATGCGAAAATTGGCCAAAAATGAATTTTCCTTAAAGTGATGAGGATCGTTAGCAATTTTAGCAAGCTGCTTATAACAGTCGGTCTTTTATCTGTACGCCTTGATTTGGCCAAACTGCGATCGTAAAACGGGCCAGGAAAATGGTATTTTTGACTAAAATCGGAATTTCGTATTTTTGACAAAATCTGAATCCCATTTGTACGCCTTAAAAAATTAGTTTTTTGGATGCTATATTATAAATAAAGACCCAAATGAGGAATGCCATACCTCGTTGGACTCGTAGTTTAATTTCCAACCCATTGGCATTCAAACCTGGTAATGCCATTTTTCGCAAAAATGGATGATGTAAGCCCTTACAAAAAATGCGAAAATTGGCCAAAAATGAATTTTCCTTAAAGTGATGAGGATCGTTAGCAATTTTAGCAAGCTGCTTATAACAGTCGGTCTTTTATCTGTACGCCTTGATTTGGCCAAACTGCGATCGTAAAACGGGCCAGGAAAATGGTATTTTTGACTAAAATCGGAATTTCGTATTTTTGACAAAATCTGAATCCCATTTGTACGCCTTAAAAAATTAGTTTTTTGGATGCTATATTATAAATAAAGACCCAAATGAGGAATGCCATACCTCGTTGGACTCGTAGTTTAATTTCCAACCCATTGGCATTCAAACCTGGTAATGCCATTTTTCGCAAAAATGGATGATGTAAGCCCTTACAAAAAATGCGAAAATTGGCCAAAAATGAATTTTCCTTAAAGTGATGAGGATCGTTAGCAATTTTAGCAAGCTGCTTATAACAGTCGGTCTTTTATCTGTACGCCTTTATTTGGCCAAACTCAGATTTTGGTCAATACTTTTACTTTGGCGGTTTTTCAGCCATAGTTTTGCCAATTCAAACCGTACAATTGAAGATTAAATCACGAGCTAACGATGTATTACATTTCTTATTCTGGACATAATTGATTTTATTATTTAATAAAGAGTGTAAAAGTATCCATCTACTTAAGTATATATCATAAAATACACAATTTTTAGTTATTTTTCAAAATAGTGATTGCTTGTACTATTTTAAAAATATGCTTTCCATGTTTCTGTTTGAATTTTAATTTGGTGGATACGTTTTTATTGCGAGTGTGGTACTTTTGCTTGGGCAGTGGGCAATGAAACCCCCGCCCCCTCCAGACCCGTTGGACCCACTCCCCCGCAGGACACACACATGGGCACATTATGTAGCCGTGCACATGCATGTGTGAGTGAGTGTCCTGGCGCTGGATATCGTGCTCTAGAGACCAAATGGAAACTTAAGCCTTTCTTTTGTGCCAGCTAAGGACTCTCATACTGTCCATGAACCTTTGTGGCGTCATAAAGAGAGAGAGAGAGGGGTGGTGGAGGGGCTGAGGGGTGAAGTGGGAGAGCGGATGGTCGAGGTCCTTTCAATGCATCCTTTTTGGTGTGTGCGAATTTCGTGTGGTGGAAAGTAGCGTTGTGTGTTGTGTGTTGTGTGTGTGTGTGTATGGAGTGCAAGTGCACATTGTCTTTGCATGTGGGTGTGTGTCAGACTGCGAGTGTGTGGGTGTGCGAGTGTGTGGACACACGGCAGGACACCAGGCACGCTCGCTCGCGCACTCGCTGGTTCGTTAATAAGAGCCCCAAAGCGCAGCTCCGGCGGCATCCCCCGATGTCCTCAGGGGGGAGCTCCCGACCCCCGACATCCTGCTCGACCCCTCGATCCCTCACCCCCCTGGGGATGCACAGCCGCACCCCCCTCGACTGGCGCTGGCTAACTTGCGCCACTGCCCACACACACGCACACATCTGCACGAGGAAAAAGGTTGCAGGACTTTGTAGTTAACTACTTTTTTTGGCGATATTCGTAGGTGTTTTAAAACTATATGTCACTATTAATAAAGCTGTTATTATCTTAAATATAACAATTAATATTCCATATTCCGTTAAAAAACACATGTACATAGTATGTAAATTGTTTTGATAATGACAGTTGGTTCAAAAATTATAGAGCTATACTTCTAAATTTGGAATATTCCTTCTAAATGAAAACATTTAGGTATTCCCTAAATTTTCCTTAGATATATCTATAATTTTTGGATGGAATTCGAATATGTAACAATATAGATAATACATCTGTTGACTTATTTTGTTTTGTATTTTTAACCAATTGCTTAATAAGGAATTTGGTTTAATTTTATAAAGCCCATTTTCTCGACCGCATGTTAAACTCAAAGAAGGCTTTAAGCTGAAAATGTCATATCTCTTTCCTAGGCGGTTTAATAATACCTTAATTTTTCTTAAGTGTAGAAAAAACCAAGAGCTCCAGAGTGAGTGTAAAAAAAGAGAAATAATGAATAAAAGAATCATTAAGCCGGGCGTGTGTGTGTGTAAAAGGAAGGTGCGGGAAGGGGGCGGTGGGGTCAGGAAACCCCCCTGGAAAACCTGGCCAGTGGAGAGTGCAACTTTTCCGACCGCCCAGACCCTCCGCCCGCTTTATTCTCCTCTTGCATGGCTGACATTCAATGACTTCTCTAACTTTTCACTGGGTTGTTTGCATTCTTTTCCCAGCCACCCCCCCCCCCCCACTCCCCCGCCCTTTTTGAAACCCCCTTTTTAGCCAACCACACCCACGCCCCGCCGCCACTGTCTCCCCCGCTGTTTTTGTTGTTCCTGGGACTCTTTCAAACAAAAACGCGAATGCGAATGCAATCCCGAGTTGGCTTTACCTTTGTTGTCCGCCCATTTTCCCGCTTCTCTTATTTGGAAAATCCATTTGTCCACCTGGCCCACACACACACACACACTCGCACTCAAACACACACAGCTGTGCAAACACCTGGACCAAACTTTGTTGCACAATTACAGAGCTGAAAAAGCCGAGATAGATGGGGCAGGCAAATTAAAAAGAATATATATATAGTGTACATGGCTATGGTAAATAAAATGGAAAATAAAATAAAATGGTCGCTGTGGAAATGGTGGAAAAAAAACTAAACCTTTTTTTTGGGTTGTTCTAGGTTGTTTAATTAAACTCTAATTGCGTGATTAGTGAGAATTTAGATGGTGCGTGCCTATGACAATTGCCCAGGGGTATATAAACACCCCCACTCACCCCTTTTGGGAACTCGGTACTCGAGCACATGCTGAAATTTTTATGACAACAAAAGAGTTGCGATGCACTGTGATACAAAGTGTTTGGGGAAACTGTATTTGATTTATCTTACTAATTGTACTAATTATTAAAAGTAATATTATTAAATTTATAATTAATTAATTTAAAAATATAAAATTGAAAGTTGATCAGTTTTAATTAGTTATTCAACTTTAAAATTGGGTTAAAAATTGAAATTGTAAGTTTATAATTAGGACCTTAAACAGTTGACCTTATAGTAACTAATTTATATGATGTATTTCTTTATATTACCATTTATTTTAATCTGTATTTTAAAATATGTGTTAAATGTACAATAGGAAGAATAAATCTTAGAATCTTAATTTTCGCATCCACATTTTCCCCCTGTGTACCATTTGCATGGCTTCACGTTTTTTGCTCTCACCTGAGATGAAAATCAAGCCAAACACGGGCACTAATTAAATTCCACACTCGACTTAACCCCCTGATGTTTCTTGTTGTGATAATGAGATGATGCTGTGCGTACGAGTATATCTCTCTAAATTGCATGGCCAGAGGTCAACAAGTCGTCGCTGCGAAATCCCCCGAAAATGATGTCGAAAAATAACTAGTTTTCCAGCTCATTTCGAGAGTGATCTGTGGCCCAGCTTCCGAGATCAGTGGGGTTAATTGGTCTGATCTCTGACCCAGCAGCTTCCCCTTTTTTTGTTGGCTCAATGAGATGAGGATGCTTTAGAAAAAACCAGAAAATAGCTACATAATTTTGCCACTTTCCCTATGAAAAGCCCAAAGTACATTCAAATGAGTCGGGCCACAGCAACCCCTGGAGCAGGATGAAGGACCAAAGGACTAAAAGGACCAAAAGGACCAAAGGACCTACATGGACCGGTTCTTTGCTGCTTCTGCTGCCTCTGCGGTTGGATGCCTTTTTGTGCTAATGTCGCACTATTTATTAGCCTTAGGATTAATAAATTTTATTTGGTCACCGTCTTAATGAAATCAGCAGGGCCAAAAAGGGGGGATTTTTGCGGATTTCGGATTTCGGAAGCCATTTCAATCTGCTTTTTTGGGCTGCCCAGGGGGCATATACCCCATATGCCCCATGTGTCTCCTGTTTGTTTGTATTCCTCACGCAATCGCACTGCCCTGAGATATTGTATCTTCACACACACACGCACACTCCTATAAACACACACTCGCACACACATTAAGGCAAACCACACACCCACACACAGTGGCAGAAGCAGGATGTCCTTTAAAAGGGGTCTTTTTGGAGGTTTTAAGGGAAGGAGACTTCGAATGACTTAAGGTTTATTGGAAAATACAAATTTTATAATGCTCTTTCTTGAAGATATTATTTCTAGGTATTTGTCTTTAAATGTTAATATATCTATTGTAATTTTAGATTAATATACTTAAATGTTTCCGAAATATAATCTCATTTATTAGTTTATTAAAACTATGTTTTAATTTCGAACATTGTTATTTGCAAGGGGCTTTTAGTTCCCATTCATTTCAGTTTTATATATTAAATAGTTTTGATATTATATACCTTGTTTTTTCTTAGCTTGGTAGTAATTTAGTATATATTGATGCTTTAATTGTATCTTAATTTCCATTTTTCGCACAACTCCGCCCCCTTTGCGTGCGCCCCTGACCCTTAACCCCCACCCCCACATAGGGAAAGAGCTCAGAAGTTGCCAATTTGCCTTTTTGAATTTACGCATAGCTAAAAGTATCCTTTCGGTAACCACAAATATTTACCCAGCTCAAGGCTCAGGTCCTGCGGTTGCCTCAACGCCAACCAGACGCGAATGCGGATGTGGACGCGGATGCGGATGTGGATGTGGAGATGTCCTGTTCCTTGGCCTCCGGGCAACTTGCAACTTGCCCGCCGGCTGCCTCCTGGTAATTTTCAAAATCTGTCGGACCATCATTTTCAATTTCTCCCCCAGCGAAGAGACCAGGAACTTATTTTTCCATCACCAAGTTTTTGGACCAATGCTCATATTTACACATCCTTGCCCGACTGTATGTGTGTGTGTGTGTGTGGAAGGGACTTTTGAAATGAGATTAAAAACGGCAAATTCCTGACTGAGAGCTGCCGGCTCCTGGCTAAGAGTAATGAATGCGGTTTCTGCCCAAGTCAAATTTTAGAAAGTGTTTTATTTGACTAGGTCTGCGATGCGCCCCTCGGCACAAACACACGCTCACCAACACTCAGCCAGACGAGCCACACACTCTCAAACCAAAACCCTTACACATATGCACTCACACTTGGCCAGACGGAAATTGGAAAATTCGGTTGGGGCTTAAAAAAAAAAATGCTACCAGGCAAATATATAGTTGCGGCGAAAGTGAGACTCTTTAATTAGCGACTTTAAGTTTGAGAATATGTCTATTTGCGTACCATATTTAAACAAAATTAATTAACTAGGTTCAGCATTTTCAACGCACTTTACAAATGTAGTTTCTATAAGGGGTAATAATATAATATATATTTTCATCAAGATATATAGTTGTTTTAACGGGGTAATAACATAATATATATTTTCTATAATATATAAAGTGGTTTTAACGGAGCAAAAATGGTCAATTCCTGTATAATGTTTCCTTTTGATATCAACAATTTTTCAGAAATTATTTGTGTAGGTATAATACAAAAAACAATCTCAGTGGGCTTTGTTTTTTTAAATGAAAGATTAATAAAATACGTTAAATCTTTTAAGATCAACATTATTTCTTCAAAATTGTTGTATCAGAAGTAAATGAGAAAAGGAAAAGTTAGAAAACATAGTCTCATTTAGGTTTCATATTTTCAAGAAAGGTAAAATTAATTTATATTCATTTTTGGGAACTTTAAAACTTCAAAATAATTCCCAATCATAAATTTTTTTTTTCATATTGAGATCTACAGCGATCTATAAGTCATTAATTATCCTTAAGCCATGTGGATTAACTCTATATTAATTAAGCTTACCGACCCATAGCTAATGTAAATTAAGCAAAAGAAATAAGTAAAATAATCGATAGGCTTAAAAAAAACAGATTCAATTAAATAACCATTATATAGTTTAAACCATTATATTTTTTGTAGATCGCTTGTTCGAAGGATGTAAGCAAAAGAATTTCTTTAAAATCATAATGTTAAGCATTCATTCATTTTATCGTTTTCCAAAATATAGTTTTATATCTTTGAAATCTAAGCTGCCCCGTTGGCGATCAAAGTTCATGAACCTCTGTCGGGGCGATATCGAAATGTTTATCGGGATGCGGCGGCCTATAATCGAAAACATTGAAACATTTTGTAGGCATTTATGCAGCTCATAATGATTTACGACGCGATTTCGAGGCTCCGGCAACGAGCACGTACATGCCACAAGCTGCTTCCCGGATTTCGTGTTTTTTGCCTCTATATATATGTGGAAATACATATTTTTTTTTTGGGCAAGGTCGCGAGTGGTAACCTTTAATCTCTGCGTGCGTGCCTCCCAGTTTTTTGTTGGTGGCCGAGCCCAAAGAGTTCCTGTTCCCGATCGCGAGTCCTTTTCTATGCCGATTTGTAGCCAGGCAGCTGAAGACGTGAAATGTTTTCGAAACAATCGAAAGTCCGCCATGACAGCAGACTACCCACTACCCACTACCCCGTTTTTGGGAAAGGGAAACTTGGGAGGGGGGTTTTTTTTTGAGGAAAACAAGTTTCCATCGGGGGTTGCAAAAGCATCGAATGTCCTGCCTTTCGAATGCAAAGCCAGAAGCTCAGCAAATTACCAAAGGCCAACATGCCGGATGACCAGCGGCCAACCCATCAACCCCCCCCCGGAACCCCCTTTGGAAAGCCCCTGGCATACGGACTTATAGAGCCACTGGGACTACCAGAACAAGGACACCACACCACCCCACGCCCAGCGCTTCCTTGGCCCGTTGTGTGTAAATATTTTGAGGCACGCGTGTGTTCCTTGCTCTCATTATAAAGTTCGGCAATTCAACCCCGGCAACAACTGCGATTCCAAATGCAAACTACATCGCTTTCCTGATGCGTAGCATTTAATAATTTACAAATACCCAAATGCGACTTGAGATTGGGCTATGAGGTGCGTTGCTATGTTTTAGCTTTTATACGGAATCTTAATGCCCTTGTCCTATTGTTTTGGCAATCTAATTGTTGGGGTATTAAGACTGCATATGGTAAACGGTAATGCAAACAAATAAAAGAATAATACTAAGAAAGGTATTATGCTTTTAAAAGCCTTTGTATTTTAAATCACATCAGTTACCTTAGTAATGTTCAAGACCATGTTCTCTAACGTCCTTCTTCAATGTGAGATTAGCTTTGGTCGATTGCTGTCTTCTTGTTACTCAGTCAGAAGTTTGCAACGCAGAGAAGAAAATCTTTCTGACTTTTCCTTGAAAGAAGATCAAGGTATTCTCGTATTCTATTCTACTTTGATGTATAGCATTGTTTCTAAATTCAAGAATTACCAACAAAGTTTTATAAATATGTTTCACTTTTATTTTAAAAATCATACATCGATTTTTTACTTTAAACGTCAAAAATAAGGCTATGAAGAATAAAAAATCTATAATTACGCTTAACTGCAAAGGGTACAAAATCTGCCTAGTTGGTTAAAAAAATAAATACAACTTACAGTATACTTCTTAAAATAAAAATTACAAAAAATCCTATTTACGGTCCCTGAATTTTATAATATGAATGGGAAATCATTAGAAACATGGTTCTGTATTATTTTAAAATTCGCATAACATGTTTAATTTTTTAAGATAAAAGAGGACTTTTTGAGATAGCACAGAAAAATCTAAAAAAAATGTCAACAACATTTATAATACTCATATAACATAAGTCTTTATTATTTTTAAGATATCATAGAGAGAAAATTAGATAATGCTTTATAAAGCTATCTAGTTTTCCTCTTTTTTAAATAAAATATATTCATTTTTCCAAAAATTCAATCCATGACAATATTGTATAGTTCTTAACTTTTAATGCATATATGTATATGAAAAGGTTTTCTTTTGTAATAATTAAATACATTAAAAAAACATTTCAAGAAGGGGTTATTGGTTTTCATTTAATAAAAATGACTTAATTTATTAAGCTAACTAAGTTCGATTTCTATTATGTTACATTTTAGCCAGAAAACCAAACGGTTTTACAAGAAGAGGCATTTATTGGCTGAAACTATGAGTTTGAATTCCATTCATTCTTTGATGATTTTCAGTATAAACTTGTTTTAATAAAACATATGTAAGCTTAATAACTAATAAACAACTAAATGGCATTAAGCGAAAGTAGTCTAATATGTTTAAGAGTGAGGAATCTATTCCGGGATTACCCAGCCAAGTGGGCAAGTCTATTAATTGATTATATAATCGGAACAATTGCCTCGTAAGCCCCCAAATGAGATGCGTACATCGGCGGGCGGCGTGGCTAAGTCGCTTTCTAATTATTGGTAATCCCGAGGCCAACGGACATCTTGGAACCCATTCAACTAGCATGTGTAGTGGGTGGAAGCGAGAGGCAAGAGGCGGTAGAGTGAGGCGGAGCATAATGGCGGCAGCGGGTGGATTTCTGGATTTACGGCTCGATGGTCCGCTGTCCGTATGTCCGTGTGTCCGTATATCCCCTCTGTCCGTATATCCCTTTTGTCCGTGAGCTCGAGAGTCCTGTGTGTCCGTGTGTCCGTTTGTCCACGAAGGATGGCCATAGCCGGTGGTGTTTACTTGCCGGCAGCATTCACATTAACCCTTTTCCAGCTCACGAGCACACATACTATGGTCTGTGGAGAAGTCGCTGCCTTTGTGTGGGTCACCCACTCAGTGCGCCTGCCTGTCCGCCATCTAAAGGACTCGCCATGACAGGACGGCGGGGTGCGGGGTTTCAAAGTCCCGGCAAGGACCCATACTCATTAAAAGATTCTGACCATTTGAAAGCGAATTTAACCTTTTGTTTTCCCAGGCATCCTTTGGCTCTATACGCACACATATATACATATGTATGCATGTCCTGCGCATCCTTTCATGTGTGCGTGGCTTTTTTGCCTTCTAATTGTCACTTGATGTGGCATGTGCGTGTGTGTGCCGCCTGTATGTGTGTGCAGTGGGTGTAAATTAATTTGAGACTACTTGAAAAATATTTAAATAACGCATGTGTGTGTGTGTGTGAAGGGGGGTGGGGGGAGTTGATCCTGGGAGGGAAAAAGTATTCCAAACAAATCACAAACAGATATTTCGGCATTCATTGTTTTAGGTCTAGACAACATTTGCCATTTCCTCTCTATCCCAGGACAACCCATCAACCCATTTCATCTGAACCACCCATCTTACATCACTTTGATGCCCCGGGAAGTCCCTCTTCAAGGATATTTAAATACCATGGGTTTTTCCAGGGATTTTGAGTCTCCAAACTTCTTTCACTCGATGCCACATTCTTGGTCCCTGTAACGTAGGCTATGGAATTTTTGTAATCAAAAAAACCGAATGCAAGCTAAAGATTAAGTTACAGGAAAACCGAGAAGATCAATTTATGGAAAGAAAAATAAATTAACTTTACTACATGTACTTGTATTATAATAACAAAAGAATATAAATAAGTCAATCTAATAAAATGATTAAAATAAAATCTTATAATAACAATCGAATAAAGACAATCAATATCTTTGTAACTTATTCTTAGATCCCATTTCATTGTATATTACAAAAAATCTAAATGTAAACTGAATACATTCCTGTAAAATTTCTACATATCATTATAAAGAAACAATTACTTAACCCTTTGATGCAATCTACAAAGAGAAAGTTGTAACCATTTAATATGTAAATTTGAGAATGTAATTCAGCACCTTTTGTTAAGTTAGCAATGAAAAACTTGCTGAAACTTAATCCGATTATGTAAATAGCCCAACAAGTTCGCGCTTTCCTGTCTATATTTCAGATCTATAAGTTACATTATTCCGACCGATTTGCTTTCTCGTTCTCACCTCTAGGGCTATATAGTGATCTCCCTTGCTCACCCGGCTGCGAGTCCTTGAGTTTATAAAACTAGGGGATGATCTGCGCTAAAGATCGCTAGCAACCCCTAAATTTTAGGGAAGTACCAGTGATTGGTCGCTCGAAATTCTGATCAGATCGGGGAGTTGACTTCCGCGTGACCTCTAGTTCTGGGATAGGGAACAATATTCGGGACGTGACTGTTGAAAAGGAATCGTGCGGGAATTCGAAATTCTAGGTTCCATCATCAGTTGTTGATAGTCCCTCGAATGAATAGGCAGCTGCATCGGCAGCAACAAGGTTTACCACATTAAGACGATTGAAGGATCATTTTAATAAATAATAACTGGTTTCAAAACATCACTTCCCTGAGCGTCTGATGTAAGTGGAAAAAAGTATATGAAAATTATTAACATAAAAGGGTCGTATTTAAAGAAAATTGTTGGATTAACTTACATATGTAATACAGCTATTGCATTTAAATACTTTAACATTTTTTAGGAGCAATTAAATATTGTATTTTCCAATTTCATGTAAAAATTGTTTATTCCCTTAAAGAATAAATACATAAATTTAAAAATCAGATTTCTTTATGTGTGTGTATAATTATGTATTAAAAAACCCGGCAGTATTCTCCTTTTTTATTTAATTAAACTTTATTGGATATGTTCTCCATAAAAAAAAACAACTTTAAAATAACTAAACAAATTTATACCGTACTTTATTCTTGGTTAATTTCTAAATCTTTAAATGAAGTAATAAAATCGCACATTAAACAAATTTAATACCAGTGTTTACCAGTCACCAGTTTATACTAGTATTTAAATTTCTATACTTATAAAAGAAGTAACAAACTAGTACTTTAAACCATTTTTTAATAATTTGAAGTTTGTCTTGTTTACCAGTCCACGATATTATTTGATAATTAATAATAATTATAAATATAAATTAGAAAGTTATCCTGAAATGGCCAAAGTCTTAAGGTTACTTTTACAAGATGCAACCCCTACGTAACCCTTATTTTCTTAGCCCATCAACGCCTTAATCAATTTGAACTCTGCGCCGCTGCTAATCAAGATGACCAGTGGCAGAGATCTCGACCCGGGATGATGGCCAAGGGCCAAGATGACCGGCGAGCAGCAACCCCTTGGTGAAAAGGCGATGAAACGGGTTCCTCAAAGGGTCCTTGAGGGTTCTTAGAGGTCCTTGAGATGGCCGTTTTTGGCACCCCGACACACTTCGCCAGCTGGCCAGTGGTCAAAAGACCAAGGCCAAGTGGCAGAACCCCAATTAGGCTTTTCATTAGTGCCGGGGAAAATGCAAATGATTGATCGCATTTCCCGCGGAAAAACCAAAGACAACTGACAGCGAAATCAGCGCTGAAATTAATCATGTTTGTCCGTCAAAAAATGGTAAACTTTCGCAGACACTGCGACCTTGTCGGGGTGCTAAAGGACTCGCCAGGACTCTAAAAAATGAATGGATGGAGGTGGTTTTGCAGAGGTGGTCTTGGTGTCGGGTTTCCAGTGCCTGTCAGTGTTGTTATTGCTTTTTTATAAGCCATAAAAATGCATAAAAATTGCACATTCGCCGGCTGCCCATTTGCCAGATGGGCCACTTGACGTCCGCGAATTCCCGACGGGAGTTCGGGCCCCGAACTTTTCTGGGCCATAACTCTACGAGTAATTGACAGATCGCAATTAGAAATCGATGCAAAGAGCCCAATGGCCAGAGCCACAAAAAAGTATCGAGTTACATTTCGAAGAAAATCGAAAGAAATTTGCACCTTTTTTTTTGTTAGGGGTTGAGGGATTTTCCCCTTTTTGGCCAAGTGGACTCAACTGGAAAACAGTTGATTTGGCTTATGGATTCTGGTAAAAGCTGGGACAGTTTAAGGATGTCAAAGAATGGTCCCGTCGGGATTTGCAAAGTGTTGCTTGATGCTTGGACACTGACTCCTCAAATATTCAATTTTATTCTTGGGTAATCGATATGAGAGCTTTGAAAGTTCTAGAATATTTCTCAGTTATTTTTTAAGTATATTTTTTTTAAGTATAGTAAATTTTAAACTTTGGATCAAACCATAAAACAATTTTCTTTTAAAATACCATAACTTATTATTTAATTCTTTCATTGACATAAACGCATATAAACATTCCACTACAATCGAACTTTGAATTAACATTTATTAATTTAACTTAAGCTTTATAAAATTATAATTTATTGAAAAATAATTATATCTGACTTAAGTTTACTTAGTCAAATATTTTTTTAATGTCTACTAAATATAAACAACTTCTTGACAATAGATACAAATTGTCCGTCCTAATTTTATATTTTATATAAAATCGTTGAATAGTTTAGATAAGATATGCCATTCCTTAAGGTTTTTATAATTATACAAACCTTTATTTCAAGTAATACCTTTTAAAATTTTGTATTTCATTTTTGTTCTAACGAAAAATTAGATAATTTAACAAATCTAAACAAATCAAGATAATTTTTCGAAAACTTTTTCAAAAATAAAAGGCGTACCCCACACTTTATAATATCAATTCTCTTTCGCTACATATGCTTGTTAGCCAAAAGAAATGCGTATATCGAATTTCAGTTAATCACAAAATGAGCCCAATATCCCGGCTACCCCGTTAGGACATTCAATGGCCTGGAATCCCAATCCCCCCGACATATGCGGGAATAGACCCAAAATTGGAAATGGACTTGGGGCAGGGACTATTCAAATAAGTGAATGATAGATGGGGGGGAGTGGGATATATGTATATGGGGCGGGGGGACATCAAAAGGCGTAGTAGAAGGGGGTCGAAAAATGCTTGTTGCCGCAAAAAGCCTTAACAGTGGCCATAAAATACCCCATGTTCCAAACGCAAAACCCCAACCACCAGAAGTGACAGAGCAACCCTCTCTATATATGTAGTGGGTAGTATGTAAGGGTCTATCCCTCGTCCAAACGTTCGAAGTGACCGGCCGAATCGTAAAAATGTAAGACGAAAACGAGCTCAAGAATAAAAACACATTAGATACAAGCAAATATCCTTTCCGCAGTCGCATGTCCTTTGCACACACACACATGCAAACACAAGCGCCGCACACATACAAATTTATCTCCATTTGACCCTCTTCAAAGTGCTTTTTATAGTCATTTAGTGTTTTGGCCCTCCCGTCAAGTACTTTTATTATACACGTATAAATCCAATTCGGCATTCGGCGGGGCATACATATATGTAGGGTCCAAGGATCCCAGGATCCCCGGCATGTGTGTGTGTGTGTGTGGGGTGTGCGGCTGTTTTTGGGTGAGTGTGTGAAAAGGTAGGACGAAACGAAACGAGAGTCCGACTAATGAAACGGAACCGAGAGTCGGGAAAGGACCAAGGCCCAAGGACCAGGGACTAGAAACCGGGGACCATGGAACCATGGGACGCTCCTTGGACCGCGGCGCCCAAAAGGACCACAAAACACATGCATATACAATGCCAACGGCAACAACAAGAACAGCAACAATTTGGTTGTCAAAACTACACCCGAAAAAGGCAACCCACACGTATACACTGAGAGAAAATACCAAGGTTTCTTAGATTTTAATGGGACTTATTTACTACAACTTAATTACATCTTACTTTTAAGGACATTAAGTATAATAAAATTATTTGTTGGTTTATTGAAATTGTAATAATTACATGGATTAAAACATTTAAAATAGATTTTTTAAATAATTATTTTATTATTATACTTATTATACTATTATTAACTAGGCTATTAATATATAAGGGATAGGTGAAAATACATTTAAACTCTTATATTTCCGTAACTTTGCATAATTTGTATTACTTCCATTAATAAATAACATTTAATACATTAATATACTTTTTTTAGCTTATCCTAATCTTAAGTTATTTAAAGTTTAAGTTTATTTAAACATCAGAAAAATATGTTTCTTATATATTATTTGCATTTGATAATTTAAGATCTTTTTCCCCGGTGTACATATGCAAAGCAGATGCCAAGGTCCTTTGCCAGTTGGCGAGGGCCCCACCCAGCGAGTCCTTTTTAAAATTTTAAGACATGTAAATATAAAAGGTCCTGCATCGTCCTGCGCGACGGCGAGTTTGGCAGTATCCAGTGCCCAACTTCCAACTCCCCTTTCGCAGTTCCAACTGGCAACCCCCGAAGGTCCAAGGATGGGCATCCGAATATGTATCGCCCGCCAGGATCTATAGTCCTGGAGTCCTGTGTGTGTTAGTGTGTGTGTGTGGGTGAGTTTATGGCCTTGTATGTTGCCAATGTTATGGTATTGGGGCTGGGATATCTGTTCATTCGTTTGTTTGTTTGCTTGTCGCTCGGTTGGCGTTTGTGTGCGTGTGTCCTGTGTCCTGTGCCGTCCTGTCCGGCCTTTTCCGTCCTTTCCCCCTTTTTTCCGGCCCTTTCCCCCTCACCCCACCCCCGCGATGAGGAATTTTCCAACCCAACATCATCGCATCTGCAAATGTTGTTTTCCTTTGGGTTGTTATTATTTTAAATTTCTGTTTTCGGTTGTATTTCTTTTTTTGTCCCCCCCGTTTTTGCCCTCGCCTTTTGCATATGGCCTGCTGCCCCATCCTTTTTGGCGCTATCGCCATTTTGGCCTTACTTTTATGTCGGACAGCTTCTTGCCCTTTGCGGAGATATTTTTTCTGGTCATTGGTTTGCTTGGAAATTATTTAAATAATATTTTAGCTGTAATAGCTACAATATAGCACAAACATTGTAAAATATTTTTAAGGTGTTAATTATCAACAATTTATATTTATTTCTGGATTCTATCTTAGAAAAAATTTGTTACTACAAGAATTTATATTTAGAATATCTCCTTTCCTAGAAAAAAATTTTGTAATAATTATACAAATATTATAAATGTTCGTTAAAATACAAAAATAAAATATAAGAAAATAACATTTTCCATTTACTTTAAATATAGTTTAGTTCTATAACAAACCTTTGTGATTAAACGAAGAAGCCAAATCTATGAAATGATTTAGGACAAGTGAAAAGTAGGCTGCCCATTTTCAATGGAAGCCGCAGGAATGCATACCACCCACAATTTTACAACCACTTTGCAAAAGAGAAAAAAAGAACAGACAAAAAAAATGAAAACCCTTTAAAAAACAATACACGAGCTGTAACAGGGCCATTAATTTCCCAATTTACAGTCTATTCGCAAGCCGTTGCCAAAATTGTTTAAGGTTTTAAAACCCACACACATATACACCACACATGGACACACGGAGATGCTGATAGATGTGTGGGTGAGTGTGAGGGGGTGTGAGTGTGGGCCAGTGGCCATATGTCCATTTTGGAGAGGAATTTCCCTCCGACGAGGTGTGCGGTGCGTGTGTGTGGGTTGTGGGTTGTCTTCTTGAAGGACCGCCTGCGAATGGGGTGGTAAATGCTGCCCAAGGGACTTGTAGCTGGATACCAACAAAGTTTTTCAAAAAATAAACGAAACGCAGAAGAGTATGCGAAGGAGAAGCCGCCAGGAGCGCAGCAAGGACATTCGGCCAGGTTGATTCACACAGATGCTCTTCCCTGACCGAATGAAAAGGATAAATATCTTTATAAGCAGTACACTTAGTATATCATTTTTTTTTTAAATATATTTTTAAAATATAAACAGTAATAAAATAAATTAATACCAAGTCATACACACTTTTAACTAACTCCACAAAATTTTTCTTAGTTCTTAGGGTGCAATCATGAATTTATTTTTTAATATTTCTAAAGATAATAAACCTTTATCCAACATAATAATATTTTTTGTTACGTTTAAGATAGGACTTTAAAATATAATTTTTAAAGGGTGCTGATATGCTTACCAAACTGAATCGCCTGGCCAAAGGCAGCTGAAACGCAAAAGAAACGCCACCACATGGTTTTATTATATTGTGAATGTGATTACCTTAAGGATATGCAATAAGCACACACACACACACGCCCAGGAGGCAAGGATCTGGGGAACTGCGAACTGGGAATGATGTGTGGAGATAACCAGCGTCGGCGGAGCAACCCATTTCGAGGCTGGACAGGCGACGACCCATCTACCATCGCCATTGCCATCTGCAGCCCATCCGGATCTCCATCCTCCATATCCTTCCTATCCTGGCCCATTGCATGCCCAGCAGTCAGTCGTAAAAGCCAGCCGAATGGGGCGGCGGCTGGGTGGTTGGATAAATGGATGGGGGGCTCTGAATGAAAAGCCGGAGCCACAAAGATACACGAGATACGGATGCAGAAAAAGTATCTCACAGATATAGATACCGCGCTGAGCGCTGCATGAGCATTTTCAATTAGTGCAGACAACGCGGAGGCCGAACGAGGGGCATTCAAAGGTTTATGGGTATAAAGCTATAGCTTAAATACAATTTGGACTGACAAAACAGGAGTTAGTTAAAAATATATATATATATATATATATTAATGAATGTGTTTAAATTCATTATCGGATCCATTCTTACCTTGTGAACATCGGTTTGAATTTAAATGAAAGTATTTCACTTAATTTTTTTCATTTTTTCTGATTTTGAGCTAAAACATATCGCCTAAGAACGAATCTTTATTATTTCATTGATATTTTTTTGTTTAATAAAAATATTACTTTTTGAGCAATTAGGTAAACCTCAAAAAATAATCATTAAATTTTGTATTTTATTATATTACTTATAATAATAAAGGTCCCCGAAAAAACTTGAAGATAATTTTAGCTTAAACATGTCATAAGGTTTATCATTTATTTTATTCCTTTTAAATAAACCTTATATTAAATGTTTTTAAAAACCATTTTCATTTTAAAATAAATTCACTTGCTTAAAAGATGATTTACATTTATAATTCATTTTTTGAATGATTTCTTTTCACAATTACATACAAATAGGCCTTAGAAAGATATTCATAAATGCTTAACAGACACTTGCATAATTTTTCCCAAATATGAATATTAAAACCCTTTGAGCTGCCCTCGCTGACGTGGAGTCATGTGCATGGAATGAGTTGCAGTTGATGCGGAATATGGAAAGAAAAGGAAAAAAGGGACGCCAGTATGAGGATGTGAGGATATGGGGGGAGATGTATGCAGATGTCATGTGGACCGTGTGCAGCACGTAGCATCTGTGGACCGTGGACCACCTTGGCGAGTCCTGCGCGTCCTGTCAGCCGTTTTTGCAGCCTTTCTGCACGTTCATCCTGCCAACTGCAACTGTGCGAATCTTGAAAAGGGCCAAGCGGTAATGGGGTAATGGCCATGGAGCGGGGTAAAAACCGAGGCAAACCGAAAATCGAGGATAAGAACGGATAATCTAATGTCACAAGGATCTGCCACTCACGGCGAGTCATCGTCGTCGTCCCAACACACAGCCTATAAATAACTGCAAATAAATCAAAATCTATCAATGCGAACAATTCGATGTGTTACAATTGACTTCGCCGATCAAAGCCGTCCTGCCTCTGGCTCGGCTGCATTTTCGTCCTTCGTCCTGGGTCCTTTCTATTTCCTTTTTTTTTTGCTGCCATACCTTTTGTGTGGAGTGCGCGACCAGAGAGTATCCTTTGTGTCAATATTATTAGCAGCAGCCGAAGCAAGCAATCGAAAGGATAATGGCCGAAAGGGTGACAGGGCACTGGGTTACGAAATGCACTGGAAAAAAATGATTGGCGAAGGTAAAAAATATGTTGAAATATTAAATACATACTAAATAATAATAATAATATTGGATATATTGGACAAATCTGTTTAATTTAAGGATCTATATTTAAAATTGTATCCTAATATCCAGAAATATAAAACAATATTAAGTTGGCAAATCAAATAATTCTGTATAACTACAAATATTTCCTAGAATTTATTTTAATTCCGTTGGAAATTTTAAAAATATATGTCACCTTTTCATTTTCCAACCATGAAATATATTTATTAATACTTATAGTTTTTTAACCACAAACATATAGATATCCCTGAATTTTTCTCACTGTGCAGAAGCCGTGGCTTTCCATTTTCCACCACTCCTGTCCGCAGTGAGTGTGCGAAATTTTACAGTAATTTAAAAGAGAAAAAAAAGTGTTTCACCAATTTAATCAATATTACACAACCTATTCGAGAGATACACGCACACCAGGCGTATCTGATATCGATGCGCTTCCTAATGGACACTGCGCTCTAATTTTATTTATGATCTAATGTGCCGAGGGAAAATCGGAAAATCGGAAAATTCGCGAGTCGAGGTGCAGGGATGCAGGATGGATTTCAGGAGCGGAGGACGAAGGATGAGTGTGAAAGGGCATGTATCTGCGGACTGATATCCCGTTGTCTGCCGATTGAATTTACGCGCTCTGTTTGCCATTTGGCCTGTGTCCTGTGTCCTTTTCCCTTTTATCCTGTCACTGGGCGGTGGGCAATTTTTTAAAATAATTCTCTTCTGCTATTTTTCTTTTGTTTTTTGTTGGTTCAACTCACCGCAATACAAACGAAACTGAATCAACAGGGGCGGGGAGAAAGGGGAGTGGGTTTCGGCAAAGAGAGTGAAGTGAAAGTGATGCTGAAATCATTTTCTGACAAATAGGAGGATGGGTAAAATACGTATTTGAAATAAACAATAAAACACAAATTACCAAACACAATGACAAGTAAGAATAATAAGCATTTGTGAATCAAAATCTGCAGATTTATTTATTGTTTTTAAAAACATATTAGATTGCAAGCCATTTAAATACTTAAGAAAACCACTTAAAACTGCGTAAAATTAAATACGAAGAAATTTAGAAATAAATTTAAAAACATATTTTCAGGTTGAAATGCTATATATAATCACAGCTAAAAAATATTAAACAAAATGTACTTGTTAAATGTTTAATATTATAAAGCAAGAATTAATTAAAATAAAAAACAAGATTTTATTTTTATCGCAGTATTAGAAATGATAACTTTTTAAAAAATAAAATATTTTTAAGCCACATTTATCACACCCAATATTAAATATATACCCTTTCCATTAGAAAATTTATTTTTTTAAGCAATTTAAATCGTTAAAATCCGTTTAATAATTAAAAAAAACTATAAAGTCGTTATTAAAACGAAAATGGCGAATAAATGAAACAGTTTCTGGTGCTTTATGAACATAAGTTACATTCCAAAACCCTTTTTGCAGATCCCATCTGCTAAAAAGTGGATGGCCCTCTTAGATGAATCAGCTCATATCCCCCGTTGACCGGCTAGACATTCCGCAAAATCATTTTACCTCCTGTGTCCTTAATCAGGAAACCCACAGGACACGCAGGGTTAGGCCAAGATCTCTAACTGCTGCCCGAAAACCGAAAACTGAAACCGAAACCGAGGAAACCGATGGAAGAGCGAAAGAAAACCCAAAGGGGCCCCCGAGGGCCGTTTTGCACTAATTAATAACAGTAAATTCCCCCAGCGGAAGGACTATCTCCCTTTCTCCCTCTCTCATTCACTCTCTCTCCTTTCCTACAAGTCGTGAGTCCTTTTTGGTTCTTCAGGACATTTAAGAACAATCCTTTGGGTTACTGTACTGACAGCTAAAAAATGTTGCATAGTTTTTTACGTCTTAACGAGTGTCAACCACCGGAGTCAGGAACTCAGGACTCAGGGGCTCAAAAGTCCTGCAGGATGTGTCTGCGCATGTGTGTGTGTGTACGTGTGAGGTGTGTGTAGTTTGTGTCCACTGGCAGATTCTCCCTTTTAGCTAAATTGGCAAAAAAACATCCATTCCCTTCCATTCCATTTCGCTCCATTCAACGGTGACCCACCCACTCCACTTAGAAGTCCATTTGAAAACCCCACAACTACCACTACTACGACGCAACTACGAAACGATGCTAATTCATATTCAAATGAATGCGAAATAAACCCCAATCACAATTATTATGAGACATGTTAAATGGACCAAAAGTCCTGACAACCAACAACAATGCCGGCGCACAAGGATGCTAAATCTCTCACACCCGTCGCACTTGGCCACATTTGCAGTGCAAGATGCGCATGTCCTGTGTGAAATCGTCGGACCAACGAGTGGACATGTGGAGGATGGAGTTTAAAGGATGGAGGACGAGTGAGAAAATTCTGGTTAAAAGGAGGCGAAAGGACGAGGGGGGTCAACAAAAGAGAAGCCCCTCGAATCGTTCGTATTTAAGCTGTGAACGAGAGGTACTTATTTGCATACTGCATATAGAACACAGATCCTGCAGCAGCACGTTTAGAATCCTTTCTGTCGATTCAAATTATCATAGGTGACAGAAGGTACTTACTTTAATAACTTTAAGTTTTAGGTTTAAGGATAAATGTTCTTTCATTTTTGAAAGTTTGGTACTCATTCGGAATGATTGATTATTTCTTATTTCATCATTACAAGAAATTTAGCATAATAATATATTTTCATTTTCATTTTCATTTTTAAGAATGTTGTGCAACTAATATTTCAGGTATAAAGATCGTAAAGCTATACATTTTTCGGGTCTTCATGCTATAACATTTTTAAGATAACAAAAACAAAAATTAAATTTATACTACAAGTATATATCATATGTATGGTTCCTTTATGGTAATCTCAGGTTTGAAATCCATAAAATTATAATATTAAAAAACAAAGAACACATTTTTCTTTTATGTTAAAAGTTAAGAACCGTCTTTAATATACGATAGACTTATTAAAGGGTAACTTAACACCAATCTTAATATTATTTTTATTCAGTTTAAATTCAAGTGAAATGGATTTCATACATATACTTAAAATATTTATAAGGCCTCTTAATCGCTAGTCGTTGAGCTCTCGACCATGAGACATTTCCTTCAATGGGGATCAGGGTTTCGGATAAAGTTCTGTGGACTTGAGTTGGACAATCTGGATACTGGATTTTCTCGTGGGATTGGGAGTGGGTGGGTTTTCCTGGGCCGCGGCAAACAAATAAACATGCTGTCAACTGCCGTCTGACATCGCACGTCCCTGCCACCCACCACCCGCCGCCCAGTGCCACCCCCTGACCCACCGACCCCCCCACCATCACCATATATTCCATTCCTATCGCAGGACACAGCCACATTTGCATACGTGCGGCCAATGTCCCAGGACAAACATACATGGGAAAGGGCCGTTGAAAGTTTTTGGGAAAGAACTTTCATTAAACAATGCGACTCAGCCGCCGAAGGTCCAAAAACTCGGAACACACAGGACTCCGGAACTCTAGGACTCCAGCTTCCATTCAATTCTATGTCGCTCTGGTCTCCTGTTCTTCAGGCTTTACACTGGGAGAAACAATGCTTTAGATGTTATAGGAAAAATACGAAATGTTTAATATAAATTGATGGATTCATTAATGTTTATTTGACCATATAATCATTATCGATTTATTTCTTGATGTTTTTTTGAAGTGGCTTTCAAAGTGGATTCAATAATGATTATTAATATTATTTGTTATTCAATGGCATTCCAATTGTTACCCTTTTTAAATACTATTTAAAATAATGAAAATTACAAAAACTAACCAAAACCTATTTTTCTTTGGGAATACCAATGCATAATTTCTCTCAGTGTTTGAGTATCCAGTGGGTGAGTGCGTGATTGTTGATTGTGCGTATATGTGTGTTATGTTTTGGTCTGTTTTGTCAGTTTTTTGGGGGGTAAGCAGGGGGTTGGGGGGTCGAAGGAGGGTGGAGATTTTCCCGCGGTTAGCTCCCAGCGCCATTCAGTCTACTCTCCACCTCCCCCCACTCCTCCCCTCATACTTCTCAAAAAAAAGAATGATTTTAATATTAGCTAATGGATACCGCGCCAACACAAACACATCACACACATGGGCGTCCGTCCTTAGGTCCTTTTCCGATCCCCCTTTCCTTCCCAACCCCTCCCCCCTTTTCCCGCATGACGGTATGATATTTCAAACGCTTAATAATAGCACTCGAAAATAAGGAAATGACACAGCCATTATTTCGTTGTGCTCTTTATTTATTTTTTATTTTTGCTCCCGCACATTCACATTCACATTCATATTCATATTCATATTCAAATTCAAATCGCTGACAGCGTCGCGCTTTTTGTGGCCCAATTATTTTGAAATTGTCTGCGAAATGCAAACGTTTAGTTTTCGCAAATGGTTGCACAGGATTTTTGGATGGGGGATTCGCCAGATACCTCATCAGTAGAAAGGAAAGTTATTTTTCAAAAATACAAATTGGGAAAGGGGGTCAATTTTAAAGGACATTTTTTTAATAACCAGCACAAGCTTTGGAAACTACGATTTATTAATATTATATATATTAACAAATAGTACAATCATTTTATATTAACAATACAAGAAATCATAATCACATCCAATTTAATATTCTCCATAGAAAGCTATCACTTAAAATAATAATCGAATTGTTGACCACACTATATATACATTACAAACCATTTCCCCACCATCTACAATTTCTAGATCCCCAACCATTACCCGAACAATGGAGATAGAAATGCGAAATCCAATCGAGCGTATAAATTATGGCTAGTTAACCTCTTCGCAGGACCTGCAGGACCCGGACCCCAAAGTCGCACTCAATCATGGTCAAATCTTGACAAAAGTATTTACTCGCATGCCCCGAATTATGTTTATCCAGCATGCATATTTCATGGGTCTAATGGTCGTCCCCCCAAACCCCAAAAAAAAAAGGAATGGGGTATTCAGTATGAGGTATCAGGTGAGTGGAATGCAAACAAACAGATGCCAAAGGATCCGGGAATCAGGGAATACGGGGATCCGGGCCCCGAGATCCGGGACAACTTATTCCGAATGCTAAATCGTTCGAATCCTTTTTCCGGCACACTCCAGCGAGCAGGAGAGCTCACGCTCAATAGCACAAGGACAAATGCAACTGGCCCTTGGCCTCCCAGTCAAGGCCCACTCCCTGTGTCCTCTTGGCCATCCATCCATTCAGCCATCGGCATTCTGGGCAAGACCCAGGACCGAGGACCACGGACCAAGGACCCAGGACCATGGACCTCTCCGCCCCACCGACACATGTCCCATCCATCATCACACAATCACAAAATGAGTATCATGAGCCCAGTCCAGTCGTAACCCCCTTTGCTAAACCCCCTTTGAAACCTAGCGCCCCCCCTCCCCACCCCTGCAAGCCGCACACGTAGCATTCTAAGGGCATAAAGCGTACTTATCGGCTTTTCCCCGAGCTCGTCCGAAGACCGACTAAACAGGAGCTGAACTGCTCAAAATACCCAAAACCAAAATCTCGAATGTCCATTAGCATACGACGAATCCACCTATACCGAGTTTTCGGTCTACAGGGGCGTTCTTTTGGGGAGCTCTTTTAAGGGGGAAATATAAATTATATTTAATATACCTATTTCTTTTCAGTATAACTTTACCTCTTAATATTATATACTTAATATAACTAGTTACAAGAAGTTAAAACAGAAATACAATTTATTAAGATGGTTTCTTATCCATTTTAATTAATTTAATATATTGTATATCCATATTTTTATTACCATAATCAAACAAAAATATTTTCATATAATAAGAATTCTTTACTTATAAAAACAACACTCTCGAAATTGATATATTATAATTAGAAGTAGTTTTAAAATGTGTCATAAAGTATTCAAATAAAATACTTCTGTAGAATAAAACAATACCATAAACAACTAAAACCCCACGATGCGTACGCCCCTGCTGGCCTGCAAGTGCCCCCCGTTAGCCCCCAAAAAGCCTTAACCCTCCCAGTTATCCTGGCCACGTCTGCAGCCTTTGGCTGGAAGTTTCTTGCGCTCCTTTTTGCCATCGAACCACTCAGCAACTTACCACCCACACAGATGGTTTTCCAGATGGGGGATTGAGGCAAAGGTCTTCGGGTTGCCTCCGCATTTGGCCAGAATACACAGACACACACGGTCAGGGGAAAATCCACACCATCTGCCACACCTTACACCTAACCCAACAATCCAATTCCGAGGCAACAATATGCTCCGCAGCTTCGTTTTCCTTGGCAGCGAGGGGGTCATGGGGTCAGGGGTCATGGGTGGGGAAAGGGGGCCGCTGGTAAGCCGAAGGGGCAGCCATATTGCAATGTATGGCCAGGGTGCTTGGAGCACGCAGCCAGCAAATGTGGACGTGATGCTCGAACCTGAAAACCCCCATCCCCCATCACCTCTATAAAACCTCGCTTCAGCAGAAGCAACCCCTTCATCATTTCAAATTTAAATTTAACCTTTTGTCTTAATACGGCCAGGCGAACAACGAGCACGAGCTCCTGTCTTGGGCATCATAAAAACATCGTCAAGTCGATGGGATAAGACCGGAGTCCGGAGTCCGGACCGAAAAACCGGACCGAATAGAGACGTATGTAGGTATGTGAGGTGGTGGCAGGAGGGCCAGCTTAGACCCGTATTATTGGGGGAGGCAACTAATTTACGGATTTGCCACCCACACCCGACAAGCGACTTAAATGTCGGCGAAGAATACGGTTCAAAGCGCTTAGGAATTGACCAGAAGGAGTTACGTTTCAGGGATAATTATACAATATTCCAAATTGACGTATTTATTTTAAGCATTTATTATCCAAGATGTGTTCTAACGGAACTACAGAGCTTATTATCTTTGAAAATATGATAAGGTTCTATTATTATGTTCTTCGTGTATATCCAAATTGAAGGTATAAACATCGTTTCTTTTCCAAATGATATTTTATATAATACGTTTATTAATATAACAATAATAGAAGACACAAACTTAAGATATTTTTATAAAATTTACTAAATGAACATGAACATATATTACCTAAGAAGTGTACTATAGGAATTACAGAAAGTATCATCTTTGAAAATATGATAGTATTCCATTATATCTATGTTGAAGTTATGCAGGTAGAAACATTGCTCTTATCTAAATGATATTTTATATAATACCATTATTATTAGAAAAAAACAATGTCCCATTTTAAAAATAAATTTACTAAGTCAATAAATACCTTTTGTGGTCTAAATGATCTATTTATTTTTAATAAATACTGAAATTAAAATATGTTTTTCCTCGTGTAGTATAAACTTGAAGATGGTCAGCCGAATGAGGGGGCTTAAAGTCGCCCCCAAAGTTACCTCAATCAATGAAGTGGCAACAAGGAAAAGGAGGATCCTGCGGAGGACTATGAGGTGGATAAATAGGGGGTTTTAGGGGGCGGCATGGGAGTGCTAAAGAGGCGCGGAGTGGGTGGTTTGGCAATGTCCAAGGGGAATGCTAAGGGAAATGGCCAAAATTCAAAATGGCCACTTGAGGGGTGAGTGGAAAGCCAACGGCGAGTTCTCTTCTGTAGTGGACAACTTGTACAACACATACAAACAAAAAGGGGTAGGGGGTGGGAAATGGACGTAGGGGGTGGGGGGTGGCCGAGAGGCAGCAGGAACGGAACGACTCCAGAGTTATCAACATAAAAGTCAATCTGTTGAGGGGGTTGAATGCGAACACAGTCCGCAAAAGGGCTAAGCAGCAGGGGCGGGGGGTGGAAAAGAGGTGGCAGGGGGTGGCACGGGCGGACAAGGGGGTGTGCAGAACGCAGTGGGGCAGTCACAGTCGTTAAAGCCCCCCTTATTGACCCCTTTGTTGGAGCGCTAAAACGCAAAACCGAAACCACACAGAAAGAAAATGTAACTTATTATGAACTAGAGGCTAAAAAAATATGTTTATAATAAGAAATATTTATATAATTTTCCTATTAACATTGAAGAAAATATAAATATTTAATATTATTAGCCACATTTTTACATACCATCTATAATTCAAGTTATTGGATTAAAAAGTTATTAAAATTTCTGGCATTTTAAGATTTGGTCTCACTTAAATTAAACTTTTAGAACATTTTGTATGATGATATTCATATTTATTTATTACCTATCTTTATATACCATTCAAATTTGTTGTTTCTAGTGCCAGCTTTATTTTTAATGTTGACAAAATTCAAGTAAGGTTCCAATCAATCAACTTTTTAGAAGTGAAAAGTTGAAGATAAAAATTAAATTCAAATCAAACTGAAAGAAAGCAGTGAAAGCTAACACTTATTATAAGGCTATTATTAAACATCGGATTTTATCTAAAATCAGTTTTTAAACCCCGATTTTAATCTATCCCTGATTGGCTACAAGTTATTTTTACAAAACCAAAATTAGATTAGGCTTATATATATTTATGACTTTTTGAAAACATTTGTTAATCAATTTAAATTTATTAACATTGTTGAATAAACAATTTATATTTAAAAGTGCAGTAAAGTGGTACAAAATATTTCTTGCTCTGCCCAAACTGGACTGGCTCGCTGGCTCTCTCTCTCATTATTTCTGACCCACCACCACCACCCCCTCGCAGGACTCGAAGGACATTGAGCGGGCTGGTCGTTAGTGCTGGTGGCCCCTTGATGGACGGCCCACGGAGCTGAGCTGAAGTGGCTGCCAGTTTTGTAGTTGTTCGTGGATTGAAATCGCACATATTTCACCTTGTCTGCCGTCCCGCTCACACCCCCTTGGCCGGCCATCCTGGACAGCTCCTGAGTGTCCTGAATGTTCCGAATGTCCTGCGTGGCGTTGCGTTTCGCTTCGTTTTCGAATGAAATCGAAAAGTCCACCCCTAATGGCCAGCAGCTAGCGACCAAAAAAGCTCGCGACTCCTGGACCCCGGACATCGAACGGACCTGAAGCGGCCATTTGCCATTCAACCCTATGCGGCCGGTGTCCTTGGAACGGGACAGCCCACAGCCCACAGAACTCAGCCCACACCCACCACCCCTTCTCGCTCTGACATTTGTACAATTACATTTATAAATGCCGAGCTGCGATACCAAACGGGACGACATGGAAAAACACACTGGAAACGGGGGAGCAAAGACAATCGAGGGTCTCCAAGTTCTTGAAATTTCGATTGGGGGCTGCTCCACAGCCTCACCCCTTCATCTAATGGCTAATTTTTGCCATTGGAAGTCTATAAATTACCCATTACCAGGAGATCTTAAAGTTCCCAATCCATCTTGGTCCTTAGATATGTACAAGAGAGTCTATCTTAAAAAAATCCAATTTCATAAAAAATTGAATAAAAATATAATAATACTTACTTTAACAAAGTGTGATTTAAGATTTTTCATTTGAAAGCTTTGCAAAATGTTAAATATAATTAGAATAATTAACCACAACCTCATCTTTACCTTAATATTGATAAGATAGTTTAGAAAGATGTAAGAAAATCTACGATAATGACTTTAATAAAAAAGCTATTAAAAAGATTTAAGAGAGCCGTATTATATAATTTCTGATTATAATTTGGGATGTGTCCACAAACTCTTTGGAAAATAAACGTTTAACGTCCTTATGTTCCTAATGATATTCACAATTAACACTGGCAAACCCCTAAAGCTCTTGAGACCTCATAAGTAAGGGTCCTATCTGCGATCTCTGTCGAGGTGATCGCAAAGGGATCAAAGGAGCGGGGAACAATGCGAATTGGCTAATTGATGGCACTTCGGCGGACCACTTGACTGAACGGGATCGGTGCGTCCGATCGAGGACCTCGAAAAGCGCAAATCCGATCGAGGAGCACCGATAGCGATGGGTGTCGGCCGATAATTGCAGCTCGTCGAGCGATAACGCGACCATCCGATCTTCGCGGCAGTCGATCGGCTTGTGAATGTGGCCGGATGACTCGCGGATTTGCCTATCCCGCATTTTGCGAAGGGTTAACTAGGCACTTCCCTATCCCAAAAATCGGGGTTGGTTCAGTACTCCCCTCGCAGTTTTTTTACCTGGGCAATGGGAATGTGAATAAGAATGGATATGGGACACGCTATTGGGACATCTTCGGATCGCGTAACCCTTTCGGGTAAATCGCGTTAATCCCGCGCCAGGTAAAGGGAAATTATCATTTTTCATTCCGGCCTGACATCTGGCTTCCTCGCGGGTTAAGGGATAGCCAGCGTTAAGATCGGCATCCTGAAGTGCCCACAAAGGAAGGAAGTGCAAAGGGGAGAAATGTCAGCGCAAGGACTCGCCGAAAAGCCGAATAAAAAACGAGAAGAGGAAGTGGAAATGTCACACGGTCAGAAACTCTGACTTATTCAACTCGCCTAATTGAAATCACTCGTCCTTTGTTTTTCTCCTCAACAATGAGTACGACCTGTCACATGTCAACGTTGGCAAACAAATAAACGCAAACCGAACAATAAACCACTCAGGGCCTACTCCAAAACAAAATCGTAGCTGGTACATATACAAAAAAATTAAATAAAAAAACATATCAATTAGTAGTCCTTGAATTTTCAGTCAGTCTGATTTGTTGGAAACCCAAAATCAGAGCTGTTAAAGCCAAGAAAAAGTTCAGTAGCAATTTTCTACATTCCCATTTTATAGAAACAAAACCAAAATTTCAAGTTAACAAAATTTTAGGAAAAACAATATTCATTCTGGTAACCATGTCGAAGGCAACGAAGCTGCGCTTTGCGCTGATCACCGAGGATGTTCTGGACAAGCTGCGGCCGCGATCTCAGTCGGAAAATGCCCGATCTAAGTACATGGACGAGATATATATGGTTATTAGGACGGCGGTCAACGAGGCTGTGGACGAGAAGTTGCAGCAGTTGAGCACGACTATTAATCAGATGGTCGAGGAGAGGGTTCTTAAGATTCTGGAGCAGCACGGTTTCGGCAGGTCCATGGCGGGGGGCAGTGGCTCGGTTGGAAGGAAAAGAGAAAGGGATCATAAGGATGTCCAGGAGAAGGAATCAGCCAAGGGGGCAGGCGAGTGCTCCAGTGCCTTGAAGTTGGCCAATCTGAAGCGTCGTCGACCCAAGAAGAATAACAATCCAAGCGTGACCTTCGCCACCGAGGAACAGTTAGCCAAGAAACCCCGGACAAAGGCCCAGAAAATCACCGTAATGCCCATCCATCGGGAGAACCAGGTGAAGAACACTCCCTCGACCGGCAATAATGCTCCTTTGCTGCCAACTCCGCCACCACTCCACATGGATCACAATGCCCTGGATGCTGAGGATGACGATGATGATAACTTCTCGGATGTGGAGGAACCCTCCATCCTCACCATCGCCGCCAAATATCTCAAGAAACTCGAGGACTCCCGTCGTCGCAAGCAGCAGCAGCAGCATTAACTTTTCGACCTTACCCCTGAAATTGTTGGTCTAGAAAAATGGAAAGCCATCTATATGGTAGTTTTCAAATTGCTTCAAGACCCCCAATTTCCGGGAATACCTTTCCTTCGTATATCCTTAACTCTTTCGATCAATTTCCAAAGAGTGCATATACTATATAGGAGCCATCGACTAATGGAGCGGGTAAAAATGTTAATAAATTGAGACAGAGTCAAGTGATTTTATACGGTCTAAATCTAATATTTGAGATATAAAAACCAAATGTAAATTTATTGGGATTATCATGTAGTCGCTAAATTTTTTAATATAAATTTTATCTAAAATCATTTTCCAAGGAAATGAAATTTATTCTGAATGTTTTAATGTTAAATTAAATGATTTTTATAATGATCTAATGGTTTAAATATAACAACATTGCAAAAGCAATACCTTTTTATCGGGTGTAATGTCTAGTAAAATTAACTTTCCATTCCGGTAAATTTAAAATTAATCAAATATATAAAACAATATGCATTTATTATTTAAAATACGGAGGAAAACAAGGTGGAAACCATAAAAAAAAGGCCTCTTCAAAGTCGATCCCATTGGCTTAACCCCCGGCAAACCAATTTCCATTTATGCTAGTTTCCATATCCATCGCAACAACATCCGCTCCATCCCCTTGGCAAAAAAAAACCCACCGTTGAAGTCGTCTAATCCATGAAATATGTAAAGTGAAAAATTGAATCGCAAGCAATTGTAAAAATCAGCCTGGTTACATTTGAGGAGGGTAATGGGGGGTTAAGGGGGTTGGGCGGTGGACAGGGGCTGTGTGGGGTTAAGAGTCGCATAGTCTTTGCCGCTTATCAACGAACTGCAGACAAGGCCAGAGCATCAATCAAGAGTTTCCAATGAATGGCTATCGACTGAATTAGACGACCAGCTAGAATGTTCCCAGTCCCCATTTGCCAATCTCCTTTTACACGGAGAAAAAATACCACAGACTTTTGTTTAAAAATAAATCCGTATCGTTTATAAGTAAATTTAGATGGAAATCATTTAATCAAATTTGAAATATTTGAGTTAATATATTTTATGCTTAGCTAATAACAATCGATTTTTAAATATATTTCTATTTTTTATAAAAAATGTATTAACCCTTGAAAGTTCGCAAACTATATGTTTATAGTCTGCTTAATTTTTTTAAGTGTTTCTCCAGCACTTTTTGCGTCTTTTGCAAATTCTGGACCACCACCCAAAAAAAAGATGGAAGTGGAAAGGACAGGCAATATTTTTGCGGCTTAATATGTGTTAAAAAAATGGAAATAAATAAATGCGAACCGCTGGCGAAAAAAATGTTTTCCTCCAGGATGGCTGGGTGGGTCGGCAAGGGGGAGGTGGTGGTCGGTGGGTGGTGGTTAGTGGGTGTGGCTGGCTTATCGCTATCCTTGTAGCCAGTGACAGGACATAACATAACCCCTGGTATCTCCAGTGAGCCATGCGTGGGCGCCTTTTTCTCTTTTCCTCGCCGTTTTTTTTTTTTTTATATTTCTCTCATATGTGTGTGTGGTCACCCCGAAGAGGTCAAAGGGGGCGGCACCAGGGGGTTTCCCCAGAAACCCCAGCAAACGAAAAGGGGTAAAAATTGCTGACTAAGTACTTTGGAAAATTGCTTACATGTCTGCTATCTTCTGGCCGCTGCCCGCCTTCGTTTAGCGCTAATACATTGTCATTTATGTATAATACTGGGCATTGGATGGGGGCGATGGAATGGGATGGGGTTTCCTTTCCCGTGGAGGGTAATACCGTTGCCCAATCCATTTGCCAGGCCAGCGGACAAGTGTTGGGTGCCATGTTTATGTTTTCTCGTTGTCTATCATTTGAGAGGAGACCCCCGTGTCCCCCAGCCAAGGGAAAAAATTCCTTTTGAAGCCAAGTTCGCGTTTCAATTTTTTTTTGCTTCTTGTCGGTAATATAAAATCCACAAACGCGACGAGAACTTCACATATGACAACAGGGGACAATCGAAGGATGAGCTGGGGATGCGGCAAGGGAGGTGGTAAGGACGAAGGACGAGTTGGCCAAAGACACACGCCGCTGCTCTGGATGTTTGTGATTTTTGAAGCGGAAAATCAAAGTTAAGACCTGTTTATACGGCTAAAAAGAATTGGAAAATAAACTACTCTGAAAAATTTTGAAATATATTTTACATATAAATTACATAGAATATTTTTTAGTATTCATTATATTGTGTGTTAAAAATTACTTGTTAAATAAAAATTGTACACAGATGTCTTTAATTTTATTTTTAGTTACTTTTATATTGAAAATAATGTTATCAAATAAAATTAAATGGGTTTTATGTACCTAATTGGCTTATACAAATGAGGATGACGTCTAAGAACAGACATATCTTGAATATATATAATAACTGTAGATGTTTTTAAGAATAGTTAAAACCTAACTCTTGAATTTGTAATAATAATATATTTTAATATATTAAAGTAGGGATAAAAATAATATTGCATAAATATTTTCCACATCCAACTAAGTTAAGTAATTATTTAAGATCCATTTCTTATAAAGTGAAGCCTTGTGTGAACGGGGCTTAAGGCGCGACAGGACGAAACCGTGCGCCGTTTTCTTAGTATGTGTGCTTCCGCTCCCCTTTCGTTTTTGCGTGTGTTTGTGAGCGTTCGTTCGAGTTTCAGAAAATTGCATTTTTTCATATCATTAGGTTTTATTGGTTTCTTCCTGTTAAATATGCCCAGCTCCCCGCCAACCACTTGCCACGCTCCACGGTCCCAGGACCCAGGTCCATGGTCCTTCGTGTCCTGCTCCTTTTGTCTCGCCCGTTGTCAAAACAACAACACGGCCACACGCTCCAAAAAACAACCTGAACATCACACATGAATATATATATATATATATAGATATATACAGTGGTCGGCATAAGTATTTTGACAAAACAAAAGTTAAGTATACTCATAACTTGAATTTACTTCTTGTAAACTATAGGCTTCAATGGAAAGGTAATTTCAATGCCGTTTGAATGATACAATACATTTCTTAACCCATTCAGTATTTATTGAAAAGGACGAATTTGTGTAAATCAACTTTTAAATTTTTTTTTAAAACTTTTTCCCTCGACTTGAAAACTTAAATTTTTTGATGCAAAAAGTTTCTTCAAACAAAAATAATAGTAACTACAAAAAGAATTTTTCAAAAATCATTTTGCTTATATTTTTTATGATTTTTTGAAAGTGACAATGTCGGAAAAAATTTGTATGAAAAAGAGAAAAATATGGCTCAAATGCATGTTTTTAAGCATTTTCAAAAAATCATAAAAAATATAAGCAAAATGATTTTTGAAAAATTCTTTTTGTAGTTACTATTATTTTTGTTTGAAGAAACTTTTTGCATCAAAAAATTTAAGTTTTCAAGTCGAGGGAAAAAGTTTTAAAAAAAAATTTAAAAGTTGATTTACACAAATTCGTCCTTTTCAATAAATACTGAATGGGTTAAGAAATGTATTGTATCATTCAAACGGCATTGAAATTACCTTTCCATTGATGCCTATAGTTTACAAGAAGTAAATTCAAGTTATGAGTATACTTAACTTTTGTTTTGTCAAAATACATATGCCGACCAGTGTATGTGTATATAATGTGTGTGGGTATATATTGTACTATATATATACTGATACACATGAGGCACGCATCATATCATTCGGAAACGACGGCACCGCGAGTCCTGCCCCATTTTCCCTGCCCATCCCATCCTGAACATCCTTTTATTTCTACTCCTGCGAGGCGACAAATGCAAGTTGGCGATTTCCCAGGGAGCCTTTGTTGTTGCGCCACCAGCCCAATTGGGGTTCCAGGGCACATCCTTAAGCACATCGTCCACCTGCGAAGAACAATGATTGGAAGAACAAATCGATTGGACAGACCCTGTTGCAATTAAGGACCACCAACCGAGCGCAAAAAAGGGAACGGATTTGGGGGCTTACTTAGTCACCGAGGAAGATACTAGTTTGAAAATTTTCCATCTTCTTAAATCCGCAATTTAATGTACTTGGTATTCTATAATATTTTACGATGGTAAAAATGTGTATATAAAAAATGTCCTTATTTAAAAATCGCTCATGTATTCCTATTCATTAGTTTTCATTGTAATTAAAAAATATATTTTGGAACGCGAGCTTATCCATTTAAAATTGTATCTTTGGGTTGATTAAAGTAAAGACAAGTAAATCTTGCAAGATACATTAAAAACGCCAACTAATATAAATTTCTTAAATCATTTAAATATATTACTAACCACACTAAATATCAAATTAAATTTTAAGTTATATATTTAAAATATTGCATAGATTTCATAATTTAAATACGTAAAACAACAGTAAGGCTGTAGGGATTCTTTAGCCGACTTCTTCCAATATTTGTCAATAATTTTTCAAACCCCCCTTGAAGAATTTACAATTGCAGATGTGTCCTGTCAGTTCATCGCATTCGGAGTTGCTCAACTCCACTCCATTGACCAACTTAAGCCACAGACTGCGCAAAATATTTGTCCAGGCAAACACATTATGGCTGGCACGCAAGAGAAAAAAATCAGATTTCCATCCACCACGGCCCAATGCCTATGTAAATAAAGGTGGTTACATAGTGTACGAGGACACACTCGCACACACGCACACATCGACCACGTGATACATATGGGTCCCACATCAAATGTCCTGGCCACAAGAACAACAATGCCATGGGCCGTGGCAGCCCACCTGCGTAAATCAGGATCTGCAGGACCTCTGATTGACTGCCTGACACATGGGTGGGTGTAAGGGGGGCGGGAGAGGGGCAGGGTGGGCAGGGGAGCTTGGCGGGGCGGTCCTTGAAAGGATAACTGGTCAAGAGGCAAGGCGACCCAGCAGGCAAATAGAGAAGCTCCTGTGTCAGCGCAATATGCCACTAAGCCAGCGAATCAGCAAAACCACCTGCAGTGGGTGTCTCTCGGCTTGCACTGCACAAAATAATTTGTACTTTAAAATGAGAAAGTTTTGTAAAAAAAATACATAGTTTTCCAATCTTAAAGGTTTTAGGGTTAAAAATCCCAAATATCTAAAAAAAAAAACTTTACACTTTTATTTACAATCTAACAAAAAAGAAATTTATCAACCTGAATTAAGATTATTTTTTAGAAATCCACAACTAAAGGATTCTTAAGATAGTATTTTTAAAAATTTGGTTTAAATACAAATATTAAAAAATAATATAATTTAAGTTTAATTATAAAAAATGTATTAAAAATCTGTAAGGTTTTAGGAAAAACAGCATTGGACTTATATTTTCTAAAAGCTTTCTTGACATACAAACATGATACCCATTTCAGGTGATATTTTCCAGCGGTGTGTCCTTAATGCTGGGGTCCTTTTTGGACCCCTCCCCCCCCACATGTGCGTGTGTGGGTGTGTGTTGGCTGTTGTGTGGGTGTGTGCTCCTTGTTGATGATGCGCTTGGGTGGACGCCGCCCAGCGGAAGAGGAAATGAAAAAAATGAAAGAGAGAAACAGGACGAACTGTCCGTGTGGCGTTCCGTCGTCCTTGCCGATTCCGCCCGGTTGGATTGCAAAATTTTGAATTGGATACCGCTGGCACTCCCACTCCCCTTCCCCTTCCCCTTACCCTTCCCGCTCCCCCCACCCATCCCGCTTCTCGCCATTTCCATCCCTTTCAACGGACCTCTGTCGTCTGTCGTCCTGACCAAAAGGCAGGTCCTTCGTCTGCGTATGTGTGAGTGTGCGTCGTATTTGAAATTTTGCATATTAAAATATTGTCGTGCATGCAAAGGTCGCTCCTTCGAAGGGAAAAAAGGAATACGGAAAAAGGAAAAAGGTGCCCGGCGCCGTGCGTCGCTGCTTGTTTCTTCAGGGAACTGTGGTTAAAGTTGTGGGTTTTTTAAGATTTTATTATAATAAGAATTAAAAAAATAAAAAATAATTTAAATTTGTTGAAAAAATAAAATAAAACTCATTTTTTTTGGTAAATTATCATGTATATTATTAGCTCTTAAGAGTGATATAAACCAAATCATATTTTATACATGATGTAAAGTGATATAAACCATATTATATTTAACAATGTTAAAGAAATATATGTCAAAATGCATTGTTTTGTCAAATTATCATGAATATTATTAGTTCTTAGGAGTGATATAACCCATATTATATTTTATACATGACAGAAAGTGGTATAAGCGACATTATATTTTAATATGTTAAAAAAATATGCCAAATCAATTGTTTTGGTACACAAACATGAAAATTATAGCTAGAGTGATATAAGCCATATCATATATTATATGTGATTATAAGTGATATAAATCATATTATATAAACCATATTTTATGATATGTGATTAATCCTTTACTCTGTAGCTTGGGGAAATCTAAAAATAACATAATAATAATTCGATTTCTATCGTATATTTTCATCCCACTGTAAGCTGTTGTTATTGGGAACTGTGGATGTTGATGTGGGGGATGGGTAATGGTGGACGGGGCAACATTGGGACACAGACACATCGCCTGTGGTAACACAATAACGAATTTCCGTAGCAACTTCATCGTTGAGTCCTGCTCCTGTTCGCCAACCCACCCCTCGCCCCCTCTTATGATCCTTGGATCCTTGGACCCGATGCCGCTGAAATGTTATCCAGTTTACATGGTCCTGCTTCATTTGGAACTTTTCTCTCTGCTTTTTCGCATTAGTTTTTTTTTTTGCCCACCCGCGCTGCGTTTGCTACATTTGCCGGCTAAATTCTGCAAGGACACAAGGACACGGCGAGTGGTTGGGGCAGGACATAAATGAAATTATACACTTTTCCGTGGCTGCACTCAGTCACACAGACAGACAACCCATATGCCAATAATAATAATAATAATAATAACGAATAACGAGAATAAATACGATAAACAAACAAACTGGAAATAGGAAAAGTTGCCAAACAAACAAGAATCAAACCGAAAAACATTTTGCATTTTGCGGGGGTAACTTGATTCAGCTATTTAGACAGAAAAAAATATAAGCTTAAGGATGTGTTATTGAAATAATATGGCACTGTGAATAATCTAAGAGTAGGTAAACTATTTCTCAGTGAAAACGAAATTCATAAGAAATCCCATTTTCCCCCTAATCCTTTTTGTTTTTCCAAATTCGATCATAAATCCAAGTGACAGACCTTTGCAAACACTTTTGCCCATTTGTCGAACGTCAGTCAATGGGTTCCCAAATTTTATAGATTTTTCTTAGAGGGATAGAAAATCCGTTACATTTCATAACAAAGAATTATTGCACAAGACATTCGCAGTTTTCCTTCGATCCGTTTTAATGGATTTCCATTTGTTAGCATCCTGGCAGCCAGCCTCTTTTCGATTTTTTTATAGATCGTGAGAAAGTTGTTAACCCCTTCGAGGCCACATCTATAATTTATAATGATTAGGTACCGTTCGAGGTAAAGGAAAAGGTAACAGTTGCTGCAGCGAAAAGACGGACGCATCCTTTGGCTGAGACAGGGGGGGGGGGGTTAGATCCTTGTAGATCCTTCGAGGGATAACGGAGGCTGCCGACCGCGACAGAGGCGTCATCCCTCGGCAAGGGGTCGGCCGTGAAGGACCCGGGGTGCCGATGCTCCTCAGAGGTCCTTGGCCAGCTGTGATCCTTAATTTCACAGGTTCCAAGGGCCGGGATCCTTGCAGGATAATAGAACAGTCCTCGAGCAGACAACAATGGCACAACGGCACATTCCCTAACGAGATGATTGATCCACAATCGGTTTGCTTCGGGGTTGCCTCAAGGAGTTCGTCCCGGGGAGGTAAGTGGGTAGCTTGAGGTGAGGATTACTATTGGGATATCCGGGATACATTCAAAGAACTCTTTTGGCTTAAAATATCTATCAAAAATATTATTATTATTAAGAAATTCATTCAATTCAATTCGGTTTTATATAAATAATTACTATTCTTACTACTCACCTTTATCATCAATCATAACTAAAAAAACTTATTTCATATTACGAAGGTCGTACGTTTTGACTAATTTATATACGTATGTATGTATGCATATTAAATTTTATTAATTATTTTGAAATTACCAAATTAAGAAAACATTCACTGATAAAAAACGTAGTAAGAACATTAATCATATTTTGCCATGATGTTCATCTATTGATATTTTTATTAATTTTAAATATGGAAATGTTAAATATAATAATTATAGTTAATTTAAGGACTTTTTACATCGATTTCTAAAGGAAATTCTTATTCTTGTGGAGTATTAAATGCTAAAAGTGAAGATGATTTACAACTTATCTAATACGTTTTACCATGATTTAAATATTTTCATATGAAGTCTAATAACTTAAAAGTCTTCTTATAATATGTTTGTTTTAAATTTAAATAACAAATGCGACATTTAGAATTCGATATGCAATTATTTAATTTTACAACTCTTTTTTCACCAGTGTATGTTAAATTTTATTATTATTTTAATAATATGTAATCTATATTTTTGCCACAATAATAACCTAATAGACCATTCAATATAAATAAATGAATAAACATTAATTAATTTGTAGAATAATAAAGCGCAATCTCACTTGCTCCCTTTTCATTAATTAGCTGAATTTTAATAAAACATAAGCAATTGATTCCGATCGATAATTCATAGACCCTCCCCCACCAAGTGATTAACCCACCAATGGTCCCTTTGGCGTCAACTGACCCCTGGTCCGCCGATTGACCTCTCTCATTCCGGCCAATTCATTAATCAGGCAATTAGCCGGCTTTGAGTAGCCGCTGCCAAAACACACGCACATCGGAAGAGGGGGAGTCCCCATATTATACCATAAACGTATAAATATCAATTTGATCTGTCAAATATTGACACATCAAACCCTAAACAAACCAATGACAGGCTATATGGCCATGGCTACCCCCTGCGCCATTTAGCGGCAATTTATGAGCAACAAAACACCCAAAAAAAAGGACAAAAAATTGGTGGAAAAATAATAAATGAAAACAGAGAAAAGAGATGAGAGGGGAAAAAGGGATTTTTTCAGATCATTTCAAGGGTCCTTGACTTCCCGGCCCGGCCAATGAGCCAATGAATGATGCTGTTTCGTCCCATGAGCCGAGCAATTATGTGTATTATATAACATCATGTTTGCAGTTTAATGTCAAAAACTTTGTTTTTTACCCCAAAAAAAAAAAAGGGAAGGGAGAGGTAGAGGTAGATGATGAGAGGTTAGGGGATGCTGAACCTGGACCACATCTCCTGAATGGGAATCCTGTTTTCCGTGCTCCCTGGGTTCAAAGTGCGTGTGAACTTGAGGCTGTGCGGATGCTGCCGCATTGTGTTAAAGGTGTGAAGGCAGCGATTAGGGCCACAAAGCCAAAACAGGAGTCCGTGTAATGCGATAAGGCGCCAATCCCATTGTGATTGAGTTCCTCTATCTATCTATTTTTGGGTGAAAAAAATACAAGCGCAAAACTAGGGGAAATACCATTCCAGTTATCCTATTCATTGGCATCGGCAATTAGTCAAGTGGTTAATGAGTTGAGCGAAATCGCAAAATCGGATCGGATAAGGTCGCACAACTGTACACCTAGTGATGGATTTGGGATTTTGGATTTGGGTTTCCCGAATTTTTACCCTTACCCTTTTACAATTTGGTTTTTTATGCGATTTTGTGCATTTTTCCGGCACATTGGCGAAACTGCAATTGCAATTGGTCTGGGTTCGAGGGTCTCTATGTGTGTCTGTGTCTGCCAGGATGATGGGTGGGTAAAAAAGGGTTAAGGGCTTTAGGGGGTTACAGGGGACGAGGATGAGGACAATGACAAAAGGCGAAAAATTAAAAAATGGCACAACAGGCAAATTTCGCTGATTTTTTTTTACTTTAGGGTTGCAAAACGACAGCAGCGTAAAGAATGAAAGTACATTTTTGAAAAACTGTTTTCGAATACACAAATTTAACGATGCTAATGCCCACTGCGATGCACTGGGAGAATTTGTTAAGGGTTTGGAATTTTTGAAAATTTAAGTTTGAAATGTAATTCAGATTGATAGTAACAAGCGGTTTCTAATTTTTAAAGATCCAAATGAAATATTTTTTGGGTTGTTTTGAATATTTTCATTATTTTGCTTATTCCTGCTAAATAATATAGGAACTTACATAACTAATGCTAATTTTGCTAAGGGTTTTAAAAGGTGCAGATATTAAACATTCTGTATCTTAAACTGATTTTAATATAATTGTTAGGTAGACACTGGAATTTTATATTTTCATTTCAATAAAAAAGTTGTATTGTTAAAGTATCTATTAAAAAAGATATATTTTTAGATATTTCTTAATAAGAGATTTCCCGGATTAATATTTTATAATCAGTATTATATATTTGATGTTATATAGCAATGCCTTAAGAATTTTAGCCATTATTACAATACTATTATTATCAATATTTACAACGATAGCGTAATTCTTCAACAATATTTGCCTGTCAAGTTGATCAAATGGCGGTCTCATCAATTCAGATCAATCGAATTCCTTGCCCCCAGCCCAGGGATATACACAGATATGTTTAATTCGAGATCCCGCATCCTCAAACTCATCCGATTGAATTTCGAATCTCGGCTAGCAACTGTCCGCGGATATCGATTGCCGATTGATGTTGGCCAGGTGTTGTGCGTTGGGAAAACTGGGATGCGGCTTATGAGGTCCGGATTCCGGATATTGGCACCAGCACCTACCCTTTCCCTTTCCCTTTACCTTTCCCACTCCCCTAACCCCATCCCAAAAAACACACAACCCTTAATACCCACATTGTATCTACATACGAGCGCACATTTGCATGGCCTCATTTCTTTTCATCCATAATTTCAAATTGCGAGCGAATTTTCCCCGCTGCCGTGGCATAGTTTTTCAGTTTTTCCTTTCCGAACAGTGGAAAGGGGGGAGAAGGATTATTTATTTATTACGAAATTTTCGTCATTCGATGCGCGGCTGTGGCGCGTGGAAAGGTGGAAATCAAAGGTGGAAGGACTCGGAAAAGGATGCCGCAAATGTCGAATTATTCAAATGATGATTCCAACCCCCTGTGATATGCAAAAAAAAAAAAAAAAAGAAGCGGAGCGGAGCGGTGGAAAAAGAAAGCCAAATAGGTAGAAATACGCACACAGGACTCGGGACGGCAGGACATACAGGACATGCGAGATACTCGCGTCGCGTTGATTTTGTGTGCACTTTTTTTTTACCTTGCGGCAATCTGGCGGCACACACACACGCACACACACTCGGTGTGGAAATGGCCCTCATGTTGCCGCGTTGTTGTTATTGCTCGTCCTTTGTAGTTTGCATGTCCCGTTTCGTCATATGAGATCGCGAACGTTTACAAATTTTTCATTTTGTTCAAAAACAAGAAAGGCACCTCATTGCTTTCGAAGCACAACGGTGGGGAAATACCCTAGCCCAGGATTTATTTTACATTAAAATACATTTTTATTAATATTTATAAAAAAATATTATAATTAAGGGTATATAAGTAAACTTTTTTATGGACCTTGAGACATAGTTTGATTTTTTAACTACTTATAAAGTGAATTTAATTTGCATTTGAAAATATTGTTATACACAAATTGATTTTATTTAAAAAAAAAGGAATGATTTAAGGTTTTATATATTGACATTAAAATCCAATTTTTTATATTATAACCATTTCTGAAGTATAATTATTTTCCATTATAAAATATTTGTCAAATATTGTTATTATTTTAGAATGTAAGATTTAGGGTTTTAAGTATTGACTTTTAAATAGTATTTAACTTATTTTTACTATTTATGAAGTATATTTATTTTGCTTTAAAAAATGTGTGTATAAAAAAATTACTTAGATAATATTACAGATTAATTTGTTTACTTGAATTTGAGTGAGTCTTAAAATATATTTTTTTAGGACTTTTCTTTTTAATGGGCTAAAAATATTTAATGATTTAAACGACATACCTATCCCTTATTTTGTTTTTGAAATCTTTGAACATTACAATTACATTTATTTATCCCAGGATTTCAATCGTTTAAAATAACATACCTATGACACTTTATCTGTAAATATAATGCAATAATCCAACCCGATAGGCCATATACCCCGTGTCCTTAAATATCACCTTCAGCCAAACGGACAGATAGGAACAGGACTCGCTGGAGTGTGTGAGTAATAATATAAAAAAGTCGCTTTTAAAGACATCTGTCCCATATGGGTGCATCTCCCTCGTTCGCCCAACTCCCCTTCGACAAAAAATAGTGGCGACCGCAGTCGAAATTTGAATTCATTTAATTTGCACCTTGTTGGGCAATTTTTATTTATTATTTGTTTTGTTATCTTTCTTTGTTTTCTTGTCGGTAATTTTATATATTATGCTGGCCAGGCAACATCTGTTCTTATCGATAGGGGGTTGGGGGGAAAAGGACAAGAGGAAATATGCTGGTTTGATCGCTAGAAAGATATCAAGGTGAAGGTAAATGGTTATGTAAAAGAGACCAATGATATCAGAATTTTTACTATAACTTTTTAAGAAAATTCTATAAAATATTGTTCGATCTTTGCATTATTACCTTTCTTCTCAAGCCCACTGAATACACATTAAACCCAAATCGAATCTAAATCAAATTTGAGTAAAAGCCACCAAATAGGCAAACACACGGACCTTAACCCCCCGGACACACACATTCCCAGACTGGACCCATATCCTTAACCCCCCACTGGCCCCAACCACCCGAAACCAAATGCGCAAAAGAAATGCGAAAAGTTTGCATAAATGTCCACAAACATGTGGCCCAGTCACAGTTGCCTTCATTTTGGGTGGGGGGTTCCCCCTTCCTCCTGAAAACCCAAACCCTTAACCCCCAATCGCCACCCCAGCCCCCAATCATAAGCAACTCTTTTATTTTCCTTCCTTTCTTATTTTTTCCTGGCTGCTCATTGGCGTCGTCGGCGACTTTATAAAAATGTTTGCCCTTCGGTTTGCTTGTTTGTCTATGCCTCGATTTGTTTGTCTGTCTGTGCAGTGAAAAAAAAATGTAATATTCAATATCCCAGATGAAATGTCCCCAAAAGTGCTGTTGATTAAAATATCTTAAACGAACTTCATACCCAAATGATATGATATTATAATATTATTCCAATATTTCAAATAATTTCTATGGCTTATCTTAATGATATGATATTATAATATTATTCCAATATTTCAAATAATTTATATAGTATTCATAACTTGTGTGTGTTAATTTTGGTGTTTAAAATGTAAATCATTTTATAAAACAGTTTCCATATTAGAATTAATATTTTATTTTTTAATTAGTTAGGAGATGTTTATTTATTTTTATTTATTATAATATATTTTTATTTAACATGCATTGGTACTACAATTTTATTTTATAAATCATAAAATATTTTATTCAATTTTTCGCAGTGCATGGCAGTGCGTGAGTGTGTGCTGTTGTTTGTTTGTTTGCCCGGTTGCGTTTTGTGTCGTAAATTTAATGGGCAGTCGCAGTGGCAGAATCGAAAAGGAATCGAAACGAATTGAATGGCAAACTGGGAGCCATGCATAAAAAATTGCCAAAGCCAACGGGCGTGCGTGGGGTTAAGGGGCTGGCAGCCAGGGGTTAACTTCGATTAGCCCGAAATGTTGTCATGGCCTGTGGTCGCACATATGTGTCGTCCTTCGGTTTCCCGTTTTCCAAAGGGGGGTCTAAATACGTACGTACATATGTGTGGTCATGGGGCCAAGGCTCAAATAATAACCACCCAACACCCCCTGATTTCCCCATCGAGTTTCTGCAGACGCGGCAAAAATAAATAATAAAAATCGTAGACCGATTGAAGAAGTTATCCGTGGCTAAAGGAAAGCCATGAGAAGAAGTCGCGAAAATGTCCTAGATGTTCTTAGATATATTGGATCCTCTTATGATATGTGACACACAAATTTCTAAATTTATAAAAATATATATTTACAAATTTGTGAGGAAGAACAACTTTAAGATATTTGTACTCTAAAATATTAATCAGATTATTATTTAGAGATCCTAAAATTGTTATTGAATATATAGGGTACCTATAGCCCATAACACTTTTATAGATATAGAAAACTTGGTAAATTAAATACGAAAATATGCAAAATAGAAAGATACGTTTAATGATTTTAAATATTTAATTACAATATTGTAATGTATTAAACTATATTCCAAAGTTCTTGTAATATAGAATCTTTTTAGCTGGTTTCAAAAAGATATTTAAATACATACGTTTTGAACGGCAGGTTCCTGAATCCAGGTTCTTGGTCCTTCGTCCTTTTTGGGCTGGCGGACAGCGTCCCCCGAAATATAGGGCCATTGATCAAAACTGCTACAATAATGGCGAAAAATCCACCCCATGTGCGCGGCCCACCCACATTTTGCAGGCCAGTCCGGCGCTTTCCACCCCCTGGCCACCCCCTTTTCCCGCCTCCTCGCAATTCATTCCACTTTCATGGCGGAAAGGAAAGCAAATATCGCCATTGCCGTCCAACATGGCAACGGGAAAACGGACAACAGGACTTTCAATGTAGACTTTGCAGGATGGCGAGTTCGACGAGGCCAAGGAGGAGGGGGCTGCGGGGGAGGGGGCGGAGGCAAGTGGGTGGTGGCAGTGGCAGGACCTCGTCTACCATTGAAAGCCCTTTTTGATGGCTGCCCTGGATGCTGGCGTTGCTCAGTTCCTCGGCTGTTCGGTTGTCGGTGGTGGAAGGTCCTGGCAAGGTAGCAGGCGGTTGCCAACGCGCCTCTGCACGGAATGTCCAAAAGGACCAAGGGACCCGCTACACTGAGAAAAAATTTCAACAACTTCTTCAAGCATGTTTAGAATTTATTTATATTAATTTGTTATCTTTTTTTATGATGCTGAACATTTAAAAAAACTATGACTTACATAGGAACCTAAAGTTCCAGCTGTCAGCGCCATTAATGGTTTATTAAATACTAAATAACTTATAAAGTGCATTAAGTACCTAAGATGTGCACACTTAAATTGTTAGTATAAATAAAACCTTAAATATTAAGAATATTAGTATAATGTTGTTTTAATAAAGTTTCATTAATAATACCTACTTCAAAAAAATACCTTCTCTAAAGATTTTTTTTTAGAAAATACCAAAAGTTATCTCCCAACTTAAAATATATTCAACCAATGTTTATCAATGTTAAAAAAATTCCTTATGAATATACTAAATTTTAGGAATATAAGTATAAAACTAAGTCAAGTTATAAATAGTTCAAAAATTATTAGTATTAATTACAGTTTTAATTAAAATATTAATTAATGTTATTAATACTATATAAGAATATTTTTGGAAAATTATAATAACGTTATGAAAAATGTCAAATGTCAAAATTCTAGATAACAAATTTCTTAACATTTCACAAAGGTAACACCGTTTTTCTCCCAGTGCACATGTGTGTGTGATTTCGCATCACATGCCTTGGCTTCGTAATGGCCACAGTTGTTGTTATGGCCAAAGTTTGTACGTGAGGGTCGAGTTGCAAATGGAGGGAGGAGGCCAGCGGGGCAGGAGCAGGAGCAGGAGCCTGCTCACAGGACATCAGCCATTCGCATTTGGTCCTTTCTGGTGGCCGTTAGCTGGTCGGGTCGTTTGTACATATTGCATCAAAGAAAACTTTTGCCTGGGTAAAAATAAAGCACACCACACGCAGTCGCAATGGAAATGGGCAGAAGTGGGCAAAAGTGGGCACAAATGGGGAAAGTGGGAGGGAAAAGGCGGGCGGGGTAAAAGAAAACGGCTATGGCAACAAACGGACAGGGGACAACGCCAAAGGACATGGCCAAATACGTGTGTGCAAATCCACACATGTACATTGTACATACCTCTATGTATGCATTGTACATCTATGTATTGCTGGGTGTATCCAAGCAAACAACCTAGTCCCTAACCACGCCCCCAATTCATTTTTACGCCCAACTTTGTGGACGTTTATCAAGTCAAGGCGCGGATATTGACACTGGCCAGGGGAAATCCCAATAATACCTTTAATAAACTCCCAGTATCCTTTAAATATTTTGATCTACCTTAGAAATTCTCCACTCTTCTAAATTTAAAAATATCAAAAATACTGTGTATTGATCTTAAGTGTAGATATAATAATGACCTAGTTAATTTAATTATTGCAAAGTTTATATCGAAATTAAAAGCAAGTAATTTTTAAGGTCTTCTACTTGTTTTGAATTATTTGATAAGGTGTATAGTTGGGCTTAAAAAAATAATTAGACCTTTTTACATTTTAAATAAGTTTTTAACAAGAACTTTTTAATGATCAGTATACAAAACTCATAACAAACATATCTAAACAGGAATCACTTGGTATATTTTAAAATATATTTATGCATAAAATGTGATTCGTAGGGAATAGTTTTGAAATATGCCAAATGGAATAAGAAAATAATAACTTTGGATACTTAAACACACAAAAATCTTATCTTTGAACCACATTTCGGCGGACAGATCGTATAGAACACCTCCCGAAAATAAACCCCACACACAACCGCAACCCCACCGCACACCACCCCTGCACCACCCTCTCCTTAACCCCCTCCAGCCACCTTTTTGAGTCCCCACCCCTCCCACTCCACTAAGCAGGCAATCAGAGTCCAGATTTCCATGGGCAGGCCAGCACATGAGGACCAGGGCTGATCTCTGCGACAAAATATTAGTTCTGTCAAAATAAATTTCTTTGAGTAATGTAATCCCATTTTGCGGTCTTCAGGGGCGGGGAAGGGGTAGGGAAAGGGGGTCGGTGTGGTGGGAGCGGGGGAGTTGGACTCATTTTTTGCGGCCTCCCTTCCCGTTTTTCACCCTCTTGGTCACATTTCGCATCAGGCTGAATATGAATGCGATAAATCTGTTCGTGATTGTTTTTTTCTTTTTTTTTTCGCGCGCACACACATGTGTGTTTTTTTTTTTTTTCGGTGGGCTGTGGGTGGTGGCGAGGTGTCCAAAAAATAAAAAAATGGCAGAGGAATTCGCTAATCCTGGTAAAGGAGGCGGAGTTCAGACACTCGGTCTCAGTTTCAGTTTCATTTTCAGCCGAATGTAAATCTGGATCTGAATCTGAATCTGCGGTTTCGACGGGAGCTTCAGCTGGCCTTTATTACACTATTCCCTAAGCAGTCCGCTAGGCTCAAAAAAAGGAAAGGAATACACTAAAAAAAATACCTATATATTATGACCTTTTCGGATTTTTAGAAATTTTATTAAATATCCTTAAACTTGTTTATAATATACGATTATTCATTTTTAATGATATTTAAATATTGCTAGGTATTATTTTGTTAAAAATAATATTACATTTATACAATAACATTTTTGTAATCTATTAATCACTACTTGAATTTAAATACAAGTTAGCAAGTCCCAAAAAAAGTTTTAACTATATGTCCTAAATGTATGTCCAAAAGAAGGCTATAAAAATGGAAGGTCCTTGGAACTCCTTGATATAAATGATATTGTAGCATACTTTTCAACATATTTCTAAAGCGATATCTTTGGAATATTAAATATGTAAGTGTAATAACCTTTTTATTATTATTTTTCTGCCAGTGCATAAGCTGAGCTGCGAACTCAGTCGATTACGGACACATGTATGGTCGTTTCACGCACTTGGAGACGTGACCAGGTGGGTGGATGGCTCCCTCCCCCTCGGTGGGTGTGTGTTTTTTCTGGGTGGTGTGTGGTGTGGCTCTTGACTTGGTCGCTGGATGATGACAATGTCTTCTGACAGCTTCTGCTGCCGCCTGTGATTGCCAAAAATGCGACACGATGACGGGAACGAGAGATTGCAAAGCGAAAGGAAAAAAAATAAACCATAATATATATGTGCATGTATAAAAAATGAAACCCTGAAATGTAATACACTCACACGCACTCCGATCCCTGAACCACAGACATTGATGAGGCCAAATTTCTGTGATTCGTCATCTAAATAGGTTTTCCCCTCCCACACCCACACCCACACACACACACACTGCGCGGAATTGCCACGCATTACACACACGCACACACTGGCCGGGGAAAATTGTCCAATCTATGGGAAAAATGCTCCGCAGCTGGGCAGGTTCGTTATGAAAAGGGAGGTCCACGTTTTCCAAGGGTTTGACAACCGAATTTTACATTATTTAAACCTCTAAGGTATTTAAAATTTTTGTTTCGGGACTGTGTTTTACTGGTTATAGCCTTGCAGAGGTTATTATGTTTCCGACTCTATAAATACGAATATTCTAGATCAGCATCCCACGTTTATACGCAAATTTGTATTAGTTTTAAAGCTATCGGAATAAAACTTTCTCAAAAAGTCGTATTTTTATTGCAGGTATGAAATAAGTCGGAATGAACCGTATAGGATTGTTATATCCTATGGCTTTCATAGGAATGTTGGGAAAAATAAAAGAAACAGAATTATAGCTTCGTTGTTTTCGATTATATTCTCTTCCATTCTGGGGTAAAGATTTCAGGATTTCGAATTTTGTATGTTATCAAAAAGTACGCACAACAATAATATAGTATAGATCATAGGAACAAAACTTTAGAATATACGATATCTTTAATATACGTGTATCATTTTAGGTTTAGGCTCCTCCCAGGGTTTATCAACTTCGACTTGCCTTTTACAAAATATATATGTTTAGATCCGTTCTTAATTTTACTGACCCAATTTTATGATAGCTCTTTATAAGTTTCTAAGGAGCTACAGAAAGGTGACCCAAAACTTTTCAATTCTATAAAAATTTTCAACGAAATCAATCATCAACGACAGTAATTTTTTTTATGAACCACTTTTATTTTAGTCACCTTTATGTTTCAAATTGGTAACTGAAAGGTGACCCAAATTTGCAATTCCTCTCAACGAATTCCAGCCCGATTTTAAAGTGGCATACCTTTAAAACTTCTGAAGTAATTAGATTCGAATTCGTCAGTTGAAAAGAATAGTTCTCAATATTAGTGTTGGCTTTTATTTATAAACTATTATAAACATAGTATTTAATGCTCCATAATTGGCGGTAGTCAGGGGAGGAAAAAAAAGGACATAATGATGCTTTAACCTAAATGCATTGAATTGTATTGCAATCGAGTGGCTGCAGACACGCCAAGGCAATATCGAATACGATGCGAATGTTGCGTAACTTCTAAGTATTGATTGACGCCGACCGAAGATCATCCGGCTGCGGGTGGGGATCGGTTGTGGGTGGAGCTGGGAGGCAAGGAAAACGAAAGCGAGTAGGAGAACAAAGGCGCGGAGTGACGGAAGCAAGTCGGATCAGTTTAGCTTGGAGCGCTTTTTGGCAATCGCATCCTCGACGGCGCGCAATTGCTTCAGCAGCTCCTCTCGACGCGACTTCTTGCCATCCTTATCCTTGCCGCCATCCTTGTCCTTCTCCTTGACATCCTTCTCCTTGTCCTTGCTGTGATCCTTCTCCTTGTCCTTGCCGGTGCCGTTGCCGTGCTCCTTCTCCTTGTCGGAGTCGACTGAGTTGTTGGGTGAGGCCAGTGCCGAAACTCCGACCATGTTCGACGTTTTCTTAATCTCAATGGAAATAGGCGATCGCTTCTTGGTTGCTTGTTCAGCGGCTGTGGAGATGGACATCGAAATGAATTAGTTTTTATGTACTTTATAAAATGAGCAAGCAAGGTATCGTATATAATATTAAAATAATATAATATCTTTGTCATCCCTGACGAGTGGCTTAGTGCTCCTGGTTAACAGTTAGCTTATAGTTGTTAAATTTAAGTCAGCTTCATAAAAAAAATAAATATAATCATTAAATTTTACTATACAAGTATATTAGAAATATATGTTAGTCTTAACAAAATTATGAATATTTGGATTAGTCTGGAAACTGTTATTATTGCAGACTTGACAATTGTTTGACAGTTGTATAAACAAATGGTTCTTTACAAAGCTTGACAATGATCACCTAGGATACAAAGGCCTATTGTAATTATTTAAATACATTCAATCTACAAAAGCCCTACTTAAAAAAAATATTATTTAGACGTATTTAAAAAAGCTGCCTGTTTCCAAAATTTCTTTAGACTACAAAATAGCTATCAAATTATGGACTGTTTTTCAGTTATAGCCCCCAATTGTGATGCTTACGCTTCTTAATAAGCTTGCGCTCGTTGAGCGCCTTGTCAGTGGCTCTCACACGCTTTTGGGGTGTATCCCTTGATCCGGACGAGCTGTCCGACGACGAGGAGCCCGATTCCGATTCGGAGTACGAGGTGTCCGATGAGTCTGTGAAAGATTCAATACCAAATTAGAATAGATAGATGGGGGCAGATAAACCGAATATTCTTACCTGAGTCGGATGTACTGGAACTGCGCCGTCGCCTTAGCTTGGGTGCCGGCGACGACATCTTCTTCCGCTTGGTAGCAGGACTAAGGCCAGTGCCCCGCTTGTCCAAAGCGGGTCGCTTGTACGAAGGCGAGAGGCTTCCTTCTATAAAGGGAAATTAAAGGATTAAGACCATGTTCGAGGCATTTAATGGATAAGCGCAGTACTCACTGGAAGAGTGCCTGGGCCGGCGCGGTATCTGGCTAGGCGAGCGGGCCGCCCGACCACCATGACGGCGTGAGGAAGCGGAGGTGCCGGCTAGCTTGTGCGAACCGCCACCGTAGCGCCGCTTGTGGTCGGAGGGACTGCTCGACCGCGACGAGTCCGAACTGGAGTCGCTCTGCGAGCTGTTCGAGGTGGAGTACGACGAGTTGCTGCTGTAGCTTCGCCTGTCCCTACGCCGGCGATCCTCTCGATCGTAGGAACCCCGTCCAATCGACTTGGATCGCATCCAGGGATCACTCCACTCATCACCCCGTCCGGCGGCCTCCACTCGCTGGACAATCACCTCGCGCGTTGGCCTCGATCGCCGATCGTCCTCGTAGTGCGGCATCCGATGGGGCGGGAGCTCGCGATATCTTGCCATCCGACCGTACGCATCCACATCCTCATACTGCGGTGGCATATACTGAGCGCGGCCGTAGCGATCCGGCGGCGGTCCGTACACGGAGTACTGCAGGGGCAGGAGGGCACGCGGATTGGCATGGCCAACGGCATGCGGATGCATGGAGATCGGCATGCTGAGCGGATTGAGTGGCTGCTCGCGCGCAGAGGCCGAAGGCGGGGGCGGTGAACGAGCGCTACTGCCGCCGCGATCCTTGAGGTAGTACGAATCCTTCTCCATTTCATCGGGCGACAGGGTTAAGTTCATCTTCTTGTCCTCAAAGTCCATGTCCTGCTCCTTGCGCTTGTTGGCCTTACGCATCATCTCCTTGGCAGTGCGCAGGCCACGTTCCCAGGCATTCTCCACCACCACCGGTGCTCCGTCGGGGAGCAAGGGGCGAGAGTCGTGAGCGTGGGCACCGTAAATACTGGGCGCATGGAGGAGCGCCGGCCGGTGGTGCAGCGCTGGACGCTCATTCCGATAGTCATGATACTCGGCCGCCGCCGAGGGGTGCGCGCTATAGGCACCCGCTCCGGCCCGAGCAGCAGCTATCGATGGACCCGCTCCGGCGGCTACGGCTGCGGCTGAGCCGCCCTGCATTGGCACCGAACGCACAAGGCTCTCGAACATTGTGTAGTTGCCCTTGTCCGTGACTCCGGGATGCAGGAAGCGACAGCTCATGCCCCAGGTGCACTGTCCACGAGTGTAGAATCGACACACCGGCTTCGGTTCTGTCTCCTCCGGTCGCTTTTCGTCCTCGTCCGAAACCTCGCCCTCTTCCAGCTCCTCCTCTTCCTTTTTCCGCTTGCTGGGCGAAGACGAAGCCGAACCCTCCTTGTCCTTTGTCTCCTCTCCCTCCTCCAAGCTGCCATTGCCCGCGCTATCCTTTCGTTTGTCCTTGTCCTCAGCGTCATCCTCATCGCAGTCCACTTCGCCATCATCGTCGTCATCGTCATCCGGCACCTTGGCCGTGCTCTTCGCCTGGTTTATTTCGTTGGCTTTGTTCTCCGACGGTGGCTGCTTCACCGGCTCCGCACACTCGCCCTCCTCCGCCTCGAAGTCCAAGGCGTCGTCGTCGTGCGTCTTCACCAAGTCCTCCTCCAAAGCAGACGCTGGCGCTCGTCCATTGGCGGCTTCGTCGGACTGGAATAAATGTGATATTTTAATGAATTTGTCTCTCTTAAAGAGGGAAGTGTATAAGTTTAAAACCAACAAACATTTGGTAACACTTAGGATTTTGTTTTTTTTTTATTAAACTAGAACATACTTTGGTTTCTTTGGAACTTTTCTCGTTCTCCTCATCCCCACTGGCCGCCTTGCCGTTCTGTTTGGGCAGCTCTTGCTGCACCTCGTCCTCCTCGTCCACAGCGGGCAGTGAGTCATTGGAGATGGCGCCATCCTCGTCCTCGTCCGCCCGTTGCGGCGAATTCTTGGACGGTGATCGCTTCTCATCCGCCTCGATGTCGCTAACATCGCTCAGATCCTCGTGGCTGATATTCAGATCCACGGCAGCCTGATTGTACAGCTGGGGGCTGTTGCTCCTACTCCGAACGGAAGAGAGGAACGAGCTGGGCTGCGACTTGGCGCTCGGCGAGCCGGGTTGCTCCGCTTCTGCAGGCGTTACAGGCGCGGATTCGGATTCCGCTTGGACGGGCTCAGGCTCAGGCTCATTTTGAAGCGACTGCTGCTGCTGTTGCTGCTCAGGCAATCGCACCTGCTCCTGTTCCTGCTCCTGATCCGGTTCCTGGTCGGGCTCATCCTCGCTGGAGGAGCCACTGGAAGAGCTGCTGCCACTGGCACTGCCGCTGCTACTGCTCGAGCTCTTCTTCTGCTTCTTGGACACCTCACTGCGACTCGAACTGGAACTGGAGTTGGACGATGAGCTGCTGGTGGAGGGTGCTCGAGCCGATCGATCTAGAGTGGGACCACCACCGGACTCCTCGGCCTGGTCCTGATCCAGAGCAATATCCTCCTTGTCGTTGGTGGGCGAATTCGACCGCGACTCCGAGGAATTGGACGGGGAACTGGCACGAGAATCGTCCGATTCCATGTCGAGGACCATGGGTTCGCCTTACGCCGGTGCGGGCAACTCGTTCCTTGGCGTTTCTGGAGGAGATTCGAAAGGATCGGGAGTTAGTTAAGCTGGCATGGCTGTACTCACTCAACACCCTGGTCAAATCTTAGACGATAATAAACCACCACTTCTTGGTGGGGGGAATGTAACCGGGGCAAAACTAGTGGAGCAAGTCGATCATTTGTTGGCGGCTTCTTGAGAGGAATAACCGGTTTAATAAGCGGACAAACTTTGTAATACTTTTTATTTTCATCCATATACATAGGTATCAAAAAGTCTTGAATTTGTAAACCGGTAGATCATAACTTTTAACTATATTGTCTACTAAGTTCAATTAATTCATAGACATACATACTTATATAAACTGTCGAAACCACGTGGTTTCCTATTTTCATCACTCCTTAATTGAGGAAATTCAATATATTAGTCGATGTAGTTAAAAAGTTGTTCTCAAAGATTATATACTTTTTCTGAAATATCGATAGAACAATCAATCAGGCTTTTCTTTTGTTTTCTTTCTGATCAAATACTTGCGATAACTTTTAATCGATAAAAACGGATAAGGGGATGGAGAGAAAGGGAAGCAAAACCAAGGTCAAGGTCAAAGGCCCCAACAAATGTCGATGGTCGATAATGTTCGACTGCTCCGATAACGCGATGGGGCAAAACAATCGATGTTGGTATCATTTTTTTTTTTGTGGGAATGAGAGGAAGTATAAAAGTTTTGATCGATAAGTTTTTTTTTGTTGCTGTTAACTTTTAGTGGGGTTCTTACCTTCATTTCTTTTATTAGCATTTATCTTTTTTAATTTATTGATTATATTGTGTGTGTGTGCTACTGTTTTTTTCGTATTTTATTTTCTTTTGATTAATTTTCTTGACGCGAACGAGAGAGATAACAGAGAGCAAGAGAGAGAGCGTGAGCAATTGGAAAAATTTTTCTATTCTCGCGCTCCCCCCCTCACACACACAGTTAAGGACACGCACACACAGACGCACACACAGGAGAGAGTTAATTATTTGGATTTATGCAGACTTGCATTTTTGCGGACTTTTTCGCACTTTTCGCGACCGAAATTAGATTTACTTAACAACTTTAACCACTTTTTGCACTTACTGACTTTCGACTTTTACTGTTAACTGTGTTACATTTTGAGCTTAACTTTGTACTTTTTTTAGTTTTCATTTTTTTTGGAGGGGAAAAATAGAATACTTGAAAATATATCAATTTGTTGGTCTGGTTTCAGCAATATGCTCGTTTGTTGTTGCTGCTTACCTGTTTTAATCGTGCGGGTGCGAGCGAGAGCGCCGCTGCGCTGCCTCTGCCGACGTCAGCGCCGCGCTTTCCCCCTTCTTTAGTCGGTGGACTGGAAAGCCCCTGTTACCGGCTGCTTGGCGGCTGGATTACCTGGAAAATCGCTTTTTGGGGCTCCGGAAATTGCTCTGGATTTGATTTGAATTAAAAAATAACGCCTGTATTGAAAATTTTGTGTCCGCCGTAGAAAATATGGCGGCTGTTCGTCTAGTGTGACCGCACGCGGCGTGGCGGGCAATGCCGTTGGAAGAAAATACCCTAAATAAGGTAAAAGCGTGGCGTCAGAGTTGCCACTTGGCAGGCATAGCCGTTGCCAAGAGGGATTTGAGCGGCTCAAGTGCCCCTTAAAACTAAGAAGTTAAAAAAGTTTTGAAAACCTAAAGTAAAAATATAGCTATATTGCAGTTGTGATAGTGTAAAATAATTTATAATTTTAATTTTCTTGAAATTGTTCAAATTGTTATATGTCAATTTTACTTTGTGAAATAATCAGAAACACAATTACATAATTTACCAACATAATTTCATGATTTAAATTTCCCTAAGTACTTTTTCCGACTACGCCCCTGGTAATTGCCTAGAACATGTAAATAGTTAAAATTCTACAAGCCAGTATACTTGACTCCTCTCTACAATTGGCACAATGTTCGAAAATAACCAAATTTTTTAAATTTCGTTTCATTACGCAACTGGTGGAACCCACATACATCCCCCTTGGCATCCACACCACTGTCCATTTAGGTTTTACCGCCGGTGGCGTGTGTACACACTGGCCAGCAGATGGAGCGCCTCTCGAAATCATTACGTTTACTTTCATATTCCGCGGGAAAGCTCCTTTCTCCTGCGCCATGGAGTCCTCTGGGGGCCAAGGTCCTGTCGAGGAAGGAGTACTCCTCGGAATCCCCAGAGCCCGTGGAGTTGAGCTTCGACTTGTACACCGGGGAGAATCCGGAAACGGGGCCGCCTTTGGTGACCTATCATGGGCTCTTCGGTTCCAAGCAGAATTGGCGGGGAATTAGCAGGGCTCTGGTGCGGAAAGTCCCCAGGAAGGTGGGTCGTTAAGTTCCCAATGGTATTACTTTATATAATATCGAGGAAGTCCTTCCCATAGGTGTATGCAATTGACAGCCGGAATCATGGCGAGAGTCCCCATTCGGATGTCCACACATCCAAGGCGATGAGCGAGGATGTGCGTCTGTTTCTGGAGCAGCGCAGCCACCCGAATGCCGCCTGCATGGGCCACAGCATGGGAGGCAGGTCCATGATGTACTTCGCCCGGAAATATGTGAGTATTTCAAGGGGTTCCATGGAGAATTCCCTAAAGAAAGCAATATCTCATGTTGTTTAGGATCACCTAATGATATGATCCCACAAATATTCTTATGATTTTTAAAGCCTACAAATTCCTAAATATTATGAAATTAAAGAAGCCATTGGCTTTTAATTTTTATTATTAAAAGTTTCACTGCCAGTGAATTAAAATATACGTAAAGCTTAAGAAATTAATATGTCATGACGTAAGTTAATGTCTTAATTCATGTTAAAGAACATAATACTGCTTAGGATACGTTCAAAAAATATACGGTCTTAGTCCTTTAAAACGAGGTAAACTTGAGCATACTTTAAGTTAGATAATTTCTTGAGGGTTTAGTTAAAGAACCTTTTATAATTACAGGATATATAGCCAAATAATGCTAAGATATACAAAGAAATTGTATTTATGAAATATTTTATTGTTATTCACCTAGGATGACTGCAGGATATGATTGTAAAAAAATCTACCAAGGTTTGTTTTAAATGTTCTATTATAACCTATAATTATTGTTAGCTATCCTTTTTTGAATTTCTCTTCTTTTATCTTTATTCTTTAATGCTTCAATATAGTTAAATTATATTGACATAATATGGATATGTAAACTCAAAGTAGTTTAATAATTTCCCTTGGCTGGTTGGATTTCATTTCTATACTTAATCAGTAACGCATTTAATAGTTTATTATACCACAATAAATCATTATTTCTTTTATTCCAGCCCGAGTTGGTGGAGCGTTTGATAGTGGTAGACATATCGCCCATAAGCGTGCCTCGATCCACTGGAGAGATGACGGCAATCTTCGATGCGATGGTTTCTTTGGATCTCTCACCGTCTTTGTCCATGTCCGAGGGCCGAAAAATTGCAAGGGAAACCCTTCTGCAAGCCACCGAAGACGAGACCGTGGACTTTATCATGCTGAATCTGCGAAAAGATCCCAATTCCGGGGTGTAAGTTTGGCACTGAACGTTATTTGTCAACCGATTAAAATAAGAACTTCCCTTTTAGATTCTCGTGGGCCTGCAATGCGCCGGTTCTTCGAAATTTCCTCACCCGCTTCGATAACTACCAGAACACTCTTAATGAACTGCCCCCGTACACGGGACCCACCACTTTTATCTGCGGAACGCGTTCACCCTATATGAGGTAAATTAGGTGTTTTTTTTACAAGCCTCACGCTTGCATTCCCTAATAATATAATATTTCTTCAATTTCAGACGCGAACAGTGGCCGCAGATTGTGGAGATGTTCCCCAATTCGGAGATCCACTGGTTGGAGGCCGGACATCTGGTGCATTTCGAACAGCCGCAGGAGTTTATAACATTAGTCACCGAGTTCCTGAACAGAACTGATTAGACCAAATTTGATTTGTTAGCCAATTGTACAAAGGAGTCAATCATAGATAGACTTTAGCTAAATTAAATATGAATGGTGTTTTCATTGGGTTCGACATGTTTTTAAGATCACCACCGATCAAGAACATTCACCGAAAAGAGCAGGATAGCAATATTTTCAGAATCTAAAGATTACATATTCATGTTAGACTTTTCCAATGACTTTCAGTATGGGAACCGAAAACTGCACTTCTAGATTCCATAACTCGAGTCATTGGATTCCCATTTGGAAATAGGATACCTCTATGAGTAAATGGTAAAAAATAATATTGGGAACCCAAACCTGCTTTTATAAATTCTGTAACTTCAGTTTTAGGAACCCGATTTGGACGTGGGATACCTCTATGAATTTGAAATTGAATTAATATTCTACGTTTGAATGTTTATTTTTAAAGAGCTTCCAAATTTTAACCCTTTTTCATGTTCGATTTTTCCTTTTTTCGAATGGTTTTCAGAATGGGAACCCAAAACTGTACTTCTAGATTCCATAACTTGAGATTTGGGAACCCGATTATAACGTGGGATACCTCTATGAATTTGTGATTGAATTCTCAAATATTTTACATTAAAATATTTACTTTTAACGGAGCTCAAAGGTATAACCGGTTTTTATGTTCGATTTTTCCGTATTTGCAAGTGTTTCCAGAATGGGAACCAAAACGTGAATTTCTAGATTCCATAACTTTTTTTAGCTGGTTCTTCAAAATGTTCCCCATCAATACTTACTGTAGCTGCACATTTAAGTACTTTCAGTCACGAAATGCACTCCAAATGACGTCAGCTTTGACTGACCCTCCCCATAATAGTTGGCCCAACTTCAAGGTTTTGTGGTGTATGTACATTTAAAATGTAATTTAATTTATCATTCTTGTTCGGCGTGTGATCGTTAGATTCTTTAGATTTTCAGAATTCCATTTTCTTTAGCTTTTTCTTTTCTCATCTGGTTTTTGTTAAAAAATATACATACACAGACACGAAAAAAAATGCCATGAAGAAGCTGATAGATCTCGTATGATCGTATGCTGCATACAAAAATTGACGGCAATTCTCAATTTTTCGAAATGTCCCAATTCGTTTTTCTTTGGTTTCGTGTGTGTATACGTACGTATTTATATATATATATATATATATATATATATATGTATGTTTCTTGTTGGGAGTGTGTGAGTGTACTTAAATATTAGGAATAAATAAATGTGTATAAATACAGATATAAATCAGGGGAAATCACATTGCACTTAAAATTATATAGTCAAAGTTGAAATCATTGATAAATGAACACAGTCCGCGTGCTTCAGTGTGTGTTTGTTTGTTTGTTTGTTTTGTTTGTTTGTGTTAGTGTGTACAGGAGTTATTATCCTTGCTAAATACATCAAACAGGAATGGTGGGTAAAACTCTTGTGCTAAGGCTAAAATGGCTGTGATAATATTCCTCGATTCGATTCGATGTGTTTGTGAGTGTGTGTGATTGTTGATTTTCAATTTTCCATTTTCAATTTTCAATTTGAGTGTAACCCTTTCGTTTTTGAGTTTTGAGTGGGTGTTTCGAGTGTTTCGTGTGTGTGACAAGTCATTGATTTTGTCTCACAGCATTTGTAGTTTTTAGTTCTTTAGTTATTAGTTTTGCTCTAGTTGTAGATCCACATTAGTTGGGTTTCTAGACTATAATGCCGCCATCGTAGGCGTAGTCGGCTTTGTTGTGCATGACGAGTCGGTTTTCCACAAAGTAAAAGCTGTCCGAGCGCGTCTCAAAGGGGCTCGATATCATCTCAGCCACTGAAAATGGTAAAATAAATGTAGGTATTAGTGATATAGTTAATATGCGATGAACAGATGAGCTATTGTAGTAATAATATTGAAAACATAATTTTTTCGTCCTCAAATATTTACAAATACCATTAGAAACAAGCTTTTCAGAATATTTGTAACCTTAGTTATTAGAAAATCCATTTAAATTGTACTTTTTTAACAACGATTATGACAGTGTAAACAAATCTGATAAGCCCACATAACTATGCTACATTCAACAATCTTTTTTGCAATCAGAATCTTCAGGCTTTACATTCAATAAAATTGTAGAAAAATATTAATGATAGATACACAGATAGGTGGTAGGCATTCAAAGTAAACTGGCAAATAACAGCCCATTAATGTGCCATGGGCAACCCTCTTCTTGCAAGCACCAAACGAAAACGACCTTGACCCACAAACCCCTTAAATTTTGGCAGCCACTTGCACTTGGCTGCTGGCTGGGCTGTGCTGGAATTATGTAAAGTGGCTCACCTAGGTCGGGTGGAAGGTTAGGAAACTCGTAGATGTGCTCGCACGTGTTCTTCGAATATGGAATGCAGTAGCCAAACTCAAAGTCAAAGGTCTTTAGCAGGCGATCGCGGAAGAAGTGGCGTTCGATCATGCGGAAGTTATTGACAGGCTGGCTGCCCACAGTGAACTCCACACTGAAATCAAAGATAGACAATGATAAAGAGATATTTAGAATAAAATACAATGCAACGCACGTGGCTCCCACTGTTTTGAGGTTGAGAAATGCCGGTGTGAACTGATAGCGCACATAGCGTCCGGCATTTGGATCGGCAGTGTCCTCCAGCGACAGTTCCTCGGCTGCCGCCAGCATGGTCTCCTCCACGGACAGTCCGTCCGGATATTGCTCGCTTGGCGGCTTGGCGATCTCGAAGAGCACGGCACCGCTCTCCAGATCGCGAATCTTAAACCGCGTGAAGTCAATCTCGAACACATTTGCATTGGCGGAGCAGAGATAGTCGTCCGTGATCTTGGTCAGGTGAAGCACCTCATCGGGACTCACGCTGGATGGTTCCGCAGCTCGTTTGGAGTCATTGGAGGCGCCGCCCGATGCGGCAGCTCCCGCGGCTCCTCCACTGCCGCCATTGGCCTCCACTCCGCTGCCGGCCGAGGAGGATCCTGCGGCCGAGGAGGACGCTGTGGCCACGGCAGCTGCATTGGAGGATTGCACGGGATTCAGTTGCTTGCCCACCACACTCATTTTTCCCAGGGCTTATTGGTGGTACTTTATGTGTCTATGGTCGGGGGATCGGGGGTTCTGGAGCTGAACAGTTTCTGGTGGAGATTAAGGCCTGTCTGGCTGGCTGCAGCAGTGGTATTCTCTCGATTTCAAGCTACTCCGCTGGGTCACTCTGGAAAAAACAGAAGTAATTTTTTATAAGAGATATTTTATGTTGAAACGTTAACGTTAACAAAGAAACATAATATTAATATGGACTGTTAAAAAAATTTAACGATGACAATACTTTATTATTGCCTTGGGAAAATGCCATGTAAGAAATAAAATTATGAAAATTATTAAAAATTTTACAAAAATTAAGGAAACTAAAATATTTTCCAATAAAATTTAAATACTTTTTTTTTATTATATATAAATAGTTCCAGCTTATATAGTAAATTAAATTTTAAAATAAGCAGTAGAAAAAAATATCAAAAAAATTTTTTAAATTATTTTTTAACGAAATAATGTGTTAATTTTTTTTTATTAATTTCAGGATTTAAAAATAAGAACAAAAAATAGGCGTAGTATGACTAAATCAGGAAAAATATATATTTATTAAATAAAATTGTATATTTGTTGTATTTACATATTAAAACTGATGGTTTAAAATATTAAATAAAGACAAATGCGTTTTAATTTCTAATTTTTTACCCAATAAACTAAGTACTCACCCACACAAACACACAAGCGTAGGGTTGCCATAAACTTTGCCAGGATATTCTGGTGGAAATCTAAGGCTTCCTTCCGACTTGCCAATTGTTATTGGTATTATCCTTTCGCTTTCCACTTCTCACTCTTTAAAAACAAGAAAAAAAACACAATTTTATAAAGGAAATACAATAATTACAGCGATAATAAAGTAAATTCAGTAAAAAGAAAAAAAACACTACTCACCCACACAAATGCAGGTTGCAAGTGTTGCCATAACATTTAGCTGCCAGCAGCAACAACAACAACAAAACTACGACGACGACGGCAGCAACAAATGCACTCAGCACAACAACAACAAAGACGAATGAAATTCGTGTGAAAATCACCAGCAACAACAACAACAAACCAAGCTTGCAAGGCGCGACCCAATTTCTGGAAAAGCTGCTTTTCCCTTTATCCTCGTCCTCTTCTTCTTGCCTTCTTTGTGTTTGTTTTTCCTTTTATCCGTTTGTTTTTCGTCCTTTGTATTAGTGCCTATCTGTGTTTGTGTACATGTATTTGTGGAGCTTAGTTTATGTTTTTGTTTTTGTTGTTGCTGCTCTGCTGCTGCGCTGCCCGCAGAAAAAAGCAGTTAAATCAATTAAATGCCGGCATTCCACACTGCTGTTGTTATTGTTGTTGTCGTCTGCAATGCAACTCCACTTAACGCATTTAAATAACGTTAAAACATTGCACCTTTTTTGCCCACTTTTTTGCACCTTGCCACTTGCAATCGATGGCACTATCGATCATTTGTCGAGGGTTTATGTATCGATAGTTTCAAAGTGCGTGAGGTGTGACCGTTTCACTACTGAAGACCAGCGTTGCCAATCACAAGTGTGTACACACTTTCACAATGTTGGCGCAATTTTTAAAAATTTAGTATATTATTTGCCAAATATGTTTACATAGTTTAAAAAGTGCTATTGTTTTTTAGTTTAGTACAATTTTGTTTTCCTGTTTAGCCTTTTAACATATTTTTCCAACAATGTTAATGCTAACATTTTCTAACAGAACTTGTGGTAAGACTTTCGGCGCGCTTTTTAAAAATTAAAGAAAAAAAAAAAATTAAAGAAAAGAAAAATTAAGAAAAAATCAAAACAAAAGACAAAATTGCATTTTTGAAGTAGAAAATGAGTGTGAAAAAGGCAAGGAAATTACATACCTAAAATATAAAAAAAATTTAAAATATTTACTAAACTTTTAAAAAAAAATAGAATAAAATGGTTAAAGAGCTTTAATTTAATAATATTTTTTCAAGAAATACAAAAAAAATATTAAAAGGAAAACGATTTTTAAATACGTTTATTTCTTTTGAAAAAGGTATAAGTAATAACAACTCAAATATCACCTTTGTCGCTCCTGAAAATACCATGGAGTGCAGAGTAAACTCGAAAGGGAAATACTTTTGGAGCGTGCAAATGTGTTAAATGGCGTGTCGATCGCTTCCCCAGCATTTCTGTGGCCGACAATTAGTTAATATCCATGCAGTCTGCCTGCTTCTCCTTTTATCAAGTGCTGACGAGCGCCCCTTCGAGTGGTTTCCTTTCCTCTCCCCTAGGATAACGCTAAGCCCGTCCCGAAACTCAAGTGTCCTATCCATATCCCATTCCCATATACAGCGAACCACCATACCATACCATACCGAACCCATTTCGATTTCCATATTCAGACGCACGGGCGCCAATGCCGGATCATGTTTATGCACTGGAAAAAATTTAATACACTTTAAAAAATATATAACATTAAATATATTAAATCGTATTAGAAATTCTATTACTTGTTAAAGAGACAAAATAGGTATACTTATTGTCAAAAAATAAAAAACGTGAATAATAGTTTAAAAAAAAGTAAAAAATCTTTTACTTTATATTTCGATCTGAGTCATATTTTTTTTACTTACTTACATTTCTTATAATTATTTCTTGCCGTGTGAGAGGAAACTACTTGAGTTCAATTCTAGCTCCTCTTTTTCACATTTTCTCTGCTTTTGCTGCTGTTATTGTTGGCCTTAAGTGGGTATTTTAATATTCGCAGCCGGAGCCAAAGAAGTGTTAAGTTTCAGGGGCCACATATGCACTTATCCCCCGTCCCCCGTCCGCTGTCCTCTGCCCCCGCCCCTGGTCTTTTACTCCATTGGCGTCCGCGTTTCCTGTATTTTTTTTTTTGTATTTTTTATTCTTTTGTATTGGTGTGTATCTGTGTGCTGGCACTGGGAACGTGTTCGGCTCTATCTTTAGTACAGTTTGACTGGAGTTCTCCAAACTGACCCCCCTTCGAACCGCCGTCCCGCTCACACTTGATTTATCCCCAAAACTCACATAAAATCTGCAGACAGCCGGGCACCTGAGGAATATGCCATCTGACAGGCCGAAAGGGTCGAGAAAGATCCAAGGAATTCGCGGGATAATCCATCTTTTGAATCAGTGGAAATGCCATAAGCAGGATTCGGTTTCATTTTAGTTAAAAATCATCAGTTCCCTGAGATGCAAGACCTTGGAGCCAAATTTTAATTATAACAACAAGTGATTGTTTGAAAGCGGATCCTTTGTAAATATTAATATTTATAAGTTATAATGAAGGATAGATGTAGTTTTGGTCATAAGCTTAGAGGACCATCTTCATTTCATTATAATAATTATTTTAACATCTTAAAGGATATTTTAGGCAAACCCTTTAATTTAAAAGATCATACCCCTTTTATTCAGATTATTGGTCCACCTCTTTGAGATCTGTAAAACTTAACGATTGATTACAAAAAATTTGAATTTTTAGGCAGCAGTAGGCTGTTATACACTTCTAATAAGTAGTTTCTAATCTTTCATACCTATAAAACTTTCCAAAATTATAGCTACTTGAGACTTATCAACATCGATTTGCATTGACATGGCAAATAAAACTAAGCGTTTGATTGTTAGTTGGGAGAAATTGTTTGAATATTTATTTCTTTCATGGGCGGGCTTGAGAAGGGGTTTTTTGAACCATAGAACTCGAGTACCCCCTGGGTACTTCAATATATGTATGTGTATGTGTGTGCCTGGGTATCGAAAACAAACAGTAGAGCAACAACAACCGAAATCGTGGGCGATAAAATTCGTACTCGAGTGGGGGAACAGGGGCGCCGCAAAAAATGGGGGCTCGATCGGTGGTTAGAATTATATTTTCCTCTATATCTTGGTTATCTTATCTGTAGTCCATGCCTTTGAAAACTATATTCTGTTGAGAGCGTCGCATATCACTCTAATGATTTCTTTTTTTATATCATGATATTATAAAAACAAAATTTTAATGAAAAATTGGCAGACTTTTTCTTTCTATTTCAGTTTTTTATAAAATATTGCATACTTTTTGGAGCAGATAGTCCTAAACTGCAAATCTTAATAAAAAAGTAGGATGTACACCTGAAAATATATCAGAAAAGCTGGACTTGAGTTCGTTTTCATCAGTTAAACTTGAAAGCCTCCTCCTCAACTTTTTTTTGGAAACCCCTTTTGATGTGACGCCACTGTCGCTGTTCCAAGTGCCGATGACGTTATGCGCGCCGGACGGTCTGGCAATGCAATGCACACTGCACTCACACTCACACCGGCACACCTCGCTCGCACACACACTCCACATCGAGTGGTCGCTTCGGTGTGTGTGTACTTCTGGGGTTCATTCCGTGTGTGTGTTTCATACTCTATAGAGTAACACCTCCCAAGCAGCGCGTTCAGTTCGTCAAAAGCGCCAACAACAACACGATTAATACACTGCGCACAAATTTAGAAAAATAAAATATGACAATTTTATCCAGAAATTTTGGTGATGGGTGAAAGGTTTTACTAGTACACTAAAAAAGTTTTATCTCAGAAAGTCAAACATTTACCATTTTGATTTTGTTATGTATATAAAAAAAAATCTTCTTAAATATGGTCATACTGTTTTTATTGCAAGATTAAATTTCTATTTACAAGATAATCTCTGGATAATTCTAAAAGATTTGAACTATACAAATTTTTAAATTTCTATGTCAATAGATATTTCTTATAATATTTGTAAAAAGAAAATAAAAATTGCTTTTTTAAACACTTTTTTTCTCTCTGTGCATTGCTAGCAAGATGAACTTGATGTCTCAAATTGCATTAAGGTTGATTTTTCTCAGTGCAGCGAGAAGAAGAAGCAGAAGAGCCACAGAACATAATCTAAATGGAATTTTGCTTTGCTTTGCGCTTCGCTTTTTCGAGCGATTTCTCAACCGAGATACAACAACAGTGGGCAGCGACGTCGACGCCTCCACTGCCCACTCCCCCACCTCCCCCTTCCCGACTCCCCTTCGCCCATCCCCCGTTTCTCTCAGTGCATGGGCGTGTGTGTGTGTGAGTGCAGTGCTTGCGTGTGTGAGTGCGGATTTTTCTGGCGACAGACTGTCTGGCCTGACTCTGCCGACGCCTCTGCCCGCACCGCTGCCACCGCCGACGTCGACGCCTCTGCCACCTCCGTCTCCGTTTGTTTGGCCTGCCTTTATATGGCGAGTGGGAATGCGTCAGTGTGTGCGAGCACACAGCACAGCCCACGAAAATGGCACCGAAACGAATAACATAATATATTTAGCTGCAAAAGTAGATGGATAAAATACGTAATTCTTTTTAAAATGATTGTTTTTTTTTTTTAAACTGTATAATAAATTACAATTTATTGTTGTATGTTTATATTCTTTAACCATACGTTTATTGTAAAACAGATTTAAGAACAAATTACTACCATTTTTTTCATAGCTCCAAATTTTAATTTTCATAGTTAATATACCAAATACTCTGCAAACAATTTTAAATTTGTTCACACTTCTTAAATAATTTTTTTCACTACTTTAATTATAGAAACTACTTCATTTCAAGGACCTCTCCTTTTCTCAAATGTTCCTAAAAGCTTTTTAATGTGACAATACAGGTTTAAACATTTCGGGTTGTGATCATATAGGGGTTCTTTTTAGATTCTTTTAAACAGAAAACAAGTTTTTATACGAAATTCTAGTTAAGTTATAGTATAGTATAATAGTATAAAAGTAACTTAAAATATTTGTATTAGATATGAAGAAATATAATGTATAAATATTTAAAATTTTATGTTTTCATACAACATCTTAGAGAAACCAGTTTGGGAACCTGCCCCTTAACTTGGTGCTATTTTCTTCCCCTCCACTGTGGCTGCCCGTGGCTCTAAGAACGTAGGTGTGCCAGTGTGTATGTCTGAACTTTCCGTCCGTTCCGTTTGTCCATTTGTCCGTTTGTCCGGGGCACGAATGTTTTGTTATTGCGGCGTTTTGTTATTGTTCCTCCGTGCTGATATGGATTCTCGATGGGTTTGAGTTGGTGTTGGTGAGTGCATTATTGTAGGACTGTTGGAACTGTCGGATTGTAGGTATCCCAAAACCGAAACTCAAACCCAAACCAAAAACCAAACACTCACAGTCACAGTCACAATCACACGTACAGTGGGCATTACCATCGTAGAGCTTGAACTTTACCTTTCAAAGGGTTGCTCTTGCTCCCTTTTGCAATTTTGACCTTCAGGAGGAAAAGGAAACCCGGTGCTCAAGTCCCGGAGTGCTTTAATTGCCTGAATTCTGTGATACTACTGCCTGAACTTATAGCGATTGAGCTTTACTGTACAGTAGACCTTAAGCAAAAGGGAATGCTGTAAGAAATTACAGAAAGGGGATTTCTGAAGTTACTTTTTATGTTAAAAACCTACTTTTAAAAAAGTAGGGTTATACCTTAAATTTGCGTAGGTTTTTCAGATTTAAAACCAAGTTTAAGGTTAATATGCGGACAGTAAACCTAAAAGTAAGTTTTCAACTTGAAACTTCTGTAGGTTTTCTAGCTTTAAAACCTTACTTTAACATGCCACTTTTCAAACAAATATTTAAAAAAAACATAGACAAGAACTCACATCAAGTCAAAAAAAACATTCATTACCATACATAAACATACACTTTCAACGAAGAATCCCAAAAAGCTGCAACTGCATTCAAAAACTTAAAAGCCACACGCATAAATTAAAACCCAAAGGCATACAAACAAAAAACGTACATAAATATTCCAAAATAATTTATCTATATATATTCAAAATAATGCGCACATAATGTCTGTCCGCGAGCAGGGCCGAAAAGTTTATTTGTCTGCCCTCCCAAGGAATAAACTTTTATTTTTCCACCTTCTCTCCAACCACACACCCCCCACCACCCACAAGCACGCACCACCACCCACCGTCTGCTGTATTTGCAGCATGCTTTATGCCCCATATGTAGATTGTACATGCGTTATCAGACTCCAAATATTGGATTTACATAGATAGTTGACCTCAGTCCTGTAAACAAACCCCATTTCAGGGCTCAGTTGGATGTCCCACGTACAGTAGGCACTGGAAATGTGTGCTTAGGGGGGTGGGGGCGAAGTAACAGCGGGGGGACGATTAAAATACCAGGCAGATCCCAAAAACGATCTATGGTACAATGGAACAATCCAAGACAAAGTAATTTGACATTAGATCAGAATGAAAAGCTGTTAAGATTTCTCATAAATAAGTCAAATAGATAATATACTAAATATGGGTTATAGGTTTTCAAAAAATAATATAGAATTAGTTAACATATTCTATAAAGTAGGAAAACTGAATAAACTGGGTTTGACTTTGTATTATAATCCTTTACACATCTTACAATCCTGACAAATATTACATAAAATCTGAAACCTTAAAATTACCTTAAGATAGAATTTATAATTTAATGCTTTAAGATGATCATCGTATTATTGATCAAATAATCCCAAAATAACCTTGAGTTTGTTTAAATTCCAATCTTCAAAAGACAAAGGACAAGTACTTCCTACCGCCGCTGAAGACGGGGTAATGTTAAATCCCCCACCAACACAAAGGGCCACAAATCAAACCGAAGATCTGGGGGTTCTCAAGATCCCAAACACAATCCTGAGCGAAGGGTTCTTCGTCACTAATGCGAAGACCCGTTGACATGGGACACTTGGGCACAAATCATTGTTGGTCTTTGGTTTCCAGTTTTTGGTATGCAATGCCACATAGATTCCATCCGATTCTTATCTCTAATCTCTGCCTTTCTTTTTTCTGAAACCCGAAATGGGTCTTCGGCCATAGATCCAAAACACCTACTATGCTACGTCTATGGTTCCAATGTAACGCCTGCGAACGGAATTCGAATTTGATTTATGACGCCCCATAGATTCCATTCCCATAATTAGTATTTCGTGTGCGTTTCCCTCCTGACACACTGCTTATACTGTGTATAATGCCGTAGTGCCATGGGTCTCTCGGCCTGAGCGATTTATGGACAGGTGGCGATGTCGGCTGGCTACTGTGCACCCGATTTCCTCAGCCGATTGTTAATGCCACGCGCGTATATCGCAGATATAGAATTATGCATATAGATAGAGAGATGGATTGATAGATATGTAGATAGATAGACAGATAGGTAGACCCAGACGGAGACGGACAGACGGGGGGTGCGTATCTAATGAGGTCTCCGGCGGCTCATTTAACTTTTAAACGAGAGATACCGCCGCCTAAATTATGGCCACCTGCGATGTCCCCAGCTGAATCACCAAATATCAACAGATATCGACTCCGACATCGGCGTTATATGCATAAACATGACCACGTATCCAATAATCTTGCCAGCTACCGGATATGGATCCATTCATCATCCCAAGTTCCCCGGTGGAGCCATCATCATTAGACGGCGATGATAAACGACAGAGGTTTTTTGGGATGACATCCGAAAGTGCCACTACAAGTGATATATGTCAATAAAATGTATAAAATATTACATTACCGATCATTTGTTGGCATACGAAAAAGGTGGAATATTTGTTCCTACAAAAATGATATGATATGAAGTGTTCTAAAGTTCTTTGGTATACAAATAAAAATATTTGTTTTACTTAATTTGTGTTCTTTAAAATAACCATTCTTATAACACATACTTTAAAACTTACATGAAAATTTATGTGATAAGGGAACCACTGATAACATTTCATTGAGTTAAAATAAGGATATAAAACCACTCTTCCAGTTTTATTGAACTTAGGATCTTTAAAATTTCCATTTTTATATCACCTTTTTTAAAATTAAGCTGAAAAATGAAAGTGATCAAAAACCATTGATAACGTTTAATCAATTTAATATAAAGACCGAATTAATTCCCGAATCCAAAGACCCCATCAAAGATTGGGCAGGTAGGTGATAGGTAGGTGCGTATATCTCTAGATCGCAGTGGTTTATGGTGCGGCCGTAAACGCAAGCCAAGTTCTTTACGGCTTCTTCGACGCAAACCCTAAATGTGGATTACGCTAATATTGCCCCTTAATAAAGTGGCCGTGGCTTCAGGGTCGAATGTTGCGTCTGATTGGTTTTTCCCACGATTACAATTAGCCGGACGGACACACGGACTGACCTGCTAGCTGACCCGAGCTGACCCTTGAAGAATGTTCGTCAGTCGGAACTGAAAGGAAAGGAAACTGGATGGCAGGTCAGCGCGACGGATTGTGCACTAAGTTGCTTAATCCGACGGGAAATCCAAAACACAACCCGCACCCGATCCTTCGCTCCTTCGATTTAAGCCAAAGTTAGAGGCACAGGCACACATGTGTGTTTGGTTTGGCCGGGAAAGCCCCATTTTAAAGCTGGACCAGCCAACACATGTTAGGTTAGGTCCCTCACAGGTTCACAATCCCTGGAAGGATGGACCTCTGGGAGATTCCCACAACCCGCAAGGCACAACCCGAGGCAGGTCATCTCCTCCCGGCCGACGAGGGAGCCACTTGTCCCGAAAAAATCCACGAGAAACCATCAAGTGGCGTCTGAGAAACCTCAGAACTTTCCACCCACCTATACCATCCTAACGCCACATTATAAAATATTATGCCATAGAAGATAAAGAAGTATTAAGCACAGAATCTTTAATGGATTATATGGTATTTCTATATAAAGAGGCAACCTATTATATCTTGCAATACCTATACCTATAACTTTAAGTATATAGATCTTTATGACAATTTAATATTAATCCAGAAATTACATATAAATATTAAGCCGAAAATCTATTACCACGCAATATGGTTTTAATATTAGTTGATATTACTAACCAATCAAGGGAACCCCTAATACTTTGTAATATAAAACTCAATATAACTATAACTTAAAAACTATATATAAAACATATCTAGATCTCCAAGATTCTCATTCATTATTTTACGAATTTATTATAACCTAGGTCTCCTAAAGTACCCTTTAAATAATCGCGATTCTTTATATTAAAAAACAGATCTTCAAACAATCAAAAAGTTAAGATCAGCGAACAACAGACTTCTCTAACACCCCACAAACATCCAAGGATTATAAACCAACCCACTGATGATTAACCCACCCTGTCCCAAAGAGAGATCACCAGTTGGATCTGTCAGTCACCGTTTGTGGTCAGAGATGACAAATTTCCTAAGACATGATCACCAACTGATCTCCCGACTTCGTAAGCCCCCTGGGCATTCTCTCTCTTCAGATTGCACAACTATAGGGTTTTGTTTTTCAGATTCCACATCTGATTTTTCTTCATGCACTTCGATCTTCACTCACTTCAATTTGATCGACAATCGACGATCGACGATCGATGGCTGTGTGAAAACAAGTTTCGTAACTATGTAAATTAACCTCCATACAGCCAGATCACGCGTTGCCAGTTACTTTTCCGACTGATCACGAAACTGCAGGCCGATGAAAAGGGAGAAGCTCTAAATGGAGACACCGAAGATCGACCATACTTTCCACCTTTGTTTTTGTTTTTCAGGGATTACATACTTGGGTGGAGTTTGTTGACTTTTAAGATGCTCTACTTATTAAGTCACTAGTCTTATTTAATGTGCCTTGATTTTTAGTTTCGAGAGGATAGATTAATATATAGAGATATAATTATTACCTAATATTAAAAAGGGGGTCAAGGGTTTATTGGATTTTTAATTATAATTTAAGGTGCCTTAAAATTCTATTATTATAATTTTTTAAATACCACTTAAAGAAGTACCTTAATTTTTCAGTTGTTTTTAAAGCTCTCTTTTTTTAGCAGTGCACTTAAAACAAAAGAAGTACAAATGTGGTAACATACCAAACCAGCAACCTATGCAAAATTGATAATATATTTAATTTTTAGCCAAGTAGAATAGATCAAAGCACTACCAAAAAAGATCGTTGGCCAGGCCACCCACACGCGCTGCCGAAAAAAGTCGGAAAAGTGCTGAAATTACGAGAAAATATTGCTGATCAAAGTGGGAAGTTCGAGCTGAGGAAGGGGCAGTGGGTAAAAATGCAAATGCAAAAGCGAGTGAAAGTGAAAGAACTTCTATATAAACATACAAACTGCACAAACAAACATATTTAGCTAATTTTATGTTGACTGGGCAGAAAACTTTGCAATTATGGCCGTCGCGGATACACAAATTCATTCAGAACGTGCGTCTACATATAGATGATGTATGTTTGTATAGATCTGGATATATATATGTATCCGAAAGACCCCAAAAGAACTGCATGGCAAAAGGCCATATATGGCTGTTCTTTATTTCCACCCATTTGGCAACAAAGTATACGAACATACTGCATTTTATATCTTGCCATGGAGTGGGTCTAAAATTTAGGAATGCAAAAACCAACAATATAATTGAAAGCAATTATTCATTATAGGATGTATGGATCTTTTTTACGTACTTTGAGAGATAACGAACTAAAGTCATGGGAAATTCATTTATTTGTTGTGATGATCCATATAAGAAAAATGTATTTCTTATCGGAATAACTAAATGTATATGTATAACCTGAACTAGTTATCTTGAGCTTTTTCGCAAATAAACTTTACACATTTACCAGATCAATCTAGTTTTTACAGCTATTTATTGATGGAATATGGACTTTTGGGCTCATAACCAGGGCCTTCTTATCCCAGTGGGTTTACATACTATATAGTATGGTCGCAGTCATCGCTATAGTCATACCCCTTAGGTGGAAAAGTACCGAGCAACATTCCAAACTCAGTAGTTGGCCGCCGATTGGTGGTTGGTGGTTACGTGGTGGTGCAGCAATCGATCGATCGATCAGTTCGCCAAAGTCGAGGTCGCACTACAAAGGGGGATATACTAATATACTAATGTGTGTGTAGGAATAAATGGGGGTATATAGGGTGGCATGAGCATGTGCGCAAAAACAAAGGCCTAAGGGGGACCCAAGCTACAGTCGAACCTCTTAGGCAAACGATATGGTATCAAGGTTATGTATGTATTCATGGAATCAGTAGAATTTGAAACCAGTTTGAAGATCTATTATGACAAAAATACTTAAGTATTGGATTTTGAATAGGCCAAAGCTTCAAAATGTAGGCTATATATTTGCATCCTATACTATACTACAATTTGGATTTTTAATTTTGAAATTAAAATAGAGATTTTCTTAAATAGTTGTTTTTCATCTTGAATAAACCAAACACAGCATCCCCTGTCTATATTTATGATCTTTAAACTGAGATATACCACAGTTTTATTTAATTGCCTATAAGAAATAAAAAAAAAAATATCTGAAAAATGGATATTTTCCATACGGATTCCACGGAATCGATTGAGAATTATTAATGGGCGGGGTAATGAATCAAAATCGGTTGTGGGGATCCCAAACAAAAAACCACTTTTGGAATTTCGCCTGTACCGGAGCGTCGACGTCGGCAGTGGCAGAGGCGTCGGCAGCGACGACAGAGTGTCTGGCGGCGTAGCAAGAACTGGCGACATTCTGTCTGGTGGCGATCGCCGCAACGTTGCCACTTTTCATCGGCCTGCTCTCCGTCTATCGCTCTCTCGCTCGTCAACGTACCTGTTTGGGCGCTCGCTCTCCCTCTCTTTTTCTCATTTTGGAGCAGACAGAGCGACGTCAGCGATGAATGTGGATGAACATGAAATGAATGTGTGGCAGGGCAACTCCAGCCCCCGCTCATCCCCTCTCCCGATGACTCTTCTCCTTCTTCTTGTATTCATTCTCTCAGCTCTGGGGTTCATCGAGACACACACACGCATACGCTTTGGCGCTTGCTGCCCACGTCCGCTTCTCTATTTGCCATCTCGCTCCAACGCCCTGTGGTTCAGGCGCAATGTGTGAATACGAAAATAAATTAAATAACATTAGCTTGGTACACCTTGCGATTGCCACTGTGCGGCTCTTTTTCGCTCTCTCTCTCTCGCTGCCTATCTCTCTCCTGTTCTTCCGCCAACGCAGACATTGGGGCGCCGTTGTTTTGTTGTTGTTAACGTGGCAAAAGCCAAGATCCTGGAAAGCTCTACTTTACTCCTGGAATATCTGTAAGGAGAGCGATCGACAGAGAGAGGGGGGATCTCCGCTATTTCCTGTGCTCTGCAACCAGGGCTGGAGAGCCAACGTGGAACATGGCGCCAGGGCTGGCATATTAAATTAGCCAAGCTCCCGCTCCCGAGCTCCCCTCTCTCTCTCTCTCGCTCCCACTCACTTTTTTATTCTTTTTTGCTGCCGCTCTGTCTGTCTTTCCAATTGAAAATCGACAACGGCGCAACAACAACAACAAAGTGTGGCGCTGCAAAAGAGAGAGGGGTCGGGGTAGAGTGGTAGGGGCATGGTCAGGGGAGGGGGGAGAGCTCGACAGACGAGTTATGTGTGGCTGGCGGTGTAAAAAAAACCTGTTTGTTTAAACAACAATTTTGTACTAAAAATACACACAGATACACACACAAAAGCTGTGAAGTGGAAGAAGAAGACTGGCCGCAGAGAGAGCGAGTGGGAGAGAGAGCGGAGCGGGAGCAGGAGAAAACCAACGAGCACGAGTGCGAGAGTGAACTCGTAATCGCACACACACGCACACACATGGACGAGCAACACTCACACACGGTGTGGCGCTTTATGCTGCGCTGCTTGGGGCGCAGCCGAAAGAAGAAGAAGACGAAGAGGAGCTAAAGAAGCCGAAGCAGCGGCAGAATGCAAAGGGAGTGAGGGAGACGGAGGGGGGAGAGCGACGAAGAAGAGGAAGAGCCGCCTGCCAGTTTGTCTGCCAAGAGTGCGCCACACAGTCTTCGATTGTTCCCCTCCCCCTCCCCCTCCACCACACCACTCCTTCCTTCGCTCGCTTGCCCCCCTTTATCACGCTGCCCCCCTCCCACACTGCCCGCTGTGCACACAGCTGCATCGGCAGAGGCAACTTCTCGTCCGTTGTTGTTGTTGCTGCTGGCTGAGCACGTAGGCGTCCGCTCGTCTGTCGCTGTGGTCACAGTCGTAGTCATGAAAGTAGCTCCCCAAGAGGGGATCAAAAGACATCTGTGTTCTTAAAGTCGCTTAAAATAGATATGATATCTCATAAAAATCGTACAATGAAGTTCTACATAAATGTGTGTTCAGATCGAGGAACACATTAACATGTATCTTTAATACAAAAATATTTTTTCCATAGTCCCAGTCCATGTAAATATATTCTTATAGTTTCAAGTTTAAGATTCTAAATTTAATTGCAATTGCTGTTTCAAAAATCGTACCTTGACAGAGTTCAAAGTCACTTTCAAAAGATTCCATATCTTCCATGAAATATAATGCGATAGAATTATCAATTTTATTATCTAACACAATCACGAAAGTTATAAAAAAGGCAGCTCGCAAGTAAAAATAGCCCAGGTCTAAAGTATCTGTGAGCATTTAAAGAATTTCATAGTTGCTTGCAATTTGTAGATTATTTTTTTCGTTTTTGATAATTAATTTACCATGACTAGTTATTTGGGCATGAGTAAAAAAAACCGTGCGATAAGATAAGATCTCTAACCAAAAATAAATAATAATATGGCATAACCGAAGATTAGGTAATACAAGCAGGGCATGATTTTAAAATAGATATTACTGGCTAGTTCTTGAGATAACTGCTACTATTTTAGCCCGCACTGTCGATTTGCTGCGTTCTGTGGTTCTATTTAAATGTGCGTGTGTGTGTGTGCTGGCGTTGGAGGGCCCCCAATATTTTTTTTTGAGGCACAGGCCCCAGGCAGCGCCTTCTTCTGCTTCTTCTTCTGCCCTCTTCTTCAGGCTATATATTTTTTTTTGTGTTTTCACGTTTTTATGCGCTTCGTTCACGTTCGACTGCAAAACAGAAATTGACTCAAATCGACGCCGAACCCCCCTTTTGAGAAGCCCCCCTTTAACACCGCCCCTGGACAGAAAAGTGCAACCGCAAAACTGCGAAGCCGGCAGCGCAGTCGACGTCGGCGTTTGCTAACTAGCCAAAGACCAAAATAAGGATGAGAAGAATGGGAGCCAAAGGGAGAAGAGGAGCTAAAAGGAAGAAGACGGCGACGGCAAAACACCTGAAGCTCAAAGGCTAAGCTTGGCATCTGTGTGTGTGCGAAGGAGAGAGCGAAAGAGAAGGAGCCGAGGAAGAGGAAGAGAAGGAGGCAGCGCATTAAAAGTCAGGCGAAGCGAGGCGAAAACAGGCAACACAAGGATCCAAGAAATTCCAATTCTCGGAAAAGTTAATAAAAGTTTTGCCTTCGCGCATTGCCTTTCTCATGTGGACACTGAAAAAAAAGATAGTAACTCAAAAATAAATATATCAAATGTTCTAGGATATAAAAAATCATATTAAAATAAGTATAAAAACCTAATGCAACAAACTATCTCATGATTTATTTAAGTATATAAAATGTTACTACGGAAGAATCTATACAAAACAAATCTTATCTTGTTAAAACTTTTAATATGTTTGTCATATGAAGAATACTAAGGTAAGGTCGTTAAAATATTTGATTGCAATCTTAAAAACATATGCGTATCAATAAAATTAAGCTGTAAACTATGGTTACAACGGTTAATAATATTTTCAGGTCCTTAAAATATAAGATTTATATAAGAATTAAATTGCACCTAAAGTCTTCAGAATAAATCAAAGATAAGAAATATTTAGGATTTCAAAAATATCTAGTTGAGGAAGCCTAAAGTGAAGGATATACATAAAATGGAACCTTTAATCACAGTGAAGCCCTCCTGACCACTTCCCTCGACCTCCTTGTATGTATGTGCATATATATATTTATGTGGCGCGGTTTTTTTCCTTTGTATATGGTCAGCGTGCATTTTTATGCGCCTTCCAACCGCCAAGGCGGCCCAATGTCTGGCCCATAGGGGCCCCAAGAAGCGGTGGGGACTACGGGGGTCTTGAGATTTGAGGGGGAGAGGGCGATAGGGGTCCAAAAGGGGACTGGGGATACTGGGGATGGGACAGCGACAACGTTACTTTACCATGACGCTGGCTTTTTGGCTCGCAGCTTTGGCAGGCCGCTTTCTTTTCCGAGAAGAACTATCCATTAGGCGCCTGAGTTCGCTTCGGTTCGTAGTTACCTGGAATCGGACTTGCGAGTCGATTCTTCGAGAATCGGGAATTGGGAATCGGAAGAGGAGGATGGGGTGTGGGGCATGTGGTATGGGGTTCGGCGTTTGGATGGGGAACCAAGTAGAAACGATCGTGCAGCGAACGATCCTTAATGCTGCCATTGGAAGTCGTTAAGATTGGGCAAACACCAGAACTTCAAGAAAGGGAAGAAAAGGTTCGAGGAGAAGAACTGAAAATGGATATTTCACACATTCCCAGTAGCCCAGCAAATAATGAACCGGAAAATCGGAAAAGGCAGGCGCGTTCGAAAGAAAATCATATCGAGGAGCATAACCTGTAGATTCGTCTTAATTAGAACAAAGATTAACTTCTTGAAAGAAGGATCTGATCAACTCCATGAGAAGATGACTATTGATAGTATTTAATCTTTTCATGTGGAACTTACAAATATAAGATCGTATAATTATGCAAAAACACTATAAAAGCATTTCATTTGACGAATCATTAACCGTGTGATATGAATTAATCTAAAATGTACAAAAGACGTGATTTAGTCAAGATCGCTTGGCATATCGGTGCTAAAATAAGAATGGAACCTGCACTTTGTAATAACTATTCATACGTACTATATCATTTAGGCCTTCAACTGATATAATTTACAATGTTTTCCTGAATCTAGTTTTTTGTTCGCCGCCCGAAACGTGATCGACCCACGTGGATCGGTGGGGGGCACAAGCAAATAGGGCTTATTCGAGGGGTGACGTACCCCATAGCCCCATAAAGATACCAGAGTGGTCAGTGGCGAAGAGATTGCAGCAGGGGCCCCCAACCGATAACCCGGGGGCACTACGTGTTCAGATAGATAGTGCCGATATGAGTGTGCGGGCGCATATAGCACATATGTATATATATATTTATATATTTAGGAGGAGTATATTCACGATTCAGATTGTGCATGACACTATATAGTGCACTTTGTAATTGCTCAAACCCCGTTCCGTCGAAAATTGTTTACAGAATCGACTTTTATTGGCCGACAAATAGAACTTGGCACTTGAATTGCCTTTGTTTGATCTTATCGCCTGATAAGGCTCATTTATATACCTATATTTCTGTTCTCTTGGGGTTTAGTCATAGGCTAAATGAGCATGCCTGCCTTCATATTTGAGGAATTTCCTGTTTTCCCTGTTTTATAATTTTGGTTTGGATGGTTGTAATTCAGCAAACGAAACTTACGTAAGTGGGTGTTCTTAATTACAAATCATAAGATCGGATTACCACATTCTAAGAATTGTCATAACTATAGGATCAATATCTCATAGATTGATAGGTTCTGGTTCCTTGGGAGGATTTCGTTTAGTATCATGGAGTTCTGAGCGTATCGGTATGGGGTCAAGCTTTGGTTCTCTAAATATATCCTGGAAACTAATCACAAGATCATCTTGTTGAAGGACGAAATAGTTCTTGTGTATTGATGGGTTAACTTTGGGATGCTATTCTTATTCGGTACATTGAGTGTATCCTGGCATTTGTGTTTCTTCTTCTTGGGGCTCCATCTTGCGATTCTTCAGTCTTCCACCTCTCTTTCTTCTCTCCTGGTGTCGCTTTTGGTCTGTTTGTTTGTGTGGGCTTATTCAAACGCAGACAGCGCGGCGGCAGCGTCGTTGGAAAAAAGCAACTTGAGGTTCTCCTCCTCTTCCTCCTCCTCCTCCCACTCCTCACCTTCCTTCTCCTTGTCTTCCCCCTTCTCTTCCAGATTGGAGATCATAAGTGCCCCAGCACGTCGTTCTCCTCCTTTTTCATCGGCTGCCGCGCCCTTTCCCTTTCCCAATTTTTTATACTTCTTTTTTTTATTCTCAACTTTTTAATCAATTCATGGGTATGGGTGTATGTGTGTATAGGTTTCTTCGATTTTTACGTTACCTTTTTATATTCAATTTTTATCTCTTTGCCTTCGTCTTTTCCGCTTCTTTTTTTGTTTTGTTTTTGATAAATCGATTTAGAAGCCGACGGGGTCTAAATAAAAAAAAAGTGGAATTCTTTTGATTTTTCTGTGCCAGTGTGTGTGTTGCTTTTGAACTTTTTTGTCGGTTGAATTTTTGGTTCGAGTCTGTGTGCGTTTTTTCGGCATATTTTTGGGTTGTTTGTGGCCGCTTTACTTGGAAATGCAATTCAAAAATGTATTTCTCTCGCCTTTTTTAAAGGGTTTTTTTTTTAATTTTTGTTGGCTTTCTTCCCACATTTTTGTCATTGGAAAATGTATTTAACTAATTTTTTAAGTTTTCGTTATTTTTAGGTTTTGTTTAAAAGTTTATATTTGGCTATATATTTGAATACATATTTTTTGTACCTAAATTTTTTTTGAAACATTTTTTTATGCAACACTTTTTTTTTCTGACATCTCAGGGCTGGCACTTTTTTCGCGTTTTTAATCTTTTCGGTGCCTAATTGCGTCTTAAAATTGATTAACCTTTTTTTTGTCAGTGCATCAATGTTTTTTTTTTGGTATTTTTCCCAGCTCTTTCTGTTTTTTTTTTCGTGTGCAGGCGCTTCGCAGGCTCCATCTTGTCTTGCCGTCCCTTTCCCGCTTCCTTGATCTTTCCAGACAGTCCGTCGTCGCTTTTTTATTCGTGGGTGCAGCGGCGGAGGGGAGTGGAGAGTTTGGTTTGGGTACAGTGGGGCGGGGCAGCAGCGACGTGGGAATCTGGACCCCAGAGATCTATCATGGTTTTTTGTTTTTATTTTTGGAGAGCTAGATGACTCAAAGGTCCGCCTCTACCCGTCTCTTTCGCACTTTATCTTACCATATCGCACGCGCAAATTGATGCTCGACAACAACACCATATATTCGATTTGTTTTATGTTTTTTATTTATTTTTTATTTTCATAAATTTGCATACACACGCAAGCTAAGCAGCCCACTGTCGGCGACAAAATCACACACACAACTACAGGCGCATGCAAATAGCGAAAGAGAGCGAGGTGTCTGCGTGTGTGTGTGTGTTTCATTCATGAATTCCAGATTTTGCCGAAGCAGGAGAACAAAATGAAGAAGAAGCTGATGAAGAAGAGGCAGCATTTTCGTTTGTCATTTGCAACAAGTGCGGAGAGGCTCTCTTGTTTTTTTAGTTGCACTTATTGCATGCCCTTTTTGCCATTTATTTTGTATTTATATTTTTTTTAAGCTTAGACAGAACGGCGGCAACATCGACAGAAATAAGCTATAGCCACATATATATATTTATATAAATGTATAGTATATATGCACCCACGGCCATAACAACGAATAAAAAACAAAACCAAGATAGTTGGAAACCTCTCTTTGTATGTGTGTTTGTGTAAAAATATAAAAAATGCAGCAATGCATTCAACAGTTGATTCAAGAGAGAGCGAGAGAGCGGCGGCTAGTGAGAGAGCGGCGCTCAACAAGTTCGTTCGGCGATCTGTTGCGTCGCGTGAGTTTGGCGTGTGTGTGTGTGTGTGAGATGGCCAAGGGGGCGGGGGCACAGGGGTGTGGGTCAAAAGGGGTGGGGGCCGGTGGCGGGGCAGGGGGGCGTGTGGAGTGGCAGTGCCAGAATGTCTGGCAGCCACGACTCTGGCGCACACTCACACCACTCAAAGGGTGCCTTCGTGTCCGTGTATCTGTGTGAGCAACTGGCAGAGCCAGCGAATTTGTAGCGCAGCCAGAAACAACACTGGCAACAACAACACAACACGGCAACAGCAACCGCAGCCGCTAACGAAAGTCGCAGCACCGTGGGGCAAAAAGCTGTTGGCAATGGGGCTATGGCTTAAATAAATATTTTGTATTTAAAAAAAAATATTTTTTTCGATAACATTTTATTATTTTAATAGTTAAAGGCAGCTGAAATGTAATATTTAAAATTCGAGATTTTTCCGAGTAAAGTGTTGGAAATTAAGCTTAATATATTATTTTATTTCAAAATGTTTGATAATATCTAATAGTAAAAAAATTGTTTATTTTTAATTGTGTGCTCACTCCATTCCTTTTTTATGGATAAAATTATTATGTTTGGCTTTCGTTTTTTACAGGCATTAACATAGCCAACTTGGTTAAAGAGGGTTATCAGATCTAATTTAGATTAGCATACTTTTTTGCACAAGACTTGCATAGGATTTCACCAAAAAAGTTAAAGGAATGGCGCATCGAGAATTTACCCTGTAAACGACCTTGATTAAAAGTCATAAATTAAATAAAAAAAGACAATATCGCCACCAAAGCTGGATTTTATCCAGCATTAACATATATTTTTTATTTTATTGTTTTCTTTCTATTTTATAATTTAAAAATAGAAGAAAAAAATTGTTTTCTAATCATGTGATAAATTATGTACTACAAACTGACTTTACCCCCTTTCCTTTCCTGAACAACACTTGAGTTTCAAAATCATTCCATTTATACAATCAAAAAAATTCGTATCGCTCCGAATAACTAAATTATTGTTTATGTTTTTGTCCCACTGTGCCGTTTGCGGTGTTTGTCAGTTAGTCAGTCGTCGGGTGACTGTGGCAGTGGCTCCGCACTCGAAACGTGGAAAGGGGGCCGTTGTTCGAAGGGACGGGGGAATGGGTTGGTTGTTCCGTCCCCTGGTGTCCATTCGGTCCCACCGTGCACACAGCAGAGCCAGAGCAACAACAACAAGGCGTAGAACGGGTATGTGGCCATCCTGCTCGCACTTGCACTGGCAGTCGCATACGCCACGCACACATGCAAGCGCAGACACCTCGCGACACGATTGTCGTCAGTTTGTCTGCAATGCTCAATGCCTCAGCGCCATGCGTTGTGTTGTTCCTGTTGTTGTTGCGCCGCTCGGCACAGCGCTCTCTCCTTCTCTCTCTCTCTCGCTTACGCTCTCCCGTCGTTCGTTTTATTCTCTCGCCCCTTGCACGCACACGAACCGAACACCCACACGAAGGCAGAACGGCGAGAAAAGCAGAAACAACAACAGTAGCAGCAGCAGACAGGCAGGCATTTTACGTTTGTGTGCGCCGTTTTGTGAGTGAACTCGCGCGCGCAGTCGACGGCGGCGCCGGCAGCGACGCCGGCAGAGAGCGGGGCAGTGGCAGTCTAGAACGTATCTTCGAACTAGAACGCCGAGGGCAGAACAATTGTGTTTTGGATTCCTTGCCGTGCGGATCGCAAGCGCGAGAGTTATGAGAAGAGCGTAGCAAAACGTACGAAGTAGTAGCCAACGAATAAAAAAAAAAAATACAAAAAGCAAGAAGAGTAAAAAAGGCCAGCCAAACAACAACCCACAAACGTTATTTTTTTTAACTGTGTTTCTTACGCCCGATTTATATACACTCTATCATATATATATTCCAAACGGATTTTAAAAGTGCTTTTCGATTCTATAATATAAACTCCAAAAGTATCTGTGTGTGCGCGCGTGTGCCAGAGTGTGTGTGACTCGCAGTCGACGTCGCTGCTTTGGGGACAGAGCTGCCAGATCGCGAGTTATGAAAGCGCAAGCGTCGCACGCAAGTAGCAACAACAGCTACAACAAAAGCACCTAAAACTATTGCCCCGAAAAACACACGCACTTATTTTTGCCGCCCCAAAAAAAGGCATATATACTTTACCAGAAAATATCCTAAAGATCCCGACAAAAAGAACCCCAGAATCACCATGGATAGCAGCAGCGAACAGTTGAACGGCTCGGGAGCTTTGAATTTCAAGCGGCCCAAGGATTCTTCGGAGAATTCTACAAACAGCAGCAATGGCACCTCTTCGGGCAGCCCCAAAATGGGCAGTCGCCGGATCTTCACGCCCCATTTCAAGTTGCAAGTTCTGGAATCGTATAGGAACGATAATGATTGCAAGGGCAATCAAAGGGCCACGGCTAGGAAATATAATATTCACCGCCGGCAAATACAGAAATGGTTGCAATGCGAGTCAAATTTACGATCCTCGGTGGCCAACAATCAGCAGCAGCAACAGCAGCAGCAGCAGCAGCAGCAACAGCAGCAGCAACAGCAACAACAGCAGCAGCAGCAGCAACTACTCCCGCAGCAATCGGTATCGCCCACACCGGCGGTCAAGGTGTTCCATCAGCTGAGCCATCCGTTGGTGCATCAATTGCATCATCATCATGCCGCTGCAGCCGCTGCGGCGGTGGGGCATCATCATCATCATCATGGGGCCCACCATCATGCCGCCCATCATCATCATGCAGCGGCAGCAGCGGCGGCAGCAGCAGCGGCAGCGGCAGCAGCAGCGGCCCACCATCATGCCGCCCATCATCTGTTGGCGGCCAATGGCATGGTGCCACACCCCCTGGCCGCCCATCCGCACTTGCATGTCCCGGTGGCAATGCATCCCCAACTGCAGCAGCACCAAAAGGAGCAGCAGCAGCAGCAGCAGCAGCAGCAACAACAGCAGCACTTGCAACAGCAGGAGCAGCAGCAGCAGCAGCAACAGGAGCAGCTGCAACAGCAACCAGAGCCAACAGCAACTATTGCCTCAAATGGCAGCAATCAGGGATCCTCGAGTGTGCTCTCGGCGGCCAAAATAGCCGCTGTGGTTGCCGCCGCCATGGCCACCAGCAATGGCAATCCCACACCAACAGCAATCCCCGCCAGCAGCAACAGCAGCAGCAGCAACAACAACAGTTGCAGCAACAACAACAGCAGCAGCAGCAACAGCAACTGCAACAGCAACCAAGTGCCAATTCAAGTGCCAATCCTGAGCGGATCCCCCGTATCCTCCTCATCCGCCTCAGCCAGCCACATTCCACACATGCCCTATGCCTACCATCACCACCATCATCCGCACCATCATAACCACGGCTATCTGGAGAATCGTCTGGAGGCGGTGGCCACCCCAGCACCCATGGACCTCTCCCTCGGCTCCTCCGCCCGCCGTCAAATGCAGCTGAACGAGAAGGATCCCTCCGGTGTGGATCTCACCTTCCGCAAACGCAAGGTCATCAGCAATCCCATGCAGCCGGATAAGATGAGCAAGCTGGAGGAGGTGATCAAGAAGGAGCCGGAAACGGAGGCGGAGAACGAGGATGTGGAGGTGGATGTGGATGTGGAGACGGAGCAGCCCGAGGAGCACAAGCTGCCCTCCAAGCAGGTCAAGCTGTTCAAGCCCTATTTGCTGGACGAAGATGATGAGGAGGAGCGGGAGCAGGAGGATCTGGATGAGGGAGCTGGCGAAGAGGAGGAGGAGCAGGATGACGAGGATGAGTACCGCGATGCGGATGATGATGAGGTGCACGCGAAAGAGGTGGCCGACAAGAAGCAGCGTCGCCACAAGAAGAAGCCAGCGGTGATCATCAGTGAGCAGCGGGAGCCCATCATCTGGAGCAATCATCCGTATCCTGGTGGCTGTCTATCGCCCGGCAGCTCCACTGCCAGCTTTCAGTGCCCCACAAGTGTGGTGCAGCAGCAGCAGCAGCAACAGCAGCAGACATTTCCCGTCGGCGGGAGTCCTAATCAGCAATTTCAGGATAGCAAAGCCGCCACGCCCCTCAGCCCCTTCTCGGCGCCCGCCCTCTCGCCCACCGGCTTCTGCTGCCCCAAGGGATCGCCCGTTTCCGGCTACGAGAGCAGCTCCTCCACCTACAGCGACAGCGGCAGCAACTACAGCCTCAATCTCCAGCTGCACGCCGTCTACAACGACAATCTGATGTACTTGCAACAGCAGCAGCAACAGCAGCAGCAGCAGCAACATCACCTGCAACATCAGCAACACCTGCAACGCTGGCTGGATCAGGAGTCCCTAACGAGGACCTCGTCGTCCGTCAGCCGACCCCTCATCCTGGTGGCGGACCCATCGCCCACAAACCTGACCCTGGTGGCCTAAGAACACACACAATACACAATACACAATAAACAATAGCAACTAAGGAAGCAGCAATCCCACCAATCGGATGTTATAATGGCAGTCACTGGGCCTGGCCTTTTAGTTCCCTAAGCCATATTTAAGCTTATGAATGGTTTTTTTTTCTAGCTAGCCTTACCACCTAAAAAAACACCTTACCTTAAAACACAAAAACAAATTGTATATCTAAGCGCAAACATATATCTTCCAAGCATATCAGCAAAAAAAATGCCCCAACCCTAGGTTTAATCTTCTTTTTTTTTTGGTTACCTACTAAGAACAAATTAAGCTTAAGTTTAGATTTTTTATTTTTTTTTTTTTATTTAGCTTGTGTAAATAATTGTGTACAAAAACTAAGAAAACAAAAGCGAATCTTTTGAATTTGCTTAAGAATTTCAACGCTAAATTTATGGGGGCGTATGTAGGAGAGAAAGAAATATGTGAAAAATGCAACTGGAAAAACTGAGAAAATTGTTAAGAGTAAAGCTTTAAATATGAAACAAAACACACCTTTACAATACACACACTTTTTATTTGGAAATTGAAAATTCTTGTGATATGAACAAACAACAAAACAAAATTTTAATAAAATTGTTGAAAACTGAAGCTTAATGAATATATATAGCTATATATACATATATATATATTTACAAACGCAAGAGAGAGCAAGAAATTAAATGTAAATTTAAGGGTTACATCTAAAAGTTAATTATAATTATATACAATATACATATATACAATATATTTATATACAAACAAGAGGATAACGTTTTTTTTTTCATTGCCAAGGGAAATCTTTAATGAGCCTATTTAAAAAGCGCATATACATAGAGAGATATATACCTAAATATATATACATATATATAAAAATCAGTATTTTTATATATAACATTTGACAACAACAACAATAATTGTGTGACCATAAACAACAACAGCAACAACAAATCAACAACAAAACGAATTGATTAAATTAACAACAGAAAACTAAAAAACTTTAAATTGAACTGGTTTTATCATTGAACTTGGGTGGGATTTTTAATCAAAGCTATGCTTTCAAGATGGCTGGAAATGTTTTGGGATGATCATTCTTTCTTCTGGATCTACAGTTTTGCTTGAAGATTGGTTAAAAAAAACTGATTCCAAACAAGATCACTTGGAACTTTTTAGGATCTGTTAATATTTGAAGTAAATATTATAATATAAAAATCTAGGAACCAAGAGAGGACTAGGATTACAAGAAGATCTAAAATTGTTGAGTACACTCATTCTAATGAAATTTACTTTAAAGGATTCGGAAATGATATTTTGGTGCAAAGCCTTTCAGCTAAGCTCTTACTCATATATTTTCCAAATACCCCTAATCAATTAGCATAATCTAGATTCTAGAAACATCTCCCTGCTTTCAGCTCGGTAATTCTTGGCTGACTGTGTGAGGTTAAGGCCCCATTTATAGAACCGATCGCCGTTTGATCTCGGCGATCATACGAATGTGCCATTCAAATGTGTGTGTTATTTGCGTGCCTCATTGTGACAACTCATGGGTTGTCAGTCCGTCAGTCATTCAGTTAGTCAGGGCATAGCTTAAGGCTTTGGGGCTTTCCATTTCGACTGCCTGTGCCACGCCCCCACCCAGCCCCATCGACGGACCACCCAACCACCCACCGCCCCTTTTCCTCAAGCCACACGGTTTCTGGTCAAATTCGCTTGGCACATTTCGACGGCGGGGTATGACTAAGCCGCAAATTCTATAATGATCGTATTTTTAAAACGTTTAAAAATAAAGTGCTCTCGTTTGCCAATGTGTGCGCCAATCACGAGCCCCGAGCCGCAGCATTCAGCACCACTGCGATCCACATCCATAGCCACATCCACATCAGCATCAGCACCACCGCAACCGCCACCGCCGCCAGCTATCGTATCGTATCGTATCGGATCGGATTGGGGATCGGTTCTCGAGACAGAGCGGCATACTCATTGTTTTTCACTTGACGCGGTTTCCCTTCTGCTGAGCAAAAAGCAAATCCCGCCGATCGCTGCCAAAGAATTTTTGCGACATTTGCGGACAAAACGGACGGACAAAGTGATCGCAGACCCCATGGGATACCCTAGTCATACACAGAACGAAAACAAATCATCTTCAAGCATTATATACATAATTCCAAACCTCATTGCACACCCTTCAAGTTTCATATGAAATAATATTTGTGATAAGGGGTTCCATATTTAAGAACCTTGCCCTGAATGCATAATATGACGATGATATGATATATAAGTAATGACCTAAAAAATTCCTTAAAAGACTTTTAATCAAATTAATCCAACTACAGTGAACATTTTTTTTCTGATTTATAAGTACTTTTCAAATTTAGATGTATTACCCGAATTTCGTTCTGTGTAGAAAAGGGTAGGGATGGATGGTGCTGCAAGATCGGAACTGTTGGCATCTATGCGATTTGATCGTTCAGGTGATCGTTCCCACGTAGTCAAGTTAAAATAGGGGAGAGGTAGAGACAGAGGGGCAAGGAACAGAGGGAATAAGAACAGGGGGAATGGACTTCGTAGGACTATACAGATCAACTACTCCAAAACAAAAAGAAAACAGCGAATTGAATTATCAAAATGGAATTGGAAGGGCTTTTTAAAAATGGGAAGTACCGAAGTTAATATGGAATACGAATAAAGTAATAGGAAGCTTAAGATTTAATAATGAGAATGGTACAGGGAATATAAATAAAGGAAATGGAACTGAAATAGGTGTTTCATGGAATTGGAGAGATAAAAGCCAGCGGAATAGCGGAAAAGGAACAGGACAGTAAAATAATAAGGAAGGAATATGGGACTTAGGGATAATACAAGAGAATAGAAGAAATATAGATGGAGATCACTGGGATGGAAACAGTGGAAGAGGAACTGTGGAAAAGGAACAAAGGATAAAGCTCAGTTTCTTCCTTTTAGAACAGGAACAGTGGGAAAGGGAGTGATACTAGATAGCTAGAGAGGTGGGTGGAGGTACCCAGTACCGGGAATCTGTGGGAGGAGCGACCCCACCGCAGATGATTGCTAAATTTCGATTTATTTTCGTGTTGCTTTCTTCGAACCGTGTTGCCGTGTAAACTTTTGCTCGCCTTTTTTCCTACCTTCCCAAAAATGTGTGGTTTTTGTTGCTGCCATTGATGCCACGTGACAAATTTCGATCGCTCGGACGTAACAGAAGAAAATATATATTTGTGATTTGCAGCCAACCAAATTTTACAAAGTAAATAAAGGGAAGAAGACAGGCAGCACGGCAATAGAATTCACCTGAGTCCCGAGACTCGAATCTCGAGTGTTTTGCAGATGGCGATCGTCTCTGGCAGATATATATCTATATCTATATATACGTTCTTATATAGTTTGTTATTGATCAAGCGAGTTTTGCGCACAGTGTGATGTTGTAATCAAAGGAACGGATCTCGCGCGATCCGATCGACAATCGTGACATAATCTGTTATATGAATTCTTTTAGTTCTGAACTGTACCGATGGGTTGGGCATATCTTTTGGCATGCCGGGTATCACACGACATGATGTAAACTTTATTAAATAAGATCAAAGAAATTGCAACATGATTAAGGGAAGTTATCAATGAGTAAATATAAGAATAAATATAATTCAAATCAGATTGAAGGAAATTTCATCCAAGGAAGGTTTTTTGGTGATAAAGTAAGTTTTGAAAGATCATATAATAGGTTGTAATGGATCAACATGATTTTAATTTGAAACAAGATCTTGTAAAATACCTATACTAAAAGGTATAATACTATAACTCAAGCACCAAAAAATCCTAAGATGCCTGATCAATCAGAACCGTTGACAGAGCAACTGGCCAAGGGATCCATCAATGTTGCGGGACCAGTTCGGTGGATCCATCAGATTCCCGATAATGTTAACCCCTTACTGTCTTCACACAAAATGGGAAAAAAAACCCCTCCTTACCCACACATACGATTTGGGGCTAATAATTCATACGAAAATTGATTTTAATTTGGCTTGGCTTTTATCAGATTTGCAGTTTATTTTTGGACTCGCTGGGGCAAACGTGCCCAGACAAACGCTACAAATAACAATCAAATAAATCATTCTCGAGTGGTGCAAAAGCGTTAACTAATTATAGATCAGGACAATGTTGTTCTTACACCATGACTATATGTTCCGCTGACAGTGTCAAATCGCTGCTCTTCAAATAAAGTAAATTCGCTGAAGATCGCCGATTTCGGGGTTGTCCAAAAACATATTGTGTAAGGTCCGCCTGGTGGCAAAGGCAAACAAACAGATATAGCACTGTCAGTCCAGACCCAATTTTCAATTCCAGGCGTTATCTCGACAGGCGGATAAATCGCGACCGAAATTGATAACCTTTTTGGGTTTTTTTTTGGGTGCAGGGCTTGACCAGTTTCCGGCGGCTTAAAAGTATCTAATGGAGGTTGATCGATGAACACGGTGGCTGAACGATCAGTTGAACGATCTACCGATCTATCCTGGAATACATACAGTCGAGCTTCTAGAACTTTTAAGTTAAGATCTAGATCTATAAAACAAGATGTTTAACGATGGTGCTGAAAAACAATATCAAAACATTTTTTTTAAAGAAAGTTAAAGTATACTAATCATTTAGATTCCCAAAATAAACAAGTCTTACCATTTTTCATAACTTTCGTATATATATTTTTGATTAGGTCAATACAAAATGGCTTTTATAAATCAATAATGTGGCGTGATGTTATTTCAGTGTATTAAATAATAATAGGACTTAAATATACCCAGAAACATACAAAATAATTAATTTCAATTAAATTTCCCGCAACTTAAACTAGCAGATAGTGCTTCAAAATAAAAAAGTTCGATTGCAAAAGTTATAGTATATGTTTTAGTTAGTGGGTAGTTCCAGTAATCGTTTGGTTTGCGCTGCTCGCTTCTTTTAAATGCTGGCATATATCATAAATATTACATACAGTTTAGCTTAACTAGAGACGTATATTTCTATATATACATGTAGGCGTATATATATATATATATGTTTGACTGTAAATCGATCGCTGAGGATCGCCCTGGGATTTGCTGGAATCGAAAAATAGAACAGCACACACACACACACACATATTCACAAACACACATGGAAACAAATACAAACAGACACACACACGCGGACTGGGCAAAACATCGAATATATAGGTATAGATATATACATATAGACAGGGGGCTAGACATCCTTGTAGTCCACCGATAAATGCAGAAAGTTGTCGGGATAGCTCAGGTGCTCGGACATCCATTGCAGTTGGGTCTCCTCATGAAGATCGATTCCGTGGGTGCGACATCCAACTGGAAATGAGAATATTGGAGTAATACTTTAGCAAGATCATTTTGGGAACTCAACAAATTGGCACTCTAAAAAATCCCCACAAAGTTAAAGCCTTAATTCAAAGCCCAAAATAATCGTCTACATTAAAAGTATATTTTATTTATTTTTCCAAGAATCGTAATCTTAGACTTTAAGGGGTTTATTTTGGTATATAACTTAGTATACTTAGTTTTACATAAATTTATTTTTTATTTTTTTTTAAGAATCAAAGTGACTTTTAGTCTTTAGCGGGGCTTATTTCGATATATCACTAAGTATTATTGGTTGCTACCATAGTTGGAAAAACTTGCTATGCTAACCTATAATTAATCCAATTATCGATCATTCCAAAGGCTGCATAAAGTAATAACAAACATAATCGGTCTTCATAAAACTTAATGAGATCATTTGAAGTTAAAAGGAACCATGCCGCTGCATACACTCTAGTTAAATTTAGCATATAACGTTTTTTACAATGACTATTCACTTTCGGAATCAGTAAACAATTCTTATTATATAAGTCCCAAAACTGTTACCAAGTAACTGAAAAACCGGAAGAGCTATAAAGATTATTTTACCTGGTAGTCTCAAGAATGTTGGTATACTTAAAGACTTAGTTAAGGATCGATCATGATCGCTTAGTTTTCTTATTGAAATTAAAATACCCATCAACCATTATGTAAATGATCAGCAATCAATATTTCATTAATGAGAGACAGCAGTCATGTGAAGTCTACATATAGGAGTACCTATATTATAATGAATGAGATCAGCTAGCGATTACTGCAGCCTGATAAGCCGTGGCTTCTATATGCCCTACACAGCGGATCTGATCATGATCAATTTGCGAGCCATAAAGATTATGGGTACTGAAAAAGAGGAGGCGGGCTCTACCGAAATTGGACTCGCTTGGAAATCAAAGTTTAGCGCCTTATCTACAAGTGTGTGTTTTCCATTCTTATTTTTCCTTTTTTTTCGGGGTACCGATCGTGACAAATTTCGTCATTTTTAATTTTAGCATATAAATTGTAATTATAGATTGCCGATCGCCAATTCCCGATGCCCTGCGATTGCCAATCGTCCGGGGCGTTATGGCAAGCTTCCCGATCGAGGCTTTATAACGCCAGTGAGACCCGTACATATTCATATATATTATATACCCATCTGTGTATGCTCGGCAGATATGGAATGTGTGTGGTGAGTGCGCGAGTGGATGGGCTGATAATGGCTGATTACAGGCGGTGGGAGGCGGTGGCGATAAGATTTGTGCAACGGGGCTCGAGTTCAAGTAGGGCGCACAGCTCTATAGCTCTATGGCTCCATATAGACCCCGCGATATACAACTTACTACACACCGTTCCATTCCATTTCGATCCGTTGCGGTTGGGCAAGTCACGAGTTTAATGACCAAGCTAATGGCGCTACCCCAAAAATAATAAATGAACGGAATCCAATTGCCTCGAGTGGAAATATGGGAAGCGAATCGATTGGCGATACAGGGGGCATTCTTCAGGTGGTTTCGGGAGGAATACATACAACGCTTTATTGCAGGAAGAATTCTTTATGAATATTACAATGCCAAAATGCTGGAATGTAAAACCAATGAATTATATAGCTTGGCTCTATTTTGGTTTCAAAGTAAATGTAATTACAAACTGAAAAAGAAACAAACTTGTACATATGCTTAAGGCCAGGTATTACTTAAAAGTAATAAACCAAGGTCATAAATAACGAACGCTTTGGGTGGAAGTAAGGGAAGTAAATCTATTGTTTCAAAGTTCGCCCGTTGACCAAGGGGTAAAACGTAAATTACACAATCATTTCAGAATAAAAATGTTTACGGCCTTTGGCATAACTAGGTAATATAATAGCACAAAAGCGATTAGTGTAGTTATTAGGTTTAAAGGTATTGTAAGAAATTAAATAAATATAACTATTAGAAGGTCCGGGGAATTTGAAAGTAAGGCTTGTATCTAAAAATCTGAGATCTAAATACATTACAAATTTTATTTTTGGATTGAATATCTCTACCATTTAGATCCACCTAACCATATCTACCCTCAGATCTAGTTTTATAGTTCCGAAAACTGGAACTGTAAAGCAATCAAACGTAATATCTCCCAAGGTGCCGCTCAATCGGCTGGATATATTCAGCGATTTGTGGGGTAACCATTAAACCAGAGACACCTCCAAAGCGCCAAATAGATCATAAATCTTGCATAGGAAACCGACCCGAACGATATAAACTATTAAATGGGGGACAAACCCGCAGACAAGCATTATAAGTATATACACCTCTGATCTCGATGATAATATGCGAGTGTGCGAGTGTGTGTGTGGGGCCCCCCACAGAAAGCGAAAGAGAGAGGGAGACGGCGGCGAGAAAGAGAGGGAGCGAGAGCGAGAGTGGCGCCAAACAGTCTGAAAATTTATTGATCCCATTTTTATTATCGTCAACGTGGAAAGAATTCGAGGGGAGCGGCAAAGGTGGAGAACGTACGACATCGCATAGCTCATGGCTAAAAATAACCACGCTTCATCGATCTGATAAGGCGGTCCAATCATTATAATCACTTAATAGATTGTGTTCCATAAAGCCATTAAAAAATAGAGTATGTATGTAGAAAATAAACCCTATCTCTGTTCCGCAATTCCAAACGTTCCATAACGACCATTATTATAGCACTTGGAAAAGTCAATTTTGCAGTTCAGTGACGCCATTAAAGAGTGCGAAATCAAAAAGTGCTAATCAATTGTTTTTGCTTTTGTTTGTCTGTCTTTCTTCATTTTAATTTTCTTTTCTTTTCTTTTCTTTTTTTGCTTTTTGGGCCCCATAATTTCAATTTTAATTTGGGTTTATTTTCATCCAGCTACAAAGTACTGGAATTACGATCAAAGGGGATGGGAGCAGGGGTTGCGGATGTTTAGCGAAAGAAACAAAATCGGATTTCGTTGACGGTGCAGTTGGATGGTGAATTGAAGATTGCACCCGATAATGGCCGATCAACCAGACAAGAAGAAACAAACAAACGGGAAAGTGGGGAATTAAGTGGGCGCCCAGAAGAGGGGGCGTGGCAGGAAGTGGAAGAATCGAATCGGGGGCTTCTTAAGTGATTCCTAAGGGGGGATTGGCAACAATGTATCAATATTGCAGCGATAATGAATAGTTTAACAATGGTTTGTTTGCCTTATAAACTGGGTTTGTATTGTAATATATCCCCACAATCACCTGTTACCAAGTTGAAATACACATTTCAAGCATATTTCTTAGTGGTTCCGCATACTTAAGAAATTTTAATGTTAATATAGATATTTACTTAGATTATTATACCATTTTTTTTTAAAAATCAGGGCTACTTTTGGTAAGAGATGTTAGATTGATAAAAATTACTCTGATATTTAACTATGATAACTATGATATTTATAAGGTTAGGCTAAAGAACTTTACAAGATTTGGCAAAAAAACGATTGAAATGATAGAAACACTATTTATAATTGTATATTAAGATTATTAATGTGTAAAATTAAGTAATAACTGATATTATAGTTCTTAAAATAAGAGGTTTTTGAAAAAATATTTAAATTTCGGTTCGGATTTGGGATCATTTAAACGAAGTATGATTGATGATCGCCAGGTGTTAAAAAAAGGTAAATTAAAATAATGATGCTGCGAAGATCAACACACAAACACTGACACATAGCAGCAGCCCACCCAAAAAGCGGGGCGTGGCACCGCCAATTGTCGCACAAACACAAACACACACCAGACACACACACACGCACACACCTGCCCTCACACACACACACAGATACGAACCCATACATGGGCATTGTCCAGGTTGCATTTTGCAGGTTGGCATTTGTATTTGTATTGTTTGTCTGATTGACGAAATGCAAACGAAAATGTGTCGAAATGGGACTAAGCAAATGCGCCGATGAAAGAGCGAGTGAGAGGGAGGGCGAAAACCAGGGGGTGGGGGCTGCTTGTCTTTTAACTAAGGAGTAAAAGAGAGAGGCAAAAGTGATAAACATTGAGGTGCGATTTCCGTGCGCCGCCGTTTTCACCGGAGTTTTGTTGGAGTGCAGCGAAAAAAGGCAGAAAAATAAGAGAGAAAAAAAAATAGAGAAAGGAGGGGGAGGAGTAGGAGGTGGAGGGGCAGGGGGTCGAGGTGCTGGCGAAGGTGTAAATACAAATAAGCGGAGGTGATATCTCAGAACTTCCTTTTCACACATTCGAGAGCACCCTACACAAATACAAACACAGCCAGCATGCCTCACACGCACACACACAAGCCCCGCTGAAGTAGCTCAGCCAGTTCCAGCTTTTTTCAAGCTACATCTAGCTTTTTATACACAGAAAAAAAAAACAGTTATCCAATAGATGTTTCCTATATCACTTGGTTCCTCGAATAATATTGAAGCATGGTAAGTCCTAAATTTTTGTTTACTAAGATATCACAATAGCCTATTGTAACTAGAGTTCAAATCCCACTAATGTCCAAGGAATTTGTATTATTTATTAGCCGAATATTAATTTTAAAATTTTAGTTTATCATTTACGAAAAAGATATTACAAAGAGTTCTTAAATTAAAAGTCCTTTCTATTTTTGTTTACAAAAGATATCGCAATAGCCTATTGTAGCTAGAGTTCAAATCCCACTAATGCCGAATGAATTTTTTAATTTTTTCAGCCAAACAATTATTTAAAATTGTAGTTTATCATTTACGAAAAAGATATTACAAAGAGTTCTTAAATTAAAAGTCCTTCCTTTTTTTGTTTACATAAGATATCGCAATAGCCTATTGTAACTAGAGTTCAAATCCCACTAATGCCCAATGAATTTTTTTATTTTTATAGCCTAATAATTATTTAAAATTGTAGTTTATCATTTACGAATAAGATATTACAAAGAGTTATTAAATTAAAAGTCCTTTCTATTTGTCATCTGAATAAAAAAAACTAAGAAATTAAATATCTTATTTGTACTAAACTGAATTAAACTAAATCTTTGGCTAAAGTCTGCAGGGTAAGAAAAATTAAAAAATCACTATAATTTGTTTCCTTATAAGAATATTTTTTTAATTTTTTTTAACCACCTGAAAAGCTTTTCTTTTTTAACTTTCAAAAGCCTGGCAACACTGAAAGCCACTTGCATTTATTGTTGCTGCTTTACGGCGAAGGCAGCGCAGTCGGCGTCGCTGCCGGCGGCAAATCATGAAAGCAGCAACAACAAATGAAGCGAATGCCAATGCACAAGGAGCAGCACAAGTGCGAGCGAGAAAGGTGGCCAGAGAGTGAAAGAGATAGGGATAGACGGAGCAGGAGCCAAAGGCAAAGCCAAAAAAAATGCGTTTCTTTTATTTTTGACGCGTCTTAGATTCTTCCTCTGCCGCTTCTTCTTTCGTCTTTTTTTTGTATTTTTTTTTTGATTTCTTGGAATCGCATCTACTTTGAACCTTCCACGTTCCGACTGAAAACTCAGAGACCCGGCTGCATTGTATATTTGAATTTCATTTCAATTTAAATACGATTTTCTATGAAAATGCACGCACCACAAATACGTGCAATCGTTATCCAAACCATCGCTCCCTCCTCCTCTTTATCGCACTCCTCTTAGCCTCCGTCGTTCTTTCCCCATCCATCGATCCGATCCGATACGATCCCATCCCATCCCATATAACACCATCCAAGTTTCATGAAAAACCCGGGGAAACAAATTGATCATGTTTTGAATGCATTTCTGTTTGATTTCAATTCCGATTTGTATACTCCAAAAATGCGAAAGATTCTTGGATGGGGATGGGGGAAAAAAGGGAGGAGGGTGTTAAATGGAGAATCTGAAGGGATAGGGAAGAGCCACATGAGATCATATAGAGCTGATCCCCCTATGGTATATGCTATTGCGAAAAATGTTTCTGAATATCTAGTAAAATGAGATATTACGTCGGAATAGTTGTTATTGCCAAAAATTGAGCATATAAAATGATATAGGGAATTAGGGATTAGGGAAATACGTACTGAGAAAAGATAAGAATGAGATTATATGTGAATTTATACTGCAAAATTAAGTAAATTGGGTGCAACTTTTCGTTCTGTACTTAAAAATGATAAAAATGGGATATTAATAATACTGCGTAATAAAATAAGTTGGCTATAACTTTCATATACATATGTATTACTAAACTTAAAGGAACATACGTTTTAAATTGCAAACATAAAATACGTGATTAAAGAAATTTTGGGATCTAAAAATATCTCACCCAATTTAAACTATTTTTTTTAGAGATAACTTATATTCATTTAGTTATAACTACTATTTAAGACATAAAAGATGGGTTAAAAAAGTATATTATATACTATATTATTTTTAACAGGTTAAACAAAATTGGGCTATTATAAATTTTAGATCCGAATCAAAGTCACACACATTAATTACAGCAACCTGTTTAAATTGCCCACCCGAAATCCCGCCAAAACACGCAACATTCTCTCCTGATCCCTATAGAACCCAAATTCAAAACCTAGGGGAAACACGAAAATGTCATTGGATTGCCTAGGATGGCCCACTTAAGCCAGGCGTGCGGCGAAAAAGGAGCCGAGGAATCCTTCCCGATTCCAAATCCGAATCCTCCGCCAAGGACATCGTACATACAACACCATCCGAGTGCCGAATGACCTTTGGGAAAATACGTGTTGATCGACATCCATCGGCAATTGTTTAGGATCGTCGGAAATCTCTCACCTTTCGAATGGGAAATTCCTTGGGATCATCGAGTGTGCAGAGAAGGCCGTCTATAAGCATGCAAATAAAGATTTCACACCTTGGCCAGCGCACTAGGGTGCATGCTGCATAGAACATCATGGTGCATGGTGCACAGTGCATAGGGCATAGGGCATAGTGCACCACCAAAGGACTCGAAACGAAATGCAGCGAGATCGGGACACCTGGGAAATACCCAACGTGGCCGAAACATATGGACGCGCACAGGAGGGATCTCTCTCTCTGTCTGAATGGAGAGCACTAGCCATGGGCTATGGCCAAGTGGTTCCCGAAAAACCCTCACAATATAATTCGTAAATCCCAGCCGCAGGTATTTAGTTCCGCCTTTTGTCCGTCTTTGGAATTCCCAATGCTATTATTGCACCTAAGCCACTGGAGTGGGAGGTTTGCCGTGTGTGTGCGCGTTGCAAGTTGCTGCCGTCCAGCAAAACACGATGCCACCTCTACCCATCTCGCTCTGGCCCCGTCTTGCCGTCTCTGTCTCGCCCTGATGGCACTGTCTCGCTCTGGTTCGTGCTGTTCTTGTCGCCGGCGCCGCAGGTCAACAGCAATGCTTGGCATTTTCTAACAGTTGCTGGTGTACTTTTGTTGCAGGTTCTATGCCGGGGGTTTCCGCTGATGTTGCAGGTTCCACAGCTGATGTCGCAGCTTCTATTGCTTCTTCGTTAGTCGGTAAAGTTGCCGTTGCAAGTTATAAGTTTGTTGTAGGTTTTCCTAAAGCTGTTGCTGGCAGTTTTCGTTGATGTTGCAGGTTACATAGTCAATGTTGCACCTTCTATTGCCCCTCTTTCAGTCGATAATGCTGATGTAACAAGTTAAAAGTCTGTTAAGAGGTTTTTATAATATTGTTGCTGTGATTTTTAGTTAATGTTGCTGCTTCTACATCTGATTTTGCACCTTTTATTGTCTCTCTTTAAGTCGATAACGTTGCTGTTGCAAATTAAAAGTCTGTACTCGATTTTTATAAAGCTGTTGCTAAGAGATTTCGTTGATGTTTGCTGGTTACTAAGCTAATGTTGCACCTTCTATTACCTTTTAAATGCAACCAATTAATAGTTTTGTGGCTGTTGCTGCCATGACTAATTTTTAACCCTATTGGTGTCGTTGCAGTTGCAAGTTCCAAGTTCATAAATGTTATTCCTTTTGCTGCTGAAGTTTCCGTCAATGTTGCAGGTTCTAAAGCTAATGTTGCACCTTCTATTGCCTTTCTTATAAAAATTATTATTGCTCATGAACATTTTAAATCCTTTATCTATTATTTTGTACTTGTTACTGGAGTTTATCACAGAGGTTATAAACTCATAGTTGTTTTATGATTTTTATAAAAGTATTTTATACAGTTATAAGTGTTATTTCCATTTTTAAATGGAAAACATTTTTTTAATTTTTATAAAAATAATAAAAAATACTTTAAAATTGAAAATAAAAATGGGAATAATTTGATAACCAATTGGTGCAATATCTAACATCCAAAAACATTCCTGATCTGTAAAACGAAGTATAACATGAAAGGTATTAGGTCGCAGATCACGAATATTTTTTAAATTTTTATTTTACAAATTAATCATTACTTTCATTTTTAATTTTATTAATAAGAACTGATAAATATGGTTACTTTTTATTATTTTTACAAAATTTGAAAAAAAGATCGCTGTTATAAAAAAAACTCAAAAATATTATTTTGAGACCACAAACATCTAAAAAATAAATATCTAATGACTCGAATAGCTGTCATAATTTCCTAAATAAATGTATTTTGTATTTTTCTTAAGTTTTCCCTAAATGGCTGCCATGTTTGAAAACTATTTATTAATGCCGTATTTGCTAAAATCGCTTATGGTTTTTCGGATGTTGTTTTTTCCTCAATTGTTGCTGTTTTTGTTGCATTTGCTGGTTTTCTAGCCGCCTTTGTTGTTGCTGTTGCCCCGAAAATCCACACGCACATTTTCATTGTCGACAAATTTCCAGCCGGCAGACAAAGAATTTTTCATTCGTTTTTGTTCCACACTCTCGGTTTGAATGGCCAAGGAAAATGCGACGAGCTAGAGGGAAACAGGGCACATTTTTGGCCAGGTTGTCAGAGCGGGGGCAAGCGAGATGGCCAAAAAGACCTGCGATCCGTTCCGATCCGATCCGCTCCGGGTCGCTTTTCCACCCCGGGGGCATTGTATTCAGCCCAGGAGAATCGGAGAATCTCCTTTTCCATCTTCTGTTTCTATTCCTATCTATTTTGTTGTTTTTTTTTCGGGTTTTTGTTCAGATGGGACATTGATGAATTGAAGAATGATTGCCGGAGAGTGCCGCTCAGGGCGGATTTTTCGGCTCGGCACGGCTCGGCTCGGCTCGTTTGTGTTATTCAATAGAAAAATAAATAAGTCAGAGGGGTCAGCGCAAAGAGATACAGCGATGCAGAGAGATAGACATGCACTTGGCCATGCCAGACTGACTGGCACCTTTTCCCTAATTTCCAAGAGACGCTGCGTCTGCGCAGACAATGGGCTCTGCCCGTTTTCATTTCCCTTTCGAGACTCTCAGCTTAGTTTTCCTATTCTTGTTTCTTTTTTTAGAGTGCCTGCGGTAATTGATAGCCAGCTATAAGGGCTCTAAAATCGAAAATCCCAACTCACCCGCTTTGCGCACAGGTGTCGATAATTCGGCCATCAGGTCGGCCAGACTCTTCTTTTGTCCGCCCTCGCCGAGCGGCGAAATCAGTTTCTGGGTGTACGTGAAGTCCTATCAATAATGGAGATATAAAATCCATGAATTTGGGCTCAACTGATCTGAACTGAACTGAATCGATCTGATCTTGATCCTCGTTTGCCACTCACATCGTCCGTGTAGATTCGCAGGGGAATGTTTTTGAAGGACTCCTGTTCGCCATACGGCTCCATCAGCCGCCGATTGACCGCCCAGAACTGATCGAACTTGTCGTTGACCAGGCCCAGCCAGAGTTGATTGTGGTCCTTCTTCTGCATGGCGGATATGACCAGGCCGCGGTGCTTCAGCACATCCGCCTCCTTCAGGCAGGACATGTAGTGCGATTCCAGAAGCTCCCTGAAATGTATTAATAGTTTATAAAATAAAAATTGGCAGTTAAAAAACACAAAAAAGAAAAATAATAAGCCTCTTATCAACGAGATCCTTTATGCTTAAGGTAAAATAAGATCAATTATTATTAAGCCCTTGCAAAGGTTACTATAGTGTTGGGAAAAACTGTTAAGTTTCCGATCCTTAAAGTATATATTCTTTAGTTTTAACAAACATTACTTTTAATTATTGTGGGCATTACCTACAAATTATTTCTTTTAAATTGGCTAGATTGATTTTGGTAATTTTTTAGAAGGGGTACACTAAACTGCGCTTTTAAAATTAATAGGCTAACCTATTTAATTCCATTTTAAATCTGGGATGTATAAAATTGAATAGATACGAAATGGATATCTAAAAGGATAAAAAATACCTTACTAAGAGAAGATTGCAATTATGAATATTGGTGATTGGTGGATTTTTTAAAGGTGACCTAAAACTGCTTTAATAGAGTCCATTGGATTCCATCTTAAATGTGGGATAGCTATGTTTGTGGTAACTCTACCAAAATTGACAAGCAATTTAATAAAAATATATGCATATTCTGTGAGGTCATTGTTATCAATGAACTGCGAAACGGAACTTATAATATAATATGACTCTAAGACTCTGTTTGGCATAGTTATGATGTCGTGAAGACGGGTTTTGGTGACCCCAATTTAGTAATTTAAATATTGTATTATGTTGACAAGGGCATAGAAGCTACGGCTAGCCAAAATAGCTTTTAAAATCGAATTCTCTCAATAATTACTTGGAGTTGAGCTTGACGAGCGCGTCCTCGGGGAACTTGGAGAAGTGTATGGTGAGACTCCAGGGCGTGCCGTCCTCCTCCGGATGCAGCAGATCATACAAGACACCTAATGGGGGCTCAAATTAATTAGTGACCAATAGGAGAACCATGATATCATCGCAAAACCCACCAATTGGATAGTGAAGGCGCAGGGGTGTTCCATTGAAATCGAACCACACGGCTCCGTCCTGATGCTCGGCGCTTATATACCTCGAGAAGTACTTGCGAACCTGCCCGAAAACCAAACAGCACATGGGGATTATCAGTATATTGCATATAGTAAAGATATTCCAATTGTTTACCTTATCGGTGACCAGAGGCAAGTAGCTCAGTCGCGAAATCATCAGATAGAAGGGCTCCGGCTTTATGCCCACGATCTCGTCCCTGTCCGCCTGGAAGCATATGCCTATCTGGCCCTCCCAGATCATTCGCAACACCTCGCGGTCGTGGGCCATGCTCCTAATTTGCGCTTTTGTTTTGATTAAATTATATATTTTCTTTTTGCACTTGGAAACTTGGGCTGTTATCGATAACAGGGTGTCCAATTTGTCGAGAAACAGCTGTTGGTCTGCAAGTGAGCGGGGTGGCAACGCTGCAGGCAGCAGTGCTGCCGGACTGTCTAATTTAGAAGCTATGTTACAGGTATGTGTCTCTGCTATGCCAATGTCTCCGCTAACTTAGCAGGGACACCTATTTATTGTATGCTTTTGGTATTATTTTGGTATATACTGAATATGCCGTTGGTATTTCAAATACGGTCTCATCAAAATGTTGGGGCGTGTCCCGGCTAAGTTAGCGGAGACACCCTCCCAACACTTTAGCGTGACCGTTTCTCGATACCCTATTATCGAATAGTCGATACACCGATAGCCGCGATCATGCCATCGATCTTGCTCCATCTCTAGAATATTTGTCTTTTTATTTTACTAAAATAAAATAATCAAAGCAAAGCAGACGCGTCACACCGATTTCAAGCGGAATTGTTCAGCAATCGGATAGGATTCGGAGACCAAACGACTTGTAAACCTAAAAGAACACCAATTCGTTACCCAATTATTCGTAGTTCGCCGCCCAGATCGGCTCGATCGAAGTTGTTTTCTTTGCTTGCTGTTTATTTTGTTTCCACCATACATGTGGGCATACATTTTGTTTGTTTGTGAAACTCTAGATGTGAGTTAATTATGAAGTGATAAAAAGCGAGCGCGACACCCATCGTAAAACCCAGAAAATCGGATGAAATACGGGAAAACTCCAGAAATCGCATAGTTAACTCCGCCAACAACAATTCGGATTCGGAATCGGAGGCGCATTGTGTGAGCGAGAGGGTGTGATTGAGTGCGGTAGAGCGAGAGCGAGAGAGAGAGAGAGAGCAGGAGACGAAGGAGAGTGGGCAGAAGGAGAGGAGAGGAGGAGGAGTGGTGCACAGAATGGATGTTGAAATACCTGTTTTGGCTGGATATCTTAATGTGCCGACCCAAACTGGATTTTCGCTAAATCGCATCTCGAAAAAGGTATGAAAATTCACCTAGCCGTGTTTCCGCCCCTTCTGCAAAGTAATTTCTATATAATAAATAAATCAGATCCTAAACATAGATTTTATTCGAATTTACCCACAAGTGCGTAGTTTTTCAATAAACCAAACAGGACTTTACGGCTGAATGTGTGTGCTTGTGTTTGTGTCTGCATACTTGTTGCATACAAATGAGGCCCACTGCGCGAGTGGGAGTGAGAGAGGGCATACGCGGCAGAGGGAGAGAGCGAGAGAGGGGCCGACAACATACAGTGGCGTGCAAAATAATAGCACTAAGGATGGTTAAGATAATGATATATTGTTTTCTAACATTTATTCTATATTTGTATATGTTTTCTTAAGATCAAATTGTTAAAAAAATATTTGTTGATTTTTTTAAGATTTGGATTTAATCTTGATGTCCCTTTAATTGAAAATGATCTTTTTTTTAAGTTCAAATTGTTTAAATGAACATATTTGATTTTTTTTTTATTTTGATTTGAAAAAACTTTGTTTCTTCAATTAAAAACTAACCTTTTTCAATTTAAAATATGAAAAGTAAACTTTTATATTTTTAAATTTGAATTTTAGAAAAAATCTTTAATCGAAAGTCATCATATTTTGCATTCCTCATATTTAAAACATCTGATTTCATGAAACACTAGCTCATAATAGTTGATTCATAAACCACTTGCTGGTTTTTTATGATCTTACACATGTAAAAAATTGAATACTTTTCTGGGAATATCTTGTATCATATAAGTAACTCTATAGAGTGCTAGTACTCTGACCGCAAATGTTGTAGTTTCAGATGGCACACACAGCTGGCGATTCATGCGACTTCATGGTATTTGTGTTTATGTGCGACAGGAAATTCTTGAGCCAGCAGAAAAGTGGAGAAAAAAGAGGGGAAAAGGGGTCGCTCAGGAGGGGGAGTGGGGTGGATGAGTACTCCAGGGTTTAGCCCATTATGTAAGTCAAAATCTCTGCACTACTCATGCTTAAGTGCTAAATCTTAAGGGATCTTTATAACATCAGTGTAGGATTGTCTAAAAATACGTTGAGGAATCATATAAGCCATAGTATCATATTTATGATTTATTTACCCAGAAATACATGTTTATTATAAACCCCTCTTAAACTCCACTTAAGAGTTCTTAGAAACTTCATTCTTTAGCGATGTAGCCAAACTGATCTGATCGTATACAGAAAAATTGCATAATAAGCTTAATAAATTCTTAGCCCAAACCGATCTAGAAATACATGAATATATTAGGAATTAGGGAATTCCAAAGATTCTTAAAGATTCGATCCTTAATGAATAAACTTAAATACTCATTTTAAAGACAATCCTATATTTTGTACTATGATATACCCAAACCGATCTAATCGAATCCTAATCCTTTGCAGAAAGCATGCAGTCGCTACTGTTTGCTATTCAAGGCCAGTCGCCATGGAATCGCTCGACTGGAGATGTGCGAGAGCAAGGAGGACCGCAACCCCAAGATCTTCACCCTGGAGAACTGCGTCAAGATCACGCAGGAACCGCCTCCCGATCGCCTCATCCACATCGTCAAGCATCATGTGACCCTCACACTGAGCACCAGTAGCGAGGAGGACCTCAAGGACTGGATCACTGCCCTCCAAACGGTGGCCTTCTGCGACACCTCACCATCGGGCGGAATCGGGGCCATCGAGGAGGACAACGACCTCTACTGCAGCTCCTTTGTGAGTGATCACCTCTTTATGCGCGAAAACTTACTGGGGTGTGTCGATAACATTGAGGAAGTACTTAATCAAAGGGGGATTTTCTGCCCCATGAGTATTTTCGGATCCTTGTTCATATAATGTTCTACTTAATGTTCACTATTAGCTAAAACTATGCAAATATTACTTGTAGTTCAAAGTGCTAGATAGTAGAACGTTTTATTTAGATTCCAGGGTTGCTTATCCTGATTTACAAAGTCAAATCAAGTTTAGTCACTTGAATATCTATTTTTGTTACATATCCAAAAATCTGCGAGGAAGTTAGCTTTATAGAACCCATAAACTAACTGACAAAGTTGATAAGAAAGGGTTTCTCTGTTGCCAGACTAATCTTACTTTTATAATTAGTCGGATTTTATTACGAGTCACTAGAATTTGTACTTGCTAGATTACACAATGATCAACGGCGACGGTGGAGAGGGCAGCACCTGACATCGGGATCGTCGATCATGCGTAGAGTGAGCCAGTGCTTCGCTCCGGCAGTCTGCAGCCAAGTGACATAGCGCACAAAGGAGTTATAGTCGACGTAATGGGCCCGCCGGCAGTCGGACCCATGATGATGGGGCGCCCGGCGGTCGTAGATCCAGGTGCGGGTTCCATTTCCGCATCGTCCTTGATACCTAGACTTCGATTCCTTCCTAAATAGGGCTATAGTTTACCATTGATCATCGGTTACTTATCCGAACTTACACATCATCCAAGGCCTTGAGTGCCCGCTTACGAATCATCCGAGTATTGGCCAACATACGCATAACTGGCGGACCATCCTTCACTCGTTTCACCAGAGTCAGCAGGAACATGAATGGCAATAGATCAAAGCGTACGGCTTGCATCATGTTCAAGGCAAAGTGCTTGCGTTGGGGCCACTTATGATCCAGCCAAATGATGGCGGCTAGATAAACCTAAGGAGGGGTTATAAAGTTATAAAAAACAGCTGCTGCAAACCCACCTCCATTTCCGAATTCACAGCCAGTGAAGACAATCCCAGTAATCTCCTCACTGTGCCCGCTTCCACAGACAGAAACTCCTTGCTGGCGATGAACTGCAGAAAGTTGCTGCCCAAACGGGACAGCAGACCCTCCTCCAGACGCAGACCCATCACCCTGCTGCAGATGTACAAGGATAGGGCACGATCCGGAACCAGAGAACCCTGATCGATGCCCCGCCAACAGTTGCCGATGAGTTCCTGGCACCCGAAGAACCGCGCTGCCCTGAAAACCTGCATCAGGAGACCGGGGCCCATCCGATTGGACTCCTCCAGAGCCCAACGATACATGGTCACAAAGGCCCGGGCGCTGACCATCGAACTGGGCAGCTGGAAGACTTGCGATCGGGCGAGTTTCGGTCGACGGAAAAAGCTTGAGAGCACTTGCAGCACCATAGCATGGCAATGGAATTGATGCTCCTCGACAACCACAATCAAAGTGGGGCTTAAGTTCTTCTGGAAAGATATCAGCAGCTGCTCGGCGATCAGTACACGCTCCGGACCCAAAGAATCATGCCAGCGACCATCTAATTTCTGACCAATGGTATTCTCTGGGTCCAAATTTTGCGCCATCTTATCAATTGATATTTTTGGTACTTGCCGAAGACCTATATTCGTGTCGCTGGTCCCAATGAGATCCAACACTTCTTCAAAGTTTCCCACTCGAAGGTCATGGGGTTTTCCCAGGGGAAAAGTTCTTTCGAGTGGCATATCCATCGATTTGTAAAAGAAATCGCTGCTTTCAGTGCTTTCAGTAAGCTCGGTGCTTTCGCCGATGTTCATCAATCCGCGATCGCTTTCTCGCAGCTCCTCACAAGGGGTTTCCTCACCAGGACTCTCCTCATCTCGCGGGTTTCCAACGAGAATGGTGTCTTCATCACCTGTTTCCTCACTTTCCTTCAAATCTTCTAATATCTCAGACATGGTTTTTCTGTAAGCTTTTAGTTTTAACGTTGGATTTTGAATGGGTTCTTTTAAGTTTATAAATATCATAAAACTTGTTTAGCTCAAAGTATAAAAGCAGTGGCTCTAAAAGGTCTATTTTCCATGTGATTGAAAAAGCAATGACAACTTTTCTGATAAAACTAGCTTATGCTTATTCCAATCTAAAAAAATATTTATTTGAGTAATAACACAAAAAACAACCATACAAATTTGCACATAACAAACTTAATGCGTGTTTTTATGATCTGTTAATTGGTTATATTCCTAGGAAAACCATTAAAAGTGTTCATTAATTTTTTTCGAGGCACATTTCCCACTAATGTTTTCTATACAACTTATTTTTTATGTAATATAACTAATAAGTTAAAAATCGTCTTATCTATTTTTCAGGATGGCCTGTTCATCATCACGCTGATTCCCTCCGAGGCCTCCATTCGCTGCTGCATCGAGCCCAAGACGTACATGCTCCAGATGACGCCCACAGAACTGCAGCTCAAGTCGGAGGATTTGGGTGCCACCATCGCCATGTGGCCGTATCGGTTCATCAGGAAGTACGGCTATCGCGATGGCAAGTTCACCTTCGAGGCGGGCAGAAAGTGCACCACCGGCGAGGGCGTCTTCACCCTGGATCACACCAATCCACAGGAGGTATTTCGCTGCATGTCCGCCAAGATGAAGTCGATGAAGAAGCTGATCAGCGGCGACAGTCTGGGCACCTTGGAGTGCGGCGAGAATCAATTTAGTGCGGCCGCTGGCATGGAGCCCGGCTCGCGGAGTCCCCTGCCGCCGTCGCCGTCGAGCAATCCCCACGGTGGCGAGTTCGAGATCAACTCGACGCAAAGTTGCATTTCCCTAAGGGGTTTCATCAGCTCCAACGATTCCCTGAATAACTTTTCGGCGGGTGGCGCTGGAACTGGAGCAACACCGGGTGGTGGCGGAGGAGGAGGAGCAGGTGGTGTCGGAATCGGCGCCGGCAACGCCGTTGGCATCACTTTATCCGTACCCGCAAATAGCAATAGCAGCAAACACATTCCCAATAAACCGCCACGCAAACCGGGCGGAGTCAGCCCAACAACCCATTGTGATAAATACAGGAACATTGTGAAATATGAGCCTGTGGCCATAACGACGATATCCTCGCCCTCCGCCACCGCCGATGTGAACAGTTCGGTGATACTGAAACCGCTGGAAGGTGAATCGATATGCCAGCCGGAGATGTCACCCGATTTGCCGCCAGACTTGCCGCTGCGCAATGAGAGCGCCCCGAAGGCGCCGCCACCGGAGCGGGACTACGAGTGCATTGAGAATATCACAGAGGCGTGGCGCACGAGGGGCGTGGGCGATGTGAGGCACTGCGAGCGTATGCCCATACTCTGCGATACCTCAGAGTTCGTACGCCAGCGATCGGTCACAAAGTCATCATCCTCCTCGGGTGGTCAGAACACACCCAAGATCATCGACATCGATATTGGCGAGGGTTGTGCGAGTGTGACTTCCCTGCCGGACTCCAATTACGATCGTCTGGACTTCCTGTCGCCGAACAACAAGACATCCAGTGGCTACAAGACCATTGTGAATGTCACACTGCCCGGCAATCGCAATCCTCCGCCGCCCAATGAATACGAATTGATCGCTAGTCCCGACACGGAGAGCTTCCGCAAGGCCGACGACAGTCATCTCGGCTACGGGGTGCTGCGAAAGGCCAGCAGCACGACGAACAACAATAATCTGGGAATCTCCAATTGCAACATCAGCGGCGGCAGCAGCAGCATCACCAATGCCACGGCCAACAAGAGCAACCTCGATACGGCAGCCATCGATCATCGCAGCTACAATGGCCTCAACTACACGATCGTCAGCAAACCGAAGCGAGTGTAAAAGCTAAATATATGGGGATGTGGGTTTGGGTATCCAGAGATCCTGGGATCGAACCGGGTGCAGTGGGGTTGGGGTGGCTCAAGAGGAGGCAATCCAAGTTTTTACTTTATTTATCCCAAAACTGTTACTGTTTCCAATTTTAAGCCAGCGCATCATTGTTGCCATTTAAAAGGTCCATATATTTTTAAGAACTGTTTGAGATAAAACAGTATCAAACAAACATTGTATTTGGTTTTCCAAGTAGTCATCTTCATTAATATTTTTATATTTTTTTTGCAGATGAATCAGAGTGTCAGGGAAAACTTTTTTTTAACAAATTGTGACCCAAAAAATTATGTTGTCATAACCTTTGATTAAGTTTAGGGACCTTATATAAGAGTTATTTGTGATTTTCATTTTAAACAACCTACTGGGAATTTTAATAATTTGTAAAAAGACGTTGACGTTTAAGTTTCAATAATCACAAATGACTCTTATTTACGGTAGCTGATTAAATTTAACTACTTTTTTACTGAATAGTGTCTTCTGTTTTTAACGTATTTATTAAACTACACGTTCTTATTACAAAAAGTGTTAAAATAATATTTTTTTTTTATAAAATATAGAAACATTGGAAACAGTGACAGACCAGTAACTTTTTGAATATTTTAATGAATTGCATTTTGAGTATAAGTGAAAAAGAAGAGACTGCCGAGTGCCTTACAGTTCTACACAAAAAAGAAAACAAAAACAGGCCGGAAATCGAGGGAAGGGAGTGCTCCGAATCTCCAAGTCCCAGAATCTATCCTTCCCTCCGACCTGCCAAAAACCATTCGAATCGTTCAATTTTTGTATTTGTTTTTCGTTAATTATGTTAAATTCGTAATCTGTGATTGTATTGTTAATTGTGAAACTGTTAAATTTTAGCAAGCACTGCCCGCCACTTGATCGCACTCGAAAAATTACCCCGGCTCATACTTAAAATCAAAAATTACAGAACAAGAAAACTAATTCGAATCCTGGACGCAACGAAAATTTACAAAATGTGTGTTGAATTTGTGTTAAATATATGTGTTTTTGTATATTTAAAGAAACTAGATTTTAAATACACTGCAATTGTATTTGTTTCCGTTTATCCGTCCGTCCTCTCAAGGTCTCGCTGCCATATAAATCGGTTATAGAACTCCCTCGAATTGTTATTCCTATACGTTTTTGTATGATCAATCATATAGCCTGCCATAGGAACAAACGGTGTAATGCCATAAACTCCAAAATCTCCCACACTAGTTGGCTCTTTTTTTGTTCGACCTTAGACTGTAAATATAGGTTTCTTAAGTGTTGTTTTTCAAATGCACCCCCTCTCATAACCCAGAAAATAAGAACCCCCATATGATCCCCCCCATGCACGTTCGAGTTCTCAAGCCAGGATCGTTGTAAACGACATTTTTGAGTATTATGCAAAGGTCACAAACAAAAAAAAAAAAACATACAAACGATACGAAAACGAACACAAAAAAATACCAAAAGAAAAATTGTGACGTACATATTACTTGAAATACATCATTTTTTTACCTACTTTACGTTTACGATTACGACTATTGTAATTATTATTTTTTGTGTCTGCAAACTATTATTGTGTAAATAAAGACCAACAAAATCAAAACAATCGAATCAAATGAGTTTTCCTTTGTCTAGACTTAGGGAATTCGAGCTGTCAAGAATGCCATGATGTAAACTTCAGAATCGTTTTGGCTTTTCAAGCGATAGCAACTGAAAATCGGAGCTAAATTCTGCTCTCTGTAGCATATACTCTAATTAAGTGTTTTCGCGTCCACACCACTTAATAAAATAAAATACAAATTAAAAACCAAGATGCTGCTAATGCGACGTTGCCACAAATTAAAGCTGCGCCCATGGATTCGTCTGTGCTCCGCCGAATTGATACATAAGGTGTGTACAAATGTATATTATTAAAGAGGTTCATATTTTAAAATTCCTGTTTTAAGGATGGCTTCATTGAGAAACTGCGCCACAGCTTCGATGAGGATGAGCGCAGCAATCTGGTGGTGCCCACGTTCAAGAAGGCCATGCTCTATCCGGATGAGATCGCCGTGAAGGACATCACCGGGGAGTACACCTACTTCCAGCTGTATCTAGCTGCCAAACGCCTGGCCATTCAGATCTCCAATATATGTGGTGAGTGTACGATCGAATGGGAAACTATACAATGCTATACTATGTTAACTATATAAGTTTAAGTTGGATATGTTTACTTAATCTTAAATATTTTGTTTTAGAAACCAGTATCTCTATTTTAATCAATTGGCTTAAGACTTTATATAAATATAATAGATCTGGAATATCTTTTTGGGTTAATGCTTTTAATCACTTAAATTTAAATATCAAAGTAAATATTTTAGATAACTTCATAGTTTCTTAAGCTTATATTTACCTTGGTGCCAGTATTCATATCAATCGGTAAATAATTTTGATAGTTATAACATTATAAGTAACTAAGTATTAAATATTATAAGTATTATTGCTGTTAGCCTTTTTTTATTTGGTATGATAGTTTATTAGACTATTATCTATGCATATACCAATATTCATATCGATTGGCGTATGACTATATTTATAATCAAATTTTTGCATAATTTTCTCTTTGCAGGCAGTGCCTCACTATCGAATGTCACATACTTGTGCTCTAACAATGCCTTATGGGTGGCCATCCAATGGAGCTGTTGGATCTCCGGTCAGGTGGCGGTTCCCCTGGAATCTGGTCAGGCGATCGATCAACTGCGTCGCCAGGCGTCCCTCTGCAAGACCAAGTTGCTGATAGCCACTCCCGAATTTGAGCCCCTGGCCCAGGAGTTATCGCAGGGATTGAAATCGGCCACCATTATATTGGATCACGCCTTTGTGCCGACGGCAGAGAGTGTGTCTTCGACCTCGATGTATGCCAAACAGCTGGTGGGCACCCAGGGAGTTATCCTCACGGAGAGCACCTTGCCAAGTGACTTCTATGCCAAGGCACCCGCCATGCTGATCTATACGCCCAATGCGGTGAATAGTCCCAAGACGGTGCTGTTGAGCCACCGCAATATCGATGCCCAGGTTCGATGTTTGATCGGCAGTTGGCGTCTGGGACCCACGGACTGTATGCTACCTATTCTCTCCATGAATCGAATGCATGTCGCCTTGGGCGCCGTACTCAATGTGGGCGGTAATGTCATTCTGCAGCAAAAGTTCGACGGTCATAATGCCTGGAGTGCCCTGTTGGGCATCAATAGTCCATCAAAACAGCGTGTTACCCTCTTCTTGGCCATGCCCATTGTTTACAAACGACTGATTGCCGAATATGAGAAAATGTTCGCCAAGGATTCGAGGATGGTGGAGTACATTGTGAACCATTGCCGGCAAAAGATTCGTTTGATGGCCACAGCCTTTGCCTTGCTGCCGGATTCGGTGTTCTACAGATGGCGCGAGATTACGGGTCAAAACATCTACGAGTACTATGGAATGATGGAGACGGGTTTGGTCCTCGGTCATCCGCTGGATGAACCCCATCGTGATGCTTCCAGTACTGCCACTTCTTCATCGGCGGCCTCGTCGGCCAGTTTGAGTAGTACCGCCTTGAATGACTATCGCCCTGGTACCTTGGGTGCTCCTCTAAAGGGAGTCACAGCCCGGTTGATCAGCAACAAGGGCGCCGAGCTTATAACCTGCAAGAACGAACTGGGCGGAACTGTGGATCATGGTCTCATCCAGGTGGAGGATATAGGCGGAGATGCTTCTTTAGCCCACACGGTGATTGGTGAACTTCAGATAGCTGGCTCACATCTGGTGTCCAATTCGTTGACCAGCAGCACGCAACAAACGGAACCGGAAGATGGTTTCTACAAAACTGGGGACATTTGCGCCTATCAGAATGGCCACTTCTATTTCCTGAGCAAGACCAGTGATGTCTTCACAGTAGGCGGCTACAAGGTCTACGGTTCGGAGATCAAAAAGGTGCTGATCTCACATCCCAACATTAATGATGTGGCTGTCTTGGGCATACCCAACAAGTTGTGGGGCCATCGTCTTGGTGTTATATGCATTGTCTCACCGGATGCCGATATTGATTTGGATGCTATCAAGACCTACTGCTATCGCCACCTGCCGGCCCACAAGTGCCCAACCGTTTTCAAGACCCTCGTGTCCAAATAGAATATACAATATAGTCTTAAGTCCTCATTGCCTTGCCATTAGCTACAAATTCATGTGATTTTTCGCGATGTTAAACCAAAAAAATCCTTTCTTTGTCATAACACTAATAATCATTTTAAATATTTTTCATTCAAATACAAAAGCAGCAATGCAAAATGACTTTCAAGGTTTTATAATATAATATAATTTATATGAAACATTTTATTTAAGCACATAGTGGTGGATACTGTGAGCTCAAGCCCTTGGGACACTTACTGCCTGCTTTGGGACATTCGCTATATACACTTTTACCCAAATTATTTGTTACGGAGTAGTTACAGGCCACTAGGTACTTTCGAACGGCACCCTCTTTAAAGGTAGTAATGCCACATCCCACAGCGGAACTCTTCTCGTTGATCAAAACGGTCAAATGTCCAATCACCCTGAAAAGTAATAAAATCAGTCTTATTTTAAGATATATATAAATACCTTACTTTTGTTGACGTTTGTAAGCAACTAAATCATCGGGCACTACGTCTTTTTCTTCGTCTGCCCAATTTTTAACTGCCATTTCTATAAGTTGAGTTGGTGGTATATCTATTTGCATCCCTGCAGATTGCCGAATTCTTGCCAAATAAAGATTCTGACCCGAATCCGGAAACCTTTCGGTATTGCGACAAGCATCATGCTTAAATAGACAGGTTTTCGCATTTAGTAATGCCATCTTTGCCAAGTCATCATCCCATTTTACGGTTGCCATTTTGCAGGCGATCCTTGAAACATTTGCCTTGCCACTGGCCCATCTTTGTCTTACCAAATTGTGGGCCTTGACAAGAACATTTTTAAGATCCTGATTGAATTTAATAACTCTGGCATCTTTGGGACAAGAGCTATTAAAGCTTCCGTTTGGGTATTCCTTCATAAAACAATATAGAAAATTTAAAAATTATATCAAAACTATTAGGTAATTAAAAAGAACGCAAATTTTCGGATCTGTTAAATGAAAAGATTCCATAAACACTTATAAACTGTATTTACAGTTTTAAGTACATTTAAGAAATGTATGCAAATCTATGATAATCTAAATCTAATTTTAAAAGGTAATTAAAAAGAACGCAAATTTTCGAATCTGTTAAATGAAAAGATTCCATAAACACTTATAAACTGTATTTACAGTTTTAAGTACATTTAAGAAATGTATGAGAATCTATGATAGTCTAAATCTAATTTTAATAGATTGTATAGCTCACTTACACACGCAATATGGGTTCTTCCATGACAGAGGTCGTTTCTACAGAAATTCTCACCGAAACAATGCATCACTAGAGATAGGATTAATATTAATACCGTTTGGCCTAACATTTTGAAATTTTTTCATACCTTCAACAAATGCAACTTCTTTTATATGCAATTTTAAACGTTAATTCGGTTCAGTTTTTTTTATCTCTGGACAATTTGCACGACAAAAGGCAACAAACACCTACTGCAATTAATAAGTTATGACCCAATAACATTTTAAGAAAATGTTGTTCCAAGGCGATAAAAACATTGAAAAGCTGTTAGTCTTAAATGGAAAAAAATAAAAATTCGTTGAGTCAACGAAATTTCATTGAAATCTCATTATAATATTTAATATTTAAAAATCTTAACTCAGTGAAAGTGTTTAATCACTTTTTGGAACTGTTGAAGTTATTTGTATTGTATAGTATTAAGGTTTATGGAAACAAAATTATGGTTTTCATTGACGTGTATACATATAAGTAAAATATTATAATCAAATTATTTATAATTTAAATGTAGAGATCATTATTTCAACTTGATCGATAGCCTTGTTCTTATATATCGATAACTCTTCATACTAAAAGTTAGTTTCTTTACAACACTATAAATGGCGCGCATTCAAATATAAAATAATACGAAGCTAACCTAATATATATAAATATTATAATCAAATTATTTATAATTTAAATGTAGAGATCATTATTTCAACTTGATCGATAGCCTTGTTCTTATATATCGATAACTCTTCATACTAAAAACTAGTTTCTTTACAACACTATAAATGGCGCGCATTCAAATATAAAATAATACGAAGCTAACCTAATGTTATGCGATCAAGCGAACACTACTAACATACATAAATGGCTTTCTTTATAACCAAATGCAAGAATGCCTATCAAAATATGTATGTACTTATCCGCCCCCTATCAATACGTCTAGAATTTGTGTTAAGTTTGCGATAAGTTTGTTGATGTTGATGGCTTTTTGTTGTTTACTCATTATTTTTACAATTTTGTTTACGCACAATTTTTGTGTTAACGTGCCGGTAGCAACGTCGGCGTTACAAATGTACCCTTTCTCACTCTTCTTCTTGGGAGCCAGATAAAGCAAGAAAATTCTATTTGGCAGCTAAATATAGCAGCCGGCAGCAAACCATAAAACTATTTACAATTATGCTGATCGGGAGTTGTTGCTGCACAGAAAAAAAATGAGTGTTGGTTATAAAAATATATTTGTATTTAATAAAAAAAAAAATTGCGATTCTATAAAGCATATATATACTTGATCAGCATATACAGTCGAATCGATCTAGGCTACGTCCTTTTGTTTCTATGCAAACTTGTCTTCGAGTTTAAAATATGTCTGATTAAAAAGTTCCCAAAAGTATTAAGGAAATTGTAAATAACATTTACATTTACACTAGCTTAAAATATTTTAACATTTTTAGTTACAAAAAATGTACATAAATAATATTTCTTAATATTATAAAACGAAAATATTTAAAATATATACAAAAAGTAATCAATTTTTAGCCGCAAAATTGAAATTATAAGATGTGTAATTTACATAAATAAATTGATCTTATATGAAGGTTAATTTGAAGTTATTTTTCTCAGTGTGGTGGATCTCCACTTGGCACTCAAGGAGCTTTCAATCGGCCGACATCAGGGTTATATGTTTTATGCCGGTGTGGATTACACCAAAAAAACCTCACATGCCCCTTGTGTTTGTTTAGATTTTTCACATGTTTTTGTTTTGACTTCTTTTTTTTTTGGTTTTTCTGGGCCACGTTGTTGTTTTTTGTTTTCTTTTCCCTTTTCAGAATGATGTTTGTGGTCGAAGGTCAATTGCACAAGCCCTAAAAGTGTGTTTATTGGTCATAAATAAAAGATTAATTTAATTAATTTATCATTACCGCCGAAGGCAAGTAACAGAGCCATAATTCTTTCAATTTTTGACCTTATATTGATTAAATTTCGAAAGAAATGGTCAATTTTTCTTAAGTGATATCTTAAAGATTAACTATCAAAGATAAGCACTTAATTAAGTCTGGGTTCTTTTTTTTATTTTATTGATAATAAAAGCACTATTAAAACTATTTTTTAGACTAAACTGGACAATTTTAATGCCCTGAATAAAAAACTAAAAAATATTAGTAATTACTTATATGCATTTTTTGTTTACCAAAACTATACCTTTTTAAGTGGATGCAAACCTAACAGTGCCCCTCAAACTGTATCCAGAAATCAATAGCCTTGTTTACCCGCCAAATTTTTGGGAACCTTTATTTACCGAACATTTTCGAAAACCAATGCCCAATTTCCAAATCTGTTTTGTGTTTGCCCTTTTCATTTTCATTTCGTATTTGCTTTCTGGCCTAATCTTTACATTAAGTTGGTCTGGCTTTTATCTGTCGCCTTTGGATTTTGTAACCCGATGGTCAGAAAGTCATGTGTTGTTATTTTTGTTTGTCGGTGTTGCTATTGTTTTTCGGGTTTTATCAGCTATTATAAGCAGGTCGCTGATAAGGCGGCCGTCAGCTGTAATTTAATTTATTACACGCAGAAAACTAAATTAAATATATTTTAAAAAATGATGCCTAATCTGAAAATATGAAGTGTGTCCCTGAGATACTTTTTTAAAACATAGGTATGATCATAACTTTAGATACATTTTTTCTTTTTTGAAGAGAACTGTAAATAAAAATGTAAAATATTTATTACACCTTAAAAAGTGATTTTAATATATTTAAAAAAAAGAGGTTTCATGTGAAGGGATTGAATGTATGCATGAGATAATTTTTTAAAACTAATTATGATCATTACTTAAAATACATTTTATTTTCTTTTTTGAAAATAACTATAGCTATAACTATAATACGGGGGTTTTGATTAGAAAACATTGCATTATTTAAATATTGATCTAAAAATATTGATAATGTGGAAAACATATTTTAAGATTTAAAACAATTCTTTGCCACCTGGTATGCAAAATCTTAAATATTATTAAATGAGCATATAATTTTTTTTTCTGTGCATTGAGTACTTTCAAGAGTTTTCTAGAGTGTCAAAGGTTTCCACTTAAAAATTTGAATATGTTTATATTTTAGGAGAATGGAAAGCCATGGGAAAACCTACGACAACATTGAGAAAAAGGATGCGTTGCAAGCGGCACGTAGTCGCTGCCTTTATTCTAGTTTTTTTTGTGGTGGTGCAGGCAACTGGAAAACTCACACGCACACACACCAATGCACGACGCAATTAAATTTTATGTCATTTTATGTAAAGACGCAGCACGACTTCTCTGCCGGCGTCGACGTCGCTGCCTCTGTCGCCGGTGTGCCGACGTGCCAAAATACGCATACTGAGAAAAAAGACTAGTGAGCTCAAAACATAAACAACCCCTCTGGCTTAACCCTTCAAATACCCGTGAGAAAAACTAAACATTAATTTAAATGAATAACAAAAATATAAAATCATTTTTGATATATATTTTTTATAATTTAAAAGGGAACTTTAATAAATCATTTTGGTTATTGAAATAAAGTGGTAGATCAAATGAAAATTGCCTATAAAAATAATATAGGCCTTGGTATAAACATTTTTAACTATTTTTTTGTTTGAAAAAACAATGGACAATGGAAAATTTACAATTTTATTAGATGTTTAAAAAAAGGTGATTTCCCCCAAATGCAATTTTTAAGTTAGTCTTAATAGACTATGTTTTTCATAGTATTATAGTCTATATATGTATTACCTATTATATATTAATAAATATAGCCATCCTGTTCTAAAGTTTTTCATCTTAAGAAGTTTTTAAAATCCAATTTTAGTTTTTATAAATATATTATAATATTTCTGGCAATAATATAAGCAATAACTATATTCAATAGTTTCAATTAGAAAGGGTTAAAACATCATCCAACATCAACAGATAGTATTTTGGTTCACATGTTGCTGCCGTGCTGTTCTGTTTTTTTTTTTTCTTTTTATAACTTTTTTCCTGAGCCGGCGTTGGGGCGCAACAACACGTACGCCAAAAACTGAAAAGCAGGGAAAAAACAACAACACCAGACTCTCGCAGACCCGCACACACACGCACATCAATTTAAATGGCGTTGCGGAAATCTGAAATGGCATCAAAACTGTAGAACTGCGGACCTTGAGAAGCGCGACAAGAAATACTAGAAACGCAGAAACAGAATAAAAAATAAGAAAAAAAACAAAAAAAAACTCGAACAGCATGGAGCACAAGGCTTCCCTTTCGAGACGAGACGAGACGACGATCTAGTCCAAAATTCTCGGGTGCCTCGCCTCGCACACGTGTGTGCCTCAACAACGATCCACCCATTCCATGCCCATTCCGATTAGACCCCGGCACACGCCCAAAAAAAACATTTGAAACAGAAGCAAAAACTTGGGAGCGGACTTACAGTTTACAATACAGTGGACACTAGCTAAGGTGTTTAGTTCAAATCTATAAGATTCTCTGGTTTTTGTTGTAGAAACACTATACCTTCTATATGAGGTTTATCACTTGAGACTTCTTTAAAAATTAACAACATTTTTTAAATAAGTTATTGAAATCTGCACTTTGTTATGATCCATCATTTTATTTTTGAAGATTTTAAGTTTAAAGATTCCTAAACCATAGTTCTTAAGTACCATATGTACTACACTATTTAGAGATCTTAAGTTTGGGAATTTACAATGTTTATGATTAATACATTAATACATACATATTATAAGTTTGATAGTTGATCACAAAACAAAGTTCCTTTCTTAACATAAAGTATCCAAAATAACTAAGCTATAATAATCCTTAAGAACAAAGTGTTTCCCCATATATATCTTCTCAAAAATCATTTTTGAATAGATATTTTAAAATGCGAATAGCTACTGTGTTTCATACACCTTTTGCGCGTGCGCTTTTTAATTACGCATTTTAATTTTCGGCAATTGAAAACTGTAGAGCTACTTTTGAATATATTAGATGTCATGTGGATCGTGGGTGTAATGTTAACAGCTCCCTTTGACGTCACTAGACAGGTCGTGTGGCTCCAATTTTTGTTGTTTATTTTCTTCCCATTTTCCATCTATTTGGCTTTGCAGGTGCAGCACCCAACCGATTATAATTTATGTATTTGTAGCGGGCGCATGCTAAACTGCACACACTTCTGTATATACTATGTATATAGTTGAGACCCTGTTTTGGTGGTCATATGTTTGCAGTTGTTTTGTGTTGCCTTTGTTGTCCCTGGACGTGGCGTTACGTGACGGTCGGAAAGTCAGCAGACAGTCGATGCGCCGGTTGTTCTCGCCCAAGCACACGTCCACCCCAAAACAAGTGACGTTTGTGCGTATTTCAGAGATATTACGATCAGAAGTTCGGATTTTTTAAAGATATTAAGTTACTACTAATATCTTCTTAAATGGTTTTATAGTGGTTCGGATTATGGGATTTATGGAGTGCCTTATAAAAACTTAGCAAAATACATCCTATAATGAAGAGAACCATATGACAGGTATATTATTATCCTCAAACATTTTCCTTATTATATAACTTAAGTCTAAATAAAACTAAACTATAGGACCTTATATAACATATTTTAAAACTCCTGATATCCTAAAAATCTTACCTGTATCAGAATGTCGAGAACGCGCCAGAATTGGAGTTTTCTAGATACAAAAATTCCATCTGAAACCGGATCTCCATAGTTAAAGACTTCGTGATTTCACCTTCGCATAAACAGCTTTGGTGCAATGAAGAGAACCATATGAAAGATATGTTATCATCCTCAAACTTTTTCCTTATTATATAACTTAAGTCTAAATAAAACTAAACTATAGGACCTTATATAACATATTTTAAAAATCCTGATATCCTAAACATCTTACCTGTATCAGAATGTCGAGAACCCGCCAGAATTGGAGTTTTCTAGATACAAAAATTCCATCTGAAACCAGATCTCCATAGTTAGACTTCGTGATTTCACCTTCGCATAAACAGCTTTGGAAACTTCCCGGCCAGCTCACATGTTTTGGTTTTCTGTCTGTGCTTCCAAGTTTTTGCCTCCGCAGAGTGCAGTGCACTCCGTTGCCGCATTCAAAACGGTAAAGTGGGGGGCCTTCGATTTTTTATTTTCCACATAAAATGTTGCACTTCTTGGCGGGACCAGTGCTTGCCCAACTGTCGAGGAGGGGTTTATGAAAGCATTGATCTTGATGGGCAGTGAGTACGATTAAAACGAGCGAGATAATCGGGAATTAGTGGAGCTGATAATTCCCTTTAATTTTCACCGACCACTGATATGTATATCCATTCAAATCACTTCTCCTCATTAATTTTTTTTGGGTTCGTTTTTTTGTTTTTGTTTTCTATGCAATGTTTTTTGGGTCCAAGTCCACAGGCGCTCTATTTGATCAAGACTATTATACAATCTCTCACGTACACCTATGTAAAAAGTGCGTATGGGTGTCTACAGTGAAGGTTCCGATACTAGGTCTTCTAACTTTTATTAACAAAGGGATTTTATTTTGAAAAATATGTGGAACAATCTTTTTTTCTTAATAATAATCTAAATTTTTTTTTTAGAAATTTTGGGAAATTTTTTTCAAATGTGTTATGATTCTTTGTTTTATGTTCTGAAAAACCTAGTAATATAACTATAATATCAACCTCAAATGTGTGTGTAAACATGCGTTTTCTGTGGGGCAATGAAGTAGAACAGAAACGGAAAACATAAACTATTTGTGCGTGTGTATTGGTGTTTCCCCATTGGTGTGTGTGCGTAAGGGGGGTACTTTTTGGTGGGGTAGGGGAGCGAAGGGTGCATATTGTATTGGAACGACGGTTTGTCACACGCAGCGACCTAAATACGATTTTTTATGATATTTCGTTTTTGAATTTTCGTTTTTGTTTGTGTTTTCGTCTTCTTTCGTTTGTATTATCAATGGAACACTGTTGTGCATAGGTGTGTGTGTGTTAATCCATGTTTATTAATGCACTTTCCTTTGGGATACCATATGAAACTGAATAAAAATGCACCATTTAAGCGAGGTTTGACATTCACTGGGAGTTGTTTTGTTTGTTTTTGCTTCTGCTTATGCTCCTTCTTCCTCTTCATTTTTTTCATTTTCTTCTTTTTCTTCTTCAACCGGCTTACATGGTTTGATTGTATGTGTGTGTGTACACTTAAATACAGGCGTGGCCATATTAAGAGAAACAGGGAATTGAAACGCGAATTCTTGAGCAATTTTTTTTATAGGATCTTTACAAATTCAGAAAAATAATCTTAAAATTGTCCTATTTCCATCGTTTTATTTTTAATACATAGAGTTTGGACTTAAATTAAAATTTATAAAAAATTTGGATGTTGTAGAAAACTTTTACAATGATTGTTACCAAAATAGTATAATTTTTATTAATATGTTCGAAGAACCTTGAACCTACATAGATCATCTTCTTAAAATGTGTAAGTATATTTTTGAACAGTTTTGAAACATACTTTCTTGGACTTTTCAGAATTGTAACTCTTTACTATTATTTTGGCCGCAATTGTGTTGATTGTCTACTTCTGACAACAACTCCAAGCAGCAGCTGTTGTTGTCCCCGCGCCCTTCTTATGCTGCCCTCTCCTCCCCTCACACACACACACCCGCACTCCCGCTCGCACACACACACTGAAAGACCGCTCTGCTTTTACAGGCGTCGACGTCGACTTCATTTCTTTGCGCAGCGATGGTTTTCAAAACGAATTCGAACGCTTAGGCGAACGGTTGTGTTTCCTCCCAAACAAAAAAAAAACAATCTTCAAAAAACTCTCAAAACCCCAGAGAAATCGAAAAAAATAACTTACCCATACATAAATAAAAGTGTAATAAATTAAAGCGAACTAAAATAAAAGAAAAACATTTTTTTGTGGTGCATCTTCAAAAAAACCGGTTGTTAAATGCGCGTTGCAATAAAAACAACGAAAAGAGTTCAACAACAAAAACCTTAAGGAAAAGGCAACGTTGCACATTTTCTGGAGTGCAGTTCAAACTGTAAGAAAAAGAGGCGAAAATTGAGGAAAAACTAAAGAAAGTCGAGAGACTATTTGAACGAAAAACAAGATGGCATTCTCGATTGTGAGCCGTGGTATTTTGCGCACTTCGAGAGAAATTCTGGAACGCAACATGGCCGCAACTGTCGGCGTTCTGCAGCAGAGCGCCTCCCCGCCCCCGAACACGCCCATTTCGCACAGCGATTGCCATGTAAGTGCCACTGTTTTTTTTCAGTGTGTGCCTGATTTAAGTGAATCTAATTCAATTACCAAAAGAGGTCAAAAAGAATTTGGGGATTCAAAACAAATAGTTAAAAAATAGTTACTCAAAGGCGGGGTTTCCAAAAAAACAGTTTCTAAGAACAATTTTTAAAAGATTTTTCTAAATATTCGTTAAAAAAGAGTTCAAAACCAGGTCTATTGAAAAAATTCTAAAATTCTATAAGAAGCGAATTCAAAACAAAACAGAGAAATAGAATCGCAATTCCAAAAACAGAAGGGTGAGAAAAGTAGATGGAGTGGGAATAAAAAAGAGAAGCAGGGAAAACGGAGAATGAAAATTGGATGAGGGGTTTACGAAACGAGGCCAGTGCCACATAAACTGTAACAGTGGCTCACAAACTGTAAGAACTCTAAGTAAAAACATAATATTTTGATTAGATATATCTGAAGCTATATCTATTATATTAATACCATTGTTATACCAAATGAAGAATTACATATTTGTATTTCTAAAACTGTATAAAATTATTTTTATTTTGGTTTGATAGAAGCACAGTTTTATATAATAAAAATATGCCGACATTATAATTTTTGGCTAATGCCGGCATTGGATTTTCTATTTTTGAGTTCTAAATTCAGTAAACTAATGGCAAATGTCTTAAAGATCAATCATTAAAGGGCGCAGCAATTCAATCAATCAATAACAAATTTGGAAACAGGCGCCAAAAGACGCATTTCCCTCAACAAAATAAATAAAGCAAGAAAATGTAGTGCAAACAAAAGAAAATTACACAATAAAAAAAGGGGCTTAAAGAAATTGGCTTAAATGAAAGAAAAAATATTTGTATTATCTTACTTTTATTTGCTTCTTCTAATATTTGTAACCATTATTTTGTTGTTCATTATATTGTGTTAGCCATGACAATGCCGGCGAATATTTGTAAACTATGTATATTTGCATAAATGTTTCGGATTCGAAACGAAATTTATGTTATTATGTTGATGGTGTTGACTTTATATAAAGTGTAACCAGCTAAGACAACATAATATTGGTATTTTCCCCTGTGTATTCAGGTGAAAGCTAGTTTTCCCTTCCCACCAACAACAACCCCCTCGTTTTGAAAGTCGGTAAACTGCGCAAATTCTGTGGCAGGAAAATCTTGCGCAAAAGCATTGGGAATAATAACAAAGGAAGATACTTCCTCCCCGTTTTTCGCACTCTCCCCGCGCCGGAAAAAGAGGTTTGAGAGTCACAGGAAGTGATTTTAGTGATGGATTCAGATTGTTTTTTACTCGCGATTTTTCTTTTTTTGCTGCTTATTAACATTGACCTGTTGCTCGACTTTGATGTTTATTTGCCGACTCTCTGCATCTTCTACATAAATCTCTGCCATTGCTTTTTGTCTTATTTTCTTATGGTGGAAACGTGTTATTTTTTGTATTCGAGACGCGCAGACATTTAAATGAAAGGAGGCCCGTTTTTTTCGCATTCATTAATTCGTTTTTTTTTTGGAGAAACTTGTTTACGAAAAGACACACCATAAAAAAAAAAGAAACAATCCAAAGTTCGTTTAACCAAACGAAGCGACTGGAACCGAAAAAGGTTCCAAAACAGTCCAATAAGTGTGCGGGCTTTATGATAATGTTATATGGTATGATATCATCGTCGTCGGTGGCTGGTTTGCTGGCAACATCTGTAGTCGGATTCTTTCTTATCGAGAGAGCCACTGAAATTCAAAACGTTTACAAGAGTTTTCGGTTGCTTGTAATTAAAAACGAACAAACTCTTTATCTTTTTCTAATGACATTGACAGAAGCTGTCGGAACAGATGATGGAAAAATACATTTCTCCGAACTGGTTTTTGGCATCTATAATTACATTTTCTTTTGTTTTCAGTGTTGCAATGCTGGCTATTAGTTTTTCTTACACTTCTTAAGTTCTTTTTTGTTGTAAGAATTAAAATTTTTCTAGAATATCTAGTGGATAGTTTTAGATGTTAACTTAATGTTATATAACATATGTTTTGATTTTTGTATTTCACGGGTTCTTTTACCAACTGGTTTCAATTTTCTTCAAATTTTTTTGTTACGTGATCGCCACGTGTTTTATTTTTCATCTGCCTAGAGCCTCTCAAACTTTAAAATGAACTTCAAGAATCCAAAGACACATTTTTGACAGTCACTCCGGCATTCGTGGCAAACCAAAGTTGGAAATACTCGTACAAAACAGACAACAAACCGGGTTTAGAATTGTTTTGTGAGTAAACAGAACTGACCTTAACATTGGAAATATTTTTCCACCACCAAAACAAAAAAATAGAGGAAAACAGCAGTGCCCTGAATTGTAACCAAAAACATAATGATTGCTTATAAGCCGAAGGTTATATAACAACCATATCAACAATAGAAACAAAAGAGCATTCAGCATGGGCTTAAAAAAACAAAAATAAATAAAGCAATAGCATAGAGAGTGGGTAATATTATAGTGCTAGAGTACAGGCCTATGTATATGTATGTTGTATTAAAAGCATTAACAGATTATGTTATATATTTCAAAATAATTATAATCCATTTTGTTGACAATCTCTTACGTATTCGTACTTCAAAACTGTCTAGTCATTTATAAGGCAGAATCTTGATTAAAAAATGTAAATAAAAAGGCATAAATTAAATGTGCTACTTTAATCCAACTGTTCCTATTTAATTTACTTATTTATCTCTACTATCTTCTGATTTCAGCGCCTTTTCCTGGCAACTGGTGGCAACGTCTGTGGACATGGAGCACACTCACTGCTGTGGCATCAAATGCCAACTGCCGTGGTCCAGGCTGTCCGTCAATATTCCAAAAAATCCGCCGAAGCGGCCAAATTGCGACGGGAGGTGGAAAGTGATAGTGATTCCGACTCGGATGATGAGTTCGAGCGACGTCGCCAGAAAGTGGATTCCAAGCGGAGCGAACGGGTGAGTGAACTGCTTGAAAAACAGCATTAAAAATATAGCCATTTCGGAAATATAACCCATAAAAGAGACCCAAACAAACAAAAACACACGCCTCCTCCACGTGGCTGAGAAATTTCAATTGTGCTACTACTTGTGAGTACCAAGTTACAGCTTTTCCTTTGAAAATGTAGAGTAGATGTAAGCTCAGGGTGCAACGCATTCCGATTTTACATGTAAGCAAGCAGTTATTTTATATCCTTGTAAAGCTTTTTAGTGAAAGCTGTATGCCTGGAAGCAGTGTTTAAATTCGAGTCCTTATAGTGAGCTTTTTATTAACGTTATATACAAGCAGTACAGTCCTTGTGGAGCTTTAAAAAGTTCATAAAACAATTTATGTAAAGCAGTTTTAGGAAACAAGCTGTCCTGGAAAGCTTTCAGGATTAAAGTTTTAAGTCCTTTCAAGCAGTAAGCAACAAAGCTCAGCAGCGGAACAAGAAAGCAGTTTCAAGTTTAAGTTTCTAGAGCTTCCTTGGAGTCCTGTGCTTTTATGTTTGAAAAATAACATAAATATTATAATTTATTATTATATTTATATATTTTTTAAATTTTTAGGGCGACTCAGCCTTCTGGCGCCGCAAAATGCGTACCCTCCATCGCATTTTGGACGTGAACCACGACGGTGTTGTGTCTTACGACGACTTCCGTTTGCTGGCCAAACGCTTCAACGATCTGGGCCATTTGACCCCGGAGGTCGCCGCCGAGTTCAACGATGTGATTAAGCATACGTGGGAAGAGCAGTTCGGGGAGATAACCCCTTACAATCTGGTGACTGCCGAGCAGTTTCTCACCGATCTGCACCATCGTCTCAACGACAAGAAGATGGCCAAACGCATTGGTCGTTTCCTGCCCTACTTGTTTAAGGTGGGTCTACTTATATATTTTAAGAGATAAATTAAATATTTAAACAAATTATTGCTGCTAACACGTAAACTGAAGAATTCAAGCAACGAGTTTTATGGCATTATTGTTATTGCATCTAAACGCGAATTCTTCAGGATATATGCAAATTAAATGCATATACTGTGTTTTATTTGATTCATAGCTAATTTTATGTTTTTTTCTACTACCTTTCAGGCTGTGGACTTTGATCACACTGGCCATTTGGATCTCGAACAATACAAGCTCTTCTTCCGCTGTCTGGGACTGACCGAAGACGACGCTGCCGTTTCATTCGCTGTGATAGACAAGAACGGCGATGGCCAATTGTCGCTCAAGGAGTTCGTGCATTTGGGCCGTCAGTTCTTTTTAACCGAGGACGACTCGAAGATATCGAAAATGTTCTGGGGACCGCTGGTGGCCGATCATTGACGGGGTGCAGTCACTGCTGTAGATCACAATTCAACCAAAACAATCACAACAATAATAACCCCACATAAATATCCGATCAACAACACCAAACAAGATTATCAAAAACAACAACAACAGAACGTCCGAAGCCGAAACAACGGCAACAATAACACCAATGAGCCAATGCTAAATACATTTAAAACGACAACGATGATGGCCAATAATAATAATAATAATATAAAGATATTGGCCACATCGTTGCCAACTCGCGTGCAGGCGGCAGGCGGCAGTTGGCTTAATCTACAGCATGTGGCGCCGCATAAATCGGGACCGATGATAACTACCATTAGCAACACCACCACCACAACGATCGTTATAAGGAACATGAGCATTTACGACTATTTACGGCATAACTTGAGCAGGTCAAAGCGCCAGCGCTCGACCTTTGAACCCCATCCATCGCCCAGCACATGTCCCGCCTCCAAGTTGCGCAAGCACAATTTTAGTAACTATCAAAAGGAACGGGAACGGGAGCAACGGCATAAAGATAAAAATCAACGAACCAAGGGCAAACCATCGATGGATGACTACGATATAAGATTCTTTTTCTACCTTAACTCGCTAATTTTATTCACCATGTCGTGCAGCCGTCAATCGGCCGCCGAGGGTGATGACCTCAAGCATTTCATTTGCGACCGGATCCGGAAGTTCGATCGCCTGCGGCGAAAGGCACGCAAGCGCCGGAAGCGAAGGCCCAAACAACTGGCCGAGGATCGAATGCACCTATAAACTCTGAATAGTGGAGCTACATATTAATCACACGGTCACCCTATCTACCATATAATCGATTATTTTTTTGCCTAGTTAAGAGTTACGTTTAACTGATATATTAAACCATACAGCAAGCATGATATAACGGAATAAAACTGATTTTTAAATGTACGATTAATAATACGAAAATATGGTTTTATTTATTGGGTCTTATAACTTTCTGAAGGCCTTACATAAGAAATATAGCTCAGTGCTGATATATGTTAAATATTAGAATCTATTTTATTAATTTGACATTTCCTAATGCAAAATTATGTGATTAAGTTGGTCTTTGAAAATTAATGAGTACTGTACCTTAAACATAGAATGATGCATTCTGCGTTTTCATTTCATCAGATCGAGGGAAGCCCTTCTCCACATTTTGCGCAAATTGCATGCAAATGCAAAAAGGCAAGCAGACGGTACTTCCTTCCACTCATTTTTTATTTTATTTCATATATTTTTTAATTTTTCCCTCACTTGGCATCTGCGGCCACATATCATTATGTAAGCGCCAGCGAAAAGGATTTGCGATATCAACTGAAAAGTGTTTAGCTGGATGTTGCGAGGCTACAAAAAATGGTGACTAAAATAGGAGATGGTTTTAGGCCAAGTTTTCAATACTCTAAAATATCTAATATAACATATTTTTGACAACAAAACAATAAAAATATATTCAAATATATGAAAATTAAAAAATATATCAGAGATACTTCATTAAAAAATTAAGGAAATAATATAAAGGGTATCTTAACCAAATATATTTCCCTTTTTCAAACAAAGCCTGAAGATCGGTTTGATTGAGGTACCAAAGCTGTTCTCCCAGGGTTGCCAAGTTGCACAAGGAATCCCTAGACCCCATAGATAGGGCATGGAAAAGAATTACGTTGTGGAAAAGGGCAAGAAAAACTTGTCGCGCGTAAATCTCTGCGATGGCAACCTCCCACGGCCGTCTAGGCTGGCTGACCAGAGCTCATTATGCGCATTTGTTGCTGGGCGGGAAAACGGGAAAAAATTAGGGGGTTTTCAGTTGCCCCTTTGAAAGATGATGGTACGCCCATTTCTTCCCTCTACTTCTAGTCCTTCTCACTAATTTTTTTCCACCAGCCCCGCAGCCTCATTTTCGCCGCTCCCCGGCTCGTTTTTTATTCATTTGTAGCTAATAATTTTAATGCTATTCAAAATTATGTTGGAAAAAAAAATATAAGAATATAAAAAGAGAGTGAGGGGCTGAGTGGGTGATGGAAGCCATGTGAAAGCATTTTTTGGAACACCCCACACACACGAGCTCGGCTCTTATAAATTGCATTTGTATCTAAAAGGACATTAATTTTGGTTGCACGAAGGAAAAACGTGGTCATTTTCTTTGTCTATAATTTACTTTTTGATTTTTTGTATATTTAAATATTATTTTGGAACCAAAATATCGCTGTAAAAGTGACTAAAGGTATTCTAGAATTATTATATCTTAATAATATTATATAATTACAGAAGCTAAACGATTTAACATTTTTTCTGTGTGCCTATTGGAATTTTTTTGAGGACCTTAGCGATTTAAAAACTATAAAGATATATTTCTAATGTCACTTAAGTATTTTTTCCAGTGCTTTTGTGGGTGTGTTAGCAAGCAGTGCAGTCGCCTTTCTGTCCCTTCTGCGCATTTCTTACTCGCTTCAATATTTTATAATTTAATTTTTTTCCTTACCCCTATTTTTTTTTTTTTTTGGTTGTGCCACGCACATGACGTCCATCGCTAATCCTTTTGCCTCACATATACTCTGAAAAAAATCACACACACTTGCACTGCTACATCTTTCATTATGTAAATGCACGCTTTACACATTTTTTTCAGATGCACTGTCCACTCTGAAAACCCCCCTTTTTTACCATATTTTTTATTTCCCAACTTGGGATTTTCTAGTGGGTGTAGGTGTTGGTGTGTTCATATGAATAAAATATATATATCACACACGGTCACACACATGTAACTGGCTAAGTACATATGTAACTCGCCTTCGCCGTCTCTTCTACTAATTTTCATCTTTTACTCTCCTTCGCTTGATTTTTTTATGGTCCACCCTCTTCCGTCCTCTATTTGCCATTTCAACGTGTTTTATCGCGTTTTAAGAGCAGTTTTTAAAAATTAAAAGCACGTCCTAAGTCCACATTTGGTCAACAGCTGCTGCCCAAGATGGAAAAGCCACCCACGTTTTTCCTCCCTCCATCTCTTTTTATGTTACTGGATTTTCATTTAAATAACAGTCGACTAAAGCTTGATCGTATCTATTTGTGTACGTACTGAAATTATTTAGATCGAAGGAGAACTTGGGAGTTTAAACAGATCCTTTAAAATCAATACTCATAGTTAACTTACTTAAGAAAAGATATATAATATTTTAAACAATTATAAATATATTTCCTATATGTTATCAAAAGGTTTCATGGTATGCTTTTTAATTCAGGTAACGTATTCCCCAAGATAAATAGGCATTGCAGGTATTGCTGTTTTAAGTGCTTGCCGCAAAATACCTTTGCGGCTGGCATAAATTTAGCAGCTAATCATAGAAAAAAGAGACTCAACTGGCGGGGGGCTTGGAGGACATATACTTATCCGGCGAAGGCCATAAAAGTGCGCTAATGTTAACCCGTTGCGTTGGCTCCTGTTTGAATTACAACACCCCCAACACACGCGAGGGGTTAAGGCGGCGTTATGCTGTTGGCATGATAATTTAATTACAGCTCTGGGATTGGGTTTTGCGGCAAAGGCGGCATCAATCTGGAGCTTAGACAAGACAATCTTCCACATGTGTATATGGCATCTTCGTCTTAACACCTTTTGGCCAACCTTTGGAGTCAGATAAAAAAGCAGGAACGACAAGGTGTACAACCGAAACCAAGGAAATCACTCCCGTAGTGGGCGTCAAGGGACTAACACTGGATGACTACGGAATGCTCTAATTCAAAATATATATCAAGAAATTTCACTTAAATATTATTTCGAAATAAGTTAGCTATCTAAGAAGTTTGAGAATCGCATAGAAGGGCGCGGTTATGCATAAGGTACAATCGAAATTTGAGAATCGCATAGAGAGGCTCTAATATAACGAAGAACTTTTTAAAATGGGGTTCCGAAAGATTTTCCTTAAGATTTTTAAACATTCTTAAATAAATTTACAAATCTGAAATACATAGATACCCTTACGGCCCCTAGCTAATATAGCCCTATCTTCTGTGGGCGTCTTCCTGCGTTGTCAGGGTATAATTATATATTAAATTAAGCCATTTGCATGCGCGTATTTTTGGGCGCCTCCCCCCTTTTTGGCCACCCCTTTTGTGGCCGGGCTGTGTTGTAGATTATTAAAAATTATGTCTCACAGTAGGACATGCAATGCTGGCAACCCTTCCCCCACATAGCCACATAGGCCACATTAACGTGCCTGAGATAAGAAGCAGGCAGCAGTTGCAAAAATTGTTTCGGTTTTTTTTTTGTAATTTTTTTTTGGTGGGGGTTTCAAGCCCCCTGACATTTATTACTGTTGCTGTTGTTGTTGGGCCAACGCAAATCCACGCAAAAATTATATTTTGACGTTTGTCAGCGGTTGGCGGCGGGGAAACGGAGGTGGGAAATACGAGCCAGAGAAGCCTACATGGCAAAAAGATAAAGAAGCAGAACAAGAAAATGCAAAAGGAGGGGGGGGGGGGTGTTGGGTATGTCGCAGGGCCAGTGGAGGGTTAACCCTAGCCCTAAAACGAACCAAATGCACTTTGGGGGTCTGGGGGTCGAAAGCTTTGCCAATGCCCTACAGTCGGGAATTTGGGAGCTTCTTAGTTTTACAGGGTATATTAACCAAAAGATATTTTAATGGGTTTTACGTTTTAATGGGTTTTAGATTTTTAAATCACAAAGTTTGATGGTGCATAGCCTTCGTAGCTCATCACTCATACGTACTGTTGTCTTTAATCAAAAAAATTTTAATCTAGGTGGCGCAGATTTCAACCGTACATTTAATGATTTGTTCTCCTTTTTTTGGGAATTTAAAAAAATTTGAATAAGTTTTTACCGGCATACGTGTCGTATGAGTAATTTTTAAGTGATCTTTAAGACTGTTGATCAAAAAATAAAATTTGTTTAGTCCTTGAATGCTCACCACAATCGACTATACTTAAGGTCAATACTAAAATTTAATTTTTTGGACCACCCCAATGCTTAAAATGTTTATAAGATTTATTTACTGGTTCTTAAACCGAATTTTGTTTGTAAAAATAAGCATAAATTTTAATTACTAGTTACAGAAAGTGTGTTATTAATAGAAGGATTCAACAGCTTCTCCATTTTCGTGCAGCGGAGTTTTTTTTGCCAGAAAACTCATACATGACGGTAGCAACTCTGGCTGCATTCGTACCTTGGGGAGGCCGCCTCGTCCGAGATTTGTTTAACTAAATTTATATTCTAAATGTCGTCTGTCCTGCGGTTCTGCTGTGCTTTTTTGTACCTCTTTGTTGTGTCTCTCTCTGTGACATAAGCCGCGCTGCTTAGTTTTAAAAACTTATTTTAATGTTGGAATTTTATTTTTTTTTGCGCTTAGTCGCCATTGTTGTTGTTCCAGTTTGCACTGGCGGCCTTCTGCGATTTGGGCCTGGCCAGATGTCCCAACTCCACTCTTAATACATTTAAATTGCTTGCAGTATGGGTTGGTGTCTAAATCCTTGGTTAATGTAACGGCGTTGGATGTTGTGTAACAGAAATTAATAATAAAATTAGATTTTAAGATTCAAGAATACAAATTAATAATACTTTCAAAAATATTTTAACAACATCAATTTTTTTGAACCATTTTGTGCATATATTTAAAACGACGTCATATTATAGATTACGTATAATATGTACATATGTGATCGATTTTAGAGGATTATGTCGTTTGCGGGATCTAAAATCGAACACAATTCGAACTTGTTTAATGGGGATTTTGCAAGTGAACGAAGAAACAGGAGGCTCAGATAGGATAGCGATTATAGCTCAGATCACCAGTGGCGTATCGTAGATATATAAACTAGATTCGTTTCTTGAGAAGGCGAATGGCTCGTTCCCAGAGTTTCAGATCTCTCACCCTCCGTTGAAGATCCTGGAGAATCACAGACATACTCTGGGCCTGACTGTGAGGTGGCATGGGCAGCATGGCATCATCGGGAGCTATTTGGCGGCCCCGATAGGATTCGACGACAGCCCGACGAACTCGTAGATTTGCCGACGACATCTGCGGCACAGGGATAATGGGTTCGACCAGGGGCACTGTTATCCTGGCCACATATTGCTGGGTATAGTTTATCTTGAACTGGTTCTGGTTTTGGTTCATCTTCATCGCCATGATATAAAAAGGAACACTCCGGGATTTCCTTGGACGGAGTTGGTTGCAAATTTAATAGAAGAAAATATATCTATAAAGAATTTTATTCTTTAAAATTTTTTTTTTTGTTGCTTTCTGTTTGCCGAGCCAGATGTAACTAAATTCTATTCGAATGTCCGGCACTTAGGTCTCTGACAGTAAACTAACGTTTATCGCTATGGTATCTACGTTTGTAACGAATATTGAAATCTATGATATAGGTGAAAACCTTGAGAATCGCGTAGAAAGGCTCATTTTAAAAGTGCTTGTGAATCGCAAAGAAGCGATCATACCTCATATATGTTATATGAAATATTTATTATATTTAAGTCTAATGGCATTTGAGATATTTGAGAATCGCATAGAAAGGTCTTGTTAGCAAAAAGTTTTTATGGACCAAAAAAAATATTTCTTACATATGTGCAAAATTTAATTAAACCGGTTTTTGACAATATTTTATTACCAAAATACTATGCCGGATTATTGTTTGGTTCCCACCATTTTCGTCTCCTCTTTTGTTGACTTATGCATGGAAAATGTGGGTTCTCTTTTTTATTTTGATTTCATTTCGCTATAGTTTGTTAGATTTTTATAGTTCTGACCTAAACAAATAGGCCAAAATCGCGAGCTCAGTTCACACAAAGGGACGATAGGTTGAATGGGGGCTTGGTTGAGTGGGTTAGCATGGCATTTGGGTTCATAAATTTACAGTACAGGACACCGTCTGTCCGCTGTTTGCTGTGGATGCGGTTGTAAAATCGCCGCTGTTGCTTTCCTAATTGTTGGTGGATTTTAAGGTCACTTTGCACTAAACGAATAGGGCTTTCAAAATTCTGGAGAATTTTCGTTGACAAATTTGGTTGATTTTCAAAAATTAATAATAATTTTAAAGTATAAATCAATTTCTGAAATCTAACTTTACATTATGTTTAAAAAAATATTATTATTATTTTATATACATTTTTAAAAGTACTAAACATTTATATTAACTTAGATTTTCTCCACATATTTATATTTTTTTTAATTTTCTTATTTTTTACAACATATGTAAAGCTTGATCGTGCAGTTAGGGCCAAAAGTCTGGTAGCATTAGCTAAGCTTGACTTTCTTTTACTTCCGTTCTGTTGGCGGTGCGTGTGTTTTTGATTTTTGCAGGTGGCACACGGCGCAAAACGGAAGCGAAACGGCAACGACACCTTTGAGTGAAATAAATGATAATGGCCTCAATGATTATGCATCGGCACGTTTCTCATCGCGACAACACACACAGATACACCACTCACACACACACAAAAGCTGGGGGAAAGGATTCAGGATTTCAGGATTCAGGCGGTCGCTGGTTTACCGTTTACCCGTTAGCTGTTTTTAGCTTTGTGGCTTTTCTTGTTGCTGTTGCTATATTGGGACACAGAGAAAAAAATGTGTTGGTTTAATTTGTGTACAAAAAAATATTACAAAAAATATAAATAGATTGAATTTTAAAATATCCATTTAGGCAAATTAAAGGTTTTACGATGTATTTTGTTTTATATTCTTAAAATACAATATATAAATAAAAAATATTTCAAAAGTTTCCTATGGCATAACTTTTGTTATAAAAAAATGTTAGAAAAAATGTACAGAGATATAGGGGGTGCCAAAAAAACTCAAGGAATTTGGAAATTGCTATACATGTGTAAATTGTTAAAAGAGTAAATATTTAAGAAAAGCACCTTATAAATCCATTGTACTTCCGAATTGTGTTGCATACATTTTGGCACATTTCTAAAAGAGATTTCAAAAATGTGATGTTCTTGTTTTATTCTAAAAAACTATAGGAAAACATGTAAATTTTTCTCAGTGCTTCTGTTCTTTCACCGTCGTTCGAGCGATTTGCCAAACAAATTACAAATTGGGTTTAACTACTATTTTTTCGCTTGTTTTTGTTTGTGTATGTGCGAGTGTGTTGCTGTTGTTGTTGTTTTTTCCTGCTGCCATCGCAATTTTCCTGGTCCAGTTTTGTTGTTGTTGTTTTTGCTGCTACCTTTCTGCGGTTTCCCCCTTTATTTTTTATTGTTGTTTGATTTTCGCGGTCGCGCGTTTGGCTTTTCATTTCATTTAACACGCCCGCCAATGTTTTTGCGGCGTTGGCTGTGTCAACAAATCGCAACCGCCCCCTTTTCGGGCCCCGCCCCCTCACCCACCCGCCTCACCTTTAACCCATGTTAGAAATGCATTAGAGTCTGTTTGGCAGGTGGGTTGATATTTTTGGGGTCTCGTTTTGGGGCCATAAAATATCAGCGTTCCATTCCCCAAAAAAAAGGTTCTCTTAAAAAAAAGGTGGGAAAAATAAGCACTTGTTTGTTGATATTATTCGAGACTTTGGCTGGTTAAAATAAATGGCAGGAAGTCAACGTTGAAATGAGGTAAAGAAATTTTTGACAAAGCTAAAAGTAAAATGTTTATATTTCTTAAATATAATGATATAAATCAGTGAAATTAGAAAACAAACGTCTGTCGACTTATAGCGATTTTAAAATACATATGTTTTTGTTTTCATTTCTACCTTTTTCAGGGAGAATCACCCACCCGCATTATTAATCTCAAATTTCAGTCAAAGGATTTAAAAAAGAAAACGCACACAAACAAACAAATATGAATATATAAATACTATAGTAATTTGCGCATTTAATTAAAATTATGATAAAGGCATGCGAAATATTTCACAAGCTGGCAGACTTGTGTGTGACCAAGTGCTATATAGCATACGTACTTGCATATCAGGGGGTACATATAGGGCAAAAGAGAAAAATACAAAAAAAACGAGGGAAATAAATGAGTTGGGTAATGGAGAGCAAGTAGGAGCCGGGGTAAGAAATTAAAATAAAAATTGCTCATAGCAAAAATCTTGCGCTGTAATTACATCATTTATGCAGGACGAATATGTCGTTTTGTTCCTCGCCTGCAGGATGAAAATAAAAAAATAAAAAACCCAGAGATGTGTGTCCTGCGCGCCTGCATGTGTGTTGGTGGCTGCCGGCAAATGCCTTTCAAATAAATACGAAACGGTCAGCGGAATAATAATCAGCAGGCGAGTCTCAGTGTCTCAGATATATACATATGCGATATATAATATATATATATATGTATATATATATATGACAAGGCGACACGTACTGTCAACCAAAGGGGATAGTGCAAAATGGCTGAAAAGAATTCCAGAAGAATATAACGAAGATATCAGCGTTACGTTGGCGAAAAACAGGAAACGGATGTGTGCTTATATAGAGAGAATATAATGGGTAAAGCAGAAGGAATGGAGCTTACAATAATTTTGGATGGATTTATATAGCCTTCATGCCTCAGATCCTTAAGTAAATTTTAAATATTTATTTCTAGGTTTTACTAAGAAATAAAATTTTTTTGCATGTTATAGGTCTATCATAAAGTTATTAAAAAATAGTTTAGTGGTATCATGAAAATATTTAATAAATTTAGGGACATTATAAATATATTAAATTATTTTGGGGTATTAATGTCATTATTAAGGATACAATTTCTAGCAGTTCCTAGCGTATAAGTATCTTAAATATTTTGACAAATCGATAATATATTTTAGGAAATGTTAAGTTTTCCAAGGACTGTTTTTACCCAAGTTCTTGACTGCTTGCATCCAGATGCCAACGCTGTCCGATGGGGGGCGCCACGCTCATTATTAACTGCTGCTGCCACGCCCCCACCACCACCACCGCCTTTTCGGTCGGCACACATTTAATATGAGAAAATGGTTTCAATTTTTTATACGCTCACTTTTCTATGCTTTGCTAAACACACAAAAAACGCATAATGCTCGAGAGTGTCCTGTGCGGGAAAAAAAAACCGGGGTTTGGGTTGGTCAACAAGGGGTTAAGGCAGTGGTGGGGGTGGAGGGGGGTCTATTCGTGCTGATGTCGCTGCGATACTTCCGCCAAAGTGGCACAAACAGTTGCAAAAAAATATAATATTATATATCAGCTTTGCGATTGCTGTCCGCTGCTCCTTCTCTTTTTATTTTTTATATTTTTTTCACAATTTTTTTTTTATTTTATGCTAAATGTACAACCGAAAATAATGTACGAGTATTGTGAAAAAAATCATATGTATTTGGGATAGATGCATGTGTGCATATGAATGTAAAAGAGCACTAATTTTGTAAGGACACGCGCTCCCTTGGACAACGGACTGCTCACGTAGCAAGCAGGAGAAGACACTGCAAAAAATAAGTGTTAAGTGTTTATGTTTAGCCAACCCTAACTTGGCCTTGTAGAATCAGATCTTAGAGAGCTATATCTCCTGCATTTTACCTCATTGATTTACCTTATATCTTATTTAAACCAGGATGTATATCCTATCCTATATAAAGTTAATTTTTTAAGTTTTAAAAGCAAGTTAAAAGCAGGATCATAAAAAGAGAATTCCAAAAATGTATCCCATGACTTTAAAGTCTTTTAAATTTAATTTAATTTAAATTGGATAGGTTATTAACCGTCAAACATTTAGAGTTCTCCAATTAGCAATCGAGTGTTAGGTATGGGCTTTTAAAAACTAGTTTTAGATCACCTTTCATTTTAATTTAATTCTAATTTTATCCTTTTTTTTTAAATTAATTAATTTTAATTTAGCCTTCCAAATATTATATTTTTTTTTAAAGTCTTGCGAATAATTAAAAACTATTTATCAATCTAAATTTAATCATTTAGATTAAATCCTTCGACTTAATTTTATTTAATCTTCCAAATATTATTTAAATTAGTATTTAACTCTTATGAATATAAATATATATAAATATTTAGATATGAGCCTTTCGATCGAATTTTATTCAGCCTACATAATATATTTTGTTTACTCATACGAATACTTTTTAAATAAAGCTTTAATGAATCTAGACTTAAAGACTATGATTATATCTCAATAATTTTTCTCGAGTGAAAGGCGAAGCATGTGGCACATAAGTAGACGACGACTAGAACGATGACATAAAAAACGCCGGACTAAAAAATGTAAAAAAGACACCAGGACACACTCGCACTCACAGCCAGTTGCGTATGCTAAATGGCCAGCGGCCCTGGGTTTTGGTCATCGTCATCTCTCCGTGGCGTACAAATGACGGCTTCCGCTTGTGCATATTAAGCGTGAAGGATAATAATTTTACACACACCACCCACACCCCAGCAACCCACACATAAAGTATACTCCTCACTTTTTTTTCGGTTAACAAAAATGGGTATTAATATTACTTATGGTTAAATATACGCGAAGTCTGTCTGCGGTCTTTGTGGCACAGGAAGGGAATTTTCCGTAGAAGATAAGTAGTGGAAAGTCAGGGAGAGGTATGCAAATAGATAGGAACTTCCCATAAAATAGGGTACTTTTCATTTAGAATATGTTGTAAGTAAATAATAATATTATAGCCAAACTATATTGCTAATATATCATTTAAATAACAAAAATCAACAATTAACCTCCAAACTTCAATTAACCATGATGTGAACAGTTTCTTGCCAGGTACAGTTGTGCTGGGAATATTTAGGACAGTCTTGGCCGAAAATCCTTCAGGTGGAAATCAAGCCTGCCTCCTGTTGCTGCTGCTGTTTAACCAATTCGAAAATGCTGCAGCTAATCACATACAATTCAATTCGTTTTACAATTTCAACTAATTTCCATTTCAATTAACTTGCTAAAATGTAATTTAGCAGGACCAGCAGGCCAGGACGAACCCATCTAGAATCCAGGTGGTGAGCTGGTCGAAAACCGCGTGCAAACCGTTCGGAAGGAGCATGACCGACTGAGGACGAGAAACAAGGACGAAAAGGACGTTGTTGCAGCGCTGACAGACAGTTACAAGCACGGACATATGTGGCCACACAAATAGTGGAATAACACAAAAGCATTACTTTTTATGAAATATGGAAAAAAAGTAAAAAAAAATCCGATCCCATGTGTTCATTAAAATTTTTATGTTTTTAAAAATATTGTAAGCTAAAAATAAAAAAGTAAAATGATTATTATTATTAGATATTTTAAACGAAGGTCAAACTTGTAACCCATTTTCAGGTTCCATTTTTCCGTATTTTCAATGGTTTTCAGAATGGGAATCCAAAACTGCACTTCCTGAACCCATAACTTGAGTTACTGGATTCCGATTTTAAAGTGGGATACCTTTATGAATTTGTGGTTAAATTCTCTAAAAGTCTGCGTTTAAATATTTTTTTTTAGAGAGGTTCCAAATTTTAGCCCTTTTCCATGTTCGATTTTCCGTATTTCAAGTGGTTTTCAGAAGGGGAACCCAAAACTGCACTTCTAAATTCCATAACTTTCTGTGTTGTAACTCGATTTTGACGTGGGATACCTCCATGAGTTTGTGTTTGAAATCTCTAATATTCTACGTTCAAATATTTTCTTTGAAAGAGGGTCCAAATTTTGGCCCTTTTTCATGTTCGATTTTTCCGTATTTCCAATGGTCTTCAGAATGGGACCCCAAAACTGCACTTCTAAATTCCATAACTTTCGCTATTGTAACCCGATTCTAAAGTGGGATACCTTTATGAATTTGTGGTTAAATTCTCTAAAAGTCTGCGTTTAAATATTTATTTTCAGAGAGGTTCCAAATTTTAGCCCTTTTCCATGTTCGATTTTGCCGTATTTCCAATGGTTTTCAGATAGGGAACCCAAAACTGCACTTCTAAATTCCATAACTTTTGCTATTGTAACTCGATTTTGACGTGGGATACCTCTATAAATTTGTGGTTCAATTTTCTAATATTCTACTTTCAAACATTTTATTTTTAAGAGGGTTCAAATTTTAACCCTTTTACATGTTCGATTTTTCCGTATTTCCAATGGTTTTCAGTATGGGAACCCAAAACTGCACTTTTAAATTCCATAACTTTCGCTATTGTAACCCGATTTTGACGTGGGATACCTCTATGAATTTGTGGGTCCGTAATTCTAATGGGAACCCAAAATGATAACCCAAAACTGTACTTCTAGATTCCATAACTTGAGTTATCGGATCCCAATATATTTCAACCTATTTTTGTGACCTTGATTGCGGAAGTACACACATAGCTGAAGGCAGAAATCTGTGCGGTTGGTATGCGCTCAAAATCGTAATTGGACTACAACTGTAAAATCAAACAACTGACTCGACGGACAGACTGTGTGGGTGGTGGTGCGAGTGGGTGGTGCCAGTGGGTGGAGTTGGGTGGTGGGCGTTGGGCGGTGGCTTCTTGGTCAGACAGGTGCAGCAAACTGCCGCTACCACATTTCTACCGCTTTCACTGCTGCTCACTGACGAACCTGACAAAGGCATAAACGAATCATGCACATGGCTGAATTTTCGTCCCATCAGACCAAGGATTTTAATGATCGACCTTCGGATGTCCTGGACATTTGAAAATATATAGTCAACTGGGTTCTAAGCTGGTAAGAATATTACAGAAATCCCTATGGTTTTAAAATTACTTTTAAAAGTATCTAAAAGTAGGCAGTTAAAAAAATCGTTGAGCAGGCTTCTTCAACCCAAAATATGTACTTTTAAGCATTTTGTGTTTTAAGTGATTTCAAATATTTTGAATATTTTTTTTCTTAGTGATATGCGAAATATTTAGTGCTAAAAACTATTAAACTAAAAAATCAAATGTGAAAGTGAAAACATCTCTTAAAAAGATATACCCGAAAAAAATTATGAAAGAACAAGCAAAAACCGAATTTTCAGTTCTGAAATATATTCCATTTACCAGTAGTTTAATTTTTGTACTTCTCCGGCGCAACAGTTTGAAAACGCTTATTTAGTTGGACACTCAGTATTTCCCAGTGATCAACAAACAGTTGGTTACTCAAATAAGAAGTGCAGACAGGATAATTCCAGGGATTTTTCGGCGGTGGCAAAGCAAGGGCAATTTCAATAAATCAACAAAATTTTGCAAATAATTCAAAAATTTGTCTTCAACTCATTTGCGAGCACATTAAAATGCACATTTCACAATTATGAAATTTATGAATCCTTTGTGTGTGTGTCTGTCTGCCCTTCTCCTATCCTCTTCGCGCTTATGTATATTTATGCCAGAATTATAAAAAAAAAGACACACAGCTCAGAGGGGAATGAGGGCCAAAAGTTTATTTAAGCGTTAAAATGGGCAAAGCAAAGTCTTGCGCAGGTGAAATTTTACGTGTAATAAATTTTTTGGCTTTGCCCAGAATGTTACAACGAAAATTGGCGGGCGGTTGTTTTTTGGGTGGAGGGATATATACATATAAATAGGGGTAGGATAGGATATAGGGGAAGGATAGTCCCAGACGCAACAACGGATGCGCCCGTCCGCCAAAGTTACGAACGACAAATTTTAATGCGGCTCGGCTCTAGGAGCGAAAAAAGCACCGAATGTCGAATGGTGACCTCGACAAAAAGAAAATACAGGGTTCTTAAGTTATGGAAAAATATTTTAGGTACAAACCGAGATTTGGTGAGCATATAATTTTAAGGTCTTCCCATTAGTTTTATGTTTATTTGGTAAAATTAAGTATAATTGTTAAGTTTAGCCCTACATGTCAAATGGTGACCTCGACAAAAGAAAATACAATGTTCCCAAGTTGATGAAAAATATTAAAATATTTAATAAAATAAAATAAAATATATTTAAAATATTTAAATATTAAAAGAGACTTAGAGAGCTTATATTTTCAAGGGTTTTAAGTTGAAGTTTTTAGTTTTAAGTTTATAAGTGGTATGTTACTGGTGATCCCAACCATTTTTGATATTTAGTGTGACCATAAAAAGTTTGGAATCACATTTTACAAATTACAGCTTAGGATTTAGTAATGATTCTTTTTATTGATCAATAGAAAGGTCACCAGTTTACAGGTACAGTTGCTACCATTGGAGTTTTTGTGATTTTTTGAGTTGGCTGCCGTTCCTTGGGCTTCTCCAAGAAATATGAAAAGTCAAAGTTTCCACGGCGCTGGCAACGACAACGCCAGCAAGCAATGACAATGTTTCCGCTGCGAATAACTTTTGCTCAAGGATTTATAGTGAAGCGAGTGGGAGAAGATGGCGGAGGAGCTGGTTGGCCGGGATTCTGGGATCCTGGGAAGCTGGGCTAAAACCAAGTTGTCATAGAGACGGAGCAGCACATCCATAGGCCAAAAAGGCAGGTGGGATGGGAAAGGGACTCCCAGACTCCAGGACTACGTGTGCCCGCCTCGAAAGCCATTTGTGCTTAATTGCGTGTAGGGCAACTAATGAGCGGAGTTATATACCCAACCAGGAGTCGTAACTGGCGGCAAGGACACCCGGGGACAACCGACTGTTTATAATTTTTACGAAAATGCGAAAAAGAAGCACACGGGGCTTCACACTCCTGCGCCGCCTGGCAAATTTATTTGTAGCTCTGCGAAAAATATTTATATTTTCTTCTTCAAATAAAATGTAACATTAATTTGCAAACGAGGAGCGGGGTGTGTTTTCTGAACTTTGTGCCGTTTGAATTATGCGTGCCAAAGGGTTTGCCAGTTTGCCAGTTTACCAGCTTTGCCGGCCATTTCCAAAGAGTCTGGCTGAGAAGAGGCCATTAAGCGCGAATTATATTGGCCGAAAAAGTGCTGTAAATTGCCAGACAAATGACTCGCCAAGGTGTTAATATTGATCACGATTTGGGGTGTGGGAAGGCTAAAGATTAAGAAATGCTTATAGAGACTTTTAATCCCTCTGAGAAGTTTTTCGCTTGGCTTTAAAGATATATCTTTCATATTCGAACTAATTTATTGCATACTTTTCGACACTATAAGAACAGATTTCAAAACTTATCGATTTTTTTAGTCACCTGTATCACTGCTTTGAATTTATTTAAAGGTGGGGTTTATAAAAGAGTCCTTAAATCTATCTAAGAAGTGTTTAGCTTGGCTGTAATGATATATCTTAATTCTTTTTAATATATTATTGCATACCTTTAATAATTATAATAAAACTAGTTGACAGCATGCATAACTGTACCTAAAACGGCAACGACAGGAGCGAAAAAAAACCAAACATCCGCCCAGATCCTGCGGATGGAACCCAGAACTTGCGGTCACTGATTCATGTGACCCCCATCCCAAACTGGGAATAAAAAATGGGCGAAAAAAAAGAAAAACTCGCTATACGCATAATGTCCGAGGATGGGGACTTAAGCAGATGCTGTCGTTGCTACTGGAACCTTCTTACGAATGTAATTTTTATTTACACAATTTTAAGCTAATATTACGTTCGAGCCACGCCCCAGAATATCCGAGCCGGAATACAAGAAAAAACAGAAGCTGAAGCCTGAAAAAGAACTAAAAGAACAAGGGGGCAACAAACAAAACGCGAACCCGAAAATAAAAAAAGACAGAGAATTTGTCCCAAAAAAGGATTAATGAAATAAAATTATCTCTTTTTCGGCGTAACGTGAGCCACTGGCAAAGGGGGCGGGGGAATTGAGGGGCTTGTAATGCGCCACCCCCTTACCATCTCCACCCCTGGTTTCATGTACTCCTTTTCTTTTTTATTATAATGCCTATTTTTGCACAGTGAAAAAATATAGAAACAATCCTAATAGTAATATTAAAAAATATGTTTTTAAAAATACTATTTAAATAAATATCTAAGGGTTTAAAATTCCAATGAAAAATTTAATAAAAATATGCGCCGAAAATTATAGCTGAAATACTTAAAGCAAACTCAACATACTGTTTTAAAAACCCTGATAAAAAAATCATTAAAAAGAAAAAAAAAGGTTATTTATAATTTTAAATACAAACCTAAAAATGATGCATATTTTTTTCAGTGTATATCCTTTCTTTTTCCATAGCCCTTATCCTTGCCTAACTCTTTTTCCTTCGCTCTGTTTGAGAGCTTTTTTGAAGGAATTTTTTCGCGTAGTATTTGTTATGGGTGGGGGGTTGATAAAGATGGTTTCGGGGGGTGTGGCCTCATCAAGTGGGAACACGTACAAATCTTTTGTGTACCGAGGCCTGCCCAAACTATATGGCCATCTCCCTCGCTTAAGTTAACGTTCAAAGTGCGTGTCTCTGCAGATAAATTCAGCCTCTTTTTTCCTTCGTCCTGGTAATTCTCATATTTTAACATTTTTAAATGCATTCAAATTAAGTAGATGGAGAGGGGTGCTGGGCCCAGAAGGGTTGCACAAACAAAAACTGAACAAAAAGGCAGAGGAAGATGGCCAAATTGCATATAAATAACAGGGGGAAAAAATAACTTCTATTATCCTGCACATTCCTTTCCAGATGTTCCACGAATCGACGTTAATTGGTTGGTTTGGGGATTATTTTGGATCTATAGCAGCTGCTCTTTAAGGTAACATACTTTTCTAGTTGGGGGGTGGTGTCATTTATCTTTGGTTCAGTTCAATAAACTTAAAACATTTTAAGATATTTAATAAATCTAACTAAATTTCTTTGTATCAGAATACCTTTTTCGATTCCTTTCTCCAACCTTAAATTTAAAGCTCTTATAATTTAGAATCTTTATGTTTATCCGAAATCCTTTCAAAGCCCTCCAACCATTCCATTCGCAGGCCACGCCACCGAAAATGTCTGAATTCCATTTTGGAATTAATTCAATTATGCACAAATGTCAAGATGAAATTGTGGTTGGATTGAAATTTTCGCTGACACATAATGGGTTAATGGCACGACGAATTCACCTGAACTCATCCTTGGTGTCACCCCCTCCCCGGCACCCACTCATTTGTCCAAAAATGTTGAAGCAGCTCCGGCAAAAGTTGATCAAACAAAGGACATAAAGATTTGAAAAACTCGCGCATCATTTCAGACAACCAAATGGCCTCCGACCCTTATTACCACCTTAGTGGCTTTCACAACCTTACCACCTCCGCAACCAGTGATGCCAGATTGGACATTTTTCTAACATATTAATTAAAAATCCAATGCTATTAAAGATTTATTTAGTTAAAATACTATTATGGCTTATGGTATATTTAACGAAAGCCAGGACTGCAAACGATGTTGAACGCGAATTCTTTAGGATCAGATATTTAAAGTAGCTTTTATATTTTGTCATCTCTAACATCCCAGGTACCACCTCTCTGCCCTTCACGTCTCTCTTATCCATTCCTTGTAGCCACCATTCAGCTTCTTAAGTCGAGTCCTTGGCTCTGGCTAAATGAAATACATAAATGTCATTCATTCATTTATGCAAAACTTGTAATAATGACAATCGTCTTAGCCAGCGAGACGTTGAAAACTCCGGGCTAAAGAAGTGAAGATTTAGCTCTACGAAGCCCCTCTTAACCCCCTTAAAAGCCATACCCTTTCGCTGACGAGGACCAAATATCCACGCAAAAATAAAGTAGCGTAAAAAAAAGAAGAAAACAAAACCAATGAAAATGAACCAAAATGAAAATTTTCTGTTGACACCGAAAGATTTTCATGGCAAATGCCTGTCAAAAATTTTGTGTGTACGCGCGCGAAAAATTTTTCTGTCAAGGTACGCCTCTTTCTACAACACCTTTCTTACCCCTTCCACAACAGCTTCCATACCCCTTCCCTTAGAATCTTACCACGTTGTTGTTGGGCGGTAATAAAATTCTTAATGTGCCATTAAATCCTTCCACTGGCAACGTCATCAGCGCGTCATGACTTTTGTCGTCGCCAAAAAACCAAAGAAGCCAGTGGCGGAGAAAACCCCCTCAGGGGGGGTGCCCTGAAAAATTTGGAAAGGGGGCTGGAGAAGGGCAATGGGCAGGGGGTAACTTGGACCAGTCCTGGAATTCCGCCAGGCGAATGGGGAAAATCTAACGAAAATGTTCGCTACGAAATGGCACGTAAATAAATTGCAAAGATTTGTCGTTCTCTCTTCTTTGAGGTAAGAAAAGAAGGGAAATTTGGGGTGGGGAAAGCTTCCTCAATTTTCACCTGCCCTTCTGTGTGGTTTTCCTCGCTGTCAGCGGGCCAACGGAAAAAGGACAACAAATGAGTTAACATTTTTGGTGGATAACAATTTTCATCATCCCCCACCCACTGTCATTATGATTATTGTCATTTGGTTGAGGTGATTCAATGCATTTAGATTGCATAATTAAGTTATATCCACCAAGAAAATGCTTTCCTTTGAAATGGCAGGTCGGAGATCAATGGAAGTTAGAAGGGTTAGTCTTTACATAAAATAATGGATTATTACATGGTTATACTTTAGGAAATTCCAAATTCTATATAGAATATTTATTAAAAATATTTACTTCGAAAATATTTTGCTCTCAATATCTAGATTTCCTGAGAAAGTCTAGGTAAATGTTTCAAATCCAATTAAGTTAAACCCATTTTTTCGTGTACAACTTGGCAAATGCCAGGTCCTCAACCTCTTTTTTCTAAACATTTTCCCATTTTAAAATTTAATTTTTTGCTGCGAGAATTTCGATTGTTGGTGGCCGCCCACGAGTGTTTAATACTCCCCACAACAAAAGCGGCTGTTGGATGGCCACTTGTCGATATTTAACATAATTGTGCCATTGTTCAGGTACCAAGCACATATGCGAAATCAAAAAGAGTTCAAGTGTCAACGTTTAAGTCGAAGAAGGGTGGCTCCAAAGTGCCGGCTCAGGCAGTTAATGGTCGCCAGTAGTGCCCAGATTCAGTTGGATTTCCCCAGGCGGATGTGGTGCCACAAAATTGCAATTGCTTCAAGACCTGGTCCCTATAATTATACTTGCGTACATGGCCAAATGCATAAGAATAATCATTGCTTTGTTGTGAAAATATAAGGGACTTAGAACAAGTCAGTGTTTAGTACCAGCAGCGCTTAATGAATTTCTGTGTTAAAAATATTTAAGATCTTGGACAAATCTAAAGATTATTATTGCATGCTTAGCAGTATTTAATATTGTAAATTTTCTTGTTTCTAGTTAGCCTTGACTTTGGTGTTACTTTGTCTTTCAAGCCGTCCTGTTGAGACACTGGGTTTTTCTCATTCAACATTAGAAATTTCAACCGGCAACATCAGACCCTAAATCTTATCGTAAAATCCTTAGCAAAAATTCCAAATTTAACAAGCATATGGTGACATTAGATTTTGTGAAGCAAATCTAAAGTGTTTTTAAATAGGTAAGTTTTTGTTTGTTTTTTTTTCGTTTTTTTTTTTGTCGAACTCAACAATAAGTCTTTCTTGATACGAAAATTTGTTAGGTTGTAGCAATTGTTTTAAGATATTGAGCACGATGGCAGCATTGGCTGCGCAGGGTGGCCACATTTCGTGAGAGTGGCAATATGTTTTTAAAAGAGTGGCAATATTTTGTTGAAAAATTGTATATATTTGTATAAGAGGCAATATTTTTCATTGACATTTGAATTTCGTTGTAAATATTATTAAGTCACATTTTGTTTTCCGATTTATAGAGTCATGCAGCGCTCGACTTATCCACTGATAGCCCGTAACCTTGTGCGGTTCCGTTACCATGGGTTAATTGGCGGTGAGCGGAACGATTTCCGCAGGACCATGGCATCAGATTCGTGGGGACAGGATGGCAGTGGAACTGGAAGTGGGAGTGCCAGCAGTGGGACCAAAACCTCAAGGGTGGCAACACCGCGGGCCAGTGCCACATCGACGGTGATTAACGATGCGAGCTCCTACTCGCGTGGCACCTATACGGGTGCCCTCGAGCGTCGCATCAATCGGGAGGATAATATGTGGCGGGATCGTAGCTATATCGATACGAAATGGCTAAATCCCCGCGATCCAACCGCCTATCGACCGAATTTCCGCCAAACTGAGCCGACATCGTTGCGAAAGCAGTTCATGCGCAGTCCGGATGAGATATCACGTGAGGTGATGGGTCGCGATTGGGAGGAGACCGTGAAGACCTATAAACGTAGTTCCACCGCCACGAATGCCCAAAAAGGTGGCGGACGCAACGAGGCGTGGCAGGCTGCGGATACCACACGTAATCGCCAGCAGCTTTTGCAACAGATGCAAATGCAACAGCAACAGGAACAGCAGCAAAAGCAACAACAGCAACAAAAGAAACAGCAACAACAGAACTATTGGGGCAGAAATATGGAACCACCCCAGGATCAGTGATCTCAGTCCAAGAGTCAACGCCTAACATGCCAGTCGAAACAGAATTCTGTCAATATATCCATATACATACCATACATTATCGCAGTCAAGCAGAGTCGTGCTAAAGATCCAGTATCCAATTATCCAGAATTCCGATTCCGTCATAATTGACATTTGTTTCAGTCATTCAGATGATAGCAAAAATGCGATAACCGCTGGACATACTTATTTTTGGCAAATCTATCATGTAAATTGAATCAAATGATTTGGAATTTAGAATGGTCTTTGGAATTGGAAAAAAAGTAATTTCACATGAAAATATAGATATCATGTTCAATTGTCGAAAAGTATATGGTTAAAGTGTTTTCTTTTTGATTACTTTGAAATATTTAGTAAATAGGGAATATCAGATATAGGATAAAAGTGATGCCGCTCTTTAGGTGACTTTATAGCCGGGATAAACCAATCATCCCCGTAATGTCCCCGAAACTCATCCTACTATTCCCAAAAGCGCTTCACCAGGTGGATTACCTACCAAACATCAGCAGCATCATCATCATCCTCATCGTCATCAGGCACGTCCGCTTCGGTACGCCCATTCGGTTATATTAAAACCATTTTTCGCTTATTACCAAAAAATTTAAATATTTTGAAAATAATAAACTGCGGGTGAGTTACTAAGTGGCAGCAGCGACGCCCACAAAAAAGCAAACAACGTCCCACTCCAAAAGGTAATGGTATTTGGATTGGGTTGAGGTGGGTGGTGGGGTGTTGGGATGTTGGGCGGCAGTATCGTCATCAGCACTTGGTATCATCAAAATGATGCCAAAAGCATGAGCTGCGCTGCTCCTCTGCCCACCTTTAGCCCACACAGTCCTGGCCATTACTAATCCTCCTGCCCAACGGAACCGAACCCGAAATCCAAGTAACTCCGCACCCGAACCACCCAAAATCCACCCGAACCACTGCTGTGCGATATCAGCGCGCCTCGTGTTGATTGTCGCGCATTGCCATCAATGGAAACCCCCTTCCAGACTCCACCAACCTCAAGTCCTTGCCCCTTTTCGTAGTCCCCCCGCCCCCTTTTAATGAGCATCATGCGTTCGTCATCATGATGATGATAATGGCCAGTGGCTCACAAAGGAAAGGGGGTTTCCCAAAGCACCGAAAATAGTTAAGCCCCAAAAAGTATATTTATAATATCGTATTTTCCCATTTTCTGCCTCTAGCTTAAGCTATTACAAGACTATTGATAGAATTATTTTAACACTATAGTTCAAGAAAACGCGAATTCTTTAGAATAGGCTTTGCTTGTATTCTACGGTTATATAAAGAACGCATTTCTTTAAAAATCGTTGTACTTTTGATTTACTTCTTAAAAATATTTCATGTGCGTAATTAAAATTGAACTAACTTTTTCTTGACTTATTTAAAAATTTCCATATATCTATATTTTCTTAAAAACCCCCTTCCTCGCAGCCCCTGTGAAAAATGATAATGCTGATGGGCCATGGTGGTGTTGCCTTCTCATAGTGTCATATTTTTATGATTTTTATGTTAATTCATAGCCAGCGACGACGTCGCGGTTGCCAGTTCTCGAAACACCCCATCTCCACCCTTTCGCAGACTCCTTCTTTCTGCCAAATGCTTTTTAATCCTTTTAATGAAAATTAGTTCCTCTCAATAACATTTAATATATTTTCCTTTGCTTTCGGCGACTCCTTGTTTCTATCTCCCGTGCCCGTTGTTTTCACAGGCATTATCATAATTTCTGTTTGCAACCCTAAATCAACACTGCTGGTTTTTTGGAACACCCCAGCTCCTCCACCCTCAACTCGATGAAGGGTTACTGGTCCTGTCCATTTTCGGGGGTTCAACGGGTTCCCGGATTTTCTCTGGGCGGTCGAGGAGGGGGCACAATAATGGCACAAGATGATGCTGCAGACACACAGGGAGATACTCCATTTTTGGCATATATCACAAGGTGATAACCTAACCCCACCCACCTACCCATCCATAAACCCCATGACCCCGCCTTTGTCTTTGACCTTTCGCGTTTGATTTCCTATGCAGCGTTAAATGGCATTCTGGTCCACGTGGCTTTTCCGCGAGCTCGGGAAAATTGAAAACCCAAAAGCAGTAAAAATTAATGGGCGTAGCGAAGGTGTTTGCCAACTCATAGAAGCGATTCTCGTTCAGTAACACTCCGTTATCGATAATGTATCCTTTGGCGGGCTAAAGTCTTTCCTAAGGGATGGGATTATTTCGGTGGTAATCTGAACTTTATAAAAGCACTTATAATAATTCATAAAATCTAAACTTTAAAATATTTATGGAACTACAAAATTTACAAAGGAATATTCTTTATTCTGTACTTTTCATTGAATTTCTATATAACAAAATCATAAGTATATAAAAAGTAAAATGTTTATCTCAAATAAATTTAAAAGAAGTGATATTATGACTAACAGAATTTTTTGTAATGGGTTTTCTTATATTTCTTATTTAACTAAAGCCAGGGATTTTTAAATTTCTTGGCTTATGGATTCCTTTTAAATTGTACTTTTGAATTTTGCCCACTTTCGCTGGCATTTTCGAACCGAGTTTGTTAAATTTCCCCTGCAAACTGGGCGCCATAGACACTCCGCATTAGCTATGCGAATGATGCAGCCATAAAGAAGTTCATTAGATGCCAAAACAGCGGGGGAATGGAGCGCCGTGGAGTCCATGGTTCGATAGACAAAGGACGGCATCTCCGGGAATATTTTGTTCATGCATTATAATCATTATCATTATTAGCATTATTGTCAGGCAGGACAGACTTTGCTGAATTATGCAATGCAGTCCGGGGGGAAATGGGGCGTGGGCGTTTTGGGGGTGGTGGTGGGGCAGTCATTTTCATTTTGCACGATGGAATGGTGAGAAAAACCCAACTCGTTCATTTCATTTTCGTTGTCAAATGCAAAAATCGCGAGCCAAAAGGCAGCGCTTCCTTTTCCTTTTTCCTCTCTCACTCTGTGTTGAAAATTTTCCAAAAATTCTATTATTATTAATAGAGGCAAAGAGAAGAGAAAGGAAAGTCGGCGGCGTTCAGCGAGGCGACCATGACGACTGCCTTGGCTTTTGGATTTTTGGTCCTTGTATTTGGTTCCTTGTTCCGTGTTCCTTGCTGCCGGTATGCGTTTGTCTTTTCGCCCGAAAGCCGACTACAATAACCCCGAAAAATGCACACAGCTTGCATTATAATGCGAAATTTTCGATTGCTCATTTGTGGCATTTACTTTTTACTATAAAAGTTTTATAGCCACCCAGAGGAGGCAGCCGCGAATAATGCACGGTGGAAAATGGAATAGAAATTTAACATTATTTTAGAGGACCTTAAGGTCATTATACTCTTTAAATTAATATTATTAACCATTTACCTCTGAATGTAAAGGTAGTCAACTCTTTAAAAACTAAAATTAACCAAAAACGCGAATTCTTCAGGAAATTCCTTCCCATATACTGCTCTGTTTGATTTTGCCTGTTATTGTGGTTAAAATAAAAGATTATTGTTTTCGCAATACATTAATACATAGTTTTAAAATATACCTGTATGTTTTTGGGAATATTTTTCCACGTGCAACAGCAGCAGCAACATCAACGACAACGGCAACACGAAGCGACGACAGCAGCAACAAAATTTTACACAATGTCATCAACGGTGGCTGACAATGTTGAATGTGGGCTGGGATGTGGGGTCCTTGGGATGTGGCTGGAAAGCAAAGGAAGGACACTGAGACTCTGACAATTGTGTGCAATTTTTGGGCTCTAAACTTAAAGGATTACTTTTGGCTAATTTCGCACTGCTTTTTGCCAATGCCCGAGGGCCGGTGGACAGCCTCGAGAACTAAAGGCTCTCTTGTTTAGGCCGCTCGACAGAATCTTTGATGTTGCTCTGCCTTAAAAGCAGAAATTCTTTGTCTCCAACAAAAAGGGGGGCTACGATTCCCAACCCAACCAAAATCGAGTTGAACTAGGGTGGGGAAACTCTGGGCACAATTCTTGGTAACATCGAAATTATTTAAATTGTTAGACTTGTTCAAGAAATCATTGAGAATTTTCTTGGTATATTATTTTGGAAAAGAAATTGTCACAAACATACAACAGAAATAGTTCTTTTTAAGGAACATATTTTGTACATCCTTTTTTATTAAATTGTATACCAAAATCCGATTTATATTTTCTAAGATATTCTCTGTGGAACTTTAAAAGGAGAAATATTTTTTAAGAAATTTATATATCGTTATACAATTTTTTATTTTGTTGTTATTTTTAGAGAATAAAATCCCACACATCATCTAACCAATTATTAATTATAAACAAAATTCGCAAAAGCAAGCATTTATTTTAAAAATATTAAATGTTAACTGCTCGGTTTTCAGACTACTTAAGCAATATGAAAGCCCGGCAGTGTTTTGGATATGGAAATTACTCCGTCTGGGAAACTTTTTCGCCAACTTGAGTAGAGTTTTTCCGCCCAACAGCTGTGGGACACCACCTGACCCCATTCCCCAGCCACTTTGCCACTTTGGTGTCTGTTCATAAGCCATAAAAATGCCAAAAACTCATTGACTTATGAGGCATTAGCTGGGCTATAGTGCCCCCCAAATAAATTGGCAGAGTTAGGCTAATATTCAAATTGGATGTATATACACAGAGATATATATATTACTTATTACGCGAGAGAGAGAACATCTATCTATATATAAATTAGCATTTTTGGACGACCGACGGTCGCCTTGGAATGGTTTATTAATGGCAAATTAAAAGCAATAAAAAACAGATGTGCTTAACGTGGCACATTCCGAAAAAAAGTGAGTGTGGGGTTCGTTTTTGGGGAGAATGGGGGATGGGTTTATAATTCTCTGGACTGGGTTGCAGCTCATCAGGAGATTTTGCTGTGCGCACCTTTTGCCAAGTTCGGCGACTTTGTTGTTGTCGTTATGAAAATTACTTTGCTCTTTGCTGCCGCTGCGGCATTTATGGAAAAGAGGCGGCTGTGAAAAAGGGGGGGCGGGGATATGGGGGGCAAATAACCCCCCCCATACACACGGGGGCGAAAAAAGAAAGTTTTGCATTTGAAATTCTGGTTCTGGCTGCCTTTTTGCCTTATGCAGTTTATCATTTTTGCAACGCGCCCCATTATCCCCACCCACTCTATCCATTCAGGTGGGTAATTTTAATTTTAAGCTTGAGTAATGACAATATTTACTTCCACTTCACCGTTATAGTCAAGCGGTACACGCTTTAATGGCATTTTGATTTGAGATTTTCCACTTTGGCCCCGGCTCTTCCTTGACTTTTCGTCCTTTCTTTTCCCATAGTTGGCTCCAGCTGTCGTCCTGCCCCATTCCTCCTGTCGATTTTTGCATGTGGAAACCTCAGAATTTGGCGAATTTGCAAAAATATAACGTTTTGCAAGTAGCTGTGGTTCTTAAAGTCTGGCCATTTTCTTAAGGATTGTTTATTTTAACCGAAGAGCCATCTTTATATTCAACATTGGAAAATTTAAATATATTATTCTGGAATCATATTATATTAATATAATCTCCAAAATTAAAATATACATTTCAATATTTTTATGAAAAAATCCCAACAATACATATAAAGTAAAGATCATATTATAGCCCCCATAGCACCAATAAAAAATTCGCGATTGCAGTTAAACACACAATAAAGGAAATACTTTTTATGTCCCAGCATAAGATATATATCCTTCAACTCTAAAGTTGTTCCGCCAACTTTTCGCCGTCTTAAACAATAGGATGCATCCGTTTTATAGAACTTCTGATAGGGATTGTGGAACATAAACATACCCACCAACTACACCCACTAACCCTTTTTGGAAAAGTGCCCTCGCTGCCAAGATCAACAGAAAGTCATAAAAAATATAGATATAAGAATGTTCACTCATATATGTATATTCGGAGCTGGAACGTAGGACACTCGAAAAACGTCGACATTGTCTATAGAAATTTTTGTGTCTAACAGAAAGATGAGAAAAATTTCTGCGCTTGTTAACAATGCAAACATATATGTACACACATATATGAGTATAACCTTGCCCCCACAACAATTACACATCCCAAGGGGTTGAGGCAGGGGCGGGGTTTTGAAAGGGGATGGAAGGTTGGGGGAAAAGTTCAAGGCGAGTAAAAAACAAAAGCAATTGGCGCCCAACTCCTTCGTTTTTTGCCATGTTTCTGAGTCGTATCTTAGTCAAGTCTTCATGTCTAGTAGAGATGTTAGGTGGGTGGGCTACGTTATAAGGGGGAGCTGGCAAAAAGAGGTGGATCAAGTGGGTGGAGATTGGTAATGGAGGTGGGTAAGTAAGCAAGGGACATACTTTTCTTATAAAAATCATAATTATTAATGAACAACCAATCAAATAAATATATGAAAATAAAATCATCTAAGAAAATGTTTTAGTATTATAATTTTATGTAAACTCGTGACACGATTTGATTTGCGATTTTCCCATCCCTAGATGGCTTGCCATTTCTGTTTCTTCTCAAATGCGAGCACTAATCTCGTTTATGTTGCGTAAAATGCATGTAATTCGTGTAAACAAAACGCTCTTCGTCGTAGGCTGCTCCTTTTTGTCTTCTATTTTATTTTTTGGTGGGCGGTGATGCATAGATACAGCTTTGATAATTGTGTGACATATATGTGAAATGAATGGAAAGAGTGGCGGGAAGGAGTTGGATAAGTTGGAAAGTCAGCCTGAGTTAGAATCGCGTTCTCCTGGATTTTTTGAAATACTCTACAAAAATGTTTTGGATTTTTTTTTGATAGGGGATTGTAATATTTTTGGAGGAATAATATTTTTTAAGCATTTGTGAGCATTGGTAATAAGAATTCGATTTTTTGCTTTCATTTCCATCAACATTGCATATTTATTTTTGTATCTATTACATATATTAGGGTGCTTCCTGTTTAATTGCTTATCTTTAAATATATTGTTTTGTAAAATATATATTTTTTTATTTATAAAAAGTAAGTTATGGGTATTTTTTTTTGGCCACAATCTAAAATGGGAATCCTGCTCATTATTCCATTCAATGTGATATGAGTAGAAACATCAATGAGCAGCAAAAAATTATGAAGCTCATCAGAAATGTGCGCTGAATTGTAAAATTGCCGCCTTCCTGTTGGAATAGAGGGGCGGGGAAGGGGGCGTGGCAGGATTAAATGTTGGGTGGCAGAAAGTTATGTGTACTTCTTATCTGAGGCAATTAAAAAATGATTTTTTTTTGTTTTTGTGAGCATTTTTGTTTCTGACTTCCGTTTTGCTGGAGACGACATCGTCAGTCGTCCAACAACAAAGAAGGCAGAAATCTCACATGTGAGTTTCTTGAGAAGGGGTTAAGGTTACGGGGGGCCATGGAGGTGGGCTTTTGGGGGTTAAGGGGGAGTCGACGTTGCCGGCAGCCTGTAAAACTTTTGCCTTTTGTGTTGATGTGTTTATTTATGCCGACTCTTTCACTCATGATTTTACTGATTTGAAGAAACATTTTACACGACCACACAAATCTTTGGCTTTCTCAGCTTTTTCCTTATTTCCCATTGTTTCGAACATTTTTACGATTTTTTAGTGGCCAGCGAGGATGGGAAAATTTGTATAGGGGTCTCAGAGGGATTTTGGTGGTATCAAATTATGGGGATAGAACTGAGTTCTTAGCATAAAAAAATGAAGAAATACAAAATCATGCAAAATACAAAGCATTGAAAAAGTATATTTATATATTTCTATATATTTTATTAAACATATACGAAACTTCCCCTAGCGACTTAAATACTTTACTTGTAATTTCACAACTTTAGCTTTTTAAAATATCCTAGAATATTTTTTTACTTGTGTACAACCTTTTTAAAATATATCGAAACTGTATCCTTAAAATCCCATTCCAAAAACAGGCTTAACTAAGGAGCCCGCTTCTCCCCATGGCTTTTAAGATTCTTTTAATTTTTTTCCTCATTTCAACTCACACTCTAGAGGGAATCACCCATCCCATTAGCATTTTTCCGGCCATCTGAAGGTCCTGACACGGCCATAAATCTGGTGTTTAATCAAATCGCCCGACCGAAGCCAGCTGATTGATTGAAATGTCACACTAAATGCGCTGCCGCTGTCGCTTAAAAAGAACTGGAAAAAAAATTGAAAGGAAAAAGCATCAAAAATGCCAAATGAAACATAAATGTCACTGGAAGTCAGGAGCGTGGAAAAAGGGGGGGTTAAAGGGGAACCGCAACCCGTAAAAACGGAAACCCTCTTCCTGTCGTGTGCGTTTGTTTTGTATTTGATAAGCATGAAAAAATGCACAAAAAACGCAAAATTATTTTAGATGCTGGGTTGGGCAGGGGGAGGTGTAACGATATGGACCGGACTGATGGACGCCCAAAAACAGAATCCTTAAAAAATAGTGCTACTTAAAAGTGAAAAGTGAAACAGAAACAACCGACGAAGAAATGAAAAGTGTCCGTGGGGTGGGTTTTATTTTATTTTGTATTTTTTTTTCTTTGGTTTTTTTTTGTGGGGTGGCAGTGGCCAGCAAATGTTTTATCGCTTATACTTTTTATTTCTGCGTTTGTTAAGTTGGAAAAATGAGCGTCGATTAATTTAATAGAGACAAAAAGCCTTCGCACACAAACGAGCCTCGAGTTGGTAACCGTAAGCGAATGAAATGGCATTTTTGGGGTGGGGTTTGGAAAGTAAAAAATTGGAGAATGGGAGATATGTATATGTAGATGTGCCCCTGCAGGCCTAGAATTTTTTTTGGGTCTCCCAAAGTTCGACCTATATACAAGGCAAAAACTTAAAATAATTCAGGTGTACTGCTAGTAAGCCGAAAATTCCCTTATCCATATAATATTAAAATAATTCAATACTACTGTTAATAAATCGAAAATCATCTAACCCTAAAATATAATATTAATATTATTAATATTATAATAATTAATATAATATTAATATTAATTAATTAATAATAATGTTATTTAGAAAAGTTTATGCAAAATATTATTAAAATAAGATCATTTCCAATTCCAATTTTCGCTGCCTTAAATGTTTTTTAGAAATACCAATAGAATTGAATTAAAATAATTCTCAAAACTTTTTCTTTCAGATCTTCTTATAAACAATCTTGAAAATATCTATGATTATGTTATTAAATCCTAATCACAACCGAATCCCAACATATGAACAGATTCAACTTAGGATTTCTTGGGTCTCCATCCATAAGGAGCTGGGGGAATATCTCCAGTTCCATGTCCGAGATTACCCAACTGACCGCTTGAGTGGCGAAAGCTCCCAGCAGATTTGCGTCCGGGGCAACTTTTCATATCAAACAACAGCGATAATACAAAATAACGGACATTTGTCCAAGCGTTTAGCCATTTATTAGGGGCTTCCCCGCCCCAGAGGATAATAAAAAAGGCAACAAAAGTATCGACCCATTACAAAAAATACAAAAAAGGAAACAAAAAGTAGAATGTAGCATATAAAACTAATGAAATCCTTATTAATATGCCTTGGACCTTTGCTGTTTGCTATTTGGACGCCCTTGTGGCGCTGCTCGTTGATGTCCTGCAAAGAACCCGAAAAACTCAACTCAAACCCGAACCCCAAAGAAAACCCAACCAAATTGAATATGCAATGAATTGTAAAACGCAAAAGTTTTGCATAAAACAAGAAATATATGGATAAGAGTGTGGGGATGCGAACGAACGACTCCACTTGGTCAGCTTTTCGGATAGGAAAAATGTACGCACATTTTTCAGCGCATATTATGTAATTTTTCACATTTCTCCACCGACCCAACTGACCGTTTTTTATTCCTTCAGCTTCATCTTTTTTCCTTGGGTTTTCCATTATGTTTTCGGTTTTTTTCCCGTTGCGTCCTCTGTGTGTGGGGGAATTTTCCTCTTAACCAAAAAGGAAAATGCGTCCAATCAGCTGCCTGCAGTCGCACGATTGGCTGTCCTCGCACTCGTGGATCCGAAATCGAAGACAGGACCTCACAGCCCGTCTCTTTCTTCCGTCCATTTGCCATCTCTCTCATATTTGCCATATACCAGTATGTGTGTGTATGGGTGGCGATTGATATCTGATGCGTATTCAATAGGTTTCGATGCGGAGGAGACTCGCGCACGCGTCTCTATATCCATATCCTTATATCCATGCGGTTATATATGGGGGGTGAAAATCAGGACTGCACTCGTTCAACCCTTTGGCGTGGGACGGAAATTGAGTGCATGCGTATAGGAAGGGTAGGGATATTGAGTGGAATTGACCTCAAGTCAAGTCCATATACTACAAATATGTTTTCTGGTCAGTCATAAATAGTTGGGTAACGCAATTTGGACAGGAACTCCATGAAAACTTGATTAAGCTAATATAAATATATTATAATCACTTAGCAAGGTGTCTAAAAGTATGCAATGGATTAAAATTATTATGTTGCATACTTTTAGACACCTCTATAAGATCTCGTAATAAACCATTTTTAGCATCAAAATATTTATTAATCATGTAATGAGACTTATTATTTAGTATGTTAAGCTCCTTTTCTCATGAAATTATATTCCCATTTCTCAGAGTCCCTGTCCATAGCCTCCTCCCACCGAAAAAATATCACTAATTTTCTCTCCTGTTTCCAGACTCCACGCAAATGTGCCAATAAAAATACTTAAACTTCATTAATAAACAATTATGTGCCCCGTTATTGCGAGCTAAGCGCAACGAATTAATGGCCCTTTGTCGGCTTCAATAATTTTAATGTCTTTTTGCAGACCTCCTATTCGTGCCTCCTATGCCAAACATCTAGACCCGAAAAGCCCAACTACCTTCCTCTATCGCCCATAAAGGTCCATTAAAATGCCGATGCTACTATGTAGCAGGCCATAAATTAAGGGGCACAGTCAAAATAGACGGGGAAAAAACGTTAAAAAGAATTAATAACACACGGAGAGTGTGTGCGAAAGAGTTGAAGGCATGCATAAATAGGAAATTCTTAAATGGAGTGTTTAAATAGATGGACTACATATTACTGTACAAGGATGTCTAAAATAATATTTCCCGAAGTTATATGTATTACTAAATACTTATAATGGTGTCTAAAAGTATGCAATGAATGAAGGTAGCCGTATTTTAATATAAATCCTTTGTAGTTCCAGACTCATCATTTATTGTAGCATTCTTTTGGACACCAAGAGTATTCCTACAAAATATAGTATTAATCTATAGATTTTTAAGTTATTTTAATAAAATATGGCTAAGCTTCGGTGAAAAGATCATATAAAATACTATCCCAATTGCGGACTAGTAATGAAAGTGCTACCCTGGACCACTAAAAACGTACCCATGGCCCAACCGAAATGATAATACATTATCAGGCCGGAGCATTAATGAGCTGAAGCTCAAACACAAATAGAATCCTGCCCCGAAAAAGGGTTCACTATGTGTGTGTGTGTGTTTGGGCTTGGGTTAGGGAGAGCCATTAAATTTATGGGCCGCAAAAAAAGGACCAAAAATCAACGACAGCCAAACCAGATGAGAGCGTCAAGGACGACGAAGAGAGTATCAATGTGCTTGTCATGGGGGCCGAAACGAAGTGGAAACTGAAAATGAAGTTTCTTCTTCGAGCGTCTTGGCTGCGAAATAATTTTATAGCATATTTTTCGGCTGTTTTTATATTTATTACATTGGGGACTTTTCATTGTTACGCATCGGTCGTTTGCCAACACACCGAACGCACCACCCACAAGCCACCCACCGTTGACAATGTCTTGGAAGATGTACGTCCACCCCGCACCACCCTAAAAACCCAAAACCAACCTCCACCACTCACAGTATCTCTTTTGGCCGTGTTTGTTTTAGCTTAAATTAACAAATGTGCTTTTGTGTGATAATTATAATTTTACATTACCTTTTGTTAATTGTTCAACGCTATACGATGGTGGTGCGCCCCAAAAGTGGGCGGTGCAAAGGTGTTAAAAAGACGTAAATAAGATGATGATGTTGCTTTGGTATTAGTTTCGCACACACACAAACACACACAACCCTTCCAAAGGACGCGTGTGACATATTGGCAATTTGATCAAGCCATGTGGTGTACAATCGAGGTCAACATTACAGAACCTCAACCTACAAGCACCCATAGCGCTTAAAATCCAGTTTAAAAAATATTTTAATTTTGTAAAGAACACAACTGTTAAAAAACTAAGAAATTTGCAAAATATAAATGAATCGTGTATTTAAAAAAAATTTTTTTTTTTATTTGAAATTTTATTTGATGCAGATAATAGTTTTAATCCCTAAGAAAACATATATACTTTTTATTATTATTTGTATTCGTCCAATGAAATCCAATTTTTATTATATATAAAAAAATGTTTTCTGCTTAAAGAAGACTATTAAGCTTTTATTTTATAGTATGTCAAGGTTGATGAAATATTTTTTGATTTGCTTGCGACTATATTTTCGCCCTCAACTGTATGCCCTTGTACAACTCCCCCTTTTCTCGCTATGTGTGTGTGTGTTATGCATTAATGACACAAAATTTTTAATGATGTGCTACGTGTTAAGTCATCTCCAGAGTGCCGCAAAAGCCTAACGTGGCAAGTGGAACGTGCAACAGCATCGGCACATCAGCAACATCACCAAACCATTGCCAAGGTAATAATCGTAAGCAACAAAATTGGTAATTTTTGGGAATATGTTTTGCTGCGGGACACGCCGCCCCCACCTTTCCGCGCGCCCCTTTTATATATATGTATATAAAATTGTAATAAGTAAAATTATGCCTTCCCGCTTTGGATGTGCGAGGCTTTCATTAGGCCCACCTTAAAAGGTGTTGAATGTTTTCGGGTATTTTTTGTTGTCGGCTGCCGTTGTTGCTGCATCTGCTTTTGGCTAATAATAAAATAGTGTTCGTTGTGTCGCTGCTAATAGGCTTTTTGGTTAATTAGAAATTTTATGTGGCACCTGCTAATGGCTGTGGGGCGCCATTTGGTGTCATTGTGGCAGGTGGCCAAACTAATCGGCGGACAGTGTGGCCCTATTGAGATGTGAAACGAGTGAAAAGTGTTGTTTTAATGGCAACGAATTGAAAATAGTTTTGAATATTTTGCAACTATGCATAAACTTTCACAATTAATTTGATCAATTAAGTTACACTTAGATTTTACCCACAAATTCTAACCATTTCCGAAAACGTATACAGACAAATCGATTGCCAGTGTTACCATTTGCCTAATTAAAGCCACAAATTTCCATTTGGTCAGTGCAATATAAGAAATACACTCATCAAAACAGATAAAGGCAATGGCGAGAGAGAGAGGGAGAAAGCGTAGCAAAACTGTTTGAATTATTTGCAACATTTGTACAAATTAACTTTATGACCGCTGGCTAAATACAGTCAAACATGGCACAGCTAGAAGATTCTGGAGAGGCGGGGCACAGGTGGGCCAGGTACAATGTGTATACAACACACAAAGCATAACAAGGCAAACACAAAATATGAACCGAGCGAAGTAGCAGAAATACTCGTACAAAAAAAAAAAATAAAAGAAATAAAAACGAAAACGTTGGCATACATACATATATATGCTGTCTGTTTTGGAACCGAAGAAGGATGGGGACGTTGGCGGGGTGAAGAAAGAAAATTGTAAACATTGTTTCCGCTTCATTGTTAGAACCCGGGTCCGGGTCTCGAGTCTCGGGATCCGGGGCGGACAACTGTCACAGCTCTCAGCTGAGATTCAGAGATCCAGCGCGAGCCGTTCCAACCAATCAGCCACCCAATCAGACTAACAAGCCCGACTCGGAGTCCCAGGCTTGCATTTCATAGCAGGTGTCCTGTGCTGTCCCTGCACCGCAAGGAAATATATGGGCATTTGGTGGTCAAAAGTAGTAACTGGGAAGGGGTTAATAGAGGAAAAAGTGTGACCCCACTGGTATACATCAATAAAATCAGTGTGACCAAACGATCGATCTAAAATACATCCCTGACAAGCAATCAGTGTTGCCCTATTGATATTGATTGAACACAAGCCAGTGTCGCCTATAGCGTAAACTTGTAAAATCAGTGTTGCTCTATAGATTTGTAAGCAACCAATTTAATTTATATTTGTCAATCTGTACCGTGTTAACTTATTATTTTCAATATTTACTTAACTCTGCTAGCTGACCAGTGTTGTCCCATTGATTGGAAGATTTATCCTCGTATTGATTCATTTCATACCTTAATGCAGACCATAAATATTTCTTCCAGTGCATCGGTCTTTTCCCTGTGTCCAGGTGCAGGCCCGGTCACAGTTCACATTTTGTTTTCTTACCGCGCTGACTTTATTTACATGGACAGTCAAGAGGCAGAAAACTGAGGCTATGGCGCCCGGCAAAGGCAGACGGAAAATTGAGGTTGATATGAGGTTGGCAGCGTCGAATGGCGTTCGCCAAACTGCAGTAAAAACTCAATGATTTAACAATGAATGCAGCCAGCCATCGCGAGACGCACAGAGAACATCAGAGCATCAGTACATCGGAGCTTCGGGGCTTCAGAACATCGGAGCAGCCGGGAAAAGCAAGCCAGCAAGCTATACAAATATATGCAAGTCAAAGAATAAAAAAATGAAAGCAAAACATTGACAGACAACATGAAGGACCGAAAGGATGATGCTGCCAGTCAGTCAATGCACTCAGAAAAATAAAATATCTATTTTAGGACTTGATGGGTCAGAGAAATCAAAAGGTTTTTGAAATCTCTCGTAAAGGTGTCAAAAAGTATGCAATAAAAAAATTATACCTTACACATGCAACATTTATTGTTGCCTTCTTTTAAACAGCTTTCTTAAAGTAATTTTGGAATCGCTTAGATTTATGTTAATCAATGTTACTTTTAACTTCTAGTTTTATTTTTTAAATTAATTTTAACATGTTTTGTTTTAAGTGCATCGACACAGGCTGCACCACAGTGTGCGTGTCGAAGGACGACCCACTCTGGGCTGCAGCAGAAATATGAATGCCTCACCGGTTCAAAATGAATTAATAATCAGTAATTCTTGAACAAAAAAATAAGGCAAAAGGTGAAAAAAGAATGGGATAGATGGGGGAAATCTCTTGGCAAAGGTCGGTCGCTGTCTGCCTTTGGGCTGCCCCCTCCCACCGCTTTCCCATTTTCCGCCGCCTTCCATTTCCACCTGCAGTGACAAGTACAGCCGGACCTGGTAGCTTCGGTGGTTGACTGGTCTGTGACTGATTGGCGCAGCTGAGCACCTGACTGAACCACCCGACCCCCCTCCCCCCCACTGGCAGCACCACCCAACCAACCACCCAACCACCCACCGCCCCCTAAGTGGGCTGGGGACTGAAAAGGCCATGGATTTTAATTACAAGAAATTGTTTGCGTTTTTTTTTCGCTTCTGCTCGCTTCACAAAAGATTTCGGGGGACAGAGTTGGACTAAAACAAAAGACCGCGTTATGATTTCTATATATAACCGCAATATATCTATATATAAAATCTAGATATACAGAAATAGAAGAGAGGCCATTATATTTTCTAACCATTTACAATTTGTATATGATTATGGATAATTATTAAAAATGCTGGCAATTTATCTGAATTATTTTAAATATCCTTCTAAAATTAATCATTTCATTTTTTATTGTGTAAAAAATAGCTACCTATTTATTAGCAAATATCTTCCCTTAAATTTTTTAGCGATGGCAATGAACTTACCGAATATTCGTTACAGAAAATAAAAGCTTTGCCTCCATCCATGGATTTCTTCACCCTGTTGCTTCTTTCATAAAACAAATTGCATTTTATTAGCCCAAAAAATGTGAGGAAAAAAGGAAAAGTGGGTGGTGCGCTGTAAAATCGTGGATAAAGCAACTATTGTCACATGATTTGGCCCGACTGGGGCAATATTTTGTAGCCTGCCACGCCCTGTCGGGCGTTGCACAATGAAAAGGGTTCGACACCGGAGCAGGATCTGGGATCTGGGATTCAGGATCCATGGAACCATGGAACCGGGACTTCGAGCCGGAATGAGATGCCGCACAAAAGGACCACCACAATGGCACGTCTGACAAACAAGGCGCAAAAAAATAAAGTAAAAACACGAATGGCAAGAAACCGAAACCGAAAAAGGTGTCTCGAAATATATAAAAATAGCTAAATTTATTGGACAGTCGCACGCCACCCATTTAATTTATATTTATAGAAAATAAACACCAAAAGCAATGCCATATCCTTCCGCAACGAAAAAAAAAAACACAACAAAAAAGATGGATGAAGTGGAAAAAAATTGGAAAAAGGCTGTAAAGGATGCTGGAGTTGAAAATAAGGAAAATGATATGCTTCATGAAATACATCTAGAATAATTAAAAGTTTTTTGCTTGTTTTTGCTTGGTAAAAATAATTAAAGAGAAATAATTTGTAAGGCATTGTATTTGGCAGATTTTAAATGATTTTATTGCAAAAGGATGTACTCAGATATATAATAAAAATTATAAAAGACCTGTTCACTGGAATTAAAAGAATTTTAAATTTAAATGCATTGAAGAGGTAGCTTTAATTCCTTATATCCAAAAGGTACCTTCGACAACTAACTAAAGTCCTGAAATTAGCTGAATAGCCTCCCTATCATAAGACGTTCATTTCATTCCATCTCAGGGGGTAATGCAATAAATTAGCCTTCATTCTTTGGAACTCCTTTGCCTTAGCAGGAGCGCAACAAATTAAATGTCAAACGACAAGGGGTCCCAGGACAAATAAAAAAGAAAATAAAGAAAAATTCTCACTTCGGAAATGAGAGAAGGGGTCTGTCGTCTTTTCTTCGCCTTGTATTAAAAAACAATTTGCTGGCCAAAAAAAATGGAAAAAACACATGAGAAAACTTGCGACACGCGTCACACACACAAAAAAAGGACACGGGAATTGGCCACAAAAGATGCTAATGATTTATTTAATCGATTTGACCATGAACATATGTCCTCTTTGGTCCCGAGCGTGTGAAAAATGACCGCAAATTCCGGGGGCAAATGGTGGGTCATCCTCTTCAATTTTATTTCCCCATTTTTTCGCCCCTTTTTTCTTGCCATATCTTCTATTTTCTTTTTTTCCTGGCTTGCAGTCAAGTGTCCGGCTGATCTTTTTAATAGTTTCGGTTACGCAACGTTGACAAGGGTTTTCGTTTTCCAGAAAGGGTCAATATTGGATGGGTGGTGCGGTGTGGTGTGGTCAAGTGTAAGTCGTTTCGGCTTTGCTGTGTAAATTATGTTAAACGTTTGTCAATTTGTGTGATTTGTCTTGTCTGCCAAAAGGCAAAAGGTGCGAAAGGGGTTAACCGTCCATGGTCACGCGCTATTAACTTCAATAAATGTCAAAAAAGGGGGCTGGGTGTCCGAGGTGTGGATTTGTGGTTAGGTTCAATGATTTGGAGAACTGGGATAATGTCCTCTTGGATTTGTCAATTTTATTTTGCTATATATATAGGACTCCTTCGCAGATGACCTTATCAAGTTGTTTTAAAAACTTTTTAAAAGGCGCTTAATAGTATGCAATAATATTTTATACGATTACGATTTTTTTTGCTGTATACTTTAAGACACCTTTTGTAAAGATATCGAACGTGTTTTTTGAGTTAAGCTAAGGTGCATTTAAAGATTTCTAATTTTGACCTTAGCTTGACCATTAGTTTTGGCCAGTATTCCCGTTCAGTGGGTCTCCTTTTAGGGAGTTGGAAAAAATCAACTCATCTCTGTTTTATACAGACAATAAATAAAGAGAAGATGGGGAAAACGTAAGACAAGTTTTTCATTTTTTTTTGTAAAAGAGGAAAATGACTAACAATGGGTGTGGCCGGGGAGAAAGGCAAAAGGGGCGGCTAATAAATCGGTTTCAATATATCAAAGACTTAAATTTCAATTTTTTTCAAATTTCCTGCCATTTAAATGCACTCCTTCGTCCGAGGGATTTTTCAGGGGGGGTTGGGTTGGTAGATTGGCGGGGAGGGGGTCCGAAGACCCCATTGTTATGGTTGGCTGGTAAATGATGCGCAAGGGGGGTTGGACATCGTGGCATTCGCTGCAGAATTGTGCCTTTTTGAGTGAGCCAAGAATTGAATATTTCTCTTCGCCTTTCTCGACCAGTATTTTTTCCCACTTCTCTGGCGGGTCTATCCAATTTTTTGTATTTTTTTCGCCTTCTTTGCTTTGGCGACAGACAACGACGCAATTCTTTAGCATTTTATTTCAATTTTCCTTGGGTTCGGGGAGTTGGAGGAGTCAACGCAGTGTACAGCACATTTACTGCCTCATCTATTTAATACCATAAATAATTGCATCTAATTAAATATGCTCAAATGAAAATGTCCGCTTTTCTTTCTTATTTTTTTTTTGTTTTGCTCTCCCCTGTCCAGGACTTTTCCGCTTTCCTTTTCTTTTTTTTTTTTTTAAACCATCCCAGCTACGTGCCATGAGTTGGCTGCAGTTGACGCGTGATGGAGCGAATGTCATTCGAAATGAAATTCAAGTTCCAATTTGGACCCGCCAGGCGAAAAAAAAGGGGGTGGGCTGGGGAAAATAGCGCGGAAAATGGGGAAAGATTGGGTGCCAAGGAGAAATTAAGTAGCAGCGGGCAGAAGGGGGAAAAAAAAGAATTTAATAGTTTTCAATTAGGAATCGTTTGCAGCCTTTTCTTTTCGCACCCTCTCTGTTTTTCCCGCTCCTTTATGGCACACACTTGATGCCACAACGCCACTGCCGCGCATTTTCACCATTTCCCACCGCTTTCCACGGCCCTTTTCCAAGTGTCAAGCAAATGAAGTCACGACTCGTCCTCCCACTTTTGTCAGTTTCGTTATTTCGCCTTTGTTTTTGCTTTTTTCCTTTGCTTATCAGATACCCTGTAGTGATTTTAATTGGGAGAAAAGAAGGCTACCCATTAAAAAATATAAAAAAGTATATTCCAAAGGGTAAAATATTTATATTCAATATTATAATGAATACTTTTCCAAGTACTCATAAAAAAATATAAAGATTTGTTTATAAAAACAAGTGATTATTTTCAATAAATATTATTTTTTTTTTGATTTATTAGGGCTCTATTTAATGGGGATCCACAATTCGTTATCCTTGGGGAAATCCCTTTACATTCTTCAGAGTTTTCCTGCCACTGTTGTTGTTGCCTTTCCTGCTTTTAATTCAACGTAAATTTTATTTTATTTTAATTTCGCTGCAATTCTTTTAGCACACTTCTGTCTTTCCCTCTCCCTTTATCCCTTGAAGTCCATCTCTTTCTCACTCACAACGGGTTGTCTTTATGAACCCAACGCCGTTGGAAATTCTTTGAGTATTTTGTTTTTATATTGTTGGTGTGTTCTTTATTTTTTTTGTTTTTATTGAAATGATGTCCCGTGTATTTTGTCACGTGACTCTCATTTAAGCGAAAAATGTCAAGCAGTTAGTATGTAATTATTGCTTGCATTGCTTTAATTAATTAAATATTAAGAGAGCAATATTGACTTAAGTCAACCAATAAAAATGTAGTAAAAAGGGTAAGGAAAAAAGATGGTAATAATAATAACACTTATTTTATTATTACATTACAATAATATACTATTATTATTATTTTAATTTTATTAATCTTTTATTTTGTTCTCAAGTAAAACCCAATAACAAAATATATCTAATTTGCAACTTTCCAATGCCAACTAGTTTTACAAAATTGCGACTAACTAGTTACTGGCCAACTTGCCTTTCGATTAGAAACCAATAAATAAGCCCTGAAATATTTGCAGCAAACTTTCAGAGACACTTAACTTCTGCCCTGTTTCGGGGTACTGGGATATTTATGGTGACCCCGGCGAAACTTTCACTTCAACTTCGGAATACCAGGGGCAATCAATGCAGAGGGCCAAAAGAAACAAGTCAAGACAGTTACCTAAATAACTTTGCAGCAGCAAAGTAGGAAAAACGGTGCAAAACACGGCAAAAACAACGCCAAAAACCGAGGAGGAGTTCGCGGAAAATTAACGGCTGGAGCTGTGAGGAGGAAAATGGGGGAAAAGCCGACGGAAAGTTATTGAGCAACGACCTAAAACAACAACGAAATCCTTAGCCGCTGGATTTCTGGCCTGTGATGGTTCGATGAATTTATTACTTTTGATGTTCAAACACGAAAACTGCTGCAGGCCATAAAACAAGGTCTCGAGACCTCCGATATTTCCCATTTCCCACACTTTACTCCATTAGACTTTGGCGGAGGGAAGCAAATGCTATTAAAAGTTTACATGTCTCAATAGAGTGTTAAGAGATTAGTTGGCATAAAATATTTACAGAATTTTAGCGGAAAAGTTGGGAAGATTGTGGCTGGAAACGGGGAATGGGGCTTAAAGAAAAAGGTGTATAAATGGAAGTAATTCCACAAGAAATAAATTAAATGAATGTAATTAAAAATCTATCTAGTCAATAATAATTAATTAATTTTCAGCCATGAAGAAACAGCTCATATATATTATTTTTAAAGTGGTTATAAAATTAGCTGATCAACAATGGATATTTATAATTCTATAGTTTGAGTCAAGATACAGAATGTGGCATCTTAAATCTAATTAATTTTTAAAAGATTATTTAAATTTATATAAAACCTTCTATTTAATGAGTACCTGTAACAAGCAATCTGAGTTTGAGTAAGGTCACTAAAATGGTGTTCACATATAAAACCATTATGACGAGATGTCTCCATAAACTAGATTCAACCTTGTCTCTAAATAATGACAAATCACGAAATGGCAACCAGAAATAAAATTAAGCTTTAAAGATACAACCCGATTAAGCCACATAATCATATTCGAACAGCGATTTGACGTGATAGATTAGCTTTTACCCAAACTTTGTAACTATATATATTCAGAGATCTATTGGATCGGTGGACAGTGTAGTTGCAGTAGCAAAATGGAAGTGTGCCATTTATTTACCTCTTTTCTTTCTATAACTTTGGTTTTAATATGTAGGGCGGAAAAACCCTACAATGTGGAGCTTAATACCTTTGAGATGGACCAAATCATTGAAAATCAGGAAAAGTGGGTGGAGTGGGGAACTCTGAGGATGAAAAAGGTCTCACGAAATAAGTTTGTGGTGTCTGGGGACTTTGAATTCAAACTCAACATGGCTGATCAGCAGAAGGTAAATTATAAGAACAATAAATAATATATAATATATTTAATTTTGAAATGGTTTGTAATTTTTATACGTATTATTATTTTTTCAGATTGCTCTTATGGTTTTCACCTACAATTCCAATGCCAGAAAGAGGGGTCCCATGGTGTTGAATATGAATAAGCCCTTCTGTAAGTTCATCAACGAGGATAAGGACACGTATCCACAGATACAGAAGGTCTCCAATTTACCGGAGCAGGGAAAATGTCCCTTCCCCAAAGGCAAATACCAGATCGACAATTACGAAATGGAGACCAATTTCCTGCCGGATAATGCCCCAAAAGGGGATTATCTTCTGCAGTTGACCCTGCTGGATAATGAAATACCAGTGGCTGGACTTGAGGCCACTGTAACCCTGACTTAGGTTAGGTGTATGTTCTTCCCCAATATTTTTACTAGTTTCTGATTTTTTCCGGTTGGATCCATTTGACACGATAAGCGTTTATTTGAATTTTCTTTACCTTAAACATCAATATAATGACATCGCTTTCAAAGACAAAAATATGTGGTTATGGTTAATGGTTTATTGGGAATGAGGGTAACCAGTCATCAAGTGCAATATGCTTGAAATGACAAACACAAAACCTATCGCACCGCAGAATTTCAGCATCAACACCTCATCTAATTGAAATTTCTGCAATATCCTGTGGAGTGCATGGCATTTGTCTCATAGGCAACGCCCCATTCCCAAAACTCCCCACTCAAGTTTAAGGCTCTTCAAAATGAATTTAATGATATGTGAGCCACCTTTTTTTTGCGTCCTTTTGCTAAAAATGATTATCTCCACATTACAATCCATTGATTCCACTTAAGCACCGCTAGAATTGCACCACATGCTGGGTGGTTTGGGTGATTTTTACACACATGCAACACTTAATTAACAAATATGCATTACAAACACCCGCAACGAACAGCAATTGGTTGGTCATGTCATCCCAGAATCCCTCGGTATCAAATACCCTAGTCCCCCTCTCCGTCCCCTTGAAAAAAGGAACTCCAGCTTAACCCTTTATTTGCCACGTCCCAGCAGAAAGACCCGGGGGTCCACGATGATAACCCCTCGAAAAGGGGGTTTTTCACGCGGGGTTGGCATGTGTTTAATTGAAAAATCATATGCAGCGCGCATAATTATGTTTATTGCAATAATCCGATGCAAATTTGCAAAAACTCAAACTGACACAATCACCGAAATGCTTTAGACGTTGGCAAACACCATCAGTGGCGTTGTGTTAAAGGGGGGTAAAGTAACTGAAATGTTAATGAGTAAATATTAATAAATTTAATAAATAAATTGCAAAAAAAACAGCTTTGAAAATGTTTGCAAGACTACATTTTTTATTAGAGATTGATAATGACAAAACATTTTTTCTTAAAAATAAATATACTAATACTCGTATATTTTGATTTTTTAAGAATGGATGTAAAACTTTATAAATGGTAAAAATCCTTTTGAATCAATTATGGTAGAGCCCCATCCTTTTTTAAGAGAAGAGTACAGATTAGTATAGCTAATGGAAGTAACAAAAATGAATCTGAAGAATTCGCGTTTAAAAGAAATCTAAAAGTTAGCCAACGTTTTTCACACGTTTATGTTATGCTACCCAAATTAAATTTTCCAAACTACGCCACTGAGTAAACCCCACAGCCGTTGCACTGGGCAACCCCCTCAACCCCCCATTTCCACCCCCATGCAACCGGTTGCTGTTGCAGCGACGCCCTTGCGCTTTTGTGCAACTGCAACTGCCTGGTGATTTGTGTTTGTATCTGCATCTGTAAGTGTTGTTGTATCCGCCATCCATAACCGTATCCGTATTTGTATCTATATGGCCACGACCGTATCTGTATCTGTATCGGTGTTGTTGTTTTTGGCTGCTGGCGCGCATTAAATTGCTCTTTAAATTGCACATTTCAACGCCTACTGATTATGACAGATAATTATGTTATCGAGTGCCGCCACACGCCGCATTCAACCCTATACCACCCATTGAAATCTACTACCCTTTCCCAAAATATTTGGCCAAAATGCTCATTTCATTTTCGATGCATATGTGAAAGATACTTTGGCTTGAGTTTAAATAGAAAATACGTTTGCAAGTTTGTGTTTTAAATGATTTTCAGGTCTGCTATTTTTAAGGATTTTTCTGATAACTTAATCAGGGTGTTTGGGTAACTTAAGTTTATAATAAATAATGATATTTAAGAAGATGTTTTGTGTATTATTAATGAACTATCTTATTAAAATGTTAGAATATAAATATTTTAATGTCCCCTTTTTTGAGTGATGTAGCCCGAAACAAATATTTATCATATTATTCTCTTCAAGGAAAGGAATCTTTCTCCATCTTCGAAGAAGTCAAAGTCAGGTGAACTCGGATCCAGTCGAGATGGAGATGGAGATGGCAGCATGTGTTCGCTTTGGGGACAAGTGTACTCCCTTTACAACCCACACCTCCCAGCCGTTTCACTTCCGCAGGTACACATATTTTTAATCATCATTAACAATAATTCGAGAAATACTTTTAATTTTGTGTTCGCGGCAGGCTCAAGACGACATGTGGCTACAGGGGCGGGGGCTTCGAGGGGGATGGGATGGCATGGGAGGGGTTGGTCTGGGCCCGTTTGGGTTTTGTTTCCTATTCCCCCTACTACCCCTTTATATTTTTTTGCTGCCTCAATGACATTGCACTTACTGTCTCCGCCTTCAAGATTTATGAAAAAATTTCCCACCCCCCCGAGGGAATTGTTTTCGACGCCTTTGCCCGCTTTCTGTTTGTTGTTTTCTCTTAGGTTCACTTCGCTTTTTTTTTTGTGTATATTTTCTGGCATTTTCTTGTGTGCAATATTAATTATTATGGGCGCCCCGCCACCCACACAAATAAATCATAAATTAAAAGCTGGGAAAGTGGCTGCCACACCCCCGTTAGACAATTTTTATCATTAAACGCATTTGATAATTAAAAATTGTCATTTTTTAGCAGCCCCAAGTTTGGAAAAAAAATGAAAAATATTAAATTACCAAAGAGTGGGAGGGTTTAGGGTGAAGGGCATTTATCATGTTGCCAACTGTTTGTTTGATAAGGGAAAAGCGAACCAGAAAAAAAAACCAAAAATATATACACAGACATAAATAAAAATTAATTGGTGAAGAGAGCGGGGTGTTGAAGTCACATAAATATTACTTAAAATAGATTCGGAAAAGCCGAAAAGTGCCAAGTCAATCTCTTCGGTTACCTTTTCCGGTTCGCTTTTCCTAAGGTTTCATTTCATTAAGTTTTACAAGCTCTTCGATTGCCCCACAAAAGGCAGGGAAAAAATAATAAGAACCAGTATAAGAAACAGAAACCTGAGGAAAACCCAAGTAGACAACCGTTAAAAGTAATGCTAAAAGTGGAAACCATTATAATTGTTGTTAAATGAACCAGATAGCAAAGGCAGACGGAAGTGGAGCGGGAAAAGGCGGAAAAGCTCACGGCAAATGTGTTTCCAATTGATGGAAACCCGTCCAATTGGCAAGGTTTCCACCGCCGGCGAAAATGGCAACAGAAACAAACAGTTAACACAGATGAAGGAAAATGGGGGCAAATGAAAGCTAAAGGAAAACGAACTTGAAAATGTATTTCCATTTTAAGTGCTTAAATCTAAAGAACAAGGAAGGAGCATTAAGTAATAAAGAGATGTTCAATTATAGGGTATACAATTATATAATTGGGAGGTTGTTATAGCTTTATCATTTATAAATTTATTTAAAATATTTTTTTTAATCTTTTAAGGCAATATAATAAATTGCAATTATTTTTAAAGTTGTTAAATTATTTGTCTACCCCTTAATAATTGCAACAAAAATATATATACATTTTTCTCAAAGGATATTTTCCACAGTTCCCTGTTCCCAATTCTTCCCTTTGTGGAAAGCATTTTCCGCGCTATTACCACTTTTCGAAGCAATAAAATATTATTAAAATTATATTTCGCCCGTCGCACACACAAAAGCACAGACCGAGAATCTGGTGGCTGTAAATCAACGTCTCGATGACATTAAAATAAAATTTTAATGCCGCCAACGAGCGAGGGAGACGGCACTAACCGGATAGAAAGAGAGGGTGCGAGTGGAATAATTTCTCTGGCTCCTTTTTGATCGAAAACTTTTTCACGTCTGTAGTTTTGTATATGTGTTTTGTGGGCGGGTTTTCCTTTGGAAAGTCTCATCATTTTCACCTTGGTTACAATGCAGTGCCAACAATTTTATTTGAATTTATCAGCCCCACTCCTCAAAGATTTTCCGCGTCTCGTCTGTGTGCCTTTTTTGGCTCATTTTCCCGGTACTCGGGGCACAAATAATTGTAAATATTTGATACACAATAAGGCAATAAAAATAAAATTGAAAATTTTTCGCTTTGTGCCACGCTGCCTTTTATTATCATCGTCATCATCATCAGCAGGAGTATCATCCTCCCCATTTCGTCTGGGATTGTGTCGTAAAGGAAATTGATACATAAGTCATTTTTATTGGCATATTCTTTTGTGTAATTACGTTGCAGGTAATTTACATTTTCGTTTCGTGTTTTCGCCGCGGCTGCTTCTGCCTGCTGGAAATAATTTATGCCTGATGAAAAACCTATTAAAAATTATATGTAATTTACGTAAATCGCATCGATTTTCAGCTCGAGTGGAGATAAAAAAATTCTGGAAACATTTTTTGGTAAAATTTTACTTTATTTCTGGTGGATTAGTGAAATTCTGGTGATATTGGATGACTTACAAAACATTGGTAAGCCATAATTTTAAAATATACTTATTATATCCCATCAAGAAAAGGAAAGAAAAAGATTTTTGAAATAAGTGCCGCCTAATTTTTATTGCACTCGTTTTCCGGCCCCCAACATTTTCCCGATTAGTTTTCCTGGACCCGCTGGACGAGATGCTCCAGGACATTCACACAAATGCAATAGATGAAGATGATCTTGAAACAGTGCATGCTGAACTGCAGCAGGATCAGGCGATCAGTGGTCATGGCTGATCGAAGCTTGGAGAGCCCGAAATCGAGGAATATTGCTTCCAAATTAAGAACGGCTCCTTATTTCCACATTTTTTTTCTCAGAACCATTAAATTTTGACGTTACAGGCAAAGGGAAAATGTAAGATTTACTTTGATATTGCACATTATGAAAATTACATTTATCTTAAAGCAACCAGCTGGAATTTTAACATTTTGTCATATTTAAAAACATACTTAATTACTTCAAGGCCTTAAAATGTATATATTTATTTACTATGTTCAGGAAGTAAAAACCTAAACCGCTTAAGAAATACAAGAAAGTTGCACAGGATCCGCCACTTAACCGTTCAATTTGGGGTTCCGACAATCCGCCACAATTGGCCTCCTATTTCCCTTGATCCCCTACCATTTTACTCTGTATTACCTATGTGTATTTCCCAAGCTTTTTTGGTGCAAAGTTTTTGCGGCTTTTTCAATATTTTATGAGTCAAGCTTTTGCGTTAACACCTTAAGTACGGAGGGCATTGCGGTTGGAAGGGGGTGAAACGAACCCCTCAAAGAGAGTGTAAGTGTAAGTGTGTGTGTGTGGCAGGAAATAACGCGCAAGTTGTAAGTTTTAACTAGCGAACAACTTGCGTTGGACCAAGAGACCCGGATTCAGGAACCCCAACTCAAGCCCCCTCCCCTGCTCCGTTCGCCACCCATGGAAACCGCAAAGTCGAGCACGAGGGCGAACAGGGGTTAAGGATGGAGGGATGGCTGGTAGGAAGGAAGGAAGGACGACTGTTGCGCCTGTTGAGCAAGGATGTGTTTTTGTTGTTGCCGTGGTTGCAATGAAGCATCGAATATTACACCCAAGCAAACCAAGAAGAGCCCATCCTCTAAAGGGAAAACCCTCACCTCATTTCCCTTTGATTTTCCCGAGCACAAGGAAAAATTTAAGGTAAATATATCAGTATTTTACAATTAGAAATATGTTACTTTTGAAAATGTAACCCAATAGTTGTAAAGTTATGCCTAGGAAGTGCATTTTTGGGTCACCTATCTATAAATTATGATCGAAGAACTACAAACGTTTAAAATAAGAATTATAATGTATTTCTGAAGTAAACCAACTACTTTTAGAAGTTAACCCCTTTTAAATTGGTTTACTATAATGAGAGTTTTGAGTAAAGAAGTGAAAGTTGGGGTCACCTTTTTTCTAAACAGTTTTTGGAAAATTTTGAACATTATTAAAATTGATAAGTATTGTATTCTTTTTGAAATTAATTTTAAATTATCTTCCAATAACTTAAGTTTTTTTTATTAAAAACAGAAATACATGGATCTTTGATCTGTCGTATTACTATTTTCTGTGTAGCACATTGTAGACGTCGACAACGATTTATTTCCCAGGCAACTTAAGTACGCCGCCACTCCTCCCGGAACAATGCCCATTCATATGGCCCCGCCCACACGCCTCCGCCCCCTCCACACACACACACACACACACATATACACTTTCCGGGAAATAGAGAAATCCAAAGGAAGAGTGTGGGGCATTTTTGGTGCTCCAACTCAATGAGTCGAAATTAAACAATGCAAAAGATTAAGTGCAGATTTGGGACTTTATCTGCTTGTGCCATAAATTGGTATTTAAGGGATACCTCACAAATGTCTATAGCACACACACACACACATAGGCACATACAAATCCATGGCTATATCCAGGGAATCGCAGCTTATGTGGGTGGCGCCTTGAAGTATGCTGCAAAGTTTGCTTTGCCAACAATAGATCACAGCACCCAAACACAACCACATTAAATTGCTTGCTTCCTTTTTGCAGGTGGCAACCCTGGTGGAAAAAAAAGGGGGGGGGGGAGTAGGGTAGAACTGAAAACCGAAAACCAAATGCAGCGCAAGTTTTCCGTTTTGTTGTTTACCAATACAGTTTACCTCTGGTGGAAAACTCTGGGGAAAGGGAGAGAAAGCGCTGAAACATGCACAAGATTAATTGCAATCGGTGTTTTGGCATATGTTTTATACTTTGTCTTCGGCTTTTGCCTCAACTTCTTCCAAACTGTTTTGTGTGTTTGGGTTTTCTTTGTGCAAGAAGTTTTTTGCCGCTACCAGGGGTAAATAGAAAATATATGGAGGGGAGTGGGCCATTTTCCCCGGCCAGGTGAGTGCACTTGGCACTTGAGATGGTAATTAAGCAACTATTTATGGGGCTTTGGCGGAGAGACACCAAACACATGTAGCGCAAAGTTTGTCCTGCGAGAAGCCAAAGCAAAAAAGAATGATAATTGCATTCACAATTATGAAATCGAAAATATTTGTCGATTTCAAAACACCGTTCTTAATATAAAAGAATATATTTAAGATGGAATTCTTGCTTGTTAAATATTTTATATAGTTTCTTATAACATTATAGATTAATCTATTATTACCTATTATTTCTTCCCTACTTTATTCGTATTAACGACTATTATACCCAGATTGTCCTCTTAATTGTCTGCAAGTATTTATTTATTTAAGATGGTATCATTGCTTGTTTAATATTCTATTTAATTTTATATGTTATGATATGATAGATAGATTTCAAGGTGTTATCCATTTTGCCCTCTTATATCAAGCTATAAGTTGTGTTTTTTTCTGATTTAAAAATATATTCCCATCCGTATTTACCCCTGACAATAATAATTATGGCCAGATCTCTCGGCCAGATTGGCCTCTTAAATGCCAGCTCCTTTGTGCCATTGTTCAGCTGGATTTTCCCAGTGTCTCCTCCTCCGACTGGCGTTCCTTATTCAATTTCATTTGCAGGCCAGGACCATAATTCGATTGCCTCATGTCTTAATGGCATAATCCTGGCAACAATAACAACACATTGTTCGGGGCTTCCTTTTATCCTGTCCCCACACACAGTCACAGCCCCCATATGAACTCCCCAGTATTTCCTCCTCTACACTCGTGGCATCAACACCATATCACTTTGATTACTTTATTATTGGTGGGCATGCACACCTTGCCGTACCCCCACCACCATTATTTATTTTCCTCCTTTTACCCGATTTTTCCCCACTGATTATGGTACTTCCCCTTCGACACAGCCTTCTCTACTCCAGAAATTCCTGGCATTATCCCACTTTACTTATTAGAAGCAATCATACAACGGGTCCAACCCCGTCGGAAGAAAAAAAAATATTTTAGAAGCTGGGGGGATGCTTTTGGTGGGGTGAAAGAAGAAGCAGCAGCTGAAGAGGCAGCCAAGAAAAATAAATCATTTTTTCTGTTTTTGTTGTTGATTTATGCGTTTATTCGATGTCCCTCACTCCAAAGGCCTCTCTCCGCTTTTGTCTATAAATGTATCTCTGGTGTTGGGAACACTGAAAAACTAAAAAAAATTATATTAATATTTTTATAATATATATCTTAAAAACTAAATGATTTTTATGTTAAAATAAAGTTGCTTTTTCCATTTTTAAGCTATGAAAAATAGTAATTTGTTGGAAATTGGTTGATTTAAAATCTTGAAACCTTTTATTACTTAAAATACTATTATATAGCCTGCATAAAAATCATTTTCCCAACTTATGGTTACAATCCAATTAAAGATTATTTGATTTTTTAAAAGTATTGGAAATTGGTTGCTTTAAAATCTTGAAAACTTATTTTACTTATTATATAAATATGTTCCCTGCATTAAAATCCATTTCACAGCTCATGGTTGTAATCCAACTAAAGGTTAGTTAATTTTTTACTTTTTTGGCCATGGGTTTTTTAAACCTTTTCTTTCTGTGTACTGACTGCACTTTAGCTCCTGTTGATAATGAGCCAAATCATTTTTCGTGAGATAAATTCCGCCTCGACTATGGCGGCATATAAGTAGCTGGAAAACTTATGTTCTGACCTGGCCCCAAACTCCGGTTCCTAAGCTAGTTACTACGCTTTTGTCTGGCAAGTCATTCAGTGGCCTCCCGCCTCCTGTTCCACCCCCTCGTTCACCTTGAGGAAAATGCTTGGGAAAATGGGTGGGGAAAATGGGAGTTTGGGGAAGGGGATGGGGAAGTTGGCGTCGACAAGTTCGAGTTTTGGTGCGCTCCTTGAAAGCGTTATAAATCATTGACATGATTAAGCGACGCGGCACGACACGACATCCTTTTGTTGTAGTTGTAGTGGTGGAATATATACAGACATACCCATATATATATCTATATAGATATAGGTGTGTGTGTGGCAAATGGAGGAGGGGCTAGTGGCAAGGAGAAAGTTTTCCGACAATCCACAGCGGCGATGGGCAAAATGATAATTTAATATCGAAAATTGTTTTTATTGAGTTGATTTGTAAGTCGAATTTTTGGTAAGGGTGGGTATGATGTAGGCACTTAAAACCCACTGGGGATTTTAGTGAATGGAAGCTTAAGGAAATTGAAGAGAGTAATACAATAATACAAAATTTTAATTTCGTCTAATTATTTGTATATTTTTTATGGTCCTACAAAGGTTTTGAAAAATCTATTTTATACATTTTTTGCTAGTCAATATAGAATATATCCTACGAATATCATCTTTGACACAATACAATTTTTGGATTTAAGCAAAAATATTCTTAAACGTGAGTTAATAATTTTTAGATTTAAATTAAATATAATTATAATTATAATTATAATTATAATAATTAAACATATTTAAATAGCTTCTGCTATTTATTTTTATAAATTTTCTGGGCATACAAAGGCCTTGAAAAATCTGTATTTTACATTTTCAAGCTTATCAATTTAGAATATAGGTAATAAATATTTTTCATACCGTTTAAAGCCCTTTTCAATAATCTGATGGAAGATGGCTCCCCTGAGCGGCATAAAAATCGTCTGAAAATTGTGGAAAATCCGCGTTTTTCAATGCAGCTGGCTTGGGCATTCGTCGTCATCGTCGTTCTTTATTTTCCTTCTTTTTCCACCCGGGGCACTTGAAAATGCGATACTCATCCGCCACTTTGGCCCCGGCATCTTACATAATATTCCGTTTGCCTTTGCACTTGTGTGTCCCGCTTTTCCCTTACCCCAAAACCCATCCCTTTTTCCCGCGGCCTTCCCATACCAATTTTCCCTTTTTCCTTGGCGTTCTCACACATCAAACATATTTATGTGTACTTTAAGAAACTTTGCTAATATGTTAAAACTGTTCATTGACACCAAAAAATGAGCAAAAAGCGTGCCAGCATGAAAAAAGGCTAAGGAAGATGAAGGAGAAGGGGCTCAAGTGTTTTTCCGCCCCTCCATTTTCCGGCCCTCTGTTTGAGTTTCGCTGGCATGGAGGAGATTTTCCTCATATGTGTTTGCAGTGTTGGAAAACACAAACACAAACTGTGAGCTTATTAAACGGCAGACGCCCTCCCTTTTTTTCGAGGGGCGAAACAGGAGGAGAGTTCTAGTCAAATAGCAGAAATAGAAACAACCGGAACAAACTTTGTTTGCCGCTTCTGCAATATTAACTGTTAATTATGGCAGCCATTTTCACCCATAAACCAACCCCCTCCACCTATTTTCCAAACCATTTTCCCCAGCCCCGCCACGCCCCTGACTTTTCGTCTGTCAATATTTGTTGAAACACTTTCTGATAGGCGAAAATGGTTTTTGAATATGCCCGAAAAGTTGTGCAATTGCAGAATTTCACAGAATTGCAATTGCTGCCACGCTCACTATTTTATTAGAAAAGTTTCCATCAACGATCCGGACAGCTCCCCCCAAATGTTTGACTTTATGCGCTATTTTTTAATATTTATTATGGCTGATTGCGATTCCTCGAAAAAGTCTGAGAGAGCCAGACAAAAGGGTCCCCCCTTTGTGTTTGCTTTGCGGCGGGCAAAAATGGTCGAAGAACTGGAAAGTGGAGAGCTGAACTGAACAGAACAGAACGGAAAAAAAATATTATAAAAGTTTAGACAGAGGGCTGACTGCATTCACGCATTATAATTTAAGTGAAACATAAATATTGATGTAATAAATTAATTTCTGTTAAATGGAAAGATGGAAGCCAACGTCTGGGGGAGAAAAACCAGACTGGTTTTTATTGGAAATTTAAGGGAGGGGAAAAGCGCGGCTTCCATTCAAATTGTAAGGGGTTTCCAATGTTTAAGTAACTAAAATATTATATTTTTACAAATAAAAGAAATTTTGAACCGTTTCCGATATTTAGTAGTAGAATGTAGTATCTTAAGGTAATAATTTAGTGCAGAAATTGATAATATTCTCTACGTATGTATACTCAATTTTACTTTCATGAATCCATATAATTCCAGCCGAACTTTCTATGATATCTGCGGGATGTGTATGTTGTTTAAAGTTCTCTCACCAAGAGGAACTGGCGTTTTCTTCCCACTGGGAATAATATTTTCATTTTTCAACAAAATAACAAATGACGACAATGGCATTTCTACCCCATCCTGTGGTGCATAAAAATTTGCCAACCCATTGTCTTTAAATGGAAAATTCAATTTGTATTTCGCCAAGGAGGAAAAAAGGGAGGCTACATTGTAGACGACATTTGATGCCATTGCATTTGGATAATATGTACATTGTACATACAACCCCCATTGTAAAGTCGCAAATCTTAGGCTGTCCTCCTCGAGTGGTGACCCCGATCTCCTTCCTCCATTTTATGTTAATTTGAAATTCAAATTGATTCTGTCGCTGCCCGGTTTTTCGATTTCTGTTTGTTTTTCATTGGCTTCTACTTGGTTTGTATTTTTTTTTTGGTCCCTTCATTCTGAATGAAATTAATTGGTGTGAAATGCAATTATCCTCTTACAAGTGATTTACCTTATACACCATAACCCCCATTTTCAAACTGCATCCTTTGGTTCCAGCATAGTTTATAAACTATTTATGGACTGTAGAACAAGATGAAAAAAAGGTCAACTCAACTATGCAAGCTCTTTTTCTGGGCACATAACTTCGATGATGTCTTCAACATTCAGTTCCCGAGACAACAAAGAAAAAGCTGAAAGCATCTTGCTTGGCCTGTGCAAAGTTTGCAATTCTTGTGGGAACACTTGATCATAAGTTGCACATTTTTCACTGATTTATTCTGGCCTGCTCTTCCTTTTTTGTTTTTTACTTGGTAGCATCATCATCTTTTGCATACTCTCAGGTAGCTGGCAAAAATTTATAGAGTCCGCCGGAAGCGGAAACCTTGTTTCAGCTCCTTGTGCTCCTTGTGATTCCTGTCCTTCCTGCCATGCATTTCACCCCCCAAGCCCCCCTCACTTTTTTTTTTGTTGTTGATGTCCTGGCACTTGACTTGGGCCAACAAGCTCTTTTGGCCCATGAGCGATATGCCGGCTAAGCGAGGAGCAGCCAAAGTTGCCAACTTTCGCCAGGTAGATAAAGCCGAGGAATGTCAGGCATGGCATAGCATGGGGTTAACTCGTATGCCATCCTCTGCGGCCTCAGAGGGTTAATCCATCGATTGGGTGGAGGGGGGTTAAGGAGCGGTGGTGGACTCGGAATGCCGACCCAGAAGGTCACCAAAAACGGAAGGACCAACGGGCAAAAGTGCATGTCGTTGAGTGCTGGGAGTGGATTAGATTAGGGGTTAAGCAGGTGAAATGTTGTTGATGAACAATCACATGTCCTCGCTTTGGTAATCCAAGAAAAATAAATAGAAATATTGTTTTATTGGAATAACATTTAAAGTGCCTTATTAATGTATTTCCAAGATTATTATGCCTTGCAGAAAAAAGACACATTAATATACTATATGTTTTCAAAAGTTCCCTTGATTTTAAAGTAGCAAAGCTCAACTAGACTCCAAAAAGTATTCGCCATGGATTTTAGAAACTCTGAGTCAATGGCAATACTTTTTAAAAACTAAAAATATTATCTAATATTAAAAACAATTTTTCCCAATAAAGTAAATTTAAAGTAAATAAGGAACACTTTTTCTAAAATTAAAAAAAAGTTCATTGACTCAAAATTTGTAAAGTTCAGGGTGCATAAATTTTTGAGTGTAGCTTGTCATATATCTTATAATATACACTAAAATGTATTAAGCCCTACAAATTAAACTAAATTTAACCTTTTCAGCTAATATTCTGCTGATAAAGTTATCTTCTTTGCTTGCCTAAACTTTTTTATCATTCCATAGAGTTAACCTATTTAAGGTGCTTCTAAATACATGAGTTTTTTATGGAAGCAAGCAAGTCTCAAACTAATGGTGAACATTGTCAACTTATTATGCAATCTTTAGCCAAGTTCTGGGCAAATCAATTCCCTTTAGTGGCATTTTGCACATACTCTTAAGTATGCACTTGCACCACCGGCTTAACCCACTACTGCCACTCCAACCGAAAATCTTACGGACACAACAACCCACACGACACACCGCTGATATGCCACAAATTTGTCGTTGTCTTTGTTGTTATTTTGCTGCTAAGACAAACACACCTTTGGGTGTTTTTTCGGCGGGGGGAGTGGTGGGTGGTGGTGGTGGGTGATTTTCGGGTGGTGCCTGATGCGATACAAAGTTGAGACGAGCGGTAGATAAAAGTTAGTTTTTTGTTGACTTCAAATGCACAGTAACTCTCTCTCTTTCGGCCTTAACCCCTCTCTGCCCCCCATTTTGTGGGGCTGTCATGTGTCTTCCACACATAAAACACACACACACACACACTCGAATCGTGTGAATTATTAAAATCTAATAAACCACAAGATTTTATGTTACACGGAACTCGTTCATCGTCGTCGTCGTCTTTGCAGCCAAAGTTTCGTGTGGTTTTCTTTGGTTACGCTATTGAACCTTAAATTAAGTTTGAACATAACTTCCGCCTCAACCACACACTCCCACACACACACACACACACTCACACCCACAGGATACCTTTTCTTGGGCTTGTTTACATAGGTAAGTTTAATTTTCCTGTAGCACACTTTTCGGCGCCCCGGCATGAAACATGTGCGTCCCAGGGATGCCACACTTTGACCATCAGAATAAATATTATTAGTGGACCGTAAACTAGCTAAAAAGGAGTTAACAATATTTTATTTTGAAGGCTAAAGACTTATAATAGTTATAATAAAAGATAGGAAAACGAATGCTAAAGAATTCGCGTAAGGTTTATTTGATATCGAAAGCTATAAAATAAAATCTATAACATAGATAAAATTAAGTTAAACATTTTTTTATAATAGTTGTAAGAGTAAGAAAAAATGTGCTAAAGAATTCGCGCTTGGTTTATTTGATATCAAAAGTTATCTTAAGAGAATCATTACCAAGCTAAAAAATCTTTGAACCTTCTTTTCTAAAAACGAAACTCGTTTTTGTAATATTTGCAATATTATATTGAAAGATTTGAAAAATGATCCTAAAGTATTCGCGTTTTTTAAATGACATATTTTCTTAAGAGTAAGAAATAAAGTATCTGCTGTTTCTTAAAAAACAATATATGTATAAACTCACATTTTTATAGATCAATTTCAACTTATAACAGCGGTAATACCAAAATGACCCCAAGAAAGTGGCCAAATCTGGCATCACTGTTGCGTCCCTGCGTGTGTGTATGTTTGTTCATAAATTTCCTTAATGTCTAAGTGTGAAAATCTTTGCCGTTCGATGGTGCTTTTCACACTTTCCGGACCTTTGCCTTAGCCCCATTGGCCCAGTGAAATCAAGCAGCAATGTGTAAACTTTCAATAGGTTCGTTAAAATTTTATGATTTTCCTGGCTGGTGGGGGAAAACGTGTTGAAAATTGTTGAGCCACTTCCGCCCCAAGTTGTTGCTTTCCACTTTGCTGTCGATGAGATTTTTAAGTTTTTCTGCTTTTGTTTTTTGCGGCTTTCGTTCTTTTTTTGGCTAAACTTTATCCTGCACTTTTATTGGTATTTATAGAATATTTATAAGTTTCGGAAACCAAGCGGAAAGTTTAAAAAGTTGTTTGGATCTCATGTAGCTGGTCATTTTTGAAGTGTTTGTTAAAGGCCTTTTTATTTGTGGATTAAAAAAATAAAATGGGCCATAGAAGGCACTTTGTGGGGATACGGGTATATCTAGTTCTTCCCATTCCATTTAAATATTTTTCCAAGTTCCTTGGAAAGTTCTAAAAGTTTAGTGGCTGGGCTTTGACAGCTGCATGTACATATGTATGATCCTTAACCCTTAAGTCCCACCGCCCAGGCTAGCTAAAAGCCTCTGGGTTTTTTTTTTACATTTTTTGGATAGGGAACAGCTGATTTGCCAGGTCTTCGTACTGCAGACTCTTCAGTTTGTTTGGCACTCGGAAAAAAAAGAAGAAATAAAGTTGAGAACAAGAAGTTGCACTGCTTGCAGGTTACAGGTAAAAAGTAACATCAGAAGCTGAAGCAGCTGTCAAAATGACAGTTGAAAAAACAAGCTGGGGGTTCCCGAAAAAGGAGGCGGGGTGCTAAATAAGTTTTGCCCAGCAACTCAGGTGAGACTTTGGCTGCGCCTGTTTGAATGCAACATATTTCTGGACTTGCCAGAGTGGGCAAGGTAAGGGTTAAGCGGTGGGGCGGGGGAAGGAAGGAAACCCAGGAAAAGCAGGAAAAACACAAGGCAGCCAGCCGTCAGTTGGTTTCAACTTTTGACTAAACTAATTATATGCGAAAAGAAATCAAAGCCCGTGTGCACTTGAGCACTTCTGCCCGTACACGCCCACAAGTGGACTCGATGTCTTTGTGCTCGCCACCCGCCCCCAGTTTTTAACACCCAACAGCACAACCTTAACCCCTGTTCAACGCCCAGTTCCGTTTGATGTGCGGCCAACAAAAGGCGATCGGCAGCCAGAGAAGAACAATCGAAAAAAACTCCTCTCTGCCACCACTTGACTCTTACACAACAATAATAATTGTAGAAAAGAAAAAAAAGTTCGGAAAAATTCAAAATTATTAAAGAGAAATATCCGAAAGTCAAGAACTTTTTTGTTTCGCATTTTCAATAATTTTCTCAAGTGCTTCAATGTTTTTTCCTAATTCGGACCCTGGGATTTGGGTTTTAAAAGAGAAAAATACCAGTCATTTTTCAGCCATAAAAAGTCAGTATTTTGGCTGCCATAATGCAAGTAAAGGTCAGAATGAGGATTGTTATACCTTGTTGAACTTGTAGTTTAATTTCCAATCCATTGGCATTCAAACCTGAAAATTTTTAATTTTTGCCAATTTTTAGAAAAAAACATGATCATAAAAAAAAAACGAAAATTGGTCCAAAAAAAAATATTCCTTAAAGTGATGCCGATTGTTAGCATTGGAAGCAAGCTGTCCAAAACAGTCGGTCTTTTAGCTGTACGTCTTGATTTGCCTAAACTACGATTAAACAACCGCAAAGAAAATGAGAATTTTTGACTAAAATCTGAATGCCATTTTTTAGCCATAAAAAGTCAGTATTTTGGCTGCCATAATGCAAGTAAAGGTCAGAATGAGGATTGTTATACCTTGTTGAACTCGTAGTTTAATTTCCAATCCATTGGCATTCAAACCTGAAAATGTTTAATTTTTGCCATTTTTCGCAAAAAAACATTCGAAAATTGGTCAAAAAATAAATTTTCCTTAAAGTGGTGCCGATCGTTAGCATAAGAAGCAGGCTGTCCAAAACTGTCGGTCCTTAAGCTGTACGCCTTGATTTGGCTAAGCTACGATTGAAAACCCGCAAAGAATAAGCATTTTTGACTAAAACCGGAATCCCAGTTTTTAGCCATAAAAAGTCAGTGTTTTGGCTGCCATAGTTGAAATAAAAGTCAGAGTGCGGAATGTCATACCTTTATGAACTCGTTGTTTAATTTCCATTACATTGGCATTCAAACCTGAAACATTTGTATTTTAGCCATTTTTCGCAAAAAAACTTGATCAAAACAATCATAAAAAATTCGAAAATTGGTCAAAAAATAAAATTTCCTTGAAGTGGTGCCGATCGTTAGCATAGGAAGCAAGCTCTCCAAAACAGCCTGACTTTTAGCTGTACGCCTTGATTTGGCTTAACTACGATTGAAAAGCCTCAAAGAAAATTAGTATTTTTGACTTAAATCTGATTGCCATTATTCCACCTTAAAAGATCTGTGTGTTTTGCGGCACAAAAATCAAACAAAAATTACATATTATTTTGATGTTTAATCTTTTTTAAATGTTTCATACCCGTCGCTTTTTATTTGCTGTAATCAAAGAAAATTAGGTGCTAAAGTGTTATCTTATGGAATCTTGTTTTTATTTAGGAACCCCCCAATGCTTTATTATTCTCCGTTTTGATTGCACCCCTTTTTCTTACTCTTTCAAAATTGTAACCTGTTGCTCTCACCCTCTGCTTTTTTGACCTGGGGCTCCTTAACGTCCCCGCCCTTTTCCCCTTTTCCCTGGAAAATCCGCTTTTCAGCAGGCACCCCGGGTCCATTTTCTCAAGTTGAACACCAAATCAACCATGCAAATTTCTTAAGCTCACCACAAGACGGTGCCGCCCCCCTTGGAAAAGCGGGAAAACACCGCCGCCCACTAGACAAAAAAGTCCGCGAGGCACAAAACGGCGAGGAAAAGCGGGAAAGCGGGAAAAGCCGAGCCAGCGAGGCGGCAAATGCGTCAACTTAATTAGCAGCGTCACGTTTTGTGGTGCAGGGGTGGTGAAGATTGGGCTAGCATATTGTTTAATATTGTATTTCTTTTTTGGTTTTTGGGTGATGCTCCCCATTTCCCGAAAAAACACCAATCCACCCCACCATCGCCCCCTCGATTCGGTTTCGTGCTAATTGTTGCGCCTCGCACAAAATTAATGAACTCAAGTTGTTTGCCGTTGTTTTCGGGAGGGTTTCCCTTGTTTTTTCTCCTTGTTATATTCGGAGAAAATTCCTTAACGGAAATTGATACGTTTAATGTGGCCGAGGGGAAAACTGGGGAAAAGTGGAAAAAGCGTCGTCGCTGGCACTTGAATGACATAATCTAATTGAAAAGCCATTTAAGCGTGCTGCATGATAATTTTTTTTTCCGCTCTTCGCTGGGCGATGTAGAAGTCCTAACGTGATTTGAATTGATAATTTGAAACAATTAGCAGGAAGTTGGATATCGAAGGCGGAAAGTTGGCGGCTTAATTGAATGAAGTTTGATGTTGGGCAGTGAAATAGTCCATATTTTATTTGAAATTTGTATTTTTTCTGCTCTATATATAAAGCTGTACACTAGAATCTAGGAATCAACTCAAAGTAAAATCCACTTAAGGGACACTTATCAAATTAATTATTTTTTTTAATTTCAGAACTGTGAATTCATTTGCTAAGGTGAATTGGAAACGAAAGTCTTGGATGGTATATACTTGTATTGTACTTAATAAAAGAAATAATCTGCCAAACATTTAAAACAATACCTTAATTTAATGATAATATACCTTAAGTACCTTAATCTATTTAATAATGCATTAAAAAAATTCATATTAAGCCTATATTATTGGTTGCACCCTCATCTGGAGCTGCATCGTCTATAGGTCTATCCCACCCACTTTTGCAACTTGGGCGTTTTGTTTTGTCATCGGTTTAATTGAAAAATGTTGTCCCTGCTGCTTGTCAACATTTTGATTTCCAATATGTCGTCCTTGCTGAATTTGGTGTTGTTGCCCTTTTGCCTGTTTTTTGGTTGCCCTTTTAATAAATGGCCAGTATGTGTGGAGTGCGAATATTTTTGGCTAAAAATTTCACACGTCGCCCGCGACATATGTTGCCGCCTCCTTTTTGGTCACTGCCGCCCCTTTGGTTTTAACCACTTCCGCACAGCCGTCAAATGCAGAGGTTGTCCTCGGAAAACCTCCATGCCACCCACTCCTTTTTGGCCGGCCACTCCCCCTTTCCAAACCCACTGCCCCTCCCCCCCAAAAATGGGCCGCATTTACCGTTAGCATATCAATAACACACACTGCGCCGCAGAACTTTTGGGACTGGGAATCGGACTTGGATTCGGATTTGGATTCGGATCCAGACGGGGGACCCATAAAATATGGCAACGGGCGTCCGTCAACCTGCACGTGAATGAGAACGTGACACCAGCGACGCCTGCTAGTGAGCCACTGCCCCCTCCCAGCCACGCCCCTTTTATTGGCACTGCTAAAAAAAGTTAGGGTCAAAAATGGAGAAAATATACTAGACATAAAAGATAGTGCTTTATTAGGTTTAATAAACAAATAATAGGTATTAAAATGTACTTAAATAGAACAACAAATAATAAGTGAATAACACATTTCACACTGTTACTTAACATATCATTAGTACTTTGAATCTTTGAGAAAATTATTTTTGACTTCAACATTTATCAGTATGTTTATTTTTAATACCAGGGATCTTAACTGTTATAATTTGTATTTTTAAAATTATTTTTATTTAATTATTTATTAATCTTTTTGAATAATTACAACTTATGAAGTGATCGTTATTCTATATGATGTACATATATTAAAATTGATAATCGATTAAAATATAACAGTTTATATAAAAAAACAAAAAAGAAACAAAACTTTTCCTAGATTTTAATTTACGTTTAAACTAAAGGATGGTTTTAACCCCGGAAAATCACAAAATTTTAAAATCACCTATAATATCATCACAATATCACATTTATCTTTTTAAATATACGAACTATGATATTATTCACATAAAAATAGGAATGATGTTTACATCAGTTTGATATTTTAGTATCTATTTTATATAGATTTAAGATCTGTGATAGTAACTATAATAGTATGGTACAAAAGTTAAGCAATCTAAAATTTAAAGGTTTATAAATTTAGAATGAATGTGGTCTTAATTGCTTGTTTAAATGGGATAATATAATGGAACTATAATATCTAGTATAAATGGTATTATAATACCTTTGGACTATCAAGTATTTTTTTTGAAGTGTTCTTCTGCTTTCTGGCCTCTGTAACTGTTTCACTTTATTTGTAGCGAGTCGCGAGCCGTTTGATTTCACATTTCATGCAAATTTTTGGTGGGCAGACGACAGGCGAAGGGCAGGGGGCGGTGGACGGTGGGCGGTGGGTGATGGGTGGTGTTTGGTAGCCAGTGGGCGGGGCAGATCCGCCTGGCAAGGACGCAGGACGCAGGTCGCTGTCGCATCATCGGAAATGAATCATTTGCTTCGTTTGTTGGCATCCGCTCGGCGCTTATTTCCGTTGCGTCTTCCCCACCTCGGCGTTTTCCCAATTTTCCACCATTTCCCCGTGCATTTTTCGGGCCTAAAACCTGGTCCCCGGTTTTGCCGGGGTTTTCAGAGGACATGTGTGCACGGCACGCTTCCGTGACAAAACACGAACCAAAATCCAGGATCAGGTAGAGGTTTTACTTTTTTTTTTGTTGCATTTTGTTTTGGAAAATCTTTGCCAGAGTTTTCAGCAAAGTTTTTTTAGTTTCCTTTTTTTATTTTGGGAATTTTTGGCAGCCAACACCTGCCCGTGAATGTGGGTAATGTATATCCCCGGTGGGGGCTATCGGAAGTGTTGGATAGTGTCAATCCAGAAAAGGGGCCCGCATGTGCTGCAACTGGCCATGGAAACCCATTACATTAACCCCAACTCCTTGGCCGTTAACCCTCTTTTTCGGCCCTTTGGGGACTCTTTTATGTGTCTGTCCCATCCATCCATCCATCCATTTGTGTCCGCACTCATTTGAGTCCCGCATAAATCAATTGCACTTGTCATCAACTCAATTAATTTTTGGCAAACAAAGTGCAGTAAATCAATTGCTTTGGCAGCTAGGCCAACGGGTCATGGCATGGCCATCAGAGCTGCCCTTTAACCCCTGTCAAACAGGGCTTAACCCATTGAAAATCGGTGGAGAAAAATCTGTACGAGTCGAATTTTAATTGAGGGTCTTTACTTAATTATTTTGAAATTTTTTCAAATGTTTAATCTTAAGAGAATCTTATTTATTTTTTATTTACAACTAGTCTATAGATTATTCTGCTATAAACATTTCTTTTAATTTAAATAGAGTTTTAAATAATATGTATGTTTCAAAACCAAGATGTTTGTTAAACCTTATTTGTAAAATCCAATAGATTACGATATTTATTAGTATCTTCAAAATTTTTAGATATTTCAGCCCCTGGTCATTAATGGGTTAACCCCCTGTTGGCTGGACACACTTTTTTCGCCCATTGCTGTTTGCTTTTGTAGGTTTTGGTTTCTTTCTGCGTTTGTCATTGGCATTTTTTCGCCATTCTGGCTGCTCTTTTTCCCCACGTCGCGAAAATCGCAAGGATATTTCTGTGGGCAGGGGGTTGTCCATTTTATGAGCCGCCCCATGCATGTTGACACTGTATCAAATGGGGTTAAAAAGTGATTAAAGTAGGTTTGGCAAATGTCAACAATGTTTATACCATCGGCAGGGTCCTCGGACCTTGGTCCTTGCGTTTTTGGTCCTGTCGAGGGCTTAGGCGTGTAACTGTCGTCGTAGTGCTCCTGACGTTTCGGTATGTAGCCCCCCCTACCCGTGTCTTTTCCAACCACTCCACCCATAGAAAAACTCGTTTGGCTCCCAATTCGATTTGCAATTTTTTACACAATATCCCCATCTTTTCACTGACCACCGCCATCAAAATGCACATAGATATGCGGCATTGTCCTTTGGGGAATTTCAGGGAGTGTCAGCGTTAAATTATGCAATTTTTTTGCTTTCGGTAAATTGAATTTATGCATTTACTTTGAGCATTTTGAGGGTTTGGGTGCGCTGACGTGGAAATAAAAGCATATCGAGTATCAATTTAATGTGCGGGCTGAATTGATACTTTTTTTTGGGCTATTGTAATTGCCATTGTATTTTTTTCTCGCTAGATTTAAAAGCTTAATGGTGTAATGGGCTTAAATTGGTTAATAAACAAGTGATTATACTTTTAAAATATTTTTAAAGTCAGATTTTTAAGACTTTTAAATTAAATTTTCAGATATTTGTACCAAAATAAATGATAACATTTAATAAATTCAAAAAGTATAGATTGTAATTGATAATATTTTTTTAAATATTTGTATTTTTACCAATTAATACTTTTACATATGTATATGCTGATTGTCTATTTTTTCCTTAGTATATGTATATAACGAATAGGCATATACCATCTGCATGTTTTTAAGTGATTCCCAATTGATATCCAATTTCTTAGCCTGTCCCCTGGAAATCAGAGTGCCCAGGGATATCGCCCAGAGATTCCATCTGAAAAGTATTTACTTAACCCATCACCCTTTCCCCAGCACTACTACTTCCATTTCTCCTGGACTTTCAACTCAAAGCTTTTCGGTCATATGTCATGCTTGGGCAGGCGATTTATTCTCAACGAAATACTCTTAAAAATGTTGCGTACATAAAATGCAAAACACAAAATGCAAAATGCACCAAAGGGTCCACAAAAAGGGATGTGAGTGCTACCAAAAGCCAAACAGACAGCAGGGCAAACAGCTTGGATTTGGATTTGGATTCGGATTCGGGGCCCTGGCTAGTTGCATAGTTGCATATATAAATTACACACCCACATATATAAATTACCTTTTGATAAATCTCAGTCGTCGCTTTTCGGGGGGGCGAGGTGGTGGGGGGTAGGAAAACTGGCCGAAAAACTGGAAAGCCTGAGAAAACATATAGAAAAAGCAAAGGGGGCCCAAGTTGAGTTTTGCACAGTTGAGAAATCTTTTCGAACGTAAATCAATCCGTGCAGCTACATCATCGTCCGACTGACGACGACGACGATGCCTTTCCGGCTCTGTTCAGGTCCGCTCTTAACCCCCTAAAGCCCCCCGGTCCATCGCCATCCCTCCTCCAACCGAGCCGAAAAACGGAGTGCACCAATTGCTTTTCTTGATTGTTTTGTGGGCTGTGTAGTATAGCTACTACTGCCACTGGACCAGTGCCACATATCGAAATGCAAATTCAACTTGCAGTTAGAATATCCTACCAGTGGACCAGGGGGCCAGTCGGGGGGTTAAGGCGGAGCCAGCTGAGTGGGTGGGTTGGTGGGTTAAGGGTCAAGCCAAGGCAAACCAAAGCAAACAAAACAAAACTCCGCAAAACGATAACGACACTCATCATCAACCAAAGTCGGATTTTGGATGCCTGCTCCTTAACCCTCAACCCTTAACCCATGCCCGCCCCCGCCCGTCTTTTCACATGCATTTCAGAAACGCAACAGTAAACGCAATTTTTGGCCATGGCCACAATTCGTTTACTCTCAACTGGCTGCAATGGATGCCCAGTCGTAGTCGGAACACCACAGCCCCCAAATACTGGGCACTACTACTTTTCCTCCTGCCATTTGCTCCTGCTTTTCCTCCAGCCCACTCCAGCCCTCGCTTTTCCTACGGACAATCATCCTCCTCAGACGTTGGCCTGGGTTGCATTTTCCGTTTTCGTTTACGCATCGTTTGAAATTTCTATGAATTGTAGATGCAATCGTCCAGGCCATGGGTCCTGCCTAAGACTCATGTGTTACATGTGTGCTGGTGGACCGAACCCATACCTAAAGCCCCCCCCCCCCCCAACCCCCTGGGTTATGGTTCACGAACCCAACCGACCCCAAAAGTCAGTAGAGTGCATTTCACTTGCAGTGCATTTGGTAAGCTCACGACGAAGGCAAAGTTGACGATTCTCCTCCAGCTCTGTTTTTGTGGCCAACAGGCTTGGGTCCACCAGGCAATGCAAATTGAAAACCCCGACCCCCATCTCTAACTGCTACCCCTTTTTTTGGGTGGATACGTGGGAAAGCCCCCGCTCCTTGGGAAGAAGATGAAAGCCGGAGAAGAGAAAGAAACGTACAGTTGGCCCCGTTGGGCTGGCAAAGGGATTAGAGTGAGAGGAAATGGAAACTGGTACTGGTACCGGTAGCGGGGCCAATCTTTCATGACGAAACAAATATCCTCATAATTCAACAGGAAAATTGCCCCGCAGTTGGCAGACCCTGAAGGATGCACTCGGAGAAAGTACGGGTATCATATGGAAAAAGGGTAGTGGTTATAGAAAATGTAAAGAAAAACTTACTCAATATTTGGGTATCATTTTGTAAAAAAAAATCTAACTTGTTTATGGCATGTTAAACTGCAATATTATTGTTTGACAATTCTTTAAAATTATCTGTTAGTTTCCAAATAACTTAGCTGTTAGTTTAAACTTAGCTTACTTTCATAGAGTTAATTTAAAAAGCTGGATATGAGAATGATTTCTTAAAAATAGGTGAAAAATAATCATGATATTATGAAAAATGTGAACTACTTAAGTATCACCATAAAAGTTAAACAAAAAATGAAATCATATGATTTTACATGATACAATCCGATATCTAGATATTAAAAAAAATCTGAAATATTAAAGTCACATTTTAAACATTTACAGAAAGGTAAAAAAAATTGATTTAGATTATACCATTAGAATAATAAATGTTTATCATTTAAAATTGTTATTAATTGTCTTAAAACAAATAATAATTCTTAATAGTTTAAAATACTTTTTGATGGAATCTCTCCCTTAATTTAAATTCCATTTACCAGAAAATGATACCCGTTTTTTCTGCGAGTGCCTGTACAGGGGTCCTAGGATTTTAAGGGGCCTGAAACTGAGCCCGGGCCTACGAGGTTTTTCTGCGGCATCGTTTGTTACGCCTCCGGTTTTGTGGGCCAAGGAGGGGTTAAGGGGTCTCCGGGGTTGCGGGGTCTCGGCGGTCAGAGATTGGGGATTGTGGGGTTACGAAAGGAGGTGGACCTGGGACCCTTTGTTGGTTTCTGGTGATTTGCTTTGTCAGTGACAAAAATAATAACAGCCAGCCGCAGGCGAAGCCAAAGCTCCTGCTCCTTTTCGCCCAGGCCACGTCACCGGTTCTCCGGTCCTGTTTTCTGCTCCTGATTTGGATTCGGATGAGGATTCGGATGCTGTTTCTGTTTTTGGACCATGGCTATGGCGCTTTGGTTACCCCATATGTCAAGTGCCTTGGCCAGCATGTGTTTGACCATTTTTAATTACCACAATTTGAATTTCTTGAATAACTATTTGGATAAGAATCAGATGCAGGCCTAAAGGATGCCCCTGCAGGACATATAGCAATCCCACCACACGATCCTGTTGCTTTTTCCTACCTTCGTTAGAAGAATCGCTTTGAAAGTTGCCGTCTGTCTGGCCGACAGTCGCGTCTCATAAATAATCAAGCAATTATTTTGCTGTCAATTTCAACACGGCCGTCGAAAACGCAATGCCAACGCCTAAACGGCCAAAGGACGGAGGACGAAGGACGCAGAGCTCTCCGTTCGCAGGACCTTCCGAAAATGGAAAAGGAGTGTGGGCCAGGGAACATGCAACCCGCTGAGTCCTTCGGACACGCTACACGGCCTCAAGGAGCAATAAATTCTTTCTGGCTGCGCCGGCCAAGAAATCTAAGCACTGCCAGAGAAAGTATAGAAAGTAAGGATTACTATTTTATTATTAAATTCTAAAACATACTTCTTAAATTTAAAAAGGTGTCATCTTGAAATATATAACTATTATATTAGCTCAAAATGTGAGATTCATATTTACTCTTACATTTATATTTATTTCACTTTCTTTAAAAATAAAAGTCATACTATTTTATTGAAACTTGTATTTGTAAAGTCTTACCTTGTAGAAGAGAGAAAACTTTTCTAACAATACATTTTCTTATAAAATCGTACCTTTATATACCTAAGTAACGAAAACCAATAAATTTCATTGTATTATGGTATATAATACCATTTTATGATGTAATATCTAAAAATGTTGTAGTATATTTTTTATAATTTTAAGGCATATAACACCATTTCATGATTTGAGATCTAAATATTTTGTAATATATTTTTTCCAGTGCCTTGAATGCACAATGGCGACGCCAACTGAGAATCCTTCGAGTCTGGCGGGCCGTGGCCATAGTCTGTTGATTTTGTCGAGCGGCCCAAGGATCGGGAATCGGGGATCCTGGAACTGGAGCTTAAAGCCTTTTGTGCAGTGGTCCCCCGTCCGGTTGCGATTCGATTTCACGGCCGTATATCATTGCGATTTCAGTAACAGAGTCCCGTGCCAGTCCGCATGGTATATATATCTCTCTATTTTTGCCCGTTTCTTTGCTTTTCCACGCACCGGTCGGAAGTCCTTTAGCAGATTATCTGGGCAGGCGAGTCCTGCGAATATCCCGTGAATATCCCGTGATTTGTAATTGAAGGGCGTGTTCGCTGTTTTCCCCCAAAAAGGAAAAGCACTCGAGTGGGCAAAAGCACTGGGAGTGGAATGGAAAGGGGAATGAAAATGGAACTGGATCCATGCGCTTGTCTAGCTGATTGCATTCCTCGAAAGGAAGTCGGAAGGGGCCATTAAGTGATGCCAATGATTAACAACGGAAGTATAGATTTGGCCAGACTCGTAACTTGGATCTTTGGAGAGGGATCTGGCAAGGGCAATGGAAATGGAGATGAAGGCTCGACGAATCGATGGCCTTGGCAGAGCACTTAATGGCATTCGGCCATAAATCAAACCGATGCCTAATTGTCTAGGATTAAAGATGCAATATCTTAAAGATGGAAAACTATGTAATATATCGAAGAAATATTTATTTATATATAACAAATACCTATAACATATTTTTGATTACTCATTTACAGATTAAAGATGGATTAAAATTGCTCTCAAAAACACTTTATTAATTAAAGGGACATTTCCTGGCTATCTTTATGCAGCCCATATAAAAAGGCTGGAATAAAACAATAAACGTAAATAACTTTCAATTGAATAGTTTTGTGGCGGCAAATTTACGTTCGTCGTAGAATGGGTTCGAAATTCTGGGGCCGTTAAAACCGAAGAGCGAGGACACCCGGCATTTCCGCTCGACAATGGTCCGCCATTAGCAGCATTATTCTTCCAGGGTTCCCTTAGCCCCCTCTATAAAGTCCACCCCGAGAGAACCCCTTCTCAGTACCACATTTTTGCAAATGTCCCCACTCGTATGGGTTACGCTTTTCCCTTGCCTTTCATTTGCTTTTCCCATCGCCCATCTCTTGGCCATGTTTGATTGTAATTTTGTAATTTTCCCAGTTTATTATCTGTCAACATTATCGCACACACACTCGACCGAAACGGGCATTAAATTCTTGGCCGTCGCCATCGCTCTTATCTTGTGTCGCATAAAACGCCGAGCGGGTTTTCCACTTTTCCACATTTTCACATTTCCAGCACGCACAACAAATAAACTCATCGAATTTCTCTTGTTAATTGAAATAAAACTATTTCAACTCCATCTCCTTTGGCTCCTTAAATCTGCTTTGGCTTTTGGGGCAGAAACTTTTCATTTATTTTTGGGGTTGATAAAGTTTTGGGACACTTAAAGGATACCAAAGTATCTTTAAGATATCACAAGTGATGGGCTATAAATAAATGATTTAACACCACAAATAAATCGGTGTAAAAATATAATACACTTTAAAGCTATACAAAAATCAGTAATGGATTTTATATTTATGGTACCCTTTGATTTGGCTTTCTTATAAATGGATTATTAAATCCGAATTGAAAATCCAACTTGGGATAATCTGCAATTCCCGTTTGTCACTCGCTGCATCTTTATACTCAGTTTTCCACAAAGTTAGAGCCAAGTTTTTTGGCCTTACTAAGTAAAAGCCACTTAGAATAAAAAAGTGCAGCATTAAGTGAGTCCTGGAGAAATGGAAAGAGACAGCATGAGCGGGATGAGAACGAGACGGACACACACACGAAACTCATAAAAATGCTTTGTGGTTGGGAATTTCTTTTCTCTTTTATTTTTTGCTGTTATTTTTTATTGTTTGATGGCAAGGTTTTTGTGTCCTATCCCCCCAACAAACTCTCACTCGGAATTCTTCAACTTTGGTTCCTGCCTTTGAGTTCTTTGTTTTTTCTGCATTTTTTTTGTTTTTGGTTTTTCTGCAAACTTTACAAAGCATTAACACCTCATAGATGGCAGACACAAAAGCGGGGGCTAAGAGCTCGAAAAAAAATCAAGTTAAAAGCCACAAAACTCCAAACTCAAATATCGTATGTCACGTCACACATTGGCAGGACCAAAAAGGAGCGAAAAGGACGGCGGTGCAAGGAGTGCACGTAGATGGTAAAAATTTGATTAAGTTTATTAGGGCCACGACACTCACTTGACATTTTCCCCAGATTTTTGTTTCCCAACTTGTTCGGGGCTTATTGAACACTTTGTTTTACAGAGAAGTGACAGAAAATACTGCCAAGAATAGACCACAAAAGTAAATAAGAAAATGAAATAGTAAATTTGCTTTCTTATAGAGTTAAACTATTATAATGATATACATTTTGTTACTTAATCCCCAATCCAATACGAATTTTATTATAACTAAAAGATTTAAACAAAACAATGATTTAATTACACTTACAACAATTTGGAAATATTTTTGTTTTCTACATGGCATTCTTTTGAACTGAATGTTAAAAATGAGGAGTGATGAAAAAAGTGGTTTGGTTGACGGACTGGAAGAAATGGGGTAGTTCCAAGGGATAAGAGAAGAACTGTTGCCAGTGAATATTATCTGGTTTTTCAAGGCCAGCTTCTCCAAAACAGCTGATACTAACAAATGCTCTTGCCCATTTGTTAGTAAATTCTGCAAGGGACCAACAGTTCTTTCACTCATCTCTGAGATTCTACAAAAGCTTCGGTTCCCTCAAGCCCAAGCCCCGTCTTCCTGAATCTTCTATGCCATTTCCGATTCTCCAGGTGGCCAGACACTAGACAACCGAGGCCAAAAGAACCGTAACATCATCTGGTTTTCCACCCGACGCCTCCATGTTGAGTTTTCGGGCATTCTGGCTAAACGGAGAATCGTGATCCGGATTGTAGCTCAAAGTTCGGGCCATCAGGGCCACCGCATTGGCGGCCATTTGAAGACGCACCGGGTCCGAAATGTCCGACATTTCCGTTAAAACCTCGACGAGAAAGCTCTCGGGGACATTATCGTAGACCCCATCGGTGGCCAAAAGGATTACGTCACCTAGTTCGACGGGAAATTTGATACGATCCGCCGTTTCGGGACCATCGGATAGTACATTATCCTCATGACCTGGCGGTGCAGAAGACAATTGATAGGGGGTGTTGAAGTGGTGCTGCTGTTCCAGGGATCTACAGACCACCGCACCAGATCGCACCACCATAAAACCACTGTCTCCGATATTTGCGGTATACAGAGTGCTATTCGCTCTATTTAGAGTCAAAATACAGGCGGTACAGCTGCCCGCAATGCGCTTATTTTGCTCCAGGAGATCGCAAAAGCCTCGTCCAATTAGTAAGTCCGGTCTTTCCGGCACAAAATCCTTGGCCAGCGAAAATCGTTCACAGGATCGCATGAGGAACATGCTAAATTCACCGGGGTCAATGCCATAATTTCGCCAACCGCCCACGCCGTCGGCCACGCCCATTGTGTAGGACTGCGAATTGGAGGACATGAACCAGGCATCCTCACCGAATTTCCCACGAATATATTCCGGATATTCAGCAGGGTCCTTGGCAAAACCACAGGCCACGCTCACAAGTCGCGGAAGTGGACGGTCGATTTTATCCTCGCACCGAACGTAGTCACCCTCGCCACCTGAATTCCAGGATTCGTGGCGAGCTGTCTTGGGTTTTTGAACGAACATCCTGGGATTTTGGCTACGATACTGACGATTCCCGAACATCCAACCATCACCACTTGATTCTTGACCACTCTGCGGATGCTCCAGGGGTTTTCGTCCCCACAAACGGCGCAAGAATTGACCACTTTCATAGGTCAAAATCAGGGCTATTTCGAGCAGATGCTCGCAGCAACTGATCAACGTTCGCTGGATCGTTCGACGAGTGCCGCCCATTTCCACACTGAATTCCACATCCATCGCCAGCGCTTTCTTTCTTATAAAATGCTGTGTTTTTCTATTCAAAAATCAAATGGATTGTGTGCTATTCAAACGAATGCCGAACGAGAACTGAATTTAAAAGGCGTGTCATATTTTGATCCAAAATTACTTGGGTCAAATCAACGCCAACTCTCTGAGATCAAATGCTGCTAGGAAAATAGTTTTTGATCAGGGAGTTGGGTTATAGAATAGCATAAAAAGGTGTCTAAAAATATGCAACAAAAAATTGAACTCCGCCTTTCAAAATAACCTATTCTAAAATATATTGTTGCATACTTTTAAACACCTAGATAAATTTGAGTAAATATAATTTTGAATACAAGACACCTCTATTTAAATCCAATTAAACTGTCTGTTATAATTTTGGAAAACCCTTACTGAGTACTTTACCATCCTTTCCTTATCCCTTCATACCATTTTCCCGACCAACAAAAAACCTTTTGGAAATGGAGGCCTCAACTCAATTATGCACAATTACGGACACAAACAGATAGCAAGTGGTGCCACATGGGAATGGAAATGGGAATGCCTCTCGATCTGCCGGAGCACCCAAACTCCAACCCTTGGCAAGCCAGCCGAAATTTTTGGGGCTTCCCCCGTGAATCGGAATCGGAAGGCAGTCGCTGCAATTGCAGTTGCATTTCCAGTTGCAGTTGCAGATGTGGCACTTGAATTGCACATAGCATAGCTCATTGCTTGCCACTCGACTGGGATGAAGTGGTGCAGCTGCCATGTGGGTGGTGCAGGTGGTGGTGCACTGGGAAAAAATCCAGCTAACATTAATTAGCTGTGAAAATTATTATACATTTGATACCTCATGATAGCTCATACAAAACGAGTACAATATTACCATAACTTTGCTGTGATAGTTCTTAAAGTATTTTTTATAAGGACATTTTTTTATTTTAGCATCAAAATATTTTAATTTATGCCACAGTTCTCTTAAAATTGTATGTGCTACTATCAACGTTAATTTATGGATTGGATTTATTAATGCTTTATCTATTTCACGATATATAGTACTGTATATATCCGTATTAAATTATTATTACATATTAGTTTTCATTGACTGTGGTTAAATAACCCATCATTTCATATACCTTTTTTTTACCGTGTGGTGTTTTTGAAATGCCATTGAATTGCTTAAATACTTTCATCGTCGTCATCGCTTAATGGCTTGCCTTTTTTGGTTGCCATGTCTACTTGGGTTCGGGCTTTGCAGTTCTCCGCCCAAAAAATGACGATGCAACATATGCGAGTGGCATGAATAAACGGCCTGCTTGAACGAGTGAATGAATGAATGAATGAACGAATCACTGACTGGATTGGATGGCTGATATGAAGTGCAATCAATGCAAAAACGTTTTCAAGTGCCCAGCAGAAAGGCAGCCAGTTAGTCAGTTAGTCAGTTAGTCACTCAGTCAGTCAGTCAGTCAGCCAGCCATCCAGCCATTTATCCAACCATCCAGACTAGACAATCCCGGGCACCAGATGCAATTCCGACCCCGACCAAAAATGAGGGTTTTCCCCCTGGGAGGGGCTTTGGGAAGGGCCATATTAGATGCACACAAACCATGTGCGTCGGTGTCGGTGTGAAAGGATTATTCACACACTATTGATTTCAAATTGAGTTGACTTCAAATCCGTCTGAATTGACAGCAGCCAGCACATGGCAACACATCCCGTTCCCATTTCCAGATTTCCCAGCCGGAAGTTGACTAATGAATTTAATTTGCAGTGGGTGTTGAAGCAAATAGAGCAGCTTACAGGACGCCCAGATATCGGAGGAATCATAGGAATCACAGGAATCACTGGAATCACAGGACTGGCAGGCTCACAAGTTCACAGATCAGCGAACCAGGAACTGACTGATTGACTGCTCCACCCGATGTCCTGATATCCTGATGTCTGTCCACCCCTCCCGATGTAAGTAGGCATCTGTTTTTGTTTACCCTCTTGAGGGCCCCACTTCCTCGACGAATCCGCAATTGATTGACATTGGATGGATACCGCAAATATCTGGCAGCCAAGGATTTCGGCCTGCAGTTCCCCATTTTAGGTGCCACAGGAATTTACAATTCACCGCAAATTATTTGCCATAGGTATTGAGTGATTTTAAAAGTATCTGAGCAAAACGAAGGAAATGTGATGGAAATATTTTTTAAGAGGCTTAAGAACTAGTTAAATGTAATGAAGAAAATGTGATGGAAATGTTTTTAAAGAGGCTTAAGAACTAGTTAAATGTAAACAAACTTAAAAACTCGCCTTGCCAATAATGTTCAGATAAAGAAAAACTGTTTAAAAATAAAAATCTTTGAAAAATAGACAACGGTAGAGTGGGAGTCCTGTATTACTCTCAGTTTTTTGGTTTCAGTTTGGTCAGTGGAAAAGGCCAGACAATCGTGTGGTGGCCAAAAGGACAAAGGACCCCGCCGCAATTGTTGACTGACCGATGATCAATTTAATAGGAAAACAATATTGATAGCCGAGGACCACTTGGCAGGAATTTCCTGTCCGAAGGGCAGGATGCTCGAAAAGCGGAAGTGTTGCGGTTTTCGGGTAAATTTTAAGGAGTAAGAGATGCCCGAGAGTTTTGTTTGTTTGCCTCGAAAACTTGGCAAACTTTTGGTGTTGTGTGTTGTAACTAAATTTTCGAGAGGACAAAGGGCAACACTTTCACTTCGTCTCGGGGAGAACTCCCTGTTTGGTTTCTTGTGGTTTATTATTCACGCCTGAATTGATTGTAAATTAAAGTTTGTGTCGTTGTGCATTTTGAGGTCAGCCTATGGCAAAGTTTTCTTTTGTGTGTGTGGACTGTGGGGATCTTGGGTCCTCGGGTCCGGCCTTTGTCCTCAGTGCTCCCGTTGTCCTTTGTGCGTGTGTGTGTGTGTGCATTGAGGTCCTGTAGTCCTGGGTCCTTGATGCCCGGCCATATTAGAAGCCAAAAGGCATTCGAGTGCACATAAGACGATTACACATCATTTAACCGACGCACATTGCAAAACTATGGGGCAAAACCGTAAACCCCCGCAACTACCCCATCCAAAATTCCCAAATTTCTCAGGTCTCAGGTCCTGTGTAATTGTTGCTCCTTCTTATTGACTGCTGCATATTGATTATAGCACCCGTCGCCTTGGAGTTTCCTTCCCAAGTTCATTTTCCTCCTTGACTTGACTTGACTTGATTGCCGGCATTTGTCGTTCTTGTTTAAAATTCAATCGCTGCACTCAACTGTGCACGAAATGTATTCATGTGTGTAACTCTAGTTTGGTGGGGGGGGGGTTTTGAATTCCATATACAAATATGTATATGTTCTATGTGTGTGTATTCGTTTTGAGACAAAATTAATTTGGTGTTAATAAAGTGAAAGTGTGGCCGGGCTCCCAGCCTTTGTCTGCGTTATGGAAACTTTAAGAAGGCTTAAATTGATTGCCTCTCAAAACTTAAAGGGCCCATTTTGATTGGTCTACTTGAAAGGGATGTGTTTAAATTTAAGGTTTTGGGTAAACATTTTTGGGCAAATCGAAGACTTTGCTTTCATGTATCCAAGTATCTGTAGATTTTGGAGTCATTTCTTAAATTCTCCACATTCAACAGTTTCATATTCCTCTTTTTAATTCGGACGACGATTATACAGATTCAAAATGCAAACTGGTAAATTCTCGCAAGCCGTTAGTAACTCGTTACATTTGATAGGAATGGGCGTGGTAGTGGGCGTGGGCGTGGCCGCTTGCGGTATTGCCGCCTTCAGATTCCCCAACGCATCCAAACGGATTGGTCAGCTGTGCAAATCAGCCTTTGGAGATCTCGGCACCAGACGCTTTTATAGCGGCGGATTTCAGGTAAATCGTGAACTCTTCAGCATTCAGCATTAGATCTTTGATACTCCCATCAACATTCAAAAGAATATATAAACGCGAATTCTTTAGTTAAATCTGACATTTTGCGAATTCATCAGCATCATTTGAAATTTTAATGCCGTTTGGAAATCTCGGCGCCGATTTCTTTTAAGTAAAACGTGAATTCTTCAGCATCCAGCATTAAGTCTTTGGTACACCCTTCCAATTTTTAACTGTTTTTCGCGAATTCTTTAGGTTTAATTATTTAAATCAATGGTTTTCCTGTTAAATGTTGTAAAAATATATTATAGATAGCTTAATATTTATAATTACTTTAATCTTTAGGAGCGGATGACCCCCCGCGAAGCATCTCAAATTCTGGGCACTAGTCTGAGTGCCCCATGGAGCCGAATGCGGGAGGCCCACCGGCGGGTCATCCTGGCCAATCATCCGGATCGCAATGGCTCACCATACCTGGCTGCTAAAATCAACGAGGCCAAGCATGTGCTTTTAGACCGAAAAAATCGGTCCAGATAATTAACGATTCGGGGAAGGGGACCGAAGAGTCTCAAATGACAGCCGATCGACTGGAACTTCAATGGGCCTTTTCAAGTCAAATTCATCATGACTAACGAAATGTGTGCAGCTTAACAAAATTGTATTTGAAATATTCCCTAGATAGCAAGACATTAAATTATTAAGCAATGAGTGGTATTTGCATCATCCTAAATGTGTAAACATTTTTAAGTATGTGGTATGGTATACATATGAGTATTTATCTTGTTTCTGTGAAACCCTGCTGCTAATGTCCTGTCCTCAGAGGTCCTCCTGCTACTTTTCAGATCCTTTTTCCTGTCCCACGCACGCCACAAAGTACCTGTTCGCTTGGGAAACGTTGTGTACTTGGGTCAACTGAACTGCTTTCTGCTGCTCCTTAAGCTGCCAAACTTTTGCCACTTGGCCACAGTTCTTGTCGAGTGTGCGAGGGTGGACTTTACAGGGTTAACCCATAGACATAACTCTCTTCTAAGCTATTGGCAATGGAATTTAAAGCAGTTTCTTATAGTTAAAATCATTTGAAAGTTTGTCATAATCATAAAGTGTCTAAAATTAAGCAACTATATTTTTTAAATATAAAATTGCAGTGGGTAAAAAATATTTTGAAGCATATTATAAAATAGTTGAATGCTGAAATATCCAATAAGCCTAGCTAAAAAAAGACGAAACAGCATGCTTTTATACTCTTTTTTTAATAGCATAAAGAAGAATTTTTTTTAAAATAATATAGATTTATTATTCTAACAAAGCTGTGAAATAACTGATGGCATTTTCGACTTCTGGCACTCAATGGGTTAAGCGGAACGGAGCAACTGGCCGATGTCCAGGCATGCACTTGACGGTTGTTCTCCCCGCCCCAAAAAATGCATCTCCTTTGCCAGTCTTCTTCTTGGTACATCAAAGTTGGCAACTTTCGAGTTGAGGAATTTTCGACAAGGCTGGCTTGGACTTGGAGGAACTTTTGTTACTTTACCTTTTACCTGAGACAGGACGAAGGACTCGACTCGGCAACCGAAAAAGGAGGTGGAATTAGAGGCGGCAAGTTTAATTGTTGTGTGTTGTCCTGCCTTTTGGCCCGGGCACGGGTATAAATTCAACCGGCGCTCAGGTGTCCTTAGTGGTGTTCTAATTACTAACAAACTTAATTTGCTACAAGTTATTTTCTTGCGGACACCGCTTACTCGTACTTCCACCACCGCCGGGCCCGTCTTTTTATGACCATGGCCACTTGACTCGCCACTCCTTTCGGCCAGGACACTTAAGCCCACGCGAATCCTGGCCTCCACTTCTCCTCGAGAGCTCGCTGCGCCGAAACACGAGGGTCGCAGAATCCCCGAAAAAGAATAAACTCAAGAACTAAGTCGGTAGATAGGCCCCCCGGTAAGTAGTCCTCTGACAGGGGGACATTTCACTGGCATGCAAATGAGTGCGAGTCCGGGGCTTACATTTCCAGATAGTTTTTAAAAAGTAAACATAAATGTCTTCACATTCGTTGACAATGAAGATACAAATTCAGTTTGTCAACTCTGATTTTGTTTTAACTTCTAAAAAATTGACTTAACCCCTCTTTTAAAAAAGTACGCAACAATATACGATTATCTTTTTAGGCATCTTGCTGAGTGATTTTTAAACCATCCAGATTTTAATAATTATATTGCACTAAGGACTGATTCCGCATTGAAACCAAATCATTAAATCTCTTTGAGATAAACTAAGCAAATATTTATTTTATTTTGGTCTATTAATCACAGCTCCTTTGCCAACTTAAGCACTGTTTTTCTTGAGGGCAACCACAATCGGTGCTAGCCGCCTCCTTGGGTCAAAACTTCGAATGATTCTCCTTCGGGGACCCAAGATGAACTGGCCGCAACCGGCACTTCATTGGCCAAGACGGCAAACGGGGCAGTGGATATGGTCTTTCGGTTTTGGGTTTAGGTCTGGGTCTGGGTCTGGGTTTGAGTTTGAGTTCCTAGTTGTGTCTCAAGACCCCGAAGACGGGGCTCTCCCCGTTGTAAATTATGCGCTTTGGCTTACAAATTGCATGTGCCTGGCAGCATGAAGCATGTGGCCAGTCAACTGGCTGACTCCTTCCGAGGATGCTGCTCTTGTGTCCCTGACTTGGCATCGTCACCTACGTCCAGCTCCTTTTGCCTATTTTTAACGGTTTTTCAAGAGGGTATTACGACTTGGGCAGTACCTTCGCTTCTTTGATAGAATGTTTTGGCCTTAAACTCAGGAAATAGCTAAAGATCTACCAAAATTTATTTATTGAATACCAAAATATCGTAACTACTATCTTCTTTTTATTTTATTTATATAAGATTCGTGTTCTGGCTAATGTATATCTTACATCATCTTAGACTATATTAATATTTTGATACTTATGAGGGTAGTTCATAAATGCGGGTCCTAACCAGTATAACTCTGATGTTTCTGAGGGTGATGAAATAAAACCGGGAAGGGAACCAACTTTTCCTGCTTTGTTTTGGTGACCTGTGTAAGCCGATATTTAAATCTTTCAAAATAGGGTACTAATGTGTTCGGTCACCCTGATATCCTGTTTACGACTTGCATCTCCAGCCTCCAACAAATGCGTGGTCAAAGTTGTTTGCATGTCCGAGTTCGTAGCCGGGTATTCAAATGAGCGGCTTGCAACTTGTTTTTGCGGCAACTGGGCAACTTCTTGGACATACTTTTGCCCCCGACTCAAAGGCAAATATTTTATGCTTTACGTGGTTAGGTTACTTGAGAAATTACGTGGCTTCCAGCGCACTTTCCACTTTCCACTTTCCACTTCGTTTTCATTGTCTTTTGATGGTGATGGTGGAAAGGCCCGTTTTCTGCATTAGTATTTAACATGAGCTTCTGCTGCTGCTGTTGCTGCCTAAAAGTATGCAAAGTTATTTCTTGTGTGCGTCTTGTGGGTTAACTAAATGCTACATCCTAACTCTAAACGCATTCAACTTGACTTTTTATCTTTAACCACCCCATACACCATACACTATAGCCATCCCTGGCCTCACTTCCCCCCTCTTTGCAGTCAGAATGCTTTTGTGTACTTAGCGCAACCGCAAAAAAAGTTGTAAAAATCGTGTAAAAAATTCTCGCACACAAAACGTGCAAAATGCGTTTTAGTTTGTGGCCACACTGGACTCTAATAATTTATTTTAATGATAATGCATGCTAGTCATTCAGAGTGGTCAGCCGAAAGTTGCTTTCTGGGGTTAAGTAACCGCCATGTTTAACAGACTGACTGAGTGTCACATTCTGGCCGAAAAAAAAAAAACAAAAAAAAAAACAAAAACAAGAACAAAAAAGTTTATAGAGCACCCCAAAATCAGTTTTCGGGGATATTGTGTTCGCCTAATGATATGCCTGAAATATTAAGTGCTCGACACGCCCACTTGGACAGTTCGAGGGGGGCGTGTCGCATATAGCGCATCATTGTAAAACCCTTTCGGCAAGACAAGTGCAAAGTTTTCCCCACAAAAACTTTTATGCTACCATAAAACTTGTGCATTTTTCTACAAAACAAAGAAGTAACAACCAGCAAAAGCAAAAAAAGTGGATAAAAAACACCCGAAACAGAAACAGAGTTGGTCTCACTTTTTTTCTCTGTCTCCTTCCATTGCTTAAAACAAAATGCAAATAAAAAAGTTTTACCCTAGGAGGGCCGCTTTTTTCCACGGTTTTTTTTTTATTACTTTTCTAAGAACTACTTGGGCTGAAGGTTGCTTTGGTTTTTGATGGGGCGGGAAACCACAAAGTTGGGTGGGTTATTGGCGGGAGGTTGGTTTAGCCCCTGGGCCGAAAGCAAAAAGGTTTGACCCAAAAAACCTCGAAGGGAATTGTTCTCATACCACATTGGTTTCTTATCAAATTTCTTTGCCAGTTAAAAGTGCATTTTCCATTCCATTCTTTCTTTTTAGAGTAGAGATATCATAACTATTTTTTTAATATTGCCTTTATTCCATCATTTATCTATATCAATACAGGTTCAAGGTTTTTCTACACTTAAGGTATGTTTGATTAGTTACAAAATTCGGCACTTTAAGTGCATAAATAAAGTATTATTCCAAGTATAAAATATTCGCGTTATATGATAGGGTTTCCTTTAAAGTAATTGTATTTTAATAATATTTGGTCATGAGTTTGAGTGGGTAAACGTAGCTATGACTAAGTTTCTCTATCTCCTCTTAATCACATCGACTTTTTCAGGGGGAACTCGTTCCCATAATTGTCGAAATCCAGCATCGGCTTTTCGGGGATTGAAATGTGCGATTGTATCTCTGGTATAACCTGTTAAAACTCCAGGCACCTCAGCAGAGAACTCCTCATCAAAATGATGACCCTCATCGTTTCCTTCATCCATAAACTCCAGTGCAAGGGTCTGCATAAAGGAAATGGTTTATTAATATCTAGTTCAATCGGTTTAAATTTTTGTTCAATAGAAAATATAGTTAAAATATCTATTTGCTGAATTTACACTGAATATTAGATTTTGAATATAAAAGTTTTTGATGAAGATATACATTTGGTAAACATCCAAATAACATTCATAACTAGCTCATATTCGTTTTTACAAAAAAGCCACACTCTTTATTGATTTTCCACTTACCATATGGATAGAAATGACGGCCACTGCCAAAAGGGCCAATAGTTTGAGAAGAAAAACCATGACCAGAATCGGGGAATCGGTAGAAATACAGCGATACTTTGTTGGGGTTAAAATGCCTCACAACATTTTACGTTGAGCGGCGAATACGAACTGAAACCGCAAAATCGGCAGCGAATTGAGCCGAGCAAATCGGCTGAAAGGCATTATAATCGGGGACCCACGTGTGCCGCATACCGAAAAAGCTCCGTTGACCCTGCCTAATACTACTATACTACTACTATATGGCAGAGCAGTATGGCATACTTGGTATATAGTATATAGGGTTTTATTTTTAGCCCACGGCGTCATACCCTCCGCCCACTTCTCACCTTTCCGATTCACCTGTCGGCTCTGTTGACTCATTCAATTGCCCGCTTTAATGATGGAAATTGCTTTTTTATGCCGAACAGCTACCGCTGCCGCCGTTTGATTTGTGTTTTAATTTCCATCAATGGCTGTGCGAATTATTGACCAGAACGTGAATGAAAAAAACCAAAACAAAAAGCCAAAAAAAAAAACAGTAAGCAATTTGTGTGTGATGTATGGGCACAAAAAGTGTCAGTTGTCGTGTTTGGTTGTGAATTATGACCACTGGTCACTGATAATCGTGAAAATATGGCAGCACCACATTAAAAAACAAATCAACATTACAGAAGCATTACCAAATAAAAAAAAGCTTTAACACCTTGAACTTAATGAAGGTCCTGAATCCTGGGATTCCGATTTTAGTCAAAAATGTATATTTTCTTTGCGGTTTTTCAGTCGTAGTTTAGCCAAATCAAGACGTATAGATAAAAGACCAACTGTCTTGGACAGCTTGCTTCCTATGCTAACGATCGGTATCACTTTAAGGAAAATTTATAATTTGACCAATTTTCGAATTTTTTATGAGGGGTTGGTCATGTTTTTTTGCGGAAAATGGCAAAAATAAAAAACTTGTATGTTTGAATGGCCATGTATTGGAAATTAAGCTACGAGCTCAACAAGGTATGACATTCTGCATTCTGATTTTTATTAGCATTATGGCAGCCAAAACACTGACTTTTTATGGCTACAAAATGGGTTTCCGATTTTAGTCAAAAATGCATATTTTCTTTGCGGGTTTTTAATCGTAGTTTAGCCAAATCAAAACATACAGCTAAAAAACCATCTGTTTTAGACAGATTGCTTCCTATGCTAACGATCTGCATCTTTTTAAGGACAATTTATTTTTTGACCAATTTTCTCATTATTCATAAGGGAGACATCACGTTTTTTTTGCAAAAATGTCTTAAATTAAAAATATGGTACCCCAATGTTAAACGAATTTCAAAAAAAATTTTTGTTGAACCAGGTAGCCTTTTAAACAGAAACGGGTAACACATAAAGACATTCATTTTCTAAGACTCTTAAGATTTTTTTAATTTTGTGGATATATGGTATTGCTAAAGCCTTAAAGAATATAATAAATAAAATTCATAAAAGTCTATAATATTTGACTTTGATTACTAGAAAATAGTGGCGGATCTAGGATTTAATTTTGGAGGGCTTTGCAAAACAAATTTGTTGCTTCAAAAATTTTAAATTCCACATTTTCTTTTACTTCTCACACGAGTGGTGGATTAGTCTTTATTAAAACAAATTGTACTATTAATTATCTTTAACCATTTGGAGGCAAATTTATTTCGAGCATGAGCTTAGTATGCAAGAAAAAGTGTATTAAGATAAGTGTTTTAAATCTCACGATTTTCTATTATTGAGACACGACTTCAGTTAAAGTTCTTATCGCCAGAGAGCGAAGGTAAGTATTTCCCCTATAAATATCGCAGTTCTGAACTTTCAAAATCAGTCGCAACACTTCCAAGACAAAATGAAGATTACCCTAGCCGTTCTTGGCCTATTTTTGGCTTTCTTCTGCGGCTCGCAAGCTGCAACACCATCTGTAAGTTCTCGAACAGCCTTGTGAATTATTTATCAAAGTGAAATCATTATTTTGGGCATCTTTCAGCTTTTCCTTCAACCGCCGTCAGCCACTTTCTGCAAATATTTCCCTGAATTCTTTTTGTGTCATGACAAGGATGGACCAGGTGGACCAGGAGGTTCGAGTGGAGGCAATGGAACTGCAGGACATGGGAACTCCACCAATGCAACTGAAAGACCTGGGAACTCCACCAATGGAACTGCTTCGCCTGAAGGTAGTGCCCGAGTTTTTGTAGTGCCATCCGAATTATTCAATTAATCTGTATATCAAAGGTTTCCTGGCTTTATATAAAATATTGTGAACTTTATCCTTAATTTTTGGTGGCATGTCAGTTCCCTTAATAAACACTTCCCGAATATAATATTGCAAAATGTGTATTTTTAATTTTATTAAGAATTAGGTTTTTTTTTATGTTCCTAAGAAGATATCTTTTTTATAGACGACATAATTAATTTAGTGATTTATTAGGTAAGTGAATAGTTAAAAAGCTTTCCAAATTACGTACTCACCCTTTGTGGCCAAAATTTCCGTATAGTTAATCACCCGGCTGGATTCCACACACCTTCAAAGCGACTTTCAGTAAAAATTCAATTAATTGCGAGCTCTATCGGCGAATGCAATCGCTTATGAACTCATAAGCACATCAGCGCCCTCCACTTTTCCGACCTCCATAATACACACAGTGCCCCGTATTTAGTGGACATAGTTAAAGATCGTTATCCAATTAGTCAAAAGCTCGTGTAATAAATTGCCCGAATTAAGGTGCGGAATTTTAATTACATAATTTACGCGTGCGTTGCGTGGCCATCGAAGATCCGAGGGATGGTTATGGTTACATTAGCCCACCAAATCGGGATTCCTGCTCAAAGCCTGGCCAAAAAAATGAAAAAAAAAACGAAACTAAAACAAACAAGTCAAGCGCAGTCGGAAAAGTGCGTTTGATAGCTCATCTTAATAGAAAAGTACACGCAATTTGGGTGCGCAGGCGGGTCATTAGAAAAATGACAGTAATAACAATAATTATGAATTTTATCCGATTAACGGGAAGAGCCAACTAACGGGTGTATATATTCAAATATTTAGTGCAATGCGTGCCATTGAACAATTAATTCTTATCTAGTTGGGCTGATGCAACAGTCCCTCCGACTTTTGACCCCTGACTCCTGACTGCCGACCTCGGTGGCATTTCTCACATGTCATCGTGGAGGAAACGGAGAGAAAATGTCACAGGAATAGGGAAAAAATTAAGTATATGTTTTTTTTAATCATATAAAAACTTATTCAATAAAATTTGTTTAATAAGTGTAACATATGATACCTTTTTTATGATTGCTTATCGAATCGAATCACATTCTATTATCAAAAAAATATAATTATCAAAAAGATAAGAGACAAATGATAAAGTTTATTCATATTAAAACTTTTCTAATGAATATTATATATATGGCTATACAAAAATCTTTGAAGTCATCACTAAATAATTTTAAAATTTTTTACAGGACTCATTTTAAAAAGAATTTTTCCCCCTAAGCTTGGTGATATTTTTCTCTCAGTGCACATCCAACTGTGGGGCAATTGCGTGTCAAATGCGCTCAATTTTGTTATGACAATGCGATGTAATTAGGGGCCACGCATAGGCCCGATGACGATGCCAAAGCCCATAATATATGAGTCCTGCTCCCAGTTCCCCAGTTCTGCACTCCACTTTCCATTTTCAGTTCCACCAGCTTATCGCTATCCCGGTTTTTGGGTGTGTTTCGCGCACTTGATAAATATTGTAAATGGCAGCACCCATTACATGCCTTTCCCACTGATGACGACCGAAGTGTGAATGACAGTGGCTCGCTAAAAAGGGGGGTGGGTTCGCGCGGTGATGGGGCCTTTCTGGGGTGGACATTTGCATATGTAGAGTGTCACTGCGGCAGGGTGTGTTTTCATATCTAATTGCTGCAGCCTTAGTTGCGTTCAGGTGAGTTAATATCCACGAAAATTGATTGGGTTAATTCTGTGCTATAAGGAAGCCTCATATAATGGGGTTCGAGGCCATAACAGATGCTAATTATGACTTAAAATTTGTTAAAAAAATGGTTTTGACAGTAAATGGGTTAATACTAAGTTCTGTTACCTTAATGACTTATCTCATCTGTTAAATATATTTGTTGATTTCTTGTATCTTTTGATTTGAAACTTTTTCTTTCGTTGCACTTTCCTTTAAAAATATTAATTTTTTATTTTCTTAAAAACATTAAATGGATAGAACACTTAAGACTTAGTAATATTTATTTATGTATGTTTAGTACAACATATTGCACACTTCAGTGGGAATTCGGCAGCACGATATATCATCACAAACATGGCCAAAGGAGGCTTAGGAAAATCGGGTGTGGGGAAAGTCGGGGCAACTAATTAAAACCACTTAACAAATGCTTTCTCAACTGTAAAGTTAGCTATAAACAACGAACCAAACACCCATACACCCACCCACACACGTGCAGAGAGACATATGCAACTTGAAACAAAATTAAAAAGCAAATAATTTTCATGGCATTTCCCGAGCAGCAGGGACGTAAAAAAATAAAAAAAAAACACTCGCACACGGGGGCCAAAGAAAACAAGAAATTCCAACATAATTCCAAATAATATCACAACACCTGCGAAACGGTTTTGAGTGGCCCACCAAAAGTGGGGGACGGATACGGATATATAAACACATATGTAGGGATGTGTGTTGGAAAAGGGCTTTTTCTTGAAAAATCGCTCCACTGGAATTAATTAATTTGCCGTTGACGCTGCAGCGCAAAAAATACATATAAAATAAACAAGAAATGCGAGAGAAAAATCAGCCAGTGAAATCACAAAAAAAAAGATATATACACCCACGCATAGAAATCACAGAGTTATGGGCGAATTGAATTGAAGCTTTATTAAAATTATATCATAATTAAAAATATGACCTAAAATAATATATGTTCTTCTTTCAAATTATAAACTCCACTATTGAATTATTAATTTTGGTACAAGAGGCCAAATTAAACTATGAGACCCAATATATAAGATGATCTTTAGAAAATTAATTGAACTATTTTTCTAACTCGGCATTAGTTTGCTGATTTAAAAATGTACATATTTATAGCAAAGCCACAATTTTAATATCCTTAAGATTATAAAACATAGATAGTCTAAAACTCTTTGACTTTTCGTTGAAAACCTTTTTTCAAATATTTAAAATGGCTATAAAACCAACTATGAAAATGTAGCGCATTCTGAGTATTTTCAGTATTCATTTGGCGAAGGGTGTGAATAAAATTCACTGAGTACCAACTGCAACGCATTTTCAAGGTGCAAAACGCATACAATTTTTGATTCTGATTCGCCTGTGTGTGTGTGTGTGTTCTTGTGCATTTGTGTGAGTGTGTCTCCAGCTGTGTGTGTAGTGGCACTTGCTGCTCATTTTATGCTTCGATTGCCGCTAAAGTGCAGACGCTTTTTGCCACAGCTGAAGCTGAAAACTGAAAGCTCATGCTCCCGGCATCTGAATTTTTCATTGGATTTTTCAGTTGAAAAACATTTTCCGAAAAATATATAATATTTTACTCATTAAAAGAAGGCAAATTACTCGAACCGTGGAAAGACGCTTAGGAACTAGCATACCCCCTAAAAGTATCTGTTTTAACTCCTATTTTAAAATTTTTTTTATCTGTTAAGAAGTTAGACATTTAGCTGTACGCCTTAATTTGGCTAAACTACGATTAAAAAACAGTAAGGAAAATGGGCATTTTTGACTAAAATTCTAATTTTTAAGCCATAAAATGTCAGTGCTTTGGCTGCCATAATGCTAATAAAACCCAGAATGCGGAATGTCATACCTTGTTGAACTCGTTCCTTTATTTCCAATACACGGGAATTCAAACCTGCAAACTTTAAATTTTTGCCATTTTTTGCAAAAAAAAACTTGATTAAAAAAATCATAAAAAATTCGAAAATTGGTCAAAAAATAAATTTCCCTTGAAGTGATGCCGATCGTTAGCATATGAAGCAAGCTGTCCAAAACAGTCGGTCTCTTAGCTGTACGTCTTGATTTGGCTAAACTACGATTGAAAACCCGCAAAGAAAATGAGCCTTTTTGATAAAAATCTGAATTCAATTTTTTAGACATACCATTATTTTTAAACTTTTTAGAAAGCTACATATGTGTATACATATTTATATAGCAGAGTTAGTCACAAATAATGTTCTACATATTACTGCGAGATTAAATCGTATTCAGACTTTTAAGTCATAGGTCATTTGACAAGTATTGAAGCATAGCAAAATACTTAAATTTAGTAATCGACCATGAATAGATCTTGATAATAGCCCATCTATAAATACGGAAAACTCACTAGAGTTCGCAGCACAGTTGGTTAACACTTAAGCCATGAAATACACAATTTGTTTCTTTCTGGCCCTGACTTTGGTCCTATTTATGGGCCAGAAATGTTGGGCTGCTCCCTCGGCCGATGATTTGGCCAAATTCGGAGAAATGGAGCGAACCATCAAGGAGCTGACCAGTTCTATTCTGGCCATGAGTGGAGCTACACCTGGTAGGCTTAGAAATATCCAAATGATATTTAAATCCTTTATGTTTATTTTCATTTCAGGTTTTAGTCCTGGCGATAGAAATGCCAATAATGTTTGGCCTGACGATCTTCAGGCTTAAATTTTGGATATTTTCAGTTGGCTCGGTCTACTAAATCGTGTTTAGCAGTTCTGCAGTTTAGATTTTTGTTTTTTTTTCTTTTGGTAATAAAATTTGAAGCACAAGAATAACATACTAATTACCCATTGTCTTCTATATATTCAATTGTTTCACAGATATTTTTAGGTAGAAATGTTCCTATGTCAAAATCTTATTTTGTCTTTGCCTCGTTTGACACCCGCAGTTTACATAAGCAAATCCCAGACCGCAATCCAAGTGCCGATCGTTTTTTATAGGAAATTGGAGTGCGACGCAGGAGGGGCGGTCACAAATTGCCAGCTAAATCTAATCAAGTTAATTTACACAGTCGCACCCCATTCCTCCTACACATAAAAAAAAATCGTTTGAATATATGGGAAATGTAAAAAAATATCTGGAGAGTCTGAAGAAATATCAGACAATCCTAAGAATGGCAAATACACCACAGGGAAAGGAAAGATACATTTAAAATGCATCTCAGAAATTCTTAAGGATCTTTTATAGACATTTCCTTTGAATGATATATTATTTTTTATATTTCCTTAGACATTTCAACGATTTTTCTAATTATGAACACAAAAGTGCTGATCATAGGGACTATTCAAATGACATTTATTATTATTTTTTTAAATCTATTGTTTATGTGTAACCAATTTGCTCTCAGAATCCCTCGATCTGTGAGTTCCGCAAGGCAAAGACATCGCGTTGGCTTAAGTGCCCCGCTGGCGACTCAATTTGCTACACAACCACCGACTCAATTAGCCGAGTGGGTGGTTGTGGGACTGGTGGGTCTTTCGCGGTGGGGACAATGGGTGTTGCTTATTTGTATTTCTTTTTTTAAATCAGCTGGTTGGCTGGCCAGTCAGCTGTGTTGCTCCAGGTCCAGGCAAAAGTTTTAGTCGCCATCGCAGCCGCCACGCGAAAAGTGACGACGATCTCGCCGAAAGCCGGCAGTCGAGTGCCTGTGTGTCATAATATCATTAATAAAAATATAAAACAATAATAGTCGGTGGTGGTGGCTTTGCTGTGTGGCAACAGCACAATTGCACTTCCATCTGAGATCTGAAATCTGAAATCCGAACCGAAACCCACCAGTCACCTCTGATGCGTGCCTCCGAGCGGTGCGATCGGTGCGCTTTTCTTACTTTCCTCCTTTTTTCTCAATTATTTTTTTTTGTTTGGTGCTTGTGAGTTGAGTGGAAAAGCGGAAAAGTGCCGGTAAAATGCACGTGGAGGAGCTGAGGTCTAGTCTGCAGAGCTTCGGATGGCTGGACTATCTGGTCTTCTGCCTTATGTTGGCCATTTGCGCCGTAATCGGGATATATTTCTGCCTTCAACTGCGAAGGGAGTCCAGGAAACAGAAGGCCCATGGTTCCGAGGAGGCGGCCAGTAGTGCTGCCTCCTATTTGGTGGGCGGCAGGCAGATGAAGATCTTCCCCATCACCATGTCACTGATATCAAGGTGAGAAAAAGCTTTGAAAAATAAAAGTAATATCTTAATAATTATGACGTGATTAGCAATTATTTTGTAAAGCAAGAAAAAACTGGGATGCCAAATTGAAAAACTATTTAGAATATATTATGCTAGCATAGCACACTTTTGGGCAGTAATGGCTTAAATTTGCTGGATTTAACAAAATCAAATTCTGGCAACCCAGAAATAGAAGGTTTAACAGTCTAACCACATTTTATATTTTTTTAAATAAAGGCTCTTTTAACACAAAAACCATTTTCCCTTTTTTATAAACTCTTAGAACTTGTAAACCTTGTAAGTAGTAGGGAAACGCGGGTTCTGGGACAATTAGCATATTAATGGCCCCAAGCCCCCCCTCCCCCTCATTAACCTATGCGGGTTCTGGGACAATTAGCATAATCCAATAAATTAAGTGATTTTAATGGATTTTGAACTCATAAAAATGTCACGATCATGTCTATAAAGAGTATACTTAATTGCCCCCATCGCCCCAAAATCCCCAATGTGACAATATTGATCATGTATCCTTCCCCTCATTATGTGCAATTAATAGTCAGGTGAGAAAGGTGCACGTGAGAAAGGTCGCACAACCATAGTATCCAAAGGTTGTTATCTTAGAGGAACATATCCGATCATGTTGGGGAAAGGTGTGATCACGTACCCTTTTGCCTCATTATCACAGGTGTTGCTGTGCACGTGTGAAAGGTCGCACACCCAAAGTATTCAAAGATGGTTATCTTAGAGGAACATGTCCGATCATGTTGAGGAATAATATTTTCTATGATTGTAAATTTAATTTAGAAATCAAAAGAACCCCAATAAAATAAATCTCACAAGTTAATGATTCTCAGATGTGAAAAATTTTCAAACACACATTTTTGTTTCCGCCCCAGAACGTTTAACTGGTAAATTCTCTAAGATTCTCTCCTTTCCACAAATGGGTCATAAACATGTCATAAAAGGGATTCAAGCAAGAGCTACCCGAACATGCGCACCTGTCCATTACCTGACCGCAATAAAAGGGGCACATGCCCAAGCCTGAAGGCGCACGCTCATTGACAGGCGCAATAAAAGGGACACATGCACAAGCCTGAAGGCGCACGCTCATTGACAAGATCATGGGCCTCACGCCAACGACCTCATGGCTGACTTCTAGCTCTAATACGTTCCCATAATAGGGGTTGAAATCACGACCGCGCAACAACTCACAAGTAGCCGACATATCTCAGTCAATGAAATATTTTCCATTCTCCGTACCTGTAATTTTAACTCGAAATAAAAAGTCAGAAGTTTATTTTGTAGCATAATAATACATTTATTCATTTATTTTGGTATTGTGAACATTTTTGTTATACATAGAAATTAATTTTCTGCTTTGATTCCGGCGATTTGCATAGAAGAAGCAGGCGCACGTTTCCGATGTCATTTCTGGATTACAAAATGTAAAGTGTTCACCATAATTCGTAGTTTTGAGATCATGTCCACCTCGATTCATGAACATAGTTTTTGTGTTTAGAAGATATTGAAAATGCTGACCAATTATCTGTCCTTTGAATTCTTCAATAAATTGGTCAATTTCCTCATGAAATTTCATTTTGTTAATTCTATTTTCTTGTAGGTCTTTACACATCTAGTCTCAACTTTAAAATGATGTATAAAAATTATTTTATTGTTTTGGAGCTACTTTTAAAAAATGTCAAAATAATGTATGCATTGTTAAGAGCACAAACCCCGCCCTTAAGGTGTGTTTCACAATAGGGAAACCGGTTTCCTTTAAACCTGTTTAATGACGGACAGCCCATTTCCTCGATATTAATGAGCTGACGACTCCCAAAAAACTTCTCTAGAAATCGTTTCTTTTCCACACCTTTACAAATAATTTGTTTTCCGCTTGTAATTGTCCTTAGATACTTTCGAGTTTGTGAAAAATTATTTTCTCCATCGTTCCAAAAAATTTTGTGATGTTTATTGGTTAACCAAATTGCAGTCTTTCGAGATTTTTTATTTAGCAAAGTAAAATCATATGGTGGTTCTATTAAAAAACTATTATTCAAGTTTGGATCTTTTTCGAATACAATTCCAATTTCCTTTAGAATAAAATTATTATTATTATCAAAGAAACCTTGAACATCAATCGAAACACTATCTTTCAACATTTTTCTAATGTTAAACAACTCGTTGTACTAGTCCGTTTAATGGGTTATATTCAACTAAACGGTCATGTATGAGGAGACAGTAAGCTTGGGTATTTTCATGACTTGGTGTCTTCAGTTCTATTGAAATTCTCACATCAATAGGACCAGTTTTCACTGATTCGTTTTGATATGAAAGATCAACCACAATAATAGGGGCCTTCAATTTAAATTCATTTGGGGTCAAAAATGGTTGTGATTCACGATTATAGTAACTAGATTGAAATCTTGTATACATTTCATATAGGTGTGCATACTGATTCTTACTAAAATCAACATTCAGATTATCATATGGATATGACTCAGAATTCAAGTGAACTTTCAAGTTTGATAAGTTATTTGTGATAAGTTCTCCATTTAGTGTAAATCCAATTATGGCAAATCTTGGTTTTTCGCGGTTAGCCGACAATTTCACATTCCAGCTGTGTTGACTTCCATACCCCAATTTGGGGTTAACATATGAATCCCAACTCCGGAATGCGATTGGTAGGTTTACACCACTTTTAATAATATCGTACATCTTAATTTTTGCAAAATCGCTTGGAGTTACATGGGGAATTTTCCAGGTTATATTCGTCATTTCCAACTTAAAAGTTTGTTCATTTCTGGTTTGTTCAAACACATCACCAAGATTCTTAGTTAGCATCAACACTAGTTCGTGTTTACAATTTAACAAAACTTTTTTATAATCCTCAGCAAATCCCAACAAATTTTTTAATGGTACAGAAAAGTTAAAGTGAGGTCCCGTAGAAATTTCGTCTCCACTGCTCCATCCGGAATTTAATAGATTTTGACTTTGAAGATTATCCAGAGAAATATAATTTTTTAGGGTTGTAGTCATACCGACAAATCGTGTTTTATCAATCTCACATCCATTTATTTCGTACTTAATTTCATCCAAAAAGTAAGCCATACAATTATTTTTAAAAAAAGTGGTAACATTATCAGTTGTAGGTCCATTCGGTGAATCTTTTCTAATAATTCCTTGAAAATTAAGGTAACTTTCGTGAGGAAGCACGTACAAGTCTTGATTTTGAATAGTAATTCGAATTTCATCGTTTGGTTTAAATGTTTGATTATACGATGAATAAGTATGAAACTCTTTCTTCGAAATACTCTCATCTGAGTAAACCTTTTCTCGAACATTTAAAATTTCGTTCATTGTTTTCCTTTCCACCTTTTATATTATACTCGAAGCTTCAAGCCTAACGACTTTAAAAATACTTTATTTTTCAAAGTAAGTGAGCTTCTTTTTACTGTTGATCCTCTTTCTATAGCTTTACAATTAGTAATGCTTGGCTGAGGACTTAAGCTAAGTCTTTTATTATAAATAATCATTCTATTAACCGAATGTGCATGCGAATCGAAACGTTTTCACCACGTAAATTCACCAAATCACCGTTTTGATCAACTATGCGTATAGATAGTGTGCTTATTTCGTCACAGTTGATTGGTAAATAAATTAGGTTATGTGGTGTCACTGTCATTTTATACCCAGGCGGAACATTAATGCCAAACTCATGTAATGTATGATTCGGTGTATTATCTACATATGAACCGCTGATTATATTACATTCCAAACGAATTGTATTAATTTTTAATATGTTCACGGTCTGATCTGATCGATAGGTTTTTGTAGGATGTGGTTCTAGTACTTTTTGATGGAAACCAAACAGCTGTCCAACCGATCTTTCCTTATTAAAATAAACTGACTCTCGCATGGTAGTTATTTCAACTTGAAGTGTATTATTATTACTTTGAATTTTAAATGTATTTTCCAGGTTATAGTCTTTTAGTTTATTGTAAATGAAATCGGTGATATCATTCAATTCATATGATCCAGTTGGAATTGTAATAACCTTGTCACCGATGTGGAAGAGGTTATTTTTTTCATCAATATTTGGAATCGAATTATACATATTAAAATCGATAAGAGCACACTCATATCGACCATTCAATTCGATAGGTGGAAAAAAGTTTGTATTTATAATGGAACTATTTCCATTCAAGGATAATGCAAGTGATCTAGACATATTGAAATCTCTTGATAAACTGTGGCATTGTAAGTATCTAACCAAGCTTTATATTGAAATTACTCCTTAAATCATAATAAATTGATCAAATCCTTTTCTGTATCTTCCGTTATCCATTTCGTTATCCTTGCTAATTAATAGGAATCCGTGCTTGTCCTTCCAACATTTTTGACAAATTTTCACAAATGTTTCATAATTCATATCAGTGTTAGCATGGTCCCGATATATATGCCGCATATTTAAATCATCTTGTTTAAACATTATAATAAAGTTGGCATTGTCACGAATCAGATGTTTAGGTATATGACTATACGTTTGACATAAATAAAAAGAGTCGATATTTTTATGTCGACCCATACAAAAATAAGATCTTATGTTATCTTGTTTTTCACAAGCTACGTCATCGAATATCATAATGGAATTATTTTTAGCTTCACTGGGGTCTAGTACACCCTCATTATGGGAGAATGTATGATATCCCATTCCTTTAATCGGTTTGATTAATTTCTCCAAGTACTCATATTTAGGTTGATATAAACTTTTTGAAAATATATAAACATTTTCGAATTTTAATCCATTAGGACTCTCTATTAGACTTAACATAATATTAGTTTTACCACAATTCGAAGGCCCAACAATTAGAGCCCTTATTGTGTTCGGTAAGAGAGCACTATGTCGTGGCGGTAGATTTTTCTCGTTTTCATCGTTAATATTTCTAACTAAAATTTTTTGTTTTTGACTTATTAAACGCATCTCTTAATCTAATGTACCTCATTCAATGAGAAATCTTTGATGATTAAACATCAATAAAATGGGGAAACGTTTTTATAATCGCATCAGTCGTATTTTTAATTGTAAACACGGTGGTGGTCTTGTCGATAAGCTAATCAATACATTACCGTTTGAAGCCCATATTCCGGGATATAATTTTTGTGGACCGGGTACAAAGTTACAGAAACGGTTGGAACGTGGTGATCAAGGAATAAACCCATTGGATGAAGCTTGCAAAGAGCACGATATTGCATATTCTCAAAACAAGGCATTGAGTGAACGACATAGGGCAGACTCCATATTAATTGACAAAGCCTGGTCGCGTGTCAAGGCACCCGATAGCAGTCTTGGTGAAAAAGCAGCAGCATACTTTGTTACAAATATAATGAAAGCCAAGAAAAAATTTGGTATGGGATTGAATAAAACGGAAAAGAAAGGAAAGAGAAAGATATTGAAGAATAAAATGAAGAAGACAAACCTTTCGACTGTTATTAATGTTGCTACTAAGACATTAAAAAAACAAAAACCATTAGACATTATGAGTGCAATTAAAGTTGCACGTAAATCAATTCATCAATCAATCGGTTCTAAGAAAAATGTTAAAGTACCTCGTGTTATTAATGATAATAGTTGTTGATAATTATAATTTTATAATGGTCATCATTAAGTAGGAGGAGTGGAAAAGAATTTTTATTCTTAATATTTAATCTTAAAAATAGATATGATGCAATGTCATTTAATATTAATAATTGGGAAACATTATTGATAAATTTAAAAAATTGTAAGATATATTATGAATATTATTTGAATGTGATTAATGAATAATTTTCTAAAATAAAAAAATTTGAAAATATACAAATAAGAATTATGTATGTATTATTAACGGGATACTATCACAAAATCATTATTATCTCTGTTGGCTTAATAATTTTTAATAATTTAATTCTAAGAATAAAATGAACTCCAAAACCAGTTTATGAAATTTTTTAATATTGATTAGAAGAAAAGAGACAGAAATATATTGGGCATTACAGATACCTTGAGAGTCAGTTCTATGAGGTTGTAAACCAGTGTCTGAATGGTATGGAGTTGGCAGCCATTTGTTAAAAATTGGTATTTACCAGCGGGAATCTGTGAAATCAATAAATTTGAAAATTAAACTGCAAATACTAAGCTCTTCTCCAGGGATTGTAGATGGTAAATTGAATTGTAGGTAAATCTGGTCTTTTTAGAGTCTAATGTATTTTACTATATTCTGCTAGTTACATGTTATGACTTAATATCAGGGATTTCGGGTGCTCAATAATCCCATAAAATAATAAAAGTTTAACAACCTACTGTTAGGAAAAGATCAGAAATATAACGAAAATAAAGTAGAGGATGCCATTAAAGAGGGAGGTCAGAACCAGTTTAAAAATTGTGTACATTGCTTAGAAAGGAAAAGAGAAAATCAAAAGAAATGTACAGTTTAGGTAGCTGGGGCAGCCATTGGAAAAGTGAAATCTGTTACAGTGGTGGGTGTGGCTAGGGGTTGAAGCACGCAATACAATTCTAAACCTGTTTACATGATGGATAAAAGGATATTAGTTAGAGAAGGATGTAAGTATCTTAAATATGAATTACAAGTACCCATCTATGACAAACCATCATTATTAAATATGAGGAACATATATTTCACCGGTGGGGAATTAGAGGGATTTTATGAGAGAAGACTAATACTGTTTTTGGTAAATTAAATAGGCACATGAAAACATATTACTCAATTAGTTAGAGAATATCAAACAACTAGATTTATCAAGCATTTTGATGGAAAAATCAAAGTATTGAATTAATATATATTTTTTTATTATCCAAATAGAAGAAACTTTCGTTTTTGGTCAAGGGATAATATTCCATGAATTTTTCCATTACCTTGACCTTTGCGCCTGCATCAAGGTATTTTAGCAATCCTTTGTAACAACTATTTGTGTTGTTGGTAACATTTATAAATTGTTCGCAAATAAAAAATACTTTCCTAATTATATATTTTATGACCTCTTTTATGAAGGGATAATATTCCATGAATTTTTTTCCAATACCTTGACCTTTGCGCCTGCATCAAGGTATTTTAGCAATCCTTTGTAACAACTATTTGTGTTGTTGGTAACATTTATAAATTGTTCGCAAATAAAAAATACTTTCCTAATTATATATTTTATGACCTCTTTTATGAAGGGATAATATTCCATGAATTTTTTTCCAATACCTTGACCTTTGCGCCTGCGTCGAGGCATTGAAGCAAATCCTTTGTAACATAACTATTTGTGTTGTTGGTAACAGTTATAAATGGTTCGCAAATAAAAAATACTTTCCTAATTATATTTTTATGATCATTTTTTATGACATTTGCGCCTGCGTCGAGGCATTTTAGCAATCCTTTACACCACCACCTATGTTTATTGTAGGTAACCAACTTGACTCTGGGGTTATGGTACGGTTAGCAATGGGTGGTTTGCTTAATGGGATTTAAATTATCGGTGACAAATTTATAAGTGAAAGTCACAGACATTTTTGGACAAAGGATATAATTGGTCATTTAGGTGTGGGTATACATATTTGTTATGGTGATAGAAAATGGGATAATCACAGTGTTTTTTGTTTTTTACTGTATTACGCCGGAGCGATTTCAATTACTTTCCCAATTATAGTTAGTTTTAAATGGTTTTTGGACATTCATATATTTTGTTCTTTCTAGACATTTTATTGTAGCTAATAACTATAGTTATGGGATGTAAGGCTAGCTATCGTAGTTAAGATTACATTTATTATACCTACATAAGATGAAAGAATATGAAAAATGGAAATGTTTTATTTTAACAATATACTAGTTAAAGTGGATGATATTATTATATATTCTTAATATCTGTAATTATGAATCAAAATTGTTTATCAAAGCAGCTTCTACACAGCTTTTAGACAACTTGTGAACAAGTTATATCTTAATTAGTTTTACAATCACAGGATACATCTTCCCCCAACATAATCGGACATATTCCTCTAAGATTTATATATCAATCTTGAGCTATTTTGGCTTTGCATTCTTTCTTACGTACATAGCAAACACACTGAAAATCAGAGTGTAAGTTTTTACTTCACATCGAAAGTCGTCTAGTGATCAAGAATTTTTGATCATTCTTAACAAAAGACTATAAAAGCTCGTAGACGTTAATAACAACTAGTAACCAGCTAAAGTAAACAGATATTAAAGATATATAAACCAGTTACTAAACAGTTAGTAAGCAACTTGTATACATCTATTAAACACCTTGTATACATCTACTAATCATATAGAAACCAGATACTAAACAGCTAGTAAACAACTTGTATACATCTAGTAACCAACTTATATACATCTACTAAACATAGATACTAAACAACTTGCATACATCTACTAAATATATTGTAACCAGAACTAAACAACTTGTATACATCTACTAAATATATAGTAACCAGATACTAAATAGCTAGTAAACAACTTGTATACATCTAGTAAACAACTTGTATACATCTATTAAACATATAGAAACCAGATACTAAACAACTTGTATACATCTACTAAATATATAGTAACCAGATACTAAACAACTTGTATACATCTACTAAATATATAGTAGCCAGATACTAAACATCTAGTAAACAACTTGTATACATCTAGTAAACAACTTGTATACATCTAGTAAACAACTTGTATACATCTATTAAACATATCAAACCAGATACTAAACAACTTGTATACATCTACTAAATATATAGTAACCAGATACTAAATAGCTAGTAAACAACTTGTATACATCTAAAACAACTTGTATACATCTATTAAATATATAGTAACCAGATACTAAACAACTTGTATACATCTACTAAATATATAGTAGCCAGATACTAAACATCTAGTAAACAACTTGTATACATCTAGTAAACAACTTGTATACATCTATTAAACATATAGTAACCAGATACTAAACAACTTGTATACATCTACTAAATATATAGTAGCCAGATACTAAACATCTAGTAAACAACTTGTATACATCTAGTAAACAACTTGTATACATCTATTAAACATATCAAACCAGATACTAAACAACTTGTATACATCTACTAAATATATAGTAACCAGCTAATCAGTATTGTAATTAAAGAGTTTATTAAACTTATTCAGAATCTTAGACAATGATGCCTTACTCATACAAAAAGTATACAAATAGAATAGAATTAGAAAACTAGAACTAGAAAAATAGTTGACAACAAAAACCGATATTACCAGGTCCCAACACCTCTATCATAAACTTCAATCAAAAATTAAATTGATAGGCGCTCCTATGCTAGCTAATGATGCCTTCGAAATATGTTACAATATTATTATGGGATGGAACAAATGAATGCTTTAAAAATAATTCAGCATCTGAGAAAGATTACATTGTGAGAACTATTTTACATCTATCTATGGGAACCAAGCGAAAATCTACGCTTGGAACGAAGATTAATAAGCGACATGTTTCTTACAGAGGGCTGAAGTAAGAAAATTAATTATATACAAATATACATAAAATATAATTAATTATGAATTTAATGAAATATGTTTACAATAATAAAATATATAAAGAAATATTGAATAATCCTACAAATTTTGTATCTGACTGTAATTAAAAAATTAAAAAATAAAAAAATTAAAATTAAGAAGGGGAAGTATTTTATTCAATGTCCTTGGGTCTTGGGCATGTGACTTTGATGACGGTCAGGTAATGATAGTTCACTGCAAGTGTGTTTGGCTAACACATCTTAGAAACTTTAACTTGTGTACTTTGATAGTTCTTAACAAGAGACTATAGCGAGTCATAATACTTGTTAACATTTAGTTATCATCTAAAACCAAGTACTTTACAGATACTATACAGATAGTAACCATCCAAAATCAAGTACTGTACAGGTACTATACAAAAAGTAACCATCCAAAAGCAAGACTAAAAAGAAAGTAACCATCAAAATACTGCTAGGTAACAACTAAATACAACGAGTCCAACGTGTCAAGTCTATGTCGGTATGGCTACTACCCTAAAAATTGTATATCTCTGGATAATCTTCAAAGTCAATACCTATTAAATTCTGGATGGAGCAGTGGAGACGAAATTTCTACGGGATCCCCAATTAAAATTTTTCTGTACCGTTAAAAAATTTGTTGGGATTGACTGAGGATTATAAAAAAGTTTTGTTAAATTGCAAGCATGAACTAGTGTTGATGCTAACTAAGAATCTTGGTGATGTGTTTGAGCAAACCAGAAATGAACAAACTTTTAAGTTGGAAATTACGAATAAAATCTGGAAAATTCCCCATGTAACTCTGAGCGATTTTGCAAAAAATTAAGATGTACGATATTATTAAAAGTGGTGTAAACCTACCAATCGCATTCCGGAGTTGGGATTCATATGTTAACGCAAAATTGGGGTATGGAAGTCAACACAGCTGGAATGTGAAATTGTCGGCTAACCGCAAAAAACCAAGATTTGCCATAATTGGATTTACACTAAATGGAGAACTTATCACAAATAACTTATCAAACTTGAAAGTTCACTTAAATTCTGAGTCATATCCATGTGATAATCTGAATGTTGATTTTAGTAAGAATTAGTATGCTCACCTATATGAAATGTATACAAGATTTCAATCTAGTTAATCGTGAATCACAACCATTTTTGACCCCAAATGAATTTAAATTGAAGACCCCTATTATTGTGGTTGATCTTTCATATCAAAATGAATCAGTAAAATTGGTCCTATTGATGTGAGAATTTCAATAGAACTAAAGACACCAAGTCATGAAAATACCCAAGATTATTGTCTCCTCATACAAGACCGTTTAGTTGAATATAACCCACTAAACGGACTAGTACAACGAGTTGTTTAACATTAGAAAAATGTTGAATGATACTGTTTCGATTGATGTTCAAGGTTTCTTTGATAATAATAATAATTTTATTCTAAAGGAAATTGGAATTGTATTCGAAAAAGATCCAAACTTGAATAATAGTTTTTTAATAGAACCACCATATGATTTTACTTTGCTAAATACAAAATCTCGAAAGACTGCAATTTGGTTAACCAATACACATCACAAAATTTTTTGGAACGATGGAGAAAATAGTTTTCCACAAACTCGAAAGTATCTAAGGACAATTACAAGCGGAAAACAAATTATTTGTAAAGGTGTGGAAAAGAAACGATTTCTACAGACGTTTTTTGGGAGTCGTCAGCTCATTAATGTCGAGGAAATGGGCTGTCCGTCATTAAACAGGTTTAAAGGAAACCGGTTTCCCTATTGTGAAACACACCTTAAGGGCGGGGTTTGTGCTCTAAACAATGCATACATTATTTTGACATTTTTTAAAAGTAGCTTCAAAACAATAAAATAATTTTTATACATTATTTTAAAGTTGAGACTAGATGTGTAAGGATGTGCAAGAAAACAAAATTAATCAAATTAAGTTTCATGAGGAAATTGACCAATTTATTGAACAATTTAAAGGAGAGATAATTGGTCAGCATTTTCAATACCTTCTAAACACAAAAACTATGTTCATGAATCGAGGTGGTCATGACCTCAAAACTACGAATTATGGTGAACACTTTACATTTTATAATCCAGAAATGACGTCGGAAACGTGCGCCTGCTTCTTCTATGCAAATCGCCGGAATCATAGCAGAAAATAAATTTCTATGTATAAAAAAAAAAAAAAAAATGTTCGCAATACCAAAATAAATAAATGTAAATGAATAAATGTATTTTTATGGTACAAAATAAACTTCTGACATTTTATTTCGAGTTAAAATTACAGGTACGGAGAATGGAAAATATTTCCTTGACTGAGATATGTCGGCTACTTGTGAGTTGTTGCGCGGTCGTGACTTCAACCCCTATTATGGGAACGTATTAGAGCTCGCACTTAGCCGTGAGGTCGTTGGCGTGAGGCTCATGATTTTGTCAATGGGCGTGCGCCTTCAGACTTGTGCATGTGTCCCTTTTATTCCGGTCAGGTAATAGACAGGTGCGCATGTTCGGGTAGCTCTTGCTTGAATCCCTTTTTTGATATGTTTATGACCCGTTTGTGGAAAGGAGAGAATCTTAGAGAATTTACCAGTTAAACCTTCTGGGGGCGGAAACAAAAATATTTGTTTGAAAATATTCGACATCTGAGAATTATTAACTTGTGGGATTCATTTTATTGGGGTTCTTTTGATTTCTAAATTAATTTTACAGTCATAGGAAACGTTATTCCCCAACATGATCGGACATGTTCCTCTAAGGCAACCATCTTTAGATGTTTTGGGTTTGTGACCTTTCTCACGTGCACAGCAACACCTGCTGAATATTAATTGCTAATAATGAGGAAAAGAATACATGATCAATATTGTCACATGGGGATGTGGGGAAAGTGTGCGACCTTTCTCCCGTGTAAAGCAACACCTGCTGAATATTAATTGTTGATAATGAGGCAAAAAGGTCACGTGATCAGTATTGTCACATGGTGGTGTGGGGTTGGGGGCAATTAAGTATACTCTTTATAGACATGATCGTGACATTTTTATGAGTTCAAAGTCCATTAAAATCACTTAATTTATTGGATTATCCTAATTGTCCCAGAACCCGCATACGTTAATGAAGAGGCGGGGGTCATTAATATGTTAATCAGTGAGAGGCGGGGTCATTAATATGCTAATTAGTAAGGGGGCGGGGGCCATTAATATGCAAATTGTCCCAGAACCCGCGTTTCCCTACTACTCTTGTAAAAGTATTAAAATACCTATAAAAAAAAATTAACCTATTATGTAAACAATATTTTAATGTATTTTTTAACACCTCCAAACAAATATTTATAGATTCAACAGATCTGCTTAGTACACAGTTCCTTAACCCAAAAATGTATCCATCAAGGAAGTTAAAGAAAACTAAAAAAAACTTTAGATAGCTATTCATAACACACTTGAAGCGCTACTTAAACCGAATTAGAAACAATTTCTTTCAAATTTAGCCACTTGCTTAGTATATATTATCATCCAGATGGGAAACCCCTTTCTTCTCACTGTTAAGTACTTTATGGGGCAGAGATAAGATGGAATTAATCAAAGTTCCTCGACTTGAGAGCTCGTCTCTGGATCCAACCAGCCATTAAAAAATGCGGACATAGTGTAGGTCGCAGTTTGCTCCAGTTTCGACTCGTTATAGTCGGTCGCTTATTTTTAGCATACTTGCACAGCTCTCTCCTATCAACGCACCAAATCAAAATGCTTCATAATTAATAATTGGCTTCCACGTTCGCGGGCAATTCGAGCTACCCGCATATGCAGGGCATTCAAATTGGCGTCGCTCAATTGGCGACTACGACTACAAATCCACTTCCCCGTTCCCCAAGTCCCCGATCCACGATCTCTAAATCCCCAAACCCAATAAGAATATATGGCGAAACATGACTTGGACACCAGAGAATTACGACGACATTGGTGCTAATTGAATTGTATAAAACGCACTTTGATCTCCCACATATGATGGATGATCGGTGTGAGACTTTTGGCGAAGGTCAAGGCGATTATACACAGGAAGAAATTCCACTTAATGGGGGACTTAGGTGTGTATTGTATAGGGGTTCTCTTTGAAAGCAATCATAATCTTATGAAACTAGATTTTAAATTATAAATATCATGATAATCATGACTAAATGCAAATATATTGTATTTTCAATTTATTTTCCAGCTTTATATCTGGTATTACGCTTTTGGGAACTCCCACGGAGGTTTATCTTTATGGTGCTCAGTACATGTACATCATGGGATCTTTGGTCCTTATGGGCTTTTGCATGTATTACTTCTTCCTGCCAGTCTTCCACGAACTCAATTTGATATCCACATATAAGGTGGGCTTACATTAGGATATACACTATATGACATATATAAATGAATTTATTTATTCTTTTTAGTATTTGGAACAGCGATACAATAGAAGTTTGAGGCTTTTTGGATCCGTCATGTTTATTGTGGCCTCGGTGAGTTCATTTGGGACTTATTTTATTTTTTAATATCTTAATAAACCAATTTATATACCATCCTAAGTAGTTCCTTTAAACTTACTTGAACAGAAAACATATTAGTTTTTACCAAAATACAAAATGTATTAAAATTAGTTAAACATTGATGTAAACTTCTTCCTAAACTCGGATTTATGGCATGCTTCTTTTATTATTTTCCAGCTCCTTTGGCTTCCAATAGTGATCTATGTGCCGGCTATAGCCTTCAATCAGGCCACCGGAGTAAATATCCATATTGTAACCCCTATTGTTTGTGTGGTTTGCATCTTTTATACCTGCATTGGAGGTCTAAAGGCGGTGGTTTGGACGGACGTCATCCAGACTTTGATCATGTTTGGGGCGATGGCCCTGGTTTTGGTCAAGGGAACCATGGATATCGGAGGACCCGGAGTTGTGTGGCGAAAGGCCCAGGAGACGGCTCGACTGGAGAGACCCAATTTCAGTGGGGATCTGAGTGAGCGTTATACGTTCTATTCCCTGGTTTTGGGCGGTGTAGCCCATTGGCTCAAGTCGAATGCAATCAGTCAGAATATGATACAGAGATACTTGTCGCTGCCAACGCTTCGAGATGCACGGATTGCCATATGGACTTTCATAGCTGGCGTTCTGGCCTTCCTGATGATCTGTGGCTATACGGGTCTTTTAATCTATGCCACCTATGCCCAGTGTGATCCCTTGGAAACCAAATTGGCCCAGAGGAATGATCAGCTCTTGCCGCTTTTGGTGATGGAAACTTTGGGCGACTATCCGGGATTACCTGGTGTTTTTGTAGCCGGAGTTTTCAGTGCAGCACTATCTTCTTTATCGACGGGATTGAACTCCCTATCTGCCGTGGTTCTGGAGGATTTCGTGAAGACCTCTAGGAAGAGTCCACTGAGCGAGGGACAAACCGCTTTTGTCATGCGCAGTGTGGTCGTCGTATTTGGCTTTATTTTCGTGGCTCTGGTTTTTGCTGTGGAGAAGTTGGGTGCCGTTTTGCAGCTGACCATCACCCTTTCATCGGTGGCAAATGGACCACTTTTGGGAATCTTCACCGCCGGCGTTATGTTGCCATGGGTTAATTCCAAGGGAGCTCTGCTCGGAGGATTCAGCTCTTTGATTGTGATGGCCTGGATGTGTGTGAGTGCCCAGCGGGATCTGGTCACCGGGGATCTCGTCTACAAGAGGAAGCCATATTCCACGATGGGCTGCAATTACACGTTTGCCGGAGAGCCCCGGGAGTTCGCCAGTCTGGCATTAGATGGTAACATCAGGTGAGCAATGGTTAATCTAAAGTAGGGTTTCCAAATTTCTGTATAACTAATATATCTGTTTCTATACATCAAAATTTTAAAAAACTATTAAATGATGTTCAAGTACGCATAAGAGATCTTTTGCAAAATTCTAAAGAATTCGCGTTACTTTTTTTAATCAATTTTTAACTCTATCTCTATTATACAGTCAAAAAAAATTGAATATAGTCTAATGACATTTAAAATACGTATATATGGCCTTTCACATATTTCTAAAGAATTTACGTGATACTTTCGATCTCTTTCTGAGTTTTCTCTTCATTAATATTTTCTAACATAGATAGAACGTGATGCTGTAGAATTCGCGTGTTTTTCACCTATATACATATTTTTGCTATATTTTGGTATGTTTCTCTGCAGTTCCAACCCGAGTGCTCCCTTCCAGCTGTACCGCATCTCGTATCTCTATTTCACACTCTTCGGAGCCCTGGTCACCATTGTAGTGGCCCTGGTCACCAGTCTCCTGCTCCGGGAATCGGACTTGGATGGAGTGGATACCCGTCTGCTCACACCGTTCGTGAGGCGCTGGTTGGAGCGACGTCGTCATCGCCGATCAGAGATTCCAGATCCTGGCCAAAAGGCCGTCAACAAACAGGAGACGAAAACGTGAAGGGGATAAGGCGGCGGTTCGTGGAGATGGAGAAGGCTGACCGGCATCATCCTGGCAATGTTCCTTTCGGTAGCTTAGCAAATATTTAAAATAAAACACAATTCATAATTATTTGGGCTCCTGTTGTCCTCTGCGAAATGGGTTCAAAGCAGTTTCCAGCGCTGCTTTCTCTGTAATTAGAAAAATGCCCGCAGTTATGGCCCAGGACTCGAAAAAGGGGCGCGTGCAGAAAGGGGCGGGGATGGGCACATATAACCCGACCCGACAAATCAAAGCGCCGGCTGCCCAAATAGAAGGAACATCACAAAAAAATAACTACGGGTAAGAAAATATGGGTTTTGTAACCGACAATTTATATACTCTTAAAAATGTAAGGGAAGTTGAAAATGTTATGGATTTTTATACAAGAAAATATGAAAATACAACTATGGATTAACTGAAAGAATATTTCTTGATTTCCTAAAAATATTTGTAAAGCTAATAATAAAATATTTATAATAAAAATTATTAAGACAATCTTTATTTAGGCTAAAAACAAAGACTAGAAAAGTTAAAATAAATTAACAATCCTTTGAATAGGTACAAGTGAATCAAAGGAGTATAACATAGAATTTAAATATTTTTTTGTAAGAGCACCCTTTAATAACCATACCCCCAGCAGAAGTGTAAAATTATAAGAAAAAAGGATCAGAACTAGAGAGCCCCTGTTTCGAGTAAGGGTTCCGCTTTCAAGTGCCAGGCACAAGTGATTGGGCTGTGAACTCTGTCTGGCCAAGGTCAAGTGGGCGGTTGGGGGTTGGCCGAAAAAGAACAGGGGGTGTGGCCAACCCAAAGGGTTCCGTTTTCACATTAGTTTTACCCTGTGCCGTTAATTGAATATTTACTGCTTTTCATGTGTGGTCAGGTCAGTCTGCATCCGAGTGGGCCCAACTATTCTGCCGGGGTCACCGAACCCCCAACCCCCAACCTTATTTGTATGTTTAGGTCGTTTATGCAGCAAATTGAATTGTTAATGAGCTGACAAATGTTTGCGAAATTAGTTTTTGCCTCAGTCAGAGTGTGCAACTCCTTCATACACTTGCCCCAAACTTTTATCGATGATGAAGACGACATCTGCTTGGGGTATATACTATATGTATGTATATGGTATAGGTATGACTGTAAAGGTAAAAACTTGTTACCCACTCCCATGGATTTGTGTCTCTTAATTAGCCGACTGCAAAAATAATTTTGCACAAAAGAGAGACAGCGGCGAAAATGTCATCAGAATGCATAATGACAGTTTCCGGACTGTGTGGGTTTTTAGTTTTTCCCTTTATCCGTTTTTTGAAAATCTGGACAAAAGCGGAGATGGCACAGGTGCGCCACCTCGCGGCATATTCAAAAACTATGCTGTATGCATGGCCAGTGACAGGGGTTAAGGGTTAAGGGGCTCGGGGGTTAAGGGGCTAGGGGGCCAAGGGGGCTAGGGGTCAGGGGCCAAGGCAGGGGAGCAGCGACAGTTGTCATATGGGTGGATTGTTTTTTGGCCACGGCAGGAAACGGAAGCTGGCAGCGCTAACGTGCCAAACTGCCAACTACAAAAGCCAACAACTCCCCGCTCTGTTAACTTGTTTATGTCGCCGTGTTGCTTTTGTGTTACTTTTTATGCTCGAATATAATTTGCTCACTCCCCAGCCCATTCTGCCACTCAATACCCTTTTGTCTTGTACAAAGACATAAAGGTTATATTAAAATATAAATATATTATAAGCATATATTATGGGAAAATATTTAACACCTGTTATATTACATGGTTTTTATTGTTCAATTGGGTTTTTAAAAATTAATTTTAGACTATTTTAAATACTAATGTTTTTTATATTTGACATATGATATGATATCATATGAACTAAGATATTTATGAAGAATATCGGTTTAAATGCCTCAAAAATATTTTTGAATACAAACTAGCCTCGTTGAACTTATAAGTTTTTTAAACAACATTCCAAAAATCATTATCAGTTAGAGTATATTAAATAATACAGTTCTACCTCTGAGATTTCCGCACAACAAAGCCTTCGCGTATGTAGTTCCTGTTTCCTAATTTTCACAATTTTCAGATGCCTGCTGGCCATATAAATGCCAGTGACAATTTGCAACGGGCCAACCCCCAAAACCCTTAGCCCCACAACTCACCTCCTTTGTTTTTGTGGTGGGGGGCAGGCACAAAAGTCATTTTTGATTGTTTTCATGAAAATGAGCATAGAAAAATTATAATTAAAATTCATATGGAAATTGTCGAAAAAAGCAGCCACTACAAAATGGAAGGCGAGAACAATGGCCCACTGATGTTGTTGTTGACCAAAAGATTTCATCTAAAAGAGACCCAAGAAATGCAGTGGTCGAAAAAGAGGGGCGCTGAGCTGCGGGTTTATTGTTTGCGGGGAACATGTGTTCTCCCAGAAACCCATCCCCCTTTACTGGGCTTTCCCCCAATCTTTTCCTGCCAAAACAATGTCAGCTTACAGAATTAGAAGAGCGCTGAAAGGGGTTAAAAGGGGAAGCTTAGAAGGGAGCAGGGGTTGGCCTCTACCTGTGCACCACACACATATACATAAATAAGATCACTGAAAAAAAAGGGAGCTATTTTATTGCAGATCCAAGAAATAAATCTCTATTATCTAAAGAAATATCTGTAAGATCCAATTTTAGAGGAAGAGCTTGTTGTTCTTTTCTGGCTATAGTCTGATCCTTGAGAAAATAACTATTACATAAATAATATATATATTTAAGTGGTTCCAAACTGTAAAATCCCTCTCCAAGTAATTGTAAATCCCCGTCAAATATCGGGTAATTTTCGTCTGTGTACACAAAACACAATGGTCAGAGGAGCCAGATGGAAAAACGCATGCCGGCTGCTCATTTTCTTGTTGTCGTTTCATTTTTGGCACTTTTATGCGATAAAATATTTAATTATATTCGGCAGCTTCGTTTGTGCATTGTGCGGTGGCCTTTCACAGCCTTTTTAGCCCATTTTACATCACCTTGGGGAGTGGGCGTGGCTGAAATTGCAATTTGAGTGCCTGCCTCAAAGTATGCAATGATTTCGGATGCCTTTTCCTTTTGAAAATGGTTTACAATGATTACAAAAGGGTACATGGAAAATATGTAATTTAAAGATGGTCTTTCGAAAACCAAATAGTATTTCTCAGGTTGCATCTTCCCTATTTAACCGGAGATTATATACTTTTAGGTACTTCAAATTTATTATTTAATCGTATCTATGTTAATCCGCATGTTTGTTTCTTAAAACTTTATTATAGGAATCTATTATTTTTATCCAGTAATCACTGTACTTAACCCTAGGTTAAGAATGTATCATCTGCATATTATTGAAATATTATATTTTTTTAACTTTTTGCAAAAAAAGGAAAGCTAATCGTAGAGATATTCTTCTTAACCTGCATTTAACCGTTGGTTAAGTACACTTTAACTGCTTGATTGGAACCTGGCATAAGAAGTTATTAACCAGTGGCCACTGTAGTTGTGGCTCTTGTTGTGGTGGTCGTAGTAGTTGTGGTTGTCGTCGTTGTGGTGGTCAAAGGTCGCTTGATGATCGTTATCCGTATGCAACCGGCATGATCCGGATGCTCACCGATGGGTGCCGTGTCGCCAGGGGTTAGGCACTCCAGGGCAATCAGCAGGGCGACTATGTACGCTATGGACTGCCTCATCGTGATCCTCGGCTACAGAACTCCCCCGAACAACTGATCGAGTTCCATGGGGGCTCCATTCATTTTTATAGTTTGCTCTTCTTGCAGCTCCATTCAATTGGCCACAATGACGACGGACAATTGAATATGCTGTATCAACAAATGCGATCGCAAATTGCAGCCTCACCTCTGTCCATGGGTCGTGCCATCTGGCCGATCCGATATATACTGTAGCCTATGTATTTCCCAACATCAGATAGCCCTAATTTCATTTATTGTCGTTGAACTTTTGTCGCATTAATGCCGATTGTAATCGCTGTGTGGCGGGAAGTCCGGGTAAATCGGCTTAGAAGTTCGAAATTCATACATAGAAATCGAACAAAAGCTATAAGATTTCAGATAGTATATCCATTAAATTTTACAAAACTTAGGAACTGGAATTCTGATCAAAATATTTTAATATGGCTCTTTTATGTGCTTTAATAGGCTATTTTCGCCTTTCATTTTGTTTAGTTCCGGGATGACAAAATATTTTGGTTTCAAAAGATATTCAACTGAAAACCAAATGAAGGCCAGAACAATTATTTAGGTTTTAATAAAATAGTAACAAAAAAGCTATTAAAATAATAATAATAATCAACAACTAACCCACCATTAGGTGTATATCATAGGTGTATATCTTAAGGCCCACTGCTGCAATAGCTCTAAAATCAACCCTCTGTTAGCCTAGAGTTCCAACTAAAAGATAGCATTAAATAATAATAATATTATTAATACCTTAATATATACTTAACTGTATAAATCTTATCAAAATGTTTATCATTTTGTGGGCCCTTTTATGAATAATACACTGACTAAGAACTCGTAATACACTTTTACCATTATTGATTGATTGCTTGTCTTTGAAAATACTTTTGTGTTATTTATTTATTTATTTATTTAATCGCAAACGGAGAAATCCTTCTCTGTGAGCAAATAAATCTACTTCTAAAATATATTATTTTAAAAATATTCCTCAGGGGTTTGCTTGAGCATAACATTCTTGGCTCCCCAACTGAATCGAATGCTTGCTTAATTTATTTCGTACAATGAAATAAATGATAAATTGGAATTAATATACAAAGAGCGTTTGATTTTACCTACTTTATAATATATTTATTATAGACATTTAAACCTATTTCATAAATAATTTAAAATTCGTTTTTTGTTTTGCTGGAATGTGTTTTTTATTTTAAGGCTAAAGGACTACATAGAGATAGGATTCACAATAGAGTTCGTTTTTAAGGTTCGTCAATGGGTTCAGTCCGGATTTATGTACAGAGTTATGCTGTCCATTTATCCCGAAGAGCTGGCGGTGGTGGTGCGGGGTGGTGGAGGAGCTCCACGCGGTGGTGGTGAACCAGTGGTGTTGCGATGATGACCGGCGGACTCCAGTCCACGCACCAAATTAACTGCAGCCATGGATGATTGCTAAAAAAATACATTTAAATATTTTTAAAAATATGTTCATTATCTAAAATTTATTTGAACTTTCACTTACCAGCAGACAGCAGCTCAGGGCCAAAAAGAACAGCAGATAGAAACGCATCTTGATGTGGAATGGTTGACATTGGCCTCGAAAAGCTCGCTTTTATGGCTCTCGCTTGTTTACCTGACTTTGAACAAATCCACATAGGGAGTAGCTCTGTAATTACTACCGTAATTGGTTCGTCACATTAAATGACTAATTCAGGTGTTGATTTTGTAATAATATTATTTCAACTCGACCGCAATTATCTTGTGCACTGAAGCTCTCTCTTTTCCGATTAGAGAACTGTGTTTTGGTTGCAGTTTGTGTGTGTTTATTTGCGTCTAGGTCGAGGTTATCTATTAATACCTATTGGAATTTGTTTATATTTCTGTCTGTCTTCTAAAATATAATTTTTAAATAATTAGGGATTACTTTCAAACCAATCATTGACATTTTTTTTTCTGTTTGCTTGCTGAGGCCACGTTCCAATAAATAGATGTCCCTTTAAGAGCATATCTATCAACCACCCCCGACTAATAAATAATGCCATAAGCCACTCAAGATTGCAGCACTCGTGACTTGTCGTCAGCCATTTGATGAACTGCCACAGGATGTGGATATATATTTGGATTGGCATTGAGATTTCAGATTCCACAATACAGATAGGCATAAACGTGTCGGGAAAGTTTTATGACCAGTTCCTTTTACCTTGCGAGAAATCCCCCATCGAATCCTGTGACTGAACTTTGACATATTTTCAACACGGAGAAAAAAATAGTTCAATTCATAAAATTGCATAATAGTACATTTGGAATCTATTTGTAATTGGTACAACCTAAAATCCTAAACAAATTATTTTTCTTAAATCAATAATCTATCTTTCCCGATTTAAACGATATATATTTATTATTTAAATGAATATTCTTTGCTTTAACAATAATCGTTTGATTTGGACTCATTTTATATTAATGTGTAAGTCCAAAAATGAATATATAAATATTTTTGTTCAGTGTATGAAAGCCAAACCCAGTCATAAACTACCTAATGCCAGAAAAGGCAGGGGAAGGAATCATAAAAGTCCCCAAACCGAAGTCAGTGGCCCACTTTTATTGGGTTTTTACGATAAGCCTGGCTGCGTGTATCTTTTTTTGTAGGACTCTTCTTATTTTTGCCAATGATGATTCGAAAAGCACTTTCGGCGCAAATTGCAGCTGTTATCGCTGATCAAATGACATAAAGGACGCAGGACTCCATAGATATATTGTATATTGTATATTTTCCTATGGGTGATGTACACAGGCACAAATCTGGCGAGTGTCTCCGGTCAGAGAATGCAAATCAAACAAACAAACAATAAATTGAATCAGGACATTGTTGAATGTAACAGATAGCCCCAAAAACAATGGGCAAGGCAGGCTGAACGCATGCATATCCTGGAGACATTAAGGATATCCTTGAGTAGATGCAATTTTCTAACCAATATAATTCATAAATTTATTTTCAATCCTTTCCGCACATAAATTTTCATATTATGCACACTCACTCACAGACAGTGGTCGTCGTCCTTACCTCGACCCTATTTTTCTCCCCGGCCTATTGTCCTGCGGCATGTCCTGTGTGCGTTTGGTTATTATTTGTCGTCGTGCTTGTCATTATTTATATGGGCAGGCGAGAGATAAGTTGCTGCAATTGTGGCACCCCCTCAAAATGGCCCCAAACCCCCCTTCCTCCCCCCCTCTCAAACAGGATGCAGTCCAGGTCCTGGCAATTACACAAGCACAGATACAAAGATACAAGGATGCAAAATGTCCTTCGGTGCGTGCGTGTGTGTGTGTGTGTGCGTTTGTTTGCAGGTTGTTGGCCCAAAATTTTGATTTATAAATGCCAACACCGAGCGAGCAGGTTATACCTTATAGCACCACCCACCTCAGCCATCCTTGAAATTTCCCCCAGGAAACTGCAGTTACTTTTGGCTGACAAACGTCCCCAGGATCTAAGGAGAGTGCAACTCAAGTGGCCATTAATATATCAGTTCAATTCATATTTGAAATTTTGCATTTCCTAACAGGACGAGGAGCGAGAAGCGAGAAACGAGAAACGAGGACGAGGCCGAGCCACAGATCCTTGCCCAGCTGGCACCTAGATATAACCACTCCATCGCCCGGAATTCCCCCGCTCCCAACCACGCATACGATTATGATTTGTGTCTTACTTAATGCACAGAGTCCTACGAATTTCACACACTTGGCGAAAAAGTTGAGTTGAATTTTTAAGAAGAAAATAGCATGGTATTTAAAATAGCTACCAAAGTTCAATAAGTAATAGGACTAGTAAATTTGACTAACAAAGTATTTTAAATAAACATAATATAGTTAGGTATATTTGTTTAACGATCCTTAACTTAATTTTCTTCAAACCATGGTTTTGTTTTGGTCGTACTTCTTAATTTAAGTCATTAAGGACTGTAAGCTTATTATTTTTATAGATTATCTTACATCTTTTTGAATATTTTAATATAATATTTGATTTGTTAAAAAACATTTGATAATATATTGAAATTTCATATAAACGGGTCTGAAGATGTTACTGATTCTCTCCGTTCTTTTTATATAAACTCAATATTCGTTGTGGTAAATTAATAATAAGTTAAAGTCTGATCAAGAATTCGAATGGAATACTGGTCGCTAGAATCCCCAAGAATATAAATATGTATAGGCAAATGTGCTTATAATTTTCCCCTTCTTTTTTCTCGCAGTGCTCAAACGGTGCCCAACGGCAGTGAACTGAACTGGTTAGCTGTTAGCTGAGTGGAGCCGGCGTCGTCTCAATCTGATTGATTTAGAATTCCAATTGAGACTGCATGAAATATGTTTGCTTCGTGTCTGGCTTCTGGCTGCTGTCGTTGCCGGGGGTCCTGAGAGTCCTTCCTTGGGCCCCTTTGGCCCCTTTGGACCCCCTTGGCCCCTTAACCCCCCTCTGGCGGCACAGCATTTATGCATGGGCATATCCTTTTGCGAAATTTGCATTTTCGAACAATTGCAAACGGCAGTGGGAGCAAAACAGCAGGAAGAGCAGCAGGACAACGACAACGACGACGACTTATTGGTATTTCATTGATTTATGACACTTGTGAAACAATTTGGAAAATCACAGATTAGCAGCCGAGAGCAGCACTAATTATACCCTACGGCTCATTGGGAAAGCACCTGCGACTTTCTCTCTCCCTCTCCCTTTGCCAAAATTCTTTGCACTTTGTCATGTAAATCGGTGCTAATTGCAAGGCAAAGGACTTTTACCAGAGGGCTTTGGTATATTTTAGTTGTGTAAAAAATAAAGTAAATAAATTTCAGGACATCTCCAGTTCTCACACTTTATTTTATTTTACGTGTTACGCTGGTGGAGTGAGTTAAAGGAGAGCACCTTGTGAGTTGGCTTTGAATATGTAAATTCGGAAAAGGTCACCACATATATTCAGTCATTTTAATTGGCCCATCCAAACCGAAACCTAGCAAAAACCAAGCAGAGGTAAGCTAAAATCTAAGTTTAAAAATTTGCTCTGCCGGAACTCTGCCACCACATACACAGTATATAACACGCGATTTTATGCTCTACTTTTGCTGGCGCCCTCTTATCTAAACTATAATTCAAGCCCCTTTTCTAATATTGCCTATTAACCCCCAAATTAATATTAAATTAATAATAATAATTAAGTAGTCTCATCCCCTTGAAAAGAAGGGTATTTTCTAGATTCCAGCTAGCCGAATCGAATGAAACCAAGCGAAGCTCCTTCATCATCATCGCATCGTCTCCATCTTCCTGGGCGCAAAGCTCGAGGCCCCGAAGTTCCCTATCAGCAGAAGACCTGCAGACTCGAACAATTGAACTTTGTCCTCCTGTTGCCCCCTTAACCCCCCCGTGGGCCCCTTAACCCACCAGTGGCACATGTCCTTCCGCACTTTCTCTGCCATTTCTGGCCATCGTCTTTGCCAACTGCGCCTCCAACTGAGATTTATATGTCAGCCAGAAGAGTGGGTTAGTCGAAGGGGGGGCTTAACCCCTTGTTGCCCCAACAAGCCCCCCCCCCGAATGGACGTGCAGTGATTAGGCTACCAGGCTACAAACGATTTGTTGCATGTTGTTGCAATTGATTGTTGCAATTTCAATTTTGAATTATGAGGCCTGCCTTGCCTTTTGGATCCTGGCATCCGTTTCCGTTTAACCCCCTTCATGTTGCTGCTGTGCATTTGGTGTTGCTGCTGCTGCTGCTGCTGCTGCCTATGTGCAATGTGTTGCAAGTTGCATTGGCAGCGTCATTCAAGTGTTTAGTGATTTATTGAATGCCGTTAGAGTTGTCGTTGTTTCTCCTCTGCTGCAATTGCAATTGCAATTGCAATTGCATTGTTGCAATTGCCTTTGGCCATATCCTCTCTGTCTGCCCCAAAACCCAAAACTCTGAGATTAGCACAATGGCTTTGAGCACTTTTGACAGCTAAGATTTGTTTATGCCCAGACCAGCATCACCCCTCCCTCCCTCCCTACCACCCCGGCACTCTTAACCCATTAGGCTGCGTCTGAGAGATGTGTCCTTATCTTGCCGGAAGTCTGGGGCGCTCGTGATTCATGTCTTTGCATATTGGTAACAAATTTGTGGTAATTGATTTGAAATTGATTAATTAAGTCTCCCCCTCTTGGGCTGGAATTTAAGCCAATTGCCTGTGAGGTTGGGGTGTACCGCATTCTGAGCTCTTTAAATTAAGGTGGCCCTTGGGTTATTTAAAGAAAAAAAGCAGCTCGTTGAATGTGACATTTTTTTTTCATTTTTAAAATGTGTTATTTCACTTAAATATTAAATAAATATGCCTAAAACTTAATCAAATTAAAATGTTAATGCATATTATTAGATAATAAAATTTCCAATTATAAGAAGTATGTCACTTTAAAACTGGAAAAAAAACTAGTAAAATTATTAGCCCATGGTTAATAAATATGGGATAAAGTTAAAGTGATAAAATATAAATCAAATAAAAATATTGATAAACAATTTCCAAAAAATACTGATAACATTTTCTCTGGCTTGCAAAATAGTTTATTAGATTAATGCTGTTAATGGCACCGCGCCTGTACAAACATTTGGGCAAGTGCAATTGAAGCCTGCTAATTTTCGCACATCCTGTTCCAGTGTCCTTGCCGAGGACCGAATGTCCTGGCTCCTGGCTTCCTTTTTGGCAGGCGTCAACCGCATTTTGCAGCCACAAATGGCGGCATCGTCAGCCTGCCACATTCTGCCTTTTAACCCCTTAACCCCTGTGGGCCCCCACCGAACTTTTGGCATGTTTGAACGTTATCGACACGATTTTGACATATTGAATAGCAGTGAAATGTGGCCTCCTGCGGCAGCCAGACAACATGACAGACGTCTGGCAGGATTCAGAATTCTGGATTCAGGATCCAGGATGCTGCGGCATCGAGAGGAGTCCTTATTTGAGCCCCCTTCCAGTTCAATTTTGCGGCTCCACTGGCGCGCATGTTTGTGGCTGGCATTTTGGCATTCAGCTGCCAAATGGTGCACATGCAAAAATATGCCAAAACTCATCCATCCATCCATCCATCCAGCCAGCCACCCATCCATCCATCCATCTATCCATCCATGTTGACACATGGCCTGTGCCCCCCGAATCCCGCCACTTGTTATCCTGCTCCTGGGTGTTAACATACATCAAATATTGACAGTTTGCTTAGCTCACACTCGCAATCGATGCCATTCCCCCGCTTTTCCACCGCACGAGTGTGTGGTTTCCAGTTTTCAGTCGGTTGTGTCGGGAAAATCACAAAACTGTTTTGCGATCGAGTGATAGGGAAAGTCTGTCCTGTATATAGTATGTAGATATATATAGCCTGGTTGGGCAGGGATTATTCAAAGCTCTTGTCCGGTGACCACAACGCATTCACACTTGTCGAGCACTTTGCATAATGCTCTCTTCTTTTAAGACCCTTGAATGGGATATTTTGTCATACGCACTAGAGGAAAATATACATATTATGGAAAAGAAAATTTAAGTTAAATATCACTTGGTTGGTGCGTAAAAGTATGCTGTAAAATAAAGAAGAAATCCTTAAGATTACCGGATTTTAAACTATTGTTGCCTACTTTTAGACACCCTAACAGTTACATTTTTAAATAAAATATTTTGGATTGCGAAAGTGTACTGTTTTATATTTCTACACACCAGATTAATATCACAGTTAAAAATCCCTTTCAGCATACTGTTAAATAAAATTATTCTTGCATACTTTTGGACACCTTTGGAAGTATATTCTCAAATTAAATAGTTTGGATTGCAGTTTTAGACAATTTTTAGTTTCTTTACACCCCGATTAATATCAAACATCTGTTGCCCCACCTTTTCCTAACCATTTTCCAGGAAAACTGTTGAGCATTTCCCTGGCTTTCCTCTACGCTTCGAAAATAAATCTGCGCCTCAGCGTTTTGTGGTTATGATTTATCAATGCTTTTAACTGCAGCCCAATGGGGTGGTCGACATAATTTGCATAAGACGTTTCCTCAGCCGGCAAATGGAAAATGTCAATTGAGGCTGCAGTTTTGCAGGAGGATGTCATGATTAATGGCTGTGATTTTTTCACATTATCTGCGGCAGTTCTGGAATTGTAATTTAATTTAGAGGCAGCCAACTGTCCACCCACAAGGGTCCTATGCAAATGAGCGGCTTTGTGTTTTAAGCCGGAGACTAAGTACAAGAAAATCTGGGGGAAATGGGAAATGCCAGTGGGAAAAAGCGAGGGTAAAGACAATTGTCAATTGCATATCCTTTTCGCATTAATATTTCATTAACAACATTTGTGCGGAAGTTTGATCTTCTGCATCAATGGTTTGTAAAATTGACTTGGCCCAACAAAAAAGCTGAAAGTCAAGGCAACAAAGTTGCCCACCCCGCCGCACAAAGTTGCCTTATTAGATTAATTTCATTTGAGTTTTACTTTTTTTTTTTTGGTTCATCCTGTTGATTCAAAACAGCTCGGAAATCTCATCCCCTCCTGATTTTGGGTTATGCAAATTTTCCTTTTTCCGAACCCCCCCGCCTACCGATTTATTTTTCTACTCGCAATTTTGGCAACCCTCAGAGCTCTACTTTCAATTTGGCTGCTCGTTGGCTCGTCTCCGGCGTAATTTTCATTATTTATATTTTTTCCATTTTACTGATTATGATTTAAAGCCGCGGTGCCAGTGCCACTCCCAATCCCCCGCCCACTTTTCCGCGCACTGATTGCCGCGTATCAATTTCGCCAGCGGTTTGCCAATTTCTCAAAAAAGCAGCGCCCAGCGCCGCAATTTTAAATAAGCCATTAACCGCAGTCGGGCCAAGGGGGCGAAAGTCGCCCGTCGCCTGTCCTTTTGGGTCCTTGTTCCTCGCCCGCCGATGTTCAATATATCACAAGCAGTTTTCAAAGGCGACGAGGGGTAGCTCAGAAAATATACGATATTATATAAGCCATGATGTAAATGTTATGTTATTGAATTTAAAAACTTTTGACAAAATATTTTGAGCTTTTCTTAATATTTTAAAAATAGAAATAAAAAAAATAATAAAAAAAATTATATTAACTTATAAGAACATCTGTAAATATACATATTTTCTAAAATTAACTTTATTGCTGTTAAGGATATATATTTTTTTGATTTTATAACCGTAGTGTTATATTGTGAAAATGGTGTTATCTAAAACAAGAAAAAATCAAATATATCTAGATTTATTTTAAAAATCCCTAGCCATATGTTATTTTATAAGTAACTTTTATACTGTTAGGGATAGTTATTTTAGCGATTTTTTTTTAAATTGCTTAAAGTAATATTTCGAAAATGGCTTTACAGTATATCGTAGGCATTCCAATATCATAAGAAACTTTAAATTATATATTTATTTATTTTCAAAATCCTAAGTCATGCTTACATATATTTATTTCCCTGTGGACTTTATCTCCCAACTGAAACTTTGGTGGCAACCCTCGGCAGTTGTTGGCAACATGACTGATATTTGCATGATGCCCGCTAACTACGCCTGTCAAGTGGGATTTTGTGCGATTTTTCTTGTAAGCGAGCGCGACCCCCGGATCGAACGGTGCCCAATCCACCACCCCCGACCTTCGACCTTGTCTTGGGAGTGGGTGGCTGGGTGGTTGAGTGGGTGGTTGCTTGGGTGGTGCTGCGGCGGCATGCATGCCGAAAATTGCGTTGTTTTGCGTGTAACCGCGCGTGGTAATCAAACACGCAGAGCGGCCCGCGATCCGCATTTTGTTGGCCAAAAAGTGGGTGGTTGGCCAGGGGGCGGCAAGTGGGTGGTGGGTGGCTGGGTGGTGCTGCGGGTGAACCGTTGCTGCTGCTTTAGCCTTGGCTTTGGCGTGCCGTCGTCAATGTCGCGGCTTTCGCTCGCCTTATTTTCCTTTTTTTAAAGCTGGTAAAAATGTACCCTGTAAGGAGGTGTTCGGTATGTTGATTACGTTTACTCTTCTTATAAACTTAAGAAAAAACATTACAAGGCTATAATTTCTTTTAAATAAAAGAATTAAGGGCTTTTAACACTAAAAACTAATTTTCAAATAATTAAAACTTTTGTTGTATACAAATTATTTAAAATATTCCATCTTAATCTTTATTGATGAAGCTTAACTATGTCAGATTTTTTCTACATCATCAGGAAAATAATACTTTGTTATGCTTTAAGGCTTGCTTAAATTATGTTAAACCAAATTTTATTCAATTCAAAGACATCTTTCTTTTATAAATATTATATTTTGTAAAGGTTTTATTAGAAAAAGTTTTATTAATGATGTTTTTAAATTTTAAGCTTGTATTGGCTGCCAAAGGAAACATACTAGCATGGCCTTTAAGCCTTTTAAAATAAATTGTATATACCAGGGTATCAGTAAGTCCACTATTTTTCCAAAATCAGCACACTCTGCTCAGCTCGCTGAGCTCTCCTTATTTTTTTCGCATATGCCGCGGGGTTTTCAGAAAAAAAGGAAAATCAGGAGGGGTTTCTGATGAGGAGAGGGGAGTTTCGCGCTTTCGACTCGCGGCTGTTCGCAAATATGTTGCCAATTCGGCGGCGCATTGACGTTTGCCTTTTGTTTGACGTCTAACCGCCCCCAGCCCCGCCCCCAATTTTTGCCATATAGCTTCATATTCAGCTCCATATCGGCGTCGTCAAACAGCTCGACTTAAGTTGCTAACGAGCTGTGCGCGGCTTTTGCCATCGGCGGCTGGCGCAACATTAATAAAAATAAAAGGAAGCGGGAATACAGCATTTTGAAATTTTTCCTTTGCACTTCATGGCCCTGGCATTTTTCCACCTCCCCCCTCTGATTTTTTTTGGTGTAATTTTTCAAATATTGTTCAATTTGCAAACGCGCGTTTAACGATGTGTGCGTAATTTAAGTGCCGCTGCAGGGTATCAAAAGAGGCGTATTGGTGGGGGAATTCTACTTTTTTCGGAGGTGAGAGGCGCCTTTTGAGGTTTCACTTTGATGCTGCTCAAATGGGCATTCGACATTCGACATATTGTGCAATCGCTTGTGCGCCATCAATTACAAATATGATTTAATTAATTTGTTTAACCAAAAATTTTTAATGGCTTTATTGAGAGAAATCAAAGGGAATTAAAAAAAGGGATTGGAAAAAAAGTCCCTCATGATATTTAATAAAATTCTTACATGATTTTTGAAGAGTCCTTTATTTATAGATCTTTGTTTTTTAAAACGTTCAAATTAAAAAATACTATATTAAATAAGATAGGAAATATTAATTTTATAATTTTGTATATCTCTTTTTTATTTTTTTTATTGGTATTTGCTAGCCTTGTTATTTTTACTCCTTGACATAAGACATTAGTTGGGCCTTTTAACTTCCTCCGAATTCCGTTGGCCAACCACTTAAATAGTTTTTATCTTGTAATTACCGCCATCGTCATCAGGCAGACGCATTCTCCCACTACTTTTGCAATATTTTCCCAGTAGTTTTCCCCCACCGCCCACAATTTCCAGCAGTAGTTTTTTTCGCTCCGCCGTTTTCCAGCTTCCTGCTTGGATTTTCTCCAACTGCGAATGTGGCCCTGATTTGCTCAGCGAACCATTCCGTTCACATGACAGGCGGCGGCGGTTGTTTTTGGGAGGGGCGGTGGTACGGTGGGGCAGTGGGCGTGGCCAGACCAAAGTGTCCACCAACTGCTGGGCATTGCGTGTGTATTACAATAATTTTTAATTACCGGCGTAAACGTAATTATGAATTTTTATTTCGCATTTGCTTTCCATCTCTTTTTTTCCCAGCCAGCCTCATTTTTCTTATTTTTTCCAGCTTCTTTTTCCACATTTCCTTTTTTTTTTTTGGTTTTCCTATTTTTATTATTTATTTTTTTTTTACTTATATTTTTTTGTTCTCTGTGTGACGTTGGCTTTTTCTACTGCCTGATCCGGTTGCCTGATATGCACAAAGGGGCTTCAAATGTGTGGGCTGAAAGGCGGCGGGGGGCGTGGCCAGATTTTTTGAGTTTCTTAGAAGGGGAAGGGGCTGAGTGAGGGGGGGAGGGGGCGAGGTAGGCGATGTCACAATCACAAGGCGCGACCGGTTGCACGCAATTATCACAAGTGACGTGGAGCGGATATGCTGGGCCAGCAGTCTCCAGAAGACCCTACACCCCAAAACCCCCAACCCCCAACCCCCAACTCGCAACCCTTAGCCCCCTACCACCCCCTTGCAGCGAATAAAACAATAAGTGCTGCATGCTTTCAGGCGCCACTGCGCCAAATGCTTCACGGCAGCCAAATGGCCACCAAAAGTGGGGGGTTTTTCTGCAGAAAAAATATGGGGGCTGGGTGGTTTCGGGTCCTGAGATTTTTATGGTTGCCCGCAGCGTTGGGCGCCTCATTACTGGCTACTGGGGAACCGTGGGTAGAAGGGGGGGATTCGGAACGGGGGGAGGGCGAGTGCAAGTCAGGCTCATCAGCCTTAACCCTTTTCCGCCATCCGGCTAGAAACGCCACCCTACAAATGCACCGAACAAAAATACACAGTGAATTGTCTCTTTCTAGCAATCAAACAGTGTAGAAACGCAGGGGGAGTTTTCCGAAATTTATAAAAAACATAAATGACTGAATAAAAAATAGATAAACAACCATAAACTAAATCCTATTTTTCCGCCCTAAATTAACAGTTTTTTGGATGCCATAATAAAAATAAAGATCCAAATGGAGAATGTCATACCTCGTTGGACTGGTAGACTTATTTTCAATCCAAAGGCAATTAACCCTGCAAATTTTTAAATTTTGCCATTTTTTCCAAAAAATCATGACTTTACCCCTTATAAAAATGCCAAAATTGGTCAAAAAATACATTTTCCCCAGAGTAATGGGGATCGTTAGCATTTGTAGCAAGCTGCTTATAACAGTCGCTCTTTTAGCTCTACGCCTTGATTTGGCCAAACTACGATTGAAAAACCGCAAAGAAAAGGAGTATTTTTGACTAAAATCTGAATACCATTTTTCAGCCATAAAATGTCAGTGATTTGGCTGCCATAATGTAAATAAAGGTCAGAATGAGGATTGTCATACCTTGTTGAGCTCGTAGCTTAATTTCAAATACATTGGTATTCAAGCCTGAAAATGTTTTATTTTTGCCATTTTTCGCAAAAAAACACGATCAACCCCCCATAAAAATGGCGAAAATTGGTCAAAAAATAAATTTTCCCCAAAGTGATGACGATCGTTAGCATAGGAAGCAAGCTTTCCAAAACAGTCGGTCTTTTAGCTGTACGCCCTGATTTGGCTAATCTACGATTGAAAAACCGCAAAGAAAAGGAGTATTTTTGACTAAAATCTGAATACCATTTTTCAGCCATAAAAAATCAGTGTTTTGACTGCCATAATGCTAGTAAAAATCAGATTGCGGAGTGTCATACCTTGTTGAACTCGTAGTTTAATTTCCAATCCATTGGCATTCAGTCCTGAAAATGTTTAAGTTTTGCCATTTTTCGCAAAAAAACATGATGACGAAAATTTGTCAAAAAATAAATTTTTGTTAAAGTGATGCCGATCGTTAGCATATGAAGCAAGCTTTCTAAAACAGTCGGTCTTTCAGCTGTACGCCTTGATTTGGCTAAACTACGATTGAAAAACCGCAGAGAAAAGGAGTATTTTTGACTAAAGTCTGAATCCCATTTATGCCATTTAAAATTCCAGTGTTTTTGCTGGCATAATGCAAATAAAGGTCAGAATAAGGAGTGTCATACCATATTGAGCTCGTAGTTTAATTTACAATTTATTGGCACTTAAACCTGAATATATAAAATTTTTGCCATCTTTCGTAAAAAAAATTGGAGGTACCCCCTTACGAAAAAGGCGAAATTTGGTCAAAGAGCAGAACGTTAGCAGAGGTAGCGAGAAAAAAGGGTAATTAAACATGGGCGTTATTTCACTAGGCGTTTTTTCATGCACTCAATGTGTCGCAAGGGTTTTATTCCAATGCATCATAATATTTTTTCCTAGTGTACTGCATCCCTTAGCCTCCTCCGCTCTCTTTTCCTTTTTCATATATTTTTTGTAGTTTAAGCTGACGCTGCCGCGTTGCATTTTTAGCTTCTTCATTGCGCTTAAGGACTTTTGACTTTTGTTTTATTAGTTGTGACCTGCTCGGCTGCCCCGCCCACCCCTGCCCACCGCCGCCCACCAGCCCCTTTCGACGGACTTCTTACTTAACCAACTCATTTTTTTTAAGCTCAACTCAGTGTGTGTCTCCCTCTCCCTCGCACTGGCACTGGCACCCGCTGTTGCCGTCCCTGTCTGCCGTAGTATTTCTCATATTTTTAATTTCTGCACTTTGTCCCTATTTATCCTGGCGTTGGCAGTTTTTAATTTCTCTGCTTTTCCGGTGCAAAGTTAATGAATAATTGTGCGCACTTTTGCGGCAAACGGAGACGGCAAACGGCGACAACTCTGCAGCTCGATGTGTGAAAGAGAGGGGTGTATGCCGGTATGCCGGGCGGCGAAAGAGAGGGCCATATAGTGGCGGGTGGTGGGCGAAAGAGACGGGAACAGTGGAGATAGAGTGGCGCGCTGAATGGCGCAAAGTGTGATTGCATCCGGCGCCTTAATGAGTTCTTGATTTAATTCTTTTTCAGCTGCCTTTCGTTTGGTTTCTTCTCCCCCTTGCAATTCTTCCCGGCACTCTCTACCAGATGATTCTCCTCGCCCACCCATTTTTCCACCCACCCACTGACGTTGATTTCTTGCCATTTGCAGAGTCCACTGCCGATGTCGCTTTTCAGTGTCATTGTGACTGGAAATTGGTTGACACGGGCGAAATGGGGTGGGGGGTTCCCCCGAAGAAGGAGTAAAAGTCAAAGCGAAACGGAAGCGGAAATAAGCCAGAAAGAGATGCAGATTTAAACATAAATTTCTATGCGTTAACCGATAAAGAAGTGGAAAAAGATCATTAAAAAGAAAGTTGATTAGGAATAAAAAAGGTATTATCTAGAATATTAGCCAAATCTCTAAAACTATCCTATATTAGTATTTGCCACAAGAACTCTTACTCCCTTCTTCATCTTAATTAATTTGAATACATTAATTTTATATGCAATAGCCAACATCCCCATCCATCTCAAAAAACCTTGAACTCCATCCTAACCAGGCTTCATCTTCATCGACACTAATTTGTCTTCAATGAAGTATAAAATGAGCCGCTCAAGTGGCCTCTTTCCCAGCATTTTCCAACTCCCCTGTTGGCCATTTTCCCGCCTCCACTTGACTTTGGAAAAGTGCGTGACCAAAAACAGGACAACAAAGGCCAGGACAATGGCCAGGCGACAAAACAGCCGGCGACACAAAAAGGCAAACCTGAAATCCCCAAACTCCAACTCAGACTCCAGAGAAGAAAAACCCAAAGAAATACGGAACGCAACGAAATCAAACTGAAGTGCCAAAATGACAACGGAATAGGAACGGAATGCCAGGGAAATGGAATGGAAAGGGCGGAAAAAGCGGAAAATCCAAAAGGAAAGAGTCTTCGGGAAAGTCTGAGCCGGGACAAAGCCAATGCGTAATCAAAGTGCTCGAATGGCGGCTGGGAGGAGCAAGTGTCACCTTCTCAGACCCCAAAGTCCATCCATATCACACTGGAAGAAATGAAAATTAAAGGACCTTATTAATATGCACTTCCCTTAAAGCTATCATGGCTTATTTAATCTTCAATCATGCGAATTATTAAAATATCTCGGCTTAAATATATATTATTAAAATTCTAAAAAAAGAAATCTTTCCCTAAATTAATCATAGCTTAGCTAATCTTAAATAAAAATAATTGTTCTTATTATCTTTTATAATTTTAAAGTTCTTGTTTCTATAACTTATGCTCATCAACCTGAAAAACTCCGTAGTTCTGTTCAGGAAAAGTGTAAATATATTTATAGACTTTATTCCCAGACTCATAGAATATTCTCCAAAAATAAAATGATATACTACATATTAAAATATGTTTTAATATGCGAAAAATGTTTTGGCTATGAAAAATGAACGGGAATAATTATAAATACATGTTTTTAATTTTTATATCACACCCTTTGCTGCATTCCTATTTTGCTCACTAAAAATATTATCTTTATTATAATATAAAATGTAACTAAATTATAATCATTGTTATTATAACTGGCTGTATTTTTTATTATTGCTTTTTTGTTAATTTTATTTTTCCGAGTGCCTGGCCGAAGCAGGAGCCGCAAACCAGACGACGCCACATCGTCGTTGTCGTCTTCTTAGGTGGATCAGCATCGCCTATATAGCAATAGCTATAGCATCTGGATCGGGGGTTTGGGGACTTGGGGGTTTCAGGGTCTCGGGGCTTCGGGGAGTGAAGAGGGAGCTGCTGCATGGGTCCGTTCGTCTGCCTGTCAGACACAATGAGCATCATTGTGTTTTAAGTGCGTTTGTTGTCCTGCCTTTGGAGTCCTTTTGGGTTCCCCTCAAAAACTCCTGCCCCCTTCTTTTTGGCCCTGAACCACCGGGTTCGGTTTTTTATTTATTCTTTTTCTTGCCCATCCACATTTTTGGCATCGGCTTGCCATGTATTTCCGTCCTTTCTGCAGAAGAAAGTGGCCAGCCAGCAGGCAGACACTTTACTTTTGCCATTGTCTCTCCGATTTGTGCCCCCCGACTCGGCCGCCCGATTGCCAAATGAAAAGCGTTTTCAAATTAATTGATTAAAGTCCATTACAAGTTGCTACGAAATGACAGTGGCAATTGTATGAGAAATGACTGCCGAGGACTCTTGGACATCGGAGATGGCACAAATGGGATTGCCGGCGGGGAAACTGGGGGGACGGGAGGGGAAAAGGACATTGGTGATCCATTGAGAGTGGCGACTGAGGATGTGGCAAGGATTTCCCAAGAATTACACATGTGGCAAGGCTCATTGACTCGACCGACTTTGAATGGGAATGGAATAAATTGGCAGGGGCAGGGATTATATTTAGTAAATTTAGTGTAGGCAAATGCAAAGATATTTATAATATTTGGCACAAGTTAACTTAAAAACATAAATAATTTAAATTTATAATTTATTTCAGGACTAATATTCTGTTTGCATTATCTAAGACACAGCTATATTAAAAATATAAATATAAATATGATACAAGTTATATATTTACAACTATTTATTTAAGCTGTCTTGGGGGAATCAAAATAATATGGAAATAAAATGTAAAAAAAAATGTATTTGTTAATACAATACAACTATTTTAAAATATAAATTTACATATAATAACAATTATAACTGTAATTTAATTTTTTAACTGGGCTAATAATATTTTCACCTTGATCTTTACAGACTTCCCCTCGAATATAAGCCAACTAAAACACAAACTAACATCGGGCTAAATCACTCAATCACTGGCGGAATCCATTCGGAATTTCCTCATTTGCCCGGCCAGTCGAACGGCGGAATTTTCCGGAGCCAAAGGAAAACACCTAAGTCGGATTGTCCGGAAAGCGTTTTCCTGCTGGATCTCCAGGACGTCGAATGGGTTTTATTTATGTACGGCTGGCCAGAAGAATGCCCGGGCAATTTCTCAGGGCCCAAAAGCGAGGCGGTGAGCGAATGTCAAGGAGAAGTCCTGCGGAAAAAGGAAGTGGCTGGCTGGCTGTTCGTGCACGCCGAACAAATCAAACTTGTAAATTAGCAATACTCATTGACAAATATTTCATTCAGACAGTCGACCTGCCATCTGCCAGTTGCTTCTGAATTTCAGGATTGGAATTGGAGGTCCTGTTCTTCTGGTTATCATCGGTCGAGTCCTTTTGTTTTGTGCGTTCGGTTGCCTCCGCAGAGCGAGGACTGTGCAATATTTCAAACACGAACTTTGCGCGCCAAAGATTAATTAACTTATGTCAAAGTAATTTTCAACGTTCGTTAAGGCGACACGAGCCATTGTCCTGCGTCCTTCGTCCTTCGTCCTGCGTCCTGCCTCCGCTGAGGATTCTGCAGCCAAGCGAAATTGATTGTCAGTCATTCAAAGACATTTTTTCTTATTTGGCCAAGGCTGGCCGGGCTCAAAGATATTGGCTTTTAATGGGGGTTGGCCGGCAGTTCGCCTTGTGGCTTACCGAAGGTCAGAGGCGGGGGCCCATTTCCCACTCCCCCATCCCCATTTCCCAGGAATATTGTTAGTTATTCGAGGGGGGCGGCCAGGAGCGGAGCCGCAGACACAGTCAATAAGTAAATAAATGAATGTAATTACAAGCTAAATAAACACCAATGCGATTAATGGGGATTTCCCCTCCACATGAAGGAAAACAACAAGGAAAAATAGGGAATACACAGGTCTGTCACGTGGCTTTAACTTGTTGGTTAACTTTAGTTTTTACTAAGGTTTTGTCAAGGAATACGAATTAATTAATAGAAAATAAGGTGATTCAATATTGAACTTTAGACATAAAATAAAAAGTTTCATAAATAAAATACCCCTTTTAAAACATAAAAATAATATATAAAGTCTCCAAGTTTGCTTGTATACTTTGTTGTATGATTTTTTGTTTAATCATCATTTGTCATTAAAGTGTCTTTAACTGGTTGGTTAGCATTAACTTTATCAAAGGAATTTTCCTCCCAGTATTTTGTGCAATCTGTATTTTTTTTTTGGGTATCTACAAATATGCTAAGAAGTCGCGGCCGCAGCTCCTGCATAAAGTAGAAATTTACACATTCTTAGCAAAATAAATACGCAGCACAAAGCTAAAAAAGGCTAGAAAAGGCAAAGAGAAACATGCAGATCTTGTGGCGAATGTGAAAAAAATCCGCCACACAAATGGGAGAGATGAAGTAACCAACTTGAGTGAAAATTCTTATAATTTTTCCAACGCCCACACACATTTTCACAAAGTAACTCAGGTCAGGCGACGGTTTTTCTTTTTTTTCGGGGGTAAAGGCTTAACAAAAAATGCTTTTTAACATTTAAGACGAAGATGGGGGAGCAGGTTAAAGAAATGCTTTGGTTGGGCGAAAAAAGAAACACACATACACTCCAGAACATAAAGAAGATTTCAGCTCGTCATTTATGCGTTTATCTGCGGCCGCCAACAAACGCGCAATGTGGCAAGTTCCCTTTGCCACTTCACCGCTCGCCTTTCCTCGGGAAAATGGTGGGGAGAAATGGTGGGGTTGGAAAAGCGGCCGAGAGTGTGTGCATAGGGTGCAAGTGGTGTCCTTGCGATCTTAAAGATTTCTTTCTTTCAATCATATTTATTGATACATTTATTAGCATTATGTTTGTTTAAGTTATATCTTTTAATTTTTTTAGAAATAAATATTAAAAATTTTTTTAACATTTAATATCTGCATATTTAATGATACTTTTATTAATTATTCTATATACTTTTTGTATATTTTTAAAAAGAAAATATATTTTTTATTAATTAACCTAAATATTTCTGTTAAACTCTGTGTAATTAATGCATATCATATATTTGAAATGGACAAAGTATGATTTAATTTTGTAAAAATAGTGTACATTTTAAAGCATGTTTTCCTTCAGAAATCACTACGGCTTGCAAATAATATTAAAGGTGTCTAAAAGTATGCAATAACAAATTTAAGGCGCGGAAATCCGAAGAATTCGTTCTCAAACCCGAAGTTTTCTTTTATACTATACATATTTTAGTATCTCTTTAGGTAATTGTTAAACCCTAATGATTTTAGGAACCACACATCTTAAATTTTGTTCTAAAAAACATTTCTCTCTGGTTTTCTTTACTTAAGTGATCCAATACCCTGCAGTGAAAGTCGTGCTAGCCGAGTCTAAAAGTCCCCGAATCGCGGAGGCTAAGTGACAACTTCCGACAGATGCAGTGCGCCCAAAAATTATGCAACTGCAGGCTGCCAACCGAGCAGCCAGGAGCAAAAAGGACGAAAAGGACTCGCATTCACATGTGCGACCGCTTCGCAAATCTTTTCTTTTTGGCCTGGCCGAAAAATACAAAAAAGAGCAGGCAGAGACAAGGAGGGGTTAGAAAAATACGCGAAAATTATATTTAAGATGACATTTATATTTGCTTTTTTTATTATTTCGAAAGGAGAGCAGAGGGTGAAAGCGATTCAGCTGCGGTTCCTGCTGCGTGTGAGCCTTGTTAACCTGTTTCTTTGTTTGCCGGCCGTCTGGCAAAAAGAACAGCGGCCAATTAGCCCAAGACTTGCCCAGTTTACAAGCCATCTCTTAATTAGGAGTGTTTATGTTTATTTGCCAAAGGATTTGGCCAGGGGAACAAACAAAAAAAAATAAAAAAAGCTGAAATAAAGGGATGCACAACTTGCACTAAGCCGCGTGTCTTGGCCAAAATCTTCTAAGCCCTTCGTTCTTGGGCCCCTTCTTTTTTCCAACCCCCAGCCCTTAAATTTGGTGGTCCTTTTTTTTTGTATGTTCTGCTGGTGCTTTTTAATTAACATTTAACACGTTTGTGCCCCCAGACTCTGGAGCGAAAAAATGACATACATCAAAAGCGAGGAGAGACAGACAGATTAGGACAGTTGTAGTGGGCGGGCGGGCCCGAAAAGTGACGGGGGCGTGGCTGCCATTACACGCGTTAATTTCATTAAAATTAAACACATGCATGGCCAAAAACAAAGGGCCGGCTCACTTTGGTTGGGTTAAGTAGCCGGAGCCCGGCTGGGTAATATAAAAATAACATTAGCCCCATGTCCTTGTGCAGGACACCTTTTTGCCACTCGCAGGTATTTTATCCCCATCCCTCTCCATTTTATTTTATTTTATTTAACGTTACTTCTTTTTGTTTTCCGGTCAGGAACGAGGCAAAACCTGGCCGACAATGAGCTGCGTTCTACGTGTGCATCCTTGCGGTGCCATTTCGCCATTTCGCTGCGCTTTTTTGTCAAACGCTGAATTTTTGTATCTCCTCTGTGAGGAACGTCTGTCTGTCAAACGTGGACTGCATACTTTTAGGCTCACTGTGCACCTGCACACCCATTTTCCAGGGCTTTTCCTCCGCAGCACAGCTTTCCCCAACCACAAATGTAATGCCGAATGGGATTACACGGCCTTAGAGCAGCTGCTGGAAATGGTGACTGTCTATAAGTGAGTGGCACTTGACAAACGCCCAAGTGCATTCCGCTGGATGCCTTTTTTTCCACGTACAGTAAATACCACTTAAACGCAAAAAGGGCCTTCATTCATCGAGCAAGTTTTCATAAAAAATAGCCATCATAAGATTTATAGACTGACATTTTATAATGCTTTAAACAAAATATTATTGTGAGGCTCGTGATATAAAATATGCTTCTAAGTTTTTAGAAAAAATAATTAAGGTTATATAAACAAAAGAGGTTAATATGCTGACATTTTATAATACCTTAAAAAAAAGAATATTCTTAGGTCGACATTTCAAAAAGTTAAAATGAAAATGTTTAGTTAAATTGAAAATGGAACGTCTTATTTTCTTCTCTAAGTTATAAAATTATTAACAGTTTGTTATTTCGTTTTTTGATTTATTTTATTTATTATACTACACCTATTTTGGGAGACACTTTTTGAATTACAACTAAACACAAAATCCTTTCTTTGTTCACTTTTTCATGCACTATTCCAAAAGCCCCCTACTTATTCATCTTAAATGATTCCACCGCAATCGCAGCTCCGAAATCAAAATGAAAACCCCAAAACTTTAAAGCAATCAATCCCACACCCAAAACAAGTACCCCTGCCCCACCATTCAATCCAATCCGTTTGGCAATTATCAGGGCAACCCATTGAAATCCACAAAACAAATAACTGAAGACGAAGACGCGTAATTTTGCTGGCAAAAATTAAAAGCAGCTGTCAAATGCATTTGATAGTTTTTAACCCTATCCGGGCAGTGTGCCCCATCCGCACCCCCTTAACCCTTTTTTGGGGGCTCTCTGCCCGCAAAACAACAAATAGAAAATTATGCTTCAATAAATAAATTTGCCTATGAAATCAACTGTGTGTATATGTGTGTGTTTGAGCTGAGTTTGTGGGTTTTTTGGAGTAGTTCGCCTCAGTTTTGATTTTGGTGGGGAATTTTCCAGCGTCTGTGTGCAGAAAAGGTGCGATTAATTGAAGAGCTGACTGATGAGGAGGGGAAAACTCGGAACGACTAGTTCTATACCCTATTTGATAATCATTTTTGAAGTTATTTCGGGTCCATAGATGGTTATACTATAAAATACAAGCATATTAAAATTGTTTATAGATTATAAATGAACCATATTTCTGTTTAAAATCTTAAGCAGGGAAAAACTCGGGGCGAATAATTCTATACCCTTTTTGATAATCATTTTTTAAGTACTTTCGGGATCCATAGATGATTATATTATAAAATACAAGCATGCTAAAATGTTTTTACATTATACCTGTAAAGTTGCTAAGATATTTCTCTTAAAAATCTTAAATTAGAAGTTGTTTAAATTTTGTCTCTAAATCATTAGTTCCTGAAAAGTTTTCTTTAAAACTCAATTGTTTTAAAAGAGTATTAGCAACTTGATGCTATTATATTTAAAATAAATGGATAATTTTCAGAGAGCCGCACAAAGGATAATTATCATCAGCGACTCTTGCAGAGGACGGCTAGTTTTTTGTTTATTTTAGTATCCCGCACATGTGGCTGTCTTCCTTTCATTTCGTCTACACATGTGCCTGTGTGTTTTCATTGATAATAAAAGGATAATAATAAAGTGCGCGTCGCGGCAAATATTTGGCTGTCCCAAAAGATCCGCATCCGCAACCCCATCCATATCCTTATCCGCAGCCGCATCCGCTTCAAAATCAGACAGGCGACCCTTTCATCTGAGTGCGCCCGAAAGTATGCAGGGATTTGGAGTCTGGATGTGCTTGAATGTTTGTTTGTCTCTAAGTTCCTTTGCAATTTATTGTTTTCGACATATTTGCGGCTGTTGATTTGGCGCGCAGTTTCTCCAGACCTCGCTCACACCCTATAATAAATACCCTCCCCTCTATAGGAAATCCCAAACTAACACAAATTTGTAGCTGTCTAGGCCTTTCCATCTTAGCGATGGCATTGCTTAATTAACGTGAACACGATTGCATCTGGTTTCTTTTCAATTGGCGTGGGAGTGTCTGGGCCGGGATTTCGATTCGGTTTTTAGCCCCGGGGCCACGCAAGGAGTTTTGTACTTGCGATGAGTTGTCAGAATTCGATATGCATCGGACGAACCCTTTCCTATATCACTTGATTTTCCTAAAAAACTGAAATTTCTTGGTTTTACCCCAAGTAAAGAGAAGGATTTTATTTCATTTATTTGTAGTGTATTAAATATTCTTATCATCTTATCAAAAATAATCATTTTTCCAGCCAATATAACATGATTATTATATTTATTATAGCATTTCCCTACCGATAATTGCCAATTAAGGTTGACCATTTGTATATCTAATTTGATGCATCGATGCATCCACCTGTCCACCGATTCGGCGATGCAAGCTGCATTTCCTTCTTATAAACTAACCTCTGAGTAACCTCTGAATAAGTGGATGCCTTCGATCCATATAAGGAATTTAGAGGAGATTGCAGGGCGACAGGAAGTAAAACGGAGCGTTGACAGTGGACAACATAAATTAACCAAAGTTGTATTTAAATCAAATGCGATTGTCATCTACAAGCGATGATTACCCTTCCCCGTTTTCAGTGGCTAACCCCTTACTACCTCCCCCCCCACGATTTTCCTACTAGTTTTCCCCCAAGATGACCCATTTTTGGGCTTTTCGCCAAGCTGTACTCCACTCTCAACCTTTGTTTTTCTTTTGTTTCGTTCGGCTTTTCATTTTGCCTATCGCAAATGTGCGATGCGGCATTTTTGGTCTGGTGTCTTGGGATCTCGCATGCACAGAGAGAAATAATAATATTTAAAGATATATTTTGCTTTTGCACTGGTGGTAACATTATTTTTAAGATTCTCAAAGGAGATTTGTTGGGAAAAAGCTTCGTACAAATTAATCATTAAATGGGTGGATAAATTGTTAAAAATAAAACCATTATATCAAATAAAAAGTAATTTGCCAAATGATTTTATTTTGAAATTTAACATTTTAATATTTTCCAATATCATATTTGCTTATTATCTTGGGTAGTGGATTTATTTTTTAATTTTAGTATTTTACAATACATACATATATTAACTTGCTTAGTATCTTCAATTTCTTTTTAAGAATTCTACATATCTTTAATTAATTCTCTTAGTGCACTTCCAAGGGGTCTCCACTGTACAGGCAACATCTATCAGCGGCCACAAACATAATTTGCCATTTATGACAAATTGATAATCGTTTACAACTTTTGTTTGGGGCACGCACCAAGTGCTGCTCTTCCTCGTGACCCCTCTACCCGTCTCTTTCTCCGCCGCAGATGCTGTCTTTGTCTTTTGGATCTGCAGCTAATTTGCATACAATGGCGAAGCCACGAGTCTTTGGTCAGGTTGTCAGGTTTATACGCACTTTTGGCCACATCGATAAGCGCCACTTGTCGAGGGTTAAAGTTCGCTGGGGGATAAGAAGAATTGCACAAGAAGCCATAAGCGGAAAATGTACCCAAAATATATAATCAATTAATCAATGGGTTGATCAATGGGTTTTTATACCATAACCGAATAAGTAAAGATGAATTGAAATTGACAAGGACCTAAAATTGACAAAAATACTCATTTATTACGTACTCTTTTACCAAATAAGTTATTTAGAACAGGTTTTTAGATGCTAAAATATATTATAAGTCATATATTAACTAATTATTTGAATTTTTATAAATATGTTATAGCAATTTATTTAAAAAGTAAAAATTAAACAATTCTTTATTTGATCATTAAAAAAGCAAAGATCTTCCATTTAAAATTTAAAAATCTTTTGAAATATGTAGATTAGTAATATAGTAATTTGAATATTATGTATAAATACTGTTCTATAAATTCCCAAAGTGCTTAGATTAAAAACAAACCTTTTTTTTATTTATTAACCCACTCAATTTGTAGCTCACAATTTTCCCCACTCTTTTCCACTCACTCACACTTGTTTTGTTTTCTCTCTGGCGATTTCCCCTCTTTGAGTGAAAATCGCAGCGATGGCAGAGAGCGTTTTCGAATTTCCCCTTGTTCGAAAACGCTTTCACTCAAAGCGAGTGAAATGGAGAAAGCGCGAGAGAACTGAGAAAGGGGAAATCGCCGAGTGGTTCGGTGGTCACTCAGTGTCGTCATATGTCGGTGGTTGACTCGCAGAGAAAGGGAAACAATCCCAAAGGAAAGCCCCAAACAACAAAATAACTCTTGAACTCTGGGATCTTTGTTTTGTTAACTTTTGAATAAATCATAATTATGGGAATGCTGGAATGCAAAATGTGTTTACGTCTAGCTGAGCTGTTTAAAAATAAGCATTCTTTATTATTTAATAAAGCTTTTATTTCTTATTTTCTATTAATTTATTTATTCTCTGATTAAAAGGCAATTGTAAATTACCTATAGTATATATTATTTCTATCTTAAATAGCATGTTTGTATGAAAAAGATAAGTTAATATATATTATAAGAAAATCCAGTCTTGTGGTTCTAAAATCGTAACTGTTAACCAAATGTGTTTTGAATCCTTTTCAGTGCCAACTTTTGTTCACAAACCTTATCGAATCTTAACTTCTTTTAATATAACCAAAAAGATGATACCCAATAGATCTCCTTTCCCATTGGCCCATAATTTCCCGTCTCCAAGTTCATTAGAAACCCGTCAGCGGGAGATTGGCACACATATGGACAAGGACATATGGACACTGGACAAGGGCCAAATTTCACTCTTTTGTGTTCGGGAATGGATGGACTAGGGATACAATTGCTGGATGAGAAAGGAGATGAAAAGTTGAGGGGGTGCTTGAAAAGGACGCGGCCAGACCAAACGATGGCGACATCATTTGTCAAAACAAACTTTTTGACATGCCCGCGCATCGCAGCGAAAGTGCGTGGCCTTCCGCCCAGCACCCACCACCCACCGGCCATTCCCCACCCACTTTCACACACTTTCACCCACTTGTGTGCGTGTGGCAAACAACAACAGCCACTCGATTGTCCACTACTGACCGGACCGATGTTTATCATAATTATCGCCTCTCGCGAACCGAAATCATTGGCATCTTGAATCTTCAATTTTGGTTGGCATTGCAATACACTTACTTAAGGTGGGTTTCTTATAGATACATCACCATTATAAACACATTACGAAATTTTAAAAACTCTAGTAAATCACCAAAATCACAAGTGTTTTAAGTAATCATCAAAATGTGTGTTGAACTAATATATTAAATAATTTAATACATGAAAACCTAATGAGATTGAATGGATCTTATTTTTAGTTTTCAGAAAGTTTTTTAACTAAGCCTAAAACTGATATATTTAATTTGATTTCTCTTGTATGTATTTATTCCTCAGGATTAAAAATCACCACATTTTTAAAAACATACTAAGCTTTCCAAGCTCTTTTGTATTTTAGCCATTCCTAATCAAGGTTCCATTTTAAAACCTATGCATAAGAGAATTCAAAGTTCGTTGCTTAACTTCCGTTGACTTTTTGTTTGCACTTGCATTTTCGAATGCCAAATTAATTATGTGACTTGATGCAGTGCCTGTGTCACAGTCACTTGGCATTTTTCGACTCCTTGAAGCAGCCGCATCAACCACTTGCGTTTAATTTCATAGTTATCAGAACAAATTAAAATAAGCAAGCCGGAAACGAATTGGCGAAATTGTGACACTTCAAAGGGGCCTCCAAATGTCCCTTGACTGCCCCAAAAAAACCCACTCCAAAAATCCCCAACCCACAAAAACTAGAGAATAATAACAGTCGAGTTCAGTTTGGGTATAGTTTGGTTGGAGTTATTTCATCTCCCAGCTGACAAAAACAACACAGCCGGCCAAAATGCACAGTTATGAACACGTTTTCCCCGGAAAATAGGGTTAACCCATGTTAATAATATGTGGTAAAATAAACACAGCAATCCGAAAATGTAAGATATTTTTGAAAAACCATTTAAAATCATTAATTAAAATATATAAAATTTTATAGGAAGCCAAAAACACACTTAGTGGGTTAAGAGAGATAGAGGGGGTTAGTAATACCAAGTGAGGGTGTGACTGTCCACTCGTGCAAATTATTGTGAAATACACAAGAAGCGCAGAGGAACGAGAAAAATAGGAGAAGCCATAGCATACTTTACCAAAAAATGAAGTCATCGAGCAGGAGATGTTTTTGCCACACGAGAGTGAGGTTGGTAAAAAGAGGATGTGGGTTCTGAACGAGTGTGTGTGAGTGTGTGTGTGTGCTGCAAGGAACCCTTAATTAAATAAATTCAATATGCGCAACGGGCAGTCAAAAGCCACCCAAAAAAGAGTCCCAGCTCGGGCGCCATCCCACCCCCAGCAGCTCGACAACATGGCAAACTGAAAACCCAAATATCGTCCCGGGCCAACTACAAAATTATATGGCGAAAATGTTCGTTGGAAATCGTCATGGATTTTAATATTTAAAAGCGTTTTCAAAAATTGTCCCCTTTCTGACAGAGAGAGAGAGAGAGAGAGAGAGTGAGGGAGACGGCCTTAGAGGGAGGACGACAGAGAAAAGGGTTGGATATATATAGGTGGCAACCGGTCTGGACATTTGCTGACCAACAGGGTCCCAGTTCAGAGGGCAAACGCATCGACTTCCTCTGCCATCTACCACTCGTACTCCTCCCTGCGCATATACATATATCCCCCGTCCAGCTTGGTTATGTCCCAAAAGTCGACCCAGACCCAAAAAAGGAAACCCAAACCCGTTCGACAGGCAGCGGCAACATTTTGATAAGCGCCCCATGGACACTCGCCTGGGCATCCCCAAACCACCCGGAAAACCACCTCCCCGCAACCACCCACTGACCAGCCAACCAACCAAGCAAGGAAATAAAAAAGTAACAGCCCCATCCAGGACACTCACTCACACTTGCACACACACACACTCTCGCTCGTCGCCAAAAAGGATATTATTTAATGAGCTACACTTAAAGCATTGGACATGGAGGGCTTCCAAAATTAACAGGGGGCTGGGAACTTAAAAGGGCGCTGACCAAATCTAGTTGACCTGTTCGAGGATGGTGGTGCACTGCAAAGTGGATTTAATTAATCAAATGGGTGAATTCAATTTGCCTAAAATATTAATCTCATATCAAACTAAGACTTAAAATAAATTCAAGTGCCAAAAATCTACCTAATGAATTGAAGACTATATATAAAAATATCACTTTCTATAAGATCATAATGATATAATAGGTACTTGAATTTCAAAGTTTGTAGTTAAGATGTGTTAAAATGATGTAATCCTTAACTATTAGTTTTGAAAAACATTAAGTCCTTAGTAATTATTAGAATTGTTTCCATGGTGATTATATAATAAAATTTAGAGTATTTCTTACAGTGCAGTTGATGGTTGAATATCTGGTAGTTGGGGCAGTTCGGTGCATAGTTTTCGAGTCTCAGCCGCTTGGCTTGCATATTGAATTGGAGGCTTCGCTCCTGTTTTGAGTCCAACTCCGTGCGATTGTCCTGTGTGTCCAGTGAGCTTTGGGGTCAGGCGTGTGCGTGATTAAAAATTCAATACCGAAACGAATGTGGAATTGAACGGTAAATTAAATGAGCCAAAAGGGGAGGGGATAAACATGGGGCAGAGTATGGCCCAAAAGGAAGTTTTGGTATAAAACTTAAATTAATTCCAGCTAAGAGAGGGAGAATTTTAAATAGAAATCAAAAACAGGGTTGGTCACATCAATCTTAAAGCTTAATTATAATATTTAAGTAATCTAATGATTATGAAAAAGACCATCTATAAGATGGTATTGAAATGGATTATATTTTTGGAAACCCTTTTAAACTTAGAGTTTTAGAGGGTAATATAACTAATATTTTGAATGCCTAAAAATAGATTTGGTAAAATCTAATCAATCTCTACTGGACTATAGAAGCATATACAAGATCAAACAAAAGAACAAACTATTCTTTTAATACTTATAAAATAACCATTTTAGTTCAGAGTCTTAAAGCAGAAGAGATAATAGATTTAAGTCTTTTGAGTAGATCAAAAGCCTAATAATATTAAGATAATTTGCTAAAACCATCCATTAGAAGCATTATATTTTTTTGTGGAATTAACTATTCCTTCAACACCTATTAAAATACCATTTTAATTCAGAGAGCTTAAGCACAAGAGGGTAGTATAATTAAAATGCCGTGTCCAGAATCCTCGAGCGTCTTGGGCCGGCTAAGGACCCATCCATCGGAAGGGTCTCGAGCTGGAGGTGGTGTGCTAAGTGGGCCACGAGGCCCGAGACAGGTTCTTATCGTAGTGCCCACCTTGGCTGCGCCATCAGTCTGCCCCGGCGAGGAATGTTTACATAAATTCATAAAATTATTGCCATAATCAACATTATGCATTTGGAAACAAACAAAATAAAAAAGCAGAAACCGCAAAAGAGTTTTCCACCCACGGGGGTGAAAAGCGTACTCTGTACTCCGGGATATATGCAGCCTCGTAATTATGCTCGCTTGATTTGCCAGCAACATTTTCTTTTTAATTATTTATATTTGGGGATTTTTAGGCAGTTGGCAGTAGGCATTCAAAGGACTTCCAAGAGGCAACTCTTGCCTCGCATGTTAGGGATGGTATTTGCATACATCTGACTGCCTGAATGGCTGACTGACTGACTGACAATATCTTTTTATGCTTTGGCAGCCAGCAACCCCTCCATTGGTTTGCTTTTTCGGGCATGTGTTTTATTAGGCATGTTAATTAAAAGACATGAAATGAAAATAATTAAAAATATGTATAAAAAACACACATCTGCATATGTGCGATATGTGGTGCGTGTGTGTGTGTGTCTTATTTTCAGCCCACACAGATGCATAAACGCTTTTATAGGAAATGTAGTATCTATGGGCACACAAGATATGGCTGTCGAACAGGTTCTCATTGGACCAGATTGCCATTGAATAAATATGTTTATGAATGGGGTATATGGGGCTGGGTGAATAAGATAAGACTTATAAGGGCCATAGTAAATTAAGAAAATTAGTAAAGATGGCTTTTAAAGTTCGAAAGATTATAGTAGAACACATACAATACAATGTACATTTTTTATAATAATAGTTACACCCCTTAAATATAATATTGAAGGAAGTGTCTGACTTCAATTTGTATTTTATAGGTATATATTTATCTTACCCTTAACATATTATTGCTTTATAGAACAGGGTATCCATCTAGTGTCATACCTTTACCCCTTTTGTATCTCATATGTGACCATGTGTAAATTACCTTGAAGAATATAATCAGGGAACACGTTAAGTTAAATTAATTATTAACTGAAAAAAATGTTTGATTTGCAAAGGGGTAAGGAAAAATGGGAGTTCGGCCGATTTTCCTGGGAGGCACATCCATTTTCCGGGCCACTCTACTCCGCCAGATCGCCTTATTAACTCATTGCTGTGGTGTCAATTTACACGACAACAAAACAAAGGCTGAAATATGGCAACATTACTTTCCACCAACCACTTTTCGCTCCTTTGTCTCAAATTTCGAGGCGATGGAAAAAAGGCCCCCCGTCCAACAATTCCCAATTGCCGGCGTCTTAAGTGTTGCTAATAACGCCTACAACTAAAAACGGAAAACAGCTGCGGGGTCAAAGGGGATGGGGCTTGGGGTTCCAAAAAGGGGGTGGCTTAGAGGGGGGTGCGGGGGTGCCATGGTTGAGCGACACTTTTAAGAAATTGCAAAGTTTTCGTAACAAAGGCAACTTGAACAATACTTTGATGCGATTTTGCGGATATTAGGTGTTAATTTTTCAAAGAGCCAACGACATTGTACGCCATCCAAAACTCACACCCCTCGGCGCTTTTGGACCCCCATCCATTTTATTAGCCCCCCTTTATTTTTCGGTGGCCTGGCTGCCATTGCCATGGCACTCTGCCTTTTGTAATTTTAACTGCTTTTGGTTAACACTTTTACGCATTGCCAACTGTGGTGGAGGTTACTCCTTCCTCCTCCCTCCTTCCACCACACAACCCCATCCCCACCATCGATATCACATGGCAGTCTTAACCCCTTTGTCTTCCTGCCAGCAAGTCATCGATGGGAAAACTTTTGGCAACTTTTTCTTGGCCCGCTTTTTTGTATATATTTTAATTGCCCCCAGAGGGGGGATTTGAACGGTGGGTGGTGCTAAAACAAGCGCTGAGTTACTGTTCTGTCAACGGAATGGGGCATGCCATTTATTGAGCATTTTAGCCTTTCATCGATGCTTTCAGCTGAAATTATTTTGCTCATTTTAATTATTATAACCGCCAAATACAGCCCAGCAACAACAATGGAACAATGCCATTGTGAGTGGGTGGTTGGCTGGTTTGGGTAGCCCGCCACCTATTTGCAAGTGCCGCAAAAACACAAATTTTAACGGTTATGCCACGGCGAAAAAGGGTCGACGAAACGAGAGGAGTCCTTTGGCCCCTTCTTGTGGTTCTTGTTGCTGTTGTTGCTGGTGATTTTGGGGCGATCGTTCAGTGGGCGGGGCCATTTTGCGGTGACGTCCCCGAAGACGTCTTCCCCAGAACCACCAGACTAAAGATAAACTGTCTTGTAGCTAAAAGTACGAAAGGGAAAGTGGACACAAAGATATACAGCAGGGAAAATATATTTAGGGCTAGAAAATGTAAGTCTTATGCAGTTTTTAGATTAAAAAAAAAGATGAAATACTCTTAAAATAAGTGACCAAAGTGAAAGCTTAAATTCGTAGGAAAAGCCCCACGTTGGGCGCCAGAAAAGTGAAACATGCCAGAAAAACAACTGATTAGGCATTACAAAGAGGGCTTCATTGTTTTCAAAGTCAAAACAACTATACAATACACGTTTTAAATATCGTTTCCCAACTGAAGCCCATACCTGGAACATTCTGAGGAATCGAAGCAATGTGCGTTTGCTTCTACGTTATAATCGCCCTGGTCATCCTACTCGTCATTGTGGTCGCATCCATGAACTTAACCCGCAGATGAGCTGAAATCGTAGGAATGGAGTTCAAGTTCGACTAATCCAACTAGTGGAATAAACAATGTTGCTGCCACTTACCCCTTGATTCACTTGTTTTTGCCCTGTAACTATTTTTCGGTATTAGATAGCCGGCAAGTTTTTGGTGTTTTATTACTGTAAACATTTGCATACAAGACTGCTCTCGCCGCTCCTCGCTGGTTACTATAATTAACTGAATATTTATTACTGCGGTAGATAAAATGTTATGCGGCTATTATTTTAGTTTTACGGCCAACCAAGAAGCCAACAAGCCAACAGGCGAGCCCGGCTAACTGAGCTTAAGCCTCAGACGGAACATGAACATGGCAGGCCACCAAAGTGGCGGCTCGTACATGAATATGCAATCCGAGCCAAAATGCAACAAAGGCAAAACCCCCTCGGCTTGGCCACGTGGGCCACGCCACCTGAACCACCTCTTAGCCGTCGCCACCTCCATGGATAAATTCAGCCAAGATACACCTAAACCATTGAACAGACGGCGCCAATTAGACCCACGAAAGGATCAGCTTAGGGGTTTTCAGTGATGATGTAGTGAAAGCAATGGTTGAAAAACTAATAAAGAAGTTGTTTCGGTTGAAGAGAGATCCTAACTTTTTTTAGTCCATGAAATCTATTATATGATATATCTAAAAAATGTACAGATTTCTTGTAAGGGCTTGTACAATTCCTTAAGGACTAATCCGAAATCATGGAATATTTTATTTTAAGTCCATGTCTTCTATATGCAATCTATAAATATCTTCTGGAACCACGAAAGCCAGAATATTGCCAAGTTGGCAACACAGTTTCTGGTATAGAATTCTCCGGCGCGAGAGGTGAAACAATCGCTAATTGTTTTAGGACCTTCGCTCCAGATGCGGAGGCAATAAGGTGTGAAATTCCAGACCGGGTTTCGACTTTTCGCTCGCGGCAGAAAACTTTTTAGCCAGCCAAGCGAAAATTACGCATACGCCGCGTTGTCTTACGCCAAATAAAGGGGGGGGGCGAAAATGAATATAACTCATACGCCACGTAGCAGCTGTCGGGTAATTATAATCATTTAATGAAGAGCCCTGTTACGCGAGTTATGAGAGCTTCACTAATATACGCAAATCTCGCGCCCACTCAGAAATTGATCTATAATGATTTAATACACAATGTCTGATTGTTTTGTGGATCCAAATTTAATTGACGTCCATCGCACATGGAAAACAATTTCCCCCAATTTCACACCATGGCTAAAAACTCAATTCGTATTAATTGCGAGTGGATCGCGGTGTTTCGTAATGACAATTTGTCACGCTCGGTCGATCTAATCGGGGAGCTATAAAAGCGGCTAGCGAAACTCAAATGGACAACAGTTAATATCTGAACATTTGAGAAGATGCATCTGAACCTGAAATATTTCATTGGTCTGCTGATGGTGCTGCTTTGCAGCAGTTTTGCGGTGAGTTGGATTGGTTTCCTCTCTAATTTGTAACTAATATTTAAGTGGTATCCCTTCAGGTGGCCTTCCCCCAGGGTCCATGTGGTCCACCACCAAGTGGCCCGCCTCCATCGGGTCCTCCACCATCGGGTCGTGGTGGACCTGGTGGCCCCTGTGGACCTCCGCCTTCGACCACGGCTTCCTCCGGTTAAATGGGTCCTGATATCCGATAACCGACTTCGATCCCGCTTCATAAGGCTACGACGCGTCACATAGAAAAATTCCCTAGCTAAGTCTCTTTTTTTTGACAATCAATTCAATAATATATATATGTGTGTATAAATTGCTAAATTGAAAGTGCTTTTCCTGGGGGGTTCGGATTTAAGAGATCAAATATTTTATTTTACATTTTATAGATGGGCTTCAAATCATCCAGTAATCCAATAAGTAGCTGTATACATTATTTGCTTATAATTTTGGTTAAAGTTGCATCTCAAAGTATTTTTAAGTAAACTAAACTATTGATACTATTGATCCTTTTTTCCGAAAAGTGGGTACAAGGTTCACATCAGCGACAATCTCCTCCTTGCATTTGTGATAAAAAGCGTACGCCACTATCCAGAAGTAAATGCTTAGAACTATAAATACATTTTTAAATGGACAACAAATATATCCAGACTCTGTTGCTTTGACTTACGAAGACCACAGATGGCCAGGACTATATCAATGATATCTGCATTCCAAACCATAATTTCGGCCACCAAAAAAGCTGGAGAAAGCAAAATGTGTATACAGCTCATGACAAGGAAAATAAATACGAGAGCAGATGTTTTCTGGGGAATTTAAAAGGCATCACTAACCGCAATAAAATAAATGCACAGACTATAGCTCACCAAAAAAGAGGCAACGAACAGCATTAGACAGCCCACGAAGTGCATTATATCAATAACTCTATATACAACTACGAGGATTCCTTCAAAGGAATCGCAGCAGGGTTCGGCGCTTCTCAGGGGGACGGCAAGAAGTGCGAAGAACACCAATATCAGCGCACTGATCATGCAACCGACTCGTAGGGAAATCATGAAGCAGCACTTTTTTAAACGGCACCTCATGGTTCTTGATTTTTGCTTGACACTTAAAGCAAAGACTGCTTAAAAGGTACGAAAGTATTGCTTTCTATTTTTCAACCTTCAAAACTACGATATAAAGTGTATGATAAGTTTTATCGGTTACATTATCGGTAACCTATTAATCAATATACAATTTGCAGAGCAAAGTTGAAATTTAAGAATATAAATCAAACCAAAATTCTCTTATTATTCTTGATTTTAATAAGTATATATACATGAACCTCATTTTTCCGCACAAGAAATCAGTGTTTTGGTTGGCAAATCGCAAATTGTATAAAGATCAGAACGAAGAGAGTCATTCAGTCGATCAGCTCGCAGCTCCACTACAAAAATGAGAAAATTGGTAAAAAAATAAATTTTCCTTAAAGTGATGAGGATCGTTAACATATTAAGCAAGCTGCTTGAAACAGTCGGACCTTTAGCTGTCCGCCTTGATTTGGCTGAACTACGATGAAAATACCGAAAAAAATGTCGCATTTTTGACAAAAATCAGAATTTCGTATTTTTGACAAAAATTGGAAGCCTTATTTTCGTCATAAAAATGCAGTTGTTTGGCTGCCATAACAAAAATGTAAGTCAGAATGTGAAATGTCATACCTCGTTGAGCTCGTTGTTTAATTTCCAATCGATTGGCATTCAATCCTGAAAAATTTCCATTTTTGCCAATTTTCGCAAAATAAGTGATGTAACCCCTTACAAAAAATGAGAAAATTGGTAAAAAAAATTAATATTCCTTAAAGTGATGAGGATCGTTAGCATATTTAGCAGGCTGCTCGCAACAGTCGGTCTTTTAGCTGTACGCCTTGATTTGGCTGAAGTACAATGGAAAAACCAAACAAAAATTCGCATTTTTGACAAAAATCTGCATTTCATATTTTGGCTTGATTTGGCCAAACTACGCTTTAAAAACCGCAAGAAAAAATTAAATTCTTAACTTATATCTGAGCACTACATTTCGCCTTAAAAAATCTGTGTTTTGGATCCTATGAAAGCTCTATTGTCCCTGAATTAAATTCGACATACTTTGCCCATAAATATTATAAAATATACACAGTTGTCAATATGTTCAGGAAGGGAATTTTTTTTAATCGCTATATTTTCAGCTACCAAGTATGTCACCATTTTTCGTCTGCATCAATTTTTCCGCTCTGCGTCGCAATTTTCCCGCTGGAGCTTTGGTATTCCCCAGTCAATATGCAACTGGCTGATGAGGAATTCGCCTGGCTTTCCGCCATCCATCCTCCCATTTTCCGACCCAGCCCGCTCATCTATTTTGCATATTTTCCGAACTTTGGCTAGTTGCTTGTACAATGAGTAAAAGTAAAATTTCGCAGACTTTTCGAGACTGTAAAATATTACACCACCCCCGCCGAAGCACCCGCCAGTCGATATTAAAAAAGATAAAGTTTTATTAGTTGTGCGGTGAAAATGGGCGTGGATTCCGAGGGGGGCGAGGCGAGGTATAATAAAAGTAATAAAAGAAAATATGCAACACACACAAACACAAATGAAGATGCAGATGAAGTTGAAACGTAAATTTCGTCCGAATGGAAAGTTCCGTTTCAATGATTGCAAACGGAAGCGGAAAATGCCACCCACCAATCTCCAGTCCAATTCTCTCTTGGGGAATGAATGGCAAATGAAACGCAAGTAAATACGATAAATAAATGTTTAAATAAATAAGTAAATAAATATGTGGACAGTCGGCAACAGGAATCGGGCACAAAAATGCTGGCCAAAAGGGACTGAGGGGGCCAAAAAGTCCAAATGTAATAATTAAATTGCATTTTGCGTCTGCGGCCAAACAAAATGGCGGCCAACGTTCGAATAACTGAGTGTATGTGCGGTCATAAATGTGGGGATATAAGTCAGGACTACCTAAATACCTTGTACAAATATTTGTATATTTATTAATTGTGTATTTTAGTATGATATCAGAATCAAAAAAGGGTTTAAAAGTGGCAAAATAAGCATGAAAATGGGAGATCAGCTATGAAATATAGCAAAGTAAGGTACAAAATATTTTCAAAATATTATAACAGAGCCTAAAACAAAACAATATTGGTGTATACGCTGTTAAACTCTTTAGTTAGTCCATCCAAAATTCCCCAGATCCCCAGTGTAAATATTTATATCCTTGGCCGCAATCATTGGTTCACATAAACACACAAGCCCACACGAGTGTGCATTTATTTTTTTCCTTCTGATTTTTCACTCTGTCCTTATTTCTTTCTCCAGATTCCATTCCTCGTAATTTACAATATTATGGCCCTCAGTGGCGCTGATTGTGTGCATCAATTGCCGGCTTTCGTGTATGGGAAAAGGCTTAAATTTATTTATCATTCAATTAAATATTTAAAATACCAAAAAATGCTTTCACCGCCGGCCAACTTATTTAAATTTCCACGCCCACACACACACACCGCACACCTTTAATATTGAAATTGAAATCATAAATAAATGAGAAAATTTGCGTTGGTTGGCCAACCCGAGTTTTCCACGGGAAAAGGCGGTGGGGTGTGGGGGTGGAAAATTGTGGGCGGTTTGTTTATTTTTGCCGCGTATGCGTAATGTGTGCAAGTGCGATTCGCATTCGCTGTAAATTTTATTGTTATATGTATATATTTATGCCCACATATGTGCACTTTTTTCCCGTGTATTTTTCCAGCATCGCTGCAATGTTTGTAAAATTAATTGACATTTTATTTGTTAATTAATTGTTATGGCCGGGTGTTGTTGCTGTTTGTGCTTTTGTTTGGTTGGCCTGGCCGAGAGTTCACAGTTTTTGGGCCGGTTCAAAATGGCCAAATGACCAAATGGCCAAATGGCTTTTCATTATTGTTATTACAAATGCCGCGGTCATTATTATTTGCTCGTTAAGCGCACCTCGGCAGCACCCCCTTTGTTCAAATGCAATGCATTTGTAATTTAGTTTTGTAGTTTTAATTGCAAAAATTGTTAATTTTCTGATAATTTATTTATGCATTTATTTATGTTTAGCCGCGCAATACATTTGGATAAATTGGAAAAGGTTGTGCGGAGGACTTGAGCTTTAAGTTCTATAGAGAACATTCATTATCTTATGAAAAGGAAATTCATTACATAACCTAACCTGATTGATTTTTAAGAGCGTGGTATATTTTGTTAATATATTAAGAATTATAAAGATGGATTATGTTTTAAAACTCGGTCATAGAGAAGTGGAGAATACATATCCTTAACAAAACAGAAATATCCTAGGCTGCAATCCCGGACAAGGCGAGCCATCAATTTTTACAACTTTAAATACCAGCAGGAAGTAACTTAGGAATTCAGGATCAGCTCCCCTAGAGCAACATTTCGAATGGCAATAAGAAAAAAGTCATAACAAAATTTTACGACAACTTTGGCGGCGTTTTCATTTCGCTGTTGGTCCGCCAAAAGAAAAAAAAATGGAATGGAGATGAAGATGGGTTTTTTGGGGGATACGAGATTCGGGATACGGATGGATATAGATGGACTGAACTGGATGCAAAATGCAAAACAAAGGGAAAATTACCGAAACACCAGAAGAAGCGGCGTATTCTAATGGCCGCCATCCCGCTGGGTTCGCTCTTTTTATATTTTCTTCGCCTCGGAGAGTGGGGCATATAATAATCATCTATATTCATGGATTAGGATTCAATTTTTATGCCACACGCGAGAAGGTGAAATGGAAAACCTGGGCGAGAACAATGAGGGTTAAATTGAAAATAAAGCGTTACCCGAAGAGGAGAAGACACGGATACCAAAAAATGTGAGCGGCGGAGTGGGGAAATTATTCAAAAATTTATGCAAGAAAATATTACCAAAGAGCTAATAATTTTCTCCATCCATCGTTCCCGAAAAGGTGGCAAAAGCGCCGCGTGGGGGCCGCCAGGGGGTGGTGGGTGGCTTGGGTGGGTTTTTCCTTACCCCGGGTTTTGTATTAATGAATAATATCGCGGCTAAGGCGAAGGCGAAACGCGTTCCTCTCTTTTTCATTTTTTTTTTTGTGGCACGCCACAGGGGTTAATAAGTAATCTGCATTTCTTGACATTTATTTATGTCTTCAAATATGTGCGAGGAGTCGTTGTTTCTCTTTTTATCGCGGGGCCAAAGAGCAAGGGAAATCTAACAGCTGTTCAAAGTGTCATTAGAGCGAAATATGCCCGCGATGTGGCCCCATCTTTAAATTTCATCTCCTCGGAAAATGAGAATTGTAAGTAAGGATATACATATACTTATCTGCGGCCCTCCTCAATCTTTATTGTTTTCATTTGATTAGCAGGGAATATAATAGGCCAAGGAATTACAAAGAATATTAGAAATATATAACTTTATATTGCAGGCTCAGATATTTATAAGATCTAGATATTTCTAAAAGACATTTTTATAAATAAATCTAATATAACTATTTTACTAGGCCCCAAAAAATATTTCTTTATGCAACGTCCCCAGTTGTATTTGTTTTCATTTGATAAGCATGGAATATAACGCCTTGGGCATTGGAAGAACTTTATAAGGAAAGTACTTCCTATTGAAGGTTCATATATCTCTAAATTTTTTTTTTAAACAGCTATATATATATATTTATCATTTAGATTAGGCCATGACCTATAAATAATATTATAAAAATTCTACTGTCTACTTTTTGTTGAGGGCATAATAAAATAACTAAAACAAACTAAATAGATATAAATATTTTAATAACTACAAGCAAATATTAACGCATATATGGATATACATAGTTGTTCAGATCATAAAAGCTTAGCATACATTGTAGTAATGGGCGTATATAGCCAGTGGGCGTGACATCGGACCTTAGTTACCTACGTGTCTGCACAAATCTATATTTACGATTATGGAAGTTTATGGATGTGGCTTCCCTGACGTTTTAGTGTCATTCTGCGTTGGGCTGTAAAGGGCGTACGAAAAGGGGGGTTGGGGTGGTGTTTAGGGGGTGGAGCAGTCCTAATGACAAATGCCTATATGAAATGGTCACACACGCAAGGACCTTCCCCTTCCACGCCTTTTGCTTTCGCCGGCTCTGGTGAAAGTGAAATTGTCATAAAAAGTGAAAGGCAACTGGGGAACTTGAAGGGGGGAGGGGGGAGGTGGGGTTTCGGGGGCGATTGTGGGTGGTTTTCACATGTCAAGGTAATTTGGGCGCACTTTTTGCACTCGCCTCGTTTTATGGGCGAATTCAAATAGTTCTTTGGGCCACGCCCACACGCACACACATATGTAATTACTTAGTTTATTATATTGCAAGTATCCAAGTGGACCAGCCAACTACGCCACTGTAAGCCCCCCTTCTAACTATTTTTTTTTTGGTACCCCCCGCTTGAAAGGCCCTTCCCTCTTTTATAGTTTGGCAAATCGTAAAAACTTTTACAACATTTACATGCAAGGCGAAATTTAGTGGGGGGGGGGGGGGGGGGAATAGTGTTGGGGAGGGGCGGCAGGGTTGCCCTGTGTGCCAGAGTTGTCGCCGCAAAAGTTTGCACTACAGTTGCGCTCTCTATTTGTCTTTTTCCTCCAGTTTTAGCCACCACCATCCCACATTTTCCCGGCAATTTTCCGCCCACTTTTCCACAGACGATGCTTTTTCAATTACTCAGGTCTGGCCCCTTGGAAAACCCGCCCCCTTGGCCAATTGAGTCGCCACTTAAGTCGCCTGACCAAAAAATCATTAACTATTTTAATTTCAGTTTGCAAATTCCATGCAATTTAAATTCGGAATGGCAGGGGCGTGGCTTTAACCCCTCTTTCCCTATGTGTGTCTGTGTGTGTGTTAAAATGCTAAGCAAATACAATTAAAGCGTCTAAGAAAAAAGCCAATAATTAAAAATGCACAAAACCAAAAGTGAACACTGCCCTTCAAAAAAGAAGGACTAAGATATTTCGAAGAGCTTGGAGAAAGGGAAATTGAAGGCAGTCAACTGGATTGCAAAGAGTCCAAAGTAAACTCATTTGTTGGCTTAGCTGGGGAGTTCGAAAATTCTCAACAAGTACTCTGAAAACTTTAAAAGGCATTTCAATGGCAATTTTTAAAGTTTCAAATTGATTTTAAGCAATCCACAGTGGTCGCTGCCATAGGCCATAAATCAAAAAATTGATTTTGAGCTATTCCAACGAAACCCACTTTTTCGAACAGCTGATTGTCCAAACTAAACGACACAATACCGTTTGTTTGGCAATTCTAACGGGACTCTCTAAAAATAGAACGAAAAGAGCGAGCACGTGTTTACGTATTTGCAATTTGCCAGCAGTCAAGTGCAACAGCCCAAATTTAGTAAAGGCAAATTAATTATAAAACACCCGTAAAATCAAAAGAACTCAAATGAATATTGTTCATAGTGGTATATACTTTATTTATACAGATAAATATATAAATATTTTGTGCTGTGTCTTGTCTATATCTATTTTTAAAGAAGTGCGTCTTTTTTAGTTTGTATTTGTTGTCCATTACAAAGTTTAGGTAAAGTTTTAAGTGCTTTCCCCCCGTTGCCCCCCAATAAAGTACACATTATATTATTTATTAATATTTTTAGATTATAAAAATGTTGACTTCAACTGCGACAACCTGCGTCTGCACATTTGCCATTGCAAAATTCAACATAACCTCTTTTATTTTTCAGCAGTTCTATCTAGGAGGGACGCACTTTTTTGTTCTGTGTCTGTTATGTTGTTGCTGCCGTTGTAGTTTGTTGTTGTTTTTGCGTTATTTGTTATGTGTTTTATGTTTTTAGATTATTTTTTTGTTTGATTATTTAATTATTTTCTCAGGTACCCAAATTCAAAGCGAGTATACTCGAAATTATGTTTTTAACATTTGGATTGAGGAATCTGGCACACTTGCGGAAAGATTTAAAAATGTACTGGATGCCCTAATTAAGGACATAAGAAATAAGGGATATGAGCCGAATTTGGACGAATTCCAATCACAAATAAGCTATATTTGTAAAAAGCTGGCATCGTTTTGGCAGATTGCTAATCGGAATAAAGAGAGATTTCTTAACAAAAATTCTGATTGGCTGGAGTGCAAGGAAACTATAATTATAAAATACTCCTTGCCACCAAAAGTAACTAATATTAGTCGTGGAATACAGATTTGTTAAACAGATTGCTTTTAAGCTCTGATCCATATATAACTGGACAAAGAAAAATTACTTATAACCAAAAATCAACGCTACTAGAGTCAACTATTTCATTACTTAATGAAACAATTTAAAAAGAATATGATTTTGTTTTGTTGTTTGTTTTCCACATTAAAAATATTTGTATATATCTTAAGCTTTTTGTCTGTTATCTGAGAGGGTGTGCGTGGGGGTGGAAATAAGTAATCACACCCATACATGTAGGTATTATAGATCTAGGTTGCTAAATAACTTACAGTAAAAATATCAGCCTAAATTTATGAATTTACTGAACTTATGACTGCTTTCTCCAGTAAGCGCAATTACTGAGGAAATCGTTCCCAAGGAAGCTACAGGATACAGTTGTACGATCTGGTCAATTTTTTTACTATATATTTATAATATTTTTATAGATTTTTGGTGAAATTTTCATAGCGATAGCACATCTAGAAGTATTTATGGCCGCGGCTCCATACAAGCCCGACCACTGTGCAATCCCTTAAGGTTTAAAATAATTTTAGGTAAAATCCCTTAGACTGTATAAAAGTATGCTATAGAAAACGTATAATTGGAGGTTAGAAATATTTTGTAGCATACTTTTAGACATTTTTATTGGTGATTCCAAAACTCTGGCGATTCCAATATTGCCTTTTGGAAAGTTAAATTTCGTTATGCTTTGGGGTTAACCTTCAGAAAAAAACAATTTCCCTAAATCTCCCTTTACTGCGGTCACCTTTTGAAATTTTCCATAATTTTTCCGCCTCCTTTTTCCGGCTAATCTAATCGAAGGCGGACATCGACGGCTTTCCGTCGAGGTGGCCCAAAAAACAATCGAGGTGGGCCAGCAAAACGGAAGCGAGCGCAAACACGGAAAAGGACACGGCATATTTTCCACGCAGTTACTTGCGTTAATTTCCACGGCATAAAGCACTGGCAAACAACAAGAAAATAGACAAAAGGCTACTATGCGGGGGAAAAGCGTGGAAAATACAGAAAAAAGGGTCGCCGGTCGCTTCCGTTTTGTCTCACGCGTTTTTATTTACTTGGCGCGTTTTTCTCATTATTTTGGTCAGGTGGCTTGAGGTTTTCAATCCTTTTTTCCAGTTGTCCTCCCAGCTATTTTTATGTTGCATACTTTCCGGTGCGGTTAGCTGGAGGGTCACAAAAGCCGACCGAATGGTAATAATTTAAAATTAAAATTTTCTTTTCTGTTGCTGTCCCGCCGCTTAATCGGATAATGCGAATTTTTGTAATCGAAGTTTGTCGAGTCCTTGTAGTTGAGCTTACTCCTTTTTCCTCCCTGAATTTTCCTTCTTTGCATTTGGGTGCCCTAACAGGGGGTATCTCATTTTTGAGAACTTAGTTAAGCAGTTTTTAATATTTTAAATATTATTTCTTAAGAATTTACTTGGTCTTAGAGAAGTAAAAAATAGAATCTTTGTATTTTATATCTCCGCAATATTCTGAAATCAATTTGGAAAATATTCTTTCTTTTCTTTGAAAGTTTTATTGAATCTTCCTTTTTAATCCTTTTTCCATTCAGCTTTTAATGTTAGAGGGTATTTCAATTTCGACTTGCGATAAGCCTTTACTCCTGCCTGTTTCCCACTAAGTTTACTTTGGTGTACATGACTTGAGTCAATATATGCAGTATTTTATGAAAAGTTAACCCTTTTCTCCATTTGCATGTCGCGGCACAGACGACCCCGAAAACCGCCGTTTTCCCACCCACCAGCGACTTTTGTTTTAATGTCAGCGACGTCGCTGCTCAATTGTCTAACATTATCTGATTTAGCGTTTAATGCTTAACCCTTGCCGACACACGCTTCGGAAAAAGTTGAAAAAAAAAAACAGAAAATAGAACACCAACGACAGAGGCGCAAGGATAACGAATTAAAAAATTAAAAATCGAAAGGCAACGACGACAACGAGACGACAACAAAAGGTGGAAAAAAAGAGAAGTGAACCGAAAGGGGTGAAATGTGATTAGGCCAAAGGGGTGGTGGGTGGTTGGGTGGCTGGGTGGTTTTCCCTGATACACCGCCGCTGATTAGGCAGCGCTCCGGGGGAAAAATCGAGGGGGTTGGGGGAGAAAGCATAATTAAAACTCGCAGCGCCGTGTAATAAATGCCAAGGCAGGCACAGCCAATAAATAGCAACAAGAAAGGAAAGACAGGATGCGGAACTGGATGGCAGCAACCCTTTTTCCGGGGGCACCCAGCCACCAACCCTCGGAATAAAAGAAACAATCGAATTTTAATCAATTCGCACACCGTCCTCGTCATTTGCATTTGCATCTCGGCGGCTTTGTCTCTAGGCAACCAAGCATCCATCTGCAGGAACACAAACCGATGGAACCCACGAAACCCAGAACTCCGGTTCACTTCACTCGAGTCCCCAAGAACTCAAGAACTGTTATGCTCTATGGGTCTAATTCCAAGTCCCCCGATTATTTCACGCTCTCGAAACTCAAAGTACTCGAAGGCCAACTCTTGAGAACCTATAAAAAGGGGGTCTAATTGGGAATGGAAATCAATGGTATATCATTATTCAAGGACCGAAGTTCTTTATTTTCAAAGGGAGCTTTTAAGGGATTTATTGGTTAGAGAAAGCTGCATTATCAGGATTTTTTAATTATTTGCCAAATGATATTAGAACCTATAAAAAGGGGGTCTTATTGGGAGTGTAAATCAATGGTATATCATTATTTAAGGATCGAAGTTCATTATTTTCAATGGGGGTATTTAAGGGTTTCATTGGGTAAAGAAACCTGCATTATTAGGATTTTTCAATTACATGATATATGATATTAGCAACTCCTTAATTTCGTTTCCTGGGCTATAAAACACAAGAGCACCTTGCGGAAAATCGTATTTGGTTTTTCCCAAAAAGTCAGAGCCATAGTTTTGGCTTAGGGCAGACTTACCTCTTCTTTTTTCCCTGCCATTGCATTGTTGTGGACCATTTGCTTTGGCAATTTCTATTCATTGCAACTCATCAGTCGCTCCGTCTACATATTGCACTGGCTTTCTTCTCGTTCTGCCGCTTTCTCGCCCTATATAGAGTCATCATCTGGTCTGCTCACCATTTTCCGGCTCCACCTGTTTGTTATTGCGGCTCATCATCTTTCGGCTGGGAAAGGAGACCATCCCCCCTCCCCCCTCCCCGTCTGGGTTTCCCATGGCCATTCTTTGGCCCATCCGAGTGGCAGGCAGGTAGCCTCCATTGCCTCGGAGTTTTCCATTTTCCATTGCCAGTTTGGTCGTTGCTGCTGTTATTTATAATTTTCGTTTATTTGCATTCGCATCCAATTTGTTTGTTCGTACCTGGTCTTCTGGTCTTTTCGCATTTTCCTCGGCTCTGTCGTTTTTTATTTGGCTCCTGTGCAGAAGGAGCGACCCGACCCCCTTTGGATATCCGCACACACACTTCCACTACTTTCGACTTGTATTTTTCCGGGTTTTCTGTCTGCCTTCAACCATTTTACGCCATTATCAACGTCATCGTTGCTCTCGTTCCCATTCGTTGGCATCTTCTGTTTGCGTTTTGTGGATCTTCTGCACGGGCAGAAATATTATCACTAAAATATCTCTTTAAATTTAGAGATTATCCATGCGCTTGTAGTTAATTCTTGAATCTTTTAGATACATTTTCAAGGCAAATCACTTTTAAATATCATTTTAGGTGTCTGAAAGTTTGCAACACTATATTTTTTAGCCCAGAAGTACGATAAAATCATTCATAAATGGATCATATTGTATTTATTGTATACTTTTAGACACAAAAATAAGGTTTTTAAAAACCCTAGTGATTTGTTTGATATTTTGGTTTACAATTTAATAGTTTTTCCAAGTGCATTGAGCCTGGCATTGTTGGGTTTGGCTTGGCTCACCTTTGCCGGTTGTTGTCCCATTGTTGTCGCAGTTTCCCCCCCTCCTCTCCCCCAAATTTCCCACCGTTTTCCACCCATTTTCCCCAGCACCCAGTCCCCCATTCTCCGCCCATCCCCTGACCTGCCTGCCTGTCCAGCTGTCAGGGCATATTATTGGTGTGCGGAAAATGTTCGCGTAATTGGAATGTTGACATTCGCATTTTCCGGAGGGGGGTTTTTCGGGTTGGGGCATTCTAGCATCCATTTGAGTGACATGACTCCTATCAAAGTGCATCCAATGACGCCGAACAACACGGATATTGCCTCGAGGCCAGCCGGAAAATCTTGGCGTTTTCCGAGAGTGAGACATCACCCCGAAAGGAAGAGAGTCCCCTGAATCCGGCGAGTCCTGTTGACTTGCACCCTGGTTGTGACATTGCTAAAGCTTCGACAACTTGTCAAATTACCTTGAGCAAGCCGCCGGGCGGGTATTTTCCTCCACGCCCACGCCCACCCACTCGCTCGTTTGTCAATATTTAAAATTGAAAAATACAAAAAAACACCCCCTGTCAGTTATTTTCATATCATTTCAATATCATTGATGTCGCTCTGCTAATGTGCACATCGCGGAGCAAAGACAAAAAGCAAGTCAATGAAAGCGGGAATAAATGAATTATTTAAATGGGGATCGAATAAGGAGATACCTTTTAAAGATACCTTATTTTAAAATCTTTATTTTTAAACGACCAAAATAAAATGCTTAAAATAACAACTTTAGAAAAAGAATTTATATTATTTATTATTTATATTTATATATTATGTTTATTTTCAAATCATATATTTTATATTTTGTTTGTTCACCTTAGCCAAGATGCAACTGTAGGCTAATGGAAATAATACATTCCCATCTAATATTTCTTCACAAGAAATTATATAATCAAAAAATATATAAAATTTGAACTATAAACTACATCTTGAGATCTTTTTAGTTTTAATTAAAAATATTTAAATATTTGTTAGAAATATTTTGGCAGTCGCAAACCGAGGATAATACCCTGTAATCAGGCAAACCTTGGGTTTGAATTGGTTCAGTTAGCTTGAAAATATAGGTGGGGTTCTGGAAAAGACACGACAACGACAACGTTGACGACAATCGGAAGACACCCTTAGACACGGAGTCACCAAAGTCACCGAGGGTAACCATTACCGACATCAGCCACCCATCCATCCATCCACCCATCCATCCATTCATCCTGTCGTATGTATATTTCATATGGATCGGGAAATGGTGATGGGGGAGGCGTCTTAGCATTTCTCGATGTACTCGAAAACGATTTATTAAAAAATATCTTTGGCACGGCGGCGGCAGCCAGGCAAAACAACAAGCAAGCTTATTAAAAATTTATTACCGAGCTTAAAAAATGTTACCCCAGTCGCCAGTGTATTTGTATATATATCCCGTGCCTTATCCCCGCATATATACATTGGTTCCTTGGGACCCGCAGGGCATTTCCCTCAATGAGAATTTAGATGCGGGGTGGGGCTGGCGAGCACCTTCGACGACAGCAGAAACACGGTGGAAAACAAAAAACGCCGGGGGCGGAGATATTGAAAGGTATTTTGGCTGATTTGTTTGAGTTGGAAATTTAATTTACAACTGTAAATGGTTTTAAGCGGGCCCAGAACGGTGGAAATGGAAAAGCCTCTGGCGAAAAACCGATGAGTTGGGCATCGAAAAAGTACACCTGGAAACTTCGAGCTAGGTAATAATCAGGTAATAGGGTATAGAATATGAAATCCTATATTTAAATAATCAAAAAGTAATCAAAATTTATAAATGCTGGGAAAACCCTTTCACATAACCCAATGAGCAGAAGCCCAACTGTCACCCCTGAACCCTAGAAAAGGGAAACCTTTTCCACCGATTTATATATGAGCCTATCTCCAAGGCCATTAAGTGACATATCAGTGGCTGGCAGAGCTGTATCCTTTTTTTCCCTGTTTTTTGGGCATTGGTCATCATCATCATTAGTAATGAGCGAAACCCAAAATTGAGCCACCACCACATGACCCACCCATATAGACAAAGCCCCTGATTCCGATTCCTATTCCTATTCCTATTCCAAGCACTGTCTCAAGTCCAATGACAAATGATCAAATGTCACACATGGAATTTAAAGTAGCTGCAGCTGTGCGGGGATTGGAGTGGAATTCCTCGGGTTGGAGGTGGTTTACTTTGTTGGGGGCTGGGGTTATTAGCCAGGGGTTACCTACCCTGTCACTATTTTTGATAACTGAAACTCATCAGCGACGTTGTGTCATCATTTTTATGATTTAGCCGAAATGATGAAACGAAAGCCCATGAAGGCTTAAGTGTCAGGCACACATGGGCGTTGGGGGAGGGGGTTGCTGACACACATGTGGCCGTGGTAAGCTCCTAGGCATTTTTCAATATTTGACAAACATTCGGTGGTGCAGTGTTCCATTTACAGTCCACAGTGCCTATGAAAAATGGCAACTTTGACAGCTTGACACTTGAGCCACCGTATCCAGAAAGTCCTGTTCGCACAGTTGCAGTCAAAATGATAGGGTTATTTTATATTATCTCTTAAGAGCTTAATAAAAATGTTTTTTATAAGTCTAGAATGTTATTATGTTGTTACAGAAATATTTATTTATTTAAATATACATTATAACTTGTATAATTACATTTTTCAAGACACTTATGTAAGCTTAAAGATGATTATTATAATTTGTATCCTTTATAGAACTAGATATTATTTTATGGAATTTTTTTAGAGATATATACTTTACCCGAGCTGTTAGAACACACATATCAGTCCCATCAGCTACGGAAATATTTTAATTTAAGCGCTCTTCCTCTCCAGTTGAATGAACGTGTTTTTGCCCTCTCTCCGAATTTGACACAATTTTTGGGGTTACGGAGTTCTTGGCGCTCTTTCTTTTTCCTACCCATACCACCCGAGAAAACCCCCATCCCCCCGAGAACCACCCATTCCGCTGGTGATTGGCTGATATTTTGACAGCCAAACGTCACAGCTGACAGCTGAACCATTTGTCAGGACCCCGGGAGCCCTACTCCCAGGCTTTAATTAGTCGATTTCGGGGCGGGGGTTTGCTAAATGAAGATGTCTCTGCGAGTGAGTGTGCGAAACTTAAGGGGTCACTTAATTGGCAGTGAGTGGGGAAATTAAATAAATATATTGTTCTATGTAATAAGTAAGTGGATGGATGGTAAAGTATTTTTAGTTGGTATGTGGTTTATTTATATATTCGAGAAAGGACCTAAAATAGTTCTATCCACCTTTAGTTATTATAATCACAATACCACGTAGCTGCACTCAACTTTTAATTGTGACAAAAAATACTGTAATATTGACTGACTTAACACCTAATCCTGAACATTTTTCCGCCTGCAAACATTTCTCTCACTCATCATCTTCAACTGCAGCACCTTGTATCAACTCATTAATTTCTATTTCTGTTTGTCTTGGGCCCCAGAGAGTGCAACGAGCTCTGGCCCCTCCAGAGCAGCCCCCTTCTACGCCCCTGTTCGTAGCAAACCCCCTTGTAACCCCTTCGTTTTAAGGGCAAGCTCCTCCTCTTGGGCGCTACTACACATATCTGAAATTATACTTTGTCCTTTCTATAACAATAATTATTATTTTGCTTCAAGCATCAGCTACAGCTACAACGAGCAACGACCAAGGAAAAAAGCAGGGGTGTCGGGTGGATGGGCGGAAAGGGGGGCCAGCAGTCAGCCCAAACAATCAGAATGCGCTCTGCGAGAAGGGGGGGTTTTTGGGGTGGTGTCGGAGATGCTTACTGGGCAGAGCCAGCAAACACTTAAAAATGCTAAATAAAACATATTCCACTTGCACACACACACACACTCTGTGGGGTTAAGAGGGGAGGGTCGGTGGGGGGTTAGGTGCCAGCTCACAGGTGCCGCTTGTTAAGAAGCAACTCGGAGTGCACTGCTAGAAATTGGGATACAAATTTTAAGATACATTTTCATCTTAGGATTATTTAAAAATACATTTTATTTAGTATAGTATCTATTTATTTCTATATTCTACTCTAATAACTATTTTTACTGTTTAATTTTTCATATATACCTATAGTATCAATGATAAATAATATATATATTTTAAGTATAAATAATATATTTAATTTTTAAAATCTGATTTATTTTATCCCAGTGTAGACCCTAAAAAGAGGCTGGGTTGGCTTCTATTTTTTTGTTTTTGGAATGGGTTTTGGGGTTTTGTGTTGGGCTGGTGGGCTTGGGTTATTTGCAATTCATATACAGCAGACATTGCACACACACGCAGTGAAAAAAATAATTTGCAAAAGTAGCGTCGTGTGACAATTGCCGAGCCCCGCCCCCAATGTTAGCCGCCCCCTTTTTGGATCTTGAGCCTAGGACTTTCTGGGAAAGAGGAAAAAAATGAAGGAAAAACGGGGCAGGGGCCTGCTTTTCGTGCCCAACTACAGATGCTGTGTTGTTGCTATTTGAATTTTGAGGACATTGTGATGAGGCTTTAGTTTGCAAATCTCTTGCACACCCACACACATAGTGAAATAAAACAACAACAGCCACCAAAGATGGGCGCCCTTTTTTACAGACCACCCAACCATTTTCCTAACGCTACTTCAACGCTTGATATCACACAGCCATGGCCAGAATTTCCCATTTTCCATCTGCTGAGGTGTGTTTCGGTCTGCATTTGGCGTTGCATATTTTTGGGGGCATCGTCTGTTTGAATCCGCAGAGAAGGGGAGATGCTATACGAATCGTCCTATTTAATTTAGCAAACTTGGTCCACCCTAATTATTGATTGGATCCTAAAAAGCATGGCCTTAATTGTAATAAAAATCGTAATATCAGTCTTAATTACGATTTTTCTTTTCCATTTATTTATCCTCCTCTTTTTTCCATATTAGTCTTATATATCAATCAATTGCATACCTTGAGAATCTTCTTTAATCTTTCAACTCGCTCATTAACTTGCTCTATAAATGTCTTAATCTTGTCTCCACTCAGTTTCTATATTCTATTGCCTGTTTATCCTTTTCTTAATTTTCTTTCTTTTGCTGTTTCTAATTTCTTTATATTTTCTGCAATATTTTTATAATAATAATTCTTCGTCCGCCTGGCTGAGCACTTGGCGCGAAAAAGGGTAAAAGGAGTGGGGGGGGGGGGGGGTTTGAATGAGGTGGAAAATAAGGCGGTGAGTGGGTGGTGCTGGGTGGTGCAAGGTGGTTGCATCATCTACGTGGTGCAGGTGTCACGCCCAGTTTGGATTGTCGAGTGCGCTTATGGCTGTCATGACGCCCATAACATTGTCATCAACATTAGTTTTCCCTCCAAGTATGTGTGTGTGTGTATGTTATAAGCACGCGTGTGTGTGTGTGCGTTGGAGTGCGTGGAATGGCCACTAGGTGGCGTTCTGCCCTTCCCTCGGCATTTTCTTGTGTTTTAGCTTGCTTTTGCTGTTGACATCGTCACGAAAATTGGTGCAAAATGCTTCAGTTATGTTCACAGTGCCTTTGAGTGCACTGTAAAGAAATATTATACATTTTTAAAAGCAAAAACGGTTAATAATGGACTGCCAACTTTATTAAAACTAGTTACTTTAGAGCTCCCATAGAAATAATAGGGCAAGGCTCTGATATATCATTTGTGGAATCATATTTTTAACATTTGAATATAATATATACGTTTACAAATTTGTTCGCAGTGTGCATCATTTATCCTTGGCTAGCCGCCTTTCGTCTTTGCACTATTTATTGGTAGCCGCCGAAAGTAGGCTACTTACACACACGGAAATCACAAACATTGTTGTACATTAGGGTGGACCGCTTAAGGATAAGGGAAAATAAAAAAAATTACTTTGACTGGAGTATATACATTAATCGTAAGTTACAAATAAATGTGGAATAGCAAATTTAAATATACAAGCAACTTAAGCAAACATAAAAAATATATAGTTTTATAATATTTGTATAATCATGTAACAATGTTTGCCCCTATAAAAGATTATGTATGCAGAAGTGGGCACTGTTCCAGTTCTTTTTTTTAGTTTTGATAAAAAGAGGATTTTTATTGTCCAAATAGTAAATGTTTAATAGTTATCCCTTGGGCTTAACATTAATCTCCGGTCCTTCCTAGTGCCCTCACACACACATAATAAAGCGTTGACTATTTGTAATTTTTAATAAGACAGCCGGGGTCCTGCTAGCATCCCCGTTCCCCCATTTTTTTGAGCCCCCTTTTCCCCACCCGTTGCTACCCCTTTCCGCCGACAAAGCAGCGCCCATACACAATATAAAATAAGCATGAATAATTAGAATATGTTAAGTGTTTGGTGGGTGGTGTTGGGCGAAATATGCACCGCATATTGTATATTTATATACAGGCAGTGAGCCAAGCCACGCCCACTCCCTAGCACACACACAAATAGATTTATTTTTATATATGTATATACACATATACAGGTGCTTGAGTGGTGGCCCACCTGACTTTTTGTCATTCAAATGAAAACTGTACATACGTTGTCGTCATCGTTCTCAGATTCTTTGTCGTCACAGTCATCATCAACAGCTCAACACACACACACATACATCCATCACACACACACAATCCTAACACACACCCACACAGTTACACCTGCTCTGATTGCTTTGTTCAGCACTTTTTTTCTAATTTTTTTTGCTTTTTTGCTCACAATTCCTTTTCTCTGTTTCAGTTTTCTGCATCTTTTTGCATTGCATACACTTAGGCGCGACTTTTTCGCTTGTGTGTGTGTGTTTTTTGCACACGTGTGTGTGTGTGTGTTGCATAGAAAAATTTACAATGCAATTGAGTATGCAAATATTGCCTACTTGTCATGTAGACAAATACACATTCAGCGCTTTCTTACTCCCTCTCTTTCCTACTCTGCCCCACCCGTCTCTTTCACACACTGGCCCATACATATGCAATAGCCGAGATGCATATGCATATGTGTGCGTGTGTTTGTTATTGTTAGGAGCACTGCATTGTGATTGTTGCAATTTTCGAAATTAAAATAACAATATGGCTAAATCTTGGCGAGCACAACTGTACCTCATATCATTCAAAGAAAGCGGGGAAAAACAAGTTTTAAAAACCATATTTGCAGTAAATATGTGTAGCAGTAGTTAAGTCCTTAAAAACGATCTTATAAAATACATCCCTGACTTAAAAGTGCATATTTAGAGTGACCAGCCCAATCGAAAAATATAGTCTGACAATATCTGGTCACTCTGTTATTTACTTAAATTGAATTAACAAGCTTTTGAATTATTATTCTGGAATAAAATTGAATATATGTTACCTTAAACCATTTTGTAATGTGTATATACTAAATATTATATTAAAAATCAATAAAAATAATATTTATTTTGGAGTTTTATTATTCTTCGTAAAGCCCAAATAATTGTAAATTCTTCCTAAACAAATAAACACTGTACCATGTCTCAGGTTTATCATCCTGTCGTGGCTGACATTTATGCCATTGCCATTTTATTTATTACAAATTGTTTGATATTAAAAATGTATGCCAGCAAAACTTTTTGCTTCGAGTAAATCATTATTTTGAGAGAATTGAGATGGGGCTGAGGTCCTGGGAATTGGTGAGGGGTGCATATGCATATAGAATTTCAAGAAATTAATGGCACTTGGCGGAATTTATGAGCATTCTGATATTTATGCGTCTTCTTCGTGAGAGGTCCTTGGAGACCCGTGGCTCGATATATATTATTGTTCAAAGACTTTACGCAGTCATCACAGGCCGGGCAAACAAAAATACCCAGCCCACTTACCCATTCCCATTTCATTAATGGCCTTGTTAGGCTGACAGTAATTTTTGATACTTTTTATTTTCGGCTTCACCCAGGGATTTTCCGGCTCTGGTCAGTGAAAAGGGTTTTTGTTTTTTCCTGTAAATAAATTCAATTTACAAAATTAGTGCGCGTGTGTGTGTATATGAAGGTAATGCAATTTATTCGGACTCGTAATAAAAATTAATAACGAAAACGTGTCGGGCCAAAAAGTTGAGTTGCTATGTGCCACTAATATGACTTGGCACAAACGAAAAAATATAATAATAATAATAGAAAAAGGGGCTGGATTTTGCAGGCCAGGAAGGTCCGGTTAGTGCTCTCGCACACACATATATTGTCTATCTAATAAAAATCAAACAAATTATGCTAACAAACTAGATTTTATTGCTGCCGTTCGTTGCCTTTTTGTCGCCCGGTGATTTGCTCAATAACCCTTGTAATATAAACACAAAACCCACATATATAAATACCCACACACGGGCCGACATGACATGACTTTCTTTTTGGCAGCAGTCCATCAGGGTGCAAACACCAAACACCAAGGGGGAAAAAAAGGACATGACTTGAAAATCACTTAATCTACTTGGCCGGCAAAGAAAGCGGAGAAATGGGGCCGGGGGACAAACAAAGAAACCGAAAGCGAAACCGAAACCGAAACCCTTTCGACTTGAGGGTCCCCCACCAAGAAAAGAAAAGGCCAAGAAAAAAGGACAAAAAGGAAGCACATGCGGGCTGCAGAGTGGGTGCACTGGGAGAAATATTTAAAAGACATATATGATAAATTAATTGGAGAGTCGGGGGAGCTTATTTTGATTTTTGGGAGGCTGTTATATTTAAAAAAACATATTAAAAACATAGGCAAGCCTATTTAGATTTTTGATAAGTTTTTATAGTTTAAAATAATCTAGAGACCTTAAAATATAAAAAGAAGATCCTTTTTTGCTTAGAAATCCTTTAATTATACAAATTAATACCACTACCTTAATATTTTAATAGAAATAAAATCTAAAAATGTGTAAACTTAGATCAAAATAGTTCTTTTAAAATATTCTTACTGTACAGATTTGTCCTGCTTTTTCCAGTGATCGACTGGGTTCCTTTTGAGTGGGTTAAGGATCAGGGGTCTGGGGTTAGCCGAAGGACATCCGCACTGAGTAAACAAACCATGACAACGGCATATTTCACATATGAGCCAAGGCGGGCATCGAAATTATTGCAAATCACTAAAACCAACAACGAAAAAGCCAGTGAAATTGCAAACAAGCGGCATCACCCCAATGAAAAATAACAAAAAATTGCCGAAAGGGGTTGGCGTTGTAATTGAATTCAATCAAAATTGTTTGGTCCATCAAACAGACAATTACAAGCAATACATTCAGCCGAACATCCCAGAAAATTGGCAACAATACGGGTTCGGGCTTGCCATATATGGTACATATAGTATGGATAGGGGGAAGGGGATGTTCCACCCTCTCAGCGGGCCTTTCGTACTCTCTACATGGAGTTGTCAGTAGTCCACACACGAACAAACCAGGAAGAATCGCATTACGATGTCAAGAAACCGAGGAACACACACGTAGACAAGCAATTTGTCAATCGCTCGATTTGATGAGCTTAACATTCGCATCCGCAATCCGAAATTCACAATCCCCGGAAACCCCGGAAACCCTCGCGATGAGGCGGCAATAAAAAACGACCAAAGAGTTGCAATTTATCGAAGGGGAGTTGTTGGAAATTGGGCCAAGCTTTTGTCAATTTAAGTGGTTGAATGTTGTAATTTATTTTGGTATCATCTTCTTTATATAATATTTTAATTTTGGTTAAGTTGCAAGCCTCTATTCCTATAAGATTCTTAAGTTAAGATCAACAACTAAGTCTTAACTGGGTTGTCAGTATAATATTACAAAATAACATATTTTCTGTCCCGTTTTCGATCCGAATGACTAGTTTTCCTCCCCCGTCACGAGTTTCCTTTATCGCTTGACCTGCTGACCCCCTCTTAATATTATCCACATGGCCTATAGCCTCCCCTTTCAACCCCCCCTTAGTACCCGCATGTCTCGGTCCATTTTTTGTGCAAAATCACTTGACCAATTTGTCAAGTGGCACTAAAGCGTGTGCGTCTCATTTTTTCGGGTATATTTTTCTTCTTTTTTTGGGGTTGCCGCGCTCTACTTTGTCGTCCTGCCGTCTTGTTTGCGGTGGTCTTTTGAGAGTTTGCCATTATCCTTGTTACAATTTGCATGCATTGTGGTGCCATTCGGCAAAGTTACACCCACAACCCCCTTTTAATACATAGGCAAAAAAGACCCAATGACGCACAGAATGTTCTTCTAAATACATCATATATATATTGGTAAATTTTGGTATCTTAAGTTCTTTTGAAATTTATTGAAATATAAAAAATATAATATTATAAAAATATATTCTTCGAAGATATACCACTCTCACTCATTAAAAAAACAAATAATACATCAATAAAAAGATAATCTAAATATCATATCATATCAAAGAGATATCTTGGTTTTAGGAAGATCGCAAAATGTTATTCCCCAGATCTGCCAAGGTATATTTTACCCTCAGTGTATGGCAATCCCAAAATCCAGCCCCCTCCCCTGGAAACCGAAACAAAAAGAGAGAAAGCCATTCATCCATACATCCATTTTCCTTGGGCTATCGAGGCCGGCGCCTTCTTACTGAGGTTAGTGATAAAAAATCCACTTGTCATTGCCATCCCAGACCTTAACCCCCCCCCTGGACCTTAACCCTCTGGCCACTTATGCCTGGCTATTTGCTTATTTTTTATGATTTTATTAGCTGCAAAAACAAGCCATCCTGCAACAATGTTTATTGGTTATAGTGTTCTTCGGGGGATCCAAAAGATACCAAATATGAAGAAGACAAAAAGAAAGGGGTTCGGCCCGGGGTCTTTGATGTGCCCTTAAAAATCATAAGCGTGAGTTATGCTTTATGCCCGAGATTTGTCAGATCTCCGTGTGTGCTCGGGGTTGTTGGCCCATGTTTATAGCCCTATATATGCATATAGAGACGACTTGGGTCCGATGTTTGCCAACGGCAAATTGCGACAGCGATTTGGCCTGATTTGTGTGATTTGATTTCATTTGATTGTGTGTAATGTAATACGAGTGGAATTGTTTGGATTTCCGACGGTTTTGGCTGGGTTTCGGTATGGGTCCCAATTAGGCTGTCCATTGAGCTCTCGGGATCAAAGTGCGCCATCAATCTGAATCAATCAGGAAATTATTGATGGGCGGCCATTTATGAATGGTCGCGGTATGGAGGATTTGGTAATGATATGGTATTTTTGTGGAATATAATAAATATATGTCGGTAAATTGGTGAGTTACTCATGAATTGCAATTGTACCATGCATTAATTTTAATTTATTAGGTGAGCTTAAGGACTGTTAGCCACTAACAATGGTGTTCTGTTCTTAAATAATAATAATAAGTTAATTAAGAACTTATATCCCATTGATTTTTTACTTAAAGAAACCCTTTACAGAACTTTAAAAGGTTTTACTTGCCGATCAAAAACTATTTTCGGTTCCGAATTAAAGACAAGGTAATTACAAAGCTTTGGGGTGGCTGCAGCTGGTCTTCTGTGACCTCTGGTCGAATGTCTTGAAGACATCTTTATGTCCAGAGAGCCGGATGGCCCTTAATTGCCCAGTGACCCCGGGCCAGGTCATCCCAGCCACTCGCGCCCCCCAAAATTGGTACCCCCAATTCAGTTGGGCCATGGCCATTTCATTAACTGGCCCAAGGCGAACCGAAAACGCTGCGGCGATTAGTTCACAGTCATAACACACGGCCGATTCCTATTTGGCCAACCCGCCCCGCCCCTCGGAACTATAAAATTTTATGACTTTCTACAGGCCACTGTCCTCCGCCCTCCGCCCCCACAAACACACACACACCATACACTCGCGCTCAATTGGTTTCTGGTTTTTTCCATGTTTGCAGGTAGTTTAGGCCACCCCACCTTTTTGGCCAAATTGCGCAAAATGTTAACAAGCAATTGAGCAGACAAACAAACAACTGTTGCCGTGGGGGAGAACTAAAAGTGGGTGGCACTGCGTTGATTAGTTTAACGCGGCCAACGTAGCGGAAAGTTGCGACGTCTGCTCATTAAATTGAACCAGCCTTATTAGTTTGAATGTCCTTGCCGCCCCATTCGCCGCCCACTCCGCCCCCCTGGTGGCTGCTATAAAATGTAATTTTATATTGAGCCCAGCTACTTCATCTGCAGTTGGCCGTGTGCGGTTTTTATGGTCTCCAAGCGATCAAGTACAGTCCAGCGCACGGAGAAAATTACCCTGTATTTCTAGGTTTCCTACGGGTTGACAAAAGGTGACCCAAAACTTGGCGTTCCTTTATCTGGTTGGAGATCAGTTTTAACATTATATACCATAATACTCGAAAATCTTAAGTAAACGGTGCCTTTTTATCGTTACTCAATTTTATTCAGATATTATATAATAATAACCAGTAAAAAGGTGACTCAAAACTTGACTTCCACTTAGGATATCTTAAGTATCATATCTCCAAAAATCTCAAAAAATGTTAAAATTGATAGCTCGTTTCGTATGATTTTTATGCTTACTTAAATAAACTTAAATACTTCTGTGTTTCCAATAACTGGCATAAAGGTGACCCAAAATTCCCCATCTAGATCATATAACTTTACTATTCGGACTCTGATTTTGAAGTGGAATACCTCAAAAAGCTTGTGGTTTAACTATCTAAAAATCAGCATTTTGGTTAACGATTTTGGTGACCCCTTTCATGTGTAAGTTTTGTCGATAATGTTGAATGTGTATAAAGGTGACCCCAACCAATCAGTTTATTTCCCACACGTTGGTATATCCGATTAATTAATGACTTGATCTCCGCATATGTGAAGCTTGCCTATAATTCCCAACTGGTTTATGCCAAAGTAAAATTAAATAGAAAGAGCTGGGAAGACAGCGAGCTTAACTTTCAATATTGACACTTCGCACAAGTTTGCCCGCTTCAGTTTCAGTTTATCCACCCGGCGGCGCATAATAACTGTCAAAAATCTTTCAAATTTTAATCAACTTTATTTTTGGCCCAGACGCACGTCCCAACCCCTTCAAACTGGAAAGTTTGTCGGCTCCTTTTTTCTTGGCCAAACAAACACATATGAACATTAATGTAAATGTGCGACGAAGGCGGGCTTTGCCCCTTTCCCTTCTTTGTTTACCATCAAGCCAAAAGTATTAAAGACGCATTTAATTAACTTGAAATTGTTGGTTGAGGTTTTGGCTGGTTAAACAATCAGTCAAGTTTTTGGCCAGGTAATCTTTGTGACGCAGACTTCCTGATTTTCGAAATATTGATAAAATAGGTAAGACAAAGAAAGTGATATGGGTGGGATTTATAGGAGCTTTATTTGACTTGGAATGGAATAGAATAAATATGATTATTACTTTTAATGAAGATGATATAAGTTTATTTACTTAAAGTTAAAGTAAAAAAAAGTTTAAGTCTTATAAATTTATGATCATAATACACATTCTTAGAAATATATTTTCCAATTTTTTTTGGCCGTACTGTACTTTCCGTTGCTGAATTATCTTATCCAGGACTCAAAATCCAATCCCCCAACCAGAGCAATTACCATAAGGCCGCCTTCACTCCCACTCCGCCAAAGATGCCAGAAACTTTGATATATTGTCAACTATGTTTGCCCAGCGCTTAGGACATCGTCCAACTCCCCCAAAAAATATCTGTGTATATGGTATACGGTACATGTACCCCCGATTCGACGTCGCTACTTTGTCTTGGGCATGCCAACAATAATTTTTGATTAAAGATGAATTTTTAATTTAATGTATCTCACAGATAGAGACGCAACCGTTGGCCATGGCCATCCGTATCCGTATCCGTGGTAAAAGAGGAACGATGAAAAACATCAGGGAAATGAGGGAAAAAACGCACGAAAATGTTTTTTAATCTCAACGGCAAACGGAAGCGGAAATCAAACGACCAGAACAGCGGCCGAAAAAGCTAAAGCCAGGAAAAAAAGCTGAAGAAGTGATGTAAGTGGTGGCATACGATTTTTGGGGGGTGTGGGCTGGGTTTTTCCCGTTTTTTTAGGTGGGCGGGGGGTGTGGCAGCAGCGACCAAAGTATCAAACAAAATTTTTAATGTCTTCGTCCGAGTCTCGCTGGGTTTTCTTTTTTTTTTTTGGTGTCTTCTGCCTGGGCGCCTTGTTAAAAAGCCCGCGAAATTCTACTGCCCAAAATTCCCACCCTCTTCGGAAACGGCCTTTGATTTTTTCCGAAGTTTTTAACTTTTTTTCTTATTTTTTTGGCCGCTGCTCTTCGCCTGGCTCATTAGGAATTTTTCTTCGCCAGTTTGTTGGAAAAGCGATAAAAATTTTAGAGGCCCCCCGCCAAATGGTGTTTAATGATTTATGAATAATCGCCATTTTGCATTTGAGTGGTGGTAAGTCAGTCAGTCAACGCACACCAAAAAAAAAGTCCATTTACACGTTTCGCTGGGAAAGGTGAAGGCTATTTTTTTATTTTTGGGTGGGGCTGGCAGCAATTTTCCAGGCCTTATCAATGTTTTGGGTGGTTTTGTCTACACTTTCCTTTGATAATTTTTGGAAAATTTACGTTTTTCGTTGTTTTTACCATTTTTCCACTTAAGCGTTAAATATTTTTGACAAACAACACGCGGCGAATTTTGGGGTGTGGGTGTTGGGCTGACAGCCTTGATAATCAAGAAGGTTGGGAGGAAATGGGGGTTTTGCTGGGTGATGGCTCTGAAATGGATCGTTTGGCAATTAAGAATTTACCTAATTGAATTCGCAGCTAGCTGTTTTTCCAGGCTTAAGTTTTTTTTATATATAATTGATATATTTTAGATTGGTTTTGGAATTTTAAATTATTTTGGTATTAGTTTATACTATATTTTTCCCAGATATTTACTTATTTTCACCGAGGATTGTAGTTAAGAAATAAATTTCATATATCTGTTTCTTGTTTGTAATTTTTGTACTCCTCTTATTGTAAAGAAATGCTCAACTTTCCACATTTTCAAGCTTCAGTTCCCTTCATCGTGTATAACATCCGATTAGACACTCTTAACCCATCAATTAACCCACACCAGCCATTTCCCAGCGGATAAAGCGATCAATTTCGTTTCGAATCAAATTCAAAATCGTACAAGTCAGCTGCCATTTAACTCCTGACAGTAAAAGGGTCTTAAAAAACACACACACAAGAATGCCAAGGAATATAAAAGTATCAAGCCACACACATGTCACACTCGCATTTGCCTATCAAAAAGTTTTGATCTTTGATTGTCTGGCTGGGCTTTTTAACTAATTTGCGACACTGAGAGCTCGTGGCCCATTTGAATTCTCCACCCAACCCCGGCAGCCACCTTAACCCTCAGTCACCCCCACACGCTAATTTCGCCCCACAGACGCTCAAACGCTTGGAAAACGCGAGAAAACCGCATGCAAAACGCGTCACATGCAGTCACTGGGGAATTAACGCCCCACACACACTCACACTCCCCCTACACTCCTCACATATTTTGCATACACTGAGAAAAATTGTTTAAAATAAATACATTTTATTGGAGGACTTGTCCTACTCTATAGTTACAGAAGTAATTTAATAAAAAAACATAAAAACAAATATAAATGTTTGTCGTTTCCTATTTGAAGGGGGGTTTGAGGGCTTAAAAAATTATACAATAATGAACTGGCCTATTTTGATCTTTAGAGAATTATATTTAATAAATAATATAAGAATATCCTTTTTAATATAAATCCGAATTATGTATAAATAGAAAGGTATTCTATATTCATTAAAATTAACCCACTTACATTTTATTTCAGTTTTAAAAAAGATAATATTAATACAGGCAAACATCATTAAAAATATTTTTGTGTAGTGTTCTAAAATTTTTCTCTATGTACCCTTTTCTTTCGATTTTAGCTGGTGGCAATCCCACCCCTGTTCGACTACACCCCTGGCCTTATTTGCGCAATATTTTTCTGATAATAACAAATTCGCGAATATGTTTATCTGCGTTTTCATTGCCGTCTGTTTTTCTTTGCGTTTCCTTTGCCGTCTGCCGATTTTCCTTCGCCTCCCGATTTTCCAGCGCCTTTTTGGGTTTTTTTTTTGGTATTGTATGAAGCTTACGTTTGGGGTTTTTATTTGGATTTGTCCTTTCTGCACAGGTCTTGCCGCCTTCGTTTATTTTTTAGCGTGCCACTAATTCCATTTGAGACGTAACGAAAACGAAAATGACATCAATTTATTTGTGTATTGTTGTTTACTTGTTCCTCCTCGTATTTCCACCGCTTTTCCGGCTTTTCCCACCGCCTTTCATTGGCCGGGACCGCCCTCGGCTTTTCATTTCTTGGTGACAATATCTTGAGGGGGCGTTGGATAAAAATAAAAGAGGGTACATGATTCCATTGCCAATTGTTTGCCAAAGTCAGTTAATTGTGTTTCCTCCTTTTTTTGCAGGCTATACTTTTGTAGAGGGAAACTCAATGAAATTGTGTGGGATACATATTTGATAATTCATTACTTACATTTGAATTATGATGTCTAGGGATGTTTATCTTTTTATAATAAGCTTCAGAGAAATTAAAACAGTTTTTAATATTAAGTGTTATTAAATTTAAAATCAGTTAAGTTTCAGTACAAGTTTTACAATTTAAAATGCATTTAAATGTTGATTTTATTATCTATTAGTCTCTTTGAGTTTACCCATTTCCTGTATCTTTTTTTTCTCCATTCTGACTTTTCGTTTTCCCATTTGTGGCATCTTTGAGTTTTAAAATGCAAACAATAACAACAATTACACCCAAAGGATCAGTTGAAAAGTCAATAAACTCCCGCGGACACAGGGTATTGGAAAATGGGGAAATGGGAAAAAGGGAAAACGCGAAACCGCAAAATAACCGCAAAAAGTACACAACGGCGGAGAGCTTACTTATACTTTACCCTTCCGCAAGGCCCCCCGTATAACCCACTATATCTTTTATATATAGATATCCCCCTCTTTGGTTTTCAACTGCCCCCGTGGCGCAACCTTTTCGAGCATTTTTTTTTCTTCGTTATTTACAAAAACCATAAATCAATTGGACACGCCAAACACACCCAGACAAACAAACAAATGCAAATCTATTTTTAAATGCGAAATAATACGGAAACCCGAAATAAAAGTGGTTGGGGGTGGCGGGAAGAAGAAGCAGAAGACAACCCCTGAGGTTCATGCGTTGAAAATCGCGAAAAAACCGAAAAACCAAGTAGAAAAAGGCCGAAAAAAATGCCAATGGATGTGGGAAAAGCCAGTGAAAGGGGGAGTGAATAAGAATACAAGAAGTTGGGGTGGAAAATGTGGAAATAGCGGCTGGTGGCAGGACAGTGGGCAAAAAGCCACGCGGGAAAAGCCGCTGATACGACATGTGGGAAAAGTCGAAAAGTCACTGGCAAAAATCACGCAGTCAGGATAAGGAGAAAAAAAAGGGAAAGTTTTAAATACCCTAACTGATCTGTTACAAAAATATTTTATATTTTTTGGGTCTTAATTAAGAACAAGGTTCCATCTTGTTTTAAAAAATAAAATTCTTAAAAATATGATTTTTATAGAAAAACTTTTGTAGGTTGGAAATTATATCAGTCTATACTTTAAATTCCACTTAGGGTCTAAGAGAGCTGTCTTTAAAGAGAGCTGTCTATTTATACTGATTAAAAATATTTACGATACTTATATAATATATATGATACCTTAAGTATATCAAAGTGTAAGGGGTAATATATATAATACTTGTATAATATGCATGATACCTTAAGTACATCAATATACCCTTTAAATCCAAGTGTAAGGGGTACCAAAATATAGACAGAAAAGGGGGCGTAAAGTGGGCAAGGGGGTGTGGCAGATCGACGGCTGAAGATGCGCCGCCGCCGCCCGCTGGCAATAAAAGAAAAACACGAACAATAAAAATTTTACATTTCGCAGGCCCGAAAAGTGAGAGGAAAACTGAAGGAAAAAAGAAGGAAAAAGGGGTGTTGTTGCAGGCGCACCGTAAAATGACACACTTTAAGGTCGAGTTGCGGTCTACCCAGAAAAAAGAAAAATAAAATAATAATAAAATAAATAAAACAGCAGAGTCCACTTCGCTTTGCCCGCCGGGGGCTTCAGATTTTCCTTGCTTTTTCCCCGCCCGAAGGAGAAGAAAATGTGGAAAATGCGGGCGGCGGGCGGTGGGCATTGTAACATTAGTTTTGATAGACTTGCACGCATGTCCTTTTCGCCATCCTTGGACGTCTTTTTGTTATGCAAACAAATCAAGCGCAAGAAATGCCAGACACAAATCTGATTTCCGTTTGACGGCCCTCCCGTTTAACCCCTCACATCTGCATACCTTAACCCCCGGCAAACCCCAGTTCTTTGCGTGGCAAAGTGGCTGGCTTATGGGCTTTCGGAAAAGGGTTCCATCTGGGGTTCCTCAAGCAGGACTTCCGTATGCTAAACAAGTTTTAGCCACAACACTCCTCAATAATTGGCAGGGGGATTACGTTTTGGGAAAAGAAAATACAGGGAAATACAATGAAACAATAATACAGTTTATAAAACTAGATAGATGGTTTAAGCTTCGCGCTTTCTGGGAAAATTAAACAACTACCTGATCTAAGAACGGCACACCCTATAAAGCTTATAAAATATAATTTAACATTTCTGAAAACTATACTTTCAGGAAGTCCAATCTATTAGAGGTTTTATATATATTGATTGAGATATAAATAAATTTAAGGGTTTTGCAATTAGTTATATCAGTTACAAGCCAAGCTATTCGATGTTTAACCTGAAAATTTTCTTCGTTAAATTTGCCTTAGAAGAATGTAGTGATGTGAAACCCGAAGGAATCGGTGGAAAAGCAGTTGAGGCTGAAACGCATGACGGAAACACACCAGAGAAAGGTATAAAAGGGGATTGGACCCCTAGCTAGTGACAAAAGTGAACAAAAAAACAAAAAAAAGAGCGTTGAAGAAAAAATAGATGGTGCGCACTTATTCAAATTAACATAAATCAAAAGAATTTCCAGTGCAGAGAAATGTGAGAGAAAGCTGAAAAAGATGTGGAATGGTGTGGAAAACGGGGTAAAATAATTTCAGAATCCAGGGAGCCGAAATATCATATAACAAACGTAACTAACCGACTTGGAATGAGCCTATTTGTAGGATAGAAATATATTATATAAAATGGATGTTGAAATTAATGCATATATACTTACAATTTTTAATTTGAAAGACTATTTTAAGATTAACCATATATTATATTTGCTACGTTTCTGAGTTTGTTACAATATCCTAGCTTGAATTTGAAGAACTATCTTTTTTCGGTTTCCCATGGATTGTTCTTATCTCCTTTCCGATGGAAAACCTCGAGGACTTTGCGTCGGAAAACCTCAAAAGTCCGCGTCCGCTTTTCCACCTTATGTCGTTCTGTGTGTGACTAACGCTAACATTTTTGTGATTTTTCATCTTCATCTCTTTTCGCTCGTTTTTTCACACCTTTTGCGGCTTCGCTTCATTCGCCGTCGCATTTCCATTTCCATTGCCACTTCCGCTTCCGTTGATTTGTTGCTGGCGCCCCTAAAAAAAAGGGGAGAAGAGGGGCGTGGCAGGAAGTGGCTGCTTAAAACGCCGCACGCAGAAAAAGGAGTAAAAAAAGTGCTAGAAAAGAAAGAAAAACCGAGTGTAAGGCAAGAAGAAGCAGCGTCAGCTTATGCTGCACATAATTTGTAACCATTTCACACCCTTCCTCTAAAATAGGTGGATTTTTCTTCTTTTTTTTTAGCAGGGGGGTTGTGAGGCGCACCTCTTCAAATTGCTCCAAATTTAAAATAAACCAAAGGCGACTCCCCAAAAAATATCACTCCGCTGCTCCCTTCAAACTTTATAACATTTCTGGCTCATTCTTCTTCTAGCCAGCTAGCTGCTTCTTCTTCCGAATATTCTTCATTCTTTTTATTTTTATTTTTTTGTTCTTTATTTTTACGTATATATGCGAATATAAATGAAATTTTTGTTGTTTGGACGTGACACATTTAGTTTGAATATATGGCAACTCAGTCGTCAGTCAGACGAGCATCGGAACGTAGATGGTTTTGCCTTTGCGAGGGGTAAATGCCAGGGGTGGTGGCTGGACAAAAAAAGAGGGGGTTAGGGGGTTGACTGACGACTGCTGATGACGTAAACGAAATTTGGTTTACAAAACAGCAAGAAGCTGTCACAAACCAAAGACGTCGATGGTTTTTACTCTACTGCAGGTGCGGTCAGTCGAATTTTATTTATAAACAAACAGTGATACTTGTTTTGGATTTTATGGATTCATTTATCAGGGGGTTTTAATCATTAAATATTCAATTGCACTCTCCATTTTATCTGAATCAAGTCAATGATATTATGGTCCACCTCCTTTTAAATCCATATTAATAAAGACATAATTATGTGCCAATTCATTCTAACATTCATGATTCCACAAATGCTTAAACCTTTTTTAGAGTATTTGCAATAATATAAATATAAAAAAAATATATTAAATATAAATATGCGATACTGAAAAAGATAACTTAATTTTGAAGTGACATTGACAAACGATTTGTGCACCTGTTTAATTCGGATTTGTGTACTAAGACACCCCTTTGGCGTGCTTTTTTCCCCACTCCAACAGCCTGGCAAATACCAAAATACCCCCTTAGCCCTCAAATATTTTATATTATTTCAACAAACCCGCGCTCTTGTCTTTGGCAGGCAAAGGCTAAAAGAAGTGGCAAAAATCCAACATAAATCACAAGCACTCAATGTCAACTCAATGAACTGCTCATGCATGCAAGGACCCTTTCCCCGAATCCAAGTCCCAATCCGTACACGAATCCCTGGAAAATCCAGCAAAGTGAGTGCAAGTGGAGCTGGCATCGCGTTATTTGTGGAATTTCCTCGAGTACATTTCGATGATAAGGAACAGGCTGAAAGAGCCAAAGGACCACATGTGAGGGTGGTGGTGGGTGGCTGGGTGGGAAAAGCGGGAAAAGACGGCAAAGGGGCCTTTCCACTGCGCTTTCTTAACAATTTGTCATGCATGGAGCGCCAAATATGCCGAAAGTAGAAAAATGTATTAAAAGCAGCTGCGAGTCCTGCGTGGAAGTCCTAGAAATGCCACAAATAAATCATTTCTTTTTGCCATCTTGAGATGTGTGTGGGTACAGATAGCGGGGAGTATCTAAGTACAGCCGAGGTAAAAATAATAGCATAGAAATTATAAGAAATGTAATAAAAAAATTGTGTTAATTTTTTTTGGGCTAACCTCTTTATTTTTATTATTTTTTGTAAAACAATATTCATTCTTATAAAATAAAGAAATGGCTAGCATTTGCGGGGAGGTTAAAATAATAGCACGGAAATTAAATATATAAAAATAAATTGTTCTTATATTTTTAGCTAAGTTTATTTTTTAGTTTTTAGTTATATTTATATTAATATAACATATTTGAAATAAAAATAAATGGCTTAGAATTAACTGATCACTGTTATTTCGGCCCCCATTGTGTGAGTTTTATGAGTTAGGGGGCAAATGGGCTTTTGATTCAGATCGGGATGACTGTCTGAAGTAGTTTCGGTTTCAGTGGCACTCGAAATATTTTCACGTGTCTCGAACAAATGTCAAAAGCACACACACATACGCCAAAATAAACGCAGACAGACACTCTCGCACACATAAATCAAAAAACGAAGGGATTGAGGCGAAAGTATTGAAATGTAACGCATTTATTTTCATTACAACAGCCCCAGCCCGCAAAAGTATGCTATGCAAAAATATTAGGCTGCGATGCGTCGCTAATGTGACAGCCAGGAAAAAAAGGAAAGAAAAGGAAAAAGGGTCCTGGCCATAAGCCACCGTTGCGATATAAGCACTTTATTGGATCATCAGACTTATTTTGATATGTGACCAAATAAATATGAGAAAATGCGAGTGTGAGGCATTGACATTTTGCAGCCGACGAGGCCCATAAATTCCTGTCAGCGGGGAAGGGACATATCATCTTTGCCCAAGCTATTTTCATTTGTGTAACATTTTTGCATACTTCTGCGGCGCATCTCGAGCACGTCTCGTTGCCAACTACTTTTTGACAAATCTACTTAGGCATTTCTCCGCTTTCGGTTTGTTTATTTATGTTTATTTGTGATTTATTTCGATAACATAATAAATATCCCCAGCCTGCCATCCTTGTGTGCCTGTGTGATAATGGCATGTGTATTATATGCGAAAGGCATGGCTGAGCTGTGAATCCGTCTGCTTGAGTATTCAAAGCACCTTCGGTGAAACGGAATCTGGTATAGGGATAGCTTACTTACATGTCTGGGTTCTTGGGGAGTCACATTGTGTTTCACTTTAAAATTCTTTGGAAAATTAAGCGATTATTACAATACATTTGGCAAAATAACTTTGCTAAACTATGATTGAAAAACCGCAAGAAAGAGGAGTATTTTTGACAAAAATCTGAATCCCATTTTTCAGCCATATAAAGTCAGTGTTTTGGCTGCCGTAATGCAAATAAAAGTCAGAATGCGGAATGTCATACCTTGTTGAGTTCGTAGTTTAATTTCCAATAGATTGACATTCAATACAGGAAATTTTTAATTTTTTCCATTTTTCGAAAAATGCGAAAATTGGTCAAAAAATAAATTTTCCTTAAAGTGATAGGAATCGTTAGCATATTTAGCAAGCTGCTCAGAACAGTCGGTCATTTTGATGTACGCCTTGATTTGGCTAAACTACGATTGAAAAACCGGAAAGAAAAATCGCATTTTTGACTGAAATCTGAATATGGAATTTTTGAGAAAAATCTGGACCCTATTTTTTCGCCATAAAAATGTTGTTTTTTGGCTGCCAAAATAAAAATAAGAGTCAGAATGAGGAATGTCATACCTCGTTGAGCTCGTTGTTTAATTTTCAATCAATTGGCATTCAAACCTGAAACTTTTCTATTTTTGACAATTTTCGCAAAATAAGTGATGTAACCCCTTACAAAAAATGCGAAAATTGGTCAAAAAATAAATTTTCCTTAAAGTGATAGGAATCGTTAGCATATTTAGCAAGCTGCTCAGAACAGTCGGTCATTTTGATGTACGCCTTGATTTGGCTAAACTACGATTGAAAAACCGGAAAGAAAAATCGCATTTTTGACTGAAATCTGAATATGGAATTTTTGAGAAAAATCTGGACCCTATTTTTTCGCCATAAAAATGTTGTTTTTTGGCTGCCAAAATAAAAATAAGAGTCAGAATGAGGAATGTCATACCTCGTTGAGCTCGTTGTTTAATTTTCAATCAATTGGCATTCAAACCTGAAACTTTTCTATTTTTGACAATTTTCGCAAAATAAGTGATGTAACCCCTTACAAAAAATGCGAAAATTGGTCAAAAAATAAATTTTCCTTAAAGTGATAGGAATCGTTAGCATATTTAGCAAGCTGCTCAGAACAGTCGGTCATTTTGATGTACGCCTTGATTTGGCTAAACTACGATTGAAAAACCGGAAAGAAAAATCGCATTTTTGACTGAAATCTGAATATGGAATTTTTGAGAAAAATCTGGACCCTATTTTTTCGCCATAAAAATGTTGTTTTTTGGCTGCCAAAATAAAAATAACAGTCAGAATCAGGAATGTCATACCTCGTTGAGCTCGTTGTTTAATTTCCAATCGATTGGCATTCAAACCTGAAAAATTTCCATTTATGCCAATTTTCGCAAAATAAGTGATGTAACCCCTTATGAAAAATGCGAAAACTGGTCAAAAAATAAATTTTCCTTAAAGTGATAGGAATCGTTAGCATATTTAGCAAGCTGCTCAGAACAGTCGGTCATTTTGCTGTACGCCTTGATTTGGCTAAACTACGATTGGAAAACCGGAAAGAAAAATCGCATTTTTGACTGAAATCTGAATATGGTATTTATGAAAAAAATCTGGACCCTATTTTTTCGCCATAAAAATGTTGTTTCTTGGCTGCCAAAATAAAAATAAAAGTCAGAATGAGGAATGTCATACCTCGTTGAGCTCGTTATTTAATTTCCACTCGATTGGCATTCAAACCTGAAAAATTTCCATTTTTGCCAATTTTACAAAAAATGTGAAAATTGGTCAAAAAATAAATTTTCCTTAAAGTGATAGGAATCGTTAGCATATTTAGCAAGCTGCTCAGAACAGTCGGTCATTTTGCTGTACGCCTTGATTTGGCTAAACTACGATTGGAAAACCGGAAAGAAAAATCGCATATTTGACTGAAATCTGAATATGGTATTTTTGAGAAAAATCTTGACCCTATTTTTTCGCCAAAATGTTGTTTCTTGGCTGAAAATTTTCAATTTTTGCCAATTTTCGCAAAATAAGTAATGTAACCCCTTATGAAAAATGTGAAAACTGGTCAAAAAATAAATTTTCCTTAAAGTGATGGAGATCGATAGCATTTGTAGCAAGCTGCTCAAAACAGTCGGTCTTTTGGCTGTACTCCTTTATTTCTAAAAAAGCCCTAAAAATGTGAACTTAAAACTGAACTTAAAAAAAATGCGAAAAAGGGTAAAAAAATAAATGTTCCTTAAAATGATAAGGATCGATAGCATTTGCAGCGAGCTGCTCAAAACAGTCGGTCTTTTGGCTGTAAGCCGTGATTTGGCTAAACTACGACTGGGAAACCACTAATAAAATGTTTATTTGATATTGACTAAAATCGGAATCCTATTTTTTAGCCATAAAGAGTCAGTGCTTTGGTGCCCTTCTTAGCAAAAAGTATGATGTACATAATACCTAATGAGTTCTGACCTTAGTAGTGCCCTGGTAAAATACTTTATTAATTGTTTCCCCAGCAAACTAAGAATACCGAAATACCCAAACTCACAATCACTGCAAGGCTCGTAAAAATTTGTCAACATTTGCATATCAATTGCCGCGAAGAAAATACATAAGGAATTATACACTAATAGGGAAAATCAAGTTAAGGACGACATCAACTTATCTTATCCACCCAGTTTTGCCGGCTTTCCCATTTGCATGCTTCATTAGCGCGGTCCACGGAGCTCCGCGAATTAAAAGTAATGTTAATTGCGCCCCGACTGCGTTCATCCATAATCAATTTTAGCCGCTGGCCCCATAGACGCACAAAAAAACGAAGAAAAAACGGAAAGAAAAGCACAAAATATGACATAAAAATTTTTCATTTCCTTGAGGAGAAAAACCGTGGCACAAAAAAAAGAAAAGCGTAAAAATCGACAAGCAGAGCGTCGCCTGGTGGATTTTTCAAGCTCAATTCCCAACGGACGACGAACTTTGGCAATGAAGTAGAAAATGAAGTAGCGCCACGCCCACTTTGCCCCCCAATTTTCCCCCGCCCACCGAACAACCAACTCTCAGTGGGCCAGTGAATGTATTCATCAATGCAACACATTTGCATATTTCGGGCGTAAAAATTAATCACTAATTTTAATACGCAACGAGGCCGAAACAGAGAGAAAAACCTAAAGGAAAAAAAGAGAAGGAAAAGCGGAGGAAAACCGAAGGAAAACCGGAGGAAAACCTCGCCCCCCAAAACTTGTTAAGTGGGCAACACTAATGTAGCAATTTTGAAATTGATGAAAAAAAAAGCGAGATAGCCAGATGTAAGGTAAACAAATTGCGCGATGAGGCGTTGTCATTTATATGGAAGAAAAGGACCTAAAGATATTTCCTGTTTCCCTCATAATAATAAAAAATAAATAAATGGAAAATGAGAAAACGCAGCTCGAACATAAAAATGACCAAGGCAGCAGTCAGCAGAGAGACCAGTAAAATCGCCGGGGGGTGGCGGTGGGGCCCTGGAAAATTGGTTGGGGGGGAAAACAGCTCGGCAAAAGGAAAATCGTCTATCGAAACGCTCGCCGCATTTCACCTGCAGCGTTTTGATAGCCCGGCGGATGGGCGGGATGCGCACCTCCATTAAAACTAATGGGAAATTTGCTATAATTTGATTCCACAGACCGAGAAGAAGATGCTCCGTCGTCCTTCAAGGACCCAGGCAGATTGGAGATGGGAAATTGCTCGAGATTTGATTAATTGCAAATTGGAAATGAATTGGGCAGGCAAATCAATGGCAAGTTGGTTGGAATTTTACTGAAAAGTTAAGACACTTGAAGAAAAATGGAAAAAGAATAATAAAAATGTACTGGAAGAGATATTAACTCTTGTTTACCATTTTTGAAAATATTAAACAATAGTTTATCATTCTTTTAAGACAGTAAAATATTTATATACCTTCCTTTTTAACAAAAACTCCAGACTTAAAAATTAATATATAATTTGAATGTATTTTTAGGCTACAAATGAAAAAATTCAGTAGTTTCTGTATTCTTTAAAATGAAACTACTGAAACCAAAATTATTTTTAAGGATTAACATTTTATACAACATCTTAACTCTGCTGGGGCTTGTTTAAAAATGTAAGATAAAAAAGACCACTTTAAAAATATATTTTGAGAGTTTTCCATTGGTTCCTATTTTAACAATATTAATGTTCACAAGTTCTCATAATATTTTTTAACGCATCTTTCACATTTTTAGATACAGTAAAAACAACTAGTAAAGTTACAAATATTTTGAACTTTTTTTGTATAATTTTCCATCAATCCTGAGCCAATTGAAGTGATGCCTTTTGGCCAATTCCGAATGCCAATTACCCCCTCTTTTCCTTGGCATTTCTCCTCCCCTATCTCCATTTTTGTGTGTAAATTTGAGTTGCCTAATTCCAGGCGGTACGCCTAAAATGGGGGTGGGCATCGGTGGGTGGGTCATGGGCGTGGGTTCAGGGGTCAGGGGTCGCGGGTCGGCGGAGGATTGGCAACTTGAGTCTGGGCCAAGTACACGCGCCTGCACATGCGAAATGAGAAAACTTTTCGACCACAACATCGACGTGGTGGCAAGCGTTAACAGCCGGCGGCCCACACAACTACAACGCAAATACAAACACCAATGCTCGTGGAAAAGCGCCAAAAACCCTGCCCCTGCCACGCCTCCTTCTCCAATTTCCCACCACCCGGCCGCCCACTTTTTCGCAGTGCATCGTTGTTGTCTGCCCGCAAAAGATTGCTTTTAGAAATTTATAGTTTCAATAATGTGGCGACCGCGTTCCACGAACCGTTGCATTGTTGGTGGGTCGCGGAAAAGCGGGGAAAATGTGGGAGGGGGTCGGAAAAGCGACCGTGTGTATACATGTGTGTGTGCATTCTCATGTGTATTTTCAATTTACGCGTCCATAACTTCAAGTTCTGCAAGTTTACCTACCGAGCAACACCCGAAGGAACAAGTTGTCGACGGGCCGCATATCGAACACTTGAGCAGCAGCCACACACGGATAGGCACACAGATACTTCACACACACGTCCGCACAAATACTACTGCAGAGTTATAGTGTTGCAGCTGAAATCGGAGCTAAGACTAAGGCTGTGCCAAAGACAAATCTGCACTCGGGGAAAATTTCACTGAAAAGGCATTGAAATTTACTTCCTTTCTAAAAGAAACTACAGAATTCGCGTTCTTTTTACATATATAAAATAGTTTGGTTAACTTTGTACAATAAATATAGGAATGATATGAATATAAAGAAGAATTATGTTTATTATACTCTACTTTGAAAAGAATAAATAATATAAGCTCTTTTAATTACAAGAAACTGAAGAATTCGAATTATGATTTTTTTTTATTTTCAGTTAGTTGAAGAATATATCTTTGTATATTAAATTAAAAATATAATAAATATCAAGAAGTGCACTTAACTTTTGTTAAGTATTAATCATTAAGTCCACTTACTTCCCCTTCATTTTAAGCTAGTGCTCTCAGAAAAAGAATTATATTTATTTTTTTAATACGTATTCCTTTTTTGAGAGTGCACAACCTGAAGATGGTGACTTGGGACTAAAACTGAGACCGAAACTGAAGCAGTTGCCGTTTCCGCAATTACAAAACTTCCGCAAAAATAACAAAACACTCGGGTGGAAAACACCGCTGAATGTCGAAGGGGTGAAGAAGGGGGCTGGGGGTTGGGGGCTGGGAAAATGGGTTGGGAAAAGCTGGCAGCACATGTGCACCAAGTCAAACACACACTTTTCCGTGCATTTTTCTAGGGCAGATTTTAATTTCTTAATGCAGAAAGGGCACGCCGAGGGGGTTAAGTGGGGTGGCTGGGCGAATTCCGCGGAGTGGGGCCAGCAAAGGGTTAAGCACCGCCGGACAACTTTGTCTTTGTGCATTCGCAATGAGACAACGGTCGTCGCATCTGTTGCCAGTCGAAACTGCAAGTCAATTTCGGAAAGCTAAACTAGCCGAAAAAAGCAAGGATGTGATGGATGTGTGTGCTTGTGGGTTGTTGTCCTGATATTATCCCCCCCACTTAATATTTTTCCAGCTTTCCCAACTGCCATTAGTTGGCTGTCCTGTCGCCCAGCAGCCATTAGCCTCGTTATCCCCAGCTCAATTTTCTCATTACCTACCATATTCTCATCCACATAGATGGTATACGCGTCTTGCATCAAAAGAAATTGATAATCTCTTAATAAGCCGAGAGGCAAACAGTCTAAGGATATTTTTCCTTAGCCGAAAAACCAACAAGCAGGCGACTTCAAAAGGAGTTTCCCAGACACGTGTGTGTGTGTGCCACAGATTCCAGATATTATATCCCCAATCCCCAGTATTCTCGGACAACTCCCTTTTGACACGCACACAAATCACTTGATTCAATCATCTCGAAAATTGATAACATGCCATTTACAAATGACATCACTGGAAAAAAAAGCAAACTCATTGAGCGCCTGCCACAAATTATTTATAGGCCAAGAGTCCAAAAAAAACAACAAGATACCCCAAAAAATTAGGACACGTGCCGCCGGTTGACCAGCCTCTTGGCCACGCCCCCTTTTCAGCCCGGGTGAAAGTTGCACTGGCCAAGTGAAAGTGAAAGTAAAAACCCTCTAACCGCACACGGCACGCACCCAAAAAAAAAAAAGAACAACCTTATTAGATCTTGTGTCCCAACCTTCTGATATCCTGTATTAATAGAGATAACTTCAGGATATTATGGATGACTTTAAACTGGAATGTCTTTGAAATATAGTTTTAAAGAGATCCAAGAGAACTGTGTTTTTAAGCTTAAAGTTACTTACTTTATATCAAAATAAAAACGATATAGATTTTATTGGAATACATTTTGATGAATTCGATAAATCTAAAAATGTATTAAATGCACTTGGTTATTAAAAAATACTTATTGGAATCCCTATATTATAATCTTCACCATTTGTATTTAATTTATTCAAGTTTAAATAGTAATATACTTTCATACTAGCATCCCAAACCAGTATACCCTTGCTGGTACTAAGAAAAAAAGAGCAAAAAAAAGGAAAACAAGCGGGAAAATTTCACCACACCCCTCTGGAAACTGCCTCATTTGGGATGCGTTGCACGCTGAGCTTTTCATTTCAATTTGAACGCATTTTTTGCGGCCAAAACAAGGAAGGCAGAAGGCTAGCCATCATCTGAGCAATCTGAACAATCGGCGCAATCGGACAATTGATTCGAACGCATTTGCGTGCTTGCCTCAAATAACTGCAAATTATTTTCAGTCGCTCGTATTCTTTTGTTGTGCGGGGATTCCCCATTGTGCCATCAGCCTCATCAGGCGGCAAAATGGCAAAATGGGGGGTGGTCATGGAATCAAGTTAAGTGATTCGCTACGTGATGCTCTTTTGGGGCCAAGCATCGTAAAAAGGTTCTGCAAAAAAGTGGAGGTGGACAAAAAAAATGCAGAGGGTCTCCCAGGAGTGTCTGAAGGGCAGGCAAGCCAAGATATACGAACAACTATTCTTAAAATAATATTATAAATTATACTTACATCAGTCAGGTAAACCACAAATAAACATTTATTTTCTAACATATTTTTAATTACCAAAAAGATCAAACGATTTGTTGTCTTGTTTTCGGAATTACATTTCATTAATATGGGTATCTGCAAGACCTGCCTGATTAAATTGAATTGCGAACACAACTATTGTTCTTTGTTAAGATTCCCTTTGGAATATGGCCCCCAAACCAATGTTCAAACTCTCATTATGACCCAAGGCTGACCGATCCATTGAGCATTAAACAGTTGACCAAACTTTAATTAAGAGCACAACGAAAACAGGCAAACAAAGCCCACAATGGAGTGGGCCCAAAGAAAGAACTAACCGAAAAGTCAGCAACACTTGAGCCAAATGTCAAATACACAAATATCCGAAATGCGAATGGAAATGGAAAATGGCAGTGGCAATGGCCATGGCAATGAAAATGAAAACGCCCTCCGGGGTGCATTTGCCAGCCAAACCAAGTGACCCGACCCTATATACGACCCGATTGAATAGAAACTATAACGGGACAAACAATAACTTGGACCCGGAAAAGGTTAACACTCCATGTCCCCCAACACCCAATGTATATCATTCTGGTATTGATAGCTGTGTAGTTTGTTTTTGGGGGTAAACCGGAGACAAAAAAGTGGACAAAGAAGAGTTAAGGCCAAGGCAAGTGACAATAACAAGCACAAAATGGACACTGCTGATGATGATGACAATGGACCCAGATCGAGCAGGACCTTCTGCTCCTTGGGACGACTTGACATCCGGCATAAATGTCAAACGCCAACTTTGACCGCAAATCTAGATGGTTGGATGTTGGGTCAATGCATCGGCAAAAAGGACACGGCGGATGACCGGCAGTAGAAACAGCAGCAGCAGCAGCAGGACAAATATATTCATGACGATTTTCGAGACAGGACCTTCCGCAAGTCCATCAGTTGCCAGACCGAAACTTAAATATCTATTCACATACCCATTCCATTTAAAGCACATCCCGCTCTGCCATTCCAATTCCGAATCCACATCCCATTCCCCAATCCCTATAACATACCCATTCCCATTTCCAACCCAAATCCAACCAAGTGCGTCGCTTAATTACAAAACGAACAACGCATAAAAACCAACAGAGACAGGGTTCGTCGATGGGCCACCTCCTACTTTACCCCCAAGGAAGGACACTATTGTCTAACGGGACTCAATGCCATACCATGCCGTGCACTGCTAGAAAACTAGACCATCTACAACTATATAAAAAAAATGACGTACTTCATATAGATGGTAGATAATTTAAAATATATTATAACTTTAACAATCATACTCCTAATATTTATTTTCCTTACAAGTGTTTAGTGAAGATGGAACATATTGTTGCATATTTTATAGTATCCTTTACAAGATATAAGTAAAGATGGAAGATATTTTCAATTTCTTGATAGTCTTTATCCAAATGCGTATTTTATACAAATAAATGTACTATAAATAAAAAATCTTTTTTTTCTTAAATACTAATAACAAAATTTGTTGATTTGGAATGATGATTTAGAAACATAATACAATAATTCAATTTATAAAGGGTTGTAGATCGAGCTATTCCACCACTGTTAAGTCTTTAACTTTTCAAATTTTTAAATTATTTCGCTAACACTCTTATAGAATTTTTTCCAGTGTCTTATCCCATATCCCCATGCTCTTCCACTGGCCGCCTCATCGTTTGACATTTGCAATATTTGACATTCAAGTAAAGGCATAAATTTGCGTTTAATGAAATCCAAAGGCGCCCGGGCCATTGGGATGTATCTCTCTCTCTTCGCAGGGGTGTCAGCACCATATGACTGCGGCCATGGCTCTACCGAAGGGGGGGTACTGAAATGGGGGTCCTTCGGCCCCATATTCCGCCCCTTTGACGACCATTAGGCGGCCAACCGCAGCGACAGCTGGCAGGGCCAGCAAATTACAACAGCGGATACGAGGAGAGTCTATTGAGCGGCCATTGAACATGATGATGGCAGGAACGTGTCCTTGGATAGCACTCGGTTTCAGGCTATAGGTTCTAGGCTCCATTTCATACAAGTTAAGCCCATGACAAACCTATTTTGGGCAATGAAATAACAGAGCTTAGAAAATACGTCTATCACCAACACAATTTTAGATTGTATAGCTCTGTATTCCCACTTAAAGATAGGCTCTATTCATATAAGTTTAACCAATGATATGCCATTTCAGGCCTGGATTTAACCATGTGTGTCTGTATCCCCCATATAAATAAAAAATACAATAGTAACTGCATTTTTGATCGAAACATTTAATAGTCTGGCAATTTGGAAGGCCCCTTTACTTTCGAATACTCGACGGTCACAATTTTGGTTTGATAGCTCGTCTAACATATGTAGGTGTTTGTGTCGAGAAGACCCTAAAACTGGCGAGCCATCTCGAAAAGCGTGTGCATAGTTTAAGAGTTGACGGAATTTCTTGGCTAGGACTCAATAAAGACCCATCATGTGTCTGGTGAACGACGTGTGGTATAAGTGTAGAAATTTAAAAAATATAAGTAACTAAAACCAAAAAGAAAACGTAACGCCATCAAGAGGGATGCACGGCTTAGTTTCGTCCACGCCTCGCAGAGCCGGGACGATCCTCGGGCTTCGGGGGCGGAACCGGAGGAGCCGGGCACTGAACGGCAACCGAGGTGCGGTGCATGGCAGCCAGGGTGCGGGGAGTCATCAGCTTGTTGAGCGGCTCCATGGGGCCAGCCTCCCTGGCCGGGATCACCTTATAGCTCTCCTCCTTGCTATACATGGTGGCAACGGGCTTGATGCCCGACTTCTTCTTGGGAGGGCTCTTGGTTCTCGGCTCCGGGACAACGGCTGCAACCTCCACGACCTCATCCAAATCGAGCTCGGCGATTTCGAGCGGTGGCACCTCTGCAGTCTGGAGTGTGTCTTGCTGGACATTGGATTCCAGCTCCTCGGAGCCATCGGTGACGTCATCCGACATCGACTCTTCCAAATATTCCTCGTTCATCAGGGTATCGGCCTCACCCTCCTCATCGGCCTCCCCACTGTCCTCGGCTTCCTCTTCCTCTGTGGTCTCATCACAGGTGAGGTTCGGGTCAACTTGATCGCCTTCCTCGAGGGGCGCACCGATAACGATGCTCTATAAAGAGTACCTTAAGCCAAGGGCTAAGAAGAATCGATTTCTTAACTCACCTGATACTTCTGACGTTTCATGATCACATGTATTACGCATGCGCCAATGACAACGGCAATGCTGACCAGTCCGGCCACCAAACCGGTATCGTAATGGATCTCGGTACGATTAAACACTGCATCAATGAGCTGATGGACCTTCAACACGATCTTGTTCATAAATCCAATTCCACCCTCTGCAAAGTATAGAACAAGATCAGCTCAAAGTATATATATATTTAAGTCGTTGAGAAGAAAAACACAGGTAGGGTATGTCAATATAGGAAAGTTATCATGTGTTTATATAGGATGTGCGCGCGTGTGTTCTCAATGGGGAAAAAGAGATTTGCAATTAAAAACTTGAAATCTGCGCAGCGAAAGCAAATAAAATGCAATTAGCAAGATTTGAATTAATTAAGTAGTAAGTACAGTCGTCACCGGCTACGGCAAACAAGTTGATATGGAAACCCCAGGCTCGAAGTTTCGCTTTATTAATAGCTGGAAAGTAGTGGGGAAAGCGAAGACATGTGCCAGACGATTCACGCACAAACACATGGAACAGTTGTCTTTTGTTTATCTTGGGCACAGACATACGAAAAGTGGGCGGAAGTGGGTGAAAGTGGGAGTTGGGGGCTGGACTACCCTTGCAAACTCTTTTTGGCAAGGACGAAAAGGAGCAAAGGCAACGACGGCGGGAGCAACAACAGCAATGTGCAATTATCGCAAAATACCTTAAGGTTTACATCGACAATGTGGAAGTAGCGGGAAAAGCGGGAAAAGTTGGGGGGAAAGCAGGAAAATTCAGAGTGGCCCACAGGTGTGCCCAGCCCCCTTTTCCCATCCCCCCCGCTGTCTGTCTGCTGGTGTTTACCCAAGTGCTTTGTATTGAAGTGCATTTCGGCATGTAATTTGTAGTTCTTTGCTATTTGATTTTTCGAGCTGTGAGCTTAACCCCCCAAAGCAAAGTACTTCAGTCTTTATCACGAAGCCGATTTTAAATTATTTAAAAATGCTGAATATCTAGTACTACTGGTCTGCCAATTAACTGATCTCTAATATCACCTCACACCTAATCATCAGCCCAGTGATTCCCAAGCCGCGATCAAATTTGTAAGATGATCAGCACAAAAACGATTAAAAAAAACGGGTTGTATGGCAAGAGGGCCTTTGAAGTTCGATAATTGCAAATTCCTTGTGCATGTTTCAGTTCGCATCAAATCGTCGCGCAATGATCGGATTTAAATCAGCGGCGACTGTGGCGCAACTAAATTGATCTTTTATCGCTTCAACGATGCTGCTATGTCTCAGGGAATCGAGGATCGGGGATCGTATCGTATCAGATCGGAAAGGAATGAAGGCGGAGGGGGGATGGTTCTGCTCCTATGGGATCGGATTGGTTCGGTTTAGTTGGGCTCTTGGTAGCCGGCGCGTAAAAGCTTACAAAATACGACAACGCACAGAAGCGCATAACTCAGCAGATGGAGCAAGAGGCGATGCGAACCGAGAAGTTGTGGTGCACTGAGAAAAACTAATTGGTATTAGTCCTGAACTAAGATATAATTTGTTAAAAATGCAACTAATCAACATCGGGCAATGGCTGAATAATTTTGTGGCGCCCAACGTGGGGCCTTTTTATGTTATTGATTATAATGAAGTGGAAAATTATATTCTTAACAATTATTTTCAAAGTATGTTTGATTAAACATAATTAGGGTTAAGTTATGAATTTAACTTGTTTGAAATCAATTTGAATAAGCTGAAGGCTCCTTATACCTAATCCTGCTATGTATAATACTTAGGTAATAATAATATAACTGTTGCTTAGGTTATTCCATTAGAAATCTTTAAGACTATATATTTCTCTCGGTCTACTACTGATGCTGGAACCGCTCAAGCGATTGGGACATGGGGATCGACGACTACGACGACGACGTTCACGCGCTGGGATTAAATCGGAAGTTATGCGAATGTCAAAAGCTCGTCTCGTCCCGCTCGTCCCGCCCCCCGAGGTTCCTTGATTGGTGTGGAAGCCACGAGATTCAGTTGCGGCCGATGAAGAGATGGCCATTCGGTTGCCGGGAGAGTGATGAAGTAAAAATTGTTACCGTATCGAATGCGGATTAAAATCAGCTAAACAAGTTGCCAGTCGCATTGGTCGCTCAATGTCTGTCGATCCACCGCTCTGGGCCCCTCTTCCCTCTTTCTTCACTCTTAGCCATATTGATGGGCCATGAAGAGGGTCAAAGCGAATCGATAACGAATCAATTAAGCGGTGTTCGTGGAAGAGTATTGGGACTTTAGATAGGGAATTAAGTGGGCATATTAATTATTTGCTCAACGAGGAGTATATTCTCTATGTTAAACTTCTTCGAATACCATCCCATCTTAATGCAGACTTTTAATAAATGCCAAGAAATGAATCCCAATTCCCCTTCCACTTCAGTTGGTGTCTTCTGTTCTTTTCTCTAATCAGCAACATTTCAAGTGGCTGGGCAAGAAAATAAATAAAAAGAAATCGGTCGAAAATGAAAGGGATTAAACAAATAAATCACTTGGCTCCGTTTTCAGGACATTTTCGTCTAGATTTTTCACCAAAAGCAAGGGTGAAGCCCAAAGGGTAGAAAAAAAAGGGTTGCCCACACCAATTAATGAGTTAAAAATTGTGCAGCATTGAATGAATTGGAAAGGATAGAGGCGAAGGATTTCCCGCTGTCCCACAGCAAAAGAGCAAAATTAATGAAGATATTTCGCTGTCGTCGGATGGTAAAGATGGGGGGACGACTTTTGAGGACCAAGGAAAAAATCATTTGATTTTTAATTACGCTGATTTTTTATATTAGAACGGAAACAGCTTGGAATAGCAAACACCTTGGAAATTAACACGCCCCGAGTTGGGCCGACTCGACTCAAGTCGACTCTTGGTGACTTGGCCACTTGAGCCACTTGGATCGGAATCTCGGGGGTCTGGAAGTGGGTTCGGTTCGGTCCGGGATTCTCCTTCTCGGATGGCACTGCCAACTGGCCCCGGCACGCACGAAAGGGTTTCAACTTAATTAAACCGTTTCTTCTTTTTTCGTATACTTTTATTTTTGCCCCTTTTGACGCAATTGAAAATGGGGGGAAAAGCTGGTGAAAAGGGGGTCTAAACTGGCAACTGTCAACGTATTGGGCACTGCGAGAAGTGGGCACAAATTGACATCTAAAGTGCTTAAAATTTTCTTTAATTAAGTGTGACAAACTGTGGGCAAAATAAGCAACGAGCGACTAAAAGTACAAGGACAAAGGGTTGGGGAGGGCTTACAATATATGGTAAGGGGATATTTATGGTAGAAGTTAACATATTATAATTAACCTTTAGTTTAAAAACTATAGAACTTTTTAAAAAGCTGTTAGTGTTATATAAATAAGAAATACGTGTCATTTTATTCACAAGTTGGCTTTGAGAAACTTTGAAAATTAATTAAGAGCTAAATAAGAGTTGTGGAGGGCCACAAATATTAATAGCATATTATAATTTATTTTTAAATTAAAGACTATTTAGCGCGGAGAGCTTTTGGTTAGCAAGTACTTTGTTAAGTAAAAAAAGAATTAAACAATATTTAGTTATTTTATTTACAAGTAGGCTTTGAGAAGCTTGACGTTTGTAAATAAAATACAATTGAAATACAATTCCTTTTTTAATAAATAAGTCCGCCTAACCTTACCATCTCCCCTCGCTGACTCATCGCGGGCCTTGAGTATCGCAATAAATAACCCAAAAGCACAAGATGCCAATTGAGGAGCGAGGGGAGGACAAAAAGTACGAAAGGCCACGGAAAAAAGAAACCGAGGACGAGGAACAGTAGCTGCCCACGCAAAAAAAAAAACGGACGACACTCAATGGAAGTCATTTGGAGCTCGTAAATAAGCAAAGTGCAGCATTAATAGTTGCTGATTAAGGAGCGCCTACGGGAAATTAAAATTAAGTAATTTAGACCCACGTACTTGGTTGCCGACCAAAGAATTCAAAGACGAAAAATAAAACCGGTTGAATAACTTGTAACTGGAGTAAAACTTACCGAAATTTCCTTCACGAGAACCCGAGTATAAAACTGAGGCAGGCATTCCCATCTTTTTACGCAGTTCGACTTCACAATATCAAAATATACAAGCACTATATTTTCGTGAAAATGTAGCCAAAATAAAGTATTTGGTTTTAGGTTGGAAATATAGGTATGTTCTGTAGCTCCGTCTCTCTATAACTGACCTTATGCCGTTCGAGCTCTGGGGCCCTTGACAATTCGAGCTCCAAGGCTAAGTTGATGGACAAATTTGAAAATATTTATCGAAAAAGGGGAAGTTGATTCTAGTAGGGCATACTGGGGAAATATGAAGTATACATATTTCAGCTACTATTAAATATGCATAAGTTGTAGGGGTAATATAAAATATATAATATAATATATAATATATAAAGTAATTATATTATTAGATTACTCCATGCTAAGGAAATTTTTAATAAAAATATTTAAATAATTTTGAAATCTGTGACAATTATATAAATAATAATATATATAATATCATTATATTAAAATATTAATATAATATATATATATATATTAATAAAAATATTTAAATAACTATGGCATTTGCATAAATGATGTTAGTAATAATGTAATAGCAATAATATTTGTATATCATTAACTTATTATTATAGTACTATTTACTCTTGAGCTTAGAAAAACGCATAAATAGGTCTAATTTCTAGATGGAATCTCTCGCCAATTAGCCAAGAACGAGGGGCAGAGGCAATTGGTCCCCGTCCGACATAAATAATAATCAATTTGATATCAAATCGAGCCACCAACAGACGACAATGTCCTTGCCGAAAAGCAGCAAAAAAAAAGAAAAGGAATCAGAATTGATGATTATTGCTTTTTGACAGAGATTCGCCAAGGCGACAATAAAAACGAGCCGGAGAAAAGGAAAAGTCCGTGCTCACATGTCCTTTTACGAGGATGCGTGGGCTTTCTGTGTTAGTATCAATAAAATAGCCACACACACACACTCGCACACGTGGGTCGGAAAATGGGGGGCCGAAGGAAAAATATTTATGTGCATGTTATAGTAAGTGCAAAATAATAGCCGGCGGTCGAAATTAGGGGGGTGGAGTGCCAGAAAGGGGGCTGGGAAATCGGGGCTGGGGTGGCGAAAAGGACACAGACACGTAGCACGCAGACTAGTACTAAAAATGTTTCAACAATTACCAAGGAAAATGATATGTGCCTGTGTTTGTGTGGGCATATGTATTTCTGTGGGTATGTGTGTGCCTTTGGCAATAATGCACTCGACACTTTTATTTCTTTTTCATTAGCCAAAAAGCGACTTTCCTCCTTGCCTTCTTCTTTCTTGGCCTTTGGCGACTCCCTCTCCTCCCACTTTTTGGGTCGTGACCTTCACATGTGTGTCCCGCCACGCCCACCGCCACCCCAAAAGGGAAAACAAAAGGGGCTGGAAAACAGTGAGCCAAGCACACAACCAATATCTGGAAATTATCAGATCTCAAGGCAGCCACAATATACCTTAAAACCTATGAATACTCCACGCAATATATATTTCATATATAATATTTAATATACGTTTATTTAATAATACCACAACTAGTTTTTAAATATTTTATAAATATTATTTTATATAAGTTTAAAGAAATAGTCTTTTTATATTTTATACATTATATTATTTTATATAAGTTAACTGAATAATGCCACAACTAGTTTTTACATAAACCCAAGATTTCTCTTAAATAATTATAGTAAATATACATTTATTTAAAAACTTAAATAAACCTACCATAACTAGTCCTTATATCTTTTATACATATTATTTTATATAAGTTATAAATAAAAGATTTTAATACTTATTTTATTATTAATGAAATACATACTATGTACATATTCTAAGTGTAAGGTTTTGAATTTAGGCAAATACTTTTGATCAAACTATCCATGCTTTTAAATGTCATTCGAAAAAAGTACCTAAGCTCGTCGAGCCCCCAATATATTCAGTCAACCAACACATCTTGTCGAGGTAACAAGTACAAAATTCCAAAAAAAAAACTACAAATATTTTCGGTCTATTTTCGGTGAACATCTTTTTTAAAAAATATATTTTGATATTTGTTTCGTTACTTGTTTTGTTATGAGTTCTTATTAGGCTTAAGCATAAAGTGTTAAAGAGAAATGTTTACGGAGGGTGTCCAACCTGATCTCGGCCGCCTGATGCTGCATTCGTACACACAAATATATATAATATATATATGTTGAATACGTTTAAATATATTGAATTCACACTTGACGAACACTTGACGTACACTTGAATTACACGGTGTTAAATGCAAATAAACTATTGGGTGCCATGAAAGCAAACAACTACACTGAAGTAAGTATTACTAACTGTTGTGCATTTTCAATATTTTAAAAATCAATATTTAATCCCTAGCTAACGACAAACTATGAACACTCAAGCAGGCCGGTCATATGAATTTCCCAGATGCGCAAAACATACATACATACATAAACAGACTTGGAGAACAAAGGCATACGAAAAATCTGAAGTTAAAAATTTTCTGTACCCAAATTCGCCGTAACCCCGATATCGTGTGAGAATGGAAGAGTTCTCAACGAAGACTTGATCTGGATTCTGCAGTGCCATGCAGCTGGAGACGACTATGAATTCTCAATCTTTGATCGATGGATTCGGAATTGGCAGTGGTGAGTTGGGAAATATCCATGTTCGTAATATATCTTCTATATAGAATATTCATTTATACCAGACGATCGTTTGAAGGCTGGAGATGACCCATTAGGAGGAGATGGCATTCTCTGCGGCCAACTAAAGATTGGGAATATACGGACGTGAACCGCCCAGCTGCACCACCGCAAGAACCAACCACCCAGTCGCTCTATTCGTCCTTGTCCGGCAATATTATATAGTAAACTTTATGGCCATCTATTTGGAAAAGAAACTAACAAAAATACACTTCCAAACAAACTCCCTTTCGTCTTTTGGTCTCTATATAAATTCCGGGATTTACGGGGAAGGCGCAAATTGCCCTGGGCTGTCATAATTTCTAATACCCGAACCCACAAAGATGGCATAGGGGCTCCATAACCCTACTTTATTGGCATCGTAAGACGCTCTGTGTGTGTTTTCGCCAATAGTTTGCAATTAGCTGGCGGGCAATAAAAATGCCTATCAACATAAAAATAATCGAGAAAAATCGTACAATGGTTATTTGGTGCCTAGTATTTTGTTGCCCGTTGGCCAGAGCAAATAATTGAACATGCCACGCCTACCTCGTACTTATTATCAACAACAACTGCGCACATTTCCCACCGCAGAAATCTATTTAAAAATTCGGGCGAAAGTGGCCCAAAAAGTGAGTTTCGTGTGCGCGTTGTAACGTACAAATTATGTAAACATCGAGGGTCGAGGGGGTGAAAAATTATGAACCTTTGGGCAGATTGAAGGGAATTTTTTCTGTTAAATACATATATATATTTTTGGGTTGGAAGGCGAAAAAGTACAGGGACAACTGCGGGCCCAGATGAAAAATTCGACCCTAGGCAATATTTACAATTAAAAAATTAACGTAAAACAGACCGAAGAAGGCCCACAAAACGGGGGGTTGTGGCTACAGGGGTTTCTTGAAAACAGAAATTGGGGGAAAATGCCCTGGAAAAAACTGTGAAAAAGCCCTAAAATCAATAGGAAAAAACCTCAAGTGGAGTGGGCCAAGAAATAACTGACAATGTTTAAGTTCTGCATATATGCACTGGGAGAAAAGTATGTATGTATAAAAATACCGAACATTAAGCAGTTTGCTAAAAAATGTATTGCTATGAAATAGGCAAATGTTTAATTCCTCATCTTAAATATAAAATATTTATCATATATAATGAAAAAAAAAAATATAATGAAAAAAACAAATATAATGAAAAATACCAATAATATAAAAAAATTGTAATCATAGTCAATAAAAGCTACTTTAGAATGCAATGAAAAATGCATAAAGTAATATTTTACCCGACCAGTTTTCCATCTTTAAAAAAATCACCTCTTAGACAAAATGTATAATAGTGTAAAGTGCATAGTTATATTCCAAAAATGTATTATTTTCTGCTGTGCATATATGTGGATAGGGAAAAGTATGAATGTGCTTCGAGGGGATTTTCCGCGAGGCCTAATGGAAATTGTATTTATCTCGTTTGAAGTTTTTCTCGTTCCACCACCGAAAATCGTACCTCGCACCTTCGCCGCCCCCCACCACCCACTTTCCGCCATCCCCACCCACTTTTCTCCGCCCACCAGGCGACACTTGGCCTCACCTTGCACCCCACACCCCACATCCCGAAACCCCCTCCCCCTCGCCATCAAGAAGCCTCAAGCGTTTTTTATAAATTAACAAACGAAGAAGCAGCAGCGAAAAATTTGATCAGAAAAACGGCATAAAAAAAGGAAAAGCGAAATGAATATTTTTTTCCTGGTAATTTCTCTACCGTTTTTATCCTCAGTTTGCGGCTGTCAAGAACGCCGGGGAAAATGTCTAAAATATTTCCATAGGTAGTTCGGTGGTGGGTTGGGCTATATCTTCTGATCCTTAGTGTTTTTTGGGCTAATTTAAGCGTTAAACCGACTCCAGGCGGCCAACAAAAAAAAAGGGGAAGCTGTAAAATGAACAGTTGGCTGAGTGATTGGGCGGATGGCAGGTGGGCGTGGGGTGGGAAATAGGGGGGGTGGGCCACCAGAACTGATTATTCAAATCCAAAAATCTCTAGAGCCAATTTGAATAACTCTACTTCGGCTTCTAGGAACGGAGTATCGATGGAATAATTAATAATAATAAAGTAAGTAAACAGCAAAGAAGATAACATATTCAGGGAGTAAAATGTAAATAAGTTAATGGCTTGAAAAAAGTAAGGAAAGGCTATTTGATGCATAAGATATGCTTAAATGTTAGTAAAGTAAATTAAATAAATCAAATATAACATATGTAACTCAGCGATTAAAAGCTCTTCAAATATATATAATTTACCCCTTTACAACACTAAAAACAGTATTCAAAAACTATTAACTTTGTTCTAGCGAAATCCTTTAAAAACATTTCCACATATCATCATATAATAACTATATATGCTGGCACGTTTCAGCGCTTGCAAAACGCTTCACAAAATGGCCAAAAATTGCCAATAAACTTTTGCACAGATGCAAACATATAGAGTTTCCTAATGAATATTCGCATTCACAATTGGACACGTAAAACGTGTGTGGAAAATGTTTGGAAAATGGGGGAAAAGGGTGGCTAGAACGTGCCTGTTTTGGCCAATTGCCTTTTGCGCTTCGATGATGGGAAAACTTTTTCGATAATACTCAAAAATAAGTGTGAAAATTGTGGAATATTGCACATGCAAAATACACAAACAATTGACAGAGTAATAAACACAGACGCACACTAACATTGTGCATTAGATATTATTGTGGCACACACTTTTTAGGACGGGGGGAAATTCAAATGGGTTTTCAGGGGAAAAGGCTTGAGAAACTTGTTGCAATTTTTAAGTAAAGTGCATACATATATTAGTGTGCTGTAAATCCACTTGAAACCTTTATCATTTGCCTTGCCAAAAAGTTTTGGCAGAGAAATGCGCCACATGACGTCATTGATTTTCAATAAGGATTCCAAGTTGTCTACTTGTGTTCAACCAATAATTTTCAGCACTTTCACTTAAGGCACAGAGAAAAAAGTTGGTGATAATATATTTGGTTAATTAAAAATCTGGAAAAAAAATGTTATAAAAAATCATATATTTAAAAATAAAAAAAAAAGTAAATAATTAAATAGATATTGAAACGAACTTTAATATTTATTGTTTACTTCAATTTGGTAGATATAAAATACTTTCTTTATTTATAAGTTAAAATAAATATTTTAATATTAAAAATAAGCCTTGTTTTTCTTAAAATAATTTTTTAAAGAGTTTATTTTAATACTTTAAATAATTTCTGTCAAGTGTAAACAATAAACACAGACGCAGACACGTAGAGAGTGAGATGAAGACGGGGAGCCGCAATCCTTTCCATCGACTTTCTTAAATGTGAGCTTCCGTTTCCGCCGGGAAATATTTGCATACTCCAGAGCGAGCGATTCGATAAGTTTGCCAATGGGAGGGCAAATTTTTGTGGGGGGAGGAGGCCTGTCAAATTTTATGATAACGCCAAACATAACTCATTGACAGCTTTGCATTTTCACATGCCGCCCTCGCCACGGGGGGCGTGGAGGGGGTAGGGCGGGGGTGGTTTTTTCCCGGGGTGTGGACTTGGGCGCCTTCTGCATATTGCACAAAGTTATGAGCCGCAAATGATAAACGGCCTTGAGAGTTTTCCTGCTCTACCGAGTGGGAACTAAAATATTTGAGGGGGGAGTTATTGATTTTTATATTTTATACAAGTATTTTTCAATATTTCAGGGTGTATAGAATTTTAAAGAATTTATATTTAAGTGCTTATCAACTTTTTTGTTACATTAAAACCCCTGATTTCTTAAGAATTTCCGTACATGCCAATTTGTACATCAGTTGTAACCTTGTCGCCGCGTTTAAATTTACATTTTCCAATTCCATTACGATATTCTCTTTTTTTCGAGCTCATCAGCAGCGCGTTTGTTTTGTCATCAAGCTAATTAATTAATTAGAAGCAGCAACAACAGCCACCGCAAGTGGTGTGAAAAATCGCCGGGACACACCTCGAAAGGCACACACTCCGCGACCTCCGACCCTCGACCCACGAACTCTAAGTGAGTGTGCAATAAAATGGTGTCCCCAGTCTAATTAGATGTGTAGTTGATTCTAGTTGTTGTTTTATTTTCCTTTTTTTTTGCTCTGCCATGCGTGTAATTCATCAAATGTCAAAGCCAAAAGCCAACTGACATCGACTGCACCTTTTGGGCGTGTTGTTTTATTATACGATATACCCCTAAAAAGCAAACTCTCATTTGTATATTTTTTCCCTCTTAAAATGAAGTCCAAAATTGAAAGGAAAATACTTAAATCGAGTGTGCTATCAAACTTACAAAATAACTTATAAAGGTGTCTTAAAGTATGCAATAATATATTTTTGGAGTCCAAAAACTCGAAGCGCTCGTTTCTACTGCATACTTTTAGGATCCTATATAGGTGATATCAATTCTCTAATAGATGTAACATATAAGTATAAATAAATGTTGTGAACATTTTTAACAACCATCATTGTTGTAAACTTACACTCTATATATTTCCACTTCATCTTTAACACCCCCGAAACTTAATAACCACCATAGCCTTCCCAAGAGATGACTTCATCTTGAGTAAGAGATCAATTTAGAGCAGATTGCTGTATATTAAACCCTTTCCGATTCAATAGTCCCCCTCAAAAAATAAGGGGCGAACAAAAAAATCCAGACAAGCCGCAAAATGCTGTTAAATCTCTCGCACTTTTCGACAATTTCCGTCTTTATAAAGATAGCATATTCTCATATATCCGGAGTTGTCGCCAATTCATTTTTATTGCCCTGCTGTCAGTTCTTCTTTTTCATTTTTTATAGACGTTTATAGTTCTTTATGTGGCATAAATTTCTTTGTCGACAAGGGGGAGCAGCACATCCAGCATAAAAGGCATAAAAGGGTAGTTCAATTGATGAGGGGGGTTTTTGGTTTTTGGGGCATTTTGTCAATTTCGATATTAGCGCGTGCGCCAAAAAATATGCAATAACAATTGTCATGCATGCAAATGACTTCATTTGTTGGCAATACTTTCGTCATGCTCTCGCTACTATCCCCTTTCCCAAAGATTTTCCCCCGCGATTTTCCTCCATTTCCCCTTGGCCGTTCCGCTTTTCTTTTTTAGTTGGTCGCCACTTTGCATGATTGAACTGAGTTCTCGGGCTTTAGCCCCCCCCTTCCATTCCAGTCGAACTCATTTGATTTCTTTACAGCCGCTGGCTTGGGGTTTTATGAATTCTTGCATACTTTCAGGCGCTGCCCCCGTCCTTGAATGGGTGGTTTTCGGAGGAGGGGATGGTTTTTGGGTGGTTTCTAGCGGGTGAAGTGGTTCCTCCTTTGGCCAAGTTATGTATGCAGATTGCGTGGCGCACGTAAATTTATTTAATTGTATTATTTGCAATGGATGAAGATGTGTGTGTTTGTGAATCGAGAGGGAAAAGAGGGCAAGCTAAAAAATGAAAGATTAAAGCAGGCCTGGTAATTAAATAAGCCATTCAGTAACACATATTTCTACGATTTCGAGCCAGAAATATGTTCCCTTGACAGCCAAAGCAGTTCAATAAATATTTTAACAAACATCTTTCAATTACACCTTCAGCATATCATAACTTGACTCAAAACAAAAAAAGTTCAAGACCTTTAACTTTCAAATGTTTCCACGAACCTCGAAACGTATAAAGGCATATATAAAGTTACCCATACGATTTAACATGGATTGGAATATTCTTATAAAAATTATGAATTAATACTTAGGCGATTAGTAGGGCCGTAAATTTAATACATTTCTAATCTATCAATCTAATTTATAGCAAAGCCAAAGTATTTTCTTTGTTTTTAAGCGCTTGTTTTGGCCCGCTGTCCCCCCAAAAACCAAAAAGCCCGCCCCTTGGCATTTGGTTAACCCTTGTCGAGTCGATTGGCCAGATTGGATGGGGGGGAAAGTTGGCCCGGGGTTATCTGCCCCTTTTCATCGGGCTTCATTCATCATCCAAATCGACTTCCGTTCCATTCCGTTCCGACGGAGAGCGATGCAAACTATCGATAAGGTTCGCCGGGCGGTGCTTTAATGGCAATTTTATCGATAATGTTCGTGCTGAATTTTCGATTTTGTTTGCTTGCATGTCGTTTTGGCCGAAAGCGAATTATGAGCGATCGACACGCCAACACAGCGACTACGAGTACCAAGAAATTGTGCAAATCCCTGGTAAAACTGACCCGCACCCGTTGAAAATCCCAGGTCGAACCACCCTTTGATTTAGTAATTTAGCACACAATGTGTTTGTGGATTTTCCGTGGCATTTTGGGGCTCCGGTTCTGAGTTCTGGGTTCTGCCTCTATAAAACCCAAATCCCCGCTCCACTTTTGCTCAAATTATGAACACGCGACTATATATCGAACGGCTTGGGTGGCGGTGGGCGTGCCCGCCCTATCAATTAGAACTGGCGACCGAACATCTTGATAAGGAATTCCCTAACCCCCGACCCAAACCGAAACCTCGATTCGCATTCGTACGTAAATAAATAAAAATAAAGTGCCAACAACGAAATGCGCTTCAAACGGTCATTAAAATCGCTCGCCTTTGGCCAGTTCCTAAAAGCATGCACCGCTAATTGCCACATAAATAATAAGCCCAAACCAGGATCTGAATCAGTGACCAGCCGAAACTCCATTGGGGTTTGGGTTTACCAATCGAAAGTGGGTTTTGCAAAGGGGACCACAATAATTTATCCAGACGCGATTATCGATGTGCCCTGGCATATATCATTTGTTAGGGGTAGGCAAATGGGTAATTATTGGCAGGGACAGTAAGTACATCTCGATATCTTACAAAGGTCCAGGGTCTTAAATTAGGGGTTACGTTAGATACTTATCTACGAATGAGCATACGATAGAAAGTTGAGATTGGGCATTTTGAGTAATGGGCCTTATAAAATGTTTTTAAAATCTTCTTAAGGTTCGTAAAAAAATTCAAAATTCTAAAATCTAAAACAGATCTTAATATTTACAATACTCAAATCCCTATGGTTTTGATATAGCTTATAAATCTGCCCAAAAGTATGCAACAACTTATTTTAGATAGATCCCGATGCAATATATTTTTCACTGCATACTTCTAGACACCTTTAAACGTGGTTTTAAACCTACAAGTTAAGCTTCTTTTTGTAAAAGCACAACTGTACCTCCGAAAACAGCATCTTGTGATTCTACTTTTTCCACATATTGCCCGTCTGCTGTGTCTATGTCGCATTAAGTTCAATTTCGGCTACTAGATCAGAATTTATGACATTGACGAAACGATAAAACTGTTAGCCACTGTCCGGCGACATAAATGTGCATTACACACAAGCGGCCAATAGAGGGGTTTTTTTTCGGGGGGTTTACGGGAAGTACGGGGTCTACGGAATTGGGCGGCCAAAGGGGGTGGCAATATAACTGACCAGGCAACGGGAAAATGAAATGCGATGCGATGATGCTGGGACGAAAGCCTAAAACTATTAATTTCAACCTACGGGGATTGGGGGAAATGGAGAAATCTATATTTACGATTATTGAAGTTTATGACGAAACGTTTTCGTATCATTCTGCGTCGTCACATAAAGACAGAGAACGAGAGAGTGGTGAGGCCAGGATGTCCTCCATGGGGTTGGGAATTTCATAAATGTTTTTGCACGCAAGCTGCTAATAAAATTCCTGGGACTGAGAATGCACTGAAAAAAATACCTTTAATTGATATAAGAAATGCTATTAAACAAATTACAAGATTGTTAAAAATCCTGATAAAAAAGAATTTTGAAATAATATCGTAAATACCTGAATACTCTTGAAGAGTGTAGTTTCTTAAAAACAAAGATATATCAGATATAAAAATACTATTTAAAAAAAATATTTTTTTCTTATTAAAGCTAAACTTACTATCATTTTCTGCCAGTGGACGTCCACAAAATCAGTGGGCGGACAGGTGGCACAGCCTCCAGTAAACAGTCACAGTTACCGCTTCGGTTAGTCGGCCGTTCGGTTCGGTTATTGTGGGATAGTTTTTCGTTTCGGGGTTGCTGATGATGCTCTGATGTGCTGATGTCCTGTATGTCGTGGCTGTCCTGGTTCCTGATCCTTGATGATGGCCGCAAAAGTGCAGCACGCTCGTAAAACCAATGGGCAAATAGCCACTGGCGAAATGCCCAACTAAGAATGTTGTGTAATTACGTTGCGTTACGCACAGATAGACCTTCGGAACGGAAAGGAAAGGTTTTTTCGGGGGCAGGCCACCCCTCGATAATAACCTCCCAAGGCTGCTTTGACCGCTGTCAGTTGGAGAAATCATAATTAGGCCTTCGGTTCCTTATCCGCATCCGCATCTGTAGCTGTATTTGTATCTGTATCTGAGCGTGTGTTCTTTTTATTGTTTTAATGAACACACGAGTACAATCTTGGCCAGGACCTTTGTTGCTCACTTAGGTGGATGGTTTCTAATTTCCAAAGCGAAGTGGGGGGGGGTAAATATTTCCCCAAGCTAAACCATAATTGACGTTGTACCGATTGTCTCGCTGTCGATATGAAACAATTTCAGTTGCTAAATTGGTTGGCCGAGGCAAATAAGGTGGGGAATACGAATAAAGAGCAGCTGATACGGTCTTAAAAATGTCTCAAACATTATGAAAACGACAGCTTTAATGTATTTAATGGAATAAACGTTCTCCATGCTTTCAGCCCACATCTTGTACTTTAATTACCCCGACAACAAAGAAAATCCCCTGAATGTAATCAGACATTTAAAAAAAATAGAACCAAAACCTCAGCCAAAACCCACTGCCAATCCCAAATGATCCACTCGTGATGGAGCCGCAATAACAACAATGCAGAGATAACATTTAAGCGAAATCGCTTTAAAATCAATTAACCGTAAAATCACTCGGCTATTTGCAACAACAATCGAAAATGATGGGGGGCCATATGCGAGGAGGCCAAAAAGTACCGCAGGCGCCGGGAAAATGGACAACAATCAAATGTGGTGGCAATAACATTAGCCCCGTTGGCCCCCGATTCCCCCGATATCCTGCAGGCTGCAGATGCCAACCCCACAATATGTCGGACATATCGCATACAACCCTTCCGTTCTGATGCTGCACTTGACCCTTTCCGCGCAAAATGGACGTGCTGCCAGGTATTAACCTCCATTTAATGTTAAACAAAGCCGCGTTACACATGTGCGATGAAAAAAATGGTATATTCGCATGTGCATATATACACAACGCCCCCCATTCAGGCCGCCAAACATTTCGATTAACATACGCAAACATGGGCTGAAAGAAAAGCGCGGCGGAAAAGTGAAAAGTGGGAGAAGTGACCGGCGTGGAAAATGCAAAAAAAAACGAAGAAATATACATAAAACAGTGGGTGTACGAGTATAGAAAGCCGGCAAATTGAATTGCTGGCAAACAAGCGGCTCCTGCAGGAAGTGCGATGGGTAAAAAAATGTCTAAGGGAATCTTAAGTGAAGCTAACAATCTACAGATACCCTTTGAAATTTTGAAAAAATTTAAAGATACAATAAAAAAAGAGTTGAAAGTATTTTGTAGTGATAAAAAAATGGTTATGTATTGGAGCTATTGCTTATTTTCATTGCAATGGTAAAAATAGGATTAAATTCCTTTTAAGAATAACATAATAATAATATATTACATCATCACATCATTTCATATTACTAAAATAGAGGTTTGTTCAGGAAATGTTGTTTGTTTTCGCTGTAATGGTAGACATAAATTTATATTCGTTTTTAATATTATCCGAAATGTGAGTTGTAATGAAACATATCAATTAAATACAAATTTAAATAATAATATATATAAAAACCAATTTTCGAACTCAAAATAGTGATATAAAAGACTTAAATACAGTTCAAGCACAAATAATATATAAGACATTTTTAAAGGACCCCAAAATCGTAACACCTCTATAAAGAGTACAGAAAAGGAACGGCCAAACATATATAAGCATGTGTACATGCATTTATCTGAATATGCACACACGTTACATACATATGGACCTACGTATATGGGGAACATGAGAATCATCATCAGCTCCATGGTCATCAGAATCGTTTTAAACAAAACGGACTAATTAAGCGCACGTTGGCCGTGTTGGTCCTTGAGTGGCTAACCGGGAAAATGAGGAGGAGGAGTGGGTGGTTGGGATGTGGGTGGCATGTGGGTGGTGCCGAAGGTGAGCCAAGGGCGTCAGGTGTTTGGGTGTGAACTGGCTTATTAATGGGTAGCCGCCTTGAAAGGGAACAAGAACGAGAGATATTGCACATACAGGCACTTGGCTTATTTTCAATTGGCAAGTGGCTAAAGGATTTGCCATAAAATCCCCTCTCTCTCACACACACACTCACCGACTTTTCCCCAGAATTTTCCTATTAATGAAAATGGCTTCGGTGGCACATTCAAGACAGGCAGAAAAATCGCTTTTTGAGTAGTCAACTCGTAGGAATAAAACGTCTGCTTTTCTCTGGACTTAAGACGCTTTGATGTATGTGTGTCAGAGTTTTTCCGTAGACCCCTTCCCCTCCTTCGTAATACCATTCCCATATGTATCGCCCCGCTAAATCCGTCTTTGAATAATGATGCCGTTGATAGCTGGGATTATACTCAGGCCCACATGTACCATATATATATATATCTATGGCATATATCTGCCTTATAGCCAGGCCATTTATTTATTATGCCACAATATTCAATGACCCTTAATGGCATTTCGTAATAAAAATATTGGATTAGTTTGTTAGTTTTTCGGGGGGGGGCAGAGAGACAACCGTTGGCCATCATCAACCACCAACGCATCGAACCAGTACGGAAAATCACCCAAAAACTAGCCACTCCACTCTCATCGTCACTTTATCAACTCAACCCAGGCACATTACATATTCCATTAAACGGCTAATGAGCCCATTGTGCTTCTGGACATTATGGGCGGGATGCGGTTCAGGTGCAAAGGAGATCAAAAGAAGTTATTGGGAAAATATCTATCAGATATTTATATAATATTATAAATTTGATTTACCATACATGTGTGGTAAAAAGTGGGTAAGTAACCAGTTTAAGGCTCTTTTTGGCCCTAGTCGCCAATTGGCTGGCATATTCATGCGGCTTATTAAAATATTGAAAACCCTTGACCCGAAACTTCTTGGCCAGCTGCTTTGGCACGTATTTTGGCTGGGAATCCGGAACGAAAGCTAGAAACCTGGAAACGGGATCCGTATCCGTAACCGGGAGTCAAAGTCGATGTTTTGGGCCCGGGCATGCATGTGACATAATAAATATTAATGACAGCTGACCGGCCGGCAAGGAGATCCAAAAACACCGCCCAGTGGGTGGTGGCTCACTGATGATGATGTGTGGTGCTGCAGGAGGTGGGTGATTCAGTGGTGGTTAATGGGTAATGGGTGATGGGTGATGGGTGATGGGTGGTTCGGTGGCTGATCCTACTACTTTTGCTACTCTGCGTTGACGTTGACACACATTCGACATGTGACAGATAAATTATGGCAATTGGACGAATGCCGACACACCTACATTTAGAGATGGTAAAATAAGGCAATATGTTTGAGGACTACAGATCATTAAAAATGTATTCCACATCATAATATATGTTCAAAGGAACATATTCACAAGGAAATCCACCTTCCGTGTACAAATATCAGTAATTGATAACTTATCAATATCAATCGTGTTATCTATCGATTATTTGATTTAAAATTCGATATACTAGGATCATAAATTTTATATCATATATTATATATAATTCTATATTATTATATTTATCGCACGACGTATATTTAAAAATAAATTCATATAATAAATATTAATGATTTTAAAGATTGATACTATATCGATGTTAATCGAATTTATCTATCGAATTATATATTGTTAAAATGTAAGCCCGTAGATAAAAGAGTTACCTAAGTGTACTGCGTGATATTATAGTATTTATATCAGATACAATATTTACAAACCATAGATATTAGTATCGATATATGATATCATTATTTTCAGACGATATACATCCCTAGGTAGTCCACCCTCGCTCTTAACCCACCAGTGCCCAGCAGCGTTAACCCTCCGGTGCCTGGGCAGTCATGCCATTTCTGCCATGAGATCATTTTTCATTTTTTCCCCTGTATTTGCCTCTGGGGTTGTGACATATGTACGTTGTCTTTGCAGAAAGGCCTGTTTTCACTGCTAATAGTTTTTCTTTATTCGGTATTTTGGTATTCCGGCGTGGGTCGAGTTCACTATCAATAAACGTCTCTCGTAATCGACATATTCAAAAGTGACCAAAAGGTCTCGTCTGTGCTTTTACTTCGATTGATGAAAGACGAAACCACCCACTGGGTGGCCACCTCCCCTGCAGGTCATTAGTTCGGGGTCCTGCGTGTTGACTTTCATTAGAAGCCATGGCCCAGGGTCATTGTCAGGGCGATTTTTCAACCTCCCCGAGATAAATGCGAGGTCATCAATATCAGGCGGAATAAGTCGCCGAATGCATATGGAATCGCAGATCCAGGTGGGACATTGGATCTGCCAGGAACTCATCATAAGCGATGTCCTTAACTAACTGCAATAAATCAGCTGTACTTGGAAAATTCCCTATAATAAACCTTGTTCTCACAAAACTTTATAGAGGTCTACTATTAAAAAGCGTGAAAAATGCTGTAAATCATTCAGGTGTGGAAGCTTTTTATTTTATAATTTGTTTTCCAGATAATAATATGCTGTGTGAAGGAACTGGAGATCAAATTAAAATTCTTCATAAACAAATATATGGGAAAATGTAACAATTTAAATCTACACTAAGTTTTAAATAAATTCCAATTTTTTTAAGATTTTGTGGTATCCTTGGCCAACATTTGTTAATTTTTCAAGTACCTCCAAGTTTTCTACTTACTTTTGCTCTCTGCGATGGCCAACCAATAATGTAAGAATAAAATAGCAATACAAAAGCATCAGAGATTTATTTACAAACAACGGGCTTAAAGCCAATTTCAAGAGAATAAAAGAAACCCCAGCAAACAAAGTGAACTCCATTCAACCCCTGCCCCAAAAATTATATCGGAGGGGTGTAATGCGCGTGTATAAAAGAATCAAAAATCTTGATTTTGATTTCAGATACTCCCACCCCCAAGGGGGTTTTCGCTTCCAGGGGCGGAGGTCAGCGAGGGGGTCGGGGTCGGGTCACAAGTCAAGTGGCGCTTAGTATCCAAAGTCCGGAGTCTCCCAAGTCCGGGGCTTCCTATGAATTCCACTTCAATGAATTGAAAAATTGCCTCGAACAAATTTGATGCGCTCTCTGTGTTTTTTTTTGCTGCTTTGCATTTCAGTATTTGAGATACACGAGATGTTCCAGATACAAGATACAAGAAAATTGGGGAGGGAGAGTTCAAGAACAAAAAAAAGTGAAAGAGGGGGCCTCACCGAACATGACATTTGACATTTGATAATGTCATTTGCCGCGTAATTGTTTTTTGATTTGCTGCTTCGCTTTGCTTATTTTAAATTCCCATTTTTTGCTTTGATTGCTTTTCTGGCGATGGCCAGATATTAAAATGAATATAAGAAATAAAGGTTCTGGTTAACTTATTAATAAATATAATATCAAACCATCATGGGAAATTCCCTTAGTTTTTTAGACAAACTTAACAGCTTTCAATTTATTACCCACAACCACATGCTTATTTATTAAAAATGACATAACAATTTTTCAATTTTGGCAGCCACAAGAGCGTATAAAAATATATATATGACTTTTAAAAGTCAACCGCTTTAGCTGCAAATATTCGTCAAAGTTGTCTTTAATGATGTTCTGCAATGAAATAATAAATAAAAATACATAAGAATTCGTTACCCAATATACAAATAAATAGATATATCTAAACTCTAACCCTCACCCACTTTTAAACATCAAATATATCATCCCCAGAATCATCGGATTCGTCAACCAATTTGTTTACATAGCGCACTTCGATAAAGAGTATCTCCTTGAAATCCTTCGTGAGCGTTGCCATTGTGGGATAATCGATGGCCAGATAGTGTTTCGGATGGTTGATGAACAAATCGGCCACGCTCTTGAACTTTGACATTTTAGTGAACTTCAAGAGGGACCTTCCCTTGAGACTGCGATCTTGGCAATAAATGTATACTCGACAAGCGACATTCTTGAGATTAAAATCGGGGATGGCCAGCCAAAAGATAAAGACAGTGTTCTTTTCCCCATCGCTGTCATCCAACTGACCTGCTGTTGGCGGAAGCTTCTGCACCGCCGTGCCCTCAACCGTTGCCCTTTGAACCTGGGCGTACATCAGGAAACAGGGTGCATGCTCAGCGAAATACAGATATTTCAAGGGCAACTCCTCGTTCAATACAACCCTCGGCACGGGTGCCGATTTGCTTGGCATTTTGACAAGCAAAGCGATCACACAAATGCAGTAGATCGGTGTGGGTGGATACGAACTGGGATAGAACATCAGAACCATGCGATCCGAGAGCCAAAGTTCCTCCAAACGGCGACAGTGATCGGTGAGGAAGTGGGACATTAGAATCTTGGAGTTCAGACCCGTGCGACAACCTTGAATGGGGCAATCGAACTCGTGGGGCTGGAGACGTCCACGGTTCGGATAACGCCGGATTTTGTTGACCAGCGGATTGATGGCCAGGGCATCGGGTCTGGGCATCACACGACGAAAGTAGAACTCATTGAAGGACTCCAGGTTGGGGGTACGCATCACCAGGCAGGTGTCTATGCCAGCCCGTTCCTGGGCATAGACGAGGGGCTCATTACAGACCTGTAGAATCCTACTCTCGTGCCGGAAGGCCCACTCCATCAATCGCCGGCAGTTGACCGGATCCTTCATCAGCTCCCGACCCTGCTCCCCCTGAAAGTGCTCCACCACCGCAATGGCCATGCGGGATCTGAGTAAAAATTTATCCTCAACTTGCCTCTTCTCCGAACTGGCTCTATGGTGGAGCACACGAAAATAGGAGGTCACCATCACGTGGCCCATCTGCCAGGTCAGTGTGATTTTCTCCCCATCCGGCTTGTTCACCTCTTCTATGTACTGGCAAATCTGCTCATCCAGCTGGTCATTGGTAAGATCCTCCAGCTCCTTGGCCTCCTTCACCTGGGTGAGATAGTGGGCCGCAAAGAAACCCTCGTTGACGAACCAATGGAAGAATAGCTCATCGCGCAGCAAACGATCCCAGTAGAAATGATCTAGATATTTTGCGATCCTAACCTGAGCCTCGATGGGTTTCTTGCGCTTCTTCGGTTTCATTTTGGCCATCCACTGCAGAATCTGCAGGGAAACAGCATCTATATCGTAATATCTCCGGAAATCCGAAGTCTGTTCCGGCTGTATTTCCGTATCCTGCTCTTCTAGCTCATTAATCTTATCCTCTTGATAGCCTCGTGTTGCTCTGCGTTTCTTTTCTTCGCTTTCTTGTAGATTTCCAGCTTCACAGAGACGTAAACGAGCTGCTTTCTTCTTATCGCGTTTTATGTCCCCCTTTTTGAGGGATACCTCTACCGTTTGTACATCTTGTGGTGGAAGTTTAGCATCGTAAAAGAGGGTGCTGACTGAGGCTATCGACTTGGAACAACTGGAACTGGAGAGGCTACTACAACTGCTCCGGACACTACAAATGCTCCGGGCACTGAGACCCATGGAAGTGGAATAAAAGCTTCTGGGACTATCCAGATCTATATCCAATTCCGGTTCGAGTTTCCTTTCCGGTGTCGTCGAACGGTTTAAATACAGCAAGTTCTTTCGTCTCTGGAGCAGTGGTAAGTAGACGGCTTTTAGAGGATCTTCGGGTGGTACCAAGTGAAGCAACTTCTCTTGCCGCTTCAGGCGAATACCATCCATGAGGAGATTCTTCAACCTCTGACCCCTGTCCACTTGCTCGGGGGCGTTTGGGTCCACGTTGGGGTCTTCACCATCCAGCCATCCATCATCCGGAATATCGGGTACTATTACTTTGGGCATGGGTCTGGGTATTACGGGTTTTTGGGGCCGAATATTGTCTAAATGACGTTCTTGCTCCTTTGTCACTTTATGATCGCTCTTAAAGAGATCTTCGCGCTTAAAGAGGTACAAGTACTGAACTCGCTTGTATTGTCGTGACAACTTAAGCCATTCTTTTTGCCTCTGATAGGCTTTATAAAACTTTGGTCGTTTCTTCGGCTTATTCTTATTTATACGCGATTTCGGGTATTTTTGTTCAGTTCTCTCAATGTAGGCTATTTTTTTTATGATTTTAGCCAAAGGATTCGGTTTTGTAGGCGGTATTTTCTCATCCTTCGTCTTTTTTGCTAACTTTTGCCTACGCTTTTTTTCTTTATTATACCGTCTCATAAACCTTATAATTTCCCATTGCCAGTCCTCCAATGGTGGAGGTCCTGTGATTATGGGATTGTCTTCTTATGGAAAATGTCTATTAACTTAGCGATAACTTACCTCTGGCTTTGAGAAGACGCCAGGGCGATAGGATGTTTGTTTCCGGCTGATCGGGGTCCCTCTGACCCGCAAATATTTCATAAAACGAGCCCTGGCCCGAGGCTTTGGGAGGATCTTCCTCGATGGGCGAGCAAGTCCGTGTAATGGGCGTATCAGGTCGTGGAGTGATATTGCCATCCCTTCTCTGACGTTTTCGCTGTTTTTTGCGGGCCTTGGCATTAGCCGCTTGGTAAATCGAAAGCAGCGAAAATTCACTCTCCATTGAGGGAAGTATAATACCTTGGGCCTGCTCTCTTGCCCCTGCTCAATATAAATAGATCATATAATACGTAATTTATTTTTAGTTTACTTAGATAATTTACCTCCTTCTTCTGGACCGACTACCTTTTCAGCAGAATCTGCAATTTCAGGTGGTTTCTCCGGATCCAATTCACCTTTGAATTCTCCAGGGAAGTCATCACGAATCTTGTTGGCTCGAAATTTCTCGATGTGCTCCATGCCGAATTCGCAATCCAAATCAAATTCCGTTTCTTGATTTATTTTCGACATTTTGTTATGTAATTGCTCCAATTTTTTGCTCAAGCGATGATTCTCTGCAGAATCGATCAATTTATGCTTACAGAACTTGGATTTTTCTATGATTTGTTTTAACTTACTGGACTGGCTGTGTTGTTTTGGCTCCCTCGAACGAGGATTGACAGTTATCGTATATTTGGCATGACCCACTCGATCTATTTTTAACTGGCTTTGAGACTTACATTTGGCTACCGTTCCTGTGGAACGCTTTTTTATGGCTCCATCGCCAATCGGACGCTCGCTCAATTTAAGAAAACGCTCCATTTGCAGTACCAAACTATCCACTAAAGTAAATATGTCTATAAAAAAGATGGATTTATGTAACATTACTCAGGATAAAGTATTCAGCTTAAAAATAAATACAACAGATGATATGAAGAGTTTTTTGACTAAAATCGGAAACCCTTTTTTTCGATCTAAAAAATCAGAGTTTTGGCTGGCATAACGCAAGTAAGGGTCAGAATGTAGTATGTCATACCTCGTTGAACTCGTGGCTTAATTTTTAATCTAATGGCGTTCAAACCTAAAATTGTTTAATTTTCGCAATTTTTTGCAAAAAAAGAAATAATATAAAATAGGCGAAAATGGGTCAAAAAATAAATATTCCTTGAAGTGATGGGGATCGATAGCATTTGTAGCAAGCTGCTTAAAACAGTCGGTCTTTTGGCTGTACGACTTGCTTTGGCTAAAATACGACTGAAAAACCACTTAAAAATTAGTATTTTTGACCAAAATCTGAATTCCAAAAAAAACTGATGTACCCCCTTATAAAAAATGAGAAAATGGGTCTAAAAATAAATGTTCCTTAAAGTGATGGGGATTGTTAGAATTTTTAGCAAGCTGCTCAAAACAGTTGGTCTTTTAGCTGTACGCCTTGATTTGGCTGAACTACGACTTAAAAACCACTACAAAATGAGTATTTTTGGCCAAAATCGGAGTCCCAAAAAAACCCGAGGTACCCCCTTGTAAAAAATGCGAAAATGGGTCAAAAAATAATTGTTCCTTAAGGTGATGGGGATCGATAGCATTTTTAGCAAGCTGCTCAAAACAGTCGGTCTTTTAGCTGTACGCCCTATTTTGGCGAAGCTACTAGTGAAAAACCGCTTAAAAAAGTTAATTTTTGACTACAATCTGAATTCTATTTTTGTCACTCAAAAATAGTCAGTGTTTTGGTTGGCATAACGCAAATAAGGGTCCGAATAAGGAATGTCATGCCTTTTGCCATCCATTAGCATTAAAACCTTATATTTTATTATTTTTGCCATTTTTCGAAAAAAGAACGCGACAAATAAGAACACTATCATATGATTTGATATACCCCCAGCATTATTTATAGATGACTCACAGTTTACACGACTTTCTTCATTTTTGGCAATGAACTCAGGATACAGAAAGGGCGGATCGAAGCCTTGGCCGGTGAGCTTCGGTGGGGTGCACTTGCCCACCGAATTAGGCTGTAAAATCATACTCGAGATGTGTTTCTTGCGATACGGATACATTCGCGGCGGAATGAACGGAATATCCTCAAATTTCGGAGGACTCGAGTCGTCCACCACATCCTCGGCCAGGATTACATTTTCTGGCTTGTTATTCAAATCTGGCTCCTCCTCAATAGGCTCCTTTGGCAGATACAATAAAATAAATGAATACATTATAATTTAAGTCTAAGTATGTAAGTATCAAATAAACTAAGAAAGAGCAATAAATTACCTTTAAGTTAAGCTCCTTTTCTTCATCCGGCTCCTCATCCGGAGTGTCGAACTCATAGTTACTCTCGCCGCCAAGATCCTCCAATTGGGACTTGATCACTGGACGATGGTTAATGAGCAGGTTGTGAAGTATTTCCTGCTCCTCGAAAAGATTTTGTAGGTGATTCTCCAGTGCATCATCCGGGGTGCAGGACCTATCCAGAATCCTGTTCCTATTTCGGTGCTTTGGTCTAGCTCGGGGTCTCTCGGTATTCGACATCTTCCCCTTTACAAATTAGCAAAAAACCACTCGGTGCCACGCCTGCAACAAAATATACACATATATAGTTGTATAGCCATCGGTATTGGTTATTGGCCATGGGTCATGTGGTATTGGTTATTGGTTATCGATTGGTTCGATGGACAGGCGCAGTAGAGACCCGAAGGCGGTTCCCTATAGAAAGAGAGCTCTCGGTTCCCCACTTTTTTTCCTTTCTTTATTCTACGTCTGCTCCGTTGTTGTAAATTTAATCAAACACCCGACGAGCGCATATAGTACATCAGAATATGCGCAGCACAGAGTAGCGGAAAATGCAGGAAAAATCAAATGATTGAGGCATCAACTCGAATAGGAGGTACCTCTTAAATACGATTATTGTGACATGTTCCTTAATTTATTAGAAAATGCTACGCTACCCTCATTCAGTATTAAAACTTATTATCTTTTAAAATTCGTTTCAATATTTTATTTATTTGTGGGACATGTACAAATCATAGTTATTAGTTATTTTTCAGAACATGAACAGAATACGTGGATTATATTTTAAGATATAATATCCCTTGAAATATTTTTCTTATATAGGGTATGAGAACAACAACTCATTGGGGAAAAGGGGGAAATGGGAGCCGCGCCAGCAGAAGATTGCTGCAAGAGATGAGAGCGATGTGAACAAAAGAGGGAGAGCATAGCATGAAATTGGCAGTCGTTTTCCATCCGCCCACTTTTGCCCCCTCCCCACTTTCTCCACCACCCCCACCCAATTGACTTTCATCTAGGTGCACTGCCCACCACCCAGCGCCCCACCCTTCGGCAAACCGTAAATTGCACTGCATTTTTATTTAGTTTTCGTTTTCGCTGGTCAGCCAGCCGATGTCAATTTTCCCTCTGCAATCGCTGCGATGAAGTTGAACCTCTCTACATAACTTGGGAAAAAGTCTATGAAAAGTTAGGAGTAGGTATATAAAAATTGTCTTTAATATATAAAGTTTTTATGAAATGAGATATACCCAAAAAAGCTAAACATTTCAATACATTTCTGTATATCTTTTGGCTTAATTTTTGTAATAGCTAATATATAAGCAGGACAGACATTAGTATTTCTTATAAATATGTATATAGTTATAGCGCATTGAAATATGTATATAATTAAAAAGCCATTTAAGTCCATGAAAAACGTATTCAAGAAGTAAGTCGAAAATACTCTCCAAATATTATTCCCTTTATGTTAATCAGAAATTAAATAATATCTAGAAAATTCATCATAAATCAGACTCGCTCTTAAGAGGCATATTTATAATTTATAAAATTTGCTTACTGCTTATGAATACCATTTGCATCCAAATATTTTCAGCTTAATTGATGCCTTCCTTTGAGGAAAATTAAGCTTACGATTATCTTGTAGTTTTTCCGATGCCACATTTTCCGACTGCCCCGCCCCTCTCATCCCCTTGGTTTATCAATGTTTTCCGCTTCCACCGTTTTCGGGGCATCTTTTTTTCGAGTGCTGAACTAGACATTTATCGCCGCTCTCATGTTCACTCAACCCACAGGGCCACCGACTAATAACTAACGTGGCCAGCTCAGCTCGAACTGGTGCTACCCCGTACCCTTAACCCCCTAAAGCCCCCACAGCCCTCCTTTGCAACATCAATTCTCCCCAGACACTATCAAGCCCCACCCGACAAAGTTAGTTTACGGCCAAAGTTTAACATAAAAAAAAAAGAAAATAATCAAAAAAGAACAAAAAACGTGAACTGAAAAAATTACCAAAAAAGAATATCATAAAAAAATTGTATGCAAAAAAAAGAAGCGAAATTTGGAAGGGAGTTGAATTTTTGGTCAAAAGCTAGTCAGAAACCATGCAGGGAATCATGGCGAAAAAAAAGAAATAAAAAGAGTGGTAAGAAAAAGCGAGAGAGTAAAAAATTGGTTTGCAATGCATTTTTTTTCACGCGAAGCTTTTCATTTGGCGCTGGCAGCCATTAGAGCAAAAATCAGCAGCATCCAGGGGCGGTGGAAAAAGGGTGGCGAGAAAAGGGGGGCTGGAAAAAAACTGGTGAGCTGTGTGGTTGTTGCTGCCACACATGTGGAAATTGTGCGCGTTTTGCAGTTTTTTAATTGACCAACAAATTTATTTGATTCGTTAGCAACGCGAATATTTTCTTCCACTGTCCTGGCTTTCACCTTTTGACCCCACTGTAAAACCCCCCCACTCCACCATGGGAAATCCATAAGCCCCCTTGTGCTTAAATTTATATCTGCATATGCATACAGTGCGTTTCATTAGTTGTGGTATATTTTAGGATTATGTTGTAATACGATTAAAAAGATTTAAATAATTTTTTCCATATAAGATATTTTTTAAAATATATTATAATAGATTGTAATATTATATTGGCTCAAAGGTCAGAAGCTTTATAATATCAATGTTGTGGTATCGTAAATGATAAGTACAATAAAATAAAATAGGTTTTTAATTTTAGTATCTGCTCTTTTTTGGACTGAACATGACATACCTCCGCGAAACGCACTGTCCTTAAAGCTAGTGCCAATGCCCCGACATATCCCTTCCCCCCACAAAAAATCGAGTCGAGGGTAATTGAAATTCAAAGCAAGCAGACCAAACAGCCAGCACCCTAAAATCTGAAATCTAAAATCCGAAATCCCAGGCCCAAAACCGAAAACCGAAAACCCGACACCGAAAGCCAGGATACGCACAGGATGGCAAGGAGTCGGTCTCTTGTTGTTCCTAAGGATTACATATTGGTAAACAGCGATTACAACAACCAAGTAACGACAACTTATTGTGCTACAAATTGGTTTGTTTGCCCTGCCCACCGCCCCCTTTTCTCGAGGGGGGGGGTTTTCCATGGAAGGGGAATTTGGATTGGGATTGTTTGATTTGATTGTTGACTTTATTGGTCAAGGCAACGGCGGCCTTTTGGGTGTTGTTCTTTGGCCTATATTGCCATGTAGCCCCACGCCCCGGCTTTTGTTGTTTTACGATATTTAATCTATGATTAAAATCAATTAAATGCTACACTTGACTTAATTTATTGTCGCCGGCGAAATCAGACAAGAGTTTTCGGTCGGATTCCAAGACAAGTAGCCACATATACTTATAGTATAGTATATACGGGTATGCGATGGTATATGGTATCCCAAATAACCGATGCAAAACGAAATGAAATGAAATGCTCGTAAAAATCAAATCGGTCTCTCTTTTTCTATCTTGTTAGCCAGTTAGCCAGTTATCCAGTTGAGCTATCTCTTTCTGCCAATAAAAATCTGGCAGCAAAAATCTACGAAAATGTCGGAAACACTTTGTCGGTGGCTTGGCTTGTTTTTCGGGGCTTTGCTTTTGGTTTGGTTTTGTTTTGTAGTCGCTATCTTTATGGCTCGATCTGGAGTCTCGGTTTTGTGTTCTCCATTCCCTCACCCTCTCCGTCCCGGGAATTCTGGGTATTGCCTTCTCGTAGAGCAGATAATTGTCCACCTTAAGCGGAAACGGGGGTCGCAACGGGAATCTGTATTGCTAAAAAAAACAAATGCTATAGTGTATATGGAAATATTGAGAAATTAAAGGGGAATGACTAAAAAATACTCTATTAGACATTAAGATAAGGTGTTATTCAGAAAGATAATATTAATTATAAGCATTTAAAGCTAACACAAGATACAGTAGGTATTTTCTAAAGACTCAACATCTATATAATCTAAGTATTATTATCCCTTAATATTTGTTTATATTTAAATATTTAACGTAGACATAGGCTGTATTAAAATTATTTTGTCATTAGAGTTTATTTTTCTTTTTTCCACGCAAGTCTTCCTCTACACATTTTAACTTAACAAATAAAGTATTTAAAGACGTTGTTAATTCAAAATGTCATATTTTTTAATACTCATCAATAAAATTACTCATCAAATTGATAGTTTTAATCCATATGCCTCAAGACAGAGTATTATTTAAGCACTCAGTTAATCGCTTTTGGGGAGGGGCACTAGAGTTTGTTGGAATTCTTCAAGCTTTGATTTGCTTGACTTGATCAATGAACTCCGCGGTGACCTTGAATGCGACGAATCAGAATCAAAGAAAAGTCCCCGAAAGTCATCAATTGATATTCACACCCATGGCAGGGGAAAACTCAATCAAAACTGCAAAACACAAACACACGAATGCAAATGAAAAGGGGCAAATATCCCGGGATGTGCTAAACAAGGGGAGTAAATCAAAAATTCCGTTTAATGATGCAATTGGAGTTTGATGAGTTGGAAAAGTGAAGCGACGACCATCCATGGAATCCATACCATCCGCTGGCGCTGATGATGGAAAGCAATCAATGCAGCTGGATAGGATGGGTCCTTTGCCGGCGGCCAGGTAAATTGCAACCAATAATAATGAATAATTGAAAATCCAATCAAACACCAAATGAAAACGGAGGCCAGTTGGCTGGCTGGGCCATATACCCATATCCTCACATCGCCATATCCATATCCATATCCCCGAAAATTTCGGGGGAGTGGGTTCGTGTCCTTTGGCCGCTGGTGGTGTTGATTTTGCCGGCTTTATCGAAGGACATTAGCAAACGGTCGTTGGGTTTTCGCCTGCAAATGCAATCAAACGCGTGGAGCAACAGCAACAGCAACAGCAGCAACAGCAACATACCCAGCAGCAACAGCAACATGCACGGCAGCAACATGGAGGGATAAACCAAAGCAACCTGCATAGATGACACCCCAGGGACATGACAAAAGTCAATGAATGGTAATAGGTGTCGACATGGCCTTCTCACACAAACACCCAACCACCCATCCGCCCACCTTTGACCAGGATAAAGGGGGCGTGGCAGCAGCAACATCCAACGTGTGGCGGCCTTTTGTCCTGCTGTTGTTTTTGCTGATTGCCACTTTCGGCAATGGATCGAATGCCAGAATACTGGACCTTCGAAATGGGTATTTGAGGCTGGGATTGGAAGTTGGTCTGAAGAAGCCAAGTGGCAAGTAGCAGCATACATTAATTGCCAGTTAAATTGAGTCTGACTAGAGGTTTTAGATGGAAAAGAGTTGTGGAAAGCTAATGCGTATCAAATGATGATTTGATTTTGAGGGATTTTTTTTATTACAATATTTTTAAGCTAAACTAGGACTTTTGCTATGTAAATAATAAAGATAAAATAATAGAAACACAAATGTCTATTAAATGAAGCATTAAACTTAAGGCATTTTGTCTATTGAAATATCTAAAAGATACATTTTGGTATATTCTAAGAAATAATAAATCAAAAAATTTTATAAGCATCTAATGCCTATCAAGTGAAGTTATCTTTTAAGGAATTCTCTCTTTTACAATTTTTAAGCTTCCTTTTGATTTTTTTTGAGTAAAATAGTATAGAAAAAATATTAATAAAAGACTTTAAAAATCCTGTAGCTCTAATCACTTAATATTCTTCCAGTTTTAAATGACTTTGCCTTATGTTTAGGATATATTTCTATCACAACGCGAAAATGAATAAAATAAAATTATTCCAAAATTGTATTGAAAATACATTGGTTTCCAATGTGCTCATCATTTAGTTACTGCGCCTAAAAGTAGGCATCGCCGAAATTCTGGGGGATTCCCCCTGCTGAAAAGCTGTTTGCAAATTGTCGATTCGGAAAATGCTCGCCGCCGGCGAATCGGCGAAAAATTTGGCCACCACACACACAACCCTGCATTTTCGGGGCCAGGACCAAAAAGCCAGGACTCCCAGGACGCCGAACCGAGAACCCAGTAGTTCACTGGCATGGCCGAAAAATGTTAATTGATTTATGTTTATATTTGTGCAACATGTTGATGCCGCACTCATCGCACATCGCCACATTGCAGTCGGCGGAAAACGCTCGCGGTTGTCATTTTGCTACCAATTTCGCGAGGGGCGGGCTTCGCCGACAGACAAACCAAAACAAAAACAACCCAGCCACGTTAATTGAACAACATTCGACGGGCAAAACTGAAACCGAATCTGCACAAAGTCCCCTTCGCCCCCTTTGGAAAACCCATGTCGAAACTCAATTTGAGGCGAATTTTCAGCGTTTGCGGCATATTTGCTTGTAATTATATCTATCAAAAATATATATATGTGCATATGTTTGCCATAAACTTTTGTCTTTCGGTTTAGGGTTGCGAAAACGCAGGAAGTCGGCTGGAAAATATTGCGGAAAACCGATCCAGCCGGGGGGTTTTTCAATATTTGTTTGTTTATTTGTGCAAAATCAAATTATGAATGCCAACAATTGATTGGAAAAGGTGCTTATTTTTTCAGTAAAAGGCCTTTATAATGTAACAATTATTTATAATTTTGGGATCATAATATTAATGGAGTCTTCAACATTTTAAGATGGTAATATTTAGAAAGGTAAAAATATTCAAAATAGTAACATATCAATATTAAAAATATTAGTATTATTAAAACATATTAAAAATGTTAATATTATTCATATTAAAACTAACTAAACATTAGAAATATTTAACATTATTTAAATATTTTCAATAATGACAAGAGAATAACAAATAAGAGAACACACCCCACATGTTTCTATACAAAATTAAAATATAATATTCAATGACATATAAGGCAGAAATTCAAGGACCATTCCATCGACCTCAAACGATTTATCCGCACTAATTATAAATAGTTTCCTTTTCGGTTACCTTCCTCCAAAAATAAAACAACGATTTTTCCGCCCAAGGGCAGGCATTATAGCGAAAGCAGACTAAATCCAGGGACAAAAGGGGTTAGATAGATGGCGACACAGATGAAGATGAAGTCCGCAAGAGGAATAAATATATTTAAATATATATATGTAAGTATATGGAAATGGAGACAACCGGGCACACATGCCGACAATGACTTGCCCCATGAAAAACTTGAATGCCAGGACCAAAAAAACGAGAAACCGAACCGAACCGAACTGAACCCAAAAACTGAGCCGAACCGAAACTTGTTTCATAAATTTCCTATTCAAAATGTAATTAAACCCTTGCGCTGCTGCTGCTCATCTAATTACAACGAAAAGGCGACCATTTCGGATACGATTCCCTGGGCCAGGGAGGCGGCTACGCAATATACTCGATAATTGCAAACGAAATGGTGAAAGGCTTTTCGGCTTGGGCACCCAAGACTTGGTCTATTTCCATAAATATCTTCAAAGTCATTAAATTTCACACATGTTGGCGGCACCACGCAGAATTGTTTTAATTTTAAAATTATTGCCATTAATTGATTTTTGATACAGAATGTAGAGCGCAGGGCTGCCCATAAATCTCCATGTGTGTAAATCTAAATAAAGGGGGTTGGAACTTAAGAGCACCGCAGCAAATAATCACTAGACTCCGAAAAAAGCCAGAGCCCAAATAAAAAGGGGTAGCTACATAGCCGGCTTTAATGGCTCTGCCTTGATTATTGAGACCATTATTTTTGTTTAATTACGTTACGGGCGTTAATGTGCGGATAGCACCAGCTCTCATCGTTGTGTGGACCCCTGAATCCTGAAAACGGAATCCTGAATCCTAAATCCCGAATCCCGAGACAATTTTACCAGAACCACATTAATTTCTAAAGTGGATCCGGAATATTTTCTATTTTTAAAGTAAATAACACGTTTTCGCTAAAGATCTTACAGTTATTTGTATTAGATAATATTGGCAATGGTGATGGTATTCTTAAACCTTAAGTTAAGTAAATTGTAAGCTAGAAATTTTTTGAAAATTAATCGTATTTAAAAATTAGTATTGTTCTTTTTTATAAAAAAAAAGGGCTTAACCCAAGGAGCTTAAATCTGGTAAGTTAGTTCCGAAAAATCACACCATAACCATAGGATATTCCCCTATTAGTTTAAAACTAAGCCAAGACAATATGCAGGTACATTTTGCTTTGTTGGTTTTTTAGAGGCCTGCTTTAGGTGGGTATATATTATATGAGTTCGTAATGGACCGCTCCGTAATCCCGGGAAGTGGGCGAACGCGTTGCCATTCCGATTCCGCTCGACGCTCGACGGACAAATTTGCGACACGTTTCCGACACGTTTGCCATGTCGATTTTTCTTGAGCCAAGCGTTTGTCGTTTGTCGCCCCTACTCATATATATTTTATAACTGTAGACGACAACGGCGATACATATCAAGTGGGCGGAGTGGGTGGAGTGGGTGGAGGGGGTGGGGCAGTGCGGGAGGCGGGGCAGGGGTGCATACCTGTGTTTTCTGATGGGTGGTGGTTGAAAGATAAACGTCGTTGCCGTTGACTCATACGCAAATTTTTACTCACATGATGGGGTAGGGATGGTATATTAACACTGAGAAAAAAGTATAACAGGTTCTTTTTAAAAATATTTCGGTTAATTTTATGGTGTCAGCAGAACTTCTAAATCCCTTCTATATAATTTGGCCATTTGTCTAATTTTTTTAAAATATATTTTCAAATATTTATATCGAACATACTTATGTCTTGGAGGCTACAATAAATTTATTTTTATATATCACGACTAGAAACTCTTGTTTTATGGTTAAATAAAGTTAGGAGCCGTAACAGAACAGAACAACATACATTTTTTTAAAATATTACAGAAATCTATTATGACTAGAAATGTTTGCTTAATGATAAACTAGAGTTAGGATCCTCAAAAACTTATAAAACTTATCTGGTAAAATTCAAACATGTTGCCACACTTGGTAATATTTTTTCTCTGTGTAAAAGTAGATGGTAGAACTGTCCCCGTCCTATTGTTGTTGTTGTTGTTAATGGTTTGATGGGTTTAAAGTCGTGTAGCTTCGTTTTAGTTGGGAGGGGGTTTTCTAGAGGGGGTGCGTCAAAATGTATCGCTCACAAAAAACACAAACGCACAGCCGCACACACATATATAATAAATTTATCTGTACGTATATGCAAAATATGTATATCTTCATATACGAATATATATAGGATTTTTTTTGTTTTTTTTTTTGCATATGGACGCCTGGTTGGTTGGGCATTGGAGATTGGATTGCGGGCGCCCGTCCGCCTGGCTGTGTATCTTATGGCTTTAATAACTTTAGTGCTGGTACGTGCCATTGATCCTTGATGTACGAGCAAGGATGTGGCCCATTTTGCCGTTTCGGCATATATCACTGGGGTACATGGGATCAGGGAGAATGTTTGGAACCCAAAGGCGGAGTTTTAAATCTTGGGGAAACTAGGGATAAAGTAGTGGAATAGTATATGTTCCTTTGATGTTCTTTTTAAGAGATATGCATGAGTTAATATGTTATTTATATTATAATATATTATATATATATTTCTTATAATGTATTATATAATATTTTAGGAACCCCTATATCATTTTTTTCTTGGATTTTCCTGAATGCTCTTAAAAAATAAAAAATAAATATGATAATACAGTAATTCTTATGACAGCGAATTACCACCCCCTATGACATATTATTCCCCCAACTCAGGGCATACATGATTCGTTTTTAATTTCCAGCGTCATCTCGAAGTCAAGTGCTTCGTACTCCCCAGAAGAAATTCCCCACCCCATAGAGCCACCCATCAATTCATCCAATTGCTCTTCCTAGTTTGGCATTTTCTTTCTTTTTTTTCCTGTTGAGTATTCCTCTTCAGTTTTGCCTTTTATTTGCCGCTTTTTTGATGGGCCATTCGCCAGCGCGCTTTTTGGCATTATGCATAAATTTCATTTTCGCCCCTCGCCCGCGCTTATTGTTCATTTTTTGTGCATTTTGTATTTCTTTTTTGTTATTTATTTATGGGCGAGTGTGTGAGTGTGCCTCTATGTTATTAATCTTCGTGGGAGTTATTGCTGTTTTCTGTTTTTTTTTGGGTGACTGGGTGTATATCTCTCGATTCGCGTTCATTTGTGTACACTCATAAAATTTTTTTTCTAAATACTAGAAAAATCGCCCTAAAACTGAAATCGCCCTTAAATTTAGAAAAATTTTCTTATTTCAAGAAAGGCTAGCCCTAAATATAAGGAAAATCGCCATAGAAAATAATTTTTAGGGTTGGTTTTTCTAAAATGCCAAATTTTTCTATTATATAGGGCGATTTTTTCCGAGTCGACGCTAAAAGTATTTTCTAACTTTAACGGCGAAATCGCCCTAAAAAGTAGAACAAAAATACACAAACAATTTTCTGAATTTAAGAAAAATTACCCTAAAAACCACCAAGTTAAGACGCAATAAATTGATGCATATGTATGTGTGAATAGTTCGCAGGTCAAAGCAAGTGTCAAGAATGTGCGTACGTTAGGGTGGACTTATATTTGTGTGAAATTTGTTTCACATTAAACGCAAGGCTCATCTGACCTTAGGGAAGTCCACCCTAGTTTACAGTTTTCTTTCAATTCCTTTTCATCTAACCTTTGTGTCAAGGGTTGGGGTAGAGACGAATTGCATTGTCATAATTTTTCGGACGCTTGGCTGGTAAAGACGTGTTTGTTAACCCTTTTGTTTGTTGAAAAGTGCAAGTGAAAATGGAGACAGTGGTAAAAGAATTGGGAGGCGAAGCATTCCTTGAAATATTTTCTGGTGAGTACATACATACATATAATAAATTGTAAATTGCTTGTAATAAGTTAATGAATTTATCTATAACAGAAAGAATGTTTACCGTTGAGACATTAAAATATTTGAATTGGGAGCACCTCAGAGGGGAAATTCCAGTAGAAATGGTCGGTCCAGCTATAGAGTTCTTTAAAAAACTGGAGTTGTGGCAGAACAAAGTAAGAACATACATAATTAATTATTTGTATATGTGAGTAATTTTGAGATCACGTGTTAAAAGGATGATGCAACAGAACACATACATGCATACATATATATGTATGTGTATTTCAAAGATCTTTCCAGTTCGAACTGCATTAGAGCGTCGTACACGTAACACATACATACACATGTGTATGCAAAACAACCCCCAAATGCTTTGTGCCAAGTGATTTCGAATTGAAATGAGCAAAAGATACTTCGAATTCTTCTCTTCTTCTTTTTAAATAGTCCCGTTTCTGTAAGACATCCGCCATGTCCGGATTTCGACAAAAACATCTTAGACATTTCGTCAGTGCTCAAATTTGGCTATTGTTTCTGCTGCGGCCTTTTTTTCAGAAGCACAGCAAACGCAAGCTAAATTAAAACTAAGATTGTTTTTAAAAAGCGTATGTGCATTTTCATTTTAATTTTCACACCATTTTCTTTTTTTAAAAGGAGAACGTTGAGGATAGTAACGAGCCAGAACCAGGTGTTTGTGTGGCTCGAATTCTTTCAAAAAGCAAAAAGGGAAAACTGATATTGAAGCATTATAATGAACGCAAAACCCTTAGCTCACAAGTGAGAAGAGAGCTAAGTTCTGTAATAGTCGAGTACTTGCTTCAAAAAGAACTTAAACCTAGGCAGAACCTGTTGAAGGAGATTGCCAACCGAATAACTGATATATTTGATTCTGAGACGGCTGTAAGTGAATGCAACACAGTAAAAAATATTTAAATTAAACATTCTTTTTACTTTTAAGGACACATACTTCTTGAAGAGTAAAGGAAAGAAACCGGGCGGCCTGCTGTACAGCCACTATTATAATATAAAGGCCAAATATAGTACTGGAAAAGTCCCCAAGCCTTTAAACCAAAACGTTTCTCCAAATATGTTATTGTCTTCCCAAAAAAGTAAGTAATACTTCTAGTACTTAGGTACATGTTAATTATATATGTTTTTAAATAATAGCTGAAGTCGAATTGGATTTACAATGGCTTAAATATAATATTGAGCCCTTGGAGTCTGTGCTAAGGTGCTGGAATTCCACATTTGACTGGAGAAGCAATTTCCTGAAGTCGGATGCCAATCTGCTTGATGTATTTGAAGAATTTCCAATTTTGACACAATCCTTCGGATTCAAGCTGGTAAGCTCTAAAATAAATTTGTAAGCACATTTTTTTAAAACACATCTTAATAATATAGATCGAAAACGACTTTGAGGCTTTATATCCAGCTTCTTTTAACAATTTTTCGCAAAAGTGGGACGAGTTTAAGTCAAAAATTGTTCCCCTTTTAAGAGAGAAAGTAAAGGAACAACAGGGTAAGATCCTGCTTAAGTCTTTGGAAAGCAACGGTGAAGGTATGTATATGCGTTTAATACTTTTTTTCAATATTCTCATTAAATTATTCCCATAATGTATAGACATACAAACGACTTTAATTTGGCTTGCGATTCATTCAGTGTTGGTGCCAACCTCGAGGACAAAAGCAGACGGCGATAGCAAGACATTTAAACACACAATTGCGGATTCGCGAGGCCGTTTCTTGGTTTGGAAGGCTACTGTTGGGGAACTGCAAACACATTTAAAGAATCTTACGGAAAACTGCTACTCAGGAAAGCAGAAACTGCAACCGTTCATCTGCAGCGTGGGAACAAGCCCATTTTACCTTACAGAGTTTTCAGTTTACTTATCAGGTGTTTTTTATAGGATGCCAAATTTATTAAGAAGCATTGAAGTGTGTTTCAAAATATTTTTTGTCCTAAACCTCGAGTATCCCCCGGAATGTACATTAGTGTGGTCATTGATACAACAACATTTTTATGAAATTCATTTGAAGTCTGATAAGAAAAGCAAAGCTCTCTCTGAACTCTTAAACGATTTTAAAAACTTTAGAATGTAACCATTTTAGGCATAAGTTTTCATAAATAGGCTGTATTTCCAATTAATATTGACAAAAATTGAAGTTTAGGAATTAATTTTTTCTTTTCTTATTTTTTTTTTATTTCGACATATTATGAAGTTTAGACATTAATTTTTTCTTTCCTTATTTATTTTTTATTTCGACATATTATGAAGTTTAGACATTAATTTTTTCTTTTCTTATTTATTTTTTATTTCGACATATTATGAAGTTTAGACATTAATTTTTTCTTTCCTTATTTATTTTTTGCTTTGACATATTCTGAAGTTTAGACATTCATTTTTGCTTTTCTTTCATAATCTTTAACTTATTACTTTTTAAAATGGAAGTAAAATGCAAAATTTGTTCGAAAAATTTCGGTGACAAAATACCATTTTTTTCCCATATAAAAGAATCTCATTCTCAAGAAACGTATATAAGCATACCGTGTGGATTTCTGAACTGCCCTCAACACTTTAATGAACTTAAAGCCTTACGGAGGCATATGCGTAACACAAACAATCATTGCAAAACCAACACAACACAAGATTTTATTAACGAAAACGAAACATTATATTCGACTACAGATTTTGAAGAAGAAATTGATAGCGAAAAACCCATAACTTTTTCGAATAACTCCAAGATAGACAAACATAATTTGTTCAATAACGCCGAAAATTTGACACTTAACATTTGCTCAAAGCTTAACATTCCGCGGGAAACCGTATTTAAATTGCAGTCCGAAATTAGGAAGTTCTTAATAGCGCCAATAGAAAAGGAGTTACAACAAATTCAACAAAGTCTGAACTTGACCGAAGATTCCAAAATAAAACATCTTCTAGAATTTTTTCAAAATCCATTCGAAACCGTTTCTTCAGAATATAAGCTGTTAAAGGTTCTCAGGGAAAAGGGCTTTTATGAAGACCCAATTATTGTAAAAATAGATGACAGAATAACACCAATACGGTCGAAGAATAAGGTCATGCTAATGTCGAAACCATCCAAAGGCGCTATTTTTCCGTTGAAATTTCATTTGAAAAAGTTTTTTGAAATACCAAATTTACTGGACGCATTTCTGAAAAGGCTTTCATTTTTAGAAAACGAAACAAACATTACAAATTTTGTCAACGGCTTTTTATGGAAAAAAATTAGGATTAAAAACACGTTAAATGGAAAAATTATATTTCCGTACTTCCTTTACTTTGACGACTTCGAGATAAACAACCCATTAGGTCCACATTGCTCGCCTATTCAAGGTGTATATTTGTCGTTTCCAACAGCTCCAATAGAATATAATAATATTTTCTGTGCTGCTGTGTTAAAAACAAGTGATATTAAAACATTTGGTTATTCCAAATGTATGTATAAGTTCATAGAACTCTTACAAGATTTAGAGACCAATGGAATAGTGGTTTCCATAAACGGAAAAGAGCAAAGAATTTTTTTCATTTTAGGGCTTATTCTAGGAGACAATCTTGGTCTTAACAGCGTCTTGGGCTTTTCGACATCATTTTCAAGTAATTTTTTTTGCAGGTTTTGCAAACTTTCAAAACAAGAGACAGCTATAGCTTATGAAGTTAAAGTTGAGTCGTTGCGAAACCAAATAAATTATGAAAATGATCTGAAAGAATGTGATGTATCTACATCAGGTATCAAATCAGAGTGTGCCTTTAACAAGCTTACCCACTTTTCTGCCATTAAGAATTTTTCGGTGGATATCCTTCATGACGTTTTTGAAGGTATCTTGCGTTATGATATACCCCACATTGTACTGTATTATATTAACAGTAAAATATTTGACTTGGAAATATTAAATCTGAGAAAAACAAACTTTCAATATGGAAGCGCCGAAATTGGAAATGTTTGTCCTCCTTTCCAGTTAAATAATTTAAAAAAACATAATTTAAAGGCGACTGCTCGGGAACTTCTAACCTTCATTACATATTTCCCTTTAATGGTGGGGGATTTGGTACCCACCGATGATAAAGTATGGCAATTTGTTATAAATTTATTAAAGTTAATTGATAGGGTCACATATTCCGAGTACACAACAGGAGACTTAAGGTCTTTAAAAGAATGTATAGAGATTCACAACAGAGAGTATCCCGTTTTGTTTAATGACGAAAAATATAACTTCCCGGAAAAATGTTGTTATATCTTTAGCCAAGAAAATGTGCATAAACTTTGCGAATTTTGTACAAAATTTTAAAATTCATGAGATAGTTTTAAGTAAATCAAAGTGCCTTAGCAAGAATTCTATATATAGTACTGAAATTGAAAATTTAATTTCAAAGACTGATAATGTAACTTGCCATGTATACGCGAAACTGCGAAACGTGATGTACAAGGAAGGTTTTATTGTATATAGTTACGAACCAGATTTTAAGGCATTTGAAGTAAAAGAAATCATTTCCTTCGAAAACCAAGTATTATTTCTCTGTGTTAAATTAGAATTACAATTTGTTGATCATGTCACTTCCTATGAAATTGTAAATAAAGCCGAATTTAGTGTAATTAACTTAAGTGACATTAAATTCCCTCCAACGGAAACAAAAACCCTAAATGCCAAAAAATATATTAAGCCGAAACATTATTTTTAAAACCCACTTAGCAATATGAATAGATATTAAGAAATATTTTAAAAATATGTAAATAATTATAATTATAAAAATGTAAGTTGTGTTAATATATTTTTAATGTTAATAATAAATACAATTCAAAATAAATAAAAATATATACAAAATAATGGAAAAGTATTTTTATTTAGGGCAATTCGCCCTATAAAGCTTTTGCAAACCAAGGAAATCGGTCCTTGATTTTAGAAAAAAATTTCTAAAATTCAGTTCGATTCGCCCTAAAAAGCGGTACGGCGTAAGAAAACTTTCCTGAAATTTATGGCGATTTGCCTTAAAAGTGAGGAAAAAGAAAAGTAAGGTATAGAAAAATGTGCCTGTAATTTGAAAAAAAGGCTTTAAACTTAAGAAAAATCCACCTTTAATTTAGGGGACTCTTTGAATATTTTCAGGGCAATTTACCTTTACAACCAGAAAAAAACAACCTAAATATAAAAAAAAACTGCCTTAAGTTTAGAGCACTCATTTCTTATTTGAAGGGTAATTGCCTTAAAAAAACAGAAAAATCGCCTTAGATTTTAAAAAAATCGCCCTAAATACAAGAAAAACACATGTCTATTTTTAGAAAAATTTGCCCTTGTTTCGTTACCCAGTCGCCATTGACCCCCGTTTTAGGGCGATTTTCCTTGTTTTTAGGGCGATTTTTTCTATGAGTGTATGAAATTAAAATCACACCCATGAGATGCGTCTTCTTCTGCATTTTTCTTCGGCAATTTTCCAGCGAAAAAATGGCCGACCCGTGGGCAATGGAATGCCGTTTCGGTCAAAGGAAAGCCAAAGGAAAAAAAATAAAAAATTTGAAAAAAATATAAGAAAAGAAGAAAAATCACCAGGAACAAGGAAAAACGCCAGCAAATATAACAACTGTAAATTGAGTTGTTGCCCTTTCGCCACCGAGAGCCAAACTTTGCCCACCGCCTAATTCATTCATGAAAACCGTTGGCCAAGCCTCGCCCCCTTTTTGGAAGACCCCTCCCCTTTCTCAAGACCTACCCCCCCCCCCCCAAAAAAAATAGAAAAAACCATTGCATTTGCTGCTTAGCATACAATTGCCACATTAACTTGCCAGCCCAAAGATAAATCGCATGGCCAGGCTGCAAATTGTTGCTGCGCCAGCAAACTACCAAAATGCACTTAAAACAATATTTATTATCACTCAAAAAATATCTAAGATATTTAAATATAGAATTTAACTTGATCCTGTGGCCTCGTCATATATTCTATTTATTATTATATTTGCTTTAAAAGTATCTTAAAAAATTGATGCTGAATATTCAAATGCGATTTCAGGAAATTCCACTAGTTAATATTTTCTGATTTTAAGAATCTTTTACTAACTTTGTAAAAAATAGTATCAGTTCTTTCTTAAATATATTATTACTATTAATGTAATATGTAATTTTTTTCAGTGCATGCAACTAACAACACCACAAACTTGCAAGCCCACAAAGAGAGCTATTTCGCACTAAAATCGCCGCGGGGCAGGCAGCAAAAATCGAGACAAGTTTGGAGGAAATGCTTTTTTCGCAAAGTGCATTTGAGGCCTCAGGTCCAAATGCAATGGTTATGGAAAAATAAGTTAACAAGGTTCGAAAATCAAATACACTACGTAAGCGGAAAAATCCAATCGGTTAATGTCCAAATATCTAAGGAGGCAAAAATACAACATTTGAAAATACAAATTTCCAACTGAAAAGGATAGCAAGCAGTTAAACGAGAAATTGAACCAGTTCAATCAAATAAGAAAGTCATTCCGATCAAAGCAGTTTATTCTAATAAGAGAATAAGAAACCCAACTAAAACGTTTCTGATCAGCAACTTGGGAAAATCAAATACAAATTCAAAAATTCTGTTGGGGTTTCTAATGTTTTTAATATTTACCATCTGATTCCGAAGACTGAGTTTTCCAAATCAGAATATTCGCATAAAAAGAGATCCTTTTATAAAATCAATTGGAATTTTTATATTAGTCCAGATAAGAACAGAAATATTCTTCGAAATTCGAACTTATCAAGGTTTTAGTTACTTCCCTGCCTAGCCAATTTCTTAGGGTATTTTGCCAAACACCAATAGCAACAGAAACAGCAACAAACTGAGGCAATTGCAAAGAAATAAGACGAAGACGAAGAAGGAGCAATTTTTAATGTGTTTGCGCTTTAGCCAAAAGTTGGCGTTGGGCCCATTTTTCTTTGGCTTGTTAGACGTTAGCAACCGAAACGACGGAGAGATTCCAAAACACTTTGCCACAAAGGTTCCCCAGAGGAACTTGTAGTCGCTGTAGTCGCAAGTCGCAAGTTGCAAGTTGCAGGTTGCAAGTGCAAGAGCAACATCGCGATGTTGCTGTTGCTGTTGTTGTTTATGATACGCCAGTTGTTGCAGTTGTTTGAAGAAGTTGTAAGAAATAGGCTTGCCACGACGATGCGCTGCTCAAGGGAGTCAAGGGAGGCAAAATAGACAAATGATCGCCGGCACAGTGGAACAAAACCTATTAATATAAATTAAAAAGGTGACCCAAACGTGGCACCATTAGCAATCATAACATCTTTACTATTTATTTATTGAGCGATTTCAAAGTGGCTACCCCCTGAAAGTTTGCAATTCAGTTCTTCAAATACATATATTTATTTTTTATGGATCTCCATTTTTTTACCGCTAGATTCTACAAAGGTGACTGCGTTTCTAAAGTCCATAACTTGGCCATTTGTAGCTCTATTTAGACATGGCATGTCTCTTAAAATTGGTAATGTAATTATCTAAGATTCAGCATTCAATGGGACTTATAATTTTTCTGAGTGCATTGGCATGAGTTCTTTTTCTGCTCTGGGCACATGCAAATGCAATTCAAAAACGAAACCCAAACGAAATCTGGTGATGGATTACGAGCTGCCTTCGGGGCAACGGGAAATGCTCGTCCTCTGGAAAGGCTTCTTTGCATGCTGCAAATGCTGCGGAGGCTGGAATGGGAGACAATTCATTTATTAAACTGCACTTAACATCAACACCACATCATCATTAATATTAACCGGCCAGCGGGATGGGGGGAAAGTCAAGGTGTTAACAATGTTATGCCGTGTCGGAAATCCCAACTGACCATCAATTTGTGACCGTTACAGGGTTTTGTACTTGGAATCGGTGGGAAAATCGCAAAAGAACACCATTGGTTTTCAAAACATTATCTTCGATTTCTTATTTTTAAGAACAATCATACTGTCTATAATAAACTCAACCAAATTTCCTGTTATTCATACGATTTTCAACCTCCTATTGTCTTTTATTTAACTCTCTATACTTAATAATATAAATACTATTTACCAAACCTATTTTATTGTTTTTTGAAGACCCTATTTTATACTATTTTGTTCAAGAAAGCTTCCTTAAAATTAAAGAAGAATTTGGCACACCGGCAGAACCAATTAATCCAAGGTCAAATCAAATCAATAGGCTGCCACCAAAGCCCAGTTGTTAACCCCCCTCACAGCCCCCTTAACCCCTTGACACCCCACACAAATCGGCGGAGAGAGAAAGAGAAATGTCAAGAACTCATGTTCAAATGTCAAACTGAACCGACAAACCGTTAATTAGCAAATCAAAGATATGCCACGCCACAGACACATATCCAAAACAGGGGGCACAGAGGGGTTAAACGGGTGGCATGAGGGGGTTAAGGAGCGGGGAGGCCAAGGAGGGGCACAGTCTCCACGGCAGAGAGCCACTGACAGCTCACAAAATCCGACAGTTGCGCACATTCGAAAAAAGATCAATGAGAATTGTGAAAGAAGCTGAAGAAATCCAGCAGACGGCGAGCAATTAAAAGGCGAGGGGCAGGGGGGAAAGCTCAGGTGAGCTGCAGTACACTGCAAACAAAATTGTGAACCCAAAATTACTGATTAAAAATGTTATTTACCAAGATTTTTCAATTAAAACTGAAAGGGGTCCGAGTTCGGATACCAGTGGTTTTCCATTATTTTTCTTATAAGTATATGTTATTTTAATGCTACAATTCCTATATTTTCTTTCAATTAGTTTAATTGTATTTTATAGTATTTAATATTAGTCCTTCTTCTTTTTGTATAGTATTTTTTATAATTTGTTTATATGAAATTTTTTTTAGATTTTTATTTGTTCAGTGCCTTTGAGAGGAGCGGTGAGGGAGGCCACCGAAACGTTTAAATCGCCCAAAGGCCGTCGAGCTGTCAGGGATTCGCGGATTGCTACGGTTCGGTTTTCAGTTCAGTTCAGATCTGTTCGGTTAGGTTTGGGTTCGGTTTTACTTGGGCTTAGGTTTGGGTTTGGGTTTGGGATTGGGATTGGGACTGGGATTGGACCTGCGTGGACTTACAGCGCCGCTCAATCCAGCCGTTGTCAATCATAAGCCAGGTCCAGTCTTTCTTTGGCATCCTCAGGAATCCCCAGCCACAGCCACATCCACATCCACATCCACACATCCCCAAATGAAGGGGAAGGGGAAGGGGAAAGCGATCTAAGATCTTCTAACATTCGCGAGTAGAGCGAGTTGGAGTCGCATCTGTCGGATTTGCATTACCGCGTCCGACTTGCCTTGAAATTATGTGAAATTGATCAATTTCAACGTTGCCCGTTCGCCGTGGCCACTTTCCGCCAGCTCTGGCTGCAGAACATTTAATGTAAAATGTCAATCAAAAATCGCACAGAATGGAAAAGCAACTTTGAAAATTTAATTAGAAATGTGTACACGTCTCGGGCATTGTGGACGCCATGGGAAAATGGGAAATCTACTCGATTGAAGCGATGAGAACCGAACGCAAGAATTGCAGAGATCCAAGGATAGTGTCAGGAGATGTACTAATTGTTGGTGTCTGTCCATGGAAAATCACTGGAACCGATTTGAGAAGATCTTATAACAACTAAGGGAAGGGGAGAGAATGAGATAAACAGCATAAATGATTAAATATTAGCCAGATTATAACATTTTTGATATATATAATGTACAACACCATCTCAAATTTACTCCATTTATTACAGGAAATATCTTTCATTAGCTGCCATATTTTAAAAGCAAGACTTATAAAGAGAAAGAATAGATATAATCTCGAAGTATTTAAACATTCTCAAGAATTTCCGGACACTTGGACTCTGATACTCCCCTGAGTTTCCATCTCCCCTCGCTTTTCGTAGTGACTTTCCATTGAGCTCAGCTAACATGGATTTATAAAGACATAACTCACAGTTTAATGACTATAAATTCATTCCCGAGTATGAAATTTTCGTTGGAAATTGTAAAAAAAAGGCTGCTTAACTAATAATAGTAATAGTGGTAAAAATATTCGTAAAGCGAATGTGTGAGAAAAGCATAGTTTTTAGCTGGGGCAATCAAAGTATGGACCTGGTTTTTATAGCACTAACCAAGTGGTCGGTTGACTTCAAAAAGGGTTTAGTTTTGTATATTAATTTGTCAACCACAAAACAAAACAGAAACAGAAAAAAAGTAAATGAAAACCAAGCCAAGAGTGGAGTTATCAATGGGCGGTGGCTTCATGCTAATTTAGTTATGAACACTTGTTATTTCTTTTTTTCATATATCATATTTCTCGTTTGTTTCGAGATGGTTCGGTTTAATGCTTCATTTCTTTGAATTTCATAATTACACGGCTTTGACCGCTCAACGACGGTTGGTAACTGTTTTTGTCATTGTCGGCCGCAGCTTTTCTTGAATGAACTTCGGCTTTGGGCCAACTGGTTTTTTTTTGGTTTGGCCAAGAGCCTGTCTTCTTGGCTTAATTAATTATTGTTGTATAATTAGTAGTTGGTCGGGGGCATAATAATTCAACAGAATTGTCCGACTGCCCGGTCAACTAAGCGATTCATTCATGGCTCTGCGCATTTTCACACATTTCCGGTACAGTTGGCAACAAAAGTGAACGAACCGAATAAAACCGAACGGGCCATTTGGAAAGACCGCCCCAAGTTGGCAAAAGGGCGTTGTGGGCAATGTCAATCAATTGGTTCGCCGACTTGGTTGGCTGATTTCTTGGCCAGATCCCCCCAGTTTCGGTTTCAGTTAGCCAGCTTCTTCAGCTGCAGAGTAGTCTCGATCTCGAATCTGGAATCTTGTATCTTGAATCTTGAGACTCGCATCTCGAGACTCGAGCCAAGCAAAAATGGCAGCTGACTGACAGACAGATCGAAAACGCTGGTTCAGTTCGGTTCAGTTTGGTTGGACCCTGGGCGCTTTTGGCTTTTTTTTTTTCATTTAGCTCTTTTGGCCTGGCCAACAGCAGCCACGGCAGCAACAACTACCAACTACCGACTGAAATTGTGCCGAGGACTGGTCGCTGAATTGCCCGTTTTTAAAGGGGGCAACGTGACACGAAAAAATACTTGATATCCATAAAAAATATAAATATAAAAGAATATACAATATTATGTAAGCTATAGCATTAGCAGAAGTTAAATTTTAAATTATTAAATTTTATGAAAATCCCAATACCCAAAAAATGCAAAATTATATAATATACATCAGTATATATAAACATCTTTGGAATACACAGAGAAATCAAGCATAAGTCTTTGATGCAATAACAGAATCCAAGTAATTATACTTCTTAGAATGATTTATTTTGGTTACTAAATATTTTTAGCTTGCTAATGATGAGTTTTGTATTGAAAGACTAAGATCGTATGATCTAAATTTCATAAAATTCCAGCAAGCCCTTCAAAAATGAAGTTTTTATAGAAGCCAAAAGAAAATTATCTATAAAAACCATTTAAATGCTAAGATTAGTGGTATAATCCATGCTAAATTTTATATTTTTAACTCTTAAGGCATCGTAAATCGACCAAATTCCTCCGTAGAAGTGCCGTCTCTAAAAATCGGATCTGCAACTGGAACTGGAAATTGGGTTCGAGCGGCGGAGGTGGGGCTGCCACGATTCGCAGCCAGCCAAATCGATCGAACTGCCTTCATTAAACAGAAAACAGAGCAAAAAAAAAAATGAGGGGGAAAAAAGGAAAAATAAAGGTAGACCTGGGCAACCTCTGGCCATCCCTTTCTGTCTTAATAACTCCTTTCCTGCCGCCGATTTTGCTGCAGCAAAGTAGCAGCCACAACAGCAGCCGTGATCTCCATCTCCGATTTTTAGCTTATTTTTTTTCGATCGCCGTCGCTCCATTGCTCCATTAATTTCCATGTTGGCCACAATTTGACTTCTGTTCGGCGATCGTTCCTTCTCTTTTGCTCCTTCACCTGAAGATATCTGGATATATTTTTTTTTTTTTTTTTCTTATTCTTGCAAATTGCCAGGCACGCAATTTGCGCTCGAATGGAAAATAAAAAACATACGAAAAAAATCTGCAACAAATTGGAAGCCAATAATCAAATGTCAGTCAGGATCCGCCTGGCCAGCCCCCCGCGATCTCTTTTGGGGTTCTGTCAGTCAGTCAGTCAGTCATTCGCTCAGTCAGTCATTCACTCAGTGAGTCAGTCTCTCACTCCGTCATTCACTCAGGGCGGTCAGTGAAATCGGTTTTAGCCATGGCTCTAACTCCAGGGCTCATTACTCAAACGCCAACCAAAGCTCCCTTTTGAATTTGGTATTGCACTGCTGGAAAATGGGATTTTTCAAATGATTTCTAACTCGGTTTTAATAGACATAATATTTTTTCAACAATAATAAAAAGTGTGAGAAATAACAAAGTAAGTAATATACATATTTTGAGACATAATATCCTAATAATATTTATTTCCCAAAGCAGAAGTTTGCTAAATTTATAAAAACACCTCATATTAATAAATGAGTTCAGATCAAAATTTAATAAAATTATGCTTTTGATAAAGTTCCATATCAAAAAAAAAAAAAGATTTTACATATTCTGAGACTAAACTATATATATAATATTTATTTAGCAAAGCAGAAGTTTGGTAAAATTATTTAAATACCTCATATCAATAAATGAGTTCAGATAAAACATAATAAAATTATTCTCTTGACTTCGAATACAAAAAATAATATCCCTATCAAAATTATAAAAATATTACCTCTGAATCTGAATGATTTATTATAAATTAAGGTATTACAAACTTTTTCTAAGTCCCTAAAAATCCCCCAAAAAAAGTATAGTATCTAGTAACTCTGTTAAATACCTTCTCATATTTTTCTCAGTGTAAAGCCCTCCATCGGGATCTGGGACTACAACTTGTCGGCTTGTCCGATCCGCCTGTCTATTCATTTGAATCTCTTTCGAATTCGATTTTGATTTGATTTCTGTTTCGGTTTCGGTTTCACGCTTGCCTGCCTTATACTTTAATTAGTTTGGCAAATTAATTCCCAGTATTTCCAAAAAACAAAAAAATAAGAGGCCAAGTGAAAGAAAGAAAACAACAAACGATTAATACCGAATTTCAATTGCGATGCCGATATTGTTTATTGGTTCCACATTACGCCCGCCGCGTATAATTAACAATAAAAAATTTCAAACACATTTTGACACAATTTTAATAGTCAATAAAACTCAATGGAGAGCGTGAAAAGGGGGGTTTCCAAAAGGGGGGCCTATCGGGAAGGGGGTCCCAAAAGCCCCATCAAACCGAACAACAATGAAATGACATTTTCGCCGCTGATGTGGCCATTGTTCGACTTTGTTAGCGGGTTATTGTTGTTGACAAATCGATAAACAGCTCAATTAGCATTTTTGATGCTCACTCGTTAAAGAACCACTCCACTTACCCTTCGGCTGACTGACTGACAACAGTACGGCGATCATAAATCAAACCATAAAAAATATATATCAGGAATTCGGTTCAATAATCGATTTGTATGCGTTGCCTGCCGCGCCGCACAATTATGCAAAATGAGCTGTCAAACGAGTGAGTTTTTATTCCCCCTTGCCCCATGGAATTTATTCTCCGAAGAGGAAAAGCCACATGTTCATTACTTGTTCGAACTCGTGTTTAGTTATTTTTTAAAAAACTAATTCCAAAAGGTTTCTTGAAGAGAAAGAAAACGCTAAAATATATTTATCTTGTTGCCATGCAATCATAAATTGTGTGAATATTGATCATTTTAGATGAACTGTAGGAAAATTAAAGCACTTTTCCTGATAAAAAGTTAACATTTTTTTGTATACTTAAATTAAAATAAAACTTTGTTAAAATTAATTGAAACCTAGGAAAGGAATACCAAAGTTAAAAATTCCTATAAATATTTTTTTAAAACCTTATAGGTAGCAAAGTTGCCTTTGCTTTACATTGTTTGTGGTAGACACCCCAATCAAAGACCTAAAAAAATTTTAAAAAAACAACCAAATTATTTTATTATTTTAAATCCCCCAATGGACGGAGATCAAATCCGGAGAAGCAGTAGCGATCGAAATTTGGAATATAGTCGATGCCGCCGAAATGGCGTTCATTATGCCACAATTGCGGAATTCCTGGCGAGTCTCAATATTAATGATACCACTTTGGGATCGGTTCAGGGTCTCAAGACCCTCACTCTGGAGGATTACCTAAAAATCATGCGAGGTGCCGACAAAGAGCAGGGCGATGGGGATATCACTCTCGAAACCAGAAAGATGGAAAAGAAAGCGATCCAGGAAATCAACAGGCAAAGGCAGTCGGACTTAAAGAATCCCGGCAAATCCAATCTAATATCCCAGTACACCGAACCAATTTGGATATAATACAAGACTCACTTTTAAATTATTGTATTATTATTCTAAAATCCTAAAGATTGTAAGTGTTTTCTTCTTAAAACTGTATTAAAGAAGGACAATCTAATCTTTATCTAAGGATTCAAAGAGATCTATTAATATATTTGATGGGTATTACTGAAAACTTACAGAACAATTGAATTTTAGGATTGCTTCTTTGCTCTCATTGAGTTTAAAATAAACCACATGGGCAACGGCCACCTGATTCGAACTCTAACTTATTTCAATAATTCAATCACGTGGTATCGTATCGAATAATTGAATAAGTCATCGAGTCGAGCGACACAAATTTCATTTCAATACGCAGAACGTTTAACGAACGAATCGGGCCTCAAAGACGATCGCCGATGATTGAACGCTCGCGGAAAGGGTTGGCACAAGGGGGTTAAGGTGGAGTTTTTTGGAGGGGATCTAAGGGGACCTGAGACGGAACCGCCGAATGGCAACGTGAGTGATTGTCGCAAAAGCTCAAAGGCGACAACAGCTCTTCGAATTGTACTGATTTTTATTTATTTTATGTTTGAACCGAAACGTTCACGGAATCCCAAATGAAATGCGACTGCGCTTTTTTTTTGTATTGCTTATAAGGGGGAACTCGGGAACCCGATATATCGGGGTTTGGAGGCACCCCCTCGTCCCGAGAACCCCCTTCGATGGCCAATTGGTGTGGGAAAAATGCGACTGTGGTAACAGGCGTGGCGATCTTCCATTAACATGTTCACCTCGTGGCGATTTCAATCGAATTTTAATTGCCCGAAAGTGGATCTAACAGATCGAGGAGAGATTGCTTTGGTTTTTTGGGGTTTTTTAATTTTTGCTGGGAGAAAAGTTAACGCTAAAAGTAAATATTCGCAGAGGGACTATATTTCAATCAGTAAAAACAGTTTTCATATTTCTAGGATCAAGATGACGATATACTTTTGATTTTAAATTCCTAAAAAAAATTCTTAGGCAAGGAATACTTATTAAGGTATATTATTAAGCTGTTGAAATATATTTTAAGTCATTCTGTTTGCCAGCAGTATAAATTAAAAAATGTTTTTTAGCCAGTATGATCGTTTATTACCATTTTAGTATACGATATCTTATTTATCTGGAATGTTACCTCAAATGTTGTCTTCAGTATTGTTTTATATTTTCATTAAATTGAAAAATACATTTATTTAAAATAGTATTTAAAAAATACTCCGTTTAGAGCAGAAATAAATTAAACGGCTATAGATATCTTACAAAGGAACGCCCCCCTTTTCGACCATTTGAAAGGCCCAAGAATACCTGCGAAGATCACGTAAACTGGGTCGATAACTGACCTACAGAACGTTCGGGAATGCAACCGATTTCAGGGCAGAAGGGTTCCGATCGATCGCTGCTCTTCGATAGATTTTTGACATATTTTTGATCGGCACATTGAACCGCTCGCGCTGCCTTTGGGCCATTCACACGCTTTTTGGGCCGTGGGAGAAAAATGCAGTGGTGATCCCCATCGAATCTGTTCGGTTTGGAAGCCGAAAATTGTGCCGTGTTTGTGTGCAGAGCAGAGAGTTAAACAAATCAATACGAAAACGATGCAAATGGTTAAAGGCATGTCAACAATGCTGCCGAGTAATTGGCAGTGGTCGGCTGATGACGCTCGCTCTGATGTTGATGATTGCGCATCGCCTGGAATACGGGGACTTGCGACTGGGACCTCATCTTAACCCGAACCTGAACCTGAACCTGGATGTGATTGCGATCGCAGGAACTCCTCATCGAGCCGCCAAAGTGCAGCTAAACATCTGGAGCAGGCAGCTCCAAAAGCAGTCGAATCGAGCAGCTCCACCCATCGCCCGACTTGCGAACGCCGATCACTGATCTTTGCCGCCGCGAAAACACTGAGCGAAAACTAGCTAAGAAAACTAGCTCTAAGTAATATGTATTTAAGTAGTATACATGTATTCTAACCAAATTGTATTGCTTAAAAACAGATCATCCAGCATCCACACAAATATAAGACTTGTATCTCAAATTAATGGAGGCTGATTATCCAAAGTATAATGATTCTACATACATATATGGTAGCTCGATAAAAATATTTTTTTTCTAAATAACAACTGCATATCTTTATTAATCTAAGATTTTTTCAGTCAGTCATCATTTAAAATTTATGTTTTTCCATAAACCTTATCACCTGTTTTCACATGTTCACATCACCTTATCACATGTTTTTGTTTGATATGCCCTTACATATGTTACAATGGCTTTTCAAGGACAAAAATAAATAATCAATTCTTTCATATGACCTCAAAGATATTACAAGGTTTTTAAGGTCTGGAAGATAAACCGATTTTTAAGCTAATATTAATCAATATACTATTTTTTAAATGTCTAAAAGAAATAAAGACATTTTACCAATTTATTAAAATATTTATTTTATATGTCCTAATGATGGTACAAAGGTTTTCAAGGGCATATCATTTTCTTCTCCTTTCGATCTTAAAAATTTCTCTAAGTTTCCTATAGCTTTTTCTCTGTGTGTATAAGGCAGCGGCTTTGATCTGTCACCGCTCGCCAATCGAATCACGGCAGACGCGAGCGGCGGCAGATAAAATTATTGAAATTACATTGGCAAGACGCCGTCGATCAGGCAGAGGGCCATGTTGGGGATATCGGGGTGTGCGAGGGAATGCCAGGGGTTGGAATTGTGAGATCCAGAGGGGATCTGGGAGGTGAATCTGTGCAGTAAGGCTAGCTGCAACAGCTGCAACAAACGCTGCCGCGAAACACGATCGCCAACACTTACAGCGCCGCAAGTTGGCAATAATTATCGCTTTTAGTCCCGTCCCCGCCTGTCAATGTAATTCCAAAAATGTCGTCAGTGTCGCCCAGTGGCGGGGTAGTAGCTCATCATCACTGGGCTGCTGGGATACTGGGATGCTGGGATACCGGGATCCTGGATTCCCGATTCCAATCCCGATCGCAATACCACAGCACCCTGTGATTTCTCCCATTCGATTTCGTGATGCCAGTGCGGCAGCGCTCGTTGTTTTTAAAATGTAATCATCATTAAAATATTTATGGGTTATATCTCTCGCTCTGGCCAACGGACCAATGGACCGATGGGCCTTCAGATGGACTGGACGGCTTGTAATGACCATACATAGCAATTGGTTCTCACGTTCGGGCCACAAAAACAAAAAAGAGAAAAACGGGGAAAAAAAGAACAGAACAGAAACGCGTTGCCAATTTGGCGTCATCGTTCAACTTAAAGTTGAAGTTGCAGTTAAAGCCGCGATTGCGATTCCAGCTGAATCGGCTGCTGAAGTTGTCATTGTCATTGTCATCGTCACCTGTGTCTGCGTTTCGGATTTTATGTCTGGCAGCTGCTGAAAGTATCTGGATATCTGGATATCTGGTGGTGCATCTGTGCCAAGATCGATTGGGATTTCGGGATTTTCTCAGTAATTGCACAGTGAATTTATTTAGGGGGATTTTTTATGGTATATAGAATAATAATATTATAATAATATATATAATAATGGCAATGTCAAATAAGATGAGCAACAATCAAAAACAGGGACATCTGTTTAATAAGAGAACTTTATATGAATTGGCTTATTGCTTGATAAATTATTTATGGTAACTCATCAATTCCGAATAAGAAATTGTCTTTAATATTATTTCGATAATGCAATCTTTAAAAATGGAATCATGGATCACACCAAGATAAGGAAAAGACATAAGACATAAGACATAAGCTATAAAATGTTAAAAGTTATTAATTCCCTTTTTCAATATATTAATGGGCATGAACTTCCCCCTAATAATTAGGGTTAAACATGCAGTAGCTTCGATTTGTGTGCTCGTCGAGGCGTGATCACTGTCACCGTCACCGGGATGGGAACTGTGACCGGGGGTCTTGAGATCGCCGTGGTCCACCCCTAAAAAGTGGCCACTTCGATGGCAGTCTTGTCATTTTTCTGTTTAGTTTTTTTTTGTTTGGTCGAATGGAGGAGTCTCGAATGTTGCTGTTGTCGTTTATCAATTATGACAAATCTTTGCGCATGCGTGGCCAGCGGCGTCGTCAACGCAGCTATTTATAAACTTGGTAAAACTCCGGCCCCTCAAAGCCCCTCCATATCATCTCAAAGCCCGGCTTCCTCATATGTGTATATGTATTCGTCTGTCTGTCTGTCCCATTCCGTGTTTCATTTTAATTTGTAATTATTTCTTCAGCTTTTTTGCCGCTGCCTTCGGTTTTCCTCCCCTCTCGTATTATTTCAAACGATTCCGTGGTCGCTGTGTGTTGACTTTTCTCGGATGCCTTTGCATGTCGGTTGGTTTTTTCGAACTTCATTTGCGCTTCGGTTCGGTGACAAATAAATTAAGTGGCAGCCTCAACCAGAGAGGGGTATGAAAAAAAACCAGAGGCAAAAACCAAGAAAATAAAGACTGCCCCGGGGCCCTGCCCAGTATTACAACAAAATCATCCAGCCAGCGGCAACAAGTGGCTAGCTCCTTGGAATCTTGATGGACTCGACTAGGAGATACCATAGTTATTTTAAAAAATTTGGAGCATTAAATTGAATTTTCCATAATTTATAAAGCCCCTCCATTTATCTTAAAAACTTTTTTATTAATTAAGGAAATATTTCAAGCCAATCAGCTGAAATATTTTCAGCTCCATAAATAAATCACAATAATATTGAGTGCTCCCAATGGTATAATTTTTTGATAAGCCAACATCGATATACTCACAATCAGTGCACAAGGTCTTGTAAACATATTAAATTCCATAAGTATAAAACATTTGGAACTGAATTTAAGGCCTCACATATGAACTACTTAGTTGAGCATACCCAGTCCATTTTTATATAGATACACACCTATAATAATCACAACAACTAGGTGCAATTAAGAGTAAGTCGCTGGTTTGCTGGAGCTTAAGAACGCCCCTTTGAGATTTATTAAATGTTCGGTGATTGGAGGAAGGTAATTACTCATAATGGCGACTCAAAAGGTGAAATATATAAATGGTTGCCCCCTAAATGGAGTGGTCAGAAAAAGTTCAATGGATTTAAACTTTATGTAATTGCATTTTTTATGTATTTCGGTTTTTATAGGTTCCTTTTATTTTTAAAACCATTAAATTCGGAACAATAATATTTCTCTTATAAATTAGATTATATCTGTCATATGATTTTTATTTAATAAAATAATGTCTCTTTAAGGTTCCTTATACCAGTTTTACAGCCCCACTTTTTAAAGTGGCCGCCTTAAGAATGATATATGGACTGCAGTCGCCTTAAGACCTCACACATCTGAAGTGTTAAAGTTGCTTTGCACTGGAAAACTACTAGAGGAAAACCCACACAGCTCTAAAGACAACTCATCCACTCAATCAAAGGACCGATTCTGCCAACTTGAGGCCAAAATCAGCTGCTACTGTTTTGCGGGCCGAAAAGCGAAGGTGCATCTCTTGGCCAAAGTCGTTTATTAATTTGGCATGTGACAAATTGTGCGTTGGCCAGCAATTAGAATTGTGCCTGGGCCAAAGAGAGAGACGGACAAGTTTTGAGGATTCGAATCCTCCATGTTCCCCGGACAACTTGTCTTCGTTTTAGCGCTGATTTCACAAAATTTCACTGCCAAGGGACACGTACAAAACGGCTTCGATCTCTGGCATTCTGGGATTTCTGTGGATTCTGGGAGACTTCTGGCGGGGATGGGGACGATGGAGCGGAGGACGAGGAGCGTCAACAGACGACAAGTGGCACTTTGGCGCATTAAGAAAATCTGTACAAGTGTCACTTTGGCACACAAACACACAGGAACAGAAGGAACCAGAAGCAACATCGCCAGGAGGAGAACTGTCAGCTGGAGGAGATCGGGGTATCGGGACAACCGGGGGGGGGTTATAAAGGAGAAGCCCCGAATGGAGGTGGGCTGGTAGAATTATAACGCCAACGTTCCGGTCTCCCAGTCAAATGCAATTCCACTGCACAGCAAGGATTATGCTGGGCTTGTTTAATCACCACAATAAAAAAAAATGAAAAATAAAACGAAATAATAAAAAATAAATACAAAAAAAACCATAATACGAATTTGTCCAGTCATCGGCATTATTTAATGAGTTGCCAACAGGTTGCCAGGCGAAGCCAAGCCAAGCGGAAAATCATCGGCTTCAGCTGGAGGCCTTCGCCTCGGCTTCATCATCTTCAGATTCAGCTGCAGGTTCAGGTTCAGGTTCAGGCCTGGACTCGAACTCGAGCTCGGGGATTCGGGTCCAGATTCAGCTGAGTCAGCGCCGCAAACAGAAGCCAACAGCCAAGTCCGTCAGTCAGTCAAGCGGCCTACGCCCGGAATGAAACTCAGGCCAGGTCCCCAGTCCCTGATTCCAAATCCGAGTCCAAGACCAAGTCCCGAACCAAGTCCAAGTCCAGGTGCACTGGGAAAAATACTAGGGCTATCAGAAATATGCTCTTTCATTCGAAAACCCAGTGGAAAACTATGAAGTTCTAATGAAAATTCCAATAAAAAAAAAAAGTATGTAAAGAGTATTTACTAAATCGTAAGAGGTTTGAAATATCCTATAAAGTTGCATACAAGTTTGAAACATTAACAGGTTCTTTAAAATAAATGAAAAGTTTTAAAAACACCCAAAAGGGTGTCTAAAAGAATGCTACAAATGTTGAACAAATCGTTAAAGGTTTAAAATATAGTATAAAATTGTCTTAAAGCTATGATTATTTAGAAGATTTCTAACTAAAATTCGAAAATCTTTAAAAACAAGCATAGAGGTGTCTAAAAGCGTGCTACGAATATTAAACCAAAACTTTAGAGATTTGAAATGTCCCATGAAGGTGCGCAAAAGTATGCTATGGAAATATACCTTTCACAGAATACTTTTCCGCACCTTTATAAATGGTTTCAAGCCGCTATATAATTTTTCCACTTTCTTCTATTTTGTTGTTTGATTTCAAACAGTTTTTCTCAACTTTTATAGAATCTTTGGATTTTTTTTTTGCTGTGAACTCCTGCCTATTTTGAGTGGACAGCTTTTCGCTCAGTGTACAAAAGCAGAGCCTTCAGCCTGTGCCATGTAAATGCAACTTGTTGGTGACTCTGCCACTGCCTCTGCCGACACTTGACTTACCCTCTGCCGGCGTCGCAGTCGCGTCGCTGCGTGTAATGTCAATTTGACAGACAAACTGTCGACCGTTTGAAGCGTATGCAGCTACTGTCTACCAGCCACCGATTATGATTTGTTTGACGTTGTGCGCTTCTTCTTGAGACGCCGGGCATGTGGGTTCTATCTAAAATATTTAAGCTTTTCGGGGTTCAGAAGTGAAGGTTCAACATGGATTGATGTGTTTTTGTGTCCTTGCTTGGGGTATATAGTATAAAGATATACCAATTTACAAGGCACAAAACTCCTTTGAAAGAGGGCCAATCTACATGCCAGTCCTTTCTTAGAACTGAAATACATTTTAAAGAACTCTATTGATTTGCAAACTTCATGCTTTGGTGTAGAACTTGAAATTCTTCCCCAGAAGATCCTGCAGATCTGTTCCAAGATCGTTTATGGGGAGAGCACTGGCAGTTTGCCTACCGTAGGCCACCACTTCAGCTGGAGAAGTACTCGAAGTGCCACTCCACTTGGTCTTAGGGATTACACTTGTATGGTTAGCACGCACACACATGGATATGTGTGTTCGGGGAGATGTCTGGCGTTGGCATCTACAGCATTCAATAAAGAATGTTTGCGATTTTTATCTTGCGGCCGCCGCGCGCGCCTCGCGTTCGAGCTCTTTTCTCTCTCACCCCGACGATCGGTGATCGGAGATACCAGATACCATATACCAGATACAAGATACACAGTGAGGCCCCCGAATCCGCCGAATCCCTCCGCGGAGCACCCCGCTCCCAGCGATCACACATCCAGCGATCCCCATATGGACGGCTGGCCCCTTGGCTTAATACTCATAATTGATTAAAAAGAAAATTTCCATGGCATTTATGCGTACCACGCCACTCATACACACAATGTCGAGTTGTTGACAGCCTCCGATGGAGTTGCCCCAAGGGGCGGGGTGCACTGCAAAAAATCTCTGTCAAGCTCAAAATTATAAATTATAAAAAAAAATTCTCAAAATTAGAAGTTCCTAATATATATATAAAGGTCCATACAAAAGCTGCACTAATGATTATATAAAAACAAACCTTAATATGAAACTTTTGTTTTTAAATATTCTTAGAAAATGGAAATGGGTTCCGGGTATCCCATGCTCTAATATTTTTCACACAATATAAAAAAAATTGTCTATAACACTATCATATTATCCACTTATTTTAAAAAGGAATTTAACATATAAATTTATAATTATGTAAATATCTTCCTAGATTTTTTTTTTTAATTTGATCGTTCTTAAGTAAATACATTACGCAGGCGTTTTGGAGTTATAGGACTTTAATTGTTCTTTCCGCCCAAGTAACTTTTTAACATTTGTTATAAATACACAAGTCAAGATTATAATACTTTAAATTTTGTGATATTGGCTCGTCAGTCATTTCTCTGACTGTAGCGAAAGGGAGTTGGGGCCCCCGGTCTGTTTTGTTCTGGAGTTGGCACCGCTGTTTTGCGGCTGCTGGGAGCGCGTTCTTTGGAAGTAGTTGTCGAAATGTTTTTATTTGTTATCGATTAATCGCTTGAATCAACAGGCCAACAGTCGTCGCATTTGTACGGTGGCAGTTGTCCGATTCCGATTATGATTCCATGATTCCAATTCGGATATTCAGCGCCCTAAGAAAGTCGAGTATCTCACAGATACACAGCTACACAGATGCAGATGCTTGGCCTTTGGAAATGTTGCTGTGTAATTGTTTTGAAGTCTCGACTCGCAGATTGGTAGCAGACTGGCTGTCAGCCATACCCCATACCCCAGACCTCCATACCCCAGACCCAATCGCCATTCCAAGAGCAAGTCCAAGTCCGAGTCCCAATTCCAAATCCGAATCCAACTCAGCCAGCGATTTGCGGGCCTGTCAAATCGCTGATTGATCGATTGTTTGCACACGTTTTTGTGAGCGCATTTATTGAGTATTTTATTAATTTCAACTGATCGATGAGCTTGCCGCCTGTTACAATTGCCGCTCTTTTTCCTCGTTTAACTGCTGGTCTTTTTAATTGCGTGAAATCGGAATAGGGGGTCTTCGGAGGGGGGGCTTTCTTGAATGGACTTCTCGAAATTGAAAGTATTTATATATTATTGCTTCTCAAATAGGGCTTTTCGAAAAGTTATGATATTCGTATTGGAATTTTTTAGTTCTTCAAATTGAAACATCGGAATTTTCAAAATGTTTGAATGAAGTCAGAGTGAGAAATACTTCCATATATTAAAGACTGCCTAGGCTGTGACAGCGCCTTAGCCTGGGACAGGCCCTCAAGTAGTCCAGTGCAATATCCGAATGGGATCGGGTTTCCTTTGGTATCAAATCGTCGTCCACCGAGGAGTGCCAGGATTGCTCTGGCTCCAGATCGACTTCGTCGTTCACATACTCCACATAGTAATCATCCGAGGGCAGTGGCTCCTCCTCGAAAATCTCCCACGTTTGGTCAAAACGCTCCGTTTCCGTATGGAAAACAAGCCTGGCCCGCGGTCGCATACTCTTGGTATTCCTCTTGGGAACCGATTTCTTTTTCAATCCCGCCAAGAGTTTATTTCGCTTCGATGGTGGCCTCTTATGCCTGGGGCGTTGACGAAGTTTCGCATAGTCCACCAGAGGTGCATTGAGTTCCACAAATAATTTGGCACAGTAGCGGCCATCCATCCAGGATTCCTCATCCATATTTCTTCTGGTGGGTAAGGGATCACTGCGACTGGGTCGATTGCTTAGGGCTTTTATCAGAATGGGGCTGTCGTAGTACCGTCGATCGTAGCCCACGGCTCCCTCACACTCGGGTGGTTTCATATATGCCTTGGCCCGTTCACATATGTCCTCCATTACATGCTCGAAGATCGTATGGGTGATATAGGGTGGACTGTTAATCCGCAGGGTGTTGGGCACTATGGAGGCCAACGAGACGGGCGGATGGATTATCTCCGGAGTGGGATAGTTGCTCAGATTCATCAGGATTTGCCGGCCAGTCGTCTCGAAATCATACTTTCCCCCTATTAAATGCCAATCCCCATAGGCAGTTGGGTCCTTTAAGGGGCTTTCTTTCATGGAACTGCACTCCGATTCCGATTCCGATAGAGGGTTCCATATGAAATACCACCGCTGGACTATACGCCTTACCTGCTCGGGCGTCAAATAGTAATCCTCTGGATTTTTTCGACTTATTAAAGGACGATACGAATGCGCCTTCCGTTTTATCTTACTGCGACCCATGTTAAATGTTCTTGGAAATATATATATTTCTGAGGTTTGGATTTAGACTGTTAATGTAGGAAGTTCCAATTTGGAATGAACTTTTCACATAGGCTACTATAGCCTTATCAACTGACAGTTTACTCTAGCCATCTTTTCTTTTTTTTTTAAATGTACTGACCATTTCGCTAGTTGTTCTATCTATTTTCCATGTTCTGTAAGACCTTTTCCCGAAAGAAAAGGCCCTACTAATACCTCGAAATCGATTAGAGCGGACCAACAAGTCGTCGATAAGATCATAGAGAAGCTATAGGCCCTATAAGCTAGAAGCTCTTCTGCGAACCGATTGATTGTGTGTGGCTTCCATTGAAAATTGGCTACCGACCACACCATTTGGGCCAACTAGATCATGGGTAAGCCCATTGAAACCCATTGTAAGCGTGTCGATCGAGGGCCTAGATAACCGACGGTTAGTTGGAGAACCTTACGGTTAGTGGGTTAAGCTCAAGCGGGCGACAATGTCGCGCACCCGAAACCCGCTACAAAAACGCGGAAAAAACGTATTAAATACAAATTTCCTGGTAATAAAACAGAGAGACAACTGGCCACTGGCTGCCAAAATAAAGAAATAAATCTTAACGCCCAGAGGGCCAGAAAGAGACAGCCAACGAATCGGAATCGGAATCGGAGTGACTAACGTATATCTCCTCAGTCCGCCTTTATTGTTACTTTTGTGTATATACTCTTGTATCAGCGTGTAAATCTCGCTCACACACCAAATGAAATACGGAGACTCGGCCGAAAACCGAACTCAAGTCGACAGAATTTTTATTGGAAATCTGTACGCAGAAATAGTCATCATCCCATCCCATACCATCCCCATCCTCACCATCATCATCATCATAATGATCTTTGGATTGGGATTCGTATTCGGATTCGGATTCAGCCGCATCTTCATCTGCCGCCCGATCTTTTTCTTGTTTCTGATGCCTCAGATGCATATCGCTGTTCGCGCTGGCAATAAAAATATATATGAGCTGTTGATGACTGCATATAAAAATTATACGAAACTGCCAGCGAACAAACCCTCGGATGTACTGTGATATATGTGATATATGTGTGCCGATGCAGCTGACTGCGGTACCCTTGTCGAGGAATTCGGAAACAGTCCTCCGAAAAAATTCCCTAAGAACAAGCGCCAATAAATGTCTGATCGACGATCGAAAATGTTCCAGGATTTCAAATTATAGGGATAATAAGAATTCTATTCGGCTTCAATAGGGAATACTTGAAAAAAAATGTATTAGTTTTGTATTATTTTGGAGTACATACAATTTATATTATTATTTATAATAGACTTTTCAGGGCGGAAAGTGGTATTCAGATTTCAGTCAAAAATACTTCTTTTACCTGCAGTTTTTCAATTGTTGTGTAGCCAAATTAAAGCGTACAGTTAAAAGACGGACTGTTTTGAACAGCTTGCTACAAATCCTATCGATCCCCATCACTTTAAGGAACATTTATTTTTTGACCCATTTTCGCATTTTTTATAAGGGGGTACATCAGTTATTTTTGGGATTCAGATTTTGGTCAAAAATACACATTTTTTAGTGGTTTTTCAGTCGTAGTTTTGCCAAATCAAGGCGTACAGCCACAAGACCGACTGTTTTGAGCAGCTTGCTACCAATCCTATCGATCACCATCACTTTAAGGAACATTTATTTTTTGACCGATTTTCGCAATTTTTATAAGGGGGTACATCATTTTTTTTTGGGATTCAGATTTTGGTCAAAAATACACATTTTTTAGTGGTTTTTCAGTCGTAGTTTTGCCAAATCAAGGCGTACAGCCACAAGACCGACTGTTTTGAGCAGCTTGCTACAAATGCTATCGATCTCCATCATTTTAAGGAACATTTATTTTTTGACCCATTTTCGCATTTTTTATAAGGGGGTACATCAGTTATTTTTGGGGTTCAGATTTTGGTCACAAATACTAATTTTTTGGTGGTTTTTCAGTCGTAGTTTAGCCAAATCAAGGCGTACAGCTAAATGACCGACTGTTTTAAGCAGCTTGCTACCAATACCAAAGATCACCATCACTTTGGGGATAATTTATTTTTTGATCAATTTGGAGTTTATGTTATTTTTCGAGCCACAGGGAACTCAACCGAAAAACGCAATGAGCAGAACATCTAGTAAGTAAGCAGTATCGAATGACCACTTTCATTGATGCACCACTTAAGAGGGTAAACCGCAGTGAATCTAATACCATTTCGCATTGCCAAACCAACTGGACCTTGGTCAATTCAGTTCGGTCTTCGTCTTCGCCGGCATTTAATTGCTATAATTTTTCAATTGCAACAAAAGGCAAATGGAGACAATGAGCCAAACAAAAGGGCTTGACAAATGCGTATCCAAATGGAAATCGGTGTCCAAATCGGAATCCAAAACCGAATGCATTCAGGCAGGTGGGTAAAGATGGATAGAGGGGGGTGTATATATATGGAGAGAGACGGTTGAGATTTCCTGAAATCAAATCTAGCAAATCAGACCAAAACCAAACACCAAAAACCAAACTAAGACCGATGTCTGTCTATGGCAAAATGCTAGTTGTCAGCAGAAAACTAAAATTTTAAATGCTCTCCAGGGGCGGCCAAAGTGGGTGGTGGTCGGAAAAGTGGGAGGGGCCGGGGCGGGGGCAGAGGAAAAGCTAGGCGGCGGAGCGTGCCATCAATATGGCAAACGACGACAAACGCAAACTTAGAAACGACTGAGTGAATCGACGATGGCAACTACTACGGCGACGGCATTGAACAGAAGCCACAGCTATCTATCCCAGTGACACCCCCCCTCCCCTACCATCTCTGCCTTACACCCACCAAAAACCCCCCACTCTTCCCCCCTCGGAAACGGTGTGCTTCAAGATACAGATACACATATGCACTGTGCGATACATTTAAGATCTTAAGACTAAAAAATTAGGAACAGTGGAAACATAAAAAAAATTTATAAAAAAGTTAAAAACAAAACAATGTAGCTTTCTAAATTGTTCAGATTTAAAAACATTTTTAAAAGGTTTTCTGGAACTTGCTTTAAAAAAATGTTTGTCTTATACAAATGCTTTTAAAAATAATTTCAACCTTAAAATATAAATAGTTTTAAATAAATAGTTTTTAAGACATACAAGGCCAATTTTGTAGTTATTTTCATTTAAAGATGGGCTTATTATTATACCAAAAATTGTAATTCGATTAAAAATTGTTTTAATGAAGCTCCAAAATTGAGTTTAAAAGAAATGTATTCCTAAAAAATAACGAAAACAATTTACGCTGATATATTAAGCTTTCAAGCTAAGAGTTGCAGCTTGAAGATTATGCTTAAAATGCCAGAAGTACTGGCTAATTTTTCGCAGTGCTGCGGCTGGGTCGGCCTTGCTCCGCTCTGCTTTTGGCCAGGTCTCAACTGCTGCCTCAGTTGGCAGCCAGTTGGCTGGGTGTACAATTACCTTAACGCATCGACAATTATACGAATGGTTGGCTGCTGCCACTTGGGCCCGGGTCTTTGGCTTCGGCTTGGGCTTGGGCTTGGGCTCCGAGCAGAGCAGCAATCCGGCCAAGAAAAAGATGGAAAGGTGAGGGGGGTGTAGCAAAAGGGTGGAGCGGTTCGGTTTTAGCCGGCTGTTTTGGACCAGCCCATCAGGTGCGATATGCGATACGCAAGCGACGCGTCGACGGTTGAGACAATTGCGCCACAAAACGGTTGCGACTGGATGCCCCAGAAGATTGCCTGCCCCACTCTTGAGCCGCAACCAGAAGACTATGAGGAACCACCGCCCCCAAAAAAAATAAGAACGCCCAAAAAAAGCACCTTAAATACACACATATGCTAAGCAATTTGGACTCTTCACTGAACTTGTCACCAAGGGGAAAAAGTAAAATGATTGGGAGAAAATAGAAAAAACCACAGAGAAAAGCTCTAATAATCATAAAATTACAAATTATTTTTAATGAAAATCAAACCAAGCAGCTGTTTTTTAATTAAAATAAAAAGGGAATTATAAATAGTACGACAATTATCTTAATTTTAAGCTATTTTTAATATTATAATTTTAAATTGATAACTATAATAAATATACTTTCCAATTATATTGAAGTATGGCCTCTTTGTTGACTTCAAACTAAATAATATAAAATGATTGCTGTTATTAAATCTCTAAAGGTAGAAGGGAACTTTATTGCCTTTTGGCGATTTTATTTGTGCGGGTGTACAGTGGGCAAAATACCGCGGTTGCCATGGCCAAATCTCCAACCACTGTGCGGCTTCCCCCGAAAAAAGTGATTGAATTGAGCCCAGGCACTTGAGGCAATCCAAAAATGAATCCAGGGGCGGGGAGCGGGCAGGGGGCGTGGCACTGCTTGTGGAATTCATCAGTTGAGATATAAAGATATATATGTATAGCATCCTTCAATCCATATAGGTATGTATGTGTGTGCAGATTGGATTAAATTGTATTGAAAACTTTTGCGCGCCCACAGCCAAAAAAGATGCCCTATCTCTTTCACCCGCAATATACCCCTCTCTTTCTCTGATAAGAGGGAATGGGGGGAAATTGGGTAGATATCCAGCTAAAGGATGCAGGCTCTATTTACTTTTTAATTGGCAAAATTAATGCAATGCAATGAAACGAAGCCCGCCGCGATGATACGGGATATGGAAAGTGTGGGGGAGAATAAAGGGATATGGGATATGGGACATGGTTTATATGGTTGATATGGGACTTGAGGCAATGCCAGATCGGAATAAGATGGTGGTGAGATGGTATCGTATCGCATGCAACATATTCGACGGGGGATTCCGATTCGGATTGGGGTTGATTCGGTTTGGTTTCGGTTTTGGTTTTGGGGGCCGCGAGACGCCAACGGCACTTTGTTGCTCTCTTGTTGCTGTTTTGTAATTCTTAGAAATTCAATTTTCAACTTAAAAACCCAACACTTGCCGTCTCGCTCTCAACAAGTGATTAAGTGAAAACCAACAACAAGAACAATAACCAAAACCAAAACAAAAACAACAAGAACAGAGCACATGCAAAAACAAAAACACAAACAGAAGAGCAATAAAAACAAAAGTTAAATATTCATGGTTAAGATCGAAATTGCAAATACTCTAGGGGTGATTTTTTATATTTTAAAACAAAATTCCCGAGATATTCTCTTGATTTCCAAAGTCAAAACATGAACCCTTTCTAGAGTTTTGGAAAATGGTATATATCTTAAATTCTAAAATGTTTTACTAACAGTTACAAAATGTAGTATAGTTATACTTTATAAAGATGTGATTAAAAATCAGAGAATAAAATAATTTGCAAAGGACTTTAGGATACACTTTTAGATGTAGATTATGTTCCAACAAAATATATATCTTTATTATACAAATTAATATTTCATTAATATTTCCCTCTCCAGAACAATCCAAGCTTCTGCTAAAACCCGAAATACCCCTTGTGAGTTCTGAAAAAAAGAAGCAGGCGAAGATACTGAAATGTTGTTGGCGGCTTCGCGGTTTTGATCCACTCGCATAATGATAATGAAGATCATGACGATGACGATCTGGGACGACGTTTTGGCATTGGCATTGCCCTGCGATCTCCGTCCGTCCATCCATCCCTCCGTCAGTTCGTCCGTCTGGCAGTCAGTCATTCAAGCAAGTCAGTCACACATATTGAAATAATTATTATCTGCATTTCGAGATCGGCACAGCGCGACTCCGGAGCATCGCCATCGACTTATACTTCGACTCGGAGTTCGGCATTTGGCCCCACAGCCACGGCAAATTGAAGGCCATAAAAAATCAACGCATATTGCACACTGTCAATCCAACATCTCTGGCAGATGTACTGAGAAAAACGGGATGGGAGTTGGGGACCACTACACCGAGAGAATAAGTAGGTGGTTTCAAATGTTCCAATTGTTGTCAAAGAAAATTAGATACAATTTCCAATATATCTTAGTAACTATTTTCCTGTTTAATCTTCAAACTAGAGGCTTACAGTCTCTAAGATAGGTGTCTAAAAGTATGCTTCGTTTTACTTGTAATTCAAAGGTCTACTGAATAAAAAGAAGCATACTTTTAAGAGATTTTTTAAATGTTTTTAAAACCTCAAGAGATTAAGGTTACTAGTAAAGGTGTTTAAACGTATTATAGCCCAATGGTCTGATGAATATAAGGAATATACTTTAAAGATACTTTTTTAAGGGGTTTTAATCTGGACAGTTTTAAATATATACTTTATATACTTTAAAATAGATTTTCTGTTAATTTACTTACTGTTTACATTTTTTGTAGGTGTTCCAGTAAAGAGAGTTGGTTACGGGCACAGCTCATTAGCAGAGTAACTCTCTCTACTTTTCACTCCTTTACAATGTCCCCCAAAAGGAAGTGATAATCCTTTGACAAAGGCAGCCACTCCCCATCATCGCGATTCCCTTCCTTTAAAAACCTGAGAGATTTCGCGCATTTCGAACGGCGCGTGAAGTGAACAAGAAAATCCGTGCAAAAAAAGAAAGAAAAGGAGAGAAGAGAAGAGGCAACCCCTTGGCCCGTTTGGAAATTCCCCAAAGAGCCAAAGAACCAAAGCACCAAAGAACCGAAGAACCAAACCAAATGACAATTCTCCCCCCTTGTAATGCGACGTGTTTGCCTCAATTCGAGCATATGAAAACGGTTTATTTTGCTCGATTAAGTTGCCTTTTGAAATGCGATTCGAGGCAGCAAACACAAAAAAAGACTGAACCAAAAATCGGGGGCAGGAGGCAGGTTATCCCAGGAAGTTGGAAAAGCACGACAGGAAGCAATAAAAAATTGAGTATAGGAAATGACAGCCCGTCGTATTGAAAATCGTTTTGGCCAGCCAAATTTCCTTTGAAGCAGTCGAGGATGTTCGATAACAATGGACCCAAAAGCAATTGAGAATGCTAATCAATGGATTGAGGCTTATAAGAAACCAGGAATTCAGTAAGCTATTCTTATATGGAATCATTATTAAGGATTAAGAAAAAAATACCAGTATTTCTTAATAAACATTTATAACTTTTACAATATAGCATAGTTTCTGTTTAATCATTCAAGATATATAAATACCAATCGATGTCTTAGTCAACAAAAAAAAAACATATAAGACCTTAACCTTGGCAGGTGAGTTTGGCGAAAAAACCTCTGAAGATTAGATAACATCTCGGGGCAATAAAGACCGATCGCTACCGCTTGGGAGTACCGATGGGAGTATTTATGTAGCTAGGACAGTTACGAGCGTAACAAGCCATAAAACTTTCACCGATAGCCCGATAAACATCAATGGGCGTCCATTTCCCTCAATGGGCAACACGGGCAACAGGTAGCCCATCGCTTTACGATCGCCATAAACCGATCCGAAAGGCAGGGAAAGGTTTCAATTACGCAAGTGCACGAGTACTTCGATCCATCGAGAGAGCGGGTTATATATTTGAAAGTAGGACCGATCCTTAGACAGTAGCCGCGGCGCCATAAAAAGAATTTCGAAACTAGGAACCCTGGCGATCATAAATCCGAAGAACTTTTACGAGTGCGTGCGATATTTTACGACTTTATTAGATGTCATGGTAAATATGGGATGGGATAGGAAAAATGGCAGGGGGGTAATGGGAAATTGGGAAAGAAAGAGGTAACGCCTACTCGGATATCGATGGGAAGGTAAGTGCTATCTGATTAAGATGTCAAATCGAATTAAAATGGGTATTTCGGCTACCGGGAGTAATAAAAATCAAGTAGTTAAAGATAAAAGATAGTTTTTTGATTTGGAATATAAAATAAAAGTAATAACACTAATAATATAAATATACTAGCTAAGATGATAACCTATCGAATTCCATTTAATGATTATTTCGATTTCAAAGTAACATTCTGTTATGACAGTAAATCATAATGCCCTCAAGGCAATTATCCCCCTCTTAGCCAACTTCTTGTTCACTTCTCCCTGAGGAGACATACTTTTTTTCGCAACGCCCACACAAGGATCACCGTACGTTTTTGAATTCGCAAAAACATCGGGCCAAAATCGCAAAAGAGCCAACAACAAGGCGGCGATGACGCCCCTCTAGGGACAATATTTATAACTTTTCTGGCGCGTCTCAATTCATTTGGGTTCCGATCCAAGGCCCCCTCCCCTCTGGCTCGGCAATCTGCTTCTTTCTCCGATTTTTGCCAGAGTGTCTGCCACCTACGTAAGCGTATAATTCGTTTAGCGTCAAAAGGCAGCCACGGCAACAAAAACAGCAAGGCAAACTTAATCAGTCACTTTAACACCCAGCAGCCGCCACTTACACACCGTCGCAAGAGAAAGAGACGGCCTTATGGGTGGCAGAAAGAGATGGCCGCAAAAGTGCGTGAGCGTGGAGAAAGAGACGGGGCATGTACGCAGATATATGCAGAAGACTGCTGGAGGATGGGGTTTGAGGATCGGAAGACCCAGAGACTGCGACTGCGTCTGTCATGGTCGATATTGCGTTGACACCAAATTTGCATTAAAATGCAATTGTGAACGCAGCTCTCGCGACGCGTCTCTCGTCTCGCATTTGGATCGGATCGGTTTGGTTTGGTTCGGTAGGGTACACCGCGAGAAACGGTATTATACATGGTCCACCAAAAAAAAATATTATATTCAGCCAAAATTAGATTTCCAGAATATATATCGTTATTTCTATATACTAAATCACATGTGAAAATCTATATAATATATCTTAGAGATGGACAACGGAACTAGAAATAGCGTTATAATGGATTTCTGTATAAGCAACACTTCGAAAACAATATAGGTATTTAAAAAAAAAACATGTAATTATCTTATCTAATAAGATATTGTAGATATCGAAACAAGAATTTTTAAGAATAGGTTGAGTTAAAAATAATTATTATTATTATAGACATCCAAATATAAATACTTTGATATTATGAAAATCATAAAATTGTTTTCATTTTTGACACGATAGATTACAAAACATATTCTTTAAAATTATGTATTATAGTTATAATTATAAGCAGTTTTAAAGTCCTATAAGCTCAAGGTTTAAACTAGATTTTCGAGTCCTAACTTTCTGTCACCTCGAGATTTCTCTCAGTGCACTTCCTTGGGTAGTGGGTAATGCATCTTTAGTGTCTATTGAGCAGGACATTAGTCACGTGGCTGGCCGTGGGCAGAGCGGAATGGTGGGGCTTGTGGCAAAATGCGACAGACACAACGCCGCGAAATATCAATTAAATCGCAGAAAATAGAAAGTGAATTCTTTTCAGCAGCCAGCCCCGCTTTGATCTTGCCTGGTTTACGATCTTCGGGGAATCGCGGATCGGTTCGGAATTGGGATAGGGATCGGGATCGGAAAAGGGAAACCGGGTCTCGTCTCTCTCCAGTCTGACTGACTAGCAACACCAATTAAAAATAGTTTTGACACATCGCAAAGTCGCGCCATCGGGGCAATAAATTAATTACAAAATTGCCAAAGAGTGAGGGGTGTGGGGAGAAAGATGGAAAAGAAAGCCCTGAAGATGAACTGAATTGCATTCGGAGATTTCTAGATTTTATGGCCATGGCTCTACGCGAATTGCGAAAAGGTGGGCGTGTGTGTGCACTCGAAAAACTCTGAAAAATCAGAAAAACTGCCAACTTGTGTGTGGGCGTCTCTCAGTCTTCCCCCACTGTCTTCCCAATCCCCCAAATCTTCCATTCCCTTTTCTCGGGTCTTTAACACAACCCAGGAATTCAATTTCTGCACAGAGAACAAATATAATGTACTTTATATGATATATATGATTTTGCGTTGTGCTTCTATAAATTATAATATTAATTAATATAACCCATAATATTAACCTAATGTTTGTTTTTTACTTATGTATATAATAAAGAATTAAGGATATACTATTTCTAAGGTGTAACTTTTAAGTTGGTATTACTTTTTCTGCCTGGACAAGAAGGGTCCTATCTTTAGTGATAGTAAAACCATGGGGCAGTTAGGCTTTCTTCCCCCTTTCCCCCTGTGAAAACCCCCCCTTTGCTGATGATCTTGCAGGCACTTGAGGGTTTTTTATGGAGTGTTTGCTAGCCTGTTGTTGGCAGACAACTCAGCCACTAGGCTTGAAAGTTAAGTTAAGGCAGCAGCTTAAGAGGGGAAAAGCTCGTGCTTCCTCTTCGCTGGGTTTCCCCCTTTAACCCCTTGAAGACCCCATACCCATCGAAAATTCAACCTGCTGCCGCTTTCAATTATTCACACATCATCAATGGGCCAAGCATAAATATGTAAGCAGAATATGCCCACAGACATACATATATACTGAGAGCTGACTTGGCTGAAAGCGTTTCTTGGCCACAATTCATTGTCTGCCATCTGCCAGGCGACCTTAACACTCCCCAGGCCCCCCTACCCCTCACAGACCCCTCCTTAACCCATCCACGCCGGTTTTGGCGAACGTGTCTGCATATTGTTTCGTTCATGTCAAATTATTGACCCGCGCCAGGCATTTTGAAATGTTTATGCGTTTTCATGACTGAGATGTGCAATTGATAAATCCCCAACTGGAAATTATGAATATGCAACGTGCCGGAGTGAATCTTTCTCAGTGCCAAGCTCCCAGCTTCCAAGTTATTCAGACTGTGGATTCCCAGTCCCAGAGGATCCTGAGGAGGAACCACCCGCTGGCTTTTTTACCAGGTCGGTAGCCCTCACTAGACACCGTCTACGTTTATGCGGGGATAGAAAACGGGATAAGGGGAATTAAATTGTAGAATTATTGATTTAATAAAAAACATGATATTTTGAAGATGATATCTTCATTTAAAATATTTAATGAAAATATTAAGAGCATTAAACACCATTCAATGATGAGCAATGGAATGTGTGTGTTGCCTTGAAGTATTGAAATAACAATAAATAAAGGTCTCAAGTTGATTTGATTGAAATGACGAGACGCACAAGTGTCAAGTTGATTTTCTGGAACTGCTATCTAGTTTCATATTTTCCACAAAAATCCCTCATATTTCCAAAATGTATGCATAAACCCAATCGTTAGTCAGCCGCAGCTCATCATCATAAAGCAAACAGTGAGCGCAAAAAAATGTGTCTTGCATGGTGTGTCAAACCTTTGCATCTCGCATCTGCAAGTTTTGGATCCCACTGTGCCCCCTGGCCATTTGTTTGTTATCAGGAACAAGCGATCAATACAGCAGCAATCAATATGGTCAATAAAGTTCAGGCCCCTTTTCTGGGGTGGGGGGCTTTACTGATAGCGGGGATTGGGGGGGTTTTTCCTTAGCTTTTGGGACCCCAGAGAGAAGTTTTTGTCCGCCTGGAGCTGCGATGGCAAACAAGGCGACGTGATGTACAGCGCTGAAACCCAAGAAGCCTGGCTCACAGATCACACTGTGTGTGTTGCATATGGAAATGGTTAAGATTCTGGGTACTCGGGGGGGTTAAGAAGGCACCGGGGGTGGGTTAAAACGAGGGGGGAGGGAAGACAGCGGGACACTGGGACATTGGGCGTCCCGTCACCGGCTCTTGTTGTCACTGTTGTTGTCGCTTGATCGCAAATTTGCCATGGCAAGCTTGACAACTTGCAACGAGCCAGCCAAAGTGCACAGAGAAAAAATATACTTCACTATATGCCGAATAACAAAAATAGTTCAACATTAGAATTATTCATTAAAAGTGTGTTGTAATATATAAAACATAACCTCCAATTTTTATTCTAGCTTGAAAAAAGTTTGACTTGGGGCTACCAGATCGCTTTGATAACCAGAACTTAAGCTCTGGCAACTCTTCCTGAAGGCTGACTTCTCTCATTAAGGCTGTAGGGAAAGAAAACTTGTAATCAAGGGTTACTAAATTTATAACAAATATTGTTTTCCACAAACATTTTTTTATATACCTAAGAAAATATGTTTTTTATGGTTGCCACACAGTTAAATATTTGCATTATTAGCTAGGTGGCAACTCTTTACTTTCTGTTTGCAAATAGGTATTGTTTCACTAACAGAATTTTGTTAATTTGTATTATTTGCAAAACCAAAGTACCCATTTTTGATTTACAATGATTTTTTTCTCAGTGTCGCTAGCTGGCAATCTTGCAAGCAGGAAAGCAGCGAATCAAAGAAGCAAGGTAGCAAATGCAGTCGCAAAGCCGGCACCTTAAAATAATGTTACAAAACTTTTTTTGGCATGTAGCTAAGTACGGCCCTGTAACCAATTCGAAGCAACGCCATGCCAGACCCAAAAGCCCGATCCCGATCTCCGATCCTCGAGCCCCCCGTTCCACTATCCTCGCTCCCCGGCAACAACAAATTGGAGATCACGGTTTTCATGTACTACATGCAAATTCATTGCTACTGTTGCTCCCTGCGATCGCAGTTGCCCGAAACTCGGGAACTCAGAGGCTCTGGTGCTCTGAACCTCCGAAGCTCTGGGCTACTGTATCCATAACCATAAAGCCCAGCCAGTAGCAGCCGGAAGAGCTGCGAGTTAAATAAACAATTCCGAAACAACCAACTTGCTGGAGGACTTGCAAGCTGGCTGACCAAAACCGAAATTTAACCGAGAGTCATTCACAAAAGAAGCTGCTGCAGGGGAATTAATGCGCTACGCACTAGGTTTTCGGGTCTTACATTTTACTCACCTTAAAAATACAATGCCTTTTATCGAGACAGCAAAAACCTTAAAAATTTTTTAAGAACTTGTGATGTTTGAAATATTTATTATAGCTTCAACTTCGGTTAAGAAATATTATGTTGAAAAGAAGTTCCTCCTTGGATCTGTAAATATTAAAATATATTATTCACTTTTTAGAACTTCATATCTATAATAATAATCCTAAAATAGATGGATAAATATTTATTATAAGCTTTCAATAAAATTCACTTCTCGACTTCTTATACTCTAATATTTATCTTTATAGTATTTTAGATAATTAAGATAAATTATATTATCAATGAACTCATATAGCCTTCAAAAGCATGCGTAGTTCCTTGGGCATTATGCAAAGTAGATAAATCTGTTTGATCGGCCTGTTCAACTATCGAGTATTCGTCGCCTCTTTTTTTCTTGAGGGGAAAACAATTCCCCAGGGACAGGAAATCGTAGACGCCTTCTCCAAACCCATTATCCTTACAATTTCCTCTCCCATCCCCCCAAAAGAAAAAACCAAGTAACAAAGCACGTGGCGTCTGAAAAACTGACAATGGACAAGGCAGGGAAGTTGGGGAACTCAGGGAAGATCTTGTTGCAGGACCAGAAAAACCAGGAGCAGGAGCCTCAAAATCTCAGACAGAAACGAGTGTGTGTCACTTGTGGCGCCATCGTATAGATGGCATTTCTAACACCCCAACTCCAAATCGTGGGGCTGCGACCCAATTGAACACTTGGAAACCGATTGCCTAGGCGACAGTTTTCACTGGAATTTTTGCACTAGGAGACCTGATCGTATCGGATTTCGGTGGCGCGTCTATCAGGCACCCACCAGGGATCGTTTTTGGAGCACTTGCTGTAAACACTTGTACTCCGGTTTCCTATTCGCGATTTTAAATGGGACACTTGCTGTTCTAGTTGAATCCAAACATCGACTGATGAAAGCTTCCAGCTGATGGGGGCTAAAAATGGTTTACTGAACTCTGGAATGGAATCGACTTCCGATTGATCGACCACTATCGATATTATTATCACTTGACAACCAGGGCTGCGTACTGGAAAAGCGGTAAGTAAGCTTTAAGTTGGATAAACTGACTTATCGATTTTTGATTTACAGCAAGCAAAGGTTGGGGTCACCTTCGACGATTTGGGGTCACTAAGCCCCATCTTTGGTACACCTTAACTTGGCCAAAAATAGTCTGATCATGGAATGTTATACCTTCCACTTCTCAGCGTGGTGAGTACTTTTACATGACATTCATATCTAAGCACACATTTTTTATCAATTTTTCTTACCTTTTTGATAGCTCGTCAAAAATGGGACAATTATTTGAAAAAAAAAAGAAATTTCCAATGGATATCCAGTTTTTTAGATATTTAAATCACAAGCTTTTAGCTGTATACCGCTTCAAAATCGCTCAATAAATGGTCATTCTGTAAGTTCTTGAACTTCAGAATTAGTTCACCTTTTTGGAAAATACCAGAAACATAAAATTATCAAACCATGCCCATATGAGGTCAAATTTTGCAAGCCCCCTAAATGTTTTAATTGTTTAAAAATAACTAATGGGTAATTCAGTTATAATATTTTAAAGGTAATTCACTTTTATACATAGTTGCCTAATAAAACGAATTCAATTCATGGTCGAAAGCGTGATTTTGGCAAACCATTATTATTGAAATAATTAAACATATTGCGAATATTGTTGCTTCATTTTAGATAATATCAGGTGTCCCGAATATAACGTTAAAATAAATAAGGCACGTTTGTGATGAATGTGAGTTATAACCGAAATTAAATAAAAGCCAGGCGATCAATTAACCCTTACTCAACACCTAATTGGGGGCCATATATTCTTCGCAAAATTCCCCGAAGATGGCCGGGGGTCACCATCCGTTTTGGGTCACCTTTTCAAGCCCGGGTCAAACCTTTTTCCAGTGATTTGCATGCCGATGTTTGCTGTTGTTTACTTACACTCTCCGGAAACGCGGTCCGAGAAATTTGTAACAGGCCCGGGCCAAAGACCGAAAAATCAACAGAAAACAATCCAAACATTTCCTGTGGTCTCGTCGTCTCAGGTAGCGCTCTCATGAGATTGGCCTTAAAAATTATTTATATTTTTTGTTAGAAAATCAAACAATTAACCTCGAACTTGCTGTTGCCGCCGCTGCCGCTCAGCGCTTACAACATGTTTGAGACATAAAAATTTCCAATTAATTTTTTCACCGGCTTGTTTTTTGGTTTGTTTTAGTGGCCAAGCAACTTCCACGGAATGGGATGAACCAAAAAAAAAAAAAGTGAAATAAAAAAAATTGTCACAGCCGCCGTTTACAAATAATTTTTGTGGCTGCTCGTTTTTTCGGCTCTTTGGGGTTTTCAATGGAAACGAAACACATAAAACATGGCCAAACAAGACCGGACAAACGGAGGAGCGGACAAATGGACTGACTGACGGAATGACAGTCGAAGCGACCGGAATGCCATAAAAAATAAAATATAATAAAAAGCCAAACACTCAAACACAGCAATTAAAAGTTTGCTCCGATTGACCCTTTATGACCTGCCTATAAGTTATATATTTAAAATATTAGTACCTATACACCCAGAAAAATAGAGAATGATTATATTGAGAACGAACGTTTTTAAAAATATACAGAGTTGTTCTTGAAACAAAAACGTTAGTACCTCTAGTACCGATATTTGTTAAAGCTTATGGTTTTATAAATCCTATAATTCTTAAAATCATTTTGATGCATATCTCCACTTATCTTTTATTAAGTTTAGTTATTAAGTTTGATTAAAGACACCCCCCTTCAGCACAGATTCTCAATTGATTTTCATTAGTATCGAGAGCATTACTTTTCCGCTATCCCCCCTCGAGTCGAATTAACCCACATGTTGGCCATGTGTGCTGGCGATGACAAAAGTTCATTAGCGCCGCCTCAGTGGGTTAAGCAGTGGACACTACTTACTCCGCCAGTGGAAAAACCACATCCGGTGTGGGGGTGGTTTTTGATTTTCGGGGCGCCTGCTGGGCTTTATGGCTAATAAATATTGGATCATAAATTCATAATTAATATTGTATTCGCTAGGAACATGGAGAACTCACACACAACACACACATGTGTCTCGACAATCCTCCAAGAAAAACCTAGAATCCGCAAAAGACTAAGCCCGCCATTTAACCCATTCCACCCGCCCCAAAAAAGGCAAGGACACAAATGTGTAAATGTAATTTAAGCAAATATTTTAATTGTTTTCGGTCCCGGAGCATTTCATTGTCATTGCCGTAGAGACGGCACCTGAAAGTACTCACATGTGAATCGCTGACGACTTTTCGGGCGTCTTGGCAATGGGCATGGTAAAATTTTATCGCTTGGAAATTTTTCAATTTCCAAATGAAACGACTATGGATATGGAAATGAAGATTTAAATGCAGGCTCTTCTGCTGGCAAAAATACAAATAAAAAAAAAGAAAGCAAAAGAAAAAGTATAAGGTAAGGGAGTGAAGCGACGGAATCAAAAAAGTCCACCCACCGACAGATGATGCCTCTTATTAAGGCTAACAACCCGCAACAAAACTGGCATGTCGAAGCCCTCAATCTTGAAAGGCTCTCTCTTTTCTCCTGGGTTGTTAAAAAGGACATGTTCCACTTGAAAATAACAATTTCATTCAATTTTTGATCATTTGCTACCAGAAATGGCAAATCAAAAAGCCATAAAAACCGACAAACGACCAAAACCGACAAAAAAAAAAAAGAAAGTAGAACCCAAAAACCAAAAACGGACCAGGCGAGTGTCCCGTTTTGTCGTCCTGCCGTGTGTCGAAGTCCTTGCTCCTTAAGCGGTTTTCAAGGGCGGTTTTTGACTACCCTCACCAGAAAGTTGTGTCCCTTTAGGGGGAGGTTGGCAAGGTCTGCCTATATATCTAAGATTATAATATTTAAGTCATTGGCTCCAGAACTATTAAAATTTTTATTTTACCAAGCAATTGTTGTTTTTATCTAGAGAATTTGATATATAAACTTTTGTACCCAAAAGAAACAATATTCATCAAGAACTTATATTTCGTAGATAATATTATATCATATCAATTATAAGAAAATTTAAATAAAAGTGTAATATTATTCTGAATACTCGATTATTTAACATATTATCAATAAATAATATATTATAATTTTTCATACCCTATATTTATTCATTGACATATAATAATATAATAAATAGCAACAAAACAAATACAACTTTTTTATTAATAATATTTTAAGAAATGGGTCAATAAATATATTTTTTTAAAGGTATATTGAGGTGTTTTTAATAAAATATTTTGGCAAGGGTATTTCAAAATTCAATGTTTAAAATCCCTTTGGGCTGCTGGTTCTTATGTTTTCTTTTTCTCAACTGCCTTGTGGAGGAGGTGGGTGGTTGGGCGGGGGTCAGGGTCGCTGGGTCGTCGCTCGTTTGGTTTTAAAATTGAAATGATACACACACACACACACCCGCAGCCGGTCCACTTGCACTTGTGATTGAGTTTTCCGCCCCCGCACTTTTCCCCCCTGACTTTTTTTGGGCGATGGACAGGCAAATCCTGCACGCAAAATTTATGTTGCATAAAATTTTTCAATGAATTTTATACCAGGAATTTGACTTGGCTTCTTTCCGTTGGCTGTCTTCTTAAATTTTAAAACGACTTTGGTGCGCTGCACGTGGCATATGGAGCGTAAAGCATTTGGATTGGGTTTTTTTTGCTTCGCCACCCCCCAAAGGATTGGTCCATGTCCTGGGAAAAGCAGCCCAGAGTCACCACCGAAAATGCCAAGAAATTCAGAGCGTATCGAATCGAGGGGAATGGAACAGGTCAGTTGAAAAGGGGGCTAAGAACCTATAAAATAATACTTTTTCCTCGATTTCTTCTGCTGATCATGTAACAAAATTAATGCTTACAAAAACAAAAACTTAGTCAGGTGAAAAAGAACAGGCGCAAAGTGTTAATACACTGGTCAAATTATTCAACGTGAGCTACAAGATATTACAAATATATATTTAAGAATATTTGTTCAAGTAAATAATTCTTAAAAGGTACAAATTCTATTTATAAAGATGTTAAGACTACGTTTAAAAGAATCATAAAAAATCATCATTTAAAATCATCATAAATTATGAAATTTGTTTAAGATATTGTGTTACTTCCTTAACCTATTTTGAGGCTATATAATTTATATAGGATCTCTGAGAACTAAAAAAAATTTGTTTAACTTCTAAAAATCTCAAATTCAATGAGCTGTGTAATTTTTTTAAGTGCACCTGTGGGTGCAACCACAGTGTTGCGTAGTCGCTCCTACAATTATTGCATTTTGCTGTTAAACAAAGCCACCACAAGTGGCCATCCTTGAGGACTTGTCCCGATCCTCCTTCGGGAATCCAACACTTTCCCCCGCCTTCTTGCACTTGTAACGAATTTGTCGCTGTCCATTTGCCCAGTTATTTTGCTGTTGGCCAGAAGGTGTGAACACCAGCAACAACAACAGCATCGGTCTAAATTTAGAACCAACAATGCGGACAAAAAAAAGGTGCATCCATGAGATAAATCAAAATTTGATGCAGCCAAAAACACCGAAACCTGGGGACCACCAGCGTCAGATAAACAAGAGAGACCACAAATCGGGGCAGGGATATATATGCGTGTATGGTATATTTAGTGGCTAGGTAGCACAAAAACCTAGATCGATTTCCGAGCCCGTAACTCATTTGTTGGACCAAAAACATAGCCACTAGGCGGATTGAAGAGCGAACAAATCTCAAACCGCTAGCCATCGATATCAAATCGATTTGCCTGAGATTTCCCAATAATTTGTCTTGTCTTACACTTGGAAAAAAGTTCTTGAATCAAGCGATTATATAACAAAATTCGTAATTTATGTAAAGTTGTATCCGAGAATTCCTTTCCGTACGACATTATAAATAATAATAGTAAGTATTAAATATTTATTAATATATCTTGCTATAGCTTAAAGATAAAAAAATCAAATTTTCTTTTATGTTACACTGATATTTTCTTATAATACACATTATGTTTTTTCAGTGTGCTGATGCCCAGGTAAAGGATGCTCATTAGAAAGGAGAAATGCTCGGGCAAAAGTGAAAGTGCCGCCCAAAGGAGAAGGTAGGCAGGCAAGGCCATCAATAAGAACAGGCAGAGTTTAGGATCGGCGAGGCAGGAAAATAAGGAACGATCGACCCAGAGAGTAGCAAAACATTTTGACTTATTACAGGTGATTTGTCAGCATCGGACATGGCCTATCTCCATCCATCTTTGGTGCATCCATACGAATTCTATGAAACAGCCCAGAGTTCTCCTAATACGTTTCCGTTGCAGACGTGATCCATCCCTATCCCCCGAACTCCCCCCAAAATATCTAAAAAAAAGAAACAAAACGGGAGATAAATCTCAGGGCCTGATCTTTCAGCATTGGTTCCTACACACATGTGCATATGAAATGAATCGTTTGTCATCCGTAATACGATTTGAGTTTGAGTCTGAGAATCGGTTTCGGTTCGTGATCACCGGGCCAAGCAAGCAATAAAGTGATCGTGAACAAGCAATTAGTTTGGTAATCGCCATAAATCAATCAGAAATCTGCAATCTACACACATCGTCGATCGGTTGTTGGGCAAACTTTTTTTGACGATCGCCACAGTGCAAGGCCAGTGGGGATTAATGATCTTGCGATGGGATCTTGTTAATTGATTTACCAAAGGGGCCAAAAAGGGTTTGCATTAATAAGATCATTTAAGTTATAATCGTCAAAAGAGTTAGGAGGGAGCTAGTACCAATCGATGGAGCTTATATCTTCAAGGAGATGTTTTTCATGCAAAAGAGAGATCCCCTGTTCTTCTTCTCTTCCAAATTTCTCTTTCGAAAGTTCGTTTCTGCAGTCTTTTAATTTATGCAAGTATTTGCGAGCACTATCTGATTTTCAGCCGAGTGATCTTGTCATATTATTGGGATGATAACGACCACGATGATTACCCGCATTTGTCGCTCCCAATTTTTAACGATCCTCCCCCACAATTCTCCGGCTCTTTCTCTCCATTCTCCCGAGCGTTCTCCCTTTGATTGTTGCTTTCTCCTGCCGCTTACTCATTTTATTGCCCTGGCCAAATAAACAAATTACTTGTTTGATTTCTTTTGAACGAGCCCCGAATATTTACCACAGCCTCAATAAATTCTGCAGCAAAGCGCCCAAAAAAAAAAAAAGAGGAGAAAAAAAAGAAAGACGACCGAAGACCGGCATCGTTTATTGAAACGTTGCGACCGCTCGCGTCTTGTTTAGACAACAATTTCCATTGTTGACTTTACTTGTTATGTTAATGAGAGTCGAACCGTCGGTCGGATCGTTTGTCGGAAAAGTGGGCGGCGGGGCGGGGCGCAAAGGGGGCGGCCAATGGTAGAGGGGGCGGGGTCGGGGTCGCGGACGGGTCGCGATGTCTGATATGAACTGCGACTGACGCGTGGCCATGGGCCTGTTGACATTCCGTTTGACATTATTGACACACGAGTCAAGCCAAGTGGTTGTGGGGAAAAATATGAAGTGCACCAAGTTATATTGGCACTCTTATCATAACGAATTTAAAATCGATTAGCAAAAATCAGATTTTTTCGATAACTACAAATAGATTATTAAGAACTTGGTGTAGGTCAGATGTTTAGTCAAATGTTTTTCATACTCACAAGGTTTAGTTTTAATAACAGCATAGGGTCACCTTTATCTTATCGTATAAATAAAAAATATCGATTAATTCGATAAATACACATAGATTGTTTGATACATTCTTATTTTATATTGTTTCATACCAAAAAACCTAACTTATCTTTGAAGGAAGAATATCATTTTCTGGAATACCATTACTAAAACCCATCGATATTTTCCGAAAATTAAAATATTCTTTCAAAACGCGTTTTTTACGTTAGAAAACTTTTCAAGAAATATATCGTATTTGGGTTTTATTGATAAAGCGACTACATTTTTTCGAAGTAGGTCTTTCCAAAAGAACCTGGAGAGGGGATCCTTTGTGCCCTTGCCAATTAGCCGAAGACCAGTTAATTCATATTCACACGAAACGAAAAGCGGGGAGTCAGAGAACCTCGGCGATATCAAGATATTCAATAAGTTTATGACACCGAACAAAGTGAAACAACAAAATATAATTATTAAAGACGGCCTGCCGCCGTCTGCGTCTCCAAATGGGGATTCTCGGAGTGCGGATAGCGGGGGCCCTGGGACTTATCTGCAATTTGGCGATCGTAACAGTTTTGACAAATCACACACACATGCGGCCATTGTAAGAGGTGACTGCCTCAAAAAGGTAGTCCCCAGAAAGGGGGGATTTCGAAGGGGGGTTCAGGGAGTTAAGGGGCTATATCGCTCGGCTGTCGGCTGGCTCTTTGAGCTTTATTTTGATTTCAATCTAAAACACACAAATCGTTCATTCTGCCTGCCGCTTCTTCGGCGATCTTCACTCCGGGCACAGTGGAGCGAATCGCTGATTTTCGCCCGTAAAAAGGCCGCTTAAATCGGTCTCCGTTTAGGCCGAAATCATCGGGGATACAGGGCCTCTTACGGAATGACATTTTTATGATGCTGACGCGCGTTCCTCAACACGAGACGACGACTGCTGGCTGAGAGCGTGATTTGCATGCTTAAACAGCCGACTGAAACAAGCTGGTTATGCTCCTTAAGGGGTGGGGTCTTGGGGCCTCGAGAGGGGGTCTTAAAAAGACTGAGGGGGCTGTGGCCAAGGAGTGGCCAGAAGAAGGTTCCTAACCGAACGAAAGGCGATGCGACAGATTCTCTTGTCAGAAACCTAGAAGGCCAATTTCATAAATTAATAGACCACAAGGGAATAAAATCATTAATATTCCTTAAATTTATAATAACAAATTTTTATTCAAAAAAGAATGCTTTTAAAATATCATGCAATTCATGAAAATATAATCAGTTGCCTAGGAATTATTAAAATATCAAAAAGATTTAAATATACTTTAGGAATTATATTATTATTATTATTATTATTATTATGAATAAGTGGTTGAGAGTAATATCATTTTACGTCAGTTTCAACTTAAAGAGTTCTTATGAGTGGTCATTAAAATAATTCCAAAAGAGCTGTCACCACCATCTGAATTTCGACCGTCCAGCCGCGAAACACGTGATTGAATGTCCCAGGAAAAGATAAAAGACGACGAAGAGCAGACTGACCACAGCGAATTCGATTTGGTGATGGAAAAACTCTGGGACGACAAGTCGCTCTTGCTCTGTGAAAAAAAAAGGATGGGGTTCGGGTTTGGGGCACCCACAATAAACAATTTGTAGCGCCTGAATGCACAAATCTGGCGTCGTTAAAAATTAACTGCAGAGCACTCCTCGTTGCCCCGCTATTCCCCCGATTTCTGTCCACCTCATTTGGCGGCGTTGCATAATTTGCATTTCGATTCGATTGGAACGCTCGCTGGGCTTTTAGAGGCGCGTGTCCGCCGACACTTTTTCGTGATTTACCAGGCCAAAGACTTTGACTGTCGTTCGGTTCTAGGAAATCACAATAAAAATTAACGAAATTCGTTCTAGTAAACGGCTTCGACGGCACCTTGCCATGCCAAAGCCCCCAAAGACTTCGGACTTGGACCTGGCTGGAGATGGAAATGGAAATGGAGATGGAGTTGCAGTTGGAGTTGGAGAACTGGTACCAGAACTCGAAAAAAAACACAAACCAAAACCAAAACCGATGCCAACCCAATTCCATGTACGTGACACGATCACTGGTACTCTCTTATATTTGCTTTGCCCGAGCGATTTGATTTGCCCTAACCTCGAGCCAAATCACTGGGTTTCATAATGGTTGGGGCCTTTGATTGATTCGACTATGGCAAATCTCTGGCCAAGATCGCCGGGCCACGTCCAATTGTGATGACAAATCAATTGTCAGCGCCTGCGGTCGCTACGTGGGATCGGATCGGTTCAGATCGCTTGAATGGATGGGGCATGGATTGCATTTGAATCTGCCATTAATGGCTTTTGGTTAGTAGTGGACTCTTGGAACTTTTTCTCCCAAGAAAGGCAAGATTCAAACATAAATTCTTAAGATTATTTTAATGATTGCTTTAAAATATTTAAATAATACAATATGGTAACTAAAATAAACAAAAAAACAAATAAAGCCTTAAGTAATTGCTTTCAGTGCAAGCCAATCGATGACCTTTGACCCTTTAAGCCCCCCTCGCAATTCGAAGCAGAATCATTAAGTACTCAAGCCGCAGCAATGTTTATCCCTTTCATTGTCCAATGTCAACCGGAACGGAAGTGAAAGTGCCGGGGCGTAATCCTTTCGTCCTGTTTTTCCATCGTTCAATTAGTCGAAATGAATTGAGTTATCGGCTAATAGGGCAGCAAGCCCAGCGGACACGTTGCCATCATTAATAACGCTCAAAGTGCTGGCAAGTAATTCCGCTTCCAATTCCGATTCCCCAGATTCCCCCGATTTTCACCCACCCGGGCAATCTGACTGGGGAGTCCCATTCTGGCGTGGTCGATCGGTGGATTGAACAGATCAATTACCCGCCGACTCCTTGGCTGTCTGCCCGATACTTCGATGCGTTTATGCGGCGATGATACAATGCACTGAGAGAGAAAAGGGGTAGGAGTTTCAAAAAGTAAGTAAGTTCTTAGGCCATTAGTATTAAGTTCTCAAAATCAAGAGAGAGTTATAAGGTTTGCGGTTAACACAGAGCAAATTAAACTTGAGAGTAGTTCGTCTTGATTTCAAGAACGTTTCCTCTTAAATTAAAGAGAAGATTAACTTTTAAATTTAATGCCAGGAACCAAAAATTATGATTATTTTTGAGATGAGGTCCCATTTGTTTATAAAAATATTGTTTTTATTTTCCGATCGTATAATTTAACTTTGACCTTACCAGGCGTAATCTATAAAGTGTGTCGAATGAGAAAATTTAAAAAGATGTATTTTTATGGTAAACACTTCTCTTAACAATTTTTAAATGGTATTGAACGAAATACCATAATTTTTTCCGTGTGTGGCGCATAATCAGGAACATATAATTTAATGTGTGCGCGAGTGTTTTCGCCTCCTGAACGTCTTGATTTTTTCTTTTTTTCTCTCTTTTTTTGGGATAAATCACGCAAGGTCCAAAGGCTGAGGCAGAAACATCGGCAGCACGCCAGCAATAATCTATCACCTGTCAGCACCTGTCATTCAAGCGTCGCAGCTGCGATTGGCAGGCCCAACATGCACCTACTGGAAATCGGAAGGGGAATCGCCATGGGATTGGTATATCAACTGGTGACTGGGAACTGAGAGCTGCGAGCTAAGAACTGGGGACCGAGGATGGAGGACTGAGGATGTGGATGGAACAGCCAGGGAACCGAGCCGAGTTCGCCTCAAGTGTCAGTTTGACATCATTAATCATGCGATTAGTTAAGTGGGTGTTCGCTCATACGATTTTGGCCGTGGACCGTCGTTTTTCGGTGCGATCTGCCGCCTGAAATCAGTTCCGAGCTGTTTAATTTGACGTTTGGACGCATGATTGCATTTTCAATTTGACAGCGACAACATCGACATCCACATCCCCATCCTCATCCACACCGACGGAAGTTGAAGGCTTCCTTCGCCGTCGCTGTCAAAATAATCACACGTACAATTAGCATGACGACATGGCCATCAATTTGTTTGGCTCATAAACCTGGACGATTGCCAGGTATGGCAATTGATTGGTTTGCTAGTGAAATTGGGCATTAATTATAGAAAATCAGATAGGCTTGGGGGGAAAACATGTCATAGAATACTTATTAATGTAAATAATCTGTAAGGATATAGGTTATTTGATAAATGCTTGAAGTCAATTGACCCACAGTCTCCCATCTGTAACGCTAATCCTTTTCTCTTAAAAACCCGTATGGTTTTTTTCCCCTTTGGTGACCCCAAGGTAAAACCCAATTTCACACAGCTCGCTGAAATATCTCCCTTTGGAACACTCAACATCGGGTGACCCCCATCAATCGGCACCTCAACTCAACTTAACCAAAGCCGAACTCCCTGCGAAAGGTGAATGAAAACCACACTCTGGTGACCCCAACCCCTTGACCAAAAATCAGCCAAAGCAACAACTACGAACTGACAGCATTCGGTGGCCGTGTGCCCATCAATTTTGCGCATCATCATCGGCATCAGCAGGCGCGTCTAACGTGTGGACCACCAGCCAAGCCCATGCAACACCTACAACGACACCTCATAGACCATCGAAGCATCGCAGCATCGAAGCATCGTGGCATCGCAGCAGAAAGCACCAAAGCAGAAAAGCATTGAAGCACGGCGGCACACAGAGACCAAAAAGGGATGGTTAAAAAAGAAGAGATGGTATAACCACTTATTTTATGTATTCCAAAATATTTATCTAGAATTTATTTATAAAATAAAACAATTTATAATAATAGAACCAATAAAATCTTGACAATTTTGAATTGATTTAAGAACCAACAAGTCCACATAAAATGTGATCTAATTAAATAATATTGGAATCCAAAGTATTGATCTAGAGCTTATTTATACGAATATAATAAATCAATTTACAGGAATAGAACCCATTAAATTCGTAAAATTTGAAAATGATATATAAACCTATTGGCATATATTGAATAATTAATTAATATAATCATATTGGTATACTTATTTATTAAAAATGATATTAAAGTTAGCAAAACTAAGTAAAATATGGGTATTATGGGGTTATACACTTATATTTTATTAATAGTTATTTATATAAAAAAAGTAATTATTTGTAAGTATTTCGAAATGTTTACAAAATGAAAACTAAGATATGTATGATCTTAAGTATTATTATTATTATGTATCTTTTCTATTTTTTCTAGTAACTCTCATAACATATTTTCTGCTATTATTATTATTATTATTCGCCAAGTGCATTGCCACATCGAAGTCAGCAACTTGAGCGAGTATCAAGTGTGTAATTAATGTTTTATTAATACAAGCGACAAGCGATCGCTGCCAGCTTCGACTTGGACTCCATTGGCCCTCCGCTGGGAGACAGCAAGGGGCCTGGGCCTGATCCTGGTCCTCTGGCCCAACTCCGCCATAATCCTCCCCAATCCGCTCCTCACCTGTTGCTGCCCGGCAAAGATGAACAGCAGTCGAATTGCAATCGATGCGGTGAGGCAGCGGCAACCGACCAAGAGATTCATATGCACAATGCCATAAAATATGTTCACCGGGCGACTCTGGATCCGAATCGGACTCCTCCTCCTCGTTTGCATGCCAAACCGACTGTGGACTTGGTCTGAACTGAACTGCACTGAACTGAACTGAACTGACTAGCTGGGATAGCGGCTCAGTTTCCTGCGCTTAAATGAATTACCAGATTAATGGACGGCATAAATCACATTATCGCTTCGCTTGTGGACCAACTGGATGCGGTCGCATTTAGAAGCTGCTCATCATGCGGCCGGGCGGCCTTTGTGGGCGGCCCACTGTCCCTGTCCGTTTGTCCGCCTGTCCGTTTGTCCGTGTCCGTGTCCGTTTGTGTCCGTGCTTGTGTCCGCGGACGGTTAATGATGCTGCCAAGTGCGTTGGGAGCGAGGAGAATTTATTGAACCATTGCCTAAAAGTCCATTCAGCCGACACCAGCCAAAAGCCGTAACCGAAGTTACACAGACAAAAATTATTAGTCCATTGGGGATTTTTTTAAACTATGAGATATATAAAACAACCCATAATCTAAAACATATTTTTTATTTGATCAAAAACAATTTTATTTGCAACTATACAGTTACAGAAAAATAAATGATTTTAATATAACAAATTATTTTTATAAAATTTTAATTTAGGTTAAATAAATTCAAAAATTAAAAAAATTTGTACTTTAATATTGTATCAAAATGAGTGCGTTACCTATCTTAGTATAAGGGAATTTACCATTTTTGACTAATCAGCATTTTTCTACTAAGTCACAATTTTTCTAAGTGCATGGAACTGCCTCCTGATGCATGATTCACTCAATAAAAAATAAATGCCAAGATCGTCAGGCCAGGGGAATCGAAATGGGTACAAAAAAAAGACGGAAGGAAGGGTAAGAAAGAGAGCGAGCAGGACTGTGATCGGTACAAAGACAAATCACACCTTCTGCATTTGTTGAACAAAATAAATCTCGTAATGAGTTACGATAAGACGACGATTTCGACAGCTAAACAAATCACCTGCAATTGATCTTGTGTATGCAAATCGCAGAGCAGTCGGGCCCGTGGCAAGAGGAATGCCTGCGATTTCGAATACTGGAGCAGCACCTCCGAAGGAAAAACGGGTCTCTCTCTGGCTTTCTGGCTGGCATAGTGTGGTGTGGACAATCAACAACACAAACATGACATTTATTGACTGCTTGGCTGGAGGGTATAAATTACAAATGAGTGGCCCAGGAAGAGGTCCCCACGTCCAAGGGCAGGTGAAGTATCAAATCGGATGGGTTTGTTTGGGTTCGGCTCGGCTTGGTTCGAATCGGATCGTTCGAATTGTATCGAAGCCATCCAAAATCCGAAGCCATGGTGTCACACACAGCAGGACATTGGCCCAGTGCACGCGCCGAGGGCATAACTCACTTTCGCCTCAACAATTCATCCATAGAGAGGGATTCCGATTCTGATTCCGATTTGGATTCGGATTCGGGGGACCAACCACAGCGATCTGGGCGAGATGAGCTGGGATTACACGGCAGCTTGAGGCACCTCTAGACTTCGACTGTGCGTGCCGTTTGCCGTTTCTCGGTAGGGGAATATATATTGCGATAATGATCATGACAGCCTATATAGTCGCTCGAATGCTGCCAAATGACATTTGTCTCGTCTCACACACACACTTTTCTTTCTTTCGCGGACCTCTCGCTGTGTTTTTATGCCTGGCAAAATCAAAACCAGTGGCTAAATTGCAATAATAAGCCACCTTTATAAATCGACCAGCGCGCGCCTCTCGCCCGGGAACTATTTGTCTATTGCCCGGTCGGTCCAAGGAAAAGGTGGTGGGAGTGTGCTCTTCTCGCGGATCTGTGGGTGGGGATCCATCGGTTGGGGCTCGGGTTCGGATTCGGATTCGGATGCGAATGCGGATTCACATTCAGATTCGGTTGTGCTATGCGAGGAACGCCCTCAGTAGGTGGGCGACTACTGATGGCCACTCTCTGATCGGGACGGGCAGAAAGAAAAGAGGCGGTGGCCAAAACAGTTGGCGCCCAACGTGGGGCCTCTGAATCTCTAAATACGTTTCCGGGCCTATAATGCATTCTGGAATCCACAACCTAGTAAGACCAGCCTTAAAATTAATAAAAAATAGTAATGAAATCATTACTCAATATTTTTTAATAAAATTTATTAAAATAATATAAAACACTAACTTAGATATGTATGATAAATGGTTATAAAGAGGCACTAAACATTTTTTTTAAACGAGCTCTTAAGGATATATTTATAAAGTTTTTGGGTAAGATCTAGTAATTATGTTTAGTATAACCCTTAGGAAACTGATCCGCTCCTGTTTTTCGACTTGTGCTTGGCCTGGCAGACAGTCAGCTCGAACTATAAATTTTTGACAGTTTGAAAAAATTGCCATTCATTGTGACCCCTATTGTGTAGCCGCGCCACCGAGCTGCAATCCAGCGATCGCTGATCATAGACCTGGAACTTGGAACTGGGAACTGGGAAGCTGGGAAGTCCGGGGGATTCTTGGCCAGCGGTTGTAACACGAGCCAGAAGCTGGGTCTCGCTTTTTTAATGGCACTTTTGGTGGGCCAACGACGACGACGACGGTGCCTCGTTCTTGTTGTTGTTCAATAGAATTGTTTGCCAGGAATTATGCTTTATTGATGATGATAATGATGTCCTTGGTGGCTCCTTGCGGCCCACACCAAGCGATGCAATACGAGTATAAGCCTGAAAAATTCCCGGAATGCGGCTGCAAGCTTAACAAAAAAAAAAGGAAAAGAGAAAAAAGAAGGGGTACTGGTAATAAAAATGCCATAAGTCAATATCAGACAGAGGAGAGCAGAGGAGCGGGAAGAACTGGGCACGGGTCTTTGCTTAATGAGTGCCGGGATGGGCATTGTCTTCGGGGTCAAGATGCAGCTGCTGAGCACTGAAAGAAAATACTGTAATTAAAAAAAAAAATAGATTTTGTTTAATTACAACTACTATTTAAGACATTTATTTGATAACATCTCATTTAACCAATTTATAATTAACTGTATCTGCGAGATAAAAAGCTAGAACCTTAATCAGACATGGAGAAATCGGCATCTAAATTATCTAACCTATAGAGAAATCTTTTCAATATCAAATTCAGATTTAATATTATTAATAATATTTTCTCCCAGTGCAGACAAAACGATAATGTGCCAATGCGGACACTTCAGTTTGATATCATCAATTAATGCAAAGATCTGGCGAGGGCGCAGTGATCGACGCATGAATTATGTTTGCTCAGCAGTTAGTTTTAATTGAAAGTGACATTTCAATAAATTGGTAAGCCGCCAGTGCAGTCTGTATGGGCACTATGCTTATGAGTATGAATATGAATATGAGTATCTCATCTCCTCGCCGATCATTAATGCCAATGATGATCGTTCCGCACTCCGCCTGGTGTTAATATGATCAACGGCAGCTCATCAGCATCTCAACTTGGCGTTCAGTTTTTTGTTTCTCTGTTTTAATTTTTTCCCTTTTTTTACATTTTTTTTTTATATCTCTTGTCAATGCGATCGTGTTGGATCGCCGATCGTGTGGCAAAAGGGCGTGTGAATGCTTCAATTCAATTGAGTGTGGAGAAATTTAACTTAATTGAAAATATTTCTCGCTTTTTTTATTCACTTTGAGAGTTTCCGTTAGGCGACAGGAGGCGAGAGGAGGCATGTTCAACTTGTTAAGTGATCACTTGATCACTTTGGATATATACGCACGCGGATGCTGAATATTTGATTATGCCATGAGGATCAATTAGTGTGGCGGAAAGACAACAGCAATGATCTCCGGTTAATTAGATTAGATAGGTTTGATGGAGGCCCACAAAACGGATAGCTCCGATTGTCCAGATTAAAAGATGTGGGTTTTATTTTATCAATTTTATTTCTGAAAGATCAGATGTTTAAGATAAATTGTATTAAGTTTTTATAGAAGAACTCTTTAAGGATATTAACCGAATATTTTTATTAGAACTTTTAGTAAACTTATGAAATATAAAAGATTATATGATATTATAATCACTAGAATAATAAAAATTGTCCCAACCAGTAAAATTTATGTCTAGTAAGTTCATGGGATCATCCAAATAATAATATTTTTTATTAGATTAGCAATAATTGGACAAGTTTATTATCATGTCAAAGCTCAAGATTTCAACGACTAATCATAGAAGGCAATCAAAAATCTCAGAGTTAAGAACATTTCGTTTTATGGCCAAGATAATTTATCTAGAGTAAGTTCAGATCAAGTGAGGTCGGGCCACATATCATATCATTAGATTGTGATAGGTTCATTGGATCGCTAATAAAGATCATCCGTGTGGCGCTAAAGATCATTGTGTTTGGGCAACCGCCCCCAACTCCCCAGAAATACAAAGTTTCGATGGATTTCATGGATGGGATGGTTGGGAATGGGATGGGTTTGGCCACCAAGGTGGTCCAAGCGGCTGCCACCAGCACCACCGGGTGGTGCAACGCGGTCGTGTCGGCTGCAATTTTTTATGATTGTTTCTCTTTTTTCATTTTTATATGTTTATTTGTTGCCATGCTTAGTTTTAGTCCAACCTGAGGAGGGGATCTATGGGATATGGGATTTGGTATATGGATATCGGTCGCTCTCTTTCGCACTCTGTGCTCGGTGTGCCCATCATTAACCCATTAAACTTCCGATTTGCCGACAGCGATAAACGCCGCCCGACTTCACTTGTATGTGCCTCTATCTATATATATACAATATACCTAGATATATTTCTCTTTCGTATGTGTGTGTGTTTTTTTTAATGACATATCGTAAAGATTTGTTAAAAGCCGACACAAAGATCTTCAAAATACGTTGCGCTTCCTGCATTTCATGGGTTCAATTTTAGTTGATGCGTGAAAACGTATCGAGAGTTGGAGATCTCTGGCGAAAGAGCTGAGATACAAAACGTAGGGAAAGACGGGAGTATAAACTCGTAATGCAAGTACTCGAATGCCACCCGTGAGTTAAGCGCCATCGAAATTGATCAAATTTTCGCTATAAATTATGGGCCGACAAATGCATGAAGGAAAACCTCAAAATATTGGAACGTGATCGAATCGGTGTGGGCCACCCCAGTGCGAATTACAGTGCGTTACATAAAGATGTTTTTAAAGATGTTTTATAAAAATATTTATTTTTGAATTTAAGAAGCAATGAGATTGAAATATAAGCTTAGTTCCCTTAATGAATATTAACATCTAATAGTACATTTATTTTCTGATATCATTCTTTAGTTTTATACTTTTATACCCAATCTTTCAATGACCTTACAATACTGAACCCCACTGTATCTTAGCACTAAGTTCCTGTAACCGCAATGCTGCAAAGTAATCAATTTTGGTTTCCTTTTTTTTGCAGCATTTTTCCGTTGTATGTTTGTTCTGGCCACGACTTGATTGAAAATTGCAAATAAATTGTATAAGCGGTGCCAGGCGAAATGCAAATATTTGTGCTCGCATTTGCGGTGGTCCAGTGGTTCAGTTGGGGCTTTAAGATTCTTTTATTTTTGGTTTTTCAGTTGGTGGTTCGGTGGTCAGGCAGGCAATTGAGCAATTTGCCAACGCACACATAATTGTGGCACGTTCGCCTTTAATGGGTTAAGGTGGAGTCGGGGATTTGTGGATCCTTGGATACATGGACCCACAAAGGGATCATGGGATCATGGCCGGCTCATTTCGGAAGCCGCATTCGCAAACCGCAGATCCCATCGTGATTGCCCGACATTCCTCCATATCGGCATACATATTCCATACTCCACATGCTCATATCTATATTCGTTTACCTAAATTGTCTTCGTCTTTTCCGCGTTTTGCAGCTGTGATCTCCTTTGGTCAAGTGTTGGATCGCTTAGCATAGCTTTATAATGACTGCCACCGGTCTTGTTTTATTTCTTGGGGTTGGGTTTAATTTTGGTTGGTTCAAAGATCGCCTTGCTTTTGCCGCTAGTTGGACCTCCTTGTAGTCTATTTAGTTCTGTTGCTAATTTCTTTTTGAGAGCGAGATATTATAACGCATGATAATACTTATAACCCGTGACTTTGGAAGTGATCTTTAGAACTGAGACTGCCAAAATGAGAAAGCAAAAAAGGGAAACCATAGCTTTAACTTAGCTAATGATTAGGTAAATATTGAAATTTGTAGTCGTCAAAGTGATCTTAAATATGATCCCTGTAATTTTTTTGTTAAATGAATATGATTATCATGTGTTCTCCCGAACGTAAGCCGGTTGAAGATCACACATATATATGATATGATCACCTATGTTGAAAATATGAATATCATATCACATGTTAAGTCGTCAAAGTGATCATAAATATGATACCTGTAATTATAGTATTAATAAAGAATGACCATCATAGTTTCTTTCGGAAATTACCCTTCTGAAGACCCCAAACAGCCATGATATATTATATGATTACCTATGAATCACCATACGATCCCCAAAATTCATGTCTACGCACCTGCCATAAACTGTGATCACTGGTCACAGTAAACTCCTTCCGAAGTCCAAAATACCCCCAAATCAGATCTCGGTGGCCTCTCAAGCCTGAAGATCTTGCGAGCTACTTTGCCTATCGGTTACCGATCTATGCTGACCCTATAAACTCGGGGGGCCCCTAAAAGGCGCCATCGAGGGCAGGTTTTATGTGATTTTTTACACACCCGAGTCGATGATGATCGCGAATCGCGAATTGCGAACGGTGGGCCGCAACCCCAAAACAAATGAAATGCGAACGAAAATTAAATTAAAACGCTGCTGCAAAATGGTGGAAATGGAAATGGAAATCGGTTGGCGTGGAAAAGGCAGCGATCGCATGCGAAAACAAAAGACGACAACGTTAACGACGATGACGACGACGTTGAGCGATCATCAGTGGCAACAGGCAGCACAAGTACATAGAACCGATACATATGTACGGATATGGGCACTGAAAAAAATTCCATGCAATATGTGTTAAGTGTTAAAAAATAAATAAGTAATATATGCTATGTCTGGATCATTATATTAATGATCAAACGTATATTAAACAATTAATATAGAACATTTAATACAGAAAACCTTACAATACTGTTAAAAACTGTAGGTTCATTGCTTATACTCGAAATTTTTTTGTTTTTTTTAAGTAGTGAAAAATTTTGAAATGAAAAAAAAATTGTTCAAAATTGTGTTGTTTTTTATTCTAATCCTGAGGATTCCAAAACGGCATATGTTTATTAATATTTACTAGGAATTCTAAATTTGAAAATTAATTTTTTTTAAATTTCGTTTTAATGTCTTGAACCTATTGTAGCAGTGTAGCCCTTAACTGGAGCTCAAGTGTGGCAAAGTCTTTTTGCAGAGCTTCAGTAGTTCCCGCTGCCTCGCTCCCACCCCCACCACCTCCGCCGCCCCTCCCTCTTAACCCCCGGGCAGCCGAAAGCCCCCTCCCCGACCCCGCCACTGGCTTAACCCACGGCAGGCACCCTCCCTCTTTTGGATGATAACTCGTATGTAACAGGAGACATGCTCTACTGAACATGAGGTTCGATTAAATGTTAATGTTGGTTAACTTTGGGGTTTTTCTTTGGCTTGTTTTTATTGTTGTCCGTCCGTTCGTCTAACTAACTGACGGAATGGTGTTGTTGTTGTTGGTATTGTTAGTGCCTTTTGTGTGACTCGACGACCGTGTATTTGTGCATCTATTTAACTACCGAACTTGTCTACGTTCACACATAAAAATCGCATACATATCGGCCTCAGTTGCTTCTTTATTGCTGTGTATGTATATTTTTCTCCTCAGTGTTTTTTTTTTGTATTTTTTTTTGGGGTTTGCTGCTTGGTTGGCTGGCGCACTGAAACGTAATGGGCGACTCGACTTTTTGCGACGGCGGCGACTGAGATGCGTAGCTCTCACTAGTCAGGCAGCCAAAAACGCATGAGAAACACCTTGCACTCGGTGCACTGGGAAAAACAAAGGGGATAAAATCAAAGAAAAATAAAAAATATAGTTCCTGCTGTAAGAAATATTTATAGATTAGTTCAGTATATTTAAAGCAATCTGATTATAAATCTTTAGGATATAAAAAAAATAAAATAAAATCAAAGGAAAATAAAAAATATAGTTCCTGCTGTAAGAAATATTTATAGATCAGTTAGGTATACCTAAAGCAATCTGATAATAAATCTTTAGACCATTAAAGTACTTAATACTTTTATTGTTAATGAAGTATTCAAAAATATTGGATAATAACCTTTTTTGAACTTCATTTTATTTCTTTAATAAACAGATAATATTTATTGACTTAGATATAATATATATATAATATATAATGATTATATTCCAAAAAAAAATATTATATTTAATATAATCTGTGGCATGGAAATATTTGTTAGTAAAATGTATCATATATCAAATTGTAGGATTATTATAATAAAGAAAACATTTCAATTATAAAAAAAAGTTACTACCTTTTAGAGTCCTTTATAAAATGTTGTTAAATAACTGTTTCGAAATTATGTGAGACTTTTCTTTGGACTTGAGGATTCCAGATTTTACCAAATTGTAGCTAGAATTTCTCTGCGTGTACTTTGCACCCTCCCCCTTGAAGTTCCCTCCCTTTTTCACCGCCCACACATGCGCAAGCGCCTTCGACTGCGCTTTTGGCTGCGCGCAGGCGCAGGTGCTTCGAAGTTGCTGCTGCTGTTGGTTTTTATACCTCTGCGTCTGGGTTTTGGGTTTTTTTCCTATTTGGAGAGTCTCATTTTGAACTCGGCAGCTATTGTTGTTTGTCTTTTGCACTTCACTTCACTTCAATTTTGCACCGCTTGGATGCTCCGCTCAGTTCAGTTCAACTTGGCTCAAAGCTCGGTTCAAGTTGGACTTCTCGTTCGGTTTGGCTGGGGTTTTGGTTTTCCGTTTTTGGGGGGAGTCTGCGGGTCGTAAATTTCCGTAGGCCTCGTCTGGCGGTTGCCTATTAAAGTGCGATTTGTTTAATGATTTTCTACAACTCACTGTATAAATTTCCCATTTGAAATTACATACGAAGATGTTTGGGGTTTTCTATTATTTTAGTTTCGCTGCTCTTTTTTTTGGAAATGCTCATGGAAATTAAGTGTTTTATTATGCAAAAATCAGTCGGCCAATGCGCTGATTACGCTTATAGACCCCTTTGGCCCCGCATTACCCCCATTTTTATTTGTATCCACTGGTTAACTGAGTCACGGCTTTGGCTTTTGTGCTTTTCTGAACTTTGTCTAAAGCCTGGCTCTTAATTTCCATTTTTTGGCTTCGGTTCGGTTTGGTTTGGTTTAGTTGGTAATATTTAGTGGTTTTAATTAATGGAGTAGCTGGGCTGCTCTTCATTTCCGTCTCACCGTTGGGCAATGAGGTGATTTGCATTGAGTTCGCCATGAGAAATTGGCATTGCGTAGTAACAGGGCTTGCAATGATATAACGAACCGTTACCAAGCCGATTTGGGATAAGATAGGTCTAGAGAATCTAAAGAAAAATTAAGGGATAATTAAAACAGAACAGAACAGTAAAATAATTAAATATTTATATGTATTCAATTGGTTGCATTACAATTTTCAGAACGTATAGGATTAATATAAAAATGCAGACTTTAACCTATTTCAATGTACTTAAAATAGTTTTTAATTAAAAGAAAAACCAAAACCATATTTTTTATAAACATATTTTACAATTTCTTACAACCTGCAAGGGCTTACAAAGGCGGAAACCCCTTCTAGACGACCCATTCAATCAGTCAATGCCCCAGAAATCAGGGCACCAACCCTTAAGATCCCCTACTTTCCCCTCAATACCACCATACATATATTTACACTCAGGTGAGGAGTTGTGCCAATTGCCGCTATTTACCACACACATTACACGATGCGAGCAAACCAAACAACGCCAATCTATATGGCCAACAGCCACCCGATGATGATGATATATAACTCGGATATGGGCGGGAATACCTATATACACACGACGTATACATATATATTTATTTGTGGCGCTTGGCTCGAAGAAGTTGGCAATCAAAGAACCGAAACAAACAAGAACAACGCCATCGTCCAATGCTAATAATTCAAAATGCTGCACATGCGACGCCAAAAGAAGGGGGGTCGGTCTATAAGGTGTATAAGAAAGTAAGGTGGCAACTTCTGATTTATGCCCAGAGGGCCCATAATGACTGAAAGCAATGGAGTATGCATTACATGGCCGCAAAGAAAAGTACAGAACAGAACAGAACAGAACAGAAAGATGAAGCGGAGGCAGTTCGAACCCCCACTTTCTTATAGGCCATACATCAAGGTGGGACCTCTACACCATACCATACCATAACATACCATACCATCCCAACCCATATACCATCGCAGGTCCAATCTCGACCGAGAACCGATTCGCGTGATAGAACAATGTAAAAATTATGAACGTGTAAAATATGGGCAAAAGTTGCCATACCCCATAAATATGCATGGGATTTATAGGAAGCTTTCTTAGGGAGTGAAGTGGATCGGAGTGGAGTCGAATCTATGACGGCGATGAGACTTCTACGAAAATAATTGATAAACCCGCGAGGGAGAACGAAAAAGAATAGAAGTTACACTGAAATTTGTTTGAACAGTAATCGTAGTATCTTAAATGATGATTGATTGTATATTTATTCATTAAAATAAATAGATCTTGAGCTGGACAGTGAATTAATGTTCCATGCATATAGTAAGTATGTGGAAATATTCAGAAGAAAACTGAACTTTAGTAATAGATTTCCAATAATATAAAAAAGTAGATGATTTATTAATATTATAAGTAAGTTCATAAATGTTTTTAATAATAACTTAGGGGAAGCAAACACAGGTTTTTCCCCTTCGATTATGTGAAATGTTCTTGGAAATCTCACATTCAGGATACCCAAAAGCCTGCTGCATCTTTCCAGTGTATCTATAGTCCCAGCTGCAGCTATAACTATATAGATTCCATTATGATTCAACTTAATAAGCTGCACGCCCGGGTGTTGATGTGGTTGAGTGGTTTGATTTAATGGTCCCCGCTTAGGGCTGCCGCAAAGATAGTCCGCCAAGTCCAGAGTCGAGCCACATAAAACCGAGTTACTGAAAGCTGAAAACTGAATACTGACTACTGAAAAGTAAAGCCACGGCAGCGTCTTCGGAGCCCCGGAAAGCGGACGAGTCATGCTGATGGATTGGAAATCAAGACTGCAGCCCGCGGATTCGGATTCGGTGGTAAAACTGTGGGAAGAACGCTGGGAAAGAGGTTTTTCCACACACATACACCTATGGCCATGGCCACCGTAATATAATGATGGCAGACAATTGCAGAAATGCTGCCGGAACCACGAGGGTTACGACTTAGGGAAAGCTTAGGCCCCAACTGAATTTAGTTGATATTAAGTCCGATGGCGGGACTACATCTCATAGGAATTTAATTATTGAATGAACGTATAAGTTAGGATTACGCAGCCCATGGGAAGTTATAAGTTTACAAAGAAAACAGCGGTTTAAATAATAAATTGAAATTGTGACCTAAAATAAACGAATATAATTATATAATAATGAAAGCAACTATCAAAACATTGAATTCAAAATATATTATAATATATTATATATTATTTATAATACCTACTGACCACACTAAATCGTTTTTCGTTGCATTAAGAATTGTAAAAACCCAGTAATTTATCTTTAATTCAATTACTCTCTGAATTACATTTAATTTTAGAAAGCATACCTAATACTAAAATATAAATTGAAACAATATATGGTTTTAAAAATATATAAATTATTTCTAAGCTTTTTTGCCGAACTTTTTAACGCCCATCTATCAGACATACTACCTACTTAATTGTATTAATACTTGGCTTAACCGTTTTTACCATTTAATTTCTATAACAGCCATAAATAGCACAGCCATAAACTTAATTTCATTTGTTGGCATCTTAAAACCATTTCCTGTCCCTTAGAAATTCCCGCATTTCTTTTGAGCTCAAGAAATCGGGCTAAGCCAACTTCCGAACCCCTGAATTTCTAGAACAATGGATCATAGATCATATTTTAATGACTCTCGACTTCAGCTTGATGTCGCTGTCGCCGTTCTTTCGTACAATGAACTTTCGATATGAATATTTTACACGAAACAAAAGTCGCACATTTTCACCATTTTTGTGATGCGTTACCCATTTTTATATACGTCTCGAAATCTTCTTTCTATCCATCCATCTATCTATCCATATATATAACTATATCTGTCTCAGGCGCTTCTACCTACCCGTCTCTGTCGCACTTTTTTTTTTGTTTTTTAATAATTTTTCTGTTTTTGTTGTTGTTGTTGTGGTTGTTGTCCCTCTTGTTGCTGTTGTTTATTTGTTTTTTATGGCCCACAACGATGGCGGCATCGTCGACGACGGCGCGTCTTTTGATTGGTTCAAGTTGAGCGTTTTTAACGAGCTCTGATTTCTGCTGCCACCGAAAGATAGAGATAGAGGCTGGAAACAGAGGCTAAAAACCGAACCGGGGGCCTGGGACTGGAACTTGGAACTTGGAACTGGGAACGATTATCTGGCCAGCGATCAGCGGCAGTCGGAGCCGAAGTTCTGCTATATATCTGTGCGACTTCTATATCATAATTCACCTATACGCTGACGCGCAATTAGGGTTACGCCTGGGACGCACACTCGGAATCGGAAATCCACCATCTTAAAGCTTTTTAATAAAGACTGAAAATCAAGAATGAAAAAAAAACACTAGCGGATTAATTAGGCAGTTCCTTAAGATGTTAAAAAATAATATAGGATTAGTTTATTTAGCTATTTTCCTCACCTAACCAAAAATGTAAACGTACCAATACCTATATTACCAATAATATAATAGCATATGAAATTAAATGAATATATTATCATATAAATAATAATATTAATATAATGTTAAAATATAAACAAGCCCATTAAAAATACCAGCAGAAAATATATGTAATATTTTATTGAACCTACTGCATGGATAAAATGTTATCTCACAGAATTTTAGAACTGCTTGGAAGACATTTACTGCACACAATTACCAAATTTTAAAAAATTGTCACCTTATTATTTAATTTGTCAACATTTAACCAATTTTTGTCCCCATTTTCCTTTGCGTGTAGCTTCATAGAAGAGCGAATGAGACTGCGTGGTTGGCTTTTGGCTACGTGACTTCGATTCGCTGGTCAAGATTAGCGGAAGCTAGCTGGGATTGGCCAAGAAGTGCAGATGGATGTGGATAGATGTAAGCCGAAGGACAGCAGTTCCTGGATGCATCTGGCCAGCTGATCGACACCGCCAGATAGCCGGGCACTTGGCCATAATAAAGATCTCCGCCCGGCCGGATCTTATAGATGGCCTGGGAAAGTTTCTCGCTTTTTTGCAGATCACGAGTGGCCACTTAGCCGGGTCATGACTGGGCCAAAAAAAATAAGAAGTACCAAATTGGAAATGTTAAATGAAAACCCAACCCAAAATATGACAGAATATACAGAAGCAGCTGCCGAATGACTTTATTGCGCCCGATCGGAACCGATGCGATCCCATTCGATTCACATTTGAATGGCATCGATCGATCGATCCAGCGATCCCCCGATCGATAGGCCATGCCCAACCCCTCGGGGAAGTTCCTAATTACATGACACAACCGCAGGTCAGGTTACCTGGTGTCCGATCGCACCTGTAGCTCACCTGAGGGAAGAGGGAAGGGGAAGAGGAAGAGCCAGCACACGACCCCAAGTGGCATTTTAATTGAAATGGTTTTACTGACTCTCGTGTTTTTATTTACCCTCTTTGGGAAAAGTAAGGGTATGTTGTTTTTAAGATGATCATGAACAGTCTTTCATATATCCTTAGGCAGTTTATTACTATTTAAGAAAATCAAATTGAGCTTTTATTAGTTTACTATATTTTTTATATAATTCAAAGAGTATTGAAACAATAATATAATATTATAACATATATTACTAAACCAAATATGAGGGTCTTGGGTTTTTAAAAGCCCATTAAATAAATTATATTATAGGGTATAAAAAGTATTAGAGAGTATTACTACAGTATTACAAGAGTCTTCGATGGTCCATAAAATATATAGGTTATAGAGTATATTAATATAATATTATTATTATTAAACATTATAAATATTTCCCTGGGTATTCATTCGTCTTATCACTATACAGTTTCCTTCCTTTTTGGGTTGTTTTTATTTTTAGGCCGCGCTTGATTGATTTAGAGATCGGCACTGACCCGCAGCAACAGGACATTCATCCCGCTAAAAAGGAAGGAAACCACCACCACTGGCAAGGTCCAACAGACATACTAGATCCCAGCACCACCATCTAGTTTCCATCGGGGTTCCTGCGTTTTTGGTGTCTTAGTAGCTCTGTATTTTTATATTTCTGTACTATATATTGTGTGCACCTGCCTGCCCGCTGGCCAAGAAGTCTTTGGTACATTGGTACGGGCCATCAACTGGCAAGTCGCATAATGGAATTCCGAGCGGCATGCGATCGACAGACCCCTCACCCTCCGGATCCCTTTCTTTAAAACAGAACCCCCCGACCCTATGATGTATATGTCTGGGGCGAGTATCTCCCTCAACCGGGTGCACAGTGCGATCTTGTCCGTTGATCTTTTTGGTGCATTGGCTAAGTTAATTGGTTGTAAAACAATTTTTCGAATTAACATAAAAATGTTTCATTGGAAAAAATATTTATATGTATGGTCGGTCGGTCGCTCTCCTCCCCGAGTGCAATTAACATTGGGTCTTCGGTTGGAATCGCTTCGTTTGCGGTTCCGATCGCGCCCGCATATTAGCAGAGCACTCAGGAAACTTTATAGAGAGGGTCTTTGGATAGTGGGAGTTTAGCGTTTTCAGTCAGGGTTAGTCGGAAATGTTGATTAATGAGTGTAATACGATTTGCGAGATGCGTGCAGGGTAAATCATATAAATAGTACAGGATATGGTTATTAAAAGGTTCCTAAAAATATCATAAAAAAAAGTGTGTATTTATATTTAAATTTTATGTAATGTTCGCATTGTATGAATAACTTTCGAGTGGCATGAACTGAATTCGAATGCAGATCTATTCATCATTCGGGGCAGAACGAGTGCGACAACAGAGGAGTCGCTCAACCATTCATTCTACCAAAGTTCGTCATCGAAACTGCAATCGTCATTCATTGTCATTGGCAGCGCTAATGTGCGATGTGTGATATGCAATGTACCGCGACTGACGAACTGCGGATGGAACAAGAAAGCCAACACCGAATGTCCAACCAGCCAGACAATTGAATTGTTTCGGCTCTCCGGTTGACTCTTTATTTTTCCCATTTTTTGTACACCCCCTCCGAAAATCCCTTTTCACGAAAATACCCCTCCATGAACCCCTCCCATTCCACCCCCGACCAGTAGCACCCGCAAGACCATTCAACCATGAGCTGGCCACAAATGCAAATTGAATGAAATGGGAAATGGAAGTACAAGTGTGAGTTTGCGTATGGGTGCACTAAGAAAAATATTGTATTAGGGGAAAAAAGTGTAATTAAAATTATGAGGGTTCATTTAAAATATTATAAAGTTCCTGTTCTGAACGTTCTAATTTTATTTAGTACAATTTTAGAGCTTTCAACTTCAATGTTTTATTGATAATTTTGCCTAGCTGCTTGTGGACTTATAATTCTCAAGTGATTTTTCAGGTATAACAACAAATATTTTATTTTTATATTTTTCAGCTTGTGTGATGATAAGTTATTAAATACTTGGCTTGAAAGTTTTAGTTCAAATAAGTAAAAGAATTTGAATATTAATTGTAATCGATTATTGATGATTTTACCTAACAGCAAGTGGGCTTATAATTCCCAAGTGATTTTTCAGGATTGAAATAAAATTATTTATGTTTAATTTGGGTCGAATCATTTTGTTTACTCTAACTGGCATTTAAATATGTACGAGAATACATATTACGAATTCTACAACTTAATTATGTTTGATTATTGGATTAATCTGCGTTTCTTTCAGTGCACTCGAGTGCAGGCTGCGCAGAGACCCGCGCAAATAAAGACAATGGGAAGGCGACTTTTATTGGTTCCATTCGATGATCAGAGCGCGGCTTCAAAGGCTGTCAGTTGTGGCGTACTTAGTGACACCATTAACGCCGGCAGTACACAGTTTCCCCTGGGTCCCCTCCTCACCCCCTCGTAACCCTCTCTGCGAACCCCCTTAACCCCCTCTCATTTTGTGGCGGTAGCCGCTGCTGGGCTACCAACACATCCACATCCGGCGTGCGCGCATGCGCAGCCCGTCTGTTTGATTGATTTTGTTCCAATGCAAGGGTCGCCGCTTTTCTGGCCTTTCTCTCCGTTCGACTTCGAGTTTTATTCGTTTTATTGTTGCTTGGGCCGCCTGAAATGTTGAATGTTTATTGCAATCGGTGTGAAATTTCACACCGCAATGCTTAAATGATTCCCGGTCGCTAGTCGCTTCCTCTTCATTTTCCCCGACTTCTTTCTTTTTATTTAATTTTTTTTTTTTGGTCTGCAAACGGCAGAGCAAACAAGCCGCAAATGGGCTAAAAGTACAGAAGGTGGGCTCAAAAGGGGGAGGAGGGAATAAATTAAAATATGGCCACAAATCGGTGGTAAGTAAAAGTGAGGGAGAACAAACCTAGCTTAGGTATATAGCATTTGAAAAAAAAAATATATCATTAATACATCAGGTCTGTAAGGAAATTTCATATCTTTGCAGAAAGGTGACCCAAAATGCACTTCTGTAATCTTATCTTTATTTTAAGGTGTCATGCTCTTAATGTTTGTGGTTCAATTTTAAGAAAAACTTACATTACAATTTTTATTTTTATTGAGGCTCAATTTTTTAAGCAATTTTTATGTTAAATATTTATAGGATTCTAGTGGCTTCCAGAAAGGTGACCCAAATCTGCATTCCATAGACATTTATGTCACTATTTTAAAGTGGCTTATCTAATGATTAGTTCAATTTTTTAAAGAAAATGGTATTCGAAATGTAAGTCCCTCTTTTGATGTCATGTGATGGTACCTAACAAGCTGAAGGGGGGAAGCAATATACTGGTTAGATTTTTTAGCAAAGTATGATGTACGAAAGGTGGAGATTGGTGACCCTATTAGACTAATAAAAATATTTTTTACAATTTTTAAATCAATTTTTACCCGTATAAATAGGCTCCGAAAATCGAAGGTTTATAATAAGCATACAAAAGGATACGTGTTTGTATTTGGCCTGCTTTTCCAAAACTCCAACTGCAACACCCTCGACGAGCAACAAGTATATGCCCCTCTACAAAGTTGTCCATTCGATATAGGTTCCTGGGCTCACAGTAATTGCAAGCCCTTCAAGTGCCGAAACCCCCCTTTTCTCCGCCCCTGGAAATGCAACTGCAAACTGCAACAATTGGCGTCACGCTTCGCTGGCCGTTTGCATACGACCAGAATGAATGAATGAATGAATGGATGGATAGAGAAAACAGGACAGAGAACCGAGAAATGGGAACTGGTAACTGGTAACTGGGAACTCGGAAAAGGGAGCCCCATATGTGTACGATGCTATGGTATAGGGCTGATTGAAAGATTATTTTGCACTGATAACGCTAAAAACGTATGGATGGATGGCCCAACCACCAATTTTCAACTGGCAACTTGCAACTTGCAACTTGCAACTGGCAACCACCGACAAACAAACAAACAACAAAAGTCAAATAGAGCGAGGCGAGCGGCACTAAAATTGCTGTTCGAAAATTGTTGCGCTTTGGGTTTGCGTGTTTACAATTTTTGCATTTTTGCATTCATTGTCCGCCTCTGATGTCTGGATGTCTGATGTCTGCGGTGGTCGTCATCGTCGTCGTCATCAATTCGCAATGCATTTCCCACAGACCAGCGACCATCATCATTAATAATATTGAAAAGCCCTAATTACGGTTAAGTGGCCCAAACGAGGCAAAAAAAAAAGAGATATATATATATACACAGAGGAAAGAAGGAGAACCAGAAGAGGGGCTTCCGTATTGAACTTTGCAAAGGGTTCGGTTTAGTTTTGGGTTCCCTACTCCCCTCGGCGTTACTGAAGCGGATCATCATAATCATCATCGGAACTGAGTGTGTGTGTGTCTTCTCGCTCATTGCGTAAATCATTTTTCCCACCCCTAAACAAGACTACTCACCTGCCCAAGGTGCACTGAAACTTGCAGGTGCATCAGCCTACCATTCCTGACCTACGACTGACGACGACGACCCTCGATGGTTCTTAATGAAATCATTTATAATTTTTCCTTACTACCCCGACTTTGGCCATGTCTTGCGGTCGATGGTTCGATGGTTTTCTTCCTTGCCCTTTGGGTTTCAGGTACTTCATATCGTAGGACCTCTGCCCCGTTGAGTTTCTTGAGTGTGTTTTCCTCATTGATAGGGGATAGTTTTGGTCTTAGCACGTGGCTACTGGTGGGTCACCTGCTCGGCGAGCTCAGCGGGCTCAGCTGCCCCAGGGATCACTCCTAATAATTACTCAAAAAGAATAGCCCCCCACCTCAGTAGCCATCGAATTATCAAACAGTTAGACCCCATAACACTTTGTAATATATATTTTCCAAATGCTTTTAGCATATCTTGGTAAACTTCCCGTAAACGCAAGAATTTTCATTTTTACAGCACACTTCAGAACCTAAAGACAGAAAAAAACAAAAAAAAAAGTTGGAAAACAAAATTACTAAACACACACAAACAATACAATATCACAGATATAGAGCCGAAGTCAAGTAAACCAGAACAAAAACCTTTCGGCCCCAGTTTAAATTAATTGTTCTCGTTGCCATCATCATCTTGATATCAATTTTCCATTTCCCGGAAGAGGAATGCAGCAGAATATCTGGAGCTCACCGCAGGTGGGTGGTTCTGGTGGTGCCTTGAAGGCCCTGGCCCGGAATGTGGCCAATCATCTGAAGCTGAACAGGAGCAGCATGAAGCGGGTGGTGGCCCAGGTGGTCGCCGAGCATCACACCTTGGGCGAGGTGGCCGACTACAAGGGCCACATGTACTTCGCCAAGCCGGATCGTCTGAATTTCCAAGAGCTGATTGCCCAGTCGAAGGAGGCCTTCGATGATCTCCTGCTCCACGAACCGCGTTCTGCCAAAAGAAGAGCTGCTATCCGTCAACGCTCGAAGAATACAGCCTCTTCCAAGGTAAATCTACAGATGAAGGTGTCACCACCGCAATTGCATAGGGTAACGAAGAAAGCTTCATTGCCCAAGAAGACTGATCCAGCGGTGAAGCCTCCGTTGCCCAAGAATCAGAGTCGCAGGAAGAGCTCCACCACCATTTTCCAGCTGGCGGATGCTGGTCGTCGTAGTCTAAATGGTGTCATTATCGACGACACGCATTTGCCGCACGATGGTGAACAGCGGGAGATCCTCTTGCATGTTCCTTCGACGCTAACCAGGCGTTCTCGAAAGCGTATCCGATCGGCCGAGAAAAATCCTACGCAGAAAACGGAAAAGGACCCGGCTGAGAAGAATGTAAAACCGAAAAAGAACCAGGCCCAAACCGAGCAAAAGCAAACTATCAATCAGAAGAATCAAGAGGTGCAGACGAATCAACCGGTAAAGAAGCGCCTTCCGCAGAAGAATCGCCGCAAAGAAGTCAAGCCGAAGCCCCCGCAAGAAAAGAAAGACCACCAAGATCAGGAAAAGCTCCAAGAAAAGTCGCCACAAAATTCAACTCGATCGGTGTCACCAGCCAAGAAGAAGACATCAGCGCAGAAAGTGAGCCCACCAGCTCGCTGGAGAAGATCTCAAAAAAGAATCATTGCCAGGGGTCAGGTCTACTACAAACGCATGAAGGCGGGCGACACCCAAAGCTCACCGCGCAGACCTTCGGTGAGGAGGAATACAGTGCAGAAGACCAACACCCGATTGAAGCTAAGACCACTCAAGAAGACTCTACCTTTGCTGCGAAGAACCTACGAGAAACCCTGGCTAGTACGACGCTCGAAAAGAAGACGCCTTTCTGGAGGATCCCAAGGGGCCAACCAGAAGAATAAGAAAAGCCCGGTGAAACCGCAGAAACAAGATAAAATCGATGTGGAATTGGAGGAGAAGACGGAACCATCGGCGAGGAGCAGTAAGACGGAGCCGAAGAAAAGCTCTTCAATGCTAAGGTCCAAAAGATCGTCCCATGTTGGGCGCCAAATGCGCAATGTGAACTTTCCCTGGTACACACCCTATCAATTTCAAGGTGCCGCCGGAGCAACCCAGACACCCAGCAAAGGAGTCGGCATACCACCCTTCCAGTTACTAAGAGAGAAGAACCGTAAACTCAACCAAAGACTGTCGGTTACCCAACCCATACCACAAATTCGACGGGGTCCCAATTTCACCAGTCGCCAGAGGCACAATCGTCAAATGCAGGAGCGTCTGATGAGGGATTTGCTGCGCGAAGAGGCCATCGATGAGCCGTTGAGCAATGGATCGGGAGTGTTTCGACGATCTCGCGGGGGTTGGCAGGCCCCAAAACCCAGGGAACCCGTAGAACAGACCACAAGAAGCCCTACCTCTAAACCCCAAATCAAATCCGAACCCGAGCAGCAGGATCATCGTTCTGTGGAGCGCGTGAGCTCGCGGATCAAGCGTTTGGCAAATGAAAGACGCTACCGCCAGCCCATCGCCACCAGCGAGCGGATCATGATCCCGCCGCCAAAGATTATCAATAATAATATACCGAATCGTTCCCGTTCAAGTCCTAGGATCCGTCGAAGATTCCGTTCCGTTCCGGTGGATAGCAGCCTGGGCAGCATCGCTCTGATGGGTCAGCCGCAGCAATCGAAGCAAGCTTTGACCCCAGCCAAACGTCATCTGACCATTGCCTTTATGAACAAGAGATCGGAACGCTCCAGTCCAGCTGTTCAGCACTGGAAGTAGGTCTTCGAATACCCCTTCATTTTAATCAGTTAAACGGTTAAATTGCACACAACCCACACATCCATTCTTTGGCACTCACTTTTCCAACGATGCTGGATTTACTACCCATCGATTCTGTTTCTTTGTTGGAGCTAAATAAATTATCAAGTTGGAATGCCGATTGCACGGCATTGTTCCCATATTGAATATGCTTTATAAACATTCAGATTTTGTTACTTTATTCTGGGTTTTGTATAGTTAGATTTTAGATTTATAGATTGTTGATATAATAATGTTGAACTATCTATAACTTGGATTGAATGGTATTATTCCCATATTGAATATGCTTTATGACATCCCACCTTTAATAATTTATACTGGACTTTTTATACATATAGTATTTCCTATTTGATTAAATTGTAACGAATCGATTTAATATCGATTTAATATTAATATTTAATTCTTAAGTCAATAATATTGGATCACTTATTAGTTCTAAAGTGTATAAATTATGTTTCATAAGCATTCTGCTTCCGTTACGTACTCCTAGAATTTTCTAATGTTTCCAATGCTGATTATTAAAATAATATTAAATAATATTTTCTACCAAACTTTCCCAAAGACTTCAGAAATAATCTGTGAAGACAGCCAACACATGTTGCCATACAGGTGGCTTTTCCGATGGCCTTTAAAATCCATCCCCAGCGAACTGGATTCAAACTTCCGCGCCGAGGTCAGCAATCAAGACCCTTAAGCTGGGCCGCTTAACCCCGTGTCAAATGTCTTTAACTAACAATATCCCTGGCTTTAACCCATTTCTCCAACCCATCCAATTTCTGTGGAATTTTTTTCTAGCAATTTTTTCATGCATGCAACAAGACAACAAACCGCGCCAAATTCCATGGGGAGTCAAAAGTCAGGCATTCGATGAGCTCAGAACAGAAAACTGACTACGAAAAAAAAAAACGAAAAATTGTATGGTAAAAAGGAGGAAATAATACGAGTAAAGACTGAGGAGCAACAACAAGGCCATAATTTAAGTCGCTAAAGTTTTGCGCCTTTTGTTCGCCCGGCACACAAAAGTTATTGAAAATCGCGCAAGGGTTGGGCTCTACGTTTCGTTTTCGTCGAAAGGGTTCGAAATTGAAAAAGAAAGCGAATGTCAGGTGGTTGGGAAGTTGTTGGCGGCAAGTCGTTGGTGTGGGTGATTTAGTGTTAAATAAAAACTTTTAAATTGCCATTTGATCGTTTGTTTAGCGACAATAATGTCGTCGTTGCCAGTCTTTTTCGCTCTTCGCTTCAATTGAATGGGGCCGAGGGTCCTGTGACAGGTTTATAGGTCGCTGCCATCGCGAGTATTTCGTATTCGGTACTCTGTATTCCGTATTCCTTATAAAGGGTGAGGTATCCTCATCCTGGCGGTTGGGGGTGGGCCAAAAGGCAAAGGACCTCGGCGAGGGCGTCGTGACAATGACATTGTTTCGCTGACAGTTGTAGCAAATTTATTGAAAAGGTGTTCCCTGGCATTTGTTTCGTTTCGTTTCGTTACGTTACATACATTTTGTTTTTCCACCATTCCTTTGGCTGTGTCTTCGGGAATTGTCAAAAATTTATTGATATGTTGAAATTGCTTCTCGGCCTGCCATAAAAACTTTGACAGCTCCATTTTTTCTCTCTCGCTCACTCTCTTTTTTTTTTTTTGGTACGCTCATTGTAGTAAATTTGACAGCAATTGTTTTGTTTGACAGTTTGTCGTCTCTGGCAAAATGATGATGTCAATATGCAAAGCAGTTTTGCGGAATTGCGAGGGTGATGCCAAAAAAAAAACGAAAAAAAAGAAAACCCAATCGAGGGTTCTCAGCCCGAATGAATGCATGCATAAACGACCGAATGAATGGGTTATTGGCGAGTTGACAGCAGACGTTGACAGCTTGCAGAATGTCTTGGCCTGGAAACAGATTTCTTTGATCTTTGAATATGGGTTCCGGTAGCTTAAGAACTTTTAAAAATCAAATAACAATGGTAGGTCACTATAAATGTTGTATATATTTTTTGAGAATTTTTAAAGGGCACATATGACTATCATTAAAATGTCAAAAGGTTTTTCAAGCTTGACCTAAAATGCTAGGAAAATTAGGAAACAGCTATTTTTTTCCTCTGATTCTTACAATCCAATATGACAATAGGAATATCTATTTCATTTTGAGAGGTAATACCATTATATACATTTATAGAACCAACATATCTTTTATCCTCCCATTGAACCTTAAGCTTTTGCCATTTCACGTTGACTGGTTTTATAAATCGTTGAATATGGTTTCTAGTAGCTTAAAGAATTTAAAAAAAAATTAAAAAACAATAATAGCTACAATCATGACAAATGGCTTATAAAATTTTGAGTATTCTTTTGGTCAACGTCCAACAAAATTTGACCAAAAATGTAAACTTATTTAACAGGTTTCTTTATTTTTGAATATATAGATATCAACAGCCTTACAATACCAAATCCTATCTAATTTTGAAAGGTAATACCATCACATACATTTAAAGAACCATTATATCCTCCATCCCCCCATTAAACTTTAAACTTTTAGCCATTGAACTTTGACTGGCCAAGACCATCTTCAATTTTCTTTCCAATTCGAGTAGCAAGCACCTAAGCCACCATTTTCCCCAACATTTTCACAATATTTATGTATGAGCAGAGCACACACACAATCGCCAGAGAGGGAGAGGAATATTTTTTATGAGACTGTTTCGTTTTTCGCTTAATCGCACTAGAAAATCTCTAGAAATGGTAGAAGGAAGATGGTTAAAACAAAAAAAAAAACGCGGCGAGCGTTCAACTTGAAAATATGCCAAAAGACAATTGGTTGTCGGGTGGTTTGGTTGTTCGGTTGTTTGGTTGTTTGGCTGTTTGGAACGCTAAGGGCACGGCCCAGTCACCAGTCTTCGGTCTTCCAGCCCCCCAGACTCCCCTAGTCTCCCCCCGCAGACCCGTCGACCTGTACATAGACTCTTCTTCCGACTCTTGTCTTAGTCGCAGTCTTAAGTTTTCTTCAATGATTAGCGAAGCGTGAATATTATTAGAGAGCCGAATGGGGAGGCTTCTTCATCGCCAGAGGGACAAAGGGTGGGCAGGCATTTATTAATAATTACCACACCGACTGCGAAAGAGCGAGCGAGATCGACTGTATATAGTTGGAAATTTATTTGTTATTTATCTTTTTGGCATTATGCATGAATGGCAATAAAAAAGAAATACACACACATATAGTTTTATTCTAGCTGCCTGGCATAAATAGTTAACCAGAAATATGCGGCAGCAGCAGCGAAAAAAAAAAGAAACGTATCATAAAAAACCTATAACAATCCATTCGCTCTCGGGTTCTCAGTTCTAAGTTCCAAGTTCTCAGGTGGGTACGACCATCGTACCTCTCTGGGAGTTCAGTCAATAGATTTAGATCACTTTGCAAAGCCAGAAGATGAAAAAAGACTGGGCCCCGGCACAAAGAGTCATAAAAATAATGAGCTGGGCACGACGACGATGGCGACAATCATGATGTAGATGATGAACAGCAAGAAGTTTTACTGGGCACAAAATACCGGGCAGTGCGTATCATAATTATACGGGTTTTCCCATTTCGGAACAGGAAGCTTGTGCAAACTTAGCGTTACAAATATTTAGTAGAAAAAACAATGTTTACATGAATCATATATATGTATTTATTATTTATTTTATGTATTTGGATTTCTACTCAATATATTTCTAAATTCCCCTAAAAGAAAATTCTGGATCCGCCACTGATTATTATATTCCATTACGAAACGCACCTTATATGCAAGAGAGCATTTCGAGGTCCTCTAATTTTGATCATGACGAGTTGACTGATGCTAATCTTATTGACTTTCGTAACTGTACTAACCACATGTCAGATGTGAGGAAAAATAATTGTACTTTTTTGTTGTTGAGCTTCCACTTATTTGTGGCTGAGGAATTCCTTATCGCAGGGCAAACAATGAAATAATTTCTATGATTCCGAATGTGAAGTGCTATTATTGTTTAGGCATTCGCTCTATTTACTTATTTGTTCGGGGGGACAACATCCCCTTAAAAAACCGAAAACGAAATCACAAATTATTCTTGGAAAATTGGCCTCATGGCTTTGGCATGCTGCGGTTAGCTGATGAAACCCAAGCTGAAGCTGAAATCCACAAAGAAATAATAAAAAAAAAAAGTGAAGTAAAATAAATGCCCAGGAAGGCGGAGAGTTCTCGGTTCTATATCTTATCGCTTTTACCGGAGACACAGGCATATACAGAGACCAAATAAACCGAATGCCGAACAGAACACCCCCGCAATTCACGCAAGCCGGGCCTGATAATTCAGGGCTTATCAGTATCAGAGACCCGAAAGTGTGTACGTACTACGGAGTACGATACCTACGATCAAAACAGGGTGTGTACTTTGTCAGGGATCGCATTGTTCAGCGTGGAACTATTTGATATTTGCACCAGATCAACAGGTGCCAGCGAGGCAGCAGCGTCAGCATCCCGAAAATGAAAGATGACAGCGGTTGCGCAACGATAATGGGGCGTACACTGAGCGATATGTTGTGTAAAGTCTGAGATTAAGTTGGAAAAAAATATATTTAAAGGGTTATTAAAACCTGTTATCCTTTGGCTTATTTTAAAAAATTTATAGCAATCCTTAAAGACGTATGTGCTTTTCATATCCCGTATCCTTGCTTAAAATAATCTTAGCTGCTTATATTGTGGCATATGAATAGATAAAAACAATACAATACTTAACTCTACCATCAGAAATAACACAATTTCCTAAAGTATGTTTATATGAGCTTTTTATATCCTGTAGCTTTCTTAATAACTAACTCACCTGTTTAAAATTTGACTTGTGAACAGATAATTACAATACAATACCTAACTCTTCTCTACCATCAGAAATAGTACAATTTTCCAATCGCGTATCTTTTTTAAAAACAATCAGATCTACTCAAAATTAGGTATATCAATTGGAATTAGTATTAATTACTATTAGAAATAATATAATTTTCCAATGAGTTCCCCAATTCTATACTTATAATCACTTTGAAACTTTTCCATCACCATCACCATAGTATCCCTTGAAAAATACTATTTTCCCATGAAACCAATCGCACTAATCACACAATCTTCTACCGATTTCAACAACAGCGAACCCAAAAACGAAAAAATCTCATCAAAAGTTTTATAAGGAAATACCCACAAACACCTCTCTCCTGAGACCCCACCACCATCTCCCCATGGGCCGTTGCATTCGAGAAATTTCAATAATTGAGGCTCATTAAAAGTGCCCGGATAATGGGGGCCCGCCGCAAAATACAAACACACACATTCTCCTTAAAAAACAACACTTGAGCCCACCTAACACTTCCGATTATGAAATTTGTTCGTTTGACAAAATGCCATAAGAGAGTCAGTCAGTCGTCGCTGGAAGTTGTTGCTCGTTCGACAGACAACGGTAATCACAACATGGAAATATCTATAATGTAATTACGGCCAGATCGAGGTGACTGTCGGTAGTTGTTGAGGAGAATCAACTAAAACGCCAAAGCGATCACAGAGAAAAAGGCAGCCAACCAACCAGCGAAGACGACAACGAAAACGACTAAGGCTCATTAAAACAATTTTAAAAAATAATACAAAATAATTACAATAAATTATGATTACGCTTGACAGTGACAGTGGACCTGGACTCCATCGATGGTGGTTTTTGGTGTCTCAGTTGGCATTTTATATGGTCTGAGTGTGGAGTAGTGAGTACTAGAGTGCCGAGTACCGAGTACCGAGTACCGCTACAGGTGCAACCAAGAGACGGCGTCACCGGCTGGTGACGATGAGCAGGCAACCGCCGAAGAAGCCCTGAAGACCAGAAGACCAAAGACGATGACGACGACAACCAAGAATCACTCAACTGTGGCCAAAAAGTTCGTTGTTCATTTGCGCTCAACTCCCGGCTTCATTATGCTGGGTAAACGGAATAGTTATGGCAGGGTATGTTGGGCTATGGCGGGGTTTTAGATATTGCATCTTGTATATAACATTATAAAAGGTTTGTATCCCAAAAATTCTAGTAATATGTAGTTAATTTTAAAGAATCTTGTTAATAACATTATTAAAGGTTTGTGTCCCAAAAATGCTAGTAATATGATGGTTAATTTTAAAGAATCTTGTTAATAACATTTTAACAGGTTTGTGTCCCAAAAATGCTAGTAATATGATGGTTAATTTTAAAATATCTTATTAATAATATTATAAGAGGTCTGTATCCCAAAATTGCTGATAATATGATTGTTAAGTTTAAAGAAAGTTTGATAGAACTTTATATTTAATATAGAATTCTATAATACATGAAAAGTGGAATATAAGTATCGATATAGCGTGTGATTTTATAAGCATTTACATTTATATATTATAATATAGTAGCAAAATATCATTATTTAATAAAAAATAGTCTCTATTAATTTTTTTTTCGAAATTTCCTGGGGACTGAACTTGGAACCCTGGGTATCTATAGGTCGAGTCGCCCCTTCTTGAGACCCATTGCCTGCCCTGATGGTTTCTGCCATTGCTCTCCGTGTGCACTTCACCTCTTCGCTTTAATTCAATTCAATTTGGCCACAGAAATAATTACAAACTGTCCAGGTTAACGCGCAGCGTGTGAGCGTAGCAAAGTGGCGCCGCCCAGCGCTGATGACATGTACTACCCGTTCCAAGGGCAAATATACATACATATACATATATATATAGTCATCCGGTATTTCACATCTTCGAGGAGTTCTTTAGGGGGGTTTTTGGTAGTCTTCGTGGTCTCCAAGGTGGGGGGAATTTATCAAAAGGCCATTAAAATCAAATTGAGGCGCAGACAAGCGACAAACAAGACCAAATAAATGGAGAGATGGAGATGTCGAATGTGATGGACTGATGGAATGATGGACATGTGTATTGGGCCCATACATCAGGCGACTCGATGCTCTGTCAAATGCATTTCTGGCGACATAAAAATCTCCTCGAATCGTTAAAAATGCATCATCATCAATTTTTGATGCATATTTAATGTAACGAGAGGCTCGCGAGTATCTTTGTATCTCTTCGATGGCATCTGTGCACGGAAAGAAAAAAATGGGATATAGTTAAAGCATAAAGAAATTATTTTAGCTATCCATTTGTTACATATTTATAATCTTTTAGGTTTTGTTGTATCAACTTTTTAAATTTTATGGATCACTGAATTGTTTTACCGTGCAAGGTGTGGCACAAAATAGAGTTGATAAACCTATAAATTAATACTATATGCCTCCTATTTATTCATATTTATTTTATTTTGAAGATAATATAATCCAGTTTAAAAAAATTTAAGATCTATTACTTTATTTTCTATTATCAAAAACTCTATAATTTTTTCCCGTGCAGCTGTGTGTCCCCACTTTAACTGCAAAGTGCGGCATAAAAATTGATTTACTCTCAACGCTGCGTCGGCACACGAAAAGCGAGCCAAAAGCCGAACGACTACGATTTTGGGGCCATATCGAAGACATTATGGCTCAATTAGAGGCGTTAAATCGCTGACCGATGGCATCTGATCCCCCCACCCGCCGGATATCCTAGGAAACGAGAATCCAATGATCCTTTGCCACTCCTTTGTCGGCATTTCCAACTCATAGTACCTGTTTGCCAGGTCGATTAACCTCAGGTCTGGTAATCTATTGAGCCTATTGAGCACACAATGCCCCTAAATGCGACCGCAGCAAGTGAACGCGAAATTTCACAGGCAAACACAAATATCCACTTCCCGGAATCCTCAGATCCTTGGTGTTTTATTATAGGCTGTGGTCGGTGAAAGTTCTTAGGGAATCTGTAACATATCAGAAATAAATAAACGAAAACCACACTTCGATGAAAGTCTATGTGATCTGGAATCCGCCTAGTTATACATATTTGCCTGCGAAACACTTGGCTGCTTTCCGGTGGTCTGTTTCGTCTCTTCCCCTAACCAAAATGAAAAAAGAGAAAAAAACCAAAAACCCAAAATTAAAGTCAAGTCAGGCCAACTTTCATAAATTAGTCATTGAACCCGGCAAATGGGCAGCCACAATGGCGGCGTGAAAAATACAAAATCATAATAGTAATAAGCTAAATGCGAGCATAACAACAAAGAAGGGGCACAGCTAATTTTTTTATAGTGTGAATCTAGCGCCAAAAGCCCACTAAAACAATATATAAGTATATACGCATCGAGAGCGGGGTCTACGCTTTAATAACTTTCGGATCTCTTGGGTTCGCTACACGACTTTTGGTGGGATGTTTCAATTGTCAAATGTAGTAAGATAACTAAAAAAATTGGTAAATGGTTTTCCAACCATTTTGTTTTTATTATAAAAATACATTTATTATAAACGAATATATTTAAACTAAGAACTATTAAAAAATATTTCTATCATATTTCACCCCTTATATTTAAGTTTTTCTTTAATTTCCTATCTGGAACATAAAGTTAATCATCGTTTTACCATAATTTATAGTTTTCTACTCCCTAAATAACCATGTATAGTATCTCCTCACCTGTAATGGCACTAGAATAATTACGTATCTTTCGAATTAAGACCAGAACTCAACCGAACCTCTCACCCATTATCCAAAACCCAGGCCCACACCCCATTGCCACTCGACTTTCCTCCACCATTTGCCATGGGCAGGCATTCCCCTACAAACTCTTGAGATTCCCGAAATGCTCTCGGCTCACCTTCGAATGCCCAGTCAACTGGGCCAAAAAGCCACCCACCGGCAAATGGCCCAACCGAAAAATATTTAATTTATGCAAAAAAAACAGAAGAAAAAAAAAGAAACGACTATAACCTGGATATGGATATGGATGTGGATGTGAATGTGGGATTATGTGTGGTGTAGGCACTACTACTACGTGTATTCAAGGGAAACTCGACTTTTGAGAGCTGCGGGCGGAGGCCGAGGCTACGCTAATTAGCCAAAAACAAAAACCCGAAAATAAAAAATACATAACTAACAATGAGCATAAAATTTGAAAAATGTTTTCATTTCTTTTCCATTTTCTATGTTCTGCTTCTTTTTTTTGTTTATATGTATTTCTTTTTTTGTAATTTTTTGTTAACTCATATTAGAGGCATTCGTCCAGAAAACGAAATTCAAAAATGGCGCATACTCGAAAAAAACGAGCAGGTGGAATTTGAGCAGCCACCGATAAGACAACTTGAACTCGGAGACGCTTGGCTGACCGACTGACTAAGTGACTAACTGACTGAATGACTGACTGACAAACTGACAAACTTACAGACTGACAAACCAAGAAACCAACTGAATATCTGACTGATTTCGGCTTATCCGCGACTGTACGCTGTATTTTTTGGCTTTTTCGTCTGGGTTTTCTTGTGTTTTTTTTTGTTTTGGGCTGTGATCCATGACCATCGCCATTTTTATGATTTGCCAAAATAAACAGAAACTTTCTTTTCACCTTTGGTCGGGTCAAAAAGCCAAGAGATTGCCGCCAAGTTGCGTGAAAATCAAAGCTATGATCAAAGGTCGCCCAAATGAAATGCTGGGCGGTGGAAAGTTTGGAAAGGCAAAGTAGACACATAAAAGTGGAAGCAAATTTGCTTAAAAATAATATAAATTATGCCTTAATTATGGCTGCAAGAAAAGTCTTTGATAAAATAGCACATGAACAATTTAAAAAAATATTTTCAAGAACTAATTCGAATTAGTTCGAATCCGTAGTTTTAAGAAAATGGTAAATAAAATACATTTTATCAGCGGAAAACCTTGGTTTTTAAAAACATTTCTTATTAAATTTGAAGCTCCAGATTGCTTGGTTTAGTTTATTTCCAAGAACCCACAGTTTAGTTTGCCCCATTTAAATAGGAATTCCTCACAGATGACGCCAAACAATAAACACGTGTTTTAGTTTTATTTAATTGTTTGTCATGGTCTTTTTTATGAATATTTTTGGGGCGCCAGATTTGCAAAATAAGAAAAAGAAAAGCGGATGCAAGTCACAGGATGTCTTCAATAAGCAAATGATCTGCATCAGCATACGTATTTCAATCTGTAAATGTATCTTTTTCGCCGCTCTGCATCTGTATATCTCGGAGACCACGAGAGCATTAGCCTACAGGCACACACTGGCAAGTGCAATGCATTTTTAGTGTAAGCAATAAAATTTACTTTTATTAAAGAAAAACGAAACAAATTCAAAAGAATTTTACGCGACTTGTTTTGGCGTCGACAACGACAACGACAACGTCGACCACATAAATTTAAAACCACCTACACATAAATTTTTGCTAGATACAAAAAATAAACTGCAATAATAATCATTGCAGCAGCAACAGCAAATGCAAGTGCAACTGTCAACTATTAAATGACATTTAACATGCCCACGAAGTGTCGCAGGGTGGAGATCTGGTGGGGCAGTTGTGGGGGCTGTTTGAGGGTGGATAAGACAGGCCACCGCCCCCACCCCCCACATCCCCGCCGGGCATTAGTTTCTTAAAATATCATTTCAAATTTGAAATCAAGTCATCAACAGCACCGTTTCGTTTCGCCTCGTACCATTCCCCCTGCATCTCCTCCACTTGTCATGATATATCATATATATCTCGGATTCAGATTCAGATTCTGATTCGAGGCAGCGCTCTTTATCAGCCAGCCAGTGTATGGATAATTTCAATTATAATTTATATGCGATCACATCGCTATTTTTAGACAAGTGACATCTCTGCCATTTCCCCGGCGTTGCCGAACTTCATATGGGGGAAAAGCCGGGCTTTACGGAGGGTTGCGAAAATGCCCGTCTGCTAATCCCATTCGTTTTTCATTGGATGATCTCCTTGATCATGGCCTTTGTATATTTAAAATAAATATTATTTCTATACCAATAAATTCGATATTGACAAGCCAATTATTAAAATATAACATTAATGACGTTGTTTTCATTGATATTATAGTTAAGATTCCTGTGAAAATATTATGATCCAAGCATAACCAATTAGCAAAACCAATAATCATAGACACTTTTTGGGTACTCCTCAATTTATATTAAATTTACAAATATATTTATTTTACTTATTGAGGCGATTTCGACAAGCCAAATTTTAAAATAGAACATTAATTATGGTTTAAGTCTTCTGAAAAAATGTAACTAATTTATGAACAAAATGATCGAAATCATTATTTCTTATACCATTTGATTTGATATATTGATTTTAGTTCCTCTGAAAATACCTATTAGCCAAATCAAGCAAATTAAATTTTTGTACCAAATTATTATTAATTTCTCAGTGTATATGAAACATATTAGAGTGGCCAAAGTTTACAAAAAATTTTAAATGCTAAAAATCGCCATAGCCGAATATTCGGAAGCTGCAGCTCTCACTTGGACTTGGAATCGTGATTGGGATCATTATTGGGATTTTTAGGGGAGCTGGGCGAAGAATTCTTCAGAAACAAAGATTCCTCTAGGTCAAGATAGTTCTGCATGATGATTTCGTTCTTCTGCCTTTCGGTTTGCAGTTCCCTGGCCAACTTTATGATCTCCTTGGCCAATGCCTTGGGATCACTGACCTGTTCGAGGAGCGCTTCGGGACTGTCGTAACGTCTCTTCAGGGGATTCTCCGGACCAGAGGGAGTCTTGACGAAGGGCACACACTGAATTGTCATCTCAGAATCCGAGGTTCTTTGATGGAGCAAGTCCTTGAGATGGGACTCGTATTGAACTTTCCGTATCTTTCGCTGCTCGAGTTCATTGCGTTTGGGGCCCAAGTGCTGCATTAGTTCCTCGGGTCTACGAGGCTCCTCGGGAAGCAGCTCCGTCTGCTGATCCTTGGACAGATGGCTGGTGAGCACTGTGGCCGAGGTCTTGTCACATCCCTTGGTCCTGCCTAACATCTGATGATGCACACCCAAACGAAAGGATCTCACTCCTGCCAATGCCAAGGCCCTTTGCTTCGTGGAAAACATTCTTGCCAAACACTGCGATTCTATTAAACGTATGGCTCAAGAGCAGGAAAACAGAAGAACTTATTTTGCACTCACCAAAAAAAAATATTTATTCAAAATTATAATATTTTACTTTTTTCCAAAACTAATGCTTTTGTTGTGAAAGGCAATGACTGACTGAGCCCAAAGGTTCACAGCTTGCCTATGACAGCAGGAATTAGATTTCAAGGCCTACTGGATTCCGAAAAAAGGCCAAAAAATCGAAAAGCGATGGGAGTTGGGTGTTGGAGAGTTAAGAGTTTCTGCCATATGGATTTGCGGCATGGCATAGAGCACGCCATATGAGCATTACCACCCCACTTTGCCCAGAAATCGGGCACATTACTCATTATTTCGAACAACTTCATCAGCGACGAAGAAAACGTTGGGGAAATTCTTGCATGAACTATTTGCCACATATACACATTCGATGAAAAATTAGATTTACGTTTTGCATACAGCTAAGGGCTCGAATTCCCCCCTACAAAAATACAAAAAAAAAGAAGAAATAAGTATATAAACATAACTGTTAGAAGTCGCAGTAGCATTTTGATTGATTTGAATGTTACGTTGAGTGCGCAGCTCTGCTCCGACTTGGATGTGTGACTGATGATTGATGGACTTGCCAGTACCCTGCACTCCCCCCACTCCCAAAACCCGATTACCGAACCCCAGACGACCCTCAAAAAAAAATATTCTTATACCCGAAAAAAAAACAGAACAGCGTTTCCTTCTTCGGGAGAAAAAAATACGAGAGAGAGAAAAAATAAATGTAATTTCCAGGGTCTGACAGGCGAATGTCAAATTCGACGACATGCGAATTTTAATAAACAACAAATTGGCAACAGAAAAAATGCAGGAAATATAACAAATATTAGTAAATATAGTGACGAAACCTCAACACTGTTTTCTGGGAAGGGATTTTGAGTGTGAAATTATATTTTTATTTTATCGATCTATAGATCCTGTAACATTAAAAGGCATATTAGCAAAAAGGTGACCCACAACTATTGTATAAAACCCCATATATTAGTCGTTATAAAACCTATTTCAAAGTGAAATGACTTTATAAGTTGGTCGATTCATTCTTAAAAATTTGCATTCTTTTTTGAGCCATTATATGACAACTATCTTACAAATTTTTCAAAACTTGTAGAATGGTGACCCAAAACTTGACTTTTAAGGCTCATAACTTGTCCATCTGTTAATCGATTTAAAAGTAATATACCTCTAGATTTTTCTAGCTTAATATTATATTACAAGTAAGTTAACAAATATTGTGATTTAATAGTCCCATCTGAAAACCACCAAAGTTCACACATTTCCCACAGTCGACGACTCCTTTCGAAACTGCCAAGTGAATGACCGAAAGCAATGTTCTGGATAATATCTTCAAGTGATAACTGGCCCTCCATCCAGCCGATTTGGGCCTGACCCAGTGAACTTTCTCGTGTTTTCCAGTAGCAGCTCCACAACACTCACGTGTGTGGGAGCCGAGACTCCAAGTCAAGCTGAAGACTTGGTCTCAAAGCCAGCTCACTCACTCACAACTTCCCCCAGAAGACTGGGGCCGGATGTGGTTGCGTAGAAAGAGTGGTGACCCCACCACCAAGTCAGCCTCTTGAGGGCCACCGAAAAAGCCACCACATAGAAAAAAAAAACGCAGAGAGCCAGCCACTGAAAATGTCAGCGGCATGCAATGCGGACTTTCTGTTTGTCTAAGGCCGCTCCGGGTAACTAAAATAATAACAATAATAGTACATAATACTAAGTCAAAATGCCAACTTCCGAAAGACGAACTCCGTCATTACTCCATTTTTACCACAATTAAAAGGTGGATGTTGGATGTCTTGAGTGTCTGGGTGAATGTCTTTCCTATCTCTCCCCACTCTATTTCATTTCGTTTTATTTATTTTTTAATTTCCATGTGTAGACCTTTCATCTCGCCACTCTCTGTGTTTGTCTGCTTTTCGTTGGACTTTTTTTCTATTATTTTTTCTTTTCTCCCTGGGCATCATCACCCGGACTAATGTCAACTTCCGTGGGGTGAACCCAACCAAAGAAAAAAAGGGAGTGGGGATCGAAAAGCTTATCGGAGTTAGGGATAGATATCTAGATGGGTGGCATACCACTTTCATCAAATTAGGTATAAGATAATTATAATAATCCATTACCATTGAACTTATAGTTCATACTAAAACCTCTAAACGTGCCCATTAAATACAAACAATATTTAAATATCGACTAGATACAATTGACAGAACCAAGAAACCATTGAGTGGTGGGAAATGGATGGGGGAATCACACGCATCCATGGGATACAGATTCACCTTCTCCTTGGTTTTCCCATCGCAAATTATAAGCCACGATGGGAACCCAGCCGATCCATCCAATCCCAGCCAATTCAATCCCAGTGCCCCAAGTATCATTCCAATCCCTCGGTTTCGTGCGTGTAAGGTTTTGCTTTTGTCGCGGCATTGTGTTTCGAAAGTCGCTTAACTGACAATTTAAGCGAAAGATAGATGGAAATGGTATAAAACGCGATCCGTCGCACGCAACAAAAAAAAAATCCCAAAAAAACGGGATGGGCGAGATTTTGAGGTGGGCGGAAAAGTCTGTGGAAAGTCTATAAAAAAAAAAGGATTCAATATAGAAATTAATGTTGGACCGCCTTGCCAGGAATCGCTCCACAAAGGGAATGGGTAACAAGAATGCCAAATGAATTACGATAAGCAGCAGGCGGCCACCCACCAAAAACAACAAGGATAAACAAGCAAAACGTCCAGGGGCGGGGGCGTGGTGAAAGGATTTCCAGGGGGCCGCCAGCGAAAGGGGCGAAAAATTGCACCAAAATTAATAAGGAGTCGGTGGAAAAAAAAAACCCTAAGAAATTTCGACTTGGGTAACAAAATCTTCAGCGGAAAGTTGAGTGAAAAATGTAGGTTTTAATGACTTGGGTAATGACCTTAAAAAAATAAGATCTTAAAGGAATCTATTTCTGAAACATGGATTATATTAAGATATTTTATAATACATTTTTTGATATATGGAATTTTTCTTTTTAATCCTAATTTTTTGTTATACTATATATATTATGTATGGATTTATTTAGGCAGATCCCTATTATCTTTTCTAGGATCAATATAGTCCACTCTTTCGATTGCAGCAATTTTATAATATATTTTTAAATATTCTTTTAAGGTACTATATATAAGGAAATATTTAGCCATACCTCTATTATCCTTTCTAAGATCAATATACCCCACTCTTTCGATTGCAGCGCACTTCAGCCAATGGGCAAAAGTAAAAAATTATTGAAAGTTTATGAAAATAACAAGAGAAGAAAAAAAATGAAGAATGGAAAAACCAAACCAAAAAAAAAAGTGGAGAAATAACCCAAACACAGCCCAACAATTGCTTGCCGGTGTCGGTTGTGGCTTTCTTTCTTTCTTTTTTTATTCTTTTCTTTTTTTAACTACAGCAACAGACGGTGTCGATGGGGGTTTTGGTGGGCGGTTGGGGGCCAGTAGAGGGTTAAGACGGCGTCAACATTGCTGGGCGGCATATTGCAGCCTTTGATTCCTTTTCATTTACTTTTCTCCGCTTTTTTTCCCTGGCCTCAGTTAAGGATACAACCCACAAGGAGGCGGAGAAAGGGGAAAGTAGGAAGGAAATTTTATTGTTACACCAGAAAAATAACAACAAACCAGTGGCGGGGCCAAAAGGGGGGTTGGGCGACTGCAGGGCGTCGCATTTTGGCTACGTTTCCGTTTCCGTCGAAGACGAAGTCAAAAGTCCAAAACCCGAAGTCGAAGTCAAGGGATATCGAAGGCGATTACCGGGAGAACGAGAAAAATTGTAAACAGTAAATGCAGGGGGTATATTATATCCTTATATATATGGGCAAACGGTTGAAGGCGAAAAAAAGAGGAAATTATAATACGTTTTTTTTCCTCTTTTTTTATTTTTTGCCTGCTGGTCAACGGCAGCTGGCGGCCAAGAGGGGTTAAGGAACACTCGGTGGGTTAAGGGGGCAACAGATTGTTAGTCTTGCCTAAGAAACGCTGTTTACATTTTTAATAATGCAAAAGCACCGAATGAAAGCAAAAATCGAAAGGCAAAAAATTAAAATTAAACATTGAACGGCGTTGAGAAAAAATGCCAAAGAAACGATAAGCACTGAGAAAAAATACTAGTTATTTCGATGATATTTGAGTCATAAAATCTGTTTTTTAAGGACCCCAAAAAAATGTCTAATCGGTATTTCAAATATGTTTAATAGTTGCGAGCTTTACAAATGCGTACATATATTCATAAAGTTTTTACCTATAAGATTTTATAGAAAATAGATAAAATATAGTTTATATTAACCATGAACAAATAATCATTGCCTCTATATATTAAGTATAGAAAAAATATAGTTAGGGAATATTCTTAAAATAATTTTTAGAAATAGATTTAAGTTGAATAATTGTAGCCAGAGAAGGATTTATTCGTTGGCGATTAAATAAATAAATAAAATATAGTTCTGCTGTATCGTGAATAAATAATCATTGTTCAATTTCTTCTGAATGTGTTGAAAGCTCTATAGATTTTTTCCATTTCTGTAAGTGCAAAAAAAGGGAGTTCAGCTCAATAAACCCGCAGAACAATTGCCAACCCTCTCCCAATCCTTCGAGCAACTAATGATTGAAGTCTGGAGACCCCCCCGACCACTCCCCTGGTTTTCGCTACAATTTACAATTTTTATTACCCAATTTCTGCGAGTCAAATTAAAAATTAATTATATATGTACCTCCAAAAGGGAAACTGGCGAAAAAAAATGAAAAGGAACCAGAAAATCAAGCACAGAAATCTTTTTGATTTCTTGACGACGTTTTTTTTTCTTCTTCATCAGTATTATTGTTGTTGTTCGAAATAATTCAATTAAATGACGCCACACGATGATTGCCCCCTCCCCCAAAAAAAGGGGCGGTGGGTAAATAACGAGGGGTTTGAAGGGGGCGGGTTTGATATGGTTATGGTTAGCTGCCAGTTAAAACGTACGACGCAATTAAAAACTTCCTGATTAAAGCCCCAAACGAAGGCAACAAAATAATGAGACATCGCAGAAACAAGAGAAATAATAAAAGCACACAGAAACCGAAAACGAATCTGAATCTGAAATGGTATCTGAATTTGAATCTGAATCCGAATCTGAATCGACTACTAAGAGCTACGAGATCGCCGGGCACACACAAAGATATCAATTAAGTGGCCGCACGATGAGTAAGTGAATGTGAATTTCGACTTTATTTGAATTTGAATTTATGATGCAACCGAACTGACAAACCCAAATCCCGCATTTCGGCTCCAGAAGCGGCTACTTAAATAATCCAGTAACTCAATTAAGTTGAAGGAAGTGAAGCGAAGTATGAAATCGAATGAAATAATAAATGTGTCATTTCATTATTTGAGGAATATAGGAAACAGTCCATAGTTTATCCTATAATGATACCTTTTCCATTACATTTCTAACCTTATACTTATAGCAACCGTAGTATTTCCCCACGATCGCCTTGAAAACGATTTCCGAAAACAAAATCACAGACCTACAATACCTTTGTTTGCTGAAAACTGAGGCAACATTTTTGAATTAATCATTTAGCAGGTAATGCAATAACAATAAAATATTATTATATTAACAACCAGTTTGCCCGGCGACTATTATTATTATTGTTATTGTGATTGCTGCTGTTTATACTTTATTTTTTCTCTGGCCTGTACAGTACAAAATGTACAGTCTGGCCCAAAAGTCGCCTTGGTTTCGATGGGCAAAGGCTTTCGGTGCCGTGGTCAGTTTACTTTTGGCAGTCAGTGTGCGCGCGGTCGAGTCATGACAATAAAGCAAATAAGAGTGGAAAAAAGTCACCAGTTTATGACAGCAATTAAGTAATTTTTTAAACACTCTCCGCACTTGGCCAACAGCAGTAGCAGCCCCAAAAAAAAACCAAAAAAAAAAAAACACAAACCTCCCAAGTTAAACAAATATGGATCTCGTATCTGGTTATAACTTTTTGTGTCTTCTGTGTGCGAGTGTCTTACTTAGGCAACAGCATAAGCAACAAAAATTGTCATAAAACTGCCAAAAATATACGTTAATTACCTTTTAAAGGTTTTTCAAATTAAACTCGTTAAAATATGATGATTCCCTCTGCATCTATCCGTCTCTTTCTGTGTGCGAGTGGGACGGCAAGAAAGCACCGTTCCAAAAACAAAAAAAAAAGATCGGAAAGGGGGATTTCGGTCGAGACATTGCATATATAACGTGTGAAGTTAATTAAACCTGTGTACAAGTTTATTACAAAATATGATTTTAGTTCACACACATCCAAAAAAGATCTTAGGGAGTGAGTGCGATGGGTAGATCGGCGTTGGAGCGAGATATACGTCTTGAGTCAAGGCTTTTTAATATGGCGCACAATATGGCGTTCAGTTTTTTTTTAGGGTTTCTTGTTTTTACCATTTGATTATTACGGGAATTCTGGGAATTTCGGAGTCCAGAAATTCTGTGGGAAAATTTCTTAGGTGAATGAAAAGAAAAGAGATTATTAAATAAAGTGCGTAAGGGAGTCGTAAACTCATTAAAGGCATTATATGATAATAAGTTTAGGGAGCCAAAACAATATTATAATGCATAATTAAACCTAATGCAATCCCTAAAATACAAATCAATATTTCTGACCTTACTAAAAACGTGTCAAAAAATATATGAAAAGGGCAATGGAGCTGAAAAAATACGAAAGAGGTTGAGGATACTGCGGCCAACACATGCACTGACGTATGAATGCCGGTGTTATTAATAAATGAATTGCATGTTAACAATAAAAGTTAAGAGCGTTGGCCAAAATGGAGCAACATGGGAATGAAAAGCAGCTGAAAACCCCTGAAAATGACGACGTGAACGGGGATATGTGTGTGTACTTGTTACCGGGTTCCGTTCAGTTTTCGGTTTCGGGTATCAGGTTAAAGCCACCGGCAAAGCAACAACCGCGAATAGTTGGTAATAATAATGAACGAGGTTCGCCTCGAATGAAACGAATAAAACGCTTGGCTCTTTGGCCCTTTTCCCTCAAGGGGGGGGTAGAGAAAAAAGTAGATTAATATCTCCCTCGAGTCCTTTTAGTCAAGTTTATACCTATATATTTGGGTCTATATGTGCATATATATTTTCTGTGTATTCAAGTTGCTTTGCATATGAATTGTATGCGCTTCACATGTTTGGAAGTGGGCAAAATTGGAGTCCTGGAATTGAAAGAAAAATATATTTCTCAGGAGTTTTTAGATAATCATTACTATAGATAATCGATTTTCGAATCATAAGATTAGTTAGACAATGTAATGGTATCATTATAATGATCTTACACATTGCTAATAATAATCGACTTGGTTATCGATAGAAAATCGTATAGTATTGAAGTCGGTTATTCAAGTTATCGATCAATATAACTTATTTGGTTATCGATATCCAAAATATAATCGTTTCATGATGTATTTTTTTCAATATACCCTAAAAAATGTTATAATTTAAATATGTAAACATGATTACTTATTTTTCCCCATTTAAAGCTTACCAAAATCACCCCACTGTTCTTTGTCGCAGCCAAATTTCGGACTTCTTGAACAAAAGCTAACGAATGAGTTCTCACATGCAATGTGTGTGAGTTGGCCACATCGACTTTCGTCATCTATTGGCTCTATATGCAAACACAATACCACCCAATGTAAATGAACACACAAAATGTAAATATATATGCGATATATCCGTATATATAAAGTCAACTATTATCGCGAACAGAGACGGCGAGTTAAAGTCGCCAATTAGGGGGAGGTCATAGATAAAACAAAGGACGATCTGCCCTACACCTTCTTATATTTAATTTGCCTAAGCTGTCATTAGCTTGAGTCCCAATTAGGACCCCCTCCAGAAACTACGCCACTGATCCGAAAAAATAATATAACCAACAAAGAAAAAAGTCCCACAATGCCGTCGTTGACTTTATTCGTATTCGTTTTAAATGAAAATTAATTTATGCGAATCGATAAGCCGTCGGCTGGAAGGTGAACAAAAAGAGGAGAAGAGGTACGAGGGAGTTACGAAAAACCCCCCTTGCGAGTCCCCTAGATGGCCGCTAGGTGGCGCCACGATCATTAGGGCCGCAAACGGCCGAGCAACATTTCATTTAATTTCCAGGACCTGTCAACCCTTCAACCCCTGTAAATACGATGTGCGTGTCCTGCCACAGGGAATTTGTTTTTTCTACCCTCACCACCCCTTAGACTAACCATTTTTTGGTTAGTCACTGGTCAGTCGAATGGTTAATTGAAGTCATTTCTCTGGCCCTCGTTTTGGGCCAACTTGACTCCTCGACTGTTGCCACCAATTGGTCATGTGCATTTTATTATTGAAAGGTGATAACAGTCCTTCGTTGGACGAAACGAGAAACGGGGGTGTTAAACGGGGTTAAGTCCCTGGCAGTTTGGACGCATGTCTGGGCATACCAGGCGGTATTAATGGGGGTCTCTCACCTCTTTTGGCCAAAGGTGGGATAGCCCTTTTTATCTGCTTGAATGCTAATTTTTTTGTTAGTCGAAGCCATTAATCTTTGGGAGCCAAGCAGTTAGGAGAGTTAGTAATTGGTTAATTAAATGCTTAACTTAATATATAGATTTTATTATTGTGTTAAAATTAAGAGGATAGAGGCAAGACTCGGAATTGAGCCATTAACAAAATGTTTTAAAAGAAAGCCCAAGCAGCCCAACCCAAGTTTATATATTTCTCCTAATTTGGCAGCTGGTCCCTCAGAAAATTATCACAATTTGGCACGTTGATCGCAACAATCGTTAACCCCGAAAATCGATAGACCAAACAATGGTGATCCAAAAAAATAAAATAAAAGTCGGGGGCCTAAGAATACCGACACGTGCCCCCGCGATGCCAAAAGCTTCGGACTGGAGAATTCTGCGTAAAGATTCCCATCATCATAAGGCGATCACGATGATGATCCGTACCAATGCAACGCACGCATAAGTCATAAGGGAGAACTGAAGTAGGGATGTGGATGGGGATGTGGACTTGATAAAAATTATTACACCTTTATGGGTGATCACGTACGCGGAGTGAACAATAAATTTCAGCTAGAAGAAGCAAATAAGCTGATGATGGAGCGAGATGACAGATAAGGAGAATCCCGGAGAAGTCAAGAACAAGCCTCTCGACTCTCAACTTTTGCCCTTAATTACACAGAAAAAATAGCTATAGCCTATAGGATAGTTTCACGATTAAATAACCATATATCAAAAAGATTTTATAACTTTTTTAGATTTCTTATTAGCAAAGCATTTGATGTTGTATGAAAAACTAGTAGAAAATGTTATGATATAGTATTAAGAACTAGTGAAATATGGTATGGGGCCCACGAAAAAGTAAAAGGTATTGTGTCACGTAATGAAAATCCTCCCCGATGGCATATGTTAAACCAGTAATAACGTAATAAATATTCAAATTACACTATTCTTCTCCATTCGAGCGGCCATTTTTTCACCATTTCTCGCCTATTTCGCCCATTTCGAATTTCCATTTTTCCACCTGGCCGGCGGGCAAATAGCCAAACGTCAACATTAACACAACTAAATGTATATATCAAGAGGCACACTTTCCTACAAATATATGTAGGAACATATATCCCCGGGTCGCGATAAAAGGTCGCGGTATTGGTAAAAAGTAAGCTATGGCACATTTATAGTTGCATTATGCTAATCAAATGACACCCAATGGTGGCATATCGAGTCCCCGAGCTGGACTTTCGACTGACCCCTGGGTTTTTTCTGTGGGACCCTTGGTCGTACATTTCGTTTATATATATATATTTATATATGTGTATGGGGGTTGTTGCTGGGTCGCATTTATTTTGACATTCAAGTTAATAGATCGGTTTTGGCCATAAATTAGCATTTTATATAGGCATAGGTGTGTAAGGTTCGTTATGTACGAATACATTATTATATACGAATAAACATATACCCACCTTTATAGGTTCGTGTGAGTGGCCAAGCGGGCCGAATGGTTTTGTTCCCCGGTGGCGGGTTTTACTTTTAATTCTATAAAAAAAAAAACAGAAGTTATCGCGACTTAAGGGCGTTGGCGTTGTTAACTTTGCTGTGGATATACGATAATAACACAGAATTCGAAAACCAGCAGGAGCCAAAATTTTATATTCGACTTTAAAATATTTCTTTTAAACGAGAATCAAAATTTAAGTCCATTTTCATGTCCGATTTTTCCGTACTTCTACTGGTTTTTAGAAGGGGAACCCAAAACTGCACTTCTAAATTCCATAACTTTGACGTGGGATACCTCTATGAATTTGTGGTTTAAGCTTCTAATATTCTACATTCAAACATTTCTTTTTTTTAGAGGGTCCAAATTTTAGCCCTTTTTCATGTTCGATTTTTCCGTATTTCCAATGGTTTTCAGAATGGGAACCCAAAACGGCACTTCTAAATTCCATAACTTTCGCTATTGTAACCCGATTTTGACGTGGGATACCTCTATGAAATTGTGGTTAAATTTTCTAATATTCTACATTCATACATTTCTTTTTTAAGAGGGTCCAAATTTTAGCCCTTTTCCATGTTCGATTTTTCCGTATTTCCAATGGTTTTCAGAATGGGAACCCAAAACTGCACTTCTGAATTCCATAACTTTCGATATTGTAACCCGATTTTGACGTGGGATACCTCTATGAATTTGTGGTTCAATTTTCTAGAATTCTACATTCAAACATTTCTTTTTTTTAGAGGGTCCAAATTTTAGCCCTTTTCCATGTTCGATTTTTCCGTATTTCCAATGGTTTTCAGAATGGGAACCCAAAACTGCACTTCTAAATTCCATAACTATCGCTTTTGTAACCCGATTTTGACGTGGGATACCTCTATCAATTTGTGGTTCAATCTTCTAATATTCTACATTCAAACATTTCTTTTTTAAGAGGGTCCAAAATTTAGGCGTTTTTCTTGTTTGATTTTTCTGTATTTTCAATGGTTTTCAGAATGATAACCAAAAACTGCACTTCTAAATTCCATAACTTTTGCTATTGTAACCCGATTTTGACGTGGGATACCTCTATGAATTTGTAGTTCAATTTTCTAATATTCTACATATAAACATTTCTTTTTTAAGAGGGTCCAAATTTTAGCCCTTGTCCATGTTCGATTTTTCCGTATTTCCAATGGTTTTCAGAATGGGAACACCAAAACTGACCTTCCAAATTCCAAAACTTTCGCTATTGTAACCCGATATTGACATTCTACGTTCAAATATTTGTTTTCAAAGAGTGTCAAAGTTTTAGACCTTTTATCATGTTTGAATTTTTCGTATTTTCAATGGTTTTCAGAAGGGGAACTCAAAACTGCACTTCTATATTCAGTAACTTCAGATCTTAGAGCCCGATTTTGACGTGGAATACCTCTATGAGCTTGTGGTCAAATGCCCTAATAATATGCATTCAAGCATTTCGTTTAAAATCCAAATTGATACCCAAAGAGTATTTTATAATTAGTCAAGCTAAGGAACCTCTTTAAGAACTAGTTTTCCACTCCAATAAATCCAAGTAATATCAATATTAATTATGCACTGGGAGGAACCTGAAATTTCACACATTTTTTATCTCGTTGTGTGACCATCAAGTGGCTTTGTAGCTCGATCGGCTACCGTTTCACCTTTATGCGGACGAAATTCAGCTGCCATCTAAGATTTACATATGAAACAAACTGATGAAACTCCAACAAAATTCCGGGCGGAAAGGAAGGAAGCAGGGATCAATCAATAGGAATTTCGGTTATGTAAATGACGAGGAACATATACATATTTTCACTTCCATCCGAGGACCCAAAGTCTGAAATATATCGACACCGACTCAGAAATGGGCCTGCATTTATAATTATGAGAAAATAGCGCTGGCCAAAGGCATCGATCGGGCAGACATCTGCACCCATTAGAAGGAAAGGAGACTGGCGAAATCCGAAATGAGAAATACCCAAAATAATGAAAATAAATAATATCCGCTGGCATTGATATGCAAATGATCGGCAACGCATCGGAAGTGTATTGAAATCGGAATCGGGAAAGGGATCGTCGAGATTCCAGATTTCGTGATTCAGATCAACCCTTAACCTTACCTTAAGACTTGCCTCAAGATTATGATTATGCAAATCGGGCGGAACAACTGTCGCCGCATTATTTATTCGGGGGTTGAAATTCCCCGATAATATATCTCGCATCCTTTGAAGGACCTTGCGATTTGGCAAATTTGCCAAAATCAAATTGATTGTTCGCTTTGTGCGATTTGTGACAATTTCGAGTGGCATTTTGTGGTAATTGATATGAGTCCGAAAACCATTATCGAACCCAAACCCAAACCCAAATCTGAACCCAAATTCTTTTTGTGCGAAAAATTTGCCGGCTTGGAGAATGGAAAGTTGGCAAAACAGCGAAAAACATTTGGCGAAAGGGTGAAAGTGCTGAACCCTAACCCTTTTACCCCCCACCAGAAAAAAAAGGCAATGTGTCATGTAATGAGATCAACTTGGCATTGTTTGGAAAGTGATATGTGAGATCCCAAGTGCCAAACAATAGATCCCGCTGGGATTGTCTCGTTTTCGGGAGTTAATCTGCGTTTATGTCGGGTGACTTTCATATGCTAGATTGGATCTATAAGTGCCAAATTTTTGAAGTGATTTGGCCAAATTAACTTTGTAAGGATCTCAGTTGATATAGAAAATATGATACAAATTATATAAGAATGGGGTTAAAAAAAACAAATTGGCAATATCAAAGAACATCAAAGTGATGGAAAGCTTGTACTTTTATAAGAAATATAGATACTTTATCTTAGAAATCGCCAAGTTATTTTACTTACTCGTTAAGTTAGTTTTATGTAACTAATCAACTTAGTATTAAGGTATTTTAATAATGACATTTATGGCTCTTTGGATTTATTTAGAAAACATTTGGGCAATATAAAAAATCCTTAAAGGAATGTTTGAACTTATATAGTATAGATCTATAAGTATTTAAGAGATCCCCAAGTTATGCGATGTACTAATTAGTTCGTTGTAATTACTCAACATGATATTGAGGTATTTGTATAATGACATCTGTGGCACTTACTTTGGACATTTATTTATACCATACTCTCTGTATCTCACCCTATTTTCACCCTCCCCCCCTTTTTAAAGATTATATCTTTGATATTCCCACTTTATCTGCGCTTTCATCTTTATTTGCCCGATGGGGAATGTCTTGCATTTCGAGATCCACCTCCAAAGTTTTTTTATGGCTGCTCTAGATGCATCCATAACCAATCTGCTGTCAAGATCATCTGTCGATGGAGAACTCTTGATGAACAGCGAAAGAAAACGTGTGTGAATTTTGCAGCAATTCAGTTTTTATTGAGTGGATCAACCAGTACGTGTGTAGGGGGGGGTCACAATACCCCCCCCCCTTGCCCCTTTTTATAAGCCCAGATGGGGATACTACGTATACCATGGGGTTCACGTAAGCTTCTGTGGTCGCAACTGTTTGTCTATTGTTCTAGACAACTCCGACTGTTGCACGAAAATTAATTTCCAACGGCAAGTGCAATGGTTCTATGTGGGGTTTTCAGGGGGTTAAGGGGGGCTGCCAGTGGGTTAAGGGGGTGGTGTTGTGGGAGGGGGCATTGCAGATTTACCAGGCACTGATAAAAACCAGACACTAAGGCTTGAAAAGGTCGTCGTTTGCGGCTGTTGTTGCTGCTGGGTATGTTGATGTTGCTGCTGTGTGTGTTGCATGTTGCTGTTGGCCATGTTGTTGTTGTTGTTGCTGTTGCTGCTGTTGTTGTTGCAAAGTTTTCGCGGGCCGCATAGCAAAATGCACCGTTATGCGAACGGCAAACGGCGTATTGCGAATTGCGAACCATGTGCCCTGCGTATCTATGAGATACAAATGGGCAAAAAGGCAAGTTTACATATGCCGCATCTCAACTGCCGCTGCCTGCTGCTACCACTGCCACGCCCCCATCCACAGCCCATTCCGGCCGCCCCCATTTTGGCCAATGTTATTTAGTAGTTAATAATGAGCATGTTGCCGCTGTCGTTGTTTGTTTTTCGCCCACACTTGCCTGTTTCTTTTTTTTTGGATTTTAGCCAGGGTATCTTGGGGTTAGCCGAGTTTTTAAAAAGGCTTTATAAGCATGGTCTTTAAATTAAAATGGGTTAACTATATAAAGAAGGTGTTATGGGGATTTCTTAATAACTGTATATTGAAATGTTTAATGTAATAGATATGACTGAAATGGGGATAGTAAAATTGTTAATATGGATCTACTATTAGTAATATTTTGAAGTACCTGAACTAAGGAATTTTAAAACATAGGCTGATGGAACATTTTTTAAGTAGCCAACGAATTCTGTTTTTAAAATATAAAAAATTCCATACAAAATGTTTTTGAATATCATAATATTTTTTCGGATTTTTTGTTTGAGGAGAAATATTTTTAACTTGAGCACTGATCCTAAAACTGAAACTTTTTATAGTGTAATCTTTAGTTGGGCTAAAGCAAATTATAATAAACTATATCGAGTCCCAAAATAGGTGTCATTTATGTTCCAAATAGTTGAAATTGAACATGAATACTTATAAATATTTTTTAAAAATATTTTTTTCTAAATAAGGTTGTAGGATATTTATCAGGTGCAACCCTGCATCGAATACGTACCTTCGGCACGCACTTGTTGCCCTGCTTCGCATATCGATGCGTGCATCTAGTGCACTTTCTCCACCCATTTCCCCTTACCCAATAATCCAGCAGTCCTGCTCTAAATTCGCAGGGAGAATCCTGGCTGCCTGTCCTGGCATAATGTGATATAGGTATAGGTATACGAATTCGTATAGGTATAGGTATCTGTTTTTGTGGCAGCGAGGAGGCGAGGAACTCAAGGACATGCCGCTTCTCACGGACTCACAAACCCACCTCCTGAATGGTTATGCAAATTTGGAGCAGTAAATATGTATACCCATAATGCATTGTGCGCTGGAATTCCCACCGTATAACGATAAAGTTAAGGGGGGGGCCTTCGAGGCTTAGGCCAAAAAAGGGAGCCCATTGATTGGCTCACGCACTTGTTGTTCGGGGCCATTAATCAATAGGCCAAACGAGATGACGTCGGTTTCTTTATGCTAATGCTTACCCACGATTCCACTTGGATTCTTGGATTCTTGAATTACCGGAAAATAGGGCAGAGAAAGACTTTTTGCTAAATGCCAGAAAATGCCAGAAAATGCCAATAAATCACATACGAGTGAGGCAGTTGCGGTTTTCTCCTCGCTTCACTTGTCAGCGGCATCATTAATAATCCTTTACTTCACTTGCGCCATAGCCTACTTAACGGCGGAAAAGTGGGGAAAACTCGGTGTGTGCGGAAAAACGGGAGAAAAGTCTGAAGTGGATGTGGAAGGTAAATGATGCAAATAAACAAATGTCATATGCGCTGCGCATCTGCAGACGGTGGAAAACCCTTTTCGACTGCTGTCAACCTCAAAAATGTCATTAGGCAGGACGTGCTCTCTCCTTGCCTCCCTTCTCTCTTCACTTTCACCACTGCTTTCTCCTTTGGATCCTTTTCCCAGCCGCCTGTCACACATATGCTCAATTCGTGTAATTCGATTCAAAAGGACTCGCATTCCTTGATTCGGAATTAATGCAAATTAATGATGCCCAAAACGAATCCCCGAGTTTTGTGTGAAATCAAATGCTTCTTTTTGCCCAAGACTCTTGCAAATAGTTTTTTAATGATTTTTCTTTAGGGTTTTTATTCTTTATATTTTTTGTATTTTCTGGCAAAAGTTTCATGGGAATTTTTGTGCAAGAAGTGAGTTTTTGTGGTAATATATCATTTATTCTGCATAATATATGTTTTAAGTTTTAATTTAACTTATTATTTATTTACCTATTTTATTTATTTCTAAATGTATGTGGATATATTTCACTTATTTCACATACTATATATTTTTAGATAAATTTAAAATAAAACTTTAATTTATTCTTTTTCGAACAACTCTTCCTCAGATCTTTTACTTCTTAAATAAAAATGTCTTTTTATATAAATTTCGCTTATTCGGCATATTAAATATTTTTAGTTGAATGTAAAGTAATTATTATTCATAGCTTATTCTGCATATTATATATTTTTAGTGAAATTAGTAATTATTATTTTTTACCAAACAACTCATCTTCAACCTCATTTTTTCCATTAAAAATCACTCAATATCTTCAAATCTAGCTTGAATCTAACCATTTAAAATTCCCCACACGTTTGCCAGCAAATCTCCAGCAATTTTGGCACTTAAAAATTAATAATCCACCTGCCATCTGCCCTGGCAACAAGAAATAAAGATCTCGAGTCGAGTTGTCGAGTACAATCGACCGGCGAGTGGCACTTAAGAGTGATGGAAACCGAACAATCAAATCTGAATTATTATACAAGCCGTAAATGGGAATTAACAGAAGCTGAAACTGAAACTAAAGTTGATACTGGAAATGGAAATGAAAATGAGACAAGCCAAAAAAACAAAAACAAACGAATGTGCGAACGTATCAAAGTCTGAGCGGGCAATTTATAGTTTGAAGCTGACAATCAAGGTGGGCAAAGGGAAAAATCTCTGCCTTTATTTTATATACATACCTTTATAAATATATATACATTTTTTGGAAGCTGAAACAATTTCAAGAAGCCCCATTAACCTCAATTAGTGACTTCGGCCACGAACGAGATGCAAAACAATGGCAAACACAAACCAAACGCCAAAAAAAAAATACAAAACACAAAACTCGAACTGAAACTGCTAATTAAAATAATGTCAATAAAATTGTTGTCCATTATATGCCAGCCGAAAATTGCATCCGAATGCCGGAGACTCGGATTGCCAAACGCTGAGAGGGCCAAAAGTCGAACGAGAAAACCAAAAAAACCTTAAAAAACAAATACAGAAAAATAATTCAACACAAAACAGAAAATAATCACAAGTTGGCCATAAAAGTCAAACTCAAAGTACAAAGCAAGCCATAAACGAAAAACGAAAGATGAAAACAATAAGTCAAGGAGTTAACTTATTTACTCACACGCCAGCCACAGTGCGTGCCATAAATGTATAGCTTAAAAATAGGCCTATTTATGAAAATTTAATTAGAATTAAAGACATTTATCCTAAATATTATAAGAATATATTAATCAGTTTTCAACAAAATCACACATTTCGTTAAAGGTGATTTCTAGTTAACAAATGTATTATTTGTATCTTTACTTTAGATTTTTAGGCCATTTTTATCATTAAAAGTTTTTATAGTTAACCATTTTTAAAAATAATATTTATACCTTTAAATATAATCAATATTTTAATAATAAACCTATTCTAACGCTTTGAAAACCACTGTATAGCTTACCATATAAACTGAACAATCGAACGGGAAAATATTCCCACAAATTTCGTAAGTCGCTGTCTGCAATTGTGGCTGCTGGCAAAGCTAATTATTAGTTAACTTGTATCTTTAAGATACGCGGCTCAGGTCGCAGCATTGCTTAATAGACCAGAACTCCCCTGCTTCTTCTGCTTCCATCCTCTTCTTCGGGTTTTCCGTATGCCCAGTAATAGTAATCTAAAGACCCCGAAACCCGAACCCCGAACCCCCAAGCCCCGAGATTCCCGCCAAAAGTCCGTTTGTCTGATGGCTCCATTGTCATAACACGTTTCCGTGCAGTTCGTCGCTTAGAGGTTTTGTATCTCATGGATGCACACACAAAGTCCATCCAATAGTACAATTCATTGGCTTTCCCAGCGCTGTCAAATGCATGATTTTCACATGTATCTATTAGATACGTTTGTATCTCTATGATTTTTCCTTCTGTATCTTTTTTTTCTCTATTTTTTTTTGGCGCACTGAGCGTGTCAATGCGTAGCAAACGACACAGTTTACTCCGTCAACTGCCACGCCCACCACTCGAATGAAATTATATAGTCCAAGTACTATATATAACTGCAGCTAGTTGGTAATTTTCCAAGAAAGATTTCTCCCCCTGTGGGAAATAAGAAAAAAATGGGTATCTCGAGAGGTATTGAAGGTGGGCTCTCTAAAAGCTAACAGCTTGCTAAAAGTAGAAAAAAAGAAAAAGGTAAGCGATCATCGCTGGAAATTTGGAAATTTGCATATTTGAAACTGATTGCAGGACACAGATACTTTTCATTGCACAGTGGGTTTGGGGTGGTAAAAATAGGGTGGGAAAAATATTAAAGCTATATTGAGTTATGTTTTTTTTTTTAATATAATTAAATTGCCTTAGTTCTTTTTGATTAAATTATTTATATATGTACATATTTCTGGTAATGTATATTATTATTTACAAATGGTACAATACTACAATCTAAGTTTCAGTTTGAAGACCAATTTTTTTTTAATTTTCATGGAGACTAACATTTTTTAAAGTAAAATAATTCTTTTAGAATCTAGCAATTTAATAAAATCAAAAGGATAACATTTTTACCTTGTTTTAATTTTATTTTAAATATTTTATGCATATACAATTTATTTTTAGGTCCCATAATATTTATTTCAGCCCACTGTTCCTGGGATAATACTCAGAGGGTTGAGGCTGTTGTTGTGCACACTCATTAGAGAAAGGTCAGAAGTGGGTTGGAAAAATCAAACATTTGTGCAGTTGATGTTCCCGCAGGAATCGCGGCTATCTATAATGCGTTATAGAGTCTATCTGCGATTGCCAATTGTGTGTACACTCGTATAGATTTAAATGTTTCGGGAGTCGGTGGCATATGCAAGAGTCATAAATCTGCTTCGAAATGCTGCTGATGATGAGCTATGCGTTTTCCATGCAAATCGCAGCGGGGGAACGAAGGAGGCATCTCAGTTTAATTGAAATGCAAATGCAGGAGATTGGCAACTGGCAACTGGCGACTGGCGGCCATTGTGGCCAGAAGATCACGCTTTCAAAACAATTCCAAAACGAATCCAAAACAAATTCAAAACACGATCAAATGCTAACGAAATCCGAGATCGCTGACGTCGGTTCTATGCACCATGTATCTATCTGTATCTGTAGCTGTATCTGTATCTGTATCTCCATCTGTGGCTTTGGCTTTTGTCTTTTGTCCGTCCGACAGTTATCCAATAGCCCAGCTATCCGCAATTCACAATCCACAATTCACAAGTCCAGGTATCGGTGTCCATTAGACGTAATTAGAACGAAAAAAAAGCTCGAAAAAGATGCAACGGAAATTTAGTGTGCGACTGAAATGCATCTGGCGGATTCTAATTCCAATTAAAGAGGCGCTTACCCAGGCGTTGAAGGATGGTTACCAAAGCGTAATGCGATCTCATCTATCAGAGGCACTCTGAGAAAATAAATATCACAAAATTCGAGTTTATAACTTAGTAAGATTAGGTTTTCGTATCAGTATATCAAATCAAATGTTCACTTTAATATAAAAGTGAAATCTAATAAAACATTTAGCTTATTAGAAATAAAAAATAGAAAAATGGACTCTTATATTAAAAAAAAAAATATACATACTTAGCTTGTTTAATAAATAATGTTTTTTTATAAAAAGAATATATGTATGTGTTAGCAAGTAAGTATTTCTAATTTAATTTACTTTATTTGCAAATATATTTTTATAAAAAAAAATTTCTTACAAGATGGTAATTTTTAAATGTTTGTGTAAATTTATCTTATAAAAAACAGCTTTCTTAGTTTAGTATCTTTTAAATTCTAACTCTTTTTAATATAACAAACTCTTTTAAAAGTATTAGATTTATATTCAGTTAATCGAACTGGGGTACCACAACCTACACAACCTACGGAATGAGTCCTAACCTACAAACCTGGTAACTGGTAATCTTACTCTTCATATTTTTTGTTACATTTTGTATCCATTTGTCAAAGCAATTTTTTATGCAGTGCAGCCGCGTGATCACTCCGATCGAGAGCCACGTTGCCGATTTTCACGGCAATCGAAACTTGAGGCAGCTGGCATCTTCTCGGCACCCTGACACCCTAGACTCTAAACTCGCCACCCTCCCCCCGCTTGATTATAATAATTTAAGCCCTATAAGAAGAAACCGAACCGAAGAAAGCGCCTTCAACAAAGGACAAGAAAGAAAAATTGCTGCCTAGGAAGTGGATGAGGAAGTGGAAGTGGGATGGTTTTAAAGGAGCTCCGAACTGCGCCTGCAATATGCAAATTAGCACGAGCCGAATCGAGATATGTACCTACACAATATATATATATACATATATATCGTGTGTATAGGTTCGAATAAAATACACCCGGCTCTCGTGCGGGCACCCTTTCGATTTGTATTTTATTTTTCTTCACTTTCAAAAAGCGGACAAACCCTTGGAATCGAAGGTGAGTCCAAAGTTCCGAGTTCCAAGTGAGGCGAGTAATGAGCAAAGGTGTTTAATTGTCGGCTGGCAGGACGAGGGAATTCATTATAATTTTATTTTTTTGTATTTTTCAAAAGCAGCTGGAGTCCAAAAAGCGGTTGCTTCGCCAAATGTAGCAATTGCCCGGTAATGGCTAGCTTTTTGAGACGCAATTTTCATTGTGTGAAATATCAATCGCAACGAGGGGTAGCTTAAATAAAGTGGTAAACGATTTTTGATGGTCCAAGAAGGAAATCTCAAACGATTAAATATGGTAGACAAGTTCTCAAGAAAGATTCCTTTTAAATCCCACTTTAAATCGAAGAAAATAGGGTTCGTTTTCTCGACCTCATGTTAAATTAAAAGTAGGTTGTAAACGCTAGGGGGCGTAGATTTTAAACTGCAAACTTTCTTACGGTTTCAATTTCTTTAAAACCCACTATAAGATTCACATACTCACTTGAAACAGACCTTAGAGTTTAAAACCTAATTTTAAAACCTACCGTTAGTTTAACATGAGGTTGAGAAAACGGACCTGTTTTATTTAAATTTTGAGCTGAAGAAGCTTCTTTTTTAATTTTTTTTTAAATTAAAATGTATACTAAACTTTGTTTTTCATTAATCTAGCACTCATTTTTAAAATAGGTTTTTTTAATTAAAAAAATTATTATTTAACCACTAAGACTTAAGTCCCATATCAAAATTGTGCTTTTCAAGCACTTGAGAGTGCTTAATTAATATTAATTCCCCTATCGAAGTACCAACTTCCCCATTAACTCCTGCATTTCATTTCACTCCATCGTTTTTGGCCTGCGGCCGTGTAAACAACAATTCGCGAATCATTTATCTATTACGCAATTACGACGGCGCAACAATTGCCGCCTGTTGCTCGTTTTTACCCCCTTCGGTGAAATTGCCCAGCCCTTCGAAACCTTTCTGCTGGAAATTCGCATTGCTAAATTTGGTGTAATTTTTTTTTTTGCTGCTTTTTTTTTGTTGTTTTTTAAACCACAGCAACAATGCAGAAGCAACAATGGCACGCACTGTTATTACCCCTTGTCTTGAAGTTAAGCACCCCGCACCCCGAAACCCCTTTTGCCACACAACCCTTTACACACATTTTCAGGTTCAGCACCCCTCTTTCGGCCGCCTTTCAACCCCTTGCAATTGCAACACCTTTGCGTACTCGCCACCCCCTTTCCATTTCCCTTTCTACTTTCTCCTTTCTCCTCATGTGTGCAATTATCGCGCATTTATTGCGAAACAATGCAAAATACACGGCGGCAACTCGGCAAAGGTCCAGTTTTATCAACTGTTGCTATATCTTCTTTTAAGGTCCAGAAGTTCGAGTCCCCTTAAACAAAGAATTTTTTTTTATTTTTACATTTATTAAATGTTTTTACTTTTCATTTATGTCAAAAGAAGTAATCTCTTCAGTTCAGTAATGCATCTATAAAAATAGCATGTTTAAAAAAAACTTACATCAACAAAAATAATGTAAAAATATTTTTGGGTGGGATTCGAACTCGGTACCTTAGCACATTTTTGCTATAGTTTGTTAATTTTGGTAAATGGTAGTTTGGCAATTATTATGTCATATAAATATCCATAATTTTAAATGTTTCTCATTTTGTTATTAAGGAAATTATAAAATATTTTATAAATAAGGTGAAGAATTTTTTTTAATTTAGGCCTCATACTATTTACAAAAAGTGTTTTAAAAACTGTAGACCTCGATTTTTTTCATTCTGTATATGTGTGTTATGCAATTTGCCATTCTATTATTTTTTTGGCAAAAAGGTCAAAGGGCAACCGATGTCCTGCGGCGCTGCTGACGCCGGCAGAGCAACTCCTGTAATTGCTGTCAATCTGCAGTCTGGTTGTTGTTGTTTTTTTTTTTTGGCAGCGAAAGGGAAAGCAAAATTTTTTCGGTTTTTTTTTCGTGAGATTTTTCATGTTTACGTCTAATTAACAGTAATTAACGCATTAAATGGGCGTGTGTATGGGTTTTGTTGAGTGTGTGTGAGTGCGAGTGAAAGTGTTTCGCAGGCCCTTAAATAATTATAGAAACCGGGTGTGAAATTTGATTAGCACACAAACATTTTTAGAAATAACAAGGTTAGAATAAAACCAATCTTTTAAAATACTATTGATATATTAACAATAAAGTGCACTAGATTAATAAAATATTGCAAAAAACCTAGAAGAATTATGGAATTTGAGTGTAATTATGATGATTTTTAAACCAAAAATAAATAATAAAATATTATAAAACAAATTTGAACGACATGAAATGACTAACATTATTTAATCAAACTAAAAAAATTAAATAAAATGGGTTAAACTATATTATCCAGCTTACAAAAATCAATTATTATTATAAAAATTCCAAAAATAAACTGAAATAGTCGTACTTTAAGATTAGATCACCTTTTGATTTAAAAAATAAGAATAGAATAACCATACACTGTTCAAAAATGCATTGATTCATTTGTTGCCCAAGAAACCCGTAAAAAGTCAAAACAAATCAAATCAATTTGCGACGCACACACACACACACACACACACGCGCAGCACATGTCGAATCAGCCAACCAAAAACAACGCTAATATGACACTTTAACAGTTAGACCAACACACACGCACACACTAGCCCGCACACACACACGCACAACTAATAATAAAAAATCATAATTTCAATCAGCGACAACAACAACAACGACTGCGAACGTGCGAGCGAGCGAGAGAGGTAGCGAGTTGGAGAGCAAAAGCATCATCGGCACCTGCATATCGCTCACTCCCTTGCACTCGTGCACTCACATTGACGCAGTCGGCAGCGCAGTCGACGCAAAAAGAAATAAAACAAAAATAATAAAAGTAAAGCAACAGCAAAAAAAATATCACTCAAATATTTTTCAAAAGCCGAAGAGAGAGCGCTTGCGCGCATCGAAAGAGAGTGAGTGAGTGAGTGTGTGCGAAACTGAGTGCGAGAGAGAGTGTGATGGCGGTGGAGTGAGTTTTGTTTTTGGAGCGTGAGCGAGTGAGAGAGGGGCAGTGCGTGCGAGCGAGAGGGCGAAAAGTAAACTTGAAAGCCGAAGAAAAATCAAAGCCAAAAGCTGTTCGAAAAAAGTGGGAAAAAAGAAATATAAAGAAGAGACATTCAATGGCGTTTGGTGCGAGCGAGATAGAGCGTGGCAGTTGTTGTTTCTCCCTCCCTTTCTAGCCTTGTCTTGATTTTTTACTATTTTATCACCTTAGTTTGTGCCCTTAAAAATAATAGTTACTTAAGTTAGTTTCTACTTTATAATTTTTGAATTTCCTTGATTTATTTCTTAAGCTTAACCTTAATTTTGGGTTTCTTGTTTACCTGGTTTTAGTAGTTCTTGTAGAGTTCCCTTTTTAAATTATTTTGTTAAATTTAAATTTCTGTTTTTTTTGGTTAAAAATATAGTATTATATATTTTTATTCATAGTTATATATTTTTTAAAATTCCTAAATAGTGAATTTGAACCAAAAAAAATTATGTTTTATTTTTGATTTTTTATGTCGTTTTATTTTATTGGATTTAAAAATAACAGCTTATATAATATGTAATTCCAATTTAATTATTTCATTTGGCCTAAATATTTAAAATAATCTTAATATTATAATCCAAATTCAAAAACCGGAACTCTTATTAAATTTTAAAACATAATTTGATAACTTCAGTTTACTGAATTTTGTAATCTACATTTTATTATCGGGCTTTAGTTGTTTTCGTAAATTTCTAAAACGGAATATTTTTACATTTTAAAACATAAATACAAATGTTTGATAGCTTTATTTAAGTGTGAAATTAATGTTTAATCTACATTTCATTTACTTTGTGCTTAATCTTAGTTTATTTTTTTAAATATTTTTAGCGGAAATAAGTATTAAATATAAGAATATTTATAAAATAATTTAATACTATAAGTATTAAGTGTGTATATTTTTAAGATGGTCCCAAATTAATATATTTTTGATATTAACACATACATTTTAAATATATGAATTAACTTTAATATAGCTTTCTATTTTTAATAAAACAAGGAATTAAGTGATACGATTTTTTACTATTTTTTTTTTAATTTTCCCAGAACTAAATATTGTTTCTCTCGGGAACACCATCATTTGTTGTCGATTTTTGTAAGTTTTTGCGAGAGCAACAGATATTGGATGCTCCTCTGCCGCTGCGCAGGTAGCAGCGACGTCGGCAGCGGAATCGCACACACACATGCACTTGCCACATGTGTGTGTGTGTTGTCCATTGACGTTGTCGTCGTCTACTTTTCTGTTTTTCTGCTTTTCTTTTTGCTCGCCAATCAAATGGGGCGGGGCTTAAATCGTTTGCCTCGCTTTTTTCTTCTTTTTTGTCTGTCTTTTGCCCTCTGCCACTGCCGCTGCCTCGGTCGGCGTCGCTGCCGCCGCGCTTCTTCTTCGACTTTTTATGTGACACTTGTCTGTGTGTGTGTGTGCGATTTGGTTTGGTTTTTATTATGCGAATTATCGAAAATTGAGAGCGCCTGTCAACTGAGTGCTTTTTTCGGCGCTTGAGTGAGCTTTTTCAGAGGCGGGTTAATCGCGCGATCGAGGGTTAAGGATTACTTCGGATTTTTACTTATTCGGATTTTATACATTTTTATAAAATTGTATTAGGGAATATAACTTTAATTAGTAATTCTATTGGTTAAAACAAAAAAACTAAAAGTTTTCCAAAATAATATGTTCTTTTCATACTTGTTTTATGAATTTAAAAATAAATAAAAATATTGAAATAAATAAATAAAAATCAAATAATAATAATACCTAATAATAATGTGCCTTAAAACCTCCTTGATAAGCCCTTTCGTAAAAAAAAATAATAATAACTAATTAAACTAAAACCATAAATTCATTTTTAAAATCCAACATTATTTTGTTTTATAAGAAATTACAATCCAATAACTATCTGGAACCCTTAAATCAATTGATCTTATTCGATCTGGGTAAGCGCTGTTTCAGTGCTCACTTTTAACTGAATCGATGTTGTATTATTGTACTGCCAATCGACATTATCGATAGGAAATATATTCTATAAGATATCAAGCTACTAAGGAATAAATTCTAAAAATACTGGATCGGGATAGAAGCAATCGAACAGGTAAGAGAATCGCCTTCCAATAAATGGGAATTCTTCATACAAGCCTTATCGGCTCAACAAGTTCGAAAACGTTTCGAAAACAAGTTCGAACCCCTTGGAATTTCGACTCAAGCGAGAGACTGGGTGAGTGAAAATATTGAGTGCTTTTTAGATTGAGTGCTTGTTTGGGTTTCGCTGATTATAATCCAGTTGGAATTTCGTTGGTTGGCAGAGACACTTGATTTTTGTGGGAATTTTAAGGGGCTTAGGATGCATTTTATTTATTTTTTGATTTAGAGGGGAAATAGGTATATATTTTTAGATTTTAAAAAGATATTTAGTGTATAATAAATAGTTGCAGGTATGTTTTGTTAACATAATTAGGATAGTTACTAATAATAGATTTATCAATAGATTATAATTATTATTTTAATATATTTGTAAGGTCTTTAGCCAATTATAAAAAAATGTAATAATTTAATTTTTGGGTATTTGGGGAAAATCCTTAATAAAAAAATATGTAGTTATTGTAGGGACTAAATACTTATTTTTAAAAAGGAGTACCATATTTCGACTTGGTTTTTGATAACAATTATTCTATTAAACATGATCATATATAGAATCATATTAAATAAATTGATCAAAGTAAATATCATTTGTATTGATATCTTAGTTTTGAGATATTTTAACATATTATACTATTATAGCCTAAATTTATTAACGAAATTATAGAATAATACCAAAGGGCATAACCAGTAATATGTGGCTAAGAACCTTACCTTTGGATTAAAAAACCAAGGGTAATAAAATGAAACGAGTATTTTTTTCGGGGTGAGTATATTTTTGGTCGGAGTCGGCGGAACCGAGCATCGTTTTTTGTCTTCGTGTAGGTGGCGCTGCCCTTTCTCTCGGCTCTCCCGTTATTTTCGTTATTTGCCAGCCGACGACAAAGTCCCCGAGCAGATCCAAGCCCCCAATACTGCCCGTACACCCCGCTTAACCCATACTGCCCCCCATTTTTACCCGCCTTTCAGCCGAATTTCCTCTCAGACTGCAGCAACGCATCTGCGACTGCGACTTGGTTTCTGAGTTTTGGTTTAGGTGTAAGCCATAACCCCTTGGAAAATCCCAAAACCCCCGAATACCCCCTCCCCCCGAAATCATGGGTTAAGAGGAAAAATAGGGGCGGAAAAAACCAGGGGGCGGGGGCGTCTGCATTGCACTTGGCGCTTCGATACAATTTGAACTTTTCTTTATGCGAAAATCCCGCAACGGGACAGCAAAATTCCAGGGGTGTGCGGAAAAAAGACGAAATACCAGGGGGGGTTGGGCAGGGGGCCCATTTAATATTCCATGGATTTCTGAGGAGCCAAACAGAGGCAGTCATGGGAATTTAGTTGGGATTGTAATTTAAGGTACATTACAAAATTACTTCAAAGGGGTCAAAGATAGATTGTTCTTAATCAAAAAATATTTTTGGAAAATCATAAAATTAGTTTGGGAATTCAATAACAAGAAATAGAAAACTATTTTTTAAAATACATATTTGAATATAATAATAATATTAAGAGCATTAAGCATTTATTTTTATCCAGGCTTTTGTAATAGGTTATCTTATAAATTGAAATATTAAAAAATAACATGTTTTTTACTACATATTATGTTGAATATTTTCAGTACTTTTTTCTAAGAATATACCGTAATATTTTTGTTATTTTTATCTTTGAAATATTTTTCTTTTAACACCTGTAAAAATGTCCCACCTGATTTTAAGTTCCGGATATTACAAAGAAATTTTCGCATTTCCTTAAAAAATTGCATTAAAACCCCCTGGCAATTGCCGAACTCCCGAAGCGAACTTAATACTAATTTCAGGTAAACCCCCTGCACTCAACACCCAAAATAAAAAAAATCATAAGTTTTGAAAAATCCGCAACCGAAATCCCTCTGCCGGCGTCGCAGTCGACGTTGCACTCAATCCTGCGCTCAATAAACAGCAGCAACAACAAACGGGAAGGAGAGGAGCGGAGCGGAGAGAAGAGAGCGGCTGGCTCGTTCGTTTCCAATAAGAAAAGCGGCGTGCGAGCGAGAGGGCCATAGGCCAAGTGTCTGTGAATGAATGAATTTCAATACATGCAACTGACATGCGGCGGCGCAGAAAAATGCTCAAAATAAGAGTAAAAAAAGGAAAATAAATGTAAAAAAAAAATGCGAGAGAAAAAAGGGGAGATGGAGAGGAGAAAAAAAGTGAGAAAATCAAAAAGCTATTGAAAGAAATCAAAAGCAGTGCAGGAAAATTGAGTGAGATTCTCACGAGAGACAGAGAGAGCGAGTGAGAGAGAGAGCGAGAGCGTGAGCAGAGGAGGGCGGGCGTGCGTGTGTGTGTGCCTGCTTGTGGCGCCCTCTGCCGCCGCCGACGCCGCAGCCGGCGCTCTCGGCGGCAGAGGGTTGTCGGCGCTTCGTTAACGTTCGATTTGTTCAGTCATCAACAGCATTCGTGACTGGCAACGTCGCTTCGTTCGTCCGTCGCCGAAAGAAATCGAGAATTTCAGAAGATTTTTTGGATTCTACACGGCCCCGCTGAGAAGGCAGTGCCTGCATTCTTCTGCTGCTGGTTCTTCTTCTTCTTCTCTGGCTCTTCTTCTTCAGCCGCGGCGCGGGTGTGTGTGCGTGTGTGCCCCCTACTCTCCAAAAACCGTGTGTGAGCGTGTGCGTGTGTGTGTGTGTGCGTGTGCAGAAGAATCGCATCCCCCCCCTCACCCCACCCACACAATCAATCAAAATCAAATTATATCAATGGAAATCAATGAAAGAATCTCGCTTGCCAAGAAGAAGAAACGGTAAAGATCATCCAAAAACCAAGCACACAACAACCACAACAACAACAACATCAAAAGCAACCACGAAGAAGGACTAAAACGAACGAAAAGCGAAGAAAGGAGAAACTGTTTATTATTTTTTTCAAGTGTATTTCTGTTCGCTAACAAAAATATGTGCGCGTGTATGAGTGTCAAGTGTAAACAACAACAGCAACAAAAGCTACAGCGGCCACAACAACAACGACAGCAAACATGTGCAAAATAAGCCATAGCCAAAAAGCAACAACAGCAGCAACACAATAATAATAATAATAATAATATTTGTTATAATAATGGCTTGAAAACGAAAGAAAATCACACACACAACAACAACAACAACCAAAACAACAACAGCAAACCCTCACCATTCGACAACAACTACAACTACAACAATCCCCCACACACAACAACAACAAAAGCCCCCTTTATAAGAAATTATTTTTCGGAACTAAAGTGAAAAAAAAATCAAGAAACATAACCATTACAATAATAATAACACACAGAAATTGGCTTGTTTATGAATTTTTTTGAGCACGTAACAAAAACATAATACTTAAGGTGTAAATGTGATGACTATAACAAAAAAAAACAACAAATAAACAAACAAAAATCCAATATAACTAACAACAAAAATCGAGAACACATATAATGCCAGGCCTTATTAGCCCCAAATTGGTAGAATCCAAATCCAAAAACTAAGAGAACACAAAACGAAAAAAAACCAAAAACCGAAACAAGAACTGACTGAGAATTGAATTAACCCAAGAAAGCCCACGAATGCAGCCAACATTGCCACAAGCCGCTGGGACAGCCGATATGGATCTGACGGCTGTTCAATCAATCAACGATTGGTTTTTCAAAAAGGAGCAAATTTATTTATTGGCACAGTTTTGGCAACAGGTAAGAAAAGTCGCGAAAATTCGGAAAACTTGGTATCATAATGGATCCATGCCATATCAGCATCATAAAATGGTCAATTGGAATTTTTAACTTACTATCTGAGTGAAGTTGGTATCATAATGGATCCATACCATACCATATCAACATCATGAAATAGTCAATTGGAATTTAAAACTTACTATATTAGAGAAGTTGGTATCATAATGGATCCATTCCATACCATTTCAATATAATGAAATAGTCAATCGGAATTTTAAAATTTCTATATTAGTGAAGTTGGTATTAAAATAGATCCAAACCATACCATATCAACATCATAAAATAGTCCATTGGAATTTTAAACTCGCGATATATGGGTGATATTACACCTGTTCCTATAAAGGAAGCCAACTAAATGGCTCCCATAAATTTCCATTCCTATAAATAATATTACATCTGTTAATCAGTGGTTTTAAAAACAGCATCTCAACTGTTTTTATTTTTGTCAGTTCCAAAAAGATGGTCTTTTGTTTATCTCAGGTTCTATAAGTGCATTTCAGTTTAGACAACAAAAAGGTGAAATTACACCTGTTATAAGCGGTTTATAATTTGATTCTTGTGGTTTGGCAATATTGTTATGAATGAAATCAAATTTGATTCACAAAATGTGACACCCAAAGTTTTCGAGTGTTGTATCTCAAAAAAATTCCCTGCATATTTTCATATAAATATAATGTTTTTGGTATTTTATAAACCATATAGGATCTTAAGTGAATGTAATAAATTTCTTTTGGGAATTTTAAGTGAAAAGTTTTAAGTGAATTTTAAGTAAATGGAACTGTTTGATTTAGGAACAAGGAAATATTAAAATTTTTAGGAATATATGATAGAAAGTTTTCATTAAAATAATATTTGTTTAGTTTGGAAAACAATAATATTATGAAAACACCGAAATCTAGTTTCATACACAGTTTTTAACGTATGTGAATAGTTTTCCGAGTTCTATGATATTGCTTTTGCTTGAAACTCCCACAATTGACAACAATAACCCTTGAGCGCCCAGCCGCCCACTTTAACCCCCTGCAGCCCCCATATTTTTGCCCCGCCAACTGCTTAACTTAACTTAAGTTAACTAATTGAGTTTGCGTGTCTATGGCAAATGTGTTTTTATTGTTGCTGCCCCGTTATTGTTGTCTAATTTCTTGTTGTAAATTTATTTTCTTGTTATTTCTTTTGTTGTTTTTGCTATTATTGATTTCTGAAAAATTTGTTTACACAAGACAAAGGGGAAAAATGCAAAGTGCAACAAGCAAATAATAATTGAACAATTTATTGCTTGAATAAGTTTTGTTTTTAGCTACCTCAGTATTTTTTTTAAATAGTGAGCCTAAAAAAGTTAAAGCCAGACAAGATCGGCCAGACAGGAGATAATGCTGAGGGATGGGGGCGTGGAAAATCGGGGGGCGGGGGCCAGACGTTGCTAAGAATTTCGCTGGCCAAATGCCAGACTCCCAACAAATAAGGCGGCAAAATAACATTAGATGCACAAAAAAAAAGGGAAAAATAAAAACTGCCAGACCAGACATGGCAATATCAACTCGAATTTATGTATATTTTTGAATATCTCTTTCCTATACATGTATATAAAAATATACCCTCTATATGGTTTGGCAAGTTAATTAGGTTGCGTCGACAGGCGGGTACATTTTTAATTGGAGTCTCTTCTTCGATTGATCCTGAAAAGCGAGAGAGACAGACAGCCAAGAAAATTTCCCGGAAAATCTAGACATTTGCCGTCGGTGAATGGCGTTTTCCCCGCTCTACAAAAATATTTTCCTACAAGATGTGGCGATGCAAACTGCAATCAATAAAACTTGAATAAGCAAAACGCAAAGCCATCCTATCGACTTTTTCTCGAGAACCACAACAAAGAAATAAAAAAAGCGAAGCCGCAGAACTCGTTAGGATTGTATAAAGTCAGGGGTGTACGCAGGATTTTAGCAAAGGGGATTTTAAAATGTCAGAACGAGCTTTTTATAATCATATTAAAATATTTAACTAAATAATTTGTATTATTATATTTGATAATCCAAAGAGAAACCACAGAACTCGTTAGGATTGTATAAAGTCAGGGGTGTACGCAGGATTTTAGCAAAGGGGATTTGAATATATCACAACGGACTTTTATACCATATTAAAATAAGTATTTAAATATTTTGTATTATTATAGTTGATGATCTAAAGAGTTTTTCATGAACCGCAGAACTCGTTAGGATTGTATAAAGTCAGGGGTGTACGCAGGACTTTATCAAAGGGGATTTCTTTAATGCCAGAACAGGTTTTCTGCATCCTATTATAATATTTAAGTAGATGTTTTGTGTAATTAATTTTAAAGATCCAAGTAAACCTTAAAAACCCTATAAAAATACACCCATGTCTTGTGATCTTTTTTCCCCTGTTCCTAACGATCATTTGATGGCTTTCAAAAGCTTCGAGACTCCCAAAACTTTCAAGACCCCTCCACCAATGATCGATTGTAATCAATGAATCAATATTTGAAAGGTTTCGTCATGCCTTCGCAAGCTGATCAACTTATGTATCTTTTTCATTTTTTTTTTGTGAGAGCACAGAACAAAATTAGAACTCGATCCATAAATACCATTTCTCTACGGCGAATAAAAAGGTTATTCAAAATTTCTTAATTTGCCAACCAAAAATAGAAGTTTATTAAGTAAATTAAACAAACCGCAGACAGACGTCTACAGCTGTCCAAATGAGTTGATGAAATACTTTTTATAGTATATCTCTTATTTATTTATTTACATTTCAAGAACAGAGCGCGCACGAAAAAATTGACACAAATCGAAATCGAAAAGGCAACAATAAAAAATGTGCTTGATTAACACAAAGTTTTGTCATTAAATATATAGAACGGTGGCACCGAAAAAAACGATCACAAAAAAATAGTAATAAAAAACAAGAGCAAGAACAAGAAGCAGCTACCAAAGAAGAACCAGAAGTTAAAAAGAGCAAAATTAATTTCCGTAATGCAATCTATAAACTTGACCCATTAACATCGAACAGATTTTTTTTTGTTTGTAGCTTCTACAATTACCGAAAACCAAAAACTAGACGAAAGATGAGGTTTTTTGTCATTGATTTGATTTGTGCTGATCCAAACGAGAAATACTGAAAATAGGGAAAGAAAACAAAACCGAACTAATTGCCAAATGCATTTGCTGACTTAAAAAAAAAAATACAAAATCCAAAATTAAAATGAAAAGATGAGAGAAAATCGAGTTTGGGTTCCGTTTTAATCGAATTGAAACCGGTTTATAGGGTAGTCACCACCACCATCCGGCACCATCACAGATGCAGATACGGATATAAAGTACGAAATACGAAATACGAAGTGCCGGGGACGAGCATTGATAGTTTATAAAGTTTAATTTTCAAAGATGGCGTCTATCCTCCGGTCGAAGGCATTTGCATATGCCGAAAATCGAAAATGAGCAGCCAAGGGTTGTCCTTTAAGCCCTTCGGAAGCCCGGGCGCACACAGATACCCCAGATACGAGTTGCCATATATACCATACCATACCAGATACAGATACAGATACAAAATACAGATAGAGATCCGATCGGTGGACGGAGCGGCGTGTGTCGTATAATTTTTAGCGTTTTAAGTGCAATTTACTCGCTCTCGGGCACAGAAGCCAGCTAATGAGTCAGAGACCCCGGGAAAAAAAGGGGGTTATACCAAGAATCACAGACCGAATTCAACCACCCACACACAACGCACCAGATACGTACGACATATAGACAAACAGAAACACAAAAAACAGACACACAAACGATATACGAAAATATTTCAGTCGGTTCAATCGTTCGATCGCTGGAAAGATATGTTAATATAATTAAATTAATTTGTCAGCACGGAAATTAAAACAGAAGCGAACAGCAACCGAAATATCCATACCATACCATACCGTCCATACATCGTACAATATTATATGGTATCTATAGCAGAATGCGACGAACGAATCGAAACGAAACGAGACGAATCGAAATGAAAATCGAACAATTAAAAGCTTGTGGGTGGAGATGGCGATCTGAACCCGAGAACTCGAACTCGATCTCGATCTGAACTACCACGCAACTAATAATGTGAAATAAAAAATCATTTGGAAATTATTATTAAAAATTGAGTTCATGAACTATGTGTGCCTGTCTGTCTGTATGTGTGTGTGTGTGCTTGATCAATTTTTATTATGATTATTATTTGCTGTTTCCCTCTCTTTCCGGTTTATGGCATTAATTATGAATAGCCATTGAAGCTAATTGAAGCCGGCCGAGTGGAGTGTCCTCAAGTAACTTGGGAACTAGCCATCAAACGCACTTCAAATTTCCCATGTGATATGTTTAGGCGGTAATTAGCCGATTTTCAATCGAATGAAGCATCCATCTATGCAATGACCTCAAGTAACTCAGCTTGCAGTCGTCTTAGTCAATTGAAATTTCACATCATACTAAAGTGGGCATTGAGAAGTATGTGGGTATTGTGTTTGAGCGGTTTTTAATAGCTATCCACAGCTATCCACAAAATGAATCTCAAGGAACTCAGCTTGTGGTCATCAAATCAAATTAAAATTTAACTTATTGCTTTTTAAAATGAAAATTGGTATTATAGTATTCGTTCATCTGTAAAATACCCACATTAAATAACTCAGCACTCAAATAGCTCAACTTTCAGCCATAAAATCAATCTTATATCTGCCATAAACACCGTAATCAGTACCTGTCTTGCCACCAACCTCTTGTAACTCCGGTTCCAGTTATTAAATCAACCTGAAACTTCGCATACTTGTAGTAAACACCAAAATTAGTACATATAAATAGTGTCCAGCAGTCGTCTCTCGACTAACCCCATGTAACTCAGCTTGCAGCCATCAAATCAAGCTGAAACTTCACACTCGCTTTGGGGGGGAGACTGGGGGAAAGATCTCCAGCTAAATCGCCACACGGCAACAGCGACACTAATTGAGCATAAATATCATAAATGCTAAATGCGCTTTGCGTGGTGTGCATCAATTGTCATTGCATCATTAATTCCGCATCTAGAGGACCGAACCAAACTGAACCGAACCGAACCGTCTCACAAAAGCTGGCGATGCCAAAAATGAAGAAGCGGCATTGGCATCAGCGGAAAAGAAAAGATTCGACGGCTTTTGTGTACAACTTAATAACAACTAATTGTCTTTTTATATGCATATATATGTACCTATATATACTTGTACATCCAGAGGGACATAGGAAAAAGCCAAACCAAAAACCGATTGTGGAGCGGAAAAAAGGGGAAAGGATGGCAAACCTGTCTTGGAAATCTTTGTCTTTGTTTTTCTGTTTTTTTTTTTTTTTGTGTGTGAGCCCCGCGCGCTGATGCTTCTTTCATCTTTCAGTTGTCAGTAATTTGTGCAGCTCAATATATCAGTCGATATCTTATGAGTTTTTAATTTCAGGTTTCTCATGTGTGTCTCGCCATCAATTTGATTTCCTACACGGCGAGTTTTTCTTTTTCTCGCTTGAAAAGGACAAATCGTTAAAACGAAGAAGGCAAAAAACTCAAACAGACCTACTGATGTTGAGGATATTGAATAAAATATCATTTTGTGCACGCCCCTTTTTCGAGAGGAAAGCAAAGAGGAAGAATATACATATATAGAACCGAACGAACCAACTGATGATGATGAGTTTTGTGAGCTTCTCCTCTCTAGATCCCCTTGGTATTGGCAACATTTTGTGTGATCGATACGTTGAATGCAAAAAGTGAAGAGCTACAAACAAAAAAAAAAAAGAAAAAAAGTCTTTCGAAGAGTCCCACAGAAGAATCCCCTGAAAAGTTCGTTTCTTGAGTAATGACCAACGCCCGAGGAGTGCACATTAAAAAGGAATCATCATTATTGGCAGGGGGGATCAAGGATTTTATTGGCGGGCTCACTCCATTAAGGCAAAAAAAAAAAAAATTTCTTCTCTTGATCTTTTTTTTTCTTTTATTTTGTACCGAATTTTTGCACACATTTTTACAGCGTTGTCCTCGTGGCGTTTTTCAGATGTTTTTACAATTTTTTATTGATGCTTTAATTAAGTTGTTGGTTTTTGCGCGCCTAACACGCCCACGCCAGACGCGCCCCCCGTTCGCCCACGCCCCTGCAATATATGCATTTCGCCGTCTGCCTCGCTCTCTTTTTATTATTTTTGGCACGACATGAAAATTAGTTTAGAATTTAATTCGCTTTGACTTTTGAGTGCTTGTTACCATTTGCAATCCATTCCTCCCCCCATCAGCCCCCCTCCGCCATCGCCGCCTCTGTTTTCTATGTGCACAAAGCAGTTTTATGTTTAATTTGATGTTATTGAAATATTTGATGTGGCATAACTTTGACTGTTTACCTTAGGAGGAGAGGCCCCCGAGCTGGCACTTCTAGAATAGAGAATCTAGAATCTAGAATCTAGAATCAAGCGTGTGTATATTTCTTTTTCATCGGAATCGACAAACGCTCGATTGAGCTTTATGGTTGCACAAATAACGGCAGCTTGTCGAAATGTTTATATAATTAATTATGTGAAATTTCCCCCAAGATTTCATATCGTTTTGCGGTTTTGCACTGCGGCATTACGATATATGTGTGTGTAAGTGTGTTAGATTGCTGATTGTTTTCACAGGGAATAAGCCTTGAAATTTCCTCCTGAAGAGCGCTTGTTGGAATTTTCGGGTGCTTTTTATTTGCGATAAGGGGTTCCAAGTAAAACTTACTTAGGAACACAAGGCTTTCGCTTTAAAAATAATCATGTGCTGGGGGCTGGAGCAACCTTGTTGATAATTAGTTGGAAACTTGAAACTGTACTGGTTATTAAAATGCGCTGTACAAATTTCATAGTGATTTATAGTGATTTAGTGGATATATATTATGAGGTATAGGTATATTATACAAATGTGTGCGTTTCAAAGGAACCCTTTGGGATGCAAGCTTTACCTGTCAAGCTGCTCCTCTCTATATACTTTTTTCTTTCAAATTGTCTATGGTTGACCTAATTGAATTAATTTTCTCGACTGTACTGCCTGATCATCCTGTGTTGGTTTTCATAGAGACACCGTGTGATATCCCTGCGTTTGCCAGGACATAATCCCACGAGAAGAACTCGTTTTCAGCTCGGATCTTGTCATCGTTCGATTAATTCCCTTTCGCTTCCCCTTTGGAGAACTGTCTTGGGAGGATTTCCCCCTGCTAGCCTCATCTGCTGTTTGACCCTTTCACATGGGTGGTTGCTCTTTTCCGCCGGAAGGGTTGGTCCTGGGGTTGGATTTTCGAATTGGCTTCGGTTTTTCGACCGGGCCTGGGCCAGTTTGTCAATTGTCGGGCCTGTTTCGCTATAATTTATCAGTTGGTATGCAAATGAGTTTGATTTATTCAATGAGCTGAGCACAATTCCAAATTTTTAAATTCGAGAGAAGCGCAGCACCAAAAAAAAAAATGGAAAAAAATCAAACGAAATTATATATTCCTTTTGCTTTTTTTTCATATGGACAGCTGGGATTAAATTCTCGATTTTTGTGATATTTTTTCTGTAGTTTAATTTTTTTTTTGCATTTTTTCTAGCTATGCTTGCAGCATGCCACAAAATGTTGCGCCTCATTGCAAGGCAACATACGTAAAAAAATAAGAGAGATAGAGAGGGGGAGAAAAATATATATCAGCGGCATATGCGGCATGAATATCGGGGGTTGGTTAAGAAGAAGGGGGCATCCCGATTTCGATCCCTATACCGATCCCGAGTAAAATAAAAACACATTTATGCATTTTATCTCAGAGTATGTGCCCCACTCAATCATAAAGCATTGGCAGGCGTAAATCAAATCAAGTAGCAACGGTTGCAGTTGCACATGGAGAACGAGATGTAGATGGAGTTAAAGATGTGCTGCATGTTGCACGCACACGAGCAACACAAAGACAATGATTAAGTAGGCAAAATACTCTCACTTCCCTCATCTCCGATTCTTCCGCGCGCAGCCTCGTCTTCTCCAATTCTCCGGATCTCCAGTCGTTGGTCGTTCGTCAGTCTTTCAGTTTTTGGGCTACCCTTTGCCGGTTTTTTTTTCCCTTCTTTTTTTTATGTTTTTAATTATTGCCGTACGGTGGCTGACAAAAGTCTGCGGCCAAACAGTGACAAACAATGCGCACATGTTGGCTTCCCTTTCCTATATTTAGATTCTTCTTTTTCCCGCTACCATATAACTTGATTTCCCTATTGATCACACGATTTTTTACCCTGTGTGTGTTTGTGTGCTTAACCATATCGTTTTCATCTTTCGCTTGAAATGCAACTTGAACGATTGATAGAACTCAAGAACTTTGGTGGCATAACTCGCATAGCTCAAGAGTTCGATATTCAGATCCCGGGATTTCGATATGTGCGGGGGTATACGAGGAGACCCTAAACGCCTACATGCAAGTCGGGGAAAAATTCTTATCGAGCCAAGCGATTTGCTTTTCACACACTAATGCCTCTGTATTCCGAAGCTTCTTCTACTCAAAACTCCGGCATTCAATTGAAGACGACCCCTCATCAACATCCAGATAGATTTCTACTTCTGCTGACGCGGCTTTTTCAAGTTCCCTCTCATTGTGCGATCATCTTCGCCTGTTGTTCCCAAATAATGCTTAAACATATGAATTATTATATAGATCAGCTGCAAATGTACAGCGACAATGAGGAGAGCACAGATCAACAGGACACTGAAGAAAAAAAATTAACTTGGTACTCCCTATTATGGTCTTTAGTAAGTGATTCTAACGATATTAAACATTTATACCCAAGGAATTTCAATTCTACAGTGATTTAGATGTTTTCATTTTAGCCTGATAAGGTATATATTTCATTTCTGTTCACCTCTTACTTGATTTTGATATTACCAGTGATTTTTTCTCAGTGCCCTAGCAGAGACAGCTCTACTTGAGATATTTGTTGGTGCCCGTGTTTTACTAAATACTTTGTCTGTTTAGATATACAGACACACACAACTGGCAGCCAGCGATCAATGTGATCAATCGCGCTTCAATTTTTCTTCTTTTGAAAGAAGAAAGAGATTTGGTTTTTTTTTTTTTGTCAGCGGAAATCTTTTGTGCCACTCTATATATACTGTGATGGGGCCTCAAGTGGCTGCTTGTTGTTGTATTATTAGCTAGTTTGGTTTTTTATATTTCGGTTTCTTTTTTTTTTTGTTGTTTGGTGGAAATGGGGGGTGTCGGTCTCCAACAAGTGGCGGTTGAACGGTTGCTAAGTAGCTCAGATAATGGCATAGCGTTATGCCCTCCACTCCTCTCCAAAAAAGTAAAAAAAAAACCATATAGACAACAGCCCAACACCCCCGCCCTCGAATAATTGAGTGTCAATTATACACACACATGAGCCATGGGGCTCTTGAGTTTTTGGTGTTACTCGATGTCAGCTGTTGAAAATATTAGAAAAAATTATGGACGTAAATATTATGCATTTCATTGATGGTTCGCTCTTTGGGGAAAATATATGGGGGCGTGGAAAAACAGTTTTTTAATGTGCGGGGGAAAAAAACATCTTCATTTATTAATTTATGGATCTGCAGGCCGAGAGGAAAATGTTTGCGTGTGTGAGAGGAAATTCGGGGAAAAATTAAACGAGTCTTGAAAAGGCGTTTTTCAGTTTATTTCGGTTTTTTTTCTCAAATCGTTCAGCTTCTCCTTTTTGGCAAGTTGATGATCTCAGTTGATTTTTGTGCATCTGCAGCAACTCAACTCTACGGTTCTCGAAATTTTCGAAAGAACAAGGAAACACAATTTCCATACATATAGACATGCATAAAATCAAATTGCACTTGTTGGCAGCCATCGTCACTGGGGAAGAGGCTAATAAAAAATTTTCGCTGCTGCCATATCGAACGACATAAAAACTGATCGACAACGACAAATATAACTCGGTGCGGCGGTGGCTTCGTTTTGTTTTCAGTTTTTGTATACCCGGCATTGCGTTGGGTATGCTGTGTTTGTAGATATCTGAGGTGAGACTGCTGGATCTCAGGATCTTTATGAGCCAGGTGCACTTTAAGAAGAGTATTTTATTTAGGACTACAATATAAACTCCCATACCAAAAATCAAGCAAATCAAACAATTTATAAGAAAGATACTTATGTGACACTAATGGATCTCAGGATCTTTCAGAGCGAAGTGCATTGACTAAAGGTTTTTTTGATTATGCTAACATTATTAACTCACATACCAAAAATCATGCAAATCAGACAATTTATAAGAAAGTGAGCTCATGATGGTTAGTTAGATAACGCCCTTTGGGTATGCAACATATTTTGGTAATGGGTAGCAGGTATTTCCCAGTCGGTCCATTATACTCTTGATATTTGTTTCGGTAGGCATGAAAAAATAATGCCCAGAGAACCGATGGCGCTGGTTGCCTTTTCTGGGATCGGAATCAGAATCGGGACTGGGACTGTGACTACTGGGCCTCTGACTGTGGGGCCTGGTGTTGTTGTAAATTTTAATGATCTGTCATTTCGATTTATTTTATTTTCAACCGAAAACCCCGAAAGAGACAGAAACAGATACGGCGAATGGCCAACAGAGAGACAAAAGCGAACTGACTGACTGATCGGACGGCGATCGTAGAGCGCACGTCAGCTGCATATTAAATTAAAAGGTATTATATTGTACTAAATATATATATATGTATATATCTCTCGTGCGAAAGAGTGTGATGGGAGGGGGGGGCGATTGCGCTCTTCCTCTTTGTTGTTCATGTGACATGACGAAGTGATCTGCTCCGGTCTCGACTCGACTTCGATAAAAATATCCACACATCGATAGAATTTGAATTTGAATTTGACTTTTCTGTGTTCAGTTCAGTTGAGTTTCGGTTTCAGTTCTTGTTTTTTGTTTTTGTTTTTGTTGCTTTTCAGGGCCCCACCCCCTCCACCGCCCGTCGGCGTTCCTTCCCCCAATTTGGCATAGTTTTCGTGGCCCATTGTTGGGGAACTAATTCTTGCCGCCGTATATTTGATTCGATGGGAACTAGAGCGCATTGCATGCTTTGTTCTGGTGTCTCTTCTAGTTCACATGTCGCTACGTTATAATTTTTTTCTTCTTTTTTTTTTTATCGTATATTTTCCTTTTAATTTATTTGTTTTTTTGATTTCACAATATTTCGATCGGGCCAGGCAAATAAATTCTCAACCCAGAATATAAGAATAATAATTTTACTGGGCTTTCAGTTAGAAAAAAACCTGAAAATTTATTGAAAATCCAAGAGGCAGACAAAACAAAGAAAAGCAAAGTTTGTCATAAAATTTTATAACTTTTCCCGACGCGCTACTATATAGTATATATGCAGATCTAGTATATGTCTATATGCTATAGTCTAGGATATCAGTTGTGACAATTTATGGTGATTGCCAATACTTTTGCGTGTGTGGGCGATGGTCCATTGTTATGTTTCGGGGATTAGTTTGCCACTGTTAATTTGTTAAAATTTATTTCAAATGGTTCTGTTTCTTGTGGTGTTGGTTTTCTTTCCCCGGGTTTTTATGGTGTGTGCCCATGATAGTTTTGCTCATTTGGCTGGCTCATTTGGTATCGGGGCATCATAAATATTTAAGAGGTCATAAAAGCGAGGGCAGGACCATGCCCCCTCCCTTCTCATAATTGGCAAGCACTGATAAGCAGCACACATCGTATGTATCGTATATTCCCTTTAATTATGATATAATGTATGGGCCAAAAGTTTTCCCTTCGCTTAATTGCCAAACATTTTTGGCATCCATCTGGAGAGAGGGGGGGTTTTGAGGGTTTTTGGTGAATTTCTATTGAATTCTCTAGTGTTGTGTGTATGTTTTTTTTTCGTTCATAGTTCGAGTAAACCGTTTATGAAGTCATAATTTCTGTCATATCATGCTCTTGGCCCAGATCGGTGGCTTATGATAAGCCCTGCTTCAATAAAACCAACGAAAACAACGAGGGTCAACTGATGAATCTTAAGTGGCCTGTGCCGAAGGGTCTCGAGTGTTTAATTTGATTTCGGCCGAATCAATGTCGGCGGCACAGTGTTTGCTTAGGTTTAGATTTTGCCACTAGTGTGGCCAGCGTTACTCCCACTTTAATGCTGGTGTGACCAGATTTGCACACTACTCCCACTTTAATGCTAGTGTGGCCAGCCTGCAGTGTCATTAACCTACACTCACATTCAGGCACGCACACAACTGTTGGGTTTTAGAGAGCATTAACTGCTTTGGCTTGTGTTTCGGTGCCAGCCAAAAACTATGCCAAAAACTTTCAAGGACACATGCAATGCACGCAGCAGCAGCAACAACAAAGCAAATGGGGGGTGGTTGTTGGGTGGTGGTTGTAGGAGGTGGGGGAATCATGCGTTTGCGGCATTTTCCGAGACGCGCACATGCAGCCACACCACCCATCTCACTCCCACACGCAAACTCTCTCTCTGTCGTCACCGCAAAACGTGCGTAATTAAAAGTGTGTGTGTGTGAGTGTGTGTTTACAGTTAACATTTAGCATTCACAAAAGTCTTTAAGCAAACAGTTGAAATTCTACAAGTAGAATTCACCACTCCAGATTAATTCCAGTAGAAACAAGTTTTGTTACTTTTAAGAGTGACCAGCTTTTAATATTAAAGTGACCAGCTGCATGTGAGAAGCAAGGCAGATCTTCATATTTTGAATTATTTAAACAAGGAACTTTAATAACCAGTTGTGTGTGGCTCTTTCTCCTGGCTTAAACTGTTGCTCGCTTTAAAGTTGTCTCAGCCTTTTAGACATAGGCTCAACAGCTCTCTCCCACAAACACATACACATATACATATATATTTAGCCTGGCATATTGAAGCTCAAGGACGTGGTCTAAGTTTAAGACAGCACACAAAAAAAAGAATACACTCACAAACAAACAACAACACTAATACAAAGCCAAAAGTGCCTTGTCTTTCTCGGGCTTGGAGAAACCCCCTCCCCCAAAACACACTCACACACACACACACACTACTCCACTTCTACCCCCTTTTTTAGACCACGTCTTCGTCTTTTTGCTCGGCTCTTTTTGCTACTAATTTTGCTACTTTGCCTGCCAGCTGAAGAAAGAGAAGGGGCTAGCCGGAGTGAAAGAGAGAGGGCTAGGGCGTTTAATTTACTTCAGGGCGCCTTACACTAGGCAAGGTTTGCTTTCCTAGTTTTTTTTTCCAACGAGGGGGGGGGGGGGGATTTGTAGTAGTGTAGTAGGACTACCTCGGTTTTTCCTTTAAATTTAATTTCTTTTGCTAGTTTTTCGCCGGGCCAGCTGACGACGTCGTTGTCGGCTTGCTTAGAATTTTCGTTATTGTTTTGTTGTCTGAGGTTAGTTTTCACTGCCGACGTAGTCGTCGTCGTCGTTGTCGTCATCATCATCAAAATCATCATCAACCTCATCATCATCATCGCTGCCTCTTGGCACATTTTCCGTCTTTTCCCGTCTGCCATTCTGGCTAAATGTGTGTGTGTGTTGGTGTGTTGGTGTGTTTGCCAGCGAGTGTTTGTGCCTTTTACTGTTGGCTTTAATTAGAACATTTCACTCTTTTTTGGGGTGGCAACAGTTGGGCGGCTTTAAGCCCAAAAACTCCACTCAAGGCCCCATTTAATCGCTTTGAAATTGAAGCCAAAGTCGCGACTTGACACAGAAATATACAAACCTTTAAATTTCCAATTGATCCAATTTTACAGCATTAGCTTTATAAGATAACCCCCGCTTAAACTTGTCTAACTATATGATTATTTCTCTTTTCTTGCAGGTATGTGTAGATTGGACGTGTCATTGGTGTGACCCCCAAAAAGTAGCACTTATATTTGCTTAGTTTCTTAATAACACTTATATGTAAGTACACAAATTTAATGGAATGCAGGCAGGAAATGAATCAGTGATAAAGAAATTAGCTGATTAAAATATGTATGTAATCCTAAGAATTTTATTTGATTTTTTTTTTCGGCTATAGAATTTTAAATGAGAAGTTTTGGAAAGAAAAAAAAAACGGAAACTGACTAAGAGATTAAAAAATTTCCAGTATTTTGCAATCTTACTTGATTTCTTATTAGTTTATGGCAAAAACAAACTACTTTGCTAAATAGTTTTCCGAAAAGTCGACAGTTGTTTTTTTTATGACACCCAGGAATATCCCCAAGTTATTGTTTTGGTTGCACTTATCTCGCACATCTGTTGGACATAACACTTCATAGCTCCTTGGTTCCCATCTTAATGTGGGATATGCGTATTCCCCTCCTTGATCCCGAGCGCATCTCATTGAATTCGTCGCACATCCCGCACACAGGCACTCTATATGCATGTGGATATATATATGATATATGGGCAGATCGGAGGAGCACACCTTTTACGGCTAGAGGGAGACCCCGAAAATGAGGTCTGTAATTCCTGGAGGAAGCCAAAAATAGACAGCCAAGCGCAGCCTTTAATTGGGAGGAAGTCATTGAATCACATATTTCATTGTTGGAGAAACATAAGTCCGCATTTTGATTTATATGCACGCCCGCGCATTAAATGTTCATCTGATTTTATTCTTTTTTTTTTTTTTTTTTGTGCACTACTTTTGCGAGTTAATGTTCGATCGCCACGACTTCATCTGAATAGAGGTTCAGTTCTGTTCTTATGCAAATCCCAACTCGAACCGAACCGAACAGAACTGGAGAAATCAAATTAAAGGCGGGCGAAACGCATCATTGTCAGATGCACTCCCGCTCCCTTATGGCATTCAATTTTAATTTGAATTTCCGCTGAGCATAAAAAGTTGGGAACGTACGATCCGTAAAAGGAAGAGAGGGTCTGGATACTGGGTACTGGGTACTGGGTCTGCCGCCTAATAAATCTATAAAGTGGCAAACGCAAGTACACGCATTATTACTTTGATTTTTTATGATGAAGACAGGAAGCTGCCCACAAACACACACAGCATACATATTGTGGATATGGGAGTAGAACAATAAAATGTTGGCCCCGCTTCTGTTTCGACTTTTGTTTCACTGCTGATTGCCTTTGATTTTCGGGCTATTTATGCTCTGATCTCAGAGCTCAGCTTGGCTTTGCTTTGCTTTCAATTTATTTTGGAGCGACTTCCGTTTGTTCTACATTGACATGCCAAAGTCGGACCCGCTCAGTGCCATCGTAGTCGGTATTCAGTAGTCAGTCCATCCATCCATCCAGTCGTCAAATCGAATTCAATTAAGTGTCTTTCCGCCGCCAACGTCCGGCGGTGGATCTCATATCTCAGATACGGACTCGGCCGGTAGTCGAACTGATTTACCAGTTAAACGCAACACTTTTTCTGCTCGCTGCCCGGGCAATTGATCATACTAATGATTATTATCTGGCCCCGCCGGACGAGACAATCCCAATCCCCATTCCATCATTCCCCATATCCCATAACCCATTCCAAAACAACCAAAAAAAAAAAAAAAAAAAGAACCGAAACCAAATCCAAACCGAACCGAACTGAGTCTGATAATTGAAGTCAACTTAGCCGAGCTTAGGCTCATTGTAAGATTGTTTAACTACCGGATGTTTTAAGCTGCGCGATCGCCATAAATGTGGCTTCGCTTCTGTTGCTTATTTTTTGGTTTTTTTGTGGGTTGGCATGTCTGGATTTCTTTGATTTTTATACATGTTCGGTTTTCCAATCAAAGTTTCAATCGTGCAAAGTTTAGTCATTATTGCTCGAGCAGAAGTCAAGTTACTTGGGTTAGTTTGGCCTAGGGTCTACTCTTGGGGAAACATGTAGGTGGCTTTTGTTTCAAATGAATTAGGTTTAAGGTGAACTGATCAATGATTTGATTATTAGCATTTTGCATGTGGGTATATGTTTCATACATGTTGATTAAATTATTATAATCATTAATCAAGTTTAGTTTCTTATTATAATGCCTTTGCATGTGGGGATTTAATTGATTTGAATATATGTTTGTTGACTTAATACAAGCTTTAATTGGACCAAGTTTCCTATCACTAGCTCCCTCAGAAGCCAAGTTCCTTGCGTTAGTTGACAATAGAGGGATTAATGGAGGGCCAAATCACTCATAAAATCTGTTGCAGCAGGAAACTTCCCCAGTGCCCACAACCCTAAGCTGTCGGAACTCGAAAGATTTTCAGTTATTATTGATGGACCAGGCAGGAGCTTAAGCCTAAGTCAAGTCTCAGCTTCATAGCCACTCAAGTAACCGAGTTACGTGAGGTTACTCCACACGGGGGAGGAAGTATGGGGGGGCCAGGAAGTGGGGAAGTGAAGATAGGGAGCATAAAAATCATCAAATAGCGCTGGCAGAGGGCAATTTATTGCCATGTACACGGCCAAAGCTATTCAGAAAAGTGCTCCAGCCATTCTAGATTGTATATAGCATGCACACAAATATCTATAGCCATATATATGCATGGCTATGTATGGATTGCTGGGCATGTATATATATAGAAAATGGCAAAAATCCTGCGCGCGCTCGAAAAGAAATAAATTCCCTTATTTTTTTTTATTTCTTATATGCCGCGATTGCTTTTTCTTCTTCTCCAACTTCGTTTTTCTTTCATTTTTCCTCGTTCTTCTTTTTATTTTTTGTTGTATTTTCTTTTTTTGTACATATATTTTCCTCCCGATTTTCATTTCTGCTAACGCGCGCAATCAAGAACAGGAGCCACACACACACATACACACACTCATAGAGTGAGAAAGAGAGCGAGTCGAACTCCTAGGACCTCCCAAAGACCCCAAAAGCCCCTACCCAATTTCCTCCCATTTTTCCTGTCTTTTCTTTCGCTTCGAGTTTCTCTTGATTTTATTTCATTTTTTTCTTCCTCCTCCTCGCAGCTCTTCTTTTTCCACATATCGGGAAATATCCTTGAATCGGAATGTACGGCTCCTCCTCCAGCCAACCCCCTATATCCATCGTATATATATCCCATCCACCATCCACCCCCCGAAAGCTGGCAATCATCCCTACCGAACAAAAATCTATACACGTCAGAAAGAAAGAAAGAAAACGAAACCCGAAAGTGAAGATGAAATGAAATAAAGCAGCAGCCAAAAGAGGGGGTGGTGGGTAGGTGGGTAGGATGGTAGTGGGTTCGGTTCGGTCTGGAGGTGGATATAAAAAAAAAAAAAGGAAAAAAAATGTAGGGAGCGCATAAAAATTGGCAGCAGTTTGGGGCAGACAGCATCGCAGACAAGTAAACTTTTTTATGCCACCCCCTCAAACACCCTCACACACACTCATACACACAGTTAGAACCTCCACACACACACACACACACAGACGCAGGCACACCAATACACAGACAGGGAAAGAGACAGCAGCGAACTGTGGGCTAAAGCTGAAGCCATCGTCTCGGCCAAAACGACAAATGTGAAAGGACATTGTCGTCGTCGTCGTCGTCATCATTATCGTTTGTGTAGTCCTCGGCAGGACCCAGTGCTTCCTCTTCCCCCCCAGCTCCTCCATCTTCTTCTTCTTCCTTTTCCCAACTCGTTATTACGACGAGTACGAAGGACGACGCCTGCACTGGGTATAGGATATCCTCCTCTCTCTTCTCCCGGCTGTCCATGTCCGTTCCGTTCTGTTCAGTTCAGTTCAGTCCTGAGTGCGTCGACACTGACTCCCCGAAAGACCCTACCCCATACCATACCATATTAGAACCCCCTCTATAAAACTCCCATCTCTCCCCCCCCCCCCCAAAAAAAAAATCCTTGCGGGTATCCCTCTTAAGTCTGGGGATGGGTCTCTCAGTACAACGCCTTCTTTTTGTATTGGCAGACTTCGTTTATGGCCATGGGGATAAAAGAGGGATTTGTCTCTCGTATGTGTGGGTAAGGGAACTCTTGGGCAATCGGAAACCAATCGGAATCGGTAATCGGAAATCTTGGGAGGAAACGAAAATCTCTTGAGAACTCTGGCTGTATGCGAGTGGAGAGAATGCATCTGATGAGACTAAGCTTAAACTTTTAAACAAAGAGATGTTGTGGTTACTATTTCTATCATTTTGGTATATTGGTACATATTGGTTATGAAGAAGATTAAATTATTATATACTAGGGATAATAGTAATCACAATTTGTTCTATAAGGATACTACTTTAGAACCATCTATTTATGAACTTCAGGCTGATGTATAAAAAGCGTTTTAATGGAACACCCTTTCGATAGGTCCTTCAACTGAAAGAGTCGAGTGTATTTGTTCCAACTTTACACATGGTTGTCCTATAACAACAACAAATCGACACCCAACTAACAACAACAAGTGGTGAACATATACATATGTACCAACATATATGGCCAACTATAAACGACAAACGAAGCGAGTCCTTTCTCATTTTTTACTTGTCCTCCCAAAATGGTTAGTGTGTGTGTGTGTGCTGGGAGGGATCTATGTACGAGGCCAGCCCCTTAAAGTCCCCCTCCCGAAGCCCCCAACCCTGACTTGGCATTTTCGTACGTTTCGTTTCGATTCGTTTTACTCGGTATTTATCGACCAATGATATTGGAAATATGTCAGAGATGCGCACAAGGAGCAAGCACTTGCTGCGCTTGGACCTCCTGATTTTTGTGTGAATTCAAGGGGGGCGTTAGTAAAGAGGGGTTAGGATGTTAGAATAGGGATATGCTCTAATTAACATCAGGTATTTTAGATATATTCCTTTATAATGCATTAATATCGAATGCTGCATTAAAAGCAGCTTTAGTATGGCTGCACTTCATTTTAAGTGTGGCTGCACTTTGTTTTGCACCTCTTTTTTATGCATCTGTCTGTGTGAGCATCCCTCTGACAGCGCCTGTCGTTTACCGTTTTATTTTCTTTGTGTGCCATTTTGATTGGAAAATCGTACGCAATTGGAAATTTTTGCCATTGGCCAAGAGTTCAATACACACAGACACACTCATGGGGGAGCGCGGGCAGCGCTGCCTCTGCCGGCGTCGCTGCCTGGGGTTGGATATTATGGAAAATCAATCAGTGAAAAAAAGAAATAAACAACAAATTCACTAGAGAGCGAGTGCGAGAGGGAGAGATGGAAATGAAAGGAGAGGAGAGAGCGGAGAGAGCACTCTCTCTTTGCATTGCAATCAAGAAACTGCAGGGGCAACAACAATTATTTATTTGGTTTTTTTGCTTGATTTTTTTTCAAGAGAGTGTGAGTGAGAGAGAACACTCAAAATAAGGCTCAATACGCAGCGAATCATTGAGTGAAACTGCCATCGTGAGAGATAAAGACGGGGAGAGAGAGCCTGGTGGTGCGAGCGAGGGAGAAGGAGGATGCGAGGAGAGCGAGTGAGAGAGCGAGCGAGCGAGTGAGAGCAGTTCGGTTCAATGTGTGTTCGATAACCCAGAGCAAAGCAAATGAATGAAAGCAACGGTATAGGAAGCGTTGCCGGGTGGGGGAGGGGGTGGCGCACATTTCGCCTGCATTTGAGTCCGTTTTTCGAGAGGGTCTCTCCCTCTCACTCTCTCTCTCATTCAACATCTCTCGCCGTCTCTCTGTCTTTCACGTGTGTGCGAGTGTGCGGACATCGACTGCGTCGCCGTCATCATGAACATCATATATAGATAGATTTTTAACAAACCTGATTGGACGTTATTGACTGGCGCACACACACACAAGCGCACGGCCGATGATTCGTTCGCTCTGCCTGACTGGTTTCGAAAATCCACACATGTGTGTGTGTGTGTGTGTGTCAGCTATCGACAGGCGAACCGACAACCGAAAAAGGTGGAGGGGCCAATGGACGAGCGGTTCGAACCACATACGATACCATACCACCGATTTTCGATTCCCATTCCGATTACGTTGCGATCTCTGGCATACCAGCACTCTGATTCACGATCGATAACTGGTTTATTTGCAATTCTCACATGCGATAAGCAAGTTCCCCCATGTGAATCATTAATTTAGCGATTTTTATTTAATTTGTATTCCATGGACCCAAGTGCTTTGGGTGTTTCGGTTCTTATTACTATAGTTTTCGATAGTAGGCGGGCTTATCATAACTTTGACTAAGGGAATTCCTTTAAATTACCCAAATATTCAAGATTAGGGAATATTTAAATTCTAAAATAATGCTTTGCCCTGGAATTATGTTAGTCGGTGGCCAAATAAGCAAATTAGAGATTATTCGAGTTAAATAAATCTGACAGAAATACTTGGTATATATGTATGACTAAGCTTATTAAATTATAGATTAAATTATATTAGTAATGCTGCATAAAATTTCATTTAAAAGGTCTGCTAAGCTAAAGTTTTGACGATAATTGGTCTGTAAAGCGGAAAAGTATTTTGAGACTTATCAGTAATTTAGTAGTAGTTTTAGTTCTGGAAGATTAAATTAATCTAGGCTAACATTTAAAATATACAAATATAAGTATTTAAGAAACAATTAAAGTTAAGAATTCATAGGGCTTAAAACTAAAAGTGCTTAGATCTCGACTTTAGTTGAATGCTTACTGTTGTACCTTTGAAATACTTCACATGGGCACCCCAAATAACGTTTAGAAGACAATTGGAGTTGCCAGGTTAATCAGGAGACCAGTTCCTTGGGTTATAAAGCGAACTAAACCATTTTCCTCGCCACCCAATTGGCGCATTTCTTTGCCCTGCTCAAATTCGACACGAAATGGCCCAAACAAGGCCCTCCCAAAGTTTCATCTGGCCAGCTCGAGCAGAAATCGAGTTACTTGGGGTCAACTACTGTGGGAATATATCAGCTACCCCTGCCTCCCTATGTATATACTCGGTACCACGCTGCGTATGTGTGTGCCTGTGCCTGTGCCCGTGCGGTGAAAACCAATCACAAGTGGGGCCCGAAAGGCGTTGCCGATATGTATTGAAAGCAATCCATATATATACGGTATACGGTGGGTATCTCTCTCTGTGTGAGTGTGTTTATGTGCGAAAGGTTAACAGCTTTTCGTTGTCGCTGACTGCGCTGCCAACAGCTCTGCCCTTTTTTTCCGTTCTTTCTTTCGCTCCCTACACACACACACACACACAAATCCAGTCGTGCGTTTCTGGATTCGTCCAATCGAATTCAATTGACGCACAAATTTTTATGTGCGGAAAAAAAGGAAAGCGAGGGAGACAACCCAAAAAAAAAAAAGAGCGAAAAAAGAAAGGAGAGGAAAATGCTGTGCTCCTTCTCAGTCACCCAGTCACCCTCCCCTAGCTGCCAATACACGACATCCATCCAATCACCCAAAAACCAACCCCCCTGACAAAGTTCTACACCCACTTACCTCCCCCCCCCCCATAAACCGAACCGAACCGAACCGAAACTGAAACCAATCCAATTTGGTATTGCCCGTATGGGTTCCTTTTTTTCGAACCCCCCTCCCTTACTTTGGGAAAAGGTCCTCTCTTGCTCAACACTTGCTGTCCCTTTCTATCTTGGCACCCGAACTCGAAAACCGAAGCTTTAGCGTCAGAAAAAAAAAAGAAAATATAACAAGAAGGGAAAAATGAGTGTAAAAAAAAAACAAGACACAAAAAACCAATGAGGGGGGGGACTTACTACCAGACAGCCATAAAACAGAAGGAAGAAGCAGCATTGGGTGGCTGGGTGAAAGATGGAAAAGAAAAAAAAAATTTCACAAGGCGGCACTTTCACTCGACTCAATGCCGAACCTCGTTGAAGCCTTAAAGCTGCCCAAGGAATATTGTCAACCAAGGCCCACCCAAAAAAAAAAGAAGAGGTGGAGAGAGTACCAGCGAGCAAGCGAAAGAGAGAGACCAAACGAGTGAAATTTCTATACTAGGGTGGTTCGGTAAAAAAAAAAGAAGAAAAAAAAAACCGAAACGTAACCGAGAAAAAGGAGCGAAATACATACGAACATCGATTTCGATTGGGAAGCCATCAACAGCTAAGGTCCCTGAAACGGGAGGCTGCCACCCAGTATCCAGTGTTTACCACCCAGTGGCGCCCACCCTCTTCAGAACTACGCTTTTCGAGAGGAGCTTCGTACGCTTCGTTTTTCGGTTCGGGTTCGTTTCCCTGTCGATGGCGATGTCGCTCTCTCTCAGCGCCCTTAAAGCTTCGGTTTTTTTTCCTTTATTATTATTATTTTTCTCTTTTTTTTTTTTTTTTTTTTTTTTTTTTTGGATACCAACCCCCTACAACTCCTACTTTTTTCCCTGTGCGTTTTGGGGCATTGAATTGGGGTGGAGATTGGGTTTTTGGGGGTTTGGGTTGACAAGTTCCAAAGGCGCCCAACCAGCGTTGTGGGGGGGGGGGGATGGTTAACGTCAATATATATTATATACATGTGTAGGGAGCCAAAGGAAAAAAAGGACCAAAGAGGGATAAAGACGAAAAAAGAAGAAGAAGCAGGAATGTAATCAAGTGCACACACACAGATACAGCAGAGCACGTGTGCGTGTGAGCGTGTGTGTGTGTGTTGGTGGAACCCTTGTTGTTGTCAAGTGGCGAGTGGAAAAAATAGTAGCATGCTTTTAGGTGCTAAGCAGCGCACTCAACGAGCGGTAAGGAGGAAAAGCAGGTGTAAAGATGGGGGTGGGAAGGTGGTTTCGAAGGAGGTTTGGCAGCAGGTGTGCGTATGTGTTATTTATGTCATTATTGAATATGCGTTCGAGGCGCAGCCAACCCAAATCCAGCCCGCTTAGACATGTGTATACCATATCTTATGGATACAGCATCGGCTTATGTACTCAGGACACACACACGTATCCTTATGGCATGCGTTTTTATGCTTATTCGATTTTATTCGAGTGCTGGCAACTACGGATACAGATACATCTACAGGCAAAGCTACAGATAGAGGATACTCACACACACGTGTATGTGTGTGTGTGTAGCGACAGAGACAGATACAAATACAGATACATTCGTTGGAGCATCAGGATTTGCTGGATGCTGAGGCTTCCTTCCACCTCCATTTTTCGTCCTCCCCCCCCCCCCCCCACATTTTCCCATTTCCATTCGCATTTCCACTGCCATTCGAGCTTCAGCTGGCTCCGATTTCTTTTCACTTGGCGGATTTTTCTTCTTTTCCTTTCGCATTTCCCATTTCCTTCATTTCTTTTCGTTTCGTTTCGATTTTTTTTCACAATTTTTTTATTTCTTTTTTTTTTTTTTGCCACTTGTGCTCCGCCCCATTTTATTGTAGGGATTTTGCTTGATACATATAGATATATAGATGGGCAACGTACATATATCAGCATGCTCGTTTATATATTCCCTCGATTGTGTGCACAGATAGAGGGGATATATAGGATTTTTTGTTCCTTTGCCATGGCTGCATGTCATTTCGATTTGGTTTTTCATATATTTTTTATCGTTTCACAAAGTTGACATGTCATATCGTAATCCCTAGCTTTAAAAATCAGCAATACCATACATTATAATAGTCTTTAAAATATGTTTTAAGATCTCTTTCTACTCTATAACACCTTTGGTCGCTGGAAAACCTCCAGACGTCAAGAGCAAATACTCCAAGTAGCTCAAGGTTTCCACTTTTCACACTTAACTAACCAACTGACGCCATTGCCTAATCAGAGTGCCACATAGTCACCTCGCCTAATTTATATACCCATATATATATATGTATATATATCTGCACGTATATCTGGCCGATTTCTTACAAATCACTATATGATGGCCGTATAGCCCTACCATAAATCTTTCAACATGTTTAGACAACAACTAAACAATTTATGACGATTGTCTCCGCCATGCGGGTGAATCTGTATCTCGCTCTTGGTGAATTTGAATGTGTGTGCGCGACTATATGGCCCGCCGATTAACTGATATCACGGCTATATCTATGGCTATATCTCGTGCTCGTCAGCCAGATATGACTGCCACTTCTTCTTGAATTGCCTTTGGGGGGCTTATCTGGCTGGCACCCTCGTCTCATTTACTTTTTTGTTGTAATTTGTTTTTATTTATACACCTATTTGTTTGTCCACTAAGCAGGCGAGGAGATATATACTATACGCTTAATATATATCTCTTTTATATAGGCATACATATATATATATCAGGGGCAGATAAGGCGCAGATCTTATCTGTAGTACGGGGCGGTACAGTATCGCTCTGTATCTGTACCTTTGGCCAATAGACGACGCTCCACTTGACTGACTTGATTACGTCTCTATATAAATATGGCAGCTATATGTCTAGATATCTTAAGCACACATTCGACTCTAACTTTATCTGGCGGGTGTACGTGTACGTATGTATGTATCTGTGGCTCTTGGTATCTTTAGCAATACTTAAACATTGCCACACGAAATGTATGGCCTTTATAACACCTGATCCCCTGCGCCTCCTCCGCTGCTGGGCCACAAATAAAATTGATAAAAAAAAGGCAACAGGAATTTAATTTTATAATTATGATGATGATGATGTATTTGTTTAGAAATTGTTGCTCTTCTTTAGCTTTATCCAACTAATGCCACACACACACACACACACACACACTCAGCTTCAGTAGCTGCCTTGTGATTATTTTATTTCATTCTGCTCGTTCCCTTTTTTTTTGGGAGCTTTAGATTTGATTTTATTTTGTCGTTTATCACAAAATGCTGCGGCCATTGCGTGTGTGGATTTATATACACACACACACAGAGTCACATGTGTATTTATATGGATTTGATATATATATATTTATGTGGGTATTTGTCCGTATGTCTCGGTGGGCTCAAGTTTTTTCGCGCTCAGAATATTTTGTCCAGTGAATTATCTACATCAGTTGTTAATTGCTATTTGACGCGTTATATCGGCTACCGACGTATTCCGACCGACTTGGTTTTGGATCTTAAATACTTCCAGCCCACTTTGTGTTTCTACCAAAAGAGTTTCGATTAGTTAAATTGGCTTAAACGATTGCCAAGATCGATATTCGTGCTTTATTGATTGGTGATTAGTGGGTATGAATTCACAATTTATATTTTTTTTTTTGTGAAATTCCCAGATGACGGAAGCTGATATTGCTTAATATGGCAAAATACCAGACCATTTATATGTAGGTATATCGATTGCTTTAGCTTGAAGAGGAAATGCCAAGTGATTCATTAGCTATACACTTTTTTTAAAGAGAAAAATGATATCTTTGTAGATTTAATAAAGTGATATTACCTAACCTTGATCACAGGTTGATACAATGTATATTGAGTACATTAGTCAGCATGCGTGGATCTAGAGGAGGGGATTTGGGGGAAAGATCCCCCAACTCGGGGGATATTATTCCAAATGTATTTTATTCTAAATTTTTGATTTATACTTAACATTTTTCTTTATAACAGAACTAGTTTTTACGTTTTTTTATCTTTTGGTTAATGATGTAAGATAGTATTAGTTAATATTAAGAACTATTTCTTCTTGAAAATGATATTGAGAATGTATCTTTATTTTATAATTATAAATACTACTATTATATTCTTATTAATACTGATTGTATTTCTTCTTATTGCAGGTAATATACCCACTTCATTGGTCTCATTCAGAATTCGTAAGTTTTTGCCTGGATTTTTTTTTGGCCAGACTCTGTGCTCCACTTAAGGTGGTGAGCAAACTAATGATGTTTGTCGCGACTGGCTGTATAATGATAACTACACACACACATGCGATTGGGGTCCTGTTTTCAGATTTCTCTTACTCTCCTTTCTTTTTTTTCCCCTCCATATATATTTATATTTTTTTTGCTGCCTTCGAGCCGCATTTCATTCATTTGCGTTTCATTCATGTCGTGGCTGTTGCCTTTGCTGTTCGCTCCATCCTCCTGCAACAAAATATGTCAAAACTTGTCTCGTCTGTCTGCCATTAGCAGCAGCAACAGCAACAACAGCAACAGCACGGCAGCAACATCGCAGACACACCAGCAACATCTCGCCCACACAAAGTGGGCGCAACGGCAACATCATCATGCTCATTACGGGATGATCATCAATTTGCGGACCAGTTTTTTGGGCTTTAGGGTTTCTTCTTGTTTTTTTATTTTTTTTTTTTGCTTTTTCAAGGTACCCGGGGTTACTTCACCTTAAATGTAATTTATGTTGCCAGTTCACAATAGACTGATCCTGGCACCGAAAGAGTTAGCACACGACTTGATTGCAGCTACTGTGCATGAAATGCTTCATTCATAAAGGGAAAAATAAAAAAAAATATTGTAAAAAATCTTGAAAAGATACAGCATCGCGCCCCCCCACCCCCTTTATTGAACGCCCCCAGTGTGTCGCCTTCATTATATGCAAATTTCAATTATTTGCACAAATCAGACGCTCAAGATCTGGCAAGATCCCAGCCACGACCAGGCATTATTATCAATCCCCCGCAAAATAAGAAAGGCCAAAGAAGAGAGCGAAAAATATTGTTCAATTTCGTTCTTCGGGGCTCTTCTTCTTGTTTTTTATCGGGGCAAACAGGAAGAGCCATAATATAATTTATTGTATTAATGCTGTCCCGCATAACGTCAGCATCATCATCATCAACGACATCATTATCGCCATCAGAGTTCGTTCAATGGGCAGCATTTCATTGATACCCTTCTTATATTATATATATATATATATATATATATTTGCCCGGTTCTCTTGTATTATTATTAATTTAAACATAAACATGGATTTCCTGTTTGCCCTTGTCGATATGCAAAAACCAAAAAAAAAAAAAAAAACAGAAAAAATTGCCTCAGCTTTTGAGCGATTCTTTGTGGGGCTTTTTGTTTTTTCGGCATACAAAATGCTTTCGATCGAATTTCACATTTTGTCTGGAGGAAATTAAATTAAGCGTTCGCCTCGTTTCGGTTTTTGTCGTATTTTTTTCTTTTTGCTCTTTGTTGGGCAGATCATCATTAAGCATTTATCCATTGAATGCGTGGGAGCATTCGATTTTAATTTTGATTTTGATTTCGCATTGAAGGTCAGGCCATACGCTGCCTGCTCAGCCGTTGAAGAATTGATAAAAAAAGAAGGAAAAGATTTGAGGAAGTGGGAAGAATTGTAAACTGGAGCTCAAAGAATGTCAATTTCAAGGGGAAATAGATATTGCAATCTATACATTTTAAAAAACAAATAGAGGATAGTTTTTAATAAGTTCTTTAAAAATTCAGAATCGTAAGTCATTAGAAATCTAGAAATTTGTTCAACTCCTGTTTAGAGAGTATAGATATACGTAGATTTTAATGGCAACGTTTAAAAATCAGAATATTATATCATTAGACCTTTAGAAAGAATCCTGGTTAGAGACTTAAGATATACAATTTAATAATACCTACAAGTTAAAGGTTATAGATTAAGAAAATGTTTTAGATTTCAGAATCTTATACTGTAAGACCCCTTGAAACCTCTTGAAACTCCTGTTTATTATCCTCATTAACCTTAACTTGACATTGAAAAGTCATAGGCCTCGGGAGTTCCCCAAAAAGCAACGAACTGGGAAATTACCCAGCCCCCTTTTTGCGAAAATTCGCGCAACCTGCGCATGTTGTTGACATTGTGGACAATGTGTGGGTGTTGTGGGGGGTGTGAAAAGTGGGGTGATGGGTGGTGGGTGTTGGGTGGTGACATCTCCCAGTGGCCACTGCAATTGACACAATTTCGCAGGGAGACAAGGCCGACCGGCAGTCAGTCGGCTGGCTGGCTGGCTGGCATTGACCAAAAGGCACTCGCAATCGCTATGGCTATAGCAGTCCAGCACAGCACGTGGCCAGCTTGTCACAGTATGGGTTAATATCTGTGCGACTCTGTGTATCTGTGTGATGTGCAAATGATACACACACGCACAGTCACCGCAGCATACACATGCAATTGATTTGTACTTTGGGGTCAGAAGCATACCAAACATGCCAACGCAAAATGCCGAGCAACAGTTTGTCTCTACCCCTCTCTTTTGCTCTTGCTGGCATCCCCGAAGCCCCCCCCCCCCCCCCCCCCCCACACACACACACACACATACACACACCCAATGTTGTGCGTAAAAACCGCAACATTTGCAGACTCTGAAACCACCCACCTTATAGCCCATTCCCCCCGATTCTGTCTGCTATATGCTTTTTTCCTTTGTTTATCCGCGAATTTTTGCGAGGGCTTATCTCTTTTTTTTCGAGTAGCTTTAAGTCAGCTAAACAACCTCGAAAATCAGGTCAAAACTAAGCCTGGGATTGGGAGCGTACCCAAAAAAGATATAGAAAGTGGAAGAGGGGTGAGGGATGACCTATTATGATGTGATATTAAAAATATAACCATCAAATTAATTGGAATTTTACTATTAAACCAAGGAGTATCCCAAAAAAGATATAGAACGGGGATAGTATTATTATGTTTCCGAATTTTATGATATTATTATAAATATATAGTAGTAAAAGTTAAAATATCATAGTACTTTGATATGCCTTTTTAGATTCATATTATATTTCAGAGTTTTATGATAAAGGATAATCTATTTTGATATTATTATAGAAATATACAACGAAAACTTTATCGATACCATGTCAGAGTTTCCATACACAATCCAATTCCCTGCATTTCAATTCTCCCCGCTTTGTTCTGCTCTGTCTGCTCTTGTTCTTCTTGTCAATTAGTGAAAATCGAATTAATATTGTAATACTTTAATGAAATAATGCATGCATCATGCCAGACAGAAGACCGAGGACCGAGCGGGCGAGGAGAAAGGGAGAAGGCGACAGTTATTTATGCGGAACGACAAGATGAATCTGAATATGCGAAATGTCTCTCCATCGCGCTGTCTCTTTCTGTCGCATAATAAGTGCAAAAAAGGCCAAAAACTAAAGTTGATAAAAATAAACGAGAGCCACACATCAGACAGACGTGAAAATACAGGCGGTAGAGGAGGGCAGAGGTGTAGTTGTAGAAAAGTAAGAGGGGTGGACAGGGGGGGGCTTCAAAAAGGAGTGCGATGTCTCGTCTCTTTCTGCCCTCCATCTACCCGTCTCTTTCGGCAAGCCTTTGTGCAACTTTGTCAATTGTTAGGGCGGTGACACTTGAATTCTACGGAGGTTGGGTGATTTTCAAAGTGTGTACATGGGCGGGGAGGGGGGTCTGACTAAATGGCAAGGTGTGGAATGCGTGTATGACAAGAATTGATATAAAATATGCTAATTGCCTTCTGCAGATAGAAGAACTGTCGCACTGTATAAAATCTAGTGGTTTGGAGGGAAGTCCTTTTGGATATTCCGAATATATCATATCATTTGTTGTTTAAAAACTCACTTACCTTCTCTGGTTTATTAGAAAACATTAACATTCCACTAGGTTAATTAGAAACAAATGTTAAATGCATAATTAGCATTCCATTGACTTCATTAGCTAGCCCTCGAAATCATTATCTAACTTGTGAACTGCACATTAACTCATCATATCAACTGAATGACATTTCATTACAAATACTTGACTTCATTCCCATTTATCCAATTAAAATCGCCCATTAAAATAGCAATCTTAAACTCTCTCCCTCTGTTTATCGTAGTTTTTTTTTGTAAGTTGCAACAAAGTTGCAACTTAGTCTTGGATTGTGTCTCCTCTGAAACATAGAAAACAATTGCAATGTCTTTTGTGAGACACGGACCCCGTTCGCCATTTATGTGAATTATTGGCAAAAATGCATAACGGCAAACAATTGAAAATGCAATCAAGTGTTGGCCAAAATGCCTCATCAGTCTGCCATCTCTTTCCCCCACACCCCTCTTTCCAACTCTTTCACTCGCTTTTTGCCAAACGACGGCGGCAACATTTGCATGCCCCAACAACTACAGCAACAACCACAAGAGCACCAACTACAACAGCAACATCACCAACAACAACATCAACAACAACAACGTTGCCAATTAATCAAGAAATTCTTAAATAATTATTTGCCTATTTTTATAGAAGAGTCGAGGGATATGAAGACACAAATGCATGCATATGTATGAATATATATGTGAGTCTATACTATATCCCAACCGATATGGGGAATATGGGACGGAGGCGTTGGGGGGGGCGGGGCTGCATTATAGACAGCCGCTCTGGCTGACTGAGTGACTGGCACGACGACATCGTCTGTTGGAGTGTAAATTTGTTGTTGCCCCCACTCTCGGCTACAAAGTATATGGTATTTTGATATACATATACATTCGCAGATACAGATGCACAGGGAAAAAAATCTAGACAGTTTTGATAGATCATAAATAAATATTTGCCGATGATAGGATGTGGGGTCTACCTTGAAAAACTATAATATAGCTTAATATAAATATATATCATCTATAAAGAGATCAGATAATACATTCGCATATAAAGATTATAGTTTTAAAACATCAGTATAAGATCATTTTTAGTTATCCCTATACTTTAATAAATGTTTACTGATGATAGGAAGTAGTTTCTACCTTGAAAAACTTTAATATAGCTTACTAAAAATATATATATAATATATGAAGAGTTGATAGTTTCAAAACATCACAATAAGATCATTTCCATTTATATTTATGGCCCAATAAATGTTTACTGATGATAGGAAGTGGTTGTTACCTTGTAAAACTATAATAAAGCTTAATATATTACATATCAAGAGATCATATAATAAATATTTAACGATAGGAAGTATCTTTTATCCTGTGATCTTTATAATATCCAGTCTTTGACCTATATATTTTTCCCTCTGTTCATTATATATATATATCGTATATGCATATTTGTGTCTGTTCATTAGCCTGATATTATATGGGAGAAGCATGCACTTTTCGATTTTCATTTCTGTGATTTGTGCTCGCTCTCTCTCACTCTTTCGCTCCACCTCTCTCGCTTGCTCTCTGGTTCATTGTTGTTGTAAAAATAAGTTGCCCGCCAGCCAGACCCCCCCGTTAACCCCCCAGTGCCGCCCCTGGTCCCCTTAACCCCATAATGCTCCCTTTTCCGATACGTTCCTCCGGCCATACAAACAAATTTCTATGAAGCATTGCAGTTAGATGAGCCGTTTAGTGACAGTCAAGTCGTTGAGGGGGGTAAAAAAATTAAAAAAATAAACAGGGGTGCCGGGTGTTAAGGGGGCAGGGGCGTCGGGGGGGGGGGGGGGGGGGGGGGGACTCTTCAGCCAGTGCGAATCAGTGGCATGCATTTTTATGCAGATATATAAACATATATGTATCGAGTGGCTGGCTGGCCGAGTGCATTGCCATCGCGATTTGCGGGTCGACTAATAATAATAAATATTTTTACAGAAATTAATTAACATCGGTGGCAGCAACAATGGCCAACAAAGTGTTAAAAGAAGTCTTGTATATATATAGTGTTGTCTGATTCAGTGAGTTGCAGTCTATAAAGAATTGATTTTCTTAAGGAAAAGAATCCCCCTTTAAATGTAACCCAAATAAACCCACTGAAAACAAAGCGAATTCTCTCCTAGTTGGGCAATTATTCAAATTCAAATTAAGTGGCAGGCACACACACATACATATATGTATTATATTTTGCAACCCAGAAACAGGAACCCAACCCCCAAAATAGCCCCCCTACCCCAAAGAAAATTCCGAAATGCCGCAACTTGTCTCGTTTTGTAAATAACAAATCAGGCATTTATAAATGATGTGAGCATAAAATTTTGGCGCCACCACCAAAAAGTTCACCCTTAACCCGCCCGCCCCCAAACAAATGCCACCCGAACTCATCGAAATTTAACCCACTAAGCTCCTCCGCTGGCAGCACTTGAAACAAAAGCAACTCTTTGGCAGCTGACACGCGCTGTTGTTTCACTTTGCCAGCAACCAAACTGTCGTCCTTTTCCCCAATTTTCCTACTCCCCCTTGAATTTTCCAAAGGAAAACTCCTTGGTCGTCTTCGTCGTCGTCGTCGTCTCCTTCATACGTCTCTAATAAGACATGATTGTAATTAATTAAATTAATTCGTTTCGGTTTTAATACACGAAATGTTTTTCGATTTTGCCAGGACAGCACAAGCCACCCCAATTTTCCTCCCCCCTCCCCATTCTATTAGAATTTCGCCTCACAAAAGGATTGCCAAATGAAAGCGAAAGATTTCTGATTTACGTTCTCAAATATTTGTTTGTCACACACTCTTTAGGCTAAGCCGGCGCAAAAAGGTGAGGTCTCCCATCTATCTAGCTATAGAGATCACAAACCCAACTTCAAACCCCCCCCACACCCAACAAACTATAAAATCTTGTCGATTTTGATTAGGCAAAACTTGACAGGCAACTTTTGGGCTTCCATCGCCATCGTCGTCGTCGTCGTCGTGGCTTTTCATTAAAAATGCCAACTGAGTTTTGTCTTTGGGGTTGCTTTAGTAGCAGAATTTTGAAGCAGCCATCCTATAACCACCATCACCTCATCCTCGGGTTGCCTTGGTTTTTTGGGAATAGAGATGGAGCAGCTCGGCATAATGAATTGACATTGATTGGAAATTTTGATTGAAAAAGGGTCTCGTCCGCAGGAGCCAAGAAACTTGTCTATAAAGCGCAAATAATAAATTGCTTCATTTTCGGTTTAATTAAGAGATTTTTCATCAGCCTCTCTTCTTCTTCTTCTCTGGCACCCAAAAGAATTATTGATTCTCTAGTTGTGGGTTGGGGGGGGGCCTTAAACATTAATACGTTCATTTATATTAATGCTTTTGCTCTGATTAAGGCCAGAAAGGATTCACATAATATTTAATTAGGTATTCACATTCACATACGCAGACCTTTTGTGCACAACTGTACCACATGGGCGAGCAAAAACTGAAATCATTAATTTCGTTTAGATTTTAAAATGTCAAATTTTAGGTAATGTGCACAACCCTTCGGCTTTCCCCTTTTTATCCCCAACTGAAAGCATTTTGAGGCCCGCATAAAAATGTCAAAAATTACAAGGGTCTCGGGGGCGGGGTTTTCTAATCATTATTTGTATGGCCTGACCGAACCAACACACACACATCCTTCAAAACCCCAAACCCCTTTCGAGCCCACACAATGCCCACATATGAGTTATATTTATTTGTATTTGTCTGGGCCCGTTTTCTGCCTTGACTTGACCATCCCCAAACCCCCTTTATTTCGTGCTATTTGGTCAGTGTAATGCTTAATTATTTACTTAGCAAAAAAAGAGAGAACAAAAAAATACGTACAACAAAAATCCTAACCAAAAAAGGCCTATCGAAAAAATGGTTGGTATGAGGTAGACAGAACAATGGGTCCAAAAACACCCACCCACCCACTGGATCACAAAAAAGGGTCATCTAATACATACATGTGCGATGTCCAGCATTCATTTTTGATGTACGATTGGTCCTGTTTTCTGGGTGGAATGGGTTCTACAAAAAAAGGTATGCATACGTTATGTAATAATAAGGATAAGCCAAAAAATTATTATTACTTTTGGTCACTCATTGTGGGGGGGGGGGGGGGAGGTCGAAATTCCAAAAGGGTTGCTTAGAAAAAGGGGGGCTTGCAAAGCCCTCGTTAATCACCAAAGGGCTGGGAAACTTGGTATACCTATATTAGCAAAAGGAATTAACATTTTTTGTCTAATGAAGGTGGCTGAAAAGAAGGGATTAGCTAAAAGTTTACCCAAACTGTGCTTTATAACTCATTCTATAAGAAAAAGTTAAGGTATATTTTTATACATCATATATTGATCAACATTTCGCTTGATATTAATCCGCCATTTGTATTTCCGCTGCTTGCTCTTCTTCTAACCCCTTTTTAAAACCCCTCCTCTACGCCCTTGGCAATTAGAAATCCTCTAATTTGATGCCCACTCACACACACTCGCAGATGTTTGGGTATTATGAATACTGTAACTGTATCTTTTGAGCTCCGCACACACACTCACACACACTTTGACACTTTTGGGCTTGGAAAAAATCGTAGGAACTTGAGTTTCTCCCCCCGAAATTCTTTTTCGCTGTCATGTGACGCATTAAAAATCGAAACCCCCCCCCAAACACACACACACACAAAGTCTCGTCTTCTTCTTGCTTTGGCGCACGCATTAATCCTTTTTTCCAGCATCTTTTCACACAAAACAGACACATATGCATGGCACGCGTGTATATAATCCTTTTTTACAGGGTCCCCAACCCCTATATCACGCCCCATCTTTTAAAACCCCCCTTCCAATCCACACCCACACCCCTGACTTTTCTCATCTTCGTCAGCAGCTTCGCATATCAAAGCTAATTTATATTTTGTATAGCATACATTTGGGCGTGCACGCAGTTTTCAGTTACCAACAGAACCCCCAACCTCGAAAATAAAAATAAAATAAAATAAAAACAGCAACCCCTTCTCAATGCCTTTTGCCTGATTTTTGATAAGTAAATAGAAAATGTTATAAATTTACATATGTATGTGTGTGGATGGGGGTGGCTTTGTCTCTGTGTGTGTGTGTGTGTGTGAGGCAATAAAAAAGAAACAGAATTTTAAATTAGAAAATATTAGTTAGCCAAAAAAGAAGAGAGCTCAAATCTCTAACGGTATCTCGACGAGTGTACAGTTATGTATTTGCACACACAGGCATGTCTATCTGCCTCTCTTTCTCGCCTTTCTTTTTCTTCTACTCCTCCTTGTCTTCTGTGTGTGTGTGTGAGTGTGAGTGTTTTTTATTTGTGTGCAGACAGGATCCCCATATCATCGCCCCCTCTCTTTCAGCATCAATACATCATTTTCGTCTTTTCTCTTGCTCTGCATGTGTGTGTGTGAGTGGTTATTTCGGTGTATATGTGTGTGTGTGTTGATTTTATGCCACTCTTTTCACTTTTTTTTTTGGTTTTTTGTTGCAGTTTTATTTATTTTCTTTTTGGGGTGGGGTTTGAACTCGTTCCCTCTCTGTGTGTGTGTTTTTGGGTATTTTTTGTTTAATATTTAAATAAATAATTAGCAAAAAGGGATATGCACATGTGTGCGTGTGTGTATTTCCCAACTCCCCGTCCCCCTTTCAAAAAAAAAACCCCACCGCCTCTGTGTGCGTTGCTAATGATGTTTGAAATTGTAAAGCAAATGCAAAGGCATGCCTCGAATCTGAAGAATATTCTTTGGGGAGGGGGGGGCTAAACGAAAAGTGGGGGATTTTGAGTTGAAGTTGCTGGAGTATTTAGTCGAAAAGCAGACCGAGCAATTAATGGATAGCAGTTGAGCTGCTTAAATAAGCCATGGTAAAGGATTATTAAGGGGGTTTGGATTGTTGGTTGGAAAGGGGCTTATATTGTGTTGGTATATAAAAGAATTTAAACTTGAGATATATTTTTTATATTTTATTTTAGTTTCCTGTTTATTCAATCCATATTCTATCTGTGTAATCTTATTATATCTTATCATATGTGTGCTCTATTTTTCCTCCGATGTATACATACCATTTACAAAGATATATATCCTTATATCAGCATTTGTGGCTGTCAAAGCGTAGGCTTAGCCTCCATTTCCACTTTTTTTTAACCCCCCTCTTTGTCTGCGCCTAATGTCAGGCTACAATAATTTTTCGCTCTCATTACACAGACACATACATATATATATATATTTAACCCCTTCTAGACATCTTCTACTTTTTCCAGAGCTTTATCTTTGGCTTGTGCTGTTTAATGTGTGTGTAATTGTGAAAAACGCTTTGGGTTCGTCGTCATCTTCTTTCTTTTTATTTTAAAATGGGGATTGGGGGCATAGCTTCTTCCCCATGACAGGCTGTCATGTCATGTAGGCGTTTAAGTGGCAGTCATGGGTTAAGGGAGGGCCTCTTTTCAAGAGTCCTTCGACTCTCGCAGCTAACTAGAAAGTTCAGAATACCGGGCTTCAAAGGAGTTACGGCGTGTGCCACCTTAACCCCCCCTTAACTCCATTTGTTGTTGCATTGATTTGCTTTGATTTATTGTCCAAAAACCGCACAATGCAGGCCTCGCGTGTTAACCCTTTCCAAAATAAATGAGTGAAAGAATGAATGAATGAATGTAGCTACACAGCTACCCTTTTTCGGGCAACAGGGGGTTGAACGAATGAGGCCCCCGTGGAAAAGGAGAAGAAGAAGATGACGAAGGCACTCGAGCTTAAGTTGAAGCACAATTCATAACATTGCCTTCGTACTAATTACAAAAAGTGCTCTTGCCCAAACTCCCCCGGTAGAAAAAATGTTCAGAAATCGTGTAGCTAGAGAAATCCCGAGGTCCCGAAGTCCTGACAGCAGCTGCTGCTGCTACAGATTCTTGCCCAAAGAGCGAGAAGAATTCCCCGCTCGCGGGTCTTGAGGCAAACTCACTTCAGACAAACAGCTTGAGACAATGCCGCATGCTGCAACTTCGGAGGGTGTGGCAAAACGGGGTGGCAGGGGCTTTTTGGCGAATGAGTTGACATGTGCCAAGCACACGACAATTGCGAGCAAACAACTCAAACACACACACACGGCCATGGAGAGCAGAAAAAAATAATATGAAATAAAAATAAAATACAGAATCAGAATCAGAAACAGGCGCTCAAAATGCTATAAGGACTTTCGAGTTGGTCTTGCCAATAGTTGATACAATTGCAGCCTGAAGATCCTAACAAATGAGCCATAGAAATTGAAATTGAAAAGGGGGAAAGAAATATTAAATTATTAATTACTAGCTGAAGTTTTATAAGAGGATAAAGAAATATTACATTTTTAATAACCATATATGTATAGTTATGTTCCCATAGCTTTTATAATACATTTCATTAAACCCTTTACCATATTTTGAATTCAATTTTAGTATGACTGGAATTTTAACAGATCCTTAGACAAGGGACTAACATTTCACTTAACATTTCTGGTTCGCGCGCGAGAGTTTTTTACCCATTACCCTGTAGATATATATATATTTATTTTTTTTTTGGAAAAGCTCCTTTGAAGTGGCAACCGGCAAAATATTAAATGAAACCCAAAATAAAAAGGGGAGCCGGGGCACGCTAAAAGGGTGCTCAATACGAAAATACGAAAAGCCTTGCCTTGCCATAAGCTGACCACACACACGGGCCAAAAAGGACGAGGGCCATTGAAGTGGGCAGAGCCCCCCCCCCCCCCCAAAAAAAAAGAAAAAACCAAAAAACCCCTCTCCAACTTGCAAAAAAAAAAGAAAACCAAAAAAATGCCCAGCAAAGCCACCCGCATTTTAGTTAATTAACTCATTTGGTTGGCAACTGCTGCCAGGCCGAACAGGCCAAAGTGGGCCAGAAATCGTTAGACTGGCTGGCATTAATTGATTTGCCCAGACTCGGCAAGAAAACTATTTTCCGAGGTGGAAAAACCCGGACACCAACAAGTGCCGCCTTTCCCACGGGGATTTCGTTTCAGTGATCGATTTTGGTGGTCCTTTTGGTCCAGCAAAAAGTCAGCAAAAGAAATGGAAACCGGGAATCAAAATGAAAATGAAAACGGAAAAGTATCCTTTTCTCTGCCGTCTCTTTCACTCGCTGTGTGCTGGCCATTATGAAAACAATTTTCAAGCTTAAGCAGCTCACGGGAAAATGGCAACAACAAGACAGCGGCCGCCAACCGAGGTCTTAAAACAGAGCAACCACTGAACCACCAAGAGAGCCACCCAGCACCACCCATTACCACCCAAAAATCCACCCATCGGTAGCCAAAACACCCAAACCACCCACTTTCCAGCTGTCTGCCTGTGTGTCTGGCATTCGAAAGGACGTCGGCCGAAGGACAACGAAACTGCACCCAACCACTTGTCTGTTGTTTGTACTTAAGAGCTTTTAAATATCATAAATATATATCTATGCGATTCCAACTCCAGCTCCCGAACCCCCACCACCCTACATTCCCCTCGATTCCTTCGTAATGAGGATGATGATGTTGACAAATATGCCTGGCAGGGCAAGAAAAATGATTTGCTTTTTGCCATTCGGTTTTCCCAGGGATATTGTCATTAAGCGTACTCGAAATCATCGAATGTCGAAGCCATTAGGGGGAGTTCTGAAAGAAAAAAAATTTACTCAAGCTGGTATTTAAAAAATACACCATTTTAAGTATTTTCAGTATTTATCTCAAATTCAGATAAAATACCAAAATTCCTCTAATATCAAATCCCCAACCTCCACAGAACCCTTATAACTAACTCCCTTTGCCCATTTCTACACTCTGTGTAACGACTTCCTGCTTAAGTTTATTCCTTAAATCGTTGGCAGAACAGAACGAAGGACCTTCATCGATATGAAGTAGAACTCTTGGCCAAGAACCGAATGGCAAAAGGCTTAAAACTCACACCAAATAGTTTTTGCTAACAGCACTAGCCCATCGACTAATTTCCAAAGTTCTTTATTGCCTGCAACGCCCACTGAAGTCCTGGGTTTTTTGCTAGCTTCCGGTATTTATACAAATAAAATTGCACAAAAACCCAAAAACAAAAAAAAAATAGGAAGAAAAACCGAACAAATCAACGGAAAATCGAAGCAAAAGTCATTGCCATTTGCTTGAGCTTAGGGAAATGTGGGGATTGTAATGGAATGGAAGCCTTAAAACTTGGGGGAGATTGTGATTCTGGTCTGGGTCCCAGACTAATTTGCCAAAAAAGTTTGCACCGCATATTTTTGTAACCTTCTTTGGGAGTTCTCCTCTCTTTTTTTTTATTATTTTGGTTTCTGTTTTGTTGTTTTAATTTCTCATTTGGCATTTTGGAATCCAGAGAAAGCAGGAACCATCGAAGGTCAGGTCACTAATAGCAGGGAAAATTTTCAAGTTGGGCTTATCGATACCGACGATAAACTATAAATTTGTTGGTCCTGGCTGTAGATCCTTGTTGTTGTTTTGGTTGCTAATGCAGACGGAAATACCCCGGAATGTTTTTTAAGCCTTCCGTCTGACTCCTTTTGGCCTATTTGGTATTTGGTATTTAGTTTGTGTTTTGGTTTGGGCTTGGGCTTGAAGACCAATCGAAAATGTCATCCTTATTTTTATATAATTAAGGAAGATGTATTAATTTGATGGTATTAGAGGTGAATTCAAATGAGCAATATCTATATAATTCAAATTAAATCTCTTAATATTAACAGTGAAATAAAGCCCAGTAAATTAACGCCCAGTGAAATAAGGCCCATATTTGGTGAAATTACTTTTTTTTTCCTTGTTGTATTCTTTTTTACTCCCATGGGCGTAATATCACTGAGCTTTTTTTTTAACTGGGCGTTAATTCACTGGCCGTTATTTCACTTGGGCGTTATTGCACTAATTCCTTTTGTCAAAATAAAATCCAAATCACTAAATTGCCTTGTTTAATTGATATTTTCCAGCGCGCTACCCTGGCCGAAAAGGAAGTGAACACACTCAAAGAGCAGCTATCCACCGGCAATCCCGACAGCAACCTCAACAGCGACAACAGCGACACAGCAGCAGCAGCAGCAACAGCAGTTGCAGCAGCAACCAACGACAGTGAGGAGGATCAGCAGCAGCAGCACCAGCTACATTTGGAAAGCGACAGCGACAAGCTGCTGAACAGCTCCATTGTTGCAGCGGCCATAACGCTGCAGCAGCAGAACGGCAGCAATCTGCTGGCAAACACAAATACGCCGTCGCCCTCGCCGCCGTTGCTCAGCGCCGAGCAGCAGCAGCAGTTGCAGAGCAGTTTGCAACAGAGCGGCGGTGTCGGTGGTGTCGGCGGCGCCTGCCTCAATCCGAAGCTCTTCTTCAATCACGCCCAGCAGATGATGATGATGGAGGCGGCAGCTGCGGCAGCGGCGGCGGCATTGCAACAGCAGCAGCAACAGCAATCGCCAATGCATTCGCCGGCGAACGAAGTTGCAATCCCCACAGAACAGCCAGCAGTAACGGCAACAGGAGCAGCAGCGGCGGCAACAGCAACACCGATTGCAACTGGCAACATCAAGAGCAGCAGCAGCAGCAGCAACATCAATCACACCAGCAACAACAGTCACCAGGACGAGGAGGATCTGGATGAGGAGGAGGAGGAGGAGGATGAGGACGAGGACGATGAGGACGAGAATGCCTCGATGCTATCGAATGCTGATGATATGGAGCTGGATGCACAGCAAGAAACCAGAACTGAGCCAAGTGCAACCACACAGCAGCAACAGCAGCAGGATGCAGATCTTGAGGAGAACAAGGATGCGGGGGAGGCTTTAAATGTTAGCAATAATCACACAACCGATAGCAATAATAGTTGTAGTCGAAAGAACAACAATGGTGGCAATGAGAGTGAGCAACATGTTGCCAATTCCGCGGAGGACGATGATTGCGCCAACAACAACACGAACACCAGCAATAACAACAATACCAGCAGCACCGCCACCAGCAACACCAACAACAACAACAGCAGCACCGGCAACAGCGAGAAGCGCAAGAAGAAGAACAATAACAACAACAATGGCCAGCCTGCTGTTCTATTAGCTGCCAAAGATAAAGAGGTAAGTTTAAGTTAACTGGAGGTTAAGTGGGAAAAAATAAGTTTAATTTTACCTAAGGAAAATTGACAGGAAGTTAGGAAAAAATACATTTCCAGCTACTAATCTGTTAGAACTGTTAGAAAGCGTTAACATGAGGTTAACCAGAAGCATATAAACCTAACTACAGGTTAGCTCAGGAGTTAAATATTAGTTTTTAGCTAAATGGAATTTTTAAAGTAGTTTAACAACATGTAAACCTTTAAGCTATAAGTCACACCTTATCAAAAAATTTCTAACTGGAAGTTAACCCCTTGTTAGCCAAAGTACTGAGGATTAAACACCAACCCATAGACATCAAACCTCTGAAGTCTGCCCATCGAAAAGAGGCAACTTTAAGTGACTTTTTAATTTAATAAACTGTAGCGGACTAAGGTCGAATATCCTTAAAAACCCAAACCCCCCCTCCACCCGCCGACAGACAATTACCCAGCGCAATGAAATGTAAAACCGTTAAGATTAGACAAACGTCGCCGCCCACACCGGAATTTGGAGTGTGCTAGTGTGTGTGTGTGTTTGGGGGGCAAAAAGGATGCCATGGGCTGCCAAAAGGAGTGAAAGAAGCGTTAAAATAAAAAAAAAATACGGAAACCAAGGAGAGGAATTTCAACCGCAGACGACGACGCACGACTGACCGACCGCCGTCCCCTCAAACCAGTACGCACAATTGAGAAAACACTTGCACAAATAAACAAAACCCCCCTCACTTTTCCACCCACTCGGCCACTTTTCTTGTAATTTTCTAGCCAAACAGAAAAAATGTTGCCCGAGTACGACGAAACCGAAGCCGGAAAAAATAGAAAACAAAAAACAAAAAAATTGTACAAGGCAAACAAATGAGCGGCGGGACTTTTGACTTCTTCTTTACACGCCCAAGAACAAGAAGAAGCAGCAAAAAGGGACAAACAGGCATTATATATATAAAAAAAGAAAAACCCAAAAACTGGAAGCATAAAAAAAACATACAGCCAGGGATTTGAGCCTTTTTCCCTGGGACTGTAAAAATCAACCCAACATCAGGCCAAGGGAGAAAGTTAGAAGGAAACTTTTGCGGCAGGCAAATAAGAAGGGGGTGCCCAAGGACAAGGACTAAAAACACGGGGGTGTAAAGTGATATCATTAAAATATTGACAAGACAATTTTTACGCCTACAAATTTGTTGAATGCCTTTGTTTACACAGTACCAGATGAGAGGGGGAAAGCGATACAATAGAGAAAAGAGATGAGATGGAATAAGGACTTTATAAGTAGGGGTGCTTAAGTTTAGAAATTATTTGAGATTTTAAATATATTTAAAGAAGACATATTTGTATAGAGCCCATACCCCTTATAAAGGGGGTCCAGAGACAACCTACCAATTTCCCTAATGTAAAAATAAGTACAAATCTTCCCCTCTTTTCTTTATTTTTCCTCCTTTTGTAACAATGCACACCGCATTGAATGATTGCTTATCCAGAAAAACCACCCGTGAAAAGCTTCGACTTGAAGTGTTTCGTGTGGCTTTTTGTGCTGATTTGAAGATGTGCACACGGGAGTGGTGCATTGCATTTTAGCATCAATCATTATCATTTGCCATTAAGTGCAACAGCAGCAGCAGCAGCTTCTTTTCCATTAGCAACCCCTAGGTGTTGCTTAAAAAAAAGAAGAAAGCAGAAAAAAGGAGAAGAAGCGCATTTCTTTAATGTTTTATCACTTCACTTGGCCAGACACCCTACCACCCAACCAGTGGCTTAGACGGGCTTCTGGCAAGGGGGTTTTGGGAGCTCTAAGTGATTTTTAAGCACGCTTTTTGGTATAACAAAATATATTGACCTGGGCAGTAAGAATATATATATTCCTAAAATGTATAAAAAATTATAGTGAGCAGGTGTTAAAACCGCCCCCCCTGGCTGCACCCCTGACCTACCGCGCGACTTTGGCTTTTAGCCCGCGTTTTGCTGGCGTTTTGTGCGCGTTTTCTTATTTGAAATCCATTAAAAGCTATTTTTGCCGCCTGCTGGTGGGCCCAAGCTCATTAGTTTGATTACTGGCGCCCGGGCGACACCTCTTCCACCCCCTCGCCAGCCTGAAAAATGGAAACCGCCCCCCTTAACCAGCGTCCATGCACAGCTGTGATAAATGCACTCGACTGACAACTAAATCACTTATGAGCGCTGCTGTGTGCGTAGATTCAGATTTATCTGTTACACATGTTCATAAATATGCGACAATATTTTTTTGTCCTCGAAGCGGCAGCCAAAGATGATCGACAGGAATATGAACGGAGAGGCCCTGGGATATATCCTACAGTCGAGGGCAAAATAATAGACGTTTTGGGGAAGGTAAAAAAAGAAATTCAAAAATAAGTGGAAAATAAACATTTTCGTATTTCATATTAGGTTATTATAGGAAGATATAAAAAATCACAAAATACATTGGAAATATTTTTAATAATTTTTGTATTTTATATTATTATAGCAAGATATACATATAAAATATGAAATAAATTATGTGATCACTAAGAATGTATTTTAAAAAACCCTAAATACAATTGCACTTGCATATGATTAGGTATATTAGTATATATTATGTGCTTTGTGATTTTTCCACTACTAGTATTTTCAACTCAGCTGTGTGGGGCTAAAATTTTTGCCCAGAAATCATGTTAAATGGAATTGCAACAGTTGTTTGTTGTTAGAGTCGAAGTGCAGCAGCTCCACTCCTCATTCCTCACTCGCAGTGCGTTTGTTTTGGCTATGAGGCATGTGTTTATTTTTTCGCAGAAGTGCATTTTTATAGACAAAGTGCTTTGGGCCGCGTCTCGCTTCCAAAAATAAAACGCATCCAAAAAAAAAAGCATAAAAAAAATAATCAAAAAATAAAGAGCAGAAAAATTAAACGCTTCTTGACAGCGCAAACAAATGAACAACAAATTAGCAGCCAGCACAGCTTCCGCTTCGATTTTGTTTTTTTTTTTTTTGGTTACTAATACTAAGCACACATTATTTTACAAAAAAAAAACGACACGTTCGGTGGCACTTTGTTATATTTCTCTCTTTTTTTTTTATCACTTGCGGGCAAACAAAAACAAATAGCATATGCGGAAAAAACCAGCGGAATACAAGAAATGTATTTATTAAATAACATTCTCGATTTCGTTTAAAATTTTTTTTTATCTGCCCCTACAAAAATGTGTACTTATTTATAGAATTTCTTTATCGACATATTTCCACATATTTATTTTATGCACAACAACAAAAAAACAACGAGGGCAAAATAAAAAGCCAAACCCCAAAACGAAATCAATTTTTTTTCCATGAACTTTGCTTTGCGGCTAGTTTAAGTTGTTTATCATAACACTAGGGCGTTGGTAAAAAAAAAATATATGAAATTAAAATATATATCTGATAAGCAATAGAGAAAACCACAAACATTTATGGAGTCCCCCATGAATGGGAAGTCATTGATAAGTCTGAGGTTTTATTATATGAATATTATACGGTTTATCTAAAGAGTTAAAACTACAAGTGAACAGAGTGCTTTAAACTTAAAAATATGAAGTATTTTTAGAACATTGAGCAAAATTTTGGACTGATAAGGGAACCGATTATTGAGCACTGGGTTTTTGGGTCCCGCATCTCGTCGACACCATCCATCCAATCATCCATTGACCAGCATAAACCGACAGTTCGGGCGTGATAGATAATCGGTTTAGAAATAATAGAAATAATCATAATTTTTCATGCACAAAATTCGATTTGTGCTTATCATCGCGTGACTGCTGCCGATTGCCCATTTAATTCGATCGCTCAAAAATAAAATATAATTATAATTTCAATACCAATTCACGCATTGACGGATGGGCTTTCTCGGCTAATTGGAATTGGAGTATATGTTTTCCATACACGGGTGATGTGCTGACGTCATAGGCAAAACCCCTATAGGGTTATACTAGATTATTTGCCACAATTTGGCTAACAGAGCCAAATATTTGGGTACACGCTCCAGGCGAAAGACAATGCGAGTATGTGTTATTTTTAAATGCAAATCGAGCGGAAAATCCATCAAATGTCTAACGCAAATGGTCTAAAATTAAACCCAGCCGGCAAGGCGGCAAAAAACCAGATCAACTGTTTAAACAACTCATCGATCCGCCTGAGAAATTTGTTGTCAAACTCTCATCCATTTCACTCGCCCTCTCTTTCCCTCATGCCCTCTTTCTCTCTTTTTCTAATCAAATAATCCGTAATCTTTGATTCCAAGGCAAGAGCTCAATTATTTTAGATTTTTTATTAATTTGATTCTCATCAAGTTTATTTGTTGCTTTTTGCACTTTTGACAGATGTCCCAAAAAACAAATTTGAATAGAAACGAAGCAATCGAAATATTATTGGCGATTATTCGAATTTAGTATGAGTTATTATGCCAATGGAGGCAAAAGTTTGTCTACAAAAAAGTAAATTATACCGTGTAGTGCTCTCCTTGAGAAAAAATCAAATATGAAACGGGTGAGGGTAAGCAGATATATACATATGTTTGAATTGCGTATTGGATTAGCTAGTGGTTTAGTTATTGAAATGGTCTTTCCACATGTCATTAGTCTCAATTCGAACACAAAAAAACGAACAGAAAGACATGCGGCTATACGGGATAATAATAATAATAATAATGCAAATACAAATACGAATACGAATATGCCAGCCGCACAATTGCAATTATTCAATTCAAATCAATCAGCACACGAATACCATAGCACATGGATTACTGGAGACATTGAGCTTAGTTTAGGACTACTAGTGCCTGCAATGATTGCTGCTGTATGCTGATGTTGCTGTTGCTGTTGTGCTTATCGTGCTGTTGTTGCTATTTGTATTTGCTGATTAAAGTGAAAAACAGTCATTATCGTGTGCAGTGGCGTGGGCAAAAGGGGTTTTTAGGTTGAAAATAGGGAGTTTTTAGGGAACTTGAAAGGAATACTTAGTTATAAGGTCTGTTCTGATTTTTACTTTCGAGAAATGTTCACCTATTCGATATCGCTTTAAATATGTTTTTTAAGATAATAATAAAATAATATATTATATATTTCTCTAAAAAAAAAACATTTAAAGAAATACTCGAGAATAAAATGCGTTTATCTCTAAAATATCATAAAAATATAGTATCATATATGATAATATTATATTATGCCTATTATATTATAATGTATCATATAATATCATATCATATATCATATTATATCATATCATATCAAATCATATCATATCATATCATATCATATCATATCATATCGTATCGTATAATATCATATCATATATCACACTATCTTTATCTCCAAGAAGCTATTAACATTGTAAACTTAAATATAAATATCTTTTACTTTGTTTTCAATTTTTTTTTTGAAAACCCCCTGGGGATCCCCTTTTTCGGTGCGCCCCTGATCGTGCAGCACACACACCCACACTTTCAGAAGCCTGTAGACACCAACCCTCTGGCTTTTTCGACCAATTGCGGATAAATTCAATTTATTTATCGCATATGGATTCTGATCAGCGAGTGTCTGAGCAGTCCGGCCATATAGATAATGCCTCTCTATCTGGCCGACCAGGCCCCTCTCTTTCGCACATTGACTGATTGCCGCTGTTGTTGTTGTTATAAGTAGTAGTCGTAGTTGCTCGTAGTTGTTGATGTGTACTTTTAGTACCTAGTATAGTTTTGTGCTGGGTAAATGTGTGATTTTGATTTTTTTAAATTGATTATTTCCTTATTTTCGTTCGCCGGGCTTTTGTTGTTGCGTGAGCTAGTTCAGTTCAATTTGGAATTTAAAAAAATTATTATTGTTGATGCGACGGCGGCGTCGTCGTCTGTGTTGCATCAGCATTATTGTTGGATTTTGAACTTTCCCGCGGCTCATTAAAGGGAAAATCGTTTTTTCCTCGTTTTTTTAATGTTTTCTATTTTTTTCGGTTTTTTGTTTGCCCCCTTAAATAAATATAGAAACATGCACACGGCTCTATCTAATTGGAGGCCATTAAAACGGTGACAAGTCGAAAATGCAATTGGCCAAAAAGAAAAACCGAATTGCCTGTGATTTATGGCCAACAAATAATCGAGCGAAGAAGGTTGGGTTGGTTGGGGGTGCTTAAATGAAAAATCTGCCAAGTCTTGGCCCAAAGTCTTGTAGCCATTAATTTTTTGTGAGGGGGGCAAGAGGGGTTTTCGAAACTCGCACGGAAAATCTCTGGCAATTTCTGGCAATCTGCAAAATTGTCAATTTCGATTCCACATCGCACCTCTGGGCCTCCAAGTCAATTACAGGCATGAACGGAAATTTAGCATTTCAATTAGCACAAGAAGCACAGACACTCCTACTTCTTCTTCACCTTGCCTGTCGATAAATCAAATTGCATTTCTTTTTATTAATTAATTTACCATTAAATTGAGTTTGCAGGCACAGGCAGTTTGCTCTTTCTTTTTTTTTTGCTTATCCCACGGCAAATGGCAAACTCGGCAATTAATAACTTTGCATTTGAATTTATTATCTTGAAGATAGTGAGTGGCAAAAAGCGTTACCAGATATTATGTATAAATTCTCTCGCAGTCATGGCTAAAGTTAAAAGTGGCTGCCTGATGTTGCTGATGTGTTTGATTAGCCTCCGTTGGCGTTTTTGTTTGCTAACCTTCGGTGCGATGTGTGTACGTGTGACAGTCCAAAGCGATTATTATGATAGATAGCCAAGTATAGAAGCAAAAAAACAAGACCAAGAATTTGCTGCAATTGCCCAGAGAAGCGGTAGTAATACGCGATTAAATATGGCACAGAAATATATAGAAAATTGTTTATTCTACGTGCCCCCCAAAAGAAAGCTAGACGGAAGCCAAGCAATTAACAAGACAATTGATTTCAAGTTAAAGGGGGGATCAAAAAAACACCCTGATGAAATGTCATTATAGCGCCTGATGCTCTGCATTTAAGTTCTTTATATATATACAATTTTAAGACCATCAAACGCAGGTCCAAAAAAAAAAAATAGCCAACGAAATTCGAACAATTAAAAAAGGCTAAGCATAAAAATCATTCAATTTGGGGCGGTAAATGGCTGGGCTTTAATTAGTTTGCTATGCTGTCGCTTCAATTTTGATGCAAGTTAACCGCGACATCGTCGCCATCCCCATCACCATCTCATCTGAACTCAACTCATCTCAACGTATCTCAACTCATCTCATCTCCGTTTTCGTCGTCGTCATCATCCGCATCCGAGAAATCTCCAACTCAACGCAAATTAAGCGTCGTCAAAATAATTGCCGTGGCTCGGTCAAAATGCGACCGCAGTCCCAGACGCACAGTGGGCGTTGTGGGGTTAATTTAGAATCAGTAGAACATGCTTTATTTTATATTACTTTAATTAAGGATGGTATTAGTACCAAAATATTACTTGCTATAGCAAATACCATCTAATATAAATCAATTTAACAATCTTAAAACATATTCCTTATATTTTCTCTAAGACTTAACCCACTGTTGGCTAAGCCAAAACCTCAATTTCACTGCCATTTCCTTTTTAACCCCCCTGCAACCCCACCTCTGCTCCCAAACAAGACGGGCAATTAAAATAAGCTGGCCATATCTATTTTTCCCGACTTCTTTTTCGGTGCTTTTTATGCATTTCCATTGGCATTTAACCCCCCCATGGCCCTCTGTGGTCCGAGCGACTACTAATAGGAATGAAATTGTCATCAAACGAAGATTGAGTTTAGAAGGAGACGAGAGCAGCAGGCGAGTTAATCGATGCACAGACAGCGATGAGGGGCTGAAAATTCAATTAGAACTTGACGCTGATGTTCAAATCAAATTAGTGTCCCGTCATAGTACTGCCGCCCCTAACTGCCACGCCTACAAAAAAATTGCCAACGACTTTCTTTGGATCGAAATAAATTTCGTATTTGCTTAGCGGCTTTTTTGATTTCATCGATATCTTCATTTTTTCGCCTTTATTTGCCCTGCCAACTTGCAGCTGTCGAGCGTATGACTTTAACCCCCCAACTGACCCCCCTCCCCTTAACCCCTTAAGTAGCTTTGTGTGTTGCAGTTGCAGACACCTGCTTAACCCCCTACTTTTTTGTTTTTCGAAAAAATCTCACTCGAAGCACACAAAAAGCTGGCAAAAAGGACAACTGCAAGCGGAAGGAAGTTGAAACCATTAGAAACTGACAAACCCCCCCATTTGGAATTTTATACCCATCCGTGCTCATATTTTCATATACATATCCATTGAGGGCTAACAAAAAATAACCGAAACATACAAAAAAAAAAGAAAGGAGAACACAAAAATGAAAGGCACACACAGAAAACAATGACAGCAGGATCATCAGACAGGATGGAGAGGACTTTCGGTTCGAGCCTTACGACTGTTTGCTCGAGAGATGTTGATTGGCATTCGAGGGTTAAGCGCAGGGGGGGGGGGGGGGCGTTGGCTTTCCTCCATGCGGGCAAAGGACCAAAAAACCAGAACCGAGAGATGAGCAATGTGCCGTGCTCATAAATTATTGTCTAGACTATGATTTTAACGTTTTTTGATTATGAAAGACCTCTCAAACCCCCCCAAAAACAGAGGAAAAAAACCAAAAAACCCATATAAAATAAAATTTTGCTGGCATATACAACCTTTTTTCGCATTTTTTTTTTGTTTTGTTTTGCGTGTGCAGATATCATATCAATAAGCAAAAGGATTAGACATGTGACTGGGCCCCAAATAACCCATGGGCCACCCATCTCAGGTCGAGTGCTTATCGACAAAAAATATATAAAAACCTGATTCAACTTTTTCTATTTTTCATGTTGTTTTTTTTTTTTTTGGGCAATATGAATAAAAGTCAAGGGCTTTTTTTTCTGTGCCGGCCAGACAATTATTAAGCAAAAGTTTAACGAATTAGAAACAAAAGTGCTGGCGAAGTGTGGGTTAAAGGTGGGCAACTTTGATTAAAAATATACACATGTCAAGGGCTGGGGGGTTAAAGGCAAGCAGCTAGCCCACTCAAGGGTTAAATGCGAGACAAGGGCAGAGGCAAAAATCCACGAAAAAGGGGGGCAACCCTTTCTCACGCACAAAATGGCAGACAATAAAATCGAAACATAAATCGAAAATTGTAAAATTCTAATAAGAAAATGCGCGGCAAAGAAGAAGATTTTGCCCCCTCTTAAATTCTAAATGATAAGGGGGGAGGGGGGCAATATAGGGGGGTCCTGGGAATTGTAAAGCTGTCAAATTTTAATTACAAAACTTTATAATCCAAAAAATACAACAACAGCGAGGGAAGGGGGGGGTTGAAGAAGAAAGGCGAAAGACGAACGAGTTGCGAATTGCGTGCCCCAAGGGGGGTTGGGGGCTTCAAACCCCCCTTCAAATCAATTCAATAACTCTGAAACTGTGTGCGTGTGTGCGTAAATAAGCGAATGAACGAATGACTGACTGACTGAATGACTATTTGACTGACTAACTGACAAACCCCCCTCTCCCCAACCCTTTTTGAGCCACCAAGACCCCACGTTTTCGTGCCAACTTCAACTTGCAAAATGTTTGATTTATGCCTTTGAATTGTTGTAAATTGCCAGGGCCTCCCCCGCCCCCCCTTAAATTTTCCGAAAAACCCCCCGCCCCAGAAAACGAGAGCTCCCCCCTCTTAAACGCCCCCCGGCAATTGACAAATAATGCAAAAATTCTGGGGAAATTACCTGCGATTTGAGGTCTTTAAGTTGATGAATTGTCTGTCAGTGGGAATGAATGAATAAGTGAATGAATTAGGCGACTGAGTGAGTGAATAAGGGCGTGCAATCAAAAGCACGGGCGAAATATTCAATTGAACTGTTTGAATTGTTAAATCCGTAAATATTCCGAGTGCCTTAGGGGTTACCTATGATAATATTGCTTTAAAAAACAGTGGCAAAAATGTTTGAATTGAATTTAAGCTTGCAAAAGGGAAGGGAAAATTCTGAAAGTACCATCTCATAAATATCATAAATACAGAAATCTTCCAGATGAATCATTTTCGATGGGGTAAAAGTCGAGGGAGGCTGGGTTGAGGTACTTACAGTAGGGACTCCTCCATATGTGACCTCTTTCGGGTTCTTTGTTTCTGCTTTGTATTTCTGTTTGCCTTTCTCCAGCTTTTATTTTTATTTCTTGTTTTGTTTTCATTTCACTCTTTTCTTGTATTATTTTTTCCATCGTTTCTGTTTGCGCTCTCGCTCGTCATATTCTTTGTTATCTTTTGTTGCAAATTGCCAACTTGGGCATTGCCAGTTGCAAAAATGCAACATCCACAGCGATACAAACAAACAAAGGCCTTGGCGTCAAAGCTCTGGGGTGCACTTGGCAGACTTTAAAGCTTCCTCCCCCGGCAAATGCCCCCTTTTTATCACTCGAAGGCCCCGTGCCCCGTTCTCGTACCCCTTACCGGCCATCCACAGCCCGTCGAAACAGCGCGAGCTATACTCCTTTGCCAACACTTGAAACAATCAAAAATCAATGACAAGCTGCACGGCCAAGAACGATCACTGAGAGAAAAGAGATAATATAAAGATTATTAAAAAATATTTTTAGAGCTTCTTAAAAATCCAAACAGAACTATATTTCACTTTATTCTTTTAAATTTAAAATAGAACAATATCAAATCTTAAACAAAGTTCTAATAATTTCTAATAATTGTTAAGTAAATATAAAGTAGGTTAATACTCAAAACCATAGCTGGTATCTACCGATAATACCATTTTTTTTTAAATTTTATAATCATAAAAGTGAACTAAATATAGTGTAGGTTGATATTCAAAACTATAGCTAGATATTCACTGATAATAAATTTTTTTTAATTTTTTTATAATCATTAAAGTGAAGTAAATATAAAGTAGGTTGATACTCAAAGCCATAGCTAATTATTTACTAATAAAAATTAAAAAAAAATTTTTTTTTTATTATCATAAAAGTGAAGTAAATATAAAGTAGGTTGATACTCAAAACCATAGCTTATTATTTACTGATAATACATATATTAAATTTTTTTTTTATAAAATCATTAAATTTTCTTCCTGTGTGCCCCATAAAATTCAGCAAGGAGCGCCTGAAAAAAAACCAGTTGACGACATTGAGACGAAGCTTCTTCCCCGGCTGTTGCCTTTTACTCATTTGTCTTTTGGCTTTTTGGAAATTAACAACAGAGTCAACCCCCAGCCAGCCTTCCAGCCTCCCCCACTGCCACCTGATGTTGATGTTGCCGCTGGCAAAAGTTACCCCTTTTTTATATGCGCTATCTCTATCCATCACTCCACATCCACATCCACATCCACTCTCCCTCTGCTGCCAGTCATATATATATTTTAAAATTTTTATGCCCGAATGAATTTTAATTCCTTTGACGGTTTTTGCCTTTGCCATTGGCAGCTGACGGCCTAAAAGTCTAGAACAAAATACAAAATACAAAAAAAAAGTAGAATACAGAAGAGAATTATTTTATAAGCAAGCCCTGAAGAGCTTCGTTGCGAGAGTGTGTGTGTGTCTTTGATTGCTTATTGTTAATTTGTATTTGTAGATTGGTGTCCCTGTGTTCGTGTGGGTGTGTGTGTGAGATGCTGCTGCTCGCTGATTAAACCCTTTTTTTACACCCCCACCACCACCCACTCTGTCGGTTGAAAACCCTTGCCTCATGTGGAATATACATATATATGTACAGAGACAGACTGAGCCATAACCTTAATTCCTTTTGGCATTTTATGCTTCCTTCTTCTGCACTTGGAGAAATGTTTGTTGGTTCTTAAATATGGTACTCTCGATATAAGAAAAATTTCAAGAGGTACCCGTTCTTGATTATAACTACTTTACCTTAATGCATAAAGTTAAAACTTTTTCTCTTGATTAATATGTATTTTTAATTTTTGTAATAGTTGGAATACTTGTTGGTCTTGTAGGTTTTTTATTTAATTATGTTACTCTTCATATAATACAAATTTCAAGAGGTTTTCGTTCTTGATTATAACTACAATACCTTGATGCATAGAGTTAGGAACTTTTCTCTTTATTAATTTGTGTTTTTAATATTTTTTTTATTAAATTTATAGTTGGAATACTTTTTAGTCTTAAAGATTTTTTAATTATGGTACCCCTTTATATTAAACAAATTTCAAGAGGAGTTCATTCTTGATTATAACTACTATAACTTAAGGCATAAAGTTAAGAACTGTTCTCTTTGTTAATTTGTATTCTTAAAGAGATTTTATAGTTAAAATACAATAGTCTTTTAGGTTTTTTTAATATTGGTTTTTAATAATATAGTTTTTAGGCCAATATTATAATATTTGTTAGGTATTATTCCCTGTGTAGGCGAATCTCCTGCTGCCAATTGTGCTACGTTTCTCGTCTTTTGCCTTCGAGTGTTTGTTATTGTTGTTTCAGATCCCAAACTCTCCTCTTGAAAAACCCCCAAACCTCTCTATCTCCAGGAAAATCCCCCCATATATGTATATTGACTGCTTTGTCAATTGTTATGCAAAAGGGTAAAACGAAATGCACGGCGGAATGAGGTACTTTTCGGCTGCTTGGCAATTTTGTTAATTACAAATCGTTTGCTTTTCGCTCGCTGCTAATGTTCCACATTCCCGTTCTATCAATGCGTAAGGCAAAAATTATTACCCAAACTAGGGAAAATCCAGCAGGAACACAACTCTCCGGTCCAGTCTTTTGTCCAGCTTTGTGGGTTGCCTTTTTTGGGGAGTGAGTTGGGAAAAATGTAAATTTTCATAATTTCACAGTCAATACAGGAGGCAAAAACCAACACAGGAGTTGGAAAACCCCCTCAACCCCCCTTCCAAAAGTATTTGTTATAGTTTGTTTGATTGCTGTTAGATGTTACATATATAATAATAAACCCCACCCACAGTTTGCAGCCTCATCAACCACAGAAGAGTTGCAGAAAGTTTGTGCTCAAGGGTTGAAAATGATTTCTACTGTCTATCTGTGTGTGTGTGTGTGTGTGCTGTTCAAAATCCAGAAAGTTGATTTATCGTTTTAATATTTCTTCTTTTGGCCAGGGAGTTTTTCGAAAATTTTGTGGAAATACGATCAAACCCAATGACAGTATTTCGCCCCTTAATTTTTGGCATACAATTTGCATATTTGCCAAACTTCATTGTCATTTCTGTTTTTACTAATTAAGTTTTTCGGGCTTTTGTTGCCAATTTTGTATGATTTAAGCTCAAGGAATTGCAGATATATTGGTACAGTTGCCACATGTGAGGACAAGCTCATCTTTTCACAGAAGTACGTGAGATGAAGATGGAATCTACCCCGCGACTTTCGCTAATTACGTTTATTTAAGAAAGCTGAAAAATTTCATTTTGCAAAAGGGGCAAAAGGGGGTTGTCTGCCAAGCAGTTGGCAATTAGGAGAGCCACCCCCCCATGGGCTTACCGCACCCATAAGATTTTTATGCAATTAATTTGAGTCGTCGTTTGTCGTCTTGTCATGTCTCTACTTTCCAAAAAGGGTGGCTCTTTCGTAGTCTCCGGTATCCCGTATGCTAATGAAAAATCGAACACGCATGCCAGCATTTTCGTAGACCATCCTGTCATTCCAAAAACCCCAGACCCCAGAACCCAAAACCCTAACTTAAACCCCCAACCCTTATCCTTTCACATATCCTGGGGTCCTTTGATTGATAATAGAATTAACCGGCTGGCGGCTGTTTTGCATTTTTCGGCATGCCACATGGCCATACACGCATGTTCTTGATGCTTTTTTAATGCCAATTATGTGCTATGGTTCTGGCCCATTGTTTATGGCCAATAATCATCAGGGGCCCCTCCACAAATATTGATAAAATAGACACATGAAGTGGGGCCCCATGTTGGTTGGTTGCTGGTGTTCCCATGTTGATGAAATTATTGTTTATGCCCATGTTCGACACAAATCACGCAATGACACGCAAATTCGTAGTTAGAATTATGTTGATTCCACAACTTATACATTTTGCATATGGGTTAAAGTTGGAGCCCACAACAACCGCTCGATATGGGTAGTTTTCTTCTAGATCAGCTAAATATTAAAAAGAAAAATTATTTGATTGATTGGCTAATCAATTTTCATAGGGGTTTAATCAATAATTAAACTTTTTGCTAGTTTGATAAATTCCAACTTTGTCTTTCAGGTAAAGTTTGTGTGTTTTTGGGCCCTCTGGCAGATGCGTCAATTAAAAACCGCGCCATAAAATTAATTTTAATCACATAATAACAAATACACACACACAAATAGATGGGGGCGGGACACGCCCACCTGGCTGTCATTAAAAAATTTCGTTGCATACCACACGGCGCTGTCGAAAAACTTTATCTTGTCAACTTTCACCAAGAAAATAAGTAGGGAGGGGGGGGGTTATTTTAGAGTGGGGGTTACACGAAAATTAAGAAAAGGGAAGAAGAAATACATATGTGTGTGTGTGTGTGTGTGTTGTCGACGCACTTAAGAAAAATTCCCTTGTCAAATTTGCCAATTATCATATTTTCATCAAACAAACAAAGTTCCCAAACAAAGCCCACATCGGCAAAGCCTTGGGGGTGTGGGCCATTCGCTGGGCTGGGGCTTCACTGTACCTGGCGGCATTTGGCGGTTGGGTGGTTTGTGCCCTGGTGGTGGTACATATCTGCTCCATACACACCACCCACATCAGCATCAGAGTCCCTGGCAATCACCGCCGAGCGACATTGACGTCGTTGTTAATTTTATTAAAAATTATTTTATAACTCTCGAGAACTTTTCACACACACACACACACACCACACACGCACGTATGCACATGTGAGGAAAATGTGAATTTTCCCAGAAGGTAAATGGGTAAAACACAAGACAACAGCAATCAATGGGAAATGGCAATAACGTTAGATAAGGGTGGATCTATAGGTATTTTCTTTTAATTAAATAAGTTACAGATGTATAATAGATCAGGCACATCTATGGGTTGATTCTTAAAGTATTTATATTTTAACGGAGAAAATTATATCTTAGAATTATAGTTAGTTGTTATAATAAATGAAGCTATAGTATTTTCAAACATAAAATGGTTATATCTTGGTATTCAAAATTTGTATAGCTTATATATAATATATTAAGCTGCAGAAATTTTAAGTGCAAGACTTTGTTTTATAACTTAAAAGATTTATATTCTTTAATGGAGAACTGTATATCATATCATATATTATAAAATTTCCTATACCTTATATATTATATATTAAGCTGATAATATTTAAATGCAAGTCTATAGATGATTAGATCCTATCTTAATAGATCATATTTTGATAGATCCTATCTTAATAAATCATATCCTAATCATATCCCTATCCAATCATGATATATCCTATCTTAATAGATCCTATCTTGATAGATCTTATCTTAATAAATCCTATCTTATGATAAAAGTCTTAATAGATCCTATCTTAATATTATAGAGTTTCCTATAACCTATATTAAATCCCCATGTTTTCCCTCTATCCTTTTCAGATTAAAGCACTTCTGGACGAACTGCAACGCCTGAGGGCGCTGGAGCAGACGCACCTGGTGCAAATCCAGCGACTGGAGGAGCACTTGGAGGTCAAGCGGCAGCACATCATGCGATTGGAGGCCCGTCTGGACAAGCAGCAGATCAATGAGGCGCTGGCCGAGGCAACCGCCTTGGCGGCAGCTGCTGCCACCAACAACAACAACAACAGCCAGAGCAGCGACAACAACAAGAAGCTGAACAGCACCACCAGTGGCGGAGCTCCACTGGATGCCTCATCATCCATATCCATTGGCGATCTGCCGGAGGCCACAAAGGCACCGATTGCACCAGCGGAGGATGAGGACGAGGATGAGGATCAGGCCATGCTGGTGGATCCCGAGGAGGCGGAGGTTAAGCCAGAGGAGCAGCCGCATCATCGCGAAGAGGAGGATGACGAGGAGGAGGAGGAGGCCGAGGATCGGGAGGCGGTCAATGCCACCACAACCGATAGCAACGAGCTCAAAATCAAAAAGGAACAGCAGTAAGTGTCCAGCACAGCCGAGATAATCTTGTGAAAAACACATAATATTAAGTTTAATTTGTTTATATTTGCCTTGATTAAATCGGAAATCATTTCTCTTAATATCCACTTGCAGCAGTCCGCTGGATCTGAATGTGCTCAGTCCGAATTCGGCCCTGGCCACTGCCGCTGCGGCCGCCGCTGCCGCCGCCTGCGCCAATGACCCCAACAAATTCCAGGCGCTGCTCATCGAGCGGACCAAAGCCCTGGCCGCCGAGGCGCTCAAGAATGGCGCCAGTGATGCCATCAGCGAAGGTGAGTCCCGAGTTCGCGTTGCAGTTATCAGCTGGGTTATGTTTTTGAGCAGGGTGGATCGTTATTTAAAGAATTGGTGCTAAAAGTACAACAAATATATACAGACAACTTATAAGTTGTATAACAAAAGTCTATTAAATGATTCTTTAACTCAAAACATTGAAACACAAACAAATTTTTTTACTTTCCATAGAAATTTTTTTTTTTCAATTAAACAATATTATAGTTAATTATTGGCAAGTTCGTATTGGTGTTTATAAAGCAAAATTTAGTAGCTTACCTTGAAAAACTTAAAAAATTTTACTTGTTTTCAATAAAAAGAAAAAATTGTAGGCTTAACAAATATAACATCTTAACTATAATAGGCAAGTTCATTCATTTTTATAAAATTATTTTCTTTTTTAAGTTACATAAACTCCTTTAGATATCGGTCCACCCTAGTGCGTACTGTACTTCCGGTTTGTCTTGCTGCTGTTTGCCTCTCCTACTTCTTGTTCTTCCCACCTCCATCCTGCTTCCTCCGCCTGTCCGATATTTCTTGGTTTATCAATCGCTTTGATTTGAAACCGACGACGACTACGTTGTATTTCTTCGTTTTTTTTTTCTTTTTATGGTTTATTTAACCGCTTATCGCCGGCGGAGGATAAACCGTCCAAAGAAGAAGAATAATTATATCTGGGTGGTGGAGGGGGTGGACATTGGTAGGGGGCTTTCTTTATATAAAGGCAGACGGCGCCAGATTTTATGGGCCAAAAAGGCAAACAGCTCTTATATTTTTTCCTTTTTTTTTTTTTCTTACTTGCCTTTTATTTCCACCTCTGACAAAATATTTGCATCGAGCGAATGTGAGCGTTCGATGGTTATTGTTGCTCTTGTTGTTGTTTTGTTGATATCAATGTTATCGTTGTTGTTGTTGATGTCGAAGTTGTTGTTGTTGTTGTGTTCTGCATGTTTATCGATAGCAGAACGACACACTCCATCTCTCTTTATCGCTATTTTCAATCATAAATCGTTTTTATATGCCATACAAAATATATATTATATATATATTATACTCCAACACACCAGAGATTCTTTGTTATTTTGTTGCACTAAATTGGCGAAAAAAAAGAAAGAAATTCGAAAGTAAAAAATTCAATTAAAGAAAAAACAAAGAACCGGCTAAAGACAAATTTTGATTAATTTTTGGCGTTTTGTTCCTTGGATGTTGTTGACCAAAATATCAAATTATGATCTTGCTTTCAAAAGCAGCAACAACAAATAGCCCAATTTGTTTGTTGTTATCCCCAGAAATCAACCGAAATGAAGCAGAAGAAGAAGAAGAAGATGATGAAGAACCAGCAACTGCAGCACTTGCAACACTGGCCACACATGCCACACCTGCAACACTGGCCACAACAAGTGATGCAACACTGGCCAACGAAAAGGAAACGAAAGTTGGCCATGAAATGGCGCCCAAACAGGAAATCGAAGAAGTGGATGATGAGGAGGAGGAGGAGGATCCGGTGATCCTGCCGGAGCAACTGGTCAACGATTATTGGCGAAGGGGCTTCGAGTCGGGGAATAATACAAATAATACGAATAATACAAATGCCAGCCAAGGGAGCAAAACGCCAACAATTTATCAAAATCTTAGGGCCGAGCAGCAGGCACAATTGCTGCCGCCACCGCCACCACCGCCCCCGCAGCAACAGCAACATCTACACTTTCCACAGCAACAGCAACAGCAGCAACTGCAACTGCAACAACAACAACAGCAGCAACAACAACATGGACCATCGTCCACAGCCTTGCTTAGTCAACTGGTTAACTCAACATTTTCCAACTCTTCCAACTCTTCTCGCCTAGATGCCCACCACCAACAACAGCAGCAGCAGCAGCAGCAACACCACCAACAGCAGCAACAGCAACACCACCAGCAGCAACATCACCAGCAACACCACCAGCAGCAGCAACACCTCCACCAGCAGCAACATCATCATCACCTGCAAAACAGCGGCAGCAACAGCAATCCAGCCACCAACGACAGTTTGAACCACCATCATGGACACCATCTGCATGGCCATGGCCTGCTGCATCCTTCGGCGGCGCACCACCTGCACCACCAACAGGCCGGCAACGAGTCCAGTTCGAATTCGAGTACACCCACTGCGGCTGCCAACAGCGGCAGCAATGGCAGCGGCAACACGAATGCCACCAGCAATGCCACCGCTCAATTGGCCGCCAGTTTGGCCAGCACACTGAATGGCAACAAATCGCTGCTCCAGGAGGATAGCAATGGTTTGGCCGCCGCCGCCGCCATGGCCGCCCATGCCCAACATGCCGCCGCCCTGGGTCCAGGATTCCTGCCCGGTCTGCCGGCATTCCAATTTGCCGCCGCCCAAGTGGCCGCCGGTGGCGATGGACGTGGTCATTATCGTTTCGCTGACTCGGAATTGCAATTGCCACCGGGTGCATCGATGGCCGGGCGTCTGGGTGAATCCCTCATACCCAAGGGTGATCCCATGGAGGCCAAGCTGCAGGAGATGTTGCGCTATAATATGGACAAGTATGCCAATCAGGCACTGGATACCCTGCACATCTCGCGGCGAGTGAGGGAACTGCTGTCGGTGCACAACATCGGGCAGCGACTGTTTGCCAAATATATTTTGGGGCTGTCGCAGGGCACCGTTTCGGAGCTGTTGAGCAAACCCAAGCCGTGGGACAAGCTGACGGAGAAGGGACGCGATAGCTACCGCAAAATGCACGCCTGGGCCTGTGACGATAATGCCGTCATGCTGCTCAAATCGCTGATACCCAAGAAAGGTGAGTGGATTAGCCTGTAAAGCGGGTGGGTAGAAGGGGTAAAGAAGGGGTTAGGGAAGGGGATGAGAATGTGTTATGGAAGGGGTTACGGAAGGGGTTACGGAAGGGGTTAGGAAGGGGTTAGGGAAGGGGTTGATATAATATGAAGGGCTTAGCAAGTTGGACAGGTGGGCATTGCCATAAAGTTTCCCGCTTTCTGCCCAACTAAATTAGTGAAAAGGATGTAGAGGATATTTTGAAAATATTTAATTACTAACTAAAAATATTTTTTTTAAATCATGATTATATTTGAAAAAAAATTCAAATGAAATTCAAAAATTTAAAAAGAAAATGAATTAAATTTAAAAATGTATTTATTGGTATCCCCATTTAAGCTTATGGTTTTCTAGAATTCTTCACTTATCAGTTCATTGAACTAGTTTCGAAACCAAACCCGATTCAAACCGCAGGCCATAACCGATTGAGGAAAATCCTTCAACTCGAACTTCAAACGATGTCCTCGCTCTGTCCCCTCTCTTTCTTTGGCTTTCTCTCTCTTAATTTTTTTTTTATTTTGATTTTTTGCGGCTTTTGGCGTTTTTCATTTCGTTTGGCCGGCGGCCAAAACATTAAATTGTGAAATTTTAATTATTTTTGATTTTTGCGTATAATCAACGTGCCAACAGCAGCCACACAGCAGCAGCAGCGACAAACTTGACGACGCCATTTTCTGGGGGAGGGGGGGTGGCTGGTATGGGCTGAGACTGCCAGTGGCGGGGGCCAGGAGGGGTGGGCGGACCAAAGAGAGACATTTGCGGTGCAGTTGGAGCGGCCATTTGCCTGTCGCCATAAATTTCGGCAAATTCGCACATTAGGCGTGAAAATGAACAGGAATTCGTTTCATTTTGTCTCGTTTTTCGATTTTTTTTTTTTGCTGTGTTTAGTTTAGTTTTTGGTTTTCATTCACAGTAGATCCTAAGAACAGCATTATAATGGGTACATATCTATAGAGATGTCTAGAAACAAGAACTTCTCAGTTTTATACTTTTAATATACATATCTTCAAAGATAAGATTTTTTTTCTATTATTTTTAGGAGTCACAGTTGAACATTATTTTGTATCTAAGCCCCCCTTCAAGTACGCCCCTGTCTACTCTTGTTATCTAGTTGTCTTGGTTTCCCGCTCCCTTATTGATTAGTCATCAATTTTATGGCCGGAAAACTTTCTGACGGCGGAAAAAGCGAAAATATGTCAATGCAAAAGTATGTTTAAAGTGCCAGCACGCATTGGAGACCCCCCCTCTCTACACATTTTTGCCTACGCCCCTTTCTCCTCACCTGCCACAAAGTTAATCAAATGTGTGTGACTGTGCGTGTGTGTGTGTGTTGGTCTAAGTGCATGCAAATGTTGACAATTAATTTATGACGATTACTCATGGCAGCTAAACTAACTGTGACTGTTTATAGAGAGGAGTTACTGATGGCAGGGCAGGGGGTTAAAGTTGGCCAGCAGAGGGTTAAGGGTGGCAGGATTGCGGTGGGCCAAAGGCTAAAGTGCAACAGAGGTTATCCTGCAGTTTTTTAGTTACCCTTTGCTAATTATGGGCAAATATAAAGTTGGTTCTATAGGAACCTAGTTTGGAATTTGATAATACAACAATTAATTCTGTGATATTAGTAATAATAATATAATATTTCTATTATCTTGATCTTCGATCCTAATTTTTTCCAAGTGAACTCTCAACCCCCCCCCCCCCCCCCCTAACTTGCGCGCCCCTGTCAACTCTGTTGGTTAACAATACTTTGAAGTCATTGTGGCAAAAGTTAACCCAGGATGCGCGTCAATGAATTTTGAATTGTAATTGTTTAAAGCGCGTTATGAACGAAACGGTTAAAAAGGGGGGTTAGGATGGTGAAAAGTGAGGTTATGGTGGTGAAAAGTGGGGTTAGGGGGCGTTCGACGCGACGACTGCCGTGACAATTGGTCTGTGAAAGGCTTGAAACAAAATACAACAGAAAAAAATCATAAAAAAAAATAAAATACAACAAAATAAGCATACATATAGCGAACAACGTGAAGTTGAATTAAATGTAAACAACAACCAGCGATGACGACAACAGCAACAACAACAACCAGAGCAACAACAATAACAACAGCAACAACAAATACCAACTGCAACTGACTTCAACGAGGCATGCAAAACGCTGACGTGCCGAGCGTTTGAAGTCGTCTTTGTGGCTGGCTAAAAGGGGGTGAGGGGGTTTGGGTGGCATTTCAGGGTGGCAGTGGGTGGTTTAGGGTGGTCTAGGGTGGTTGCCTGGCATAGGGACAGAGCACCACTAGCTTGACGCAAAAGTTTTTGCGTTTTCGGTTTGTTTTCCCTATTTCTTTGCCGGCTTCTATTTGCTTCCTACTTTTTTTCTTCCTTTTTTTTTGCATTTGCAACATTTGACGACAATTGTTGCATATTAAAATGCAGTCGTAGGGTGAAAGAGTTCAAAACAGGGCAATATCGATAAAAGGTTAGGGGTTTAAATTTGCCATTTACATTGGTTTTCAAGCTAGGCCTATAGAAGATTTAATAGTTAAAATTTGACTTGCGAGGCTATATCTTTCTTAATAGTTTGATATTTTATGGGATTATGCAGGAAATTTTGCTTTTATTTTTTTTTAGTAAACCCCCCTTAGTAAACTTTGCTCAAACCACAAACGCACAAAAAACTGTTGACAGGACTTTTGCAGAATGTTAAACAGAGGAAAAAAACCTAGGAAAATAGGAAAGACCAGGGGCGAGTTAAGTGCTCAATTGAAACTCGTTTAGCAGGGCGCTCAAAGCCAAGGCAAATAAAGCGAAAAAAAAGAAGAAATTACGCGGCGTATACGTAATGACAAAAGCGCCGAATGGAGATGGGAGTTTTATTTTTTATTTTAGAGGGAAAGTCAGGGGAGTCGCAGGCCGGAAAAGTGGGAGGCTAACGGAGCCATTATAGCAGCTAATAATACTAGCATATTAACACATAATTTTCAGCAGACACCGCCGTTGTCGTTTATTTGCTTTTAGCCAGGCCAACTCGGGCCAGGCCAAAAAAATAAAATAATAAGAAGCAAGCAAAAAAAAAAGAGTGCGAGTGCCTAAGAATAGAACACACAAAAACACACGGGATTCGACAAAACAAAAGCATTCCAAACGCCAGAAGATGCGGCTGAATAAAAACAAAAAACCAAAGAAGCAAGGCAGACTGCCACACATTTATTTGCGGCCGCTTCACAAATTATTTGTCACAAGCCATAAAGCGGGCTAAAAGTGTGTGTATGGGTGTTGATGCCACACGAGGAAAATAAAAGAAATACTGGGAGATATTGCTCTGACTAAGTGACCAACGGGGCGTATCAATTCCTTCGCCTTTGCGCGATTCTTGGCCCCCTCTCGATAGTATTTCATTTTATTTGATTTTATTTATACACATTAAGCACATACCTGTGTTGTGGATGTGACTGAATCGATAGTCTGGGTGAAAAAACTTATCGGAAAAAATATAATTTCGATAATAGAACGATAACATTTAGAAATTATGAGAAATCATATATATTTTTAATGATTTGTAATGAAAATAAGAAGGATAAAGATTTAACACTTGTACAAATTCAAACTTAACCATTTATGTCTATATAAATGTAAAAGATTATTTATCGACACTTTATAAATCGATATTTGGGTGACATCCCTGAAATACCAGCTCTGGGCCATTAAAATTTTGTGGCATCGCTTAAGTGTGGCGACTCATTGCGGTAACAAAAACAGACAGATGAGGTGGTTTTCTTTTTTCCTTTTTTTTTTTTTGGGTTGGTAGGGGGAGGTTTGACTGCGTGGGCCGGTCAAACAATACGCATAAATTAGCATAAAGCTCGCTCAACAATTTTCATAAATCTGACGATCGCCAGCAAGAACAACAACAACCACAACGAGCGTAGCTAAAATTTATTTTATTTTGAATTTCTTTGATATCTTTTGTGATGAACGAAATGAGGCAATCAGGAATGAAAGAGCCCCGGCCGAAGAGTAATGGCCTCCGATCAGGGAGTGCTAATAATTTGATGAGGACTAACCGAAAAATACTGTAATAAAAAATAAATAAAATAAAAAATATAAGCAGACTAAATGGGAAAGTTTTTCCGAGCCAGACACACACACACACACACACAGCAAATTAATGTTGCACATGTCGTGTTCGTGCTTGATTTTTGTGATTTTTGTGCTTTTTATTTTGCATATAAGGCAGCTAATTACTTTGTAATGAACTTTGACAACAGCAGCAAAAGGAAGGAGTAAAGAAGTGGTTGCCTGAAAGGTGGAACAGAGCGGGAACAAAGCGAAATCATGACGAAAACAAATTAAAATGCAAGACAAAGTTGTTGCACGTTACCCATTTCCCATTCCCATTTCCCTTAGCCCCCCCCTCCCCCCCCCCTTAAATGAAAATTCCTGGCTGCTGTCTCTGTCTCTTTCCCTCAACCCCCTAGGCCGTCTCTTTCTCTCATATTTTCTGCTTAATTGCAAGACAAACAATGAGTGCGAAGGTGCAATTGGAATGGGTTAAATGGCAGTGAAACGCTTTATTTTTTTTTTTTGATAACAGGTGACGACTCTCTGCAGTGCAGAAGGAACCCACATTCGTTTCTATAGGACAAAAAAACCCTTTTCGTCCTGTCGAAACTCTTCAATTCTGCATGCTACGTTTGCTTTCTGCTCAGCTAGAAGAACAAGCCTCCAATTTCGTTTCCAATTCCATTTGAAGGCACTTCTTCAACCTTGTCTTCCCTTTTTTTTTATTTTTAATTGACACTTTTGCTAATACACAGAAACAAGAACACATGGAAATGGGGGCCCAAAGGAGTCACTGGTTCACGGGGGGAAAAAGGAAAAACAAATGACTGGCATTTTAATTAGAAAATTTTTCTTGCAATTAATGCAAATTGCGTGCGTGTGCCAATTTCAATGTGCCGTTCAATTCCGACCTCCTATATGTTTTTTTTTTTTTTTTTACACCATCCCCTTTACATATTTATATAGAAATATATAACCCTTTCGGATCGACGCGACATGCTGAAGTATGATTACATATTTGTGTGCTGGCAAATATTTATTGTATTAGAATAAAAAACAAACGAATCAACCCCAAGGCCCCAAGACCTTCTGGAGCTGAAGGCAGCCACTTCACTCCACTGTCTGGGTGAATCTCGTGGCCCCGCTCCCGGGTTCTTGGGTCCTCTGATTTGTTATAAAAGGCAAATATTCATCAAGCAAATTGCCAGGGGTACGAGATGGGATAGATTGTCATATAAAAATTGTACAATATAGATATTCCCATATATATATGTATGTACATATAAATGTATGTGCTAGACAAATATGTAGCTCATATCTGGTGCGCATATTTCTTTCCTCCTTTTGCCGGTCCGAAATCCCTTTGAATGACAATTTGGACAACATGTTCCTCTCTAATAAATTACAAAACAAAAAATTCAAATTCAGCATCTGTTGGTTGGGGAAAACAACACACAACGGAAAAAAAATAATGTAAATCGCAGACAAAAAAGTGGCCAACGGTAACGACAAATATATATCCATATCTGCTGCCCCAACTACCGAACCACCTCGCTATCTATATTTCTATATATATATTTATATATAGTAAAAAGTTGAATGATGGCCATAAAGGATGGCAGCGAAAGTTGGTCCAAAAAACTGCGGGCAACTTCGGAGGAAATGGGGTAAAGTCCTTTGGAATATATAGAATTTGTGGAGGGGCGAAAGCTTTGTCTGCGCCACGTGGGACTCTTGAATTTGTGGCTAAATATTAAAATGATGTACCATTACAAATAAATATGGAAATTGGTTAACAAAAAGTTTCGACTTTACTAATTGGAATTTCAGTTTTTGGTCAAATGAACTCTTAAATAGAGATTTATAGAGCAAGTCCCTTAAAGCGACCCATCCCCAGCTATGCCATAACTCAACCCAATCCCAGCCAGCTGGCCACAATCATCCGTTAAGACCGCTTAAGCTGTCTGTGTCTGACCAACGCCATACCATCTCTGGTCTGGGTCATTCCAGGTGTCATCAATGTCATCTTCGACTTTATAACACAAAAACACTTTGTAATCCCCAAATGAAGCGACGACAAGGAGCAGTCCACACATAAGATGAAAAAAAAACACACTCCCCACAATATCATTTTTCCAATTTTTATGCCATGGCAACGAAATGGCAGGCAAAAATCCAAATGGGAGTGAAGGATCTATTGTAGTTGGCCATTTTATCGCCTTTATCCATCTACTCGTCGGCTTTGGGGTGTGGGTGGTCGCCTCATACTAACCACCTATTTTTCAGATCTCTCGCTTCAATGGCTGTCGGCCAGGATGTTGAATGGAGGAAAGAGGAAACGTTAGCCGGTGCCTGGACATTTGTCATTCATGTGTTGATATCCGTTTCCGCTGGCGTCCAATTCTTGCAGTTTTATTTGCGGCCAAGTGTTTGCTCCTTTGGGCATCGATTATGCTTGGCAATTGTAAAGCGATTTTCAGTTATTTCATTTCGCTGGCAAACCATTCCATTCCGATTTCTACTTATACCATACCAATCCCATAGCACATTGCGTTCCATTCCGCTGAACGTGTGCGGCTGATTGATGTTTTTGCTGTGGCAGCCACAAAAACATGCCGCAGGACATCACACAGGAAATTCAATGGTCCCTGTTTGGGCGCCATGTCGCATTGGTATGGGCTGGTCCCCTGTTTGGGCGCCAGTTGAAAGTGTATGTGTGGGGGTGTGGGAGTGTGGGTGGGTGGCTCGAACCACTTGTGTGATTATTTTGCAATTTACCACTCGATTCTCTGTCACGAGAAGCAAAAAGCCAAAAAGCAAAACGCTTCTCCATTTCGTTTTCAATTGAATTTCAGCAAAACAATTTTCAGTTTTACAATTTTTTTTCGCCTACCCTTTATCGTTGCGATTTGTTTGTTTTTCATTTTTCATTTTTCATTTTTCATTTGCATTTCCTCCGACCGCCCTCTCAATTGCAATTGAATTCATTCATTTATTCATTTCGTTTCGTTTCGTTTATTCAACTCCTGGACGCTCGCTTCGATGAGCATTTTTCCCAGGGTTTGGGGCTTGGCGCGTGCCAAATTAGCGCAACGCTTTTGCATCGAACAACTATTTGAGGTCCAAAAACTCGTGGCAAGGGAGTTACAACCAAAAAAAAAAAATACTGGAAGGGAATTTACACAAATATTTTTTATACACCCATTCATGTCCAGCGTTTGTGTCCGGCTGGTTATAATTGAGCGGCCCCTGCCCCCCCACATTCGAAATTTTCTGTCAGTGCATTGGATGGAGGCGGTTAGGGAAGAGGCGTGGCTTTTTGGTGGACACTTGGCGGGACCCTTTTGAACTGCACAGCGCCGCTTTATGGCCGCAAATTCGCTTTGGCTTTTTGAACGCTTTATGGCTTAATTGGTTTCGGTCTGGTTTGAGTTCCAAATACCAGAAACCATCATGTGCTGCCAATCGAGCGAGCATACCCCATATAAATGAGCCCCGGCTTGGCATAAATTTTTACAGCATTTAATGGGCTTTACGATCATCTCGGCCTACCTCCTCCTACAAATACTAATCTGCAATATCACATCATCTTGCGTTTCTTGCAGATTCTGGCCTGCCGCAGTATGCGGGTCGTGGTGCCGGCGGCGCTGGCGGCGATGATTCCATGTCCGAGGATCGGATTGCCCACATCCTCAGCGAGGCCTCGTCGCTGATGAAGCAGGGCGGAGTGGTGCCGCATCGGGAGCAGGAGCGTCGCAGTCACGGCGGTGAGGATTCGCACAGCAACGAGGACAGCAAGTCGCCACCGCAAAGCTGCACATCGCCGTTCTTCAAGGTGGAACAGCAGCTGAAGCAGCACCAGCATCTCAATCCCGACCAGGCCGCTGCCGCCCAGCAGAGGGAAAGGGAGCGGGAGCAGAGGGAACGGGAGCAGCAGCAGCGACTGCGGCACGAGGATTTGGCCCAGGACAAGATGGCACGTCTCTACCAGGAGCTGATTGCCCGCACTCCCAGGGAGACGGCTTTTCCAAGGTGGGTATACAAGAGAGAAAAACGACTCTTACTTATTCCAGAAGAAACGTTCTTGAAACCAAGACAAAAGTGCTCTCAAATTTGTTCTTCGAAGTAAAACAGTGATAATAACTCTTCTTCTTACTTATTCGAGAAGAAACGTTCTTAAAATCAAGAAGAAAGAGCTCTCGAATATGTTTTTCGGGGTTACTTATTCAAGAAGAAACGTTCTTGAAACCAAGACAAAAGTGCTCTCAAATTTGTTCTTCGAAGTAAAACAGTGATAATAACTCTTATTCTTACTTATTCGAGAAGAAACGTTCTTAAAATCAAGAAGAAAGAGCTCTCGAATTTGTTTTTCGGGGTGGAAAGATTATAAAATAGATAGAAAGTAGTCTTGGTTTAGTTTTTCAAGAAGAAAATGATCTTGCAAATACCTATCTTAATGACTACTTTTTCAGATCGAGAGAACCTTTTTCAAAGCATTATTAAATTGTCTACTTTGTTTGTTTCGCCCACAGCTTCCTCTTCTCACCCTCGCTCTTTGGAGGAGCAGCTGGCATGCCTGGAGCAGCCGGCAACGCCTTCCCCGCCATGGCCGATGAGAATATGCGTCACGTGTTCGAGCGCGAGATTGCCAAGCTGCAGCAGCACCAGCAGCAGCAACAGGCTGCCCAGGCGCAGGCTCAGTTCCCCAACTTCTCGAGCCTGATGGCCCTGCAGCAGCAGGTCCTCAATGGCGCCCAGGATCTCTCGCTGGCCGCCGCAGCCGCCAAGGACATCAAACTGAATGGCCAGCGATCCTCGCTGGAACACAGTGCCGGCAGCAGCAGTTGCTCCAAGGATGGCGAACGGGATGATGCGTATCCGAGTTCGCTGCATGGTCGCAAATCGGAGGGTGGTGGCACTCCTGCCCCACCAGTTCCACCATCTGCCGGCGCCGGAGCACCACCCACAGCGGCACCACCAACTGGGGGAGCCAGCAGCAATTCCGCGGCACCCAGTCCGCTGAGCAATTCGATCCTGCCGCCAGCACTGAGCAGCCAGGGTGAGGAGTTCGCCGCGACAGCAAGTCCGCTGCAGCGCATGGCCTCCATCACCAACTCGCTGATCACCCAACCGCCGGTGACGCCGCACCACAGTACACCACAGCGACCCACCAAGGCGGTGCTGCCGCCGATCACCCAGCAACAGTTCGATATGTTCAACAACCTGAACACCGAGGATATTGTACGCAGGGTGAAGGAGGCCCTCTCACAGTACTCCATCTCGCAGCGATTGTTTGGCGAATCCGTGCTGGGCTTGTCGCAGGGCTCGGTCTCCGATCTGCTGGCCAGGCCCAAGCCCTGGCACATGCTCACCCAGAAGGGCCGCGAACCCTTCATCCGCATGAAGATGTTCCTGGAGGACGAGAATGCGGTGCACAAGCTGGTGGCCAGCCAGTACAAGATTGCGCCCGAGAAGCTGATGCGAACGGGCAGCTACAGTGGCAGTCCGCAGATGCCGCAGGGATTGGCCAGCAAAATGCAGGCCGCCTCGCTGCCCATGCAGAAGATGATGAGCGAACTGAAGCTGCAGGAGCCGGCACAGGCGCAGCATCTGATGCAGCAAATGCAGGCGGCGGCCATGTCGGCGGCAATGCAGCAGCAGCAACAGGTGGCCCAGGCGCAGCAGCAGGCACAGCAGGCGCAGCAGGCCCAGCAGCATTTGCAGCAGCAGGCGCAACAGCATCTGCAGCAGCAGCAGCAACATCTCGCCCAGCAGCAACATCCCCATCAGCAGCACCATCAGGCGGCCGCCGCAGCAGCCGCACTGCATCACCAAAGCATGCTCTTGACCTCGCCCGGACTTCCGCCGCAGCATGCCATCAGTCTGCCCCCTTCGGCGGGTGGCCCTCAGCCAGGTGGTCCCGGCAGCCAGGGCAACGCCAATGCCTCGAACAGCGAGAAGAAACCCATGCTGATGCCCGTTCATGGCACCAATGCCATGCGCAGCCTGCACCAGCACATGTCACCCACCGTCTACGAAATGGCCGCCCTCACCCAGGATCTGGACACCCACGACATCACCACCAAGATCAAGGAGGCACTGCTGGCCAACAACATTGGCCAGAAGATATTCGGTGAGGCCGTCTTGGGATTGTCGCAGGGATCCGTCTCTGAGCTGCTGAGCAAACCCAAGCCCTGGCACATGCTCTCCATCAAGGGGCGGGAACCCTTCATCCGGATGCAGTTGTGGCTCAGCGATGCCAACAATGTGGAGCGTCTGCAGTTGCTGAAGAACGAGCGACGTGAGGCCAGCAAACGGAGGAGAAGCACGGGCCCCAATCAGCAGGATAATAGCAGTGATACCTCCAGCAATGATACCAATGACTTCTATACCAGCAGTCCGGGTCCGGGATCCGTGGGCTCTGGCGTCGGTGGAGCACCGCCGAGCAAAAAGCAACGTGTCCTCTTCTCCGAAGAGCAAAAGGAGGCACTGCGTCTGGCCTTCGCTTTGGATCCGTACCCAAATGTGGGCACCATAGAGTTTCTGGCCAATGAATTGGGCTTGGCAACGCGAACGATCACCAATTGGTTCCACAATCATCGCATGCGATTGAAGCAACAGGTGCCGCATGGCCCTGCTGGCCAGGATAATCCGATACCGAGTCGCGAGAGCACCAGTGCCACGCCCTTCGATCCCGTCCAGTTTCGCATCCTGCTGCAGCAGCGTCTGCTGGAGCTGCACAAGGAGCGAATGGGCATGAGCGGTGCCCCCATACCCTATCCGCCGTACTTTGCTGCCGCCGCCATTTTGGGACGCAGTCTGGCGGGGATTCCCGGTGCGGCAGCGGCAGCCGGAGCAGCTGCAGCGGCCGCCGCTGTGGGAGCATCGAGCGGTGATGAGCTGCAGGCCCTGAATCAGGCCTTCAAGGAGCAGATGAGCGGCCTGGACCTGTCGATGCCCACCCTGAAGCGTGAGCGCAGCGATGACTATCAGGATGATCTGGAACTCGAGGGCGGTGGCCACAATCTGAGCGACAATGAGTCACTGGAGGGTCAGGAAGCGGAGGACAAGACCACCGATTATGAGAAGGTGTTGCATAAATCCGCCTTGGCCGCCGCCGCCGCCTATATGTCCAATGCGGTGCGAAGTTCGCGACGCAAGCCGGCCGCCCCACAATGGGTCAATCCCGCTGGGGCAGTGACCAATCCAAGTGCTGTGGTTGCAGCAGTTGCAGCGGCAGCAGCAGCAGCGGCGGACAACGAACGCATCATCAACGGGGTGTGCGTGATGCAAGCCTCGGAGTATGGACGCGATGATGGCGATGGCAACAAGCCAACGGATGGCGGCAACGATTCCGACCATGAGCATGCCCAGCTGGAGATCGATCAGCGCTTCATGGAACCGGAGGTGCACATCAAGCAGGAGGAGGATGACGATGAGGAGCAATCGGGCTCGGGATTGGGTCATCTGGACAACGAGGATAGTGCCGGCGATCAGAAACTGAAGGTGGTCAACGAGGAGAAGCTGCGAATGGTGCGAGTTCGGCGGCTGAGCAGCACCGGTGGTGGTTCCTCCGAGGAGATGCCTGCCCCACTGGCGCCACCGCCACCGCCACCACCACCATCGTCATCATCATCTGCCTCTGCCTCTGCCAGCGGGGAGAGCTCCACCGGCAGCAGTAGCAGCACCACCAGCGGCACCACACCGGCAGTAGCCACAGCTGCTGCGACCACGGCAGCCGGTTGGAATTACTAGATAAACTAAATATGAATTCAGTGCAATGTAGTGAGGAGCGGAGATGGAAACGCGTTTACTTGTGATTAAGTTTGAATGTTTAAACGATGTGAGGACCCCGGAGACATGCATACATACATTATATATAAATATATATATATATAGTAAATAGCACTTAGGCTCTAGAAAACTCTATTTTTTTTTGGTTTTTTTTATTAAACATTAACTACTAAATATAGGCGTTAGTTGTAGCCAATAAGATAGCCTTAGGTTGAGGAGTTGTAATAGTTGTAGCTAAAAGTTTAGAGACGCTATGCGATGATTATGATGGTGAAGATAATGATGATGATGATGTGAGAGAGAGAGAGCAGCGCAAAAGTATTAATGAAGGAAAACCCCATTTAAGAGACCCCCGACTTGCCGAAGAACTTTAACCAAAACGTCGAGATCCAATTGATAGTGAAAGATTTGATCTTGCAAAGATTTTCGATTTCGATATTTCGATTTGTTTCTACTTGAAGACTGTAAGCAAAGGCGGTAGGATTGATAACTACACACGTAATTCTATTCTATATCTTTTTTTTTTGAGAAACTATTATATGATTATTAGCAGTTTAGCTGGCTAAGTGTAAATACATAAATAAATGACGATGATGTTCGATGGTGTACATAGATTTCTCGCGAGGCACATGATCTTGCTGTCGTTCTTCCTAAAGAAAATCCTACCTTCTACCACCCTCAGCAACCGACTTGTTTAACTATCTTTTGATCTCAAGCAAAAAACAAAACAAAAACGTAACGAAACAAAAAACAAACCGATATTGAAAGGGAATCGTGTAGGAAGGAGTGGAGTGAAAATCCAAAGTAAAAGATAGTTAAAGGCAAGGCAGAAATGCATCTTGCAGAACATTTCCCCCTTTTTTTGTTGCCCAAAATCATAAAATATGACGATGAGAAAGGGAAAGGCAAATCGAGAAAAATATATAACAATAAACTTTGTAAATTCTGAATTTACATAAAAATCACACACACCCACACACAAACCACACTTACACAACAAAGAAACACACACACACACAAATTGAGTAATTCATAATTATAGCAAAAATAAACATGCAAAATGCACTAAATTATTTATAATCTAATTATTCTATACATAATTATATATAATTATACATATGCATATAAAGCGAAAAGCGGAAAATTTATCAACTTAGCCTAACGGTAATTTAAATTTGCATTAAACCCTAGCATAAATAACTACAATTTTTTTCTGTGAATCTAAAATATTTAAAGATGAAAATAAAAAAACACAACCCGCATATCGTACTAAAGAAATTACATAAATGAAAAAAAGTAAAAAAAAAACAACACAAAAACCCTAATCTAAGACAGCCAATTTTTTTTTGCCTAGATCTTAAGTTTACAACGTAATCGTAATATTAAATAAATTACAAAATAAACAAGCAAAAAAAAATTAAACAAAAAAATGAATCTGTTTTCCTATACGAACAAGAGACAACAACACAGAAAACCAAGAAGAGCAAAAAACAAATTTTAAGAAATATTTAAACCTTTTTTTTCCTAGGCTAAATGTTTAAGCTAAACAAAAAACAGATTTCTCAAAACCAAAAAAAAAAAGCTAAATAAATTAAAACTACACGAAAACCATTTTTGCATAGGCCCAAAATTTGCCGCGTTATTATTATTATTATTACATACATATATATGAGATGAAGAAATAAAGAGAAAAAAAATTACCAACATATACCAAACACATTTCAAAAACCTAATAAAAATACAATTTGCGTCTTCAAGCGAAATTTATACAAGAAACAAAACTCAAAACAAACAAAAAAAAAGCAACTAAGAATATTTTTAAAAAATATGCAAACAACTTTTGCCCGCTGACAGCGAAATTTGTTACGATCTTCTTTAAATTATAATTTTTCTCCTTTCCTCCTGTTTGCGTTTAAGTTATCGAGTTAAATACTTTGCATTTTCATACGCTTTAGCTAAAGAATAAATTACATCTATATGAATATGAGATAAACAAGTAATAAATAAATATATATAAAATATATACAAAATATGGATAAAGAAAGTTGATCTGAGACAAAACCGACACGACACGTTGAAATGGTTCGCAACTTTTAGTTTTAATTATTTCTTAAATACAATTTTTTTGTCTTCGTATTTTTATTATTATTATTGTAATTATAATATAAATATTATATATATATATATATATATATTAAAAGAAGGAAAGAAAGCGAAAACACAAGCGACAACATACCAATAATACATGAACATGAACGAAACTTTATCAAATAAAAATGTTTTCTTAAACGAAAAAAAAACCCATCGATATCCTTTTTTATTTTCCTACAACAACAACTAAAAAAAAACCACCAAAAATCGCAGAAAATGCCGCTGAGGAACGAAAGTACTCGCAATCTCTTGTAATCCAATTCCCGAAACCCAAAAACCCCTAAACCCACCCTCACCAGAAAAAAAAAAGCAGATAAGAAACACTCTGAAATTGTATAGCATACTTTTGGGAGTCCCAAGAAGGCGGAATCCCCTCACCCAGCCGATATAAGCCTATATAGACCTAGTTATATATATGCATGATCAGCATTTTTATACATACCATAAATAGTTATATTTACTAACAATATGCGGTGCTAGCCAAGTAAAGTAAAACGTACAGATATTAAAGAAGGAATGTCGCTGACCCACAATTATATATATAAATATATATATATATACAAAATATGGTAGAAACGTAGGCAGTGGAAATTTTTGGCATAGATCCGTACTGCTCCAAAAATACATACGTAATTAATTTTAAACAAAGCAATTTAAACGGAAACGGTTATTAATTCAAATCAAAAGAGTTGAGCTGTAAATACGATATATATGAAATTATCCTTCCAATTCAGAACACACACACACACACAAACAAAACACGCGCCACTTTTTTATACCAAGTGAGAAATAATTGATTCTTTTTTTTTTTAGAACTTATAGACACAGATATCTATATGAATATGAATGAATTTAAGCCCATGGTGATATGCGCACACACTCCACACACTCTCTCCAGTTTTGAGACTTTGCCAATTGTCCTACCTTCCCTTCTTTTTCACCCACTAAATATTAGATGTACATAAGGAAAAGAAAGAAAACCCAAGAATTAAACCGAAGAGTTCAGATCAGAAAGTAATAACAAGAGAAAACAAAAACCAGACCATATCAATATTATGTTTAAAGCATAAGGAATAGCAAGTCGAGAGGATACACAAGCAAGTTATTTTAGCAGATCGAAAACCAGAATATAGAAACCGACTTGAAATAACCACATAGTGTTAACCAGCAGATATATATACAAATCTCTATATAACATAATAACGATTATAAAAAATACATGCATTCAGAACTGTTGAATGGCAATGAGAACAATGAGAACAAGAACAAGAACCGTAGTTAACACACAAAACCAATCGATCTATCGATCGATTAATCGATCTATTGAACCGATACCAAGCCGAATCCCTAAGTTTTCAACCGACAAAGATCTTGATGAGAAGAGCCAGCTCCGTTTTTCAGTTTGAAATCCGCCCAAAAAAATGCAATGAACAAAAACCAGAACAAAATAAAACGAAGCGAGGGGAGTGACAAAAGTTAAGAGGATTCTTAAGCAAATTAGCAAAATGTGCCCAAAAAACAATTGAAAAAACAAAAAAGCAGCAAAAATATCAAAAATATACATATAAACAAAAGTAAATAGAAAACCAAAAACCATATATAGTTATATATATATTATACATAGATACTAAACTTAAGCACATACACTTTTTGGCAACCTCGAAATCATTTTCTAAGACCTAAGCAAAGCAAAACATGAAAATTAACCGAAATAAACTTAAAAGACAAACAAAAAACAAAAGCAAACATTTTTTTGTAGCATTTCTTGTATAAATGCACACGAGCATAAAATTAACAACAAACCCAAATAAATTAATGGTAATGAGTATTTTTTTTAATTAAGCTAAACTGTAATTGTGTTTTTGATTTAACACTTATTGAACGTATTTCCAGCAAACGATTTGCAAAGAAACAACCAAAGCGAATTAAAAGAAATCAAACGAAAACGAAGACAGAAACGGAAACGGAAACGGAAACAGCCACGAAAACAATTATCAAAATAAACGAGGGACATGAGAAAAGAAGCGAGACATTTGAGATGTCGCCGAAATGAGAAACACGAAATAATGCGAATATAAATAATAATAATATGAATAATAAACTAGTTTATATAGCATGTAAAACTGAACAGAAAAATCAAATTCAATAAAGACGAATCTACTGTATTCCAATATGAAGGTTATATTTTATTTTGGAAAGGGTTGTGGGTGAGGAAATATTTTTAAAATGGATTTGGAATTAATTACTTGCTGAATTTGGAAAATTTTCTTATTATCAATAGTAACAGTTTTTTTTTAATTTTAAACGAAGCTCATTGATACAAAACTATTTGAGGACGTCTACACGTCCGTTTTGTAGTGCCGTTTTACGACGCCAGATGTCGCCTTTCAACAAAATGTAAAATTGTGTGTAAGATGTATCTTACATTTGTAGAAGATGGATATTTTCTGAAAAACTTAGGAACCCTTTTTGGGATTCAAGCCTAGAAAATGGTTTGGAAGCTTGGACTCCAAACTTTGGAGTTTAAAACCTACTTTTAGTTTGACATTAGGACTAGGAAAAGGTCCTCAGAAAAGCTATTTAAAGTGTAAGCTTTTCATAGGAAGCTTTTATTTTTTAATCTAATAAAAAACCAAACAATTTTAGAACTAAAATTATTTATTTAAATAATCAATTACAAAACTAAAACTAAAATACATTTAATGTTTACTCACCCGTGTTCCATATGATTGTTTTTTTAGAATTTCTGAGCTTGCCATAAGGAAACCTTTTGAGCCGCCTTCCTATAAACACCATTCTTTGAAAACAAATACCTTTATCAAATCTTATTCAATAAAATATTTAAAAAATAATCAAATGCCGTCTCATTTTGCTCGATATCAACAGATGGGTGGAGAGTAATTTATTTATTGTATGTCATACACAATTCGCTTATACACAAAGATACAGGCCCAAAGTTCAGTCCCAAATCTGTTTCGCACTTCGTTTGTTCGTCTTGATCCGTGATTTTCTATAAATTAGCAACAAACTAAAATTAAAAGTGTTTTCCTTTCATATGCATACATTTTTATACATTCGTTTCTTGGTTTGTTTTCTTTGTTTTTGTCTTGAGTTTTACATCGTCCAAAAAGTAGAAAAATGTTATGTCTAAAAAAATACAGGGTAACATTTTCTTCCTAACTTCTTCTTTTGTTGTATTCGCTTTCATACATATGTGTATGTATATATATAAATATAAATTATGTTTGATTTGCTTAATTTTTGCTTGGTAATTCTTAAGTGTTTCATATCTTAATTGATTTATTTTGCATTTGTATATATTTTGTATGTAATATTTTGTTTGGTACAGAGGTTTTAAAGACATAAAAACAGGCGCTAGTTGAAACCTTGGAGGGCAAACAGATTGATCATCCTATTCATCAGAGATATATGTATGTTTGTGGTGTGGGGCAAATATATCTCAATCCCTGCGGTTTTGTCGAGATGTTTTGGATACCCTGTAGTCTGTACATTGTGTGTAGGTGAGTGTCTTAACTTTGTTCTATTTCTAATCGAGGCTAAAGCAAGGCGGGGCTTAAGGATCGAGTTTAATCTAGCTTCAAGCTAACACTTTAACAAACGAATCTATGAAAATTGGCAACAGTGCGTCAGTTAATCAAAGCTCTACTCTGGTTTCGTCCCAGGGTTTTTCTTTTATTTTTAATCATTATCATGGGAGGAGGCAGGCACTTACTATAGTTCAACAGAATCCGATCTCTCTATTTAAACTCTATATTTCTGTACAACTATAAGCTATATACACATTGCTATCAGCCAATTTTTAGGCAAAAGGCTACACAAATGAACAAGGATCAGTTAAAAACCCATAATTAATTTAAAGAAATATAACATTTTCATAGGATATACTCCAATAAAAAGATTATTAACAAATAAAACACATTAAATAAAGAAAATATTTCACATTTTGATTGGTGTGTATTTGGTACGCAAAAAAAGTTGTATAATCAATTAAATATATAAGTATATATACCAGCATGTATATATATACTGTAATAATAATAATAATAATAATGATGCGATATAATAATTAAAATAGAAGAAAAAACACGTTAACAAAACTGGTTAGCTCATCGGTTGTTTTCGGGATATATAGGAGATATAGGGACTTATAGGACTTGTGGGTTCGGGAAGATAGATCTCCAGCTTTCTCGGCTAAAGCTTAAGGTTGTATAACCATATTTGTCGTATATGTACTTTGCTATTGCTGTCTGTAATTTATATATAGATTACTCGTAGGTGTCTCTATAGCTACATAGAATTTGTTTAAACTTAAGCGACAACGACAACAACACGGGCGGCGATTGTCTTTCACTGTGTGTCGTGCGAAGGGGGTTTATAAAAGGGGGTATTTGGGTATTTTGGGGGGGGTTTCTTTGTAGGACCTTAAGTTAAAGCTAAGTGTACAATTATTTTGTTGTTCTCGCTTCTGGTATTTAGTCACATTCCTTTCCCAATAACATGCTTCAAGGCAATATTCTTACGTAACTAAACTAGAAAACAAAAAACCATAATCTTAATAATAAGTTTTTGAGGAAACAAAATAGTTTTAACATTGTTTTTTTCTTTCTTGTTTGTTTTCTTGTTTGTAACAACTAGCAAATTGGTTTCTCTTTGACATCAACATTTAGTTTAGTTTCGTAATTGGTAATTTAAATATAATATGTATGTATATAATTTTTAATGCGATCTTTGCTTTTGCGTTTTTGCTTTTTGCTAAAAAGGTACATGAAGTGTATACACTTAGGGCGTTCTTTGTCAAGTTCTTCCTTTTGCTTATTTAAATGTTAATAAGTATTTCTTGGTTTCCACAATATGCCTATGTAAAGATGTGCAGCATGATTTTTCAACAGCTTATTCCATTCTGTATATACACCTGGGGCGGGGTAAATTGTTGGAGGTTCATTCAACTAAAATCGGCTAGCTTACGGTTTGATTCTCGTTAACAAATGTTTAGCATTTCAACTACGTAACCATCTAAATGAAGCTTACAATTAGGTTTCTCGTTTTACTCCCTGGCTTATCAACTAAATATCTTTGATTTAACATTTGCTTGAGTGTCGTGGGGGGGGATAAAGGAGAAGGGGGGCCTTAGTTATATATATTTTTAGAATATATATGTACTCATGCATTCGTATAACAAAGCAGTTCAAACAATTCAACAGATCTCTCTTTCGTTTTTAGCTAAGGACTCAATATATAAGGCGCTAAATGTGTGTTCCTTTGTGGGTTTCTTGCTTGGCTTATCTTAAGTTTCTCTATATAACTCTCTTTCTATATGTATATGTGTATATTTTCTTATATCGCTTTCTTTAGATCATGTAAGTAGGGTGTTTTTTGGATCTTATAAGTGTAGGAAAAACATTTTCTTGCGGCCCATAGCCGAAATAAAAAAGAACCTATCTTAATTCTGGTTGCTCTTTGTACAAACGTTGCGTTTGCTTTTGCTTTCTTGCTTTTTTCTCCTTTTTCTGGCGTTTTTACAATTTTTTTGTTTCGTTATTTCGTTTCATGTTTTCTTTGATTTTTCTTACTTAGCTCAATTTGTTGGTGTTTTTCGTTTATTTTCCATTTGATATAAACCTTGTCACTGATACGCTGGAAAAGTTTACTTAGTTTGTGTCCCTCAATTCGCGAGTTAAATCGAATAAACTAGATGTTTTCTATTAAAAGCTAACAACGAATGGGGGGGGGGGGGGGTCTAAAAACCAGACACTTTTCCTCTATAACTCTGGTTCTCTCATCTGGCATTTTGTAAAAAGTATTTTCTTTTTGCGATTGGTCTGTAAAATATTTGCACAATTTAAAATTACAAGCTAAAAAAATCAGAATTGCACTTAACAGCTAAGAGTTATAAGAAATTGCAGCTAGGATGGCTAGTAAATCATATAATAATAATTAATCAAGTAATAATTAAATGGCCAACCATCAATTGCGGGGCAAAGTAAGGTAAAAAAAAAAAATAGTTTAAGTCTAAATTTAAAATAATAATCAAAAAAAAAATAGTCAATAATTTGTATAACAAACACGGAAGGGGTAAAAACACACAAAAAATCTTGCAGAAAAATAGAGCAAGGAATAGAAAAAGATGGGCCAACTTAAAGCCCCCATTAAGGTTACGAAATTTAGTCTAAATGCTCTGTGATTTGAACAATTTTTGCTTTAGAAAGAGACAACAATAGGTCGATGGTGGGGGGGGCGGGGCAGGGCGGTTGGGGGCGTGGTAATTAGGCGTTTCCGTGGTGGCTGTATTAGGTGCATTTGCCGCCAGCCTGTCGCCATATTCACCGCATCCAGGCGGACTTTCGCTTGATCTTGGTGCGTAATCCTCGAAGCGGTTTCACCTTGTTCTTACTCGCCGCCGCCGCCACCATGGCAGCACTCAAATGCTGTGGCAACATGCCCGCTGCCACGCCCACCGAGCCCACACCGCCCGCGGCGGGCAGACAGTGATTGTTCAATCCACTCAGATATATGCTGGCATTGTGCCCGCCCGTCGAGGAGTATAGATCCTGGTGAATCTGCTGCTGCTGTTGTTGCTGCTGTTGGGCAAGTGCCACATTGGCAGCGGCACTGCTTAATAAGGCCATCTTGCTGCCACTGCCATTGGTGTAGACCGCCTGATTGCCATTGCTGCCAAATTGCTGATGGAGGTGTTGCTGCTGCTGGAGATGATGCTGCTGCTGTTGCTGCTGGTGTTGCTGTTGCTGCTCCCTGTGCTGCTGCAGGTGCTCCTCCTCCAAACTGTGACTGGAGGCGCGCTTGTGCGGGGATCCGTGACTGCTGCCACTGCTGCCGTTGCTGTGATAGTGGGTGGTGGCCACCGAGCCGCACTCCACAATCGAGGAGCGGGAAAGGGAGAGCAGGGCGTCCACGCCGTCGCGGTGTCGCTGCCGATCGGCCATCTCCTCGGGCGTGATGTTGTGACTATTGGAAAAAAGAATTACCAAAATCATGCATTAGTTTAACTTCATTAAAAAAATTTATAAGAATAAACAGTATATCTGATTTCTATATCTATATAAAACTTATACTGTTCACTGATACCAAAAATGGAATAGTTAATATCTATATCTTTATATTGACTTTAAAATTTCGTTTTAAATTTATACAAATATTTGAATTAGTTACGAAAATATAATATTCGAAACATATTGAATTAAATTATTTTAAATCAAAAAATAATAAAATCAAGGTAACGAATATAATAAGATAGGACATTAAACAAGGGAGAACGCTATAGTCGAGTACCTCGACTATCAGATACCCGTTACTCAGCTTAAGGGACCAAAGGGAAATGGAGATATGCAAGCAGCAAAGCGAGATTTAAATGCGCCACCTACCGGCGGAAGACAGATTTAAGCGTTGTGGGCGTTAGGGTAGGCGTGAAAAATTCATTATTCAATAGAATAAGTTAGCCGCGCACTTTGCTCTCTCTGAGCGCCGGCAGTGCTTTTTTCTTTGCCGCTAAGTTCGGCCGGCAACTATTTACATACACACACATACACGCGTAAAAACATTTCGCATTGTCTGGCTCTGACGTCATAGCTTTTTTTCTTGGGAGGTTTGTGGGCGTTAGAGTGGGCGTAGCAAAATTTTTTTTGGGTCAATCGGTAGGTATTGACAAGACTAATACATTTCAGTTAAAATTTTCTATCTAGCATCAAAACTGTAGGAGCCACAGTTTTGGGCGGTTTGTGGGCGTTAGAGTGGGCGTGGCAGTCTACTGAAACAAACTTGCGCTGCGTAAGAAGCTCAGGAATCTGCACGCCAAATCTCAATAGCCTAGCTCTCATAGTTTCCGAGATCTCAGCGTTCATCCGGACGGACAGACAGACGGACAGACGGACAGACGGACATGGCTAGATCGACTCGGCTAGTGATCCTGATCAAGAATATATATACTTTATGGGGTCGGAAACGCTTCCTTCTGCCTGTTACATACTTTCCGACGAATCTAGTATACCCTTTTACTCTACGAGTAACGGGTATAAAAAGTAGTTTATATTAAAATCAAAGTTTAGTCATTAAATGAACAATAATTTTTAAATGGTTTAATTCCATGTTTAAACCACAAAAATATAGAAAAAATATTACAATTGAATATAAACAACTTGGGATTTACTAAGGTTTTCTTATCAGTGCACCAACATTTCAGACATTTCTACTAAATGACAAATACTAATGTTCTTCTTGATTTAAGATTTAAAAAACATTTTTTAAACTTGGTATATGATCTATAAATCCCAGTCGAAAACTCACTTCTCTTCGCTGCTATCGTAGGCGGCATCCGAACTGGCACAGTTGCTATCGGAACCAGCTCCTCCCTGGTTGTTCTGGGCCTGAACCACAGCCTGCGCCACGTTGGCCAGGACATTGCCATTGGTCAGCGGCGTGGAGGAGCCACTGTCCGCATTGCTGTTGCCGCCCGCCGAATATGTGTGATCCTCGCTGGGAGAACTCGTTATCACCGGGGCACTCCTACAAGAAAAGTAATAATAATCATTAACACTTGACCAACACTATAATCTAGTTATTCCCAATGCTAACCCATTCTGGAAGGGCTCACTAAAGGCCTTTGGTCCGTGTTTGAGGAAGAGCATCGCCGCTGCCGCGTGCACATCATCCATGCTGTCCGCTCCGCAATCGCGGGCCAGTCGCTCGAAGTTAATGCCATCGGAAGCTCCATTTGTGGTGGCACCAGTTGCAGCTCCTCCAGTTCCATTCAAGCCCACATAGTTGTACTTGCTGCCATTGTTGTTAACATTGCTATTATTATTATTATTGTTATTGTTGTGATAGTCCCCGGACGCATCATCATCATTGATGACATCCTGGGGAAGTGGCTGCCCGGCTGAATCCTCGCGAATGTTGCGGAAAGCCTTGGACAGATTGGGAAAGAGCTTGGGATCGAAGCGGGCATGACTGCCACTGCCGCCGCCATTGGGACTGTGTGGCCTAGCTGCATTGGTGGCCTGACTAGCACCGTTGGCCAGCACCAGACCATTGCTTTTCGTGGGTGTGGACAGGGCCACGGCGGCAGCGGCGGCGGTGGCAGGAACTCCAGCTCCCGCAGCCACCGGCTGAACCGAGGACGACACGGCGCCACCATCGAGGCTATCGTAGGCGGATCCACCACCAGGACTCTTCAGCGAGGGACTGATCTTATCCACCGCCGAGTTGGGGAAGAAGGGCGATCGATTCAACGCCTGGATGAGATTCTGGCGCTGCTGCGGCTCCACTCGCCACAGCGAACCCTTGCCCATATTCGGCGCCTTCTCCACCTTCACAAAGCTCTTGTTCAGCGACAGATTGTGACGCACACTGTTCTTCCAGCCATTGGGCGCCGTCTTGAAGTACGGAAAGTGCTGCACGATCCACGCATAGATCTCCTTCACAGGCAAAGCCTTCTCGTTCGAGCCCTCAATGGCCATGAAGATCAGGGAACTGCAAAGGTAAAGCACATTAGGTACTGGTTACATTATATTATTAGTAGTAGTAGTTACCTAAAGCTATATGGCGGCTTGTTATTGGTATGCACTAGCGGATCGTATGGCACGTTATTGGGATGCTTCTGCTTCTGCGGCGTATTGGAACCGGCTCCAGCACTATTCACATTGCTGTTGCCACTGCCATAACCATTGGCTCCGTTCTTGGATACCGAATATTGGGGTGTGCTTGTGTGCATCCGTGAGCTGACCACCAGATCGAATTCCTTGAGCGAATCCTCGTTGTCGTAGCTGGTGTAACTGTTGGGACTGCGCAGGTTGACTCCTCCACCGCCTCCTCCACCGGATCCTGCAGGACCACCTCCTCCTCCTCCCAGAGATCCATTGTGCACATGACTCGTGGTCGTCATATTTGGCGGCGGGGGGGAAACGGATAACTGCAGACTGCGCGGCTGTAAGGTCGTTGTGGTTGTGCCCGCTGCAGTGGTGCTGGTGGTGTAGTAAGTCCCAGGCAACAATGCAGCTCCTGGTGGCGTCTCCGGTGAGGCCACATGCGCTGGCGTGGAACTGAAAAAAGGAAGCATAAGTTAGTGGTTTCCCTAGCAAATTCCCGAATCTAGTACAACTCACATGACATGCGGCGTGCTGGCCACGTGGTTAACAAAGCTATAGCCCGGCGGCAGGGATCCGGCACTGATCAGAGTCGTTGTGGTGACCACCGACGCTGGCTCCTGGCCATGGAGCATCGCTTGGCTGCTGGGCGTGCTGTTGCCATTGCCATTGCCATTACTGTTGCTGCTGCTGGCCGCCGAGGTGGCATAGTTGACCGCCTCGAAGACAGTGCTAAAACTACCCGCCTTGGGCACTGGGCTATTGCCACCATTCACGGCCGCCGTCGAGGAGCCCGAACCGGATACGGAACCAGAATTGGAGCTGCTTATCGAGGAATTGTTTGAGGAGGCAGGCGAACTGACCACCGTCACCGTTGAGGCCACCTGACTGCTGTGATCCATCTGGACGTGCATCTTCTCGCGCAGATACTTCTTGTGCGGATGGTGGGTGGTGGTGTTGCTGCTGCCGCTGCTGTTGTTGCTGGTGGTTGGCGAGCACAGGGCCTGGCTGGCCGCCTTGTATACGGCTCCTCCCCCGGCGGGGGTTACTCCTGCTGCACTCCCATTGCTGGTCACATAGATCTGCTGCTGCTGGAGTTGCTGCTGTTTGGCGGGCGAGAGTAGAGTAGTGGGCGCGGAGGCACTGCTCACCACCACCGGCATATAGCCATGACCCACCATTGTGGTTCTCGTTGGCGTTGGCAAATAGGTCGTCTGCTGCTGCTGCTGCTGTTGCTGTTGCTGCTGTTGATTGGCCTTGCTGGCTTTGTACTCCACCACCGTGGTGGTGCCACTGGCTCCTTTGTGCACCGTTGTGGTGCTGTACACAGCTGCTGACCCACTGGCTGCACCACCGACCGCCTCCTGTTCACTGGTTTCACCCAGATTGGTGGGCAGCTCTTCTATCAAATCGCTCACTATGCACAGATTGCCATTGGGCGCTGTTGATCCTGCTCCCGCTGTCGTCTTGATGGCCACCGCTGCACCACGTTTCCCTGCCTGTCCCGCCGTCGTGGTCACAATGCCCTTGATCAGATTGCTATCGTTTAGCCAGGACAGCGAACGCAACTCGCCATCGTCTTCGGTGGTTCGCACATTGACCAAAGTCTCTCCAGAACCCATTTCCAGGGGCTCGGCAGCAAGGAGCACTATATTGCCACCGGTGGAGCCAACTGTTCCGGGACTTTCGGTGGCCGCCGTCGTCGTTGCTGGGGCAACGGTGAAGCCACCATTGTGATTGTGTTGCAGAAATACATATTTTGAGGCACTGGCCGGCATGTTGCTATTGCTTGTGAATATAACTGGTGATATAATTGATGGTGCTGCTCCTGCTGACGATGTTGCTGTGGTGCTGGTGGTGCTGCAGCTGATGCTGCTAAGGCTACTGCTGCTGCTGCTGCTGATGATGGCGGGTGATTGTGGTTGTGGTGGTGGTGGTGCTGCTATGGTGCGGTATCCATGGGCGGCAGCCACTGGCGCCGCTGCCACCACAGAAGTGGGCGTGGAGGCCACCGCTGCGCCGGATTGCAGATGGCCACGCAGTTGGCTCAGATCGCGGGTGGTCAGCAACTGTGTGGGATTATCTGTGGACATGCTGCAATGGGACAGGGAAATGGAAAAGGTCAGCTCATGTCACAAAGTAGTATAACTTAAATATGAGGTTCTTAAATATTAAAATATTTCATTATGATAAGTACCTTTTTAAAGCTTAATATGAATTTTAAAAATAATATTATGATATAACCCCATAACATTATAATAAATTACTACTATCATCGTATCATCGATGAGTATACCAAATATTATGCAACATTTAATTTAAGCTGTATGATTTATCCAACCAAAATTATTAATTCTTACATCATCGGGCCTTTGCCATTTACTCTGAGTCAGAATTCGTAATCCCCCCTTGTTTAACTTAAGCTTAACCAATCCTAAAAACCATAGATATCTGGTCTTACATCATAATCAGATATGGCATATGGTAATGTTCATTGCAAAGAATAGATTGTGATATTGGGATCATGACCCATTCTTCCAGACATTCTAGAATGCGATCATCGTACATTATGAATTAATAAACAATTTAAAAACATTGCCTCATTAATGTAGGTACGAAATTCCTTATAAATAACTATTGGTGATCCGGCAATTTCAAGCCAAGTTTGTATTTTTAGCCAAGCCCAATCCCAATGATGATCTAATGATTGACTGATGAAATGATCAATTTGCTGCACTTTGTTCGGTCATCAAATTGGTTTTTCGTGAGTAAACGAAAAACCGCATAATTATTTAGCAGCTCGTGTTTATTGTGGCTTGAACGTCCTTCGCCATTTTTATTGCATACTTTACTGGGTATTTCCCCCGGGGCACTCTATCTATAAGGCCTCTCCTCATTTACGCAATCAAAGACATATTTTTTGTGTTTTCTTTGTTTTTCCCCCCTCTTTTGTTCCTTCTAATTTACGCGTGTTTGCTTTTTGTGGCATTTTTATGACGCCAACATCGTTGGCACTTCACCTGCTCTCTTTCTCAAATACTCAACCTGTCTCGCTCTGTTCTTCTAGCCCCCTCTCTTTCTGAATTTCGTTGGGGATTATCTTATCAGCATTTCTGTGTGCGGGTGTACCTTCCCTTAAAGTTTCCCCCTATATGTAGTTATTTCCTTCAACTAATGATTGAGTATAGGTTCTAATTGAATGCGAGTCCAAAGATCAATGATCGAAAACCAATTTAGTTAAAAGTTATCGAATAGTTTCTCATTAAGAAAAACAACTGTAATTAAGTTTTTGATTTCTGCTTAAACTGAGAGCTTAAAGATCATTGATCGTTTATCAAAAATAAGCGAATTTACCTAATTATTTCATTATTCCAAATAAATCCGATTACCTAATTAAAAGATCGATCGATAACCAAAATAATCGGTTAATGCACTCATCATTTATTCATCCATTCAGTCGTATACCCATCACATGCCATTACATCAAGGGCAATTAACTTAAATATTCATTTGGCCCGAGGGACAACATATATTTGCCGTTGGGCTCGCAAATCGAAAGAGCGAAAGAGAGGGCCAAAACGTTGGTTAAACAGAGAGGGGGCGAGCGGTAGAAGGGGTGGGGCAGCCAACAAAGTGTATTATTATTTATTGATTTTCATTTGAGGCAGGCACAACAAGAATAACTACGGAAACTAACAAAAAGTCAACAATAGAAATGTCCAAGGAGCAAATTTACTTTTACTAGCTGATACAGTGGAACTGCAATAAAAGAGATCTAGTGCATCTAGTGTATGGTGTTGGGGCATTTAATCGAAGCTTTTTGTTCCATTTTATCACCTAGAATATTAGAATATTATAAGATATACAGTTTCATCGATAAGTGTTCCATAACCTATCGATAATTTCGATTCCTTTTAAAAGATCGATAATTTCGATTAATATTTAAATGGTTTATAAATGATCGGTACAACACAAACTTTGAAGTCTTAAATATGTTTGTCTAATCATTTTAAAATCCCCCCATTAGAGGCCTCACTGTATTTCCTTTTCTTCTTCTTGCTAACCTACCTTATTATTACCCATTGTTTTGCATGTGCAAAAAGTATGGCAAACGGGGGGCCAAGAGACGAAGGGGGAGAGGAGAACGAGGAGAGGGAGAAAAGTACCCGCCACAACAAAACCGTAACCGTAAATGCGAAAAACACAACAAACGCTGCGAGAACGAAACGCACGAGCAATAAAAACAACAAAAAAGTGCTCCGCTGACCTCCAACTCGGACAGCGCTGTCGACGTCGACGTCGACGTCATTACACTGGCCGTCCAAACAAATAGTACAGCCTGGAATTTATTTACTATTGTACACAGAAAAAATAGAACATTTTTCTATGATATAAATATTTTATATTATATTAGATATACTAGAATAGTGTGAATTCAATAACAATATCTATTCGATATTATTTTCAGCAATGGCACAGGTTCAAATACCACCGCTGACTTATTTTTTTAAAATTTAAATTGGTATAGTTTTTCTATACTATTAGTTTAATTTCGGATATAATTCTAATAAGATTAGCCATCAAATTTAAATATTGGCCTTGCCACAAATGATCTGTGTAAAACCTATAAATTTCTCATCATATTCCATAAATGTTTAATTTAGTGTAGTCTGGAATTCGCTTATTGTAGCAACAACGACGCAATTTTGTTTTCTTTTTTTTTTCGAAAGTCTGCTCGTTGTCTTGGCAACTTTTTATTGTGCCTTTTTTTATAAATTTTTTTTTTGTATTTTCTCAACAACAACAAAATAATAACAAGACGCGTACGAATTTTATTTTGCAGCGTCGCAAGAGAGCGGCAAAAAAAAGAGAGCGAGCAAAAACAACGTGTTTGAGATAAGAAGAGAATTGGGAATGGGGGGAGAGGGTGGTTTGGGGTGGTGCGTTGCCTTTGACATAATTAATTAGCAAAAATGGCCGCATGGCGACAACAATAACAACAACAACAACAATAAGAATGGGAGAAGCAACAGCAATTTTGGGACAATGCAACACTGTAAAGACTCTCCATCGAAAAATGCCGATACATATACCCTACCACTCTCTTTGCCCGGTGAAAGGCTCTCTTTTTCAGTAAATTTCTCTTGAAATTGTTTATCTCTGCTTTTGTTGTTTTCCAAAAGAGAGGCAGAAAGAGAGAGTGAGGGAGCGAAGCCACGCATTTGTTTTTGAGCCGCTATTTCGGTTTGTTATTACAGTGAAGCCTTGCTATCACAAACAGATTCAATCAAAAATTTCAATTTAAATTAACGATTATGAACCAAATAGTACGTTTCAGTAAGATCTTTTTTTTTATAGTTTCTCAATAATAAAAAACACAATACGTTAAAAAACCTTTTCTTTTGAATCATTTTTTGAATTGGAAAAATTTGGATTTTAGTCAAAAATACTCTTTTTATAGCAGTTTTTCTATCGTAGTTTAGATCAAATCAAGGCGTACGAATGACTCTTCTGAACAGCTTAGATCCCAAGCTAACAATCTGCATCTTTTTAAAGAAAATTTATTTTTTGACCAATTTTTTGCATTTTTTATAAGGGGGTACCTCGGGTTTCTTTAAGATTCAGATTTTTGCCAAAAATACTCATTTTTTAGTGGTTTTTCAGTCGTAGTTTACCCAAATCAAGGCGTACAGCTAAAAGACCGACTGTTTTGAGCAGCTTGCTATAAATGCTATCGATCCCCATTACTTTAAGGAACATTTATTTTTTGACCAATTTTTGCATTTTTTGTAAGGGGTTACATCATGTTTTTTTGCGAAAAATGGCAAAAATGAAACATTTTCAGGTTTAAATGCAAATGTATTGGAAATTAAACTACGAGTTCAACAAGGTATGACATTCCTCGTTCTGAACTTTATTTGCAATTTGCCAGCCAAAACACTGGGTTTTAAGGGCAAAAATACTCTATTTTTTACAAAACTTTTTAATTTTTAACTTTCAAATTCTTTTATAAAATTAACACCTCTGTGGTTTTCTCATATTTATTTCTTCCCTAAATTTGGTTTTAAGTTTTCATTCACTAGAGCAGGCACTGTAAGCCTTTCGAGATTAGTTTTGTGTTCTAGAAACCTCAACGTCACCGTCAAAATTGCTCTCTGGTTGGCTTTTTGGCTATGACCTGCGGACCTTTCTCCAGCATGGAGCTCCTTTAAATGTCAACCGAAACCCCCCCAAACATGCACCCGCAAAAAAGAAAGGGAAAAAGAGAGTGCCGGAGAGAGTGCAAGTCTTGCATTTAGGAATTTTCTTCGGCGAGCCAATTAACAGGCAAAAACAAACCAAAAAAAAATCCAGCCGTAACTGTACCTGGGTAAACTGCTTGCTAAAAAACAAAAGCCAAAAAAAAAATGAAAGAATAGAAAAGTAGAAAAGTAGAAAAGCAGCCAAGCTAATGAAACGCCATGAAACTACTGAGGAGAACATGATTATGATGATGGCGATGGAGGAGGATGAATCATCCAGATATATGATATATACTAAAGTGTGCACAAATGCGGCACACGGATGCTTATGAGCGTGTCAAAAAAATAATCGTAAGGGAGCCACTTAGCAGCGAATAAAACCACCGACTAGCAAGTGGAGTTCAACTATGGTGCATGGTCACAACTCGTTGATACCCTTTAAAATTTAGAATAATAAAATAATTTAAAAAAAAATAAATATGATCAAAATATAACCAAAAAAAAATAAAAATAATACTTGCCATAAGTCTTAAACTTACAGAGAACTAATTTTTATTGGTAAAATGAACCAACACGGATAGTTACTTAACTGTTAAAAAAGGTTTACAACTATTAAAGAGAGTTATGTGTATTTTATTTTTGCTTTGGTTACTGTTTAATAGTAAAACTACCATTAAATAGTAAGTTGTGTGTATTTTTTTGTTGGGAAAGCAACTATTCGTTGGTCAAATTGATAATTCAATGGTTTGGAACCATTTATGTAACTATTATATTGGTAAAATTTACCAAAAAGTTGTTCAAATTTATTATCCATGCAAAAGTTCTGCTTAATATTCTTACTATACCTTTGTATACTACTATACAAAACAATTCTTCGTCATTCATAAGAATTCTAAAGACTGTACTAACTTCATCAGAACTTTATCATGAATGCAACTACCATAAGGTTCCCCTGAATTCCCACTAATCACGAGTAAATATCAACCCTTTTTCCGCTTAATTTTCCTGACCCACTTTTCTCTACGACATATATGTATACAAAGTTTTTTGTTTACCCAGATTTCCCAGTAGAAATACCCATTGATACCCTCGAAACGTTTGAAAAAATGAAACCTCGTGGAGTAATCAGCGTGCGACTGGTTCAATAATAATAATACACACACACAAACAAACAAATAATTGACAGCCAGCATGTTTTGTTTTTGCTGCTGTTGTTGTGAAAATTGTCGCCCAATTGAAATGCCAGTGGGGAAAATGGGGAAAAATCTATGGAAAAAATGTTAAATGAGTTATTTCCTCTTTTAATAAAAGTAATAGAAAAAAAAAAACCAAACAAAAAGAGACCGTGAGATGAAAAAAAAAAAATGAGAAATATATAAATACAAAATAAATAAAGAGCAACCAAGAGAAGCCGGCATTTCTCTCTCTTTTCTCTCACTCACATTTATTGTTGAATAAAATATGATTGTAATTGCCTTTAATTACAACGCTTTGTTGGCAATTCCTTTTTGTCTTCGACAGTCAAATAAAATATACAATAAACAATAGGCGAAAACATTGCAACAGCTTTCAAAACATTTCACGTAACAAAGAGAGAGAGAAAGAGAGAGAAAAGCTTTTGCATACTTCCGGCCATCAACAAGATAACATAGAAGGCAAAAGCTAAAAAAAAAAGAGGAAAGAAAAAAGTGTAATAAAAGCAAGTAAAATAGCGAAAAAGGAAAAGAAAAGCAGCAGCAGCATTTTTTGAGAGAACTTATCGCACTTCTCTCTTTCCTCAGTGTTATGCGCGCTCTCTTTCGCTCACATTCGATGAAATATAAACAAAAATGTCTGAATTTCATACAAACAAGAAAGAACAAAGGTGAATTCAAAATGGTTTTTGAAATGTTACATTTGTGGGAACGTTTATTGGATTGGAATGAATGTAAATGGTTTTTTTTGGGTTTTGGAATTAAAAAAGAAAAAAATTCAAGAACTCTAGACTCTCAATTATTTAAAGAGCTGTTTGATGGTGATTAGAAGTTTGTTAATAAGGGGTTTTATATTTTTTCTCTTAACTAGCAGAATGTTTTAAAGTTCTTTGACTTTATTTAGTATATTTAAACCATTTAAACTGAAATTTGGAATTTTTATAATATTCTTTAGAATTTACCTTTGCAAATAATAAAAAACTCTCAAAAATCAAAGTATTTCACCTTTATTGTCCGTATTTAAATATATTTCAGAATTTTCTCGATAGACGTTGGAAACAACAACAAAAGAAAGGCACATGAAAGAGGAAAAGAAATGCGATGGCGAATGGCGACAACCACGCGGCGTATACGTAATGCCTGACGTTGTGGCCGCCATGTCTGTGTTGCCGCGCTGGTGTGCGTGAGTGAGTGCCCGCGCGCGTATGTGTGTGTGCAGTGTCTGTGTGTCAGTTCGCTCTCTCTCTCTCTCTCTCTTACGCTCCTTGCCTTGCACATTACGTATACGCCTGGGTCAAATCATCGAAAAGAACAATAAAACACCGACAACAGGGCGTATGAGTTATGAAAACTATGAAATCAACAAGAAAATCATACTAAAAATAATTCATTTAAGCAATGACAATATTAAAAATATATTTGTAAAAAAAGCTTAGTCTAGTTGTTATAATAGACCCTAGTAAAAAAAAAACAATCCCCAACCCTCTATAAATACACATGTATAAACAAATGATTGCAAATATATTGTTCTATTTGGCCTAAACTATTTACCAAAAACTAGGCGAGCAAATATTTTCTTGGAAACAATAAAATCGAGTGCTTGGCATAAATATAAATAAAATGCCAACAAATCTATACAAGTTTGGTTAAGTTTTCTATATACACGCCGCCTCAGTTGTATTTGTACAATTTTTTTTTTTGTTTTTGTATACACTGAAAAACGCAACAAGGCCGCTAGAAAAACGCTTTTGGCGTTTATAATTGCTGTTGATCGCTTTTGTTGTTGTCTATTTATTGTTAGTTTTATTGTTAGCTTTTTCGCGTCGTTTTCGAAAAAAAAAAAAAAACAAATGTCATTGCACGTGTGTGTGCGAGAAAGCGTAAAAGAGAGAAAGAGTGCGAGAGGAGGAGAGAACTAATTTTTTTTTAGTGTGTCACCTTTTTTTCAATCTACTCTTTTCAAGATCTTGAGCAAATTACTCATGAATATTAATTTTATTATCATTTCTAGAGAGGTACAGTAAGTATTTTTTAAAACCTAGTACATGATACTTTAAAAATAGTGATTTCTGTTCATTGCAAGAGCTTTCACTGTAGAAAAGCAGTTAGAACTGCTTCAAATGCAAAAGAGTAACGAAAAGAGAGTGGCAAAGAGAAAGGGCGGCCAGAGAAAGAGAGAAACAAACCAAAATTTCAACGTGGTTTTCTTTTCTTTGCTTTTTTAGTTGTTGTTATTTTTATACATTTAGTTGCTAAGTTTAATGCATGATTATGAAATCAGAGAATGTGTAGAAAATCGGGCATTACGCAAAATAAACCAAAAATGGGGGTTTGAAAAGATGACAAAATGCCAAGTTATATATTTGATTGGAAAAAAACCAATTTAAAATTCAAATTGTAATCTGCCATTCTGCGTCTCTCCCTCTCTTTCTCTCTTTGTTTGCCATTTGTGTTTCTTATTATTATTTTTGTTTTACTCACACACACACACACAGACACCAACAAACAAACACACACTTTGTTATTTCTTTACTTTTATGGCCCGCTTTAAATTATTTTGTTTTCTTTTATTTTGTATTTATCTTTACTTTTTGTGTTGATTCAGATTCACATACCTCCATACAAGGCGTTCTCGCAGTTTTGTTGTCGTTTTATAGGCACGCAAAAAAAAAGAGTGTATCAAAAGTTTAGGCAATTGTTTAAGGCTTTTGTCATGTAATTTCCAAAATTTTGTATTACATTAAGTTTTAGAAACTAGTGAGGGAATTTGAAGTTTTTTTTGTTTTAAAAGGTTTTTACAAGATTTTCTCGTTAATCTCGAACCGTAAAGCACGCGAGCAGGCAAACGAATGAAGCGAAGCGGCGGCAACAGCAATTGAAAAACCGACCCCCACCAACACACACACTCCCCAGCACACACACACACACCACCACACCCCCCCCACACACAACACTCTCTCTCTGGCGAAAATCACACAAGGCTTTCATTGTGTGCGGCAGCGAGAGCCAGAGAGAGCCGGCAAAGCGAAAAATAAATAAAAATAAATAAAAGCCAAAGCAAAGTCAAAGCGTCGTAAACAAGCTTGTGAGTAGGTACAGTAAACATCAGTAAACAAAAAAAAAATAAACAAAAAAATTGAATGAATTTTTGTTATATATGTACATAAATTGATTAACAATTAAATTTAGTTATTAAAATGTGACAATAATTCTATTTTATTTTAAAAAAAAATTTGTTTGGGCAGCAGTGGGTTTTGAACTCGTTACTCTTTTTTGCAAAGTAACTATGCAAAGTAGTTTTTTAACACAGAGAGAATTTTTATGAAGTTGAAAATGTTTTAATTTTGCTTGAATCAAGTTGAATTGGCTTTATTTACATTGTATATCTCAACAACTAAACTATTAGTCTAGTCAGTAGCTTAAACTTATTAAAAAATTGATTAATAAACTCAATTTAACTTTAACTCCTCTCACCATTTCGTTATAATATTGAGAACATTGATACCAAAATGTACTTACACGGTTTTTAAGAACGAATGTACTCAATTCAAGAACAATGTATTTGAATATTTCTCTCTGTTAACATATATCAAATATTATTCCCTTATTTTAAAAAATGATAAATGTATGTAGTACATCCTGAATTCACTTATCAATAATATCAATACCAAATCAAATTCCCCCTATCGAGCGCCTACTGTACACCTCTCTATATATTTATAAGTGTGTTGTGCGTTCGCGCATGACATTGCCATTTATTGAAGTGAGCAGAAAGAAATACAAATACGTCGAAAAAATGCGAAATAAAACTATAGTTTGACAACAAAAACAAATTGCTTAAATTTGTGGCTCATGGAGGCCAGTTGGCCACCCGTCTCTTTCTCTCTGCAGCCCTTTGCGCTTTCTCCTCCCCGCCTTTCCTCCCTCAACCCCTTTTGTTTGCTCTCTCTCTTTTTTTTTGGGTTTGCCTTAACATAAACAACTTTTGGCAAGGATCTCGGGGCAACAACAAAGGGCAGAGGCAAAAACAAAAATAAGGCACAACAAACAGCTGTTTGGGCTAGGCTTGAATTGCAACTCTTAAGTAAATAACTCTCTTTCAATCGGCTCTTTATGGCGCGCTCTCTTAAGTTAGCCAAGTGACTCACAAGACTGTATTTTTATTACAATCCTCTAAATATTTATAAATAAACAAAATGGCAATAACAAATTTATGCCAAAAAAAAATACGTCATTGTTTCTGCTAAAAAAGATTAATTGTTAAAGCTTAACCAAATAAATTTTATGACTTAAACAACCAAATAATCACTAGTTTTAAAGCTTAAAAATTATGCATACATAGCAACAAAAATATGCCATAGTTTTCTTGGTATAATTTTTGATAAGTATTTAACCCAAAATTTATAAAAAAAAAAAATTAGAAATGTACTACAAATAGAAAATATAACTTGAATGCTTATTAAGTATTATTTTTCATTAGGAAACTAAAATCTATAAATTTATTTGCCTTTAAAAACTGAACAAAATCTAATAGATTTAATAATAGACTTTTTGGCAACGAAAAATAAAACTAGTCAAGCGCCTAATTAAATTAATGAAAAGTATCCCAAGCCAAAATTCGTTTCCCTAAAATGTGAATAATTCGAAATACACGTCATAATTAAAAGCCTTTAAACCCACTTCAAATATTTGTTTATTTTCCTAACAACCAAAACTAGCGCTGATTGTTGATTAAATGCATAATTAAATTAATTAAAGTAACGCCAACATTTTTCCGCAACGCCAAAAAAAAAAAAACAAAATCTAAAACGACACGTGCGACAAATAAAGGGGGTAAACGGAGGGGGCGGAGGGGGAGAAGAGAGCCAAAGAGGAGAGCGGTAGAGCAGGAAATACAAGAAGCCAAAACACAAACGCACACACACTACAAAAAATAAAGCAAACGCAAAAATTCCAATACCAACAAATAGAATGCAGCAGAGCACTGAAAAAAATAATAATATTTTGGAACATATCAAAAAAATATTCAAATTTAATTTATTATTTAGAGATCAATAATTTTTTAGAGTTTTGTTTTATGTTTTTTATTAATAGTAAAACATTTAATTCCAATTTTGCTTTTAACTAAAAGTTCCATAGTATATTTTTTGCAGTGCATTAATTTTGTTTGGGTTGTTTTTAGTTTCATATTAGTGGCTTTTTGGTGTTGCTTGTTTAACCATATTTAATTTTAGCAATAGCAGCGAAAAATTGAACAACGACGGCCGCTTATGTATCATCCTATATTTGTTGAATATAAAAATAAATTTATACAACTTTTTCCCCATTCCACGGCGCACGCACAACAACGAAATTGAAAATGAAAACGCCAAGACAAAAAAAAAGTAAAAGAGAAAATCACAGAGAGAGAGCGTCGTTCGGAGAGCTTAAAACGCCAGAAAAGAGCGTAAATAAAATGAAGTTTGCCGGCTTTTTGGGCACACCAAAAAAAAAACACAAAAGTAAAAATACAAATAAAAGAAATACAAAAAAATTGAAAAGAAACCAAAGGAGTGGAAAGAAGAAGACGGTGAAAACTGCAGTAGGAGAGAAAACAAAAGAAAGAACTAAATATAAGCGTATGTATGTTAGGTAAGTATTTATATATAAATATATACATATGTACATAAATATATATACTTATATTTGTATGCTTGCACATATCTATGCACTAATCTGTTCACAATTGTGGCTAAAAAAATAGTTACTTTAAGTAATATCACTTGCCAAAAACTTAAGGAAAAAATATTTATTATTCTCAATAATAATAAAAATATATTTCACAATTATTCAAAACAATTAGACTTATGTAAGGCTCTACACAAAAAGCCCATTACCTTTTTTTATCCAAAAGTTTAATGTAAAACAAAAAAAAAATTTTTTTAATTTTTACTCTTTAATATTTTTTTATAAATATTTGTTTTCAAAAATGTAATATTTAGGATCCGTAAAAATCTAATATCGATAAGCCCAAGTTCTAGATCTAATAAAATTAAAAAACTTTATTACAAAACCTAAAATTGAGGTTCAAATGCAATCTACCAAGCTAAAAATAGTTAGTTATCATTTCTATATTGAATTTTCAAAAATGTAATATTTAGATCCGTTAAAGAAATATACTTTATTTGGTCTAGTATCGATAATACTGAGTTATAGATCTAGTAAAATTGAAAATCTTTGCTACAAACCTACAAAATGAGGCTTAAATGCAATCTATCAAGCTAAAAATAGCCCAATATCATTTCTATATTGATTTATTAATTGATTTTTGGAACCATATCACATAGTTTGTGCAAGATGGTGTGGTATATATTCTATAATATATAGGAATGTGCACACTTAGTGCCCACATATATTTATGTATTTATGCAGTCTGGTTGCTAGTACATTTTGTTTGCTGTTTTTGTCGCTTTGGCATTTAGGTCTTTTTCGCTGTTGCCAGGCAAACTTACAGTCCCCGATAATCCACACAAAAGCAGAAAGAAATCAAATCAAAAACGAAAAAACGAAAAAAAAATCACCTCGATCATCTGAGACGACGAACGAGGGACTCTACCTTTCCAACTGACAATTTTGGTTTTATACCGCTCGATTTTACTCAATTTCGTTGGGTCGCCTGCAAATTTCAATTTCAATTGATTTCGTCGTCTTTCAACCAAAATAAACCCATCATGTGTTCTTTTTGGCTTTTCCTCGTGCACATCTGCATTTCACTATCTGGTGTTTTTAGATGAGTTTATTTTTGCTCTTGTTTTTTTTTTTTTTTTTGATTTTGCTCTAAGCAATTACACAAGGCGTCGCCTGTGCAAGAACAACAAATTGGGTCAACCGCAATTAATACAACTAAATATAGCCAAAGCGCACATTTCCCTCGCGAAAAAAATAGAAAAAAATAAAAACAATATGTGCATACAACAAAAGCAGGGGAAAAATAATAATGAATAATGAGTGTGTTGAGTGTTGACAGAGCACAAGTTGTTTACCCTTTTGTGGGCAGCAGGCAAAAGCGCTCTGAAATTAAACAAAATGCAAAAAAAAACACATAAAAGCGCTGATAACAGTGAGAACTATCTGCATCGGTGGCGTATACGTGATGTGGCCAAATAAGGGAGCCGAGTGTTCCGGGGGGTCCATAAACAAAGCTAATCGCTCTCCTCTGAAATCCACAACTGCATTTCACACACCCCACCAAAGTGTCACCAGCTATATATAAGAATATATCATAACAAACAGCTGGAAATTGATCGAAAAGCACTTTTTTGAGCATCGCAAACTACAGTGGGCCCTCTTCAAAGAACTTTTCTATGTTTTTCTTTTATAGTACTACATTTGGGCAGCCCTAACTTTACACATTTTCATCAAAGTTTATTAAAAAACATATTTCTAATAAAATGATCTCATGTAGATCGTTAATATCGATATTTTTTCATTAACGATATTCAGCGATATGAGCCCTCTTCAAAAAACTTTTATTTTTCCTTTCATAATATTTGGGCATCCCCAACTTTACAAATTTTAACCAAAGTTCATTCTATTGTCAAAATTTCATAAAAGCTTATATCGATATTTTTTGATCAACGATATTCAGCGATATTAAAAATGTGGGTACTTGTAGGTTTGATATGATATAAATTTACATTACATTATACAATCGATATATTTATAAAATCGATATAATTATAATATTGGTATTTTTCATTGACGATTTTCAGCGATATTAAAAATGTGAATATTTGGATATTATATAGTATATATGATATTATATATATTTTTGAATTTTATTTTCAATATCTGCTTTATAGCCTTATGACACCTACTTAAATTTCGATAAGCTGACTAGATTTTCTCAAACAATCAGATAATAATAAGTAGTAAGCTAGATACAAAACATTTTATAAATATCCAAGAGGTTCCCATTGCGTTTCTGAATGAAGAAGTCGATATTTAAGCCAGTGTCACATGGCCTTCAACACGAGTGACCACTGTAGCCCAACAGTGCGTGCTGGCAGATGGTTAGCAATGGGATAAAAACTTTCGACCAACACTGTGCTCGATTGCCTCGTTCTGTTTGTTTGGCACACTCGTACAGTGGGCATCAGGCACAGTGGGTTGCCCTTCAATCAACCAACTTAAACCAATTGACACAGCCTCGTACGTTAAACGTTTCCCACTAATTAGCACATTCGTATATGCCGAGAGCAGGAAAATACAATAAAAACGAAGAAATAGTATGGAGAACTAAGACACGTTATTTTTCGTTAAACATTTAGTTAAATAGATGGAATTGATAATTGATGAAAATAGGAGCAAGTTGTCGGGCGTTACGTATTCAAACTGTTGGCTAACGATTAACGTTATTTTTTTATTTGTATAAATATACATATATATTTTATAATTTGCATACTGCATTTGCTCAGCATTGAATGAAAAAACGAACATGTGAATATGTGCTAACAGCTGGGAAAACATTCCGTATTATTCTGAATGAGAGAGTGGGAAACAGGTGTATTCTAAACAATTACTAATGGAAAATAATTATGCTCCCTTGAAAATGTATCGCCGTGAAGTGGGATCCAAAATTAAAACATGAGTATTTGCTTTAGTTCGCATTATCTGCAATTATTCATCCTTAAACAATGCTTATGAAACACATCTTGGAATTAGTAATATAGGGTTTTAAAAAAAGGCAGTTTTATCATATGGACTTCTGTTTCAAGTAAAACCTCATTACTTAATTGACGTCAAGAAATGGTTTTGCTATCTATTGAAATATATTAGCTAAATAAATAAATGAATATTCATAAATATGAATGAAATTTGAGTAATTCAAAAAGCGAGGTAATCATTATATTTTTAATATCCCATTCACAATTAATAATAAAATTTTATGGTTCCTATGAAAGGTATCTTAAGTCAAAAAAATTCCTCTGATTTCAATAAAATCTACCGCTTATCGTATTTGAATATACCATCTTACGTATTTTCCTATGTAAGGGATCTTAAGTCAACCTGGTTCCTCTGATTTTATTAAAATATTCCGATCGTATTTGAATATACCATCTGATGTTTCTATAAATGAGCGCGTTGCTAACTTGCTTTTAACCTGCTATATCCGCCGCTTCTATTTTAAATCCCATTGTAATTGCAATTCGAATTCCAATTCTAATTTTGATGCACATGCGTTGCTCTATTTTCTCCGCCTTTGCTGTTGTATAACAAACAACGATGAAACAACAAAGTTGTCGTCTCCTGTTGCTACTTTTAAGTTGTTTTTTGTTTTTTTTTTGTTTGCATTTTGCGCACTATAGCCGCCGTTAAAAGTTGTTGTTTTAATAGTCGCTATATCTTATCGCGCTAACAACTTGGCTGTGAGTGTGTTGGCACAGCTCTCGTTGCACGTGTGTGCGTTTTAGTTGAGCACCAACACACTGGCACACACACAGCAATCGCACACACACACCCCATTTGTACATACATAATTATTTTCATTTTTTATGTAATCAACAAACAGAAAAAGCAACGCCTCAGCCTCAGTTCGGCTGCCTTTGCCTTCTATGCTGAGGTTCTCAAAAAAAGCACACACTACAGCGGTGGTCACGTGAATAGTTCTCAAAAAAAACTTTAAAAAAATAATTGTAATAATATTAAAAGATTTTAGCAAATCATCCAGTAACTTTAAGCTGTACTCTTAGTAGGCTAGCAAGTCCAGAATTAAAATAATTGGTTCCAAAGTTGATATAAAAATATTTTTTTTTAATTCAGAGTTTTGCGAAATATGATGATTTATAATAATTATAGTGCATCATACCTAAAAATTTTTCTAATGGAGTAAAATCGAATTTATTAACTGTGGCTAGACCTAAAAATATGCACTTGGTTGTAATGATAACAAACTAAATATGGGTACAAACATTTTTAAGAATTTGAAAATATTTTCAATTTTATATTGACATCAATCTGATAAAATCAAAAATCATTTGCACTTATGAATTTTGTAATGCTTTTATAGTAAAAAAACATATTTGTCCTAATGTTTCATAATTGTTTTCGTACTTAAAATGTATTTTCTTATGTACACCCAAATAATCCGAAACCTTCAGTGTTCTTCGATATTTTTGAATACTTCAATGTAGAAATAGGTTTAAAAAAGAACACACGAGGTTAAACTTTGGCAGCACGAGTTTTAAGGTTTTTCCGTTGTTGGTTTTGGGTGGTGCGCGTCTTGCGTGCCGACGACAACCACCCAACCACCCACTTTGCCGCCCCCGAAACGTCGGAAATGTTACGGCCGATATTCAATTAGTTTTTAATCCCGCCCAGCGTCAAGGAATTTCAATTTCCAATTGGTTTTTAAGTCGGAAATTGCCGCCACACGCACACACGCAACCTGAAAAAATAGTGAAACAAAAAATTCACAAAAAAAAAAACATAGAGGAAAAACAATAAACAATACATACAACACCAAGAGCTTTTAAAGTTTCAAGTATTCATTGGATTTTCTTGAATGCTCGTTGCATAATCGCCCAGCTAATTGCACAATACTTTAGGAACCCTAAACCACCCATTCCAGAGCTAATCCCAAGTGATCTTCAAATCTGCATATATATTTCACCGATTTTTTTTTTCGTACATTCCATCGACGATACAACAGAATTTTACAAACTATAGAAGACGGTTAAGTTTCTGGGGGGAAAAAATAACAAAAAGCCAGGCAATGGCGAGGTCGCTTTATCAAGACACGACGCTATATGCTATATAGCACCACTAACAACAACAAATTAGCGTCTCGGTCAGATAGAGAAAGGGAGCAGGCGAGCGAGCGAGCGAGGCGGAGAGATGGGGAGAAAAAGAGAGCGAAGAGCGGCAGCAAATCACACGATCGCAAACTCACACACGAAATATGCAAGAGCAATAACAACAACGACGCCAAAATAAAACCAGTAATGAGTTCTGTAAATCAAATATAAGATACCCTATAAGTATCATAATGCCGAATTGCGGTCATCACCCAGATAATAACGTTGTCAAGCACGAGATTACAGGAAAAAACCCCAATTTCGGGTGTCAACTTTGGGTAAACGACTACCAATCGTTAGGAATTTTGGTACATCTTTGTGTTTCAGTATTCTGAATAAGATAAGTTCATTAAAAATGTAAGATATGATTAATTGCCTTGCAAAAATAGCAAAAACCTTTTGGAAAGTCTTCAGAGTATGATACGTTTTGATAGAGATGGTATGTATACATGAATTCTGAAGCAATAATCGGAATCTTGATATTCAACGATGATCATCCAATATAGCTCTCTAATATACCTTAATGGGGTATAAATCACAGGGTATGATAACGACAAAGCGTTGTCGATATTCTGCGCCTCGTTTCTCTACCAGAACATTTTCTTGCTGACGCAGCGGCGACGCACACCCCCTCCCCAACCATCCCCACCCCACCCCAGACACACACACACACACACACACGAACACACCCTGCATGTGTGTGAATTTGAGTGTGCATGTGAGGGTAACAGGCCAACGCGAAACCGAGAAAAAGCGACAACAAACCAAAGTAGACTACAGTGGAAATTCTATACATCACCAAGAATGTACCATATCATCACTAAAACCATGAGATACGGATTTGTTTGAAAAATAAACAAATCATTTTGTATTTAAAAGCATATAATAAAATTTGTATGATCTTAAAAAACTAATATACCTGGATATTTTAAAATAACAGTTAAATATATGTTTTTTAAAGACAACACCACATTTGTAATTTTAAGCTCACGGAAGTTCGTCATATAGAGGTACCCCTGTACTGTCTCAAGCTATTTGTGAACCAAAGCGATCGAAACTTTGATATGATCATCAATTTAGGACTTGACAAGGTTTTTAACAAAGGAAAACAGGTATACAATACGAAATCTAATGAATTAGTAAGAATCTTTATTGATTACATAAATTTAAAAGGTTCCAACGCAACCCCTTTTTAAAGTTCAACCTGAAGCTGTTTAATTTGCATGAAATTCGTCATAGTCAGTACTGCCTGTAGGTGTAAATTGTAAAGCGCAACCATTAACTTTTTGGGGTAGAATCGGAGAATAGGCTTAGGTAAAAGGGTGTCAAACATTCGGCATGGGATTTGCATTAGAATCGAAGTCGTAGAGGGGAAAATAACCCAGATTTTGATTGATATGCGTAGTTTGATTTCGTGTGTGTGTGTGTGTGTGAGTGTGTGCTTATATAAAAGCCCAACAGGTGGCGACGATTTGGATTTACTTTTTAAATGATTGATCGAGAGGATCTTAAAGATTCGAAATTTCAATTTTAAAATTCACTTTAACATAAGTTATTTAATTAGCTAGACATGGAAACAAAGTAGCCTCGTTTTGACATTTAAATTCTGGTATGTATTTAGTCTAAAAATAATATCAATTTAATGTTGTTTTCTTTCCCTGTATATAGTATGTATATTTGAACTAACAATTGTGGTTTTGATTATTATAAATTCCATGCGGGTGCCCCGCCCCCTTTTCTGTTTCAGTTTTGGAACGCCCCTATCCTTTTCTTTCCAGGGATCATTGATAATTTCGCTAGCTTCCAATTTTCCCGTCTTTCCAAGCGGGGGGCGTGAAAAGAAGTGGAAATAACAGAGGCAGCAACAACAACTACAACAACAACAACAACATAGCGGGGGACACACACGCACATTTGGTGACACACAAACAAACACACTCACACACACGAGATAGACAGCACTAAAAATATTTCTTCAATATTTGTTGTTGTTTCACCACGTTTTTTAAGCTTTTTTGTTGATTTGGTTTTGCTTTGCCTTGTTTTAGTCGTGTTGTTGCTGCTTTCCCTGTTATTTTTATTTTCCTGTTATTTATTTGGCACTCACTGTTTTTGTTGCTGCGCTCTCTCTTTTCTTTATTTTCTTCGACTCTCTCTCAATGTTTTTTTTTCTCTCTGTTTCTTTCTTGTTTTTAGCGGGCGCACTTGCAAAAACGCTTTTTTTTCGGTTGTTGTATTAATTATCACATAAATTAATTAAACACATACACTTGTCAAAAAAAAAAAAGGTTTGGCATACCTACTCAATTACTTTTGGTTCATCAACGACGACGTTTTGTTTGTTTTCTTTGCGTTGTTTGTGGATCTTGTTTTTTCGCTGATGTTTACTTATTGCAGTTTATTGTTTAAGGGTTTGACTTCTTTCTTTTGTTTTTTTGTTAATAAGTATATTTACGTCCGCTGCGCTGAAAGGCAAAAAAATGAATGCGGCAAATACGAGAACGCCAACCAGACAAGCAGCGCAGTGGGCGTCGACGCCGGCAGCGCCGTCAGCTGAGACGGGGGCAACAACAAAAAGCGCAAAAAAACAAATAAAACAAATGCACACACAGTTCGATTGCCTTTCAATTGGGAATGGAGTTGGAAAATAAAACTCTGACATTTGTGATATTCGAGATGCCAAATTAATATAAGCCCAATCAACTAATTGATTGAAATGGCTGCGATTTGTTGATTTTGATTTGTTTTCGACATACGGCAAAATAAAAAACAAAAACACATGGCATCGAAGAGAGTTTCCCTCTAGCTGCTCTCTGTGTGGGAGAGCGGAAGAGAGCCAAAGAGCGTAATAAGCGCGTGGCAAACACATGGTTTTTGTTGTTGCCAAAACGTAGAGTAGCAGAAGAAGAAGAAGAAGCGCTTACAGTTACCTCGCGTTGTTGTTCTTGCACAGTGGAGCAAAATGATACAAAATGCAACGTCACCGATTTTCTTAAAGAGCTAATAATAATAACCGTATGTTCCAGTAGAAAAAACACACAGTTACGTAAGTCAGAAAATTACACACAGTTGCTTTTAAATGGTATTTATTGTATGCATCAAAAGCGTAATATTGTTTTTAATAAAAATATGTGTACTTTAATGTTAATTTACATTTAAACCTATATAGACATTTATTATGCTAGTAACGCGAAAACATAGAAAATAAATAGTTTACTTACATCATAAAACATCATAAGTATATTGCTTTCAAGTAAATGTTTGGTGATTTATAAATTGGTCGTATCCTTGCCATTATTTGTATGGCAAAACCCATTTACTCAAATGTGTTAGGTAACAGTAGAGAGAACACCTCTTTTTGGCCCACTGTGCGCTGGTTTTTACTATCGGCAAAAGGTATTCATCACATTTACATAAATGCTACACACTGTATTAAAGTGACCCTGTGTGGGTGAGCATGTGTCACACGCAGCGGCAAAAAAAGTCAATCACATTTGCCTCTCTCTTTCTCTCTCCGACTTTGTTGTTATTATTAATGTTTTTGTTTTTATTGGTACCGCAACACCCGCGCGCAAATAACAAAAATACAATGTATCGGCATTTATTAAGAGAGAACAAGAGAGCGACCGCGAGAGATGCCGTTATTGTTTTCACGCTGCGTGCGTATTTGTATTTGTATATTAAATATCGCTCTAGTTTTGTTAACTCTCTTAGTTTTTTGGTGTATTAATGAAACCAAATTGTAATGCGAACGCGTTAATTAGGGAATGGAAAAGGCGAAAGAGCGAGGAGAAACAAACAAAGCAAGGAAAAGAAAGTCAGAAATACGATAAGCAACAAGATGAAAAAAGTTCTTATCGTTTCGTTTGTCACTCAATTATACAAAATTTTTATGATTGCCACAGAAAAACACAAACGCACTGCGAGAGAGAGAAGGAGAGAGAGCGAGATCGCTCACGTAACTCCAATAGGAATTGTTTTCTCAGTTCTCTCATTTTTCCGGCCGGTTTTTCGCCTCCAACAAACCGATTTTTCCAACAACGTGGCTTTGGCCAAAAATACGCGAAAGAGCGAGGGAGAGAGAGAGGCGAAATTAACGAAAACGAAAAACGTGTGTGTTGGAAAATAGAACACATCACACACACAAAACTAAAGCAGAAGCTCGTGTGGAAGCAGCTGAAAGATAGAGTTGTCACCTAACTTTACTATCAATTTAAATATTATCAGTAAAAATATTATTCAATTCTATCAATATTGTTTATAATTATTGCTAAGAGAGATACATTTTTTAAAAATACTGTTTTACAGGGTGCTTTTTAAATGACAAAACTATACAAACTTAACAATTTGGATCATCAATATCATACCATATAAAAACCCGTTATCATATTTTATTGCTAAAAAAAGTTTAATTAAAAATGTAAGTTCAATCAGGTGTAAATATATTTTTACGATCAAGAACAAGATCCATTATAAGCAAAAAGGAAATACATATGTACAAACTTATATGTATACATTTGTAAGTTTTTGACATCTGACAACCCTGCAGAAAAACTAACAAACAAAAATTATGTGGGACAAACGGCGCATAAACAAACTCTCTCGCGAAGATGTATGGAGAGGGGGCGGGGGGCGATAGAGAGCGCGCCCAATTGTTTACACACAACTTTTTTTACGCGACGCCACTGTGTTTGTGACGCTCTCTTTTACTCTTCCATTCGTTTTGCCATGCGGTTTTCGTTGTTGTACAGTGGAAACTCCATAAGCTATGAATTTAAAATTAATTAATATTCAAGGAAATACAAGTTTTGTAAGAACAACTTAGAAAGTTTTTTATATTTATCTTCTTTTAACCTCCATTTTATTATATTTTTTGTCTAAACCCACAATAAATGAAGTCTCTGCTTAGGAGTTTCCCCTGTAGTTGTTGTCGCCTGGTCTACATACACGATCTCACTTAAATAGTTATACAACTCGCTCTGGGGGCCAAATACCAATGAGCAAGTGAAATTGCAGTGCGAAGGAATTTCGAAAAACCAGTTAGAACCATGGCAACGTTGAAAATGGGGCTTGCAGTCCCAACCCGCCCCCTTCCCACCCACAAAAACGCTCTTAAAACGGCGAAAAACAAAAACAGTTAAGCAGGTGCAAAAAAAAAAGCACACCAAGACGGAGTCAAAAGAGCGGAAAGAGAGCGGGAAAGCTTAGAAGAGCATGGATCAGGATCAGTGTGGCCAAAGCTAGCGAATGCGACAGACAAAACAACAACACGTGATTAAACAATAGGGTCGTATAACACTAAATTTACCCTACAAAAGATTGGTTTTCCAAAACTTATATTTAAAATTTCACGTTTCTAATTTAATATAAAAGAATACATTTTTCAAATATGTGCTTATACTAGTTATAAACGAAAGCAAACCCTAGAATAACCTTTACTTTATCAAGGATTCAGTGAGTGATCATATCTTGTATAACACAAGATAGTATCAAAAGTGGTCATTATTCGTTCGACATCATTAGCACTACTGTTGGATTCTTAATATTTGTAGATAACAAAAGAACGAAGGCAAACTTGGACGTCACCATGTTGTTGCTGTGCAGAGCAAACGACGACGACAGCGACAAATGTGGAGATCAACAGATCAGTCACTCAAAAACCGAAACTAAAAAGTAACAAAAAAGAATGAAATAAAACAAAAAGATCGTTTCGAAAAGACATTTTCCACCGAACAAACAGACCAAACACACACATCCACATGGCAGGTATATCTGTATCTGTATCCGTATCCGTGTGTGGGGTATGTTTGTATAATCATGTGATACCAAAATAAAGAAAAATGTGAAAATCAAATAGCAGCGACAGCAGCGGCCAGGGCACTAAAAAGTCACAAGCAAAAGTGGAGCAATAAAGCAAACAAACCCGACAATTTTTCTGTTGCCATGTACAACCCCCGACCACAACAGCACCATCCCCATCCACATCCCCCACTCCCACGAAACCATCCAAACCGAACCAACTAACCATCTCCATCATCACTATCAACCATCCAATGTCGTACGTAGTTTCGGATCGGATCGTATTGGATCGGATCAGCCACGAAAATATGCAAATGCCGAGAGCACCGAAATTGAATGCAATTAAAAGGCACGCACAATATCATACACAGTTGATATCGGATTCGGTAAGAGAATGGGATTAGAGATAGCAGATATGGTAGGGATAGATCAGTAGAAAGACAACCCGTTTATTGGGGGTGTGTATAGTCTTTGGAACTAAGAAACCTTAATATTATAAAGACTTTTTATAATAACTCTTACTATTTTTGACCTTGAGCTAGCAGAACCCAGTTATTAGTTTCAAAACCTTAACTTTCACAACAATTAGGGATCAATATTTGATCATCTTCCATATATATTTTTCCTAACAGGTACATAGGTAGGAATAGATCAGTAGAAAGACAACCCGTTTAATGGTAGTCTTTGGAACTGAGAAACCTTAATATTATAAAGATTTTTGATCATATCTCTTACTATTTTTGACCTTGAGCAGAACCCAGTTATTAGTTTCAAAAACCTTAACTTTCACAACAATTAGGGATCAATATTCGATTATCTTCCATATATCTTTCTCCTAACAGGTAATAGATATAAGGATTGTTCCTCTACTTAAAAAAAATGTACATATGTGTAAACAAACAATTACAGAACCGATAGATCTGATTATTTTTGCCTCAATGTTCCGATCTCGTGAATGGTGCCGGCTGATGTATTAAATTTCAATCAACTGAAAACAAAGCGATCATCAAAAGTAGCGCTACTGAGAGGAAAATAAGTAAAGATACAGAAAAGCGAAATTCTAAAGGCATTAACAAAAACATTTTTAGCAGCTAGAGGTGTAGAGATGTGAATCCGAATCGGAGGCTATATGCCATACAAACGAACATAGACCGAAAAAAAGTTGTTGATGGGACGCCAACGAGATATGGTAGCTTATGCGTAGCACAGTGTCATGAAAATACAAAGTATAAGGATTCTGGGTTATTCAGGGTTGCATTTGAATTTGAAAAAAACATTTTTCGGAGAAACAATTTAAAAACAAAACAACCGATTGTCAATGATTTTGGCTCAAAATCGATCAATTTATTCATTTGGAATATTTTTCACCGGGGATGTTTATCAATTGATCTGTAAGTGTTTAAAGGGCCTTGTTCTGGATTGTTTATAGTTTGGTAAATTAGAATTTCAAATCTGCGGACTATCCCATTCGAATATCCACTGTATCTATGAATTGATCGGTAAGCATATGCACATTCGTAATCGTTTTATCCCATTTCCATTTGCATTTTCGATCCACGGTGCCTCCACATCGTCTTCTTCTTCTTCTCCTGCTTCTCCTGCTTCTCTTCCTTCTGTTTGCCTCATTGTCTAGGTGAGGTCGTTGTGAAGCGAAGAGGGGTGGGCAGGGGAGGGCAGGAGGAGAGCGAGCGGCAAACTAAAAGGGGGCGGGGCAGTGGGTGGCGGGCGGTTGGACGCATTTAGCCATGTTTAATTTTGTTTGCATTGAGCGCGTTCGCTCTCTCTCCGTCTCTCCCTCTCTCCCTTGTGCCTTTCCTCGCATAAAATAAAGAGCATGTAAAAATAGGCGGAAAATTGCATTCCTCCCACCCCCTTCCACTCTCTCTACCGTTAATCTTTGTTTATTTTTATGGCATTTTTCTTATAAGTTTTTTGGTGTTGACTTGTCATTTTAGTTTGCTCGTTAAATTTTCTTTATTTTATTGTTTTTTGATGGTGTATAGTTTTTTTTTTGTAATTTAAGATAGTGTTTTTGAATTGTTGAATATTTGCAATTTTGAATTTTGACAAGTTTAGCGCGTAAATTTAAAGTGCGCCTAATTTCACTTATAATTTTAACGGTTATTTCATTGTTTTAATTATAAAATTTTTGTACTTTTGTTTCTTCGTGTAGAATAGTTTTTTGTGTTTTCCATTTATGTACATATGGTATTGAAATTTTTCTTTCTTTTATTTTTTTGTTGTTTTTACTGTTAAATTTGTCGTTGACATTTACCTTGTTCTACATTGTTGCAAATTTTCTTAATGGTTTTTGTTATTATTGAACCTTAAAAATGTCAAACAAGTCACTATCGCCCTCCCGCTCCCTTTCTCACTCTTTCTCTCTCTTTGCTATTTGTTGTTATACTTTCTTGTTATTGTTGTTCTTGATAAATGTCAAACAAATAACGGCGGCTCTCCCTTGCTCTCTTACGCTCTTTGAGTGGCGCTCTTGAGGGCCTCTCTCTTACCCTTTATAGCCCCTTCTCCCTCTACCATGCTTGCCATCGATCTCGCCATCTCACTCTCGTTGTCAACAGACGCAAAATGATCCACATTACATTTGTCTTTGATTTTGCGTCTTCGTTTTTCGCCTATCTTCTTTTACTTTTATTTTATTCTTTTCTACTTCGAATCCTCCCTTGTCATTGTTGTCTTTTTTTGCTTAAGAAATGCGCAGTTAAAAAATACTTGTCCAAAAAATAAACGTAAACAAAACACTATTTGGTTTTGTATTAATGCTTCTTGATCTTATTTTTTGTTGACGTGCTGCCACAATTAGCAAATTTGGATAGATAGAAAAAACAAACTAAATCAATAAATAACAGTGTACAAAAAGAACAAGAAATATAAAAAAAAATCACAGCGAGCGCAATCTGGAAAATTTTCTCATAAATATGTATGAGTAAATAAGGCGCGTTCCTCTTTTAATATAATCAGCATTTTGAACTCATTTACAAGCATGAATTTAATGCAACAACAAAAACAAAAGCGTTGAAAACGTGAAGTGGAAAAAAGACAACAAAAGCAGAACAAATACTAACTATAAAAAAAAATAAAATGCGAGCACTCACAATCACATGATAATTTGCCGAAGGCCAAATAACGCTCTTTGTGGTAAATGCAAGACTTTTTTTTTTTGTGTGTGTGCTTTAAGTTAATCTGATTTAATTTGTTTGCCTAGCTTGACTTTCGATTGGTTGTTAATTGCTTTGAGCAACAAACATTTCGAAATGCGCGCCTCACGAGTGCTGCCCATGCCGGCAAACGTGAAGATGGGCAGCACTGTTTCCATCTTTTGGCTGAAGTGGCAGCACTGTTTGATTTAACGGTTTTTTTCTGTGCTATTCCAAACCATAGATGGCGCCACTATAACGGTTTTGGCTTTTAATCAAATTGGAAGATCGTATTAATTAATAATAGTAAACGTTCCAATATAAATATAAAATTATACATATTAAATATGAATACATTTTTAAAAAATGTCATGGATTTTTAAGAGGTATTTAAACTATAGATGGCGACAAGCAAAGCGGCATTTGCCTTATTTAATTAATTGGTAATATCATAAATCATTAAAACTTAAGAAAGTGTAAATAATCATCAGATAAACATATATTTTTTATCTCGTGAATATATTTTGAAGGAGTACCAAAAACTTTGTCATAATCATAAGGATTTTTTAAACTAATTTTCAATTTGGTTCAAAAGTATGTACTCATAAGTTAGAAACTAGTTAGAAAAACTTAATAGCCCAATTTTGTTGGACCTTATTCCAAAAAAGTCAACACTTGAAAAATAAGATAAGACAATATAAGATAAGATAAAGATATACAGGTCGTACTTTTGGTTTACCCCTATTTCATCTTAAGTAATAACCCTTTTCTATGCCTTCTTTCTTTCCCTTGCGTTTTAAATAAACAAATCTATCAATTAAGGGGAAAGCTTTAAGCTGTCAACACGCCCAAGTACTTTTTGTCCCCCTGGGATGAGCTGCATTCATTGTTTGTTTGTGAAAAAACACACCACCCCACCCCAACCTCAACCAAAGGATTTTCATCGCTTCTCCTTGGGGTTTTCTTATAATATTCTTTTTTTGTTTGGTTGCCAGTTAGCCCGTCTTGTCATTGGTGAAATTTGTTTTTTTTTTGCCGCAAGTTGAGCTTATTGCCGCTGTAATGCTCGGGAAATCCACACCGAACCACTCCATCCCCATCGTCTTGAGTGGAAACCGCTGCCAATTGTCGACTGTTGCATGAATTATGAGCTTCTGCCAAGATTTATGAATTCGAGAGGATAACAAAAGTACGCCAGTACTCGTGACAGGACCCTTCTCCAACCACAAAAAGTAGAACGCCCCTCGCGGCAGCAAAAAGGGAAAAATCTGTCAGCTGTTAAGTTGAGTTATAAATTTCCTGCAATTAGGTTGAATTTCAATTTCGCAGCTATCTCCTTTAGCTACTTACTTTGATTACACAATGATGATGATGATGATGAGAGCATCACTTTGCCTTCCCTCCTCTAACGATTTTTATGCAAATTTTTATCGACAGTTTTTGGTGCAGACTGTACTTGTTTCGGTTTTTTTTTTCCTGATTTGTTTGTACCGCTGCTTTGATTGGCTTTCGGTGCACTTTTTCTGCCTCAATGTGCAGAAATTTGCAAACTCATCGAAATCCATACGTTTGATAACGGTGTTGGGGTAAAAAACAAGAAGCAACATAAATAAAAACGGAAACGGAAACGAGCCTGGTGAGCGCACAAGTCGCCACGCCCCCACCGATTTTACACACTGCACGTGTTCATTAAGCAACCGGGTAGCAAACAAAATCAATGAATGGTGTAAAAATTAATATCCTGTGGGGCTCGAATGAAAAAAATATAAAAAAAGGGAATGCAAGAGAATTGTAACGGAGATTGGGGGGCGTTGTCATCGCCATCCAGCAGCCGGCAGCAGTTTTAATTTACACAAAGCGTAGTCAGGCGTGTAATGCTCTGTGGCGGTATGGTGAAGCTTCCCTTTTTTTTTTTATTTGGCGCCCAACGTGGGGGTTCCTGATGCTTGGCAATTCGCGCGACGACATTTAAAAAATGCCTTGAGGCAGCAACAACAAGCGACGACGACGACGGCGTCAAATGATTTACGAAATTACTTTTCCCGTTGCATATTTACTGGGAATGAGAAAATGGGAGGTTTTTCTGAACTTGGAGCCGAGTTTTGGTTGAAAGCTGTCATTTTTGTTTGTATATCATTCTACAACTTTCAATGAAATTGCAATTAATCTATGTCAATCTGAAATATGTTTTTTTTTCTATCGCGTTTTTAAACTCACTTATAAGGTGTCTAAAAGTATGCTACATTATATTTGATGTCTAAAAGACACTTGGTGTTCATTGCATACTTTTAGATACCTTTACAAGTGACTAGCATTTTGGGGAACTTTGGGCCAACTATTCTATTCTGTATTTTATAGCAATCATAGAATATTTATAGTTATACACTTTTAATTCTCTTTTTGGTACCTTATTTTGCCTACGAACTTATGTTACCACTTACCTTACCTCAAATTTCCAAATAACAATAATACTTTGAACTTTATCATGGACACATTAACTTTATTCATAAAATATTTAGTTATTTATTAGCCTCAATCGATTTGTGTGATGGAGGCCTCGTCGTTGCTGGAACAGCGACTGCTCTCGCCATCCGTGCGATATTTGATGGAGTCGATGATCTCCACATCGATGTCACAGTTGCCCTGGCCACCGCTCGTTCCCTCCAGCCCAGTGCCGGTGTCACTGGAGTTCCGTCCCAGCGAATCCTCATCGCAGAGATCGGGTGCCGAAAGGGAGGCACTAACCGATGCCGATTCCGACTTGGCATCCGTATCCTGGCTCTGAACCTGCGCCTGATGGGCGGCAAACTGGCTGTAGAGGCGTGGCAGATGTTGCAACATATAGCTGGCTCCCGATTTCGATAAATTCGCAGCTGCAGCGGCGGCAGCAGCGGCTGCCGAGAGATTAGCAGCCGTGCTCGATGGATGATTCTCCTTGGTCTCACCCAGATCATAGTACTTGGCATAGTGCTCGAATTTGCTGCCCAATGTGGAGCTACTGGTCATTCCAACACCACCACCACCACCACCACCGCCGACTGAAGTTGCCCCACTGGCAGATGTAGCATTGGAGCACAGATTGATTGCATCATTTTGCGCTGCCTTGGGAATGGGCACGGTAAAAGCGGAACCATGTCGCTGCTTGCTCAGCAAATTGCTTGCCAAACTGGTACCTGAACCAGTGGCGCCCGAACAGGAACCCGCACCGGGTGAACCCTCCTCGGCAATTGCATTATTGCTACTCGACAGCGGTGAGACATTCTCCTTCTTCCGGTCGTAAATATGTCCCGAAACCCGAAGATCAATGAAGAAATGCAATGGATCAATGCCATAGGGTGCATAGAGTGGTGGATACCAGACGGGTGGTGGCGGTGGAAGGACCAAATCCTGTGGTGGCAACGAAGCCGCCGGCGGTGTATTCTCCTGCAGATTGCTATCCACTGCACCACCTAGACCAGTCTTGTTGCCAGTGCTGCCGCTTGGTGGTGCTGTTGCCGTTACCGTCGATGGTGTAATTGGCGGTTTGGCCTCCAATTTGGCATAGCCATAGGGTGTTATTGCTTTATTGGTTAGCTCTAGTGGTTTCTCGGGTGCCATTTGCTGCTGAAGTTGCTGCTGCTGTTGCTGATGATGATGTTGCTGCTGCTGCTGCTGTTGCTGTTGCTGGTGATGATGTTGCTGCTGTTGCTGCTGCTGCTGCTGTTGTTTCTCCTCTGCATCGCGTCGCTCTCGCAATTGCTCGTAGTAAGGACGATGTGACCAGGAGCGTTTCCTTGGTCGCCTCACCAGAGCGGCCTGATGTTGCTGCTGCTGGTGTTGCTGCTGTTGTTGCTGCTGTGCCTGCTGCTGCTGTTGCTGCTGAAGCTGCAATACCCTAGCCGTCTCGTTGTTTCGCGCCTGCACCAGGGAACGCAGCATGTCGCTGAAGAAGAAATTATTTGGTCCCACGGGTGCGGAATATAAATATGGTGGAGTGGCGGCCATTAAGCGACTGACGTAGTCCTGATTCCTCAGCTCATGGATGTTGCTCTTGCTGCGTTGCTGTGGATTTTGCGGTGTTGCTGATGGGTCTGCAGCACTTGCCGCTGCTGCTGCTGCTGCTGCTGTTGTGGGCGTACTGGGCGCACTGGGCGTGGCATTGCCGGTGGTTGCCCCTGCCGTTGTCACTGCTCCTCCGGCGGAACATGGCATCCCTGCTGCGTTGCTCGACGAGATGTTGCTGCTGCTGCTACTGTTGTTGCTGTCCTTCATTGCTGCTCCTGCTGTTAGAGGAAAGGAAAATGGGTAAGAAATGGGAGTAAAACACACAAAAGACGTTGGCCATAGTCACTTGAGATTTATATTTGTATAGGGATGTATTTGCATTGTCTTGGACTGGCGTTTTCCCCCGCCTTTTCCATGCTCCCGCCTTTCCATCGCCCATGGGACAATTAAATCTGAATTTTCTGTTTGCACTCTCAGTGAAACTGTCTTGGTGTTTGGATGTGAGTTTTCTTGCTTAGCAGGGAAATCTAAGGAAAATGGTTGGAGGAACTATGGGGTTGCACTTAAAAGTGTCTTAAAGAGTCGGGATATAATTTGCAGATTGTGATATAAGTAAAATTCTTTTAAATTAGCCATCAACCCAAGGTAATTCTCTTCATTATTAAATTACCTATAGATCCACAGACAACGAAATTGTAATAGCCTAACTTTCATGTGCATCAAATCCATTGTTCCACAGCTGCTGTCAGCTAAGCCACCTTTATTATAACTTTATTAAGCTCACATCTGTGCCCGTTCCCCGAAAACATTTTCAAAATTTGCATAGAAAAACAGGCGATAAAGTACCCACTACCCAGTTTCCACACTTTTTTTTCGACTCGCAATCCCCCAAGCTGTTAATAAGCTTACACACATCGCGCCAAATTCCAGTAAATTAAATGTTTCAACAGCGGGGACACACCCAGAATCCACAGCCCCACCCGTTTCCGCGAACATTCGAGGACAAACTCAATTGTTGTGTTGCCAAACTGTTGAGGCACTTGACGCCGTGTCCTGGCTGCTTGTATCCTGTGCAGCCTGTGTGCCTGTCAATTCTAACCAGGCACAGTATACCACTCATTGAGGCCCCCGCCCCAGAACTCCATTGCCTTGTTGCTCTTTCATTTTCGCATTTAAAAAGTTTTTAACAAGCCACAGCCGACGCCTGTTACTAATACCCTTTGAAAAACCAGATGGGGATATCAACGAATACTTTGATAAACAAATTTTAAATACGTATACTCATTTCAATAAAATTCATTTTCAAATATGTCTTTATCAATCCTTCTTTAGACATTTCATCTTGCCCTTTTGTATTGCATTTTTCAATATCAATTTAACATTTTCAATGGTAAATACGTTTATGATCCGAATATTTCTTTGGCTAGGTAAGAACCCCAGTTAATGTTCGGGTTATATGTGATTATAATAATATATATTTTTCAAAAATATATAAAGCAATAAATGCTCAGGTATTCACAACTTCTATACGCTTTCTCCTAACAATTTTTTGCATTTCTTCTGTTTTTTCTGTTATTCCATGTTGGAATTTTTTATTTTTATTGTCTTTTCATTTCGTTGTAAAAATATATAAAGTTTTCAACTGTCGCAAAAGGAATATATGATTGGGGAGTTTTGGAGGAGGAGATTTCCAAAAAAGGACGGCTGTTGATTTGCATTTTTTGGCAGCCGTTGTTCGGGTGAGGTAAAAAATGGTGGGGGGTGGGGTTTTTGCGACAAAGTTGAAATTAGATTATGCTAATTAAGGCGCGGTGGGTGTGGCTGTGGGCGGTAGGCGTGGCCATCTGTCCCTCGTTGGAAATTCCGTTGATTTTTCCCGGCACTGATTGATGCTGGGCAGGGCTTTAATTGCCCGTTTCTCATTTTTTATGGGGTTGGCTGGGATGGAGCTAGAGAGTAACTGGCAGCATTTTAATATTCAATCAGCAGCTGTCGGATAACTTTCTTTTATGGCCCTTGCCCAAGTTCTGCACAACTTTTGCAGCTGAGAATAATTCCAAGACCTAAAAATGGAGCTGAGATTAATGCGAAAAGTGCATCCCGACTTTTGTTTGTGTTACGTCTGGGTATAAGCTGCGAACTAACTTTTCCATAATTCTTGGCAAGTTTTTTCAGTTCTTTTTTTTCCTCGCTTTCCAAACAGTGCCGCAATTAAAACCAGAGTAGAGAGTAATCCCTTACCGATTCCTCTTGAGTGGTGGACCATCCATATCCACTTAAGACCGGCCAGCTGATTGATGTCGCATCATCGAAGTTGAATTCAAGCCACCCCCGACTGGGATTGCGGGCAACCCTTGGAAGCATACACTTAACTGGCACTTGGGCTGGGCAACCTTATAACATAATTACAGCATATCAAACAACGATAAGTTGTCCACGCCACTCCAATCCGCTGTGAAATCCTTCTGGAGTTCATCTCCCCACCCGTGGAGTTGGTTTGCAACCCTCTCCGGCTCACCTGGTGTACAACCCTAACCGAAGTCTGGGTTCGCTTTTCAGGCCTGTCCACGATTTGATTAAGCTGGATGTACTTAGTTATTGGCGCCCGACGTGGGGCTTTATAATGAGTTTTACCAATTATTGATGTAAATCTTAATGTGTCTTGTTATTGGTGCCCAACGTGGGACTTTGAAAAAGTTTAACACAATCATTATTGTAAAGTCAATTAAACTAGAACTTAGAATTTAAACTTAAATACATATATCAATGGATATATTTATAAACTAGCATCTCTAGAAATTTTGAAAAAAAAATTGTTCAGATCCGTAACATATCCTTTACTTCGCTTTCGAAGATTACTGACTATCAAAAAATAAATCAAATAGTTAACCCTGCCCGTCGAGGGTCCTGTTCCCGCCCTGTGTTTAACCCACCCCGCTCACATACACGCACATATGCAGACAAATGAACTTGTTGGTTTGTTGGTGACATGTCGTTGTGGTGTTAACGTTACAGCGTTTGACTGCGAATTAAAATAATGTGCCACTTGTGGCTCTCTGGCCATGTGTGTCGTTTGCGGCAGACAGATCCCAGACCACATACCACATACCCCAGACCCCTGCCCCGCATCCGGAACTCTGTCCGTTGTCCGTATCTCCGTGTCCGTGTGCGTTGCCCGAAAATTTGACAAAATTTCATATGCAACTTTGCCCGCAACTCAATGTTGCCCAAATCGAATTTTATTTGAACCCTTTTTGACAGGTCTACTATGTGGACTGATCCGAGTTTTTTGGAATAAGTGATGAGAGTGAAGTGCAACCCTTGGATGCGTATGAGTTTTGGGTAACCAATTTCACCAGCGGCAAATGGAAGTTAAATTTGGTTTGCTTGGGTGGATGGATTGATGCAGAGTGGATTTGTTTTATTGAGTGCGTAAGATATTGCTGGATGTTGAATAATCAACAGGGCCATTTGGATCTAATTTTTCAAAAAAATCGGAAGAAGGAAAGTTCTTGAAAATTTAAGACTTGATTTAATTTTATAATTCTATTGATATTGCGGAAGTAGGTTAGTATTAAACTTTTAATTATAGTTTAACAGAATATTGCTTACTTTTTAGGAGAAGTTGTATCTCCTGAAGTTGTGTTTTTTATCAAGGAAATGAATAAATTCTTCTTAATCAAAAAGTGCTTTTGACATAATCCAAAGATGTTCAATTACATTTTTTCTATCACAGTAATAATTGTTAATCCGCACAATGGTTTCCTTAATTTACCACTTTTAATTTTGATCATTCAATTGGATCTGAATTCTCACCTTTGATTTTTAGGGTTCACTTAAAAAAAATTTTAAAGCAATATAAGCACGGGAAAGCTGAACGCGTTGCTAACGGTCTGAACTGGCGTCGATGACAGTTAAAAATCAAATGAAATGAGTGCCAGCAGCGGCAGCAGCAGGAAAAGCAGTAAAGCAGAGCAGCATCCAACGAGTCCTGAGGCCGAGACAGAAACAGAAAAACAGGGACCGAGTACCAGAACCAGAACGAGGCGAGTTCGGTGCGATTTTAAAATTATGAATTGTTGTAAATGAAACGAGGCGTAAGCAGAGCGTCAGCAGAGCAAAAGCGGTGGTTCACTGGGTGGGTGGTGGTGCGCCCCAGTCGCTGTGGCATTGGTGGTGCGCATCAGCAGCAGCAGCAGTAGCAACATCGGCAGTGGCAGTAGCAACATCACCAGCAGCAACAGTGCAAAAGTGTTAATGGAAACCACCCTCGAAGAAATGTTTTTACCTTTTCAAAGAGGACAAAAACTAGAGCGAGACGAAAGCCCATTGGTCCATGGGTTGATCGCTTCCGGTTGTTAAAGAGTTGCCACATTTCTGGCTAAGATCGGATGTAATCGCAAATCGTATTACCTTGACGGTAAATGGGCCGTTTTAAATATTGCAGCATTTTATTGGCGCCCAACGTGGGGCAATTAGTTCATTTAAACTACTGACAACTGTTTGACTTCTAAATTCTGCAAAAATCGATTGAATTTGACCTAATTGAAATCAAAGTAAGCTTAATTATGCAAATACCAAAACTATTGTTAAAGAACAATACAGAACACATAATTTTCTGTACTGTAACGATTTTAGATGTGTGATTTGTATTACCATGCTGAATGTTAAAACTTTGTAAAATATTTTACCATCAACGTTGCCCGTTTTCAATTACCATCCTTTGTCGGATGTTGCGGATTGGAACAATAGATGTAAAATCCTTGGCTATGGGCAACGTGTTGCTAAAACGACAGCCCGACGAATGGTGGGGTGGGGTGGTGGGTTGGCTGGAGGAGGATAAGCTTATAATTTCTATTACAATAAAGGCATGCGGATGCGGTTGGATATGTAGAACGTTGCGTTGCGTTGCTTTCTTTGCTTAATTTTTTGCTGCCAACGACTGTTTGCGACTTCATTAGCGACACCTCCCCACAAGCTGTTGCCAAGCAATTGCATCGTGTGTCTGTGTGGGAAGATCACTGAAAAAAATTGTATATTATTCTAAAAGGTTATCTAAAAATACTCCTTAATGATGTAATGGTATACCATACATATCTACACAAAGATGTCACTTATACTGAAGAACAATCTTAAAAAACAACATACTGAAAAATATTTTTTTCTGAAGTGAAATTGAACCTGGGTCTTTTAACTTTTATTCTTAAACTAACATGTTTAAATGTAATTGTTTTTATCAACGATTTTAGGTCTGGTTTCCGTTGCAGTTGCCAATGGCAGGTGAAGTTTTTAGACAGTATTTTATCGAAAAAAATTTTTCTAGGTAAAACTGAACCTGGGTCCTGAAACTAATTTAGCAAGTTCATACTTATATTTTGTATATAAAACTTTTTCGTCTGTGTATCATTGCAGTTTGCCATCGGCATTGGAATCTGAGTCCGGAGCAATAGCTTTGGAGAACTCGTGTTGCCTTTTGTGAGCGGATTTTTTTTTTCTTATTTTCAGATTGCTGAGCTGAGCTTGTTTGAAATAAATACCGCATTTTTGGTTCGCATTTTTTTTTTGCAGTAGTTGCTAGCTGTTGCCACACGTTCGTTGCGTGTTTGCCACCCACTCGCAGTATTTTTCGAAAAAAATATAAAGCTCCATGGCTGCACATCAAACGTCAGCACGGAAGGAAGGAAGCTGTTGCTGTACAGGGAGTTGAGGTTGGGGTTTTTTTTTGGGTGGGGGGGGGGGGGGGGGGTGAGTATTGTCTAGGCTAGCCACACACCCAAAAACCCCACATGCCAAACCATTTTTCCTTCGCCAAAACGGAGGCTGTGAATGTTTACACTTTGGATTTGGTTCTGGTCGTCGCATTTCCCTTCCACTCCTTTTTTTTTTTACCATTTTTGGTTGGACTCGACTCTGCTCGAGATTTTAAATGTATCTCGGTTAACGGTTGTTATGGCAATTCATTTGGGAAAGGGACTTGGTTTTACAGCGTGTAACAGCGGCTGTTGCAGTGGGGAATCCCCTCTTTAAAAAGTTGTCATTTCCAGGTGGTCGAAAGGACTGAAGTTTTGACAAAATTTCAATCTCTCGATCAAGTAGATGAAAGTTTTGCTGAGTCAGAAACTTGGAATACAATATTTTTGGAACAAATAATAAAAAAAAAAAAATACTGAAAAACTAACATGCAAGTTCCAATTTTTTTTAATTTCGGTCTCTTCTACTTAAAAAAATTAAAGGTACAATTTTTTTGAGTAGAAGAGACCGAAATTATCGAAATTATCGATAAATATTTTGAATTTAGGGTTATGTTTTGAAAAAATAGGAATGGTTTATAGGTTTTGCCATCCCTAAGATCGCTGAAAAGCCAAACTGATGATGCAGATTGGTTATTTCTTTAATTAACTGAACTAAGCATGAAGTTCGAAAGTAAATTTGTATTTTTACGCAATGTAATATATTGTTGTTTTTTTTTACAATTTAAGGACATCACAACTTGCTCTCTTTGAAAGCTGCATGCAACGTCTCACACATGCCACACAATTTGTGCCACTTTTGTGATGCGCATCCATTTCCGCTTGGGCGGCGGCACCACTTCCTCTGCACCACCCACCCGCCAAACCACTCGCCTGCCATATTATCCTTGCTTTTATTATGATTTTTTTCACATTTCACTCGAGCGTTGATTGAAATGTTGAAACCGAACATACAGATATACACAGACAGACAGACAGACAAGAGGTTTGAGGTGGTTGGGTGGCGAGGGCAAACAAAGCGGTGCGAAAGGGAAGGCCATACTTTCGGGTGGTGGTGGGTGGTTTTCTGGGCTGGCCGGGCTTATTTGTTTGTTTGCATGTAAATTGCAATGTGCCACGGTTCTTAAACCCCCTCCCCTTCCTCTATATATATATATTTTTTTTAGATTTTAAACTTTGTTTCTTGTCTTTTTGTTAAATGTTTGCCGCTCTCTCCGCTGATTGTCATTTGCTTTTAGCGCCGCACCACCACCCTTCGTTCTCCATTATGAGTGGTTCCTGCGGTTGGTGGTACGTCCATCATCCATCCATTCCATCCCTCCATTCCATCCATCCATCCATCCATCAAGGACAATCAACGCAGACGCTCGCGAGCTTTTCCTGGGTTTGATTTTGGGCTCAGGCTCAAAAAGATTTCTTTTCCTTTTTGTCCCAAAACAAAAAAAATATATGCTTTTGGGCTAATGAATTAGTGGGCGGGATATTTGAAACTTTTTCGGTGGATTCTTACATTAATTTAATTAAAATTTTATTTTTTCCTTAGCTATAATTACATTTTATTGCAAGATTTTAAGGCCTTACTTTAAATGACCTGTTTGCTAGGATTATTTTAAAATGCAATTCTTTAATTTATTCCTTTTTTAAGCTTGTTAGGAAATTATATACTTTTCTTAGATGTTTTTCTTTATTTTAATAATAGAATAGTTAATTTAAAATTGCATTCACAACTATTATAAAAGTTTATATATTTTTTCCTAATTTAAAAATAGTTGTATTATATGATTTTAAGATTATATATATTTTTTTAAATATTTAAAAACATATTCATAATTTATTGTATAATTAAATATCATTTAAAAATAGTTGTGCTGTAAGATTTTAAGAGTATGTATTTTTTAATATTTAAAAACTTGTTTATATTTTCTAATAAAATACCATAAGATTCAAGGAAATTATATTATAGGTAAAACCGCTTGTAAAAGGTATAACTACATAACTATCACATATATCCATTGCATTTTCCCTGTCCTCTGTAAAAAACCCCAGCTTTTCTTCCCGACAATGCGAACAATCTTGAGCAGCTTAAGTGCCGCTGGCGTCGGATTTGCCAAATATCCGTCAGATACACAGAGTGTATCACAAAAGATATCCATGGAGGAGGAATCCCAGGAGAAGGATCCACTCTCCACACACACACACGCCCATTTCCATTTCCATTTCCCTGCACTCACGCAGACTGTAATCGCTTTACGTGCGCTTTGTTGACAATTGTCAAGTGGCATTCGGTGAGGGGGGAGGTTGGAAAAACTGGGGGGAAAATCGGGAGAAAATCTGAGGAAAAAGGGGGATTGTTAGAGGAACATCATTGACGCCACATGTCGCCGGCGACAGATGCGTTGGATTGCAAATTGTCCCAGGTAAAGTGTGCTGTTCGCACTGCTTTTATTTCGCATTTCACTTTATTGAGACAGTCCGGATTGTCAGTCAATTGGCGGCTTGAGATAAATCTGGCTGGGGAAAATGGGAAAAGTGGGTACCTACTACCCTCAATCCCCTCAAAGGCAAACAAACAAATAAGCAAACAATATATTTTCAGCGACAATTTTCATGCATGCAAATTAAGCAAATGAGAAATTTTGCAAAAGCAATTTCCTAGCTAAATCGCTGGATAAACTTGGTGTTCCTTCTTCTCAAAATATTAGTCTTGTTTTGATTCATTTGACCCCACCCCCGAACCCCAACCCCCATTCCATTTTCCCCAACCACGCCCACAAAATAGGGAGACCAATGGCAGCCAAGCGCTTAGAAAAACTTTCGGCGCTTTTCCTCGTTGTTCGTTTCCTTTCGTTAGTTTCACTCCTCCCACCCAGTTATGCAAAAAATAGAGTTGCAAAAGTGGGGCCTATAGGATGAGAGGTGTTTAAAAGGGGGAGGTGTTCTAGTCTTTAAGTAAAAACAGATTGTTTTTAGCAATTATTTGCTTTTAACTATTTATCTTTATCGATGAAAATTAGACTAGAAAATAGCTTTCTTGATCTAGCAATAAAGTCTTAAAGTTTTCTTTGTTTATACCCGTTACTCATGGAGTAAAATGGAATATTCATTAAAAACGGCGTAACAGGTATACGGAAGTGTTTGAACGCTATGAAAATTAAATTTAAAGTTTAACAAGCTGATTCTTAAGCTTCTTACTAAGCGCAAACTTTTCATTCCAACGTGCTACGCATCATGTTTTTTTTTGCAAAAATTGGCAAAAATACAAAAATTCCAGGTTTGAATGACAATAAATTGAAAATTAAACTACGAGCTCAACAAGGTATGACCTTTCCTATTCTGCCCTTTACTTGCATTTTAACAGCCAAAACACTGATTTTTTTGGAAAAAAAAAGAAATTCATCCTTGATTTTTCACGGTCCGACTTTATTTTAAGTTTTTATAAAAGCCACCATATTTATAAATATGACCAAAATAGGATAAATCTAACAGTAATTGATCAACTAAAAAGTTGGTAAAAATATTTAATTTAATGAACTAATACTTATTTAGGTAACATACTAGGAGAGGCGTCCTGGGATCCAATTCCGACATGGTGACATCGCACATTGTATCTCCCGTAATCACTCCACAAACACCGACACATTAACCGATTTTTCATCTACCACAGCACCTAGGTCATGAATGGTAGGCTAGAACTACTTGGGAATTATAAGCACCTAAAGAGGGGATAATTTCTTAGTTAACATTATCGATGACGTGGCCCTTTGTGAATATCAATAATATATCGCATACTTTAGTTTAAGGCCTAGTATTCAACCTAACAAAAAGTCGTCCAAAAACCAAAAACTTCATATAAAAAAAACGGCACAACATTTTTGTGACGTTTTTTTCATATACAATCTGCATCACTTTTGGGAAAATTTATTTTTCGACCAATTTTCGCATTTTTTAAGGGTTTGCATCATTATTTTTTTTGATTTCAGATTTTAGTCAAAAAAACTCTTTTTTTGCGTTTTTCGATCATAGCTCAGCTAAATCAAGGAATACAGCTATAAGACCGACTGTTTTGGAAAGTTTGCTTCCTCTGCTAACGATCTGCATTACCTTTGGAGAAATTTATTTTTTTTTTTTACCAATTTTCGCATATTTTTAAGGGGTCACATCATGTTATTTTTGGATTTGCGATTTTAGTCAAAAAAACACCATTTTTTAAACCTAAAAGACTTTCTAAAAAGAAAGACTTGCTAAAAGACACTTTAAAGGATATTTTTTGACTGATTTTCGAATTTTTTATACAATTGATTATTTTCGGTTCCTACATGGCTAATAGCACAATCTAGTAAATCAACTTAGCCATGAAATCAACTGTCAAATCGAATTTCGATTTGGATTTGGACCTAAGGGCCAGAGCCCCAAATAATTTTAGTTTCGTTTTCGGGCTCGACAACGCAACATCTCCGTGTTCTTGATACTTTTTTCGGCAAGTAAAAAACAAGTTTTTTTTTTTTTACAATTTTACAATCAAAAGTTTTTCATTTTCAGATATGTGAAACGCAAAGTTTACCTGTAGAATAGCCCCAGGATGTAACGTGAAGAGTCCTCCGTAATACCGACCCACACACTTGGTATTTTTACACGTCAGAGCTCGTAGCAGACATTAGTAACCAGAAAAAGACCTTTTATAAGGCAGCTAAAACCAACAGAACTTATTGGATGATGTAATAACTGATACAGAAACGGTAAATCACACTATGTTCAACACAAGTGACGTACAATTTTGAGCCACTTCGTTAAAATGGAAGGAAGAGCAAAACCCCCAAATATCGCCAGCTACCCTCTCAAAATTGTTTAGTACTTAAGGACCCAAAAACGAAACTAACTTTTTAACAGACACCACCAATTAAGGTAATATATTGAAACAAAATGTATTTACGAACTAATAATTCCAGAACTAACCCACTCCTTAGGAAATTCTATGCATGTGCCCCTAGCATGTATAAGGTCCTGTTAATGTACTCAGGGACCCAATACGAAAATTTCACTTTTTAACACACACTCGTGTAATTAAGGTTTCAACTAGGTAAACTATGGTAAAAATCATAGTATCGATCTATTAATCTTAGAACTAACTCTTTCTTAAGGAAACTCTATGCATATGCTTAACATGTAAGCTTCAACAGAAGTAGGACGTCCGTTATAATCCTGAGGATGAGGTTGGTACTACCATTAAAGAATCTTGGCATTAACTTTAATAAGCCTCTGTCTTTGCAGCTATTCCAGGTATCCACAACTGGGGGCTGCGCGATAGAGGATGAGAATTTGCATCACACTCGCAAATAAATATTGAACTTTGCATCGAACTAAATAATCGTACCTGCAAACTGCTGAAGAACACAGCAACACATTGAAGAACACATCGTATTATAAAATATTCTATTTATCCGGAAACCTTAGCACAGATCGATTATGAAGATAATGTTATTGTACCGACACACAAAATTGTAAATCACACATCGACTTATATGCATGTACAGAAAAATCTAAAAAAACAATGTAACGTAACGTAACGTAACCAAGCCAAATACTGTTCAGAACGTCGCCCTAGTTAAAATAAATATATATACCACAAAATGCTTACAAAAATGTTATTGGGGGAAGATTGACAATTATTATATAAGATAAGTATTTTAAAAAGCATGTAATCAAATGTGTTTACTCAAGTTTAAAGGCTCTACGTACAAATGTCGATCTACGTTGCTATATCGACTCGGCTAGTGAGGCTCAAAAATATATATACTTTATAGAGTAGGAAAAGGTTCCTTCCGCTTGTTACACAATTCGACGAATCTAATACACCCTTTTACTCTACGTGCAATGGGTAAAAAGTACTGGCCAAAAAAAAGGCTATAAATTCACGCATATGGTCGTGATATGGTGATACCTTAAACGGAAAAGAAAAAATATTACTATATGCATGTAAAATATGCAAATGCATTTATTTCTATTTTTAAAGGCCTGTTCTCCACATAAAACGCCTGGTTAATAAAGGGTTAACAGACCACTTAAGCACCTAAAATATGATAGAACCTTTAATTTATATCTGCAGAAAAGAATCGTAGCTATTATTGAAAAGCTAATCAATGAAATTAAGTACCGACTCTCGAAAATATCTTAAATCAAAATATTAAATGTGGTTTTTAAGCCGCGTCTTCACAAATATCACGTGATTTTTTAAAATTTCGATTTTGTTGTCCAGTGTAATGATAATTTTCGGTCCTGCGTGTTAGGTCAAATTAAATTCAAATAAAAAGACAAGAAACTATATCGTAGCCAATTTTTGCTTACGATCTAGTAGCCAGAAAATGCATCAACTTAGCCATGATATCTACTGTCAAATCGAATTTCGATTTGGATTTGGACCTAAGGGCCAGAGCCCCAAATAATTTCAGTTTCGTTTTTGGGCTCGACAACGCAACATCTCCGTGTTCTATAAACATATTTCGGCAAGTGAAAAACAAGTTTTTCTTCTTATTTTATTTATTAAGTTTGTTTTTTTTACTCTCCGGTCTAACAAATCAAAAGTTTTTCGTTTTCAGATGTGTAACACTAAAACTTTACCTGTAGAATAGCCCCAGGATGTAACGTGCAGAGTCCTCCGTAATACAGACCCACACACTTGGTATTTTCACACGTGGGCGCTCATAGCAGACGCCAGTAACCAGAAAAAGACCTTTAAGGCAGCTAAAACCAACAGAACTTATTGGATGATGTATTAACTGATACAGAAACGGTAAAGCACACTATGCTCAACACAACTGACGTTCAGTTTTGAGCCACTTCGTTAAAATGGAAGAGAAAAATCCCCAAATATCGCGAGCCACCCTCTCAAAATTGTATAGTACTTAAGGACCTAAAAACGAAACTTTCACTTTTTAACAGACGCCACCAATTAAGGTAATCTTTTAAATAAATTGTAGTTACGATCTATTAATCCCAGAACTAACCCTCTCTTTAGGAATTTATATGCTTCAACAGAAGTAGGACTTCTATTATCATGAGGAGGTTGGTATTACGATTTAAGTTTCTAATGGTTAACGTGAAAAACCCCTTACCTTGCAGCTATTCCAGTTATCCTCTCAAAATTATATTGTATTTAAGGACCCACAAAACGAAACTTTTTAGTTCTAAACAGACACTCGTGTAATTAAGGTTTTAACTAGGTAATCTATTTTCAATGAATCATAGTTACGATCTATTAATCTTGAAACTAACTCTTAAGGAAACTCTATGCATGTGCCCTTAACATGTAAGTTTCAACAGAAGTAGGACGTCGTTAACATCCTGAGGATGAGGTTGGTAATACGATCATAGAATCCAAGGATTAACTTTAATAAACCCCGACTTGCAGCTATTCCAGGTATCCACACATAACTGGGGGCTGCGCGATAGAGGATGGAGGACTTGCATCATACTCGTAAATAAATACACCGGATTATGTTGTCATACCTGGAAGATACTGAAAAACACACCGCAACTCATTGAAGTACACCTCGTATTATAAAATATTCTATTTAACCATAAACGGTTATCGTATCGACATACACAACATTATACATCATACCTGTAATTTATAATATCGCAAATGTAACACAAACACGAGTTATATTACACTACTAAACCAAATACTGATTAGAAGGTCGAGTAAGGTCGGTAAAATAAATGTCTATGCAACAAACTGGTTACAAAAGTGTTATTTGGAAAAGGTTGAGCATTACTTGTTTTTGGGATTGGTTTGTTTCGACTGCTTTGGACAGTTTGCTATCTATCCTTTTTTGATTTCAGATTTTAGTCGAATAAAATCTTTTCTTGGGGGTTCTTCATAGGACCGACTGTTTTGAACAGCTTGCTTCCTCTGCTAACGATCTGCTTCACTTTTGGTGAAATTGATTATTTTTTACCAATTTTTGCATGTTTTTAATTCAGTTTTATTGCTTTTCATCACTTTCTTTGCTTTCAGTTCTTGTCGTTGTATTTTTTATAGGTAATCAAGCGATTATGCAACTGGCAAAGTGTACCAGCACTCCAAGTTGAATCAGTTTTCAAAAATGTCTCAATTTCCCGCTCTTGGCAGTGTGACCATTGGCTTATCAAGCGACTGATAATATCCGATAAGTACCGTTATCGATAGCCAGAATGGCCATGTCTGGGTATGTTATCAACAATCGATTAACCATTCCCTCTGTTTATATCGAACACACATTAGTTTATTAGCTTAAATTAACTTAATTTAAACTTAGTTGCACGCAAAAGATAGTAACTATAAGTAAATCGTAAATGCGGCTCCTCAAGCCGGCTTGGGTGCATCACGATGGTGAGTTTGCCGTACGCGGAAAAAGCCGGGCTTTCCAATTGGTGGATAATAACCCCTGTTTTCCTGTGTTTTTACCGGCAGACAAGCAGATATTCTCGGTGGATATCCATCAGGATTGCACGAAATTCGCAACTGGAGGCCAGGGCAGCGACTGTGGACGCGTGGTCATCTGGAATCTGCTGCCGGTGCTCTCGGACAAAGCGGAATGCGATGCGGATGTCCCGAAGATGCTGTGCCAGATGGATCAGCACCTGGCCTGTGTCAACTGCGTCCGCTGGTCGCAGAACGGGCAAAATCTGGCCTCCGGCTCTGACGACAAGCTCATCATGATCTGGCGCAAATGCGCCGGTTCGAGTGGCGTTTTCGGCACCGGCGGCATGCAAAAGAATCACGAGTCCTGGAAATGCTTTCACACACTGCGCGGCCACGACGGGGATGTCCTGGACTTGGCCTGGTCACCGAACGATATCTATCTGGCCAGCTGCAGCATCGACAACACGGTGATCATCTGGGATGCCCAGGCATTTCCGCATTCGGTGGCCACCCTAAAAGGACACACGGGTCTGGTGAAGGGCGTGTCCTGGGATCCACTGGGTCGCTTTCTGGCCTCGCAATCGGATGACCGGAGCATCAAGATCTGGAACACCATGGACTGGAACCTGTCGCACACGATAACCGAACCCTTTGAGGAGTGTGGCGGTACAACTCACATTTTGCGGCTCTCCTGGTCGCCGGATGGCCAGTATCTGGTCTCGGCACATGCCATGAATGGCGGCGGACCCACCGCCCAGATCATTGAACGTGAGGGCTGGAAGTGCGACAAGGATTTCGTAGGTCATCGCAAGGCGGTGACGTGTGTAAGGTTTCATAATTCCATCTTAAGACGGCAGGATAACGATGGCAGTCCGAGCAAGCCCTTGCAGTACTGCTGCCTGGCCGTGGGCTCACGAGATCGTTCGCTCTCCGTTTGGATGACCGCCCTGCAGCGACCGATGATTGTCATCCATGAACTGTTCAACGACAGCATCCTTGATCTCTCCTGGGGACCAAAGGAATGCCTGCTGATGGCTTGCAGCGGCGATGGCAGCATCGCCTGCTTAAAGTTTACCGAGGAGGAGCTCGGCAAGGCCATTTCGGAAGAGGAGAAGAATTCCATTATACGGAAAATGTACGGCCAGGGCTATGCCAATGGTCTCGGCAAGAACACCTCACCTATGGAGCATCCACAAAGACTGCTGCTACCTCACGGCGACAAGCCCACTAAGTTCCCACTCAATAACAACAGCGAGGGCAACCAGCGACCCATTAGCAAGCAAACGGAGACCAGGACCAAGGATGGCAAACGAAGAATCACACCCATGTTTATACCCCTCCATGAAGATGGTCCCACATCCATAAGCACTGATATTGTGTCCAGCAGTGGGACGGCAACAACAGCTTTAACTTCTTGCTCGGCGGCGGCCGGAGCGGTCTCTTGTGCTGCTCCCACGGAGAGCGCTGCCACACCCCTAATGCCGCTGGAACCCTTGGTTAGCAAAGCGGATCTGGGTCGCCTGGATTCCAGATTGAAAACCCAACCCGCCAACCAGCGCCGGCAATCGCTGCCCTTTGATCCTGGCCAGACCAGCGAATTGCCACGTTCTCCGCGACTTGAGGAGCACCAGAGTAGTACCAATGGACCCAGCAACCTCAATGTCACGGCCACCGGGAAGAGTGAATTTGTCAAGGCCGCCTTGGACTATCGTGTGCATGTCTCGAATGGTCATTTGAAGACTAATCACGGCATGCTCGCAAAAGTCACCGCTTCGGATTCAAAGGAGATGCTTTGGGAATTCTATGTGGGATCGCCGATAGTCAATCTTAATCTGTGTGGAAAGTATGCCATGCTGTGCTCCCTGGATGGGAGCATGCGACTCATTTCCATGGAGACGGGCTGTCCAGTCTTTCCGGCCATCTCGCTGACCAGTTCCGCGGTGCATTGCGCCTTTGTGAGTCCGAAAAACATTTATATTATGAATTCGTTTTCATTTAGAAATCGAGTCGTGGTAAAGGAAAATCAATCTACCCCAGCTAATAACATTTTATTCCAGAGTCCGGACAACAGTTTGGTGGGCGTGCTGACCGAATGCGGATTGCTGCGGATATGGGACATTGCCAAAAAGGTCATCAGCCTGGCGGCCGGCTGCTTGGAGTTGCTGAACAAACATGGAACGGCCGTGCAGTTCTCGGTTACGGATCAGGGAATGCCGTTGATTGGCTTCCCCAGCGGCAACTCGTACTCCTACTCGACGAGCCTGCAATCGTGGCTGGTGCTGGCCACCAAGGATGCGATCATGTACCACGGCATCCGGGGAACACTGCCCAGGGACATGGACCAAATGCAGCAGAAGTTTCCACTACTCAGCATGCAGGCCAGCAGTCAGAATTACTTTTGTTTCACTGGCGGCATGGAGCTGTACGTAATCAACTGTCCATGCAGCTACAATATATAGTTAACACTATTATGTACTCTTTATATTTTAGGAGGCATTCGGAGAGCTGGCAGCAGAGTGCCAAAATCAGGTTTATCGAGAACCAGATCAAGTTGTGCGAGGCCCTCCAATCGCTGGATGAACTGCAGCATTGGCACAAGATGCTCACCTTTCAGTTGGCCACCCATGGTTCCGAGAAAAGAATGCGTGTGTTCCTGGACGATCTGCTCACCATCCCGGAGCCGGGAATATCTCAGGTGGGTTTGCCATTAAGGATCATCTTTAAGGGATCATGTTGTTTATACACCATATACCTCCATCCCACTCTAGTTCGTGCCAAAGTTGGAGCTAATGCAGTGCGTTCTGGACACACTGAAGCCACATTCCGAATGGCAGCGCCTGTATTCAGAGTACGTGGATTTGCTGAAGGAGTGCAAATCCGAGAGGCAAAAGGATATCTTCGCCACACCCGCCCCACCACAACCGAAGGCAGCCTCGTCGGCGGGCTCATCGCCAGGCGCTGGGCCTATTGGGGATGAGGCAGCCGGCGAGGAGGCCACAGAAAAAGGAGCCTCAGCATCGGCAGGAGGATCACCCACGGCGGTGACAACAGGCACTAGCACCACAACCACCACCACCAGCAGCTCCACTTCATCCTCTGGGTCATCTTCCTCCGGCTCCGGGTCGTCCTCATCTTCCTCATCCTCCTCGTCATCGCTGTGCGTGCCACAGCCTGCTCCTAGTCCCTCCGCCGAGATTCAATCCCTAGACTCGCCCACCGTCTGCCTAGATGATGAGCTGTTGTCGGCCTCATCTTCACTACCTCCGTTGGATGCTTCTCCCGTGGAAATTTCGCCAGCATCCACATCCGGTGGAGCTGCCTCCACATCTCCGGCCGCTTCAGTGGCGGGAGCAGCTCCAGTTTCCAGTTCCAAAGCCGCTGAAATAGATCTGACATGAGACGAAAGACTCCTATCCCTAATAAACCTCTTTAATTGTGTTTATTTCCCTAAGCTATAAGCGTTTAGTGTAAAACCTTTTGTACCGAATTAAATTAGGAACTTTGTAATCTTCCTGCCCGAAAAGAACATCAGTTAGTATGCAAATCATTAAAGTTGAGGTTGAAATTGAAATGATAAAAGCAATTATACATCTTTGTTTTCATTCTCCGATTGGATTTAGCTCTATTCCAAATATAAAAGACGCCTTCTTAGATTTGTACTCTATATTGTGTACTAGAATCGATCGTTACACTAGCGTAACAGTAATATATAATATATAATAGCCAGCGACAACAAATTGGTTGCCTGCCAACAAAGCCATACATTTGTAAATATGTAAACTATATCCGAATATTCGGTCGCAGAGCTCGCTGCTTAGTCTAAACAGTAGAATTATGATTTGCGCATGCATGCTAAATGGGGATTGCCATCCCGCCGGCTGCTCAGAAGTAAATAAGTGGCCATTTGCATGGCCACCGCACATCATCATCATCGTTATCATCAACCATGATCATCCGACGACAGTCGCTGGTGTTGCGACTGCCGGCGCCTCTAGCTATTGGACATTGTAGTGTGGTCCCGGCGTGGGCACGCTCTTCAGCGGCGAATCGAACTCAATGGGCGGTGCCTCGATAACCGGTGTCTCCGCCGCCCCAGTTCCAATCCTTTCCTGCAGCGTTTCGTACAGCTTGTGGATGTGCTCATTGTGGGCCGTCGTCGGCTGCATGGCCTTCATCAAGGTGGCCAAGCGACCGGCGGGCAGCTTATTGTGAACATACCACAGCAGTTTCAGCATGTGCCGAGAGGTCACATTCTCGCGCGTCAGTCCGGCGAAGATGAATTCGTCGAACAGCGTGGTGCAGAAGTCCTCGGTGGCGAACTCCTCGCTCATGGGGATGAGCAAAGCAATCTGCAAAGGAATACCAGGGATTTTAGTAAGATTCTCCTCTAGAAATGTTGTAAAAACTGCTTACCAGCGAGTGCAGGAAGGGATCCTCGTACGCCCGATCGTCCTTGCAGGCGGACAGAATGGCCAGGACGCGCAGCACGCCCACACGATCCTTCAGTCGCGCCGTGTGCAGCGTATAGTACATGGCCAGTATGCTGGCCACGGAACTCTCTTGGATGTACGCCTCCACGGCATCCGGCGCAGGTCCCGAATGCTCAATGGTGGTCAGCGCCGACTCACGCTCATCCGGCGGCAGCTTAGCATGCAAACTGCGGCACTGATCGTCCACCATCAGCGACATGAGGGCGGGCAGAAACTTGGTGACAACCTGGCAGTCCAGTTTGGGCTCCTTAAAGTCCTGCGAATCGATCATCACCCAGGCACTTAAACCCAAGGCCAGCATTCTCAACAGGAGGATGAGTATCTGATTGTCACGCGGCATGCCCTCGTTGTTGATCAAGTGATGCAGTATCTTAATGGCCGACGTGGCCAGGAAGTTGATGGCATACGGATCGCACAGGGTCATGGAGAGATCGCCGAGAACCTGCTCCTGGCCGCGTTTAATGTTATCGAGGAATCCCTGCAGCTCTCGCGAACGCTTAATGTCCACATTCTTCTCCCTTATGCAGGCATCCAGGCACCAGGTGAACTTGTGGCAGGGATCTATCGAGATGATCTCCTGCACCTCGAGATCGTGTAAGGCCATCAGTAGTTCCGCACGCAGCGTGCAATAGTGAACATTGCGGGTGCGCAGGAACAGAGTGCGCAGGAATTGCAGCACCATGTCGTACAGTTTGACACTAGTTCCAATCATATTGGCCAGCTTTTGGACCACTTCGCCCTGCCTTCGCACCTTGGGCGTTGGCTGGAAGAACAGATTATTGAGGTTGGTGTGATCGAACAGGATGTGCTCCTTCTCGCGGATATATTGCGACAGCAGGGGTGATACCTCGTCGCCAAAAAGCGATTGATTATCACGCCATATCTGCCGCTTGACCTCCGTATCCGTATCCGCGTACAGTTCACGATCCCGGACGAGAATCTTGAGGTATTTGTCGTCGATGTGCTGGGTGTTGCGCAGAATGGCCATGACCACCGGACGCAGCGATTTCACCCGGACAACGGGGAAGCTCTTGACCAGCAGCTCCTTGAGCTTCTTGTCCCGCTCGCGCGGCTCCTTCTGGCCCATCTCGTTGATGTGGGCTATCAGCTTGTCGCGCAGCTCCTCCATCAGCGAGGTGTGGAAGTCCAGCCGGCGCACGCCGTGCAAATCGAGTAAAGGCAACATTGGGCGCAGTGAAGGCAGCAAAACACCATTTTCCAGCTGCCATGGAACGTAATAATGATATCCAATTAACAGGTGGACTTAAGATAAATAAATAATCCCATCGGACTTTTCGCGCCCATTTTCGTTGCAACGTAAACAAACCTGGAAACTCTCGATGGCCTTCAGGGGATCCGTGCAGGAGGTCAGGGCCTCGCGCAGGTACGCCTGACCCGGAATATTCACGTCCTCCAGTCCAGTCCCATTGTTATTCTTCGCCGGCGTGCTCATTATCATACACAATTATGCGGCAAATCGAAATAAGGCGAGACGAGAATTTTGCAAGATTGTGTTGTTTTTTTGTTGGCGAGGAGAGAAAAAAAGTAAACGCCGGGTTGCATGTGCGCGGCGTTATCGATGCCTGTTATCGATTGGGCGCTGAGCAACATTGCCTGCATATCGGGATTTGTTTTTAATTAATTTTAACTCATTTTTCTAATTCCTTTTGTTTGAGTTATAATACTTAAAATATGCTTCACCTTAATAATAAATAAAAATGTTTAATAAATTGGAAAGGCAAGCTTTTAACATTAAGGAATTGTTTACATAATATTGGATTTGAAAACTGTGTTTTGGGAAACATCCATTTCTATATTTCCAGATAAACAAAATAAATAAATGAAATAGAATTAAAAAGATTTAAAATACATGGGTAGGTACCTATTAGCCTATTAGTTCGTTTTTTAAAAACAATTTTTAGGGAATTGTCCGTTTTGTTTGTTTTTTTAATTTTAAGTTACATACTATCTGTGAAGGTGGAAGGAATTGTACTTTGTAATTTGAATGCTTTCATTTACAACACTTATATTTTTTTTTTTTTAAAACATCACCATTCAAACGTATCTTACGTCATAAGCCGCAATAAATACAAAACTATAGAACATACTGATTTATTTGTTTATTTTTATTTATTAGCTAAATACTGGACTTTAAGCACTAGCAGCCAAGGCCTTCAGCTCAAAATAATAATGGTACCGGTTCAAAGGACCCTCGCGATTCTGTGACTCGTGACTCCTTGTAAACCCGTGACTGTGAAGACGAACGCCAATTAAGCGATGTGCCATCTCTAGCGCGAAATAAGCAACGCCAAAAAAAAATAGAAAAAAAGCAAAGCAAGAGCATCAAGTGCAAAGAAAATCCGCACAAATTGAGTTAATTCCCGCGGACGAGGACGCTCGCTTCTGGAGGAGATTGCTGCCGCCCGCAAGGAGACTGCCCACGGAGACGGAGATCCTGTCCAGCGGCACACACTCGCTATCCTTGGCATCGAGTGGGCGAGAGTGTGTGCGTGCGTGTTCCGACACCCCAGCCATAAGTGTGTGGGTGCTTGGGTGCGTGTGCCAGTGTGTGCGGGCATCTCGGCGAGAACGAAAGTCGCTCTTTTCCTGGGTAAACAAAAACAAAACACTTGGATGCGAGCAACAGGATCGGGATTGAATTCGGCCATCCCTACTACGGTCTAGGAACAGGATCAACAAAGGACGTGAGACGATTGAGGAGCAACAGTAGCGTCCCCACAGAAGCAACATGTCCTCGTCGACGTCAGAGCGCAAGCGCTACCACAAGGACAACGCGCCCACGGATGACATCCTCACGCTGATCAACCTGGTGCGCCAAAATCCGGCCCTCTACAACTACAAGCTACAGCCGAACCAGCGCCGCCGCTCCGACGTCCTCAACGGATGGCAGGAGGTGGCCCAGCAGATAGGAAGTGAGTGCCAAGTCCTGGCGGGGATTAGCCTGCTCCTTGACCGCCTCTTAGGTTTCCTTCAAGAGTAACTTCCTTGTTAATCTAGTTGAACTTTAGCTGGAGAACGTAGATTAGCTTGGGCTATAAGACATTTTAAGAATTTCAAGTTCTTTCAGGGATCTCGAAAGTAAAAACCTTTATTATGTCAATATCATTGTCTTTTATCGGTTTCTCTCGTATTTTTTCCAAGACCTAGTGGTTATAATCTTAATTTATACCTTTCAATAACAGATGTACCTATTAAAACCACTTGCATTTAGGATAGACTAATTAAAATTGTGATATATATCTGTTATAAAGCCAACCTTTATAGAAGTTGAATATTTAGAGTAATTTAGTATCAAATTTTTTTGAAACCTATCTAAATTATACTTTAATTCCTTTATTTAAGGTATTTGATCTCTAAAAAACTCATTTGCTCGCACCTTTCAAATCATTTATAAATATTTATAAACACCATCTGTCAGTTCTCCAATAGTTACAAACACCTTTATGAATCTGATCCTACAAAGCCACCTTTTGATTCTCTCATTTCGGATCAACTATAAACAAATATACAGAAACACCTTTTGATTCTCTTATTTCGAACTATAAACAAATTCTTTTTGATATCTTATGAACTGCCTTCTAATTTTCCCTAATAAACTCCTTGGCTATCACCTTTCAAATATATTATAATTGTTTATAAATACCACCTGTCTGTTTGCCAATCAACCAGTTTATAAATCTGATCCTACAGAACCACCTTTTGATTCTCCTATTTCGAATCAACTATAAACAAATTCTTTATGGTTTCAAATGAACAACCTTTTCATCACCCTATACCTTTTAATAAATACCACCTGTTAGTTCTTCTGTTTCCACCTTTTGATTCCCTTATTTGGAACTATAAACAAATGCCTAGGATTTCCAATGAACCCTCTTCTAATTCCCCTAATTTTTCCCTTTCCAGACAAGTACACGGTGCAGGAGGTGCGTCGCAAGTGGAAGAACCTGCGGGACACGTTCCACCAGTACCGCCTGCGCACGCCCAAGTACATTGAGGGCCGGCTGTCCAAGTGGCGCTACGCCAAGGAGCTGGACTTCCTGTCGACGGTGTACCAGCCCAAGTTAAAATCACATCGGAACACACAGAGCGGCTATGAAACGAGTGGAGGAGGCGGCGGCGGCGGAGGCATTGGGGGCTCCAATAGCACCACTCTGCCCATTGGAGCGATGCTGCACCTGAAACAGCATGTGGACGACGACGATGACGAGGTGGTGGACGATGATGGGCAGTCGGATCACGATACAACCACCCTGTCCTCGCATCACGGCGCCTCTCAGATCACCCTCGTTAGCGATGAGGCGGAGACCTTCATCCTGACCGCCTACGAGGAGGGCGTTTCGGATGACACTGTCTCGCAGCACCACCACCATCATGGCCACCACCAGCAGCAGCAGCACCATCACCACCAGCCGCACCACCATCACCATCATCAGTCGCAGCACGACGGCAGCATCTCCAGCATTGAGCTCTCCCAGATCACCCACGATGAGGAGGACGATGTGGTGTGCGGTGTCGACGAAGACGACGATGTGGTGGATCACGACGGTCAGATGGATATTGTGAAGCACGAACTGGACGAGGATGGGGCCACCGGCGCCGAGGTGGACTACGAGGAAGTGTGCATGTACGAGGAGGCCAGCGGTGCACATATGGATTGCGAAATGGGCGTGGGCGATGCCGTGGATGGCGGCAGTGATGTTACCCACGGCAAGGAATTCCACTACATCGATGCCCATGAGTTTTGCATATCGGACATCGAACCGCAAACGGTTCGCTCCAGCCAGCATCAGTTCTCGAGCAGCGGAGGATCGGGCAATGCCTCAAACAGTGTCCTGGCCGGTGGCACAGTGGTGGCCGATGGCAAGCTCAAGAATCTCACGCTGGTCACGACCACGTCGGCGGCGGCGGCGGGCGGTGGTTCATCCAATCGTCATGATACCTCGGTGTCCACACAGCAGATATCCCTGGTGGATGTGACCGAGGCGACCAGTACCAGTGTGACGATTTCCAGCACGCCAGCGATTTCTCTGAATGCCGCCACAGTGACCACTACGCCGGCAGCCGCGCTGTGTAACACCACATCCTTCACATCCACGCCGACGGCCACGATCCTTCAGCTGCCCTCCCTGAGCTGCGGATCCGGCCAGCCATTGGCCGTCAGCGCGGCGGCCAGCAGCTCCAACATGCTCATCAAGGAGGAGGAGCTGCATCAGCAGCAACAGGTGGCCCAGGCACTGGCCAAGCGTGATGAGCTGGATCTGTTCTTCGATTTCCTCAAGAAGAAGATGCAGTGCTTCAGCAAGACACAAATCACGCACATTCAGATGGAGTTCCTCAATTGCGTCAGTCGGCAGGAGACGGCCGAGCAGGATGGCAAGGATTAGAGAGACACCGGTTTCCAATCCCATGGCCCTAACACACAACCCCTCCCCACGATCCCTTAGTAGTTGCTTAGTTTTTTCCATGTATAGGATAAGGATTCGTACCGTTTACCAGTTTGCAAGTTCGCGGCTTCCGTGTTCTTCAGTTAGCTTTACCCTTTACCCACGAAAACCAGGAACCCCGAGTCCCAAACCCTTATCCACCCGCCAATCGCGTAAATTATGCATAAATATATAACCCAGCGTTATAAACCATTGTAATTGAATATATGTAAGTGTAAAATAAATCGATTCTCGAAAATTATACAAGATCTGAGGCATTATGGTTCGATATCTTGGTTGCAGTCATAGAACATGCTCTAAATCATGGGCATGTTGGTTTACATTTTTTAAAACCCGAACTAAAAGTTTTATACATTTAAAAGCAACAAAAATTGGCATATAATAGACTAAAATAAGAAGTTTTAAAATGAAATAGATTTAAAAAAATTACAAATTGTTTGCATAATTTTAAACCACATAATAACAATAAGTACTTGCTTTAAAAAAAAACATAGCTACTTTACGAAAACACAAATTATTTGAAAATAAATATATGAAGAAACTCCTTGCTGCCTATCATTACTTAATGCATAAATGGGGTGTTCAGTAGGTCAGAGCTTTTATTCTAAATGCAAGTGAGGCCGAATCCCTGCTCTCCATTAATAAGTCAATTTGCATATGTGATTTTTCGCTTCCCGCGTGGGATTTATTTGGCGCGGCAGTCGTCCGAGGTCCGTTGGCGGATGAAACAAACTTAAACGCAACACTTAGGCTAGTTAGAGGCTGAAGGTTAGCTCGTTAAATATACACATATTTATGCTCACGGAGATCACGCTACCGGCGCAGTGACCCCCGATTGATCCGCCGCCTCGCTGTGCAGCTGGGCAATGTGCTCCGAGTTGAAGTAGATGACGGTGATGGTGATGTCGTCGCGATACAGACGCACAACATCCTTGGGCAGCGTCAAATAGTACGAGATCTTGGAGTGCTCAATCCCATAGTCGGTGGCGCCCAAGGCATGACGGATGAGATGAGTGGCGGCATTCTGGTCCACCGGCTTGCGGGTGAGACCAGCCCTGGAAATCACAATCATAATTAGGATGTATCAGGTATCAGGATGAAATGAACAAGAATACGGACTTCCGCTCGGCCAGCTGCTCGGAGATTCGCTGCAGCGTTATCTCGCCCTCCGGCAGGCGCATCGGTTCGAGGATCTTCTTTGAGTTGATGTGCTCCCCCACCAGGCTGACCACCTCGCTGGGCGAGAGGAAATCCCACAGGCCGTCGCTGGCGATGACTAGAAACTTGTCGTTGGGCCCCAGTTCGTGCTGCTGCACATCGGGGCGGGCGGTTAGGTACGGTGGCGTATAGTAGTTCGGCGCCATTGTCTGTTCGCCGAACATCGGCAGCACCTTCTGCTGCATTATGTCCAGGGACCACTTGTAGCGGAAGTCCCCAAAGGCACGCAACGGCGCCAGCTGGCTGAGCAGCCTGCCATTCCGGATCACCGTCTCCTGCTCCTCCTTGGGATGCTCGGCCAGGATGCGGCGTACCTCGGACATGTTGTCCGTATTGTGCTCGACGTTGAGCTTCTTTGGCTGCCACTGTTGCGTCTGCGGATCGAGGACGCCCAACACGGCGCCGCAGTCGCCCGTGCTGGCCACATGCAGCTGCAGGCCCTCAATGTGCACCAAACAGGCAACGGCTCCTGGGAAATAATAAAATATATTAGGTCTTTATGCATACAAGTAGATCAAACATAAGAATTCGGGGTCTTTAAGTTAGCTTTGCATATGTAAAATATATAAATAAGAATTCCAGAGTCTAATTTTGGAGTAAAAGCACCTAAATGTGCTAAATGGATGGTCTGATCATCAAGGCACAATAAGAATACAGTTCTTAGGCGATGAAGATCTTATAAGAATATAAATTAAGATTTTTGTAAAGCCTTTTAGATGCTGGGGTCTCTAGAACTGAAGAGTTCTCGGTAGCAGTATAGTATGTAAACGATGCATCGGCTGCCTGGTGAAGGCATTTAGATATATATGTACAAGCATATGAGACTGCTGCATTGTTTACAAGCTATAGTAGTCTACTCAACCCACCGGAAAGAGCGACGGTCATGGTGCGCACATCGCTGCTGGCCAAGGCCTCTTGGGCAATATTCTCGTCCAGCTGAAGGAAGGCGTTCTCCAGCTCGCTAGCCACATCCCGCTGCGGCGTCTCCGTCAATTGCTTGATGTACTTGAGGAAACTGGCCTCGTAGATGGGCTTGATCTCGCTGACGAAGTCCACGTTGTCGTTGTGGCACTTGAGGAACGACTGGCTGCTGCAGTTCTGCTTCATCTGCTCCCGGAGCACCTGGCGCGGCAGGGTGGCCGCCGAGACATAGCGCAGCAGTCGCTTGGACACCACCTGGCCGCAGGATGCTCCACCATGCCCATCGAAGATGCCACAGATGAAGCCGTTGCGGTGCAGCAAACTGGCCTCCGTGCGTGAATCCTCACAGGGCGAATTCGATCCCAGCTGGTTTGTCTCATAGCTGCGGATGACACCGTCCACCGGGAAGTTGTAGACGAACTCGTTCTCCCTTAGAACTAGGTTAACCTGCGGAAACAGTTGGAATTAGCATTGGATCCTTTGGCTTTAGCGGGAACTCCCAGGGATATATGTATATTTATCATATACCATATTCAAAGGTATCAATCCTGAGTTCTTTATAAGAATGTTATTATTCCGTGTTTTTATTATATCCCAAATGGCTTTGGTAAAAAAAATTTTGTTTAAATAAATCTAACGAAAGGCCCTAAGGAATTACTATAGCCTACTTTCATCATTACAAGTGTAGAATATTAATGTAAAATCCTAATTTGCAACAAGAAAAATACTAAATTTCGAATGGATTCCATTTTTTGTATTATGGTAATTTTTAGCTTTATTTTAATTTACCAAAATTAACAATAATATTTGTAAGTGTTATAATAACTTGTTATTATGTCTTTTGTTACGAAAATTAAATATATTTTAAATATATGTATAATGTAAATCTCTATTAAGCTAAGGGGTAACCTTTCAGAGAGTTCACTGTACTTTCTGTGAAGGTTACCTGCAGAGGTGAAATCTATAGGGTACTTGGGCAGTCTATTATACAAAGTTTTGACAACTTAATACCCATTATTAACATCAAGTGTTATTTTATTATGGTCCCTAGAATTAAAAATCAAAGAAACCTTATAGATCCCAGATCTTATCTTGTAAGAACTCTCATAAGAAATTGAATGGGTACTTTAACTGAACTATTATGTATCTATAGGGTATTACCAATCCCAGATCTTACATACAATATGGTAACTTCTTAATTGGGGCAGTTAATGGAGTTACCCCTAAGAGATATTAACGGTTCCATATCTTTAATGGATCATAGGATTCTGTTCTATATATGAGATATTACCGATTCCAGATCTTACATCGTATGGACTCAACTGAGGCAGTTGCGGCAGCAGGCGCAGTGCATTCAGACTGAACTCCCGCACATTGGATCGCACGTAGTTGGCGGCGTCGTTCAGCACGAACTTGAACATCTATATGGCGATTTCTATATGCTCTCGCCCCGCTGTGGCTATAATTAACGGTAATAATATTGGTTCCGTAACCGAATCGGGGGAGGCGAGAAGGTGAAGGAGTGGGGGGGAGGAAAAGTCGGAGAACGAGTAGGATTCCGTATCCCGGAAAATCCGACTGATTTACGGACTCCGGCTGCCGGCGGCTGACAAAAAGAAGCTCTTGTTTTCCGAGTGGCCGGCGGATTGTTTGTACATTTGTGTGCTTTGCGAAAAACGATACGTACAATTTCCACGGAAAACAAATGTTAAATGAAAATAGAGTGAGTACTAGGGATGGATTTTTTTTTGACAGAAAACAGCACGGCACGAAAATTACACTTTTGAGCAGGCACAGCTTATATTATTTAACACACGATCCAACGCGAAATATTTGAATTGACTTCTTTAAATGTTAAACTTTAAGAAATGTTTTCTAACAATATGTATTTTGTAGGTCTACATATTTTTTTTTACAATCGAAGACCATCTCTAGTTTGTATTTACAATCGAACAGCTGTCAGACTGACAGTTGGGCGGCGTTGCCAGATCTAAGCATAAGCTGACTTCAGCCGGTAACTGTCTTCAAGCTAAAACTAGCTATAAAAATAAAATTAAAAAAATTGTTATGCTTTGGGACTTTTTACAAGTTTCTTGGTTCAGTCCAGTTATTTTTTATTTAACACAGAGTTCAACATATTTGTTTTCTAAACCTTAGTGATTTAATTATTTATTAATCTGCATTACACATTTTGTTGGTCACGATAGTCCCATTTTTAACCCATTTTTATGTCAAATATTTGTAAGATTCCAATGGCTAGCGGAAAGGCTTTTTCTATCTTAATATGGATAGCTTGTTAACAAAAAACATTTTCGAACTATTTTTGCCGATAGCTACTACCGTTTGGCTACTTTTAACCCCATCGATAGTTTTCACCAATCTGGCAACGCCGCCTTTATCACACACACGCACACCTTCACAGGTTGGCGTGAGAAAAAAACACAAAACAAAACAAAATTCAGAGGCATCTGAATTCGAATTCTCGACTATTTATACTTTAACAACCACCAGCGACGGCCGGGAATTGTGCGTCGCGAAGCCAGGATTCGAGTGGACACCACCAGCCTTCATTTGGCTTCCAAAAACAAAGAGAACCCGAGCCCTAGAAGCAAAACAGCGATTTGCGTCTCAAACTTTTCGTGAGACAGGTTGAAATATTTTGCGGAATTACAGCCGCTAAATAAATCCGTGAATTTCGCCGTTAAGACGACATCTCGAGATGGTGGAACCTATTTTCGAGTATCAATTCCGACTGATTTTAATCGGCGACAGCACCGTGGGCAAGAGTTCGCTGCTCAAATTCTTCACAGACGGCAAATTCGCCGAGGTGCGTATTCTGACCACTGTGCGAGTGCGTGTGGCCCACTGTGCGATCGCCGTGTGATGCAGTTAATGCGTTTATTACATAATTAAGTGATTGCACGGGCCAAACAACAAAAAATAGACAAAGGGAGTGGATTTTCAAAAGATGCTGTCTTAGTCACCTTGTCAGAGTGTGTGTGTGTGTTGGTGTATGCATATGCATGTGTGTGTGGTCGCCTGATAAAGCAGGCAACAACAAAACACAAGGCTGGACAAGGACCAGGGATGCACTAAAAACTAGGGCGGGACATTCAAAATTCATCGAGATATCACCAGTTAGCAGTTTCTTAAATTACAAAAATAAAAAGTTTATATTTTAATAACTCTCTTAAGTAATCCTACTTACTATAAAATAGTCTGAATTCATAAATTAATAATAGGACGGGAAATTCATAAATAACAGATTTATCATCAGTCGAAATTTTTTTTTTAATTACATACATATATACGGAGATTTCAAGAGTCATCTGAATTTATAATTATTAAAATTATTTTTTATAATATAATCAGTATTTGTTATGTTTGTGAATCAATTTGTTCCATATATTTATATGATAATTGTATTTAAAGTTGAGTCACTATTTGGTTCTCGATTAGTTTTAAAATATAAACATTCATTAATAATACCTAAAGTTGTATATCCTTTTTACATATTGCCTTTAAACGATTATATGAGTTTACTTTAGAGAAAATCCAACTAATAATATAATATATGTTTCCACCTTTTAGTTATCTGATCCCACAGTTGGCGTCGACTTCTTCGCCCGCCTTATCGAGATGAAGGACGGCACACAGATCAAGCTCCAGCTGTGGGACACCGCTGGCCAGGAGCGTTTCCGTTCGATCACCAAGTCCTACTACCGCAACTCGGTGGGCGTGCTGCTGGTCTACGACATATCGAATCATGCGAGCTTCGAGCATATACCACTGTGGATGATGGAGGCACAGCGTCACATCGAGCCCCACCGCCCTGTTTTTGCGTTGGTCGGCTGCAAACTGGACCTCATCAATGCGGGCGGCCATCGTGAGGTGTCCACGGAGGAGGCGCAAAAGTTTGCCAAACAACACGGTCTGCATTTCGTCGAGACATCGGCCCGCTCCGGGGCCAATGTGGAGGAGGCCTTTCGCATGGTCACCCAGGAGGTGTACGCCCGCATTCGATCCGGCGAATACAAGGCCGAGGACGGCTGGGATGGCATCAAGTCCGGCTTCTCGCGGCCCAATAGTCTGGACTTCAATCTCTTCGTGGCCGAGCCGGAAAAGTCATCCTGTTGTTGATTGCCCCCCCGACTTTTCCCAATTATTATTTTCAATACTGTTTGTGTACATTGGTTTGTAACGTACGCCCCTTAACCACAAACCCTGTCCCCAAAAAAACACTACTTTGTTGACACTTTTAATCTTGTTTAAATCGCCTAGTTAAGCTGTAAAACCAAATCAGTTACGTATATTTGTACAATGCGTTTTTTTTCTAGTTACTTTTAGTTTTGTTCCTAAGTTAACTTTTAGTTAGGTGACTCATGGAAATTAGTGAATATTTAGTTCGGCCCCCTCTTTCCAAAATAAGTTTATTTCGTCCCTATGATTGGCAACGAGTCACTCGATAAATACGTAGCCAAGTTTCTGTGCTCCTAACTCATACAACACATAACTCCACATACACGAATGGAAAAGCTATACATATACTTGAAATATAAACGTTTTTATTAATACGAATCGCATGGCATTGGTTAATCAAGTTCTGGTAAATATGGGCTTCGTTTTGGTTTCATTTTTAATCTAATCGGTTTGAAGATAATAGTGTACTTTGCATTTTGGGAGTAGTTTTAAAAACGGATGAGTTCAGGTGGAAAATAAATAGTAAACATGTTATTTTATTTCAAAACATCAGTCTGATTTATTTCAACCCAGCAAAGCAGCACGTTCAACAACTACTTTTCCGTAATACTTCGATTGAAGCAGTGCAAATAAAGCAATTTTTAAAATTTCGAATTAGTACTCGCGTATTGAAACCGGAGCCGTCTGGCGATTCTAGTTCCGCTGTACATATCTGGCCTTTATTTTTCTACAAATTACTATCTTTATTCATTTTTCTGCAACATATTTAATTAATTTTAACACAGGACTCTTGAACTACATGTCAAAAACTCAGTATTGACGATTACTTTATTTTTTTTAACACCTTCGTAGTCGAGCTCTAATAATTATAAAATTCTGATAAATATTTGAAATCGCGACAGTGTGGCAACCGCGCAACCAAACATTTGGCAGAGCATCTGGTAACTCTTGTAAGCAATAAAATCACTGAGGGTATTCCCCGAACAGTTGTAAATTCATAAAAATATATGCTAAAAGAGGTTCCCCAAATTCCACCTGCTGTTGGTTATTAATTGAAGTGAAAACCCATTAAAGTGCATAAGGTTTAACAATTCAACAGATGAATTTGCGTGAAACAGCTGACAAACAGCTGATCAAATTCCGCGATTCATCCACCGTTCAGGGAATACCCTTACTATTTGTCTGGGCCTATCGATAGGCCCAGACTTAAACGCCTTCTGATATCGGATCTATCGTTCTTCGATAGGTCGAGACAAGACATAACACCGATATAGAAACGTGTTGGCTTTGAAATTACATAGATTACATCGGTATTTTCGAAATGGGCAACGTGCTAGCGGCTTCCTCCGGCGCCCCAGGCAGTGGCGTCTCAAATTTGGGTCTCGGCCTCCCGGAACCGGCTGCCCTGCCCTCCGACTCCGGCTCCCTATCCGAATCTTCTTCGTCTGCCGGAGGCTCGGATTCCTTTGCCGCCTCCAAGGATGCCCCACTGGAGAATCCTGGCACCGTCGAGGAGCTTCACAAAAAGTGCAAAGGTATGTGGACTTCAGTCAGAAAAACTCGCAGTCCGGCAAAAACCCCGCAAAAGCCCTGCACACCTCTGATGACATAACCTACAACATGCGAGAGCGAGACGGGGCATTTAGGGGTGTTTGGGGGGCACCGGGGGTATTATTATATATTATGTATTATCAGCACTACCTTACACCACCTCCACCGTCCTTCCCCTCTTTCAGATATACAGGCCATCACCTTCGAGGGCGCCAAGATCATGCTGAACAAGGGGCTGAGCAACCACTTCCAGGTGTCGCACACCATCAACATGAGCAATGTGGTACCCAGTGGATACCGATTCGGGGCCACCTACGTGGGCACCAAGCAATACAGCCCCACGGAAGCCTTCCCCGTGCTCCTGGGCGACATCGACCCATCGGGCAACCTCAACGCCAATATTATTCACCAGTTTTCCGCCCGTCTGCGCTGCAAGTTCGCCTCCCAGGTAAGTTCTGGCGGGGATTGGGATAAAGAGAAGGTACAGAAGGTCGAGGATACAACCAAAAGTTATCCCATGGCAGCTTGGGTCTATAAGTTAACCACACTCGGCTGGAACATCCAAAAAAGTCTTGGCAGTCTTGTATTCTTCAGTGGTTTCATGTTGTGATATACCTTCTTTGCTGAAAAATGTTTATAGTTAGTTAAGCTTAGTAAATCCTATTCTCAAGAATAGAATGAATATCATATCTTGACCATATATATCAGAATCTTTCCAACAAGCTTCGACTTTAGTTTAATTGTAATTTCATCATAGCATTGGTTAATTGAACAATATGGTTAGTTAGGTTGAGCTTATTTTATAGTTAAGATCAGCATATTAAAGTTAGGTGATATAGGATGAGACAGAGACTTCTAAAAATGTATTTTCATAGATTTTTATGTTTTATATGTTTTAAGGGAGTTGCATATATTATAAAGCCAACTGCACTGGCCAGAAGTTTCAAAGACAATGTCAGCTATAGACGAGGATAAGGAAGGCGTTTCTATAATGTACAAAGAATTCTTGTCGCCATAACTTAGGAAGCCTTAAGATAAATAATATTATTTATACTAATGACCCCCTTTTGATAACCCATAGATCCAGGATTCCAAGATGGTGGCCTCGCAGCTGACGACCGACTATCGCGGCAGTGATTACACCGCCTCCTTGACGGTGGCCAATCCCAGCATATTCACCAACTCCGGCGTGGTCGTTGGCCAATATCTGCAGTCAGTCACTCCAGCCCTCGCCCTGGGCGCCGAATTGGCCTACCAGTTCGGTCCAAATGTCCCCGGCCGTCAGATAGCCATTGTGTCCGCCGTGGGCCGCTATTCGGTCGGCAACTCGGTGTGGTCGGGGACCCTGGGCCAGAGCGGCCTGCACGTGTGCTACTACCAGAAGGCCAGCGACCAGCTGCAGATCGGTGTAGAGGTGGAGACCAGCCTGCGCATGCAGGAGTCCGTGGCCACGCTGGCCTACCAGATCGATTTGCCCAAGGCGGATCTGGTTTTCAGAGGTGAGTGCATATTTACGAGTATTTCGCTGATAGCCAAAGACTCGCATTTGTGTTTCTTAAGGGCTATTGTTTTCGTGGTTAAAGTAGGGTTTTTATAAAGGGCATGAGTCCCTTTCGCATTTATACAAATTACTCTAATGTTTTACTTCTTTCAGGCGGAATTGATTCCAATTGGCACATCTCCGGAGTTTTGGAGAAGCGTCTGAACCCATTGCCATTCACGCTAGCCCTGAGCGGACGCATGAACCACGTCAAGAACAACTTTAGACTCGGCTGCGGGCTGATGATCGGCTAGGCGAAATCTTTGCGCAGCCAATCCCTACTTCAGCCTCAGACCCCCAGCACACACACATCCATTGTAACTTTTTCACATCATCCGCTAACAACAAGAACAACAACAAACAAAGAGATATATAAATCTGCTAGCAAACGTTTTTTATGATGATCTGTCGATTGTGTGTATAAAAAATGCCTTGCATCACGAAAAAGGCGGCCAGCAGGGATCTGGAATCCTATGGAATGGCTTTTATTCTTTGATCCATTATGTTACCAGTGTGCCACTGTTCGTCGTCCGTCGTTAATCGCCAATTTCCCCCACTGACAGAGTCATAAACGCGGAGTTCAAAATACAAGAGAGAAAAATATTCCACAATTATTATAAATTTCTGCACTAAACACACAAAGCAACACACCCACACACACACATCCAAAACTACAACAAGAAACTGTCACTGTACACTTTAAGTTGTTTCCTAAACGTACGCATTTATTTAGAACAACCAGCTATTTCCTCAAAGCAAAAACATTAAATGAAAAACGATAAGCAGAGACAACAATAAATGCGTATGAAATGTATGTTACGAACTATTAAATTGGTAACAAACTGCTTTAAGTTTATAATTTATAAATTTACAATTAGTTCTAATAACAAATTCTTTGTTAAATCAACTTTAACTACCTTTATCGCGTGAAAGAATTAGGCAGAATTAAAAAATAGAGACGGCGCCGAAATGTTGTGAGGGAATATAAAAAACCAAACAAATCAAACTCCCTAAAAAATTAAAAACCCAAACAATATGTTAAACATGTGAAATATTAAACTTACATTGTAATTTACCCGTTCCCAAACAAGAACCATAAAAACAACAAAGAAAACCAGATGATAAAATAGGTTTTAGAAAAAATAAACAATTTAAAACAAATGTTTGACAGTTTTGTTTGCTTTCAGGGTACTTTGGAATAATTTTCTAGATTTTTCTATGAAATAATCAGATGGTCTGCCATCAAGTTTTGGAGTTGTCTGATTAGATAACAAGTCGCACTTGAAAATGTTGCCATTTTTATTATCACTTAATGGGTTAATTAGTCTTTAATAGTTTAATAAATTGTTTGATGTGTTTTTTTTTAGGCTTGTGTATATAAAACTATTCATTTATTATTTAAAAAAAAATATAGTTGAGAGTAATCAGAGCAAACGTTGGAGCATCTACAAAAATGTATCTGTGATTATAGTTTTCTTTAATGCAGTTTTGGATTTGATGGGGAGTTTACATTAAATTAATATAATATATATAAATGTGGAATAAATATATAAAATTGCTTTGTGTTGTGAGTCTACGTCAAAGTGCGTACTAAATTCCATTTTAAATTAGGGTTTCCCTAAAAGTTGACCAGCACTTCAGGCTAAATTTCGCGTAGAATCATTATTGGCACCACATGTTGTGGACAAAAGCAACAGTAACAAGTACATTGTGTTGTCATTTTCTCATTTGTAGCGCAGAAGTCAAAAAGTCGGTGAAAAACAATCTAGAAGTTCAGATTTGGTGGGGACATTTTGATATCTGGAAATTTATAAAGTTATAAATTGGATTGATATATGAAAGGATATTTTATGCAAAAGCACCTTAACTTTATTTGATGTATAATGCAGTTCTGACTTAAATTTCCCTACAATATGGGTGTTAAACTACAGGTTTGCATGGCTAAGTGTGTTTTTGATTTCTTGGTACTTGATTTACATTTTTAAATTTTAATTGGAGACTTTAAAGTCAGATCTACCCATAGATACCCTAGTGTTATGACAACAACATACAAACTTTGTTCAATCAGGCATAGTTGCGATTCGTTTGTTGTTGTCGCTTTGCAAGTGCAGTAGTCGCAATATTGTTTAGATAAGAAAATGTTGCCACACTCACACACAACACAAACACACACACACATGAGGTGCTTTTCCGCTTTTCCTGCTTTCCCCGCTGTCTATCAAAATGGTTTTTGCTATGCACATTTTCTTTTCGCCTTTCTCCATCCTTTTTGCCAAATGCAATTTGAACTTTGGCAAAAAGCGGCCGCTTTAGCAAAGTTCTCCCTGCAGCCCCTTCCCTAACCCCTTCTGGTCTCCTTCCTAACAACATTCCCTACCCCTTCCCAACCCCTTCCCTACCCCTTCCCTACCCCTTTTCCTGGTCATGCCATTTGTGCGATAAGCAGGACAGCGACTTTCATATTTTGTGAAATTTTCAGCGTTTCCTTTTTCCCCCAGAGAAGCTCCATTCCCATGTTAGTGGGCTGTGCAGATAGAACAAATATTGGAGAATTTTTTTTAAAAGAACTAAAGCTTAAAAATATTATATGAAAAATATTTTTGTTAATATTTAATTTTTATATATTTTTTAAAATGTTTTATTATATGTTTTATTAAACTTATAATATTTTTGCTTATATTGAAGCATTTTTTTTTGGATTCGTTAAAAAATTGTATTTAAAAAGGAATTGGGTATTGAGCAATAATATTAAAAGCCACAAAAATCACAAGTGTTTTTATATTACTTATAAATGTAATTTTATGTTTTTAAAAGTATGCTATAATAAAATAGCAGTCGATTTTCCAAAGAATTCAATGTACTTCTGAGTTTGAAATATATTGTTGCATACTTTTAGGCACCCAAATATCTATCATTTTTCTCCTTTTTGTGTAACATTTCAACAAGTTCTAATATATTTTTTCCGGTGCTCGCATTATGTAAGCCGCGAAAGCTGTTTTCCAATTCAATTGTCCCAAACCACAGACTCCACTCATGGCCAAGACAAAGGAAATTTGTGTCAAAAGAAGAGCGGACTTGGCCAAGTGGGGCCGGCAAAAACTCATTAACATATAAAGTAGCCGAGCGAATTGCACAGACAAATCTGGTAACTAATTACGCAACAGACGTCCAGAGCCACAGGATCCTGACATGGCTCATAAGGCAGGACCTCGAGAGGAGGACTTAAGCCAAGTGCTGGCCAAACTGCCCTGCTGAAGTGTTTATTCTCCTTTTCTCCAGCTGGTCAAAAGAGGAGCTTAGCGAGTAATTAGCAGCTCATCCTCATTCTTTCCGAGCTCAAGATTGTTGGCGGATTGGATTTTAAAGTTTAATCAAGATAGTATTATAACCTATTTTGACTTTAAATAAAAATACAATTTGAAGTAGGAAAAATAGAGATAAAAAAGCCTCCATACCTTTTTTGAAACTGTATTACCTTATCAGATCAAATTGTTATTTATTAACTAATAATTTTAACGCACCCTTTCTTTGTGAAAATAAATGCCAAATTGAATATATTAATGAAGCAATAGGTCATAAAGGTGCCTAAAAGTATACAGTGAAAAAATAATGTAGTGTTTCGTGATGAATCTATAGAAATGAATATTGTTTTTACCTTAAAATTGTACCACGCCTTTCCTTTGTGAAAATAAATACCAAATTAAAAATATTTATGAAGCAATAGGTCATAAAGGTGTCGAAAAGTATGCAGTATTTTTACTGGCTATCGTGTTTCTGGATGAATCCATAGAAAACAAATATATTATTGCATACTTTTAGTCACCTTTATGGGTGATTTCAAAGCCCTATCGATTTCCGTGGCACCGCAAAAATAATATTGTTGCTAAGAGGCCACACAACTTTTACAGCATTTAAATGCAACCGCAATATTTATTGCATATTTTTGGTCTTGCATGAACAAACTGAGTGTCCTTGATGCGAATTCAACTCATTTGAAAGCCTGCAGCATTCTCGTCAGTTGTTTGCTTAAAACAAATTACAGCCAGGGTGAGAGAAATTAATGAACTTTAAGCCGGGCCAACAACAAGTAAGTGCGTGAGCAATTGTCTTTTGCCAGTAACTCAACTCCATTCGAGTGGGCGTGTTGTATGCTCGGCATATTTACGCCAACTTTAGTTATTTGAATTACGTGACTTCAGCAACAGTTCCACGACTGGCTCGACCCCCCTTCGAACAACCCCTTCGCCGCCCATGCACACGTGCACACAAAGCTTAAACTTTGTGCAATTTTTTAAGCACACACCGGGAGCAGCATGCGTACTACTTACTTAACCCATCCGAACTATCTACGTCTGTTGATTACAGATGCATGTTTAACAAAAAAATATCGCAGTGGCAAAGAGACTCGTTAGTTTGTTTATAGTTTTAGTATTGTATCAATATTTATATGACTACGGCTGACTGATGATAAAATTAAGCAAATGGGTTCCAAAAATCTATAGAGATTTAAAATCACTTGAAAAGGTGTAGAAAAGTATGCTAGGAAAAAATTAACATTTATCCTTTGGCATTTATAAATCGATATTCAGTCTCTAGAGATGTCTAAGGCATTTATTTTAAAATGGCAAAATATGTTTTGGTTTTTGTAATGTGACTTTATTTATGGGCCAAGTAAGAAATTTTTTTTATTTTTTATACTTTGTTAAAATATATCTTTTGAAACAAACTACTATATTTACAGCAGACGAGTATATTATATAATATATTTTCTTACAGACCATTTTCTAGCATTCTTATAAATATTGTATTCCTTTGTTTCTTTAATTTTTGCAAGTTTTCCATATCCAAAAAAGGCTCTATGTGAATTTTTCTCTCAACATTTGGAAATTTTTAATTCTAAGGATTTAAGGGTACCCCATAAAATGTGCCCTGATCTTATATAGGGTATTAATCTCTTGGCTTGTACTTTTGTAAGTTTTTCACCTCCAGACTTTTCCTTCTGGCTGCTTGTTGTTGCTGTTACTATTTTTGGCTTTGAGTTTTTAGCCTTAAGCCAAATAAGTGTTTTAGCCGTCATGCAGGAGATAGAAGGCAGGACATGGGTGGGGTTCCCAGGGGCGGGAGAGAGGGGGTCTTGAGACATGGACTTTGGCGTCGACGTAAACGTTGTTGCAAAAGCAGTACTAGTAGAAGAAGAAGAAGAGGAACCGGAAGTTGCCACGACAGCTGCAGGAAACTCTAACTCACTTACACAAACAGCCAAAGCGCGCACCTTTCAACCATGTGAGTGTGTGTGGGTGTTTTTTCTGGCTGTGCGTGTGTGTGTGTGCCCGGCCACGTTTGTGTCTGTGAATTGTTGAAAGTTAGCAATAGATTTTTAACGGAAGTTGCACATGTGCGCACGTGTTCTCCCAAAAATTTCTTGGCCCCTTCAGGACCACGCCCCCTATATCTTCCCTCATCCCTTCCTCCCCAGCCCCCCTTAACCCCCTATTGCCTGCCACCCCTTTTTTTCGGCCACACCACAGCAATTCATTCGTCTTCTCCTGCCCCCAAAAACCAAAAAATATTCGGCTTAACTCTTGGCACGTTGTAATTAAGGCTTTCTCCGTGTGCGTGTGTGTGTGTGTGAAGAAGACGGTGGGCGTGGCACATCATCATCATTCAAGCGCAGCAAGATTAGACCAGCCGATTATTGCCTACTACACAGTAAGAAAATATATAAATTGAAGTATATCTTAGTTGAATAGTATTTGGAATATTCAATCATGTTAAATATGATTCATATTTTTATAAATTTTGCTATTTATGCAAATTAATATGCCTTAAATATTTTTATGGTGCAATATAATAGGTATTACATAATATTAATGATACAAATTATATGTAAAAAGTGATTTTTAAGTATTATTATTATATTATAAATATTATTAATATTAAGATATCTATTAAATACAATCTTTTCTTTAGGCACATCCTAACCCACTCCCTTGAAACACATCTTCATCTTACCGACTTGAATTCTACGCGAAGTGATTCTTCTACTTTCTGGCAGCGATTGCGTGTGCGCGTCTACTTAACGAAAATTTATGTCTCTACTGCCGCTGACATATTTACCACTTTAACACTGCTACTCCAAGGGATTCTCCTCCTTTTCCTGCGGTTAAGCCAATTATGAGGTTTCGCAATCTTAAGCCCCTCACATCCAGGGAAACAGAAAGAACAGAAGAAAAAGAACCATATAATGGGAGCATTTTCTTTTCGCCGAATTTCCATTTCCCATTAAGATTCTATGGGGGGTGGGGGGGGGGTTTACTTCTGGTAGTGTCAGAGCAGCCAGATTCGGTGTAATTTAATGGAAAACTCGCTGAAGATCCGGCGAGTCGGTTAAGCAGCTTGTAATGCATAATGAATGCGAACTGATGCCATCGCAAAGGCATTGCTCATACGCCTATTTGTCAGACGTTAAGGGGGGCGAAAAGGGGCGGAAAGGAAGGGGGGCGTGTCTGTCTGCTGTTTGTGAAATGTGCGACACCATGAGCAGACAGAATCCGGACCCAAGTCGGTTGCCATTTGTGCCTCAATTAGTTCATAAAGCTGACAGCGACAGGCGCCATCTGGCAGCAGTCAACAGCACCTTGGCAGCGCCTGCTTCTTCTTCTTCTTCCTCCCGATATATGTACCCATTGATAAGGAGTGTACTTATAAATTATATATTATTCAATATGAATACGAAATCAAATTCATTTTATTCAAACTAGGACTTTCTGTTAATATAATTTGTGTTAGATTTAAAAAAAAATTAAATCATATCAAATCTTTTATTTTTTGTTTGGTTTACCTGAAAGATTCTAACCAGCTTTTACAATTTTTAAGTGGTTAGTCAAATATGAATGACCAACTCATTACCCGAAATGATTAAGCATTAATTGTTAAATGAGATAGGAAATAAAACCATTTTTACTTATCTAATCAAATTGATATTAGCAATGTAACATGTCTAAAATCGTATGTTAGCCATTGGCAAGCATATTGTCTAATAAGAGAGTGAAATATAATGTTTTGCTTAAAAATATATATTTTATAAATATTATTATTATTATTATTAAACATATATATTATATTTTTTATTTTTCCGAATTAATCAGTCTCCTTTTAATCGGTATTAGGGACTTGGAACCGAATAAACATTGCTCTATATTGGTCAGCTTTAAGTTGACTTGACAACTCTTAAAAAGCTTGCACCTAACAATTGCATTATCGATAAGATAATGCAAACACATATCACCAAAATTAGTCTTAGCAATGCATTCGTATCGACCAGACCAGCCGCTAAAGAGTAAAGAGGTGCTTAACTAAAAGGAAACAAGCCAATTGCAATAATAATATTTTAAGTTTCAACAGGACAAGATGGCAAACGATTGCGGCGATTCCGATAAAAGATTTCAGCCTGCTTCAATGTACTTTAAATTGGTAAGCATTGCATTTAAGTTTAAATGTTTAATCTACAGATAAGGTTTTGATTATAACCGTACCTAAGGGAACTCCCGTTTGTAACTATAAGTAAGTTTATTTTACTAAATGATGCCGTCATTTATTTTCGGTTTATTTTAGGACAGTGCAATGATGGTGGATAGAGATAGTGATTCTGCCACTGCCGATAACGAGGTTTCCAAGCCATTTGAGTCCGCTAGCATGTTTTTTCCGGTCGTGAGTATATAATCTCATATTTACAAACCATATTTGACATGTAAATGTATTAAAAAGGATGCTCAAGGAGTGATTCAGCTGAAACTGCTGCCGCCATTAGTCTGCATATTACATCATGTGGATTTTAAGAACAATCCTGGCAAGAGACGCGAAGGAAGCTCACAGGATGTGGAGGCTTTGAAGAAAACGTTTGGCAGCCTAAAGTGCCAGATTATAGAAGTTCCTAATCCGACATTAGCTGTGGTTAAGGAGAAAGTTGCAGAATGTGGGTAGCCACGCCGACCAATATTGGTATTTCGATGGTTATAATATTATTGATATTACAGTGGCTTTGAAGGAATTCGACCAACTGTCCGGCCTGGTCATTATAATCTTGAGCCATGGCGAGCGAAAGGAGAAGATCGAATCGTGCGACGGTCAGATGTACGACTTGGATGATGATGTACTGTTTCCACTTCGCGACAATAGCACCCTGAAGGGCAAACCCAAAATCCTAATAGTCCAGGCGTGCAAGAACAAAAGGCTTGAGGCGGATTCTTCGAGAATTGAACCGGATCACTCTTACTATATGAAGTGCTACAGCACCACCGAGGGTATGAAAAGCTATCGTGATCCAGTTGAGGGATCGATTTTCATACAAACCCTGTGCACTGCAATGGATCAGCATGCCCTTACAAAGGATTTTAAGGTCATTATGGAGGAAGTAAACGCTATGGTCGAGATAGAATCCGCACGAACGGGGTACGTTTTATGTATAAGTCCCTTTTTAATAATATTACAGTAAATATTTTATTTTAAGATTCAAATTTAAATCAATTTTTGTATTTCCCGCTTTTATAGAATATTAACTGTAATGATATCTTATAATTTTACAGATATAGGCAAGTACCAGCATTATTATTTTCACCATGGACACCATACTGTTTTGGAGATTATGTGAGTAACGCACCCTAAAGGATTGGAAAACGGATTTATTAACGAAATAAACGTAAAATATCCACAAACATTTTTTTAAATTTACATATATATTATTACCAGTACCGTTTTACAACCCAATATTTCTGTAAAGCAAATGAATGACTTGAACTTGCCTGGCATTGTTTAACCAAAGGATTTATTATTATTTTGCTTGCTTCTCGGCTTAGGAACTGCATTTGCAACTGCAACTGCAGCAGTCAGGTAATAAAACACAGTATGAAATGCTTTGTGGATTGCCAAATTGCTTGTATGAGGGAGTTCCCCGAAGCTGTGGACAGCAGCCAGTTCATAAATAAATGCCTATTGTGCACATTTGATTCATGGATTAGGTCAGCAGATAACCGAAGTTCAGGCAGAAGATTGTGCAGTACTCACGGATAACCTCAATGATAATATTTTATTTTTATTTTAAAGATAACAATAACATTATAAAAAAATCTCAAGTGAACCCTAATAGTATCTTATGATTTTTATAATCTTATAATATGTGTGCAATCAATAAGAACTTTTTTATTTGTATCCATGTTAATTTTAAATTAAATACATAACTTAAAACTTTTTCTAAACTAAAAGAATAATTTAATTACTAAAGTAATTTCCTATAGCTCCATGGACTTTTCCTTTCTCCAGGCAAACAAAATAATAATTAAATATGGTCGAAAGGAGTTTTCGCACAAAAGGATCCTACAGACGATGGAGGAAAAACGAAATAAAAATTTCTGCTGCATCATAAATAAATGTTTATTGTGTTCAAACATTGATTCATGGGATGATGTCGTAATGGATTCGACGTCTGCATGTCCTTTGGATGCCATCGCATACTCATCCTTTAAAGGGAGTGCGGTGGAAAATTAAGATTCAATTGTCTGCATTCAAAGTTGTCAATGTTCATTATCAATGGAACAAACGTATCAGGCGTAGACGTGGATATCGATGCGTCCTTCGTCCTGGATGCTTAGTCCTTTGTCTTTTCTCATGTGCCGGATTTTTGGGTGGGGTGTACATAAGTGTGTGTGTGTGCTTATCTGGGGGAACAGTGGTTCCTAACCTTAAAGGAAAAATACTTTATTATTATTATTATTAATATTATAGATATTTTGGATCCCCAGGGAAATATACATTTATAAGAAATTGAGGGTACTCTTTATAACATTTTTTTAAGATCATATCTTTATAGAATTTTTGTCATCTTCTGACAGCTCTAGGACTTTTCAGAATACTCCTTAATTTTTCACTTTTTTTAAGTCGTATGGCCTTTACCTGTACCTTAGTTTCCTTCTTAAGGACTCTCCACTGTGGCTTTGAGTTGATTAAGATAATTTGGATTGCAGAGCCCAAACTGGCCATTCCAGACCTTCCCTTTGCCGCTTAGCAATGCCTCCGATGTCCGAGCTTGGGCTGAGTAACGATGCAGCTGCAGGACGAAGGACGAAGGATGGGGTTGTGGTCCTGCCAGCAATTGTTGTGCCGCATTCGCTGCACATTTGTGCGCTTAATGGACTTCGTATGTCATTTTCAAATTGCAATAGACTTTGAACTGGGGTCGAAGCTGAAAAAATGTCACCGCCAGACGGACGAAGGATTCGGGAGGACGAAAAGGAGTTGGAGCAGGGCACCCAACATTTATCTGTCCATCCATCTCGTTCTCACCCCTTCGACTTTGCAAGGATAACTGTCAACAGCCTGTGTGTGCTGCTCTGTGTGTGTGTGCGAGTATCTGTGTGAGAGCTTCGAATAGCGCTAAATGACCGCAAAGTGTTTTCATTATTTGTGGCTGCCAACAATTTATATCGTTCATTTAGGAATTTCTCTTTTTACACTCTCCATTTCGCCACTCCGCAGCTGTGCAAATGTGTGTGTGTCGCAAAAAAAAAGGGACGACAGTTAGTACACTGCGACAAAAAACATAGTATATTAAGCTTTGACACAGCAGTTTAGTTATATTTGTTCAAAATAAAATAAAAGCTTCTGGTACAGTATAAATATTATAATAATAATATATTATCGAAAACACCCTGTTTTTAATTATATGAAATATAAACACTTAGGTTTTTTTTTCAACATTAAATAAAGTGCACCTTTTTCATTTAATAGATTAATCTATTCTGTATTTATAAAAGACTATTATGATCTACTCCGTTTGCATACCAACAGAATTTATGACTTTATTTTAGGGCACTCCTTGTAAAATAATGCTACTACTAATAATATTAAATACTATACAACATTCTGACATTTTTATTAAAAAATGATGAATAATAAATAAATTACTTAATTTTGAAGGCAGGAAATTGCTTAAAAAATATTAATAAAATTATCTTTTCTCTCTCTGCAGTATGAAGCAGCGGCAAAAAAGGAGTAACAAGGATGTGGAGGGGAACGGGGGTCCGGGAAGTGGCGGACATTGGTCCTGTGGCCGTGACTGTGGCCATGGTTGTGTCTCCTCAACGCTCCTCTCATCCTGCAGCTCCTGGTATCTTCCCATCCCGCCGCCTTCGAGTTTGGACCGCATGTGCATGGCTTCATTATCGTTTATCGGGAGGAGGAGCCAACCCATCCGTGCCATGTAGCCATACCCATTCCCATCATCATCATCAGCATTATCGTCTTCACTTACAGTCGCATTGAAATGGTCGTTAGAGCAACAAAAATGCCATCTCAACTTTTATTCGATTTGCACGATTCGCTTCACAAGCGATTTATCGAAAGGAACTAGTTCAGCAAACAGAGCAGGCGGTATTTTTTAAGATTCATACAGAATTTTGAACTTACCAAAAAATTTTAACAAACTTAGGATTATAATATACTATATATATTTATGAATATTGTTTAAGTAGGTAGGCATATCTTACTACTTGTAGCAAAGTAATCCTATTATAAAACCATATATATCTTAAGGACTACAACATATTTCGTTCTTATAAGGAAAATTATAGGTTACATGTATTTTCTAAACTTAAGCTTATATGGTATAGGTATAGGTATAGAAATTAATGAATGGTTAATAACATTCACTATTTTTTTTTGGATTATTTCCGGAGTCATCACTGGATAAGGAACGTATTAATAATTATTATTGATGGGGGAACTGGTTCCCCTGCCCAGAGACCCATTTGCCCCGCCTTCTGGCCGAAAAACAGAGTAAACCCAGACATGGGAAATCGAAGCAACAGTCCAAACAACTGCAAAGTTTCCACGGGCAACTGTGCGGGACAGTTGGACAGTGTTTTGTGTGTGCAGTTTATAAATGTCGATGACGATGCGGTAAGGACATGGGTGGCGGGGCCGCCAAGAGGGGTTCCAAGTGGGGGGCGGCGAAAAGTTAGTTGGTTGGTAAATGGCAACGGAGGCTGAGGTTGCCGATAATGGTCATGGCGTTGACTGTGGCGGTGTTGGCGGTGACTTTCTATGGCTCCAATGGAGTGCCTTTTTTCCAGCCCCTTAGCACCCCCTTCTGCCACCACCCTTTGAGTCACACACACATATATACGTATATAGCCAAGCTTAGGTGGCGTGGTGTTGGTGCGTCCTGTGCGTCGATGCAAGGAATTTTAGTTGATAACGACAACATCAGCCATCAGCCGTTGTTGTTGCTGTTGCACTTTCTGTTTTTATTGTTGTTGCACTTGATGATGGTGTCATCCCGGCAACATACACTGAAAAAAAATTATTGGCACTAAAAAAAGGGGTTTTAAGAAATAAATTGGGATAATAACAATCAGTTTCATTACTATTCAAATATGTTTACAATTTATTGAAAAAGATACATTTATTTATTTATAAACTTTATGTTACATAAAAAATTTTTAAATTACAAATGCTTAATTTATGACATAACAAATTTAAAAAAAAGGAAAAAAACTTTTACAGTTTAATTACATTTTTATGTGTATGTATAAATACTATTATTTATATTAATAATAAAAAATATCTATTAATAGGGTATTATAAATAATATGATATTATTTAAAAGGGTAAATAGAATATTCATATTATTTATAATACCCTATTTATCGATATTATTTTTATAACCTTATTATAGACCAAACGTATTCTTATACATACCCTTGAATTTCCTTGATTAAACTTAGTTATTTAATTTTTCCAACACAATTTATACTAATAAATTATGTGATTACAGAATTTGTTTATTTATGAATTGTATTTTACTGCATAAGCAAACATTTAATTACAGAACCAGTGACGACATTTTTTCTCAGTGCAGCTGTCGCTGTTTTGCAATTGTCATGGTAGCAGTAGTTGGTATTAGTGTTGGTGTCGCTGGCATTGCTGCAATTGAGTGTTTGGTTTTGAATCGCAAGTGTCAATTTGGAAAATGTTTATTTTATGCGACACTTGGGCGTTGTTGCCACGCCCTCCGATACGATACTGCCTCTTAACCCTCGACTGCCACCTTGGGGTTATTATTGTTGGCTTTTGTTGGACGGAGCGCACTTATTGCGAACCGCTGATAAGCCGACCGGCAATCGCCATCGCAATCGGAATGCAATTGCAATTGTCAGCAATTCAATTGCGACTTTATTGAGCCGTTTGTCTTCCGAGAAGTCCACAATCTCCAGTTTTCCGAGGCATTTTCATTCGAGTTCTTAGCCCAGCCCAGCGATCAGGGGCCTGGCTCCTTCCGCGGACAGTCATAAATTCCTGGCGAATAGAAAATCGGCATCCATAAGTTTATTCCACTCAATTGAATTGCAATTTCAGTTATTTTGAGAGCGAATGCATTGCATCTTGTGGAAGAAGGTCCTTTGAGAGGTGGATTTGGGATTCGAATTGGGAATTTTTTTTAAAGGGTGCGTTGAATGAATTTTTTTTGTAAAACTTAAAGATTGGTTTACTTTTAAATTATTCCGAGAAAAATAAAAAAACAACGTTGAAGAACAATTCGTTTTTTTTAATTTGTATAAATGTTTCTAAAAGAATGCAAGAAAATATTTAAAATTGAGCAGTTTTTCACAGCATGCTTTTAGGCGTTTGGAAACCAAACAAGTTATTTTTAGATTTTTTAAACGACTTAAGTACCTTGCATTATTTTCTTGCCCCTTTCTTAAATGGCGAATCATTATCCTAAGCCCCTCACTATTTTCTGGTATAACAAAGGTGTCTAAAACTGTGCAATAATATATTTATAATTGAGATGTTTTTTACAGCATGCCTTTATAAGTGATTTTGAAATCCCAGTAATTTCTCGACCCCTTCCAATTATGTTATTCATTAAAAACCTAGTTTAATTTATATCATTTTGTAATTTAATCAAGTTATTCCAAGGTTTTGCAAACGACCTAAGCACCCTTCTTCTAATTTCATTACTTACTTGCCCCCCTTCTCAAATGGCGAATCATTATCCTACGACCCTCACCATTTTCTAGTCTAATCAGATAATTACATTAGTCGCGCTCAAAAGTGTGCTACATAAAATGTTGGCCTACGCTCATTAACGCGGCTTTTCCACCCGCTTTTCCTCCTCATTGCCCGCGTAAACAAATCTCGACCGAGAAAAAAAAAACGAGAATAAGGCACATAAAATCTTTATGCCAGGAGGATTTAAGCCATGTTTCGCCTGCTTATTGATGAAGCCATTTAAACGCACGGAGGCAATTTATTATGCCATGAAACGGATGCAGAGGCACTTGGGGCTGGGGGATAAGAATGGGGATCTGGCATCCGTATCCGTATCTGGTGCAGTCACAATAATTGCTGGCAGCAAGTAAATCCAGGAGCTTCATTAGTATCGATTATGCGTTTAACGACCCATCGAACTGAGGCTGCTGCACAGAATGATTGTCGCCATAAATGTCAAAATACCCGGCGGTTCGTACATTTATTGAATAACTTTATTGATTTATACGATTTCTTCAAGTCATATCTCCGCATTATACCTATATATGTATGGCTAAATATAAATACACTTGTGCCGACTTCTAAATGTGTATTTATAACCCACTGTGTGTGCATGCAACTTGCAAAACTTTTAGCAATGCCAGCAATAAAACAAATGGTATTTTACAAAAGAAACTTTTTGCCAGGTCCTCGTCGTCTTGCTCCACATTCGGTGGCTATATATATGAATTTTCAGCTTTTTCTATACTTTTTTCTATACTTTTCCGCCAGCTAGTTTCCATAATCAAACTTTACACATTTACAGAAAGTGCAAATGGTTTCGAGAGCTGTCGAAAACGACGCATTCAATTTTATTTAAATGGAGGAACTTGACAGACAGACTGAGCTTAATCGAGGTATATTTAAGAATATAAAAGGAGTAAGTTTTGGTATTCAATTTGAAGATATATATTCTTAAATATTGTGAAACCAATTAAAGTTATTGATTTTAACTGGGCCCAACAAAAACTTCGTGTATCATAAACCAGTTGAGCTCACATCAAGAACTTTAACGAATGTAAAACCATCTACTGGAGAGGATTCCCTCACTTTCGAGCAGATTGTCTGGCACTCTACTCGGTCATCCCATGTCAGAATGGTTTTTCATAAATTTTTAAGTGAAATTTCATTTGCGAGCAGAGCAAGTTGTTGGCCTAAAGCCCGTGACCAGGCCCAAAGCCAAGGACTCAACTAAAACAGACTTACGCATACACGGGAAAAAAATAACCTTGATTCGATTTCATTTTATAGATCATTAATTTATGTTCTGGACTATGTTAAGTAATATTTGTTTTGTATATATTTAAGATAAATATATTATATATTTAAATATATTTTATTTTATATGATTATGCTTGGTAAAATATGTTTAAAAGCTAAGCTGTGTAAAAAACTGAATATTCCCGCTCTTTGCTTCATAAAGGACCTACTTCTTATCCAATTAAGGTGACTTAAGATCTCTAATATATTCTTAAACACCTTTTTTCCCCGTGTATCTGTGTGGGTAAAGTTCGGGCAGCTAAACTTTGGGAAACGTACGAGTATCAGTGGCAGCAGCAACTTGCAATTTGAAGTGGCTCAAAGCGACTCCAGAAATTTGTTCTCAAGTCGTCCTGGTTTTCGGGTCTTTGCCATGGGACTCCTTGCAACTAGTTGCAATTTGTTTGCTAAAGTTTTAACACCATTTAGTCGGTTTCACATGAAGACAATTAGGCGAACGATTAAATTTATATTATCAAGGGATAAACTTGGCCGGGGTATCCGATGGTTCTCTCCGTTTGTATGGCCATATCTTTATATCTTCGGGTCGGTTCAACTTGTTGGCCTTGTAAACATGTCTAGTTGAAAAAAAAACGAAGAAAAGATCCAAAAGGAATAAAATGGCAGTCAGAAACTGGGAACAGAGACAAAAACCCGGTACGATTTTCATATTCATATTCGCATTTCAGCTTGCATTATTTTTTCAAGGCCCCCGCTAACGGCCCTGCCCCCAAGCTCATTAAATACACATTAAAGTTTAATTATAAACATTTTGCTCTTGCACTTGGCAGCAAAATGGCCCAAAGGGAGAAATGGCAGGAATGGTGAAAGGCAGTAAGGGGATGCCAAAAAGTGGCGAAAAGCGCAAGCGAAAGTCAAAGCAATTTAACCTTTTTGCACTCTGTTATTCGGAGTTAAGGGCTTATTGAATGCCGTTTTGTAATTGAAAATATTTTTGTATTTGTGTAAGAAAAAAAAAGGTTGAAAGAAAATTACATAAGGATCAAAAAGGTTAACAATTGCTATTGAAATCTACTTAATTTAGAACTCAAAAACTAAATTTAAGATATATAACGAGTTAAAAAATTAATATTGATAAAGAAATCCTCTTTATAGTTTTCCATTTAGGATCCCCTAAGGAAATCGTGATGCCCTGCCATTTGTAGGGTACAAAATTCGTAATGGCCGCACTTTGCATGCACCTCACCATCCCCCTTCACCAATTGGGTCCACTCCAAATGACTTTTATAAATGCCATGAATATATATGTATACACTGTACTTTTTCTTGTTGTTGTTTACTTAAGAGGGGGTTTGTGGGGGTGCCAAACATAATTTTTAACGCAGCATTTCCTCTAAGCGGGTGGAGTTTTTCCATGGGGGGCGTGAAGGTTCTTTGCCACATTTCGCTGGCCCTCTTAGTTGGCCATTTAACATTTTCACATTTCGCACTTGGCACTCTTGCAGCTAATTTGGCCTTCGACCCCTCTTTTCGCTTTTCCACTGGCTGTTTTTTGCATTGAGAACATTTTCTTATTCAAATAAATATTTATTTTTACAAACTTTACATAATTACGTGTGCGATTTACTATAGAAATAAAAAAAAAAACTTTTACTATTTAAAAAAAATTATCCTTTATAAAAATGTAATCTTTTTAATAATAATAATAGTAATATTTAATTTTGTATCTTATTTATTTATATTTATTTTAACTTCTATGATAATATCATCATTTAGCTTTCCTTTTCTGTTTTAATAGTATTTTTTTAAAAGGTACCACTCTCTTTTTAGAACCGTGCACTTTTCATTTTCCACCGTTTATTTGCTGCAGGGAAATCCTTAAAGTTTTTGTTCTTCGGACGCCAAACAAAGTGCTAATAAGCTTTAAACAAAGACAGACCGAATGCACAGGAATCGAGTGGAATTTCCTACGACTCGAGGACAAAGCCGATGCTTATCGGCATTTAATGCGGTGGCTTTTCCCACCCACGGCCACCAATTGCCGTACTCCCCCCTTTGATTTTTCGCCGGGAAAGGGATACACATTCAATATCGTTTTACTTATCGTTTGGCCATAAAAATTGCCAGCCCAGAAAATTGTTTAGTCCTTTTGGCATGTCTGGCACTTTGAGAGATTGGCCGGCACCAAGGAGGAAATAGAGATAGGGGTTTAGTGGATTGGTTTGCAGTTGAAGCCAACCGCTATCTGTTGTCCTTATCGCGAGGGGGGGGGCGGGGGTATATATCCCAAGGATATTCCGAATAAGAGATGGGAGCCTCTCATTTGGGGCTTGTCTAGTTTTATGGCGGCCGGGCAAATGTTTCGATTTATTTGCGGCCAAATCTGCACATCGTCGTCGCTTGTCCAATGATGATGATGATGATGGGGCGGGTTAGTTCAGAATAAAGGGGGTTGCGTTAAGACTTGGGACCGCAGCGAAAGTGGGGGAGATTCAAGCTAAACTTGCAGACTGGGGCCCATTTTGCAATTTTAGTTTATTGCCAGGCATTTGCGGCCATCGAAAGTCTCGACATTGAACTTGATGAGCGCCAAAAAGGGAGCCACAATGAGTATTGATAGGTATTGTCTATGTGTATACCTATCTGGCGGTATTTTAACTTAGTTGGCTGTCTAAATTCATTAAGTGTTAAAATATACTCACATATACTACTTGAATAACACGGTAAACTTTTGCCTGCGATTTTCATACATTTTTTCTTGGGAAAGCCCTTTAATCGATCGCCAAAAAATAGAAACCAAAAATTCTAGACGTAAAACTTCCAATGGAAGAATATCAATTTGGGAATGTATTCCGTTAAGTCCTATTTGAGCTCATTTCTGGAATGCTTATTTTCTTCCATAATTCCCATAAAAGCAAAGAGTCTGGAAAACACACTCACCTGGAATGGTGAACAAGTCTCCAAAGAGGTAACCAAAATGGCGGAGGGGAGAGATCAAAGTCAGTTTTCCCTGGACGTCATTCGATTGCGGACGCAAATTAAAGCGGGGTTTTTCAAATCGTCGAATTTCCATATAAGCTGGATTAGATTGGCCTAAAATCAGAGGAATGTGGATAATGGCAATAGGCGATGACTGAGTGTGTAAGAAACCTCGAAGAAAAGTCCGGAAAATCTGCGTTCTTTTGTGAAAGTGACGGAAAATTGCGGCCAAGAATGATTTCGGCGGCATATGTAAGCACAAGGGCAAACTTTCGGTGAGTTTCCCCATTTTATATTTCGTTAAAATTTGTACAAATGAAGGTTTAAAAAGCCACGTGGGTCTGTTACATAATCGCTGAAAAGGTAGAAAGAAAAGTTGAAAGAGGAGACTAAGATCGGTCCCGTTAATGTACAGTTTCCTCTTCGTTCACTTCTCTCCCACTTTCGTTCTTCAATTTGCGTGTCATAAAAGCTTTGCGATGTCTAGCTCTCCATTTTAATTCTCTTAAATTATTTAGCATGAGATCGCAAAAGCTTTAATGGCCGGCAAAAATGAACAATGAAGAGCGTGTGTGTGTGTGTGAACTTGAAAAGAGGGGGCATATGATTTCTATTGACTTTCAGCCATTTTGAGGAAAGTCTCCTAGAAGAGCTTTTATGCAGGGATGCCAGACAAAATGGTAAGTGATAATTTGCTGACATTTTAATTTATTTTTTATTTATTTATACCACATTTATTATTAATTATCTTATTATTATAATAATAAATTCATTCATTTACTTAAACGTTATTCTCACCATTTGATTGTTCCCAAAATATGGAAACCAAGAGATCACAAAAGCTGTTATGACGGGCAAAAGGAAACAACGAAAAAGCAAGTGTGTGTGTGTGAACTGGAAAAGAGAGTATATATCATTTCTTTTGAATTTCAACCATTTTGCGGAAAGTCTCCTTGAAGAGCTTTCATCCAGGGATCCCAGACAAAATGGTGAGTGATAATTTGCTAACATTTTTAATTTTTGATAAATTTATACCATATATATACCATATTTTTATTAATTATCATATCATTTAATAATTTTTCTTATTATTTATTATAATTATATTTATTAATTACCATATAATTTTCTATTATCATATTACTATAAAAAAAAAAAAAACATATATATACGGCTTACCATTTTAAATATTATATATCTATCTAGGAATCTTATCTGGAATCTTAAATAACCACTCCTGAAAACGTACCATCAAGCATAGTAGCATTTAAGTAATGCCTACTGTGCCAATATCTACCTATCCGTAGTTATTTCACCTGAACAGGTTTATTCGTTAATTTCAAGCTTGGCATGCCTTCAGAATCAAGGGGTTTTTCAGGGATTCAGGGACTCGATCTGAGCTAAAGCTCAGGCTTATAGTGGCCACCGCAATGGAGCTGCTATGGGTTACAAATTTCCCTTCAGGAGGATTTCTTTTTAAAGCATTTTTATAAAATGATACAAAATTAGTGTTGGCATGTATTTATTATTTTATTTTTCCACAAAAGAAGAATTTTCTGCAAAATACATTTTCATTCAGGAGGCTTTCCTTGTATAAGATTTTTATAAAATGAAAAAAAAAAATGTTTTGGCATTTGTTTATAATTGTACAACTTAGTAAATGCTAGAAAGCTAAGGAACTCGTTGGGCATTGCATTTAGCACCTTGAGGGAAATATATAGCAACTTCCGTTTCCGTTTACCCATTTCCCTTCCCATTCCACTTCCGTTTCCGTTTCTGTTTCTGTTTGCGGTTGTCACTGCCAGCGGTTGGTTGGCAATTAAAAACTTTGCAAATTTCGTTGCCTTTGGCTGGGTGCTGTTTTTTTTTTTTGTTTTGCCCCTGATTTTTGGAAATATTTTCACATGAAAGAGTTTCTAGTTCCACATGCCCAAAAGCCCCAGGGGCATTTCGAATTTTGCGGGTCATTTCAATCAGCGTCGCTGTAATTCGCTTGCAAATTGCAAAACTTAAATTAAATGTCACCAAATAAAAACAAACAAATAAACAAAAGGGGGGGGGGGGGGCGTGGCAGGAGTGGGCGGGATGGCGAGAAGCTGCCCGGCAGGCAGCTTTTGTCAGCCAGCATAATGAAATAATTAATTGCTCGCAGGCAACGGACAACGGACATCCTTGCTTTCGCTCCAGCGGCAAGCCAATTAAATGGGCTGCACTTGATTATTAAGTGATTTATGCTGAGCACCTGGCTTAGCTCGGATACGCCCCTGACCACCCCCCCTCCTGCTCTCCACCACCGCCCCTGCCACGCCCCTTCAGGATATGCCCTTTGGCACGGCACTTTGTCCTCTGCCTTGCAGCTCAATTTGTAATTTGTGCTAATGAGTGCGTTAATTTAACGCCTGATTAACGTTGCGGTTAGTTTGATGGCGGTAAGGGGGGTTTCGCAGGACAAAAATTGCACTGAAAAAAAATGCATAACCAAAAAAATAATTAAATGTCTTATGTAAATAACAATAATCATAAAGCGTTGATCATGAGAAATATGTCTAGTTTATAGAGAATTTGTTATGGTTTTTATTATTTAAGAATCATTTACTCATTTTAACTAGAGGTTACCAATCGGGAAATCTTAACCTGCTTAAAAATGGTTTAGTAATGGATTAAATAATGGATGGAGGCCTTACACAACTTAACTTAATAAGTATAATAATGTGGAAATAACAACTAGAATTTGGAAATACGTTTATCAACAAATTTTCTTAGAACTGTTTAAGGTTACTCGGTAAAAATATATTAAAAGATAATAATAAATAAAAAAATAAAAATGAAATGTAAGTAATTACAATTCTATTGAAAACTGTAAATAGTATAACTAAGTTTTTGAGGCGCTTTAAAATCAAGCTTCAATAGGCAAAGTTAAATTCTGGGTAATTATTCTACTACATCATGGGGGACATACTTCCGAGATAATATGATATAATTTTTCTCAGTGAGCTTACCTATCGTGTGCCCCAAGTCAAAAGTCAAAAGGTCAGTTAGCTAAAGGCGCTCGATGAATAAGGATTTTCCACTTACAAGGAGCTTTGTGGCGGGCTTTACGTCAGTACTTCAACCCCCGAAGGACCCCCCTCCACCCGTAAATTTGTATCATTCGAGACCTTAATTATGATTAATTGTTATTATGTGGCCAGTGTTTACTTTTCAATGACTTGTTCAATGGGCTGCACGTAATTCGTAGGGGAAACGAGATGAGGGGCGGTAATCAAATGAATCAGGGAATCCGAGAGGAGGGAGCGGAACTGAGATTAATGGGTGATGTTATAAGCTAAATGGGAAGTGCGGGTGAACGGCGATTAATGTTTCAAGTATTGATAAGCAAATGTACTAAGCATTTAAACAAATATATATATTGATTTGTATTTTTATATGAACTTTCATTGATATATCGATTTTTGGTGCCATTCCTCGTCGTATAAAAGTGCACTCAAATCGTTACATTAGTCTTCACTTCATAATCACATTGATAGCCCCGTTAACACACACACACACACTCAAAAGGGAAAAGCGACTGGGAAATGCCCTAATACTCATACACACACAATCACACGTGGAAAAGTTTGTCAGCTTTGGATGCCCTTCTTCCTCTTCTTACCCATTTCCCATTCTTTTCCAAAACTTTGGCTAGTTACTTTTACAGTTATTATTGAAAGCTGCAAAAACTTTGGCTTATTTCATTACGCCAAAACTTTTCATTACTGAGAAGAGAAGGCCAAGATATCGGGGGAAAGTGCGTGGGAATGCTGGAAAGAAAACACAGATCTATTCCATTTATGCATTAGGGAAAAAAATATCTTTAATGTCCTAAAACAATATAGTTTGAATCGTAGGTACATCTTTAAAACTATTAATTTAGTTTCTTGTAAAGTAAACCTTTATATATGATTTTACAAATTACAATTTTCATTGGCGGAAATAATAAGCAGTTTATACTCGTAAGGGTAAATGATACTTGCTTGATTTTCGACTAATCTTCTGTATTATGGTTCTATAGTTTAATAATATTTTGTACTCGTACACTTTTATACTACATATGCATATTATTATATTTTTTATTACTTTATTTATTTATTTATATTATTATTATTATATTGCATATGCTTGGATTACCATGGATTGTTAAGATAATACAGCTTGATTTACATCTATAATATTGTATAATTAGTATATTAGAGAAGTCTTTATTACAGCTTTAAGATCAAAGGGTAAGTTACAAATATTTATTTAAATTAAAATTGACTTTGTAAGGTAATTATCTATCTTTTCTCCGTGTGTACTCCCTCTATGCCCGCTTATCAATGCGAAAGTTTTGCCAAGCCAACACAAAGTAACCGGGAAACAAAGCGGGATGGACCGAGAGTAAAACTTGATCCGAACTAGACGACATATCATGTGACCCTTCAAACAAAAAGTGCCAGAGCCAAAGTCAAAGCCATTTAGAACGTCAAGCAAATTGAATTGTTGGGGGCCCGGGAAGATAGATACTCGCACTTATTTGTGTGTAGGTTGGGGCCACTACCACAATCGACCCAGTTCCAGTTCTAGTCCTTTTTGATGGAGGCCCAGTAAATAGCCCCGATAATTGTCATTCGGTTATGGTTCTCTATTTTCGCTCCCTGTTTTCTGGCTACCAAATCGAATTGCCTGTGACGTGTGAGGCTTTTAAGGTTTTTTATTACATTTATGAATCGAATATCATTTTTCCATAGCTCTTGAGCCTGAGTGCTGCGGCTATCTGATATGAAAATTGATTTGTATTTGATTAATGTCCTTTGTCGCCGGACATGTAAGCCAGGTCTTATTAATTGCCCCCTAATTGCCCACGGTCACGCAATGGGAAAACTCGCTCGTGCTCCGCTAATTGAAAAAGTCGCCGCATAAAAGTTAGTTAGATATATAAACATTGGGAGTTGCTTTGCTATATATATATGTATTTATATAGCTATATAGCTGGAGTAAAAATGCAAATTAATTTGCACCACAAACTTCATCAAAATGCGGGTAAAAAAAAGGGAAGAAAAAAAGAATAAATGGTAGAAAGATGGAGAAAACAAACATTTTCACACCATAACCAAATTAAAAGTTCTGCCAACTAAAAAACAATTTGTGAGCCAAAGTTGCAGCAGTCAACAACTGAAAAAGAGTGAGATGGCTGCTGCACCCGCAGGGCATTTTAATATATATGCAGTATATACACTGGTCGGCATATGTATTTTGACAAAATAAAAGTTAAGTATACTCATAACTTGAATTTACTTCTTGTAAACTATAGGCATCAATGGAAAGGTAATTTCAATGCCGTTTGAATGATACAATACATTTCTTTACCCATTCAGTACTTATTGAAAAGGACGAATTTGTGTAAATCAACTTTGAAATTTAAAAAAAAAACTTTTTTCCTCGTCTTGAAAACTTAAATTTTTTGATGCAAAAAGTTTCTTCAAACAAAAACAATAGTAACTGCAAAAAGAATTTTTCAAAAATCATTTTTCTTATATTTTTTATGAATTTTTGAAAATGCTTAAAAACAGGCATTTGAGCCATATTTTTGTCTTTTTCATACAAATTTTTTCCGACATTGTCACCTTCAAAAAATCATAAAAAATATAAGCAAAATGATATTTGAAAAATTCTTTTTGCAGTTACTATTATTTTTGTTTGAAGAAACTTTTTGCATCAAAAAATTTAAGTTTTCAAGACGAGGAAAAAAGTTTTTTTTTTAAATTTCAAAGTTGATTTACACAAATTCGTCCTTTTCAATAAGTACTGAATGGGTAAAGAAATGTATTGTATCATTCAAACGGCATTGAAATTACCTTTCCATTGATGCCTATAGTTTACAAGAAGTAAATTCAAGTTATGAGTATACTTAACTTTTATTTTGTCAAAATACTTATGCCGACCACTGTATATTGTTTTATTTTTTATTCTAACTATATTTTGTATTTTGTTTTGTTGTTGCTTATCTAATCAGCGCAGTTGGCGCCACACTTCAAAGCTCTGCGGGCCAAATGCAATTTCTCCTTCACTTTCTACTCTCTCTTTCATTTTTTGCATCCGACTTTGTGTGTTCGCATTTTTGTTGCGAGCATTTTCCACTGGGAAGCAAATGAAATCAGTGAGCAAGCCAATTGCATTTTCATATGCCAATTTATAGGCAGCAGCCGTCAAAAGGCCAAAGAAAGGAATCAAATTTGATTGAAAGCAAAAGGAGTTGGTGAATAAAAGAGTGCAAAGGGGAATAAAATAGAATTCTGACTGAAAAATTAGAAGTTAGTTTTTAAAAAAGTAACTTTTATAAAATCTAAACCCAATGTTTAAATCTCGTACAGTACAGATTATAAAACAACTGTTGACTAAAATCTTAATCCCATTTTCCGCCTTTAAAAATCAGTGTTTTGGCTGCCGTAATGCAAATAAAGGTCAGAATGCGGAATGTCATACCTTGTTGAACTCGTAGTTTAATTTCCAATAGATTGACATTCAAACCAGGAAATTTTTTATTTTTTCCATTTTTTGCAAAACAAGATGAAAAATGCGAAAACTGGTGGAAAAATTAATTTTCCTTAATGCGATGCCGATCGATAGCTTAAAAATCAAGTTTTTCGAAACAGTCGGTCTTTTGGTTGTACGCCTTGATTTGGCTAAACTACGACTAAAAAACCACTAAAAAATGTGTATTTTTGACCAAAATCTGAATCCCAAAAAAATCTGATGTACCCCTTATAAAAAATGCGAAAATGGGTCAAAAAATAAATGTTCATAAAAGTGATGGGGATCGATAGCATTTGTAGCAAGCTGCTCAAAACAGTCGGTCTTTTGGCTGTACGCCTCGATTTCACTAAACTACGACTAAAAAACCACTAAAAAATGTGTATTTTTGACCAAAATCTGAATCACAAAAAAAACTGATGTACCCCCTTATAAAAAATGCGAAAATGGGTCAAAAAATAAATGTTCATAAAAGTGATGGGGATCGATAGCATTTGTAGCAAGCTGCTCAAAACAGTCGGTCTTTTGGCTGAACGCCTTGGTTTGGCTGAACTACGACTAAAAAACCATTAAAAAATGTGTATTTTTGACCAAAATCTGAATCACAAAAAACCCTTATAAAAAATGCGAAAATGGGTCAAAAAATTAATTTACCCAAAAGTAATGCAGATTGTTAGCTTGGAATGTAAGCTGTTCAGAACTGTCATTCGTTTAGCTGTACTCTTTGATTTTGCTAAGTTCCGATTTTAGAACAGCTTAAAGTCTTGACAATTTTTCATTACATTTTAATTGTTACTTTAAACCTGTTAATTTTTAATTTTATCTAACAATCGCAATTTTGGCTGAACATATAATTCTTACAGTTTTTATTTTCAATGATTTGCTCTGATAAAAACCGCCTTTAACTTGTAAAATGTTCCCCTTTTTTCCGTTTTTAAGTGTAAACTTCGCAACTACCCACCAAAGGGATTACACAACCCATTTAAATCCATAAAACCCTAATAATTGTCTTTGACATCATGTTTATGCTTATTGCTGTGCTTCTATTCTGTTTTCCCCTACTAATTGTTCAATGATAAGAAAGCCAAAAGCAAAGGGACACAAAAAGAGGGGCGGGATAATGGGTATAATGCTTAAAGCTTAAACCCTTTTTGCGGGTCTTAACCGTTTTCCGGCACCCGTTTAACGTCGTTTACATGACACTTGAGGCTTAACCCCGAGAAAAGCCCGGAAAATGTGTTAAACCATTAAATGAAATTGAAATTCTTGCCGAGTTTACTTGATTATACTGTCACCAATAATTAAATGTCGCAACAAGTTGCCAAAAACCCCGGCGTTCACCCAAACCGAAAAGGGATTTCCAAGGACGAAGGACAAAAGCCACCGGGTAACGCTTTAAACTGCGATGCCAGAGCCGCTGGCGCGTGATAAATTGTACTCATTAAAATATTTTAATTTACTTGCCAAAGCGCCGCCCGCAAAATGTCGCGACGACCCTGGAAAAAGGGGGGTTGGCAAACGGCTAAGGGGGCTCTGAAATGGGGGCTTTTGCGGGTGTTCGGGTTCCCCGGTTAAATGTGACATTAAATTAATGCTCAACACATTTTTGGCAGACGACGAAGGTGTGAAAAAAGTTGTTTTGTTTTGTTTTCGAAATAATTGGTGGGGCTCATTTTCACTTTTTCACTTCCCCCTTGCTTTAATCGTAATAAAGCCGGAATTTTCAGTCAGCTAATATAAGGTTTTACTGGGCGAAATTAAACTAAAATAATTACTTAACTATTATCTTTTAAATAAATAAATGGAGATTTCTTTTTAAAGTTTAGGTTTCATTTATTTGAAATGTTTCAAATCGACAAAAAAATATATAATTGCTAATAAAAAAGCTCAAATAATTTTACAAAGTATTTTTACTTATTTTGAAACTGAGACATTTATTGCGATAATGCTTAAAAGGTTTATATTTTTATTCAAATAAATGCTGTAGTTTTCCGACTTACAATAAAAACCATAATAATAAAGTTTCACGAACCATCCCCCATAATTATAAAATCGCACCTCGTTTATAGACTGCTTATGGTTAAGATAACGATTAAGATTAGAGGGCCTGGGGGATTCCCCTAAAAATCCGAAAAAGGTCTCTTTGGGCAAGCTGATAAACAGAATTGTGTAAATTACCCGAAAATATCATCAAGTCAATTTGCAAAATGAGAAAAGTAATCAGTAAGAGAAACATAGAATGATGGAAGGGATTTTTCGTGGTGGTTTTTTGGAGGAGTGGTAAATATCCAGCAAAACACAAATGCAAAAAGTACTTAAAATTTAAATCACTTCACAGCAAATCCTCTTCACTGTTTCTATCTCTCTTTTTTGCTATCGTACTGTCTCTCTCTCTACACACACACATATCCAGCCACAATATAAATTATATTTTGAGGGTAAATAAAACACTTAACGCCCTTTTAGCGGTTGACACCCTGGCCCCCTTTTGGCCAAAATCCCCACCGAAAGCAAAGCCACGACATGCTCTGTTAACGGCGCGTCCTCGCGAAGGACGCTCCTCGATTCACCAACCCACCACTCCACCACCCACCGACCTAGCCACCCAACCACCCAACCACCCCATTCCACCCACTGAGTTTCCACTCCACGCTTTTCCAGGCAAAACAAACACATTGTCGCAGCGGGCGTCCTTTAAGCCATCATTACCAAAATGGCATGCGGGCTAAGGAAGAAAAGTGAGGGGGGGTTGTTGGGCGGGAAAGCGACTAAGACTAAACAAATTTGCCCCGCTGATGTCTTCGTCAGCTTTACTTTTTCTCATAACTGTCAGTTGACAGCTTCAGAGTCGCTTTTCCAGCCAGGCGGAGTTTTCCTCGTCCTCTGGCGTTGACGAAAAAACTTTGGCGCTTTGTTTTCTTTTTTTTTCCGTCGTTATTTTCTTCACTTATCACCCGCCACCCTTTTGGTTTTGCCTTGTTTGCATACCCTGTAAAAATCGGGAATTTTCGATTGTAATTGATCTTACTACGGAAATTCTCAGGAGTTTTTATATTATATGGATTGATTTATCATAACATAGCTATGATATTTGTGTGATATAAATATAAGACTGTGTATTTAGCCCATTAAGAACGTTTTATTATCGATTTTAATTAGGAGTTTTTATTATATCTGGATTTTTTTATCATATTATGTGATAATTTGTGTTTTAAAATGATTGAAAAAAATGTTTAAATTATTAAATGTATAAAATAATAATAATATAACGATTGAAAATATATATTTCATTATTATTATATTATTAAGGATTCGTCTAATATTTATTTTAATTACTAGATTAAAATAATTTTAAGTAGAATACATAATTTTTCCTGAGTATTCCGAGTATCGCTATTTAAAGCTAGCATTTTTCCTCTCCAGTGTTTTTCCTCAGTTGTTTTTCCTGTTGGCTTTTCGGTTTTGGCCGAGCGATTTGACATTAACCTGTCAGCGCCGTGCCTTCGACTGCCGCCTGCCGTCTTGCATTTTATTTATGTCTGACACTGTCTGACTCCGCCACACATACAAGCTCACACACAGCCAGGGAAAGGCAGACTGATGAACTGACAGACAGAGTAACTGAAAGTTTTCGTGGAGTTTACTTTTTTTTCGGCGGTGATGATAGACTGTGATAATCCTGTGCGCCAGTAGGAGTTGCTAAATTGTTGCTATCGACAAGCTTTATCGATTGTCAATGTTATCTTTTAAATCGATAAGCGAATTGAGGAGATTTCTTAGTAAATACATTTAAATAATCTAAAAATAAATTTTAAATAGAAGGGAAGAAGTAAACACATAGCAAAACCCTACATACTCATTTAACCAATTCTATTAACGAATTATCGAAATGACTCAGGTCAAAAGCGACCTTGAATTCCATTTATGCCATAAAGTTGTTTACATTTTCCCCGTCTTCATCTTAAATTCCGCGCCTTTAAACCCCATCGATTAATAATCGACTAGCACACCAAGAACCCGAACTCTTAACCCTTTTGCGGCCTTCCGAGTGTCGCAGCGCGCTCAAAAGTATGCTAAAAATTTTTGCATTCAATTTGCGAGCCCATGAATCAAGTGGCACACTCACCCAGACACACACACACACGCACACCGAAGGATCTGCTGACAACCGCACACACCCAAAGGTGCTCAAGGATATGCCGGCCACCGCAACACTCACCCACACACACACACATGGGCTAAAAGGACACCACCCACCCACATCCACCCATTGGCATTCTGGCAATGTAATTAGTTGCTCGAGGTGCTTTAATTAAAATGTATATCCTTATTGTCCTGCTCGCTGTCTCGCCTCGTAATTGTCCGTGTTACAATTAATTATGTCAAATGGACCAGGACCTTCGCATCGCCATCGCCTTCGCCCAGCTTCCCATAAATAAAACTCCAAGGGAGCGTGTTGTGTTAGCTAGAGTGTTTTTGTCAATCAATTTGCATATCGATGACCTAAGCGTAAAACCCTTGCGATCGGGGACCGTGTGGCGTTTTCAATAAATAAATTTAATAACAGCAAAATGGCCCCCGGCCATAAACTCGACGCAGTTGCAAGTTGCAACTATGTACGTGTATACATAACAAAAACCGGAAGGGCATAATAAATGAAATTGAAATGCTAAACCAGAAAACCAGAGAATGAGAAACCGCAATTCTCAACTCCCCAGCTCAATAAATAAGCAAGCCACATGCAGTTTGTTCATTAAACGATTGAAATTAACGTAAATATGACCTGAGGGCCATCAGATTGGCAAGAGCAAGGTGTTGTGACCTCAAATTAATGTTTGAATGATAATCATACTTTGATTGCATTTTGATGAATTCAAAGTGGGCCAAAATGGTATTTAATAATGTGGTCATTTTAATGATGAGGTAATTAATAATAACCTCTCTTTAAGAGAATTTAGAAAAATATATCAAGCAGTAACCTAAGGATCTCCAAGTAATAAGAAATTCAGGTGTTTTGTAGTTACTTTTCTTCACCTAGTAATGTATGAATATTATATTGCTTATGTGTGTCTAAAAAATCATCATAATTTAAACCAATTTTATTTGTTTTTATGAATTTTTTTTACAATTTTATTAAGTATTTTCTGCTCGAAAAGAAAACGCAACCAGCTGCTTTGAGTGTCAGCCAGCGACTGTTGGCAATCCCACAAAGGCAGCCGGCTTTTAAAGAGCCAAATTCCGTATAAGACCGATAAATACTGGGAACGGTTATGGGTATTTTAGTAAGACGAACTAATTTCTTAATTCACTTTCTATTGAGTGTTTATGCACTAGATAAATAGGTCAACAAATTAATTCTAAATAATAATTACAAGTTATGTAACACATTTTAAAAAATATTACTGAAGACAATAAGCAAATTTTCGTTGAATGATACGAACTATAAATATAAATAAGTCTTGTGATCAATTTGGGTTTTTTATTTGGTATCGTTAAGAATATAAGGGCTATGATGGTGCTTAAAAATATGTTGAAACTTCATTGCTTAAGAATTTTTATTTTTAATTTTGCAAGCTTAGTGATTTATATTAAAAACTTGAGAAGAACAAGATTTTAAATTGAGGTTTTGAACTATTTGGAAGACAATTACAGTTTTAAAATACTATTTTGACAGGCTTACTTTTAAAAATTGGAAGAACAATTTAATTTTTTTTTATGAAAAAGTGAAATAATTAAGATGTCATTAGCAAAAATGATATTATTTTATTATTAGCTATACAGCTTTTTTGTATTTATCATCCACCGAAATGCATTATACTTTTATCATTGTATTCATCATATTCCTTTAAATTGAATTGAAGTCCTGTTGAGCTGTTTTTTGAGCCCAGGACTCGTTCTCTCAATATTTGTAAAGCATTTTTAATTTCGCCTCACTTTCGGCGCAGCCAAAATGCACAAGAAGCCGGCTTCTTTCTTTGTCTTCGGTTTTTTTTTTAAGTATTCTTATTTTCTTGTTTTTTCTGTTTGTTCCTTTTTTTGCGGCTGGTGGCTTTGGCGCTTTATTTGAGTTACGTGACCCTGCGCCATTGAGAGCTGGGAAATTTCTTGCGACATGAACATGGCACACACGATGGGCGTATGTGCCCCCAAAGCAACATGCAACATACGTAGTTACCAGCCAAATACCACCCAAAACCAGCCGGAGCCACCCATTCTGCCACCCTCTGTTTGACTTGTTCGTTTGTGTCTGTCTGTCTGACTGTGGGTGTGTGTTAAGTATGGGTGTATGTGTGTGTGTGTGTGTGTGAGGAGGCGGTGGGCGGGATTCTTGTGTCCAACTGTCGTCCTTCGTCCTTCGGCCCGTCGCTGTGCGAGCTTGTTAAGTTCATTAAGGTTGAATAATAACAACAGTAACTACATTTTAAAGGAGTTGTCAGTTGTCAGGAGCGTGGCCCGTGCCCTTTCAGTACAGTGAACACTGCCTAAATGAGCTTTTAATGGCTAAGATGCACTGGCCGGCCTATAAGTTATGTGTATTTCTTTGTTTACTTTTATAATATATTTTAAGATCAACTATACCTACTAAAATACATAAATAAATACATTTAATATATAGTTAGCTGAGTAATGTGTCACTTAAATTATTGATGTCAAGTTTTTACTATTAGGATTACTCTTTTAAATATTTGTTTAACTCAAAGTTTTTAGATCATTTAAATAAATTAAAAATTTTTTTCCATCTGATAATTGAAGTAAATAAAAAAAAACTTTGAATATTTTTTAGATATAGTAGATAATATTTCAGCTTAATTCAGTGCCAATGTGATCTATTCATCAGATAGTTTTAATAAATTTAACATCTAATGTAATGGTGTTATTTTATCGTATATTATTATATATTATATATTATATTTAATTTTCTTTGTATTCCGCATCTGAAGATTTTTTTAGCTTTATACAATAGTATCTACCAATTAAATAATGGTTTACATTCATTGTCAAAAAATTGCGACCAAAAATGTCCTTTCAAAAGGTAACCAATCCAAAATTGTTGGGTTTTCGACACACACCTCAAGAACCATGCTCCCGAAGTGTGCTTAATTACGCCACTTTTGTGTTCTTCATAGGCTGTCTCCACTGTGACCACGTTTGTGCCGTGCCGTGACGTTCAGGTGTCTTGGCTTTCTGCCCGCTGTGCGCTCGCCTTGACTTCACTCATGTTGTTAACTGCTCTTATTACAACTTATTCTACTTATGCGCTCCTTGTTTGTCAACAACAACGGCAGCAACAAATGTAAGGATACAAAAAAGTAAAAAAAAAAAATAACACAACCTGTAACCGAGTCCTTGTGGCAGCCAGCACTCCGAGTTAAAGGTGCATTTACATCGGGGCAAAACTCTTTATTTTTAAAGTGGTGGCAGAGTGGAGCTAATCCCAGTCTGCTCCTTTCCTGTGTTTGTCTGCCGCGGGCCCAGCATCCAAAACATCTTCCGAGTGGGAGCAACATGGGCCGGCGATTCCTCGACATGTGTGGTTGGGTTGGCGAAAAAAAGCGAGATGAAAATAATCAAGTTTCCGACAAACATCAACATGACGCCAAGATAAAAAGCTTCCAGGATGCGCTGGCATCGCTCAGCCACTGCAGGACAAGATAAGACACATCATCAGGAGCAGCAGCGGGGTCTGCATTGAGAAAAAAACCTGGGTTAGTTTTACAAGTGTAAGGATGGTGGATCAAGACCCCAAAACTATTTATTTTTATTTAAATACATTTTATTAAATACCATTTTATTAAAGTACGTTAGATAATTAACATTATGAAAGTCAAAAATATAATATCCCATGATGCTTTAATATTATAATATAATATTATATCATATGCCAGATAATTCCCTCTATAATAAAACAATATTTTAATTTTTTATGATGATATAATATCATAGCATAGTATACCATATCGTAACATGTAATTACTTGCTACACTTCTTATTGTGTTCTTGAGATGTATGTAATATCTAAGTGGGTTCCATAACCCATTCTTTTAACCCTATTTTTAATTTCTATTTGCTTTTAGCTTGTTAGAAAACTAATTTTTTAAAAATCTCCCATTTTTGCTAAGTGCCGTTGCAGGACTACAAGTTGGTCCATTTCCAGGACTTGGCTTGAAATTGGCTGGCTGCTGATGTTGCAGGGGGTGGTGCTGGGTGGTGGTGGGTTGAGTAGCATGGTCGGTGCTTATGTGGGTGGTGTTTTCCCGGCCATGGGTTCAAGTGTCAGCCCTTGCCATCTTCTTTGGGCCTTGTGGCAGCCTCAAGTTGTGTTCGTGTTTGCTTTGAAAAGTATATTGGATTGCCCTAGCCACAAATACCCATATGTCTGATCATCCATCTATATATATATATATATCTTTATATACATATATCTGATATATCAGCCAGCTAACCAAAGGCCGTCTGCTGCTGACGTTGAAATTTTTCCACTTCTTTCGTGTTTTTTATCGTTGGCCTCATTTTGCTTTGTTTTTAATTTCGTGTCTATACAAATATTTTCAATCGTTTGTGGTTCAATAATTTTTTTTTTTGCTTTTTAAGTTCACAAACAAAACCACTTTAAATGTTAAACAAAATTATAACTGAATTCGTGGGTGGTAAGCAGAAAAAAGGTTAGTTGCCCACACATGTCGAACACATGGAAGTAGATGGAATGGGTTAAAGAAGGGGTGGGGGAAGGCGTGAAGAAGGTGTGGAGAAGGGGTGAAATGGGGGTTAGGTGGTTTCAAGGGAGAGAATAGAGTGTGGCGCTGTTTGAATTTCTGCTGAAGTTAACATTTTTATAATTCCATTAAGCGGATGGTCGTGTCTCTCTCTCTCTCTCACTCAAACCCCCCCGCCCCACTTCTATCCCCTTCCCTTTCTGGTGTGTAACATGAGGATTTTCCCAAACACACACACACACATCCACACACACAATGGCAAAACGGCCGTACAAAGTTGGTCCGAAAAGTTTTTGCATTCATAAATCATTTCCCTCTTTTTTCCAGCCTCACCTTCATTCCACGTTTAAAGGTGGAAAATACTTTTCGCTGAATTTGTAGTATTTCTCAGGGGCGGGGCTGCTCATGTTTCATATGCCATAAAGGGGTTTTCCAAGGGATGGGGATGGGATTGGGCCTCGGCAAGATGTGGGCAACGTTAAGTTGCAACTTGTTGCCTGCTTGGTTACACGATGCCAATCCTCCCACTCGTCCTGGCATATCCTTGTCATTTTTAATTTATGCGCAGACCAAGCTTGAACTTTCGCAAAACTTAAGCAGGAAACTGTGGGTTGGGCGGAGAAAAGGGGGCTGGGACCTGAGAGGTTGTATCTTGTTTTTTGCCCTTGGCCAGTAATTTAATTGGTTCCATGATCGGGATATTTTTATCTAAATATTATTAGAGTTTTGGGAATAAGTAAATATATGGACCCAAATAATAAATATTTAAAAAGGTTTAGGTAATTTAGGTTTCATCTTTAAGCCACACTTTCTTTTTGGCTTATTAGTTTGTTTCTCAAGTCAAAACAGAATCTTCGTCTTCATTTCAGTAGCTTAAAAAATTTTCCTGCGGAAATGGGGCAAGAAAATGGGGAATAACTGCTAACAAGCGTCATAATTACAGTTCAGAAAAACATGCTCCCACATATATGTATGCAGTTTTCCGCTGCTGCTTTTCCACCAGCCACCTTCCCCGCCCCATTTTCCATTTTCAAGCCACTTCAGCACTCCTTCTCCTGTGACTTTTGCATACTTTTTTGGAAAACTTTTAATTTTCGAACTTTTGTCGCTTGCCTGGCATATGCTCCATGCTCTTTGCTCTGTGCTCCCTGCTCTTTCTCCCAACTTTCTACACTTTCTCCTCGATTGGCCCAATCTGATGACGTCTTATTAGGCAAATGAAAAGCAGCAAAGTTTCTCCTCGAGAGTCACTCGAGCCAGGGGACTTTCCAGAAGGACTCGGGATTTTCTTAAATATCGTTTTGAGTCCCATATCCTTTTCCCTTTCTCTCGATTCTTTATCGCATTGTTTATGAAAGTCGCTCACTAATTGCAAACAAATGTTGTTGGCAGGGGCGTGGCAGAGGGGGGGCTAAAAGGGGATTCGGGGGAAGATAAGCGAGCGGGAAATACATGTAGAAAAGTTGCCTGGAAATCTTAAGGCACTGGTAAAAAAGGATTTAATTATAGAAATAGAAGTTAGTAAAAAAAAATATTAAAAAAAAATTAAAAACATATATTTATTTGAACAAAAAGGAATTAACATATTTAAAACAATACAGAGCTTCCTGAAAATCTTGAGGCACTGGTAAAAATAATTTACCAAAGAGTAAGATTTCATTACAGATATATAAGTTAAGAAAAATAATCTAAAAAAGGAAAATATATGGTATATTTTGGAAGAAAAAAGTATTAACATATTGAAAATATCTTAATGAAAACATGAAAATCAATTATTTTTCTCTCAGTGTATGGTGTGCATTCATGCATGCAGCTGCTGCTGCTGCGGTGGGGGCGTGGCACCGGCGTTGGGTGGGCGTTTCGGACATATCGCTTCGTTTTTACCCGGGCAACAGTACCGCATTTGCATTTATATGCACATCCTTTGTGCCCAAAGGATATTACATTTTTCCACTTCAAGCATTTTTGTGAATTTAATGAAATTTTTAATTTTTATGCGCGCCCGATGGGCGGCGGTGGTGGGTGGGGGGCGTGGCAGCGCCTCCTTTCGCTTGGACTAACAAGCCGCAGAGATATGCTGCATTTGCCTTGCATTCTCGTCGGGTCCAGTGGGTAACTTTGCACAAAGATAAATAAAAACTGGTCCTAGGCAGGGGAATACCCCTTATCCTTATCCTTTGCTCAACGCCACACTTGTGGCAAAAATGGGGGGAAAAAAACAAACGTTGAATTGGCTTTTGGTTTGCATTGCGTTTTACACTGCTCTCGGGATTGCGGCCACTCTTGTGATGATTGCTGCCTGATTGCCGAGCATTCCATATTTTTTTCTGTTAAGAAATAAGCGCATACAATTATAGGAGCTCAGAAATATTACATGGTAAAAAGTTATAAAAAAGTATCTTGTAATTATAAATTTTATTAATGAAATAAGTTATACGAATTCATAAATAAATACTATAATTTATTATAAAAAACACGAAGTATATTAAGGCACAGAAATGTGTTGATCTATTTTTTTGTTAACAAATATTTAGATCGTTAAAATAATAATACGGAGGTGGCACAGAACAAACTAGGGTCTTGAAGTTACTTACAGCTGTCTTTAATTTTAGATGTCTAAAAGTAGTCAACAATATATTTTGAACTCAGAAGTACAATTAATTTATTCAGAATGACGACTATTCTTTATTCACTGCATACTTTTAGACACCTAAAATGGCATTAAGCAAATTTTCAAAATCATTAAAACCCCCAATATATTCTGATATATTATTTGGTAAAATATTATAAATTAATTAATTGGAATCATTCATTGTTTAAGAAATTTATTAAAACTCGCAAAGCAAATTTTTTTCTATCTTTGCCAACATCTCTTGGACCAAATTCCAATTTATTTTAAGTAATAGCTTCGGAAGTGGTGCCCTCAACATTAGACTAATTGAATGTACTGACAAGATCGATTAGATCGAGGTCGAAGTGGCTAGTTCAGCATTAATGAAAAGTCGCTTATCGGCGATTGTGTTGAAGTGAAAGTTTACCATTAGGAAAATTAGCCAGCGCATTTGCTCATGGACTTGCAACTGCGGCGGGTAAATGTTGCGATATCTGTGGCTTCTGATGGGACTTCGAACCCTGGCGATGGGTGCACTTCATCCGCCGGAACCGGAAGCCATAGTACCCCTGGTGGCAGCTGCTTTGAAAATTCTAGAGGAGCAGGTTAGCCCCTCGCAAAGCACCCTGGCGGTAATGGAACTAACACGAAAGGATGAAAACAGGGACCAACTGCAGGAGGAGATGATGACCACGATCCTCAACGAGGTGGGCATCTCGATGGCACTGCGGACCTTCCACATACCACCCACCGAAGTTCCGGCCAGCTATGTGGTTTTCCTAGTCAATTCCGCCGAGGCCTTTAACACCCTGAGTTTTCACTTCACGGATAAGCATTCCACGAGGGAATACAACTTCCTGATCCTGTTCACACGTCGCATGGCCTCGCGAGCCGATAGACTTCAGGTGCTGAGGGATATATCCAGAACCTGCGTGAAACTTCACACCCTGAATGTGATATTGCTCACCCAGAAGAAGAACGGAACGGTGCTGATCTATGCCTATCGTATGTTTAACAAGGACTGCGATCTGAAAGTAAACCTGGAACTAATAGATAGCTATGCGAATGGTTCCTTTAGATATAGTCACACCGCCAGATCCTTCGATCGAGGTCTGAGTAGTCTGTCTGGATGTCCCTTAAGGGTCAGTTGGTATCCACTCGCTCCCTTTGTCTTCTTCAAGGGCAACTCGAGTGATCCAGAGGAGAGATCACAACTCTGGCGGTTAAGCGGAATCGATGGTGAGCTCATCAAGTTGCTGGCGCAGATCTTTCACTTTCGCATTCAGCTCGAGGAGCCCTGCGATAAGTGCCTCTCACCGGATATCGAGGATAGTTGCAGTGGCTGTTTCGATCAGGTGAAATATAGCAATTCATCCATACTGATTGGGGCAATGAGTGGTTCACATCAGCATCGATCGCAGTTCTCCTTCACGTGCTCGTATCATCAGAGTTCCCTGGTTTTCATACTGCACATGAGTCCCCAGTTCGGTGCGGTGGCCCAGTTGGCAGTGCCATTTTGTGGTACCGTTTGGCTGGCCCTGGTGGTTTCCGGTGTCCTGGTGGTCCTGGTTGTCTGGCTGCGAAAGAGGTTCGTGTGTGGCAACTCCGACTGGGCGAGACATGCCCTACAGGTGCTGACCACCCTGATGGGCAATCCCCTGGAGGCGAGGAGCCTGCCCAGAAGTTGCAGGATTCGCATCCTATATGCTGCCTGGTTGCTCTTGGTCCTCGTTCTGCGAGTCGTCTACCAGGGCAAGCTATACGACTCCTTTCGCTTGCCTTATAACAAACCCCTGCCCACCGAAATATCCGAGTTGATCAGGGGCAATTATACACTGATCAATCAGGAGTATCTAGACTACTATCCGCGCAACTTGACTGTTCTGACCAGGAATGGATCCAAGGATCGTTTCGATTATATCCAAGATCAGGGTGAGGACACGAGACTTACGACCACCTCCCTGATGGCCTCCATGATGTTTTACAATCTGAGGCACTGGGATACCAGTCGATTGACCCACATCCGAGAGCACATCTTTCTCTACCAGCTGGTTATCTACTTGAGGCGACATTCGTTGCTGAAATTCGCCTTCGATCGGAAGATCAAGCAGCTGCAGTCGGCCGGAATTATTGGCTATTTTGTAAGGGAGTTCGATAGCAGTCTGTATGCGAAACCCTACGAAGAGGACTATGAGGTGACACCCATTCCCCTGGACTCCTTCTGTGGTCTCTACTACGTTTCCTCGATTTTGCTAGCTGCTGCCTTGGTTGCCTTTTCCCTGGAGCTGCTCAGCCTAAGGGTTAACTGGTTGAGGAGGTTGTTTGAATAAGGGAGTAATATATATATATATGTATAAGGCAAAACCAGATGTATCTAAAAAATAAAAACCATTTTTTTTGTTCATTTTAAAAGGTTAAATAATCAATAATAATAATTAATAAATCTAATAAATTTAAAAAGGTGTCTCTTTAGGAACTATTGTTATTTTAATTCGTATTCATTGTAACTAAGGCATAGTATATTAAGTATTATGTACTTAATTCAGTTAAGATCCGGTTTTTTATAGCATAAACTTGGACCTACTTACCTGCTCTATCCAGTGTAAAAATTTCCATTCTCCAATCTGGGTCCTTAAATTGCCATATGGAAAGCAAGTTGTAATACTGCCGCTGGCATTTTGGGTTATACCATCAAAAGACAATGGAACGTCCTCGTTAGCCGGCATATAAAGAGCAACAGCAACAACAACATGGCAACAAAATCACGAGGAGTATGTGGGGGGTAAAAAATAAAAGGACAAAAACAAGACACGTCCGACATAGAACGAACTCATTAGCCTACATGGCCGCATTTTCTGCCTACACATGTGGCAGCATAAAAGGGGGATATACACTAGTGGTGCAAATAATAGTACAGGAAAGGTATTTTACAAAATCATCGATATGCAAATTAATCGATGAATATTAAGTAAGCAATTTAGTTTAAAATAGTAACCATAAACTATGGTAAAATTCTTTCATATATAATTTTTATAAATAAATCAGCCATATTTTACATACAATAATATAATGCAACAACAAATTTTAAAAATGAAAATCTATCGAAAAATTATCGATGATATAAATTAAATTTAAATAATCGGAGAAAAATGCGGAACATTAGTTATATAGTAATAATAATAATCGCTTTATAGCTCTGTGAAAAGCTAGCTTAGTTTTCAGTCTTAATATTTTGAAAGCGGGTGTAAATGGGTCGGGAAAAGGGGCTGTGCGGTTGGGGGCTGAAGGGCACTGGGGTCCCCAAATGGAACACAAATGCGCTCTGGCTTGTTGCAGCCGTGTGCTTTCCTTGTTGCTACATATTTTGTTTGCTTAAATGCCGGAAGTGTTGCAGGCCACATCAGAAGTGGGCGTGGGCGTCGCCCACCTTAACCCCTTTAGACCCTAAAAGTGCCTGCAAGCAACAAATGTTGTCAGAATGTAGCAATCAATGTTTGACATAAAGGTCATAAGCCACTGTCAGCATACTCTAAACACATTTTTGGAAATATTAGGCTAAAATATTGGACTTATAAAATAAAAGTTGGGATAATTTTAAAAAAACTTAAATGATTTTGTTTTACATTTTGTATTTGACACATATTATAAGGCAATATTATTATTATATTATATATATATTATATTATTATTATAGGCAATATTTAATTTTAAAAAATAATTAATTTAAAGATAACGTAAAATAGTTATACCATAAAGTTAATAATATAAAATTTATATATATTTTGTTGTGCTCAATATTTGAGATGAGATCCTAAAAGAAACCTCCAGACATTTAAAATTCATGAAATTATGTACTTTCCATAGACTTTGTATCCATGCAACTTTTAAAATGAGGTACAGAAATAGATAAAGATTTATAGTTGTCAGGCAAACCTAGAAATATGAGCGCTGTGAGATAAATTTGGGTAAATAAGAATTGAACACTCGATTTTCTTCCCATCCTCATTAAAGAACATTCCATATTCGTTGCTCTATTAGCTTGTAATATGATTTCCTGTTTTGTTGTTCAACATTTACCGGCTTCCAGTTATCACAGTCTTTTGTTGCTGCTGCAACACTAACTCTTAATTATGCCTTTTAGGGCTTAGCAGACATGTAGTTGTCATTCGACACACAAAAGACTGGTTTGCATTGAAGAGATGTGCCATGCCCCCTATTAATTGCGTCTAATTGCCGACTAAAAAGGTGTGGGAGGGGTGAACACCTAATACCTTTTTATGGAGGGACAACATTCAGCCAATGGGCGGGCACTTCACACCCAGTGGATTCCGGTGAGACTCCGTGTGATAAGAGCTGATAACAAAGGTAAACAAAGCCGTCGCCAGATGGATGCCCTGATGCCCTCCATCGGCGACTTTGGCGGGAAACGCTGTAATTCGTCAGATATTCTGCCGCCCAAGGCGCATGCGTTTGAAAATCCGACATTCGACTGTCGTTGGAGCGTCGTTTTTTGTTCCCACATCTTGGGTATAAGAGTCACAAAACCAGTATCCAAAGTCTGACACAGAAATAGCGGGAAATTTATTCCGAGATAGCAGGCCAAAAGCGAAGGTTTGGCCCGCCGACGAAGATCAGGATCAGCATAAAATTATGTTTAATGAGAAGCCAAAAATAAAATCCATCTCAAGGTCTTGCAGACTTCAGTTGGATTTCTTAAAAGTGCAAATTATGCCTAATGAGCAGTCAAAAATTAATTCTAGCCCAAGGTCTGGCAGACTATAATTGAATATTTAAGAGTGCACTAGAAAATGTTTTCTTATAAGGGTCTTAAGGGCATATACATAATATTATTATAGTTAATAGATTTATTTCAAAGGATAGCAAGACAAGATTTATAATAATAGTATAATAACAAAGAAATAATTTATTAGTACTGTTTTATTTACAATGAGGCTTACACTCTTAAAACATCTAAAAACATTCAAGGATGAAAAATCCATTGCAATCCTAATAATGTGTGAAATTAGTCATATGTATTTAAACATGTTTTTCTTAGTGCACTTCAGTGGCCTTGCTATTTTTACCATAAAAGACAACTGCAATTCGAATTGCAGCACAGTTGAAGCCGTGGAACGAAGTACCAAGATGCTGAAACAATCTTTGATCCTGATTCTTATCCTTTTGGTGGCCGTTTGTTGTTTCTCAGCGGAATTGCCCGGAAATGCCTACTTGCCACCATTAAGGAATGAACATCCAGTTCCAGAGGAATACCCACTAGCAGACAATGGATTTCTTTTCGATATTGACCAGGATTCGTTCGAAAGGTATGCGCCCATCTTTGTGGACTATCCGGGGATTCATCATCTTCTAAGACAGCAACAGGAATATGCTTTGGATCTGCCCTTCGAAGGAAAACCATATGAGCGGAAAAATCCAGAAATTGATAATGATTCTGTAGTTAAAAGACATTGGTAGACTTTTTGTGAAACCATTCAACAATGAAAATTTGCAAGGATCAATAAATACAGAAGCTTAAAGTTATATATAAAGGAAATAATTTGGTTGGTGGTTATACAAGCTAAGGTTTATTTATTGTTCTTCTAAGTTCTTGATAATGGCTTTGAGAGGGGTCTTATGATTATGTTAAGAACAGGCATTAACCAGTTAAAGGGAATTACTTCTCAGCTAGTTTGATTTCCTATCAACTTTGAACACACTAACTTTTGAACATTTTCTTGAGTGACCTTAATTTCTGGATGAGTTTACAATGAAACGTGTGCAACTTTGACTTTCCGTCAGTGGAGTGCATAACCGCAACTTAATCCCCGACCGGTCCTTAGCCGTATCAGAAACTTTTAGCCCGATCCGGGTTTTTGGCTTGGACCCCCTTTGCCCCTTTGCCCCCATCCCCCCACTACGCCCCTGGCTGTGTGTCTGTGTGAGTCAGTGTGTGCGGTTTTAATCAAGTTTCGCCACTTAAGTTTGTGCTCAGGTGGAAAACACTCAAAAGCCGCCTGACCGAACCGAACTTCACTGAGCTGAAGCCCCCTTTTCCGCACGCCCCTGCCAAAGTTTCAAGAGCTTTGCGACGCGTTGCTGTTGAGTTTCGTTTTTGTTTTTAATTTTTGTTCAGGGCTTGTGTTCTGTGGGTCTTTCGGTGCCCCTTGTAGGGGGTCTATTCGGCATAGAGTGGATGGTTTTTGGCCATTGTGAGTGTGTGGGTTGGTCAACCTGTTACACATCTGTTTCGGTGCAGGCCATTGTTTACCCCCATCTTGGTCCCAAAACTATGTAGCCTCACTTTTGGTGGAACTTTAAAATCAATTAAATTGAGTGCCAGCATGATTGGGCAAAATGATTGTGGTGCCATTAACTAAATTCCATTAAGTTATTCATCAAAGGGTTAAGAGTCAATGGGAAGGGCTTAAGAAATTTCCTGGAATATTTAATATAAGTTGTTTTTTTGTGTAATACAGTGTTTTCATTGGTAGAAAATTAATACGTTAAGGTTTACTTAAAATTAGGTCAAATTAAAACCTTTCTTACTTAAATCCTTTTGCTTTTAAAAATAATTTAATTACAAATCATGTGCTTTCTTTATAAATGATTATAAGAAATATATAGATGGTGTCTGAAAGTATGCAACAATATATTTTAAGTTCACAATTCCCATAGTTTTATTCCGAACGAACATGTTTCTTCAGTATTTTAGGTAAGGGAAACATTTTTTTTTGATATACACAACAATTTAATGAGGAAAATGAACTAAGAAATCCAAAAGAAATATAAAAAACCCCAAAGTTGCTCTTATTTGGTAATATATCTACTTATGAAAATTCCCCAGACCACAAAATCCAAATTACTGGCCTCAAGAATGAAGCGTAAATTCGCATCCGGCCACATGAGTGTGTGTTAGTGAGCCAAAGTCAATTGTCAAATTGACACACACACACACACACATAGAGAGCGACATATGCTGGCAAGTGCATGTGTGTGTGTTTGGGTGTGTGTGGCTGTTTTGTTGTTAGCTTCATTATTTGCCAAGTAAAAGTAATGAGACTTTTGTTGCCTTGTTGGGTTGCACATGAGTGCGCCTTCTATGAATTCTTTGTGTTTGCACACACACAGCCACACACACAGAGACAAGCACAATGCGTTTGCAGAAAATAAGGTTTCACACACACAAACGCGCGCCGAGTATCTGTGTGAGAGTATGTGAGCGCTGGCCTTTTGTGTATTGGGCAAACAAAAGCGCAAAACCGTTGACAGACAGTGGGTCGCACAGTGGGTTGGCAGACAAAAAATGTGTTAATTAGTTATTGGCAAATATATGTGTTTACCTAATTTAATAGGCAAATAGCTAAAAAGCCAGTAAAGTAAGTTAAAGAATCAAAATAAGTTCATTAAGCCCCAGTTTTAAAAAAGGGATTAATTTTTTGTCAAGTTACCACGATTTAGCAGATAGACTTAATATAATAATCTATAATCAAAAACCGAAATTCGGAAATAATTTTTGGTCCACACTAAGCAAGGACTTTACAAGATTCGTCCCCAAAAAATTTACAACATCGGTTATAGATGTTTAAAATCACCCATAAAAGCTCCAAAAAGTATGCTATGTTTTATTTTAAAACCAAATGGATACATTTTAGATACCTTATCACCTAGAGATTTTTGTGACACCTTAAATATTATACAAACTCAAAGTAATTAGAAATGAATTTGAAAATTTTCCTCAGTGCAGATCACCAATAACCATTGCAGGGAAGTAAACAACGTAAAAGCATTTGGCAATGCAGGAAAGCAGTGGGTTTGGACTGCAATTTCAGTGGATAAGTGGCCGGGGGGCCAAAAGGCGTTAGGAGCTCTGCTGGCTGCTGGCCAGTTTGCGATAAGAACCAGCTTCAGGTTCCTCCCTTGGCCCAATTCTCCCTTCGGCCACCAAAAAAGTAGTTGCCATTTGGGCTCTGGCCTCATATTACCGATAGAAAATAAATTAATTTTCATAATAATTGGCTTACTCTTACTCCGCTTAACCCGTTCGTCGCCCAGGAACCAATTCACTGCATTGCCCCGGGGTTTTCCTGCCCCCATTGCTGCCCCATTTTGCAACCCTTTTTCGGAACTGGGCGCCAATAATAATAACATTGTTAACAAAACGTGCGCATGTAATAAAATCGTTTATTGAATTGGCCATAAATTTTCGCAGCTACAACAGCCGCAAAAGGCGCACAAAGTCAAAAAGTTGCAGTCCACAGGGGGCAGTGGGGTGTTAAAAGTGTGGGCCAGTTGTGTGGGGGCAATAGGGGGTTAAGGGAATTTATCCATTGAGGGCTTGCCTTTTGTGCGAAAGTTTAGAGGGTAGGGAAAGTCGTGGGGGGAAATTCGAAAGGGGGTTAAGCCTTGCCTTGTGGGTTAACCCATTGGTGGTTGGGTGAGTATCTCGTTGCCTGTGTGCTTCACATATATCGTTCACCTGTAAGCTGCAGCTAATTCAACTCAACTACTAAAATGCTTCAAGCATTCAAGCAGTCGAACTTGAGGATAATGAGCCTTAATGAGCTTAAGTAATTAAATTTGCAGCCTGGAAGTGCTTTCGAGTGGGTAAAGTGATCTTAGGTAAGCTTAGCCCGCGGTTTTTTGTATGTCTTAATTTAATTAATTTACGGAATTTATTTTGGTATTACTTTGTGTTATGTAAGTGCTAAAATATGTTTAAATATTTTAAAGACTTATTTAACCATCAGGGTTTGTCTATAATATTCATTTTTTCCTTTCGGCTTTATAACATTCTTATTATTAACAATTTTCAAAAATTGGTTTTGGAATAAGCAACAACTGTGTAAATTCTATATTTTAATTAAATACATTAAGGCTTTATTTAACCTTATCTCCCCATTAATATAATACTATTTTTCGGCTTTATAGCATCATTGGTATTACCTACAATTGTGTAAATTCTATATTTTAATTAAACATTTTCAAGCATTATTTAACCTTCAGGACTTCGTTTCTTTTCTCCCCATTAATATTCCTTACGTAGTAAGACTGAAATTCTTCTTCTCGGCTTTATAGCAGCCTTTTTCATTTGTAATTAGGCAGGTCTTTATCCCCTCAATGGGATTTTCTGCGCTGTGATGTGTGCGAATCCAGTGGAGGACAGTGCACATTACGTCCATTAATTTGCGCCAGCGTTTTAACTACCAACATAAATTGCATGCAGCGTCATTAATAAGCATAAAAGCGTCTTCGAAAGGGGGTGGAAAATCGGGGAGGAAAAGCGGCTCCTTGGTGGCCACTTCGGTTCGCCGAAGGACGCGCTTAAAATGTTTTCGATGCTGTTCAATAATTTTCCCGCCAAAGGACAACGGCGCACGAAAATGAGGACGAGGACGAAGAGGCGACAGCAGACTAATGAGCTTGATAAACGAGCCGAGACGATAAGATCCTCTTTCTTCCCGTCACTTGTTTGCTTAAAAAATTGCGCGCTCAATGAAGTGATGTGTAAATAACGGTATTATATTTCAAAAGGCTCTCATCTCGTTTAAGCTTAACTTTAACCCAGTCTAGCCCCAGTCACAGTCCCCTTTTATAATTATTGTAGGGATATGCAACAGGAAGTGTAGAATGCGGCTGGCACTGGGGAATGGGGGCTTATCTCGCCAACTGGTTCAAAGGACATTCCGCACATGAGGACTTGCCAATGGTGAATAATGAATGGGATCAGGCAGGCAACAATAGACGGGCTGCCAATTCCCCATGCTCCTACCCGCCGTTCACATTTTTCTGCTCCCTTTCTCCAGCTCATTGTGGGATTTTTTCTCAAAGTAGCCTATAACTGATGCACTTAGGAAAATAAAAAGCAAATAGATTAAGCTGTTGAAATTTTAAAATATACATCTTTATGTTTTCTGAAAATGGGAACTTGAGAGTGTATTTCATAAAAATACTAGTCCCTTTTTCAGTTTGCTTTGCTGTTTCTGTTTGTTCTTCTCTATATTCATTTTAAACTTTAGCCAGTGTGCCCAAATTCGTATTTAAGTTTTTAGTGTGACCAATTATGTGTAATTTTACCCAACTGTGCCCATTTCTGACAGTGTGCCCACTTCACTTTACTTTTAATATGTTAAACTGCGAGAGTTGACGACGCACAAAAGTGCGGCATGCCAAGCATGTGGACCATTACACCCCAACCCATAGCCCCCCTCCACCACCCCCAAATAATGTGGAGTTCATAAAAAAATGTAAAGAAGCGAGAGAACAGAGACGGGGGCATCGAGAATGTGAGCAGGGGGGCAGATAGGACACAAAGCAAATGCACAAACTGTAAAACTGTAGCCAAGCACTTTTTGATTTATGGAGAGCCAAGCGGGACTAGGTTAGACAGAGTGGGCAGAAAAAAAGGGGCGGCGGTCGAGGGGGGTTTTCTATGAGAGAGCGCAGTTTGGTCGGAAGTGTAGACAATTTGTTAGAATTTATACAAAAAATGCAGGCCGCTTTGCCCGAGATAGGAATGGGGTATACTGTGGAGTGTTTTATACCTACCAACATATACGTTTATATATATTTTTAGGGGCACGGGCGAGCAGGTCCTTTTTGGCCATATAAAACATGAGAGGCATTTCATTTTAAAGCAGCTCAAACAAAACAAATGCCTCGGCTTTTGTGCGGACTTGAAACTAATGATTTTCACTTACCACAGCGACAGTGGAAAAGCTTGGGGGAAAATGCGGAAAAGTTGGGGGGGGGGGGCGACGGGGTTTTCACATCCACAACCACCCACACACGGAATCTCTCTGCACAGATTTACATGACATTATGTCATTGTTGTTGCTACTGCTGCTGCTGTCTGTTTTTATGACGTCAATTATGTTTATGAGTGTCTAAACAAAAAGTCTTATAAAGCCGTCAGCATTCCCGTTGTCCTCGCATACGAGTGGGTGGCTTTTGGGGGAGGCTCCACATCCTCGCCTGTAGTTTGAGTTTAAGTGAATTTATTACCATGAGCAAAATTTATTTAAGCAGTCAAATGCACGTGAAGTGCATCTCAAGAAAGCTGTCACACAGTCTGCTCCATCCCAGCCCCCCTTTTTACATCCTGCCCTGACGTCAAAGGAAGGACGAACTGGTAAGGAAATGGGGGAAAAACCAGGGCCAGGCTGCAGACAAATGCATGTGTAGCAAGATGCTGTTTTTTTCGGGGTCTTCCTCTTGTATATAAACATTAGGGGTGGTCAGGTTGGGGAAAGAATCTTATGTAGGTTTTTATTTTATCATAAAAAAACGTTATGTTGAGCATAAAAAATATCATCTTGGTTTTTAATCAAAGGGAACTCAGTTGATTTTTCCCAAAGATTAACATAGTATCCATTATAGCTCCTTTTATTTGATTTACTATTATTGTATTATATTTTTATTCAGATTAATGAGCTAAATAAGATAATTTGCAGATTTTTAAATGTTTAATTAAACAAAAATTTTTTTTTTCTGTTGGGATTAACTTGTTATGATAAAAAGTTCAGCTTATTTGGGGTTTATTTAAAGAAATGTATCATTTAAATTCAAAATTCTTTTTTTTTACAAACCTTTTATTATCCCTGTAGACAACCTACAAAAATTAATGTTTTCTCCTTATTGACTCACCCTCGTGTGGTACACTTGTGCCAATGACTGACATCTCAGGCACACACCGACACACTCGCAGGACACCCGCTCGCACACATGCACAGCGTATTACACACACACACACACACGGGGCTCAGGGCAATGCAAATTCAACTTTGCCGCTACTTGAAGCAGTTGTCAGTAATTTCAAGCGAATGGCAGGCCAGGACATTTCACAGAGCATCAGCAGAAGGACATGGGCCAGGAGCTGGCGGAGGAGGCAAAGGATCGGGATCAGGAGCAGGAGCAGGAGCAGCAGCAGGAGCTGAAAATGGAGGTTGCACTGCCAACATTGACGGGGACAACTCCTGCTGCAGTTGCAGTTCCTGGTTGCCTGAAATCAAATCAAATTCCCGACAAACATCAACAACAACCAGGACATGTCAGTGGTGTCATGAGTGTGTTGGTGTGTGTGTGTGTGTGTGTGTGGGAGTGTGTGTGAGTGTCAGGATAATCAGCGTGATGGGGGGAAATTGAACAACAAGTTCCCGATTGCATGTCTTGGCCAGAAATTACAATTTTTAATGCCAAATAATTCGGGCTGGCTGACAGGCATCGCCCCCCTTTGAACCTTTTGCCTCGCTTTCGAGGACAATTTCCGGTTTTCTGTTTTCAGATAGTTTTGTCAGCTGCATTACGCGGATGCATCTGATAATCAAATATCACATTTTTTTGCAAAATTATAAACCATTGAAATCCTGCACGAAATGGGGCTAAAAGGGTTATGTGATTAAACACATTCAATATTCATGTTGGTAAATGCAATCACAATGCGGTAACACAAAAAAAATAATTTATAAAACCACTCATTGGAAAAATAACCATTTATATATATTTTATTTTATACTATTAATATGTGTTAAAGAAAATATTTTTTAATGTCTTTCACATGTAGATATTAATATTTTAGCCTAGCTTACATTTAAGATTTCATTAAAAAGCAACTTATAAGAAATTTTAAAATTTATAATCAGTCATTGCTTGTAGTTATTTAGTGAACTAATTGCTAAGTAAATCAATTTAAAAATATTCTCTTAGGCATAAAACTATAAAGGTTTTCTACAAAATATTTTTAATTTTGTTTACTTTTGATTAATTAACAATAATTTATATTTTAAAAATTTTGAAACAGATTTGTTTAAGGTTTAATAATAATTTCTATAAATATTCTTTACTTTCTTTGCAATTTTTGGGCAACTTTCACTGATGAATTGCCAATTTTTAGGCATAAAACTATACAGATTTTCTACAAAATGTTTTTAATTTAGCCTACTTTTGATTAATTAACAATCAATTATATTTTAAAAATTAAAAAAAAATTGTTTACATAAATACTTTACTTTCTTTGCCATTTTTTGGCAACTTTCACTGATGGACTGTCAATTTTTTGGGGCCAGCTTTTAATTCATGTTATTTATAGACAATTTGATGTCTTTGAGGGGGCGGTGGGCGTGGCCGCACCTACAATTTCCGCATGTCAACTGCACTTTGCATGAGTGCTCAGCGAGGGGGGGTAGGGTTTGCTTTAACAATGGGCGGGGCGAGGGGGGGCGTGGCCCGCCCACACTTGTGCCACATCAGCACTTCAACTCTCGACTCCTCGACTTGGTTGTGCTTTTCCACCGACTTTTCCACCAGATCGTCATCATCATCGTCGTCATTGGTGCGGTTCGCTTTCCCAGACCCATTTTTCCCGCCCGATTTTCCCGCTTTCTCCGAACCCAGTGCTTTGTTTTTTTTTCCTGTGTGGCATTTCCACTTGATTTACAAAACTCAACGCAACAACGGGGATAAGGGGCAAGTGGAGCAACAACAAAACCGCATTTGACTGACTGACGACTGACTGCCACGCCCCCATAGGCCCCACTATATACCGCCGCCCCCCTGTCTGAGTGTTTCTGTGTGTGTGTGTGTGTGTGCTGAAGGGGGGGGGGGGGGGGGGGGGTGCCTGTTACAGAGTTGATTTATATGCACGTCGATTCGACGTAATTGAAGACGTGATCGAAATTCAAATTTTTGATTTTTAGAACCCGTGACTGGATTGGCATTTGTACAGGGACCTTCCGCTAGTTTCCTATCCACTGCCCACCCCCCTCCACACCCTTTTTTGCCGCCCACTTTCCCCGCTCCTTTTGGCTTAATGTGATTTTGGTTTTCCATTCTCTTCGCCTCGTATTTGCTGTGAAATAATTTTGCTTCTACTTTTCTTTTTTGGCTCCTTCTTTTGGCAACAAGTAGCGGAAAGGACATTTTTTCAAGGGGGAAAATTGTCATCTATGAAGTCGATCTTACATTATATTATAGAGCAGACAAAGTGGGGCTCTCTAAATATTTAAGATCTTAAATATGCACTGGTTGTCCATCCAATAATAAATATTCTTTAAATAGATATCGGTTGTAAAAAATATGTATTTTATAATGTTCAGTATATTTTTAGTATTCAGTATATTTTTAGTATGCAGTATATTGGTATTACTCAGTATATTTTTAGTATTATGTGCTTTTTAATTATATTCTTTTATCACTCATTACTAGTTTTGACTATAAGACATTTTTGATTTTTGTATAATAAATAAATACCCATAAATTTTAAGAGTTAAAATTGTAGTATTATAATATTATATTTGATTGTTTTTTGTATTATAAATAAAATACCATATAAGCCAAAGGGTATTTTTGGCTGTACCTTTGCAGATTAAGTCCCTCAACTTGTTTGTCGGTTCTCCGCAGGGATGGGTTCCATCCCATCCCGATCTGTTTGCCATCCCAGTCCGGAGCTCAGTTCCCGGATTCAACTTAAGTCTCTGTCGGGGGACATTTCCATCCCATCCCGAACCGAACCAAGCCAAACCAAACCAAACTCAAACTCTGTTAAATCAGCCATGAAAACGGATTGTCGTCTGTGCATTTTTGCATTTCTTTTGCTCATTTCATTGACTGGCTGGCTGAATGAATGAGTGAGTGAGTGAGTGAGTGAGTGAATGAATGACTGGCTGACTGACTGAGTGGCGTGGCCTGACAAAACGTGACCTGCTGTCATGTCTAACAGTTTTCAATAATAATGGCAGCCAGCTGGCTGCTCTGAGCCCCCTTTCCGCTGCCTTTTTGCTTATTAACACCGCCTTCATCTTGGGGATTATGTCTCCTTCACTCGCACAGTCACACACACTCGGCTGAAATTAACTTCAACACCTTGTGAGAAAAGTGGGCGGAGAAAGGTGGCGGAGAAAGGTGGGCGGGACATCTCGCACTCATCCAGATGCTAATGGCTGTGTTGTCGACACTCCAGACATTTGCTGGCTTTATGTGTCACCCGTTTGTTGCCTCTGCTTTTCCACCTGGCCTGCCCCCAACTTTTCCACCTTGATTCTGTTGTTCTGCCTCCGAAAGTTCCTAGGCTCAGTGATGAGGAGTCGTATCTGTGATTTTGTCCACTAAAGTCTATCTCAATTCCTATTTTCAATAAAATTATTTTAAGATATTTTTAACGTTTAAACCGTTATATTAGTTTATTTTTTATCGGGTTACCTGTTTCTATTTTTGCTATAGCAATAGCAACATTATATATTTACATTTTTATATATATTTACATTTATTTATTCACTTAATACTTAAGGGAGGAAAAGATGAAAGAAGAAACAACTGGAATATAATAATTCATAAATTCTAGGAAAATTTAAAAATTCATAAAAAACATTTTTTAAAAGGAATAAAATGTTAGGGATCTAACAAAATGTATTCAAAATTAATGTGATATAGTTAAGAAAACTGCAAGCCATTTTAATTTTATATATCCAAAAAGTAATATTACAAAAATATATAATATCCGTAAAACAACCAATAAGGTTTATAGTTTTGATATTTTTTTTAAGATAGAATGGATTATTATTTGTAAATACGAAAAGAACCACCATTAAAAAGTTTGACGCTTATGAGATATTTTAATAACCTTTAAGCAAAATATATTTAACTTATATATAATTTTTTGAAATTGTCTTATTGAATTGCTTGTAATTTATATAGCAGTGACTGTGAAAAAGTCACAGTATTCCCCAGGCCCGTGACTTTTTCTTTGGATTGGGAATGTGAGTGCAGGAGTGGAGGTACTTCTGGATGTGTTCTTTTCGAGTTTGCCTATGCTGTTGTGCTTTTGTCTTATGTTTCGTTTGTGTTAATATTTACATAATTGTGGTTAAAAGTAGCTTTTAAGATGTTTTTAACTGGCATTTGGAGAAGAGTGCCCCTCCGCCCCACGTTCGCTTGCCATTTTGTCAGTTTGGCTTTTGTGTCGGCATCTCCTGCATTTAATGGCACCCCAGAAACAACAACTGACAAATGTTAGAATCCGTTTTATTGCTGAAATCTCCTGAAATCTCCCCTTGGCCAAAATCTACCCCCTCCCACCCACTTCTAATGGCTTGACATTTTAATAAAGAGGAGTTTTTTGGGGAGAGGGGAGGGGTTTGGAAACAACTGGCAACAACTTCAGATATTTCGGTTTGTTTTGGCCAACAAAAGCAGCAATTTTTCACTATTTACACACAGAAATGCAGAAAATATTTTTGGCAAACCTCAAACATTTAATTTTGCTTTTTTCTTTCGATATTTTTTTTTTATAGTTACTCATCTCAGCTTTTTTGTGCCTGGATTTTTAGATGAATTTGTTGGCAAAATTGTTTGGGTTTTAAAATATTGAAGAGGGGTGTAGTGATGGAACTATCCACATATCCGTTTGTGTTTAGTTAGCAGAGGGGGTTCCCCACGCCAACTCCCCACTTTTCCCCCCAAAAATGTTTGCTGGCTTCTCTCAGAATCTAAATTTCCCTTTTTCCTCCACAGTTTTCCCTTCAAGCTTGTTAGCAAACGTTTACGCAAGTGGGCGGCTCTGTGTGTGGGCGTGGCACTTGATGGGCTGCAACTTTTGTTGTTGGCAGCTAGAGAAACTTTAACTTTTTGGCAACTTGTTTCAACGCTTCCATTGGTTGGTGGCATGGGCGGGGGTGCAGAGGGGCAGGGGGGACCACAGAGGGGTCAAAGGTGGTCAGCCGCATAAGGCAAAATTGTGGCCGAGAAAGCTCAAAAGCGCCACAAAGCGAAGAACAAGTGATAATGCCTAAATCTAAGCGGTAACGGATTAGCAAAAAGTTGCCAAAAGTTTCACCCAGATCTTTTAAATTTGTATCTTTAATGTGCAATTTTACAAGCAATTAAATTCTATTTTCATTTCAGTTTTTTTAAAAGTAAAAGTCTAAAATTAAATATTTTTGTTAGCATAGTAGGCCCATTTGTTTCCCTTCAAATCAGTTGAATTGATATATTTTAGTCTGGTAGGTATCTTCAGTGACCTATCAAAAAAATATATTTTTCATTAAACATATATGCAATTATTCGGGATACAAAATATATCCAAGATGAATAGAAGGCCCATTGGACTGCCCGTTTGGACGCCCATGTTCATTCTCTTCGTGCTCTTCCTCTCCAGCGTGTGGGGTAAGCCTCCGCGTAAGCAGAAATCCCTTTAATATATATAGATCATGTTGAAGTTAAGCATTGTAATCCCCATAGTTTTGGTGAATCGCCAGGGTCTACTGGATATGTACCATCGTCAGGTTCATGGATCTGTTCCCAACAAAAAGGGAATGGAGTGTCCTAGGGAAGGAATGCTGGATATCAAGCACAATCGTTTCGATCGCTCATTGAATCGTAGGTTCTAGGTAGTTAATTTACAATTATTTTCATAAAGTACCTATCCCAGCTTTCAAGGCCTTTCTCTCTTGGCCCGGCAAGCCAAGAAAGACTGAGAAACTGAAGCCAGTCGAAGAGGACTCTTATGGCCATGAAGTGAGATCAAAGTACAAAGCTGAGGAGGAGCCCATATATGAAAATAAATTGGATCGCTATTTGGCCCAGGATGATGAGCTGGACTTTGAACCGAAACTGGGACTGGATCATGAGTATTCAGATCATTTGAGCCAGGATGAGGATCAGGATATGTTTGACAGCTTCCAACGTAAGAGAAAGCTTGTCAATACTTTTGCTATAGCAAATATAATTGTATAAATTATAGCCAGCGAATCCAAGTCGATAAACAGCCCCATTATGGACTACAAACGAGAATTCGCCAGCGATGAGGCCAATCCCTATGTGGAGAACCTTCGACAGCGCTATGAGCCCTCGCCATTTGCCTTTTCGGATTAATCCGTATTCTGGATTATCCTTATATTTTTTTAACGAATTGTTCAGCAGCGATTTTAATTGTCAATTAAAGATCACTTTATTCTGTAACAAAAATATATTGTTGAGGTATTTCGAATTAGTTGAGCATTAAATAGTAACGCTAAAAGAATTTTTAACGAATATTTAATAGAATTATAATTTATTTTGCATTAAAATATGATATGAATAATTTGTATATCGTCATGATTTCCATACCTTGTTAAAGGGTGATTTTTTTAAATAAAGCTTAATAATTAAACATAGTAAGTATTTTTTTAAGTTTCAAAATTCCCTGAAAGAGAAAATCTATTAGCGAATCAAAAACATTCCAAGATGTTTCCAAACCAGTAACTTAATTTACAGAAAATGCTGGATTCTTCTAAGCCAAATTTCAAAGACATTTTTGGCTGAAGTAACCACCATTAATTTCTTTCCACTGAGACAAGTTGAAACTTAATTTATTTTTTGACATAACAATACTTTATTATCCTGTGTGCGCGCGGCTGTCCAATTTTAACTGTCAGTGTGGAAAATGAGCAGAATGGGATGTGGAAAACGGGAAATGGAAAAAGGAAGAGCTTGCTTGATCGGTGATTTGCGTGGCGCCCTCTGTCGCACAATTTGGGGCAATTACCGAGCGATTAAAGAAGAGTTTCCACGGCAAACTCCATGGAAAAAGTGATGAAAGTTTTTCGGCCAGAGCAGCTGGCGCGCAATAAACGTAATCAAATTTAATTTCAACAAATTGCTTTTGAATTACGCGACCTTCGCTGGCGCCGCTCAAGCGCAAAAGAGTTGGGAAATTGTTAAAATAATAATAACTTTCCACCCACCAGCCACCCAGTTTGTGCCGCAGAACAATTGCCACAATAACAACGGCAATTTGGCGCTCGAAATGATGGAATGAGTGGCCGCCCACGCGGCGTATACGTAATCATAAAAATTATGATTCATTGGCGCAGACAGATATGGCAGGAAATATGGGAAACGGGTTTGGGTTAGAGTTTTAAGCTCTGTTCCTAATAAACAAATTAATTTGATTGAAGCCCAAATGCAAAACTTTTCATTACAACTTGCAAAAGCAAATTCATTGCGTTTATTTCCCAATCCATTTGGGGAAATTAGAGAAGGAAAGTTTGTGCTTTAAAATTGCTAAGGCAAATGTGTTCCAAGTTAAAGGTATTGAACTTTTCAATATAAAATCGAAAAACTAAACCAGCTTAAGTTTTATTTGATCATACATACATAATCCTTTGACACAAATCATGTATGCTGTTAAAATGTTTAGATAAAGTTGGTTAAAGCCAAAGCTTTAACTAAAGTTGGCTGCTTTGGAAAAAGTTTGATGAAAAGCCCAACAAATCGACTGATGTTTGGCCTTTGTAAATACCAATTTCCCCTTACTCGCCACAAATTCGCAGGGAAATACGAGTGGAAAGCGGCTAATTAAGGCTTTCACAACGGGCCACGTTGTTCGGCGATGGCCCTGTTTTTCCCAGGTAATTTACATGTAAACAATTGTCCGATCCTGTTTGTTTCCTCTTATTTTTTCAGTTTTTTTCTGCAGTTTTTTCCCTCCCCCCCGTTCCATTTCAGTTTAAGCCATCATCAACTGACAATTTTGCGGCTCTGCGATGTCCTTCTCGCCGCTCGTTGCACATTTACATTTTGCCCAAAAATGGGGAGGGTCGAAAAGTCAAACTAATCTAACAACTGCTAACAATAAGAACCAGCCCTTTCCCCTTGCCTTTCCCTTTTTTTCAGCGGGCCATCTAAACGCCAAGGGCAGCCACCGGTATTCCCCCCCATTTTCCTACCGCTTTTTCGCCCCCCCGGCATTTTCCCGGCTTTGTGCAAGTTGTTTTAACAAAGCATTTTGTAGTTGGCAAATATATCTGTGCCTCTGTATCTGTGTATCTGCATGTGTTTGTATATAAACATATACATATATACGTTGACAATTTTGCGTTGTCAGTTGTTGTTTTAATTAGAAAACTTTTTTACCAAACAACAACAGCAGCAAAAAGGCTGGAGAGCCAACAGCAACAGCAACAGCTACAGCAAAACTCAAAAAACGATTTTGAACACCACAGTATTTTTGTGGAACCCCCCTGCAGTATTTGCATTTTCTATTTTATTTTGCTGCCTGCCAAATGAATAATGAATTTCTCTTCATTTTCACATTTTCGGATTTCTGTTTCTGTTTTCCATCTGCGCTTATGTTTGTGTGTGTGGGGGGCTTGAATTACTTATCGCAAAATTCATGGGCTCGAATAAAAGCTTTCCTCTTCAATCAGATCCACGCACTAGATATCTAACCATCCATCTGGACCAAGAAACTATAGCTTCCCTAATTGTATTTCCTTCTCCCATTTTTTGGATTTTTTTTTTGTTTATTTTGCAAAATTAAATCCAACGTTTTAGTTTTATGAGGCAAAACTTGCTTTGTTTGCGGAATGCGAAAGGCGAGAGGGATGGGGTGCGGCCAACCGCAAAGCCAACGGCCTAAAACGGGGGCAAGTCGAATCTTAGATACTCTTAAATTAATTATATTATCTATCTTTCATGTATCTTAAAGATAAGCTGAAAATACCAATAAATATTAATATTAACATTATTTCAACGAAATTTTAATTTATTAACTAAGTAAAAGTTTTTATAATAATGTCGTTATATTTGAACATATCACTCTATTTAAAAAAATTAAAGTTATAAATGTTGTCTTCGAGAATTTGTTGAGAAAATTTAAAAAGCATTTTTGGTACATTTGGTCACATTATTTTTGGTATGTTGGTATAATATTAAGTTTAAAATGGTAACAGTATATTAATCAATCTGTAAATTAGCCGAAAATAATATTAATAAATATCATGGTTTATTTACTGGCTAACAGTAACTTCATTCTTGTATAATATTTTTTGGATAATTTGTCAAGAAATTAGTTTTTTAAGTACATTTGGTCACATCATTTTTTGTAGTATTTGGTATAATATCAAGTTTAAAATGATAACAGGACTTCATTTAAACTGGAAATCAGTCAAACATAATATAACAAAATATGTAAATAATATGATCTTTATGACCCGGTTTACAAAAAGTTATTTCAGTGTTATTTGGTATATTATTCCCTTTCACTAGAACTTTTTCATTAAAAATACATATTTACTTTGATAGAAAAGGGTGCCTAATCAATTGGCAGAGTATACCCTTGATCTGGGAAAGAATAGAAATAAAAACGCTGCATCCGATGATACGCAAACACACACAGACGGATCCACATGTATTAGAGTGCGGTTTGTTGTCAATCTCGTTAGAAACGAATCCTTTCGTAATCCTTGTGCTTCAACTGCAGATTTTTTCTGTTTCTCCGTTTTTTTTTTGTGTTTTTGCGCTTTGCTTTATTTTTGTTACTAGCCCTGCGCTGACGTCACAGGGCAGTTTATGCGTTTTTGCAGCTTAATCCGCTGCCACCATCAAGATGAGCTCCATGCGAGTACTTAGGGGGTTAAAGTGGGGTGGGGTTTTGGCAGGGTGGCACTAACACTATCACTATCATCAGCTAAGGATCTCAGCATCTCACCATCCCCTCGGTCTCTCCCACATCCAGCGATTCCAATTTCACGACGAGTCCTGCAAATCCCACATAAGAAATTGTTTTCTAGCTATCTTTCATTTTCCTCCGTTTCATTTTAATTTTCCCTCCTTTTTTGCCTTTCTGGAGAGCTTGAAAAATTGAGGGAACAGGCCTTGTAATTATTTGGGCTAGTTAAAAATGTTAAATCCTGCCGCAACAACTACAAATGGGCATCATTATTTATTTTCGGGATGTGCTGCCAACGCTCCTAAATATGATTGATGGCCCTTGTCGCGTTACGTAATCGCAGTCCTGGCTGCGTGTGAGTGTGTGCAAGTGTATGGGTGTGGGTGAGTCCTGCGAAAGCCATCATTTTTGCAGGTGCGCCAGCGAGGGTGTTAACACTTTGTTGCCGCTTTTGAGCCACTGACATGCAGCCATCACAAAGTTGTTTACGTGATTTCCAGATAATTATCAACATATTCTGTGCAGTGAGAGAAATACAAATAATATTATAGCTAGAATGTATTTAAAAATATATTATTCATGCATTAAAACAATATTTGCTATACAAAAAGTATATTTATAAGGTAGCTCTAGATTAATAAAATAAAATCCATGTGAAATATTTTATCTTTTAAATGTACTGAAAATATGGAATAGTGAGATTAAGTACCTGCGTATTGATTCAAAGTTTCGTCTAAGACAATTTGACGTAACTACAAAAACGCTAGAATATTAAATTGCATGCCTTAATTTTAAAATATTTTAATATAGATGGAGCATATTTTAAATGATACTTACTCTAAATCATTTTATATTATTAAGTAAAAGCTAAAAGTCTGTAAGTTAACTATGATTCTTCAATTTAATATTTCCACATTTAAAATAGATAAAAACTGCAATAAATGAAAGACAATACGAATAGTATGCAATTTAAATATTCTTTGCTTTGTTTTTAACATAACCTCTGCCCTGAAAATACATTTCCTGCTGTTCTATTTTCGCAATCATTTTAAATTCCTTTAGCTGCTGGCTTTAAAAGTGTCCTTATTCGATTCGATTCAATTCGATTGAGCTGAAAAGCAGCTGAGTCAAGGACAGACAACAAACAGGAAACTCGGAGCAATGGAACGCATATTTACGCATTAATCAATGGGGCAAACACGGCTAGAAGAGGGAAATAAAAATGAATGAAAGAATGCCCGAGATGGCGACCAGGTATCCCCCCCTCATTTTCCACCACCCTCCCAGACGCTTTTCCACCAGCGACGTCTTCGACTCATTTCCATTTTGATCCTAAGCCTGGCCTGGCCTATTCATGTGGAAATCGAGTGCGGTTTGTGGCTCTTGGTAGACATAACAAGAATTATGGATGTGGTATGGGGATTCGACTTAAGGATACCTGGTAGTCAAAGATTTCCAAAAATATCTTTGCCAAACAATTGTGTTATTGGGAATTTGTAATACGAAACATAAATATTCATGTTTTTTAATAAATAATAGATCTATCTTTTAAAGATCCACAGATCTAGGGGAAGCTTTACATATAGTTTTGAGTTGGGGATACCTAATAGTCAAAGATATCCAAATATATCTTAACCAACAAATTTAAATTATTGGGAACTCTTAATATTATACATAAATATGAGTTTTGAAAAATTGTAGATCTATCTATTATAGATATAGAGATCTAGGCGATGAAAAAAGATTCCTGGTATTGAGATTGATTATGGGGATACCTGATACTTAAAGATTTCAACAAATATCTTTACCCAACAATTTCATTATAGGGAATTCGTATTACTGAAGATTTTTGAAAAATGATAGGTCCATATATTTAAATGCAGAGATCTGGCGATTGAAAAAGCTTCCCTTTATAGAGTTTTTGGAGATACCTGAATGTAAAAAATTACCAAAATCGTTCATTATTGGGAATTCGTATTACTAAACATAAATATTTATGTGTGTCAAAAATTGTAGATCTAGCTATTATAGATTCAGAGATCTAAGGGATTCCTCGCGAGTACAATATACCCTTGCAGTCCAGGATCTTAAGATATAAAAACGAAGGGAAACAGAGGGGCAAAAGTTCGAGTGGCAGGGTGGCGAGTGGGTGGAGAAGGGCGCGTGGCGCCTCAGGACATGGGCGCCATAATGATATGAGTCACTGACTCAACAACGACAACCGACGTCTTCCGAAGGCAGGGGCAGGGGGCAGGGGGGGTGGTGGTGCATAATAATCGGGGAGAAAATCGGGCGAAAAAAAATAAACTGGATAAGTCTAGCGTTGACGTTCCATAAAGCAAATCAATTCGTTGTTGCCGTAACAGTTTTGTTTCTTTCTGCTTATTTCAGCAAATTGTGTGTTCGCCCCGAGGGGCAGGAATGTTGGTCTAGGGGAGGGGTGGCGCTGTACTTACAGCATGTATATTGACAGGGCATATAAATAAATTATTAGCAAAATAAATGTTTAGCTAAGGGCGCGAGAATGCCATCCCATCCTCAAAGCAAATATGATGTTCGCAGAAAGCAGGCGTTTGAAAGATTAGAGGAATGATAAGTACAGATATATGTATCGGATATGCAAATAGCATGTTCGAGTAATTTAAATATCCTCGATTTATTTATCTTTAGCTTGGCATTCCTTAAGAAAATCTTTGATAAATCTGATTAAGATGTAGAAACATCTTTGATAAATTTGCAATAAAAACAATAAGTTTTTTTGTAAAAATATTAGTAATATATTATTAGTAGTTTTAATGTTCTATCCTAATATCTCTAAGCTTTGTATTCCTTAGAAAAATATTTTAGAGATATGCTTTGGTTGTAGAAAAGTCTCTGATAAAACCGTATTACAAAAATGATATATTTTAAGCATCTATACTTCGGAATATTTCTGAAATTCTTAAAATATTTAGGCCAGCAAAAATTCCCAAACAGCGTTTAATTAACTCCTAATTGTTTCGATAGTTCCCCTACATTTCACGCAAATGGGAAAGTCGCCTCGATTTAATTTCCCCAATTGGCCAGCAAGAAAAGTGTTGCATTCTTGGTGGCATAATTTTTGATTGTGATGGCCTCTCGAGCATTTCAAGCATGTAAATTGGCCAACAAACTGCTGGCATTTAAACGATGTCATGGCCACTGCCCTTTGCCCCCTTGCCAAAACGGGGGAACAATTTTTGAACTGATGCATATCCCATGAAGATGCTGATGGAGTTGGCTCCGCTTTCTGGATTTCCAGATTTCTGGATCTCTGGATCCTTGGATCAATTTGCATGCGCCGTAGAACAAAGCGACGATGAGTTGCCAACATCAGCAGCAGTGAAATTGGAATTATACGAAGTTTATGCCGGGATAACTGACAGGGGGACTCCGATTTGCGTTTTGCTGCAAACTTGACGACAAAAGTTTTTAACCGAATTAGCATCTTGCCAGACACTTTCCGGCCATCACACACATACATACACATAGAGAACATTGGAATTGGCCAAAAACGGGGAACTGGGTATCAGAATCCCACCCCCCCACTTTGATTTCCATATGTATTGTTATCCCGGCTGCCCATTTGTTTGTTGTTTTAATTAGAAAACTTGCCAAACAGTCGTCGACGGACGGAATTAATGAATTTCCCATGCCAATGCGAAATCCATGCCACCCCCTTGGACTATAAAAAATCGGCCAACCGGCAAATTGGCAATGCCCATGGCTTACAACACTATGCAGTGCAAAAAAATGGGGTAAGAAATGGGTAAAATTTTATAGATATCGGTATTTATAACATTAATGATAACGATTTTTAAGAAAACTGCAATGTTTCATTTAGAGATATACCCTTGACTTAAAAAAAAAAAACATCCCGAATTTAGGGTCATAACACTTTTTGAGTGGGCGTTATGACACTATCAAAAGTGTCGTAAAGCCCGTGGGTCTTATGACATGCAACTAAAAATTCATTAATATTATTTTTGCTTACATTCTAAAAGATTTTTTGAGTGCAAAAACTTTTATTTTATAATCTTTTTATACATTTTATTTTTTCCTCATCTCTTGTTTAATTTTTTCCGATGTTCTGGAACAGAATTGGCATACATTTTTTAGGGATTTATATTGCCTATTGAGTGTGGCGCGTGCCCAATTTATTTTGGCACCCCTCCTTCCGCCTTTTTCCCGTATTATCCCAGAAAGTTTTATGACCTCCATATGGAGCTAACAATGCCTCCAATTTATGTTGATTTGCGTGTCGTGGCACTCGCAGCATTTAATTGCAGGCCTCGAGTGTCTTTGTCGCCTTTTTCTCAACTTGGGGAGTAATTAATGAGGCCATCATAAATCTGTTTTCGAGGGAAAGTCTCCAGAAGTGTCTGTTCTATTGCTGGGCATTTCTTTTCGACATTTTACTTTCATTTCGTTCGAGAGGGGTCCACTAATTTTTTGTTTTTTGTTCCCACTGCCCACTTGAGGGCGTCAAACACTTTCGCTTTTAATTACCGCGTCGCGCTGGCGAAATTAATGTTTGCTGTCATGTTTGCCCAGCAAATAAAAAATGAACGGCCAAGAGTACTTAGCGCAAATGACAAATGCTCCAGGGCAGCCATAAAAAAAGGGAGTGGGTTACAGTTTATTAAGTTTAGCAACCTTCCGGTTGTGCTCCCTTCCAACCCAAAAATAACAAGAGTATAAGTAAAGGATTCAGGGGCGTAGGGGATTCTTTTATCAAAGCTTTCTAACATTATAAAAAATGATTTTTGTGTTAGGAAGATATTTATAAAAATAACAAATATAAAAGTAAAAAATTCAGGGGCATATGAGGGTTTTAATTAAAGATTTCTGGCACTTTAAAGCTTTTTTAATTCTTAAAAATATAAATATAACAGGAAGCATATATAAAATTATTGATTTAGGCTGTTGTTTTTAAAGAAACGCATTTAAAAATTTATTTAGTTTTTATTTTTTCTCAATTGCTTGCTTTAAATTTGCTTAAACCTCTTAAGATGCTTTGTAAATGAAATTCCAGTATTTCTAGTTTTTCTTTTCTTGTTTTTCTCAGCGGCTAACCCCAAAACCCCCTTTCGCACGCCACTGAAGGGATGCCCTTTGACCCTGTGGGCCACTTTATTAAAATCAAACTTAATGCCGAGGCAAATTAATTTTCTTCTCCTCGGCAAACATTTAATCTTTGGCCGGAATAGTTTTAGGCCCCCAAACACTGGACAGCTGTCAGTGGGGAAAAGCAAAATGGCAAGGAGTGTAATAAAGAGAATGGAAAAGAATTTCCCTTTTGCCAGTCGCCCTTTTTTGCCCAACACAGAAGTATTATTTTAATAAAGCAAAAATGTGAGTGTGACATTTCACCTTTTTCTTTTTTTGGATTTTTTGTTTGTCTCCAAATGGAATTTCTATCTGGCCCTCGACTTGATGGGGGTCATTCCATCTTAAAGCTGAACCTGCAAAATGGCCGGGAAGAAAGGAAGGAAAATGGTAAGGAAAAAATAATAATATATATATATATATAGGTAGGTGGGGAAGGCAAACTGAAACCAAAACCGAAAAACCGAATCGCTCTGTGAGTGCGATTGTGACTGCGATTGTGACTGTGATTGTGACTGTGACTGTGGCTGTGGCGAAAGCATTTCATTAAAAACTTCCAGGCTATTAAGCAAAACTTTGTGCAGCATTTTGCCAAAACTGTGTGATAAGTATCTGAGGAAAATGCAAAGCTGCCAAAGGACGCAGGACGCAGGACGATGGCGATGACGATGACGATGAGGACGACAGCTGATGAAAATCGCGCGCGCGGGCGCCTCAACTCAACTCAACTCAGTTTTCCTCAACAAATCACAATTTTCGCCGCAAATTGCTGTCGGGGAAAAGAAGTTCAAACATTTGTCCAAGGATCCAAGGATCCAAGGATCCAGGGATCCGGGGGGGAATCAAGGAAAGGACCCAAGTCGGTGGGTGGGACCAGGGCGTTGTTGAACAACAATTGAATTGCAGTTGCTGGCCGTGCCTGGCGTGACAAGAGTGCAAGAAGTGCCGCGGAAAATGTGGAAAATTCGGGGAGGTGGGCGTGGCCAGTGGCGCTTCAAATGCGTGATTCAAAGCGCCGACAACACCAGCAAACACACCGAAAATGGCACAGAAAATAATACAACTAAGTGGGAAGAAAATGGCATTTCAAATACTCTTGAAATGGAATATCAAAGCAAGTCACAGAGATCATTTAAAAAATTACTGCATTTTTGTGTCTGATATTTTAGCAAATTTAAGAAAAGCTTTTAATAACTAAATTGGACGAAAATGGCATTCCAAATATTTTTCAAGTGGCGCTAGTACCAAAAAAAGTTAAATTAAACATTAAGGCAAATTAAAATGTTCAATTTTTTGGCTTTCTAATTATTCTTAAAAATCTAATTACTTGTTTATCTTATAGCTTCTTTTTGTAAAGTTTTTATAAGTAAGCTGGTAGAAAATCTCTTTTTAAATACTCTTAAAGTAGAATAAATATCATAAAAGGATACATTAAACATTAAAGCAGATTTGCTTTGATATTTAAGATATTTGTCATAAATAATTTTTATTTTCTTACATTTTTAAAACTTTACAATTTGTATGCACTATTTTTTATATCATTTTAGTAAAGTTACTATGATGCCATATTAAACACTCCTTAAGTAGAATGTAGGTATCATTAATAGCTAACTTTAATTTTAAGGCATACCATAAAGGTTCTACTTATTTTTATATTTTAAAAAATTACCTAATGACACTGACTTATTTTTGCTTTAGTAAAGTTTTTATGTTAATATTTGCTATTCTCTACAAGAAGACACATCGAAATTAATGAAAAATAGCTATATTTATTTTTTTAGACGTATCTTTTATATTTTTTCCATTCTTCCCCATCTTAAGAACTCTTAATTTGTCCCATACAAAACCAATTGAATTATGTTGTATACCCTTCGGTGACTTTTCCGGCACATAACAATGACTTCGCTGCGCCGCACTTACCTCGATTTCTTGGCCAGAGTTTGCTGCGTCAATGAACTTCATTTCCGCTGGGTGTTGGCATTCCTCAGGAACCTGCGGCTCCTGCATGTCCTGCGAATCCTGCGACTCCTTCCGCTGGCCCCACTGTGTTTGTGTTTGTTCTATAAATTTTCTGGCAATTTGCAGAAGCCACAAGAGCCGATGCTTGGCTAATGTAGCACATGATTTATAATATTTCGAATGACAGCCGCTGCTGGCCGAGGGGAATCGTGAAAAGGATTTCTTGGCCAAAAAGTTTTGTGCGGTGCTTTCGGTTTTCGGTCCTTGGCCTCCCTTTTTGCCAGTAAATATATGCTAAATAGGCTTTTTGACATTCTACCTGTCTGTCTGTCTGGCTTTTATTCGCATCCTGTGAGGGGGGAAAGCGAACATCCTGCAGGCAGGAGGCTGGCCAGCTGTGGGCCAGGTCCTGGCATATCCAGTTACATTTCATTAAATTTTATTTTTACGTGCCGTCTGCTTTCCCGCTTTTCCACCGCTTTTCCCCCGCTTTTCCTGCCTTGTGGCATTTTTGGGCCATTGTGTGCCTCGTGTGCGTGTCCTTAAGCGGAAACTTCGACAGGAAACACCTGATTCGTAAAATATTGAAAAAGTTTTCATTTTTCCTGTGCTCGCCTTTTTTTCTTGGCCTTCTCGCAACGCAGCTCTTTTGGGAGGCTGTTGTCTGTTGCCCTATATTTATTTTGAAGCTTAAGAATCTCGTGTTAAAAGTGGTTAAGATCTTTTCGACATATGTATATTACATTGTTATATTACGATTTTTTCTAAAATATTGTGAATTTTTTTTGAAATACTACTAATTTTATAAACAATATTATAAGGTACAGCACTTTTAAAAATATCTAATGTCTCAGATTCGGTTCCAGTTTGGGTAAATTATATTATTTTAATATTATTTTTGTATTTAATGCTTGACTAAACAATCTAAACATAATAACTCTACACCATGTTAAGTCAGATCAGATTAAAATGCCCTTTTCCCTTTTTTCTAAAGAGCATTCAAGATTATTTACATGCGAAATATATTTGTTGTTCTTTTGCATGTTTGTTGTTGACGTTGATATAAAATTATTGCAAAATAAATGCAAATTAAATTTCTCATGCATAATTTGCTTAGAAGTTGAGCCAAAGTTACAGCCTGAACTTTGATGTATTTTGTGGGTGTTTACAGTCATCCCTTCTTTCAGTTTATAGAAATGTGCTTTGAATTTTAATGCGACATGTGTGTCATGTTGCGTATTTAATCGAAGGGAAAATGCCCATGGACGGACCTTTTGAGCTTAGATATCAGGTCACTAATTGCAGGCTTTATGGTTTTGTAGGTAATTTGATAATTCTGAAATGTCTACAGATCTTATGCGATTTTTCGTTGACCCTCAATTTGAAAATAGGAAAATAACAATGTTATTTGAATAAAATATTATTTGTAGATAATAAATAAATATATGTGGCCTAGTGGCTTTTTACTCCAATTTATACTTAGAAAAATATACAAAAACAATTCGGTTTTAAGGAAAAAATTCTAAAAATTATGGTCCAAATATGGAATGTTATATCGTAATAAAATGTTTAGTCATTTGGTACTTAAACCTGTATTTTTTGTGATTTAAGCTGAAAAATAAGTTGTAAAAATGTATAAGCAGAATAAGTCACAAAATAAATCTTTTAAAATTCAGCTGCAAATGATTTTAATCCTTAGCCTATTTCTCTGAGCTATTTGTTTTGTCTAAGTGACAACAAATAAAAGCGCCTAAAAAATATTTATTAAATATAAAATAAATCAATATGTTTTTCTAAAATATTATGTAACCAGATGAACATTATAGAAACGTTAAGTGACCGATAAATAATAAAGATATTATATCTTCTAATAAGGGTTTCCACAGATAGTTGGTCCTGGGAAGAAGGACCTCATTAGGCGCCGAACTCAACAGTTTGAAGCAATTGCAAGGACCAAGGATCACACTCACGTGTGAGCTCTCGTATTTCAGCACGTTTCTCATATTTATTTTGATTAATGTCCACTTATCCACTTGCCACCAGCAATTCCAATCGTCTCCAACTTCTCGGTGGCCATCGAGCAGCACGTGCTGCCAAAAGCGAGGTCGTCGAAGGGAATTGTCTATTGGCCGGATGGCTAGATGGCCAGTTAGCCAGTTGGCAGGGACAGCAATTGATGTTCCACCCACTTTTCAGGACCTTTGCACCTGGCCCAGGGCCCAAGGCCCAAGGCCCAAGGAGCATGGCCCACGTAGACAGCTCCGCATCTCCGCATCTCGGCCATCTTGGATATCCTGGCCAGGCCATCCCGGAATCCGCGTCTCACAGATCCTGGTATCAGTTGCACTGCCCTCCGTACGTGTTCGCACTTCGCAGCGCACGTGACTACTAAAGTCGAATTTATTGAATATTTGCCATTGGCCATTTGATTTCTTATTAGGCCAGGCATGTCGTACTGTATGTGTGGGATAGGGATACAATATACCTACGCACATACCATTCGAAATTGAGCTTTAAGCACCGGCACATATGCTAATTTAAAGCCAAAATAAGCCGTGAAGGCTGCTTACATAGCTACTTACATAATTAAATGCGACCCACAGCTGCCAGATTTGTTCGCTGGGGCGCGCCAGAGCATTTGGCATTTATCTCTCATCACACGGCGACGACCTTTGGCATTAGGGCCGACAAAATCCCCACCCCACTTTGCACAACATTAAAAAAACAGCAGCCAAGTTACCACGACCCTTGGATGTGCTCTCAGATTTTTAGAACTTAAAATAACTCAGTTTTCTCTGGTTGAATTAGGCTGGAAATTGGTATCATACCTTATTCTTGTGTACTTAAGAAATACCAAAAGTGTATGGCTTAAATAAGAATAGTAATTTATAAATATGTATATGATTGTATTTAAGAAGTATTGTTTTTAAAGTAAAAAATTAAATATCTTAAATTATAATTGAGCCAACTTAGACTTATAAATTTATAATCAAATTCTTGTAGGTTTTTTATAAATAGAATACACTTTTTAAATAAAACATACTTCGTTTATCAATTTAACTCTTGAAATTGAAGATTTTTGAAACTCAAAGTAACTCGAATTTGAAAATATTATATATTATATTATATTTGTTATACAAATTTGAAAAAATAAATAAAACATTTCTAAAATAAATAAAATATTAAACATTGTATATTTCTTTATTTAAGATTGAGCTCACTTGCTTTTAGAACTTATCATAAGCTTCTTGTACACTTTTAGAAAAGTTATTCAGAATAATTAATAGTTTTAAAAATTCTACCTTAGGAAGTCCAATATTATTATTTATTATTACTTGCTACAATAATATATAATATTTCCTATTAGATAAGAATAAAAAGCATATTTCAAGTGTTTATATGAAGACAGTTTAAGCCCCAGTAAATGTATATGATAACCGCTGTAAAAAGCCGAAAATCGCTGTATAACTGACATGCCACACCTTTCCGCATTTTATGGCTTGCAGGGCATAGAAAAACACTCGCCGCCACATACTTACAACTGCAGCAACAACTTTATAGTTAAAGCACATTCCTCTACGCGTACGTGTGGCTATATGCATATTTTCATGATTTTCCATGTTTTTATGCGGCGTACGAGAAATGTTTTTGCCGTGGGTTTTTTTCCTATGTTTTCTTTACTATTTTTTTTTTGTTAGCTTTTCACTCGGAACTGGGAAACTCTGAACTGCACTGGCAGACGACGACGACGACGACGACGATGAGGATGACACTTCCGTGTTATCTGCACTGGGAACTTGCAACTGGGTTAATGTGGCAAGCTGACAGCGCCAAGAACTGCGAAACTTTGTGCCCCAGAATTTCGCCACTAATGTCCTTTGAGCAGTGCGGTGGCTACTGGGGGGTGGAGGTCCTGTTTTTGGCCAACTACTGTGGCATTTGATGTGTTAATCATGCGTGAAATTAATTCGTTCCACAATGTCTCATTAGTCTGCATTAACTGAAGCGGCCAAGCGGTCAGGCCAACAAGGACAATGGGGCAGGATAACTGGATGGCCAACAGGACAGCAAGCCCAACAGGACATGGCCACTCGCACACATGGCTCATATATTATTAAGTTAATCCCTGGCCATCGTCTCACCATCGTCGCTTGGTGCGCTCAAGTGCTTAAAATTAAATAATTAATTAAACTTCAGCCTGTGCGAGCGGAGGACCTCGAAGGGGGTGGATGTGGCAGGCGATGTGGCTGTGGCATGGTGCTCAGTTGTAACGGCATCGTATCTCTATTTAACTGTATTTGTACACCAAGAGAAACGGGGGTTGCTTAATGGAATCACAAGAAAATATATTTAAATACTGTGTTTATAAATGCAAGATAATACAGTGATTATACAAAAATACAAATAAATTATTCCCATCGTTATCAGTCTTCCATTAAATGTATCTTATTTGATATAAAATTAAAAAGCTCTTTTTTTAAATATTAAATGTCTTCCAGACAATATATACCTATTCTAAATATAATCTTGGACTTAATAGTTTTCAGCGAAACATTTTTTTTACATTTGAAATCGTCACATAAAAAATCAATCTTCCATTAAATGTATCGTATTCTAAAAGTCTTCCAGACAAAATATACCTATCCTATATATAATCTTAGATTAAATGGCTTTCAGCGAATCAATTTTTTTTTACATTTGAAATCGTCACATAAAAGTGTAATTTAAAATCAAAGCTTTATTTTATAATTTAGTGATATTGAATCCCCAAAAACAAAGCGAAAATTGAGAAACAATCTTTGTAAGCTTAGACTTCTTTACCTAAACCTTAAATATTTATTTGGGCATTAAAGCCTGAACTCTACAGATTAAAAAAAATTTTGCTCTTGATTTAATAAAATAGAATTTAAAATTGTAAGCCCAACTTTTTCCCAGTGTATCTGGTGTTTGGTTACAGAGACTGTATCACAATGCGAGTCACATCTGCGCTTAGCAGCTCATGAATATCGTATTAACTTTTACTTTTCGTGCCCTCATTGGGGCTACGTGTTTGGTTTTTGGCTTCCTGGTGTTTTTGGCCCAAAAAGGGGGGCGGGAGACAGGTGGGAGTGGCGCATCAGGATCAGGAGTGGCTCAAATGAGACTGCCATGACAGCAGAATGACAGGCCGCAGTCGAAGGCAAATCTCGCGGAGACTTTTCAATCTCAGCTGGAAAAGAGCAGCGAAATGCGAGGGTAAATGTTCGAGTGCTTGAATATTTTGTTTTGTGAATTATCTATGAAAACTTGGTTTTACTGTGATTATTTAAATACTCGCATGCATTTTTTTTCATACTGTAGATCCCTTGAGCCAAGAATCCATTATCTGCACAAATCAATCAAAAACAAAAGAATATTTGGTAAAAATTGGAAGCTGTAGATTTACTTGATTGAACTCCGTATTAATTCATAAAACGGTTAAGACAGTTTTATATTTATTAACAAAATATAATTACTTAAGGGCTATTTTAAAACCAAGCGCTTTAAATCAGCTCAGTTCAGTCAAATTAGAGGGGTAGTTTTATGGATTCAAGGGAATTTCGGTGGGCAGTGGGTGGTTTTAAAGCCAAGGGGGTGGAGCAGCAGGTGTCTTCCCAATTTTATGACCAGTCGCTGCTGTTTGTCCATCGCTGGAAGTGAAAACAAAAGAAGCAAATGATTTATGCGCTCTCTAAAAACTTTGCGGTTTTTACTTTTCACCGCATTTTTTGTGGCTTTTTTTCCATAGGTTTTCAGATAGGAGGCGTGGCCAGGTGAAATGGGGGCGTTGGTCATAAAGTGAAAAAACTCTAAAGTTTCTATACTACAGTTGTGTTTGTGATGACAATATAGCTTTTAAAATGATTTGCACACGAGCGAAACAAATTTGTATCACATTAAAAACAATTTATTTTCTTCGTACCCATATTAAAAAAATATGATATAAGTCTAAAATATTTTTTAATATATAAATTTAATAGTTTCTCACTGCCATCTCTAGTTAATACTGCATTTGCACTTACTTTTCTCAGTTATGGCACATACAACATCGCAATTATGATGTTGCAATGCCTGGCAAAGGGGTGCTATAAAGGGGGGCTTTCAGGAGGGGGTTTTTCGAAGGGGGTTTTCCCGAGAGTGGGCGGAAGTTTCGGCAAATGCTGCCTGCAGGTCACGTAGCGCAAATAATGAACTTGGTTCGACTGGCGACTGCAAGCGTCCGTTGGATGGCGCAGTTTGTTTTGGCCAGAAGATGAAGTCCTCGAAATGGGGGCAAAGTGTCTGGGGGTCGGTTATGCCCCACCCTCCCCCACAACACGACCCCGACTAAACGCCCGTTTTAATGCCAACAACGATGGACCATTCGAAATGATTACGGGTTACTGATTACTGCTTCTCCACTGGCGACCGTACAAAAGGGGTAATGGACGGTATATTCGGTAGCTGGCCAACAATCGACTGGCTTGAAGATAAATCCATGGAGCATTTATCTGTGGATTGGGTGGCCAAAGCACCGGGAGGAGCTCGGCATCCGGGAATAAGAAGTTAAGCCAGACAAAACAATTAGCTTTGGTTGGCTGAGCATGTTTCCTAGCAATCAGCTGGGTTTTTTCAATCAGAATCGGTCTCTCCCTCTCTATTATTCAATTTCATTTCATTAGTTCTTTATTAATTTTTTCTAGATTTTTAAGAAACTTTAGATTTGTTGGAAAAAAGTATGATTAAGTAGGTAAGTTTATACTTTGAGTTAGCTCAAGTATTCTTTACTGCCATGGATTATTTCTGGATCCTTTTTAATCAGAATCGTTCTCTCTCTATATTTAATTCAATTTCATTTTATGAATTCTTTATTAATTTTCTCTGGATTTTTTAGAAATACTAGATTTATTGTGAAGAGTATAATGAAGTAGGTATGGGTATGTTTTGAATTTTCTTGCATTTTTTACTTCCTTGGATTTATTTTCGATCTTTTTTTCAATCTTTCTTCTTTCTTTCTTTCTTTCTTTCTTTCTTCTTTATTAATTTGTTTAGATTTTTCAGAAATATTAGATTTGGTGGAGAACGAATAAAGCTATGTTTATATTTAGAACATCCTTATACTTTTTGGGTATTTTGTGGCATTTCCCTTTGGCCCTAGTTAAAGTCCTTAAATTTGGTTGTCAAGCCTTTCAAGATATCGAATATCATAGGGATACTCGACAATTACAGGTTGGGGTGCGTCCTTGAATGACAATATTATGGGCATTATGGCCAATCAAAGTCGGCAAACTGTCATTAGTGCCGACAGGCGAGTGAATGGCCGAATGTCAGATATTCAATTTGCTGCTATATTGATTGACTAATTGAGCAATCTTGATAATTCGATCGACTTTGCCCTCTTTAACCCCCCCTAACCCCTATCCCCCCCTCAACCCCATTCAAAATTATACACGCTTTGCAGGCCTCAATCAACAAATTAACCCCAAGAATCGACCGCATTATTTGTTTAGATTATATATGCACGCTGGCCATTCGAATGTACGTCGTATTACTACTCCGCAATGGTCGAAATCATAATGCTTAATTAATAGATTAAAACTGAATTATGTTGGCCAGCTCCCCCATCCGTCCATCAATCATTCAATCGAAACGTAAATAGTAATTTGGGAAGTGGAAACAACTGGTAACCGGCTGCAATTCAAATGCGAGAGTGAATATGAATATGAATATAATTACTGGCGATTGTTGCAACTTAAATTAAGTTGGCACAGTGGGTACCGCCTGGGTTTTTAAATCGAATAATCCACCATGATTTTAATCACATTGCAACCGCAAAACTTGAAATATTAATGCTGCAATTGGTAATTATGATCTAAAAGAGTTGACCATTTTTAATTTGTGGCATGGGCTCAAAGGTATAGCCTTCTGGGCAATCAAGTCTGTCTGGGATCGTATTAAATGTGGTTTTAATGGCTGTACGGATATGTGTGCATATTAGTCAATGATAACTATCACCGACTATGCATTTATTTATTGTTTGGATTATTACCGAGAGTTGTCGCAGGAGGACATTCGAGTGGGATAATATTATTCCGTCTTTTGTGCTTGGCTTGTCATAATATTACGGCTAATAAACGCTGACAATCAGCCGGTGTTTGCCGACTTGGGGGACTCCCTTTCCCTTACTTTCCCTGCTTTCCCCTCCTCTACTTTCCTGCCAGATGGATGGTTGTCCTCCGGTTATGCGAACTACAATCACGCCAATAAATATGCAACATGGATAGCACAAATAAAGTACATGTATTTATATATTTGTATTTATATTTATGTGAACGCCAGTGCAATGCGCTTGTGTGCGGCAATTTTGCATTCCTAATGCGACAAGCCAAAAAAGAATTCATAACAAATTTACAAAAATACATAACATACATAAATAAAATACCCCAAGCATGCCCCCACTCAACATACAAATATATATTTATCTGCACTGTAATTGATATTTCTAGAGATGGTAGTCAACTTTCGGGGTAATTATTATTCACTTTAACATTTTTTAAAAACATTTTTATAACACAAAAAATGTTGGACTTTTTAAATAACTTAAAGAGACAAAAATATCCTACACTTAAATAAATGTAATGGGTAAAATTTCACAATACGAATAGTTACATAACTATCAAAAAAGGTTGACAACTATTCGATGGATTAGGTCCATTTAACTATTATATTGGCGAATAATAATTATATATTAATGTTTTTTTGAGCGTATATTTTTATTATAAATAATAATCGTGCTAAAAATCATATTCAATAGTTTTCAGTGTACTTCATTCCCTATATATAGATATTCAGGAAGATAAACAACGCGCTTTGCGGCTGTCCAAGTTATGGATGAGCAGAAAAAGAGGCGGAGGGAGGGGGGTCTTGGCCCGCAGCACAAATCAATTGGATTAGAAAATTGTCAACGAAAATGTCGAAGGGGAGGTCCTTTTTCTACATGTATTCCTCTGTGTGTGTGTGTGTGTTTAGTGGGTGGCGATGGGTGGCAAGGACGCCGGCAAGACGACGATGAAAATGTTGCAGCTTACATTGATAAATTATGGATAAAGGCGACAACAACAATAACAAATCGAATAAATATTTATGAAACTAATGAAATGACATCAGCGGGATTTGTCCTGTCTGTATCTGTATCTGTATCTATATCTATAGCCGTGTAGTTATGTGTGGGTATCCTGTATCTGTGTCTGCGTTTCGGTATGTTAATCTGTGTGAAGGACGCACCTTGAGGAAAGGAGCCAACTGAATGATAATGACCCTGCCACGGGGATAATATTTTGATGGGGCTTATGATGATGTCGGGCCCGTATAGACTAGAAAAACCTTTTAGAATGTTAATGACTTATGAGACTTTCGCTCTAACCTAACCCTCCCCCCCCAAAGAAAAACCCCCCTCATGATGTAATGTCTTTGCTGGCTGAAGGAATATTTTTATTGCTCTTGTTCCATTTGACTCAAGGCGAGTCGTTAAAAACACAAGCCATGACAAGGCACGAAAAAGTTTTTCCGGGGCTGTGTATGAGTATTCCTGCTCTCCAAAAAAAAAAGAAAAAAAATTATACCAAAAGGCTTAAAGCCAGCTAGTTTTATTGGCATAATTAAAATACGGCCTGGCACGCTTTGGCATTACATTTCTATTATTTACTTATCATAATTGAATATTTTTTGTGCGTCGCTGTGCATTGCAAATTGCATTCTTTGCCCGGGTCCCCGAACAATTAAATGTCCTTTGTTTCCTAATTGAAATTTATTGAATTTTTGCTGCCCTCTGTGAGTGTGTGTGTGTGTCTGTTCGATTGTGAGTGTTTGTTCGTGGTTCGAAGCGCTTTAATTAATTAATTTGGCTGCGTTTTAATGTTAACTAAACACGCAAAATCGTTCCGCAAACTCAAAATGCTATCAAGTCAAGGAAAAGCGTGGCAAAATGGGGAAAATCAAAGCCAAATGGCAATGGAAATAAAGTCAAACGAAACCCTTTTCGATAAAACGGGTAGAAATTGCTGTCATTAAATTGAAAATTTTGGAAAATAATAATTTTATTAACTTAGAAAAAATATAATATATTAAAGAAATAAATTTAAGTAAGTAATATTCCATTAGCCAAGTTAAAAAATTCATTTTTTTGATGTTTACAATTTAAAAGGACATTATTATACTTAGCTGTCTGGAATGTTAACCCCTTTTTTCTGGCGATATCCTGCAAGGATATGCCTCCTCAGTTGCTTCGCTTTCAAATTGATGAGCCTGTCTAGCTCTGGTTTTGCCATCGTTTTTGTAGTAAACATTTAACGGCGTCAACATGACAAAGGATAACGTGGAACTGACCGCAAAAAGTCCTGGAGTCCTGGAATCCTGCGAGTCAAGGAGTCGTAGTCGCAGTCGCAGTCGAAGTCAGAGTCAATGAGCCGTGATGGGCCAATCGATTGCTCGAGTGCAAGACCGCAAAACGAATTTAAGACCCAAAAGCTAATGTGGTCTAGGTTGAGGTTAAGTTTGAGTTTGAGTTTGGGTATCGGGGAATTATTGGCGCGGGGTCGGGTCGGATTTTGAGGGTAAATGTGAACGTGAGTATCCGTGTCCATGTTGCAAATCAATTTCGCAGGACGACGCCTGACAGTTGCCACATCGGGTGGTTCCGGATCCTCGGATTGGGATTGGGATTGGGAAGGGGAATTTTGGACTAGCCTGCATCAAGTCGGCCATCACCATTGCCATCCATCAAAAGCATTCGGCGCCCCAAGCGTTAATCGTTGTCAAAACCTGATAAAGACTGATTGAGTGCTTAATGGCATCGCTGGGCGCCAAAATCGAACGGCCGCTGTATGATAATCAAGTTGATGTCCTCTCGCAAATAGAAAGTAAATCTCTTCGGGGTCGGAATGGGGGGGGGGGGGGGGGGGGGGGGGGATTGGTTGTTCGGGATCCCATCCCAAATCTAGGTGAGTTGGCCAACTGCTGACAGCCCTGATGAAGATTGAGCAGCGCCAGTTCCTGGTGCTCCTGATTCGCTCGCTTTGAGCCAGGCCCGCTTTGCTTAAAGCCAAATATTTGCCGGTTATGAAGGCAAAACAGTTTGTGGAGGCAGGGAGTTCGGGGCAACGCCATAAAAAGATAAACATCGTAATACCAAGTCTTAAAATCACTCACATCTTATGAAAAATTGTGTTGGTGAAGAGGTGCAGTTTAAAAAGAAAAAAAAATATAATGATGTAGTAAATATAGACTCGTTATGCAACAAGGGCTAGGGAATATCTTCATAAGAGATAAATATATTAAATAAAGAGGGTTAAAAATAATTGCGCAAAGACAGGTTTTATAATCACTCACATGTTATGAAAATTTGTGTTGAAAAATATAAATAGAATATAAAATATAAAAAGAAATTGTAACATTATTATAAACTAAGAACAGCTTAGGAATACCGCCTTTAGAATAGAGGAATTTTAAAATATTTTATAAAAACTATAAAATAAAATTATTTTGATTTAAAGGCAGTCTAACCAGGTAATTCATTTTTCTGAGAGTTAGCAAATTTTTACTTTAACCGTCACTTCAGAAAACGACCTTAACTTTAAGAATTCAAGTTTGAGGTTTTATATAATGAGTTCTGTTATAGATTCGAATTTTAAAAATATATAATATATAAAATGTAATCTTTCGTCGTCCTTTTTTTTTTCAGTGCCCAAGTAAAGATCCTTCCCTTGGGATTGCCAACCGAGAGAAGCTTATTTGGACCATATCTCCAACTGATGCTCCAACATATCTGCCCCTTGACCCCCGGATTCGGTATTCTGGATTCTGGATTCCGTTTTTCCGGAACCCTGTCCCTGGATAATTCTGCCAGCGGAGCTTGTTTTTGTTTTTCGCCCATTTCTCTTTCTTTTTTGGCTTTTCAATTGCAATGGGAAAAGTATTTGCATATGGCGTTGTGTGGACTGCATTAGAAAATGGCTGCTGGTGTTGGTGCGTATCTGTGTGTGTTTGTAACACAGTGTGTGTGTGTGTGTGTGTGTGTTGGCCGCCTTAAGCGGCTGTTGGTGAAAAGCGGCAGCACTTGGCACTTGGCACATGGCAGATGCGGAGTTTTCCCTGCTGTTTACAGTGCAGCAAAAGATGGAAAAATGTGTGAGGGCAAATAAAAACGTGCTCCACACACACACTTGCACATGCACTTACACAGCCAAACAAACGCACACAAACATACAGTTTATTTTAAACAACTCGCAGGAATTCGGCTTAAAGTGGAGAACTATATTTTTTGGCCAGCTTACTGTGAGATGGTATAACAAATGGTTGCCAAAGTGCTGAAAAAGTATTTAATTATTAAATTTTATCTAAAAATAAATACAATTATAATGTTAAGCTTCTGCTTATTCTAAAATATTATCTCTATTATTTTCACAATTAAAATTGTATCTTTCCTAAAGGACCTGGGCATTTATTCCCCTAACCATCTCAATTAGTTCCAGGCATCTTTGCTGCCATTTCAGATAACAATCGACCTATGGCCCCCGCATTAGTCTTTCGAAATCGCCCAATCCGAAGAGAGGAGGCCACTCCGCTGCCACAGCATTCCCCCAATCAATTTATGGTAATCAATTTCAATAAACAATAAACAATCAATATGTCATGTGCAATGTGCATTCCATTCATCCATTTATGTGGACCGAACCAAATCGTTCGCATGGCTTTTTAAAGTCCTGCTCCTGCTGACTTCTCATCCACATCCACATCCTTATGCGAATACTGCTCCTTCTGCTGATCCTTCGCTGCAGGCTTCGAAATGTTCCATTTTCCACTTAAACGGCAGGCAGCAAGTCAGAAATTTATGCATGTCCACTTGCTCTTAACGCTGCCACGCCCACAATATACCCAACGCCCCCACCCCCCTCCCCACACACACACACACACTCACACACTCCTATCTCTCTGTATATCTGTGTGTGTGCAGTTATAGCTGCAATCATAGATTTCAAGCAGAACAATTCACGTCAACTGCAGTTGGATTTTGAAGAGCTGTGGAATGGTATGAGATGGTTTGGTTTCCAAATGCTACGGGAAGGTTGGAGGTGGATGTGGGCGAGGATGTCGATGAGGATGTGGAGGTGGAGGTGGTGCTTCCCGTGGACTGAGGTCGGTTGAGGAGCTGGCCCGATAAGGTGTTGGCATTTTGCACGCTTGCAATCAAAACGAATGAGCACTCAAAGAAATATTGTCTTTTAATAATTAAGAAATTGCCTAATAAAGTGTTTTTTGAAATTGTATATTTAGGTAGTTAAGAATCCTGGAGATTTTTTATTACCTGTTGATACTCTTTTCAATCGGTTTATAAGAAGCTACAAATTTGTGAATTTTTTATAAGCTATCAAGATTTTTAACAAGCTCAACCTTTAACAAATTTAATTTATTACTAGGATGAAAATGATCAATTACCAATTTTAGGCTAGCCTTATCATTTTAAAATGTACCTTATCAGTATCAGTTTTTATGTTGTTAAAACTTATAGTTTTCTCCTTGCCTTTGGGAACCTTTTTCAATCAATTTTAAGCATGCCCAAAATTTTACAATTTAATTAAAAAAAAAAACAAGAATTTTGATGATATTACCCAAGCTTATATTTTTAAAATTCACTGTATTAAAAAAAGGTTTTTCGGAAAATTTAAAAATATCCTTCTTTGAAAGCAGGCTCCAATTGTTCGCTTTTCTGCACATTTTTTGTTGTAAAATGTAATATGTAATATAAGCTGAAAGTATTTAAAATCTCTTACTTGTATTGATTTTCTAGCTTATTCCGAGCATTAAACTTGGCTTAATCCATTTTTCGAGTGCAGCCCCTCCATTTTGCGACCACTTTGGCCTGACTGCCGATCGGAATGGAACTCTGACCGATGCACTGATGTCCTCCGCCCCATTCCCATCCCCATCCTCCTCCGTTTGGGGAAGTCTCAGCTGGATTCGGGCATTGTTCGTCGATGGGTTAGAATCGCAGGCGCAGAGCTCAGTTTAGTTGGCCTAGGTAAATACATCATTAAACATGTAAGGCAAATGCATTGTCAACAGCAACTGCAGCACTAATCGAGTTGTGCTGTTATTCTTGTTGTTGTACTTGCTGTTGTTGTTGTTGCTGGCAAGTGCTTGAGCTGTAGGTGGGCGGTGGGTCAAAAGGGGGCGGGGTTCAGGACCAAGGACTTGGCTTGGTGGCTGACTTCTCTCACCCGAAATCCGTTCGCATCGCTCGACGTGCTCAAGTGTGTTCCATTATGTACCTGCGTCAAGGGGGATTTCTAACAGACAAGGTCAAAAAAATAGGGATCGAGAGTTTTAAATTAAAAGGTCCTTTAAAGTAAGTAAGTAAGTATAAGTTGTGGGCTGCTCCCTTGTATCAATATCGAACCCATTTTTTATTAAAAGTGATAGTTATATGTACCATATAATGTTTTGTGTGCCTAAAATGAAACGCGAATTCTTTAGAGTTATTGTTTTCTTTTCTTGCCCAACAGAAAAGGCGAAGAAAATAAATCATGAGTGGTGAGTAAAAACATGCAACTACAAAATTAATTTTAGTTATAACCTGTTCCTAATGTTATGAAAACTAATAATAAGCTTTTCCCGTTTAGTGTGCCTAGCAAGAGTAAACAATGAAACTCGAATTCCTTAGAACTATTTTTTAGGTTTTTAGAAACTAAATATAAGCTGTTCCCTTTTTTTAATTTTCATGTTCTATATTTATAGTGATATTTATTGGTACCATGTCATATTTTGTGTGCCGAGGAAGAGTGACCAATGAAACGCGAATTCTTTAGAATTATTATTTTACAGAGATATAATAAAGATAATAAAATCTGATCCCATTTTTTATTAAGATTTTAATACTATATTTAATGTCTAATTTATTTATCTCATGTTATATTTTTGTGTGGCCTAGTGAAATGTAAGCAATGAAACGCGAATTCTTTAGCATTGTGGTAAGCTTACAGTCCGTGCTGATCAGTAAATATTTAATACTCTTTTTCCTAATTTGACAATGGAGTTTATAATATGTGAAGTAACCCTATCTAAGACCCAATTTTCTGAACTCAACTGTGAGGGGACTCGAACTCGGACACGGACTAGGTGTGCCTGAGAGTGATTTGGAGTGCGAGTCCTGGCATTGACGTGCCAAACAGCGGGCGGTTGTCCAGGGCCAAGACAAATGCACATTTTGGTAACTTGCGTTTGCGTTCGCATTTGCATTTCGAGAATTTGCAATCATCCGGGGCAGTGCGATGCAACTCCATTCAACTGCTCGGTCGCCCCTCGCCGGCAATATAAACATATATGGGCCCAGCATTCAATTGTTGCGTTTCAGGACCCTTAATGGCAATTTTGGTTTTTGCGCCTGGCTACCGTGTTTGCGTTGGGCTTTGTGTTTGTTGTTATTCCCCGGCCCGCTCGCCGGGAAAGTGGTTTTCATTTAAAGCGGAAATTAAAAAATGTCCAAGCGTGCAATGCAAACAACAGAGGGGGTTGTCCGGCCGAAAGGAGCGGGACAGTCAGGAAAAAATGAAGGAAAATAATGAACAACCAGGGATTAACCAGCCGCCCCCTTTTCTCCACTTTCTCGGCACTTTTTTCCCACTGTTGGCTGAACGCCAGCGAAAGTGTTATCAACACCAATCCACCAGGGGCTAGAAAGAGACGGCACCAGGGCAACGGGAAAGAGACGGGGAATGCAGGCGAGCAAGCGAATTGGAGATGCAAAAATTGCTTTTGTTTATTTATTGGACACGTTTATTGTTTGGTACACTGTTTTTATTTGCCACGACTCCCCTCTCCCCTCTCCATCACCATCGAAGTACTACCCATTTTTCGCGCTCTTGATATTTATTTTCAATTTCATCTATTTTTCAATTGTGACTCGGACTCTGTTGTCTTTCTATCGCGCGAAAGGTGTCACCTTTCTGGGGATTTTCCTCGATTTTTCACACTCTCCCCTGGCATCCGTCTATTAGCATTAGAAATCGGAAAATGGCCATTTGCGGTTTTCGCAGAACATTCACAGATTTAAAGGTGCTTAAAGTTTCAGAGGAGTGATGCACAATATTGGTTCTAGTTTAATTGTCAACCAAAGTTAATTTCCAGCTAATGTTTGGCTTGAATTTCATTCTAATTTAGTTGTTAACTAAATCAAAGTCCAAATATGATAAATTAAGTGATATCCCAACAAATATATGAGATGACAAAGCCTATAATCATAGTTTGAGCTATCAAACAAATGCCAACTGATATGCAAGTATTTTCCCCTTTTCCGGTGTCATGGTGCACATATTAAACAGCAGGTGGCCATGTCCTCGCCATGTACCTGTAATATATGAATGCGCAATATGAAAATGAATATAATGATGTGCATGTATTCACATGTCACTGAATATCCCTGCGCATATTGGGCTTCGATTGCAGGCGAACGGAAGTTGTGGCTCTGTGTCTGTGTGTGTGTGTCTGGGTGTGCCACGCCCCTTGCCCAATACGCCCAATTCGCCCACCAAATAGAGGTTCAAAAGGTGCAGGGCAGCCGCTTAAAACCCCACCATCATCATCATGGCCACCAACACATTTGTCTTCAAAGATGTATTTATGGCAGCGCACTTCATCATCGGTGGAATGTCATCATCATCAATATCATCATCATCATGGGCTCCATCGTTTTCATCATCGTTGTTAGCTTTGGTTGTCATTATTGTCCTCCTGCCGTTGTCGTTGTCGTTTCCAGCATTGACACCTCATTGATGGCAGGCCGAGAAAGGAGGTCCTGAGTTCCGAGGACACTGCTAAAAATGGATTCTAAGAGAACTATCCTAGAACTAAAAAGTCATACCAAATTAGGGAAAATTCTATAAATCTATATTATTTTTTGACTCTATTTTGTTTTAAATTTAATATAAAGAAACACTAGTTTTGGAAGTTACCTTTTATTTAAATTCCATATAAAGAATTGTAAATGGATTATAATAATAGAACTTCTTACTTTTAGTTATACCAAATATGGGAAAATTCTTAATGTCTTAATAATTTCTTTAACTTACTTTTGTTTTATATTTAAGATATAGGAAAACTATACTTTTTGTTTTTAAACTCCCTATAAAGAATTTTAAATCGTTTATAATACTGTTATCCATACCAAGTTATAAGAATATTCTTGTAGCTTGTTTTTTTAACATATAGGTACAAATAAAAAATCCTTTAAATCCTTAAAGAATTACAGAAAGAATTCTAAAGAAATACGTATTGTTCTATAAAAAACCTTGAAAATGAACCTTAAGTAGGTTAATATCCGTTCTTATGCCCACTTTTGAGTTGAAATGTCTTAAAAAATATGAATTGGAATAATATAATCTATACGAAGATTATGAATTGTATGCCTTATTTTCGGTGCTTTCCTTCTTTTCACACAGTGCAGACTCTGTGCCTGGCTATATGTTATTGCATTTGGCTCGCTTGGCTCAACTCTCCCCCTCCCTTTCCCTCTCCAGCAGCTATCTCTGTCGCACACTCACTCACACACACGAAGACAGTTGCAGTGCCTGTCTGAGCTTTACAACTTCAATCAAATTCAATTGAGTTCAATTCAATTGTAACGTATTGTATTTTTATTGAGGCATAAAAAAAGGGAAGCTGCCGCGCCGCATGAGTGTGTGTAAGTGGGGGGGGGGGTGTTGTAAGTGTGTGTGTGTGTGTGTGGGGCACACTCTCGGATTTAACAAGTGCGACATAATGGCGCTGACAAGCAGCAAACTGGAACGAGATACATATACACACTCATAGGTGAAATGGGGGAAGGAACAACGCAATCACTGACACGCAGCATAAGGCTCAGAATCTCAGACCTTCCGCCCACCACCCACCTCACTTCTTTTTGGCGACGACTTTTATGACTTCAATTCAATTTGTTTACGAGCCAAGGGCTGCCAAAGTGTGAAACCTTCAGCAGCCTCCGCTCAGCCCCTTGCCATTTTCAAAGACCCGCGCACAAATGTATGCTATGCTAAATAAGTAACTCGGCGGCAGCAACAACAAGGTCACAGCCGGTGGGAAAGTGGGTGGTGCAAAGTGGGTGGTGCGGAACAGCGGCAGGTGATGAGCGTAAAATTTATGCAGCCACATGTAAGGCAGACACCATGAAAGTTGCCCAAAGGGGCAACCAGCGCTCGAGAAAGCTGCACTGTGAGAAAATGCGTGCCCAAATTGGTTGATTTTAAGGCCATAAGCTGTTTGTTGTGTTAATTTTACTTGTATACTTTTATAACTATTTTCCAATTTTTTTTTATTTAAATTAGTAGTATTTCAATATTTATCTAGTGTTTTTTATTTTTTACTCATATATTTATGTACAAATAATCGTACTAAATCTTTGTTGTACTCATTTAAGTTGTATACTTATTATTACAAGTATTTTTTTCTCCGTTTTTTGATTATATTAATATATTTACAATATTTCAAATATTGTCCCTTTTTTTTGGTTTTTGTGTTTTACTTTTGGCTTGAAAAATTAATAGTAGCAAATGTTTGTTGTAGTCATTATAGTTAAATATCTCCTTCAATTTTTTTTATTTTTACTTTTAGATTCAATAGTACCTATTTGTTACAATATTACAAATATTTTCCATCTTGAGATTTTTAATTTTGTCTAGTGGAGTTAAAAAAATATTTAGTAATATATGTTTTTACTTATTTTAGTTGTATTTTTTTTATCTATTTACTACCTTTCTTATTTGCCATATTTTAAATATATACAGTGGTCGGCATAAGTATTTTGACAAAATAAAAGTTAAGTATACTCATAACTTGAATTTACTTCTTGTAAACTATAGGCATCAATGGAAAGGTAATTTCAATGCCGTTTGAATGATACAATACATTTCTTTACCCATTCAGTACTTATTGAAAAGGACGAATTTGTGTAAATCAACTTTGAAATTTTAAAAAAAAACTTTTTTCCTCGTCTTGAAAACTTAAATTTTTTGATGCAAAAAGTTTCTTCAAACAAAAATAATAGTAACTGCAAAAAGAATTTTTCAAAAATCATTTTTCTTATATTTTTTATGAATTTTTGAAAATGCTTAAAAACAGGCATTTGAGCCATATTTTTGTCTTTTTCATACAAATTTTTTCCGACATTGTCACCTTCAAAAAATCATAAAAAATATAAGCAAAATGATATTTGAAAAATTTTTTTTGCAGTTACTATTATTTTTGTTTGAAGAAACTTTTTGCATCAAAAAATTTAAGTTTTCAAGACGAGGAAAAAAGTTTTTTTTTTAAATTTCAAAGTTGATTTACACAAATTCGTCCTTTTCAATAAGTACTGAATGGGTAAAGAAATGTATTGTATCATTCAAACGGCATTGAAATTACCTTTCCATTGATGCCTATAGTTTACAAGAAGTAAATTCAAGTTATGAGTATACTTAACTTTTATTTTGTCAAAATACATATGCCGACCAGTGTAAACAAAATTTATAAACAAATATATGATTATTAAAATTGAAATACAAAAAAAAAGCTTACAATCTTATAGTTTTAAATACCTTTCACTTTATAAGCCATTTATATTTGCACTTCCTAGTCCCCTTAATTCTTAAAGATTTCATGACCTAAAACATCATCGTTAAATATTTATAAACGTATTATTGAGATGTTTGTTTTTGTCTCTGTGCCGGAAAAAGCGTAAAGTACTTGGCACGCGGGAAAGGAGGTGAAGTGGGCTTCCCCGCATTAGGTTGACAGATTTTTCGGTATTATTGTCACGTCACGTCTGGCGGCGGATTTGGCACCAGCACACGACAGCTTAAAGCGCCAAAAGCGGCAACCACGCCGGGAAAGTCCTTGAAAAGGGCCAACTTTAAGGCCAGGACCGGGGCACTAATTAAGCAAACTCAAGTGGCCGTCGCCAGGTGGATTTCGGTTGCTACTTCTTGCATTTCTTTGTGCCGCCCTCCAAGTGCAGCCAATTAAATTTCATGGATAAACAGTGGGCGGGGGCTGGGGGAATCCCCTTCTGACTGCTGAGGTGACTTTGGGTTTGCCGGTGGACCGGGGATTTGCTGCCGCTGGCACTTTCAAGTTTCGCTCAAATTGAATTTCCAACAATTTTTGCCGCGTTGGCGTTATGAAGGTTCGCCCACAAAAGCGTTGCGAAAAAAAAATCGAAAATAAAACTGGGTGAGCAGGAAGAAAAGTAAGCAACAACAATGGGCGAAAAGAATATTGAGTGCCAGCACAATGGGCAACAAAGGGTTAAGTGTTTGATGAGCGGGGAATCACCGGCTAATTTGGGATTCACTAGGAAGCTTTGGAAAAACCCCTCGTTTTTTTTGGGTGACAAATCAATCAGCTGTAATCCAGACTTTCAAGGTTTTTTTCGTTTACCATTTTGGCATCTAGCAAACCTTTATAATACTTTTTAAATGTATTAAATATTTAAAAAAAGTTAATTTGACAAAATCTCTTTAAAAAATAGAACGTCATTAATTCTTTTAAGGATTATCTTTTTTTGATAAATTATTTTGGAAGCTGCTACCTTAGAAAATATTTTAGATACAAAGTTCTGCTATTTTTACTAGTTTTGTAAATTTAAATATAGCTTAAATAATTTTTTGGTAACAATTTTTAATGTAAATGAATTGTTTTCTCTTTCACTTCATCATATTAAATTCTAAAAGCCATATGATAATTTAATGTCCTCAAAATATACCTTAAAATAGATAAATATAATGGTTTTTATCTGTTTATTCTACGTTTTAGGGAATAATTGTACTTCTTAACCTTGCCCTTCTCGATTTTTTTACCATTGTGCTTAATTTGTTAGTGTCGAGGACATTCCAGGGGCGGTGTGAACTTCTGGGCCCGCAAAAGGGGTTGTTACGAGTTAATCGGAGAAAGGAAGAAGGGATTTGGAGGAGAAGAGCCGCAAGAAACCAGAAACAAAAACCAGTTAACAGCATTTTAAAATTACAAACAAACAAAAGGGAGGGAAACCCTAAATCAACTCGAGGATGACGTCGCCGACTGCCTTAACTCCACTTCAATTCTTTTCGCCCCCCCCCCCCCCTCTCTCTCTTAACTTAACCCCCTATTTTTCCTTAACCCCCCCTGGTTTTCCTTAACCCATTCGATGCTCTTAAGCGGCGGCAATCGCGTTTTTGCACAACTTTTTCAGACGTAATAAAAACGTTCAACTTTTGCCTAGTGCCTTGCATTCTGAGCGTTTCTTCTCCCCTTATTTTTTTCTTAATTTTTTTATTTTTTTTCCTCAGTTGCCTTTCGTTTTTTTGGACTTTTTGCTTTTGCTTTTGCCATTTTCATTTGCCGCCGCTGCAGTTTTCCTCTAGTTGGCGCAATTTTCCGCGTTTTCATCGTTTTAATCGATGTTGGTCAAAGTTGATGGCGTTGCACAGGGGCGGCGGGGATTTTTTTGGTTGGCGGAGAAGGGGGTTTTTCGGTTTGCCAGACAGACATTTGCTGGATAAGAGGGGGAAGGGGGCTGGGGAGAGGGGGCACCGAGCAACAGCAGCCATCGACAAGGACTAAAAATCTTTGTAACCATAATTAAAAGTTGTGCTGCCTGGCCGAGCCCCTCCGCCCCCCTTTCAGCAGCCCGCCCATGGCACTTGTGGTGCAAACAATAATTAATTTAAATTGAAACATTTTAGCGCGCTTGCTGCTGCGGGAAGTGGGAAAGAGAGGGTAAATACCAGGATGGGTTAAGGGTAAAGAGATGGCTATCCAAGGAATAAGTACTTAATAGCAGTTAGCAGAAATGTGACAGAGGACATGGGTTAAAGGTTGGGGGAAATAAGTTGATTACTGGCTATGACTTTGATTAATAAATACTTTACTCAAGCTTCATTTAATTTGTAAAATTAAAAAAAGTAGTTCGGTATGAAATATGATATGTTATTTATAATTATTTATAAGAATTTAAATTAAGAAGAAACATTTTATAGAGTTAGCAAACACTTTATTTTAATGTTAAACATTAACTTGACTTTAATTTAATTTGGAAATATTAATATTACTTTGGTAAGAACTAAAATACTTAAAACTATTTATCATAATTTAAATAAAGAAATAAAAACTTAAGAGCTAACAAAAATTATATCTTAATATTAAATTTTTACACTGCTTTAATTTTAATTTGTAAATATTGAAAGTACTCTGGTAAGAAATATGATATTAAGATATTTAAAATTATTTATGATAATTTAAATTTAGAAATAAATGTTAAGGATCGAACAAACATTTTATTTATATTTTTTAGTATTTACTTCACTTTAATGGCTGGGAAAATCAAAATAATCTATTGCTTTACTCTCGGCATTTATTAAAAATTGATTAACAAATCGAAGCATAATTAAGGCTGAATTGCTAACATTTCGAAATGTTTTGGACCAGGCACTTTGCTGCCCTTGGCCAACTTTCAACCGCAGTTAAGTCGGAAAGCCATCACAACTTGGGGAAAATATGGTTCAGCCCAAGAAAATCATATCGAATGGGGGAAAATATGCCACATCGATGCGAGGCAGAAGTTGCATTTAAGCGGAATTCTAGTGCAAATATTTCGTTGGAACTCGGACTCGAACTCGAACTTAAATATTTATTGAATATTTGTGTAGAGCGTTATCAACCACTTTGCCATTGGGCCTTGGCTAAAGCGTAGAGTTTATTTAATTTTATTTTATTGCCGCTTCTTTCTAAATACGTGCGCACCGCACACGGGCTGGCATTTATTTATTTATTTATTTACTTGCTTATTTATTGTGGCAAAATGTGGAAAATGCTGAAAATGTCGAAGCATTCGGCTGAAAATTGTTCTTATGCTTTTTTGTTGCCTTTGCACTTATTGTTATTGTTACTGCCATTTGAATTGTTATTGCTTTTGCGCCAGCCGAATTTATTGTGGTTTTTCTTTTGTTTCTGGCTAATTGTGATTGCATGTAACTGGAGCATTTTTAGGGGAATTATCTTTGCTTAATTGAATGACATGCCAATTAATTCGGTTACATTGACAGGGGTTAGGCGGAGGGGAAACATGGCTATTTCCTTGTAACTATTGATTGCCTGAATTATTGATTTTTATGTTCACTTAAGCTTGTATAAACAAGGATCTTGATTTGATGAGTGAGGCTTTGATTTCACAGTCATAGTAAAGCATGGAAATTAATCTATGAAGATTTGATTAATAAAATCTAGAAGATTTGGGACAAGGAAAGATGGTTTTTCCGTTTTTTGTATGTTTAAATGTTATTAAAAGATGTGAAAAGTTTTTCAAAGGTAATAACTCACATGCCTACACTGATAAAAAAGGAACTACTAAAAATATATACCTAAATATTGATTTCAAAAAACATAATAGTGAAATGCTAAGTAAGTATGTAAATGTAACCCATTACGACTTTATATGAAATTTCCATATTGATTTCATTAATCATTAAAATACACTTTTAAATTAATTTATTTAAAATCCATGTATGATAATATAAAATTGGGCAATCCTTGAATAAACTATAAATTATACGTATAATATTTTTATTCACAAAAGAAATGTATGAAAATTTATCAGAAAATATTAAAATTAAATATGAAATTAATGGGCTTACTACCGTGTTTTTTTTAGCAATGTGAGATATTTATCTCTCTTTATAAGAAAACAAATATTTTTTAAATAAAGAAAATATTTTCTTTTATAAAATACTGGAAAAAAGGCCTTTCTAGGCACTTTTACCTCTATATTTTTTCCTTTGCAAGGCTATTCTGATTTCATCGAGCCCCCAAAAGAGTGACTCCCGCATAATTCATGGCTGCACACCTCCAAATCACCTGTCAAGATGGAAACATAGTAGCCTACTTTTCAGGGTGTCCGTCGCACTATGGGGAAAATTACCACTTTATCTGGCATTTGCATGTTTTTTAAAAGTTTTCTAATTACGACAATTTTACTGTTAACGCATTAAGAAAACATCAGACTGTTATGCCCCAAACTCAAAATGTTAAATTTAACAGTCCCCTGTTAGAAAAACGGCTGTTAAGTCAGCTGTTGCAATCGAAAGCACGTGCGGCTAAGTTGTGTGAATTTGTACGCTGAGTTTGGATTTTAATATTTAATGATGGAACAACAACTAGAGGAAAACCAAAACATGAATGCTGATCTCGCAGGTTTGCACTGTGTGTTAAATGTACTAAATCGTTAAAATTGTGCGTGTGTATACTAATATTTTGCAGTTTTCTAAGAGCTTCCTTAGCTGAATTTTTAGAAACAAATTTCAACTTTGGAAAGGATTATCTAAGAGAGTTTAGAATTGTTTAAGTGTTTGTCCAAGTGATTGTTGTAGCGTTGTCAATTCTGAGTTTACAGGAATTGGTCCTAATGTCATATTTTTCCATATTTTGGCGGAATTTGCATTTTTATTAGGTAACCTCACTTTTTCCAACGTCGACTTGTTTGCAGTGTGGAATAGCGAGAGGGGCCGGCACGAGCGAGAGAAGGCCGTTCAAAGATATTTTGAACTGCATGCGTGCAATAATGTGGATGATAATATTTTAAAACATAAAAGTCACCAATTTTGCAACAATTTGTATTACAACTGGCTTAAATGTCATAGCTCTTATAAGAAAATGATGAAAATAAAGAAAATTAATTAAAAACTGGGTTTTCACAATTTTTAGGGCGGGAGGGGGCGTGGCGAAACTCCTATCTACAACGTAAGCACGTAGAGGTTACTGAATTTGAAAAGTTAATATCTAAAAATGCATGTAAAATATTATTTTTTCGATTTTTTGGGCAAAAGGGGCGTTGACACGCCCATTTTTCTAAAATAGGTTCTTATGGTCTATAACAACATAATAAAAAAAACCGCAGTGAAAAATCTCTTTTGGTTTACTCACAATAATAAATGCCAGATAAAGTGGTCATTTTCCCCATAGTGCGTCGGTGGCCATTTGCATTATGGCCGCAAAAACAGTGGCGCAGTTGCACTTGCCACTCGCTGTTGCAGTTGCAATTGCTGCGGCACAAAAAATAAAGCGAAAATAAAGAAAAATGAGACGGAAATGCCGCTGAATGGATGCGGCTGTCAAATGCCGTGCAATTTGCCATTCAGCCCCGCCCACCCAGCTGCCAAACTCGACTCAATCTCAGCTGCGGCAAATGCACAACAGAAGGGGGTTTGGGGGGCAACCATGGTTTGCGAGGGGGGGGGGGGCGGGCTATGTATGTTGCAAGTGCGTGGGCTGCAACAACGACGAAATGGGGCCATCTGGCAATCTATCTCCGACGCTTGCCATGAATTTTCTCCATTATACCACCCCCTCCCTCCTGAAAACAGGGGCGGCGGAAAAGGGGGTTTGGGAAAACCCAGGCAGCATGTGTGATGTATTGCTTTGTGTGATTCTGACAGAATTAGCAGCTGCTGCTGCCGAAAATTGTACAACAATTGCCGACTTGTCGGCCAAATAAAGTTTCGCATCTTCGATCAACGAATGGCCAACAAAAATATTTTTGGCCATATTCAAACTGCAAGCTCCCCCAAAAAAAAAGTAAAGTATCTAGATATTTATAAATAAGAAAACTTCCCCCAAAGAAGGTAGTCAGTTTTAATGTACTTTGAGTCTCCAAGGATAGATTAATTTGGTTTTTATGTAGCTGCGCTTTTAGGCCAGCAGCATATTTTTATATTTATTAGCCATTAGGCTGACCACAAAGTAACCAGTAACAACGGCCAAAAATGGTAAGGGAATGGGCCGCAGAACTTTGCCAATTAAAAGTTGATGCGAGTCGGCTTAAAGGTTGCCAAATCAAACGAAACTTTTGCTTATTTCGGGGTATAAATCGAAATGGGGGTAAAAGGTTTTCTCGTCAGAGAATACTTTTCGCCTGTCTATAGCCACAATTTGTTTGGCCCTTGATTAGCTTTGCATTTTATACTTGTTCCCTTGTTTGTTTTCATCTAATTGCTTATAGCTCAGGTTACTGAAGCTTATAGTTAATAATGGCTTAACTCAAATTGCTTGTTTTCGATTGCATTCAAGTTCTACAATTACTTGCAATTCTTTGACCCCCAAATCTCCCTTTACAACTTCCCCCACAACAAACATATGTACATACAGGCACACACAATAAAATAACTTTTAATTACGCACAACTAAGGGCTGCTTTGCATATGTGTGATAAATATATATATATTCTCTATCTCTATATATATATATTCTGTGTGGGACTCGCCGTAAAATGTAATTAGAGTTTTGTGTAGTGAAGTTGTCAGCTTTTGGATAACCGAAAACGAGCGTTTTAACAAGTTTAATTGGTGCAAAGTTGCACACAAGTTCATCGAGTGAACCTCCCACCGCTCGCAACTTTGGCCCAACTTTTCCCAAAATATATATACATCCATAAATGTACATATGCGGGCTGCATGCAACAATAAGTTGCAAGATTGAGCGACCGCCAACAGAAAGTTGTAACACAAATTGATCCGCAATTCGCTGCTATAATTGGTTCAATGGTGATTTGGGAGCTTAAATAGACTGGTAAAGTTTGATTTATATTTTTTAGATAGTAGTTTTTTTAAGTTAACAAATTATAACTATGGAATAATTTGTAAAATTCACACATGCATATTTTAAATAATCCAAAGAAGGATTTTTGTTTTGGAGATTCATGCAATTTCTTTAAAAGGTTTAACTAAATGGGGTTTAATGGATGTATGGGTTAATATCTCCAATAAGTTAAATAAATTACCTGAATTACCTGAAAAATCCACTGTAATTGATTATTTTTTGACACAATCATGGCATAAAAACTAAAATGTGTTTTGGATTCTAATCTTTGGACAGACCTTAAGAAGATATTTCAATTTCCCCCGGCTTAAAGTACATTTTCGTAAATGGGTTAAGGCGGGGAATTAACGCTTTGTGGTCTGCCGCTGACAAGAATACCACCCTCTTTTCAACCAGTTTGAGGATAAAAAGCCAAGCCAAGAGCTACAAACTTTCGCCAGACAACTTTTGTCATCTCATTCTTGACTTTAGAATTCTTTCTTTGATTTTTTGCCCGGCTTCCTGTTGTTGCTTTTGTTGTGCTTAGTGCAAAATTTTCATATTTACTAACTTATGCAGAAAGTGCCAGCCGCTGCCGCTGTTGTTGGCTAATGAAATGCAGTCGCTGCTGCAAGATCTTCTTCTGTCTAAAAGAAGCAGAAAAAAAGGACATGAAAATGGTAGAAAAAAAAAGAAAGCAGCGGCAAAGTGTCGGCGGCAACTTTTGCCAGCTGCCAAAACTGGAGACAGTTGATAGCCACCAAAACGGAGGACGGAGGTTGGGGAAATGCAAACTTGGCCCTAAGTAAATGCTGCCACTGCACACATACCTTTCCGCCGGGCTTTCCTTGCCACCACACCCACCCCCCGCCCACTTTTCACCTGCTGCTGGATTTTCTTCTGCTCTGCTTTCCTCTGTTCTCTTGGCTGGCAAATTGCCCAGCAACAAAAACAGCCCCAATTTGCCACTGGTTAACAAATTGAATTGCCAGTGACTCTGTCACTATCTTTGGTCTTTAGACACTGTCAGAAATAAATGAGTCCTCAAATTGGCCTATTAATCTTCAAGAGCATACAAACACTTTCAAATATTCTCGTGAAGTATTTTTGTTTGTTGCACGTTGTATATTGATTTTTGCTAACTATTCTAAATTGTTGTATTAAACTTACTGCAACTGCATGTATGTTCTTGAATACTGCAAGTTGCATAATATGCAAAAAATTTCTCAATTTCCAAGGGTGATGCAGATCTTTAGCACTGGAAGCAAGCTGTCCAAAACAGTCGGTCTTATAGCTATACTCCTTGATTTGGCTGAGCTACGATTGAAAAAACACAAAAAAAAGATTATTTTTGATAAAATCTGAAATAAAAAAAATCATGTTGCAAACTCTAAAAAAAATTGTCAAAAAATTAATTTTTCCAAAACTGATGCAGATCGTTAGCAGAGGAAGCAAGCTGTCTAAAACAGTCGGCCCTATAGCTATACTCCTTGACTTGGCAGAGCTACGATTGAAAAACCCCAAAAAGTTACGACTGAAAAACTGCAAAAAATAATGGTATTTTGTCTGAAATCCTTCTACCTATTTTTTGACCAAAACAAACTAGGTTTTTTGGCAATCATTTTGCGAAATAAAGTCGGAATTGGGAATGTCATACTTCGTTGAGCTCGTAATTAAATTCCCAATCGATTGGCATTCAAGCCCGGAAGCTTTAATTTTTGACCGATTTTCGCAAAAATAGACGATGTTACCCCTTATGAAAAATGTGAAATTTAGTCAAAAAATAAATTTCCCGGAATGTGATAGGGATCGGAAGCCTAGGTTGTTAGCTGCTCAAAACAGTAAGTCCTTCAGCTGTGCGCCTCGTTCTGACCAAGTTACGACTGAAAAACTGCAAGAAATAATGGTATTTTTGTCTAAAGTCCTTCTACCTATTTTTTGACCAAGACAAACTAGGTTTTTTGGCAATCATTTTGCGAAATAAAGTCGGAATTAGGAATGTCATACCTCGTTGAGCTCGTAATTAAATTCCCAATCGATTGGCATTCAAGCCCGGAAACTTAAATTTTTGACCGATTTTGACCTTATGAAAAATGTGAAATTTGGTCAAAAAACTAGTTTCCAGGAATGTGATGGGGATCGGAAGCCTAGGTTGTTAGCTGCTCAAAACAGTAAGTCTTTCAGCTGTGCGCCTCGTTCTGACCAAGTTACGACTGAAAAACTGCAAAAAATAATGGTATTTTTGTCTAAAATCCTTCTACCTATTTTTGACTAAAATCTGAAATCAAAAAAATGCAAAAATTGGTCGAAAAATAAATTTCCCCAAAAGTAATGCAGATCGTTAGGATAGATAGCAAACTGTCCAAAGCAGTCGGTTCTATAGCCGAACTCCTTGAGCAATGGCACGTACGTAGATCGGTTTTGTATTTGGAACCCTTTAATTTCAACAAACCAATCCCAAAAGCAAGTAATGCTCAACCTTTCCCAAATAACATTTTTATAAACAGTTTGTGGCATGAACATTTATTTACCTAAGACGACCTTCTGAACAGTATTTCGTTTAGTAGTGTAATATATCTCGTGTTTGTGTTACATTTGCGATATTATAAATTCGAGGTGTGATGTATAATGTAGTGCATGTCGGTTCGATAACGTTATATGGTCAAGCATAACATTTTATAATACGAGGTGTACTTCAATGAGTTGCGATGTGTTCTTCAGTACCTTCCAAATATGATAACATAATTCGATGTATTTATTTACGAGTATGATGCAAGTCCTCCATCCTCTATCGCACAGCCCCCAGTTATGTGTGGATACCTGGAATAGCTGCAAATGGGGATTATTAAAGTTAATCCTTGGATTCTTTGATCGTAGTACCAACCTTATCCTCAGGATGATAACGACGTCCTAATTCTGTTGAAACTTACATGTTATGGGCACATGCATAGAGTTTCCTTAAGAGTTAGTTTCGAGATTAATAGATCGTAACTATGATTCATTGAAAATAGATTACCTAGTTAAAACCTTAGTTACACGAGTGTCTGTTTAAAACTAAAAAGTTTCGTTTTGTGGGTCCTTAAATACATTATAATTTTGATAGGATAGCTGGAATAGCTGCAAGGTACGGGGTTTTTAACGCTAACCATCAGATTGTTAAATCGTAGTACCAACCTCATCCTCGTGATAATAGACGTTCTACTTCTGTTGAAGCTTACTTGTTAAGGGCATATGCATGAAGTTCCTAAAGGAGCAATTATTCACGGATTAGTAGATCGTAACTACATTATATTTAAATATATTACCTTAATTGGTGACGTGTCTGTTAAAAAGTGAAAGTTTCGTATCTGAGTCCTTAAATACCATAAATTTTGAGGGTTGCTGCCGATTTTGCACATCCATCCGTTTTAACAAAGTGGTTCAAAATTGTACGTCACTTGTGTTGAACATAGTGTGCTTTACCGTTTCTGTATCAGTTATTACATCCTCCAATAAGTTCTGTTGGTTTTAGCTGCCTTATAAAAGGTCTTTTTCTGGTTACTGGCGTATGCTACGAGCTCTCACGTGTGAAAATACCAAGTGTTTGGGTCTGTATTACGGAGGACTCTGCACGTTACATCCTGGGGCTATTCTACAGGTTTAGTTTTTGTGTTAAAAATCTGAAAACGAAAAACTTTCGATTTGTTAGACCGGAGAGTACAAAAAACAAACTTAATAAATTAAAAAAAAGGAAAACCGGTTTTTCACTTGCCGAAATAAGTTTATAGAACACGGAGATGTTGCGTTGTCGAGCCCAAAAACGAAACTGAAATTATTTGGGGCTCTGGCCCTTAGGTCCAAATCCAAATCGAAATTCGATTTGACAGTTGATTTCATGGCTAAGTTGATGCATTTGCTGGCTACAAAACCGTAAGGAAAAAATTGCTTCGATTTAGTTTTTTCTCTTTTTCTTTTAATTTAATTGCCCTAATATACAGGGACCGAAAATTATCAATACACTGGACAACAACAATTTTTTAAAAGGTGCAGGTGTTTGGACATTAAATGATGTAGACGTAAAAAGGCATATCTGCAGTTTTTCGCTTTTATCACGTGGTTTTAGTGAAATCGCGGTTCGAAAACCGCATTTAATATTTTGATCAAAGATATTTTCAAGAGTCGGTACTTAAATTCATTGATTAGCTGTTCAATAAATAGCTACGATTCTTTTCTGCAGATATAAATTAAAGGTTCTATCATATTTTAAGTGCTTAAGTGGTCTGTTAACCCTTTATTAACAAGGCGTTTAGTGTGGAGAACAGGCCTTTAAAAATCGAAATAAATGCATTTGCCTTAACATATTTTACATGCATATAGTTATATTTTTTCTTTTCCGTTTAAGGTATCACCATATCACGACCATATGCGTGAATTTATAGCATTTTTTTTTTGGCCAGTACTTTTTACCCATTGCACGTAGAGTAAAAGGGTGTATTAGATTCGTCGAATTGTGTAACAAGCGGAAGGAATCTTTTCCTACCCTATAAAATATATATATTCTTGATCCTCACCAGCCGAGTCGATATAGCAACGTAGATCGACATTTGTACGTAGAGCCTTGGGTAAACACATTGATTACATGTTTTAAAATATTTATCTTATATAATAATTGTCAATCTTCCCCCAATAACATTTTTATAAGCATTTTGTGGTATATATATTTATTTTAACTAAGGCGACGTTCTGAACAGTATTTGGCTTGGTTACGTTACGTTACGTTACATTATGTTTTTTCGATTCTTCTGTACATGCATATAAGTCGATGTGTGATTTACAATTTTGTGTGTCGGTACAATAACATTATCTTCATAATCGATCTGTGCTAAGGTTTCTGGATAAATAGAATATTTTATAATATGAAGTGTACTTCAATGTGTTGCTGTCTTCTTCAGCAGTTTGCAGGTATGATAATTTAATTCGATGCAAAGTTCAATATTTGCGAGTGTGATGCAAATCCTCATCCTCTATCGCGCAGCCTCAGTTGTGTGGATATCTGGAATAGCTGCAAAGACAGAGGCTTATTAAAGTTAATCCCAAGATTCTTTAATGGTAGTACCAACCTCATCCTCAGGATTATAACGGACGTCCTACTTCGGTTGAAGCTTACATGTTAAGGGCATATGCATAGAATTTCCTTAAGGAAGAGTTAGTTCTTAGATTAATATATCGATACTATGATTTTTACAATAGATTACCTAGTTGAAACCTTAATTACACGAGTGTCTGTTGAAAAGTGAAATTTTCGTATTGGGTCCCTGAGTACATTAAAAGGAGCTTATACATGCTAGGGGCACAGTATATAAATTCCTAAGGAGTGGGTTAGTTTTGGGATGAATAGATCGTAAATACATTTTGTTTCAATATATTACCTTAATTGGTGGCGTCTGTTGAAAAGTTAGTTTCGTTTTTGGGTCCTTGAGTACTACTAAATTTTGAGAGGGTAGCTGGCGATATTTGGGATTTTGCTCTTCCTTCCATTTTAACGAAGTGGCTCAAAATTGTACGTCACTTGTGTTGAACATAGTGTGCTTTACCGTTTCTGTATCAGTTAATACATCATCCAATAAGTTCTGTTGGTTTTAGCTGCCTTATAAAAGGTCTTTTTCTGGTTACTGGCGTCTGCTATGAGCGCCCACGTGTGAAAATACCAAGTGTGTGGGTCTGTATTACGGAGGACTCGTCACGTTACATCCTGGGGCTATTCTACAGGTAAATTTGGCGTTTTACATTTCTGAAAATGAAAAACCGCTTACTTTGTTAGACCAGAGTGTAAAAAAACCAAACTAAATAAATAAAATAAAAAGAAAAACTTGTTTTTCACTTGCCGAAATAATTTTATAAAACACGGAGATGTTCCGCTGTCGAGCCCAAAAACGAAACTAAAATTATTTTGGGCTCTGGCCCTTAGTTCCAAATCCAAATCGAAATTTGATTTGACAGTAGATATCATGGCTAACTTGATTAATTTCCTGGCTTCTAGATCGTAAGCAAAAATAATCATTGTACTTAACAGCAATCTGTACATTCTTAAAAGGTACAGACCTATTATTTCTTTAGTCGCTAGTTACAAAACCTTTTAAGAGAGAACCATTTACCAGTTTTTGGAGAACAGGTGAAACCTGTTGCATTTTGTGGCAAATGCATAGCTGTTAATTAAACGTTTTTTAAATCGCAGGATTTTCCTAGCTGCCCTCAAACCTTTTTGCACACCCTTTTCTTTTTTTTTTTTGGGTGAAGCCCCGAGGACTATTTAAATGGAAAACATTGACAAACAGATACCATTGCCTGTCGGGAGCAGATCCAATTGACAGGCGTGGTTCGGGGGGTTGACCTCAGTCCCCAGTCCCCAAAACCCAGACCTCGACAACAACATACTGCCCCTTAGCAGACCACCCAGTCCCATCCAATCCGATCCGATGCGGACCAATTCTCAGTTCCCCGGGGGAATGGTGGGGCACCCATTGTGAAAACAAAAGTTTGACTGACTGAGTGAGCGGCAGTGAGAAAGGCCAAGAGCAATGGCAAACCAACCAGGGTTTTCCACCAGTTTTTCCCGCCCCACTCCGTCTGTCAGTCTGTCTGGGTCCAGTTTTCACATTGATTTACGTGGGGAATGGGAAAAACAGAAGGGCCAGCCACTTAACGCTGCACACACGCTTCCTTGGGTGTATTATTTCCCTTCTTCCTTTCTTTTTTTTTGTTGCTTTTTTCATAACTGTCTGCCTCACATTTTATGGAGTTTATTAATTTGAGTGCTTTCCACCCTCCGGTGACACGGTTGTTCATGGGCTCAAACAACAAATGGCGATACTTGTTTTATTGAATGACCCCCACCCACATGGATTCCAGCCCAACAACCGAACACCGAACACCCAACGCATGTGTCGCAAGAGCTGTCAATGGAAGTTAACGGATTGGGGATTGGCTTTCAAATACAGCTCTTGACCCGCCAGCAGCAGCAGCAGCAGCAACATCTGTCAGCTGTCTGGCCAATTGATTTTCAACTTTGTCTGCCCACGTAGTTTAAAAATATTTCACAAATATTGACACTAGCGATTAAGCAAGTAGCTGCATACGTACCATACACACCATGTATTATATACATTTATATAAGAAAAAGCTAGCAAATAAATCACGTATACGCCATGTTGCCGGTAGTGCGTGAGTGCAGCAATTAGCATGCAATTAGTGGCAGAAAGCAGCCAAAAGGAAGAGCAAGACCAAGTAGAAGGCCAAGAGTGTGGGAAAACTTTTTGATTTGTGTCATTGTCTTTGCCCCATTGTTGTTCTTGTTGTTGTTGTTGTTTGTGCCCAAGAACGTGCCACAAGTTGAGTTTTCCAGCCATCAAAATGTTCATCTTGAGGCAGCCGCCAAAAATTTTTGGGGCGCCAACTTTTTAATTGTTTTGCGCAGGCAAAAAGGAGAATGACATGTAGATATGGCAGAGTGCTGACTCTTTAAGCTGATTTGGACTTTAAAAGCGGGGTCTTTTGGCTCCCTTCACATCTCTATCTGATTTTCTGTTGGCCACAAATTGCCAGACAAGCCAAAACATAAAACAATTTGCCGGCTAAATAACAAAACGCCAGCAAGATGCGACAATGAAGCCGGTGGTATAATAATGATGATGATGATGATGGGGATGGGGATGGGTATGAAGATGGGGCTGATGACAACATCGCCAGACGGCAAACCACAACAAAGTGCAAATTTATGCCACAATAAGTGTAGCTGGCCAGTACGGCTCAGTCCCCTCGACTCCTCCCCTTGTTTCTCCACTCTCAAATGAAAACTAAACCAAAATAAAACAAACTTTAAGCACTGTCTTGCTAGAGAGTCTTAGGATAGAGTTTTTCGGTAGAAAAAGGTTGAAAGTACTTAGTATCAAAAGATAAAGATGCAAAATTATTAAACATATTATATCTGAATTTCTGATTTTTGTTTTCTTTTGGTTGAACTTTCCATTTATTTTTTTTATATTATTATATTATCTAATATTATATTATATTATAATAAATATAGAATTAATATTCTTTAAAATAAATTTATTGCTTATTCATTTTTGTTACTATATATGAAGGGTTTTAAATGATTTATTAAAGTATTATAAACAACCCATCTTAAAGATTTAAAGTATAAAGCATTTTACTTTCTCCAAAAATATGGAAAGATCAAAGGTTTCAATGGACACATGCATATACATATGACACGTTCCAGTTTGTTTTTCTCCATGTATATATATATATTTATATAAGGTCAGTGTTCCACCCTTTTCCTTGCTTTTTAACCCACTTGTGAAACGTTTGACGAGCCGAAACGAAATGAAACGAAACGAGACGAGACGACACCTTGAAAGGCCGCTCAACCTTAACCCACAACAGACCATAAATAAAACGTCTTCTTGTCTGGCCACTTCAAGTGGCTATAGGTGAAGTTGGGAGATGGGGGCTACTGTTACCAGGTTCCAGGCGCCAGGTTCCAGGGATTTCGGGGTTGGAGGAATAGGTAGGCCCGTCGCCGCAATTTTAGTCTCCATAAACTGTCAGGCATCAGTAACTTATCGACCCTTAGCTTTTAAGTGGATGATTTCAGGCTTCAGATTTCCGCACACAACAGACACACTCACCCAAACACACACACCCAAACACACACATATACAGAGAAGGATGCGAAGGACACCTGGCCAGGTGGTGAAGTGGTGGGGAGTTGGGCGAAAGTGGAAGTCAAAGTACAGGTGAAGTGGCGAGGAGGAGTCCTTGTCTCGGTATTTTGTTTTATTTCACTTTCTATGCGGGCTCTCTTGTTGTTTCTATTTCCATCTATTTTCTCTATGTTTCCATTTTTCCAGCATTCTGGCCACAACTATCTATATCATACAGGGAAAAAATGGATATGGTATTATATAAACCATACCATAAAACAGCATTTTTGGATACTTTAAAGTTGTATCTTTTATTTTGCAATATTATATTCTTATTTTCGATTTTTCTTATATTTGATTTAGTAATTTCTTGCTTTAAAAATATTTTTTCCAGTGCAGCTTCCTTTCTGAATCTCTTTCCGTATCATCATCATCTGTATCATCGTTGTCGTCATTTTATTTTATAAACTCCAGCACTTCTGGTCAACTTGACTGACTTTTAGTTGGCTTTAGCGGAAGGGGGCGTGGTTTTCCTTGAAGTGACAGTCTGGGGAGAAGGTAAAAAGGGGGGCCAGGAGCAAGGACATGGCCATTTCGACTTGGCCGGAGGTGTGCCAGATCCAGCCGTTGATGTTGTTGTTGCTGCTGTTGTTGGTCGTGCACACGTCAAGTGTCCTTAAAGGGATTAAGGGTGAATGATAGCGGCTTATGTCTTAGGTGTGTCTTCTGTCCTTTTGTAAAATAACTAATGCCCTCGCCTTTGGCCCGGTTGCCATTGTGATTGTTGGTGTTTTTGATAATAATAATGATGATGTTGGTGCTGCGGTTAGTTAGCCACAGGATTTTGCAAACACTCATTGTGTACACTTTGTAGTATTTTTCTAAACTGCCAAGCTTGGGAAATACTTGTTAAGCGTTACAAAAGTACTGCTGTTTAATAAAAGCCTTTCTGTGATGATTTCTTTTTACACTGGCGTTTATCCCGGCTCTCTATCTTTAAGGTATATACTCCCCCACCACTGATTACCGAACTGTCCAAACTCATTGGCCCATCGATAAGGTTTCGAGGACCCCGAAACTCCGATCATAACTCTTCGCCACATAAAATGGTCGGATGGAAAGTTATTCCATTTTGGGTCTCACTTAATTAACACCAAACAATATAATTTTCCAAACACTCCCCATGTCCGACGAGTAGGGGCCGAAACTTTTGTCATTTGCACTTCGACTGGCCACTGGCCCCAATTTGACCCCACAAGCCCCCATTCCATTTCACTACTCATTAGGAAAGCTCATTATTGTCAATAGTTGGTAGATAATTTCAGACCTTTTACCCGGCCTTTCTGAATCTCGTTTGTGGCCCCCAAGCCATTGTTTTATTTCCATGCCATACCCTTCTGCTCCGTTTTCTTGCCATTTGTTGTGCTGTTTTTATTTTCAAAGTCATTACGAAAGTTTGCCGCATCGATAAATGGATAACCAAAACAGGAGCAGGATGCCAGGATGCTGGGATGCTGGGATGCTGGGATCCTGGGAGCAGCCTCCTTCCGGGGACCAACTTTGTGTTGTCATTGTGGGGAAAGGCAGACAAACCCATTTACCCAGGCCATTCGACTGGTCAACAGTTTTCCTACCTGTTCCTGTCTGCCGAGAATTTCCAATCGACTGCGGTGCTCCACAACTAATTGGCAACAAATGAGCACGAAAGTGGGTGGTTCAGGGTGGTGCAGGGTGGTTCGGGGTGGTGCATTGTCTGGCTGGAACTAGAACTTCGACCCAAGGACCTGCAAATCAATTAGGCAACGCAGCGCGTTGTTAAACATTGCAAAAAGCCCTCTTGTTTGGCTCAAGAAAAAAAGGACCGAAAAAGGAGAGAAAGTTGTTAATTGAAAACGGCGAATGTTTCTTCGTGTATTTCCTCTAGTTTTCTCTGGGCTTTCCTTAAGCTTTTCCTCCTTGCCTTTTCGAACTGGAGGACTAAGCTCAAGTCAACTGACCCCTGACACGACAAAGCCAACTGAATTAACACATTAAAATTACATTTTATTACAAGTCGAACTCATAAGAGCAAACAAAAGGCTCGTCGCTGGATGGCGGCCAAAGTTGAGTAATAAAAAGCCAAGCCAGTCAGGCAGTCAAGAAGCCCCCACATTCACCCACTTTCACCGACAGCCTTTCACCCATCCACACACACACACACATCCAGAGGCAGGGAGTCAGGTGTTGCGTGTCTGTGAAATGTTTTTCGCCATGTGCGTGACCGAAAGAAGAAAGGCTCTTCAGGCTTTTGGGCCACCCCACCACCCAACCATCAAGCCACCCAGCAACCCACTCCCCAAAGGACACTCCACACACGTAGGCCAAAGTAAAGCTATCCCTAATCTGACTAAAGACTGTGGACTCCAAATCAGTAGCTGCTAATGTCCGGAGTTTTGATTTGTGCCCAGCTTTTGGGGAATTGTCGAAGATAGCTGGGTATAATGATTTATAGACGGAGTGTGGAAACTTGAGAGGCCATTAAGGGTTAAATGGGAGCTTAGAGGAATTGCTAACAGAATTAATATGATATTTTGATGGGCAAGTAATTGGGTTTGATTTCAAATGTTAAGGCTTTAAGATGCTAGAGTTGATAGGGATTTTCGGGAGATTCTATTTATAAGGGTTCCTAATTTAAATATTTTTCTAGTAAGAGCGGATTTTGTATTATATTTTGATAAGTGAATAGTTTTGTTTGTTTTTAAATGTTAAGTCTTTCAGATGATGGTACACAGATAAACAAATTTATAAGATATAAGATCATTTTAATGCAATTTAGTATCAATATGTTTATAACATTGCTTTCTCGCATGCTATCTCACTGTTTTCTACCTTTTTCGAGTGAAGAGAATTTTTAAAGAGAAAAAAAATATATTTATTAATTTTTTGTTTTTGTGTAGACAGATAGCTTGAAACACTAGGGAAATATTATAAAGATTGAGGAACTATGGCTCGCATTTATACTGAACTTTTCTTTGAAGGAGCTTAATTCTTTTAAAAGCTAAATTGTCTTTAAATCCATATGATAAGCAGGAACCCCATTTGATTATATCCTTGATCCCTGCCAAAGCAATCTACTCATATTTCATTAGCCCGAAGTTGCAACCCAATTTCGATCGCTGTCGCCCGGGGAAATGGCAAATGAAAGCGATGCCGCGGAAAGCTCGACAAACTCGGAAAATTGCCAGGTTGTGCAGCGAATTTGTTTGCGTCACCATCAAATTAGATGCAGACGGAGCCCAGGCAGAAAGCAAAAGGGGGAGAAAGGTGAAAGGTGAATGGGGAATGGAGAAAGGCGAAAAGCGACCCCAAGACAGCCAAGCCAGGGAAAACGACAAGGACGATGGCGAAGGAACCGCAAAAATTCAATTGAAGGAATGCAACAAACGAATTCGATTTCCCAGACAGGTGGGGTAGGTTCAGAGGGGTCCTAGGGGGGGGGGGGGGGGGGGGGGGGATATGAAAGGTAAGGTCAGGTTAGCAGCAGCGTCGATTCAATATTCAAAATGTAATTTAGCGTAATGCACACATAAACACACCGAACGAGAGAGCAACAGTCAAGTGCTGGAAGATGAGACGCAATTGCAGCGATAAAGTTGCTCTTCGATTGCCCGGACCAGACCTCAAAAAGATAGGATGTGCCTGGTTTTTCCAACCCCTTCGCTTCGTTTCGTTGCACCCCCTTCTGCACCCTGCATTTTCCAGCATCGGCAATAAATTTCCGTTTGGAGCGTGAAAATGCAGATAATGTTTACACCTGAAGGCCACACACAAGCACAACACAACACAACACACAAAAAACGAGCGAGAGCGGATTGTGTTGCACTTGGGGGGAAAAAGGAAAACGGATATGGCGCTTTAAACTAAAACGGAAATATTTGTGCAAGCCGAATTAAAAGGAAGCAGCAGGTGGACAGGACCTTCTGTCCTGCCAGGACCCCCGGTAACTTGAGCAGATAGCGGAAAACTTGTCTCTTCCATGATAAATTCCGAGATGCTGTTGGTTACGTTCCCAGCAAATAATCATAATGCATAAATAAATAAATAACAATTCCTGTGTTTGATATTGAATATGATTGAAGTGACAGTTGTGAGGACAGCACCTCTTAACCCTTGTGTTTTGGGGGGAATATCTTGGGTTCAGTTAACATGCCTTTCTGCCTTTCGTTTATGGGGTTCCAGGGATGACTTTGTCTTTAAGTTTACTTTGAATATTATATTGTTATTATTTGAAATGTAGTTAAAGCTCAAAGATATATAGCTATTTTTTTTATAAAACCTATAGGTATAGTTACATTGTATTCTACAGTTTATGTAAAGAAAACTATTTTGCCTGAAGGGGTTCATAAATTTAAGTTTACTTTGAATAAAGTAATAATTATTATTATTAAAGTTAATACTCTAAGCTAACACAGAGTATTATTATGAAACCCATATGACACGGTTAGTTTTTTAATGAATTTTTTATTTCTTACTTCAGTTGGTTCAGCTGAGCTTGGAATATTATATACATATACATATATAGTGTCATTCCTTGAAGACTTTAAATACATCCTGAACTATTCAAATATATGGCTTATTTTGTAGTAAACTATTATGTAGGTCAAGATTTATAATCGAACTGGCTGCATAATTCGGACGTCTCTCTGTTTCCAACCTGTAAACAAATCTGTTAGCAATTAAGATAGTTCTGGAACATCTTTGTTTGGCCAGCTAGTTGTTTGCACCTCTAGTGTTGCTAATAAGCCATCTGCTGCCCTTGGGCTCCATGGTCCATCAAACCAAATGAATTGCCAGCGCCTGGAGATGAAGTTCCAATTTAATTTGCGGTCCGTTCGAGTGCATCGCTGTCCACTTTTCGACTGCAGTGACCGCCCAAGGGTTAAGGCCGGGCTTTATCCCTCACAGGGTGTGTAGGTGTGCGTGCGTGTGTGTGTTTGTGTGTGGCCACACTCACACCAGCATTTCCGTACTTCCGCTTGAAGCGGCAACGTCAAAGGAAAAACCAACTAAACGCACCGCCGGCAATGAAACGAAACGGAATGGAACGGATCCGTCAGCGGAACGAAACGGAAGGGCAGGGTGGGGGGAAACGGAAAGGAGCTGGATTTCCGCGAAAAGGAAAACTATGCACACCAAACCATATACAAATATATATATATATCGGGAAAATAACGAAGCAGCCCAGCGTGGAAATCAATAAAAAAAAAAAGAAAAATAAGAAATAGAGAGACAGGAAAACGGGAAACCCATGATAGAGCGATTGAATGCGGCGCCGTAAAACCTTTTAGTTATATTAATTTCAAATCACACCCCACTCGCGAAAGGCGTGAGCCGAAAATGCCGTAAAAGTTTTATGAGTTTCGAGCCAGCGGGCTTTTTTCTTCTTCTTATTATTATTATTTTTTTTATTTTTCTTTTGGCCCAATTTTTCCGATGGCAGATGAAAATTTACAAGAATTGCAGACCTTGAACCTGCCGCATTCGCAATCGCAAGCAATTCGATGGCCAAATTGATCTTGTCGCATAATTCTCAGCAAATTGCCACAGCGATTTGTCTTGTTGCCAATTAGCCGCCGTTTCCTGTCGTCGGGGGCGGTGGAAAATGAGGTGGAAAATGAGGTGGGCCAAGTGGTTGGGGGTGGTGGAAAAGCCGGGGAAAGCACGGAAATGCCATGGCAATGGCGATGCTGCTCTTGGGTCGCAGGCCAATGGCAATTGCCGTTGGCGTTTTTAACTAGAAAATGCGCAGTGTCTGCTCCAACCCACCGCCCCCTTTTCCCTCCACTTTTCCGCCCACATCCTGCTCATCCTCATCCCCACCCACACACATTCAATTCGCCGTGTCTGTCTCTCATTCGGTTTGGCAAGGTGTAAAAACTAATTACATTAAAACTGCCACGAATTCAATTGCATTGCCTGCAATTGCAATGTGCAATGTGCAAGTGCAAGTGTAAATGTGAATCTGAATCTGAATGTGCATGTGAATGTGCATGTGCATGTCCTTGTGTGTCCGTGTGCCTGTCAGCGTCTATGTGTGAGTGCGAGCGGCAAAATGTGTTGCATACTTTTTCGGCACTGGCCTTAATCAATTCCGAATGCCTGCCAATTACAAGAGCAACAGCATCCGAAATGCAATGTGATCCGCTCACTAATGATCGCTCTTTGAAATATTCCCTACTTATGAGTTAGGAGGGATTTACTAAGGACTTTATATGATATTACTAAAGAATTTCCTTATTTGTTTGAAATTATGGTTAAATAAAATTCATTATTTTATCTTTTCAACATTTTATTATTAATATATGTTTTATTTTCATCTTGAAAACAAATATATATAGTCTCAATATTCAAGCCTTTAATGAATGATATGATACCTTATAAAAGAAATTTATTTAAAAGCTTAAGAGCTTAACTTAGTTTATCTTAATTCTGAAAAATCCTGGCAGAGCTAGCAGTGAAACAAAGCAAATCAACATGATTTTGCCACATTATTTCTGTCCAATTAAAATCTTAATATCTGCCAAAACATCCAGGGCAATGCAGAAATCGGATTGAGTAAAACCGCAGCTTGTTTTTCGCCATTGTTATTGTTAGATGGCCCGATTGCTTTTGTTGGGCTGCCTTTGCATTCGATTGCAATGTCAAGTGATTGGCTTCCAGTGCGTTGACGAGTGCGGCGGGCACTGTGGGGTTAAGACCCCCTGACTCCCCCGCCTGACTCCCTTTTCCCAATTTCCATCGGCACTTTTCCAAATGCCAGCGACTGCTGACTGACTTTGATTGAAATGCTTTTAATAATGCAGCGAGACATTTGAATTGAATTAGCGGCGAAAGCGATTTTATGGATTAGATGGCAAAAACTTGAAATCGATGCGAATGCGTGGCGGCTGGAAAAGCGTCAAATTATCTGGGTAAAATGAAAACTGTGTAATGCCTGGCTTAGCGGCATTAATATGTTATCGCGTCGCATTTAATGCCACAAAGGACCTGTGTGTGTGTGTGTGTGTCAAATGCGTTCAAAATACCTATGTACATATATACTTATATTTTATTCCTGCAATTTATGCGTGCTTGCGGATGGACTGATTCGCCATTCATGGATTCGCTTTCATTTGTATGCAAATGAGGTGGAAATCTAATTACCGCAAAACAAAGGACCAAATCCGTTGTCTGTCGCGAATCGAGTAAGAAAAACTGTTTATGCCTTGTGTTATGTAAGGCGATTACATTATGTGCAAGGACCTTCCCACACACACACACACACACACACAAGACGGCAATTTGTAATGCGCCAATAAGAATTTATATCAACGCCGGCTGCCAAGCAGAAACCAGAGAAACTCAGCCACGACTCCCGACGAAATCCGAGGACTCCTCGTGGTCGAAGGCTCCTGCTCCTTGCTCCTTTACCCACCCCCCCCCCCCCCCCCCCCCCTTGCTCCTTGCTCCGCCGCCACTGATAAGAAAACCCGTCCTGGAACAGGACAAAAACACAAAAAACAGGCAACGCACGTAACGTTTCGCTGATTGCCAGCAGCAAGGACTAAAAAAAGTGGGAAAAAGAATACGAAAAAAGGACGAAACCATAACCCAGGACAATCGCAACAACAACAACAACATCAGCACGTGGCTGGCAAGCGTTGTAATTCGCCGGATCCGCGGCACTCGGCGCCCCAAAGTCGCGCAGGCGTCGGCAGCGACGCAAGGACCTCGTGTCCTGCCACGAAGTTGGCGCCCGAAGTGGGGTTTTAGAAGAGTTTTTCGTATAAGAGTTGGGCGGCCAGTGGGAACAGCTGTGTTTCGAGTGGGAACAGTGCATTAAAATGAGTATTAAATGTTTTTTTAAAGAATTTATACCATAACTGTTAAGAAATTTACAAAAATAAGTTAGAGTTTTTTATAAAGGGAAATATTTATGTTTTCCGTTTAAAAGTTACTACATGTCGCAGTAAACGAGAATTAAATGTTTTATTTAAAAAATAAGTACAAAATCAGAAGCAATCTAAAAAGTCAAATATTTTTGTTTTCTGTTCGTATTGTTCTAATAACAAAAAGGTATTCCTTATTATACAATCTTTATATCACATAACGTTTAAATATATTTTAAGAATATTTAAAAATTTCTTGGGATACTAAAGAAGCATGTAATGTCACATTTAGCGGCGCAAAGAAATATTTTTAAATTTTTTATTTCTCAATACCCATTAAGAAAGCTATTTATATTTTACAAGGATTGATTAATTAATGGTTTAAGCTTTACACAAGTGAAATATTATTATGTTTCATATTTGTATATATTATCATTATTATTTTTAATATATTATAAATATTTGTAAAAGGCCGGTATTAATATGGGAAGTTATGGTACCAGCTGTCAATGAGTCATTGGCTATAAGCGTAAAATATTTAGTAGTCCAAAATTGTAAAAACAAATTCTGTTATTATTTTCTAAATGTTAATATATTCGTTTGAAATAAAATATCTTTTCAAAATTTTATGAACAAAAAAACAACTAGAATCCATTCTTTAAGAAATGCACTTTTAACAGTTAGCCCATTTTCCTTTGAGACTGTTCTTAATATTTTCTTTTTAAATAAAATAGATATTAATTGATCTTAAGATATGCATAGCAAATTTTTAGAAGTTAATAGGGCTTTTGCCATATCCCTGTGAGATTGTTCTCAGTTTCGTTGATTTCCCAACGTTTATAAGAAGGAATATTTAAGTTTCGGTCCCAGTATTTCGAATGACAGCTCTTCGTGTGGCGGTTGCTCGGGGTCCCTCGTCTCCGCTCGTCCTTTTTCGTCCTGCGACGAACATGCTGTCGGTGTTGCTGCCGTCGTCGCTGCTGTTGCTGCTGTTGCTGTTGCTGTTGCCGCTGCTGCTGCTGCTGCTGCGCGCCTGCCGAGAAGCCCGTTGCATATCCTTTGGCGCTGATGCCACTGACAGCGCCGTTCAGTTTCGATTCGCATGCAGAGACAGACGGACGCGTCCTTTCGTCCTTCCACCGTTAACTAGTTTTCTTTCGAAAAAGCGCGAAAACTGAAATATTTGAAAAGAGGTTGCCCCCATTGAGCCATAGAGCCAAAACAAAAAGAAATACTATTTTTTTCGAGTGTGCAGTGTGAAAAAAGAAAGGGGCGAAAGACGGGGCAGACAGGCAGAAAGGAGAACGGAGAAAGCAGAAGACGGAAATGAAACCAGCAAGTTGTGTGCATATCGGAGAAAGTAACGGAAATTAAAATTTGCATATATGCAAGAGGCGGCGGGCGGCGGTGGGCGGTGAGCGGTGAGCGATGAAGATGGAAATTAAGATGAAAGCGAGCCCGAAACTGACCGAAACCGAATCAGAATCAGAGACAGAAACAGCAGCCCCGACCCAAATCCAAACCCAAAGACTCAAGTGCCAGATCTAACAAGCCAGACTCAGACTCACTCGTGCGCAATCCAACCCACCAGCAGAAGAAAAAAAATAAATCCCAGGAGCCACAGTCCTGTTGCAGTTGCAGATCCACAGATAGTCCCATCCAATCCAATAGTCCAGCCACATAGAAATGCCGTCGCCAGGACACCACACATCATTCTGCTGCTCCACGGCAGGATTTATCGCTTGCTCAGCAATCGTTCTGCTGTGCAGTTCCGGTAAGTGAAATATGCCCCAACAAAGGGGATTCGAAGCTCAGGACTCTGAGTCTCAGGATCCAGAATCGAGTATCCTTTACCCACTGCCCCCACACCCCCCCATTTCTTTTTCTGTTGACCAACAAATTTGATTTTGCCTGCTTCTGGTTTATTGTTGACGTTGCATCTTGCAATGGAAACGTCATCGAATGTAAAATGTTTTGCGAGGCAAGTTTAAAAGGATTTTGGCAGTGGCACACACAGATACACTCACACACAGATATAGTGATTCCTAGTGGAATCCTACGAGCAGCACCGCAACAAAAACGCACCGACACTTGCCACAAACAGAGTGAAAGAAGCAGAAAAGCAGGAGCATGGGGCAGTGGCATTGAAAGGACGAGAGTCCTGGGAAAAACACAGCCAAGGTCTGGACAAAGGACACACACACACACAGACACTCAGACACAAGGACGCGTGTGACAGGATGTTCTCGGACAACTTCAGCTGAGTTAATGCATTTTGTTGCACACACAAAAATGCCAAAAAAAAAAATTACTAAATATATTTGCACAAAAATGTGCTGAAAACAGCTTGGGGCGACCCCAAACCACCACCTTAACCCACATGTTGCCACGAGGAAACAAATTAACGCTCAAGTAGCCAAACCTCAACCTCAGACCAAAATTGGGTTTCCTTTGTGCTAATCTAATATCTAATGTTTCGGACTCTGTATGTCACTAAAAGCATCCAGGGTCCTTTTCGAAGAAAATGCATTCAAAATTGCATTTGAAAGAAAGCAGATATTTTAGAAATATAAATAAACAAAACCAATTGTTTAAAAATTTATAAAGTTTCAAATAACTTACGGATCAAGCTTTTCTTTATAGACAATAAAGAATTAGCGTTTCCTTATAAAGAAAGGTTGTTTAAAAAAATATTCCGAACTAAAAAAACTACTAACGAATAAAATAAAAATTAAATTAATGCAAGTATAAAGCTTTTCTATACAGACAAATTAAAATGGTCACTTAAAAATATATAAAATAATTTTTTTTAAACTAAACCAATTACTTAAACATTTTATTTACCTAATGAAGTATATGGTAAATCGATTCTCCCCAATATTAGCCGCTTTAAAAACCATTTACTCCCATTTTAAGCTGCAGCTTTTTACTAAATCTCTCTAAAATCTTCAACAAATCCCCCAAGGACCTCTCAAACCTTTCATATTTTTTGCAAATCAACAGCAATTATCAATAAAAGTGGCAACAAGAATAGAGGGCGAATTAAACAGCAAAACCGAACACAGACGCAGTTCATCAAGCTGATTTAATTCCATGAATTTTGCACAGTTTTTCTGGCATGGCCTACAGATTCCGCTTGTCGTTTTTGCACTGCAGCCTTGCAGTTGATGGGTACAATATATATTTATATTTAAATTTTATATTCATAATGTTTTTACACATTGAACAGCGCATTAGTGATAAAAACCGCAGACAGATCGGTTTTTGGTACAGGGCCTTTTTTGGATTCGGGGAATCTACGAGGTTGACTGGTCGGATGGTCAGGTGGTCAGGAGTCCAGGGGACAGGACACAGGACACGGGACACGGGACACAGGACACTCTGGCGTTTGTTATAAAAATTGCAGCATAAACAAGTGCAAATAAAAATAAGCGAAACACAAACAACAACAGTGGCAGTGCGGTCAGACAACAACAACAACTGAAATTGCATAAACTGCAAAGTGCAAAACTGAAAAACGAGTGAAGCGAATAAAGAGTGGTGTGAAAAGCGGGGCACTGGCGACAAAACATCGCCAGTCATAAATATGAAAATATTTAACAGTGGGTTATACTCAAAAAAACGAACCTCAAATGCTCTTTTCATTGTGAAAATATTGGGTGTGTGAGCTAAAATTCTTTGGGATTACAAATTCAATGAAAAAAGCCCTTTGCAAAAATATTATATTCATTTTCCGAACAAAAAACAAACGAAAAGTATTTTAAATTTAAAACCTATAATTTTATAAGTATTCTTAATTTAACAAAATGACTTTAAATTCTATAATGATATAATATATTAAGTAAGGCTTTCTATCTTTTAAATAATTTTATGGTTTTGAAAATAATTCATGACATACATAATTTGCAAAATGAAATATTAAACAAAAAACGACGAATGCTAAAAACTTTACTTGAAAATTAAGATTTAAAAACTTATCTTAAGATAGTAAATAAAATAATTCCTTGATAAAATTCACAGTTAAAGTCTAGGAACTTCTTCAAAAATGTACTTGTTTAAAATATCCTAAACAATTGGCAACATTAAACATTTTACAAAAACGCCGAATGCTAAAAACTACATTTGAAAATTAAGATTTTAAGAACATAATATACATAAATAAAAAAATTGATTGCTAAAATATACAGTAAAAGTCAATGAATTTCCCCAAAAAAGTGCTTGTTTAAAATAGCCTGAATTTCCCTTGAGCCTGGCCAAAAATAGAGTGCCGAATTTAAGCGATGGGCCAGCCAAAAAATGCTTTTACTAAATCAGGTCACTTTAAATCTAAAAGTCGACTAATCATATGAATGTGGCCAAAACACCCTGATAATAATCGAAAGGCCTTTCCATGGAGGGCAGGCCATAAAAAATAAGGCAGGGAAGCCCAGGAAAAGCGAGAAAAGCGGGAAAAGGAAAAACGGAAAACATTTTGTGGGGCGTAACAAAAGCGAACTATATGGCAGAAATGCATGCAGGACAATCAACTCTCCACACACACACACACACACACCGTCTCACTCGCAGGACTCGATATTGTATTTATGCGTGTGTGTGTGTGTGTGGTTTATGATACCATTTAGCCGGAGGGTTGTTTTGACAAATTGTGCAAATTATTGTGTTAAATTTGCCCTTGAGGTGAAAAATCACTTTGACATGGCCAGCCAAGAGGCAGTGCTTTTCCTTTTGCCTCCTCTCATTTTTTATATTCCACCAGCTTTCCCACTTTTCCGCTTTCCCAAGAAGTGCTTAGCTGATTGTGCCTTTGTCTGTCGTATTACAGACGCCAATACATATGTCAGCCGGCGGGCAATACGCCTCGTTTGACCACCGATCAAGTTAAAGTGGCTGCCCCAATCTGCTGCAAGTGCTCCGAACCACAGCTGCGGTCAAGAAAATAGCACCAAGGGAGATAAATAAAGTGGTCGATCGAGGCATATGTGTTTAAGACTTTAGCGGCCATTAATGGAAAACCATTATTTAAAAATTATTTATTTATTTGTAAGCCCTTTAAGGACAACGAAAATCTATTTCGTTTAATTTTAGAAAAACAAAACTATTTTCGTATCTCTACATGATATCATATTGGTACCATTTTACCAACGAGAAGGAACATGAAAGATACCAGTAGTTTTAAAACTTCAAGTCCTCAGGTTAAACAAAAAGTATGTTATCAAATTTGAAGGTCATTTTCTCATCCTCCCGTCAAACTTTTAAAACACAAAGACCGTTTTCTCGTCCTCAGGTTAAACTAAGAGTGTGTTGTTAAACCTTAAGACTGTTTTCTAGTCCTCTTGTTAAACTTGACATAAGTTTTAAAACCCAATGACATTTTTTTGGTCTTCACGATAAACTAAGAGCAGATTTTAAAATTTAAAAAACGTTTTCTTTACGTCAGGTTAAAATAAAAGTAGGTTTTAAAATCTGTGTACCGTTTTCTCGTCCACTTGATAAGGTAAAAGTAGGTTTTAAAATCTAAAGAACGTTTTCTAGTCGTCATGTTAAACTAAAAGTGGGTTTTAAAGACCCAAAGACCGCTTTTTTGCCCACACGATAAATTAAAAGTAGGTTTTAAAATCTAAGGACCATTTTCTCATCGTTATGTTAATAAAGGCAGGCCCTAACAGCTAAAGACCGCTTTCTTTTCCCCGTTTTAAACTAAAAAGGGGTTTTAAAATCGAAATTTCCATAAATGGTTATTTTTTAAATCCTACTTTTAATGTTAAAGAGTGTTGCGAAAGTGCCAGCACTTTGACCGCAGCTATATGCTGGTATATGCAGTAGTTTTGGCCTTTTTAAGGCCAATGCCACTAATTGAGACGGCGCAGATACCCGTAGATGAAGTTGCCGAGCTGGAAAAAGTTTTCAAAAAACGATTTCGCATGCAGCGTTGACGTGACTCGCATTAGCCCCCGAAAACTGCACACGTGTGTGTCTGCACCGCACCCCCCCCCCCTTTTTACCTGTGACCGCTCACCTTTGACCTCCAACCACCCACTTTGCCTGCTGCACAGGAAAATGTACTGTTGCTTATTATCGAAATTGTATATGCCAAGCAGCGGCGGCCACAACTTCCTCTTGAGCCTTCTTCGGCGCTTTCTTTCAGCCACTTTTGTCAGGTGGCTTTCCCCCTCCCTTTTCCCTTTTCCCTTTTACCATTTCCCATTTCCCTTTTTTTTATAGAAGAGAGTGGGTAACTTCAGCTGGTGCAGTTGGTAGTGGGTAAGGTAAAAGTTTGTTGGCACCAACAAATTAAGATAGTTGGTTAGTTGCAAGCGGCAAATGTCTAGACGGTTTTTAGCCAAATTATGGTTTTCAAACGTTGTATTTGCTCGCCCTGGGCCACCAGAACCCCGATCCTTCCTGAACATGAGCTTTGGCTTACTATGTTGGCAATTACCCCAATGCACTAGGGAAAAACATGGGATTTAAGTAAAATACCCATGTTTGGAGAGCCAAAGTACTCATTTTATAAAGCTCTGCTTGTCTGATGGTAGAAATCACTAAGCAAATTTCAGCTTATAAAAGAACTGAAAATTGTTTTCCAAAATTTATGAATAGCAAATGCCTAACTAAATTTAATAATTATAAAATCATATAAAATATATTTTATATTTCTAATCATTTTGGATTTTTTTTTTAATATTCCTGGGGAATTTCTTATAAATATTTCTGCTTTAAACACTTGTTATCTGCCAATTAATAAAGTTATATATGATTTCTTATAATTAATGAATATCAGATGGTTAAGATAAGATAATAAATAATTATAAAATAATAGAAAATATTTTTTATAATCATATAAGCAATTTTTTATAAATATTTCTCCTTAAAAACTATTGGTATCAGTCAATAAAGTTAAATATGTTTTCTAAATTTAATAATGTTATATGCCCAACTAAAATAAACTATTATAAAATCCAAAAAATATTCTTTGAACATTTCTTTTACTCGTAAATATTTCCCCTTAAAAAACCTTTTCTTTAGTTTTTAACCAAAGAAAAGTCGCGGTTTCTTCAATTCTTTTCAGGGCGAGCCCCTTTTTGGTTTGATTTTTTTGCAGCAGATCCTTATCCGATTGAAATTGCTTTTCAATCAACGTTTTCGGTAGCATTTAAACGCATTTCCACAGCATGCGAAAAAATAACAAATCAAGCAGCACAAACATCAACTTTTGCTGTTAACTCATCGCGTGAGTTGAACGTTTATTTCTCCCACTTTGTTCATCAGCGTTCCCCTTGGTTATTTTATTTTTTCTATTTTCCTGACCCATTTTTTAATTTACCCCAGAAGATGAAATGGGAATTTTATTTTTGGCGCCAAGAACCAACAAAAGTATTTCTCTGCAAGCACACGAAAAACAAAAAAAGTTGAAACAAAAAGAAATGAAATGAAGTGCGGAATTCCTAAAATGTTTCTTCTTGGGCGAGGGAATGGAAAAAGTTTTGCTAACTATTTAGAAAAATCATGTAATGGCGTGGAAATTGTTGCAGTCCCAATTGCTGGTTAATTTGCTGAGCGATTAAATGTAAATTGTGTGGCAATTGGGGACTTTTACAAAAACGTTTCTAAAGTCCTTTAAATAATGTGTGATTATTTGTAAGGGCTTATGGGGGGGAAAAATGTTGGGTAAATCAGTGTTTAAAATATTTAAATGCCAAGAACTGCATTAAATTTAAAGCTATACTTTTAATACAAATAATATTAGTTATTATAAATGTGAAATTTATTATTAATTATTATCAAAAAAAGAAAATTAATTAAATTCATTTTAACAATCATTTTTCCTGTCTGTTAGAATAAAGTTCCCTTTACTCAGTCGCTAATTTATGTTATATAAAATTTTCATAAAAATGCATTAGCTATTTAGAAATTAGAACTAAACATTTTTACTGCGTGTGAGTTAAGAATTCCCTGTACTCAGTTGCTTATTTACATATTGTATTTAAACTCTGAAGAGCTTTATTCAAAGTGAAGCTTAAATTTTAATTAAAAGTCATACGCTATTAATGTATTAGAAACAAACATTTTTCCTGCATGGTAGCTCCCTTTACTAAGTTGCTAATTTACGTAATGTATCTAAATTCTAGAGAACTTTATAAAACATAAAGCCAATATTTTAATAAAAACTCATAAGCCATTAAGGAATTAGAAACAAACATTTTTCCTGTTAGGTAGTTCGGAGTTCACTTCACTCAGTTGCTAATTTACATATTGCATTTAAAATCTGAGGAACTTAATTAAATATGAAGCTATTATTTAAATAAAATTCCATTGGCTATTTAGAAATTAGAAACAAAACTGGATAAAGCCTATTTTTAAAAACAATGTTAGGGATTGTTAGTTCAGAGTTCCCTTCACTCGCTAATATATTTAAAGCCCCAGTTGGCCCTCGGCTACCTGTAGTTGCACCATGTAGTTGCACCATGTATTTTCCCCTTTTCGGGGCATGCATTATGCAGCTAATCAGTTTTAATGCGCTTTCCATCGAAATCCAGTGTAAGCTTTCAGCTCGAGCGCGCAAAACAAATTAAAAATTTAAGTGAAAAATGCGGAAACAAAAACCCAACGAATCTCATCGAATGTTTGCGAGTAAATTAACTCGCCGAAAGGCTTTATGAAAAGGGGGGCTTAAATTCTCTAGGGGGTTCTTCTCTGGCTAAAAACCCGAGTTATGGTCGTCAATCTTTGCAAAAGGGGGGTTAAAGGGGGGCTGCCAAGGCGACAGTTTGATAAACTGGAGTAGCGCTTGAGATACTAATCAGCGCTTCGCTTTTCGCTTAACAGGAAGCAATAAATCCTGCCAGGACATGCCAGGATATATGCTCATACATACACATATATATATAAGACTGTGTGCCTTCCGCGCCCTTGTCTAGAAATTTTAATTAAAAGCGATGACACAGCGAGTAATTCAATATCAAAATGTCGCCTATTAATTTTAAGGACATTTCCCTTATTGATTCACTGTCAATATTATATTGAGCCCATAATTTACACATAAAAGGGCTATGGCAGTCCCCAAGTCCCCATTACCCCCTCGTTTTCCTTAAGCAGCCTTTGTTTGGCTGGCTTAATTCATTTAGACATTGAAATGTGGCCGTGTGGTGGGCGTGTTGGCCCTTTTTGATGGCACCCACGCACGATATGATGTGCGTGACTTTATAGGAAACCGAGAAAAGGAAAGTCGGGGACATATTCCCGCTCTTTGATAGCCAAACATTTCAACTTTACGCCATTTTCATGCAAAGGCTAGCCAGCCAAACAAACAAACAAACAAATAACAATGCCAAATGTCCCCGCCTCCTTTCATTTTTTGCCCACTTGATTCTGATTTAACGCCCACCGTATAGTGATTACAACAAACAAACAACCGAAATGGAAATCCCAGTTAATTTAGCCATCTAAACGCGCTTGTTATCGATAAGAAAGTGAGTCACGCTCAGGGCAAAACACGGCAATTAATATGTCCTTTTTGATAAAGTAATAAAATAGGAGGGGGTGGGTTTTCTAACCCAACAAGTTAAACGACAAGGCAAATAACATTCAGGTTAAGAGGCGGAATGAATAAGAAAATTTGTTTAAATATTCATGCTGTTTGTCGACATTTTTATGGATTTATTGGACAAGATTTATTGACAGGAAAAAGCATTTAGGGGGGAGAACAACATGGGTATTTGTTTGTTAAAATGTTTTCTCAATGTGATGGCTTTATAATAAAGTTTTAATTAAATAAAAAAAATATTCTATTTTATTAGTTTTGTGGAAAAATTATGAAAATAAATTATTTTCCTTATAATAATAATATAAAAGTAATAAAATAGGGTTGAATTTCTTGAGATAAGACTTTTAAGATATGATAAAGACATAGCTGTCACTTTAATCATGTTGACCGCTTTGCATTTAAGTCAGTCGAGACATCTAATCGGCAAGCCCATGAGCAATTTAAACCTACTACAAACCCCCCTACAACTATAACTATAAACGCTATATATGTAGGGATATCGACTTCTGGCCGATGGAATTGATAAACAGCCTGAGATAGGAATTAAAGCAGCTGGAACTGGCACAAAGGCCTAATGCTCCGAATGCCAGAGAGGCCAAATAGATAGTTATAAATATAGACAGATAGAGATGGTAATATATATGTATATATGGTGGGTTTCGGGGAGCGATAGAGACAATAACCCGAAAGCCAGATTCCATTTGAATGGCCAACAGGAACCCATAAACCATTGGCCAAAGCGCACACACTCGCAAATACACACACAATTGTGGCGACAGACTGACTGTCTTTGGCACACCATAACACCCCAGCCTCCCCTAGTAAAAACCAAACACCCTTTTCATACCCAAAAAATACACTCAAGTCTATAAGGATCAATCTGAAATTTGCTTGCTTATTCGGAATATTTTAGTTTCAGGTTTATTACAAAAGTAATAATCAATGAAATGGAATTAAATAATATATTCTCCAAGAATCTGTTTATTTTGGGTATTTTTTGAATGTAAATTATTATTATATTTAAAAACATTACCAAAATTGTATAGAATATTTGTTAAATTAAATTAAATTTAGTCAAGTTTTTAAATGTTTTATGAAATATTTTATAATATAATACCAAATTCTTGTTCTTTTAAGTTCTAAATGAAGTCAATTTTTTAAATGTTTTATAAAATATTCTTAGACCCCACAAATATTTTAAAAAATTTTAAAATCAGTTTTGAATACCATACAAATTCTTCCAGTGTAACCAAATTTTGTGGGTCGTTGAAATAAAAGTGTGATAACAATAAATTAAGTTGCTGTTGCAGCATAAAAACGAATTTACCAAATGACTGAATTGTATTCGGGTTCGGGGGGACTGGATGATTTGGGGACTATGCAATCGGTTGACGGATCGCTGGAGATGAGTCCTGTAGAGGATGAGAATCGAGAGGATTCGGCAATGTCTCCATTTAATTTGCGCCCATTTGACTCTCCGTTTTGGGGCCAATTTAATAGCATACTTTACAGCGCTAAGCAGACAACAACAGCAGCGCAAATAGGAGGCAAAAAGAAAGGGAAAAGGAATCGCCGACAAGCGACAAACAAACAAACAAAATGAAGTGACGTCGCCGAGTCGCGGCTCACAAAAACGGACGTTCATTGTTATGCCAAGAAAAGCAACACGACGACCCGAAAAGGAATTCAACAGAAGCCAACAGAGACAAAGGCCGAGATGCCCCGGGTTCAAATGCCAAATTCGAGATACACTATCTGCTGCAGATTTTCCAGGTCACCATTGCAATGAGACAACACTTAAAATCATACTTCGTAGAATAGGTTTTATGGTTTTAATATTATTGTGGCTCTGAAATCATTGGTTACCTTTCACAATGCTTTCACAATTTTGTTTAAGAAATTTAAACATTTATATATAATACAAACGTATTATATAACATTTCTAATAATTCAATATCAGCACCAATAACTAAATTGGATTGCATGAACAATTTTTGAAAATTATATGTATATACCAAATATGAATACCAAAAATTTTAAATTTTTTGACAAGGTCTTACTGAATTTATTCTAAAAAGTCTAAAGTTATGTACTCTAGGCTCCCAAGACTTTTTCAAAGAAATCCAGTCAGTTATTAAAAAAACCAGTGAATCTCATGTGGCCTTTAACATTTATTATAAAAACAATTTAAATGTAATCAAGATCGTTATTGTTATTTTCAAAATAATAAGAGAATTTTAAAAGGTTTTGATAAGAAGGTTTACATTTGAAACTAAAATATATAGTTATTAAATATTCTAATACACAAATCTAATATTCTAAGGCAATCTCTATTGTAATAAATTCTACTCACTTTAAAGTACCACATATGCAATATGCAGTTTGTAGAAATATCAAAATATATCGATGTAAATAGTAAGATCAGCGAGTCTTAAAAATATGATAAGTAGGGTATCCCCCGAAAGTCGTAGTACCCCCGATAGATTCAGAGGGTATTCGCAGTGATGGCAGCCAACAGGAAGCGGGCAACGGTTCCAGTTCCAGCGACTCCCTTTTGAACTTCCGCTTTGGCTTGCAGCAATTTCTTTGGGCTTTATTGCCGGCCCCGCCCCCTTTTTGGCAAAGGGAAAATCCCCCTGCCGAAAAGCTCCGCTACGACGCATATAGCATAAATTTTGAATACGCTCAAACTGCTCAAAGGGGGCAGTCAACGGGGTTGGGGGTCCTACCACCCCCCCAAAAAAAAAGAAGAAAATAGCGAAAATTGTCTGTCGCTTGATAAAGCGGAAGCAGAACTTGCCCATAAACGAAATGTGGCAACTGAGTGTAAACTTTATTGGCGCCAGACTGCCTGGCGACATCGCTGTTGTCAAGCTCATCCCTTAAACCCCCCCCAGAACACACTATCCCAGGATCCAAGGATCCCAGCAGCCCAGCATCCTGGCTGCTTTTTTGTGGCCCAGTTGGACGTTGACTCATGCGACACGCAGGATAAGCAGGACCAAAAGGACGACCGCCACCAGATCCGATGGCGTCTCGATGGCTGGCAACTAAAGTCATCGTTTACCCCCCAGAAAGAAGCCGCTTGTTTGTTTTGTCTGACTTTGCCGGTGACTCTCAGTCTGCGGGAAAAATAAGGAGGAAAATCGAGGAAGTCTTACATTAGTTGATTTCATGCGCTGTTTACATTGGCAGCGAATTATGCGCATTGAAAAACCGAGATTCGCCAGCCAGCGGGTGTTCGTCCTGCAGTCCTGCAATCCTGCACTCCTAAAAAAAAAAGAAAAATCCTGCATATGCAAAGGGATCTGGGCATTGCGAACTGGGATCTAAGATCTGGGGATCTGGAATCTGGTAGTATGTCGGGCTGACTGCTCCTTGGAGTCAAATTCGGCTGGCACTTTCAGCTTGTCTAGACTCTAAGCTCCCTGGCACCTCGGTGCTTACCTTTCTGCTTTAAGGCTCTCAATTTGATTGGTATTTTTGGTCTCCTTTATTTTCAGAGGTCCTGTCCAGTTGGGAGGAGTGGTGGACATACGATGGCATATCCGGTAAGTGGTTCAATCACAGCAGGCAGAGATTTTTATCTAAAGTATTTGGAACTAGGACCCTAGAATAAATTACTATAAATTTTATTTTTATATTCTTTTAAATCACACAATTCCAACATATATATATTTAATGGATATCCCCGAAAACCTTCTAAATGTTTTTTATAAATCCTATTTTCTTGCCTCCCTTAAAACTTATTTCCTTGCCTCTCTTTGTTTAATTTCTTTTCTGATAAACAACCAATTTAATCTTTATAAAAACATATTACAATAATTTTTAATTTTATTTTTTCCCAACACTAAAAGTAAGGAACTTTCATATACTCAATGGATATTCCGAAGAATCTTCTAAAATGTGTTTATAAGTCCTATTGTCTTGCCTCCCTTTATTTAATTTATTTTCTGATAACCGAATGATTAAGTCTTTTTATGAATAAGTCACAATAACTTTTAATTTTATTTTTTCCCAAATCATAAAGTTAGGAACTTTAATATATTCAATGGATATTTCCAAGAATCTTCTAAAATGTGTTTATAAATCCAATTGTCTTGCCTGCCTTTTATTAACTTATTTTCTGATTATTAAATGATTAGATCTTTTTGTGAATAAATCACAATAATCTTACTTAGGAACTTTCCTATATTCAATGGATATTTCCTTCTAAATTGTGGTTCAAAGCTGCCCAACAAACATTCATCAATCCCATTTTTCTTTTTGGCCTCCCTTTAATCAATTCCTTTTATGAATGGGCAAACGTTTAAATCTTTATATGAATAAATTGGTAAAACTTTCGCACCCCCTTCGGATGCTGTGGCTGATTTAATTACATTTCAAATGGTTTGGCAACAAAAACGCAGACAGAGCAAACAAACAAACAAACAAAAGGGGATGTGGGATGTTGTTGCTGTTGTAATTGTTGCTTGTCACTGTCTGCATATTCCCCTTTGACCCCCGATGCAGTTTTCACATAAAAAAATGGGAGAGAAACAAGCAACATGCAACTGCAACAGTAGCAACAAATGTATGCAAAACACAAAATGAACAACGGCCACAAAAGCGACAATTGCGGGGTGGTGAGGTGGGAGGTGGGCGGTGGGCGGTGGGCGGTGGGCGGTGGTTGGTGGTCAAAGTGGGCGGATGGAGTGGTTGATAGGTGGGCGGTTATTGGGCGGGTCAGCTGCATCATCACAGAGCAGTTTTTAAACTTTGGCATTTATTGCCGCCGCGTGTCATCAAAGCACCCACACAAATTCGGGGAAAAACAACCACACCCACAAACAGTTAGCCATCGAAACCAAATTGTAGAAAACGGAATTCGCATCCTGGAAGTCCTGAATGTTTTAAAGGTTCCATCAACTAATCGAAAAATATAAAAACAGGGCAACAAAAGGTTAGGTAACTCTTAGAAAATACCATATAAAATATTTAGTTAAAGATTTTAAAATATATTAATACTAATCTTAGCATATCATTATAGAAAATACATTTTTTTAGTTTAAAATTTGTTTAATAGAAGACCAACCTTTAAACTAGCTCTTAATTATATAGGATAAATATTTTTTAAAATAATATTTTTACTCAAATTCAAAAGAGTGTTAAACTGTTTTCGACTATGTTTACCAATCAAATCGAACTCCTATTTATTTGCACACCAACAACATGGAGGAAAATATTAAATTTAGGATAAGGCACAAAGGTCTAATTCCTTTTCTGTTCTTTTTTTAACAGAGACCACAGTTCCAGCCTTTAACCACATACCCCTTAGATCGCCCATATAGGAAAACACATACAAACATATATGGTGTAGCATTGTTTGGAAAACTTTCGACAGTTTTCAGGACGACACATCGGAGTTTGAAACCAGACCGGCCGAAAACCCAAACAAGTGGGGGTGCCTCTGACCCCCAACGGTGCATTTAATTGCCATTTAAAAGGGGGTCGATGGGGCCAGTTGGGGGAGCTTATGAAATTTCATTTGGCATTTGGAATTGTCATCGATGTTGCTGCTGCAGTTTCAGTTCTGTTCCTGTTTCTGTTTGCATTGGGCGAAGAGGCGAAGACACGTTTTCCATTTGCTCGATTGACAGGACACTATATAAGGCAGGGCAGCAGGAACAGAGGGGGGAACAACCCACCGAAGAGGGTCCCAATAACCAATGTATAAGGCCAGGGTCAAAGGGGAAATACTCTTTTACCCTTTATGGTTACGAAAGTCCTATGAGGCACTTCCTGTTTAATTTAACTAATATAAGAGGATTTTATTTGGGTTTTACTTGGATTACAAAATTATTAACACTATAAAATAATAATAATACCCAATTAGTCCAATATATTCTGAAAATAAAGATTTCAATTAAATAATTTATTATCACTGTAGTTTTTTTGGAAATTGAATACTCCTTTCCCTAATTTAATTAACCTAAACTACATACCAAACAATTGTGTGACTAAAATTGATCAATACGAATAGTAACCTAGCTATAATAAAAAGCTTCGATCTACTAAAAATAATAGCCTTAATTTTGTTTCTGATTTAGTATTTCTTAAGAGTTCAAATTATTAAATATAAAATATTGGTGAATTTGACGAAAGAGTTTTTTTAATTGTAGTATACAATAAAATAATATTTTTTATTTATTATCATAATAAATATTATTTTCCACTAAGCCTTCAGGAAACGTCCTGTAAATAGGGTGTATGACCCACAGAAATGAAAAATATTCTATAGCCCCACAACCGTCACTGTTTTGCTCACTTTTTGCGCATGTGTCCGTTTGAGCGTCGCTGACTCATCCTTTCGCATCCTTTTTTCGGCAGGACCAAGCTTCTGGGGCCTTATCAATCCGCAGTGGAATATGTGCAACAAAGGCCGCCGCCAGTCGCCCATCGACGTGGTGCCCGACAAGCTGCTCTTCGATCCCTATTTGCGGCCCCTGCACATCGACAAGCACAAGGTGCGTTGAGTATGACCCATGGAACTTACCTTTTCGGAGCCCCAAAACTAAACCGGATGTGCCCCCTACATATTATTGCAGGTTTCCGGCACTCTGCACAACACCGGCCAGTCGCTGGTCTTCCGGGTGGACAAGGACACCAAGCAGCACGTGAACATATCGGGCGGACCCCTGGCCTACCGCTACCAGTTCGAGGAGATCTACATCCACTACGGCACTGAGAACGTCCGCGGGTCCGAGCACTTCATCCAGGGCTACAGCTTCCCCGGCGAGGTGAGATCAGCAAAAACACTAAACTAAGTGCTTAAAATATCATAAATAGAAATGGGGAAGACACATTTTTTGGATTTCAGATTAAGGTCAAGAAAACCCTCAAAACGAGGCGCACAGCTGAAGGACTTACTGCTTTGAGCAGCTAACAACCTAGGCTTCCGATCCCCATCACATTCCTGGAAATTAGTTTTTTGACCAAATTTCACATTTTTCATAAGTAACATCGTCTATTTTTGCGAAAATCGGTCAAAAATTAAAGTTTCCGGGCTTCAATGCCAAGCGATTGGGAATTTAATTACGGGCTCAACGAGGTATGGCATTCCTAATTCCGACTTTATTTCGCAAAATGATTGCCAAAAAACCTAGTTTGTCTTGGTCAAAAAATAGGTAGAAGGATTTCAGACAAAAATACCATTATTTTTTGCAGTTTTTCAGTCGTAACTTGGTCAGAACGAAGTGCACAGCTGAAAGATTAACTGTTTTGAGCAGCTAACAACCTAGGCTTCCGATCCCCATCACATTCCTGGATATTAGTTTTTTGACCAAATTTCACATATTTCATAAGGGGTAACATCGTCTATTTTTGCGAAAATCGGTCAAAAATTAAAGTTTCCGGGCTTCAATGCCAATCGATTGGGAATTTAATTACGAGCTCAACGAGGTATGGCATTCCTAATTCCGACTTTATTTCGCAAAATGATTGGCAAAAAACCTAGTTTGTCTTGGTCAAAAAATAGGTAGAAGGATTTCAGACAAAAATACCATTATTTTTTGGAGTTTTTCAGTCGTAACTTGGTCAGAACGAAGTGCACAGCTGAAAGATTAACTGTTTTGAGCAGCTAACAACCTAGTCTTCCGATCCCCATCACATTCCGGGAAACTATTTTGTTGACTAAATTTCACATTTTTCATAAAGGGTAACATTTTGTTTTGGTCAAAAAATAGGTAGAAGGATTTCAGACAAAAATACCATTATTTTTTTCAGTTTTTCAGCCGTAACTTTTTGGGGTTTTTCAATCGTAGCACAGCCAAATCAAGGAGTACAGCTAAAAGACCGACTGCTTTAGACAGCTTGCTTCCTATGCTAACGATCTGCATCACTTTTGGGAAAATTTATGTTTTGACCAAATTTTCCATGTTTCATGCTTTTTGGACTTGAGCTTTTAGTCAAAACAAACACTTTTTTGCGGTTTTTCAATCGCAATTCAGCTAAATCCAGTCGTACATCTAAAATACCGACTGTTTTGGACAGCTTGCTTCCTATGCTATCAATCTGCATTACTTTTAGGGAAATATATTTTTTGACCAATTTTTTTAATTTTTTAAGGGTTCATCATCATGATTTTTCGGATTTCCGATTTTAGTCAAAAAAACTCCTTATTTTGGAGTTTTTCAATCGCATTTTTTCGCATCTTACGAATCCTTTTATTGACAGAACTTTTATGCTGCCTTTTTTACCAATAAATGTTGCAAAATTCAAACGAAAATATTTTTTTAATCCAGGCTTGTAAAATCAATCCCCCGTTTCAGATCCAAATCTACGGGTTCAACAAGGAGCTGTACCACAACATGTCCGAGGCGCAGCACAAGTCGCAGGGCATCGTCGGCCTGTCGCTGATGGTGCAAATTGGCGAGACGCCCAATCCGGAGCTGCGGATCATCACGAGCACCTTCAGCAAGGTGTTGTATCGAGGTGAGTGAGCGATTGGGTGCTTCGACCCGCCGACTTTCAGCCAACCCAGTGCCCCGAGTATCCGGTATCCAGAACCGAAAGACTCGAACCCAAGCCACTGACCACCTTCATTTCCGTCTACGCAAAATGCTACCGGAAATGTTGCAATGTTAATACCGTTGCAAGTTGCCTTTTCTTCGGCTGCTCGTTTTTATGATGTCATTGCAGCGGCAGCAACAACAACTCCAGAGGGCCATAATTATGTCCAGGCGAGCCATAAAAAATCGAAGGGCCAGGGGTCTGGTGGTTCGGCCAAATTGAGACTGGCCGACCAGCACAAAGTGACGAAAATGAAACCTCGAATTACACTAAACCGACACTTAATAATTTCCCCCTCCGCCAGACCATGGCACGTCTCGTTGGCATTTTCTTGGCCAGTTTAATAGCCTTTTTACAGGTCGTACAACTTTATGGGAGCCCAGCCCCAGCCTTAATTTGTAAAATGCCAGGGCGAACCGACCGACAGAAACCGAGAGCCAAGAAATATGCCAGGCCAAGCGTAATACAGGATACAACAGGATAGGGCTGTATAAGCCATATAAAGTTTAAAGTACTCAGATTGGGGATACTCTATTGAAAGTAAAAGGGAGCTTAGGAAAACTACAGGTGGCAAATATAACCAATGTTTAAAATGAGGAGAATATATTTAAAAGAATAATCTAATATGAAAACATGTAATTATTTTAAATTCACTCAGAGCTAGCTACCTACAACAGAAAACCACAATATGGTAAATACATTGGTATAATTATAATAAGAACATTTCAAAAAAATCTTTAAGGTGTAAAAATATAATTGAAAGGTACATAGAGTTTCGTGTTAGAAAGAGTGCAACACTTATTATTGTTAAAATATTGTAAAATGTTAAAGCAGTTTTAAAATTTAAAGATGAAATTAGCTGATATATTTATGGATTAACATACGAAGACTTAAAAAAATCTTTAAAGTGTAAATGAAATATAATAGATTGGTAAATGGAGTTTCGTACTAGAACTAAAGCAAAATTGATTATTATTAAAATATTGTAAAATGTTAAAACACTTGAAAAATTGATAGATAAAATATTGATGGAGTTCCAAAGGAACTATCCAACACTCACAACCCTCTAATCCTGATTGAAATGCCCGTGAGATTCCTCTTCCAATCAGCTGATTGATGTGAGAGTATCCCCTTAGAAAGTAAAACTAACACTTGCAATGCAAAAACTCTGGCTCCAAAAGTGGAACTCCAATGGAACTCCATTTTCTCCACCACCGGATTCAGTTTGACCTGGGCTGCAAGCCGCGAGTTGTTTTATTTCCGGCTGGCAAAATGATTTGTATGAATATAGCGGAGCGCTGACGTTGAAGTGGTCAGGTTGGCAACTGGGAACTGGGAACTAAGAACTCAGAACTGAGAACTACGAACTGGGTGGCCTGAATTATTCATTAGACCCCGGCAGACGTGTTTTCATATTTTCTGTGCGATATGCGCATAAATAGCCGGGGCCACCCACCTTGAACTTAGCACTCGGGCGTGTTTTATGAACCCCCCTCCCAAACCATCTCATCCGCAGGCTTCTCCACGCCCATTCGACACATATCCGTGAGGTCGCTGCTGCCGAACACGGATCACTACATCACCTACGAGGGCTCCACGACGCATCCGGGCTGCTGGGAGAGCACCGTCTGGATTATAGTTAATAAGCCCATCTATATCACCAAACAGGAGGTGAGTCGTGGGTCCCAATCCCCCATATTCATATACCACCCCATTTGCGAACCGCAAATAATTAAATGCATTTCGTGTGTTTTTCAATTGCAATTAGAGCGGCTTGTACTTGCTGGTTTATTTATGTTCGATTCGAATCGATTCCATTTTCCCTATGTATCAGTTTTTTTTTTTTTGTACTTTGTACACCCCTCCTTTTTTTATTGGTTGCTGATTGGAAGTACAATGAAATCGCATAAATGCAATTATAAAATTGCTCATCAATTTGGGCATTGGTCAGATCGCGGTGGAAATGCGGTCAATATTCCGCTCTGTGCATAATTAAAAAACAATATTTGGTTAGTTTAATCAATTTGCATAAATGCATATGAAACATGTGTAATGGCCATGCCGCTGGGGTCAAAAGTGCTGGCGAAAAAATACTCAAAGTAAATGAGTAAACAATAAAATAGGACAGGCAAAAAGGTTGGCCAAAACACATTAAGTGGAATGTAAACAAGTCAACGAATGGCAAGTGTGATTTTCATGAAGGTTTTTTGGAATTTCAAATGTTCACGTATGCTGGGAAAATAGGTGGAAATATTTCAAATTATTTTATAAGTTTGTTTTTAGTTATCAAAAAATTTAAAATATTTCAAGTATGCTCTATGGAAATTCCGAAACCATTAATTAGACTAAACCTTAGTTGTCATACCAATTAAACACTTCAACATTGACAAATGGCACAGGGAATTCAGCACTTAAATTGGCGGTAATCAGTGGCTCATTTAACCAGCTAGGCAGACCACTCAAAAACCCGATATTAAGCAATTATATTATGGATATATTGCAGTTGTACCAACTCCGACGACTGATGCAAGGCTCCGAGAGTACTCCAAAAGCTCCCCTAGGTAATAATGCGCGACCCGTGCAAAGTTTACATCATAGAACCGTAAGAACGAACATAGATTTTAAGCGCAACAAGGTGAGTGTGGCATCGCCTTAATTAACCCATTAGCCACACGGTTGCCAAGTGGACGCATGGACACCGTTTTTATTTGCGGCCACATCATTATAGTATTTACACATTTTTTGTTCATTTATTTTTAATGCCAGGGCTCGACATTGGTTGGGCACAAATTTTATCCCTGATTACTTTTTTATACATAGTATATTTACATGGCAGTATTAATTCTGCTAATTTATTTTTAATGAAAAAGGTGGCATTTTGTGGGCACACACAGAGTGTAAAACATGCCAGCGATTTTGTGTTGATTTTTTTTAAATATTACTAGACAGAAACAGTTACAAGAAATATTTTAAAATACTAGTATAAATATTTTGTCGGAGGAGAATGGAATAATAACGTAATATTTATTTAAATTCTGTAACTATGTGGCAACTCTTTAAGCTGTCAACGCGTTGCAAACACTGTTTCTAGTGTTGCATAACGTGTAAAGTATGGCAGCCTTCGAATATATGACTTTTTTCTTTAAATTGATTACTATCTTACGTTTTTAGTCCTGCAACCGTGTGGATACTTTTTATAAAACATATTTTCTCCTTAAAAAAATACTAAACTATTGCATTTTCTCCTATCAATTTTCTTCATGCCTTCCAAAAAATATTAAAAAATATCTACAGAATCAATATGCGTGCCCCTCGATGTACAAGGATATGTACTATCGGGCGAATCGATGGTCTCCGGACACGGGACTCTTGATACGTTGACAACTGGGCTGGGAGTGCTGCGGAAAGCAATTATTATTATTGCTATTATTATTATGTGTGGTAAATAATGTTACAGCAATTACAACTATAATGACAACAACTGGTTACAAAAACATCAACAACTGAGGCTGGCAACGAAGCATTTTGCATTTTGCATTTTTTATGTCGCATTCAATTTTTATATTCATGTTTACAACACGAACTCAGGATTCGTTTGGCTTGCAATTGCAATATTCCTACAGCAGCAGCAGCGGCAGCACAGCAATTTGTATTATTTATTTCATTATTATTAATAATACAACAACGGGACAATTTTAGGTAACAAATGCATGCAAAATGCGGAAAAAGAATGCTTATAGAGCGGGCATAACAATAGAGTAAATTCCATGCCAAACGCAAATGCTAAATTTAACAAACAAAAAGCTGACACACAGAACCTAGCATCAAAAAATAGCAAATAGTAGCTGAAAATTTGCGTAAAAATTGTATTGCATATATTTTTTTTTTTTGGGGGGGGGGGGGGGGTAAACTATGAGAACTTAATTCAATGAAATTTAAAACAATTCTTGTTTTGTCTTCGATTTATATTTATGCGTAAAACAAAGAGCACGAGTCTATTATAGTTTTTATAGATGGCTTAAATTTTGCTAAATTTAAGCGCGTTAATTAAATAAACAAGGAATGTAGCTTAGTAATCACCTGATTTCCAAAAGATACTTTTGTCGAACGGGAAATCTGGTCGATTTAAAGGCTTAGATCTAATTTAAATATTTATTTAAATATTTTCGCTTCAATGCATTCTATATATTCATAATTATTTGTGATTTGCCTCTTTGTTAAAATGCCGATAGAAAAACAATTCAGCAAAAAAAGAGAAACAATGTTAAAAGCAACAAACAAAAAAATGACAACAAAGTGAAATAAGAGAATTTCCGTAAACTGGATGGGTGGACAATAACTAACAAACAAAACGAAACGAAAGGTAAATGAGGAGTTGGAGATGAAATATAAACAAATGGCAACAGAAATTAACAAAAACGTAAATATTCATATAAATATACACAAAAGTAAAGGTATCTATATAAAAGCATATATATACACACATATATACACCACTTGATCAGGAAAACCACAGATATCTTTAGAGGTTTGTATTTGTGTCTTTAAGATACATCCCGAAATCACAGACATTTTGGATGGTAAAAAAGATGACACCTTTCAAGGATATTAGGAAAACCTCTGGAAATTTCTGTGGCTTCCCTGTATATATATACACACTATATATACGAAAAGGGACAGTAAAGTAACTAAAATAAAACCATAAACCGAACTACTAAGCAATGCAGCCAGGAAGTTGAACAAATATCGGTGCACTATATCCGATGGCTATGTATAACTCCCACCCCTAGATACACCCACTCACACACACACCCAAAAGCATCTATAAGCGTCTATATACTTGGCTTCGAAAACGATGATCTGGCTGGACATCCCATCCTCAGTGAGCGGCCATCTATATATCTATATAAATCTAGTCACCAGTCATGGAGTATACAACTAGCTAAATGGAATGGGCTACAAAACGTAATCTAACTCTAAAAGGCATTAGAATAAACTAACTAAATAATTAATTAACTAGCCGTGTTGCTAACAAAAAAAAACCCCAAGAAAATCAAATTCGAATTAATGAGTAAACCAAAAAACACGATCTATATATATACATATGTAACGACATTTTTTTTTTTGGAAGACAAGCAGTGTTGTAAAGTGCTGTAAAGACAAGTATTATGGCTAATGTAGAACCTAAGTTACTGAATAGCATTTAGCAGTTAGCACCACCTGAGTTTGTATAATATACACACGAATATATAGTATACCAAAAAACCTATATATATATAGTTATATATATCAGATCCGTTCAATTCCCACATTCGCAGCTGTCGAGCGACACTTTGTGCAATTATTTCTTTGGGCCAACAACCAACCAACCAAAACTAACTAAGGAACATACTAACTAGCCGACCAGTTAGGCCCCCCGATTATATGTAGAGCATTAACTATTTGTATAAAAGCTATGGGGATCGAAACGAATTCCTCAACTCGGTAACACTTTGCTACGACTGTAAGTTACTATTGTGTTGCCATATGAAAAACCAAAAAATTAAAAGGAAAGCAGAAACTATATATATACATATATATATATATATATATAAATTATACAAATTCTATATATATGTAACTATAAATGCAAGAATTACTAAGCATAGAATGGGCTAGCTGCAGTGGAGAGAGAAGGTATTGTTTCCCGAGAAAAACGAAATTGGAGAATGCAAAACTAATAAATGAAATGCGAAAGTATTATATGAAAACCAAAGTTACCAATTTGTTCTTTTACTTTTGGGGTGGGTAATCTTTTCAGCCAGTCACTCCAATATCCGGAACTCCAAGCAGAAATGGAATTTCAAATCATCTCCAGATATTTGTGTTGGGGTGAGGATGGGGTGGGGACTTTACATTCTCTAGATATCAGGTTCCTAATAAGCCAAACATCCTGGCGAGTGATGACTTTTCCCGGAATTCGCATCTGGTTTGGGAAGTTAATGAGATATTATTGCGGTCGTATCGAATAGTAGGTTTACCGCAGATAATTATGCCGCTGTACATTGTTCTCTGCACTTCAACGAGCTAGTTAACATGTTATTAATTAAGGTATTATAAACTTAAAGCCTTACATTGGTCCAGTATTAAAATATTTTGACAATGGCCGTTTTTGACCGTTTAACCTTTTGCTTTGGAAGTGTAATCCCAATTGGAATGTTCTTGGAAAGATAAAAAATAATAATCAAATTGTCAAGTAAACATTTACTTTATTATTTGTAATTTGAATTTATTTAGAATCATTCCATTTAATTTAGAAATGTTTTTTATAAACAATATCAGTATAGTCAAAGCTTTAATTAATTTTATTTTTGAGCAATACACAATTCATTCAGAAGTGTTCTCTAAAAAAGCTGTTTCAACTAGGCAATAAATCTCCTCAAGTAAGAAAATGCAATTGAGCAATTTTTCTGCAAGTGTAATCCTAACTGGAATAATAAAATTATTAATTTAAACATCACAACAGTCAAGAATTTAACCAGTATAACATTCATTCAGAAATATTATTTTTAAAAGCTGTTCCAACTATGCAACACCTCAAGCTACAAAAAATAAAAGACATTTTTCTGCCAGTGTGATCCCAATTGGAATGTCCTTGGGCAGTTGAACAATAATAATAATATTTTTAATTTAAATATCATAATACTCCAGAACTTAAATGTTTTTATTTCGGATTGAATTGTGAGCACTGCCACTTTTATTCAGAAATTCCAGCTATGCAAGCTAAGAAATTTTTCTGCAAGTGTAATCCCAATTGGAATGTCCTTGGGCAGCTGAACAATAATAATTATAGAAGCGAGTGCGTAGCGCAGTCAAGTGCTTAGAAATGGGCCAGCAACAAAAACACACTTTATTTCCGTTTGCTGCCACAATGACGACACACACACATCTATGCAGTCACCCACACACACTCAGAGCACACCCATACACACACACACATACACACACTCAATGCGATGGACACAGTGGGAATGGCCTGTTTAAATATGCAATTTCAATTTCCGAAAAACACAAAACGCGTGCAACACGCAGAGGATTCACAGCTCAGGATTTCACTGAATGGAAATGGCAATGTGATGGCTGCCATGGGTTAAAGGAGGAAAAGGGGTTAAAATGTGGGGGGGGGGGGGGGGGGGGGGAAGCGGAAAGGCGGAAAACCGGTGGCGATTGGGAGGATGTAAAATTTGATGTTGAATTTTACCAGGCAATCGGAAATGGCGGATTTGAGCGGCGGTTGGGCGATGGCCGCATGTTTAATTGGACGCAATTGAAACTAAACTAGCGTAAAATAGAAATAAAAACACAAATAGAATTGCTGCTTGCGGCCATATGGCCGTACAGCCATAGAAATTCATTCGTTTCGTTTCGCATAAAAATTAATTACAAATTAATTTACCATAAATTGCACTGAGCACCGAGAACTGGCCGTGGCTGGTCAGTCGAGTGGCCCGAAAGTCGGCCCCAATCACTGGGCCATGGCCCAAATGCATTACGAGTGCGATTTTGTTTTTGCGGGGACCCCAACAGTCGGGAACGTAGCTCTCTGCCATAAATACACATAACGACTGTTCATTAGCGCCCCTCAAAATTCGCGCACAGTGGTCACTCGTTTTAAAGGGAATTAATTCAAGCAATCAGTGGCGGGTCTGCTGAAATACGTTGATTTTTGGCATACCAACTGTGATTCAGGTAAGTGTTTTTTAAGCGGGGTTTTTGGCAGATGTTATCCAAAAAAAATATTATAGCTCTAAGGAAATAGGTAAAAAGAATTCTATTTATTGGCTTACAACACTCTGAGTATTTTTTTATTGGCTTATATTTTATACCATATGTTCAGTATGTTTAAAATTTAATTATAGTGGAAGTAGTTTATTTTCTGAAACTAAAATGTGTACATAAAGCAGTATATTTTAAATTTCTACCTTATTTTTGTGCTTTGAATTTTTATTAAGCTAAAAATAAATCTGAGAGAAGATATCTTAATACAAAATTAAAATCACAAAAATATATATATAAATCATACATGTTTTCTATATTATAACCTCCAAGAAACATGATAAGTCTTAACAGTAGGTCACTAAAAATCACCTTACAAACAGCCATAGTTATTCCAACATTAAACTCTGCAATCGGATGCAGTTATTTGCCTTGAAAAATATTTGATCGATTTGGCCAAAATTTCTCTGATGGGCACATTAAACCACCGAAAGCCATGCTTTTTTACTACCTCCGATTTCGGCCATTGTTCAGTAGCCTTGGGCCAAACAAAGGGGGCGGGGCATTGAGGCATCAACCGCATTTTACGAAATGCGGTCAAAAGGACTAATTATGCTAAACGCCAAAACCGCAACAACCAGTTAGCCATGGCCAAAACCCATCCGCTTCTTTTTTCCGCCACTGCAGTTGTAACTCGATGTTTTATATATATATTTTTTATGTATTTTTCTGCGTTGCGATAAACCAAAAATTGTGCACGATATTTCAATTAAATTGGTATGCCGATGGCCATGCATATGTAATGCATTATGATTTTGGCCACATTTTAGCTGCATTTTGGCCCGCCCCCAACGAAAGTTTTTAGCATGCGGAAAAAGCGATGGGCGGAAAGGGCCGGACATGTAAATAACAGCAAAAGTTTTAATTAAATTTTAAATACAAGTTAATTTTTGTGTACTCTCCATCTCTCTCTCTCTCTTTTTGTCTGGATTTTTTTTAGGAAAATCCGTTTTATTTAACTTTGTCTATTATTTATCTTTGTGTGCACGCCGCGTTGAAAATGAGTTTTAAATATTTAGTTGTAATTCATGTTTAGTTTGCATTGTTTGCGGCCTTAAAATCGAAATTAATATTCATGAAGCAGCGGCGCCGCATCAACCGTTCAAATTTTAATTAGAAATAAATAATTCCAGCACTTGTTGCACCGACAGAGCACCGCACACATGGCCATGGCCATTGCCATTCATAATCCGCAACGCATTCAGGTGATTTGCAAGTAATCATGTTGTACATTTCCAGGCCACACACAGTGCATATTGATGGCTGGGCGTCTATTCTCGTAGCGAATCCCATTCAGATCCCGATTCTTAACCAGATCCTGATTCCAATTCCTGCTCCTTTTCCAGTAATAAACGTGCGTAATCAAGCCATGGCCAGCTATAGCTGTCTGAATGTCGAAGGCACACAACAAAAGCCAATGTCAGTGCACATGTGGTGCACTGAGAGGAAAAGGGGGGCACTTGGCCTTGGATTTGTTCGTATAGTCGGTAATATTTCAGTAAGCATATTCATAATATACTTTTTGGCGCACAGTTAGTTTCACTGCCATTCTCGCCAAAAATCTAATAGTTCTTTCTGCAAAAATCTTTAAATTGTTCAATAAATTGTATTTAAAAGTTTAATAATAAAACTATGATTAGAGAATATTGCACTTTTTATTTTTCCATGGAAGCATATTTCATAGTATACTTTTTGGCGCACAGTTAGTTTCACTGCCATCCTCGCCAAAAATCGAATAGTTCCTTCTACGAAATTCTTTAAATTGCTTAATAATTTGTATTTAAAAGCTTAAAAATAAAACTATGAGTAGAGAATTTTGCTTTTTTTATTTTTCCGTGTAAGCATATTTCACAGCATACTTTTTAGGGCAGGGACAGGTTTTACTGCCTCTCACTTAAAAATTGAATAGTTCTTTCTACAAAAATCTCTAAATTGCTTACCAAATGTTTGAAAAGTTTAATAATATAACTTTGAATAAGAAATATATTAAATTTTATTTTCCGTGTATGTGCCTTAGCACCTGCCTTTTCCTTCTGCCAGCTGTAATATTTGATTTTGATTGAAGTGCAGTCAGGCATGTGCGGCCAAGGAAAAATCGCACGAGACCTTCTGCCTGTTGCCTATTCAGGACCTGTCAGACCCGAGTCCTGAGTCCTGAGCACCGAGTCCTTCCTCCTTCCTCCGTCCGGAGCTCAAGACGAACGCATAATGAGTGCCTGGCAAAGCCGGAGAGGCGGGTTGCAAAAAAAATGCATTATAATGCCGCCTGCCAACCGACATGAACGTGAACGAACGCCTCCGTTTCCCCGTCCTCTCGGTTCCTCCTGGGACTCCATTTAAGCTACGTGACTATCTGGTCAGGACTGCAGCCAGGGATTCCAGGAAACTGGTTCCCCGAGTTCCCAGAAAGGCGTAGCGAATATGCATTCTTTCACTTCTGCTATTTGATTGATTGATTGCTAATCCTGACGCATTTTTTCCATTCCTTCAAATTAAATTTAATTAATATTTTATGTCGACTAATCGATATCAATCACTTGGAAAGCGTATTGCAAGGGGTCAAGTTATGGGTCGGGTAGTAATGGCCTTTCAAAAATGACAACCTAGAGAAAAAAGGTTCTAAAACTAACAACATTTTATGAATATATATATTAAAGCATGCTTATGTTAGCATAAAAATTAAAAATAAATAATAATTCTCTATTGATTTTTAAATTTGTATATAATTATGGACAATTCTCAAGCGGGATTTAAGGACACAAACTTTTGGTTATTTATCACATGGAAATTTAATTGATTTTGCACCGAACTAGTATACTTAAATATTTATAAATATGTTTAAATATGTTTTATACTTACCTTAAGAGCTCTGGATCATAAACTAGAGCTGAGAAATATATTTCCTTAAATGTTAACTCAAGGAGAACTAGTTCCTGTGAGGATTCCGGTCCAGGATTAGAGGCTCATCTCGATGCGAGCTGACAGGCATCCTGCGCCTGCCCCCAAAACACGTTGAGCTCCTTTCAGCCCGGGGCTAAGCCATCTCTGACTTGGATTCGGACTCCCGAATCCCGAATCCCGAATCCCCAGCCCCTTAGCTTCCCCTTTCGATGGCTGCTGCACTTCTTCAGCTTCGACTTTCTCCACTTTTTCACGCCAGGCAATTTTATGGGCTGCATAAATCAGAGATGGCCTCCCCCATCCAGTCGTCTGTGGGCGTGGCAGGCAATTTATACATGACGACGTTATTATTTGGAGGTCCCCCCTCGAAAACTACGTAAATACATATATACATACGTTTATATAGTTTAGGCCTTGGTAATTGCCGACACTCGCTGCGCATGAAAATTTAAAACGCAACAAATGAAAGAAAATGTTTCGGCTTTTTTCCAAGTTCCCCTCTCTGTTTTTTTTTTTTTGCACCCTACACATTTCCAAGTGGCTTTCTGGTTTTGACTGCGAATTAAGGCTGGGGAAAAAGGGGCGCAGGACGCAGGACAAAGGACGAAGGACGAGGCCGGCTCTCTGGGCCACAATTTGTTTTGGCCCGTTTTTATTTGGCTGTCTGAGGCCGGCGCTGCGAAGAAAGAAAAAAACATTTAGGCAACTTGGCCCTTTGAAGGCTCGTGGTCATAAATTCCATTCTCACCACATTTTCCCAGCCTTTGCCGCCTTTTCCAGCGAGTCCTGCGAGTCCTGCGTTTTTCATTTATTCGTTTCGTATTCCTTGCCGCTTTTTTGTTTGCCATTGGCAAGGGGCCGGCACAAACATTTCCGTCTGCCAAGGTGCAAAAAAACTGTGGCAGCATCAAGAGTCAGCCAAGGCAGCTAAAAATTAAATTGCTTTCACAAAAAGTCGAGCATTAAATGCTCTGCAATATTTTAGGACAGCTTTAGGGGTTTTTAAAGGTGTGGAAATTCAAATAAAATTTATATTTACTTTTACATTTGAAAATATAATCAAAATTATAATCATTAAATCCTTTAATGAATTTATAAAAACTATTTTATAATGGATATTTTGAAGTCCCATAATATCGCATAATACTATATCTTCTAAAACCACCTGCACATTTATGCTAAGAAGCTCCATTTGAGTGGGCCTGTCCTGGCTGGTAAAAGCCAAACAAAGCATATTTCTGAGTTGACTTCGCCTTTGGTCCTGCCTTTGGTTTTGGCCCCTCGTCCTGGCTCCTTTGGCAGCCAGAGACAGCGACTGCGATAGAGGGAAATAAGGAATCTAAAATGATAATAAAATATTCATATTAATCTGCTTGGCTCATAAAATATTCAGCTGCGTAATTGTTGGCATTACGTTCGAGTCGAGATCCGGGGCAGCCAGCTATGACGACAGTCGTGCCGGCAGTGCCATCATCATCATCATCATCCGCCCGCCCGCCGAGGAAATGCCAAAGAAAATCTTACAAGTTTTGTAATTTACACCTGGCTGCCCACTTCATATTTTCTCCCACCCTCCCAAAACAAAAAAAAAAACATGCAAAAAACATCAGCTTAAAGGGAAAAATCAAGAGGTTCAAATAAACAAAGGGAATAAATCAAAATATTAAATTTAAAAACAAAACAAAATAAGTTAAATAACATATATGGGTAATAAATATATAATTCCCTTTAAATTAGCAAATATAAATGTGTAATATTTTGTTATAATGTAAAGTGTAAGTAACAAAAAAAAACCAAGGGAATAAATCAAAATATTAGATTTAAAAACAAAAGAAAATATGTTAAATGACATATATAGTCAATAAATATATAATTCCCTTTAAATTAACAAATATATATTTTAATATATAATATATATATTTTGTTATAATGTAAACACCAAAAACAGCTTTAAGGCTAAGCTCGAAGTGGAATTTGTATCAAAGGATGAGTTACACAAATAAACAAAGGAAAGCGAGTGAGTGAAACCAGTGCCAGTCATTGGCAATCCCATTAAGCTATTCATAATTGCTCATAATTTCGGTTGATTTCATTAGCATATGTAACGTTTTAATTTGATGTGGGAAGCCCCCTTGCGCCCACACATCCACCCACCCACACACACGCACACATTCACATTCCGCACCCGCAAAACTCATATGCATAATCAATGGAGCCTCATTAACCTGTCGCTGTCTGGTGTGTTATTGTTGTTGCCCGTTAATTACGCAACCCATAAAATATATATTGCTTCTCATCGCGCTTTACATCAGAATGACGTCGATTAACACCTCATAAATGCGTGTGTGTGTGTGTGTAGCTGTGTGTAAAACCTGTTAATTGGTTTAACGTTATAAAATTGAAACCGCCGACGTTGTTGTCGGAAGTCGGAAGCCCATGCGGCGTATGCGTAATATATTCCCGAACCGCCGGAAAACAGGGACTTCCCCCCGCAATGAAAACCATCTGTGTTCCCATCCGTGATATCAATTTAAATAAACTTAAATAATATTGAATCACAAAATATTGTGCTACGTTTTAAGTGGAAAATCGTCCAATGATGAGTTTTAAATATAAATAATAAACTAACTAAACCATCTTATAGTTAGTTATGAGATACTTTAAAGAAAATTCATAATATATCCTTTAAGCTTAATATAAATGTATGTATATCCTAAATTTAAGCAAAATAAATTTAAGATTCGATGGAATGTAGACATTTCAAAGAGATTTCATTAAGTGGAACGCATTTGACCATTGATATTATTACATTTGTTACCTATTAGGGCAACAAAAAAAAAACAGAACCGCACACATGCATTTAGTGGCTTGTGTTAATTATGGCATTTATTCAGCAACTTTGCTATTCCCGCCCTTAGAACACAGTCAATATGTATTCATATCGCTTTTGAAACGGATACAGTTGTGGCTTTAATTTGATCTGATTCCAATAATAATTCATAATTGACTTGATAATGGACTTGATATTAATGTTAATTAAGCCCGAGCGCAGGGCAATTAGTTTCGGGCCCAGAAACTAGCAGCTTTGCCAGTTGAGGCCAAGACAAAGCCCCAAGTTATCCATGCAAATGCATGACTTTGTTCAGCATTTCCGCTACACATACCCACACAGATGAGCAAAAATTGAAACACGAATTTGTTGAGCCTGAGACTTTGGCAAGATGTGCGAGGGCAGAGCAAAGACTTCTGAAAATCAGAAACAAAACATTTATATTTATTTTTATCCATTTTGTAAGCTGGAAAATTATGGACATTTCAATTGAGTTACACATTTTTTTAAAAATGCCCATATTTTAAAACCCAATTGTTATAATTTTTTTAAAATTGAGTTATACATTTTTTTAAAAATTCCCACATTTTTCGACTCAGTTGGTGTAATTTTTTAAAAAATAAAAAATCACTCTACAACAGGCAGAGCATATTTTGTATTAAGGGAAATCCTTTCTTAAATGTATTTTCATACTCAATTTCTATAATTTTGTTTTAAAGTAGGGGAAATCTTTTCTGAAATGTTTTGACATCTAGCACAAATTTCTTTTATTTTTACCACTTTTTTTTTTTCTTCTGATATATTAAATATTTCTGAATACCAAAAAATATTAATAATAATTAATACTAAGATGATGTATTTATCAATCTTCTTATGAAATAATCACCAATGAAATATTGAAAAATCCTATAACTTTCCAGATGTTTAGAGCAACTTTACCAGGCTCTTCCAAATAGTCTTCGACCACCCCTCGATTTTCGACTGACCATCTGACTCTGTCAACTGGCCGCCCAACAGCGCCGCCTCCTTTATCCCAGTCATCGCATCTTTATGAAGCTGAAGACAAAATTGTGTTGCATCGTTAGTCTAATTGCATTTTGCCAGGCGACAGTAACAACAGATTCGTGTTCTGCTCAACAGTTGCCCCGACACACATAAAGACCTGCATATATGTATCGAATATACGTACATATAAGTCCAGATGTATATATTTTGTATATGCAGGCATGCGTGAATGTTGCAGGAATCAAGGAATCAGCCTGGCAGCAGGACACGTAGTCCTCGTCCTGCAAAGGCTGACGGCTGATGGCATTTTTTGGTTATTAAGACGATACGACTTGGACCCACTGCACCATCGTCATCGTCACACACACAGGCACACTAACACCCAAAGCCACTCTCACACACACAAGCACACACACTGCCGAGTAATAACTAGTAATTTTGCAACGTTTATGGAAGATGGAGGAGGTCCAACTTTTGACTCTTGATTTCTCTGGCCCAAATGAACCTGACCAACTCGCAATAGCAACAACCGAGCATAACTGGCATTTACCAAATCGATTGAGATGAACATGGACTTGGGGATACCCTGTGGGATCTTGGAAAAATATAAATATTATTAAAACAAACATTTAAAAAAAAAGATATTGAAGCTTTCCTATCCGGAATTTGGAATTCCTAGTATGGAAAAATCATTGTAATGGATCATTATTGATGATAATATAAATATTACTAAAACAAATATTGTGAAATAGGTATTTAAGCATTCCTTGCCGGAACTCGGAATATAACATAATATTTTCTTTGTCTTTAAAAATAAATATATATATAAGACATAAAATAATTATGCAAATTACTTAATATATTTACTAAATAAAGTATAATAATCCCTGTTCCATTTAAAATACTACCAATTATAAGACACATTTAATGGTAACTTTACCTCAGTATTTTGTACTTGTTGTGATTATCAGAAAATGGTTACCTAATGATTACTATATCCAGTATCTGGCTTCAAGCTCCTCTGACATCCAAGTAGATCCGAGTCCCTGGTGCTACCCTCTGCCCACCGAAGTGTGGCCCGCAAATGTGTCGCATTCAAATGAACCAAAACTGAATTGTGTCTGAGCCGTCGCCCCCCTTTGTCGCCCCTTTCCGCACGCCACTGGCCACTGAAATCCTGTTGGCACATTTCGTTGTAGATTTTTGATATTTTCATTACGTGCATCTGCCAGTTACGCCTCTTTGTGTGGGTGTGCACTCGAATATACATATGTACGTATATGGGTCGGAGGTTAAGGAGTACATAGAATGTCGTACATGTGTCCTGGCCTTGGTTAGTAGTTCCATTCTGCCCGGATTTCAGTCGCTTAATCTCTGCTGACATTTGGTGAAACAGCAGAAGCTGCAGCTCCAGTGAAAAGAGACAGATAAAGAGCGGCCCTGCTGATTTACAAGCTTATGAATGCGAAACAACAAGGGATGTGCAAATCTACAACTCAACTGGGCTCTTTTCTACTGCCAAGCATCCTCATACTTTGCCATCTGAGCTCTTTTCATAGGCAAAATATGTCGGGTTAAACAGTTGCAGTTGGTGTTAGCTGTCGGATGTCTCCTTAATATTTAGATATCCACTAAATAATCATTGAATTGTATAAAATTTTTAAACAGATGTCCGAAGCCCCTTATAAACAAATTTTTAAAGATGAAAATCTGAGTTCAATTTGTTCGCCTTGAAAAAAACCGGTGTTTTGACCAGCATATTGCAAATAAAAGTCAGATTGAGGAATGTCATACCTCGTTGTGCTCGCGGTTTATTTCCACTCTGTTGGCATTCAAATCAAGAAAAATAAAAAAAATCATGATGCAAACTCTTAAAAAAAATGCGAAAATTGGTTAAAAAAATAAATTTCCCTAAAAGTGATGCAGATCGTTAGCATAGGTAGCAAGCTGTTCAAAACAGTCGGCCCTTTAGCTGTACGCCTTGATTTGACCAAACTACAGTTGAAAAACTGGAAAGAAAAATCGTATTTTTGACTAAAATCTGAATCTCGTATTTTTGACCAAAATCGGAATCCCATTTTTCGCACTAAAAATTCAGTTTTTTGGCTGCTACAAAGAAAATAAACGTCAGATCGAGGAATGTCATACCTGGTTGAGTTCGTAATTTAAGTTGCAATCCACTGGCACTCAAACCTGAAAATTCTTTATTTTTGCCATTTTCCGCCAAAATATGAGAAAATTGGCCAAAAAATAAATTTTCCTAAAAGTGATGAGGGTCGTTAGCATATTTAGCAAGCTGCTCAGAACAACCGGGTTTTTAGCTGTACGCCTTGATTTGACCAAACTACGATTGAAAAACTGGAAAAAAAAATCGTATTTTTGACTAAAATCTGAATCTCGTATTTTTGACCAAAATCGAAATCCCATTTTTTCGCACTAAAAATTCAGTTTTTCGGCTGCTACAAAGAAAATAAACGTCAGATCGAGGAATGTCATACCTCGTTGAGCTCGTAATTTAAATTACAATCCACTGGCACTCAAACCTGAAAATTCTTTTTTTTTGCCATTTTTTGCAAAAATAGATGATGTAACCCCTTACAAAATATGAGAAAATTGGCCAAAAAATAAATTTTCCTAAAAGTGATGAGGGTCATTAGCATATTTAGCAAGCTGCTCAGAACAATCGGGTTTTTAGCTGTACGCCTTGATTTGACCAAACTACGATTGAAAAACTGGAAAAAAAATCGTATTTTTGACTAAAATCTGAATCTCGTATTTTTGACCAAAATCGAAATCCCATTTTTTCGCACTAAAAATTCAGTTTTTCGGCTGCTACAAAGAAAATAAACGCCAGATCGAGGAATGTCATACCTGGTTGAGCTCGTAATTTAAGTTGCAATCCACTGGCACTCAAACCTGAAAATTTTTTTTTTGCCATTTTTTGCAAAAATAGATGATGTAACCCCTTACAAAAAATGAGAAAATTGACCAAAAAATAAATTTCCCCAAAAGTGAGGCAGATCGTTAGCATAGGAAGCAAGCAGCCTAGAACAGTCGGTCTTTTGGCTGTACGCCTTGATTTAGCTAAACTGCGATTGAAGAACTGCTAAAAAATATTATTTTTGACCAAAATCTGAACCTCATTTTTCTGACCAAAAAAATCAGTGTTTTGGCTGGCATTTACCCCCCTTAGTTTTGTTTAAAATTAAGTAGCTTTTTGGGATTTATTACGTACAGCATTCCAAATCACATCTTAAAAACGTAAAATTTTCGTCATCGAACATTGCATTATTAATGATCAACGACATTCGCCCGCTGTTCGGTCTGCTCTCCATTTTCCAGTCTCCGCCTCTCCATTCTCCACTTATCTTCTCTCAACCTTCACTTATCTGCAGCCATCTTTTTCACATCTTCCTTACTTTCTTTTCTCCTCGAATTATTGCTCGTTGTCTTCACTTGTCATATTCTTCAATATACATTATCTTCAATATCCAATTTCTGTTTGTTGTCTTTACAATTCTTTTTTAAACTTGTTTTCTAAGTCTTTTCGTTTCGTAAATCTCCAGTTTCTTCTCTCTACATTTTCTTTTCTATATGTTGTCTTTACTTTATTCTGTTTTCTTTGTAATTAAGTCTGTTCAGTTTATATTTTCTGATGGAACACCTTGAAGTATCAATTCTGCGCTTTCTACTCTCATTTTCAGAAGGTTTTACTATATGTTTTCTAGATTCCCTTAATATTCTCTTATCATCTTCATATTTTCTTATGAATCTTCACCATCCACCCTCAATTCCCCACACCATTTTTCTTCAAATCAATTCTCTTCCCTTCGCCACCAAAACTCACAAAAAAAACTGGGCACCATAACTCACAAAACGTACAATCTCTTCACCTCTGGGCTTCTCTCCATTCTTCAGCGGTTCCTTATCAATTCTTCCCGCTAATTACTAACCCGATCTCACCAAATATCCATCCTTATTGCGGAGCAACTGGATCCTGGGCACCGTGCGCCAGAAGAGAATGGCCCCCCGATTGTGACCGCCGCGGGCGTAGAGATCGGTGAGGCAGTCGGCCCAGTGGTTGTAGAGCGGCATCCTTGGTGGCTCACAGGCGGCCAGTGGTGCTCCGGTTCCGGCCATGCAGGCGGAGGTCACCTCCATGGGATACACCAGTAGGCTGGCCACCATCTGGATAATCACCGAGTTGTACTGCTGCTGGCTGCGGCTCATCGGGATGAGGCGAAGGCACAGGTGAGTCAGTAAACTGGTTATGGTCAGGACGCTCCATTCGCCTAGGAGACGTGGCAAGATGCCAGCAAAGAGTCCAGCATATCCCTCCTGCTTTATAAGGGTCATCAGGCTGGCCATGATTCCCTCGTAGATGCGCTCCTTACCAACAAACTGGGCTATCTGGCGCACCATCACCACGTAAAAGGGTTGGGTCAGCAGCACTGCGGTGGCCAGGCGCAGACTATCCCTGGCGAAATTCCACCAGAACTCCTTGAGGCTCGGCTCCTCCCGGGGAGCCCGTTTGTAGGGATGAAAGTGCAGGAAGGCCAGCACGAGATCACCCAGCAAATAGTCCACTGTGCTGGCGGCCAGGCGAGCGGTAAGGCCACGATACAATCCCAGATAGCCATCCATCCGCTGGATGTGCAAGACATACTGGTGGACACCGGGCAGGAAGAGGCGTGGCCGCCGGTGCAGCAGGGGTAGGTGGAAGGGCCTGCCCGGGATGGGTTCGTGGCCCAGTTGGATGAGCACCTTGGCCATTTCGTAGGGATAATAAAGGGAATTGTAGGCCAGGCGCAGGCAAAAGCGTACCAATTGATTGGGTCGACCATGATCTGGTGGCTTGCCCGGCGATGTGGAGGAGGCGGAGGATGTGGCGCCTATCTCCACTTCCGATTCCGGGCAACTGCTAGTCGGACTATCGCCCTCATCCTGGCCAGATTCGAAGGTCATCAGCGAGCTGTGCTCCACCACCAGCGATTCGCTTCGCCGGTGACGCACCACCGGTCGTCCACGTGGTGCGGTGGTGCGTCGCATCAAGGCACTGTTGTCCGCATCGCCACCACCCATTCCCAATCCTCCCGCCTGCGAATCGCCACGATTGTACTCCATGTGGTCCATTCTCGAGTCCCTTCCTGAATGCAGCTCTATCTCAAAAACTCGAATTTAGTCGAACGATCGAAAGATCTAACCGAATTCTGTTTTAATTGAACAAGTAATGCTTATCGACAGGCAAACAGACTTTGACATATGATTCAAAGGCAACTGGGTTATCTCGACATAAGTTTCATATTGTAATATTTATATATAATATTAAATTATTATTCGATTTATCTATTTCTTCCTTGTTTTCTAGTTTGCTTATAAAGATTATAAAGTTATAGTTCCCTATTTACTTATATTATGGCAATAAGCCCTTGATAATGGATTTGTTTTTCTTATATTTAACACTTAATACTTATAAAATTTATTACAATTTATAGTACACCTCTTATAATTGTGGACTTGCTTAATTTTACTATTTTAATAAGTTCTTTTAGACTAAACAAATTTCAGTCAAATTACTTATACGCCATGTCTTAAATGTAACCTTTTTTAAGGATAAAGATTAAATTTATTTGTCATATTTAAAGAATTGAAATGAACTCATTAAATTCGCCAGCGATTCTTTATGGGGTTCATCTTGCCACTGCCATCTGCTCGTTTTGTACCCCAACTTGCGTTTTTCTTCTCCACTTGATTACAAATCCCGGAAAATTGCAGCACAACCCCTCCCCCTGATTTCCTCCCCCGCCGTCGGCTCTCACTTACTTTTGCAACATGAAATTTCAATTAGGCTGACCCCGCAGCCCTTTTGCTGTTTTTCTGGTCAATTAAATGCAACCATATCGGCTGCCCCTGCACTCCGCAGCCTCATCTCTGCCCCATTTGCCATAACCTTTTCACTTCTCATCGGATTGCATTTTATTTTTTCGAAAGCCGTTAAATCCTAGTGCCAAAATCGAGCAAATCAAGAGCCACCGAAAGCTTAAAATTTCGTAAAGAGATATGAGAGGTTAAAGCTGTTAACAGAAATATGAATAACTGGCTAGCAATTACAAAGGTAAAAAAAAGGTCCAACATTTATGGGAATCGAAAAAGCTGCAGTGCAATTTGCTATAATTGTTATTGAAATAATACAAATATTTAAAGGTTTAATAACTTTTTTCCCCACCAAACGACCTTGAACCCGGCCAAAAGTAATTATCCCACTGCATATCATTATTTGATGACCCACAGCAATTTTCCACTTACTTAGACAGTCCCGGTTCTGTTGAGTCAGTTGGGTTCGACCTCTGGAGCATGGAAACCAATCACACAACCCAGTGCCCAATCGCACCCCCGGACTTAACCCTTTTTCCACCAACCGGCCTTAACCCCCAATGGCAATCGCATGCAATCCATTCCGACCAAGCGACCGAAAGCAAATGCAACTTATGCGACACGCACAGTTGATTAACAATGTCGCAATTTTTGAACCGAACCAACGACGAAATCTCACCCAGGGCTAAAATACACGGAAAAAAATTCACATCAATTTAAAGTACATTGATAGTCCCGTTTTTGAAATGGAAACTATACAAATTTGGACGTTATATGATTAAATAATAAACACAATTTAATGTACTTTTAAAAGTATATGTTAAAACAAAAACTTGTAATAATATAAAAATCCATCTTTAAAAAAATGTATTAATTGTATAAAAGAAAATACATTTATTTGATATAAGAGGTAAAGTATTTTTATAATCGTAATTGGATGTTTTTATTTTTGTATTATTTTTATTTTTGTTCAGAAAATGTATATTAATTTCATCTTTAAGAACTAGTTTTGAATCTTTTATGGGTGGAATTAATAATGAAATATACCATCAATGGATACTCAGCTCTTCTTTACGGACTTAAATCCACCAGGTCTGTTTTTTTTCAAAATAAACTATGTTTCCCTATTTTTTTTTAGTGTACTACCCACCCACTGAACCAGCAAACCACCCACCGCCCTTCTCCACACGCACTGGCACGATTATTGCACATCACTAATTAGTGATGTGTGCGACGCATCGCGCCTAAAATTTCTGACCATCAAAAGGGGGTGGTGGATGGGTGGAGGCGGATAAGGGATGGGCATCCAGAGTGGGTGGTGGTGGGTGACCAGTGGAGTGGGTTGGGGTAGCCGTTGGCAGAGCGAGACCTGACGTTGACATTCCACTAACAGTGAAATTGTTTTCCGAATCCTAAGCTTGCATGTTAGCCACATGCAACAACAGCAAGCATCATCCCGAAGGGGGGTTGGGGGTGCTGGTGGGTTGGATGGGTTGGATGGGTGGCTGGGTGGTGGGGCAACCACGAACGGCAGCAGCGAATGAATGGCAATGAATGCGACACTGGACGGGCGGACCAACTGGACGGCAGACAGGCAGGCAGGGGTATTTTCAGCGCCATGGCCATGGCCATGCATCACCGATGGCCACCGCCAATAGAGCACCACCCTCACCACCACCACCACCACCCAGTCGGCCCCACCGCCACCCACTCACCAACACCACCGCGCTGCAGCGGATCCCACGTTGCGTGTGTGGTAAATAGTGAACTGTTCGCATTATCCCTGACTCCCTCGCTTTGGTGGCTGCAGTGCTCTATAAGAAATAGAACCTATCAGCTATTATATCTTTTCGGAATAATATTCAAAATTTTGTAATATTTTGCATTTAATAACACTACCCATTTAAAAGAAATATAAATAATATGATATTTAACAGATAATAGCCAATTTCACCAGTAGTTTATCAATCCAAATTTGTTTAAAATAAATCCCACACTTATAATACTATAATATTCAAAACAGTATTGCAAAAGGTTCTGCTACAATAAGATAAATCGCTTTTCAACACTGCAAATGAAATGTAAGCCAATCTACAGTTGTGCTTGATGTCAAACACAATCCCTTCTCCTTGCTGCATTTGCACTCAAACAATTTGTGTGTTTTTTTTTTTGGAAGAGTACCGATGGCGGTGGTTCTACTAAGGGGTACTGAGAGTTAGTGGACAACGCTGCCGTCTGGGGATTAAAACTGCCGGATGCAGTGCGGAAATCAAAATGCTATGGCGGCCAGCCATCGGACACAACTGACGAGGCCCATTCGAAAAAAAAGTACCCGGAAAAAACCCCCAAACGGTTCGAAATCAAAATGGAGCTCCGAATGTTAAACGGACGAGGATTCGGGGGCGGTAACAGCAGTTTAAATGGCAACTAATCGCAAAAGGCAGAAGCTCCAACAGTACAGAGGGAAAAATACCCTCATCAAGAAGCCGTTTTTTAACACTCAATTAGTATTTTTTTTTAAATTTGTACATTACTTCAAGTATTTGACAAAATTTAAACTAAATTGAAAATTTCTATATTTAAAATTCTTATTCCTTAAATTAAAAATGTTACTATCTTTATCAGTATTAGTTATAGTTCGACAAGACCAGTTGCTTCATAAAAATGTAGTATTTTTTCTTTAGCAACACTGGAGTTGTGTTGGATTATTAATTTTGATATACCTAGAATTTGAAATATTTGTTCTGCACTATCTATTATACTAAAAATTCAAAAAAATATAATTAAACAATTTTGTAAATTTGCCAACACATTTTCTCTCCGTGTGGCAGAGCGCATCGGACATGGCCACGTTTAGATAGCCATGTGGAGGTGTTTGCATAATGAATGAGCCCCAACCAGTGGCAACAACAGCCGCTGACCATCAACTGCGGCTCCCGAATTGGAAAAGTGGGCGGGAAAAGTGGGGAAAATGGGAAATCGGAGAGGGGGTGGTAGTAGTGCCGACTTGGTCTCACGCACAAGACAATGAAATCAAACGACAAACGCAAATGTGATCAATTACAGTTTGTGAATTTTAACGGCAAATGGCCAGAAAGCCATTGTTGTGCATTTGCGGTGGGGATGGATGGTGACTCTGGCCAGCCAGGGTTGCCAGCTCCATCTTTGCATCTGCATCGCCGCATGGCTGAATGTCTGACCAAAATTCCGGACAACCCAGTGAAGGGCAAGGCAACAAGTCATTATTGTAATTATGTTAATATTCACCCCATCCAATGCAATGGAATCCAGTCCCCATTCTATCCACACCCAGGACATCCCGGGGAGAGTACGTGCCCCGGGAAAATGGGGCTGTGTCAACCAAGAGACTAAACTGCTTGATGGCCTGCTCATATGGCCGGAAGTCTGTCAATTTGCGTATAATTTGTTTATGAGCTTCGCACACACACACACACATCTGCAAAAACGCCTCCAGAACGGATACGGAAGCTGGAAATCAGAGCAAGGAAACGTTTTGATTTCATTCAGCTACCTCTGTGTCTCTCAAAATCCAGGCACAATGATGATCATAATAATAGCACAGCAAGTTGGAATTTTTTTGCTTCAACTTCAATTTTTGAAAAAAAAAATTCCAACACCTTTTTATATATTTATCTTATATTACTAAATAAATACAATTTTTCATTAATTGCACTAAAATGAATAATTTAATTTAAATTGAAGACATATAAACACATATATAATATTATATTAGAAATTTCCCAAACATAAAAGAGCAAGGTAGGTATATTTTTTTACCCGCAACTGTGCCACTGTGAGCTTATGTTGTCGTTTCTTGGCATTTTTAAGCATTTGAGTGAGTCAGGAGTTTACCGGGTTTGGCGCCATGTGGTGGAGTGTATTAAAAATGGAAACATCAATTCAAACATTTAAACCAAAACAAATGCAGTCAAAACTGAAATGCTTCGATACAAGCTTAGTTCAAATTGAATTGCAAAAGAATGCTTGGAATATTTTTTGCTAAATGGAATTTGCTAGTTTGCAATAGCTGTGTTTTTTGCACTAAGTGGGTTAAATTTGGTAGATGGATGGTATAAAAATAGGATAAATTTAAAATCAAGAAAAAGTATACGGTAAGCAAACAAGGCAGTAAAAGATGATTTGTTGAAGCAATAATATTTGAGGACTAAACAAATATACCTAAATATCTGTTAGCTTTTATATTTTTTTATTTATTTTTATTTATAAGTTATTAAACCTTAAATTTAACAACCAAAAAAACAATTTTAGTTATAAGTTATTGAAGAAAAGAAGATTAGTATTCTATGAAAATTTTCACACAGCTGTCATATCAATGATAAGGAATCGAGTCAGTTTTCACTTCTACTTCCTATTATGTTCAGGTTCTGATTTCGGAGATCTCTAAACAATCGCGAGCAAAATTCCTTATAGACAATCAGGCAATGGCACGGTATCTGACTAAGATCGTGATTCTGGGTGCCCAGGTGGTGGGGCGGGCGCTGATGAAGACGTTGCGCCAGGAGCTGCAGGCCTTCGAGGATGCGGCCCGAATGCACGAGACCATGACGGCCAACTCGCGCGACAGCAGCAGTAGTGTGAGGGTCAAGGGTATGACCCTAGTAGAGGCCCAGCAGATCCTCAATGTGCAGGACCTCGGGGACCGTCAGGCCATTGACACGCACTACCAGCACTTGTTCCGGGCGAACGAGAAGTCCTCCGGCGGCACCTTCTACATCCAGTCGAAGGTCTTTCGGGCCAAGGAACGCATCGACCAGGAACTGGCCAGGCTGGAGCAGTTGGCCAAGGCCAAGGCCACCTCGGCCGCATCCCCACCTGCAGCTCCATTCCCATCCCAGGGCGAATCCCCAGGCGAATCCCAGTCCCAGGCCAAGTAGCCAGGCCACCACCAGAGCCGGTGATCATTCCCAGCTGAATTCCCGGCCTGGCTTTTCGTGGCCTGCATCGATCTGTCCTGTAATCTCATCCACCAAATCGTCCTTCAACTTCTAGTACATGTGTGTATATTTAAATCGTCGAATAAATAGCGTAAAACTTTTGTAAGAGTTGACAAATAAATAGAAAAATAAAAGCAAAAATAAAAACATCTATAATTATTTACAACGTTCTAGAAAAGGGGAAGGCTTTTGCAGTACCAACAAAGTACCACGTACCGCAAATACTAAAAGGTCTACTGCAATTTCTTTTTATATATTCACTTCTTACATTTCTCTGATTTTTAGCAACAATGTCACTACATTTAGTTTGGTTTCCTTCAATGTGTGACTAATTTATACATACACACTTATGGATAAGAGTGTTATTTTTGGTCTGTGCGATTTGAAACTACAAATTGCATTATTCTAAAGCAAATAAAATCAACTTATAATTAATATTTTCGGTCCCTGCATATTACATAGTTCTTTTGTTTCTAGATCCAATTAAATTCGAATAAGAAGGCACATATAACAAATTCAAGGCAGTTTACAAATCGAAATCGAAGCAAATTTAGCTTACGATTTAGTAGCCAGGAAATGCATCAACTTAGCCATGAAATCAACTGTCAAATCGAATTTCGATTTGGATTTGGACCTAAGGGCCAGAGCCCCAAATAATTTTAGTTTCGTTTTTGGGCTCGACAGCGGAACATCTCCGTGTTTTATAAAATAATTTCGGCAAGTGAAAAACAAGTTTTTTTTATTTTATTTATTTAGTTTGGTTATTTTACACTCTGGTCTAACAAAGTGAACGGTTTTTCATTTTCAGATATGTAAAACGCCAAATTTACCTGTAGAATAGCCCCAGGATGTAACGTGACGAGTCCTCCGTAATACAGACCCACACACTTGGTATTTTCACACGTGAGAGCTCGTAGCAGACACCAGTAACCAGAAAAAGACTTTCTTTAAGGCAGCTAAAACCAACAGAACTTATTGGATGATGTAATAACTGATACAGAAACGGTAAAGCACACTATGTTCAACACTAGTGACGTACAATTTTGAGCCACTTCGTTAAAATGGAAGAAAGAGTAAAATCCCCAAATATCGCCAGCTACCCTCTCAAAATTGTATAGTACTCAAGGACCCAAAAACGAAACTAACTTTTAAACAGACGCCACCAATTAAGGTAGTATATTTAAACAACATGTATTTACGATCTATTCATCCCAAAACTAACCCACTCCTTAGGAATTTATATACTGTGCCCCTAGCATGTATAAGCTCCTGTTAATGTACTCAGGGACCCAATACGAAAATTTCACTTTTCAACAGACACTCGTGTAATTAAGGTTTCAACTAGGTAATCTATTGTAAAATCATAGTATCGTTCTATTAATCTTAGAACTAACTCTTTCTTAAGGAAATTCTATGCATATGCCCTTAACATGTAAGCTTCAACCGAAGTAGGACGTCCGTTATAATCCTGAGGATGAGGTTGGTACTACCATTAAAGAATCTTGGGATTAACTTTAATAAGCCTCTGTCTTTGCAGCTATTCCAGGTATCCACATCTGGGGGCTGCGCGATAGAGGATGAGGATTTGCATCACACTCTCAAATAAATATTGAACTTTGCATCGAATTAAATTATCATACCTGCAAACTGCTGAAGAAGACAGCAACACATTGAAGTACACTTCGTATTATAAAATATTCTATTTATCCAGAAACCTTAGCACAGATCGATTATGAAGATAATGTTATTGTACCGACACAAAATGGTAAATCACACATCGACTTATATGCATGTACAGAAGAATCGAAAAAACATAATGTAACGTAACGTAACGTAACCAAGCCAAATACTGTTCAGAACGTCGTCCTAGTTGAAATAAATATATATACCACAAAATGCTTACAAAAATGTTATTGGGGGAAGATTGACAATTATTATATAAGATAAATATTTTAAAACATGTAATCAATGTGTTTACCCAAGGCTCTACGTGCAAATGTCGATCTACGTTGCTATATCGACTCGGGTGGTGAGGGTCAAGAATATATATATTTTATAGGGTAGGAAAAGATTCCTTCCGCTTGTTACACAATTCGACGAATCTAATACACCCTTTTACTCTACGTGCAATGGGTAAAAAGTACTGGCCAAAAAAAAAATGCTATAAATTCACGCATATGGTCGTGATATGGTGATACCTTAAACGGAAAAGAAAAAATATAACTATAGGCATGTAAAATATGTTAAGGCAAATGCATTTATTTCTATTTTTAAAGGCCTGTTCTCCACATTAAACGCCTGGTTAATAAAGGGTTAACAGACCACTTAAGCACTTAAAATATGATAGAACCTTTAATTTATATCTGCAGAAAAGAATCGTAGCTATTTATTGAACAGCTAATCAATGAATTTAAGTACCGACTCTTGAAAATATCTTTGATCAAAATATTAAATGCGGTTTTCGAACCGCGATTTCACTAAAACCACGTGATAAAAGCGAAAAACTGCAGATATGCCTTTTTACGTCTACATCATTTAATGTCCAAACACCTGCACCTTTTAAAAAATTGTTGTTGTCCAGTGTATTGATAATTTTCGGTCCCTGTATATTAGGGCAATTAAATTAAAAGAAAAAGAGAAAAAACTAAATCGAAGCAAATTTTTCCTTACGGTCTTGTAGCCAGCAAATGCATCAACTTAGCCATGAAATCAACTGTCAAATCGAGTTTCGATTTGGATTTGGACCTAAGGGCCAGAGCCCCAAATAATTTCAGTTTCGTTTTTGGGCTCGACAACGCAACATCTCCGTGTTCTATAAACTTATTTCGGCAAGTGAAAAACCTGTTTTCCTTTTTTTTTATTTATTAAGTTTGTTTTTTGTACTCTCCGGTCTAACAAATCGAAAGTTTGTCGTTTTCAGATTTTTAACACAAAAACTTAACCTGTAGAATAGCCCCAGGATGTAACGTGCAGAGTCCTCCGTAATACAGACCCAAACACTTGGTATTTTTACACGTGGGCGCTCATAGCAGACGCCAGTAACCAGAAAAAGTCCTTCTTTAAGGCAGCTAAAACCAACAGAACTTATTCGATGATGTATTAACTGATACAGAAACGGTAAAGCACACTATGTTCAACACAAGTGACGTACAATTTTGAACCACTTCGTTAAAACGGATGGATGTGCAAAATCGGCAGCAACCCTCAAAATTATATGGTATTTAAGGACTCAGATACGAAACTTCCACTTTTTAACAGACACGCCACCAATTTAGGTAATATATTTAAATATAATGTAGTTACGATCTACTAATCCGTGAATAATTGCTCCTTTAGGAAATTCTATGCATATGCCCTTAACAAGTAAGCTTCAACAGAAGTAGAACGTCTATTATCACGAGGATGAGGTTGGTACTACGATTTAACAATCTGATGGTTAGCGTTAAAAACCCCGTACCTTGCAGCTATTCCAGCTATCCTCTCAAAATTATAACGTATTTAAGGACCCACAAAACGAAACTTTTATTTTTTAACAGACACTCGTGTAAATAAGGTTTTAACTAGGTAATCTATTTTCAATGAATCATAGTTACGATCTATTAATCTCGGAACTAACTCGAAAGAAAAATTCTTTGCATGTGCCCTTAACATGGAAGCTTCAACAGAATTAGGACGTCGTTAACATCCTGAGGATAAGGTTGGTGCTACGATCAAAGAATCCAAGGACTAACTTTAATAATCCTCCTTTGCAGCTATTCCAGGTATCCACACATAACTGGGGGCTGTGCGATAGAGGATGGAGGACTTGCATCATACTCGTAAATAAATACATCGAATTATGTTATCATATTTGGAAGGTACTGAAGAACACATCGCAACTCATTGAAGTACACCTCGTATTATAAAATGTTATGCTTGACCATATAACGTTATCGAACCGACATGCACAACATTATACATCACACCTAATTTATAATATCGCAAATGTAACACAAACACGAGTTATATTACACTACTAAAGGAAATACTGTTCAGAAGGTCGTCTTAGGTAAATAAATGTTCATCCCACAAACTGCTCAAGCATTACTTGTTTTAAAGTCAAATAATTTAAAAATCATGTCTTAAATTGGGTTTGTTGAAGCTAAAATACTGGCTATTGCTACATATTACCTACATAGTAGCCCCACTTTAAAATACTAAATATTAATTTTTTATTTGCCTACTCGTATGAAAATGAAAAGAGCAACAATTTACATTCAAATGGCGTTTAATATCTGTTCGGGACATGTCATTGATCTCTATAATGAGGCACGTTTTACCAAAGCAAAAGTTCGCCCATTCACACACATGCATATTGTATTATGGCAATTTTCAATTTGTGTGTGCATTTAAAATGCAATTTTCCCCGGCAAAGCGAGAGGCGAGGCTCAATAAAATTCAAGTGATTTATTTATACGCATTGTTGGACGACTGGAAATTGGCGGGACGCAGGGTGTCGTTGGTGCTGGCGAACTCTTAATAAAAACAATTAAGCCAAATTGGCCACAATTGTAGGCAAAATGAAATAAAAACCAGAATAAATTGAGAACGAAAACGGAAAATAGTTAAATAAAAATGAAAGCCGACACATCTTGATCAAGATGGCGGAAAATGAGAGGAGCGGGTGAAAAAATGTGTGATGGTGGAAAAAAAAAGGGGCGAGCACTTAAGTGGAAATGCAGTCGAGTGTCGTCATCATCATCAAGGGGACATCCCAGCAAACTCCCACACAAGTGCAGAAAATCGAAAAGGGCGACACTGGTGCACAGAGAAAAAATACTACCAAGTGGTGGGGATATTTTTAAACACAAATGCTTTTAGGCCCTGACCATCCAAAATGATTAGAAATTAAAATATTAGTGGGACTCATGTAAATACACAGTACAAAATAATGCAGAAAATCGAAAAGGGCGACACTGGTGCAGAGAGAAAAAATACTACCAAGTGGTGGGGATATTTTTAAACACAAATGCTTTTAGGCCCTGACCATCCAAAATTATTAGAAATTAAAATACTAGTGGAACTCATGTATTATACACAATAATAAAAAATGCATAATAATAATTATCACATTAAAATAAATAAGTACAACTATAAAATCAGGATCTAACTTATAATTACATATTTTTAATTAGCAGTGCAATTTAATTTCATTATTATTTTTTATTTAGAGGTATAAAAGTTCAATTTGTATGATAACTCATTATGTGTATCAGTAAAAAAGTAGTTTAAATATCATTATTACAGATTATAGATTTAGGTCAAACATCGAACACTTGTTTTTCCCAGTGTACTTTCAGATATTGGCAGAAGTGCAGCAACAAATGATGAGCAGCAAAGTCGACGATGCGATTTGCGTTCGTCTTAGCCGTTCTTGTGTTTTTTTCTCCGCTCTTTTTAACTTCTTAGTGTGGAAAAACTATTCAAGTCTAATGGCACGAAAGAGAATAATGACGCACAATACACTTCGACAGTTTAAGCGGATTCACATGATTACAACCGAGCGGAGAGGGGAGAAAGTGCAGCGGAGAGAGCGGAGAAAGCGGTAAGTAATGATGTCTGTCGATGTTTGCAGAAACTTGTTAACCATTTGAAGGCGACAAATGTCGAGAGCATTAGACATAGTTAGAGGCGATCAGTGGGATAGGATCATACATCTTACGAAAAGTTTTTATATTAAGTCTAAAATAATTAAATAAATAAAAAATAAATTTAAAAAATTGTATGTCAAGAGGGAGTTTTATTTTGAAAAAAAGACCGTTACCATGTATTTTAAATGGTTCAAAAACCCACTTTTAACAATTTTGTAATAAAAAAAAAATTTCGGATATATTTTTTTTTATCTAGATTTGTATCTAGATGAATGTTTTTTCTATAAAATTATAACATCATATAACTACTTCTAAGTAACTTATAACCTTTGCCTAATTTACAGCCTTTGCAAGATAGGACAAAAAACATTTTGTTCACTAAATGAGCACCCGAGCCCACTGTGCCGGTCCTTAGCTCCGTTCGGCACTTGGCGGGATCTGGGATCTAGGATCTGGCCCACTTGAGCTGTTCTGAAGCAGCCAAACAAATGGCCAAAGATAATGCATCCCAGGGGCGGTGAGGCGTGGCCAGTGCCTGTGGGATGTACATACCTAGTTTTGCACAAATTTATGGCTTTTAATTGCACATATTTGACAGGAGCTGCGAGGCGAATCGATGACGATAAGTCACATCAAATCGATTGCCTAACAAAGTTGATAATTTTAATAGAAGACTAAGACCAGAGAGTGCATATCTGTTCATTGCGGTGCATATTGCGGCTTTAAGGCGGCATAAAAATGCCGGGCATGTACGAGATGTGTCTCTGTGATTTCCTAATTCAATTATTATTCAAATCATATAATTTCATCTCTATGACACGCACCGACTGCGGTGGCGTTGGCAACCCTGGCAGCATGTAATAATCACATTACGTATACGACCGCAGGACCACGCATATAAAACTACATTTGCGTATGGCACAATTTCTGGAGTGGGCCAAATCCAATTTCCCTGCTGCGACAAATGAAAATTGCCAGCTTCATTCCTTTATTATGCCATTTCTTCCCGACGCTTTGTCTCCGACTTATCCCTCATTTGCCTGCATTTATATTATTTTGCATATTAATATTGTTAAAAGCGAGCCGCCCGTTGCGCTCCACAAAATTAGCCCGCCATTCATGTCGCATTCCGTTCATGCCACATCTTGTGTGTGGGATGGTAGACTGTTGAATGGTTGGATGGTTGGATGCCTGGGTGGTTGGGAACGGAGGCCATATCAATTTACCCACCGGAAGGCACGCAGCAGCAACATCGGTGGCAACAAAAGAATGCGACCCGATTCGGTTTGATTCGCACCGTCTCAGCGGGAGTTCAAAAATCGTAAACATATCCCACCGTGGGTGCGGATAAATGAATAAATTACATAGAAGACCACGCAAATTGCTGGCTCTTCAAAAATTAGAAAATAAGATGGGTAAATACAAAATGAAGTGCTTGAATCAAAAATATAATAAAAAACTGGCTACTATTTTTATATTTTTTTTTATTTAAGCTTCAATTTTTTTTTTATATATTTGCCTGTAAAAATGCTTCCCTTTATTGGAGCATATTATTATATTATAATCTTATCCTGCCCTTTTCACTGTAGCTTTATAAAACGACTGCGTCTGTCCGTTTGTATGCACTTATTAATGCGTATTCATTGTCACATCCGGTGCGAGGAAATTATATTCCTCACCGGGCAGCCGATCCTGCCCCGCCCCCCTTTTCCAACCCCCCACAATCATCGACTCATTTGAAGGACTCGCCTTGCCTTGCGGAGAGCAGACGCTTTCCTTTTGTCGATTTAATTGAAATAATTGCAAAAATGCAAATTGAATGGACAACAGTTGACACAGGATATTAACCATGGACGATGGCCAGCAACAGGAGACGGAGCAGGATCCGGCGAAGGACGCGCTCCCGCCGCGCAAGGAGCCTTAATGAGCTAACGAACGTACGGGGGATAATTGAGTGGAGACCACATGTGCAGCTGGCCGGGTGACCTGGCCGGGATCAATGAACTCCCGCGTGGATCGGGGGCGGAGTTTCCCGGGGGCTACCATTACAATACCTACAAATTATGGGACTTATTTCGAGACCAAAAATGGAATATGGAACTGGCATATTTATAAGTAACCTTCCTTGAATATTGAATTTAAAATGTAGTATTTTTTTGGTATTATAGGAAAGTTACGTGTCGTATTTCGAACCCAACAATCGGATATGGTATTCTAATATTTATACTTTACCTTTGAATACTTGAATAAAAATCTAGATCTTTTCTGGTATTATAATTAAGTTATGGGCCCTTTTTCGAACCCGAAAATGGGATATTGTATTGTAATATTTATAGTTCACCTTTTTTAAATATTTGATTAAGCATTTTGTATTTTTCTGGTATTATGGGAAAATTATGGGACCTATATTGAACCCAAAAATGGGATATCGTACTGAAATATTTATAAGTCACCTTCTTGAATAGTTGGTTTAAAATTGAGTCTTTTTCAGGTATTATAAGAAAGTATTGGGACTTATTTCGAACCCGAATATGGGATATGGTATTTCAATATTTACACTTCACCTTCTTTGAATATCATATTAAACACTTAGTCTTTTTCTGGTATTATAAAAAAGCCAATTAAAATTTAGTTAAAATATTATACTATTAAACTTTTATAGCTTGGTTGTTTTTTGAATTTGCTTATATTTGTTTTACGGATCACGTTCAATGATACACCTTTATTAAAATATTATATTATATAACAATAATAACATACATAAATATATAATAATATTATATAAATTTATGGTAATAAATATTTTTAGATTTTCTCAGCACAGACTTTAAACGACCGTTTAAAATAATTTTTGTTACATAAAACATTCGCCAATCACCTTAAAAAATATTTTAATTAATTTAGTATTTGTGTTAAAGTACTAAAACTTAATAAATAGAATTTTAGTGGCTTTCTTTATTTTTAATGAGAGTTTCTTGATGATTTTATAACCAAATTATTAGAAATTTGAAATAAAATTCTAATGCAATATTAAAATTTAACTTTTCCAAAATAAATTGTTTTTTATATTTATATTGAGGCTTATGATCTATTAACCAAATATTTTAAAAATAATAATAAAATTCCAATGCAATAATATTTAAATATAAAAATTGAATTTCTCCAAGTGCTCGTGATCTGCTGTGTTTAAGACTTGGCCAGAGATTCCAGTTGGCACCTCGGCCCTCCGTAATGAGTGGCCAACATTTGCCACATTGTGCGGCGGTTGTTCCTGTGCCCGCCGCCCGTGGGCGGTGCGTTGCAGAGGGGGGCGTGGCCGGATGTGGCGGCTGTGGAACGAACTCGCTCCTAAGCCGCGTCCTCATCGAATGTTGTCGATGTCGATGGTGATGTCGATGTGGATGATGTCGATGTCGATGTCGATGTTGCTGCTGTGTCTGGCCAACTTCCGGTGCAGCAACAATCCTGCGAGTGTGTGTGTTCATGTGCCGATGTCCTTTTATCCTGGCCGCTTATGTGTGGGTGAGGCCGCAGGTTGCACCATAATTGTGTTGATTAGCTAATTAGATGTAATTTCGCGGCCGGAAATTGGCAGTTGCTGCAGTCGGGCAGCCATTAGGAGGACAATTCCTAGAACCCCCCCTTTTTACGCATTTCAACCCCCTGCCATGCAAATTTTTAAGTGCAGTTTGGGTTGGGGGCGAGCATAATCTCGTCATGAATATGTTTGTTTAGCGCGCAGCCATGTCTCGCCTTGAAGGGTTCCGCTCCATCAGATTCAGACTTTCAGACTAGGAAAGACCGCCCCCGCCCCCCCCCCCTTGGAGCCACGCCCCTGGCCCTTGGATGTTGCTGACGTAAAAGTCGCGCCATAAAAATTCATTGCCAAACGAGCCAAAGTGTTGCCGCAGTGGATGGGGATGGGAATGGGGATGTGGCAGTGGCAGTGGATGTGGCAATGGCAATTGCGGAGAGTAGTCCAGACTGAGCTGCAAAAAGCCGGGTAACGGATCTGGAAGATGAGCTCAACCTCAAGTCGCGGCATTGGGCGGAATACCCTGAAAAATATCATTTATTTGGGCTCACATGGCGTATGAGTGATGTTGGTTAATGTCAAGATTGCAAAACATGAATATTATTATGGTATATGGTATTTAAATGAGTGATAATCTATATAATCATAATATAATGCAGCAATTTTATTTTATTTTCTTGATATATTAAACATATTTTGCAGACCTACTAATTTAAAACTCTCTTTATATAACTTTAAGATCCCCTTCCCCATTTGTGAATGATGTACAAGACCCAAAAATAGAAAACATTTTATAAGAGGAACTGCATAAAGTTTTCTTCCCTTTTGCTTGCTTTTCTCCTAAACAGCGCAGCGTATTAAAGAGGTTCGGTGGTTGGGGAAAATGGGTGGGGGAAATGGAAAATGGAGATGGGAGTGGTAGATGGTGGATGGTCGATGGGATGTATCGCCTCGGAAGCTGACTGCGACTGCCTCGAGAACGACATCGCAGGCAATGAGCTTAAGTTCAATACATTTACTTGAATTTCCAGCGAACGACAAGGACGAAGACGATGTCGTTGACTAGTTGGCTCCCAAGGATGAGTAGGAAAATTGGGGGGCTGTGGGAAAGCTAGGAAGCTGGAGAGCAACACGGAGAAAAACTATAAATGTATTAAACTTGTTTTTATATAAATTAAAAATATATATATTTAATGTATACATTTCTAACTATGTTTTATAAATAACATGATATCTGTTGATTTAAATAGGAAACGTATTTTTAAAATGAAACCTCAGACTATTTATGCAAAGTTTTTGTTGACTAGGGCTAATGATTTTTGTATTTTTATTTATTCCTTCTTTGTTTTATCGCATAAGATATAATAACATCTTAAAAACTTTTAGTATTATAATGATAAATTATTGTTGTATTAACTTATGTACTTTTAAGCTGTATTTCCATGTCCAATTTTAATCCAAAATCTACTTTTAGCACACCATTAAATTTTGCAATGTTGGAATATTTCTAAATATGATCAGTATATTTTTTTGGCAGTGTAAAAAGCCGAAGCCGGGCAACGTTGTGCCCATTACAGACAGTTTTTGTGGCGAGAAATTTCAAAAAGCTCAAATGTGCGAGGCGATAAGCAAAGCAGCAAGAGATTGGCAAGGCAGGGGGTTGGCAGGGGCTGGGGAAGGGGAAGGGGAGGGGGAGGGGGAAGGGGGTCGGGTAAGGGGTCGGGTAGTGGTTCAGGGGGCAATGGCAGCACTTACATGTAACCAGTCGATGGCGACAACGGCAGCCGCAAATGTTGCAAGGATTGCCGGCAAGAAGCACACACAAAATTGATGTCTATGTGTGCGGCGGGTGGATTGGTTTCCACAGGGGGGTGGGGGGGAGGTGGGTTGATTGTGGGTGGCCGAAGGACAACTATTTGGTGGAGAAGGGGGTGGCAGATCGGTGGGGGTTGATTCGCCAGCGCAAGTTTTGGTTTTCAAAATTTATCGCTTTTAGATAAAACGTTTTGCGTTTTTACGATACGAGCAGCGAACACTTTGGCCAACTATCCTGGAAGCCATTCCCAGCAGCTGGAGGGGATGTGGTGTCCTTTGTTGTGGAGGGGGCGTGGCGAGTGTGGAGGTGTGGGGGTGTGGAAGTGCCTCCCGCCGACTCTGTGGATTATGAAGTAATTTAATTAAAACGCCTGGCCCGCAAATAAATCCGGCATTATTTATGCCGCCTTGCAGGAGAAACGTGACATCTCCGGACCGGGTAATCAGTATTATTCTCTCGAAAAGAAAGTTCTTGATGAAACCTATAATTTGTCAGAACTTATTAAAGTCACTTAAGGCAACCAAGAAGATTTTTTAAACTCTACGATTTCGTACTATGCCATTTCCTTGGCCTGTAATCATTATTAACTTGATTTTCTTTTTTGATAACTATTTTCTATCTGATATAAATATTTTTAAAATTTTGTTACCTTGTAAACTAAATCTTATTTGATTTAAGTATATGTCTACAATTTAAGTAGGTCTACAATTTCATAATTTTGTTGGTTTATAATATATTTCAAATTTCAATAAATTATTGCCATCTAGTTTATACCTACATTATTAATAACAAGAAAGGAAGTTAGCTTCGGCAAGCCGAAGCTTATATACCCTTGCAGCTATAATTATTAAATTTAAAAACACAAAAAATGATATTCCCAATAGTATAAGATAATATGTCAAAAAACACCGAAGCTATAATTTGTTTCATATTATTTTCCTACCAATTTTCCGATCGTTCCTATGGCAGCTATATGATATAGTCGTCCGATTTTGGTAAAATTAAATTCGAAACTCAGAACTAATTAAAAAATGTTATTTCCAAGCGTAGGAGGTTATATGTTAAAAAACACCGAAGCTATAATTTGTTTCATATTATTTTCCTACCAATTTTGCGATCGTTCCTATGGCAGCTATATGACATAGTCGTCCGATTTTGATAAAATTTAATTCGAAATTCAGAACTAATTAAAAAATGTTATTTCCAAGCGTTGGAGGTTATATGTTGAAAAACACCGAAGATATAATTTTTTTCATATTATTTTTCCACAAATTTTCGGATCGTTCCTATGGCAGCTATATGATATAGTCGTCCGATTTCGATAAAATTTAATTCAAAATTCAAAATTATTTAAAAATTGTTATTTCCAAGCTTAGGAGTTTATATGCTAAGAAACACCAAAGATATAATTTTTTTTCATTTTTTTGTCCGATTATTCCTATGGGAGCTATAAGATATAGTTGTCCGATCCGGCTGGTTCCGACTTATATACTACCTGCAAAAGATATAAGACTTTTGGGAAAGTTTCAGCCGGATAGCTTTAAAACTGAGAGACTAGTTTGCGTAGAAACGGACGGACAGACGGACAGACGGACAGACGGACAGACGGACAGACGGACAGACGGACAGACGGACAGACGGACAGACGGACATGGCTAGATCGACACGTCTAGTCATGCTGATCAAGAATATATATACTTTATGGGGTCGGAAACGTCTCCTTCACTGCGTTGCAAACTTCTGACTGAAATCAATATACCCTCTGCAAGGGTATAAAAATAAACATTACGTACCTTTATTCATTTTAAAGTGCTTATTTATTTTTTTATGTTTATTAAGATTATATGTTACCAACTATTTTTTGACTGATAATAATACTTTTGTACCTTATAAATCAATCAAAATATTTATTTAATTGTTTATTTAAAATATATTTTATTTCCCATCTGTTTTCTTTGGTACCCTAAACGATATTCTAGTAATACTTCTCCGAAGATTTATCCTGGGCAACAGCAATTCCAAGAGGAAGACCACCACTGCTCCCAGATTCGCCCAGAGAACGAGCCAAAAGAGGGCGGCCAATTCTCTCATGGATAGCACATTCTGGCGGACGGGAGCCACCTGCTGCTCCTCGGCCTCCGACAGCCGGGGATCACCATCGATCCCGTCCAGAGTCCTGTACGAAGTTGCGGCAATTCTGGACACACTCTCGTCCGCCTCATCCACGGCACTCACATACTGGCGCGTCCAGTGCTCCAGGAAACCATGGGCATGGGCATGTTGGATCTGCTTGTTCAGCACACCCACCAGATGCGAGTGACGCCTCACATAGAAGGCCAACTGCTGGGTGTAGATGCGTTCCCGCACCAAATGCAATCTCCTGCTCACCGGATGCACCTTCCGGAAGTACCCGAAATACTCGTAGGGCGTAAGGATGGCCACCCGGGCGGAGGAGCCACTTTGCTGGGCCAAGGCTGGAAAGGATTGCAGCTCACTGCCCTCCAGGTGAACCAATTGCTCGGGTCGCAGCTCCGGCAAACTGGCCATAATCTTGGCCTCATTGACCTCAGCCAACTGGATGGTGAAACGCTGGGCCAGCACTTCGGATATGGTTTGTGGTGGATTCCTCTGGGTATCCTGCCGCAGCAGTTGGTACATTCCCGACTGGTAGCCATTCCTCAGGACCAAGGTGCCAAACATCCAGGTGAGCAAAACCAATCGACCAGAAATTCCAAGTGGAAGACAGCGATACTTCAGATTTCCACCCATTGTCAGAACAAAGAGTTCATAGTACGGATTCCTGGCCAACTCATGACCAGGCCACCAACGACGCACCATCAAGAGGAGCAGGCAGGCCAGGATCAGGACCAATGCAATGACCCTCCACAGGAGCGGACTGAAGGGAAAGGCCAGCTTCTCGTAGGCGGAGTAGGCACTCTGCAGATTGGTCACCAACATGATGTGGCTCATGAAGTAGTAGGTGGACTGAGAGTAGGGAATCTCGCTGCCGGCACTGGGCTTGAAATGGAAACCGCCCAGGGAGAAGTCCGCATGGTGGCCAAAGATCTGAAAGAACCAGAAATATCACCAATTTGATCAAATTTTGAAAATATATTGATTACATTTCAGAAACTCCGGATCAATTCGATCTAGCTAAGGGGCATATCCACAAAATGCCACTTGTCAGTATCACATAAACATTATTTCACTGTGCACTAATATATCAAATTGATACTTTTTTTTCTAGGATCAATTGATTGATCCTTTTTTTTCTATACTTATACCTCATCGAAAATCCTGCCCGACTTATCGAAAGTGGCCAGCACCTCCTCCTTGTTCATCCAGTAGATACCCACACTGAAGTTCAGATTGTCGGCCATGAACTGCAACAGAGCACCTTCGATGCCCACAAAGGATTCACTTCCATCGCGACGCCAAACTAAATAGGGCATATCCTCCCAGGTGGCGCAGGTCAATAGACAGCCATAGAAGTTGCCCAGCTTAGGGGGAAAATAATCCTGGCTAGCCCATTGTCCATTTTCCACTTGGTAGCGATTCACCACATTTGGCGAAATCACTTGACAGCCATGGGATGCACTGAAAGGAAAATAGCTGACCATGAGGAGCTGACCACCAGGTGGACACAGTACCACGCCCACATTCAGCACACTAAGGCGCCACAACAGGCCGAGGACCAACTGAATCTCCTCGCCATACGCCTCCGTGGGCAGGGACATGTATATCAGGGTGTACGACAAGTCCTGGGTGGCTCGAATGCGTCCGTAGATTGCCGTGAGAGCCGGAAGATCATCTACCAAAGCCAGGACAGCATGCACATAGGGTTTGTACTCCATCGATTGCTGGAGGAACAGCTTGCGTGCCTGCAAAGTGGGTGGCAAAGCCATCAGCACCTGGTCGAGCAGCTCATCCAAATGGCCACCAGTCGTCTGGGAGCTTCTATGGGTGTAGATGTACAAGGTCTTGAAGCTACCCATCTCCGAATTGACCACCACTTGGGCCAGAGCCTTTGCCAAGTCCTGTTCCGATCCAGATCCCATTACTTCGGTCACCAAAAAGCAGCAAGAAAATATAATATACAGCCACAACTTCATGGCGAAAGAGTTGCCAGAGGAATGTTGTATAAGTGTAAGCACTTTGGACTAGCCTTTCCAGATCCCAGGGGAAATTTCTGAAAATGGCCCTGGTCTATCGCGTTAATCATATCACATTAATAACGATTCCTCTGGGGAACCCACTTGGTTATTAATAAGTGAGACTTATCTACTTATAAGTAGGTTTACTTTGTATATGCTTTTAGTCTTAAAGCTGCTAATTAAGGCATTAGAAACCTAAGTTTTGACTAACTGACGGTAGTAATATGAAAAAGTCAATACATAAACTTAAAAAGTTTCTAGCTGGGGACCATGACTATTTAAAACAAGCCCAGTAAGTTATTAGAAATTAATGTTAGTATGTGTGATAGTTTGAAATGTATTCCTTAACTTTCCATTGGTTCCTTAATATTCCCTGGTAAGAGCACCTACATAAAGCTCTTTTAAGTAAGCAACACAACTGATAGTTTTCTTTTCACATTAATAATATTCAATATTTATTTTTATTGGCTTTATAAAAAAAAGTCGAATCATCAACATCATCGTCGTCGAAACTAAAGTAGTCGATATCGTTGTCATCCCGGTATTTTCTGCTGCTGCTGATGTCCCTGGGTTCATCGCTCTCCTTGGGCTCCTCCACATCCCGGTCGTCCTCCTCGTCCGGTTCCGGTTCGGGTTCATTCTCCAGAGGATCGTTGGCCTCGTCCTCGAACAAGCTACGCTCGGCGGCTCCCAGCTCGAAGACGGGTTCATCCGTCTCATCCTCTTCCCTGACCTTTACTTTGGGCTTGGTGACCTCGCCCAGAACCGGAGGCTGTACCTCGACGCGGGTAAGATTCGTATGGTGATTCAGCATGCCCTGGTAGAGATGGGGAAACCTACGCTGGAAGTCCACTTTGATCCGCAGCAGTCTCTCCAACATGCCGGGCGTTAGGATGCCATTCTCGGATCCCTGGCCCATGATGTGCGTATCCCTGCGATGACGACCATCCTTCAGATAGGCCGCATAGCTCCCGCCGCCCGTGTAGAGAGGATGTTGCGGATCGTAGGGCTTCCGGTTCCAGGGATCATCGGGTCTGTCCACCGGTAGCAGACCCATGAACGGATGCAGCAGTCCCTCGCCGTAGGTGTAAATGGAACCCACTTGGGGGTCGGATGATGGTGCGTTTGCGTTTTCGATTTCGGTTTCGGATGGTGCTGATGATGAACTGACGTAATGGACGGAGGATATGCAAATGAAAGATGGACATGAATGGTTGGTGAATAATTAGTGAATATGCTAAGACTCTATCTAGATTATGGTTAGGATTAGTTAGGATTTGTGGGTTAGTTATGCTTATGCTTTAGGTTGGATGGAAGTTCTGATGGTGGTGGCAATGGGTTTGTGTTGCCTTCTACGCAACCTCTTTCGCTTAATGACTTTGATGGGCTTAATGGTTTTGGGGGTTTTCGAGGCGATATTGCTCTGGGCCCTGAGGAGACTGGACTTTTTCTCCTTCTGGATTTGCAGGCGCAACAGATCCTTGAGCACATCCACCAAACTGTCCAGCTTGGTGCTACTCACGGTGGCCTTCGTGGTGACCTGCGAGTTGATCTTTTTCACCTGGGGCACGGACTTTTTGGGTCGCTGGGGCATTTTCACTTGACGAGTGGAGCGTGCCCAACCATCATGGCTTTCCTCTGTGATTCTCGGACTGGGAGTCCTCCTACGCCGCACAAACTTTCCCCTCATGGCATACGGTGTGGGTGTGGTGGGTGAATCACTCGCATCGCTACCACCATCATTAAGGGCCGCATTGAGTAGCTGCGCCTGCTGTTTCACACTCAAGGCCCTCTTGGTCTTGCCCTCCGTCCCCGTATCGGAATGGGGCTCATCCGCCTGGAACTCCGGATAGGGTGCGTACTCCTGGCTGCCATTGTTATCGTAATTACTGCCCTTTGGCATCTCCAGATTCGGGGCCTGGGAGAACTGTGCCTCATGGTTCTTGGTCAGGTAATCCGTGTCATAGCCTCTATTGGCCAGAATGCGTTGCCAATTGGTATCGTCTTCGTAGTCCAGTTTATTGGAGGTACCACTTGGCTCATCCACTTTGGCCTTGTCCTGGGCAACGTGGCATTTGGTCTCAGGTTTTGGAGAATTCGTTGGTGGAGTCCCTGTGGTTGTGGTGCTGGTGGTGGTGGTGGAGCTACTTGAACCCTCGGCATCCTCCTCCTCCTCTTCCTGCTCCTCCACCTGCTCAACTGTAGCTGGCTCTCCCTCATTCTTTTTCTCCTCCACCTTGGGCTTCTCCGCCTGCTTGGAAGACTCCTCCTCCACTTTGGCTGGTTCCTTTATCGTAACTGACTTTTCTTTGACCACATTGGTGGATACTATCTTGCTGCATCTGAGGTTCAGCTTGAGGATCTCCTTCTTCAGCTCATCCACTATGTTGTGTAGCTGATGGATCTCCTGCTCTTGCTTGGATATCGACTTGGTTACATGGGAGCTCTCGGCCACGGAATCCTGTTGCATCTCAATATCCTCATTCTTGGCACTTTCAGTGGTTGTGGCAATGGCTTCTGAGGTGGTTTCACTGGCACCTGGAGTGGTGGCTTCTGTGGTGCTTGTCGTTGGTGCCGCTGTGGAAGTGGTTAGGCGCACAAAGTCCTGGTGATTATACTGGTACCCTGCGTTGGGATCATGCTGCAGTTGCTCCTCCACCACGGCCTCCTGTTCCGTTCCCTCTTCGTACTGATCTCCACCAATCTCCAATGGCTCCATACTGGCCCTCTCCAGAGCCTCGCGAATGGAGGCCGCATTGTAGCGCATCAGGGCCTCGGCGGGATCTTCATCGGGACTCAGGGTGATCTCTTTTAGGCCCAGTTTGTATTCCCGTCGCAGTTCGTTGAGGGAACCCTCATCGATGGTCTCCAGGGTTCCATACTCCACGTTCCGTTTGCTCCGGCGATTGGCCCTGCACTGGCAGGATCCCCTGGAACTGACTGCTCCTGCTCCTGATCTTCCACACTGACAACTCCTGCCACACAGACAATCCAACCTGCCGCATCCGCAACCCTTGGATGTGGTATTATCTACCCGTCGCCCAAACCTGTGAAAAATGGCTAACCTTTTTTGGACTCGATGCTCTTGCGGTTGTGACTGTGGTTGCTCCTGGGGAGCTGGTGTCGTCGCCAATGGAGGATTAGAGCTGCTCTTCTGCCTCTCCGATCCACCGACTTGGCTTGGTTGTTGAATGGCGTTTATTGTCTGAAATGCGTCGCCTGTTTAATGCCATGAGAAAAAGGCGAAATGAATCGTATGAAATGGATCAAATGAAGGACTACGGTCTACGTGTTCCAGTGTGAAAGTGTGGCGTGTGCTGTGGTGTGGTGCTCAATGTGGTGTTTCAGTGGTTTCTGGTGGTTCTAGTGGTTCTACATAGGTGCCAACTTACCCTGCCCATCGTTTGATGCTGGCGCAGCATTGCATCCACCTCATCGTTGCCCACGGCTGCCCGGTACGAGATCGATGGTTGGGGCACACCATAGGCATTCGATCCGTAGCCCCCACCTCCGTAGCTGGTTCCATAACTACTTCCGTAACCCTGGGCCGCGGGACGCTGAACCGGTGCCGGGTAGTAATAGTTGATCACCGTGGGCGGTGAGGACTTGAACTTCTTGCGCTTGTTGCCACCAATTCCCAAGAAATCCACTGTGGGAGAGACAGGAGGCACTGAGTCAGGACTGCGAAAAACCCCGAAGAGATTACCTTTGTGCCGGGCGGTTCCTTCGTTCTCCTTCATCTGGGGACCCGCCTCACCAACTATGGCGTCCATTGGATCATCATTTCGGCCGACCTGTTCCATCATCATGGGAGTCTGCTCCATTCGTGGTTGCTGCATCATCATCGAGGGCTGCTGGTCCGACTGGGGGTTCTCCTGGGCCCACTGGAGCTGCTTCATCATCGCGGGATCCTCTTCCATCATCTGCCTCTGCTGCTCGATCTTGGCCTGATCCTCGGACAACTGCCTCTGCTGCATTTGCTGCATCATCATCATGGCATTCAGCTGAGCCTGCTCCTCGGACCATTGTCTTTGCTGTTGCATCATCTGCCTCTGCTGCATCCTGGCCTCATCCTCGATCCACTGCCTCTGCTGCATCTGCTGAACCACTTGAGGATCCTCCACCCAATGCCTTTGTTGCATCATCGTGGGATTCTGTTGGGTCATTCCTTCAGCCTGGGCCTGATCCTCTGACCACTGTCGCTGCTGCTGCATCGTTTGAGTTATCTGAGAATCCTGCCCCACTTGCCTCTGCTGTTCATTCTGTCGCTGCTGCTGCATCGTTTGAATCATCTGAGAATCCTGCCCCACTTGTCTCTGCTGTTCATTCTGTCGCTGCTGCTGCATCATTTGAGTCATCTGAGAATCCTGCCCCACTTGTCTCTGCTGTTCATTCTGTCGCTGCTGCTGCATCGGTTCAATCATCCGAGGATTCTGCATCATTTGTCTCTGCTGTTCATTCTGTTGGATCTTGTCCTGATCCTCTGACCACTGTCGCTGCTGCTGCATCATTTGAGTCATCTGAGAATCCTGCCCCACTTGCCTCTGCTGTTCATTCTGTCGCTGCTGCTGCATCGTTTGAATCATCTGAGAATCCTGCCCCACTTGTCTCTGCTGTTCATTCTGTCGCTGCTGCTGCATCATTTGAGTCATCTGAGAATCCTGCCCCACTTGCCTCTGCTGTTCATTCTGTCGCTGCTGCTGCATCGTTTGAATCATCTGAGAATCCTGCCCCACTTGTCTCTGCTGTTCATTCTGTCGCTGCTGCTGCATCGGTTCAATCATCCGAGGATTCTGCATCATTTGTCTCTGCTGTTCATTCTGTTGGATCTTGCCCTGATCCTCTGACCACTGTCGCTGCTGCTGCATCATTTGAGTCATCTGAGAATCCTGCCCCACTTGCCTCTGCTGTTCATTCTGTTGGATCTTGTCCTGATCCTCTGACCACTGCCTCTGTTCCTGGGCCTGTTGGTTGGCCCTCTGACCCTCGGAATTCCTGTAGGCCGCGTACATCTTGTCCTGCTTGCCCTTCTCGCCTTCCATCTGCTCGTTGGCCATGCGATAGGCATAGGCCATGATCTGGACGATGTCCTCCTTGGACAGAGTCTGTTGGGGCATGGCCTGACGCTTCAAGCCGTTTGCCCTCTGGTTGGTGTGGCCTGGTTGGTTCCTGACCTTGCGTTGGGCCTCCTTGTTGACCAATCGCCGGACATAATCATCCCGCAGAGCCTGCTCGATATCGGCCCGTGTGATCTTGTGGACGGGTGTGCGACTCAGGGGGTAGCTAACCCGGTTGGGAGAATCTCCAGACTGCGCGGCGGCACTGGACCTCATCTGCTTGGCCAGCAGCTCGATCTTCTGCAGCATTTTCAATTCGGCTATCACCTGATGCTCGAAGGCCCTCAACTTGGCCTCCACTCGCAGATCGTCCAGGGTCTTCTCCTCCGCCGCATCCTGGCCCTGAGTGCTGGGCATTCGGAACCAAAGGAGGGGCACTCGCTCCTGATCCTGCTCCTTCTCCAGTGCCGCATTGATCTTCTGCTGGGCCATCTGTGCCTCTGGCGAGTAGGAAACCTCGGGACGCACCCTCACCTCGGATATGTCGGAGGCCTGGGCATCCGTTCCAGCGGTTTGTTGTGGGAAGAACTGCCTCTGCATTTGGGCCACGAAGTCCATATTTGGAGGGGGAAGTTGAGGAGCACTCTGGGAGAGCTGGGGAAGCGGGGGAAGCTGGGGAATACCCTGGCCCAGTATATTGCTGGCATCAAAGTTCGCCGGATTCAGGAAGGAGAAGGCGTTCTGCAGAGCTGCCTGACTTAGGATAGGTTGTTGGGCAACCGTGTCGGCAGCAGCGGATGCTGGAGGATCGGCAGCTGGTGCCGGTGCCGGAGGAGCAGGATCAGCAGCGGGAGCAGGAACTGGAGCTGTGGCACCCAAAAGGCTAGGCATGGACGGCAAAGTCGGCAGTTGGGCAAAAAACGAACCCACCTGCGGGCCAAAGTCGGGCATTGCAGGCATTTGGAAGTCCTGCGGCCAGTTCATCAGCTGACCCAGAGGATTGGGCGCTTGATTCTGACGAGCAATTCGCGTCTTGGCCGTGGCATCCTCGGCCAGGACGAGCACCACCTTGGAGGCAGCTGCCGAGGGCTGGAGGTTATCGGGCATGGCACCCAGGAACGAGTAGGCCGGGAACAGGCTGCCCCAGCGGAGGAGGCTGCCCAAAGCTGGGAACATCATGTAGAAGGCGTCCATCTGGGGATTGCCGGTGCGAATGGGAGAGATGGGCGGCATCTGGCCAAGAATCTGAAGGGCAATAAAAAATATGGTTTTAAAAAGGAATAATAATTAATAATTATTATTAAAGAATTCGAGAATGTTGTAGAGATTTTTAATAATCTATCTAAAATAATTTATTTAATTTCTTGAAAGACTTCTCATTCATTGGCAGGAATACTAGAATTTGATATAATATATTATATGAATATCTACTCACTAATACCTGCATCAAATATTTGTTATAATATTTTGTAGGTTTTTTTTTTACTTTTAAATATATATTCACAACTTTAAAACTCATTTACTTAAATTCTTTAAAAACTTTCCATTCACTTGTATTCGAGACGACTCCAGATTGAACTCACCTCATCGTTGGTGGGAATCCTTGGTCTGCTGTCCGTGGAGGAGTTGGTCGTTGATCCGGCATTCGACGGGGGATCTTGACCGGCCGCCTGGGCGACAAGGAGTGCCAGGAGCGGCAGCAGGCTGTGCAATCTCATCCTGGGGGTGGACTTATCTCTGGGGAACGCAGAACGCGAAAGATCGATCTGTGTGCGCCGGAGCTCTTTCGCCGACTGACTGCCGACTGCTGGCGGTCGGTGGTCCAAATAGTTTTTTTGCCACCGCGTCGGCGGCAGCAAACTGCAGACGTTGGCGATTCGATCGTGACCCGGACCCGGGTCCACCACACGCACTGGGCACCGGGGAAGCGGGCTGGGTTTCCGTGTGTGTGCCCCCAATGGAAAACCAGACCGCAGCAGCCGCCGCAGCTGCAAGAGCTGCAAAAACCTTGCCCAACTATTCCGCTGGCCAGCTTTTTCCACGAAATCAGCGCAAATGATGCACGATAAACAGTATGTTTAAAAAGAACAGGGGCGGAATCACGCGGAAGGGCCAAAAAAATAAAATATTCGGGTTATCTTTACTCCACTCTTTCAAAAATAATAAATTGTGGTATTATCTTAATTCATTTATTGTTTTCCGACCTTATACCATTTTCTATCTCTAGTTTAAGCAAGAAATTCAAATAATATTCCAATAATATTCATTTTCAGTATCAATATTACAAATAGCCATCACTAGCTTAAAAAAAGCAATTGTTCCAGTAATGTTTTTTCAGTGTAAATCATCTTTTTTATAAGTAATCTGCAAGTATTTTTGAAAAAAAATAAAATCATATTAGTATTATTTAGAGTGAACATTTAATTTATTATTATTATTTTATAATATAAAAAAATATAAAAAAATTTTGTGTAGAAATAAAATTTTGTTTTAATTTTATAAGAAATTATACTATTGCAAATAAAGATTTTTTTTTAAAGAAAAGAACAAAACAAAATGTAGTAAATATGATTACTACTTTCCCTAATATAAATATATTTTCTTAATAAAACAAATATTTAAATTATTTTATGCTCTAATTGTCAATCGTAATTATTTTTAATGAATTCCTCTTATCATCTGAATCCGGCCCTGATTTTTGTTGGGGGCCGTGGTGGGGCTGCCCTTCAAGCGTCGATCCATGGAATTCTTCGTCTGCGATCGTCTTATCGTGTCACCCCAACCTCCACACTTGCAGACAGCACCACCACCCATACAACCACCGAGGTTTGCTGAGGTCAGCGGTGGTCGAGGTTGTAGCGACACAAGAAACAAAAGTTTCTGTCACCCCAGCGGGTGGTTTTGCAAAGGTCAGCGAAAAGTGCGAAAAGAAAAAGAGTGCATTTCTTCAACTCGGTACAGCGACCTTTGGTTGGCTCAGATTCAGTTTAACCAGCCTCTGATCATTATCAAATTACTCACGGCCCAAAGTTACTTACATTCAATCACGATTGTTGTCGGTAAAATGCGTAAGCAGTCCGAAAAAAATTGATTTTTTTTTAAATATTGTAAGAAATCTATTGAAATTTATTTAAAAGATCAATTGCTATTTAAATTTATTGCATTCTTATGAAGAAATATAATATTTTCTTAAAACAATTAATTTTATTACAATATTAAGAACAAGTTTTGAGTTTATTTGTATATAATTCGGTCTTATGCTTACATTTTAAAAGATATGTCTGACTTGCCAAAAAAATGCAATGCAAACTTAACGTCTTTAAAATATGTTTAGTTGTTAATGGGAAATTGGCGTAGTAATCAAATTTATTCAAGATATTTTTCATAACCTACATTCAGAACATAGCTTACATTGGCTTGCTTTACCTTGCCCTTTGTTTTATTTACTCAAAAGTGTGAAAGCAATAATCCGCTGATGTTTACATATATTTAAATATTATACATTTGAAGTTAATTTATTGTGCATTTGCATTTTCAGATGCCGCTGATAGAGCTTTCAGCACGCAATTTGACCCGTCAGTTAAGTGATTCCTGTTTAGATAATGGTAATGAGCTGGTGCACAGGAAAAATTGTCTACTGTTTAGTTAAGGGATGAAATCCGTTCATAAGACTACTATAAAAAAGTAACCTAAAAAATGAATAAATAATTTTAAAATATTTTTTAATTAGAAAATGTTGTATAAATTAATTTTAGATCTTAGATTACATTGTATTAATATAGTTATTATATTATCATTTGTTGGTCACATATGATAATCAATGTCTTAACGATTTCTGGTTGCTTTTCCTGTGAAAACATATAAACATTTACCTTATTTAATTACATTTTAGTTAAATCTTACTAATATTTTATGACAAATATGGTTATGCCAAACTGTAATCACCTTTTTTTCCAGTGTGGCAACCCATCATGCAAAGGATGGTTGCCAAAGTGCAGGACGGCAGTTGGCGAGGAGCCAGTGGTGGATCACGATGTTGCCCAGCGCGGTGCACAATGTGAGCCTGGTCTATGCCCTGGTCTGGGCCATCGATAACTTCTATGGAAGGGCCACCAGCACTCCGCTGGCGGTGGTGCAGTTCGCCACCAGTCGGGAGAGTCGGGACATCCACAACGACCTGATAGACGCCGCCCTGGTCAGATCCTCGGAAACGTGTAGAATCCAGTTCCTGCTGGAGGATGATCGCTTGGAGTTGACGGAGTCGAATGGAGAACTGCCGCCTCCGAGTGGACTGACCGGCAGACCCATGGCTATTTGGTTCCTGGACAGTCTGCGTTCCTACTTCCGCCTGGAGATGTATCTCAATCAGCTGGGCAGTCCGTACAAGCGGAATGGCTACTTTGTGGTGGTCTATACTGGACTGGAGGATCAGCCCATGGAGTCCGTGAAGATCATGTTCCGGCGTTTGCTAAATATGTATGTGTTGAATGTGAATGTATTTCTGCAGCGAGAGGGAACTGTCCAGTTGTACACCTACTATCCTTATGGACCGCATCGCTGTCAATCCTCGCTGCCCGTCTACTACACCGCCTTTCAGGATCTGCCGGCACCGGCCACGGGATATGGCCTTACCAAGCCCCTATTCCCCAGCAAACTGGTCAACCTGTATGGCTGCGAACTGGTGGCCGTCACCTTTGAGCACCAGCCATATGTGATCATCGAGGATGATCCCAAGAATCCGGGTGGACGGATCATGCGCGGCATCGAGGGCATGATCTTCCGATCCCTGGCCGAGCGGATGAACTTCACCATAAAAATGGTGGAGCGAAAGGACAAGGACCGCGGCGAAATCCTGCCCGATGGAAATTATACGGGAATTCTTAAAATGGTACGTCTGATTAATTTATTTCATTTATGGAAATGATTTTTTTCCATTGAACTATAAAATGGCTTAAGTAAATATAATAGTTATCGAATCTTATATATTCTACCTCGTATTTAAAATTATGTTTTTGTATTAAACTCAAATATTAATGTGTGCATACGCGAATTCTTCAGCTATACACACTTCCACTTTTAAAATTATTTACATAAGATTTTAAGCATTCAAAAAAAAGTATAAAAAGATTTGGTACCACATATCAATGCATACAATTGTCTTATTCGTAATGAAATTATAATTTAAAATGTATTCGCGAATTCTTGAGTTCTGGCGAGGTAAGTAAAATATAGGAAAAAAAATAAACAAGGATTTTAAATACCATAAAACTAGATTCCAAATTTAAAATTGATTGTAGAAATATTACTAGTTAAAGGCATCAATTTATTTCGCCAACTGGTCGTATACGTAATGTAATATCAAGTAATATTATATCAAGTATACGTAATCCTTTGCAGATGGTCGATGGCGAGGCGAATATGACGTTCGTATGCTTCATGTACAACAAGGCTCGTTCGGATCTGATGCTGCCCAGTATTTCCTACACGAGTTTTCCGATTGTTCTGCTGATTCCGAGTGGCGGATCCATGACGCCCATGCAGCGATTGACCCGCCCCTTCCGCTACATCATATGGTCCTGCATTCTGGTTAGCCTGATCCTCGCTTTTCTGCTCATGGTCCTACTGAGGATTACCGCTGTGCCGGTATTGAGGAACCTAGTGCTGGGCAGGCACAACCGTCATCCGTATCTGGGCATGGTGAGCAGTCTGCTGGGCGGCCTGGCGTTGTACAATCCGCGCAGGAACTTTGCCAGGTATCTGCTGATCTTATGGCTTCTGCAAACCCTGGTGCTTCGTGCCGCCTACACGGGTCAGTTGTATCTCCTGCTGCAGGATGTGGAGGTTAGATCGCCGCTAAAAACACTCGCGGAGGTGATGGCCCAGAACTATGAGTTCCATATGCTGCCCGCCCTGCAGCCGATCTTCCAACACTCGGTACCCAAAAGCAATATCAAAACGGTGTTCTCGATGGAGACCTCATTGGCTCGCCTTCGGGACGAAGATAATCCGGGAATTGCGGTGCCGCTGCTGCAGCCCACAGTCTACGAGTTTGACTATCGATCCGGGCCAAATTTAAGGCATCTGACCGCCCTGCCCGATCCCCTGATGACCGCCCCTCTGACCCTCTATATGCGACCGCATTCCTTCTTCAAAAGACGCGTGGATCGCCTCCTCATGGCCATGATGTCATCGGGAATTGTGTATCGATACCGCCGGATGTATCTGGACCGCATCGAACGGCTGGCCAAGCGGCGCAACATGGAACCAAGGCCCCTGACCATCTGGCGACTGGGCGGGGTATTCATCTGCTGTTCAGGACTACAATTCCTGGCCATCCTCGTCTTTATCCTGGAACTTTTGGCCAGGAAGCACTCGCTATTAGGAAGGGCTTTGAATGCAATCAATCGATACACGGCATGAGCTATTTATTACAACAATAACACATATTTAACTATAATAAATTATTTAATAATATTAATAAAACAAAATATAAATATAAATATAGGACAGATAAAATACTCTTATTTTTTGCGGTTTTTCAATATTATTTTAGCCAAGTAAAGGCGTACAGCTCAAAGACCGACTGTTTTGGACAGCTTGCTAAATATGCTAACAATCCCAATCACTTTAAGGAAAATGTATTTTTGACCAATTTTCGCATTTTTTGTAAGGAGTTACATCATCTATTTTTGCGAAAAATTTCAAAAATAAAGAATTTTTAGGTTAGAATGCCAATAGACTGGAAATTAAGCAACGAGCTCAACGAGGTATGACATTCCTTATTCTGACTTATATTTTTGTTATTGCAGCCAAAAAACTGATTTCTTACGGCGAAAAAAAGGGCTTACATTTTTGTCAAAAATACGAAATTCAGATTTTTGTCAAAAACGCGAAATTTTTCTTCGGTTTTTCCATCGTAGTTTAGCCAAATCAAGTCGTACAGCAAAAAGACCGACTGTTTTGAGCAGCTTGCTAAATATGCTAACGATTCCAATCACTTTAAGGAAAATTTATTTTTTGGCCAATTTTCGCATTTTTTGTAAGGGGTTACATCATCTTTTTTGCGAAAAATGGCAAAAATTAAACATTTTCAGGTTAGAAATTAAGCAACGAGCTCAACGAGGTATGACATTCCTTATTCTGACTTATATTTTTGTTATTGCAGGTTTGAATGCCGATGGCTTTGAAATTAAGTTACGAGTTCATTGAGGTATGGCAATCTTAATTCTGACTATTATTTGCAGTGTGCCAGCCAAAACACTGATATTTTAGGGCAGAAAAAAGTATTAAAATGCTGTTTATGGTTTTTACAACAAATTCGTAACCAGCCAAGGATGTTATTCACCTTGATTTCACATATAATTCGAAGGTTATTATTAAGAATTATTTTACAGACCTTTCAGACCTATCACTCAAACTCTCTCCATTAGCCAGGCTAATCCCGGCCAGCGTAGCCTTTGACTGAGCAGCTCCAGGCCAAAGACGCCAATGGAAACGCAGAGGGCTCCCATCAGGCAATTCAGGGCGGCCACGACGAAACCCATGGACTCGGCAAATCCCGTGGCGACACTCTCATGGGTGGAATGAATCAGTTTACCAGGGGCATCCGAGGTGGTGGGCATGCTGTTCCAGGCGAGGATCTGCGAATGGTGCTGGAAAATGCCAAAACTGCGTAAGTTAAAGAGCAGATTGTTGATCTCCCAGGCGAAATAGGAACCGTAAGGAAAGTATATGCAAAGCATGTTGTCAACGATCTTTTCGGCCAAGATCACTAGTTTATTGCGATGACTTCTGTGTTTGACCAGGTGATCGGCCAGAAAGGTGAGACTGGTAAAGGCACCCGTTTTCGAGGAAGCATTCAGCAGAGCATCGAAAACATCCACCGGTTGTCCCGCGGAGATTGCAGTTTTCCCCCGAAAAGCTGGAAGTTTCCAGGTCATCCGATAGGTGGCGTGATCGGTGATGAAGCTAAAACCACTGCTCAAAGCTTGCTCCAAAGTTTGCGGGGCGGGCTTCAATGGGGCGCTGTGTATAAAGTTGAAAACGGATGCCTCGTAACTGGCCCGAATGACAAAGATCCAGAGCATCCAACCGGCCAAAACGGGAGACGGCATCCGCCACCATCTACCAAGGATCTTGTGGAGGCCAAGGATTGAGACAAGCAGCAACCAGGTGTATCTTTCAAAAGGGAACAGCATCACTTCATAGATGCTATAGCCACTCCTCACCTGCATCACTATTATATAGCCCATCTGACTGTAGGGACTCGTGGCGGCCAAGTAGGTGGACCTTTCCGGTGTGCATGCAGCACATCCTATGGTCATATTGGCCTTTCTCTCGCGGAGCATTTTGTAGGCCCCCGTGAAAGTGCCATTTATAAAGCTGGCTCCACCCAAAAGACCCGGTGGTTCGTTTTGAATCAGTTTCAGGGTGAAGTTCATCTTGTGGGCCAAAATACTCATTAGCTTGCCATCCAATCCATCCAGCATCTGCATCGAATCATTCCTCCCCCAGTGAACCTTCATATAGGGCGGAATATCCCACACGATCACGCTCAATGGACAGCCATGCAGATTCTTTAATCGAGCTGGAAAGACGTCCCACAAATCGGCATTCTTCAGGTCGAGTTCCACTGGCTCTATGCTGGAGCAACTTGTGGGGGTGTACGGCAGGACATTAAAGGCGCGAACTCCCTGCAAACTGGGCACCAGGATTATCACGTTGATGTTGTAGCGCTGCAGCAGGAAATACCCAAAGATCTTGGACATAATGGAACGTTGCTCCGAATAAGCTTTGCAATTCAGCAATACGATAACGCACAGGTTGTTGCTCTCAACGTTATCGGCAATGGCTCTAAATTTGACATTATTAAAAAATAAGTAGATAAATTAATAGGCTATATGATTTAGATCTGCCATCCTATCCTTAATAACCAATGGCTCTTCCACAAAATATTGTGTGAGTTATATGGATCTTTAAAATAATGTGATGGGTAGTACAAAAATGCGGGTCCAATACCAAATATTACCAAACGATATTTGATATGAAATTAATAATTATCTTAGAAAATTACAACTTACATGGCCTGTTTGGCATTCTGGACGAAGAGCAACTGGGTGATCACTTGGGTGGCCATCTTCCGGCCCAATTGGGAGGCCAGGACAACGGGTACTGGAGAACCCGGAGCATACAGACTTCGGTACAAAACTCGATGCACCAGAAACACCTGATCCCTGTCCATTTGTTCGTAAGCGGTGCTAATAAACACACTAAGATTATAAGCCGCAAATCCATTGGTGAAGATCTTTTGAAGAGTGCTGGAGATCTTGGTGGCCAGGTGCTCCTCCGTAGGATGTTGGTCGGGCCACAAAAAGGCCTGGGCTCCAAAAGAACTTAGGAGCAGTGTCACAACACAACGGAGCTTCATGACGAAAGTGAAGCATTTGGCAACATTTTTGGAGAATTTATTTGATTTAGTTTTGGCACTCCAGTGGTAAAATTTGTTTTGGCAAGGGACTTTGGGGGTTCAATATCAATTTTTTAAAATCGGCAGTGTGTACAGTGCGTCGCATAAGTTTATGAAATTCCAGAAAAATCGTTACAATGCTTGACTATTATAATACTTTTTTTAAGTTAGAGAATTTTAAATATATCTATAATAAATTCTTTATAGTAAATAAAGAGGACAATACAAATACGCTTAGCTTGGCTTATAGCTATGAAACGCCCTTTTCAGCCACGAGATTTTCCAAATCAGTTATATGACTTTCACAAAAACGTAGTCCCGAGCGATTGAAATTAATTCTAGGACCGAACCTGTAAAGGTAATGCATTAACAAATCTGTGTTCATCACTTAAACTAATTGCTGCGTACAGGCGAGTACCCCTTGGCCACCACCCAACCATTCAACCATTCAACCATCCAACCACCTAGTCAACCCACCACCCACGTGACCCGCTCCGGAGGCATGTGCGTGACAGGTTCCGTGTCAGTATTATGCATGAGGCGCATAACCATAAATTAACACCATCAGCGGCACAGACACACACACCTGTGGGTGGAGTGGAGTGGTGTGGGGTTTCAGGAGGTGGTTGGTTGGCGGATGGGTGGTTTTCCGAGGGGGGGAGGTGGAAAACCCCGTCAGTGTCAGGTTCATGCAAACGCCATGTCGCCCGTAAGAGGTTTACAAATAGCTGGATAATGTCCTGGCCTCCATCGCAACCACACGGTCCCTGGAAGTCACTCACACTTGGAACAAAAAATCTATCTTTAATTCGGAAAACTTAAATACCTATTAATTTATGTTTTAGGAAAGAATACCATTTATATATAATTAGGTATTGTTCTCATAATTCATTAAGTAATTTATTAACTGTTATTCAAACATTTAAACCTTCACCTTTAGGGTACGTCATTTTTATATGTTATAAGATTTTTATTAAAACATTTAAAGCAATATACGTTTCAGGATATAATACTATAAAGGAACTTACTATTATTTTCATAGTTTATTAACTTATTTATCAATTAATTCTTAAATAATACAACATTTAATTTAAAGGCTTGTTAACTTGCAGGAATTTTCAAATGCTGTAATATTTTTATAAAAGTATTTTCTAAAGTCTACGATTAGTACAAAACGTAGGGTCTTATAAATATTATATTATATATAGCTAAATGTTTCCCAAAGTTCTCTACTACAAGAACAGTTTTCTCAAATAAACCGATCGCAGTGAGACAAGTTCCAGGATGAAGACGATTAGGCCCACGATCAGACCCACCATTACCATCAAGAATATGGCATACAGCTCCATGATGCCCAGGATCTGGTAGGTGTGCTCGTTGCGCAGATAGCTCTCGACCAGTTCCCACCTGGCCCAAAAAGCCAGCAGACCCACGGACCTCATCCACATGATCTCCTCGTTCATCTGGTCGATGAGAAAGGAGTGCTTGGCCAGGTACATGGTCAACTGCATACTGATGATGTCCTCAGGAACGATCTCGAAGTGGGCTGCCGTTCCCTGTTGGCCCCTCTGATGGATCCTCTCCGCACTCAGGCGATTGAAGTGGATGAAGATGTCCAGGGCGGAGGCGGTCACATGTTGCCTTAGCTGGTGATTGGCCTCCAGGAAGTACAGGGGATCCAACTCGGATTTAGACTCCAGCAGCCGGAACCTCATGTGCTGTACGCTGGGAATCTCGTCCAGCGCCTCCTGGACAATGGGCGTCAGCACCACCGTGTAGTTCTTTTGCACCAGTGATTCAATGGTTTGTGGCCACCGGTTCAGCTGATGGGTTCGTATCAGATGGTACAGCAATCCCTGGTAGATAGTCCGGATGATCAGGGTGTACATCATGAGCATGAGACAATAGAGGCGAGCGGTGTGTGATCTTGGGGTCTCCAGCAGTGGCATGCCCACAAAGATCAGCTCTAGATTCATCCAGGCCCGCGATTGCAGACGCTCCCTCAACATACTGTCCACGGCCAGCTGGAGGAGGGCGGACAGGGCCACCACGCCGAGGATTCCCAACCAGATTTGCAGGCGGTAGGGGTAGAAGAGAATGTCGAAGGAACTCAGCTCGTAGCTGGAGGCCAGGACTCCGAAAACCTCGCGGGTCTGGTGGTAATTGTTCGTCGAGGTGGCCACCGTGCTCCGGCCCACCGTTTGCCTGATCCCGCCCAGAGTTAGGTCCGCCTCGCCACGTTGCAACTGGGAAATAAGCAAGGGATATTATTAAAATTATTTTCTGCACATTCCGAAAATTCAAATAGATTTGGACTTACCATTCCGAGGGCCTCGTCCCTTACATTCCCATCCACCTTGTGCACGGCGATGGTGAAGTTCATCTTCTCGGCGAGAGCCATTAGCAGACGACCCTCGTAGCCTCCGTTTACCAACTGGTCCTCGTTCAGTTTCAGAAAAGGCGGCACATTCCACAGGGCACATCTCAAAGGGCAACCAAAGAAGTTCCTCAACTTCCGGGGGAATAGTTCCGGTTCCACTAGCATACTACCATTATAGCGATTGATCAGCTGCGGTTCCATATCCCGACAGCCCCGCTCCCCGAAGGGATAGTAACTATAGAACAGGATGTCCCCGTTGGACTTTTGCACCTGGATGCTGCAGTGGATCAACTGATAGCGCCAGCAATAGTCGAAGATCAGCCGCATCTCGCCCTGCAACAGACGATCCCTGGCCTGGAGGAAGATGAAGTAGTGCTCATTGTAGTTGTACTCCCGGGCATAGTACTCCATTCGGATCTCCTCGAAAGCGGCAAAGGAGTCCGTGAAGATGACGTTGAAATGCCGACGACCCGGAACCGGATGCCACGGAACACCACTCTCCACATTCACGATTTGCAGCGGGGCCAATCCCCATTGCCGGAACAATGTGCTCATCATCTCGTTGTAGAAATTGCACGTGTGATTGCTCCGGCAGCAGAGGGTTAAGACCAGCGACGGGGTCACACTGAGGATGTAGTGGTGGACCACGTGGAGTAGGGCCCGGGCCACGAACTCGTTGATGTGGTTCATCTGCTCCCCGGACAAATCGTAGTACGAGTTGAGCAGTGCGCTGATGTTCATCCCGCCGGGACTGGAAGTCGCTCAATGAGGGCTATCCATATCCATATCCCAACCAGGTCCTTGGTACTTTTGTGTTACTTTCAAGCTAATTACACGGAAAAGTTTTCCATGATTAATGGTTGTGGTGTAACCAAATAGGTTCTCTAACTTAACCCGGAAAGATTAGGTCAACATCGTATTTTACTACAATTTATGTGGGTTAACCTCAATATCATCTACAAGTTCATCGCTTGAATAGTACAAGCAATATTCTCAAGCTTATTTATAAGTTATTCAAAATATTTCGAAAAACCAAATCATAGATTTTATGCTTTTCTTATTTTAAGAACCTATATTGATTATAGATTTCGGATTAACTACATTACTACATTTTTTATAATTTTATAAACAAAATTTTTAGAAATACGCTTTAATTATATTCTTAATTATTAGATTATAATCTAGGACGAGCCAAAATGTAACAAATAATATTTATAAGCTTTGTAACAATCTTTTAAAAATATTTCAAGTAACCAAACATTTTAGTTTAGCTCTGTTTTAAAGGCTCTCCTTTCAAACCAAAAATATGTTTTCAAATATTTTTATTTCATTTTGAATTTTCGGAAATACACAGTACTAAGTTAAATTGAAAATACCAATTTCCTTTTTTAATTTATGAGCTTCTTTTTAAAAAACACGCTTAATAAATCCGTTATGACTCTTATACACTTTATTTATTAGAATTAAAGGGCTCTCCAAGTCCTCCGCCCGACGATGAGCTCCCCGGCGAACACGAGACCGGCGAGGAGGTACATCCCGGCCATGACCACGTAAATCCCGGACAGCTTGGAGTGGTTAATGTACCTCCGGTTGGCCAGCGACACTTGTTCCCTCCGATGGACGCCGGCAAAGGCTGCCCGTCGCCAGGCGTGGATGAATCCACTGGTGTCCAGCCGCCGGATGCAGTCGTCCACCTTCTCGTAGAGAAACGAGTGCTTGGGCATGTACATTCCGACGTACTCTACATTCACGGGCTGTTTGACCACGTGATAGACATCGGATTGACTGGAGGAGTGCAGAAAGGATTGGGTAACATCCTGATTGGTCACGGCGAATATTTTGCCATTTCTATTCCTCTGGAGGGCATTCAAGACCTCCCAATCGGAGGTGGTGTCCAGGGATTGAAAGCTATTCGGATTGCGGGACAGCAGTGGCATCTCGAGGAGCAATCGCTCGGTATTGGCCGTGCAAATACCCTGGAAACCCTCCGCCAGCAGTTGCTCCAGGGAAAAGAATGGTGTGTTATACAGCTGCATGCGGATCAGGTGAAAGAGCAGGGATTGGTAGGATACCCTCAGGGGTATGCTGGCCCACAGCCAGTGGGCGGCGATGAAGCGATGCCGCCAGGGGCGTGGCAGGCGGGCCAAGGCAGCCCCCAAAAGCAGGCCCACCACCTGCAGACCCCCGCCACCATCGTGATTTGATCTCCTCCCCGGCAGATGGAGGCCCAGGTGGATGAGCAGAGCCAGGAGCAGGAGCATCCAGACGGACAGCTCGAAGGGAAACGCCAAGAGGGCGAGGGAGCTGAGGCGATAGCGCTCCAACTGGAGGACGGCCACCAGGTTGGCGGAGTAGTACGACATGGGCGTGGTCAGCAGTTGATTCCGGCGGGCCGTCCTTCGGAAATAGCCCATGCTCAGGTTGGCTTTGCGCTGCAGGAGCTATAAAGTAGGTATTATAAAGGGTATATGTTTAGTTTGTTTTAAAGATTTAAAGATTACACCCAAAAAACATGAGGCATTCGCCTTTAACTGCAAATTATTCTACATTTTAAAGCAAATTTCATGAATATTCTAAATTTACATTATTTAAAAATATCTTCAGGACTATAGAAATTTTCTAGCTTTCTTTGTAAATGTAAAAAAGTTGACTTTAACTCCAAATAAATTACGACTGATGAAAATGCACGGGTAATATTTTGTTGGGTATAAAGATATTGAACGTTTTTTGAATTTTCTAAAACATGTTCTTCACTGATAAAAAAAAGTAGTACATCCAAAGATCTTATATTATATTTAAACATTTTTCGTTTTGAATAATTTTCAACATGAAAAAATTTAATTTAACACTTATAGCTAATTTTAAAAGGTTAAATTTTAATATTAATATGAAATTGAATTGTAATAACGTAAAATGTTAAAACTTAAATTGACTATTTTGGCATTTAATTCAAGTATGAACATAAAACTTTATATATTTATTTTACCTATAGCATTATTTTGCAGTGTTGGTATTTGGGGAAAAACAAGTTTAATTGTTAAAGCTTTAAGATTATTTATAAGACCTCTCAAAATATTAAAAAACTTTCTATGGGTTTCAAGTCCGTGCGATTGAAGGACTTAAGACTATCCAGACTGTTGAAAAATCACATATTATACCTACAGTTTTTTTGTTTTTCCCAAAAACCATATTATAGATCCTTAATCCTGTGAACTCACCGTATCTACGGGTCCTTGCTTGGCGCCCTCCGCCAGTCGATAGGCACCCGGTCGCTTCAGCGTAATATCGGCCAGCTGCAGGCTGAAGTTCATCTGGCGGGCCAAGTGCTCCACCAGCTTAATCTCGAAGCCACGTGCCCGAAGGCCATGGTCTGGTGGTTTCCCGACGATCTCCACGAAGGGTGGCTGGTGCCAGGTGAGCACGGTGAGTGGACATCCGTGCATCTGGTTAAGTTTATCCGGGAACATCTTGGAATCCCCCATCCAATGGCTGCCATCAAAGGCATTCACCACCACGGGATGCGCCTCCTGGCAGCTGTCCGCCGTATAGGGATAGTAGGTGTAGACCAGCACCTCCACCTGGGCGGTCTGGATCATCACGTTGCAGTGCAGCCAAAAGTGGGCCAAGCAATGGTCGAGGATCAGCTGAAGCTCCCGGGGAATACGGCTATCCCGCGCCTGCAGGAAGATGAAGTAGTAGTCCGGGTCATCGAAATCCGCATTGCTTTCCGCGATTTTGGTGTCCCTAAGAAGGAATCATCATAAGTTGAATTTTATAATATTAAAAAATAAAAAACCCACATTAATCCGGCATAAGAGTCCACCATCACCAGGTTAACCCTCTTCCTTCCGGGCACCGGATTGGCCACCAAATCCGGACGGAAGCGGAGCAGCTGGACAGCCACCATTCGCCACGAGTCCATCAGGTTGTGCATCATGTACTCGAACCAGTGGGCGGTGCCCAGGTGACGGGCGGAGATGGTCACCACCAGGGTGGTGCTCAGCTGGGCCAGCACATTCTGGATGACCAGGCGGAGTGCCCTGGCCACATAGGCATTGGCGTCCTCCCCCTGCAAGTCGATCCTCGAGTGTTCCACGTAGGTGCTGTAGATCGATTGGCAGGATCCGGAAATTAAGCCGGGACTGGGATTCGGATTCAGATTGGAGGTGAAGTTCATAGTGCAAAGTTGAAGGTTTGACTGCAAGGAAGGGACACCAACTGGGACTAGGTGAGTGGTTTTCCGGTCTTTCATGGTCAGATCTCAACAGAGATTACACTAATTAAAAGTAAATGTTTGAGAAAAGAAGTGAAAGAGCAAAAGAAATATATTTAATATTCGTTCCTTACAAAAACCTTTTGAATTTCTCCATACATAAAATATTATCTAAAAAAATCAAAAACATATATTTTTTTTTAAATCTTGCTTGATTCATTTGCAAATTCATATAATACATATTTATTTCATTTTACATAAATATATAAAGTATGTTATTTTATTTTAGATTTAAATCTGTTGTCCTATTAAAAACTCAGAGCTAAGTGTAAAGATACAAAAAATGTATATGAAGGGCGTAGGAAAACATAAGTCATTGAAGCAATACCCACCACCTTAAAAATAAATCAGACCTGGAAACACCTATAAATATAAGATTATCGACATAACCACCACCTCATACACCATAGAAACCCCGATATTAACGAATGACCAGCTGATGGCCGAAATCCCTAGCTAATTGTCCACCTTAGTGCGTGACCCACAATAGTTTTGTTTGACTTAGGGCCTAATGAGATGCAAACAGAGGCCTGAAATGTGACCGAAATTCGCCACAGGGATTGGATAGTTCCGGCAGTATTCTTCCCGGTTCTCGACAGACGGACATGAACGTGACTAGCCTGCTGCATTTCGAGTCGATGAAGTACATCGGCGCCCAGACGCAGGCGGCGGCCATAAATCAGCACGTGGCCCAGGCCCTTCGGGTCTTCATCGAGGACTTCTACCAGCGGATCGCCCCCGCCTTCATCGTGGTCCTCTCCTGCCGGCGACCCAGTCCCATGAACTTCTACCGCACCATCATGCAGCTGCTCTACGAGAGCGTGGACACCATGATCATCCAGCTGGTCCTGGTCGAACTGGGTCGACCGCGGCGGATCGAGGGACCCAGGACGCACAATCTGCTTCTGGTGGACTCGCTGGATGCGCTGCTGTAAGAAGTTTATAAATGTTATAACAGAAATATATTATTAGAGATTTAAAGTCCAAACTCTTAGAGGTATGCCACTTTGAAATCTGACTTAAATTGGCAAAGTTTGGGCTTTGGAAGTGTGGTTTAGGGTCACCTTTTCTGAAAGAAAGCGAAAATTTTAATATTTTAGCGGCAAATAAGGGAAATAATTTCAATTTGGATCTGTAGAGAATAAACACAAATATTTAGAGGTGTTTCATATAAAATTTTACAATTCGTTTGCTAGTGAAATAAAGTTTTGGTCACCTTTTTGACAAGCAATCAAAAAACTAAATTTTAGAAAAAAAATCATCTTCAAGATTTTTAAAAAATTTATATTTAGTTGTATCTTTTTAAATCGGCTTGAGTTCCATAACACATATTGACATAGTATTGAATTTTGGGTCACCCTTTCCTATTTTAATAAAATATATATCTATATTTACCCTTAAAAATACTTGTAGAGTAATTTTTTCAAATGAGATTACTTGCCAAACAGTTTGGGGTCAAACTGATGACTTCAAGTCATCAGGAATTAAAATATTTTAATAAAAATAAATGCAGTACAGATTTTTAGAAAATTAAAAGCGACTATTTAGAGGTATTTTTTTCAAAATGGATTTAGCTACTTAATTAATATGCAACTGAATGGAAATTTTGGGTTCACCTTTTATAAATAATTATAGAACTGACATCTTAAAGTGAAATTCTCTTTCTAGGGACATTGAGATCCACACATACACGGCGCAATCGGACGCCAGTGAGTACTACTTCATCTTCCTGCAGCAGAGGGACGCACTGATTCCGCATGACATGCAGGGTGTTTTCGCCTACTGCTGGCGCCACCAGCTGATCAACTGCAACGTGATGACGCAGAGTTCCGGTGGTCAGGTGCTGCTCCACACGTACTTCCCCTACGCAGCACCTGGCCAGTGCAACGACTCCCAGCCCACCAAGATCAATCAGTTCCTAGGCAAATCGTGGCAGCATCGCGATTACTTTCCCTCCAAGTTGCACAATCTCAACGGGTGCCCCTTGGTGGTTTTGGCCAGGAGAGTGTCGCCCTTCTTCGAACTGGATGAGGGGCAGCGGGAGCTCCGCGGATTGGAGGGACGACTGCTGCAGGAATTGTCCCGCCGGATGAACTTTAGCATTCAGTTCGCGGGGCTGCAGGATCAGCAGAGGAATCGAACCACCTGGACGGAAAAGCAACTGCTACAGAAGTTGGTGAGGTTTGAATTTACAATTTCAAATAATCATGTACTCCAAAAAAGTATTAATCGCAAATTTTTGGTGCTCTGAGTTAATGCAACCTTTTTTTTAACTAAAAAAGCAATTCCCAAGGAATTTTTTTTTTAATTTTCTTTGTAGAAAACATCGCCATTGACTCCTAATTTGTAAAATTCTCGGCGAATATTTTTTTGAGTGTAGATAAATCTGAGTTTTAAATATTATTTTTGTGTTTTCCATTTGAAGGTGTTTACATTTTCTTATCGATTTATAATCCCATTTCTCAGGTCCAGGGACGTATAGCCCACCTGGCGATTGGATATGTGAGGAAACGCATCCAGTACTCCTCGAACCTGACTCCCGTATTCCCCCACTACTCGAACCGCCTGGTGGGATGCCTGCTGCTCAACGCCCACAACCTGACCAGCCTGGAGATCTGGTCTTTTCCCTTCCAGGCACTCACCTGGATCTGCCTGCTGTCCAGCATATTGAGCATCTACTGCCTGGTGCTGCTCCAGTGACGCGGGGCGGGGGATCGGGTGGCTCTCCTCCTGGCGGTATATGGCGCTGCCCTAGGTTTGCCCATCGATCCCCCAGAGCGTCCTTCGCTGCAGTTGCTCTTCGCCAGCTGGCTGTATTTTGGCCTGGTCGTGAGGTCCATGTACTCGGCTCTGCTGTTCTTCATTCTGCGCTACCATCTGCATCAGCGATTGCCGGAAAGTCTGCAGGATCTAGCCAATGGTGGCTATGCGGCGGTGATGAGCCGCTCCACATGGCAGGATATGATGGAGGTGCCCAGTCTGCAGGAACTGCTGGGTTTCAGATCCCTGATTCTGTCCTCGGAGCGGGAAGAGGAGGTGCTGCGCCAGTTGGATCGGTGCTCGCTGCGCGAAGGAGCCGGCTCACATCCCCTGTACTTTGGCGTGCTCTCCCAGGATGCACTGCTTCATCTCACCCAGCGGGGTCATCGTGCCGGATCGTATCACATTATACCCCAGCATGTTCTAGAGCAACAGCTGGCCATTTACCTGCAGAAGCACTCGCATCTGGTGGGTCACCTGGACCAGCTGGTCATGTCCATTCGATCCGTGGGTCTGCTGCACCACTGGGCGGGCCAGGTGGCCAGCGAGCGGTACTTCCGCAGCCGGTTTCTCTACCGGGAGAAGCGAATCCAACAGCCGGATCTCTGGGCGGTCTACATCCTGGCCGTGGCACTCTATTTCCTATCGCTGATCGTCTTTATCGGCGAACTACTGGCCGCCCGACGAGCTGGAAACGCTGTGGGGTGATCAAAATATATCATCTTTTCTATAAATCTAAAGCTATTTAAAATAGCTTACTAATACATTCCGGTAAAATACCATAAAAGAGCTGATATTATCATTGGGTAGTTGATTTTCTAAGCAATTTTTATTTAATATTGTTGTTTTCCTAGGAAACAAAAAATAGTTACAATTAATATTTAATATTAGTTTTTTGAAGCCATTACGATTTTAAATCCATTGTTACTTAATGCTTCAAAAAAATGTATTTACCCAGTGAATTGGTTTTATAAAAAATGTTTAAAGGTACAGAATCAAAAAAACGTGTTTGCTTTATTGGGAGTTATTCTTATAAGATATCACAAAGTCATTATCATATTTAATAACAATTTCTTGAACCCATTATAATAATAAATCCATCATTAATTATTATATTAATTGGTTTTATAACTAATTCTCGAGAGGAACGGAAACAAAAATTACCAAATTCTTTAGTTCTTAAGAGTGGTTCTTAGATGGCATCAAAACAACGGTGTAAATGATATTTTTTTTTAAATATTCTAAAGCTAGTAATGGTTAAAAAAAAACAATTTCTATTTAAATATTCAATGTTTCATAATTTTATTATGCAAATCACAAGATTTCGATAAATGCGGCCAAGCGCAAAGACACTTAACAATTTAAAAATAAGAACATAGAGCTTTCCACGTAGTAAATGCATTTCTGGTTGAGAGCCGGGCCTCCAGGTGAGCTTACAGCTTCTCGATGAGAATGGAGGAGGCTCCACCGCCGCCATTGCAGATGGAGGCGCAGCCCAGTTCGCCCTTCTTCAGGCTGTGCGAAAGATGGGCCACCAGACGAGCTCCAGACATGCCAATGGGATGGCCAATGGAAACGGCTCCGCCGTGGACATTCACCTTGGCGGGATCCACGTCCAGTTTCTTAATGTTGGCCAGGACCACCAGGGAGAAGGCCTCGTTGACCTCCCACATGGCCACATCCTCCTTGCGAACGCCGGCTCGCTTCAGTAACTTGGGAATGGCCAGAGCCGGGGCAATGGGGAAGTCAATGGGATCGGTCTCGGCATCCTGGAAGGCCACAATCCTGGCCAGCGGCTTGATACCCGCCTTCTGGGCTGCCTCGGCGCTCATGAGGACCACAGCGGCGCCACCATCATTCAAAGTGGAGGCATTTCCGGCTGTCACAGTGCCATTCTCCCGCTGGAAAACGGTGGCCAACTGACCGAACTTGTCAAAGTTCACCCGTTTGTACTCCTCATCCTCGGTGATCACCACCTCTGGCTTCCTCTTCAGCTGGATCTTCACCGGGGCAATCTCGTCCTGGAACACCTTGTTGGCCCAAGCTGCCGCTGATTTCTTGTACGATTCGATGGCGAAGTCATCCTGCTGCTGGCGAGTGATCTCTAGTTTCTTGGCCGTATTCTCGGCACAATTGCCCATGTGGAACTTGTTGTAGACATCCCAGAGGCCATCGAAAACGATGCCATCGGTGAGATTGACGCCGCCATAGGGAGTGGTGCCGCGCTTCAGATAGAAAGGTACATTCGACATGGACTCCATGCCGCCGGCGACCACCACATCAGCATAGCCGAGCATCAGGGATTGGGCGCCCAGCATAACCGCCTTCATGCCCGACGAGCAGACCTTGTTCACCGTGGTGCAGCACACATTGGTGGGCAGGCCGGCGAAAATGGCCGCCTGCCGGGCGGGAGCTTGTCCCAGACCCGCCGACACCACATTGCCCATGATCACCTCTTGGACATCGGACTTTGAAATTCCCGCCTTTTCGATAGCCGCCTCGATCGCCCGGGCTCCCAATTGGGTGGCCGTCAGTGGGGCCAATTGGCTCTGGAAGCTGCCAATTGGTGTGCGGGCGGCGGAGACCACCACAACCTCGGCGATTTTGGAGCTGTAGGCACGCTGGGCGCTCCAGCGACGCGTGGCCTGCAACAGTCGGGCGGACATCTTGGAATTTAATTAAGTTTATTGACTAGCGCAAGCGAGCACACTTGGAAATAACAAGAATCTAATCAGAATCCAAGCAGAAATCACACCAGAACCTGTTGCTTGCGTAACAAACCGGTAATCGGCCTATCGATAGGCAACAGCTGGCGCGGTTACAGTGCTGACAACTTGTTGGATAACAAAGCTAGCTATAGTCGGAAAATAGCTAGAAGGTTATTGATTTTCATTTTAAGTTTAGTCTTGTCAAGTATAATAATAACCAATTTTTAGAAACTCATTATATTTTTATATTTGAATGTTTTAGCTTTTATTTTAAGTCCAAGAAAAATATTCTTATTTTTAACAACAAGCTACTTAAAAGCTAGATTGGATCTGAAAAAAGCCAAGTCTAAGCTTAGTTTTTACATTATGCAGCACTTAAAATGCGTTTATTGAATTTAACGGAAGTTGTTGTTGGGATAGGAATTTACATTTTCAAATAAAAACTTTCCAAATATTTAATGAAAATTGTTATCTCCACAGCATTATCATATTTATTTTTCAATTTTTCCAGTTCCTTCAAACAAATTAAAATCCAAAAACATTCATAATTATGATTGGTTTTTTATTTCATGCAAAAATCCTGCATAAATATATTTGTTTATGTAACTAATTCAAATTGCACAATGAATGGCAGCGAAAAAAGTTCAGATCTTACTGATAATAATACAATTGCAAAATATGGCAAAAAAATAGTTTGTGTATAAAAAAAAAAGGAATATATGTATATTACGGAACTTATTCCACATCACAACGCTCGTAGTTTCCATGGTTGCCATGGCTCCTGGGCTCCACAATCCCTCAGATCCATCTGCTCCGATCAGATCACCATCTGGTCGCGCGTTGATAGCTTCTGATGGCCACTGGCCACCACCAAAGATCGCCGCATGCGATTCCGCTGGAGCGTGGAGTTCCGCTCCCTCACCGATTGCCTCAGATGCTGGCGACGTGCTCCTCCGGGTCCGCATCCACCTGCTCCTCCACCTCCTCCCCCGGCCTCCCTCTCCGCCGCATTCATGGCCGCCAGCAGTTCGAAGGCCTGTTTCTTTTGCTCCTTGGTCCAGAGATTGGCCACCGGAGGAGCTGCTGCCGGCTGTTCCTGGGTGACTGGTGGCTTGAGGGCCAACGGAGGTCGCTGCACGCGAGTGGGAGCAGCCTGTGTGGCAGCCTGATTCACCGCTGGCAGGGATTTAGAGGCCGCCTTGGAACCGCGACTCAGGCCGAAAAGGGAGAGTATGGACTTCCGGCGGGTGGTGGAGGCCTGGCTGTCACCGGAATCATTGCTGGACACGCTCATCTGCATGGGAACGGCTGCGGGCTGGGGGGGATTTGTAGACTGATTGACCACCACCGGTGGGGGCATATTCTCAATCCCATAGGTGACAAACTTCTGGGGCGACTGGAAGGTGACCTTGCGTAGAGTGTTCAGGGACTTGGGAGCCGGCAGGGTAGCCAAATTGAGTTTGGCCACCGTCGGCGACGTTTCATTGAGTTCGATGGTGCAGTAGGTGTCATCGTGATGAGACTTCACAGGCTTCCTAGGCGGAATGGGCGGAGCAATGGGTTGTCTGCAACTGCAGGTGGGCTTCTCCTGCTGGAGAAGTTTCTCCTGCAGCTGCCGCTCCAGCCCTTGGACACGCTGCTCGGCCAGCTGCAACTCCTGCTCCCGGGCCTGTAGCTCCTCCAGTTTTTGCTGCAGCAGAGATTCCTGGGCGCGAATGGCATGGAGGCGGGTCTTCAGCACCTCATCGAAGATGTTTTGGGTAAGGGCACGCGGGCTGTCAGTGGCCTCCCTTAGCTGCTCCTTCCTCAGGTTTTCCTGGTCCTTCTTCTGTTGCTCCTGCTCCTGCAGTTTCTTGCGTCGCCGTTCCTCCTCCAGTTCCACCTGCCTCTCCTCCGCTCGCTCCTCTCTCCTTATACTTTCATATAAGGCGGGATCCGATAGCTGTAGCTTCTTGGAGGGAAAGATCTTTCGCTTGGCGGAATAGAAAAGCTCACTCCTCAAATCTGGGGTAAAAACACCAGTGACACTGAGCCTCCTTTGACCATAGCCCTCATTGAAGCTATACTGTTCCGTGAACAAAGTGCTGGATAGTTCTGGGGGCACATCCTCCTCATCACCCTCGTCCTCGAAGAGTCTTCCGCCCGTGGGCAGCGTGTAGAAATCCTCGCCTGCCTCAATTAGACTAGGGAACTTCCCATCTAATTCGCTGATGTTACGCACAACCAAGGGATGCCGAATGATCACCTCGATGCCGGGACGTTGTTCATGATCCACGGCCAGCATAAAGGCGATGATCTCTTGCAGATCGGCGCTGTACACCGCGGGAATCCGGCTGAACTCGCCCTGGGCGATGTTCTCGGACAGCTGGTCAAAGGCTCGTCCACGGAACGGCGGTCGCAGGGCACACATCTCGTAGACCAGACAGCCCACGGCCCAGACATCGCTCTTCCGGTCATACTTCCTGCCCCTCACCAACTCCGGGCTCATGTAGTGCGGAGTGCCCACAAAAGAGGCGGCAAAGCTCTGATCCCGTCGCAGCATCCTAGCCAGGCCGAAATCGCCCAGCTTGGCATTCCCAGCCGCATCCAGGAAGATGTTGGCCGGCTTAATGTCGCGATGCAGGATGGTGCCGTTGGGGATTTTGTTGTGGCACACCTGAAGGGCACGACAGAGCTGGAAGAGCACCCGCCAGATGTAGGGCTCCTCGAAGCGCTGCCTCTGGGATCTGGCTCGCTGGACAATCTGGGCCAGATCACCGCCGGCACAGCACTCCATCACTATATATACCGATTTGGCCTCCCGATTCACCAGATGATGGTAGTACTGCACAATATTCGGGTGCTGAAGCTGCCGCAGAACACTGATCTCGGAGACCAGAGCCTCACACTTGGCCTCGTCCAGCTCATCGTAGTTCATGCCCTTCCAGGCGAACAGCTCCCCGGTGCTCTTGTCCCGCACCTTGTAGCAGGTGCCAAAGGATCCATTGCCCATCACGGCCAAAACCTCGTAATCCTGCAGGGTCTTCTGCGAAAAGTCCATGCCGGCAGATTCCTCACCGCTCATTTTTGGTAGAGTTTTTCACTTAATTTTATTCCTCCGCCTATTTTCGTTCCGCTCGCTATAAAATCCAAACTCAAACTACTGAGACTGGTTTTTGGGATGCAGGATTTTGGAACTCGACTCTTTCTGGAATTCCCATTTTCGGCTACCTGCAAAAAACCAGAGAGAGCAACAACAAGTGGACGAGGGAGAGGGTCGAGTGGTGAGCACTTGTCATCGGCTTGGCCCGCTAAATCTGGCTTGAGGGGGTAGAAGTATTGAAAAATATTGTTTTCTGTCTAGATAATACATGAAGAAGTATTTAAAAAAATAAAGAGGTACGTTACTTATGTCCACACCTTGTTATCGACTTATAATTACAGCTTAGTTATACAATACAAATAATTGTAGGTACTAACATAAGCATTTCAATTAAAGGTCTTTTAATATTAGATTTAATTAGGATCTTAATTTTCATTAACCTTAATGTTTAAAACTTTAAAATGTTTCGGCAAAATATAAAAGCCTTTACAAATGCCTGAAATCTGCAAGGCTACATTACATTTTAGCGGAGTCATTACGAGACAATTACCCCCTGACCTTCATTCGAAACTAACGTTAATTTAATAAAATCCTTTCGCACCTAGTTGTTAATGCACAACATAGCTATTTTCTCGCCAGGAGCAGCCAGCACTGTCCTGTTATTCCAGCACGTCCCGCTTCTCTCGTTACCTTCCAGGAATGAAGATCACTCTGCTGCCCTCTCGCTCGCACCAGTAAGCCGGGGCAGGCACTTGCAAATCTCCTACATCTCCCTGTCCCGCTCACTCTCTCCCCCGCTGTGAGAGAGTGCACTTGTGAGGCGAAAATCTGGAAAATCCCCACCCCACCCCCTTCCATGCGATCCCACTGCGCCTGTGTACACACTGCTGACCATCGAGACAATGGGCTAGAAAGAGCCAGCACGCCCAGGAACCCAATTCCAGCGATTCATCACGCTCAATTCCGAACTCGAACCCAAATCCGATCCCGAATACGAAACCCCTAACCCTGGACGGGCCCATAAAAATAAATTAGTTTTGTTGCACTGGCATTTCAATTTGCTGCCTTGTTTGGAAAAGTGGAAATGTCCTCATCGTATTTCATAATCCACATCTGAAGGGGATTCTGTCTAACGGTTTCGACTGGAAGCACTTGGGAACCCAAGCAGGGGCGTGCGGAAGAGAATTTTCGGGGCCACAACTTGTCCAGTGATTTTACCGCATACTTTTAGAAACAAATATGTAATAGATATGTATTTGTTATTAAATATCTCTAATATCCTCTGATCTTCATTATTGAAATTACAAAAAAATAAGTTACAAGAAGAAGAAGAAATATATGATTACCTTTAAGCTTTATGAAAATTACTAAATAAGTTTAATTTTTTAAGCCTAGTCGAAGAGGCGACGGAATAATTTAATTAAATAAAATTAACGGATTCCTTATACATTTTTAAAAATAGTTCAAAAATATATTCAAACATTTTTGATCATTACTATGTAGTTAAACAAAACAGAAAGGACCATTTTGGATAACCACTATTGATTTGATTTATGTGACATATCTGAGAATAGCTACAATAATGCCAATTTGGAGGTCTACAATAGCCCTCCCAAAATATCCTACCTACGCCCCTGATCCGAACTTGGCAGAACTCACATATCGTCCCTCTCGCTCGCCCCCGCCGTGATGCCCAGGTAGAATCCCTCGAAAAACGAGTTATCTCCTTGGATTTTCATGGTTTTCGGCTTATCGTTAGACGTGTGTTGATGTTTTTATGGTTTTCCTGGGTAAAACAAACAATGCTACGCAATCCTTCACAAATAAATCACGTTCCTAACCGCAGATCGCCTCCTCCTCCTCCGCAATGCAGGTAAACAGATGACGACAGGCGATTTTCACATTTCTCCGGTTTATTGGTTAACAGTGAGTGGGGAAAAAAATAATATTATGGGATAGCGGATAGCGATGCTGGGCGGGTTTACTGCCAGGACTACCAGGATGGTGCCTTATCCGCGCTGCCGTCAGAGCGGCCGTACAGGGCGCTCTTGTCCCGGAACATGGTCATGCGGTCCGTCTCCTTTTTATCCAGGAAGTGCCCGATGGCGAATCCCAGCAGGGGCAGTGCGCCCCACAGTGCTCGCTTGTCCAGTCCTAGAACCATGGTGTCTCCGCTCTATATATGGGGGGGTGGAGCCTCTATCGCTGATTTCTTAGCTGAGCGCTTTGGGCCAACTGAAGCTGCTGGCGTTTCCACTCGCGGGTGTGCGACCAATCTGCGTATATCGAGCCGACTGCAACAGTGGGAAAGAATATCACTGCGCCGTACTTTCGAGCCAATTGCACCACAATCCCACTGCCCATAGGTCTGCAAGACAAGCACACGAGATGGGGATTTGTGAGACACAGGTGTAATGTGCGTTGGGGTTTTTGTTATGTTATGGTGAGAATTTTGCCGGATTACGTAATGAAAATGAGTGATATCTCCCAAGCGGCGTGTTAATTAAGTGCGTTTCGCCGAACCCTTCTTACACCGTGTCTGCGCCGAGTCTTGAGTTACGTTTCGGGGTAAGTTTCCCTGGATTTTAGTCTCCAATTTACTAAATTAGTTTTGTTTTCAACTTACTTATAGCATCGATAGCACCAGGGCTGTCGACTCGTTTTTAGTTCAATGAAATTGACAGCGATTGCCTATCGATTATCAGTAAAGGGGATGCCACCTAGCGAAAAGTTATAGAATCAGCTAGAAAATAGCTAGGTTCTATTTTGAGAAATTGTATAAATTTGAAATTAAAAATAATAAATAATAGTTTAAATATCTAATGCAATAGATCTTACAAATAACTAATTAAATTAATAGCTTGAGGTATACATGGCAAATGTAAGCCCGCTAAAACATTTAAATACAAGGCGTCTATCGATAAGTGGGCTTGCACTCATCGACCATCGGCCGCCCGTCAATTGTTTTCATAAATTGACGTGTCGTGTCAAATGCGAAAAAACCCAGAATAAACCGTAAACACACTCGCATGGAGTTCCTGAAGAGTGGCATAAAGACGGTGCTGGGCGGCACGGAGCCGGGCCAGCAGCCGAGTGCCGCCGAGACGGTGGAGAAGCTGGTGGACCGCGTCTACTCATCGACGCTCCTGGAGGATCGGAGGGATGCTTGCCGGGCGCTGAAGGCCCTGTCCCGCAAATACCGCATCGAGGTGGGCGCCCAGGGCATGCCGCCGCTGGTGCAGGTGCTCCAAAACGACGGACAGGATGCGGAGATCATCAGCTATGCGTTGGACACCCTGTGCAACGTGGTAACCAGCGAGGAATTCGATGAGGAGGCCGACAATCCCACGGTTTCGGTGAATGTGGGGGAGCAGTTCACGGAGATGTTCATCAAGACGCCGGAGCATGTCACCCTGGTGATGGGCTACCTGGACGAGTACGATTTCCGGGTTCGCCGCGCTGCCATCCAACTGATAACGTCCCTCATCTCAAACAAGACGCGGGAACTGCAGGATCTGGTCCTGGTCAGCCCCATGGGCGTGTCCAAGCTGATGGATCTGCTGACGGACAGTCGCGAAGTGATCCGCAACGATGTCCTACTGCTGCTGATCGAACTGACCAAGGGTAACTCGAATATCCAGAAGATTGTGGCCTTTGAGAACGCCTTCGATCGCCTGTTCGAGATTGTCCGGGAGGAGGGCTGCTCCGATGGCGGTATCGTGGTGGAGGACTGCCTGATACTGCTACTGAATCTCCTTAAGAACAACTCCAGTAACCAGCAGTTCTTCAAGGAGGGCAGCTACATTCAGCGTTTGGCACCGATGTTTGAGCTTTCCCAGGATACAGAGGAGATTGGCTGGTCGCCGCAGAAGGTCTCGAACTTCCACTGCCTGTTGCAAGTCGTCCGGGCACTGGTCACACCCAGTAACCAACAGCAGGTGGTGGCCGCCTGCCAGCGTGTCATGCAAAAGTCCCGGCTGCTCCATGCTCTCTGCGAGATTCTGATGAGTAGCGGTGTGCCAGCGGATATACTCACGGAGACGATCAATGCCGTGGCCGAAGTGGTGCGCGGCGATCGCGATAACCAGGACGAACTGGGAAGGGTTATGGCCCCGAGCAGTCCACCCAGACCGGCCATTGTGGTTCTGCTAATGTCCATGATTAATGAGAAACAGTTGCTCGCTCTGCGCTGCGCCGTTCTCTACTGCTTCGAGTGCTTCCTTTACCGCAATGCCGATGGCCAGCGGGCAGTGGTGCAGACCCTGCTGCCCTCCAGTACCTCCGATGTGAGTGCCCTTTCGACGGGCCAACTTCTTTGCACCGGACTCTTCTCCACAGACGCCCTGGCCAACTGGTTCTCCGCCGTGGCCCTGATGCACTCCCTTGTGGAGAATGTGGCTCTCAAAGAGGAACTACTGCGCGTCCTGCTGGCAACACCCGGCGGCCAAAGGCCCATCACGCTGCTCGAGCAGTGCACCAATCTCATGCAGCAGGAGCGCTACCGTCTGCAAAGCAAGGTGGGCCTGCTAATGCTGCTCAGCCTGTGGCTAGCCCACTGCCCGGGAGCGGTGAAGGCTCTGCTGGAGACGCAGGGCACCATGGCCTATCTGACGGCCCAACTCTGCTCCAACGAGCACGACGAACGCGAATTCCTGGTCCAGGGCATGTGCGCCTTTCTCATGGGTCTGTGCATCCAGTTCAATGACAACTCGCTGCCCGGCCAGAAGCGCGAGGACATCAGTCAGCTGATCATCAAGCGAATTGGTCAGGAGAGCTTCTGCAGCAAACTGGGCGAGGTGTCGCGCCACGAGGCCTACAGTAGGGCCTGCAAACAAGCGCAGATCCGGGCCAAATCCGCCGGAGAACTACTGCTTGACTACGAGTACTGCAAGTTGTACAAGGGCTTGGAGGCTCTGATTGCCAAGCTGGTCAGCGGATTCGATGTGGATGGCATCGAACTGACGGAACTCACCCTGAGTTCGGAAGCCTCTGCTCTGGTCTCCCAGTACAAGGGAATTATCCGGGGCATGGATGCGCAGATTCAAGCCCTGCAGCAATCCTCCAAGGAACTGGAGCAGGAGAATGCTGAGCTGAAGGAGAAACTCGTTGAGGAGCAGTCGCTCAAGGCGCAGCTTTTGGACCAGAATACACTGCTAAAGGCGCAGCTGGGAGCTTCGGCGGGTCAGGTGCACTCCACCCCGGGATCGGAAGCCACAACGGCCAACGATGAGGAGCTGAATGCTGCTCGCTACCAAGCCAACATGTACTTCGCCGAGAATATCCGGCTGACCAAGGAGCTGGAGACGCTGCGTCAACAGTTCTCGGCCGAAAAACAGCGGGCGGATGCGGCGCAGGAATCCCTGGCGGCCACGCAAAAGGATCAGGAGGATCTGCTCGAACTGCTGGCCGACCAGGAGGCCAAACTGACGCGATACGAGGAAGCAGCTTCTAATGAAGCTCCCAGCGGGCCGGCAGCTGAGGAGGAGAGTCCCATCCCAAGTGGCACCGCCAGCAGATAAGGATCCTTTTCCGGATAACTTGCTGACCACGTATTACAACAGGATACTGCTCGACTGCCCAAAAAAACCCCTTACCATCTTATATACACACATTCTACTTGTTTTTATTTATATATATTTTACTTACGTACAGAATATATGTTTAGATCGGAATTTAAAACAAGTGCAAGATTGTTTTGGCGGGAACTGCAGGAAATCGCAAGAGACAGCTACACATCCGCGCACGTTTTTTGCTTCCATCTCTTTTCAATCTGTCCTTAACTTTTTGTTTGCTTAGCCAATGGGTTAACTATTCTTATTTCTTGATGGCCAAATAATACCCTTTATAGACAAATTTATTGTAGGGGTTATTTGGCAATAATGTTTGTATATTATTCTTTAAGAATACTCCTTTAAAACTTTTTGGACCCAGCTTTTCGCAATCTAATCTAATTTGGATGTTACTTTTGTAGAAAATAAAAATATATATACGTATAATCATCAGCTAAGAATGCCAAACCATGTTTCAAATAAACTATTGTCAGAACTGTTGCATTTACCTGACGGAAAAATTGAATAAATAAATTTAAACCAATATGATGAAGTTCACAGACTATCTTTTTTGTTTTGCCATTGGGTACTCTAGGGGATACGTCTATCATCTGGTAAGCTAACTGATTGGAAAGTCTGCTCATCCAGTGTGGCCCTTAAAAGTCTACAATTTTAACACAAACACACCGCATTGTATACCATTTTTTCACATTTATTTAACATAAATGGTTACAAAGTTTCTTTTATCCTCTCGTAGATCATTTTGATCCGATCTACGTTCAGTTTCTGCTTAAACGAAGAATGTGGGTTCCGTGTCGGCGGCATTTACTTCTTGTCGCTCGAGATGGAGCTCTTGGACTCGCGGATGGAGGCGGAACGGCGGCGCTTGGCCTCCTCGCGCTTGGCCTTGGACTCCTTCTTGCGCTGCACCAACAGCTTGGCGTAGTCGGCGGCAGCCTCCTTGGAGGCGGTCTGGCGCTTCTTCTTCAGCGCAATGCGACGGTGCTTGCGCTGCAGCACAACGGGGGTGATCAGGCGCTGGATCTTGGGGGCCTTGGAGGTGGCCTTCTTGTTGTCCTTGGCGGGCAGAGGGCGTCGCACCACAAAGCGACGCACATCATCCTCCTTCCTCAGGTTGAACAGCTTGCGGATCTTGCTGGCACGCTTGGGTCCCAGGCGACGTGGGACGGAGGTGTCGGTGAGGCCGGCGATGTCCTGCTCGCCCTTCTTCAGCACAACCAGAGCCAGCACGGACATGTTGGCGTCCACGATGCATCCGCGCACGGACTTGCGCTTGCGCTCGCCAGTGCGGCGTGGGCGGTAGCACGAGTGTCCCTTCTTCAGGAGCAGACGCACACGACCTGTGGGAAGGTGAATAAGTAAATTAGTAGGGCTTTCTTTAAGAGGTTTTGTGGATATGGCCAGTGATTGGAAGTCAACTAGGTGGGATATCAAAGGGTAGGTTTATAAAAACCCCAACTATACTATCAAAATAAGTTTCCTTGTCTTTCTTTATACCCCCATACCCTTATCTAGGTTATGTTTGGAAATGTGTTTTTATTTTTTATAATAGATTGAAAAATTCTAGTTGAATATCTAATTGATACATTTCCCACTTTCTAAGCACAACCTTCTGATATAAAGTTACTAAACTACTATCTATAGAGAATTTCTTAGCTAAATTCAGAGATGAATCAATCATACCATTAACGAAATATACACAAACTTGAAAGACGCCAACCAAGGTTATGTTAGGGGACCCTTTTTATAGCGAGATAATGATAAATCTTAAGATCTTGTTCTAGGTTATGTTAGGGAACCCTTCTTATCGACAGACAAAGCTATATCTCAAGATCTTATGCTGGGATATATTTATCATTGACCCATAGATAGGTTATGTTAATAAACAATTTTGGATTTCCAATTACTGGGATGGTTTCATAAATACTAATCCTTTAATGGAAACACTGATAGTATGTTAAAGACCTGGCGCTACAAGAGTTACCAGCTAGTTATGCCGGTTACCCATACAAAACCCATATCCCTCCAATCACTGCGAATCCCAAAATGCCGATGCCAAACTCACCGTGGGTCAGGACACCCTGCTTCATGGGGAATCCCTGCTTGTCGTTGCCGCCGGCGATGCGCAGCTGGTAGCCCTTCCACTCATCTCCGAGGATGTCGGCCTCCACGACCTGGCCCATACGCTTCTCGTAGAAGACACGCAGCTTGTGCTCGTCAACCACCTCGAACAGCTTTTGGCATCCCGTCGCGGGATAGGAAACGTTGAGCTGCAACACACAACAAAAAAAACAAGGCACACACAATGTAGTTGTCGTACACAAAAAATATACAAAGTTCGAGTTCGAGTCGGATGAAATATCATCTACTCGTTTAAGCGCAATCACTGGTTATTTTCGCTCGCAATCGATCCGAACACCGCGCCAGTGCTTGCGCTTAGTCATTTTCGCCATATTTCCCAATGGCCACCGGGCTAACACAGTTAAATTCACAAATTTTCAGCACACCTTCATATTGTCGGTCTGTTTGCACGCAACGCAGAAAAAAAAAGAATCGGCCGAGGTCTGTTGGCTGCCAGCGCAGGGTTGGAAAAGACCGATAGGAGGAAGTAGAGATGGGAAGTGGACTGGTTGCTCCGCCTCATATCGATATTTTGCGATCACGGCGATATTTGTTTACTTTTTGTGCGGACTTCCCTCACCGTTAAATAATAGCAACTAATTTAAAAATTATATTTCCATTACAAATGTGTTTGAAAAATATTTTAATATAATATTAACAAGAAATTCTCTATCACATTTTTATTTATCAATGAGTTTGTATAGTTTTTGTCTCTTAAAAACAGATATTTTATATAACTTTTCTTTATAATAAGAAATTTGTTTACGGTACAAAGATATCTTGGTAACATTGTTTTAGATATTTACCTAGTCGTAAAAAATATACATATCAGTTTAAAATATAACAGGCTTGGTTTGGTTATGGTATAGATATAGACTGCATAAGTACTTCTGAAACAAATAAGTGTTGAGTTAAAAAAAACACGAAACCCGAAAAAAATGGGGAAAATGTTATTATTCAATTTTTATAATCAAAATTGTAAATAAGAGTCATATTTTTTTCAAAATATCGAAAGTGATAGTTTTTTTTCGATTCTTATTAAAAGAACTGAAAGCAAGAGAATATTTTCAATTTTTTAATTTTGATATAGCTATCACTTTTTTTTAGATAAAAACAAACAAATAATAATGATTTAACACGTTTTTTTAAATTAAAATCGTTACGGTCCCTGAAAATAACATAAATAATTATTACTTTCATTAAAGAAATATTTATTTTTATGAAGTCACTTACCAGTTTCAGTATCGCACGTGCACCATCCCTGGGTAAAAGAGTCTATCGAAATGGCAGCCCTGCTGTAACGTTGCCAGACGGTCAAAAAATGTGTTTTGTTTTTCGAGTTGTAGACTAGCTGGCAACGCCCACAGCTTTGTTGCAACACGTGTAGTGATTAGAATTTCTTGATTTTATTACAACGATTGACATTTAAGGATATTCTGGCAAAATGGGCAAGCCAAAGAAGGCCAATGTGGCGACGATCAAGAATGTGAACCTGGAGAAGCAGATCACCGAGGGCAAGGTGGCCAAGAACAAGACCAAGGATAAGGTCAAACTGCGGGCCGAGGAATCTGCGGTAAGAGATAAAGTTTAAAACGCATTTCGAAATATGTACAACTTAATCTTTCACCATCTTTTCACAGAACATCGATGCCAGGAGCAGCCAGAAGATCCTGGCCGCAGCCAAGCTGCAGCAGCTTGAACTGGACGAGGAGAACTTCCCCAGTTTGGTGACCGTCAAGAAAGTCAACTTCAGTTTGAGTAAGTGCACCAAAGATTATTTTGCCAAGGTAGATAAAGGATAAAGTCTTCTGATTTTGATAAAATATCTTTCTAATACTAATTTTAACTAACTCTACATCATTAATAACCTTTCCTCAGACGACGGCAATGCCAAGGAGGATGAGGAAGTCAACGAGAACGACTTCATGGCCGACCTGGACATGGACGACGACGATGTGGCCGCCTTCGAGCGCTTCCAGCAGCCGGCGCAGGAGGGCAAGCGCACGCTGCACCTCTCCAAGATGATCATGCAGAAGATCCAGGAGAAGGAGGCCGACATACACACCAAGATCTCCGACGAGGGCTCACTGAAGATCGAGGAGATCGACCCCAAGGTGAAGGAGATGTACGAGGGTGTACGCGATGTGCTCAAACGCTATCGCAGTGGCAAGATTCCGAAGGCCTTCAAGATCATACCCAAGTTGCGCAACTGGGAACAGATCCTGTTCATTACGGAGCCACATAATTGGAGCGCAGCTGCCATGTTCCAGGGCACCCGGATCTTCTGCTCGGTGCTTTCGCAAGCGATGGCCCAGAGATTCTATAATCTGGTGCTGCTGCCACGTGTTCGCGACGATCTCTGCGAGTACAAGAAGCTGAATATGCATCTGTACAATGCCCTGAAGAGGGCTCTTTTCAAGCCGGCTGCCTTTATGAAGGGCATCATCCTGCCGCTGCTGGAGGGCGGCGATTGTACGCTGCGCGAGGCCATCATCTTTGGCAGCGTTGTGGCCCGCAGCTCCATTCCCGTCCTGCACTCCTCCGCCTGTCTGTTGAAGATCTGCGAGATGGCCTACTCGGGCGCCAACTCTATCTTCATTCGCTACTTCCTGGACAAGCGGTATGCTCTGCCTTATCGCGTGGTGGATGCCGCCGTCTTTCACTTTCTAAGGTGGGTTTATCTATCTATTTTCTAAAGATTCGATTTAACAATACCTTTTCCTTTAGATTCGAGAACGACAAGCGGGAGCTGCCAGTGCTATGGCACCAGAGCCTGCTCACCTTTGCGCAGCGCTACAAGAACGACATATCCTCTGAACAGAGGGATGCCCTGCTCCAGCTCCTAAAGTAAGTTTATACAAACCTATTGAGAACCCAAGGCTGTAACTTATTGTTCCAAATTACAGGAAGAAGACCCATTTCAAGATCACGCCCGATGTGAGAAGGGAGCTGCAGGCGGCCAGTTGCCGCGATGTGGAGATGATGGAGACGGATAATGGCCTGGCTGGGCAGCCAGCCAAGATGTACACAGATGCCGATGTGGAGTACGAAGGCTGAGGCACTAATAGCTTAGGTTAAATTTAAGATGATATTGTTTTACTATTTAATACCGCGAACCACGGTTCGGATAGTCTTTATATATGTAAATATATACCTACATATGCAGTGAAAATCGAATTCAGTTGTTGGTCCGGGGAGAAATGAAAAGCAGCTTTAATCTTTTGAATGTTTTAATAGAAAAAACAAATGTGTGTGTGTTTTTATACAATTTTGCATTAGTTTTTAGTTACTTCTTTTGTTTTATTTTTTGTTTGACAATGACGGTATCTTTGGGGCCGTCCCAGTCGCATCGGCTATTGACCTGATGGCCCGCGTTATACATTATGTATGTATGTAGTTTTATAATCTCAATTTTAAATGTAGTAATTATTAAATATAATTCTGTAACCAAAATCTTTCTAAAAGTTTCGTTTCGTCACTTTCATTAGTCTCTAAGTATTGTTTCGTTATCTCACTCCAACATTTGTTTTGTTTTGTTTTTTCATTTGTGTTATTTAAGGGCCAAGGATTCCAAGGATTCAGACCAAGGACCGATTTGGGTCGGGATCAATTTGAATAATGTACAATAACTACACTGGACCATTTGAAATTAGTTTACCCAAGTACTTAGGCCTCGAGCCCTATCAATATTTTTGTTTCTTATGTTTCTTATTCCAAGCTGAGCTTTGATTTCAAAATACAATTTGTAAAGAGAGTGTGTATATTAACCGATCTCGAAAGCAATATGAATTTGGAAAGCCGTCAGTGAGTAGGGATATCGAAAGTTATTGGGGCTTATATAGGCGGTGATCGTTCGAAGCTAAAGCCAAAGACATAAGTTGATATACTCGCATGCAGAGGGGGTACAGTGGGCACTGGCTATATGAACACCGAATGATGGCTCCTCACCTGGCGCCCAAATCGATAAAATGAAAGTGGAAATTATTCATTTGCTTCTTGTTCTTGATCGTTATTTATTTGATTTAAGTAAATTACTTGTTAATGTTTTTCGTTTCGATTTTGATTTTGGTTTTGGGACCGTTTTCAATCAAACAATCAAGTATTTACCCATTGGTCCGAGTTGTGTTGTGTTTTCGATTCCAAAAAGATACAAATATACAACTAATTTCGTCTGCCTCAAATGGTCATTGGTTCCGCAACCGAATTAACAACAATTAAACGATATGTATCCATTTTGAATGGCACAGTTTTGTTAACGTTAAACATTTCCTAAGTGGTTTCTCCTCTACAATTTATATTTTTGGGTTTCACTAAACCATGGATTAACTCAGGAAAAAACAAGCTTCTGATCAAGCTCACGCATTTATAATGTTTGGAATTATTTTATAATTTAACAACCTCTTTGATTTATTTTCTTTTCTTTCTTGGCTTCCTAAACTCTCCAGTTATCGATGGATTGAAATACTCAAAAATCTGAGACAAGGATAAAGAATCGAATAAAGGATGAAGCTACGATTTTGATCGGTATTGATTATTTTACGATTAGAATGATCCCAACTGATATGCTGTTTGATTTCAAGAAGCTACAACCATTTTTTCTTTAACAAGGCCTTGGATCGGAGGTGTATTCTATATGTATAAGGGATACAGATACACACGAGCGTTATGGGGCTTTTTAGGAGACGACCTTTGGAAGGCGATTCGAGCGAGAAACAATTATGCCTGGACTGTTGGACCTTACAAATCTATGTATTTCCATAATGACGTGGAGGTAACAAAGAGCTAAATGGATACGTTAGATGCAATAATGGGTACGTATATAAGATCAATATGTTAGCCAACATAAACACGGCCGTTTGGTAGTACAATTCGATTCGATTATGATAATAATGTTATGTACTAGCGCTAAAAATCAATTTCTCATCTATATTTCGCGTACGCCCTTACTAATACGAGATTTTCTTCCTCACTTGCTTTTCGGTTTCTTTTGTTTCGGGATCTTTCGATTTCCGGTTTTTAAATACACTTGACTTAAGCTTAATATTCGGTTTATGCTATGTATCGTACGTTAAACAACCCATGATTAGAGTAAAAGTCGAAAATGCAATCCTGGACAAGATTCTTTTTGGTGTATGCATTTCCCCGCGCCACAATCTGGGATCTACGATCCTCGGTCTTCTCCGCGCCGTCATCGCCCCAGTCCCCAGCCCCAGCCCCATCCCAAGCCCAATTCCCGTCTGATTCCGGAGACGGAAATGGATCCGGAGACGCACACGTACACTAGAAATAACACAACCATTGTGGAGGCGTTGGCTTTGAGGCGGCTTCCATCCGCATGCTGCATGGCGGCGGGCTCCTCACCTGAAAGCATTGTCATACCATTTATGAGGCGTATTCCCCTACAAGATCCCCACTTACCGTTTAGCACATGGACCATCACCGTCTCCGTAATCTCGTTACCCAGCATACAGGTATAGTTGCCGGTATCCTGGCGATTGGCATTGGCGATGTACAGGCGACTTAGAGCTCGTCCTGGCAGCATGTCCGTCTTAACACTACAAAAAAGGAAGGGATTAGTATTTATAAGGATTTTTTATACCTATTATGATGATCAATAAACAAAACTTCACTGTACTATCATTACAAATAAGAAAAGGGTAAATGCTTCTAAAGATTTATTTTTATAATGATGATCAATGAACTAAACCCAAAAGCCAGTCGAATATAGTATATTATATCATGTCGTAGGCCTTATCTTAATTAAGCAGTTACGGAACCAATCATGGAATCAATGAACCTAAAAGCTAGCTATATAATATCATATCGAAAGCCTTGTCTTAATTTTGTAGATATGGTCTGAAGCCTAAAACTAGAAAGCTATTCAAAGTAGAAATCTTCACCCAGACAAAGAACAAAAAAAAAAAAAGTTCTACACTCGATTTAAATATTTTACGCATTTTTAAAAAATATTTTATAATAAATGTAAAAAAATACTTAATTTAATAATTGATGAATGTCTTGTACAGAAATCATACCCCTACGTAGAGTCTAAGTCCTGGTAAAAACTCTTTATAATTTTGTGAAACTATAAGCTTTTATAAGAACTGAATATTACATCAATTACCCGAGTCGGATCCTACCTGATTTCTTATATAAGCATTATATATTTGTAGGGACCTTAAATCCTTAAGTATGTACTTAATATATCCCACCTGATTCCACCGCGACTGGTGTCGTAGTTGAGCAGCCGCAGTCCGTGCCGCCAGGTGATGTAGGAGGAGGGATGCGGAATCTTGGAAATGACGCACTGCAGCTCGATGGTGCTGCCAGCCTTGTAGTACTTCTCCGGCGTGGCCGAGCCCCGCTCGTCGAGGATCTCCACGTGAGGAACTGGCGGAAAGAGAAGGGAGGTCAGCATGGAGGGGTAACTTGGATTCCGGCAGCCCATCATCTGCTCACCAATTATCGTTAGGTAGACGAGCAGGATGAGCGGCGGATGCGAGGACACCTGGCACTCGTAGGGACCCTCGTCCCGCTCGTTGGCGAACTGGATGAGCAGCTTCCAGTCGTTGGGCTCCTCGAACTCCAGCGAGTACCGCGAGTCCCCGCTATACGTGTGCTGGCCAAAGGTGATCAGGGTGAGATCGTCGCCACGTCGCCGCATCCAGGACACCGTCTTGCCCTGCAGATCGTTCACCCTGCAGTGCAGATAGACGCTCGACGAGAGCTGGGTGCTGATGTTCAGGGTCGTGAACGGATCGGCGAAGAAGGGGAACGGCTCGTGGGTGGTCGTCTCGGTGACCTCCAGCTCCTCATCCTCGGGCGTGTCGGTGAACGGCGACGAGAACTCCTGCCAGAAGTTCTTGGGGAACGTGTCGAAGGGATCGCCAGCTCGCGGTCGTTTTACTGTTCGAAAAATGGATTTAAACATGAAATTAGCTTTTTACAAAGATGATCCATTGTAATTTATGGAAATAAACTTTAAGTAATGTTAAAAACACCGAACTATTATAATATGAAGGTTTTAAGTTGAATAAAATAAACCATTTTATTATTTTTGACAACAACAATCTTAAGGTCTTAGAAGAAAAACTGATATATTTTTTATATTACCACTAAATGTGGTTTTATATCCCCACAATGTTAAGTATTATAAATATTAGGCAATTATTATCTTAATATTCCGATTTAATGTTGGTATATTAGGGAGTACTTTAGTTACACTAAATAATTCTATTTGATACACTTTATATCATTAGATGTTATACCCATCATATTTTTAGATCAAATTAGCATAAGTAAATATTTTTCCTTTAACTAATCCAAAGAGTCAACACAAATAGTTAGGCTCCGGGTAAAATTTGCCAAAGTTTGAGTTGGGTAAAAGTTTGGTGATGTGATTAGGGATAGCAAAAGAGGAAGAAGAAGAGGGGGAGGCTGAAGTATGAGAACACTCACATGTGGTCGACGTGGAGCCCGAGCCGATGTGATGGAGTGAGGAGTATATAATCGCCAGTATCCAAAACAGCCTCGATCTCATCACTGCAACAGAGTATCTTCATATGCCGATACGATACGATGCGGGGCACAGACGCAGGACACGGATATGGGTACGGGATGATGCATCAACTGGCGCCACTCACCGCAGGATATGCGCCTGTAATCTGTTCTATATCGATCCAAAGCCAACTGCATCAGCGTCCCACTGCATTGCCAGCGGATTTCACTTCGCTCATGGACTGCCCTGCGCCCATATATTGGACATATTGCACAAAAGGATTTGGATTCCAAAGAGTCCTTGCTCGAGTATTTTTGTTTGACACTTCACGGCGCGCGGTTGGCTGGGGGGGTGGGCTGAGGAATGTCGGAAAATTGGAAAATTGGAAAATCGGAAAAGCGTTTATTAACCAGCTCGTGTTGCGTGTGTATTTATCCTTTTGCAACTGCTGCTTGGATGGCCAATAAGCGGGAATGTAGGTCAGGGCATGCTCTGCGCATGGCCAGCATCCACATCCCTAGGAGCCGAAACCGAAACGAAATCCCCGTCCCGAACCCCGAAATAAATAGGAGACGAGACTCACCACTTTAAGCTCAAACAATTACAAAGTAGTACTATTTTTCCTAAAAAATACGGATTTTATGCTTTTTGCCGAGGAGTTTCGCTTGCATTGAGCCAAAAAAAGCTCTTTTGAGTTCGGCGGATGGTTCAGATATAGATTTGTAATATCTTCAATATATAAATACGTTTTTGCCGGGCCGTAGAAGTTGTTGTTCCCTCACCCACATTTGCTGCGGCACTGAGTTTGCTCCGAAAGTCCAGCATCTCTCTCGGCAACTTCGGAATCTAGAGATTTCCACCCAGTAAACAGGGTTCCACAAATCCCATAGTCTTTAGATGGTACGTAAACAATGGTTAGGAATATAAATAAAATTAATAAAGTAGTTTATTAGGCGTCAAGTGTTAAAATACAGCCCAGTTACCTTTTCCTATTCAAAAAATAAGCTTAAAATTCAAAAACCGATAGAAAACCGATAGTTATCGATAGGCAAAGGATTATCCTCGCTCAACACAGTCACTATTGCCATCTCGCCTTGTCATTAATTTACCGTTAACGTAACAGGCGTTACTCACTTTATCAGGAATTTAAATGACTAATTGTCCAGCCACCAAATACATACATATGTGCATATGTATGTATGTAGTTCAAATTAAATTGTTTATGGCACTTATTTATGCTTCCTGCGCATGTGCAGTAAAACCGTAAAACTAATTCGGTGGTTGCCACAGTTTTGTGTGTATGGGTGAGAACATAGAACTTACACTGGCGTCGTATAATATGTTCATATATTATTTATTTCGCGAATTCTAATATATTCAAGTTTTCGAAAAATAATTTATTGGGGTTTTACTTGACAATTTTAAATTATAAAATTTTAGAACATATGTAAATCATTTTTAAGTTTGTTTTAAAAAAAAGAAACAATATTTTTATAAAGACTGCCTTCCGACTTAGTTAGAATTTAAAAATATATTTTTATGTCTGGGCTTTAAATAGTGGAGCTTTTATCTCTAAACAATATTTCCAAAATAAGTATATTGTGGTGGGTTATAGAACCCGCAAGCTGTAAAATTGCTTTCGATAGTGGACGATTTAGTTTTCAACCCCGTTTCTAAATCAGTGTTGAACATAACGGTTCTTGGTGTGATTAATTTTGACGGGCAGTGTTTACAGCCGCCCTTATCTTTGGTGTTTGGTGGAGTGTGTGTGTCCGCGATATGAAATGACATAAGTGTGCACACACACACCCCTGATGGGGGCACATGGATGCGGAAAAGAACCGTTCATTCGCACTCTTGCCGCTGACAATTGACATTCTCAATCGCTTTTTCCATTTGTTTTCATTTTCTCCTTCTGCCTTCTTTTTCACCTTTCGAAGAAAACGCACTTTGAATATTAAATCAGGCGAATACGAGTACCGAGAAATCGAAAATCAGTGCCGATTTCGAAGGGTGTGTGTGGTTGTGGTGTGGAATTACTACGATACGATACGGCGACAGAGGGCAGCGCAGTCGGCAGCGGCGAAAAAGCAGCGGCGTCAGCATTTCCATTTCGGCATTGCAGCTCAAAAATCGGAGAATCAGAAACTAATCAGCCGGCAGAGGCTATAGCAGTCGTCCGATCCCAAATCGCGGAGTATAGAGTATAATACCAGGAAATAATACCCATTGACATGGAGGAGAACAATTCCCGAGTGCTGAGCCTGCTGGGCGGTCTGGCCATCGGAATCGTGGGCTTCCAGGTCTTCCGGAAGGTCCTGCCCTGGATTTACGCCAATGTCGTGGGTCCCAAGGTCTTTGGCTCCTCGGTGGATCTTTCCAAAATGGGCGAATGGGCAGGTAAGTCAGTTGCTACGGAAAAAAAGCCGGAAAGGAGTGGTAAACGAGGACAGTTCGAGTGCACAGTGAAAAAAGGGTACAGCTATCAAAAAAATCCATTTGATATCCATTAAAAAATTAGTAAAAATAGTTCCATATGCATCTAAGACAGTGGTAGCCCTTAACGTTTTCTGAAAACAAGGGTTACAAACCATATAAATATAAGTCTTATAAAGGAGATCTTTAATAACTTAAACATTTTACTTAAATTTCTAATAATTTTATTGGTGGCTTTCTAAGTACATAGACTAAATACAACTTTTATAAAGATATTTATTAAATATTATCTCAATATTCAGAATAAAAATAATTAATAATTTTCTTAAAGTAATATTTTTGATGCCGAAAACCAGCTTCAACTGTTTTTGAAATTCCAGAAATATATCTTTGATTTATGAAAAATATTTATTAATTTCCATTAAAATACCTTATTTGGCCTGATTTTTTCACTGTGAGCGATAAGAACGTTCCTCACGCCCCATTAAGTCCACCGATAACCCGTAGAACCCTTGGTTAACTTGTATAATTTGCAGTTGTCACCGGCTCGACCGATGGAATTGGCAAGGCCTACGCCAAGGAGGTATGTAAACGACTTCGCGGTGACCCAATCTTGACCAGCAAGCCAAGTTCGTCCAAGTCCCACTAATGACTATTTCCAACGGGAAGCGGGTCAAATGCAAAAAATCTAATAATGAGCAATTAGTAATTACTAATTACTTAATTGAGTGTCGCCCACGATGACTTGGACATTGGTTTTGCGGTCGCCGATGCATTAGCCAAGTGAATCTGCACTTTGAAATCGATCTCCAGTCTCCAGTTCAGTCGCAAACATTCCCTAATAGTGTTTGCTTGGCTGAAAATTACTACGTTTGCAGCCTTCGCACCTGTACCTTTTGTTATTTATTTTTACAAAGTGCAGTCGAAGTGTTTTTTTTTGGAAAACGGGCGGTTCCCGGTTTCATTTTGTGTACCCACTTGGAGCAATCGAAGCTAGAACCCATAGGGAACACGTGTTGCCCGAGTGGTATTTACTATACCTATATATACCCATATAGGGTGGAGTACAGGGCCCCGCCCGAAGCTTCTGCCAAATTAGCATTCGATGTGCGTCGAACGCACAGAAAATGGTTCAATGTCCACTCCAAATACCTATTTATTCACGTATTTCTTTTACTTCACATTGACATTATTTCCTGTTCTTCGCTTTACCGGGTTATTAGAACTCAAAGCCCCCAGTCTTCAGAGAAACACTATTTGTTTTTATAACATTTGTATTTATGTCGAGCAAGCTAAATTTTGGGCTTGTTTATTTTAGTTCTGATAAAAGAATAAGGTTTCCAAAAGTCGGTAAATATAATCAGGAATTTTTGTGCTAATACTTATATCCAATTCTACCATTTTGGAACTAATTTTTACCTCTACCCATTCTTTCTATTTATTCAAATAGTAATATTTCTGGAAATTAATTCAAAATCCAAAACTAGACGCTTATAAATTAAAGTTTCCTCCTAAAAATACAATAGATAATAAAAAACTGTTCTAAATATTAAAATAATATTTATAAAACCCATTTTAGCTGGCTCGCAGGGGACTGAAACTGGTGCTGATCAGCAGATCCCTGGAAAAACTGAATGTGGTGGCCAAGGAGATAGGTAAGTCCCCTCACCAAAGACAGTCAACGACCGACTCTAACTAGTTTAAAACCTGCATACTTTCAGGGGATAAGTACGGCGTGGAGGTGCGCGTGATCGATGTGGACTTCACCGGTGGCGCCGAGATCTACGACAAGATCCGCGAAAAGACCACTGGCCTGAACGTCGGTGTGCTGGTCAACAACGTGGGCATCAGCTACAGCCATCCCGAGTACTTCCTAGACTGCTACAAGGCCGATCCGAAGTTCCTTCGCAACATTGTGGCCGCCAATATTCACTCGGTGACCCACATGACCGCCCTCTTCCTGCCTGGCATGATTACCCAGCGTCGCGGAGTGATTATTAACCTGTCGTCCACCGCCGGAGTCATTCCCAATCCTTTGCTTAGCGTGTACAGTTCCACTAAGGTGAGGTGAAAGTCTCTTCATGCTGAAATTCTTATTAATTCTCCTTGATTTGCACAGGCATTTGTGAACAAATTCAGCGACGACCTGCAGACGGAGTACAAGGAGCACGGCATCCTCATCCAGAGCGTCCAGCCGGGCTTCGTGGCCACCAACATGTCCAAGATCCGCAAGGCCAGCGTGTTCGCTCCCTCGCCGGAGACCTATGTGCGCTCGGCTCTGTCCACCCTGGGCATTGCCACCCAGACGGCGGGCTATCTGCCACATGCCCTGCTCCAGCTGGTCATCCATTTCACGGAGGCCGTGTTTGGCGAGCAGTTCGCCCGCAGCGTGGTCCTCAAGAACATCCTGGGCACCCGGAAACGGGCCCTGCGCCGCCTGGCCAAGGAGCAGTAGGAGCGGAGGAGCTGAGAAGGATTCGGCGGATGAGGCATTTATTGGGAGTCGGTTGGGGTGGAGCGCCAGTTGGGTTGTGGGAAAAATCCGGCTAGTCATGTAGCTTACGAAATCACCGCGCGTCATATGAATCAACAAACAGAAAGCTTGAAATACCAAAAATGTTTCCCGAATAAACTAAGACTAGTTAGTTTTTGTCATTGAATAACATTGGAGATTCGCAAACAGCCATGTCATGTAAACAATAAAACCATGTGTGCAAACACAAAGTGACTAGATAAATATATCTAGTTTCTAATGACAAACAATGCTTTTTATTTACAGCCCTGCAAGGGTTAAGTGGTAAGATTTTTCTATTAGTCTTAATTCAAATATTTGGCTTTTTAAAAACGTGCAAATATAATCAGAAAACTTTTTTTGGGATTAATAGCGTGTGTTTTATTTAAATTTTAAAACAATTACTTGATAATGGCGATATATATTTCAGTTATTGGCTTAAACTTAGTTCTAATTTTGTATCTTAGAATATTACTGTTTTTTGTCTGACAAAAGGTATGACAAATTATGATTACTAATAATTTTGAAACTCAAGTTTTATTTATTTATCCTGATCTTAACTTGTAAATAATTAGCTTTCTCTAAAATCATGCATTATTTGATTTCCTTTATTAATGAACGTGTTTGTTTTAATTATATATGTAGTATTTTTTGTGATGTTCTCTTAAATCATTTTTAGTTCTTAAGTTCCTTGCTCATTTAATTATTTGAAATCCAATTTGAATTCGAATTCGAATGCAAATCGATAGCGGCACTCTCGATGACGGCAGGAACTATCGCTGGGCCACCGATAGGCGGGCCCTTCGGTCTATCGACGATATGGGAGGGAGGTGTATATATATTGGCGAAAATCATAAACATAACAGTAAAGATAGTGGATAGCCGGGCGTGAAAGCGGACTTGTGACGTGTTATCAGGGCCGCTGCGATAAGCCCAAGCCCAAGAACCGATCCCAACTGCGCAGCAGCAGCGCCAGCAGCAACAACAACCAAAATCGGAGGAGAGTGTGTAATCAGCAATCAGAGTCGAGTTGTTTTGATTTCCTTCCTCGGAAATGAAACGAAACGAATCGAATCGAAATGAAAAATGAAACTCCGCTCCGGATAAAGCTGGCCAATCCAATCAACTTGTTGCGGATCCGCTGGGTCGCCCAGTATTGATTTAGCACATATAGCAGACAGTTGTGATTCGGGTTCCGATTCCCAGCCAGCTGTCTCCACTTTAGCCCGTTCCCGTGCCCGTGAATTTCAGCCTCTGCCCCCCATATCATATATTCTATATACGATACGACGCTTCTCCAAAAACCGATACACCATACGATACCATATTTGTGTTCGTTTTTCATTCGCGGAGGCGGAGGTGGCGAAGAGAAGCGGTGAAGGAGGAGGAGAAGAAGACGGCCGTGGATAAGGCGGAGGAGGAGGAGGTGGACACCAGAGCAAAGCGGAATTGACGCAATTGCTGAGAACTATTTTTAATGGTCAGCAGCGGGTCGAAAATGTACGAAACTCATCAAATATTCAGAAGACAAGCAGCCAATAAGCTGAGGCAGTGATTCGGAAGTCCGGAGTCAATTGGCCGATGGAATCGGAGGAGTGCGCAGTGGACACCATGGAGAATCGCCGCCTGCCGCTGTTTCCCATCGAACCGGAGCCATCCGTAACGGCCACGCAACGCCTGACGCTCCTGGCCACCAGGTACAGTACCCATCTATACTATCCATAGCCCAATTGATATACCCGAATATCCCTTATAGACTGCTACGTGCTTTGCAACTTAACTGGAGGATTATCGTCTCGGGCATCACACTGACACTGCTGGCCGTTATCTGGTATTATCCCACCTTCTTTCTGTTCTTCGCCTTCGTGGTCTATTCTCTGGTCTTGGTCTTTGCGGGTAAGTCTTCCGCCTCGATTCCAGGGCGTAGCATTGGAATGGAATGATTTTGGGGGGAATGAGTCACCTTATCGGGCAATCAGTTGCCCGAGCGAAGGGGCTAATTAAAATTGCCAAATATCTAATGGCCCTTATCACTCGCCGACAGCTGTGGCCGGCACCGTCTATATTCATTATATATTCACCACCAACGAGCCGACGCCACCAAGTCGCGTGCCCTCGCGACTGCTCTACAATGCCACCAAGTGAGTTCCGGACTTTGCTCTATATGATATGTACCCCCTATATCTCTATCTCCATCTCCATTCCTATCTCTTTTCACCCGCAGAAGCAACATCTTCGATCTGCCCAAGCCCATCAAGAATCCCTCGAATCTGCCCTTGATTTTTGGAAAAACAGTGGACCTGCAGCTTCAGCAGATCATTGAGTATGTTCTGCGGGACTTTATGCTGCCATGGTTGGGGTGAGTTCATCGGTTGACCCAGTAAAACCTTCGCTAATGGTTCCCTTATATCTTAGTTATGTGGTCACCAAGCCCAAGCTGATCAACGATGTGGTGCGCGAGGATCTGTGGAACGCCATACAGAAGATTCATGAGCGGGCCACCCGAATGGACGCCGCCAAGATCATTGCCGTGGACATGGTCAACCGGGTGACGGTGCATCTGGAGAAGATTCGCATTGCGGAGGCCAGAGCGTAAGTGCTACTCTTAATAATCATTTATTAGTTTGAGTATATAAGTAGGAATAAGTAGGAATGGTTAAAAATAAGCTGTCCTACCCTAACTATATGTCGAAAAACTCCAAAAACGAAGATATTATTATTATATTACAAATATCTCATGAAATGGTGAGATTAGTAATAACTCTTTTTTTTAATCAAGCTTGAAACAAAGAAATCCAATTCAAAGTATTATTGATAAGATATATTAAGATATCATTTGCAATTAGTTTCTTTGTTATATATCTTTGTCTGTTTTTTTTCAAATCATGGAAGAATGCAGTGTCCAGAATTAAATGTAATTTATATGCGTCAGCGAGTAGTCATCAATCACAAATCATTAAGTTGGTAATTAATAAGCGGAAAGGCAATACCTGTGATTACTAGTGAGTTCTGTTGTTTAACGATTGTCGCACTTTGGATAAAACTAAAAGTAAGGGTATTTAATAATAGGGTTATAATATGTATATAGGTTATTAATTCTTGAAAGCCTTATTAATAAATCTAACTATTTTGTCTTTTTTAGAGCTGAGACAAACTCGCCTCCAGTTTTCAGTACCAACCCGTACCTCGCTGATGAAGAGAAGGAGATGGAGTTCCTGCGCAAGCTGTGTGAGATTATGGTGATCCTGCTGCTGCCCCGCGGCTACTCACTGCCTCCTTTGAAGGTCCTGCTCAGCGAGATTCTCTCCTACAAGAGTGAGTAGTTCCCAAGATTACAATAATATCCAGCCATTAACCAACCATCTTACCCGTAGTTTTCTTTCCGATGATCAAAATGCTCACAGCACCGGATTACATCAACCAGAAGGTTGTGCAGAACATAGAGACTCGCTTGGCGGCGGCGGCGATGAGCAAGCGAAGCTACGAGTACGCCGCCAGTTTCGAGGATTTCCTCAAGATCATCAACAACTCGGGCAACCTCGAGGAGCTCTCGCTCATCCGCAAGAGCATCGTCAACGACCTGATGCATGCCACCACCATGCAGAATTTGCAGCGTGCCAAAGGCCTCGATCCGGATCACGAGGATCACTCGCTCTCCAAGTCGGAGCTCACGGCCGCCGTCCGGCTGAAGCGCTATGTCCGCCAGCTCACGATGGCCAAGGGCGAGTGCGAGAAGAACCTGGCCAAGTTCGGCTGGAATGGCAACTACTCCAGCGATATTGTGAGTGATCTTCGGTACTTTTCATTTCTATTATTTTAACTATCCTATATTTTCTTACAGGACCTGACCCTGGTCGAAATCCTGAACACTGCGGTGGGCCGTCGCTACTTCACCCTGTTCCTGGAGCCGCTAAAGGCCAGCGCCCTGATTGGTTTCTATTTGGCCGTGGAGGAGATCAAGCACGCGCACAAGTCGGCCAGCCATCAGTTGGGCACGGAGATCTTCTACACATACATCCGGGTGCCCAAGTCAGAGATCCACATCGATAAGCATGAGCGCAAGTTGATCGAAACGTTCCTGCTAGGCGATGCCGATCCGGATATATTCTACGATATCCAGCGCAATATACTACGCACGCTGGAGGAGAAGTACTATCCGCCATTTGTGCTGAGCGATCAATACCGCCAGCTGAAGGAGGCGCTGGACTCAAATGAGATTGCAGATCCTACTCTGCTGATGTGCCACACCATTGGCGATGCCCCGGAGCCGCTGGCGGATGAGCAGCCGGGCGTGTCGGATGGACTTAACGGCGGGGCCGGTGGGGCCATCGATGTGGCCGCCCACACGTCGTATGCACGACGAAAACTGGAACAAATACAGGAACGCATTGACAAAAAGAACCAGGCGCTGGACGCCCTTAAGTACTCGGTGAAGCCGGAGTCCAAGGTACTGTCCATACTCGAAAAGGAGATGGAGTGGCTGAAGAGCGAGAAGCGCCAGACGGAGGCGCATTTGCGGCGCACGGACGCCTGGACAGAGCATTTGGGCAAGTGGAAGGCCACCATACAAAGCGTGGAGGTGAGTGCTCACCCAGATTGGGGTGTTACCCATCAATCAAACACCTTAAACTTACAATTTGTATCTTTTCTGCTTGCTGCAGGTCTCCGATGAGAAGGAATCGCTGCAGTTTATGATCCTGGTGCATGTGGACGAAGACATAAATGCGCCACAGCAACCGACATCATCCAAGAACGGCGACAGCGGCCATGCCCATATGCGCAGGCGACCCTCGGGCATCTCCAGCGGCTGGGTGGTGATGCGCTCCCTCAACCAAGTGCATGTGGGTATTCCCTTCGGTACTCTGCTCTGAGCAGAACTAACATTTTGTCTATTTCTAAAGGAGCTACAGCGGAAACTGAGGCACGTGAGCTCCAACCTGAAGGCCATTGACCTGCCCACAAACTTCAAGTTCTTTTTCCTGAAGGCAGACAGGCATGGCCAGGAGAAGGCCAAGGCACAGATTCAGAAGTTCTTGAATGTAAGCTGCAGTATTTAAATTTTAATAAGGAACTTACATTAAATTGCTATTCCTTTTATTTAGTTCATCCTAGAGGACGACCATCTGAATGGCAGCGAGGCCATCTACACGTTTCTCAGCCCCAGCTCGGATCATCTGAAGCAATCGCTGCCCTCGCCAAAGAAGTCCAAGTTCTCGCTGGCCACGCTTTTCCGCAGCGATGCTGGAAAGGCCCACGAGGCCAGCAAGGCCACCGATCCCTTTTGGGGGCTGCAGCGCGACGACGAAGACATATCCAACTATCTGGATGGCGAATCCGGCGGTGAGGCCAAAATGCTGGCTGCGGATCTGGACAGCAAGGACTCGATAGCGGAGCCGCTGTACGCCCTAATGGGCGAGATCTTCGACATGGGCGGGGTGTTCAAGTGGCTGCGCAAGAGCCTCATCTCCTTTGTCCAGATCACATACGGCCGGACGATCAATCGGCAGATCCGCGAATCGGTGGCCTATCTGTTTGAGGAGTCAATGCTGCACAACTACTTCTCGGCCATCCTAAAGTCCTTTTGGCCGGGCGGCGTCCTGGCCTCCGCCTATCCAACGCGATCGGAGGATATGCGGGAGATGACCACCACGGCGGCCAAGGCGCTGCTCACCGATCATATACCGGAGGTGCTGTGCAACCTGGTTGGGGCCCAGGCGGCCAAGCGAGGTGTCCTCAAGGTGTTCGAGGCCCTGCAGAATCCCGCCTACAACAAGCAGCTGTTCTACGTGAGTTGCTTATGCCATATTGATCGACAAATATATTAATAAATGTGTGATCTTCAGGAGCTGCTGGAGATACTCATGATTGAGTTCTTTCCCGAGATCCGCCAGCTGCGGGTGAACAATGCCAATGGAACCAAGTTGAATACGGCCACCGCTGGAGCGGCAGCTGCCTCTGCTGCAGCGGCACTGGTGGCTGCCACGGCATCCGCTTCGCTGCCCTCGCTGAATCACAGTGGCGGAGGGCACAGTGCGTCCGCAGGAGGCCACCAGAACCATCAGGGATCCTCGACGGCGAGCGGATCCGCTGCGGGAGGCAGTGGCTCCGGCGGTGGTGGGGCAGCGTCGCACCACCAGTCGCACTACCACCACGCTACATCCCACCACCACCACCACTCGCAGGCGGGCAGCTCCAAGTAGGGACGACGCCCCACTTCGGTTTACCTTACCTTAACTTTAACTTAAACTTAAACTTACATTTATGTTTTTTATTTATGATTTTCGTTTGATTTTATGTTTGATGTTTAATGCTCTCTGTCTCGCTCTTTCTGAGTACGGTGGATATTGTTGATTTAGCCGGAGAAAGGGATTACAAAGAATAGTTAAGTAGGAGGCAACACAACTCAGTAGTTACACCAGTATCATTCCCTGTACAAAATGCAGACTTAAAATCCATATGATTTCGGTCCTTGTTGTTGATTCGTTTGTCCATCACCTCCTGTAGGCCAGATTTGTTTGTTATGTGTATATGTCTGTACATAGGTCAGTATTAAGCGTTGTACCAAATTGTTGTTTATATACTCGTATAGTGAAATGTGACACTCAGCTTTGATTGATTATTAATTATAGTTTATAGTAGCAGATATTGAGCCCAAAGTTGTGTCTGCAGCTGGCGGTCAGTCGGTGCTTGTGATCCCCAATCCGCTCCAGCTGCAGATCCATCTCCCCCCTCACAAAAAGATTATAGATCACAAGGCAGGTGAGATTAGTTCGAGGCAAACTTGTAAGCGTATTAAACAGTGCGTTCCATGGCTATAAGGCAGGTCTAGGGGTCACAATCTTGTTGCTTTTGCAGATTTGTTAAACTATGGCTGAATGGCAGGATATTGATTGTATGGTTTTTAATTATTTAAGTTTTATTATTGCTCTTTTACACATAATTCAGTTTATACTTTTCCCTGTTGAGCGAAAATTGTATTCCTTTTCGAATTTGTAATTTAGTTATTTATTTGTTCAACCCTTTTTATTTTTTAATTAAAAATTGTATTTCAAATTTTCCCCAACTGACCAAAATTTGTATTTTAATGACTTATAGTTGCCTAAAGCTGTCTTTAAACAGTACGTTTGATAACAATAAAACAGTCGTAAGTCAGGACTTTAAAGAAGCATTAATCCCAAAGCACTTGGAGTAATCCAGCTGCATTTTGATACCAAATTGAGATTCAAAAAATCCAAATTATTAGAATAAACTATGGCCGAAAACTGTTTTATGGACCTGAAACGCCCTGTAGACACCCACCACCCCAAAAAAAAAACCCCAAAACCCACTCTAGCACTAGGCAAAATGGCACTTAGACGATTCATCCCAGTGAGCCAAACGTATCCCACTTAACACCCACATCCTGGCAAAGTTTCTAGGCGCTTTCAATCTATTTATGTATTGCAGTTGTACACTTTTATGTGAAAATGCGAAATAAAGTTCGCTATTTATGTACATTTTGGGCCAGTCTTTTAATGGGCTTACATCTAGAAAACGGCCACATTTTCGGACAGCTTCTGGAGAGGAATGGCCTGCATATCGACCACCACGACAACGAGATTATTGCGCATTCCCGTGGGCTTTTTCACCAGCAATCTTGCCTCAAAGTATTTCAGCAGGAAGCGCCACTTTAGATCACTTTTGTCACGTTCCGTCAGTCGCTCGAAATCCTCCGGCTGGAGACCCAGGATCCGTTCCGCCGGTTGGCCAGCTAACCGGGTCTCGACCAGGGTGCCCGTCTGGTCGGAAAACTGAATGTTGATGTTGAAGTATCTAGTATATCTGGGACCATCGGTGCCCAGCAAATAATCCATCTGACAGGAGTCCCAGGCACAATCCTCCAGGTTTCGTGGTATAAGTCGCTGGCAGGCGGTGCTAAAATGGAAAAAAGCTGTTTTATTGTTTTTTTTTGGCGAAAAAAATGTGAATTGCTAATAGATTGGAAACTAAACCACGAGCTCAACGAAATATGACATTCCTCTTTCGGACCTCTTTCAACCAAAACATCATGTTTTTTTGAACAGCTTGCTTCCTATGCTAACGATCTGCATCACTTTTGGGGAAATTAATTTTTTGACCAACTTTCACATTTTTTAAGGGTTTACATCATGTTTTTTTTTGTTTGTATTTCAGATTTTAGTGAAAAAAATCATTTTTTTGCGGTTTCTCAATCGTAGCTCAGCCAAATCAAGGAGAACAGCTAAAAAGACCGACTGTTTTGAAACGCTTGCTTGATATGCTAACGATCTGCATAATTTTTAGGGAAATTTATTTTTTGACCAATTTTCGAAATTTTATAAGGGTTCACATCATGATTTTTTGGACTTCAGATTTTAGTGAAAAAAAACATTTTTTTGGGGTTTTTCAATCGTAGCTCAGCCAAAAAAAGGAGTACAGACAAAAGACCGACTGCTTTGAAAAGCTTGCTTCCTATGCTAACGATCTGCATAATTTTGAGGGAAATTTATTTCTTGATCAATTTTTGAATTTTTTTATGGGTTCACACAAATTTTTTTTTTTGATTTCCGATTTTAGTGAAAAAAACAATTTTTTTGGGTTTTTTAATCGTAACTCAGCCAAATTAAGGAGTACAGCTAAAAGACCAACTGTTTTGATAAACTTGCTTTCCATGCTAACGATCTGCATAGTTTTTGGGGAAATTTATTTTTTGACCAATTTATGCATTTTTTATAAGGGGTAAATTATGATTTTGCACTTGCCACTTCCTATTGATGTGGGAGGACAGTCCGTCCAAGTCAAACTTGGTGATCATGCCATACAGCACAGCTGTAAATTGATTGGTAGAGGCATCCTGAAGTTCGCCCTCGGCACGGGTATATATCTGTCTGACCGTCATCTGGGCTTGAATGCTGGCGGCTACAAGTAAACCAGAGACTACATATAAAGTATAGGATATCTGGTAGTTACCCACCTGCAGGCAGGTTGTCCAGCTCCGCCTGGGCGCAGCCATCGAAGCTCTTGAGTGGCACAGTGGCGGCGAAGGCCAGCAAGAGGCGGCAATCCTCGCCAGCCGCTTGGGGATATTCGCAAATTAGCGTGCAATTCGAATGGGAGAGCACGGGACATCGGTGGAAGTCCGAGAAGGACACCCGTACGTCGACCAAATGGAGGACCGTGCGACGTGGCTGCCACTGTTGAGCACGTCGTATCCAGTCGGCTTGCCAAACGGAGAACAGCATGCCCTCCGGATAGCTGGCATCGATCACAATGACCTCCAGACAGTGCAATAGATCCTGAACCTTGCTGTGGACCGCCGACAGCTTTCGCTTGATATGTCGCACTGGACGCACTGCTGCCACGGCCACCAGTAGATTCACATAGGAGGAGATAATCTTATCGGGTGATCCAAGCCCGGCACGCACATCCGACAGCTTGAGAACCGCGCCGAGTGGCCTGATGGGACGTTGGAGCAGCTGCTGAAGGATCATTATGTTGGCTGAGTCATCGCTGTCGTGTCGCACCACATAGCCGGCTCCTTCGTTGACCACCAAGGCGCAGGGAAGCGTCCCTTGCGGCTGGTAACGCTGCTCGCCGGGCGCAGCCTCCGGTATGGACATCACTTTGGCGCCCACAATGTCCACCACATGGCCGATCTGCAACATGGCCGCGTACTCATCCACGCAGGCCCGCTGGCCCCAGCATTTGCAATTGGTCAGGTGATTGGGGGAATCTCGGATGGTCAGGGTGATGACTCCTCGCTCGGTGCCACTCATCTTGTCGTAGAAGATGTTCGGCGAGGATTTGGACACAATCAGCGCCACCGTGGAGAAGTGCGTCATTGTGGGCTGCATCTCCGCCAGGCGCTGGAATTTCACGCGCTTTGCCATTAATGTTATTAACGAAAATTCGCAAAACAATTTTGCAACTGGCCCAAGAAAACCGTTACATTGGAAGCCGCCGATAAGTTGCTATCGATTTTCTAGCGATGGGAAAATACAAATGGCTATTAAGAAAGTTAAATTAGGTATTTTCAAGGCTTTTTTCCTTTAATTTATTAAGTAACATTTTAATTTAAAATTCTACCTAAGAAATTGTAGCATTTAAAATTAAATTGAATATTTTTTGGTGGGAAATCAGGGCTGGTCAGTTGGACACTCAGGGAAAAGCCCATTTCGTCATCGTCTGGCAACGCTGTACCCGCACATACACACACACCTACATATACAATACAAGACGGGGCAACAGCACGAATTTACTGCGCTGAACAAAACTCACTTGTCGCACTTTTCCACGAATGCCAGCGCGGTGAAACTGAAACGAAAGCCACCCCACCCGCCGCAGCAACGCAGGATCAGTCAGGATCCAGCCCGAGCCCTAGGAGCATCCCAGGAGGAGCAGCAGCGCAACAGCAGCCCACTTTCGCAACCCGCAGATTCACCCTAGGCAGCCCCCCCCATTAAAAATGGTCAAGCTGTTCGCGTTGAGCATCTTCCACAAGGGCGCCAGCGAGGCGCGTCTCCTAAAGACCGCCGCCGACCTGCAGTCCTTCTCCTTTTTCCAACGTGGCACCGTCAATGAGTTCATGACGTGAGTATGCATGTGGACGGCGCAGGCTCAAAGAGTCATCGAATCAGTCGCTACATCCCCTCCCTCACTGCCTCCCCTCCTTCTCTTGCAGCTTCGCATCCAAGACCATCGTGGAGCGCACACAGCCGGCCCTGCGGCAGTCGGTCAAACAGGACGCCTACATGTGTCATGTCTATGTGCGGGCAGACAATCTGGCCGGTGTCCTCATTGCCGATCATGAGTATCCGCATCGCGTGGCCCACACACTGATCACAAAGATCCTCGACGACTTCACGGCCAAGGTGTCGGCGGATCAGTGGCCCAATGGCACGGAGGCCACCATCTCGTTCGATTTGCTGCCAGCGTTCCTGGCACGCTATCAGAATCCCGTCGAAGCCGATCCGCTGACGAAAATGCAAAACGATCTGGACGAGACGAAGATCATCCTGAAGAATACCATCGAGGCGGTGCTGGAGCGGGGCGAGAAGCTGGACGACATGGTCAGCAAGTCGGAGAAGTTGTCGCTGCAGAGCAAGGCCTTCTACAAGACGGCGAAAAAGACAAACTCCTGCTGCAGCTTCACCTAGGCGCCGCCAACCACATCTCATTCCCCCACCACACCACCACGCTCCAATCCTCTCAAGGAACCACAGAAAACACCAGATGATGAAAATCAAAGACAAACAAAGAAACACAAAGGATAACACGATAACACCAACAAACAAACTACAAACCAAACAAACTGCTTGGGAGCGGCGCGGCTTGGAGTTTGATGATGATTGCTTTTTATAAATGAATTAGTTAATTTTATATACTATATATACTATACTGTATGAATAGGAAGGCCAGTTGCCAGTTATGTAAGCCCGCTAACCCAATGTTTACTCGTCTGCGGATCTTCGGGTCCTGTCTGTATATGTCTACGCTTTGGATATCTGGATGTTATTATTACCAATACAAATTACGATCTTAACCCATGTGGCTATTGCTGTACTGTGTTCTATGTTTACCATAATGTTCTCTTATCTGTTCCGGAGGTCCGAGATTGACTCTTCGCTACCTATTGATGTTGTGGGCTTTGTTATCGCCTTTTCGGCGGATCTACATAGACAGTCGGGGAGGCTGCTCCTATACTTATACACGCGCAGTCGCACTTTCGATCTGGACAACTGGCGATCGGAATGTGTGGGCGTTTCAATAAAGAAGTATTATGGGAAATGTGATTCGAAGCGAGCGTGTTATTACTTCCTGTTCACTGCATTAAGAGAATAATTGGAGATTTTATTCGCTTTAATGTTGTTTATTTGATTAAGTGATTTTAATTTTTTGAAATCCTAAGATATTTTGGTTTCCATGTACTCGTGTTAATAAATTAGGACATCTTTAACGTTTCCTCGTCTGAAGAATTCGCGGTTTTTATATTCTTCCGTTAACAATGGGAAAATTTTAGTCATTTTGATATTGTTTATTTTGTGAAATCAAAATTACCATTTATGTAGTTTCTATGTACAAATCGTGTTAGTAAATTAAAACATTTTTAACGTTATCTCTGCTGAAGAATTCGCGTTTTTTTTCCTGCGTTCTTTATGGAAACTTATTTCGCCTGCTGAAATCCGAGTTCCATGACATGCCTATATACCTACCACTCCATTTGGCTTTAGGATTTACTTAAAATATTAAAATCTTACAATCCAAAGCACCCAAAAAATGAAAGAAAAATACTTCAATTTAAAAGTGATTTTTGTTGGCGTTTATTTATTATATAGAAGATATCTATTTCGCTTTTTGTAAAGATTTCCGTTACATATTTCATATTTATGCGTTTTTTTTTACGTTTTCGTGTTTAACATTTTGGGAGGGGAAGGTTGGTTGTCCAATTCAAGATGAGGACGGGGTTATGTTTATGGGTACGTATAACCTAATATAAGATAGGCAAATTGATTACAATTTAGATTTCTCCGTTAGTTTAAGCCCCTCTTCCGTCCCGATTTTCTTTTGTTTTGTGACGGAATTAAGGGGAGGCGGTGCATTATAAATATATGCATTATACTGCATACCTATATCGTTTTGTTATAATTAATATAATATTGTGTGTGCTAACTTAGCTTAAGCTGCAAACTTACATTCAAACGCGTTTGCTTGGCTCCTCGTTCATTGATTGCATTAACTTGTATGCATATGTTTATCGACTGACTCCTCAGTTGCATTTTGTGTTAGTGATCTATAGTAATATTTAGAATTCATTCAAATGGTTTGCTTTGAATATATGCAAGTGTAAATATTATTTGATGTAATCTTCTAAATGCACGCTCCTTCGAAATGGCTAAGAATTTGCATTCGTGTTTCCTGTGTATTTCTTGGTTTTGTATTTTTCTTCTTTTTTTTTCGCTAAAATTTGCATTGATCAACACAACAAATGAAAATCAAGAATAGATTTCCTCCTTTTCAAATCAGTAAAATACGTGTGTATGTGCGGCTGGGTGAGTTTTGTATTCGTTTAAAAACTAGTTTGGATAAATTGTTGGCTTGCTTGCTTTTGATTGAATTTGTATTATTTAGGACTTAGTGGGGGATCCCCGTTTTATCGTTTTATCGAATTGCAATCGAAATACAAGTAAGGTTCTAACGTGTTTCGTTTACGCAGCTGTTATCACAATGGGTTTTGGTTTAAACATTTTATTATTTTTAAGTTAGTTCCGTCTGCGGAAGGCAAATTTAGCTTATAACATACGAACTGGCTCTGCTGCTGCTGCTAAATGTTTTTTGCCCAACAAGTCTGGTGTTTAATGGTTTCTTATTTCGCTTTTATTTTAGAACCCTCAAAAGCCGCTCCTAACTTTGGCGCTTAAAAGTATGCTTGTCTTGTAGGTCTTGTATGTACAGTGGGCAACGCAGGATGTGCGAACGCCAAAAAGTCAGCTCATAACCTCCTTTTGTCCACCGTAAATATGTTATATGTTCGTTTGTGTTTGTTGTATCATCTATAAGAAATTTTTGTGTGTGGGTGTCTTCGATGTGTCTCTGTGTGTCTGTGTTTGTTGTGTGTGGTGTGAGAGTGCGTGGGTGTGTGCGGGTGTTTTTTGCTGCATTTTTGGCACTTGTGCGCGTCGCACTGTAACGGTAAATGCATTCACTTTATCGACTTTATCGACATCGATACATGTATGCCCATACATACACATATATCTTTTGGTTTACCAACGAAAAGCTTAAAACGAAACAAATCAAAAATTAAAACAAAAACTAAACCAAAAACGCGTATGTGTGTGGGTGTGTTGGTGTGTGTAAACGATTTTTAGTTCTCTAAGTAAATGAAACGGAAAAAAAAAACAGCTATACAAACTATCGAAATAACGGCACTTCGTTGCGCATTCACCGTTATTCTCTTGTTCTTGCTTCAAACAATTGAATTCATTTTGTTTTTGGCTTTAGTCTTTCGTCTTTATTTTTGGTTGCATTTTTTCAAAAGTTGCAATTCTATACTTTCAAAAATATATGTATATGCGAATTTCTATCGTTTTAAATCTATCGTTTTAAGAAGAGACTGCGAGCGAGAAATATATATCGTATAGGGGCTGAGAGATAGGGATAGGAGAGAGAGACAGAGATAGAGCGATCGATCGGGACTTAAACGAAGGACTTGCCTCAAAAGTGCGAAGGGGACAACGAATTCTCCGACTTCCCCTTCAGTTTTTCGGGGCTTTCGGTTTCAGTTACTCTTAAATTTTATCAGTTTCAACTTCTTTTGCTCTTTTTTTTCTCGTTTTTTTCGTTTTGTTTTGATTTTGTGTGTGTTTCCGTGTTTTTTTTTGCTTTTTTTTTTTAGTTTGTTGTTTGGTTTGTTTGTTTTTCGCAGTGTGTACACAACAACTTATAGATAAATACAATACAAATATCGCGCTCTATAGTTTTATTTCTTCAAAAAAAGAATGTATGCCTCAAGTCATCCATAATACATTATATTGTAGCCATCAGACATTGTCTATAAGCGACAACGACAACGACAATAATACAAATACATAACATATATCATAGTCCTCTTCTGATTCAGATACTGATTTCGACTCAGATTCAGCTTCAGTTTCAGCTGCCTCTGCTTCAGTTTCAGTTATTTTGGCCTGGCCTTTTTGGGGGCGCTGCGTTTACTTCATTTAAATTGGTTATTAATTAGTATTTTTGTATTTTCGTTTGTTTATATAAGTCTATCACATCATCACAATTCGGTTGCATCGAAATCATAATTAAGAAGTAGGAAATTATAAAAATAAGAACGTTAATTCACTTGGTAACATTGCGTATACGCCTAGAGTACATACAAAAAATAACATTATTTAGTTGTAGTTCCCTCGTTCCCGTCTCCAATGAGTTTTTTAAAAATGTATGAAAGAACTAAAAACCCCGAGATACCCAAAAAATGAAATGAACTTTTCTATGAATTATAGGTCTATATAAAAAAGTCGAGTCATGCCCTTTTGCTTTAAAAAGAGATCCTTGTGTTGACGATATACCCATATATAAATATTCCCTCTTGTTTTCCCAGACTTTTATTTGCTAAAAAGGAAACCGTACACGTAGAAAACTAATAAAAAAAAAATGATTAGAAGTGTTCCTTTCACTCCCCCCGATCGGCTAACAAATATATATTTATAAATATAATCTACATGATTTTCATCTATTTGCTGAGTGGTTCTCACACATTTTTCCTCTGTAGAATATTCCCTTGTGTCCGTTACGTCTTCCAAAATTCTAAGTCTTTTTGTACTGCTTGTTCCCATGGCGGAGGACAACTTGCACTGCTTGCAACAACTTGGACAACGGCTTGGACAGACGATTTTTGGATATATTACTGCTAACTATATGTAACTGGAGCTGCCAATTAGTGATTCGTTACTACTACCTATTTACTCGTACTGAACTCTGGCATTCGAAAGGAAGAGGAGAAAGTCATAGGGCAATTTGGAGAAATGATAATGGAACAAAAAAAAAATATAAACATATGGGGAAACGGAAGAGAGCTTTCTTTTTTGGAATAGTCAGAAGTATGCATTATGTTTGCTGTATTATTATTATCATTATTTTCGTGTGGCATTGCTTGGCATTATTCGATCTCGATCTTCTACCCATGTTTTGTGTTCCTCCTTCTAATCCTCTTGTTTCGTGTTCGCTTTACTTGTTTTTATGGATGAATGTGGCGTCTTTTCTTTTTTCTTCGCTTTCTTTCTTTCTTCTCTTTTCAACTGCTTCTGTTCTTTGGTCTTGGAATAATTGAAAAATGTAATTGTATAATTTTTTTTTTCAAGTATTTGCATAGAACTTTTGAAAAAACCTCGTTAATTTATGCGAATGTTGTGTTAGGGGGATTATTATCGAATTCTATCAAGTGTCTTAAACAAAATGAGTTTTGTTTTAATCTCCATTAAAAATCAAGCTATATATATACATATATATATAGAATACACACATATACATATGTATCAAAATGGGAAATTAAATAACTTTAAATTTGCTTGTCCTTGTGGTGTTCGTGGTGTGTGTGTGTGTGTCTCGGTGTGGGTGTGTGTGTGCGTGTGCTTGTGTGGGTTCTATGTGGCTGTGTGAGTGTTCTCCCATTGCTTCAATTGTTTTATTATTATCGATTGTTCTTTTTTTTTGTTAGCTTTTCTTTTACATACTTCCTACCAAAGCAGCGCTGCCCATTTCCTTTTTTTTCCTATTTTGGATTTGGCCAAAGTACAGGTGTACATATATATCTCAACCGTTAGCTGCGTTTTCTTAAATGGAATTTGTGTAGAATTTAGTCAGTTTTCCCTTTGTTGTAATTGTTTGTTGCAAATTTCGCTCGGATATACATATGTGTATAAAATAATTAAACATGTATTTAAATGTGTGTTATTATAAGCAAACCGTTCATTTCATACCAACCAAGTTAGTGAAAAAGGGGTTCTTGCTATCCCTTATTTTGACAATTTTTGAATTCAAAATTTATGTTTTTTTTTTGGTTGCGTGCTTGTTTTTTTCTTGTTTTGTGTTCCTAGCATCGTGTAAAAACTAATACACATGATTATTTGTATATATCGCTTAATTAACAGTGTCTGTGTGTGTGTGTGGGTGTCTCTAGTTTTAATTTCGCTTGATTTTGCTTGGCGGAAAAGAAATAATAATAACCCTACTTAATTCTTTTTAAACATTCGAAGAACATGCAACTGTCAGTGTTTGTGTTTGTGTGTGAAAAAGCTTAAAAACTACGATAATTTTTCACGTTCGAGGTGTTCTTGTTTTTGTTTCGTTTTACCTTGTTGTGGAAAACATAAATGTGGGTTTAATTCGAGGGCGATGATCCTTGCGATGGCTGTGTGTAAGAGAAAAGTCCATTAAAAACTAGTTGTCATCCAAAATACAAGGCCAACTCACCCCTGGTTATTGATGTTTGCGGCTGTTTGCCCAAAGAACAGTAACGAATGAAAGGTCGAGGGGGAAATTGGAGGTCAAATTGTGTCGCAAACACAAACTGCGAATGCTTGAATGAGCCAAAGAGAATACAAAAAAATGCTAATAATGGTAGTGAGTGGGGAGAAATAAAAAACGAAAGTGAAAAAGGCAACTTTTTCGCTTAGAATTCATAAGAGTAACTGCGCTCTTATTTGCTGGCAACTTATATCCTTTCTTTCATTCATTTCTCATATGCATTTCGATTTCATGACTGTGTGGTTTTGGTCTGATGGTGTTTGTTTGTCCATGTCGTTGGTGTTGTTGTTTCTGATGTTGTTGTTGTTGCTAAAGCTGTTGTTCTTGTTGTTGTTGTAGCTCTCCACGATCCACATTCCGCTTTTCCACGCCCTCTTATTGGTGTCCTGCCTGCTCGATGGCCTGGCCGGGTCCTGGTCCAGGTCCGGCGACGGCCGGGGCAAACTGGTGATGCTGGGCGGCATAGTAGGTGGCCGGCATGCTGAACTGATTGGCATACGGATTGGTGCCCGCAATCACGGCGGCAATCGGTGGCGAATTGGCCGGCGTGTAATGGACCAGCGATGTGGTCACAGCAGCCGGTGGCGGCGCTTGGGCATACTTGCTGCCATCATCCTTGGGCGCCTTGGGCTGTTGGCCAGTCTGCTGCACCTGCTGCTGCTGCTGCTGATGCTGCACAGCCTGCTGGCCGTAGTGGGTCACGCCCTGCTGCTGGTACTCCCGCTTGGGGTACTGCTGGAATCTCGGCGGCATGCCACCGGCACCGGCTCCCTGCGGCACAAACTGGCCACGACTGCGATAGGCCTGCGGCATGTACTGGCCACCCTGCTGGGGTGCCATATGCGGCTGGGGGCCACCGCCTACGCCGACAGCGCCGCCCACACCACCTGCTCCTCCGCCGCCACCCTGGTGACCCATTATGGCACGTGGCCCGCCATTGTTGAACGGAGCCCTCGGGCGATAGGTGTTGCCGTTGCGCTGCTGCTGGCCATCCTGTCCCATTTGGTTCATGCGGTTCCAGTTGCCGCTACCGCCGCCGCCACCTCCATTCTGCTGATAGCTATTGCCGCCAGCGGCATACTGCTGATAGCCGCCACTGCCAGTGGGCAGGCCACCGCGATTGTTGTTGTAGCTATTGCCCGCCTGGTAATTCAGCGGGTTGCTGTTGCGCTGCTGATAGACGCCGTTGTGACCGCCCGAGTTGCGATCGCCGCCGCCATTGTTGTTCCAGCGCTTGTTGCCGCGATAGCCGCCCGAGCTTGGCATCGAGCGGGCCAGATCCAGGAGGGCCTGCGAGGGTGTCTGGCCCGCCTCTTCGAGCACAGAGATCAGCTCGCGCGCCTGCTTGGCATTGTCGGGCGTAAAGAAAGTGTAGGCAGTGCCCAGCTGCTGGCAGCGTCCAGTGCGTCCGATGCGGTGCACATAGTTCTCCGAGGAGTTAGGGTAATCATAGTTGATCACGTACTGCAGATCCTCGACGTCGAGACCGCGCGAGGCCACATCGGTGGCGATCAGAATGTTCGACTTGCCGTTACGGAAGTCCTTCAGCACAGAATCACGCTCATTCTGCGTCTTGTCGCCGTGAATTGAGGTGGCAGTGTAGCCCTCAGTACGGATGATCTGGAGGATGTCCTCCACCTGAAAGAGGGCAAGGGAAACAAAAGGAATTAGTAGGGGAACCTTAGAAGCTTGCAATTTAAGATATGCGTTCTTGTTTCACATAAACATATTCCCTTCGCCAGTTGCCATTTAATACTATTTGAATACTATAAACAAATGGCGGAATACTAGATATTTACAAAGCAAATTCCGCACATAATAGTTATGTATAATCAAGAAATTCAAGAATACTTGGTATATCTTGTGGCATTAGTTTACAGTAAATTGAGAGGGGGCACAACGACATTTGACACTAGATAACCTATAATTCTTTGAAAAACTCACCTTAATCTTGGTCTCCACAAAGATGATGATCTTGTTGCCACTGTTGGCCGAATTGTTGGTCGGCGCGATCTCCTTGAGCAGGCGTACCATGCGCTGCGGCTTCTCCATCTCGGTGCAGATCTCGACGATCTGGCGGATGTTGTGGTTGGCCGAAAGGTTCATCGAGCCAATGTTGATTTGAATATAATCGTTGAGGAAGTCGCCGGCCAGGGCCTGCACCTCCTTGGGCCAGGTGGCGGACCACATGACGACCTGGCGGTCGGGACGAATCTGCTCAATGATCTTGCGGATCTGAGGCTCGAAGCCCATGTCCAGCATGCGATCGGCCTCGTCCAGCACCAGATAGGTGCAGCGCTGCAAGTTGGTGTTGCGATTCTCGAGGAAGTCGATCAGTCGTCCAGGTGTGGCAATGATCACCTCTACACCACGATCGAGATCGCGTGCCTGCGGCACCTTCGATGAGCCGCCAAAGATGCAAGTGTGACGGATCTCGGGCTTGCACAGATGTCCATAGTCGCGCACGACCGACTGGATCTGCTGGGCCAGCTCCCGGGTGGGGGCTAGCACCAGGGCAATGGGTCCCTCGCCGCGCAATATGGGCGGCTGGTTGCCAATGTGCACAATGGCCGGCAGCATGTAGGCAAGCGTCTTGCCGGAACCGGTCTGGGCAATGCCCACCAGATCGCGGCCACTCAGGGCGATGGGCCAGCCTTGCGACTGGATGGCCGTGGGCTTGGTGAATCCCTGGCGTTTCATCTCCTCGATGACGTGGTTCGGCAGCGAGCTCTCCTCAAAACTGACCACCGGATGGGGCAGTTCGCTGCCCGAAACGGTTATCTCCAGTTCACGGCGTATATCGGCCACCTGCTGCTCCGTCTTGGCCAGCGTATTGGGATGTATGTTGTAGAAGTCCTTGTGGAAGGGCTCAAGATTCTCCCACACGGGTTTGACAAGATTGCGGCCAGGATTCTTGGCCTTCTCACGTTGGATCTCGGCACGCTCCTCCTTGGAGAGCATGCCCAGAGCGGCAGCATTGTAGTTATTGCTCTGGTAGCCACCACCTCCACCGCCACCATTGTGCGGCTTTTGGTAGCGTTGTGCGTAATTGGGATTCTTGCTACGCGGTCCGCCATAGCCGCCAGCTCCGCCGGAACCGTTACCGGCACCACCGCCTCCAAGGCCGTTTCCGGCGAAGGCCACGCCGTTTTGCTGGCGATACGGATTACCGCCACCGGCTCCAGCGGCGCCCATACCCAGGCCATTCTGGATGCCATAGGTCATCACGCCGTACGGCTGGCCAAAGTGCATGCTCCCCGCGGCACCGGCCGCCCCGTTAATGGTCGCTCCGCCGGCTGCTCCGGCGAAATTGCTGCGCGGATAGTAGGTCCGCTCGTGGCGTGGGGCACCATTGCCGCCACTGCCAGCGCTTGCGGCGGCACCGTTGCCATAGTAACCGCCGCCCGTGTGCTGTTGAACGCCGCCGGCGTTGGGTGCATATGCTCCGGCATACATCGTGTGCTGAATCCTGTCAAGAAATGAACAAAAGATCAGCAAAGTCGAATGGATACACCTCGCCACCACACACACACACACACACACACGCACACTCAAGCACACACACAGACTTTGCACTTTTGTAACTGTTTCGCGCTCTCTCGCTCTCGCTCTCACACTATTCCGCCGCTCGGGAGTGTAAATATAAATAGAGAAACGCTTTTGACTTCTGCTCATGGGGCAGGGGGTTGCTTTGGAGGGGGGCGGAGGGTATGGGTTTGATAGGCAAAGAGAGGGGCGGCTCCGGTTCCACCACCCACCCACTAGCCACCACCGAAAAAATCAATACAGCATCGCCAATGCACACGAGACGCGGAGAGAGAGAGAGAGAGAGAGATGGAGAGTGAACACGCACACACACGGTTAACTTAAAAAAAAAATGCACTGCATTTTCACGCCTCGACTTGCACACAAAACTCACCTTTTTTTTTCCTGTTGCGACAACTGCTGCCTGGTGTGTGTGTGTGAGAGTGTGTAAATTTGGAGGAGCCTGACTTGTGCGGGGGGCTTCAAATTAATGTATTTATGCGCCGCAATTTGACATTTGCTCCCCAGCCAGTTGGGTTTTCGGCGAAGATTCTTCGATTTTTCCCTGCCTTTCCTTTTCTTTCGATCCGTTCCCTTTCGCTCTCTCGCTCTCTGCTCTTCGTCACGCTCACACGCCTTCTCTTCTCTTTTTGCTCGGCTCTGGCTCTGCTCACCTTTTGTTGAGAGGTAATTATTTGCAATTAATTCGCTACTGCCGCCGCCTTCGCCGCGAGAATCTAACCGTTAATTTCTTAATTATTGAATTAATCTTGTGTTAGGTTAGATCTCCTCTTTGCTCTTCACATGTAGCAACACACACACGCGCGTCGTTGCTGCAACTATTCTTTTGTTGTTGTGAGAGGCCGCGTTCACATTTCGTTTCCAATTGCCGTTCTGTTCTGTTTTCTTCTTTATCCGTCTACTTTTCGCACCAATAATTGGTATAAAAATACCAAGAAAAATACAACAACAAAAGAGCCAGTGGGAAAAGGTCCCACTCAGCGCCTATCGTTATCGTTTTTGGAAAGAAAATCCTGTACAAATCCGAAAAAATACTAGAAAACAACAGGGCGTTGCCACCCCGCACGCAATGTACTTTGGGTGACCATATGCAACGTCTTTGCCCGCCCTGGTTTAAAAATGTTATTCATATTAATGAATGCTTTTCTTTTTTACATTTAACGGTGTATTAAATGAAAATGTTCGAAATAATTTCCAAATTAAGTTAAATTGTCTATATCTATGTCCACATACAAATTACAAATATATACTTTTTTCGCAAAAAATTTTAATCTTTGAAAAATGTTCTGCTTTTTCGCTTTCTATGAACTTTGATTTTGTAAAATATTGTTAAATGTTAATTAAAAAAAAATTTTTGCATTTCTAAACACTGGCGACAAAAAATGTACAAAATAACTCTCTTAAATTTAAATGTTTTTGGTTTTTTTTACAGAAAATATTGTATTAATTTTGTTTTTAAATTGAAGTGAACCATTTGTTGAATTTATACAAGCGTCATAAAAATATGTCCACCATTCAAAAAATCTTTAAAATTTCATAGAAATCCCCATATTTCCCCAGTAATTTTACACAATTTATTTATCTTTTTTATAATTTACTAACCAAACGAAAGGCAAACACTTTATGGTACTTATTTTAAAACTGAATATTGCAAATAATCTAGGTAAGCGCACATTTCGGCCACAAATCAGTTGAATGTCTTGAACAAGTGCATTTAAGTGAAGAAATCTCCAACGGAACACATATGGACACGTGAAACCCGTAGGTTTTTTAAGGAGGCTGCAAGCCAGTCGCAGCTGTACGTACATATATGAGTGTTATTTACACGGATTTATTTCCCAGTCATATCACAAACATCGACATGCTGAAATCGGAGGGAGCTACGGACGTTAGTTGGCGGCCAGTCGGACCAGCAGTTTCCGCCGGTCCTCGTCAATGGTGGCGAGGAACTTCTGCACCCGCTCGCTGTAGAAGTCGCTCGTCTTGGCCAGCTGGTAGCTGTGCATTCTCTCCGCCCGCCGGAAGTCATCCAGCTGCCAGCGGTCGCGTTGGTAGGCCAGAAGGCTGGCCAGGAAGTGCCAGAAGGTGATCTGCGGCCACAGGACGTTGCTGAAGTACAGCACGGAGGTGCTTAGCTGGAAGGGATAAAACGGCTGTTTAGTATTTTAGAATTTCATAATTTAAAGCCCTATTTGCTTAACTTGAAGGTGCAATTTCACCAGTCAATACCTAAATAAAATCATTATTTTCTTTACCATGAAGACTTGGACACTTTTCAATGATGATCAAAGCTCAAAGCTTATGCATTATGCATTTCATTAACAACAAAACAAAAGAGTGCAATCAGAGTTCAAAAAGGAATTTCTAATGAATGTTAATGTCTATAGAAGTAGGTGCTATGGGTAACTAAGGATTTTTTAAGGGTTTCCCAACTTCCACGCACCTGCCACATCATGAAGTCGCTCAGCCTGGTCTCGCCGGAGGTGCGGAACACCAGATCCGGTGGCGGCGAGTGTCGCGTGTAGAGGCACTCCTCCAGCAGCCGTTCGCTGATGTCCGCGGCTGCTAGATCCTGGCTTCCGTGCCGCAGGACCGTCTCCACGGCTTGCGTGATCTCGTCCCGCGATGTGTAGGCGAAGGCCACGTTCAGGAAGAGCTTGTCATTGCGCTCTGTGCTCAGCATGGCCGAGGCTACCAGCTTCTGCAGATCGAGGGGCAACAGTTCGATGTTCCCAATCACACGGATGCGGATGCCATGCTCATTGAGCCGGGTAGTCTCCTCCAGCAGGCGGGCGAACTTCTCCCTGGCCAGATTGAACAGACCCTCAACCTCCTCATTGGAGCGCTTGAAATTCTCGATGCTGAAGGCGAAGGTGGTCACCTCGCGAACACCGGCGTCTAGGCACCAGCGCAGGCAGTCCGCCAGCTTTTCGAATCCCCGCGAATGGCCCTCTATCTTATCAATCTGCTGCGAGCGGGCGAACCGCCGATTGCCGTCCATCACAAAAGCTACGTGGTTCGGAATGTGGCCACAGGCGCGCAGCGTCCGCAAAGCCAGCTGCTCCGCCCAGGTGTACTTATAGTCGGAGACCCACGACATGGCCGTTGAGTTTTCCGCGATTGCCTCGCTTCGGTGGATATAATATTGGATATATTTATTTATTTTTTGGGTGTCTTGTGATTAGAGCTGTTACACCGCCGAGCGCTCGCCTATCGAAACGGGTATTATCGGTGGTAGCACATCTCTATTAAGCCAGTGTGACCGTTTCCACTATGTATATAAATCCAGACATAAACCATTCGATAGATGTTAAGCATGGACACAACCCATTCGATAAGCAAATCCAAGACTCCTACCTCAGGGTGACCATAGACGCCAACTATCGATAACTTTTTAGCGAGAACTCGAACCTTTACAATAAGTATGCCTTATCACGGCATAAAGCCCTTTTATATGCAGTTTACATTGCTGACGTGGCCTAATCGAATGCAATAAATTGAGTTTATAATATAAATGGTATAAAAATGTTGTTAAGCCAATTAAAAACTGCAACCCATTTCGAATTCTACGAAGGTTTGAAACCACGCTCGATTAAGTATCGATCAACTATCGCCACATTTTCACGAACTCAGCAACCCTGTCATTTTGACAGCTACGACAGCCTTCTTTTTTGATATCCGGTTCACGCAAGTGGTTCGTTCTAAAATTTTGCCCCTCAATTTTTTGTTAAAAAACCCGACTTTGAGCCCTTTTGAGACCCTAAAAATGTGTTCCCCTCAAGAGTGTTCAAAGGGCCGGTTGAAAACCATTGAAAAGCTGCCCGGCAGCTGCATTTTTTTTACGTTTTTTGTTTTGTTTGTGCGCATGCATTTGTTTTTGTTTGTGAAACGGCAGTGTGGCTAAAAATGTGCATTCCATTCCCTTGCTATTCCCGCAGTTGCTGATCGACAAACAAATCCAGAATGGCACCCAGGAAGGCTAAAGTTCAGAAGGAGGAAGTGCAGGTCCAGCTGGGACCCCAGGTTCGCGACGGAGAGATCGTCTTCGGAGTGGCCCACATCTACGCCAGCTTCAACGACACCTTCGTCCACGTTACGGATCTGTCCGGCCGTGAGACCATCGCCCGTGTCACCGGAGGCATGAAGGTCAAGGCCGATCGTGATGAGGCTTCGCCCTACGCCGCTATGTTGGCTGCCCAGGTGAGTTGCGGCTTGTCCAGTCCAGTTGGAGCCCCTCTAACGGTTTGAATCCCCACCAGGATGTGGCCGAGAAGTGCAAGACCCTGGGCATCACCGCCCTGCACATCAAGCTGCGTGCCACCGGTGGCAACAAGACCAAGACCCCCGGACCCGGCGCTCAGTCCGCTCTGCGTGCTCTGGCCCGTTCGTCCATGAAGATCGGCCGCATTGAGGATGTGACCCCAATCCCATCGGACTCCACCCGCAGGAAGGGCGGTCGCCGTGGTCGTCGTCTGTAAATGGCGGAATCTGGAGAGCAGGAATTCCTGTTTTTGGTCGAAATACTGCATTTGTGTATGCGATAAGAAAGTTATTCTGTTTGTGTGCATAGGTGCACAGTAATAAACCAGGAAAATATGATGTAAATGATTACAAGACATTTGTGCGTGCTTATTGTTTGGTTTTCGGGGTCTGTAATTGTTTTCACAAAAGATTTATTAAGGTTTTTGGCGAAATGTTTACAAAAATTGTCCGTTTTAGGTGGTAGGGTTGCCACCCTTTTGTGCCGACTCGCCCAGTGGCAGCCCGATAGCACCGCGAAAGCAGCCCTGCCACCGATAACTATCGCCTCACCAGCTGTGTTGTTTTTGCTTTCTTTTTTCGTATCCGGTTCACGCAATTGGTTCGTTTGCTATTTTCTCCCCCCTTTTTTTTGTGATTTTATTGCAATTTGCGAATTGAGCGGCAAAAACGCCAAGATGCCTCGGCTAGTGGAAAAAAATCTTTATGAAATGAATAAACTTAAATTGAGAAAATACGCTGGCACGGTGTGGATGCAACTCAATTACATTGTGTTTCGCTGTTTTTTGTTGTTGTTTTTGTGAGTGACTTGAGCCGGCAATTGATAAAGCTGTTTTTCCTGCCCTTTTTAGTTGCTGATCGACGAGCAGACCTTGCAGAATGGCACCCAGGAAGGCTAAAGTTCAAAAGGAGGAGGTCCAGGTCCAGCTGGGACCCCAGGTTCGTGACGGCGAGATCGTCTTCGGAGTGGCCCACATCTACGCCAGCTTCAACGACACCTTCGTCCACGTTACGGATCTGTCTGGCCGTGAGACCATCGCCCGTGTCACCGGAGGCATGAAGGTCAAGGCCGATCGTGATGAGGCTTCGCCCTACGCCGCTATGTTGGCCGCCCAGGTGAGATCCTTGGTTTATGCCTTGTCAACCCCCTTGATAACCCTGCTTAATCCCCTCCAGGACGTGGCTGAGAAGTGCAAGCTGCTGGGAATCACCGCTTTGAACATCAAGCTGCGCGCCACCGGCGGCAACAAGACCAAGACCCCCGGACCCGGTGCCCAGTCCGCTCTGCGTGCTCTGGCCCGTTCGTCCATGAAGATCGGCCGCATCGAGGACGTCACCCCCATCCCATCGGACTCCACCCGCAGGAAGGGCGGTCGCCGTGGTCGTCGTCTGTAAAAATATGTGCGACACCCGGTCCTGACGCTGCGTTATTTTTTTATACTATGAAATACAGCATAAATGTAGAAATAAAAAATGAAAATGCAGTGGAAACGGCTTGTTTTGGGTTGCCCCGCTTCGCAGGTGTTTGTTTTTGACCAGTGGCAACACAACATTCTCGCTGCTATCGATGGATATTCGCATAGCTGGGTAAATATCGATAGATGTAGCATTTGATATTCCCCCGACTACAAATTCTCAAATTAAAAGCAAATAATGTATTTTTAAGTAAAAATGATTGCTTATACTCAAAATTATGGTATACGTGGTACATATTTATAGACTAAAATGTATATAGGCTGGTTTATAGAGAACAAATGTTTAAAAATTCCTACGGATTTGCGTAAAGCGCTATCGTTGGCTATCGAAAAGCCCAAATGTTCGATATATCGATACTATCGCAAGTGGTTGGCCCAGCGCTAATTCATATACACATACACGCGAACGGACCGTGTGTGGATATTTGTGGAGCAAATCGAAATTGGCAGGATTAAAAGCATTCGCGAGTGCAAAGGCAGCGGTTAAAGGGCTGCCCATGCACCAAAGGAACTAACTAGCTGGCCAAGAGGTCCTTCAAACAGCGAATAATATGCAAAAATCAGCGTAATTGGCAAGTTCAATGCTCGACTAATATATTTGGCCACACTTGTCAGTGTGCGTGCCCGTGTGTGTGTGGTGTCGAGTCCGTGTGTGTGTGCGTGTGCGGCCGCGACGAGTATGTGTGCGTATATTCGTATATTTGCAAGTCTCGCGGATGAAACAGCGTGAAAAGTGAGCGAAATCGGGAAAACGGGGAAAAGGAACGGGCACCGAAACGGAAAGGGCGGCCAAAGAACTCCTCTCGATCCCGATACGGATAAGGACCATGGGGATATAGCCCCATAGCCACCGCACCACAGCAGGTCGGTTGGGCGACGTCAAAGAGCCAGAAGTGAAGAACGTCAGAAGTCAGAAATCAGAAATCCGATTTTAGAAATCAAAAATCAAAAGCAGAAACAGAGCTCTGCTGAGATGTCGAAGCGGCTCCACTGAGTCAAGTGTTTGGTGTTGTGAAATTTTCCGTCTCCATCTCTCTAAGCGTAAATCCCAAAACCAAACCAAAACCCCCTCCCAGTCCTCCAATCGTAATCCCTCCTCAATCAACCTGTCCAAAATTTTCAATTGAACGCAACTCCGCCATAAACAACAAATATATAAGAAAAATAAAATTCGGCCACTAGCCAAACAATAAAAAAAAGAAGAAAAAAATCACGCAGTGAAGAAGAAGCAGCAGCAGCCGAAAAAAAAGACGAAAAGAAAACTTGTTTGAAAAAGGCCGAACCGAAAGAAAAAGACCAGCAGCAGCAGCAACAGCAGCAGCGGCTGAGTTTGGAGCTCAAGAATTTCAGCGTGCTAGGGACGGAGCACCGGATCGGAGCACCGGCGACGTCACCAAAAGATACGCCACCATTTCACCATGGACGAGGATGACAACCTGTCCAATGCCGACATCAGCATCGATGACGAGGAGGCGGCGGTGGTGGTGGAGCAGCGCGAGAACGTTGCGGCCATGCAGCAGGATCAGGATGATGTGGACGAGGACGAGTCCTCCGATGTGGATCTCTCCTCGGTCTATGTCCTTCCACCCATAATCACGGCAATGCCACCAATTCTCCTCGGCGCAGGCTCATCATCAGTGGCAGGAGGAGCAGGCGGAACCACCGCCGCCGCAGCTGCAGCCACCGGCGATAACTCGCATTCCCCATTCCACGACTGGGATTCCAGTGTGGCGGCAGCCGCTCCACCGCCGCCACCGCCCAGGGGAGCAACTGCAGCGAGCTCGGGCTCCAGTTCGGGATCTGGAGCATCGGCTGCAGCGGGAGGAGGAGGAGGGGGCACAGCCTCCTCCGGCGATTCCGGCGCCAAGCCGAGCTTCTTCTTCGGCGCCTCATCCTTCAGCCTGCGCAGCCGCAAGGAAGTGGCCGCCCTGATCAACACGGAGTGCTGCCGTGGCAGCCCCACGCCCGATCTCGACTCCATAATGGACACCCTGTTCAATCCGGGCACGCCCATCGACAATCTGGACAACATCGAGTGGATTCGATGGCTCATTGCCGGCGGAAGGACGCCGCAGGAGTTTGTTAAAATTGGTACGTCTAAATTCCAAATGTGCAATGTGTATGCCTATCGATAAATGTGTTTGCATTGCATTTCCTATCGCCAAACAGCTGATCGCAAGTCCGTTGCCCCTGAAACTCTGCCAGTGTGTATGTATGTGTGTGTGAGTTACCTGTCAGATACCTGAGTCTCTGTGTGTGTGTGTTTGTAATGGTTGTAGGGCACGCAAGGCGAAGGTAGAGCGGGAGAGCATAACAGCAAGGTGCAAGGCAGCATGAAGAGTGCGAGTGCACCACCATGGCAACAGCAATCAAGCGCACTCACTCGCACACATACGCGTTTGCACTGATTAGGGGAGTCAACTTTAGCCCAATTTAATCTCAACTGCTCATCTACTTGCAATGCTGTATTTGTGCATAATTTTTTATGATTACTTATTTTTTGTGCCAGGCTGCGTATGTCGCCAAAGTTGCTTTTATCGTTTATGGTTGCCTGTCCCACTTCCCACTTGTCAGCTCTCTCACACAGACACACACACACACGAGCGAGACAGACGCACACGCACAGTGGAATGCAACTTGCACCTTGTTTGTCAGCTGTTCGGTTCGGTTCGCCTTGCGTAATAAATGTTTCCGCAGCATCCGTCCCAAAAACATACGCACACCAATGCCGCTGGGGCTTGTTTATATGCTGGCACCTTTTGTTACCGCTAAGTGCTCCTCTTATTTCTTTTTTTTTTGTAACTCTGTTGCAACAAAGTGCTGCACAGAACACAGCAGAACAATTGCAAAATTGCACTGGGGCGGCAAAAGTTGATTGACCGTCATTGTTGTTGATTTGACAAAAACACGCACGGTGGGTGCGAGGGGCGGTTAAGTGTGTGATGTAGCCCACTGTAAGCTGTCATCAGCAATTGACCGAAAGACCGTTATGCTGTGGAGCTGTGCGTGTGTGGGTGTCTCCGCACCTCAGCCCCTCTCCCTCGCTCCCTCAGGTGGACCTTGTCCAAAAAGTTCTCAGTTAGAGCGGGACGGATGGATGGGGTGGGGGAAGAGAGCGAGAGAGTAGCCAACTTGTCTGTCGATCGATCGCCATTTACAAATTTACAAAATTGTCAATCAACTTTCCGCTGCACTGCCGTTGTTATTGGCCAATTGATTTCCTTCCGCATGCGGCGGCCGACAACGCTGACCTTTTTAGCCAACAAGGTCCAAACGAAATACAAAATGCGAAATACTTTTGTATATGTATGAATGAACATATGCCCCAGAACGCAGCCCGAAGACAAAAAAGCTAAGAGTCACGCAACAAGCGAAATTAACTAAGCCCCATGAGTGCATCATTTTATTTTTGGAACTCAATCAAATCAATAGCAATAGCAAGGCAAAACCAAAACAGCTGGCCTCGACAGGTTTTTCGATTTCATTTCATCACGCAATTTTGGCATCGATAATCTATCGATTTGTGTTCTCAGGTGGGAAGATTAGTAATCGATCGATTATTTCGATAACATTGCATGGGAAATTAAGGAGTAGGCCTTGTAGATAATGTTGGTTAAAACCTCTAATAGTTCTTTAGTAAAAAATATCTTGATCACATAAAATCTGCACTCCCTGAATACTTATAAAAATATTTAAAAAGCAAACATCTTTGTTATCTATATTATTTTGCTTGTATTAAAAATGTTTCCAAGTACGTCCAGCAAAATTACATACTTGATAAATTTACCTACATATACAATTATCTTTTGAAAAGCCATAAACATTTACTTCTTGGAGAATGTTATACATTTAATCATAATCATTTAATCTTTTTATGTTTCAACAATTCTGTTTACACTTAGATTGGAAATTTTAAGGGCGCAACCTTACAAATAAAGATGAGTAATTTTAAAAGTTGCAAAATATGGATGTCAATGATAATAAGGTTTAATAAGAGATAATGATATTTCTTCGAATTACAAGGCTATTGTAACTACTGGAAATCGTTTATATAAATTGCACTGAATTTTTGATTTGCTTTGTGCCAATTTCCCGTATTCAGTATTCCAATGACACGTCAAATTTAAGAAAATCAATAGTTGGCCCAGGGTCTTCTTTTGAAAGATAAATACATAGTAAAGTTTTAACTTTTTATGGGCTTGTGAATGTACCAGTTGGTTAAACGTGGTTCTTTGTTAGTTTTAAAGTCGATGTATTGATGTCCTTGCTCCCTATTTAAAAATGGGGGCGTGTATGTAAACATTTTATATATGTTTGTTTGGTTTTTATGTCCTTAGGGAATGGCTGAACTTTATTTTAATGTTTGAATTGTATTTTGCAGTGCGCAGCTATGACAACCACGCCAAGTGCGGACTGGTCTGGGTGCCCCATGTGGTGGCCTACAGGTGCCGCACCTGCGGCATCTCGCCCTGCATGTCCATATGCCGGGATTGCTTCAAGAAGGGCAACCACACGAACCACGACTTCAATATGTTCCTGTCGCAGGCGGGCGGTGCCTGCGATTGTGGCGACACCTCCGTAATGAAGGCGGAGGGCTTCTGCAGCGATCATGGCATCAATAACCGGGTCAACCGAGATCCGGTGCCCAATAATCTGTTGGCGGTGGCCGAAGCCATTATGCCCAAGCTGCTGTTCCGCCTGCTGCAGCATTTCCGCGAGCACAGCGACACCTCACTGCAGGTGCATGCGATGACCTCGTACTCATGCGAGGAGTTCGCCAACATGCTGATCGATCTGAATAACATGGGCGAGATAATGCGCAAGGTGATGACGCGTACGCTGATCAATCCGGAGGTCTATGCGTACTTCATGGAGGCACCATGTCTGGACACACGGAACGGACGCTTCTTGAAAGCGAACCGGGAGAAGTACGAGGATGCTGTCAACAGATTCCCTAATCCAGAGCCACCCGATGAGTACAGGGATCTGCCGGCGCTGGGCGACAAGCTGGTACATACCACGCTGCTCGAGGAGTTCATCTTCTGGACATTCAAATTTGAGTTCCCACAGACGTTAGTCTGTTTCCTGCTCAACATGCTGCCCGATCAGGATTACAAGGTGAGTGCTCATTGAATATTTTGATTTTAAGATACTAATAATAATATTTATTCGTTTGTCCCATAAAGGAACACCTCACCCGCACATTTGTGATGCACTACAGTCGCATACCGTCCGTGCTGGAAATGTCCCGCGATCCGGACACGCTTAGCAACCGGGTGGTCCACATGAGCGTCCAGCTCTTCTCCAACGAAAGTCTGGCTCTCAAGATGGTCAACGAGCTGTCGCTGCTGCACGTGATGATCATCAGTCTCAAGCTGATGATGTCCAAGATACTCATACAGAATACGCTGCATGGTGAGACTTAGTTTTGAATCCCTGGTGAACAGCCTTTTAAACGACTAAAATATGATTTTCCCTTTAGATCCCAGCAAGAATTTCCACTTTGTCATCGACTGCACACGTCAGGTGATGAAGGACCACTGCTACTGGCCGCTAGTCTCCGACTTTAACAACGTCCTGTCACACGAATCGGTGGCCCTGGTCTTTCTGAGGGACGACAACCTCATCGACATGTGGTTCCAGTTTCTCCAAATGCTCCAGGGCATGAATGTCAACGTGCGAGAGACGGCTTCTCATGTGGAGTTCGAGCCAAACAGCTACTATGCGGCTTTCTCCTGCGAACTGGAGGCAAGTGCCTATCCCATGTGGTCGATTATCTCGCATCTGCAGGATGGCACACACGCCCACTTGGCCAAAAAGATCATCAACTACTGTGTGACGACGCTGCACGAGTGGCTGGACTCCATTTACTTCATGGAAGCGCGTCTATCTATGGTGAGTGTTTTCTTCCTCTTAAAATACAATGTCTTATAAGACAGGGTACACTTAACAGACATAAATACCTTTCGGAATACTTTAACTCTTAGCATTGATGGCTAAAAATCTATATTAAGCTTTCAGTTAGTCAATCCTAAACAACTCATTTAATTGAAAATATTGAATTTATTTAAATACTATGTCAAACAGATACCGATTATTTAAATATTTTTTCTAAACTAATCCCTATCCCTATTTAATTTATTCTTGCAGGAGGAGATGATGCAGGCTTCGTTCCACTTTCCACTGCATCGTTATCTCGCCGCCTTTGTATGCCAGGCGGTCACCAAAATGGGAATCAGTCTGAACGACGTGCTGCCCTCGCGCCCCTATCTCCTGCCCCTCCTGATGATCCATCCGCTCCGTGTCCAGGTGAGTCTGCCTCCATCATTTTATCAGTACAAAAATACAATAAGTTATTCGGTTCTCTGGGTTCTCAGATTCAGATTCTCTTTATTTGATTTTTTGTTATGGCTAAATTTCAGTATAATTTTAGTTATATCTTGTCTTGCCCGATTCTGCGTCTCTTGCGCTTCGTTCTCCTCCGATCTCACTTAGACTACGCGACAGTAATTGCAAGTGTGTATTGATAGGTAGTGTAAAACTAAGAAAGCTATGACATATGTGCGGGATGGAACAGCACCGCCTCTTCGACTCTTTCTCATCGGCCTAGTACTTCTTCCTTGGCACCTGAACGTGGGGCGTAAAATCGTAGGTGATGATCTTGGGGCCCAGGAAGCCGCCGTAGCCGTTGCGGCCCTTGTAGTAGATGCCAATGCCGGCCAGTGGTACTGGCGGATTCGAGATCACGTCCTGGATGTCAATAAAGGGCACAGTGCTCTGGGCGGCATCCTTGTCAAGTCCCGTGTTGGTGAAGTCGATGCACTGGTTGTGGCGTGACAGAGGTATTGAGTGGGTGATCGTCCGCGTGGACACGTCGGCGTTATCCAGGCGCAGTTTTTCTCTGAAACAGAAAGTTCAGTTAAGGTTAGCTTTGCTGGTTTCCGGAAAAGAACACCCTTATATTGATGCTCACCTGCGGGCCCCGCTGACATCGGTATTATCGTTGGACTTCCAATAGCTGTTGCTCTCCGGCTGGATGAGCTGACCCGTCTTAAAGTCGAACTCGCTGTAGTAAGCCTCCAAGTTCAGATGGGTGCCTATCACACGGAATCTCACGCCGGTGATAACAAAGCTATTGTCATCCGTGTCCACATCATCCAGATCAATGGAGCGACTCTCGTAGCTCAACATGTGATAGTCAACACCCTTTTTCACATCACGATCGAAGAAGTTGTAGTTCTCAACTGGCTTCCACTCCAGAGTGCTTTGATTGATGGCACCACGTGGCAGGAGTTCGCCCTCCTGGATTTGCAGGTGGAAAATGCGGTTTTTCTTCACAAAACGCAAGCCAGTCACGATTCTGTAGGGAGGGATATATTAGCGATTATTTTGTTGATCTCTATAGTCTAGTGCTTAAATGGTAACTCACCTGTTGCGCTTCACATCGGCGATAGTGTCCCGCAGGTTGAAGAACCGATCCGACTTGAGACCCTGCTCATCGCACAGGCAGAAGCAGTAGCTGCAGTGCCAGAGGAGGTAACGCCACCAGCTGTCCACCTTGGTGGTGCCCCTGGTGCATCTACCCCGCTGGCCAAGGACGCGTCCGTTCTCGTACTCGATGAACTCGTAGCGCCTGGTGCTGTTCTGTGGCGATGGACACACCCACATGTCGGAGTCGACGAACTGGCAGTTGTACAGGCGACCCGTGCATTTCGGCTGGCGGGAACAGTAGAGATCCTTAAAGCAGCCCTCGCTGCGGGTGGACTGATAGAAGCCGCAGGTTTCTCGGCAGGTTTCCTCGTTATTCAAATCCACCTCGTTCTCGATGTAGCCCTGCAGGAGACGAGTGACCTCATCGTAGGTCACACCCGGTACATGTTTCGCCGGATCGCAGCGATATACGATACGATCCGCTCGCAGCATCACATCCTTGAGCACTTTCAGTGTGCGCTCCGTCCTCTTCTCGTAGTCCGATCGCATAAGTTCCGCCTCCTGGGTGTAGTTGCCCTTGCCGTAGACACGCAGCATCATCCACGAGAACTCCATCATGGTGTAGGCCTTTAGTTCGGTCAGGGCTATGTCCGCATATAGGGAGTAAATAAACTGTTGGGCTGATTGCATTGTATTGCAAATCTGATTGGTGGACACCTGCAAGCAAGAATTATTGAGAAAGCCATTAATATGGTTAATACCCAGCTGTTTTCAGTGTGCTATACCCCCCCTCCTCTGGTATTCTTTACTAGGTACACATGAAATGTAACTCTTGTTTTTAGCTCTAATTAGCCGTCACATCTGGCTGTAAAAATCGCTGGCATACCATAAGTATTTTATAACACGGTAATTACGTATCGCGTGGTGCTGTAAGCTTACCCTTTGCCTATATAAAGGGCTAAATAACATTGTTGTTTGTTCGCTATCATAGAAATTTGATAATCTAAAAATAATTTTTAAAGCTAATTACTAATGAATGTGAATCAGTTCTGGGGTTTTAGTTTTTTTTTTTCACAAAGAACAAGGCATCTGTTAATCTTTTGTTTTAAAGAGACCCTAGGAAATGAATGATCTTTGCAGCTGTTAATATGACTGATCTATTATGGTATTTGGTGGGGTAACTACTAACTATCATGGCACGGTAGTAGAGGGTCTGTGAGACCATCACTCGTTCGATTTCCTGCAGGATGCGTGGCATCGAGGCGGTTTTATCGTTGCGCAGGATTGCCCCGGCAAGGTTCAAAACGGCTAGTTCATCCAGTTGGTCGCTGCTTTGCTTGACAAAGGTGTCCTATATATGGAAGACGAGGAGAGCATTAAGTTATTATGATCTGCCCAAAGACAGTATGTGCCCAGTGTATGAGACAGAATACCTTGTAGGCCTCGTATATCTTGCTGATATAGATGAGATCTCTTTCCAGCAGTGACCATTCGTAGTGATTGAGGATCTCGTAGCGATGCTCTTCGAAGGGGCGACCCATTAGCGGTTTCGAATCGAAGTCCCGATGCGATTCGTACACTTTCCTTATCTGCGTTTCCTTATTGTTCTGGCTATTGGCCGTTTTGGCCAGATAATCCCATAAGGCACGTTCCAGGGCAATGTACTCGGTGCGCAGTGCGTCCACTTCCATTTGGGGGATGCTCGGGTGCATCCATCCCTCGGCCCTTGCCGATTTCGTATGTCCACAAATCACTAGTGTGGCAACAACAACAACAGCAAGAGCGGATAACTTTGCGATAGGCGCCGCCATATTAACTCGCCCGATAAGTTATATCCGCCCAGCGAATATAAAACGGGGATTTCCTTGAATTTTCGTGGGATATATTTCCAAATTGTTTAGCCTTGAGTTCGATGCTTCTTCTTCTTGGGGTTCTACTAATTTTTAGTTACTATTCCCGTGGAAAGAGCCAGACTTTCCACAACTTCCTTCCAACTGGAAACAAAGAATCCGAATCACGTTTTAGGTTTGCGTCGTCCCGATTAAACAGATTCCACGATTTTTTATTATTTGCGATTTACTTTAATTCGCGCTCGCCTTCGCCTCTTGCCATATAATTTCAGCTGGGTGTTGTTGTTCTGAGTGCTGTTCGGCTACTGTAATTTTTCAGTTTCTGTTTTAAAGCGCTCCGCGCTCAGCCAGTGTGTTTGTATTGGTGTGTGCTGTGCTCGTTGGAAATACAATACAAAAAAAAACAAAAACAAAATCGCTGACTGAAGCTCTTTTTTCGTGCATTATTGTTGTTGTTCTTTCCAGACAACCAGGCGATGTGAGAAGCGTAAACACACACACAAACACACTCGCGTGTTTGGTTGTGAGCAGCAATCACGAATTGAGCGAATTTTATTTGATTCTTCGGTTTCGATTACACTGTGTGCACACTCACTGAAATAATACCCTACACTTTGAGCTTAATTATACAATCGATGGCGATCATTTTGGCACTTGCAAACCGAGCAATCGATAACTAGAAAGTTGTACCGTCCCATTGGTTTGGCAAACAGCTGATGTGTAAGTGCTTGTGAGTGAGGAGAGCTCTCGCTCTCTCTCTCTCTCTCTTTCTCTCTTTGACGCAATTGCAGCAACAAAGAGATGCGCTCTCTTTTCGCAGCGTGGGGGCAGCGCTGTTTTGCTGCATTGCCCTCTGACGTTTGTTTGTGGACTGAATGTTTTGTTTAACTTGTTTCGCAGTCTTTTGTTGACACAAGACCTTTGACCTCACGCAAATACACAAACATACACAAGTGCAAACTCTGCTAAAAAAAAAAATGGGGGAGAATTTATGCCTCTTTTTGGGAGCGTGTGAGTGCGTGTGGAGGCTTTAACCGTTATTTGGCGACAAAAGAAACGGTGACTAATACACTGCGAGACTTTCTTTTGCCGAAACAAAAAAAAAACCAGAAGAAGAAAGACTTAAGTGACGCGTCAACCGGAAAGTCGAGTTTACAACGCTCAAAACCCTGTGTCTAGAGTGTAGACCTATATCAAATCTCCGGCGACCATCATTAGTGAATCATCCGGCTAGCAGGCATGAGGAAGCAATTCGCAAATTGACACCCCATTCACGATCCGTATTGTTACAGTGGAACGTGCCCGAGCTCGAACCACCCTACAAAATAATCAAACAAAATAGTTTTGTCAGACTTTCTACTATGCAAACCTCCCTAAAAAACAGAGTACCTCATCGTTTTCCAGTTTAAATCCCCCCGCAAATTCGACCTGTAAGAAAAGTAGATCACATAAAAGTTAGACTGTATTACCTCATAGGCAGTGGTCAGTTGCTGGAGCAGATTGGTGGACGTTGCATTGGTCGATCTATCCTCGTTGCCGAGAAGTATGATATGCAGCCGATCCATCAGATGGTGCACCGAGTGGGCATTCGGCGATACTGTCCATTCGGCAAACGTTATAAGCGTAGACATTTCCAACTTATCCTTGTAGGCCTCGTACTTTTGCATCTGCTGATAGCGCGATGAGATCCTATTGATCGTATCCGAGATATCGTTCATTTTGGCCATAATTGGAGCATTATTGTGCATGAAACTAGTCACCGATTCGATGGCCAAGGCAACATATTGAGCGTGCTGAAGTGGGTTTTTTGGGAGGTTAATCGTGCTATAGGAGATGGCGAAGTTTCTATACCCTTGCAGCTAAATAACGAGATATCGTGAGATCTTAAATTAAATTTAGTTATCTCCGAATAAATCATTGTATGGTGCTGCAAGTGCAAACACCTTACCAAAGTGGCAATGGCCACTGCAAGGGTATACGAAACAAGAGTTAAAGCGCTGACTCACCTGATCTTCGGTGTGATCTATTTGCTTGCTGACTTCTTTCAGGCGCTGCAAGACCTTCTTTTGCTTTTCCCTCATCAGGGGGAAATCAATGTTGGCCGCCAACGGGGAGGACTGTACGATGTCCCAGGCCTTGAGGACGCCGGAGGTGACCTCCTTGACCACATGGATGATGTCCAGGACATCCTCGATCAGTCCCTCCGTTTGTGTGGGCTGTTGAAGGGCCACCAGAATGGCCAGCAGCAGGGGAAGTCCCCATTTCATAAAATCCATTCTGCAGCCGGGCTGTGCGTGTGTGGTGTTACTTTCGTTTTTATATATTTATTTTAGTTTTTTTTTTTGTGGAATCCAATGATCGTTGGGGATGTTTGGATTATAGGGGTGCCTTTTTAAATATTATTATTAAATGTTTACGCACACACACACACACACACTGGCTGGCACGCAACTGCGCCCGCTGGAAATCAAAACGCAAATGCCATAGCCGCAAAAACAGAGAGTTGAGTTTAGTCTCGAGCGTTGAGTTTTGGCTGGGATTGGATTTAATCGGCTGCGCTGCTCTCGCTGCTCCGAGATTGATTAACAAACGTACAGATGTGGGTTTTACTTGTCTTCTTTTTTTCTTTTTCTTTTTTACCGCTGCAGACACCCCTTCTCGCACACACACAGACACACAAGCGTGGAGAAGAGAGAAGAGCTCGGTTTCTTTGTTGGGTACGGTTCTTTTTCGGTGGAAGGGGGAGGGCAGAGCGACAGCATAGGTCGCAGCATAGGTGGGAGCGAGCTGGCATGCCCAGAGTTGACTTTTTGAAACGAGTTTCGATAACTCTGCGTGCGTGTCATCGATGTGTCATAGTTATCGCACTCGTGGTGTGCCGTTATTTAATTGGATTAATATTTTAAATAATTGTAAGCCAAGTAACTTAATACAATAAATTTAAAGGCATTATTATTTAAGAAAGTTGTAATATATTTTTTGATTGGATAATTTAAATAATATGCCACTTATTTATATATTTGTTTTGATATGGTTTTTATAAAATATTTTTGATGCTTATAATATATAATTTATTTGACAATTTTTAATTGATCAACGTTTATATTTTTTACGTGAATAAATTGTTTTTTTTTTTTTTAATTTTTCTGTATTCATACATTTCACAACCATTTTTATTCACTATTTACTAAACCATAAATAAATATATTTAAAAATTTGGCTTAAGATGTGAATTTAGTTAAACTTATAGTGAGATATACTGATATAAAAATGTATTCCCCTGCTCTTTTCAGAGTTTCTTCTACGAGATCTTGGCAGGAAAGTGGGTGCGCAACGGGCTGCAGATCAAGGGTCAGGCGATGACCTACATCCAGGCGAACTTCTGCAACTCGATGGCCGACATGGATCTGTTCTTCCTGCAGATCTGTGCCACCAACCTGCCGCAGTACTTCTTTCTGCAGAACACCATCGAGCTGTTCGACGTGGGTCAGTGGCTGGAGACGGCTCCCTTGAAACAGCCCCAGAAGGCGGAGCAATCCTCGATGCTGGAGGGATTCCTCACCTTTCTGGCCACCCTGGTGACGAGTCGCACGAATCTGGGTAACGACGAGGCCACCCAGTGCATCATCGAGATCAGTGCCCTCCTGGCCACCGAGAACAAGACGCATTCGCAGCTCCTCGAACTGATGCCAGAGAGATCGGGGAATGTGCACACCAAGAACTTTGAAACCTTCCTGAAGAAGCTATCCGTTTACAAGGCGCCGTCGAGTGGAAGCGAGAATCTGGAGCAGGGTCTCTTTACGCCCATCGACGAGGTGTGGGAGAAGCACTACGATCCGCTGCACGTCCTTTTGCGAGCAGTTCATCGCCGGGATTTCCAATCCTCGCTGGATCGCTTCACAAACTATGTGAAGAGCAAGGAGAAGATGCCGGCTAGTGGGAACCTCTGGCCGCCATTCCGATTGCCGCAGGCTTTGCCCGCCACTAGCTCCTTCAGTGATCCCTGCAAGATTCTCAACTCTCGCGTCTTTCACTCCACCATTTTGTCGATATTTTTCCGTGCAGTGCACACACGTGATGTCTCCGAGCATCTGCTGGCCCTGGCTGTATTTCTCCTGGAGATCGCTGTGGAAACCAGTGATGATGTTGGCAGTGGTCAGGGAGATCGTGCTCCCCCAGCGCTGGCTGCCATGGTCGAGTCCTCGGGCGGACCGGGCTATCATGGCTACGGTTCGGGGCGACAGGAGCCGCCCAAGCTGTTCCAATGCTATCCCACGGACAATCTCAGCTGCAATCTACGTCATGTGGTCAAGAAGGTGTCGCTAAAGTCACGCGATCCGCAGGTGATCACCTCGAGCTATCGCTCTAATCCGTTTTACTCGGATCTGGACTTTGATGTTGATGCGGATCCGGAGCAATCGTTGCGAATGATTGGTCATGGGGACTCCGAAGGAGATGAGGCAACGGGCGGCGCTGGTCTGGCATCAGTTGGCCTGGGGCCGGGAGCACTCAGCCGGAGGAATGTCTCGCAGGCGCTGGTGCCGATGAGAATGCCTGGCATGGAGGTTGCCCTGCCACCCGATCTTTCGGTGGTCGCCGAAACGGGTGTCGTCATCCGGCAGGGTAGCAACGACGATGAGCTACTAAGAGAGGGCGATCATGCCATGGACATGAGTCCAGCGGCAGCCCTCGATTTCCATTTCCCGCTGCAGCAGATCACGTTGCCGGAGAGTGGCATGGAGGTGGCCATCCGGCGGGATCTCTTGCTGGCCGAGACCAATAATATGGGCGCCATAGGAGGGGTTGGTGGTGGCGCCAATCCATCTGCCACACCCCCTGCCGTGGCCTCCAACGAGATGTTCTCACCCACCACGCCCACGGGCAGTGGCATGCTCCTGCCCTTCCAGAGGGTTCAGCCCGTGGCCGTTCCCAGCAGCGTCAACATGGATATTGTCCCATCGAATGCCCTGGGCGCCGGCGGAAGCTTTACATCCGGCGTGAGTGGTGGCGGCACCGGGCGTAGGATGAACTATGAGTCGGGTGGTGCTCGGAAACGATCCGTGGACATCGCCATCGGTGGGAGCAACAAGGATGAACTGCACCTAGACGAGAGCATCTTGTCGTTGATGCTTAAGCTCCATTCACAGCTCTCGGGAACGCTGGATAGCTTCTCGTTAAGCGACGGCGAAGAGCAGTCATCTGGCGAGGATTCCGCCATGGATGTGGACTGCAACGAGGCCAGCACATCAATGGCAGCAGCCGAGAGCACCGCCCTGGCCGAAAGGGGCCGCAGCAGGCGCAACTACAAGAACATCCATGTATCCTCCTCCCGCATTGGCGATGGCCCATTCTTCATTGGTAATCTGCTGCGCAAGATTGCCAAGCAGGATGAGCAGTGCGCCGTTAGCATCGATGACATCCGGGCCAGACTCTGGCCCAATCAGCGCGAAAGGCAGGCGGAAGCGAAGGCACGCGAGACCAAGGAGAAGGAGGAGCGCCGCAAGAAGGCACGTGAGCGCCAGCAGAAGATGATGCAAGACTTTGCCAACAAGCAGAAGCAGTTCATGCAATCTGCTGCGGCGGCAGCTAGTCACATGGACTACGGGCCGGAGGATGAGGACGACGAGGAGCTGTACGAGGAGCAGCCGCGTGAGAAGGAGTACGATTGCATTATCTGCAATTGCACAACCCCCAGCACGGAATCAAATCCCATTGGTCTGGTGGTCCTGGTCGAGTCCAGTGGCATTGTTGGCCATCGGCGGCGGATCGCCGAGCGACTGCCGCTGCCGCTAAATGTGGAGGATGAGGATCGACTGAAGCACAGCACACGACTGGCCGCTGAATTTAGCAGGCGGACCGAATTGCTTAGTCTCAAGTTCGGCGATGAGTCCTGGTATCTGTCCAACAACATGGCCTACGACAATGGTGTGCATGTGCAGTCTTGTGGCCATCACGTTCATCTCAGTTGCCTGGAGGCGTACCTCAAGACGCTGTACACCACCCAACGCCAGCCGGTGCAGGATCGTGGCGAGTTCTATTGTCCCGTGTGCCGGCAGCTATCCAACTCGGTGTTGCCGCTGAGTCCGCAGCTAGACAGACCCACACATCTCGTCCGCTCGGGTAATCAACCCTTCGAGCGTCTCGTCGCCGACCTCACCGATCTGATCAAGGAGAACGAGACGATACCGGTAGGAATATTAACTATCAAGTGGGATGTCTTGAGAGAATTTGCCTAAAACTTACCTTTTTACTTCCAGCAGCCCACAAAACTAACGGAGGCCATGGGTCATGCCATGGAGGTGATGACAAACATTGCCCAGCGCAAGGTCAAGTGCGCCTCGATCACGTTCCGCAAGCTGTTCATCTTCGTCACTTCGATTGCGCGTACCAACCTTGAGGCGGAGATCATCCAGCGCGGCGGATCCCTCTGCTCGGCGAATGCCACGCGGTACAAGCCAAAGCGGGACTGCATTGTGCCGCTCCTGCACGTGCTGTCGGTGCATGTGCGTGTCCTGGTCGAGTGGCCGCTATGGAGCAGCTGGGCCTCGTTGGCCGGCCTGCCGGTGAGCGAGACGGAGCCACTGCCGGCGCACTGTCTCGAGCTGATTCCCAGCCTATTGGCGGATCCCATTGCGCTGTTGCTCAAGTTCATCCTGCTGGCGCCACTGCACTTGGACCAGGGTGAGTAGTCTTGCCTGTTATATATTTTACATTATGATTGTAATGGCTTTTTGTTGCTCGACAGATTACTTCACCTGCATGGTCAAGGTGATGTACAACCTGCTGTACTACCAGATTGTGGTTCAGCTGTGCGTCACCCTCACGGACTTCGAGTGCGAACACATTCTCAAAGTTTACGGCAGCAGCAGCAGCAGCAGCGCTGCCAGTGGCACTTCCGGCGCTGAGTCCCAACCGGAATCCCCCGCCGGAGCCACGAGCAGCTCGTACAATCGTCGCCGTGCTGGCAACCAGCAGCAGAGCTCCTCGGAGCTGGGCAAGGCCATGGCCCTGGTGCTGAGCCAGACGAATGAGCTAGCTCACTTGCGTCGTGACTGTATACCCAGTACCAGCAGCTCGGCGGCGGCAGCGGCGGCGGCTGGCTCCTCCTCCACAACCGCCTCTGGATCGGGCGCAGCAACAGCAACAGCTACCTCCTCATCCTCAGCCTCGCCGCACGAGGTCAACCTTAAGTCCATGGAGCTACAGCTGCAGTCGCTGTGTTTGCCCTTTCTGCGAGTGGCTGCCCTGCTGCGTCAGCATCTGTATCGCCATGAGATGCCGGAGATCTCGGCACCGGGACTGGAGTTTGTGCGTCTGGTCTACTACTTGGAACTGGTCACCGATTCGATGGACTGGGATTGCTTCAATGCCAGCAAGGGCTTGTGCTTTATACCCGGCACCGAGCAAACGCTGCCGCAGTTCTGGTGTCAGCAGCTAATGGAAGTGCGTCCGCCGGCGGATACGGTTAGGGAACTGGTGCTTATCAATCAGCACTCTCTGTGGCAGCAACCGCGACTTCTTGAACTGCCGCGCGAGTATGAACGTCTGTTTACGGTGGGTTTTCCTATACCAGATTGATTGTGTATGAGCAATAACTGATGTTATTTTTCTACTTACAGTACTACCACGAGCGGCCGTGCCTGAATTGCTATAAGGTGCCCAAGGAGAGCTCCATCTGCCTGCTGTGCGGGACGATCGTGTGCCTCAAGCAGAACTGCTGTGCGGAGAACGACTGCTGCGAGGCGGTTCGGGTGAGTCTTCACTAGATGGTGCTTTAATATAATTCGAATCTGATCTAATCCCTGTTTGTGTTTCCTCTAAACAGCATACGCTTTCCTGTGGCGGCGGTATTGGCATCTTTTTGGTGGTTACCTCTACCTACATCATCGTTATACGCGGCCGACGCGCCTGCCTTTGGGGCTCCCTCTATCTGGACGACTTCGATGAGGAGGATCGCGATCTCAAGTGAGTGTTAGCTATTTAAAGAGCTAAGAGAAGATTTTTAAACCACTTTTAACCATTTACAGGCGCGGCAAACCTTTGTATTTGAGTCAAGATCGCTTCAATTTGCTGGAGTCACAGTGGCTGTCGCATAAGTTTGCTCACACAAAACACACCTGGGTGTTCCATCGGGATCTCTTGTGAAATATGGAAGATCTACTGCGCAGCATCCAGGAGTTGGTTGGCCAGATCTAAGATGGGATCGGATGTGATGCTAGCCAGCTGCCCGGCAGCTCCTCGCCTAGTCGAACCAGTCAACAACCCGCTCCCGAGAACCAACATCTCCAAAACCCCACAAACGCCACAACTAAACACAACTAAACCCAACAACAACAAACACCCCACACACATGTCCCCTATGTTTAAGTGAGTTTCGCTGTTGTTTCGGAGCTTCAGACGCGGAGGAGGAGAAGGACACCATATCCGTATCTGTATCCGTATTCGTTTACGGTCGTCTCCCCCCTCCACACACACACACACACACACCCGCCCTCCCCTCACATCTTCCAACGCACCTAGAAGCAACGTCGGCAATTTGCAATTAATTGATATTACACATTTTTATATATAACAATACTTATAAAATATGGATGCAAAAAACAAAACGAAAAAAAACTACAGCTATATATGATTGTTTGTTGTCAACTGTTCAACTGAGAAACGCATAATAATAACCCTATCTAGGAATCCGCCTAATCTCGCGAGGATCATGAATATTTAACAACCAATTATAAATTATAATAAATATCTATGCTAACCCACACAATTGCTGGGCGAAGACGAAGAAATAAACCCGAAAATAAACCGAAATTTAAGCACCGCGCGGGTCTCTCTAGTTGCGTTCTACCTAAACTAAGTCTTAAGTCCTTAACTTATAGGTTTTTTTTTTAGGGAAACAAAGGCAAGAAAGCAGATAACAACAAAAAAACAAAAACGAATAATACGATATAATATAACAATTGTCTACATTGGCCTCATGAGTTTGTGCATGTAAAAAATGAAAAAAAGATTATATAGTTATTATATATATATATATATACAATACAATATACACTAAAATTAATGCTATAAAAACAAAAAAAAAAAATTTAAAACAAAAAACAATAAACGAAAAGCGAATTGTGAAATGCGTAGAAATTAGTTTGCAAATACCCCATTAATCATAAATATTTTGTAATTAAGAGTGGAGGCATAAGGATGAAAAACATGATTCAAAGAGAGGGTAATCTGAATTCGAAGCGCTAGGATCGGAAGTGAATTTGTTATTAGTTTTACAAATTGTGTGTTATGCAGGCGATGGAAGTTCGGCATTGCTTTAGCCAAAAACATGAGCACATCCAAATGTTTATTTTGAACGATCAAATTGACCCACTGCAAAGATTAGCTAATATTTGAGAAACTAGAAATATAAATGTATAAGGTTTTTCAAGAAATTAAAAGAAACAAAAATTGAAGTGATTATCTCCACGAAACCTGGTTGTCTAGTAATTGGTATATCAATTTCCATCGAGTTATAGAGCAATTGCAAGTGAGTTACCCAAAATGACAAGCGAAAATCTGCTACGAATGTAAATACACTGAAAACGCAGCTGCATCTTGTATAATTATATATTAATATAACATATTTGACTTCTTTTTTTTTGCTAGTTATACAAATCTAGATGTTTCGGTTGGCCTCCTAGACTAACTAAATACTACTCTGCAAATACAAGAATACACATGATTTAAGAGATTAAATGGCACAGCACAGCAATACACACCCAAAACACCCACACAAAACACACCCACAACCACTAGTACTCTAGTAGACCGAAAAAAAAAATGATATATTGTAAACGTGCATTCTGAGTGACAAACCGAAAACCCTGAATAAAATTGAAAAACCATTTAAACAGAACGTGATTGATTATATAATCGCCATTGACATTTCGAATACATCTTAGTGGATCTTGCCGCAATCTCGGCAGCGCGTGGACTTGCGCAGGGCCCTGCGGCAGTCGTCCTCCATCCGCTGGGCGTGCTCCAGGAAGAGCTAGTCGGTGTGGTCGCGAATCTCGTCGCGCTCCTCGGATTCAGATTCTGTTTCTATATCTGTGGCAATCATCTGGAGCTCTGCGTCATAATCAGTGGATTCGGTGTCAGACAAGAATATTGTATCGTTTAGATCAGTGGGTTTTGTGCGTTTCCAGTTTTCTTTTCGGTTACGCCCCTCAAAGGGTTCTGGATCTGGAAAATCATAGGGATGTGGGGCTTTCGAGCGGCTTATAATAGATCCAGCAGTGGATTCGGTAGGCTTTGTTTCCTTTGGATCCTTTCCGTTTTCCCCCTCAAAGGATTCTTTTGGATCTCCAACAGCGTATGTTTTAGCATCTAGTAGTATTTCTGGCAAAACATTTTGATATGGGGTTCCCGGCCGGTCCATAATAGGTTTTGGTTTTGGAAATTCATAAGGATTTGGGGCTTTCGAGCGGCTTGGAATAGACGGAGCAGTGGATTCGGTAGGCTTTGTATCCTTTGGTTCCTTTCCGTTTTCCCCCTCAAAGGATTCTTTTGGATCTTCAACAGCGTATGTTTTAGCATCTAGTAGTATTTCTGGCAAAACATTTTGATATGGGGTTCCCGGCCGGTCCATAATAGGTTCATTTTGATATGGGGTTCCCGGCCGGTCCATAATAGGTTTTGGTTTTGGAAATTCATAAGGATTTGGGGCTTTGGAGCGGCTTGGAATAGACCAAGTAGTGGATTCGGTAGGCTTTGTTTCCTTTGGTTCCTTTCCGTTTTCCCCCTCAAAGGATTCTTTTGGATCTCCAACAGCGTATGTTTTAGCATCTAGTAGTATTTCTGGCAAAACATTTTGATATGGGGTTCCCGGCCGGTCCATAATAGGTTCATTTTGATATGGGGCTCCCGGCCGGTCCATAATTGGTTTTGGTTTTGGAAATTCATAAGGATTTGGGGCTTTGGAGCGGCTTGGAATAGACCAAGCAGTGGATTCGGTAGGCTTTGTATCCTTTGGTTCCTTTCCGTTTTCCCCCTCAAAGGATTCTTTTGGATCTCCAACAGCGTATGTTTTAGCATCTAGTAGTATTTCTGGCAAAACATTTTGATATGGGGTTCCCGGCCGGTCCATAATAGGTTCATTTTGATATGGGGTTCCCGGCAGGTTCATAATAGGTTTTGGTTTTGGGAAATCATAAGGATTTGGGGCTTTCGAGCGGCTTGTAATAGATCCAGCTGTGGATTCGGTAGGCTTTGTTTCCTTTGGATCCTTTCCGTTTTCCCCCTCAAAGTATTCTTTTGGATCTCCAACAGCGTATGTTTTAGCATCTAGTAGTATTTCTGGGAAAACATTTTGATATGGGGTTCCCGGCCGGTCCATAATAGGTTCATTTTGATATGGGGCTCCCGGCCGGTCCATAATTGGTTTTGGTTTTGGAAATTCATAAGGATTTGGGGCTTTCGAGCGGCTTGTAATAGATCCAGCTGTGGATTCGGTAGGCTTTGTTTCCTTTGGTTCCTTTCCGTTTTCCCCCTCAAAGGATTCTTTTGGATCTTCAACAGCGTATGTTTTAGCATCTAGTAGTATTTCTGGCAAAACATTTTGATATGGGGTTCCCGGCCGGTCCATAATAGGTTCATTTTGATATGGGGTTCCCGGCAGGTTCATAATAGGTTTTGGTTTTGGGAAATCATAAGGATTTGGGGCTTTCGAGCGGCTTGTAATAGATCCAGCTGTGGATTCGGTAGGCTTTGTTTCCTTTGGTTCCTTTCCGTTTTCCCCCTCAAAGGATTCTTTTGGATCTCCAACAGCGTATGTTTTAGCATCTAGTAGTATTTCTGGGAAAACATTTTGATATGGGGTTCCCGGCCGGTCCATAATAGGTTCATTTTGATATGGGGCTCCCGGCCGGTCCATAATTGGTTTTGGTTTTGGAAATTCATAAGGATTTGGGGCTTTGGAGCGGCTTGGAATAGACCAAGCAGTGGATTCGGTAGGCTTTGTATCCTTTGGTTCCTTTCCGTTTTCCCCCTCAAAGGATTCTTTTGGATCTTCAACAGCGTATGTTTTAGCATCTAGTAGTATTTCTGGGAAAACATTTTGATATGGGGTTCCCGGCCGGTCCATAATAGGTTCATTTTGATATGGGGCTCCCGGCCGGTCCATAATTGGTTTTGGTTTTGGAAATTCATAAGGATTTGGGGCTTTGGAGCGGCTTGGAATAGACCAAGCAGTGGATTCGGTAGGCTTTGTTTCCTTTGGTTCCTTTCCGTTTTCCCCCTCAAAGGATTCTTTTGGATCTCCAACAGCGTATGTTTTAGCATCTAGTAGTATTTCTGGGAAAACATTTTGATATGGGGTTCCCGGCCGGTCCATAATAGGTTCATTTTGATATGGGGCTCCCGGCCGGTCCATAATTGGTTTTGGTTTTGGAAATTCATAAGGATTTGGGGCTTTCGAGCGGCTTGGAATAGACCAAGCAGTGAATTCGGTAGGCTTTGTTTCCTTTGGTTCCTTTCCGTTTTCCCCCTCAAGGGATTCTTCTGGATGTGTACTAACGTTTGTTTTATCATCTAGTAGTATTCCACGGGGATGTGGGATTCCCGGTCGGCTTATAATAGTGGACTCGATAGTCTTCGTTTCCTCTGGTTCCTTTCCATTTTCCCCCTCAAGGGATTCTTTTAAATCTGTATTAGCGTATGTTTTATCACCTAGTAGTATTTCCGGCAAAGCATGGGGAAATGGGGTTCCCGGACGGTTTATAATATATTCAGCTGTGGGTCCGGTAGGCTTTGGTTCCTTTCCGTTTTCCTCGAAGCATTCTTCTGGATCGGTAACAATGTATGTATCATCTAGTTGTATTTCTGGCAAATTATCCGGATCTGGGGTGTCCGACTGGTTATTGATAGATCCAGCTTCGTTGGGCTTCTTTTCCTCTGCTTTCTTTTCGTTCTCCTCCGGAAAGAACTCTTCCCTATCCGTACTACCTGGGCTACCAGCTGGATCCACACACACGGCACAACATCGCAGTCCGATTCTCGAGAAAGCCGGGGGCACCATGGGTTCCTCAGGCTCCTCGAGTTCCTCGCGTTCCTCATCGCGTACGACCATCACAAAGCATCCTGCATTGTAGGCATGCAGGTAATTCTTCAGGCTATGTGCACCCGGTGGAGTGGCCGGATTCTCGGTCTCCAGCACCAAAAACCCCTTGGTCGTGCAGCGTACCTTGGTTGTGTTGAATTCCACGGTCTGGACAGACCCAGATCCAGATGCCTCTGCTGAGGATCCGGATGCGTCGGCCATTCTCTGTTTGCCCTCCTCTTGGATCGTCTTCAAGAAGGCACTGGCCGCCCTTGCGGTCGTGAACTTGCCCACAAACAGTGGTGGTGTTATGCCATTGCTATGTTGTGGCTGTGGTGTTCCGGCCTTCCAAAAATTCTCCCTAAAGAACGACTCCGGCAGACTGCCCGGCTTAAAGATGCAGCCGGCCTTGAATCCCTTGGGCTGGAAACGCTCGGGCAGAAAGATGGGACGCTTGAGGCCATCACAGGTGGGGAACACCTCCGAGGGCAGCTCAAAATTCGGGCATTTCTCGTCGCCCATGGTGGCCATGGCCACGGCCGGCGCATGTGGATGCACAATTGTGGAGAGAATGGCCACGGTTAGCTTGGATACGCGCGACATGACCACCAGGACATTGGACAGATCCGGTGTATAGATGTTGTACTGCACCGGGAGATGACGGAATGGATGGGATGTGGGTGGCTTCGGTGCAGTCGGTGTGGTGTAGACCATCGACAAGGTGACATCATGGCGAATCATTCGCATCTCCAGGCTGGGCCCCTCGGCGGCACGATCCTTGCCGGTGGCGTTGGACAGCGGCGGTGGCCTGTAATTCGGGGTATAACCGATGTCGATCTTGGTCTCCATCTTCGGCGGCGTGGTGGTGGGCAGCACCGTGGTAATCGCTGGGGGCACCTTTTCCAGCAGTTTCTGCACCTCAACCGGCATCTGGAAGTCCTTGGTGCGCAGACCCACGAACAGGGGCGGCGTTGGACCCTTGTGACTGGGTGGCATCAGACCCATGGGATAGAATCGCCGTGGGATGGCACCTGGTGCAAAAACCCCACCGGCATCGAAGCCCACTGGCAGCAGCAGTCTGGGCATAAAGATGATCTTGTCCACGGGAGCGCGATTCGGGAACAGGGTGCGCGGCACATTCAAGCAGGGCGCCTCGGCGCCCTCGAAGAAATCGGCCGCATCTTGGTCGTGCTTATGGACCTCGATGGAGAGACGGGCCGCCACCACGCGGTTGGAGTGCTCGTAGCATATCTGCGGCATGACCAGGTTGTGCAGATTGGGCAGGTACTTCGGTCTCTTCACGATGGCCACCTGGTCCGACATGTCCAAGCGCTTCACTTGGTGCAGTTCCAGCACCCCGACTCCCGACTTTCCTGAAATTAACGAAGTGGACCCATTTAATCGGGATGTTTTATAAATTGATTGTCAATAAAATAATTTTATTATATTGTATGACAGTCCACGCGTCAAAAGTCATTATAAAAAAAAATTTTACATGTCAAAAAAAAAACTTCTATTGGATAAATTGTGTATCGCCTGGTTTTAAACGCGAGAAAATTTCTAGAAACAATTGTTTATCGCCTTGTTTTAATCGCGAGTATGATCAAGAAACAAAAAATTCGGATATTGTACCTTTGTTATTTCCGCGTCTTTTCATTTTGATATATCTCGAGCAAGAACTAAAAAAGCGGTAGCCCCGAACGATAAAAATTATATAAAACCGGCTTCACGGTAAAAATTTCAGTTAAAAAAAATAATTTAGAAGTCGATTCGGCAGTAAGAAAGTAAAACGAGGTCTTTTCACGTGAAAGTTTCCCACAAGACTGAGATTTTGGATCCGTAGACGAACGACGTTCAAATATGACAGGGACAGTAAGGAAAAGGCCTACTTGGACTTTCGATTTCGGGCTAGCTAAATTCCAAGCGTCTGACCATTTTTCGATTGTAAAAATACGGGGGGAACTTTAGGACGACATTTTTAAATTTAAACAAGGGAGAACGCTATAGTCGAGTACCTCGTTTATCAGATACCCGTTACTCAGCTTAAGGGACCAAAGGGAAATGGAGATATGCAAGCAGCAAAGCGAGATTTAAATGCGCCACCTACCGGCGGAAGACAGATTTAAGCGTTGTGGGCGTTAGGGTAGGCGTAAAAAATATATTATTCAATAGAATAAGTTAGCCGCGCACTTTGCTTTCTCTGAGCGCCGGCAGTGCTTTTTTCTTTGCCGCTAAGTTCGGCCGGCAACTATTTCCATACACACACATACACGCGTAAAACATTTCGCATTGTCTGGCTCTGACGTCATAGCTTTTTTTCTTGGGAGGTTTGTGGGCGTAGCAAAATTTTTTGTGTCAATCGATAGGTATTGACAAGACTAATACATTTCAGTTAAAATTTTTATTCTAGCATCAAAACTTTAGGAGCCACAGTTTTAGGCGGTTTGAGGGCGTAAAAGTGGGCGTGGCACTCTACTGAAACAATCTTGCGCTGCGTAAGAAGCTAAGGAATCTGCACGCCAAATCTCAATAGCCTAGCTCTCATAGTTTCCAAGATCTCAGCGTTCATCCGGACAGACGGACAGACGGACATGGCTAGATCGACTCGGCTAGTGATCCTGATGAAGAATATATATACTTTATGGGGTCGGAAACGCTTCCTTCTGCCTGTTACATACTTTCCAACGAGTCTAGTATACCCTTTTACTCTACGAGTAACGGGTATAAAAATTTAACATGTCAAAAAAAAACTTCTATTGGATAAATTGTGTATCGCATCGAAACAATTGTTTATCGCCTTGTTATAATCGCGAGTATGATCAAGAAACAAAAAATTCGGATATTGTACCTTTGTTATTTCCGCGTCTTTTCATTTTGATATATCTCGAGCAAAAACTAAAAAAGCGGTAGCAACACTCGATAAAAATTATATAAAACCGGCTTCACCGTAAAAATTTTAGTTAAAAAAAATAATTTAGAAGTCGATTCGGCAGTAAGAAAGTAAAACTTTTCACGTGAAAGTTTCCCGCAAGACTGAGATTTTGGTTCCGTAGACGAACGACGTTAAAATAAGACAGCGGACAGTAAGAAAAAGGCCTACTTGGACTTTCGATTTCGGGCTAGCTAAATTCCAAGCGTCTGACCATTTTTCGATTGTAAAAATACGGGGGGAACTTTAGGACATTTTTAAATTAAAAAAATAACCAACAAAAAAAATACGGGCCCATTATGGAGGAGAAAACATTTTGGCGACTGCAGCAGGCCCATCAGCGCCAACGGAAGGAGTGGGACAGGATTGGGAGACGCCTCAAGCGGCTGACGGGCAAGCGGTCCAGCGACCTGCTCCTCCACGATCCGCTCCTGCAGCCGCCCAACGCCGCCGATCCCGGCCAGCGGATGTGGATGCGGATGAGCGGCGGTCAGCAGGTGGCCATGCCGATGAACCAACAACAGGCGACGACCCAGAAGAAAAGGAATCAACCGCACTAATCCTTTAGATTCTCAACATATGCGATTTTACCGTTAGAAATGCGGGCGACACGAAACTATCGATAGGCAGCAACAGCATTGCCAGCCCGCAAAAAAAACTCTCAAACTTTTATACATCTATAAGAACAAGAACAACAAATATAACAGCATCTCAGGGATTTGCGGATACAGGGGATCAATAAAACGGAGCGAAACGGAATGGAATGGAACGTGAGGAACGTGGAACTCGGAACGCAGGCAAGCATGATCGAACAAGTGGAATTTCCAACACTCTGCGCGCTCTGTGTGCCGAAAAACTCAGCTCTAGATTGGAAATTGAAAGTGAGAACTTGGATTAACGCTCGGGGTTAAGTTTTTTGTTTTTTGTTTTTTTTTTTGTTAAATCGTATTTGCTAGTTGCTAAGTGCTAAGTGCTAATTACCTGGCAGATTATTCACATAGCCGCCATCCAGCAAGAGGTGCCCATCTTTGCGAGCGACATGGAGGAGCGTACGTAACGCCACAGAGATCCTGGTATTATATATATCAACGACAGACACATGCCAGCAATGATAAGTCGGTAGGTGTGTGTTTTTGTTTAGGTGTGATTTTTGTTGTGTTTTTCGGGGGGAGGAGAAGAGAAAAATAAGAGAGATTGAGAGAAAATTGCTTTGAGCGATCTTTTTTTTTTTCTTTTTGGGGCGAGGACATGGGGAATTAAATGAAGATTATTGGGATGGGGAGCACCAATGGGATGGGTTTTAATGGGGGCAGCGGTTGGGAGGTTATTATGGGGGAGCGCAACAAGTTTAGCCTCTAGCAAAAAGCACAAAAGCCGATTTTTGATTTGCCATTTTTGGCACAAGCTTTCCAAACAACAACATCAACAACAGCAACAACAATGAGATTTGATTTAATTTGCTAAATTTCAAGTTCAAACATAACAGCACATTCGATTGGCAGCGCAACGCCGATAACAAGTCGATTGATTCCACGGCAGAAAAGAACAGTTAGAAATGTGAAATAGCCTCTAAAAAACTGCGGCCATGGAATGAGGCTGTGTGTGATTGTGGGTGGGTGGGTGCGTGCTCGTGTGTGTGTCTCATTGTCTGGATTTTTATTTTCATTTTTTGGGTACACTCAGTTCTAAGGCTACCAAAGGATCAAAAGGAGGATCAGGGATCACAGAACATAACAAAAGCAAATTGGAAGAAGGAACCAAAGGATTATTAGTTAAGGAAGTCCCAGGAATTATTTTCGATAAGCTCGTTTAAGCAAAAACCAAAAGTTCTTATTATTGAAAGCAAATAAAAATGTAAAGCAGAGCAGGTATTATAAAAAAATTATTTTAAATCCATTTAATGTCAATTTAAATTACTAAGTCAAGATCAAATTTTTAAATTATAGGCAAAAATTTAATATATAAATCATTTGAAAGGAAATTATACCATTAAAAACTGTACCAAATGTAATTTAATTTTATATCTTTACCATTTAAATAACAATGATCAATTTGATCTGTGATTATTGTGTAAATGTAATACAATTAAAATCTTAGTGATTACCAAAACCAAATTAAATTGCAATTAAAATCTTTGATTTCCCAAAAAGAATTCCAATAACTAATAAACCCTATTAACCGATACCCACACCGGGCGCGCCCGGCGCCCCGCTGCCCGAGCGCGTCTGCATCGAGCCGAGGAAGCGGTGGCTAAGGAAGCTAATCAGCTTGGTCACCACGATGGGGTAGCGCAGCTTAATGGCAATACACATCCAAAACACACCCACAACCACTAGTACTAGAGTACACCGAAAAAAAATGATATATTGTAAACGTGCATTCTGAGTGACAAACCGAAAACCCTGAATAAAATTGAAAAACCATTTAAACAGAACGTGATTATATAATCGCCATTGATATTTCGAATACATCTTAGTGGATCTTGCCGCAATCTCGGCAGCGCGTGGACTTGCGCAGGGCCCTGCGGCAGTCGTCCTCCATCCGCTGGGCGTGCTCCAGGTAGAGCTGGTCGGTGTGGTCGCGAATCTCGTCGCGCTCCTCGAGAACCTGACGCAACTGCCTCAGGGCCTTGCCGACATTCTCCTCGGTCATCGTCTCCTCGCAGAACACTAGCTTCATCTCGGCCTTGCCCAAATCGGCCACACCATCGGAAATCAGATCAATGTCGCTATCAATTTTGAAATACTTCAGGAACTTGTCGTCTCCCAGGGAGCCCAGTGAGCCCAGTGAGACCAATGAGCCCAGTGAGCCCAGTGAACCCAGTGAGCCCAGGGATGTGTCCAGTTCGGCATCGGGATACATTTCGGATTCTGTTTCTATATCTGTGCTTAACGTGGCAATCATCTGGAGCTCTGCGTCATAATCAGTGGATTCGGTGTCAGCCAAGGATATTGTATCGTTTAGATCAGTGGGTTTTGTGCGTTTCCTGTTTTCTTTTCGGTTAGGCCCCTCAAAGGGTTCTGGATCTGGATAATCATAGGGATGTGGGGCTTTCGAGCGGCTCTTAATAGATCCAGCAGTGGATTCGGTAGGCTTTGTTTCCTTTGGATCCTTTCCGTTTTCCCCCTCCAGGGATTCTTCTGGATGTGTACTAGCGATTGTCTTACTATCTAGTAATTCTGTGCGTTTCTTGGTTTCCTTTCGGTTAGGCCCCTCAAAGGGTTCTGGATCTGGAAAATCATAAGGATGTGGGGCTTTCAAGCGGCTCTTAATAGATCCAGCAGTGGATTCGGTAGGCTTTGTTTCCTTTGGTTCCATTCCGTTTTCCCCCTCAAAGGATTCTTTTGGATCTCCAACAGCGTATGTTTTAGCATCTAGTAGTATTTCTGGCAAAACATGGGGATATGGGGTTCCCGGCCGGTCCATAATAGGTTCATTTTGATATGAGGTTCCCGGCCGGTCCATAATAGGTTCTGGATCTGGAAAATCATAAGGATGTGGGGCTTTCAAGCGGCTCTTAATAGATCCAGCAGTGGATTCGGTAGGCTTTGTTTGCTTTGGTTCCTTTCCGTTTTCCCCCTCAATGGATTCTTTTGGATCTCCAACAGCGTATGTTTTAGCATCCAGTAGTATATCTGGCAAAACATGGGGATATGGGGTTCCCGGTCGGTCCGTAATGGGCCCATCTGTGGGTTCAATAGTCTTCGTTTCCTTTGGTTCCTTTCCGTTTTCCTCCTCAAGGGATTCTTCTGGATCTGTACGAGCGAATGTTTTTTCATTTAGTAGTATTTCACGGGGAAATGGGGTTCCCGGTCGGTTTATAATAAACCCAGCAATGGGTTCGATAGTCTTCGCTTCCTTTGGTTCCTTTCCGTTTTCCCCCTCAAGGGATTCTTTTGGATCTGTTTTAGCGTATGTTTTATCACCTAGTAGTATTTCCGGCAAAGCAAGGGGAAATGGGGTTCCCGGACGGTTTATAATATATCCAGCTGTGGGTCCGGTAGGCTTTGGTTCCTTTCCGTTTTCCTCGAAGCATTCTTCTGGATCGGTAACAATGTATGTATCATCTAGTTGTATTTCTGGCAAATTATCCGGATCTGGGGTGTCCGACTGGTTATTGATAGATCCAGCTTCGTTGGGCTTCTTTTCCCCTGCTTCCTTTTCGTTCTCCTCCGGAATGAACTCTTCCGTATCCGTACTTCCTGGGCTTTGCGTGCGGTTTATGATACATCCAGCTGGATCCATACACACGGCACAACATCGCAGTCCGATTCTCGAGAAAGCCGGAGGCACCATGGGTTCCTCAGGCTCCTCGAGGTCCTCGGGTTCCTCATCGCGTACGACCCTCACAAAGCATCCTGCATTGTAGGCATGCAGGTAATTCTTCAGGCTATGTGCACCCGGTGGAGTGGCCGGATTCTCGGTCTCCAGCACCAAAAACCCCTTGGTCGTGCAGCGTACCTTGGTTGTGTTGAATTCCACGGTCTGGACAGACCCAGATCCAGATGCCTCTGCTGAGGATCCGGATGCGTCGGCCATTCTCTGTTTGCCCTCCTCTTGGATCGTCTTCAAGAAGGCACTGGCCGCCCTTGCGGTCGTGAACTTGCCCACAAACAGTGGTGGTGTTATGCCATTGCTATGTTGTGGCTGTGGTGTTCCGGCCTTCCAAAAATTCTCCCTAAAGAACGACTCCGGCAGACTGCCCGGCTTAAAGATGCAGCCGGCCTTGAATCCCTTGGGCTGGAAACGCTCGGGCAGAAAGATGGGACGCTTGAGGCCATCACAGGTGGGGAACACCTCCGAGGGCAGCTCGAAATTCGGGCATTTCTCGTCGCCCATGGTGGCCATGGCCACGGCCGGCGCATGTGGATGCACAATCGTGGAGAGAATGGCCACCGTTAGCTTGGATACGCGCGACATGACCACCAGGACATTGGACAGATCCGGTGTATAGATGTTGTACTGCACCGGGAGATGACGGAATGGATAGGATGTGGGTGGCTTCGGTGCAGTCGGTGTGGTGTAGACCATCGACAAGGTGACATCATGGCGAATCATTCGCATCTCCAGGCTGGGCCCCTCGGCGGCACGGTCCTTGCCGGTGGCGTTGGACAGCGGCGGTGGCCTGTAATTCGGGGTATAACCGATGTCGATCTTGGTCTCCATCTTCGGCGGCGTGGTGGTGGGCAGCACCGTGGTAATTGCTGGGGGCACCTTTTCCAGCAGTTTCTGCACCTCAACCGGCATCTGGAAGTCCTTGGTGCGCAGACCCACGAACAGGGGCGGCGTTGGACCCTTGTGACTGGGTGGCATCAGACCCATGGGATAGAATCGCCGTGGGATGGCACCTGGTGCAAAAACCCCACCGGCATCGAAGCCCACTGGCAGCAGCAGTCTGGGCATAAAGATGATCTTGTCCACGGGAGCGCGATTCGGGAACAGGGTGCGCGGCACATTCAAGCAGGGCGCCTCGGCGCCCTCGAAGAAATCGGCCGCATCCTGGTCGTGCTTATGGACCTCGATGGAGAGACGGGCCGCCACCACGCGGTTGGAGTGCTCGTAGCATATCTGCGGCATGACCAGGTTGTGCAGATTGGGCAGGTACTTCGGTCTCTTCACGATGGCCACCTGGTCCGACATGTCCAAGCGCTTCACTTGGTGCAGTTCCAGCACCCCGACTCCCGACTTTCCTGAAATTAACGAAGTGGACCCATTTAATCGGGATGTTCTGCATGGTTTTCACCTACTATTTTAGCAACCGTTTGCATTATATCAATTATCTTTATCTTAACCTCTTGGAAATTTACTTATTTTTCAGTTTTATGAAGATTCACGTTTTAAATTTTGTTGAAAAGCACCAAAAATGTGTATTATATATTTATAATTCAGCATTAGAAAGAATTTTATAAATTGATTGTCAATAAAATAATTGTATTATATTGTATGACAGTTCACGCGTCAAAAGTCATTATAAAAAAAAATTTAACATGTCAAAAAAAAAACTTCTATTGGATAAATTGTGTATCGCCTGGTTTTCAACGCGAGAAAATTTCTAGAAACAATTGTTTATCGCCTTGTTTTAGTTGCGAATATGATCAAGAAACAAAAAATTCGGATATTGTACCTTTGTTATTTTCGCGTCTTTTCATTTTGATATATCTCGAGCAAAAACTAAAAAAGCGGTAGCCCCACTCGATAAAAATTATATAAAACCGGCTTCACGGTAAAAATTTCAGTTAAAAAAAATAATTTATAAGTCGATTCGGCAGTAAGAAAGTAAAACGAGGTCTTTTCACGTGAAAGTTTCCCACAAGACTGAGATTTTGGATCCGTAGACGAACGACGTTAAAATATGACAGGGGACAGTAAGGAAAAGGCCTACTTGGACTTTCAATTTTTTGGGTCAATCGATAGGTATTGACAAGACTAATACATTTCAGGTAAAATTTTCTATCTAGCATCAAAACTGTAGGAGCCACAGTTTTGGGGGGTTTGTGGGCGTTAGAGTGGGCGTGGCCGTCTACTGAAACAAACTTGCGCTGCGTAAGAAGCTCAGGGATCTGCACGCCAAATCTCAATAGCCTAGCTCTCATAGTTTCCAAGATCTCAGCGTTCATCCGGACAGACGGACAGACGGACAGACGGACATGGCTAGATCGACTCGGCTAGTGATCCTGATCAAGAATATATATACTTTATGGGGTTGGAAACGCTTCCTTCTGCCTGTTACATACTTTCCGACGAATCTAGTATACCCTTTTACTCTACGAGTAACGGGTATAACAATTTAACATGTCAAAAAAAACTTCTATTGGATAAATTGTGTATCGCATCGAAACAATTGTTTATCGCCTTGTTATAATCGCGAGTATGATCAAGAAACAAAAAATTCGGATATTGTACCTTTGTTATTTCCGCGTCTTTTCATTTTGATATATCTCGAGCAAAAACTAAAAAAGCGGTAGCCCCACTCGATAAAAATTATATAAAACCGGCTTCACGGTAAAAATTTCAGTTAAAAAAAATAATTTAGAAGTCGATTCGGCAGTAAGAAAGTAAAACGAGGTCTTTTCACGTGAAAGTTTCCCACAAGACTGAGATTTTGGATCCGTAGACGAACGACGTTAAAATAAGACAGGGGACAGTAAGGAAAAGGCCTACTTGGTCTTTCGATTTCGGGCTAGCTAAATTCCAAGCGTCTGACCATTTTTCGATTGTAAAAATACGGGGGGAACTTTAGGACGACATTTTTAAATTTAAAAAATAACCAACAAAAAAATACGGGCCCATTATGGAGGAGAAAACATTTTGGCGACTGCAGCAGGCCCATCAGCGCCAACGGAAGGAGTGGGACAGGATTGGGAGACGCCTCAAGCGGCTGACGGGCAAGCGGTCCAGCGACCTGCTCCTCCACGATCCGCTCCTGCAGCCGCCCAACGCCGCCGATCCCGGCCAGCGGATGTGGATGCGGATGAGCGGCGGTCAGCAGGTGGCCATGCCGATGAACCAACAACAGGCGACGACCCAGAAGAAAAGGAATCAACCGCACAAATCCTTTAGATTCTCATCATCCAAGGACAATCTGCTTGTCGTGGGTCATCGGCTGCAAATGCATCAGCCGCCAGGACGACGGCATGTACAGCTCCAGGATGCCACAGGATCGTCCCAGCCCCGCCAGCAAATGGAGGCGTATGTCTATTTCTATCCGCTCAACTGCTGTCAGCTGGAGCAGTGGACTCCTTCTGGCCAGGTGGAGGAACCCTACCTCGTGGTGGATCCTCGATTTATGGCCGAGCTGCTGGATGAGCTACTCTTGGAGGCTGGCAAACCCATTTGACTTGTACCTCGTTCCAAATCAAAATAAATGTTTCGTCAGAACCAGTTGTTTTACTTTTAAAAAACAATAAACCACATGCCTTATTTTTGTACTCTCAATTGTTTAAATTTATTTGCTTGCATTTACAAAAAAAATCCGACCATTAAACAAAGAATTTGCTTACCTAAAATAAAAGAGAGACTACACAAGTGTGCGGCAAAATTGGGGGCGGGATTTTGTTAGGGGGTTCATTGCAAAGGAGTCTCAGTTTCGTGGCTACAATATCGGTTGCTTCAGTAAAAATATATAACTATATGTATATACAAAGTTTGTGGACTTCTTGTGCCTCCATTACAATGTGTGTGTGTGATTTGTTTTGTGAATGAGGACTCGGGATGTGGGATGGGGGTATTCCATATGCTAAGCTAAGCCTAAGTCTTGGTTGCTATAAAACCTAGAGGTTAACAAATTTCCTTGTCATTGCTATTTAGTTTGTTTCGTTTTGGAGATTGGATGATTGAGTAGTTTGTGGTTGTGGTTGGTTTGCTGGTGAAGTGGTTGCCGTTGGGCGTCGGGCAAGCGGAAGGCACCTCGTCGTCCTCGGCTTGTTGCTTTTGCTGTTGCTGTTTCTGCATTTTGTTGAGTAGATATCCCGCCTCGGTTGGCTTGTCTATATAGCTAGTTTTTGGTTTCGTTATTCGCGCTGCTCCTGTTCTCCTTGTCCTCGTCCTTGTCCGCCAGCTGCTCCGCCCTGGCGTCCTGATCCTCCAGCTGCTGCTGCTGCTGCAGTTGCTCCTGCTCAGTCAGAGTGTGTGTGGCTGTGGTGGCTGCACCGTCAGTCGCATCCTTGTGCTTCGCACCCCAGTGCCAGTCGCGATCACGATGATCCTCCACATAGCCTCTAGCCTCTTCCTTGCCGCGCAAACTGGTCCTGCTGGTCGCCGGCGGTGTGGACTGTGTGGACTTGTCCGTCTTGCGCTCCAGCTTCAGGTCAATCTCCAGATCCGAATCCATTTCGGTCTCGGAGAAGGACAACGAGTTGCCAGCACGCGGCACTTGAATGCGTCGTCGGTCCTGTAAAGAAGTGCTTTGATAAGTAACTGCCATTGGTATTCTAATGAGTGAGAAACCTACCGTGTTGAGAGTCGTCGGCTCCGAGATGTAGCCATCACAGTCTTCGTCCTCGCTGAAGAGTTCCGCCGTGTTCACCACGTACGTCTCCGGTAGTCGGCACACGATCTGCGCCAGATCGATGAACGTGTACTCGTTGAGCGAGGCGTGGTTGCCCCGCTTGGGTGGCTCCTTGTTGAACCACTGGTTGAAGCGGCCCAGCCGACCCGCCTTGGCCATGCTCTCGAAGTAGTTCTTCCCGAACACATAGCCCACATCGCGGATCTCGTCGAAGCTACCAAAGGCCAGGGTCTTGTACTTGTCGATCGGGGGTCGAATGTACTCGCAGTAGTCCGAGTTCTTGACCTCCTAAGAAAGAAATATAGATATCGGATTAGTCTTGATAAATATGGTTACTTAGATCGCGAATTCTTGAGCTCTAAGCAGTTTGTAAAAGGAAACCGCGAATTCTTCAGATCCAAAGGACGAAAACTCACCTCCAGCTGGCGCACGCAGGACACGTAGGCTAATCGGGATTGGATGTCCGGCAAGTCGGGCACCTTCACAGGCGTCGTGAAGGGAAACCATTTCTTGTAGAGCAGCCACCAACCGCTCAGGTCGTCGCCGTAGTTGGTAAGATCGGTGTCGTCCTGTGATCCCACATCGATGGCGATTATGTGAGCAGCCCCCAGATTGTGCATCACATCGGCTAAATCGGTGATCAAGGAAATGGGGTGGCGAGCATGCGTGTCGTGTTTTGGGTGGTCGATGTGGATGCAATGCAAATGTTGGTTAGTTTTCTTTTCTTGTTGGAATTACCAGTTAAAAATTGCGTTTACAGCTGCGATTTTAGAAGTACTATCTTTTTCACTTTATAAATTAAAAAGTTATTTTTAACTTATTATAATAATAATAAAAAGAGATATGAGAAAAAGTATATCGCAGTTATAAACGCTTTTCGATTAGTTTTATTCTTACCCCCCAGCATATCAGACCTATTTCCAAGTACTATCCGATTTTCTCTCTAACTATTAATATAATATTTCGCGAATTCTTCAGGTTTAGGTTATAAGGTATAAATTTAAACGGAATGGAACAGAGGTTTGGAATAGAACCCGAGATGCTGGGGGTCTTTCTTGGAATTCGATTCCCAAAACTGGAGCGAACGCAGGGGCGGCGCAGAGCGTTGGAATGGGAATTGCAATCGTTGCGGGCGTTGGAGCGTGGATCGTGGAACGCCGAGGTGGATGCTGTTTTTTTTCGTTTTACCTGGCACGTTGTTCGTGTAGCAGCCATCGAGTAGCAGGTGGCCGTCGCGGTAATCACAAAATGGCGGGAAAACACCGGCAATCGACATGCTGGCGCGGCAGTACCGCCACAGGTGACCTGATTTTTTTTTTTGCACCGTTAGCAAACCACAGGTGGGACAAAACGACAACAGTACAACATTGTGGATTGTATTCGATGACACGGACACGTGAGTTTTGGTGTTTTTTTTTTTTTTGGTTTTTTCAATTGTTGTGGTGTGTTTGTGTGAGAGAGAGGTCATGTGTTTCAGAGATAAAGAGAGAGAGAGAGAGAGAAAGACACACTTTTATCCACGAAATAACGGTTTATTTCAGTGCTACAACTACAAATGAAATCGGGTTTACTTATACGCATACAACAAAACGGCCAAAAACAACAAAACGTGAAAATAAACTAAAATGCAACTCAAAATACCATCAAAAACTAAAAGAGATAGAAGAAAAGCCAAAGAAACTTTGTGCACTCAGTCGTAGGTGTAGGTGTTGGTGTAAGTTTGTAAATGTGCTTTGTTCGGTGTGTTCATGTGGGTGGAAATGAGACAGAGGGTGTAAACATATGCGATTTTACCGTTAGAAATGCAGGCGACACGAAACTATCGATAGGCAGCAACAGCATTGCCAGCCCGCCAAAAAAACTCTCAAACTTTTATACATCTATAAGAACAAGAACAACAAATATAACAGCATCTCAAGGATTTGCGGATACAGGGGATCAATAAAACGGAGCGAAACGGAATGGAATGGAACGTGAGGAACGTGGAACTCGGAACGCAGGCAAGCATGATCGAACAAGTGGAATTTCCAACACTCTGCGCGCTCTGTGTGCCGAAAAACTCAGCTCTAGATTGGAAATTGAAAGTGAGAACTTGGATTAACGCTCGGGGTTAAGTTTTTTGTTTTTTGTTTTTTTTTTTGTTAAATCGTATTTGCTAGTTGCTAAGTGCTAAGTGCTAATTACCTGGCAGATTATTCACATAGCCGCCATCCAGCAAGAGGTGCCCATCTTTAGGATCGCACAACGGCGGCATATAGCCACTGAGCGACATGGAGGAGCGTACGTAACGCCACAGAGATCCTGGTATTATATATATCAACGACAGACACATGCCAGCAATGATAAGTCGGTAGGTGTGTGTTTTTGTTTAGGTGTGATTTTTGTTGTGTTTTTCGGGGGGAGGAGAAGAGAAAAATAAGAGAGATTGAGAGAAAATTGCTGAGCGATCTTTTTTTTTTTCTTTTTTGGGCGAGGACATGGGGAATTAAATGAAGATTATTGGGATGGGGAGCACCAATGGGATGGGTTTTAATGGGGGCAGCGGTTGGGAGGTTATTATGGGGGAGCGCAACAAGTTTAGCCTCTAGCAAAAAGCACAAAAGCCTATTTTTGATTTGCCATTTTTGGCACAAGCTTTCCAAACAACAACATCAACAACAGCAACAACAATGAGATTTGATTTAATTTGCTAAATTTCAAATTCAAACATAACAGCACATTCGATTGGCAGCGCAACGCCGATAACAAGTCGATTGATTCCACGGCAGAAAAGAACAGTTAGAAATGTGAAATAGCCTCTAAAAAACTGCGAGCCATGGAATGAGGCTGTGTGTGATTGTGGGTGGGTGGGTGCGTGCTCGTGTGTGTGTCTCATTGTCTGGATTTTTTTTTCATTTTTTGGGTACACTCAGTTCTAAGGCTACCAAAGGATCAAAAGGAGGATCAGGGATCACAGAACATAACAAAAGCAAATTGGAAGAAGGAACCAAAGGATTATTAGTTAAGGAAGTCCCAGGAATTATTTTCGATAAGCTCGTTTAAGCAAAAACCAAAAGTTCTTATTATTGAAAGCAAATAAAAATGTAAAGCAGAGCAGGTATTATAAAAAAAATTATTTTAAATCCATTTAATTTAAATTACTAAGTCAAGATCAAATTTTTAAATCATAGGCAAAAATGTAATATTGCAATCATTTGAAATGATCTTTTACGATTAAAAGCTGTACCAAATGTATTTTAATTTAATATCTTTACCATTTAAATAACAATGATCAATTTGATCTGTGATTATTGTGTAAATGTAATACAATTCAAATCTTAGTGATTACCAAAACCAAATTAAATTGCAATTAAAATCTTTGATTTCCCAAAAATAATTCCAATAACTAATAAACCCCATTAACCGATACCCACTGCGCTAAAAACAGAATAGATAGAGACAGATAATGACAGAGACAGACACATACAAAGCGAGAGAGAGAGAGAGAGAGAGAGAGAGAGAAGGCAAATGCGGAGCCGGTCTGACTCACCATTGGTGTGAATGCGATGGCAACTGGCGGTAATGTCGGTGGTGAGGGTGAAGTAGGGTATCCACAGGTCCTCGATGCTAACATCCCCGAAAGTGTCGTGGATCGTCTTGTTGAACTCCCGTCCGGAGAACATCGATGTGATCGGGTAGGTGAGGTCCAGCAGTTGTAGGAACCATTTCGTCATTTTCTAAAGAGATTATCAAGTCACTTAGTTATGGTAACATTTGATAGGTATTTCCCGTTCTGGTATTTACTTATTCAATTAAATGTAAATAATTATTTTCCGATTGTACAAACTATTGAAAGTCCACTAAAATCAAAGTTTAAATAATTCAAAATTAAGTAAAACCCGAACGAGGCCTAATTTACATACATATGTAAATATAAGGTATTTTAAGAACCAACCTTTGACCACTCGCGCGCCTTTTGCGTAACCGTGGTGATATTACGCTCCGAGCACCAGAGGGCTCCCATCAGGGCGCCAATGCTGACGCCACCGACCATGTCGATGGGTATCCCCGCCTCCTGGATGGCCTTCAGCATCCCAATGTGGGCGGCACCGCGCGCCCCTCCGCCACCCAGGACAAGGCCAATCGAGTTGCCCGTAAGCCAGCGGGCCAAACGCGAGAAGTCGGAATGCATGTTCGGCTCGGACAGCAAGACGCGACTGTAGAGATCATTCTGCAAAATAAGAGATCAGTGAGTCAGTTTACCAAGCAATATTCTTAGTCTTGAATACGAAATAAACCCCTTTCTTGTAACACTGATCTGTATACACATAACATGTATCTATAAAAACAGATTTGCATTAATCATGACTACCCTATCTCGAAAATTGCGTCAGACATCAGTATTATTTGAAGGGTGACAATAAAGACCTAATCTCTGGGGTTATCATGCTAATCTTTATGTCAAATCGCTTATTAGTTTCATGTTAATTGTCCAAGCTTAGATAAGGAGTAATATTATGTATGACGTGACATGTCACGTCTTAATGATTTCTGGTGAATCTTTTGATATTGGGTTATTTGTCCCTGAAATCAGGTTGTGTTATCTTTATTAAAGTGGTGCCACGGAAGTTTAATTGAATGTAGTGGCCATCGCATCGTTAAGCGATAAACTACCAGAAAGATATGGCTTGGTTCTATTATCTAAACTTGTCCCAATGGATATTTCAAGGAAGATATCTTTATCCATTCTGTATTATTGCCTATGTAAGGGAACTAAAACTGACTAAATTTCGTCTCTAGAGATGGTTTGGAAAACTATAGAAAATAGCCCACTATTAAGGACTTCAAAGATACATTAACTCACAATGCGGTATTGACTTTTGCGCGTGAAGATGCGCTTGACGCAGAGTACGTGGTGGTGCTTGGTCACCCAGGGCCGGGCATTTAGCCAGCTGAGCGTGTTGGCCGGCCTGGCATTGGTCGTCTCCGGATATAGCAGGACCAGCTCCTTCTGCGTGCGCATCGCCAGCCGGTCGATCTCACGTTCGAACTTTCCGACCAGGTAGGAGCGATCGCCGAGGCCCACAATCAGGATGACGTCCGCCTGGCGCATGCATCGATGTGTCCAGGCACTCAGCGAACTATCGCACTGATACAGGGTGATGATGTTCCGATCCTCCTGCTGGGCCAGCCACGAGGTCAGCCGGTACTCGTTCGCCGCCTCGAAGATGTTCGGACCGAGCTGTTTGCGCACCACATCGGAGGTCAAACGGAGGACGGGTCCTAGTCAAGAAACAGAAGGAGAACATTAAAATCACCTGGTATTTCGGAGCTACAGTGCAGCAATGTGAAACGTTACCGGACTTATCCATCGTGTTCTGAATAAATCATAGCGGAAAAAGTATAAAATATTCTATAAGCTGAAAACTGATTGTGTTTTGGAACCCTAAGTTCGTATTACCTTTTCCTATGCTTAACAACTTACTCAATAAGTTTATTGACTCTAAAAATGATATAGAACATGCTTATTCTATCATAAAAAACATAAAAAGTGTAGTGTTGTCAAATTAATGGAAATGCATAAACCAATTTTTTTTTAAACGTCTGTGCATGTCAAAAAATCATAGTTATAGGATGTTCCTCCTTCTTTTAAGTGTTACTAGCTACACCTAATAACCTGCTGCTTTAAGAATCAATCAATCAAACTATTATCAATAATTATTGGCACACGGACTGTAGAGTTCACTGGATTCATACGAACCTATGGCACAGAGCGAGTGGTAGAGCTCGTAGGTGAAGGGCGTCAGCGGCACCTCGTCGGTGATGGGCACCAGGGCCACCGTGGAGTACTTGTGCGTGACGGGATTGGCCTCGACGGGCGCGCCCGGCGCCCCGCTGCCCGAGCGCGTCTGCATCGAGCCGAGGAAGCGATGGCTAAGGAAGCTAATCAGCTTGGTCACCACGATGGGGTAGCGCAGCTTAATGGCATTGAACAGGCCCTCGGGCAGCTTGGCCAGCTCCGAGTCGCGCACAGCCATCACCGTCGTGGTGCGCGACGTTTCCGTGATCATTTCGACGATGCCCACGAGATCCCCCTTGCCGTATTCGCCGACGATTTCCTTTTTGCCACCAGGATGTGTGATGACCGATCGCATGCGTCCGCTCAGGACAATGTATGTGCTGTCGCTGCTCTCGTCCTGCCGATAGACAGCTCTGCCCGACTCCAGGAAGATCCAATCCAGGGCGTAGTCGCACTGCCTCACCAGCGGCGATAGGCGGCGTACTACCCCATTGCCCAGATCCAAAACAATGCGGGGTCGCTGGCGCATGATCCTGGCAAGGAAATCAAAGATATAGTACTTGGGCTTAATATAGCTATTGTCCAAACTCACTGGTAGATGGCCGCACGTCGGATGAAGGCAATCCTACTGTTGTTCCTCGATCGAATGGTATAGGCACTGGCCTCTCCCGTCAGCATGGCCAGTCCGCCAACGATTTCCCCGGGATGCACAAAATGGATAAGCTGGTCGCTCTTGTCCGGCTTGGCACGCGTGGCATCCTGATTGCTCTGGTAAACAGCCAATGTGCCTGTCATCACAAACCACACGCAAACATCGTCCGCATTGCCTTCGGTGATTAAAGTGACATTCGGCTCCAGTTCGCGTATCTCAACAAAGGGTTCAATGATGTGGGCATCCTCCTCGGGCAGACCCAGCTCCTTACGCAGACTGTCCACCGCTGAGGATTGCACCAGGCGCATGTCTATCGAGGGCGATACTCCCGGTGCCTGAGGACTGGCCTGCGAGCCCTCGGGCGTCATCTGGGTGATGGAACCGCGACGCGTGGACAGATTGCCCACCGAATGCTGCTGCTGATGGAATAGATCTGCATTCGGCGCATCGCCGTGCACTTCGGTGAATAGATTGCTATTGCCTTGAATACTGCCATCCGGATTGGGATTCGTATCGGATAGCGTGTGCTCTTCGCGCGAATGACGCGATGGCGAAGGCGGTGCTCGGGTCAAGGTCACTGCCACACCCGATCCCGATACCGATCCCAAGGCAGCGGACTGCATCAGATTCAGTTGGGTGACCACCGTGGGCGGACCATTGGCCGCCTGGCGTGAGGATTGCGAGGACTGCGAGTTGATCGGTCCACTCATCGTGGAGACACTCTTGTAGCGCATGTGGTTCTGCACCAGTTCGGCATTTAGACCAAGGTAGTTGCGCAGTGCGGTGAAGAGGACTCGTTGTAGTCTTATCATTATCGCCTGGATGACCCGAATCATCACATCCGGATTATCCTGGAACACCTCTTCGAAGGCCTGCAAGTGGAGGAGGAGTAACAAATACATTTTAGTTCAAAGTTCATTCTAAACAAGTTTGTAAAGCATATAAATTCATGATATTTTGTTAACCTGTCAACCCTTTTTTCTCAGGGTTGCCAAGACTTTTAAAAGGTTATTGGTAATACATAATGGTAATGCTTAAAGTGAAACCAACCTGCATGGGCAACCGAATGACCACCGATTTCTCAATGGCCTTGGCGGTGACTGTTTTGTAGTAACTGGGATTTCCCGACAGGACATCTATAAAGCTCAGCAGCGAGGTCACCGACTCGCCCTTGCGCACCGTCTTCAGCGACAGAGTGCTGCCATCCGCATTTGAGATATACACATTTATCATGCCCGACTGGACGATATAGACGCTATCGTCCGGATCGGTAATCTTGAACAGATAATCACCGGCCATCAGTTCCAGTAACTGGGTGTGCTTGCACAGTCGCAGGAAGACGGGCTTCTCGAAGTGCCCAAAGATGCGGATGCCATGCAGCATGTAAACGGCATCCGGTGGCACCCGATCGCTGCCCTCGATGGTCTCCTCCAGATACTCCGCTGGCGGCTCCACGGTGCGCATCTCCAGCGGCATATTGTCCCGCCTCAGCTGAAGGATTCGCCTGGCGAATCGCATCACAGCCCGGCGCTTGTAACCCTTGCCGCTGCTATACATCTGACCACTAACGTTCTTCATCTTGCGCAGCATGCGACGTCCGTAGAAGAGCATCTTGTCGCGCTTGCGGAAGCGCAGGCCGCGCAGATCTCCGCCGGATGAGGTCACGGCGCTCAGGGAACGGATGAAGGCAAGCTCGTCGCGCAGGCGCAAACGGGCCATGCGCTTAAAGTACATGAACCAGGCCAGGAACAGAAAGCCCAGCACTGCTATGGCGCAATACATGTACATCTGCAGGGGATTTGGAAGAGAAAATCACAATATTAGTTGCTTATTCAGTTGAATTCTTACTTTGATTTTAAAAGCTTTCATCGCAATTCGATCTAACCCAATTCACTGCACAGAATAGAATGAATTTTTGACTGTCAAGCGGGTGACTTTTTGACTTTCTTTGCGTCCGAATTTTTAAACTTATTCTAATATCGAACTGGTTCCGATTAAGAACTATTGATATTAGGACGAAATCTGGTATATTTCACAGAGTTGCTAAGGAAGCGTCATGAAAGAAGCACGTTTTCAAAGTTTTTAAACTTTTCTTTCGCATTATTAAAGAACAGATAAGCGTGATAACCGTAAGTTGATTAATATAACTTCCAGTGCTTCCAAAAGATGAGATGTTTTTACGCAAAACTCTGCCAAATGGGAAATAAAAGTGAAGTCAATTAGTAAAAGAACCTATTCATTCCATATGGTATACGCCTGCTTTTTTCACTACATCAATGATGCAGCACATACACTTGAATTTTCCCAAATGCTAATTTCCAACTACCCTTCGCTCCTCTATTTCTGTAATTACTCAGGAAAATTAAACTTTTCGTGCAAGCTTTCTAAATGAATTAGGTAGCTTTTAAATTGAAACGGGAAAAATGAAAAATTTCGCGAATTCTTCAGGAATATGTGTTTTTATTGATATTTATGATAATTTCATGATTAAATTAATTCGATTTATATTTTTTTATAAAAACCAAAGGTTAAAGAGTTCTTATTTCCAAGATAAGGAATCTAATCCTATATACAAAGTGATAATATATCAAAAAACGTATATTTCGTGTTTGTCACCATTTTCATATGCTTTTTCTCACTGAGTGGACTATTAAAATGACACAGAGACACTTGATGAATTATTCAGCACAAAGACACTTGTAATTTCCCAAAAGCTGATTTCCAGCTAGTGTCACGCCCGTATAATCAAGCCAATCCATCAGCTGTGTTTTGTTGTTGTTGTTGTTGTTTTTCCTTATATTTTTCTTGCGTACTTTTGTTGCTGCTATTGCAATTGTTATTGCATTCAGCATTTTGACATTGAAACGACGACGCGACGTCGTTGCACTTGTTTTGTTGTTGTTCTTATTGTTATTGTTTGTGGTTCTGAGAGTTGTTCTTGTTTAGTGTTTTTGTTGTTGTTGAGGCAGTAGTTTCTCTGGTGGTTTGTTGTTGCCCCCCATTTGTTATTATCTGCAGTTTCCGCATTGTACTCTCGCATTTGATACTACACAGAAAAAAGAGCATCAGCTTGATAGTTACGTTTTTCATTATCACTTTAACAGTTTAAATTAGCAATGATTTTATATATTTATTTTGCTTTTAAGGATTTATTTTTGAAAAAAATAGCATCAGCTTAATAGTTTTGATTTCACTATCATTTTAACAGGTTAAATAAGCAATGATTTGATATATTTATTATATTTTTTAGGATTTTTTTTTGGAATTGACAATCAAAAATATCAAATTTATGTTCTAGTATCTGTATAAATATTTTTTATATTTAATTTGTTTTTAATTACAAAAAAGATATCAAATTATAATGGTAGTATTGGTATAAATATTTTATGAATATGCCTTTAGTTTTATAGTCACCTGCCAATCTTTCTCTCTGTGTACCTACTGCTACCTTTATATTACCCCTCGCCATTATTGTTTGTTTACAGTTTATTTTTACAACAGGTTTGCAAAATGTACAAGAGAAATGCCATAAATTTCAATTGACTCAGTCGGTCTAATTGGAAGCCGAAGCTACGCAGATATCCAATTGGATTTGCTTGGATCTAATCGGACCGACACACACACACACACACGCATGGCAACGGCAACAAAGATAAAATTCGCACAGTCGCAATCACAAGGCGTCTAAATTGATTTGGCCCCAAGGGGTTAATTGAATTATTGAAAACTGATTTCGTACGCACCCCCCCGCCCACAATTGCACGTGCTTGTGATTAGCAATCGGTTATAGTTATCAGCCTTTGTGGTTTAGTTTTTTTTCGTCTATTTTTTTTTTCTCGGGGTCGTCAGGCCGACTTTATCAATATTATTGGGTGGCCGTGTGTGGTGTTATCATGTGGCTACTGTAGTCAGTGGGCATTGTATTTTTGTTTTTCTTTCGTTTTATGTAAGGCCACAAAACAATTTCGATTTGAAGGGGACAAATCAAAACACGGAAGTTGCCCATTTGCATTTTCTTTTCCTGCCTTTTGGCTTCTTATCATTTAGCTGGGACACGAACCCTGTGTGGCTGATTGGAGTCCTGTTTCTCTTTCTAATTCCAAACAGCTGATAAGATTTTATAAACTAATGGAAAATTAATCAGAAATAACTAAAAAAAATTCCACAACTTGTTGGATTTTATCACTAATACATACATATATTTAAGTATTCAAATTCGGATTAAAGGCTTCATCTTCAACAGGTGGTTTGTAATTATATAGTTTATTAACTACGTATGATTAAAGATGTTGTCTAGACGAAATTATGTTGATACATTTATTTGAAAATTTCCATAAAGATTATGGCACACACACTTGTAAAAAAAGGCCAGACAGAATACCATTTAATATTCCAACAGGTGTTCAATACTCAAGTGGGTTTTCTAAGAAAGTTTGTTTTCCTTGCTTTAGCCGTTAAGACTTGCTTTGCTTGCTCATTCAGTGATTTTTTATCAGGCACCCTAATCTTTATAGATGCTATCACAAAAAATAAAGCCGTTTTCATTATGAACATTTTAGGTAATATAGAAAATTATGAGTTATAAGAATGAATTTGCAAGTTTAAAATGAATTCCTATTTAGCTCAGCTGTCATCCTTTTAAGATCCACTTTCCAAACAGCTCTCTCTTCCCGCTCTCTTTGAGTGTGGATCCAAACCCCTAACAGCTGTATTCCTGGCTGACTCTCCCCTCCCCCGCTCATCGTTTCCAAGCTTTCCAGCTGCCTTTATTATCCTTTGCTCTTTCGCAGTCGCTCTCTTTAAATTCAAACTTAACTGACTCACTAGCGCTGGCTAAGCAAACCCAAGCATACCAAGGCAAACAAAAAGACAAAGAAAGGTTGAAGTGCACTTACCGTTGCTGTGATCTGCTGCGAAACGTACTGACACCATGCGTCCGAGAAGAGAGTGTTGAAGCCGCCGTTGGCGCTGGCGCGCAGCAGTTCCAGGACATCCATTGCACTCTCTCTCTGTGTTACGCTGCCAGTTTTACTATTCCAGCGACTCTTCCACTCTCCCACTCACTCACACTCTCCTCTCCACCCCTCTCAAATCACACGCAAAACTATTCGATTTGTTGTTCTAGCTTTTAAGGCTTGTGTTGTGTTGGTGTGTCCCGTTTATTTGGTAAATACGCAAGTTTGTGTGAGGGGGCGGGGGAGGGGTCAAAAAAATCACAGCCCTTTGTTGTTGCCGTCTCTCTTTCTCCCTCTGTATGGGTCGCGTTCTGTCGCACTCACACTTACAGACACCCCCGCCCCACGTTTGTCTTGAATTTTGTGCAATTATTGTAATGCACGCACCACACCGCTTAAACACACACACACACACACGCAGAACAGCAGAGAGCACAGTTCTTTTTGATTTAAATTTATTCTCTTGTTGTTTTTGCCGTTACGAGAACCACCAAAGTAATAGATGTTTTTGTTGGTGGTTCCTTGCGGAAATCTTTCGTTTTCTTTATGTGTTGTTGTTGCTTTTAATCCCTCTATCTCTCTCTCACGTTGTGGGCGGAGGCGGGGGGTGGTCGACTGTTTTGGGTGGGGGCGTGGCAACGTGCTACAACAACTTGCTTAATTTAGTGAGCCGAAATAGACGAGCATTTTGCTATATAACTACAAACTAATAAACTCAAATGCACTCTAGAATTTTTGTTATTGGTTCTAATAACTAGAGATGGGAAATATTCGATCATAATATCGATTGCCTTTGTTTCAAGTTGACAAACATCGATAGTCATCGATTATATCACAGCTGTCAAGCAGTGTGCCCAGGTGTCTAGAAAAGTAGAACGGTTATTCAAAAGTTTCTGTTCAATTCAAAAGCAATTTTATCAGAAATCTAGGCAGTTTTCTTGCAAAGTGATAGAAAATAGCAAGTTTCATGAAAGCTAGCTCACAAAACTGTACAGGTTAACCAAACGTAACAAACTTAAAGGGTTTCGGACTGGACATGTTGTACAATGGATGTTGATTACATTTCGTAAAACAAAATTTGATTTCGAAAACGATCAGAAAATTAAACCACAGAAAGTTAGAGGCACGCCTATTAAAAGTCCGATTTCAGTGAGTCTAGTTGGAAAGTAGAAAGCAAATTGGAATTAAAGAGTAAAGAGTAAAGTTTAGAAAATCATAATTTTCTTTAATTTGTACCTGAACGACCCCGCGATGACAGCTGTTAAAATCAGTGCTGTGGGGGCGAAAAACTCCGCGCGCGCTATTAAAGTTTAAATTATAAAAAAACACAGGTGAGTCGAAAATGACTTGGCATGCAGTCAAACATTAATTTGCGGGCATAATTAACTTCGCTTAAGATTGCTGGCAGCCAAGGAGCCGTGAAATGCGGAGACGGCCGCCGGTAATATTCAGTGATTAACAACTGTAAAATCTAAAATCAGTATAAATATTCATGTGTGTTGATTTAAAGGATTTTGGTGAAATCCGGACCCGAATCGGAGCGGAGGTCCGAAACTAACGTGCAACATCCAATAAAAGCAAGTGCAGCGCGGATTATTAGAGCATAAAGCACCGGGGGCTCAGTCTCAATCTGAATCCGAATCTCGACTAAAGTCTCGGTCGCCAGCCAAGCAAAACGGCCGAGACGCGTCTTTCGGGTGGCCAGCTGCAGTTTCGGATGCAGTTTCGGCTGCAGCTGCAATTAAATATGCAATGCACTTAAGTTATGCACATTTCCTTTGCCCAGGCACCGTTACGATTTCGGATTTTAAATCCCGCGCGAAAGTTAACAGCGCTGTTGGCTAGCAGACGTCGGCCTCTGTTGCTGTTAGCCAACAGCGACCTCTATCTGGCTCGTTTTTCGCCAGTGCTGAGATCTTGGCCCATTACCCGCTAACTCTGTATTGGTACTCATTTTAATTAGTATGTAAATTCAAATAATTTCGTAATATATTTTAATATATATTTTTATTAATATTGTATTTTTTTTTTTGAGAACAAGCCAAATTTCACATGCAGCTAATAAGTTAAGCAACCATTATTTAAAAATTGTAAAATAAGACTTTAAAAATCCTAATGGTTGTTGGATAAACATTCCCTGTAAAAGATTAGGTACACTTACAAATTCTCTAGCATTTCGATCTTTTCCTAACGATTTTAACTTTCATATGTTTTTATTATAAAATATTTGGTATAAGAAGTTTTTCCAAAAACATTAATACAAGTCGGTTTATGCATAAGTGCTTTTATTATTATTTTAATCAAAACTTCAAAAAGGGCGGCTTCGGCTGAAAAACTAGCCAGATTGCAGTGCGACCAGAGCGCCAATCTGGCGGGAAACCGCCGCCACTGCAACAGCGGCATCTCTGGCGGGCGATACAAATAGCGAGGCCTCGCTCGCAACGGGTTTCATTCCCACTCGAGTGCAATTCGTGAGCGGTCGTTCTCTCCTCTCTCTCTCTCTCGCAAGAAGCAAACTTTGTGCGCGCATGCGTCTCGTCTCAGAAAAACCTGCAATCAGAAATCTCGAATCGTGAAAATCCTTTTCTGCCATACCAAAAATAGAGCCGGACAAAGCAAAGCGTTCGATTGCCTTCTGCTTATTTCGAGCAGGGTAAAACATAAAGGAAAATACAAAAGTTAATTACACCGCCCCCCAAAAAACAACCGTGATTTGTTTACGTTTTTTTCTTCACTTTTTTTTTGCATTGTGTGAGTGTGAATCGAAGGAGAAGTTAAATTGCTGGCCAAAATATTCCAGATATTCCTAGATATATTCGAAATTCGAATTGGCGAAGTGAAGGGTGTGACGACAGACGCACACACACACACACAGGCACACGCACACGAATGCACTGAAAAAACACCGGCTAAAAGGCAGACGAAAAGGAGACGAGAGAGCGAGTGCTAAATAGAAAACGCAAAAACAGGATAATAAGCAACAAACTAATACTATAAAACAAGCGACTAAGTGACATCTCGATCTCGCCGAGAAGAAGTAGCAGCAGCAACAACAACAACAACAGCGGCGACAACAACATCACCAGCAGCGGCAACAACAACAACGAGAGCAGCGAAGAGCAAAGAGCCAAAAAGAAGGAGCAGCAAAGGCAAAGAAAGTAAGTGGAATTCCTTGCCCAAAGATGGCTCTCCCTGGCTCTCTCATCCAGGCTAGGGATGACCCACAGTCGTGTCACGAAAATGTGCATTTTTTTGTTTTCAGCAAATGTCAAAAAATAATTATCGACCAAAAAAATAATTAAGTATTTGGGTAGTTTTGTTGCCAAAAAAGGAAGTAAATTTGAGTAAAAATATAAGCCACTTTCAATGGGCGAAGATTAAAAATATTGAAAAGATTTTGTATCGGGAGTTCTTTGAAAAAACTTATTTCCAGTTTATAGAATGCCGAAGCGAATAGATTCCAGACTTTCCTTGGTCTGAATGAATAAATTCCATACTTCCTTTGATCTGAAACCGCCGAAATTAAGGTTTATGAGAAATAAAAATCCAAAACCAAAATAATAAATGTTAAGGATAACTTCAAAACTATATTTAATTTAAAAATGTAAATATATTTTTATAAAAATTAAGTTGATAAAGTGCTATAATTTCTGAGTTATTTCTCAACTGAAACTTTTGAGGCTTTCGTAACTCCCGTTGATCCTCAAGTTGAAAAACAAAACGTTTTGAATTTCGAAAAATGTGAGTGAGAGCCGCTTTTCGTGTCACGCGACCATCCCTTCTTCCAGACGTCTTGTGCAAATTAGACAGAGCCGGCTGCTGCTCCATTTCCAGGTGTAAAGCCAATGGCCACGGTTTTACTCTGGGCCTCTTGCAAGTCATAAAATCTATGGCAGTTGTCAGTTCGCTTCGCTGCCTGTTTTCTGTATTTTCTGTTGTTTTTCTCTGTTTTTTCTGCCTTTTCCACCGCCCCTCGAAAACCTCTCCTCCTCTCCGCCTCACCGCCTTTTTTGCTTTAGCATTTTTCACTTTAGCATTTCATTTTGAGCTCTCCTTCGGCCGCTCCACCTTGTGGCATTGTTTTTCAGTTTCAATTCCAGCCGCTGCCGCTGATTTTTCCAACCGGCTTTCGGCTGGCTAATTGCCTTGACATTGGCATTCCTCCTCTCTCTCTCTCTTCTTCATTTTTGCACTCCTCTGTTTCAATCATTCAAGTTCAACTATAAACAGACATAAACACGCAGTCAAGGTGCCACCGCCCCCCTTTTATTTTGTGGCCCCGCCCCCTTTCCACATAACTGTTGTTTCTCTGGCTCTCTTTGGGGGCTTAGTTTAGTTTTGCCTTGTTTACGTTTTCTCCTGCTCCTTGCTTTCCTTTGGTTCGGCTGCACGGAGTTTCCTTTTTGTTCCTTTGTTTCCACGCTCCAAAACGCATCCAATCCGATTTGCAGTCGTATTGGTGCCGGGTGTCGGTGTGTATGTATCCGTGTCTGCTCTTCCGCTGCTGTCCGTCCGTAAGTTCCGTTTGTCCTGCCGTCTGTCTGCACTGAAAAAAATCAGGTCCTCTAGGATGAGTTGTATATTAAATTTGAATGATTTACCTTAAAAACATGAATTTGGTTTATTATTTTCTAATATTTCTAATTCATTTAATAAAAATTATAAAATAATTAATTAAGGATAATCATCATTTCACATTAGTTTTTCTTGCTGTACATCCATCCTTTTAAAATTGATGCGGATGCATGCAGGGCGTGTACTTTATAGGCAATATTATGACAAAAGAAAAACAGAAACTTCTTAAATCATTGAAAGAAATCAGCTTTTTAAATCTTTTTATAAAAGTATTAAAATAATAATAATACTAAAATACAAAAATTAAATTATTTCTAGCTTTGAAACCATTAAATTCTAATTATCATCGTTTACAAATCCAAAAACCATATAATTATTCCTGTCAGTCAAAAATGTAAGCCACCACTGTGACAGCGTAGGGTATTATCCTTGTCGAGAAATTGCATTCAATTGGAAAATTGCAATTTGGCTTTGGCAAACATTTTTTTGGACCCATGGTGGGCGACGGCCGACGACACGTCATGGATATTTCTTTTGTTTTCGCAGTGCGTTTCTGCCTCATTTTGCACAATCACCCCCTGGAACCCCGTGGAACCCCGTGGAACCCCGTGGAACCCCGTGGAACCCCGAGGAACCCCTGGCACACGGGCACTCCCCCCTTTTGTATCCTGCCCTACCCCAGTAAAATGGCAAATCAATAATTTTCAATGAGGATTTTGCATTTTAGCCGGCCTTTCGCTTGGGTTCTCGGGATCAATTAGTATGCCAGGAGCGAAATTCCCCTGAAAATGGATGGTACGAAGGTAGACTTGTAGCACATAAACCCCCCACTCACTGAGTCACGTTTTGTTTGTGTGATTTTGCCTGTGCTAATGGCAACGTCTCCCATATCTTATATATATATGTATATACCTTTGTATAATATATAGCCTCTACCCACCCGCATTCCCCTCTGCTTTTTCGACTGCTTATGTGGAATGGCAATCGAATGCTTCCGCTGCTCGCCGGAAATCAGGTACACCGACAATGACAAAACCCCCTTCCACCCATGCTAACCCACACCACCTTCATTAAAGACGGGTCCCCAACACCCTTGATTGCCCACCCATCGAGCTACTTCTTGACTTTTTTTGTTTCTTGAAGTTTTCGCCCGCAGAAGCCTTTGTCGCAACAGTCTGCCGAAGAGTTGGTACATAAAAAACAGTTCTGGTCGAAAGACTAGTAGTTTCTGAGAAATAAATTATATTTACAATTTTTTTTATATTTTATTTTGATTTGTTAAAGAAAGATTAAGCCTATGTGTCAAAAACAATAAAATAACATGCCTATGTAAAACAATAATTTAAAGAGATCTTAAATGTACATTTTTAAATCTCATAAAGATAAACTTAAAAGGTTGGGTTCGAAATATGAATGTATCAGCTTTAAACTAAAAAAGAGCAATAAAAACAGCGTATTAGTTTAAGATATTAATATTATTTTTATTATTATAACAGATTAGAAAATCATAAAAAGTGTTCAGCTGCAAATTAAATGCGAATATTAACTGAATGTTGAAATTTTTTTTTTTTTTAAATATTTTTAATTGGACTTTACCAAAAAATAGACTTACCATTTTTGATTTATTGACTAATTTTGTTTCTACCATCTTTTTTAGTATGTTAGCTTATTTGAAAATTGAGTTTAACTTATTGCTTAAACTTTTGAAAAGAACTCCTATGATTGTGGTCTTCACTGTATGTATGCGCTTATTTATGGGAGTGTGCCTATGTACTTGTTTTTGGATTTCGGCTGCATATGCTCGCATTACACCCCCGTCTTGTGTCGCCTCCCCGCCCCCAGCTGCACCCCAACCCCCTGCGTATCTGTCATCAATTGCAGCTGTCGCCCGTCCTTGAACGCACTTTACGCACTCATTGTCAGGGGCGGTGGGGGTTTTATGGCCTGTTGAGGGGGGTGAGAGGGTGAGATGGTAATGGGTGTGTCTAGGGTTGAACGAAATGCCAGCCACTAGATAAGCTATTTATATCCCCTGTAGAAATACTCCCGGAGGAGCACTTCTTCTTCTTATTTAACTCGCATTTCTTTGTTCGATTTTGCATTTATTTCTAAGATATGCCATATTTATGGACTAAGTATAGTCATTTCTGTTTCGATAATATTTTTTTAAGTTTTAATAATGACTAACATTATTTTTAAATTTAAGATTTATAAGTTCTCACTGCTAAATATGTACTTTTATCAGTTTCTCGTAACTCGAACTTCTTTGTGTGACTTATAATGCTGAAATCAGCCCGGATATTTATGTATATCGCCTGCAAGTACATTTCCCTTTCATTATCGCCTTTCATTTACTCATTTCCCATTTAGTTGGCACTTCATTGTGCGTTTTCAGGCAATAATCGTAATCCCTGCAGGGCACAAAAGGGTTTCAGTTCCCTACGATACCGATTCCCAGCGACTCTTTGTTAGTTTCTTGGGTAACGCAGCAACTCCCCCAAGTTCTCTGGGTTTTATTGTCAGTACTCCCGTATATCTGTTGCTGCTGCTGAGTCATATCCCCCCCATATTGTCAATCTTGTTCTTTACTCCTTTTTATATTTTTTCGGCTTTTTTCTTGTTGACTAGTTTCGCTTTCAACGGCACGCCCTTACCTTACCCTCTCGAGTACCCAAGTTCCCGAGTTCCCAACTTCCCGACTTTCCGACTTGCCGACTACTTGTGATTCAGGCTGCCTCTTGTGTTTTGCCTTTCCTGCCAACTTAAAAAACTCACTTAAGGCCCATATATCAATGGCCCGCGCTGACTCCCCGACTTGTGGGCATTATCAATGCAAATGGGCATGGTATTTTGAAATCTTGGACGGGGGTTACGAAGGCGCCCGCCTGTCGTCGTCGTCGTCGATGCACTTGGTCCTCCCCATCCGCACTCCCCGTACTTCTTGCAGTACAAATAATTGATATGCTCTCGGGTCTTTGCCGTCAGCCTTTTCTGATTTTTCAGCCGTTGATATTTCTTGGGTTCATTGGACTTTCAGCATCGCAGGCCCAAACATATCAGCGCTTCCGTTCGATAAAGCGAGATGCATAAATACTATGCGGTATTATCAACAAAATAAACTGCATCCTAAGAAGCTGGACCCGATAATTACAAATGTGGTGTTAATAACATTTAACCAATAAAAATCCTAAGGTTATTGTTCTGAGTATGGAAAATTATATACAAAATGTATTTTCTTGACTTGTTATAAATTTTAAAAGTGCAGGAAAATAAATTTCATCGGAATGACTTCCATAAAAATATATTTGAAAATAATATAATATATATATAATAATATTATATATATATAATAACATAATATATATACAATAATATAATATTTTAAAACTGTCAGAAAATAAATCTCAACCAATTTACCTTATTCTGAAAAATATATTGAAAATAATATAATCTATACCTATTAGTAAATTTTAAAATTGTCAGAAATTAAATATCAACCCATTAATCTTCATTAGTCCGGAAAATATATTTGAAAATATTTTGATTTCTTTATGTGGCACTTGGTGTAACCATTTTTTATGCATTTTTATTTTAGTTCCTCACTCCAATAAAACAAAATAGTTATGTTTTGAATAGCTTAAATTTGTTTGCCACTCTGAGCGATTTATGCTAATTTTTTCACCGACGGGTGGTAAATGGCGTTGGGGTTTTTACCCAGAGGTGTCGCCACAAATTCATTTTGTCCAATCTATATTTTTTTTGTATTAAGCTGCGGGTCGGGAAACCGGGAGGCTGGCAGACTGGGGGGCGTGGCAAGTGGCGCATGCCACACAAGTGCAAGTTGCAGTTTGCAGTGGTTTGCTGTTTGGTATTTGCTGCTGATAAACTTGTTGCGCTGAAATATGAAAAAAACCGCAACCAGATGCCAAAGATGCTTTTGGGTGAAGTGCAGCGGTGACTGGAGGCCATTGCAACTCACAATCCGTATCCGAATGCGAACGCGAGTCCCAATGCAACTGGTCCAGCGGGTTGTCAAGTAAGACATAAATGCCGCGGCTTTGGCCCCAGACTTCAACATCATCTTCAGGTTCAGTTTGAGGTTAGCCAAAACGAAAAGATGGATTGATGGGATAACCATTTGCAAGGCAATTAAACTAACAAAATGTTGGATTTCATTTAATTAGCACAGTCTTTTCAATACTTTTCAGTGTTTCATTAAGATATCATATTGTAATCTAAACTATAATACATTAATTGATTTTTAAATAACTCCCCATCGGTACCATCATATTTTTTTTAAATATGGAAGAATATTTAAAAAAACACCCCTACATTCTAAATAAAAATGTATCTTTTATCTTTTTTTTATTTTCCATAAGCTCTGGTAAAATTAAATTAATTTTGGACCTTCATATTGTACTCTAATATAATTTAAATTTCTTTTTTAATGCTTAAAATATATAGCTCAAGAAGTAAATAAATAATAATTGAATAACTTCCCATAGAGATCAACGTATCGCTTGCTTAAATATGGAATAATGTTTATACAATCTTTATAGGGCACATTCTAAGAAAGGTGTCTTCCATCTGATATTTATTTTCCATAAGCTCTGCGAATAATTCATATCAGTAATCATAAATTAGAATTGAATGGCCACCACAGCAGCCAGCCCCTTTTAATTCGATTGCCTCCATTGGCCGGAATTCTTCGGATGAAAGATGGAAAATATTGATCCAGGGCAAAATGCATTTTTTCATGCCCGCCAGAGGCATCTGCTCTATGCAATTTGCTCGACTCCGTGATATTTATGCGCATTGTTATTATGTATTGAAAATGCGAACAAATTATTAATGTGCGGAGGGGTCGGGAGGGGGGCTATTTTTTTTTTTAACTGTTGGAGGTTTAAATGTGGTAGACGGTGGGTCGAACGCTTCGGAGATTTTCCAACCGACTTTCCCGCGCTCTCTGCTGTCGGCGTTCATATATATAATTGGCGCATAAATCATTTTACCTGCTTCGCCGAGAGCACAGCGGTAATTTCAGTGTTGCCACAACAACGGACGAGCGAAGCGAACGAAACGAAGAAGACCGTTAACTGTTTTGCCTCAGATACATTTGTATCTCATGCCACAGATGTTTTCGTATCCAACACAGATGCGTTCAATAAACCAAACCTCGACTTAATTGCAGACCATCCCCCGTCTATATTATCCCTCCTTCATATTTCCCCCCTCTCTATTCGCTCTAATCTCCAAAAGAAAGGAGTTAGAAAGAGACAGAGAGTGAGAGCGAAAACCCGAACCCAAAACCGTTTTGTCTTGTTTCGTTCAGTTTGGTCTGGCTTTTTTGGTGGCTTTCATTGATTTCTCTATTTGAAATCACTCCATTTCATTATTGATTTTGATTTTTTGATTGCCGTCCATCCGATCGTCTCGTTTGAACTGTAAATTGCACTGGATCGGATCTGTTTTGATGGAATACACAAAGAGAAATGCGATACTATGTTATATTGTCTATAACTATCCGTATACCAAAGATTATTAAAACTATACTTTACTATTATCAATTAAGAATACTTATAGATATATTCTCTTTAACTGTAAAGCCTTATCTATAAGTATTTTATATTTAAGGTGAATCTATTCGCTAAATAATATTATTATACAATATACTACACCTTATACTATACCATCTACTATACCATATTTCAATAAAAGTTAAGTCCATCAATCTAGATTAAAACCGATTTAATTGATATGGTAAACGGTTAAATGGGTCGTTATAAATATGATTCTTTTACCATAGATATCTCCTCCTTTTTTCTTGCTGTGCACATCGTTAAAACCCAGCTCGGTTTGTTATTTTTAGGTAGCGCCGTTGGGGATGCCGTTTGCCACTGTCATCATCTTGGGCCACAAATGTGCATAACAATGGCCTTAAAGTTTGAACTATAAAGCCAACTTCGATTGCGAACGCCAGCGCGGTTCTAACGGTTTTTGGCAAACCGCCGAAAACCGAAATACACAAATTGTTAATCTTTTGTGTCATTGGCGGTGACTTTTACTTTTAAAGCCGTCGATCTTTTGCCTCGTAATAATTGATTGCTGCACTTGTTTTGGCGCTTTCTAAAATGCAAAGGCTGCAAAAAAAAATACGAAATGCGAAAAAAACAAAAAGATAGTGTAAAGTAGAGTAAAGAAGAAGCAAAAAGAAAAGCTTTGCGGTGGGTAATTATAAAACAATTGGAAAGGTGACCTGCTGAGTGGACGAGTTGAGTTGATTTTAGTTGAGTGCTTGCCGTGACAAACGATCGCCGGTTATAGACCAGATCGGCTATTGAATTCGTTGTTAATTGAATTGTGGTCGAGTTGTTGTGCTGTGTTGTGTTGGTTGTAAGGCTTCATTATGGGGGATTTGCAACAATTTGCTGGCCGGCACAGCAGCGGGCACACAAATGTGTGCCATCCACGACATGTCCGCAATTATCGTAACTGAGACATGGCCATATAATGGCTTCTATATCATCGCCATATTCGATTCAATTCGATATTTAGCCTGCAAAAATGCTGTCTCTTCTCTTGGCGAAATTTCGTCTGCATGTAAATTCTCCGCCAAAAGCCAGAGACAAAAAAAAAAACCAAACACGAAGAAAGTTGTCTTCTTTTGTTTTCATCGACTGCGCTGGGGAAAAACAATAAACAACCGCAAAATGTTTTATAAATAACAGGCCCAAGGCAACTCATCAAGCTCAAGAGTGTGTGCGCGGTGTAAACGCTTTTGCATCTCACTATTCACTATTCACATTTCGAGTATCTCCGCTCGGGGGATGCCATCCATGTCCATGGCACCCTGAACCACTAGGGTATTGTAATATTTTCAGAGATCTGATAAATGTGTAATATCATTTTTCAAGTTCTATGTAGTTCTGGTTGTCTGGTTATAGTGAAATATTAATAATATTTAATATAAAAACATTTACATATACAAGATCTTTTAATTGTTTTTAAATTTTATTGGAGATTTCCAGAAATAAAAACGGTATTTGGAAATGTTTTTAAGATCACTTAAATATTAAAACAGAACATATTGTTGAAAAAACACCAATCTCATTATCTTGACTTATTTATGATAAGTTTAATATTATGAATTGAGCTTATATCAATATATTTTATAGTGAAGATCTTAGATATACTATAAAAATCTATACTACAATTTTTAGAGATCTGATGATTCTTAGTCATTTTCAGGTAGGTTTTCTTGGCATTACGGGTTTTTAGAACTTCAGTTTTGAATAGTTTTAGTCCATTTAAATTACCGATTCGATTGAAGGGTATTCAGGTTTTTGGAACCCCCATTTCTTGCCGGCTCCTTGAGTCTGTTGCGCCGCATTCTTGACAGCCATAAAAGTAGCAACACGAACACGATCACAATGCAATGCTGCAACGCTTGAGAGCGCGTGCGCGCGTGCGTCAGAGGCGAGTGGGAAAGGGAGGGCGCTACTTGCCACTAGCTGCTTGCTGCTTGATGGCTAGATGGAAGAAAGTGCAACAGAGACAGGTGGAGTGAGTCGAGGAGACTCGCTAACTGTAGCAGTCTACAGTCTACAATCTACAGTCTACAGTCTTCAATGTTTCCATTTCTTTGGCCAGAAGAAGAGAGTCTTTGGAGCCGAGAATTGAGAACCGAGAACTCGAAGCTCCAAGGCCCCCTGTAATGTCTTGTTAGGCGTAGATGATCTTTGCTTGTGTTCGTATTTTTAGAACGCCAATGCTGCTCCATTTGCTGTGCTGCATTACAGTAAAATATACCGTATGCTGCAGCATATTTCTCCCACCACCCCGCGACCTCCTCCTTCCCCTTTCTCCGCCTCATTTAAGGCTGCTTATAAAATGTTATAAAAGAGCCAGCCCCCGGGGCAGCGAAAGAAAGAAAGAAAATCCACAATCGCACAATCGATGTCTGGCTCTTTTGTCGCTGATTTATTGCGCTTATGAGAAAAATTGCCGAAACCAAGTCAGCTTTTTAATTCGGCGAAAAAAAACTATATAAAGCATGGAAAATTGGCCAACCACAGTGGAAGATCGGTAATGGAAAGATCATTAGCTTTTATGTAACACCTTTGTGATGGCCAATAGAGCAGAGAGAAATAAGGGTCAATCTTATTAAATTGCAATACTTTTGGATGATATGGAGAAATACAGTTTATATAACATCTTAAAAGTCTTTAGTATGGTAAAAAATTAATTTCATTATTGGATCTTAAACTTAACTATACTTATAAAGTGAAACCCTTTCGATCACTTTGCATCCCTTTATGTATTATTCAGATAAAATAATCAAGATCTTTAATAATTCTTAATAGTTTTTAAATATTTGCAAATATTATATCTAAAATTTGTAAATAGAGCAACTGTTTTTGGGACTATGTTTTAGAACTACGGATTTTTCTCGTTCTCTATGAAACAATATATTATTTAAACATGTTTTTAAATTCTAATACATTTTACTAAATATTTTAAGAGTCTTAAGTAATAGAGCAACTATTTTTGGGACTATGTTTTAGAACTAAGGATTATCCTCGTTCTCTATGAACAATATATTATTTAAATATATTTTTAAATAATAATTCATTTTATTAAATATTTCAAAGGTCTTAGGTAATAGAGATAGAGATTTTTTTTGGGATTATGTTCTAGAACTAAGGATTATCCTTGTTATCTATGAGTTCCTTGTACCAAGTGTTCACTGTGCTCGCATGCGAGAGACAATGATGAAGATGAAGTGGCAACAGCTGAACGGAGAAACAGCTGCACTGGCATTGAAAACCTGGCCATGGTTAGATGTTGGATCGCGCATTTTAGATCTGTTCGCATTGTTCGAATGCGACTGCGTTTATCAGCTAGCTAGCTAGCTAGCTTTACCGTTATCATTAACCAGCCGCGGTACAGAGGCAGCGACGTCGGCAGAGCACGCATGAGAGCGAAACACACGCAAAATAAAAGCAGGTTGGGCGTACCAAAAAGGGGGAGGGAGAAGGAGAAGGAGAAGGAGGCGGGGAGATAGATAGAAAGAAAGAACGAAAGAAAGAGGAGGTGGAGAGCCAGGCAGAGCAACACGTCAATTGGTGAAAGGTGCGCTGGATGCGATAAAGCTTCCATCATATTTTACATTTTCGTAATTTGCTAAAAGCACACACCAAACACACACACACAAAAAAAGAGCACACAAACACTCCATAGTGTGCGTGTGCAATTTCATTTAATTAGATTGCGTTTTAATAATGCCACACACAAGCACACACTCCACACACAAATACTCATTAAGGGAAAGATAAAAGATACAGATAGAGATACAGATACACCATCATGCCTATCATACATTTGCAGCAGGAATTCGCACATGGGAACATACAACATACACACATACGACATTCAATCGCCGATATTGATAGTGTAATTTAATTGATTTGCCAGCAGAGCAGAGCAACAAGAAGAAAAACTCGAAGCAACAAGAGAATAATAATGAGCAGACAAGAAGATGCGGCGCTATAAAGATGGGGCTTTGAAATACCCTGGGAAAGCCCCATTTTCGTTGGATTTAACATCAATATCTCCTATGATTATTGTGAAATTTAGCAGATCTGTGTATTATGGCTCTACATTTTATCATACCCAAATTGGATCCATTATCTCTATAACTTCAATTGTAAATATCAGAACCTCCTACGACTATTGTGAAATTTAGCAGATCTGTGTATTATGGCTCAACATTTTATCATACACTAATTGGTTCCATTATCTCTATAGATACCATACTCTGATTTTTGAATGCTATCCTTAATATATATTTCTGATATAGCGATCAAGTATTGATATCTTACTATAGTTATTACGATTTATTAGTTTGTTTTTGAATTTCCTCTTTAAATAGACTGAAAATATACTTTCCCTGCCTAAAAGCCAAGTTAATAGCCCCATTTTCAAGGGCAGGGTAGTAAAAGCAGACAAAGAGCGAATCAGTGCCACTTGGCAACAGCTTCTGGGCCTTTTGCCATCGAGATGGACACGAACATGGATGTGGATGTTCGGATGGATAATATGGCATGGATGTGGATGTGGATGTGGAGGCAGTGTGGCTGCATTTGTTCCGCTTGGCGATGCCCGGCACTCCATTTGCAGTAATTGGCGCTGCTTGTGCCTCCAAGGCCCCTCGATAATGATGATAATGGTAATGATGATGAGGATGGTGTTGCAGCTGATGATGCTGCTGCTTTTGTTGCTGCTGCTGCTGCTGCAACGGTGCCTAACCGTTGTGTTTGGCCAACAGGCCAACATGGCTTTGTCTAATTGCTTGAGGACGTCTCTGTGTATCTTTGCCCGGCGATCTGCAGTCTGACCTCCGTATAAAACTGACAAAAAACGAGAAAAAAAACCCGACTCGTTTGCATAATTAATAATGATTTGCACTGCTCAAGTGTGTGGAAATCGTCTTGTAAACGGCAATAATTAATTTTCCAGCGAAATTGTACAAACATTTTCGCCTATCGAATTGCATTTAACCTGAAAATAAATGTCGAAAGACGTTAAGAGGGAGGTGGCCAAAAAGCGGCGAAAGGTGAGAGGTGCAGTTGAAGAGCTTTCAGCTGACGAGGCATCATATAGCGAGCGTTGACTCCGAAATAATCCAACGGATAACCGAAACGGGCGATTTGCACATGCAAAAAACTATTATACCCATTTCAAAATCAAACAGTTGTTAGGAAATGCAGAAATATTAAGGCCAAACCAATTTAATCTGTATTACAGAGTTTATAAACCAATCTATAATCTATTATTTCTGCATTTTCTACTATATATCATACTGAAATATTACAATTATCTATTGTTTGAAAGCTATCCACCATAAAGATACCAATTGTAATTAAACATAAGCTGTCTTTCCATTTGTTAAACATTTTTAATGACTTATATGCCAGATTTAAGATGATCTTATATTTTAATGTGCAATTTTCGTTTCGTTTGTCGTTTTTATTTGTATTTTCATTTTCGTTTGCATTTCATTTGATGATAATCTGCCATCTGCGATTTGCTTTCAAGCCAACGCCCAGGCCATCGTCCTCAGGCAAAGTTTTCTTTTTTTTCCCCCTGTTCAGGAGCCAACGCCTAGAAATAAAAAAAAAAAAGAAAATTAAAAAAAGCAGGGAAATGTAGGAGTCGCTGTCACGCTTTTGTCTTCAACTCCTTTAACGCCCCTCTGTGTTTGCCTTTTTGAGAAATTAGAATGCAAAATCCAACCGCCCCCTTTTCCTTTTCCACACACACCTTTTGTGCCCGCAAATGGTTCTTTTTCTGTTTCCCCAGCTTATTTATTATGATTATTGTGCCCCCGTGACTGTTTTTCTCTTCATTTTTTTGTTAGTGTCTCTGGCCTGGCATATTTTTTTATTTATTTTTATTTCTCTTTTTTTTCTTTATAGTTTTTTCTTGGTGTTCTTAATTTATGTTTAGCGTTACTGGCTGCGGCTTTTTATTGTCGGCCGGGAGTTGTTGACTCATCCGGGCCCGGCGATTCATAAGCTCTGATTAGCAGGCACGCGTCACGCTAATGAGTTGTTCTTGTTCTTGATTCTGTTTATGTTTATGATTCTGCTTATTTATCTCATCCACGGGTTTTTCTCTTTTTTTTTTGTTGCAGCAATTGCTAATGGCCTTAATGTTGCAGCTGGTAAATACTTGGTATATCAGTGGCTAACGGTTGCAGGAACGGTTTTCGCAAGCATTTGTATAAGTTGATTGGAAAGCAAACAATACTAATTGCAGAATTTAATTTTTTTTTAATCTCTTGAGGCTTCACTAAAACAGCTGACAACAACAGCCAGTATCAAAAACAGACGTTTTAAATCCGAAAGCTGGGTGTTACCAGTCTACTCAATCTTTCAGCTGGTGTTTTGTTCATTAAAAGCTGATTTATTTAAACCGGTAATTGATTGCCGAGGATTATTCTCTCCTCTATGGATTTATTAATTGGATCAGTGTGTATTCCCAGTAGGTGTTGATACCCGTTTTCGAGTGCCAAACACCTGCTACGAATCGAATCGTATGGGATTGCATCTAAGGCAGTTTTATCGATGACACGATAGGAGTGTCATCGAAGCTTTGACAGCTGACTGCTGCCTGTTGAGTTCGAATTTATTGGAGCCGACTTGGATGTGGGAAATAAAAAAAAAACGAAAAAAGGAAAAAAAAACGAAAGAAAGAATGGAGTTGAAGTTGTGGATCAGCGACATGTGTCGCCATGTAATGCAAATGTTATCTGCATTTCCTGTTGGGATGAATGGCAATGCGCCAGGCAGTTGAATCGAAATCCCTGTCCCGACAACTCCTTTCCCCCCCAAAAACCCCCCTTGGAAACCCACTGTCATTCAACATGCATGCAGCACACATGGCGGACAGTGAAGACAGTGAGGACAGTGGAGACCCTGTTTGACAGCCAGTGGTAGTCGAGAGCCAAGCATACGACCCATAAATCTTGCACGCAGACCCCCTCTCCCCACGCCCCGCGACAAAGTGTTCATCAATCAAGCGGATAGTTTTACATAATTAAACGAATAATCAATGTTTTCACCCAGGGGCGTCACGAAAGGGGGACACGAATAGCAAAATCGTTATGAAAAACAAACCAAAGAGGATAGATTCGAAGATTGCTTTAATCATCAGGAGATTATATCCTTTTCATGATATGTAAAAGTATCTAAGTTGGAGTATTAAATGTTATCAGTTTATTTTCGATGAACTATATTCTATATTATCAACAATTATAATGATAAATCAGTAAAATGTATGTCTCAAGATCTCTTGATCTTAAATATCACGTCTTGGTGTACAATATTATGTGATAAACGGGATGAATGTAGTAAGATCGGATTATTGCATCTTTCATTTCCGATTTCATTATTCATGACTCTATTAGGGTTACCTACGCCCCTGTACTCATCGCCTTTCCCCCCTCTTTCCATTGCAGCCATAAAGTTCGTTCTTCCTCTCAAAAGAAGCCGGAATCCGGAGACAGCCCCAAGATTGCTCCCATCAGCACCATGAACGGCCAGGGCTGCGAGCTGGGCCACAGCAACGGGGACATCATCTCACAGAACCAACAGAAGGGATGGTGGACCATCGGCCTGATCAACGGCCAGCACAAGTACATGACCGCGGAGACCTTTGGGTTCAAGCTCAACGCCAATGGCGCCAGTCTGAAGAAGAAGCAGCTGTGGACGCTGGAACCCTCGAACACCGGTGAAAGTGAGTATAACTACTATACCGCCTTGAAAATGGTTTTAAAAAGGTTATTGTTAGTGGTTTTTGAGTCGAAGTTTAACCAAATCAAGTCGTACATCTACAAGACCGACTGCTTTGAGCAACTTGCGACAAATGCTATCGATCCCAATCACTTTAAGGATCATTTATTTTTTGACAAATTTTCGCATTTTTATAAGGAGATACCTCAGTTATTTTTGAGATTCTGATTTTGGTCAAAAATACTCATCTTTTAGTGGTTTTTCAGTCGTAGTTTAGCCAAATCGAGGCGTACAGCTGAAAGACCAACTGTTTTGAGCAGCTTGCTACAAATGCTGCCGATCCCCATCACTTTAAGGAAGATTTATTTTTTGACAAATTTTTTCATTTTTAGCAAGGGGGTACCTCAGTTATTTTTGGCATTCAGATTTTGGTCAAAAATACTAATTTTGTAGTGGTTTTTCAGTCGTAGTTTAGCCAAATCAAGGCGTACAGCTGAAAGACCGACTGTTTTGAGCAGCTTGCTTCATTTGCTATCGATCCCTATCACTTTAAGGAAGATTTTTTTTTTGACAAATTTTTTCATTTTTTGTAAGGGGGTACATCGTTTATTTTTGGAATTCAGATTTTGGTCAAAAATACTCATATTTTAGTGGTTTTTCAGTCGTAGTTTAGCCTATTCAAGGCGTACAGCTAAAAGACCGACTGTTTCGAGCAGCTTGCTACAAATGCTATCGATCCCTATCATTTTAAGGAACACATTTATTTTTTGACCCATTTTTGCATTTTTCAAAATGTCATATTTTAGCAGGGTCCTCTTTTTTGAATATTTGTATGAAAAATAAAAGAGAAAATACTTCTTGATTTTCACTCGGTGCTTTGTTTTCAATCCCAGCTGTGGCTTTCCACACGCGATTGGCAGTTCAGTTTCTGGCTAATCGATGGCACACCTTAACATTTAAATGGCAAACAATATCCATGTGCCCGTTATCTGCGGTCGGCGATAAGCATGTTAATCCAACGGCTGCAAGTGATTTTTTGTTTTATTTCGGATTTAGTTGGGGAGCGGTATTATTTCGAACCAGTTACCCCCATCCTTGGGCTTAAGTGGCAGAGTCGAAACCATTTGCCAAGCGTAATCACTATCATCTTGGCCAGTTAGTGGAGTCTTTTTATTTTTTCTTTTCTTTTTTTTTTCCTTTGCTTACAACATAAATCATTTGGGGTCTCTCCAACAGCAGAGGGGCCGATATAATTCCAGTTGCACTAATTTGACGTGCTGCAGAGTAGAAAACAAAGCGCCTCACGAATTTGGCATCATTTATCAAGAGGGGCGACTGCATTGCAATTCGAATTGGATTTGGAGTTGGCTTTGGCTTTGGAGTCGGACTTGCACTTGGAATTGCAGTCTCGAAGTCTTGCAGTCCGTTGTGTTTTGTCCGTGGCCAGCAATTACAATTAAAGCTGGCCAGCAACTGGTTTTTTATTCACCGACGCCACTCTGGTCGTTGCCACTGGCAATTAATAAACATTTTCTATAATACCAAAGCCATAAGTCAGCCGGCATTCGCAGTGGCCATTAAAATAGCTCATCCAAATTGAAAATTTCTTGCTTGGCCTTGCCAGCCAGCCATCCAGCCAGCTAGCTCCTGGTGGAATGGAGTTCCCAACTTAATGTCCACTGGTTGGTCTTGGTGGATATGGATTATTGAGCCAAATGGCTTAATATATGATAGCATTCAAAATGTTTGGAAAGCGAGCCAAATCGGTATGACAGGGTATCGATGATAGCCATAGCCGATTTTCAAATTTTTCTAACCCAGCAGGGGGTATTTTTATAAGCATAATATTTTGTATAAGCCTGACTAATCCGTTTTGTCACCTGGGTATTATCTACTTACGATCTCATATGATTTTATTAAATCTTTCAAACCTCTCTGGGGGTATTTCTAGTCGAATTTAATGAAGTATCTTGAACATATCGTACACGAGTTATTAGTGTCGATTTAAATTAAATTAGAGCCTCACTAATTTGATTGCTTGCTTCTCTCGCTATTCCAGGTATTATCTACTTATAATCTTATGATCTTAATATTATGATTTTACTTCTAGTAAAATCAATTCAAATATCTTAAATATAACATTAACATACAAGTATTAATTTCGATTTAAATTAAATTTAGAACCTTTCTAATTTGCTTAGTCGTCGCTCTCGCTTTTCCAGGTATTATCTACTTACGATCTCATCTGAACAAGTACCTTTCGGTCGATCAGTTTGGCAACGTGCTGTGCGAGAGCGAGGAGCGGGACGCGGGCAGCCGCTTCCAGATCAGCATCAGTGAGGACGGCAGCGGTCGCTGGGCGCTGAAGAACGAGTCGCGCGGCTACTTCCTTGGCGGCACTCCGGACAAACTGGTCTGCACGGCCAAAACGCCCGGCGCCAGTGAGTTCTGGACGGTCCATTTGGCCGCCCGGCCGCAGGTGAATCTGCGTTCCATTGGACGCAAGCGGTTCGCTCATCTCTCGGAATCGCAGGACGAGATCCATGTGGATGCCAACATTCCGTGGGGCGAGGATACGCTCTTTACGCTGGAGTTCCGTGCCGAGGAGGGCGGTCGTTATGCCCTGCATACGTGCAACAACAAGTGAGTGATTGGATTTGGAAAAGATAATAGTAAACGATGCAGCAGTTGCAAGCATATGGTTTTGTTTAGCAGTAGCAGCCATTTGGTTTTGTTTACTCTGGGTAAACGATATAGCAGTTGCATCCATATGGTTTTGTAGGTGTATCTGGCCATACTCATTTAAAAAAATGTCTGAAACTGCCGCTGCATCGTTTACAACCAGTTTATTCCTTGAGTGTATAATCTAACTTATTTCTTTGTTCTCCCCGCACAGATATCTGAACGCCAATGGCAAACTGCAGGTGGTTTGCAACGAGGACTGTCTGTTTAGCGCCGAATATCATGGCGGTCATCTGGCGCTGCGCGATCGCCAGGGTCAATACTTGTCGCCCATTGGCTCCAAGGCGGTCCTAAAGTCCCGTTCGTCGTCGGTGACGCGGGATGAGCTCTTCTCGCTGGAGGATTCGCTGCCCCAGGCCTCTTTTATTGCGGGTCTCAATTTGCGATATGTGAGCGTTAAGCAGGGCGTCGATGTGACGGCCAACCAGGATGAGGTGGGCGAGAACGAGACGTTCCAGCTGGAGTACGACTGGTCGGCACACCGCTGGGCCCTGCGCACCACCCAGGATCGCTACTGGTGCCTGTCGGCTGGCGGCGGCATCCAGGCCACCGGCAATCGGCGCTGCGCCGATGCTCTCTTCGAGCTTATCTGGCACGGCGACGGATCGCTCTCGTTCCGGGCCAACAATGGCAAATTCTTGGCCACCAAGCGCTCCGGTCATCTGTTCGCCACCTCGGAGTCCATCGAGGAGATAGCCAAGTTCTACTTCTACTTGATCAATAGGTGAGGCAATCGCTTGAATCACTCTTATATTTCCCTAACTAATTGTATTGTTTTCAATGTACAGACCAATTCTTGTGCTGAAGTGTGAGCAGGGATTCGTGGGCTATCGCACACCCGGCAACCTGAAGCTGGAGTGCAACAAAGCCACCTATGAGACCATCCTGGTGGAGCGCGCCCAGAAGGGACTGGTACATCTGAAGGCGCACAGCGGCAAGTACTGGCGCATCGAGGGCGAGAGCATCTCGGTGGATGCCGATGCGCCCAGCGATGGATTCTTCCTGGAGCTTCGTGAGCCGACCAGGATCTGCATAAGGTTGGAGCACAACTGTTGATATCGTTGGAATAATAGCAAAGGGAAAACCATGTGTCTTTATTCCGATTGATATATTCGTTTTGATTTACTATAAGTTATTAATCCTGGTATTATATATCTTACAGATCGCAGCAGGGCAAGTATCTGGGCGCCACGAAGAACGGGGCGTTCAAGCTGCTGGACGATGGCACCGATTCGGCCACCCAGTGGGAGTTCTAGGGCGGGACCACGCCCCCTCCCACAAAGGGCTGCTGTACGCGTCATCAGTATCACAATCACACACTTCCCATCCAAGCGGGGATTCCCTAATTATCGATCCGCGCAACTGAAGCGCTGAGAAAAAGTCGCACAAGAATTTGAGATCCTAACCAGCAATTGCAACATTAACGAAAAAAGAAGGAAAACACGTTGATAGACCCAAGGAGATGCGAGTGAATGAAAAATGAAAATAAACAAAAAAAACTTATATATTTATATATAAAGATCTACGTATACATAGAAAGAGAGATTTTTTTTAAACAACCTATTTAGCTTTTTATACGTTTTATACGATGAGAATATCTACAAAACAAGAACAACAAATTTTTTAGCGTAGACAACAAAAAACGAAACTTCTGTCGCGAGTCCTTCCGTTTTATCAAATATATCAGCAACTAGGCCAGCAAAAATGAAGAAAGACATAATGGTTATACAAGCACATCATATATACACCTAAATATACATATTCGATTCGTAAAGCTTAGCGGAAAAAAAAACCGGATAAAAAGATAAGGGAAATAAGAGCAAGAAAAACATAAATAAATGAAAAAAAAATAAAAATAAATCAACACATATTCCTATAAATTTATTTATATATTTATATACATATTGATATAAACGATAACACAAGGACACACACATACACACGACCCCACACCCCCCACACACTCACACACATACCCACACACCCAAGCAAGCAATTTTAATACGCAAAACAAAATTTAGTCACTAAGCAAACCTTAAAAAATTAATCTGTAATAAAACAAAACGAAGTCAAAAATTAAACATCAAATCTCTCCGTACGGCGATTTTGCAATGGAATCAACTCCACTATATCTAACATATGCATATATTGAATTAGTTTTTTGTTATTTATTTGCGTCGATTTCTTAATTAATTAATTAGTAATCTTTTTTTTAATTTGTGCACTTCAAATCGAAACAAAAAACTCAACCCAATTTAGTTGCTAACTCTTAAAATGGAAATTTTGTATGATACATATGAAATATATACATATATACAAGACTGTTGGGCATTTTTCTGGGTTTAGGGTTCTTAACCTTAAAATGGAAATCTGATGATATGCTGGGACGGGCTTAGACTTAAAAATTAAAAGCGATAAAAGTTGGTTATAGGTTATTACGTTATAGATATTTTTACGAAGCTATCGCCTTGAAAGCAAACGTTGGAATTCAGTTTCAAATTTGAAATCTAAATACATACATCTGGCATCCCTGCTTCCAAGCGTGGGCAACTCCACGCCCAAAGCAACTCTACATTGACCGTTATTTCGAGAACCGTTACGTATTTAAAGTAAGGGTTAAATATTTTGTTTTAGATCCTATTTCTACATATATTTATATTTATATATCAAGAAAGATAAATCCCTTTTAATCAAGTGTTTTATATATTTTCTTAAATATTTTACACTTGTATATTAAAAAGCAATCAATTTTGCTCAACAGGAGTGCAGTAAAGCTGCTTAATGCAATAAGTTTGAGGGTCGCCAGTTTCTGATTGACTGGCTGACAAATGGTTGGCCCCACTTTGGAACTTTGCAACGCCCACGAGCCACGGGCCACCTGCAACGTGTGCGGAAATTGGTGCCAACTGTCATAACAAGATGGAGCACACAGATACAAATATGTATGTACTCGGTGGCAGTGGCAGCCGGGAACAATGGGGCGTGGCAGTGGACAGTGGGCGGGCACTTCGTTGGCGTCCAACTGCCTCCGTCAGGCAATAATAATTCGCCAGTCATTGACAATGTCGGTGCCATAATGGCTCTCCACTGGCTCCGGTCAGGTCCCCAACTATTCTATCCTTGGCTCCTTCCCCAAGCCATTATCCCATTACCCAAGCCACCTGCTCCTCCTCCACCTCCTCCTCGACCTGCCCTTTGGTGCACTGCGTCGACGACGTTGACAAAAACGAAATGACAGAGGGCGCGCACCCGACACCTACAATTGTCAGCGTCGTCTAAATGAATGAATTAAGTCAGCAATGTGACATAACTGCAATGACCGGACCCGGACTCCGTACCCCTACCCGTACCCGTTCCAGAACCCACCGCCCATCCCCAGATCCAGATCCTCCTCGAGACCCGAAATCGGGTGGGGCGAGGCAGGAGCCTCTGCCACGACAGCAAAAGTAGGCACCGCCGTTTCCAGCAAAAGCCAACCCTGCACATTTGCCACATTGTTTCGTTGCTGTCATTCTTGATGTCGCTGCACTGTGGTTCCAGCATTACTCATAATTTTATAATTTTAAAAAGTATTTAACAATATAATTAACATAAAATTTTCCTAATTCGAAAATCTTCTGGGACTAGACACTGATTTCATTAAGTTTCTAGCTTATGCATATGTGGAAACATGTTTCTGAGGGTATTTCTTTCCATGTACAACTAAGAATCGGTTCTATTGTTTGTTAGGCAACCGCGAATTCTTCAGCTTCACTTGATCTAATTTGGGATTTTTCATAATTTGTCAAGCAGGTACTTCTTTTTTGGAAATGCAATAAATATAACAAACCAACATTACACATAGCGATCCAAACGAAGCAAACGCGAATTCTTGAGCATCACGTGATTTATTACGGGTTTTTCACAAAATTATTTAAGAAGAAACTTGGTTTCTCAGAAAAGTTAAATAAAAGCTTTAAATAACGTTTACTTTTTGAGAGATACATAAATGCTTGTTATATTTGACCTTAATTATAAAGTCAAACGAAAGTTTATGCCATGAATCAAAAGGAATATCAAAAATTAAACTTGTATACTGTTTTTATTTATATTTAAGGGGTCTTAAAAATTTTTATTTTCATTCAAAAAATCTTTTCTTAAATATCTCTTCTTAAATAAAAAGAAAATTTGGCGTATATCAACCACTGTGCTGTTGTGATTACGTACTGCACTTGCTGCACAATGGACAGCTACGATGACAATGACGCTGGCCAAGTTATATGGCACACACGTAGGGCAACTCCAGCACACGCCCACGCCGGTGGCACCTCGACCTCCGCCTGCTCCGCTGTTCCCGCCCACAGGTCCACCCAATTGAACCCACCCCTTGACCCCCTACCAGCCAACCCGACAAAACGACTTGGCGCAGGACAATGGCGGAATGCAAATGGCACACGGACGTGGGATAGATGAACACGGCGCGAAAATTTATATGCAACTTTGGCCATCGGACTTGTGCAATCAGGCGCAGCCAGGGAGCCAAGGAGCAGGACACGGGACAAGGGACATGGGGAGCTGGGTAGCTGGGATCAGGAGCCACCGGATACGGGGCAGCACGTAGCCAACTCGCCCGGCAATTTGTGGCAGTGCAGACGGGGCTCTCTCGGCCGGCCGCCAATTAAGCAACAAAAGGGCCGCGACTCCGGCTACCATGGGTCGCCATTAAAACGGAGCGACGTTGCGAAATGTTTGTGACGAAAACGAAATGAAACGAAAAGAAGTGAAACGAAATGAAACCTACTGCCCAGACCTCCCCCCCCCAGGACTCAATCCGGGTCTGCAACTTTCGCCGTCGGATTTTTTTTCATCCTACTTGCTGCACATTTCGCAACAAAGTTGCCAGCAGCAAAGTAGCAACAGCAGCCTTACACAGAGAGAAAAATTAAATTTCATTTCCTTAGAAATATAATTTAATTATATTTAAAATTAGTTATATTTGAAAATTATATAAGAAACTTTTTTTAAGTGAAAATTAATATAAAATAATCATCTGTCTTTCATAAAATTTAAATATAAGTTTAAGAAGTTTTAAATACAATGAAAAACATTCTAACTGAAATACAGGTCGCATGCGTAATTTTTCAGGTAATCTAAAAAAAAAAATTTCGAATAATTTTTTTTTTTTAATTTAATCAAACTTAATCAGTTAAGGGGCAAATATTGGATTTCCTTTTTTTTAGAGAGTGCAAATGTTAAAAAAATTCTAACTGGAATACAAGTCGTATGAGTAATTTTTCAGGTAACTTACAAAAAAAATGTTTTAATAAATTTTTTTTTAATTTAATCTAACTTATCAGTAAGGGGTAAATATTGGATTTCCTTTTTTTAGAGAATGCAAATGGTAAGAAATTTTAACTGGAATATAGGTCGTATGAGTAATTTTTCAGGTAACCTACAAAAAAATGTTCGAATAATTTTTTTTTTAATTTAATCTAACTTTATCAGTTAAGGGGTAAATATTGGACTTCCTTTTTTTTAGAGAGTCCAAATGTTAAAAAATTAGTTTAAAGAAAGCTGAATATTTTCTCCATGTAGAAGCCGGATAAACGGTTTGCCAAAGTCACAAACTTTATGGCTCCATTGCTCCATCTCGGCGCTTTCAATTTCCCTTTTGCATTTTTATTGTTTAGCGAAATGTTTGAGGACAACTGAAAGCGGCTGCAACGGGCCAGGACCAAAGGCAGGACCCAGTTAGGAGCCAGCCAGGACCTGCGCCCACTTCCACTTGTTGGATGGCCGACCTCGCTCGTTAGCAGGGAAAAATGGAAAAATGGTGGTGCCAGGTACCCGCCATGTGGATGGTCTAATTTGCTAAATTGCCGTCTGAGGCGCCTTAACCGAAAACTTCTCGAAATGTTCACTTAATTAAAATATATACGATTCCTCGGGTCGCTGCAAATTATGTTGATTATTATTTAATACATTAGGCACTTGGACTTCTTTAAAATCATTGCAAATAATAAAATAGTATTATTTTTAGCTAGACAAAAGTGTATCTGTGCTTTTGTAAATGTTGCCCTGTGACAATATACTCACAGAATTAATATTAATTACATTTCCTGAAGCTGGGACAAATAGTCATCAGCTAATTACTTGGAAGTTCAAAGGGCACATATCGTGTGCCTTAAAGGTTGGCCCACAACTTGAGCTTATGCTGTCCATCATCTGTGTGGAAATCCGTTTGTTGGCCTAAAGTTTGGATGAAAGTTTCTACCGGATTTAAGTTTTCAACTTATGTCTTCTTTTATGTATGAAGTTGCACTGCCTTTTCGGCACTTCAGTTGATGTCTACTTCTCAGTTACAGTTGACTGGTTTATATAGTCTTGGTTGGTTAAAAAAAAAGCAATGCTTTTAATGATGGTATCCATCCATGAAAGCTGCGTTGAAAATGGTTTGGTATTGTACTTTCAAGAAAAGTACTGGGGAAATAGAACGCCTCTAGGATGAAGGTAGCGATCCCAAGCTATTTTCAAATCAAATTAGTTTAAGAAAGATTTTTTATTTGGAATTTATTAAATTGTAATTCTTTCCATGGTTTTCCTTTATGTAATGTCAAAATGTCGAGTCAAATTCAAAAAAAATTCTGTGCAATGTGACCAGATCTGCGCCGACTTATCGTTATCGCGATGCCCAGTCAAGTGTGAAAAACAAACACGAGACAAGTGCAATGCAATAGCAATATATCGCCGGGCCCTTCTTGCGTTGCAAACTGCCAATCCAATTAGTTTGGACAGTGTAAACAAGGAGCTCGGGCTCCACTCGCATGTGGCCACCGGGCAATAAAAATGGAAGCAGCACGAACAACAAAAACAGCAACAATAAATCAACAACAACAACAGCCGAGGGAGTGCAGAAATGACCAGTGTTGTCAGGTTTCCAACAGATTTTAGTTTTGGAAAACAAATTGAGGTTATGTTATCTTTGTTTAATGATAGGTAAATAGTTGCAAAGCTATTCAAAAACTTCAAAAACGTCGCTTATTTTGTTTCTATTTAAAAAATTGTTAGAATACAATTTGGGCCTGGTTCAAACATAAGTAGATTATGTTTAAAAAATAATTTTAAACATTTGTATACATATGTGTTACAGAAAACGCTTTTATAAGTTCTTACTTTTGGCGGGAAAGTAGCTCATCTGGCCACACTGGCAGCAGGAAATGCCAACGATCCGGTACTCAGACAGAGGGACACACACAAATACACCCACACAAATGCGGACGCACGCACACAGGCGCAGAGGAGCAAAAGAGAGAGAAAGAGATGGGGCATAACCAGTCCAGTGGACTTTGGACATACATAGACGCCTCCAGGCCTCAGGATGTGGGACTAGGAATAACATTTTTATTTTCCCGTATTCTCTGTCTCTTAACTATTTATGAGGTCGAGTTGTTTGTGCAGTTTGATTATTTTGCTGGCAGCAGGGCAACGGTTACCTGTGACTTTTCATAATTCAGCATTTTGGCAGCGCAAGAAAGGGACAGCGAGTGTGTGGCAGATCGCCGTGGGAGTTGTAGGCTTGCGAGAGTGAGGAGATCAGCTAGCTGTGGGAATATGTACTCGAACCTGTGTTTCGTGCGATTTCTTTTTTTTCAATTAAAAATTGCTTACTGCAGCTGCAGAGCCATACAAAATAAAGGGGATATGCACCCAGCCATAAATGAAATTGATTTTATTTGTATAAACTGAAATTGCTTTCAACACACTCGGCCAGATTCTGAGCTTATGAATAAAATGCAAAAATCCCAATAACAATAAAGAGGTGGACGTGTACAGTTGGCATTCCGAAAGGAAATTCTGTCGTCCCCATGTTAAATTAAAAGTGGGGTTTGAGTTGGCCCATTGGTAGATATTAAAATAACATTAACAATATCCATAAAAAGATGATATTTAATTCACCTTTCTAAATTATAATTAAGTAGTTAAGTAGGAAGTTAAAGTTTTATCTGTTGTCAAATTAAAGAAACCCCGAATTTCCTTAATTTTCATAGGCTTACACCTTACTTTTTATGTAACATGCGAGTAAATTAGTTTCAATTTCATAGGCTTACACCTTACTTTTAATGTAACATGCGAGTAAATTAGTTTTATTTTGGGTTCTAATTCCCATGGTAGATGATATACGTTTGCATATTCTGTAATTTTCTTGAAAACCTACATATGCAATTTAAACTCGATTTCTATCAGCTTTCTTGAAAGTGAGAGCCTGGAACTGGCAACTTTTATCAACTGCAGGATAATGGGATTTTTATATAACCAATTTCCACTGTAATAATCGAGATGGAAACCGCAAGGGGGGATTTGTGGTTGTTGCTGCTGCAGAAGCATTTTATTGTGGCCATCGAGAAAGCTGTTGTTAACTGTTGCCCAATGAGATGACGACTACGATGATGATAATGATGTTGATGGTGCTGGAGAAGGAGCTTGTTGCACAAGAACACCCGCTGCCAACTCACCAAAACCCCTCGTTCCTGGCCGTTCCTTTAATTAAAAAGTTACCTGGGCAAAAATGTTTTAGCTATTTGCCTGGCAGCGATGGCAACCTGACGACCCTCGCCCCCGGAATCCAGTGAATCCTCTGAATCCTGTGCGAACGGAACCTCTGAGCCCGAGCCCTCTGAACCGAGCTAACCGAACTGCCAGTCAACGGCTCTTTGGCCGCTCTGGCTGCGGTGCAGGAGAAACTTTCTATTGGATTCTGGGTTCTGCGTTCTGGATCCGGTATTCCTGTTCCCAAACCCCATATACCCATACCCATACCCACTACTTACCAATTGATTCCCAGGAAGCAGGCATCCAGGTATCGATATCCAGTGTAAACTTCGATTGACAGCCTGCAGCGAGAATCGGAATGGCAGCGGAAAGGTAACGAGCGTTCGATTGGATTGGATTCGATTGGGGTCGGATTGGATTGGTTTCTGTTTCGTTTTTCTGCAGCACAGTTCATGCGGGGTCTGATGACCAAATCAATTGCATTTTTCACTTTCGCTCACAAATGTATGCTACATTTTTTGAAAGTACTTAAAAATCAAAGTTATTTTAATATTTCCAAGATTATTATTATGATCTACATATCGTAGTACTTAAATTTCCATACATTTATATCGTATACTTAAAAGCAGTCCCCACCAAAATTAATTTAAATTATTTGAGCTGATTACAGAATTTGCAGCTGGAATTCATTGGCCCAAATTTCCAGTCTGCATATTTCAGGAATCATAAAATGTTATAGCATAAACGCGGTATTTGCCCCGGAATGTCACATACCATATACGTATGTAGGTGTATGTATTTCTACAACAATTCGCCCGCTTACGAGATATTGCATTTGAATGAAGTTCCCATGGGTCTCGCGGGACTGGGAGTGAAAGTGGGCGCCACTCGGGACGGATGATGAAGGCCTCTAGGGTGCGATTTTCCCGGTATCAAAATATAAAAAAAAAGGTCCCGAGAATGAAGCCGAGTCAAGCTACTCAAGGCGATGGAGAATTTTTTAATGATGTTACTTTCAGGAGAGCTCTCAAATCGTTTGAATACAAATTGTTCGCTGACTCCTCGATGTCCTCCCCAGTCTATATATACATATATATGGTATATGTGTATGTATGGCTGTATATACCTATGCCTCCCTCTTGCATTTCTCGGGATGTATTCATGAATTCTTTATCTCTATCTGCTTGCTTTGCCAGTTGGCAAGTTGTGAAAGTGAAATGCGAGACATGTTCCCCGAAAATCCTTGAGGCTCCGAGGAATGCGGGGGCTTTTGACGGGTGGTGGCCATTGTCAATGAACCCAAAAGTTATCCCAGCCATGCAAAATATACGCAAACTGCACAATCTATGCACACTAGCAAAAAAGTATCATATGCCATATTTTGGAACTGCAGTGCAATGATACTTTCAAAGCTATTTAGTTACATGCCCAATTAACACAGTTTTGTGTTTTCGTCTACTTGTGTTGGCTTAAATGTCTCTGTGACCTAGAATTTTAAGGAAACTATTGAAATGGGAATGGTTAAAGAACAATAAATCTTTAAAATATTTTTTAACAAAGCGTAATAGACTCTTTAAAAAAAAATGTATTTATTTATTTATTAAAGATGATGGAATGGTTTACAAAACTAAGACTAACATAGGGGTGTAGGAAAAAATGTATAATAATCACAAATTAATGGCGTTTGTATTTTATTATCTTTCAAGCTTTATGTAAATCTTAGACCTTCGCTTAAAAATAAAATTAGTGTACAAAAACGGGGCCAATACTTTTTTTATATTATCCATATAATAAAATATAAATAAGCTTGTGAAAATGATTTGTTATTCAAATGTAATCTTAAAAAACTTCAAGAAATCTTCTCAAGAGAAAATGCTTCCAAACTTAGAACATACATACAATGTAAACACTTTGTTAAGTATTTTAATAATACACGTCTGTTTTTCTGTGTAAACGCTTTCGAAAAGTTGTTGTATTTATAATTTAGAAACCGTGTTTATTAATAATTGCAGTGCACGCATACGGACCAACCCAATTTGAGGTATCGAAGGAATGTCGGGGCCTGTCAGGCACCCACTTCCCCCGAATCCCCTACGCCCGTACTCCCCGCCAGGTGACACGACATCCTCCGGACGGAATGCATCCGGTGCCGGGAAAGTGCGGCAGGTGCGGAGTGTTTGTTGCGTGAAGCCGCGGGATGCGAGGCCAACCAACCAGAGCAGATCCATCTCAATTACCTCACCATCTCGCCTCGCATGCGAAACCATGTGCAAGTGGGAAGCAGTTCAAGTTTGAGCTGTTAGCTGTTCAGCTTGAGGTCGCTTATGAAACTACTAACTTGGCCAGAACTTGGCATCGAATTTGGCCCGCATGTGCAGCCCCTAACTGGAAGTTCAAGTTTGAGTGGTTCGCCTTTGAAGGGGACTTCGATTCAAGTTCCTAATGTTCAGAGGTCTTGGTGAAAAGTTGAAGCAATTACAACTATGATTGCAAATATTCCGCAATTATAACTAAGTGGGTTGAGTGATGAAAGTAAGGGTTACTAAATATTTTTTGTAATAAAATATAAGCAAGCATATAGTATGGAATATTAAAAGTCTTTGAAAGGACCGTAAAATTTCTTAAATAGGTCCATGTGAAATAACTCTTAAATTATGAATGGTTTTAGATTTTTGCTATATTTTTTATTCTTAATTATAATTTCTATAATGAAAATTGGGAAATACCTCCTAGTTTTTAATTTTAAAAAACTAAATAAATTGAAATATCAGATTTTTCAAGTTTTTCCAATAAACAAAGTGACATTTTTTCAATTTTTTTTGGGACTTTTGTTTTGGCTTTCATTTTTTTTTCTTATAACATTTTTGTTTTCAGTCCCTGGTTATTAAAAACATAATTGGTGTAATTAAGTTTATTACACTCCAGTCGCCCACTACTCCCAAATTGGATGTTAACACCAAAAGGGAGCCCTTAAGTTTTTATACCTGATCGTAAATAAATAAATACGGCCCTGATTGTTGTGGTGACACTTGAATTCCTGAGTCTCGTATCGGATGCAATAAAGGGCTGGCAAAAAGCGAGCAAACACGGAGGCAGGAGCAACCACATGCGCATATGCAGATGTCCTGTATGTCGTTTATATTTGCCATTAATCAGGCATATCCATTTACATGTGATGAACTTTATCCCTTAACCTGTTTACATGTAAATTACTTGCTGCTCATTTTATGTTTCTCCGGGAACTTACAAACAAACAGATGCACAGCAGGCCGACACACAAGGTACAGTGAAACTCATGCATGGTGAACTATGAAAAATGTTTCAAATTTATGTTAGCTTATTAACCATGAAGTCTGCCGAAATGAATTTGACATGGCTTAATTAAAAGTAAATTTAAATTTACCACGCGGTTGCTATTTATTTAAGAACAGCTGTTCTTCTGTTTCAGTTTTTTATTATTGTTTTCTGTTGGAGAAACAAAACCATATTGATTCGGGGTATGTAAATAAAATAAATCATAACATTTTTTTTTAGAAACTGAAATTCTACACTGGGAGTAAAACCTGTCCGCTTGCAATGCTGCATATTAATAATTGAGACCCTGACAATGCCAGCGTTGCAATGCATTTTTCATATTTACCTCCACATGGCGCCGGAAAGAGACGGCACACTTACGGGTTAAATAATATCAAGCATACGCAATTGCCATTACATCCTTGTAATTGCCAAAATAATGGGAATTATGCGTATGAGAAAGTCAACATGAACAGGATGGCAAATGGGGAGACGGACGATCCGCCGGACGGATAGTTAATTGAGCTGTTGGCTGGCTTACAATTCAAATTGTTGCCTTTGTTGTTGGTGTCATTAATGCGAGTGTTGGCACTTTCGCACGCACCTCTCGCTCTCTCCCCTTTCTCCCCTTTCACCCGTCGCCCGTCTCTTTTCCGCGCCAAAGTTTGCTGGTAAACACATTCATAAAGCAAATATGCAAACACCCGCGTACAGCTAGGGGTAGGCAAATAGAAGAGGGCTTAAAGATAATATAAAAAATATTTAAAAGTAAAATAATGTTTTTTTATACTGCATATGCATATATATAATACCTATGTATTATATATGTGTATATTATCTCAACATTTTAATTTATTAAGTTTATATTTATAAAAGCTAATATTCTTAGGGTAAACCAACACAAAACGCGAATTCTTGAGCAACCAAAAACAGCCAAATAGTTTATGGTAAAAATATGTTTATATTATGTCAGGCTTACAGTTCTTTAAGTTATTATCTTGGTTAGCTCACATTCTTAAAGTTAACCAACTCAAAACGCGAGTTCTTGAGCAATCAAAAACAGCCAAGTATTTCAAGTTACAACAAAATGTTTATATTGTCTCTAGTTTCCAGTTTATCAAGTTATTTTATTGTTTAATTTATATTTTTGAAGTTAAACAACTCAAAGCGCGAATTCTTAAGCAGCCAAGAACAACCAAATCTTGATATATTAGTATCGGCATTTAAGACATTACTTATACTACAGAGAAAAAAATCATATTACATAAAATTAATTGGTTATTTTGGGTATATGTACAAGAAGTATCTGCTGCACAAGCTCTGACTTACTTTTTACTTCCATGGTATACCGATTAAGTTTATCAAGTAGGGGCAGATACCACTATCAAAACTGTCTGAATATAAAAATGAGAATTTATTACCTAAATAAAATTCCAAATTCCAAGATACGAACATTAACAGACATCGAGCTGATTTGATCATTTGTACAGACAGCACTATTATCCTGAACTCCATTGTGCGCACACACGCACACGTGTGCCAGTGATGCCCATGTCGATGGCAGCAGACATATGCTAAACGAGCCGAAGCCGACCCCCACCACCCCACCACCCACGCCCACCCACTGGCCGCCCTGTCTCCCTCTCGCCGGAGCCGAAGTTCGAGCCGAAGGACGACGAGTCCTCGGCTCGAGGGGCGCGTATAAAAGCCGCTGATGGCTGCGCTGTCGGCTGCATTCTGCGTTCGGCTGGCGTAGGACGCGCTCTCCACTTCTCTCTCTCGCTCTCTCCACCGCGGCTCCACTTGCGAAAGCGTAGAAGCGCGCCAAAAAAGCGCGCGCAAAAACAAAAAGCCAACTAACGGGACAAAAGTCGCGCGCGACTCGTAAGCTTGTTTACTTTGCCATTATAAATCCGGCGGGCGCTTTGTTTGTGTTTGTGTTGATGTTGGTAATTCCTTGTGTTCCCCCTTTTTCCCACATTTTGTTGTTGCGCTCCCGTGCGCTCCACATTATTTTCTGTTTTTTTTTTGTGTTTTTTTTTTGTCGTTGTTCAAACAGTGGCCAAGAAATAACAGGAACAAAAGCTAGTAAAACAAACGGGAATTTGCAAAGCGGAAGCGTAAAAGGAAAAGTGTTGCATTTCCGTCGCTCCGTCGAGTTGATGTTGGTGTTGTTGGCCCCATTGACGTTGCCGTTTGCCGTTAGTCTCTCCATTACCGTTAGCATCTTGGCCGCGGCAAAATGGCCGCAGGTGTTGGCCAAAAAAATGGAGTACAGGCCAACTAACCTAAGTGGAACTTTCATTTCAAATCCAGAAAAAAGTTTGGCATAAATTAGAGAATATTGGTTTAAGTCATGGAAAATATTTAAGAAATCTTTCAGTTTATATTACTAAAAGCAAGAGAGAATAGCGAATTCTTCAGGAATAAGTCATCGTTAGTTTTTTTTTGTTTTTTCATTATAATCATAAATATAAATATGTGTGTTCATGTATTTGTTTTTGAAACATGAGTACAAAATATAAAATGCCATATAATTTAAAAACAACATCCAAATTACAGAAGAGACTTAAAAAAAATAAGTGATTGTTAATTTGGAAATAATTCCGTAATTATTGCCAATTTGTTTTGTGTTACAAAAACAGTTTAGCATTCGGACTATGTCCTTTGAAAAAGAAAGAAATGTGGAAAAATCGTAGTATCACTTTGTTATTTAAGCTGAAACTCAACAAATTCACTTAAAAATTGACCTTAAAAACGAAAGCCTAATTTCTTTTAAAAAACTTCTTTAAAAAAAAGAAGAATTTTAACAGATCTTTAAGGCACGTACCAACATTAGTCTTAGAAATGTTCGCTCTAACGATTTTCAACTGTCGAAAAAAACCACAAAAACCAGATCCGACCGGAAACAAAAGGGGGCGGGGCCAGAGATATAGAGCAGAAACCACAGCCGAAATTGCCTGAGGGGAAATGCCCGAAATGGCATCATAAAATCATTTAATTGATGATTTAGTGCAGTTCGTGATATCAATATAAAATTCACCATTATCAGCCACGTTAGCACCGCCCAACCACCCGAAAAATGAAATGTTTTCCATTCTTTTTCACAAGCATATTTTAAACCACCGGACTGGGGAAAACACCTGCGTTAAACATTTATGTTTTTAGCACTTTCTGCTGTCAATTTGACACTCCTGCACTTAACAATGCAAAGTGGGGAAACTCGTAAAACGTCTGAAACTCCGGCGGGGCAAATGAAAATTAAAAGCACGTCTGGAACTCTTTATACGATGACACAATTCTTTAAAATATTTTTCGACCAAATCCGACGCGTAGTAAACTTTTTAATTCGGTTTTTATGCTAGATGCGTTTTTATTATAAAAGGTTTCGAGGTGTTTACGTTAAATAAAAAAGTCCTTGTGTTGGCAAAACTAACAAACTTATTTCATAATTATAAACTGACTATTGTGGGCTAGAGATATAACCAGTAAAAAAATAATCTGATCAAAAGTATGATCGCTCCGAACTAAAACTTTTTAAATCCCTCGGCATAGTTGAGCTCTTCAATTTGATAAACCAATCAAAATGGAAATTGCATTCTCTAGTGATAGAACGCAGTGAAAAAACCTGAGAAAATACTCGTACAGAACTTTTCAGCCATTTCATTTTTTTTTTAAGAAAGTAGGAATTTAAGTACTTTGCCAAAGTATTTCGGCGTGTGGCGCGATGCAGAGAAGCTGGCTAAAACTTTTGGCACAAAGCGTTTGAAATTTCATTTTAATTCGTTTTCAATTTGGTCTAACCAACCGCAGGGCAGACTTAATGCCTCGAGGATTGCTTAACTCATGCCCGAGTTGACAGCAAATACGCAGATCCCCCGCAAGGCGATTAAACTTGGCACGGTTTTTGGCTTGGGTTTTAGATTTGGGTATCTCCTTTTCATGGGTATTCATGGGCCAAAGTTTCGCAGTTCATTCACAGAAGCTAATTCGGCGGCAACCCTAACCACAATACTTTTATCCATATAAAATGGATACAATAGGTACTTAATTCTATTTATTGCTTTAATAACGAAAAGGGACACAGATATTTCAAATCATTGCCAACAAAGGGCCCACAAAAATGTATTTTGAATTCCAACACGAGCTGACATTAAATTGAAAAAAAGAAATCATAAATTTATGCATATAAAGTGAATTTTTTTTAAATTATAAACAAAGCCAATTAAAATGTTTGACAATTTCTGTCAGCTTGCCAGTTGTGTTGTCTTTGCGCAAATATTCAGGAAACAATTTAATTTCAGAGAAAATACTTAATACGTCTTCCACATAAATCATTAAATTTATGTCCGTTTCATATAAGCATTACCTTGTGACATGTAATTTATATTATTTTCTCTTTCACTATGAAAGCATAACATGTTTTGCACTGCAATTCTGTTGCTGAAATCCTCTTATTTCTTTGGAAACTCCCTTAAGCAGAACACGTTGTATTTTTCCCCAAGTCTGGTTCTATCGACAGACGTTTAATTGGAAAATTTCTAGGAAGGTGGAGCACACAAGGCGTTGGAAATTCTTTTGTGGAATTAAATATTAAATAAATGCCAGGTTGCTGAAACTGAAACGATTTTCTGAGTAATCCAGGCAAATGCATATCAAGTTTCCTAAATTACCTGGACATATGAAACCTCATTTAAAGGCGGTTCTATTTTAAATCGTATTAATAACTAGAATAAATGCCTTCAGTAAGGCATGCAGATTGCGATATGCAACTTCGCTAAACGATAAAGTTACACTTTGGCACTTTTACTTTCCGACCAGGAAGTTGGATGACTTGCGAAAGTAAACCGCAAACTGATTAATGCCATTTATGCCTGACAAATCCGGCGTTATGTACCCAGATTTCCAAGGCGGCGAGAAAGTGGGTGAAAGTGAGTTACACGTCGCCGCTGTGAGGCTGGCACGTTGGAAACTTTTTCGGAATAAGTTGAAGGATGTACGCGGCGTGTGGCAAGTCGTAAAACGAGGCGGTGCTGTAAAGTATGCTGCTCCTGCCACCGAAATTCGAAGATTCTTAATGCAGGCGGGCCCCATGAAAATCGCCCAGCGGCCATCCCATCAGTACATTAACATTACCACCCACTCTCCTCCAAAAACCTCATTGTATCCACGAAACTTCGCCCACTCAACGACTTGTCCACAATATAATAATACCCCCAGCACACCCATACCATCCAAAACGATGGTGCCAGATAAATTTGTCATGTAAATACAATACAATGAACGTGTAAACATTTATTATGTGCTTACAATTTTGTTGTTGTCAATGCTCAAATCTGTCAATTGTCTGATTTAAATTGTACACGGATTTGTTTTATTATACCCGCTGTTCGAAAACGAATGAGGGTATGATGAAAAACCGCTTGAAAAGGAGCCATTTAGTCATACTGTATTTGAAAAACCTTAAGCATCTTAGCTTATAAGTAAGCGGAATTCAGTTATCAGTTAAATAAAATATTTAAAAAATTAAAGTTACTGATCATTAGTAAGTCTTGTTTATAAAAATTAAGCCCTACAGTTCCTATAGATATCCCATAAATCTTTCCTTGTAAAGGGTATTGTACAGTCCAAATATTTTTCATGTTTCAAGCGCCTGTTTGTTTGTTTTATTTTCGATTTCGTTTGGAGTGTGTTTATATGTCGAAATAAATGGGTTCCCCCAGTATCAATGATTTTGCAACATCAACATTTGCAGCAACACCAACAGCAGGGAAATTCGCAGCGATTAGCCATAAACGATATCTGAGGAAGAATAATCAGGAACCGATCAGCAGGCCGAGCAATCTGCTTAAAATGCTGAAAATGCAGCTGCAGTTGAGCAGTCATGATGGTAATTCACCACCCCGACCCCTCCGTCAGCAACCAAAACTGGCTTATCATCATCGGGAGCAACAGCAAAAACAAAAACAAGTGCTCCAAGGACGTTCGCCGGCGCTGTTGCCAGTGATGCTGCTCCTCCTGATGGCCATGCTCCTCACGCGCCCTCTAAGCGCCTTCTCCAACCGTAAGTAGAGCCTAAAGCATATATCCAATAGTACGTAATCATATCCCTATAAAGGTATCAGACATGATCAATTCAAAAAAATTATAACGGTAGCTTATAGATCACCAAAACCTATCGATATTTCAAAGAATTAACCTAAACGCATTTTGCCAAACACTAAAATGCCACAATTTATCCGCATTTTCATGTTATAGGTGTTATAAGCACAACGTATTTAATTCTCATTAGAATTTGTTTTGCAAAAATTACTTTGCTTACATCATGTTATCGCTTACTTATCGATTAGGAAATGGTGTCGATTCATCTTCGATTGCCATCAATCCGAAATCTTTGTGGAAAAGAGAATATACATAATAAGAATACTTAGAAAATTCAAATTGTATAACTTTGGCTATTGGCATACATCATAAACCCTATAATCGATTACTTATCGATCATCTAATTCAGGTTATCGCTCTCTTATCGATCAGTAAATTCCTAGGACTCGATTGCCAGCAATTCGAATAGTATTTGGCAAAGGAATTTAGATACCTTTGGCTATGGACTTGATTCAAAATCATATTATCTATCACTTATCGATCAACAAATTTCGGTGATTACTTCTCGATAAACATCAATCAGTACTCTCACGCGCCCATCTCCAATACGCAAATGCATAGGCGGCATTCGGGCAAGTTCAGTTGCTTGTTTGCCTACTTGTTTATAGAGTTGTCCGTCCGGATGGATGGCTGTCCGTATGTCCGTATGAGTGCCTGTCTGGATGAGTGTCAGTCCGTATGTGCCACACAGAGAGAGAGAGAAAGTGCCAGTGGATGGGTAGATATAGGATGTAGGATGTGGATGAGGATGTGGATGTGGAGGCATGCGTGCGGCATTAAGTTATCAAGTGGAGCGATGGCAATGGCATCGCCGAGAAGATGGCGGATTTGCGGCCAGTTCCCTCGACTGTGACATGTTTGTTTGTTTCTCAGCTACAAGCATTAAAATTCACACCCACCCGCACACCCGCACAATCGTTGGGAAAACCAGAGGGGGTACAATTGAGACGTATACCAGGACGAAGGACCCACGACGAAGGACGCAGGACGGAGTCTGGGCCTGAGTAGGTGGCTTCCTTGTAAAGTTCATGGCTTGGTGGCTTGTTCCGACGACGACGACGACGCCTTGGCTGGCAGAACAGAAAGCGTGCATTAAAAATCAATAGAAGTTACAAATGTATCCTACCATTGGGAAAAAGGGGCAAAACATTTGTGGCGCCATTTGTGCGCTGACAGCCTGACTGACTGACTAACTGACTGGCTGACTGGCTGACTGGCTGACTGGCTGGCTGACTGGCTGACTGCCTTACTGGCTGACTGGGCTGCCTCGATGCTTCGCTGCCCACGACCTCAACGGTGGATACTACAAGGGTTAAAGGTGTTCCGGGGTAAGAAATATGGTCCATGCAGGTGCGCCAACGTCATCGGGCGACTGATTTCGCAGATCCCCAGCCACAATGGTCAGTGGAATGGGCTGAAATGCATCCACCTCACGTGGAAACTATAAAAACTTTGGAAATAAAAGCCAAGTGATCGATTGCCGGCTATCGAAGCGATTAAATATCGATTAGTGTACTGTGTACAACTTTAAAGTACATTCGGGTCTTAAGATTGGTCTGGAAATCATTAATCTACTTAAGTTAAGTGCAGTATATCAGCTTATCACTTGGTAGTAGTGTGCTGTTTAAAAAGCAAGAAAAATAAAAAACTAAAAGTTATCGATTGCTAAATTTCGATAACTTTTACAGATCAATACTTCTTTTAAACTTTTTTTATGTTGAATACTGTCCAACATTTATTTAGGTAATTAAATGCTCACATTGAAGATAAATTACTAAAATTCGAAGCTAATTTATGGTAATTGATATATTTTTGCTTAATTCAAAGCCAATCAACGGTATAGATACCTTCAATTTGGCTTTCCTTGTAACAAAAACATTTCTATGCCTTAAAGTAAATCCATTTACTCGATACTCCTGAAGCGATGCTAAGTAAACTCTTGAAATGACCAAGCATCGGAGGCAACAAGTCCAAATTGATGCTCAAGTTACGCCAGCTATTTGATGACAGTTCATTGGTCCGATGGCAGCAACAAAGAGCATTCATGAATCATAAATGGGACAAACATTCTTAATGGCCATCCTAGCCAATGTTCCACATATATCACTGAAACAAAAATGTATAAACATTGTAAGCAGATACAAATTTAAGTATTTGATATTACCATATATGTATGATAATAATTCAAGTGAATACGATCTACATTTTTCGTAATTAAAATAAACTATCCTAAAATTAATCGGGGAAGCTATAGAAACCACTAGGGTCTTAAAACCACACTTAAATGTAATTTTGTATCTAAAAGTATGCAACATTATATTTAAAACTCAAAAGGGCAATGATTTCTTTCAGAAAGACAACTATCCTTTATTCACTGCATACTTTTGGGCATTTCGAAATTTTTTCACCCAGTGTAAGTGCTTGTGTGTATGGAGATGAAACTTTATATGTTCCTTCGTATTGGCCATTGAATGTCCATAAAACAAAATTTGAATGCGAACCGTAAACATTGGAATAAGCAAAATAATTTGTTATTTTTATGTTGTCCTTCTGCTCCGTTTTCCAACGCTGCTCGAATTACGCATCCGACGTGTGGGCGCTCCATTGGGCAAAGGACCTCGGACGTGGGACGTGGGACGTAGGACATCCCAAATCCTACATAAGTGTCTGATTAGTGCGAGAGGGCTTCTCCACTTATTTACCTTCGACGGGCGGGCCTCATAAATCCATAAGGAACTGACAAAACCGAAGGCGAAAGAAGCTCAAGTGAAATCACTTTGCTACTCTTTTTGTATCTCTATTTTCTTTTTCCTTTTTTATTTTCTTTTTTTTTGTATGTCTGTCTGCCGATTGCCCGGCTTACGAGGGCTTTGGATCAGCGGGGCGCCAGGAGTCCGGAGTTCCCCGGATCCCCCAGATCCCCCGAATCCCCTAGAACTCTCGGCCATTTTCTATACGCCAGACACACGCACACACTCTCGGGGTTCCGCTCTCCTAGCTTCCTGCTTAATGGCCAGGGCCATGTTGTACCAAACAATTCAATTTATATAATCCTGCGGACAGTGGGCGCTCCTCCTCCGCTCCAGGTTAATGTGTCACCGACAGATACATCCCATCCACGGAGGATGCGAATGTCACGTTAAACGTATCACGTAACCGGATGCGTGTTACATATTGCTTTGCTGCCCTTTTTTTTATTTTATTTTCTTTTTTTTTCACCCGGTCCTTTGAGCTTTCAATGTTGCATTTTGGATTGTGTAACCCCGTTTATGCAAACGCAGATTTGATTGAATTTCGTTTTACAAAAAAAAAAGAATGAAAGAAAGTTGAAATCGGGCAATTAAAGCTTTAATTGTTGTCACAAGAGATTTTTAATTTAAAGCTACAAAAAAAACTATTCTTAATTGCAAAATCAATTCGGCATTCGGCACGTAGCACTAAAGATAATGCCTCGTTGTGTCAGAGGAATTTGACCAATTGAATTACAATTCGCAAATATGTAAATTTAATAGTCCACATAATCAAATATTGGTACTTTTGTATTTATATTTTGAACGTTTTATACGAGCTTAAAGTGCTTTACATATAATTGAAAGGGAGATTTTCATAGAATGTTAAAATGGTAAAAAATAATACCAAAATTCAAATGTATAGCAACTTTTTAAATAGTAAAAAATTTGTAATTGGTATAATCTTTAGCAATATATAAAAAATAGTTGGAAAAAAGCAGTGCGAAAATGTTATTTTAAAAAATGTTAAAAAATATTCCTTTTCTGTGACAAATCACATTAAAAAACATTTCTTCCTTTAAATAAAATCATATTTGTCTGTAATATACTCTATTTATGGTAAACAAATGAAGAATAGAAGAAAAATCGAAAAAATCGATTTTTTTATTAATCGAATTAAACACCAATCGATTAATGTGGCTCGACAATTAAATGCTTTAACGTTCGACCCTCAACCCTTGACCCCCTTTTTTCCGTCTGCTGTTTTAACTGTATTCGCACCTCTGGCCTTTTGTGGCACCTGTCCTGACCAACTGCTTCTGAGCCCAGTCGGTGTTTATTTAATTCGCGTACATTTTTATTAATTTTAATTGAAAGCTTTACGAGCGTTTAGCTGTGCGCTCTGAGGCTTTTGGCCCCTTTCTCCCCTCACACTTCTTGCCATTTGCCCCCCGTTTATAGCCCCCCTTTTTTCGCAAGCGGCGCCTTTGTTTGAGCTTAACTTTGTTGTTGTTTTTTTTAATATTATTTCTCTGGTTGTATTGTTTTTGCTTTATGTGCTCAGCTGCAGTTCTTGCTCACTCTCTCCCCCGCTTTCTTCTCCCCCTCTTTCTCACCCTCTTTCTTTTCCTCTCGCCGCTTGACTTTCGTCTTAATTGTTGTTGTTGTTATTTTATGCTCTGCTCTGTTTTTAGTGTTGATTTAGTTGTTGTTATTGTTTGGAGACTTTTGTTGTGTGCAAAGTGCTCACGCTTATGTTTTTGTTGTTGTTAATGTACTGGCGAATAGCTGCTGTTGTTGTTGTTCTTATTGTTGTTTGGAGACTGCTTGGCACTAATCTGACTGGACTTGACTGGAAAATTAAGAGACTGGAAGGAGAAAGCGAGATTTTCACCGTCTGAGATTTCTCAGCCATTTCTCATAGAAGAATGACGGGAGAAGAAGGAAATTTTATTTAACGAAATCTTTGAATACCCCACATAATTATTTTGTTTATCTAATGGATACAAAGTTCAAATTTTTTGAATTAACGAAATAAACTGCTTAGAAAACAATCAATTTTTAGAAAATGGAGGATATTCCAAACAACTTTTTTATTCTCTTTATTAAATTGAAAAGCTTATACAATGTATACGTATAAATTTAGGCAAATAAATTAATCGTATATCCTTATCCACAGGGTTTACAATTAAAATACGAAAATAGAGAGTGATATCGCCATTTCATTCGTATTTGTCTGCGAAAATTCAGTGAAAGCTAAACTTGCCATTAATTTTAATCAAGAGCCAAACAAATGCCCCATAAAGTATGCTATGAAAATTTAATTGGCCCAACTGCATGCGAATTATACATCGACTTTTTGGCCAATTCCGTTGGCAAACGTTTGTACATAGAGGGATTAGGAAGCGAACATTCCTATGTTTATTTATTTAAATTTGCAAAAAAAAATTGCGATGTGGATTTAAGATCAGCGAACCGCATTTCCAGTCGATATATATTTAAATTTCCATTGATTTAAGATCAATAAAACACATTTTCAGATGATGTCAACCGGCTGGATATGACTTTATTATTTATGCTAAAATGTTTCATTTATCATGGCGGCAGATTGTGAAAATTACAAAACAGTTATCTAATCTGGCCCCTAATATATATAATGTTAAATTAGTTGGCCAAAAGCGAAGAGGCCCACCCCCTTTTCCAACCACCCCCACCTTTTTCTGCCACTTTCAAGGTGGCCTAAAGCTATTTTAAAAGTTATTACCTTTCTTATCGGCGGCATCGTTTGTGCCACCGAATCCCCCCGTGACAGCAAATTTGCCGACTAACAGCAGGTGCCTTTTGTATCTGGGTTCCCTTTTTTGGCCCACTCATCCGGTTTCGGGACCTTTTGGGCCAACTTTGGTGCGACTGCAATCAGTTGACAATCGGGCAAATCATCCGCTAACTAAGAGCAGCCCAAACAGCTAATGAGATACTCCCTTATGTGGTATATAGTATATAGATGTAATACATAGGCCCATATGGACCCAATATGGGGGACATGTATTGGGATTCGGTGTCAGAGTGAAAACTTGACTGAATAAATAATAAACTCGAACCAGAGCGGGCCAAAAACTTTGGCCAACATTTATTGGAGTGACTTGCGCCGAGTTTGCTGGCCGGCCAAAGGGAAAACTTTGGGCTCCTTGTGTCGCCTTTCGGTGGCAACCCTAATATGTCCGGGGCTTACGTGAGGCGTACTAAATATATATATATGTACTATATATATATTACGTGGATGTCGCAGGTCAGGGGGTCAGGAGAGGCCAATGATGGCCATTCTGCGACGTTTGCCAATTCCAGTTCGATTTATTTAGTGGAAACCAATAAATAACCAATGATGTATGTCCTGCTCACACACTTGCACCACTGTGTCCCCCGAGTGCAGTGTGCACAGTGGTGAAAAATTCACATTTTGGTTTTTTTTTATTTTATTCAAAAAAAAAAATTTTAATTTTAAATTAAATTTTTCTGACTTATAAAGATTTTGAAATAAAATTCTGAATTTAAAAAATACAAAAAATAATTTTAAGAGATCTTAAGTCCTTAAATATAGTAATGTTAAGCTTAAATCGATGAGGATTGTACTTTTCATATGCCTAACAAAGTTAGTAGAACTGTTCAAATTTTGTTTTTAATTTTCGATAAAGCCTAGATACTTTCAGACTAACATATATATATATCTCTTGCTTAATTATACCATATACTATATAATAAAATACATATTTGTATAAGGGTTTTAATATAAAATAAGTATCTAAAAAATGTATCAGGTGTAGCCATTAATAAAATAAGATAAGAGATAGTTGTTCCTAGCGAATGGTGACACTCAGCTGATTAAAAATGGAATGAGATCTGGTATAATAAGGTGAAATGGGCCCACTGTGCCGCGGGGATGCCTGCAGCGCGCACTGACATAAAACGGGAAATCCCCCGATCTCCGTTGTCTTCTGTCATTCTTTGGCGAACACAATTTAACACTTTGTCGCCGCTCGGGGGTATAACTAGGATAACTGGACGAGTGCGATTGCGATTGCGAATGCGAATGCGAATGTTGGTGTCCCAAAGCCAGAGGAGCATTTCAATTGCGAAACCAATCCCCCATTCGCAGCCCAAACAAATATGGCGTCATTCAACGCATTTCCGTTTACATTACACGCTCATTTCCGCTTCGCGTGGCTTTATTAAGCGTCGCTAGTTTTTCTGTTGCATTTTCCGTTCTCGCTTTTCCGCTTCCCATTTCCCTCGATTTTTCCGGCAACACGTATGTGTGTGTTGAGTGCTCGAGTGTGTGTTTGCCACTTGAAGTGCGCTCAAGCAAGCCAAACCCGTTGAGGGAAATTTTCTTTGAATTTGCTCCAGTTAGTGAAGGAATCGAAATGTTTTGTTGGTCCCCAGAACCCCCCCACTGAAAAAAATCCAGGCTAAGTATGTCTGTGTGCATACGTATCTACAGCTATGGTCAAAATAATATGGGATATTATATGGTATAATAAGGGTTATTATTAGATTTACAAAAAAAAACTATGGACTTATGTTATTTCTTTTTGTTACAATTCCAAAGAAACCAAATAATCAAATATAACTAAGGATCATTACAGTTCTTCAAAGCGTATAAACAATTTTTCCAATAAGAAGGGCTTAAAATAAAATATTTAAATAAATATAATATTAGCTTTGCAATAAAAATCTTCATATTTATGTAAAGGTAATAATATTAAAAACATTTTAATACGTATTATAGTTACAAGAAAATCAACTATGCCTAAAAAGCATTACAGTTCTTCAGGCATATAATATATTATTCGAATACCCTCCACATTTGAATAAATAATTAAAGTTATAATTATGATTTCATATCTTTAGAGCTACTCTTTTAACCCGAACCGTAGACACTTATGCCAGCAATTTAAATTGGGCAAATCATTTGATGCAGCTTAATCCCCACATATGTGTGCGTACGTGAGGATGTCGATGTGATTCTTAAGGGACCACGATTGGCTGACTTCGATGGTGGCGAGGCGGGGAAACTTTAATGCGATTTAAGATGACCAGCGGATTGGGCGGGGACTTGGCTTTTGTGGGTGGTAAACCGACCGCGAGACCTTCACGGAATGCAATCCACCGGATACAACGCTCCAGGGCCGAATCCCACTTGATCTTATTTGTATACAAACACTGAGATGGTAGCCAAGCTGGGTGGCAAAAATGCCGGGGATAAGATATTGAAAGAGTATATATTTCAATGTTATTTTAAGGTATATTTTGTGGATGCACATGCTTTCAGTGATTTTATCCTTTTTGTGGCCATTTTGGCTTGGCTTATCATTGAATTGGAAAATTGTTTTCATCAATTTCGAAAAGAACAAGTACTTGGTTGCAAGTAAATCTACTCGAATGTAATCTGTAGTCTTTGTGCAAGCTTTAGGAATTTCGTAGAATATTTAATTCCCCAACCAAAGACATTTAAAATCCATTTAAATTGTTGCCCTTTTCGCTATTTTATTCCATTTTATTTGCCATTCCTGGAGCTCACAGTGCATTTATTAATAACAAATACTTGACAGCAGTGGGTTGTAAATAAATAATCCTTAATAACACAGTTCGCAGAGCAGTTTATTAAATATTAATATAAGAATTATTGATTTCGTAGTCATTTTGAAAGTTTTCTATGCCATGGTGGTTACAGATGGAATGCAAAATTAATTTAGTCAAAGAATATTCCCCTTTTTAAATATACATGTGCATATTTTTCCTAATGCTGTTTTTGTTTGCTTCGAAATTCGAATTTCCTCAAGTTATTCGTAGAGAAAATCGGATTCTCTCTTACCGATTGAGAGGTGCACTTGATTGAATTTCAATTTTAATGGAAACTGGGGTATTTGATACCTTTGACCTTAATATTTACCCGGAAACACGGATCGGTTAATGCGCAGCCTTTGTTTGCTCGCATTTTTCTTGCGCGCTTTCTTCTTCTTTAGTTAGTGGCTCTTTTTGGGGCTTCGTTTCATAAGCAACTTTTCATTTCTTTTCATCCAACTGCTGCATAAATATTTAGATTCAATTCAAATTGCTTTCCACTTGCAGAAATTCGCTGTCCTTCGCCTTGGTCCTTGGTCCTTAGTCCTTTCCCCAGCCCGTTTTGTTTGTTTATTTGCTTTGTTATTTCGCCTCGGCTTCCACTTCTGCTCGAGCTTTATGCGGACGATTGGCAACAAAAGCTGCCAATTTGTATTTCAATTAAATTTGAATGTATTTGTGGGCACTTGGCTGCTGCTTTTTCTCTGGTTTCCCTGGCTTTCCCGGCCTTTCCCCCCCTCCCCATCGTTCTGGCCATGTCTTTTTCTTAGCCGCTTCGCGAAGCCACTCCTTCATCTTCTCCTTGAATAAAAGGTACTACGAAAATGCCTGGGTATATTACTTCTGTCCACTTTAAAATGCTATTCAAAATATATACAAATTTAAAGATATTTTTCTTAGATTCTTCTTAGAATTTTAGAATTCTTAGACCAAGTACACCACTGCGTATGATTGATAAAATTAAAGTATTTTGACCGTCATGGTCCCAAAAGTGGTCCGAATAAGGAATGTTATACCTCTTTGAGCTGGTAGCTTAATTTCCAACCCATTGGAATTCAAACTAGACATTTTTTATATTTTGACATTTTTTGCAAAAAATTATGCATTTTTGACTAAAATCGGAATCCCATATTTTCGACCTAAAAATTCAGTTTTTTGGCTGCTACAAAGAAAATAAACGTCAGATCGAGGAATGTCATACCTTGTTGAGCTCGTAATTTTAATTGCAATCCACTGGCTCTCAAACCAAGAAATTTTTTATTTTTCCCATTTTTCGCAAAAATAGATGATGTAACCCCTTACAAAAAATGTCAAAAATTGTCAAAAAATAAATTTTTCTTAAAGTGTTGAGGATCGTTAGCATATTAAGCAAGCTGCTCGAAACAGTCGGTCTTTTAGCTGTACGCCTTGATTTGGCCAAACTACGACTCGAAAACCACAAAAAAAAGAGTTTTTCTGACCAAAATCGGAATCCCAAAAAAACTTGATAAAAAATGGGAAAATTTGTCAAAAAATAAATCTTTCTTAAAGTGATGAGGATCGATAGCAATCGAAGCAAGCTGCTTAAAACAGTCGGTCTTTTTGCTGTACGCCCTGATTTGGCTAAACTACGATTGAAAAACAGCAGATAAAATGTGTATTTTTGACTATAAGTGCAATCCCACTTTTCCGGCATAAAAAGTCAGTGTTTTGGATGCCATAACAAATATAAAGGTCCAAGTAACGAATGTAATAACTCGTTGGACCCGTTGTTTAATTTCCTATCCATTGGCATTCAAAACTGAAAATGTTTGATTTCAGCCATTATTCGCAAAAAAACATGATGTAACCCCTTACAAAAAATGCGAAAATTGGTCAAAAAACAAATCTTCCCTAAAGTGATGGGGATCGTTAGCATTTGTAGCAAGCTGCTCAAAACAGTCCTTCTTTTAGCTGTACGCCTTGATTTGGTTAAACTACTACTAAAAAATTACTAAAAAATGAGTATTTTTGACCAAAACTACCTGGTATCTTGAAGTCGAGAGCCCTCTTTCTTGTTTACAGTTTACGCTGGGAACTTAAATCCATCACAGCAGCGTAGGCGGCGAGGGGGCGTGGCAAACGAGAGGGGGGTTCCGGGAAAAAGGGGTTTAGGGGGAGGAAGGCGACGGACTGTGGAATTGCCGCCGCCAGCCAAGTGTCAAAATGGCGCTTCCAAGTAATTTACTTATGTCTAAACAACTTTTATTGTTGTTGCCGTTACGCTGCTTGTTAACGCGTTGTATCTACCGCTGTTGTTGTTGCTGTCTCTGGGGCGTTGAAAAGCGTTTAATTAACTAACTGCTCCCCAATATAGCCGCTTTTAGTTTTCGGCAAATATTTGCTAATACCCAAACCCCTTGGAAACAACTTGGCGGCGCCTCAATTAGCGTTGCCAAGTAAATCTATTTTAAATTGATTTTGCGTTGCCTGATTAAATTGAGTCTGCCCCCGAGAGCCACGCCCCCTCTGCTGCCTGCGCCCTCTTTTATCCATTCAGGGCTTGTCCTTGCGGTATATAATTTCATTTTTGAATCTACCCCCAGACCCGCGTGCTCTTTTAGCCAATTACAAAATGCTGGCGGGCTTCATTCCGTTCTCAAATGTTTCCATGTGGAACATTTCGCAACTCATTAAAGTCGCAAAAGGGGGCGGAATGAGAAATCGGTGCGCTGAGAACAAATTGATGGCCATTCGGTTTTATTATCAACGATTTGGGTTCATTTTTACTAGCTATCAAAATAGTTTCAGGAATTGTACATGTTTTATTTCTAGTTTTGGGGAGTTCCTAAATCTTAAATACCATTTACTTTACTATTTTGAAACTAAAATATTATATTGGGTGATTTCTGGGGCTTTAAACATTTAGAAACATATATTTATTTAAAATTTAAAGTTACGGTTTTAAAGTATTAACTAAGCTTGATATTATTTCATTGCCTATATGTAATTCGGTATTATTATAAACGATTTGGTATTATTTTTGGGGAACTCGTAAAATACTTAACACTTTTTGAAAAGCTTTAAAAATCATTTACTGTTCTATTAAACAATTTAAAAACTATTTACCGCAGTTTACAAAATTTTAAATATTTATAAACATTTATTTGTTTCGAATTTTAGGGAATAGTTTAATAGTCCTAACTTAGGCTTTGTGTTTTTTCATTAGCTAAATACCATGTGGTAATTTAATAACCGATTTAGGATTATTTTTTTTACCATGAATTAAAGTAGTTTTACATCTAAAATGTAATTTCGTTCTGAAAGTCTTTTGATAAGCTATGCCATAAAAAAATTTTAAAAATATAGGGCACTGTAATTTCCATAGTTTTAAAATGTTGTAAATATGTTTTTTGCTAATAACTCAACTTTTTTTTATTGCCAAAATAAATTTCTCCTTGTGTAGCAAAATCAGCATTTGTGCGGATTTATTTTGGCTTCAAAATTTTCTATGCAAAATTGAAAATTCGTTTCAGTCTGTCATTTTGGGGGGGTGGTTGGGTTGTATGGGTTGCATGGGAGGTTGGGGGTGGGAAGAGGTTCACATCCAGCGATGAACCAACGAAGCAGCCAAGCAACCACTACCCTGATTTGGGTCAACTATGGTATGTGGCGCACATTAAAAGGAAAACCATTTGGAAATCGGGAATCATCAGCCGATCCATCCTGCATCCATCCAGCATCCAGCATCCTGCATCCTTCATCCTGCATCCTTCAGCCTCCACATTCTACATTCTGCGCTTTCTACATTTTCTACATTTTCCATCCTGCCATTATCGCATCGCCAGGCGTTCGAGTGCAATGCATCAAGTGCCCAAGTGCCCAAGAGCCCAAAAGGGTCGTCCACTCGTCCGGCAGCGAAGAATGGAAAAAATACCGAATCGAGGGCGGTAACGGTTAGGGGGCGTGGCAAGGGTTCAGGGGGCAGGGGGCACACTTTCATTGAGTACTTTCCATTTGAAACTCATTAGTGAGAGTTCAGCTGGGTCGAAAGTGGGAGTTTTGCAAGTGGAGGATGTGAAGAATGTTGTGGAATGTGGGGTGAAGAGGGGGGGGGGGGGAGGGGGCGGTGCATGTGAGCCTGGGGGCGTGTCAATGTCTTCGTTTCAGCCAAATTGAATCAAACATGTGTGTGTGTTTAAGCCAAGTGCAGCTGCATGAGTGTCTGTGTGTTGGCCATGCAAATGTTGAGCCATTATTAAGTCACTAAAGCGCTCTGCTAGGGGCGGCTATATTGGTCAAGACCCCGCCAGACCTCCACGGTTCCTCTTGTTCTTCTTCTGGCCTAGATTTCATTAACAGCAGCGCATTAATTAGTGACATTTTTTTTTCTCCTGCTGGTAGCGAACGTTGATGACATTTTAAACTTAATATGAAAAGCAGAAGCCGAAGTTTTTATATCCTTATATGGATTAGACTTCAAACGAAATATGCTCTTAATACTCAAATATATTTTAGGGTTACTACATATATTCGTTATATAATATTATCTGTTTTAGTATAATATGGAATGGTTCTAAAACGTCTTTTACTATCATAGGAAAATATAAAATAAAGCATTTTGTGGAATAGAAATACTTTAAAAAGGGGTAATATTTATATTATATTGGATGGTATTCTCAATATCATTGTGATAATAATTTCATAATAGTATTATACCACTTTAAATGGTCTTACAAAGAATTTCTCCCCAAAACAGGAAAAAAAGAAAATCAATCATTTTCGTAATAGGACTCAATTTGAATGGGAATCCCCAAATGCATGAGCAAAACCCACGATTGTTCTTGGAAACCCCCCTAGGCATATGGACTGTTATGCAAATGCATATATGTACATATGCATATGGCTCAGCCACCGACATTTGTACATTTAATTCAATTCAGTTACATTCCATACATTCTCGTCTGTTTGTCTATTACAATTTTTTTTTTTTTATTTTTTTAATTTATATTTCATTTCCATTTCTTGCTGGCACATCCCAAGAGGGTAGATGTTGCAGGGAAATGTGAGTGGGGATGCTGCATTAGCACAAAGGCAGCAACATGGGCAGACAACAGTTGCTGCTAAAATAATTCAACCAGAGTTCGGACTTCGGGGGAAAGGCGGTGTTGGTGCGGCGACCGCTTTCATATGCACAGACAAGCGGCAACATGAACAACACGAAACCCACACATGTAGGCATGCACTGAGAGAAAATAGCAGCCTTTTGGGAACACCCTCTCTTTTTTACATTAACTCTTAAGTCTAATTTTTCCGAACTGCATGCTCAAATGCAGGTGAAATCAAGATTTTCACATCGTTAATCATTTAAATGTCAAAGGAACAACGACAAATGCACTGTAAATGACTGGAAAAGCGATCTAGTAAAAGTTTGTGGCTTAAAATATGGAAATAGGTGATTAAAATGTTATATAGGATTTTTAATATTTAAGAAAAAACTATTACCTAAAATCAAAAAAGGCATACTGGGTTTCATATTACATTATTATATCTATTATACCTCATTTAAACACTTATTATATTATATTATATCTCATTTTTAATTTCTTACTAAAAGTTTATACTTGTATAAGAAATATTATTATTAAAAATCTTTATTTTTAACAATTTAAATCTTTATTTTATAGTATAATATAAGTATATCCTTAAATTCCTTTTTATCTTAGACAAAAAATAAATGAATGCTAATTTTTTTCTTCTGCTTTTCTTTGTGTGTACATATGGCGGTTTGCCGACCGAAAACTTTATGTGTCAGTTGAAAGTATCTTGGAGATACTTTCTTGCCTCCTTCTTAGCCATGAATCCCCCGCAGCCCCCCAGCCACGCCCCTGCCCTCAGCCCCTGTGGCTTTTGGCGCAGCAACCGCCACAATGTCATTAACCAAATGAATGGCTGACACTGCAGATTCGAATGAGTGGAACCGGTAAGAGGGGGAAAGAGACAGCGACAGAGGCTAGAAAGAGAGGGGGCGAGTTGTAGAAGGAGAGGGCCAAGTTAAGACTGTGACGTCCTTTTCTTGTGATTAAGTCGGTTACCCACAAGTCGCCCCAGCAGCAGCAGCCTGCCCCCATTCGAATCCCATTTCCATTCCCGTTCCCATTCCCCCCACCACTTGCCGTTTAGACGGAGATTACCTACTGACTTGTTCCCCTGACCTTTCTCCTGGCCTGGCCTAAACAAACCTAAAACGAAATGAAGAGTCAAAAAATAACGAATTGATTACAGAGCAGATACTCTTTGGTAGCCGTTGTTAAACTTATAAAATATAAAATAAATAAAAATAACTAATTAAAAGTATTAAAAAGGTTACATTTTTTAAATTTTTACATAAATAAATTAGTTAAGCTTTTGAGAAATTTTTTATATAGTATGCAGAACCTATATATTAAATAGAGAATACTTCTTATATAAATCTACAATACTTTTGTATTATTAAAAATTAACTTACCATAGAACTCTTTATATTCAAAATTTGTAACATATAAAATACTTACCTTTAAAGCAGTTTGAACTTAATTGATTGGGGTTGTATAAAGAAAAGTGGATAACATATCTGATTTAATATATAACACTTTTCTTTTATTAAAATTTAATAAATAAGAATCTTACTTAAAAACAAACTGCCAGTTAAATAAACAGATTAAACTTCAGTTGTAAAAAATACTGTTGATTTCCCAGCTCTTGCATATGGATTAAATTAACACCTAGATATAATAAATATATTTTGTTCCAAACTCGAATGGAAATACCCTAAAATCCAACCAACAAATGCAGGGTATTTGGCAGTAGGGTATATTGTGTTTGGGCCAAGTGGCTTTGCCTTTGCCTTTGGCTATGGTCAAATGAGGCTCGCAGGAATGTTAGTGATGACAACAACTTAATGGAAATAGCTGCACATTTATAAGTGACAACTTTGTCGCTGTGTGCGTGCTCCTGTGCGTCGGTGTGTGTGTGTGTGAGTGAGTCTGTATCTGTGTTTGCAACTCCGTGTTGGCCATGGTTGTGTTGGTGTAGCCAGGACCCTAAAGAACGTGTTATTTATGGTCAAGGCGTGGCAGACAAATGGCCGGCATATGCATGCTGAGATAGACACTCTCACCAACACAGTCTCACCAACACACACACACACACTCACCAACACACACACAGATGGCAAGTAATAACTAACGGTAAATTAGTTTGCAAACAGAGTGCAAAAAAGGCAGCAAAATAGCAAAAGGAAAATTGCCCAAAGATGAAACCTAATTTACCCAACACGCACACACACTCACTCAGGCACATTGATAAGGTTTCTGCCCCACCACCCACCATCCACCGCCCACTTGGACTGCCACTCCCCCTTTCACCAGCCGCCCCTTTTCCTGCTGCCTTTTTTTTTGGTTTTGCCACTTCTCAGATCCAAGTTTACGGGACAAGTGCCTTGTAGCTATGCACATCAAGAGGACTTTAGATACTTCATAAAACCAGAAACAGTTGGGTGGACAGATTTGCTCTCAAGACCCTTGACTTAAGGTCCTCAATCTGTGATAACATATACAAAATAGCCTGGCTATAAAACATGATAGAGCTTTTAGTTAGGAACTGGATTTCAGGCAATTTAGAACCAGTTCTAAGAAAAAAAGATAAATAAAAGATGTTATAATATAATATAATAATATAATATATTATATTATATATAATAGACTTTATCAGTTAAAAAACAATATATCATTTATTTTTTTTAAGATCTAAGATAAAGAAAAAGAAATATAAAATATAAAATAATATTTATAAACTTTATCAGTTAAAAACAAATATATATATGATTTCTAAACAAAATATTGTAATAGATCAGCATTATAAAGATAGAAAAAAATATATGTTTAATATTTCTAGCTATGGCACTTTACAATAACTAATTATAAAATTAGTAAATTGTCAAAAAATTGAGTTAAAAGAAAATAAATTATTATTAAAAATAGTAATACATAGTTTTGTTATGTTTTTTGAATAGCACATTTACTAATGAAGGTTAAGAACTACCCCAAACAAAGGATCCTGACAGAAAACACTTGGTTATTGAAACGTTTGCATATGGAAATCCCATATGCTTCATTCATGAGTTCCTTCATCTCCGTCATTTGGATTTCTGATCACTTTGGCTTGTTTTTCCCGCTTTTTCCGTTAGCTCCTTAGCCGATTTTGCTGGTGGCATCAAATAACCCCATGAAAACATGTTCGATGGCGGTTTTCACTCCTTTATGCAGCATCCCCGTCCACATCCACTGTCCTTTGGCCAACTGCACTCGTTTGGACCCCGCTGTTATCCCCTTTCCAGTGGCTATTTTACTATATAAATTGGTTGTTTTGTTGCGGATAGAAAGTTTGCCACAGCGCAAAAGTATTTACAAAAACCTTTTTTCATTTGCATCAACAGCTAGGATGAACTTTACCAATTCATTATTGCCACCAGATCTGAAAGTTGATCGTTTTGTTCAATTTGCTCAACTAGCTATAGTTATAACTTTAATTTTCAAGGATGAAAATTAAATGTACAAGGTGTTCAAAAGAGGACAGGTGAATGTATTTAAATTGTTTTTGACTTTAATAGACCTTTACTAATGACTATTGACTAATCTACAAAATTATAGCAATAAAACTTAGTGGGGATTCTTTCACTTAAAAAAAAATATTACAAAGTATTTTTAATACATTCTTAGCAGAAAACAAAAAATATTGTTATATTACGATTAAACTGCGTATTTATATTAATTTAATTATATTTTTTGTACATTCTTAGGAACGCTTTTAATTAAAATGGAAAAAAGTTTATAAGCGATTTCTTGTATTCAATACAAAAGCAGTTAAGATATTAAAAAGTATTTAGTTAAAGCTGAAAACAATTTATACATGAATTTTGATTTCAATATCTAAATATTAGACCTATATAATTAATCAACTTATTTTGTTTTGTAAATGCTTCGTATAAATTGTATGGTATTTTTAGACTCGAGTATACCCCATTGGCTATTTTTTTCGGTTTTATCAATTTTGTTTAGGGCTGTGGCTTTGCAGCTTTGCTTTTGGACCGTTTTTGCCGCTTTGGGCCGTTGTGTGGCCACGCGTTGGCGGTTTTTTGTCGGCTGCGTGGATGTGGCCACACATGTGCCACCACCCCCCTCGACCCCTAACCCCTGACCCCTGACCCCTGACCACCCTCCCATGGTGCGTGGTCAGCTTTATTAGGTTCAAGTTGCATGGGGAACTTTGGGCTATTCCCGCTGTTTTGCGTGTGCCTTTTAATTTATTTATCAGAGGCCGCATTCGCCGCCGCAGTTTTGGACCTTTTTTTTTTTTTGGCTTAGGTTTTTTTGTTTTTTGGTTTATGCCTTCATTTTTTGCTGGTGGTCAGAGCGTCATTTGGCCAAAACGTGGCCATGGCAATTTGGCGGCTTTGTTATTTATGCAACAGCCGGCGGCAGTTTACGTTCACGTGCGTTTTGGCCACGTTTTTCCCCCTTCTAACACATGCAGCTCCTGTTTCCCATTTTCTGTTTCCTTCTCAAATATTGGATGCCAAATGTCGCCTTTGGGGGCTGTCCATATGCCACGCGAAAAGTCCACAAAAATTCAAACTAAATTAACGCACAAAAAGCAGTGGAGCGTTTCGTGTTTTTTCCCCTGGTGGTGTTGGCCCTTTATGATCGATGCTGAATTTGTGAGGGATTCAAAAGTTCTTTGAAGATGACAAACTAATCCAGATGGCTTACTCACAAGCTTACACTGGAAAAATATTTTATTAAGTTTTTTTTTCATATTTAAATGTATATCTTCTTTGAAGTTATAAGATACAATTTTCTTGTACACAAAAATGCTTAATATCCTTAGTTTATTCGAGCTTATGAATGAATATTTTATTATATTTATTTATATTTTTTTTTCGGTGTACTCAGAAACTAAAAGCTTTGAGAAAATAAAATGTTTTTGCTTAGTTTTGAAAAGTTTGACAGTTTGTCCATTTAACTTGCCCTCGAGTTATGATGCAAACGTTGCTCGGACATCGGTTTTAATTCCTAGCCACTTAACCCTGCCCGCTGCCCCTTTTTTAGAAACAAAAAATAAATAGCCCCCCTTTCCCCGGTGGCATTAGCGATTCATAGGGCTTAGTGTTGGACATCCTAATGGATTATCGACTTCAGAGTGTCATTACTCAATGTGTCACGGCAGTTGTTGAGCGCCTCCCACAGCCTACGCCCCCAATAAGCCACTGTATATAGGTCTATGTGGGTGTGTGGTATGTATATGCATGCACCCACCTTGCCCAAGATCGTTCGTCATCATAATCACTATGGGAATCATCATCGAAAGGTGGCGCAAAGTGGTTGCCATAAATAAGCGTTATGATAAACTAAACGTGCGCTCGTTTGTTCTAGACAAAGTGCGAATTAGGCGTGATTTAGTGATGGGAAAGGTATAATTTGATCAGACTTGAATCCAACAATTATTTATTTATATAAATGTACCTCTTAATTGAAGATGCACATTGCGAGTGTTTATAACATTGGAAGTACATAATATATGGAAATTCTGTTATAACCCTAATATTGCCCTCTTCTACACAGATTTTCAGGGATTTTTAAATCACTCGTATCACTACATGATGATGCATAACTAAACTATGGTTAAATTATCCAGGTAAAGTTAAGGCTACCTAAAGTACCTTCTAAGAATGCCTTCTAGAATGCCTTCTAGAACACCTTCTAGATAACTCCCATCACTAGGTGTTTGAGTGTGTGTGTTTGTGTGTCCGCGGGCGTGATAGGAAGTCTATCAAAATGCCAATATCTTATATGTGTGAGCGAGTAAGCAGAGCGCCCAATAAATCCTCAATAATTTATATAGAGCCCCGGCCGCATTTCTGAGGTTTTTGGGTAAGGGAAAGGGGAAGTGTCAATGGAAGTGGATGGAATGTATGTGAGTGCCTGAGCGAAGACGAAATTTGTTCAAATATTTGTCTCAATCAAAGAGAAGACGCGACAATATCACAGTGGCTTACAGCTGATAAGTAGGCAACACTTTTTGGGACAAAGTAAAACCATAAGCCTCGCTAAAAGTATTTAAACGTTAGGCTTATGGTGATGGAAAATATGATTTTTAAGTGGACAACAGGGAAATGCTTTCCCCGAATACCAAGCCAGAAGAGATGATAATGGATAATACATAATGGCACTCCGACAATTGTCAACAGCTCATGTCGAACAATTTCATAACTCAAATTGACAACTAAATAAAAGGGGGAGGGGTGTTGTTAGGGAAAAGGAAAAGGTCCACAAGGACGCAGTCAATTTATATTATGAGCCAATGTCCAGGACATGGCAATCGAACTGGACAGATGAGAGCGCGGATAATGATAAGTGATAAGACTAACAGAAACAACAACAAACAGCGGACATGCACAAAAGGAATCCAATAAAGTGTTAAGTGGGGCAGCCAAAAAGGGGCGAAGAAAGCTGAGGAAAAAAGGGGGAGGGAGGGTCGAGGGAAAGTCCGGAGAAAGCACGAACATTTCATTCCCCAGATGCTTTTGCGTCACTTGAGCGGCAATTTGAATGAACGAATGGGAATCGGAATGCGAATGGTAAAGGGAAATGCTGGAAATGCGACAAATGAGAGGGGGGGGGGGCGGATGTTCGCGGGGAGGGGGTTGGTTAAAACGACGGGCGACTAAAGCCAAGCCAAATCGTCCCCGGGCCAAACCAATTGACGATTTGTGCATATAACATTATTATAATGACATCATCCCAGTGCGCCTGTGGCAGCCCATCGTCCAAATGCAAAAATTACACTGCCCAACAAAAAATTGGTTGCTGATTTGTAATCGATTTATTCGTTTTTGTGGGAAGACGGTTTTGGGATTATACATTTTGTGATATTTAAAGTAAAATCTTTCTTACATTTCCATGTACAATTTCAAAAACTTTTTCTTAAAGGAAATTTTTTTTTTATACTTAAAAAAATCTGCAACAAATTTTGATTGGAATATTTGTATTGCAGGTGTTATGTTTTTTGTTAAGGGATAAACTGTTGATTTAGCTAACGAGGGCATAAAGCTATGATACAAGTCTTTTATATGAATAAAAAATAATAAATAGTTTCTAAAGCTTTTCTCGAAGTGTAGCTTTGAGCAGCACTTTGGTATGTTCGATGGGAATGGGACTTGCGAGAATCGGAGTGAGGGAGTGTCGGGAAATTGGACATGCCTTCAAGTGCCGTTCGTTCGCATCCAGTAAATAATAAGAAAATTCCTGTGCGCTTTGGCATTTCCGCGCCAACATCCTCATCATTCCCGTCATCGCTCCGGAGACACAAAACTATGCTGCGCGGCCCCGAAGGATCTATCCCAGTAGTTTGCCCATCAACAGAAAAAACAAAGAAAAATATCATCCATTCGCAGGATGAGCGGAGCTTCAAAGTGGCATTTCAAGTTCAAGCGGGTTGGAAAAATCGAAAAAGTTTTCGATTGGATAAGAGGCCAACACAACCGAGACGCAGTCGAGCAAATGCAATAAACTTCAAGTTTATTAAATTTTATCACACTTAAACCTCTTATGTGTGGCCGGGCAATTGTTTGCCGGGAATCAAATTGCCAAAAGGCCATGTAAAGTGTAAATTTCGAAGATGCGATAGGGAGCGGCAATGGCGGCCCAATCAATGCCAAATCAAATCAACTGGGCCGGCTCCACCAACTGAATCTACAATGAACTCGCAGCCCTGACCCACGAACCCATTCCAACCTACAAAAAAAAACGATACAAATTGAATTACTTAGGTAGGTATGGTTATACTTACCCGTATAATGTGGCTATTAAGTGGGAGGGCGAAACGCAGGGGGAATTTCAAAAAGATTTTGGTATAATCTAAGACTGAAAAATAAAAAAAAATTTTTTTAAGGAGAATTTTTTTTTTTAATTTGTTAAGTTAAAATGCGTTTGCCTTTTATAAATTCTCATATATACTATTGTGTGGATTCTGAATTTCTAAATAGTCCCACATAACACAAGGCAAATAATTAACGATCAACCAGTCAATTATGAGTTGGACTTGTTTCGCACTGGAGCAATTTCCCACGGAGCAATTGCGAAATGGCAAACGATGGGAGCGGAACAACAAAACCGATTTGTTTCGTATTACCAAACTTTCGCTGGAAAAAGAAAGGAGTAGGGGGGGAGAAAGGCGGTTTGGGTTCTCCAGTTCCGGTTCGTTGGGGTCTTTGCGGTTGGGCCGAAGTGCCTGTGTCTGTGTGCCGCTTGTAAAAGTGAAGTGAGACATATGTACAGTAACAAATCAATTTTAGTGGCAAACACACACAGGTTGGGGTGGCAAATCGGGTGGGAAAAGGGGGGGGTGGCGATGGGCGGTGGGTGCCGCTCAAACTCGTTTTGGGGCATATTACTTCCGCCGAACTTGATTGAACTGCTCTGGTCCGGACAGCGAGCGAGCGGAAAGCGAAATTCATCAACGCACCATTGCCCGAAATCCTTTGGCCCCTCTCCCACCGGCACCCATGTCAAATCCTCAAACCCCCTTGACAGCCCGACACCCCGCCCCGTGTAAAAAAAACCACGGACCCCTGTCACTTTTGATTGTAATCGAGTGTTTTTATTGTCGCTCTCTCGCTCTCGCTTTTGCTCTGCCTTCTGTGTCTTCATCTAGCTGCACTGGAAGAAATTACAAGCTAATTTAAGTCACTCTGGAATCTTAAATAAATTGTTTCAATTTCACTTTCATTGGAGTTGTAATTCTATATTTTAATGGAAAGCATTATGCACTCTAGTATTTGATCGTTTTTATTAAAAGACCAACTATACAAATGCTAAAGTTCAAAACTTAATAGTTGCGCTTAAAATATTTTATTTGTTTTAAATCATAATCTTAGGTTGGGATTTATTATTTTAACAGTTATATAATTTTTAATAAAAATATTATTATAAGTATTTGCTTTTCTTCATTTAAGACCTTTGTTTATTTCCCTATTTTCTTAGGTGTAATCAAGTGTATAATCAAGTGATGTAAAAATGTAAATGTTAAATTCATTAAAGATTTTGTTATTAATTGGTCGTTTCAAATATTTTTTCCTGTGTTTGCGCACTGACAAACAGTTTGATATACTTTACGAACTGCGCTGCAAAGCCACATCCACATCCACATCCACATCCGCATCCACATCCAGAGTCCTGGCTATGGTCCTCAAACTCATCCTCGTCGTCCTCGATCTCGGCGTGTGTTTGCCAATTGGATTTGACATTTTATTGGGTTTTCCTTCGCTCTCGTTACTGCCGCTCCACTGGATCCACGATTGCTGTTGTTGTTGATATTGTTGCCGTAATTGATGTGCCTGATGTGCTGCCGTTTCGACCAAGTCGCTGCCAACATAAATCCACGCTGTCCCTGTTCCCCCGCTGCCAAGTGACTTTACTCCCTTTATTCCCTGTATTCCCTGGATTCTCTGGATTCCCCTGGTACCCTAGGTTCCCCTGGTTCCCTCAGGGTTATGAGGGTTTATGGACCGGGGAGTGGATGAATTGAAGTCGCGTGGCTCGCTTTTATTTGGGTAATTAGTACAAGGCAACTTGATTATCGCGCCATCTCCACGGATGCACAGTTGCCGGGATTGGTAACCAAAGCAGACGAGCCGGCTTAATGGCCAGCAATAACTCGACTTGTCGGTGGACGAGGATGTGGACGTCGACTGTCCAGTAGGACAGGACACCCAGGACACTGAGTAACAGGTCGGATAACACTGACAGCATCGGGTCCCGCGGGAAATTGGCCCTGCAGCTGGGCTATCCAATCGCACACAACACCGTGGCCCTATTCAATCTGAGCTGCCCTAATTAATAAATTGAACCAGCAACACAAAGACCTCACCCGTTGATTTTGGTGAAGCTTCTACGTTACAACAATCTGAATCTTAATTAAACTAACTTTTGCAAGGAACCAGGAGTGAACCTATGCTAGGACTCTGATTTTGGTCAAAAATAGTAATTTTTATCGATCCCTATCCCTGCTTTGAGCAGCTTGCTTTAATTGCTATCGATCCCCATCACTTTAAGAAAGATTTATTTTTTGACAAATTTTTTATTTTTTCAATTCAGATTTTGGTGAAAAATTCTCATTTTTTAGTGGTTTTTCAGTCGTAGTTTACAGCTGAAGCGTAGCGTACAGCTGAAAGACCGACTGTTTTGAGCAGCTTGCTTAATTTGCTATCGATCCCTATCACTTTAAGGAAAATTTATTTTTTGACAAATTTTTTCATTTTTTGTAAGGGGGTACATCATTTATTTTTCGAATTTAGATTTTGGTCAAAAATACTCATTTTTTAGTGGTTTTTCAGTCGTAGTTTAGCCAAATCAGCTAAAAGACCGACTGTTTTCAGCAGCTTGCTTCAATTGCTATCGATCCCCATCACTTTGAGGAAGATTTATTTTTTGACAAATTTTTTCATTTTTTGTAAGGGGGTACATCATTTATTTTTTGAATTCAGATTTTGGTCAAAAATTCTCATTTTTTAGTGGTTTTTCAGTCGTAGTTTAGCCAAACCAAGGCGTACAGCTAAAAGACCGATAGTTTTGAGCAGCTTGCTTCAATTGCTATCGATCCCCATCACTTTAAGGAAGATTTATTTTTTGACAAATTTTTTCATTTTTTGTAAGGGGGTACATCGTTTGTTTTTTGAATTCAGATTTTGGTCAAAAATACTCATTTTTTAGTGGTTTTTCAGTCGTAGTTTAGCCAAATCAAGGCGTACAGCTGAAAGACCGATAGTTTTGAGCAGCTTGCTTCAATTGCTATCGATCCTTATCACTTTAAGAAAGATTTAATTTTTGAAAAATTTTTTCAGTTTTTGTAAGGGAACTTTGTTTTTGGAATTCAGATTTTGGTCAAAAATACTCATATTTTAGTGGTTTTGAGCAGCTTGCTACAGTTGCTGTCGATCCCCATCACTTTAAGGAAGATCTTTTTTTTACCAATTGTTTCATTTGTTATTATGGGACACCTAGCTTGCTGTCCCCATCAATCAACCAATCATTATTATAAGCATTGTTTTGATGCTTTCATTTTTTCTTGACCTCTTCCTCAGGATTGTCGGACACGAAGCTGCACGAGATCTACTTGGACGACAAGGAGATCAAGTTGAGTTGGATGGTGGACTGGTACAAGCAGGAGGTGCTCTTCCATTTGCAGAATGCATTCAACGAGCAGCACCGCTGGTTCTATCTGGGATTCTCGAAACGTGGTGGCCTCGCGGATGCGGATATTTGTTTTTTCGAGAACCAGAATGGATTCTTTAACGCGGTGACCGACACGTACACAAGTCCGGATGGACGGTGGGTAAGGCGGGACTACCAGCAGGATTGCGAGGTCTTCAAGATGGACGAGTTTACGCTGGCCTTCAGACGCAAGTTCGACACCTGCGATCCCCTAGATCTGCGACTACATGTGAGTTGACATTACATTAGCCGTTTTCATTCTATAGACTGAGAAATATGATGATAAGATGTGATGATTATTTTGATTTAACTCATAACTAATTTATCTAGATACATGATACGTTCACCATTTTGCTTTTTGATATATTTTTTATATTTCGGAGACTTTCGGGAGTTTGCCGCTCCTACTCAGAGTAATTTTAGGCAGTAAATCGCTCTTTCCTCTTATTTTCGATTTGAGATAATTTTTCAAAGAATGGAAATTTTAGAAGTACCATTTCTCAATGTTAAATTTACATTATTTAATGTTCATCAAAATTAATGCTTACTTCAACTTTTTTTCTGTGTAGGAGGGCACCATGTACGTGGTCTGGGCCCGTGGTGAAACGGAGCTGGCTCTGGAGGATCACCAGTTTGCCCTGCCCAATGTGACGGCTCCGCACGAGGCGGGTGTTAAGATGCTGCAGTTGCTCCGGGCCGACAAGATACTCATACCCGAAACGTAAGAGGCGGTATATTCAATGCGAAATATAACTTAGTTAATTCCCCGAAATATTATACCCAGCGAACTGGACCACTTGGAGATCACGCTGCAGGAGGCGCCCATTCCCGCCCAGGAGACGACCTACTGGTGCCACGTCCAGCGTCTGGAAGGCGATCTCCGGCGGCGCCACCACATCGTGCAGTTCGAGCCGCTCATCCGGACGCCGGGCATTGTCCACCACATGGAGGTGTTCCACTGCGAGGCCGAGGAGCACGTGGAGATCCCCCTGTACAACGGTGACTGTGAGCAGATGCCGCCGCCGGTGAAGGTCTGCTCCAAGGTGATGGTGCTGTGGGCCATGGGCGCCGGCACCTTCACCTATCCCCCGGAGGCTGGCCTGCCCATTGGCGGACCCGGCTTCAATCCCTACGTCCGGCTGGAGGTTCACTTCAATAATCCAGAGAAGCAGGCTGGTGAGTGGGCTGGGGAGTGGCTGTGGAAGGGGTGGCCCAAAGAGGATTACCACAACCCGGTTTGGTTAAGTGATGGACTGCATCGCCACACGTGGCGCAGTACAGGGATTTGGTTGAAACTTTAAGCGTATTACACTCTTTGCATGTATTTATTTTAATTGGGACTCAATTGAGAGCCATTTAGGTGGTGCTATGGAATCCAAGGTTATCGGATTATCAATCATACACAAATATATTTTTAGCGGGGAACGTAAATAAGAATTATTCGAGACTTTTATTTTTTAAAAATACTGCTTTGGTTTTGTTTTTTAGTTTTAAAAGTCAAAAATAGTACAATTTTTTCACTCTTGTCCATAAAAAAATGTAAGAACCAGTGAACTATGTATGTATCATTATTATCACAAAGTGCATAAAAACCAATCAAATATTAAAAATCCCAGTGGGTTTTTTAAAATAAAATTTCAAATAAATATATACAGATTTAAATCCATTTTTTATAACATTTACACAAAAACGTAGCCTACTTAAGGGCTGCTCAACCAGTCGTATACGCAATGTAGTGTAAATAAGTTATCCCTTCAGTCAATTAAGGTATTTTTATAAAATGGTTAAAAGCGAATGTAACTGGATCCAATTAAATCTTGCTACCCAATTGCAAATTGTTAATGGCAGCCAATGAGAAACGCAATGCTCTTGCGCCATTAACGTCAATCAATATTAATCATCCGCCCTGTTGTGCACTGTCGATTCCAATTACAGGTTTGGTGGACAACTCGGGCTTCCGCATCAAGATGTCAAAGACGCTGCGACAATACGATGCCGCCGTAATGGAACTGGGCCTGGAGTACACCGACAAGATGGCCATTCCGCCGGGCCAGACCGCTTTCCCGCTGAGCGGCTACTGTGTGGCGGACTGCACCCGGGCCGCTCTGCCGGCGACGGGCATCATCATCTTTGGATCCCAGCTGCACACCCACCTGCGCGGAGTGCGCGTCCTCACCCGGCACTTCCGCGGGGAGCAGGAGCTGCGGGAGATCAACCGGGATGACTTCTACTCGAACCACTTCCAGGAGATGCGCACCCTGCACTACAAGCCGCGTGTCCTGCCGGTGAGTAATCTAAATAGTTGGCTCTGAATTGGGTTTAGTTAAAGGAATTAGCTTTTTTAACGGGGAATATTACCACACATTTTAAACCTTCAAAGTAAAACTATACATTGTAGTCCTTAAAGTAAAACTATAAGCTATAGCTGCAATAAGAAACATAAGTTTCAGGTCATTTTCAATTGCCTTTTAACCTGACAATAAATAAATAAATAAAGCTATAAATGTTCATCTTGAAAAGAAATTAAGAAATTAATTACTAATATAAATACAATAATAACAATATAATTATTTCAATAAACATTACTAAACATATCTAAATATATATTAACATTTTGCAACAACTTGACGAGTTATGTATAATATAAATGATAAAGAAGGCATTTCTACCTTCCTTAAATGGCAAAGAACCTCACTCAAATCGTAGTTATCTTAATACCACTTTTAAATCATTTATTATATTTTAAACAAGATTTCTTTGACCTCTAAATTACAAAAACAGCACTTTCGAATTGCACTTGAAGCTAAAATCTATGCACTCTTTGTATTTTTAAAGGGTTTTTTAGCCTTGACCTCCTGGCTTTCCTGACGATCCACCATTTTGTTTTTTCAGGGCGACGCCTTGGTGACCACTTGCTACTACAACACGAAGGATGACAACACCGCCGCCCTCGGGGGATTCTCCATCAGCGACGAGATGTGCGTCAACTACATCCACTACTATCCGGCCACCAAACTGGAGGTCTGCAAGAGTTCCGTTTCCGAGGAGACGCTGGAGAACTACTTTATTTACATGAAGCGGTGAGGGATATATTTTTGTTAGTATAATAATAGTTAGCACTAGGACTTAGTATTTTATATTAAAAGAAAATGTTGATATTAAAAAAAGTATAACTCTTAGAAATCACTTTACATTGATTAGATTAGATAAGATTTGATCGCTTAACCGCCGAAACCATAAAAAAGCCCTCTGACTTATAACTCCCCTTTTTAATATTATTACTTTGTATTAAGAAACGCTTCCATTAAAAAAAACCCTTTAATACAATATGATTATAATTGTTTGCAATCACTTTAGATTGATTAGATTAGATTTGATCGCTTAACCGCTGAAATCACCGAAAACCCTTTGATTTTGAAAAGAGCTCCAGGGGAATTCCTGACTTGCTTCCCCTTTTTTTTTCTCCTTTTTTTCATCCCTGTCTTTATTCAACAATTACAACGCCCGTGCACATTCATGGCATTCTATCCATCCGTACCGCAGGCGTTTGTGGCGTTAATGGAAGAAATATTTTTTAATCTACGCAGCGAAACCGACGACAGGCGACGTCACAGGCGGGGATTTCGGGTGATCCAAGGGGATCCAAGGGGGGCTTAGAAGGGTCCAAGGGGCTTTGGGGTGATGAGCGGTGGTGGCATTGTGGGTTTTCATTAAGGGGGCTCTTCCGCTCGGCTCCTTGTGCATCAAAGGGAAACTTTTCGGCATTCCTTTTTGGAGGCCCCGATTCCTTGGCGCATTCATAACGGCGAAATGCTCTTTGTTCGCCTTCCGTGGCCACGCCCCCTACCCTTAGATACCTCCCTTTGCCACGCCCATTTCCCTCGCCTTGCCCCTGAAAAAGGTGTTCGCTAATTGCCAAGTTTAAGCAGTTGAGCATCCGTTGATGGCGAAGTTTACATTAGATTAGGGCCACCGCAATGGGAAAACTTGCAATGCGGCCTTGCCAGAGCATTGTGTATCCCCGTATCCCCATATCCGTATCCCTATCCCTATTCATATCCGTATCCGCTAGGTGGCAGTCGGAAATGGAAATTGCTCAGATGGCTGAAGCTCAGGTTATTGTTGCGGTTATATCTAACCCTTTTTGCCACAACCGCTTAGCCTAAATCATTATGTTACATATCCCTAAAGACTCTTAAAGACAGTCATAGCTAATAATGGAAATTTTATTTTTTTGAATGCATATTTCAGTAATATTAATTGATTTTGTAGCTACAAACCTAGCTTAGGCGGTGGTTTTTAATAATATTAACAATAAAATTAAAAACAGTTTAAGTACTGCAAATATTGGGTTTATACTTTTAAATTTAATTCCAAATTTGTTTTTAATTTTTCTTGCCTAGAATAAAATAATTCTAGTAATTTAAGTTAAACTTATGGGCTTTACAATTTTAAAATCTTTTTCTCCCTGGTGAAATATACGCTAAAAATAAGAAAACCAAATTGAAATATTTAATTATTTATAATTCATTAAATATAGTTAATTTGAATCACATAAACTTTTATTTTTATTCGAAATTCTTTTTTTTTATTGAGATGTTATGTTTGTAAAATAGTTTAAGTAAAAATGACTAACATGTATTTGATTATATATTATTATATACATATACACATATATTTTCTACATTTTCAAAATGAATCCTTATACTACTTACATGCCTAGTTTTTAATATGATTTTTTGTACATTTTGAATAACAAAATTGTATTATTTTTTGTATGAAATATGTATTTGAAAACTAAAATATTATATTTTAATTTTAACAGGTTGGTCAACATAAATGGTCTTAAATATTCCTTAAAAATTACTCATACGATGAACTTGTTGATTTTGTTAGAACTGTTGTTCAAAATAGAAGGGGTATACAAATAAATTGATTGGTTGAAATCAACGCCACCTAGATTGAAATAGATATTTGATTCGAGACAACAGTGCGTATGAGTGATAAATACCGAATACCAAGTACCATACAATTGTGGATTGCCCCAATGCACATAGGTTTATGCATACCATACCCTTCTTTTTTGGAAATCGCTAATGGATCCCCGTTTTTCCCGCATTCTTTCAGCACGGAGCACCAGCACGGAGTGCACCTGAACGGAGCCAGGTCGTCCAACTACCGGAGCATCGAGTGGACCCAGCCAAGGGTCGACCAGCTGTACACCATGTACATGCAGGAGCCGCTGAGCATGCAGTGCAACAGGTCGGATGGCACCCGCTTCGGGGGGCGGCCCAGCTGGGAGGGCGTGGCAGCGACGCCCGTGCAAATCCGCATACCCATCCACCGCAAGCTGTGCCCCAACTACAATCCGCTGTGGCTGAAGCCGCTGGAGAAGGGCGAGTGCGATTTGCTGGGGGAGTGCATCTATTAGGCATTAGGCATTAGGCGGAGGGCGTAATCGCCTTGGCTGGCATGGGGGCGTGGCATAGCACAAGCACACACACACACACACAGAGCACACAGCACACCCATACACCTGCAAACGAAATGGCTTATACGGGCATTTTGACTTCAACAGTCGTAGTTCCATAACCAAAACATTTTTGTAGTGTTTATTATTATTATTATTATATATAATGCTAAGTATTTAGCAAACTCTTATTTAAACTTTAGTTTGATTTGATTTTTTAATAGGATGAGGCTTGAAATTAAATTCATATACTGAAATAAAAACAATCTTTTCTATACTGAAAGTATTCTATGTTTTATTTGTTAATTAAAGAAAAATATATTTTTAAAATTAATAGCCATCCTTAAAGTTGTAAAAGCTAATCTTAAAAATAATTTCTTACGTGTAAGAACTTAAAATTGTATGCTTTTTTATACGTTTTCCTGGGCAAGATAACCTTTTTTTTCTGCAAACTTCAAACAGAAGTATCTGAAGAATTTGTTTAAATTTTATAACCTCTGTCTAAGTGGTCAAAAGGTGGTTTTTTTTAAAGCGTTAGGGAAGTTCGACTGTAGTCGCTTTGTATTTGCCCGTTCATCTGCATCGCCATTAGCATTATCATTATCCTTTCTTTCGGCGAGTGTGTGTGTGTGTGTGGGCCAAAGTGAAAGCAACGCAAGGGCAACAGGCCAAAACAAATGTTTTCGCTCTTTAAATAACTAATGCATTTACCAATCCCGCCCATGTTCCTAACCCCTTTCACTTTTACTTTCGCCCTTTTGCCTTGGCTTTTGGCCTGCTTTTGTGTTATTTTTTTCTGTTTTTGTGCCCTTTGCCCTTGTTGTCTTGGCCAGCCTTTGAAATTTGCCGACTGACAGCGCCGCCAGGCTAAAACGTTTAACACAAAGCAGCTTACAAGGAAGGCATGGCCCACACACACACACCCTCGCACGCACACACACACGCACTGAACTTGGCTGAGAGGAAATTGTAGCATACTTCTCAGCGCCAGCTGAAAAATAAAATGGCCAACTGACTGAATGGAACGGAAGGGACTTAAATGGACAAAGTGGCCGGAACCAAGAAGGCCAAAAGTATAATGGCGGAGCGGGGGACTCGAGCTCACTGTTTATACAATATAAATGAGCAAACTTTTGATGCAACCCGACGTTGCCAAGTCTAATTACCAAGAAGCTCTTAGGAAAACGCCAGGCAAAAAGGCGGGAAAAAGAAAACAAAACGTAGAAAAATATATTCACATTGGTATTGGGTTCTTATTGGGGGATCGTGGGACATGGTAGATGAGCTACCAGCAGCCAGGAGCTTACTTACCAGGAAATCCCCCTCCAGAATCCCTCGATATCCGTATCATTCCTTCACGCTTTTCATTAGTTCTATCTTTCATAGTTTTTAGTTTTTCCTATCTCAACTACACACACACACACAAGTGCACCCACACACACACACACAAACACCGAACACACATACATTTGAGTAAACATGTAATGGATACGTTTAAGTGTAGCCAACATACATATGTAAGATGTGATAATTGTTCTATGGCTATAAAAGAAATATATATACACATGAATATATAAACTATGTAGATGAAATATTTATAAAAAACAAAAACGAATCGAAAGCGAAACCAAAAAAAAAGTAAAATGTATAATTTATCGAATAAAAACTGACCACCATACCAGAAAATGCCAGTGTTTTATTTATTGGGGGGGGGGCTCGTAATGTCCACATCTTTTGACAAGTGAGTGATTAAGATGGATTTTTATTTAACTTTCAGATAGTAATTCCACAGACACCTGCCAATTATTTATCAATTAGTTAGTCTGCTCCGAAAATCCTACCCAAATGCACATATATTACACATTTGAGTCGAGTTTCCTTTAAAATTCGTTTAATTTATGGCGCTACGAAAATCCCTGAGTGCTTAAGGGCTTAACCCGCTCAATGATGGACTCTCGCTGTTCATTGTCCTCATTGCGGATTTGATCCTTCAACGCGTTGACTGACGACCGGCCATTTTAATTGATTTTTCAGTTTTGTGCACATTTTTCGTGTGACCAACGTGAAGGGGGTAAAGGGCACTGAAAGGGCAGCGCCCGGCGATGGAAAGTCATGAGAGTATTAAAATCGCTGCAATCCAATTAAAAGTTTTTAACGAAACAACAAATATTTTAATATTCATTGGCGTCGGGCGTACACGCACACACCCGAAAAAAAAAACGAGGGAATGAGACAAACTACATTAAAAAAAAGGGAAGAGCGTGAGATGTTTAAAAAATGTGCCACACAGAAAATAAATATTTTGGAATTATTTCTTTTGGAATAGTGCATTTTTGGAATGGCTACGAAATACATTTTTGCTTAAGTCTTGGACCCAATTTTTTTGCATGGAGTGTTTGCGGAGACAAAATATAACAGCTTCCATTCCATTAGCATTATTTCATCAGACGTGGAAGCCTTCAAGCAGATGACAGACTCCTTACATATGTACGTTCCCATTCTTTTCCTGCGGAGAAGCTAGCAAAAATAAGAGGTAAAAGGAAACGAGGAGAAAGTCAGTCAGAATGAACGATAAGAATGAACGTCGAAGGAGGCGGGGGAAATGGAACTCAGCTTACACTTCCCTGACACTGAATTACAATGACGTATCTTTAGAAGGATTCGAAATTTAAATATTATAATAAAACTAAAATAATAATTCCATGTCTTTTAAAATATATGGAGCAAAAACATATTCCCCAAAAATAAACAATGCAAAAAGAGAATATATTAAATGAATCAAGTTTAATTATATTTTAATTAATTTCTTAATTGAATTAAATAAACAATTTTTTTCAATGCTTTAAAAATTCATATTTCACAAAAATAAATTAGGCATAAAAAGAATAACACTTTACTTTGTCTTATTGGTGAACATTGTATATTGTAGGTGTATATAATTTTAATAAATTTGTATTATAGTTTACTTAATTTTTTAATTTTATTATATAAAAATAATTTGTCAATGCTTTAAAAATATATAAAACAAGAAGAATAAAACTTTTTTGATCTTCTGAATGAACAATGTAAATTGTATGTATATGTATTAAATTTTAATTCTTTATTTTCATTTATTTTAAATATGTTATTTATTTTATTCTTTCTTAAAATAAAAGATTGTATCAATGTTTTTAAAATATATCAAGAAAGAAAAAGATATCAAAAATAAATCAATTAAGAAATGAATAAGCTTGTACTCAATCCCTTTGCTGAGCAGTGTATTTTGTAAGTGTAATTAAAGTTTTAAAATATTCAAGGCAGTATTCTTAATTAGATTAGGTAATTTAACTCGTGCAATTTTTTAGGGATTTTTGGGGCCAGTGTCACGCGGGCAGAGTGGTTCGTTTGCGGCGAGGGAAGTCAGCGGCAGATTCCCGATTTCGGGGACTGTGAAAAGTCAAGTGGTCGCGGCGTACGCGGCGTATGCGTAACGTAACCTAACGTAATGGCGTACGTGAAGGCATCGCCCGCAAAAATCTCGTGTGCGTGTGTGTGTGTGTGAGTGGCCATGTATGTGTGCGTAATCGCCTTTTTCGGGTTGTTGTCATTGCATTTTCACGCTCGCACACACACCATACACACTCGCACGCACACACACACACACACACAGTGGCAGGAGCAGAACATTTAATCAACCCAACCTTCAACGTGACCGCCTTGTTCTGGTTAGTGGCGCCACCTGTGGGGTACAGTCAAACTTCTATAGGAAGGGTTCTATAAGGGTTCTTCAGAGTTTACCCTAAAACAAGCTCTTAAGTCGCCAGACTTTAGAAATATTATTTATATAATTGTTAATCGCCAATGGATATTGGTTATTATAATGCAATCAGAATACTTGATAGGGAGTTACCATCTAAAAAATTTAAAATATTCGTTGGTATTCGATGTTCCTAAAGTTAAACATATAAACATTATGTTTTTCTTATAGAATATAATAGCTCATCTGTAAATCACATAAAATAAAATCAATTTCGGTTAGGTTCCTGAAAATTCCACTGAAGTAAACTCAAGTTTCGGAAGTTCAACTGTAAAAGTTGGGGTTACGTTTGAGGTAGATGTTTTGGGGCTGGGGTTCGGGGCTTAGATCCGTATTCTCGCGCCCGCGTAGCATCATTACTGTCATCGGCATCGGCATTTCCATTCCCATTTCCAACCGCAAACTCATTCTGCTAAAACATTTATCTGCGGCCCAATCGCTGGCGTGTGTGAACGAGTTTTGTGACGGAGGGGCCAAATTTAATGTCACAAACTTTTGATGTGTTCTAATTTATATACAAACAGACAAATAGACAGACATGCTGACGACATCAAGGCTGCCTTATCTTCGCCCTATACCCTTTCAAGGGATTTGCTTGTATTTACCAACTAGGTTATATATTACATAAATAGATTATTAAAGTTATGGCATATATGATTGTATGATTAGCAAAATAATTTAAGCATCCTACATTGGAAACTATTAATAGATTATTAAAATTATGACATATATGATTTTATGATTATCAAAATATTTTAAACATTCTACATTGGAAAGTCTTGATAGATTATTAAAGTTATGGCATATATGATTGATTGATTATCAAAATATTTTAAACATTCTACATTAGAAAGTCTTGATAGATTATTAAAGTTATGGCATAAATGATTGATTGAATATCAAAATAATTTAAACATTCTACATTGGAAAGTATTAATAGATTTTTAAAGTTATGGCATATATGATTGTATGATTATTAAAATTCTTTAAACATCCCACACTGGAAAGTATTAATAGACTATTAAAGTTATGGCATATATGATTGATTGATTATCAAAATACTTTAAACATCCCACACTGGAAAGTATTATTTAGAAAGTATAAATATAGACATACCAAAACTCATAGAACTTGCAAAGCTAAAGCTGTTTTATTTTACTTAAGGTATGTAAATTTCGGCATACCCGTGGGGCTTCCAAATTCACCACCTCCCTGGCCCAGAATCGTTAAAGTAAATTTGTTTTCACGCTTGATGGCGAATTGTGCGACTTGCTTGATCTTTCCACACCCCACCGCCTCGTTCTCCATTTTTTTAGCCAGATTTCGCCACATTTTCCCCCAACCCTTTGGCGCGCAGGGGAAAACACGCAGCTTTTCCGTGCATTGGAAATTTTTCGAGCGAGCGGTGCTCTTGTTAATATTTCATATGTCATCGCAAGGAGTCCCAGGAACACCACTTCACTCCACATTTTGTTCCCCTGTTTTTTTTTTTTTCTTTCCGCCGTCATTCCCAGCATATCCACGTGCCACACCTCCCGGAATTCTACCTCCTGGAATTTCCCTGTAAGCGGCCACAACTCTTAAATCGCTTGCGTTTAAAAATTTGATTATGTGACATTTTCGTTCAGCTTTTGTGGGGAGTTTGAAGGGAAAAAACGCGAAACAAAAAAGGGAAAATTAAATTTGTACACAGATTCACTTCGTTTTTTTTTCGTTCGTTGCTGTTGTAATTTTCATTTATTTTATTTTTCATTTTTTGTGGTGGCTGATGGTTGTTCTTGTTGTCATTGCAGGAGGAACCTGGAAAGGACCTCCGCACGGAGTCTGTGGTAATTTCATTCCCTTTTATGAAGGCTTTTCCGCATTTTTGGCATTAAGGAGCACATTAAATCAGTTATTGTCAGGTGGTCGACTTTAAAATACCCCGTATTTATATAATATTATATTATATTATTATCTTTTATTTGCATTTATTATTTGTGTGAGTATTTACTTACCGATGTGTGTGTAAGGACTGCTGTTGTACACCATTTGTGTGGGGGCAGAACTATTCTTTATGTTTGCTAAATAGGCAAAAAAAACAATACTATATCTATGAAAATGTTGAACTAATTTGTTGTATAGATAAATATATTAAAATGATTATTTATTTTATTAAAATATAGAATAGAACGCTAAGCAATTTTTAGTGTAAAAGTAAACATGAAGATACCCAGTTAAATCTTTTTTAAAATCTTTTTTTTAGACGCATCTCAATTAAACATTCAGTGGTTATTATAAAATTTATTTATATATTTTTTTCCTAAGTGAATACCTTTTTAATATAGTCTTCCTGTTTAAAAGGGCTGAAATTAAAAAGTAGTACCACAAACTTTAGTCTAAGACTTATGACTTATTTTCTTGTCTGTCCTTTTTTTAACCACTTTTTGTGCTATTCTGTGATATTTGGTGGTAATCGTTGGGTATTTACTCTGTGAGGTATGGGATAAAGCGACTGAAATCGGCTTAAATGCCCCTGTGCCGCCCAATCATTGAAGGCCAGGGGGGCGTGGCAGCGGGATGGCACTTTGGGGACCAATTGCGTGCTTTTTTTCTGCCATGTTGTTTGCTGCTTTGTTTTATGCATAATTTATGCAAAATATCCAAGTACAAATTGACATTAATCAGTATGCTTTATTGACTCGGCCGTTGCCACTGGTGGCAGGACTTTTGCCAGGATAAGGCCCACAGCTCACGCCCATTTGCAGGAATGTCAGAGTCGAGATAGAACGCTGACATTTCTGGTTGTGCGGACCCCACATTCCTATTACTTAATCAAGAAATTCCGTTTGCCTTTGACTCGTTGCCCTTTGCCACCCCAAAAACAAAAAAGAATCCCCCCCCCGACCAGCGTTAATGGCCTTTGTGGCCTTTGCCACGTTTTGTTTTGTGGGCCAAAAAGGGTATCTGGGCCACCACGTTTGAGTTTCGAATCTAGAATGTACTACAGATGCCCAATAATTATTATTCCCATGTCTAGCTTCTGCTTAAATATTTGAATTTCGTTTGTAAATTGATATAATTAATTGGTGTTTTCATTATGGTACAATAAATTGGCATACTATTAAGCGGGAATTTAGTTAGGCATTGATTCACTGTTCAATGTTGTTCAGTTCACAGGTTAATGGAGTGTTAGAAGTGCATTTCAGATTCGGTTTTGCGTCTGTCACGACGACCATCCTTCTTTTGTTTTGTTGATAATGAAAGTGACTCTACATTCCGCCCCCTTGTGGCTTCCAGTTGTACTCGCTGACCTCGTTGGGGGGGGGGGGTCACCGCCGGCAGGAATTCGCAATAAACGTGGTCACAGGACGGGATAAGCCAAAGCCCATTTGACCTGTCGCCTGTCGACTGCGATTGCGATTGCGAAAGTAGGTCGATCCCACGAGACGAGGTCCTTTTGTGGTCCTTTAGTTGGCGGGGTGTATTCCCAATAGATCGTTACGGGGAACCAGATGGGCTGTATTGAGACTAACAATGCGTAGCCTATACAACCCTTTGAAAACATATACATTTCATTAATACTCCTTATATAGGTTAAGATCAAGCATTGACCTAAAGATCAAAGGCAAATGTTCTTTTTTTTATATTTTGCACGGCTTAAAAGACATTTGATTTTGATTTGAATATTTATTTTTTGGATTCAAAATGGCAGAATAAGAGTTATTAGAGAATTGAAACCATTAAAAATTAAAATTTACGCTGATTTGGAAAGCTGAACGGAAATAAATATATTTCGTGACCTCTATATATGGGTATAGATCCCCCTTTCTTGTTAAAAAGTAAAAACTCAAAAAAAAATAATAATAGGGTAATTAATTGGATATTACAAATAAAATATGCATTTTATTCAAATTTTCAAATTGTACTCAACCATTTTTGATATCTAGCTCAGTCACCTATCCCAAGCAACATAAGTAATCAATGAATATGCTCAACTTATAACTTTATTGTTTAAACTACAAAGCAAATGATTAATTTACACATAGAAATCGAGCCAAAATTTCACCTTGGAATCACTTTAAAATGCAAAACTCTGCATGCATGGTTTTAAACTTTAAATTTTTTAAAATGGTTAGATCTTGTTTTTATGCACCTAACATTTTGGAATGTTTAAACTTAATTTTCTGTTTACACTTTTTGTGGAAGAAAAAACATCGATTTTTAAGTTAGAGAAGGATAGTCCGGATTAGGGACTGTCGTGGTGTCGATCGCACGAGTAAGCAAGTCCAATAGCTGAACCTCGGCGGTGTTCCTGCTGGCATTCACAGAGGCAAACGAGCCTGGAAAGTTATCCAGCTTGCTGGCCACATCCTCCACCCGGCAGCACTGCACCAATCCGTAGGCAGGGAACTCGCGGAGACTGCCAAACAGGCTGCTCCTCAGCCAGGACACCTGGTCGCACATGGAGGGGCAGAAGTCGCTGGAGTTGTCACTGCTTAACTGAAGGATAATGAGGGATAATGAAGGATAATGGCACAGAGGCTATTAACAATGGGTAAGTCATATGTACGTACGAAGGGGGAGTTGTGGCCAATGAGGACGAACTCGTCCTGGACGCCACCCGTTTTCTCCAGGGCGTGCACATGGGCCCAAATGTGGGCGGGTATCGGAATGGAGCTACCGTCCGCCAGTTCGATTTTCAGCGAACGGCTGGCGTTGCAGGGTCGTCCGATGGCCATCGGCAGCTCCAGGTCCCCGGACACGCCCAGTCGGACATCGAAGTGGATCGCATCGGAGGCATCGCGCATCGCCTGGATCCAGTGCTTCCAGTTGCCAGCACGCAAGGCCCGCATCCAGATGGTGGACATCATGTCCTCGTAGCCACGCAACTGCCTGGCAACAGCCTCGTCCTGGACCAGACTGCCGATCTGAAAGGTTCCACCCGCGAACAACTGCGTCAGCTGCCTTTCCTTCGCCAAGTAGGCGTCGATTTCCCCCTGGCTTTACAAATATATAATAATAAAAAAATATATAAAATAAAAATAATAATAATACATAATTCATATAAAAGCATTTGATAGAAGATGATGGTGGTTCCTGGTAGACATTTTTCTCGAGCTCTTACGTTATCAACAAAAGTCTTACAGTCACTTAATTGTAATGAAAATTGCAATGAAAATTATCAATTTAGTCTATTCATTTATGTGGCAAAATTAAAGGGTAACCATATAGTTGTAAACTCAAATATATAACACCTTAATTGGTTAGGCGCAACTTGAGATATAATTACAAAGCTCAAAGATACCAAAAAATGTTTCTTTAAAAAATCTTTAAAAATAAGCTTTTTAAAAAAAAAAAAATTTTGAGACTTATTTTTTGTGATCTAGTGGTCCAACTCTACCAGGAACTACCATCATCCTTCTTGGAGCATTTTTAAAATACTATTTTGTAAGCTAGTGTAATCATTTGTAACCAACTTACCTCACGGTCTTGATTAGATATTTTTGGTAAGTTACATTTATGTCCAATCCGATATCATTTAGTTGGCCCACTTGCGTCTGTGGAAAATCAGATATGCACGTTCTAACTTTTTTGAACGGGATTTCAGCTATAAAAACTTACCTTCGTGATAATTCGGTTTTTGGTTGGAAAAGTCGTGTAGCCGATATACTTCATTCGAGAGGACAAAATATCATAGCACAAGGCCGCACTTTTTATTGAACCTTTTCCATCGAACTCATGACCCAAAACGAGTGTCATGTCGCCCTCACAGTTCTGCATGCTGGTCTCACTTTCAAACATCTGCAACGCTCCCTTCAGACACCGAACATTACTCATAGGATTGTCAGTCCTTTGGTCGTAAAAATAACCATTAGAATGGCAGTGCATTGTAGCCTTAACCTTAGTTGAAGACGCTTCCCCATATCCGCTCCTAATTAAATTATAACAAGAAAAGAGTCAGCTTAAAACCAAATCAAGCAGGTATATAATATAGTACTCCAATAACCAAACAATTTAATCTTAAAACTTAAAAAATGCAATACACCATGTGGTATACACTAGAAGCGAATATGATCAAAGCAACGAAGCTAGAACTTTTTTTGATTTTGAGCGCTCCGACCTAAACACTACTTGCCTACACAGAGAGAAATATTCAAGTACATTGTTCTTGAATTGAGAACATTCGTTCTTAAAAACCGTGTAAGTACATTTTGGTATCACTGTTCTCAATATAAGAACGAAATGGTGAGAAGAGAAAAGTTAAATTGAGTTTATTTAACAACATTTTGATAAGTATACACTACTGACTGGACTAATAGTTTGTTTGTTGATATATAAACTGTACACAACGCCCATTACACTTGAATCGGACAAAATGAAAACATTTTTAACTTGCAAAATTACGTTCTATTTTTAAGAACATTTTCAACTCAGATGAGAACGTCAGAATTTCCTTTGTGTAAGAATGAAAGATGACTTTTGGGAATGTGTACTTCTGGGTCGCGAAAAAGGACAGTCGGACAGACAGGTGCTGATCAAGAATATATACACTTAATGGAGTCGGAGATCTCTCCTTCACTGTATTACACACTTCTGATAACATTATTACAATAGCTTAATATACATCTATTGCGGAGCTAAAAAATTAGAAATTAAACTTTTGTCACGAAAATTGTAGTTCCTTTTGCAGAGCTGAAACACACTCATAATAACCAGTAGTATTTAATCATAAAACCTTTGATACGAAAATCCACTGCCACAATACAAATCAATAGTTTCTCCATCTTCCCGTTCATAAGTCCCAATAGAATCGGATTCAAGTAGCTTGGACCCAAATTGCGTTATGACGAGCGGAAAGTTGGGACCTGCTTCCATTTTACAAGTTCCGATCACATCCTGGGGCAGTATTAGGAGAAGCCCCAGACACACAGTGTATATCGGCCACATCGCGACGATTTTAAAATTCAACTAATGGGGTCTGTCGATGGGGAGCCTTTTTATAGGGCCTGTTTGCTGATGCAGCAAAGCTGCTTATTGCATTTGTGGACTCGTAATTGTAAACAGATTTCCACCGAGCACAGCGCTAAAGCGATAACCCAAGGGTCGGAAAGTATGCCATTCCAAATACAATGTGTATGCATACATATTTTAAAGCTATAATAGTTATTTGTCAACTTCTCTAAAAAAAAATAACCGTTACTGTCGAACCGAAGAAATTATTATTTAAATTTAAAATGAACTTAGATTCCCAACATTTTAAAATAAGAAAGTAACACCTTATCGATTAAATCTACATATGTATACATATGTGTAGATGGCTAAGCTGGGAGGATCATGGGATCCCCCTTTTTATAATTTTTCAACCGATAAGAGCACTTGATTACATATATATATATATATATATTACATATATATATATATATATAAAATGAACTTAGATTCCCAACATTTTAAAATAAGAAAGTAACACCTTATCGATTAAATCTACATATGTATATGTGTAGATGGCTAAGCTGGCTTTCTTATACAGTATTCCCAGCGGATCATGTGATCCCCCTTTTTATAATTTTTCAACCGATAAGAGCACTATATTTCATATACATATATATATATATATTTGCGTTAGGGTGGTCCACAAACTAGAATCTTATTTTCACCCTTAATTATGGTAGATTTTGGGTTAACGAATGTATTCGAAAACTAACAAATTTTATTTTAAGCAACGGCTAAATGGTCTTTAAGTTTTCCTAAAAATAAATCATACGACACAGTCACCAGTTAGACTTCCGTTAAAAAATAAACGTTTTCTTATGTGTCATTATATAATTTTGTTGGATTATCTGTTTAAGTAAGGGAGGGTATAAAACAAATGTTTGGTTGAAATTGTAGGAGTCCTAAATTTTAAGAACAATGCATAGACCTTAAAACGCCTTCTTTAATTTATTTAAGTACGCATATGAGAGTTGAACCTTTATAATTTCCGTATAAATGTGAGCCACCCTAATGTTTATATGTCATTCCTTACATATACAAAGCGCATTTCATATATATATATATATATATGTCATTACGTGTACATATGTACAAAGCACAAAGCACTGAAAAAAATATTGCCTTAATATTCACTCACATTTAGTTTCACCTTGGAAATAAAATTAATTCAGATGTTATAGAGTTTTAAACAAATCCCAAATTGTGATAATTGAATATAATAATTTTGTAAAACTAAAAAGACTCATTTTTGCTTGTCCAAAAATTTGTACAGGTGGCAAGAGCTGAAACAGTTTATTTTGGTATATTGACAGTCCATCGGAGTTGTAAAAATAGTATAACACAATTTCTCGATTAAAGATCCTTTGGCATACTGTAGTCGTAATTTTAAATTTATTTTAATTTGAAATTTATTTGTTCAAGTCAATATTTATTGTTTACAAATGTATTTTTGCAAGTATTCATTTTGAATCTACTCCTCGAGCGCCTTTGAGTTTTCAGTGGTGCCTGTGGCCTGCGCTGCTGATCCGTAAAAGGAGTCCAGTTTCTGGGCCACATCCTCCACTCGGCAGCACAGCATCAAGCCGTTGATGGGATAGCGGTGGAGACTGGCGAAAAGGGTGTCCTTCAGCCAGGACACCTGATCGCACATCGATGGGCAAAGTTCGCCAGATGGATCGATTCGTAACTGCAAAGGAATATGGAAGTTCTTAACACAAAGCCAAACACTAATTGCTGTTAAATTGTATAAAAAGCTTACACTTGAATTTCATTCCAATCAGATAAATATATTTGTACACAGAGAGATTTTTGACATTCTCATCTGAGTTTAAAATGTTTTTAAGAATGGAAAATGTTTTCAATGTTCTTGAATCCAGTTCAATTTGCGGTACTTACATTGTTGATCTCAACAACTAAACTATTAGTCCAGTCAGTAGTGTATACATATCAAAAATTTGCTTAATAAACTCAATTTAACTTTTACCTTTTCACCATTTTGCTCCGATATTGAGAACATTGATACCAAAATGTACTTACACGGTTTTTAAGAACGAATGTTCTCAATTTAAGAACAATTTGCTTGAATATTTCTCTCTGAGTAGGTAATCAACTCTAATGAAACATATCGCTTGTAAATACTCGTTTCTATTTTCATTGAACCATGTCGCCGCAAGTTGTTAGTTTGGTATACTCACAAACGGAGAGTTATGGCCTACAAGGACGAACTCGTCCTCGGACGCTCCAGTCGGCTGCAGGGCGCGCACATGGGCCCAAATGTGGGCGGGAACGGAAAGGGCGTTGCCGTCCGCAAGGTCGATGACCAGTTCCCGGCCAGAGACACCGAGGCGGACTTCGAATTGGTCGCCGGATTCACTGGCCGATCGCAGAGCCGCGATCCAGTGCCTCCAGTTCCCGGTGCGCAGGCTATGCAGCCAGACGACGCTCATCATAGCCTCGTAGCCGGCCACCTGGGCGCCCGGGGCCTTGTCCTGCACCAAACTGGCATAGTCGAAGGGTCCGGTGCCGAACATCTGCGAAAGAGCCTTCTCCTTGCTCCAGAATGCATCCACATCCGCCTGGCTGCAGACGGTAAAAGATGAACCTTGGATAAGTATTTGCTTTATATTATTAGCTAATATTTTTTTATAATTAGTTAATAAATTTAATAATTTCTGATATCCACGTTAAGCTCACCTGGCCATTTTAAAGAGCCGTTCACTAGGGTCCACTCTTAAATCGAGCCCAAGATTGTTTAGCTCTCCCAAGTGAGTCTGTAACAAGGGGGATAGAATCAAAATAAAATAGAAATATCAATATCTGGTTACAAAAAGTATTAAAATAAAATATTTTTCAGTTTTTAGTTGGAATATTTTGGTTTGTCCACCTTTTCGAGAACTCTTTGCCCCTCGGGAAACGTTGTATAGGTTAAATATTTCAGATTGGCTTTGATGATATCATAGCACATGGCTACACTCTTGATGGAGCCCATTTCCTGAAAGTCGTGGCCCAAAACCAGAGTCCACTGGTCCCTGCAGTCGGGTAAGCTAACCCGACTCTCGAACAAGCCAGCCACTCCGTTCCGACATTGGACACTCCTCTTGTCTCCGCGGATGTTTAGTCCATGGCTTTCCAGAAGAAAGCTACCATCTGGCTGGCAGATGAGCGTTTCCAGCCTGTGGTCAGAAACGAACTGATCCTGGCTGAAACCATCGAACGATTTGGAATTGTTATTTTTAACTATGAACTCTTATTTTCTAAGACAGGGAAAGAGAATGGGATTAATCATTTATATTTGATAAAAGTTTTCACCTTTTTTAGCAATTATATTTCACAAGCTAAGTGGTATTTTAAAATTTTCGTAAGATTGTTATCAAGAAAATATAAATGTTGGTATACATACATATTTGATTAACAAGCAATAACTAACCCGTCATTTTTGAAAATAAACCCAGTGCCGCAATAAAACTGTATCTCCTCGCTTTTATTTCGTTCTATCAATCCGGAATATCCAGATAGTATGGTTTGGGAACCGTTGGTGGTCACTATTAGGGGCGCAGTCGGCGACGTTTTAATCTGGCACTTTGGCACTTCGTGTAATGAGTTCATAAACCCCACAAAAAGGCCAGCTAACAACACAGCTGTCACGGGATCCATCGCGAAAATTTATTATTGACTGGTTCGCCATTGATCAGTGGGCCGGTATTTATAGGGTTCCGAAATCTGCTGATTCTGTAAATCTCTTATCTGACCATCTTATTGCTCTACAGTACTGAGTGTACATATGTATGCTATATGGGATAATGGGATTCCCCGTTTTCGCATTTTTTAAATAAGTAAGCGATAAGGAAATTTATAAGTATGTATGTACATATGTATGAACATTAGGGCGGTTAGGAAAATGAAATCTTGTTCTCATCTGTTTCCAAGGTAGATTAAGGTATGAAAACTATTTATTCCAAAACCTCATCGGCTTATCTGAAATATTTACACAACATAGAATAAGAATTTTTTACATATTACCTTAAAAATGTGTATACATATGAGGACCGCCCTAATGTACATACGTTTATATGCAAGTTGTCTATAGAAGTGCGATTACTAAACGCTTATCTGTGCTTTCAATAGGCTATTCATTTCCCATTTACCACCCATATGTTCATATAAAGTTGCGTTTTAATAAAACGTCAAAGTTCAACATACTAATAATCAAGTATACTAATTGCTAATTACAATGTAATTGCAATCGACAGCTAAGATTTATTTATATTGAAAATCTGAAAACATACATATATCGATCAAGTAGTTTTCTTGCCATTTCAAAAAGTTATCCAAAGTTCCCGAACTCCGACCACTCAGTTATAAGTTTTCACGATAAACTTACGTACAAGAATAAAAACACACAGTTTGTATTTATTTTTTATGAACTTTTGTTTATTTTTTTGCGGATTTTCTTTGTTTTTCGTCAGTTTTTTGTTTTTTATTTGTTTTTCATTTCATTTCTTTTAGTTTTTTGCTTTTGTCTGCCATTTCATTAATACTAAGTGTACGCATTAAAGGTAAAATATGTTTTATGTTTTACTTGTTAATTGGTTTCCTTCGATTTCTGCTTTTATATTCTCCTTCATTAATTTTAGGCTTACTAAGAAGTGTTGTATATATGTAGTGAATGCTAGAGGGGCCAAAATGGAGTCATGTAAATGTAATGGTTTCTATATCAACTCTCCTGCCAGCCCAATTGGCTTCCCCTTGATTTTTGTTTTCGCTTTATAATCGTAATAGTTATTATTATTATTAGTTCCTGCATTACGCTCCACGCGTAACGTTGCTTTAAAGTTTTTCTGTTTAGCGGTAGGCGCTTAAGGCTAAGATCGTTTGCTTTTACGTTTCAGAAAAGTGATTCTTTAGTGAGTTTCTCGCTATATGTTACATACTCCTCGATCCAGCTAACCGGCTATCCTATTCCTCATCGTCTTCTAGTTAATGCCCTCGTTAAGTAACAACAAAAGGTCAACAATTAATTGCTAATATGCCAAATGCATCTTCTAGAATTTGGGCGATTTGATCAGATTGGACAAATATCAAATACATCTCGTTTTCCCCTCGGTTCGTGTGTTAAAATATATATATATTTATAGGTGTGTTATATTCATATATGCAAATAAGTTGTTCATATCAGGGATGTAAATCTATTTATAGAGCTGTTAATATATATATATATATATAATATATTTCCTTTTTGCTGAATTAAAAACTTCTTTTTAGTTTGAATCGTTTGGTTTTTCTCATTTTTTATTTTCATACATTTCTCGTTTATCTCCTCGTGTGATTTATTTCTCAATTAAATGCTAAAATTAAGTATAGAAAAAAAATGTTTCTGTATTTCTGATGCATCATTTTTTCGTGTATATATAATTTGTTATATAGAATAGGGGATATTTTGTAATAATTTCTTCTGCTATTTACTCACTGTTGAGAAAAACTAATTTACACAAAACAAAATAACATTTTCTGCCAGTGTAAGTCGGGGGAAGATACGAATCGATTGACCGCCTCTATATACAAAGACATACACGTATGAATAAAAAAACAAACCACACAGACTCGCGCACAGAACAAACAGTAATCAGAAATCAGATATCAGAACCCCAAACCTAAGTCAAATATACAATATGAATTGCAACCAAAAGACGTGCATTTTACAAGAAGAGTTACATGAATCATTTCGTTAGCTTTTACATAGATAGTTGCTATCATAATTCCTATTGCTATTACAGGATCAGAGTCCCTGATGGAGAGATGACCTCGAAGGAGCTATGGATCTATATACAGGGACACATTGACAAGGAGATGGAGGAGGAGGATCGGATGCATGCAGATGATGAAGATATAGACGAAGAATATACATGGAAGACGGCAGAGACTCCAAACATGTATCATTAATTTACTGAATTGTCACTGCAATTTGGGGGGATAGCATCCTGGCACCTGCTTGCGAAGGCTTCTGGCTTCTGGTCATTGGAAAACAATTACAATTTATTTTCCGCGTTTCGATTTGTTTTCTATTTGTTGTTTGGGCGCGTCATATACAAAAAATGTTGTTGCTACTTAATAACTAAATTTGTTTCCCTATCCATTCTCAATTTTAAACTACTAAGTGGAGTTTGTGGGCTTGTGGTTCTGGTTCTGCGGATCGTGTTGGATATCTGTCTAGGATCTGCCGGTGTGTAAATGTGTGCGAGTGTTCCTTTTGCGTGTGTATAAATTACAGGTGTGTGGGTGATGTGCATGCTGCTCTTTGGCCGCCAAAAATTACAATTGTAAAACAATAAGATTCCATATAATTTGCTCACAGCGGTCCGTGGGATGGATTAGGGAATGGGGATCGGGATCGGGATCGGGATCGGGATCGGGATCGGGAGAACTCTACTTGTAATGACAATTTTTTGTAAATACAATTATAGTTGGATTTCGTGTTTAGACAACTGCGACTGAGCCATCCCCTTGTGGATATATATCTTGAATTGATTTCGTTTCGAATTGTTTTGTTTGTTCTTTTTTTGTTGGGTTTTTCTTGATTGTTTTGTTTGTTTTTTGTTTGTTTTTTTGTTTAAATTAGTTAACAACTCTAAGCATAGGTGTGTGTTACAATTAGGAAAAAAAATAAGCATTATTAATATTAGGTTTATAACTACAAACTAAACTTGCCTATGCAATCAATAATATTAAAAATAATAAGCTTTGGCTGACATCCTTGTCGCCATGATCCATCGTAATTGTAATGATTTTTAAAAAAGTTGTAAAGAATCAATTGCTAACCGAAGGAAATTTGCCATATTCTGTTATGTATTGTTTGCTGCTGGATGTTGCTTTCTTTCTTTCTTTCTATCTTTTTTTTTTTGTTTGCTCGCTCCTTCCGTATATGCATTATATATATACTCACTAAATGTACGTATTTTAATTACGCCTTAGAACATTGCTTTATTGGTTTTAGCCTATGCTGTTTGTTGGTTTTATTTGTTGGTTGCTTGGTTGCTTGTTTGCTCTAACAGTTCTGTGTCGAGCTGTCGTCGTTGTTGTTGCCGTTCTAGCCGTGTTGCTTTTGCTCTTGCAAGCCGTTGTCCAACGTGGTCCTTGGATGGCGCTTCGATCGCCGCTTCGATTGGGCGCCGAGGATGGTGGTGGTGGAGGCTGATGAGGTGGTGGTTGTAGATGAGGTGTTGCCGTTGACGCTAATGCCCCGGTTGGTCGACTTTCTCCGGGCCTTGGCCTACAGCGTCTCCTCGAAGGCAGCCATGAGATCGCTCTGCATGTTCATATCGATTTGGCCAGCCATCTGCAAGGCAGAACCATTTGTTTAGTCTTCAATTGAAGTGGATGGAGAGGATGGATGGATGTTGACTTACCGCTTCGCGCCTGCGCCGCTCCTGCTCGGCCCGCCGCTGCTCGGCACGTTTGGCGGCCGCCCGATCCTGCGGCGATTGCTGTGCCGGCGAACTCTGGCCCTGTCCGCCCGGCGACGCCTTGATGTCATCCACCCGCGATATCTGCGGCTGAGCATCGTGAACGCTTTTCCTGCAATATTATGAACAACATCACTTTAGATAAGGGCTAACACTTAGTGTGAACTATAACTTGATATTATTAATTGCGATTTTTTTTCTTCTACTTTACTGATACTAAGAATTAGACTATTAGCTCACCTTCCGCTTTCCATGGCGCCCAGGGGCGAGGCAGCCAGGAACGCCTGAACGGCCACGGCGGCCGCCACCTCCTGCGCCCGATTCTGGGGCGCACACCGGGTTATCAGGTATTCAACGCTGCCCATGCCACCGCTGGCGGGACCTCCGCCACCACCACTGCTGCCCTGGCTATTGGAGCCCGGTCCGCCGCTGCCAACGATGCCGCCGACGCTGCTGTTGCTGTTGCTGCTGGCAGCGCCGCCGCTGCCAACGCCACTGTTGCTATTGCTGCCGGCATTGAGCAGCGCCGGTCCGCCACCGCTGTTACTATTGGCATTGCCGCCGCCGCTGTTTGGTCCACCGGCGCTGGCCGGACCACTGCCTCCGCCGCCGCCGCCACTGCCACCGCTGCCCGCACTGCCGGGTCCATTGCTATTGGCCGAATTGCTGCTGTTGTTCCCATTGCCGGACTGACCGCCACCGCTGCCGGAACGCTCACGTTCCCGTTCACGATCCCTATCACGCTCGCGATCGCCACTGATCGCCTGGTTGCTGGCCGGACCGCCGCCGCCGCCGCCGCCGCCGCCACCACCACCACCGCCGCCGCCACTACTGCTGCCGCCCGAAGCACTCGAGGCATTGGAGGCCACGGCCGCTGCCGCTGCTGCTCCCAAGGCCACCGCCTCGGCTAATGATGCGGCTGCAACCGCTGCTGCCTGGGCGGATGCGGCCGAGGCCGACGAGGATGATGACGAGGACTTGTGGTGCTTACGCTGCTGCTCCTTCTCGGCGGCCTCCTTTTGGTTCTTCTTCTCCTTCTCGGCCGCCTCCAGCAGCTTGAGACGGTCGCGTTCTTTGGCTTTGTTGCGGAACTGCTGGAACGAGTCCATGGCCGGCTTTGCCTTGCTGCTGCTCGAGCTGCTCGACGTGTGCGACTGCGGTGAGTTCGCCGACGCCAGCGAGGACCATGAGCTGGCATTCTTCAGGTTCTGCTCGTTGGTGGCTTTGAAGGCCTGCGACAGCTTGCCCTGTGCTGATGCAGCTGCCGCTGCCGCCGCCTGACTCGGATGCAGCTTCATATCCGAGGGCGACTGCTGTGGCGGCAACACCTTCTGATGCTGCTGCAATTGCTGCTTGTCCGGCGGACTGGGCATCATCGATTCGATGGGCTTGGGTATGATCAGCAGCTTGTTGGCCACCTGCTGCTGCTGATGGAGCTGCTGATTGAGCTGCTGATGCAGCTGCTGTTGCTGTTGCTGGAGATGTTGCTGCTGTTGCTGCTGCTGCTGGGTTAGTTGCTGCTGTTGATGCTGGTGATGTTGCTGCTGCTGCTGCTGCTGGTGCGTTTGCTGTTGTTGCTGCTGCAGCTGCATCTGTTGCTGCTGGAGCGTGTGCTCCAGATCGAGGAATGCTGAGGCCGCCGTCATATTGAGGCTATCGAATCCGGCCATGCCGAAATCGGCCACATTGAAGCCATTGTTGTGCGCCTGCTGCTGCTGCTGCTGTTGTTGTTGCTGCTGCTGCTGGGGATGCTTTTGCTGGTAGGCGGCCGCCGCCATGTCCAGATTGAAGTTCAGCAGGTGGTTGCCATTCATGCCGCCGACATTATCCGCTCCCTTTGTCAGCAGCTCTGTTACGTAGTCCATGTGCTGCTGCTGCTGCTGTTGTTGCTGCTGCTGCTGCTGCTGATGGCCAAAGGGTTGCTGTTGCTGCTGCTGCTGCTGTGGTCCGGCGGGCTGCATCAGATGCTGCTGCATTAAAAAGTTGTCAGGCAACGATGACTTGCCCGTGGAGCCGGTGCTGAACTCCAACGAGGCCAGCGACTGCTCAACGGGATCATCGAATTGTGGTATCTGTTTTAGGCCCGAGGCCAGCGAGGCATTGGCCATCGCATCCCCATGCGGTCCGCCCATTGGGTTAGTGTTGTTATTGTTGCTGCCGCCGTTGTTGTTGCTGCTGCTGCCGGTGTTGCCGCCGCCAGAGGTGCCGGTGCTGTTAACGCCGGACGTCAGGGCAGCCGCCAGTGCCGCATGATGCTCGCCAAGATCACCGCCACCCATACCGGCCAGCTTGTGCAAATTGCTGGCTATGCGAATGCCACCGCTCGACTGACTGGTGGCCACTGCAGCTGCTGCTGATGCTGATCCTCCGGCGAAACTGTGCGGCGGCAGGGCGGCGGTGATGGAGCCACCCGGCGGCACTTTGCTCAGATCATTTGGTCCATTCTTGTTGTGCTGCTGCTGCTGCTGCCCCGTCGCCCCAGAAACTGCAGCACCGGCAACTGAACCGCCACCGCCGTGCAACATGTTCCCGGCACCGGCAGTGGGCGCACCGCCGAAATTGCTGCCCGGCAGTGTTGTCTTGTTGTTGTTGTTTAGCATGGCAGCTGCCATCAGGGGATTGGCATTGCCCAGCATGTTGGCTACAAGGGGATCGGGAAGGATTGCGAGTCCAGGTTGGGTCACACAAGAAACTAAAATTAGTCACAAACTTCACAAGATTCGGACGAATGGCTCACAGAAATCTCTGGCTTTAGACCTTGGGTAATCAAAATCACAGGGACTTCTGTGGCCATACTCTGAAACAGGTCTTCAACTTACACATTTGTGATGTGGAGTTCACCACATGGTCCAGGCCCATCAACATGGTCGTCGGCGTGAGGGCGCCACTCGGATGGTTGCCGCCCAGAACCACATTTATACTTGGATTATTTACCTGCTAGCCCAGATATTATGAGGGTAACATGGGGTAAACAAAAAAAAAAGGGGGAAAGGGAAGATGAACATGTAAAACATTAAGTCTGGTTATCAAGACAATCAACAATCACAGTGAGTGTGCTTTGTGGCAAGTGCAATCTGCATTTGGCAATGGGTTGCTCAACGGAAATATTGTTTATCCTGGCATTATCCAAAAGAAAACAGCCTCAAATTATTTTAAAAACCATTTGATATTGGCAATTGATCAGTTTATAGTTGATAGAAATAGTTTTGAATAGATATAGCCCCAACCCATTGCCAAGTCCCTCCCATTCGTATTGTATTTATGCCTATTTATTCACCCATTTTCCCGATTCTCAAATAGTCACTGAAGTTCGGTACTTACATTGCCTCCGTTCGAGTCTCGGGGTTTTTTCTTGCGCGGCGGTCGTTCGTCACCATCACCTGTTGAAGGGGGAATTTCAGAATAAAGATGAGAGAGGTTTGCAGGGCTCGACGACCGAGGTCGCAAAAAGGATCAAAGCTAGGGGGTTATAAACAACAAGCTAGGGAAAGCAACGGGGTGGATCTCGATTTGGGTAAAATTGGTCAACACAATTTATCAATAATATTTTTTTTTAAATCCAAAAGTTATTGGTATGAAATAATATAAATATCTTTAAAAATACTAATATTGATAGTATCACATTATTCAAGGTATCATGTCTTTTAGAACCAATCTATAGGTCTATAAATAATCCTTGACCAATTTTGATCATATAGAGAACCACCCTGACAGGCACAAGCGATAGTGATTTTGAAGGGACTTAGGATCGTAATCGTATATCGTACAAACATTACATTAGCAGTGGTTTTTGGGTTTACATAAATATAAAGATACAGATATAGGTGTATTAAAAATACCTCTTACAATGCCGATCGATGAAACAATTGTGTCGTGGTGGGTTTTCGTGGTGGTGGTTTTTGGAGTTTGGTGGATGAGCAGCCGCTTTACGGCGCTCTTTCTTCACTTCTCTTCTCTGTCTATCTGCCCTGTTCCACCCACTCTCTCCCATTTCAATATCTAAACTGTAAATGAACTGAAAAAAGAACGGGCCAGAGACCCCGGCGACCACTCCCCCCCCCCTTTTTTTTTTTTTTATTTTGCACCAGCCAAATGCCAAGTGGATAGAAGACAATGGATAATCGCAACCAAAACCAACCTTCGAGGCTCCAATCGATATGTTTTATCGGGTTTTCTCAAAAAAATCGTTACTTTCGTTATTTTGCTTTATCGTTAAATTATCTCTCTTCTGTGAAAAGAAATCGATTTTTGGGGATAATGAGGAAACACACAGATGGTTTTTTTTTCTTCTTTTTTAATAAACATTTTCTTTTCTCATTTTTCATTTTTGTTTGTTGTATTCATTGCGTTTTTTTTTAGTTTAGTTTAGTTGTTGTTTGTTTCGCTGCTGCGGTTGCGCTGCCATTTTGTAATAATAAATATTATTATTGTTTTTACTATAAATATTTAAATGTATGCGTGTGTGTGTTTTCATAATGCTAAATGTGTGTGTGTTGGTTTGTTTGTATCTGTGTTCGTGTGTCGGTTACGTTACGTTACGTAGTTCGCGTCGTCCGCTCTGTTTTCTTTTATTCTTATTCCCTCTACCTCCTTTCTTTCCCTAAGATTTTCACTATTTATCCTTTCGTTTATTTTATTTTATATATTATTTTATTTTCTGTTTTTGTTTTCCTTATTTTGTGAGACGCCTGCGCAAATTGAAACCAAAAATGCACTGTTTTTTTTTTAAAGGTTTTGTTTCAGGGAAATTCTGTTTTTGATATTCTTACAAGACTTTTTGAGCGTGTTTACATGTTTGTAAAGTTGGTGCTGTTGCATTTTACTGCTCTGCTTTCTCCTCGTCAACTACAGGCTATACAAAAACACAAGAATCAGGCTTACAACAAAACAATTTCAATAATATGGGGCTAAATGGATGGAGAAGGCGCTTACGGGGTGTGGTGACCTCGATAAAGAAAGTACAAGAGCTACTATATTACGTACATACAAACAAGTTCGGACCCTAAAAAATAGGCAATTGGGTTTGAAAACAAAAATTAAATCTAAATTATAGTCTGTGGCTAAATAATGCAAACTTATTCTTGACTGTTTCGAATTCTACACTACACTTGGCTCTCTTTAAAAACTTGCTCGCTTTCTTCGCTTCGCATTTTGACCGTTGAGTTTCTTCGATTTGAAAGTAAATATTGTTACATTTTGTGTGGTGTGATTTTGTTTGTTGTTATTTATCATTATTATTGTTGGATTTCATTCGTTTTCCTCCTGGCAATTTTCATTTGATTTAATTTAATAGTAAAAATTTATATTTAAATTGATTTTATGCAATTTGTTTTGTTAATTTTTCTTTATTTCCATTGCATTATCATCTCATCTCATCAAATCATCACTCCTCCTCCTCCTCTCTTCTATGCATTTTTTTGTATATTTTCGTAATATAATATATATATTTTATTTATTTTTTTTTTTTTTTGAAAAAAACGTGCAAACAATGTGTAAAGGGGAAAGCCGACAGCCGAAAAATAAATAATAAAATGTTTTCAAAATACATTTAATTATTTGTTTTCTTTTTTTGTAGTTGTTTTTTGTTTATACCTTCTTTGATACATACATCTATGTAAATATAGCTATGTATTTAGAACTAGTTGGAGTTTAGAAGCTATAGAGTAAAAGACTCTATATACGTAACGCTTGGTTCCATTCCGATTCGTTCCACTTTTCTCATACCGTTTTACCGTTACTACTACAGACAGAGACAGACACAGTGGCAAGGACACACAGAGAGAGAAAGAGAGAGAGAGAGAGAGACAGAGAGTTAGACAAATGAATTTTGGATCCGATACATTTACCCCACTCTACGAAATCGTTTGTTTTTACTTCCGATAGTTGGTTTTGGATATTTTAAATTTTTGATCGATTTTAATTGTTGTGTGTTTCTTTAAATTATTATTAAGCTGTCTTTTCGGGTTTTCACTCATGGATTCCTTTTGGAAGTAAGCTGGAAGCATTTCTGTTTTTCGGATGACGGTTCTCCCACATTGATACACATAAAGTTAATGACAACAACAAATATTAAACCACGAATTAATGATATACAGAGAGATATTAAGCAATTCTCGATTCTAAGTGATAATGCGATGCGAGCTATTGTTCGCGAATTGTGCTAATTGCAGTGTTTCAGTTCCATTTGATCCGTCTGGAAACACTTTTTTGAGGTTAAAAACGTTTAAACAATTAATAACATCAAAATCAACATTCACATTTCTCAGCGGACTTAATTAGAGTAAGTTGAAGTATCCCCTCCTTATTTTCCTGGCCCCTCTTAGCTTAAACTTGGGGTAATCCCCCCTCATTTTCTCTCTTTCTCTCTGTGAATTCTCTCTTTGTCACAATCTTTCCTTACGTATTCGCTCCTTACGTTTTTTATTTCAATTACGTTATACTTGTGGTTCGGTGTTTTCTTTCCATTTCCTTTAGAAGCTTTTCATACTTTCTTTGTTTTTACACATTGTCTGCAAGTGTATCGAGAATTTCATACGTTTTTTGCATACTTTAGACATATATGGTAATTTTGCTGGTATTTTGGTTCATTCAGTTTTGTTAATAATTTCATATTATTATGGTTATTGTTTTCTTTTATTCATTATTATTATATTTTACACATAGTTCTGTGAGGTTGTGTGGGTGTGTTGTGTGTGCGTGAGTGTGTTGTCCAGCTTACTAAGAAGAACATATCGCTTGGATTTCAATTATATACTGGATGAAGTAGGATCGACGTATGTGGGTTTAGATTTTGGTGGATTGACTTTATCATATGAAGAAATAAGACTAGAACAAAATATGGAATTGGCACAGAAGTATTCGTTTCGGGGACTATGGGATTTGCACAGTGGAAAAGTTGACGGAGAAGATTCTTCCGATTCCGTCATAAGTGACATAACATATAGTCTGAAGTGGCGTGCAAGCCCGGGATCAGTTTAAGTTTTGATTTTGGGGATGGGAATAGGTATGAGATGATGATCGATGAAGGAGTTTGCTCCTGAGCTGCCTCTAAAATATATACTGATGATGAATAGAGTACTACTTAAGGGGTTATCATGTGTGTGGAGAGTGTGGATGATAAGTTTTTATTTCGATTTATTCGTTGATCTTTTGTCAATCATGCATTGTTGCTCTGCTGTTTTGTAGATTTGATGGAGAGTTTTGATTTGGTTGATTGGTTCGATTGGTTGGTTTTGGTTTTGGTTGATTGATAGATTGGTTGGTTGGTTGGAGTTGGAATTCATTACTTTCTTTTTCAGATTGGCTGCCCCCAATACACAATTGCTTCACGATTTTTTCAGCATATTCTCATAATAATCATAATAATAATCATAATATTGGTAATAATAAGGTTTTTCTTGTTCTTTTTTTAGAATTGTTTTTTTTTTGTTTTTTCAAAAATGACTTAAAGTAGTAAAGAGTGTGTGTTTTTCTTAATATTCTCATTTTAGATAGTTGTGTATGTGTGTTGTGTAAGATTTGTTTTCTCATTTTTTCATTTACAAATACAATTCGTTTAATACCTACAAATGCTTAAATATGATATATGTGTGTGTGTTGCTGTGTATATATAATTAAGTATATACTAGACCTAGATGTATATATATAGATATATATATATATATCGATTATATAAAGTTTTGCCGTTGTGTTCGTGTTGTTCGTCTGTGTTTCGTGTAGCTGGTTGTTAAAAATGAGGAGGGATCTAATGGTCTAATGTTCTAATGGTCCTATGAAACGTCTGATGTTGCGATACCCCAACATCCAACTCTGGTGTGGCTCTAGTGCGAATTGAAAGAAAAACCTCTGTTTGTTGGTTAATCGTTAATCAGCAAATTTGTTTAACAACTCTGCCATGTAACTTAAAATCTTCAATTTGTTTTGCTTTTCGTATGGGGGTGTTGCTAAGTCTGCTATCGAAATATCTGAATAAAACACTTTTAAATATTGATTTAACTAGGGCATTTTACTCGTTTTCCAATTTACGTTGCTAAATTCCATATATTCGTGTGCATTTGTTTTCTTAGAGTAAATGCATATTGCACTTTGTCGTGAACTTGGTTCTTGGGTATTCCTAAAAAAAAAATCTCTTTTTATGTAAAATAAAAAAATACAAAAAAAATTCAGAGTTGGATTTCTATTTCCTTTTGGGTTCTTCAAAAATCAGACGTTTGGTGGTAAATGGAGATATTTCGTTTTTTGATCTGGGGTCGTCCTGTTAATTTCTGTTGTTGTTTAGCACACAAAAACATAAACAAAATGCGCTAAATTCAATAAATTAAAAATGCTCTATTAGAGCGAGACAGGGGAGTGGGTCTTTGTGTGTCTGAGCGGGATGCATTGGTCAGTCGGTCTTAAATAGCAATAATACCCTTTTATCATTTCCCCTCTCGCTCCCTCCCCTTGGCTCATTGTTTCTGTCTCCTTCTATTTCATATTTCAGTATTGGTGTGCGTGTGTCAGTGTGGGTTCTTGAAACTAACTAAAAAAATGATAAAAACAAGAGTTATGCGGAAAAACACAATCGATAAACTCTACATACATATATCCGCATTGGCATATATATTTTTTGCGTGTTCTAATAGGGTAACTATGGTATTATAACTAGATAAACCTATATCCAATTGAATTAATTAAGCCAATCGCTCTGTTCAAATCTCCTGATTCTGTGCGACTTAAGTATTATCTCATCCTTTCATTTTCATTATTTTTTTTGCAATATATTTTTACACTTTTCAACGGGTTTTTAAAGGTTTTCCTAGATCCTAGACTGTTCATTACTCGTTCGAATCTTCTGTTCTCTGACTCAAGCCACGTCCGCCCCGCCCCGCCCCGCCGCCTTATGTTTTTAGGTATCGAATGTTAAACGATAATAGAATAAAAATTATGCGGTCTCGGTTTTTTGTGTATGGGGGGTCTATCTCAATATTCTGATTCTGTATCTGTATCTGTAACTGAATCGGTATCGGTATCGGTATCAGTTTCCGTACGTGTGTTTAGTGAGTTCTGTTGTTTGTTTCTTAAACAACGCATCTATATATATATATATATTTATATTTGCATATCTCTATGTATACTAATAAAAAAAAAGGTTGTATAAAATAAAACAAACAAACAAAACGCGTCCTAACCTGCTTCACTGTCGCTCGAGTCACTCGAACTGCTATCACTCGAACTCGACGACGATGAATCGCTGGAACTGGAACTCGATGACACGGGATTCGCCGGCTGCACTGCCTCGACCTTGTTCGAAGCGGACTCATCTGCGGAGAAAGGGAGAAAATGAGGAATTAGTATCGTTGAAATACAGGGTAGGATTAAAATCAAGTTGATATGAACTTGTAGTAGAATCATCATCATCATCATCATCATCTCGTAATACATACCTTTCTTGGCGTTTTTCTTGCTTGCCCCCAGCTGGCCGGTGACGTCCTGCAGTCGCTTTTCCAGCTCCTGCTTTTTCTCTGCCATCTGCTCGTCCTTCGACTTGCCGGAAGGCTTTTTATCTGCGATACGGAAAGATGTTGGATCGTTTATAATCAAGTTGATTTTCACGGGTGGAGAGCTTGTGGGAAGGGGGCGGGAATTCGATAGGGGTATGTAGGGATCATGCTCGAAACTCAAAATGTACTCAAAAGTTTGGGCGGGAAAAAAGGTAAAGCGGCAATGTCATTAGCGATGTTACAAAAATCTCTCGAGGTTCAAAAACCAATACTATAAGGCATCTGACAGTAGGCACTATCATCTTACTTAGGACACCTGCATAATTTTAAAAGCTTTAGAGATTTCTATAACACATCGGCACTTCTACAGCATTCACAAGCTACTAGAGGAAAGGGAAAAGGATTTTTTTATATATTTTTTTTTACATGCACTTGCTAACTACAGACAGTTTATTGGTAGGACCTTGAGTGTTGAAAATCTTAATCATACGTATTGGCAGTTTAATTGATACATTTGGTTTTTTTTTCGAGTTTAACTAACTAAACATGACCACTACGGTTTTCGGTTCGAAATTAAAATCAAATTTGGAAGCGCATTCAGCAAAGCCAAAACGGAAATTGGTTTTTCTGTTTTGAATTTTGATCGGGCAATAGAAATTGATTTTGATATAGATTGTTCTGTTGTCTAATGGCTCTTGTTGTGCTTCTAACTTTACTCTTTTACTTGGTCTTGGTTTTTTATCTTTCATTAGCTTTTGCTGTTCTAGCTGATTTTGCTTTTGCTTTTGTATTTGCTGTTGCTGTTTCATATGCTTTTGCATTTGCTTTGGCTTTTGTTGTGGTCTCGGTTTAGTTACAAACTTACAATATGGCTTACGTGTTTTTTTGCGCAAACACGACGCCACATAGCTTTCAAGCTCGCGCAGCGTCGACGGCTTCAGCGTCTCGAAGTCGATCTCGATTTCGTCGGGATTGGAGTCACGCAGCGATGGCTCCCGGTTCTGGATGATGTGTACCACACGGCCCAGCTTGTCACCTGCAAACAAAATCGTGTATTAGTGGAGCTCTAATGAGGGTGGTTGGTGTGCGGAATGGTCCGTTGTCAGTTAATATCTAGTCTGCTTCTTTAAAATATAAATAAAATAATGACAATTTGTGTCTCTAGTTTACTTTATTGCTAAATGGTTGCGGTGATCTTGAGAGCTCAATAAAATTCTTTGGCAAAGGATCAAGAAACGTTAGTATTCCGTAAGTACTTAATACAAATCAGTTGATGTATTGAAATTAATACAAATGTTTATTTAAAAAAAAAAGATCTATATCGAAATGATCTTAATATTTTGCTCAATCTTGTATCTGTATCCCTACTTTATTTATCAACAAAGCTTAAATACCAAAGAACGCAGTGATTGAAATGCTAATCTCACCTGGCAACTTGTTGATGTCGAGCGACAGCTGGCGTTTCTCATCGTACGACATTGGCTTGGCCGTGTCCTCCTCCTCGGAGTCAAAGTTCATCACCTGGCTGGGCTTCTTCTTGCTGCTGCCGCGCGCACCGGCGCCACCGGTACTGGCATTCGCGCCCCCAACAGCGCCGCCAGCGCCAGCCGAACTGCTGCTCTTGGCCCGCTTGGATGCGTTGCCGCCGCCTGCTGCTCCTGCACCGCCAACAGCTCCGACGGCTCCTGCGCCAGCTGCAGCTCCCGCTGCACCGCCTGCCGCATTGCCCGCAGCGGTGTTATTGCTACCTCCAACGCCGCCGCCTCCGCTGCCCTTGGCGCCGCGTCCGCCCTTGCTCTTAGCACCTTTACTGCTGCCACCGCCGCTGCCAGATGTACCGCCGGCGCCTGCCGCCGCTCCCGCTGCCAGAGCGCCGGCCAGGGTGCCCGCCTTGCCGCCCGTCGATGCGCCCGATGCTGTCACACCGGCACCAAAGCCGCCACCGGCCGCGGCACCGCCGCCCGCCAGCTGGCCAAAGACCGCCATGGCCGCGTCGTGAACCTGGCTGTGCAACGCCGCCACATTGGGAACACCGCCGGCGACAGCTGCTCCGCCTGGACCAACCAACGAACCACTGAGCAGTGCGTTGAGAGTAGCGCCGCCCGCTCCACCGGCACCCATGGCTCCGACACCACCCGGCACGGAGACGACGCCCGAATGGCCGCCGGATCCAGCGCCGCCTGCTCCGCCAGCATTTGCACCGCCGCCCGAGGCGTGACCATGATGCGAGGCCGATCCAGAGCCGCCGCCCATCGACTTCTTCTTCTCCTTGAGTTTCTTCTTCGCCTTCTTCTTGGCAGAGGCCTCCTCGGACAGCTTGCGGATCTCCTCCTGCAGGCCAAGCAGCTTGGACTCGAGCATTTTCAGCTTGGCGCTGCGCTCCTCGTCCGAGTTGGATTCGTTCTCGGTGTCGCTGGAGTCCTCGCTAGACGAATCGCTGGCATCGTGCTTGAGGGGACCGCCGTAACCGTGACCATGGCCATGTCCGTGACCATGCCCGTGACCGTGGCCGTGACCGTGACCATGCCCATGGCCGTGCCCGTGATGGTGGGCCGCATTGGCCACCGGCTCGTCGGGGATGTTGGCGTAGCGCATCTCAAAGACGTCCTGCAGCTTGCGGCCCATGGCCACAACATCGTGATCTGGCGGATTGTACTTGTAGCAGTTGGTGAATATTAATCGCACGTCGGCAGCAAATTCCGGCGCGCTCTTGTACTCGCGATTGTCCATTTTCCGCTTGACAGTGCCCAAATCCATTGGCTTCTTGATGATGTCGTGATAGTCGTGCAGGCCAAGCATTTCCGCGTCCACGGGCTTGTAGAACGGCCAGGCATATCCAGAGTGCTTCTTCGAGAAGAGCTCCTTGAGGATCTCGTTGCACGACTTGAGCGCATCCGATAGCTTCTCCTTGTTCTTGGCCACCGCAACGCCGGCCACGCCGCCGGCAACCAGACCGCCAAGTCCGGGCACTCCGGAGACGCCCAGCGGCGACATATTGTATCCCGAGCCCTGGAATGTAAGATCCTGTGGTTCAGAAGATCCCATCGTTTCGGTTTTTTGATGAGTTGGTTGATTGGTGGTTTGTTGTTGTTGTAGTTGGTGTTGTTGATTGATTGGTGTGGTTGGTGGTGGTGGTGTTGATTTGATCGATCGATTGATTGACAGAGTGCAAACAAAATCAACGCAAAATAAAAGAAAAAGAAAAATAAACGAGGAAAAAGCGGTATGGGGTTAGCATCGAAATAAATCAAATGTTTCTAAAAGAAATGATAGCGGGCCATGGGAAAGAGACTTGACTCCGGATATTCCGGGTCAAATAAGAACTCTTTCGCATGTCGCGCTTGGAGTATGATTACAGATCATGCGGATGGGACTTGACTCTGGATGCACCGGGTCAAATCCAATCCGCACATCTGCAGATATATATATATGAAATGGTTTTCGAGTAAAAGGCAGTACGGCGTATTGTGTATGATTTAAACGATTGTTGTTGTGCATTAGGATTGGATATTTTTTGTAATATCAAACTAAATGAGCTTGTTTCGGAAAATAAACGTAAAAGGGAATTTGAATTGATCAAACGATTTGACATTAAAAACTAAGAAGATTAGATCTAATGGGTTTCTCAAATCCAAGTAATTGAGGTTACATTTAATATTAAATAATAGAGATTTATGATTATGATTCAAAAACTATACAATTTTAGACGGAATTTTCAATGCAAAGGGCGAACCAAATATTTCGTCCATGAATTATAAACATTTCTAGTTTCTGAATATACAAAAATGGTTGATTCAAAGTTTAAGAGCCGAAGTCAAACTTTGGAATCTTCTCGTTGACCTAATATTTGGGCACACAATGAATTATTTACAAACAAAGCCACATATAGGTGACTCTTGAATATGTACAAGCTCTTTTTGGGCTCTAGGATCATACTCATACGACTGGCGATGCCCGTTACTCTTACCTTCTTGCCAATTACCTGACGATTCGACTCCCGTCGCGTCGCAATCTTGGCCGATTTGGAGTCCATTTGCGCGTAAGGCGATTCAAAGGCATTGGCCGTCGGCGTTGTCGTGTCCGCCTTCCGTTTGACGCCCTTCTTTATTTTGGCGGGCTGCTGCGGCGGTATCACGGCGTCCACACCAACGCTCACGCCCGCATTCACATAGGCCTGAACGGCGTTGGTGGCATTGACGGCTACAGATGGTATTGTCACTCCGGCGCCCGCTGCACCACCGGCGGCTCCCGCTGCACCGCCCACTCCCGCCGCCGCCGCTGCCGCTGCTGCTGCTGCTGCCGCTGCTGCGGCTGTACTGCCATCTAGAAGCGAGGAGCTGTTGACCGCCGTCTGGCCAGGGGCGCCGGGATAGGCGCCCGTTTGGCCCGCATTCAGAAGGCTGGCCATCAGGGCGGCGGCATTGGGATTGGCTGCGGCTGCACCTGCTCCACCAGCGCCGCCAGCCATCGCTGTCGTCGTCGTATTGGTACTGCCGGGTACCGTGTGCGGTGGCATTGTGCTAATCGGTGGTATGGACGGTGCACCGCCGGCCGTCGATGAAACCGTGCCGCCCATGGCGGATACGGGTCGGGCGGCGGTCGCTCCTCCCGCACCGGAACCCGCTTGAGCTCCTGGTGTACTCGCCGAGCCCGCTCCCGTCGCTCCTTGCAGACCGGACTGTTGCGCGGATGAGGCGGCTGCTGACACTTTTGTGGAGCCACTTCCCGCTCCGCTGTTAACTGCCGCCGAGGAGGCTGTGCCGGAACCGGTGGTTGCTCCACCGCCAACGGTCGTTGACGATGTCTTGGGCGTAGCCGGCGCCCGTTGCTTCTTCTTGCCACCCTTGGCCGTAACCGGCTCCAGTTCGAGCTCCTCCTTGGGCATCGATTCGATCTTCTGCAGGAAGACCTTCTCGAGCGTCTGGGCCATCACAACGACATCCTCGCCGGGCTTGTTGTAGACATAGCAATTGTTGAACATCGTATTGAAGTCGTGAATGGTCTCCTTGGCGGACCAATAGTAGTTGTTCTCCAGCCGCTTCTTGATCGTACCCATGTCCATGGGCTGTTTGATGATCTTATGGTAGTCGGGCAGGTTGAGCTTCTTGGCATCGACGGGCTGTTGGAAGGGCCACGAGAAGTGGTGCTTCCATATCACCTTCATCACCGTCTTGATCAGATATTGCAGTTGGTTCGTATTGCGGCCGGGTCGCTCCGCTGGCGGCACCACCGGTGGCTGTACAATGCCATTGACTGGCTCCACGGGTGGCTCGTAACGAGGCGGTGGCTCATTGGACGACATGGTGGTGGTGGTGGTGGATGTGGTTCCTGTGGTGGTTCTGGTGCTTCAGTTTGGGATGTGGATCTGCGGATCTGCGGATTGGGGATCTGGGCTGATGGTTATCCGACTGAGACGGCCGACACACACACTCCACCTACACACACACACACACGGGCCGTCTCCGTCTCCTCCTGCGCTCCTCCTTGTCCTCCTTTCGATTTCCTTTCGTACGGATAATTGGGAGGGGATTTAGTGGGTTTAGGGAGGGGGGGACTAGTCTTATGTGGCCGGTGACCACCTCCTCCTCCTGCGACTGGCTACGCCTTCTCCGGCTATTCCTGCGACTCCTACTCCTGGTGATCCTCCGCCGCCTATCGTTTTCTCAGCTCCTGATCCTGCTGATCCTCTTCTGGTTTTTGATAAAAATCTCTTCTTGTTCAAGGGATAATGCTGTGTAGTGGTCCGTAGTGGTTGCTTCATGCTCAGCAATGTCTGTGCACTGCAAACGGGGGGGTAAACAAATCGAAATTAGTTGGTCTATTAGGAGCATCTAGAGGAGCATCTACTCACCTCGCCTGCTCCAGATTCTCAGGGCCCAGGCTCCTCTCATTGGAATCTACTGGCTTCAGCTGATCCAAGGGCCAAGGATTTAGCAACAGTGACTGCTACTGGAGGCATTGTGGTTTCGAATCCTTTTTTATGTTAGTTCCAAGATTCCTACCGCAGGCGGCTGGCTTTTATAAATCTGCAAAAGATAGTAATGGACAAGAAAGCCAAGTTAGCCGGCACATTTGGATATTTTGCAACTCTGGTCGTGGGACGTGGGATTTCGATTTGCATTTGCATTTCACAACACTCCTCCACGGAGGGTTACATAAACAAAAAATAAATAAGGGGGCCCACAGAAACGAAACGAAACTAAACTAAACGAAACGAAAATAACAATTACAATTACAATTACAATTACAATCTCTCGCTGAATGCGCGGCGGTTGCTATTGCCATAAACAAAATGCGACAGCGACAACGAATCTATGTAGAATGTGGAATATGCAGAGGCGGCAGGAAAACGGAAAACACAAAACAGAACACACACGGAAGAAGCAGAAAACGCAGAGAACGACGACAAAACACGCACACTCGCGCACACAAGCCAAGTGCAAAACAATCAATTCCGGGCACTTTTTAACAGCAATCAAATCACTTGCTTCACAATATTCCTTGTGTTTATTAGTTTATGCGTTCGACTATAGATTCCAATTTTATTTTTAGCCGTTTTTTTTGCGGTTTTTTGCCGTTTCGTTTAGTTTTTCCCTTCCACCGTTTTGGTCGTGAGTAGTTACTTTGCCGCCGTTTTGGCACTCACAGCAACAGCGAAACAGAGAAGAGGCGAACTGGCCGCTGAGAGCGAAAAAAGAAGAGCGCTCTCATTTTCTAGTTCGAAATTCGAGAGAGAGAGAGCGCCCGGCTCACACACACACAGATACACTTGGGCCGCACAATAGAGCTGTCTCGCTTGCACTCACAGGAGAGAGCAAGAAAAAGCAGGCAAATGGCGCACGCCAAATGATGCAAAATAAGTTTTAAAAAACGTAAGGAAAAATCCTTCAATAAAAACAATAAATATCCATTAATGCGAACGCACAGACCAAAGATTAACTAAATCCCACAACATGTATCCACACACACTCACACACAGAAAGAGTTTGGCGTGTGTTGTGTTTGCATTGAGAGAAATTCACCACGCCGCCTTTTTTAAAAGTTGAATTCTTGTCATTCGGCATGATTCATTCGCTTTGTTTGTTGTTGTTGCAGCGCTAATGCAAACGCCATGCCAAAAAGGCAATAAAATGCACGTAATTTCAACGTTTCTACGTTACGTTTCTCACATTTTATTTAACACCCTCAACTAAGTGTGGTGAAGACCGGAGAGGGGTGTCAGCGAGGAAGAACACACGCACACACACACACACACAGTTGAATAGTTTGCCTTTTGCCGATATTCCAAATTGACAGTGGTACAAGTTGCATTCAAAGCTGCACATAAAAATCCATTGTACAGTTAGTTAAAATATGCCTCGTTTCGATTATGGTTTGTTTATTGTTTATATTAACTCTTAATCTGTAGGTCAAGCACAAACATTTGGCTTTGCTTTCTAGCTCCGATTTGTTTATTGGCCAACCGGAGATTTTTGCTTTTGTTGATGTTGCGAATTTATTTACACTCGCACACACACTATTCCACTTGTGTGTGTGCCGCCGGCCGGCAAGCGATTTTACTCTTCTCTTTCTTTTTTTTTTTTTTGATCGCTTTCACTTTGGGCTTCACAGTTATCAGCTGTATTTATGAAGCTGCATTTAATTGTCCGATTTGGCCCACTGTGTTTTTGTTAGTTGCCAAGTGTGCGTATGCGAGAGTGTGTGTACGTGCGTTTGTGACGCAAAATTAAACGGAAGAATAACGAATACAAATACAAACGAAGGTAGACAGCAAGGCCAGCCAATGAATATGACGTATGTATTTGGCCCATTCTAAACCGCCTCGCCACAAATAAAATTGGAATATTAGAAATAACAAATATAAAATCCACAATAGCGGGCGGGCGGCTCTCCCTCACTCTCTCTCTCGTTCTCTCTCCTCTCACAACAAAACAAAACATTAACTGGCACTCACACACACGCACACACACACGAAAACACCGCAGAGACGAGAGAAATTATGTAGTACAGTAGACTTTGAGTTTTGAACAGAAATTCACGTAGAACGATACGATGACGTAGAGAGGAGGAAGAAGCAGAAGTGGCGGAAGAAGAAGCAGAGACAGCAACGGCATGCATTGCAAATGAAATTGGGAATGGGTATTTTTTAACGGGGGCCGTTGATTAAAAGCCATGCTTTTTAATCGTTACAACGCCCTAAGGGAACTGCTCTTGCGAAATCTCCTAACTATGAAAAACTAAACCTTAAAATGTACTTCCCAGCTAACAAATAAACAAAGGTCAACAGTTTGTGGCGAAAAAGAGAAAAAAAAAGCATTTTTCTATTTACCTCGCTACTCGAACTCATGCACCAACAACTCATCAACTAAATATTGTTATTTTTGTCCTGCTTAATATCCATGCACTTGAACTACGGGCAAATATATCAATTTTATTTAAATAAATAAAATACTCAAGTGAAACACACTAGCACACGGACACACATACTAGCCGACACTCTCTGCTGAAAGTTGCAGCTGCTCGCGCGTGCGACGGAGCGAGACAACAACAGGGGGCTACGTAATACGTAGCCAAATGCAAATATGGCGGCATGTCGTCTGTACGTGTGTGTGTGTGTGCCTGTAGTGTGGCATTCGAACGAGGAGAGAAGAGTCGTTGCCGTCGTTGTTGTTTTTAGTGCCATCGTTGTGTATCTGCACAAAGAGAGAGAGAGCGGGCGAGAGACTGATAAAAGAGGCATGGGAAGGGGGGAAAAAGGGGAGCCGCCTCTAGGTTAATAAATCGTGCTAATAGTGGCACGAATTTAAAGCCGGTTTACATGGCAACATGCAGCAAATGCAGAAGAAGCAGAGCCGCCAGAAGTAGCTGCAAAAAATGAAGAGCAAGGCAAGGCACCCAAAAAGCATCAATGAATTCAATTCGAGAGCGAGAGAGAGAGCCGACCGAGCCGAGCCGCCACACCGCAATCGCAATTTTGCGCTTATTTACGATAAACATATCTTCAATTTTGCGCCCCGACAAGTAAACAAACAAATTGCGTTTGCCTATTTACGCGCCAACTAGCAAAGTGCAGCAGCAACAACAATTGCACCCAAACGAGAGCGAAAAAGCAAAGGGTAAACGCAAATAAACGAAAATCCTAAATGCCGGTAAAAAAAATCATGAATTTAAAAGAACGAGAGGGAAAAGGGAGATATGTGCAAAGATATTTCCCAAGGAGTAGCACGATCTGAAGGATGCAAAGATACAAATTTAACCAAGAACCTACAAAATGCGAATCAATTTATGCTGCCCTTAGGTCGTTTAAATAAATTAGTTTGACTAAATCTCGACACGAATATATAACTAAATTACAGGCTAGTTATAATTTAACCACCAGTTGATGTTTTTAAAACATTTTTTATTCTACGTATAGTTTATTTTAATTAAATGTATTATTTAGGACAAAAAACTATACATATAAATGCCTATTTTGTACATCGCTGGATGTATATTTTCTGGCACATCTGAGAAGAGATTCCAATATCACAAGGGAACTATTCAATTACAAGTAAAATGCTGGCACCATGGATTTCCCAGCTCATTGGGAAAAGGGTTGTTGTTGCAGTTGAAAAAATCCGGCTAAAAGCAGCTGTCGTTTCAAAAATCCCTCCATTTCTCGGGGTGGCTGACCCTTAAAGGCAAATAGTCAAAAACCAAAGTAGTCCTCAGATCAAATTAAAAAAAACCAACAAGACACGTTATGATTTCTGCCCACTGTGTGGGAGGGGGTGGCAAAAGGGGGGCTGGGGCAAAAGCCACGTGCGCTACACTTTTCCAACTTACATTTCCTTCGGATTATCCCGTTTTCTTTCTACTTTTTTTTTTTTGGTGATATCCACACGTTCTGTTGCTGATTATCCGTTTATTGGCGATAATATCCAAATATATATCCGAAGGATTTTATGATTTTGACTTTTGTTTATGGCCGCGTTGCTACTGCTGCTTGTTGTTGTTGCTTCTCTTGTTGTTGTGTGTGCTGGCTGTTGATGCTTTAGCCATGTTTAGCTTGTCGGTTTTGTTTGTTGTTGCTTAAAACTGTGTTGCGTTGCTTGCTATTGTTGTTGTATTTAAATTGAACATATACAACATACAGATTGTACACGACTGTTAAAAAGTTGCAACTGTAAAAATAAAAACAAAAAAATTGTACACTTTTATATTGACACTATTTTCCTTTGAGATTTTGAGATATTTCGATTTGCGCGCGCGAGAGAAAGAGAGCGAGAAGGGAGAAAGAGAGCAAGAAGTCCCCAGCGACAAAAATAACGTAACCCACAGCGTAAGCCTCTGCTGTACGTCACCGCGATACGTCACGCTACGTAACGGCATGCCTACGTTACCGACGGCGCCGCAAAGCCGCAAAATCAAAAAATACAATAACAAAATCGAAAAATTATAGATTTTCACCGTGCAAATCGTTTTATTGCTTGCGAAAAACAACTAGTACTAGTACTTCTTTTTTGTTTCCCTCCATTCCGAGCAAAACTTTTTTCGCGCGCTTCGGCGTGTGTATTCCTTTTTTCGTTTTTTTCTTTCTTTCTTCTTTATTTGTTAATATTATTCACTTGGTGACTACACACGTTCACGCTCATGCCCTCACTCGCACACACACACACACGCACGCACGCACACATGCCTCGCACACGGACGAGCGTTTCTGCTTCTTCCTCCTCTTTCGTTCGCTTTTGTTCCACCACCGAAAAAAAAAATGAAAAAAAAAAATTGTCATGTCCATTGAAGTCTCACATTTTTCAAATGCATTTTTTGGCGCTAAAATAATGGAAATTTCATAAATTTTCCATACGCATCGGATGCCCCGCAATTAGCACTTTACACCGATCACAAATTTATATAATTTTTGGCCTTTTTTACCATAATTTTTAGTAATTTCTACACACCGATATATACGTACGCGCTACGATTTTTCGACAAACGCGCGAGTTTCTTGTGAGTAACGTCGCTGTCGCCATCAAATATACAAAATTTTTTTCGAAATTACTGAAAATGCGAATACACACGCACACACTGACAGCCGACGGGCACGAGGCGCACGCTCCGCTTCGGTTGAGCGAGCGAGACTGGGACGGCTATACACGGTTCCAAGATGGCGTCTCCGCGGGGTCAAGCGCCATCCCGCTCTGGCGCACGGTCCGTGGTGGGACCGCAGAGCGGGATGCCGATAGCAAGCGAGAGAGCGCGTGCGAGAGTGTGCGTGTCTGAGAGAGTGGTGAGTTTCGTTTAGCGAGTGCTCTATCCCGCTTAGCGAGTGCAGCCACCTAAACAGCGGGCACAGCACACCCTCGCTTCTTAGTATGACCAGTTGTGATCCCGTAAAACATCCACAAATATCGATGTTTTCGAATGTTTGTTAGAAAACAATCATTGAACTACTTATTTTTAACCTTTTACCAGGCTTGGAGACCAAAGTGTATAAAAAACTTTACATGGAACTGCCTCCTTCACATTTGCATTTGTATTGGATTTTCCTACATGAAAACATTCGAGTATTTCCCAAACATAAGTACACAATACTCTTTTGAATTTTTGTTAACCTATTTTTATAGTAACGTAACTATCCGTATTCCTGTATGTCCATGTCCATGTTTTTCACCACCTCTTTATTTCACACAAAAAAAACTATGTAATGTCAACTATTAAATAATGAAAACTGTGCCAACCTATAACAAATAGAAAAAGAATAGTAGTTAATCCATACAATTTTGAAATGTCATTAAAATTGTAACCAACAATTTACATTTTTGTTTTTATTTTTTTTTTTACCTAGTTTTTTTTTTTTTTATTAGAATACTTGTTTACATGAAAATTATTTGTAGACACTTTTCGCATTTAATTAAAATTATTACTCTGATTTCCTGACATGAAATCCAAAACACGACCCAGATATTTTGGGGCACTCTAAATCCACTAAATTGGGTAATCTACAATTTAGAATAGTAATTTAAAAAAAAAAACATGAAAAAAGAAATAGTTAAATTACGATTTTAATTGTGGTGTTACTATTCAAATGACGAAAAACAAAACAAGAAAATTTATGAAAACAAATTAAATAGTTTTGCTGCAATTTACTTTTTATTTCATTATTAATGTGTCTAAGGATTAAAAAAAAGTTGTGGATAGTTTTCTATTATTTTAATTGCTGAATACTACTACTAATTTATCCAAAAAAAAAAACAACAAACTATTTTGGACGTTTTAAAATGGTCATCTTTTCGCTCAGGGCTTTACCCCTGCGCCATTGCATGTTTAAGGCGATGGTTGCTACGGTAAGCAAAATAAAAAAGGAGCAGTGTTTTGAATATGCAGGTTATTTAGATTTATTTATTATTTATTTATTTATTTATTTTAGAAATGTGGTGAAAACTCGATTCCAAAATTGGAGGATTAAGGCCAGGACTCGAACCACTGTTAAGTTAGCGTTAAAACCCTCCCAACATTTTAGTATGCCCGTTCGCAAGGTTAGACGTATGTTGTTGGTACGTACTACGGTCTCACCAAATACTGGGAGGAAGTCACGGCTAAGCAAGCGAGGACACCCCCCCCAACATTTTGAAGACCGTATTCTTGACATTTTTGCTCAAATATAAATGGTAATTTTTGCTTTGTGTCAGACGGCATACTTATTACGGTCACACTACTCAACCAAGAAGCAGTAAATATTAATTTAATCCAAAACCAATTCCCGACTCCAATTGGCGGTCAACGGCTGCTGCAGTCAAAGTTGTTTTTTTTTTTGTGCCCCAAAAAGAGTTAAATTCGCTGATTGGGCGAATAACGGTGGCAAGTAACTGCAATAACTGCGTGTGTGCACAGTGCTCGCGTGCGTGTGTGTGTGTGTGTGAGTGGAACTCCACAAGTGTGCGAGAGAGCAAATCAAAATAAGAAAAGAACCGCCCTGATGGAAATTAATTTCGCGAATTACCAGCGAAAACGCAGCGAAAGTTGAACCAAAGTGCTGGCATTAATCAGATAGCGAGTGAAATAAGTGGGGATTACGTAAGAAAACGGTGGATTCCGGCTGCATTTGGCCAAAAAAAGGGGAAGAAACCTCGAAGCGCTCGATTTTTTTCATTTTCTCGATGATTTCATTCGCAGTGACGACACACAGGCACGCACACATGGAGCGCCCTATCTGTGTGTGTGTGTGTGTGTGTGTGTGTGTGTGTGTGTGTGTGTGGGTTGTTTGTTGAGCTAAAAAAATAATGAATCCTCAAGCATACATTTTTCGTATTTATTTATTATTTTTTCGAGTGCAGATCGGCGACGTTGCGACGCCAGTTGTTGATTACGCCTTGGTCCCTCTTTATCGCAACTTCCCCCACCCACTGATCACTGGAGTACGTAGGCAGGAGCAAACAGAAACAAGAAGTTCAGTGGCGTGGGCAGTAAATTTTCAAAGGGGGTAGCAAGATTTCAAATTTGTGAAACTCCTTGAAGAAAACAAGATTGACTTTAAATCCATTAACATGCTGTCCGTAGCCTTGTCAATATTCTAATTAAATCCCCCCTTTGAGCACGCCACTGGTTCAACTAGTACACCCACATGTGGGCGGCCCAGATGTTGCTGGTTTTTACCTAGGGGGCGTGGGCGTCCAGCCATGGTAAAAACTCTGCGTTGCAGATGCTGTTTATTCAAGGGGGTATCCACTTTTGGGCCAGGAGTTTGTTATGCACTAGCCATAAACAATTTGTAATTGTTTAAGATACATCATCGTAGAAAAACCTATGATCGAAAACACATATGACTAACTGCACGACTCATAAATGATAATGGAATTTAAAAATTCTGTGGGCTTAGATCCAGAAATTTTCATTACTTTCCTGTTTTTGTTTTTATGCTGATTTAAAATTATCTTTCGAGTTTGGTTGAAGTCATGATATAAGGCATTGGAATTAACTACAAGGGTATATAAACATGGACTTTATAGTTTTTTATTTTGTGTGTGTGTGTTTGTGCTCTTTTTTTTGGCGGCACGATTTGCTGCAAATTGTTTTCTGTTGTGTGTGCGTGGGTGTTTAAAAATAGCCAAGCCATACGTAATCTGCAGCCCTTTATATCTCTTGCATATGGAATATGGAATTTTTGATTTTTTTGGTAGGGGTATGAGTGGATTGGAGTGAGTGATTCATTCAAGTTGGGCGGAAATCAAGGGAGACCAGGCTGACTCAATGACTACTACTCACTGTTCGGCCTTTGTTTACATTTCGCCAGGAGCAAAGAGAGGGGCGAGAGAGCGTGCTAACGGAACGTGCTCGAATGAGTAATTCGCAATGCATTCGATGTTAATCGAAAGCTCTCTACCTTCCTGTTCCTCTTTCCCTTCGTCTTCTCCCATCTCTCTTCTCCTATTTTTCTTTTATTCTTTTTGGACGCCAACAAAAATCACGCACACCCACTCGCCGCTTGTCGCCTGCCAGTGTGTGTGTGTATGTGTGTGAGATGAGTCATCTGGCCAAGTTGATGAGAAAATAAAATTAAACATTAAGGTAGAGCAGAAGAAACAGCAATAACAAAAAAGGGGGCCATTTGCCGTTGTTTGTTGTTGCAGTAAAAAAAAGCAGGCCAGCCGGGTAAAGCAGTGCAAGCAGCAGCTGGACTTTTACATACACCTGCGGTCGAAATAATAGCAGCCAGCTGAAAAACCGAAATCAAGTACTTAAAATATAGGCATACATTAATCATTTAAAATTATATTCTGCACATTTTCAATCTTAAGCCATATATATCCATAAAAAAAAACAGTTTTGTTATATTAAGGGATTATATGGTTCTTGAAAATAAGTATATTTTAACGATTTTTTTCTGTCAGATAAAAATTTTTAAAGATAAGTTTTTTTTTCGTATTAAAGTTCAAAGTTTAAACTTTTTAAAATTTGATAAATGCAAAGAATTAAACAATAATGGAGTTTTATGTAAACTGAGGCATCTATAACGTTTTTTATTCCCTTAAGAAAATGGGAAATGGCAGTGCTACTATTATTTCTTCCGCAACTGTAGTCCTTGGAAGCAAACCAATCCATTTGTAGAAACTAATCAGTTCAATTGCTTTTCCATTGCAGCCGGCGCACAGAAGCGACAGAGACAGAGCACACAGCACTTGCACACACCTCCTGCATCAATCCCCACCAGAGTCATGATCCTCGAGAAAAACCGGGGGAGCCAACTGGCCTTCCTCCTGGTCGTGCTGCTGGCCGCCATCGCTGGACAAACGGAGGCCCAGAAATCCGCCAAACTGACGGCGACCGGAACTTCCTGCTCGTCCAAGCTGAAGTGCAACACCTGCATCCAGGTGGAGGATTGCGTCTGGTGCATGCAGCCAGACTTTAAGGGCCAGTCGCGTTGTTTTCAGAACGGCACCCAATCGTGTCCCGAAGCATTCCTCTATAACCCGGTGTCCACGGAGCAGATTCTGATGGACGAGCAGCTAACTGCGGCAGGATCTGCGGCCAGTGGCTATCACTATGAGAGCAGCATGAGCGGCAGCAGCAGCAGCAGCAGCTCTAGCTCCTTCAGCCAGAGCTCCCAAAGCTCATACGCCAGCAGTGGATCCCAACACGCCTCTGGCTCTTCGTCCAGCAGAATTGTCCAAATCCAGCCGCAATCCCTGAGCCTCCAGTTGCGCGTCAGTGAGTAGTCTTTGCCCTTGCATTGTCTCACCCATAGAACCTAATTCTAATCCAAATCCTTCTCGCAGATGAGAAGCACAAACTCAAGGTTAGGTACTCCCAGGCGGTGGGCTATCCGGTGGATCTCTACTACTTGATGGACCTTTCCAAGTCCATGGAGGACGACAAGGAGAAGCTGTCTGCGCTGGGCGCCCAGCTGTCCACTGCCATGAAGAACATCACCTCGAACTTCCGTCTCGGCTTCGGTTCGTTTGTGGACAAGGTGCTCATGCCCTATGTCTCGACCATTAAGAAAAAGTGAGTATGGCCCTGAAAACGAAAACAAAAAGGACTAGTTAAACCCAAGAGCTGGGAAATGTTGATCTTAAAGTTGTATACGTTTTTATCTTTATTTCATAAGGCAAAGTTTTTTAATTGTTAATCATACGTTGTTTTTTTTATATCATGACTTGTTTCATATGATTTAAACAACTTATCAAGTCAAAGTTCCTACTAAGCTATGTTAGTGCTAAGAAACTCTGTAATAGTCATAGAATTGATAATTCGGATGGATTTATCAGCGATTTTGGTGAATTGACGTTGGCCAGCCCATCAAGAAGCGACATTTGATAGCTTCCATGAGCAACACGTCCGGTGGTGACCAACAATTTATCAATGCAAAATTCCCTAGAAATATTCCTATCGCTAACTCAAAAACAAAAAACAATTGTACCCAAATCATTTGCTCTTTCTTAGTACCTATATGCTGTATGTCTACTTTTGAGCTAATTGTATACAATTTAACAGACCAAATCAGCCGCTAACTTTGTTAATTATTTATATACTTACAACCAAACCATGAACACCAACAAACAACAAACAACTGTGCAACAACATCACCGATCGACGGAATCGAATCAAATCAAATCAATTCGAATCGAATTGTAGACTCGACCATCCCTGCGACAACTGCAAGGCTCCCTACGGTTACCACAATCACATGCCACTCAACAATAACACCGAAAGCTTCTCTGTAAGAGACGATTAATCGATACTTCACCTTATAACCACCACCTAATTGTGCCTGCTCCCATATATCTTTATGAATATACCTATCTATCTGTCTATCCATCTATCTACCCATCTATCTGGATCTGTAGCTGTGTGTATAGATCAATGTGCATGTTTTCCCATAACTCTATGTAGTGGCCCCATTCCACATTCGGTTATATCCCAAAGTATCCCCATTGCACCTCTTAGCTTAAGCATTAGTTATAAGTGTTTGTCGTCTATACTTTTGAGTGTTGTATGCCGGATCGGGTTATCGCGCTGATCAGCACATTTTTACATTCTTATCCACACTCTATACTCTATAGCATATTTATTGGTATCGTATCTATATCGTAATCGTAATCGTAATCTATCTGCACTACTCGATGTTGAATTTGATTATTTGATCTTTTATGTTTCATTCTATATTTCTTTATTTCATTGTGTACTCATCAATTTCTCCATATAAATCCGGACAATATATATTGTACTTGTGCATTTGAAAATGTCCCGTTGCTTGGCTCGAAATTTGAACAAAATATTGCGAAATCTAAACCAAAATTAGCCTACTTGAGCCGTGTACCAATTGCACTGCAACATATGGCTATCGTCACAGTCTGAGATTGACTGAAGACGCTGACAACTTTACTGTAAGTGGTCAAGTCCCATTGGATTTGAAAACGGAATTATAGCACCCGCATTCGAAAGCATTTTGGCCCAACAACCATCCTAACACTCTGATCATTCCAAGTTTGGATCATGTTTGGCATTTGGCATGTCATTTGCATAGGTTTTTGCATGAAATATTATTAATATCATGTTGTTTGGGTTTGGTTATCCATATGTAATGCATGTAACTTAACTCTAAGTTGTATTATTCACTTAGCTAAGGCATAGTATACTTATATAGCAAACATATTGGTGGTGGTTCCATTGCATGCTTGGCTTTTTTCGTTAACGTTGTTTGTGTTTCTTATCTGCTGACACACCCTAAAAAATTCAAAATGTTTAAAGTTCTAAGAACAAAGGGAAGAAAATAAAAATAAAATCATGTATATATATTTTTAGAGGAACTGTAGGTCATCTTTAAAACTATTTTCAAGAATCCGAGTTTAAAAAAAGCACCTTTATATACCTTATATAAAAAAGAGTTTAGTTAATTTATAGACGGTTTCTCATTTCTTAAAACGATCTAATGATAGTTGATCTTGACCCAATCCTATAACTGACATAGAAACGATGGTTTCTCATTTCTAGGTTCCAAATATGGAATTCTATTCCCCTAGCTACCTGAGCCATGCGTATTAATCATATCTGACTGTACATATATCTTATCGTAGTATAGAAACAAATGTTATCTTAAACTAAAATTGATAGATGGCTCAAGGTTTGAAAGTGTTTGCTTGCAAAGGAGTTTTTTTTATTAGCCAAACAGGGTGTGTCAGCTTACTTTGCCCCACAAATCCACCGAACTAACCCATAAATCCCTCAGAGAAACCCAGCGCTAATCCTTGATCTCTGTCCACCAGGAAGAGGTGAAGGGTGCCCAAGTGTCGGGCAATTTGGATGCCCCCGAGGGCGGCTTCGATGCCATCATGCAGGCCATCGCTTGCCGCTCGGAGATCGGCTGGCGTGACAGTGCCCGGCGCCTGCTCGTCTTCTCCACGGACGCAGGATTCCATTATGCCGGCGATGGCAAACTGGGTGGCGTTATTGCACCCAACGACGGCGAGTGCCATCTGAATAGCCACGGCGAGTACACGCACTCCATCTACCAGGACTATCCGAGTATCTCGCAGATCAACCAAAAGGTCAAGGACAATGCCATCAACATTATTTTCGCTGTGACCGCCAATCAGTTGTCCGTGTACGAGAAGTTGGTCCAGCATATCCAGGGCTCCTCGGCGGCCAAACTGGATAGCGATTCATCCAATGTGGTCACCTTGGTCAAGAGTGAATACGCCGTAAGTGTTCCTTAAATGATAATATATACTTTGGACTCTATTTAATCCATTGCTTATGCCTTGCAGAAAATCTCCTCTTCGGTGGAGATGAAGGACAACGCCACTGGAGATGTGAAGATCACCTATTTCTCGTCCTGCCTGAATGGCGGCGAGGAGGTGCAGACCGCAAAGTGTGAAAATCTGACGCAGGACAAGCTGGTGACCTTCACCGCCCAGATTCAGTTGCTCAAGTGTCCCGAGGATCCGCGCGATTGGCGACAGACAATCCACATCTCGCCGGTGGGCATCAACGAGGTCATGGAGATCCAGCTGGAGATGCTGTGCTCGTGTCCCTGCGAAAAGAAGGGACACTTAAGCTATTCCGAGTTGGCGGACAGCTGCAACAAGCACGGAACCTCCATGTGCGGCATTTGCCAGTGCGACGACAGTCATTATGGCAACAAATGCGAGTGCAGTGCCTCCGATATAAATTCGAAGAATGCCAATGACGCCTCTTGCCGGCCGGATAACACCACCCTGACGGACTGCTCTGGCCGTGGTAATTGCGTTTGCGGCACCTGCGAGTGCCACAAGCGTCCCAATCCCCAGGAGGAGGTGTCCGGCAAGTTCTGTGAGTGCGACAACTTCAGCTGCGAACGGAACAAGAACCAGCTGTGCTCGGGCAAGGATCACGGCATCTGCGAGTGCGGCCAGTGCAAGTGCAAGCCGGGCTGGGGTGGCACCAACTGCGCCTGCCAGGAGTCCAATCACACCTGTGCGCCGCCCGGCGTCACTGAACTGTGCTCCGGTCACGGCGTCTGCGAGTGCGGTTACTGCAAGTGTAATGCCAACGAACAGGGACGCTTCTCCGGTCGCTTCTGCGATAAGTGCCCCACCTGCTCGGGCAAGTGTCAGGAGCTGAAGGATTGCGTCCAGTGCCAGATGTACCACACGGGTGTGCTGAAGAAGGAAGAGGATTGCGCCGCCAATTGCACGCTCTTTACGCCCGTGGGCGTGGAGAAGGTGGAGATCGATGAGCACAAGGACGAGCAGATATGCACCTTCTTCGACGAGGACGACTGCAAGTTCATGTTCAAGTACAGCGAGGTGCAGGGCGAGGGTCTGAAGGTCCATGCCCAGGAGACGAAGGAGTGCCCGCCCAAGGTCTTCATGCTGGGCATTGTCCTGGGCGTCATTGCGGCCATTGTGCTGGTGGGTCTGGCCATTCTGCTGCTGTGGAAGCTGCTGACCACCATTCACGATCGCCGGGAGTTCGCTCGCTTCGAGAAGGAGCGCATGAACGCCAAGTGGGATACGGTGAGTTTTTGCCAGGCTCTCCAAATAGTTAATCCCTTTTGATTAATTTTTTTTCCAAACCATTCTTTTTGCAGGGCGAGAATCCCATCTACAAGCAGGCCACCTCCACCTTCAAGAACCCCATGTATGCGGGCAAATAAATCCGACATCTAACTAAATATTAGGGAAATATAACTTGATAACTCGTGTCGTTCAACTAACCACTGGGCGACGACTGTCTGTGCTTGAACCGAAAACCAGAAACCCGAAAACAACAGCCTACCAAATTAACCACCACCAATAAATCCACAAAAACCAATCTTCAGAACCGACTCCGAACACATCGACGAAGCTGCTTTGCCCGGGTGCAAAACCACTAAAGTCAACTGCCATTGAAACGCGTTCTAAACTAAGTCAACCTTATATCTATATATATATTTATATATACATTTACACAAGAACCCCCTTGTGGGGCAGCCTTTATACATTGCGTATACTTAACGAGCAAACGATTTGTGCCTTGCAACATATTTTAGACTATATCTATACGTATATATATACAAGCAAGAAAACAGACAACGCACACAACAGCAACAACAACAAGCAGCCGGAAACGGAAGTAACAAAAAAAAAGATGAAGAAAAACAGCCAACAAACGTACTACGAACGATAGTTAGATATATGATTTTTGTGTTCTTTATTGTGCCCAAGTAGTATCCCAAGCCAGCACATGAATTTGTATTTTATTTTACACTTTAATTGTAATTTTTGTTTTGTGTACTTCCCTACTTCTAATTATTTTTTCATCGAAGCCTTTATTATTAATAGAAATGGCCAGAAATGGTAAACTTAAATGAAATGCTACCCTCCCAAATGTCTTGTCCTTCGTCACGCCTCCCGTCTAAATGTTTTTCTATTGTTTTTAAAGCTAACTTTACAATTAATATTTAAGCAATTAACATTTAAGCTTGTACTTGTTAATTTCGAAATGCAAGAGAGAGCCCCAGGGACATTTTGTTTTTCTGTGAAATCTTTTCATTTTTTACTTTTGTATGTTTTTATTTATGAAAAAAGAAAGCAAGAAAAGAGGGCAACCGCGTGGAACAGAATGGAATTATAGTCTCTTGTGTGTGTTTTGTTTTATTGAATTTCGATAATTAATAGTAAATTAATACTACTATATAAATATATATTTTTTGCCATTTGTACTGATTACTGATTAACATTTAAAGTAATACAAAACCAAAACAAAAACTTTTGTATAAAAAAACGAAAATTATTTTGAGTAATTTTATTGAATGATATACCAATACAAAATGAAGTGGAAACACTAGCAATATAAAACGAAGTGGAAATTAAATTGTTTGACGCTAATTTTAGAAAAATAAATAAAAAGAAACTATAAAAACAAGAAGAAACATTTTCGATTTCCAATTTAATTCATTGGGAATGGTGCTGGGCTACGCATCCCTTAAGTATTTGAGATATAACAATTTGGCTGTGATTTGATTTTAAATTACTTTATTAAATGAAAAAGCGATACAAAAATAAGGTGTCTGTATACAACGCTAAAAACACTGAAAATCAAGCGTATAAAGTTCGAGACTTACTGGCATGCGGATCACGTTACTGGCATTGCATTGAGGGTTTTTTTCATTTCCATTCGGTCATCCGACCATTTTTCCCCCAAAGGAGACAAACTCACTTTCAGACTGTATTCTGCATTTGATTCAAAAATGTCAATGGAACAGCGAACATCGGATGGCAATATCGGATGTGTGTATAACATTCTATAACATTTTGTATATATCGTTGTATACATGCTTTGATATTCAATTGGGGGGGTTCTGTTTTCGAAACAAGTCTAGGCATTTTTTACGTACTATGTAGTGTTAAAATATACGGGATACGGATTGGGGGAGTAGCAGTTCTATGTACACGATAATATCGATGACGAGGGACCCGGCGCCATTTTTGGATTGGCTTGAGAGCTACCACGGCGAAATGGTGTTTTGGGATTAGTTGGCTTAAGTACGGCTTGAGGTGGATGTGGCTCTTATGCATCGGATCGGAAATCGTCCGGAGCTTGAGGCATTTTGTTTGGCGGAGACTGGACGGCTCTTGGAGCGTTGCTCTCCTTTTATCTCATTCTCTCGATTCCGTGGTAAACAATCGCCGGCGATGGGCCGTACAGCAGCAGAGTGGTATCAATGCGCCGGCCATGAGGCTCTGGGGAACAAACAGGTGCCACTGTGCCACAGCACCCGGTAGCTCCCACAATCACCGGCCCCGGCTTCTTACGGTTCCGGCAGCTGGGGCAGCAGGGGCAGCGTCTCAGTGGAAGATGAGGTCCGCATCGGGTGCGCCCTTTTGGTGCTTGAACTTGTGCTTGTTGGGCTTCTGGTAGTAGCTCTGGGTGAAGTTGCGCTGCTGCGGCGGCAGCAGCGATTCCTGATAGTCCTCCTCCTCGATCCGCTCCGTTATGTTGAGCGTAAGGCGCTTGACCTTCTCCTTCTCCTCGCGTATCTTCTGCTCCTGCAGCTTCAGGTTGATGGCCAAATGGGAGTCTGATGGCGCCACAAATGACTTGAACTGCTGTTTGCCGCCCTTGTTGCCGCGCACCATCAGCACAAAGGGCACGGCGGCAACGGCACTGCCTCCGCCCACGCCGCCGGCACCGCCACCACCTCCTCCGCCTGCTTTGCCGTTGCCCTCTGGTGGCTCCGCGCCCGGGGAGCCCGGAATTGCTTCCGGAGCAGCCGTCGCCTTTGAGATCTGCGATGGATTGCTGTTGTTGCCACTGCCGGAGGTCTGAACCCCCGTAATCTGTTCGTAGGACTTCTTCTGCAGTCGCGCCATCATCGGCACCGGTATATCCTTGGCCGTGGCCTTGATCGGCTCCTTCAGTCGCTCTTGGTAGGAGTCCGTGGTCATCTTCTCGTACAAATGCTCGAACTCCAGGTCCTCCTTGGACTTCTCTGGCGGCGGGGGCGGCGGCAGCGGTGGCTCTGTCTCGTTCTCTGTCCAATCGTTGCTCTGCTCCGGCTCCGGCTCCTGGCCGGCCACTTGTCGCTCCCGCTGATCATTCGAGGATCCCGAGTCCTCGTCGGTGGCCTGCCAAAGTAAGAAATCGAATATGAAATCTATGGGCAAATATATTTCTGTGAAAAAACCTACGCCCTCGTCTAGCTCGCTTATTTCACTGATGCTGGTCAGCGACGGATCCTGAGCATTGCTGCTGGCCTTCAGCTGCGGATAGAGCTTCTCTTGCAGCTGATCAATCGCCGCCTTGGCCTGATCCAGACTCTTGTACAACTTAAGCTTGGGCCGCACACCGGCCAGGCAGTCCCGATAAGTATGATCCACGAGAATGGGAAACAGATCGGAGGTGTTTTCCGATTTGCTGAACACGGGATGGGATTTCTTGAACCAGTAGTAGTGCTGGAAGAAGACCAGGAAGTAGTCCAGTCTGAAACACGTTAGAAAGACTGTATTTGAACGACTATCTCTTAAAAACTTTGCCGCTGAAAACAGGGCTGATCGTACTCACTTTTTCCTCGTGGCCTGGCTGGTGAAGTAGGGTCCACAGGTGTCCAGTAGCATGCAGGCTAACTTTAGCCGGAACAGGCTATCGGGCGGATCCAGTGGCGAGACGACACTCTGGTCCATAGACACGCCCAGCGAGATGATGGAGTATAGCGTATTGAGGATGTGGGTGGACTCCACCAGCTTGTAGTTGTACATTTCGCCCAGGTACTTGGCCATCGCTATCCGCCGCTGGGCCATCCGTGGCGAATGGATCTCCAGGCCAGCGCGGATGTCCTCGAACACATTATCAATCACAATGGTAACCGCCCGGGGCTGATATGAACTCAGTCCGGAGACGAGATCGGCCAGGCAGCGGATGAGCGGGAAGCGCAGCAGGTACGCCTTACTGAGGCACTTGATTGCATAACAATTGGTTTCCGGATCCAGCCAGTCGATGCGGCGCAGCATTTTGATGCAGCGCTCCACATTCTGTTTGCACAGCTCCTCGAAGATCAGGTGACGGATGTACTCATGCATGGGCGGTCGAACCGTGGGCTCTCGCTTCGACGACTCCGGCGGCTTGACCAGATAGTAGACGCTCTCAATCTGCGCCGAATGCCGCGAATCCATTGCCGTGGCCGTCTTCAAGCGCAGCATCTGGTCCAGAAACACATTCATCAGCAGTCGGGCATCTCTGCAATTGTACAGATACACGCCGCTGACCTCCACAAAGGCACAAGCCATCTCGATTTGATGGTGCTGAAAATCCCTCAACAGCATTTTCAGACATCCTAAGGCATCGAACTTCTTGAACAGCCCAAACTTGACCAGTTCGCCAATGAAACGCACGATCTTTAGCTTGGACTCGATGTTCAGCTGGTTCTTCTTGCGGATGTGCCACTTGAACTCCTTGCGCAGCAGCTCTGCCAAATCGGTGGCCACATCCGTGTTGCACAAATGCACAATGGCCACAAACCGGGAGAGATAGGGCAGGATGTCCAGGCGAGTGCGTTGCACCGAGAATATGGTCCGCGTCAGCTTTTTGCGCTGATGCTTGGTGTTAAAGTTCAACAGGAACTCGATGGCCGCCGAATCGATTAGCTCCTTGTTCACGCAGTTGAATAGATTGACCAGAAAGCCGTCAAACTGCTGACGCATCTGGGTTTGCGTCTGGCTCGGATTCTGACTGAGCTGGCCTTGTTGCTGTTGCTGGCGTCCCAGTTCCATCAAGGCGCTGCCCATCTTTTGCGGCTTTACATCCTCCGTGGGGGCAACTGGCGTGGTGGGCTGCTCTTCGCTGGCATTTTCCAGCGCCGTATCCGAGGTGGTGGACGGTGGATCATCCAGATCCATTTCGGCATCTAGATTGGCTTCAATGGCTTCCTCGGTCAGCTCACTGGGCTCTTCCAGGGTTTCCAAATCGACTTTGGGTGCCGAAAAGTTGGGCAGGAATTGCCGCAAATCAGGTAGATCTGTATAGAAAGCACGGGTCTCCTCGTCGCCCCAGGGATCGAGCACCCCGAAGGCGGCGCTGTCCAGCATGTTGTCAATGACCGTACCCGGATTGCAGCACTCGGACTCCTTGGCCAGTTCGGGCAGTGGTTCGCACAGCAGTTCCGACAGCGATTGAGCGGAGGCCAACAGCTTATCGAATCCAGCCTGCATTAGCTCGCATTTCTCCCGCTTCTCCGTGGAAATCTCGCCCTTGCACTCCATGGTGCGCCGGATGTTCTTTGTCATGTTCATCAGTTCGGCCTGCTCGGCCAGCACATGCTTGCACAGGGCCTTGAAGTAGCCCTTGAGCATGGTGCGCAGATTGAGCTGCTTGTCGGCGGAGAGGAATTCGGATTTGGGCATCTCCACGCCGTATTTGCTGGCCAACTGTTGCATCTTTTGCGGCACCAGGCCGGCGTACTCCTCACCGCAGTGCCGGCAGAAGGATAATATTATGGAGAAGTTGCTATGGTCATCCTTATCCTGGGCAATCAGGTGCACTAGGACTATGCCCAGTTGGGCCAATCCCGGCTTCATTTGGATCACACCAGAGCTGACTAGTTCGGCGAATAGGCGAAGATCAACGCGAAGTTTGCTGGGGTTGCCGATCTTCTCGCTGGCCTTGATGTTCAGTGCCTTCTGCCAGGCCTCCAGGAACTGGACATCGAAGTCCGCGTAGGTGCAGTGCAGCCGGGAGGCCAGTGTGACCACCGCCGGCACATCGGTCATCTTTAGCTTGGCCTCGGCCAGGGCAGCGCAGATTTCGGAGATGTACTTGCTCAGATTCAAGGCGGACAGCTCCCGCATGAGTCCATCCAGCTGGGTGGCCGTGAATAGCTTGAGTTTCTTCACAAAGGCCGTGTTCTTCTTGAGGTTGGAGTCCAGTTTGGCGAAGTACTCCTCGCCGGGCAGCTCGAATGTGGAGTTCTGCAGCCGCAGCTGCCGCTTGCTCTCGATCTTCTCGTTCAGCTCGCTGATGAACTGCTGCAGTTCCTCGCGCTCCTCGGCCTCCAGGGCATTGGCCTCCGCGTCCGCATCCGCATCCGTGTCGTCGTTATCGCCATCAACCTCGCCATCGCCTTCGCCCTCGCCTTCGCCCTCACCCTCACCCTCGTCCACATCTTCCGCTTGATCTTTGCCAGATTCCGGCGGTGTGGCCAATTCTGTTGTTGTGCTGCTTGCCACCGGCGCTTCCAGAGCGCCTGGTGTTGCGGAATCGCTGGCTAGCATGGCAGCAATTCCTTGTGGGGATTCGCAGCGCCTGGATTCGATTCCCAGTGGCTATGTTTTGAAATTCAATCTGCTGGCAAGCTGTATTTTTTGGAGAACTGGGAGCTGTGACTGGGCACAGTTTCTATGTGGGATAGTCGCCTTAAGGTGGTCAATCGTGGGAATTGCTCTGGCAACAGATTTATATTTAACGATAGCCGTTAGTCGACTCGCATTTCCTTGTATTTCCCACGTTTTTCCGCCACGATTTTCACGATTTGTTTTTAATTTTTTTGTGATGTGCTATCGATATCAGGCGTGTATCGCAGAACGATAGGCAGATACACTAGGGCCAACGGATATCGATTTCACAAAGGACGATGTCACGGGATAAATATCGATTGTAGTACCGCCAAAATAAAATAAAATTCAAACTGGAATTTATTCCGCTTTGCCGTTTTGGGTCACCTTTTGACAGTTGTTGAAAACTTTATAATATGGAACATGTATAGGTCTTCTTAGTAGTATTTTGAAACATAGTCAAACATACATCATATACAACAAGAAAATACAAAAAAAACATTTACTAAAAACTAAAAAAGGAAAAAAATATATAGTGGACACAGAAGGAGGACGAACAGAACTACACTTAGTCCCTGAAATCCTTGGTTCTGCAGTTAGAATCTTTTTAAAAAAGGTAGCTTTGCTCGTTAGACCTGCTGTACTCCTTGAAACATCCCAGTTCTTTGGAGGCTACAGGTTCCTTTCCAGAAGCTTAAGAAGGTTCACTCCTCCATCACCAAGAGCATCCCAGAATCCCACCATGTACCAGAACCAGTTCATCTACTCCCGCGAGAGGCGTCGCTTTGGGCGGCAGTGCCGGTTCCAGGATCGCAATGAGCTAATGGTCAGCGTGCATCCCAGTGGCCGCCAGCGGCTGAAGTACATCATGCGCAATCCCTCGGTGCGGTCCACCCAACTGAGTTGCCAGATGGCCCTGACCATCATGGAGACGGAGAACGTGACCCTGGATCAGCACGGGATGTATCACTACGAGGGCGGCTGGCCCAAGGAGGTGAATCCCTTCGACGAGGAGCAAACGCAGCGACATCGCAAGAAGGTGGAGCGCGAGGATAGCTGGGGTGAGCAGGTCCTGGAGATGATCCGGAGCACAATGGCCGTGGCGGAGCAGAACAACACCCTGAATATCTATCAGAACTTCTTTGCGGATCTGCCGCTCGATTTGGGTCACGACCTCCGCATGAGATTCCGGGCCAGGGTGGCCAATGTCTTCCATGACCTGTGGCTGCCCTCCCGCCGTTTGACCTCCATCGAGTGGATGCCCAATAATAACCGCCAGTTTATGACCCAGTTCACTAACCAATTTCAAAGTGGAGATAGGTTGCGATTGGTCACGGATGAACCATTTGGCGACATGAATGCCTTCTTTGTGTGGGACTTGAAGAATCCCCTCAAGCCGAAGATCTTTCACGACAGCAAGGTGCCAGTGTCGCTGGCCAAGATCTGTCCCAAGGACGAGAACAACATGGTGGGCGGCACGGGGCTGGGGCAGGTCTGTGTGTGGAACACCTTCAAGGGCGGCCTGCCGGTGCGCAATTGCCCACTGGAGGTGTCCCACAGGGAGACCACCTCGGCCCTCTGCTGGGTCCACTCCAAGTCCAACACGGAGTTCTATTCGGGCTCGCTGGATGGTTCCATCAAGTACTGGGACACCAGGGATCTCAAGATGCCCATGCAGGAGCTGCTCCTCGAACCGGAACCGCAGGACCGTCAATCCAGGATGGATTCGCATGGGGTGACGGTGCTGGAGTTCGAATATACCATCCCTGTGCGCTTCATCATCTGCAGTGATATGGGTCACGTCTTTGTTGGCAACCGGAAGGGAATGACTCCCACGGAAACGCTCTTGGCCCATTATCAACTCTTCGCCGGACCAGTGCGCAGTATCAACCGGAATCCCTTTTTCGTTAAGAACTTCCTGGTCACGGGAGATTGGCGGGCAAGGATCTGGTCGGAGGAGGTTAAGGACGCACCCTCTACTATGTATTTCCGGAAGAAGACACAGATTGTCTGCGGAGCCTGGAGCACGGGACGCTGCTCCCTGTTCGTCACTGGAGATATGAACGGAGTGGTGGACTTCTGGGATCTGCTGCTCCACCACCGACTGCCCATTCTCTCCGTTGACTTTAAGGTTCCGATTGCGGATGTGGTCTTTCGGCCGGATGGCGATTTCTTGGCCATTGCCCTGAAGAATGGCGACAGTCACATCTTGACCCTGGATGAGTCCATGCGACAGGCTACTGGCAAGGAGAAGGCACTCATAGCAGCCGTACGAATCGAAATCCTAGTTTTAATATTATTCTTAAAGAATACCCTTTCAGAAAGATTTGAATCTTCTAGCTATCCGATCCATTCTCATTACCAACTATCTATTATACCCAGTAAAATTAAGAAGGGAAACGAGCCAAGAATAACTTTTTTTTTTTTTTAAGAACTGTCTTTTCTCTTTTTCGAGAAGAAATGTTCTTGAAATCAAGACAAAAGTACTTTCGAGATTGTTTTTAGAGATAAAGCAATCTCGGAAGAGAAAAAAGATAGACTTGCAATCCCAGGAAAATTCATCTCAAGTTTCAAGATCGAGATAATGGTTTTGAGAATGGTTTTTTTACCGTACACTTAAATTTACCACCACATGGTTCCTGTATTTGGTCTCATATATTTACAGAACAAGTAGTAGATTCGTTTCTTTGTCTTAGTATAGGGCTTATAGATCCTTCGGATTTATCCTACTTTAATGATCCTTAATTTTCCTACAGATGTTTGAGCGTGAGATCGTGCGGAGTAAACTTCTGGAGGCTCGTTATGATGAAGTAAGGCTCAAACGGAAAACCCTTTTATTGGCGGAGGAGGATCGTTTGCGGCAGGAGCAGGCGGTAGCCCCCGTTCTTGAGCTGGATCCCGACAATCCCGACCAGTTCGTGATGATGATCGAGGGCGACGAAGAATTCCGCACAGCCATTAGTGACTTCCAAGATTTGATACTCACTGTGGAAAGAAAGCGCTCCAAGAGGCAGGTGATCATGGAGCGCACGGTCTTTGAGGAATGGAATCCAGCCGATGAAAAACTGCAGGGGGAACCTGTTATATATACACAACCCGAACCGAAGGTCCAGCTTTCACAGAACTATGAGAAAAGGTTTTCTGCAGAGCCAAGGAGTTCGCAAGGATCTGTTAAACCCCAGTAAACATGTGTAGGATTGTGAAGATTAAATAAAGTATGATCAAAATATATCAAATATAAAGAATCTTCCAATTCATATTATATTACCATTCAAAAGGTTTATTTTTGTTCAATAGAGGCTTTGTTATTTACTTATCCAAAATAAGTATTTTTATATTTATATAGGGAACCCAATCCAAGGGAAACCTGAAAATCTAGCTACGATGGGGAAAACTCACCGCATGAACAACCAGATAAGCACATTAAACCAGCCTCTCGGGTCAAACTAGCGAAACAACATTTCATAACTTTATGGAGTACTCTTTGGAGACCTTTATTACGACCAACACATTTAGCCCGACAACGTTAGCCTTTAATTAAGTAACAACCTTTCTAACAGCTAAATTGAGCTTGCTAAGTTCACTTTTGATATAGCAATTAGTTGCACTTCTCTACACAGCAATTAAAAGGAGATAATAGTAAAAAAAAAAAAAACAATAAAGCTCTATGACCTACTGGTGGAGAGTAGGGTGTTAAATCCAAAGCACTAGAGGTTCTACTGCTTATCGGTATCAACTCCCGTGTCGAGGAAGTCGTTCACCAACCGCATGGCCTTGCGGGGAATCAGGCGACCGATCTTCTCGATGGTCACGAAATGGCGCGGAATCGCGGCCTCCTCCAATCCCTGTCGCTGGGCCTCGATAATCGAACCGGCGGCCACCTCGGGGGAGATCAGTTTGAACAGCTTGGGGAACCGGTAGCGAGGGTTTTTGCACAGACCCGTGTCGATCATGTAGGGATAGATGGTGGTCAGCTTGACCTGGAAGGCAAAGGGAGATGATAATAATAATGTGGATCAACTTGTGTGTTGTTAAATACTTTCAAAAGTTTAAGAAAGAGGCAGTTCTAAAATATCAATTCAAGATTTATAAAATCAACAAATCCGGATTAAGGGAAATTCTAAAGAATTCGCGTATGTTTTTTCATATATTTGCATATGTAGTACTTTTTTGATAGCACTGCGGTACAGGCTAATTATTCTGTTACTTTTCTTTCAGTATAAAGGTTAAATTCTGTGTTTTTTTTAAGCTACTAGTCTGTAACTAAGATGCACGCTTAACAAAAAGAGAATGCCAAACCTGTGCATTAACCAGAAAAGGTAAAAAAACCATTGGAATCTTAATGCGCTGGCAATAAACCAAGATTTTTTTAATGATATTCTATAACTTTTTAATTGGGCCCCCAGCTTGAATGTCATGAATCACTAAATGGTGCTTAAAAGTGTAAGATTAAGTGATACTTACATTGTTACTGGGGTTCTTCTGGCGCAGCTCCTCGGCGAGGGCGGCCATGTAGCCGCGAACGGCGAACTTGGTGCCACAATAGGGCACCAGGTTGATCAGTCCAAAGAGTCCGGCGCAGGAGGATAAGGCCACAATGCTGCCCTCGTTGCGCTCAATCATATCGGGCAGGAAGGACTGGATGATCTGGGGAAGGAGAAGATGATATCCAAGTTAGTTTGGGTATACATAGGTTGTCGTTCACATAGATATCTCTGTATGCAGAGTGATATCTTTATAGGAATTTATAGAATCATTGGTATATGAACAGGTAAATGAAATCAGATCTTTAATAGAAAAGGTCTTATAACACTTGTCTGTTTCGACTAATTCACTAGATTTATTTTTGGAAATACATCTTGATTCCATAAATAAATTTATAATAATTTGATATATAGCTTGTCTTGACTTTTTATGAAATCCAGTTAGTTAGTCAAAAGTTAAGCCAGTGTCATGGGGATATAACTTACCCAGTAGTGAGAGAGCACGTTGATGTCGTACATCAGGCGGATCTCGGACTCGGTGTGCTCCAAAAGGGGATGACAGGGCATGATGCCGGCATTGTTGACCACCACATGGACGAATCCGTGCTCCTTGCGCACCTTCTGGGCCAATTCGATCAGCTCCTCGCGCTTGGTAACATTGCACACATAGCCGTGGGCCTTGCCCCCATTCGCCTTGATCTCCTTGACGGTCTGGTTGTTGGTCTGCTCGTTGACATCCCAGCACAGGATGGTGGCACCCAACTTGGCGTACTGCAGGGCCATCTGCTTGCCCATTCCGTGGCCAGTTCCGGTGATCAGGACCACCTTGCCGTTGACCTCCTCGAGGGGCGCCGGTCGGAAGAATCCCACGATGGCCTCGAAGATGGCGATCCAGAACTTGACGATCAGCAGCACGATGTCCACCACCAGCAGGAAGATATTGTAGATATCATTGCTGTTGGCATTGCCATTGTCAGCACTGAAAAAATAAATACGTGGCATATTACAATGTATCATAACAAAAAAGATGTATTTATTTCATAGGTTTCGTCGTTTTTGAAACAAATTACGAAAAACTGGAAAGAAAAATCGTATTTTCGACTAAAATGTGAATCTCGTATTTTTGACCAAAATCTAAATCCCATTTTTTCGCCCTAAAAATGTAGTTTTTTTGCTGCTGTAACCAAAATAATCGTCAGATTGATGAACGCCATACCTCGTTGAACTCGTTGTTGAATTTCCAGTCCATTGACATTCAAACCTGAATACTGTTAACTTTTGACATTTTTTCGCAAAAAAACACGATGCACCCCCTTATAAAAAATGCGAAAATTGGTCAAAAAATAAATCTTTTTTAAAATGATAGGGATCGTTAGCATATATAGCAAGCTGCTCAGAACAGTCGTTCTTTTTGCTGTACGCCTTGATTTGGCTAAACTACGACTGAAAAACTACTAAAAAATGAGTATTTTGACCAAAATCAATATCCCAAAAATAAACCGAGGTACCCCCTTATAAAAAATGCGAAAATTGGAAAAAAAATAATATTTCCTTAAAGTGATGGGGATCGATAGCATTTGTAGCAAGCTGCTCAAAACAGTAGGTCTTTTAGCTGTACGCCTTGATTTGGCTAAACAACGATGGAAAAACTGGAAAGAAAAATCGTATTTTTGACTAAAATCTGAATCTCGTAGTTTTGACCAGAATTGGAATCCCATTTCATCGCCCTAAAAATTATCTTTTTTGGCTGCTTTAAAGAAAATAAGCATCAGATCGAGGAAAGTCATACCTCGTTGTTCGAAACGTAGAACTCAACCTAAAAACGATCATGCACTTTATAGCGTACTTAACGGGCACACTAACCTTTAGTTACTACATTCAGGTGTTACACTTAATATGTAAGATTAATTTTAATGTAGGTTAAATGAAAATGAATAATTTATTATGTGATCCCTCTTACCTATAAAAAAAACAAACTAATTCTGATTAAAAATTTAATTGGCTGTTACAACTTTAAAGACCGTATGGTAAAAGCTTTGTTGTTGGTGAGAATAATAGTATCAAATTTGAGGGATTGCAATATAGTGCTATGGTATTTGTGGGAAGTGCGTGCTATTACTAATTTGCCTTTTGATCTGAGCATCATAATTATAAAGTGGAGTAAAGTGGAGCGGAATGGAGATGAAATGGGATTAATCCAGGCCCCATCTTGCATGACCCACAGCCATTTGGAATGTGAGTGTGCGTGTATCTGCCTTATCTTCCAGCCCAGCGACAATCGGATGACCTATGGCATCCTCTATTGTTGGCGAGCTATATAACTTTTTTGTAATACACATGAAAAAAGTATATTCAAAACTCAAAAGTATTTCATTTTCTAAATATTAATGCACATCTCAAAAGATCTCTTTGATTTCATACACCCAAAAAAAAATGATCATAGAAACTAAACTATTCGTACATTAAAACTAAACTATTGAGTGTCAAAAATATCTTGATAAGATGCGTATTAACCTTATGACACCGAAAGTATTAAACTGAAACTTTCGAAGTTATCAAAGTTAAACTAACGAGTATACAATTTATACTCACTCAGTGTACTGAAATTTATGCTGATAGTTTACTTTTTATACTATTTAGTATAAAAGCTATCCTATGTAGTCTCCGTTTTATACTATTTCGTATACATATTATACTAATCTAGAGGGCCGTAGTATACTTTTTAAGCTATTTATCGAAATCGTTAGTATACATTTTATACTATTTCGTATAAAACTTATACGATTTCCCCGTTGCCTGTAGTATACATAAAATGTATACTATTTTGTTTTCCGTGGTATCCCAAACCCAATAAAATCAAGTTGTATGTTGTTTTTCTTTTATTACTATTTCACATATTATTTTGTTATTATTTCATAAATTTTCATATTTTCCGCAACACACATAACATGTTTTAGCTCCTTTTTTTATATTCCTTTACCTAACACGTATATACAGACTAAAATAAGTACAAGCAACAAGAGTAGGGGCCGTGATTGCGCGGTATCACCGCAAGGTATTGCTTAGCGCAATGGTAGCCACCTAGGCTGTAGCTTCTCTCCTCTCCTTCTCGATGCGACGCAGCGTTCGCAGTACACTCGCTGCGAAGGCTGCCGTCGCTGGCCGAACTCTTGCTCCGGTGGTCTTCATCAGCATTTAGCGATCAGACCCGAAGCGGCGACATTAAAATAGGACATGCTGATCGTCTTCAACAATCCCACTGCCGCACTCTGGACAACCGTTCTCCGTGTCGTGCCCGAACCATGTCCACTCAGCGCCTGCGTGAGGTAGAAATCTACCTGGCCGTGCTTCCTATTTACCCTTGCGTCCAGCGTCCAGCGTCCCTTGCTGGAGTTGTCCCAGGCTGCCTGCCAGTTGTCGACGCTCTGCATCCTGGCACTCCTCTTCACCTCGGTCTTGGATCTGTGGCTCCCGCACCAGTTCACATAGGGGAACTTGGCCTGCAATGACGAGCGCTGCGTCGTCCGAGATCGTCCGGATGGCAATAATAATTAACGCGTCAAGCAACGCCAACTCCGGTAGCATTTTCTGTGTTCGTATACTCGCTTTTGTCCTGGTTTCACACCAAAATATATGTTCGAATAATCGCTATTGTCCTAGTTTCACACCATGAAAAACTATTTAATGTTCAGTATACTATTTATACTACTGAGTCTCACTCATATAATAATTAGTATAAGCTTAATACTACAAAGTATACAGTTGAAACTAATAAGTGTTGAGTTAATACTTACATTTTTATACTAACTTTAGTATACTTTTAACACAACGCTTATTAAGTGTATACTTTTGGTTTTTTTTTTGGGTGTATTCACTTTTCGGTTTGAATATAAATAATTCTAATTATTATAATAGATCTAGATCTTGTGAACTAGTTGCATAGAGCCTCATATAACTTTTTTATTTGGTAGTATAATATTAACACGATCACATAGTTTGACTGGTATGAACTTAACTTTGTTCTTTTTGTAATGGATCGTACGAAAGTAGTGCCCCAAAAAGGGGGCGGGCGAAATGGGTGGTTCCATCTTGGGTCAGCGTTTTTTCCCAGCTCGTGTTCTGTAATTACATTTCTGACTGCAGCTGCGTGAGATCTTGATAATGCCGAACTGTTTTGTTTTGTGTATTTTGCCTTTTGGCATTACGTATTACGATCAGCACAAATGAGGCGTACCCATATATTACCGTATATAGATGTTATATATTCAACCAGATCGTGCCATCGACTTGACCAACCCTGACCATGGCCTCGGACCCTCTCGCTCGCTCTCTTTCACTTTCTATCGCCCCATCCGGCTCCCGCATTTCACTTCCATGGAGAACACTCTTATCGCAGCACTTCTGGAATGCTATTTATAGTCAGTCGATCGGACCAAAACCGTGCTGAACCTGAACAGCCCACCTAGATAGTTCCATTCAAATGCACAACCAAAATTGTGATGATTCTGTGCACTTGAAAAATAAATCATTCATAAAAAGTGATTCACTCTTCAATTGCGAAATTTCTTGTTGAAAAGTAACATTAGTTTTGATATTAGGGTTATCATATCATTATCAAATATTAATCATTTTAGATAAATACTGATAATTTTGGTACTTTCACAACCTAAAATATGTATCATTAAAATTTTTTAGTAATATCAGTTACTGATTTTGAAATATTAATAATTTTAGAAGTCATATACAGATATTTTCGGTCCTTTCACAACCGAAAATTTGTATCATTAAAATGTTTTTAGTAATATCCGAACTTTTTAAAAGTAAATTCTCTAGGATTATCCTGTTGAGCGACCATAATTGAAGGTTAATAACTGAACACGATCATTGGTCAAGGTTTGCGGGGCAATTTGCAATAGTTAAACTAAGTCGGATGAAGGTGAATAGCGCTTAAGTGAGCTGATCCAGATTGCACAATGGTCAAAGGTTGACACGATCATCATCCATAATGGATGAGTTAGTTTGGAATTGTTCAAATGATCTAAATCTATAATGGCTCTCTGAGTCAATTATCCAATGGAATCGAGATTACGTTCCGGAACCCGTTGAACCCTGCTCCTGGGCACTGGTGGTAGACCCCCAGATAAGGTTATGCTATCGCCTACAGCAAATATATTGCACTACATGTGTATACATAGTAGGGTCCGATTGATAAGATAGCTGATTCGTTCTCACTCTCATATTTTAATTTAGTTGTTACCAACAGCTCTCCTTTTCGTTGATTACAAACCTTTGCGACACTTTCGACATGTTGATTATAGATCGTAATATCCTTTAAGGATCGTATATATTTAATAAGGGATCTGCGCGAACGATCGGAGCAGCCGGAGCAAACCGTTAGCGGCTGTTAACGAATTCGGACTGAATATTCAGCAAAGTAAACACTACGCACCGTACCGCCACGCCGGTCTTATAAGTTATTATTTCAAATCTACTCACACACACTGCCAGGGGTTTTCAGATACTATATGGTACACTACTCGCAGATACACTCTGTCGGCAGCGACGTCGACTGAGGCGCCGGCAGATCGTTCTATAAACACGACTACGACATATGTTCAATGGCACTGCCATTCCGATTTATTCCATTACAATCCGATCCGATCTATATGGAACGACATCCAAACACAGTGCAACGGTTCACCCGGTTCCCCTATAGTATTTGTTAGATAGCAGTCGCCTGTGAGTTAATCGGGTTCCGATAATAATACCCCAAATGGGGGGTGCACTTGTAACCCGGGCCGTAGCCAATAAAAAAAAAAATGATATATGTGTCATATATAAATACACACAGCCAGCCGGAGTTTACGACCCAGTTCGTTCAGATACTCAGATACTGAGAGCGAGAAGATAGAGCGATGCCAAAGGTGGCAAGGGTGCCACAGGGGTGCTAAAGTAGATGCACGTCGCAGATACAGCACAAAAGCTTCGGCTGAACATTATACGGTTTCAGTCGCAGTTCAGATCGGTTCATCGGGCAGTTACTCTTCTCATTTTGAATGCCTCAGCATGACCAAAGCGATATCGGAGATAAGGACTCCTGGATGATCTATAACCCCACTTAGGTGTAATTCTTCAAAAAGTGAAGGGAAAACAGAACTGAAGATATATACCAAAACTTTATAACAGTTCTTACAGCTTTAGTTTTCAAAGATCGGTGTTAAGACAAACCTATCAGTTTTGTCAAGAATATTATACCTTATGACTAAATTTATTTATTTAGAAAAGGACTACAGCTCATAGAATTATATAAATTCATATTTTACTATAATTTTTTTTTTATTTATTCTCAGGTTAAAGGCAATCGCAAACTACCTATGTATAACCTATATATAAAATTTATATTATTATACATTGAATCAAAACACACACAATATTTTTCCCTATGCACTACTTGACCCCTGGGACACCTGAACCTGCGATTAGATTGGAGTCCTTACCAATTGCCAACTAAGCATGATGAATCACTTTTTGGCCAGGGTCAAAGTATCAAGTTCCACTTCCACGAAAAAAACCCAACCCATTGCACCTCCTGAAGAGTCAACCAGGTAGAACCCAACCCATGAAGATAAGAGTTCGATTAGTCAAACAAGTTGGCAATCAATTTGCGACCGCACACTTTGTATTACTAACTTATAGATAATACTGGGTTGTTACTATACAGTCAGTCATCACAAACAAGCGATTCCATATATACCGATATATTCCGTATAAACGAGGGCTTAAAGCATTCTGATTGATTTTTCAGTTAAGGTTGCATTGTAAACTATTCCATCATTCATGAACAACGGGTTTATTTTTACATTGCATCAAAGTATTGAATATTTTGTTTAATTGTTTCTACTGGTTTTTTACAGCTGCCAAAGAAATTGGTGTTTAAAGACTTGTGCTACTTACTGATTGATCTATTAGTACAGGCTAAACTACTTTAAAAAGTATATTAATTAAACATTCTGAAATGTAATATCTTGAATAAAGAACATTATAATTATATATTGTATATGACATTATTCAGATTTGACAGATTTGTTACTTTGTTGGCCGTTCATAATTAACGTTTATTCAGGTAAGACATTCATTAATCTTAGGATCTTATAATAACTTGGAATATATTAAGGACATATATTTCTAGGTGATATTAAAAATCGAAATATATCAAGAAGTATTGTAGTTATAATAGTTGTTGCTAATAATTACCATTAAATTATAATAAGTTGAAGTTAGCGTAGGTCAGAACATTTTAGTGTATACACAAAAGTATTATTAGCAACTATTCGGATAATCTGGTTATTGTTCCGCCAAGGCAGCATCTTCCTTTCCGGCTACTCGAACTTGGACACCATATGCATTGTATGTTGCACTCATTCCGGTTATCCGCCGATCCGGTCCACCTTCCACTCACCATGTGCCATGTGCCACTTGGGATTCCAGATAGATTGGAGCCTCAAGGGGGCAGGGGGCCCAGCGTAACCCAATGAAACAAAACAATTCCGAATAGAACAAGCTTTGGGCGTTGCATGAATGCATTCAATAGATAAACAAGATTCGTGACAATTCACTAGTCGGCGTCTGTATCTATGCGGCTATAGTTTTGAGCACACACTCACATATATTGCAAGCTATGGATGCGGCTGGCTAATCGAATAAATTAGCTCGCATTACCGGACCGGTCGACTGGCTGGTTGGCTTATTGTTTCACCCGACGCTTGCATAAATATGACGCCTTGACGGCTCATCCGCAGCATCCATCTCCATCTCAGTCTCCGGAATAATCCAAATGTGGATACGAAAACGTGCCAATTACAGGTTAGCAACAACAAATTGCACCCCTGTCGTGGGTCGGGGTCACCACAGTCAACTATATGCCGCAATTAGTCTTAACGGTGTCCACTAATCGAACCCGCTTTACGTCTGGCTATTACTCGGGGTCACCAGTTCGGGTGTGATTTATGACCAGATCCTAGGGCATCCGCTAAGCTCCGATAAAAACTGAAGCACCTATGAATGAAATGCACGACTGTGAGAGATGAAGTCCTAAAAATCACCAGGTCACCTATTTTGCAAAATTTGACAATTATTTGGGGTCACCAGTTCAGGACACACTACACTAACCTAGATTCCAACTATATATTAAATGTACTACTCAGAGAGATGAATTCTTAAAGACCACTATGTCACCTATTTTACAAATTCTGACTATTATTCGGGGTCACCAGTTCAAATGTAATTTATGAGAAGTTCCCAACCTACCGATTTAGGTCTCATAATTACATAACCACCTCATTGATAAACAAAAGCATCCAAACAAAATGTATTTAAATACTATCTCAGAATTTTCACAGACATGATAGTTCAACGTTTATTTTTATTATATTTAATAGATGATAGATATAACAAATTCAAGGGTACTATAGAACCAGATGCAGATCACACCTGCAGCGTTGAGAAGAACGAAACCACGGCGCTGTCCGTGGGAAGACACTGACCAAAGGCCTCGATTAACAACGGTTCGGCTGTGACGGTGCCCATGAAGTCCTCCAGGGATACCTGAAATCGATGAGATGACTCAAGGGGCCTTAAAACTAACCATCCCCCCCACTCACCTTGCCATCCTTATCCAGGTCGAACTTCTTGAGCACAATCTCCACCAGATCCTTGACACCCTCGTCCGGATCTTCGTCCTGTGGCTGTTTTATCAGGCAGTTCCTCAACAGCGTGAACATCTCGTCCTTGGTAATAAAACCATCCGTGTTAAGGTCGTAGACCCGAAAGCAAAAGGCAGCCCTTTCCGCAGGAGTGCCTCTCAGAAATGTGGAAAGCCCAATGAGCCAACCCTCGAGACGAAGGGGCAAACCCTCGTGGGCCTTGTCCCAGCTGCAAAAGATGCGCTCCATCAGGATTTCCTCGGTAACGATGTCAAAGGTGCTGTGCAATAGCTCACGGAACACAATGCGATCGATGCCCTGTGGGTTATGGAATTAAAAAGATCACTTCTTAGGATCTTCTGGGATTTTCCTTTATATCATTTACCTCCACAGCGGCATGTGGCTTGGCAATCGCTGCACTTGAGGAGCTAGAGGCCAGAGTCTTTGCGGCATATTGACAATTGGACACCAGCTTGCGATAGATGCGGCACAAGGCATCCAGCTCGTCCCTGTTTGGGCGCCATGTGTTAAGTAAGGCACTTTGTAGTTTCTATAAACTCACTTGGTGAAACGGGTTTTCTTTCGCAGGCTGTCCAGCAGCTTGGGATTCACTTTGCCGCTCAGCTCATCCATCCTCCGTTGCCGCTGTTGCCGTTTGTTCTGCAAGGCAGCCGCGGCGGCCTTCGACTGTTGGTTACTCGAGTTGCGCTTGCCGCTGGCAAGGAACACGGATACCGTTTTCAGTATCGTTTTGTTGGCATGTAGTGTGGATCTGCCGGCGCCAGTGGTGCCTCCAGTTGCTGTGGGTGCCGCTGCACCACCACCACCGCCAGTGGTTGCCCCACCATCCTGACGACTGGGTGTCGGTGTTGGCGAACGACCCTTGCCGGCGCCCGCCTTGCCTGCAACCGAAAATTGCCAGTTACATGGGTGCGTGTCTATGTATCTGTGTTGGTTGGTTAGCTGGTTGGTTGGGTTCCTACTTTATGTGTCAAAGTCGACACGCTCACTCCCGCTCGAGTTTGGCCAGAAAAGCCCTTCAAGTATGTATGTGGAACAGAGCAAACAAAAGGCCTGAAATGCAAATGGGGCTCACATCCAAATCACCATCACAATCCCCCATTCATGGCCCATCGAAATGGGTAATAGCGTTCACATTCTGCCCATAAATTGTTTCAGCCGGCTATTTCGATTCAAATGCACTGGGAGAAACCAATAGTAAAGGTCTAGTCTGTCAGTGAAATTAAGGGATACAAAATTACGTATCATTCTAAATTTCAACTTGTAAGAATTTGTATCTTGAGAGTTTCGAGTATCCCTATCCTTTTTTACTATTTTGCTTTTTTCACTCCTGATCGATTTCAGAGTATTTTTAAAGAGAGATAAGCTGAAGATTACATTTTTCAATATCTATTTAACATTGTTTAATGTCAAAAATGTTACTTGTACATTAACCTGAGAATATCTAGTTGATCTTGACACTTATTTCCATAGTGGTAATAAATTGGCGTTAAGGGGTTTATCTACCAAAATTCATATTGATTAAATTTGGGGTATTTTTATCTTTAATCTAATGCTCCGAAATAAGATAGTCATGCTTTTATTAAGTGGTAAGGGGACTTATATGTTGTTATACATCCTCAAATATGTTAGTACTTTTGAATCTGTTTATCGTATGTCTTAAATACAATGAAATATCCCCTTTTCTTAGAGTGCATTCATTCACTTCTGTGTTCACTTTGATTTCAATCTGCGCTCATACTGTTCTGTTTTCTTTTGTTTCGTTGTGTCGTGCTGCCTTTGAGAAAAATGTTATTATCTTGTGATTACCCATATAAGTAGGGGAGCATAGGGGCCCGTCTGTCTATCCATCTGTCTGTTTATGACCGCCTCCGCCCTAGACACTATAATTTTATTAGCATTTCCATTTGCTCCACTGGGGCGGGGGGGTTAAGTTTAGGTTTGGGTTCGGGCTTTGGGCTTTGGGCCCTTGAGAACAGACTGTCTAGACCCGTTCCTATGTACGGCATACGGTTTCATGTAATTTGTTGATATCGGTTGCCCGGTTGCCACACGAACCCGGTTGGGGTCGCCACCCACACTCGACCACTCCCGGATGGGGCAAATAAATCAAACATGTTTGGACCTGGCAGTCCATCAACCTGTGCTCCGCCCAAAATTGCAACTTCCTGTTAGCGCACAATGTACCCCCAATTACATATGACATAGGACCTGGACGGGCTTGGTCCTCGCTTGTTTTTTGGCCAATCCCTCAAAGTGCTAGCCATCCAAGCACCTCAGTCGGAATTTGCAAGCCCAACGAAGGGATCTATTGCAGCAAGGACACGGACTAGTTAGGATGGTAGGGATATCAGGCCAACTAATAATTGCTGTCATTTAGCCAATTTTAAAATCGTTAAAACTTTTCGAGCTTACCTACGTTTAAAAACAATTATTTTAATGTGGATAATTAGAATAATAAATCGCGATCTGAATAGGGTTATCACTTCTACTTACATAGGAACTATATGGTTCAAGGTATGGTTCGAAATATTTCAAGGTGAACACATTATAACAGATATAAGTGTTATATACTCCAAAGCTTATATAATTATTTACGAAAATCTGGTATCAATACCTAGATACATACGTATACCATTACCACAAAAATGTGATAAAAAATGAATGCCTGCTGAATGCACTTCAAAATACATGCAAACTTTTAAAAGTATACCACTTTCAAATCCCTTTTCAATGGGTAAAATAAATACCTATTCATTTTTTATTGATTTTTACTAATATCCCATAAATTGCAGGGTAACCAGGCAATGGAAAATTATTGGCTTTCCAAGTGGAGGCAATGCGACTACTGCAATTACATCACAAACAGAAGTGACTCTGGTTAAAGAACTTATTTTACAGCCCCCTTGGAACATCGAAGGATTCGACTTTTCGGAGGAACTCCCCTTTTTGACCTCAAACGGAATTTTAGCCTGCAATGCCGATGTACAACTTGCGTTCAACTATTTTGCAACTTGGTGCACTTTGTGGGGGCGCTGCAAAGTATGCTATGGCAATTGTCGAAACGCCAGGAGTAATTACAACTCGGCACAGGACTACACGGGGATACACAAGGATGTACACACACAAACACACACACAGATAGACACGAAATGCTGTTGGCCTTTGTTTTATAGATCTTTAAAGTAGATATATGTATATATACCCATGTTGGCCTCTGACTCCTGACTCCTCCTGTTGTTGTTTTGATTGCCCGATTAACTCCACGCAGGAGCGTTAAACCGTGTCCCTCGGCCCTTGGGCCAAAACAAAGGATACGAAAAAAAAAGGCGAAGAAGGAATCAACAATCGCGCCACTTTCCACCAGTTTCCAAGGCGTTGACAATCCGCAGGCATTGTCAGTTGGACTAGGTAAGGAGCAAAGTAACCGCAGCTCGATGGATTTACTGGGGTTTTTCTGGGGGGGCGGCACCAACTATTGACAAAACAAGGCCAAGAAACGGGCGTAACTTTCTTTTCTTTCGTTTCCTCTTTTTATTTGTTAGATTTCACTTGTTTGTAACATGTTTTTTATTTATTAATTTTTTTTTTTGCGTTTACTATTTTTTTTTACTCATTTTTTGTCTCCCTTCGTCCTTGGGGTTCATGTCCTTTCGACTCCGATTGCTTGAATTACGTTTTAATTATTGTGTGTCCTGATAGATATCGGCATATATATATATATATGGTGTGTGTGTGTGTGTGTTGTGTGTAACTTATTTACAACTATCAGATTACTCATTAATTCTGCTTTTCGACTTAGGCATAAGTATTGTTATAGTGTTAGTACATAGTACAGTAGATCGGTAATATATATATCTGCACTTTCATTTAATTTCACTTAAGATCCCTCTAAAAATCACACCCTCTAAATGCATCCCAACGGGTGTCCTCCACAATCCTCCAATTTGATTAACAATTTTTTAAAGGCGGAGAGCAGAGATAGAGGGAGATAGATAGAGTAAAGTGAAAAGGAGACAAAGATGACAATTAAACAGGTAAATATGGGTAAAGCAAAATGTATTATAATAGAAAAAAAAAACAGAGTTGGTTTTGGCTTAAACACGGGTGGCATAAGTTAGACATAAGAATTATTGCATTTAATTACACGATCAATTCGAATCCTATTTTAAAATATTACATAATAACCGTACAATAATATTAATTAACAAGAAAAGAACTGCAACGTTTATTCTGTCTGTTCCACGCAATCGTCTCCAAACGCTTCCTCTAGGATTTGTCTTGGTTTTCTATTTAATTCTATTTAGTTTCGATCGTTTTTCACTTTTGTTTTTGGGCAGGGACAATGCTGCTTAGTCAGATGAAAATTTCTAAATACATAATGCTTTTCGCTTATATCGGCTGACAATTAAAAATCCTATTAAAAACGCTTACGCAATTAAACAAAATAAGAAAACAAACATACACATAAAGCTGGGGGAGAACAAAACGCACAATTCGTTGGTCGATCTAAGCGGTAACTGAGGGCCTATCTGGATTATTGGGTTATCATCGTGTGGTACTCGTGTTTGTGTTGAGGGTTTTCCAAAAACTTTTCCTTTTTGATGTAGTGGTGGTACTTGTGTTTACGATACGTTTACTATCAAATTGTTACTCAATTGCTAAACTCTAAAGAACGGGCATCGACGTCTGTTTAATGCCAGATCAAGGCCAAAAGCAATTTCACGTCATATTTCGTATTGCGTGTGCTCTTACTATAACCATTTTAATTGCGTTTGCATCTATGCTTTTATCTCTGTTATCTGTTGTGTATTATTTAATCCATATTTACTTTCGTTCTCCATTTTGTTCTCCTCCGTTTCCGGTTTGTTGTGGTCTATATATCTGTTACGATCTGTTGCGATCCTTGCTCCAATCCTTTTGTAGATTTTTTTTGTTGTTATTATCAGCTACTGATGGCTAAACTAAGAGTTTTTTAAATCTTGTTTTTCTTGCTGCTTACATTAGAGTGTGTGTATATATATATATGTATATATATATTGTATGTATATATTTATATGTATGTGCGTGTGTGCGCAGATCATCACACGCCATCATCGAATCACTTTCTATCTTAAAATCCAATTATCATTTATCAATTATTATATATATATATATAGAGTTGTATATATATATTGTTGCTTGTTGTTCCGTCGCCAACTGAAGGGATGGGGGTTGGGGAGGGGAGGGGGAGTATGGGGATTGTGGGCCGGGGACAATGGGGTCTCAAAGCATTTGTATTAGGCTGTTGTCAGTGTAAGTGTTAGCGGTAGTTCCGTAGGCTGGCGATCCAACCGATATTATAACTCCATGTCCCTGGCCTCATCCTCACTGTAGTCGGACATGCTCGACTCGCTGTCGCTGCTCTCCCGCTCCTGCTGCGCCGCCCGCAGCGCATCCTCGGTGGCATACCGCTGCACATAGTCGGCCACCTTGCGATGGTACTCCTCCGGCTCGTGCAGGTACAATGCGGCCGCATCCCGATTGAGCGGATCGACCGGATTGGGATATGTGAGCAGTTGCGGCAAAAACGATTCGAAGATGTTCGACAGATCGTACAACGCCGTCCAGGCCTGATTGATCACATCCAGGCACACAGTGCCGGAGGATTCGTCAATATTGGGATGGTAGATCTTGTTCACAAAACCGATACTCGGCGATTTGAAGGGATAGTTGTCGGGCAGGTAGACGCGCACCTTCCACACGCCGCCCTCGTAGGGCGTCTCCGTTGGTCCGAAGAACTTGACGTGGAACTCGTTCAGGCCTCCCAGGATCGTCACCTCGTGCTTCGATTCGATCAGCTTGATCACATCGTTGTCCATGCGTCGCTTTCCGGCACTGGGCGAGGACATTTTGTTGGCTTTGTTGTGGGGGTTTGTGGGGATTAGGGGTTTGTCTGGCTTTTGATTTGATTGGTTTTGTTTTGATTTGGTTTGGAGTGGTCGTCTCCTCGTTGTCTTACTCTAAGGCTAAGGCGGTGTTTATTTTTGTTTTTTTGGTTGGTTTTTGTTCCTTTTATATATTGCTATTGTGTTCCTTCCGCTTTCCGCTTCCGGTTGCCCAGCTGCTGCTCCTCCGACTGCCTCGAACTGCTCCGCATTCGTCAACTCTCACTGGCACCGTCCAGAGCAAAACGGGAGCTGCCTGCAAGTAGGACAAAAGGATACAAGGATGAGCCACGTGAAGGTTATTTCAATTGTACATTGTTCATTGGATGAACATCATTACCATGCCTTTGTGTTATACAGAAAGATACATATATAAAGATAGGTATTAAAATGTTATTACAAAATTCATGATGATATTGTTAAATTATTGACTTCTTTAAATAAAGATTCAATAAGTTAATAACCAATATATTTAAAAAAAAAAATTAATTCCCTTTAATTTCAACTTGAGATACTTTAACAGATTACGTTTGATTAAATGATAAATTTATCCGCCAAAAGTTTTACTTTGCCAGGTGGGACCGTGGCGCCAAGGTAGGCGATACAATCTGGAGGAGGACGAGTTACCTTCTGAGTTATCTATATGCAGTATATATATTTATATTCATAGTTATGTGGGTCACCAGCGAATCTCTTGCTTTTGCACACACACACACACACACATATATATATACACACAACATGCACATGCATACTTGGCCTAAATGAGGAAACTATGTCAGCAATCTGTGACGTCGTCGCCAAAATCCACCCACTCCCACTCCCGCTCTCTCTCTCTCTTATTCTCTTCCTTACTCACTCTCTAATACGTCATTGCCATTTGCAAAATTCGTCGTCCTTCGAAGTGGATTTGCTCAACGGATTTATGCTGCATACTTTCGGGATACCGTTATGCTCTATCCCAGTCTCTTTCCCCCCATCTCTCTTCTTTTCTCTCCCCACTCACTTGCTCTTGGCGATTTCGTTTCAATTTCAATTCCGTTTCCCTTCAGTGGGGTGGCAGGGGGGTTTTGGGTTGGCCAGTTGATTGGTTGGGTGGCTGTTGTTTTCAAACAAGCTCAGCTGTTTAATGTTGTTGCCCGAAAGTCACAGAGGGAGAGCGAGAGAGCAAAAGAGAGGCAGCCCCACCATAATCTTGAAATCAACAAATGTACAGTGGAACAAAAGTCACAACGGTAAGATCTTATAAACTTTAAGGATACAAAATCTAACAAAGTTTTTATATATTGCAATAATAAAGATATTCTGGAAAAGCTTTCAGTAATTTTATATAACGATTTTTAGGAAAACATTATAAAATACTATGGTGAACGCAGAAATTAAATTAGTCGCTATTTTGAAACCAGTTTCAACTTGGCACAGTAAAACCTTCGGCATGATTTATTATTTTAAAATAGACATTTCGATTGACCCCACTGTGCCCCATGCTTCGGCTCTCCCTCTCTCCAACCACTCTCCCACTCTTTGGGATGAGCTAATTCTGCTGTTACTCTCTTGCACTTCGTGTGTGTGGCTGTGTGTGTGAGTGCTGGCTCCCCCTTCTTTCTTTCTCCTTCTGACCACCCCACATCAAAAGTCTTTCCGTTTCTGTCTTTCTGCCACGGTTTGGCTTCGTTACTTTAACAAATTGTGAAATTCTCTTTCGATTTCTGTATGTTGTTCGTGTGTGGAGGAGAATTGATGTGCCTGTTGTTGTTGTTGTTTCCGTGGCTTTACTGTACGCAATAAGCGAAGTAATACTGTTTGTCGTCGTTGTCGTTGTTGTTATTATTATTTGCATTGCTTTTGTGTAAGACTTTGGGGCGCAAGTGTACGTGTGTGTACTTGTGATGCGTCCACATGCACATGGAAGATCACCAAGCAACAAAAGCAGCCCCAGCAACAACAACAATGACACACAGCGAACAAAAAAATAAAATAAACAAAAAAAAATTGAGAGTCAGCTGCAATTTGATGCTTTTGTTGTTGTCTCTTGGAGGAGTCCCTCTTTCTATTGAAATATGAATGTCTTCACTTCTGATATCCACATTGGCGCACACAAAGAATTTGAGGAAAACTTTTAAGTAAACACGTATCGGAAACACGCGTATGAAATGTATAGGTTTACATTCCTTTAAGAATATATATAGTTTTTTTTTTTTTGAAACCTTTGTTATTTACTTGCCACTAATGTTGTGGTTTTTTGATGATGATATTTGTTGTTCTCGGCCCTCCTGCTCCCTTATGCACAGATATCTGCATATGTGAGTGTGTGTTTTCGTTTTCGCTCGTTTTGTTGTCTACTTCAACTAGTTACTGAAAATTAACTGGCAACAGAGTTTCGAGCCCCCAAAGCAGAAAGCAGAAAAGCAGAAAGCAGCGCACGTTGGAGCTCGCGAGCATCTGACGGCGGCAGCGACGCCAGCATAAAGCAGAGAGCGACAATCAGGAGAGCAAGCGCAAAAGAGAGAGAGAGAGTGGTGGGGAGGGGGTTCGGTGATGGGGGCGGAGAGAGTTGGCTGAGTGCAGTACACAGAGAAAAACAGGATCCTCCACTTCAATTCTAATGTATAGAGGTTTCAAGGCGCTTAAATAAAAACGCCTAAAATATTGCTTTGGAAAATTTAATAACCTCTTACATCAATGCATTTTTCATGGCATGCTTTTAGGTTGGTTGCTTTGGAAAATATAATAACCTCTTACAGCCAGGCAAATTTCATGGCATGCTTTTAGGTTTCAAGCGCCTACAAGCTATACAATTTTCGAGACACATATGTGTTGAAAAGTAGGCAGCAAATTAATAAAATCAAAATATATTCTTTGAAACTTTTAAGTAAAAGACAATTTCTTAGATACGTATATCACCGATTCAGATACATTTTGTTTTCAGTGTATTGGCCCCCCTTCAAAGAAAAATCATAATAACAAAAGCGATGAGCAACAACAAATTAGACGAAAAGAGAGCCCCAAAGCAAAGCAAGGCAAAGAAAAGCTATAATCAAGGACAGCGACAGCTGTAAAATGCAGCAAATGCAAAGCAAAGCCACAAAAACAACAAGAAGCTAGTGAAAGAAATGAGAAATAGCGGGAGAGAAGGAGAAGGGAAAGAGAGAGACCAAAAAGCCGAAGTGGCGATGCCCTTCAAAATTGCACACGTGCGATTGTGTATGTATGGAGCCTAGCAACAAAATATACAAATACATACCAAAAGCAATTGAAGGAGGAGAATTAACGAGGTCAAATGCAACGGTTTAACGAAGGGTTCCAAAGCAAAAGCAAAATCAAAGTCAAAAATTGGGAAGACATCTTTGCAGATTTTGTGTTTGCCTTCTTTGCAACCTCCCCCACACATACACAGTCATATTGGGTCATTGACTGCGTGTGTGTGTGTGTGTGTTTGGCAGAGGGGCTATAAAAAGCTAGCAATTTGTACATATTTCAAATTAAAAACGCTTTCAATTTATTACTTTGCTCTTAAGCACATTTAATTTTACGTGCTGATAAGACTTTTAAAACGCAAAACAGAGGGAGAAGGTGAAGCGAAAACACACAACGCAATAAGCAGGCCAAAGCAAAAGCAAAGTGCGTAGTTTTCGGGTAGGTGGGGTAGGGTGGTGCGCAAAAGGGATGGCAATAGCACAACAAAGAAAAGATTGCAACTAACGGGAGTTAAAGAGCCCCACACATATGTATGCACATATATGCATAGCATAGGGTTTTCGTTCAACGGTTAATCCTTGGAATTAGTGCTAAATAACAGTTGAAAGTTTGAATTTGAATTCGAGGAAGTAATATGCGATATTTGAAGAGCGTGAGGGAGAGACAAAGGAGAGAGATGGAAAACATTCACAGCTGTGCGGGGGTCAATCTGCTATTGTTGTTGTTGGATTCTCACCCACACACACACACATAGACATACTGGCTAATATCCGTGATAATATTAAATGCAGTTATTCTATTTTTCATCAAGCAATTATACATACACCCACACAACCACTGTATATTCTGTACCTTTTCGTCTTTTTATTTTGATTTCTCTTGGTGTGTGTGTATATTTGCAGTAGCCTCCCGTTTTAGTTGTTATTGTTGCTCGTGGGTGGTGTTGTTGGCTGGCGGCCGCCGTCGATTTTTACGCTTCGATACTTCACCACATTGTCGTTTGATCACCGTAATATGTTCATTTTCTTGGAATCACCACTTCTCCAATTAATTAACTAAAATTGTTTTGTTTCCTATAGTATAGGATAGGCTATGATATATGGGCTCCAACTTCTCAAGTGCACCACCTGATATCGATGAATTCTCAAAGTGGACCGAAATATATATCGAAATATATGTAAAAATATCAATACATCGATATTTCTCGAATAAAAATATTTATATCGGAATACTTTTTGCGAAAATATGTGAGTATCGATATATATTTTTTAAGATAATCAAATATTTCCTCTGAAAACCAAGACAAAACGATTTGCTGTCGTAAATTTTAACAACCATCATTATAAAACATATTTAAATTGAATAAGAAATACCTAAGTAAAATATATAAAAGTATCTACAAATATTTGTGAATAAATCGATATTCCGACCGTTATTTGAGCGCCATTTTTGAAATTTTGAATCCCAACCGTTTTGCGGCAATTGTGAAACGGTTGAATTCGAATAACGTGGGGTTTCTTATTACTATGAACACCCAATGATGATTTTAAGACTTCAAATGAAATTAAAAACCTGCAAAGACTTCCTTTCAAATGATACATTTAAATTGAACCCAACCAAATATACTTGAATTGTTTTATTTATTATTTTCGTTTCTTACAATTGCAATTTCATTTCGTTACATTTTGAATGCGCTTATTAAAACTTGTAATTTGTTTGGTTTTCTGTTTTTAGGATCTCTGTTTTGTGTTAAAAATGAGAGGTTAACAATCTTTTAAATTAGCTCTATTTGCTTGACGTAAAACGTGTTTGTTTTTGTTAACGTAGTACTTTTAAACATTAATTGTTTTTATTGCAGCTTCGTGTACATTTTTGCCTCATTGTTTTTGTTTTGGTTTTTATTGCGATTACCGAGAGTGTTATTTAAATTCAAAATCGAAAGGTACAATTTGTGGTTAATATTGATTTTAGTTTCTGATTTAGTTTAGTTTATAACTGTTTGTAAATATCCTTTTGTTATGAGACTTGGCAAACTAAATTCGTCCATGCATCAGCAGCTTTTCAAATTCTCAGATTCAAAATAGGATCCAAAGGTAAGTTTTCGAATTGATATTGATGATTGTTTTAATATCATGCTCGTCTATGCGTTTTGATTCAAATTGGTTGCTTAAACAATTGAACAATGAGGACCTCTCAAACGTAAACATGGAAATAGATCGCAATTGTCCAAGGGGAAAATCACATGAGATATTATTACAAAATCGACAATTTTACAATTACATTAACTATTATTATAATCCGGGTTAAAGCGATATTCAAATTCCTTCCTATGCTACAGGCAGTGTTTCCAAAGCCACTTTTTGTTAACTGGCGTGCTTGATAACTTAAAAAGTTTATTGCTTCTGTGTTTTAGTGGCTTTTATTAAGTTGGAATGATAGCTTGGTGACCAAAGCCAATCAAAAATAATGATCAAATGTGGTTTCCGCCCTTATTTTTATTATCTCATTGCTACTCTGGGTTAAAATGTTTAGTTTTTTTATTTTAATTTCGTTGTTTTTTTAGTTGGATAACTGTGACGTAACAATAACAAATAAAGGCCAATGAAATCTGTCTAAAACTATTTATGTTTGTAAGATGAGTGTATGTGTCTATATAGAGATAGATATAATCATTCCCAGCGGATCACCATTTAAAAAATACAAAGGTTAGGGGTTCCTAGGCCCTTTCAAATCTAATCACTAAATAACGTACAAATGCAAAGTAACTGCTTAAAAATAAGGCAAAGAGTTAGATCTTTTCAAACTACTAAATAAATATAACTAAAAGTATGGATCCTTTCAAAGGTTCCGCTGGGAAATTTGTTTTGTTATTAGCTTGAGAAATAGTGAGAGAGCTATAGAGAAAAAGTGGCGTATGCGGAAGGTCAACCTCCAAAAGAAAAAGATATTTGTAAAATATAATAAATAAATACAGAAGTTTTCTGAACCCCCTAAATGCCTACGCCACTGTGTGTGTGTTTTTTTAGCGAGGGAGAAATGCAAATGGGTGTCCTTACTTTCAATGCTTTCTGCAGAGCGTTTCCTTTTAATTTCCAGCCTCCTAGCCTCCAATTAATATGTATTTGAGCTTTAACAATTGTCAATGATTTCCTGTTCGGCCTAGTTCTCCTCCTCATAGATTATATAAACAAATTTAACATTATATGCTCGTTACATTCGAATCGATTTGGATTTCGCTAGCTGCAAATATTTAGTCATACATCGTTAATATATCAATTGTTTACTTGTAGATTACAATTAACGTTTCATTCCGCATCTGTCATGAATGTATATTTTCATTATAGGTGTATAATTAGGCTATAAATATTTTATTCTTCGAACGATATCGTTCTTTTTGTTTTTTTTTTCTTGTCAAAATTTTGAAGACCAAATAAATTGGCAATTATAACTACAAAAATTTAAAAGTGAGGCTGATCTCTGACTCTGTTTCTGGCTAAAATTGTCCCTGGCTAAATTCTAAATTAGTGAAATCATCCTAAATTGGGGATAATTTAGTGTTATACTATTCCATTTCTTTCGCCTAGATGTTTTACGGATACGCAGATATCGCTATTGGGTATCAGCTCTATGAGGTTGCATCTACTCCACATGCAACTAGTACATTTGTCCTGCTTACAGACTATGTTCATAAGATATATGTAGAGTCGCCGTGTGTGTGTGTCTGTGTGTTCCCTTTCGATCCGGTATAGTGGATCGAAATGCTTTCTTCTGAGTTCTGAGGGCTATCTGGAGACCGAGACGCTAAACAAATGCGTAACAATTTACTGATCAAATTTAAAATAATTTAAGAATTTACGGTTGGCTCGCTTTAAACGGCTCGCCTCACTAGCAACGCTTTACAATTTTGGTTTCCCTCCGTATTTTGGTTTGGGTTTTGTTTTTTTTTGTTTTCGTATTTTTGGGGCTATGCAGTTTTAGGCCTTGAACAGCTGCGGGAACTCGTTGGCTATTTCCCGCACCAACTGCTGATCGGAGGCACTGCACTCGGTCTCCTCGCAGAAGATGCGCGTGAAGATCTTCATGAGGTCGTGCTTGCGGTGCTGGTGCTCCTGGTAATTCGTGTTGCGCAGGATGCGTCGGCACAGCTCCAAGTAGCAGGGTCGCGTCTGAAATTGAATCGGGTATTGTAGTAATCGAATTGATCTATAGGATTTCTGCAGACTCACCGAACTGCCGGCATCCAAATCGGAGAGCTGGCGAACCACTATATCGATCAGCACCTTGATGTCGTTCGTGTAGAACATACCCGCCGTGTCCGAATGGCTGAATATGTCGATGAACATTCGCAGCACCGTGTTCATGTGCTCGTTAGGATGCTTTAGCAAGCGGGTTGGATCATCTGGTAAATATTTCAAAATAAAATTATTACTTTTATAAAATGAAATCAAAATCATGGTTTCTAATAGATTGACTATCATATCATCTGGTTAATATTTGAACATATAACTTATTACTATATGTATTTTTAGAAAATCAATATAAATCTAGTGTTTTAAATGAAATAACACAAGATTATATATGAAAACATTACTTATTTTTGTAAAATAAAGTTACAATAAATCTATTGATTAACACAAGATGATATATCATATCATTGTAGAATTATATACCATATCTTCTGGGTAACATTTGAAAACAAAACCTTATACTATATGTATTTTTATAAAATTAAATCAACAAACATCTATAGTACTGGTAGAAAGGTACTTTTTACAATTGTGTTGAACTAAATATTACAAGCTTACCTTCTCGATTGAGCAGTAGCAGTAGTTTCTCCGTGAACACCTTGGCGGAGGGCAGATTCTGCATACCCTCGATGATAACATTAAAGGTGTGCTCGCTGAATTGCTGGTTGAAGGCTAATATCAAGGCAATAACCATGTCCACCAGGAGCTCTGGATTATTTCCCTCGACAATTTCCAGCAGAAAGCTGGCAAAGTGAACACCCAAATAGTCTGGAAGATAAACCCATGCAAAGGAATGTTAATCCATTAACTGGCTAATAAGTAACTAAAACTCACCCTGATGATTAACCGGCATGGGCTGCCCAAGTGAGAAGATGATGGTCAGCATCTTGACCAGCTGCTTGAAGCGATCCAGATTGGAGAAGTGCGTCTTCATGTCCTCCACCTAGAAATGGAAAAATATGTATTTTATATAGGGATTTCTTAACTATCATATCCCTGCTCCTGCTTACAATCTCCAGGGGCAGCACCGAGGTCAGCAGTATGTCCACAATGATGTAGTCCAGATGGCAAGCGGCTGTGAAGGTCTTGAGCAGCAGTCGCTTGATGGACCAGCGCGTCTCCATCTGATAGTATTGCACCAGGTTGATGAACATCTGGTACTGATCGCAGGACATCTCGTAGCAACTAATGCTCTCATCAGCGTTGATCTGTGAGGGATCATTTAAGATTAAAATATTAATTAGTTTAAGTATTTGTAATCTAGGCAAATCCCTAGTTATAGAAAAACATTGCCTACTTTTGAGCAGTATCAAAAGGGGGATCCTTTAGCAATTTTGGATGAGTACTTCCAAATTTTTAAAGTAGATTTTATATAATAATCATTCATACTTCAATTTAAGTACTATATCTCACCAGAATCTCGACGAGCTCCTCAAGGAACTGAATGATGTCCTCCTCGTCCTCGTAGAGCATCCAGGTGCGCTGCTCCGTGTCGTTCTTGCAGTCGGCCAGCTGGGCGAAGAGGTACTGCAGCCGCTTGGCGTCGTGCGTGATGCCCAGCAGTTCCTTGGGCGTGGCCACCTTACCGGTGACATGGACAGCCACTGCCTCCAGGTACGGATTGATGGCCCCATTGTAAAGCTGCTCCAGGCTGGTCAGCACCACGCGCAACGCCTCGCAGGAGAGATCGAAGCTGAGGTTAGTGTTCCGACGCAGTGCGTCCACAATCTGATAGACGTCGGAGGACTCAACCTTCAGCTGACCCCCGCCCGTGGCTCCCTCCTCGATCCTGCCCAGACTGAGACCGCGCTGCCGATGCGACGGGCTATCGATGCTATCCAGTGCCTGACTATTATCCGCACTATCCCCATTGGCCTGGCAGCCATCATCACTCGGCACGGCGCTGGCATCATCCGACTTGTCCGGCGCACTGTCCGCCTCCTCCTGCTGCAGCTCCTGGTGCAGGGCCGCCGTACTCCCGTTGCCATTGCCATGGCCATTCCCGCCGCTGCTGCGCAAAGCCGAAGCCGAGGCGGATGCGGAAATGGATGCTGAGGCAGTGCTGCCATTCGCAGGCTTGTTCTGCTGGCTGGTGCTCATCTGACTGGTCTCCTTGTATGTGGTGACCACATCCTCGCTGGTCGTCGTAGTGGTCGTTGTCGTCTCCGACGGCTCCGACGTAATGCTATTGTCCTGCGCCACATCCCCGCCGGCGGCTGCTTTGCTCGATGCGGCCGCCGTGGGCGTGGCTGGAGCTGGCGATGGTGATGGCGATGGAGCTGGTGCTGGCGGTGCTGGTAGCGGCTGTTGCTGCTGCGGCGTCTGGATGGTGCAGCTGCTGCCCTGGAACTGCATGCTGCCCATGCTGGGCGACTCAATCATGCCCTGATTTTGGAGCGCACCACATGAAGAGCCCACCGCCGGACTGGACATGCTCTTCTTGCTCATGTCCAGGCGCTGGGGGCCACCACCACTGCCGCTGGGCGGTGGACTGTGCTGGCGATGCTGGGAATGGAGCTGCGTCTGGGATTGGGTGGGATGGGGATGCGAGTGCCGGTGGCTGCCCTTGTCGCTGTAGCTCTGCGAATAGGACAGCGATGAGTCGCCATCGCGCTCAGAACTCTCCTGCAGAAGGGGGGTAAAAGTTAGATGGGTTCCTTGGTTGTTGCTCCTTAAACCCACCGCGTAGAGTCGCTCCATGGTGTGCTTCTTCTCGCGCAGCCTGTCCAGCAGTTCGTCCTTGGACATGATGCCATTGATCTCATGATCCGTGCACTTCTCCAGTGATTCTATCGAGGAGTTCAGAAAGCTGATGAGAAAGTCGTGCTCCACCTGGTAAAGTTTCAAAAAAGGGTTAGCAACTCGTTTAGCCTCTTATTCAAGCGGCGTGCCCACCTTAATCTTCATTACGTAATTGGAGGGCACAAAGCCAATGTTGCCCTTCATGCTGACCACTTGCCACCAATTGCGCTGGCGGGCGGATGTCTGGTAGAGGATGAAGTACTCGCCCTCATCGAAGCTAATGGTCTTGGGATAGACCGCCTGGAAATCGTACAGGGCCTTCAGCATCTCGATGCCTATGCCGATGCCCAAACCGATGTCACTGCTTCCACCTCCACCTCCTCCTGCTGATCCTGCTGCTACACTGGGGCCACTTGCTCCTCCTGCTTCTGCTGCTGCTGCCTCTGCTGTCGCTGAAATTTGTATCAAAAAAAAGGGACGCATCATTTGAGTTGAATTTCAAAGTTGCAAAATTGGAAAATCTCTTTTTCGAGGGCGTCGGCACTCACAGAAGAAAAATGGGGAAAAGTGCAGCGGGCGCTAAACTTAAACAAAAAATCAAAGTTCACTGCCGAGGGCCAAACGGCGGACTGCCGACGAATTTGACTTTTTCTTCGCCTGTGAATTCTTTTTCCAGCAGGAATTGCGACTGCACTGCACTGCAGAGTTCCGCAGGACTCACGCACACAGCCGCAAAACAGGATACGCCTGCTGATGGAATTTTTAATAGAGCGCCCCCACACAGGAAAAGGAAAATGCAATTTTCATATTTCACTTGCGCTCGCTCGCTCTTCCTGCCTTTCCCGTTTCTGCTTTGTGCGCTGCTATTTGGTCCTGCAACAACGCCTTGCGCTTTTGATCATTTTCAGCTTACATTGTTTTCCCCACAAACACAAACACGCCCGAGAGAGCCACGTGGCTTCTGCGCTCTCCACTCTCTTGGCTACACCGGGGGAAAAGTCTCAGGATATTTAAAAATACCTACTAATGGTGCATATCTTAAAATTATTTATTGATCTGATAAAATATCATAAAACGTGTCTTAATTTTTATTAAATGTAAAACAATATAAATCTGAATTTTAAAGGTCGTAACAAAGGTCCGAGTTCAAGTCCCACCGCTGCCCAAGGAATTTTTTTTATTTATTTTGAAGCTGAATAATTATTTTGATATTTGAATAACAAATGATATAATTTTCTTTGTGTGTCTATGTTGTTGCTTTGTGTGAAAATCTCAACACGGACAAATCCGTTTCAAAACACAACGGCCCCTCCACTGCCCCGCCCACTTGAGATTTCTCTCTCCACGCGCGCGCATTTCCCTCTCTCTCAGAATGTCCTTGCGAGTGCGAACCGGTTCATAAATTAGCCAGTAAACAACGGTACTAATAACCGTAATATTTGTAGTTCACATTTGTGGTTTAAAATGTAAAATCTAGTAAAATATTAAAAATGTATAATAATAATTCTGTTGAAAATGTAAATTTACAAACTAAACATTAAACATTTTATTTTACTGTACAATTTTTTGTTTATGCACGCATATTTGTTAAAATAAATATTTTTAAATAAATAAAATGAACTAGATCATAATAAAGCTTAAATTTCATTTTAGATATATACACCCACTAATGAAATTAATAGGGTTTATGCAGTTAGCTAATTTGGAATAAAATAAAATGCTAGGTGGGAATATAATTACGAAATTAAAGGATAATTGCATGTAAGGCTCTTCTTAACTTTCTCTGTTTAAAGGATAAAAAGTAAATATATCATTTTGATAATTCATATTTAGAATATTAGCAAAGTATGACAATTTCATTTATCAAATAGGGATCTATTATAATGGATCTGGTAATAATTTTCTAAAATATACTAACACCATTTCTCGTTTTACACCGATCCCTGAACTGAAAAACACCGTTTTCGAGGGCCAAAGATTCCGGAACTTGTCAAAGGCACCTGCTGGACTCTCACACAGACAAACACACGCCCATACACGCACACACAGCGAAAGCGGAAATAATGTATGGAAATGCGACAATGGGGACAACAGAAAAGGAGGTGAAGAAAAGAGAATATCCCCGCCCACTTACCCATCTTTTGGGGCGCACCTTTTACTGTAATTGCGTTTGTCGGTTGTTGTTGTTGTTGCTGTCGTCGTTGCTGCTGCTGTTGTGTTGTTGTATCGTGTTCCTGTTGTTTGTTGTTTCAGACGTCACCTATTCTTCTTCGTCCTGCTGCCTCCTCCACTTCCTCCACTTGACGTCCACGAGCCAAGGACGTTTGCATATGTATGTATGTGTGTGGCCGTCTTCTTTACGTCCTGCCGATGGGCGTGTTTCCTGCTCCTCTTCTTCTTCTGCTTTATGCTCGATGTCCTTTTTGGGCGACAGTTACTTCCGCTGCGCCATCACTTGTTGTTGTTCCCTTTGGCAGCAGCACGCGAATGTGAATGTGAAATTCACTTGATTAATTTCGATGATGCGAGATGCGAAACGAAATATGTACGATGATGCTGCTCTCGCCAAACGCGATGCACTTGTTTTTGTCTCCTTTGCTCCACTGTCTATTTGTCGCCGGCGTGGCAGGGGAGGGGGCTGAAGTGGGGCATGCTGTGGCCACTCGATAAGGTGAACTTATAAAAAAATAAATTCTGCAAAATAGAAAAATATTGATTTTTAAAAAATTACTATTAATTTCAAATCATATGTTTTTTACATTTAATTTTTAATAATTTTGTATTTTCTTATTTAACAAAATGTTGAACCAATCGAGTGTTCACTGTACAGCGGTAAATGTATGTGGTTTTTGCAACGGCACTCTTCCACACCCAGAAAAAAAGCCGCAAGACACCCGCTCACACACGCGCACAAGGGTTAAGGGTGTCTAGAGTTTGTTTATATTTTGTTTTTGGCACGCAATTATTACCGCCAACCCAAAACAGCCACTCCACCACACCAACGAAATGTTCTCTAAATTACCAACTTAAATCCGCGAAATCAACAAACAAACATTATCCAATCACTTGTTTTTATTTCCCTATTTTGTTTTTTTTTTATATCTTAGAGGTGGGGCATACCGGCCTGTTATCGTTATCGATTTTCTGACATCGGGGGCTGCCAACTTGGCGCTTAAATTCAAAAAATGAAAAGCTTTTTTCCTTTGGTTTTTAGCAAACCGTTTTTTATTTATTTGCATAGAATATATATATTAAATATATTTAACTAGGTTGTGGGGGACAGTACAATAGGGTGGTTTATATAAAAATACTGTTTTGAAGGGCAAGCAAATAATTGGGCTCTGTTTCGTTATAAAAATGGTAATTTAAATGCTAGCAAATTTTTTGGTTAAACGTTTTGCCTGTGGCACACATATATATATATATTGTTTAGTTTTTTTAATTGGTTATAACCATTTTTGTAATCTAGCAATTTCAGCTATTTTAGTCTACCGTTTGCAGGAGAAACCCCAGTGTGATAACATTATATATTTATATATCGTATTTAAGTACAGTTTTTTCGGTTCTAGAAGGCATCTTATCAAAAGTCCACAAGTCCTAGACGACCCAATTCTGTTTAGTTTAAAGATTCAACAATTTTTCCGTTTATTTGCTTGCTTGTGTTCATAATAAATTATAATCGTATCATAATGGTGAAACAATTACATACATAATAAATTATAATAGCACAAGTGTTGTTTTTAGTTATTCTTATCATATCTAGTTTAATAACAGCAGGCCACTTTTAGACATATGTGTGTTTTGCGTGTGTGTGTGTGTATGTTGGTGTGTAAATAGATCTATTTAAAAAAAATAAACAACTTTTCATTGTACTTGCATTTATAAGAATAGGAATAATATAATAAATATATATGATGTAAACGAAAACAAACAGAAATACGCTTTTAACCTTGCCTCGTTTTGAACTATATGTATTCATATTTTTTGTAGGTCTTGCGGAACGGCACTTGGTTGAGATTTATGTTGTTGTTGTAGTCCTTGACATTGGTATATAGTAGATTTCGTAGTTCTCTTTTGTTATCTATTCAACTATTGCAAATCAGTTGTGATCGAGGGCTCGAAGGATCCCGATATTCCATCGAAACCAATGACGACGAGAGCCTGGTGAAGCGGAGGATAATAACCTGGCTGGCTGGGGATCCGCGCAAGGGGATCCTCATGTGCCCCATAACCATTCCTCAGTCCTCAATCCATCCTCCATTCTCCTCCTCCTGCTGTCTGCCTGCCTGCTTTGCGCATTCATCCAAAGGCCACGCACGGCCGCAAAACATTTGTCCACAATTAGGATCCTGGTGCACGCTAATTGTTAATCCTTTTCGTTTTCTTTTTTTTTTAAATTATGCTATTAAATTAATATTGATAAATGTTGCTCCGTATCCGTATCGTTTCGGTTCGTTTTGCCGTTGCCGCTGCCTTTGCCTTTGCTTTTTGCCCTCAACAATATGCCGCACTACATCCAAACGGACCCACAAAACCCGAATCACATGCGCCGGCCACCGGCGGCCAGCTGCGTTGGTCGCGTCCGCAGCGCGCTCCTCGATCATTTCTCCTCGCAGCAGCCGTTCTTGGCCAGCTGCTTCTGCAGCGCCGGCGGAATGAAGTCTTTCGTCTTCGTCTTGGAATGATAGCCCTGGCCGAGCAGCGCCGGCTCCACCTGCTTGCCCTCCTGAATGCCCTGGATGCGCTTCAGCAGATCGTAATTGATGCGCTCGCTCACCACGGAATCTTGCCTGTTAAAGATTTCGGATTAGCTTATCTTCAGATTGTATATCTTAAAGATATCACTTACTTATAATCCGGGTGACTGAGCACCTGCTCACGCATCCAGGTGGCCGTGGTGATCAGCTCGCCGGCGGCACGCTTCTCAATAAAGCGCAGATACTGTTCAATGGTGCAATGCGTATCGGTGTCCACCTCCATGGACTGCAAATAGCTGCGAATCAATGGCACCAGACCGGGAAAGACGTTGGGCTGTGGCGGGCAGAGAGACGATGGCATAAGTTATCAGGTATTCACTTCTATATAAATGTATATAGGACCCTTACCTTGCCATTGAAAATCTCATTGATGGACAGCAGCTGGAACAGCTCGTTCTCCTCGTCATCGGTGTCGGTGTGATCGCTATCTGCGCCATTGGTGGAGCCATTGGTGGATCCGTTGGTGCATCCATTGGTGCTGCCGTTTGTGGTGCCATTGGTGTTGCCATGTCCGTTCATCTTGGCCGTACCGTTGGTCAGAGGCTGCTGCTCCTCCTGGTCGCCATTCTCGCTGCCATTTCCATTGGCCAGTCCATTGCCATTCAAGGTGGCCTTGCCATTTGTCTGGGCCTGAGCCTGAGCTTGAGCCTGAGCCTGCGCCTTGGCCGCCCTTTGCTCGGTGGTCTTTGAGGACTTGCGGAACCAGAATTTCTCCTTGCGACAGGCATCTCGCTTCTGCGCGGTCTGCATATTCTCGTCCACCTTGCTGATCGGGGTGAGGAAGTTCAGCTGGTAGGAGAGGATCACCCGGGTGAGCAGCACCACAAAGCAAACGATGGCCGCATTTTCGAAGTCACTGATCTGAGCCTCGCACGGTCGGAACTCCACACGCCAGCCAATCGAGCTATTCGGTGGCGGCGGCTTGAAGCGCATGGTCTGCCAGTTGGTCGACTGGATGTTCTCGAAATGATCGGTATCCTCGTTGTCGTTCTGGTGCACCTTCTCGCTGAATAGGGACACCGTGTCACGGATGAACAAATGAGCCACATGCTGGGCCAGCAGATGATCGATACCGCCCTCAATTAGACGCTGATACACAGTCTCATCGTAGGTGAGCGGCACATCGTTGTATTTGGCTCCCTCGGGCGACAAATAGGAGTCGATGGAATCGTATCGCGACTTGGCAATCCGGAACTTTTGTTTATCCAACGGCACCAGGCCGCGTTCCTCTTCTGTGCGGCAATCCACCGATGAGCTGATCACATTCCAGCGGCAATCCGACTCGGTGAGGTAGCCCCGGTAAATGGGCGAAGCGGCCGTTAGTGCCAACATGATGGGGCACAGGGGAGCCAGCTGATCGTAGAGACGTCGCGCCTCTGTGATGTTGCAGGCCTGGAAGGTCAGCTGCAGGCAGCAGCAGCCCATGCCGAAGCCCATGGCGTCCAGGAGGACCACATCCGGCTCACCAGGCGGAGCACCCTCCACCGGCAGCTTGGTCTTCGTGTCCTTGAAAACTGCAGGGGTAAAGATTCGATTAGTTAGCTTCTTAGTTGCTTTTTCAAAGCTGGTTGTAAACGATGCAGCGGTCCCTAAACGAATTCAGCTGCTGCATCGTTTACAGGTATCGAATTTAAACTATAGAAATCCTCACCCTTCAGCTTGATGGACACCTTCTCGCCGCGTCGCTTGCGAATGTTACGGGTGAGGGTCTTGAAGCGCGGATGACCCGGAAAGATGGCCTCGTCCGGAAAGTAGAGCGAGCGGGCCGAACTAAGTGGATCCTCGGGACGTGGCTGGGCCAGTGGATAGGTGAAATTTGGGGCGCCCAGGCGCGGGAAATTTGTGATGGACATGACGCACTCATCCTTGGCCAGCAGTTCGGTGACCTCCTCGCGACGATAGCGCATATTGGCCTCCACCAGATTGAAGTGGGCCATCAGACCGCCAAAGGGTTTGCCCGGTGTGCCCTCAATCATGTAGGCTCCGTATTCGGGACGCCACAACGACTTGACGCCCTTGGGATCGGCCAGTTCCTTCTCATTCAGCTCGGCCAGCAATTCCTGGGCACGCAGGGCCACCCGGGCAACCTGCTGCTCATCATCGAACTTCACAATGATGTACTCCACCTCGTCGCCCCACTTCAGAATGTCGCCCTGCCGATCCTTGAGTCTGTGATACAGGTTGATAAACTGGTTGACACCATGCTCACGGACGTGATCCGCCAGTGCCTTGGTCTCCTCCCAGGAGAGTGGACTGCCCTCGCTCAGTAGACCCATTGCTGCAAAGATACGAAAGGGAATATGTGGATTACTTAAGGGTTTTTAAGCTCTTTAGGGGGGTAAATAGTAGATAGGACCTTTAAATTTTGGTTGTTTTTGTGTTTTTGCTGCCTCGACCTGACCGATTCCGATCCAAACCGATCCGGTGTGACGTCTGGTACAGACTACTACGACTACTGCGCCATTATCACCCGGAATACCAGCCCCACCATCACTTCTCCACTCCTCCCTACTCAACTTTTCATTTCCATTCCAACTCGCACATTGTGCAATCGCATTCGAAACATAGAAAACTGCAATCGATGCAATTGCAATTTGTAATTTGCATTTTCAATGCAATTGCATAAACAATAAATGACTGGGCCACACACGGAGAAAAAAAAAACAATGAATAAGGAAGCTTAGCAATATCAGACACGATTGTTTTGATTTTTCTTATCAATATGATTTGAAATCTAATCAACATTAAATAATAACATGAATTACAGTCTTACTTTTTTAAGTCGAACCATTAAGTATTTAACTTACGACTCTAATTAGAGTTTTTAAAAATATAAATAAAAATTATTATTATATTATATATTATTATATTATATTTATAAGAAATATAATATTGCTTGTAAACGGTGAGGCAGCATTTGTAAGTACCGAAATATATTTCATACTATTTACTCGAATTTTTGTATTACCTTGTAAGTATTTCTCTCAGTGCAAGCACGCTTAATTCTTAATACCCCGTCTTCGCCGACCGTCAGTCAATGCCCTCCGAATGCCGTTCAAATTTCACATCCAATTCCCCCGAAATCAATTACTTTATCTACGTAATATCTTTTTTGGACACAAGTGCATTCGTGTGCCAAAGCCAAGTGCATTATTTTGTTGTTTGCTCCTTGGTCTTGACACTCGCACAATTTACAACATTTGACTCAATTAATTGATAAGGTGCGACGACCAAATATTAATCAAATAATTGATAAGGGGGTAGTGGCAGCCTTTGGGTATAATTCCACAACCGCCTGTACATATATACATTTGGAAAATATATAGTATATGTATATTTAGACAGCCGACAAGTTGCCGTGCGCCACTCCAACTGATTGAATCATACGCGGGAATCAAAAATTTCAGATCGCAGATTTACAACCGGCACCACAGCACTCAAAGTAAATAACCAACAGAAAATAAAACACTCCACTCCAGTCCACTTCACTTGACTTCAGTTCACCCCATCCGACATCCGATCCCCACCAGCTTCCCCCCAAAATCAATGTCAGAAAATCTGACCAACTAGCGACCAGTGGAGCGTGCTACCTATACTTATAATGCCTATAATAACAAACCCGATCGTGGCCAAAAATACAATTACAACGGAATTCGGAGCGACAGTTTCGAGTTCTTGACACGATTGTGCAATGTTTCAGCTGCCAACTGTTGAATACCATTGGAAATCTAATCCTATTATGTTAAAACAGATCTCTACCAATATTGAAACGAATCCAAAGAAGCCGAACCACTTTAGTATCTATCAGAACCTTATTACAGAAATCACTTTTAAATAAAAAAATGTTAAGTAAAAGAACATAAAACGAAAATATTTTGTGTGATAGTCTTAGAACTTTAAATATTTTAAATTTATCTCAATTAAATATTAGGCATTGAAAGATTTTTTTGTTTCAAATAAATTTTTTGAGGATCTTTAGACCTGGTTAAAGACATTCTATGATCATCTTTATATTGCACTTACTATTGTTTTATTTATTTATATTATATTAAGAAATTTTTAACTAAGCATTGTTGATGAAAAAAAAAACTTCTAACAATTTGTATTATATTTAAACTTTAATCCTTTACAAATAATTCCATTATTCTTCTTCTTAAATTTATTCCATAATTCTGAATCCATCCCTTACTAGTCTCATTTATTTTAAATTCAAATATCTATAAGAACTCTAAAATACTTTTAGTAGTAAACATAAAATAAATATGGATCTATACTTGGAACTCTTTAAAGAAAACTAATATTCATCATAAGGATTTTCAAAATAATATTTCACCGAAACTTTAATACAATACTTTTCACTCAAAAAAAAGTTCGTTCACTGAAGATCACTTTCGTCAGGGATACCTTTTTTCTGAATATAGATCTCGCTCGCTGGTTATTTACACTTGCGATTTACAATTGGAATATCCGTTTCTTAGTTTCGAAATGCCAGAAGGTTTTGGTCGATCCACGGCCAAACAGCGACTAAATATATACGCGGCCAGACTCCGGCTTTTTATGGAGCGCTACGCTGCCGATGTCGATCGGATCGGTTGACTTGACGACGAACCGAAGAATCCGAATTCCGAGTGATGGGCTTACTGGGCCCAATGGGAAGCCATCCGCCAGAACGGAACGGAAGACCAAGGAATATGGGGGCAGGAGTCCATATCTGGACGATCGGGCCATAAATGATCCATGGAACATGGGGACGGCACTCGAAACGATCGAGTGCTATTATAATTATTTGAGCAGTTATTTATTATATTTAGAATTACTCGACAGGCAGGGTGGAAAGGAATACATTTTGTCGAATCTGGTAATCTGGTGGGAAGGGTTTATTATATATATTAAGTTTGATACATATTTATAGATTTCGGGGGCTTTGTTGGTTTGATTTACCACCGCCCCAATAAAGATTGCGGCGGGGAAGGGGGCGCTATTTTGTCCACAAAATACTCCAGCCGACACATTTGAATTGTAAATAACTGCCAATCAAGTTTCGCCAACTTTATAATATTCAATGGGACGGAGAGGAAACGCATAGATTTCAATCAATTGCCCCTAGTATATCATCGTTTTCGTTTCGGTTGAGCTTCTAAATTCGTACATGATTCAATGTTCGAACTTCGAAGGCTCTGTGAAATCGGAGTAGATACAATTCCAGGTAGTATCGTTGGAAACTCTGGTCCCGTCGCAGGTGCCATGCCATTGTTGCATTCCCAAGAACCCAAACCGCAAGTATTGGGGAGCATTTATAATATCGAATCGTTCCAAATAAACTACAAGAATTTATAAAGCTTAATCTCGAATAAACCTGATATCCCAAACAACGAACAGCTATCCACTTTCTTAGTACCAGTTTCGCCCAGTATTTACCAACTTTGTCGTCATAACATTTAGACTTTGTAATAACTTGGGTAATACGATCTATCAGTCTATTTTATTGGCGGTCAATTACACCGAAGATAATTTGATATTGTAAACTTGATATCCGCTTTCGGCCTTCAGAATTCAGGGACAGGCCTTATAAACATATACCTTTCCACATTTCGTTTGCTCGAATGTGTTTTATTTATATCGATTGCCTGATTCAAAACTTATCATCTTAAACCCAGCTCTTCTGGAATTTCCTATCTGGCAGCGTTATCATTATTTTTGATTTTATTATAACAAGCTAATTAATCTTTCTATCAATCGTATGGACTCACTCGACTGTGGTTTATTTATGAACGATTGTATGATTGTATGACTATTTTCCTGCCTCCAAAACTAAATACTTATCGTCTTAAAGCCTGCACTTTTGGAATCTCCTATCACAGCTGGCAACCAATTGAATGTGAACTCGAAAACAAATCAACAAGTTCGACGCGAAAAAAAAGATTCGGCTAGGGGTGCTCTCGAGTGGGCACTTGTGTGGGTCTATCAATGGGTATCTTTTTTCTGGGTTCCGTGGTTCCTTGGTTCCTTGGCTCGGAAAAGTTCGGAGAAGATAGGGTGGGTGGTTGATTTGCTGCCTGACTTACTGCGACGATGCAAATGCGCTTAGATAAGTCTCAGTTGCACAAGCAAGCCCATGTACTCACATATGTACATTGTACATACTCGTATATGGTATAGGGTTATATAGGGGTTAGATAAGAGGCCATAATTGCCCCTCCTTTGGTAATTGCAGTTCGATGCGGGAACCCAGCCTTTATCTTTCACTTGGGATTAGGCAAATTACTAGAAGGGTACTCACCACCGCCTTTATAACGTCGTTATATCTTTATTATCGTTAGGAATTTTTCCCTATTACAAGTCTACAATTTTTTCTTATCTTTGGGCTTTAGCTAGATTACTTTAAAACCTTTTTTTTCTATTATAATATTGTTATATTTGTATTATAATTATTATATTATATTATTAAGCCATAATTATACTATATTATTATTAATTACTAGAGGGCAAGTCACCGTCGCCTTTAAAACGGCGTTATATCGTTATTATCGTTAGGAATTTTTCCCTTTACAAGTCTACTAGTTTTCTTTATCTTGGGACTTTAAAAACTTTTTCTATTATAATATTATTATATTTGTATTATAATTATTCAGGTTCTTCCTAATATTATTTAAAATTGTACATTTATGTCATTATTTTTTGTTTTCGCTGCCAAATAACATTAGAATTCTAAATTTAAATTGGAAATTATGCATAAAATAAATTGCTCTCACGATTTTTGATCTTTTTCCCCCTTTTTGTTTGTTAGCTTTTGGGACTGTTAATTAATGTGTACATTTTGAGCTTAGCACGTTCGCCTTAATTCTAACGTCACCGCCCTCATAGACCCCATTTGTAAATGCATATATAATTATATGTCCGCTGAGAGAATCGCTGTTCGACTTTCTGATGCCTGATTTCAGATCCTGACCATCGCAATCGAAACTGACGAAGGGTAGCCACACAATGATTTTCACTTTTGAATTTTCATTCGGATTTCTTGCGTTTTTTTTTCTGCCATGTCATTTATGAAAACAGTAAGCGAAGCCAATACAAAATGATACCATTTTGTTGGTGTGTTTGTTAGATTTTAAACTACGCAAAGTTGGCTAAGACCCGGGGGTATGAGTCACTCCGTTTTCGTGGCCTTTCTGGCAGTACACATTACAAAACCATAAAAAGACAGTTGGGAAGTCGCATAACTGAGCGGCTGACTGATAAGCCCAGTTCATAAGACGCGGCATATGGTCAACAGAAAAAGAAAAACACAAAAAAATTAGACTGATTACAACTCTTTATCTATTGTTCTCGGTTTCGTGTGAAATTTTGCCCGAAATTTGGCCAATTAAAGGTTTTTCCAATGCGCACTACACTGCGTATACGCAATGTGCCTTAATTTTGTTTCGTTTCTTTTTTTTTTTGACATTTTCAAGGGTCTTCAAATGGCGTCGCCAAATCACCAGTCAATCACCAGTCATAAGGCTCATGAACATGATCCCCAAACGGAAACCAAGCGAATCTGAACATCCGCCTTCTATACACCGAAAATAAACCCTTAAAGAATTTGGTTTTGATAACTGCACATCAAGTTAGGAACTTATTTTAGAGGGTTATTTTTAAGTAGAAGTAAAGAAGATCATCAAGCTATACCAAAATAAACTAAATAAAAAAGTCTTGATAGGACTATATATAGATTGGTTTGTTTGCAATTTAGTTGCTTGCATTAGTTAAAACTTAATAAAATTCTTTATTCAAACATATTTACAACTTTCTTTGGTAATAGATAAATAATCTTAATATACCTATAATATTGACAGAAAAATATTACACATTTATTTATTTCATCCGGTATGTGTAGATATGTTATTGGACTATTTTTTATAAATGTACCTATAATATAGATAGAAAAATATTACACATTAGTTTATCTTTCAGATATATCTACATATGTAATATGAATATTGTTTAGCAAACATTGCTTTTTCCGTGTGTACAGTCAGAATTTCGAATCGAATGCGGAAAGAAGCAATAGAAAATGCAAAACAAAACATACACACAGCAACTGAGATGCCTTTGCCATGTTTTTTCAGGGTCGACGGCAAGTGAAATAGAAAACAAACCCATTTCCCACTCGGTGAGAGCGGGAAAAATTCAATGGGCGAGAACGATGTGCAATTGCAGATATATCCACATACATATATGCAAGTTCAAACAAAATCGAAGCCCAAACAAGTTGCAAATTCTCATTCTTCGCCACCCATCATCACATTTTTGAATGAATTGGATTACTTAAGAATGAGATGAAATTAATGCTTAGCATGCATCTCGGGTTCTTTAAGCTAGATGAGAAAAAAAAAGAGAAAAAAGAAGAAGAAATACCTTCTAAAAGCAAAGTGCAAAGGAAAAATAATAAGATAACGGACAGATTACGTATACGACTCATAAAACGGTCGTCGTCGCACTGAATTGCGACGTAATAAATTCACTTTGGCCATGACAGTCGCGGCGTTGGGGATTACGAGGGGGATTATGGGGATTGTGGGGATATCAAGGGGGTATTACAAGGGGTTCCGCCGGATTCCGGGAAGCTCTCGGGGGCCCGGCCGGTGGCGTGTATTATGCATATGGGAACCAAAGCGAAGAATTCCGTCTGGCGAGGAATGTGAAAGACGAGACCCGTACACGTCAGTAAAAATATTAATTTCCTAATTGATTGCCTGACGATAGTTTGCAATCATAAAAATAGGTAGGGTATGATAAATATTTAACAAATACCTGAACCACTATTAAATGATTCAGTCTTGCCATTTGGATTCCTTGTAACCAAAGGTTTAGATAGGCAAGGAATTGATATCCCTTAACGGAAGGTTAGAAGAGTTATTTAAAGGTTTAAATAAAATGGGTTTATAACTTTTCGAAATGGTTTTCTTTGTAATGTTCCTCAAATAAACAAATATTTATTAACTTCATTTAAGCGTTAAGTGTTCAAGGGTTTAGATAAGCAAGGAATTAAAATTTCTTAACCAAAGGTTAAAATAGTTCCTTAAAGATTAATATAAAATGGGTTTATACTTTTTATTTTTAGATATTTTTCAAAGTGGGTTGTTTTTTTGTGTTCTGCAAATAAACAAACTTGTAATAACACAATTTTTGTAATATTTGTTTTAACCCAAGGTTAAGCTTCATCAGAGTGTTTTTTGTGCGACTTCTGTTTTTATTTTGTTTGAACATTTTGCGTAGATGCATACGTATCCCTGGAATGTGTATCTTTCTACAGACGTGAATGATGTTTTTATTAAACAAATTAGCAAACATTTTATAATACCACACCCCTTGCCACAACCCCTCCCCCCCTTGATTGTCGCCCACTTTTAACGCTTTAAATGGCAAGAGCACGTGTGTGTCAATGGCTTAATCCTTTTTTGGTGGTTTTATTTTTTCGTTGCTCGCTAATTGTTTACGCTGTCAGTTGATGCACTTGTGCAAATAAATGCGTATCCATATGTAAATACGAATATACATTTATTTGAATTCGCTGTCAGTTGTTGTTTAATTAGCAACAGTCGTCCATCGTTCAATTGCGTAAAATAGAGTGCAAACAAGTATCGAGAACAACCGCAGGAGTGACGCACTCGATGGCAAAGGGGTCGAAACAATAGAGTTATATTATATGCGATCTAAACACAACAATCTGGGTAATGTTCGTCCCGCTATTCTCCAGAATTTGTGAATAATGTAAATCATGTGATACTTTTGCGCAACCAGATGTATTCTTTTTATTTTTAATTTTTCACTATGTGTTTGCCTGTTTTCGCCACATTGTATTCATTGCTCGCGAATGAAGATTGCTAATAGAAAAACAGTTGTTTGTTTGCTTTAAACCATGTCGTATTTTGTGGCAAATCAACACAAAAAACCCGGGCCAGTTGCTCTATAAAACGTTAGCCTGCCCGACAGTTGGGATCCAATGATGGAGGTGTTTGAATGTCTATGCCCTACGGAAATGTCATTAGGATCCAATAAAATCCTTTAGTTTGTGTGTGTGCGAACGTCGTTAAAATCATAAAACAATTAACTTAATGCCAGTGCAAAGCCATAATAACAATAACAGAGAAAAACAAAAAAAAACAAAACAGTACATAACAAAAAAAGAAACCAGCTAACAAACATGTGACTTATCGCATTTGGTTGCTAAAATTCATTTCCTGAACAACGACACTTAATTAACCAGGGGCACTGCAAGGGGTGCACTGCACTTGAGCGATGAGTAATAAAGTTTGAGTTAAGATCGTTACGTCTGGCGAACTTCGGAAGTCTCTAAGTCACGAGATCCCCATTTGAATACTTTGAAAACGATTAAGTCTGCGATCATAACGAAAAATATCACCAAGTCTCATTATATCATGCGGTTTATTCGATGCAAACAGAAAACGACCTAGAAATTTGCATAGTTTTAGCTTTCAGCTACACAGCTCTTTGATGAGAACTTTATAGCTTGTGGTTTTTAGTAAGGTACTTAAAATTCTTCTACTTTAGGGCATTAAATTTGTGTTTATGTGAAATGTTTATAGCTGGTGGTTTTTCTTAGTTTCCTTAGCAAACTACTAAAATACTTTTTAAAAGGCCTTAACTCTTGAATTCTATTCATTTCAAAAGCAGTCAAAAAACTTGACAAATATTTAAGAACCCATCTATTATTTTGATTTACATATTCATTAATATATCAAAACTATATGTTTCTCAAAGAAGATACAAAAAACAAGGACACAACGTGCATTAAAAACGATAGCAATCACGGGTAATAATAATAATACAGGCATAAAAACGATTACTCAAACAAGTTGGCCGCTAATGCGCATCAGCAAATTGTCACCTGGTGGAAAGCGGGGCCTAAATCTACACAGAGAGAAAATCACAGAGAAAAATAAAATAATAAATTGAATTATTTTTTAACTTTCATGCTGATATCCCAAAGAAAAAGGGCTTCATAAGTGTTTGGAGATATCATAGTCATATTTTCCTAATATCATGCTGATATGGCCATGGTAAAAACCTCTTCAACTCCACAAATTGATGGGAAAACACATGATAAAAGCATTTATATAATATATTTTAAATATCATGCTGATAGAGTCTAGATAACAGCCCCTATATCTCAACATGTTAATGGGCAAATCATGATAATAACACTCCTTTAACATATTTAAAATATCATGCTGATGTGTAAGCCTAATTATGATAATTTCGCTCTGTGTAGCAAATGCCTATGGCATTTCGAGAGGTTTTTTGGTGCGTGACAATGGATGGGATTAGACCGCTCAATAAAGGCTTACTTAAGGCAAGGCCAAATGGCACTATCTGAACGGACCCTGGTCGTATGCGCAATGTACTTATCTATCTTATATAAATATACACTATTTATATATCTATTACAGCTGGCTTTTGGGGCAAGTCATGGTGCGATAATAATTGCAAATGTCATAACAACTGGAAAAGGCATTGAAAAGCTTTGATTGCTTTTCGCACGCTGCTATCAAACAGCAAACAGTCGTAATTGATCGTGAGATGGGTAGGAAAGGGAGGGGGAAATACAGTGGACACTTTGTTTTATAAGAATATTTTAGTTTTCTTATAACAAAATCAAGCGATTTCCGTTTTAATAAGTAATTACTAGATAAAAACTCAAAATAACCATTAAAAACAAAATGACTAAGGTTGCTGTCTTAATTTTATTATTTTAAATACTATAATATATTATATTATAATAGAATGACTAAGGTTGATTTCCCATAACTCTCATGAATCCATTGAATATAAACATCACTGTAGAGCCGTGAGTCACGTTTATAATTCGTGAGATATTTCTGCATATTCATGCTGATAGATCAGGAAAGCAAAGTGATATGATGTTTTGTTTTTCGCTGCTACTCCCATTCTCCTTTTCCCTTTTATACCCTCTATCCTGATATGACGTCAGCCGGAAGCTTTGCATATTGTGGTGAAATTGTGGCCAGCATTTCCATATTCCAACGATATTTTGGGGTTTTTTTCTCAACCACGGGGGGATCTTTATCGGGGGCGTAACTGGAGAGGAATACCCCATTGACGCTCAGTCAAACGCGGCGTATGAGCAATCTGCTCGCGTGCTAGTGACGTCACTTTTGCCGGCAAACAGTGAGTCGACAAAATCCCGGAATAGCCTGGCCCAATATCGATGATTAGGAAGCCATTGCAGCTCCACTTGTTTTCAATTGGTCACGCCAAATGGGAGAATACGAGTATGCCAGAAGTTTCCACCCAAGGTCGTTTGATTCCCACCCAAAAATGTACATATAGAGACAAAAAAAAAACCGGATAAAGGGCAAGAAAAACCGGGTGTAAGTCGCATGCTCATTAAAATGAACGAATGTCAAGGCTGCGACCACAGCAACCGCACACCATAAAATATACAACAAAGTACGGTGGATACTTAAAATCGAATTGCCCGGTAATTACGGCAAACATAGAAAATCAATACAAAAATACAACAAAAAAAAGTAGTTGGCTGCCCTGGTAATTACGCATTTACAAAATGTACAGCTGTGTTCATTGAAATAGCAGTGCATACGACCTGCACGTGTTAAATCGAAAAACACTAATATAAACACAACATTGAGACAAAACTTAGATACAACAGTTTTAATTATTCATTTTTAAATAATTTAGCTGTTTTTTCCTGTTGGGTACTTCAATATTTTAGCAAATATGGATAATAACAAAAAAGAAAAACTGAATTATGGTGTTCATTGAAATAGCAGTCTTAAAAGAAAAATATGATAAAACTCAATATGGCTCATAAATAACTTAACCCTACTAAATATCGATTTGATTACGACCCAATATTTTGTTGTACAGCCTTTATTTGCTATTACAGGCTAACACCTACGTGGCATGGAGTCCACCAAGTCCTCGCAACGTTTGCGGGAAATCTGACCCCATTCCTCCTGCACAACTTGCCAAAGCTGCGGCTTAGAAGTCGCGGATTTCTTTGCAACATAACGCTTATGTCCCCCGATAAGTTCTCAATCGGATTTAAATCCGGGGACTATGCTGGACACGGCATTACTTCAATTTGTTTTTTGCTAAACCATTCCTTGGTCAATTTGCTGGAGTGTTTAGGATCATTGTCCTGCTAAAATGTCCATATTAAGGACATTTCATCATCAGTATATGACAGAATGACGTTTCTCAGTATATTTACGTAATCATGTTGGTTCATGATCCCATCGATCGAACCTACGGGGCCCACACTGCTGTATGAGAAACATGCCCATACCATGATTTTTAGGCCACCTGCCTAACGGTCTTGATCGTATGGTTTGGGTGGTACTCGGTGTTTGGTGGTCGACGAAAATACTATTATGAACCTGTTCCACCAAAAAACACCAGCTAAGACTCATCTGTCCAAAGGATAAATCGACCTTCTGAAAGTGGCTAGTTCAAGTGGCTTTTGGCAAACTTTAACCTATCTTTGGGGTGTCTTTTACCAAGTAATGGCTCCTTTCGTGGACTTCTAGCATCCAAATTTTCATCTTACAGACCTCGGAGAATAGTGCCATCACAGATCCCCAAGCTCAGATCCGCTTTTATAGTCCTACAGGATGCAAAAGGATAAGCTTTGCTGAAGCGCACGTTGCGTACGTCCTCTACAGTTGTGGTTTTCCCTATCGCATAACGTTTTTCGGGCTTCGGTTCATAGTTTATGTCATTGTAAACCATATTGGCTGGACATTTTAAGGGACACTGAATATATTGATACGATTTGCCCTCCTTTCTAAGCTCAATCATTTTTTCCTTTCTCCCTTGAAGCAATGAGGTCCTCTACCCACTACAGTTAATTTTTTTCCATAGTTTTAGTGTATTAAGGTTTAACTTATAATAATGGTCTTCATTAAACCCAATTTTCAGCAAAAAACAAACATTTTCAGGACTTTTCCTGGAAGAAAATCAAAAACTGCTATTTCAGTGAACAGCCAAAATGTTGTGCCCATGTGCAAAAATAAGAAAATAACCCACAAACAGACCAAATCTAATGGGGGTTTTGCTTGTTTTGTATCTCTATGATCCATTCCACAAAAAAAATGTACTAGCGATTAACTAACCAAAAGGACTATGCTATTATACCGTTATATAGTTTCGATTCTGACGCACTGCTATTTTAATGAACACAGCTGTACCTATAGACACAATTATTTACAGCGCCAGCCAGAAAATTAGCAAACAAATTAGAGATAAATCGCTAAGTACTAAACGTTCATATGAAATGCTTATAATACCTCGTAGATTAATTTTTTAACTTTTTGATCTTAAAAAAATGATCTGCTATGATTAAATATGGGTTTCTTTGCCTTTGACGTTAATATGACATGTTTATAATACCTGGTAGATATTTTTCTTACGTTTAAAACTTATAAAAATGATCTGTTATGATAAAATATGGTTTTCTTTGCCTATAACTAATAAATAAATATTTTAGGAACCAATACTTTCTTAAATTTAGTTCCCTATTCTGGAAACATTAGTATTTTTAAAGATCAGTTCTTGGTACAGCTATTTCAAAACGATAAGATTTGAAATTTTTCTGGAAACTCCTAATTTTTTGCCAACTGCTGTGGGCCGAACGGAGCCCAAGGTCTTGCCACTTTGACCCGCTTTGAGCGAAATCATTATAAAACCTGCCGCGTCACTAGTGTTAAATGAAATACCAGTAATAGCAACAAAACACCAGCCGGGGAAAAAACACCAACTACAATTTACCGGCAAAAAAAGGAAGGCGCAAACGCACACACGCGCAAACAAAACGCAAAAGCAAACACAAACAAAAGCAACGGTACACGCGCGCGTACTCGTTCCAATCAGAAATGTCCTCTCAGCTGTTGCGTATCCGCAACGTTGTAAATTGGAAGAGAGAACTTATTGGTAATTACTTTTCCTATTTAAAAATACTAAAAACAAATGCAAATCCATATTTTGACTTATTTAAAAAGTATGCGTCCTAAATACCCCTCTGGATCCGCCACTGTGTCTACTAGAAAATAATCCACAGGTCGCCCTTTTTCTAATCAGATATGGGAATTTGCTGCCAACTAACTTTTAAAAATATCAAAAAACACATGTTTAGATTCTCTATTTCCTGCACCATGTACTAGCGCTTATTTACTAGCGATTAATATATTATTAAAATATGTGCACTGACCTCCTTTTGCGCTCCCTCTCTCGTTCTCTTTCTACCGCTCTCTTGTGTTGCAGTTTTGGTAGGTTGTGTAACGTTATTTGCCGAATTTACCGCTGTTTTTGCTCTCTCTCACGATTTCCTTTATTTTGTTGCTGACACGGTGTCTGTGCGTGGGTGTGTGGGTATTTCTATCGAAATCGAATTCACGATTACTTTTATTATTACAAGAACAAAAAAAAATAAAATAACAAATGATTATAATAGCGGGTCGCGTGTTTTCCTCACTTCACACCCTCCAATAAAACTTACAGCTGCGGCGTCAGCTGCTCTCTCTCTCAAGATGTAAACAGATATTGCGGACAGGTTTTTCAAAAATATAGTTTTAGTTTTTTTTTGTTTTAGTTTTTCAGTTTTAAATATAGAAATGCGGCTGCCACCGGAATTGAGATCGAGAAATCTCTAAAATCACGGCCGAAATTCAGGCGAAACGAAACGTGCTCCCCCGCCCGGAAAGGTTCTTTCCAATTGGAATTGTGGTGAGTGGTGTGGGGGTGTGAGTGCTTTTGTGCGATAGTGTGCGTGTGGGTATTTCACAATAATTCCACTCGATTTTACCGTGTTTAGATTATTTGCAATTTTGGTTCGTACGCGACTTAATTGCGTTTCCTTTGCCGCCAAGAGTTCCGCCAACGTAAACAGCGTTGATAAAATGAATAAAAAACAATAAAACGCTCCTACTTTAAATACAAATTTTGAATGTGCCCAGCTGGTGATGGGGGAGAAAAACTGCCCGCCAAGCGTTAGTGCTTTTTGCTACCCGATAACGATAGGTCGATAGGCAAGCTAGCACGTGTTGCTTAATTTAATTAATTAATTAGCCAATTTTTTAACATTTTACTAGATTTCTAGATAGACATACAGATTGTTTTTAATTTCTGTAAAGCTAGTTTTTTTTGCTAATTTATTCTCTACCATTTTCAAATTCCTCACACAAATTGGTATTTGGCCATTATCTTGTCAAATATTAGCTTTTCGTTAACAAATTACAAATCAGAGGACACTATTTTAGCTAGAAGTTTGGATTTTGCTTTTGTTTAGTTCAATTTTTACTCCACCTCTGAGTTTTGACATTCTGGAACATTCTGGAGTTTATAATTTCATCATAACTGGTAATTTACTTTTTCATATCCTTAAAGTTTTCCAGCTGTTTTCCTATTCTTATAGATTAATGTTCGACTATTTTAAACTGAATTTACAGCAATTTGTTTTATATATCCTGAGATTTATGAAGTAAAGGTAAACAACAAGATCATGCAAGTATGTTCTAGTTCTGCAGGAAGTTAAAATAATTCACTGGCTTCAAAACAAATAGGCTTTTTGGCAGCATAGTTTTGGCCAATTTATTACTATGATAAATTAAATAAAAATGTATGTTGTCAAAAAAAATTAATATGAATTTTGTTTGTATTTGGGATCCTAATAAAAATTCTATCAAATAAATATATTTAAAATTAAAGGTTATATAAAACTACGTTGAATTAAAAGAAAAAGTGTTCAATAAAACGTCTTAATAAAAATCCAATTTTAAGAAGTAATAAGTTTGTTTTTTTAAGTGTATTGAAAATTAAATTATTTTTCCGGTATATACTAGATTAGTTTTTTGCCACATATATGGCCACTCTAACTGCCAGCTGTGTTTTAGCGCACATGTTTTGATTATTTTTGATTCGGAAATCCTGCGCCGATCTCCTCCAGAACTGGGAAAATGGGCGGCCACCACAAGAAGAACCTACGGGCGGAGAAGGCCAAGGTGAAGCTGAAGGGCGCCAAGCTGCCCAAGGGCCTCAATGTGACCAAGACGGACTTCAAGGTGCGCAAGATCGAGATTCGGGAGCAACTAAAGGAATCCTCCTACACGGAATTCGGCCAGCGGCAGCTCAATCTCAAGGAGACGCTCTCCCGGCTGAAGCATCACAGCGTCAAGTTCCGCCAGGATGCGCTGCGCAATGTGCGCGACTCCCTGAAGTCCGGCAATGCGGATCATCTTATTGGCCATCTGAACGTGCTGTTCCAGGGCATTGCGGCCGGAGCTTTGGACATGGAGAGCTCGGCGCGACAGGAATCATTCAAGACGCTCGACGTTCTGCTGGAGGCCCTGCAGCCGCAGGCAGTGGCGCCCTTCTTCCATGTCATTGCCACCTATTTGCGCTGCGCCATGACCCACGTGCTGCCCGCCATCCAGGAGGATTCCCTGCTCATGCTCGACGTCCTGCTGCAGCGTGTGCCGCCGGCTCTGTTGGCAGAGCGGAGTGCCAGCGTTATTATCGGCAACTTCATCGACATGATCTCCCGCGCCCGCCACGACAACGAGCGGTCGAATCGTACCCTGACTTTGAACCTGGGTCAGGGCAAGCAGACGACCGTGAAATGGCGCACCAAGGTGCTCATCCGCCTGCAGCAGATCCTCGGCACGCTGGTCAGCTCCAAGAACGCCAAGTCAGCCGTTGCCCGTGTGGTTCACTTCGAGGAGATGCGTCCGCAGTACTACAATGTGCTGTGTCCCACTCCCAAAGACAACCGCGATATATACGCCATCCTCAAGGAACCCAAACTAAGTGCCGAGGGCACACAGCTGCAAACCTACTTGGAGCAGCTGCTGCCGCTCCTCCAGGACAACTGGCTGGAGGTACGTCCGCAGCCACAACAGCCGCTGCTCAGCCAGGATGCGGCGGCCAGTCTGCATGTGGTCATCAGTCTAATGAGCCTGCTCTGGACCCTAGTCGAACAGCACGAAACGGAGCACAACACCAAGGAACTAAGCGATTGGCTGAGGAAGAACTATGCTCAGAAGTTCGTGGTTAACTTTTTGGCCAAGGACGGCAGTCGCTTTCCCTACCAACAGATTCCCTTGGCGGCCAAGAAATCGGCCAAGGACAAGGGAGCAGTAGATGGCGGAGAACTCTGTTTGCCGCAGAACCTAGGCATTGTCCCGCTGACCTGTAAGTTCTTTCCGAACCCCAACGAGAAGCAGGCTCAATTGTATAGGCATTTGGTTTTCTACATGCAACAATGTTTGGAACGCCTGAAATCGATGCCGCCGGAGCAACAGCTCTTAGTAGTGGCTTCCCTGCGCCCACTGCTCCTCGAAAATGCTACATCGCTGCTAAATATCGTGGCGGACCCTTTGACCAGCCTGCTGAGCGTAACCATTGAGGCTTATGTGGGTCAGCGATTCACCACACGCGAAGGCGTGGCCACACGGGTGCTTAATCTGCTCTGCGAGATTGTGGAACGTTCAGATTTGTACAAGCGCTTTGGCGGCGAGGCGAGATTCGCTCCCTTCCTAAGCTATCTGCCGCAGTTGCTGTTGAAGCCAACAGTGGGCGAGGCCACGTTGCGAGCCATGGCCACGCTCTGTCGCCAGCTGAATGGAGTGTTCATGTCCGCTCTAATCCAGTCTGCTCCCGAGGTGATCAGCCACTTGGTTAAGCTGCAGGTCACAGGCGACTCCGAAGACGAAGACAAGTTTGAGAACCAGAAGCGAGTCCTTAATTTGTTCTATTATGCCAGAGAGTCGGATAAAGAGGGACAATTGGAGCGCGCACTTAAGCAGCTGGAGGAACAGGCGGAGAACGGTCGAATTGCTGGTTACCTGAAGGCAGTGTTGGGATTTAATTAGTGTTCCCCGTCCACCGACACACACACTTTGTATAGCTTCTACAAATAGTTTAATGTATACATTATATTCCTCTTGCTTAAGACGAACTATGCTCAGGTCTTCTGTTTCTTGGGGGGCTTGGGTTTGAATCGATCGAGGACGGAGCGCGGTGCCTTGGCCTTGCCCTTGGCACCCTCCTTGGTTGTATGCTGACTGATCACGGTCTTCTTGGCCTCCCTCACTTCGGCAATGAACTCCTGCAGGCGTAATAGTTGTTAGACATGGGTTTTTAGGAAAACTGGACCTCCCACTCACCTTGCGCTTGGCATCCTTGACGATCTGCTTGTTGCGCGCCGCCTTTGCAGTGCCGCCACGACCCTTCATCTTGTGGCGGGACTTCATGTTGATGCGAGGCGCCTTCACATGGAACAGCTTCCTCTTGGCATCGATCTTCTCCTGCAGCGTGGGTGCATCCACGCCAGTGATCTCTAGCGGGTCCAGGGTTATCAGCTCGGGCGGAATCTTCTCGAGCAGGGCGTGCACCTCGTGCTCCCGTCGTTGCTTCGATGTCTCATAAGGATTGTCCTCCAGGGCATCAAAGTTGGGCTCTCCAGAGCCAGGCACTAATAGCGATTGGAAGCCCTTGGCCGTGGCCACGCCGAGCACATCTTCGTACGGACAGAAACGCAGACCATGGACAAAGGCATCGCAGCGCTGACGGAGGTAGGGCAGCCGTGTTCCGTCACCAGACCCACCGACGGAGAGCAGATCCGAATAGGTCTCCAGATAGGTGCCTTGCGAAAGTGCCAGCATGCCGCGCTGCGAGACATCCAGCTCGTTGGCGGCCAGGCGCAGTTGGAAATGAGTCAGCGGCTTGTCCTGGACCAGCATTCTGATGTCCCATACCTTCACAGCCCGATCCAGACCAGCGGTGACCAAATGCTGGCCCTTGGGATCCACAGTCAGTGCTGTCATGGCTGTCGAATGGCACAGCAGCTTGGCCAGCGGCTCACGAACCTTGGGTGACCACATGGACACGACGCCACGTCCGCCGCCAATGCAGAGCACTCCGTTTCGGGGATTGTGGCGCATCATGCGTATATCGCCCAGTCCCGTGTTGAAATTACCCACCAGCTCGCCAATGGAGACATCCAGCCAGGATGCATAGCCCGCATTGTTGCCGGCGGCCAAAAGGAAGTGGTAGGGCAGGAAGTCCAGGCGATTGACCCGGTTCAGGCGCTTGATGCAATGGAGTTCAGTGCCCTTCTTGTCGTAGAAATACACCCAGGTCTTCTGGGCCACGGCGTACATGGTGGGCACATGCAGCCACTGGACGTCCTCGACGCTCTCCATGGCATTGAACTCGCAGTGCAGCCGCTTGGTAACCCAATCGAAGGCGGCCACATGTCCTCGCCGGCCGCCAAGCAGCAAATGCCTGCCGTTCTTGGTGTATCGCATTTGGTAGGGACCGAACTCCATGTTCAGATTGAAATGCTTGGCCGACGACTGGAGGTCCACGTTGTCGGCTATCTGGGACTGTCTGTACTCGGCGGTGGCTTCGCCCTCATCAGCCTCCAGTTGGCCAGCGGTTTCCTGGAGCAGAAGCTCCGTGCGGGCCGCCTGCTCGGTGGCGTACTCGAGGTAGACCTCCTTGCGCGTCTGCTGCTCCTTGAAGTGCCGCGTCTTCACGCCCTTTGGCTGCACTTGCTCGCCACGTGAGTACTTCTGGAGGATCTCCTCGGGAATCGGGTTCTTCTTGGGCTTGGACTCCAGCTCCTTTTGTGTGGGTTTGGCCGGAGCCTTCTGGGGACGCGGTTTCTTGGCCTTATCATTCATTTTGATGAAATCTCCGGTGAAATTCTGTCGGTTTTTGCTCTTTAGTTTTACATATTCCAGGCCGCCGCCGTCGTTCTCCGTTTTTGTGCCCTTTTCCGTCTCAAAGTAGCGTTTGTAGGGCGTCTTGCCCTTTGGGCGCTCTTTTGGCGCTGTTTTGGTCATTTTGGTGGCGCAGCAAGGCGGTATTAGCTTAAAATCTGACTAAAAACAAAACTAATTCAAATTCGACAACAACGTGCACGTGCTGCTTCTTCTTCTTCGCATCAGCTGTTGGCCAGGTGGCGTTAGGCCATTTCGGGTGGTGGGGCCTAGAATACTACGAAAAATACCAAATACTAAAATAACTAAGTCATTGCCCGCGTGGTTTAAAATTGATTTTAAGTCCTATTTTTTATGGGATTTAGATTTTGGTCAAAAGTACTCTTTTTTTTTTAATTTCAGTCGTAGCTTAGCCAAATCAAGGCATACAGCAAAAAGACTGACTGTTTTGAGCAGCTTGCTACAAATGCTATGGATCCCTATCACTTAAAGCAAGATTTATTTTTTCAACAATTTTCGCATTTTTTGGGATTAAGATTTTGGCCAAAAATACTAATTTTTAAGTGGTTTTTCAGTCGTAGTTTAGTCGAATCAAGGCGTACAGCTGAAAGACCGACTGTTTTGAGCAGCTTGTTACCAATGCTAACGATCCCCATCACTTTTAGGAAAACTTATTTTTTGACCAATTTTCGCATATTTTGTAAGGGGTGACATCATGTTTTTTTGCGAAAAATGGCTAAAATCAAACATTTCCAGTTTTGAATGCCAATAAATTGAAAATTAAACTACGAGTCCAACGAGGTATGACATTTCTCATTTGGACCTTTATTTTTGTTAAAACATCCAAAAAACTGATTTTTTTAGGCGGAAAAGGGGGATTGAAATTTTAGTCAAAAATACACATTTTATCTGCGGTTTTTCAATCGTAGTTTATCCAAATCAAGGCGTACAGCAAAAAGACCAACTGTTTTGAGCAGCTTGCTATCAATGCTAACGATCCCTATCACTTTTAGGAAAACTTATTTTTTTACCAATTTTTGCATATTTTGTAAGGGGTTACATCATGTTTTTTTGCGAAAAATGGCTAAAATCAAACATTTCCAGTTTTGAATGCCAATAAATTAGAAATTAAACTACGAGTCCAACGAGGTATGACATTCCTGATTTGGACCTTTATTTTTGTTAAAACATCCAAAAAACTAATTTTTTTATGGCGGAAAAGTGGGATTGAAATTTTAGTCAAAAATACACATTTTATCTGCGGTTTTTCAATTGTAGTTTATCCAAATCAGAAGCGTACAGCAAAAAGACCAACTGTTTTGAGCAGCTTGTTATCAATGCTAACGATCCCCATTACTTTTAGGAAAACTTATTTTTTGACCAATTTTCGCATATTTTGTAAGGGGTTTTTTGCGAAAAATGGCTAAAATCAAACATTTCCAAGTTTGAATGCCAATGGATAGGAAATTAAACTACGAGTCCAACGAGGTATGACATTCCATATTTGGGCCTTAATTTTTGTTATGGCATCCAAAACACTGATTTTTTGTGTCGAAAAAGTGACATTGAGATTTTAGACAAAAATACTCCTTTTATCTGCGGTTTTTCCATCGTAGTTAAGCCAAATCAAGGGGTAAAGCAAAAATACCAAAATTTTTTAACAGCTTGCTATATATGCAAACGATCTCCATCACTTAAAGAAAAAATTTTTTTATCCAATTTTGCATTGTTTTGCATTTTATTTAACTTTACTCACTACAGTTAGAAAAGTAAAAATTTTTTAAAAACAGTAAAATTTGCTTTTATTAATTTGCATTTATTGTAGATTACATATATGTAGATTATTAAATACAACTACAGCGAAAGGACATCAAAACACATTTTGGCCCCCGAACCGCTTGCAAAACGCTTTCAAGATCCTTTCGACCCACCAAGCGTTACGCTACTACGATAATATTGCTAAAGTTAGACCTTATTTTGGTACCACTCGTTAGACGAATCCGTCAGTCTCTGGGAGGCCCCTCTAGTAACCAAGTAGTTAGTAAACTCGGCCATAGGGCAGGGTATTGGGATAGTAGGGCATCAGGAACTTGGCGCCAAAACGAGGCTGCGACTGAGCCGACTCGCTGCTGGATGAGAACATCGAGGTGCAGATCTCGGCCCGATCCCTATGCAACCGGCTGCTGCTGTTCGAGGTGCTCGTCCCGGCGATTCCCAGTCCCAAGCCCAAACTCAAACCGGTTCCATGACGACGATCGCGACGACGCGATCGGATCAGCGAAAAGATGGCCACCACCACGGCCACCAGGAAGATCAGGCCCAGCACGCAGAAGGAGATGGCCAGCTTGGAGATGGACAGGCAGAGGGTTCCCTCGCCGGGCACGGGCTGACCCCTCACATGCGGCGCGTAATCCTCACCTGAAATTGTACATATGTTTACTAAGGCCCATAAAAGGTGTACCCATTTTCACATATCTTTATCTTATATTTCTTTAAAGTATTAGTATATTATAATATTATTTTATTATTGCCTATAAGGATTATGAAAGTTATAAGTTAAACTATAGATATATTTAATATAATATTTAATTTTATCAAGTCAAGTCATCAAATATTATAGTATATTCAATTACGTCAAAGTTTTTAAATCAAATAATTATTTTTATAATGCAAACTATATAACACAAAGCCATTTTTTTATAATAACAGTATAACTTTTTTAATTCGAATTGTTTTTTTTTTATTTTATCAATTAGGAAAGTTTGACTTTAAGATTAAAGTGTTTATAGGTAATTAGTGAAGGAAATTAAAAAATGCTCGAGTTGTAAAGAGCCCCCAACTTGGATGGTACGGCATCCGTGACTGGCACGCATTCCTACACCCCCATCCACCCTCTCATCCGCCCCCAATCCCGCCCACTTACCGCTCATATTGTGGCGCCTGTCGTACCGCAGGCGGTCCACCTCGATTTGGGGAGCTGTCACGGCCAGCGAATTGAACACCTCGATGCGGGCCAGGTGCTGCTCGGCACTCAACGCCGGCGAAGGCGTCTTCTGGCGACAATTTAGCTGGAATCGAAAGGGAACCCGAGAAATGTAGTAACTACACCTAACAAAATTTGATATGTTATGATCATCTTGCAAATATGTGTATTATAATACGTAATTGAACAATGTATATACATATTTTTACAGCGAATTTCAAATATATATCGTCAGTTTAAGTGGAATTTGATAGGATAAATTGACCATTTAAAGAACTTTACATTGATTAAATGTAAAATTTTTTACATAAAGTCATCCCAAATTTTTATACTATGTAAGGATCAGGCATATAGGGATTTCACACACCCTTCGACTTTTAATTATCATATTATGATATGTGACCTTTACTTATCCAAGAGATACAAATAGTGAATCTATATTTTTTATCTGTGCAGTGAAGACACAAACAGTGGAGACAGTGCATCGGGTGGTGCACTGGTGGCTAAGTGGGTATGTGGCTCCACTTGGCTGCATTTCGGTGCAATAACCACATTAATTAGCAGACGCAACAACACGCTACGATGGGCAGCACAAAACAGCAGAAGCGGCGGTGGCAACACTTTCGTTTTCGTTGCAATTAATTGAGATGCATACAAGCGGTGTATTTTGTCGGTACACAGCAAAAAAAGTTAATTCAATGGTTTTAGATTTCCGTTATGACCTCACATCAAGGCTGTCGCACAATAACATTAATTTAAAGTCTAAAAACTGATTGCCAAGCACCGTAAGAATTTTAAAGGTGCACATTTTTAAAATGTTTGACAAAATTCTTGAATGTGGAATCGAACTCGTGTCCTCCATATGTATGTAAGTTTGAGGAAAAGGTCTGTAGGTGTTCAAGTTGGAACATTTTTCCCTGTCATTTGATCAAAAGATTCATGTATGAGCTTTAAAAAAAAGAGGATTTTTTGTAGAAAATATTAAAATAAAATTTTTTCAAAAGCTAAAAAAGTTTGTTTTTTTAAAAAAAGATTTATATTGGGCTTAGAAGCTAGATTAATTATTTTTTTGTTTAAAAAAATGATAGTCTGGCCTGAGTCATTTTTCTTTAATTTCCATAATTTTCTAAAAGTTTAGATGATGCTAGATTTTTTTCCTGTGTAGCTATTGTTACAGTGTGTAGTGCAAGTATGTGGTACTTACAGTCGGACACTTCCCCTTGCAGAGCTGCACGCCACAGCTGACGTGGAGGCGTTCGCGGTCCGGGAACTTGAAGGCGGGAAACGTGGCCGCAAACGTCCGCTCGACCAGGTCTTCCTCGTGCTGCTTGGACCATCCCTCCTCCGCCGGTCGGTGCTGGGTGTGCAGAGCGGGCATTACCTGGCCATGGAATCGGGGGAAATTAGTATATCCATAGCAAGGCATGGTAAACAAGGTTGTTTTTAAGTAGCGAGCATTTTAAGATCTCAAAAGTGGGTTTTTAAAGGTTTTCTTTATGTGCAGATTTTAAGAAAAATATAACCTTAAGGCTACCTTAATAACAAAGTCCTAATTATTATCATTTGAGATGATTTTAATACCAAGGATTTTAAATTTTTTGGATTTTCCACGCCTTACATTTAGAATAGTCTGTTAGTTAGAAGTCTGTCTCAAGAAAAACAGACTTTAAGAACTCCAGGAAAAATGTAAAATTATAGAACCACCTCATGCATTTATTATGTCACATATTGTGTGATAAACTGGGCAAATGAACCTGTCTCCCGTTGTGGTCACTGTCCCTGAACCTGAACTTCAGCTCGAACCCAAAACCCCTAACCAGTTGTGTGCTTTTCATGGTCTTCTTTTATCGCCGGTTATACAATAATTCGGGTTGACAAAACTTAGTGGCTCACACGCCGACATTTCGGTCATTTCCGTTACGTATAAGTAATGTAGTACCGCCAAGAAAACCAAGAAAAGGTGGCAAAGCAAGCGTCATGTGGCCAAGTTCAATGACAACAACACAAGAGTCGCTATAGTATAGTGCATATATAGTGCAAATGGTATGTGGCTTATGATGCATGTGCGATCGCTGGAAACAGATGTATGAAATTACAAGACGCTGCGATTTACATCTCGCCATTGTTGGTGGTAACTGAAACAAAAGCGAGGAAGCAGGGTTACTTGAGCAAATACGAAATTCGTATACCCTCAAGGGTCTAGTAATGTTCAAATGTCCTTTTATAGCTCCAACACTCAAGTTTTTTAAATTTGTCCCTATAATTCCCAATTCACTTATCTTTGTTAACTCAAAATTTGATTTTACAACTATAACTCATATATCTCCAGAGAGGGTATCTAAAAGAAAAACAGTTCCCAGAGCACGTTGGTTAGCTTAGTTTCAATTTACACGCCCAAGCACGTGTTTCCCCATGTGCGGGTGTATGTGAATGCGAAACCTGAGACAATAACGAGAAAAAGCAAATTGTTGCGGAAGTTCAAACGAGTTCACGTGCAAAAAGGTTGTACAAATGCAAATGTATCTGCTGATTGCAGATGAAAAGGCTTCCTTCACGGACCCGATAACCCATTGATTATCAACTCTGCAATCAAATAATCGAAATAATCGCCCGGGTTTTGGAGATCTCAAAAGGATGTGAAATCAATATTTGGGTTAGACATTGAAATCGAGTCATTAGGATCGATAACGATAGCCTTGTGTTCTCCCGTTTAACGGTACCTGCACTGTGGGCCGCATTCTAGAGATTCTACGCCAGAAAGTGGGTCACCATCATTGGCGGCGTTTGCAGACAAAAGACGCGGTTTTTATTTCACTTTTCCTCCACGCTCTGACCCAGAAGTGTTTCTAAACCAAACAAATCAACCTGTGATGGGTGCGCGCATAAATTTGCAATCGCACTGGAGCGGCTTGAAGAAGAAGTAAGGAGCAAAAAAAAAATAAAACAATAAACCAACGCAAAAGAAAATGAAATGTGCTAAAACGGAAGACTTGAACAATAAAACAAACATAAAATGCAAATGCTTTTCTGTGTGTCTTTGGTGTCTCTTGTCTCTTCTCTCCCGTTCCATTCCGTTAAAATAAAACAGAAATTAAGCCGTGTGATTTTTCTAGCGCTGCCCTGACCACCAACAACATCCAATCCAACAACATAAAGAAGTAGCGAAGCGTCAGTTGGAGATTTGTTTGACCCATTTAAGGCCGCTCTGTGAATGAATGACATGTGCACAAAGCTGCGACGGCCGGCGACCAAAATGCAAATGCCTGGCAATGGCATTGCCCACTGTCGCACAGTGGAACCAATGCATGAAAAAATCTAAAAAGAAATATATATATTTGGAGCTTTACAATTAGAAAAAGATGCAGTTTATAATCGAAATGTGGAATACAGATTTGGATTGAAGATTATTTAACTTGCTTTTAGGATTTAAAAATTTAGAATTAAACGACTGTTTTTCTTTTAATTTTTAAAAGTTTTTTCTTGGCAGTATATTAGCATCTTACAAGAAAATGTTGGGTTGGGAGATATTTCATTAAAATGTCTGTAATTTTTAAGATCGTGTAAGATTATATGATTTCTTTAAATAAAACATTATACCAGAGGTAGTACTTGAACTCGTAGCCTTACCTTATTACCTTAGTATTTTAAAAAATGTATAATTCTAGTGCTACAAAAATCCATTTCAGCCAATTGCAACCGAATTTGAAAAGATTTCTTTGGTTATTAAGGTCTCTTTAATTTTACTACTAGATTGTAGTCCAATCCCCAATTAGTGCTTGCCCCACTGTTCTTCGCTTCAGTGGTGCTGATGAAGATTGCCTTGCGGGGAAGAAGGTGAGTCAACCACAACAGGGGCACGTCAAAATGCTAAACGATAAATATTTCTATGTATTTCACTGTTGGCTAATTGTTGTGACCTCCTAATTTACTCAAGAAGAACTGAACTGAAGAATCGGTGAGCCCAGAGAAGAGAACCCAGGGAAGCAAGAACAGTTCGCAGGCGTTTCTTTGCTCATTTTTGTTTTTCCCACTTTAGTTTGCCTAATGGTTTGAGTTTTGCTGAGTTGAGTTGGGCTTAGTTGTTTGGGACTGCTTGGCTGGGCAACGAAAACTGTTCTAACGATGATCGCGTAATTACGGCTAACAGTTTCGGTTTTGCTGCCGTTTGCTTCACATTTAATGTCGGTGCTGTAATAACTGTTACACTTAATGAGGCGCTTTTTTCCTTTTTTTTTTTGGGCGGTAAATATTTTAAATATAGGGGTATTGGTAGGGGTATTGGTATCGGCATCCAATCAATCCGTTTTTGGTATACCATTTTCCGTCTATTAGGTTTTCCCTTTCGTTGCGATTAAGAAATTAGTGGGAAAGAATGGCGCCCAAATGACTTTTGTTTAACATATTCATGTGTCTTTAAAATGCAGTTAAAGATTTCTAAAACGAATCACATAAAAAGTTTAAAGTTATGATGACTTCGAGTGACAGAAATGACGTTTAACTAACTTTCAAAAGTAAAATATGTTTTTAGATTTGCTTGCAACCAAGAATTCTTTTTTAGGTCAACCAAAGATACTTTAAGATGGGAAAATTTCCCAGAAATAATGTATTTATAAATTGAATTGCTCTTTTAAGGAACTCTAGAACGATTTGCTTTTAAAGGCCTAAAAGGAAGTACTTGAAAGTTCTATTAAACTGCTCAGGTATACCCTATGGTACCCTCTAGATGTCGTCTATAAAAATGAAAGTTAAATGCGATCAATCGCAGATCGCCCCACAGCGACGACATCGTGTTTAATTAATGACTTTCCGTTTGTCTCATCGCGTCTAGGTTTGGTTTCTTCTCCGCTTTAACGGTTTAGCGTAGAATGTCGTGCCGCCGGCACCTGTTACGCAAATGACCGATCGATCCATAAGATATATATGTATATATATCTATGGCTGATCCACTCACCTGCTCGTCGATGGGACAGCCACGGGCATCCAACAACTGCTGCGTTGATTCACCCAGTCCGTCGAGGGCCGCACAGTCCACCACCCGCACTCCGATATTCCCGGGAACGATCGCACGTACGGTCAGGGTGGTGGCCACGCCCACCTCCACGGACCCGGTTCCGTTTGGACCACCCAATTCCAACCAGATCCTAACTCGCGGCGTCTCCATGTGATGATGGTGGGTGGTGCTGGTCGGTGGTGCGGATGATACGGAGAGGGCTGGAACAGCAGCCGCTGCCAAGGCCCGCATCCTAGCATTTCTAGAATTGGAAAACAAAATACATAAATTCCAATCTATATAAAATATGTCCGCCAGTTCCAAGGAGACTATCAAAATACCTTAAGCTCTTTAGTTTACTAAAACAAACTTGATTTTCTTCTATTTAAGTTATCTCTTGATAGTTTAATCTTGTTAACTCGTGTTAAATGTATCATCACAAACTTTAAGTTCCAATGCCAATAGTTAAAAATTTAAAACAAATACTGGTAAAACCATATGATATAAGTATCAAAACAATATTTGATTATATGGATAAGCTCATATGGTTTTCATATGGTTTCAATATAATCAAATATCATATATACATATATCATCATATAATAATCATAAGATTATTATTATCAGTTTCATAAAATGTTGTGTTTTAGTCTTCATATAAAAAGTAAATAAATTATTATTAATCGTAATATTGAAAATAAAAAAAATCACCTGTCGTGTCCTTTGTCCTGTCGCAAGACCGGAAGTGCCATACCCATCGCATTGGCCGGAAGTTGGCACTTAACGGCGCTAAGGATGTCGGTGCTCTGCCGCAGTTTCTGCTCCTTTTGTAGCATCACACGAACAGTGTACTCCAGACTACCATCCTCCAGCGGCTCCGCCCGCACTCCACAACCCGAGGTGGGAATGCGTAGATGCAGGAAGGTCGAGTCCTGACCCCTCGCCCGGCACTCCAGCGGAAAGTCCTTGGCATAGAGCAATCCCCGAAACGGTCGACTCAGCTCCAAATGCATTTCAAGCAATTCCCGGCTGCAATTCACCTGCAGCGTCTGGATTTGCATGGAGGAGGAGGAGGAGGAGGTGGTGGCCGTCGTCTCATTAATGGAATTCTCTGGCGTTCTGGTTGCCCAGCCAGCATGACACACAAACTGCGGCAGATGCAACACACCGATAACGATGGCCATAGGCAGCAGCTGGCCGAGATTGAAGACGCCACCACCGCGACGTGGGCATGGGTATGAGAATGGGGATGGGGATGAGGATGCGGCGGCGATGGAGGAGAACATGTTTCCGATTTCCCGTTTTTACCAGGCAATGGCAACGGCAACGGCAAACCAACCGCCCCGGCGATCAAAACCGCAAATGATGCCACTTGTTGCTGCTGTCTTTAGATGTTGCTGCTGTCACTGGATGTCGCTGTTGCTGCTGTTGATGTTGCTGCTGGAACCGCCGACACCTGTTCGTGTGGCCGCGTGGCTAACTCTTAATTGGCCTACTCCGAGTCCAAGTTCGAGAATCTTGTCTGCGAAATGGAAATGCATTAGTTGCCTGGCGACGATTTTGGGTCAGGTATTTAGGGGGTATTGTCTAATTGTTTCGTAGCTCTTAAATTCTTTATAAATGTTACAAGTGTTTGATGTTTTTTACTCTCTACTATAACTGGGCGTTTTACAACTATTAAGTAGAAATAAATAATAATCAAAAGTTATAAAGTGGTTGCAAGAAATTAAGTATTAGTAATTTACCATTTATTTTTAACGCATGATCTTCTTGCTTTTAAAACCCTAGGAAATACCATTAACATTTTAAACAATCCTAGAACTAAACCTAAATTGGTAGTCTTAGGGGCTTAAATAGTAATATAAAACTTTAAAATTCATAAAGAATAATATTTTTAAATTAGTTTAAAAACAAAAATTATTAAGTAAATTAACTTACATAAATAGGTATACGATTTGTGTAGAAGTAAAATAATCTTTCCAAAATCCGAGTTATAAATCACAACTTATAAAGAGGAGATTCAGCTAGTGATAGTTGTCCCATATCATCAAATGACCGAAATCACCGATGGCTATAATCCATTCTATGGCTAACGAAAAGGGAAAGGGGGAAATGTCAACCACTTTATGTAATTTATAATTGCCAAATGAACGAGAGGCCAATTTGGGGGCCCTTCCCTGCCCATTTTTAACGCCATACGATGCCAATTCCAATCGAAAGCCAAAAGCGGGTCAAGTTTGTCCCATATTTGTTGATTGGACCCAAGCTATAAAGCTGTGAGGCTGCTGAAGATGTTGCAGCACGGCGAACAAATAAATAAATACATGCGATAAAGGCAAACACCAAAGCTTAAATCAACATCAACATAATGCGTTTGCAACTTTGCGTAATCCTATTTGATGTTACTACTGACTGCTCGTTGGTTATTCGCTCATTGTGCCGTCTATTTGTATTTGTGATTCCCATCTCTTATTAACTGTTGTGGGCATTGTAATCAGCCCAATTAACAATAAAACGTTGACTCTGAAAAAATATAATACTTTGGAAGTGGCAGTGAGATACCTGCCCTTCACTCTGCTCGCCTTTCCATTAAGTCGTTCGAAGTTTTTAAGCCTAGGTCCTTAATCCTCGATCTTTTATGTAATAAATCTGTATTACTCGTTCAATTTTATCAAAATGTATATAAAGCTTAAAAAAAACAAAGTAAAGAAACTACTTTGTTTTGTAATCTTAGCTTTAAACAAAAACGTATTTCCTTTCTAACTTTGAATTTCTTTATTTTACTTAGCATGTATAATTTCATTACAAATAAATAGATGTAATTATTGTACAAGGTATTGGCTCTAAATGTTTTCATGGTTTTTGTATGAGGTCAATTTTTAAAAAAAGCCGGGAAAAATTTATAATGTATTTTTTTAACTTAACTAACTTCCTTACTTATTTATAAATCCTTAATTTTACTTAGCTACGTTTTTATTCGTTGAACCTAATTTTAATACTGTTTTAATTTTTTTCGAATTTTTTTTACTGAAAGCTTACCTTGAAAAAATCTCCTTTTGTATCCTTTATTTAAATCTATTCAGTTTCTTTGAAATCTATTGGTAACTTCTAGATCTCGTTAAAACTTATTTCATAAACACTCGCACATGCAAAAAAAAATCGAATTCCTTACGCAATTTTGCGGTCAATTCGAATTGCAAAAAAAGCAGAAGAACCGCAATTTTCAAATTGGTTAATTATCAGCCACTACGCATGCGCGCACTTCACACGCTCCCAAGTGCCAAACAGTAAACACCGTAAAAAAAAGAAATGTAAAACAAGAAGGCTCGCGAAACGAAACGCCCGCTGAAGAAGTCTCAACCCAAGAAGACGAGCGCGCGCCACCGAGTGTGCAGATGCAATGCACCGGGCCAATTCGAAATCCAGAAGTTAGCCAAGTTAGTCGCGAGCCCAGACCGCAAAACAATACAGCAACAAGGGGAAAGGGGTGGCGCAAACAGCGGAAAAGCAGAAGACGTCGTCACGCATGCGCAGTGATTTTGTTTTTGGCGCGCTGCAAATCCATTCAAAAGTTGCTTTATCGATAGTTCGGAAACATCGAAATACTGACTTTGGTATTTTGTATTTAATAATACCAAGCTTCTCACAATCGGTGTTTGGCCATCTCTAATGCCCCCAAGTCAAAGGCATACCATTTTACAAATAGACGTTAACTGCTCAGCAGGAAACAAGGCCATCATATGCGAAGACATTGGCTGAAAACCGCCAGGTTGGTTGCCGCTGCAATGGCGCACATAATATTAACTTAACAAAGAAAGTAATATTTATTTATTTTCCCTGCCCTTCAGCGACTGTATATCAGGGTAGCAGTTCGCTTGATAATATTTATTTATTTTCCCTGCCCTTCAGCGACTGTATTTCAGGGTAGCAGTTCGCTTGCATCGCGACAATTTCGTAGTTCGCGGGAGCATCGCTGCATACCAGCAGGATTACTACGACAATCCAAACATTTAATTTACTGCACCAAAAAGGCATCAAATAGAGATTTGACGTAGAAAGAATAAGGCAAAGGAAAAAGAACGGTCGTTCCCAATGTAAAATTGACCTATTATAATAATTACGTAATGTTAAAAAAATAGGATTTGATAAAAAAAAAAACTTTAAAAGAAAAGTAGAAATTGAACGGTCGTTCTCCTCGGTAGGCCATTAATACAACTGCGGAAAATAAATAAAGTGCTTAAGAGACCTGTCCAGTCAAATAAAGAGTGGAGTCCGGCGAAACAAATCCGAACATCATTTCTGATTAATACTGATTAAACAAAACCGCTTTCGGGACTATAAATATGGAAAAATATATAAAAAATATAAGTAATAATGGGGGCACGCATCCCAACCTTTAATAGGTAACGAGACCCCAAACAATCGTTAATAAAAAGATAGCATACACATACATTTTTAAATATATTTCCTCATTTCAAATAATTAAGGTTGTAGTTTTTTCTGAATTAAATTTTATTTTTTTTAAGGTTGATAAGGTTTATTTAAGTTGACCTCTTCTGACTTGAAGAGTTTGAAAGATTTTATCGAAAACAATGCATTTTTTTAAGAACTCGAAACAGAAATGTATCGAAATCTACTGTTAAAACGCCATCGGAAATGGGTTCTACCGAATGCAGATCGTCATTCAGTTCGTCGTCATCCAATTCTCCAATCAGCTGCGACTTCGACAGGCGATGGCCAATCTGAAAGCAGCTGCTCTTTACAAGTCTGCCCTTCAAAAGGATGTAACACAGATTGCTATGATGTGAAATTAATTTAAATTACTTCACCAAAGGAAAAAGAACGTTCGTTGTTCCGTGCCTCTGTAAATTGAGTAATTATACTGATTATGTTATATAAGAAAAAAAAATAAACGCTGTCGAATATGGATTCTACCGAATGCAGATCGTCATCCAGTTCATCGCCGTCCAATTCAATGTCCAGCTCCGATTTGGGCAGGCGATGGACTAACTGAAAGCAGCTGCTCTTTACAAGGGCTGACTTACCCTACATTCTTTACATCTTTTTAAAACAAAGATGTATCAAAATCTTCTGTTAAAACGCCTTCGAAAATGGATTCTTCATCCAGTTCATCGTCATCCAATTCTTCGACCAGCTGCGATTTACAAGTCTGCGCTTCAAAAGGATGTAACACAGATTGCTGTGATGGGAAGTCATTGGCTACCAACCGTCATCTTGCACTTGCCGTAACTTCGCTGGAGCATCGCTGCATAACTACGATAATCCAAACATTTAATTTACTGCTCCAAAGATTTGACATAGAAAGAATAAGGCAAAGGAAAAAGAAAGTTCGTTCCCCCGCGCCTCTGCAAAATTGACCAATTATAATAATTACGTAATGTTACAAAAAAATTGGATTTGATAAAAAAAAAACTTTAAAAAAAAAATAGAAATTTAACGGTCGTTTTCCTCGGTAGGTCATTAATACAACTGGGGAAAATAAATAAAGTGCTTAAGAGACCTGTCCAGTCAAATAAAGAGTGGAGTCCGGCGAAACAAATCCGAACATCATTTCTGATTCCCAATCTTTAATAGGTAACGAGACCCCAAACAATCGTTAATAAAAAGATAACATACACATACATTTTCAAATATTGAAGGTTGTAGTTTCTTCTGGATTAAATTTTATTTTTTTTTAGGTTGATAAGGCTTATTTAAGTCGACCTCTTCGGACTTGAAGAGTTTGAAAAATTTTATCGAAAACAATGCATTTTTTTAAGAACTCGAAACAAAAATGTATCGAAATCTACTTTTAAAACGCCATCGAAAATGGATTCTACCGAATGCAGATCGTAATGCAGTTCGTCGTCATCCAATTCGATGGCCAAACTGAAAGCAGCTGCACTTTACAAGTCAACAGGATGTAACACAGATTGCCGTGATGCAAAATTAATTTAATTTACTGCACCAAAGGAAAAAGAACGTTCGTTGTTCCGTGCCTCTGTAAAATTGAGTAATTATACCGATTATGTTATATAAGAAAAAAAATAAACGCTGTCGAATACGGATTCTACCGAATGCAGATCGTCATCCAGTTCATCGCCGTCCAATTCAATGTCCGGCTCCGATTTGGGCAGGCGATGGACTAACTGAAAGCAGCTGCTCTTTACAAGGGCTGACTTAGCCTACACTCTTTACATCTTTTTGAAACAAAGATGTATCAAAATCTTCTGTTAAAACGCCATCGAAAATGGATTCTTCATCCAGTTCATCATCAACCAATTTTTCGATCAGCCGTTATTTGGGCAGGCGATGAAAGCAGCTGCACTTTACAAGTCTGCGCTTCAAAAGGATGTAACACAGATTGCTGTGATGGGAAGTCATTGGATACCAACCGTCATCTTGCACTTGCCGTAACTTCGCTGGAGCATCGCTGCCATCGCTCGTTAATCTAAACATTTAATTTACTGCTCCAAAGATTTTACATAAAAAGAACATTCGTTGTTCCGTGCCTCTGTAAAATTGAGTAAATATACTGAGTACGCTATATTAGAAAAAAGAATTTAATAAAAAAAAATATTCAAAGAAAACATAAAGTGAACGGTCTTTCTCCCGTGGAGTTTAAAATTTTAACTTCACAAGCGACAATTTTTGCTGGCTACCTTAATTCAATAAAGTAGCTTAAGAGTCTTGACCTATCCTAATAGATCAAGACTGGAGTCTGATGACGAAGTATGCCCGTTGATTTGCTACTCTCTAAATCCATACGTCTCTGTTTAGATGCGAAAAGATATACCAAAAACGGTTTGAGCTGTGCTATCGATTAAATTGGTAGATATTGATATCTTATGGCCTATCTACACTAATTTTGATTTTTGATTGTATAGCCTCTGCACACAGTCGCTTAATATCACTGTTGCAATTTTGAGCGGGTTCCTGTTCACATAGAGAATCGTTGAAGCGATTGCAAAACTAAATACAATTTCTTTCATTGCTATTAGCAAATTTATCAAGATTGAGATTTCCATTTAGGCAAGGGTGGTGAAATTACTTGGGACTATTGTGGGCCAAAAGTGACGCCACTAGAATTTTCGCAAGCTAAAATCATTTATGTTTAGTATTTACTTAAGTTGAAGTATGTACAACATCTTCCTCGCATACTGTTCTTTGACTGTATCCATTTTTAAGCAAGAATTTTGGGCGGTGGATGCGCCTTTTAAATGGATTTTTCTTTAGATAAATAAGCTAGAGGTTGGTCATTTTTTTTAAGAGCATTTGCAATATTTCTACTAAGATGAGATCCGGGCCTTTGGAAGGCTCCTTGGGCCTCGACCAATTTCCTTATAACAGCGCCATTGCAGTTCAAATGCACTAAACTTGAAAAAAAAGTACTGAATATATTACTTGAATACTGAATCGAGTTGCATGTGTGATCCCATTTATATTTTAGTAAAATATCGATTTTGATATATCAGGTATAAAAATATCGCGATACTAATATTTATTTTTATTCAAAAAATATCGATATGTTGGTATTTTGATATATTTTTCACATCCCTAGAAGCAAATGTGTGGTATTTATCACCTTTTTGGTATTTCAGGTGGTGCACTTTAAGTTGAAGCATAGCATATCCCATATATCACAGCCTATGCGACGAGGATGAGCAACCACCACCACCGCCTTGCGATGAACCTGGACATGTCCGACGTGATCGAGTTCGTGCTGCCCGCGAAGAGCGAGTACTCGGACGATGAGAACGGAGGAGCCGTTGGCTTGGTGGACGCCACCGAGGACGCCACCTACGTGGTTCTGGACGGCCTGGGCAACGAGTACGACGAGGAGTTCCTCATCGTCAACGAGGACGGCGTAGAGGGCGAGCTGCTGGTGGACGAGGAGCTGCAAGCCCTGCTAGTGGACGCCCGGGCGAAGGACACAACGCTGGACGAACAGGGCGATCAGTATATGGTCACGGAACTGCAGCTTAGCGAAATGGGCGAACTGGTGGAGGAGGAGCAGGATCAAGATCTAGGCGACTACGAGCTCAGCTACGCCCATCCACCCGTGTCTGAGGAGCCAGATGATCTGGACATGGATCCACCGTCGTCGCCTTCCCCGCCACCGTCGCCATCGCCGCCACCACCGCCGCCGGCGCCTTCTGTGCCGGCCAGCAAAGTGAGATCATCATCTGCCCTCCAGATCGCCATACGCAGCTTTGCCAGCCAAAACAACGATGACGATGGCAGCGTCAAGGACGTGAAACCCAGCGAAAAGATGCTGGATGAGTTCAAGGGACCGCGCCGCTACCTGCTCTTCGACGACCTGATAGCCACCATTGTGGACTTTGACGAGGACAGCACACCCATTGTGGAGTTCTCAATGATCAGCGACATGCTGGACGAGAAGCTGCCGGTGGAATGTGGCATTTGCCCGGATGTGATGCAGAAGACGAAACTTTCCAAGCACCAGAAGACCCATTTGGTCCCGGGGACCAATCGCTATGCCTGCATCTACTGCACGGAGACGTATCGCGACTGCAAATACCTGGCTGGACATGCGCGGCGCCACATGGGCATCCGTCCCTACGTCTGCGAACTGTGCACCCTGTACTTCTCCACCAAACAGGACCTGCGCGTGCACAACCAGCGGCGTCATCTCGAAAAGGAGCACATTTGCGAGATGTGCGGCAAGACATTCGCCCAGAATACCCAGCTGAAGCGCCATCGCGAGGCGACGCACGAGAAGAAGCGACGATTCCAGTGCCAGTACTGCCAGAAGGCCTACTACAAGAACTTCTCGCTGCAGGAGCACATCCGCAATGTACACATGGGCAAGCGGAGGATGCTCAAGTGTCCGTTCTGCGGTTTGCAGTGTCGCGATGCCCACAAGATGGCCCGCCATCGCAAGGAGATGCACCTGAGCCAGGGCACGTATGTGTGTCATCTGTGCCAGGAGGAGTTCACCGACATCAACTACTTTGATGCCCACAAACGGTCCATCCAGTGCCGCAGCAATACGCGTCGCTATGTGAACGTTAGGGATGGTGATGGGAATCAGGGAGGATCCGTTTCGGGGGGAATGATGGATGGCCAGGACGACGATGACGATGGTTTGGGCCTGTTGGAGGAGGACTTCGACGAGGACGACGGTCTGCTGGTCGAGGAGGGCCAGGCGGATGAGCAGGGGGCCAATGCCAATGGGCATTATTTGGACGAGGGCGAACCCCAGTACGTCCAGCTATCGGATTATGATGACCAGCGTCTGCTGGTAGAGAACGCGGTCGGCGAGGATGACGACGAGGATGTGGAGGAGGAGCTGCTCACCGAGGAGCAATACTTTAATGCTGTCCAACAGCAACAGCAGATTAACCACCATGTCAATGGGCAGGACTACAACGACGAGCTGATATATGAAATCACCTTGAAGACTGAGGATAATTGAGTGCCGCTCCCTTGCGCAAGCCTTGTAAATAGGACCCAATTAAACAATACAATGTAAACGGTGTATGTGCTTTCGTTTTTGAATATGATCCCTCATTTTTGGTCGAATGCAACCCAGTGTCGCAAAATTCGCAGGGCTGTATTTGGCAGGGCATCAAGTTCAGAGTGTGGAATGCAACTCCGGGGTCAAAGATCTTGGGTTCCATTGGCGGAACGGGTTAAGGGTCATTGTTGCTTTGCAAACGGAATTTTCCATTCGATTTGCTCGACCTGGTGACGTCAGCATGGGTTCTAGAACAGGAGAAAGCGAGAGGGCAGTAGCTGGGGCTCCAGCGCCTATCGTTCGATATCGATAACGACCTTTGACGTTGAGCTTTTTTCAAGCTAAAATTTAATTGTTTTCATAAAGATTTATGTTTAACTATTGTTTTTAAGAAATATTTTCTATTGGACATGTAACAAAAATATACATAATTTAAGAGTTTCAATTTAAAAGGCTACTTGGTTTTTTTTTTTATGTCGCAAATAGATTACTCTTGTCCAAACTCCATTCAGTCAACAAATATTTTAAAATCAGCATATATGGAACATACAATTTTTAAGAACCATAGTAACAAACCAAAAATCACAAATAATGATTAATAAATAATAAAATATTCGTACATCAGTGAAGGTTTTCTTAATATCTAGGGGAAAAGACTTATTTCAAATGCTTTACTTAATTTCTATTATTTTCTAAAGTTGGCATTTTTCAAAATTTCTGAGGATTAAGTTGCTGTAAACCAGCAAAATATAATTTAATATTAATAAATGGATATTTTTATCTAATAAAGCAACATTTAGCTTTTTAAAGCCTTACTATATATTGAACTTAGCTATTTTGGCATCACTTGCAGTCACCACTGACGACGGAAGTAAAAAAAATGTTGTTTATATTTTTCGGAAAAGAAGGCGACTCCGGAAATGGCCTTGAAACCAAGGGAACCCCAGATCCTTCGATCAAACTTTTCCGCCTATACAACAAACCTCCTTGATTCGTACTGGAGTTGCCTTTTGAATTCACGCACAAAGCGATTCCCATTAAGATCTCGATCTGCCATATATTTTTTGAACAACCATGGATGACAACGAGGATGAGCTGGAGGAGCACCAGGAGCAGGAGCTGCTCAGCGACGGCAGCGTCGAGGAGGAGGAGGAGGTGGAGCCCGATGTGGGCCCAGTGGACAGCTGGGAGTCCTTCAACGATCGCATCGATGGGCTAATCTTCAACGAACACTGCGACAAGTCGGTGAAGAAGCTGGACGAACGCCGCCTGGCGATCCTCAACCGGGTGCGTCAGCAGTTTCGCGAGGCTCCCAAGGGAGTGGCCGAGCGCTGCCAGGCCCAGAAGTCGCCCATTGACCAGCAGCTGGAGTTGTCCAGCGAGCGACTCAACGAGCTGGTCCGCTTTGGCAACGAACTGGTGACCAATGTCCGTGTGGCCAATGAGCGCAGGGAACTGAATCGCCGCCTGTTCGAGGCCGCGCAGAAGAACCAGGTGCAGGTGAAGCTGCAACGCGAAACCGTGGAGACAATGGCCCGTTTTGAGAACATCAAGGCGCGTTGGACGGAACTGGAGGAGACCAACGAGCCGATGCTCCTGTGGGATCAAATCGAAGAGCAAAAGAAACGCATTGCCGAGATCATGGCCCGCAAGGACGAGATGATAGCCGCCTGCCAGCAGGAGGTGGACCGCATGAATGCCAAGTACGAGTTCGATCGCGAGCGGCAGGCCCAGGATCTGTGCTGTCTGGTGGAGCGCGTCGATCACCAGGTGGAGACTCTGAAGGAGGCCTACAAGGAGCACCTCCAAATGCTGCGCCACACCATTGAGGAGGAGCGCCAGATCTTCGCCGTTAATGCGGTGGAAAAGTGGCGCACCTTCTTCGATGCCATGAACGCCAACTTTGACGAGAAGGCCAATTTGGTGAGGACGCGGGAGCAGTTCTATGCCCGCCAGACGCAGCAGATCAACGAGTCCCAGGAGGAGTTGACCAAGAGCACTCGAATTCGGCTGGAGAAGGAGTGCGAACGGCTGGAACTGGAGCTGCGCCGTACGCGCGACAATGTTCTGATGAATTCCGAAAAGCTAGACTACAACTATCAGGTTCTCCAGAAGCGCAACGAGGAGAACGTCATTATTAACAACCAGCAGAAGCGGCGAGTGGCCCGCCTGCACGAGGCCATCGGACGCACCCGGCGTGGCCTGAAGAATCTCTACAACACCGGCAAGCGGAACATAGCACGTCTCTCCTCGGACATTTACAAGCTGCACGCCAACATCAACGACATGGAGTCGAAGGCCCACCAGGCGAGGCTGAACAATCGCGAGAAGTTCGATCGCATCTGGGAGATCAACTACAAGGAGCTGAACCTGCTGGTGGATCGGGTCTACCACATCGATCGCATAATACACGAACAGCAGTTGGCCATGCCATGGTCCAGTCCCGTGCCACCCATTCCGAACATCAACAAGGCCAAGAAGAAGCGGAATAACATTCTGGAGAAGTTCGACATGCGCATAGGACGGGTTCCGAAGAATCGGGTGCTACCCAAATCGGCCATAAAGCACCGGCCGGATATCAAGGAGCTGCCGCCAGAGTCGCTGCGCCTGATGCGCAATCTCATTCGTAAGCTCTCCGATCGCGGCGGTTTCCTCATCGAGGAGCGACTTTTGAAGATCCTCGAGCCGTATTCCGAGGAGGACAAGTGCCTGGTGCGTATCGACAATATATTTGCGGCGCTACGAATCCGCCATCTGCGGGATGTCAGGGAACTGACCAAGGTCTTCATGCCGTACACCTACTGCCCGAATTGCCAGCCCCAGGGATTGAGCCCTCGCAAGTGCGCCGAGGTCTTCATGAAGGATCAGAAGCCCAATCGTCTGCAGATCGCGATGGGGCAGCAAGACCAACAGGATCATCGGCCCACTGGGGAAACCTTCCTGACCAAGAGCGAGGAGGCGGCCAAGAAGTGCCACAATCACTACCTGGTCATGGAGCCAGCCCTCTGCCTGCACGCCATGAACCTCTTCACCTCCAAGATGCACAAGCAGATGTACGAGCACGAACCGGGCAGCATTCTCAATGCGGTCAATCTCATTCAGATAACGGATGCCGAGATCCGTGGCTTCTGGCGCCAGTTCTCGGCCTGCTTCCCACCCTCCAAGTGCAAGCTGTGGAAGACGCTGGAGCACGGACTGAATCACTATGTGGAGGTGCTGAAGATGCGCGTGCAGTACGATGCGGAAGTGGTCTTTCTGCGCCGCCAGAACGAGGAGTTGCGCCATCTGCTACAGAAGTTCACCGTCTAGCTCGGATATTCGCAGATTTCTATGTAGTCTCAGCTGCCCCACTGAAAATCCCAATCAATTATTGTTCAATTCCGTCCAAACATGATAAATTATAATTGTGTCTAGTCTTGCTCTTTGACATTGCCATTGAAATCGGTACATGGACGTGGGGTAAGTGTCCCTGTTCGGGCGCCATTAAAAAAAAGGGTGATGCCTATTCAAAGGCTAACTAAATGAAAATAAAAACTATTCCTTGCAAGAAATCATTCTTGATTTATCTAGTAAAAATAATTACTTTAATTTTCGTGTGAAAAAAATAATGACTACGTCCATATCGTACTTTGTCTCTCTCTAAACTATGACTATACCAGGTATACCTTTTACTGAAGACCGTAATTAGCTCATTGCGCAGCTTTGCAACTCTTTGATTACATTTCAATATTTCCAAGGGTGGCAAAAAGAGGGGGTAATAATAAAAAAGTAGGTAATAAAAATGAATAAATTATATGATAGAAATAAGAAATGTTTTGCCAACAAACTTAAACGACCCCTTCTAAGCATAGTTGACCACACCGCCCATGCCAAACTGTCCACCAAATTGACGATCTTAAATGTTTGATTTGCTTTTAATTTCATTTCGAACTTTGAATCCATGGGAACTGGGCGGTGGTAGATGATCTCTCGACGGGGAACACCTTCGATCTAAGTTTTCTGCTACCCATAGCTACCACTTCTCTACTGAACAGCAAACGATTAGGGCTGTTGCACAGAGTCTTATCAGGGCAACCCGATAAAGTTGAGCCATAGACAAAATTGTCGGTTATACGTGTTTGAACTTATTCATATATGTATGTAGAGTAGTCGGTGTCATATTGGCTCAAAGTTCGGACCGCCAGCGTTTAAAGTGCAGACCAGCGGGCTAATCATTCATTTATAGGGAGACTTTATGGACGACACTTCGATAAAATAAAAATACAAGCGACACCCGCTTGTTCGGCTTGATTCCATGGCCAATAACTACAGCCTGTAATAATATACTACATAATTAAACACGGCGCAATCTTATCGACGCTTGCCCGGAATCCGTGGGCTCTACTTTTTGTATGTGCGGTGCCAGCGGAAGTCTTGGACGGCAGTTGGCGAATCATCAGCAATCCGGACGGAAGCTAAGCACCAACATGCGATCTAAAGAGCTTATATCCATCACGGATGCCGAACTGGGCAGATTTTCAATGGAAGATCAGAGTAATTATGGCGTTTGCCTCGAGGATCTGCAACTATTTGCCCAACTGGAGGATCTCTCCGGAGAAAATGGGTCCATGGAGATGGAGCTGCTCAGTCCGAGTTCGGAATTCGATCTTCTGGAACTGGTCAACCCCATTCAGTTAAGATCTCAAGCGATCTGTGAGCAAAAACAGGTATACTATGGAGATTAATTTTATGGGTTAAACTCATTGAAGATATTTTTTTGAGATTTGTGTAAGCTTTTCAAAAACTTTTAAATAAAATTGGGAATGATTTGATAAAAAAATAGTATCATATTTAAGGGTATAAAAATAAATTGTTTTCGAATCAAATTACAAATTGTATATTTTCACTGAATCTATTTTTAAAAGGTAATGTTTTCTTTTGAGATTCGTGTAAGGTTTTTTAAAGCTTTTTTAAATGGTATGGTTTTGTAAATAATACCATATTTGAGGGTTTACAAATAAATGGTTTTCGGAACAAAGTATATATTTCACTTTTTTGTGTGAAGCTCAAAGCTTAGTTAAGATAACCTTTTTTAAAAATTGGATATGGTTTTATAAATAACACCATATTTGAGGGTATACAATGAAATGGTTTTCGAAACAAATTTTGAGAATCCATACATATATCATTATGCCTTTTAATATATAAGTAACATGGTTATATATTGCTTCCCCCTAGGCTCTCCAGCAGCGAAACACCACAGAAGCACCACAAAAGATAGAAGACACATGTAAACCCAAGCGGAGACCACCGACTAGACGTCGCCTGGGAGCTGTAAAGGATCACATTTGTGACGTTTGCGGCAGACGCTTCTCGGAGGCCTACAATCTGCGCATCCACAAGATGACCCACACGGACGAGAAGCCGCACGTGTGCGAGGAGTGCGGCAAGGCATTCAGGCAACTAAACAAGCTTCGCATCCATGCAGTGACCCACACGGCGGAGCGTCCGCACAAGTGTGATATTTGCGACAAGGGATTTCGGTACGCCAACTACCTGGCTGTCCATCGAAGATTGCATACCGGGGAGAAACCGTATCCGTGTTTGGTAAAGGACTGTCCCCTCTCCTTTCACTCCATCCACGCCCGTCGCATCCACACCAAGCTAAGGCATGCGACGCAAACCGATCCGGATCCCGATCATCCGTTGGAGGAGCACGAACAGCGAGATACATCCGCGCTCAGCTTCACCTGCCCGATTTGCAGTCGCGTTCTGACGGATCAATGCTACCTGAGCATCCACCTGAAGAGGCACTACAACCAGCGGGACTTCGCCTGTCCGCAGCCTCAGTGCGGCAAGCGATTCTTCAGCGCCTCGGAGCTGAAGCACCACCAGATTGCCCACTCCCAGCTGCGTCCCTTCGCCTGTCCCATTTGTCCGGCGCGATTCCTGCGCAAATCCAATCACAAACAGCACCTCAAGGTGCACGAACGCTGACGGAGTAATGCTGAGTTTGTTGTAAACGATGCACCAAAACTTTAGCTTCATCGTATAATTTAAGAACATTTCTAAGCTAGGAAGAGGCTTGCCTTTGGAAGAGATTTAAGAAGCTTAAGTTCAAAGAACTATACTTAAATAATTCAATATAAATTAAGGTATTTTACCTACTAAACTATAAAGTAATATAATTTAGTTACAGAAAGATCCTATTAAGAACTGCAAGCCTCTCCCCTTTCAACTCATACTCAATCCACAAAACCTGAGACCCGACCCAAGCCAAAGCTCCTCCAAAGTGGGCTTGGGCTGCGCTTTCCATTCAATATAAGTGTTTATTTATATATACGAATTCTGTTTGTCTTTATCTGCATGCTTGCATATTAGATATATGTATATATTTGTATTTATACTTTATAAAGTTACGGGTACGGGGTTGCTGGTTCTGTGGTTGTGTTCACGATCCTGGCGATCGGGGTCCGAAGACTGTTGACTGTTGCTGCATTGTTCGCCTTCTTTGCTTTGTTTCGTTAGGCATAACTTAAAGATTACATTACATTATTAGCGGGTTTAGCCGGAAATACAAAAAACAATTGATTAATTCAAGACCAGGGTGTAGGGTGGTTCAAAACCGTAATTAGAGCCAATTAACAAAACAATATCTCGTTCGCGATCGTTTATTCGATTGATTGCCAATCAGGATCAAGTGTCTGCACACAAAAACTACGTGAGAAACTTAAAAGCAACAAAGGGGGAAAACAATAGACAAAACTTAAATTAAAGTCACGCCGTAGTCAGAGGGCAAGAGCGCTAGCCAACACTGGCTGCCGCGTACTGTGCACTGTTCAACACTGGCCGGGCGGTACAGTTATTTTTGGTTGTAACAGCGAAGCGAAGGACAAAAAAAAAATTAAAAGAATCCGCAAAATGTTGAAGTAGAAACAAATTGAACTCGAACATAAACTGGTTGAGGCTCTTAAAAATGTTAAGATAAGCTAGCGAATTTCGTTACATATATAGACTTAAGATCTAGACCCAAAAAAAACGCGCACTTGCCAAGCAAAATCCGGCCAACACCGGCAAACCATATTGCATATTGGTTGAGCTACCGGTTCGAATCCCGAGGGTGATAAAGAAATAAGAATCTCTCGTTTTGGTACACAATAAATGCATTTCTGAACAAAATGGGACCTCAAATGGGCCTGACTTGATTTGCGGCATTCAAATTTTGTTGGGCAAGTGCTTTACATATAGGATATATGATCGCATTTTACGGATATTACGACTAACAAGAGCTGACTGCGTTTTAAGAGTTTTGACGAATTTTTAACACACACGTACTAAGCGAAAATCGAAACGTTTAACAACCATCATCAAACGGATATATTAATAATCCCATACTCGATCAAGTGGAGGTCCTGCGTGAATAATTTCAATTATTTGGTCTTATGTACATTTGCAATGTATGGTAGAGTGTGTGTGTGTTTTTTGTCTGTGTGTGTAAGCTTCAAGCTTGATAAATCCCAGTTCCTGTTTTGCTCATCCTTTCTTCTGTTCCAAATCACCGATATAATTGTTTTGCTTCTTTCTCAAAGAATTTTGACTCTCTCGCTTCTAGCGCTACCAACTCTACGCACACAGATTCGGGGTATCTTTCGGTTTTTGTGTGTTCCTGGTCGGTTCCATTTCGGTTATTTCCTCTTTTTTTTGTGTGTAAAATTTTTAAAAAAATTGTTGCTTCTTATCGAAAACTGTAACTCTCCACTGTTTCCACCTACACAATATATAGTCCTAAACTTGTAACGCCAAATACATGTTTCTCTCTCATATATGCTTGTAAAGATATATATCCCACATGTAAGTGTGTGCTCTTTGTATATAGATATATCCTCTATCTGTATCTGGTTTTGCATCTACCATTTGTTTTCAATTACTCAAGTACGTACTCGTATATAATTTGCCTGAACTTATTTCATATGTGCTCTCAGAATTTTTCTTGGTTTTCTCTTTGAAACCAATTCCGATTCTCATTTTGCATTCCCATGGAGGTTCTGACCGGCAACACTGATGAAGCGGGCTAATTGATTTACATTTAACAGCAAGGTATAGTATGCATTTTAGGGTTTCTACAAGCCATTTAGGGAATTTCTTGATAACATACATAGTTTAAGGATAGTACGGCATATGCCATATATGCCCGGCTTTTGTTCGATTGTTTTTTGGCAATTCAATTTAACTTTTTTCTAAAGCTAGTGATCAAAAATGTGCAACCTAATACCCCTGCAGGCGTATTACAATTTTCACTGCCTATGTGCTTAGGGATTTTAATTAAAAATCGAACGAAAGGTTCTCGATCGTATACCAATTTCATCTAGAACTTGCGGATGTAAATATATCTTAATTCTAATCAAAATTGCATTCGATTAGTACCGAAAAACGATATTCAAGGATATATTTACTAACGCAAATTCTTGAGGATAGTACACCTTCTTCTTATTCAGTTCATCAGTGTTACTTGTCAGCGCCGTACTGGGCTTTCTAGGTTTCTTGTTTCAGCTCCAAATGGGCCTTAAACTCCGGCGCTTTTTTGAGCGGGCAACTTGGGGAGGGGAAAATTGAAAACCGGAACCGGCCGATGCGCTTACGACATGGAGCTGCACGGCAGCCGCGGCGAGCCCATCTGCGTGAGCACACGATCCAGCCACTGGAGCGGCCCGTTCAGATGCAGTTCGATCCAGCAGGGCGTCGAGGTGACCGTCTGGCGGCGATATTCGGCACCCCAGCCCTTGACGAACGACATGCGGATGGTGCACATGCGCGTCAACTGGTAGACGGCCTCGAATCCCTGCGACACGGACTGTGACAGCAGGGCGGCGAACTCCTGGTTATTGAAGATCTTCAGATTGCAGCCGGGCGGTATCTTACACACGGTGGCCGGATGCCAGCCGTATCGCTGGTTGCAATTCGGGCTCTGTACAAAGATGGACGAGTCGCTCAGGCATTCGGCGAACACCTCGCCACCAATATAGTACAGCCGGACGCCCTTGCCAATGTGACGGCGCGTCTGCTCGACGACCTCGTTGCGATTCACATTGGACAGCAGGCCGAGGCAGAAGCGCTCCGAATTGGAAGGATCGGTAAAGCCATCCACCGTGATCGAGGGCTGCGAGGCGTGAAAGGTCTCGCCGACGCGCGTGTTCAGCTCGTAATAGGAGATGGAACACCAGAAGGCCGGCTCGTGGTACATCACGGGGGCTGCATCGGCGGGGGGCGTTAGACGCGACATGTTCATGTTGTCGTTGGGATCGATGGGGTCACCATCCTCGCTCATATAGCCGGGCGGCGGGGTGCCGGTGTTGGGAATGCTGCTGCCCACACTGAGCACACTCGACTGCGAGTCCATGTTTTGGCCAAAGGACAGCTGCTGCTGTTGCTGCTGATACGCGGAGGCGGCGGACGAGGATGACGACGAGGAGGAGGAGGGACCACCGCCACCGGTGGCGGTCGCTGGCGTCGAACTGGTGGACGATGATACGGAAACGGGCCCGGCACCGCCCAATTCCATATACTGCGGCGGACTCAACGAGGCGCTGCGAATTATCGCCGCATTATAATCGGTATTGTTCGGTATCTGGTGCGTATGGTTATCCAGCGGATAGTCGACAATGGAGTCGGGCGGCGTGGGCAGCGATTTGGGCACCAGGATGGACAGCTCAATCTTCTTGTAGTGATACGGATTGATGCAGATCTCCTCCTTGCGCAGATGGAAGGCGTACTCGCAGTGGTCGAGGGGCTTCAGTTCATTCTGGGATTGGAGATCCGGCCAGCGCCAGAGGCGACAGTAGATGACGTGCGGCAGACCCTTGCGCAGATGCTCGCCGGCGGGAGCTGGCTTGCTGCGCGGCACCGTCACGCACCTCGTCTGGCAGTTTTGTGTCGAGATGGCCCGCTCAAGCTCCTCCAGCTGCGAATTCTTCTTGATCTTCTTCACCAGATTCTTGACGGCCTTCTCCGACCACTTGCCCTCGACGCTGTTGTCCTCGTTGCCCTTTTTGAGTGCTAACAAACGCTTGACCACCTGCGGGGTGAATGGCAACATCTCAGGGTCTCAGGGGGAGTTTTCCTGGGACTTCCGGGTTTGCTCCTCCTCCTCCTCCTACTCCTCCTCCTCCGCCTGCTGCTCCTGATGCTGCTGCTGCCTTTCCACTGGTGGACGCACTGGCTCCTTTGCTTGCCTTTTTGTGTTTTTTGTTTGTTGATCACCTAGTGTGGAATACTGGAACGGTGCTCCTGCTTCCCGCCGCCACTTGCTGTGTGTGTTTTTGATCTGGAATAGTGGAATAAGTTTAGTTGTGCGTGCTTTAGTAATTAAAACCTGATAATTGGCTTGCATGTGTGTGATGTTTGTGTTTGTGTGCGGAGCGGCTGGATCTGATAAAAGCCCGACCCTGATGACGATGTTTGTGATAATTGCCTGGGCCTGTGTGCGTCTGTTTATATGGGTAATCTATTAAATGTTACTTTAGATTCCGATTTCTTCAAGAATCGAATTCAATTCAGATTTCCTTTCGCAATTGGAATAGCAAACGGCAAATAGCAAATAGCAAATCACAAATGCAATCGTCTGTCTGCGTGGGTTGTTATTGTTGTTTGTGTCACTATTGTTGTTATTATTGTTATTGTCCCCAACAAGGTCAAATGTCTGCGCTTGCAGACGCTTTCGTCTCTTCTATTTTCCTTCTTTTTTTTTTGTTAGTTGCGTTGCGTTGCGTTACAGCAGCCAGAGAAACAGAAACAGAACCAGAACGAGAATATATATACACACGCCTAATCTGTGGGCAGTTTGGAATTTTCCATCTTATCGAAGGCGGGGCAATAAATTACCGAAAATAACAAAATCCACGAGCGCCGCACGCAGGAGGGGTTAGATCGGATTGAATTGGTTGGCGAACAAAAAATAAATAATAAAATGTGCATGAAAAGCGAAAATTGCACACAGCCGACTCGGTTTGGAATGTATCTCTGTATCTGTATCTGTATCCATGTGTGTCCGTATCCGTATCCACCATGCACACTCATAAATACATATATATATATATATGTATATATATATATATTACCTGTAACGGTACCGGCAACTCAAGCTCCTCTGTTGTCCTGCTCTTGCTCCTGTGGCTGCTCCTTAGACGAATGGCGCCCTCTCACTCGCACGCACACTGCTTCCAGATCCAGATGCACGGGCACGGGAACGGTAACGGTAACCAAACGGCACCGGAACCGGGCGCACACATCCAGACAACGGGATGGGGGGTGGTGGTCTGGAAAGGGGGCGTGTGGTGGCCACCGCTTTTTCAAAGTTCTGTGTGTATGTATATATATCTTGTGTGTGCGCGCCAGAAAGTGACAGCAATACGCACACGCACACCAATGCACAGTCTCCGGACACCGACACACCACACACACACACTCACACACACGGGGGGCGCACAACAAGAACAGAGAACTTCTTTTTATTATTCCAACGCCTCCTCGTCGTTTGTTTTTTTCTTGCTATAATTTTGTAGTTTCCTCTCTCCTTCGAATTGCGTTCTAGCAAGCTAATTTAGTATTTTGCGTTTCGTTATTGGTACGTATTTTTAGCGGCGGCCAATTGCACATCCAAGTGAAATGGAAAGGATAACAAACGAAGTAAAAACTCGAGTTCAACACGAAACACAGATCCAGATTCGCAGGGAATAAAAGCAATTTTCCTTCCGTTTCGGGGCAACGAACAAAACGTAAGAGCCAGCAAAACGTAAGCCACCGTAAGAGTCAGTAAAAAGGGAGATAGCCTCAGCGTAAGTGTCAGTAGAAAAGGGAGATGGCAAGATTACGCATAACGTTATTACTTTGCCTAGAGGTGGACAAACATCGATGTTTAACATCGACACCTGGGCTTTTAGTGAGACCGTTTGTCGATATATTTCGGAATGGTGGCATTTAAAACATGGGCGCGGTTTTTGTTTTTTAATTTTTTTGATATTTTGAAACTTGATTTAAAAATAACATGTTGTTGTACTTGGTTTTCCAGGTCTGTAGGCGTATTTTGAAATATATGAGTTATCAAACTAAAACCTTTTCACAAACACTTCTTAAAATATTTTTATTTTCAGATTTTACAAAAATAATGCGTATATTTTTGTCATACCATTATATCTTGTAAACAAGCAATAAAAATCATAAACGTAATCAATAATATTTTAATTTCTTTTAAAACGGTGAACTAAAATAATAATCTTAAAATTTTGGTTATTACACCAGTTTCAGGGGTTTTGATTTTACTTTTCGGTAATTGTCAACTAAAGAATGCGACGGGTGTTTAAGTCAAGTGCGCGAGACGCGCCAGGACTTCTGCAGCGCCTGCTTGACCAGCTCATCCGGCGAGGGAGTATCGAAACGGAATCTCTTGACCTGGCTGCCGTAGTCCTCCCGCTGGCACATCCTCAGATGCTGCCGCTCCAGCCGGGTGACGGCGTACTCCAGTCGGGGCCTCCTCGGTTCCGGGTAGCCCACCACAGCGTCTAGCATTTGACCAATGGGTCCCGGCTGCTCCAGGTAGTTGGTATTCGCGGGCGCCTGGTTGGCCAGCTCGTCCTCGGCCGCCTCCTCGTCCTCGGCGTTGAGGGATCGCCGGCGGTTGGCCAGCAGACCTCCGGTGGGCGTGCTCCTTCTACCGCGATCGCAGGCAATGAAGGGTATGTCAAAGTTCTCCCGGCTGGTCAGCTGGCGCGCCTTGCTGGCCGACTCCTTGGGCGGTGCATCCTTGCTGGCAGCTATCACCGTGGACGAGAGGTCAATGAGTGGTGCTGGCGTGGACGTAGTGGTGGCTCCAGCCTTGGCCCCATCGCCTCCATCGTCCCGTATCCGCAGCCGATCCACACCGTGCTCCAGCCGGGCTAGGAGTGGTATGTTCAGTGGCTTTCCGAGCGTCGTCGTCGCCGCCAATTGGGGAATCACAAATCCCGTGCCCGTCGTCGATTGCAACACCTGGTTCTCGCTCTCCGATCGCTGGCGTCGCCTCAGCTGGATCTCGTTGAGCAGCAACTGGTTGTGGGCGTCCGCCGCCAGACGGGATTCCCGCTGGGCAGCCGCATCCGCAGTGGCCGCCTGCAGTTGCAACTGAGGAATTTTCAGCTGCGGAATAACAAATCTGGGCGTCGTTTGTGGGGGCGTGCCACTTGTACCGCCCAATGTGGGCGAATCGCTGGCGCCCTGGAGGCCAAATTTGGCCTGGATCGCCTGGTGGAGTGTCTGCGTCGGATTGGTAGCCATTTTTAAGGCCAAAACTCCAGCGCTTGATGACGAATTTTCGATTTTTTGTTTGGATTGTTCGTTTGTTATTGTTTTCTTCGCGCGCTTGCATGTGTGTGTGTTTGTGACGTTGTGGCAGGGTTGTCAAGTAGCACGCATATTTTATCTTCGATATTTTATATTTGATTTACAAACATTTCTTCACTTTAAAGGCTTAAGTAAGCAGGCTTTTATTAAAAATTTGGTTTTTATAAAATTCTAGGCAAGCACAGCTAATTTAAAGACAAAACATTTTGTGGTACTCGACAGCCCTGGACAACAGCTGAGGCAGCCCGCCAAAATTTAAAAACTTCTATGTTTTGTATAATATAATTTATAAATTAGTTTCCTTAAATATTCAAAGGCATTTTCTGTGGTGGAAACTTTATTTATAAATATTTTTGGAACATTCGTTTGTTTTAAAAAAAATGCAATTTGATGGCGGATCCTAGGGTTTTTTAAGGAATTAAGCATGATCCAGCCGGCAGATTGGGCCCTCCTCCACCATCTTCAGATCCACCTTGGGTCCCACAAGATCCCTGATGTTGTTGATGCCGTACTTGATCATGGTGGGTCGCTCCAGCGACAGACCCCAGGCAATTACGTTCACATTCTCTGGCACACCCATGGGCAGCAGCATCTCCGGCCGGAAGACGCCCGAGTTGCCCACCTCGATCCACTTGCCCAGACCGGGATGATAGCAGAAGATCTCCATGCTGGGCTCCGTGTAGGGATTGTAGGCAGGCTTGAATTCCAGCTGCGTGATGCCCAGCTTCCTGAAGAACTCGTACAGCGTGCCAATGAGATCGCCCAGCGTGAGGCCAACATCTGCAATCACACCCTCCACCTGATGGAACTCCGCCAGATGGGTGGCGTCCAGTGTTTCGTTGCGGAACACCTTGTCGATGCTGAAGTACTTGGCCGCCTTAAAGCCGCCCTCCTGGTTGGCCAGTTTGTACAGCATCCTGGCACTCACGGCCGTCGTGTGGGTCCGCAGCAGATTCTTCTGCGCCTCCTCCAGCTTCCAGTCGTAGCCGTAACCCTTGGATCCATAGCCGCCCTGCGAGTGCACCTTCTTCACCCGCTCCAGATAGTCTTGCGGGAACTTGTGGCTCTTGGCCGGATTGTTCACAAAGAACGTGTCGTGGGCATCGCGAGCCGGGTGCTGTTGCGGCTGATAGAGCGCATCGAAGTTCCAGAACGACGACTCTACATAGTTGTTGGTGGGCATCTCAGAGAAGCCCATCTCAAGGAATATTTGCCGGAACTCGGTGCGCACTTTGAGCAGAGGATGGAGATGTCCCCGCGTTGGTGGCGCACCTAAGGCATCAAAGTTGTAGGCCTTGAACTTGAGCTGATCCCACAGACCGCTGGCGAGCATTTCCACCGTGAGATCCGTCTCCAGCTTGGTGAGCGTGGTGGCGAACTCGGGGCCGCGGGCCAGGACAAAGCTCTTGGTGGTCGTTTCCTGGAGGAGCTTGCGTTTCTTGAAGTCGGTCACCTCCTTGGCGGGCAGCTGGTCGCCCTTGCCCTGGGCCACCTGCTGCAGTTGGTTCCTCACCACGTCGGTGATTGTGTCCACCTTGCGGCGCACCAGCGGCGGACTGACGCTCTTGTCCACCAGAATCCAGCCGTGGGACATGGCCTTGCTGAAGCCCACTTTGCCATTTGGCCCGCCGGCTGCCATCAGAGCTGCCTGGGCGATTCCCTCTGGGGGAACAGCGGCGTAGACCAAAGCCTCGTGACTCCCATGCTCCACGACAGCGCGACCCTCGTCCGTGAGGCCCAGACTCTTGTGGGTGGCCGTCTCCGCGGTGACCAGTTCGCCATGCGCCTGTATGCTCTTCAAGGCGCCCACTATCTTCTGGTGATCCTCGGCAAACAGCGCCGCCAGGTCCAGGGTGTCCACCTTGTCGGCGGTCTCCAGCTGCTGGAGAATGCGCTCCGTGAGATCGGGATGCATGGCTGGCGGTTCAATGGGTTTAATTCACGGCTAAATTCAATTCTCCGGAGGAATGCGAAATCGGAATCTCGTGTTGCCACAACGCAACCTATCGGGGTCTATCGGATATCGATATCGACAGTGCTGGGAGGAAGCCAGTGTTGGCAACTGGCGAAGGATTAAAGGTGTCTAATTAGACAAATAGCTTTAAAAAGCTAACTTATATTTCTAAGTATTCGGGAAAAAAGGCGCTTTTACAGTAGGAACTTATAAAATATATTGGTTAAAATTTTCTGTTAATAACCTGATAAAATATTTCCAACAATTATTCCTAGCTCTGAACAAAAGACAGTGAATAAACAAAAGTCGCATCTATCTGGTGCAAATTATAAGTAAAATAAATATTCAAAATTGATCATTAAAAAAGACAACGAAAATTAAATTTAAAAAAAAACGTTAGCGTGAAAATCTAGCTACTTTTAGCGTAAACAAATCTCGCCAACAGCACAGTGGCACCTGCAACAGGAACAGCTGTTCAACACTGCAAGCTCGCGTTCTTATTGGACGAAAATATTCGAATAAAGGACGCGAATCCTGGCGAGCAACGGCCAGGTGGGAGCAAAGAGCCGCTACCATGCTCAAGTCGCTCAAGCCGGACACGTACGCCGGAATGGCGAACGCCAAGTGCGGCGAGATCTACTTCCAGAGCCTGCACAGCTTTCGCATCGACTGTGCGTTCTGTGAGATGAAGAGCTTTGTCTTCGGGGACTTTTTGCTCCACGTCCAGAATGTCCACTTCGAGAACGGGCTGCTAAAGACGGAGGCGGCCCTGGACGCCGGAGGAGCGGACCTCAAGCAGGAGCGGGATCGAGATAGGGAGCAAAACTCGCCGGTGCCCATTGTGGCGCAGGTGAATCCCTTTGCCTGGTACGAGATTGGCGGCGACCACGACGAGGACAGCGACGACGAGGATGGGCGGGGCTCTCTGGGGCAGGAGCAGGACGAGGAGGAGGAGCGGCCGACCAGGCAGACAATCATCAAGTGGCAAGTGGACCATCATCATACTGCACCCGCAGCCAGCGAATCTCTGCGTCAAGTGAGAGCCCTCAAGGTGGACTACAAGGAGGAGGACTCCGAGCAGGAGGAGTGCGCCATTAAACTGGATCCGGACAGCGAAAGCAGGCAGTCGGCGAAGACGCCCCACTTCTGTCCGCACTGCACGAAGGTCTACCAGAGCCGCAAAGTCCTAGAGCGCCATATAGTGCGTCAGCACAAGGATGCCGCCTCTCCAGAGGCGGACAGCGAGGATGCCGACTACGAGCCTCCCAAGGAGGCGCCCGCCAAGTCATCCTCCACCGCCCAGGAGCACAAATGCGAGCATTGCGGCAAGATCTACCATGGGAAATACAGCCTGAGGCAGCATTTAAAGCGGGACCACGACAATGGCGAGGAGGGAGGTGGAGGCTCCACCACCTTTACCTGCCTGGAGTGCGAGGCCCAATTGCCTCGCCTCCGCCTGCTGGACGAGCACATGGTGCAGGCCCATGGCGGCGCTGCCTGCGAGGTCTGCGGTCGGCGCTACAAAACCCGCCACGAGCTGAAGCGCCACCAGCTAAAGCACACCAGCGAACGCAACGTTCCCTGCCCGCATCCTGGCTGCGGCAAGCGCTTCTTCACCGTCCGCCACATGCGCAACCACGGCAAGGTGCACACGGAGCAGAAGAACTTTGTGTGCGAGAGCTGCGGCTACAGCTGCCGGAACAAGGAGACGCTGCGCGTCCACATCAGGAGCCACACGGGCGAGCGGCCATTCGGCTGCCAGGTGTGCGACAAGCGATTCCCCTCCCACTCCGGCCTGCGGGAGCACATGGCCATGCATTCCACGGAGCGGCCGCATGTGTGCAGCGTTTGCGGTGCGACCTTTTCGCGGCAAAAGGGCCTCTATCATCACAAGTTCCTCCACGCGGACACCAAGCAGTTCGTCTGCAAGCTCTGCGGGAATGCCTATGCCCAGGCGGCGGGACTCGCTGGACATATGCGCAAGCACCGGAACGACGAGCTCAACGGTTAGGATCGTGAGGATCCTAGGGACAAATGTAGGCTACATCTTTGTATCTTCCAATCGTGACGTTTTAGGTTTAGGAACTCAGGCATAGGCTATAGTAGACAGCTATATTTTTAATGGTTCATTTTTTTTGTATTGTTTCGGTTTTCATTCCATGGATTTTCATCGAATTTATTTGTAAATAACTGGTACACTTCCTCTAGAGTTAGATAAACTATGGCTGTTTTCTCGTCCGCATGTTAAACTTAAAATAAGCTTTAAAACAGTTTAAAAACTACTTTGAGTTTAACATGCTAAAAGATAAAACGGTCCTGAAAGTTGTAAAATGCATTCAAACGAGTTGAAATTTAGAAATAGCGAATTTGATTGACATAATGTAAATATTAAGATGGCATTGAAAGCTAAGAATCCTAGCCTTTGGTTAAATTTAGTATAACTAAAAGGATTTTTGTTGAAAACTAAACTTTGTTAAAGTTAAAAATATACACGTACATATAGTGTAAGCCCATTTGAAGTGTACATATAACGAAATGCTTCCGACAACCAAGTCAATTTCGAAAAAGTCCTGTGAAACTAAAACCGGAAGGAAACCCTGTAATCTGTAATCCCGGCCAGCGGATAATATTCGAATTTGGAAATCCCCCAAAGGAAATGGGCGATTTTCGCGGTTAACCTTTTTGTATTGATAAATATAACAGAATCTGATTCACAAAAGAGCCACCCGTTCTTAAATTAGCCAAACAATTCGGTTGTTTTGACAGCAATTAATCGGCCCAACTGCTGAAGCGGCCAAATGCCAAGTGGTAAGGTGTAAATCGGTGCGTCTAACAATAGTGCCGGCGTTTAGATTTGGCACACGCGAGGCGACCATGTCGGCGGAACGTCCAACTCCAAGTTCGGATGGCGATGGCGGGCGAGGGCCACAGCGACTGATGTGCGAGTTCTGCGGCTATCGTACGTCGATCCATTGGAATCTGCAGGTCCATCGGCGGCGTCACACCGGCGAGAAGCCCTTCAGTTGCCACACCTGCCAGGCGAGCTTCCCGGCCAGCTATCAGTTGAAAACCCATCTGGAGCGGCACTTGGACACTGCCCAACGACGCCTGAGGCACATTTGCACCGATTGCAATGTGGGTTTCTCCAGCTCGCGGGCTCTCTATCATCACAGGCCGCTCCATGAGGATGGCAAGCGCTTCAAGTGCTCGCAGTGCGACAAATCATTTGCCCAGGCGGCGGGATACTCCCAGCACAAGCGGATGCACCGCCAAAGGAATCAGCGCGCCACTAGGAGACTCAAGAGCATCGAGGAGCTAAAAGATCCGCAGGTTATTATATATCAGCATCAGAATTGACTTTCTGGGGAAGTTTATCCCGAATTAAATTTGAAAAAGTAGCCCTTCATTGGTTTCTTTTATTTTAATTCAAAATGCGGTTAGTTTTAAATTGTAACCTTCAGTTAAACGCCTTAACCCTTGGTTTGAGGCCTTGCTTACGGTCTATCGGTCCCCTCGGTTCGTGTCTGCACTAAATGCCTATCGAAGTCTACCGGCAGCGAAAACAGCTGCACTTGTGTGATTTTGTATTTTGTTCAATATAATATTGCATTTTGCAATTTTTGGGATGAATTAAAAGCAGCCGGCGCGCAGAATGCTGAGACACTGCCTGGCCAACGTGGACTATGTGCGTCTGCACGCCCAGCAGCAGTTGCGTCCGAAATGCGGCGAGATCTTCTACGAACAGGAGGCGAACAGCTTCCAATTAGTTTGCCTGCTCTGCGAAATGAAGCACTTTGGATTCGAGGACTTCGCCCGCCACATCCGGAATGTGCACTTTGACAAGCAGGGCCGGCCCCTGACCCAAACGGTCACGAGATTTGGAGAACAGGAGCTCCAAACGACAGATGCAACAACTTTGCTGGCGGATAGCCTGAAGGAGGAGTTCCTGTCCAACGAGGATGCCCTGGACGCAGAGGAGACTGAAAAGGAACTGGACCAGGAAGAGGGCAATCCACTGCGCATCATGTCGCTTGAGGGTAAACAGTCTGAGGAGGAGGAGACCATGGATACGATGTGGCAGCCCGATCGTGGCAGTTCCTCCGATTCCTCCGACAACGAGGGCTGCGATCTGGAGAAGATGAGGGGTATGGAAGATCCTAAGGGTAACCAACTGGATGAGGAGGAGGACCAGCAGTCTGTTTTTAAGGTAGTCCCAAAGAAAGACTTACAGAACTCTAATTCTAAATGGTTTTTCAAAATGTATTTTATGAAAATGAATACTTTTGTATGCCAATATTCTACTTAACTATTTTAATAAGCTGCTAATTTACCCAATTAAGTTTGTAATTTTCAAAGAATTCTATATCATAGCTGCTGTAAAATGAAATTAACCGTACAAACAAGTATTAATTGGCCTTCAATCTCTTATACCTGACCACTTACGCCTTTCAGAAGCAGCGCCAGCCGAAGGACTACAACTGCCCACACTGCGATCGCAAGTACACGACCCAGAAATACCTGAACACGCACCTGAAGATGAGCCACCCGCATCCGCAGGCGTTCAAATGCGACGACTGCGAAGCCACCTTCGATGTGGATCGGGCTTTGGCCCAGCATCGTCGCAAGGAGCACACGGAGTTTGCCTGCCAGCTGTGCGACAAGGTGTTTAAGAGCTCGCGTTCCCTGCTCCGCCATGTGCAGGGTCACTCCGGCGCACGGACATTCAAATGCGAGCACGAGAACTGCGGCAAATCGTTTGTCAACCAGCACAACCTCACCTCGCATCGCCGTGTCCACAGTGAGGAGCGGAACTACGTGTGCGAGCTGTGCGGCTATAGATCCCGCTACCGGGAGGCGTTGATCGTCCACCGGCGCACGCATACGGGCGAGAAACCCTTCCAGTGCCAAACCTGTGCCCGCCGCTTTGCCTCCAAGTCGCTGCTCAACGAACACCAGGCCATGCACTCCACCGAGAAGCCCTACAAGTGTGACAAGTGCGATTCGGCCTTCTCCCGCCCGAAGGCGCTGTACCACCACAAGCACCTGCATTTGGGAATCAAGAAGTTCAAGTGCAAGGTCTGCGGAAATGCCTATGCCCAAGCGGCAGGCCTTTCCGCTCACATGCGGGCACACAAGCTCCAGACGACGACTAATGCCGCGGAGGGCGTGGAGCCGGGACCCATCGATATGCTGTTCACCTACTGACCTGATTGAGGGGATCGCCTGCCTCTCAAAATCACCTTCTGTATCCCCTCTACTTTTCTCACAATATCTACGATACATACATCAAGTATTACGTCCACTGTTCTAGACTCGAACGATTAAAAAGTATATTAAAACTTGATTTAGTTTAAGTCACTATCGTACCAATTATTGACATATGTATCTGCCATAGTTTTAAACAAGCCAACACTTTAAAAATTTTAATTTAAAGATATTACTGGCTTTCCCTTAAACAATTTAAAAGAGAAAAGCTTCCCGTTTATGTTTAAAAAGTATTAATTTCTACATATCATTAAGGACAAACTGTATATACTGTTAAAACTGTTCAATATTAAGCTAGTTTTAAGCAGAGTATTCTTCCGCGTATATTAAAATATAAGGAAATCATTTCGCACAATACCAGGTACAATAAAATTCCTGATAAATGTTATTCAAATGGTGTTTTTCTTTCCAAACAAACACCAGTTTTTCTATCGCTCAACATTTATTTCGAACAGGAACTTATAGCTAGTTGCATAATGGTTACACTTCGAGATACATAGATATATATATACTTGGGTTCATTATAATACAGCAGTTGGTAGTCCCGATATGACCCATACCAAATCCGTAAATTAAATATCCTAGAAATGCACAACAAAAACAAAATTGAGACTAGATGGAACAGAGGAGAAAACAAAGCGAGGCAGCATCCGTCCAGGACAGATGCCCCCTAACAATGGGCTTTTCGTTCTGCACGGCTTAGGCCCACACCCGGATGGTGTAATCCCAACTGCCGGTGGATAGAGCGGTGCCATCGGGCGAGACCTGGACGCAGGACACCTTGTTCTCATGCCCGTAGAGCAGGCACACCCTCTCCGACTTAAGGGTGTCCCACAAGTTGACGGTGTAGTCGTTGTAGCCAGCAAACAGCAGCCTTCCGCTGACCGAAAAGTCCACTGAGTTGACCCCAAAGATGATGCTCTCCTTGGCGAAGACGGCCACCTCGCGATCCGCTCGCATATCGTACAGCCGGCAGCTGCTGTCATCGGATCCCGTGGCTATGGCATCTCCGCAAGGATGGAACTTGACGCTATTCACATCCGATTGGTGGCCCTCGAAGGACTGCACCACATGACCCGAGCGCATGTCCCAGATGAAGGCCATGCGATCGCAACTGCCCGAGACGAAGGTGTTGCCCGTCTCGTTGGGGGCCAGATCGATGGCCATTACATCGCCGGAGTGGCCGTGGAAACTTTGGAGCAGCTGACCCGACTCCACGTCCCACAGGGCGCATGTGGAATCGCCACTGCCCGTGAGAATTTGCTGATCCGAGTTCGGGTAGATGCAGCACGACATGTAGCTGGTGTGAGTGCCCACCGTGCGCTTCTTGGCGGCCATCTCCTCATCCGAGGTAATCGGATACACGGTGACCTTGTTATCCAGCCCGCCGCAAGCCACGAAATTTCCCGACGGAGCATAGGCACAGGCCATGATCCAGGTGGTGGGCATGGTGACGGCATGCTCCTTGTTCGTGGTGAACGCATCCCAGATGATCAGCCGGCCGTCCTGCGACGAGGAGATGATGTGACGCTTGTCGGGACTCCAGTCGGTGCACAGGACCTTGGCCTGATGGCCTTTGAGCACCTTGCGCGGCTTGATGTTCACATAGGCGATCTGCTCCAGCCGCTCGGCAATGTTCGACAGATTGACGTCGTTCAGCTTCTGGCGCTCCTCCTCCAGCTTGGTCTTCAGATTCTCCGCCTCCCGCACCAAGCTGGCCATCTTCTCGCTGGCATTTGCATTCGCATTGCTAGCTGGCACCGCGGCCTCCGACATGGTTGCTCCGGATTTGGATCTCTCTCGGGCGTTTCTCGAGGGGATTCCGTGTCCTGTTTACCAACTTCTCCAATTGAACAGCGAAAAATCAATGGATAGGATGGAAGAAAAAAGTGTATACTCGAATACAAAAATCCGAATACACAACAGTGGCCGATAGGCGCGGTCGGTTATCGATAGCTTTTTACCGTTGTCAAAGCACAAAATGTACCGTAATTTGTGGTACATTTTAACTTATGTTCTATTTGATGGAATTTGGGAAATCTATGAATTTTACAATTTTCTGTAGCCTGTAGCCTTAAACCTTAATAATAAGAAAGCCTGAAAATTCTTTATATTCTAAAAATCGATATTTCGATAAGTGCAAGAAAAGTAACGGTCTAAATTTGGAGCGACAAAAATGTATGGTTCGAAAACAATAATATTAAAGTCAATTAATATATTTGAAAAAGGTTCTAATTCTGATTTTCTATCCTAAAAAGCTTTATAGGACATGTTTCTTGGACTTTTATTTTAACATTAAGTCAAGCTTTGATATTACGACTTCAAAATTGGCGCCTCTTTTCAAGGAAGCTCGATACCACCAGCAGTTAGCCAACACTGGCCACCAGCTGATAACAAGCCCACTCCCACCAATTTAAAAAAAAAAAAAGCGACGCCAATCCGATGGTAGGAACACTTTAACGCCGGAGCCAGTAATCCGCATCCGCCAAGATGATCAAGCTTCTGCCACGGGCGGATGTGCCCGGTGGGTACCACAATGTCCGGTGCGGCGAGGTGCTCTTCAGTGCACCCGCCTCCTGGGGCGTCTGCTGCGGGCTGTGCAGCCAGCGCTTTGCTTTGGACAGCTTTCCGGAACACTTCCGGACGAAGCACCTCACCGGGCACTGTGCCACCCAGGAATCCGCCGTCAAGCCCCAGAGCGATCCCATTGCCCAGGACGCCAGCGAATCGCAGATAAGCGAGGAGATTGCCGACGACCATGTGGATGGGCCAAGCATGGACACCGAGGCGGAAAAGGAGGTGGAAGAGGAGGAGAGTGCTGCGCGCCAACATCTCCAGCGGGCGGCGGCGATGAAGAAAACACTGTACGAGACCCAGGAGGATTTGCTGGACATGGATCCCGACTGGATGGGCGACAACGATGATGGCCACGAGGAGGACCAAGAGGACAGCGATTCGGATGACGATGAGTCCACTCAGCCCAGCGACGACACTAAGGATATGCTCTTCCAATGCGATCAGTGCGACCGAGCGTACTCAAGCAGGCGCAGCCTGACGACCCATCGCCGCTTGAAGCACAGCGATGCCTCCGTAAACGGTCCCAGGAAGCGGAATGGCCCGCCGCAGGAGTACAAATGCGAGGAGGAGGGCTGCAACCAAACGTTTCGCACGGAACGCGATCTGCGCGGCCATCGCTGGAAGCACACCGGCATCGTTTGCGACATCTGCGGCAAGCCCTTCACCCAGTCGGGCAACATGATGACCCACCGCCTGCGGCACACTGGCATCAAGCCGCACAAGTGTCCGGACTGCGATGCCACCTTTTACACGCAGAAGGAGCTGTCCTCGCACAGCATCTGTCATACGGGTCGCATGCCCTGCATTTGCGAGATCTGCGGACGACCTTGCCGGGATCGGGGCGTGCTAACGGCCCACATGCGTCGCCACACGGGCGAAAGGCCGGCCAAATGCGGCGTTTGCGGCAAGGCCTTCTATAGCTTCCATGACCTCAATGTCCATGCTGTTTCGCACACCAATTTGCGACCCTTCGCTTGCGACATTTGCGGTTCGACGTTCCAAAGGAAGAAGGCGCTGCGGGTGCACAAATTGCTCCACTCGGAGAAGCGCAAGTACGAATGCAAGCTGTGCGGCAAGACTTTCGCCCAATCCGGCGGCCTAAACGCTCACATGCGTAGCCACGATCCGGGGAGAGTTAAGACAGCTGTTAAACCTCTGCCGCAGTCAGTCACCATCGAGGTGATCGAGGGCAAGACACCGCCGAACACCACCATCACCATGGCCATCGACCTTGATGTGGAGGAGCAGCTGGTTGAGCAGACCGAAAGCGCCCCCGCCACTTGGCGCCTGGCTAACTGAGCTGCTGGATAGGATTAGGTTTAGATTTAGTTAAGCAACAAGCACCAAAATGCGCCATAACGAATACCAGAAAAGTTTTAATTTTCAAGAAAATCAATAAAATGTTAAGATGAAGATTGGATATTGTTTTATACGAACGCCCGGTCGCCCTATTGTCCTCCACTGGAGTACAAAATATAAAACAATTGATTGGCGGTACAAAAATGTCCTTTATTGGGATTCCCTAACCGGAAAAGGGTCCATTCCGTCAGCGGTCAGAACCCAGACCGAACTGGGTTTCGATCTATGCCAGGGTGTGCGTTCTACCCGAGCTCCCTAGCACTAAACATAGTACGTATTGTTATGGTCTAAGTTAAATATTGGGGTAAAATAATAAGTACATACAGCCTTTGTTTTTTTCCAAATCAAATTGGATTTCATAAACGGAGGCTAAAATATTTTTTCTGGCTCCTTCGTTGTTTGAAAAAGGTACATATTTTAAATTCTAAGCGCTGGTTGGCTCACTCATTAGTTTTTCCAAACGCTAAACTGAAGATTTTAAACCTAGCATAATTCTAAATTGAATATTAAGTAACCTAGATATAAAAAAATTGTCGGTATTTGTACCTAATGGACGTACTCAGTTACTAAAAGTTAAATTCAATCAAATTGATGAGAATGTTTTGAAAACTGAAGATTAATTAAGTGTGTAAGTGCATTGATAAGGGATCACGGGGAAATCCAAGTTCAATACAGATTTCTAATTATAGATCTAATTTCCCCAGTTTTTTTACGTGATCTGCAATTACATTTGCTTGCTAAGACAGAAATTAAAAACTAGTAATATAAATGAGAATAAGGAATAGTTCTAGGATAGATAATATCGATTAGTAATTGGAATATCATCGAAATTGCTTTATGTGATGCCTGCTAGACGGTGACTATTAGCGGTCGCTTGTATACTATATATAGATCTATATAAAATATATACGTGTGAGCTATTGGTTATTGCATATTGTACGTTGGCGTACGTGTTCACGAAAGTGGATCGAGTAAGTCCACACAAATCGCAGGGTCGCCTGGTTATCTGTAGTTCTAAGTTATTTTGCCTGGTGATAGTAGGTCAAGCCTTAACTAGCACTCCCTTCAAGCGGGTTTATCTGGGACTATCTTTGTAAATTACCACACTCACTGCAGTAAACGTAAGATATCAAAAAGATAAACAGATGAATTCTGTCTAACATGGGAATAGCTAAATATGTTAATTTTTCTGACAAATTGTTGACTTTCGTTCCTACTTGCACAGATTACCTTAATGCCCTACGATTCGATCCACCTTGCCGTGAACGTAACGTAATCGGAAGACTTAAGTTTCCGGTTTCCTTCGTTGCATCTCAGACAATATTGATTTCTATCTTGATGAGCAGCCGGTCGTCGGCGCAGAATCCCAGCTGAATGATGTTCGATATGTTGGCATACTCGAGAAAGCCGAATCCCCGCGTGCTGATCGCCTCGCGCGGCTGATGGAAGGCCAGTATCTCCGGCTTGGTCATGATGGTGTCGTGCTGCGACAACGTCACATCCGCCGGATGGACCATGCACAACTTGATGCGTCCCTTGAAGGGCCAGTCCAAATGGTAGTCGTTCTCCGACTGCATCAGATGCACATGCAAGCTCAGCACATGCGGCTTCCTCGGCTGTATGTTTAGCCGGGCACAGAACTTGTAGCCATGCGGCGAGGTATAGCACTGGTGTGAGTACTCCAGATTGTTGGCATTGGCCCGCAGGCGTGCCACCAAGGCTCCAAAGTGCTCAATGCGCCACACAATCGTTCCATTGCTATAGCGTGGATCCACGGGCGCTTGTTGGCGTGCCAGACGTAGTTGCATCTGTAGGTTCTCCAGTCGCGTTTCCTGCTCACGTGTCCTCTGCTCTAGGACCACAATCCTCTGGTACATTGTTTGCACAATCTGCTCATCCACACCATTGGCATATTGTGGCGGAGGCGGCAGTTGCTGCTGCTGTCCATGTCCATTCTCCACGGCGCTGCCACTGGTGCTCGGCTTGTGCGGCTGCCAGGTGGCGATGGCTGTCTGCTGGAAGGCCTGCAGCATTAGCTGCATGTGATGCGGCATGTCTGCCTTGAGGTGCTCCTCCAACTGGTTCGTCTCCGGCCGGCCCACAAAATCGCACTTGATCTTGGCAAACGGGCACTTCTCCTCCTGCGGTTCCTGTTGCCTCCTGTAGGGACAACTGGGCAGGTGGCGGTGCAGTTCGATGGGCGAGGCCACCACCGAACAGCCCAGCGAGGAGTTGGGGCAATCGCGCTTCAATTGCTCAATTTCGCGGCGTGTATAGTTGTCCGGGAAGATGTCGTGCTCGGCGGACAGGCGCTTGTTGTCCATGGGACAGCACTGGTTGTTCTTCTGCATCCAGGCGGTGAGGCAGCTGCGGCAGAATCGATGGCCGCACGAGGTCAGCACCGGTTCATTTAGCCAATCGATGCAGATGGCGCACTCGTAGCGCGAGTCCAGCAGCTCCTCCTCCTGGTCCCCGGAAGTGTCTGAACCGGGAGCATAGTGGTGGTTCCGGTTGAGGGCCAGACTCTTGGGTGGAGTGGGTGCTCCGCTGGCTCCTCCGCCCGCTGTCCCCACTGTGGGCGTGGCACTGCTGCTGGCCGCAATCCGGGCATTCGACGTGGATGTGGTCGTCGTCTCATTGCTGTTGTGCTCCTTCTCCTCCGGCTGCTGCAAACTGTGTGAATGTGCGTGCGTGTGTGGATGCTGGTGCACCCTAGCTGACTTGTGCTCCGCCTGGACTCGCTGCATCGTTGCTGCTCCTCTGGCCACCGGCTGGCTATCGTTTTTAATTAACTAATTTAGTTTAATAGGTAATTTTCAACCATGACTCCTCGAAACAGCTGTGTATCCGTCGGCGGTTGTGCAACACTGGCGGGGCGTGAAAAAAACGCAAACACACATGTTCACACTGCGCGGGCGCCACTTTCGATAGGCAGAAAGCTAATTAAGTTATTTATATTTTGAAAAAATTTTAAATGGGATATTTATTTGTAAAATTTTAGGCTAGGGAATATTTTTAATTTTTCCAACTTATTTTAGACTTTTAGAAGCAATTTATAGGCACTTCCAAAAAGTTTGTTTAGTAGTTTTTTGAATACATTTAATAAATGTATCTTAAAAAGTATGTATTTTAAAGGAAACGAAAAAAAGAACCATTAAAGCCAATATTTTAAAGGGAACCTATTGTCCATAGCTATTATTGAGTAAATGCGTAGTTTAAAGTTTTTTAGGAAATGACCTTCTATCCATATAATGCATCAAAAGTATCAGTGATTTACATTTGAAATATTACATAGCTTCTAGTGCTTAGTGCTTTTAGGTTGTACTTCCAAGTTAGCTTTATATAAATAAATAAATAAATAAAGTAAGACCTATCGACATTCTGCATCCGACCGCGAAATGCGGCCCAGTGTGAACGCGTCCGTTTCGATTTGGCGGCGGTGGGCGAGCATATAAAACGGCAGTGGTTTTTTGATTGGAGAGCAATCAGTTTCCGACACCGGGCGCTAAACCAAAAAAAAAAATAAAACGTAGACACCGACACGATGTGGATCCCGAACCAAAGCACTATCTACGTTCTGATGCCACTGGTGATTTTGGCGACCTGGCAGCTGTGCGTTGTTCCCGGGACGGATGCCAAGCACTTGGCCGCCAGATCGCACGACCCCCAAACCGAAACCGAAACCGAAAACGAAACGGAACCCCTATCCCAAGTCCACACACATAGTCACAACAGTGCTGCAGTGCGTCGTCGTGAGCGGAGGCAGCTCTCGGACTGGCTAATCGCACCCAACACGCGGTGGTGCGGACGCGGCAACCTGGCCAATGGAACCTACAACGACCTGGGTGGCGCCTCCAAGGCGGACAAGTGCTGCCGGAAGCACGACCACTGCAAGATGTGGATCGACGGGATGTCCAATCGCTATGATCTCTTCAACTACCGCCCCTACACCCTGTCCCACTGCAGCTGTGACCTGCGATTCCGCACCTGCCTGAAGATGGCCGGCGACGAGGATGCGAACGCCATTGGGAAGCTGTTCTTCAATGTCGTCCAGACGCAATGCTTTGGCCTGAAGGTGGAGACCGTGTGCGTCCAGCGCGGCGGCTCTGGGAAGGAATCCGATCCCTGCCTCAAGGAGGAGTTGCGCCACAAGGCCTTCCTGCGCAACAACAAGCGGTTCTAAGAGTCCTAGGTGGGTCCATGTTGGTTACAAACCCCATACCATTTTTTCGAAAATTATAAAACCCATTTTCAACAAAATGTTAACTGAGATATTATTCAGAATTATGACTGAAAAATGCTTATATTACATTTATCTCAACACCCTTATCATTACTAAAAGTTGAAACAGTCCTTACTCAGAAATAACGCATTTCAGAAATTTCGAGAAGCTTTGATTCATATGTATGTAAAATGACTTATTTCTTTTTACAAGTTGGAACTGACATATTCATCTAAATAGTATTAAAAGCAAAGCAATATTCTATATTATATATAGAAACCAAGAGACATAATCAAAGGTTTTAAGAAAATATTTAAATACCCAAATATCTCATAAACATTTTTCTGAAACTATGCTATATAAAACATGCTTGTAGACTTTGCTTAAATTCGTAATGACTATAACTATAACTTGTTTTTGTGCAATATTTCCAGTTATCGCACAATGACCGGCAGGATTGGGGTATCCCAAAGTCGCCTGCCCTTATAAGAAGCGAACAAACCGCCCCAGAGTGCTGCAATTGAGTTTCAAACTTAATGGGAAAGCATGGCAAAACACCATACACCATCATCATCCGTACTTAGAGAAGGAGAGATAGCAAGAGACACCCGTCTATGTATTAAGCCGTATACCTACATATGTATATGACTTTCAAGTGCTATTATAATGCGTAGTAGTCGATACGATAAACACTTAGCTGTAGTCAATCAATCTAGTTAAGGCCGACGGATCAAATATAGGCTGCCAGAAAACCAAGTTTTTAACTAGCTGTAGACCCCGTAGATACCCTATAAGCACTGTATGTAATTAGTTGTAGACGTAGTAATTTAATAAAAGGAATTTCCAAAGACTAAAAACCCTAAACATGTGTGTGTATATACATATAGGTATTTTGTAAGTACGAGCTCTAGAATCCGGCAGTCCGGCGTGGAATGTCGTACTTTGCCCGTGCTCTCGGTATCAGCATCCATCCACCCAGTATAGACGTATGTCTGGACTGTGTTCATCGCATTGACGTAGCTGTTGCCCCTTCAGATGACCAGGCGACCCCTGATTCGCAGCCCGCCTCTCAATTGGCTACCACTTGGCGTTCTGGGTCAGATGCGTCATGGTCTGGTCTGGTCGTCAGGTTGTGGAAGAAGCGTCCATGGGTCAAGAAGTCTGCTTGGTCGACTCCAAGTCCAAAGTATTAGAATAAATATATTTGAAGATTGAAAAACATCTCTATTTGCGGGCTATTCCAATGATTAGGATTAATTCCCAATATATGATAAGATGTTATATGATTGGCTATTTGAAATAGATCTTTGTTTTTTGGTTATTCCAATAAATGGATTCAAATTATATGGTATGGGTACCATTTAAAAAAAGCTACAGATACGTCCAGGGGTCAAGAAGTCTCATTGGTTGAGTCCGAGTCCAAAGTATTAGAATTAGAATGTGAATATATAATTGAAAAACAAATTTTGTTCTGAGGGCTATTCCAATGACTAAGGTTAATTCCCAATATATGGTAAGAAGTTATTATATTGCCTATTTGAAATAGATCTTTGTTTTTCGTTATTCCAATAAATAGATGCAAATTATATGGTACGGGCACCATTTAAAAAAATCTACATATATGTAAAATGTCATACTAAAGATTATCTTAATTGATAATGTATATTAATTTGAGATAAGAAATCAAAATATGCTTTATATTTTCATATCCTTGTTTCTTTATGTGTGGTTAGGCATACAAATACAACACACTAGGGGGTCTAGGTCAAGAATCATAATCAAAACCCGAGCCTGACGCAATCGAATATAAATAAATATTTGTGTTATTATTATTTACTATTGATTGTTGTGCAGTTTGCAACAGAGGGGCCCGTCTGTTTTGGAGCTTGTAAAGTACTCGTAAATACTTCCTGTCAGTTGGCTTCAATGTCATCGTATTGTAATCGCTGCTTTCGTTTTTCCTCGGAGTCTCTCATTTCAATACGCTATAATCTGAATCTGAATACTAGGTATTTACGCACTCATTGCATTCCGTTTTTTCTTCGTAAGCACTATATTTGTTGATCTCGCAAACAGTTGCGTCACAAAAACTTAAGCCGATAAGCAAAAAGAAAGTAATATTCTTTAACAAATAAAATGGTTGATTTTTGCAAATTCAACTATTTATTTGATGTATTTTATTATTTTATAGATACCTATATTTATAAGAAAATAAAGGTATAATCTAAAGTTAGGTTTTAACTAAGAAAGAGTTAAACCATATGTACATACACCCAACGTATCTTTAAATGCAAACTGAATTAAGTTTTTGAAGTACCCAAATATAACGATATAATTTTATGATTATTATATTATTTACCCATAACAAAGACACTTGAACTGTTTACTCCTGGTTTTTCCAGTTTCAATTTTGATCGCACAACATTTCATCAAAGTAGCTCTCAGTTGAGTTTTCCAATTTTCGAAACCACATTCGCTTTGTCAAAATTGTAAAGAGTTTAAGCGAACTTTCGGATTCGTTTGGCATTGTGGTGCAAGTGAAAATCGCAGCCGGAGATGGACACGCCAGTTCCGATGGCGATGGTACCCACCAGCCTCAATCCAATGCTCGTCCAACGATCAATGCCGGCGACCGTGGCCAGACCCAGTCAATCCAGGACAAAATCACCGGATAACGAGGCGATGGATACCGTTTTGGTCTTTAAGTAAGCATTGGTTTTCATCGCCAGTTTATGGATAATAATCCTCTTTCCAAGAAGCAAGGAAAAGGTGGCTCCGCCGGCATCAACCTGGTTGATTACCCTCCAGCGGCTAATGGATGAGGTTCGGGAGGCACTGCGAGGACAACCGCATGCCAGTGACATTCGTCTACTGATCTTTACGGCGGCGGCCAGTAGCCAGGATCACGAGCGGACCCTCATCCCGGTGCCGCCGCAATTCCAGGCCAAGCCCGGCTCTGGCTGTCAAGTGGATCGACTGCGTCGCTCCGTCGCCGACAATTGGCCATCGTGTCGCCTCATGCTGGACAGCCCCAGTGCCGACGAGCAGTATGCCGATTTGACAACCGATGATGTGGAGGCCCTACACTTGCTGCACTGGCTCCTGGTGGCCACGCCCTCATCGCCCACTTTGCGTCGCATGTCGGGATTGCATTTGCGACGACTCTGCCGGGTCTTGGGATTGGCACGTCCCACCTTGGAGCCCGGTCATCTGCTGAGCATCAGCTATGAAAAGGATAAACAGGGGCGATGGGAGGCTCCAAGTGCCAAGCCCAGTTATGCCTTTCTGGGCTTGCCATTCAAGTATCTGTATCGTTTCCTGGCCACTGGCAGCCTGGAGCATCCACCAGGTGTACCCATCCGTTTGTATGCCCAACCGGAAACGGCTTTGGTTCACTGCGAAGAGGTGGATTTGCCATCACTGCCGCCGCCGCCGCCGCCGCCGCCGGAGGAGGAGGAGCCGAAAGTCCAGGCACAGGCGGAGGAGCAGCCCTCGCCCTCCCGATCCTCTCCGGGTGAGGAGAAGTCGGAGAACCCACTGTGCTGGCGGAACTCCATCCTGACTTCACCGCAAAGGGCTCTGGTGATTTGCCAATTGCCACCGGAGTTGGACGAGTCCATTGCCCATTCGCCGGAGAAGCACTTCTTGGAGTACTTTGTCCAGGAATCGGTGGGCCTGAGGCCCTGCTATCTGCTCCTCTTCGACGAGTCGGTGGCCGCCAAAATAATGTACGCCTGGCCGGGCAGACGCATCGAGGTGGAGAACACTGGTCCTTCGCTGGCCCAGAGATCCCGTGCCAGGATTTTGGGATGGGCAAGGCATGTGGGAGACAAGTGGGGAGCCTTCAAGCGGGCCCTAGCCGCCCTATAGCTCCCATCTATATGAATATTTATAATACAGACTATGGGAATACTTGGGATTTAAGACTGTTTTTAGATTTCTGGCTGGATCCTTGATCTCGGCCAGGTAAAGTCCCGGAGACGATGACTCCAGCGACCTGGAGCTACTTGATGTTTCGATTTTTCTTTATCAATTGTTAATAAATATGTGGCTAAATTCAGTTCTTTCAAAGTTTCTTTAAAGGCTAGGATTGGGTATAGCGATAAGAAAATGGAATAGTAAAAATAAATATCTCCAATTTGATTTCGACATTTTATACTTTTTGCATTAAATACATAAACATAATGAATTGAATGATTCAAATTGAAAATATTTCCAACAAGGTCTAAAATATACTTAGAGTTTCCAAGTTTAATGAAAAATAGTTTTTATATTATAATCACAGGGTAAATCTTTAAAGTGAAAATATTTAAATTGACTATGACATTAATGGATTCAGTAATTTCTTTATCAGTATAATAATTTAAATATCACTTGGAGTACTTGGGATCATAAAAGATTGGGGCTTAAAGAACGATTTTCGTAATAACAGATAGTAAACATAAATCTAAGGCAGTTACCAAAAAATAAATAGGTATTTACAAGACAGTATTTCGGCTCTTTTTTTGTGACTAGTTTCGAGAACTTGTCAAATATTTATTAAAATATGCTATGGCTGATGATTGGATTTGTTCCATCATAAAAAATAAATAACCAAGGTGGGTTCCAGATGGACTGGCTTAGTTCCTCTGAACTGCATTCGCATTACGATTGCGATTACGATTAGTCTGTGAAATATTCTCCGGAGTGTAGTCCATCACGAATCTGTAGCGCTTGCGCTGATACTGCGACTGTCGCAAATAGACACTGGCCATTCCCTTGGTGGCCACGAAGGACATGCCGCCCAGGAAGATGGCCAGCGGCTTGTTGCACTCGAACAGGCGTCCGAAGAGGCTCTGGCCCAGTATCACGGCGACGGAGGGCAGACTGAGGGCGATGCAAAAGCTGGTGGAGGCGCGCCCCAGATGCTCGGTGGCCAGGGCACCGCCCAGTTGGCCATCGGAGTCCGCATGATCGCGCTCCAGCTGATCGAAGTACTCATCATCCAGCGGCGCACCGGGCAGTGGTTCGCCCATTGCGTCCAGATGGGCGGCTGGAACGCCCAAGCGATTGTGACGACGCAGCCAACGGATCACGGTATCATCCCAACGCACCATCCTGCCCAGAAGCAGGAGTGCCGGCACCGACGGCAGCAGGATCATTAGCAAGGTGGGATCCTCCTGGAGGATACGCATGCCCGTCTCAAAGCCCGACACTTCGAGCAGAGTCAGTGCTCCATAGGTCACGGCCGAGAAGTAGACGGTGGACGCCAGGATGCCCATCAGAACACTGGGACACAGGCGCTCGTAGAACTTGTCCAATAGCTCCAGTAGAGCATCAAAGCGACATTGTGGTGGCATCACTATAATGTACTGCGTGCGGCACTGGGTGCACGTAACTGGGACATCCGGTGCCTGGATCTGCTTCTCGTCGACCCAACGACTCAGGCACGCCTCGTGCACCCACTTATTGGTCCCGCGACAGCGACACGGATGCAGCCAATCTCGGCGAGGCTGATCCTCGTCGCTATTGAGACAAATCCAGCACATACGGTCGTCCTCGGGATTTCCAGTGGGCGGCTCCAAGCCGCTTCGCAAACGACGACGGCGAATGGGTAGTGGCGATTGGGCACTCGAGCGGATCCGGCGATACATTATGATGATGGTGTTACTGATGAACGGTGGTGATGGTGTTCGATGTCCTTCAAGGATCCAATCTCCAATGGGAGATTGCAAGTGAAATTTTGTTCAAGCGCCTGAAGTAGCAACTTGGATTTGGTCTGGTTAGGAAAACCTAGCTGTAGGTTCTGAACGAATGCGTTTGAATGTTGATTTACACAAGAATACTGGCCTACTTCTCCATTCAAATTTTGAACTTACAATATAGCATACTGGGATGCCCATATAATTCCTATAATTCAGCAAATACTTATTTGATTTTAAATTAATATGGCTAAATTCTTTAAAATTTTAAATATTAATATTGCTTATAAGCTTATCACTTTTATATTATATCATACCAATATCATATTATATCTACTATAATAAGTATAAGCTTATTCCTCGATAAACTATTACCAGGGCCTATATTTTATTTGGAGCGCAATTCAGTAGTTCGTAACGCCTTTTGAAATCGTAGGAGCTTATAAAATAAAATGGTTGTTCTAGATTTCGAGTGTACTCCTTGCGTTCTCATTTATTTTTTTAGTGGTTTACTTTCAGCGAATGTGGCACATGCCAAAAGGAAAACCTGTTGGCCCACTAAGTGAAAATAGGCGAAGGCCAAGTCCAAGAGCAGCCAGAAACTGGATCTGCTGGATCTGGATGCAAATGTCTGGCTTGGGCCGAAACATACGAGATATAAATACTATAGTTCTGTTCCACACTTACCATCCCGATGATCTTCAGTTGGGCATTTTTCTTTTATGAGCGCAAATCAGGATCACAAACAACACAATCACTGATCACAAAACATAAAAAAATGTATCAAACTCTTTCGCAGGTTGGTTTTCGGGTGGCGAATCCGATCCGCAAGTCGAGAAAACTTCGCGACGAACCGAAAAATAAGCAGAACCTGTCGGCTCGAGAGCAGAAGAACATTTGGCCAGCTTGAAATATCTCCAAGTTGGCCAGAATTCGAGAACCAGACTGGGAAAGCCAGCCTTTCCATTCCACTTTTCCACTTTGGCAACGGCCTGCACAGAGGGAAATGTATTATAAGATCTTGATACTTTTATAACAGCAGGTCCTCCCATTGAAACAATGGGAATACAAAGACGATCTACAAAAATAGATATGATATATGATTAAATTTATAATAGGTATTATGAGAATATCATGTGATATCAAATGTTCAATATTATTGCCATACTATATATTCAATTCCGAAATCCCGAATACCATGGGTATCCCCTCCATCAGGAAATTCCTAAAGGCTTTAAAACCATATAATCTAATCTAGATGTAGAGATGTCAAAATATAACCACAGAGTAAACGTATATTCACTACAATTTTTATTTTTTATTCAATCTATAATTAAAAATTATTAAATTGTTCCAATAATTTAGGTTGTATTTAAAAGCAATTCAAATATTGTACTGATCTCTAAATTTTGTTTATAAATACTTTTCTCTGAGTGATCCGGTCAACGGTAAAGCACTACAAAGTGTGGCACCACTGCGAATTGGGCCAGAAATCGGTGGCCAGGTGGAGTTGGAGGAGTGGTTCTGGGATGGCGATGGAGGTGAGGAGAGGCACCTGGTCTCCTGGCAGGTGCTTCGCCTTGGGATAAATAAACGTGGGCAAGGGTTGTGGATCTCGGAATGGAAGGTGCGGCAATAAGATCCAGTGGTTAGCAAGCTTCTGTTCTGCCCGATTAGCGATCATTATCGATTTCACTTGTAATTCAGAATCTGTTAAGGCTCAAAGAGTGATGCACTGGGGTAAAAGTTTTCGTATAGCTAAAAAATTGAAAGCAGGTCCCATTTTGTTGGCACAGTTTGTTTTTAAATTTAGGGGTCAAGGATATCGTGAGTAAAATAACATTTTCGACTACCCTGCACTGATTATCCGTTGCAGAATATGCAATATTAAAATTGAATCTAATTCGATCACATATCTTTCCCAGTGCTCTCGAAGATAATGGTCTTCAATTTGTTTTGTTGAATCGCTCGCCGAGATTCATCCCCTTGATGAGCGTATAGAGCGAAAATGAGAACTTGGCTATCTGAAAATACGAAAGAGAATTACATAAGTATTTTATTTAAACTGTGTTAAAGGTTCAAAATTCTAATTAATAATATTTTCTTGATTCTTAAATGTATTTTTGAATAAAATCTGAATCTGAATTCCGCCATAAAAAATCTGTGTTTTGGATGCCACAACAAAAACAAAGGTCAAAATAAGGAATGTCATACCTCGTTGGATTCGTGGCTAAATTTCCTATCCATTGGCATTCAAACCTGGAAATGTTTGATTTTAGCCATTTTTCGCAAAAAAACATGATGTAACCCCTTACAAAAAATGCGATAATTGGTCAAAAAATAAATTTTCCTAAAAGTGAAGGGGATCGTTAGCATTTTTAACAAGCTGCTCAAAACAGTCGGTCTCTTTGCTGTACGCCTTGATTTGGCTAAACTACGATTAAAAAACCGCAAAAAAAAATGAGTATTTTTGACTAAAATTTCAATCCCACTTTTCCGGCATAAAAAATCAGTGTTTTGAATGCCATAACAAAAATAAAGGTCCAAATAAGGAATGTCATACCTTGTTGGACTCGTAGTTTAATTTCCAATCCATTGGCATTCAAACCTGGCCAATTTTCGCAAAAAAAACATGATGTAACCCCTTGCAAAAAATTCGAAAATTGGCCAAAAATACATTTTTCTTAAAGTGATGGGGATCATTAGCATTGGTGCAAGCTGCTCGAAACAGTCGGTCTTTTTGCTGTACGCCTAGACTTGGCTAAACTACGATTGAAAAACCGCATATAAAATGTGTACTTTTGACTAAAATTTCAATCCCACTTTTCCACCATAAAAAATCAGTGTTTTGGATGTCATAACAAAAATAAAGGTCCAAACGAGGAATGTCATACCTCGTTGGACTCGTAGTTTAATTTCCAATCCATTGGCATTTAAACCTGGAAATTTTTGATTTGAGCCATTTTTTGCAAAAAATATGATGGTAACCCCTTACAAAAAATGCTAAAACTGGTCCAAAAATAAATTTTCCTTAAAGTGATAGGGATTGTTAGCATATCTAGCAAGCTGTTCAAAACAGTCGGTCTTTTTGATGTACGCCTTCATTTGCCTAAGCTACGAATGAAAAACCAACAAAAAAATGAGAAAATTGGTCAAAAAATTAAATTTTCCCTAAAGTTCCCCAACATTTTGCCATATATACAATTTCCTCCTTTTTCTAATGATGCCTTAAAGAAAGTTCCCCGTACTTACACTGAAGTAGGTGGCCAGGTTGATGGGGAACAGCTTCATGGCCGTCAGCTTGATGGGCTGCTGGGCGCGATGGAGGTAGTAGAGGAGCATCTTGCGGAACCGGGCGCTCTGGCCCAGCCACTGGCACTGGAAGATGGCCAGGGCCAGCTTCTCGTTGTCCAGCATCAGCGAGGTGGCCTGGTAGCAGCAAGGAGCCGTCTGCAGGGTCACCGCCATCAGGTAGATGATCGAGGCTATCTTGGTGTTCGTATTGGCGAAAATGAAGATGTTGATCATGGTGGTGCCCATGATGGCGGCGGTGATCAGGAACTGGACGAATATGGTCCTCGAGATCACAGGGCTGACGCAGCCCAGCAGCTGGAGCACCGTCTGGTGATCCAGAATGCAACGCTGCAGCTCCTCACAGTTCTCCTCCTGTCGCCGCTCGTCGGGAAAGATCTCCATCTGCCCCAGCTTGGCATCCCGGCCCAATCTCTCCACCCTTCTGGCCAGCAATTGCACTTGGATTCGCACCACATACAGATAGATTACGGCATAGACATCATCGCTGGCCTGATGCAGGCACGTCCAGTTCATGATGATGAACTCGATCCAGGCCTGAATGCAGAACTGCAACTGGGAACGCTGCCAGTCCAGGCCAGGTAAGTAAAGGGCATATGGCGGCTGGCCCAGGAGAAAGGCGCACACAAAGGTCGAGGAGGAGTAGATGGCATAGCAGATCTGGTAGAACCAGACCAGGCGATTGCAAAACCTCACCCCCTCAATGATCAGCTGGAACTCCTCCCGATCCCGGCACCTCGCATCCAAGGAGGCCAGGTGGTGCTCCGCCCTCCGCAGCAATGGTAGATTCCAGGCCAAGGCCACAATCTTGGCCGGCAGGATGACCGCATCGATGGCCACCTGAGCGGAGGTCAGCACCTGGGTGATCTCCATTCCTCCCATATACCGATAGCTGATCACAAAGCAGGTGGGCACCAACAGCAATTGCCACACATACATGACCACCGAGAAGCAGCGATAGATTCGCCTCCAGGTGGTGCTCCTCGTCGGACGACTGCCATCCGGAGCCTGCATACCCAAGGCATAGAAGCAGTTGAAGAGATTCCTGAAGGCTTGCCGGGATTCGGGCAGTTCCTCCTGTATTTTCACTTCCTTAACCTTTTGACCGTTCACCTTCATGGCTGGCACACTTTTGAGGCCTGTGAGTATCTGAAAGGCCCCTTTTATAGGCTCTCCAATTAAAGAAAACTTTTCCCTCTAGTTTTTAGTTTTTTTTTTCTATAAAAAATAGTTTTTATTTTCGCATTTTGGTCTCTGAATGATTTAAATGAATCGTCAATTGTTAATTGCTAATTTGTACATAACATAAGTCACAAGCAGCATTTTGTTTTTGCATATTTGTGAGTCCGCTCCAAGCCCCCCAGTCGATCAAACTTTTCAAAACCCCCCCCCTTTGAAATTGTTTTCTCCGCTTGCTAATTCAAGGCAATTAAGCAGCAAATACAAAATAAACTTAAGAACTCGAACCCCTTCTAATTAATAAATAATGCAGGCGAATGCAATTAAGCTAGTGGGTAAATGGTAAATGTTAAGGGCAGATGCGTAGCTATATTGCTTTGTTTCTGTTTCTGTTTCTGGTCAATCGGATTCAATCGGTTCCCATTTTTGGTTAACTTCGGCTTTGTGTGAGCATAAACAACAATTTGTCTAAATTATAGTTATTAATTGGTAAATATATGCATGAGGTTGGGGGGTGGACTCGCCGGCCACCCGCCCAAATGAAATACTATGGCCTAGAGTTTGTGTTTGTTCGAGTGGCAAACAGGTCGAGTAACCAAATTGGTAATTGAGCTCCTCGGATGTCGAAGAAAGCCATTTGTGCATGCTGCGATCAGATTACACATTATCCGGGGTGTTTTCTAAATAACTTGAGATTTAAAAATGATTACCATCAATAGATTAAATATTTTAAATCACATTGTTTTGGAAAACCCCGAATTGTATCAATAAAGATTGTGAAGACTTGATTACGAATTTATCTATTCATTTTTAAATCTCAAGATATTTACAAAACCCCTCGAAAATAAACATGATTACATAATCGGTTACATAATAAGCATTTTAGTAGAAGTATCTATGTACGTGGCATATATATATGTAAAGGTAGTCAAATTCATCGCCATTATATCATTATCATAGCTATGTATTCATTATTTGGAAAAAACAGCAGCAATATGCTTCGCTATATATATATGTGTTTTATACATAAATGTATATATATGTATATACTCGTATATATCCATTATAAGTAGTTGTAAATCGATCGAGTTATACTGGTATTCAATTCAGAGCTAGTGGTTTGGGTTAACGCGTCTATATCGGTCTATATCTAAGTGTCTATAAATATATATTAAAATATAAACATTTTGTCAGACTTAAAAATGGAGCTTACGGCTGGCGTGTGTCTTGATTGGGATGTGGTGTCCTCGGAATTACAAAGTTTTATTAATTATTATTATTGTTGTTGTTGTTGATGGCTTGCTAGCTGGCTGCACTTAATCTGAATCGGAGAACGCAAGTGAAGAACTTCGTCTTTATAAATATGTATATATATATATATATATATGTATAATACATAAATGGGAGTATATTAGCTATATCAAACTATTTGTTCATCAGTTAAATCGTTATTCTTATACAAGGGATTGGGATTCGTTAGGATGAGTGGTTTCTTTTTGTTTTGGAATCCGGCATCAGGCAAAACTAGTGAAGTCTTCACTCTACTTTTAAGGCAAATCGCACAAGTCGGGGGTTGCACATGTGTAACTATGGGTCTGTTTATCAGGGGGTTCTATCCAAAACTTCTGGAGATTCGGAAGCACCAAGGAGTTGAGTTCAGTATCGGAACAAGAAAAGGTCTCCCGAAAATCTCCAGATGCTTCAAGAACTCCCCTCTATATGTTTTCCTGACTATCTGTTGGCTATCATTAACATCGAATTTGATATATTTACTTGTGTGTGAACAACTTGGTAACTACTTTTATGTACAGACAGTGGGTATACGCTGCTTTGATTTCAAATTCTGCAAGATCCTATAATATTTAGAATTGCATTCGCTCGCTTTGATGTGAGGTAAAAACGCTCGTGACAACAAGGTTGCTGATTTTTTCCATTCTATCCCTTTGATATATGTTATAATTCTTCCTGAAAACCATTTTATTTCTCTGGAGTCTTTCGACTGTGGCTTTTGTAAGCTTTCTGCAGCTAAAGTTTTTAGTTTTTTCCTTAATTGCTTGTTTAATTTTGGTAGATGAATGCTTAATTCCAGCTGACTGCTCCTCTATCAATGAGGTATTGCTCTTTCGCGTAATTTTTGTTTCTGATTATGATGAAGTCATAAGCTTCTCCTGGTATCTTTTGGATTTTTAGAATGCATGTCCCTTTGTTTTGAGGTAAGCTTCTTTCTTTAAAAAGATTTTCCAGCTAATCCACTTCTTATTCCAGATGACACTCTCGTTCATCTACTCCTCCGATCTCGTCCAGGTCCTATGGCCATCCCCTTCTTTTTCGCTTGCCTAGATGAGCCTGTCCTGCTCTTTCACAGGCGGTACTCATAGTGGGCCGATCGAGATCGCCGGGCTCCCGAGTACCAGCGATAGGGAACCCGCTGCTGATGCAGCGCCAAGGCAGCTGCCCCTCCGCCGGTTCCGATGTCCGCTCCTGGACTCCGCGCTAACTGCAAGGTCAGCGCCAGTCGCGTCTGCTAGGAGGATGAGGCCGATGGCGATGGAGTGCTGCCACTGGAAGCCTGTCGCTGGCGCCTCTGCTGCTGCTGCTGCTGTTGATGTGGCAACTGCATCGCCGGAGCCGTCATCCTGCGTCCCAATGTGGGCAGCGGATTGGCATCCAAATAGGCCTCCGGACTGAAACGCACACGGCTATGTTGGGAGCCAATGGAACCCTCTTTGGCACTCAAATATGAGCTATCATCACTGGTCAGCGAATCCGGCGGCGTGGGATTAGTGGGTGTGCCTTGCTGCGAGGATGTGGAGCCATTCCCTCCGTTCCCACCGTTGTACTTCTTCAGCGAGCTGCGCAGCTTGGATTGGCCAGCTAACGGGGGTGGTAGCGAAGCCCCCACCGATCCCACATTCGGTTGCTGATAGCTCAGCGAGAGGGCATGCTGCTCGAAGGGCAGACTGGCTGGCCGCGTCACCGCCGCCGTGGCATATTTGCTCTTTGTCATCGGCAAGGGACTGTGGATCAGGCGGTTCAGTAGCTTGGGTGATCCGGCATACAGCTCCTGCTTCGTGGGTGGAGGCACTTGCTCCCGTTCTCGTTCCCTCTCCCGTTCCCTCTCATACTCCGCATTCAAGTTAAGATTGTTGTAGTCATAGCATAGCAGCTCTTCGTGTTCCAGTAGAACATTTGAATTATTCGAAACAGTCGAGGGAGTGCGTCGATGTCCGGCCGCACTCACGCCCATTTGGGGAACCCGGGGTGGTGGTGTGCGGGTCTGGCTGACCGGACAGGGAACGGTCACGGGAACGGCCACCACTGGCGCCTCATACTGGTAGTCGTAGTAGTCAGGTAGCCGATGGTTGTAATCATAGGAGTAGTCCGGATACGACTTGCAGTCACGCTCGTAGCTGTAGTTCAACTCCGGCCGGTATGGGAAGTAATTGGAACCTAAGGAAACAACAACCAGGGATTAGGAAACACATACTTCAATCAGCGTTTTTTTTTTTTTTGGTAACCTACCAAAGTAGCCGTTCCGGTAGTTTCCCCCATCGTTGGAGTAACTCGGTCCGTTTCTCAGGTAATCCGCTGGCGCATAAAGTGGCGGTGGACCGATGCCACCGCCCACACGGAACTCCTGGAAGGCTTCCGGTTGAGGATTGGGGTTGCCAAAGCTGCTGTTGCTCAGTTTACGGCGTGGCGATGGCGTCGGTGGCTGGTTTCCGGAATAAAGTGCACCCACACCGACTACGGCTGGTGGCTGTGATGCCGCCACTGTTGTTGGAACGGCAGAGGGAACTGACTGTGGCTGGTGGTGCTGCTGCGGGTGGTGCAACTGGTGCTGTGGTGTCCGCTGAACGGGCGTGTAATACGGCTGACTACCGCCGATTCGCCGTGCCAGGGATGTGGGCTGGGATTTGCTAACCGGCGCTTCAATGCCGCCAAATCTGTGGGTGGAAATATGACATGTCATGGTATGAAAATGAGAAATCTGAAGAATTCGCGGTTTTCATTTTTTTTTTAGATGTGGCTTTTCATTAATAAATAAGGGAAGAGCTCAATTTAGAGCTGAATATAAATAAATACCCTAAAAATATAAATTGGGACCTCAAAATTTAGTACTGAAGAATTCGCGTTCTTAGTTTTTGCAGATGCAGCTTATCTTAAGCTAAAGAATTTATCAATGTGTTACTATATCACTCACCTCGACTGGGTGATAATCTTCCTGGGCGTGCTTTCCCGTAGATCCTGCCGTTCGCCCTCCTGCTGTTTAAGTGGAGCATCCACCTCGAGTTCCATGATCTGCTCCTGATGTGGCTCCACTTTCTCGGAAACTGTAATTGCTGCTTTGGGCGCCGCTTTCAGGGCGGGCACTTCACTCAGCAACGTGGGATGCACTGGCGACACGTTCGACATCCGGACATCGTATCCGGCCGCCACTCCGGCCAACAGGGAGGCCATGTTGTAGAGCAGCAGTTCGATCACCGAGAGCTTCGGCTTCCGGGCGGAATCGCCGGCGTAGAGCGTCGGCAACGGAACGTTGCTGGTGAAGCGGCTGAGGAGATACGGCGACGGCGACATTATCGGCATGCTGGTGGCCCCCGCTCGCCAGTCGTCCATCTTGCTGTTACCCTGGTATCCTGGACGGTCGGCAGCATTCCAAGGCGGATATGAGACATGATTGAGTTACGGAATATGGCTCTGGCTTGGGGATCGATAGCTGGGATTTGGTCGGTAGTCGGGTATTCGGAGGGGGTACGAGTAGTTGGATAATAACCGCAGGCAATACCAAAGTTTAGCCACCGCATACCAGGAGTCTCTGTACGTCTGTTTAATGGTTTATCTCTCGGTCCGAAGGGGGATTATTCTTAGGCACAGAGAAAATCCAAGACAATATTAGTTATTGATACTTAAGATCCTAAAGTACTTATTCAACAGTATAGATTATCATATATATCATATCATATCGTATCATATCATATATATCATATTTTTTGTTTTTAAAATTTACTTGAAACTGGTCTGGTAACAAATAATATAATGTGGTCAATTGGATTTTTCTCTGTGCTTTTAAAGTTGGCAAACAATCAAAACTGGTCGGCAGATTCTCTACAGTTGGTTTTATTGTCGGATTTATGTTTCTAAGTATTGGTTCTTTTTATTTTTGTTTTTTTTTTTTGGGTTGGCTTGGCCCCAAAGTGGAAAATACATTAACATACAAAGTACAAATCGAATCGAGCAGTAAACGTAAAATGAACAAATCGTAAAATGAATATAAATATACAATTGAAAATTTTCATAAAAATAATACAAAAAAATTAGCATTTCTTTTTTTTCCATCATCGTTTTTTGATCACAGGTTTTTTTGCGCGTATTACTCGTGTGCTTTTGTAAAAGAAATCATAAATAAATTAATTGGAAACCCGATTGCGTAATAAATGTAAATAAAACTGTGCTCAAAATACCAAAGGAGTTGAATATCAAATTAAGAATTAAATAGAGTCCCCTGTGTTCCGCAAATCGTTTGCAAATTTGTCCTTAAGCTTTAGCCAAACGAAATGCGGAAAGCGATGAAAATTTGAAAAAATATCTCTTACATAGAAAAGGGGGAAGAGAAGGCTCCTCGCGAGACACAAAAAAAAAAGTGGAATTCCTAAACAATTAAAACTTAGTTCAACTAAGATGTGTGTGTAATGTAATGTAAGGACGCTTATACGCATCGGTATAAATATAGCAATATGGTTTACTTAATGTTAATCCAATTGTTACACATTAATGTAAATGGTTTAGTTGAATATTTTGCCATTGGCCCATGCACGTGTTTTCTTTTGGATGTCTACGTATGAACAGCGTTAGTCTATCCGTATAATCCACAAATCTTCGCCTTCTCGCTATCGTTTCGCAATTTTTTAGGTACTTTCCCTGACAAAAATCACTGGACTAATTAAGAAATCTGGTTTGCAGATGTAGATTTAGCATATTGCATTCGTTAGGAACAAATCGGTTATTTTGAAATGCCTTTCTCGGAGAAGGGAGTTTTGTTTTGTTGTTTTAGTGATTTCGTTAGACGGGGTTTTGGGAATCTAAGCCCTACTATTTTGACACATTAGCTAAGGCTAATCCTCAGAGGAAGTCTCCTTCTGTCGTCTGGTTTTTTTCTTTTCTTTTCTCTATCTCTTTCGTCTGACTTAGTCTAGAGTTTTAATATAAAACAATGAGCTAATTAGGCGGTTCTCCAACAGCAGCACAGCTCTAACTCCGTTTCTGTACAATCCGATCCTCGATGATCTATCAACATCGCTCCAATTGCTCGCAGGACTGCGTCTGCGGCTTCTTGCCCTTGCGCTTCAGGGATCGACTAGTGCCGCCTATGGCCAAATCGGTTTGATAGGGATCGATGGCACTGAAATCGGTTCCACCCATCAGGTTGTGCTCGGCCAGCTTGCTGTACTTTTTGCGCGAACGCGTAAAGAGATTGAACAGCGAGCGGAACCTGGAGTGATGATGATGATGGTGGTGGTGCTGGGGATTATCCTGATGATGATGGGGATGCGGATGCTGCCCCTCGTCTGGCGCTTCGACAGACTTGGATTTGGTGATGTGCTTGGGTCGATGCTTCTTTTGGTTCTTGCTGTGCTGACGCTGCTCCACGGCCCGCAGGTCCTCCTTCATCTTAATGACATCGGAATGTGGCTGGACATTGACCATGCGACGGGCGGTCCAGGCCTCACCCTGGATCATTTCGCCACCGGACGATGCGATCGATGCGGAGGCGGATGCCGTTGTGGAGGACGAAGACAGCGATGGCGAGGCGGAGCGGTAGGTGGCGAAGCTAATGGAGGCACTGGACGTGTATAGATCCGATCTGGCAGTCGTTGGCGGTGGCGTGTGCACGGATGCGGGCTCCTCGAAACTAACGCTCTGGAAGGTCACTGAGCTCTTGCGCGAGGTGGTGGAATTCTGGCGCATCTGGTTGATGGGCACTTGACTGTCATCTTCGCCGTCTGCCTCCAGTGAGTCCACCTCCGCCTCCTCCACCTCCACGTCCACTTCGCCCTCCTGCCTGGTGAAAAAGCAGTGGCGCGGAAATTGCGATCCGGAGAAATTCCGCTGAAAGCGTCCACCCTCGAAGGCCTCCTCCGCATCATCGCAATCCCTGGGCGTCGTCAGCCGTGTGCTGGAGTTGTACATGGTCAGGTCACCACTGGACTTGGAGTTCACCCTCTCGATGCTGGCCATGGACATCTTCTTGATCACATCCCGATAGAAGGCATGGTCATACGTATTGTTATCCTCCGATGGCAGCGCTAATTGGGTGGGGGGCAGTGCCAAGCTATTGCTGCTGATTGGAGACGGATGCTGGCCACTGCTGTCCAGCGAATGTTTCTTCCTTCCCACGGCGGGACTGTTGCCCAGACTGCCGCCAAATCGGTGCAGATGTACGGCACCACTGGCCTGATTCGAGGCCGAGGAGTTGTTACCGGACTTCAGAAAGGGAAAGCAACCGGTTGGACTGGCCACCGTGTCCGTTTCCGAGCTGTCATCCGTGACCACATAGAGTGGAGCCGGCTGATAGCTGTGCGGATGATCCAAACCGAACTCCTGACTCCTGGCCCGATGGTACATCTTGGCTGGGGTTTGGCTGGTGCTGCTGTTGGAGTTGCTCCTGCCATTTTGGAGGACGACTATGGTGTTCGTTTGGGAGGTCGGGTTATTGTTGTTATTGTTATTGCTATTACTAGTAGTACTATTATTATTTAGCTGGTTGTTGTTGTTGGCGGAGATGCTGTTGTTGTTGTTGTTGGTGGTGGTTGTGATGGTGGTGGTGGTGATGGCTTTACAATTGCCAATGTTGTTGTTGGGGCGCGTTAGTAAATAGGGTATACCTGTGTACAACAGAGGCGCGGCCGATGTCCCACCAACGCCTCCGCCTCCACCTCCTCCTCCACTTCCACCCAAATTTCCCAAACCCGGCGGCGGCGTCAGCGAGGCCACCTGTTGCTGGTTCTGCTGCTGCTGTTGCTTCTTGTCCAGATTCGGGGCACTCTTGCTGAACGAGGAGTGGGTCGAGGTCTGGGCGGGCCATTCCGGCTGACCACCACCCAGTTGCGAGGGCAGCAGGGATCGCTCCCGCTGGTGCGTCGTCGAGGGGCCCCACGTCTTGCCCTTGTGCCCATCGGTAACTGATTTACCCCGCAAAGGTCATCAAAATAATACGCAACATAAGAGGAAAATATAAGGAAAATAAAAAATAGAAAGGAAAATCAATCAAATGTACAAAAATCAAGATAGATAACAAAAATATGCAAAAAAAATCCGTTTGTATTGTAATCATATTTTCGGCTACTGATACGGTGAGCCGTGCATTCCGGTGGCATGACAACTTCGTTTCTAAATAATCTCAGGCCTTCTGGATGCCTAATCTTATCTATAAGACGTGCATGGTGCACTGAATGCGTGATGACAACTTATTAGAGGTAAAAACTATTCATTTTCCTAGACAAGGTACAATATCTGATTGAAAAATGGGCGTTCATTGAAAAATTAGTCATCCTTAGACCTCAATATTTAACCCCACCGTGTGATCTGATAGCCCGCAGCTTTGGCAACCTAATCAAGTGATCTTCTAACCCCAGGCTAATCAGATTATTGGGTTGGATAAAGAGGAGCCCCGTAATATGATTACTCACGTGCTACGATGCGCAATCCGGAGAAGGAAGGTGATCCCGGCTGTTCCGCCTTGTCGCGTACGGCCGTGATGGTGTGCCTGAATCCAGTGGGCAGCGATATCTGCAGGGGTTTGTTCTGTAAGGTAATATAATAGTGAGTAAAGCTTTCAAAGACCTCCGATATAATACAATGACTTACCTTCTTGCCCTTTTTGGGCTTGCGTTTTGAGGGCACCGGCTGCATCATGACCAGTTCCCTTTCTATAAGCACCATTTCGCGTTCGCGCAGAATCTGTTCCTGGATCTTTAAGAGGGTCGCCTTCTCGCGCTGTTCGTTCTGCACCCTGAGCAGCTGCTCCTCCTTGTTGCGCAATTCCTGGCAGGATTAAAGGGATAACATGGCGGAATGTGACGGGTTAGTGTGGGGTTAAGCTTGGTCTGTACTTGGGTGGAGATAGGTGCTACAAAATAGCTTTAACTAGGAACTAGAAACCATGCAGCAGTTGGCTTGAGTGGTGGGCTATGGTGGTTGGTTATCCAGCCAATCGTGGACACGAATTAGCCAAACAAAAAACGGGATAACTTAGGCTATAAGGTAAAGTAAAGTAACTTAAGGTAACAAAACAGAACGAAACGCAACGCAACTAAAACGCAAATGGCGGGCAGAGAGAAACCTGTTAGACGCGCTTACCTCTTCGATGGTTTGGAAACGCTTTTTTGGATTACAGGGGAATTTTTCGTTTTGTTTTGGAGAGAAAGTATATACCAAATTATTAGAATTTCATCAACGACCAAGTGGGGGAGAAATGGGGGCGAGAATGGAATGGAAAAAGAACTGAAGAGCGGCGTAGGGCCAACAAAGAACGGTCTAGAAACGATCTAGAGCAACTCTAACAGGAATAGGAGTTGGTTCTGCCGGTTTGTGTGGTATTTCCCAGCCTGATGGTACCTTTTCTTTTTCGCGCAAGTCGTGGAGCACTTCGGCGATCTCCTTCTTCCAGCACTCCTGCATATAGTGAAAGGATTCCTGAGGCGTCAGGGTGAATTTGGAGCACGCGATGCTCTCCAGTTGCTTGAGTATCTCCTTGAAACCAGGTCGCTTGTGTGGATCCGTTTGCCAGCAGCCTGTGGATTGGATTTATTTTATTGTGAGTCATATAAAGAAGTTCAAGCTTTGGTTGCGTTACTCACTTTTCATCAGGGCTCCCCAGGTCTCTGGGCAGGTTTTTGGTATGGGCAAGGTCAGCGTGTTGACAGCCACGCCATAGGCCACGGACAAAGGATCGAAGCCCTTGTAGGGCGTCTCGCCCGTAATCAATTCCCACAGCAATACACCATAGCTCCAAACATCAGAGGATCTGGAAGATAATAAGATTCCATTTAGTTCTTATACAATCTTCTATAGATCTTTAAAAGATATATCTTACTTGGAGTAGGTGCTAACGCTGATGACCTCTGGGGGCATCCAGGCGTACGTGCCCGCCGCGCTCATCCTCTGCGTGTTGTACATCTCCCTAGCCAAGCCGAAGTCCGTGATCTTGAGCGTCTTTTGCTGCAGATGATTACCCTCGATGGCCTCGTAGATCAGGACATTGGAGGACTTGAGGTCGCGGTGTATGATCGACATGGGCGCCTCGTTGTGCAGATAGTTCATGCCCCTGGCTATTTGAATGGCCCAATTGACCAGGACATCGGGTGGTATCTTGCCAGCCAGGATGCGATTAAGGCTGCCGCCCCTGGCGTACTCCATAACCAAACACAGCTTGGTGTTCAGGCAAACGCCTCGCAGGGCGGCTATATTCTCGTGCTTGAGGGCCCAGAAGAGTTTGGCCTCCTGCAGGACATTGTCCCGCATCCTTTGCATATCATCCTCGCCCGTCTGATGGGCAATCTTGATGGCCACCTCCTCGCCATCGTAGTAGCCGCGATGGACCTTGCAGAAGCCACCGGAACCGATGACCTCCTTGATTTCCATCTCATTGTACTCGATCTCATGCGGCTGGATGTCGCCAATGGCGGAGGAGACATTCAGTTGCAGTGGATCCTCGTCGGTGACGAAGTCCTTGGGGAAGACGCCAACCTGTAGGCCAAAGGGGATTTAGTTTGGGGGGTTTCTGTGTGTGTGCTTGTGGCATTCTTACCTTATCCCCGATCTTTCCCGTCCACCAGCCCACATCGCCGGACACTTCGCTGTCCGTTGACAGGACGACCACGATTTCGCCTCGCCGCAGGGTCAGCTCATCCTCGCCCTGGGCCTCGTAGTCGTACAGTGCGGTCCACAGGCTGCCATCGCCCACCTGGGGCTCTACTTGCTCCAGATCTGGAATTGGAATCTCTGGTATCTGCTGGTGATGCAGTTGCTCCAACTGCCGCTGCTGCTGCAACTCGCTGATGGGCAGCATGGTCCTGGTCCTTCGAGTCCACCAGTCGTCGTCGTCGTCGTCGTCCTCGGGAGTCCTGCGAGGGCATCAAAGGCCCACTTTTGGCGACATGAACACCCCGTACCTCTTTGTTTTTGTTATGCTCTTCTTTTTTTTTTTTTAACTTGCTATTGTGTTTCGCTGTGTGTGAAAGAGAGATAAAAACGCAGGGAAGAAGAAGATGAGTGAACAGCGAATGGGTTTAGTAATATTAGTTATGAGGTGGGTTTGGGTGTGGGGCTTAACTTACTGGCGAGGATATCGCGAGTGTGCTCCACTGTACGCCGTTTTGTCCCACTGTCCGTCCGTTTGGCCACACGCAAAAACAACAACAACAACAACAACGGCACACAATCAGACAACACGATACAAAACACACACACACGCACAGCACACCATTGTCGCCACTGTCGCTCTGTCGCAGTCAGCGTCGCAGTGAGCGTCGCTGTCGCCGTCAACGTCGTGCGTTACGTCGATTTATCCTTGATCCTTTGCAATCGGTTAAATCCGCTTTATCTTAGCGATTCCGCATATGTTTTTAAAACATATATGTATTAAAAAAAAAACTAGGGTTGCAACTGCTTAAATGTGAACTAGTTTAGTTGAACTGGTCTTTGGACCCAGCCAACGGAACTGGTTTGCTTTGTGGTTCCGTTTTGAATTTCAGTTCCATCAGGTGGTCATACTTTTGATTGTCAATATCCGAAAACTACTCTTAGTTAAATATTTTAATACATTTTGGATAATTTTGGGTATTATTCTGGCTCTGTTGGGTTATTTTACTAGGGTCCCATAAACTGGATTAGGGACTTTGAGCTAGTTCCCTTCCGATTTATACTAAAAAATACCAGCGTAGCAATGTTGGCTAAAGGATGACCTTTTGGTATTTGCAAATACTTTTCCAGGGCTGCTATATTTTTTTTCGATAAAATTATTTATTAATATTACCACAGCTTATATAAAGACTTCAAATGCTATAAACAAAATTAAGAAAAGAATGCCGAACCAAGAACAGCATTTAAAATATATTTATATTAATGATCGCTGATCGATAAGTTACTATCGGTACCGTTAATTTCGACCGTTCCAAATTTGTAAAACAATCGATAGATTTTATTAAATTTAAATTTAAATTCAAATTTAAATTTAAATGTATCTGATCTTATTGCTTAAAATAAATTCTTCTTCTTAACAAACTATAAATATGATAAATTCAAATAAAGAAATTACGCCGTGTAAAGTCAATTTAATAAAATGGATACTTTTGGTACAGTTGACCGGTATTAAAAACTTGTTTTAAATATTAACAATGATGCGTATACATTTTATTGCAAATGTCTATTATTTTCCAGTACCTACAACTCAACCTAATGAAACTATATTACTTTAAAAAGTAATTATTTAAAATCACGTTTCAAATGAAATGTCACTGTCATATGTTTTCCGTTTTGATTTTTAGCGAATTCGTGCTGCGCATGTTTTTTGCAGAGGAGTAGGGGAAATCCGTGGAGGGGGGCTACAGCTGCTGCCGCTGCTTTTGCTTTGGCTGTTGTGCTGCCTTGCTGTTTTGCCGATGAGGATACGGCCTGATGATGTTGCTGTTGCATTGCGGAACGGAACGCTGTGTATCCTGTGTATCCTTCCACCGCACCGCCCCCCCTGTAGCCCATCCCCCTGCGCCACTGGCTCTCTTCCATTCTACTTTCGGCGACTGTGATTCTCGTCGGGCGCCCAACACGCGCCCTTGTGTGGGTGGTAGGATGTGGGTGGTGGGTGGTGGGTGTTGGGCGGTGTTAGGTCGGTCTATTCCTTGCCATGTGTTTTGTAAATCAGGCAACAGCCGCCTCCTCCCCCCAAAGTTGGGGGAGTCCTTTCGGCTACGCTCGGGTCCTCTCGGCTGCTGCTCTGCTCTGCCGCTCATCCTTTTGGTCCAGCGTCGGCATCGCACAGTGGGAGGGATCCACAGAACTTAGCTTACAAAATCTGTAAAGATTCAGGGCCCCTAGCTAATCACTATTTTTTTTTTTTTTTTTTTTTAAAGTTTGTAAATTAACTAAATGCATTCGGAGCCTAAAATGGTTTAGTATATCATTCTCACAAGTAGTAAGCTAAACGATTAAAATAAAAAACATTGAAACATAAGAAATAAAACCTAACAAGTTCTTACTCTCGAAAAATAATTAAATTTTTTCAGAAATTTGAAAAATTAAATTGTTGCTAAAAAAAAAGTTGACAAAAACCACAAACAATTTCACATTTTAGACAAATGTTAAAACTTAAACACACTATTTTCTTAAAAAAGTTGATAATTTTTTTAGTATTTGGCAGCGTCTAGAAACATTAAGTTCTAAAGCCTTAATATTAAAATGGCTTGTTGTTCTTAAAGATATTTTTTAATGATTAAACAGTAAAATAGGGATAAAAATAACTATACAAAATACTTAGAGTTAGGAAGAGATAAAAACTAAATAGATAAAAAAATCAAATCTATTAAATAAAAATATATAAAATATTTCAAAAGTATTGCTAAGTTTTTTCAGAAAGTTGATTTTTTTTCTGGTATTTAACAGCGTCTAGAAACATTTAGTTCGAAGGCTTTAAATTAAAATGGTTTGTTGATCTGAAAGATATTTTTTTAATGATTAAACAGTAAAATAGGGATAAATATAATTATACAAAATACTTAAAGAGTTAGGAAGAGATAAAAACTAAATAGATCAAAAAATCAGATACCTTAAAAAAAAATATATATACAATATTTCAAATGTATTGAAAAGTTTTTTCAATAAGTTGATTTTTTTTTGGTATTTAGCAGCGTCTAGAAACATTTTTAAAACCTTAATATTGAAATGGTTTGTTGTTCCTAAAGATATTTTTTTATTGATTAAACAGTAAAATAGGGATTAATATAATTATACAAAATATTTAAAGAGTTAGGAAGAGATAAAAACTAATTAGAAATTTGGGGCTAACTCGAGTTTATTGATAAAAAAGCAATGAAATGGCCCACTGTGCCTCGGCATTCGTTTTTGTTGGCATCTGAGCCGAACCAAACCGGGCTGATGCCTGATATAGCGCTATATCTGCAGCCGTAGTCGTAGTCGCAGCCTTTGCCGGAGCCGGATCCGGAGCCTGGAACAGAGCGGCGCAGGACACTACGGGCCAGGACCTGTGTACCGCTGGGCTTCGCTTCGTCCGGAGAGGAGAGGAGAGGAGCGGAGAGGAGAGCATCCGCATCCGAGGCGGCTGAGGCTGTGGCAGTGGCAGTGGCAGAAGCAGAAGCCCCAGCAGAGGCTGGGCCACTCAGTTACGCGCAACATTTCAACGCAACGTCGTGGCAATTCCAAATCGGCGGCAGACGCGGGCGTGCGCAGCGCACGGGCGGACTGCACGTAATAAATCCTCCGGAACGGGCTAAAAATACGGCAAACGCTACTAATCACACACAATAGGAACTGTCAAAAAATATAACTCTTAACTCGAAAACCGTATTGAAAATTTTTTAAATAAAACGCCCTTCTCAATACCCCAAATATAATGTAGAAGAACCTCAATACGAAAAAAAATATACAATATCTTACGCACAAAAATATTTTTGCCGCTGTCCCAAAAAAAATTCTCAATATTTTTTTTTCTCCACCGCGTGCGCGTTTGTCAGTGTGTGTGCGTGTGTGTGTGTACGCGTGTGGGTGAGATTTTGCGCGCGTGTGTGTGTCGCTATTTTCTTGTTGTTTTTTTGGTAACTTTTTTTTGCCGTTCTTTAATCCCTGGCTAAATCAAAAAAAAAAAAGAGTAAAAATAAAAAAAAGCCAAGGCAAAAATGTAAAACAGCCGATGATGCAAAAAGCGTCCCAAGCGCACAAGAAATACAAAAATTAAACACGAAATATAGAAATTAAATAGTTAGTTTTAAGGCAAACGAAACGCACAACAAAAAGCCAAAATAGATCGAGTAATCAAATTTATTAATATAAATAAATAATCACTAATCAAGCAAAGAGAAATTATCAAACTACAGCTTAAAACTGAATAAATCTGAGGTAAGTCAAGGTACTAATATGATTTCTAATATTTACATTTAATATAAATGAGAATATTTGTTATTTTTTAGTAAAAGAGAAAGAAAATCTTAGAACCTGCTTAATATACCTAAATAGTTCTTTAAAAAGAACTTATTTGATTTAAATATTAAACAGGGTTCCTAACTTCAGAAATTGTTGGATTTTGAACCAACTGATATGAAATACCTGCAGTTATCCGCTGGATAACTATAATATTCAAGTCTAAAATTAGAAAGACTTAAATCTCGCTGACTGACGGCTTATTTAATCTATTATTTAATTTCTTTACCGTCTCTCAATAGTTTCCTTGACACTATTTTCGCCTTTGCCAAAAGAAAAATCGGGGGAAATCGGATGGCTGCCTCCACACACACACACACACACACACACTCGCATACAAAGACAAACACATACACATACACATATATACACACACATATATACATATATATAGACATAAATCCATGTAAAGCTGTTGCCTGGCCTCTAAAATGGCTGCCTCTGCCACTGCCGCTGCCGCTGGTAACCGCGACGCCTACTGCGACGCCGGCAGCGTGGTAAGCAGCGCGCAAGAAGTTGAGGTTATGTCTGCGCCGCAAAATGTGCTTGGGCTTGGGATCCAAAAAACGCTGCGAAAGTGGCAAAAACCCGGGGGTTGTGGGCGGTTTAAGGGGGGATTTTGGCTGCTGGTAATGGGGTGCTCCAAGCTGCCCTTGGCATGGAAATGCTGTCGCCCCTTTCTCGATGGGCGTGACTGCAGCATCCTTTTTGGCCATCCAAAGTATGCTTCTGTTCTGCATCGCCTTTGTCCTTGTCCATGCAAAACATTCATTGTAGTTTACACAGGGAGAACGGTCGCATTTAATTCAAATCATTTTCAATCCCTAGCATATTGAAATAAAAGTATGCAATTAGTTTTATTATAGGAATTGCTGCTTATATCTTTAGAGGTTTGAAAACTCTTTTAATTGTAGGCCACAATGGAACCATGATCTTAAGAATAAATTCCAAACGAAATTGTGGCATTTTTCACAGCATAGTTTTAGATAAATTTCTAAAAGGTATCAAAACTTAGGAGATTTAATATTTGATTTTTATAATCTTAAGAATAAGATAGTATTATTTTAAAGAAACTTTTAAGACTTTTTCTAAAAAGCAAAGATATATGAGGTTCTCTTCATACCTTCTATAGTTTTCGAATGGTAAAAAAACAGTTTCTTCATCATAACCATTTTAAGCCGGCTTAAATAAACAGCCTTCTTAAGCTTTTGTTACATATTATGAAATTTATCTCTGTGTATTTATTTATTCTTTTTATTTTTGGGAGTGGGTGGTTGCACGATGTGGATGACCTAGCCCTATTTTTGGGCATTACTGTTAGCGCTGCTGCTGCGCGGCGACTGCGCGGCGACTGCGCTGCCGGTCTTCAGTAAGAGGAAGAGGAAGAATTTTATTGTAGACAAAGTCTAGCAGAAAAAATGAATAATTGAAGTACAAATACCCTGAAAAAGAAAAGCCATTAGTAATCTATGTAAATACTACAGATTTTTAATTTAGTTGACAAACAAAAAATATTTTTAAGACAAACAACAAGCCAGAAATAAATCGAATTATTTATATTACTAACGGAAATAAGGTTTTTAAAATTATAAAGATTCAAAATCACTAGAGAATCTCTTAATACCACATTATATTTTTCAAAGAAACCCTTTGATATTTTATTTGTATTAACCAAATTAACAACTTTTATATTTTTTCCTTTCAGAACATCAAGTCTTACCGCGAAACTATTCGACTTAGAGCGCTAAACAAAAATCAACGATAATCTGTTATATTTAGGTGTAATCCCAAGACGATATGCTTTCGCTCTGAGGCTCTTCGACTGCAGTAGCAATGAGCATCAGTGAGTTCTGGGCTTGTGTTCCGTCTGCAACTCCGTCTCCACATCCGATACCGAATCCAAATCTGAATCCAAATCCGAATCCGAGTCCTTATCCACCTCCCATTGCCAGAAGCAGCCAACAGGTGCAACGGCCGAGACTTTGATGCCAGTTGGAATTGGACTTGGTGCTGAGGTAGAAAAACAGGAACAGGATCCGGATAAGGGGGAACTGGAGCCCCCGTTGAAGTGGCGCCCCTGCCTTGCGCGATGCAAGCGAACAGCAGCCGCTCCAACTTAAGCGCACAATCCTCGGGCACGCCGTCGGCCTCAACGATCTCCTCGTCCCAGGGCAAGGTGAGTGCACTCGAAAATATATATAAAATATATATAAAATATATATTATATACGAAAATAAAATAAAAACTGGAAGAAATTATTAAGGAAAATTCCAGGCATTTATTACATTTCTGGGTTGAGTTCCAGCTTCATTTAAAAGTATAAATATGAATTTTGATGATTTCTCTATAAGTTGTGTTCCCTTCCTTATATAGGTTGCTACATTAAAATGTATTTATGTTATTTCTTATATGGGTACTACATTAAAATGCATTTATGTTTATTTTATCATTATAAGACACATTATATTATCTTTAGAGTACCTATAGTTCTTTATCAGATAAGAAAGCCAAAAAGCATTTCGAAAGACCATAATATTAACTTAATTACTAATTGGGTTTACCATTTTAAGTCTAAAGGCTAAGGTCGTCCTTAAAATGGTATTCCCAATGAAAATATTATTATATTCTATTGTATTGTTTAAATTCTCGTGTACATTTTTAAAATGTTTTAATAGGTTTTTAAGTCGTCATTGTCTTTTAGAAACTGCTTATCCAAATCCATAACTTTATCAATTCAATTGCGAAACAAGCCAATGTTTTAAATCTACCTTACCAGACAGACAGCATACAATAACGATAATTATAATAATCTTAAATGTGGGGCCCTTGACAATGAACACAGTAAAATACTTAATATTTAATTTGTTAAAAGGTTTCATTGGTAAATGTCAATTCGAGTAAATTATGTTGCGTAACATGTTTTCTGGCATTAAATATGCCATATTGCCTGTGTGCCCGGCAAATTTACATGGCTTTCCTTTGTATCCTTATTTGTCCCAGGCCCAGGATCAAATTGAATTGGCCTCTACCTCGGCCCCGAACCGATGGCCATTACAATTATGCAATGTTTATTGACTGCAATTATAAATATTGGCCCCATCCGCCTGTCATCATAACCCTCAAACGTAGCCACGCAGTACGATCTGAGCCAAGATTCGTATTCGTATTCGTGCATTTCGAATTTCGAATTCCCAATGGCAAAAATGGCAAAAATGGCTTTCAGTTGGAGTGAAATTTTATTTGTCAGTTCGCTTCCTCATGCTGGCCACATGGGCGGCGGCGGGGCAACACGGCGGGGGGTGCACATTTCCGCTTTCAATTTGTTTGGCGTGTGCGTGGGTGGCTAAGAAAACGTGTGGAAGGGGGGGGGGGGGGGGTTGTAGAGGGGGTTGTAGAGGGGGTCCTGGGGACCATAAATGTAACTGGGGTACACTGCTGCATCCGCTGCTTGTCAATCGAGCGACATCTGATGAATGCAGAGAGCCCCCTTTGAGACCCCCCCCCCCCTTGACAGCACCACCCATGAGCCACCCCCCCCCCTCGCGCCCTTTTCATTCACTCTCTTATTTGCATTGCCCATTGCTGGCGTTGTGTCCTTTATCGTTTTTAATTAAACATTGCCGTTTTGGGCTATTACACACAGACACTTGCGGGCATGCAAACGCACATGTGTACACAAGCACGCACACAGGTGCAGTTGGAGAGTAAAGAACAAAAAATTAAATGCTGTTTATATTTAAATATTTATTTAAACAGCTGATATTATAAGCTTAAAAAAGACATGCTTTGTTCAGGTACTAATTTAATAGGGATCCTTAAAAAGGTCCCAAAAGAGATCCTACCTGTTATTTCTAAATAGATTATTGTACATGTGTTATAAGAAAGTGTTCCATGTTTTTACCATAACATTTAATTTATTTGTACTATAAATAGTATAATTATTTATTATATTTAGTTGTATTATCCAAGTTCCCCTTTTAGGAGGGATCCATGAAAACGCCCTAAAAGAAATCCTATCTAATATTTCTAAATATAAAATTGAACAAACCTTTATTATAAGAAGGTATTCCTCGTTGTTACTATATCATTTTATTTATTTTTTATCTAAACTTAAACTTAAATATTACCTTGACGTAGTATTATACATTATACTTATATGAAGAGCTTAAGTTTTGAACTTAATGAAAACACATACTGTATTATCCAAGTTCAAATTTAAAAAGGGTCCCTAAAAATTTCCTAAATGAAATCTAATCTGTAATTTATATAAGTATATATAATAGTTCTTTTTCGTATTTACATACTATACATTATACAATTGTATTCAATGCTTTTGCAATATATATAAATTTGTTTAACCTTCAACTAATTTAAATGAAAATTATTCTTATTTGAATTTACAATAATATTTTCATATGTTTAGGAATAGAAACTAGTAGATTAAAGTCTCTGTGTAGCTGGTGCAGTGGGCAATTGTAGGTCTCGATTTTCAGAATTGCCTGACGCATTTTCAAGTTGATATTTGCTCCTGGAAAAGAGGTCCTTTTCTTGCTCGACTGTGTGGGTGCCGTTGTTTTCGGGGAAAAAATGCAGTTGAAAATCTCCGTGTTTCATTACTGTCATCGTCATCGTCCATTGGTCGAGAGTCCTTTCCCCCTGCGTCCTTGTTTTTCACATATTTCCGCCGTGTTCAGTTGGCACTTTGGGAGGCCCAAAAAAGTAGGCAAAGCTTTTTTTCAGAAAGGAATTTCATTGCTGGCCGTTTGCTAAGTGCAAAGATAATGGTAAATGGAAGGAGTGAAATGGCCAGCACACCTGTGTGGGTCCTTGGTTACAGGCCTCACTTGTTTCAGTCCCAGAAGATTCAGATCCTGTTTAAATTGTGTCCCTTTTTCGGCTTCACTTTTAATGGAAATCCTATTTTTATGGAACTCATATATATTCGCAGTAATTATTTTTACATTTCGTATATAACACCTCCCTTTTTTCATGAACTTCTATAAATAAAATATTTTAAAAGCCATTTCCCACCATTTAATATTTAAAAATAGATTTTCATATGATGTTTGCTTTTCCGTGAAGTTGATTCTTGGTTAATGCATTTCCCGTTAAGCTGCCTTTCTGAGAATTTCCTGAAAAATACAGCTTTTAATAGGTGTTTACTTACGTCATGTTTTCTGTGGAAAAAGTGGAAAACAACAACCGAATCTGTGCGTAGGATTTAAAATGTTGACTTTAAGCTTGCGTTCGTTTTCAAAGGAAATTAATTCCCCTTTCTTTAATAATGCAGTTTGTTCTCCCCTTTGAATGTGTTTTATCTTGTTTTTCTCATTTGATTAGTTTCTCTCCCCTGCAGAGAACTCATTTTTTCAGCTTTTAATTTACACTCCCATTGAATTGTTTTTCCCAGAATTTCTATTCTAGGTACAACCCAGTTCAAAGGCGTTTTTCCTTCCTAAGGCTGGGCACTTGATTTAATTAAATTCTGATTTTTGTTCTTTAACCCTTTATTCCACTGGTATTGTCTTAAATTAAATGGAATGAAATCTGAATATTGCGTTAAGTTTTAAAGTTGGCCAAGTAAGGGGAACGTTTGAATGATGACATTGGTATTAAAATCCCTGCATAACGCATACGCCGCGTGGTCCATCATTCAGTTTGCCTCTGCGGTCGTAAAATGTATGCTACTTTCGCCCATATTCTTGCTGCCAGCTACTTTCTGCGGCTGTCAAAGAAAGTTTTTTACATGAATTGCCATGAAATTTTCAAATAACTTTCATCATATGATGGCCAATGGCAATGGGATTCTCCTATTAGTGGGGGGTGTGGTTGTGAAATGATGCTGAAGAATGAAAAGTATGAAACATTTTGCTTCATTAAGTGGCGTGTGTGTGTCCTTTTTTGTTGATGTTCTTGTATTGCCTTTAATTCAGAGCCGCAAAAAAAAGGAGGAAAAAAGCGTGAGTGGGTGGAGGGGGGGGGGGGGTGGGGTGGTTGAGGGTGGTCCATAAAGAAACGCACATGCGTGTGTGTTGGTGAGTGTCTGATTGCGGTGCCTGCAATTGCGCATGTGCTGGACCACTCTATACCCTGCAAATAAACCAACCTCAAACCCTCCCTTCCCAATCCACGAATCCCCAAAAGGACTCCTCCATCCTAAGACATATGCTTGAAAATATACAGCTTTAACCAGGCAACAAGAACAACAATATTAACATTAACAATAGCCACAATTGTGCGTATCATTTGTGTTACTTTGTTGCATAACCATAACCCCATTGGGAGAAATCCCCAACCCAAGAAAACGGAATATTCATTCAAGCCGTCTTCACATCCTTCACGAAAAATATGCCACCCCCTTTTCCAACACTTATTAGCTGTTTGTGTAGGTATGTAAAAACACACACACATAGATATATATGTGTGTGTGTGCATCATTTAAAACAATATCCAAAGATTTGTTTCGCCATTTATATGTCAAAAATGACAAGTCAAGTGCTTTGTTCTTGTTCTCGCCTTTCTGCCTTTCTCCACCCCCTAAGCTCCGGCTTTCTTCCCTTTTCGGTGGCGCATCCTTCTCTGGTCTCTGTTTTCTTTCCACGTTTTTCCAGCTTTTTTTGCTTTTTCGTTTCTGGTTTTGTACTTGGCTTTGTCATTAGCAGTCAAGCGCAAAGAAGCGGAGCGAATGAAGAATTAAGCAAGATCACATGGAATTCGGAATGCTCTTCTTAGAGGGATAAGTGTTGGTAAACGATTTAATTTATGCGCTGGTTTCTTGGTAGTTTTGCTCAACATGGTATAGAAAACATTGTTATGTAAGCTAAAGATAACCAGTATTGCCAAATTAGCAGTGTTGATAAACTTATCAAATGTAATTCTTAGTGTTAGTGTTGGTAAACGACCGAATTTAATTTAAATAAATGTTGTATATATGTTGTATACTACTTTTTTACATTAAAAAAATGCTTAAGTATTTGTAAGCCCCCACCAACTTTGGTATTTACAACAAGCAGTGTTGGTAAACTAACTAGGGATGTCAATTAATATATGTCTACTCTAAATATTCATATGCCAAAGCAAACAATTTACTGAAATTGTTAACTCGGCTTTGAATATTTAATCTAGTTCTATAGGAACTGTATTGCTATAAACTTATAATTTCAATTAGTGTTGAAAAACATCTCAAGAAGTTGTTTATGTTGTCCTTGCTTTGCCTTGTCTTGACTCCTACATTCCTTTAGTTCAATCAACCCAGAAAGGTATGCTATCGGGAAATCAGTTTTTCTTTTTCCCAAAGTTTGTAACTCATTCAATTCATATATATTTTGCCATCGAATCACGCTTCAGTGAATTTCGGTGCAGTTTTCAGGGCATTTCCCAGGCAAAAAAAAAAAAAAAAAAGTGAAAAGCAGAGACAATGAACGACAGAATGAAAGATGGGACGCAAGGAGATGAAAAGGAAAGGGGCTGGGAAAAACTTGTCGCCTAGACTTTGTATATGTATGTATATATGTGTATATGTGTGTGTGTTGTACTTGCCATGTGTCTATGTGTGAAATGAGCTTCAAGTACAACAACAAGAACAACTGACAAGGACGCTCATATGAAAACAAACGCATAATTTAAGCGTAATTGCTGTCATTTTTCATTCGAGTGCGACAAAGTGTTGGTGAGAGGGGGTGCGGGGGCCTTGTTGGGGGTGCAAGAAAGGGGGGGGGTGGTTCCAGGGGTACTGCCACAGCTGCTGTTGCTGCCGCTCAAGTGCCCCAGTTTGTCTATGTCGCCAGTTGCCCTCGTCAGTTTCCTTCAACCAGCTTTCAACTTCATGCAGCCCTAAACATATAGTAAACAAAAGCTAGATGGTAGTATTAATGGTAAAGGAAAATCATTTCCCAAAAAAACAACATATATTCTCTATTTTACTAAGAATTCTAAATGTTTTTTCATTTATTTGCATCTTTTAGGAATGTTTTAATAGCTTTTAATATTAAACAAATGTTTTAATCTCTTTAAAACTTCATAAAGCAGGTTGGAAAATCAAAAAGTAGGTAATAAGTACATGGTATCATATTTTACATCATACTTTTGGATACAATTAAAATACTTGAGATTTTAGGTGCTTCCTCTAAAGAAAAAAAACTTTGTCAAACATTGTTCTTTTTTTTAACCTAAATATCGTTACTATATTTCCGACCGCTGGTGTACTTAGACGGGCTGCCTTTATGTGTAATGTCTGCTGCATCCGGCGTTGAAGCGCCAATAATTATGCAGCTTAGGTTTGGTTTTCGTTCTTTTCCTCCTGCTTTTCCCCATTTGCCTCGTAACACTGTTTTTCCAGCTTTTTTCTGCTTTTCTGCTCTTTTTTGCCATCGCGTCCTGGCAAACGGTGGCGGTTCATCAATTGGCCCCCGACTTTTTGCCACGTTAATCCGCAGAAAATATATGTGTTTATTTAAAAGCCAGAGGAGTGACGCGAACACGAAAGAGGCGTGAAATATGAGGCTGGAGCAGTGGATATTCCTGTCATTTGCCATTGCCATTCGCGCCCACTCCTGGCATTTTGGCCCGTTTGGCCCACCAGCTGCAGCGACGAGTTGTCTTCCTGTTTATTCGCCGCTTTGTGTGCGGATGCTTTTGGCCCTTTTAGCACCTGGCCTAGGACATTCCGCCTTTGTGTGTCCTTTTTGGCCGTTTGCCAGCTCAACTCGAGTTCACTTCCAGTCGAGTGTTTTGCCCGTTGCCCGTTTGCTGTTCCTGTTGCACTGCGAGAAATCGAGGGGTGGTTACTTAAAGATTTCAGAAGACTAAAGGATGTTATATTAAAGGTTTTCTTACTACTTTTCTTTAAGGCAGCGGTCGGCAGTTTTTCATTAAGAGGGCATATTGAATACCTCTGCTGGTTCTATGCCGCCACACAAACAGTGTACAACAGCGGTCCGCACACTCACATCAATAAGCTGCCCGTGGAAATACTCACACAAATGTAAAACAAAATGTCATTGCCAAACACTGCTTTAAAATATTAAACAAGTGTTGGTAAACATTCAAAGATTCATTAGTAAAAAGTGTTGGAAAACCGTCTCTATTTAACAAGCATTTTTTTTAAAGAAATACAATTAGAGTGTACTTCATGTGTTTAGCTTATAAAAATGGTATAACACTAGTTTACTAAGTGATTTTCACAATAAGTGTTGGAAAACTACTTATGATGATATGCTATTAACCCTCTTATAACAGAAAATGATAATTACGAAAACATTTAATTCATTAAAACCTACCTACTATTTTATTTCTCTGTCTGCTGCTGCGGTTGCCATTTCTATTGTCGACCTGCGCTTGCAACAATGGTTGTTTCTGCCACATTGCCACGCCCACACCAACGCCTGCTTATTCACTTTTGTGACCCAATAAAGTCGAATTATTTCTTTTTTCATTTACTTTTTACTTTTGTTTTGTAATTAGGCACTCTTTTGCAGAGCTCAACGTTCTTTTCTCTATACAAATATCTTTTTTTTCTGTATATTTATATTTATCTCAACAGTCAGTTTGTCGTGTCGGGTATTTTTGTTTTTGTTTTTGTATTTCTCTGGTTCGGGGGCACAGGTTTAAATGTTTCTCAAGTGCTTTTTGCCAATTTTCGGTTTGTATTTTGTGGCTTGCATCGTTGTTGCCATTGTTATTGCTATTGGTATTGTTGCTGCTCTCTTTGTGTCGCTTCCATTTCGGATTTTTGTGTGAAATGAACTTAGAGCATATTTAAATAGCTGTGGATGCATTCTGCCCAAGCTGCCCGAATTAAATGGGACAGCAAATGAATTATTCCGAGAATTTTGTGGAAGGTGAGAGGCGCCACTGAGGGAATTTTTAAAAATTTATAAGCTTAGGAATGTGGCCTGTCGTCACTAAGTGCCACTTAAACTGCTATTTTTACAACCGTATTCTTGTACTTTTGACCACAAAACAAAAGGATATTTTTCTGGGAAAAAAAATTGAACTATTTTTACTTGGCTTAAGAAAATGCCTGAGCAAACAATTTTAATTTTCATAGAACACTCTGCATATATTTCCAGAATTTTGCAGTCCTTAGGTTTTGTTAAATAATTTGTAAATGCATTCGTTATTTAGAGATGGTAGTTCAATGGTTGCCAAACTTTCTCTGAACGGACTAATGGCTTTTGAATGGACCTTATTTTCAGGCTGACTGTTATAAAATTTATTAGCTTGGGAATGTTGCCTGTCGTCTCTAAATGACACTTAAATTGACTTGATTCTAGGAACTACAATTTTATTTTCGTATTTTCTACCACAACACACAAAGATTATCTTCTTGGCACAAATTGAACAAATTTCTTTAGGCTTAGGAAAATAACTAGGCAAATCATTTTATGAATCTCTTACAATTTTTTGTTTTTAATTTCAAAATTGTTTTCATTATTCAGTTGGTAGTTCAGCGCTGGCCAAGCTTTCTCTGAAAGCAATAATGGCTTTTGAATGGACCTTATATCGAGGGTGACTGCCAAACTGCTGGCAATACCACTTATCTAGAACCACTCACCCTTTTATGAATTACTTACAGTTTTTGATTACTATTTTTAAAAGTGTTATTTATTTTTTAGATAAAATTACAGGGCTTGCCGAACTTTCTCTGAACGCATTAATGGCATTCGAATGGACCTTATAGCCAGGGTGACTCTCAAACTGTTGGCAGCACCACCTATGTATAACCACCCACCGAATGGCCTGCTGCCTACTGATTACACGCTTGAGGGCGTGGGCGGTTCTCGATGGGGTGGTGGCATTTTCAAGGATATGTGGGCTTGCTTGGGTTGTTAGGAGCTAGGAGCTAGAAGCTTGGAGCTGGAAGCTTGGCGAACGGAGAAAGGAGAAAGGGGAAAGCAGAACCCCCGCCATTGCCGCATGAGCATAATTTGTTGTAATTAACATAACGAGCCAGCCCAAGCAATAATGGCCAAAACTTCCCACACTCGCAGAAGTGTGAGTATTTGAACTGAAGTTGGATTGTTTGCTCTTCCAGGCTGGCTGCTGCTGTGTTTTCCCTTTGTCCTTCATCCTTTTGTGTAATTAATTTGATTTTTTTGTTTTATTTTTTTTAATTTTATTTAGTAGTACAGCCACCCACAGCCCGCAGCATAAATAAGTTGTTCTTGCTATTTAGGCAGCATTTATGAAAATGAATTTATGCGAGACATTTGCGAAAGACTATGTAAATATTTTGTGAGCGAAGGGAATCGTTTGGCATTAAGCATACGCCGTGTGGTGCAAAGAGGATGTGATAATTTAAAATTTTACAAGGGGCTACATATTGCCATAAAAGCAAGTATCGTTATGCCTCGGTTAAGTGAAAATAATCATTAAACTAATTACAAATTAAATAGTTTGGCATTAAAAATTTTGAACATGTTTAAGAGCGGGAAATTATTGAAAAATACTCGTTTTCTCTGCGGTTTTTCAATCGTAGTTTAGCCAAATCAAAACGTACTACACAAAGACCGACTGTTTTGGACAGCTTGCTACCAATGCTAACGATCCCCATCACTTTTAGGAAAATTTATTTTTTTTCCAATTTTCGCATTATTTGTAAGGGGTTACATCATGTTTTTTTGCGAAAAATGGCTAAAATCAAACATTTCCAGGTTTGAATGCCAATGGATAGGAAATTAAACTACGAGTACAACGAGGTATGACATTTTCCATTTGGACCTTTATTTTTGTTATGGCATCCAAAACACTGATTTTTTATGGCGGAAAAATGGGATTGAGGTTTTAGTCAAAAATACTCCTTTTACCTGCGGGTTTTCAATCGTAGTTTTGACAAATCAAGGCGTACAGCAAAAAGACCGACTGTTTTGAGCAGCTTGCTACCAATGCTAACGATCCGCATCACTTTAAGGAACATTTATTTTTTGACCAATTCTTGCATTTTTTGTAAAGGGTTACTTCATGTTTTTTTGCGAAAAATGGCCAAAATCAAACATTTCCAGGTTTGAATGCCAATGGATTGGAAATTAAACTACGAGTCCAACGAGGTATGACACTCCTCATTCGGACCCATATTTTTGTTATAACATCCAAAACACTGATTTTTTATGGCGGAAAAGTGGGATTACAATTTTTGTCAAAAGTACTCATTTTATCTGCGGTTTCGTTGTTTAGCCAAATCAAGGCGTACAGCAAAAAGACCGACTGTTTTGAACAGCTTGCTACCAATACAAACGATCCTCATCACTTTTAGGAAAATTTATATTTTGTCCAATTTAAATAATTAAATAATTCACTGTTTTAAATGCCATTAAATTGAATATTAAATTACGAGCTCAACGAGGTATGACACTCCTCATTCTGACCAGTACTTGCAGTATACCAACCAAAACAGTTTTATTTTATATTGTTAAGCATACGCCCTGTGGCGTAGAAGAAGTAATTATTACAATTTTATAATTTTTGTGACATAGTGACATGGTACTTTCATAAACATAAGCAATAATATGTCTTTTTTAATATTTAATGGGAAAATTATTATTGTATGCCATTATTTTGTATTAATCTACGACGTGTGGTACTAGTATTAAATTATCCTTTTATCCTTTGTCATTGCAGCAACAAGTTGTCGAACTATCGGGCTATGTCATCATACTCGTCGAGAATGTGGAGGGTAAAATTAAACTATACGGCTCACCGCCCGATCGCGATAATCTGGAAGTGGGCGATGAGATACTCGAGGTCAATGGCCTGACCCTGGAGAATATATCGCGCACGGAGGTCATTCGCCACATACACGACGTACGGATGCTAAGTCCTTTAGATAAATGCGGTCCATCCTAACCATCTCGAACTAATTTCCATATATTTCTTCTTTTCGATCTGCACATTTTTCCTGCAGTGCATCAAATCCTGCACCATTTGTCTGCGTGTGCGAAAGAAGAATGATTCACGACTGGGTAAGTTTGAGACTTTTCTTATAATATATAGGGTCCTTAAGGGTTTTAAATCAAATCATTGGGAAACTATAATTAAGATTTCATCAAACTTATTAATTGAATTTCCAACATTTCCTTACGATATATTGTAAAGTATTGATGTTGCCAAAGGAAATGCATAAGTTGCCATGGGCTCGAAAGTTTGACACTCACTGCTAATCTACTAATAGCCGGTAATAAACCTAATCATAGTGGCTCCAAAGCCTCTAATCACACGATCACCTGCGCGGTTTTAGAGTCACTGCAGCCCAGTTAAAACAACAAGTTGAAGTTAACTGTCTGATTGGGAGCTCTGCTCTCGCATTTCATTTAATAACTGTCTAACTCGATCGCGCTCTCTTTACCTCTCTCTTGCTTTTTTGGCATTTGTATTTGTATACCCTAGAGTCGTTGGAGTTTGGGGTATATTAGAATTTTTGATTCTATCTGACAATAACATAGAGAAGCTTCGGGTTGTATTACTTGTTTTGCATTTGTTTTTGTAACACTTAACTGTATATAATTTGTTATATATTTTTAATCCAACGTTGATATTTTATTTTTTAAGCTAAGATTTTCGGTCTATCCTATTTCATTAGCACAGCTTTTTTAGGGTTCATTGTATAATTAATTGGTATAATGATCAGGTAACTGGCTAATATATATTATTTATTCCCATATATATGTAATACTTAATGGATTACTTTCCGGAATTTGAAAAACCACTATATTTGAAACTTTTTAAGGGGACCAGAAGATTTGAGTTCTATACCACCTTTTGTATCAGAACCTTTGATAAGTTAGTACCAGGTAACTTGGGGTCGTAATTCTTCCAGATAGCCTTACTTGTTTGGCATTTGTGTTTTGCAATTGACTTTGCGGTCAGTGGAGCTTCTGGCGCTCTCGAGTCTTCTCTCTCCGAGTCTACAGTTCTTCAGTCTTCTCAGTGTCAGCCCCAGTCTTCCAGTCCCCCATTCTCCCGCTCTTTCGATGTCGCACACTCTCCCTCTCTCTCTCTGGCTGGGTTTTTGGGGCCTCTCCGGCCGCTTGGCAATGGAGCCGCGTCAGTTGCGAGGCGACCGTCGACGTTTCCGTAGCGTCAGCGCCGCAGTGTCGCCGCTTTGACCGTACCGCCCAGCCATTCTCCGTCTCGTTCTCTCCGGCGGTTTGCGTTCGTTGTTACTTTTTTCGATTTTCGGATTTCGGTTTTCCGCCTTTTGTTTTGGAAGTGCGCGCACGCGTTGGCGTCTCGTTTTTGGTACGTGGTTCGCCATCGCTTCGTTTCGTTTTGTATCGTCTTTTTTTTCGGTGTAACAAATTTGATTTGTTGTTGTTTTATTGTGGTGCAGCAGCAGCAGCAGCAAAAGCAGCAAAAGCAGCAGCAGCAGCCGCTGCAGAAAAAGCAGAGCGGCAGCAGAAAGAGCAGCAGCGCAGCAGGGTGAGTGGCCAGTGGCTCTTAAACTGGGCAAACTATCTATGGCAGAGTCATGAATCAACATTGTTAGTGTTTAGTTTGGCGTACCTGGCCACAGATACTCAAACACAGATACAGATACAGCCACAGAAATATCTGAGAGTATGTACCCACGGTTACTACAGTCGAACCTGCATGACTCGGTCTACACTGAAAAAAAAGTTAGATAGCTATGGACCAATTTTGCTTAACAAGATTTTTGTGACTTTGAAATATATACATCAATTCTTATATATATTACTAATATTTTTTTGATGATTTAATATCTATTTCAATTATAAATATTGAAAATGTTGCTACAATTTCTTTATGTATGTCTGTTATTAGTTGAAATATATTTTTAACAGGAATTCATTTATAAACTCAATTACTTATGCTTAGTTATGATAAATATCACATTTTTTTTTGTGCTTAAAATGTTTTCAAGTGTGTTTTCTGTCTGTGTAAACAGGGAATGTTTGCAAATAGTTTTTTAAAGATTTTTCTCGACATGTGAACAATTTGTCTGGTTTATTTGTAACAGAAACCGATTCTAACTGGGCAATTGCCAGCCTTTTGCAATTGATTTTATTTAACTTTATTTAAATAAATCAATTTTATCACAGAAACTAAATATGTGTATTGCCTTGTGTTGAATTTAATAAATATTTGTTTACGATATGCCACAAAGCTTAGAGAAATGAGTTGATTTGATTATATCAAAAATATATTTATTATAGGATAGACAAATCTAATACAAATAAAAAGCAATTCTTAAGCGATTCTTAAGCAAATTTATATGAAACTTTAAGCCAATTTATGGAAAATTAAAGCTAGTCGCAAGCATCTGTAGAAGAAATGTAATTCAAATCGAAATCAGTTCCATGAATGACATTAGCACGTAATACCACTTGCTGGGTGTAAATTCTAGGCAGCAAAACCAATGCAGAGGAAGTTTAGGCTCTGGATGTTCGACTGTATCCGCAAAGCACCGGCTAAATAATTCCGTTTCGAATCACGGAAAGTTTTTTGTCGCCTCATTATTATGGGCAAAACTTCAGTTTAACCCATTAACACGGCGATGAGTGCGGTGTTTGCTCTTGTTATACTCGCCTTTTTGCGATTTTTCCACTATTTTCTGCTCGTTTTTTTGCGTTTTGTGGGCGTGAGAGTGCAAAAAGTGAGGGCAAATATAGTTGGAGGGCCGACACATGTAGATACAGATACGAAATCCCCCATGGACCATCAAAGTGGGCAACAAAAAGCATTTGGAAATGGAAATGGTGGGAGTTATAAGACCCGCTCTCGCTGTCTCTTTCCACCTCCCCCCCCCCCCCCCCATGTGTCTTGCTCTCTCTTTTTGCAGCCTCCTCAACTTTTTTCTGTTTTTTTTTTTTTACCTCCCACCGAATTCAGCCAACTGGAAATTACTGCAAAATAGACAATGAGAGAGCGAGACACGGCGATTCTAAAGGCTGCCAGAGCAAGGGAGATGGGCTATAGAAATAAAAGCTGCTTACAGTTTGGCCTGCGTTGTGGGCCACGTGTTGTTGTTGCCATAAAAAGCGGCTAAACAAGAAACAACAACACACACAACACGACACAACACACAACACAACACACAAACAACACAGCCAAACAGACAGCAAAGAAAACTAACCTCAAAACGAAACAAGTTTTGTCGAAAGTGGAAATCAACTGTCAAAAAAAAAATAATAAAAATATACATAAAGTGGCGAAAAAATACACATTTTATGGGACCCACATACCAAAAGTTACATTCATTATGCACTCATTAAGACGGCAGCACTTAAACCGATCTTAAGATGCAAATAAACGGGTTGCCGGGAAAGTTCTCAACGAGAACTAAAAGAGTTCCCAACTCAAACAGAACAAACTTGGAATCTTTATTCTATTTATTTATTTTATTTTAGAAAAAACAGTATTGCCTATAAAACAGCTCTATCATTAACCCAACTACTTAATTAAAAATTTCAATTTCTGTTTGAAAACGAGTTAAGTCTCTGCTTAATTTATGCAATACAATTTAATTGCTATTCGTGTGCTGCATAAATCAACTGCTGACCTATTTAAATCCCAAGCCATGTGATTTTTATAAAATTTTATTTTTGAACATGATCTAGAAAGCAAAATCAATAAGTATAAATTATAAAAATTGAAGAAATAAATACATAATTTTCTAAACCATGGCCGAGGTCCAATGTATCCTACATAAGTGGCACTCAGGAAAATCCAATTACTGGTTGAAAGTAAACTGAAATTACTGCACAAAAGCAACATTATTGTGCGGATACTAAATCAATCAGATGCTGACCCATTTCGAGCGCACACACATTGCAGAATCCGCAGCCAATTGAGTTACAGTTTTGGCTGCACTGTGCCGCATTCCAAGGGGCGTATACGCAACCCCCTTCCCCATTCCACCCCCCTCCCCCTTTACACCACTGATAAGGCGGCAATCAGTTGCAGTCTCCCCGAAACCGCTTTTATTTTTGGGTCAACTCCAACGGACCTCGAAGAATTTCCAGTTTGCAACGGCGGCTAACACACAAACCAAATACAAAACACAAAATCAGAAAAAAAACAAAAAAAAAATGTAAAGGAAAAGGAAAAAAAAAAGCTCTGAAAACACCAAATACATTCCAAAGCAATGAATTTGTTGTTCAAAGCGAAATCAATAGGAGTTTGCCGGCAGAGGAAGAGAGGTGCGAAGCTGAAAAAAACCTAAAACTAAAAACTAAAGCCAAAGTTTTCAATGTTCGTCTATGGGATCGCCTGCAGGTGCAAGCGGGATGGCCTGCGATTGGGAAAGAGAAAGAGAGAGAGGGAGAGCAGCATCCGAAATCCGGTAAGGCAAGTTTCTTGGCTCCAAAAGAACACTGGAAAAAAATTAGAAATCAATTAAAATGACTAAGAACTGAATGCATTAGGAGCATAGTCACTCTGAAAATACCGCAAGCCTGGTCTCACTTTTTTGTCAACAAAATATTTAATATTTTAATAAAATTTACTTTAACTGTACAGCTCATGTTTTTAATTAAAGTCTTTTAAGTACCTTTATAGTCTTTTGTGAGTTCAATTTAAAAACTGCACGTTTCAACGTCCTCTTGATACTGCAAAATTGAGCTTAAGTATTTTAAATTAGTATTGATTTATACAATATTTTCACACTGTGCATAATAGCCTGGTAACAAACTTATATAATCAACATAATCAGTCTTTAAACAAATATTTTTTTTAATTTTGATGAGCACTTACATATATACCAGTGTACCTGCTGACTCAATTGTGTGAGTAAGTCTTTAAGTTTTACACGCGGCCATCGTCGACTGAATGTGAAGCTGAAGCGATACAATTGAGCGCGCTCAGATGCGCTGGGCGGCGATGAGGGGGGTGAGGGGGCGTTCGGAAGGAGGTGGAGATGGGTAGGAAGGGGGAGGGGGGATGGGGGCTTCAAAGGTACGAGATGGCCATGTGCTGCGATGTGTAAAAGTCATTGCCTCTGGCGAGCGAGCGAGAGGGAGAGCCAACAGAAGGGAGATGGCAATAACGAGGGGAGAGCCGAAATTGTTTTCCAACTTGGCCATGGAATTGCATTGAGATGATAGTACACTGAGGAAAATACATTACTATTTCCTTAAGAACGAATCAGTTGTATAAATAGAAAATGTATAACACACAAATCCTAACTGAAAGTACCAATACTGTCTTAAAACAAATAAAACATTTTGCGCATTTTACGTCTGAAAATAAAAACTTGTTAAACGAATATTCAATCTACAGTTCTCAGTAGTAAATAAATACCAACCTTTTCTAATTAAAAAATATATTCAAATATAAAAAAAATTTAAGTTAAATATAGTTTTCTAAATGAAACATTTATTATAGTAGGTCTTTACATTAGAAGTGATTGGTTTTTCAGTTCAGAACTTGGATAAATAATAACAACTTCATGTTCTAATAAATATGAAATAAGAAAATTTTGCCAGGTGTACCATCGCCAAGGATGTGACCACAATGGGGACGCGGATCGGGATGCACACGGATACGGACATGGCTATATGGCTTTGGGTGGACGGGTATGGGATGAGATGAGATGGCATGGGATGAGGTGGGTCGACCTCAGTGGCCACAGGAATGCGGAGGCTCAGTCGTCCATCTAATGCGGTGGCAGTGAATTCCGATTATTCCATTATTCGGCTCGAACGCCGGGCACTGACATACCCATGTTTTCAACTGGCATCCGTAGGTGTATTTTAATTCGACCTGTATTCATTTAGCCTAACGAGTTTAATCGGAATAATTGATTCAGGCATTCTCGCAAACAAAGTGCACAGTAATTTCAAAGCAAATGGCTTTGATTTGGTTATCGAAGGGGGTTGTTGTTCAATAAACAATTGAACTAAGGTCGGACATTCAGTACCTAAAAGGGGCATCTATTTATAAAGTAGTTTTACCTACAGCTTTAAATATATAAATTTGACATATCATAAGCTTTTTGATTTCCCTGTTTATGTACTTCCAATTATTTGGGCAATTTACCTGTGATCTGAGGCTTACCATTCCAAAGACCTCTAAAATTCGTATACCCATATACTCATGTTGCTAATTTCGCAATGATTATTTTTTAGCATGACAAGTGCCACGCCCACTTATTCATCATCACCGTTTTCCGCTTTTGTTCGTTCTTTATCGGTTGCAGTTGCAGCTGCATTTGTTCTCTTGTTTTGTTTTGTTTTCCTCTTCATATTTCTGTTTTTGTTTGCTGTTCCGTGTTCTTCTGCTTTTTGTTCACCTGAACATACTATTTTTTTCTCGCACTGCCTTTCACCGTTGCACTTGTAGAATTTTCTCCAGTTTTTCCCCATCTCAAAGGGCATTATCTAATAACAAAAAAAAAGAAGCGAAGAGAAGAAAGATAGAGTGAAGAATCGGTTTGTGCCGTTCTTCGGCATCGGAATGCTTGATTTCTTGGGTGCCGTTGTCGATTCTTCAGATTCTCCAGCGATTTACCGCTAGACTCTTCTAATTGGATATGCGCAGATAGTTCCTAATGCCAAATCATTCGATATAAATTATGTACATATGCAGGATCCGCAAAACACACGCATTCTCTGTGGCTTGAAGAATTGCCCAAACTTAAAGATCCACACTTTTGTGGTTTTGTTCCATAAACCCAGAATATATGATTAAAATCTAACAGAATTAATTAGTCAAATGCAACATTTTAGTTTTCCATTTTGTTCCATTTCGAGCATATAGAGTGTTTCCATTTCCTCCATTCGTTTGGATCTGTTGCTAATCTCGAAAAGATCGTACTTGTTGTTAGGCCAAGCGAAACCCTGCACGCAACACCTAAACAACATAAAATAAAGTGATTTTTTAAATGATTTCTTAGGAAGCGTGGCAGGTGGGATTGGGATTCTGTAGCTAATTGCAATTTGAAGTCGTCACAAAGAAATAGCAGTGTATGTGTGGGGGGCGGAAATCAAGCGCGCAAATAAGCAAACAAACGTGAGACAATGCACACCTGAGACACTACAAAAAAAATATAAAACTTAAACGAATTCAACAAGAACATGACCCTGAGATGATGATTGTCGTCAGCTCATCGCATGTCAAGTGGAGCTCAATTGAATTCTGTTAACAAAAATGATTTTCAGTTCCGGTTTGTTATATTCAATTTATATATTTTTAAGAGAGTTTCACTTCTTGGGGCAGGCACAATTTAAAAGATGTATTACTCGAATTCCTTTTCTTTTCTCAATTTCTGTTAATATACCAAATTTCATAACGATCGGGTTATTATTGCAATCAGCAGAGTGATTTTACTTAACCTTTATTATATCCACTGTTAATCGCCAGAAAGTATGCAAAGATTTTTTTTACAGATGCAAATCTGAATGGAAAATATACATATAATATATTTTAAATTTCTTAAAAAACATTACAAATGCCTTGTATTCAATAGAACTGGATACTTATCCTCTTTCACCATTCAAAATATTAGTTTAAATTTTAAGCTGAAAATTAAAACATACCCATAAGGTAAATAAACAATGAGCCATTTAATTTTCATTTCAACTCTATTGTTAGTCTTAATTCAATTTGTAATCAGGGTGAGAGTACCTGGCTAAAAAAGTAAACAATGCGACCGTCCATCAGCCCCATAATCAGCCCCTCTTAACCCTTTTGGCCCCACACCAGGCAATCGCAATTAAACAATTTTCATGTTTACCCAGAAATCCCAATGAGTGGGAAAGAAATGTGGGACAAAAAGAAAATAAAAAGTGTGTGATAAGCGATAAAGCAACTGTGCGGCCCGTGCGGCGTATGAGTAATAACCGAATGTGTCTGGCGGGGTTTTTTACTTTGGGTGGGGATGGGGAACTTTGGATGTGTGGCTAAGTAAGGTGCTCACACTCGTTCAACCCCCGATTGGCTATATCAAATCTGCTTTGACACAAATTGATATGCATGCCTTTTTATTTACTAAACACTTGAGTGGAAACCCGCTTTTTAGGACTTCCCCTTTGACGGATTTATAATTGGGTACACAGAACGAATTTTGGGTAATGTTCTATACAGCTTTTGAATAACTTAGTGGTATAAAGTTTATATTTTTTTTGGTTATGGAGTATACCTTAATTATACTTAAATATATTTACAATATTGCAATACACAAAAAATAGGTCAAGGTTTTTCTTAACCAACTCGTTTCCATAATTGCAACTTATTTAACTTTATATTGATTACTTTTAAAAAGTTTCGGCTATGTAAGCATCTTAGGCTTTAATTGCTTAACTTTTCTTGGTGAACTGGCGTTCTGTTTACCTTAACCCTTTGATTGAGTTGCCAAAGTTCAGGTAGTCATGGTCATGGGTTACCCAGTTTCCTTAGTTTCCCTAGTTTCCCTAGTTTCCCTAGTTTCCCCAGACTTCCCAGATCCCATAGCCCATCATAATCCAAGTCCAAGTGCAAATAGAAGTCTCCCAATGCCGGCGATGTGGTAATGCGACACTCGATTGTGCGGTTACATAACCCATGTGCACATGATTCGTAGATAAAAGACGGAGACAAATAATAACAATTCACACACATCGATATCTGTGCACACCTGTATCTTCGTATCTTCGTGTCTCTGTATCTTTGTATCTCAGCATCTTTGTGTGTTTCTCTCGGAGATAATGCGATATAAAGCGAAATCTTCTGCTCAAACCAAACGGGTTTCGCTCACATCAAAAAAAAGAAGCGTTTAAAGCCGCAAAACAGCCAACGAAGAAGGCCAAAATATAATCATTATAATTATATATACATAGGAATATACACATATATGTAGGCTTCGCAAGTATTCGCTGCAATTAAGTTGGCAAGTTCTCTCATTGAAATATTTAAAATCAACATATTTGCATTATAATGTTAATCATTTAATGGCCAATTAGTGTGTCTCCCGCAAGGTGTGACTTTTTGCAACGGCCATTCGAAGCGTTGGATACCCTTTTTTTGTCACGATACATTACGATTCACTGGCAATTAAATTTTAATTGCAAAACTCACAAATAAATTCGTTCGAGCGACGGGTCCATTGTTTTTTTTATTGTTTTGCTTATTTTCCTTGTTATTATTTCACTGTTCACTTTGTCTGGCTAAAGGCCAGGGCCAAAAGTAAGCAACAAAAGCTGAATTAAAAATCACAACAAATGGCAAACATTTTGCAAGCTTTACCTGGCCTTCATTGAAGATTGAAAAGAAAAGGAAAAACTCGTATAGGAAACATAAAATTGGGCTGCCCAAACATTTAACATTTAATAGCTTTGGTATTTTTTGATAAATCTAATGCAATAAATCAAGGGACCCTATCAGCTTGAACTCTTGAAAGTCCTCAAATATTACGTATACGTATATATTTTATTGTTTATATATTAAATGGCTCTTCTTATTTTTATTTTGAAATATAATTTAAAATTCATTTTTTTAAAATGTCTGAAAGTCTCAAAAAAAATTGCCCAGCATTGATATTTCATTGATGACTGCTGTGTAAACTGCACATCCAATCCCCCAGAAAGTTCCGTAGAACCCGGTTTGCGGTTGGAGCTACCGCTGCCAATTGGAAATCCATCGATTGCGCTGATTCCGGCGAATCCACCTGCTGTTTGGAAGCCCAGGAAGTTGGATGGTACTTTTCACCCTCGATATTGTCCATATTGTACTTGTTGTACCGATGTTGATGTTGTTGCTGTTGCTCTCCTGGTGGAAATTGCCGGTTGCCGTATGTTGCAGGCACTTCTCACGTGGTTTCTGCAATTTGAGTGCACTTTGGTTTATTGTTTATCGATTTGCTTGCGGGCAATTAAAGCCCCCATCTCCACCTCCACCTTTCGATCCACCCTCAACTTTTCATTCCGCCAGTGCGATTCAAGATTCCAGGGCAGAACCCATTAAACGGAGAAGTTTCCCCCCATCATCCCACCACTCCGCTCGACTCCTCTTCAAATGTGTGAAGTGCCACACGAGCAGCGGTAACAAGAATCTCGGTTGCAAAAAAAATCTAACTCAACGGTACGATGCCCTGTATAAACAAAGATACATTTCTATAGTTTATTTATTTTCGAGAGTTTGAAAATAAATAAATAATAACAAGTTGTCATCGCCACCAGTAAACACAAAATATAACAACTATAAACCTTTAAATAAGACCCAAGCTTTAGTATAATCTTTCTAAAAATAGTAACACCTTTTCTTATAGAGAGAGTTATATTAAATTACCTACGATTTTTTCCGTGTGACATTTTATGACCACACAACATAGCACACGGCTAACACACACATTTCATATAATTAAGGCGGTGATAAAAGTTTATTTACCTAATAGATCACCCAATAAAAGTTTACACCCATATACCATGCTCGTTGCAGGAGTACCTTAAAGTTAACTGCTGAGCAACAAACAGCACTTTGTTGAAATAGTTTATGCACCCTTTACACCGACAAACACAACGTGTGCAAAATGACAGTAAACGCAAAATTTATTTTTTATTTGCACATAAACTAGACACGAACTCTTTCTAAAATGACCAGATGTGTCCACAAATGAGATACAAATAGTGAATAGTATTTGCAGAGAGAGGTAACCGCAGAATAAATTATTTATAGAACAATAATTGAAAAGTTATGCGCAAATGTGAAATAGTTTAACCTACTTTCGGTGATTGAAAACTCGGATAGCTAACTGTCAGATTGAGTATGCCCTTGTTTTACTCTTTCGCTTAAACCTCACCTATCGTCTTGTGGGCCCATTAATAGCTAATTAAGGTTAATAATATTGCACAAACACTCGACACAACGGAGACACAGAACGAGGAAGAAGAGCAACAAATGGCGGACAACGGACAACGGACAACGGACAACGGACAACGGACAACGTTCTACGGACGGACAAAGCGGACACCTGTGATGGCTCCGTCAACAGCTTGGCACTCGATTACGAGCATTTGCATGTGTCAAAGGGGCGGCGTTCGATGTCCGCCCTTTAACATCGCCCCCTCTTCCCCAACCCTTTCATGAACTCAATCGGAATCGCAATTGCCCGGACTTGAAGAGGCGCTCAACTGACACGGCATGTCAAGACTTATGAGAGGAATGCCCATAAGGGGCGGGCTCGCGGAAATGAATGACACAAACGAAAGGCATACACATGGACACCCCCACAAGCACACTAACACACACTTACACACACACACACACGGACAGGGTCACACAAACACAATCGCTGAAAAACACACACACACTCGCGCGCACAAATGAGATTAAAAGTCAGAAACTTGGAGCTCGGAAAAACGCACGGTAGTTGCTCCAACTCAGAAAACCCTACATGCAGTAAAAACCCCATACACTTGAAAAAAAAAATGCACACAGCTATTTGACTAAGACCCGCATTTTTTACTACCGTTTGCAGGAAAACAGTATTTGCCCTTAAAAAACTTCTTGATTTAATTGAAACTACCTTATTATATTGGAAGAAGAGTTATGGAAGATCACACATCTTGTTCCTATACCTAAATAAATATAAAAGGTACTATATAGAAAATACGAAAGAGTGCAGTTTGGGATGAAATGTGTAATATTATTAAAACAAGGAAATTCATAACAAAGATCGATATATTCTATGCCATCCCAAGTCAGAGCTTTTTTTAAACTTGTTTCTAGAGATTAGGAACTGGCTTAGTTTTAAGAAATAAATCTATGTTTTGACTTTATACCAACGCAAATAAAGGCGTATTATCAGAAGGGCACCACCCTTTAATCGTCTACTTTCAGTTGGTCGGTTGATATAATGATTTTTCCGAGTGTAGAAGGGGCTGAGGGGGCGGTAGGTTCAACGACATGTAGCGACATCGAGGCTGACAACGCGGCGCCTAATTGGATCTGGCCCGAGCGCTCCACTTTTGCCCGGGCACGCCTGGGAGGGGGAAGGGGGGGTGGGTTATAAAGGGGGGCTCATGATGGGTCTGGCGGATGGGGGATGTGACCTCGGATCGAGGGCGTCTTTAGCCCCATACGTACCCCCACTAAGGCCCACCGCTTTTCGACGCAATCAACAGCCGAAAACGCAAGGGCAGCGAAATGAAATTAAAGCCGAGGTCACGCGGGGGTTGCTTAGTGGGTGGATTGGGTGGCTTGGGATGGATGGAGATGGAGATGTAGATGGGGATGGGTTTGGGTGCCTGAAGGGAGTGCAGCCGAAAAGCAATAAAAGTGACAAGAAAAGTTGAAGCGCTGAGTGGGCGACGAAGAAGGATAAGGACAAGGAGCTAGCTGCTGGAGAAAGTGGATTTGGGCGGCAAAAGTTGGGCTGGGGGCTGTGGAGTTCGTGTTGTCGTTGCTGTCAGCAACCAGAAAATTTTTAGCAAAACTTTTAGCCACCCATACCCTTGCCAAACGAAAAAAAAAAACCCACACACACACTAAAAAAAGAGAAAAAAAAGGTGAAGTGGGGGGGTTTTGGTATGGAGTTGCCAGGCATAAAAACGATTCCCCGGCGGCAACATTTTGTGGCCCGTGAATGCACTCATGAATATGTATCGAACGATTCGTTTAGAGCGCCGTGAATGCAGCGAATGAGCGTTCGGGGAATTCCGAAAGGAATAAGCCGGAATGATGCCTGTCATCACGGCGAAAATCATTGCTTAGGTCAGTGCCGTAAATTTGCAAAACGACGACAGGCGTCTTTTGTCAACAGACTGGAAAATATTCAGAACGATTAAAGTTCCATACTATTGCTATCTGCTTTATTTTTGGAGTAAAGGTGAAGGGGGAATATAAATATATGGTTTAAGAAAAAAGAACTATACATATATCTGGAAGCCAAAGTAAGAATAACTTGGCAAACTTTAGGACTATATAAATACTACTTATAATGATATATTAGGCCAGCAAAGTTTGAGTGCTTGTCACGACTATTTTATAACTATGATTTATGTGGCACTTTTGTGTGCGGTCTTTCATCATCTTCCATCAGCCCGAATCAACTATCGATTTTCGGGGGTCTTTCTGCTTGGCTGATCACAGCAATTAGGCGAGTCTGACCACACCCTCAACTCAGCTCAGCTCAATGCTAAATGTTTAATGTGCCTGAATTAATTATTTATTCTGTCCACTTGCCACTCTGTTTTTGCAGCCTGGGATATTGGCAACTCGGTGCAGGACGCCTTCGTCATCGCCGTCGAGGAGCACGCCCGCGAACGTCTGCAGAGATTGGCGGCCTTGAACCGGGTCACGCCCGTCGACATTACCCAGTTGTCCAAAAAGGTGAGTGACCCCCACTAACCCCCGAATGGGATTTCAGATTCGCTGTACTTGCCCCTCGCTCAGGAGTGTAATTACGCTTTTAGCCAGTATTTTCAAATGGGTTTCCAGGATTCTGGATTTGTTAAATGTTATTGGTGTACTTCAAAAAGTATTTAGGGTGCTTTCTATATACCCCGAATTCTTAATTTGCGATTCTTTGTAAATGAATTTCTACCGAATTTATTTCGCTATTTTATTAAAGAGCTCTATTGTTCAACTATGGTTCACTAACTTACAAAGGAGTCTAAAATTCTTCAGTTAATTTGCTTTCGTAGGAACTTTAGTACAACACTTTTTAGTTAATATTTAAGCCTGAAACTGTAAGCCAGAGTGGTTTAATCAGAAACTTGCTGAAAAAAACCATTTTAAGCAATGTTAGAACATGGTTAGCTGTTGTGTTTCCAGTACAGAATTAACTGATTGGTTCTTCCAAAAACGCAAAAAACGCACTGCTATTTTTAGGTTCCCACTTGGCTTTATTAAGCAGGGGCTTTCGGGGGATTTGCTCTAGCTTTTGCTGGAAGTGCATATTCGATGGATACGAAAAAGGCAAATAGGGATGGTAAATTCCGTAAAGTGCAACACTTTATTGTTTTTTTTCTCCTTGGTTTGTGCGGCATGTGGCACTGAGGCAAACATGAATGCGAGATATTTCTTTGCAGGCTGTGTGTTAATTTTTTGCTGGCCCAATCCGAATGGCAAAACTGAAATTGAAATGGAAAACGTTTTATCAAAACAGCTTTCTATCGCACACGGCACAGACCCCCCCCCCCCCCCACTACTTTTATTGGCATAACTGAGTGACTGGAGGCCCCTCCCCAATACCAATAGCAATACCAATAACAAATACCAAATACCAAATACGAAATACAAATAAAAATACGAAATGCAGAATGCAAAATGCAAAAAAATGAGGAAGTACGCTCTCTCACAAATTCAATTAAAAATTCAACAAACCAAACACGAGCCAGTAGACACTGGACTGAAACTAAAAGTGGAAACAACAGCAGACACAACTAAAGTAAAAAGTGAATAAAACAAAGAAAGAGCTCAAAACAGCGGTTGTATAAACTTGAAAACAAAAACAAAAATAAAATTGCCATCAAAAGTTACGCAAAACAGAGTGAAAAAAAAAGATAAAAATAATAAAAAACAGTAGCGCAGAGGGGTAAAAAAAAAAAGGAAACGTAAATGCAAATCAAATATGTGGGTAATTGAAAGTGAACGCTGCAATCCCATTTGCATGTGCGAGCCAAAGAGTGAGTACATTCAGATGGGACTAATAAAGCGGTTCGCTCCTCAAGCCCAAACTTACATAACACCGATCCGTGAGATAAGCTGCACTGTAAGATACATGTACAGAAAGCTAGACAAATTTCAAACTCAAAATATTTATATTATCTTTTGAAGGGGAAAAGATTACATAAGATCATTTCTGGGAAAAATATGTAGAATATTGAAAAATCAAGTATACCCCCTTATTTTATATAAAGATTACATAAGACCATTTCTAAGATAGATATGTAAAATATTTTAAAAAATCAAGCATATCTTCATATCTTCATGAAATGAATTCCATATAAAATCTTTACGGGTATTATTTATTCATTTAGTCAGACTGGGATATAAAATGATAGTCACTCATGTTCACACACAGTCAAAGGTAAACTTTCTAGTTAAATCAGTTTCATAAAACGCCCTTATTTTTTCCCGTGTAGGTCTGCTTGTATTTTTAAATGTCGGTGAATAAATAAATTAGCTATTCACTGTGCGTATTAACAGTTTCGTTGCGTTTACAGTTTTAAAGCACAAAAGATCGCGCTGAATGAAATGACTTATGGCGAATCATTTGAATGCAAATTACAGCGTTTACATACTTGTATTTATTGGATATACGCTCTAGTAGTTTTTCATTTGTTTTGTCTATTGGGAGCATTTAAATCGCTCTCTAACTATTTTAACAATAAATTTGTTTTGCATATCCACTTCTATAACATTGAATACTCATTTTAAAGCAATAAATAAAAATGCATTCATACGTAATATTTACATTTATTCATCATGATAAAAATGAATACATCTACCTTCTCTATTTCGTATAAAAGTTCTTACGTTTATTTAATTTAAAAAGTCATATTGTTACAGTACAACAAGGGCATTCTGTTGTGAAGGGTTCGGGTTGCAAAGTGATTGAATTGAGTGCATTTGTTGTGCCCAATAATTTGGTCAGTCGTTTTGGGGTGGGGAAAATGGGTAAAAATGGGAAATCGCGGAGTTTCGAGAGGCTCTTTCGGTTGGCTTGGATGGTATTCCACGCGTTAACCACCAATCCCAATCCGCCGGATTTCTCGATTCCCCGATACCGATCCCCTGGTTCTCTTCAGCACTTTTAAGCGCATCAAGTGCTTTTGTCATCATCGTCATCACAGTTGAACGCTCCAACAATTGCTTTCAGCCCTGCGAAAGTCCAATGGATGGGGGTCAGGTGCGGTTCGGTTCGGTTCGGTTAGGTTAGGTTAGGTTTTGGTATGGATCTGGGTATCTGGGATGGTTTGGGTTGGGCTGGTTCGGTTCGGATTGGATTGGGTTACTCCGCCGGAGTGGGGGGCTCTTTTTTGTCTAGGATGCGCTAGAGTGCGGCTGCGGGGCCTTATCGAGAGCTGTGAGTCAATCGTTTGTTGCCAGGCCAACCGAACAAATGATTTTGCATACACAAACAAACGTGAATATGCATATGACTACACTGAGCGCTATAATCAAAATATTACGATTTTATTGCATGCGAAACGATAATAAAAAGACAGATTTTGATTTGAAATAAAATTTATGAATATTTTTTCAATAAAACAAATTATTTTAAATGAAAAAAAATGTTTAGTTTAAGTTTAAAAATATGTGACGAATTTTTTTTATTATGTACTAGGATTTTAAAGATCAGTAAATATTTTTATTCATTTGAAGCGATAAAAAATAAATGAATTTTCTTAATAAAAAGCTTAAAGCATTGAAATTTTGTAATTTGTTCGATGCGGTAGCTTACATATAATCTTACGATTTGAGGTGAACCATATCTTTCGTATATTTTTTTGTAGGTTGATATTACACCCACCATTGAAATTGAGAATTTTTCATTTACAATTTTTTGATTAAATATTAAACAACACATATAAAAAAAATGTTTAAGTACCAACATCATTGGTTTTCCTGTACCAAACCATTGATTATCGTGAAAATATGATATTAAAAATAGAAAGGTTCCTCTTAAAAATACCAAATTCAATATTACCATTAAAACTGTGTATTTACGTATCCAATAAATGAAAAAAAGCTATGGGATTACCATGATATAAGTACAGATCAAACCAATATAAGTGATCATTTAAATTTAAATATTAAATATACCAAATCCAATAATATCTGGAAACCAAATATTATTCGATTCAGTTTAAAATTGCGAATACCCGATATTCCCCGTGTATATATGCATCGATTTATCCGATAAGTGTTGAAGTGTGTAGGTGGAGTGTGGGGTGGTAATGGGAGTGGAAATGGTAGATGGGAGTATAGTATTCGGTGGGTGTGTGGAAACTGGAAGCTGGGGCTGCGACTGAAGCCACGCCACTTCACTTCACTTCACTCCGCCATCGAGAGAATCCACAAGCCGATGCGGTAGACTGACAAACCGACTTGGCTGTCAATAATCCGATAAAATGCGAACAAAAAATACGCTTACGGCGGATGGGTGATTCTGTGTTCTGGGTGGTTCCTGGCGAATAAAAAAACGACATATATATATATATAAATATATATAGAGTAAAATGAAAAGAAGTTGCCTTAAGCGTTAAGTATGGAGATCCCCCTACTTAGTTTGTTTTTTTCTTATTATTTTTTTTTTACCCCCCAACTTAGTCATCTCATCCTCAGGTTATTGCATGAAAAGAGCCCCATAATTCAACTTGTCCATTTATTTTCACCTTTTTTTTTATGCTGACACTTAGCTATTGGCATTAGGGCGCGATTTAACCTGCCGATGAAGGTTAAGGCCAATTGGATTGGCTAGAATGTGATGGCCCAAAGGCGTCTTAATTGGCTGATTTTGAGGGAATGATGGAGTAATGGTGTTCTGGATGTGGCTTGTGGGTGCAGTTTAGTGGGTTTTTGGGGCCACCCACATAAAAAAAAAAATAATATTAACCTGGCCCCAGACGCAGACACACCCACATACACATGCCGCTCAGCCAGCCACATCCATTATGTGTTCGTCGCATTAATAATTCATATTTCATTAGGGGAACAGCATCAATATAATACCATGACTCCCAGGGAGGGGGCGTGGCCGGGGGCGGTGGTCTGGGGGCGTTACTTGGTTAGCTTTATTTTAATGGAATTTGATTGATTTGCATATACGCGAAACGGAGCCTGTCAGCGGCGTTAAATGATGACAGTTTTCAGTTTTTATTTATTTTTCGGCTGTGCTGCCACATTGAAAAGTGCAAAAAAGTGGTGTTGGTCGATAGTTTGCCAACCGCTTAGGGTATTTGATAAAATCATTAGGGATATGATAGCCTTTGACATGATTTTAATTGTTGTTTTGGATATATAAAACCATATTTAATTGCATGATTCAAGAGAAATATGAGTTATGAGAAATATGCCAGCCAACATGGAATTTTTAGGGCGGAGAAATGCTGTTTTTTTTGCGGGTTTTCAATTGTAATTTGGCCAAATCAAGACGTACAGCAAAACGGCCAGCTGTTTTGAGCAGCTTGTTACCAATGCTAACGATCCCCATCACTTTAAGGAACATTTATCTTTTTACCAATTTTCGCATTTTTTGTAAGGGCTTTTTTTTTGAAAAAACGTCAAAAATTAAACATTTCCAGGTTTGAATGCAAAAAGATTGAAAATTAAGCTAACAGTCCAACAAGGTATGATATTTCTTATTTGGACCTTTATTTTTGTTATGGCATCCAAAACACTGATTTTTTAGTGCGGAAAAATGGGATTCGGATTTTAGTCAAAAATACTCATTTTGTCTGCGGTTTTTCAATCATAGTTAAGACAAATCTAGGCGTAGAGCAAAAAGACCGACTGTTTTGAGCAGCTTGCTACCAATGCTAACGATCCCCATCACTTTTAGGAAAATTTATTTCTTGACCAATTTTCGCATTTTTTGTAAGGGGTACATCATGTTTCTTTTGCTAAAAATGGCTAAAATCAAAAATTTCCAGGCTTGAATGCTAATGGATTGGAAATTAAACTACGAGTCCAACGAGGTATGACATTCCTTATTCTGACCTTTATTATCATTTTACCAGCCAAAACATTGATTTTTTATGGCGAAAAAATGGGATTCCGATTTTAGTCAAAATAAATACTCTTTTTCTTTGCGGTTTTTCCATCGTAGAGTAGGCGTGCAACAAAAAGGCCGACTGTTTTGAGGAGCTAAAAACCTGTGCTAACGATCCCTATCACATCCAGGAATATTTATTTTTTGACCAATTTTAGCATTTTTTATTAAGGATACCTGATGACCATGGGTTTTAATTGTTTTCTTTTTTACTTCCTTCCTAACGTGTTGCTTATCCCTGATGTTTCTTGTTTCCTGTTGCCCGTTTGCTGTTTGTTGGATAGCTGCAACAAACGAAGAGCGGCACGACAACGAGTCAGCGGCAGGACCTCAGCTTCCTGAACGAGTCGACGCCGATCTATGTGACGTCCTTCACGAGCAACCAGATCACCTGCAGCAGTTCCACGATGACGACGGCCACCGCCGGCGGCCCAATCAGTGCCCCATCCCTGGCGACGGCCACCACGACGGTGCCGACGGCATCCTCCTCCTCATCCGCGATGCACACCACCACGGTGGTGGCCCAAATCGAGCATGGGGCATCGGCGCTGGTCAGTGCCGCTGTGGCAGCGGCAACGGCCGCCGATCGGAATGCGAATAGCACCACATCGGCGGCACTGAAGCAAACGGTTAACTGCATGGGGAGTGGTGCAAGTGCAAGTGCAAGTGCAGGTGCAACCACTGGGAGTAGCTCCACCAGCAGTGCCACGGGTCACATTTACCAGACCAGCCAGGCGCAACAGCAGCAGTTGCAACAGTTGCAGCAGCAACTTGCCGCCGCAGCGGCAGCGGGGAAACCCCTACAGGCCAAATCCCTGCTGGCCAGCAGCCTGCAACATCTCGCCGAGGAGGTGGACAACGAGGATCTGGACGATGATGACGATGTGGATGGGGCCAACTATTGTGGCATAACCTATATCAGCTATAACAACAAGCATGCCCAGTTGCCGACGACAACGCTGCCGGCGACCACTGCCCTGCCAGCGGCAGCTGCAACATTGGCCACCACAGCAGCAATACACCAGCAAAGGGTGCAACAGCAGCAGCAGCAGTTGCACCACCACAGCAGCAACTACCCACCAGCAGCAACAGCAGCAATATCCAGCCAACTCAATCGACCCACGGCACCGGCACCACTGCAACTCGGAGGACCCATCAATCCCTGTTTCGTGGATGCCCAGACATCAACGTCGCCGCTGATGTTGCAACAGCAGCATCAGCAGCAGGATGTGGCACTTGCCTCATCATCGTCAGTGTTGATGGAGCGACATGTACATGGCACCACCACGCCCAAAACCGAGTACTCCACGGCCATTTCCAGTGGCCAACTGCAGCAGGCTTTTGCCGAATTGCAACTTCACTCCAGCAACAATAATGCCACACAGCAGCAGCAATACCATCAGCAACAGCAGCAGCAGCAGCAACACTTACTTTTAAGCAACAACAATAATAGCAATAATTCAATGGCAGCGGCACAGACAACGGCATCCCTGATGAAGAATTGTGATCTACTGATATCGAACAATCTGTATCCACCGAGAAGAGAGGTGAACCATTCGGTTTTTATTCCTTTTGATTTATTTGATTGAGAAAAAAAATGCAGTTTCCTGATTGATTTTGATTCAATTTTATGCATTTCTTGAGGAATTTATTTGCAGATTGATTTAATGGAATTCATTTAATTGATATAATTATATTTGTGTGTTCAGTTTATTTGGTTGTGCATGGATTGATTCGATTGATTCTTATACATTAAATGTTGCTTATTTATTGTTGATTATTGATTATTTATTATTCTGTACTCCACAGTTACTAGAAGACGTCTTAGTCCATCAAGCCAGTGATGTCCATTTATATGGCCCAGGTGCAACAGCAGCAATCGCCAGCAGTAGCAGCCGATCACAGCAGCAACATCAGTTGCTGAGTGCCGCCTACGAGTTGCAGCAGCAGCAATTGCAACTGCAACAGCAGCAGCAGCAACAGAACAGTCCCACAAGTAGCATATCAATAGGAAGAACTGAAATTTTACTGGGCGATCAGAGTTTGCGGCAGGATCCCAGAGGGTGAGTTTCAAGCAAAATACGTACAACTATTAAGATTAAAATTTAGAATTAGTATACATATATACTTAATCAGAAACAGGAACTTATTTGTTTAGTCATTATGAGGACGTTAATGATCTTGAAAATGCAAAGACATTGCGTCCTTGCTAAATGATCTCTAAAATGCAAATGAAAATAGTGTAGCCTACGCTGCAGGCGCTTCCGCGAGCACAGTGGCTCTCAAACTGCGATTTTTCATTTGCTTGCCCGCTGATTTATTTGACCAACACTGCGCTAGTGTTTGTGTATCTGTGTTTGCATTTTATGAAGCATTTATTATACTAGTGTTGCAGCAGCTACTGGTCCACGGCGATGGCCCTCCGGCTTGAATGGAATTTCTCGCGCTGCGGAAATACCCAACATGTGGCCCACACACAAATGCACTGACACACTGCGCGAGCTGACTTTTTATGACTGCTTATTTATTTACTCGCTCTGCTCGCTGGGTTTTCCACCTGGCTGGATCGCACAGCTCCGCCCTGCATCCGCATCCGCATCCGCATCAGCATCAGAATCCTCTCATTCGCATCAGCTTCCTTATTCGCGCCAGAATCCGAATCCGCATCCGCATCCTTGCCCGAGCTCCGCCTTTAGCCATCGCTGACATTTTTCACACATTTTTCCCAGTGCTCGCACTCTGGCCCCCTCGTTTTGGCACCACCACCCCTCTCGTTCGTCCTTGCCAAACGAACCTGTTGTGATTTCGCCTTCAGCGACAAACTATTCGCAAACAGCAGGGGGCAAATTATTAGCACACGTCAGTATATATGTACTTAATAAAATGAAAAGACTGAATATTATTGAATATAATATAGCTAATTATACTATTTTTGTTTTCTCATATGAGTTTCTTTCGGAGAAGATACACTTTAATTCATACAGAAGATTTGGAACACCTTCATGTATTTTCAAGAATAATAATAAATATTAAAAGTGAGACACATAATTTTCAAACAAATGTTATTTACATATTCAATTTATTCAATGATCCCTATATTTTTGGACCGCACTGTACGTATCCGCGTAAGTCAACCCAGCATCCTTTTATTTCCGCCCACCCACCTCCTCATAAAGCCCCCCTCAACGACCCATTTAAGCACGTGCGCTTCCATTTTATACTCATTATTAATTAACGAGTTATTTTCCTCGCCCGGCGATGAATATTTATACATTTTTAATCGATTTTTCCGTTCTTGACGGACTGAAAGCATCCGCAGTTTGGCGGCAATTGCACAGTTTGGGGGCCATTGAAGTGGCATATAGCAATTAGACCGATGGGTTCGCCGTTTTGCGGGTCAGCTTGTGGTCACTCCACGATGACCCCTCCAGCTGTCTCGCTCTATGGCCTCGATGTCCTCTTCCAACGTCCACAATTGAAAACCTGCTGACTAATCAGTTGCAGACAGTGACAGCCCGCAAGCGTTGCCGATGACCATGATGATGATGGCCAGGGGCGTGCCCAAAAGGGGTCTGTCATAAATCTGGAAACATTGTAAAAAAATAGAGATATTTTTAGGAACTGAGGTTCTTGTATCTCATTGTATAAAAGGAATACTTTTGATCTTCTTCCGAGAACTCAAAATAAAGCAATTTTTTAACATATGTTTTTGGATCTGAGGTCTTATGATTTATTTCATAAAAAAAGTACTTCTGGGGATTTCAGGAACTCAAAATAAAGTACTTTCCTAGCACCTTTTTGTTTGATAGCTGTGTAAGATCTGAGGTCCTTATAACGCATGGCCTATTTTAAAAAAGTACTTTTGATCACCTTTCAAGAACTCAAAATAAATTACGATTTGTTGCTAGTGCAAGTACTTTCGTTCTTAAAATTTTAAGAACAGTGTGTTTAGACTCATATTTCCTCATTTAAAGCCCCCTCTTTTTTGCGCCCCTGCTGACGACACTTGATACGGCGATGCATTGCACTTGATGTGCATTATCTACGAGTTGTAGTTGTGTGCTGTGCATTTGTGCTGCCTGCCAAACTGTCACTCCGATGTACGTACTCCCCTTCCCCAGATCCCCTCAAATCTGATCCGTACAATCCCTCTTCCTATATGCACTCATCTCGACATCGACATGGACATCGGTTGACAACAATCAATGCTCGATGACATTTCTCTTTCTCGACTTTTTGTTTGGTCAAATGAGAAAGTCAAGTAGAGGTGGGATTTTCCACAATTGGTTGGGACTCGCTTTCGGTTTTTAAGCCTTGAAAATTTGGCCAGTACAGATATATTTAAATTTTAGATATCTTAAGAAAATTGATAAAATGTTTTTAAGGTGAAAGTTACACAGACAATAGAAAGATTAAAAAAATCGTAAAGATATTAAAAAATTTAGGAATTCCACTTAGTTATAACCATAATAATAGATAAATATAGGAGCTCCCCTAATGACTAGCAAGCAGTACTGCTAAAACTGTACGTACTGACGAAACGCCTGGAGAATTCCGCCCGATTCTTCTTTGGCATGCGATCCATGTTTTGGATCTGCAGTTTCACGTTTGGACTTGGGGACCTCAGACTTCAGACTTGGGATCGCGGAATCGGGGCTGGCTTTAAAAATTCTGGGCACGCGCATGCGCAGCATTTTTTCTGCTGTTTGTCCGCATGTTGTTCTATTCGAGTTTGCTGTGGTGTCTTTCCAGTGGCTTCGTTGAGGTAGGACTTGACTTTGGGGATTAGGGGGAGAAAGAGGGGCTCTATTTTTGTTTTGGGGGGGAGAAAAAGGGGATTTGAGCTACCGAGCTGGTCACTTTCCCATGGGACCCAAGGAAAATCAATTAAAGGTGCCGCCATTAACTAATCTCTCCTTCTGTCTCTATTTCTGTCTCTATCTATGGGGTTCTCCCTTGCTCAGCCGGCTATCCGAAAATGTAATTAAATCATTAATTTCCTGTCGTTATGAGGCAGCCTGGGCAACAACAAAAATAATGGCCTACAAGGCCCACAACAACAGCAAAGTGCCCTCGAAATACAGACGAGTTACCCTAAATTACATGTCCCAGGCCTAGATACATATTTAGTGGTTCTATTATTTATAATTCTAATTTATATATCAAAAAAAATATATTATATTACAATTACTAAAAATATACCATCATTCGTAGAATTGTTCTCTTCACTTAAAATCTATTTTTATAACCTAACTAGTGTTCTATTTAATCTAAGCCCCTTGTTAAGATGTCAATCAAACAAAGTCCTTGAGCTTGGGTATCATGTACCGGGGTTCAACTGTAGTGCAAGTGGGGTGTGGCGTTGAGAAGAAGAGGATTCGAGAGCCCGAAGGACTTGCGAGTTATTTGCAGACCAACAAACTAAAAAGTAAAGCGCATAAAAAAGTTGGAAGAATATACTATAAAACAAAATCATATTTGTGTTGCCATGTGTGGCACACAAACACACAAGCTTGTAACTTGAGATAAATCCGTTATAATAACTCGGAGCATCTGGGCTGGATGTACATACCTACATATATATGTGATATACATATGTATATATAGATGTATAAATGTGGATGCACAGACACACACAAACATACACTCAAGCTCAAGTGTGTCGATTGTATCTTTGTATCTTTGGAGGATGCTTGCCGCTGTATCTTTGTATTTGTATCTTTTGAGCTTCTCGTATGCCTCACCCCCCCCCCCTTTCTCTCTCACTCTCTTTTTGTCCCCCCTCTTTAGCCCTCTCTTTCGCAGGTAAGCCAAGCAATCAACGTTTTGTTTGCCTCTTGTTTTTGTTTTGCTTTTGTTCGCCGAGTGTACGTAGGTGTGCGTGTGTGTGTGATTGTGTGCTTGTGAATCTCTTCTCTATCTTACCTGTTACCTGTCGGCCCTTCTCTGTCCACCTCATTCGCTCATCATCCTCCTCCTCCTCCACCTCCTCCTCCTCCCTCTCTTCATTCGTCATTAGCCTGTGCCTTTTCGTGGGATCGCCAGGCAGCGAAAGAGCAACGAAAACAAACGAAACTTGAGCCAAAAGGGGGAACTAAGATAATATCCAAGAGGTGGGCTACACCCATTCTAGAATTCATCCAAAAATAGTATTATCAGTTGGGACTTTTAACAAGTATACGATTATTTCCAAGTTCTTAAAAGTGACTCAAATATTCCTATAAAAACAAATGTTGTATTAATTTAATATACTACTAAAAGATTATTTTACTTTTAATATTAACAAATTACACTACTTTGTAGTGCTTTATCTATTAACATAGAGGAGTTCAAAATCACTTTAAATTGCATCTAAAAGTATGCTGTAAAAATACATAATCTTTTATTTAACATTTATTGAACCCACTTAAAAATGCCTGATCTGATATCCAAGATCAATTTAGGTGACACTTATCTTGCCATTTTCCCTGTCTAGTATTAATTGGAGCAGTAACATTTAATTGCTGACCCAGAAGCAAATGGCAAGTGCCTCTCAAACGGAAATTAAATAATTATCGCTTAACGGCAAAAGGAAATTAAGCGGACTCTGGTTGTGGTAGTCAATGTGGTCAGCAGTCGGACTGCAAAAGATTGACACAAAATTGGTTTGCAATACTGCTCTAGTTCGAAAGAACCTATGAACATGGGACAAATATAATCAAATAAAACTTGGAGAATTGATAAGTTTTAGAAATATAGTTTTGGGATCCACAAAAAAATATGTATATTAAAGTCAATATAATATTATGAATAGACAATATCAAAACAATCAGTTGAACTTGGAGAATTTATGAATTTAAAAAAAATAGTTTTGGGTTCCACAGAAAACTATGTATATTAATGTCAATATAATATTATGATTCGACAATGACAAAACAATCAGTTAGACTTTATTAACTCCAAATCTCTGTAAATTAAACAACAAAAAAACAGGAAAAGAATCAGAAAGAGGGTTGATGAATTATAAGAATTTGACGGTTTTATTATTTTGGTAAATAGTGGATAGTTTTCTACCTGTATACTCCCCCGAAATGGGTTTTCCTCTTCCGCTCTCTTTCGCACCGCTCTCTCTCTATTTCTCTGGAGATCCCTGATTCATTCTTGGGAGTGATACATTCTCACCTGAGGCCCCAGCTTCGATTTCCATCTCAATCTTGGGGCAAGGCTCTCGATTCTTCTGAGAAAACGAGAGAATCGGCATACATATATGTACATACCTCTCGATTGAGTCACGTACCCACAGCACTCACACCAACACACACCTTGCACACACCTTTTGTTCTTTCATGTGGCACAATGGGCTTAACAATATGTCGGCATGTGTGTGCAGAAGAGTAGGAATAAGAGTACGAGTACAAGTACGGGACATTTTTGTACCTTTGGGTACCTGTCCTATAGCTCTTCATCCTCTTCTTCAGGATTATTCACTTACAAGGAGCGAAAAGGGGAAGCAACGAGCATAACGAACTTTGCGAGGGAGTGCCGACTAAATGATCTTTTCCCAACGATCCCTTTATAAGATGAAGGTTGATGTGCGGAATGCCAGGGTTTTTGATTTCAGTTCTCGGATTTATTAGCAGTTCGAGATCAATCTGTATGGGAATGTAGTGTAAAATATCACAATTATTAAAAGATTTAACTTTTCTTTAAAGTAATCCTTGATCCATCAGATCAAACAAAAAATAATAAACCAATCCTTCGATTGCTTCAAAAATTGTGATGGTAAAAAATATTTAAAAATTTTTTTTAAATTAATAGTATAGTAAGGATGAGAAATATTGAAAGGACGACTATTTTTTGTTAGATTTTTGTTTTCCAGGGGGTGATCCTTAATTTTCGCGGTGTAGGGTATCCGTGTTCGCAATAGCCCCAATTTGCGGCTCTCTTCGGATTTGCTATTTCTATTCCTGTGCGCCTCTTTCGCCTGTTTGCACACTTGAATATTTTGCTATTGTTTGCTCCCCTCTCAGCTAAGCACACACACACACACACTGGCAAACACAGTTGAGCACACATGCATATATGCACATACATGTGTGCACTTACACACACATATCCTGGGGCGATTGAGCGCGCTGCACTTGCGCTGCTTGAATATGAAAAAAAAAATACGGACAGGTATACTCTCTCTCCTCTCTCTCACCTGTTCTCCTTGCCCTCCCTCTTCCCCTTGCCAATGCAAACAGAGTCACGCTCTTTGCCTCGCTCTCTCTCTCTATCCCGCTCCCGATTTTTTTCAAGCAGCGCTGCCAGCTATTTTCTTCTTTATTTTCAGCTCGGCTTTCAGGTTTTTTCATTTTCATTCTATGCCTGACTTTGTTCGTATCGCGAGGTAAAAACGCGTGTGGTGTGTGCCACTACCGAAGTGCAACTAAAAACAACAACAACCATAACATAAAAACAACAACAAATTCTCCGAGTGCGGCGACAATGTTTTAAACACGAGAACATGCAACTGCGATTTGCCGTTAGCTTGGCTGCACGATCGATTTGCAACAACAAACAAATAAGTACAGTGGTTCTAACTCATTAAATTGCAATTAAAGGCGAAAAGAATAAGAGGAAGCAGCAAAACAAACGGTTAGCCAATGTTGCCAGATCGTTTGCACTTTTTCTTAGTCTCCCTGCATAGTGAAAGAAAAGTGGCAAAAACTATTTGTGTTTGCGTGTGTGAGTTTTGGACATGCAACATGCAACTTGGTCAGTTTTATTGTCGTTATTGTTGTTGTTGTTGCTAGTTGCAGACACCTTTCGAAAGTGTTAAACGAAATGAAAGAAGCAGACAAAGTCCAGTAGTGAGCGGGATACAGTGGATATCGGTTAAACTTTAAAATATTTTCGAAAAACTAGTGTGAACTGAATAAAATTGTATTCACTAAAAATACTTTTTGTTGAAAAATGATATCTTACACTTGAGTCTTGCAAATCGTAAGCTTTTTCGAACTAGATCTTATCTTAATAATTTTCAAGCGATTCCTTAAAATACTACAAATATAAGAATGTACATTAATAGTATGCAAATATTCTTAAAAATATTTGTATATTTTGAAATACAATTTTTTTTTTGCTTTGTTAGTATACAATCCAAATAACCAATATCTGCTGTAAATCGTTTTTCGCTATTACTGTTGCCATGGCGCAGGCGCACCACCTTTTCATGTTTTATTTCAAGTTTCTTTAACTTATTCAATTTTTTTCTTGTGTTTCGTGCGTGTGAAGGCAGCAGAAATGTTTGATCCAAAAGGATAAACCACGAAAATTCAAAATTAGAAAACAAAAAAAATTATAATAGAAAGTGGGAGAAAGAGAGGGAAAGATACAGCAAGAGAAAAAGACGGACAGAGATCAATCGGATTACAGATATGCGCATCCTAAAGCAATGGTGAGTGTTTTCTTTGTTTTCCCCATTGTTAGAACGGGAAAACCCCTCAAACCGCCCCGCCCCCGAAAACCCAAGAACCCTTTTCCTCCCACACACTTAGGTATTTAATCCGTCGTTTTTGTTATTCTCGACAATCAACACATCCATTATAACACTCCATTGTTATAGGATGGAATTACAAAAATAGGCATACACGGAAAATTAACAACCTACAATATCTATAGCATATAAAACAAATTAAATTATTCATTCAATTCTTAACAATCATATTTTATTTGCTTATAATATGATATATGTAGTTCATTGATATACATATGTATATCATACATTTTAAGTAATTCATTGATCATAGCAAATCCAATTTAACTAAATATTTTTTAGATTTGTATGACCATTAGACCATTTTAAAACATATCCCAAATGGTCCGTTTTTATGTCTTTATAGATAACTAATATTATCTAGATGCTTTTATCTGTATGCACGACTCGTTGAGCTGTATCTCATAGATATAGATACATTTCGTATGCAAAACACGAGGGGCGAAACCAAATATTTCGTGATCTACGCCGCCGCAACTGAAGTGCAGTCATACATAATTCACCCCGCCTAAAGACCGCATTCCGATAGTTCCGATATTATAATGCCATAATTATGTAATCGCTTTCGTTTGTGCGGGGAAAAAGCAATTTTCTGGACGAATCTCCGCGGCAAATAGTTTCTCACCTTGTCTGCGGGCACAAAACGGTGAAGGGATTCAGTAATTGAGGCATCCCGCAATCCCCCCCATTTCCCCCAATTTTCCCATTTCCTCCTCGCCTTTTTCCGGGGAACTCTGGAGTCTAGACGAAAAGAACGCAGAATATCTTGGCATGCCAAGGTGGTTTTCGGATTGGAATGGGCGAGAACAGAATGTTGACCAGAAACCACAACGAAAATGCGCAAAATTGGAAGAACAATAATTTGAGCAATAATTTACCAGGTAAATTGCAACTGAAGGCTGATGAGATGAGCTGGAAATTGGGTATAAAAATGGGTTTGGATGAGACCAATGTAAAGGAAATAAATTGATTCGAGCGGATTAGAAAGAAAATGTGGAAATTCAATTCGGAATAAAGGAGCTATGTATGTAAATAGGCTTATATGGCAAATCCCTAACTAATATATACCCATTCTGTATGTAAAAGGCTTTACTACTTTGCACAATACCAGGATTTAACAATTTGTAAAGGACAATACACTAATTAGGTGCCGTATATACCCACAGAGACTTAAGATTTAATTACCGATTTCCATTGTGCTTTGCGAAGCAAATGAAATTTTTGGAAATCGTTCGGATCAATCTAAAGTGCCTTCAGTTTGGCCGGGGAACAAAACAATACCGAATGACGTCAAGCTAAAATCCATGCTGAATTTTAAGCCCACCCACGGCGAGCTAAAGTGCAAGCCCCCCCGCCCCCTTGCACAATTTCACCTGTGTGCAATCAGGACCTCTTCTCCAACCCCTTCTCTAACCCCTTCCCAAGCCCTTCTCTAACCCCTTCCAAACCCCTTCCTAACCCCTTCTCATCCCCATCCTCTAACTACACGCAATCAGGACTCTCACCTCTTTTCCACCTTGGAATTTCTCTGGCTTCTCGAGGGGAAGCCCCTGGGAAATGAGGACGAGGGCACTGAATGGATAGTAGGGATTTCAATGCACAAGTGCAGCCCACAATCAATTAAGTTTCATTTCAATTTGCCAAATGGCGAAATGAGTTCGACTGAACTTTAATTGAACGCCCACATTAGCCACGCCTCTCGCCTCCCTCCCGCCGCCTCTCGGAAAATTCGAAATGAAATTTCTGCCGGGTGGGTGGAAAAAAGGGTATATGTACCTTATAATATATACATTGCATTCACATTCACCCCTTTTCGGGCGAAAAGAGCTTTTCACCTTGACTGCCTTTGTGTTTAGGTTTTAATTAATTCTTAAGAAATTTCCCAACCTGACCACTATTTGCTTATGAATTTCACTCGGGCATTTCCAGGAAAAACTTTTTTCTTTCTTTCAGGGGCGGCAGGGAGGGGTGCAAAATTGGAGTGGCGAATCGAGTGTGCAATTGAGCGGCATCGATGATGCGATTGCGAATTCGATTGCAAAATTTCCCAAGAGCTGAGCTAGCACCGTGAGCAAAAGTGTTGCGTTTTTCACTTTCATTTTGACATTAGCATTTTAATTTGAAATTAGCACATTTTGATGGCTATTTATGTTAGGTCGTGATTATCTTTTTAGTATCTTTATTTATAAAAAACAAGGCTGACTAAAAAATATTATACAATGAGTGACATTTTTCTCTCTGTGCCAAAACTATTGGTTATGGCATTACTTTGGCTTTTAGTTTGCTCGGCAATTAAACCAGCCCCAATTGCTATTACCACTTCCATTCCCATGTGGCTGCCTTGGCAATGAATAATGCAAATGGAATGCCAGCTTCAGCTTCAGATGAATGGCTATGGCCATAGCTATGGATCCCCCCTTCTGCGCTTGTAATCCCCACCCCCAGTTTTCTTCGCTGCCTCTGCTTATCCAACACTTTTCCTGGCGGCACAACCACAATCCATTACGATCTCTCAGCTTGAGTTGCATTTCAAGTTTCGAGCTCTGGGTTCTGAATTGTGAATCAAAATGAGTGCTGTGTCTGACCAGGGTCACACCCACAAATTCTGGTCGGAATCGAGGAGGTTCTACCTGGGGAAATGGTGAATGGTAAATGGGAAATGGTAAATGGAGATTGGGGGATTGTGGTCTGGAATTCGAGGCAATCGGGCGACGGTGACTCACGGCTGCCACTTCCGCTGCAAATAAGCCTCTTCCGGTCCCGCCCGCCTGCGATTCCCAGCTCCGGATTCTCGATTCCCTATTTCCATTTTCCATACTCCGATTCATGATCCCCGATGTCCGATTCTCGGACTGCACCTGTTCCAGCCACTTGTTGCATGCCCTCAAGCATGAACCCTCCCAAAAATCGTTGGCTATATCGGAGGGCAGGGAATATCTCGAGTCCACCTGTTGCCATTCTTTTCGTATCGCTCGGAGTGCAATTGCGGTTGGAGTGATAGCTCCAAGTACAATTAAAGATAGTATTATGATCATATCATAAAATATTTATAATTGTGTTGACCCTAATTTCAAAAGGAAATTAATATTTAAAGACCTTTGCGAATTGTATTTATATTAGAACAAGACATAAACAAAATAGAACCATTGAAAATAAAACCTTTTCAATATCATTGATCTTAACCAACTTAAAGAAACTATAATTTGCTAAGAGATGATTTCACAACATTTAGTAAAAGTTGAAGATTAAAATATTAAAATTAAACTTGCAACGTATGCTATTGTATTGTCCGCTGTTGTTTATTAACCCCTGACCCCCACACTTTTGTCTCGTGCTCGCTTGTTGGCCATAAACAATTAACATGTCGCATGTTGCTGTCGTGCAGCAGCAGCAGCAACAACAGCAATGTGTGTCGCTCTTCTGGTCAGTTGCTCATGCTCACACAGATACAGATATGTGTACAATGTACATATACATTTACAACGATGGCCAGCTGGAAATGCAAAATACATTTAATGGTTTCCCCCATGTGTTGTTTGCGTTTATCTGTCTCCTTTCATCGCTGTCCCGCTGCCCCGCCCCCTTTTCCGACCGCCCCCCATCCTGGCTAATTGCCATCCTTAACCTGCGGCAATGTGCACTGAGCCAAATTAAAGTGTCTTTCTGTATTTAGAGACAGGAAATTGGCATTTAATGTAAAAAAAATCACAGTAATTGAAAAAAAAACATAAATTTAGGAAAAGAAAATGTATTTCCTTTAGTTTCTTCTCTAAATTAAGGAATACATTTTACAAACTATATAAACAATCTTATTAAAGTATATAACCAAAGCTGTTATTATTAAATAATACTTCTGCATATATGTGATTTAATTTCTGTGTATTCTTGGAAACTGTGAACTATTAGATAGTATTTTAAATATAAATAATAAATAACTTAGTGGTAAACATAGAAAACCCATTTATTGACGGGCAATTTAATCTATAAGATATATATTACCGCCCAGGATTGAGTGGATGTCTGGGAAACGTTTAAAATATTTTTGCGATGGACAAAAGGACATGGATGTGCCGCAAAGTGCCATTGCCTTGTCATCGATGTATGAATCGTTGTGGGCTTGCATTGCCCACTTTGACAGCCCCGTCGGTTCCTTTCACTCTCCACTGGTCACTGGTCACTGGTCACTGGTCATTGGTCACCGGTCACCTGTCACCGGTCACTGGTCACTGGTCACTCCCCCTCCGGGTTATTGATGATCCCATCAAGGGGGATGGCTCAAATGGTGGACAATGGGGGATATTTGCGGGTATCTCGCATTGTTCTGCTTGTTATGACACAGATACAGATACAGATACAGATACAGATATATAGATATCGATGGGTGTCGGAATGGTTTGAAGATTGGGTATTGGGGCATAAGGGAATGCGAATACCGATGCGGTCATTAGACGAGGCATGTCCAAGTGACAATCAGATGCATGACAGATAGCTGCCGGCTATGGGTGCTGCTAATTGCTGGCAAAATAGGGATATGACAGCCAGCGAGCCGATTGCTATGCCACTCGAACTATGTCCACACCTCCATCTCACTAATTTCGTTAGCCTACGGCTTTGAAAAGGGTCATCAATTAATTGATTTGCCCTTTGAAATAAGCACTTAAAGTTGAGATTCAGTTTGTTAAAGTTATACAAGGCGAATTGTATCTTCTTATTTATTTTTAAATCTTGAAATTGAAAACTCCTCTAACCCTAATTGGTGCGTCGCTAATCGAACATCTGCGCAGGGCAGGGAATCCGAGATAAAAGCTCCTCAAAAGGTCGACAGCTCGATGGGGGAGATAAAAATAGGAATGGGTTGGCCGGCTGACCAGCTCGCGAGCTCGCCAGCTGTTGCCGCAATGTTGCTGCCGTAGTTGCAATGGTTGTTGCTGATAGCGCTGCTGATGTTGCTGCTGCAGTTGCTAGACAACTGGCCTTGGTCTGTTCTTGATGTCAGAGCCAAAGGCATTTTAATTCGTTTATGGTGCGCTTTTTCCCGTCTTTTCATCTCCGTCCGTTCGACTCATTTGCACTGCCCGTTAACTTGACTCCAATTCTCCTCCTCTCCTTCAAGACCCCCATTTTGGAGCCCCTCCATCTGGTTCTTTGGGTTTCAAACCATCTCTGGCCGCCTGCTCTTACGCAAATTGAATTGTCTCGCCCGTTGCCTCGTGTTGGATTCACATTCTCCATCGCCATCGCCATCGCCACCGCCATCTCCCATTTCCATCTCATCTCATCTCATCTCCCTGTTCTTGGCCGTAAGGGAGCCATCTTGGCCATCTTGTCGTCGCTGCATTCTCCAGAAATCGGTTTTTAATGCCTCGCACAGCCATTGTATGGCAGGCCCTCTCAATGAGAAAAGCGCTGAATTCCGATAGTTAAATGGGTAGGAAGTGCTGGAGAAGAAGGAAGTGGATATCTATGGAGATGCACATTGAAAAACTGCATACCCTTCTTATCGAAATTATAAGTTTTGGTATCGGAATGGATATAACTTAACACATATTTATCTCTGTTCAAAAGATTGTGAACTAATCTGCATTAAAATTATAGTACATTTAAATCAAACGCTGGTTCTTGAAAATTATCTAACTATCTAATTGATTTTTTATTATTGAAATGGTTCTAATTTTACATACACCTATTTATTTCTCATCAAAAGATTGTAAATTAATATGAATTATGATAAATTAAAATCAAAAACTTTATTTTGATAACCCTTTTAAAAATATTTATCATAAATGGTTATAAATACATATTTTAAGTCCATTAAAATGATGGTTACTTAAATCTAAAGAAGATGTTTTTTTAAGGGTTACCTCTTTTCAAATTATTTTATTTTTTCCTAAAGAGTTTTCATAAATTTTAGTTTGTAAAAAATGATAATCAAAGTTAATTTGTAAGAATAATTACCCAGCTAAACTTGTTTTGAAATTGAATATTTTGCAGATCAAATACTTTTAATTAGGAAAAGTATTTTTTTAGGGTCCTATGACATTAAATGGGTAATTTAAGGAGACTAACTTGTATACCCTCTGATCTGAAACTCCACCAAGTTGAGTTTTTCTCTGTAGAAATCTGTGGGTGGGTCACGTATTGGAGCTGCTGCTGACGTTCATCATTACCCAAAAGGGACCAGGCATCCGGATCCCTGGTGGGAAAGTGATGGAGGGGGACCCAAATGGAGAAGGAGATGGAGATGGGGTTACGACTGCACTCCGGTGTCGTTGCCAGGCTGCGGCTGAAATTGCTTTTGTCGCATCAGCGCCTGGCGAAGGGCGATAAAGCGATTGGGGGTGCATACTTCTAGGCTGGTCCGGCATAAAATCCACTTTGAGCTTTTTGCAATTAGCCAGCCGACTTGGCCCGACCCCACCACCACCACCTCCACCTCCTCCTCGAAAGCGCCACATCGCCACATCTCCGCCTAAGTCCATAATCCAAAAGCCGAACAAATTAAGGCGCAAATTGCCTTCAAACCAGTCATTTCCCCTGCCACCTTGCATAATGAAAGAGCCAACGCAAAAGTGCAAAGTTATAACAAAGTTTTTGGGTAGCGTTCCAGTTTCAAGTTGCCTCCTATGCCATACCTATACTTATGGCCATAGGTATAGCCTATACCCATAGCATACCCATAGCCCCCCCGTTGTGTCGGGGATAACTTTTTGAAATAATAAAAGACGCTGTCCGCCCAGTGGCTGTCAAACTGTGTCCTCCAGCTGGGCAAAGACGAAAAAAAAAGGTGCCTGATGGCTGCCATCGACAGAAGCTGCCAATTTGCATTCAAATAGTGCATCCAATAAGCAGCACTGCAAGAAACCATAGTTGATTTGTCTTTACTTGCATTTTTTTAGATAACTCAAGTGAATATTACATAAATACTGATACATTTAATGGTTTAAAGAAATTCTAGACATACCTATACTTTTTTTTAGTTCACTGTGGTTGAGTAAGGGCATTTGGCTGTCCGGGATATCACCTGGAGAGCCCATTGCCCCGATGCTTCCGGTTTATATCCGTACCTCAACTGATCGAATTTTCTTTTTTTTTCCCCATTGACAGGAATCGCCGGCGCTCCGGCTCGAGCATTGTTGTGCTGGACGGCGACGACTTGAAGCCATGTCTGCCGGATGACTACATAAGCGGCCAGCACCACCTGAACCACCAGCAGCAGCTGCAACTGCAGCAGCAGCTACAGCAGCAACATCCGCTCCAGCAGCAACACTATCGCACGCACTCGGGCGACATCAGGGAGATTGACCAGGAAATGCTGACCATGCTGTCGGTGAACCAAGATAACGGTGAGTGTCAGGAAGTGAAGGATACACCATCGACCTTTTGCAATCCATTGCAACTGACCAAAGTGGTCTCGTCCCGTTCAGGTCCACACCGTGAGATGGCCGTCGATTGTCCGGACACGTTCATCGCACGCAACAAGACGCCACCCAGATATCCGCCACCCCGTCCACCGCAGGTAAGCACGCCAGCCATCCGTAATCCGCAATCCGTAATCCGTACAGAATCCGTACACCCACCCACAACACCAACCACACGAATTCCACAAGCCAGAAGAAACCATAAGTCAACAATAACTTTGCATAAATCCCAACAGTATTTGTGAAATTGCTATAACCCAGAATCACTAACACAGCTTCCACTTTAGCTAGAATGTTTCGATTTTGAAAAACCCATGCCCCTTGCAACAACAACCACCAAAAAAAATAACCTTACTAATCATTTGACAATAAAACCAAAAGGCCAAAGATAAAACCCCAACCTATGTATGTAGCTTTTACACCTAAGAAATTCTCTTGAATGTACCAGCAAATATTTAAACCAAAAAACAACAACCACTTTTATGTAATAAGTATATAACAACTTGAATGCCAACCACCCAATAATCCAGCAAGTATAAACCAGTCTGCCCTTTCTGTTTAACTAACAAGTACTAAGTATCTACCAAAAATTAAAATTCAAACTTAGTCCCAACTAATCCTTCAGTCTTCAGCAAACATCAAAACAACAACCACCCAAAAATTAAATAACTAACAAAAACCACTGCCAAAAATCTTAGAAGCCCTTAAGAGCACTGGGCAAATCCAACCAACGTTGTTTGAACCAAAGTAGATTTTAACCGACAACCGCTAGCAACAACCACCGAAAATATTAAATAAATCCAAAACAACAACCACCTAAAAAAAGAGTAACTAACCAAAAAAAAAAAAAACACCCAACCACTCCAATTCACATTCAAATCATTCACACATACATCCATTCTTTTTTCACCAAACCACATGCACCACCACCAACACCACTTAACCCACACGCACACAGAAACACAAGAAAAGCACCACCAACAACACCACCACCACTACAATCACAGCTATGACTAACAATGATCATGCTAACAAAATGTTAATTGTTGCATATCATTCTTCACATCAACATGAACAACTACAACAACAACAACAACCACCACCACATCATGAACAACAACACCCATCAAAAACAACAATTGCACTCGATGTGGCCACACAAAATCTGTACAATCAAAAACAACAAATTAAATTGGAACAAATCGAAAACTATGAAAATTGCCTACAATCGGAACAACACGAACAACTCGAGCAGAAGCAACAACTGCAGCAGCAGCAGCAGCAACAACAATTGCAAGTAGCAACCACAGGGGCAACAGCAACAACACAAGTCGCCCAACAACAGACGCCCAGCCACAAGTTGCAGGCAACACTGAGCAGCGATCCAAATGGCAACAGCAACAGCAATGGCAACGGCAATGGCAACAGCAACACCAACACCGTCGGCAGCAGCAGCAGCAACAACAGCAGCATCACGGACGACTTTCTGTGCGTCGTGGATGGTCTTTATCAGCGCAAGGACTCGGCCTCGCCCTCATCGAGTGCCTTCGATGAGGTGATGAGCAAACATACCCTGGACTCCTTCGGCAGCATCGCCTATCGTCACCTGCACCAGCAACATCAGGCGACGAGCAACGGCAACAGCAGCAACAGCAACAGCAACAGCAACAGCAATAGTAATTGCAATGGCAATACCAGCAGCAATACAGCTGATTCGAGTAAAACCAATACAGTAGCCGGTGTGACGAGCAACAGCAGCAACAGCAACTCGCTGAACAGCAGCAACAGCTCGATGCACACCAGCAGCAGCAGCAGCGGTCACAGCAGCAACATTGCAAGTGCCACATCCACCAGCAGCTCAACGGTGCCCGATGATTTGAGCCTGGCGCCACCTGGCTACGAGGTGAGCCAGCAGCAACATCATGTTGCTCCCGTGTCGGTGTTGCTGCCGCCGATGGCAAAGCATCGCGAGTTGCCCGTGGATGTACCAGACAGCTTTATCGAGATGGTGAAGACCCCGCCAAGATATCCGCCACCTGCTCACCTCTCTTCTCGCGGATCGCTTTTGTCGAACGGCAGCGCCTCCACCGCCCACACCACGCTCTCCTCGATGGGCGTGTCGCCTTCGCCTGTAACTGCAACAGCAGCAGCAGCAGCAGCAGCGACAACAGCAACTGCAGCAGCAGCAGCAACAGCGGCAACATCGGCATGTGCAACCGCAAGTGTTGCTGCTGCGGTTTCTGGTGTTGCTGACGGCGACGCGAGGCGGGTGGCCGATGAGGTATACCACATTGAATTTTGTACTCGTTATCTGTCTCAGCTTTTCACTGGAGACACTCTTCACTTCTCTTCTCTGTCTCCTCTGTTCTCTCCTCTGATTCTCCAATCTGTCTGAATCTTTTACTATTAAGTGTGTTTCTAGTGATGTGTCTTGGCAATCCCTCTATTAGTCTTAAGTGAAAGTAAGATAATCCCTTGCCCCTGAAAAACCACTTCCTTTGGAAGATATAACGATTTACATTTTTAAACGTATGAAATCGCTTTTAAATTCCATTTTAGGTGTCGAAGAGTATGCAACAATATATTTAAAATGAAATGTACAATGAATTCATTCACTGCATACTTTTAGACACCTAAAATAACATTTAGCATACTTTTATACAAACTTTTTATAGCATTTACAAATGATTTGAATAATTCGAGTTATTTGTGTGGTTTACCTTAAAATATATATTTTGTTCTATAAATACATTTTTTTTTTCATTTTGAGTTGTATTTATTCAACCAGTTAATTACATTATCTCCATACCAGTAAAATGCCACAGTTAATTAGCAAAATGGGCCTAAGCAGCGTGATTGTGATGGATTATGTACAATAAACCTCACTTTTAGCCACCAAAATAATAGGGTTTGAAAACCGAAAAGACAGCATAAGCATTAGACCTTGATAGGAATAACATATAAATCCCTGGTAATGGCTATTCGGAATAGAAACAACATGACAGTTGAATGCATTCCATGAATATTGCATTAAATGGCCAGAGAACCGGAAATTGTATGTGCGCGTATATAGGAAAGAGAATACCTACATATAAGGTATTATAAAATATGGATCGATAATTTTAGTCACCCCAACGTCGTTTTTCGCTCAACTCGGCTAATTAATGCGGCGCCCACTTAACCCCTTTTGTACGGACGCATACGCATTGATTCCCTTTCTTTATCCAGGGGTGCAGGTCCCCCCCATCCCCCCTCACACACCAGTTGACCCGTAGCCCCCATTTGTATATCCCCTGGTCCCTGGGAACCCCAACCAAGCAACCAAACCACTCGTTTGTCACCTTGTTCAGCCGGTTGGCCTAATTCACGGCATCAGAACCGCTGCGTTGGCCTCGTTAGCGGGGGCATAATCCTAACAGCATTGAGCCACCTAAAACCACCCAAGAGCACCCAAAGCCACCCACTCAGTGGGTGGTGGTGCTGCCGCCCGCTGTTCCGCTTATTTCATCATTTGCAGCTAGCCAGCTCTTTCTCCGCCCCCCCCTTTCTACGCGCCCCCATTTCTCCTTTCCCCCGCCACACTTTGGTCTCTTTTCAGGCGATGAAAAATAAATGCCATTTTGTATGAAATTGCTCTCGATTAATTTTCCAATGGCTGCAGAACAAATAGCGAAATGAGCGCCGCCTTTTCTTCCATACTCTTTATATTCCAACTGACAATGCGCTGAATAAAAGGAATCAAAGAGTAATTGCATTTAAATATGGATTGTATACAATTCTCGCCAGTAAATGACACCAAAAGAGGAGGGTTTTCGAGAAAAGTAAAGGGGTTTCAAGAGGATACACACACACAGGGGCGTAGGCTTTTGTCCAGTTTTGTATAAGAAATATAATAAAGTAAATATTTTAAAATTTAAAAGAGGAAAATCCATTAAACATACCTTATTAAAGCTTGGTATAATATATTTTTTTATTATTTTTATGTAGAAATTAAATATTTTTAAAATATAAAACAGGAAATCCTTTAAATATACTAAATTAAAGCTTAGTGTTGCATACTTTTTGATCCTTTCTATGCAGATAGTAAATATTTTTAAAATATCAAAGAGGAAAATCCATGAAATATACTAAATTAAAGCTTAGTATAATTTATTTTGTTACAATTTCTATGTAGTAATATAAGTTTAAATAGACTTGCCTAGTTTTAGGCGCTTTAAAATATGTATCTAACATTTTTAATGATACAAAATAATGCCACCCCTTGGTAAATTACAGTCCATACGCCACTGGCAGGAGGTGAAGGTTTCATTTTCATGTACACTTTTCACTTAATGTAGGGTGCCTTTTTCACTCATCTCGCAGGGAAATGCACAGAAAACACTGGCAACAAATAAACTCATTCAACTTTAATGACCAACAGCCATCAGCCATACAACACACACACACACACACACACTCTCATAAACTCGCTCACACACACACAACACAAATACATTTACAAGGATACGCAATATGGCGCCCAACTAATGGGGTTTCCCTCGTTTTCTTATTATTTCATTTTTCTTGCCTTTTCCCCGTGCAGCTCAATGGGAATGCGAAGCCCGTGCCGCCGCCACGTGATCATTTGCGGGTGGAGAAGGACGGGCGGCTGGTCAACTGCTCCCCCGCCCCCCAACTTCCGGATCGAAGGGCGCCCGGAAATGCGAGCAGCGGCAGCAGCAGCGGTCCGCCGCATCCGCTGCAGCAGCAGCAGATCGCCCAGATCGTGGAGCCCACTTTGGAGCAGCTGGACAGCATCAAAAAATACCAGGTGAGTGCCGGCTCTCAAACTGTGATTTAAATGCCCCTCCTACGGGTTAGACTACGAAAATTTTCGATTTAATGAGTATGTGCACTGCGGACTTGGATTTGGGAATAGCTCTGCCTAAAGTTTTACTGATTTAGCTGTGGGAAAAACAGACTAGCAAATAAAAGTACTTGCAAATTACTATTCAGTTTCATCCCACAAAGACATCTTTTGTTCTAGATTTTCTGGGTCATTTCTCAACTCCTATGAACTATATACTGAAATTATAAAAGAATAGCACTTAGTTGTTTTAGGAAACGATAGAAACATTAGTTTTAAATGCTTATCATCTTTATAAAGTAAACAAAAATGCAATTTTTGGCGGAAAACGGGATGGCAATTTAGTTTCTAAAAATAATTTTGAGTACTTTACCTCTTTGTTTTTAAAACTTGTAAAACAATTTGTATTTCAATTTTTGTCAATATTTATTAATAAAATCTCTTATTAGCTAGTACTCTTTAGTTCTAATTAGTTATATATATTGAATAACCTGTAAAATTCCTTTTATGATTGTTAAGACTAGAACAACAATGCAACCCAATTTCTAGGAAAGCTTAAAGATTTTTTCTGTCGGTGCTATGCCAACTCTTTGATGAAGCCATTGGTGATTTACAATAATGGTGCGTTTGTTTAGAATTTTCTGTCTATTCGAATGCAGCTCGTTAGCTTTCATAACAGGTACTTCAACCATTTCCTCTGCCCTCCGCCCTCCGCCCCTCTGATTGTCATAATAAATGCTTTTTTGATGAATGTCTGGGGGCAACGCTTCCGGTTTGCAGCCACGTTCCTTTGTTCCGCCTAATAATCGTTTGGATTTTCAGTTCGGTTCTTTGACCGCCGCCCAGTGGCTGCCAAACTGTAATCATCACTCCGGCTAGGGAGAAAATTACAAAACATAAACGAGCAGAGTGAAATTTTTTCCCAATTTTGATTGCCCCGGCCTGCCTGACCATTGCATTTAACTAGTAAAACTATTAAAACGTTTACCGCGCCGAAAGACAATCAACCTGAGGCCAGGGGCGTCGGAGGCCAAAGGGGGCGTCGCTTCGTTTAAAGTACGGTATTGTGTGTGTGGGGGCGTGAACAAAGTTGTCCAACAACTTTTTCTGTCTGTGCACTCGAAAGTGCAAAGAGATGGGGGCGAAAAAAAAGAAGGTGGCAGAATGGCGGAGGAAGGGTTCAAAAGCTGGTTAAAAAGGGGGTAATATGTGGAGGGAAGTGAAATTATAATGCCGTTTAAAAGTAAAACATTTCGCATTCATTCAAAAGACTGCAGGGCATATGTGGGTGGGGATTTCCAGGGGCAGCGGGAGATGGCAAAGGGGGTTTTATATGGTGTTTCACCAGAAAGGGGTGGGGGTGGGGGGGTTGATGGGTAAATTTGCCATAGGCGTTGTTTCACAGGATGCATACACGAGACAAGGGGGGTGGCAAAAAGTTGTTTAATGCAATGATTAATTATGCAACTTTTAATCGAATTGTTTCGTTCGCCCTTAGCCACGCCCACAGACAAGGACAGAGTGATACAAAAATAAATAGAGCAACAGAGGGGGGGTTAGAGAAAGGGAAAGAGACAGAGACAGGGACAGACAGAGACTGAGTGGTGGCTAAAACACATTTGCTAAATGTAATTAATTGAAAACTGAATGCGTCTAGTGCCACACAGTTTGACAGCCATTGGACTGGAAAAAAGCACACTATTAAGTGCGAAAAGCGTGAAAGGGTGGCGATTATATGGATGTAAGCTCATTAAGAGAACGAAGACGAAAAGGGGTGGGGGAAAAAAGGGGGGCCATGGATAATGGGAACGCACATAAAGTATACCTTCATGCATCTGTGCGTACCGAGAAATAAGAAATCCAGAGCTTAGTAAAGATTTAAAATGATATTTACCTATTTAAAGATTAAGCCTGCACAATGTCCGTGTATAGTAGATATTTGCAGCATTTATGATTAAAGGTGCTTAAAATAATTGTTTTTAAAAATCGATCAACTTGTGCAATGACTTTTCCCACCGATTCTTTCGATACACCATCTTAAACGGTCAACTGCTTCGATAAACTAGTTCGATAATGATTATTTCCACTCTGGCCCACTCAGGTATTTCAGCGTAATCTCTCTGAATCAGTGTTATAATTATGGCTTAGTATTATCACAGCTTTGTAATTGCATCTCATTAATGCTGGCCCTTATCATGGCCATAATTAATAGCCATTCTTATTCAATTTATCATGTTTGACATTGTTATCGCCCTCGTTATCGCTACGGCTATCGTAAATCTTGTATAAATAGAGTGCCCAACATTGTTTAAATTTAACCTGATTGTTTGCACTGCTGCTCTGTTTGTTTGCTGTCCGAAGGGGGTTGCTACTGCTGGTTGCCACTGGCGTTTGTTAGCACCCCCTTTGCAGTCGCCCCCCTTGTAAGCCCTGTCTCTGGACGGGCATGTTCGCAAATTAGTTAAACATTCCATTTTTGCGCATTTGTCTCTCCAAGCCGTCTTAACACATATATGTACGTATTTTTACCTGGGCTCTTTGCTTTTGCTCACCTGTGCTCACCTGTTCTCCGCTCCCTCTATCTCTCTTTTCTTCTGGGGCCCCCCTTCTGTGTCTTCCACTGGCTCTGCCGACGCCTCTGCCTCTGCTTCTGCCTCTGCCCACGTCGACGTCGACGTCGTCGGGCGGCGCTGGTTTGTTATGATTTTCAGCTGGCGTTTTTAGTTGTTTTTCTACGCGTTCTGCGATCGGCCGCAATTTTCGTTGATTTTTTTCCACCTATTTAATTTTTTTTTTTTGGAATTTTTGTTCTTGCCAAGTGCGTGACAAAGATCCGATAACCGATTAGATAAGGCCATATGCATATGTATGTATATCTACTACGAGAATTAAGCACCTTTAAATGGATATGGATGCAATTTCCCCGTGAAAATGAAATTCTTTTGTTTAGAAATGCAGAGGTTTTTTGAGTTTTTTTTTTGGCATGTGTGTGTGTGTATTTTCGAGTGCAATTCGAGCCATGCAAATAAGGCGCGGCTCACAAAAACCGCCCATAACTGGCAGAAATTCTGGGACCGAAAAGCACGTACCAACCGCCACACGAACAACCATTTTCAAGTACCCCAAACGGCAACAACGCAACATTCGACAACATTTTATGGGCAGCAACGGAAAAAACAGCAAAACAGGCGTGGCAGTTGCAGCCATAACGGAAAGTTGCTCGCGTAACCGCAGAAAGCTAAAAAAAAAATGGAAAAATGTGGAAAAAACTCTGAAAATATGTGAAATAAATGAAATATCCCGAAAAAAGTGGCAGACCTTATTGAAAAAAGCTGGCTGAATAACGCAAACAGGCATTGGTTAAGAGCACAAAGAAGCTTGCAAATTGGCAGGCCAACAAGGCAAAGGATTCAATGCTTTAGTGTGCCCAGCACTTTAAACAAAAGTGTAACCAGGTCAGGGAAATATGCATATGTTACGGCAAGCCATTAAAGTCCTGGATCAATAATATAAGACTACCAATTAAATGGTAAATCAGAGATTTATTTATATCCTACCAAGGACTTTGATTTATGGTGTGCCCAGAGCCTCGAAAAAAAGTGTAGCCAACTACATAGTGTATGCATGTTGCTTACAAAGTTTAAGCATGCTCCATCGAAGTGATTGTCTTGTTTTTTGGTCATTACTCTGACTCACAATGCAAATTTGTCGGAAATAATGTGAGTAACATAAGGAAATTCAAACAAGAAAGTACATCAATAAAAAGTGATTATAAACACGAAAAAAGGATATTAAAATGAGTTTCTCTGCATATAATATATGCATATTGCAATCATGAATATTATATACCTTTATCATACTCCATTGAAGTGATCGCCTGTTTTGGACTTTGCTCTGAGTCACGACGTTAATTTGCCTGCAGACAACAGAAAATACCTACAAAAGGCAGCTGAAAAATTTTAATATAAATGATAAACAGTTGAGGTGGACTGAATTTGTTTGTTGTTTTTTGTACATTTTTTTGTTATTTTTTTTTTTACTTGCCATCAGTGTGAACGTGTGTGAGTGTGCTTCTTATTGTTATTGATGTGCCAAGCGTAAATGCAGCGTCAACAGCAGCAATACGGCTCATTCGCCAGTTCAGGCACGTTGAATGTTGAGCGACGGCAGCAACAATACTGGGCAAAATAACAATAACAAAAAGGCCCATAAATAAACAAATAAACAAATGTGTAAAAGTAAATAGTTGTAAATTGCACGAGCTGAAAGGAAAGCTGTTGCTGTTGCTGTTGCTGCTGTAGATGTTGCTGCTGTGCTGGCGGTGCGTGTCTGGGCCAGAACTATTTCGGCCAGCTCAACTTTCGCTTTTTATGGCTTTTTATCCACTGCAGCAGAAGCAGCAAGAGCAGCAGCAGCAATTTGAGTTAAAATGCGCATTAAGCTGCATTTCATTTGGAACACACAATTCCCTATTCAAATTTATGCACTGCCCAGGTGTGGGCGTGGCCATTTGCATACTGGCTGCTAATGTTGCTGCTGTAAATGTTGCTGCTGCTGCTGCAGCTGTGGTGACAGTTTCGTTTTCGTTTTCGGTTTGTTAGGGGAGAGACCAAGATCGATGAAAGTGCAATTCGAAAATGGTCGTGTCCACTTTGCACATAACGCTGGAGAACAACGGCAATGTTGCTGGCGGACAGCCAGCAGTTGCTGCTGCCGTCGGAGCAGCAACATCGCCCACCAAGTTTGCCCAGCTGTCGGTGCAGCAATTGCAATTGCAACACCAACAGCAGAACGAGAAGGAGAACCACATGAACAATAACAACAACAGCGACTATTGTGATATGAATGGCAATGGAATTGCTAGTGGTGTTCCGGGATCGGGATCTCTATCGCCCCATTCGCCGGAGCAATATGCCGGCTCACCTGTCTCATCCACTGCCACGCCCCAGCGCACCGCCTCCGCCCTGCGTCGCGGAATTCAAATCCAGCGATCCTCGACGCGTTTGCGACAACAACAGGCAAGTTTGTGGGATGTCTGCGTCACAGAAAGTGACTTTGGCCTATTGCAATTGATTTTGAACCCTGTTCTTTTTATTTGCATTTTTGACATGCCTTTTGGTTATACAAATTGAAACATATTCAAATTATAGTACATTCTTTCAAAACTGGTTAGTAAAAAATAAATTAAAGTGTGACCAAAGGCTCAGAAGCAGTGTGACCAACAAACAAATTAAAGCATATTTAATATTTACTTACGAAATAAATAAAATTTGAAGAGTAGCGAAAAAAATGGAAACGTGTTTTCAAAATGTAAAAGCCTTTTGGAAAAAAGAATGGGCAATTAATAGAATTGTAGTAAATCCTTTCTAAGCTGGTTACAAAACTACAGATTATAGTGTGGACAGAGGTTTGGTGGTAGTGTGACCAACATGTAAAGTTAGGCAAATTTCTTCTTTAGCAATAAAAATGATAAAATTTAACAGTTGCGAGAAAGTAGGAACGTGTTTACTGGCTTATACTTTTACGTAAACTTCGAACTCTGCATATACAACTGGATCAAATCAGATCTTACTGTATACCGCATATATACACTGCTGTTGCCAGCGACAACTGGCTTTATCTGCATAAATGCTAACGACAACACAGCCGCAGTCAGTTAGCTGGCCAGGCCAACAACAACAGCCAGTTGACAACTTGGCTAACTGGCTGCCGAGCCATAAAAATTAGAAATAAAACGAAAAAGGCAAAAACAATTTACCTCACCTATAGCGGTTAAGGTTAAGAAAAGCCAAATACCCTAAGTCTTATAATAAATGCAAAGTGAAGAGCGTGTCGGGAATACCCCATAAGATGCAGGGTAGCGGCAGTAATATATTTTTAATTTCCACCGGTACGCGTATTTTCAATATTTGTTATTTATTTATGCCGGCATTTTTGTTGGCAATGGCGATGATGATGTCATGGCGTTGCCGTCGCCAATTGTTATTGTCTTTGAAGAATACCTCCTCTTATTTTTTTTATTATTATTACGTTTTTTTACAATTGCTCAAGGTGCTGCTGGTGTGCAAGATGATTGATGGCCTTTTGTAGGCTTCATTTGATTAACGCACGTATATATGTCTATTTATAGGTTTTTGTTTTTCGTGCAATTTGTGTGGGAGTTCTGAGCTCTGAAGTTTTAATTGCAATGCATGAAACTTAAATCCCTTTGGCTGCACCTGAAAACTTGTTTAATTTACGGGGAAAATGCCATGTATTGATAACACATTGTGTGTTTGTGCACCATTTTCGCCGAATTAATAATTACAAGCTTCGTAAGCTCTCGAGTTTCAGCATAAATACGATTTCAGCTGGAAATTTCCGCAATTATTTTTCTATAAATATTTTTGTTAGCTTAAATTAGGATTAAAGCAAACCAGAAGCCAAAGTTAAATGAAATATTTCAATGTAGCGTGCAGTTTTAGAAGCACTACAACTAGTGGCTGTCAAACCGTACTATCTGATGTTTTCTTCTTTTACTCTGAGTTTTTACGATGCTGTGACTTTGAACGATTCTTGTTTTGGTTTGCCTTCTTTTATTCGCCTCTTTTTCCGAGCCGCTGTCATCGTTTTTCATTCAGGTTTCAATGTTAAATTCAGTTTTGGTTCACATGGCGTTTTCTTGGCTGCTGAGTGGTATTTCTCAGCCATTCCAACCACTTCAGCCTCGTCCAAGTCCACAGCCCCTCGAAGAACTCGTGAAATTTTTGCTGATTCTCTGCTGCTCGGATTATGCAAGTTCAGCAGAATTCATTTTTTAGTGGCTTTGCATTGTTATTTTCCTCGTCTGTTTTTGTTTTTTATTTTTTTTTTTGCCTTGCTTCTTCCGCCTTTTGGAATGTCGAGCGCCTTTTCTGTTGTTATTCAATTAAGTTTTTTCTTTCTGTCATGTGGCCGTTCTGGTTTTTTTTTGTATTATTATTACTTTTTTTTTGTAGTGGGAACTTTGGCTCTTCATTGTTGTCATCGATTTGATTTTATTCTTTTCCTTTTTTTTTGGTCACGAAATCGGGAATTTATCACGTTTTGTGCCATTTGCCCGAATAACATTATCTTAATTGTTGGCCCCGGCAGTTTTGCGGGCACTGGACTGCAATGCCCCGCCCACAAAAGTCACGCCCCCTCCTCCGTTGAATGGCGAACACTTAAGGGGCTTCCGCAACAATTGCAACAGTTACCGCTCGAACCACCTCTGCTCCGTTTTTATCCCCAGTTCCCTTTGTCAACCCTTTACGCTCATTAACTCATCGCCGGGGCCCTCGACGGGATTTGCTGGGGTTTGAACAGGGGTTTGAACAGGGGTTTCAAAGGGGGGGCCAGAGCAGCAGAACACCCATCAGAACACCCGCCAAAACACCCACCTCAACCAGTGCGTTTTGGGTCACTGCAGTCGCAATGATACCCTACAAATTGTCAGGGTTGCTCTATTATATGCTCTATGTATGTTAATTGGAGATTTGAAATTATGATATGATATATATTATAGCAATATATAAGACCACGTACATTTATATATAATCTTAATTTACTATAAATTTTTTTTACAAAAATAAGCTTATCAATCTATTGTGATCTAAGACCTAAAAGGTTTTAAAAATAGGTCATTAGGCTAAGATTGAAGATTGGGTTGAAAAGAATATAAATACCTATGGCCTTTGTCACTTACTTAAATTTTGATCAACTTATTGGATTTATTTTAAGAAGTCATGGCAGCCCAGAAAGAAAAGGTAAATAAAATTATATTTTAAATCAAAAATAAAATCAAAACATTTTATTCAGAGGTTCTTATGACTTATAAGCAAGAATTATATGAACTTAAAAAGACTAAAAAGAAAAACTACGAAACTATGAAGACTATACATATATACATGATAGATATGAACTATATATAGTAAATATATAATATTTCCCTAAGTAAACTTAAATATCTGACCATTTGAGTACAGAGTACCAGTTAAATCGAATCGCCGCTCTTGTTTGTCTTCTTTGTCAGGGAATCTGTGGCCCCTGCTCGGGCGCCACTAATTAAATTAGCGATTGTGGCGAATGCGGATTAAGTGCGCCACTTAAGAGTCAACGCCCAGTCCCGCTGTCCCCAGTTGCACATTGACTTGGAATTCCAGAACTCAGAACCGTAAACCCCAAACCGAATCCCCCCCCCCCCCCACCCCCACTCGTACACACAATGATAAATCGAACTAACCAATCCAATTTGATCCATTCAACAGGAGCAACTGCGCCGGCGACGCGAGGAGGAGGAGCGCATAGCGCAGCAGAATGAGTTCCTGCGGAACAGCCTGCGTGGCTCCCGGAAGCTGAAGGCGCTCCAGGACACGGCCACGCCCCCCGGCAAGGCGGTGGCCCAGCAGCAGCAGCAGGCCACGCAGGTCACCCAGGTGGTGGGCGTGGAGAATGAGGCCTATCTGCCCGACGAGGATCAGCCACAGGCGGAGCAGATCGATGGTGAGCACTTGGTTTACTAACTACTACTATTGAGTGATGATTAAACCCTTTCCCCCCTAATCCCTTCCAGGCTATGGCGAGCTGATAACCGCCCTCACCCGCCTCCAAAACCAGCTGAGCAAGAGTGGGCTGAGCACCCTGGCGGGAAGGGTGTCGGCCGCCCACAGTGTCCTGGCCAGCGCCAGTGTGGCCCATGTCCTGGCCGCCCGCACCGCTGTCCTCCAGCGACGGCGTTCCCGCCACTCTGGCCCACTGCATCACAATGCCCTCGGTCTGCAAAAGGACATTGTGGAGCTGCTCACCCAATCGAATACGGCGGCGGCCATCGAGCTGGGCAACCTGCTGACCAGCCACGAAATGGAGGGTCTGCTTCTGGCCCACGACCGGATTGCCAATCACACGGATGGCACGCCCTCACCCACGCCCACGCCCACGCCGGCAATTTTGGGAGGAGTGGTGGTCAGTGGTCACAGCAGTCCGGTGGCAGGACCCAAACGGAATCTGGGTATGGTGGTGCCACCACCGGTGGTCCCACCGCCACTGGCGCAGCGAGGAGCGATGCCACTGCCACGCGGGGAATCCCCACCGCCGGTGCCCATGCCACCACTGGCCACCATGCCCATGAATCTGCCGATGAGTGCGTGCTTTGGCACACTGAACGATCAGAACGACAACATCCGGATCATACAGATCGAGAAGTCCACCGAGCCGCTGGGCGCCACGGTGCGCAACGAAGGCGAGGCGGTGGTGATCGGAAGGATTGTCCGTGGCGGAGCGGCAGAGAAGTCGGGACTACTGCACGAGGGTGACGAGATCCTGGAGGTGAATGGTCAAGAGTTGCGGGGCAAGACGGTGAACGAGGTGTGCGCCCTGCTGGGCGCCATGCAGGGCACCTTGACCTTCCTCATTGTCCCCGCCGGCAGTCCACCCGTCCATGGTGGAGTGATGGGCGGTGGGCCGACGGGCAACACCCTGGCCGGATTGGGCGGTGCCCATCGCGACACCGCCGTGCTGCATGTGCGGGCGCACTTCGACTACGACCCCGAGGATGATCTGTATATACCCTGCCGGGAGCTGGGCATCAGCTTCCAGAAGGGCGATGTGCTGCACGTGATCAGCCGCGAGGATCCCAACTGGTGGCAGGCGTATCGCGAGGGCGAGGAGGACCAGACGCTGGCCGGTCTCATTCCTAGTCAGTCGTTCCAGCATCAGCGCGAGACGATGAAGCTGGCCATTGCGGAGGAGGCGGGATTGGCGCGATCCCGTGGCAAGGACGGATCGGGCAGCAAAGGGGCCACGCTCCTCTGTGCGCGCAAGGGTCGCAAAAAGAAGAAGAAGGCCAGCTCCGAGGCGGGGTAAGTGCTCCACTTAGTCCTAACAAATGGATATCCCTTATAAACATATACTTTTCCCTTGTAGGTATCCCTTGTACGCCACCACGGCGCCGGATGAGACGGATCCCGAGGAGATACTCACCTATGAGGAGGTGGCCCTGTACTATCCCCGCGCCACCCACAAGCGGCCCATCGTCCTCATAGGCCCGCCCAACATTGGCAGACACGAGCTGCGCCAACGCCTGATGGCTGACTCGGAGCGATTCTCCGCCGCAGTGCCACGTGAGTGAAGACTCCCGCCTCTTTCATCCTGAGTATCTATTCCCATTAACCAAGGAGCAAGTTGCTATCCAGTTAAGATGGCTGTAAACGTTGCAGTTGCTTTGCCTTTGACCTGCTGCATCGTTTACAAACACTTTCCCATTAATCAAAGATCAAGTTCCTAACACCGTAAGATTGTTGCAAACGGTGAAGCTAGCTTAATGTTTCTTAGGATTAACATGACCTGCTTCAACGTTTACAAAAACCTTTGGAGCTGGTTGCTATTAGATTGGGATGGCTGTAAACGATGCAGCGGCTCATTGTTTTTTTCAAACATGGCCTGCTGCATCGTTTACAACCACCTTCATGTGACCCGCCTTTAACGTCTACCATGTCTGTCTCTCTTCCGCCGGGCAGTCTTCTATTTGCTGGAGGAGCGGCTCAGGCCGGCCAAGGCCAAGGCTCAGGTCAAGGGTAAACGGCTGCGCTTCAGAGCCACTGAGTCCCAGAGAAATTGCTAGACTTATAGATAGGTCCCCCCACAAGCCCAACCCTAATAAATGAAAATAAATATTTTAAATACTCATTTTAATCCTTGGATTTTCGCCTATTTCCCGTAGACACGTCACGAGCCCGCAGGGAGGGCGAAGTGCCCGGAGTGGATTACCACTTTATCACCCGCCAGGCCTTCGAGGCGGATATATTGGCGCGTCGCTTTGTGGAACACGGTGAATACGAGAAGGCCTACTACGGTGAGTTCAGTTTGGTTGGATCAAAGTTTGGGTTTTAAGATATAACATGTTTTTGTGTCTTCCACAGGCACATCACTGGAGGCCATTCGCACGGTGGTGGCCAGCGGCAAGATCTGTGTGCTCAACCTGCATCCGCAGAGCCTGAAGCTGCTGCGCGCCTCCGACCTCAAGCCGTATGTGGTCCTGGTGGCCCCGCCCAGTCTGGACAAGCTGCGCCAAAAGAAGCTGCGCAACGGCGAACCCTTCAAGGTGGGCTTATAAATTTGCATCCCCTGCAGAGGGTATTATGATTTACGACCCTAAAAAGTATATATATTATCGATAACCATCACTAGACGAGTCTTGTCCGTTTGTCCGCCAGTTTGTCCGTTTGTCTGTCCGTATGTTTCTAACCAAACTAGTCTTTCAATTTTAAAGCTATCGGGATGAAACTTTCCCAAAAATCTTCTTTCTTTTGCACGTAGTATATAAGTCGGAGCAAGCCGGATCGCAAAACAAAAAAAAGATCAGAAAAATAATATAAGGTTTCTGTTATTTAACTGCAAGGGTATGTATATCAACTTAGGCTTGCCGAAGTTAGCTTCCTTTTTTGTTTTGTACTCAAATCAAATTCTAACCTTGTGTTTTCTCTTTACCAGGAGGAAGAGCTCAAAGACATCATTGCCACGGCCAGGGATATGGAGGCCCGTTGGGGCCACCTGTTCGATATGATCATCATCAACAACGACACGGAGCGCGCCTACCACCAGCTGCTGGCCGAGATCAACTCGTTGGAACGGGAGCCGCAGTGGGTGCCCGCCCAGTGGGTGCACAACAATCGCGACGAGTCATAATGGGGTCACCAACCCCGCCCCCACTACACCGCCCACTTCCCCTAGGATCCACCCGCCTACACCCAACAAAATACAAAATACAAACCAGAAACCAACCCAACTCTTTGTAAATACAATTTTCAATTGAGCCATGAAGCGGAGAGCAGGATCGATTCCAGTCCAGTAGTTCGGCTTGCCTGCCGATGCGATGAACCCCCTACCCCTCCAATATTATATATATATATATATTTATATACTATTTGTTGCATATGTGCATTTTAGTCTTAGTGCGAATTGTTTTTAATCGTGTGTACCCCTGTTTTGAAAGCATTCCAATACAAAACCCCTTTATGTATGTTCACAAAATTTTGTTGTTCGATGAACCATTTTGCGGGGATGCCACAGAGAAATCTAGTAATCTAGCTAAGGAGTGTCTTATAGCTCACTTTAGTGATTTCTGTGGCATTGCCGGTTATTATTATTATTTTTTTTATTACGACTACCACTAACTTATATTGTAAACGTATTTTTTTTTTTGCTTAAACTAAGCGAGAGCACTTCCTTAATTTCAAGGGGCAAATTGAAATTGTAAAATAACGAATCAGCGATGGAAGGCCAGAATCGATATGATAGTAACCTAGAACCCAATAAAATGTGTAATAATACCCATAAGCGACTCCGAATATTAACAGAGCCAGAACAATCCGTAGGCAGCTGTCCAATGGGAGATCCGATGGATTCAGATACAGATTCAAATTCAGATACCGAAACCGAAACAGAGACATAAACAGAAGCAGATTCAAATGCAAGTGTTGCAATTACGTAATCTATTTACTTTATAAAATATATACTATACGGATATACATACACATAAATTATAAATCGAAGCGTACTTAATACAATTAATTTTTAACAAAACGAATGCAAGAGCAAAGCGAAAAAATAAAAAACGTTTGAAAGAGAAACAACAAAATCAGTAAGTCATTGCCAAAAAAAAAAATTAAATAAATAAATGGGAGTTAGACGATGATAATGATGATGATGATGATGAGGAGGAGAGTTAGGAGAATCAACTTAGAGAAACCACTCCACGAGCGAAATTGTTAAAAACAAAAACGGATACGGAAACGGAAAAACAAAATATTTAGCCAACTCTAAGCACTGTAAGATAATGGAAAACCCAATAAACGAATGCAAATAGTAAGCCGGCAAGAAAATGCATTAGACTAAGGCATCAAAAGAGCAAAACAAAATGCAAAAAACAAAGGATTTCCCAAGTAAATGTTGTTGTAATTAATTATCTAAACCAATTCGTCTAGAGAACAGGGAGGGCGGGATGCAAAGTTGGTTTCATCTCCAACCACAACTAACTAACTAACGAGCCGACATAGTTGCGATACGAAATCTACCATGCATATAGAGAGGTCTATACAAATTCCATTGAACAGCAGCTAAAACCAGAATTTTATATTAAAAGATGAGATGTATGGGTCAAGTAAAATAGCAAACTATGTTACGCGATGTTGAACACTTGAAAGATTCTAAAAGCGGATGATATCTAAATATACCTAAATATACATATACGGTTCGGTTTCCGGTTCCGTTTCGATTCCAAATTGGATAAATCGGATTTGCTGCAGAGTTTCCCCCAGATCTTATCTTATCTGGGATCACTAGTACATTTTTGGGCTTTGAGATTGATAAATCGAAATCGGAAAGGGAAACGGGACTAGTAATAATAAAATTCGAAAATATTTTTTTTTTGTAGTCAACAAGGTATAAAAAATGTGTGTGCAGTAAATCTGTTTAAGTTTTTATTTATGTATGTATGTGGTGTAGCAAAACTAAACTAAATACGAAACAAATACCTAATGAAAAACAAAATGGATTACAAAATAGGCACGGTTTAATAGCCATTGTACGAAATTAACGACATTTATGAGTAACCCTAACGCAAGAATGCGGACAAAGTCAGATGAAATAACAATATTAATAATAATAATAAAAAAATCGACAAGCCAAGAAATATAAAATTTAGACAGTGTTTTTCTGGGTGGAAGGTTGGTTAATTGGGTTCTATGGTTTGAATACTGGAAACGTAAATACTTGTTCGAATGGAGATAATATTTATTTACTAAAAACTCTTTGGTCAAAACTAACATTATAATAGATAAAGGGACTTAGCCCATAAAATTGACAATAATATAGTAAGTCTGATGCCAAAATATATAATATAATAAAATATTTTTGTGTGTAGATATGTTTTTTTGGAAACAATTTTTTGTGTAATTGAAATTATTAGAAGAAAAAAACATTTTTGTGTTTTGAAAAGTAAAAGATTGGTCATACTTAAGTTTGAATAATAGCAAAGTAAAAGGAATTTCAATGAAGAAAATATATTCTATCTTTTTAAATAATGTATCAAAACATTACTAATTTAAAATTGCATTTTAAGCTTTTTTCCTTTTTTTTCGCGCTCACTTTTTGAATGCATAAAGTAGGCTGGATTTTTTAGGACGTTTGTCAATCAAGTATGTTCTCACATTAACGACTTGGCCGCTCTGCAGTTTTGACAAAAACTTTTTACCTGCTTTTATTATTATTATTATTTGTGGAGCCGAGCAGTCGAAGCGACAGGATCTGGACAGAGAAGCCACCATGGCACCACCGCCGCTGCCTCCTCTCGCGGCCAATATCCCCCAGCCGCCGCTGGCCTCCGCTCCACCGCCACCGCCAACGGGGCAAAACATAGCGCCCTCGGGAGCGTTTCCGGGTGAGTTTGTCCTGGTTTACGGATAAGCTTAAATCTTATTAAATCCCTCTGACAGGCTCACTGACACCCGGCTGGAATGATCCGCCACCACTTGCGGGCGATGCCCTGACCCCCAATGCCAACAACCGCCGTCCACGCCTCGATCTTCGCAAGCGCGTGGCCCATCCGCTGGACGGCAAGTCCACCGGCCTGGTGAGCATGGGTCCACCTCCAATGGACGCCGCCTCACCCCGTCCCGTGGCCATGGTGCCGCCACATCGCCAGAGCTCCCAGCCCGAGCTTAACCATACACTGGGCGGATCACCGGATGTATTCGTTGGAGGCGCTGCCCCCAATGCCAACGCCAATGCCAATCCCATGCGCCTTCCACCATTGCCCCAGGCGATCGGCATCGATTCCTCCAAGGTGCCAGTGGCCAGGGTGCCAGTGGCCAAGGTGCCACCAAGACAGAAATAACACGTAGATGTCGCCTAGTTAAGGGCCTAGATTAAGGAACTCCAAAACACTGTGTTCTCGGGCTGGCTGCCAAATTCATTATTTTTCTACATAATCCAATTAAGACACCTCACGAACAATACAAAACGCAAATGGCTGGGCTGTTGGGGCAACACGAACTCAGAAATAAAGGTTATAAATTAGAATTTACCAACCAAGTTGATTATAAACTACCTAAGTATAGGAACAAGCTTAAAGTTTGTAGCACCCTTGGCATAAGAGCCAAATTTATTCAACAACAAATAACAAACAGAAGCGAAATGCAGCTAAAACAGGCATTGTCGCTGCTTACCAGGCCAACGGAGTGCCATCGTAGTTGACAAAGCCGCCGTTCTGCTTCTCGCCCAGCTGGCCGATGGTCTGCACAATCTGACCCGTGCTGGTGGGCACATCCAGGGGCGCATTGGCGCCACCCATGTCGGTCTTCACCCAGCCCGGATGCAGGCTAACGCACATGATGCGCTGCGGATACAGATCGACGCTCAGCGACTTGGTGGCCGCATTCAGCGCTGACTTCGAAGTGCGATAGGCATACATACCGCCATCGGTGTTGGCCTGAATGGAGCCCAGGATCGAGGACATGTTGATGATGGCGGCACGGGCCACGCCCATCGGCTGCGACTCGTTCGCCTTGGCCGCCTTCTTCAGCAGCGGCAGGCAGGCCTTGGCCAGCATAATGGGCACCACCGTGTTGGTCTGCAAGGAGTCCATCAGCTCCTGCGAACGCACGGCCGTTATCCTCGCCGATTTGGGCGCTATGCCGGCGTTGTTGAAGAGCACATTGAGGCCCTGCTCCTTGGTCACGCCATCGATGTCGGCGATTAGCTTGTCGTAGGCCTCAAAGTTCCTCAGATCTGCGGGGGATTTTCAGTTATTAACTCTGTAGTTGTGATTGATAAGTACACATTACTTACCAATCTCCAGGATGTGGATGTTTGAGTGCTTCTTGGCCAGGTCCTCCAGCTCCTGTGGTGCGAATAAAAAGAAAACAAGGGGAATGTTTAGGAAGTGTTAATTCTCCAAAATGACCAATGCACATAATAATATATCAAAATTAAATTATTCTCACTTTTCTTTCACAAACAAAAAAAACTATTTTTAAAAATGTAACTAATTTAAATTCAGTTTTTATTTAGTTAATAGTTTCTCCAGTTTCTCCAGTCACCTTTTATAAAGTTTACACGACAATAGAAAACCCTTTAGCATTCTAACTAGCATTTCAAAAAGCGCGCCAACAATTAGCTAGTACACCCTCCTAGCATAGCGTAGACACCCACCTTCCACAACCGATACCTCCTCTGATATCGATATTTTCAATGCTATCGACTCCCAAATAGCAAAGAATTTTGAAAACGATCGATGAATCGATACCGCCTTTCGCCACCTCTACTCCCCACGTTCGTACGAAAGTAAGTACAAAAGCTATTGCAAAAGTTGGCCGCTTATTCGTTTCGAGCTTTCGTTTCGCGAGTGCCGACCGCCTAAAACACGCTCAGTAGTTTTCGACCGCCGTTTCGGTAGTTTTCTATTTCCGCCACTACAACATTTACTATCCAACGTTGATCCTTGTTTTCGCACTTATTTACCTCGAGAAGCTGCCAAAAACCGAGATAATGGCGCCCGTGCAAGGTGAGTTTACGGTTATTTCCGACTGGAAGGCGGGAATAACCGGGTTAACTTGCTGGCCATACCATATAGTATAGCTATAAAGGTTTAAGTTCTTGTGGATTGTTCGCGTAGTTTCCAAAGGGGCCGTGAGTCACCCGGCGGTTTACTGGTCAAATCCAAACTTACCTTGGCCTGTTCGCGATTGCGGCAAGTGGTGAAGAGATGCTGCGGCGGCTGGGGAAGACTGACCAGGGCCTTGACCAAACCCAGGCCCAGACCTCGATTGCAGCCGGTTATCAGGATGGAATTCATGGCGTTTACCCTATGTAATGCTCCTTTCGCCTGCGACGATCTGCGATCCAAGTTTCTTGCTCAAATCTAATCGCGCACTTGAGATAAAAGTCCAATAAAGGGCGGCACTATTACTATGGCCGTCTGCTGAGGGGGATTTCACCAGACCCAGAGTTCCAGATGCAGATATCAGCCGACTTTATTGCCGTAACACAAGCGTAAAAATAAAAACGTAAATTCTGACAACCGGCTGTGTGTGTTCCCCCGGGCAGTGTTGCCAACCATCCGCAAGAGTTATCGATACGGCGCATTGCCAAACGTGCGTTTCGAAAAATTCTAATTGGCATTTGGGCGGAACACACAACTGTTGCAAATCCGCTTGACCAATTGGCATCTTGATTCCCAACTAGTTTGCACATTCCACATTCCAATGGATTTCCTTTTGATTCCCTTATTTCCATTACCCAGCGCATTTGCATTTGCGCTCTCCCTCTCTCTTCTTTTCTCTCTGCTTCTGTTACGTAGCCGTTTATCGGCCCGCTTGCCCTCCCACCGCATTCGCAGCATTCCCGGCCAGACCATCGACGTGTTTGTGTTGTGCTCCTCCGTCTCCGTTAGTTTTTCGCCCTTTTCGCGAATAGTTTCGTCTCCACTTCCAGCTGCTGTTGTTAATTGGAAAGCGGGGGGGGCGGCTCCAAGATGAACAACTTGTGCAACTCGTCGAGATTCTCCGTTACGTTGTTCGTGCGGCAGTGCTCGACGATTTTAACGTCGAGCATTCGAGAGAGAAACAAGTGTTGTTGGCTTTCCAGTTGTTCGGGTGCACAACAGACGTTCCAGCGAACGATGAGCTCAGGACAGCGAGGATCGCGCGACAGTGCTGGAAGTCCAGTGGCGGGGGCTGCTGGCACGGGCATGGGGGCCGGCACCAGTGCGCCCCCCTTCCAGCATCCCCATTGCGACCGGGCGGCCATGTACCAGCAACCGGTGCGAAAGATGAGGACCAAAGGAGGTGAGCGTCGATATCGATCACTTCTCGGGTTGGGGGTTGGCAACGCGGCCCGATAGTCGGGTTTCCCTCTCCATTTGTTGTTTCTTTTTTTGTGGGCTTCTTGTGTTTAACCGACGCCATTATGCAATAGCCGTTAGTTGCCGCAGACCATTACTTTGCTCTTATTACCTGGCTTATCGGGTTTCGTACCTGCGGCACGTATTCGCAAAGGTTTAGGCCGCTCCATCACATTTGCACCGTCATCGCCAATCGTCATCGCACCCCGTCCAACTGGATTTACAGTCCGGGTCGCAAAAATAGCACACACACCCAGGGTATAATGTTGAAGTACTTGGTCTGTGCCATCGTTGTGGGCGCCAAAAATGGCGTTTCATCAAAATATACTAATCAACAAGGTTCTGATTCATGCATTTCCTATTTCATGATTTTTAATATTTCAAATAAATAGTAGTAATCTATTCAGCCCCTTAGTCATTTGGTTTTAAGCATTTTCTTTAATGACGTCACATGTTTTTATTCTAATAAAATCTACTCATAAAATGCTCATTTAAAAATCAATTCCTCTACGTTTAACATTTTTTTAATCAATAAACTATTGTAGAAATTTCTAATGGACTGCCACCTTTAATTCTCTACTTATTTTTAGACAAATACCACTCTTAAAGTGGCTCTTAAAGATTATAAAAAAAAACACCTTTGATAAGAAAACTTAAATATCATCGAAAATATTTATGTGTTTATAATCGTATCCACAAAATCAAGTTCTCATGTTAAAAAAAAAAATAATTAGCCAATCGATCTTCGTGTCGCGGCTTTTATTTCTAAAAACAACAGGGGAAAAGTAATTTAAACATCATATACAGTGTTTAAATCGCAGTTTAGCGGTATGATAGATTTGTTTATAGCCCCCGATATTTGAATTTCGTTGGATGCTCTTGAACAACCCTTTGCGGAATGTTCGAGAATCGCTTTACGATGATTTCACCATGTCGGTAGTGTTGTGCATTCCGTATCTATATTATCCGTATCTGAATCTGTATCTGTATCTCTGCTCGGCAGGCAAACATCTTCGATACTTGCATCATCATTGCCCCGTCATCGTCATTCAGTTCCGCAATTTTAATTGCAGTGTGTGACGACGACAACAATCGTTTATGTTCGGTCCCCCGTTTCTGTGCAAGATTGATATGCCAGCCGATTAGAACTGGTGTTTGTAGTTTTGGGGCGTAACCATGGTGAAATCCAGTGGGTCAAAGCAAACCCCTGGGCGTGTGTGGGTGGGCGGACAGGGGGGCGTGGCAGGTGGCCATGTCGCCGGATGATTGCTCCAGTTTGATTCGAACACCCTGACCCAGTGGCATGCTATCGCCGCCTGGCATCTGGGGCGAAGGAGCTCGGAGATTGCAGGGCGCAGATTAAGGACTTCGGATTGCAGGAGGCCCAACAGTCTTGGTCTCCCCCTCGGTCTGGATGCATCTGTTCGAGTTTGTGCCCGTTTCCCAGTTGGTCGAGGGCGAACCACGCCACCGGAGGAGCATCTACCGATCCGCCTATCTGGACATTCGACTGCGCGAGGAGTCGACCAAAGGCAGGAGGGGATTACTCTTATCATTGGTTGAAACTAGTCGTGATAGTGGGTCAAGAACCAGAGAACTTATGTTGTGACATATCATTGATAAGGGTTGGAAATAGATAATTAGAATGTTTAACAAGGTTACTTTGGTATTATTAATCAATACAATGATATTGGAGAGGCATGTTAATTCTAAATCCAGCTTTATTTAGCTGATAATGGGTATATTATCAGAGGAATAGGTAAAAATACAAGAACATCTCTCTATATTCTGGTAAATTAAACGAATATTTGAGATTAGTAAGTGAAAGTTCCCTTAAAAATGCAATTTTACCTTTATATATGTTCTCTGATCTAACATTATTGAGCTGGTGATAAGAATAAGTTTAAGATTTAACATTAAAACTCAAGAACATATGTGTATAGCCTGGTAAAAGATGGGATATCTGAGATTAGCAAATACTTAAGAACTTCAAAATAAAATGTGACCCCTCAAACCATACTAATGACAACCCAACGACCCTCTTCTCCTCCAGGATCTTACGACTACGACCTGATTGTGATTGGTGGCGGATCAGCTGGCCTGGCCTGCGCCAAGGAGGCGGTCCTCAATGGAGCCCGTGTGGCCTGCCTGGACTACGTCAAGCCCACACCCACCCTGGGCACCAAGTGGGGCGTTGGCGGCACCTGCGTGAACGTGGGCTGCATTCCCAAGAAGCTGATGCACCAGGCCTCGCTCCTGGGCGAGGCTGTCCATGAGGCAGCCGCCTACGGCTGGAACGTGGACGACAAGATCAAGCCGGACTGGAACAAACTGGTGCAGTCCGTTCAGAACCACATCAAGTCCGTCAACTGGGTGACCCGTGTGGATCTGCGCGACAAGTAAGTGTTGGCTATGGCTCGGCTCAAGAAATTCCCCTTTAATTGTACTGGATTTCGTCTACCAGGAAAGTGGAGTACATCAATGGCCTGGGCTCCTTTGTGGACTCGCACACCCTGGTGGCCAAGCTGAAGAGTGGCGATCGCACAATCACCGCCCAGACCTTCGTCATCGCCGTGGGCGGCCGACCCCGCTACCCGGAGATTCCCGGAGCCGTGGAGCATGGCATCACCAGCGATGATCTGTTCAGTTTGGATCGCGAACCCGGCAAGACCTTGGTTGTGGGAGCTGGATGTAAGTGGTGCCTTACGTTTTAACCATTAGCTTGGTGATAACCCATTTGTATTTTATACTTTGTGCAGACATTGGCCTTGAGTGCGCTGGATTCCTGAAGGGACTCGGCTACGAGCCCACCGTGATGGTGCGCTCCATTGTGCTGCGTGGCTTCGACCAGCAGATGGCCGAGCTGGTGGCCGCCTCGATGGAGGAGCGCGGTATTCCCTTCCTGCGCAAATCGGTGCCTTTGTCCGTTGAGAAGCAAGATGACGGCAAGCTGCTGGTCAAGTACAAGAACACGGAGACCGGCGAGGAGGCCGAGGATGTCTTCGACACCGTGCTGTGGGCCATCGGCCGCAAGGGCCTGGTGGAGGACCTGAACCTGCCCAATGCCGGTGTGACTGTGCAGAAGGACAAGATTCCAGTGGACTCGCAGGAGGCCACCAATGTGGCAAACATCTATGCCGTCGGTGACATTATCTACGGCAAGCCAGAACTGACGCCCGTGGCCATTCTGGCTGGTCGTCTGCTGGCCCGCCGCCTGTATGGCGGATCCACCCAGCGTATGGACTACAAGGATGTGGCCACCACCGTGTTCACGCCCCTGGAGTACGCCTGCGTCGGTCTGAGCGAGGAGGATGCCGTCAAGCAGTACGGAGCCGATGAGGTGGAGGTATTCCACGGCTACTACAAGCCCACGGAGTTCTTCATTCCCCAGAAGAGCGTGCGCTACTGCTACCTGAAGGCGGTGGCTGAGCGCCATGGCGACCAGCGTGTCTATGGACTGCACTACCTCGGCCCAGTGGCCGGTGAGGTGATCCAGGGATTCGCGGCCGCCCTCAAGTCCGGCCTGACCATCAACACGCTGATCAACACCGTGGGCATCCATCCCACGACCGCCGAGGAGTTCACCCGGCTGACCATCACCAAGCGCTCGGGATTGGACCCCACACCGGCCAGCTGCTGCAGCTAAAGCGGGATTGCAGCTCAGCCGCCGCCTGGGACGCCGTCGAAGCCCGCTTCGCTCCGCTCCTCCACCCGAATCCAACCTCCAGCATGAATGGTTCTTGCCGCGGCCCAGCGATCGAAGAGTTCAACAGTTCCGTTTCAGTTTCCACAATTAACACCCACACAAAACAGCTCTGCGCAAGGGAGGGGCACTGGGCGGCGATGGCGGGCGGAACTCCAGTGGAACTCCACGCGCGACCAGCCCATCCCACGACTGCTGCGCCGCCGACATGCACTCAAAATTTTGAATTTGTTTGAACCTATGAAATTAACCATGAAATCCCCTAAATGTATGGTTGAAAAATATAATTTTTCACCCACAAAACTGAGTTTTAACATTGATAAGGCTTTAATCTAATCTTAAACCAATTTCTGATGATAGTAAAATGTATATTAGGGTCAACCCTCAGTGGTTACTCGCTAGAAACATCCAACCTTTGACATATTACGTAAACGTCAATCAGTTAACTGGCTGTACTTTCATTAGCCATGCAAATTGTCTAATGGCTGTTTGAGGTGGGTTAAATGAATCGCTTTTGCCCCCTATAACCGATTTGTCTTGTGAACTGAAAACTTGTGAGCTACGAGCTAAATATAGACTAATTGTAAATGCAATTTGGGGTGGAGTATTGACCCATGAGGTTTTGCTAATGACCTGGGAATAATGGCACCGCGGAGAATTTCCTGTGGGCCATGAACAAATAAAATAGGGAGAACTTCAAGGTTATTTTCAAAGGGAAATTGCGTGTTAAATTGTAATAAAAAGTACACAGAGGCTAGATAAAATCTAACGCATATAGAATAACTTAATGAACTTAAGTTAACAGGATCCCTAAACCTAATTTGATATAAGTAATTTCTGATAGCAGAACATTAGAAGGGAGGATTCAATTAAATATGAAAATCAATACTATTCAAACAGTAATCGAATATAAATTATAAGGTTCTTGCATATGGTATGTTCTATAGCCAGTACAACATCATTATTATCTCTAACATGGAACAAAGTGAGATGGCAATACAATAAACTAATCGACTGGGAATTACTTAATATACCTTTTTCCGAAACCCAGTGAGAAATCTCTTGATATTTTCTATTACATTTTTATTTTGGTTTTCCTATTTCTCGTATTGAATAACTCCTTTGTTTTGAACAACTTCAAAGACTTTTTCATTTACAACTGCCCCAGCGCTGGCTCCTCTGCAGCTGCATCTGCTGTGATCCCGCTCCTCGTACCGCTCCTGCGCTGGCCCATCCTGCGGCTCGTCCTGCTGTCTTTGTGTCCGTTGGTAGATATTTAAGTGGGAGTGCGGGGCAAAAGGTCGAAGAGCAGAGTTTAAAAAAAACATTAATTAGTTATTAGTTTAGATCAGACCGGAAGCGAGGGTGGAAGCCTAGATAGCCACGCTCTGCTTGGACTCGTTCTCCCGCTGCTGCTTGTTGACCGCCGATATGCACTTGGCCATGGTGGGTGAGGCGCGCGAGACGGCGTCGGTCATGAAGTAGTCGCGCAGCTCCTTTAGCTGAACATCGATGGGGCCGCCGCCGATGGACTTGCTCTGCGGAAAAGGGGAATCATTAGTTTTTTTTTCGGACCTTTTCCCCAACCGAACCCCCTCCACTTACAACAGTGCCCGCTGCTACGGCATCGCCGGCTGGCTCCAAATGTCCCAGGCGCGTTAGATGCGGCGCCACATCCTCCAGGCGGTTGCGCAGCTCATCCAGGTTGTCGTACGGCAGCGGCTGGGCCACCACCTCGGACAGGGCGCGCAGGATCTTCCAGTCCTCGCGGGCCATGCCCGGTGGCGAGACACCAGGCAGCGTCTGTTGTGGCCTGCCCTCCGTGTTCACGTAGATGGCCTGCTTCTCTGTGTAGGCGGCACCTGGCAGCACGGCATCGGCAATGGAGGCGCCATTGTCACCGTGCGATCCAATGTAGACCACAAAGCAGTCCTTGGGCAGCTGCTCGCGGGTCACCTTGCCGGCGTCGGCGTTCAGCAGGAACAGCACCTTGGGCTGCGCCTTCAGGGCAACCTGTACGCCAGCCTTGTAGCCCACATCGAGGGCGCCCACCTGGGCGGCGTTGTTCTGCAGCACGTTGAAGGGGTTCCAGTTCTGTCCAAGAAGATAAATTCAATTGGTAACTAGCTAAACAAAAGGACAGCGAACTTACCGGCTTCTTCAGCTTCTTGCAGTACTCGGCAACGGTGGCGTGGATGGCGGCGCCATCGGCACGCTCCAACAGATCGGCGCCAATGATGATGGCCGGCTTCTTGGCACCCTCCAGAACCTTGGAGAAGGCATGTGAGCCGGAGCACACGTCCTTGACCAAAGCGGCATCGGCACCGAGGTTCTCGTGGTCGTAGGACAAATCGATCTTGGGTCCAATCGAGGCAATCTGCAGTTCGTTGTGGACATAAGCCTTGCGCAGACGGGTGTTGACCAAGGGAGCCTCGTAACGGGGATTGGTGCCCACCAGAAGGACGGCGTCAGCCTCCTCCAAACCGGCGATGGTGCTGTTCAACAGATAATTGGCCCGGGAATCGGTTCCGCCCTGGACGAAGCCCTGCTCAGTGGTGACCACCTCGCTGCCCAGACGGTTCAGCAGATCCTTGAGAGCCACCTGAGCCTCCAGATCTGCCAGCTGGCCGGAAATACCGGCAATCTGTCCACCGGCAGCCTTGACGGCCTTGGCCACAGCAATGAGGGCACCCTCCCACTCCACGGCCTGCAGTTCGCCATTGGGCATGCGCACCATGGGAGTCACCAGGCGCTGACGCTTCAGGCCATCGCAGGCAAAGCGCGACTTGTCGGCCAGCCACTCCTCGTTGACGTCCTCGTTCTCGCGGGGCAGGATGCGCAGCACCTCGTTGGTCCTAGTGCTGATCACAATGTTGCTGCCAACGGCATCCAGGATATCGATGCTGCTCACCTTGCGAATCTCCCAGGGACGAGCCACAAAGCTGTATGGCTTGTTGGTCAGCGCTCCCACGGGGCACAGGTCGATCACGTTGCCGGAGAGTTCGGTGAGGAAGAGCTTCTCCACGTATGTGCCGATCTGCATGTCGTTGCCACGGCCAGTGGTGCCCAAATCATCAACGCCGGCGATCTCGGAAGCGAAGCGCACACACCTGGTGCAGTGGATGCAGCGGGTCATGATGGTCTTGACCAGGGGTCCAATGTCCTTGTCCTCCACAGCGCTGAGGGGTTAAAAGGGGTTATGTTATAAGGGTTTGCATCATCTTCAACCACTTTCACCTACCGCTTGCCCGTGTAGTTGATGTCCGTGAAGCGGGATCGATCGGAGCCGAAGGCCATGGCCTGATCCTGCAGATCGCACTCGCCGCCCTGGTCGCAGATGGGGCAATCGAGGGGATGGTTCATCAGCAGGAACTCCATGACGCCCTCGCGTGCCTTGCGGGTCAGATCGGAGTTGGTCTTGATGCGCCAGCCCTTCATCACGGGCATGGCGCAGGCGGCCACTGGCTTGGGGCTCTTCTCTACCTCCACCAGGCACATCCTGCAGTTGCCGGCCACGGCGAGTCGTTCGTGGTAGCAGAATCTGGGTATCTCCACGCCGATCTGGGCAGCGGCCTGTGGGTAACGCACACACACAGATGGGATGGGATTAGATGGGGAGGAAACTTTACCAGGCTGCCAGCCAGCGATCCTTACCTGCAGCACGGTGGTGCCGGGTGCCACCTGCACGGGAATGTCGTCCACAAAGACCTCGATCTTCTCGGGCGCCTTCGCCGGCGTCTGGGCCACCATGGCGCTGGTGCGCACCGCCCGGCTGGCCATCTGATGTGTGGGCGAGCCCAGAGCGCCCAGCGCCTTGACTAGCGGTGCCCGTATCATATTTTCTGCAACGAATTAGCAGTGGAATCAGCAGTGGTAACCCAAAATTCAGTTGCAATCGATGGAGCCAAAGGGAAATTACATAAGTGTTTTGGTACACTGGTTCGGTCAACACTGCCCGGATATCGATTGTTTGTGGCTGGTGTGTGGTTGCTCCGCCACTTGACCACTTGTTATCCACTCGGTAAGGGCTCTTTTAAGGCCCCAAAAGTGTACGAAAACCTACCGAAATGCTGGAAAATATTCCTGTGGAGCTCTTAATGCGGAGACAACTTTTTTTTATCGGTTTGCTTTGACAGTCGCACCGCGTTGCCAACTGCCGCGTTGACAGCTGACCAACCGCGCTAAGTTATCGGTTTTTAAATAACTAATTAACTAGTTACTCAGGCTCTGGGGGAACAGTACGAAATTTATTATTTTTAGCTTTTCTATTTCCAAATTCTATATATTTTTTCAAATGATTTTATCACCTTTATTATTTTTTGAGAGTAGTTGGCAACGCACCTGCTGCCAGCTGTTCAGAATTTGTTTGGCCATTCACATGTAAGCGCGCTTGTTTTCAAATTCAAATCACTACTCAAAGATGGCGCCACTTAACAGTTCCCTAATTTTATTCAATTTATGAAAAAAATATATTTCTTACATTGTTTTTACAGATTTTATTGAGTATAACATCTTGTAAATCTTAATATTTTTCCTAATATTGAATTTTTTTAATAATTATTTTTTTTTAGTAAGAGGTCCTCCTCCTCTGAATTTTTTTGTTCATTTTTGTTAAGTATAAAACCCCAATAAATTAGCAATAAATCATTTTTATTTTTAATATTTTTTAAGCCTTATAAAATGTATTTTACCAATGTTAGCAATTTGTTCTGAAATAAATGCTTAATAACTTGTTCTTAAGTTCAGAAATTCGTAATTATATCAGACACCCAACAATTATATTAACTTCAAGAAGATCTCCAGTTTTAAATGTTTTTTTTTTTTAACTGCTAAAGGAGACGTAGATGTTTTAACAAATTTCTTAAAATGTTTAATTGCTTTTGTTAAATAATACAGAAGCGTTCTTTGCCATCCGCAACTGCCTTATCAGTCATCACGCACGCACACAAATGCATATCTTTTCAGGATCTTCAGCGCTTAATTCGAATTAATCATCGCATAAATTACCGGCTTAAAAGTCGAAGGCAGCTCTCCCGCGCTCTTGCACTACACAGGGAAAAATTAAAGCGATTTTGTATGAAGACTTTTTATAAGATTTTATATTTGCCTTATATTTAATCAGCAATATTTTTAAAAATTTAAATTTTATATAAACAAAAAACATATATTTTGTAAGCTAAGAAAAAATAAATATTTTTATATAAAAACACAAATAAATGTTTATAAATTAAAAAAAAAAGTAGGATAAAGTTTGGTTTTATTTAAATATATAAAAACACAAATAAATTTTAATAAACTTAAAAAAAAAATGGGTAAAGTTGCATTTTAAGCCTGTATGATTGTTTGAATATCATCCAGCTTTAACAATCATACAAAAAATGTGATGCACTTGAATTTTATATCCAATTCTTTCATTTCTTTGCCGTGTAAGAGAAAAAATTATGAGGCCTCAGAAGACTCAAAACTGGTTGCGACAACTTTCGTTGCGGCCGCCGAAGAAGTCGCCCCGTTTCGGCCAAGTTAGTTGGCATTTTAGCTCCGCTCGAGACGGTCGTGGATCGGAAAAGACCCACAAGTCGCAAATACCATATACCATATAGTATACATCTGGAAATAGCCGAAAGAAAGGTGCGCGCATGCGCATGGAAAGCGGCTAAAACGGCTGAAACGGCTAAAACGGCTAAAGCGGGAAAAGCGGCAAAAGCGAGTGGTGTGTTCTGCAAGACGGAGCGTGAAGTGCGGCATTGTTTGCATTTTATTTTGTCAGTTTGCATTTTGTTTTGTTTTTGTATTGTGTTTGCCCAAATATGCGGATAAATATGCGGAAAACCTAATCTGTCCAAAAAAATAAAAACAACATAAACGTAACAATAATAAGCGACGTCAACTGGCTGGCCATATCGATTGCATCGAGTGGCTCCCATACATATGTGACACTTTTCCGCGGCGCAAAAAACAGGTTGCCATTGCAGCCAGCACCTAGGGCACCTTGCCGCCTGGTTCACCTGTTGGCCAGTTCACCTGGATCCCCGGATCACCTGGTGTTGGTCATGCTGCCTAAGTGTTTTTTTTAAATAAAGAAAGCCAGGGGAAAAGCTGAAAGGTCTTCGAAAGGAGCTAGGGGGGCTCTAAACCCATCCCATCCGATCCGATTCGATTCGATCCAAGGTCCAGGTCGAGTTCGAAGCCCAGTTGCAGATCCAGGATGTCGGACATCTACTACTGCAGCAACAGCCAGGTGAGTTCTAGTTCAAATCAATTACCCCACGGCCGCCAGGAAATGCGGCTAATTCCAGCGGGCAGTAGTTAAACTTAATCAGAGGTCTGAAAGTACACATTTCTCCGGTTTTTAATTGGCTTATTAACCGAACTTGGAACTTTTCTTTTTTTTTCTATGCCCAGAGCAACAGTTCTGCATGGCTTATTTATCCCGAATTATATCTCTAAATGTATTTATCGCTTAATTAAAAATCAGACTAGTTGTTGAACTGAATTACTGTTTTTTTTTAATACATTAATCTGGTTTTTAATTTGAATTATTGCTTCACCTTGATTTCTTCATGTTTAATAATATCAGCAAAAAATGCTGAGTACTTAAAAAGCTTACGAAATTATTTATTTTTGTTTAAAATATATTGTTCAATTTCTTTAAGAACAAAATTGGAAATTAGAAATGTATTTCAATAATTGAAAAATTCTTAATGGAAATTTGTTTTTATAAAAGAAGGTGACATTTTTTAACAGTCGAATAATTAAAAAGAAATCCTAATTTGCGAACTTGATTAATATCAAAATTAATTTGCTTAAGTTTATTTATTTAATAATAAACAGAAACAGTTAAGATGCTGTTAAAAATGTATTTCTTCTAAGAATTAAGAATACAAAACACTTTATTAGAAATATATTCTCTTAACAAACGTGAATTGATCTCAAAAGAGTAAATATCTTATGAAATCATAAAATTCATTGATTAAAAATGCAATTCAGATACTTTCAACACCGTTGAGATACATACATATGGTGGCTAAAAATCTCGAATAGTGCAGGCCAGTAAAACAATTTAAACCTCTCCCAGAGCCCGGGGGCCAAAAATCAAGTGCATTGTTTCGACATTTCCCAGACAATAGTGAAATATCCGTGGATTCCTGGGGGCCATTTACCATACTTCGCCATGCCTTCAAAATGGCTTTCAAAATTCCACAAAAAAAAAATCCAATGGGTCTGCGATTATGACGATTCTTAAAAGGGCAACAATCTTTGCTCATTTTTTTGTTTGGCTTAGTTTTCTTTGGCTTATTTTTGGTCACTCGACTTAAACGGCTTTCCAATCGCTGTCATAATTGGAAATCGCTGAGCAGCCATAATTAATGAAACAAAAGTAAAAGCGTCGTTGAAAAACAGTAACTGTGTGGATTTTGTCGTGCTGCGGAATTATTGCATAATGCTGCACTAGTCGGTGATATCGGTAACCTGCTAACGATTTCCAATCTTCAATTAGCAACGGCATCGCAGCAATAATGCCAATAGTACTCTATATGCAGCTCGATATGGGCACAGTGGTCACTGGATGTGAACGCCCTCCTATGTGCAACCATTAATTAACCAGGCCATTGATACGGCCTGTATTTTAATTAGAGTGCTGGTGATCGTCAGTAATTAAGTGAAGGATAGTCAGTTTTATTCCCTTCAAATGAAATGAAATACTAATGAATTTGGGCTTTTTTATGATCATTAATCTTTGAAGCAAAAGGTAAAAGGGATTTCAATGAAGAAATTCAATCAAGAAACTTGCATACAGAGCTAAAATAAATAAATACAATGAATTCAAAATCTTATCATTTTTATGCCAATATATCTAATATTTTTATGATTTCATACATATTAAATAATTACCAGATTTATTTTTATTTTTAAATATTTTTTATGTTCCAAGATTCAAGATTTTTATTGATAATCAATATTTTTAAACGATTTTGGCTACAATATTTTTACTGTAAAGGTCTATATTTTCCCTAAAGTAATATTTTTGATATGATATTAAGTGACTTTTTCTTCTATGATATCATATTGATCTTAAATCTATCTCAATAATTTTAAGTGTTATTCCACTGTACCTGGAATTTGACCCACTGTGTGTGCCTTGGCTACCATAAAATTTATGGAAATTACAAGGCCACGCCCCCTTTTCGGTACATGGGGCGGCAGCATCCCCACACACACACACACACACACTCGCAGATTAACACACGCATACAGCCAAACGAAGAGAGCAGCGACTTCAGCTGCGTTTAAGTGAAAGTGCGTCCCGTTATAAGCCAATTTTGACTTAGTAACTTACTTTTGTTGTTATTAAAGTTGCTGCTTTTGCCTCGGGCGCTTGGCCATAAAAATCTGGCCCGCCTCTCCAAAAGAAATCAAAAGTTTTGCCACACACAAAAAATAAAGATATTCATCTTGGATAATGGATTATAAAATCAATGTTTAAAAGAAAAATATGAAATCAATCATGAAGAATTTTAAAAATAATTTTGATTATATTTCCTAAAAGGATTATCAAAAAATTGTTCAAGTTATACCATAAAACTCGAAATTTCATTTCATCATTTCCTTTTTATATTGAAATTTTTTGGAATATTTAAAAATCCAAAAAATTTTAAAAGTACTATAAAAGAAAATTGATTTTTGATTTAAATTTCTAGCTAAAACAAAAATAAAAATTTTGTTTCTGTGCAGGGTGCGTTGTCGTCTTCTTCGTCTTTGCAAATCTTCAGTCTTCAGTCTTCTGTCTTCGGTGATTTTAATTTGCAGCTGTTTTCATGCAAAAATTTCGGTCTCTGTTGCTTTTCTTCATTATGATTTCCCTCTTGTATTTTGTATTTTGTATTTTGTATTTCGTACGAGTATTTCTCCCAGCCGTCAACAACTGTTTTTAGTGGCGTGTATAAATTTGTTTGTGAAATGAGTCGCTGAATACTTTTTGTCGCTGTTTCTCCTTCTTTTGTTGTCTTGGCTGATGAGAATTTTCCAAAAACAAAATATGTCGCTTTGAACAATAATAGTGAAAACAAAAAAAACGAACACCTTATGCTCTTTGTATGAAATAAAAAAAATATGGGTTAATAACAGGATGTATTTTTAAATTATGAAAAAATTTGTATGTACTAAAACCAGTTCCTTGACATCTGAAAAATATTTAAAAAGTCTTTCATGAAGTTTACCTAACTTGGAGTTCTTACGATTTGAAAATGTTGACCCATATTATTGTGAAAGTGAAAAAAAAAACATTTTGCAAATTCAAAACAAGTGTGTAAACAAATACCCTACTTTTGATAAATAATTTTAGATGCATTTGATGAAAATTTTAGCAAATTGTCTCCACTAAAAGTTGGGTTCTAATGGGCTCGCTAAGTGACCCAAGGCCGTGGAGTACGGAAAAAAAGGCATTTCAAAAACATTTGTTAAGGGTATTATTCACCATATGAATTTTTGCACCAAGGTTTTCGGCTTGACCAAAGTTTTCCTCGCTTGTTAGTTGTTTATTGTTTATTGTTGGTTGTTAGTTGTTGGTTGTTGCAGGGAGTGTGTGTTTTAAATAGGGCCCCCAAATTGTTGCTGCTGGCCGCCAAAGGCAAACAACGACTATTGAGCAATTTAAAGTTTATGCTGTGATTGTTGTGGGTTCGTTTCGTTTTCTTTTCTTAAGTCCGCCCGCTGTAATTTAAGCTCCGATCTCTAGGAATACATATACGTATGCATAAAAACAGCTGTGCCCAAACAAATAGGTTAAGTGCAGTGTCAAAAAGTACATGTAATTGGAAGGGGATCTGACGTTGCAAGGGAAATTCCTTTCAAAGCATCTGCGTCATCACGATATAATTGATTTGTTTAACCAACGACGATTGAAAACCCGAAAAGAAAAGTCGCATTTTTGACTAAAATCTGAATATCGTATTTTTGACAAAAATCGGAACCCAATTTTTCGCCATAAAAATTCAGTTTTTTGGCTGCCATAATAAAAATAAAAGTCAGAATGGTGAATGTCATATCTTGTTGAGCTCGTAGTTTAATTTCCAATCGATTGGAATTAAAACCTGAAAATGTTCCATTTTTGCCAATTTTCTGAAAAAAAAAGTGATCTAACCCCTTACAAAAAATGCGAAAAATGGTCAAAAAATAAATGTTCTTAAAAGTTACAGGGATCGTTAGCATAGGTAGCAAGCTGCTCAAAACCGTCGGTCTTTTTGCTGTACGCCTTGATTTGGCTAAACTACGATTGAAAAACCGCTAAGAAAAATCGCATTTTTGACTGAAATCAGAAAATGGTATTGTTGAGAAATATCTGGACCCTATTTTTTTGCCATAAAAATTCAGTTTTTTGGCTGCCAAAATAAAATTAAAAGTCAGAATGAGGAATGTCATACCTCGTTAGGCTCGTTGTTTAATTTTCAATCAATTGGCATTCAAACCTGAAAATGTTCCATTTTTGCTAATTTTCGCAAAAAAGTGATGTAACCCCACAAAAAATGAGAAAATTGGTCAAAATATACATTTTCCTTAAAGTGATGGGGATCGTTAGCATATTTATCAAGCTGATTAAAACAGTCGGTCTTTTTGCTGTACGCCTTGATTTGTCTAAACGACGATTGAAAAACCGAAAAGAAAAGCATTTTTGACTGAAATCTGAATATCGTATTTTTGACAAAAATCGGAACCCTAGTTGTTCGCCATAAGAATTCAGTTTTTGGCTGCCATAATAAAAATAAAAGTCAGAATGATGAATGTCATATCTTGTTGAGCTCGTAGTGTAATTTCCAATATTTTGGGATTCAAATCTGGAATTTTTTAATTTTTGTCATTTTACGCAAAAAAAGTGACGAAAAAAGGAAAAATTGCTCAAAAAATCTGTTTTCCTAGAAGTGATGAGGATCGTTAGATTAGGTAGCTGCTCGAAATAGTCAGTTAGTCAGTCTAATCGGGCAAAGTAAAAACAGACCTTAAAAACACATTTAATTTTCTAAATAGATTTTTTCCAAAGCCACTACAACACTGGCCCCGACTGTGCGTCGCCATGTGTGTGTGGCCTGGCATTCCAATAAGTCCATGGGTCTAGTCTGGGTCTAGAGTTGGGTTGGGGTTTGGATTTGAGCTTATGCGCCAAAAAGTGATTGCAGCGACAACAACAAACTCGTTTGGCTTAGAAACAAACGCAACAACTTTCAGTTGTCTGCTAAGTTTGCTTTGCGGCTATTTTTTTTCTATGTTTCTACGCTTATCTGACTTGTGGGTCCATTATTGTCTTAGCTATTTTCGGTTTTCGTTAGCGATTTTTTCCCTCACTCATTTCTTTATTTTTTCCCCTTTTTGCACAATCACCAGCGACACCAGAAATCGCCGAGACCATAAGAGCAAAATGAAAACAAGGAACTTTTGGCTTAAAATCTGCCTAATTGGTTGCAAACCTTCGGGGACTTGTTTCAAAAATCATTGATCCCAAAGTCACTGATCCAAAATACTTAACAACTTTGAAAAGTCTTTTTTAACAGTTTAAATTATTTCATAAAAACAAAGATGCATTGTTTTTATAAAACAAAAATAGTAGTTGTACTTTTCTGAATTAGGTATTCAAAAGGATTTAAAAAGTGTGACAAAACAACATTTTATCGCAAACTAAACCTTTGCCTATTAGCCATTTTTATCTGTCTTTAAGTTGCGTTTTTCACTGGCTGTCACATTTTCCAGTCATGTGCAACAGGTTCACCTTACCAAAGAAAATCCAGCAGCAACAAAAAGCCAGCAGCAACAATATGAAATAAAATGTTGTTGCCATTTGGCCAAATGCCACAGCACAGCAACAACTTTGGATTGCTAAAGAAAAAGAGTTAACCCTCTATACATTCAAAGTGCTATAAGCCTCATATAATAATATATAAAATATTGGTTGATGGTTAATTTTAAAAATGTCTATTCAAATTCATATCAACTATTGATTGTAATTAAGACCTTTGGATTTTCTGATATTTTTAAAATGTTATATTTTTTTATTTTAATTACAAGACTATTAAAACTTGTATATATATTTATAAAAATAATTTGAAGCATATATTTAACCATTTAACTTATTTTTGCTTAAATGATTTTGTCATGGTTGCAGTGGGTTAAGCTGAGCTTGATTTTTCTGCTGTCTTGGTCGCAATCAAATATTTTTTGAATCGACCTTTTGACAGAGCAAAGTAGCAAATCATTAAAGCAGTTAAGCGACTAAGCAGCGGAAAAAAATGCACTGAAAAAACATTTTTAAGCAATTTAACAAATACAAAAATAATAAAAGTCAATTTATTCTTTCTTTACGCACTTGTTTATGTTTATATTTTCAAATCAAAATTAATGGTTATTAAAGTTTAAGTAAACTAAAAAAAAGTAGGCTCAAGAAATGTTTTATTGAGCCCAATAAAAAAGCTTTGTGCTTTGATAGCACTTAATTAATTAATGATTCCTTATTTAATGTAGGTATTTTTTTCTGTGCACATTTACTGCTTCCGCTGTAAGTGCAAGAGAGAGAAAAGAACTTTCTCCCACTGCTTGCATTTTTGGTCACATGTCATTGAAATAAATTAGAAGCGAAAGGTGTGGAGAAAGGGGGGATTTGAAAAGGCAAGGAGGGGGAAAGAAAGAAAGAAAACAAACAATGACAAAAGCCACAAAAGAAGAGTCTGCGCTCTTAGAAGAAAGTAGCACAAATCTTCAGCCTCTGCTCTCTACATTTCTTCGCTCTTTCGCAATGGACTCTTATTAGCTGCGATTGATGTGAATTTCTACCCATTGGTTCTGTAGTTCAGTTTATTTACTTTTTAATGATGTTTAAACCATTAAAAAAGTACAACAATTTCATTTTCAATTCTCAAAAAAAACGCACTGCTTGCAGCCTTGAACCAGTGACGTCAGCAGCGTGGGCAAAACGTTTTTTAATTTTTTCGTTTTTTTCAAGGCGTGTTTTTTCGATTTTTATTCGCTTTGTTTTCTTTTTAGCTGCTTACCTTTTGTGGCATTTTCCTGCTGCAGTTGGCTGTCCAAAATAGTTGCAAAATTTCAATTAAATATGCAAATCTCAGCGGAAATTAATTCTTGTTTTTTGGGAAATTGTGGGAATGTCAAAGCTTTAAATTTTAAATTACGCAAAAATAAACATTTCGAAGTTGCCTTGGGAAAATAAATGTGTCGTGATTTTTGGACAGATGTCATTATTATTTCCAAATCTTTTTATTGATAATGGAAGGCATTTATTTTGATGTATTACATGTAGTAAGTAAACGTGGTAATGTGACTATATTACATATATTTATATTTATATATTTATATGGTAGAACCTGGTTCATCAACCCGATTTTTATCTTTCTTCTGTCAGTCGTACTTATTTATTATTTGTTTATGCTAATTTCTAAGCTAATCTTTAAAATCCACCTTGGTTCCCACATAATCGCTGCCATGGCAAAGCAGTCCCATTCCCATTTCGGACCGAAGAATCGCATTCTGAATAGACAATTCTTCAACCCAGAAGAGTGTAAATGCGAAGAGTGGGAGGGAGATGTGTGCGCAGAAAGAGAGGGCGATAGGTGCGGTGGGCAAAAGGCAAATAAATGAACAAATGGCCAAGAAAGCGCCCGGCGGCATTCCAATGATCGATTTTTTGTTGTTTAAGCTGAGAACTTTCTACTTCATTTGGAATTCACAACAAAGCCGTGGATCCAACTTAAAAAGCTGACATGGTACACTACAAAAAAATATTATTCTTATAAATAAACAGCTTTTATAAGCTATCATATCAAATATTACCATCATTAATTGTATTGTCTTACTGATTATCCCTATATTATGAACCATTTTAGAGGGTTCCTCTCGCTTTAGTTTCGAAATTATAAAGTCTAAGAGCATAAATTGTTTATACATATGTTAGATTAAAAATAATAGACATGTCTTTCCTCAATAAAATCAATGTTAATTACGCACAAATGCCTTTGGCATTCACGAAAAGCCAGCAGGTAAATCCAAAAGTTGTTCAACCGCTTTTCCCTGTGTATCCCCTTGCTGTATTGCATTTTGATTTGCAATAATTGGTGTGGCTTGCTAGTTGTGATCGTAGGCCGTCGGGCTTGCGAGTGAGTCACCTCGACTTCACCCACTTTAACTGCGAAGAGGCACACACCCAGAAAAAGAAGGCAAAGGCAACCCAGTTTCCAAGTGGCCAGAAGATCGGAGAATCGGTCTCAGTCACGTAGTCGTCACCGATTGCCGGCTAAAACCCAGCTAAAACCGAAGCCATCTATCAGGCAACGCTATCCACGCTCTACGCGCACTCTTTCCCCATACGATACGAAACGATCCGATCCGATCCGAAAGATTATCCACCACGCACGTAGTTATGCACTTAAGGAGACGTACCCATGTACCCATGTGGTCAAATTTGAGAAAATATGTTGGAAGTTTATAAAAAAAAATTTGTATTATCATTTTGTAGGTTGCTTTTTCAATGGGCAATATAAAGCAGTGATCTATTTTAGCTTCTGACAAGCTTAAGACAGTTTTTAGATTTTTAACAGAAAAAGATATAGGTACATATTTTTTATTCACAATTTCTATCGATTTACTCTCTATAAAAAATCCTTAAAAATAATTTTAACTAAGAAATTTTTTTTTATGATTTCTTTTCTTAAGGTTTTATAACGATTTATTTTATTTTTTTTTAATATGCATACATTATTTATTTGTAATATATGTACGTATCTATATGTATTATCCATAGGTATTTCGACTAGAGCTTTCTTTGCTGTTTTTTTTTCTCAGTGCATGCCGGAGAGAGTGGGAGCGCGACAGTTGCAGTGGCAAATGCTCCTTGAAGGGGTCAAAGCTGTTCGCTTTTATCTTACGGCTGAAGTCGCCTTGTCGTCGGATTTGTTTTTTTTTTTTTGGGTTGTTATTTTGTTGTTAGCCACTTGGGAGGAGGAGGGTTTATTGTTCAGCTGCAGCTTTCCCCCGTTCGTTCGGCAAACGTTCCGTTATTAATTCGTCACGATTGAGTGGCAGCTGCGACTGAGAAAACCGAGAAAACTTGAAGAAAAACAGAGTCTGCGGCGGCTGCTTGAAGGGAAATTAGTGAAAAGCTGTCACAGCTGCCGTTTGTACCGTTCCCTTCCATTCCCTCCTGCATTTCCGCTCCAATCCCGCCCCGTTCCCCCTTCCGATGCTGTCCCATTTCCCCTCCATTCCGACCCATTCCCACTTTGTGGGCCGCACGTGTCTCCACTTCTAAATGCAAACAATGCACTCGACACTCGGTGAAATGTGATATTTGAACGCGAGTTTCAGTGTTCCTAACTCAGCGAACTGGACTTGTGGCCCAGTGATCGGTCTGAAACTTGACCAGAGGGTGTCTCATGCCGCTTACGCATAAATATATTGGCATGGGGTTCCTAACTCTGGTAACTTGGCTGCCCGATGGTCTTACGTTGTGAAATCCGACCCTCAGGCGTATTACCCACTACTGATCTATCTAGGCTTAGGTTTCCTGATTATTGCATAAATGGAGGGTGGGTTTTTAAACTAGTTTTACTCTTGCAGTAACTTGACCCATAGTAGCTGTGATTATGTTGCACTTATATCAATTGCTAAATAAACTTTGAATAACTCTGAAACTGGATTTGTAAGTTTATAATAGAACTCAAATTAAGGAAAAATATTACTTATATTCAAGTTAAAGGACTCTTCAAGGTAAACCATTGAGTTATTTAACTTCCCCAGTCGATTATTGTTAAGATTTCCTATGATAAAACCAAGATATAGTGGGAACCAGGGACAAATAAGTAATTTTGTTCCACAATTTGGTATATAGGCTGCCATTGTAACCGCATTTTATTAGCCCAATTTGTAGGATCGGTTGGTTCCATGGCTCCGATATACACCATTGTTTCTGCATATATAGTATACGAATTCGAGATGTTGCACATGGCTATTTCCCCCTTGTAGCCTTTTAATTGTTCTGTGGAAACTCTTACTCGCAACATGGGCGCATAATAATGCGAATAATCATATTGCCTAGATGCCAGATGTTTGGGAGCCACGTCTCGTTTTCGCTTTTCTTTCACACGGGCGACTAATTAGGAAAATTCGTGGGGGGGGGGGGAGAGGGGTTCATAAGGGGGTATACCTGGGAGCCATGAGTCGATGTCGACTGGAGTTCGCTCAAACATGTTTGCCGAAACGTGTTTGCAGTGGCAGAAGCAGCAACAAAAACACTTTCATTTCCAGCTGCATTGCCTTGGCTTTGAAAATTTACAAAAACTGCAAAAAAAAACAGTGTATTTTCGACTGCAATTGGCACGAAAAAATTCGCTTTCGCTTTGTGCAGGCCAAAACCAAAACCGAACGATTCAAAAATGCGAAGCTTCTTCGCTTTTTCCTCGAATGACACTTGTCAATGTGGAAATGAAAATGGAAATGGAAATGGGAAAACGAGTTCGTGGCCCCAGTCTTTTGAACTCTGCCACATATCGAAAGCCCAAGCCTCCCAAGAGTCCCCAACTTTAGACTGGTTGACCTTATGGTCTTCGCAGCGAAGCGAAGAAAGTTGCAGCGAGATTTTTGGAATTTTGTATTCAGTTTTTTGTTGCTGTCTGTGTTTGAAAAGGAAAGCGACCGCACTGATGACCGAATTCAACAGGCGCCCTTGCCAAGCGATTGTTATTGATTGGTGGATATCTAAAAATACAAAAGGTCAGCCATTGACAACAGGGGGGGAGCTACCGGTTCAGACAATACTAGGTTTCCCTTTTCAATTAGATTAGTTTTCCCCCTTTTAAAATTTACTCTTTATAATGGCACATCCATTATATTCCAAATCCCCGTTGACGTAACCACTTTCATTCCATCACGTGTGCAATCAGTAGGCTTTTAGAAGCCCACATACCAAAAACCAATCCCGGAACCCCCCGCAACACTCGGTTACCAAAGAACAATGACCGAAATAGGCGGCAAATAATGGGAGCAAACTTGTGGCATTGCCAGGCGTATAATCAAAAATATGTAAATATGCTAAACGAATTGAAATAAATAAACAATAAGCAGCGAAAAACCAACAAAGAAACTTTCTTTTCTTGACATTGGGCCCCTTGCATTATGATGGCGGGTCTTTCGTTGGCTAAAAACTGGAGCGAGCTTCACTTCGCTCATTTTTCGAGTCAAGTTTAAATGGCCCAGAGGGCGGTGAACGGAGATTTTTGGGCGGGGTATGGCAAGAGGAGGGGGTACCGTGGTACAGGTAGACCGTGCTAAATTCGTAGTCGCACAATTAGCACCTGTCCGGTTGGTTAGTCGGTTAGTTTCGGGCGTCCGGCGCATGTCGTCTCCATTACCAGGTCTCCAACAATGGATTATATTATTTTTCGCCACTCGCTGGCCGGCTGATCGCTGCGCGGTACAGTGAACACCCACCGAGGGGGGAAGACCTTTCTATTCGAATTACATAGCCAAGATGGGCCATTACGATTGTGACATATTTGTAATTACACCGCTTGACATGTTGTAATATGGGAAAGTGTTTTGTTTTTATAGTTATGTGGTGGAATTAATTAGTTTTTAGATTGCCAATCGGGGAGGCAATCTAAAAATAAATTATAATAAGTACGTTATTAAATTATGTTTTTGTTTGTAAATTGATTTCCCCTACCAGAAAGCCAAGTAGTTTATGATTGGATTTAAATAGAAAGAAGAGAGTCTAAAATGTTTTGTAGAGAAATCATATTTGAATAACTACTGTAAGCTGTGTGATTTTTTTTTTTTTGGTTTTATTACGTTCCTAACTTTGAAACATATTCTTGCCGTGGGTGATTGTATTAAAAATGATCTAAAGTATACTTTTTTTGAAGGCGATATATAACTGCTTAAAATGCAATACAAAAAGCTTGATAAATTAGCTGTTCCTAACTAAGTAAGCTATATTTTCTCATTATTGATTTATATGCAATTTGTCTGTTAATCTAATCCTTTGTATGCCAGTTCTTAAAAGCTTATAAAAAAAACAAACCTGTTTATCGAAACTAACAGAACATTTCCTGAAACTAGCTTTTGGTTTTTTGTAATAACCACCTTTCTGATTTATTTTTTTCTATTGACTTGATTTTCAATTACTATAAAAAAAACTATTTTTATTAGACGAGAACACTAAATTTTTACACATAATGCTTCATATTAATGTTATTTGGATTGGCTAGCAATAATAAAAATTATTGATAGATTTGATATAAAAGTAGATCGTTTTGGCTATAAGGAATGCAACATTATTACTAGGTATATAATTGTATTAAATTTTTTATTTAATTCTCTTATATACCCACCTATTTTTTAAGATAAAAATAAAATGACCTATAGATAGATTTTATATAAAGTAATATAGTTTTGGCTACTAAAAATGTAATATTAATACTAGGTATATAATTTAGTTAGATTCTTAATTAATATATCTTATTTACTTTGCAGATGAAAAAGTCGCGCGACGCGGATAAATCATCCGCCCCGTTGTCGGTCACCAATACCAATGCAAATGCCGCCAACATGGCGGCCGCTGATAAGAAGAACAACAACAACAACTGCAGCAATCGCAACAACAAAGAGAAGAGCATGCAGACGAACGGTAAAAATTGGAAGGTAAGCGTAATTAGAAATGCGGTAATTAAGGAAATTAAGGAAAAGCCAATGCAAGCGAAAGTGGTGGGCGGGAAATGCGGAAAATGCGAGAGATGCGAAATGAAATGAGGTAACTGCGAAAATCTTGCTGCACGTGCGTTAAGTACGTTAACCGTTATGCGGCCGACTGACTTTTGACTCACACAACTGCAAACGCAGATGCTCCAACTTTAACCCCCCGACGGCCCAAGTGACACACACTTATGGTCAGGAAAATAGGGGTAAAATAAAACATATTCATAAAACAAGTATAAAAAAAGAAAAAATGAATTAAACATTTTTTTTTTGTAAAGTAAAACAATTGAGTTATATGTTTTCTTTTTAAATATTAAAAATACATTGAGTTGTTATAATAAAGTAATAAATATCAGCCTTTTTAAATCTTAAAGGATTAAAGTAAACAAGAACAGGAATTTATATTTTGTAGGCATTTGAATCAGCTTTAATTGTTAAGAAACTCGTGTTGCATTACTGCAGAAAGCTAAAAATAATTAGCGAAATTCGATGGGGAAACTGGGCGGCCGAGTGTTAAAGTGCGTAAAAGTGTTAATGTGGAATTGGCCGGCGAAAAGTGTTGACCGATGCCAGATTATGAAACGAGGAAGCCATTCGGGTTTAATTACTCGTTGTTCACTGGACTCCATTTGGCATTGCTGCTGTTGGCAGCATCACATCACATAAAATCACATCACATGGAATCACGCAGCCGACGAGGAAAACTGAAACTGGGCCGAGTGCTGACCCGTTTTCGTCTTGGCCCCAAGAAAAGTGGTGGCAACAGCCAAAGCAACAGCAACAGCAACATCGGTGGTTTTTTCCTCTTACCTTAGTTGCGCTTTAATTGTTTTTCTAAATTGTGCCCGTGTCTGCGTTCTGTTTTCTGTTTTAGCCGCTTTCGCAACTGCAACATAAAACATAAAAGCCAATTCCCCCGTCTTTCGCCGCTATGTTACGTGCTATTTAAGCCCGGCTAAAATTAAAAGCCAACTGTATAAAAGGTTGCGATTATCCAGCAATGATCCACTATTTATACAACTTTAACTACAACGATTTATTTTATAACTAGTCGAATTAATTAAAAATCGAACTAAAATATATGGCAATATAAAACCGTAAATAAGCCTGGGATATTGAATAATTATTTTTAAAATTAAAATTAAAATTCAGTTGAGTTGCTACTTAAGCCTGGTTATAAATTGAAATCAAACTGTTAAAAAGTTTGATATTATACAGCAATGATTCAATATTTATTTTTCAAATTACAAACATTTATATATATTAAGCTACCTTAATAATAATTACAATCAGACTTCAATATATGGCGATATTTAAGTTAATTTACATAGATATGTAAGCATAACATATTGAAATGAACATTTTTGAAATTCAAATTTAAATTCATTTGAGTTGGCAACGCCGCCCTGCCATGCTTCATTAAGTTGGCAACGCTGGCGCGCAATTTGAATTAATTGCCAAATATAAGTACGCAAAAAAATATAAATTTCCTTAATTAATGCAGCTGCTTCCTCGCACAAAACCACCAAATTGCATGCTGCATTTGCATGCTGCAGTGGCATTAAAAAAACCATTTTCAAGTGCGAGATTTGAAGTTTTTCCTCTCAAATTTGTTGCTTAGAGTTTTCTCAGCCGGTTCGTTCCGTGATTTGATTTAACGGCATGATTTGGCTGAAAAATCAACAGCATTTAAGGCGCTTAGCTGGTCAGCGACCTTGCTTAATTATTGAGTCCGCCGAAAAGTGCTTAATACTGATGGGTGCTTTTTTCTCTCTCTCTTTATTTATTTATTTTTCGGTTATTTACAGGGCATTGTCCAGAGCAATCCCAATCCGAGTGGGGCAGGTGGAGTGGGAGTGGGAGTGGGCGTGGGCACCACTGCCCAGCCACCGAAGGTTTTCCACAACACCCGATGCACAAGGCACCACAAACCGCACCACAGTCACGGCAATGGAACGGCGGCTTCCGCGGCATTGGGAGGATTGGGAGGATTAGGAGGAGGCAGTGGCGCAGGAGGAGGAGCCAGCTCCAATGGACCACCACTGGAGGCCACACAGCAGCGGGAAAGGGAGCGGGATCGGGACAGGGACAGGGATCGAGAAAGGGAGAGGGAGCGGGACAGAGAACGGGAGCGGGAACACCACCTTCACATGCACCAGCACCAGCACAACCACGGCCTGCGGAGAAAGTCCGAGTCCGTCCTGTCCACCGACTCGGATATCCGCTTCACCCGCCGGAAACTGGGCGATGGCCAAAAGTGTGGCTGCGCCGTCATCGCCGGTTTCCTCATCGCCCTCCTCGTCGCCGGAGTTTTCGTCTATGTGGGATGTGAGTACTTCTATATAATATACAAAATATATAAAATCATAAAATTCACAAGCTATAGGTTCTTATAAACCTACACAGAGAAAGTTCTGACGTTCTTATCTGAGTTGAAAATGTTCTTAAAAATAGAACGACATTTTTAAGTTGAAAATGTTTTTATTTTGCTCGAATCAAGTTGAACTGGCGGTATTTAAGTACATTGTATGTACAAATAATATATTAGTTCAGTCCTTAGTGTATACTTATCAAAAAGTTGTTAAATAAACTCAATTTAACTTTTCTCTTCTCACCATTTTGTTCTTATATTGATACCAAAATGTTCTCAATATAAGAACAATGTTCTCAATTCAAGAACAATGTTCTTAGATAGTTTTCTCTGTGTATGGGAAACGCCACATAGATCACTAGGATCTTAAACCCACTTTTTAATGAAATTTAAGGTGTCTAAAAGTATGTAGTAAATAAAGGATAGTCATCTTTCTAAGTGAACTCATAGTACTCCCGGCCCAAAATATATTGTTGCCTACTTTTAGACACCTAAAATTAAATTTAAAAGTGGTTTCAAAACCATATGATTTTTGTAATAACCAGTAATATATTATAATTAAACATCCATATCCGTAGATACCTATTTCCGGCCGGAACCGTTGCCGGATCGCGTTTTCCGCGGCCGTTTCATGGTGCTCAACGACAAGTGGAACATGGAGCTGGCCAACCAGAACTCGTTGAGGTTCCAGCACAAGGCCCGCGACTACCGGGAGCGGATCAATCTCACCCTGCGGCGATCCGACCTGCGGGAGGCCTACGAGGGCAGCGAGATTTTGGCACTGGACGGGTGAGTTTAGCCGGAAAACTGGTGATGGTCTACAAGATTTTAAAGATATTATATTATACTACAAGTTGGAAAGTGTGCCAAAAAAATATTAAAAATCCCTTTCTCTTAGAAAAGTTTTTTAACTGTTATAAAATTAAAAAAAGTAACCTAAAATATGTTAGAAAAATTGAAAACAAAATGTTCTAAAAACATTTATCTATAAACATTTACATCTATAGGACCGACTGTTTTGCATAGCTTGCTACCCCTGTTTTCTGTTTTTTTAAGGTTGATTTTTTAGGATCTCAGATTTTAGTCAAAAAAAACTCTTTTTTTGTGGGTTTTCAATCGTAGCTCAGTCGATTCAAGTAGTACAGCTATAGGACCCACTGTTTTGGACAGCTTGCTTCCTCTGCTAACGATCTGCATATATTTTGGGGAAATTCATTTTTTGACCCATTTTATCATTTTTTTAAGGGCTTGCATTATGATTTTTTTGATTTCAGATTTTAGTCCAATAAACTCTTTTTTTGGCGTTATTCAATCGTAGCTCAGTCGAATCAAGTAGTACAGCTATTGGACCGACTGTTTTAGACAGCTTGCTTTCTCTGCTAACGATTTACATCACTTCTGGGGATATTTATTTTTTGACCAATTTTCGCTTTTTTTTTAAGGGATGCAAGCCTTTTCGGTTTTTTTTTAAGGTTGATTTTTTGGATTTCAGTTTTTTTTGAGTTTTTCAATCGTAGCTCAGCCAAATCAAGTAATACAGCTATAGGACCGACCGTTTTGAACAGCATGCTTCCTCTGCTAACGATCTGCATTTCTATGGGCATAATTTTTGTTGGGTGTTCGATTGATTGGGTATTGATTTATATTAATTGCATTTTTAACTTAATTTTAATTTTTTCGGCACTTAAATCCGCAGCAGCGAGGACAACAACAACATAGTCGTGCACTTCAACATGATCTTCGATCCGTACGCGGGTCTGGTGAGCAGCGGTGACCTGCTGGCCCTGTTCCACGAGGAGATGACCCAGCCGCCGCAGCAGCGCCGGCACTTCGCCAACATGACGGTGGACGTGTCCAGTTTGAGCATCAAGGAGACGACTGGGCTGATCGAGGAGCCAGTGATGTCCAGCTCGCCGCTGGGCGGTCATGATGAGACCACCGAGCCGGTGGTGACCACCACTCCGGCTCCGCCGCGTCGCTGCTCGCCCCTGGAGCTGAGCTACTGCCGCCAGGTGGGCTACAACATAACCACCTATCCGAATCTCCTTGGACACGCCAGCTACGAGCAGCTGGCCGAGGATGTGATCGTGTTCCGGGAACTGGTCGATGGCGAGTGCCATCGGGAGGCCTACGACTTTGTGTGCCGCCTACTCCAACCGCCCTGCGACACCCACGGCTCCGATTTGCAACCCACTCCCGGGCAGATTTGCCGCGAGTACTGTGAATCCTTTATGACCGGATGCGGCAGTCGGCTGCCGCAGCGTTTCCGGCAGTTCTTCGACTGCGAACGCTTCCCGGAGTCCACGGGCACCCAGTCGTGCCACCAGAAGCCCCACTGCGTCAGCGACATGCAGTCCAATGTCCAGAGTCCCCGGCTCTGCGATGGCTATGCCGATTGTCCGGATTTGTCCGACGAGCGCAGCTGCGCCTTCTGCTCCCCCAACGCCCTCTATTGTGGGCGTGGCCGGGCCTGTGTGCCGCGCAAGGCGCGATGCGATGGGAAGGCGGACTGCCCGGATGGCGCCGATGAAAAGGACTGCCGTGAGTAATGGGGTGTCCTTGAAAAAATCTGAAAAATAAAATATAATTGTAGTAAGGTATCTAGGGAGAGAGGGGTCTTAAGAAATCTCTTAAGATTTTTATTTACCTATAAATGTTTCAGACTTCTAGTAATCATACTTTTACTAGAAGTCTGATTTTATGTGATTTTTTAAGTCCCATTTTCAACAGTTCCTTATTGGTAACGAATTTTGTTAAGCCAAAATTAGATTAGGGTTTAATATACATAACTATGATTTAATGAAAACATAAATGTGGTAATCGTGCTAGAAATGATATTGCTTGAAATGATACCATGTCACTTTAGACTTATGTTAAAAGACTTCAAATATTCGGAGACTTAAATTATACAGGCCAGTTTTGATTTTAAGCAGTCAATGATTTTAGTAGGCAATCTTAAACGTTCTGTAATAAGATAGTTAATCTAAATATTCGAAACTAGGAACCATATTTTTAAACCGACTGAATATTGATAACAAAGTTTGAGTTCCAATAGAACACTCGAAAATGAAAACCGGAACAGGCCTTTATACAATATGATATCAATATAACCTTAAAACAATCTAGCAGTATTTTGAATCGCTTATAATAAGGTCTCAAAAAATATACCATGAGTTAATATATTTCTTTAAGCAATTATTTTTAATGATACATCGATCTTTTATCTTTCTCAGTATCCATAGCCCCGCTGGCGGCCGATCTGCTGCAGCCGGAGCCCTTGGTTCCGTACCTCTCCCGCTTTCATGCCGCCGGCTACGCCGTATTCTCTGAAAAGGGGGTGGTGGGCAAGCTGTGCGCCGAGGGTCTGGAGGGCGATGCCAAGTTGGTGGTGCGCCAGACGGTCTCCGAGTCGCTCTGCAAGTCCCTGGGATACGAGTAAGTATATCTCTATACCCCTTGAAAACCCCGTGTTAATACTGTACCTCTTTATCCCTCTGCAGATCCGTGGAGATCTTCGATGTGCAGAACGACACCGAGCAGTTAAGCGACTACGTCCGTGTCCTGGATCCCCATGCGCCCGAGATCAGCTTCATACGGACGCACTGCCCCCGGCGACAGGTCCTCTACGTGGGATGCGGTGAGCTGCGGTGCGGCGTCCAGTCGGCGCTCTTCAACGCCAAGCAGCACCTTTCGCTGCCCAAGATGTCGGCACCCGGGGATTGGCCCTGGCTGGTGGCCCTCTTCCGCGAGGACATCCACGTGTGCGACGGCACCCTGATCTCGCAGGACTGGGTCCTCACCACCGAGGGCTGTTTCCAGGGCCAGCCGCGTGCCACCTGGATGGCCATTGTGGGTGCAGTTCGTCTGTCGGCCAAGGCGCCATGGACGCAGCGACGTCGCATTATTGGCATGATCAAGAGTCCGGTGGAGGGCTCGACGGCGGCCCTGGTGCGCCTGGAAACCTCCGTCAGTTACTCGGATCATGTGCGACCCATTTGCCTGCCGGATGCCCTGCAGAGACGCCTGCTTCAGCAGCCGCCGGCCCAGAGGAGATCCCATGTCCCGGTGGCCGAGAGATTAGAAGGCCAGCTGGTCAGCCAGCAGCGCAGTCGATTGGCCCAGGAGAACCAGCAGTTCTTCTTGATTCCCTCGCAGGAGCAGCTGGACAGCTCCACGGAGAACCAGGAGGCGGAGGATCAGGATGAGGAGCAGGAGGATCACTTTGGAGCCCAGGCAGCCGCCTCCTTTATGCCCAAGGCCGAGGCTCTGCACCAGGAACTGGATGCCTATCCCCTGCCGGATCATGCGCCGCAGGTGAATTACTATGGCGGCGGCTCCTCCTCCTCGGGAGCCACGGTCACATCGTCGTCCTCATCCTCCTCCGCCGCCGCCGCCCGCACCAAGGCCGCCACCAAGGCTCCCGTTTTGGCTGCTGTGCCGGCTGCCCAGGAGCAGATCTGGACGAATTGCAATACACTCGGATGGTCCCGACAGCGGGATCACCTGCAGCGCGTCCAGCTGAAGATGGGCGACATGGCGCCCTGCGAGAATGTGTCCATCGCCACCGTGAACTCCATGTGCATGGAGGCCACTTACCAAAAGTACGACTGCACGGTGAGTACAAATTTCACAATATACTATATCATCCAAATAAACAAAATGGATTAGTTCTGAAAAATAACTTAGCTTTATTGAACTGACTAAAAGTCTTACAACTTAATAAACAATTTTTTGAGTTACATTTTGTATGACTTGAGTTCGGAAAGTAATGCGTATAAAACTTCAAAATTGCGAAATATTTTTAGGGAATATGTGAAAAATAAATGTGTTTTAAATTTGAAAATAAAAAGTAAATTACAATCGGGTAGAAGCTGATAGCTTAGGAACTAAAGTAGCTTTCATAGAGCTTAAAATATCAACAAAAAGATTTATTTTACATAATATAACATTTGGTTTGGACGTTTTTTTTTGGTGAGATAGGAGTAGTGTTAGTCTTAGTGACAGTGGTTCAACCTTTTAGCTAATGACTAAGTTTATATGGAATATCGTATACGTACTATAGCTATGTACAAATGGTAACAGCGATTTAAATGCGAATCGAGCGCTTGACAGGAAGTGGGGAGGGAACCACCGATGCAACCGCAGTGCGTCTTGGCTTGGAGCAGACGTCCAAGCGGAGGCGCTTCTTTTGCGGCTCCTGCTGCTGGGAATCCTCCTCGATCGGTCGTGGTAGGGGTATCTCATCGAGCTGCTGCGACTGTTCCCTGAGGAAGCAATTCTGGCGATGCACGGTGGCACCTCCTCCGCTGGGCAGCGAACCCAGGAAGCAGTTCATCCGGTAGACGGGCACCGGTTTGTAGTCCGGCACCGGCTCTTCCTTCTCCTGCTCCTCAACTATCTGGCTATCTGCTTGATCCTGTTCCACTGGACGCCTTCGCTTGAGGCACACGGTCTTGCTGAGACTTCTGCGCATCTTCGACCAGTCGAACCTCAGGTGGAAGGTGATCTCGGGGCAGGGAAACAGGAGCAGGAAGTACTCCAGCAAGTGCTCCTCGAACACGTAGTCCTTGCCGTTGGTCAGGATCAGGGCACTCCGTTGAGCCTCCGGAATGTCGAATTGGGACATGGCTAGAAAAAATGAGTTCAATTAAAATGGGAATTTTTTTATATTTTTCAGAATAAAATCTTTTAAAAATATCCAACATTTAATTTACAACGTTATTTAATAGGTATTATACAAAATAATTATAGCTTGTTGGATATATTTAAGGTTTTAAATAGTTGTCTCCAAAATTGGTATATAATCACATAAGATGGGTATAAAAATTATACTCAAGCAACAGAAAGAAAAATTAATTGTGTTAAGATCAAAACATAAAGATCTATAAAACATTATATAATTTTTCTTTTAATATTATTTATCCAGAAATGGTAAATATTTTTATATCGGCATTTTTGAGTGGTTACTTTATGTTTTTTTCTGTGTACTCAATGGAAGGGCGAAAATATGTAAGACTCAATGAAATTACTTTGGAAGACGACGCCACTATATTCCAATTCTGGCGTTCCAGTTCTGTGACTCACCTTGGGAGATGACCTCTTCGTAGGTGTTGGAAGATCCGCAAGTGATGAGGTTCGTCTCGCCCTGGAAAAGGATCTTCAAGCGGCTGCTGGTGTCCGTCATCCTTGGCTTTCTTTTCGTTGCTTAAACGCAGAGTAAATTGATTCGCTTTGATATTTTGTAGATTGATCTCGCCACTGGAAATCCTTCTTTTCTTTTCTTTCTTTATCACTTTTTGCTTAGATGCGATCGCTTGGAAAGTTGCCGATTGAATGAATGCAAACAACTGTTGGCGCTCCGTTTTATGTGTGTTTTGTTAGTGTCCCTTCGACCGTTGCCTCTTCTTCTTCTCACTGTCGCTGTCGCTGTCTCCTTTTTCCCCTCCCTTTTCCTTTTTCCTTTTTCCTTTTCATCTGCCTGCAGCTGCACTCACAGTTGTTGTTTTTGCTATCCTAGGTAAGGGCTCACAGGTAACGGGGGTTGTGCTGCTAATGTGTGAGCTCGCTCGTGCTCAAATTTGAGAGAGTAAAAAAGAGAGAGATGGAAATTACTCATTCAATTTTGTTATTGTTTCGCCTGCTTGTTGTTGTTGTTGCTCTACGAAGAACGCGTCGCTGCATGTCGCGTGCGTGTGTGACGTCACGATCGCCAATTGGGGTGACACGAGTTAAATTCAATGGTGAAATGCAAGAATGAAGTGGACCCCAATTAATGTAAATTTAGTTTTTACAAAAAAAGAATTTTAAAAATGTAGAATATTTAAAATCTATAATTTATTTACTTAATTGTGACTCAAGGCAATGTTGGGTACAAAAATATTTAAATTTAGGGTGGCCCCCAATTGTGAAGGTATTAATTATTTTAATTTTATTTTTTATTTAAAAATAAATATTTCTTTAATTATAAAAGCAATTATTGGAAAATTAACTATGTACTATAAGGGTGGACCCAATAAGGTTTAATTTATAACTTATTTTAGACAATAAAAACTTTTAATATTTTTTTTAAATTTTATTTTTAAGGAATTTGGTCCAAAGGATTATTTAATCCAATTTTTAAAGCCATACAGAAAGTGATTTTAAATCATGATTTCATTTTAAACATCGGAATGTATTTTATTCGATCTCCTACTAATTTTTACCATCTGTTTTCGTAATATCTCGCCCATCCAGCAAGAGGAGTACTCGGGAGCCCCCGTCCAGTGCCTGATCCCCGGCACGAATCAATGGGCCCTGATTGGGGTCTCCTCATGGCGGATCGCCTGCGGACCCACGGGCGTGGAGCGGCCCAGGATGTACGACAAGATCGCCTCGAATGCCGCCTGGATCCGCGAGACGATCAACGCGATATAGTCGGCATAGTCCCCTGGGGGCGGCGACACGCCCCCACAAGCATTTGTGTAGAAAACGGAACCGAACTCACTGGGTATTATGTGTGTAGCAAAGCAACCAATTAAGCATATGTAACTAACCTGCTCTAATGTTACTCGAACCTAACTCTATGCTAACTATTTTTTAAACGTCCTTATTTTTTTGCTGTTTTGTGTAATATTTATTAACTATGTTGTAATTGTATGTTAAACATGTCGAAAAGGAAGCAAATTTAGTTGTTAGTATTTACGTTTAGCTGTTTGTAGAAAGATATTGTTGAATAAAATGAAATCGCCTAAAGTTGGAATGCCATATAAGGGTGGGAAGTTCCCCTTTTCAGGTGGAGACGTGCATGGACTCCCATTTTCCACTGTTCTGGAGGCGATATTGCACCCGATCGGCAATCTGGTCAAGACCCACCTTTAGGAAGTCCCATCGCTGGGGTTGGAATTTCCAAGCGGTACTAAAAAAGGATAAAAATAAGATGTAATATGGAAAATAAAAGTTTTATAAAGATTATAATAAATTATGTTTTGATATTTGGAGCTGTACTAACTAGCTGGCGGGCCTCTCGATGGGTTTTCCTTTGTGTTCTTCGAGGAACTGATCGTGCTTGGCCTTCAGCTCATCATAGTTAATGGGTTCTCCACAGGGACATATGTGACCCCTGATTTGGGCCGCCAAATTCTCCTTGGCCCACAGGGCATCCATTTCGCTCTCGGGAAGCTCTACGGCTGTGGCCCCAATCAGTCGCACCTGCCAGGAACTCTGATTTCCGGCATTATCCTTGACATCCGGCATATAAAAGGTAATGCAGGCCTTGGGATTGGCTTGAAGGTTCTTAAAGTTGCGGGTATACCGATGCGTTATGTAGAACACAAAGTTATCCTGGGTGAGTCCTCGATAAAGAACGGTGCGATTGAGGACTCCGTATTCCCCGTCCACGGTGGCCAGGTTCATTTCCTGCACAAATCCTTCAGGATGTCCCTTGGCAGCTGCCTGGAGTATCTCCTTGAAGAACTCCACGGGATCGGGAGGAAAGTCCTCGATTTTGGCCAAAGCGGATGACATGTTGCTGGGGATAAAAAGTTGTTAAAGCACGTTTCTTATAAATCCTATAGAAAATAGGTGTGTGTCTCTGCTAGGTTATCGAAGACACCCACCCACAGACAAAGCGTGACAACTTTCGGAATACATTGCTATCGATTATTCGACATCGACGTCTTGCCACCTCTAAAAACGAAACGGGGAAGGGGAAAAGGAAAACCAAAGCCAAAAAGAAAACGCGATTCTGGGGCGGCAGAAAGGGAAATCCCGCCGAGGAGCAGCAGCAGCATGACCTCCATCCTGGACATGAAGGCCGGCCCGCCCGACTACTGGGCGGAGATCAGCAACTTCTTCCTGCCGCTGAAATACCTGATCACCAACGACCGCTTCGATGCGATGGTCCGGGACATAGACCTCTATTACCTGATAAACGGGGTCTTCTGGATATTCGTGGCGTTGTCCTGCGGCTACTACGCCTTCCAGCGGCTCTTCCAGGTGGGTCCTGCTTGCCGAAATCCAATCCCAATCCAATCGCCCTCGATGCGGCACCTCCAATTGCACTTTTCTTTTGAGGGGTTGCTCGGCCAATTTGCCGTTTATAAATAAACAGAGCGAAGACGGGGCCGGATTCGGATTCCGGGGGTCAAGGGGGTGCCGCCCGAGTGGGGCGCCTGAAAAAATATTATATCCACCCCCGTGTGACCCCTAATGAAGGGTGCTTTTTGGGAGTTATTGGCAGCATAAAAGTAAATATTATGAAAGGCAAACCCCCTTTGGTATGTAAAAAGCAAACATTTTACAAGTTTTTAAAGTCCAATGATTGAATATTATATTTAAAAACTAAGTTCTAAGCAAATCTTCATTGATTAGCTTACTATTTATCTTGGTTTAGGGTTTTAATTGCATGGATAAACTAAGATTGTGTTTGGGAAAAAGGTTCTTAATAATATATTGTTAATTTTCAAAGATCAGTTAATAAATATTGTATTAGTAGACAGCTTTTCTAAAGTTCTAAAGTCGAAATTTAATTGATTCTTTAAGTTTTTGGTTATAAATTACATAGACTTGGGCAAAAAAGCTGAAATTGTATTTGGAAAATAGGTTCTTTATGGTATATTACTAGTTTTCAAAGCATTCCTTCTGTTGGCAAACCGCTCCTAACTTAAGCGATAGCATAGAACGTTGACCGCTGACCGAGCGGCGCTGACCATAATCCAAAATCCATTATCTGTAACGACCCAAGACCAATGCTCGACTAATTGCCCACTGGCTATGCCCCCTTTCCCTTGCAGTTCTTCCTCAAGACGTCGAACATGAAGCACTTCCAGCGGAGGCTGTTTGCCCGCGTGATCTGGAACATCGCCTTCTATGCGGCCAGCTGCCTGTTCCTGCACTTCTACAATGAGTTCATGATCCTGCCCCAGCTGATGAAGAACCAGGGGCGCTACTCGCTCTTCTACTCCTCGGAAAACTTGATCTTCTATCGCTCGCACCATGCGGAAAAGTTCCAGTTCTATTCGATCTTCATCATCACGTTCTACCTGCATGGGGCGTGGCTGGACTTTAAGGACGCCGATTTCCTGGAGGTGGGCTCCAAGGGACTCTACCTGCTGTCCCTTATCGCCATCGATGTTTACAGGCAAGTCGCGACGTGTTTGTTTTCGACCTGATCCCTGAAAGGGGGGTTGAGTAATAAAAATAGCCCTAGAAACTGTAAGCTCAAAAATAGATCCTCTATTCAAGCTATAGAAAGGTTTACTTAATTTGATAATTGGAGTTATATTTCCTTATCACTGAAGAGTGGTCGTGGCATTATTATTATTATGACAAAACCTAAATTCTTTATCGCAACAAAAGAACTGACCACACATTATCCTTATAAAAGTTAAATGTAATTTATATAACAATCTGTTCTTGCTTGCAGGTACGAGAACTACTTTGTGGGCCTGAATCTGACAGTGGGTTTGTACAGCATACTCACCGAGGTGCTGGCCCTGCTGGTCCTGCCCAGCACCAACTCGCACCGGATCATCTACCAGATCTTCCTGGGCCTGCGCATCATGGTGTGGGCCTATGTGTTTGTCAACCTGCTGCCCTTTAAGTACTTCATACCCACGCTGTTCGCCAAGAACTTCAAGCTGCCCCTGAATGTGACCATTTGGTTGTGGTACGGCCTCTCGATCTGGAACTCACCGGTGCTGCAGTACTTCTACCATCAGATATATCATACGGCGCCCTCGGATTGTTCGGGCGAGGGTTCGGCGGCCAAGTGCATCCTGGTCAAGGACACCAGTGAGTTCCGTCACTACAAGACGCTGAAGAAGGCCTATTTGGAGGTGAAGTTGGCCCACATAAGAACCACGTCCAACTCGCTGCCCTCGGAGACAAGTTCGGCCTCGGCCAAAACCTTCCAGGCCATCAAATGTGAGCTTTGCAAAAAGGATGTTATCAACTTGATCTCATTTACAACTAATTTTCTTTAAAGGCGTGATGATGCTGAAGCGCAAATTGAAGAGGATCCGCGAGGGACGTGGTCATGAGCCGGAGGATGACAACGATGACCAGGCCATCGATACCTAATCACGTCCAGGAGCCAGGACGTCGCACACTCTCACACAAGTAGAAACACATTTCCTTAAACCAAAAAAGACACAAGTTCTGCTTAGGCTAGAAATTCACAAAGCTGAAATAGCGCTCTCTCTCTCACACGCAGTCTCTTGGAGGTTTATGCGCGTTGCTAAGTCGTGATAATCGTACAGTGCGTTATGGCAAACTTTAAGGTAGTAGCAAATCTCAAGAACAAAATCAAAAAGTGGGCAATATTTTAACAAACATCTCCGATGATTACTCGCATAAATAAGTTACTAGTATACTAGGAATGTAGGAAGAAAATTGAAAAAAAAAAGAAATTCAAATGGTTGGTAAGCTTTGATTGATAAAATATAAATTAAATTCAAAATTATACGCTATACTCAAGATTAAAAAGGTTGCAAAATTATGTATTTAAATTTAAACACATCGAAAACTTTGGTTTTTGCTATAAATTATAATATATATATACCAAGTCGTAGATAATTATAAATGAAGATTAGAAAAGAAGAAGTCAAGATAATCTCAAGGGCTATTTAGAAATCGAAAAAGTGAGGCTTATTAAAATAATCTAGAAATACTTAAAATAAATTTATACACGTAATAGTTTACCAAACGCACTCTACAAAATGTACTTATTCGTGATAAACTGCGGTACAGTGTGTTAGCTAAATTTGAGTACACTGTTTTTACTAGTTAACAAATTATTTATTAACCCCTAGATCAATTTTAAGCCTTAATCACGATTTCGCAACGCGCATAAACCTAGCGGCTGTAAAACCTTAGTGAAATAATTTAGTATCGCCCGACTTTTGGCGCCAACGGAGATCGTATCGGATGATACAGATATATATTTATATAGTTACTATATCTCTCCAACTCTCTCTCTCCCTCGCACACACGAACGCAGTTTCTCTCTCCTTTAGATTTGTAAGTCGCCTTCAACTTATTGTTGTTGTTTATTCGCTGTGACTTAATGACATATTGAAATATTGTAATGTGTTTTTTTTCGTTCTTTTTAATTGAAATATACTATATATGGGCTAAACGAGCGCAATTGAAATGTGTGTGTTGTTGTTACTGGTTGGTTGCCTTCGTTCGTTTTATTTACTTCTTAATTTTATTAGGGTTTCCCTTCGTGGCTGAAATATTATATTATTTATGTTCTTGCTTTATTTGATATTTGAAAAGAATTCTCTAGTTAAATTTCGGTTTCTCATTTGGTTTCAGTGTTCGCTTCACTTCCTTAGAAACATTTTACTCGATATCCTTGCAATCGTATTCTCTTACAAAACTTTCTGCAATCGGAATAAAAATCGCCCCAGGAAAAAATTCTTATTGATATACATTTTGTTTATTATAATTCAAGGTTGTGCGTAATAAAATGTAGAAATCGTTTTCTTCCATTCGGGAATTCGCATTTTAAAAGCTTAGAGTTTAAATGATTTGTACGTATTTGTTTTAATTATCAAACTAAGTTTTAAATTTATAAAAAAAAAACTTCATACATCCGGAAATGCAACTTTTTTATCTTATAAATAATATTATCAAACGTATTTTAAAAAAACTTCAGAGTTGCAGGGTGATTTTTATTCTGATTTAAAGGTAGTATCTAATATCTATTTTCATTATGTTCATTTCAAACTTTTGTAATCAATTGCAAGGGTATTTCAGCGTCGGCTAGCCGATCTCATAATTCCATTTATATATTTAGCTTTCCTCGTCCTGTTAACATGGTTCCTTATTTTGAATTCTGGGGCATTTTTTTCTATCGTTTCATTTTTGCTTGGTTTTAAAAATTCTTTCACTAGAAGCTAAGTTTTGGTTTTCATTATAATTTCTTATGTTTTTCTTATCTTTTTGTGGTTTTACTTGCGTGTTGTTTTGGTTTTAGTTTAATTTTAAACATTATTTGGTTTTGGGTTGGCCAATTCTTGCAAATTTGTTGTTTAGAAAATGTTTTTGTGTTGGATTTTTGTGGCTTACTTTCGTGACGAACAAGTTTTTACGTGCCGCGAAATATATTTTATTTTTGTGTTTTTAAATTTCTTGGGGAAAGTGAATGAGGGTGAGGGATTTGCCCCCTGGCTTTGAGCAAAAAAAAGTTCTCTCTATTTTTACAATTATTTGTTTTTCTTAGTGTTGTAAATCGTATAATTTTATAGTTTTTTTTTCTTTGCTTTCTTTCTTTAAATATCTTTTCTTAATGTCTTGTTCCTTTTTTGTTTTTTTTTTTAATTTTTGTTATGTTCTTAAGAGTTAATTCAATTCGTGTTTGGTTTTGCTTCGCTCGTTTTTAAACAATTTTGCTAATTTTTTCTTTTCTTTGCTGTGTATATCGCTTATCCAATGTCTTCTGTTAGTTTTAGTTTAATGTTAATGTTAATTTTACCATTAAATGTATGCTTTAAAATTAGTGTTAGTTGTTCTGCGTGAACGCTTCTCAATCGTTCTGTTAAAGGTACGTTCTAAAAAAAATGTCCTCCTTTATGCGATTTATTTTCCGTTTATAATTTTAGTGTTAGTTTCGCCGGCCCCACAATGCCCCCGATCCCAAATATCGTTATATATATATATATTTATATATCTATGCGTTTATGTATAAACTGTTTGGAGCTCACAATGTCTTGTGGCAAATGGTAGCGACCCCAAAAAGTCGAGTTTAATCAATGTGTCCGAAGTCTAACCCCTTTGACCCCTTTGGCATTTCGTTAGTGCTGCCCAATTTGTTTTGTAAAAAATATCCCAACATTTTTACACTTTTGTTTCTCTGTCTCTTGAGTTGATTTTCCGTTGTTTGCTCCAATTTTCCATATAAATATGTGTTATTTAAGTTTTCTTCAACGCCTGTTTTTTCCCATATTTTTCTTGTTTTTTTTTTTTTAGTGACTAGTGATATATATGACACACACGCACACTCATGCACTCGGAAAGATTTTGGGCCGTAAGTCCCTATATGGAACATCTATATTTTTTATTCCTGTGAAACCTTAGAGGTTCGTTTCATTTGTGCTAAGGATGTTTTTTGGCGAATTTTAGGAAAATTCTTCGGGGCCAAAAATGTTCTATCCTTGTTTTCGTTGAATTTTGGTTATGAAAAAAAGGAAAAATTGAAAATAAAGTCGATAAACGACTTTTATATTTCATATTTTCGCTAGAGATAATTTTCTTTCAATTTTTTTTTTTTTAATTCAATAGGGTCAGAAATGTTGTATTTTTGCCAAGTTCGGAAAGAAAAGAAAATCAATTTCCCCCCGCCTCGCATTCATTTTCAATTAATCAACTCACGAATACAATCATTTGCACTTGTCGCACGAATCAAAACAGCGCCATGGAACAAATGCCAAAAACGGCAAACTTTCCGAATGAAATCAAATTCAAATTAGCCAAAATGCCCGCCCAAGGTGTGTGTGTGTGTGTGTGTGTGCTTTTGGGGGCGTGGCCGATAATGAGCCTGCTGAAAATGAGCAGCAGCAACGGCCAGCCAAGCAACAACAATAACAATCCAAATATAATGAATGAAATTATGTTGAAAACATATTTTTCCTTGGCTCTAGGGGAGAAACAGAAAATGTCGACAAACTTTGTCCTCCTGACCAGTGTTTTTTTTTTTTTTTGGTAGAGGGTCTGCGGAAAATGGAGGTTCTGCGGAAAAGTCCAGGGGGAGGCTGTTTTCCTATTAGCAAGCAATAAATTCGCCGCTCTTATTGAGCCAAAAAGGTGGGCGAAAACAGAACCAGAAACATAGATAGGACATTAAATGATATGAGGAACGGGAAAATGGGGAAAGGAAAAGCGTGTTCGGAGGTTGTGGGCGGGGACCAGTGATGCCAGCCATATATATAGGAAAATTCAAGAAAAAACAATAGTATAAAGGTCTCTAAGCTCGCCACCAAAACAATTGGCTAAACATTTTTAATTAATTTATTTATTTTTAATTTTGCTAAAAATGGGAAAAGCAAATCCATGTGTTACCCAAATAATTCTTAAGAATTTAAATAAAAGAACAGTATTGAACAGTAAATAAAATAATATTTATATTTTTTTAAATTAAAAATAAAATGCGCTTAATAAAATGTTTTAAATATTTATTATCTAAATATTTTTGACCATTAATAAGCCCATTTAGCTTAAAAATATTAAAAATAATATAATATTGTAAAAATTTCCAAACTGAATTATTATAATAATACATATCATACAATATCAAACTAAATTATTATAATAATGCATTTCTTACAATATCAAACTGAATTATTATAATAATATAATTTTAACAATATCAAACTGAAATTAAATACGTTTTAATAATACTTCAATGGTTAAAAGTAAAATAAAAAGTATTAAATAGAACGAAATTCCGTATACTTGTTCTAGGGGTTCCTAACAAGTCTGCTGAAAAATAGACAAGCAATCAGCACTGTTTTAGAGCGATGGTGTTGGTTGGATTTTCGAATGTGGGTGCGGAAAAGGCTGCCTGGTGGAAAATGTCGCCCAAGGGTGTAAAGTTGGTTTCTGCTCCGAGTTTTTGGCCAGCAACTGGACCGAAAACCGGGAACGGCAGTGGAAATGGCCAACTGGCCGAGGGGAAGTACCGCGGAGTAGCGACTGTTTCGGCCGGGCTATAACTTTATGATTGCTTTTGTATTGCCCGCTGCGTTCGGGGGCGCAGTTTCCACGCGAAACTCGGGCCCATAGATAAAATGCCGGTACAGTGGGAAATGCTCAATGATGGATATTTCCGGCTAAGCCATTGCCTCGTTTTTTATTTATTTATTTCGGCTCTATCAATAGGCTTTAGCTATGGGGTTTTTTTATTTTTTGTAACAGGGCTAAGCTTTAATTTGGAATTTAAATGGAATGGTTTGGGGAAAAAGGATTTGGAAAATCAAGAGGATTGCATTGATTTAAATAGTTCAACAAGCTTTGAATTATTCATGTTCACACCGGTTACGGTTGTTTTCTAAAAAATAAAGAGCTTATAGCAGGATTTTTTCAATTTAACGGTTAGAGATCGGTTTTTTTCTGCGAATCGGTTATGAACTGGTAAACTTAATTTTTGCTTGCCATCGAGGGACATTCCACTGTAAATACATTTAGGCCGCAGGAGTGAAAACAAACAAATAGACCGAATTCTTGGCCACGTTCGCTGCTGATACGCATCGCTCATCGGCGGCCAAAAAGTACAAAAAAGGGAAAACAAGTCTAAATGAATGAAACAAAGCAATAGTGTGAGCAAGGAAAAAGCATAAGCAAAGCAAAAGCAACAGCCAGAAGCAGAAAGGAGCAGGGCTAATGTCCTTTTTGTGTGTGTGTGTGGCCACACAGTTTGCATTGTTACGGCTTTGGGGAGGAGTTGACCACCCCCATCCACACCCACTCCGCCACAAAACTCCCTGAATTCCCAAAACCCCACATCCCCCACCATTATTTGCTTTTCTTGTGTCTTGTGTGTCCGCAACAATTATGATTTGCGGTCTCCAACTGCCCCCATGCCAGATTTACTTCTCCTTCACTTCGGACGCGCTATATTTCGGGGGTAACCCATTAAATGGCTTGTGCTTAAATACCATCAAAGATACAGGGGAAAAAAAAGGTAAAGATGCTCTACAGTTTCGTAAAATAAAAGGTTCTCAAGAGATCTGTTTGGTTCCTTAAATTGATAATATGTTATAAATAAATATGGAACTTTTTAAAATAATTTATAGCTCTTCGCAGAATTGGTGTTACTTGTTTTTTAAAAACTTCTTAGTATCTTTTTCTTGTATCCAAGGGGCTATAAATGATTTGTGGTTTGTATAAAGATCACTTTTATGATCAAATTATTCAATTATTTTGGTAAAATAATTTAAAAAAACTAACAACGGAGCAAAGAATCTTTTTTAATTGAGAGGTTATAAATGGATTTCATTAATGCATATGGCTTTTGAAAGAGATTACTTTTAAGATTAATTTTCTATAAACGGATTGGATTTATGCCTATGCTTTTTATAAAGCTCACTTTTAAGATCAAATTAAAAAATTTCTTTTTTAAAATATTATAAAAACACTAATAACGAAGCAAAGGATCTTTTCTTTTTGTATCTGAAAAGTATTGTATTTATCAGTATGCCTTATTATAGAGATCACTTTTTAGATCAATTTTCTTTCTGTGCATAAATACTTGTGAATTTTGTGCGGTTTTTATATCCCAAACAGGATTCAGCTGACATCGCCACTCCCTCCATCTTCAGATATAATATTTCGTTAATGGCTTTTCATTTTGTGTGCATTTCACTCATCGCCCCATCTCCCTCTGGCACACTGTCTGCAATAACTCTTCGCTTGCATTTCATTTAATTAAAAACTGGAAAAGTGTTGTGTGTGTGTGATATGGGCGGGGGTTGTAGGCAGGGCAAGGGGGAGGGGAGGGGGGAGTGGTGGTCCAGGGGGCGTGGCGGGAACAATTACAGTGCGGTGACTGTGATTGACACTTGCTTGTGACGACACACGCATTGTGGTTTTTGTTGGCATCGGCAATAATTCCGGGCCAGGCGAACAAAAAATAGAAATCAATCAAAAAAACTATTTTTAATAAATCTTTAAAATAAATTAAAGTATTTTTATACATTTTGAATAATATGATCTTTAAACATTTGTGAAATATAACAGTTTTCCCAACCAATAAGCATTCCAAATTGGGGTTTTTTTTAAACTAAGAAATGGAATATAACAAATTTAAAATTTAAGGTTAGTACTTGTAAGTTGGAATATTTATACAACAAATATATACTTAGGCTGTATTCAAATAAAACAATTATAATATAATTTTGATTTCTTTTTAAGAAAAATTTACAAGTATTCAACTATTATTTTTTAAAGTTTTCAGCAAATGTATCTATTAATTTAATTTTTTGCACAAATCAATAAGAAAATATCCCTTTTTCCTCGCCGCAATATCGAAAAAGAAACGCCTGTCACCTGTCGGCTGTTAAAATTTCCCCAGTTAACAGAAATATGTTAAGCTGCGTACATTTTTAAACTTTCCGCTTTTTTGTTTGGTAGAAAAAAGGGGAATTCCCCGCTGTCTATGTCCTTTCTGTTGTTGTTTTTTGTGTTGGCTCCCCCTAATCAGGCATCATTTGATTTTATGAGCAATAAAAAGTGTAAGGCAAATAAACGGGGCTGCAAATAAAGCAATCGCCATATAACAGCAGCAAAAAAATGCGAAGGCCAAGGAAACTTTTGGTGTCTTTGCCTTTTTTATTTGGCAGGTATGTAGCTTCCCCCTGTTGTTATTCTTTTGTTTTTAGTGAATTATGCAACTGGAAATTAGCATAAATTATGAGTGTGGGGAAGATGTTAATTGGGCGGCTGAAAGAAACGTGAGCAACTTGGGCGCGTTTTTTGCCAATTAGGCAGTGCAAGCGCCAAAATTGAATTTGAATTTCTAATGGCGATTATTTACTATGCAACCACATGCGCTCGCACCAACACGCGTACACTTGGGCATAATAACTAAAGCTTTGTGCTAACTAATTGCCCCAAGGCGAAATCGTGGAGGGGGGCAGGGGGTTATCCGGATTTTCCGGGGCCTGGGGGCTTCATTTACGGGGGTCCCCCCATTTTCCTCTTTCCACATTCTCCCGGTTTATTTGCACTAATTTGCATGCCTCATTTGCAGTCACACACATACGGCAACACACACTCATGCACGCGGAGAAAAAGAATCCAGTTGAAGAATTCATAATTTAGGAAGGCTTTCTTCTCGGCAAGAATCCTACTATTATATGTTGTTCAAACAAAAAATGATTTATTATAAATTTAAAAATAGGTTACGATTTTTGTTAACTTCAATATAGCTTGATATTTTCAAGGAAAACTAAAAACATAATTAATATTTTGTAAGACTTTCCTTTAAGAAATTATTTTATGTTTCCAAAAGTAAGTAATGTTGAACTAAATCTGCAAAAGAAATACCATTTCCTGGTCTAAAAACTTCCAGAAGACAACTTTCTTAAATCACAAATTTTCCTTTTCTTTCACCCGCTTTTCTCTCGGTGCACTCATACATACTAATACATACATATGCCTTTTTTGTTGGCTTTTTTCCTGTTCCTTTATTTTGGTTCGCTTAGCTAACTAATGTTGTTCTCCTTCTCTTGGTTTTCTTGTTCAACAAATACACTTTCTTTTTTTTCTTATTTTTTTCGTTATTCTTGATGTTTGGCTAGGCTAGTTTAATTTCACTAATTTAATTTCGCTCTCAATTATTACCATAAATTGTATTTATTTATCTGTTGCATACTATTTTGCGCTTCATTTCAGTTGAATTGGTTTACTTAATTATTTTGTTTTTATTTTTGTTTCGTCACTTTTGTCTCTGTTCATTTACGTTGCCTAGAAAAAAAACCGTTTTGTTTAGCATCGTTTGCCTGTTTAAACATTAGTGTACAAATTATTTATAGTTAGTCATACCATTTATGTATACAACAAATACAATTTATTATAGTTATAGTTACTTGGATTCTCCTCGTCGCTTCTGTTATTTTTGGAACAAGTTTTTGTGGTTATTTTTTTTTGTTTGTTTTTTATTTTGTTGTATCCCCTCTCTCTCTGGTTAAAGAAAAAACAAATGCGAATTTCATTCATTACTTGTGTTTTGCTTTTGTTGGCTTCTTCAGACTGTGTGTGGTGTGTGTTCGCCGGAATACTGGATATCGATCGAGCGATAGATCGATACTTATCGATCCGCTTACAACACGGGCCTGGCCACATTGGGCTTGGCCGTCGTCGAGGCGATCTCCGATAGCTTTATGTCGATGGGCATCCGGGTGTCGTAGAGCGTCGGAGCCTGCAGGATAATGCCGGCGGTGCCGACGACCACGGCTATTGTGAAGATCCACAGGAACAGGCGGTCGAGCACCATGGCCACGTACTTCCAGTCCTCTTTCACCTGTTGAGGAAATTAGTTTAAGCATTATAAGTATGACCGTAGATCTTAAATACCTTTAAAAATACTAAAGTACTAAAAATGGTCATTTAAATAATTTGTAAATCATTTTGGGTTGTGTTATATAATCTTATTATATAGACTTCGTATTAAAACCTTTATATTTATTATAAGTTTTAAATACCCTTTTAGTTTGTTATTACTTAGTATTTTTATATTCGAGACATTATGCTACAAGTGTGGCGTCCTTAAACACCATTCCCTTTTTAAGCCAACAAGATTTCCCCCTTTCAATTGGCATTCATTCGATATTCATTCGCTGGGCCTGAAGTTCATAAGCCAGGCAATATGTTCAACTTTGTCCACGCGTCTTGCGACTAATTCCCTCGTCAGTCCGCTGCCACGCCTCCCATCCTGCCGCCTTCCAACGCCCAGGGGGCGTGGCGCAAATGACACGCACTCAATGTAAATGCCGCCAAAGCTGTCTCGCATTTCTCAGCATTCGATCCCGCAGTGCAGCCAACTTAGCTACTTTATAGCCAAATAAGAGAGTTCAAATGTTAAAATGTTTTCAATTACTTAAAAATATTTTCTATTTCCTCTCAAATATTTTCTTGTATCTTAAAATCAACAATATTTTCAAGTATTGTAGAGGACTTAACAAATGAAATTATGAAAATGATGAATGTTGACCATTTTTAATTACTTTAAACTATTTTTTAATACTTGTAAAAAATTCTGGCATTCAAAAAATATTTTCTAACATTTTTTTGAACTAAATATATTATTAGTAATAACTTTATATATAGTCATTATAAAGTGTTGATAAAAATACAAATCTAAAAAAGATTTCTTACACCTCTTTAAAAAAAATATTTTGGAAAATAAAGTAAGCTCCATACTTTGTGACTGCTTATTGTAGCTACTTTTGGAAGTCTGCTATTGACAACACTGCCACTGGGTTCTGAGTCCTGTGTCCCGTGTCCTTCGTCCTACGATTCCCGTCCGGAGGTGCCCTAGTTCTGTCCAAGTGTCCCAGTCCAAGTCGCAGTCGCAGTCCCAGTCCCACGCCTCCACCGCTAAGCCCGGCAGGACATTCCAATAATGATTGAATGTGTGCGTAATTTTAATAAAATACTTTTATTGGCATTTTGTTCGATGCCACAAGAAAACATTCATTATGATGAGAGGACAGCAGCAACAGCAATGCTCGCAACTACGCGAACAACCAGGCTTACAAGGCTGCACTTAAAGAAATAAGTTTGTCTACTACTCAGATCTAAATTATGTTAGTTTAATGAATATTTAAATTCTTGAAAGTGTTAAGGGTCATCGCCAGCAAATTTAGTCAGCTGTTTTCAAATAATATTAACCAGTGTTTAATTTAAAAAAAATAAGCTTTCCTCATTTAAAAACATTTCTAGATTATTTAACAAACTTACGGAAGGAAAGTCACATAAAACATTAAGTAAACAGTCAAATATGTGACCAAAACTGAAAAAGAGAAAAAATAATTTTATAACCCTATTATAAAAATATATAAGAAAATTGTCTAAAATTCCGAAAGCACCATGGAATTTTCTTGAGTGTACGATGGCAGGACATGGCCGTAGTCGCTGCTCAATAAGGCACATGAAAAGTCATTAAAACTTTTGGCGCAGCCGGCATAAGTCCGCCCATAGAGAGGATGCCCCACGGACACATATATGGACACCAGGACACCGGGACATCGGGACATCGGGACACTAGGACACCAGGACATCGGGCGGGAAAGGTCAACGAAAGGGCAGAGCCAGTGACAGTCGGACATCATCAACAACTGGGCCCTGGCCAAGGTATCTCGACTATCTAGAGCCTCCAGTTCGAGTTTGAGGTTGAGTTCTGGCCATCGATTATCGACATGCCAATAAATCCCGCCTTAGGCCGCTCTAATTTATTGCGCCAGGCTTATTAACATCAAAACCCACACTGTCTGTCTCTTTCCCGGTGTCAGTTTCTGTCTCTTTCTCGGTGTCAGTTTCCGTCTCGTTCTCAGGTGTTTTCCTCTCTGTCGCAGCCAAACGTTAAGCGGCTTTGGGGCCATTTGTTTTTTTCTTCCGGCTTTTCAGTTTCCTTTTCTTTATTTTCACTGGCTTGCTGCACTTGCGGCCTTCCTGAAGAGCAAGAAAAATAATTTCTCCATTGGGAGTCGAAAAATAAAAAATGTTCCTTTAAAGCGAATTCCCCAGAAAATTGGCCAAATCATCGAAATGTTCAAATGTACTTAAGTTATTGGTGGTATTATAGGAGTTTCCAAGAAACCATATTAAATTGGCTAAGGCATAAATACGAAAAAGTGGAATACAACTGTGGATGCTGAGACAAATTCTTTTTAAAATACGTAGTAAGATTAATTTATATGTAACATTATTGACTATTATTATTATTTACTTTTAAGTGCCCATCTTAAAATAAAATTTAATTTTTGCATGGTAAATTTGTTTAATTTTTACTTTTAAAATTCTCTCAAATCGAAAAAGAGAGAAATTAAAATTACTCTCGGTTAGAGCAAGACAGCAATAGTTGAAACTCTCCCAAATAGAAAAAAGAGAACAAAAAGTAATATGGCAACTTTACTACATTTTATCAAATAGACTATCATATCTTAGTACTTTTTTTTGTCTGTAAAATGAACACTGTACATATATTTCTTTGAGATTAATTGTAAAACAAGTCTTCCTTTAATATTGTTCCTTTTTCTTATTTAGTTAATGGTGCCTTAACTTTATGGACCGCTGGTTTTTGCCGGCAAAAGCTCGTCGGTTTCGGGGTGGGTTTTATCTTATGTGATCTTTTATCGGCGTTACTCACCCTTGTGCTCTCCTCCTCCTTGCGCGTCTGATCCGCGATGTAGGTGACCCCGTCCATGGCCTTGTGGAGTTCCGGGCAGGTGTGCCACCGCTGGCGCACATTGCCACGCCCCGAGCAGCAGTGCGGCCCGCCCTCGCGCTGGCAGGCGGGCAGTATATCACAGGCCGGCGGCGGCGGTGGGGGTGGCGTTCCGGCCGCCGCTGCCGCCGCCGCAGCTGCTGCCGCTGCCGAGGTGCTGGGTCCGCCGGCGGCTGCCGCTGCTGCTGCTGCCGCCGCTGCCGAGGTGGTGGGTCGCTGGTGGTGCGGCTGCTGCTGCTGCTGGTGGTGCATCTGCTGGTGGTGCAACTGCTGGTGGTGCAGCAGCTCCGACGACTGGCAAGCGGCCCCGGCGCCCATGCCCTGGTGGATCTGGATGGTGCCGCTGCAGCAGGACTCCGCCAGCGTCGAGGCGGTGGCCACCGAGTTAACCGTCGTCGTGGACTTTATCACATTCGGATTGGCCATGCCCAGATCGCTGGTGGTGGTGGAGGCGTGCGCCTGGTGGGCGTGCTGCGGCAGTGGCGAGAAGTTTGCCGAGCAGCTCGACTGCTGTCGGTACAGGTGACCCCCAGCCCCGCCCCCACTCTGGTTATGACCCCCGTACCCGCCGCCATTCCCGCTGCCATTACCATTCTGACCCGTCTGGCTGGAGGTCGAGGTCATCTGGCGGAATTTGGTGGGCGTTAGGGGGTGGTCCAGCAGCGAGCCACCCGTCTGCTGGTACTGATTGTGGTACTGGGCATCGATCAGCGAGGATGTGGTCGAGGTCTGCTGGTTGGCCGTCGACATGGTCGGCGGATAAAGGGAGCTCAGGTGGCCGGTGATGGTCGAGGCACCTCCTCCTCCCCCCATGCCGCCGCCCATGCCAATGCTGCACTCGTCCATCAGGTTGTAGGTCTGCACGCGGTGCTGCAGGTGGGGCGAGGTGCTCCGCGATGTCGTCTTCGGGCTGTGGTGCATGCTGAAAACATAAAGAAACATTGAAAAGCATTCTTATACAGTGCTGATAATAATACTAATTAATATTTACTAATTAAAAAAATTAAAGTCAAAAATACTCTTTTTCATTGCGGTTTATCAATCGTAGTTTGGCCAAATCAAGGCGTACACCAAAAAGACCAACTGTCTTGAGCAGCTTGCTACCTATCCTAACGATCCGTGTAACTTTCAAGAAAATTTATTTTTTGACCAATTTTTTCAATTTGTTAAGGGGCTACATCACTTTTTTTGCAAAAATTTGCCAAAATGAAAAATTTTCTGGTTTGAATGCCAAAATATTGGAAATTAAACCACGAGTTCATCGAGGTATAACATTCCTCATTCTGAGTTTTATTTTTATTATGGCAGACAAAAAACTGAATATTTATGGAGAAAAAATAGGGATCAGATTTTTGTGAAAAATACGATATTCACATTTTTAGTCAAAAATACGGCTTTTCTTTCCGGTTTTTTAATCGTAATTTAGCCAAATCAAGACGTACAGCAAAAAGACCGACTGTTTTGAGCAGCTTGATAAATTTCCAAACGATATCTACCATTTTAAGAAAAATTAATTTTTTGATCACTTTTCGCATTTTTTGTAAGGGGTTGTTACATCACTTTTTTTTTTCGAAAATTGGCAGAAATGGAAATTTTTTAGGTTTGAATGCCAATCGATTGGAAATTAAACAACGAGCTCATCGAGGTATGACGTTCCGCATTCCGAATTTTATTTTTATTTTGGCAGCCAAAAAACAACATTTTTATGGCGAAAAATAGGGTCCAGATTTTTCTCAAAAATACCACATTCAGATTTCAGTCAAAAATGCGATTTTTCTTTCCGGTTTTTCAATCGTAGTTTAGCCAAATCAAGGCGTACAGCGAAATGACCGACTGTTTTGAGCATCTTGCTAAATATGCTAACGATTCCTATCACTTTAAGGAAAATTAATTTGTTGACCAATTTTTGCATTTTTTGTAAGGCGTTACATCACTTTTTTTTGCGAAAAATGGCAAAAATTAAAAAATTCCAGGCTTGAACGCCAATGGATTGGAAATTAAACTACGAGTCCAACGAGGTATGACATTCCTCATTTGGACCTTTATTTTTGTTATGACATCCAAAACACTGACTTTTTATGTCGGAAAAATGGGATTCAAATTTTAGTCAAAAATACTTTTTTTTTTGTGGTTTTTTAATCGTAGTTTAGCCAAATCAAGACGTACAGCAAAAAGACCGACTGTCTTGAGCAGCTTGCTATTTATGCTAACGATCTCCATCACTTTAAGGAAAATTTCTTTTTTATCCAATTTTCGCATTTTTTGTAAGTTTTTTACATTACAATTTTTTGCAAAAAGTGGCAAAAATTAAACATTTTCAGGTTTGAATGCCAATTTCCTTGAAATGAAGCCACGAGCTCAAGAAGGTATAACATTTCTCATTCTGACCCTTACTAGCATTTTGCCAGTCAAAACACTGATTTTTTAGAGCGGACAAATGGGATTCAGATTTTAGTCAAAAATGCTCTTTTTCTTTGAGGTTTTTCGATCGTGGTTTATCCAAATCAAAGCGTACAGCAAAAATACCGACTGTTTTGAGCAGCTATCTATGCTAACGATACCTGTAACTTAGAAGAACATTTTTTTGGCCAACCTAATAGATTAGTGCTGCTGTGTATAATTTGTGACCGTGTTCTTCAATGCCCGTATGGAAAGACTATATTATTCAGATTCCCCAAGGTCGTTCGAATTTAAGCCACCTTTAAACTTACCGAGACAAGGCCACCGGCGGTGGCAGCGGTGGTATTTGATCCCTCAGTTCGAGTCCGTTGCAGGTGCGCACCATCAGGCGGCGCGAGGATTTTCTGCAGATGAGAGGAGGGGACATTGGGGGTTAGCTACCCTATATCTATATCTATTCGGGGACACTCACATCATCTCGCTGATCGGGTACAGCGGACGCCGCATGACCAGGAAGCGGGGCAGTTGGTTGATGAACACGGTCCGCACCCAAGGAGCCATCGTGTGGGTCTGTGGCGACCGGAAGTGGATGTTCAGCACCAATACCGTCACACAGATGCTGCACGGAGAGAAATTAGGGGTTTAGTGTAAAAATCAGATGTAGAAAAAATCTTATAAGTATAATACTTCTTTACATTTAATTGATTTTTTAAAAGAAGCAAATATTATAAAATATATTATATTATAGAAGTACAAGAATTGATTTTCCCACTGTATCATCCATTTAGCCAACATTATTATGTGAAAGTGTATGATAAAGTGTCACTATATTATGTACCCTCTGCAGAAGAGTTGTCCAAGGATAAAATGCGTGGGTGGTGGTGGTGAGAAAACATGCAGAAAGGACTTAAGTGAGTTGCTCTCTTAGTCTGGGTAATTAACTTTCGACGCCCACGTCTAATTAGCAGCTGGCCAAGGCGTTGGAAAAGAATATGAGGGGGTGTGGGGGGGGGGGGGGGGATAAGGACCAGGGGAGGGGGTGTCCTGCCTGGCTTAATTACATCATTTGAGGCGAGGTCCTGTTGCGCCACTGGCGATTCCATTGTTGGCAGACTCCGACTCTCGGTCTCAGTCGACTTTTGTTTACCAACAATTAGGCGGCCATCATTTGGTGTGCCGGCCAGCCGCCTTGTGGGCGTGGCAAATGACTGTAAATTGCCGCAGCCATTTAATGGGGCCCCAGCGGGGGGCGGTGGCGGTGGAAGTGGGCGTGGCACTGAGCCAAGCAAAGTCGAACGGCTGCCGAATCGAGTTTTATTTTCCTCCACCGTTTGCAAAACTTTCCAAAACACCGGTCAAAGTTTTGAAAAACTTTTTTAACTACATATTTGGAAGTTTTCAAAGATTCGCAAAACGTATTTATGTGCATTTTAGATTCTTAAAAATAGATATGATTTTGAATTGCAGTAATTTATTAACATCTTACTTCATTTTTCTTTGTGATAATTTATTTAATTTTTTTGGTACACTTCCAGTATGTTTTAAATTTATTATGTAAGATAAAAATAAAATACCAATTTCTTAAAGTATTTTTTCAAAAGTACTTCCCTGAATAATTATTTTGTATTAAATTTAGTATATATAGTAAAAGCTTATATAATCTTTCTGGAGATTAAACTATTGTTTTAGTTTACAATTTTTTTTTAAATTGTTAGAACTGCATTGAGTAACGTAGCATACTTTAACCACATTAGTGGCATATTTGGCTCTGCGGATCGATGGGGAAATCGTGGAAAATTCGGAGGGGACTCACCTGAACGTATCCAGTATCATGGTGAAGAGCACGAACTTTCCCAGCAGCGGCACCACCAGCGATGTGGGCGGAATGATTTCCGCCAGGAGCAGGAAGAACACAGTGAGCGACAGCAGAATGGATATGCTTAATGAGACCTGCAAGTATACGTAGATACTTATAAATATATATATATATATTACAAAGGGCGGGGTGGGTCAGGAAGTAGGTGGGCGGCCAGGGGCGTGGCAAATTGAGCTGCACGTCGAGCGGAAAATCTAAAGCGCCATAAAGAAGCGACAATTGCGAACTGCGAACAACAACGGGAAACTCCCGGCCCGATAAGGTTTCTCATTTATAATGCATAAATATTGCTCAGACGCAGCTTAAGTTCTTTTCACCGATGGATCCTTTTCTAGCTGCCCCGCTTGGCTTTAATAGTATCAAAATTAGGGGTATATACATCGATTATAGATGGAATTAGATCAAGAAATAAATAATTGGAACTTCCAAAATCGAATACATTGTCACCTATTAAAAACATGTATCAATTTGGTTTTTATTATTCTCGATAAACTGAACTTAAATTATTTTTGTGATACCTATCATTGGTCATTATATATTTTTTAATAAATATAATATTATGTATGAAGGTAAGTTCAAAATATTTTTGCTAAGTTTCCTATTAAATAGTTATCTCAAAATTAATTACAACGGACATTGAATAAATGAAGTATGAAATAATAAAAACGATAAGTAGTTAGGATTAAGTAATTAACGTAGAAACACCTACATCATAAGCAGTTTGGCCTTATTAACTTACATGAATTAGTTACAAAAGCTATTACAATTAATTTGTAGTAACAGGGAGCACATTTAAGCCGGTTGAATTAATTAATAAATATATAAAAGTTAAGCTGGCTTATCGCTTAGTTCATTAATAGAAAAAAGTTACGTTTGACATAGTTAATTAATGGGCAAAATCGACTAAACCTTTTCTGGTTTAGATGGGTGGCTAATCGACTTTGTTGGTTAGCCAATTAACTACCATTTGTTAATTATGAATAATAAATAACTATTTTCGGTTGGAACATATGTATTACTTTTTAGCTTTACAAACTTATATATATTTTCCCATGTTTTTAAAAAAATCAAAGCCCTAAAATTCAAATTGGCACTGATGTAATTACTTTAAATTATTTAAATAAAGGTATGTTACTATGTAGTATTAATTAATTTGTTTTGAACTGTATTCCCGTATTTGTATTCCAGTGGCAGACAATCGCCAAGATTCCGCTCGCTTGGCCGGCAACTGGAGCCACAAATCAAAATTGATTTAGAATGCCTAAGCGGGCATCGCAAGCAAATAATGAGCCGGGGCAATGGGCGTATGAAAAGCGGTTTGTCAGCCGGCAATTGCGGCCTTGCCAAAAGCTGGCCAACAAATCATATGCAAAGGCAATGGAAAATGCCGAAAATGCCAAAGAAAAAATGGGGGTTTTGGGGTGGGGGTGGGGGTAATGAAAACCCCCCCGTGGAAATGGAAATGAAAACGAAAACGCGGCATACTTTTTAGGGCGCTCAATAAGGCGAAAAATGATTTGTGGAAGGAGGCGGTGGGTGGGGAAGTGGGCGTGGCAGCTCACCTTATTTATGCCTAAGCTGCTTGTAATGAAGTGTGTTTGTATGGGTTCGATGTGCATGAGTGTGTGTGTGTGCCTCTAGAAAGTAATTAAATGTCGAAAATGAGACGCTCGATTTGAGCCTCTCTTCTGTCTGCCTGTGTGTGTGTGTGTGTCTCTCTTAATGCGATTGTGTGTGTGAGTGCGTCTGTGTGCGGCATAAATTTTCGATGCTTAATGATTTTATGATAATTAGCCTTAGTTTGGGGCCAGCGCTTGTAAAGCGATTAGTGACGTTGCCTAATTAAGGTTACAAGTTGCCAAGCAAATCCATTGCCAGCATCCACGACCTTTCCACTAAAAATACACTGAGATAATAAGATGGAAGAACGCCAAAAAAATATCAAAGTATTTATATTCCAGCTCACAAAATAATAAGACCAAAAAATATATTCCCATTAATGTATTATCAATACAAAATGTTTAAAAAAATGTATTTAAAAAATATTTCTCTTTAATAATGGGTAGTTATAAAAACGGATACAACTAAAACCTTAAAATAAAAAATAATTTTTTTTAAGCTTTATTTTTTTCAGTGTGGTACTGCCATTGGCTGGAAGTGTTAGAGATGCTACAAATGGCGAATATAGGGGAATCCATAGGCAATCGCCTCACGCTGCCATCACTGGCGACCTGCTCATTATTTATGCAAATGCTCGGTGTAATTAAGGTGGCCAAATGCATTTCGGTTACGATTTCGGTTCTGCTGGGTTGGGTTCGATCCGAACTGGATGGTTCGGATATACCAACTGATGGGCCAGTTTCAATCTGGACTCTGTTCGTAAAACGTAATTGTTTCGTCCATAAAAATACGATGCAAATAAACGGAGGGAAATTGGGAATAGTGCGGCTACTTAGTATTGGAAAAGTAGCCCTTCGTTTCCTGCACAGAAAAACGAAAGTGTTGGCCATAAAAAGAAATGCCACCAAAACCTCTAAAATGGCTTTTAGCAAACAAATGCTGTAATGGCTTTTTAATAAAATAAAATTTTTATTGAAACTATTTGTTAGGAAATAATATCAGTATTATTTTTTCAAACATTAAAAGATATTGAAAATATAGAAGGGTGTATTTAGTTCTTAGTTATACTTTTACAAATAAATCTGTCAAAATGTTGATATTTATCGGAATATATAGTAACCCAACAGTAACAAAATATCTATATACCATATAGAGATTAAGCTTTATCGGTTCTGTTTCATATCACTGAGTACTATTTCCGCTTTATTTTGGTCCTTTTCTCTCTACTTTTGCTACGTTTGACTTATAAATTAAATCTGGTTAAATAAAACCAATCCCGATTGATAATCGAAGGGGCGGGTGTATTTTTTGCGAGTGTGCGTCAACCGTTTTTGACCACCTCCTTTCCACACTGCCGCAATCGGCAATTGCATGAATGAAGTGCGTTGTGGCGCATATGCATGTAAATTGGCAATTCCAATTCCAATTCCGATGCCATCGCGGGGCTGGAACTTCGGCCACGGGGTTCCAAAAGGACCAACAGGACCAAGGGATGGGGATGGACGTGCCAGAGTTGCCACAGTTAACTGCAGACTGGCCAGTGGCGGGAATTTCGGGCGCAGTTCGCAGTTCCGCAGTTCCGCAGTTTGTGTCCTGTTTTATTTCGCTGCCTGCTTTTAGGCGTAAATATTTGCCAGTTCCGTGTGTCAGTGTTTAAGTGTGTGTGTGTGTCCGGGTGAGTGTGCGTGCATGGCCATAAAAGGGACAACAGTGCAATGAAATGTGCCCACTCGGCACAAATCGTAAAAGTCAAACAAGAATAAACAAAAAAAGCACGGCAATACCCAAAACAAAGAGGGGGAAATCTCCTGGCAAAATAATAACGCTTGAATTGATTATTTTTATTGAACCAGGAAAGTTTAGGTTCTAGAAAATAAATATTGGTAAATGCAGGTGCAAACTTAATTGCTTAAGTATTGATAGAAATTCAAACTGACAAAGATTACAAAATATAATAGTTTATGTTATTAAATATAAAAATGTAAATATAAGTTTCCAAAAACTTTTCCATATATTTAGCCCTTTTTCTAGACAGATCTATTTTTTTAAGATATAGATCTTAATTAAATTTTAAGCAATCTGTACCTTATTTTTTTGAGAATAAGTTGTTCTTAATTTTCCTTTTACTTCACATCCGTCCATTTTTTTGGTAGTACTGCTATGGGTATCTACTCTCGGTAGTGTTATTTTTCTTGAAATATTCTAACTTTGCTTAAATATTTATTAACCTCCCTTTAATTCTATAAAAAATAATAAATATTTTTTGGTGCCTGACATTACCAACTTTTAAAAATTGTATTACCTGTTCCATAATTTAAAGATATTTTTCTCTTTTAATTATTTCGAATCTACACCTTTTCAACTAAACCGACAGCAATTAAAACGGTTTAGATAACAACCAACTGAAATATATCGTTGAAATACGTCGTTTTCACGTGACAGCTCGTTTTAATGCGTGTATTATTCGATGAGTACTCGTCGAATCGGTCGCTCTTAACTCGATAATGCACACGCGAATCGGGAATTTACATAATGCCTGCTGGGATGGCCCATCAAATGTCCGGCGCTGTCAATATTTATAACATAAATTATGCTCCGTGAGCGATGTGGAAATGTCGGATGGCATCAACATCAGCATCAGCATCAGTAATCCACAAACCGCTTGCGCACACAAATTATTTTTGCATTTTATTTATTTTGAAAATTGGCCGTAATTTATTCATAAGTCCCAGGCAGCATGTAAATGTTTATATTTATGCATTATGCCATTTCGTGTTTTCATTTTCGTTTGGCCTTTTCCCTCAAAGAATCGCCAAAGAACCGCAAAAAAATGCGCCGGCCTTTTGTTCGCATTAAATTGAATACATCGTGTAATTTTATTTACTCAAACTTAAATGATGGCAAACTGGGCGAAAAAAAGACCCACACAAAACATCATCCATACACATACACAAAACAAAGAGCAAACAGAACACCCGAAAATGAAAAAAAAAATTGAAATCAAAACGAATAAAATGTTAAAATGCATTTTCATTTTCATTTGAGTGTGAAATTATTATTCTTTTTTTTTCTTTGCTTTTTAATTAAAAGCACATTTTGAGCGGATGGTCGCGGGGCTGAGCTGATAATAAATTATGGCAATTGGTTTAATGCAAAAAAGTCAGCATGGTGAAAAGCGCGGGGAAAATGGCTGCAGATGCGAACAAAAGTGGTAAATGCTATATTCAAGCTAATGCATTTCAGCTGCGGATGAACTTGATTCTAATGGTTAATTTCACTATGAATAAATGCAATAACATGTGTATCATTAGCATAAATCCATTGGCAGAAGATAAAGCTTTTAGACGGCCGGGCCGCAACAATTGCGACTGATTTAATTAAACTTTAGCTCATTAATTGAACCCGTTTATCAATCGCAATGCTCAATAAAAACTGTAGCAAATAAATGGAAAAGAGTTCTATATTTGTTTTGTCAAATACCAATTAGCTATTTTTTCTACATTACTAATTAAGTGTTTACATATCATATATTACAACGCATAAGGATTTATGGTTGCTTTTAAAATCAGCCTTTAAATAACTTGAATGAAAGGGTTTAAATTCATAAATTTTTGGGATTGTCTCTTTATTAAGATTATTATAAGCTCAAGATTATCCGAAGGAAAGGTTGGGATTTGCTTGGAATAACATATAAATCTCCAGAGAGTATAATTTTTGTTGGCCAGAAAAAAGAATTGGGAATTATAAGGCCAAAAAATAGAGCATTTATTTAAATGGATTAAGAGCTGGTTTTAGTAATATAATCTAACTTCTTAAAACTTTGGACTGTCTATTTATAAGTTAAGTCTCAAGAGTATATAATTTTTGATTAGGCCAGAAAAAGGAGTTGGGAATTATAAGGCATAAAATATTAAATGTATATTAAAGACGGGTTCTTAAGTATAGGTATCCCAGAAAAGCTGCATATGTTCCCAAAACATAATCCCACCAAGGAAAAAGTTGGGGATAATAAAGTCAGTAGTTCGATTTCCGACCTCGGATATTTCTCCCGACCTTTGGATACCCCCGGACTCACCTTTTCGCCACTATCCGATGGCAGGTAGAACACGAGGATGGTGAGGAAGCTGATGCCCATGCAGGGGATGATCAGGTTGACCGTGTAGAAAAGGGTCTTGCGGCGCATCGTGATGTTGAAGGTGATGTCCAGATATGGCTCATCGCAGCACGTATAGAACTTCTCATTCCTGCGAATAAATTAAAACGGCGGCAAATGGAGTATGAGCTAGGCAAATTGTTACGCAGCGCGTAAATATTTATTAAGGTTCATTCAGGCTGGGGATATTTATTTGGATGGTATTCTTTCTTTTTTGTTTTGTGGTGCTGCCGCTGCAGCATCCGCAGTGTGTGGCACCCAAAACCTATATTTATTTACATAAACACACATATATCCGCAGATATATGGCTCTCCAATCACATAAATCATCGGCCGCATGATAAATATTGTAAAATGCTGAAAAAATATTGGCCTAACTGCTAACTGAGTGTCAAAATGGTTCTGTGTATTTTTGCGTAGCTGCGAATCGACAGGGAGTGACTTGAACACTCTTAAATATGCGAGAAATATTTGTTAGATACACAAGTTAAGTGTAGTTTCAGTGCTAAAATATTACCGGCATTAACAAATATTATTTAAATTTAAAGGTGGCTAGTGAATACATTTTCAAAAAATATGAGTGAAACATTGTGTGTTTCTTTTAAAAAGAAATCCACTGAAAAAGTTCCCCCTTGAACTAATCCTTTGAAACTTTAATCCATTTGCGTTAATCAGTTCGACAGTAACTCAGTCTTTGAGCTTTTCTTATATTTTTGCCCTCTTTCCTTCTTTGGGACCAATGCATAATTTAAAAGTTAATAATCTCTGACTACGGCTGCCCCTCGAAAAAAACCAGAAGAATATGAAAAAGTAATAAAGAAAAAGAAAGAAAATTTTTGTAAATTGAGTCGAGTGGACTTTTGGTTGTGTTTTTCCCCCCTCGTCTCACTTGAAAAACTCTTGGAACAGAAGCTGCCAGTGGAAGGACACGAAAAAAATAAAATGTTACTGACGGGAAAAAAAGGGTAACCCCCCCCTCTCAACATTTCGCTGTGGTATATTGCCGGGCCATCAATAATTCCGAGAGGCTTGCGGCTTCATTTTGAATAAGAAAATATTGTAAATAAATAATAAACATGGCAAGGAGCAGGGATAAAGCGTGGGAAATGGCGGTGAGCCGGGGGGAAGGACACCAATACCAACAGCGACATCGACAAGGACAACAATAACGACAAGGATGTGGCCGGCGGGCAACTAACTGTTTGTGGCAGTTGACTTCCCTCCAAATAGAAATGAAGTATGTGGCAATAGGCACACAGAATGTCAGAAGGATCGAGGATGTGTGTGTGGGCCAGGGATTCCGGGATTGAAGGCCAACATCTTGTGGGTTAGTTTTGATGGCTGCAGCAATAAAATATAATTTGCCAAGGCAATTCCAAGTGTCAGTCACTCGAAAGGGATCGAAAGTTGGGGGTGCAAAGGGAGGAAATAAGATAGCAGTTATAATAAAGTTATTGTTTAAAGGGGTGCTCATAAATAATACCATATTGGTCACTACTTCCTAACAGAATTCTACATCTAAGCAAATATCTATCTATCTATTGTGTTAAATGGGAAATAAACTAAAAAGTACTACAAATACTACAGCAAGATATAAAATTAATTTGTAAAGGGATGCTCATAAATGATACCGAATTGGTTACTTCTTTATAACACTATGTACATCTAAATATTGCTTAAACAAATCCATATAGCCTAAAAATTCCTTTAAATGTGATTTTATTGTGGTAAAAGGGATAAATACAAAAAATACTATAAAATACTATACCATGATATAATTAAGTTATTGTTTGAAGAGGTGCTCACCAATGATACCAAATTGGTAACATTTTCTTAACATCATACAATATCTATATATTGTTAAAGCAAAACCATGCAGCTTATAAAATTCCTCTAAATGTAATTTTATTTGGGTATATATAATCAGAAAAAATACTAAACAATAAGTAATATACTAGGTTATTAGAAATACTCTATTTAATTTAATTGCATTTATAAAATATTTAAAAACATCAGGCAAACACCTAGACCCAACGATTCGATGGCCTTTGTCCATTAAAAGGACATTTAAATTGGACAAAACACAAGTGGGCGAAAAACCTAATACCCAATATCCTTCAGCTCACTTGGCTTCCCAAAAGTCCTCCGATCGAATGCGAAAAATGTAATATGGCCACAGATTAAGTCTGCTGAAGTGAGCTTTGGTCAACAGGCCATGGAGTGTCCGAAAACGGGGAATTCCCGCTCCGTCCCCACCGCCACTTCACTTCTTAAAGATAAGTCCCTGCAGACAGAGACACACGAGTTCTGACAGAGACACTTGCCCCCGAAAAAGAAAGAAGCGCACAGAAAAAACAGAAAACTTCGAAAGAAGACCCTTAAGTTGGCAAATGGGGGGCGGCGTTGAGTGGGTGGTTTAGTACGTGTAAAGGTCAGTGTAATAAGCTCGGTGACTTGGTGGGTTCGGTTGGCTAGTTGGTTACTTGGTTAGCAACCACGATGGGAAAACACACAATAAATCATAAAATAGGCAAGAAAACACACACATACATCGTAATAGAACACGCGTGCCTCCACACACACTCACACAGACGCACGGCGCCGGAAGATGGCGCCACATAGGCAAAAAAAAAAGAAGAAAAAAGATCCAAATAGAGAAAAGACCGGAACGCTAACAACAACAAACACCAGCTAAGACCAGCAAAACTTCAGTTTGATTTGACTCGATGGCACATGGCACTCCCATATTTCCACACCCCACCAAAGAAACCCCCCAACCCCCTACACAAACACATCCCTCTTCCAGAAATTCCGAAATTGGCAACAATTCATCAATGCGCTGGGCCACGCGGCGAATGCGTAATAAAGGATAAGGAAACCGAAATGGAAATGTGTACAGAACCAGAAAAAAAGTAGGCGAAGTCTTTGATACCCTGTTTCTATCTTTATATTGCAAATGTGGGTTTCAATCACTTTAAAACTTGACCCACTAGGCGTATGCGTAATATTAATCCTTTTCATATTTGGCCCACGAGGCGTATGCGTAATATTAAGTATACGCATAGGATACCAAATGTTTTTAAAACTTAGGGAGGACAAAAAAAATGCCAGACTATCAGGAAATTCAAATTAAATTGAAATTTATATTGTGCTTGAAAATGGTACAATGTATCTTAAGTTTCGATGCCAACCAAAGTGAAAGTACATAGAAAATGCTCAAAGCCAAAGAAAGTCGACAGTAGCCAAACAAATTTTCCACTTTCCCTCATTCCCAGCCTTTGTGTGTGCGTTTGGTGAATGATTTTCAAGTGAAACAGATTTTAAATCAAATGTTATTTAGATTTCCAACCGGCTCATCCTCCACTGCGTTTGGGTGGCCAAAAAAAAAAAGGAAAGTGAAATTCCAGCGAAATTGAATGGAGAGCTCGGCACGTATTTGGGAAATGAGAGGTTTTCCTGGTTTTTTTTTTTGGGGGCGGCTGGGGTTACCGCACTAAAGTGACCGAAAATGGTCAAATCGCTGATTGACAACGGGGAATTCCGAGGAGGATTGAAGGGGAAACAGCTTGCTGATTGGAGTCAAAGAACAAACGCATAAATACGAAATGATTGGCAACATAAAAAAAGAAACGAAGACATAAAGAAAGCGGAGGAGAGGAAAAGCCCTACCATTGCCACCTAGAAGTCGATGGGAAATCGGGGGAAATTCGAGGAAAATTCGGGGGAGGATAGGTCTCAACGCTTGATTGATTTCAACAACTTTTAGCCAAAAGTTCTCTATGAGCTTTCGAGTGTTTTCTATGCCTCGATTTCTGGCATTTCCTATGCACTTTGAAAAATATACAAAAATATTCAAACAAAAATATATATATTTTTGAATATTTATAAACTGCAACTAGCAAAAAAAAAGGGGGGCTTATGAAGAAAGGTGGAAATGTTAAGCTTCATTTCTGTTTTGCATTTATGGCAGTTATGTATATACATATTTTTTTCTCTGTGCAACTATCTCTCATTCCCTCAAGACACTCGAATTTGGGCCAACCAGAAATCAAAGTAAGTAATAGAATTTTAATAACTAACATAAACACGCTTCGTTGCATGACTTGAAAAAAGAAGGACTCGAAGGACTCGAAGGACTGGCTGGGTGAAGGACTTTATGGGCGTGGCCATTGAGGTGTGACCGCAAGCGGAAAAGGCAAGAAGCCAGAGGATTCTCTGGAAAGTTTGCTAATTATGATTTTAATCGATCTGTGATAAAGCAACGGGAACGGAACGAGTCTAGGGAGCAGAAAGCCTCAAACACAACCCAAATTTGTGCCTCGTAATCAGGCTCCAGTCGAGGCAAGGTGGCTAGGTGGAATGGGGGAAAGTTGGCAAAGAAAGTGGAAAAGAGTGGGAGGTGGGGTGGTGGGTGGAAAGTGGGTGAGTGGCTGGGCTTTCGTGGTGTATGTGCCCGGCGTGTTGATTTGATGTTGTAAGACCCATTGCGGCAATTAAACAAAATACAGCCCCCGGGGGAATGGAAATAGGAAATGGCAGTACGAGCACGACAAGGAAAGACAACTCAATAAGCGGATACAAAAAGATGAAGGCAAAGTCAAAGAAATCGTGCAAACATACAGTTTATTAGAAAGGAGCTTTCAGGCTTTAATGGCAAAGAGTTAATTGGAAGCTATCGGATGGAAAGCATCTTAAAGTATGGTAATAAAATAATAAACATGGTTTTCAGACTGAAAAAACAGAAATGATAGCAAGTAAAAAATATAGATAAAAATGATATATAGGAAAATGAATTGTCAAAATATTCTCATATCAACTAGATAGTATATAAAAGCATGGCTATAATAAAGGAATCTAAATGATTAATTGATTTAAAACACGAAAAGGTGACAAGTAAATACTAGCAAATATAAAGAGAAAATGACAGAAACTCAATGAAGAATTAGTAAAACAATACAAAATTCAAGATAAATTGAATGATTAAAAAAGAGATTTAATAACGAGGAACTCAAAGAAGGAGTAGTGAAACAATACAAAAAGCAAGATAAATTGAATGATTAAAGAAGAGGTTTAATAACGAGCACCTGTAGGCAATCTAAAAACCCATTAGAGGCTTTCGTCTTTGTTTCTGGAGGCTTCCTCCAATTTATATTATCCAGCTTTTCACGGCACTTTTCCAAGCGAAAACTATAAACTGCAAATTGCCAGGCCGGCGCACTGGCATTATGTTCCCAATCGGATCGGAAGAAAAGGGTTTTGGACGGGAATAAGCAGGCTTAATTTTATGGGTTCGTGATTGGCCCGACTTTCGATTTGGCCCCTTTGTCTCAGTTCTGGGCAACTCAGTTCTGGCCAACTCAGTTCTGGCCAACTGCTGCTGCTGCTGCTGCTACTGCCCACCTGTCCGCCTGTCAATCAATGCCTGATTGTCTGCCGCTGTCTCTTTCGCTTATATGTAGGGCTAAGCCCAACCCCCCCCCCCCCCCCCAACACCCTATTTTCCCACCTGTACGTGCTGCGGCTTGCCACGCCCCTTCTGCGCCCCTCCCGCCCTCAGTTAATTTAACTGTCGATGCGCATTAAAACTGAATCCTGTCGGAGGCTCTGCACAAGTTTTTGGAAAAGGAGCGCGGCGGCCAGAGGACTCGGCTTCATGGGAAAATTGCTCTACGTGCTGTGAATTGTGTTGCAGCATTTTAGGCGCAGCAGCAGCAGCAGCAAAAGCAGAAGCAGCAGCCTGCAGACAATAAAAGCTGCCAAGGGAGTAAGTCAGAAGGGGCTTTTCCAGGGGCGGGGGTGTACGGGGATTTTAGGGGACTTTGGGGGTTTGGAAGGACGATGGTTAGGTGGCGAAAATGGTGGGTGGTGGGTGGAAGGTTTAGAGATTCACAGCCGGCGGCCTCTTTTGTGAGTGTGTCACGCACTTGTGGCATAATTTACTGCCAATGCCACGCCAAATAAACCAACGAACACTCACACTCACACTCATGCACTTCAACACACACACATGGGCAGCACACACACTCTTATATTTGTTGGGGCCAACAAACACACACACACACGTAACTGGCGCTGTCAACTTTTTAATTCCCGTCAATGACTTGAGCCCCGTTTTCAGTGGTTTCAGCTCGCAGTTGGCAAAAGGTCTTAACATGCCGTTGATACCCTGGCTTTAGGGTATTATAACTCAGCCAGAAACTTTGTCACACACAAAAAAAATACCAGGCTATTTAGTTTTCTATCATTTAAGGGTGTTTTCCTTAGAAAATGGGTAAGTCTTATAGATTGTTTATTGTACATATGTGTCTAAAAGTATGCAATAAGTAAAGGATTGTCGTCTATCTCAATGAATTCATTGTATAACTGAGTTTTTAATTTATTGTTGCATACTTTTAGGCACCTTAAATAACATTTAAAAGTGTTTTCATTATTTAAGTATAATATATTTTGATCTTATATTGACCTTTCTCTAATTTCGGTTTCAATAAAATGAGTTAACTTCACTTTCTAGGGTATTCTCGACTTCAATGACTTCATATATATATTTTTTCCTGCCTTGTTTTATTTATTTACTGCGCACTGTAGTTGAGCCTTGTCATTTCCGTCTGTCACGTGCCGCTTATGAAATATGGTGGGTGTGGTGGGGGTTTATTCAGTGGGTGAGGCAGAAGGTCAAAGGGCAAACGAATTAAGCTGTTCGAGTTATAACCACTTGAAACATTCATAGGTGCCATCAAAATGGAAGTGTTCTTGAAATAATTTCTTTGTTTGCGCATTGTTTTCAAAGTGGGCAAATATTTTTGTATTTTATATTACGTATTAATATATTAATTGAGATTAGGGTATGGAAAAAATTTAAAGAGCAGGTAAATAAGTTAGCGAAATGGGAAAAGTAAAAAAAAAGAAAACAAACTCTTGCCACTGATTTATTGACAATTTCTTGCCCCACACGCAACTTCAAAATAGTTCAAGGAAATTATTGCCCTGCAGCCATTTTACTTTCTCTTTTCCCTTTCATTTCCACCGACCCCGCCGCCCCCTTTTTCGCCATTCTAACACACATACACCTGAAGAGTTTACTGCTTTTTGTCCTCCATTTTGGTGGGGATACATAAACAACACTTTTATGAAATTCACGGACAAATCTCCACCTCACCACCTTCCTACGAAAAAACCCATCGAAAAAAATCCACCCATTTATCCCCTGGCTCGTAATACTCATATAAAAATAAAATGACTTTTGGAGACGGGAGTCGCGACTTGTTTGTGGCTTCCACGCGTGGCAATGACAACAAAAAAATAGCTACAGTAAATGCCAAGGAAAAAATATAAATAAAAGCATACAGCTTGCTACTAAAACTAACAGGAAAATCAACTTATTTAACTTTGGCTACCTTTGGGTGTTGGGCAATAAAGTAGAAATACAATTGCTACAAAAAGTGTTGAAACAAAGATTTATTAAGGAAGGAAATTGTAGGGTTTATAGACAAAACACCCTAAAAATATCTAAGATTGTTAATCAAATTGTACCTCGTAGAAAGCATTAAAATCTTTTTATCAAAAAAGAAAGGTGCAGATTAATGTACAAATAAGTATATACAACTTCGAGACAAAAGAAAGCAAGATCAAAGTAAAAAACCAAGCAATTTGAGCAACCAAATTAGCCTAATGAAAAGTATTTTCAAACTGAATTTTCTCAGTTCATCTAGCACGTGTCATCAACTAATTAATAGCACTCAACAGTATTGCCACCCCGTTCTTAACACTCCTTTTCGCAGCAACCCCATCTCAGGCCCCTCAAGTCCCCTATAGACCCCTTTTAACCCATGACCGCCCACAAACTCACCTGCCGGCTTCCAACAATCCCAAGATTCCAAACAAAGTTGCGCTAAGTGAAACAAAAATTTCTTGTTGCCTTTTGTCTGGGGCTTAATGCATTAAAGACGGGGTTCTGGTAGAGGAACTTCCCACCAAAGCCCCCCATATAACACCTCTCGCTCGCTCAAACTGGTGTGCACACAAGCGTGCCATCCCACTCGTTCCACCAAGGGGGCGTGGCAATTAACAAGCGCCTCCGCCCAAGAAAAGGAAACAAATTCAGCTTTCACTTTCTCTCGCAGAGCGAAAGTCGCACATCAGTCGACAATTGGGGGCAAAACAATAAGTCATTTAAAAATCACACAAAAACTTGATTAAAATAGAGAAACAATCGTATTTTTTAAATACTTTAAATTTATTTTATAACCAAATCAAACCAAATCATTAAATTGAGCTAAAAATATTTGTCTGTATTGTAGGCTTTCGTTTTTTCTAGGGGTGTACCATAACATTTTAAAATAAAAATAAAACTACTAAAAATAAAATTACTTCTGTAAAGATGTGGTTAACCGAATGGGTTATTTTTCAATAGCTATCTTTCCTAAAACTAGTTTTCTGACCGCTGCTGTAGGCACACATATGCCTGACCAGATGGGCAGAAGGAAGAAACATAAGAAGCAAGACCTTCCTATTTATTTATATGTATAATTTTGTGTTGTTTTTTATTTTTGTTCCTTTGGCAGTTGCTTTTGGCAAAGTTTTTTAATTTAAAAACTTCAAGGGAAAAATATTGAGAGCCGGAGGAATAAAGGGTGAAAAGTGTAAATAAGGACCACGCCCACGCCCATGCCCGAAGATCATCATCAGCATCGACAACTCAGGTCAGACCCTCTCTTTCTACCAGCATATATCCATCTCTCTCACTTGCATCCTTGACCTGCGTGTGGTGTGTGTGTGCGTTCTGACATCCTGAAAGATTTGTGTTTGTGTTTTGTGACAGCGTCCAAAGCTACCAAGGAACTTGCCAAAGGAGTTTCTGCCAAAAATAATTGTTGTTGCCGCCTTTGTCGGTGGGTGGTTCCACCGGCTGGGTGGTTTTCAATTGGGTGGCTTGCTGGCACTTACCGCACTGCAGGAACTTCGAGGATATCCCATTCGACGGATGTGTAGAACTCGGACAGATCCACGCCCACCTCCACGACATTGGTGCCGTTCAGCTCGTCAATGTGCCGCAGATCCACCTGAAAGTGGATGCAGAGTGGTTAGTTTACAGTTATTCGTACACTGAGATACATGGAACTCTTATAGCAGAGGTGGATCCAGAATTTGGTTGTGGGGGGATATGAAAAGATTAATCGAATCATAGAATCGAACCATAGAGTCAAATCATAGAGTCTAATCATAGAGTCAAATCATAGAGTGGAATCATAGATTCAAATCATAGAGTCGAATCATAGAGTCGAATCAAAGAGTGGATCATAGATTCGAATCATAGAGTCGAATCATAGAGTCGAATCATAGGATCGAATCATAGATTCAAATTATAGAGTCGCATCATAGATTCGAATCATAGAGTTAATTCTTAGAGTCGAATCATAGAGCCAAATCATAGAGTCGAATCCTTGAATTATTAAATCGAGTTATTGAATCAAATCAATTGTTTGTTATTAGGCAAATTACATTATCTTAGAATAATATGGAACATTGGGTTATGTATAGAAGTATATCTCACTAAAATCGAAATTCGGTATAAAAAAGTAACCAACATTTGGTTGCAGATAATACACATCCTTAGTTTTCTTCCAGTTGCCCAGTGATTAGACAAATACTGCGTTGCGCTGACAGCGAACATAATTGGACTGCACTCCCTGCCAGATGTCTATGTTTCTGCCCTCGACTGCATTTCATCCCGGCCACACCTTATAACATCCCATCCCATCCCATCTGGTATAAGATGCCATACCATACCATACCATCCCATCCCATTCTATCCTGACACGTCTGCCATTCCGATTTGACTGTCAAACTCAGTGGCAGCTCCGCCAGCTTCCTCGAAACTGGGATCCTTGCTGCCATCCAGAGGCGAAGGATCCGAATCCAAGAGTGCTCTGGAGCAGAGCGGGTGGCCAGGAGGTCGGGTTTTCAGGCTTTCAGGTTTTCAGATGGCCAGGTGGAGGAATGGAATGGAATGCCGGCTGCATCGATACCGAAATGGACAAACATGCGAAGGCCGCACTTCAATTCCAGTGCTCAGTTTTGCTTAGTTCGGCACGAGTGCAGCTGACAGGACATGGACATCGACAGGACACCACCTGGCCCACAGGAAGGTGTATTGGCAGCATTCCTTCGCCTCGCCTCCCCTTCGAAAGTCCGGGGTCGAACAGTTCCGGATAAAGTATTTGACATGCAACGGCAACACTCTATAGAATCTGACTCTTGGCTTTCAAGATGGAATGCAAGAATTTGGGGCCTCAAGTTATGGCAACTTAACCGATATATGTTGATGATATTAATTATAAAATTGTATTTTCAAAGGTGATATTTTATGGGAAATTCTTAATTGATGTGATTAATTCAAAAATGCTTTGTTTTTTTAGTTGTCGATTAGATTAGGCTAAAAATATTTCATTTCCTAATTCTTTTGTATTTTAAATCCTTTGAAAAATTGGAAAATTCGTATGATCCCCTTAAGGCTACTTTTCCACAAATTCAATTTCCATTTTCCCTTGTTCTTTTGCCCATGTCGCAAATAAAGCTTTTCCACAACTGCATTATCTAGTTTTTGCCCAGCTGGCTCAGCTTTTCTGTGTGCACTAGCTGTTTGAATATTAACCCGGAAGTGCATTCATCCCATCAGCAATTTTTAATTCCTTCCTTTCTTCGACTGAATTTCCTAAAGCATTTTGTCTGCCAATTTACGCCTCAACGATTTTCCATGGTTTCCCAGGGCGAGGGGCTTAAGGTGAGGGGGGTGGGGATTGAAAAGGAGGCTGCTGCAGGTGCCAGTTGACATTGTTGGGCGGTGGGTGGTGGAAAAGCGTGAAATTTGAAAAGTGACGTTAATACGATTTCTCGTTTCCATGCTCACTTTCTATTTTTGCTAAACTCTGTTCTTCTGGCAATATGCACTTGAAAAAATAACCCACATTGAGCAAAAAAAGCTCTATAAATTATAGACAACATGAGAACCATATTAAGTTACCTTATTTTACCTTTTCAAAACTACATCCCTTAAAAACGTGTTGTTTAAGTAAGGAAATGCACAAAAAACACAGAATATGTATGTATTTAGTTATTCCTTTAAATTAATTTTTAATAACAATTTACTAAAATATAAATAAATTTTAAAATATGAAGGAAAAAATAAAATTTTTTTACAAATATTTTTACACTTGAACACTATGGAAAATAATAAAGATGGGTTCATTCCACTTAAGAAAATTAAGAAATCCTTTCCCAAATTTGACAAGTGTCCCATCCACTTTATAACCGCTTTTTTATCCAGAAGGTTGGAAACTGTGTGTGGGCGTATCCTGTGCAAAATCAAGTGTGAAAATTGAGCCTATGAACTTGCCCTTGCCTTTTGTTCGGCGCCATACAGACTTCACAATTTTCCCCATTTTAGACCTTTTCCCCCTGATTTTCCCCTCAAGTTTGGCTCATTGACACGAAATTAGGAAATCGACGCTGGCTGAACATGAATGAAAAACAGGCTGCGAAGATGCAGCTGTGGCGCAAGTTGGCCGAAAGGGAAAATAATCAGACAGGATGCGGCTTCCCAAGGACCTCGGCAGGTGCAATGGATTCCTGGCTGCTGGAATTGCCGATGCGGAAATTGTTATTTTAAGTGGTTGCGGAAATTTCACTATAAGGAAGTGATGATTTAATGAAATACTTCCGCTGTCGAGCGGACTGATGCCACGAAGAACTAGAAACGAGACACGAGGAACCAGAAACTGCGAACGAAAGTGCCATTCCATTCCATTCCCTTCGAAGACTTCATAAATAATTTGCTGCTACTATGTAGGATATCGCTCATTTTGAGGTTGATTTATGCGTGAAGTTGAACACAACATGCTACAATTTATGCCACAAAATATGCTGACACGCGGATGAAATTTATCAGCAAATAGGAAGTGTTTAAATATTAGAATATTACATTTTACTTGGTAAAAAAAAATATGTTAAAAATAATAATAATAATGTTTTTTAATTTTGTAGTATTTTAAAATATGCTGATGATTACATTTATCTTTAAAAAGTATCTGTTATGATATTAGAAGCATAATATAATATATAATGACAATATTAAAACATAATTATAATAAACAAAATTAAGAGGGTATATTCAAAATGGAATATTAATAGTTATATTAGAAATACTAAATATATTTTAAAAATAAACGATATTACGAGGGTATACATAGTAGTATTTCTTCTTAGCTAACTATCGATTTTATCACATTTTTTCAAGCATAATAACAATGATAATTTTCATTTAGGCACTGATTTTGCTCAGTGTAGGTAACATTTGAGACAATGCCATCCCCCATCACCTTTCCTTTCCCCGCCCCTCATTTCGTGTCGTGTCAAATGCTTGTTAGCGCCTTGCCTTTTTAATAGTAAATGAGCACTTAGCTTTTTAGCAAATTAGTCAGCCGTCTGTGTGAGCAGGTGTAAATGCATATGTGTGGGCCAGAAAGAGATGGCTTACACACACAAACGCACAGAAGAAAGTGCCTAAATTTTGCTAATTGTCTCGACAATTAAACTAAGGCAGCAAGTCAAGATAAAGACAGATGGAGATATTTTATCAGCTGTGCTAATTGAGTGATTGAAACAAAATACACAAATTCCCCCCACAATAACCCCCGGGGTAATTTCGCCTTTAAATAGGCCTTTATGCTTGCCATTAAATTCTCCGCATTTTGCAATATAATATCCATCGGCTGTGGGCGGAGTGGGTGGCCAAGTTAATACATTATTCACACAAAGTTATAAGGCGCTTAATTTGATATTAGATGGTCAATGTGTTTAATAAGCCTGAAATTGAGTTAATCATCATTTGGCTTCTGTTTGGTAAACTCGATATTCGGGATTTATTTATAGATTTAATTTTAACTTTCTTAGTAATGCAATATTGTATCTTTATTAAAGCAGAAGTTGCAGATCAAAATTGTACACAATTTGTAAATTGTAATTGAATATTGTAAGATGTATCTTCCAATTTCGTTTTGTTACTGTTTGGTAAGGTATTGTGTTCTTTAACAACTGTTAGTTAAGCCAAGAAAGCTTGAAATGCTGCAAGAAATCCTGTGAAAAACCTCAAACCATTTTTGGCTTTCTACCGCCATCGAAAACCGAACACTTTTCCAACTCGAGCGCGATTTTATGGCCTGGCTAATGCAGCTCAGTAGATGCATGTGGTTAACCCGTCTGTGCCTATTTTGCCTGTTCCGCCTGAATGGAGGGTTAAGCGGATGGGGCACCGAATGCTGCAAGCTGACTTAGATCCCCGCCTAATGCCGGTTCATTATTAGCTGGCAAGCTCCCAACCGCAGGACGAAGCCACAGAGCATCCATCGAGGTTCTCCATCCGTTCCTATCTTTTGCACTTGCAAAAAATATATTTAATTACTAATTTGTTTGCCTTAAAAAATATTTTCATATTTGTTGAGCATTTATTTGATTATATCCCAACTCTAACATGTAAATTTTAGTTTAAAATATTTATTAAATATACCACTTAAGCATTAAAATAAAAATAACTATCATATGAATAGAGATTTATCGTTATTGTTTATCTAAAAAAAGATTTGAAATTTGAATATTTTAACTTTAAGCTATATTTGATATAGCAGAAATGATTTTATTTTATATGTGATTTACTTTTTTGTTGTATTTTATTACAGAATTATATAGATCACAAATAAAAGTCTTTATTCGGTTATTACTGACTGATATTAAAAAAGCAAATATAATTGTTGAAAGTTACTTGTACTATTTTATGTTTGTTTGAATTTTCAGAATGATTTTTAATCTCTTTGATTTGCATTTTTTCGAGTGTATCCCTGCCTTGGATTGCATTTTTGTGTGGTGCAGGGAATTTTACGAGGTTACGCGGCCTCCGACCGCTAGTCGCCGACATTTGCCGGGCAGGTGTCAAGCTGGCTTAGTGTCCTGTGCTCTGAATTCTGGTTTCCCAGTTCCCCAGTTCCCCAGTTCCTGCTGGTCCACCCTGCTGCCTGGTCCACCTCAACCCGATGGCCAAAACCACTGGAGACGTTTTTATGAAGCCTCCCTGCGGTCGACTGTCTGTCTGACTGTCTGTCTGTCGGCCTGTCTATTCCAAACCCATTTGCCTGCCGTCTCCTTCTTTGTTGCCCTGTGTTTTGTGGCCATAAAACGTGAGAAATTCCAGGCCAGTATTCCAAAAAGGAATTATGACCGTATTTCGGTTTATGACCACTAAACCGGGCTCAGAGACACCCGAAAAAGGAGCGCCAGGTGAGCAATTTGTAAATGTGTAAATGAGATAGTCACCAGGGAATGGGGTATGGGGAATGGGGAATGGGAATGAGATAAGGAGCTTTTGGTCCTTTAATGGCAACATACTATACATACATATGCACAGACCCATCTAGCTGATATATTTGCTGCTCCGACTCGAACACTTGCCACAGATTTATAAACCAATTAGCCAAAGGCCAGGCCAGACGGCCGAGAAACTTTCATTTGTGTGGTTTAAATTGGATCACGTGTGGGTATGCTGGGGGATGCGAAGGGATCTCTCAAGCAGCCGCCAGCCAAATTTGCGGTCCACATAAAAGGGACATCAAAGATTTGCTTCCAAATGGGAAATTGAAATCTTGTTTGCCGGCAATTCCATTGGAATGGATCCATTGAAATGGATTTGCCAAGGACATGGGACTTTATGTCTATTTTAGGTAATTTAGTATCCAGAAATAATGTGCTCTTGGTTTCACCCTTATTTCGACTCATTTAATTGTGAATAAAATCTTGCCACTTTCTTTCCTTAGAGTTTTGACCCACCTGAAAGCCGTCGTAGGTCCAGCTGCCGAACTTCATCACGCAGGTCTGCTCGTCGAAGGGAAAGTACTCCACGTCGATCTCGCAGGAGCTCTTGTAAATGGCCGGCGGTCGCCACTCGACGCGTCCCGTGTAATTCAGCGTGGCCTTGGTGGCCAAGGTCACCTCAAAGTTGCCGTCGGCGCTGGAATGTTCATCAGGATATTATATAATAAGCTACTTCAAGATGAAAACAATTTAATGGATAATAAAAAGCAAACTAACAAGACCACACTGTCCATTTGGATTTTAAAATATTACTTATGTTAAAGAATTTAAGACCACACAATATCATTTGGTAAGAAGTTTGATTTCGAGGGAAACTTTGTTGGTTACATATTCTTATCCAATTCAATTTAATTCCATTAGAAAACATACATGAATTCTAAAAAAAGTGATACCGCGAATTCTTCAGACCAAGAGCAACTAATATTTACCACCTGATATATATGACCGCGAATTCTTTAGAACAATAGGAGGCAACATTTTAAAAGTAAGAATAGACCTGATTAATTTATATTCAAGAATTTAATAGAAACCATATCACATCATATTTTTTAAATATACCAAATGATCGATATCTACTCGTATACCCCATGTACACCATCTGAACTCACTTGTTGTAGAGGACGATGTCCGGACGCCAAATGTGATCGGAGGGCACGTGGAGCATCTCGACGCCGCCGTACTCCTTGGGCTCCCACTTGAGCTTGTAGTCGTACCAGGACTGCTCCACCCACAGGTTGGTGGTCATGATCTGGTTCTTCAGGTTGACATCGATCAGTTGGGACAGCTTCAGCTTGATGCGAACGGTGAGGGCGTCCGTCACATTGACCACCGGGCGGACCAGTTTGTTGTAGTTGCTCAGCAAATCGTCGTACAATCGTTTGGCATCCGGATTCGCTGTGCTGCCTGCGGAGTGGATAATACACGGACATTAGATATTGCCACACAATGGATAAGCGGTGCTAAAGTGGGTCATCAAATAAGGGGGGTATGATTTATATGTGAACATGTGTTTGTATCGGAGTGGTTCAAAACTTTCTCAATGTAAGCTCAAAACGCCCGGGGGGCTTTCGGTTTGGCCAAGTTTATTAAACGCTTTTGATAACTACACTTTTTGTGTGTAGTGTGCACAATGGCCCCGGAAACTCTACAGAGAATAGTTTTTACTCTTGGTATTTATTGTATCTATACGCTCGAAAAAGTGTTAGCCCTGAATTGTAAAAATTTGGAGTCAATGACATCTATCTATTCTTTAAAAGAAAATGTTTTCAATTGAAAGGCACTATTTCTTACATAAAAATAATAAAAATCTTTTGACTCATGCCATTCGAAAATAATTGGCGAATACCTTTTTAAATATACACATAAATCCATCGTAGTATTTTAATCATTAAACAGTTTTTTGTTTTGTACTTTGTATTAGAAAGTGGCTATACATGGGAAATAAAATTAAGTAGACACATATAACTTAAAACGATAATTCCTGCCTATCCTAATGCCATATTTTAGTGCACATCCTGGCTGATAAATCTCCTCAGAAATTCCCCGAGATCAATTCCAGCTCCTCTGTCATTCAAAGCGTATTTAAGTGGAGTCCTGAAGCTAAATTGATTAAGGGGGAGGGGGGAGCTGCCTACGTCCTGGACACGTCTGTGGCGTAAATGTGCGAAAATTGCAGGTGCCCCTTAATGATGCAGGAAATGAGTTAATGCGCCGTCAATGCCAGCGACACCAGCAACACCAGCAACAACCAGCAAAGAGCAAATGGGCAAAGGGCTGCCAGGACAACAGCCACTGGGCCAGGGGGCAGTGGGCCTTGGGGAGCGGACAGTGGCCGGTGGGCAGAGGTCAGAGGTCGGGGGGGGGGGCAGAAGGACTCGCCGAGCGACAGCAGTCAGCCAGGCGGGAGGCCAATGGCTCAGTCAAGCGTTCGCCTCCATTGTTCCTGCTCCTCCGCTCCGCTCCACTAAGTCCTGCCACTGCACTCGAAGAAATCGAAGCCGAAAATCAGGTACATTTTATATATTTATTATTATTAAAATACTAAGCCCATATTTAAACTCAAATAATATTTTTCGTAACTTTCTAAACTTGTCGGTTCTTCTCTATTCTGTTCAATACTTAGCTTTAAATAAATGTTTATGTGTTGTCAATGCTTTCAAAGTTAAAGAACACAATTTAAAATAATGCAAATTAAAAAGATATCTCTTTTAAAATGTAACATAATCCTAATTATGTTAAGAACCTCATGAAAAAATGTTATAAATAGTTTTATTTGAAATACATTTTTTTTTAAATTCTATAATATTTATAAATATGACACCTTCCTGGGAATCAATTGCTTTCCCTATAGATGTTGGTAAACACTGAATACTTTGTATATACACTTCTCCTTTTTAAGTTCCATAAAGATTTAAATATGAATAATATTTTTTAATTTTTTTTATCCCCCCATGATTTCTTGCCGTGTAGTTTGACATGCAAAGCAAAGCGAGGAGCATCAGAACGAGAGCCTGATTGGCATCCTCGCCTGGGGGCGACAGCCATCCGCCCGCGGGGTTGGCTTAGCCCGGCTCGGATCGGCACCAGTCTGCATCTGATTTTGAATGGGAATGAAAGGGAGCCGGAGCTGGAGACGAAGATGTAGATGGAAATGGATATACTTAGTGGGTGGTGGGCAGAAAGGGGGCAGCTGTAAAATGTCGCCAATGTCATTATGCGAGGCTTGCGCTAATCAGCTTATCATTACTATATAACATGGGGCATAAAAATGCCTGTCGCTGGGATATAAGCGCATTAAAATAGTTACTGGGCCCGGATTGAAATGGAGATGTTGTCGAAAGTCGCAGACAAAGCGAAAATAAATCAATTAAAAGATTTCCCATCCCCATTATCCTCTTACTCTCTGCATGATGTTTTCACCCATATAATGATATAGTATGTTGGTGGTTCTGTTTATTCTTTTTGCCAAGGTCCCGGGCGGAAAGCTAATTAGCAGAGCGACCCAGCCAGATTAGCGCCACAAGGGGGAGGGGGGCGGTGGGGGGCGTGGCTATCGGCGTATATCATTAATTTAATGTCCCGCACATTAATTGACTTTGTCGGAGGGAGACGATGGGCAGCACAATGACCATAATGCGAGCATATATAATGCTGTATGGTGTGTCTCCCGGGAGTCGGGGAATTGGGAAACTGGGAAACGGGAAATGGGAATTCGGGTATTCGGAGAATCGAACCATGTTAATGGCAATGGCTAATCCCGAATGGTTATGCTGCCAGCCGGGCATCATTGCGGCCGATTTTAGGGTTTAGGTGCTGCTAATTTCGGTCAGTTGACAACAAACAAATAAATATAAATTATCAACTTAATCTGTGATGCCTTAATTGCACAACAGCCAATATGAAATTCATAATGGGGAAATAATGGATACGAAATGCGGTATTTAATATCTAATTTGAGAAATAATGTGAACAATTTAAAAACCTTAGGAGTAATTAATACATGTTTTCATAAGGTAATTTTTTAATGATTTATGGAACTGCTTATTAATTTTTTTATAAGTAATACTTGCCTTCAAATAAAATAAGGAATCTTTTTTAGGGAAATCAGTAAGCAAAGGCCGGGAAAGCCTAACCCTTATCTAAATTCCTTGTACTTGGGCCTGCTTAACTAGCATTGACCTACCCCTCTTTGGGCCAACCAAACCCAGTGACATTACCATCTGGTGTACTCACTTTTGGCCACATCTTGCGGCTGGCCTAAACATCTTAAACGAGCCTTGAGGCCGTTAGACGGCGTCGAGTAATTTGAGCAGCACATGGCTGCGGATTCTGGATGGTGGAAGCTGAATTCCGGCTACACTCACAAAAATAGTTATAATTTATAAAAATAATAATTATAATAACTAATAAAAATGTAAATAAAATATTTCTTATATTGTTGAAAATCATTTTCCAAGAACTATGAAGCTATGTTTAATTATTATTATTATAAATATGTTTATAAGATATATCTTCTTAAAAGAATAACTAAGTAAAAAATGTCTTAAACACTTAAATAATATTTTAACTATTTAAGAAACACCTTAAGATAAACAAAATTTTTTTTGTTTTAGACTTAATTTTTTCCAGAGTGTACTTGCACCCGCTTATTCATTTGGCAAGGTGTAAAACTTTTATGCGACACTGTGTGGGTGTGCGGGTGTGGCAGTGTGTGTGCCACACTCATACACACAGATTGTGGCTCGCGTGGGAAACGTTAAGTTAAACGGACCTTTGCGGCGACCGCTTTTGTTGGGCTCGACTTGGGCCCGTCATACGCGGCGTATGCTTTATATTGCCCAAAAAACATGTGTGTGCCGGCTGTTTGCCTGTGTGTTGGTGTTAATCGACTGCCGGTGTATGTGTGTGCATGACAATCACATTAAGGTAGCCAAAAAAGCACATTTTATGATTGCTTTGCGTGTTTTTCCCCCACCAAGCCCCGCACTTGTAAATGTGTTTATTGTCAAAAGCACACACAAAAATGAACACGCATAAACAAGTGTTCATGGCCATGTCTACACTGGCCTGCAGCATTTTGTATATCTTTTGTGCCATTTTTTAGAATGATATTCAAGAAATAATAAAATTAATCTTTGATAATAATTTTCCCCATCAAAACATATGTCAATAAATCCGTTTTGTATTTAGTCTGCTGTGTTTTGTTCTCTTAAAGATAGCAAATACATTTCTTTGGCCTCTTGCCTGTCGATTGACAAGACCAATGGCAATTAAATTTGCATTCGAATGGATCGACTTCAATTCGAATACTATGTGCCATTCGGTTTGGAATTCAAAACATTAATGGGGATGGGGATTCAGTGTCTCTGGACTGACCTCGACTTCTAATTAAAGCACAGTGCTTTTGGCTGCCGACCAAATGCAATTTTCCTGTACTCTCCTGTATTTTCCCCCTTTGTTTTTCCCCACTTTCATTTCCACATTTTCAGATCCTGTTTCAGACTCCTAAATAATTATTTTAGCTCTACTCTGTTCTGTTCTATCCGGTTGTTATAACACTGGGCCATCCACACACATTTGGGGTTTTCCAAATGTGCCATGAACTTCTGATTAGTTTACTCCCGATCCTTTTGTTCCTTTCATTCCTGTGGCGACAGTATTAATGAATAAGAGAGCATGTGGACAGTGCGTTTCGCAGCTGTAAGTCGGCTGTGGAAAAATCCCTAAATGAGTTGGGCAACAGTTCGAGAATTGTTGTCAATTTGTTGTGTGTAACCAAGGAGAAATCACCAAAAGAAAGGGAGGTTGTACAGACTTAAGACTTCTTTATTAATATTTATTTTGCAAATACAATTTTTTTCCAACCTTTTAAGCGCATAAAAGGCATCTTAACTCTCAGATGACAAAGGACTTTTCCTACTTTTTTTCCACCTTAAATTTTCCAGTGGGCATTTCCCTTTGGCTGTGCATTCATTCACAATAATTGCGTGTAAATTTGCAGCGCTCAACCAAAACCAACTTCAACAAAGAATAAGCGAATAACCGAAGCAGCATTTTCATGATAATTTCAGCTCTTTCTTGGGCTATTGAAGCCGCCCTGCTTTTCCGCTTTTCCACTCGCTTTTCCTTTCTACACCGCCCGCTCCCGCCCCCCGCGCCTTTGGCTTTGGCCTTGTCTGCCAATGCCAAACGTTTTGTTGTTTAGTTCCATTGGAATTTATGGCGTTGTTTACACAAAAATTGCATTCGCCTTTTGCAGTTGAGTAAGCAAAATAAAAAAAGGCAGGGGAGGGTTAAAAAAGGGCAAGGCGAAGTTGAAAAAGAATTGAGGGAAAAGCGGAAAAACAGGTGAATCCCGGTGGGTGGCAGTGATGCAGCTGCTTCAGCGGAGTTTTCTGGAATATATATATAAATATTTTTGAGTGAAATTTCGCCCTTTTCGCCCGTTGCTAGGAAACTTTTCCCATTCCATCACAGCCACTTGCGAATTTCCCTCGTTATGAGGCTTCTTTGTATGTGTGTATATGTATATACCCTGCCACGCCCACTGACAGCGGCTAATTAAAGGCGGCGGCTAAGTCGCGTAATTAGAGAGTTAGAGCCCTAAGCCCACGCTGCGTATACGTAATGCCGCAGCTTTCATCAGGCTGAATTTACTACAAGCCTTCAGGGATATTAAACATTTAAAGATATCACATAAAATCAAATATTATATCAGATATTATTTAAGGTCTGGCATTCTATTGCTTCTGATAAACTGGGTTGATTCGGGTCCGATCTGATCGTGTTTTTCGGCTGGCTGAACTTGCAGTGCAGCAAAATGGGAAAAAAGAGAGCAGTCCCGGCTTTTGGTGCAACTGCAACTGCAGTGGCAGGCCAACGGGGCGTATGAATAATGAAATGCTGCCAGCCAAACGGGGGGGCTGCCAAGGGTTAAGGGGGTTGCGGCCAAACAATGTGAACGGTCAATGTGGGAATTTCGAATGTGGGTGACAAACTGGCCGCGTTTTGTTAACCCTCGAACCTCTGCAGCAGTCGCCCCCCCTTTTTTGGCCAGAGGCGTCTGCAGGTGCAAAGGCAGGTGGCACGCACATTGGGCAACACAAACACGTTCCACACATTCCACCAATAAAACAGTAACAATAAAAAAGGGGGAGAAAAAACAGCAAAAGAAAGGAACAAATTGCAGATGAAAATACGCAGGAAAACCGGGGAAACGCGAAGTAGACAGCTACTGTGTAAATATAATATGAATAATTTTGTTAGTTGTTTCTCGGGGTTTTCTTCTATTTTTTTTTTGGTTTTTTGGGGGCGGAGCAAGTGACCCACGAAGATGCCACAGCAGAAAACTGGGTGAATACCCAAGAGAAAGTGCTGACCAAGCCACATGTGTGTGCCTTTTGGTATTCCAGGAGGCTTCTCGGTTTTGGCAGGCAGATAAAGGCGAGAAAAATAAAAAATGGTTATATTTAAAGGCTTTCAGAAAGTTAAATTAAAATGCCTGTAATAGCTGGAATTTTTGCAAGTTTTTTCTAGGATGCCACAAAATATCCAAATATCTTATAAGTCTAATTGAAAAAAAAGTATGCAGTATTTTTTTAAATATCAAATAAAAAAGACCTATCAAAAAATATAGTGCCTATCAAAATAGTGGTATTGATAAATTATTAGAATGGGTTAAAATGTGTGATTAATTTTCAGTGGGCCACTCGTTTTTCCAATAGCTTTAACCACTTTTCCAATGCCCCTTTGCATTCTGTGTGGAAATTGGGGCATCCAGTTTGATATATTCCCGGTGATATGAACAATTACATGGCCATCAAATGCAAACGAATGCAATCATTCACTAACTGACACCCTGTGCCAGTTTCCTCGGTCCCCCCAATTTCCCAACCTGCCCCTCCCGCCCCCACTTTCCACACCATTTTCCAAGCTTTTCCTCCGCCATCGTCATCGTCATATCCATGCTGCCCCTGTCAGGGGCGTAAACGCTGCGTCCGAAGCTTAAATGGCAATATTTTTGCCAAGTGTCAGACGATGCCCATCAACTAGCCCCCACACTTGGGATACCAAAAACACCCAGTATCCAACACCCAATACCAAATACCCCCCTATACCACCCATACCACCCCATACCAACTCATCCCATTTGAAATACCAAATTTCATTCGTTTTGTAGGTGTTGCAACCTGATGAATTGAGCGTAGAGCACGTGCATGATCCCCATCATCATTTTTTATGGCCATGCGTCAAAAAACGAACAGGAATTACCAGAAGGCAGGGCCCCCCAAACCTTAAATACCATCTGGCTCCTCTGTCAATGTGTCAAAACGAATCGGGAGTTCCCTAGGATGGCCAAAAAAAATGCCGAAAGTTCGAGGAGCCGCGGGGTAGATCGGATTTCAGTGTAAGGAACTTGAAGAGCGACGGAAAACGGAAGTAGGAAATGTCGCCGACACGCACACTCGAAACGGAAAATGGTGAACGGAAAAATGGGATCGGGAAAATGGGAATGGGGATGGGGATGGGGACGGGAAAACGGAAAAAGGGGGGCAGAGGGCACAGCTAACGCATTTCTAACGAGCAAAGCCAGCAAAAGTGCTTTAAATATGTACACAACAACACAGATGGCATATGCTCTTTGGAAAACTAAAATCATATATAAAAACTTCAAAGTACTATATATAAAAAAAATTAAATAACTTCTTAACTACATTTGTCACAATTTAGTAATGGTATTTAATTAAATCTATGTTTAGATATAGGAATTAGCTTGCTTGCTTTGAAGTTCAATCAGAGTTCAGATCATCACGAAAATAGTATTATAAGTATGATCTTTAAAATGCAAGTGTGTTCTTATGGCACTTTAAACTTAATATTATATGTTTTTATTTTTAACAACTATCCAATAACAGTTTAAAGTCTTGTTTTAATGGGATGATTAAGTAAATATTTTATTCTAGAAATATATTTTCCAATTTAATGTTTTGATGATGTTCCTTTGTTTGCCGTGGAATAAAAGTATTCAGACCGTAAGCTAGGGTATACGCAAACAAAATCCGCTAGTCTTTGGCCTTATTGGAATTGTGGGAGTCGGCCACGCCCCTTCCCACTCCGCCTCCGGCAGGACTCGCCATGTGACTGTGTGCGTTTGGCATCATTGACACGCGAAAAGCATGAAACATTTTCAGCATTTATGTGAAAACCTAACCTTTGGCCCACCACCTCCACTTTTGTTTTCGCATTTCTAGCTCACTTAGCTGGAAGGCAAACGAAAGCTGATTACTTTGGCACAAAGGAATGCCATAGCAGGCAGCCGCGGAGAACAATGCGAAGGACCTGAATTGAGGTCCCAAATTAATGTTTAAGAAATGATATTCTTTATAAAGGTTTAATGAGTTCGAGCAGCAAATAAAAGCTTTCAAATTTTTGATAGCAATATAAAGGCCCTATAAAAGCTATCTAGCAATAAGCTAAATTTCCTCATGTTTAAGGTCTTAAAGTAGTTTTTTATTTTTATCACAAACATTTCTATTCATTTATCAGAAGCTACATAATTGGTTAGTAAAAATATTGACAAAACTTTCGCATTAGCTGCACTAAGCTGTGCTAATATTCTTGAGGTTAGTTTTTAATGAGGTCTCATTTGGCCCTGGGGTCTGCATACTTGCTCCATCCTTTGTGATATAATAATCCGATTGCATCCACTTCAATACAGAAAGGAACTTGAGGGTGGGGAAAAAGAGGGGCTTGGGGGAGCATGTGTTATGTCGAAAGTTTTACAGGGCTCAGTTGGATTCACTGGGGAATACAAGAGTGCGAACTTATATATACATATACACTATTATGCCATACAGTGGCATACAAACTATATGAAAAGTGTGCTATTGTTTTTGGAATTTATAAATTAAATATTTAATATTTTTATATAATCCTTTAAGTTAGTTAAATGTAAATGTATTATAAAATTTGCATGTGTTTTTAATTTTCCCCTTCTCCTACTGAAATTCCTTTGTGAAAATAATCAAAAGTTCTGTGCAGCTGCAATGCACATTGATATAACATACAAGTATATCCCTGTGATCCCATCTGCACCAACTGCAAGTGGGTGTGCGTGTGTTCCGAGTGTATTCCAAGCAAATGGCAGCGTAATCAAGTCGCCTCGCTTTCGCTGACAAGATAAAATACACAAACGCACGGGCACAGGCAGAGGCACACGCACACAGAGGCAGTCCCGAAACGGAAACGGAAGTGCAGCCATTGACAGCGGCAGCGACAGCAGTAAAAAGATGGCGATGATGATGACGCGATATCTGTGCGTGTGTGTGTGTGTGCTATAAATCTAATATCGCTTAATGTTGAAAGAAAGCTTTGCGCTGGAGTCCGCTTTCCTCTGGCTTTCCCTCGGCTCATTCCGGTTTTCCTTCTCTTGCTCTAGCTTTTCGTTTTTCTCCCCTCTCCCCACACACACACACAACCATGTCAGTGTCAACACAGCCATGTGGGGAAAAAGCGGGGGAAAATCTCTCTCGAAGAGCGGAGTTTTCGAGGGTGGCAGATTGGCAACGCTCGATTGGCAATAAATTGAAATACGCGACCATAAAATCACTTAATTGCGAATTCGTGTCTCTCCATCCCTTTCCCTTTACATTGCCCTCTCCCTTTTACAAAAGGGAAGCGGCCAATTCACGTGGCCCACATCTGAGGCGCCACTGGTACACTGAAAAAATATTTGTAGTTTTTAAGACAGCTCCCCGAAATCTATAATGTGCAAAAATATCAATTTGTGATGTTTTGTAGTCTTAGAATATATAAATTCTGTAAAATAACATCATTTGCTTGGACGTCTTACATTCTAAAAGTTTACATATTTACATATTTCAGTTTTGAAAAAACATTGCTTCAGAATTTTTGGCCTTTTTATTCGATCTTTGGAAGGTTTTTATTCAACCTATTTTTTCACAGTGCATTTAAGGGTGTAATTGCATTGAGGCAGCTACTGAAATTGGCGAACGCATCCAGCTTGTCACTCAGCGCCTTTTTCAGCCGGTTGGACAGGGGTTCAAAGGTTTTGGCGGGTTCAGGGGGTCATTTACTGGCGGCTCTCACTTTCACTGCCATCCGCTTCTCCCGTTACTTGATGATTATGGCAAATTGATTTGTTTGCCCCGCACTTTGTGGCTTTTAAATGACGCCACACGCACACATTCGCGAGCAGGAACAACCGGAAGACAAATGAGCAATTGGCGGTTAACAATCGGCGGCAAAAGGACGTGGGGATCCTCAAGTTCAGATTGCGATTGGTTAACTGTCAGTGCTCAAGCCCCAATGAAAAGGCAACTGCCATTGATGACAGGAAAACGGCAAGCGATTGGAATGGGCAGAGACTCAGGAAGGAGCTATAAATATGCAAGGGCAGCAATGCCATAAAACTGACTGGGTTAAATTGTATTTGATTCCATTTAACTTAAGTTCTTCTTTACCTCTCGTTTTAATGGCTGTATAATAAACAACATAGTAGTAAAGTGTATTGTAAGATGTATAAAAATGTGCATGAGAAAATGCCAAAATTGGTCAACAATTTTAAAATCTGGAAAAGGATGTAAATTGTAATCTTGGGACTTAAACTGTTCAGGACAGTCGATATCTTAGTTGTTCGAACGATTAAGAAAGCGTCATGAATAATGCGAACTTTTGTTACAATTTTAATTGTTTTTAAGCTGCAATTGAAAAACCGCAAGGAAAAATAGTATTTTAGACTCAAATCTGAATCCCATTTTTTCTCCTTCAATCAGTGTTTTGGCTGGCAAATTGGTAATAAGGGTCAGTACGGTGAATTTCATACCTCGTTGAGCTCGTGGCTTGATTTCCAATAAATTGGCATTCAAGCTTGGAAATTTTTAACTTTTTCCATTTTTTTCATTTTACAAAAAATGCGAGAATTGGTCAAAAAATAAATTCTTCTTAAAGTGACAGGAATCGTTAGCATATTTAGCAAGCTGCTCAAAACCGTCGGTCTTTTTGCTCTTGATTTGTCTAAACTACGATTGAAAAACCGGAAAGAAAAATCGCATTTTTGAGTGAAATCTGAATATGGTATTTTTGAGAAAAATCTGGACCCTATTTTTTCGCCAAAAAATTTTGTTTTTTGGCTGCCAAAATAAAAATAAATGTCAGAATGGGGAATGTCATACCTCGTTGAGCTCGTTGTTTAATTTCCAATCGATTGGCATTCAAACCTGAATAATTTCCATTTTTGCCAATTTTTGCAAAAAAAGTGATGTACCCCCTTACAAAAAATGCAAAAATTGGTCATAAAATAAATTTTCTTGAAAATGATAGGAATCATTTGCATAGGTAGCAAGCTGCTCAAAACAGTCGGTCTTTTCGTTGTACGCCTTTTTTTGGCCAAACTACGATTGAAAAACCGCAAAAAAAAAGAGTATTTTTGAAAAAAATCGGAGTCCCATTTTTCCGCCCTAAAAAATTAGTGTCTTGGTTGAAAAAATACTATTACAGAAAGAGGAATGTCATACCTTGCTGAGCTCGTAGCTTAGTTTTGAATCCACTGACATTCAAACCTAGAAAAATCCGTTTTTTGGCTGCTGGATGAGAATCCTCCCTTAAAGAACCTTTTTTTTTTATTGTTTTACATACGCTGCATAAAGTTGACAAAAAGTGAACTGGTATTTTTTCTTGCATTTTTTCCATCTTCATCAGCATATATGCAGACCCGTTTTCTGTGTAATTAAAGATCACCCCAGCGAACAGGAAGCTATAACCCATACGGCACCCATAATCCCCAACGCAAACAAAGGCTGGCTGCTGCAGCACTCTAGAAATTTTCCAACGGTTGACAGTTTCTGCTGACATTGGAAAAATACAACAAGGAAAGCACAAAAAAAGTTAAAAAAAAAAAAGAAAATGCGGAAAATGTAGTAATAACATACAGACTCTGGGGAGATGGGGGTGTACGAGTTTGAGAGCCGTAAAATGCAATGCGTCACAGAGCTGAAGATTGAACTGCAAGCTACACAGATACAAAGGCAGACAGAGCTACAGATACAGATAGAGATACGGATGCATACGAGCTCTCAAGTGCAGCTGGTAACAAATTTGTACAGAATTCGGAAGTGGGGGGCGCTGCAAAAAGTTCGCGCTTTGATAAACAAATACAAATGGTGGAAGGTAAAGTCCGTAACCCGTCGCAGAAACCGACAATCCACTAACATGCCCCCCTTTTTACTACTTAGCGCCGCCCCTGGCCCCCCCTGTGTCACCCCCTCCCCCCCACCACTTTGCATTAAGCGTATGCAAAACCATCAACGTCATGGCCCAATCCTTATCTCTGGCTGAAACTGAAATGCAGGGAGAGAAACTATATGGTGGATGTATCAGGAGCAAAGTATCTGAGTATCTGGCAGATGCATTTGCAGCTAAAACTTTTACACCAAGAAAAAATATGTTATATTAAGGTGTATCACGAAGAAATGAGTCAAGCTCATGTTTTATTAGATACTTGAGTTTAAATTTAGGTTTTATATAATGGATTTTTAAATATTTTTTTTTATTTTTTAATTTTGTATTAAAAACATTATTGGAATTTTTTAAGAAAAAATATGCCTTTAGAAACCTTGACTTCCTTAGTTAGAAAAATCCTGGAAAAACCAGTTGAAGATCTTGAAGATCTTATGATTTTTTTGTTATATCAGCTTACAGTTTTCAGATCTTGACTTGGGTACTTTGCAAATTTTCTTTCTGTGTGCTGACTGGCTTACTGGTAACTGGTAAATGGCAAATGGTTACTGGCAACTGGTTACTGCCACAGTTGCTTGGTTTACTGGGCACGCAGCGAACGACAAATGTAACTGTCACTTTATGCGCAGCCATTCATGTGTGGAAGTGGGAAGGGGTTTGGAAGCGGTTGTGGAAGGGGTTGTGGAAGGGGGAGTGCAGTTGGAATGCAAATTGTATCCGGATGTCACAACTTCTTGGGCCACACACACACACACTCTCACTGTCACATTGGTAAGACGTTTTTATTGCGTTATTCATATTTCATTTGCACCGGACCGAGGAGCCAAAGGAGCTGAGGGAGCACAAGTCCTTGGATGTGGCCAGATCCTAAGTGCAGCGGTTAGTGGCTAATAAATTCCCCACATACACTCGACCATTTCTTCTACGTTTCCTTGAGTAGCCACAAATCGGACCAATAATGTTAAACATAGAATGGCCATATTTATGACACACTATTATCATATCTGAGTGGTGAGTGAGCTTATGGCAGCCATCATATCTATATTATAACAGGGTTGCTTGAAGCCTTTAAAATAGTGAGCTAGAGAATAGTACACAAGTGGGGAATGCAACCTGTAAATGACCATGGGTATAATTCAATCTTGAGACGAAACAGTATTCTAGTGAATACTATACCTTTAAAGCTGATAGCATGGTATTCACATAAAGTTTTGCCAGGGAAATACCCCTTAAGTGAAATATTCCATTAACTTGCACCGATCATTGCAGCTCGTTTCGCAGGATATACACATACATATAGAGAGTGTCAAAAATCCCCAGGAGCCCGGGGGTGTTGCTGCTGGGCGGACGAACCACTTAACTGAAACTGGAAGCTGACCAATGACCCCCAGAGCAGTGGTAATCCCTCCCACCGAAAGTACCACCCACGCGTCCACCTTCCAGGCATCACTGTAACCTCAGATCCTGGCTGGCCCACTACCATTGACACGGACACCTTGATGCGGTGTGGGGCTTGGTGAGTTGGTGGAATGGTGGTGACGGGTGGAAGGACTCGTGCTGCAGGACCTCCGGGCGTTTGGCTTTAGTGTGAGGTTGGGAAGTGTGAGTGGCGTGCTTATGAGTTCATGAAATGCTCTTTGAATATGCATGAGGCCCCAAGGAGCGTTGAGTGCTGCTCCTCCGGCATCTCGCAGCTCGCCAGCTCCTCCGCTCCTTGGCTCCTGTGCCAGGATTTGGCCTGCTTTGGCGGTGATTTTGGCCACGGCCCGCGAATGTAGGCAACACTTTTTTTCACTCTTCGTTAGAAGCACTGGCAAAAATTAGTGGATCTTAGGAGGGATTTATCGGTTAATATTAAAATTAATTTGCAAAATAAATACATATATTTCACATATATTAAGGTTTATGTGTCCACATTATTTAGAAAATATGTTTATTAAAATTTCTTGAGTTTAGTGAAAATCATAAAAAATGTTTTTCTTTTTAACTTAAATTCTTGGAGCACCATTTCTCCCTGTGTATGTTTAGTTTCATTCTCATCGTCGCCCGTCCAGCAAACGAAATGAGTTGAAATTAAATTAAAGTGCTAAACTTGGCCTGGGGAAATTATGGGAAATATTTAAGCGAACTGTTAGTTGGGGAACCGTAGAGCTGCAAATTCACTTTGCACGCAAGTTTCTCACCCAGAGCGAAATAAACTTGGAATGAGCTACAAATCCTCATGATCTTATCAGACTATAGAGTAATCCCTGTATTCGGGCACTTGCTCGGGGGTCGAAAACTTTGGACAACTTTGTGCGTCTTCAGTGCGTTTGAATTCATTCACTTGCCTTTGGCTGGCTCTTTCATGGCAGATGCGAGTGCAGCCGAAGTGAAGCCATCAAATTATGCAAAGGTTAATGCAACAAAAGGCAGCAGGTGGCTCAGGTGGGGCATTCCAGGCACCGCCAGCGATTCCCGAGAGGATTACTCGAATATATATTCACACATATGCACAACAGATATGAAAAATGCATGACCTGCCGGCGGAAAAGGGGCGGAAAGTTGGCAAAGTCAGGGGAAAGTACAGTGCGACTCGAAAGTGTAATCTATCTGGGGGATCATCAAAATCTTCATCAACCAAGCACCTATAAAAATATTATTTGAATAAAAATAATTAAAATCAACCTAAGAAAATAGAGAGTCATAAAAATAATATATTGATTAAAGTGGAATTAAATAATTTAATTGAACCCCTTTCTCTAAATAAATATTTTTTTAAATTTTTCACTTCTAATTTTTTATTTTTTGCCCTGTATAATCTATAATACCAATGTAATTTTACCAGCTTTTTTTAGGCTTATCGTCCTGCAACGCACTGTACTCCATGCTGGGATTGTCTTTCGTAAAGCTTTCTCAAATGTCGCTTGGCTGCAAATTGCATAAAATCAGCCTAAGAGAAGGCAACATGCAATTTTTATTTTCCCTTGTGGGCGGCTGAGTATGTGTGTGCCACAGAAGGAATTGCGAATAGCGAAAAAAGTAAGTAAATAAATAACCAAGAAGGAAACTCAAACTTCAAGATAAATGCAATTTTCAGCTGCAGCAGGAAGGACAACGGCAGCCAAAAAAAAATGAAGCAAAATGGAGTACAAATGATGGAAAAGAGGAAGAAAGCTCTGCCATTTCCGCCAAAGTCAGTTGTGCTCCTTCTTATTCGCCTCGTTTTGCAGGTTTCCCCCTTTTTTTGGGTTGGTGTTTGTTGCGGTTTGTTGTCATACTTCCTTGGGTTGCCTTGCGAAAATTCTTTTGTCGCAGCTTAAAAATTTTCAAGTGTCCTCCGCCTCATCCTGGCCATTTTTCACCACCCCCCAGGCTCATTTGGCAAACTGGCCAACATTAATGTTGGCCAGGAAAACTGGTGGAAAAGTGCCGGGGCAGAGCGGGGAAAATGGAAACAGCAACTGCAACTGAAATAGCGACAACAACTTCATTTATCAAAACACTCGCTGTCGTCCAGCCACTTCCACCCACATCCTCCCACAAATATGCACCCACCACCCACTGGCCATTGAAGTCAAAGAGCCAACTAACCCAATTCTCGGCCAAATGGCATTTTGGCAGTGCCACGCCCACTTCTTAATCGGGCAGAAAGTGTCACTTACATGTGGGGGAGATTATAAAAAGGGCTACAAAATCTCTGGTGATTTAAAAAAGATACATATGTGTATTTTACTTTTCGATAATCGAAAACAAATAATCTAAAGACTTTTGTATCAAAATTTAAAAGAAAACAAGGAAGAACGCTATAGTCGAGTACCTCGACTATCAGATACCCGTTACTCAGCTAAAGGGACCAAAGGGAAATGGAGATATGCAAGCAGCAAAGCGAGATTTAAATGCGCCACCTACCGGCGGAAGACAGATTTAAGCATTGTGGGCGTTAGGGTAGGCGTGGCAAATTTTTTTTTGGATCAATCGATAGGCATTGACGAGACCAATACATTTCAGTTAAAATTTTTAATCTAGCATAAAAATTGTGGGCGCCACAGGCTTGGGCGGTTTGTGGGCGTTAGAGTGGGCGTGGCATATTCGCATAACAAACTTGCGCTGCGTACAAGGCTACGGAATCTAAATCTGAAATCCCAATACTCTATCTTTGATAGTTTCCGAGATATCCGCGTTCATATTTACGATTTTTTGAAGTTTGTAGGCGGTTTGTGGGCGGTAAAGTGGGCGTGGCAAACTTTTTTTTGGGTCAATCGATAGGTATTGATGAGAACAATTCATTTCAGTTTAAATTTTTACTCTAGCATCAAAACTGTAGAAGCCACAGTTTTGGGCGGTTTGTGGGCGTTAGAGTGGGCGTGGCACTCTACTGAAACAAACTTGCGCTGCGTAAGAAGCTCAGGAATCTGCTCGCCAAATCTCAATAGCCTAGCTCTCATAGTTTCCAAGATCTCAGCGTTCATCCGGACAGACGGACAGACGGACAGACGGACAGACGGACAGACGGACAGACGGACAGACGGACAGACGGACAGACGGACATGGCTAGATCGACTCGGCTAGTGATCCTGATCAAGAATATATATACTTTATGGGGTCGGAAACGCTTCCTTCTGCCTGTTACATACTTTCCGACGAATCTAGTATACCCTTTTACTCTACGAGTAACGGGTATAATCAGGGCTATATCCAAATTCAACGGTAAGCTAAAAAAAAGTTAGTTAGAAAATTATATACTATATTTGTATAGATATATTTTGATCTCAGGAATTTTTTTTCAAAAGTTTTGTTGTGCATAAAAAAATGAAATAGTGGTTTTTAGAAAAATGTTTAAAAAAATTCCATTAAATCTACATTTTATCAGAAAAATTCGTGTAAATATGCAGCTTGTGGCCCAGAAACATGGCCTACCATTTCCATTTAGCGTCATTTCATTTATTTATCGTCATAATCGAAAGCGATTCAAGTAAATCGATTGACATCTCGTGCATGCCAGTCCCAATTAACTTTGTGTCGGAACAAACGATTGTGGGCCAAATTATAGTCATTGTTTGTCGGCCGGTAATCAGTCTCTATGGGATTCGCAACCGATGATCCCTAATCCAATCTCTGTGGCCCATCCACAAGCCATCAACTTTGTTGGCAACCAAATGGGGTTAAGGCCTGCGACATCAATCACGGGCATTATCTATTAAATGAGCATTTCCCCCGATTTCCCCCCCCCCCCCCCCCCCCCCCACACACCCAACGAAAATCTCCAATCAAAAATTTGTCAACACATTCGGAGTGCAACCATTTCCCCATTTCCCCATTTTCCATTTGCCCGATCTGCATTCTCATTTGTGTAATTACATTTGGCGCATTTCGCAAAACAACAATTAGCGCCGCGTTCGCGGACGCGACTCGTTTACAGAATGCCATCAAAAACTTTCATGTTGCCGCGGCAAGAGGCAACATCATCAATCATGCATTTGAAAAGTTTATTAAGGCCCACACACAGGGGCTGTAGATGGGGTGTGCGGGGTTCCAGGAGGTTTCAGGAGGATACAGGGGGTTCCAAGGGTTACGGGTTCCTGGTTGAGAGATGCCTGGTGGCAAAGGGCAAGTGTACTTAAGAGCTGGAAACTTTTCAATGGCTTTTTGCGCTTGCAAAGGAGCAGCAGGCGAAGAACTGGGACACCAGGACATCGGGACATCAGGACATCGGGACTTTGGGACACCATCAACCAAGGTCCAAAGTTGCACTAGAGATATGCACTTGCTGATGGACAATACGATCGATAAGCCCTGCGAACTTGTCAAAGTTTTTACTCTCCACTGATTTTCATGCATCAATCAGTTCAATTAAAAGTAACCAATAGCTTGCTTTTTCATCATCTTGGTTAGAAGGCAATGAAGAATGTTATATTTACAGTTTTGCACTTTTTAAAAGGATATAAATTGTCTTTAATCCATTAGTTTAATGTTAAGAATTAGGAAACTAATTTTAGGATTTTTTAAAAGTTATGAAAAATGATTAAAAAATATTTGACATATGCACATTGTACAAAAAAAAACTTTTATATAAAATTCACCAATAAAATAGTTCCCAACCCTCTCCCAACTTACCATTTTATAGTAATTTTACTTTGAATAGTAAGCAAAAAATAATTTTAATAGGTTTTAAACTTTTTTTACAATTACGTAACTATCCGTATTGGTACATTTTACCCACTACATATTTTTGTCTGTACAGTCTGTGTTATAGAAATACAACTAAATTAAAAATTAAAAAAATATATCAAATTATTTTCCAGAAATATGATCAAATTTGAGACGTCATTTTAGGTATATAGTACTTAAACAGTAATAAGAAATAGTAATGTAGTAAATTGATCGCCTTAATTGAACCAACCCCAGATTGGTAGTTATTATTCTCAGACTTTACTTAAACTTTGCGGCCCCTATATTAGCTAGCAAATTATTTATCGATGTTCGGGAACTTAAAGTTTGCAGTGAGCAGAGCAGAAAGTCCACCAATAACGCTTACCATGAATTAATCATGAACTCAGGCCATAATCTCTGGCAACTTTTCCGAGCCTTTCTCTCGCTTTTACCTTTGTCACGCCCACTTTTCCAGCTCGATTTCCCAGCAGCGCCGAGTGTCTATTTAAATTTTGACCGTGAAAGTGTGATCGCATTTCAATGAGGCAAATAGGCAAGAAAATTTCTCTGGCGAAATGCAAATGGAAGGCAAATCCAGCTGGTTTCTGCACTTTTTCCCACTTTGCATTTTCGTTTGGCAGAGGGGGGGGAAAAGTTTTTTTTTCGCTGGCGATTTTCACTTTCGCTTGATTTACAGCCCGAAGATGCAGTCGGCAATAATTTTGCCAGTACTTTCACTCCGAGAGAGAGCGGCCACCCCCGACCCGCTAATCTCTGCCGATATCCTTGCAATATAAGTACGGGGGTGTTCATCAATTTTCAATAACAATGGGAGCCAAAAGGAAAATGCACAAGGGGAATGTGGAAGGATGGGGTGGTGGAAAATCGGGCTCCAGACAATGGCAGCACGTGGCGAATTTACGATGCAAAATCTGCACAGAAAAATAAAGAAAGCAAGAAAGAAAAAAAAGAAAATGGGAAAAGTCCCGAGTCCGCTGGCTTCGAGCAATTTCAATAAATTGCAAATGATATAAAGCGATGGGAGATGGGCGATGGGCGATGTGGTAAGGGGACGGGTAATGCAATACTTTCAGTCAATAACCAGAGCGATAAACAAAGGATAAACGAGCGAAGAATAGAGTTTGATAATCGCCGACTGATAAGCAATCGATGCTATTTGCCTTCCATCGCTTTATTTGTTTCTCCTCTGAAATATGATTTGATCTTGATTGAAAGCTAAATTTTAAATCGGGGAAATTAATATTAATGAAGGCCAAGGGACTAGGGGTATTACATAATTGAATCACTTTCATGTCATTCCTTAAATGTTTATTATTATTAACATTGTTGCTATCCTGGTTGCTTGGACTTACTTATAGGATTTATTTGAAAAATTCTTGGGAACCTATAGTATATCTTTTTACTTGTATGTTACAATTGTTTGACATCTAAACTTATTGTGGAATAGTTTTCTTTAAATGCGATTTTTAGCCACTTTGTATTGGTTAAAAGTGTTTTTATAAAATTATAATTAGACTTTAATTTTGGTTTTGTGTAAAAAAATACGTATCTATATCTATAAGGATCTCTAATAATCGGATATCATTAGTACTATAAAATCCTATATAAATTTTAAAATAGGTCCCCCAATTTAGTTGAATCTTAAGCAAGTGTCGTAGGGCCTTAAGTGAATGAAATAGTTTCATTATTTATGGAGAGACTCTTACAAACGATCAGTATCATTCCGCTGATCTGGCCTGAAAAGGATTTATGTCGCCGGATTCTGGGATAAGGAATAAACTGGAAAGATGGTGGGTGGGGAGGGTTGGTTTTGCCGAGTACCGAGTGCGTTGAATGCCGTGTGCGACACGGAGTTATCGCTGTTTGAGCAACTCTCTACATCCGTATATATGTAGGTGCCTACATATATCCTCCGCTCCTTAACTCCTTCGCAAGTGGAGAGGACGCCCATTGTGGCGAGCACCCAAACACATTGACCGACCGAAGGATGCCGCAGGCTTCCGAGCGTCTGTCTCTCCCCAGACTCCACTTCAGATTGTCACTGAGGAAAATTGCTATTATCTATTATATCATTTTGAAAAATCATGATAAAGTCTACAGCTGCTTTGTATTTCTTAGCCCTCAAATATGTTTTAATTAATTGTAAAAGTAGTCCATCACACTAAAAAAAGCCTAATGGAAAATATCACAGCTGATAAAATCAAAAATGGTATATCTATAAGCTTTAGAAAAATAAATAATACAGATGGAACATGTTCATAAAAAAAACATTATTCATACATTTTTAAATATTTAAGATAAAAATTCCACTCATGATAAAATCAAATAATAATTATAATATTATTATTAAGCTTGCTAGATTTCTCTCAGTGCTTGGTGCATGTGTCTGTGGCACTTTTTGTGTGTGTTAAGTCGCGCGTAGACGACGAGGACGACATTGCCATGGTGCGGTCATGAATCATGCCAAAAAATTGCAGTCACCGTCGAGGATGGTGACCCAAATTCCCGCTCCCGCTCCCGCTCCCACTCCTTGTCTCCTTGCCGGCCAGACCCTTGGGTTCTCCGATTCTCGGATTCTCGGATTGTGGCGGCTAGATACTGGGTAACTGGATGGCAGTGGTGGCTCCACTTGAGGCAACCCATCAGCCCAGCAGCCCAGCAACCCAGACGTCGAACGAAGGACAAACGATGGACGCCGTGGCCATGGAGACGACGACAGACCAAACGCTCCTGTTCCCACAGCTGCCACTTCTCCCGACGCCGCTGCAGTGAATTTGCCGCACTGCCTCAGCAAAAAGTGGGCGTTCTGCAGCTCACTCACTTACTGATGCACTGAGAGAAATCTCAGATTGACAGAAAAATATTATGAACAGATTTTTCCCCAGGCCATGTGTTCAATTAAATTATTTCTACTTAGTTCTACGTTAATTGTATATTTTTTTTAAATAATTCATTATCATATTAATGTAATATGAATATGAAAAAATGGATTGGCGGATTAATAAAGATATTGCTCACTTAAAAAGTCAATGTATTTTCAAAAAACTTTCGGTGTTAAAAAATTCTTGTAAAATGATCTCTATAAAAATGCAAGTGCAAGACATTATATATAGATATTTTAAAGAATTGTCAGATTTTTATAGAAAAAAGTTTTTTTACCCTTAGGAATTTAAAGCTGGTTAGCGATCACTGCCAAAGCAAGACATTGATTTAAGTTTCAAAGGATTACAAAATTATTATTTAGAAAGTATTAATGTAGGTATCTAGGAGCCTTCAAAGTCCATTAAAAGTAAATGTAAAATGTAAACCCCTTTTTAGTAAGACTTAAATTTTTCTCTCAGTGCATAGTGACTCGAGTAGGGCGTCGACACGCCCCATTTTTGCAAGTGCCATCGTCGTTGTTGTTGCAGTTGTCGCTGTTGTTGTAGTTGTCGTCATCGTTCCCATCGTCAACGTTGTCGGTGGCACTTCACTTTTCTATATTAGCGCCACGTAAGTGCAGCCGCAGGGGCGTGGCAATTGCATTAGCGAAGGACGCGAGGGGGGCAAGGGGATAATGGGCGTTGGAGGACATTAGTATCGCAGTAGATAAAGTGGTTGGAAGTGAAAAATTATACGAAGCTACAATGTTAACGGACGAACAATGGCGATATTTTAATACCCTTTTTGCGGAGTCATCAAAAAATAATATAAATACTTCGATTACTAACTTGTCTGCAACATTTTCAAGTTGTTTTTTTTTTAATATTTCCTTTTTACGGAGTATATTTTCCTGAGAATGCTTTCTATATAGAGTTTAGTTATCGTCTACAAATTAAATTAGTTTAATAAAAACAAACTTTAAATTTACACTTACGTTACATCTTTTCTCATAAGTATGTCAAATAAATAACGTTACAATTTTTATGGTTTACATTTTCCAATAGATTCAACTCATTTCTTTGAGGTCCACAACTAGTAAATAAAATCCTCATGGTCGCAAAACAAACTCAAAGTGCAATTTATTGTACATCATTTGCGAAATTCTTTATAAAAACATGCAATGAATTTATCAACCCAATGAAGTATACCGTTGGAGGCCAAGACACATTTTGTGTGTAATATATGCCGCAAAGTTATAGTTTGCCCTTTGACCCGCCGTTTGAAATAAGAAGTCATGGAATAAGTAAGTAGTGGACCCAAGGAGGGGGCAGTGGAAAACGAAGACGAAGCTGTGGAAATGGGCCTGATGTCGTCTGTCGTTTGAGGCTAAGAGAAAAAGAGGGCGTTAGATGCACTCTCCTGGCCAGGCTTCTTCTATTGCACTGAGAAAAATTACCTAGGCATTTTAATAGGACAAAGAGGGAAAGTGCACACATATAACCATTGCAATCTGGGGGAATGTTTCGTTATTATATATTTTTTGAGATATTAAACCTTTAACTTTAATTGATTTAAATCAATAATTATTTAATATATAAATGATCCAATAAAAAAAGGTACTTTAGTGATATATTTCTAATTGTGTCTTGATATTTTGTATCAATTGTTCCAGTGTGATATTTAAATATTTGTTGAGCCAGCGATCATTTAAATTAAATTTAATTTAATGATTTAAATCACCTGCTAAAAAAAATGTTTATTTAAAATTTAAACGACCCAATAAAAATACTACTGAATTGATCTATTTTTAAAAAGAAGTTGAACTTTTGTATAAACTAATCCATTGTAATATTTAAGTAGTTTTTGAGCCATCGAATATTAAATTAAGTTAAACTAATCTAATCACCTGTTTTGGAAGTTGTGTATTGTGAATGCTAATAATATGAAAAACAATTTTACTGATATTATTCCAAATATAATATATATTATTATATTTCTTCCAGTGTGATCGTATTATATTTTAATCTTTATATATTCCCGTGCCTTGCTACTATTTATTTTGAAATTGATATTTCTCGGTGTACGTGTGAGTGCGGCTGTGTGAGTGTGAGTGCGTGTAAGTGTGTGAGTGTGAGTGTGTGTGTGTGGCCCGTTTAATGGCCACAAAGCGGAAACTGGAGCGTGGCTGCTTCTTCGTCTTCGGCTGATGCAGCTGCATTAGCAGCCATTTGCAGCGGCCATTGATGGCAGTGCATATGTGTTGGTGGCTCTGCCGTCTCTCTCTCTCTCTCTCTGTCTCTCTGTCTCTGTCTGGCCCTCTCTTTCTCGCTTTGGGCGTGCTTTACTGCCATTTATATTTATGTTTGCCCGATGCCTTGGCCCCCCGAAAAATGATGACATGAAAAATTGTGTTGCCCGCTTTTGGGCGCTGCTCTCTGATTCGGTTTCGCTTGGGGTTTTTTTTGGGGGTTTTCGGGGGTCTGTCGGAGGTCTTTGGCGGTTCCGGGGATCCCCACACTGCCAAACTCCTCGGTTGCGGCCCTAAGGCCAGTCAGCAGACAGCCAGGAAGCTTTTCGAGCGCAATTTATGGCTTTTTAAATCGAAAGAAATTCAATGCTTGTTTAAGAAGAATGAACGAAGAGTGCGCCCCAAAACAAATTTCGAGATTTATGTTTACCCTCGCAGTGCTTATTTTGTACTTCGCCCTTGTTCCATCTATTATTTTTTTGTTTGTTCTCTCTCACAGTTCAGCCAAGGATGTTTGGAACATGGTAAGTAGCCCTAATTGTCCAACGCAAATATCGTACTTATTCCTCAGCTACAAGACTGCAAATCAAAAATTGATAAAAAAAACCCCTCACAATATATTATATGCTATTTGATTATTTTTTTTTTGTAACTAACGAAATGGTTTTGTGCACTTGTTATTTACCAACTTGATTTACTCTAGACTTGCTTCCATTTCGTATAAAATGTTTCAATGGTGATTAATGCGTGTTCTATTTATTTTATTTTACAAATAGTTGTCGCACAGCACATATGTTGCTGTCAAGGATCTCGGTGGTGCTTGAAAAAACTACCAAATTGCTGTGGCAAAAAAAAAACGGAACGCTTTCTTTGCGAGCCTTCGATTCGGAATTGGGGAAAGGCAGGCGGTGAAAGTGAATTCAGTGAATAAATGGTGGGTGGACCCATTAAATGCTGGCTTAAAGGCTGGCCTTGGTGACGCGTCGCGACGCGATGCGCATAAAAAATGGAAAATCAAATCGGAAAAACACGCACAAAAGGCGTTGGCCGGCCCAAAAGTGGGTGGTGGGTTGGGGAAAAACTATATAGAAAAAATCCAAGAAGGATATGGTGGGAAAAAGGGCAGGCTCAGTTCGCAATCAATGCGTTGGTGGCCAAGAAGTGGGGGGCGGCTGCTTTGATTGTGGGCGTGGCACTGCCTTGTGCCAGTTTCGGCTATGCAGCCACACACACACACGTACATGGCTGGATACGCAGACAGATACAGATACGGGGGCACAGATACAGATACAAAGCTGCGGCCTCATTTTGCGGACGCCAAATAGAACTAAAACTGAAACTGAATCTGAAACTGAGACCAAAAACCCGAAGCCAGTGCTGAAAACGAAGGGGCAGCCGGACCATTGTCCTTCGTCCTTTTTCGGCTGCATTAGCCAACTCATCCTGTTACGTCCTAGCCACTTTCCATTCCAAGCCAACCAAATGTCCGCCCACCTTTCGACAATAGCAACTTTCCGAAACTCACCAATCGACCTTCGCAAAAAACGGTCAATTTAGGGTTACTTGTTTGGGTAAGCCAAAATATATAAAGTAATATTTATTTAATATTTTTAAACATAGAAATGGTTGATTTGTTTTTATTTCTTTATTTTTTCTGCATTTTTTTGCCTTTTTTGAAATTCTAAATTAATTATATATGAAGGGTAGCAACATTTTCGACTATGCTCTCAAGCGATTGCATTAATCCCAGTTCCCAATCGTTTATATCGAGTAATTTTTTTTTGTTTCATTTGTTATTCCTTCTTTTTTCCTGTAGCCGTCAGTGTGACTGTTTTGTGTTCTTTCTGTGGCAATTGCCAAAATCCAAATTAAGCTTTGGCAATAAAGCCTGGCACGGACAATAACAGCTAACCTCGGTCCTGGAAATCCCCAGCAGGATCCTCATCATCCCAGCATTCCTGGCCACCGATTGTTTGGCTGCCCCACTTGCCCAAAACAGGCAGAAAAAAAATGCGTATTAGATAGGTATTAATATGTATTAATATAACATAATATATATTAATATCTATCTATATTAATAGATAGATTTATGATCCTAAATAAATGTTTTATTATTATAGATTAGATTATTATAGATAGATATTAATATATATTATGTAAAACATTTATTTAGGATCATATCTCTATCTATTAATACAGATACAGATAGATATTTATATACAATATATAAAAAATGTATTTAGGATCATATCTCTTTTTTCTTTTAATATACTTACCTTTTATTTCAATACTAGTCTATTAAATTTAAATTCTACTTCGTTTTGGTAATACAAAAAAGTAAATATATTAAAAGAAAACCTAGAGATGATCGTAAGGAAAGAATTTTGCTAATGGGCTACATCAATCAAAGCTACACAGTAAAAAACCCAGAAGAATACATTTTTTACTCTTTGAAAAAAGTGAGATAAGATAGAGATAGTGCCTAAAATTACTCTGGGTGAGAGCAAGGCAGCAGTATTCGATACTCTCTGAAATAGAAAAAGAGAGCCAAAAACAAGGTAGCGAACATATAAAAGTGATATGCCCCCTTTATAGATATAACTGTAACCGAATTTCATCAAAATGATCTTCAAATCTGATAATTTTTTTTCTCTGTGGCTGCTTGTCTTTCTTTTTTTAATTTACGCTTACATTAGGCCAACTATTTTCCGAGTGCACGTTAGTCCGCCCCCATAACTAACTCAGAACACTCGAGCGCCTCAATGGACACACGGATACGCAGAATCGAGGGGGTTTTCGAGGGGGGGTTCATGGGTGGCGCTTCGAGGGGTCCAAAGCCGGCGGAACTTGGAGAATGTTTTGAGTGTTGAGAGGATGTTGGGCGAATGTCATGCGATTGTTTTGTGTGCTGGGCTGTGTTGTGTTGCGCTGTGTTGCGAGTCCTTGCCGTCGACGGGCTTTGTTTGAATGGCACTCGAATCGAGGGGATTCGGTGGCGGGGCACAGGACTCGGTTTCGGATTCGGATTCGGGATCGAGTTTTGGGATGGGGGATGCTAGGGGATGCTAGATGAGTGGGTAGGCCAAACAAGATTGGGTCGAGGCTAATAAATACGAGCCACTTACTTGATATAAATGAAAGCACAAGAATCATATCTATGGTCACTTGAAACCACTTCATCTCATTTCCCTCTGCACGCTTTTTCTGCCTGTGCTGCGGTGGTGGATCTGCCCTATATATAATCCCCTTCTGGCGGCTCCAATCTCTCTCCTATTCGCTGATATATATATCCCGGACCGATAGGTTTTGTGGTTTTTAGGGCGCAGGCGCAGCTGTCGCGGGTAAAGTGAACTTTTTCTTCATGTGTTGCGGTTTGTTATTATTGTTGTTGTGCGTTTTATGCATCTCAGTTGCGGTTTTAATTCGCAGTGTCCTCGAATTGGCAGCATTTATTTACATCGATTATTATTCTGGGTATCGCTTCCATGCCCCTCGATTTCATAGTAAATATAACATATTTCTTCTCTATATATATATATCTATATATCTATTAATGTATGTTCGTTTTTGGTTTACTAGGTATATAAATATATTTGTAAATATATTTGTTTCTTGGCAGTTTTCGATTAAAATTCTTCAAATGTATGTTCTCCCTTTTTGGTGGCCTCCTCCCGGTTTTGCCTTGGCTTTGCTCCTTGTTGTCCTCGTTGTCCTTTCGCTTCACATCGCCTCATTCCTGCGCTCCTCCTCCATCTGTTCTTTGTTCCTCGAAGGGTGGAAGGGAAGAGGGATAGGTAGAGCGAAGAAAGTCCTGGAAGAAAGGACACATTTAATTAGTGTTTTCATTAAAAAACAAAAAAATTCTTTTCATTTCGTTGGGGCAATGTATGTGTGAGAATTTATCAAAGGACGGGGAAACTTTCACACCCTAAAAGTAATTCAAGAACGTACATACTTTCTTGGTATAAAAGATGGAGAGTTCTGTAAGCCAGAACAGAGAAAATACTGCTAAAAACTTTTTCAAGCTATTGTAATTTCTCAAAATATTTTGTATTTAGAAAAAACCAAGTGACATAAGAAAATTTGCTTGTGATTTATTAGGCTTAGACCTTCATTTATTTTTTCTTGGACATTTTCTTAGCCCAGCTCATCCGCTTTGCGTTCGAAGTACAATAAAGTTTTCAATCCCAGCAGCGAGTCCCTGATAAATGTTCCCTCTCAGGACTTTCCTTATTTTTCTGTTTATGCAAATTGATTTTAATTCTAATTTTCTGCTCTTGCCGCTGACCAAAATTGGATTGTTTGAAATGCTTATATCTGTATACATTAGAATGGAGAATTTCTCGAGTCGCGGGCCGCAAACATTTTGTGAATTTTAATTGCTAATTTTGCGTAATTCATTTACCCCGGATCCAAAAGGTAACCCGTGGCATTTTCGCCCAAAGTTTTTGTACTTCGAAGGAGCCTCCTTGGGGTCTGTTAATTTAATTAATAACTGTGCAAGGGACTTGACGAGCGAGTGTCCCTTTTTTTTATGAGTTGGGATAATCTCAAAAAGTCCTTTGAGTGGCTGAGTGATGGCCCAACTTCAATTTGTAAGGTCCTTTAAATGCATTTTAATTGGTCCCATTTTGTTTAGTAAAATTAAATATTTAAGACTTAAATACAATGTAGTGACATAACGATTGCTTCCTCATTATATACGTTTTAATCAAAATTATTGCCCATGAAAATCGATAGGTTATCCTTGAAATTTCCTGCTGTCACCTTTGAACTTGATTTATCTCCCAGGAGCAAAGTTGTCATGCGGTGCTTGGAATAAATAAACATGACATGACATTGATGGCGTACAATGCCTCTTAAAGTACACGCAATTGTGTTACATTTTCCACCATTTAAGAAAATCTGTCCTTTAAATCGTTACCAGAGCCATTTTCCTAATATAATTCATGGAAAAATGTACTCCAAAGTTATGGCGAATTAAAAAAAAAAAAGTGCTCCTGAAAAGTTGCTACATTATTGCGCAATTCAATTAGGGCGACTTTAAGTCGCCACTTGAACGAAATGAGGGGTTGCAAAGGTGAGGAACGTGTGAAAAATGTGAAGGGGGGGGCCGTGGGAAAATGTGAAAGGGGGTGAAAGGGAGGGGGGCGTGGGAAATATGTGAAAGGGGGCGGTGGTGGCAGGTGGGGGAGTGGCATGAATGAGCAATTCAGCGAGGGCGTGAAAAGGTTTTCGGAAGTAATTTAAGAAAATGTCATAAGAGTGTGCATGACCTTCCCACCTTGCCCCCATCACCCCCTCACCACAAAGCATATTTTCCCATCTGACGCTGTCAAATATTTAACCCTCTTAACACCCCAGTGACATATCTGTGATATTCTAGAAAATTACATGTAAGTCATAAGTTTAAAGATAGAAATATATATGCATTTTTTAACGAAAGTGAAGATACTTATGCTTAATGTTGGTGTTATTTTATAAAATTAAAAAATATGTATGTGATTTTCTAAAACTTGTCACTTTGAAATTTTCATTGAACTGCGAACACTTTCAAATAACTTTCTAGCTTTCCACAAACTCCTTCATGTGTTTTCCTCCACTCTTGAGGAAATCTTTGTGGAAATTTCCATTTTAAATTGGGGTAATGAATCGAGTGAATCTTAATTAGAGGGTTAAGGGTTGCCTGCAGGTGTGCCAGGTGGCATGCGGCATGTGGCAGGATATAGCGATGGGTGGTTGGGCTGGGTGGCTAGATGGCTGGGATGGCAGGATGGAAGGATGGCTGACTCGAGGACGACACGTTTTTGATGCAACAAAAGATGCCAAGTGTCAATTTAAACAGCCGCACGAGTTGAGGCAAGGGGACTCTTGTCTCAGTCTCCCAAAAAATGTGCCAGGGGCATCGTTCCATCGCACTCGCACTTGCACTCGCACTCTTTTCGTCCTGCCACTTGAAGCTTGAAAAAGCCAACGTTGACAGCGTTTAAGACTTTCCCCATTGTCCTTGCCAGCGCCTTGATGGTTTGACAGGGCAAGGCAACGCCGTCCTCCTGGCAGCCTCCTCTTCGTCCTGCCAGGACCTGCCTGTCCTCGCCTGTTGTCTTTTCATATTAAATGCATGGCGAAATGTACAAAAAAAAAAAAAGAATACCAGAGAAACGACAGCCCGACAAGAGCGAAAGGGAGTGCATTACTGTACATCGAAACTGTGTGCATACTGGACTTAAAAATAATTATATTTACATTTTATATCTACAGCAAAATGGCTTAATTCCAGTATCAAAATTGCTTGCCATTCTTTTTTCTACTTCTAGCATTTTTCTCTCTGTTACAAACAGCGTTTGCTGAGAATACTAAAGGAAACTTTTATGAAATTGTTGAAAAAATAATTATACCTACTTCTTGTTCTTTGGGATACACAGCTTTAAAATGCCTTTTCTTTGAACTTTATTTAAGGAAATATTTTTGTAAGAGTATTTAAAATAATAATAATAACTAACCATCTTGGCAAGTAAAAATTTCTCAAGTGATTAAAATTGTAATACCCTTAGCGAGGGTAAATGAAGGGACTTAAGTCAAAAAGCGCGAGAGAAATTCGATTTTTCGCCGTCAACTTCCGTTTGTCTGCCCGCCCAATTTGCCCCGTCATCACGCTATAGTTGCCACTGCCATGGCCTTTGGCCTCCGACCCGCCCCCTCTTGAGGAACCCCACCCCCCCCCACTCCCGAAAAGTCAAACCACCCGCACCACATTTGTCGCTCATTATGGGCGCTCATTAGGCGGCGCTAGCGGCATGTCAAGTCTGCAAGAAGAAGAAGAAGGGCGGGGCAAAAAAAAAATGAAGAGAAAAAAATGGGGTGAGCCCCTGACCCCTGACCCTTAACCCCTAATCATGCAGAGCAGCGTACGAGGATAAGGGGCGTAATAACTATATTATGCAGTCTGACTAAGTTATTTCCCCACCACAACCAGTGGCAAAGTCTGGAATTAAGCCAAACCAGTGCCAAGATTTTACATTTTTTGGCCAAGTGTAGAAATCAGTAAAATAAAATAAATTTTTATATAAATATACAAATTTACTTATATTCAACATTTTTAAAGACATTTGTATGAATATCTGTAACATTTTTTATATTTAACCAGGGTATATATCAAATTTAAAGTTAAGAATTGATTTCCATTTTAATTAACACACTTATGGCACTCTTGACTATTTGTTGTCATTCAAATGAAGCCCTCAAAATGATTCCCCCCCATAATTTCGTAATATTTCTGGCATTTATAATATGGTATTCGTCAAAAGCCTGAAGTGGCATAACAAAGGCTAAGGCAACAATTTTATTTACATCAACATCATCATTACCATCTAGGCTACTCATTCGCATGCTCAGCAGCAGCTGTCTCTTTCCATTGGCTATCGCCGTCTCTTTCGTTTCTCTATCCCCGTCTCTGTCGCAACGCTCGTTGTCTGGTTGTTGCTGATTTTGCTATTATTACATGCATATTTCGTGTAATGAGTGCGATTAGCATTTTCAATGAAGTGGGGTTAGCAATGTGCCTTGCATTTCTAGTTGGTTCGCCCACTCTCCAGCACTTTCTCCCGCTTTCCACCGACTTTCATCCACTGACAGTCGAATACGGCTGTTGCCACCAAGATCCCAGCCAGAAATCTCTCACTCGATGCTCCAAATGATACTGCGTCATCAACATAATCATCGGGCATCAACATATCAAATTGAGCGGCATTATTGGCCCGACGGCACATAAAGCTATATACTCGTTCGCCCCGATATCCATGTATACATATAGCCACACATGCCACCCATAAACAGTCACTGCATTTGATCAATTGCCAAGCATATTTATGAATTCACAACACTGCGAGCAATGGCTGATTTCGAGAGTTAATTACACTAGGCGCCATCAGGAATGTATGGCAATTCATAATTCTTTATGTTCGTACTGAAAATCTAATAACAAAAAAATGGGTATGTGCATTATATGTACCTTTCTATACAAATATACATAGTATGTGGCTTTATTTATACAAATTTCATTGGTATTTTAAATTTTCTTTTTTAATTTTACAGATAACTAATATTTTTAGCAGTTAATTTCATGCAGAAGTGCCACAGAAATCAATAGGGCTTTTAAATAATTTTTAGGTGGCTAAAAGTATGCAACAGAATATTTTAAACAGAAAAGCGACTTTTCTTAGTTTACTGCATATTTTAGACACCTTTAACTACATATAAATGGGATTTAAAAACTTAAAAATGATTTGTTTTAAGTAAACATAAAATTTTAAAAACCTCTTAACTAATCCCCTTGAACTCGGATATTTATAGAATGTATTCCCTTAATGTTTTTACAAGTGTAAATGTGCGATTTGCAGTCGCATTTCATCCATTTCAATCGCTCTCAGCCGCACACATTTCTGGGGCCCTTTTTTTATGGCCACTTTCCTTAAACCACGCCTCCACCCCTTCCGCCGCCCCCTCAAAAACGCCCACCAGCTGAGCTTTGTCCTTGCGTTGGCATCTTTAATGTTGCCTACTTTTTTGCGCTCTGTTTTTTTTTTTTTGGTTTGTGTGTGCTTGTGGCCAGGATATATGTGCGCATATATATCTGCGGGTTAGGATCACTGGAGGGGTTGCCCGCCACCCGATGCTAGATTTTCCCTTTTAACTCATTGTCTACTTATGGCCGGGTGTCCTTTGGCTTGCCTTGGGTTTTCCCGCCCACTTGGGTGTCCTTGTCGCTGGTTTTGCATTTCGGTGGCCTGCAATTCGCACACTTACACTCGCAGGTGACAGTCGTCAACCTGCACAGTGCCCTTGCAGGTTCTCCCCTCTATTTTCCTTTATTTTTTGTTTTTTTTTGGATTTTTCTTTTTGTCTTTCTAAAAGGGGCCTCGGCCTGCCAGCCAAACGAGTTTTCCCCAGACCCCAATATCCCCCCCAGTTCGCCTTCGCCTTGGCAGTTGATTTCTGTCACACAGCTGCCGTCTGTGATTTGTGCTTTTTACCTCTCTCTCTCTCTCGCCCATTTTCCATTCCCCAATAACCATTTCCATTGCCCATTTTCCCCTTTGTCTTTGCTTACTGCCTACTTACTTTGGATTTTTCCTTTTGGCATTCGCCAAAAGATTTATTGCTCATACGCACTGTGCGCCGACCATGTTTCATTTCTTTTGTATTTATAAGCTGTTTAAAGCGCTGCCAGCAGGCTGCGGCCCGCTCGAGTTCGAGTGACAAATTACGAGCTGGAGAATTGATTATCTTGTTCGAGATTATCCCAAGTGTCTATGTGACGGGTTATTGCCCCATTCGATGCGGTTCGACTAAGCCGCCATGAATTATACGAGTTCATGGCGACACATCCACATGGCATCATATATGTCTAAAAAAATATATAGGTTCGGTGTGGGAATAAGTACAAGGAAAAGTGGAAAAAATATCTTTTATTTGTATACCCTTGCAATAGGTATTATGATTTTAGTGGGAGGCTTGCAACGCAGTGATGGAGAAATTTTTCACTTTATAAGGTATATATATTCTTGATAAAATAGAAATACAACACTAGGATAAACTAAAATTTTTACAATTGGCCACGTCATTTATAACGCTCATTTTAAAAATATTTCCGCACTGGGTACTTATAATTCCCAATTAGTTCTAGCTATAATTCATGACCTAGCTGCTTCGGCAGTCTGAAATCAGTTGACCGGAGTTAGACAGTTAAAATCATGTCATGTTTATACATCAAGTCCTGTCAACTATTAAGTTCTTTAAAAACAAAGTTGCTATTTTAATCGTAAAATGTATTTTAAATTTATAAATTAAATTAATAAATTAATAACTTGTACTCTTTAGTTTTCAAGTAATCATCAGAAGGCCTTGCTTAAACAGACTTTGAACAACTTGATGTTGACATTAATGATTTAATGCCAGGGCCATTTGATATCCACTTCAGGCAACCCTTTAACCCGTCTAGCCCCTTAACCCTCGACGGCCCCACCACTAGTAGGATTGCTTACAATATTTTTTCATTTTAATGCGAACTGCAATTTCTTCGTTGCTTTTTTTCCGCAAAGGCTTGTTATGATGAGGCGCAGTTTTACTCGTTTCCGCTTGGACAGGATCCGTTCGCGTGGAACTTGTTATCGCTGCTATGAGCCCCCACCCCCTTAATAAATGGGGTTACCGGGGGATCCTTGCACATTTTTTGCAGCTCAAGTTCTGTGTTTTTTTTTTATTGACAGAAAGTTGAAAAGAAGACGATGCAGCTTGTCCCAGCTTGTTTGCCTCATACACAAAATGAGACACTTGACCAAATGGTTGTCAAGGCAATGGCCACGTTGTCGTACTCGTTGGCTTGATACCCTCGATAAGGACGGTATTCGAAAGGGCTGGTCCAGAAATATAAGTATTTAAAATAATACTTTTATAATATTTTGGCATATTATGATATCAAAAATAATATTTGAAAGAGGATATATTTTTTATCGTCAAAATATTTTTTAATCGTGGGTAGTAAATATAACTCGTTTAAATATCCCTTAAATGTAACAGGAAAATACATAGGTTCACCTGACCACTAAATCATTTTATTGAGAACATAATATGTAGACACAATTTAAAAATTAAGGTTCTCAAGAACTCGCGTTTTTAATCTCTGCGTAGTTGCCTTTATGAATATCAAATATTAAATTTTTGCCATCTTCTGAAGCTTAATTTTTGATGAGACCATCTTAGTCCCAAAATTGTACAGGATATTCAGAGCTTCCATGCTGAATAAGCGGTGGCTGCAGTTGTTGGCTGATGTTTTAGCCCGACCCTGGAGAGTTGCTCTGAATGGTTTGCTTTGTCATTAAAGTTGGGTTTTCCGTTGATGTTGATGGCTCTGATGCTGCTTCAGTTTCAGTTTCCCTTTCTGTTTCAGCTGGCCAGGTGAAGTGGCCAGCGAGCTGTGGAGGATGCTCTAATTAAATTTGCCCGGCCGCTTCATTATGCCGCCCCTGAGGGCCACGCCCCCCGGCTACCGCCTCTTCACATGTTGACTGAAGCAAATAAATCAAGTTAAATAATTGCCACTCGTATTGTCAACTCATCTATGTGGGCGTGTGTGTGAGCGTGTGTCCTTTCCCTGAAGTTGTGTGGGTTGCTGTTGTTTAACAAGGGCCACGCCCACTCTAGCCCACACACCGAGAGATATAAAATAGTAAAACATCCAGTGGACTTATCTACTGAATGGGAATCACCAGTGTAATTTTTCCGAGTGCACTAAATGACAATATATAATGGCACACGCTCGTTGGAAGGCAGTTTTTCAACTAGAAGGCAAAAAGTTTTTTGTTTCGCATTAATGTTGCCGGTTTTTTTGGGCCGCGCCCACAACCTTGAAACAACAAATTGCTTTGCGAAATTTTATTATAATTAAAACATTTTACTAAGCACCAAAAGGCTGGGCCAAAAAAAAAAACAAAAACGCGCTCACACACAGGCGGGTCACTTCCGGTTCCTGGCGCTCGACTTCCGGTCCGGCCTGCCCTACCAGCCCCGCACCCTTTCCTCCACCCCTCCCCTGCTAAATCCACCCAACGCTCTGCGGGATCCTTTGACGTCGCCTAAACTATGCATGAGCTTTCAGCCGGTCTGGGGAATATATATTTGAATGGAGCATGTGAATACCTTGGGTATTCCACCATCACGAAGTTTTGGCCATTTTAAATTAACTTTGAACGCGCAGTGCAAAAAGGCTTTTGATTGTGTTTTAATTAAAGTAAACGTAAGCTATTAAAATTTAAATGTACTAAAGTTCCTACGTTTGAATGAATTAAAACTTTAAAATGGCAAGCATTGCAAAAAACTAAAATATTCACTCAAAATTAGTTTTCAAACCTATGATATTATGTCTGTAATAAAGTATATCCAACAAATTAAAATATGTTATTTTAAATCACATTTAAAAATCTTTATAAATGGTATTTTTCTATTATTCGATTGCAGATAAAATAGGAATAACCTTTTAAAAATTCAAAGATTAAAGATCAATTCAAATTGATCAATGGAACATTTTCGCTTTAAAAGAAAACTCTCTAGTCCAAGAACTATTTATCAAGTGCAGCGAAAAATAAAACTATAAAGTATTTGTTCATTCATTTACGAAGGTATCCAAAGGCGAGTCTGTGAGTCCACTCACTCTGCACTCAGTCCCCATTCGAACACATTAACGTGTGACCCACCAAACCACCACCCATTTGCCCCACACTTTTGGCTCTTGAGCTCGTTTCTGGCCATTTAAACTTGGCTAAGCCACCCACACAGCGCGATTATGACCCTGCCTCTAATGGCATTTGGCCCGCAGGCAAATGCAATTTTTTCGGTTCAAAATGAAAGCAAATTTTCCGCATTAAGTAAGCCATAATTGAATAACGTCATAAGCTGCCTCTAACACGGTCGCAAAAAGGGGGCGGCTATGGAATGGGGGGCGCGGCCTGTGGTTCTCTGTGTGTGTGTAATCAATTATGCTTTTTATGTCAAACGCCATGAGAGAATGATCCAAAAGGGGGGCAGTGGAAAAGGGGGCGTGACTGTAAGCGGCACAAAACATTACCATCAACAACAGGCACAAAAAACCCCATCAGAATTCCCCTAAAACCCCCTGTCCTCAGTCAAAATTTAAAGTTAATTTCATTTAACAATTTTCGAAAATGAAATCACACGAAATTAATAAACAAAATTCCGAATCAGTGAAACGTTGTCAAAAGGCGCAATTTAATTTAATTTGGATTTTAATTGCCTTACTGTCTTGTCTAGCACTGAAGCGAATAACGCCTCGCTTATTGCACAAAGTGATATAAATATAAAATAAAATAAATAAATAAAATAAATATATTAGGCATTTTAAAAGAATATAATCTGTTTTCAGAATGATTGATTTTACATGAAAAACATAAATACATTTTGTAAGATCGCTACTTTATAAAGCATTTTAAGACCAACCTTCCTTGTTTTTTTTCCGGTTGTTACCTAACTAAGAACTAGTTATACAATTTCTGTTTAACTTTGGGTACTTTTTCGCGAGTGTTCTAACTATTTGGCTCTATAACCGACTCATCATCGCACGCCTCGTTGTCATCGTCTTTTGTCATCCGGGGGGATCCTTCGGCCTGTCTCCTCCTAATTCCTCAACGCCGCGCTTAACGTCCATTCATCTTCATCTGGTCCATGGCTTCTAAGCCTCGCCTTTGTTTGCCCTCTCCCCTTGACACGCCCTCAAAGTGTCGAACCTTTCAACCTTTCAATGCTTAAAATTTCAGCAAATATTTTGTCTTCTTTTAGCAGATTGCCTTTTGGGGGAGGTGTGGAAGTGGAAGTGGGTTCGAGGTTTTGGGGCAAAGGTCCTGTTTAAGTCACACACACACACATAGTTCTTCATTATGTTCTATAAGGAGCTTGAACTATTAACCTCCTTAATGCAAATTAGCTAAGACAAAAGAGGATAAAGAATTGCTTATAAAAGCATTTAATTTATGTTATTCTTAGTTTTTTACAAACTAATTTCTTTTAATTTCATATTCTTAATTTTATTAATAGTTTTGTAGAAAAGTACAAATATTTAAAACTCTTGTTTTTGGACAGAAAGCTTAAAGTGTCCTTTTCTTTAATTTCCCTTCCTTTTCTTCACACGTCTAGGGCCACAAGGACATAGCGTTGACGACAAGGAGAAGAATGCTTAAAAAAAAATTGACGCTCCAATGTTTTTGTCATTAAGACTTTGCCTCGTTTCGTTTGCCCTGCCTCCAGATCCTCCAGTTGTCCTTCCAAATAACGTGGGATAAGGTCCTGCGGCCCTTCACGCTCCTCCCGTTTGTGCCAACGGATTTGTCAAAGGCATTAAAACGAAATCTCGCGCAAACTGGGCATCAATCATGACGCGGAACACACGACGTTACACTGGGAGAAAATATATGGTAAGTTCTTTGTTTTAAGTTCAAAAAAATTTTCATAAAACGCGCATTTCTTTAAATATTTCTTGATATTCTCAATACATGTTGATTAAATATTAAAAAAAAATATTTTTTTTCTGGAATAAGCTTAGATATAAATTCATTGATTTTACTACGAATTTCCGATGGCATTATTTCGCCAAGTGTCCCAATATTCGGTACCAGCAGCACTCCCATCCAGATCCACACCATACAGTGCATACAAAAGAGGATTCGCCAAAGGATCCATCGCCTTCTTGGCAAACGTGGGAGTGGCAACCCTGGCAGGGCCTTTTTTTTTGGCCACTGAAGGAGCAGCTTAACAATGGCCGACGGGCCAAGTCAAAGGCACAAAGCGCCCAAAACGAATATGGAAAATGCCACTTTGAACTGGCTGAAGTGTAGGTTCGTTCAGGCGAATTTCAATGGAAGGGAAATATGTGAGGGTCAAAAATGTGTGAGAGCAACCTAAACCCTTCTTCAGCACTTAAGGCTATAAATTTAGAAAATGCAAGGAAAAAGGGAACAAATACTTAGAGAAAGGGTAGCATAACTCATAATCATAACTATGTCCTAATAAATAAATATTACTATCAATCAAATGATTAAAATGTATAAAGTATTTATTAATTGCTTAATTAATAGTTGAAAACTTCATAATTCATAATCAAAATGATTTCCTAATAGAATAAAATCAATACCAATCAAATGATTAAAATCTATCAAAAATGTATTAATTGTTTACTTAATAGCTGGTGCCCGCAAAAAGTTTAAATGTTTTTTCGCCACACAACATTTGCTTATTAATAAAATTACACATTTTCCACCCATTAGCATGAAATCGGGGAAAATTCCATCATTTATTAAGCTCATTAAATCGAGATGACAACACTGGCGAATCGAATTGAATCGACTAAAAACCAAATCACGCATTCCGCCTTTACAACTCGCTGATGGTCCATAATTGATATTATTCGAATCGGTTTACAAGCGCCTTTGTCAGCGAGGATGTTTCAATTATTGTGATTATTTTTTTGTAGCTAGTTTTTCTCGACCCATTTTTTGTGCAACAATGTATTTGGGTGCGGTTTTGTGAGCGCGGTTTCTGCGGTAAGCGCGAATCCTGCAGATTTGCAGCGCTTAATGGAAATTTTCAATTCACTTTGACACTTTATGACAAACTTTGGTTTTGGCCACGGCACAACAGCAATGGCCACATTAAAAGCACAACATGGTAGGCAAAAACCATCGATGTGAGCTTTATGGCGGCTTTAATGCCACGCCTGTCAGACGCACTTGTCGCCCCTCTCTCTCTGCTTTCTCCTTTCTCTTTTCTCCTTTCACCCATCCTCCCATCCAGAATCCTTGCTCAGCCTTCGACGCCAATTTCCAAAAATGCTGTCAGCAATTTTTGGCTTCGACTATTTTTTGTTTTTCTGCTGCTCTTTGTTTTGTTCGGCCGTCGTCAGCTGCCAGCAGCACTTAAAGCCAACAGGAGCCACAACAACAGGACGAACAGGACACGAAAACACAGCCCTATGTACATACCTTATATCCCTATATATTACATACGTAGTTATGTGCCGAACGAAGGTTTTCGATCCTTCAACACAGCGATATTTCTTTAATATGAAACAAAACAAAAAAATAAACATCGAAATAGGTATTTTGTTAAGGACTACTACCTTATAAACTAGGAAATACATACATTCTTATCCACTTTTGTCATACAAAATAATATTGTCTAGTATTCAAACTAAGAGTCGAAGTTTCTAGAATTTTACTTAGAATTTATCTGGATATATAATTTAACATTGTTTCATCTTTAAACAATGAAGAACATTGAGTATTTTGTTTAGGACCTTTTAAATATGTATAATGTTATATTTATAATAATCTATGGTTTTTAAATAATGTTCTTTTTAATTGTCTTTCAAAATAAAAGCCTTTTACTATTTAAACTTCAAGTGGTATTTTATAAAAATTGTAATAAAAATGTATCTTGATATATAAATTTATATTTTTTCAAATATTCAAAACCTTAAATGCCATATACTTCCATTTAATAGGGCAAGCCTTCAATGACTAGCAAAGGTGTTTAGTTGATTTTCCCGTAGTTGCCCCTCACAGATTTCGTAGAATCAACCCCCAAATCCCACCCAAACCACGGCCTGATAATTTTGCGAATAAAGTCACGTTTTGCTTATTTAACATTTCGTTGACTTGCCGAAACCGGCTCAAGAAATGTCCTCAAAGCCATATGGCTGCCATGGCCATTGCTCTGTATTTATTCATTTACTTGGGTTTTGGGCCAGGAGAGTGGTGGTGGGGGGGGGAACTCAGGCTGAGCCATTCCGGCGATTCATTATGCATTCATTTCGGCTTTGTTCGATTCACTAAGCCCCAACATAAACAGCATCGCTCGGTGCTGAGCAATAACGATAACTTATCGATTATTCGCATTAATGGCTTTGATACGCCCAACCAAAGTGCTGTCAAAAATAACAGCAATCATAATAATGAGTTTTAAGCTTCTGGCAAAACAGTTGTTTTTGGATCTCACTTGACTTAAATTGGCAATGAGCAGGTGCTTCAATGTTTACCATCTAGGTTTTGCTTGCGGCCTTATAACACTTGCTTGATTTTCGACAAACTTGGTGGGTTTATTTTAATAAATTGTTAAATGGACGGGCTGACAGCTAAACAACATCTTTATTGAACTTATAAACCAATATATGGCCGGTTTTTCAATGTGTATCATTCAGGTTTTGCCTGCGGCCTTATGACACTTGCTTGATTTTCGACTAGCTTGGTGAACTTATTCAAATAAATTATTCAATTAAGGGTCTGACAGCTAAGCAACAACTCTAATTAACTCAAATACCCAAATTCTATAGGTTGCCTTGACTTCTGTAAATAAGTCCAATCAATACGTCAAACTTAGGCGTCATAGAGCTTTTAGGCTTATAGCTTATAGATGGAACAGACTGTCATCGTTGCCATCATTTTTGAGCCCTCTCCTATTCATAAAACACAAAAACTGTAGGAAATTGATTCAATATACCTTTTAATAATCCAAATTGGAAACCCTGAGATCCTAACTGAGCTCTTAGAATGAGTTTACTATCAATTTGCTGGCCCAAACAATTGGCAATTATGTAGCTTACCTCCTAGCCACTTGCGTACATTTTCCTGGAACTTAATTTGCCGCCTCGAAAGCTGCGATAACTATCGAAATTGTTGTGCCCAAGCCCCGGGCAACCCATTATCCTGTGGTTAAAATTCCCACTCCCTTCCCCCTCACCCACTCATACTCATGCACATTCACCCACACACACACTCGCACGCAAAGGCGGGTGGAAAATTGCCAATGGCACAATTTTCTTTTGTGTTTTTGTAAATTGTGTGAATTTTAACACTTGATATTCTTTTAATGAATTATTTTGCCCAGCTCGTTCCTTTGGTTATTTACATTTTTACAACTATTTTGCTTGCCCAAGAACGAAGAAAAATGGGGTGGGAAATTGGGAAATGGGGGAAAAAAGGGGGAAAAGTGTTACGTTTTTGAAGGGAAAGGGGTGTTGGCTACTTTCATAAGTCAGCAGGCAGCCTGAGGGCGTAGGAAACTTTTCCAGCAAATAGCTTGCAATTGAGTTATTTATTGTGTGTGTGTGTGTGTGTGTGTGTGTGTGTGCTTGTGTTTGTATTTGTGGGCTCGAAAATGGCCAAATTATTTGGCCCAGACAGTCCAGTTTTTCAGTTTTCAGCATTCAGCTTCCAGTTCCAGATGGCCAAGTAGCTGTTCCCATTCTGCACTTTGTTTTCCGCATTTTGTATTGCCTTTTAGCTGCCGGCCAACGTTTCGTTTCGTTTTGTTTTGTTTTGCCTGGCTTTGTGTTTCGCCCCTCTTTATTTGCCTTGTGGTTGCCACTTTTGATTGTTTTGGCCATAATATTTGTGTGTGTGTGTGTGTGAGAGAGCGTGTGTGTGCGTGCTGCTGCTCGGGCATTGTTATTATGTATTTGTCTATATGGCCGAGAACGCAATTTGCAGTCGGCCTTCTACCCAAGTAAAAACCAAAAAAAAAAGAAAATACAAGTCTAAACGAGAAAAAAAACAAATCTCCAAAAAATGGTTAGTGGGCAAACATTTGGATCGAGACTCTGGCATTTTCTAGCACATATATTTTTAATTACGGAACAATGTATACTCTCATAAGTGTGTCACGAAAAAGCTTAGCATGATTCAAGCGGACATCTTAGCAACAAAAATAAATATTTTATTATAAGATTTGATTTAATAAGAAAATCATTTTTTTCATGCCCTTTAAAATTTAGCCCCTTTGTAGATATATGTACCTTATTTGCTTTAAGAAATTAGAAAATTAAAATGATAAGTAATTAAATTTATTAAAATAAAAGCAAAATCTATTATTATTTTGATCTCTGAACATAATAGTAACATAAAAATGTTCCACCCCAAGCTAAATACATAAAATCAGCTGAAATAAATCGCAGAAAATATAGTTGTTAAATAGCTGGCGGGCTTTCTGGCCAAGAAACCGATATGCCCGTTTATGGTTATTGGTTATAAAAGAGCAAATGAAACGAAACGAAAATTAAAACAGTGAAATGCTCCATGGATCTGAGAAGCACAAAAACATCAAGTCGAAAAACACACACACACATTTACGCATTAAGGACATAAGGCGCAGTGGTCCTGACGCTCGATTGCCTTTTTATAACAGAACACTTGGCAGCAAAAATACACTAGTACACACAGAGAAAATATGTGTATAGAATAAATGATATTTCTTATACTTAGAATTTATTTTCTGAGCCAAAATAGTTAATATAGGAATTTAAAATAATAGTTTTTAGTATTCTTTGAGAGGGGGTAACCTCCATAAAGCAATCTTATTATCTCCAGTAGAACAATCACGTAATTTCGCCCAGTGTACGTGTGCGAGTGAGTGAATGTGCTGCCTAGCCACAGGAGGCGCTTTAAAAGTTCATTGTTTTGGAGTATCCCGGCTACTTCTGTTGATCTAAAGCCAGCAGACCAACCTTCCATTTTGGCCCTATTCTCGCATTTTCCCTTCTTGGCTTTGGCTCGGTTTTACCTTAGGAAAACTTTTGGCCAAAAAGTTTACGCTACGAAAATCCTAAGAAATTTCTAGGGCCAGGGCCAGCAAAATGAATGTGGCATATGGGAGATGGCCCCCGAGTATTTGCAGTGAGCGGCAGAGCGATGAATAATGACAGTGAGTGAGTGCACTCGTGAATGCATGCGGTGTGATCGAGTGGTTAAATTAAATTACCAAAATGCTTTGCCAGTCTGCGCCGAGGATATGCAAAGAGCTGGTGTTGAGAACTTTCAAATTAGTTCCTAACTTAAATTATTCGAATATTCCGCAGTTTATAATTAAGAAAGTTTGTCTCTATAATTGCCTGGTGTTTTTTCTTGGCAGGAGAATAAATATTTCGAATATAAATATAGCTTAGCCAAATATAAATATTAGCAATAAGAGATATAATTTCTGTGGACTAGCTGTTTAATTGTTAGTTAACATTAATCATCATTTATTTCTTAAGGCAACTGAACACAATCATTTGTAAAGTCAGTTATACCTTTTTTGTTTAAACGAATATTACAGGTACCAATAAACATGATCTTATAAAAATGAATATTATGCAAATCATTGAATTTATAGCTATAGATATTAAATACATTGAATACAAATTTTTATTTTTAGACAGTTTAGGACAATCTAACTACTAAAATAATTTTTTAAGAAGCAGAATGAAAGAATATATTGTTTCTTATTTCCGAAGATATTGTTATTTATTTTGTTATACATTTTGCTTATCGAAAATCTCTAAAAGAAGTAAGTACAGTAAATACAAAGATATAGTTATTTTTTATTTTTAAAAAAATTTGTTGTTATTAATTTGTTAATATATTTGATTAACTAAAAGCCTTCGAAAACTGTTAAGCATTAAGAGATAGAAAATGAGTGGCCGAAGGAACCCGTTCACAGGATAATTCGCAAATACCACCATTACCACGCCTTGCTCTTGACCCAACCGCAAGTCGCATTTGGCAGTGGCACACTCACACACACACACACACTGGCAGGGAGACACGCACACAGGCGTGCAGACACACGTATTGCATGCGTGTGCACTCGGCTTAATTGCCGCACAGACCGCATCAACCGAAAGCCCCCCGTAAACCCCATGGAAGCCCACATGGAAACCCCCATCTGGAAAAGCCCCCCCCATGTAGACCAAAATAAAAGGCTGGCAGAGCCGTGAAAGTTTTCGCAACCCATTCCAATTTATATTAATAATAATAAGTCATGATAATTTGATATGTGCAACGCGTCGTATGCGCAATGTGCGGCAGTGCGCCGTTCAGGAGAATAATTCACATATGTATGTGCCAGCGAGTGTTTGGATTAGCAGATGTACGTGTCATTTGCACATGCCAAATGCCAAGTGCCGAATGGAGGATGGTGAATTGCGAGCAGTGAATGGCGAAAACAAATTCCTGAGTAGTTTTTCTTACATACATTTTCTATTACGCCTGCTCATGCATTCTCTTTGCAGCACTCTGGCATTTCCTCCATCCGTTTCCTGTCCTCTCCCACTTCCGGCAGCCATTTGCATGCCGTCCACGAGGCGGTGGCACAGATTTCTGGACCCGAAGTCTAAGCCTGCGACTGAGCCACCACTAGAATCTGGCCAAGGACTCGGCCAAAGGCTCAAGGCTCAAGACTCGAGACTCAGGATTCGAGGAGTTGTCGAATAAACGCTGGCATGTGTGTGCCAGTCGACTGGCGATGAAGTGGATTGGTTATGAACTTCCAGTAGATTGCCCAACTTGAGCTAAATTGCTATTTGTCTAAGTAGTTTGTCAAATTTTAAATTATAAATCACTTTAAATAAGAATATGCCTTGAAATTGGCTTTCATTTATAGTTCAAATTTGAGAATTTACCTTAATTATATTTATAACTGTATATTATTTGGCTCAAAAAACCGTCTTTGTATATTATAAAATTCAGAGCAAGGTTAAAATTTGCATTTTATTATTTAATCCCCAACAAATATTGGACTCTTTGTCTTGGCTAAGGAGCAGACTGCCATTTCCGAATTTATTCACAAGTCAAGTTACTTGTTTAGCCCCGTACCTTTGGTATATTATGATATGCTAATGCATCTCCTGCAGAAATTCGAAGTCGTGAGTCTTATTTGGGAATATGCGCATAAGGTAGCGCCATTTCCTTCATTCTTTTTTTATTTCATTTGGAATTTGTTTTATTTTATTCCGGGTTTTTTTTTTTTTGCTTTTCCTTTCTTTTAGTGGGCGTGGCTGCTACTCGTTCGACTTCCTTTCCTTTATCCCGTTTGGTACGTGAGCTCACGTCGACATTCGAAGGAGACATGATGCCTGAAAATTGAGTATACGACATGTTGGCATTGTCATGATAAAGATGCCAGCCGCCAGGACGAGGCCTGCGAAATTGTTCTGGCACTCAGCCAGCCTTGGAAAAAAATTCCAAGCAACAGAACACTCAACGCGACGCATTAATTATTGTAATTAGAAATTTCTCAGGCTCTCCAAAGCGCCTCGTGGCGCAAAACAAAAAAATATGTAAAGGAAAGAGAAATGCTTTTACTTTCTGGCCATTCGTCAGGCGGCTTTAAGAAAATTCAATTTGATGTTAAATTAACCCTTAAATCATGTGAGTGTGTGAGGAGGTCCTGTCTGTCCCGTCAAACAATGTGAAAGAAAATTAACTCACAACAATTTCGGAGGACGTCTTTGTCGCTGCCTGTTTTAGCAGCTCAAATTTCAAATTGCTTACTTAAAGCAATAAAGACGAGCAAACACTCACTCACCCATACTCACACACAGCACAGTACACACACACACCCACATCCTCGGCACTCAGCCAAAAATGTCTGCTCCCGATAAGTGAAAGCGAAAAGAAAGCAGGGAGCAAATTGCAAACAGCACAAAGCTCAAATGGCGAACGAAAAAATGCTCTCAGGGCTGAAAGATTATTCCACAAAATGAACTAGTTTTTGTGGATTTAACAACTTAAGAGGAGGGAGTATTTAAAATGTTGACTAGGTTAGTGCAGCAAAAGCAAGGTAAGTACTATAAAAAGTTTAGGTATATATTTTATTTAATACCATATATATAAAGAAATATTAAAATTCTCTTAATTATGGTATATGCACCTCTAAAGGCTGTTGGTTTTATTTTCAATAAAGATTTTAAATCAAATGGATCATTTCAAAGTTGGTTAGATTTTTCGAGTGTTAGATTCTCTAGATGGTACCCTTTTTTCAAACCAGAAACTGCATTCAATTCTTGTATTTATAGTCTAATTTCTAGTTGAAAACATTATACAATTTTTTATGATTAAAAAAAAGATCTAAAAAGTGATCCATTAAGATATATATGCAATATAAAATAACTTAATGATCTGAACCTTATTTAGTCAACATACGATGTTCTAACAATGGGGTCTTCTAATATTTGTATAAAAATATATATTTATATCTACACATTTCAAAATAATACTCGAATGAGGGTATTTAAAAGCCAGGACCTCTACCGCTTTTCGGAACCACTGAACCACCGACTTGTCGCCAGCTCTCCAGCACAGGCATCATTGCCACTTGACATCGCCTTGGTTGACAGCTTCCTCATTGGCCAACTCAGTGTTCTCGGTGTTGGGCTTAATGTCGCGCCTGTTTGTTGATTTTTTTCTTATTTTTCCATTATTTTTTTTGTTTGGCATGTGGCTGGGCTTTTGTTGCTATTGCCGTTGCCACTTGCAATGCGTAAATATTGTTTTAAATTCCCTCACAAAAGCCCTAGTGAAAATGAGTCGCAAAGACAATGGCGGAATAGACGAAAAATAGCGGGCAGACAAATGAACTTAGTTTTGGGTCGAGTGGGAATGGAAACGGAAATGGCAATGTTTTAGGTGGGGGTTCCTACATGGGGGCGTGGCCCATAGTTATGGAAGTGGGCCGGGCAGGCAGTAAAAGTTTTTGATTTGTGTGTAGAGCACACAGACTGGGATCGAGATATATACATAGATACAGAAACACGCGCCTGGCCCAGTGAAAGTTACAACTTTCATTTCGTTTCGTTTCTAGGGGATTGGTGGAGGGGGCAAAACTGGGTGCCGAATCAGTTTATGCTGCCCACTAAAAGGCAAAACTATAATGAGAATGGCGAAAGGGAGACGCAAGTTGATTTTCGAGTGGAAAGAACCATTCATTTTACTCTGGTATGGTTTTAAGATTTATTAAGCAGTGCATTATAATTTGGAAATGTTGCTAAGTCATAAATATGATTTGAGGCAACATAAGTAATGCTTTTGCTTCAGTTTATTTTGATTTTATGGTTACAAATTTACTTTCCCTACAAGGTAGTCAAACAACTGTTTTACTTTTTAGTTACATATAGTAAGAAATGCCCGCATACCAATTTTCACGCGTCTAGCTCATGCCCAAGCCAAGTTCTCTGGGGTCAGTTGGAGAAGAAAAATCTCATTTAGCATTTCTAATCCTAATAGCAACAAGCACGCACACCGAGGGCAAGTCAAAACGTTTTGCGCTGGCACGGACACAGGCAATACATATACACACACACACACACAGACACACAAATACACACAACCCGTATGTGTGTGAGGCAGGCTTTTCCCCAGGATGGTTGGCTTTTGTTTTCTATGGCTTATCTTCATAATGTGAATGTCGCCGTCGCTGTCGCTGTCTCTGTCTCTCATTGCAGAAAGTAACTGATAGCAGTTACAACTTTTTGCTACTCACACATACACAGAAACGCGCGCACACACACACCCAAACACGCACGTGGGCCTGATACTCGTATATTTTGTAGCATACTTTTGTGAGCCAAAAACTTTAATGAAACGCCAAAGCGCAAAACTTTCGCTTTTTGTTTCGTTTAGCCGAATGCGATAAAAATGAAAGACAGAGAAAGAGACGGGTAGTCGAGAATGAAAGAGAAAGGGCTATGCATACGAGTGTATATTAATCGCACTTCCCCTCGACTGTCAGCTGCATTGGACAGAATGAAGCGAAGAAATATGAGTGGGGTGCCTGCCATAGACATGGATTTTTCATTCGGAATTCCGATTTGCCTCAAATGGCTTAATCATGGGCTATCAAAAACCCCCTTTCTTTCGCCCGATTTTAAGTTTGCACTTTTTACAAAGGCAGAAAAAGAGAGCGGGGAAATGGATCTACATCTGTTACGCTTAAAGTGCCACAAATTGCCCGGGCGAGTTCTCAGCGCGGAAAAGCACTTTCCCCACGCAAATGCCGCAAAATGAGCCATTTCAATGGACCCAAAGTGCCAGCAATGCCTGCCGGCTATTAAGCAATCGCCGTCAAAATCACGCGCCGCCATGGAAAAGGCCTGAAAACCGACTGGCACACTCTAAAAATAAACCATTAGTCAGTAAAACTGCCAAAAACAACCAAAAACCTCACATTTACAGCCATGCTGAAAATAATACAAGTGCGCTAGGCCAGATAATTAAACCAAAATTATTTTTGCCAAGCCCTCGAAACCGACTAATTTATTATATCAAGTGATTGATAGAGTATACCTACAAATTTAACCATTTAGCTGCAGTTATGAAAAACCCAACGTGGCATATCGAAACTAATTATTAAGCTAAATGCCGCAGCAAGGAACCGCAGAGAGCTTAACTCATTCAACAACAAGTTGCAAACTTTCTGCTTGAATACGCACTGGTGAAAGAAAAGAAAGAAAAGAAAGGCGACCAAGGAAAACAAACTTAAATAAATAAATAGCAAAACAAAATACCGTAAACAAATTCCGAAATTGTTTCGCCTTTACGCTCACAAAAGCTCACAGAAAGCCACAAAACAATGCAACACCAACTTGCCAGCTGGCGGGTGGTGCAGTGGGTGGTGCAGTGGGTGGTTCAGTGGGTGTATTCCAGTGGGTGGAAGTTGAAGTTGAAGTTTCCTCACCTGACAGGTGCAACAGCGGCGGAGACTTTACCCTAGCCGGGGGCGTTATAAATTTCGAACAGAACACAAGTTTGAAACACACGGCTGGGAAATGTTCCTCAGCCCGCAAAACTTTATATATCCCATATACTATATGCATACAAAACAACGCACAGTTTGGTCTCCCAGTTAGTTTCCATTAAAGATAATCTCTGGATTTTGAAAAACAACAGGCTATAAATTGGGTACACGACTTTGGCCCAGTGCGGTGCAAGGTGCAAGGTGGCAAAAATTAGCACAGTCATTTTACAAGTTCAATATTTGTATAGGGGAAATCTTTAGGTTGACAATTGTTGGTTGGTTATACTAAAATACTTTTTCTCAATTTTCACAAAAGATATCTTTAGAATTTTTTGTTATTTTTATGGTATTCTGCTATCTAGTATTATTTATTTATAATATATGAAGCAATTAAAATTGGTGTGGCTTTAAAATACAATTTCTCAAATATCACAAATGATATTTTTAGAATTTTTGGTATTGTAATAAAATATGTATTTGTAATTTTAAAAATCAGAAAAATCATATGATAACTATAAAATAATTTACAATCTTTCTAATTTCAAAATGGTTTGTTTTGATGTATGGAAGGACTTAGTCAGGTATTTTTTATTCATTTTCATCAAACCGACCCTTCATTCATTCATCTATTTTTGGGAAAACTTTACGCACAAGTTTTCCGAGCCGCTTACGGCTGGTATGTGGGTGGTTTCCCAGGTGGTTGGGTGGTTGGGTGGTTGGGTGGTTGAGTGGGTGGCTGCCCATGTCCCAGACGTCAGAAGTTGCAACCAGAGACAAGTTGGAGACGCCAGAGAGCAGTACATGGGGCGAATGGCGAATGGTGAATGGTGAATGGATGGGTGGACGGGAGGATGGGTGGCTGGGGAAAGGTGTAGGAAAGTCCTGGGGAGAGGACAAAGCATTTAAGCAGTGCTCATCGCCCTCTAAGCCGTTGGCGTTCCCCAGCGTTGTCCTTGGTCCTTGGTCCTTGCCGGCTGCATTAGCATTAGCCACTGGCAACTGGCAACTGGCCACTGGGTGCGGAGGGGGGTTGGCGAGGGAAAAGTCCTCAGGGGGTGGTGTCTGCCAAAGAGATTTGACTGGCTGAAGGGTATACAGTTTTGTGTTCAGTGCGTCGACATTCTGGTTGCAATTTGCTGATAAGGCAGAGACAACGAAACTTTTAACTGACACACGGAGAGAAATGGAGGGCAATTAATTTAGTTCCCATTTTTAAATTTAGCAACATATGTATATTCATTTGATTTTTATGGCAAATATGGGAAATATGTTAAAATGTATGTGAAATGAAAGTGTTTTCCATTTGGGTAAGTACTTATGTAAAACATTTTATTTTTCTAAAGTGCACTTTCATTTTTAATACAAGTACTTAAATACTTAATATTACTAAGTTTCAATTTAATTAATTTTAAATTATACCATATTGTAATAGTTTTTGGTGGTATACCATTTTAAAGAATGTATTGAATGAATTAAAATGTTTTTAAGAAATTAACTCTTTTTTGAAAAGCCCCGTTTTTCTATAGAATACCAAATGTTCTTAGCAAATACATAGGTGTTTCAGATATGTTATATAGTAACTTATTAAATTATTTTTGAAATATCTTAATCAAGCCCCCCTTTTCTCCCAGTGCACCCCTTATTCTTCCTTATCTGCGAGACAATTCTGCCATCAAAAGTCACTCAACGTTTGGCCCATCTGCCCCCTTTCCGGCACTTGGGCCCCCGCCTTTTGTGTAAATTATTTTAAAAGTGTCTTAAAGTTTTCAACGAGCTGCGGCAGAGGGGGTGTCAGGTTAAGTATTTTGGGGATTTTTCCGTACGTGCCGATCCCCGAGTGCAATTGAAGGCCCTCTGCGCTTAATTCGCTTTTCGCTCGCTTTATAATTGTATTTATTTTCATTATTTTAAGCTCTGCATCGCCTTCGTCCGCGTTATTCCATCTAGCCGTGTTGCTTTCACTGCACGATTGCGACAAATTGAATTTGGAATTGCAAACAACAACAAAAGAGGGGCAAGAATAAAAAATTGAAATCAATTAAAAGCTAGCGCACTGACTAACAATGCAAAAATATCAAAAAAATAATAAAGAAGTGGTGGAAAATGATAACACAAGAGTGCCAGACAATTGTATTTGTTCAGGGAATAAAGTTTTAAAATGCATAAAATACGTGTGACTTTAAATGCTTTTGCTAGTTTAGAATTTAGCAAAACAAACAGTAAATATTGGTGATCATAAAATATTAAGTAAATAATAGTGTAACGAGTTACTAAGGTCAATGAAAAAGAATGAAATCCATATTCATGTAAAAGGGAAATTTTTGAATATATTTAAGGCCAAAAAACTCCAGGAAAAATTGACAGGACCCTCAGCTAGATTTTTCAATTTATTTTCACCTGTCCAAAAATGAATTTCATTTCTATCAATTAAATGTGCGGAGGTGCGCAGTGCAAATTGATTGATTTTTAGCTAAGGGAGGTCAGAGTTGCCGACAGCTGCAGCTGCCATCCTCTTTTTTTTTTTTTTTTTTTGAAGGCTAATCCTGGCCAGAACCGAGTCCTTGCCTGGTATTTGGGGCCAAATACGAGGACGAGTGCTCGCAAGTATGCTAAGTTCTTGTCGCCGTGCGGAAAAAGTAATTATTTTTGATTTATGACAAGTCAGACAGCCGCTTGGCCAGTCTCCTGCTTTTCGGGGGTAAGAACTGCATTAAAAGCGAGCCCTGGGAAGCACCTGAAATCCCCCACCAGCCCAGAGAAACCTGGTCCCCACATCATTTGTGAATGATGTCAACGCATGCATAAAACATGGCCGGTGCAAAAAAAAAGAAACGAGACGAAAAAGTCATGAAAGAATGTCTAGCTATTGGGAGCTCGAAGTTGGAAATACCTAGCAAAACAAAATAAATAAATTTATGAGAAATAAAAAATATGTAAATATAAATAGAAGGGAACTCAGAACAGTTTATATACTCCATAAAGTTAATTTAAACTTTTTATACCTAGCATTTTAATATATGAATTCCCTGAAACTGTGCAGCCGACAAACAAACTATGTATTTCAAAGTCTTAGGATGCTGTTAAAGATAAGATGTGTCTTCTGCCTCTTTATTTTTTCCCCTTTTAAAGAAACTAACAAACTTTTTAGGGAGACAAACTTGTGTTGAAAATTATAATACCACCCCTACCCCCGAAAAAAAGAGGTATGGGGTAAAAACATAGAATAGCGAGAAACTTATGACAACAAACATGCAACTTACAACTATGCAAATTGCGCGCTTTTAGCCGGCATCAACAACAAAAACAACGAGACAAAGGCTGCAGCAGGAAGTAGAAATATATGGGGGCAGAAATATTCATAAGTGCCTGGTGGGAGGGAGACAAGAAGCGGAAGTCGCTGTCGCATTATGAATTACATATTGCTATTGCTGGAAAAACTGGTGCGGGAAGGGGGGCAACACGGCGTATGCGTAATGCGACGATAGGCAGCAACTATTTTAATTATTGTCGCGCAAAGGCACACGAACACACAGCAAAAACGCTGAAATATGTTCAGTTAAGCAGTAAACTGCAGGCAAAAAGGGGAAAAGGGGGAGCTGCACTAAACATGCCTCGGAATTTCGTGCATCAGCGCACAAAGGCGGTGCCAAAGGGGGGTCGGAATAAAAAAAAAGGGGACTGGCACTGGAATTGAGGGCAAAGTGGAGAGGACTAAATGTGGAAAAAATCAGATTAAACAGCAATGGATTGTTCCCAATATGCATTTATATATTATATTTTTTATTTTATTCAAATAACAATATTATAATACTATATTATTACATATGTATGTCCATAAAATTATTTCCTTAACATCCGATTTCCGGCGGAAAAATGGGATTCAGATTTTAGTCAAAAAATCCCTCCTTTTTTTTGTTGTTTTTCAATCGAACCTTAGCCAAATCAAGGCGTACAGCTTAAAGACCGACTGTTTTGAGCAGCTTGCTAAATACGCTAACGATTCCTATCATTTTAATGAAAATTTATTTTTTGACCAGTTTTTGCATTTTTTGTAAGGGGTTTTTTTTTTGCGAAAATTGGCAAAAATTGAAATTTTTCAGATTTGAATGCCAATCGATTGGAAATTAAACAACGAGCTCAATGAGGTATGACATTCCTCATTCTGACTTTTATTTTTATTTTTCGCAGCCAAAAAACTGAATTTTTATGGCGAAACAATAGGGGTCAAATTCTTGTCAAAAATACGATATTCGGATTTCAGTCAAAAATTCGATTTTTCTTTCCGGTTTTTCAATCGTAGTTTAGCCAAATCAAGGCGTACAGCTAAAAGACCGACTGTTTTGAGCAGCTTGCTAAATATGCTAACGATTCCTATCACTTTAAGGAAAATTTATTTTTTGACCAATTTTCGCATTTTTTGTAAGGGGTTACATCACTTTTTTTGCAAAAATTGGCAAAAATGGAAATTTTTCAGGTTTGAATGGCAATCGATTGGAAATTAAACAACGAGCTCAACGAGGTATGACATTCCTCATTCTGCTTTTTATTTTTATTTTGGCAGCCAAAAAACTCCATTTTTATGGCGAAAAAATAGGGTCCAGATTTTTTCTCAAAAATACCATATTCAGATTTCAGTCAAAAATGCGATTTTTCTTTCCGGTTTTTCAATCGTAGTTTAGCCAAATCAAGGCGTACAGCTAAAAGACCGACTGTTTTGAGCAGCTTGCTAAATACGCTAACGATTCCTATCATTTTAATGAAAATTTATTTTTTGACCAGTTTTCGCATTTTTTTTGCGAAAATTGGCAAAAATGGACATTTTTCAGGTTGGAATGCCAATCGATTGGAAATTAAACAACGAGCTCAACGAGGTATGACATTCCTCATTCTGACTTATATTTTTATTTTGGCAGCCAAAAAACTGCATTCTTATGGCGAAATAATAGGATACAGAGTTTTTCTCAAAAATGCGATATTCAGGTTTTAGTCGAAAATACGACTTTTCTTTTCCGGGTTTTCAATCGTAGTTTAGCCAAATCAAGGCGTACAGCTAAAAGACCGACTGTTTTGAGCAGCTTAAAACCAATGCTAACGTTCAATCGCCTTGAGGAAAAATAATTTTTTGTCCAATATTCGCTTTTTTCATAAGGGGGTAATCAGGTTTTTTTTTTTAAATATTACATAATGTAAATGGTTCTAGATTTGAATGCCAATAAACTGAAAAGTGAACTACGAGCTCATCGAGGTATGGCATTCCCCATTCTTATCTTTACAAGCATTTTGCCTGCCAAAACACTGAATATTCTCCTTTTCCCTTACAATATCTACAAAGGAATATCAGAACAGCTGCGAAAAATGTCATAATCAAAACAAGCAAATGCCGAGGATATATCAAACTATATATATAACTATAGCAACTGATTGAGTCAACTAACAAAAGTTCAAAATGCAATAAAGCAAAAACCAGAAATACCAAAGGAAATCCAATTCAGTGGCTCCGGAGCATTGTAGAAACCTGCCAGGCGGACGGACGCACCTGGGAGTAGAAAGCTGCAAGTAGAGAGCTGCAAAAGATCCCAATCATTTGGTCCTGCTCAAAGGAATGCCAGCGTGTCCAGGTGTGCGCCCTGCAGTATGCAATACATTTTTGTGTCTGCAGCTGTGACAACACAAAGGGCGGTGGGGCGGAGGGGCGTGGCTAGTTGCACCGTGAGTGATATATGTCCACCTGTTAGTGTCACCTGCGCGGAGGTGCAGGCAAGACACAATGCCAAAGTAAATAAAAATCCAAACTAAATTGAATTTTTTGCATGCACTCGAAAAAGTTTGGACTTAAAAAAAAATTTAGAAAAGGTTCTTTACAATCTGTTTTACCTATAAACGATCAAAAACACGAAATATATTAATCTATACCTTGTACAATTTATAAAAGTGATTTCTAGGGACTCCAAATTCTGAGAGAAATATATTTTTTCTACGGAAATATATGTATTCAAAGGAATATTTTTTCTATTTGCAAGATCAGTTTTTTTAGTAATTTAATAAAATGTTGTTTTTAATAACTGCGATTAAAGCTTGAAAGACTTTTATAACTTAGTTCCATTTTTTTCTAGTGTTTTGGTATAGTAGTATTTTTGAATATTGTTTTCTAGTATTTAGACTATTTTAAACTTGTAGTTCCATATTTTCTAGTATTCAATATGATACGACTATTTTTGGCTTCGTTCTAGTTTTTTTTTATATTCCAATGATTTTAAAGAAGTTTTTGCCAGTGCCCTCTGCCACTGCAACATGCCACGCCCAGATGATACCACAACGGGCCATTGTTGTTGCTGTTCTTTCCTTTTAATTTATCAGCATATGAAAATCTGCAACTGCAACTGAAAGCGAGGCAGCAGCTTGAAAGGCTCCCCTCGATTGCATATTTCCCATGCAAATTCGGCTTGCTTTGGCTCGGTCAGTAGTACACCATTTCCAAGGATGGCCACACAACTTGGCCATGGCAAAAGCAATTTGCTCTGGATAAATGGCGCCCAGTGAAAGGGAAGAGTTCCGCTTCATTTTTTTGTTAGCCATTTTTTTTTGCAGCCATTTTTTTTCTTAGCCATTTTTCATTTTTCGGTCCGCGCTGACAGTTTCCCTGGAGAAAGCGATAGTAAGTGGGTGGGCGCTTAAAAATTCAACAAGAGAAATGCGTGAGCGGCAAATGAGTCGCACCTGGGAAATGGGGGAAAGCGGCGAGGAAAGTCAGTGTGAATAAATGCATGAAATGAATGAGTAAATAGCTCGAATGACTAACTGCGCGGCATTTTCGCTCAAGACATTTTCCATCCCATCCCATTCAACACCCAAGCCCCTAACTTTCACCATACTTTCCCCCATCATTGTTATCCCACGAGTTGGGCGGCATTTTCTCGATTTGCTAAATTACCAAGACGATGCGATGCTGTCGACAGCCCAACAGCCCAGATGAAGATAAAGCCAGATGTATGTACGAGGAATAATTGGGGCTCTGGAAGAGTTGGCTACCCTGCGAAAGGGTCTAAACCGAGAGATGGCCAACAATTTATGGCTGAATGTAAAAGCATTTTTATAGTTGTGTGCGAAATTGATTGAAACTTTAGTGGATTGGCGTTGTAGATACACCCAGAGAAACAGGGCTCTATCATATAGTATTATATCTAATAAATAAAAAATTCAAAGTAATAAATAAACATATTCCTGTTCATCCCAGAAGTATTTAGTTTATATGGGGTATTCCAAGTAGCTTTGAAAAACCGCTTTGCAAATCATTTCCAATGGCAATTTAAATGCCTGCAGTATTTTAGTGCCCCATCAAATGAGAGTTCGAATCAACAAACTGAAAACCCTAGCTCTCCCGAAAACCCCCCATCGAATATCATCTTAATAAATCAGAGATTCTTCCACACTAACCAGTCTAATCCGGCAATTCAGCTGATCCCAGAATAAAACTAATATCCCTGGGTGAAAGAAAAGAAAAAGGACCCCAAGCAAATGGGGTGTGCAAAAACAAAGGGAGAATCGGAAAAAAAGGTGTGAAAATTCAGGGAAAACACATCTCTCGATGGTTATGTGCGTGCGTGCAAAAGAGATAGTGGAATGGAATGTCCTTTGGCATTCGAAAATGGCAATATCAAAATTTACATACACCCATATCCTGATTATCCCTTAAGCATGAATTATTGAAAGCGTAAATACCAAAACACGGCCGACAGTCGACAGTCGACAGTCGAAGGAGAAGGCACAAACAAGCCAACAAAACTGACAAGAGATGGGGACAACAATGCGACAGAAGTTCCTCGAGAGTGGCTTTTTAGGGATGCTGATAATGATTATAATGATGACGATGTGTAGAGTAAGTTATAGCCGAGGTTGGGGGAAAACTCAGCCAGACGACGGCTTAATTTTCACATGACAAACAAAAAAAGACAGGCCGAGTGGAGACATTTTGAATGGCACACAAGCTAAATAAGAGAAAAAATTTCAAAAAAAAAGCAAAAACAACAGAAATGAGAAACAGAAACAGGTTGAGTGCGGATTCTAAAGTGGGTTGAATGGCTAAGGGGGGAGTATGGGTCGGTAGGGTGGACCAAAACGAGAGCCCAGTGACAGAAGCGGGTAAGTGATGAGGTGCGATGATGCGTAGAATGTTGGACGAGCAGTTAAGCAAAGCGCCTAAGACAACACAATTGAATCGAGTCAACGAGGGTCCCACCGAGGCTAGGAAAATATTTTAGTTATCCTTACCAATATTTTAAAGAAATATTATCAAAATATAGCTACTTTAATAATTTAAAAGTCAAATTAATGAGAGAAAAAACATTTGAACAGTTTAATTTAAGGACTTTGTGCCATTAAGTAAATTTTATACATTCCAAAAATATTATTTCCAAGTTAAATTTAGATAACTATGCAAGTGTAAAAACGTATCACAATATAAATACTTGAAGAATTTCACAGTTAACTGAAATTTAAGATAATATCATAATTACCAAGGTTTTTTGCCTTATAACACTTATATGAGCTCCTACATTCTTAGGAAATCTTACCAAGTATTTAAAATCTCAAAAAACTATTTTTCTAAAGTTCCAAGCTTTAAAAACTGAAATCTGAAAACCAATAACTTTTCGATAGCCCCTCGGCCCGCATTTAGGCAAATACACTCTCACTCGAGCACATTCACTCACACGCACACAGGCAGGACTCACTCACTTGGATAAATGTGTCTACAACTGCAGATAGCTTTCGCTGTATGTTTGTGTGTGTGTGTGTGTGCGAGTGTTTGTTTATTTGTTTTTATTTTCGAACGCGTGTGTGTGAGTGTGTGTTTGGTTCAACATCCTTTGGCGCCCGTTCCGGGATATGTCAGGAAAATCCTGTTAAAAGTTTGCCATAAATCCTATTTACATATTTTCATCTGCTGCGGCTCAAAAAGAGTTGCGTGAATATGTCTTGGCCACGCCCCCACCCAAAATGGAAGAAGAAGAAGAGGGGGCGGGGCCGAAAGGAAAATAGTCATATCAATTGTTTAGGCAAATAAATCATAAGACTTCCTGGAGGCCTTCATCTTTGCTATCAGCACAGAGAAAAACAAACACGTAATCTAATAATCTAAACATTTTTCCATTTCAATGTTGGTCAATTTGTTGACCCATTTTTATGTGTGTAACTTTATTAGTTATATGATCTTAACCGAGATATAGCTATACAATAAATTTGTTTGTTATTAAAATGTTTTTTTACTGCTTATGATAGCTATTTGATGCCTCACTGAATTGACCAAGTTTGAGGCCTTAATAAATCTGTAGCCTAAGCTCTATTGGTTTTTAATATATTTTTAATGTGACATTTTTCTTCCTGCTTTTTTATAATACTAATACAAAATTGGTGTGCTTTTCTCCGTGTCATCCGCTGACCTCGTTTTTCATTTTCCCCATATCCCTGGCCAGGGTTCACACAGTGCTTCCTTCCCTGACTTCCTTCCTTCAGTCGCCGTCTTGCGGAGGCCATTCAGCATTTCAACTTCGATTAATGTTGCCAAAAAATCGGGCAGTTGGGTGGACGGGAAAAGAGATGGCGCACAACAAATGGAAAGAGAGAGTTGCCATTGTTCGCCGCACTTTTGTCTACCAGTCATCGGGCTCCGCTTTCAAGGATAGTCACCAGAAAAGTCGAAAGTCATTCCCCCAAATGCCCAGAACTCATTTTGCATCTAAAAGCCCCAAAAGATACCTATAAGCAGTCACATAGAATGGTACATTTATGTTCTTTTTTGGCAACACATTTAATTGGAAAATTTTAATGTTTTTTGGAAGCACTTGTCTTGTACTTTTAAAAGGCATGAAGAAGCACTATTATATTGAACATAGCTGTATTTTATCGAAATATTGTAAATCTAATCAAAATGTTTTTATTTATTTATTTATGATCTATGATTAGAGCGCTATCAAGTAAAAAAATGTTTTTATTTTTTAAAAGTAGTTTAATAAATCTAAAAATATTTCTTCATTTAATACAAATTTTGTTTTTTACTTTTAAAACCATATAGAAACTTTATTATTTTTAATACTTCTGTATTTAAGTGAAATATTTTAAATCGAATTGAAAAATTATTAATATTTTTTAAAAGTAGTTAGATAAATTTAAAAAATATTATTTTTTGTTTTAAAAGCATGCAGAGATTCTATTATTTTGAACACAGCTGTATCGGAATATTGTAAATATAATTGAAATGTTTTTGTTTTTTAAAAGTAGTTTAAACGGTTTAAAAAAATAATTCCTTTTTAACAGCATTTTGCTTTTGCACGTTTAAAACCGTACACAAACTGTATTATTTTCAACATTTAATCAAAGCTTTTGAACATTTTAAATCCAATTAAAATGTTTTTAAAGTTTTAAAAGTAGTTAGATCTAAAAAAATTTAGAAAACAATTCTTTTTTAATACCATTTTTGCATTTGCCATTTTAAAACCATATGCAAACTCTATTATTTCGAGCACTGCTGTACGTATACATTTATGTACATACATTTATTTGGTATCTGCTTAATCCTTGGCCAGTGGGCGCATTTGTTATGCTAAGGATTCATTTTTGCATATGCTTCTTACCCCTAACCGAGCTGAGATTCCGGGTATTAGACTTAGGCACCGTCTCAGCGCCAGTCGCTCATCCTTAGCCTTGGTAAATACATTTTGAATAATTGTTCTGGACATCGGACATTGGACTTTGGACATTGGACTTTGTGAATGTGTGTGTGTGTGTGGCGAGGAAAATCCTTTTCGGAGAAACTCAAATTCAAATGACTGTAAATGGCACAATCCTTATGCATATTTCATAGTTCCCTAGCTCCTTTTGTTGTGTCGATGTGCAAATGTTTGTTTTCACTTTCCTTTGTCCTTTTCCTGGGTCTTAAGAGGCTACCCAGAATTTGTTTAATCGACAAATTCGTGCACAATTCATTCCCCAGTCCTAATGTGAACATTTGTAAGCCGAAAAAATGAGTTTGTTCTTGCATTTAGCTTATTTCCGACAGATTTAAACCCATTTATTGCAACTCAAATGCAGCTGGCAGATAATTTTCAAATGAATAAAACTATATTTCGACTTCAATGTGCATAGAATTTATTTGCCCGAACTACTGTTCTTAGTTTATGGGTGAGCTGTTTTAATTCGTGAGTGTGGACATACGTTACAAATTTATGATTGTTAAACTAACGAATTATTAATAAAATAGGCCGCCATTAATAAATGGGGGACAGGAAGTGATAAATGAAGAGCAGAAATGCATAGAACAAATAAAACGAAAATGTTTTTTATTACTGCAAATATAATTGTCTATATTCTATTCTGAATTAATTATTATTATGTGATAAGAGGCGTTTTTAAAAGTAAGCCTTATTTATGGCTATGGCTACAAAATCAATATAATACCCCTCCAAAGCGACATATCAATTAATATAAATTTAAAACTGCATAAATAATAAATCTCCATCAAAAAAAAAGGTCTTATATCAAGCCAATCTTTGGATAATGTAAATACATAAAAGTAGAAATATTCGCATTGTCAGTTTGATTTACATGCAGGATTGGCTGGTAAATGAGTAAATAAATAACAAGGATGTTGCAAATGCGTTCAGCCAATTTTCCACCTGCCCCAGGTGGCGGGGAAAATGAACCTTAATCACATTAAAGGAGCTCGGCGGCTTCTTACATATGCTACCCGCAAACATGCCTATATAAATCGTCGCTTGTCAGTGGCAGGCATTAGCTCATCTCGTCTCATCTTCAGTTTTCATTGCGTATACGCAGCGTATGCCCCCCTGGGGTGAAAATGCGCCCCCCCGTGGCTACGGCTATGCTATTTCTTTATTTTCTTTCATTTTTTTTTTGCCTTGCAGCGTGACAGCTGGCAGATTGAATCGATGGCGGGTAAATCACAATTGCCACGCCCAGTTTTTGGGCCCAAACAAAACTCAATTAACGGTTGAGAGGATAAAGCTGTTGAGGAGACAACAAAGTCAAAGGTCCCGAGCATATATGCACACAAAAAATAGTCCAAAAAAGAAATGGGTAGCACCACTTTTTAGTGCAACTCTGTTGACCATAATAAAAAAAATGCAAAAAAAAAAGGGGAGGGAGCATTTGACTGCATTGGTAATTGAAGAGGAAATGGTAATGAAAGCGGGCGGCAACCCAAGTGGGCGGGGCTGGCAAAAGAGTGAGGACAAAGTCGCCTTATTGTGTGGCACATTGTTAACTTTTGCCGCAGCCCGGGGAATCGAATGGGGAAAGAGCAGTACGGAAAAATCGCATGGGGGGGGGTGAATTTTCCGAGACCGAAATAAGCACATATAAAGCTGTGACTTTATAAAATCCTCTCACAAACATTCTTTAAAAGCAATAAATGCAATCAAACAAGCACTTACTAAAACAGAAGAATAAAAAAGATATTTTCAATTTGCCTATGATTTTCAAATGTATTTGATTGTTATGTATAATTGTCTACGAACAAAAAGTCTTTGAAAATTAAAGAAATGTACTCATTCGTATATTTCTCGAACTTAAATAGTTCTTGGGAGCAAATTAAACAAATGAAAGTCAAAAAAGCGGAAAAATCACAGTTAGACACTTGTGACAAATGGGAAATATATGTGTGTGCACAAGCAGATAAAATGACAAATTTACACACAAATGAATGTCCGAAAGGCAGAACAAATAAAATAAAATATCGAGGGAATATCAAGACGAGAGCAAAAAGCAAATTAAGAAAAATGTTCGAACCGAAACTGATTAAACACCGGTGACAAACAAATGCACAAATATTTGTGGATATTTTCGGCTTTGTGAACTGTGCAAATTGGGCAAATATTTTGAAATATTATTTTTTAAATTTGCATGAAACAAGTGGAAGTCATTCCACATGGCAAAAATATACAGCAGTAAAATATATTTATTTATATATAAAGAATAATAATAAATAATGAATTTTAAACAGATTTTCTAAAAAAAAATGAAGCCCACCACTTAGGCTTAAACTTAATGTTTAATTTCCACCGTCCTTATCCCATGGAAATACTTAATCCGTTGAGTTAAATTAGCTTTTTCAACGGGTTCTCCACGATTTTTTGCTTTTGTAAAGAAGCAACTTACGCAAGTGGAAAATGCGCCGAGCTTATTATTTAAAATTTTCCCCCTCAAAAAAAAGGAAGTACACACGCACACTCCTCGCAAAAACACACACACACACATACAGACTAAGGGGAAGACCATCCTCATCATCGCAAATCTCAAAATGCTTCCTGCGGCTTTTTTTTTTTTGAGGAATTTCCAGTGCTATTAAAAAGTTTACGCGAATCAGGAAAAACGGCCACCGAAGCAGCAAAAGGGAAGTGAAAATGCCAGCGAAAAGGGGGCGGGGCCAGCCAGGCAGGAAGTAACGAAAAAACGAAATTATATATATTTATTATAATTTTTTATTTTACGCATTTTGTGCGTTGACTGCGGCCCACCAAAAAGAAGGGAAAATATCGCCCTCAGCGAGCAGGAAAAAAATGAGGAAAACACATTGAAAACCGCACGGAAAGTGCGAAATATGAGGGGGAAGAAGCGGAGCGGGTAAAGCAGGAAAAGCGGAAGCAAGACAAGGACGAAGTGGCAGGGGTCGATTGAAAAGTTTAAACTTTAAGTAGAAGTGAAGGTGCAAATTGGTATGAAAAAAAGTCTGAAAATATAAGGGATTAAAATAAAGGTGCGGGAAAAATGCAGATAATAAAATTCATACTTAAAAGCTGTTAAAAACATAAGCACTCAGAAAACAAACATAACAAATGTACTTACAAACAGATTAAATTTAGTTTTAAACATTTTAATTAGTGAATTAGCAATCTCTAAAGTAACAAAGTAAAAATTGTAAAACAAAAAGCTAAAATGAACAGTATCTGAAGTTTCTAAAAATAATGGTAACAAATATAGCACAAGTAACTTAATTTATTTTAAAGTACCCATATTTCCTGTTACGAAAGGCGTATATTTGTAAGAACAAATGTAAAATATATTCCAATCACATTCTAATCATACAAAAATAATTGTAAAACATAGAGAGAAATCCTTTAATCTATTTTAAAATAATATTCCTGTTACGCAAGTTAAATTTCTGTAAGAACAAATGTAATGTATATTTTAAAACATATTCTAACCATCAAAAAATAGTTATAAGATATATAAAAGAATCCCTTAATTTATTTTAAAAAATGTTTCCCAATACGTGTTTGTTTTTTTTTTTTTTTTTTAAATGTAAAATACATTTATAATCACATTCTAAACATCAAAAATTAAATAATCAATTAAACATATAGAAAATTGCTTAAATTATTTTAAAATATTTTTCTAGACACGAAAGTTTTTTTTTGTAAGAAGAAATGTAAAACATATTTCTAATCGCATTCTAATCATGAAACTGCTGGGGTGACCCTCTCTGTAAGCTAATTGGGGTAACAAATAGGCCTCCTGCCTTCACTCCGTATCTCTGGTTCTAGGCCTTTATATTTATTTTTATTAGCTGCCGTTCCTCTGCGCACCGGCCAGCCACTCTTTGTTTTGCCTTCGCACAGTTTTCACAGTTTTTCACAGTTTTCACACATTTTTCATTTCGCTCCTTTTACGTTTGCCTTGTTTTATTTCTATTTTTTTTTTTTGATTTTTTCTATTTTTTTGCATTGTTTTGTGCGGCAGCAATTAAAAATTGTTTTTTTTATGAGCAAACAAAAAATTTTGTTTACAACAAACAACAATAAAGCGGTAATAAAAAATCATAAAATGGCCGGCGCCAGAAAACAAGAAACAAGCGAAAAAGTGCTAATTGGTTAATTGTGTGTGTGAGCGAGGAGAACCGGTGCACCTGTATTCGTGCCGTGTCTCTCTGCTCGTGCGTGTGTGTGCGTGGGTGTGTGTGTGAGTTTCCGTTTCCCGCTCAATAATTTAGGTCCTTAAATTGACCTCCGCACAAAAGGGAACAATAAAAAAATACCGAGCCATCTCAATGGGCATTTAAGCAAATTTGTCTACACTTTAAAGTTGTCGCTTTTTGTATCTCTCTCGATTTTGTATTCGTTCTTTTTTGTTCTATTTTTTATATGTGTATATTTTTTTGTTGCTTAATCCTTTTTTGCGTTTGAAAGGCGTCAGCTGCAATGCAGACAAAACAGGGCCACGCCCACTGGCAGAACCCCCGATCCAGATCCAGATCCAAGTGGCGCTTGTTAGTTTAAACTGATTTGCAATGTTTGACATGGGCCATAAAAAGCAACGAGGCAAACGACGACGACAAGGATAACGGTGAGATGGAGATAGCACAAGGAGCGGGCCGAAGAAGAAGGACATTAGACCACTCGCCCAGGTCGCCACACTGAGCGAATGTGGGTGGTACATCGAAAAAAATCACTTGGGACTCGAAATCACCTTTAAAAGTAATTTTTAGGTGTCTAAAAGTATGCAGCAATATTTTTGAAACTCGGTAGTATAGATGGGAGAATATTCTTCATCCACTGCATACTATTAGGCATCTGAAAATTACATTTGAGCATGGTTTCAAAACCTAATTAATAAAATTAAGCATGCTTAATTTGCATATTTTGCCCTTTTTTGTGGTTTACAACAAACTACAGCATTTGTTTCCCTGAATTCCGTCGAACAAAGATAATTTCTGTAAATTTCACATTCGTACATTTCACATTTCTGGTTTTATTTGCAGATGTTAACTTTTTCTGCTAACAAAAAGGAATTTACTACCAATTAATTAAACAACTTTATGCAATTAATTAAGAAACTTTTAATTAAATCTTTTTACACAATTTTTACTCTCATCTGGTTAAATATTTTTGTGTGGCTTTGGCAAATTGAGCAACAATTCACGGGGCATGCACATAATTGCTGCTAATTTAATTTGCCTGGCATTCTCTTTTTTTTACAGTGCACCCTGGCTGTTTGATGGCCTGGCCTTTTGGCATTTCTAGGCCACCCTTGGGCTTTGTTTTCGAGCTGAATTTTCAGCGACTGTCAGGGAAGGGTCTTGCTCCTGGCCATTTCAATAATCTCTTCATTTGGCCGGGGCCACAATGATTTTTTCCATGTTAACATTTTATTTGCCTGCACAATGGGGCGTATGAGCAACGTGGCTCGAGCACATCGCCCAGCCACGTTGCTCATACGCCCCATTGTGCAGAAATTCGGACCCAAAGCCATAACAATGGCGAAACGAGAGCCACATTCTAAATGCTAAGTTCATTCATTCATTCATTCTGCACAGAAAACACAGGGAAACAGAGAAACACACAGATGCACACAGACATTTGCTTGTTTTTCGGCAACAATTAAAACGATTTAAATGCAAAACAGTCAACGCCAGAAGAGCACAGCCCCAAGTGGGTCATCTGCTGGCCGACACTGTATTAGCCAATTTCTGGATCGCCCCGATTGCCCCCGATATGGCCGAAAAGGAATGGCCGAGGCACAAAAGTCAACTGGCTAATACAGTTAAGCCAGCATGGAAAATGCATCGAAATGCATCTCGGTAGATTAGAATGCGGCATGCATTCAATGAAACAATGCCAAACATATATTTATGTGGCAAATTTTATTAGACAATCGCAAGCAGTGTACTCAATAAAATGGAGTAGGTACGAATAGGTGAATTATGATAATATTTTTAATCGCATTAACACATAATGGCACTGCCAATAAACACAAAGTATTTCTATCTCTAACAATTCAATAAAATCAAATCAATTACATTGAAAAGAACATCTGGCAATAAAAATTAAACCCCTTTTCATTCGTTGATAAATTGTGGTAATTACATTTACATGTGATCAGATAGACCAAATCGTTGGGCCTTTATTCACCAGTTGGCAAATAGTCACCCAAAAAGCCCCCCGCCCAAAAAAAACCACTCCACTCTCTTAAGTAAACTTGGCTTAATTACTTTTCGCCAAGCTATTCCATCTTGCCAAACGAATAATAAACATCAATTTAGTTTCCATGTCAAATGAAGGGTGCCAAAAGTGGCGGAGGATTTTGGCGCTTGGGCTCTAATTCAACATTTAATCAGTTCGTTTAATTTCCATGCACAAATCGCTATTTGTTGTTGTTCGGTCACAGTTCGGGGGCTTCCATTTGGCCCTTGACTTTTCCCATTTGCCCGGATTTTACCCGCTTTCCCACGATTTTCCCACGACGCCATGTTTTAGTGTGCGAATCGCTTTTGTTTGATTCTGTTGGCATTGCCATCGTTATTGTTGTTGCATTTAATTAAAAGCCCCGAATGCAGATTGAAGATGGCCAAAGTGGAGAGGGCAAAGTGGAGATTGGAGATTTCGGGGGGAACAGTGGCGAGTGGAGAATGGAGAATGGCTAACAATAGCTACATGCTGGCTAAAATGAATAAATAGAGGCGCGTTTGCTATTTTGACAACCGCAACAGCGGAAACACTGAGAAATATGTTAGTTTGTGTTTTAAATCTAAAAAAAACATATTTTTTAAACAGTTTCCTATTTATCGAAATATCTTCCTTTTATAAGGAATAGCCAGATCCTTTTTAATACTATTTAAAATATATTTATTTTATTTCTCTGTATTTCTTTGACTTGTATTCCTGGTTAAGGCAGGATTTTGTAAAAATCTAAATCCAATCGAAAAACATAAATTGCACAGTTGCCAATTTCTATATTTTACATTTTCATATTTATATATTTTTCTACGTGTAGCAATAACAACAAGCGTTGGCAGCAACAATGGCATTTCCACTCCCACTGGAGCCATTCAAGTCACACACAAGCGCGTAAACACGCACACTCACACACGTTTCGTAATCGCTCAAAATTGTTTGGCAAACATTTTAAACATTTTCTATTGCATACGCACAGGGGCAATTCTCAAAAGTTGCCCAAAAAACTGAAAATAAGGAAACGCTTGTTCTGGCCGATTTAATATCAAAGTCTGGGCGTGGTCATTCGCTTTAAAAGATACTAGGTATTGCTTATAAAAATTCCTAGCTATTTAAACTTAATGTTATTATTAATAAATTTAAGAAATACAATTTTTTTAAGCCATTTCAACCAATGAAACCATTTAAAATCAAGGGGGTTTCTAATTAAAAGTGGGCGTGGCAAACATGGGCTTCGTAGGAACTAATAGAATCTACATGCAAAGTGTAAACTATCTAACATAATAAAAACTATCTAACTGTTGAAAATGTGTGCACCACCTAACTTTCATTGTTTATAACTTTTTAATTAAAGGATGCACCAATATGCACCTACCGCATATTGAAACAAACAATTGAACAAAATCCAATTTAGACTTTTTAAAAATCTTATCTTACAGACGATAGGGTGGGCGAGGCACATCGGGATTTTAAACTTGTGTGGCGCAGGAATCTCTAGAATCTGCATGCTTAATACCAACTTTCTAGCTTTTATAGTTTCCGAGATCTCAGCTTTTATATATGACATATATGGCAACCGATCAAGAATATATATATACTTTATAGGATCGGAAGCGCTTCCTTCTACCTGTTACATACTTTTCGATAAATCCAATATACCCTTTTACTCTATGATCATGGGAATAATAATATAACAACTTTTCTGGACCCATAAACTTTTAACTTAGCCATATGTCTGAAATATATATGCGGGGATGCCACAACTTTGCGATTTCTGTGGCACTCTTGATGGTTAAATAACTCAATGGGGTTTCAAATTGCATAGTTTTGAGGCGACATCAAATAGATAATCTGAACTCTTTAAAGGGAATTCATTATTATTTCTTGATTTTTTTTGCCTTAAAGCTAACCCATATTTGCCCGTTTCCAACACGGCTTAACCCACATTGGGGCGCCTCGATTCGAAGGCACATATTTGCCTACCCAAGAAACAAAACATTAACTTTGGTCCTAATGCTAATCTTACCTTGGCACAAAAAGTATTTCGCCTGCCGCTGTAGTGGTGTCCCCGCACCCACACACACGCACACAGGCCCACGTGGTCCTTCACACGGACAGGGGCTGGCTTCCTTGTTTTGGTTTCTGGTTTCCTCGAACTTTAGTTTTCAATTTGCATTCGGTTCCTTCGGCTTACAAGCCCACCTTTTTCATTACGAATTTTCCAATATTTGTTTTGAAGTTTCAGCCTTGTTTCTTTTTTATATTTTTTTGGGTTAAGTTGTTTGGTTTAGAACATTAAAAAAAGAGAAAAAAAATTTGGTTGGTCTCGCTCAGCTGAACTTAAAATGGGAAAGATTTTTAAATACAAATTCAAAGTACATTTTTCCAATAGTCATTATTATTCATAAATATCTAGACGTCATTTTAAATAAAAAATGTTATGAAATTAAAATTTTTAAAGTACTAATAACCACATAATTCCAACACAAAAAGGGTTAAGACACATTGAAGTCTTGCTTAAATTAACGAAACTGTATTAAAAAATCATCAGAATCTTTTTTGAAAGTTTTAACCTAAGTTCGTTTCAAGTTTATTTTGTCAGAGAAAAAACTCGCCCTATTCAATATCTTATATTATCAAATTTTTAAAAAGTAATACCCATTAATAACAATTTAAAAACAAGGAAGAACGCTATAGTCGAGTACCTCGACTATCAGATACCCGTTACTCAGCTAAAGGGACCAAAGGAAAATGGAGATATGCAAGCAGCAAATGCGCCACCTACCGGCGGTAGACAGATTTAAGCGTTGTGGGCGTTAGAGTGGGCGTGGCAAAGTTTTTTTTAAATCAATCGATAGGTATTGACGAGACCAATACATTTCAGTTTAAATTTTTTATCTACCATGAAAATTGTGGGCGCCACAGACTTGGGCGGTTTGTGGGCGTTGGAGTGGGCGTGGCATATTCGCGTAATAAACTTGCGCTGCGCTCAAGCCTACGGAATCTAAATCTGAAATCTCGTTTCTCTATCTTTGATATTTTCCGAGATATCCGCGTTCATATTTACGATTTTTTGAAGTTTGTGGGCGGTTTGTGGGCGTTAAAGTGGGCGTGGCAAACTTTTTTTAGGTCAGTCGGTAGGTATTGATGAGAACAATACATTTCAGTTAAAATTTTTGTTCTAGCATCAAAACTGTAGGAGCCACAGTTTTGGGCGGTTTGTGGGCGTTAGAGTGGGCGTGGCACTCTTTTGAAACAAACTTGCGCTGCGCAGGAATCTCAGGAATCTGCATGCCTAATCCCAGTATTGTAACTCTTATAGTTTCCAAGATCTCAGCGTTCATACGGACAGACGGACAGACGGACAGACGGACAGACGGACAGACGGACAGACGGACAGACGGACAGACGGACATGGCTAGATCGACTCGGCTAGTGATCCTGATCAAGAATATATATACTTTATGGGGTCGGAAACGCTTCCTTCTGCCTGTTACATACTTTCCGACGAATCTAGTATACCCTTTTACTCTACGAGTAACGGGTATAATAAACATGAATAGTCCAGTCCAAGAACCCTACGTATTTTCTACTTATAAGTTTATCTTGCCAATTCCCAAGCTTTCGCATAAGTTTTCATTACAAGAAAGACCCCATTTGGTATGGTTACAATTTGAAAAGTAATAAATACTTTTAGCTGGCAATCAACAAGTTGTAAATTTGACGGGGATTCCCCTTTTCAATTTATTATTACGAAACATTGCATGTCAATTGATTTCTAATTCCCCTTGGCTGTTGTTGCCTTGGCAGCTCGCAAATAAAATCTCTCTTTTAGTTTGGCGCGACCTCCGCAATGACCGTGTAACAATTTCGGTTTTCTTTGCCCTCCCCCCCCTTTTTTTTGTTGTTGCATTTTCCCCACCCCATTTTCTTATTTTCAAACTATTTTTTTTACTACTTTTTTTTTGGTTGCCAAGAAGACGCGCGCAGCAGGCGAAAATTCAGAGAGCGCGCGTTTTTGGTTTTTGCTTATGGGGAAATATAATATTTCCGAAATTTGCCAAATTTCAGTTAGTTGCATTAAGCACTTGGTTAGGTAATTTTCTAGCCTTAAAATAGCAACACACACACACACACAGCTGCGCTTACAAATGGCCAACTTATGTAAGCGTTTTGTGCGCGTTTTGCACGCGTTTCGGGCGCTGCTTTTTCCGCCCACGCCACAAAGTTGCAACTAAAAATTTGTTAACCCCAAAGGATGGAAATGGAAAAAAAGTCTGCAACTTGTTTGCCCAGCTGTTTTGTTTGTTGTGGTTTGCTGGCTATTTTACTTTCCGCTTTCCCCCTGCATTTTCTGATCATTTTTTTGGCACTCAAATGGTTAATAAAAAATAAGCGAAGCTAGTTTGTTGAATAAATAACGAAAAAATAAAGTTTAAAAACAAAATAAAAACCTACAGCTGAGGCGGTCACATGCGCGACACAGACACAACACACCAACACACGCTCACGCAGACAGACAGACGAAAAGGGGGCGGGGCGGCAGAGGCGGCGGCGGCGGCGGGACGACGGCGGCGGCGGCAGCAACAACAACGACAACGACAACAACAAAAAAAAGAAAGGTATAAGAAACCAACAACAAACGACAACAACCGACGACAACGACGACGACGACAACAACTTTCGACTTTCCACGACGACAACGACAACTTGCGACTTTAGCGCGTTTTTTGTGCTGTTTTCCTGGTGATTTGGGAACTCTCTTTCCTTCTCGAAGCGAAACGCGTGCCGTCAGCGCTGAGTCCTGTTTCATACTATTTGGGGCCATCCTTGCATCCTGCCATCGAAGCCAAAGTCCCGTTCGCCCAGCATTTCCCACAGCCTCTGCTGTTCGACCGCTGTTAAGTGCGCCTGCTGCGGCACAAGAATTTCCCCGCTGTTAAAATTTCCCTGGCATGCGCACCGTGTGCCGCGAATATGCGAATGCGAATGCGAATGCAGGATGCGAATGCAGGATGCAGTTTCAATGCCAGCCGGCCAACGTTGCGGATGCGTGATGTGCATTGTTGCCACCGCTTTGCAGCGGTGATTGGGGGGGGGGGGATTTAAAGGGTCTCTGTTACTCGGAATTTGTCAGAATTATTACTACTGATTGCGTATCGAGGGGGTACGAGAATTTCCCCTGGAGATATAAGGTAGCTTTCTTACAAAATAGCTTGCTTTGCCTAGCCTTTGAGCCCCTTAAATCTCTTGTAATTATTATAATACAAGATAATAATTATTATAATATTTTATAATGTCCCTATAAGGCGAAATTTACCTAAATTATCACTGCTGCTAGGAACTTATACCAGTTTTACATTTGGCATTCCTTAATTCTGCAGCTGAAGTGGACTTTTAAGCACTTAAAATTAATTGAATTCAATTCCATTATAATGTTAGTTATTATGTAAAGGGCTTTTTGACTACTCGAGATCATGGGATATTCAAATAATTATTAAAATTCATTATTAAAGTTATTAGATCGCACAAAAATCATATAAAGGAAGGTAGATTTAAGCTAAATATTAAAATTTTATACTATTTACATAACAACAAACATTTGTAAGAAACATTTGTAAGAAAAATGATTGAGGTATTAAAATGTTGACTAATTTTATTATTTATATAACCACAAAGACTTGTTACACATTAAAATACAACCCTTTAATGGTGCCAGAAATTCGGCAACTAACTTTTAAATATTCATCCGAAACTCAAGGCAATTTTGCCTGCAAACTTTCCAATTAAACCGACACTTTTAAGCCATGTGCTGAGTGAAGTTTACGCATCTATTTCGGCTAATAAGGTAAGTGGCAATTGACAGTCGTTAATGCTAACCGCAGTTAGGCACAATTACGCCAGCTGGAGCAAATCAATTTATTTATGAAAATTCGAGGCAGTGCGCCATGTGCAGTTTGCAGTCGGGAGTCTGACTGAGAAGTCCGCAATGGAGGGTCCTGCATCCTGCATCCTGTGTCCTGCGTCCCTCGTCCTTCGTCCTGCATTGCACACGTGCACGGCATTAATGCAAATGAGCTGGATGTCGGATGCTGGATGTTGGCTGCTGGATGGTAAATGCGGAATGCCGGGTGCTGGCTTCTGTCTTCTGGCCGCTGGATATACATACGTACTGCTGCGGATGCGGAATGCCCGACTTGATGCCAAATTGAATTATGTTGGATGCCAGAAAGGTTAATGAAAGAGAGCGCCATTCTCGCACCCGGATACGGACACATCCACGGATTTGGATTCGGATTGGGATACGGATGAGGATGAGGATGAGGATTCGTCGGTGACGGTGACTGTGACTGCAACGGTGTCGGGCAACGAATTCAGATTCAAGCTGAATGAATTGTGATGAAGCACCACCGACCAACCACCTCCAACAAAGTGCTGTCGGGGGCACTGAGATGACCACACATAGATGCGGTCCAACACTTCAAAAATTTAAGAGTTATTTGCAATAAATTATTGACTTAAATGAGGCAATATAATAAAAAATTTAATAAAGGTAGAAGCCATTCCACATATCCTTTCCCTTATTTTTCCTTGAATTAAACTTTAAATGAATTAATAACGAAATAACAATATATATTAATTATTTAGGAAATTGCTCTATGACTAGAGAAAATAATAATGGAGCGTCTTTAATTGTGATTATACTTATTTTACTAGAAAATATAAAAAAGAATTACTATTTTATTTTTGGTAGGACGGAGGCAATGAAAGAGGTGAGATTTAGTTATTATATTATTCCGCATTAGTGAAAAACAAACCATTTAACATTTTGGTTTCTTATTTTTCCTTCAAAATAAATTAGTAGTAACTTATTTTATGGGTCATAATGAATATAACACATCTGATACTAAGTGAAGAGATACAATCCATTAAAAACTTGACATTTTTCTTTTTCTTTGAAGTTAGAATAAACTTTTGATGAATCAGTATAGATTAAGATAAAATAAATGAAGCTTAGAAGAATTTATAGGATTTATTTGGAACGGCTTGCATTTAGCTGTCGAAAGAATTTGTTGTTTTAAATTTTTTAGAATATCTAGCGATATTTTAACTGCTCTCCATGGCATTTCTCCCAGTGTAGATGCAAAAGCGGTGGCCATTGGCGACTGTCGACTGTCGGTTGCTGGTGGTCAGGCTGCATGCAAATTGATGCTTTTTGTGTTGGACTCTGCATTATCTTGGTCTGGATCTGGTTCTCGGTTTCGGTCTGGGGCTTGTCGAAGGATTCGGTTCGGTTTGCCCGGGCCTGGAAAACCCAGGACCCGGGATGGGGAATACGGAATACGGGGATGTGAGCACCCGGTGCAGCTGGAAATGTAGGGGAAATGTGTTGCAGTGTAATGGCCAGTAATGTACGGCGGAGATTCATGTGGGCCAACTGAAAATTAGAGCTAACGATGACTGACAATGTTTTTAGCCCCGACATAAACATGGGACTGCTTTCTTATATGGCCAAAGGATGGTTTCTTAAGAGCTTTGTTTGACTTAATCAAGGATTTGTAGCTTTCAATTGAGTTAACTGCATTTCTATTTCTCTTGTCAGTTTATTTCAATTACTTAAGTAGAGTAACCACGTTTTGCACCTTTTAAAAAACATTTCATTGTAATGAAAAAAGTTATTTAGAGCCATTTTATACTATATGGGCAGTATGAGCTTCATTTGATTTCAATATTTTATTATTCCATCAAATGTAATGTATCAAGGATTTATTTTAATCGAAGCTCTCGCGGCATATCCCTAGTAATCCAACTTAACTCCACGCGCTTATAGGGCTTATCCAGCCCACATCCCGCATGAATATCCCCTTAATAACTCGGCTTTTCCATCTTTTTTGCCTTTCTGACGGCGCGAAACCGCAGTGAAAATCGGAGTGGGAAATTCATTATAATACGCCAGCCATATAGCACATACTTGGGCACTTATTTCAATGAACCTGCCGCACATCATTGAGCCATTAAGTGTACAAAGTGAGGCAAATCGGGGACTCCTTTCCCCGTCTCCTTTCCGCCATCAAGAAGCCAACTTTGCGTCAAATGCCTAAATAACCCAAAAACCGGGCTACCAAAAACCCATCCTTTTCCCCTTTTCCGGGCCCCAAAGTTGACAACATGCAACTGGCATCACCAGAAAACCCAACAGAATCCCAGCAAAAACCCCACAGCAGCTACAGCATTTTGCGCCTCAATTAATTAAAATGTTTTGTTTTAATGCCTCGACAGGGATAAGGGAAAACCGAAGCCTCGCCCGTCGTCCTTTTCCTGACACATCCGCCGGCAGTCTAGTGTAAAATGCTGATTGATATTTCCCGGTTAATAACTTGGGTCGCCCCGATGCTTTTGGCTTTTTTCAAGGTCGCGCAATAAAAATTAAGTTCATCCATCATTAATAGCCACCCACGACAGCCGAAAATGGATCGAAGAAGGATGGGAAAGGCTCCTTTCACTCCGTCTTGTTGACAGCTTCGAAAATAACCGAAGAATGCTCTAAATACCCTTTCAAATAACCAGCTTTTTTGGCAATTTAAATTGCTGAAATCAACAGCGGAAAAATCTGGTATAAATATGAATTTTTAATCAGTTGCCTTTGTTATCTGTTGTTTATAAAATATGGTTTTCATTTTTATTATATTTGTTTGGCAAACAGAAGAAAACAATTATAGAAAAAAACCATATTCCTTTCTTTGCCAACAAAGAATAACATTAAAAGAATTTTTTATTGAGAGATAACAATACAGTTTATTGCCATTATTAGGATCGTGAGGTAGCACTATGCTTTACCCTTTCATTTATTTTTTTGCAGAGTATAAAGGGCAAACAGGCAGGTCGAAGGATAATGAGAGCGACGACGACTCAATTAGCGAGTCGAGCGCTGCATTTACATAACATTTGAAGCAAGTTTATTTAATTTAATTGTTGTCGACTCCTCGCCGAACGTCGCTCATTGTCCTTTTGCCGCGCCAGCTGTTATTGTTTTTTGAAAACAATATGGCCCCGTGCCTGGTGTCCTGGTGTCCTGGTGTCCTGGGCCTGCTGCCTTGTTAGACAAACCGCAGACACACGAACAAAAGGACAACCAGGCCGCGCTAGCACACACACAAATAATCATTTTTGGTGGCGGCCAACAAAGGACTCCCGGCCATTGTTGTGTCCTCCTGGAAGGACTCCAGCTGCCAGCCCTCGTGTAATGATCACTAATGGTCGCTCAATCATCCGCTTCCCGGCGGATTCACCTATGGACCCTATACACCGCCCAGAGGCAAGGACATGTCCCGGCGGAAGGACAATGGCTCTTGGGGTTAGCTTAAAATGTATATTTATATCTTTGGGTTAATTTAAAACACAACATGTACGAGTTTACCCAACCTAACCTTTGGGGTTATATTAATAATATATAAAATCAGACATTCGGGACATCATAACTTGGCTAAATAAAGTTACTATATAGCTTTATATATTTTTATTACATTTTAAATATATATCAAAAAAGGTTTGTATACATAGTCTTTTAGAATATTGGAAGAAACTAGAAATCTTTTTTTTTATGCATTAATATTTATTGGTTTTAAAAGAGGGAAACATTTATAAACTAGCATACAAAATGAAAGTACCACCATTTCTAGAGAAATGCCACTTAGTAATAGAGTTCGAGTTGGTTAAGTTATGTGCTTTAGAAATCAAGTTTTGGGTCGCAAGAACCGATAGAATTATAACGCTTTGAGGACTTTTGACCCGCCCCTCGCTATAGCAGCGCCCCCGGCGGACGGCTCGTGAACCGCCGAGTCGCGCTGCAACTAAGTTCTCAATGGTTCTTTATCTCAATTTGGCACATTTTGGTCTCGGGCGGAGAGCTCGTGGCTGTCGCAGCTGTCTGCCAACTACAGCGACTCGAGTTCAGTTCAGCTCCTGTCAGCCGCAGCCTCAGAATCAGACTCAGCTCGAGTCCTGCACACATATACACTGAGCGAAAGTATGTATTAAATGATGGAATCAAATTAACAAAGCACAATACCACACACAAAACTATGATAGATATATATGAATGGTATCATATTAACATCATAAAAACATAAAACAAATGTCCCTTATCAAAGCAATAACATTAACACTAACAATGCTGCTTAAAAATGTACTCGCTAAAATATGAACTATACATAAGTACTTAATATAACATATAGGGTAGACTAAAACATATGTTAGTTTAATTGACGTTATTTTTATTTTCAGAGGGAAAGTATCTACAGGGAAAAATGTTTTTTTTTATAAAATGTATACAACTTATAGACAGCATCATCATTTTTATCCACATATCTATATTAATACTTAAAAATTTTACGTACAGTACTAAAAACCAAATTGTGGCTTAAGAAAATATAAAAAAAATGAAAAATATATTCTTAAGAAACTTGTTTTCATAAAAAATCTTTACTTCCTTCTTTGATATAAAATTATTAAAATCATAGCATTTCTTGAATCCTATTGATTTTAATCCCAGTGTAGTGCCCCATGGCACGCAATCTTTCTGTCTCCATCGCACTCTCATTGCTTCTCTTTCTGTAATGACCTTTGTTTTGATTTTATTATACACTTTTTTGTTTCCTTTCAGTTTTTTTTTTTTTTGAGTGGGCGGTGGGCAGAAGTAACACTGTGTCGTTGTTGTTGCGGCAAATTGCGTGCGGCGCCTCAACGCAACTTTCAAGGATGCCACTTACCGCGCCCCTTTTGCCCCCCGCCCCCTACGCCCCTGCTTGTCAGTTAGCTAACGATGTTGCCCGTTTACCGTGTGTTCCAGTTGCCACGCCTCCTGCCTTCCGCCTCCCCAACCACCCACATCCTAGACCTGACTAAAGATCAACATTCGAGTGCTACAAAACTTTTGTCATTTACGCGCCGAAAATTTGCTCGCCCCATCCCCCCTAAAACCACCCAAAAGCCACCCAAGACCACCCCCCGACCGGCCACGCCCCCTAGATGACCTCGCCGCCCCGTTCCGTTACGTTCCGTTTCGTTTCGTTCCCATAATTGAATTTCTGCTGTTGAAACTAAGCACAAACAAGGAAGAACGCTATAGTCGAGTACCTCGACTATCAGATACCCGTTACTCAGCTAAAGGGACCAAAGGAAAATGGAGATATGCAAGCAGCAAATGCGCCACCTACCGGCGGTAGACAGATTTAAGCGTTGTGGGCGTTAGAGTGGGCGTGGCAAAGTTTTTTTTAAATCAATCGATAGGTATTGACGAGACCAATACATTTCAGTTTAAATTTTTTATCTACCATGAAAATTGTGGGCGCCACAGACTTGGGCGGTTTGTGGGCGTTGGAGTGGGCGTGGCATATTCGCGTAATAAACTTGCGCTGCGCTCAAGCCTACGGAATCTAAATCTGAAATCTCGTTTCTCTATCTTTGATATTTTCCGAGATATCCGCGTTCATATTTACGATTTTTTGAAGTTTGTGGGCGGTTTGTGGGCGTTAAAGTGGGCGTGGCAAACTTTTTTTAGGTCAGTCGGTAGGTATTGATGAGAACAATACATTTCAGTTAAAATTTTTGTTCTAGCATCAAAACTGTAGGAGCCACAGTTTTGGGCGGTTTGTGGGCGTTAGAGTGGGCGTGGCACTCTTTTGAAACAAACTTGCGCTGCGCAGGAATCTCAGGAATCTGCATGCCTAATCCCAGTATTGTAACTCTTATAGTTTCCAAGATCTCAGCGTTCATACGGACAGACGGACAGACGGACAGACGGACAGACGGACAGACGGACAGACGGACATGGCTAGATCGACTCGGCTAGTGATCCTGATCAAGAATATATATACTTTATGGGGTCGGAAACGCTTCCTTCTGCCTGTTACATACTTTCCGACGAATCTAGTATACCCTTTTACTCTACGAGTAACGGGTATAAAAATACAAGACAAGGGAAAAATCTCTAGATGATAATGAAATTGGAAATACCTCATAGGCGGCATAGTCTAAAAATCAGAAAAGACTACAAGCTTATAAAAAATTATATACTTTCCTAAATAAGATAGCATAGGTGCGAGATAAGGTGCGATTAAGCTATGGACCTCTATTAAATGGATCTATTTAACTTTATGTTTACAAAAATAAAATGATTTCTTAAAGAGTGTAACTTATAGAGAATTTGTTTAATGGTTTCAAAGATCATTCTCGGAAAATTAAAAAGTAAAGTATCTTATTTTAATTGTTTTTATTTTTTTTTATGTAAGTATATCTTTGTATCCTTCGGATCCGTAGAATACCAGGGTATCCCATGAGTGCCAAATAGACACACTCCCGCCTCTTGAAGATGGGAAAAAAAACAAGACGAGAATGAAGCGGGCAGGGGATAAAAAATAGTGTAAAATTAAATGAAAAATAAACAATGAACATGGCGCAGTTGAATTGAATTGAAGAGCTCTGCTCTTGGCAAGCTTTGAACAGCGAACGAAAGAGACGGCAGCATTGCCCGCGAAAGAGAGGGCAGATGTGGGGGGAGGGGTCATTGTAGTGGCTCAGTTCTTGGCCTGGCATGTCCCGGACTCGTTTGTCTTTGCTTTACCCGGTTTTCGTTTTTAACACATGCGAGTTAAAAATGCTGACATGGCCATGGTTGTGGGCGGGGGCGGTCCAAGGGGGCAGGGGCAGCAAGGGAGGCACACTGAAAGAAATACCAAGTAACTGATCTAGAACACAAATGCATTTTTCTTTCTACTATTTCTATAACACAAAATAAAGGTAGATCCTTAAATATAAAAAGGGTTTCACAGTTCACTCTCGACAGCCTAAGCCATCGGACGTGTTCTTCCGCGTATCATTAAAGTACCGCAGCATCCCAACCCATAATCAAAACAAACGCGAAGATTGCCCCCGCTTATCTACTTTCCGATCAACGCAACTAACAATTTTGGCAGCTTTAACGAAGCATTAAAGTTTGTTGACCTCATCATGCCTGACCCTCCGGACATCTGGAGAAGGCATCCGCCAGACGGAGTATTCCTAATAGCGACTAGGACAGATGACGACTCCAAGTCTCTAGCTGAAGTCTCACCATTCATCATTAAAAAAACAATAGACAATACAATCCAAGGAGAAGTGACAAGTTGTAAAAAAACCAAAGACGGAAAACTTCTAATTCTAACCAAAAACCTATTACAAGCCGAAAATCTAAAAAATCTCTTCAGTTTACCTTCAAATACTCCCTACATCACTATCCCAATTAAAATTACAGAGCACCGAAGCCTTAACTGCACTAAAGGAGTTATTTACTCAAACGATCTACGAGGAATTGACGAGCAAATTATATTAGAGAACCTTAGATCTCAAAAGGTTGATGAAGTTGAGAAAATTTACAAATATACCCCTGGCCAAATAACACAAAAAACTGAAAAAAATGAAACAGGTCTAATTAAACTAACATTTAAACTAACTAATCTCCCAGAACACATATACATTGGATACGAAAGAGTCCAGGTCCGCCCACACATCCCTCCTCCAATGCGCTGCATCACCTGCTCGCGAATTGGACATACCGCAAAGTTTTGCAAAAATTCAGCAATCTGCTCAAACTGTGGCCTAGCAGCTCATGAAAACACAGATCAAGGTATAATATGCTTAAACAAATCCAACTGCATCAACTGCACGGAGAAAAAACTACCACTTACTGATCACCACGCCCGCGACAGAAACTGCCCAGTTTTCTTGTCACACAAGGAAGTTCAAGCGATTAAGACCTTAAATAAAGTAGACAACAGGACAGCCTGGTCCATCTACAAAAACCGCCACCACGATGGCTCCCTATACTCCTCTGCAGCCAAAGCTTCCTCCTCTCAATCTAGCCAAATGCAACCACCAAAAACGACAGTAACACCTATGCAGCGCAAAACGGTAAGCTACGAATCTGATGAGTTTACCCTCCCGAACGCGTCTAATTTTGACCCAGATGAACCCATGTCATCCGGTTCCGAAATTCAAGACGCCAATCAGGATCACACAACAAAAAGAAAAGCCAAAATCCTACCTCTAAGCATCTCAAATAAAACGAAAAGATTACTGAAAAACGATCAAAACCCCGTCATGACTAGAGCAAAACTTAAAGCCATCTCCTCTTCAGATACAAATCCTTCAAGCCGTATGTAAAATGACTCTAAAGATCCTCCAATGGAATATAAATGGTTACCTCAACAACTACAACGAACTGCTAATTCTTCTAAAGAACCTTAATCCAAAAATCGTTTCCCTCCAGGAGACCCACATCACCTATTACCAAAGATTACCTATCCCAGTTAACTTTGAATTTCACTACACATCCTCGCACAGTCCAGATGGCGGTGCAGCAATCTTGATACACAAGTCAATAGAACACTCAATAATTCCACTTCAAAACTCTTTCGATACCATAGCACTGGAAATTAAATCTTTCAAAAAACTCAATATTGTTTCTTCTTACATCCCACCGAACAGAAAATTCACTGAAGCAGACCTGGAATCAATAGTCCCTACAGGAAACTCTCCAACATTATTTACAGGAGACTTCAATAGTTGGAATAGTTACTGGGGTTCTCCCACAATAAACCGTAGGGGACGAATACTAGGCAAATTCATCCTGAACAAGGGCTTCATCATTTTAAACAACGGCCAACCAACTCACTTCTCAACCCATGGATCACTCACACACATCGACTTAGCATTTTGTTCACCCGACCTGAGAATTTATTGTGACTTCAAGATCAGCGACTCTCTCCAAGGGAGTGACCACTTCCCAATTACTATCGACATGTTCCCAAACAGCAGAAGAAAGAAAGACAATTTCAATCAACGTTTTGTGACAAAAAACGCAGATTGGGAAAAATTTGAAGCACTCACAAACATCCTTAGTAATTCCATCCCACCGTCAACAAATATAAACCAGGAAGCAAGTAATATAAACAAAATTATACTTCAAAGTGCATACAAAAGTATTCCGCATACAAAACCTGCAAGATCGCATCACAATGTCCCATGGTGGAATAAAAAACTAAAAAATTTAAAAAGGGAAAAAATCAAGGCATGGAAGACCTTCAACAGAGATATGTCGACAAATAACCTTATTAACTACAAAAAACTGAACGCCCAATACAGAAGAGAAATAAGGTCAAGCAAAGCAGACAGCCTCTTTGAACTAACATCCAAAATCACGCCACAATCAAAGCCGGAAACAATTTGGAACAAAATAAGAAAGCTCTGTGGGCTCCACAAAGCCACAAATATCCATGCCATTAAAGGCAACAATAGTAACAATCTCCTAACTTGCCCGGAACAAATTGCTGACACATTTGCAAAACACTGGTCTCTTCGCTCAGAGGACGCACAATTTTCCACAAGCTTCATCGAAGAAAAACAAAAATTACTTACACTTAACCAAGGTAACACACATAGAACAGCATTATTTATGGAACAAGATATAAACTTTTTAGAATTCGCAATCGCCCTGAACAGCCTAAAAGGTCAAACACCAGGACAGGACAAAATAAATTATCCAATGATCCAACACGTCGCAAACTCGGTCAAAATGAGAATCATAAATTTCTTCAATATCATCCTAAAGTCACACATTCCTCAGACCTACAAAACTAGCATAATTATCCCCATACACAAATCAGGAACTGACAAAACTTTAATAGAATCCTACAGACCTATTTCCCTCAATCCATGCTTATCAAAAACATTAGATAAAATAATTTCGAAACGGCTATGGTGGTTTGCAACATCCAACAAACTACTAAGTAGCCGACAACTCGGATTTAAAAAAGGGAAATCCGTTATGGACTGTCTGCTTTACGCAGACGCTCTTATCAACAGAGCCCTCAACGAAAAGAGACACCTCTCAATCATATCCCTAGACTTTGCCAAAGCCTTTGAAAAAATAGGGCTACACACAATCATTAACCAACTCTCGGCATGGGGCTGTGGTCCAATAATAACCAACTACGTGTCACACTTTATGTCAAAAAGGAAAATCAGAGTTAGAGCCAATCATAGCACGTCGACGATACAACCATTACACAACGGTATACCGCAAGGATCCCCACTTTCGGTTATACTTTTCCTTATCGCGTTCAACAGCCTCTCCGATATCTTAGACAAATACAAAAACCTTACCCACACAGCATACGCCGATGACTTTAACATATTTATCAATTTAAAACGAGAAAAAAATGTCTTGATAAACCTGAATAACCTATTTAACGAAATCAACGCTTGGTGCCAAAAATCAGGAGCAATGCTCTCTGTTTCAAAATGCAAGCACATCCACATTTGCAGGAAGAGAGCCTGCTCATGCCAGGTATCAACACAAGATACGACCATCAAAACGGTTACGGAACTGTCGTTATTAGGACTACATTTTGACCACAAATATAAATTTAAGCCCCACATTAAGAAACTACAAAAATCAATAGACAAATCCCTAAACATAATAAAATGCTTATCCAGCGGAAAATACAATAGCCACCCACATACCTTAATCGAAATCGTTAAAAGCCTATGCATCTCTAAGATAGATTACGCCCTTCCTATATACGGCACGTCAAAGAAATCTATGCTAAAACCAATCAAAACCCTACTAAATTCCGCACTACGAACATCATTAGGAGCCTTTTGCTCTACGCCAACAAATAACCTCTACCTTGAAGCAAACATCCAATCAATAGAAAATAGAACCGAATACCTAAAAGCAAAATCAATCCACACTATTCTTCAGGCCAAAGATACCCCGCTCAACCAAATCATACAGCGGATCTCCAAAAACAAAAATAAAAAATACAGAAACTCTACCATCAACCAATGCATTAATAGCTGCCAACACCTCGATATCCCAACCCAAGCTCCTTACAAGCCCAATTCAATAAAACCACCCTGGCTTATGGACACAAGCTTAATAGATATCCAATTAAGCAGTGCCAAAAAATCGACTACGAACAAAGATATTTACCTGAAAAAGTTCCTGGACATCAAACACAACCTTATAAAGAAGAAATTTTCCTTCTTATATACCGATGGGTCCAAAAACAAAGAAATAATAGGGCTAGCAGTTACCACAGAAGAGGAAATTATCAAGCAAGCTGTCCTACCAACTTACTCCTCAGTATACACAGCAGAGGCAATCGCGATTCTGGAAGCTGTTAAAATAGCCGAGAAGAAAAGAGGTAAAACCTGCATTTGTTCCGATTCACTGTCAACCTTGGAAGCTGTCCTTAATTGTAACAACGTGTCATTTTACACTACATCGATCCGGGACTTAATCATAAAACTCGCCCCAAAAATCATGTTACTCTGGGTCCCTAGTCACATTGGGATCAAAGGTAACGAATGCGCCGACACAGCAGCGAAAGATGCAACAAGATCACCCCTAATTTCCATCCCAAATCTAAACCGCACGGACATTAACAAACTTTTAAAAACGAATATACTTCAAAACAACACAAACCTACAACAGAAAGCATCCCCTTGGTACCAAGCCATTAACCCACAGATGATAAGCATCAACAACTACGCCAAAAACACACAACTTTGCAGCTTGCCAAGGAAAGAAATTACCAAGATCATTAGGCTTCGGCTAGGACACACAAAACTGACACACGAATACCGATTCTCCCAGCCAATGAACAGCCAATGCCGATTCTGCACCACAGACGCCATATCGATCTCACATATCCTCAACGACTGCACCGCATTTCAAACACATAGACCTAGTAACTCAAATATAAAACTATCTGATCTCTTAATTAACCCTTCATATGAAAATATCCAGCAAATTCTTAACTTTCTCAAATCAGCTAACCTACTTCAACTCATTTAAATTGTTAATCTCCTTCTCTTCCCACCCATATGTAAAATTCTAGTTATTAAGTAAACCTGTAAATACAATTTAGTCCGGCCGAAAGTCTTAGCAACTATGGCCGATTCCTCCCTGTACCTTAAGTTTTAAACTTTTGGCAACAGAGTACAATAAATAAATAAAAAGGGTTTCTAAAAATAAACATTTTATTGAAGAAGCTTTCAAAAAAAGAGCAAAGATATGTTAATATTTAATTTAAATATTTAATAACTTAAAAAAGAAACACTAAACTATTCATGAATAACTCAAAAATATAAATATATAAAAAAAGGTACACAAATAAATAATATTAAATTAAAATATTCAATGTAAATAACTTGAGATAATATTTTAAAATATTTCAACTGTTCTTATTCCACAATAAATAATTAATTAGCTTTAGTGTCTATTTTAGTACACATAGTGATTGGTAATTTCGCGTTAATTCAATTGTAAATTATTCAAATGGCCTTAATTTTTTCCTTGTGCTATTGGAGGCTATTTCTATGAATTACAAGCGACACTCGCACACACGCACACATACAGATGAGCAGCACTTCCCGCCATCTCGCTCTTACTGTGTGCCATTTCCGTTTCCGTTTTCCACTTTCCACTTGCTGGGTATTTAGTGTTGTCGCCCCAAACCCCAGCCCCTCCCCCCAGCCCTTCGTGTAATTGTTGTACTTCGCTTGTACTTTCTGTTGTCGCCGTGATTTTGATATTCCCCGCCCGGAATTTCCCGCTTTCCCATTTTCCTTGCCGCTCGGAAAAGCTTCATGCCACGTGTTTGACAAGGCAGCGATGAGCTCTCGCATGCAACCTAATTGAGTTTCCAGTTTTAAGCCCGTCTCGCATGTGTGTGTGTGTGCTGCAAGTTGAGCTGTCTGCTACTGCCTCCTGTTTCCTGTCCCCTGACCCCTGACCTCTCACCTTCTCCACAAAGGAGTTTAGTAGGCTGTCACACCGAAAATCCCATGCAAGGCCCCCGAAAATCCCCAACCCCAAAGCGCCTGGCGTTAATTAAAAGAAAAGCAGATGGGGGTAAAAAATGCCACAGAAGTAATGATCCCGTTGGTATGTGAAACGGAAGCCACGGGTCTCGCTTACCAAAATAATCGTTCTGGCCCCAAAACGATGCTCAGACACGGGCACAGTGGTTGAAAAGGGTCAATAAGTCCATAGTTATACAAAAAGGGGTACCACTTAAGATCTAAAACTCGTTTACAACATTAGAACCATCTTTAAATCTTAAAATAAGATTGCATTTCAAATATTTATGATGGCTTAAAAACATATATGCCATTCTTCATTGAAATAAACACATTTAAACTCCAGTACACTGTAAAATTTCATTGCCATCATTAATATACCCATACGAGTATAATCGTAAAATTCGTACATCGTAAAGCGATTTGGGGAATCACAGTGCCCACCCTCGCATAACAATCAAAGCATATTTCTGCTTATCAGTTTTGGAAGCCATAAAAAAGTTGAAAATTTTGTTCAGCTTGTTGCGGCTCTTTTGCTAATTAAAAGCCGGCAAATCGGCGGGCATAAAAGTTGCTAATGAAAAGCTAATGGCTCAAGGAAAAGCGTTTAGGATGAGGAGTGCCGCTGGAAAATGCCTGGGAAACTGGCAACTGGGGAACTTGTGCCGGAAGTTTAGAAGAATTGATGACTCAAGTGTCCTGGCATCTGTTGTCTCCATCTGCCGCCAGCTTTCCTCTATTCTTGTTTTCCATTTTTTTTTCTTTGCCCCAGCATGTTACCATCTCCAATTTTGGCACTCGAAAGTTCAAAAAACATCGAGGGAACAACGCACATCATTAATTCGAATTTTACGTACAACTTTTTGCATTTCTCTTTATCCATCCCCGATTCTGTTTGTTTTCTTCCCTTTTTGCAGCCATCAAAGGTGACTAAATTGTTTCCCAGACACTGATCAATGACAAGCAGGAACCATATAAAACCGGTGAGCTAAAAAAAATAGCATGCTGGCTAAAGGATACCTATCATAAAGCTTAGATTATAAATATTGATAAACTCATTACTAATTTGTTTATGAATATGATGTTAGGATTAAAGATATTTGCTATATTCAGCATTTATTAAAAAGATCCTTAGCCATTATTTTACAGGGTATCTGCAAACCCTTAACAGAAGCTATACTTTGTGAAACTTTGCGCAAATAATTTGTGCAAAATTGTCGTCTGTCGTCTGTCGTCTTCGTGGTAGAAGCAATAAAATCTTTGGGCCATATAAATACAACAAAAAACGCAATGAAGTAGGGGGAAGGAATGGAAATGGGAATGGGAAGGAGAGAGTAGAAAGTAGAAAGGAAATAGGAACCGGGCAAGACAAAGGACATTCATCGGTTGAGAGTCGAGTCAAAAGTCAGCCTGGCGGCAAATCGAAGTGAAAGTTTGTCCTATGGGCAATAATGAAAGCTATTGACTGATGGGCAGGGGTGGGGTGGCGAACAAACATGCAAACTGCCATTAAAACTGACAAAAATTGCAGAGGGTCTGAGGTGTTGAGAGGCAGTCGAAGCCATCAATAGACTGACAACAAAGTTTTGCCCCCTCTTAATCAAAGGTAGTGGCCATGGGCGTGCAGGCAGCCAAAACGGGGGGTTTCGATGGGACAACCTGTTGATTCGCCATCAATCCCCTTTGATGACACTGTCGTCCGGCCAAATAATTGGCGCCCAACGCGGGACAGGAAATTGCTCAAGGAAACCGACGCCCGGCAGTCGATTTTTTTCATGTCGCGACGGATTTTTTTTTACGACCTGAACATGAAGTTAACGCAAAAGGTTTGACATATTTACCATTTACCATTGCCAGGGCAATTGAAAGGCGAAGAGCGGAGAATAATGGCGCTCACTCAAAGCGTGGCAGAATGATATAAAAGTAAATAAAGAAGTTCAACAAGGGGGGTTTTTAAAAGGATTACAAAAGGAGCTGGGAGGAAAATGATTGAGAGCGCGGCAAAAGGTCTTACAAAGAGAGTATATCAGTTAGGTAGGATAATGGAAATTAAAACAAATTAATACTAAGCAAAAGTTATAATTACATCATTCTTAGACTCAACAAATTATTATAATATTTATCAGAATAGTTGCTATGGGCATTAATTTAAAACCACAAAGCTCCAATTTATAAACATTTATAGACTATTAAAATTATTCATTTACTTAGAGCCTTAAAGACAAGATATTTGAGTGGGCTCTCAAATGCCAAGACTCCAAATCCGAGTCACAATCAAGACGTTTATTTTATTTAAAGGCCTATACCGATCGGCAGGATCGATTGCTGGCAGCGGGAAAATCCAGAGCTCATCCTCAGCCTCTTGGCAATTTTAAGAGCCACCTCCATCATCATCATCAGCATCATTGCCGGCATTCTGGCCGCACCTGCGGGTGTGTCATAACATTGTCAAGTGCCACTCAACACACACATGCACCCACAAAAGGCACGAGGAGCCAGCCAAAGTGAAATCAAAGCCGCCGAGGTAAAGGAGGAAAAAAGCGTGGAAAACAAATTCGCGCCCAGTTCAAAAAATCGTATAAAAAAAGGAAGGAGGCGGGTTAACAGCAGCCAACCAACTGAGCAATGTCATGTGGAGCAGACCAACAAATGCAACAAAAGGGCCAGACAAAGGCAGTTGGGAAAGCGTGGAAAACGTGGAAATCGTTGTGAAAAGTGGCAAGCAACGAGGAGAAAATAAAACCAAAAAAAAAAGAGCAACTCGGTTCTTTCAGATAAAGTGTTATACATATTTATATGTGCAAACAGTCAAGGGTTCTGATAAAAAATATATTTTCAAATAGAAATGTGGATTTGTTTTTAATTGCATTGCTTTTTTAAGCCTTTATTAGATTAATAGATTCACAAATAAAAATGGCAATTAGATATCTTATATATATAACGTATTTATTTTTATTATTTAGGCTTTATTTTCAGGTTGAAAAATTATATTTTCTGGCTTACAACCTCTACTTGAATTATACAACATTATAAAGTCCCACTTTTCTTCACTTATTTCTGTGACTTGCAGAGCGGTCTCCTTCTTAACTGACCTCCATTAACTTGCCTTTGACCAGAACTGCATAATTCATGTGCATATTAAAAAGAATTCCCAGCAAATTGCCTCAAACAAGCTCTTTTAAATTTCCTCTATCGCTCCCATTCCCCACTTCACAAAGATGCTGAACAATAAATAAATAAATAAATAAATCAAAGGCATTTAATTTCATTTTTGAAGGCAACAGAGGCGAACCACACGCAGCTGAACTCTGACCTCCGCTTCCTTTTCCTTTGACATAAAAAATGCGTGACACACGCGGCGTATGCGTAATCTGGCCCAAGAGTTGAAGGAGCCAAACGGGAATTCACAGGGGGTGAAAGCGAAATCAGTGGCATAAACTAAACGGGGGGTGGCGGGATGGAAAAGCGGGGGAAAGCGGGGGAAAAGGAGTAGCAGCAGGTCCTGCGGGGCAACTTCACATTGACGCCTTTGTCAATTTGTTCACCTTCAGTCCGCCATTGAAGGGCGAAGCCAGGGAAAAATATGTTGGGCTTACACTTGAAATCTAGATCTTTGCTCTTATAAAGCATCCTATAAAGTAATAATTTTCTAAGAATTTATAAATAAGAATTTACAAAAAAATCTTTCCTTCCTTAGTTATTTATTTTTCTACATTTAAAATCATATATTTATTATTTTAAATACTAACATATATGTATTAAATTTGTGTTATAAAATAAGTACAAGTTATAAGTACAAGTTATTTTTTACGAGTGCAGCTTTTTCAAAAAGGTCTGTACGCGCCACGCCTTTGTTGGTTCTTGTTTTCGCCCTATTTTTATTTTTTTGCCCGCCTCGCCATTGAACTAACAGAGGCCGCCCTGTTGACTTTCCTATCAGGTGGCAATTTATTTAACTGCGTTTGCATTTAAAATTCGTCCCGAAAAGAAGTTCTCAGGGGGAAAATCCAGGCGGAGATTTTCGCCAAACTAAAGAACGAAAAGAAACGGGCGAAAGGAAAATGCGCGAGTGGCAGGTAATCCACGTTAACAGGTTAATGGATCTATTTACTTTTTCATAAACTTCTCGTGAAATGCTGAGAAGCTGCTTACAGGACTTGTGGGGATTTTATTTCCTGAGAGCCGGCGAACTTAATAGATCGATTAGCTAAGCTGGTGGTGGCTAGATTCCGAGACGGATCTTTTAATTCGTTGTTGGCCATAGCAAATAGGCCAATTTGGTTAACAGCTAACTTGGCCTGTTAATAACTTTAAGTTGTGTATATATATTCTGATTAATAATTATTAAATTTCCCTTGAATATGTATGATTTTCAATGGAATTTTACTTTTACTAAGATCAAAACCTGTTTTTGTAATTTTGTTTAACATGAAACTTGGACTTCCAAGTACTTTAAATTGTCTTAAAATGTTCCAAACAAGAAATTTCTCTTAAAAATGTATGTATTTTCAAGGGAATTATCCTTTTCTTGAGACCAAAACCTGTTGGTCTTACTTGTGGGCCTTCAAAGTAGCTTGAATTCAGCTAAAAGTAGCTAAGCTCGTAACCTGTTGGTTAAACTGCTGACCGAAACGCCCCTTGATTTTTAAATTCAGGCAGGATTCCACCTTCAATTGGCAACGCGCTCTCACATTTAGCTATCTGCTTATTTGATTGACTGACAGCAGATGAGGTGGGGGTGGGGGGGGGGGGGGGGGTCTGCTGATTGTAGGCCCCTCTTTCAATGTATCCATGTGACTTCTGGCCCGCCACACAAACTCACATACTCAGATACTCAGATACTCGCACTCACACAACAGCTGCCCCTCCTTTCGGAGGCATGACAAATGTCTGGGACATTTCGGCACACTTGTCAGGACTCAAAGCCCAAAAGCCAATTCCCCCGGCACATCACAACACACAGAAAAAAGCAACTCGCACAAAACAGCAAAAAAATACAACAAAAATGAGGGGAGTTGGGAAAAATAGTTAGAAGGGATGTAAAATACTCTTACTCTCACTGGAACTCTATTAATGTATTTATAATCTTATTATAGGTAGTCTTTTAAAAAATATATAATCTTTTGTATAAAACAACCAACAAACTTTGAGAACTTAAGAATAATTTAAAATACCTTATAGTTTTAAAGAAATCCATAAACTTAAATATTCTACCATAACTTATTTATAAAAAGTGCCAACAAGAAGTTAATACAAAGTAATAAAAAACCATTGATTATTGGATTCTAGGACTCTACCCCAGGGATATATCCATATCTTAAGGGTATTCAACCCAAAGAGTTTCTCACATGTTGTGCTTTCGCCTCGCCTTTTCCTACTTTTCAGATTCTTTCGCCTTTCACAATTTGCTTCGCTTTTTCCGTGCCGTATTTTTCCGGCTCCATTTCCATGGCGGTTGCAGATTTTCGCATTCCGTTTGATTGTCCCCGGGGAGAAAGGCAGAAAAGTTGCGACTTGTCGGCCGTTTTTGTTTGAAGTGACTTGTTTGAAAATTAAAATTGTATTTTCCACTAATTTGTCCAGGTATTCGATGTCTTTGTTTGTATTAATGCAGAGGGCGACAAATCGATTAGGGTTCGGGGATAGATTTTCTTAATGGCCATAACTTGGTCAAGCCATTTTCCCGTTTGCCCCCTAGTCATTTGGGTCGTCATTATAGTCATTATCCTCGGACTCCCTTTGGCAGTTTATTTTTATGCACTTTCCCGGCACTTTTCTTCTGAAGCGATGACGCTGCAAGCCGGCGGAGTCATTAGCCCGGGAAATATTGATGGCCGCCATTGACTAGTCATATATCACAAATTACCAAAGCACCAGGGGGCTAATGGGAAGGGGTTCTGGAACTGGTTCTGGAAGGGGTTACGTTGTTGGGCTGGCTGACAATTTTAAGCCCCGGCAAAAACGGAAGGCTAATTATTCAACGTCAATTGGCATAAATAATGCAGGAGTAAGTGGAACAGGAACAGGAGGGAGAGAGAGAGAGGCAGAGCCAAGCCGACAACACCGGGATCACAAGGACAATCGATGTCTTATAAGGCCGGACAGGACCTTAAACCCCTTCCCAACCCCTTCCCCCAGAGGACCACTATTAACCCGTGACATAATTACGTGGATTGGCATGGACGAGAGGTGCAAGAATATGCAGCTCACCCACTCGGCATTATTAATTCATTGGGAAGTCCATCAAAGGGATGCCGAAGGATGGTGGGCCAGTGGGCGTGGCTCGTGGCTCGTGCCTTCAATGTGTGCGTAATTGATGTTAGAGCCACACTGCTTCTCATTTTCCACTTGACGATGATGATGACGATGATGCCGCCGTTGCTCCTTTCTGCATATTTTAGCTGCATGGCCAAAGTTTTGCGCTGAGCGGGATTGGATCTGACAGAAGGTCAAGGAAGACGGCCGAGGCTGACCTCAGTGCTGCACTGGCCGAAGTTACCAGTAAGACAAGTTACTATATGTTCATAATAATTCTTAGCTATAAAACGTTTTTCAAAAGCAATATACCCCATTTTTACAGCAGTTTCTATTAAAAAAAGGACATTTCTAAAGAATTCGCGTACTACAACTAACATTAAAGAAAAATCATTTGCTTATGAGGACAAATATTCGTGTATTGCAATTTTATTGATATCGTTAGATAGGTTTTTTCTGAGTGAAACCGCACCTGCGAATCCCCTTTCCCCTCTTATTTTTTCCCACCTCTGGGGAGTTTAAACGTCGGCGCACTTAGCGGCCGCCTCGACGAGTTGTTAAAAATTTTATTTCTAAAGTGCTGGAAAATTGCCGAGCGCCCACTTGAATTGGCCAAAGCCCCCATCCTCCCACCATTGCCCCTTCTCTTAGCTGATTCCCAGCGAGAATTTTGGCATTGCATCCCCCGCCCGCCTTAACCCCGCGCTGGCCCCCTTAACCCATCGCATGCCTGACCACAAAGAACTTTGCGCTCCAAAGTCGCTGCGGCAATCAAGTGATGGCGGGGCGAATGTGTTTGGCACTGCGAAAAATGGTTATTTAATAATATATTTTTTATGTGTTTTGCCAAAATAAAATATTAACTTATGAAGGAAGGGCTTTGGAAGTAAATGGAGATGTTTTTATTTAATGGTGGCATATATTATTTTGTTTGAATAATCATTATTTTCCAAATGTTTTACTTTCAATTCTAGAATATATATCAAATTGGCTCTAAAAATATATTTATAAATTATATCGATACACTTAGGATATTGTCACACAAAAGAGGATCCACTTCCGGATTTTATCCATTCAATTAGCTGTCATTTTCCCTGAGTGCCGAGTGATTTGGATTGCTTCGGGTTGCGTATTCTCTGGTCTGGTCTAGATCGGGATGTGGGCCCCTGGCTGGAGGATCTGGAAAGGGTGGCCATGTGGCAGGTTGGATGGTTGGATGGTTGGATAGTTGGAGGGTTGGATGTGCAGCCGCATCGGAAGCAGTTGGGTTTCGTTTCGTCCTGGGCTGCGCTTGACTTTCGTTTTCCCTTTTGGCTTTCGCCTCACCGAACTCTAGGATTTTCTGATGTGTGTAGTTAGTTTTGTATATTGTGGCATATCGATTTATTGCGAGCATGGGATCGAACCCAAATCAAAGTCTTTTGGCTGCAAAGAAAATGTAAGAAGTTTTCAAGAATATGTAAAAATAGAGTATGCTTATATTTTATTAAACAATTGTTAAGTGTATTTTAATAACAAGGCTACCAAAAAATTATTTATGTATATTTAAGTTTCGTGAAGTAATCATTACAAATTGGTTAGGATACTTAAATATTTGAATAAATAATTTTAAGGGGTTAGATAATTAAAAAAAGGTGATTTGGAAAATCGCCTAAGTCCAACTAAATTCTATTGGCAACTGTGGGAAAAGCCAAGGCATCCCCTGCTGGTTTTACTTTCACTTTGCCAGCCAGTTTAGAGCAGTTTTGAGTGCTCGCTACGTTCATATTCATTTATCATTGATAAGAAACATAATCAAGGAAATGAATGAATGCCTGACTGGGCAAATGAATGAATGAGCGACTGCAGTGAGCCAGAGCGATGGACTGTGTTGTTGGGCGGGTTTTCCCTGGCTTTTCCAGGGGCTTTTCCCCGCTTTTCCCCCGCTTTTTCCCCGCTTTTGCCCGCCGCATTTTGGCCAAAGTGAGTGCAGCGCTAAGCGCAGTTGACTTGCATCCCTGAGCTTGACTAACGCCATGTGGCAACTGTTTCCAAATCCCCCGCACATCATTCATCTCCATTTCGCAGCCATTCGCCGCTGCAGCAGAACTAACTCTTTCCCCCAGGTTTTCCCTCGGTTTTTCCCCGCTTTGCGCAGCTTTTTCCACATTCCTGTGCGGTTTTTTGTTCGCCGCTCTCGCTCTTTTGTCAGATCCCTGACAAGGTCTGGGCCAGAATCTAGTCCAGCTTAAGGAACCAGGAGGGGCGAAGGGCAGGAACATGGGTTGCGGACCGCAGGATTCAGTTGATTGATCCTTATCACAGTTTTCACTTTCCTGTAATCCCATCGATTGCTCTCTTCCACGACAGTTTTCGCACATGAATGGCTGGACTTGCATTAGACAAATTAATAAAAATATATGTACTTCGGGAATTTTAATTTAAAAACTAAACAGGCTTAACAACGTCCCTTTATCAATTATTGGCTAGTTGGAGAACTCAATCGTCATTATTTTTACAATAATCGATGCATTCGTAGTTTAATTTCCAATCCATAGGCATTCGATCCTGGAAATTCTTAATTTTTGCCATTTTTAGCAGAAAAAATGCTAAAATTGGTAAAAATAAAAACAAATTTTTCTTAAAGTGATAGGAATTGTTAGCCAATTTGGCAAGCTGCTCAAAACAGTTGGTCTTTTTGCTGTACGCCCTGATTTGGCTAAACTACGATTGAAAAAACCGGAAAGAAAAATCGAATTTTTGACTGAAATCTGAATATCGTATTTTTGACAAGAATTTGACCCCTATTGTTTCGCCATAAAAATGCAGTTTTTTGGCTGCCAAAATAAAAATAAAAGTCAGAATGAGGAATGTCATACCTCGTTGAGCTCGTTGTTTAATTTCTAATCGATTGGCATTCAAACTTGAATAATTTCAATTTTTGCCAATTTTCTCAAAAAAAGTGATGTAACCCCTTACAAAAAATGCGAAAATTGGTAAAAAAATAAATTTTCCTTAAAGTGATAGGAATCGTTAGCATATTTAGCAAGCTGCTCAAAACAGTCGGTCTTTTTGCTGTACGCCGTGATTTGACTAAACTACGATTGAAAAACCGGAAAGAAAATCGCATTTTTGACTGAAATCTGAAAATCGTATTTTTGAGAAAAAATCTGGACCCTATTTTTTCGCCATAAAAATGTTGTTTTTTGGCTGCCAAAATAAAAATAAAAGTCAGAATGAGGAATGTCATACCTCGTTGAGCTCGTTGTTTAATTTCCAATCGATTGGCATTCAAACCTGAATAATTTCCATTTTTGCCAATTTTCGCAAAAAAAAAGTGATGTAACCCCTTACAAAAAATGCGAAAATTGGTCAAAAAATACATTTTTCTTAAAGTGGTAGGAATCGTTAGCATATTTAGCAAGCTACTCAAAGCAGTCGGTCTTTTTTCTGTACGCCTTGATTTGGCTAAACTACGATTGAAAAACCGGAAAGAAAAAGAGTATTTATGACTTGTTGAGTTCGTAGTTTAATTTACATTCCCATTGAACAGAAATTTGACATATAAATAAGTCTTGCTACTGCATCGTTTTGAAACATTCGTCGAACACTCGATCCTAATACCCAAAAACTCAACTTAATGAGCACAAAAGTGACTTTGAGCAGTGAACATTCCCATCGATTAACGATTAAGTACGCCGATATTTTATAGATTATTCTTGTGCTGCGTAAAGTGCCCACCTGCAGCAACCTAAATTACCCGACCACGCCCACAATTATGCAACCCCCACGGAATGCGCCACTCTATGCAAAATTCATGTAAAGTTTATAAAGGTGAGGGGGCGATGGGGATGGGCGAGTGGGCCACATGTGCCGCGAACTGGTTAAAAGTCAATTAGTCTAATTGCCCAAATGCAATGAATGTCAATTTTAATGAGGCCACTGCACAGGGACGACGGCAGGAGAAGAAAGACAGCGGTCCGCTGTCCATTCGGGTCCTGTTTGTCACCTTTTGGGACGGCACTTGCCACTCTCTTTCGCCTGTCAAAGGAAACAGGTCCCCATCATCACATCCACTCAAAATCATAACAAACAACATCAACGGCAACAGCAATAAACATAAAAAACATGGGAAAAATAACGAAGAAACAACGGCGAACGACGACCCAACTGCAGACATAAGCAGACTTAACTGAAAGAAAGCTGACTTTAAGTGAAAATGAAGGGAAGCGGAAAGTACAATGGAAAACAGCCTGGGATACGGGAAATTGCAATATATATCTGTGAAATATTTGTTTAAAATATTTATAAAAATATATAAATAGTTTTTTATATATCAGTTGTGGATAAAATATATATTTTGTATATAAACTAATTAATTTGGAAATACAATTTGAGGTTTTATTATAACTAAATAATAAAATATACCTAAGAAATAAAAAATAAAATAACATAATTGTGCATAAAAACTATATTTTGTGCTTAAAATGAAATTCGGAAGTTCATTTTGAGGTATTTCAAACCTATCTGATAAAATATACCAAAATGATAATTAATAATATATCATAAAATTCTTCCAAGAGCTTTCTTTAAAAGCCACAAGGTGGGGATTTGGTATATTTCATAACTATATGATCAAATATACCTGTATTATAAAAAATATATAACATAATAATCTTTTAACAGTTTTCTTCAAAAGCTACAAAGTTGGGACTTGTCATGTTTCATACCTTTATGATAAAATATACCTATATGAAATGAAATAACATAACATATTAAACTTCCAACAGTTTTCTTATAACACTTGTCCAAATAATATTATCCAAGAATAGGAACATAATTCGATCCGCAGTATAATTTATCAGATGGAAATATTTTACATATTTACTGTTTTCCTGCTCAAGTGTAATGATAAAATATACAAAGGATAACAAGAATCAACGGTAGTCAGAGAGTCCCCATCAGGACTAAATGAGAGTGACGGCAAAAAGTAGGGAGAAGAGCAAGAACAAGAGAAGAAGTGAAAAAGGACACTCGTAAACTTTGCACCTCACTTGCTAATGTGGCAGCTTAGAGACAGAGACAGAGACAGAGACAGAGAAAGCAAGACTGACAAAGCAAAAGGGTCCCCCCTTTGCTTTCAGCATATTTTTCGGGGTCTCGCAAAATGGAAGTGGGCGTTGCGAAAGTTTTGCACTCGAATTTTTTACTGCTTTCGTTTTTATTTTGGGGGTGTGTGTGGGTAAACTGCAATTAGGAAGGTCAAAGGTGGCCAAGAAAAAAACGATGGCCGAAGGAAAAAAGTAGCAATGTGTCAATTAATTAATTTAATTCAGTCCAAACTTTGACATTAAGAAAAAAATTGTCCGAAAGCACAAGTAAGTTTACAAACACTGGAAAAATATGCTTGTTATCTTTCATCATTTATTTTTTATTATTAATATTTTACGAATGGTTAATAAACTAAGATTATTTAATATGCTTTTAGTCAAACCAAATGTTTCCCTTCGAAAAACACTCTTCATGGTGATCCATAATGTTCCCATGGCTTCAAAAACCAAACCCAAAATGGTAATGAACACCGAAATGGCCGAAAAAGTGGCAGTGAAGCAGGCGGAATGCCAGAGGGTGTTTAACTATGGTCTGTGGTCGATTTTTAGCAATGCATAAATTACGCACTGTAATTGAATTAAAATCAATTTTTGCATTCGTGCACACCGAATGCATTTAGCCAGGGATCCGATGCAGCTGCTCCGGATTTTGATCCGGGCCTGGGCTTTAGGTTTCGGGTTCCTGGTCTCCGGGTCTCTGGGTTTCAGGTTCCCGGCCTTCGGTTTCCCGCTGTCCTGCTGTATTTTCCCCCCATTTTTGTGCATTTTGCGCACTTTTCGCCAGCGGTCCTGCTGGGAAATTGGTGGTGCGGTGGTGCGGTGGCTCGGTGAGGCGGCAATAACAAACAAGCAAACAACATCATCAATGGACTGGTCAGCCAATGGACTCATCCCCGGCGTACACGCACTCAACCGGGGAACCACTAGCACCACTCCACTACCTGACCATAGAAAGGCACTCGCCGAAAGTGTGGCTAACTGCCATTGAATACTTGGTTTACCAATAAAACTATACAAATACTCAAGTATAATGTCTTTAAAGATGCAACAGATCTTTTCTTAAAACTTCAAATGATAAAAAAAACGATGAGTTTAAAAATCAGTTACATTTGATAGCCATTTCAAAGTTAATAAAATAATACATATTTAAAAGTCTAATAATCAATAAATTATAGGTCGTATTTCCAAACTCAAAAAATGTTTTAAAAAAGTTTCCGTCAACACATATTTGGCTTAAACCTTTAAAAATCATTATTGAATTTGTAGTAACTAAAAATATAATATAATTTGGATTTTTTTATTTTTTTTTTTTATTTTTTATTTATTTTTTTTTTTTAACGGTTAGAAGTCTAAAGGTGTATTTATTATTTTGTTATTTTTTGGGCCGTATAATTAGGTTTTTTATTTAATCTGAGGTTTGGTTACTTAAATCAGCTCTTTGGCAGCACTGTTTTCTTTGAGTGCACCCATCGGGCGACCAGCATTCATTTTTCAGGCCAAACTTTGACAAATTGCTGCTGGCCAAGCTCAAAATCGGGCCAGCGGGAGGGGCAGATGGCTAACGAGGGAGGCGAGGGACCGGGGGCTGCGGAGAGGTGACCCCGAACATCATCACATCACTGCGGCTAATTATTACATTTTTACCTTGACCACGCCCCGTGGACATGGCGAAAGGGGCCGGAACGTGGGCGGTGCGGATGAAGGCACTTTGACAGCCGCTGATAAATCAATGTCAAATGGGTGTTTTTCGCGGGCCAATGGAGATGGGAGATGGGATTAGCAGCGTTGACTAACGAATGACCGAGTATGAGTGCATTATGTATGCCCGGTGTGGGCTAATTTGATTGAGACACACATAATTGTACAACTAAGTTGGGGAGTTCGTTTCGGATGGGGCGTATGAAACGTGTCGCTGATTACGGAGGACCGAAACACGAAATCCCCAATCCTAAGCTCGTTCACAAAGGGATTCGCTGCACTCGATTCGTTAACATTTAATCCTCTTTTCGGTTTTATTTTGCATTGCTTGGCTAAGAAACTAATACTATATTTAAAAACATTCGACTGTCTATTTAAATACTTCTCTTACATTACTCTTACTTTCAAATTTTATAGAGAACTTAGTACACTCAGCATTCCCCTATTGTTATGTCAAAATTTGATACTATCCAAAATTATACATTTATTTTTACTTTGCTTTAACGTTAACATTACTTGAGTTTCGTGTGTGTGTTTTTCGAAAATACAGGAAGCTATAAACAGTTTCACACACCGGCATGTTTAAGGACACCACTATTAGTTAACGTTTCCATAGATTTTCGCCTGATTTCTCCAAGTCATTCGTTTTAAAAAAATAAATTCCGAGCAGTTGAAAAGTGGTCTGAGCGACAGGCAAATAAAATTCAAATATTCTATCCAATTTGGTGAACTTTCATAGCAAAATTATTCGAGTCCAAGCAAAGCGGAAAGCAGTTAATCCACAAAATTTGACCTTTGCGTCTTTTGGGCATACAAATCTTGGAAGACTGAGAAGGCATCAATTCCCGAAACATTAGGAATCAGCGTTTTTGATCAAAACTTGCTGCTGGATAGCCCTTAAGCCGTCAACCAAGGATTCAAGCAAGATGAAGCCCGACCAGCTGAACCGTCTTATCAAAGTCAACACGCGAATGCAACCCTGGTTTTTGCGCAACACCAGCGAGCTATACGAAAGTGCCGTTAGGACCTATTACGAACGCGGCTTCAGTTCACGTAAGCTATAATATTTGCAATGCATATGCGGTTTTCTTAGGGATCATGATTGTAAAGGATTACTAATTATTAATGGGGTTTTCCTTGTGATTATAATATTATAAAGGATTATTATTTGGAATCTCAGTAATATTATCTCTGTATATATTATATAATTAACTCCTAACCTGGTGACCCCGATTTCCACTCCTCAGACAATCGCCACCCACGTACCCGTACAGAAAATGTGGGTCCTTTGCGCAGGATTAAGAGATCGGAGCCGGTGCCCAGTCCCGCCGACATCTATCCGCGCAGCCATGTCCGGCAGGCCGACCAGGTGGCCAACAACAACTCCGGCCAACTTCTGTACACGATGATGCAGGCGAGTCGTCCTCGTTCCATATCCTTCTCGGCGGCTCGTCCCTATGCCCCGGCTTATGGCCAGGGTTCCGTGCGAAGGGCCGACAGCTCGAGCTGTTCCAGCGGAAGCAGCAGTGGATCCTCCCGCACCGAGCTAATGGTTGGATCCCTGCGGAAGAGCAAGGCGCGGAGGGAACGGAAGAGGTCCATGCACAAAATCAGGGAGTCCAGGGAGGAGCCGCAACTGGGGGACATGGGGGGCATGTTCTATGCCCGATCCATGAGCCTGCCTCCCCTGCCCACGGCACCTGGTTCGCGATCCGGAGCGATGATGCCGCCGAGCAGGCAACACCACATGGCGGCCATGGCCAAGTCGGCGCTGGCCCAGCCCATGGGGATTCCGCGTGGCGAGGGGGACTCCCTGATGCCGGTGGATGCAGCCCTAAAGCGGCGGATTTCGGTGCTGAGTCAGTTGGAGGATGGCCGAGCCAGGACGGAACTGGGTCACCAACTGAGAACTGCAACCCCCGGCACCGGCACTGGAAACGGAAACGGAAACGGCAGCCACATCACCGGAACTGGCCGCCAACCGTCGGAGACGCGCCTCCGCTTTCAGACCTTGGGCGATCGCATCAAGCAGTTCGAGTACATCCAGTTCGCCGATGGACCCGTGGCCACTTATGCCTTCAATAGGAGTCAGAGGAGACCCGTTGAAAGGAGCTCGCCAAGGAGTCGCATCGAGGACAGCATGGACACCACCCCGCGCCGCCTGGAGGTGAGGCAACAGCCGCGCCAGCTCGGCTTCCACAATGTCCTGCACGCCAACTATCGCCAGAGGAGTCAGAGTCTGGAGTCCGGAGCAGTCCAGCTGATGGAGTCCCTGTCACCCGTATCCCGACCAGAAACGCCACTCGGTCCCCGGGGAATCGGTGGCAGCACCCGGGGATCCAGCCTGGACAGCAGCTCGCGAACTAGTCTCAAGCCCAGCGCTTCGACTGCAACTTGGGCAAATATTTTGGACAGGAATACAGGTATGATATGAATCAAATTTATTTTTTTTTTTTGGCATTATTTAATATCACATTAAAAATCGCATTTATTTTATATGTAGTATCAAAAAATTAGTATATAAGAATTATATATTTGTATATCAAAAAGTATCACACATAATGAAAATCCTAAAGATATAAATATATTTTTGGTGATTTGAGGCATTATTTAATATCCTACGTTTTTTAGAAACATTCGCAGACGATTTGGTCAAAAGGTCGGAGGCTAACTTTGGTTATTCAAGGAGCTCAGAAGAAACCTTGGGCGATTGGGATGGAGCTCCAGGAGAAGATCGGTGCAAATACCCCAGATCAAGTAGATCAAATTTAACAACAGCTGAAACAAATTTGGTAGGAAACGCAAATACAAGTAAGGCAAAAGGATCGAGGACAAAATTACGCTCGATTGAGAAATCAAAAAGAGAAGAAACTTCGAGACTTACATCATTTAATTCGGAGCACTCTAAAGCCACCTCGGGATCGTTTTCTCAAACACTTTCTGGCCAAGATGAGACCAGTCGAGCCACCGTGGCACCAGTGCGTCGTCTGCAATTGCAGCAGCGAGGTCCTCAGACTTCGTCCAAGGCGGATGACGCGACGACAGAGGACCTGCCACAAGTCAGGGTCAAGGAACAAGTAAAGGATAAGCCCAAGAAGAAGACGTCGCTGGTGAGCCCCCAGAGAACCCTGCAGGACCAGCCGCGGGTGACCAAGGTGATCAGCAATCAGGTGAGCCGCTCCAGCCATCGTACCTTCTTCCATCCCCCCGAAGAGTCCGACCTTCCTGCGGGCCATCCCCCCAAAAAGTCGCAACACGAGCAACAGCCGGAGAAAAAGCAGAAGAAAAGTCAAAACCAGGACAGGACCTCAGTCCCCCATAACAAAGGAGCCAATCAGCTGCTGGTAGCGAGTGCCTCGCAGGTAGTTATTCTGTTACATCAGCCATATACTATAATAACACATATGTATTGAATAATCATTATCTTCGGCAGGTTTCAGCCTACAAGCGTGCCTTCCGCACCCAGCAGCAGATGCTCAAGGCGGAGATTCTGCACCAGCAGGCGAAGCATCTACAGCCAGCCCAAAAAAATATGCAATCGGAGGTAGCAAAACAAGCGCCCAAACTGCAGAGCCACAGAGGTGCGATCCCAAACACCAATCGATCGACAAACCGACCAATAGTCAGACGCAGTACAGCCACTTCGGGTGGAAAAGCTCCCACGTTGGATGAAGGAGTATCCAAAGCGGGGGCTGGAACTCGGGCCCTACCAACAGCCAAGACAGAAACGAAAGGATCGGAACTCAAAACAAGAGGTTTTAAGGGACTACCAATGAAGGCAGCAGGTAAACATATAAAATTGTCATTAAGGGCTCTATGAAAATATCCTGAAAACACATCAAAATATCATACACATCGAACTCTATTAAGGTTACATCAGCTTTAACAGCACCCCCGTTAAATTTTTACAGCGACTACCGCAACAGAGCACTTCACAGCGAAGCGGACTGCGCAAATGACTGCTGCCAAAAAGGGAACGGCAACAAAAACAATGAAAAAGGGAGCCCTGGCTGGAACGGGGACTGCGGGAGGAGAAGGACGAGGAGGAGGTGGGGGAGCGGTAGCGGGACGGCGGGCGGTAACGGAAGGGACAGGAACAACAAAAACACGCCGATCGGCGCTGACGCTGGCAGCGCAGCAGCAGCACTCGCGTAGCGGTAACTCGCTGCTCGGCTTTCGTCGCGAAACGGTAAACCGCGCAGCTGCATCTCTGCTACCGCGACGCGACGCAGACGAGCCGCTGTCGCAGTTGCCGTTGCAGTCGCAGTCGACGTCGGCACAGCAGCGGCGGCAATTTCATTTTCCCCATCCCCCGTGGCGTCCCAGCTACTGAGTGTTCACTGTGTAGCTAACCATGCCCCGCATTTCCCTACTACTGAAGTAATTGTCCTGAAATAGAGCGTGAAAGAGGGAGAGAGATAAATCCAATGTAATGGTCAACTTAATGCTACAATAAATAATAAAAATTAATAATACAAATTAATTTAAAGCTATATTTATTTACCAGTTTACGTAATCAGGCGACCTCAAAACCTATAACAAGAATATTACATCTCAAAAAAATTACCACACTAATCCAGCGTTTAAATCTATATTTAATTTTTGAAAATGTGCTAAAATAGAGAGCAAAAGAGCGAACTGAATGGGTTGAATCAAATGCAAGGGTAAACAAAATGTGAAAAGTGGCCAGCGGAAAATGTTTTTGGAAATGTTGTGAAGTTGTACCGCAAGCCAATGCTAATTTCGACACACAACAACTCACAGACACAGATATACGCAATTCGGCACCCACTTTCCCCACACCACTTTCCCGTATCAACAACACAGCATTAATTTTTCATGCAGATTTAACCGTTACATGACAGGACCAACAAACGTTGCCAATGGTACAGTGGAAGTAATTGTTATGACAATTATATGTATAATTTTTACAGGAACAATAGGATAATATTGAATTAAGGGGCTTAAGGATTTTAACATATATGATTACATTATTGATAATATTTATTTTACGTTTATAACATACAACTTCTCATTAATATCAAGAATGGAATAACCCAACGGCTTGTTTACCACTTTTTTTTGGGATTGGTATGTACTTTACTTATTTATCTGGACTATCATCATATTATTATTATCTCCTTGAAATGTTGACCACTGTACTCCTGCACATCAATGTCAAACGGCCAAGATAAGCGTCGACAACAACAATAAAGAACCGAAGGAAACGCAGGAGACCAAAAAAAAATCAAGTTAAGGAGTGGGAAAAAATAGTAGCGACAGCGACAAGAAAACGGCGACGACTTTTGTGGGTGGGACAAGTTGGGGGTTCTCGAAGATTGGAGGATGGTTTTTGGCTTCTTGTCAGCCCTGCGAATTGTTGCCGCGTTGCTTGATAAATGATGATGCGTGCCACATGACTGGCCATATAAACGGACTCGACTCCGGTTCTTGGGAGACCCAGGAAAAAAGAGCCGAAAAACAGAAGACACTGGCAGACAAATAGGCTCAGGCTCCGGCACAAAGCAGTTCAACATTTGAACCAGGCTAACTGGCTGACTGACTTGGCTGGAATAGATTGACAGTTGTACAATGGGTGAGCTGGAAAAAAAAACCCAAAGATGCTGGTTGAATCACCAACCAATTGGCTAGTGGGAAAATAAGGAGACTAGTTACCATACAGGCAAGTCTTAGATTAATGATTTTCTTTAAACTATCAAGGGTTTCAGAAAGTCCTTTACTTCACTACTATGTTACTATGTTGAAGTCTTAGAAGTGCTTGGAAATGTAATGTGATTAACTTATTTAATATGTATGTATCTATATAGCTACTCCATTGTAAATAAGAGATAGATTTCACATTTTCCTCAACTTTTTAGCTTAATTGCTGTTCTATTTGGAATGTTCTTATTTAATTCGTTAAATAAACTGTACATGGCCACTACATTTATGTGGGGCATTTGCCAGGGACTTTTGTAAATTGGCTCGCCTGGCTGGCTTGACTCAAAACAAAAACCAATTTCCATTGGCATAAATAAATAAAAATCAAATTAAATTAATTCCAACACAAAGTGGCATATCCTGTTCGCTTTTCCTTTTGTTTTATTTTTTATTTTGTTTTTTTTTTTTTTTGGCAACAAAGAGCAGCCAAGCAGCAACGTACATAAAAGGCAATAAAATTAAATCAAATCAAATGAAATGCGCATATGTATGGCGTTTTATGAGCTGCGCACCGCCTTTCCAAACAGAAGACACCCAAAAAGGACACAGCCAGGAGTTGAGTTGGTTAGGTTGGTTAGGAAAGGCGAAAGGATTAAAGCGGAAACCGCACAAAAAGGCAACTTGGCTGGGGCTACCGCAACCTATCCCAATTTGAGCTGCTTTTGGGTGCGTTTTTGTTGCTTCATCTAGTAATACTCTTTAGGGAGGTACTATAAAAATGTAAGTGCTTCTATAAAAAAAATGTAGCAATGCAAACACTTGAAGTACACACTTAAAAGTTAATGTTTTCTGTTAAATATCTTAAACATTGCATTATTTTGAAACATGTCATCATAACAAAGTGCTTATATTTGATAGGTTGTCTTACTATTTATATCATATTTTAATCGAAATAATCCTATATTAAATATCTTAAATGTCAGATATGAACTTACGATAGTGAAAAAGCGTCGTTTACTTGAACTCTGCTCATTTCCCATGCCTTTTTGTTGGTTTCTCATTTTTGGCAATAAAATAAATCCACCGCAAAGCCGCTGCGGGTAGATTGCTCGGTTGACCCCAAAAATAAGGTGGGGTGAACTTTGGAAACGGGGCAGCAGCTGTTCGGATGCCCAGAGTGGTATACATAACCATTTAGAGGAACGAGATCCTGGAATTCCTCGAGCTGTCGGTGCATGGCTAATTCAGTTATTTCTGCTACTTTTCATCGTTAATGTGTCGGTCCTCATCGCAGGAGACCCAGAGATATGTCTTCCGTTAGCAGATAGCAGGGCGAGTGACAAGTATACCAGTACAAGGTCGCATCATGTCCGAGTGCCCATTTCCTGTGCAGATATTCTTTCACCTTTTTAGAGACGCCGTCCTGTCCCCCAACACACACTGCGAACTAATCACTATTGGATTTCGAATGCACAAAAATAATTAACATTTAAATTGCAATTTTAGTAGAAAATCATCTAAATATATTTCATATCATGACAAAAGTATGTTGCCAATGCGATTATTTTTCACTATTTCAGACCTTTTATTAATGAACTTAAAAATATATTTTTTTAAAGAGCACTATATCTAATTTTCTAAATTAAAGATTAAGAAAGTCATTCCACAACAGTTATGGGAAAGCTTTATTTTTTATCATAATTATAAATTAAAAATTATATTTTGACTAATTACAAAACAATAAATAGGCCATAATAAATAGATTTTTATATTCTTTTTTCCCAGTACTATAGTGTAATCCTAAGTGTAAGATTTTATTAATAAAAAAATTTTATCACTGTTACTTACGATCCCTTGTTTCCCGATCCCTAAGCGATTTTTCCCCAAATCACTTTTCCAAGTGCACTATCTCCATTATAAATAGATTTTTTGATTATTTTTACCCAGTATTAAAGTGTCATTCTAAGTGTAAGATTTTATCGATTAAGAAATAATATCACTGTTATTTACGATCCCTGATTTCCCGGTCCGATTCCCTTTTCCAAGTGCACTGTCTCCCACTTTCCGCTCCATCTCGCAGAGTTTCCTTCTCTCCCCGGTTTTGTGGTCATTTCAAATTTTCATTTCATTTGCCATAAAAAGGAAATTGGTTTCGTATGCCAGTTGACATGGCCCTTTACCACTGGCCGAGGGACTCGAGGGGGGCGTCTCTGCTGGATGTGTGTGGCAGTTAAGCACATAACTGCAGCAAACAACAAGCTGAAATACCTGACAAGGGATTGGAACTGGCACGGCCAACGGAAAATGGTGGGGGGAAAATGTATGGCAGGGGGGGCTTCGTTCGGGGAAAACCCATGGAAAAACTGAAGGAACCGGGAGGAATGGGCAACTAGGAGCACAAAGCATAAATGCCAGGAGCTGGCGATCCGAGCTGTGTTTAAGCTGCTCCTTCACCGCTCTGTGGGGGAATTTCTGTGACAGATTCGACCAGGAAAAAGGATGCAGGATGCAGGACTGTTTGCTTTCGGGGGAGTTCGAGTCCCTAATTAATGAACTGCTTATGACACCGCTTGGTCACTTATTAATGAACTGCTCCAACGGAGTTGCTCCTTGGACGTGTTTACGATGGGGTCATTTCAGCACTTCCTTGGGGAGTGTAAAGTGCAAAGCTATTTTGATTTGGGAAATATACCCTGTCATGTAAAGCTGTAGAATCACAAATCATGGGAAGTAAACGACTTTAGTGCTGTAGTTATACCTATTCATTTATTATGCTTGGGAGCTTAGAATCTTGGTCTAAGGTCTTTTCAGATAGTCTGTTAGTTTTCTTTTATTTTTTTTTTTAATCTTTAAGAACAATTTATTCTTGATATAAGCTAAAGAACTGAAAATATATTCCTTAAGTCTAAAAAACTATTATGAAAAAGCATTGGTCTTACTTATTTATTATTACTGTGTAGTTTATACAAAATACGTATAACTATTTTTATTTTTCCTAAGAATTCAAATTCTGTTGTCATCAGTATGTAGTAACTCCAAGCTCTGTCTTTCCTTTAAATAGAATTTCTTCTGCATGGTTTGCCCCCTTTCATGCTTACAGAGTGCAACTAACTTGAAGAATTTAAATTAACTCTTTTTGGCCGTTTTGTTGATTCCATTTGCTATTTTTTATTCACAAACAAATATTAAATTAACACTCACACACGCGCTTACTGATTTGCCGCACAGAAATAAAGGCGCAAAAAAAGTGGAAAAGTGAAATACCAGAGCTCGCACAAATTTTAGAGTTAAATTCAGGTCAGGGTTGCCAGGCGCCCGCGACGACGACGATGATGATGATGATGATGATGATGATGATGGTGGCAATGATGCCAGAGCAGCCACAGAAGTAGCAGCAACAACAATGTGGGCAGACACACACACACTCGCACGCGGAGAAAGTACAAGAGAAAGCCCGAGAGAAAGGGAGAGCAATTTAGTTCAAAGGCACAAAAAGTGCAACCAAAAAATATTCCGAGGATGGGGAAAAAACAAATAAAAACCAGAAGGAACAACAAAATTAAAAAATAATTAAATATGAATGCCGAACATTAAGCTTTTAGCTTCAATCTTTAATAATAAATGCCAGCCAGTGAACCAACCAAAGGCAATTAAATATTGAAAATCTTTTAAATAAATCAGAACCGCACAAGAGGTAAAAACTGTATTTTAAAACGGAACGGAACAGAGTTGACAGATGGAAAAAAGGGAAAGGCACTTGCTTAAAATTCAGTCAACTGCAATGGATTTATTGTAGCCAGAATTTTTAAGTGAGCATTGTGAAAATAAATTAAAGTCGCTGATGAACTACAGTTTGGAGTTTAGTTGCTCTTGTTCGTAAATGTCTAGATAATTTAATTATTAATTAACTAAAGAATATAATTTATTTGGCTATAAATACTTTTAAAGTGAACTTAACATAAAGTATAACCCGAAATAAAGTTGATTACCCACCAAAAAGTAAATCAATCCTGAAATTTTGCAGTTCAGGTAATAATAACTTGATGTTATAGTAATGCAGATTTATAAATGAGTAATTTTTTGATGACTTATCTGAAATCATTTTGATATCACACCAAACCTTTTTGTAATATAATTTTTTTAATTCAATGAATTACTGAAATCACTGCTGCAAATAATGAATACAGTTTTTTCCGTATATTATGATAATTGAAATGTTCCAACATATTTGTATCATTTATACAGCCATTGAAGCTTAAATTCGTTGTTCTCAATCGAATCAATAATTTGCATATTTTTATAGGATTTTGTTTACTTTTTCCGATTGCCGCCATATCTCTGTCGTCTCACATTTGTCTGATGTCTGTCAAATGCAGCCCTTATTTCTTGCATGTTTGTGCATGCACGTTTTTCATGCACGGAAACAAAATTATCACTTGCAATAAGAAAGGCAACATATTTTCACCATTGATTCGTGTGAATTTTCTGTTTATTTGCTTTAACAGAGCACATGTATATTATAAGGTGCTCAAACTAATTTGTTATACCATTTTTTCCCATGTTTTATATATTTTATATTATTTTTTTTGCCACACTTAATGGCGTACTTTCTGTTGCATCTTGCATTTTTGCATACTTTCTGGCCAGTCAACTTGAACAGATTTACTGTCAATGGCCCAAAGCAATTCGAAACCCAGCTCATATCTAAGCGCCTGCCACGCCCCCTCGCCGCCACCGCCCCTCCCGCAGGGCAGAAGAAGAAGAGCAAGGGGAAAAGAGAGAGAAGAACCCTTCAAAGCTTTTTGGCTGCTGTTTGTTTGAAGTTTCTTTTTTTTTTGAGCGCCTTTTAAGTGGCAACTACTTTGCACCTCTCGGTGGTTCACACGCACACCTGCCACGCCCCCTTAACCCCAACAGCCCCCCCCCACCAACCGACGCCCATTCATATTCATGTCTGACTGTCTGTGGTGCCATCTCGCTCTAGTCAAGTGTTTTGGCCTTGAGTCGGTTCTTTTTTTGCCAATTTCACCTTTTTTCTCCTTTTTTTTGCACCTTGGCACACATGTTACACCTAAGAGGGCCACCAAGCAGCGCACACACTGCGTATACGCAATTTATGTAATCAAAGCCATGGGGGCGCACACAAAAATGCATAAAAATTAAAATAAATAAATAATGCTGGAGAAATTCACAAAAAGTGGGAGCGAAAAGTTTAAGCAAAGGTATAATAAGGTTGCATATAAAATGTATGCAATTTTAAAACAGGAATCCATTAGCAATACTTTATAGGTACCAAGCCGAATTTGTAAGTTTGATAGGATAGAATTTTATGAATTTTTTGATTTATTCATTTAGAATAAACCATTCTTTGTGTTAAATAAAAAATTACAAAGTAAATAGAGCAATATTATGAAAATATACGAATCATAAATATAAGTAAATAAGGCAAAGTAGATTTATCAAATTCTCGGCATTTTGCAATTATTTGCAGGCCGAATTGCAAACAAATTTATATAAATTATGGTAAAAGGAGGCGGAAGGGCCCACGATTTATGGTATAAAATTTAATTTTGCGGCTTTTTAATCAACAGAAATCAAATGCAGGGCAACATTGTGTTCAACTTATGATTTATAAAGCCCGCACATAATTTTTTCGACCCTTATTTACTTTTAACCCTAGGTTGTATCTTTAACTTGAGATAATGGGGGAAAACACCAAATAAAAAGTGAACTTTAATTAAAATAAAAAATGTTAACTCCACTAGAAATGTTGTTTTGAACTGTTATTATTATAAAAAAAATCTTTTTGTTAAATCTAACACTGAAAAAACATATATAAATGAGGAATGGAACTTAAATAAATTAAAATATTTCAATTGCACTATCAATTTTTTTTGTATAACACTGAAAGAAAAGTAATGCAATTAGGCGAGAGGTTTATAAAATGGATGACATTTTCGAGCTGATGAAAATAGAAAGTAAAGTAAAAGAAGTGCCTATATGTCACGTGGGCAGACTGTGGGTTAATGTGCGTGTGGGGTGGCTCCGGAAAACGTTGCTCATGGGGTTGAGGGGGGTGTTTGCCCGGCTTCGGGGGTTTCAGGGGTTAAGGGGGGTTAAAGGGGCCTGGGAAATCGGGTGCTGCGGTGGCGCCCAAATTGATGCATGTGCAGCAGCACGTTCCGGCAATGCCACTAAATCCCTTCTAGGACAACAGGCGACAGGCGAAAGCCACAAAAAGGGGCGTGGCAGCGGGCAGGGGCGGCCGGGAGGGGGTTTTATTTGAAAAAGCAGCATCGATATGTTATTTGCATGTGTCCAAAAGCAGGGGTTTTTCGGGGGGTTCTGGGGCGCCACCCAAGCAAATCCCGTGGCAACTTTTTGCCACGCGAAAACTTTCTCAGGCAAGTTTATGCATGAATAAAGTGAAAAGCTGCAGGCAAACACATGCAGAGTGCAAAAATTGTAACTTAAAATTAAAGCTGGAAAGGATCTGGTGATTTCAGATAACCCATATTTATTTAAAAATCAAAAACTTATTTTTAATCTGCTGAAGTTCTGGAATTAATAAAAGAATTTTAATTATAATTTTAGTTAAATCAAGAATTACAGCCTGATATTATTGACCTGCAATTTCTGTAACGTATTTGAATGTGTTGCACTTATGTATATAATGTTACAAAGCTTATAATATTTTTTTTTCAGTGCACGCACTCAGTCTCATACTCTTATGCACACGCAGAAACAGTTGCCACAGCGAAATAACAGAAAAAAGTCATTTCGTGTTCTGCTCACATGCGCATAATCCGGCGAAAAGTTGCATTTTATTTAGTGCAGACAAGACATGACAACATATGTTGGCCTACTTCAAACTCGCATTAGGCAGCTTGAAGCCGCCGCAGACCGGAAGCCATCGGTTTGTTTAAATTATCCCTATAAACAAAGGAGTTGTGCAATAAATTGCTATTATTATGGACTTTGATCGAAAATCGTAGTCGAAAAGCTTTGTAAATCTTTTAAAATACATGGACATCATCCAAAATACTTTATTAGTTAAATTAACACTTTTTACATAGAAACTTGTTTTACAGAGAACAAACGCTATATTAATTTAAAATTCGCAGGCCATTTCTTAATATTTAGAGGTACATATTTAAACATTTAGATCCTATTCATTTTTACAATTTTTCATCTTTATATATAAATACCGTTGTATATTTTGGGTACTTTAAAATAGGATTTAAATATATCTTACATACTAAAATTAATTACTAGTTTGTAGTTCAAAATAATGTAGGAAACATTTAAAAAGTACAACAAATCAATAAATAACATTTAAGGAATTTTATTTTTTCAGTCATGGAATAACATTTATGTGGTACTCTTATATTTTCAATCACGAGAGGTTATCATATTTTTTCCATATTTTTATGGGATGAGATCAGTTCCTGTATGCCCTTTTTCTTGTGGATGCGCATATGCCGCTGCAGAGATCTCTTCTCCTTGTACGAAACCGAGCACACGGAACAGGTGAAGGGCTTTTCGTCGGAGTGTCGCTGCATGTGGCTCAGAAGACTCGACCTCCAAAGGAAATCCCGCGCGCAGTGGGGACACTTGAAGGGTTTTTCCCCGCTGTGGATGCGGACGTGCACATTGAGCACGGACTGGGTGGCAAAGGCCTTCGAGCACACAGTGCACTGGTAGGGCTTTTCGCCCGAATAGTTCCGGATGTGCGACTGCAGATCGTAGTCCTTGGCAAAGGTCTTCGGGCAGTGGGTGCACTTGAAGGGCCGGTCGCCCATGTACGTCTGGATGTGCCGCTGCAGGCAGGTCTTCTTCCGATAGCTATTAGAGCAGTGGGTGCACTTGAATGGCCTTTCGCCCGTGTGGATGGTGTGGTGCTCCTTGAGATACCTGGCCGACTTGAATCTCTTCGAGCAGCTCACACACTCGTAGGGCTTCTCCTCGGTGTGTACGATGATGTGGTCCTTGAGGGCGGACATGCGACCAAATTGTTTTGGGCACTGCGGACATGTGTGCTTGCGGTTGATTTCCTCTCTGCTGGCATCCTCCTGCCCTGTTTCAGTACCCTCCGGGACATACTCCTCCATATGCTCGCTCTTAGCTTGGTAACTCATTCCGTAGTCTTCCTCTTCTGAAGGATCGTCTTCAACTGGCTCGTTCTTGACCTGAATGTGGGTTACATCAACTGCTGTCTCTTCTAGGAACTCCTCTAGGAACTCCTCATCGCTGTCCTCTACTTTCAGTTCGTACTGGAATTGGTCAGCTTTTGAAGAGCCTTCTGGAGGGACATCTACCATGTTGTGTGCTATCTCAGCTGGGTATGGGAATGGCTCATCTGTTGGAGCCTCTACCATAGTATCTTCAATCTTCACTTTTGAAGGTCCTTCTATTGTCTCGCCTTTCGGTGACCCTTCTTCTGGCCAATCTCCTCCAGCTTCCTGCCTTTTATCCTGGCAATATAACCGTGTGGCTTCCGGTTTATCCATCACTTTGGAGAACCGCTCCTCTTTTAGAAACTGGTGACTCCTCTCGAACTTTCTTATGGTGTCAAAAGCACTTTTGGCCTCCTTCAGGCAGGGCTTACATATGCTTTCGGGCAGGGAATCCCCCCTAGAAACTGGACATCGTATGCAGTGGGATATCATTTCCGCAATATTCACATCCAAATAGTTAGGATCATAATCGAATATGTTAACCATGCCATCTGATCTGCCCAGGCAGGTACGACATCTCTTCAGCTTTGCCCTGGAACAAAAAGGTTGAAACTTTAGTGTTCCATAGGCTGTCAGCTGTATTTACTTACATTCTCCTATTGCTATTAAACTAAATCATTTAAAGGTCCTCAGGATTTGCTCTGGCGTGCCAGGATAGGATGGGGACAGGACAGCCCCCATAGGATGGGCTATGATGGGCTATATATGATGTATGGGATCCAAACTTCTCAAAGTGGTCCAATATCAATTTAAAATTGGGACTAAGGCGATATTCGGCACCCCAGCCCTTGACGAACGACATGCGGATGATGCCCATGGGCGGGCAGCTTGCCGATACTTCAAGCGATGTCTCGCGCGGCAGCGGAGCGCCCATCTCCAGAAAAATACCGAAAAAATACCGCGCCGCCGCGATATTGCACCAATCACCCTGTTGAACCCTGGTGAGGAGGGCGTCTTCGCTAATATATAATATTGCAAATGGTCACACTGCTGTGCTAGCAAAGATAACAACCTGTCATTTTAACAGGACCGTTTGCAAAATTTCTTTGGGAATGTTTGCGCATATACCAACATAATACTTAATAAATACCTGGAATATACTAGAAACTTTCCAGGTGGTTGTCACTGCTAGGCCAGCAAATACACCCACCCATACTTTCAATGTGACCCTCTAAAGAATTCCTCTTGGTATTTTTCCCAGTGCCGGACGGCATAATTTATCGATAATTTCGCGTCGGATCGGCGTCGCGTTGAATGTTTGCGAAAAATTGTCGGAAAATTGAGGAAAATATGCAATTTCCCAGTGCCAAGTAGCGAGGGCCACCGTAGAGCAGTGAAAACCAGCACAAATAACAGTGGTTCTACCGCATAGCCGGCTTTTCAAGCGTTGGCCACAAACAAATCGAAAGAAAAAAAACCTCTTTCCCCTTTTACCTTTGTGTGTGTGGGTGTGTGTGTGTGTGCCGTGCGTCCCGTGTGCGTGTGCCTGAGCCAGTGCCTGTGTGTGTGTGTGTACCAGCGAGCGAGCGCGTGTGTGTATGTAAAGAAAACGCCGCACACTGCGAAAATTTTCCTTTCCCAACGGTCGAGAATAACCGCTAAAATTGTGGAAAAACAGGAGAAAACCCCGAAGCGGAAGAAGAAGACTGCAGCCAGTAAAATGTCTGCAGTTTATTCGCCGCAACCGCCGCAGCAGCAGCAGCCGCAACAGCAGCAGCAACTGCAGCAGCAGCCTCCCCCGCCACAACAACAACAACAGCAGCAGCAGCAGCAACAACAATTGCAACAACCGCCACCCAATTCCGCGCCCAATCAACAGCCACCCGGATCCGGAGTTGGCCCCGGCGGAGGTGGGGGAGTAGGCGGGGTCGGAATGGGCGGACCCGGCGGTGGCGGCGTCGGTGTCCTGCCCATGAGCATGCAGCAGCAGCAGCAACGTCCGCCCATGGGCGTGCCCGGATCCCCGGGCAGCATTATCTCCGGCGGCGGTCTAATGGTCACCCCACCGTCCACACCACGCGGCGGCCAATCCAATCTCCAGGGCATCGGCGGCGTCGGTGGAGGAGGAGTCGGCGGCGGCGGCGGTGGCCTGCCGCCGCAAGTCAACTCGGCGCAGATACAAAAGATGCTCGACGAGAACTGCGGCCTCATCCAGACGATCCAGGACTTCCAAAGCATGGGCAAGGCGCAGGAGTGCATGTCCTACCACGTCGCCCTGCATCGCAATCTGGTCTACCTCGCCCAGCTGGCCGATCCCGCCATGAACATCTCACAAATACTGCCGGTGGGTTAGGCTATTCTATTTCACCACCCTTAGGGTGTTTTGGTTTACTCAGCCACCAGTCATACTGATCTAATTAATGATTTCCTTTCTTTCTCCGCAGCCGCCGCACATCCTCCAGACGCAGGCGATGCAGCAGGGTGGCCAGCAGACCCCGCCGACTGGACCGCACGGAATGTTGGGTGGTCCGCCGCAGCAACAGCAGCCGGGACAGGGACCAGTGCCTGGTCAACCGGGCCAGGGTCCGCCGCAAATGGGCATGCAGCAGCACGGCGGCGATCCCCAGGGACCTCCCGTCCAGATGCAGCCCTACGGCGCCCAGCAGCAACAGCAGCCGCAGCCACATCCAGGACTGCCGCCCGGTGCACAACAGCAATCTCAGCAACAGCAGCAGCAGCAACAACAACAGCAGGCAGCAGCGGCGGCGGCAGCAGCAGCAGCGGCAGCGGCCGCAGCAGCCGGCCAACAGCAGGGCCCTCAGGTCAGCCAGGCGGGTCCGCAGTCCCAGCAGCAGCAGCATCCCATCTACCGCAATGCCCAGGGCCAGGGCCAACCGGGAGCCGGCCAGGGACCTGGTCAGGGTCAGGGACCGGGTCAGTCCGTCATCAATCCGAATGCAGCGCCCAGTAAGTGTAATGTAGCCAAGCGGAGTCAAGATATATTGGTTAATCTAGTATAGTTGATACAGTTCTTTAAAGTTTGTTTTGTTTCCAATATTCCCGTGGCATGTTCTTTCCCTTGCTCTCTCTAATTTCAACCGTCTCCGCCTTGCAGATCAACAGCGTCCCAACAATGGACCTCTGCCCGGACCCCAGAATCCCCAGCAGCAGCAACCGCAGCCCGGTGGCCAACAACCGCCCAACCAGCAGCAGCAGGGCGGTCCCGGTGGCCCAGGACCACAGCCCGGAGCCGGAGGACCCGGCGTACCGCCGCCACAGGGTCCGTATCGCGTCAGCTATCAGCAGCAACAGCAGCAGCATGGACACTATCCCGGCTATCCGCCGCAGCCGCAGACGCAATACCAGCCGCAGGGCGCCTATCCCTACGGACCGCCAACCCAGGGTTACGGGCCACCGCCTCCTGGGCCACCGAACGCAGCCCAGGGTGGCTACCATCACGGTCCAGCCGGTGCGGCGACGGGAGCCAGTGGACATGGTTATCAGCCGAATGCCGGCGCCGGCCAAGGACCACCGCCGGGCGCATATCCTCCGCCACCGGGCAGCCAGCAGGTTCCTCCGGTGCCGGGACAGCAGCAACCGCCGCCAGGACCACCGCCACCTGGACAACCGCCGACCGGTGGACAGCAACCACCACCGGGTCCGCCGCAGAGTCAATACGGTCCGCCGCCGCAGAATTCCGCTGGAGGACCGCCCCCTATGGGCTATGCGGGCTATCCCCCAAATCCCGGACAGTATGGTCAGGCGGGAGCGGGAGGAGGACCACCACCAAGTGGCTATTGGCCACCGCCGCCGCCCACGAGCAGCGGTCAGAGTCCCTATCAGGCCTATCAGCAGCAGCAGGCGGCCGGTGGCGGCGGAGCGGGTGCTCCGCCAGGCAGTAGCTATCCGGGCGGACCACCGACAAGCGGGGCAGCGCCACCGCCACCGCCGGGAGGAGCGTACAGCACCACGGCGCCGAGTCAGACGCCACCGCCCCAAGGAGGCGGCGGAGCTGGCGGAGGCAACACCAATCCCAATGGACCCAACGCACAGCAATCGACGCCGCCGCCGCAAGGAGGAGCTGGCGGTGGAGGAGGGCCCAGTGGACCTGGTGGCGCTGGACAGCAATATGCGGGACCACCGCAGCAACAACAACAGCCGCCGGGTGTGGTGGTTTCCGGTGTGGCGCCGCTGCCAACGCAAGTGCAACCCACATACTCGACGCCGGGCAACTACAATCAACAACCCGGTGGACCGCCGCCGCCCAATCAGCAGCAGCAGCAGCAACAACAGCAGCAGCAACAGGCACCCCCATCGGCCGGAGGATCGGCGGGCGGCGGAGGAGCACCGAATGCCCAGGGCCAGGGCAGCCAACAACCGCCGCCGAATGGAGCCACACCGCCGATGCCACCAAATCAATACCAACCGGCGCCTGGAGCACCACAAGGTCCGTACGGGGGACCGCCACCACCACAGGCCTACGGACCACCGCCGCCGGGAAGCGCATATCCCGGACACGCGTACCATCAACCACCCCAGGCCGGTGGCTATGCACAATATCCGCCCACGCAGGGCTACCAGGGCTATAGGCCCGCCGGGGCACAGATGCCGCCACCAGGAGCACCACAAGGGCCACCACCCACCGGCGCATACGGTTACTACAGCCAACAACCGCCTCAATGAGGAAGGGATAGCCTATTACCGCCGCTGCCACCTGGCTGTCTCCACAACAAGTAATTCTCCACTGGGACTCGCTGGTTGAAGCTGGTGAGGATTCACAGGTTGACCACCAGCAGATGCCTTGCAATTCCGAGAGGATTGAACCAGTTGGAGAAGGTTGTGCAGCGGGAGTAATAGCTTAACACGATGAAGAAGAAGAGAAGTAAGAGGAGCGGGAAACGGGCAGACGAAAAAGATTGAGATAAACTAGGCATATGATTAAGAATTGTATCAGAAGTGGAGCAGGAGGAGGACTACGATTAGAGCTAAGAGTAGAAGCCGCAAAAGATGATGATGTAGAGGTAGGATTACGAATAGGGGAAAGAGAGGAGTAAGCATAAGACTAAAAGAAGTAAGAACGCAGAAGTTTAGATGAAGAACCGAGGTGAAAATTCAGGATTCCCAAACAAAAGCGGCAATTCCCTCGAATTTTAATAGAGTTGACAAAAAGAAAAATGGCGTAGAAGTTTCGGTGATACAAAGCAGATGGATAAGACACACTCGACAAAGTAGCACAAAAGCATAGAAGCAAGGAAGCGAACCGAAACAGTAGATCTAGATTCTAGAACAAGAAGAACACGAAGTGTAGTCCGTCGATAGGGAAGCGACTTAGAATTAAGTAAGCAGATTTAAATGCGCAAGCGAACAAGAAACAGTGTCCTAGGCCCAAGAAAACCAGACAAAATGGGTGGGTCGATTTCTTAGGATCACAAAACAAACGAAATACCGGGTTCGGTGGTAAAGGTGCCGGTTTCCATGTATCCTAAAGCGCTGAAAGCGAATTCGAAACAAAACTAAAGGGAAACCCAATAACTTTGTGTTTTGACCCGTCAAAGGATATGTGTAGTCCCTAGAGAAGAGCTACTGGTTCTAGAACATAAACACTTTAAGGGTTTTCATAGAATTACCCAAGCTTTTATTACTTATAATTGTCAGCAGACTCCACCGTCATTTCTAGGAATTTCCAGTCTTCTAATCCTCAGCAATCGACCCATCCTACTATATATATTTAAGTCTCTCTCTTAAGTAGGTTCCGCTCCTCTTTAAAAAACGATTATGCTAAACGATTTATACATATATATATAAATATACTTAAGATTCATGACGATGAAGCAACAGAATAGTGCATGTTTTAATATAAATACCCGCTACCTATTTAAACTATTTTTTTTTTACCTTTGTAGATGTCTGTTTTTAAAGTTCATGCATTTTTTTTGTGTAGCAATTTAACATTAATTATCCTTGGTCCCCGTCTTCTTCCAATAGTTTTTGCAGTAAAAGAATGTAATTTGTAAAATCCACATATATTTATACTATAAGCTTACATTTACTATTTAAAGTAAAACTAAAAACTATAAATAGCAAGAGGAAATCATGAATAAACACTTGAAATAATACGAAAAGCGAGAATATTCTATACAGAAATGATGAAAAGCTAATGAAAATGAATCAGAATTGGTAAACGTTTGTAAATCATTGGAAATTTAACCAACAGTGAGCATTCTACATACAGATCACGTTATAACAATGTCAATATTCCGAAAGAAATTCTTGAATATTATAATAAGCTCGGAACTATTTAAAATGTAAACTGAAATACTTTATATGTAAGTACTGTTAACAATTATTACAATTCTTTGCTTGCACTTTAGATTTCCAAATTGGTATATAAATTATTTATTAAATAAAGAAATTAATTAACGTTAGTTAAAATGTAACCCTAAGAGATGGAAATTGATTTGGAAAACGTTTTCGGAGCTCCCTAGCAATATAAAATTTAAATAGATATTTCCAAAAGTTCCACTAGACATATAGAATCTTTCTCGCTCTATCCGAGAGCCTGGCTATTTCTGCGCTGCTCTAATCCGATCTGATATAATCCGATTCGAAATACCGATTACTTCATGATCCACATCGAGACAACATTTAGGTATATGTATATCAAATAGCATTTAGAAATTTCTATTTTCGAAATGCAAAATAAAAACGAAATCGAAAAAGTTATAAAAACCGCCATTGTCTTTTTATTTAAATGCCTGCTCATTTATTTACACAATCAAACATGGATGGATATAGTATTACTTAAATCATAGAGTCAAAAATTGCACTTTGCTATGGCTTACGGCTAGATGTGAAATATTTACACTATTGCTGGGTAAAAAATGAAAGCAAAACTAATGTGGGTCAAAGAGAGCTGGTCACCGTGTTCGTTAGGCTCTTGATCACTTAAAATAGATCCCGGTGTATTTACAATATCTGTTTATAGGTTACGAAAAAGGATGTTAAGTAAATTCGATTTACATTTTGCTCATTTATGGAAAACAAGTTGGGTTCTATGAAAATTAAATTTTGTATTTAGAGTTAAAACGCAAAAACGTATTTTTCCTAGTCTAAAGTGCTTCCTGACTTACGTACTGACTTATTGCCAACGAACCTGCTAAATTATAACTAATAACTCTCTAATTTCTACATAGTTCGAGGTAAAGCTCAATCCACATATTTGTACAGAAGAAATCTCATCGCGGAGGACCAGTGGTCAGCTCCGGCTCGCTCCCTGGGGCGCCACATCGCGCTGGGACTCGTGCGCCTCGGTGAGACCGTAGCAATGCTTGGCCGCCGCATCGCGGTACTTGTTCTCGTGCTCCACGGAGTGCGAGTTGGTCCGGCACTTGACCAGGCACAGCTCGAAGTGATCCGCAACGCTGGCGAAGATGTACTTGGGCGTGTTGGGCGCCCGCAGGACGCGCTCCAGCAGCGGCTGCTGGCCGGGATGGAGGCAGCAGGAGACGCAGTACTCGTAAACGCCGCAGCAGTGGGTGCTGGTGTTGCAGGTGCGGCAGCTGTAGTACCCGATGCCGGGCAGCTCCAGGTTGCAGCAGCCGCTGGCTAGAACCTCCTGGCGCCGACACACGAATCCGCGCTCGTCGGCCAGCAGCCGGCGACCCTGGACGGAGTTCCGGCAGCGTGCCTCGGGATCGTTGCGTGTGCGATTGACCTGCTCCTCGGGGGCCAGGAGCTGCTGCGTCCAGAGCAGCGGACGGGTGCGCTGCACCACATACTCGTCGTTGTGCAGGCCGGCGAAGGAGTTCTGCGGGGTCAAAGGTAACGCAATTAGCCACTGTAGTACATCAGAGTGCGGTTAGATTCTGGGTAAGATGAGAGCACCTGGCCTCAGCTTATGAGGATCGGTAATCCCTCAATCCGCACCCTGGAGCAACCGGACTACTCACCCGATCCACGAGGTGTCCGAATCCGTAGACCAGCAGCAGCACCCCCAGCACAATGTACACAATGCGGCGTCTCAGCAGGCGGGACAGGGCGGCTGGCCACATCCTGGCCACAACCTAGCGCTCCATCACAGCCACCGCCGGCTGGAATCCTTCCGAGAAGCGGGCATGACTCTGGATGTGGTCCTTGGGGGCAAATGCGCCTGGAGCATTGGATGCACCTTCTCCTTGGCAGGTTCCCTTTCCTCTCTTCCAATCCCTGTAGTCAACAGATCCAATTAAGTTGCCTGCTTTCTCTCGAAAGTGGATTTGTTAAATTTGATTGGATTTCCCTTTGACCAATCGAATTTCCCTTGTTTATGAGGAATGTTTTTAAGGGAACTTCTGGTGTCCAATAAAACAGCTGACTGTCTGACTTTTCCTGAGTTTTTTGAATATGGTTTTAGGCAAATTAAGCTCTTTATCCATTAATTGAGAGCTAATTTAATAAATAAAATCAATGCTAAAAGCAATATAAGTCTAAAAAACAAATTGCTTAATATTTGTAAATTTCAGTCAGCTGTTTTAGAGCCAGTGTTGCTCGTGAAAGAAAATCGATTATTTCTTATCGAAAATGTTATTGTTTTCAAATTATAACTTTTTCTCAATAAATTTTTATTTTATAACGTATTTATTTACATACTGTTTGCTTAAATTATTTTATAATATATGTAACTTTATTAAACTCGAAATTAATAACAAATTTATGAAAATCAAAAGAACGCATTTTAGATTCACTTAAGAACTAATTTTATTTTTTTATGGGAGGATCATCACGAGAATAAGAGTAATGGGATTTTAATGCGGAGAGGGAGCCGTTCAGATGGGGTTTTACCCGTATAATCATACAAATTGAAATGACATTGGTCATTAACTCTCATAACAAGTTGTTTATACAGCCAAGTGTATTAGTTCTGTGTACAATCAAACTTCTTCCAGTTTTCGGCAAAGGATTTGACCTTTCCGATGGGGTTTGTCTCCTTCCGTGGCTTACGCCAGGCATTCGGATTCAGCTCCAGCATGCCGCCAAGGATTTCCTGAAATTACGAAGCCGAGTCAGTTTAGACTTGGATTACATCACACAATGCTAGCGTCGTCCACGAACCTGGGCAAAGTTGGCCGGAAAGCGGTCCTCATCCTCGATGACGTGCGCAAAGCCCGAGTCCATGCCGAAGTGCACCCACACATAGGGCAGTCCCTTGGGAATGGCGGCCCGCAGGGACTTCTGGCGCAGCGAGACCAGCTGTTTGTTGATGCACCACTCCTGCTCCGACTCCTCGATGGCCTTCTTAAAGTAAAACGGCGCCATCTCGCCCTGGCTGGCGGGAATAGGTATACAGTGCACGCTGAGATGCGGACGCCGGTGCAGCTTGTTGGCGATCTCGTAAAAGACCACGTCCTGGCGACGGGCGGCGAACATGCGGGTCAGGGCCTTGCGGAAGTTGCTCATCTCCTCCCAGGCGTCTTCGTCCAGCTGCGTGCAGCAGGGGACATGCTGCAGGGTCGTCAGGATGCAGTGCCCGCTCTGGAGACCCATGTACCACGGCAGACTGAGGTAGATCTTGTCGCCCAGGGACACCAGCAGCTGCTTGTCCAATTTGGCGGAATCAAAGCAGCGCTCACAGTTCTCCAGACTCGCAGCCAACTTCTCGTGCTCCCGTATGGCACTCTGCAGCTCCCGCTTCTCGGCATCCCCGTCAGAGATCTGCTTGCGCACCTTGTCGGCGAAGATGTCCTCCAAGTCGTCGTTGGGATTCTTGTGCTTGGACACAATGTCGGCATACTGCAGGTTGGCCTCGGCGGCCGTGGCATGCTTCTCCCGTTCAAACTGGTGGATTAATAGTGTTAGTACTTGGCCTTTGCTATCACAAGTTAAACTTACCATTTGCTTAATGTCGTACCGGTCATCGTCGGCAAAGTACCTAACGCGCTGGCCATCCACGTGGGTGTCCACCTTCTTGCTGCCGCGTTTCTGTGCCCTCCTTCCGCCGTACAGTTCGTTGGGGTCGCCGGATCCGGACCCGGATTGCACCAGGGGACGCACGTTGCCGCTCTGATCCACCTTTGTGAGCAGCACATGCTCTGACGAGGCCTTGGACTTGGCTGGCCTGGCATTGGCCTTCGGTGCCGACTGGCCGGAGGCAATGAACTCGGCTCGCTCCTTGCGTGCTGCCTCCAGCTGGTGATTGAGTTCCGCTGCCAGTTCCTTTTTCCCCTTCAGTTCCGCCTTAATGGCTTTGCCGGCCAGCTCATTGATCTGCTCGTCTGTGAGGCAAGAGGAAGTGGGCTTGAGCTGCTCCTCCTCCTTCTCCTGCGCCTCCTCCTCAGAGGTGGTGGCACTCCTAGAGCGAGATCGGCTTTTTCTTGGCGGACTGGCAGCCTTGGCACCGGGCTTTCGCCAACCGCGCGACGATCCCTGCCCGGAGCTGATGGAGTGCGGCTTGGACTGCTGGTCATCGTCGTCCTGCGGTTTCTGAAAGCCGGGCAGACCCGTGCCATTGCTCTTCCAGTAGGGATTAAGCTCACGGCCGCTCTTGGCGGGATCGTAGGCATCGATTTGTTGTGCCTTTTCGTTGGGCTTGGCCGGTTCCTTGCGGTCCCTAGAGAATGTCTTCAGCAGAAGCGCCTCGCTGGTCATCCAGGTGTCCCGCTGGGCGGCCTCCTTCTCGGACACTTTGTCCGCCGCGGGAGGTGGTGGCGCCTCCACCCACTCGTCCTCGCTGTCGCTTGCCTTGCGGCTCTTCTTAGACTTCTTCTTGCGCCGCTTGCGCTCCTTTTCGTCCTCACTGGAGGAGGATGAGCTGGAGCTATCGCTGTCGCTGCTGCTGCTGCTGTGGTGCTTCCTGCTCTTCTTGGAGGACTTGGACTTGGACCTGGACTTGTGCTTGGAACTCTTCTTCTTGGCCTTTTTGGCGGGCTTCTCCAGCTTCTTGGCCACCGCGGGGAGCATCCAGTCGTTCTCGCCGCGCAGCTCCTTCTGCCGTTCCCGCTGGCCACGGAGCTCCGCCCGGTCCTTGGCCTGCTGGAGCATCTCGGCGCGGGCCTCCCGCAGCTCCTGCCGCGCCTTGTCCTTCTCCCTGCCACTTTCGAATTGTATGTAGCTCATCTTTGGATCTGTTTGCTCTTGTTTACCAACCAAAACATTGTTAATAGAGGTGGGTTTATTAGCGATAACAGACGTATCGGTTAATTCCTTATCGATATTTAGGAATCATCTATTTAAATTACAAAATTAAAAAAAATAAAAATAATAATAATATAATATTATTCACTCTTATTGAACGTATTAATTGACTTTTATAAACACGCAAGTCTAAAAATATTTTTTCCAAAAACTGATCAAGTCATATACCAACTGAAGGAGCGATAACAATTTATCTTTAAACTGTATTTTTATGGAATTTGTATGAAACTTAAGATCCTTGAATTGTAGAAATTCTTATTCATGGTTACGATTAGAAATAATCGTTGACTGGAATGGAAACAGATAAGATTTCCTTCACAAATACTTGTGCATCTTAATATTAGGCTTTGGGAATCACAGATTCCGGCTCAATCCTCATCTTCCTCCTCCGAGCTGCCCTCCTCCGTCTCAGCCTCTTCGGCCATCTGCTGTCGCACCTTCCGCCGAACGTTGGCGTCCTCGACCAGGTGCGCCGGCTGGATATAGGTCTTGTTGGCACAGCCGAGCACCGGACACCGAATGCCGATGTTGTCCTTGATGATCAGCATCACCGAATCGCGGTCGTAGATGTGGCCGCACATCCTGTTCCGCACGGGGTTCTTCATCAGGGCCTTGGACCAGGGATCGTAGAGCGAGAAGATCTCGCCGCCGGTGTCCTCGACACCCTCGATGATGAGATCGTCGTCGTCGTCAGCCCGGGCAGCACCATTGGCCTGGCCATTCTGCGCAGACCCCGGGGCCGCTGCCGACTCCACGGTGCGCTTAAAGTTCTTGAAGTCGGCTATGTTCTTGACATTGATCCGCTTCCTCTCCACCGCCTCGCTGCGCTCCTGCCAGATCCTCTCGAACTCCTCGATGGTGGCGCTCTCGCCTTGGGCCTTCTGCATCTCCTGGCTGAGTGACTGGTGCTTGCTCTTCAGCCGGATGAGGTTCTCCGCGTGCTCCACGCGCTGCTGGGCGCTTGCATCCAGCAGTTTTTGGATCTCCCCGTCGTCACTGAACTCGGACATGGCTGTCGGGTAAAAAAGGAGGATTTGGAAGTGCTTTTCCGAATCACATCAACACTCACCATCGGCCATTTCCCTGAAGAACTTGGTATTGTCCACAAATGTGGACATTACGGCATCCACATGCTGATTGAATTCCATTTGTTTTAAAAACTATGATATTTTTGGAGTATTTCCGAATCTCAAAAAAATGGAGCGCAAATAGTTCGATAGGCAGGCTGAGCTAGCGATGAACAGTTTGAAAACTGTGAATCAGTAAAATACGACTTTACAAAAGTGATCACTAGGCCAGTCACGTTTTTTCAAATTGCTTGCAAGCTTTATAACATTTTTTATTGTAACACAAAATCAATCATTAATTTTACTGACATAACAATTTAAAGAATTCATGTTCGATATATAAATTATTATTTATACACGTTTATCAGTCAAATTGAAAAAAATTAGGAAAAAGGCCTAATCATCATTTCAACATATGTCAAGGACGTCTTAAGATCGTTATTCCAGTTTAACCAACTAACTCCGTCGTGTGGAGCAAATCCACTTGTGTAGTATTTTCCATTGAGGTGACTGTAATTAAAATGTTTTTAGGTTAGGCAATCCTATTTTGTATAAAATTGAGTATAGATATGTACCTAGTAAGACAATTTTTAAACCACCAACCGCCTGCATGTTTTTTAGCGCAATTTCCAAAGCTGTGGTCATTATCCCGATCAGCAGTGCTGAACTTCATTTTCGTATGATATTCTAGGGCACCTCCGGCTGTCCCAGAATAATCCCCTACCGTGCTGAGCTCGTATTGTTGCTGCTCGCTCCCAATTTTAAAATCATCGTAAAGAGCGTATTTAGAGGTCCCATTAAGTTCTAGCTTAATGTAGAGTTCGTGTGGTTTTTTAGTTAGCTGGTAAAGTTTCTCCAACCCAATGAAAAATTCTGTCTTAAGATCTCCAAATCCATTCTTATAATCGTCCCAGTATCGGTTAAAGCTGACTGATCCATCCTGCCGCCTTTGAATAGTCATCCAACCCGAAGAATTGCAGGGAGCTTCAAACATAGTCCTTCCGGTTTTTATTATGTAAATTCCATTCGGACGTCCTTTTGGACAACTGTCTTTCGTTATATCTTTGAGTAAAATCTGTTCACTCAGGACCTTGAGTTGATTACTCTTGACATTAGCTTCATCATCTTTGATCCTTATGAGGTCTTCTTTGCTTTTCAGTTCCATATCTTTGGTATTCAACATATCTTCCTTGGCTTGGATTTGAAGTTCAGCATTTACTAACTGACTTTTTAAGTAGTCAACATTTGCTGTCATATTATTCACCTTCTCATCATTCGTCTTTATTTTTTCAATTTGGTCCAAGATTATTCTAAGTTCTTCAGATTTGACACTAATTTCTTTGTTTCTAATACTTAAAAGCTCTTCGGCACTTTCCAATCGGGCTTGCAAGTCTTTTATTTTTGCTGTTATAATAATTTCTTTTTCATCTTTGTTCCTTATCTGTTCATTTAGCAGTTTGATTGTTTCATCTCTTAGTTTTATTAAATTCTCAATGTTTTTAAATTGCACAATATGCTCATTAATTTCGTTATTCTTTGAATTTACCAGTTCATTGATTTGTATTTTACACTCGGCATTTGCCAACTGACTCTGTAAGTTTTTGACTATGTTTACTATATCATCTTTGATCTTTAGTTGTTCCATAACAAGTTCATTTTTTTCCTTAATTATTTCATTTTTCTCCATAATAACATCATCCTTGCATTTTATTTGACTGTTAGCAAACACCAACTTATTTTGGAGGTCTTCAATAGTGCTTGACCTATTTTTTAAGTAATCTGCTTCCGCTTTAACTTGTGCATTGTTTTCGAGGATTGGATTGAGCAGCGAAAAACAGTATGCGTTGCATTTACTGTCCAAATTTTGAACAGGCGATTTCGTGTCCTGTCGTCCTTTGCTACCGCCAACAGGAGAAGGATTCTCCAACACCGAAATCGTCAGGAAAAACGCGACTAAGGCGGATTTCATTATGTATAATATGCGAACTTATGTACCGGCGACTTTGAATCGAACTGAATTTAAGTCAAGCTGCCCTTGAATTTATATGAATCAGAGCCTTATCTCTTTGAAGACTAAGATTTAAGCTCTGCTTCTGGCGTGATAGATAGAATACATAGGTCAAAATCGGATGACCTTGTTTTGGGTCTCGGCAATTGCCGATTTTGCCTCATCTGCATTTCCTTGCAGCTGCTGTAGTTCTGCACTCACACAGCATATTTATTTTTTTATTTGAAATATTTTTATAATGCTAACATTTAGAATAAAATATATGCTTCATGGTTTAATAAATACTGGTGGCGTGTTTTTATACCCTTGCAGAGGGTATATTGATTTCAGTCAGAAGTTTGCAACGCAGTGAAGGAGACGTTTCCGACCCCATAAAGTATATATATTCTTGATCAGCATGACTAGACGAGTCGATCTAGCCATGTCCGTCTGTCCGTCTGTCCGTCCGTTTCTACGCAAACTAGTCTCTCAGTTTTAAAGCTATCGGGTTGAAACTTTCCCAAAAGTCTTATATCTTTTGCAGGTAGTATATAAGTCGGAACCAGCCGGATCGGACAACTATATCTTATAGCTCCCATAGGAATAGCCGGGCAAAAAAATTTAAAAAAATTATATCTTTGGTGTTTTTAGCATATAACCTCCTAAGCTTGGAAATAACATTTTTTAATTAGTTTTGAATTTTGAATTAAATTGTATCGAAATCGGACGACTATATCATATAGCTGCCATAGGAACGATCGGAAAATTTGTGGTAAAATAATATGAAACAAATTATAGCTTCGGTGTTTTTCAACATATAATCTCCAACGCTTGAAAATAACATTTTTTAATTAGTTCTGAATTTCGAATTTTATTTTATCAAAATCGGACGACTATATCATATAGCTGCCATAGGAACGATCGAAAAATTGGTAGGAAAATAATATGAAACAAACTATAGCTTCGGTGTTTTTTAACATATAACCTCCTACGCTTGGAAATAACATTTTTTAATTAGTTCTGAATTTCGAATTTAATTTTATCAAAATCGGACGACTATATCATATAGCTGCCATAGGAACGATCGAAAAATTGGTAGGAAAATAATATGAAACAAACTATAGCTTCGGTGTTTTTTGACATATTATCTTATACTATTGGGAATATCATTTTTTGTGTTTTTAAATTTAATAATTATAGCTGCAAGGGTATATAAGCTTCGGCTTGCCGAAGCTAACTTCCTTTCTTGTTTCGTGATAATTTTGAGCTAAACGGACACGCACGCAGTGGAATAGTGCCCATCCTTAGACTCGAGTTATGGAGTTAACGGGTGTAAGGGCTTTTGTGGAGTAATCGGGATAACGGCTAACTCGATAGGTTACCCGATAGAGGGTAAAATCGTTTTTTATATTTCAAACATCGATGAAACGTCGGAGAATAGCAAACATCGATTGTTTTTGCTATCGGCCAAAGGTAATCTGGCCAAGTCAAATTAACCAGGTGGACAGACACAGACGCCGACGCCGAGCAGACGGACGAGCAGCGCCAACGCGACCCACCAGTTGCTCCAGCCGAAGCCGAACCATCCAACCAGTGCCAGCTGTGCGCCACCTCTTCCTCCCCCCGCTCCACGTGTCCAGGTGAAAGCGATATCCAAATCAGAATCGGACTCCAAGATGCGGACGCAGGGACTGCTCCTGGCGCTTCTGGCCATCCTGCCCACCATGGCCCTCGGACTGCTGGAGGGCCTGTACTGCGGCAAGGACAACTGCTACGATGTGCTGGGGGTCACCAGGGAGTCGTCCAAGTCGGAGATCGGCAAGGCATACCGCCAGCTGGCCAGGCGCTACCATCCGGATCTGCATCGCGGCGCCGAGGCCAAGGCGACGGCAGAGACGCAGTTCAAGCTGGTGGCCACCGCCTACGAGATCCTGCGCGACGAGGAATCGCGCACGGACTACGACTACATGCTGGACAATCCGGATGCGTACTATGCGCATTACTACCGCTACTACCGGCGACGCGTGGCGCCCAAGGTGGATGTGCGCGTGGTGATTGTCGTCGTGCTGACCATCGTCTCCGTGATCCAGTACTATTCCGGCTGGCAGCGCTACGACTCGGCCATCAAGTACTTCGCCACGGTGCCCAAGTACAGGAATCAGGCGCTGGACATTGCCCGCGACGAGATCCAGGAGCGGATCCAAAAGAAGGGCAAGAACCGGATGTCCAAGAACGATCAGCGCGAGGAGCTGGAGCGGATCATCAGGCGGGTGATCGAGGAGAAGATGGACGTGAAGGGCGGCTACGCGAAGCCGACGGTGTGGGATGTGCTGTGGGTGCAGCTGATCATCTGCCCGTACACGATACTGTCGTTCATCGTGTGGCATGCCCAGTGGTTCTGGCGCTACACGGTGATGAAGCAGCCGTACGGCCGGGAGCAGAAGCTGCACCTGATCCGCCGGCACTTGGGCATGGGCCAGCATCAGTTCGAGGCGCAGGAGGACAAGCTGATCGAGGAGTACCTGCATCTGGAGCTGTGGAAGCGCGACAATTTCGACGCCTGGAAGGCGGAACAGGACGAGGAGATGAAGAAGAAGCTGGCGGAGAATCCGCGGTACAAGGCCTACAGGCGCTACATGAAGAACCACGGACCCGGTCGCATCACCTTCGAGGATTAGCCGCCGGAGCGATGTTCAAGTTTTATTGTTCCATCTAAAGAAGAGTCTGTTGTGTGCGTGTGATCCTAATACCCCTTTCCCCCTTATGGACTAAATTTTGATATATTATATATATACATTTATATAGATATTTTTTGTACACCGACTAAAATATGAATTATGTTAATGCCCCGGTGTCCGCCGAAGGGCGAAACGTTGACCCCGCCGGAGTGATCCGCCAAAACCGGTTCAAGAACGTGGCCAAGTTCGGTTCCCCAGTCTCGTTGCCACAGTGGCCGCTGGCTAGCGTGGACGAGCCGCCCTAGAACAATTGCCCCTCCCCCCTCCCCCAATCCTTCCTGGTCACAAAATGTCCAACTAACTTGACTAACCCGAGTAATGTAATAAACTAGATAGAATTTAAACGACTCTCTTACTGGGTGTTCACTGTGGCCAGTTTGCACAGTTGTTCTGGGTAGCCGAAAATTCGATTTCGTGGCACAAAACCACTCGGTCTTCTTTTCGCCCTAAACAGCATCTTGCCGCGCTTTTGTTTACACAGTTTGCTTAGAAACAATTTTGGTTTTTGCTCTTTCATTTTGATGGCGGAACTTATAGTTCAACTGAAGTACGTGCCCCAAAGAGAGGTGAAACGAAAACAAGGTCTGGATTTTTGTCATAGCCTTCGAATATGATATGTTTGTTCTCTGAATTGCTGATTGTAGTTTTCCCAGTCCCCCTGACTTTAAAGTAATATAAGTTTAGCAATTTAAATTACAAGATTTTAGCTAAATGTACCTAGTACGAAATAAAACTTCAAATTCCATAAAATAAACAACGAGTAAAACATAGTTGGAAAGCAAATTATATGTTCCTATTCAAAATTAATCAGGAAATCTTTCCAATATTTTCTTTATCGCATAAAATCCTTATCACATTGCATTAATATTACTTATTTTTGAAACTGTGTATTCAAAGCTTAGATCCTAGACATCAATTACAAACTACATCCATCCATCGCCAATATAGTAATTTGTTTATCTGAACATCTTTTCATTTTATTTACACCGATTTCTTAGAATTACGTTTCTAAATTTCGCGAACTAACAGCTACGGGGTGGGGATGTTTTTGGGGGCCGTTGCATCAGGAGAACAGCCCCTTAGTAGAGTGAAGAACTGTCCAAGGGATAATACTAGTCTATCATGTACTTGGATTCGTCGACAAACTCCTCGGAATCGAGCAGATCGCCAACGAGCTCCTTGACCGAGCGCACGCTCTGATAGCCATCGACGTCGCCGAAGTCCGGCTCCGGATACGGCTCATCATGCTGCAGCTCCTCGTCCTGGTTGCCGTCCTCCTCCTCCTCCTCGGCATTATCCTCCTCGTTGAACATGAAGTCATTCGCGACGATGCACTCTTCCAGGACCTTGGTCTGCTCCAGCACCACGGAGTCCAGTGAGAAGGCCTCGGGGATTGGCTTGCGCACCGGCTCCCTGCGCGCGTTCTCCTTCCGGGCGGGCAGACGCAGGCTGCGAGAGGATCCCTCAGCGGTCGCCGATGAGCCCGATGTCTCGCCGCCTCCCGATCCGCGGTGCTGGTCCATGTGCGCCGACAGATAGCTCTTCTTGGTGAACCCCTTGTCGCACTGCGTGCACTGAAACTGCTTCTTGCCGGTGTGCGTCCGCCGGTGGACGGACAGGACGTGGGCGTAGGCGAATCCCTTGTGGCACACCTCGCACACATACGGCCGCTCGCCGGTGTGGATCCGCTCGTGCTTCTTGCTGCTCCCAAAGTCCGAGAATCGCCGCTCGCAGTAGCGACAGCTGTATGGCTTCTGGCCCGTATGAACACGCATGTGGCGACGCAGCTCCACGTTCGAGATGAAGGCCTTCTGGCACACCTCGCAGGGATAGGGCCGCTCGTTATTGTGCCGCCGCATGTGGGCATTGAGGGCGTGCTGGTACTTGTACGTGTTGCCGCACACATCGCAGATCTTCGGCGAGCGCTCGTACCGGCGTTTGGTCGTCGAGGCGGGCTTGTAATCCTCGTCCAGATCCGCCTCCGACACCCCATCCCGCCCATCCCGCTTAGCAATGGGCGAGACCCGACGGTAGGAGCGCTTTTTCTGCTGGCTGCTGGGCTGAGGTGGCGGCAAAGGCGGGCTGTCCGCCACGGACTCCTCCATTAGCGACGTCTCGATCTCGTACAGATGCTCCGGGGTGTTGTCATCATCCCAAGGATCGAGGCCTATCATCTTGGTATCATCCTCCAGCTGCTGCTCATCGGAGTCCTCACCCTCTGGGTGCTCCTTGATGGGATCCCGCTCCTGCAGATCGGTCAGGGACAGAACCATTGCACCCTCGGGCAACAGCGATAGGGCGTCTGCATCCTCATCTTCCTCGACCACGTCCTGGTAGTAGGAGGGCTCCGTGGCAGTGGTTATGGCACTGCTGACCGAGCTGGATGAGCCGGGGTCCATGTCCAGCCGCTTGATCTTCAGTGTGGCGGGCAGCCGCAGCTGGGCCTGAACCAGATCCATTTTAAGCTGCTCCTGCTGCTGGTCGTGGAGCAGCGGGGCGGAGACAGCGGTGGCGGCGGAGGAGGAAGAGGAGGCGACGGCCGAGTGGAATAGCTTCTGGACGGCGGCGCACTTCTCGTGGAAGCGATAGGAGACGGACAACTCCAGGTGGCACTGCCTGCAGATCTTGTCCGGCCAGTTCTGCAGCTGCGCCGCGATGCCGGCCAGCTGGAAGCCGGTGCAGCAGCGGATCTTGTCCAGGATGAGCATGTGCGGCGACTCCGGGTCGTGGCCGTAGATCGAGCTCGACTCGGGCTCCTCCGCCAGGCAGATGAGGCACGCGACTCCCAGGTCCACCACCCGCGACTCCAGGTTGTTGGCCATTGCTCCGATCGCGATCGCGGGCTGTTGGATGCTCCCTGTTCCTCGGGCCAAAATTTGGGTCACAAATCCACACAAGCGCAGAAAATAAAAACACTTCTGCTGCTGGCAGTGTGGCCAATTTGGCTATTTAAACACTAGAAATAGCGCTTTTCAATTGGCAATTGCGGGATAAATTGTAATTGTTAAGCTAGCGGTTATTATAGCTAGATTTGGTCTTCGTCGGGCAGCCAAATGCTGTCATAATAATAAGTTAGGAACCTATTAGATCTATTCGAATTCAGCTAACAAACTTTTAAAGTTATTTAAATCACTATAAACTTTGTTTTACTACTCCAGCTTGTTTTTTACTGTTTCTGTTTTAGCTTTTTTAAGACCCAACGAGCTGGCTTAGCAGAGACACCCACCTGCCATAGCGGATACAACCTCCCGCCATGGCGGATGTTATACTATTCTGGAAATAAATACCATTGAGTATTTTTTGATATTTCTTTAACTTGGAACATTAATTTTGTGTCACTTGTTCACGCTCGTTCGCATCTTGCATCTCCCTTTTTCACTGACACTTACGCTGAGGCCTTCTCCTTTTTTGTGAAAAAAAAGAAAACCCCATACAGTCATAGGCGAAATCACCTGGGCAGTGTTGCCAAATCAGCTTTTTTCCCGTCATTCTCAGCTTTTTTCTTACTTGACTAGCGGGCATATTTAATGAACAGCGGGAAGCGGGAATTCCGGCTTTTTTAAATTTTAAATCAGCTTTTTTATATCGATATTATGTCAAAGCAGATTTTCTATTATCGATCTTAATCGTCTTCGAAAGTGTCATCATTATTTTATGTCCAAAAAAATCCAACATTGTTCCCCATTTTGGAAGAGTTTTTTGTTTAAGATATCGGCAGAATACAGCGCCAATATAATGATATACATCTATATACATATCTAGAGCATTGACGATACAATAAAGTTTTGGGCGGAAGTAAAACTTTTACATGACTCTGGTGGCAACGAACGATTTTCTGAATTATCTTCGTTTGCGATTCAGATGTTGTCCTTGCCATGCCACGCTGAAGTAGAACGCGCGTTTAGCCAAGTAAACATTGTAAAATCAAAACTGAGAAATAGAATGGACGTTACCACTTTTAACTCAATATTGTGTATATAATTAGTCTGATTACAGATATGGGTTGCGAAGGCACTAAAAATGTTGCGTAGACCCCTTAGAATTTAATAAGCTTATAGGCACATTAGAGGCCTATGAAAAGGATATAAAGAATGATACTGTTGATGTTGAAGAAGGCATATTAAATATATTATAATATATAATCCTTAATACTAAAAAAAAACATTATTTTTAACTAATTTTAATAGAAAGCTAAAGGAAAAAACTGGTGCTCTTTTTTCATTTTTTTTTTTTTTAATAATACAGATATTTGTATTTTCTATAATAGCAAAATTTGTTTGAAAATCTTTGCGCTTTTTTCAGCTTTATTTGGCAAAAAAAAAATCAGCTTTTTTTACCACCCTTGCCCCGCCGAAAACAGCTTTTTTTTCTCAGCAAATGTTGGCAACACTGCACCTGGGAGACCAGCTGACCAGCTGCTTCATTTAAATAACTATTCACGCGGAGAAATATATAAAAACAAAAAAAGTAATAACTATTTATTCATCTTGAACCCCCACCGTGTGCACTCAACTATGGATTGCAACCCGCTATCGCAGTTCAGCCTGCAGCTTTTCGAGTTCTTCGCCAAGCCGGTGAACGGGCATGCGGCCGGCGGTGCAGTGCCTCCATCGCGCTTGAGAAGATGCGGCGAGCTCCTCCGCCATAACAGCGATGACCTGGCCGAGCAGGGCGACTTCAGCCTGGCGTCCATCTCGCGCTACTGGTTGAACTTTGCCAGCAAGCAGGGATGCGCACTGCGCCGCAACGCGGACTTCCTGCTGCCCGGCGAGGAGCAGCGCCAGGAGCTTATCGAGCAGTCCAAGGAGTGGATCTTTCCGGTCGCCGTGATCAGCGTGCTGCGCAAGGAGCGCTATGCCCTGCACTTCCAGCGCCGCCCGATCATCACCCATGTCCTCAAATCCGTACTCACCCTGGCCGGCGACTACGGGCGTCCGCTGAAGACGGTTCAATCGCCCACCATGTGGCTGCAACTGCGCAACGATGGCCGAGCCACCACCGATGGCCAACAGGAGCTGCGCGACTATCGCCTGGAGCAGCTCTACAAGATCATGCTGCGCCTGGTCGACTACTCGGGCTGGCGTCTGGTGGAGCAGGAGGATCGCCAGGAGAGCACGCTCTGTGTGATCGTGGAGTCGCAAAAGTGCTGCCAGAGACCGCCCAACGATCATGTCTGCCTCGTCAGCGGCCCGGTTTTGGAGCCCGTGAAGAAGACCGCCACCGCAATGAGTGTAAAAGACTACTTGGAGTGAGTATTCTCAGAACTAAACTACAGGCCTAGGATGCCATGAATATTTTTTAATTAATAAAGCATATGCCATAAATTATGACTCTTAAGCCCTTAAATGTATAAAACTAGATTTATCATATATTTGTTTTTTTTTTTATTATTATTATAAGGCTTTATACTCTAAATACAACTAGAAGAGAACTGGCATAAGCAGATTTAAACTTCAGCTTACATTACATTTGGGTTGAAGTAACATAATCTAACAAGATAAAGTGTAACCAATTAGCAAACTTTGTAATTTACCTTAAAACATACATTCTTTCACAAATTGATCTTTGTTTTAGGTAATTTATAATGTGATATTATGAAGTTCCAATCTTTTATATTTATATAAAAAAACCTTACCTTCAGATAATTTAAAAATATTTCTGATATTTCAGATAAGATCAGCTATTTGATAAAACCTGGAGGCTCGTGCTTACTAAAGTCTTTTTTTTTTCAATGCAGGCTGCGCTCCACACACATGCGTCTTATGGCGATGCACCGCAGTGGAATCCGTCCGGCGGGCATGGACAACATCGATTCGCTGATGAAGCGCTTTGGGGAGGCGGCCGTGATCGTTGATCTCTTCGAGGTGCGCCACACCACCGCTGCCATTGTGGTGCGCAATGGGTTGGGCAGCTCCAAGGGCGCTTCGTACATCCTGTACAATTCGGCTCGACTGGAGACCCTGATGCGCACCTTTGCTAGTATGGTCAACGCTGGCGTCTACGAGCCACTGCCACCGCTGGGGGAGATCGATCTCAGCATTCTGGAGGATGATGTAAGCGGATTGCTTTCCTTTGCCCCTCATTTATCTTATGTTCTGTGGTAATCTGTGTTTCAGATGGACTGGCAATTGATCTACGGATACCTTTTAGCTTTCCCGGAGCTTCTCGAGTCCGTGTTGGACAACTTGCAGCAGGGCCAGTGCAGTGTCCATCTCCTGGTACGCTACCTCGATAATCTGGCCAGCGCATTCAGTCGCTACTATCGCCACAAGAAGGTGCTCGTCCAGAAGCGCGACCAACTGATGCCGATAGTGTACGCCAGGATGTACCTCATCATGGCCGTGCGCCAGGTACTGAATACCGCTCTGTCATTGCTCGGCATAGAGCCGGTCGATTTTGTATAGAGATCTATTGAATAGACCCAATGTACAATCCACAAAAGAGGCTAATTATAAGCGTAACCTGACGAATACCGAGTACTGTCTAAACAGTAGCCGGTATAATTGTGATCTTTTTAATAATAATAACAATTTGATATTGATGTAACATTTGCATATGATTTAAATCTATATTTCTACCAACCACAACAGATCTCATCATAATCATAAATGCAGGTTTATACTGGCTGCGAAAATCCCACTTTGTTACAAATCAAATGTCAAATTAAAGACTATCGAATTTATTTTAATAATAAAAACATAACTAATACACTTTGACTGTAAAATCAAGTATTGAATTAACTTGTGAATGCATGTTTTTGATCAACACAATTGAGGTTATTGGAATACAGTTTTCATGATCAAGTTCTTTGCATAGGGTTTCACGTAAATATACATAAACATTTAATAATGCATTTTGTAAATGCTACAGAATTCTAAACATTCTGACTATCTTAATTAACAACCTACCTACATATATACAGTGATGGGAAGTGTTTAGGTGGAATACAGGGTACTTTCCTTTATTCTGACTCGGATCCACTTAATATAACTAAGGGCTATAACTTTAAGTTGTTGCTCTTTTCAACAGCCCCCTTAATTGAAAATATTCTTTTCGTTTTATTTAAAAAAAATTCATTATTCTTGGAAAAACTATGCATCTACTTATATAATTTATACACTTTCTTTATTGTTATCATTTTTTGTGACATTGTACAATCTACTTTCTCGTATTACTTTATAAAATAACTTCTCCCTTAACAACATTAATATTTTATATGTATATATAGATAAATGTTCAACATTATGGAGTTTAGGTTATATAAGAGTTTACATTTAAATAACGAGTCATTATAATATTTGAAAATATTTTATATATTTAAGCTACTAATATTTTTTACCGGTTATGTATCCTATGCATATTATATCCTACTAGTTTACAAGTTCTTCCTATCCTATCCCATCACTGCCCATTCATACACATAGCATCAGGACTTAGCATCAAGGACTAACGAATTGATTTGGCATTTCGGCTGGCTCACACACTCACACGCACTGATTTAGGAAACATTTAGCATAATACTATGTGGCAGGATCGCTGGTGGATCTGGATCACTGGATCTGGCTGGGATCTGGATCGATCATCACCTGGCCTGCTGCTGCTGCTGTTGTTGCTGTTGTTGCTGTTGCTTTTGGCGATTGAAGTCGGCGGCAAACTGGACGTTCTCCGGACTGCTGTGGAAGAGCTGCTCCATCAGCCTCGTGCTGCCCAGGGAGTTGGCCTTGGTGCCCAGGCACATGTTGTACTGCGGGGCATCCAGCTGGACGTCGCAGCTGATGTCGTGGTAGATGTGCACGAGCGTGGGATCCGGTGCGCGGAACACACTCAATCTGCGCCAGTGCTCGGCGGCCTCATTGTAGTCCATGGCCAGCTCAGCGGTGTTGGTCAGAAAGCCACGCTGCCTGGTGCCCACCCGCACGATCTTCTCCAGGAACTTGACATCCTCCAGGCCCCAGCCGGTGATGTCCTTGTCGAATCCATTGATATCCTCATCGAGAATGTCCGACTTGTAAATGGCGCATATGCCGAAGCCAAACTGCCGGAAATAGCCGCGCTCGTCATCGATCCTTGGGGTTTCCCCCTCATCGGATCCAGCGCTCCTCCTCTGCGGATCATACTGGCTGAAGACAATGGGCAGATACACCTGCTTGCCCCGCTGCGTGTGCATCCTCACCCGCTGCAGCGTCTCCACTTCGAAGACCATGTCCACGTCGATGAACAGAATGATGTCCTCCTGCCGAATGTATGAGGATCTGGCCGCCACATCCAGGGCAACGCCGCGCGAGAAGGCGCTGCTTCTTTGGATCCAATTCACCTGCTGGTAGACATGCCGGGCATGCAGGTCGTGGAGCAGCTGCAGATGGTCGCCCAGCTCGTCCGGCGAACCGAAGATCACCACCAGGAGGTCGCAGTGCTGCTCGCCGCGCACGCAGACGCGCTCGTATGTGCGCAGGAAACGCTCGAAGGTCCCCAGGCGACCGGCGATGGGCAGGACGAAGACGATCTTGTCCTGCGTCGGCGGCAGCAGTCCGCTCGGCATCGTGAAGTGGCTGCTCAGCCGGGCCATTCCGTTCTGGAAGAGGCTGCCCAGGAGACCTGTCGGTGGAGAAGTGGAGGTTGATGTAGGGCTTCAGTTGGTTTATAATATAGGGTGGGGCAAAAGCGACCCCCCTTTAAAAATACCGATTTAAAATGGATTTCTGTTAATATTGTTTGTTTATCTGTATAATCAGACTATTTAACAATTTTTAAAAATATTCTGGATGTTATATACATGTTTTTAATACAGAGTATCAGTATACAGGGTATCAGACTAATTTAAAATGATCCGAAGATTAAAAGAATGTATTAACTGGATAAGAGATCTGATGAGTTATATTTTGTTATACAACCTAGCAATTTCTTAGTACAAATGAGCTAAACAGAAAGAATTCTTGGTGAAAAGTTGGAAACTTTAGCTTTATGGGTTTGAGCTCTATATTGATTCTTGAAATTGCAACCTTTGTTTTTTATATGTATATAGATGGTACCTAATAATATCTAGAAGATATCTACTCACTCTGCTGCAGGGTGACGTTGTAGAAGTCCTCGTCAAATTCCTTGACAAAGATTCCCGTGAAGGCCCGCTGGACATAGAGATGCCTTCGTACCGGGACCGTCATCTTCTTGCCTCGATACTTCTTGTAGATGAGCAGCAGGTCCAGGATAAGATCCTGGCCGTGGAGCGCGTCCAGGCGATGGTAGCCGTAGAGCAGCTCCCGGAACTCGATCACGCGACCCCGCTGCCGGGAATAGTTGTTGATGTTCTCCATCACCTCGGTGATCACGTCCTCGAGGCCCTCGCGCATCGCCGAGTCGATCTTCTGCTTGGGATTGGCCGAGGTGGCCGAGTACAGGCTGCGGGCGATGAAGGACCACTCCAGGAGGTCCTCGGTGCTGCCGGGCACGAATTTATTCAGCTCCGGACTGATTCCTACAAATGGTAAAGAAATGATTAATGAAATATTTAAAAAGCTATTATTAGCATAAAATATTAAGTTTCCTATTTCATACATTTTATAAGGGATCCAAAGATATCTAACTTAAAAGTACCAACAAATTTTTAAAATTCCTTCTTTTAACTTTGAAATTCGAATAAAATGTTTAACTCTACAGGCATGGGTTCGGTGTACAAATATCTGTTGCCGAATCAGGGTAAGCTTATCCATAGCCATGGGCTCTCTTGGAACTGGGCTAATCCCATGCTAATGTGTTCTAATGGAAAGACGCCCCAGGTGGCTAAGTTTCCGGTGGGTTAACTCCGTATTCCCCAACGGAGTTGGCCTTTAAAACGAACGCCTGACAGACAGCCGACATTCAGATCGGATCCGCTTAGCCCCAGGCCAGAAAACCCGAGTCGAGATGCCGCTCCAAGTGCTTATAGTGCCTAGGACGCTGCTCCTCATCATGATCCTGGCCTTCATCCTCTTTCACACGCTGACCGCCGCGGAGCAGGATCCACGGGCGGAGGAGCAGCTGCCGTCGTTTTGGATGCGCCAAGCGCAAGATCAATTATGCGAACGCTTGGCCAGGACCAAGGATGCCATCACCGACAGCCGGCGGGCCAAGAATGTGGTCATGTTCCTGGGCGACGGACTGTCGCTCACCACCCTCACGGCCGCCCGCATCCTCAAGGGTCAGCGGCGCGGCGGACGCGGCGAGGAGGCCCAGCTGGCCGTGGAGCGATTCCCCTTCGCCGGACTGAGCAAGACGTACTGCATCGACGAGCAGACGCCGGACTCGGCCTGCACGGCCACCGCCTACTTGGGCGGCGTGAAGACGCACAGCGGCACAGTGGGTCAGAGTGCCAGTGGCGAGCGGGTGGAGTCGGTGCTCCAGTGGGCCCAGCGGGCGGGCAAGGCCACTGGGGTGGTGACCACCACCCGGCTGACGGACGCAAGTCCCGCCGGCGCCTACGCCCATGTCCGTCGGCGGGGCGAAGAGCTGGAGATCGCCCGCCAGCTGGTGGAGGAGGATCCGGGCCGCAAGCTGCACGTCATCCTGGGCGGTGGCCTGGGCAAGTTCGCCGACGAGCGCAGGGATGGCAAGGATCTGCTGGCCCAGTGGCACGAGAACAATCCCAATGGCTGCTTCGCGCGATCCCTGAAAGAGCTGAGGAACTGCACCGCGGATGGCACGGGCAGCCTCCTGGGCGTCTTCAGTGACAATCACATGGCCTATCACCTGGCCGCCAGCAAGGAGCAGCCGCGACTCTGTGAAATGGCTGCGGCGGCCATCGAGAAGCTGGAGCAAAAGTCCCAGGAGGATGGCAACGGCAGTGGCTACTTTGTGTTCATCGAGGGCGGGCGGATCGATCATGGACACCATGAGACGCGAGTGGGTTACGCCCTGGACGAGATGCTCGAGTTCGATGCGGCCGTGGAAGCGGTGGTCAGGATGACCGATACGCGGGAAACCCTGCTGGTGGTCACCGCCGATCATTCGCATACGCTCAGCATGGCGGGGTATGCCAAGAGGGGAACTCCGATCCTGGGCATGGATGCCCAGCAGCGGGATCTGAATGGAGTGCCGTACAGCACCTTGAACTATGCCATCGGCAAGTGGCAGAGTCTGGACAAGGAGGGCAGGCGGGAGAGTCCCAGCAAGACGCTGAGTCCAAGTGAGTAGGCAGAACATTAAATAATGTTAAAGTGATATTGAAAAATGCAACTATGGAGAGGTAAGGCAAGAAAGTCATGTCCCAATCGCTGGACATAACATTAACATAGCAAATGGATACGTGGTTTCAAAACGAGTTTAATTTCTTGTCAATATTTTTATCAGTGTAGAAAATAGTGATTATTAGACGTCGTATTGTAGGCAAAATGACTCTTTAAGCCTTCGTTTTTCCTCGATCCTCATTGGAAATGGGGTGTAAAATGTTGATTTCACGTATAATCCGACGCCTAGATATGATCTTATATATCTTGATAATAAATATTATCTTGCATTTCCCATTTCCCCAAATACAGCCTCCTACACGCCCAGCTATATTCATGGACGCAAGGGTGTGCATTCTGGAGAGGATGTGGCCGTTTTTGCAATGGGACCCCAGTCGCATCTCTTTGGTGGCGTCATGGAGCAGAATCTACTGCCCCATCTGATGGGCTATGCCGCCTGCCTGGGCAGTGGAGTCACCATCTGCAACCAGGATGAGAAGCAGGATAAAGACAAGGATCAGGAGACAGAGGCAGATCCTGAATCTTCTTAGTTTCCCAGAGATGTGTAAATTTTTGTTTCTAGTTACTTCCAATATATATCTTATGTTTCTCCCATCTGAGTTTCGGAACTCACCCAATATGTTGTGGTCCTGAAAGTGCCTCTTGTTGGAATCGCTTTCCGGCGACACGCTGGGCAGCATGTAGGTGCTCTCGTCGGGAACCTCCAGGTACTTGGCCATCCGCTTGATGTCCCGATGCAGGAGCAGCGACTCCTGGCGCATCTCCTCGGCCTTCAGACCCTGATTTCATATATAACCAGAGTTAAGAATTTAAAGACCTTAAGTTTTAAGGACCCACCTGGACGTAGGAGTGCAGGCGGTACATGAGCGGCGCCTGTTTGATGGGATGCAGGGTGATGGCGTTGTGGATCTCCTTCCGTTTCAGTTTTCCAGTGTACGCATTCCGGCCACTTGAGTTGTGCCGCAGGATGTACTGCATCTATATGTTGGAAAATCATATAACATTATTTTTAAAGAATATTAAGATTATAGAAACCATATTGAATAAATATTTTCAAGATTAAAATGGTATATTATAAAAGGAAATATCTTAAGATCATATATGAAAATATCCTTAACGTTATATCTCTTATATTATTATCCTGTTTAAAATAGAATTTTTTTAATGTATTATTTATATTGTTCATTTTATTATGATGTTAGGATCATATATGAAAATTTCCATGAAAGTATTATATCTCATAACTTATTTCCTTTTTAAATACAAGTTATAATATCAATATACTCAAAATGAAATCAATATACTGAATTTATTTTGGAATCCAAAGTTTTGGATTGAATCCATTGATTGGTGTATTATATTTCTAAGGATAGTGACACTCACCTCATAGTTCCAGGTGCAGGGTATGCCGGCGAACTTCTGGACGCAGCGACCCACCTCGACGTCCTCGTGGGTGCTGTAGAGGTTCTTCAGGCAGCTGGGGATGTGGGGCGCCACGCGGCGCAGGGTCTCGCTGCTGAGGATCACCCCCGGGCCGCCCATGCAGAAGTTCTCGTCGAACTCCAGGGAAAGCAGGCCGAACTCCTCGCTGTTGCCCTTGCCCGCCTGGCCGATGAACTGCGGCTTGGAGCTGTCGATGGAGCGCAGGAACCGCTCCAGCTTGGCCGGCTCCATGTAGACATCGTCGTCCGCCCGGATGAACCACTCGAACCGGTCGATGTAGTGCTCGTACATGTAGTACAGCATCATGAAGGACTTCTTCTGCGGCGGATAGCGATCGTCGACGTTCTTAAGGGCCACCACGGGCAGATCCTCGGAGTAGCTGCCCTCGGAGCTGAAGAAGGCCATCCGGCCGGGCACCTCCTTGCCCCACGTATCGTACACCGCCCGCGCCCTGCCCTCCAGGAAGCTCTTGGCCGTCATCACGCCCACAAAGACGAGGTTCCTCTGGGAGTTCTGGATGCTATCCTCCTCCCGCAGACCGATGATCTCCGCCGGCGACTTGAGATTGGTCGGACGAAGGCTGCAGCGCTTCACGATCTCCAGGGCGCGGTAGTTCTTCAGCACGGTGCCGATGCAGAGGCCCAGGGCGATCCCGAAGCAGGCGATGATCAGCGTCTTGCGCTTCGTCATCGTGTGCTGCAGCATCGTGGATGTGGATATACCCGGGATGGTCCGGATCGAAATCGGGGGTCGGCGGTCGTGGCAGTGGTTCAGTGGGCGCCGTTCATGGGAATCTCTGTGCGTGGAAAAATGAAAAAGGGGAGCGATCTGTAAATTAATGGCACGTGCCGCGGCAGCAGGAAATATTACCCATCTGATCAGACCTATGCCCACGTTGGGAAAAATATGACCACATTGACACCGCATTTTTAAAATAAATAGATATTCCTATACCCACTCTTAAATCCATATTTCATGATATCTCTATTATCATTTTCCCCCTTAAAAAAACATTTTTAAATAATTATTGTTTATCAAAATAATTGTAGTCCTAATATTATACAAACTTTTCCATTATTTAATATAATATACAAGGAATATGTTTTAATTCTAAAGAAGTTTCTCAGTGTGTATGCTCTATGCAATAGAAATTGTTGAACAAAATTATTGGGAAAAGAAAAAAAAATGAAAGAGGGTAAATAATGTAGTGATACAAAAGCAACTAAATTCTACATTAAATAATTTTAAATTAAAGATTATTATTAAAGATTATTACTATGTTGGTATAACTGCATTACCATATATAATATATTTTTTGAAGCTGAAACCGCTTTTCAATATTATTTGTGTTCCTTTCTACAAGATATATACAAATTCATAAACAAAAGTACCTTGCGTGAGCAATGATAAAATCAACTATTTTCTCGGAAATCGAATTTCATCTATGATAATTCGAGTTGCCATCCCCACTCGCTGCGTGAGTAAAACCGAAATATGATGTTTGAGTGGTTCCGCAAATATTTGAGTCCGTGCTGCGTTTTCCTGGAATCGTTTTCCATTAGCCTCGGATGCACTGGTGTCCGGTGCCCCCGATTGCACCGGGGCGTCGATCTTGGAGAGGCGCGGACACTTGAGCCGAGATTGAGATTGAAAATAAACGCTCTGGCTAGACCGAGCGGGGTGCCGTGGAGAATCTAGATCTATTTATAAATTGAGACGACTGCGTTGGCGGCCCCTGTAAATTGGTCATCGTGCAATTGGATGGATGCGACTGGGCTGTCCGGGAATGTAGAGCGCTACGGACACACCTTGCGGAGAGTCGCGAAGAGTCTCGGGGATCTCACAGTCCGCTTCGCCAGTGCGTCGGCCCCATCGTCCCCACATACACAGAACCAAATGCTAATTAAATAAACAAACAGCTTGGGAAACTATTTGGTTTACAAATCAAAGGCCGGCAAACGTAAACTGGAGCACACATTAGAAATAAACGGAAGGTGCTGCCATTCCATTAGTTCGGCACCTATTGCTTTTTAGTTAAACAGAAAAAAAGCGGTGGTATTTTCGAAATTCTTTTCGTTATGGCTCATTTAAAGAAGAAATATCATATAAACCATAAGCATTTCATTAGAAGATCTTAATGTTATCGTTAAACTAAACCTTAAGTCATACCAACGTTCGATTTCTCAATGTCATGTTAAGTTTTTAGATCTTTATCTGTCAGATAAAGTTTACAGTGAGTTAAATTGACTTTATGATAAATCCTAACAGTGTCTGTTATCACGCAATATAATGGGATATTGGGAACCTCATTTTTCCGAAACAACAATTTAACTGGTTGACAAAAGTTAACCTGACATTGAGAAATCGCCCCTAATGTATGTATTATAATACCGAGTATTATTAGAACCATGAGGACTATTATTTTTCTTAGTGTAGTTTAGCATGGTCTTGACGCACAAATATTTTGCTCGCCAGCTGACCTTCTCTCCAGCCCCTGAGTCACCTGCACAGGTGCGACCTTAGTGGTCGGTTAACTGCGCCCCTGTGCGTGTGCCTCTTATGCAACTCTCTTTCTGCACTGATCTTAACTCTAGTTTCATTTTCTAAGGCCCCACTATCAGTCGATTCCCTCTCATAGATAAGGTTCCGCGTTTAAATACTACTTTGATTTATTGAAATTTGTTTGCCTAGACTTATCTGTTTGAGAATAATCAGCGCTGCCGGTGGAAGGGTATAAGAATCCAGGCAGACGCTGAATTCGTTTAATGAACTTTTTAATGCCCAAGTGTTCGAGTCTCGTTTCGGATTCTCGGACCTTGACAGCAAGTTGAGGCATTTAAGCAAGTCTGCTTCTCTGTACATTTTTGCCGGAGGCTGAGATTTCTGAGATTCGATAGTGCTTTTGCCAGAAATACTTGTGTGTAGTAAGAGTTAAATAATATATTTATATATTATAATAAATTAATATATAACAAAATAGGTAATCGTAATAAACCAAGATTGCTAAAGGTGAATGCATTTGATAACATGCTATATTTGACGTGAAAGACAAATCACCTTTTTGCATAGAATACTTGTTTTAATTGGGAAATACCAAGTACGCCTTAAAATTCTTGTGAGATGTGTGCTTCAAAAATTCTTCAGAATTTGGTAATGATTTATTTTCGCATAATATTATATTGATATAGCCCTCTTTCTTGTATCAAACATATGCCAATAGATATTTTTTTTAAAGAAAACTTTCTCATTGTAAGAGATAAAATAAATGGGAAAATAAATAAAACAGCATGAGTTACCACATATAAACCTACTTTATGAGATTTTAAGTCTCGGGATATGTTACTTATTAAGGCTTATTTTAAGTATGTATATGTTATTATAGAAACTATTATAGCCCCCACTATGGTTTCATTGATAACATCGGTTCTACAGCCCAGCACGTTCCTCACAATTCAGCTCGAAGTAACATATATTTAGGAGGGTGGGCCTCAGGTATCGACCTTAATGGAAATACTTAACAGTACTTAACATACTATACTTAACTCACCTGTTCCTACCCGCTCAAGTTGCCGTCGACTGCACAGTTAGCACTTTTTCCGCTTTTTCGCCTTTTTCGTCTTTACTGTGTTCTTGCTGTCCGGTTGTTGGGCCCATGCAATTCGCATCGATCGGATGATCGGATCGGGGAGTATTACGACTCTATAGGTACTATATTATGGGCGTGCAAGTGGAGTGGGAGTTGCGCGATCTGTATCTGCGTCTGCTTTTGTATCTTCCTCGCCAAGTGGAGGATCTCGACTAGGGGTACGCAAAACGCAACTGTTGACTGTTGACAATTGGACGTCTCCGCAGAAAGACAACACACACACACTCGCACACACAGTCTGTTGCTCTCACAGATACTCGGTCACGCACACACCGACAGTTCAGTGAGCATACAACAACTCACGCTGTTTAATTATTATTAGCCCTCGTTGTTGTTGTTGTCATTGCTGTTTTTTTTTTGTTTTTTTGCTGGTTACGACGATAAGTTCGCAAAGGTCGATTCACGAAAATAAAAAAAAGATAATAAAGCTCTGGCAAACACGCAGAAAAAATAATTAAAACAATTTCATAATATGCAATTTCACTTTTTCCCTCCAAGCGGCGAATTAATTTATCTAACAATTTGCTGCGTTTTTCGCTTTTTTTATATTATTTTTTGGGTTTTTTAACTGAGCACGCTCGTGTTGGGCTCGGTGCAAAGAACAAACGTCGAAAAACGTTGAATTCCGTCCAAGAACTAACCGATCCGATACGATCCATCCGAAAAGTAGTCGCACAGCCAACGAGCTGCGGCGAGAGTGAGCGCACCCGGCCGCCTTTGCTTTTGCCTTGCTGCGAAAGTATCTCTCAGATACTTTCGGCTCTCTGCTTGCGCCAGTGATGCGCCAGTGATTCCGGCGAACGATCACAGTGATCGTTCTGTAACTAATAATGCAAAAAAGAAAAATACTGAGAAAAATAACCGATTTTAAGTAAGGGAAACCTATCTATTTTCTTTAAGATTAATGATGTATTTTATTTACCTTTTCTGATATTATTATTACCTAATTAAATCACAGTTTCATATTTTTATTCATTCATTCATTATTCATTTGTAATACAGTTTCCATAACAAATTGGATTCGTTATTACAGAGCAACGAATAAATAACAAATCTAAGGTTTTTTTTACCAAAGATAAAACAAATCTTAAAATTTATATTTTTTTTAAATTGTATATCAAAAAGTAATTTATTTTACCGATTCAAGTCTTAAGCGTTAAAATAGAAATCCTCCATATTTTAACAGCAGTTTCTAAAAGCTTTTTAAAAATATTGTTACGATTAATAAACAAAGTGTTTCAATACAGTTTACAATTGCTGAATATTTTAAAATTCAATTCCGTAAAATACAAAAAATGCTTTGGCAAACTTTTAGCCAAAGTGAAGCTAAATTATGGGTAAAATTTGGAATCACTCTTTGATTTGTTTGTGGCATCTTTGGGTGGTGTGTGTGAGTATCTGTGTGTTTGCCGAGAGATGTGCGTATCAGTATCTGTATCTGATAGCCGAACGTTGAGTGGCTTGCTCATCGCACCGCTCACTATCTCTATCTTCGCCATGTGGTGTGCGTGGTCATGGCAACATGTGGCCGGGAATTACTTGCTTCGTTACTCCCGGTTTATAGTTCGCGGAACCCATAAAAAATTGGTAAAAAATAATCGCAAAAAAATTTGCAAAAAAAAAACAATCAACGTTGCGGTAGCATTCGAAATATTCTACTCGGCGCATGTCGCCGATTTGTATTTTCTAGGAAATTTAAACATATTTTAAAAACAATTCATAAAATAGGTTATTTATATTTATTAACATATAAATGTTAGCCTTAAAAATTGCATTTGATTTATGAGTTATAAAATGAATTTGTAAAATTGAATGGCAATTTGAAGCAATTAATACATTTAGAATATTATGTTATATCATAAACGTCTATGATCGTTAACTTACTTGTTTTTTTAGTATGGCATAGAAACCGTTACTTAATTTTGAAAATGTAAAATTAAGTTTTTATTTTCGACACCAATATTTTAATGCGCCATCTATTTTATTGCGAAGATACTTCAACAGTGGTTTCATAAATACCTGTCCAGTGGGCGCTACGTAATGTAAAATATATCTCCATTTATTTTAAGTCTTCTTTCTTTTAAAAAAATATAAACTAGAGCTTAAATAAATATTTTCATATATGTATAATCATTATCATTACTTTATACATTTTTTAATCACTTAAAAAAGGAAAAAATATTTAAAAATATTAAATTCGTTCCAGCAAATGTACAAGTCAATAAAGATTAGTAGTAATACGTGGTGTAAGATTAATGTTTTGAGTGCATTGTGATTACCAGTGGCTGGTGGCTTACAATTAGAATATTTAATTGCCTCCTTGGGCTTTGATTGCCTTTTAGCTTCGGCAAGGAGGACCTTCACAATCCCATTTATCCCCATAGAGGGTAACTCCTTCTCCCTTTAATGCATATAATGCATACACCTGAAGTCCCCAGCCCCAAAGCGATCCATCAAGATCAAAATCGCTTAGCTATCATTAGCTGATGCTGGATAAAAAATGGCAATTGGAATGAGATACAAATGCGTTCCAGCTAAACTGACAGCGGTGAATAAAATATTCAAGGGGGTGGTTATGTTATGTTGTGCTTCGTGTAAATTACAACTAACACTATACATTTTTTTGCATTTCTAGGTTCTGAACTTTTTTTTGCATTTAACATTTGCCTAATGCCATCATAAATTTTGTGCTCGCATCCAATGGCAATAAATACATTAGCCAAGTCGGAAATATACGAAATGCGGGGGCGAGGGCGGCTCATTGAATTTCAAAATGATGCTAAAGTGAGAAAAGCTTTCAATTGAATTTAATGCGAAAAGTTGATATGCAAATGCGACGCGATCGGTGCAATGTTGTTTACTTTATTTATTATTTATTTATTTATCTATCCATCTATTTTGCTGTCGTTTGGCTTGTAGCCGGCGTATACATATATATTTAATCTTAAATAAATGGGAACATTTAGCAGCCCACAGTTTAGTTTATCGAACCTCTTCGCGTTCAGTCGATCGGATCGGCCAACCGGCAATTAAATGCACATTAATCATTCACCTTCGCCCCGACCTCTTCCTCTGGCCCTCATTTTTTTCTGGCAGGAGCAGTCGACATGTGTTTGCCCATCGGCAACTCAGATATATAGGTGTATTCCCCAGATCTCCAATTCTATTTCCATATCCATTCACACAATGACAGTCCAAGTGACGTGCGTCATGATGCCATAAATATTAAAGGGATTTCCATTGCAACTGGCAAAAATTCCATTCGAATGGGATGTCAATAAAATGTCTAATCTAAAATTTCAAAAATGTAGGCTTTCGATTTTTTGACAGTCCCTTACTTTATATATGCTTTACATTTTAATTATAATAAATGCTTATAATACATTTCTTAGATTCTGTCTATACATCTCTAGTTAGTATGCTAATAAATACAAAAACAACAGCCTAGGGGCAACAATGGGTTAAGGGGGTCAAATCAGCCATTAATTCAATCGCCTGAACCAGTTACCATGTGGCTAGTTTTAGCCTCTCGATACGATTAAGTCGAGCAAACCACTTGATGGCTTAATTATCTACTTAACATGCCTAAGAATATTAACTGTTTTGCGGTGAATTACATTGACTGGGCCATCACAATTATTTTATAATTATTTACACAAAGCGGGGAAGTCATTTTACAATTTATTTTCACCCATTCAATTAAAACCTATGATGTGGTTGATGATTTTCTTGTTGGCTTCTCATTCGAGCGAAATCCTTCCATATAAATTTTTTGTTTTTAATGGTTCTAAAGAATTAATTTAATTTGCAAATGGATAAAGAAAATCATTTAAAAAGTAATACCAAAGCAAACCTCACTTTAGTCCTTTCAAGCACTTACCTAATCGTCTCAAGATAAACTCTTTAAGATCCGAGTTCTTAAAAATCGAACCCACCTTCTCTGGTTGGGAAATCTGTCTCTTACTATCCATATATTTTGTCAGCATTTTGTACTCTCGATTATTTATTTTCGCCCATTTATTTATGTATATATTTTTGGTGCTGCCGCAGTTACAGTGGGGCAACGAAATGTGCAACTCAGCGTCGATTTCTGTTGATTTGCCACCGTGTTGTTCCATGCACAAACCTCCCCCCCCCCCAGCAGTTGCCACTTTTGCTTGTTGTTTGATTAAATTGTTTCAATTGTAAACGTTGCTCGCAATTTGTCAAGTCCAAGTGGCGTGTTTGTGTTGCCGTTGTTATTTTTTTGTCGTTGTTTGTGGCGCGTGGCGCGACTTCGAATTAAGAAAACAAAAAATGCAAGAATGGAGCAGAGAGGGTTGCTAGACTGTCGGATACCCAGTAATTTGGATAAGAAAGTTATTATAGAAAATTTTAAAATATGTTTATCTTAATCCGAAAAAATGTTTAATAATAAGACGACTTCATTAATAAAATATTATACATAGCATGTTTCCATTAAATGATTTTAAAATTATTACATTAAAATTATATTATATGTATATTTTGATCCCACCTGTAGGCCCAGTCTTATATTCCCAATAAATCCAAACTTCGGGCAAAATAAACAACAGGCTCAAATGGCCAATTTTTGTGCATTTTGTGCTCCTTTTGAAAACTAATCACGACTAATGAAAGACAACAACAGCAAGTAGCAATGGCTTTTTGGGGTCGGGCCACGCCTCCCTATATGTATATTGTATTTTTTAGGGGGGGACAATATTTACACACATATATATCTGTATAAAGCCGCCAAACCGCCCCCACACCTGGTGATTGACAGAGCGCCTGGGCACGGCCAAAACAATCGAAGCCGCTTCAATCTGGACCCACAAGTAGAGCCAAGCCATAGTCATAGTCATAGTCGGAGTCGCAGTCGAAGTCGCAGCCAGATACAAAGTCAGCCCCAGATACAGATACATATATATATATATATATACAGATTTACAGATACAAAGTCGGCGCAAACTGTCCTCGTTTGGTCACCGGGCGCTGTGCTGGCCATAATTTAACCAAATGTCGTGCCAACGACAATGACGTCGGCTATGCCAGTCAGTGATCACGCTCCGGTTTCTGGCTCCGATCCATATACCCTTGCAATACCTACCTCCTCGAGATCTTCAGCTGTATGGCCTTTAAATGTCATAAATCTGAAAAATAGGCTTACATCAATCTGAAAAGCTTAAAAATGTAAAATTAAATGCATTCCTATCTTGTATTGGCATTTTTCAGGCATTATTCATATTTAATATATTTAAGAAGTTACAACCATTTTTATTTTTGTTCTTAAATGTTGATTAAACATAAAATTTGTACAAAATTAGTTAAGTAAGTATTTTCTATAACGTAATTCTCCCTAAACAATTTTTTTCAGAGAATTCACTCTTCACCAAATCGAAGTTGCAGACTTCCTTCCTGTTTTTGGTTTTAGTGCCCAGCCCGACATTTGTTTTCTCGACTTGCAACCAAGTGACCCACCTACCAACCACCCACCGAACCACCGAGCCACCGAACCACTGAACCACCGACCCCGCCTCTTAGCCGCCCACAACGCTAATTGGAGCATTTGTTAAATGGATTTTTTACCTTCGATCGGCCTGCCCATTTCCAGTGGCAGTATTTTTCTTTATATTTGATCATTGCCATTAGTCAGTAATAGCAAATGGAAAAATAATTGAAACTGCAATAAGGAATTCCTTGTTCAATTTGAATCCATATAAACACAGCTTAAAATTCAACACAAATCTTTACATTTGAAAAAAATCCTTGTAATTTATTTCCCAATTGATTGGCAGTAAACTCTTAAGAATTTCTGAAAACATACCGTTAGAAAAATGTTTTCCTATTAGACATTTTCAAGCATATAATCTAAGTGAAACAATAAGCAAATGTTTTATTTCCAGTCAGTACTATTTTTCAAGATCCGAAGAATATTACAATTTCAGTATTTTGCTCTACTTACATACAGAAAAAAGGTCAGAATGAGGAATGCACAACCTAGCTAAACTTGTTATTAAATGTATAATTCATTAACAAATAAATCAGGAAATTACTTAAAACATGAAGTATATTTGACTAATATCTGAATCCCATTTTTCAGCCCGAAACATCAGTGATTTGGCTGTCAAAATGCTAGTAAAGGTCAGAATGAGGAATGTCATACCTCGTTGAGCTCGTTGTTCAATTTCCAATCGATTGGCATTCAAACCTGAAAAATTTCCATTTTTGCCAATTTTCGCAAAAACCCCTTACAAAAAATGCGAAAATTGGCCAAAAAATACATTTTCCTTAAAGTGATAGGAATCGTTAGCATATTTAGCAAGCTGCTCAAAACAGTCGGTCTTTTTGCTGTACGCCTTGATTTGACTAAACTACGATTGAAAAACCGGAAAGAAAAATTGCATTTTTGACTGAAATCTGAATATCGTATTTTTGGCAAGAATTTGACCCCTATTGTTTCGCCATAAAAATGCAGTTTTTTGGCTGCCAAAATAAAAATAAAAGTCAGAATGAGAAATGTCATACCTCGTTGAGCTCGTTGTTTAATTTCCATTCCAATGGCATTCAAACCTAAAAATTTTTAATTTTTCACATTTTTTGCAAAAAAAGACGATGTACCCCCTTACAAAAAATGCGAAAATTGGTCAAGAAATAAATTTTCCTTAAAGTGATAGGATTCGTTAGCATATCTAGCAAGCTGCTCAAAACAGTCGGTCTTTTAGCTGTACGCCTTGATTTGACCAAACTACGATTGAAAAACTGGAAAGAAAAATCGTATTTTTGACAAAAATCTGAATCTTGTATTTTTGACAAAAATCTGAACCCTATTTTTTGGCCATAAAAAATCTGTTTTTTGGCTGCCATAATAAAAGTAAAAGTCATAATGAGGAATGTCACACCTCGTTGAGCTCGTTGCTTAATTTCCAATCGATTGGCATTTAAACCTGGATATTTTTAATTTTTCACATTTTTTGCAAAAAATGCGAAAATTGGTCAAAAAATAAATTTTCCTTAAAGTGATAGGATTCGTTAGCATATCTAGCAAGCTGCTCAAAACAGTCGGTCTTTTTTCTGTACGGCTTGATTTGACCAAACTACGATTGAAAAACTGGAAAGAAAAATCGTATTTTTAACTAAAATCTGAATCTCGTATTTTTGACTAGAATCGGAATCCCATTTTTTCGCCCCAAAAATTCAGTTTTTTGGCTGCTAAAAAGAAAATAAACGTCAGATCGAGGAATGTCATACCTCGTTATGCTCGTTGCTTAATTTCCAATCCAATGGCATTCAAGCCTGGAAATTTTTAATTTTTCACATTTTTTGCAAAAAAAGACGATGTACCCCCTTACAAAAAATGCGAAAATTGGTCAAAAAATAAATTTTCCTTAAAGTGATAGGATTCGTTAGCATATCTAGCAAGCTGCTCAAAACAGTCAGTCTTTTAGCTGTACGCCGTGATTTGGCTAAACTACGATTGAAAAACCGGAAAAAAAAAACGGAATATCGAATTTCTTACAAGAATCTGAATCCTATGTTTTCGCCATTAAAATTCAGTTTTTTTAAATATCCAAAAGACAGCACTGTTCTTCATATCTTTCGGCCCATTCAGCTTTGAGTTTTTTTAATTAATGACTCAGTGAGGTAATCAATTTGTAATTTAATTTGCAATTTTATTTACATAGCAATTGATTTTGATTGTTGCGTTACAATTACACAGCCCCGCGGCAGTCGGCGGTGGAGATTGGGGAAAAGGAGGAGATCGGTACAGAAGCAGAGACATATAGCGACCCAGTCGGACCAGATCGGACCCAATCCCCGATCCGCGATCCCCGTTCGGAGGCTTTGTGTTTGGTTTGGCTCAAAAGCGGCTGCAATCGCATACGATTTGCATGCAATTGGCACTGAAACATGTTTCCCTGTTCGCGGGGGGCGAAAGTGGGGGTGGCTGGGTGGTTGGGGGACTGGCTGCTGGTATCATAAATAAATCAAGTATCGAAATCTGACACTAAACTCAAACCGAAGTCGTGGGCACCCTCAGCATAGGCCTGCAAATGTTACACATTTCTTTAAGATTCTGAAACATTTTTAATTGAAAAAAATAGTGCACAAAAAATTGAACGCACTTTAATGTGGTAAATGATTACTAGTGTTCTTTAAAATTATATACAATTTAGTTCTTAAAAGAGCTTGGTAATCACTTAAAATGGTATGTACATCGACTGCATTTTTCCATGTGTTGTTAATGGAATCCCTCGAATTCCAATATCATTAGAAGTGATTGATTATCTAAATGAATGGATAAGATACATATCTGTGTTTACCCAAACTTAGCTGAGATCTTGCGCGTATCACTCACCAGTTCCAATTGATTGAGCAGGCTAAATAGAGAATTCCCGCCATCCATAGTAGTGCATATACCCCCCGCGATGGGAACTGCAGGAGGGCATCGAAATAGATGAAATTCCAGCGCTGAAGGTGTTAAATGCAAGCGAGTGCAATTTACATCATCGATTTTATTAGCCAGCAGCGTTTATAATTCAATTAAAGTGAAATAGACAATTTACATTCGTCAGTTGGCGCTGCCATACCATTCCACATCCCATCGTTCCGTTCCGCTTTATTTCCGCCCATTCCATGGCCAAATCGGTGGCGGTTAATTGCCGCATTTTGCTGATGTTTATTGAATATTATTATGATGTTTATGGCTTTTGGCTGTTATTGTCATGCTGACAAATTAGTTTCACACTTTGCCGGCCAACGCCAACGCCTCAGGCCGAACACCCACTCCATTCCCATTCCATTCCCGCAACCACAATCCACGTCCATCTGGGCATCCAATCCCAATCCGGGGCTTTCATTCATGACCACTCTATGCCGGTTCGGTTCAGATCGGTTCATTTCATTCCGCTTTTAACTGTCCGCCCACCGTCTTTGGTTTTGTAGTACACACTAAAAAAAATCTTAAATATTGAATAAAAAAAATTGGTTAGAAAGGGTTTTTTTGATAAAAAAAAATGCACTCCTATCCCATTTAAGTATGCAACATATTTTGTAATAAATCCTATTCTATCAAGTATATTTTTTATATTTCATCTGGAATTTTTAAAATATTTTCAAATATCAATCAAATAAAATTGGTTTTCTTTCTGTGCATTTATTTTCATTTTCAGAGTTGGTACCGAACACTAAACACTGAAATCTGAAAACTTGAAACTGGAACGGAGCGTTCCACTTTTGGCCGGACCGCCTGCATTTATAATTAGTTCCAAATTTGTCGACGCCATGATTTGTTTTGGCCCCTTTTTATGGACATGTCCAGGTCCACGTCCAAATTGGTTTTTAATTCATAAAAATGAAATTTTCGTCTGTCCTTATTTTTCGTATTTCTTGTTTTTATTATGTCAGATCGCGTGGCCACAGAAATAATCAACAATCAACACAGCAGCATTTCAAACATTCGATGGATGGTTCGAATTGGAGCGTGGCATTTGGAGAATTTTGGGTTCGTGTTAATTTTACGCAGAAATCTCTGGCATGCTAATCGAATCGGTTCCACAATTGTTGGCTTTTGGCTATTCTGTTTATTTCCGATGCGAACCTGTTCATTTGAAAACCAATTGATTGTGAGATCAGAAGTGCTTATTTTTTTGTCCTGCCAAGAGATTTGGCCATTTATTCAAGATCAAGTTGCTGGAAATTCCTTAAAAGAATTTTTAGTTTAATAAATCATCAGTATATGAATAATATTAAAAATTGACTACTCCAGCCTGAGTTTTTTTTAATGAATCGAATCCACCATAAGCACATTATTGAACAACCCTACCCAGAATAACCCAAATAACCCAAGCTGATCTGGGTTGCGGAGCTTGTTGAGGCAATTAGTCGGCGACACGAGTGCCAACATGATTTGACCCCTTCGGAGCATATTTGTATGCAATCAGTTAACAATCAGCGATGGCTGTTGCAAAGGCGATCCGTGAGATACGAGATACATACGGCCATGATACGGGGGCAGATACAAGATACTGATGGTGGGAGTGACACAAATAAATTAGGGTAAATTGGAACGTGGGTAGAATGGGTATCTGGAGGTGGGAAAGCCAGGATATTGGTATTGCTGCGAATTCAAATAATAACAATCTTATCTTTATTTACATGTATATATAGTTATAAAGCGATTATTGATAAGCGATAAGTACATAAAACCAGTTATCAAAATTCTTGACATGAAACTCCATAAATTCTATCTATTTGATATACCGATTATAATGTCGTTCGATTTGTTGCTATTTCCATTTCAGTTAATTCCATTTTAATGATCTTGCATTGCCTGATATATGGATCAGCTTGTGGAGCAATTGCAGTGCTGATAGATGAAGTCATCGCCTGTCTTGGAGGCGATTTCTCTAACGTTTCCTATATCTGTCCGCTGTATTAGTGCGGTTGTATCTGACAGATATGCGATTTGGATTTGGACCAGGCTCGATTCCAGCTCGGCAATTGGAAAATACCTGCCAGCCTTGCGTGATCTTGTGTTGTCCGAGACTTGGATCCGATAATCTCTATCTCTGTTTCGTGGACAGGGAAATCGGATTGTACACTGAGAAGTAAAAGGAGTATTTCCACAACTTTTAAAATGACTAGGCAAAGTATAAGAGAAGATGATTTTTCCTGCTAAGTAAATAATATCAATAAATTTGATATAGAACCTCTGATATATTTGCACACATTTCAATCACTGTGTACTCGTTTCATTATCTATGTAGGCTTATAATCGACTCGAATCGGCAATCGGGAGCCATAAAAGTGTATCGCAAAGTCGTGGCCGGGCTATTGAGAGGTGAATTGATTTCAGTGAGTGCGGTGCAGTGACAGCTGCAATCAAAACAAAGTTAGGCAAACGTTTATTCACATTGTATATCAATAAAGTTTTACACATGCTTTGCATATTTGCGGCAATTACCCGCGCCACTGCGAATGAAAATCAGACAGCGGCGGATAATTGATGATTATGAGTGTGACTACGAGTGCGATTGTGAGTGCATATGAATGCATGGCTGTGAGTGCGAATCCGAATGGTTAAATGTCGTGAGCGTGTTCGTTGTGACACATAAATAAGCGAGTGCAGATATCAGATCTGCGGCGGTTACTATGGATATTATGGTGTCTGATGGGGGCTTATCGCCGATCCGAAGGGTTTGGCCCGGCCAGCTCAATTAATTGATAGCGCCAAAATGCAAATGCCAGCTCCCAGATGGAACCGCCGCGATCGATATCATGGCCCAAAGATAATGTCAACACGAACCGCGGAACGCCAAACGCCAACGCCAGAACTCGGATTTTCCAAGTCCCATGACGGATGCTGCAGATTCGGATCTCCTCCGGCGGCTTTCGGTAGCTGCCACACCCACAGCCACCACCTATCACCTCCCACCACCCACCCACACACGTACACGGCGAGAAAGATTAGCATATTTTCCAGCATCAAGATTAAATTACTAAGATCTCCAAGGAACTTTTGGCTTACTACACTGGACAAACAATACTGCTCACCATTTTTTTTATAAATATGTTTTATATTTAGCTAAATTCATATAAAAATTACGAGGTATATTTCTTTTTTAAGGCTTATACCATAATAAATGTCTTACAAAATGATAGATTCCATTTTAATATGTTATAAAGCTGAATAAAATATTGTCGTTATAAGAACATACAAATTAAAACATTTTTTTTATCTTTTTCTCAAAAATGTATCTTTTAGATCACACTATATCTTTACATATGTTTTCATTTTCTGGTGTGTAATTTTAGAGTTCTTCTAAAAATACAAAAAATAGGAAAGTAAGCTGAAGGTATTTTTCTAAGTGCACCAAAGCCAGAGTCACAGGGCCGATTGTCGTGCCACTGGGCCGCGCCCCTCGACAGTTCAAAAACGGCAATGGCTAAAGTATATTCATTTGTTTGCCAATCAGCCTGTCAATAATTGTCAACAAGGTGTGACTATGCCAATATTTAATTATTCGATTTCATTCAAAGGCAACAACATCAACTGCAGTGGCAACAACTTGGTATTCGAATAGGCTGCCAACTGATTTTCCTCCTCCAAACTGCTGGGAATTTTTCGTAAAATCCCAGCCAAAATGCCTAACATATTCAAAAAAAAGTTAAGATTAGAGTACGTTATTCCAAAAAGTTAATAAAATATATATATTACATATTATATTTCCCTGCTCTTTAAAATACCACGAAGTAGTCCATATTTCTGTTGAGAATTTTAATTTTTTATAGCTAAGAGATCCTGAAAATAACATAAGATAATAAAACATTCCGTTGTAGTCCAAGTAAATAAAAAGATACTTTGTCTGGCACTTTAATTAAAAGATTAACCGGAAATTTAAAGAACTCGTGCATACGAAACGCCCAAGATCGCCAATGGCACAGTCCGAAATTAGGCATTTGACAATCATCATTCCGGGCCATGAAAGCCATTTGGATAATTTGGTGTGTCGGTTATAAAAACCGAGATATAATTGCTCTATAACATAGTTTATAGTTATAATTGTGTCTGAGTGTCTGCCGCAAATTGCCATTTCGAAAATTGAGTTGCCTAATAGGAGAAGATCGAAGAAATAAAGAACGCTGGCCCACAGATCAGTAAAACGAGCGGAATTTGATTGTTATTGTGTATATATAAATAAATATATATATATGAGTATATTTCGAATATATTTCGTCTATATTTTGATTCACTCTTTTGTATTTCCATTTTGTGTTCTTTTTTTTCTTAGTTCGGATTTGTTTTGCTTAGTTTGTTCTGGCTTTTGCGCATTAAACAGAAATCAAATAAATTCATCATCTCTCGATCGTCGTGATTAATAAAAAATGAAAGCTTTTTGATTTTGTAGTTTTTTGTTTATTCTCTGTGTGTGTTTTGTTGTTGTTTTTGATTTTCAATTTTTGTTCAATTCATAAACACTAAATTTAAGTTATTAGTACAAGTTTGTTTAGCTCATCGTCGATTTAAATATTTTTGCTTGTCATTGATCAATTATTTAGAATTAATCAATCAATTATTTAATATATAATATATATATATATATATGTTTATACAAGCTACAAAAAAAATCATTATAATAATAATAAACATAAAATAATAATAATAAGAATAATTTAATAGAATAAAAAATTAATACAATTTCTGTCTGTGTATGCGGTAAATTTTCTTTTTGTTTCTTTTTTCGATTTGTTCTTTTTATGTGTGTATGCGTGTGTTTGTGTATAAATATGTGTACATGGCATTTTTGAAATAGTTTTCTCTTTTTTTTAACAAATTTTGTACATAATTATTGAAAATTTTCCATAAAATGTAATTTATTTTAAAAATATACTCCTAAAAAGAAATACAAACATTTCAATGTGTATGTGTGTGCATGTCGATTTATAAATGTATGTGTGCGTGTGTGTAAGGTGTATGTGTGTGTGTCGGTGTGAGTAACAATTAGTACAAAATAATTTCACATTGAAAAGCTGCGTTTTCAATTTCCTTCATTTTCTTGCTTGCGAAAAACATATTTAAAGCTAATTTTATTTTTGCCATTCAGTCAATCAGTTGAAACTTTTGGGTTGCTAAAATATATCTATCGATACAAATGTCGATAACCACATAATGCGCCAAATGCGTTTCCCACTGTGTTTTGTTTCTCATAAATTATATAGATATATATATGTATATATATATATATGTATATATAAAAAATATTGTATATATGTATAATCAGAATAATTAGATTTAAGTTAATATTCCCACGATAGCTGCTGCGTTATCGATTCGCTTTCAAATTTCAATTTAAATTTGAATTTAAATGAATTGAAAAGGATTAAGTATTTCAATAAGTCAAATGTGTGTGTTTTCAAAACTCAGTACAGTTTCAATTTCGAATTCTTTTTGTTTTTGGTTGTGTTTTTTTTAAATGTGATTTTTATGGTATTTTTTTAATAAATTAAAATTTAATTTTAATGTTTTTTTTGGGTGGCTTTGTGGTGGGGGGTATTAAATGGGGTGGGGGGCAGGTTGTGAAAAGAAATTCAGAAAATGCTTTCTATAGAAAATTCTGCGCTGGAGAATTTAAAGCAAACTGCACTGGTTTTCAAGTCCTTTTCCAAGGATCTCAATATCTCTCTAACTCTCGATACCTCTCTCTCTCTCTCTCTCTCTGTTTTTCTCTATTTTCTTTTTTTTTTTGAGAATTCTCTCCTCCTCCTTCATCTTTTGTTTTTCTGTTTTCATATATATAATACAAGTTTTCATTGCTGCCACATAACAACAACGATCTATGCAAGTCCTTGCACAAGTGTGTGTGTGTGTATGCTCGTTTGTGTGGGTGATGTGTGTGTGTATGTGAGTGTTAGTGTGAGTGGTTGGGTGGTGCACATCGCACTGAGTGGGTGGTTCAACGTTCCACCTCTGAATCTGTATCTGAATCTAGATCGGGATCGGAATCGGAATCGGAATCGGGACTGGGATCCCCCCGGCGAATCCTCCTCATTGAGCCGCTCAACTGGAGGAGCGCTGCTGCTGGTGGTGCGGTTGCCGCTTGTGGTGGCGCCTCGACCGGCGGCACTGGGTGGAGCAGCACTCGTCGATGGCCGGAGCCACTGCGTCCGGCTTCTCGAACAGCCGCCGCTTGCTGGACACCCGCGTCTGCTGCTGGCACGTGGAGCGGGAGCAGCGCTTGCGGTCGCAGTTCACCTTGGAGTCCTTAAAATGAGATAGAAAGAAATATTTTATTAGTTAAGAATTCAGAAAAAATCAAGTCTTAAGTTTAAAAAATAAATATGGAACTTTAAGTATTCAAATTATTATGAAAAATAAAAAAGGGATTTTTAAAAAGGTCTGTATAATACATATTTGCAGTCAATACTTCAATTTAAATAGATACAGAATTTAAACCTTTCAAATTAATATGATATAATAAAATAAACAGGTTACTTTAAGTATTCAAAATAATATTGAAAACATTAGAGGCACTTCTTAAAATTAAAGAGTTAATTTTGAAAAGGTTTTTATCATCATTTTCTGCAGTTAAGATTTCTGATTAAATAAAGAAGTAGGTAACTTTAATAATTGCAAACAGTATTGAAAATATTAGAGGCACCTATTTAAATTAAAGAATTATTTTTAACAAGGTTAATATAATAATTTTCTTCCGTTAATATTTTGATTAAATAAATATAGTATTTAAGGCTTTCAAATTGATATGATATTATAAAAAACCTCATCCATTGATTCTCTGTTTCGAGAGGCGATCTATATATAATAGTCTTATTTAAAGTTATTTGATTTCGACAACTCACCTTGCAGCGGCACTTGATGCACTTCTGCTCGCCGTGGGACATGAGGATGGGGTGCCACTCCTGGCCGTTCTCGTAGACCTTGTTGACCACCTTGCAGCCGCCGTTGGCCAGGACCTCCTCGGCACTGTGGCTGGGCGAGCGCTGCATGGCCTGGTCCTGCAGCACATTGGGGTTGTTGGGCACGGCCTTGTGCCCGTTGGAGCTGCTCTGCTTGCCCTCCGGGCAGATCTTGCAGCAGGCCTTCTTGTCCGGCCGGTAGGCCAGCTTCTCGCTGCACTGCAGCGGTGGGCACACCAGCCGGGGGCATCGGATCTCGAGGGTCTGGGGATCGCAGCTGCAGGTGGTGCAGGTATCAAAGCCATTGGGCGGCAGGAATGGATGCCAGCTGGCACCGGCCGGATGGAACTGTTCGCCCAGCCGGCAGCCGCGTCGCTGCTGCAGCAAATCGGTGACATTGGTGGCTGGCGAGGATTGCGTGGCCGCTTGAGATTGGATGGGCACACAGCTGGGACAGCATTCACCGTCGCGCTGGAGGAGCTGCTCGATTCCCGCCTTGCACCTAAGGGCAGGGCACTTGATCACCTCACAGCTGGACTGTCCGCGGAGGCAGGCGCACATCTGGCAGGAGTCCTGGGCACTGCGCCACTGCTCCGATTCGTTGTAGAAGCGTCCCGAGTGGAAGCACTTGGTCTCCCCGTTCACCAGATGGTTATCATTATGATCGCCGGGCACCGGTACATTGTTGTCGGTGTAGACGGGGAAACAGTGACCCGGCACCTTGGTGCTCTTGAGTTTGCCACGCAGCAGGAGCTGCTTGGAGTGCTTGGAGTGCACCTCCAAGTAGCAGACACTCATCTCCAGCTTGATCAGCTCCGCCGAGGGCATGCTCAGGAAGAAGCCCTCCAAGTACGAGCCATTGAACTCCTCGAGCAGCTTCCTCGTCACCGGTGCTCCAATGGCCTCGATGGGCTTCTCCTCCAGATACAGCTGCAATTCCTGGGCCGGCACACCGTTGAGGGTCACCTCGTAGTGCAGATTGCATTCGTTGTCGATGGACATCCAGGCCATGCCCACGGCATGGGGATTTTGGTCCTGCACTCGCTTCAGCAGAATGGGTTCCGCCGAGTCCCGGGCATCGGCCACCGGTCGGGGCACCAATCGTCCTCGGATCAGGCTGGCCTCGTGCTCCGTGGCCACATTCACGCCCAGTTCGCCGGCATATAGCGATTCGAGGACCTTGGGACCCAGCTTCTCCACACTGCCAATGGCCTGGTTGAAGTTGAAGCTCGGCGTCAGATCCTCCAGCTTGGCCTTGCGCTTGCCCTGCTCCTCGATCAGGCTGATGTTCGGCCTATCCCGGGTGTTCACGTGCTCCGTCTCGATGTTGTAGGCCAGGGAGCCATCGGTGTTCAGGTAGACCCAGGCCAGGCCACTGCTCTTGGTCGAGGATTCGGCGCTGTGCGGTGCCAGCAGGGTCTGGAAGATCTCACAGCTGGCCCGGGTCACAATGTGTCCCTGGATGCGTAGATGCGGATGCTTCTTGGACTCCACGGTGAGCAGCAGCTTGCCGCGGGACATGAGGCGCAGATTCTGGATGGAAATGGGCGAAGAGAGCTCCAGGACATTGATCTCGGCGGAGGGCTTGCGCACGCGGGGAATCTCATCGAAAATGACCTCCTTGCGTTCCGGCAACTCGATCTTCACACTCAGTGCGGCATCGGCAAACTCCTCGGCGCCAAAGACACCGTTGAAGACCAGGGTGAGATGCATCGAGGAGGCGGCACCGCTGCTGGTGGACACAATGGCTGTGCCACCGGCTCCGGCCAGCTGGGGATCCGTCTTGCCATCGGGCAGAGTCTGGGGAGCTGCCTCCAGCAGAGAGCTGAACAGTTCCGTCTGCAGAGCCGTATACTTGGCCACCTTGCCGGCCAGAGCCAATTCAGACTGCTGTTTGTTGCCCCACAGGAGCACCACATGGAGGCGATCGTCGCGCAGGATGCGCTTGTAATCCCGCGGCACACGACGCCACACACCGCAGATCTTGCCGGTGGCATTCTGGTAGACACTTAGGGTGCCGGCCAAGGTGGTCTCCAGCTGGTGCTCCTCCAGGATGACGCCGGCATCGTCTACGAATTGGATGGCCCGTGGACGACCGATACGCGATGAGGTGTAGAACGAGTAGTAGAGGTTCTTCTTGTGGAACAGGAAACGGGCGGTGGCCACCACATTCTGGGGATTGTAGGTGGTGTACATGGACTTCATCTCCTCGCCCTTGAGGAAATAGGAAGTGCGGCCCGTGAGCAACGCAGCGTAATCTAAAGAAATGGTAGGGGGCGAAAGGAAGTTGGAGGTAATCCAGGTGTTAGATATTGTATATGTTTTGAGAATGGGTGATAGGATATTCAACGGATTCTACTGGGTGTCCGGGCTTTGTACTTACGTTTCATGTTGCGCTCTTCCTCTTCGCTGGGCACTGGCACATCCAAGGCCACATCCGTATCTGCAAGATGGAAACAAGAATAGAGAAGAGAATGAGATGCTGTGCGATAAGGTTCGACCTTAAATGGAATTTAGATAGCAACAAATGCTTCAAAGCAGCCGTACCGCCCATGCACCATCCACCATCCAGAGTTCTGGACACAACTACGGCATTCATCCCAGTTTTGGTGATTGTGAATGATGTGAATGAAAGGCCAGGGGATCATCATCGTCATGAATGGCAGCCAGGTAGGACTACCCCGAACTAAGACCTTCTTCTCATCGCTGCCCTCCACCCAGGTGGCATTCATTAATCGTGCATAAATTGAGGGCAGGTAGAACGGAGAACGGGAAGTCTAACCTACATCTAACTAGGGAAGTGCTTTGTGTGCCCCGGAGTTCCCGGAATCCACATGACACGCTCATTTGGCCCCTGGTTCCTTCGGCGTGAAAGTGGGTGGACACATTTCCGCTGTCCCGCTGATTGACACCCGGTAACCAGCGCATAAATCACCATCATCATCGAATCGGAATAAGAATAAGAATCAGTATCAGAATCGGAATCGGAATCACAATTGGAATCCCAGTTCGTTAGAACTCGCTGGATCCGACAAAAGCTGATTAAAGCCAGAGAGACGAGGGCGAAGAAGACTGTAGACTGTCGACTGTGGACTGTAGACTGGACCTCTGATTCTTCGCGCTGTCGATGATGCCGCATTGGCATTTCGATTATTTTATGCTGCTCCTTCTTCTCAAATCCCCGGCCTTTAAGCCGCAAAAAAAGAGAAAAGAAATATACAAAAAAAACGAAAGAAAAGGACAGAACAGAAAGAGAACTTCGGGCCGCCATCGCATAATGAAGGGCGACAAATCTGACACCTTGTATAGCATTTTATTGAGAGCCCCGCACCAGGGTCTGCTGGTCTTCTGGCAGGGTCTGGTCTTCCAGGGCCTCTTCTCTGCGGCTTCTGCTGTCCGATCTTATCGCCTGATCTTAATACGAGCCACTTCGCCAGCCAGCCAGTTTTGGCTTTAGACTTGGCTTTTTTCCTCGACTCTTTAGTTTTTTCTTTTTTTTTTTCTTTTCAATTTGTGGCTCTACATTCTTGGGGCTTATTGGTGTCTTCCGAGCGGAGTCGCAGGCATCTCTGCCCTTGAATCGCGCTTGCAGATGAATGAAATTTTCGTTCTTTTTTTTGTAGGTCTCTTTTCTTTTTCCTGCTCACTGTAAGCCAAGATAAATGAGTTTTGGTGCGCACAAAGACGACGACACGTTGCCCGGTGGACGGGGGAAGGGCTTTGGAAGGGGTTGTGGAAGCGGTTGTGGAAGGGGTTGCCCCTTGAGCGGACAGGCGGTCAGCGGACAAACGGACAAGCGGACAGATGGACAGCGGACTGAGCCGACAAAGCCGCGACCGAAAGACAAACGACACCTCGGCATTGACTCAACGCTTTGGTATGTGGGGCCGGCCCCAAAAGAATCTCGGCGGCAGCTCATTAACAAAACTGAAGAACTGGAAAAAGGGAAGGGGTAGCAAACAATACCGAAACAGCAACAGAAACGGAACCCAACTGAAAATAGAAACGTTTGAAAGTGTTTCTTAAATGTGCGGCGATCAGAGCTATACGGTTTCCACAGAAATCCCGAGCACGTGAGAATGATTTGATAAATCTGTCTCGAATTTCATGTCATATTACCAGGTGTGTGGGATCAACACCATGAACAATCACAAGCTGGCCAAGTGGAGGGGGGGGGACTTGTAGAAGTATTTTACGACACCAATGTTGTAATAGTTATTGAAGCAGATTAGTTGGAGATCTGGAGAGATGTTCCAGAGTTGGTAGACTAGTTTCTAAAGATATTATAGAGTCCCCCTAACAGATCTTCAACTCTTTCGCTAGCCATCCCTACCCCCCGAAAAAATAAAACCAAACCCATTATAATCTTCGGCTAAGATCATTCGATTCAGATAGTTTTCGGAACCCAAACCGACGCCTTGTTAGCTCTATTTCTCAGCCTTATCGCGATCCACAATCTCCACTTAGGGAAAAAAAGGTTGGAGAGTGGGAATATAATAGACAGTTCCGTTCGCCGCTGCCGATGCAGAACCGATAAAGATACAGATAAAGATAAAGATAAAGTTGAGGATTTTATTGTTCGATGGCGCACCTCACGCCCGGCCATAAAAATGAATTTGGCCCGGCGATCCTTTTGTGGCACAACAAAGTTGCTGCTGCTGCTGGGAGAGATCTCTTCGATCTGGATTCCGATCTTGGGATCTTGGGATCTTGGTATGTTATATATAAGGGGGAAAAAGGGATGGCCCAACCACGACCACAAAAGATGTCATCAAGTTGAATTGTCAACTCTGGCGACTCGCCTAATGGGATCGATGCGATGCGATGCGATGTGAGTCGATGGAATCGAAAACATTAACTTTTATTGTCTACCTGGGGATATGCCCCTTTCTACCTTTCCCTTTCCCTTTCTCTTTCTCCCGTTCGGGGACCGCCCGCCGTTTGTGGCGGCAAATGAGATAATTTAATAAGCGTTAAAATGCCCGAGTTATGTCATTATAAAAATGAACGAACAAAAAATACCAGGCATAAATTAATGCCGCTTGGTCTTCTGTTTCTTTGGCTTTCTGAGCAGGGAGGAGGGGGGCCAGAAGAGAGGAGCAGAGCCAAAAGATTCGATCCCAAAATGGACATTTAACGAAGGTAGGCAATTGTTGATGTTGATTATATGGCCATGTCATGAGCTTCAAGCTCCAGGCATCGGCTCTTCGGGCCTGACAACTTGCCCAGGACGAGCACGGCTACGATGGAGCCTGGCTAAGAGGGAATCAGTGGAAATTGTATAGCCAAATCTAACAAAAATCATATAATATAGGTTTTATAAATAACTCAATTCAGGATATTTTATTTTGTAATATAATGAAAATTTAGAAAATATCCTGGTTATCTGAGGTAAATTTCTTGTATTTCCACAAATATTTTCTAATCATTGCCATCCTTTTTTTCTGCGTGCAGGCATAATATGCGGAGTATGGGGCAAAAAACCAAGTTAGGCAAAAAATAACTTTGGAAACGATCGTTGCGAGCCTGGCTGCCGTTGTGCCCAGTTGTTGTTGTTGCAGCGAAATATTTGTACAATAGCCCAGGCTAGATGGCTAGCTAGATGGCTAGATGCTAGCTGCTAGATGCTGGTGGCTAGATGGCTGACTAGTCAGCCGCTGACTGCGTGAGAGCCAAAGAGTCTCGCTGGAAAAGCCGCGCCCGTGCCTTCTAACTATTTATGGCAAACGAGTTGCGTTGGGAGTTTCTTTTTGGATGTGGCATTAAAAAATAAAATAAAATGAAATAATAAAAAAAAAACATACAAAATGCAGTGGAAAAGTGAAATTGTTTTCGGGTGGAAGGTGCGCGCGCGTGGGTCAACGGCTCTTTGCATAAGCAAATGTAAAATGAAAAATGTAAAATGAAAAATTGCCGCAAAACGGAAACTAATGATGTGATGCAGCGACCGCCTTAACCCCTCGACCGCAGCCCCCTTAACCCCATTGGGCAACCAGTTTGCCCCATGCCACACAGCAACTGGTAACTAGCAACAAGCCACCAGCATCCAGCATCCAGCATCCAGCAACATGCAACATGCGGCAGCAGCAACTTGGCAACTGGAATTCAGACAGCACTCGCCTGATTATGTGAAAAATGTCACTGGGAAAAGCGGCAGAGAGTTCGTCACATTTTTCGCAAAATTTAAAATAAATTTAAAAAGTGAAAGAGCAAAAGAGACCCTAACTCCCGGGTAATTGGTCTATTAGGGCGCTACGAATGCGGCACGTGCGCCCCCAATGGCAACCCGCCCCACTCTAAATAAATACTTGAAATACTCTCGCTGCTCCGATACGATAATAAGTATTGCCCCCAGAAACAACTTTAGGCGCCGTTCGGGCGATATAAAATAGATTGAAAATAAAACAAAGCGAGCACGGCGCACCAAAGAACCACCGAGCACCACCGAATAAATAAATGCAAAAGTCAAAGAAATGAAAAAAAAATAAATAAATGTAAAAAACCGGGGGCACCACATGCTCTATGTGGCCATTATCCGAAGTAGTGGACCAGGGAATAGGAATACGAATGCGAATGCGAATAGGAATCATCATCGGTGTCGCCGACAGACGCTGACTGAGACATAAAAACGAAATATAAATTGCGTAGCGCTGACCTTCATTTCGGGCCAAGTAATTTTTCATAAACAATTTACGCGTTTCAGCCAAATATATATATATATTTGGAATGGTATATATATGTATCAGATGGTGGAGAATATCATAACATCTTGTTTTTGTGTGGCAGCTGCCGTGGATGCTACGCTTAATTATTCATGGCTAGGCGGATGGCCAAACATATATATACATCACTAAGATATAATCTAATCCCGATTTATGTTATCAAACAGGTCATTTTAAGTGTCAAAATATTGAAACATTTAGTGGAAATTATTGGATTGGCCTAATAATATTGTTTTCTATCTAGTTATAATGGTTTTTCTGGCATGGAACCCCTATACGAAGCATTTGTTGCCCCCAAACGTAATCGATATGGTATCAGGATCTCTGGGACTTACCGTTCCGATCGCCGGGACAGGTCTTGCAGCATTTTCCGGGCAGCGAGATGGGATCATCGCATTTGGCCGGTGGACACTCGTTCTTAATATTGCGACACTGGACGCGTGCAACGATGCGGCGCTTCTTGGGTATCTAAAAAAAGGAGAGAAAGAAAATAAACATATATAATAAGCATAAAAAAAGGTGGAGCATTAAGTTGCTGGTAGAGCGGCGAAACAAAAAAAATTAATTGGAATTAGTAATGCAGATTCCCAGGCCTGTCACTTTGATTTATGCCTTGTTAGCCACCGAATCTGGTCTAAATCAAGCTGCGATCTCCTACCAATATCATCGGATCGGGTCCATTATAAATATAGAAACGGTGTGCCTTTTTATAATTATTTTCCTCTTTTTTTTTATGAATCCACCAGAGCTCTTTTGGCTGCTGTTTGTCTTTTTGATGTTTCGCTGCCTTTTTTTTATTATTAATTTTTATTGGTCGCCAGCGCCGCTGATGATGATGTTGCCGCTGTGCTTAAAGTTCAACAGCAGCAACATGTTTTAAATAATTTTATGATGTGCTCATTTGCGACGCTTGCAGCCAACATAAATTATAATTAATTAATTTCAAAGCTGACTTTTATGCAATGCACATTAAAAATTAACAAAAAATATATATGCATATATAGATGTGCGCACTGGAGAAATCGCAGCTTGTGAGCAGACCATTATATATCTTATATATCGTATATATCGTATATATCTGGCCCGTCTGGTCCATCGCAGACTAGCAACAACAACTCTCGCCCGGTGGCATCAATTAATTTTTGTCTCCCGACCACGAATACGCATCTATGTACGTATATATCTATATGGATCTGGTGCTTTTTTTTTTACTTTTTTTACTCGGCGAGGACACGAGTGTGACATTTTTATGTGTCGCTTGGGAAAATTGCTCAGGCTTGCCCTCGTTCTTCCTTTTTTTTTGTATAGCACTGCAATATATTTTTTTCTGATTTTTTGGCATTTTTGCGTAATTCGATCGAGCATCCACGAAAATGCCGAATTTGTTTTTCAATTTGGCAAGGCTGAACCCCGGCTGTCTATAGAATATTTGGCTCTGATTCGTAACATATCGCATAAAGAGCTTTCAAATCGATATTTATCATGCGTGGAAATGCCATAAATTAAGCGCGTCCGAGAACCGAAAACACAATCATTTTCATTCGCTGTTCGGTGGCACTTTTCCCTCGATTTTCCTCAGCTTGTAGCGAATGTCGACGGTCATTAGTCAATTTGCTAGCCGTTTGGCTAAAGGAATTTCTTGGCTAAACGTGCTTAAGGTGAACTTTTCAACTGCTTTTCTTGACCCGGGAAGTCTTGCATATTTCTAGGATTTTCTACAGATATTAGTTACTACTTTAGGCATTAAAAATAATTACAAAATTAATAAATTAAGAACACTTACCGCCACGCATTCACACTTGATGCAGTACATCACTCCGAAGGGTGGACCCAAATCCGCGTACCAGGTCGAGCCCAATTCGCGCAGAACTTTGCCAAACTGGCATTCGGTGACTGAAAGTAGAGGAAATGGAAAGGAAAAATAAATCTCTCATTCTGTTGTCGATGTGCTTCCTCAATTGCCATTTAAGATCTATGGGATTGTGTGTATATATGTTTATTTATTTGTATTTTTTTTGCTGGCGCCAGTTGGCACTGCAATTGCCTATATATCAGCGAGGTTAATAATAATGAAAATTCATAAAATTCAAATGACAGACGCCCACTGCCCAAGGATGATGATTAAATCCAAGGGGGATTGCCAATCGATCAGCAGCTAATTAACTTCAATCGAAAGAGCTACCCGGTTGGAAGCCCATCTTTGCATTCGCATTCGTATTTGGCTATGGGTTTGGGTTCGGGTTCGGGCCTTCAGCTTTTCTGGCTTTCAGGTTTTCCACTCCGATTCGGGTGGGCAGACCGATGCAATCAGAACTGCAGAACGTTTTCAGCCAAAAGCGGCGAAACGAAAAAAAAAACTGGCGCCACATTCGCTGAGAGGCGTTGAGTCGCTTCCGGCAGCGTTTTCAATTACAAATGCAAGCCACTACACAGGGAAAAATAAAACTATACTTTTCTATACAATAAAAATATAGATAAATATAAAAACCAATAATATCTAGGCAGAAAAATATTTTAAAGTCCCTTTAAGCTCTCAAAATTGTAATATTAAAATTTTTCTTACATTTCTTATAATCTCCAATTTATTTCCGTGTACTTAAATGGAATGAAGATGAAGCAGCGTCTCTCTGGGGCGCCAGCAAGTGTCAAATTGTGGGATTAGATCGAAAAAAGGGGGGCTCGAGGGGCTCTATCATCAGCATCCACTTTGATAGTCTCAATTTCATTAGCAACATTCGTGGGATTACGTTTTCGAGTCGGGCTCTTCGTTAATTTGAGGCGCGCGAGCGGCAAAGCTTTGCACAAAATGTATGCAAATCGAAAACGCAAAGCATTATATTAATAATATATTTGAAATAGCCACACCAAGTCGTCTGTGTCTCGGCAAAATTATGCTAAAACTTTTGGCGCCACTCATAAAAAATGTAAACGAAACAAAAAAAGACAAAACGCCGCACAAAGTAAAAAAAAAAAAAACAAAAAAAGATATAAAAGGCAAATGCCCAAAATCGGAAACTTTCGTAGTCATATGGCAATGAGTTTTTTTTTTTGAGGCGGGTGGGGGTTGGCTAAAATTAATTGAATTAAAACAAAAGGCCGCTGCCGAAACGCGCCAAAGTCGCGGGAAAAACGCGCTGGAAACGCTCGAAAAAAATATTGCTGACTTTGAATGAAATAAAAAATTGAGTAATCAAAGGAGTTTACATTTACTACAAAAAGGAAAAATGGCTTCTTGCAGGGGTAAATATTAATATTATACAAAAATTTAAACATAATTTTTTTCCAAGTGTATTTTTAAATCCCTGACCGAAACGCGTCAAAGTCGCGGTGAAAACGCGCTGGAAACGCTAAAAAAAATATTGCTGACTATCAATGAAATGAATAATTGAGTAATCAGAGGAGTTTGGCTTTTACTACAATTAAGAAATATGTCATCTGGCAAGGGTAAATATTGATATTATAAAAAAAATTTAATTAAAATTTTTCTCTGCGTGTATTTTTAAATTGCTGGCGGTTGACACCTGTTGTTCGGTGGCTCCCCCGCGGTTATCGCACACATCATTCATACGATTCCATATCTCTGGCCATGCTGCCCTGATAATCGCTCCTCCGACGATTTCGCATTTGCCCGCCAAAAGGCAAAAAAAAAATCAGAAACGGGGGAACGACAATAAACTAATTAGTTGAATACACGTGATAGTGCTGGGTAATATTTGGCTTTCCCCTTTTTTTTTTTTTTTCTTATTTTTGGGTCAATCCAACCACCCACCAGGGAAACACTTTGCCATTGAGAGAGCCGCACCACCCAAAGGCATTCGAAAAGCATTCGAAACCACCGAATCTGGCGACGGACGCTCCGCGGCGCCATGGCGTATACGTGATAAGTGGCGCTAACGACGCGCGACGTTTATCAATTTTGTTGTTGCCGCTTGTCATTGGCGCCAGTTTTATTTGCGTGCGAAACAATTTAAATACAACAATAATAATAACCAGCGGCGAAACGAAACGAAGCCAAATGAAACAATGAAAATAAGCCCCAGCGCAATAGATTTATATGAGCAGAGAGATCACACGGGCACAACAACTATGTATACTTTATAAGTAGGAGGTGCCCAAGATGAGGATGAACCAGATCGCGAGGAGGAGGAGGACTTATGGCGATAATCCCCAGGCAGGGCCATTAATCATATTGCAAGTCTTGATCCCGCCCTGTCACACATTTCACAGCAAGTGTCTCGCATAACAATCAAATTAATTAAATAGAAATATCATTTAATTAAGCAATTATAATTTGGGGGCCTTACTTTGGGTTAGATTGATAGAATAAATAAATATTGAGGTGTGATATGAAGAACCCGCCCCCTTTGGCCACCAAAATTGGTTTCCATTATAATGGTATTATTATATTCCCTGTCTTTTTTGGCCCATCTTTGGCGCTATCTCGCTCTCCTGACACTCCACTTCCTGTTTTCAACCTCAGCTGTTATTATTATTATTGTGTTGCCACAATTTGTCTAGACATTTGATGTATGACCGCGAACAAAAACCAAAAAAAAAAAAAAATAGAAAAAAACCCGCAAAAATGCGGCCAATTTCTGTTTTTGTGATTGGTGCAAATATCGCTTTTTGTTTGTTTGCCCATGCACTTAACAGAACCGAATTCGATTTCGTTTATGGGCGAATTAATCTCTGATCATTTCCAAATGATTGACAAGCCGATTGGGAATAACACCGAAATCCGAACAATATCCATGTAAATATTTTGCCCGAAATGTTGTGCAAATGGAAGTGCAGCGTGGGTGAACAACAACAATGCGAGAGCATTCCGCACGCTTTATTTTTAAGTTTAATTTAAGACGAAATGTCTAGAAATAAATGGTTCCTGCTCGTCTTTCGCCGCCGCATCCGCCCCTTATTTATCTTATTTTTTTCGCAGTGCATTGACTCACAATGCCCAGCATAAAGAGAGAGGGAGAGGGAGAGAGTGTGCAACAAATTATGGTGCATCAACGGAAAAAAGAGTCAAAACTCGAAAGTGTCTGGGCAAACATTTGCGGCATACGAATCATTAGCAAACAAATGTTAAAAATACTAAAGACATTCTCTGTGGCAGCACTTTCCGTTGCCAGGCGACACAAAATGTCGGAGAAGTGTTGGAAAGCATAAGAAAAATATAAATCCTGAAGATGGTTAAACTTGAGATGGTAAAATCTATATAACTTTGGAACTCTTTTAGCGCTTGAAAAACTTTAAGATGGTAAAACTTGGGATGGTAAACTTATACTGTTCTTGGAGCAATAAAAACAAATTAGAAGTATGTTATGTTACTAAAAACTATAAGATGGTAAAACTTGGGACCCCATGCTGTTTTTGGAACTATTTCTAAAAGCCTAAAGATGGTAAAACTTGAGATGAAACTGCATTTGGAACTCTAGAAATAATTGAATTGAATATTCTAATTCAAAAAACTCTAAGATGGTATATTGCTTCAGGATCTATAGAAATTATTTATAAATATATTATATTCCAAACTGAATTTGATTATTTTGTAGTGAAATAAGATATGCAAAAATATTTTCCTTTAGCCCGTAGGATCCCAGTTTTCGACCAATTTGTGGGGTGCACCCAGCCCCCAGCATAAAGACAACAAACTAATGGTCTCTGCTTTTTTGTGGTTCTGCAATGTGCTAATTACGGTCGAAAGAAACAGGACCAAAGCGCCCAAAAGGGGGGCGTGGCGGGGCGGGGCGGCCTGCGCACATGTGTCATCGTGTTGGTGGTTTTCGGGTGGCTTTGGTGGCCAAAAGGAAAATGGACCAGAAGATTTTCGCCTGTTGCCAAATGCGTTGCAGTCGCCGTCGACGTCGCTGACTCACATGACGCAGAACCAGCGGCGTCGAATTGTCGGCTATTTTTTTGTGGTACCACACACACACGCACACCTCGCTACACCTTATGTACAAAATATATATGTAAAAGATATATATGTGCATATATACAGGGACAGAGCGAAGTGCCTTTGAAAATTTTGGCGCTCGTACGCGCTTTTAATTGAGTTAAAAGATCAGCACAGATCGGTGCATATAGCTGTGCGAAATATATAGACCAGGCCGAAGCTGTTTTCATTTATCTATAAATCGAGCCATGTATATGTACATTTCTTTCTATATATTTATTTATTTTCCCTCGTTTTTTGCTGCTCTTGTTTAATGTTATTTTTATTTTGCGCCTTAATTAATTGTGGCAAAATAATTAGCGCAAATGTTAAAGCTCAACGTTGGATATCATAAAATACAATGAAAGGCATGCGTGACATGTACTAAAATAAATGCTGCTCTTCTTTTTTAACACTTCGATTTTCCGAGAAGTCCCCAATAGATATAAATATTTTAATGGCTAGAGACTATATTTTTGATAACCCAGGTCTTAAATTGTTTATTTCCCTGCGAGGTGGCTAGATTTTGGGTAGGAAAAATGGATGATTGCACTTTTCGAGTTGTTCAAATTTGACAGCTACGAGTGTTGAACTGTCAATCAGTCCATGGGTCAATCAATCAATCGGCCTGGAATGAGTTAGAGGCGGCAAACAACAAAAACCGCGATAAAACCAAATGAAATATTTGTTCAAATGGTTCGCCAGCGACTTGTTTGTTTTATAAGCAATTAAATTATTTAAGTGCAAAGCAAACAAAGTCAAAATGCCTTTACTTTACACTACTTTTTTCTCTTTTTTTTTGGGGACACGCCAGTTCTAATGAAGATTTCTAATGGTTGATTAAGTGCGTTGCTCAAAGGCGGGCACAAGTGCACAGCGAGAAAGGGGAGGTGACTTTGGAGCACAAGAAATATCATATAATGAATATTTTTTTATAACTTAACCAGAGAAATCTCTTCTATGTCAATTGTATTATCATAAAAAATGATCTTTAAAGGATCCCAACTTTTTCCCAGTGTGGGTGTGGCCTGGATGGGCGGGGCAGGGGCGTTGGGCGGGGGTTAGAGGGGGCCTTGTCATCATCGCTTGTGGTCGCTTGGCCGTTGATAATTTATGACAGCCGCGGAGAGAGAGAGCAAACAAAATCGGATGGCGGTGGCAACAAAGCAAACAACAACAAAACCAAACCGATGGACAAATAAAGACCCCCTTAAACCCCCCCCCCCAGGTGTGCCACCCATCCTCCCACCGCCACTCCCCCAAACTACCGATTGCACAAGGAAAAAAAAATAAAGTTCAAAAGTGAAAAAGCCGCAGCGCGTTTAAAGTCGCCAGCGAAACGCCCCGAAAAGCCATAAGACCAAAAAAAGAGGGGCTCGTTCAATTCTTGCGGCTGTCTCTTTCTTTTTGCGTTTCTTCTGGCTTTGTGGCCAAGAACTGCCACAAAAAAAAAAAGAAAAAGTATAAAGAAGAAAACAATAAAGAAAGCAATTTTCCCTACGCTTATGTAAAAGTCCGCAATTCTCAAGTACACTGCGTTTCGTATTAAAAAATTAAAATTAAACCAAACTTGGTTATAAAAAAAATATGGCATGAATAAGAAATTAAGTATTTGAGTAAATTAAGACATGAAAATATTTCCTTTCACTGATCAACTATTTTTGGCCTGCCATAAATCTTTTGCAAATTGTTTTTCAGCCTCAGTGCCCGCTAAAATGTAAAATCTATAATATGAATGCAATTTGGATTCCGTCTGTAAATGCCAAACGATCTATGGATCATTTATATATCTGTTGCAGTTTATATGGCTTCCTATTTTGCCGTTTTTGTTGCGTGAGTTAACTTTTTTTCTCTTTCTATTTTGGAACAGTCAACAAGAATAAGAAGAACAACAACAACAACAACAATGAAGACCCGGCCTGGCCGTAAACATTTTCAATGACTATTTTTATTTTTGGTTTTAGTTTTTGCATTTTTCATACCCCCCATATGTATGTATTTGGATGTATGTTTGGATCTACGTATACCATTCGTGTTCGCCTTCCTTCCCATTTACAAACCAAATCACGCGACTGCAAATCTTGCCCCGCACAGATGTCGACAACAACAACTTTGGCCACAACTACAACAACTACAACAACAGCAACGAAAGCCAACAACTGAATACGTTGGCGGTTGTTCGTTGTTGCTGTTGTTCTTGTTGCTAGCTAATTTTAAATGCGCTGATAAGTTGCACAAATATGTTGAGGATGTATTCTTTTTATTTGTGTTTTTATTTTTATTTTTATTTGATTTTTTTTTATTTTTATTTTGCATTTTTTTGGGGTTGCAATGAATGGGCAGACAATAACAACAACAACCGGCAAAACGCGTCACGCGACACGCGATTTGCGGGCGTTTTTGGGTTTTCTTCTTGTTTTGGTGGGCGTTTTTAGCACGAAAATACGAACCGCAAGATTTGCCCCATGTGCGACTATTAAAGGGTAAATTTAATTGTCGAGCTATGCAATTGCATGCCCAATTGCCAATGGTTTGTTTGGCGACAAAAATTGCCAGCAATTTTTATACAAAATATAGTGTTTGAATATTATGCATGCCATGATGGTATGCCTTATATATTTCGCTGCTGTTCGGCTGTTGAAATAGTCATCAAAGGGTTTTTTTTTTGCACATCTATGAGATATTCTCAAGATGCCATTCGCTTTAATTGAATACATTTTAAGCTCTGCTGTTTGTATATTAATTGAAGGCATCATTGTAGTTGATTTATTTCGAATTATTTGGTAAGTTGAGCAGTTTTAGACCTAGAAGAGCGACAAGCGAACCCATTGAAATGTATTTCGCCCCATCCCATCCCCCTATAAAATAACCATAGAAACATGGCAAATTGATGCTCGGCAACTGATAGAACCCTCAGAGCTTTTTCAGAGCCGCTGCCCGCCTATCAGCGATCCGCAATTTAGATGATGCGTGCGAATGCATCTCTCATTTAGAGAAAGGCCCGAGATATATGGGGCTGTGCGATGTCGGTTTCCTATGGGCTCTTTTTTTTGTTGTTCGCAGGGGGGTTTTCGCGGGGCAGATGTGGCGCTGATTGCGCCTTGATAATTAATGCATGGCAAGAATGCGGCATGTGCTAATGAAAGGCATGGCAAATGCCACTGAGAGATGCAGATGGATGGCGCCCATAAAAAAAGAGCCCAGCACAAATCTGTTATTAGCTGTCAACTTTTCAGTGCCCCTCACCTTCGTCTCTCTGTTTTGTTGCCCCACTCTATGGCCCATGCCTATCTCTTTTTAGGTTTCCTGTCTTTTAGTTTTTTCTTTTTTCTGCCCAATCAAATTGCAACTTCATTCATTGGAACGGAAACGGCGTGGAGCCTACGGATTCGATTCAATAAGATCGTATCGTATCTATTTTGCCTACGCTCTTGGCCAAATTAATTTACGCCAGACACATAGGCTGATATTTTTGTATATATTTTTTTTTAGCTTTTTTGGTGTGTGTATTATTTTTTCCTATTTTTTTTCGGGGTGGGCGAAGCGGAGTTTTCTGCAATTTGACACCTTGTGGGCATTAAGTGCTTCCTCTGCCCACACGCTGCGGCGACGCCTCGTCTCCTCCTCGACGCGTCTGTGTGGCAAATGCAACAAATTGGTTGCATTTCGAGGGGGGGGGGGTTCATGGGGGTACTCCCCCCGGGGGGATCGGAGGCACCTCCGGACCGGGCCAAGTCCCCCCTTCCTCGCAGCTCCTCTTTGGCCAGCTGACATGCAACTGACAACGACGACGGCGGCGGTGGCTCATTTCGGGTGGCTGTCGCAGACGGCCCCAAACAAACGTCAGACAGTCTTTGGCTTTGGCTTTAGCCTGGGGCCCCATCCCCCCACCAAAACCCCCCCTGGAAAACGCCCCTGGCCTGCTCTGTCTTAACGTGTTTCGTGCCGAACCCCCCAACTTGGTTGTACCCTAACTGGGGGTCCGGGAACTATATAAACCAGTTGATATATCATAGATCTTAAGGTTCCCTAACTAAGTTATTCTAAAAATTAAAGGCTACCTTTTTCTAAGACTGTAAACTTTAGAAAAAGATATTATAAAATGAGGATATTTCCTGATTTTTGTGGAGCTTTTGACTTTTTAAAACCTTTACAATACCCAATTCCAGTTAATATTTCATATATCTTAAGGTTCCCTAACAAAGTCGTTCTAATATTTAAAAAATATCAATTTCTAAAACTATAAAATCCCAAAAAAAATTTCAAAACATTAAGATATTTCCTGGTTTTTCTGGATTTTATGATTTTTTATAACAATCTATTATGATACCCAGGGTATCTTCAGCTTCGGTTTTGACCACTTAGCTGGCCAGCTTTTTTTCCATCTTCTTCGCGTTTCGTTTTCTGCCGCTGATCATGATATGTTTGCCGAGATCCCAAAACGAAACGAAACGAAATGAACGGAACGATTTTTTGCCGTTGCCGGCGGCTTGTTGGGGAGCTCTACGTAGGCACATCTTGATCTTTTTTCATTGCCTTTTTTCGGATTTTTTTTCGGTCGGTTTTGGTTTTTTCTGCTGTTTTTTTTTTGACTTTTTTGCCTGTGTTTGTGTGTGAGTGTTGTGTTTTTACACGCATTCATTAAAAATAAGTTAACAACTTTTTAACACCTAACTGGGCGGCAGACAGTTGAATAAATGAATTATGCTGACGAATGGCGGCACCGTGGGTTGCCGATGGGAATGGGAATGGGTGGGGGCATGGGTGGGGGCATGGGTGGGGGTATGGGGATGGCGAAGGGGTCGGTCAGCTTGTTAATCAGTTAAATTAAATGCGAAATGAACAAAACGAATTGGCTGGTAGTTTGCTGGCTCTGTCTGCGTGGTCTTTGACGTTTGATTAGCCACCAGTTGGGTTCCGAAAGCCAAAAAGAAAGAAAAAAAAAACGGACGCCCAAAAAAAAGAGAACTGTTTTGGTAGTTGTTGCCACTCTGCCTGTGCGTTGGCTTTTCATTCATTCTTTAAAAATAAAACGAAGAAAAGGCAACAACAGCACGGTGGTTGGGGGCTCGCAGCCATATAACGACTAAATTATGCTAAGACTTTGTATAAACAGAGATCTCGGGAAGTGGGTGCCGAATGGGTAGGATGCAAGTCGCGCGTGGGCGTCAAAGTGTGCCATCTACGATTGCCTACGATCGCGGCCCGAACCAATTACCGAGCTTAACCCATTTTGCCGTGGCAACATTATGAAAACGACCAACGATTTGGGGGAAACTTTGATAAACGACTCAGGCGGTTGGGAAGTGGAGTTTAGAAAAGAGTTTATGAAGATAGCTGGCTTACTTTCCAAGATATTTGAGTTCAAAGTTGTAAAACCTAAAATCTATGGATTAACTTTAAGCTTTGCAGGGATTGTGCAAGAAAGTATAGTATTTAAGTATGGCTATTATTCGTTCCGGTTCCGCTACAAATCCCCGGGATCTACAGGGCATCGACTAAGCCCTTACAGAACCTGTTAATCATCATTACCACCGAGCTGCATTTTGTGTGTAAGCCGAGAAACGTTTCAAAGTCGCTGCAACGTAAACCGCAATCTGTTTTTAATTGAAAATGCAACAACGGCAGCGGACCAAGAAAGAATGAATAAAAAAAAACGGCAACTTGGGAACATAATAGTATGCGATGCGATATATTATAGGGAGCCAGGGAGCCGGGGAGCCAAACAGGAAATGCAGCTAATCAAGCGTGTGAGTTGCAACAAATTGCAATTGGGTGCCGCTCTCCGGATCGCATTGGATCGGATCGGAACGGAACGGAAAGGTCTGCATATGAGTCTATTTTGGTATCTATCTCCGGTAAGCGGCTTACGGTCGCCGACGCGTCTGCGCAGCGCAGGCAGCGAGCGGAAGGGAATTCCCGCTTTCCGGATTAGCACACACACACAACAATACGGGGTTATATACCCCTCGATCGAGCAACTAGCACAATAAAAAAAGGGAGTGCTGTGCTGGGCCGTCGGGAATATCCCATGTCCCATATACCATATCCCGAACCCTGGCGGGATTAGAGGTGCGAGCAGGTCCCGCCTCGACACCGGCTGGAATTCTAACTGCGGGCACGGGAATGGGGAATTCCCCGTGTCATATAGTAGGGCCATATAGCCGCACAACTGCCGCCGGCAGCCGACACGGCGTATGCGCAATGGTAGCTTATGCAACCACAGCGGAGGTAGAAATATCTGAGATATCACCCAATAACTGGGTGGCCTACTAAATTATAGCACCAATATGATTTATAATTGAAGATCATAATACTCTATTCTATGGTTTTTCTAAATATGTTTAAATAAGATTTCCTGGGAATAATACTATTTCTAATTTTAAATATGATTGAAAGATCCTTTTCATATTAAGAAATTAAAATGTTTCTAGTCTTTGCTAAAAGAAAAGCCCTAACTTTTATATTTAAACTGAAGATCGTATATTATAATATTATTTCTAGATATAATATTATTTCAAATTTGAATAGAAATTAAAATGTTTCTAATCTTTGGTATAAGAAAACCCCTAACTTGAAGATCGTAATTTATAATATTATTTCTAGATATAAGATATAATATTATTTCTAGTTTGGCATATGATGGATAGATCTCTTTTTAAAAAAGAAATTAAAATGTTTCTAATCTTCGGTAAAAGTAGAGCCCTAACTATTCTATTCTAACAACCTGGTCTGTTTTCTACCCGGTTAACCCAGCAAAACGGAAAATGGCAAGTGATATACGATATGGTAGCGATGGAGGAGGAATAGTTAAAGGTGACTTAGACTTACCCGCTGGTCTGTTGGACCGCCTGCCCGTGTCGGACTCCTCGAACATGAGCGGCGCATGCCGGCGGCCCTCCGTCCCGCCCACCAGACAGACGATCAGCAGTCCGGCGATCAGGAGCAGGTGTCGCAGGTGGCGGCTCATGGGCTGTTCTCTGGGGGCTCTGTGGCTGGATCTGGGGATCTGGGCTTCCATTTCCGTTTCCTCGCTGCTGCTGTGGCAGCTGTTGCTGTTGCCGCTGCAACTCCTTTCCAGGAGCGGTACTGTGCCGGTGGCCGTGGCCCATTCGATGCCGCCACTCGATTTCCTCTGCTTGTTGGCCATGTTTATGGGTATTTTGCAGTAGTAGTATGTATTTTTTTTTTAAATGGCCGGCTTGTAAGGCACGTTTCACACAGTTTTAGCAACAACAACAAAAAATATATAGAAAAACAAAGGTCGCAACGCACACACTGGCACACACACAATGGATATAGATATATTAGATATAGATGTAGTATAGAACCGAGATACCGATTCTTGTACTTCTCTTGCAGATTAGATAACACACGCGAGTTTCGCGCGCCGATTTATTGGATTTATTCTATTTGCCGTTTTTTTTTTTTTTATTTATTCGCTGTTTTGTTTTTACTTAGCGGCTGCATAAATTTGCGTTTTTCGTTTTCAGTTTCGAGACTTGTTTTCTTTTCTTCTCTTAACTTTTGTTTGAATTTTATTTTCTAGTATGCTATAGTATAGTATATGGTATGGTATAGTATAGTTTAGCTTGATTTAGGCACTGTTGTACGGGCTGTGTGCAGTATGCTCTGGAAAATAGAGTCGATCTCGGATGGGGGATTACGACAACGCGAGTGTTTGGCGTTCAAGTTAGCGGTTCGGATCGTATCTGCGCACTGCGTTCTCGTCTCGGCGACTTTTTATCTACTAGATAGCTGGGCGGTGCGAACCGCCGTGTATACGGTTTGATTTGGGATCGTATCGGATCGGATCGTTTGGGATCGGGGATCGTATGGCTATGGTGCGGCTGTGTGGCTCTCTGGGCCTCCTAGCTCTCTGGATCTGTGTCTGTGCTGTAGCTCTCTTTGGCTTGGGTTGGCTCTCCGTGTTGTGCGGTTGCGAACGCTTGGTAAAATAATGTCCACACGGTATCGGTCGGTTGAATAAATAAACTACCAACAGGCCAACAACTGCGCGGGCAGCGACGTCGACGCCGGCGCAGGCAGACCGCTCTCTCTCTCGCTCTCCCGCCTGCCCTTCCCTTCCTCGTGCCCTCACCCTCTCTCTCTCACTCTCTCACACACACAGACGATCGTGTGAACTTCGGGCGCGCTCGTGTCGCCTGCAATTTTCGCAACTGCAGGTGTGTGCGTGCGAGTCGCGTGTCGAAGAGATGCTTTTGCGATGACGAACGAGGCAAGTTGAAGTTGAGGTTGAGTTGAATGAGCGGCGGGCAGCGCTGCCGCAGCGAGGGCAGCAACAACAACAACAACTGCATTTGCCACTGCGCCTGCGCAGCCTGGCTGGCAACATGTTGCGTTGCCAAAACGGAGCAGGCTGCGCAACATGTTGCTCGTGCGCTGCACTCCCTCTCGCTCGCACTCGCATCGTGGTTGTGCAAATTTCGCTGCCGACGTCGTCGCTGCGGGGGCGTGAGCAGAGCAACGCATCCCTCCCTCTCTCTCTCTGCCGATTGGCCAATCGCAAAGTCAGCCGAAAATGCACAACAACCATTTTATCAAAGTCCAAAAAAGAATGGAATCCCTGAATATTGGAACCTCTAACAGGGGTTTTCTAAATGCTGTCATAGGTTGGAAATACTGCTGTGGTTTTTCAAAATTTTAAATTCTGCAATTCGGAAAACACAAGACAAAGCATTTTTCAACGTTTAAACTTATCAGAAGCATAATTAAACTGATTATAAATAATAATTTGCTTGTATATTTATTTTGAGTTAATTGTTTATATTTGTTTTTAGTCAAAAAACACAAGAACCTAGGAATTCTTCAAAATTTTCTATAATTCCCAATGAGTTTTAGCATGGTCTAGCGTATCTTTAGTTCGAGTTTGCAAAATCATTCTTTAGAATTTTGGAAAAATAATAATATTTGTGTTTGTTAAAATGTAAGTCATTTTTTTAGCTGCACAAAAAAAATCGGCAAGTTTAAAAATTGTTTTGTTATTGGAAAAAGTTTGATTTTATATACTTTGTAAAATTAAAAAGAAACATGGCCCCTTGAAATAAAATGATTTTTGCCTGTTTCACACATTGCTATAAAATTATAGAAAAACAAAGTCTTTAAAACCGGCTCGTATATGGTCCTCTAAAAATAAAAATAAAATACATTCCAATCTAAACAGTTTACAGAAATATTCTGTTAACGATACCTAAATTCCTCGAAGCGTGAGGAATAAAGGAGGAGTAAGTTCCCAGGAGAGTCGTGAATCTGAGAATCACGAAAACAAAGCATCCTCGCCCAAAGATTGATTAAATAACTACAAAATGCGCCTGCCATACCCCGAATTAATTTGGCTTCGATGCGAAAGCCTCTTCCGTTGGCCACCGAGAAATCCCTTTATGGCCGAAACATTCCATATATCATCGCACAAATATTATAAATGTCCACTCATATAGCGGCCGGCACGTGTGAGCGCAATTAAAAACCAGAACAGGACGGATCACAAGCGAACCGAGGCGAAAAAATGAACCATCGTCAACTATATATTAAGTATTGCTAATAAATAATGTGGCAGAATATGACAGGCTGAAAAATTCGAATTGGAACTGCCGACTCAAACAACAATATATACGTACTATGTGGTATGTGACAACATTTTTGCGGTTTTGCAAGAGGCCGTTGTTAATTAATTGGTTTGGTTTGGTTTGCTTTCCTTTCGTTTTCATTTTTATTTTCATTTTCATTTTCGATTTCAATTTTGATTTTATTATCGGCGACACGACATAGCGCCGGTGGATCCAATATGCAGACAATAACATCTCGCAATATCGTTAACAATCATTTGTGTCACATTTGAAATAAAAATAAAACATATTAAAATAGTTTTCGGCATATTAAACGCCTAAGATACGAAGAATGTAAGGCGTATGAAATAATATGCACGAAAATAGCCAGATGGCAGGAGCATCAACAAAAGAAAAGCAAACAACACGCTTTGGCTTTTAACCGCATTTTCCATTAATTTCATATTTGATATACTCATCCTATCCAGGGTTATTTTCTTCGAGTTCTTCGGGTTCGAGGCGAGGTGTTCCCTAAATCTTTATTTTTGCCCAGAAATTAAAATAAACATCTAAATTGGCTACTCTTCTAAATTTAACAATACAGAAATATTTTTTTATAGTACCTAATATTATGATTTGTGCATATATTCTGAATTTTTAATAAATAGACTAAGTTCAGGTAAGCCTTGTGTATGTGTATAATTATATAGAAATTTTTATTTTTGATTGTGATGTGTTTCGGGTTAGGGAATCCGCCAACATCAAAGAAAATGAAATAATTATGGGGGACTTGTTATTTTTTGTTCAGGGCTGCACTTGAGTGCACTGAAAATGGGTTTTGAACTTGGAACTTTTAAAATGATATAATCCATTATTATATTCCATTTTTTTTGTGATATTTACTTGTCTTTACCTATTTCCATCACAATGTTTATTCTAAAAACCTAATTTTGATAGTAAATGCAACATATTTAATACATTTTAAAGGAAATTAATAAAAAACTAAATGCATGTGAGAAAAAGTATTCAAAATAGTTCTTGATCCCCCGCTAAATTCTAGAATTTTTCGGCAGCATTTTGCAGGGTATGCCGCCTCCGTTACTACCAATTATAATTCCCTTCGGCTTTATTTATTTATGTTTGGCTTTTTTTGTCGTTTTTCTTTTTGTCAGCCTCATTTAAGGCGCTGCTGGCAACGACGTCGTCGTCTGCAATTTGAAATATTCCTATAAATGTTTTGGCCTCACGGCCCCGCCGCAAACAAATAAAAACAAAAAACCCCTGTATATATGAACGTCTATCGGTGTGTTTGGTTATACGTGTGTATATGAACGATATCTGTCTCTTGTCTATATAAAAAAAAAATGTTAAATGTCTGAAACATGCGTACAAAATGCCATTGCAAAGGCAACAACAACACCAACGACAGCAATCAACAATCGCCAAGAAAAGCGAGGAGAAAAAAGCGACTGGGGGAAAATATAAATGAACCAAAAGCAAAATTCAGCTAGACGATCAGAAAACAGAAAAATGCTTTTCCTTTGATTTATGTAGTTTTAGCGAGCTCTGCCGGCGTCGCAGTCGGCGCAGACGTCGCCAACATAGCAGCAACATGACACACACAGCATATTTATGTCCATATAGCCATATAGCCATATAGTCGGGGAGTATATTTGAACAATCTGCGCCCGCTAAGTGAAGCGTTGGAAAATATGATTTGTTTGTCGGCGGAAAGCTCGTTGGACATTCGGGGAAAGTGTGCTGCCTGTGTCTTTGTTTTCCGGCCAAATTGTACTTTGAACGGGGGAAAAAACATCACAGGGGCCGAAGGTCACGGCAGCAATCTATAGAATTTAATTTCCTCACTACCCATTCAATTAGCTTACTGAAAAATGATGTTTGGAATAATATTTTTGGAATATTCCCTAACATATAGACATTTTTCTTCATGTTTTTTTATATAGCTATTCGTTTTCAATTCAATTATAATACACACAAAAAATCGTTAAGGTAAATTTGACCAATATTATAGTTAAATGTTCTTAACCCATTGAATTGTCAATTTGACCATCGAAATAGTTACTCCCCCAACAACAAAAAAACTCATTACCATTTTATGATAGTTTTACTATTTATTATTAACCAAATCGGCAATAAAATACAAGTCACTATTTTTAATAGTTGTTTAGCATTTTTTCAAAGTTACGTAACTATCCGTATTGGTCAAATTTACCCATAAAATTTTGTTATGTGTGTGTATAGCATTTATGGATATATCCTTGCTAATATTTCTTTTCTGTAATATTTCAAATACAAAATTGACTGTCAATCAATGGTAAATTTAATTATAAAATATGGTATTTTTTAAGATTTGTATATATATATTTTTTTTTATGAAACCATATTTATTTATATATCTTCTATTCCCAGTCGAGGGTCATTGGCAACTAGTATATTAGCGCACCCACCGTCCAGTCAATTGCATATTATACTTAGGTATATGTATAGATATGGTAGTTTCTTATCAGTCGATTGCAGAGCGGTTATGTCAGTGCTCCGCCGAGTAGTATCCGCGTTTTGTTTACGGCCCCACATTGTGGCCTATATCGGGCAGACAACTTTTGTGTTGTGTGGGGGCTAACCAAACAGACTGTCTGACTAACTAGCCGACTGACTAACCGACCAACTGACTATCTAACTAACTGACTGACTGATAAACTGCATGTGCTGTTTGCCACCTTAGCTGGCTGTTGGTAGTTCGATACCCGGTTCGTTTCATTGCGTTTCGCTTCGTCGTGGGCCACATTGCGCATACGCCGCGTAATCCGATAGAACGGTAGCCGGTGTGCGAGTGCTGCTGAGTGTGAAACTCTTTGACAATGCCCGTCAAGGTGTCAAAGCTTCAAACCGCATTCAGCCAGCGAAGACTACGTAAATCAAGACGTTAGTTCATAAATTCGATTCCCATCCAAAGTCTGCTTTGTGTATCTGTATATGTATCTTTACCTGCATCTGTGTTTGTAAATTATTTAATAGCTTGATTGACAACCGTGAGCTAAGCCGATATCCGACCATAAGGTCTATCCGACTGACTGTTCGTCTGTTTTTCTGTTTGTCTGCTTTTCGAGATCTTGCGGTAGGCCCGATTGTTGCTGCTCCGAGACGTTTGTAACTGTCAATCATAAATTAGATGCCAATCAAAGCAAATCACAACAACATCCACATCCACATCGGCATGGGCAACATCACCAGCTCAAAATTGCCTGCATTCATTTAAATGGCAAATGGCGAACGGCAAACGCACACAGAAAGACATAAAGTGAAACAGAAGCAGCCAAGTGACGGCTTTTGACTGCATAACAGCCCAGAAAATATAGGCACTGGAAAAAAAAGTGGGTTGTGCAGCGAAAAACATGTCTAAATCATTGCATTTCTTTTTATTCAATCATTTATATCATCATGGACTAAGGTATAGGTGCTTAAATAATTTATAGCAGGCACTTCTCTCTTGAAGGTTAAAATCCGCTAAATAATATTCCACCAACTATCACTAAAAACCATTATTTAATAAAACATCCCATATAAAAAATACAATTAGCCAAAAAAATGCATATAACTTCGGCCTGAGTTGATATGTTAGCCCGAACATTTAATATTTAGCAATAAATTCCCTTATAAAGGTTAAGATTTCTTTAAAGGTATCACTAAAATCATAATTATATGAAACGTTCAAAGTATGATACACAATTCACCAAAACAATCTTTATTTTTTTACTATACAAAATTTAAAAGTAACCTATCAAATAACTCTAAGATGAGGTTAAGAACCTATTATTTTATTACATAAATATTTTTGCAAGTGTATTACATAAATATGCACTTATGCGTGTGTGGTTGAGTGCTATTTTACTGCAGTCACATGCAATTGATTTGATGGTCATCGAAGCCAGAAGGTCCAATCATTTGAGACATCTATTTGAACTAGTTGGAAGCAGTAGAAAAATCAATGAAGGCAGGGGAATTTAAGTCACAGAACAAGAAGGAAAATGAGATGGCAAGAAGTTACATAAGGAAATTGACATTGAAATAATACATATTAATGATAATAGAAAATATTAAATGGGGAATAAACTCTTCTATTTAAATTTAATAAAATGATTTTCCATTTAAAGTAATTAGGAAGCTTAAACTTTCCACAACCGTTTTTCAAACGAAAGTAAGAGTTCCAGGAAACGGTGTACGATTCGATTGAGTAATTTTCCGAGTTCACAATTGATGGCGGCTTTCTGAAAGCCCCTAGATGAGATTCCATTATTTATAAGCTGACTAACCCCCAATACAAAGTGCCACCCTAGCAACAGAGATTCGCGTGTCTCCCTCTTTCTCTATATCTAACTCTTTCTATCTTTCTCGCAGAGAAACTGCCACTGTGAGCAGGCCAAAAATATCACGTATACGTCATGTGTGCGATGTGTGTGTTCGTCGCATAGGGCAAAAGCAACGTAAATGTTTTGTTTGCCAGACAAAACAGCAAGTAAAGTGGCAGTAAAACCGCAGTTAGCCAACTGGGCAACATCGTTAAGTTCTTCATCGCACGATCAAACGACCAAGCGATCATACGATCAAACAATCTCTGCTGATCCGTTGATCGATTGTTTGATTAGCTGATGGATCGAAATGGTTTTGTGTGACTGGTGGAGTTTGCACTGATCACAATAAATATTTATCTATTTACTTGAATGTATACAGCTTATACTCAAGCTTATAACATATGATATAAATATTTATGTCAAAGAAGGGGGGCTAGAAAATATTATTAAGAACTTTAATTCTTGGTTTTTATAGATAAGTCTTATTGTAAAATAAAATTAATCATCCCATTAATGTTAGAATATTTCCCCACCTAATGGGCCTTTTTGCAACCTATTTACCTTTCACACCCGCACAATTAATCTCTTTATCTCCGTCTATATCTGCCGATTGCCAGCGATCGAGAATCGAGAATGCCTGGCTGCGTCATCGAGTACAGCAGTCTATAGGTACTTACCCCCGCCCCATTTCCTCTGCCACGCCCTCGATTTGAATCATGCTGCAAGTCAGCCACAATTGCCATTCGATTGGAATTGTAAATGGTTCGCTGTTGCCGGTTGCCATTGAAACGCTCTGGAAATTTCATCATGCCGTAGCTCGATCTATCCCACCTATCCACCCATAGCTATCTATACCTATCCACAGATCTGGAACTGGTACCCCCCCCCCCCCCCCCCACTTCCCCCGTTCAATCGATGTTCAATTGATTTTTCCCATTCTTTTTGAATCGATTTTTTATTTTTGGGTCGCCCTTTTGGCGTCAGATTCGGTCTAAACACAGTAATAAAAGAAATCATGCCCCATTCCTGGGTAATTGTCTCGTTTTTGGGGCGTGTATACCGGCTAAGTGTCGCCCCATATCTCTACGATCCGATATTGGATCGGAATCGGAGTAAAGATTGAAATTCGAATTGGTCGATGACATTCCAATTCAATGCGATCATTAAAACCGAAAGTGAGAGACTGGTAATCAAAGGGGGGGAGGGGGTTTAAGGGAGAGCATTCAGGTAACAGGTAAAAAAAGTCGCATACAGTGCGTTTCGGTCTTATAAAAAGGGTTTCTTAAAGTGCTTCTTTAAAGCTGCTTACAGAACTTAATATTTCTGATAGATTTTATATTTTTATTAAACTCATCTTAAAAAGTTCTCAAAACCTAAGTTCCTACAAAGCCGAAACGCACTGTACCGCGCACTCAGTACTTATAATACTATTTAACGATTCACCCACGCCCATATATGTGCCGATTAATGGCGATTTAAGCTGCAATTTCCACAACTAATAATCATAAGTGTAAAGCATAATTTTCCGTTTCGCTCTCTGGCACTTTTCACATTGTTCAATGGCAATTTAAGAGGTTCATTAAAAACCAATAACTACGCCTGAAATTGCCGCACACAGAACCGTGCATACATACAAATGTTTGTATACATACGTTTCACAGCAAAAAATAAAAGGGGGAAAGTTCACAAAAAGTTCGTTTCGTATATGATTTACTATATAAGCGATTAAAATGCGTCGCTAAACGCGCGCGCACTCTTCGAAATTACTCCTGCTGCCAATCGATATCGGTTTTTTTGGTCATCGAACTTTGAGTGAGAATAAAACCAGGACACAAATTGGACGCGTTTCGGTGGCGGTTCGAGTGCGGTTCGGGGGCGGTTCGGGGGCGGTTCGGGGGCGGTTCGCGGGCGGTTTCGGACGCGTTTCGGTTTCGTGTTCGGGCTTTTGCTGCCAAAGCGCGCGCGCGTTTCTCTAGCGGCGTTCGTTCGGTCGTCGCGATCTTTGACAAACTGAAGTTTTCAGCATATAAACATATAGACCTAGATCTAGACCTAGACAGAGAAGGCGGCAGCGCCGGCGACGGCGACAGCGGAAGCTCTCTCTCTTCCGCTCCCAGTGTCGCCACCCACTCTCGCGCACCGCAAAATAGACGACGGACAGCTGATCCGATCCGATCCGATCCGTCGGCACTCTCTTCTCCGCCCCGATATGTTAGGAATCGTAATACACATGTATATCCCATCCATAGAACGCCATTTCCAAAAGCACTTCTTCTAGGATCCCAAGCAACGGCACTTTTACACACAAAACCACTTTCGTTGAACAGAAAAGCTCTGATAAGCTTATCATTTTGAAACGAAATCTAAATTTATAATTTTCAGCATGGTCTAAGTGTATTTTTGGGTACTTTTCCTATTGGGTAATTGATTATAAATATTTGTCATTTTTTCCTGGTTTAGTAAATAAACCTTAAATATTTTCAAAAATATTTAAAAATCTATGATGGTAGTTATAAAAAATTTAATTTAAATTATGGATTTTCATTACCTTGAACATTTTATATGTTATATGTTAATTTTTTAAGGACCTGTTTTCCATTTTGTATTATTATCACTGTTATCAGTAGATATATATATAATATACAATTGCTTAAAAATATATTTCTAAGAGTGTAAATGATTTTTACAGATATTTTCTACTCAGCATGTTAGAATTTTTATTGCTTTTGGCGTGACTTTTGACCCCAGAACCGAGGCCACGCCCACCATCACACCGCCCCCTGCTTAGTGAGGCGTGCTGCCCCACCCACTCGACGTGCACAAGTACAGTGAACACTAACCTAGGACAGCCCACGACGCCTTGGGTGTGGAAAAGGGGGATGGGAAATGAATGATGCGATTTCATGACGTCCAATTTCGTTGGATTTGAAACTCGAGACTCAAAATTTTGCAAATATTCGGAATGTTTGCGCGCTTTCCGTTGCAACAAGCAAAACAACATTCGCTGACGTCACGGCACGATGATGACGATGATGATCCATCAAAATTATGATGATCCAAGGGGACGAAAAACAAATGCCTCACTACTGATATCTCTAACTGTTGACCAAGTTATTTATTTTTGTTACCGCAAGTTACCTGCCAAGTGCTGTGTGGGTCTAAAAATAGCCGCTCGCCAAAGTTGTAGAACATTTTCATCGGCTTGGAATGTGTGTAACTATATGTACACTGGTCGGCATATGTATTTTGACAAAATAAAAGTTAAGTATACTCATAACTTGAATTTACTTCTTGTAAACTATAGGCATCAATGGAAAGGTAATTTCAATGCCGTTTGAATGATACAATACATTTCTTTACCCATTCAGTACTTATTGAAAAGGACAAATTTGTGTAAATCAACTTTTAAATTTTTTTTTCAAACTTTTTTCCTCGACTTGAAAACTTAAACTTTTTGATGCAAAAAGTTTCTTCAAACAAAAATAATAGTAACTGCAAAAAGAATTTTTCAAAAATCATTTTCCTTATATTTTTTATGATTTTTTGAAGGTGACAATGTCGGAAAAAATTTGTATGAAAAAGAGAAAAATATGGCTCAAATGCCTGTTTTTAAGCATTTTCAAAAATTCATAAAAAATATAAGAAAAATGATTTTTGAAAAATTCTTTTTGCAGTTACTATTGTTTTTGTTTGAAGAAACTTTTTGCATCAAAAAATTTAAGTTTTCAAGACGAAGAAAAAAGTTTTTAAAAAAAATTTAAAAGTTGATTTACACAAATTTGTCCTTTTCAATAAGTACTGAATGGGTAAAGAAATGTATTGTATCATTCAAACGGCATTGAAATTACCTTTCCATTGATGCCTATAGTTTACAAGAAGTAAATTCAAGTTATGAGTATACTTAACTTTTATTTTGTCAAAATACATATGCCGACCACTGTATATGTGTACAGAGATCCGTCCATATGGATAGACTCGTACTAGTACGGGTACGACTACGAGTGATCGAGTACAATGGAGCAGGCCAGGCCGGCCCACAAACAAAACAATCTGGTTTCCCTTTCAATTCATATTCTGTCACGATCCAGCGTTGAAGTCCCAGTCCCGACTTTTCGACTCTCCGACTTTCCGACTTTTTCTAAACAATCGAGGCTGCGACGTGATGAAAATCGAGGAGTAGCTCGAAAATGATTTCCCACCTACCCACAGATTTCGCATGAAATTGGGCAATGTTGGGCTGCTTTAGAGAGGATTTGCTATTCAGTCGACTGGAAATAAAAATTTAAATGTACTTAGGTATTAAAATAATCTGTTTTCCATTTTATATATTTTTTATATTTTATTTTTCCTGTATTTATGTTGGATTTCAAAGATACTTTGTTGTGCTTTAGTAAATATTTTGATGGGAACATTTATTTATTTAAATTACTTTAATCAATAAATATTTATAATCGAATGTTTACATATCACTGTTTCATTAAGAACTGTTTTTTAGTTTTCAAATGGTAAACAACTAAAATTAAAAAAAATATTTAAGCCTAATAGATAAATATATTTAAGTATTGAATTCATTTTTATCGTTCTTAGATTGTTTTTGAAATATTTTGAAAAGTATTTGAAATTTTATTTGTTTACTACATTTAGATTGAATGTTATAATTATTAGATTGAGTTTTACTGAACTATTTACAATACTTTAAACATATTTTCAACATATTTGATAGGATGTACCGAAACCAATCATTCTTTAATTTATAATGTTTGTAATCACAGTACAATATATTCTGTTTATCGTTAAACTTGCATTTGCTTGTCTGCAAACAGTAACAATTAGTAAAATTAACCAGCTATCTCATACGGCTAACACACAATGTATCTATTGGATTAGTGACTCTGGTTGAGTTTTCAGGGCCATAGATATTAGCTGCTCAGATGTTTTGGCCAGCGGCTGACACGAGACGGGAATGACCCCATAAATATTTGCCTGGCAGCTCGCTTTCGCTTAGCGCCAAATCAGCTGCAAATGCGGCGGCAATTAGTGCCTTTCGCAGGGGCGTCGGCTGAGGGGGGGCCAGGGGCCAGGGCTTAGGGGGATTACTAAGGGGGGCAACCTGAACATTCTTCAGAGCAACAAGCAAACGAGTTGGCAAGGTAAGCAAACAGCGGAGAGAAGAAACAAACAAAGAGCCGCGGGCAAACAAACAGCACGCGATCATAAACTCGGGGGCACGTGCGGGGGCACATATATGTGGGTATATATATCATATACACCCTTTTGCACATATATATTGCTGACCGATCCTACGGTTGGCCCATAAATCGACTCGGCCACATGATGCAAATTCAATAAATTAATGCAATCTAAGCAAATGCAAATGTTTATAACCACAGTCCGGCGGCTATGCTGCCCAAAAAAAAAAAAATAAAACAAAAAAACGCAGACGAGCGGCCAGGCTAAAAAATAGCATTTTATCAGCGATCGCATAGAGGCGCGTGATCTTGCCAGAGAAAAATAGAACCGAGACGGTGACGTTGATTGTGTGGCTTCTGCTTTTTCAACTGCACAGTAAATATTTCTCAAGCACTTCAAATTGGTTTAAAAACAATATTTATTAGTATTTAACAATACGCTAATTATAATAAAAAAGCTTAAAAACTAAAGGTTAATGTTAGGGCTAAAAAAGAAAGGTGTAAAACAAACACTTTCAAAATTATCATCTAGTTAATATCTAAAGCAACGTACATTTTAAAAAATATGTTTGTTTTTTAAGACATTTTTTTAGTTTTTATTCAAATTTAACTAACGCAGAATTGAAAAACAAATATTTATGTATAAAATAATAGGTCTAATAAAATACCTTATACCTTAAACTCTTTCCATAAATTATAATTAGATTTTATAGTAGTAATATAAGATATAAAAATGTGTATTCAAGGCAATCTCATAAATCCAAAAAATAAATAAAATATTAAATAAATAGATTACCTTTCTTATCATACCATTACCAAAACGATCCTAATTCTTGCGGTGTGGTGGTGATGATGAGGCTGGGAATGCGAACGAAGAATAGGCATGACGGCGATGGGAATGGGAATGGGGATGAGGATGAGGATGCGGATGAGGACGTGGTCGAGGAGGATGCTAGATGCGAATCGAGGTGATGATGGCGATGAGTCAAGCCACGGCGGCGGCAATAGATAGTCACGGCATGGGTACGAAATCCGCAGATAATTAAGACAATGGCAGACGGCACAGTGAGCATCTCAGCCAGAAACCGACCGCCGACCACCGACCGCAGATATATCGTCGAGATAACAGGGCTGAAATAAAAATCAAAAATTAAACACAACAAAAGAAATGAAAAGAAAACCGAACCGAACCGAAAACCAGAACTAGAACTAGAGATAGAGATAGAAAAAATGACAAAAACCAAGCCAGAAGATGGCCCAATCAGTGAAATCAGTGTGCGCAGACAGCGCAAATTGTTGGCCAATTATTTATGTGTTTTGAATTCTAGTTCGCGGATACGCGGCCATACACCGCGTATGCGTAATATTCGAGTGCCACATGGCGTATACGTAATGTGGCAGACAAGTGCAGCTTGAAGAAACCCAAAAAAAACCCAATAACCCTATTTTGGGACTATTAAATATCCCCTTCGGCTAAGTCTTTTCTGGTTAAAACAAGTTCTCATTTGCCAATACATTCGCTTTGCGTAGTTTCAAACACTTTTAAACGAATCTGACACATGTTCAGACAGATTTTATCTTGAAATAGTTCTTAAATTGTGTAGAATTTTGTCAGCTCTTAATTAAATATCAAAGAACATATTGCAATTTTTTTAAAACATGAAAATGAAAATGTTTATATGAGTAATAAGCTTGCGAGGGATTTATGTATATGCAAATCTTTTTAAAATCACCATATAGTCTTTGCTTAAGATTTATGTTGCCATTCTCATGTTTGACTCAGCGCGTTATTAATTTCTAGCATATAATCTTCAGCTTAACGCAAATAATTTGCGAATTATTTTCGACCTTTGCTAATGGGATTCTTCGTCGATGATTAATCGGGAAATGGCTTTGGAATGTTCCCTCTGGACTTTTGTCCTACCCTGTAGTTTTTCGCCCCCTAATTGGGTTTCATTTTAGTATGTTGTCAAGTGCACAGAAAAAAAAAATATGCTTAGATAAGCTTTTATTATTTTTTATTTATAAAGAACTAGAAGTATGCCATGAATAATTATTTTGAATATCACTATCATAAAATATATAAAAACCAATTAAAATGTATTTTAAACCGTTTTTTTATTTTTGTTCTTAAGTTTGAATCAGAACACTAATTACTTATTCATTCTCGAGCACCTTTTCTTACGCAACTCATAAGAATCATGTTGTACATTATGCAAGTAATATTTATGATCGATATTATTATCATAACATTAACTTGAAAGCTTGTCAAAGAAAACCTTTAATCAAAATCATAAATAATAGAGATAATATAATAATTCCATAATAGTTCTGCAATCATTCTTTACCATTTTTTGAAAACCTAAAAAATTATTATAAGAATGTAATAACTTCAATTAAAGATTTATTCCTTCTTCAAGAAGAATTACTGGACTGAAATGGTAACCCATTTCACATACCTTTTTTTCCGAGTGCGCTGTTTTATGCGGACTGACTGGCTGGCAAATGCAAATTTGTTTTCTGTCAATGGAGCGTGGAACGTGCGAGGGCCGATGTCGGTGGTTGCTATATGCTATGTGCCATATGCCATATGCTATATGTGGTGTCAGTGCTTAGTGCTTTGTGCTTTGTGCTTGCTGCTTGGTGGTTGGCACGGTGCTCGGGCTTTGCTTTTGCTTTGCTTTTGCTTTTGGCAGTGGCGGTGGCTATTGCTCCGGCCACCTTCGCGTCACTTCGCTGGCCACGTCCCAAAATGTCTCGCTGGCAGCATGGAAACATGGAAACTTGGAGACTTGGAGGCTTGGACACCCAGGAACACCAGGGGCGGGGACAGGGGCAGGGATCGAGCACGACGAGGTCTTCGATTCAATGGCAGCGAATTTAAACTAAGCCAACTATTGTTTTCATCAATGAAAAAAAACCAAAGACACATTTGGATTTCAATTGTTAAAAAAGAAAAGATTTTATAAAATTGGAAATGCTTAAGGAAATGAGTCTAACATAGCTGCTTACCTAAATTAGAAAAATTATTATTATATTTATAATGTTTAAAACGTTTAAGAACTAAGACTGACATAAGAACTTGTAGCATAAGATCCTGACCATCAAATATTAGGACAATGCTGGTAATATAAATTAAATAAAATTCCATAAATTAATAATAACCATGATTTGATTTAAAAATGTTTTAAAGATTTAGAAATTAACAGATTACTTTTTTAAGAATTTGGATAAATAATGTTCGAAATGTTTAAAGAACTAAGACTAACATAATAACTTATTGTATAAGATCCTGTACCTTCAAATATTAGGACAATGCTGCTAATATAAATTATATAAAATTCCAGGAACTAATAGTAATATTGATTTTATCTAAAAATGTTTAAGAAATAAGGAAATTTTGAGAACACTTTAATAATAATCCAAATTTTTCCTTTACGAACTTTAATAATGATTATTATCTTGGAATAACCTTACCTATTACCTAGAAAATAAATTTAAAAAATCCCAAATTGGAATGGACACCCTGTACAGCAGACTGTTCTCTTTCGCAGAAAATTCTATTGATCGCCAGCTCATCCGCTGTCACTCGCTGCGTGCCCACTGTACCAATCACGTACACGGGTGTGGGTGCGTTCGCGCCGCAGGGTGTTGCCTGTGGCCAAAGCGTGACACAACAAGGAGAAGATCGTTTCTGGGGATGGAGAAGGATGCGGATAAGGAGGAGGACCACCAGATCTTGGAACTGTGACGATCATTGTGGGAGAGTGCGAAAATAATTGATGGATCGACGACGCAACGCTCCGAATGCCACAAATCGGATTTCGTTTTCCATCGAATTGAACTGAATTCAATTCAATGCGTGGCAAACTGGAAACGGAAGTGGCAAGTCACGTCCAATGGCGTATGATTCCGATTCGGATTCGGAATAGTAATAGGAACTGAGATTGAGATTGAGATCGGTATCTCGGTCTCGGGAACTGCCACAGGGATCGCAACTCTCGATCGATGAGAGTCCGCCAGCCTGACTTGCAACTTGTCTTGCTTTTGTTGCCACTTTTGCTTTTGCTTCAGCTTTCCCCAACTCCAACTGGCTCTTTGGAAGTATTTGCACATGAAACAATCTTGGTTTAATAAGAATGTTTCTATAAAAATTATGATTATTATAAAATAAATAGTTGTAGCACTTATAAAATGATAAAGTTGCCTCTTAAAGCAATTAAATTAAATTTTCAAGTGGCATTGAAAAATATCAAAACCTTTTATTAACCGATTTTAATACCACCAAAACCTAATTTTCAATTGACTTGATTCCAATGATATACAACAATAGTCTTAATGTATTAACCACATTTATAAAATGGGGATATCTTATTACTTAAATAGATTACCTAATGCATGAACAAAATAAATAATTATTTACTATTTATTTAATTGATTTTTGTGATTGATTTAAACTGATTAAAAAAATTATAATTAAAGCTAGAACAGAAGAAATTATATTAATCATGTTTTTAAATTGAAAGCAGTGTAATTTTGGAACAGTTATAATGGATTTAAAGGTAAAAATTGTTTGCAATTGATTTGGAAACATTTTTCAGCTATGATTTGTAGCTACGTTTTTCTGCCAGTGTATCTGGGACTCCTCCAACTCGACTAGTACAAGATTATTGACATGCCAACATGCTGTTGTTCTGCTTCCAGTTGCTGTTCCTTTGTTGCCGCAGTTGCTCCTTTTTTCACTGCTGATGTTGCTGCTGTTGCTGTTGCTGCTGCTGATGTTGCTGCTGTGCGAAATTGCATAGTGAGTGAGCAGCAAAGCGGTTTGACTAGCTCCGGCTATCAACTTGTTGCATCTGAGTGCACAAAACACCACGCCACCCATCCACCAACTACCAACCACCAACCACCGATCCACCGATCCGATCCCTCTGGGTTGCCAAGCACGTTGTTGGCTATTAGAAAGGCATGTGAAATGTTCCCTAATTGTTGGAATTTTAATACATCCAACAACATGCACTCCACTTTGTGTGTGCCTATATGTACATATACCATACCATACCATACCATACAATACCTGCCTGGCTGTCTGACACAGACGGTGGAGAAAAAAGGGGCTCGGGATGGGGTCCAAAACCCGCCGATCACGTCACTGGGCCCACTGCGATTAACTGGGCCTTAACCGATTCACCGGCTGCTTGCCCAATCGCCCCGGTAATCGGCCCTAAGTACTCTATTAGCGAATGCCTCGCTAATTGACACTCGAACTCCCACAAAACAGAGAGATATGTTATGTTTTGTATACATATATCTGTGCCAGAAGATCCCAAAAATCATACGAGAAATACCAAAAAGAACCGGGCAAATATGACAAACCAAGAACAAACAGACCCGAAAAATGTGTTAAGACTTTGATGGCCAGCCATAAAACAAGATAAACAACCAGACCCGATAACCCAAGAGAAACCTCTGAAATGGTTTTTTCTTGAAATTTCCTCAAGGAAATGGAGCCGTGTACATTGGAGCCGAAACGAACTAAAATAACTGGGAACAATAAAGACAACGTGGAGCGGGGAGTACTGAAAAGCGAGGTCAGAATTGCAACACGAATCAGATAAAGTTGTTGTTGGCACTATCAGCTGTAATGAGGATGATTACGATGATCGGGGCGCATGAGTGTGCCAGATAAAATGGCCAAAACACTGGGGCCGGAGCCGGCTGATAAGATCTCCCCCAAAAAGAAGACGAACCCATGGCAAAATGGATACACTCATCGCGTACGGTGCAGGTCGAAACTTTAGGGTTTTATATATCATATTATTATAATCCATAAACAAAATATATCTATTATAATCATTAAACAAAATAACTTAAAGATTCTTTCTACAAATTCAAGATCCTATTGTGACAACATCATTTTATTAAACTTAGTTTCAAATATCCATTTAATGATTTTGAAACTTTTTTATAAAACAGTATATCCCCAACTATCTTACGTTTAAGCATTCAATAACATATTTCTTTATTTAAATTACCCAATATAGTAAAAAATACCCTAAGAACATTTTCACCGACCCCAAGGTCACTGTATTAATCAACTACCCACAAAGCGTTTAACAAAACAAAACTGGGCATTGATTTGATTTATGGTAATGATTTAATTAATTCATTAATCAGTTGCGTTTGTTATTTATTTTGGCTTGTCACCATTAATAAAATAATCGCCATTCAAACGAATGTAGTTGGCAATAATGAAATTATGTCATTGCATTGAATTGAGGGTGTGTATTTTATTTCCAACGATAAGATAAGATAAGTGGTACGAGTTGTTGTGGGAAGTCTTTCATTGATATAATAGACTCAATTAAATGTATTTATAGATTATATTTATTTGTTATAGAAACTGTTGTTTGGATTTTCTATTACTGTTATATGATTGTTTATTTAAGAAAAATAAATCACCTTTGGAACTGCCAGCACTGTAGTCTCTTGTATTTTATATATATATCGTCATAAATGGGGATGATTCCACTGGCGTGCGTATCAAAATATAAGCATAATAAAAATTGTTATAATGATGCATCATAAATCGCGCCGATTGCCCTCGGCAGAGGATCGTCGGAATGGGGATCGTCCGATTCCGATCCTCACCAGATCGTTGGCGGCGGGTGGACGTGGATGTGGATGTAAATGCTGATGTGGATGTGCATCTGAGGACCTACCTGAACTTCCCGTGATAATTTAGTATTCCTACACACTGCGTCGCAGACTTTTGCTCGCCACTGTCAATTCAGTGTAAATTTCAACTATTAAATGCCAATTTATGGGGCATAGCTTATAATTTTTTATTATCGCTTTTATAACACCTTCCGCCAGCGAACCGAAAAACACGGTGGAGGGGGCGTGGCACCGCCGCATTTAGCAGGGCTTAACCCGGGTTCGCCCTGGACCGGACTCCTCCTCGAGGCCAGAGGCCCTTCCCGAACCGATCTGTGGCGTGAGAAGAGATTGAAAGAAGGAATTCGCAGATAAATCACACTAAATCATTTCACTCGACCGCCAGTTGCCAGTTGCCAGTTGCAGTGCACGGCGCATGCGCGCATGCTGCAATGCATCGGGGCGACTTGCAACTCGCGATTCGCGATTTGCGACTGGCGATCGTCGACCAGAGAGCGGGAAACGGCAGACAGACAGTCAGACAGTCGGTCAGACAGCCGTAACAAAGGCCACTGCAAGAGCTGCGAAATACAACAAAATACACCGACCAGAAACATCAGATAGGGCGTGTCAACTTTGGAATACCTCGTTTTGTCGAGGCCCCGAAAAACACTCCATACATTGACTGGCAATCACAGAATTTAGTATATAAAATTAAATTACTAAACATTATTAGCTAGTCTCATTATAGGATGATGTCTCCTTTTTAACTTTCCAATAACCTAAATATCCTATTCCTTTCCTATATATATCCTATACCATAATAAAATAATGATAGATCATGTTTCTGAAATTGTTATTCCAACAAGTAGGTACCTCTGTAACAAGAATATTTTTAAATAAACAACAAGAATATTTTTAAATACCTATTATTTTAAATTTATGGTTTTTGAAATATACCTTTCAGAACTACATTCAATTACACTTAGATATATTCCCACATTTTGTCATACCAACAACCTGTATAAGTATATGTGAACCTAGTTAAGTTACCAATCCTTAATAAGCCAAAAAGATAATGTTACAAAAATGTTCAAGCAAGTAAGTTAATTTAGGGATTTACGTATAAATCAAAATATAAATTAAGAAAAATAAGCTCTAATAATTTTAATAATAAAATAAGCATTAAGAAGGATTAAGTGGAAAAATACCAAATATATATTTAAATACCAAATCTGTTTAATAACTTAGTATTCAGGAAAGGTTACTTTGGGGTCTTGCAACTTATCGCGGGGCATAGTGTCCCTGAAACCGGACATAACCCCCAAAGCTGGCTGGCAATCGGTATCCGAAAACTGCAGCTACAACAGCGACGAAAAAGAGTAAAAAGGTAAAGTTCGCTGCCATCGGCGGATTGTGCATTTCGAACGCCGGCGCGTACTAATCACTCGCATTGTTACACGATCACGCCATGGCATCACGTAGCCAAGGTGAAAGAAGGCCACGCCAGGGGCGTAGCGGGCGGGGGCGGGGGGCGTGGCAGGGGACGGGACACGGCCGGTTCGAGCGGGAGACAAATAGGCAGCAAATGTAACTGCACTCCGCGGATGGGAAACGTCCATGTCCATGTCCACGTCCATCCATCCATCTATTCATCCATCGACTCCAAACGGCAATTGGACTCTAATAACTGGGAAAATTCAAATCGATGGATGTAAATTAGTGGGAATCCGCGGGGGCTTTTACCATTGGTAAGGAACAAATGGTATGGGATTTAATTTTTTTTTTTTTTATTGCTAACCTGTTTATAAAGTATTCTTTAAAAGATTTGTTAACTCTTGCAATTTTATTATAAAACTGTTTAAATGGAATATATTAATGATAAATGGCACACTTTCATGTGACTATATAACACAGAAATTATATGTCATTTGTTGATGTTAATTGGCGGAAAACCATTGGTTCTATTAAATGCATTTCATACATTATGAATTGTTATGATATATCATTTAAGAAACTTTGTTATCTTATTAAATAGGATTTAATGAGGGTACATGGGATAATTTTATATAAATATTTTTTTAAGGATAAACACTTAACTTCCGTTTCATTGGAATAGATTAATAGAATTTCCCTCTTCCATGGAAATCGATTTCCCTTTATAGACCCATTTGGCTGCTAGGGTTCAAGCTTTTCCCATTGTTCTGGGGCCTGTTTACCCAAAGAGTTGAACATTTCGGTGGCCGAGAGACGAAAGACAAAAGGCCGCCAAGGCCAAGAAACTCGGCCGTGAACCAATTCGCCGGACCATTGATAGATACATTTGTATCTTTTCGGCTGTTTACGTTCTGCTGAGGTCGTCAAGTTTAACAGTTGAAGGTCGGCGGCGGCGGAGGCGTTTTAAAACGCTGGGAAAACGCGCACGCACAGTGGGCCGCATCGGCAGCCGAGGGGGGATAAGTACATTAGCAGATTTATATCCGGCAACAATAAAAAGAACAAGGCGACAACAACAAAGACTTGCTAAAGAGCTAATGACTCGGATAATGATTTCGATTTCGTTTTCAATTTCGATCGTTTGGCGTTTTTTTTTTTCTGCCGCCTCGTCGCTGTTCTTTGCCTTTTCAATATTTCAGTTTTCAATTTTCTTTTATTTTTTTTTATTTATTTTTTTAATTTGTTGTTGTTGCTGCTGTTTCTGTGGGATTCGTGCGTCAATAATTAGATCATCTCCGCGCTGGTTGTTGTAGACGATTAGCGAAATCAAAAGGCATCAGCCCACAAAGAAAGCGGAACGACAAACACAAACATATAGACTATATGGGAAATTTCATTTCAATTTGTGCTTTGTTTTCCTTTCAGTGCTTATTTTATGCACCCATCGTCCATTAGAGGCCACAATGGGTGTCATGGAATTGGGACTCTTCTGGGGGGTCACTAATGAATCCACGAAACATAAATCAAAACCTATAAATATAATGTTTATTTCAAGATCGAACTTTGTACATGATCTATGGTATAAAATAAGATATCTGACATTTTTATTACCTACATTTTGGCATAGCGATTCTTGTAGAAGTTTTCTGTTAAATCCACAAATATTATTATTACATGTCGAATAAAAATATTTATGATATATTATAAAGACAATTTGTATGACCTACATTTTGTAATTCTTATATAGGGTTTACGTTGCTTTTAAAAAGTTGGATCCTTTTTTATCAAAATATATAAAACAAAACATTTAATTCCAGATCGATAACCATTATTTATGGTTTATAATATAGAGAAAATATATCTTAAATTTGTATTACCTTCAATTACTGACTTGATCTTTTATTAAAAAGAAATAGTGACAGTTTAAACTCTTTTCTTGCAGTGTTTCACAAACATCAAATCAGTTATTCACTCCTGAACATTTCACTAGCTCAGGAAGTTAAGCAATCGAAATATTCTTTCTGTAAATAATAATATCTCTGAATTTTCTTTATTTCAAGCATGAGTTTTGTACTGCGCTTGAAGTGCCGCGAACTACTGGCAGACGCCTTGAGGATTGGCCAGTTGACCGAGGGATGCGGCGATCCCGATGACATGGCCGCCCGGCTGGAGGAGGTTATCTACGAGGAGCTGAGGTGCTCGAATGTCAAGTACAAGAATCGCATCCGTTTGCTGCTATCCAATCTGCGCGATTCGAAGAATCCGGGACTGCGCAACAAGTTCCTGCGTGGAGTGGTGACCCCGAGTGAGCTGGCCACGATGTTTCCCGAGGAGATGGAGAACGATGACCTGGAGCAGATTCCCCAGAAGATCACCAAGAAGGCGATTAACCAGGCCCAGATGCCCAAGGTCCAGGGCACCAAGAAGGACCAGTTCAAGTGCGATAGTGCATCCAGCTGCAAAACCAAGATGAAGACGAGCCGATGGTCACCTTGGTAATGTGCAATCAGTGCGGCAACCGATGGGAGGTTTAAGGAACAGGGATCCACTCCCAAAGAAACGGGGGAACTCCTTTGAACAACATACAAACACAAGATATCAATATTATAAAATAAATAAACTCATTAAAAGCGTAAAGCTAAGAATATGTGTTTTGCATTCCCCATCAACCATTGTCAAAAGTACGATAAGATAGAAAATTATAAGTCTGAGGTATAACAAGTTATAGGTATTAGTATGTTATTTGAATCTTTAGTTCACTTCCTAATTTTAATTATAATTAATAATAATATGTTTTATTAGTAACTAAAATTGTTCGTATTGGTCTTTAAAATGTAATACTATAAGAATAAAATGTATTAACGCAATAAATGTCCATAAGTATTTTAGTGAATCTTCATTTTATTAAAGAAATATAGATATGTTAACCCCTTCCAAATGCTTATAAAAATATATAAATAATATTTAAAAAAAAATCTAAATATTTCTATCATTTTAAAATGTAGAGAAATTGAAATCATTGTTAAAAGTGTCTTAAATAAAACGAGGATCTTTTAAATTGTATAGGGTATCACCGGGTTCATAATTTGCCCATCTAATAATCCTTCTTTGTTCGCCTTGGAAAACAGATAACACAGCGAAGAAAGAAAGAAATTTCGGTTTTATAAACATTCATAAATATGTGCTTGTATAAAAAACGAGGAGCGTAAATTTAATGAAATTTTCGACTATTAGTTAGCTCTTTAGACTTTAATGAATCATGCGGTAGGATGATCTCGGGAGTGGGTGAGATGAGATCGGATGGAAATGGGATGTGATATGGAATGGAATGGGATTCGATATATATAAAGCGTGGGCCGTTCCGGAGTGCAGACAAATTATAGACGTTAAAGCATTTGGTTTATGGCCACATTAATGGCATTGACTCGGATTGGATGGGACTGGTAATGGGATTGGGACTCAGAAGTGGGATGGCGGTGGCGACTAGGTGGGTTCCGTTCAGAACGGTCTCTCTAGCCAGAGATAGCCGAATTAATTAATATCCGCCGTCGTAAACACGGCGCAAAATGCAAAAGCGGATCAAGTAAATCGCATTAATTGGCCATTTGGGCAAAAAACCATTAAAAAGAGCTCAGAGCCCCCGAATAAACAAAGTGGAAATGCGCCTTTCCCAGGCTTCCTTTCGGTTTCGGACTTTTTTTTCTTTGTTTTAATGTCCGTCTGGCGCCGATCATCATTTTCCCCAAACAAAATCGCTTATTTGTTTTTTCGGTTTCGCTGCTTTTTTTTTGGATTTTATTTATTTTTTTGTTTGGCTTTTGTGTGTTTTAGCCACCAGTTCGAAATGTCGCTCAAAAATTGACGACCCTGAAGGCGCCGGCGCCAGCGACAAGTGCGACCACAAAGGTGGTGGAAAATCGGAAAAATCGGAGAAAATGGGGGGCATCGAGGGGTTGGTGGTCGCAAAGGGGGTCTTGAGATTGGCATGCAGACGTGCGGTGCTTTCAAGTGCCATATTTGATGTATATTGCTGGATTATATGGCCAAACGACGAAATGGATTTTGGCTTTAAGGCATTAGCAGCCGGGCACAAAAATGGATGGCTGACATCGACATGGACATGGAAATTGAAATGGACATATCGATCATAAAATGCGATCGCCAAAAACCAGATCAGTTCAAAGAGATGCAAGTGCTCTATAAAATCTATATGTAAGCCCGATGGGATCGAACAAGTTCCGTCGACGGCATCTTTCTTGTGTTTGGCATTAAGTATGGGATCTTGGGGATCAGTTGCAGGTAGAATAAAAACTAAACAAGACGAGTTTTCCACGGGCAAGAGGATTAGCTCGTCTGTTTGGGATATATCTTTAAGACATGCTTTAGAAGTACTAATCAAAGGGGTTATACTTAAAGGAACTTAGTAAAATGTTTTTATTTGAGATTTATACGATCAGAATTCTGGGTCAGGGAAAAATATTCAAAGCATGTATTTATAGTATAAGTTTAATTAAATAGGGCTTAAAGTATCTAGTAAAATATTTTTATTTGAGATTTATACGATCGAAGTTTTAAAAAATCAAGGCATTATAAAGGCATTGGGATATATCCTAAAAGCTGTATGATTTAAAGTACCTATTAAATTATTATCCGACCAAAATTCAGATATCACTGGACTAAAATCAAAGTCAATCTGGGTTATATCAGTAGACCATAAAGTATATCATTTCGGGACATGGTATAATTGATTATTATATTTTTATTACACGGCCACCCACTTGCAGGACCTGGCCAGGAATCCCTGATCCCGCTGGCCGATCCCAAAGTTCAGGGGTTACAACAGGTAGAGTTTGGCCGAATCAAGCGGAAATTCCCACCATATAACCGATGCCGAGGTGCGAAAACAGATGCAGCCTCATAAAAGGGGCGCAGATAAGGTCGCGGTTGCGTGGGAAAAGCCCAAGTCCATCCAACAGGACGAACCTGTGCGGTTGGCGCATCATTGCCGCCATATCGTATCCCATACACCCATCTACCTACCCATATACATATATATCCTTGTGCAAGGATAAGGCGACCAACAGGGAACGGGGATCATAAAACGGTGTCGCTTTTGTTTATGCTGCTTATTTAAATTGGCTTCTTGGCGGGCGTTGCGACCTGGTAGTCCGAATCCTCCGCCCAGGACTGGTAAAACTACCTGCCCGGGGAATTCCCAATCGCCCTAACCCATATGGCCACGGATGCGTGAGAATGCTCTGCCCGATTCTAGATCATCGTGGGTACTCGCTGACAATCGGGTTATTGTTGTCCTGGTCCTCGATTTTCGGGAACTGTTCGACCACTGGGTTTTTCCGGCCACATCGTGCGTCATCTGGTGGCAGGACGGGCGAGGAGGCACTTGCCCCTGCCACACCACCCACCCCGTCCAGGATTACGACAGCGGACGGCACCTTGTGCCTTCTGTGGAAGTGCTGAATCGGAGAATCACCACGACGACCTCTCAACCTTCCAGCCTTTCCTGGCCATTGATTGATTCGCCCGCGAGTGTGTTTGCATACTTGATGAATTGTCTATTTGATTGGGAACTACACTACGAAAATTCTGAGAAATGCATTGTAAAATTCAGCAAAGATTTGCTTTCAATGAGTAAATTTTAATAGAGTGTATTAATCGGATATAGAAAAATGGAGAATTTTTAAAAGATGAATATAAGATCTATTCGTTAAATACGGATCCTTAAACTGTATAAAATAAATATAAAATATTTTTAAATTCCACTGATATAATAATCTTGAAGAACACTGTACAAGAACTAAGTTTTATCCTTTAAAAGTCTAATGATTTTCATATTTTTAAATTTCAAATATGGATCGTCAATTCTGGTAAATGAATTAAAATACATGGTAAACTATAATATTCCGTGAATATTTTATAAATAAAATTTAAAACAACTTTGAATTTTTAGATGGAAAATATTTTGTCAATGATTCGGTAAAGGACTCCCAAATTCTATTATGTAAATATAGTATGCTCTTCAATTATAAAGAAATAATAATGCAGAGCAACATTTTGTAAGGATTAAATTCATTCTTAATAAGATAAACTCTTCACTTTCAGTAATCTTAAATAGCTTAACCACTCTTACGGATGTTCTATTTTATCTTCGCAGAGCGGCTTTATTTAACTTACAACTTTTTCTTCCAGTGCAGTTGAGTGCCAACGCTGCATTCATATTTTATGGTCTTGATTTTGATTTATTTGTGGTTCGATTGTCAATCGGACGGTGATGATGATTAATTGCGACGGTGAATGCCAATTGTCGCCATTGGCTTCGATGTCGGTCCAAGACCAAGACCCCTGGTCCCTCCCAGACCTCCGTTTCCAGTCACCGGTTTCAGATTCGGATTCGGTTTCCATTTCCATCTCCACCCTCGGCCATTTATTTGTGGGCGCGTGCTGTGGGGACTCCGCGATCAGAGATCCGAGAGATCCGAGAGATCCGAGAACAGGCCACACCCGCATTTGCATCAACAAATTAGCCGGCTAAAACATGTAAATCACGTGTGGCCACGCCCCGGGACTCCCCTCTGGCCTCTCGAGAACCTCCTCCAAACACCCAGGGGAATACTTGGAATACCTTTGATCTCTGGAATGTGGATTACCATGCTGACCTGTGCAACTTGAGCGTTCAGCGATCGATTATCGATCATCGGCCTCAATATGATATATGGTTTCCCTCCTATATTTTGACACTGATGGCGAATATTATGAATACAAATTATCTGTGCAAGTTGCATTTCCTTAAATGTTAATTTGGTTCTTTGCTAATATACCCAATCCTATTTAAAGAACTACTTAAAAATCCATCGATAACTCTGAATATACGATCACAAGAGCCAAGATCAAGTCGGAAACGAATATAGTATGGTGAATTAGGATAGCAACGGCATTTGCCCATCCATCCAACTTGCCGGAAGTCTTTCAGCCAGTGATCTCATCCCAACCCATCGATAAACATCGGGAACGATCGATGCATAACTCAAGTGCCTTCGATTGGGGATGGCAATTGGGGGAAAAGTGGGGCTTCGTCATTTTCCTTGATTGACAAACGATCGGGGCGATAAATGCTCGAATGGGTATCGATAAATTTGCATTCGGCAGCGACCTTGAGTGGGTGGTGGGCCTGTGCTGCCCGCACTTATGAAAATAAATTGCATAATCGTTGGCTGACAACTAGAAAATCGAACAGAAGAGCCATCAACCTTCAGTCCTCCCCCCCTCGATTCTACATTTTCATTTTTTTTATGCGTCACTGGCGATGACGCCAATGGTGGTTCGGTGGTTTGGGAGATCGGTGGATCGGTGGATCGCCGGATCGGTGGTGGACATGGACACACCCACCCTTGGCCAATTACGCGAGTGCCACTCCCCCCTTTCGCCCGCCCATTTTCCCCCTCTGGTTTGGCCTTTGTTTTTCTCCCCCCCCCCTTTTTTTTGTTATTTTTGTTGCTTTGTATTTTCATTTCAATTAATCAAAATTTGCGCTTCCGTTTCAAATTTTTGTTGCCCTGGGCGGCGGGACAGGAAGCAGCGGGTGGCGAGAGCTCCATTAATTGACGAGCTTCGGCTTGTGTAAATTTACAAGTGCACTTCTATCTCAATAAATTATCAACGCTTTCAGGTGCGTAGTTGGGCATAAAAAGGGGTTAAATAAAAGATTAGTGAGGAAATAAACCAGCAATTGTAAAAGATATTCCACTTTGAAAAAGGCTTCCAAATTTTCAAGTTATGGACTGTAGAAGTGCTGTTTGGGGTCACCTTTCTAGAAAAGATTGAGTTTTTTAGATTAGAAAGAGTAAAATGTTCCAGTACTAAAAAGACATGTGGATCAGAATGAAACAATCAACCTTTAAAGGTATTCCACTTTGAATAAGACTTCCTATTTTTCAAGTTATGGAGGGTAGAAGTGCAGCTTGGGGTCACCTTTCTGAAAGCAATCGGTAAGGGGGCTTCACAAAAGAAAAGGTACCAGTGTTAAAATAAGAAGTAATACAGATTGATTGTCCCATTCTTAAGCTTAAAGGTAATTTTAAAAACCAAGAATTGCTTTGGAACTGCTGTTTGGGGTCACCATTCTTCAATTTTTAAGATTCGTAAAAAACTCAATCAGTTTTAAAACAAATATAACTGCAGAATTTAACCAGCCAATATAAAAGGAATGTCACTTTGAAAATGGATACCAATTGATCATGTTATGGGATGCATAACTGATGTTTGAGGTCACCTTTCTGTAATCCAATCGGTACATTGAAAATGTATCTTGCAAAGATATCTAATTTTTTGGTTATATTGAAAGTTTACAGAAAAACAATTTTATAAAATAAAATAAAAGTCAAAACTTAACTTAGTATATTACGAAAAGCAAAATCCCATTTTAGCTAGATGAAATAAGGGTGGAAATTTATAAATCACCCCCTCCATTTACGACCACGCCCCTGGACTTTGCACTGGCATTTTCACTCGATTGCTTTGCATTTCGATTCGATTCATTTCGATTCACTTGGAAGTGATGAAGATTTATTGTTTTCATTAAAGTGCCCACATTTGCACCTCCGCTCGATTTGGCTGCTCCCGGTGCCATCCATTTTTATGGCCTGTTCGCGTTATTTATTTGACATTTCTTCGGGTTGGCCAGCTCCACGGTGATCGATAGTTTGGCAGGGGTGCGATGATGGGTCCTCGGATCGGATCGTATCTGGGGATTAGATTGGATTGGATTGATCGTCGCCGTGTGCGCATATTTGCAGCGGTGCATAAATTATTGCCAATCGGCACTTGGCCAAATGTTGCAGCTGCCCGGCAGTTATTTTCCCTTTTTTCTGCTTTTCTTTTTGCCTATTTTGCAATTGCCACAATGGGAAAAGCGCACGTACGCTGCCAATCAGCGATCGGGAAAAAAATGAAGTGAAAAGGCCACTGGAAAAAACAGGGGAAAAGTGGAAAATCGGAAAAGCAGACCAAGATCGATGTGCGGTGGGTGGATGGTCTCGAACCACTTAAGGCCATTGGCTTCGTTTGGCCCACTGCATATTTGCATATTTATAGAATTTATTATTGGCACTCTCTGGGGCCAATAAAACATTTTCGGGCTGCGCACTATGGAATTTTCATTCAGGCCAACGGCCGATCCAGTTCAAGTCGGCCAACAAAAATCATTGAGTATATATGAGTATATTTCTATCTTTACTTATATTTTAAAAGGAAAGGTCAAAAGATATAATTTATGTTATAAGAAAGTTCACAAGGTATCACTTATGTTATAAGAGCGAAAATAATATGGAATTTTATTTTTAATAGACTTATTTATGAGGAAGTTCACAAGATATCACCTAAGCTATAAGACCGAAAATAATATAGAATTATATTTATAAAGGACTAATATGATCTTGACATATTTAAGTAAAAAATTACACGCTCAAATGCATATGTTTAAAAATCACTTAAATTGAAAAAATAAATACATTAAAATTGTAAGAGGTCATACAAAATAAAATTCCTTGGCTAGATAGCATGTATTATCCCTAAAGAGTCTTTATAAGAACTTAAACCTTAAAGAGTCATTTAAATGGGTAACAATAATGCCAAACTCCCACTATAAAGTTCACAAAACCGCTGATCATCTTGTTGATTTGGTGACTCTTAAGAACATATACATAGCTCTTTGATCGGGGAGATCAATCGGCCTGATTCGTCTATTTATCGGCTGTCTTGGTGGATCGCATAGATCTATATCGAGTGCTGCTCCTCCATTGTTCTTCGGCTGTTTGGCTGAAGATGTGACTTTATTTATTGGCACCGCTTGAGAACGACATTGCAACAAAGTCATTTCAATTCCAATTGCGATTCAAATGCCAGAGGCAGGCTGAAAAGTGCAGAATGCAGCTCAAGTGGCTGGCGAAGATGCGGCACAAATGTCATTATCGGTCCGTCTCATCTTAATGTGGTTCTGTGGTGGATGTAGGGTGGCTCTAGGGTGGTGCCGTGGGGGTGGCGATGTGGTGCAGCTTGACAAGAGCATAAATATGCAACCGGCTAGCTATAAATTCCAATCAAATGGTCAGCAAGCGAACAGAAGACACATGCCACAAGTTGACCCTGCCCCAAGATCTTGCTGTCTCTCTCTCTCTCTATCCCCCCTCTTGCCATCTCCCTTGCTCACGCTTCACTCCACTTGCTAATTTGTTTTCCACAGTCAAACTTCATGAACTCGAACTTTCCTAAATATAACTTGATTTGCATGAACTTCTATAAATCAAACTTTCTTTAAGAAGGTATTTTAAATGAAAACTCCATAATGCTTTATAGGAAAATGTATTTACTTGTAATATTAAAAAATGTAAGCCCTTCGTAAAAAACACTTATTGAAAAACTTTTATCTTTACAAAATCAAGGACATTTGTTTTCCAAAACTATATTTCAAAAAACTATTTATTATATTATCTATGATTAAAAAATATTGTAAAAACTGTAGGTATTTAAAACTACCTTTCTACAAAACATCAAATTAAAATATTTAAAATACAAATCTTTCTAAAATCAAATTAAAACACTGAGTTTTCCTATAAATGTAAGGCTTGTTATTTGTTTTATAGAAACCTAATATTCATAAATTCTATTTATTTTTCCCACTTAAACTAGATCAAGTAGTTCGCGTTTGGGAGGCTCGCCTGTACTTTATTTGACTGCCCAGCGAGTTCAGCGACTGCCTTGGCTGATTAACTCCAATGAAACTGCATTTATTGTTGCAACTTGCTTTAATCAACGCTGAAAGGCTGAGGAGCTGCAAATCTGCGGCATCATCTTCCGGGTGCATCGCCAGCATCGCCAGCACGTGTGGTCCATGTTGGCGTAATCTTGGACTCCCAATCCTCAAGCTCCTCCACCTCCAATCCCCCCAATCCAATCCCCCCCTCCTTGTAATTAGCTTCAATTAATTTGCCAGCCATTTCTATTTGCAAAACGCAGACACACACAATGTTTAGCTGGCTTGCCTCTTTTTTTTATGGCTCGTAAAACAAAACGTCGCATTTGCATAATAATTGTTGCCATTTCATTGCGTGTCCATATATCACACATCATCAAAAAAGCGTAAAAAAAGCTGGGATAGGGGAAACTCGTTTGGCCGCCGGCGCTTTTACACGTTTGTAACAGCAAGTGGACGACGCGGCGTATGAGTAATCTGCCTGAAATTGTTATATCCCCCGAAATTATCGACCGAGATCGCCGCGTAGGCCGTCATGTGCCAATTAACAAATAAACATTGGCTAATTAACCAAAAAAAGTGGCCAGAAGACCGCATTTGTAATTAGGTGATGGAAACGGGAATCGCCAATTAATGCCTCGGTGGCAAAATTGATGCGAGTGAAACGAGGAAGACGGCGAAAGTGAACACTAATTCGGGCCAATTAAATCAAATATGTGTGTGTGTATCTCAAGGATTATTATTCGAAAATATTTGTGTGCATAAATTTAACTGTCTAATTTACACAAGCTCTTACAAAACCATTTAAACCTAAAAAAATTGGTGTAACTTCTTAGCATATAAATCTATTTGCTATAAATACACTGAACATATATTCTATATTTGAATTAAATGAATTAATGTATTTTAAAACAAATTTAATATTATATTAAAAAATTTTAATTGCATAATATATTTTTAACAAAGCAAGAAATTATTATGTTGGTCCTATTTACTCAAACATTTTTTAATTTAATGAAAAGAATTTTATTATACATCAAAATTTAAGTTTAAAATTGTTAAACTTTTAATTGTTTAATATTTCTCTAAAATTAATATAAACAGCAATGGATACAAATCAAAGCTTATAAATTGCATATATAATGTATAATATATAAATAATATTTAAAGCCATATATAAATTGGTTTTGCATTTTTCTTATCAATGAAAGATGTATTTTTAAAAGAGATCAAATTTAGGCAATTTCTGCCAAATAAAAATAGGTTATTCTACAACTTAAACAAAGATTCTTATAAACCTACAGTTTTGCTGAACTTAATATTTTCACATAATTCCTGTTAAACTGAATGAAAAATCTTCAAATTACTCATCGTGCTAATAAAATTTTATTTTCGCACTTTCTTTTCCTGAGCGGAAGAAACCATTAGATGCCAGCCTTCACATTACCCACTCTTTAAACAAACTCAATGGATTCCAGGGAATGCGTAATCCGTTGAATGGACGGTTAATGTGGGTGAGGTGGTGGTGGCCGCGTGGGTGGGTCAGTGGGTGTAAGTGGGTGCCTTATGGGCGACCATTTAAGAGTGATTAAGAGTGAAACGGCGTTTTCCATTGATTAATTAACATGGGCTCGGGCTCCTCAACGTCACTCGATGCCGAGCGGTTAATTGAGGAGATGGAAATGGGGATTGAGTGGTGCAGGGTGGGTGCTGGGTGGCTCTGGGCGGCAGTGGGTGGTGCAGGGCGGCAGTGGGTGCCAGTGGGTGGTGCTGGCGACACCGCGTCTGTTTCTGGTGAAATGCATCGCTTTCGATGGCATTTGGGGGTGTCAATTGGACTGGATGGGAGTGCAATTTCCCCATTGTGGAAAATTCATTGCCGTTGATTCATGGCGCTCATTGTTTGTATTTATTAGGTCATTCATGCGATGGATTTCATTCACAATGCCGACAACGCAGGCTGAAAATGATGTCATGCAGCTGGCGGCGATCTCCGGATGAGATCCCCGCGGGTGAGCAATGGCAGCGAATTTCCTAAACAATCGGATCGATCGGGGAAAAAACCAAAAAATCAAGCAATATATCATTGCGATCGATATGAAACCCACGCTTTGTTAATATTAGGATCTAGAATTGTTTAAGATATCGTAAAAACTATATGATTTACATAAATTGAATAAAAAATGGAACTTAAATTTTAGTCAAAAATACGATTTTTCTTTCCAGTTTTTCAATCGTAGTTTGGTCAAATCAAGGCGTACAGCTAAAAGACCGACTGTTTTGAGCAGCTTGCTAGATATGCTAACGATTCCAATCACTTTAAGGAAAATTTATTTTTTTACGAATATATCGTCTATTTTTGCAAAAAATGTGTAAAGTTAAAAATTTCCAGGTTTGAATGCCATTGGATTGGAAATTAAGCAAAGAGCTCAACGAGGTATGACATTCCTCGATCTGACTTTTATTTTCTTTTTAGCAGCCAAAAAACTGAATTTTTAGGGCGAAAAAATGGGATTCCGATCTTAGTCAAAAATACGAGATTCAGATTTTAGTAAAATATACGATTTTTCTTTCCAGTTTTTCAATCGTAGTTTGGTCAAATCAAGGCGTACAGAAAAAAGACCGACTGTTTTGAGCAGCTTGCTAGATATGCTATAGATCCCAATCACTTACAGGAAAATTGATTTTTTGACCAATTTTCGCATTTTTTGTAAGGGGGTAAATCGTCTATTTTTGCAAAAAATGTGAAAAGTTAAAAATTTCCAGTTTTGATTGCCATTGGATTGGAAATTAAGCAACGAGCTCAACGAGGTATGACATTCCTCGATCTGACGTTTATTTTCTTTTTAGCAGTAAAAAAACTGAATTTTTAGGGCGAAAAAATAGGTTTCCGATTTTAGTCAAAAATACGAATTTCAGATTTTAGTCAAAAATACGACTTTTCCTTCCAGGTTTTTAATCGTAGTTTGGTCAAATCAAGGCGTACAGAAAAAAGTCCGACTGTTTTGAGCAGCTTGCTAGATATGCTAACGATCCCAATCACTTTAAGGAAAATTTATTTTTTTACCAATTTTCGCATTTTTTGTAAGGGGGTACATCGTCTATTTTTGCAAAAAATGTGAAAAGTTAAAAATTTTCAGGTTTGAATGCCAATCGATTGAAAATTAAACAACGAGCTCAACGAGGTATGACGTTCCTTGATCTGACATTTATTTTCTTTTTAGCGGCCAAAAAACTGAATTTTAGGTCGAAAAAATGGGATTCCGCTTTTTCTTTGCGATTTTTCAATTGCTGTTTAGCCAAATTAAGGCGTACAGCAAAAATGGCGTCTGTTCTGAGCAGCTCGCTACTAATGCTAACGATCCCCATCATATACAGGAAAATTTATTATTTGACCAATATTCGCATTATTTATAAGGCGGAAAAATTGAATTCAGATTTTAGTCAAAATAGCTCTTTTTCTCGGTTTTTTATAATCTCATTCTCCCAGTGTCGGTCCTAGTTTTTGTATATTTTTTCGGGTAACATCGATCAATACCCACTCACACTCTGCACTAAGAGGCCCACCAAATCATCAATATTGAAACACTCAATCAATGAGTAGTCCAAATAAAATGCATGCTCTTCAATTATCGCCCCTTCAATCTGATTTGTTAATAATTTGTTTCAATTAAGTTTATTCTTTTTTATATATTTCACAAGTTGTTAGAACGCACAGGGTACCGACCCCGAAACATTAAATGGATGGTTTGTTCAAGTGGTATCTCACTTTGACCTACGAAAATTTAAAAGTGGGAGTTCCTATTCGACATTTATATTAAAGCCTTACATTGTTTGTTTAAATTTGTATTGTTAGAATAATTTACAAATTTTAAAACAAACCGCAGATTAAATATAAAAGCTACTTCTTGCCATGCAAAAAAACTTTTAGGCTAAGACCTCAGCCGTTTACATACAAGTGTATGTTGTTAAATTATTATAAATATTTTGGCAACGGAAAAAATTTAAAGTAAATAGTCTCCTTTTTTAAATAAGACAATTTTTTTTTATGTATTTTTGACAGATCACTGTATGTAAAATGTATAACTACACTATCTTACACCATCATCTACAAACCCGTTGAGCGACACCTAGTGTAAATTTTCCGAACCACCACCAATCTCAGTACTAGTTCAGAGCAAACTTGTATAGATGGCGCCACCTAGAATTTAAAAATGCAAATTTCAGTCTAAAAATCTGAATTTGCAAATTTGTTAGCTAAAAATAAAATATGAGCTTTAAAAAATATAAAGAAAAAATAAAAATTTGCAATAAATACATAAAGATTTTTTTCTATAAAGTAATTGCCCTCAAAGTATATATCCTAACCTCCGTTCTCTATAAATCTTTCGCATCAGCTTATTGCGAATATGAATTATTGGCGTCTTTTGTCTAGAAAGCAAGCACACAAAGGACGACATGAAATTTAAGATGGGAAAAAATTAACATAAATCGTTTGCCAAAAACCGAGGACCGCAGGACGAATAAACAAAAGGATAAGGCGGTGGTGAAGGTACAGGCATTTGCCAAAAATTACGGCGCCATCGCGCTGAATGTGTGGCAAAACAATAAGCAAAACAATAAATCAAAATATGAAATAATAATACCATGTTCGTGGCATTGCCCGCGGCCCAGGATGATACAGGAGTCGAGTTTAAGGAGGGAATTCAGGGGAATCCTCCTTGGCGAACAGCTGTATGTAAGTCACGGAGCGCCCATTGTGCGATCGCTTGAAACCCGATCTCGGCTCTCGGGCGATCCAAGGACCAAGGACTAAGCATCCTGCGGTCGCCTCCTGAGCTCGCACATTTTGGCAAACGCTTTATCCCCGCGCCCCGGCGATTTACTCTCTCCCCGGCGCATAAATCTTAATATGTCATAACTCGAAATAATTTCCCAAAACCGCAAAGCCAAGTAGTTCGCACCAAGGGACCAAAAGGACGACAAGGACCCGCTGGGCCAACGGAAATGCAAAACTAGACAGCAACAATATAAATACCTTGGTCAATGCACCTCTTGAATTTCAACACTAAACAATTCCGTTTCTACAAGGCGTTTTATAAATCTTAAGATTTAAATATTTTGGGGTAATCATTAGAAATTACAACACGTTACTAGTAGTGTCCAAAAAAAACCCAATAAACTAGTTTGGTTAACTAACATTTTCTCCTAAAAAAAGTATTTCACAATGTTTTTGACTGGGTTTTGTTAAAACTTATTTTTTCTTAAAACAAAAATCATTAAATTCAATAAATAACAAATTTTTAAAATACTTAATAATTAATAATAATACTTTTAATTTCTTATATAATAAAAATTATAAAAGTATTTGCTCTGAGTTTAAGATATGTTAAGTCGAAAAAATATATAAAATATATTTAAAAAAAAAAAATATTTTCTAAAATTAGGGAACTTCAAATTTCCGAAATTCATTGATTATTGAATTGATTACAATTCGAATAATTACAATTTGATAAACCACATTGTCTTATTGCTTCATTTTTGGTTAAATAAAAAACCTCTTTTCGAGTCAAAACAGCCCATAAACCTGCCATCCTTCCATTTGTACATTTCCAAAGGACTTTAAGTTGGGGTGGATGGTGAATGGCTGACTCCGAAGTCCAGGTCCTCTGAACTTCCGCTCTAATCCCACAAATTATTACCCTAATAGCCTCATATTGTCGCGGCTTAGCGACATCGTTTGTCATTTTTACTTTCTTTTTTTTTTTTGCTTTTCGGGGAGCGTGCGCACATTTGAAATTATCGAAAAGCAAATAGAAAATATGAAAAGCGCGCGCACGCTCATTTTCCGCTATTTGTTTAATTTATTTAAAAATTGGAAAAACAAAGAGCGGTCAGGACTTTTCCATTGTTTGGCGGCGGGAAAGTCAGCTGCGTCCGTGGATGCGAAGGGCAAAGCGACCTTTGACCTCGGCACACGCGCCTGCGCGGTCATCCTGCGGCCAGCAGGTCCAGCAGCTTAGTGGTCGTACTCCCGATCCCATTGTTTAAACACCATCCGAAACTCCGGTGGTGGCTGCAGCTTTTGTTTGTTTAGGAGTGTCCTCAATTTCGGGTAAAAACCAACCAGCAAAACAAACTTTCGAAAACCTGACTTTAACGGTCTTCGCTGGAATATAAAATTTGCCTTGGATTATACTAAAAAAGATTATTATATTATAATATTACAAAAATATATATATTATAAAACCTATAGCAGCTATAGTTCATGCCCACTGTTAGCATTTACTTTACAATTAGTTGTTAGCATTATATAAATAAATAAATATATTATATAAATAGTATATTATTTAGCAGAAAATACAGGTGATGGAAAATTGTTTAGCTTCAATACTAAAATCTTAGCAAAAAAATGCAAGAGTAGTTAAAATTAAAAAATTAATAATAAAGTAAATATTATAATTAAAATCAAATTTAATGTTTTATTTGCACCCTATTAGCCAGCAATCTTATTAGGCGACTTCGATTTGAATGATAATAGCTGAAAGCCAATTCCCAACTAATTCACAATTCATATTCATATTCCATAATTATAAATCCCAACCCTCCAGCGCGTCGAAGGATTATAATTTGATATTTTGTCGGGCAAAGTATTAGCATTTAAATTGCCTCATTATAATTCGAGGAAAATGGGAGATTGACGGGGGTACCAAGTGTCGATCATGTACTCACATATATTGTTGAAATTTAATACTAATCGAAAGATTTTAAATATGGGAAAACAACATTTTTATCAAGGGGAGAAATTTTGCAGTTAAACACTTATGATATGGATCAAAAATTAATATCCTGATTTTTTTAATATTTTAGGAGCAGTTTGGTTAACTTTACTTATACAATTATATGAGTATAGTTTTAAGTAACCCATTTAATTTTTTCCAGTAAGATTTGTATAAGCTAAATAAAAATCCTTTAGTTTACCATTCCGCCATTTATGTTTAGGATATTTCCTGTTGGCATTGTTCTTTGATTCTGGAGAAAAACTAAGCATGAAATTGAAAGTTTCCGAGCCACTGAGCCGATTCGCCGATGCAATCAAGGAAAAATACAGGAGGCTGCAAGGACGAAAAGGACGTAAACTAAATAATTACAAGGCCCGCCAGTCTAGGGCGCAAAAAAACAACTACAATAATAATAATAATAGCCGGACGGACAGATCCTGACACCCATGGCAAAAGGACACCCCGTCTGTGGATGTGGCGTGAGTCCTGAGTCCTTAGTCCTGGGTCCAAACGAAAACGAAAACGAAATTGAAATCCCAAAAATGAAATGTAATTGCAGTTGCGACAAGGAAAGAACAAAAAACTAGACCAAGACCTTGGTGTTTTTTTCTTTCTGATTTTTTGTATTCGTCCTTCGCGAGGGGTGATCCTTTCTTGCGAAGGAGGGGTGGGCAATTGGGCTGCTACCCCTTGCCTCCGGAACTCGCCTTCGTCCTTGGGAAAGTGAGCTTTCTTTGCTTGATTAGATTTGATTTGTGTGTTTGCGGCATTTCTTTCCTTTTCATTCCCTTTCCCCGGTTCACAGTTGGGCGAACTACATTTAATTTCTAAATTATCGACACGGCGCCGCGATGGGCGTTACAACGGATCCGGATCGGAATTCCAGGGTTTTCAGGTTTCGAGATTTCAGATTCCTTATTCGGGACCATACTTTTCCACTGGGCGGCCCCCCCTTGCGTGTTGCTGTTTTTGTTGTGATTAATGAAATTATAGAGCTTCGTGGGTTCAGAAAAAGCTGATTTTAAGAAAAGAGCATTGCACATAGAGTATGCACTGCAAAAAAAAATATTATCAGCTGTAGAAAAATATAGAATCTATAAAATATTTTAGTATAATAAATAAATCTACAGTTGTTTTGGACTTTTAAGGAGCAGGAATAGAAAAAGTACGATGCTTATACTAATATTTCAGTTCCTACTTTATAAGGAAAATACTCTTATAAACAATGTTAAGATTAAATAACCCAATGCTATTAAAATGACGTTATAAATATTATTCTGAACCTTGTACATCGTCTTATAGGTTGTTATGATTTCTATGATATGGGATATGTAACCCCTTTTATTTTAAATTTAAAAACAACACACCCTTTAACTCTACGCATAAAGTATACTAATTAATAATGACCAAATTTTTTTTAAATGTTTATGCATGGCTTTCAAAATATATACCCGAACTATAAGAAATGGAATTTCAGCTTTTCTCATCGAGTCCACCTCGTATGCCGCTCTTTCGTATTCCCAGATACCATACCTTAAGCACACACATATATGAGTTCCTTCGGGAAGGTAGGGGTAGTCCCAAATCAAGTTGAAGGTAAATTAATTTGTTGAGGAGGCCCCATGTACCTTAAAAATCCAGTTTCAAGCGAGGAGATCTGTCAAGCGCGGTTGACAACTGCCCGGGATTCGGAATTCGGGATTCGGGATTCAGGATTCGGGATTCGGGGGTTGGATCGAGTCCGAGACCGTGTGTCCTGTTCCCGGATCGCCCAGTTTTTTTCGCTCTCTTTCGTAGAACCTCTGATTTAATTTGCATTTAACCCTTTTCTTGGATGGCCGCCGCGGGGTTTCCACTCGTTCGTCACCATCCAGATCCACAGATTCTCCATCTCCACGTCTCTTTTCTTTGCCTTCCAGAAATTTGGATTGACATTTTCGTAGTTTTTATTAAGAAAAAATTGAGTTTTTCTTCTGGGCTTATGGGATTCTTCAATTAAATATGCAAATTATCTGGATGATGCTGCAGAAATGTCAACAAGGAGCGATTCTCGTGTGATATAGATTTCCAAGTGGGACACTTGAAGTTGCGCCTAATTAACTAATTGCCCGTGCAGCGGAAATCAGGATTCTGGAAGATATGGAAGGTAACTTTCGGATACCTGAAAAGTTGGGTTTGGTTTCCTTAGCAGCTGCCTAAAAGTCATCAGAAATTTTTGGTCTATTTCTACAACAGCGTGACCTAAGCGAAATCGTATTAATATACAGGAATTTGTATTATAATTAAAGGGTTGGGGTTATTATTTGAATTAAATAAAATTTGTTTAAATCTGACTATGGATAAGGAAAGTACATTTTTTATAAAACCATCAATAAGAAAATGAATGGAATACTCATTGGAATGGAATGGAATACTCATTTAAATATAAATAATATTATAATATTATAAGTATATGATAGATACATAATATATTTTTACAATGAAACATTTTATAAAGCCTTTCCATTTTATTAGAAAAATAATTATTTTATTATAATACTATTAATATTATAATACTAATTAATTTAAATTCATAATATGTTTATACAAAGAAACATTTTATAAAGCCTTTCCATTTTATTAGAAAAATTCCTTAGCCTTAATTCTATTTATTTTATTATTCATTGGGATTAAAATAAACAATCAACAAGTTGACCAGAAATGTTGGGCGTTCGCGGGCTGTCATATCGCGGTTTGTCCTCAATTGTCCAAGGACTCAAGTTGCATTTCCTTTGGCCGTTTTTCATTTTCCATTGTCCATTTTCCGTTGTCACAACACCATTGTCAAAGGGTGGAAAACAATCGCTGACCAACTGACCAAAAGCACGTGCCATAGGAAAATGTCTTGAGGAAGTGGTAATAAAAAGTAAAGGGAAGGAGGAGGAGGAAAACTCGGACATTTGCAACCCTTTACTGAGTTTCCCGCTGGTCAGCAGCAGCAGCAGCGGAAAATGCAGCGTGAAAAATTGGAAAGGAAACATAAAATCGACTCGTTTGATGAGGGTCGACGACAGGAGGAGGTGGGGACCTCCACTTAGCATTGTCATGCGGGGATCAGGAATCGGTATAGATAAAGGTATAGGTATAGATATAGGGATCCCTGCGGAACAGCAGGCTGCTCCTGTTTTCTTTTATATTTTATCCTAGAGCCACGCGCAAGATGGTAATATGTAAATGTCATCATCGCTGGGGGGAAAATTCGATTGGCACCTGCTGCTGCTGCTGTGGAAAATCGCGGGCTGGGGGACAAACAGGTGCTATACCTCTGAAAATAGCCGTAAAACTGATCGATGTGGCCGGCATACTATCCCTTTCCCTATCCTTGGTAACCCCTCCTTTATCACTCAACCGGGAAAATGAAAAATCACCGAGCCGCATTGCCAGTTCAAACAATTTGAATAGGGAAGCTCAACGCACTTCTTGGCCAAAGGAAAATCACCCGGAAACCGTACACTGTGAAAAATTGCAGAAGAATTTTTAATTATTTATAATAGCAATAAAAATATATTTCAGCATATTCTCTGCCGCCACACGAACAGTAAGGAACAGCAGTCGATATAGACAACTGAATTTTGTTAGTTAGGTTTTTTTTTCGCGTGTATAAACGACGGAGTCCTGTTTCGTCCTGTCCCGCCGGCAAATGGGTCGGGAAAGTGCCGCAATTTATGCGTCAGTTGCAGCGAAGCGGAAAACTGGTTCGCATTCGACACAGGACAGCGAAGGAATCCTGCGCCAGGATTAACAGTCGAGTCAGGTATGCGGAGGACTTGGAACCAGAACTGAAAAAAGAGAAATGAGAACTGAGAAACGATAGTTGAGAAAGGAGAGCTGAGAAAGGAGAGCTGAGAAGGGAGAGCTGGGAGTCCTGAGCAAGATCCTCCAGGGATAACAAATGCCCAAGTGATGGAACCTCGTTAGGAGGACAAAATGGAAACATTTCAGGATAGGTGTGTTTCCAAAGTATAGTGCTTAATTTAATGACGATTTTTATTTACCTCTCTTAATTATTACACAATTTATAAAGAAATTCATAAAATTATATATTGGTTTTATATCTTGAAACCTCTTGATATAATATAAAAATATAAGTTAAGATATCTTAAAAGTTGTATTATTTCTCGAAAATATTTGATATAATAAAAAAACATTCGTTTTTAAAAATGTGTATAAGGGATGAGATATAGATAGTTATAACCGACTTTCTAACTAGTACTTTTCACCTAAGAGGTCTTTCAACGTAGTGGACTAATAGAACTCACTTGAAACTACCTGTCGATTATGAAGAAAGCATTTCCCTTGCATTTTCCCGGCTACTGTTTGAGTTTTCCTTTTTTCCATCCTTTCCAATTTGATCTGCCCAGCATGTGGTCACCTAAGCCTTTTAACTTTCCACTCTCCAGTTGGTTTTCTTCGGTTATCCATAGGCAGGTGAGTTGGGAGCCATAAATTGGACCTCATCAATATGCAAAAGCCGAATGGAGTCGACTCAAACAAATTGGAGCAAGCAACAAACATTTGCACCTGTAAGTGTCCAATCTCCTTCTCTTTCTGGCGCAGTCTACCCGTCTCCCTCGCTCTATTGATTGCTTATCGAGGAAATGACGGCCAACTAATGAAGACAGGTGCCTCGGGACAACAGAACACAGGATAACAGACCCGAAAACACTCCAAAACACACTACTTGATCCCCTTCAAGGAAACGCATTTATATTCAGCGCTTGCACTGCTCAAAAAGTAGAGTCTTAAGTGCTATTTTATTTTACTAAAAATCACTTCTGACTAACATTTTAAAAGCATTATTATAGCTTTTATCAGAAATTAAATCAGGAGAGTAATTTGAACCAAAAATAACATAACACTAGCTTGATTTTTGACTGACTGGATTAAAAAAAAAAGTTATGTCATCCTAAACATGATATAATATATATTTAATATATTCACAAAACGTTGTCGTTAAAATAAATCCGGAGAGTTAAACAAAAATAAAGCAAATATCATAAGGCCTTAAGGATTTAATAAAACAAAATGATTTGCATATTGCTGGTTAACCCAATTTTTTGCGGCATGTTTTGGGCAGTGTAGAGACCTATTCGTACCCCCATAATTTGCACGGAGACAGGTTGAAAAACTAGACTCACCCAGGATGCAGGACATTCTATTTGCATCCGAGCACCGACAACCAGCATAATCAGCGGCTAATTTGGCCAGCGAATACGCTAATTTCCGATTTGCAGATATATAACTCAGGATAGGGATAGGGATGGGGATTTCGCACATGTCCCAGTGACTGCACAATGACAATGACATGGGAAATTAGGTGGGTTGGGGCAGGAAGGGAAGCCCGCATCATCAGCTGCCGCTGCCGCGATGCCAAGGTGCAATTTTATGACTCCGCCAGGATGCGATCCTGTTGCCGATCACGGGCTAATCACAATAGTCCTTTCTCTTCCGCTGCCACACGCCCCGAAGGTTTCCGATTCTAATGGCAATTTGATAAAGTCTCTCTGGCGACGATTTAAGTGCGATCATTAAAATTTCCATCCCGCTCGTAAATGATGGTAAATCGTAAATGGTAAATCCCTGAAGTCGAAGGCAAACAATTGATCCGTACATTTTTAGTGCACTTTTACTGCACTTTTATTCGCTGGCAGACCGGCCCAAGAAATTTCCCGTGTTTTACGACATGGATTTAGGGTACAAACAATTCATTAAGCACATATATTCGAAACTTTTTACACGTTTTACGATCCATCTTTTGTGGACAAACATTGCGTGTTGCGCGGACAATAGATATCTTCTGGGTTCTCAAGGAGTGAGGACTCTTTATGTGGGACAAGGGTAATACTGATTAGAAGGCATTTAGGTGGGATATTATGTTTATTGTTTTTTCTTTTATACCTTTTAATTAATACACAATTTGTTCTCCAAACGCTACAATGCTTAAATGCCTTACCTCTTATTTAATGCCATAAATTTTTACTCATATCTTTAAAAATAACTCTATACAAAAGCTTAACTGTTTCATTTACTCCTTTTAACTGCCATTCATATTTAAAACACATAATTTGAATTTGAATACATTGCCTCTTGGCAGCACCTAATGCCATTGTTATGGGCAGCATTGATGGGCAAATAGCTATCGATAACAGCAATAAAAAAGCACGCTAAAAACATATGGGTAAATCTATGAGTACTAAAAACAGTTATAAAGATAAATAGCCCTAGACTTAAAGAGGCGGCAACTCCAGAAAATATCGAACAGGCGTGCCTGTAGAGATGGACATGGAGACTCCCCAAAATTCTTTCTTTCCCACGTTTCGCCGCGACAAGTCAACAGCGATGTCTACCAAATGCTTACCCAAAGCTCCGACCCCCGCTTGTCCATTGGACAAAAGCCGTCTCCTCGCAGAGATCGCCTGTCGTCCGGCGATTTGGGACACCCGCGTCAACTTCTGCATTCGCCGTAAGCAAATGCTCCGCGATTGGCCGGCGGTGGCCAAGGTCATGAACTTCAGCGTGGATGAGTGCAAGCGCCTCTGGAAGGGACTCCGGGGAAACTATCGCTTCGAGATGCGTCGCACCAATGAAGGTTACACGGGATGCCGCTGGCGTTACTTCGAACAGATGGAGTTCATGCGCGGCGTCTTCTCGGGGCCCAGGGCCAAATTTACTCCGCCAGTGAAGAAACGCAGACGCCAGCAGGTGATCTATATCCCGCCATTGGACGAGGGTGGTCTCCACTTTGAGGTGCCGGAGACTCTCTGCCATGTGGTGGACAAACTGGAAGCCGGCCTGGACATCGATGAGGAGATCACCAAGCTTTTGGGCTCCGAGAACTGGCTGTGGGACCCCAACTTGGACCTGCACTTTGTTCTGGTTGAGGATCCGATTCCATGTCAACCTCTCGACCTGCGGAAGCAAGTGGAATCCAACGATCCCGACTACACCTACCTGATGGGCCTGGTGTCCACCGTTCAATCACTAAGCGATCGCTCAAGGCAGCGTTTCCGCTTCCTGGCCAAGGATCTACTGAAGCGAGTGATGGCCATGGATCAGCAGCCACATGACACATGACGGATGACCAGACACACACATTTATTTTCATTTCTTAAAATGTAACTACCACAGAACTGATCTCATAAAATGATATTCAATTATTTTGTAACCCTTTGTTTGGCGTACATGTCTTTGAAATCGGAGCAAGGATTCAGATAAGTCTTGGAAATTAGCAATCATTTATTGTGGAGGTACTTAGTTCGAAATTTGTTATTATATGCATGCTCATTTTTAAAATGATTTTGTATAAGTTCTGCCCTTGGTAATTAGTGAATGAATCGGTTTCTCTTTTTTTCTTGTTTAACCCCATAACTACGTCTTCCTATAAAGTTTTTAAAATATTGGAAGTATTTAAAAATGGTTATTTAGTTGAATAACGTGGAGGAGAGTTAGTACTTAGTATTTCCTTATCGTAAATACATTTACATATTATTTTTTACTCCATAACAAAAATTATTTTCAAATTCTATAGCGATCAATAAACGTTTTATTGAAAAGTATTGAAATATTTTCCAGATACGCTCTCATACTGGGTAATTTTACAAGAGCTAAGGTCTAGTCACCGGTTTTCGAAACAAATGAACACATTTCCAAAGTTCAGCAAAGATAATAGAGCATTTAAAATTCCGGCGCGAGGCGTTAGATCTAAACCTCATGGTAAACAAAGCCGCAAAAGTTCACTTCGCATCCAATTGGCTTAAGTGCTTACCAGAAGTCCAGTGCCCTCCCTTCAATACCTTCGGTCCTTCGAGTATATACGGCAGCATCCAGCCTCATCCTTCATTCGCAACCTTCTTGATCCTGATCCTTTTTGGCTGACCGTAAAGATGCTTAATTACCCCCGGATTGGACGGCGATAAAAATGTATCTATTAGTTTGCATTTGGCATTGTGCCGAGAGCTAAAGTTTGTCGGGCAAACAACATTTACATAAGCAATCGGTATCGCAATCTGGAGATCTGGATCTGAAGATCGAGGACAACCCTTTGGCTGCCGGGCTATGCAAATCGATTGGATTGTTTGATCCTGCGGTGTGCCCCGACTCCTGATCCCGATCCTGACCTCTCTCTCTCTCATCCCTGTTCCTCGAGGAAAGTGCGAGTACTTGGGTTTGAATTGGGATCCCCAAGATGACTTAAAAATTCCGAGCCCAAAGTGGTATTTAAAAATCCGAACCAGGACATTCGTTTGGCGCGCAAACCAACTCAAGATGTTGTCCTGAAAAGAGCGAGCGAGAAAGAAAGCGAAGCACTCACGTCACATTGATTAATCGTCGAGGATCTGGATTTTCTTTGGCTGCCGTGAAATCAGAGCCTTTGACAAATACAAATAGTTGGCAATTTCCTCGCCGATCCTCCCCTGATCTGGTCTGGTTTTTTGGGCCACTTCCACTTATTACTTATTGCTCACGTCATATGGGATTAGAACCAGGACTCCTCCCCTCCAGTGTGCTCCATTTATTGACAGTTGCGATTCATTATGTTTTATTTCCCCTCACCGATGTCGCATGTCCTATTTCCTATATCCCATATACCATATCTCTTCCCCTGACGTTGATTGAGTTCGCTCGGCATCTTGAATCTTGTCATCTCACAGCTTCGCTAATGATCGTTATCAGTTTTGGGCACTCTCCAGAGATGGAAATCTTATGATTTCACTCCATTAGAGATCATTTTATTTAATTAACAAAGCGAATTGGAAATTTCTCAGAGGGTTCGGAGTATAGAACTCGGATGTGTTAATAAGGGATTTAGTATCTTTAAGAAATACGATTATTTGCTGAGCTGAAAATATTACAAAAAACTTGATAGCAAATTTTCAAGTATAACAATACTCGCATATATGGTAAAAATATACCTATACTACTAAAAGTCTTATCTTTGGTTGCTTAGTTTTTGTAAATATCACAAATATTACTTATGTAAGATATATAATATTTCTTACAGGCAATACTTATATAGATTAAATTAAGTTATCTTAAGTTCCAAAAGTTATTATATCAAGTGTGCCAAATAGATCGCTGGAATTTGCAGCTTCTGCCACTTTTGGTTCGCGTAATTTCCGGCACTTAACCCTATTAGGCCGTCAATTGTTGTCCAATTTACAACGGCAACATGTGGCAGCACTTGAGCAACTCCTTCAACTTATATACCCTGCCTCCATTTATCCTTGGCTCCTTAGATCCTTAGACCGCGGCGCTTCTCCCCCGCTAAACGCTGCATGCACTGAAAGAAAATTAAAGAGTAACTTTAGATGAAAATACAAATTAAGTTGTGCCTTGTTAAGGAGTAAAAACTCATATAACACCTAGTTATAATTTTTGAGGTTAAACCAATACAAATTGTTAAGTCAAATTCCACAACAAATATCATTTCCAATATTACGGTCTGATTATTTCGTCTATTTTTAATAAATCTTTCGATTTCTTTTGTCTATTTAAATAATTCGCTTCATAATATATTATTATTACCAATTTAAATTATTAAAACTCCAGTTATATTAGTAAAAACAAAGCAAATTCTTTTAATATCATATCAATTTTGTAAGATTGCTCTATTCTTTATGCAGTATAATGATACATTTTTACCTTCAAATATGGAACCGATCCTAAAAATGGCATATATTCCAGTGCATATTTGCGTTGGTGTTTGCGACGACAGCTGTCCCCGAGGACTCCCCGCCCCCCTCATCCGCCGACGCATGCCACGATGCGATTTTGTGTCCTTTTTCTCGGGCCTGCTCCTTATTTTCCTTCCGATTCCCGTTCCCCATTCCTCCTTTTGTGTTTGCCGTTGACTCGTGCTCGGCATTCTCGCATATTCCCTTTTGGCGCACTTTTCGAAAAGGTGTTTTTGCGCCTCCGCCTCCGCCTGCCCGAGATCCTGATCCCGATCCCGATCCCATTCCCGATCCTGTTCTTATGTGACATTTGGCAAGAGAGCGAACGAGCGGCAAATCAGAGTACTCCTCCGCCTCCACCCTCAATTCATCTTCAACTTGAGTTCATTTCGGTATGGGATTCTGTTTCTTGGGCAGCTGGTTGAACTCAATTGAGCAGAGAAAATGAAAAACGGAGGCAGCAGCCCAACAATGGATCAATGCATCGCATCCGATCTGCGACAGAAACGAGAACAAGGATCACAAACAGGAACGGGACGAAACAATGGTCAATGGTCCAAAGGTATTTTCCATAAAACTGTGTAATAGACATCTAACAACGCAAACAAAGGTATTGCAGGGTTTTAATCTGTAAGATCTTAAGGAGTTTCCAAAATAGTCCTTATAAAATATTCTTACGGAATTAAAATTCCAAAAAAATACTTAAAGTATCAGAAAATATAATCAATGTGTTTTTTAACCTATAAACGTATATGATATAATTTGTATTTTTATACCTACATATATGATATTAACTATCTACATATATATTATTTTAAAAAAGAATTGATTCTCAACTTCTTTATGTTGAACTACTTAAAGATCATCAGTCTGATCATTACATTTTTATTGATTTTCGTAGTGGGCTATATGACTATGATTTTTAGATATAGCTCCTTGTTCCAATTCCGTGTTTCGCATATTTGCCAGCTGGCTGTGCAGGACCAAAACCATATACTATGTATCTCCTCCCACTCAGGATCGGCTGACATATAACTGGCATAACTTAGTTATGGGTCGGTAAGTCGCCGAGTCACAGTTCTTTGGGGCACTGGAAAAAATATACTACTACGATTGCAAATATAAGACTATAGCCCATAAAAAACTTGTTTAATTTCAATAAGTTCTATGAAATTGTAGGGTCATCATTTTTTTAAGTATAAGACAGTTTTCTCTAGACTATTATTTCATTGAAGTTCGATTTGTTACTGATTTCTAAAAGAAACTAAATAATTTCTGATAGTTTTTCTCCGTGCAGTTATGGATCGGTGGGTCGCCCTCGTAGATCTGTAGTACAGTTAACAAGGACCTCGAATCCTGGCTCTAAGCACTCGATACAAGCCGAGCGTAGAATTTGGTCGATTCTATGCAAATTTATGCAAATGCCCACCGTTTTGTAGCCTGTCGTTTGTCGTTGGTGGTTCGCCATTTGGTGGTGCACAGGTGCGTGATAAGTGCCGTGTAAAGGACGCACAGGATATGCCGCAACATATTTACCACCACCCTCGCCATACATTATCCGGCATATCCCGCATGCAGGATATACCCTGCCATTAACCAGTTGGAACTGGAAAGTCGACGTTCGCCAATGTCCCAGTCACGATGATGAATTCAAGGGCGGAACGCGGAACTGGGCTCCGTGAGAATCCAGTTTTTTACCTCAAGGATAGCTGAAATATTGCCAAGTAATCCCCACGAAGAAGTATTCCAAAAGGGGCCGTTTATCCCTAATTAATGGTTGTACTTATCTAACGCAAACAAGGATACAGTTTTGTTTGTGTGACAGAAAGGTATTTCATGCGATAATACTTTCATACCTTTTTGTAGACCATATATATATGACATAAAATATATATTTTTATAATAAGACAACTAACAGAACTTGTTTTTCAAATCAGTTTTATTACTCAAAAAAAAAAGGATTCTTAGATAATTATAGGATCTGTTTACACATACGAATTCCAAGGCAATTCTGCGCTTTTAGCCACACAAAAAAAAATGATTTAGTAGTAACCAAACAAAAAGTCAAAAAGTAACATGCGGATGGGCCTCCAGTTGGGTCACTTGTCCACGAACAGATCCTCGGCGTAGGAGAAGCTGAGTCGCCTTTTGGTGACCGCCTCCGCCCGTCCGCCGAAGGATCCCATGGCCACCAGCTCCTCCTCGAAGTCGCTGGTGGAGTTGTGGCCACTATCGGGGCTGATGTGGCGCCTCTTCTGGGCGCTCCGGTGGCTGGGCACTCCGGATCCTGACCTGGCCGCGGCCAGCAGCTTCTGCGCCGACTGCCTGACGCTGGAGGAGATCTTGGTGGTGATCTTGCGCTTGCGGCGCACCACCCGCTGCCTGCGCAGCTGCAGGGAGTGCCTCTTGCCCTGCGACTGGACGGGATTGGCAACTGGCACGGGGGAGCACACCTCCCGCTCCTCGAAGCCATCGGCTGGCAGGGAGTCCCTCCGCGAGGGCGACTTCCAGTACTCGCACAGATCACTGGCCGGATCGAAGGCGGGGCGGTAGGTGGGCGAGGGGACCTGGGCGTGGCTGTGGCTGCTCCGGAGCACCTGTTGCCTGTGCCGCTGGCGGAGATGCTGCCTGGGCTGGCGGAGATGCGGCTGCCTGGCATTGGGCAGCACCTTGCGGTTGCTCTCCAAAATGGCATCGATCATGCGCTCCAGGGTGACGTCGCCCATCTGGCTGGAGCTGAGTGTGGTCTGTCCAGCGGCAGGGGGAGCTGGATGGGGCAGATCCTTCTGCTCCAGGTAGCGTGGCTTCTCGAAGTAGCTGTCCGGGATGCCCACGCCGCGCAGGGCGATCAGGGAGCCGGGGATGACGGTGGCATTGGGCGAGTACTCCGCCTCGAAGGTGGGCAGGGTGCAGGCGAACTTGAGGGGAGCTGCAGCAGCCGAGGGCATTGCTCCAGTGGCTGTGGCTCCGCCTCCTACTCCTCCTCCTCCTCCCGAAGGCGGTGTGGCCAGGATGTTGCTGAGGTCCTTCAGCGGGGGCGTGCGGGTGCTGAGGGTCAGGGAGCTGGCCGGGAGTGGCGTGGAGGTCAGCTGGTTCTCCTTGCCCTGGCCCAGGACCAGCGAGAGCGACTTCCTCTTGAGCTTGCCGCGCAGGGCGTGGAACTCGCTGTAGCTGGAGCCCACCACATGTTCCGGCCTGGGCTCCAGCGATCCTGTCTCCGATCCCGATCCCGATGCCGTTCCCATTCCCAGGACCAGCTCCTTGGCCAAATACGAGTTTCGCGGCTGGTTGACAGCCCACTTGAGCATATTGCCAGCTGCCGTCTGCCGCTCCTTGGGTGATATATCTGGATTTATCAAGATATCTGGAAAGTGACAAAAAGATAGGGCTAGTTAGCAATTGTCTATTTGCAAATCTTATTAGGGGGGAATGTGAAGTACGCAAAAAAATAAATAAAAGGAGCGAAAACCCGACTAACTTGTAGCGAAACGAGTTTCGCAAGGGTTTCCTTGGGATTTCGGCAAGGATTTGATTTGCACAGCTGAACGGCAGCCTCCTGAATTTCGCAAGGAGTTTCTGGTTCCGCTTGTCCTTGCGAACAATTGAGCAGGCACAAAGAGCCCGGGAACAATGGAAAAGCGCGCTAAAGCTTCGCGAATCCGAAGTTCTGGGTCTCTAGGTCCTCGGTCCCTGGTCCCTGGTTCGCTTTCTCATCGCCCTGCCCTGCCCTCCAGCTGCGATTTGGCCCAAGGCTGTGCCTCGAACACAGGGAGAAAATATCAACCAAATTAGCCCTTAATATGGGCGATTATTTGCCATCTTTTAGGGCTTAATATACATTTAAATGCCAAGAAATATACTTCCCTATATGATATATTAAATTCCCAATAAAATGTACTTCCCTATATGATATATTTAATTTTTATCTCTTATATATTCAATTCCGAATAGAGTGTACATTCCCATATGATATTTTCAATTTTTATCTCCTTTAAATTTAAATCCGAATAGAGTGTAATTTCCTATATAATATATTACACATTTCTCCTCCTATAAATTTAAATCCTAATAATATATTCGACTCTTTATAGAAATTAAAAACTATATATAATTATTTTTATCAAATGCTGTCTTATAGTTAAACCTATGTACATGCTATAAGAAGGCTTATTATTTAAATATATCAGTTAAGCTATATATTTAATATTCTACTCTATACCATACATTTTATATTTGAATACTGACTAATTATGTAGAGAAATGGCAATGAACTAACTATATTATGGAACTGTATTTTAAAGTACATTTTACTGTAATCATTAATTATGGAACTGTATTTTAAAGTACATTGTACTATAATCAACTATCCCAAAAACAATCCCAATACAAAGTAAATTGTATAACCCTAATTTAGAAAACTCAAACTCCATCTAACAAGGCTATATTTTTCCCCGTGTGAGTCGAAGCAAAATGGTGGTGCCGGCACACTCTGGTCCTCGGTCCTCCGTCCTCCGTCCTCCGACCTCCGACCACCGCTCCTCCTATTCCTCTGCCCCATCCTCCAGTGGTGTCGATCTCCGGCCACTCGAGTGGATGTGCCGATGAGGGGGATCCGGAGGAGTGAAAAGGTTTTCGGATAGGATGCGTGCTAGCATTTTTGCGCATTTTGCAGCCGCCGCTCTCGTTTTGGTCTGAAGAGCACTCGAGCACTTGGCCGAGAACCCCGAGTTCGAAAACCCATTAACCCATAGCCCAAACCCAAACGAAAAGCCCAACTCACATAACCCAAAATCGCACGCGCACAAATTTATACATTTTCATGCGATTTTTATGGGGTGCTTTTAATTAAACCCCGCTTCCCAGACACTTCTCCTTTAATGCATTTTTAATGCACATTTAGACGAAAAATATGCACACATGTTCTTGTATTCCATATTTCAGGCACTTCACTTATCTTTACCTTTTTATTTGTGTTTTTTGGCTGGCGAATAGTTTCGCTTTATTTTCGGTTTATCCAAAGTTGGGCAGTTGCTTCGTTTCACAATCAAAAAAGTATATAAATTTCGGTTTCTTTTGCACGGTCAAAAAAAATGAAGGCGTAACGAGACAAATCAAAATTGTAATTTTGAAAAACACTCCTGCTCGCGATTGCAGGGAAACGGAAAGACACGTCCTGTCGTTGCAGCAGACGAAAAGTGACTGATTCTCCCCTCGCACGCAACGTTGCGTGCTCACCTCGCCGATCTACTCCCGCTCTCTGGAGGGTTACCTCTCTCAGATCACTGGAAAAAATTGTATCCACTTATTCCAGACTTTCCACTGATTATTCCCAACTGTAAGTCCCTATAAATCTATGTTCCATTTATATATATAATAGATTCCATATCAGTAAATATGGAATGCATACAGTACCTATAAGGGACTATTTAATCTAAGTATTATTCCATGTTTATATTTTCTATGCAACTTGTTTTCGATTTATAAATCTTTAGTTCCAATGGTTAAAAAGAAAGTTACTCCATATAAATATGGTAATATCCTATATGGTAAGTCCCTATAAGGGATTCCTTAATCTTTAATCTAAACATTTAATATTTGCCTTTTTTCCGTGGGTATTTTTAAATTACCTATCTAGATCTAATAGATCTTTAGCAAAGTATTAAATATATTTTTCTTTTCAAGGCATACTTTGTATAGAATTAGTTATAATTTGATTTGCACACCATATCACAGGCATATATTAAACAAAACCCTTAATTGTTTTCTGTGTACCGATTGAACAACCACCTTTTGGCCAGCACCTTTCAATATTGAAGGTGAGATGGCTTTCTCTCTCCCCTTTTGTCAAGGAATTTCTATGGGATTTCGGGAGGACATTCCCTTGGACTGAACTTGAAAACCCAGACCCAGTACCACTTCCACTACCCCTGCAATGTCAACTCGTCCCGCCCCCCGGAGTGAACGGGTTGATATTGAAATCGAATGCTTTGCATTCCATCTCACAGCTCATCCCATTTCACTTGGCATTTGTCAAGTTCGGATTTCCATCGCATAATGTTTGACAAATGCCCCGTTTACGATCAGCATATATTATATTAATGGCCCGCAAGGGACTTTCCATTGGGATATAATTTGTGCGATTGATATACATATTCGAAAATTGATCGTTTCCAATGGAATAATTAAGAAAGGTTGATTGAGATTTTATTCTGATTTGTGTCTAGGTGATAGGAGGAAATATTTCTAGAAATGCTTCCCTATATATTCTATCATTTTAAATACAGTTATTAGATATCAGTCTAAAGGATCTGTAAAATCTGGAAAATGTTTTTAAACCTCTTTACTTTTTACACATTAGAAATATATGATATATGTATGTATAAAACTAGGAATATTATTATTTCAAGGAATTAACATTAGTTGCACTCACCCGCCTTTTGTAAATCCTTTTTCCTTTTAGCTCATCCTTGGCCAGATCCAATTATTCGCTGTGTTCTGCATCACCTATTGATCTGCAGATCCTTTCTTGCGATTTCGCATGATCCTGGGCAAATAACCCGATCCAAGAGAGCCCGATCCTTGAAGTGCCAGCTTTTCACAGCGATCCCAAATCAATCAAAGGATCTGGGTCCTGTGAACACTCCCCACTCCCCTTTCTTATTGCCCGCCAGCCTTATCGAGCAGGGAAGAAAGAAAATCGTGAGCCAGGGGGAAGCTCTAAGCAAATACAAATACCCTACACTCTGTGCTCGCAGGGAGCTCTCGTTGAAATTCTAAATTATGGCCCATAATTCAGGGCCAGGTTTTAATAATTTTGCGCGCCCCGAAGGTGAAAGTACATAGATGGGAGAAAGCAAAAGGTGAGGGAGAGGGAGAAGGAGCTCGGTTAGCTGTGCTAATCCCCGAACAGCTGTCCAGTTAGGGATTGTGGGTCCTCCTGAGGTTCCTTGGGTTGGATTGGCTTTCCTCAAGGCCCTGCGTTCTGGCGCTATCAGCGTGCGGCGTGTGATTCAAGATTACTCCGCCCCGACTCCTTTCCCCTACCTACTTTCCACTTTATCTAGATGTCCTTGCCGCCGCACGTTTTCCCTGGCGATGGCGAGCGGGATGGGGCGACAAAATAGCGGCGATCCTGCACGAAGAATAAGATCATATCATTTATCTTATATTTTTAATAATATTACATTAAATATAAAGATAAAAAAATCTATTGTGAAATAGGCTACTTAATGAAGGCCATCGGGTAAAATCGACGTAAAGAAGAAATATTATAATTTAAAGAACACCATTTTATAAAGACTTTATGGCTTAACTATACTAAATAGATTCTATATAGTTAACAAAAAATATATTAAAAAAACGCTATAAAAATTATTATAACTCAAACAATACCATTTCATATTTGATCGATTTCCTATCATTATGTTTAAAAAATAAAATAGAATTAAAAAACGTTTTAAGAAAATAATATCATCCAAACAAGACCATTTTATAAACGTTATATACCTCAACTCATTTTTAAGACATTTCTATATCTCCCCATAATTTCTTTAAGCTAATATAGGGCCTCTAACTTTACTTTTATTTTCTCCGCGTGTAGAAGAAAACACCATTGATTGGAAAAGCGATTGGAAAGGGGACAAAATGCGGAAGGAAAACGGTAGCAAATCCGAGAGCGTGAAGTCTTTGCGTCAAGGTCGCCGTTCAATATTCTCCATCTATGAAAAATTGCACAATTGTTGGGCAATTTATTAGCGGCAGGGCTGGAGGAGGAACTGGAAAATAAGTCGAAAGGAGCAAAGGAGCGGAGGAGCCAATCCTGCCCTAATTTATCTTCTTTGTCACCCTCTATCTCTGTCTCTCTTCGATCCCTTCGGCGTTATCCTTGGGCCTTTGGCCAGTGACCAATGCGTAAAATTACCTTTGATTCAAAGGGACTGGCACGGATTATTGGGAAGATCGCACATCTTAAGGCAAGGAACACAGCAGCCCAGCAGCTGCTGGCCATCTTCGATGATCTCCGCCCAATATTATTGATTTATTTCAATTTGCTTCGTTTTTTCCCGAGATTTATCGCTGGTCACTCAACATTGCCGGGCAGCTGATGCACCATTTCCATTTCCATTTCCCCCTTAATGGGACTGCAAATTAGGGCTCATTTTAATTTCGGTCTGGGAAAGCGCCGCTCGCATGTCAATTTGGCGAAACGAAGGTTTAAGATTTATTTGAACAAACGGTTGTGGGAAAACCAATCAAGAATTGGTTCAAGGTCTTAGGTACAAAAAAAAAAACATGGAAATGTTTTCAGATATTTTAAAGTAACTTAAAAAAGTTATACTTATTAATTAAAGAAAGGTGTTCTTAACAGCATTCAAGTTTCTTCTTTATAAAATATCCTAATTGAGAACAAACACTGTCATATCTTGAAGATATTGCTCAATGAAGTTGTCTTGTCTTTTGGGTATTCCCACAGGATTGATACTCATATTCCCAAAGAACTCACATCACTTGCAGATCTTTAATTGTGCCATCGATGGCCATAAATTAAATCCCACTCGGTGGTCCGGAACTGTAGTGACATTAGAAATCTCCAAAAGACCTGTTTCAATCAACTTCCTATCCTTTCTTCCTAAGGAACAAAAAATGTTTTTAGTTTTTGCACTAAACTGTCATATAAATTAGCCAAGCAATAGGGAAAAACAAATAGTATAGTTTCTAAGGATGGACAGATGTATTTACCTTTCCTTGCCGGAGAGATTTAATTCTCTTTTCCTCAAACGGACGGACACTCGGCGGCTGCGAAAATATCATAAATTTGCGATCAGGGGAGAAAGCAGGATGGAAAGTAAAAGCAGGAGCAGGAGCCCTTTAACCAATAAATTGCAAAACAATTGCACAATTTTCCACAACATTTTTCCTTGGACAGCGACGTCGGCAGCGCTGCCTGTCCCATAAACAATGGGCCAAAATTGTACAATGCCCAAGTTCCTGTGCCGTCGATTGTGTGTTGTCCTTTTCTTGGCGAAAATCGGAAAAGAAGGAAGAAAAAAAACAAGAAGAATTATTATAGTAGTTTATAACGACTTTGAGATACCTGGTACTATAAGACTTTACCTCATTTTACATGAAATACTTAAAGTTAAGATAATTTCATTCAAGAAATCCTTATATTTACCCATGTGTAATATCTAGTACATTTATATCATTATAAAAAAGGTCTAGCTTTTAAAAACCGTAATTTTAGAATTTCAACAAAACTTGTTATATAGTAAACTTTCCAATTTTCTGTCACATGTTTTAAGATTTATATACATACATCTCAACATAAGGTCTTGAAGAATCTATACAGGTATTCTATAATAATTTATAATCTATAATAATATTAAAATTCTTCTTATTACGTTTATATTAAAAAGAACCTATTGGTTTAAAATTATTTGTAACTTCCTCTTTTCCAAATTCTCCAAAAACCATCATACCCTTAAGATCCCAAAAGAGGGTATAATAAGGAAACCAAGGTGAAAGGAGCCACACGCTGCGAGAAAGGTAATTGAAAATTATGTTTTGTGGCGTAAGCGGCGATGAGAACAGCTGGCCAGCTATGCTCTGTCCCACTCGCACTGCCTCTACTTCCATCTCTTTCTCATAGCACAACTTGGCCAACTGATCATCATCGGTGGCCATTAAAAAATCTCACGATCATAGAAGATTCGCACAGCTGTTGCCAGATCGTAAATCGATCGGTAAATGGTTATAAAAACCGATCATCAAGATAAGTTAAAGTAGATCAAAGCTTAGCCTATGCTGAACTATGAAATTGATAAGGTATTGGGTTCCAATTTGTATTACATAGTGGTTACCTGGAAAGAGATTACAGAGTGGATTTAGTTTTCACGTTCTTAGGATTATGGGAAAATATATTTTATAGGTATATATATAGGTATATATTTATACTTAAATTAAAATATTACTTCAAAAGGATTTAAAAAAGTTAAGGAATGTAGACAAAATATACGACATTTCTATTGTAAAGTCCCAAAAAGTTGTATTATATTTTTTGAATCCATCTTTTTTATTGTTTCGTAGTAAAGGAGTTATTATTGGAAAATAGTAAGGAGTACGTAGTTTTAATATATTATAAGTGGTACTAGTTTGGCATAAGTCCAAAATTCTTGATTTGCCTAATTTACCTATTATATCTGTTTTCTTTTTAAAAATATTTCCATAATTATTGATCAGGTTCTTTAAATATTATTTGTATGAATAAATCACATCTATAATTACCATAACAAGGGCTTTTACCACCCACATTTTCAATGGCTCTGGTTGAAAGGCCTGCCCATTCAATCGGCACTGTTGCTCTCTCCTTCCGTCTGCGCATGCGCAACATGTCCGCTCTCTCGCCGCCACTCTCTCCCGCTCTCCGGCTCTCTTGCTCTCCGCTTAACCCATGTCTCACCTCGGGCAGCTAAGGGTTCTGCGGGTTAAGGCGACAGTCATTCAACCAGCGAACGGCGAAGGGAACGCACACAGTCGATCTCTTCCAGAAAAAAGCGAAGAAAGAAAAGCAACACTCAAACAAATCGAACAATTGTGCATTAAATAAAAATAACCATTTATATAAATTCAAAAAAAAATCTGTGCAACTATATTTTTTTGCTGATGAAGAAAACAAAATCAGTGCATCAAAGAAAAACCTACTGAAAAAGGTAAATTCAAGTGATTGAAACCTAAGTGATCTTAACTTAATAAACTCATTCATGTATGACGAATGATATATGCATGAATCCAGAAAATTGGAACAACTTTTTGGTTAGGCTGTGATTTTGTCGGTATTCACTCATCTAAAAAAATGTAAATGCCGAAATAAACTATAATGAGATCCTTAAAATTCTCAAAAATAATTGACCATATCAAGTTGAGAGTCAATTAAATTATTAAGGTCCAGCCAAAGGCTGCCCGTGGTCCATTTAATTGCTCGTGAGGAGTGGTTGATTTCGTTTTTGATTTCATTTTTGCCGCTTGGCTGATTTCGCCAAATCGATATGTATATATAAATATATATATATATTTATTTGTATCGCGGAAAAAGCGCGCCAAAATTGCCGAAAACTCACCCGGCAACTTTGCTGCTGCCCTTTTTCTGTTTTTTTTTTGTTTGCCCTTTCAAAAAGTCAAGTTCTGGAATGCGAGAACCAGAAATAAGGCACCTCCCTAACCCGCTCTCCCTGCTCCTTCCTTGCAGCACCCACTACAGGACCACAGAGGAGTCGCCGCCAGACAAAGAAGATGCTCAAGTGGGCCGTCAACCAGCCGCGACCCTCGTACTTGGCCAGGGACGAGCTGATGGCCACCAACGAGGTGGTGGGCTCCAGCTACAGCGAGTTCCACGCCCTGCGCGGCAAGCTCAAGAGGAAGTCGCTCTCGCTGGTCCTGGGCCAGGGCAAGGAGAACCAGCTGACCTCCACGCCACTCCCGGTCAGCTCTCTGACCCTCAGCACCCGCACGCCCCCGCTGAAGGACCTCAGCAACATACTGGCCACACCGCCTTCGGGAGGAGGAGGAGGAGTAGGAGGCGGAGCCACAGCCACTGGAGCAGTGCCCTCGGCTGCTGCAGCTCCCCTCAAGTTCGCCTGCACCCTGCCCACCTTCGAGGCGGAGTACTCGCCCAATGCCACCGTCATCCCCGGCTCCCTGATCGCCCTGCGCGGCGTGGGCATCCCGGACAGCTACTTCGAGAAGCCACGCTACCTGGAGCAGAAGGATCTGCCCCATCCCGCTCCCCCTGCCGCTGGACAGACCACACTCAGCTCCAGCCAGATGGGCGACGTCACCCTGGAGCGCATGATCGATGCCATCCTGGAGAGCAACCGCAAGGTGCTGCCCAATGCCAGGCAGCCGCATCTCCGCCAGCCCAGGCAGCATCTCCGCCAGCGGCACAGGCAGCAGGTGCTCCGGAGCAGCCACAGCCACGCCCAGGTCCCCTCGCCCACCTACCGCCCCGCCTTCGATCCGGCCAGCGATCTGTGCGAGTACTGGAAGTCGCCCTCGCGGAGGGACTCCCTGCCAGCCGATGGCTTCGAGGAGCGGGAGGTGTGCTCCCCCGTGCCAGTTGCCAATCCCGTCCAGTCGCAGGGCAAGAGGCACTCCCTGCAGCTGCGCAGGCAGCGGGTGGTGCGCCGCAAGCGCAAGATCACCACCAAGATCTCCTCCAGCGTCAGGCAGTCGGCGCAGAAGCTGCTGGCCGCGGCCCGGTCAGGATCCGGAGCAGTTCCCGCCCAGAAGCTACGCCACATCAGCCCGGACAGCGGGCACAACTCCACCAGCGACTGCGAGCTGGAGGAGGAGCACTGCCCGTTGAGCCGGGGACTGGGTGGCGAGGAGCTGGAGGACGCCTGCCAGCTGGACGCCATGTGGCTGCAAGTGCAGGCCAGGGATGCCACCAAGCGACGCCTCAGCTTCTCCCTGGCGGAACATAGCTAATCCTCGCGGATATTCCTACTCTATTTTTACACAACATACTTTTTTTTCATAGCCCTAAGAATGTTCTTTTGTCGGAATAAATCATTTTTTTAATGCAAAATTAACCTTGAGTTGAATCGGAGGAGTGGTGGAGGGCAGGAGGAAGGGTGAAGGAGGCAGGGGGCTGTCATAATTCGGAGGAAACCACAAGGAACCAGCAGTTTATGCAAAACACCTCTCGAAGCTCAGCGGTGCGTGGAGAGGAATTTTCCTGAGTGCCCAAGTGGTCTTCTTTCTCACAGCGACCGGGTTAATGAGCGTTTTAATGCTCTGATAGCGAGCCATATAGGGGATTCCAGAAGACTCCTCGGGTCTGCGTCTGAGTTGGAAACTTGGACTCTTATGAGGGCCGAAGGGGTTGAGCCACAATTGTCGCAAGGAATTATTATTTACGGTTCAAATGCCCGCGAATTCGGTGGGTAAGCAGCCAAGATATGTGGGATCTAACTTGATAATGTTAATATCTACCTGGAAATAATACAGGTAGTGGCTCTAGGGCGAAATAAACCCTAAGCGGATCTTGGTTGAGGAAGTGGCTAAACTTTCCTTATGAAAACTGGGATTTCGAAAAGGTTTCTGTGGAAACAAGTTCATAAAAAGGCAATAAAATTTGGTAATGGGTTTATGAGGTTTCATAAAATTAAGTACTTTGATCAAAAATATTATATTAAAATCCCTGTTCCATGAAATCAAAGTTCTTCTTCATAAAATCATAATTAGATATATCTTAAACAAGATGTATTACAACTCTTTTTTTTTTTGAATCCATATATAGTTGGGATCTTTGCCATAATGCTTATAAGTAGGGATCTATAGATAATTTTATGTTTCTTCATAACATCATAATTAGATTCATCTTATATAAGATATATTCAATCTTTATTTGGGGTAACACTCGAAAAAATCCTAATTTGATAATCCATATATAGTTAGGATTAAATATAATTCGGATTTTATCAAAGAATGATAAGTTAAGTGGGGATCTATTAACTTTTGTTATGACTAGTGCATTCATTTATAAGGAAGCCGTATAAGCAAGAAAAAATAAGCGGATGAGGTATTCTAGAAATGTTTTCCCATGAAACCATGGGTTATGTAAAATATAAACTTTGTTTCGAGATAACCTTTAAGTATTACAGAAAAACCATGCCTAATAAGCAAGTTCCAAATGAGTTGACCGCCTGTAGAGTAGGCTTAAAATCGAGAACATTACACAAACTAGTAGTTAGAACTCGTTAGAAAACAAGGATAAGCAGCAATCAAGTATGCAGAGGCATCCTGCAGAGCCGAGGAGACAGAACCCAGGCCACTGTTCCCACAGCTCCCCAAGGAGTCCCATCCTCATTAGCCGGAACTGGCCAGATGGATGTCAACCGATCGATGGGTCGCCGATGGGTTCTCCTTAAGACGCGGCGTTAAATGAGCTGTCATAACATTTTGTCCAACCCCTGAGACGAAAGGAGTGGGTTAAGCCAAAAGCGTTAACACGTCTGGTAAGGAACCTCCACTTCCCATGGCAATGTTCACCAGAGCGTGAAAGTTTCATATGCAGATGATGGGTTGACCATCATCTCGTGCAGCCTACATTGTGCCCTGTGACAGGCAAAACAAAGTAAAATACTCTATTATGTGATACACCCGACGAACTCCCTTCGCGTTCCGATCGCCGGAAGGTCGAGCGGTCAAGCAGCCTGGCCAAAGGATATATGCATGCATGTATAACCCGCCGAAATCAGGGCAGGTTCCTTGTCAAACCCTCGTCGTTCGCGCCCTGAACTTTCCAACTTTCCCAAAGGAAAATAGAAAAGAAAGGTTCACGCCGCTGTTGATGTCGCTGCTTTTTTATTACTCTCGCTTTTCTTCAGTTTTCCACCGCGCTGTTTTGGGCTGTTGCCCATTATTATTATTGTTATTATTATCTGGTTCTTGTTCTTGTTCTCCTTGTCCCTCCGGCTAATGACCGCTCCCGAATTTTCATTTTTCCCGCTCTGGATTGCCCCTGTCCAGTTCTGGACTTGTCGTCTCATTAAACATGCGTTTCCTTAACTTCGTTTTGATTGAAAGTGAAACGGATACTTACGCATTCCAAAATCCGGAAGTGCCATGTAGTTGGGAACCTCGGCGTCTTCGCTATCTTCTGGTTTCGGATGGTTGACGAGTAATGAGTAGAGCGTTAGTTGAGGCAAGGTTCCATAACTGATCGTAGATAGGGAAAATCTGAAAGGGTAAACAAAATAAATTAGATTTCTTAGGTTTCTTTAGGTATTCTCAAAAGGTTTTAGCCAAGAAAATTAATAGGTACAGTATAGTATATACTGAAGTACTACTCTATAAATTCTTGTACTCTACAAATTTTATTTTACCAGATCCCACTCTAAAATTTGTTTTTTTTTTCCAAATTATAATTTAAAAATTAGGAATCACATTTTTTAATTGAAATATCTCTAGTTTTTCTAATACTTTTTTAACACTTTAATATTATCAGGTATATTTTAAATAGGTTATATTACCGGATCCCATTATTGTTATGTGTTAAAAGAAAATGTGGTAAGAAAAAATGTTCCTTTTATTCCAAAAACCCCGTTGAAAAATCAGAAATCGCAGTTTTTAATTGAAATGTCTCTAATTTTATCTTGTGGACACACTTTAATAGAGCGAAAGAGATGTTCCCGGGCAGAACAATGAAATCTGGCGATCCGCACTCAATTGAAAACCCATTTTGGGAAATTGAGAAAATTGTGAAAAATCGCCCATTAAAAGCGGGCACACTCCAAAACTCTAATTGCAATTTAAACGATTCTCGAGTGGCGAAAATGGAGAATGGAAACACCGGCGCACAGGCACCCGCTTAATTTTGGACAGTGACAAAAGTCGTATCGGTGTTTTGGGATCGTGAATTAGAGGGGGATAGATAGATACCGAACCGATTGAATTGACAATACTTAACGCACCTTTCGACCCGCACTTTGTTGCCACTGCCATTGGCAATGCCCGCTTGAGAACCGCTGGCCACGCACGCGTGCCTCCTCCATTATCGCCTGGCGATCTGATCGATCGGCGCGAACAGTTGCAAAAACAGCCCGAAACCCCAGAGGACCAGGAGAACCCAGGGGCCCGGCGACCAGAGGGCGGGTTGAGCCGTGTATCTGGAGAGTTTTCCCGGTTCCTGCATGTCCTGTCAGGAAGTCAATGTCACTCGCCAACGACGACGTGTGTGCAAATGTGTCAGCATGTGCAAAAACAGGAGACCAGGACAAAGGACATTTAGCGCTTAACAGTTATGTTGTCACTGGATCCTGCGGGCGCCCCTCACTTTGGAGGAAAAATGTTGCCAAAATTGGTCATCAGTGAGGTATTCTTCCATTTCCCTTTAGCCTTCTATCTGCGGAATACAAATATTTATTATATATGCATATAGTTGTTATATATATAAATCTAATCTTCAACATACTATATACTATATACTATACCGTAATATTTTTCTGCATAAAAATAATATAGGGAAATTAATAATGAAATATAAATATATATATACAAGATTCTGGAAATAAAAATAATTTTCCAAAATTAACTTGATCCTCAAACCTTATATCGATAAATAGAAACCATTAACATTTATAGGAAAAACCATACTAAACGTACTGATTAACCCTAGCATTTCAATGCTAAGATAAAAACTTTTCAAACTTCAAACCTAATATCAACATCTGAAAACCCTTGACATTTATAAGAAAAAGCCATACTAAATGTACTCATTAAAACTAGTATTTAAATATATAGATGAAAACACTAATTAATCGTTAGAAAAACATTTTTTAGACTATAGTACTATTTAGATCTAAGGGCACTTAAATAATATGTTATACCTTTCACGCAGTGAAATCCACAAAAGTGGATAGAGTGGAGTACCACAAGAAAGGTGCTAAATGCGCTAGAGAAATGGGTAGTCGAGAGACTTCTATCGAGGTTCTAACAAGCCGTATCCCTCGCAACACCAAATTTCACCTGTTGGCCGGGGCAATGTCCTTCAGTTCCTTCGGGTCCTTGAAGTTCCTGCTGCTGTCCTTGACTTTTCGACTCATCCTTAATTTTTTCGGTCCAATTATGCCGCACATAACATGTTATTTGGGCTGCCAAACCGCACATCATCAGGCACACTGGGTCAAAGGCAGGTGTAAAGGTTACGGCCAGTGGCCAGGTCCAAGGTCCTTGGCCTGCGGTCACAGCTGAAAATCCAGACCAAGTCTCAGGGAAAGTCCATTATAATATTGGAGCAAATTCCCACTATCAGTTGAAAATTAAGAGAAAAATGAAGAGAATTAATATAAGTAAGTATTTTTTAGATGTAAAAACTTAAAATAAGTCAACAGATATTTAAAAATACATTTTTAAATCTTATATTATATAAATATATCCCTACATTATAATTGGAAGAAAGAACTGTGGGAATCTTGATCCTCAAAGAATATGCATACTAGTATTTACTGTGAGGAAATGTCAAAAGAAGATGCATTCAAAAAGAATATTTTCAATATAATCCGTCGAGGCCTTGGAAATAATCAATCAATTTTTTTTTATACCAAGAGCTGAGCTCAGGAAAACCCAAAAAAGTGCGGCTAGAAAGAAGATTGCGTATATTTCCATAAATACTCAATACGTAAGCGCTTAACCTAGTCAGTTGCAGGCCCCTCGACATAATCAATCTTACGGCTTCGTAGATCTGGATTAGACTCCCCCTGCTTTGCATATGCTCTGCATAATATCGCCATGCATCATCGTGCATAGCGACTGCTATAATTGCCAATATTCCTCAAGGAACCCAACACTTCTAGGATAGGAAGACCAAAAAAAAAAGGGGAAACCCATCAAGATTCCGTCAGGAACAAGAGCAACAGCAAACCATCAACCCTTTCCCTTCTTCTCAGGGGCAGGACGAACAAATGTTGCACATCATCATCGGGCCGCATATCATTAATGCAAATCTATGGGACTGTCATGTCATTGAAAATATTATTATAACAATTGCCAGCAACCGGGAGCCGGGGATCTTGTGCGAAACTTTGGTCGATCTTTTTCGGCAATCTTTGTTGCGATCTTCCCTTTGCTACTTCATTAAGTGCGGCTCACTTGACAGCAGTCTCTCGGGATGTGACAAAATCATCGTAGGATCCTTGAACCCTTTTCTATAAGCCTACACCCCGTGAGATTCAGCGCCGATCGCTTGAAGTGCGCAAAAATTTAAATGGGACGAGATGAGACGCGGCATCGGATTACAATTGAATCATTTGCAATTTTCCGCATTGCACTAATGAAAGGAAATTCCAGGCGAAATGCAAAAATAGAATCCCGAGGCGTCGATAAGGAAGAGGGTGATCATCGGAGGGTGACAAATGCCAAATGGTGGGATCCTTCCTCCTTTTTCTTTTCTTTTTTCGCGCGCGCTCTGTCGCCAACTGATTTGGCAAACAAATTTACAAACGCACTTCAGCAAAGGTCGGGGTTTTTTTTTTCGAGTCGGGTTTAGGGGGTGCATCCTGTACAGGTAGGTAGCGTGTGTTCCGCTACAGCGAGCCTCGCTGCACTGCCCTGCCATGTGGCCATATGGACTTGGCTTGACAGGCGCGACTAAAAGTCGGCCGACTTGGACTATTTTGCATAGAACTGCAGTCGCAGCGGCAGCTGTGACTATGCAAAGAGTGCAAAAAGAAAGAAATATATTTTAAAAAACACGAAAGGACCAGAAAACTTAGCATATACCCCTGCAGATATTTCAACCCCGAGATCCTAAGTTAAAAATTCAAATATCATACATTTCAATTCCTTTAAACCATGTTTTAAATTATCATTATATGTGTATACCAAAATTTAACTAGCATTACGTAGATAAATATTCAAGGTATCAGATATTTAAAACCTGGGATCCTTATTTCATGAAAAATACTGGAATAATACCAAACTTTAAATTGTAAATACCACGTTTTAAATTATCAATTAAGGTTTTAAGCCAAAACTAGCATTACTTTAATAAATATTTCAAGTTTCCGATGTTTAAACCCTGTGATCCTAAGTTTCAAATATTTTTTAACCTTGTGATCCTAACTTTAAAAAAATTCAGGAATAACACAAAATCTTAAAATTAAATTGTTATAAACCATGTCTGAAATGATCAATAATTTAAATATATTCAAGCATTAACTATCCTTACTTTGATAGATGTTACATGTAATAATATAATTAAGGACAACATACTAACTACTTAAGATAATTAAAAAATAATTACATTATACAATTTTTTAAGGCAAATGTATTAATTTTTAGTTTATTACTTTGATAAATTTGAGACAACCTAGTAACTAACCAATCTTAATGCAAAAACCCTCAAGGGCTTTACAAGAGAAGTGGGAAAATGCGAATGGAAAACCCCACCCCCTATCGACCCAAAGGGCAGATGGAAACCCATGACTATGCCTAACTAGCTTTGTGCTTGCCATTTGCCGTAATTGAAGTTGAGACCCCGGCGACACCCAAAAGTCTCTCCAAAAAATCAAATATCATATATCAACTTACATATCAAAACAACGGATGGCAAACAACAACAGAGCGGAATGGAAATGAGAGGTACTGGGTACTGGGTACTCTATAAGGAAGGAGGAGAAGGAAGGTCCAGGTAGAGTCACATTCGGTGCTATTACATGAGCTCACACCTTTTGCCGCGCCAAGGAGGCAGGATCCGGAGTTGGAGATGGAGATGCCTACTTCCAGAAGGCAGCTGCCTTATGCAAATCATGTTTATGCAAATTCCCAGGACACACGATAGCTTCTTGCGTTTTTTGAATTTATTATGAATTATTGAACTATTGGCAGTCTAAGCAAATATAAATTGAGCAATAAATTGATCGAGGGTCGTCGGTTGGGAATCGGAATTCGAACAGGGATCGAAACATCACAACAGAACATGTCCGCGGGGACATCGATACGCGTGAGTCCTTTTCCAAAACCCAGGGTACAACATGTGACATGACGCAGTCGGAAAAGCAAAAGCCAGATCCAATTACGATAGGCACTTCGGAGGCCAAGTGGAGATGGGAGCGGGCCAATTAGATGAGTTAGTCGCCCGTTTGATGGGCCCAAATTGAGGTGACCACGTGACCACGTGCAGCTGACAGGCGCAGAGCAAGTTTGCCCATCGCAAATGAAGATATTACGAAAGTGGCTCGGAAGAAAGTGGAAGAGAAAGTACAAAATTACAACCCGAGTCTAACAAATGCATAGCCAATATCTGAATAAGTTCTTAAGAATCTTATTTGAAAAAAGTCGTATGCAATCTTAAGGAAAATGGTATACAATAGTAATTAGATCAATTATGTTAAAAACCCCAATTTCAAATAAACTAGGGGTTTATATGAAACTAGACTTTGAATATATAATTTAAATTGAATAAAAATTATAATAAAAGTCATGCAAACTTAACAATTTTAATTTCTTTGAAGGTAGTATAAATGTAATTTCAATTTAAAAATAAATACATAAACTATTTTTGGATGTTTAATTAATTTTTAAATAGTATAAAATGTGATTTGACTTTAAAAATGAATACATAAACATATAATTTTGGCATGCTTTAAATATTGAATGACAGACAAAAATCATGTTATAAAATAACAACCTTTATATAATAAAGGTCAAGCAAACTTAAAAACTTCAGTTTATTTGAAGGTCGTATAAAATGTGATTTGACTTTAAAAGTAAATACATGTGTATATAAGTTTGGCATGTTTTAAATATTAAATGATTTTATTTTTTTTAAATTATATATAATGTAATTTGACTTTAAAAATAAATACATATATATATGTATATATAGTTTTGGCATGTATTAAACATTGATCTAAGATACAACTGAATTAATGACATTCTAATTTTGAAATTTTGCAATCTTTATCATGTCACAAATAAAAATCACATTATACCAGAATTATGCCAGTGTGTTAAGGACTGATTCAGATTCATTTTACAGATAGGAACTTTTGTACTACAAAATGGGTGCATTGGGATTGTCAATCACTGGCGAGGGACAGCTGGATGTGTGGACAAAAACAAGTAGACAAAACACACACACACAATGGGCCCATCCATTTGGCTTAGAGCGTCTTAGGGATCGTCGTCTTAAGCCAGATGCAAATGCTTGGGAGCGGGCACCCACACCGCCCGAACGGAGCAGCTGCATCAGATCCCGAAGGGCATTGTGCAACGGGCGAAAGGATTTCGAACTGGAGACACAACAAAATTGCAGGATTCGCCTGCAATACGAAAGCAATTGCTAAGCCAAATGAGTTCCAGACATAACCGACCGGATTTAGAAATTAGAATAGGATTAGGAATAGGAATGCATACGTACATGTGAATGGAGGTGAATGTAGGTGAATGCAGGTGAATGGAGGCGACTCAATGAATGGCACACGCGCTCAACGGGACTCAGGCGCATTAGATGCCACCTCCTCCGGTGCATCCCCGTCCGTCGGCTCATGCTAATGAGGATCTGCCGACAGGTAGCACAGCACACAGGTATCGTAAATCACAACACACACCCTGGGTAGGCGTTGGTAATCCTTTCGACACTTAATTAGTCCAAACTGTGGCCAAGTCCCCAGCCCGAGGACCATAGAAATCGGCATTCGTCTTGGATGAAGCTGGTAGAGATCAGGAAGATCTTTGGAATCTGGAAGAGATCAGTGCAAACGGAATGAGATCATAAAGCAGTTGACGGGGTGCATTGTCTTACCCAATCCTAGTTGTGGAAATTCACAGGTTCCGGCTGAAAGAAAAACTCCAAGTTCTAGTTTCCAATATCAGGCTGTGAGGGATAAAGTTCCATGACCAGCAGGGGTTATTATTTTAAAGGATTAGTACACCAGGTTTAGTTAACGTAACATTTTATTAGTGGCAGCATATAACATTTTACATGTGTTATTTACAGTCCGTTGAAAAATGAATTAGGCAGTTCTGTTAGTTTTGTATTGTTATAATGATTGTGAATCATACAATGAGTGTATACAATATTTAAAAATATAGACTAGCATCGAACATGTCACTATAACTTATAGTTCGTTTTGGCAATAAGCCTGATCACATAAATAAAAATCATATCATACCATAATTATTGCAGTACGTATTGAAATATGATTTCGATTTTAGTGCATTCGAATAGTCACTTATGTTATAATCCTTTGCCGTTTAGTATTACTGGAGAAAGATCGAATATTCGATTCAAAACCGGATACGATTTTCCTTCAGCTCCACCGCAGTTATGAATGGCCAGTGTCTCCTGTCAAGTTTATCCTTTTGTCTCCACTGTTTCCGAATCTTGGATCGGGTGTCTCTGACTTCAGGAGGCTTTCGCACATCATAAGTTTCAGGGATGGGTTCCTCAAGGCCGGGAATCCTTTGGGGAAGAAGAAAAAGTTCATTGATTTTGTGCTTTATATTTGCCTGCAACAATCTACTTTCTTGAGCTTTAGAATCCAGCAGTTGGTTTAAAACTGGTGCTCTGCTTCTAAAAGGATTTAGATCCACCTTCTCAGAGGCTTCTGGTGCTGCTTCAACCGACGACTTGATATCGTTATCATTTTGCAAAGTACTTTCTTGAGCTCCAGAATTGGATAGTTGCATTTGAGCTGTTGCAACTTCAAGGCCTTGTGGGAATCCTAACGCTGCTAGCATTCTAAACGGATTGAGATCCGCGTCCGTCAAAGTTTTTTGTGCTGTTTCAACCGACGATGTGCTCTTACATGGTTTTACTTTCTCCTTAGCTAGCATCTGGGGTCGCAAACGTAGTGTTGGAGTGCTGTCATTTGCAGCCGTACGCTTGGACCCATCGGCTGATGTCTTCTTCTCAGGAACTTTGGATTTTTTCAAGGCGGCTAAACTTATGGCATTGATGAACGTACTCAACCCGACATTCTTTCGCTTAATGGGCGATTTGAGTGTTTTATTGTTAGCTACCATTGGCACCGAACTGCCAGCAGGTGCCGGTCGAGGAGATGCCGGCGGCGGGCGTGGAAGACGTGGCGCAGGCTGGGGCACAGGAGCACCTGGTGGTGGCCGGGGCTCAATGGGTTTACTTCCCGATACATCTTTTGCAGTGAGTTTTTCTGGTATTGAATACTTCTTGGTGATATCAGCTAGCCGCCACAGGCCCTTCCCGTTTTTCCCGATTCTTTTCAGTTTCTTTGTACTTTGGAGAAGGCTTTCCACAAGTGACTCACTGCTTGGCATTGGCTTTACCTCTTCAGGTTTTTCTTTTTCAGCTTTTGCCGCCTTTTTGGCAGCCATCTTGTTAGACCGTAGTTGATTCTTTTTAGCTGTCTCTTGCTTTTTAAGACGCCTCTTCTCCTTTCTTTTTAAATTGCCCGACCTCTGGGGATCGGTTTTGATTTCGGGCTCCTCCTCATCGTCGGCCTCTGATGAAAGCATATCCGCCTCCTCCAGGAGCTCGAACATGTTCGATGTACGTGCCATTGAATCTGTTGAGGCTGGCTCCTTGGGTTTGTGCTGAGTGTTGGGTGGTGAATCCAGCATGGGTTTTTTGGTCGCGGGAGACTTTATTTCCAATGGCTTGTTATCCCTATTATCCTGTGGTGCTTTTAAGGGTTTATTAACTTGCGCAGAGCTTCTAGAATCTGTTACGGGTTCCTTGGGTTTGTGGTAAGGGTTCGATGGAGAATTCATAATGATCTGTTGCGAAGGCATTTCCTGCGAGGCGCTCAAAGGTTTTTTAACTTGCGTTGAGCCTTTTGAATCTGTTACTGAATCTTTGAGTTTGTCGTTAGTCTTTGATGGTGAATTTATCATTAGTTTTTTGTTGGGTGGCAATTTAACATCCGATGACTTATTGTCCTGGGGTGCGCCCAAAGGTTTCTTAACTTGCGAAGAGCTTTTTACGCTTGCTACAGACTCTGATTGAGGAGACTTAACTTCCATTTCACTTACTGTCCGCTTTGAAGGGTTTTCTTTCTTACACTGCCTATCATCTCCAAGGATCACCTTTGGTTGAGCAATCAAATCTTTTTCTGTCATCGGTACATTGAGTGATTTTGTATCTGGTGCAGGTACTTTGGGTACTTTTGACAGGTTCTCGCATTTACCTTGCTGTACATCTCGTAGGATCGGTTTGGATTGGAAAATTAGATCATTTTTATTTTTCAAACCATTAATTGCGGGTGTTTCGGGTTTGACTACTATTGCCTGTGGCTGATTTTCCTTGTTGTCTTGTGGATCCAGCCCTTTTGGTAAAGAAGTCATATCCCTTTTCGGCTTTATAACATTGAGCGACTGATTAGGTGTTACGGTTGCTTTGAGCTTAGCAAGGACTTCCTTTACACCTTGTTGGTCATTTTGGCCGGTAACCTTTTGTTGCATGACCAAATCCCTTTTATATTTAGGCAGATTGCGCTTGGACTCGCCTGCTGGGGGTACTCTGCGTTCCATAGATTTATTGGTGTTCCGGGTTTCAAGCAACCTGCACGTGTACCTTGATGAATTTATCGATCCTGGCTGTTGTAATGTGTTTTCCGCTGAATTAGGTTCCCTTTTTGGCGCTGCTTTGGATCGTGAACGACTGCCCAAGGGTGGCCACTGATTCGCGTTGACCACTGGTTCTTGAGGTATTATAGGAACCTGAAAATAAAATAAGAAAATTACTTCAAGTGATCCACTTCGGTTCGAAACAATTTTTATGACTCACATTTTCCATTGGCGTTGGCGAGATTTTTTCCGATTTCTTCACAGTTTGCTGTATATTTGTTATAATTTTCTCTCCGATAGACGCTGCCTCTGAGTTCTTCTCCTTCAGAGGATTGGTAATTTGTGAACCAGTGATGGGTTCCTGTTTAGTTGGCTCAGGAATAGAAGTGGTCAAGGGTGCCTCGGGCAGCAGATCGGGCATTGGATCAGCGAGTTGCAACTGATCCATTCCTTTCCTGATATCCGCAATGGCGTGGGATTCGAGTCCCAAGTTCTGCTGTGGTAATGGAGTGGCTCCAGATTGCTTCTCCAATTCGGGAGTTTGATTTTGGGCGACAACTTGGGTGGAAATAACAAGTTCAGACTTCTGTTCCTCCTCCTTTAAGGTTAAACTGTGAGACTCTTCGTTTCCGGTTTCCTGTTGTACCACAATCGATTTGGAAGCCTGACTTGAATAATTTTCTTCCGTCAAATCCACAGGCTGAGCAGAAGAATTATGGTCCGGTTTAGGAACCAAATCAGAAGCTTCAGTTGGTAGAACGGATTCCGGTTCTATGGTCAAATTGGGATGATAAATAAATTTAGGTATTATGCGTTCTACATGTAGCACTTGTACTGCTGCATCCATTGGAACATTCTGCGTTCCATCATCTGATTTATTCAAAGAAGTGACTAGATGCCTTGGGTTAGGAACCAAATCAGAAGCTTTAGTTGGTAGGACGGTTTCCGTTTGTAGGGTCGATTTGGGATCCTGAACCTTAATATTTGGTTGGTGTTGAATCGCAGGTTGTAAACGTTCTACAGTTTTCTGTTTTACCACGACCATGTCGGGAGCCTGACTTGGCTCATTTTCTTCCTGGATCACCGCCAAACCGAAAGCCGTAACAGAAGAATTACGATCCGGTTTAAGAACCAAATCAGTAGCTTTAGTTGGTGGGACGGTTTCCGGTAATATGGTCAAATTGGGATACGGAACCATAACAGGATGATTAACAATCTCAGGTTGTATGCGTTCCACAATTTCCTGTTGTACCATGATCAAGTTGGAAGCCTGGCTTAAATTATTTTCTGGCTGGATCACCTTCATATCGACAGCCTGAGCAGGACAATTGTAATCAGGGTTAGGAACCAAAATCGAAGCTCTAGTTACTGATGCGCTTTCCGGTTGTAGGTAGGAAATGGGATCCTGAACCATATCAGGATGATAAATAATTGTAGGTGGTATGCGGTCTACACTCGGCACTTGCACTGCTTCATTCATTGGAATATTCCGATTTACATAATTTGATTTATTCCATGAAGGTACTGGATGCCTTGCTCCTGACGGCGGAGGCGCAAAACTGTTGACATGTGGATACTGAAAAACATTATTTAAACAGTTAAATAAAATAAAATTAACTATTAAGTATTAACTAATTAATAACTATTATTAACTTTTATAACTAACTAAATCTAAAAAAAATCTAAAATTGGATAGAATATAATATTTACTTATCTATACAAATATTATATTATATATTAATATACCATTTTCTTGAAGGTTTTGATATGTTTTATATGTGTTGTTTTGACCTAATAGCATATCATAATTCATAGGTACTTACATCTTGAATAACTTCAAATATCTGTTGCGATTCTTTCACAGGATTATGATTCTCTGGCACTGGATCACGAGTACACAAAGGTCGCAAGTCAATTATTATTCTGTCTTCCATTTTGGTGACCGTAGCTGAGGGCCCCAAGACGATCTCCACCTGGTGTGGAGTTGGCAGAGCTTCGGCTTGGACCTTTGGTGGAGCAGTTGACGCATAGGTCGAAACATGGGAGCGAGGTACCTGCTGGGGCGGTGGAATACGCTGAGGTGGCGGAATATGCTGAGGTGGCGGAGCAGGCGGAACTTGCTGATATTGTAGAGGTTTCTTATATCCCAGATGTGGAGTTGCTAGGACTTCAGCTTGGTCCTTCGGTGTAGCAGTTGGTGCGTACGCATAACCATGGATCAGAGGAACCTGCTGGGTCAGAGGAACCTGCTGGGTCTGAGGAACCTGCTGGGTCAGAGGAACATGCCGGGGCTGCGGAGGTTGCTGATAGTGGTAACCAGGCTGAAGAGATGCTTGACCTGTAACCATGTAGACACCCGTTAGTGGTGGATCCTGGGCCCTAGGTTGAGGATGCGGCGGCGGTATGTGTTCCCCAATCTGAAAAACCTGTGCACGTTGGTCGGCTGCGGCTGGCAGTGGGGGTGCTTGCTCCCTTATCTCATATATCTGGACTTGCTCGGCAAATCTAGGTGTTGGCAATAGGGGTGCCCGCTCCCCTACGTATTGAATCTGAGCTTCTTGATTCACTTGGGGTGTTGGCAATAGGGGTGCCCGCTCCCCTACGTACTGAATCTGAGCTTCTTGATTTACTTGGGGTGTTGGTAATAGCGGTGCCTGCTGCGTAGAATGCTGCGGTTGCATGGGAACCACATAGGACTGTGGCTGTTGAGGGACCTGGACCTGGTCCTGCTCAGGAGCAGTGGACGTGGGCAGAGGCAACCCATAATTGTACCAACAGCCGCGGTGGAAGAAGCCCTGCGCATTTCCAAATTCTTCGATATTGCGTAGGTCTGAAGAGTACGGTGGGACGGAGCGATTCGCCGTGGAAGGCGAAGAATCGTACAGTTGAGGTCCCGACAGAGAGTTAGGTGGGGAGTTTGGCATGGAGTTCGAGGAGTAGTAGGGCTGATATTTCGGTGTGGCGCTCGGCGGGGAGTTCGATGAATAATAAAGCTGATAGCTCGGTGCGGGATTCCCTATGGTGTTCGATTGGTTGATTGGTGGCAAATACGAATTGGTATACCCCGGTTGCGCCTTACGGGGGTTTGGTGGAGAGTACGAAGAGCTGTGCCCTGGATACGGGCAAGGGGGGGTCGGTGGAGAGACCGAATTCCCGTACACCGGTTGCGGATTACCGGCTCCGGATGGCTGGTATTGTGCATTCCCATTTCCGTACACCAATTCGTTCGGATTGAGCTGAATGTAATAGATTCCCTGAAATGAAATCACCTTATTCGCTACCCTTCACCGTTAAAACAACTTGTTAAGTAATTACTTTTGGGTTAACACCTTGATATTCCATTTCTTTCAGATATTATAGCAAACTTTTTCCGGGGCAAAACTTCGCGCAAGCGCCGCTGGTTCGGAAAAGGAAGTCAAGTGTCAGCCATTCGATTTGCAAATCCACGTTGACAAACGCCGGGTAGTATTGTAAAACACCATATTTTCACTCACGCGTTACACGCAGTTATTTGATTAATCGAATATAATATGATTATTGCATTGTTGAGTTTTTCAGATATTATTGAGTATTTTTGCTTTTCAAACAAGCTTTCATATATCACGAATATCTGTAATGCTTAATCAATCATACTTAGAATTTTCCAGATCACTACATTCACTTTATATAAAATAACTCCGATTCTGAACGTGTAGAGCCCCCTAGCAGGTGGCCAATTTATTGGGAGACCGTATTTTCAGGCATAATAAGTCAGCCCGTGTAGTGATGTCTTTTTTGGTCTTCGTCTTAAAAGCCTTCCTCAAACATATTTCTTTTCACTCGGCAGCCGTTCGAAGCAGTTTGATTTATTCAAGCTCTAAGTGCCTAATTTTTGAGTAAGTGTCGGTGAAAAATTTTTTAAATTAAAATAAGTTTTCCCAGATATTTTCTTCGGATAAATGCAATTTATTTGGTAGGAATTTCTTGGGGCCTCGGCTGCACAAGACTTATGGTACGCCCATATTTGTTTCTTGCGCCCTAATGGCAACAACAAACGCCCTAAAGAGTAAACGTTTAACGCTCGCATTTGCATATTTAATTGTAAAGCAAATTACCCGAATAATACGCGGCGAAATCCGGGGAAATGCAATTAATTTCCGGGAAAAGCGACCCAAAAAACCGTAGCGCTTCTCCATAAATCTGCGGCGCGGCTTGAAAATGCGAGCGAGATGGCTGTAGTGCCTCCGAAGGTTGCGAGAGTGAGACAAAGCGAGCGTCGTGAAAAGTTGTGCAAGCGAGACGGCACTCTAACCGCAAGGCGGCGAAGAATGTCGCGACTTGCATCATTAGACAAAGAAAAGGGTTAAAATGCAAATTATGTAGATTCCGTAATGGGAATGGGACGGAATTCGGGGATTCGGCGACCCCGGGATATGTCGGAGTCCCATCCTCACATCACATGTCACCCCGGGAAGTTTGTCAAACGTTTGACAGCGACGCGATCAGGTTCCGAAATTAATGCATGGCCAGCAATTAAATGTGAATAAAATGTTAAAGTTATCGGGAGAAAAGAAAAAAATACAAGAAACCCAGCTCGGGGACGTTTTCTTAAAGGCTGCGTAATTGATTAGCCCGCGGCACTGGCGGGATTTTCCCATTTTCCTTCGGGGTCTCCTTGCCGTACTCCTCTTCTTCCTCGAAGTCCTGCGAGCATTCCAGTGACCCATGTCCAGGCGTTGCTAATTGTGACCCAAAACCCAATTATGTTAAATTACCGACCCTCTGTCAAGGACCTAAGTACCTAACTCCATATGGCGTGCGAAGGTGGATCGACTCGCTATATGTTTGTTTAGCTAAAAACTGGATCGCTTTGTCGGTCTTACCAAAGAACTCTATGTTCTTAGCAAATTTGTGAAATTTATAAATTCTAGAATCTATTTTATAAACCCATGTTCTTATTGCAATTTCTCCATTTGCATTTCAGGAACTCGAAAACCATCCAGGAATATCTATACCTTCTGCGATTCAATATAAAAATGCACCGATTTATACTGAAACCCATGCGTACTTTTCCCCGTAAGTCCCATAGATCAGCATTAGATAATACTAGCACTAGATAATACTAGATAATTTCCATTCAATAGTTATGAACCTACTCTTTGGTGAAGATTCCGTGCCTGAGCCAAACCCCGAGGAGCTTTGGCCCGACGAATATGACGACTACGGAAGCGATACCGAGAGCGAATCGGATGAATCGATTCTAGGTCCAATTGATGATTATGAAACGGACGAGTACTACACAGATTCTGATTTTTCACTGTACTGACTTATACCACATTGCCTTTAAACTACACGTATACACAATTCTTACTAAACATATGACAATATTCTGCTTAGAGCTAAATAAAACGATTATTTTTTAAATATTTCTATATTGTATTTGCCTGCATAGGTTTTAGAATTTCTGGAGGCATAAAATGGCACACATCGCATCCGCAACATTTGGAAATACTGTCCTTTTATGACTAAACTTTTTTTTTGCGATAATGAAAAGAGCACTTTTGCGAACCAGCAGGCAAAACTGGAGCACAAACAGAGATCAGATCACATCGTATATATTTTTTCGCACGTTTAAAATGGTGATTTCGATATCGCCGCAACCCTTAACCCCTCGCTTAACCCTTTCGATCGAGGTGGTTGTGACCCCGGCGGTTGTCTGCTGATGCTAAACGTATTAACCCATGACCGCTTTAGCCATTGTTTATTGCCTAATTTGCGGTTAAATTTTGATTTTGGCACAATGATTTCATTTTCGATTTCACATTTTCAGACAGATTGAGATTTATGTGTGTGCATGTTTGCCAAATAATAAATCTGAGGAGAGTGTGCGAATTTTTTGGCGCGCCGTGTGCAGCGATAAGGAAAAACACAAAGGATCTGAAAAGGAAGACGTGAGAAAGAGCCAAATTCAGAGGGCAAAATAAAATCAGATGATCGATATAAGGAATGTATGCATATAGGACATTAGTAATAAGTTATAATTTAAATTAAACATTTAAGAACGCATAATAAAGTCGCTATATTTAATGGTTTAAAAACATTTAAAAAGAATAAAATCCGATGATCGGTTTAAAAAATATGCATATAGGACATAAATAATGACCCGTACTCAAAATAATACTTCAGAACTGATAGTAAAGTCACTAATCATAATGGTTTTAGAACACTTAGATTTTAATATTACTTATAGATAGTGAGTTTTAGGGTTTTAAAAGAATAATAATAATTTCTTTGGTCTAAAATCAATTAAAAGCATATATAAGAACGCATAATGATATTAAGACATTTAAGTTTTAATATTTAAGGGTTTTAAAAGAATAAAAAATGTAGATGGTCGATATAAAGAATGTGAGCATATAGGTCATTAATAATAACCCGTAGTTAAAACAAATATCTAAACGTTAGGATATTTAAATTATTATCTATAGGTAATAGGGTTTTAAAAGAATAATAATTATTTCTTTAATCTAAACTCAAATGCATATATGAATGTTAATATCAAGCTAAAAACTGAATTTTCTTTATACAGATGCATTAATCATACCGCCGCTATCGCAAGCAACTTATCTGGACCTGGACCCCCAGGCTAATGACGGAACCTGGCAAGTTGGGTCGGTGCAGAAAATCAATTAAATACAAAACGCAAAATGTTTACAATGTAATGACCAGCGACCGGATGACCCACCACCACCACAACGGCCGCCCATGAGGGTCAAGGATCACGCCGGCATAATGATAAACTGTCAAAACTACACTGCGCCAGAGATTATATCGGCAAATTGCAAGCCACCGACCAGAAGCAACCCACCCTCGATCAGGACAACCCACGCGCCTAACACATTAACACGGCCCAAGGATCAAGGACCTGCTGGCCCGTCCGCCTGGCTGTCGATCACAACTTTATGACTTCTGGAAATGGCCTCGTCCCGCCCCCGGTTCGCCTCTTCCATATTTTCGTGTTTTGGTGTAATGCCCTTGAATTTGTGTGGGGTTAATTTAGGGTTACCCGCGGGTTTTACGACGGGAAATTTGTCAGACGTTGACAGTTTTCAATTATATGTTTGCATATCGAGCGCGTTCTAATGCATTTGTGGCATGTTTTTTTTGGTCAGGAAGTCGGGAAGCAAGGTCCTTGCATAATTACGAAAGTTTTTACTGCCCGGTTGCCAGGGGAGATATACTAAAAGAGGTTGAGATTCAAGAACTGCTCGAAATAACGGTCAAAATATGGTGATTTAAGCGATTTGTAATCAGAGTATTTCAAACATTTTTATATCCTTTGTAGTAAGTTCTTAATTTTATAACCTCTTTTAATTTATATTTAAATTCCTCATAAAAGCAAATAAGTATTAGAAGTCTTTATAAGTTAACTCCATTTTTTTTGAGTAGTTTTACGCTTTTGAGGAAATTTTAAAGACCATAATAAATTATATCGTTTATTTATTTTATCGACTCTACAAAAGACTTTATATAAAAGATACAAATAAATATGACCCAACAGGATAGAATGTCGTTAATATTCCCTAAGAATTCAACAAACAATATCGAATTTACTCACTTGAACTGTAACTGAAAGGAAATCAATTTATATTGCCCCTATTGATAAGTCTAAATCGTTATAAAGCTTTTGTTGCAAATCTTGAACTGGGCCAAAGTACTCGAACACTCTGTAAACACACACATGGATGTAATTATTATGGATTACCATTATATGTGGGCCATATATCACCGGGCCATTGTAGGATCCTCAGCTTCAGGGCACTGATTTATGTCCTTCGCCATTGACAACTCTATTTTTCCGTTCCAGGTAGCAAAGCTGACCAAAGCTGTTTACACCAAACGTATGTCACATAATCAATTGTCCGACACAAGGCAATAAAAACAAGCGCAGGGGTCAGTTCGGTCGTCTTGGGAATTGAGGATCGGAAATCAGGAATTGGAATTGGAATCGGGATGGAACGCTAATCCGGCCGACGGCGTGTTGCATAATTTTCCGACCCGCTGAACCGCCCCTTATTTTATCACGGTGACCCGCCAAGATTGTCGCCGTGTAATGAAGAGGTCACTCGGTTCACCGGACCGCCAGCGTTGTTTGTTTTGGCTTTGTGACAGTTAAAGGATTACAGCGGCCGCGACATGGGCGCGAACTTTTGCGGTCCTCTGGATGACACGATGACTTCCCGCCGGACAGCTGCACATCCTGACCGGGATTCGGATTCGATGCGTTTTCCAGAGCATCGGAATGGGGCGGCAGGACAATGGCGTTTTGTTCGGCAGGATGCGGTTTGTGTAACGATCGCCGATCGCTGGACAGTTTATGCAGCGTCATATCCTGAGGCATATCCTGCCGCCGAATGGCGTGATGAATGATCCCAGCGAACCCCAATGAAAACCAGCCCACCAGATTCCCACAACGATACAATACTCAGGATGGAAGCGGCATTTGACGGTTGCGTTTTTTAATGGACCCGGTAGATATGTGTAGCAATTGACAATCATTACAAAGGATAATCCCTTACCACTGTGATTTGTATTATATTTTTCATATATACTCAATCAGCCATATAGATAAGCATTATGTAAACAACAGTTAACTAACTAGAATTATAATACTTTTATATGTCATTTTTAATATGAAAGCAAGTTCTGTTTTTGTTACTAATTGTATAGTATCTGACTATTTTTATATTACTTTATTTTAAGGGTACTACAATAGAGAAGGATTTACATTTTCTGATCAAATCAATGTGAACATGAAAATATTCCATATCCAAGTTCAAAGAAAATGATAAACAACATTAAGAGAAAATTTAAGTGTTATAAAAATGAAATCCAAACTAAAAATAGTATAAGATTAAAGAAAAAATAATTTAATTGTAAGTGTTTATAAAGTTTATAAAGTTAACTTTAAATATTGTGTTATTTTGTTTTTATAATAAAAGCTAATTCTGTTTTTACAACAATACCTATATAATGATCTAATTAGGACTATTTATAAATTTTCCAGGGATGTTACAATAGAAAAGGACTTGTATTTCCCCATAAAGTCAAAGCGAAGCTCAAAATAGACAAAGTCCAGCAGCTGAGATTATCTTGCTCTAGTTCCCATTTCTTCACCAAGTTCAAGGATAATGAGCAACGTAATTGGCGCATTTTGCAGGATTTCGACAAGGACTCGAAGGACAAACAAAAGGAGAGGAGCAGCTGCTCTGCCAATTGGCACACAATGGAGCGGCACATGCCACACTCTGGCGAAAAAAATCTAAATCTAAAGAATGGTAAATCGGGGGACCAGAGGGAAGAAGTTGAGGAGAAAAAAACGGGGACAAGTCGGCAATAATATAATACGTAACTGCACATTGACAAAAAGGAAGCGTCGCAACAATGGAAAAGTGAAAAATCTCCGACGGAGGCAACACCCAAAGGACAGCTGTCTGCGACTCCATCTGTTTGTGATTCCCCGCAAGAAAGACGAGAGGCAGGACCTCCGACCATCGATCATAAAGAACTTGATCTCTAAACACATTATGCGAACAGCATTTAAATAAGACAACATTGCATAAAATATCAAAATATCATAAATATGTAAGTATTACCAATCTGTTGTCCAAAAATGTAAATTCTTATAAAAAAAATAATATTTAAATATTAAATACAAATCCTAATATATCCTTTTAAAACTGCAAGTGACCTAAAGTATTATAATTCGTTCAAATCAAAAATAAATCCCATCCATAAACACACTTAAATAAAGCATTCCAACAATTCTCATCGTAAAAAAGATAATAAAAACTGAGTAAATCATAATTTTTCAAATGACCCCAGGCTTTTTTAAAAATTATAATGCGTACACAATTTGTATTTTTACAAGCTGAAACATATTTTTTAAAAGTTCAATATTACGCGCGACTACGCGGTCAATCGCGGTAATTGGATTAGGGCGTTTGCGTAACCCTTGCGCAGCATCCGCGGGCCACGTTTGACCCTCTGACCCTTCGACCCCTCGGATGCTGCTGGCAATCAAGGAATGGCCCTTTCAAGCCCGTGGAAAAACACGGGAAATTAATTAAGAAAACAACCCCGCGGCCATCTACTTACTGTCCCACAGCGAATTTTTATTACTTGTAAGATATTTAGGTTCACTTCAGTAAGCACACAATATTCCTGACCTTTTTCAAAGATGCTGTAATGGAAAAGTTACCTTAGCTGTCTGGTTTTAAAATATTTAAAAATAATTTCATACTTTTTTTTGGGATTAAGGAGAGGCATATGTATATATATATATATCAAGCTAAAAAAAGTTGGAATACCCTTTTCAATGTTTCTCTAATGGTATATATACAAAATGTAAGCTAACTAAAGAATGTTTTTTTTAAATGTTAAGTTCTCCCCTTCTTGATGTTCGAAAAGTGCAAAGTTTTCATGAAAATGGGCTGGCTAAAGGGGTGTGAAAATGGCTTAATAATGGTTAATTTTCCGCTTATCACTCCTCCAAAAAAGCAGCCTTATCCATTGCTCATTCCCTCAACTGAAAAGCTTACACACGAAAAAAAACCTGGAACCCTTCAGCTGCCAAAGGCACTCCCACCGACTTTAAACGGGGAAAAACGACGTTAATTTATTTCAATTTCCAACCATTGTCTGCATATAAACAGTTCATTAGGAAGCCAACCAGTTATGAAAGTGAAATTTAAAACGCCACGATGGCCTTTCTTCGGGTTTTCAAATTGTTTTTGAACAAATACACGAACGGGACACTTGAAATTACGCTTAATTGGCGGAGAAACAATGTCGAATGCCGAGGGGCATTGGGAAAATGATAAGGAAAACTCCCTAATTACAAACAAGAATTTTCCGGGTGCGCGCAAAAAACCCAGAGAAATAAGAAAGGGTTGAACCTGGGAACCTAAAAACCCCGATTTTCCATCGAGTTCGAAGTTTGAAGTCTTCGATAAGCCGGCGGTGGAAAATTTATATATGATGTGTCCCCAACCAGCCATAGATTTTTTAATAAATATTTGACATGGCATTTTCACTTAAGCCAGCGCATGGAAATCCATTGTTGGCAAACAGGAGGTCGCCCATCCAACCCTAAGCGGAAAATTTGTTTAAACAACTGAGCAAATATCGGCTCTGGCTCGCCCGCTAAAGAAGGGTAACTTTTTATTTTTCGGCAATTTTTTTTTTTGGGAATTTCTCCCCCAAAATGGAAAAAAGAAATTGTGAACAAAAAATTACTAAGCCGGCAATCAAAATACAAACATTAAAGGACTCAATGGGAGCCATTGTTGTCCAACTGAAGCACCTGAGTATATGGAACAAGGACATCCCCCATGCTGACTCGCGCCAATGTGCATTTTGCAACAGATTTACGATCCTTTATAATCCCTTCAATCGCGCTGTAAACTGGTAACTGGTTCCTGGTTACTGGTTACTGGCGCTTTGTTGCTCTAAATAGCCTTTTCCGAATCACTGGACCCGCACAAAGGATTCGCCCTCAATTGCACAACTATTTCGAATTAGAAAAAAAGAACAGAAATGGGCACAACGAATTATGTTTAATTGTCGAAACTCGCAACTGGACCATATGGAATACAAGTTCTCCAGGGATCTGTCCAAAATGATGACTTTTATATTTTAAAAGTTAAGAAAATATAGATATTGCATTAATACTATAGTTATATGAACAATTCTTTCCGAATTTTTTTATTTTAATGATTTATTATTTTGATATAACGTTTACTTGGAATGAACTTTCCGGAGTATAATACAACATTTTTTTAATTGGTTTTAAAAATAATAAAACAATAATATACTGTTCACGTTAGTATTTCTGTATAAGGAATATATTCAGTCTATTATTGTTTTAGTATTTTTTAATACAAATGCAACAACACTGGAATGGGTTTATATATCGTCTGTTGGACTAATCATAATAGGCTAACAAATTTAACTTATATCAAAGTAGCCTTCTGCCTAAAATGTCATTGGCATATATGATTTTTTGAGGTTGAAAACAGTCAGTATCTATTTAGTCAGTAACATGCAAACAGCTCTTAAAAATTAAAAAAGAAGCAAACATATATTTAAAAAATCGGCGTAAAGAACTGTTTCTTTGTACTAAGAACGCGTTTTAGCTAACTTTATATCTTTTTTTACAACGGCGGAAGACGACCTCATCTGGAGGATAACCTAGGAAACTGTTTAGGAACCGTAGAGAAATTGCAAATGTAAGTACCCGTTTAATTTATCATACCTACAAATGTAGGCTCTGTTAAAAAGTCATTGGCATGAAAGAGACTTGCTTCTACTATATGTAGGAAAGAAAGCGGCTTAGCTAACTTTACATTTTCTTACACCAACGCCAGCAGACCTCATCCAGAGGACAAGAAACCGTTAAAGAATCGGGAACGAAGTACATATGTGAGTTCCCATATTGTTCAATGATCAACCAAAGAATCAAGCCCAGCATATGATATTGCTCCGGTTTCATTGAAAGATTTTATTCTTTTCGATTAGAACTTCACCGTTTTAGGGTCATATATTAGAAAAACAACCGCTTTTTAGACATGTGACAAAAGTTCCCGCCACCTTGGATTACTTTCGTGAAACATTTTGTAGGTTTGAACTCAGCAACCCCTCCTTAAAGGTCATCTAATAATATAATGTCAATCGTTTTATTCAAAAGGATGCCACTCAAGACACTGCTTTGCTAAAGCTTATCGTACAAGTTAGTTGTGAGTTAGAAGAAAAACTGCATTATTAATCTATCGGTTAATATTTCCTAGACCGCCATATCACCAGTTGTTATATTGATAATATTCGTACTGGGACTGTTGCATGGCGCACTATTCTATATCTCTTTTCTATCACTGAACCATTTGAAGAATTCTACGTATTAACTTGTTAACTTTAAGCTACGCTGGAAATTTGGAGCTTCCAGTAGAATAACAGACCACATATAAGACATGAACTCCGATCAATCCGATTCGGACGATTCGAAAACGCTGACAAACGGGCACCATGTCCCAGATTATGAAGACAGGGGAAAGAAGATTAGATATGTTTACCAGAGCTCTGATGATGGATCGGATGGAGATCAGTCGACCAGAATGCCGGCCGATGTGAGTGAGCGGCCCTCCGGCGAATCGGAGAGGTTCTCAACAACCGAGTCTACTCCGCCCGACGAGGATCCGGATCCGGTGACCATCGGTGATATCCTGCACAATCGCTATCATGCTATAAAGAAACTGGGCTGGGGTCACTTCTCCACCGTCTGGCTGTGCTTCGACTGCTCCGCGGAGCGCTACTGTGCCGTCAAGGTGGTCAAGTCGGCGGAACACTTCACGGAAACCGCTCGCGACGAGATTCGTCTACTGTGCGCCGTGGACGAGTACGAAGACCATCCGCTGAGGAAGCGTATCGTCGAGTTCATCGATCATTTCTACATGACCGAACCGCATGGCACCCACCTCTGCCTGGTGTTCGAAGTGCTTGGTGATAATCTATTCAGCCTCATCCAGAAGTCCCGCTTCCGTGGACTGCCCATGAAAAATGTGAAGCAGATAGCCAAGCAGGTCCTCGAGGGTCTGTACTTTCTGCACAACAAGTGCCGCATAATCCACACAGATTTGAAGCCGGAGAACGTGCTCGTTGTGAACAGCGATGCGGCCGTACGGGGACAGGTTAACCAGACCATCAATAGTTTTCTGAAGGCCCAATCTAAGCTTAGGAGATCTGGGTAAGTCAAGCAGGCGCTGAAAGCAACCTATTCAGAAATCTGTCATAAGATAAGATAATCCTAATTAAATATTCGAAATGGTATTCTATAGTATTGTTTGTTTTGTGACATCAAAATTATTGATTACATTATAAAATATCATAATGATAGTATACATATCCCTACATATAAAATGGTAATCTCTCGTATTATTATATTAATGATTTTCTGAAAATAAATGTTTACGTATTTTTTCTTGATATTTTGTAATGTTATATTTTGTTATGATACGATACATATACCTTCATTTAAAATTGTGTTCTGTAGTATAATTGTATTTTAAATGATTGTATAATGTAATCTATATAATAATTATAAAATATTATAATGATGCCGTTGGATGAAACATATTAAATGGTATTCTCTAGTATAATGTTGATATCGACTTATCAAAATTGGTATTTTATAATGAAATCTACCATTATGGAATATCAAAACATACACATACCCTTACTCGTATACATTTTTTAAGATTAATTTATAAAGATCTCATTATGATAATTATCCTTTTACCCAACATCCTTCCACAGACATGGCTCTGCACGCGGCAGCCTGAGTGACCGGCAGAGGGATCGCTCTTACAATCTCGACTGCACCAAGCTGACCAAGACGGCCAAGAGGAAGCAGCGGGCGCGGGTCAAGAGGCTGATTACCTTCTTCCATGGCCATCGCCGTTGGCTCCGCCGCGAGGCCATCGATGATCTTCTGTCCCTGGCCAATCGCGACCAACTTTCGCGTGGCACCGCCGCCAAGGGTGTCACTGGCAAGCTGACCTTCATGCCCTTTAACTTCGACGGGCTGCAGATCCTCAACAAATACCAGGTGGAGCAGATAGAGAATTTCCCCATCGTTGAACGGGTGGGCGATATGCCGGCGGAACCCCCTAACCGCGAGCCCAATGGTGGTCCCAATGGCGTTCCCAATGTCGAGAGGCGTTCCCGCGCTCGCCGCAGAGGAGACAGACAGCAAGATAGCGATAGTGATGTGGTCGTCAGTTCCGACGCGGAGCCGGAGGAAAGCGTTGACCCCGTGGGACTTCTGATCCACAGCCCGAAGAATTTTATGCGCTACGCTCTAAAGAAGGTCATGGCTTCGGATCGAGAAGCACAGTCTCCCCATCATCAGCCTCGTAGGCGCAGCGCCAGGCGGGGTTCAACTTGCCGCCGCAGCCGAAGGAAAAAAACAGGATCGGTAGTTCCGAATCCGGTGAGCCGAGATTTCAAAGAAGTATCAAAATATAAATCCATTTCGGAGCTTAATATTGATATATTTAATTTCTATTATGCCAATCCCGAAATGGATTTTCATCTCTCCAAACCAAACACTGAAGTTGTTTTGAAATTTCGTTAATTCTTATGATTTCTGCTTTGAAAATGTCATGTAGAATCCTTTTAAACGACATCTAAAAAAAGTTTTTTTATTTAAGATTTCCCAAAAATAATAACAAAAATAAAATAAAAAAATAAAAACCAACGGAATAATACTTTTAATATGTGTATCTTATTCCCAGAATTTTAATTTAGTTACTTCCTTTTTGCAAAATTCTTTAAATATTTCAATTTAAATATGGTACGTTTCTTAGCGTTAGTTTTTTATAAAATCAAATTTAATAAATCATATGTCACTGAAAATTGGATGTTAAAAATATCGGATAATACCGACATCTACTTATTGATACTTCCTCACTTTATATATTTAATTTTTAAACATAATATTAATAATTTTGCACGCAGGCTAAGAACGATGCCTACATGAAGCGGAAAAGGGAGGCCAATTTGTTGGCTTACCTACAGGGCAAGGACCCGGCCACCGAGTTCTGTGAGGTGAATGTGAAGATCGCTGACATGGGCAATGGCTGTTGGTTCCATCACCACTTCACCGACGACATACAGACCAGAGAGTACCGGGCCGTGGAGGTGATCCTTGGGGCGGGCTACAACGAGACCGCGGACATCTGGAGTGCCGCCTGCGTGTTCTGGGAACTGGTCACCGGCGATTATCTGTTTACGCCCAAGGGGAATCGCGGGCGGGCCAGCCAGGATGAGGCCCACATTGCGGCCATTATCGAGACTTGTGGACCCATTCCGCGAAGCGTGGTCGAGAGTGGCGAGTACTCGTCGGAGATCTTCAAGTCGAATGGCCAGCTTCGCCACATCACCCACTTGAAGACCCGCAAACTGACCAGTATCCTGGTGAACCTCTACGGCTGGCCGCGCCACGAGGCCCGTCACTTTGTCTCCTTCCTGAGACCCATGTTGGATACGGATCCGCACCGTCGCATTACTGCCCGCGATGCCCTGAACCACTGCTGGTTGTCCCTGGGAGGCTGCGATTGCTGCAAGGAAAATCCGAAGCCACGTAGGGCCCGTGGCCAGGAGCGCATGGGTTCCAGCGAGGAGAACCCGCGTCCTGGTACACCAGATCCAAGGTCGAGCAACGACAATCCAAATGAACTCCAGGTCCTTTACTAGGCCTTTCAAAAAACTCACAGAACAAACGGCCAATTTCGTTTATTTTACAAATTATTATCATATGCACATTTCAAAATCAAAAAGGGTGCGCCTCTAGTAGCATAAAAAAATTATAATTGTTTAAAAATAAATTATGTTTTTTGTAAGAACGTTTTTCTATTTAAACTTAAATTTTTTTTTTTCTTGAATTTGCTGTTTGAATTTTAGACGGGTTTTAATCAATTGTTTCATAAGAATTACTAATGGTTTGACAGTTACAAAAAATATTTCATTTTTTCAAACTAAACTACCCAAATAAAGCACATTTAAAATTAGGTTCCTTAAATTGACTTGGGTTTTTAACATTTTAGGGGATGACAAAAATTCGAGAATGAGTCTAAATGTAGAGTACATGCCCAAATAATAAGCATTCAAAATCTAGAAAATTCACAAAAACAAATTTTCTGAAAGTGATTTGAGTATTGGCTAGAAAAAGCTAAATTAGCTTTAAAAGATTGGGCTGCCAGCACTGGCGAAACAGCTGACTGAGCTTTGTGTCCCATCCCTAGAAATTAACGTGCTGTTGGAAGTGGAAGAGAATTGAAATCGCGCGCTGCTGCTCCATTCGCTTGTTTTCATGCCAAAGTCCATGGCTGGATCGCTCAATTAATCGTCTGGAACTGGACGGATTAGCTCGGCGACACCATTAACCAGTGGGTTCCTCTGTGAGTTCCAACCAAGTTATATTCCAACATGGGATGGTATAGGAAAAACCAAAATAGTTCGATGTTTGCCGCTGTTTGTTATGTAAAACGCATATAATAATTGTCTGGCGCGTTGATAACAGCAGCCTCTCCACTCAGCTGATAAACATACACAAAGCCCATGCGGAAACAATTGAAGCGGCCCCCCCGCCACCCACACGCACCTTGGATTGACGCTCAAGGTTGCGCTAGGGATGAGCAGCCAAAAGTGACTCAAGTGACTGTGGCTGTGACTGTGACAAGTAACAGTTTCACTAATGGCCTTATGACACTGGCTAAAATCACGACCAACTGACTGGATTTATTCAAGAATTAATGCAATCTGGATATGCTCTAGCATGATATGCATTTTTAAAATAAATCCAGTCGTTAATCGAAATTTAAGCAAGTGTATTATGGCCATAACAGGTCACGTGTACATATTTTTATATATCCTTTCAAATGATGCATTTATAAATATTCATTTATCTGAAAGACCATTTGACTCCATAAACAAAAAGCGCTCAACCCTATAAAGTTACAGTTTAAAACTGTTATTTATAAGTCTCTACTTAATTTTTTTTATATTCATAATTCAGAAAGATCACTTTAACTAATAATGTTTCATTTCTAAATTGTATTAATATGAATATATTTTATATATTTATGTTATTTATATATTTGAATGTTTAGTATTCAATATTCGTTGATTTTATAAATCTTTAAACCTTTTTAAATATGGCACTACCAAGAGGTGAACCTGACTGTATCTATTATATGGGATTTTAATGTGATATGGTATCTAAAAAAAAATAAATGAAGTTACTTCGATTGTTGTGATATGGTATCTAAAAAAAAATAAATGAAGTTACTTCGATTGTTATATATTTCTCTTTGCTCAGCACTATTGCCTGTATTTGATACTGACGTTAGCGCCAAATTTGAAATGTCAAGAACAGAAAACCGAACGTAACACGGACCATATACCATATCGCTTATCTTGCGCCGGCGAGAGATAGTGGCTAACCTGCTCCTCCGCCTTGCTTTGCTGCCCATCGGATTTGCATCGATGTTTGGAGCCATGCGGCTTTTTCACCTGCCCATTTTGCCTCGTTTCATACACACACACAGCATGCCCAGGGATTTTCTTCGGCTCGAATTCTGGAAATACTGAGCCACTGAGCCGTCATAACCGACGCCACGCCCACTCCGGGGCCCCGAGATCTCCGGTTTCGAGCTAGTGACGCCAACGTGGTCGGCCGCCGTCGTCATCAACGTCGTCGTTTCAGTCGAACTGCGAGGTTATTTAATGTTGGCCACAAGTCTTCTGGCTCGCAGAAACGTTCTAAACCTGCCGGCGTTCAATTCATGGCGGTCGCGTCTCCGCATCGATAGACACCGCCCATCATCCACGGTAGCCCCCAGAATCCCACTAAAGGAGGTTCCACAGCCAAAATTTACCCGAACCTACACCGCGTAAGTAATATATATACCATATAGCCTAGTTAAATACCTGTTTTGATAAGACACATTGTGTATTTTGAAGTTCCAAAGCCATGGATACCCCTGCGGATGTGTTCCGCGGCATTACGGATCGCTTTGCCGGAGTCACAGTTGATGGTCGCGAGGAGAAGGCGGATAAAGACAGCTTCCGGGACAAACTAAAGAGTAAGTTTCCTAAAAAGTAAAAGAAGAATATATATTTTTTAGGAAAAGATTTTAAAATAAGCTTTAAAGTGAACCCTATTTTTCATATATGTTTGTTATTAAACACTAGTAACTTACAAATGACATTCTACCATCTTTCTATTGACTCATAAACTCCAATGCTATCAAAAATTAATTAAAAGCTTATCAATCCAAAATTATAATCTGGGTTTTCCAATTTAATTAGATTGAACGTTTACAATTTGGAATATATTTTCTACATATTAGGCTTAGAAACAATAAGAATATTTCTTAACTTTTCCCCTATTACAATAATTATATATATATATAATATATATATATATTATATATATATATATAATATATATAATAATTATAAAAAAAAGTGTATTTTTTTATATTTATGTATATAGTGAACTTAAGATTAAAATCTGTTAGTTAGCTAATGGACTCAGACACCTAGAAAAAAACTTACCTAGTCATATTCATCTTGATTTCCAGAATCCCTGGACTTTTGGACAACGAATAAGAACCGGGCGATTTGGTTCCGTGTGTACCAGGAGCAGGCCGACTGGGTGCCCGTTCTGGCGGAGAACGGCTTCGACTTCCATCATGCACGAACTGGCGTGGTGACCATGTACCGCTGGTTGCCGGAGAACGAGTCCAACAACCTGCCCAACTACGCACACACACTGATGGGCGTCGGCGGGCTCGTGATCAACGATAAGGACGAGGTCCTGGTGGTGTCCGATCGGTATGCAATGATACCCAACAGCTGGAAGCTGCCCGGCGGCTATGTGGAGCCGCGGGAGAATCTCATCGATGCGGCAATCCGGGAGGTGGACGAGGAGACGGGAATCCGGACCGAGTTCCGGTCGGTGGTCAGTCTGCGGCATGCGCACGGCGGCACCTTCGGCTGCTCCGATCTCTATGTGGTCATTGCGCTAAAGCCCCTCAATTTGGACTTCAAGCGGTGCGAAAGGGAGATTGCGCGACTTCAGTGGATGCCCATCGCGGAGTATCTGGAGCATCCGCAGGTGCACCAGACGAACCGGCAGTTCGTCACCACGTTTCTGGACTACGAGAAGCGCGGCCTGACCATCACCTGTCGCGACGATGTCCACCAGGTGCTCAAGAAGAAGTACAATCTGTATTACGTGGAGCGGGAGCAGCAGCAGCAGAATGATCAGGAGAACTCGTGAGAGTTGACGGTCCAGTGGCAAAATCCTTAGTGCAATTTCAAATTAAGTTTCTTTTCGCCAACACGGCAGCTGCACAAGTGCACATTGAAATGTTCATAATGTAGTTAAATAAAAGCTATTTTTTTTATATATGTATTTACAATATCACACGACCTCACATCACTTTTTCTTTGGATACCCAGTAATGTAATGATCTTTGTAATCAAAACGAGTTTCTTGCTATTTCAAAAAGTAGCGCACAAAATATGGTACCAATTTTTTATAGAAGGTAAGCCAATATTAAACAAAATTTAAACATACATATTTTATAAAGAAAAGAAAAGATTTATATCGTGAAATTTGTAATTACAAGTTTCTTGAATAGTACAAAACCAGTCGTTTTAAAAACCTGACCAAATTCGGGAATTGCTGTCAAGCTGACAATAAAATATTTTTAGAGTTCCAAAAAAATATATAACCAAATTTATATACATAGCTTTAAAAATCTGTGTAACTCTCAGACTGCTATGAAATTACAAAATATTAAAATTTTTCAAGATTACGATTAAATTGAGTTTTATTTAGTCTTTTTGGTTTAAACAATTTCAAACGAAAATCGATGGTTTTCGGGCAAAATTGCAGACTATCAACTGAAAACATTGTAAAAAATATAAATGTTTAAAGGTTATGCAAATATGTATATATGAATTTCGAAAAACGGTCAAAAAGATGAAAAGATCCAATGATTCGAAATGTAGTCTTGATTTATATTCACAAGAATATATGTTTTATATTTGTTATCTACAATTTTCATGAGTAGTTTATTTAACAAACCAAATTTTTTAATTTACAAAGTTATTTATTTTATTATTTCAAGAATATTTCAAAATTTAATTAAGACTTTTTTCGGAAGTGTAAATAAATGTATAAATAAATATGTTCTCGGCAGTTTTTTAAACGTTTTACTGGTTTATTTTAAATAACATCCATAGGTATCGCGTATCAACTAGCCAAATACCGCACAAATGAGACGATAACTCGATTCGAAATGGACCTATAAAATAGTGGATCAACAAACCAGAATTTCCTATAAAAACAAGGCAATTTAAATGGGTCCAATTGGTTTAAAACTTCTTTAGGAAGCCAATCTAAAGCCCGGTGACCTCGGAGAACGGCCAGATACGGCACAGCACGCGACTCCGGATTAGACCCACCGGAATGGGTCCGTAGTAACGCGAGTCCGAGCTGTTGCCCTTGTTGTCGCCCTCGATCCAAACGTAACCTCGCGGCACATAGTCCTTGGCCATCACAGGCTTCTTCTTGCTATCCTGACGCCCGCTGTACTCCGCCTCGATGGGGATCGGCTTCTGGGTGAGCACCTGGTCACCGGACACGGCCACGATCCGTTTGCATATGAACTGGCCGGCGTTGATGGGCGAAACAGCGATCACAATGTCGCCCGGCTGGTAGGTTCGCCAGTGTTTCGACAGGCGCTCGGTGAGCAGTACGTTGTCCGAGTAGAGAGTGGGCTCCATGGAGGGTCCTTTGCACTGGAAAGGGATTGTTGAAGAAATTGTATAAGTAACTAGGTTTGCGAATATGGGAAAAACAGATTATAACTATAATTACAACTTGTCCGCATCAAAAAAAAATTCCAACTGTTCACAAAATAAAAAATTTTTTTTTTGATACAAAAAGTACCTGAATAAATTTTCCAGGTACATTTAACCAGTTATTTCCGTTAGTTACTGATCTTAGTCTTGTAAGATATATAACATTTTTATAATTTGTATGCTAAAAGTACCTTGGCTTATTGGATCTCATACCATGGTATAGATATTGAGTGGATGTACCCAAAGTAGGTACACAGCTGATTAGCAAGACTGACCATATGATGGTAACATATTGTACTCAGGTATATTATACGCTACAAAAAGTACATAGTTCTAGGTATGTGGGTACCGATAACCGGCTAACTGGCATTGTACCCACTGGGGTACATTACCCCAGATGACCTACCAGGACAAAGTCGCCGATGTACTCAAAGGTGCAGTGTGTGATGGCCGCATAGGCCACGGTGTACCGCATCAGGCGGCCCAGACGGGAAAGGATCTTCATGGCGGCGATTCCGGCGATGGCTGCTCCACATCCGCCCGTTATCAGAGCATCTCCCGTGTCCCGGTCCTGTCGCTAAGCTCCGGCGGAGCTCTTATTGTCCCGGAAAGTGCTCCTCCGACCGAATGTTTATGTTGTGTAAAAATCAGGGCTGCACTGCAGCACAGATGAGCGGCAAACCAGGGCTGCCGTCACAAAACGATTGGCAAAGAAACGATAAATTTTGTTGGCGCCAATTTCAAATCGATGCACCAGATATTAGGGGAATTCACAAGATCAAGGGGCACAAAAAAATTTAGCACATAAAACCACGTATATTTATTCCTACTTTTCATCAACAATTTTGACTAAGTCTGCCAGGCCTGGCATTTACATTTGTATATATACGAGTATATCATATCTTTCAAATACATCTAACATCCATGTTTCGTATATTTCTTGCAGGTCTCCAATTACATTCTTTTAACTTACGATTAGAAATACATTAGTTACATTGAGAGATTTGCTGGGAGAAGGTCGTTAGCCGAACCGAAAACGTAAACAATGAGTTAACTCCTGGAAATAGACACTCATCCCCATATATCCACCTGCATATATGTAAAATATATATATAAATATATACATATATATTGGTTGTGTAAGCGTCACAGAAATTGTAAATTACGTTTAACTAAAGGCAAAATAAATATGCAACAGCTACTGACTGGAACGAATCGCTTGAATTTCAATTTCAATTCAAATATCATTTTAAATACAAATTGTCGGGTGGTTTCGCCACCCGTCTAACTTAAAATAAGAAATAAAATCAACAATCTTGCAATAGCGCGTAAAAATAATTTAAATTCTACTACGGCCTATTTGGTTGCCTAATGCCCATAATTATTCTGATCGCTCTTCGCCTTCAAAATTTGGTTTTTTCATCTTTTCTTTTTGCTTGGAATCAAGAGTTTGTTTCGCTTTAGTACTTTTTTGTTGTTAGAATTGGTGCTGGAAGCTTCTGGACCGGAACCGATTTACTCCACTTTCTTGCCGGCCAACGGCTCCGACTTCTGGCGCTTCTCCTGGCGCTCGCGCACATCCACGGCGGCCAGATCGATGCCCGCCACGTAGGCATGCATCACCGAGATCAGGGCCTTCAGCACGGCAAAGGGTCCCGTGAGGAAGGCGAGTATCTTGAAGAGCGAGGCGCCGAATACTGCAATTGGTTGTGAAGTACCGATTAGATTAGTTGTCCGACCTCAAATGATGTTCAATGGGTGTATATACTCACTCAGCGGGCCGTAGGTGAAATGCAAGAGGTACAAGCACACGTAGAACAGCTCGTTGACGCAGCACATGAAGGTGAGAATGTCCTTCTGGTAGTACAGGCGCATGATGAAGTTCTCATTCACCTTGTGCGAGCTGCGTCCAACCACAACGCTCCTGAGAAGGGGAAATATATGTCATTAGTTTGAAGAGCTCAATAGTCCACACAAAAAGTTCCACTTACGTTTGCATAAAGAGCCAGTGACAGGCCACATCGATGGCGATGGACAGCTGGAACCAGAACATGTAGCGAGGATAGAAGTAGGCCAAAGTTACCAAGAGGCCGGTGGTTCCGCAGCGGTCGGTCAACTGGTCCAGCATGGCTCCAAAACGAGTGCCTGCGTGGTGTAGAAAATCGTGCGAATTAGTAATGACGTATTAAATATTCTATATGCATAAAACTCTCACTAAAAATTCAAAACTCAATGCATACCCCAAACCTTTAATATTAACCTGCAGCGATAAGCATATTAGCGTATAGGAAATGTCCTTCAAACCTTCTGATTTAAATTAACTCAATGAGTAAGGGGTTTCTTTGAATATCTAGATCATAATGACTTGCACTATACGTTAGGGTAAATGTTTTGAGTTCCTTTATCATGAATGGTTCAATGGATACCAAGTGCTTTTGAAAATAATAATAGCATAATCTGTTTTCAGAGGGCTTCCTAAATTCTCAGCCATATTCCATAGTTCCAAGGCAATATTAGCCCTGCTTTCTGTTTAATTTGTGGCCCCACGTCATCCATCGATTGGTTATCCAGCCGTGACCATATCGGGGGGCCTTTGGGTGTGCCTTCAATGCCTTAATATCGAATGGAAGATAACCATTCTATAGACAGGTGTTCGCGGTGTGTGGCGGCCAAAGTGCGCGCACATATCAGATACAGATATAGCTATGGCTAATTTAGATTTCTAAGGGGGCATGATATGTGGGGATCGTGAGTGGGCTCACTTTGGTTAAAGGCCCGGGCGGCGTGTCCATCGACGGCGTCCAGCAGGGCGGAGGTTACATAACACCAGCCGGAGATCACATAGTTGGTGGACATGAACCAGAACGCGATCAGGGCCAGAATGATGCGGGCATAGCCTGGAAAGGGGTAAATACATTAGTCCATATGTTTCATGTATCCCGTATCCAAGTGGGGAATTTCAGGGGTGGGGAGGGAATGACTCAATGGGGGCGGCGGCTTCTCTTGTCGATGAACTTGCGCCCTGCATTTCACAGGTTGCCAAACATCCCCTAGAAATCCAAATCCAATTAGGGTATGGAGCACCTAACTGCGCCGCATAAATCGATCGTGCGATTTGTTTACCTTATCAAAACACCACACTCACCGATCAAATTTGGCACAAAGATGAAGACGTTGTCGTGCTCGGCAATTGCCATTTTGTGTCTTTGGGTTTTTACTATTTATTTAGCGATTATTTGGCGGTTCGGTTTGTTTTTATCCAATTAAATGCGAAAAAAACTCAGCAAAAAACTTTTGCTGTATCTGGTGTGACAGCAGGGTGACCTTTAGGAAATACCAAAATATACTATATTGTGGGATATACGTATGTCTCCACTGACAGATGCAAATTATTCACTTTGTTGTTGGGAAAAATTATGTTTTTGGAAATATTCTTTTGAATTTGCCAATTTTCCAGATATAATTATTATTTTAGTCATATTTTACCTCATTTATTAATATTTTGTTGCTATTTCTAATTTTAAAATGGTTTACCAAGCCAAAATCAGTGAAGATAATGGTAGTGTAAGCATTACTTCGAATACCGACTTGCAGCTAGTATTTTCCTCCGCGGTCCACGGTATGGTCACACCGCCTATGACGAATTCACAAAACAAATAATAATAATAATCAAATTTGGCCTTAAATAATGAACAAATAACGCGATTCAAGTCAACCTGCGTGGAGAAGGTGACCCACATGCTGTAGCATGGACAAACTCCGCGGCGGCAGCCTGGTCGGCGGTGGATCCTCCAGCGGGAATTCTGGTTCGGAGCACCACCAACTGGAGCAGTACCCCAAAAACCTGATCGAGCAATATCTAAGGGCCTCCAGCAAGATCAAGAAGTTCGAGCGGGCTGGCTTCTTTAAGTTAGTATAGTTAAGGCTTTTTGGATCCCAATAGATAAATAGTATAGTATGGCTAGGGAGGAGATAGTTATGTAGGTGGCTTACCCACATATGTAACTATGTAGACACTTCTTGAACTCCATAACATATATTTAGCTATTACTATTACTTCGTAAGAAATCGTGGTTCTTAACGACTATAAACGGGTTTTGAAACTCCAATGTATATATTCCATTTTCAAACACTCCCTACATTGATCTCAGTACTAATCGTACTAATCTTATACTAAACAAGTATCTTTTTCTTTAACTAGAATAATATATTGGTATGGAGGAATTCCTAACTTATAGTTTTGTGCTCCTAATGAACCCGTGATCTGATCCTTAAGAATTCGCGGTCTTTATATTTTTGTTATTAATTATTGTTAGATATACATAGACCATATCAGTAAATGCGAGGCTATTAATATGCTGTTCCTCTGATCCCCAGACGCTTTGCGCCCAGCGTGGTCGATGTGCAGGCGGACTTCCAGCGACTGGCCTACAGCTTCGAGGAGTCGGGCATCCAGCAGTACGCGGCCATGTGCCACATCGGCTTTGCCAAGTGCGAGTCCTACGGCGGCGCCCCGCAGCGCGAATCGGAGGCCTACCTGCGGGCAGCGAGGTCCTTCCTGGCGGCACACAACGAATCTGGCCAGCTGCACCTGCGCACCCGGCACTCGGGCTTCCGGGAGGGGGCACTGCACTGCTATCACCGTGCCGCTGATCGGGCGGTGGACGAGGGCGTCTTCAAGGCGGCCATCCTACGAGAACTGAAGCAGCTGCAGCGTCAACTGGACAGCACCAGCAGCTTCGCCTCGCCCACCCATCAGATCCACGACCTGGAGATCAGCGCCGAGACATGTGGTCAGCGCGGCGACTTCCGGAGTGCCCTGCAGCACTACGACGACATTGTGGACAATGTTTACGAGCGACGCGGGGCTCGCATGTACGGGGATCTCTTGCGGCGCGTGGAGGTACTGCGTCTGCTGCTCCTGGTCCATTTGAATCTGCCGCCCGCACGCCAGTCACCTGCCCACATCAAGCTGATTGAGTACTACTTCAATTTGGCCCAGTTTGAGGCGCGTCCCAGCTCGGCGGACGATGGTGGTTCGGTGGAGCGTCCGGGTGCGTTTGTGCCGGAGCAGCAGCAGTACGCGCTGGCGGAGATTACGTGTGCCTGGGTGGAGCGCAAGATGTGCGATCTTAAGCACCTGCTTCGCGACTTTGGAGCGGAATTCGGAGCTCTGAGCGACGTGGAAAGGCAGCTTCTGACGGTCATGCATGTGGAACTGTCCAGGAGCTACTAGATTGCGGACTAAGGGATCTTACTGTACATTATATACTATTGGGTCATTACCACTGAATAGCACATGTTAAGCACTATCGCTTAAGTGTAACCAAGTCTACCAACTAACCTTTGAACGTGCCTACACGCATAAAAAACAAAAAAACATTAATTAACGAAAGACCAGGTGAATGCAGCAATAAAGAGACGGTGCGAAGCGCAATGAAATGTAATAACGTTTAAGCAAAAAAGTTTGAGATTTGTACAATAAATAAAGAAATGCGAATGGAGATTAAGAGGACCACAAGGAGTGTTTTTTGTTTGATTTCCCAGCAATGTCTCATTAATTTATTGTTAAAAAGGTAGATTGAATTGTTCTTTAAAAAAATATATAAGTTAATTTTCTGGTAGTCTAAAGTTGACCTTTAAACACTGAACCCCTCTAGAGTTATAATATTAATATAATTTATACTAGGGAAACTTTTACGAACTTCCTTTTTTTAAATAGCTCTTAAAATGCCAAAAAAAATAACACCAACAATTCCCTTCCAACTTTTCAAAGACCCACTGAAAAAGGAGCCATGATTTTGCAATATTTTGGTCATTTAATTTGTTTATTTACCTTGTCAAGCAACTTCTGTTTTTATCTTAGCAATTTCTCAATTAAGTTAGCTAATTAATACGACACATTTCCGCTGCCACAACTGATATTCAGCATCAAATTGATTAGATTTCTATATCGCATTGTATATGTTTCTTGTTTTTTGTGTTTGCATACAAAACGTTTTGTTTTTCGCTGGAGTTTACAATTCCAATTTGTTAAATAACCTATAATATCTTGTTTTTTTCTTTTTTGTTTATGTAATTTGTAAATTTTCATATATGTATATGCATGTACGTTTCATGTAATACCCATTAATCCTTCCATTGCCTGTATTTTTGTTTTGTTTGTTTCATTTAATTTAAATCGAATATTGAATCGCTAAGCACACGCTGTCTTTGTCTAATCCGCGAGCAACAAAATCACGGTTCGGATTTGGGAGGGCAGTTTAACATCGTTTCTCACACATTTTGGTTCGACTCGCTTAATCAGATCTTTAATTACATACTTTTGTTATTGTAGTTTTAATTGTTTAATGTGTAAATATAGTTAAGGCGTAAATAAATTACAAAAAATAAAATATATTTTTATATATATATGTTTTTGTTTTTATATATGAAACCTAGCGAAGAATTAAACGAAATTATATAAGCGCAAGATCACAAGCTGTTTTGTAGTTGGTTGGTTGTATTTATAAGTTGTAGTTCCTGGTTGTTGTTGTTGTTGTCCACTTTAATATATTTATATATTTATAATTTTTATTTAGTTTAATTCGACACATAAAATGAAAAAAATTCAGCTAAAATTTGTGTATTCTTGTTGAGTTTTCAACGGTAGTGGTGTGTTATTATGTATGGTTGTTTAGGATTGGTTGTTTTCGATTTATTGTTGACGGTTGTTTGCCGATCGAATTGCTGTTTACATGACTTGACTATAGCGTAGTGTAAACTCAAGACTAATTTCGCACAGAATGAATTACGACGAGCGTGCGGGCAGCCCAAAATCCGGATATCACCCGCCGCCTATTGAAGAGGAAGGATATAGTGGTCTGAATGTCCTTGTGTGGATGGTTTGTGGGGTGTTTTGGGTGTTTGGGGGTAGTGGGTGCGCGACTGTGTGTGTGCGGGTGTGTGGGAGTTGGCAACTATCCACTAGATAGCATCTACTTTCCCGCCTTGGCCTTCTTCTCGTTCTCGGAGGTGATCTTGTTCTTGAGATGATCCTTGTAGTCCAGAATGCCGCCCTTCCACTTGGTCACCGTCTCCTTCTCGCACACCCAAATCTCCTCAGCCACCTGGAAGGGAAAGGAAAACGATTACAAATGGGCATATACAATGGATTTCCATAATTGATTAACAGGCATTTCCATTAATTAATCGTAAAATGAACTATAAAGAGTATGTTGATTGCTTACCTGGTTGATCAGACGGAAATCGTGACTAACTAGCACCATGCCTCCGTCGAAATCGTTGATCGCATCGGCGAGCGCGTCAATGGTCTCCATGTCCAAGTGATTGGTAGGTTCGTCAAGCAGCAGCAGGTGCGGCACCTGCCAGGCCAGCCAGGCGAACACCACGCGACACCGCTGGCCATCGGACAGCTGACGGATCGGACAGACCTGCTGGCGACCTGTCAGTCCGTAGCGACCAATGATCTTGCGCATCTCCTCCTTCTCCTTGACGTCCGGGAAGGCGCGCATCATGTACTCCAACGGACTGGCGTCCAAATCGAGCAGCTCGTGCAGATGCTGGTGGTAGCGAGCGATGCGCAGATGCGAGTTCTTGCGGATCATGCCGGAGGTGGGCACCAGATCGCCATAAAGCAGCTTCAGCAGCGTGGACTTGCCGGCTCCGTTGGGTCCCACCAAGGCGAGACGTGTGTCCAGATCGATACCGAACTCCAGATTCTTGTAGATCCAAGGTGTTTCATCGTTGTAACGGAAATTAACGTTCTATGGCAAGCAGAAAGTATCGTTAGTTACCATTATCTATGATCGATTAAAAATAAATACCAACCTGCACCATGATCACGGGTGGCGGCACCTTGCCGCACGATGGGAAATAGAAGTTGAGCACCTTGTCATCGGACACCTTCTCGGTGAGACCCTGGGCCACCATCTTAGCCAGCGTCTTCTCCTTGGACTGCGCCTGTCGCGCCAACTTGGCGGAACCGTGACCGAAGCGAGCAATGTAGTTCTTCATGTGCGATATCTGGTCCTGCTCCCAGTTGTACTGCTTCATCTGGTTCTCCAGCAGTTCCATGCGTGTGCGCACAAAAGCCTCATAGTTACCCGTGTAGTACTTGAGCCGCTTGCCCGTTAGGTGGATGATGTTCGTGCAGACACCGTTGAGGAAATCCTGCGAATGCGAGATGAGCACCAGGATGCGCTTGTATGTCTTCAGCTCCTCCTCCAGCCACACACAGGCGTCCAGATCCAAGTGATTCGTCGGCTCGTCCAGCAGCAGCAGATGGGGCTTCACAAACAGAGCGCGGGCCAGGGCGATACGCATACGCCAACCACCTGGAGGGCAGGAGAAAGAAAATGAATAAGTTTATAGATTCGGGGGCACAGGGATATTCACTTACCAGAGAAGTCCTTGGCCTGTTTCTGTTGCATGGCCTTGTCGAAGCCGAGACCGTGAAGGATGCGGGCCGCCTTGACCTCCGCCAGATCGGCAGACATATCGTCGAGCCGCTCATAGATGTCGATCAGCTGCTCCTGGGCATCGTCCTCCTCGCTCATGGCCAGCTCTTCGGCCAGTTTCTCCAGCTTGATGCGCTCCTCGTCCACCTCCATGACGCACTGCAGCGCACTCTTCGAGCTGGCCGGAATTTCGCGCGTCAAATGGAAGATGTCGATGTGCGGCGGTACGGGCACCTCCCTGCCTCCGAGACATGCCAGCAGCGAGGACTTGCCGCATCCGTTGAGGCCAATCAGACCGTAGCGACGTCCGCAGTTCAACTCCAGCATGGTGTCCTGCAGCAGCTCGGAGCCAAAGAACGTGATCGAGAAGTTGGCGATCTTGACGTCACGGGATCGCGGATGCACTGCCAGCGATCCGGTGCAGGATCGGGCCTCCGCACTGATCCGGGCCTCCTCCTCGAGCTTGGCGCACAGCTTCTCCTCCTCGGTCAGTTCGCGTTCCGGAGCACCATTGGCCTTCTTCGTGGAGGGTATCTGTTGGATCTTCTTGTTGCGCGCATCCTTCTTCTTCTGCGCGTCGCGTTTCTTTGCGGCGGATGACATTCTTCCGGCTGCAAGTGGATCAAATCGGGAAATAATTACTTAACTGGTATTTTGTTCTCTTTCGAGGATTTTATTTCGGTCTTGCTGTGCCAAAGTTTTTCGATATTGTGTGTTTTTCAGCCGGCACAAGTAATGACAGCAAATCAAAACTATAGACTTCCCAGACTTGGGGTGCTACGAATTTGAATTTTATTTTATTAAAAAATATATAAAGAAATAAGCATTTGCTTTAAAAATGCAGTAAAAACCAGGATGGATATTTTCTACAAGGTCAAAATACCGGAACAGGTTCCTAGCAATGTTGTGGTTTCCTTATCTACGAAAGCCAGACACGTTTGTATTTTTTTTTTGATTACCTTTTAGAGATTAAAACAAAAGAACCCAGAGTCTAGAACGATGAAGAATTGCCGATTTAAGCTATTGTGGTAAATATATGTTCTTTATTTGTTCAGATAACTGGAACAACCGAAAAACATGTAATAATCGTTAGTCCAATAGAAGTTAACCAGTATTTTAAGAAATTACTATTATGAACACCTCTAGGGTTCGCTTATCCAGGGATACTAAGACCATGCAACTCAAAAATTCGCTTGTGGGAAAAGCCACTTGCCCTTCAAACTTTATCAACTCCATTAAATATTCATAGAATACGACTGGAATTGTTTGCTCTGCTTAGCACACAAAGTTGTATTATTTGCTGACTGTTTTCCCCTAATGGATTATTAAGCTAACTTAAAAATTCTTGCAATTTTTAACCTTAAACAGAAGTTCAAGGTAAATTTAGCTGATTCTCTGCGTTATTGGGCAGCACTGTGTCCCTAGCCCTTAGTTCGATGGGCAGCACTGTTCAAGAGTCAGGATCACGTTCAAGGCCTCTGGATTTAGATTTCCGACTCCCTTCTTCTCTTCCTCCCACACTCACACTTTCATACGCACAGATCGCGTGTAGCCAACTGTTTCAACAAAAGAAATCTGAACTAAATTTTAAAATTAGACAGCGTCAGCAAAAACTCAAAAATTTCCACTGTGCTGAAGGCGCTCCACTGTGCCGCTCTCTGCCTTCCCTCCGCACACTCACTCTCTCTCTCTCTCTTCCTCTCACACATACACGCACTCCCTCTCTGTTGCCGAGGGGAATACTTCTTCCTCTTCTTCATCTGGCCGGGATGTCTGAATGCATGGATGATTCACTGGGACACCCGGGGATTACAAAGGAATCATCTATGGGCAGCGGGAAACTTTAGGGAAATGCGGAAAATTTGCATCGCACGATCTGGCATCGCCCCCTCTCCCTCGCACACACCGCACACACCTGGCTGAGGTTACAACACGCACACACCGAACACCAACACACACAGGCACAGTCAGCCGTCGCAGAAACGGGAAACTGCATGTGTGTTGCGCTGCGCACATTATTGAATTTTCCACGGCGAAATGACGACGACGACGACGACGATGACACTGTGCAATTACTCACCTTGGCGTGGACTTGGCTAGCAATTGGGGGAACAAGCGAGTGGAGCACGAAGGAGTTGCGGTTATCCTGCGGAGGACAACGGTAGCGGTACGCAACGGCAGCGGTAACGGAACGTAACGGAACAGATCGGTTCGGATCGCACACACACACGCACGCACGGAGCAGCTGCTGAAAAGTGCCTGCTGCTGTTACCGTTTTCGGTAGAAAAAGAGAGAGACGACTGAACGGAACAGAACGGGAGAAAGGCTCCACGTGGTGGCGGTGGCGTTTTGCACGGAACGCGCGGAGCGGGAGAGGATTTTGGTCGCCAGTGGGGCAGGGTCACACTGCGAGTGCTGGGCACACCGACACTATCAATCGGTTTATTTTAAATTAATTATATATTTTATTCAAAAAAATTTACTCTTTACAACTTTTTATTGTTCACTATTTTATTTTGCGAACAGTTTATATTTATATGGATTCATTTTTTCTAAAAAACAATAAGTACATTTATTGGGACAGTTTTCACACTAGAAATAAGAAACAAGTTTTTAGGAATAAATTAAAAGTCGGTAAAAAAAAAAAGAAAACAAGCAATTATTCGCTCTAAATGCAAGTTAAATTCTGTTAAATTATTCGGTCAGCTGTCTATCAGCTGTTCGATTCAATATCAATTCTAAGAAATATTAGCAATTCAACCAGAGTTGTCAACTTATTTCATTAAAGCAGCACAATTTATGACCTTTCCCACTGTTGCTAAAATTGTATGTGGCATTTTCAACAATTTAGAAATAAAGCGGAGTAACCTAAACATAAACATAAAATTTAATGAAATTTTCAGATATAGATAAATCAAACGTTGGTCAACAGATATATATGAACTTAGAAAAGCAACATGCTTATTTTCAAAGGGAGAGAACTGGAAGCGATATATAACGGCAAAACCACCACCGAAGTGGGGCACATACAAAAGCCACCCACGCCTGGCCACACTAATCGGGGTAAACAAAAAGTTGTTGATTATATAGGATAGGATTAGGATTTGGCCCAAAACGGCCACAAATAGGCCATGTCAAAACTAAGCGAAACCAAGATCCCGATCACGGAGTTCCTGGAGGCTTACCGCCGTCAGCCGTGCCTCTACAACTCGCAGATGGACTCGTACAAGAATCGCACGTCCCGGGAGGAGGCCTACGAGGCCATAATCCGATCCCTGAAGATTCCCCAACTGACCGTGGTGGACATCAAGCTGAAGATCAAGAGCGTGCGCACCGTCTACTCCAAGGAGCTGCGTATCTGGATGCGCGAGAAGGAGCTGGGCCGGAGCTATGAGCCCAAATTGTTTTGGTTTAAGCTGGCCGACTCCTTCCTGCGCTCCGTTTCGCTTTCCCACTGCAAGAGGGTGAGTTTTGGCAGTCCACTTTGATTGTTGTGGTTAAATGTATGTTGTAACTGCAGGCGAAGAACCAGCATGCCAGTGCAACCCCGCAAACGGCGGTCAAAACGAAGGAGTCGTTGACGCCCTCGAGCAAACTGCTCTTCACTGCCGCCGCTGATATCAGTATGAGCGAGGATGCGCTGGAAGAGGAGGACGAGGAGACCGAAGGCGAGGCGGATGAGGGTCCTCCAGACCATGGCAAGCCTCCGGCTAGCAGCTGCATCATTTCCATGGCAGCGGACCAGGCTCGCTGCGGCAAGGACGAGTTAATCATTGATGATTCCTCACTCTGTTTGGTGGAGCAGCAGCAGCAGCAGCAGCAGCAACAGCAACAGCAGCATCTTCACCATCAGCAGGCGCATTCTCAGCAGCTCAACAGCACGCAGGCACAACGAAAACCGAAGTTCAGCCTGGGTCTCGACTCCGCCGGCGAGGATGAGCTTGGGATCTTCGGCCAGAGCATCGCCTCCCAGCTGCGCACCATCTCGGATTCGTACTCCCGGTCCGTGGCCAAGCTGCGCATCCAGCAGGTGCTGTTCGAGGCGGAAACTGGACAGTTCCAGAGCACCGAGGTCAATAGCACGCAGCTCCAACATACCTTTTAACCATTAAGCTTAGTTTAAAGTCAACTAGTTCGTGTATTTACGTGTTTATATAGTCCTTGTTCTGGAAACAGCAAGCTCTTGATGAGGAGCATTTTTAACCCGTTTGTAGTTTAGTCTATTCTAGTAAAGTTTATTCCCATAAATGACAAAATTGTAAATATAACTTTAATAAAATAAATACCTTTTAAGCAATCGAATTAAAATTTTTTTTTTAAAAATTATGCGGGGTTTTGTACTAAATTAAAAAAGATATCGATGTCTTATCGATTTTTTTGTTTCCATAAGATGTACCTTTTATTTTTGAACACAAATTTAAAAAGATTTTGTTGAAGTGCACTATTTATTAAAATTTAAATTTTCATTAATACTGCAGTGTAACTATCGATACACTGAAGGCCACTTTCATATGAAAGTCACCAAGCTGCGAGTTTCAACTTAAATTTTATTCAATATTACAATTTTTCAAATCTGCCACAAAAACTGATAAAAGTTTTTTCAACACTTTTGTTAAAAAATAATAAAATGCAGAGCCTATCGATAGCCATCGATAGGCAGAGCCGATTGGAGCGGATTGGAGCGTTTGCGGTGCGTGGTCACACTGTTTATGCTTGCATTTTGTCTGTGGAAATTTCATTTCACAAAAACCGAGATTGTTAAATTACCGAAACTAGAGCGTTTTAGATCGAAATAACAATAGCAGCAATATGCTGCAGTTAAATATAATTGTGAGTATCGCCAGCCGTATTTCCGTGAACGCACAGACACACGCACACCAACGCCAGTTCGGGCACAAACCCGCACACACTCGCACACGCACGCACACAGACAAACGCTCACCCACTGCATTGTTTCTGTTCTGACTGTGGCAATTTCTTTTTGTAGGTCTCTTTCTTTTTTTTTTGTGTGTTGTATTACAGCCACGGTACTTTTCTTCAGTTTTTTAAATACGCTATAATTTCGCGTGTGAAAAAAAGAGAGCATGTTTGAGCTTGAAACAGCCCTGAAAGGAAGGAGAAATGCAGCGGAGAGAGAGAGTTTTTGTTGTTGTTGTTAGTGCTGCAATAATGAAAATTCGGTGAAGCAGCAGACACATACATGCGTACATTTCTCATATTCACTTGTTTATTGTGAATTAAGGGGAAAATTGGCATAAAAAGAGTGCGTGTTTTTTTTCGAACGCGTATTGTGAGTGTATTTGGGTGAAAAAAGGAGTTTAGTTTGCTGCAGTCTCCTGTTTTGTTGTTGTGCCAACCTTGACTTACGCATTTCTCCTCTGCTTCTCCTCCTTTTCGCTCTCTGTCTCTCTCTCCTTTCTCACTCTCTTCGCCTTGCACCTTTCTGCGCTTGGCGCTCATTTGACATTTCGCTCAAACATGTTGCGTCCCTGCAAGCAATTGGATAAGAAAACTATCGCCTATCGGCAATATAGACTAGTAACTTCCTAGTAACTTCTGGAAGAAACAGGAAAGAACACATTTTCAAAAACAAAATCTGTGCGGGAAAAGAATATATTCCGAATCACTTCTGGTTGTTCAAGAAAAGATAGAAAGGCTGTGGGATTCGCAAGACCATGGACTGTGTTTACAACTCGCAAGAACCCTAAAGGTGAAATAAAAAAGAAAGACTGTTTTCTTATTAAACGTTTTCCAATTGGAAAAGGTGTTGGTAAAGTCACTTTTGTATGCTTTGTCAGGAAGTGAATCCTGTCGTAAAAAATTTGACACTTGGAGTGTCACTTCTGCTTGACTTTCAGAAGTGACTTCAGTGAAACTTTTTAAAGTCCCCCAAATGTGACTTTGGATGCAATTTGCAGACGATCGTTTCCAACTTCTAAAAGCCACTAAAGTGTGTCTTCTGCGATAGAAAATGTTTGCAGGGGTTTGAAATGTGTGTATTTGTGTGTGTGGTGTCTGTTTGTGAAAGAAAATAGTGCAAAACAACAATTGAATCGGAAATCCAAGTCGGGCTCGCTCAGCTGACAGGTGCAGTTAGTTTGCGAAAATACGAAAAGGACGAGAATGAGTGAGAAAGAGCGAGAGAGAGTGAAAGAAAAACCCAAAAATCCAAATTACTATTCCCAATCAAAGCGCCCACAAACGCATGTGTTTTATTTTTTTTTTTTCTTAGTTTTGTTTTGGCGTTTTATTTTATACATTTTCACAAAATTGACCTCAACAAGTAACCCTTCCAAAATCACTTGCAGTTTATTGAACACGCAGACGTATACCTTTGAACCGCAACTCGATGCCCAACCTATAAACAATCGACGCCCGACGACTGTTCGCCTCTAAACCACCCAATCTGTATACAAACCGCCCACCCGAAGCCCAGCCAACCGAAGGAGGAGGAGGCGGTTAGAGGAGTAGGAGGCAGAGGAGGCGGAGGGGGAGCACCACCACCACCACCGCCAGTGGTGGCTACCTGCTGCTCCAGAGGCTGCAGAGGCTCCCGGAACAACTGCCGCAATGAAGGTGGACACGGTGAAGCTGAAGAAGGGCTCCTCGGAGCTGACGGCCGAGTGCCGTGAGCTCATCGACGAGCTGACCAAGCGGCGAACGCGGCCCGAGCTCCTCGAGTTCCTCGACACCATCCATGTGTGGATCTATGGCAAGTGCGAGCTGTACCATTGGATCGAGATCCTCGACAGGTTCGACAAGATCCTAGAGGAGGCGTCGCGCCATGTCAACGCCAACGAGTTCGTGCTGCAGTGCGACACCAATTTCCAGGAAACGGTAAGGACAACGGTTAGTTTTCCGCAGTGTATCCCCGAAAAAGTCTCAGTTTTCCCCAAGTTTCCATCTAGTGTTAAAGTTCCCCTATTAAATGTACAAAAATGGAAAATCTTAAAAATTTAAGTATATTCAAAAGATCCTATCTCAAAATTCGACTCGAAAACTTGATTTTAATTCGATCTAAATCTTGAAATATTAAACCCAAGGCGAACTCTATAGTTCTTATAAAAGTCTATATCGGATATCGCAGGGCATCGCATATGTTTTGCTATCCAATTCTGACCTCCTTTATATCCTTCTGTGAAACATTGTTCTATATATTACCCTATTTATCCTTCCCAGGATGTCACACTGCTGCTGCACGTGCTTAACTTCACCACACTGCTGATTGAGCACTCCTTCTCGCGGCACCTTTACAACTCCATCGAGCACCTGACGGTGCTGCTCTCTTCGCAGAACATGGACATCGTCCTGGCCGTCCTCAATCTGCTGTACATGTTCTCCAAGCGCAGCAACTTCATACCCCGCCTGCCGTTCGAGAAAAAAGAGCTACTGATCGTCAAGCTCTTCAATATAGCCGAGGTGGGTTAAGTTTGTCCCTTGGCATTGTTTTTATTTTTATAAATAATGATTGGTTTTAGCGCTGGGGTGATCCCAACTACGGACTGTCGCTCAAGGACTGCTGCATTGGCGAGCCAAAGCTGGAATTTCTCTACCAGCTGTGCATCGACTATGTGGACGAGCACGGTCATGCCGCCCAGCTGGAAATCCCGGACATGATGGACCTCTGCCACACGGCGTCAGCTCCCGAGGTGATCAAGACGATTGCCGGACAGATCTCAAAGCCCAGTGAGGCAATCAAGGTGTGTTTCTTAAAATGCAATATTAATTTATGTAATTCCATCAGACTTATACATCTGATATAACTATTTACTAACCCAACTTCTCATTGTTTCCCCCATAGATGCGCATTGCTCATCGGGTGCGCTTGATCTCAGGCTTCAACAACTACAAACTGCGTCTCCAGTTCGTCCAGGCGCGCCTTCAGGCCGTCTCCATACTGATCTACTCCAATGCCCTGCAGGACAACACGGACAAGGTGTTATATGCCGGCTTCGGCGAGGAGCTGTGCGAGCTGATCGACAAAGAGGACGTGCATCTCGTGGAGATTCGGGCGGCAGTGCTGCGCACACTCACCTCCATGCTGCACTTCGATCGCAATCCGAATGTGCCAAGGTAAGCGATTGGTTGTCTGGATTTTGGTTCCCCCGATAATTGCTTGTCTTTTCTTGTTTTCCGTGCAGCAGGGCCGGATCTCGTCTGATGAAGATAGTTCACTATACAGGAGCCGAGCGGCAGGGCGGGACGTTGCCGCTGCTAGTGCGTGACTGCATCGATAATTTAACCACCCATGGGCTGACGGAGCGCTACCCACTCATCCTGGCCACGTCGCTCTTCTCGCTGCTGTACCACCTGGCCAGCTACGAAATGGGCGGCTCTGCGCTGGTTAAGAGCGGCATGATGCAGTCCCTCCTGTGCGTCATCAGCTGGCCGGGAGTCGACCTCGAGCACATCACGTTCGTGACGCGGGCGGTGCGGGTGATCGACCTGATTACCAATATAGATATCGCACGGTTCCATCAGAACAATGGACTCAACGTGTTCATTGACCGGCTGGAGAAGGAAATCAAGAGCTGTTGCAAGGCACTGGCCGACATCGGCATCACGCTTAAGGAGTCGACGCTGCGCGACGACCACAAACTGGACACCTCGCTGGACCAAGTCGACGAGGATGTGGAAGGTGGGTGGTGACAAAAGTCAGGGGGATTCTTTGAAGGGGAATACCTTTATTTATAACTAAACTCGGTTCTTGAATTTTAAATATATCAAGCAACTTATGCAAACGACTTGTACCTAGCTAGAATTTTATCGAAAAGGGTTCTCTTTTAATGAAAAGCTCTTCAATGTTCTGTTTATTCTATATGTATAGAGAATATGTTTATTTAAGACTAATCTTTGGGGTCTAAAATCCTAAATATATTAAGCAACACAAGCAAAGGATAGGTACTTGTCCCTAGATAACATTTTATCGAGACTATTTTTAAACAAATATTACTTTTCTGTAGGTAAACTTTATCTTTTAACGATAATTACTTGCCTTGATGAGCAAACACACTGTATAAACTCCTTTCTGGTTACTCTTTCTAAATTTTCCAGACGGCGCCGGAGAGAATACCTCCGTTGCCAGTGGCAGTGGATCACCGCGTCGCGAGAATTCGAGTGACGGGGTATCCGGTGCCAGCAGCAGCGCCTACAGAGCTTATCACGAGCATAGTGGAGGAGCTGGATCAGGAGCGGGACTCCTGGACATAGGGGGAGCACGCAGCCTGGCTGGCGGCAGCGGCGGAGGAGGAGCTTCAGGTGCATCCGGACCGATCATAGGACTAATCAACAGAGATGGAAGTGCCGCCCGTCCGCCGGCCATTATGTATCCCACGAACAGTTACTACGCCCGTCCATTGGCCGAGCGCAAGGCGGAGCTATCTTCGCAGCTGCCGAGCAGCCTGGCGCCGAAGAAGCCATCCTGCGTCACCCAGCGGGCGGCGCTGCTCAAGTCGATGCTAAACTTCCTGAAGAAGAGCATCCAGGATCATGCCCACTTTAGCAACATGCGCAACATCATGGAGACTAGTCTCACCCAGTCGCTGCGCCACATCATAGCCAATGCGGAGTACTACGGCCCCTCGCTGTTCCTGCTGGCCACCGATGTGGTCACCGTGTACGTGTTCAACGAACCATCGCTGCTCTCCTCGCTGCAGGATCTGGGCATCACCAGTGTGATGCTAAAGGCGCTGCTCCAAAAGGATGTGCCAGCCACCCGAGAGGTGCTGGGATCCCTGCCCAATGTATTTTCCGCCTTGTGTTTAAATGAGCGCGGATTGTTTGAGTTCCTTTCCTACGATCCGTTCGACAAGGTGCTGAAGGTGCTGCTTTCGCCGGACTACTTGGTGGCCATGCGTCGGCGCCGCTCCTCGGATCCGCTGGGCGATACGGCTACCAATTTGGGCAATGCCATGGACGATCTAATCAAACATCATCCGTATTTGCGAACCGATGCCACGGAGGCGATTGTTCGGCTCCTGAATGAGCTGGTCCGCCTTGGCTCCGATCCCAGTTTCATTTGCTGGCGGGCGAATAAGGAGAGTAGTGGCTCCGGCTCAGGTTCCGGCAGCCATGGCGGTTCCCATCACGTCGCCTCCACACCCTCGCCCATGGTCATGGTGGCTGGCTCGGGAGGATCGGCTTCCGTGCTCCAGGGTGCAGCTGATACGAACGACAGCAGCGGCGATGACGACGACGATGATGATGAAATGAGCTCAGCCTCGCAGCAGCAACAGCAACCCACGACTCCGGGTCAAAGTGGAGGAGCGACCACACCAAGGACACAACAGGCTGGAGGTGTAGCCGGAGCCGGAGGTTCGGGAACACCAGCAGCCACATCGCAGGCCGTCAAAGTGGTGACGCCACCGGAACGAGAGGCCATACCACTAATCGACTACATTCTCAACGTGATGAAGTTCATTGAGGCGATATTCAGCAACAGTCCCAATGGCGATCACTGTCGCGAGTTTGTGCTCCACGGGGGACTAAAGCCCATACTGCAGCTGCTGTCGCTGCCCAATCTACCGGTGGATTCGCCAGTTTCCACCACCTCACAGGCGGTGGCCAATGTCTGCAAGGCCATACTCAGCCAGGCGCAAGAAACCAAAGTGCTGGATGTGGCGCTCAAGCAGCTGGCCGACATTGTGGCTCAGTTGAAGCCACTGATCAAGCACTTCACCTTTCCCGGCGGCAGTGTCCTGCTGGCGGAGCTCGTCTGCTGCCAGCGGCTGGAGGATGGCTTTGCCAACGCCGAGTACACGCCCATACTGCACAACATGAGCTTTGTGCACGGCTATGTGGTGATGCTGGTGCATCTTTGTCGCAACGCCTCCAACGACATGCGAGCCATTCTTCTCAAGCGCTGGGGTGTGAATCGTGAGACCGGAGTCCAACTGCTGCAGCAACTCGTTCAGCTGTACATCTCGCTTGTGTGGGAGAGCACTATTCTGCTGAATCTGTGCTCGGACGAGCCCACCCAGCATCCGGATCTCATCTGGGACGAGATTGCGGCCCAGATGTCGGCGGCAGCGGGCACTGCGGACCCCCTAACCGAAGCGGAGCTCTCAAGGAAACTGGAGCGCGCTGCGGAATTCCGGACAAAGTACACACCTGAGGAGCAGTTCCGATACATCAAATCCCTGCTGGCAGCCAGTTCCCGCTTGGGCAGAGCACTGGCCGAGTTGCTGGGCACGTTGGTGAAGCTATCGGTGGGATCGCCACAGACGCGGCAGCGTCGCATCAACGATTTGATCAGTAATATCAACAAAGTTCCTACGCCAGAGGCGCGCGAAATAGCCCGCATACTCAGTTCGATCCTGGTGAACGGATTTAGTCACGAGAGCATCTTGCCCAAGCCCGTGCCGAAGCTTAAGCTCACCTTCCTCATCTGCTCGGTGGGATTCACGGGTCCAATGCTGTTCGACGACAAGCGCAGCGCCTTCCACCTGATGATATCACAATTCTGCGCTGAGAACGGACTGAAGGCTTTCTTTGAGATGTTCTATTGGGCCCTGTCGCTGGATAATGTTTCCCAGAAGTTCGACTTCGATCAGTGGGCCTCTATGGAGGATCTGATGCAGTCCCACGAGGATGACAAGCGCGATTGTCCGGAGGGTACTGGTGAGTTCCTCGACGCCTGGCTGCAGCTGCTCGAGAAGATGGTGAATCCACGAGCCATGTTGGACTCGCCGTACACCATGAGCCCACGGCTTAATTATCTGCCCGATTCGGTGCCATTTGAGCCGGTCTTCTACCTAATACACATCCACCAGCTGGCCATGCAAGCACTGCGCAGAATCTGGGCACGACGCCCGATTCCGAACTACGGGCCGAGCATGTTCGAGACCATGATCCTGATCCTGAAGCACCTGATTAAGTCACACCAGACCCTGCTGGACCGCTATCATACGCGGATGAAGGAGATAAAGTTCGAGAACCTGTACATCCGTAGCACGGACGATGGTCTGAATGCGGATCACATCAAGACGCTGACGGACATGGGCTTTATGCACTACCATGTGATCGAGGCATTGAGGACGAATGCCTCCCTGGAGGAGGCCACCGATTACCTGCTTAACAACCCGGAAGCCAGCGCCCTGTCCACCACTGGTGGGCAGTCGGGCGGATCTGCTCCTCCGCCGCCGCCACCACCATCGGCCTCCACAATGGACATTGACATGGATCTGCCGGCGGATGGAGAGTCGACGCAAAGCAAATCCTCCGCTTCGGCAAACTCCAGCTATGACTACAAACACCTAAAGCTGATGCCGTCGCTAATCTTCGATCGATTCTGCGACGAAGCCATCTCAAGGGCCTTCGAGTTCATGGAGGCAATACCGGATACGGTCAACAGTGCCGCGGACCTGATAGCCGTGCTGTACAGACGCCACAATCACCTCAACAAGCAGGTGTTTGTCACCAACTTTGTGCGCAACATTATCCAGTGGGTGGTCTTTACATTGCAGCTGTTTGAACCATCCAAGTCAACCGGTTCGAAGGCCACACGCCTGGAGGAATGTTTGACTGGAATGACAGCCACCCGACTGTTTGTGCGCCTCAAGACTTCGACGCTGCTGCTCGAGGAGAACTACAGTGATATGCACCGGCCGTTGGTTGAGGCGATAACCGCCCAGGATGCCATGGTGTCGCTGGTCAAGCTGCTGGACTGCATGAGCCAGTGGATGCTGGAGCAATCCAGCGATTCGAGTAACGGTCAGCAGCGGGCGACAGTTCCCCGATGGGTGCAAAATCTGGTGGATCTAATTGATGCCATCGACAGCATTAGCCACATTTTGCAGCGCAAGGCCAACATGCGGGCGGTGAGCAGCGATGTGTGGCGCTGGTATGACGCCTCCACGGGCAAGTGGAATGCCTACTCGGAGGCCAACAACGAGTTGATCCGGAATGCCTACGCCGCCGGTGAACGCTGGCTGCACATCAACATTGGACGACAGCGCTGCACCGTGAGCCTGAACTGCATGACCCAGGTCAGCGAGGCATCCGGCACACATCGTCCCGTTTGCCCGGCTCTGAAGCTCAGCGAGGCCATTACCTCGCTGCAAAATCCAATGGTCTTGCACAAGGTGGAGCATATGTTGAATCGCGTGGTGCGCACTTCACCCGACGGTTCGGGAACCGTGCATTCCGATGAGTTGATTTCCCTGCGCCAGCTAGTCAGCGTCACCGATGGCCAGCAGTCGCAGACGCAGCAGGATAGCTCTGGAAACTCCAACGAGGAGGGAGCCAATGAAGATGGTGGAACCGGTGCCAGTGGCGGATCTCCGCTTGCCGCCATGACGACGCGCAGCAAGTCGCGGCAAAAGAGCGCGGCCGCTGCAGCCGCTGCCAAGGTGAAATCCCAGCCAGGTGGCTCGCCACCCATACCCAAACGCACCCAGAAGATTATACTCAACGAGGAGCAGGTGGGCCTGAGCAAGTTCGATTGTGGCCGCATTATTGGCAGCATTGTGGACCTACTGCAGCCGTCGCATCTGATGCTCAACGAGACGAAGCTCTCGCTGCTGCGGCTCTGTGCGAGGTTGACCCGGAACTACGATAACGCCCAGGTGTTCATCCGGCGAGGCGGAGTACGCATGCTGTTGCACCTACAGCAGGCCTGCAGTTTCATGGGCTTTCCCACCTATGCGAACATTATCCTGCGCCATGTGCTCGAGGCACCGCCCGTGCTCCAGGAGGCAATGGAACGAGTGCTGGGCATGCGGGCAGCCGGCATTGTGCCCGTGGGTCATCGCGACCTAATCTTCGTGCTGACACAGGTGTCGTCGGCAGTGTCGCGTAACCCGCAGATCTTTGTGGCCGCCGCCAAGGAGATGCTCAAGGGCGAGTATATGCTGAACACGAATAGCACGGCGATGGCGGACGATGCCCGTGTCATGGTCAAGTCCAAGTTTGGCCAGCAACCGACGGCGGCGGCCGGCGGGGCCACGCCACATTCCCAGACACCGACCCCGCCGCCAGCGGCCAAGGATGAGCTCAAGGATGATCCACAAGTGCAGTCGTCGGTGGCCGTGCTCAAGGATCTGCTGCACGGACTAGTGCAGCCCTGTTGGCACTACGGCGGCACTGGATCATTGGATCGTGGACAGGGAGCCGCCGAGCTGCTGCAGCCGGATCAGCCACCGGGCACGACCCAGGGATGCCACGATGACGAGGTGAGTGTGGTACCGAAGCTATCAGTTTTATATGTATTCCTATCATCGCTCGATAAGATGGGGCTTTTGTTGTTTTTATCTACATATTATATATACAGCTGTATACGTAAAATCTAAGAATCAATACACAGCGAAATTTATTTAAACTACATTAACCAATTATAACTTAAATTCAGGCCTTAAGTAAATAAAGATGTTTCCAAAGTTATTTAGATGATAGCTATTTAAATATTTGATAGTACCTACCTTATAAAATCTCTGAAATTTTTGAGTTTTGAAGCTTTTGTTCACTAAATTGTATTCCATTAGTTATATTTCCGCTTCCAGGAAACCCCCGCACCCGTGAGCAGCAAGAAGCAATCCTCAGGAGGAGGAGGGGCAGCTGCTGGCCAAGCTCAGGCCTCGGAAAAGTTCGAGCCATGCTGCTGCACCTGGCACATCCCAACCAGCGGACATACCCACGCCAAACCAACCATCTCGCGGGCAACCCTGCTGAAACTGCTGGCGGACTCCACCCGGGCCTACCAGTCCCTGGTGCCGCGCGTACTCTTGTCCCACGTTTACACACCGGCGGACAGTCCCCTGATCTCGGCACCGCAGCAGACCTTCCTGGGCGTGCTCCTCGATCGCTTCCTGCCCATAACCCAGCGGCATCATGTGCCCGAAGTCAGCACCATGACCCGGGTGCTAGTCTGCTCATTGTCGGACTGCTACCAGCAGCCCGGAGTCCAGGTCCATGTGGCCGAGGAGCTGCACGCGGCGGTGGCCAGAGCTCTGGCCCAGCCGGACTCCGCTGAGAAGCACACGCGACTGCAGGTCCTGATGAGCCTGTTCCCCAACCTCATTGAGTCGCCCATGCTGTACGACAAGGTGCACATGCACCGCAACAACATGTACCGTGTTCTCCTGCGCCAGGGCGTGATGACCTACCTGACGAAGGTGGCCCAGTACAAGGATCTGTCCAATCACAATACGCTCAGCACATTGGCGGCCATCCTGCGACCGATGGAGATACTGCTCAGATTTAGTGTGTCCACCACAACGCTGGGCTCGAAGAGGATCCTCTTCGGCAGCGGCGGAGCTGGCGGAGCGAATGGTACTGGGAATGGCAACAATGCCGCCGGTGGTGGCAGTGGAACCGGACCGGGTGCGGGCAACACCTACGGGACTATCATCAACCGACGACTATATCCTCGCCTGGCAGCACGGACTGCGGTCAGTGCCGCTGTGGAGCGTTCGAATGCGATGGGTGGCGAGCATGTGCTGCGCGACATTATACGTAATGTGCTGTCGGATCGGCGACATGCCTTCGAGTTCATCTTCAACTCGGACGAGATGGCCGTGGACTCTGAGGACTCGGCTGCTCCGGGCTCTGGCGGAGTGGGTGGCGGTGGTGCTGGAGCGAGCGGTGTCGGGGGAGGAGGCGTATCTGGATCTGGATCTAGTGGAGGCACTGCAGCCGTTATCGATGTGGTCGAGGAGCGCAGCAATGGTGGCGACACCAACGATCCCCCGCCCAACGTGAGCTCTGGTTCATCGGCAGCCGGTCAATCCTCGACTGGCGGTGGTCCAGTGCGGCCAGTGCTTAACTTCGATCAACTGTGGGACGACTTCCTGCAGAGCGAGGGACTGCGCCTGGCCTCGCGAAGCGGCGGTGGCGCCGGATCGGGCAGTGGATCCGCTGGAGCCGGCTCATCCGGTCAGCAAAACGGAGGCAACGCCACAGCTGGATCGGCCAGCTCGGGCAACAATTCGGGCAGCGGAGATCCTCGCCTGCGCACCAATCCTGATGTGGATGTGGGCGGCGGCGGCAATAGCGGCGGTGGCAGCGGTTCCAATGCAGGTGTTGTGAATGACAATGGAATCGGCGGCGGCGGCGGCAGTGATGGCGCTTCCACATCTTCGGATACGGGTGCGCCAAGTGGGGCACGCGATTTGAACGCCTCGCTGCTGGGCGACGTCAGCACCTCCGAATCGGATTCGGATGCCTCCACGGAGAATGATGAGCGCAATGAGGAGGACGAAGATGAGGATGACGATGCTCCGGATGAGGATGTGGACGAGCACAGCGAGACGGATGTGGATGAGGAACGACCGCGCCAGTTCATCGAGGTCTTTGACCACATCTATGAGCCTGAATCCTCGGAGACGGCGTCCAACGATGCGGATGTGGATAACGACGATGACGATGACGAGGATGAGGATGATGTGGACGATGACGATGATGATGACGAGGACAACGACGATGAGGATCGCGAGGAGGGCCTGAGTGTCATGGAATCGGAGTTGGAGAACCAAATAGACATCGCCCTAGCCCTTGTGTCGTCCAACAATCGTCCCAGACGCAGTGCAGCAGTCAACGCCTCGGGCGATAACTCCGCCAATCGTCCCAATCCCGATGATGAGGTGGACGACGAGGACGACGACGTGGACGCTGATCCCGATGGAGATCCTGATGTCGATCCGATTGGCGGTCCAGCGACTGCCCAGTCGGAGTCCTATCCGTACCAATTTTTGGGCAGCGGCTTGATGCCCACACCGCCGGTTGGATTCCGCGTGCGGATGAACAGTTCCATTGCCCAACCCCTGGACATTGATGTAAATGGCGGCAATGGTGGTGGTGGAAGCGGTTCAGGCGTCTCTGGATCGGCCGGCGGATCCGGCAGAGGCTCCTCGACGGGCGGAACAACAGCCAGCATAGGAGCCATCGCCTCCGCCGCCCTGCGTCCCTCATCGGGCTCTTGGATGGCACCGGACTTTAATTTCATCGGAGTGTCTGGCGGTTCTGGACTCGGTGGTGCCTCGGGCAGCGGAGCAGCTGTTGGTGGCAACGCCAATGGAGGCGAGGTGAGCCCCTTCCTTACGCCCACCATGTCACAGATGGAGCGCACTGGTGGTGCCTCTGGCAGTGGTCAGAACATGAGCAACCTGCTGGACGAACAACCATCGGTGAGTGGCGGCGGCGGCACCGGCGGAGGAGCAAGTGGCGGAGGAACCGCCTCTGGCGGCGGTGGCGTCAGCGGAAGCAACGCAAACGGTGGCACCACCGGACAGCATCCGAATGCCACGCTCTGCACGAACGGAGTGCGCCGACGGTTGCTCTATCTGGATCAGCAGTACTGTGTGTGCATGCCGACACATCAGAATCCCACAGAAGAGACCCAGATGGAGACCTTCACTCAGGATGGTGAGTATTTCAGTGGTTCTACCTTGAACGAAATCCCAAATGTTTCTGCTCATCCATCATTCCAGCTCTTCATTGGTGGCTGGAGGAGGCCACGCTCTTGGATATGGAGAGCCAGACTGACGCCTGCCTGTATGCCGCTCACTTCCTGCTGCCGCATCTCATCAAGGAGTTGAAGACGACGCACCAGCAGCGCAAGCAGGAGGAATCCACCCGCCCGAGTGCCACCAACTCGACAACATCGGCCTCGGCCGGAGCACCGACGAACTCCATTATAACGGCGGGATCAAACACAGCGGCCCCCACAGCAACGGCCTCCATTGCGTCCAGTTTACTGGCGAATGCCGTTGCCGCGGGCTCAGGAAACAGCAGCAGCATGGTGGTTCCCCCGGTGGCAGCTTCTGCCACGGGAGGCACTCGACGCAGCTCGATCCCCGTACTGATTCCCTCGAGCTTTGGTCCTAGTAGCGTGACTGGAGCAACGGGTGCCAGTGCCACTGGCGACTCCACAGCTACGCCGACGGGAACCATTGGCTCCTTCACAAACAGTAAGTACTTGTCTTAACTTGAGAACTACAAATGTATTAACTTAATTACCTCCTTGCAGCGTCCCTTGGCGGTAGTGGATCCCTGGAGTCGCAGACCACCACACGGGCGCCCCGCCAGCGCGGTGGTTTGCGCCAGCACAGTCAGCTGCCCTTCAACATCTACGCGGAGATTGATCTGACTAACGAACAGGATAGCCAAGGCGCCACATCAACAGCAGGGACTTCGGCCGATGGAGCCGAATCACAGCCGCAGCAGAACTCCTCCGCTTCGTCAGCGCCGGTGCCGGTGCTGCAGCATCAGCGCCATCCGCCGGTGCCACTCCTGCCGTCCAGTGGAAGACCATCGCGACCCCACTCGCGTCTGGACGAGGCGGAGCTGCTTCTGTTACAGGTAAATTGATCATCGCTTTGTAGTTACATATTTAAACTCACTTGCTGCTCTTCCAGTTGGCCGATCGCCAGGCTGTACGCAGTCGCCTGCAAGTGTCCAGCGGACACACAAATTCCTCGCGCACTTCGGGATCGGCGCTGATAAACGCCCGGCCCAATCGCGACCTACCCGCCCGTCTGCAGCGCCTCGTTCAGGCACACAGCTCCATTTCCAGCCGCAACAGTGCATCCGCATCCACGCCAGCTCCGACGCTTGCCTCCATGCCGACGCCCATGTTCAGTGCGGCACTGGAACAGCTGAATGTCACAGCCCCGGATGTTGTTGGCCCGGACAGAAACTTTGCCTTGCCACCTTCCCTGGAGGTTGATGTGGACGTGCTGCCCCGCATACTGGACCGCATATTGCCGCAGCAGCAGGATACGCAACCGGAGGAGAATCAGCTATTGCTGCCACCACCGCCGCCGCCACCACCCAGTGATGCGGCGCCGTTTGTGCTCACCGAGGATGACCTGTGGCCCGGTACAGTCGGTGTTGGGACCAGGGAGGAGTCACCTGCTCCGGCGGCAGCAGCCGCAGCAGCAGCAAACAGCGAGGCTGTAAACGAGTCAAACCAATCGGATCAGACGCCAGAAAGCAGCGAATCCGTTTCGCCAAACCCACAGGCTCCGCCAGCAGGGCCAACGTCAGTGGAGTCGGGCGGAGGAGGAGTAGGAGCTGCCTCAGCCAGTACACAAACGCCGGCAACAACTGAAGAATCCGCCGCTGGTGGAACAACAGTAACAACTGGAGGAGCAAGTGGAACAACAGCCACCATAACAGACATGAGTCCCGAGGTGCGAGCCGCTCTCGGGGATCTGGAGGTGCCCGAGGGCGTCGATCCTTCCTTCCTGGCAGCTCTGCCCAGCGAGATGCGCGAGGAGGTGATCCAGGAGCATCTGCGCATGCAGCGCATCCGTCAGCGGGCGCAACAGAATGCCATCCAAATAGCCCACGACTCGCTGGTTGAGGTGAATCCCGAGTTCCTGGCCGCCCTGCCGCTGAACATCCAGTCGGAGGTGCTAATGCAACAGCGGATCGAGCAGCAGCGCCAGGCGGCACAGACCGCCAATCCGGAGGATCCCGTGGACACGGCCGCCTTCTTCCAAAACCTGCCCGAGAATCTGCGCCAAGCGGTGAGTTTTGGGATTTGCTTCCCCCAGGAATTCGAACTAATCGTTTGTATTCTGTTAAAATCTTTAGATACTCACCGACATGGAGGAGTCGCAGATAGCCAGTTTGCCGCCCGAGTTGGCTGCCGAGGCGCAGTTCCTGCGTCGCGACTGGGAATCTCGCAATGGCGCCCGCATGGACGCCCATCCGCCCAGCAATGCGTTGTGTAAGTGTCGTACTCGCTATATTTTGAAGATTATAAATCCTAATCGTATGTTATCCACCGTACAGCGCGTTTCCAAACAACGCTTCAGAGCCTGGACGAGGCACGCTGGCACAGCTCCATTTGGTATGACGCCAGTGGCAATGCCCAGCCGCAGCACCACCAGCACACCACGATTGTGCATCACCATGCCCACGCACATCACGCCCCGACCATGGGCAAACCCCTGGCTCTTCTGATGATGGAGGACGAGAACATCCTGCTCGATCCGGACTCGCTGGCCACCCTCCTGCTCTTCCTGTTCGTCGAGGACCAGAAGGTGAACAGCATGCGGCTGCATCGCGTCATCCGCAACCTGTGCCACCACGAGCCCACTCGCGACTGGATCATCAGCGCCCTGATCAGCATCGTCCAGAAGACCAACGAGGACAATGCGAACTTTGGAGCGGGCCAGGCGGGCGGCAAGCCGGAGTGGCTGAAGCTGCGCGTGGACGCTGCCTTTGGCTACAAGAGCAACATCTTCCTGATCAATCGACTATACGAGGGCAGCGCCCGAAGCATCAGCATCAATCCCCAGGCGGCACAGATGATAGTGCGGAACTGTCTGGATCTTCTGTTCGTGCTGGCCAAGCACTATCCGTCCAGCTTTGTGCCCTTCAATCGCGAGGTGAAGGCAAGGCGCATACTGAGCTCGGTCTTTGGCATGCCATCGCCCACAGCTGGAGCAGGAGCAGCAGGAGGAGGAGGAGGAAGTGCTACTAGCGGTGGATTGACAGGACGTGGTGTCGATGAAGTACCACCGGGTGGAACCCTGGACTTCCGCTCACGTTTCTGCCGCTACCAGGTGGCCAATCGTCTGCGCGGCATCCTCGACGATCATCCTGCCCCCAAACCCGCCACGCCCCTGGACGAGGCTCCCTCCACATCGAAGGCGGCTGCTGCCAAGGCGGCTGCCACGGCCAAGGTGTCCACCGGCAGCCTCAGTCAGCACTCGGTGCCGTATCAAACCAATGCCAAGAACTTCTGGGATGTTGTCCTGAACATCGATCGACAGACCAAGGTGCGATTGGCCAATGTGGCCCAGTTTCCACTCACCTCGCAGCCGGCGTGGGAATGGCAGACGAATACCGCCGACTTTCTCTCGTTCAGCGAATCGCCCTTCGGCCAGTTGCTGGAAATGCTGCCCTACAAGGTTATATGCCGGTCACCACATCTCACCGACATGCTGGTCAAGCTGCTCGCCTCGCTTAGCACCGAGCTGCCCAAGGAGGAGGAACAGCTGCCGCTGAGCGATCAAATGCCCACTCTGATACCCATTGGTCAGGCCGCGGCAGCTGCAGCGGCGGCATCAGCTGAGAATTCTCAGTCCAATGCCGCAGAGATTGGTGACGGCCTGGCGGCCAACAACGAGGAGCAAGCCACTCCGGCCAGCGGAAATCCGGCCTCCGGTGATAGCAATGTGGGGGCAAAGCGAACCCAGTTGCCAACTTTAAGTGTGGCCCTGCCAGTGGGCCCGTCGAAGCCACGGCGCAAGATCTACTCGAAGAACTTTTCGCAACTGCAGCTGGTCATCGAGGTGCTGACCCACCAGTGTGGCACCACCGAAGGCCTGGACAACGTGGCCAAGTTGATTGTGAATCTTACCCAGTGCTCGCAGGCATCCAATGCCATTTTCATCCAGTACTTGACAGCTGCCATTTTGGGACTGGCCGAGGAGGTGCGTCAAGCCATACAGATGCTGCTCAACGAGATTCGCATGTATAACATCCATCACGGAGTGGTCGGCTCAGTGCCCTCGCAGGCTGCCTCCACGTCGGGGGCAGCGGGAGCAACAGCTGGCTATGTGCCCACTGTGTCGGGAGCCAGCCTCCTGCCCAACTTGGCCGTCCACGAGGGCATCATGCAGGATCGCTTTACGGCCGAGCATGTGATCATTTCGGCGCCAAAGAACGCCAAGCCCACCTGCGAGCTGCAGCTGCCGTCGATGAAGAAGCTCATGTCCAACTCCTCCGCCCAGCCGTACTTCCTGCGCACCCTGAAGATCTTCATGCAGGTACGCGATATGTATGAGGCCCAAAATGGACAGACCACGGGCGGTGGAATCGGTGCTGGTGCTGTCGGCGACAACGATGACGACATCATCGACATTGAGGGCGATGGCGGAGCCTCCGGTGGTAGCAGTTCGGACATGGCTCCCGGATCGGCCAGCACCATCTCTCCGCCTCCACCCATGGAAACCAATCAGACCATCCACGATGGTGATGAGGACGAGGAAGACGATGATGATGAGCCAAGGGCTTCGTCCGGAGTCGGCAGTCATCTACCGGCTAGCGCTGGCAAGTCGACCAAACCCACTCTCAGTCAGATCCTCTGCCTCGACGTGCTGTGGCACACGCTCAGCGAGTGCCTGGTGGCGCTGGAGGAGTCGAAGGACGAGTTCGCCGTCCTGGTGCTGCAGCCCACCGTTGAGGCTTTCTTCCTCATCCACGCTGCCAAGAAGTCGGGTCGCGGCTCCCTGGCTGGATTCGTGGGCTCCTTACTGCGGGCAGCTGTCGGCGGCGAAGGAGGAGGTGGAGCTGGAGGTGGAGGTGGAGGATTGGGAGCCGCAGCCGCGTCATCTGCCCAGGAGCATAGTCCTTCGATGGATGACACTAGCAGCGCCAACACCCTCAGTTCGGCCAGTTTTGAAGGTGAGTTTGTGGCTGGAAACCTTCTTTTACTTATATTAACTTATATTACTTAATTATTATCAGATGAGCCGCGCATGCAAGACGCCTCCACTAACACACCGCTGGCGGCCAGCAGCTCCGCCAACACAACGCTGAGCGCGCACGAGGCGCAGCTGAGACAGGATCGCCAGAAGTTCCTGCAGTTCGCCGAGAAGCATCGCACCGTGCTCAACCAAATCCTGCGCCAGTCGCCCACACATCTCTCGGACGGACCGTTTGCCGTGCTGGTGGACCACACGCGCATCCTGGACTTTGACGTCAAGCGGAAGTACTTCCAGACGGAGCTGGAGCGCCTGGACGAGGGCATACGGCGCGAGGAGCACACGGTCAGTGTGCGTCGCGTGACCGTCTTTGAGGATTCGTTCCGCGTCCTGTACCGCCTGGGGCCGGAGGAGTGGAAGAACCGCTTCTACATCGTCTTCGAGGGTGAGTTTAAGCTGCAAATTCTAATGCTTCCATGGTTTACTTACTCTTTTCCCTACTCTTCCGCAGATGAGGAAGGCCAGGATGCTGGCGGCCTGCTGCGCGAATGGTATGTGATCATATCGCGCGAGATCTTCAATCCGATGTATGCCTTGTTCTGCGTATCGCCGGGCGATCGCGTCACCTACATGATCAATCCCTCCAGCCATGCCAATCCAAATCACCTGAGCTACTTCAAGTTCGTCGGCCGCGTAATTGGTAAGGCTGCTCAGAGAATCTCCTGCTGGATTAGCATTTGATAACCCATTTTGATTACGTCTTAACAGCCAAGGCCGTGCACGACAACAAGTTGCTGGAGTGCTACTTCACCCGGTCCTTCTACAAGCACATCCTGGGCAAACAGGTGAAGCACACGGACATGGAGTCGCAGGACTACGAGTTCTACAAGGGACTCGACTATCTCATGAAGAACGACATCTCCACGCTGGGCTACGAGCTGACCTTCTCCACGGAGGTGCAGGAGTTCGGTGTCACCCAGATCCGTGATCTCAAGCCAAACGGACGCGACACCGCCGTCACCGAGGAGAACAAGTTCGAGTATGTGCAGCTGGTGTGCCAGCTTAAGATGAGCGGCTCCATCCGACAGCAGTGAGTATATGCAGGCATAATCATTTTGTTCCTGGTCATGACATGGAGTCTCATTCCTTCCCCAACAGATTGGACGCATTCCTCGAGGGCTTCTACGACATTATTCCAAAGCATTTAATTTCGATATTCAACGAACAGGAACTGGAACTTCTCATATCCGGTCTGCCGGATATTGACATTGAAGATCTAAAAGCGAACACCGAGTACCACAAGTACACCTCCAAATCGGCCCAGGTGAGATCTATATCCAACTATATGTTTACCTCCTGTCATCCCGCTCTAAACTGTGATTTTCCATTCATCAGATTCAATGGTTCTGGCGCGCATTGCGCAGTTTCGACCAAGCAGACCGGGCCAAGTTCCTGCAGTTCGTCACGGGCACATCGAAGGTGCCGCTGCAGGGATTCGGTTCCCTGGAGGGCATGAACGGAATTCAGAAGTTCCAAATCCATCGGGACGATCGATCCACTGATCGATTGCCCTGTGCGCACACCTGGTGAGTATGGATTTGGGGGGGTGTTTTGCTTTTACTACGTGGTAGAAATATAAGATTTTAATCTTAAGTTATATAAATATATTATATATTTTTATAAACACTATTAATCCCTCGATTGCAGCTTCAACCAACTGGATCTGCCCATGTACAAGTCATACGACAAACTGCGGAGCTGCTTGCTGAAGGCCATACACGAGTGCTCCGAGGGCTTTGGCTTCGCCTAAAGAGTCACCTGCGGCAGCTAGGCCAGCCAGCCAGCCAGGCAACCAACCAAGCCAGCTAACAAGCAACCAGGACCCAGGGACCCATGGACGCAACACTATTCCTAGTACGCCCCATCCACGGGCGACACGACGAGAAATGCATAATTGATTTGAACAGAACAGAACAGCCACTGCAAATTTGCGATAGCGGCGACCGAAACTGCATACATACACAGTACATATAGTTATATAGTATATATAAAAATGTTGAATTAATTATTAATTTTCGCGCCTATATATATACAATATATATTTTCTTAAATTTTCAAAAGAAAACGGAAAAAGTCTAAGGAAACCTACGAAAAAAAAATATAAGAAAAAACTGATACGAACGCGAAACAGTATATTTGGTTTACATTTGTCTGCGTAACCGATTCTACATTATATTGTTTCGAAATCTATCCCTGTCGTTTTGCACATTTTCATTAAAAACAGAAAGGTTTACATAAAAGAATATACACGATTTGACATATTTTTTATTTAACTAAACACGAAACCGAATAGCAAAGGATTAAACGTAGTATATAGAAAGCAAATGCACATAAACAGATTATACACTTTGGTTTCTTGTTTACTTAAGTGGATTTACCGAAGATAAAGGGAAGGCGGCGGAAATAATTAAATGGATTAAAGTATTTTGATGTAAGAGAATAAGTCCTTATGTTATGCATTTTATGTTTACCTTTGGAATAATGAGCCGCAGATGTAACTTAAAGAATGTGGAATAAAGTAAGAGTAAGCTCATTTATCAAAATAAATTTTCAGAAATCACTTAATGGTCATGGTTGGAGAATACATTTGGAATCAGGAGGGGAATATACGGCATTTAATTTTAATAAATAAAATTATTTGAATAGGCGATGTAGATATTTCAGTTCTGTTGATTAAAAACCAGTTTAAATAGTTTCAAACTAAAGCGGGTTATCGATGACTTGTTGATTATTTTCAAGTATATCGATATTCCTGGCGATATCACGATAGAAATATTTATTTTTATTCAAAAATATCGATAAAAATATTTATTTTTATTCCAAAATATCGATATAAATATTTATTTTTATTCCAAAAATATCGATATAAATATTTATTTTTATTCCAAAAGTATCGATATAAATATTTATTTTTATTCCAAAATATCGATATAAATATTTTTATACATTTTGCACATCCCTAACATGATTTGTTGTCTCCCTCTTTCACCGTCTTATTTTACTTTACTTTACTTGACATGCGTTGGTGCTATCTCCCTCTTTTATTGACTTACGTGGCCTTACGTTTGCTGACACTACGTTTTCTGCCGCTTACGTTTGTTGCGATAATAAATAACAGGTGAAAAAATATCACGATATAAATATTTATTTTTATTCAAAAATATAGATATACTGATATGTTGGTATATTTTTCACATCCCTAGTGCGCGGCGTATGGATTTGTTTATCAGGAAGGAGCTGGTTCTGACCAAGGAAACTGGACTGGAGGATGTGGCGCCGCTGTGCCTCAAGCTGCTCACCTGGCTGCGCGGCTGCCAGGAGGAGATGCACAGCGAGCACCGCCACCTGCGGCTCAGCCAATCCGTGGTGGAATCCCTGCTAAAGGCCCACCTGTACCTGTTCGAGTGCTACGATCGCTTTGGCGAACCGCTGGCCGATCGCTGCGATTCCAGTGGCTTCTTTGCGGGCTGCTCCAGTCTGGAGGCTCGGAGGCAGTGCATCCGGGAGCTGTGCACGACCATTGTGAACACAAAGCGGGGAGAAGCGCATGCGCCACTGCTGCATCTAATGCACCGCACATTCGCCGAGATTCAGCCCGCCTGGAGTGTGATCCGTGATCTGGACTGGTCGGAGATTCGGAAATCAGAGGCACTGTCCTGCAGCGATTTCATCAGCCAGGATCTCCAGCAGATGCGCCGCCTGGTGAAGCGAATTGCTCGCTTGTCCAGTCTGCGGGACATGGAGACCGCCTTGCAGCGCTCCATGGAACTGGTGCGATTCCCGGTGTGGCTGCATCTCTTCCAGGAGTCACGGCACAGTGACATCCACTCCGACTGCCACCTAATGCGCCACATGATCTGCGATACTGTGACGGAGGGCGCATCACCCGCCTGCTCCGGATTCCTGCACAATGTGTTCCTGTTCCTGCTGCAGCCCGCCAACGGACTGAGGTTCTGGGCTGGCCTGGAGCATGTGCGTCTGGCTGGCAGCCTGATTGCATACCTAACCGGTCATTGGAGCCGGCACCTGCCCTACTTGGACCTGGACGAGATGCAATTGACCGCCGAGGCTCCTGCGTGGGCTGTGGCGCAACTGCCCCTCAACGAGGCCACCTATGTGACCCACCTGATGCTGGCCCCCGGATCGCCATGTCGCCGCCAGTTCGCCCAGCAGTTACGCACCCTCCTGTCCGCCCAGTGCTTTGCCCAGCTCCTGGAGCTGCTCAATAAAGTGGCCTTCGTGTTCAGTTAATCCGCCCCAAGCTTTTAATCGTTTTTGGGCAAAAACTCGCAGTTGCCATCGGTCAGGCGGACCACCTTCTCGCCCTTCTCCGCCAGGATCTCCTCGATGTTGCGCTTGCCCTCCAGGTCCGTGAACCAGTTGAGATTGTCGGCGATCAGGTGGTGATTGGAGCAGCCCTCGCAGGTCACGATGACGACGCCGCGCTGGTAGGCCACCTTCGAAATGGTCTTCATGTTCCGCGTCTGGCACACCTTGCAGGTGTAGATCAGCTGCATCTTGGACTCCAGTTTCGCCAGGGGAACGCTATTGGTGGCCACCGTCTTGTCCGCATCTTCCTGGAGGGGAAGAAAATGTATACGACATGAATTTAGAGTACATTTTTGTTGATAATGGTTGGTATCTGTACCTCCCATAAATCATCATATAGATGACCTATTTATTTCTACCTTGAAATGATAATCATAAGTCTGATATTTTTTAGGCCTCCAAATAATTTACGTAATATAAAACCAGTGGCGGATCCAGAGACGATTCTTGGGGGGGGAAATTGAACTTATTCTTCGATTTGGGGTTCAAACTTATTATTGCGAGAGAAATACAGTACAAATTATAAAACAAAAATTATCCATCCCAATTTTTAGGTAACTGTTGTACTTTCATTTTTTTATTGCAGAGAATATTTTTCCAGCAAACAAGTAAAATTTTCATGTTCTGTGGTTCCAAGGGGGGGGAAATTTCCCTAATTTCCCCCCCCGTGGATCCGCCACTGATAAAACAAAAACAAAATGCAAATAGTTGATTCTATTTTTAATTTTAATGTTGATAACTTATTCACAATTATATTGCTACTTAAAATAATAAAGAAATAAGTTGTTTTACCATGAAAATTAGATCTAAATTTTAAAATTAAATTGATTTTAAGAACTATTTATTGTTAAAATCAATAAAAAATATGAAAAATGTATAAGTAATGGGAGAAATTTTAAACATTTTATTTTTTAAAAGTCTAAAGTTCTTTCAAATTTCTTAATTGTAAAGCTTACTTAAGATGAAGTAAACATTTGTGCGATTCTTGGGAAATTTGCATAACTTACCACCGGTTTGGTGCAGTGTAGGCTGCGGCAAATGCACGTGTAGTTGTTGTTGTTCCTTAAAACAGCTGTTTGTGTTTTGGTTGTAAATTGTTGCACTTGCAACTGGAAATTTGGATGCTTTAAGGCATCGGTTTGTATTGTTCGACTTCTTGTATATAGTGTGCGCCTTGCTACGCCTACGCTGATTTTGTACGCTTGTCTTAGGGCGCACATTTTCTCTATTTTATTGATTTTATTGATATTATTTAATTCTGATCAGCCGTGTGAAATGCAGTTGGGCTTAGGGATGGCACTTTTGGCCTTGGCCCTTCACAATGTCAAACATGAGTCACGGCTGTGAACAGTGACTTAAGCAGTCACAAGTGGAGCTTAAAAAATTCGTCATAGTTAAATTATATATATTAATTTCGGAAAAGTAACGTTTTCCACGCATATAAAATAAACTTATTGCTTACCAACTTATGAAATTACCTAGGTTCAGTGTAGTTTTGTTTTTTGTAAATATATTTCATAATAAAAGAAGATTATAATTAATTATTTGTTATTCCACAGATACCAAACTAATAAATTGTTTACTTTTAAAACGCAGTCACGGTTTCCACCCCAGCCCGTGACTCCGGGCTATCGATAGCTCCAGCTGATGTCGTCTCACGTGATACTATCGACAGTAGTGTCATCACCAGCTGGTAATAGAACTATTGTATTTTCGAATTTTTTTGTGGAAATTGTTGGGGGAAAACAAATTATATAAAGCACAGGAAGCGATGGCAACACGTGTGGTGGCAACGGCGACGGTGCGCGCGGTCAAGGGTCGCAAGCTGATCCCGACGCGGGCCGCTCTGACGCTGGTAAGAAAGGCAGCACTCTGGTGAAATCGGCGCGTGCAGCTGAGCTGATGAAGTAACAGTCCCCTCGCAGTGATTCTGATCCCCCACTCTAATCCTTTCCAGACTCCGGCGGCGGTGATGCGTATCAAGACCCTGCTGCAGGACAAACCGGATATGGTGAGTGACCCCTGGTGGCCAATAGATGGGATACGTCCCTGTCTCAAGACCACAACACACTATGGAACTCTTTAAAGTCGTACTACCCAAGGAAGAAACTCCTTAAAGACTATCCTTAGATAAATCTAGAAGGCTCTTAGGACACCCCTCGATAAATCCAAAAAGTCCCTCCGTAAATATTTTTGCTTTAAAAATAGCTATACAAACTAAGGATTCTTAGTCATAACGAACCATTTCATTTCGTTTCATAAATACTATATACTTTATACCACTTCATATACCCTTGAGGTAATTTTTCTGTCTTATGCGCATCTAAAACGCATTTCTGGTAGCAACGTCTATAAAAACGCTTTATTTCGGTTCTAAGTTAAGTAGGTACATAGATCTTTATAGGTCTTTGTCTGTTAATCTACCCAGATTCTACAAATTTTGGGTAGTAACTTTATGACCTCTGTAGAGTAATCGCTCTTCTTATTCCCGAGGAAACAAACGGTTTGATATCAGCATTTTTATAATATTATTTAAGATGTACCTAGTCTTGGATATAAATATTTGAAACCAGACCAAGGCTTAAGAGTACTTTACCATCGCATTTAGTAACCCCCATAGGCTAGCCTTTAAAACCATCACCTAAATGAAAGTCAGCTTACTGGAATGCAATATAATCTAATAATCCGATGTTGTATCCCCATAGGTTGGCTTGAAGGTGGGCGTACGGCAGCGCGGATGCAATGGTCTGTCCTACACACTGGACTATGCCAGTCAAAAAGGTAAGTCACAGTGCACTTGGAGCTAACCAGTGGAGAACTAATGCTGTCCTTTCCTTGTTAATATTTGCCAGCAGACAAGTTGGATGAGGAGGTGATCCAGGATGGCGTCAAGGTGTTCATCGACAAGAAGGCGCAGCTATCGCTGCTGGGTAAGTGCCTTTCGAAAAACGCAAGCCATTCTGTAAGATAAACTAACATGCGATTCCCTCCTTCAGGCACCGAGATGGACTTTGTGGAATCGAAGCTGTCCAGCGAGTTCGTGTTCAACAATCCGAACATCAAGGGCACCTGCGGATGCGGCGAATCGTTCAGCATGTAAACCGATGGAGATCCGGAGGAGATCCGCCGGCACCCGCCTCGCAGACCTAAATTAACCAAGTTAAATGCAGTACGCGGCCTAACCTAGTATCTCATTTCTTGTGTGTTGGCAATAGCACCGCATCCTTTGTAAATTTTACTTCGCAAAACGAATTCTAAATGTTAAGTTGTGTTCTATAGTTAAATTTTAGTTGTAGCGCTAGGTAAGTGACCCACCCGCTTCCTGGCCGCCGGCTGGCAGTTTGTCCTTTTAGCCCTAGTTCAATATATAGACAAGGAATGTTCTACAAAAGATCGTGTATTGTGTATGAAAATAGCTTAAGACTATCGCTGGTTCATGCCCTGAAAGCCGTACTCCTCGTAATCATCGCGCGTGTAGACGAACTCATCGAAGTTGGGACTGGTGGCCACCTCCTTGCCGCCGTACCAGGCGTAGCGCACCGGATCCTCGGGGCAAATGAGTGACACCTCCAGGTCATCGGGGACCAGGGCGCGCAAGTCTTGCTTGAGGCGCGGCAGGAAGCCGGGAAACTGGGCGCTGCCGCCCACAATAAGGATGTTGAGCAGCAGCTCCCGGTGCGCCTCCCAGGGGCAGGCCTTTAGGCAATCGGCCACTGCCTCCGGAATGCCCACCTGCGGCACCCCAATGTCCGAGGGATTGAAGAGCAGCTCGGGCACGGTGAAGCGCTCGTTGCACAGCGGCACCGACTGTTGCTGCGACTCGTCCTCACGCGGCTTGCCCGGAATGCGGACATAGCCCCGCTTCACGGTGGTGAAGTCCGGAAGGATATAGTCCAGCGAGATTTCCCTGCGCTTCTCCTCCGACTGATGCACACGCATCGTCTGCTTGAAGTCCTCCGCCACAAAGCATACATCCTCCTTGATCTGGTTCACCACATGGCTCTCGTCCATCACGTTCAGGTGGCGATACGAGATCAACTCCTTGAGGTGATTGGTCAGCGCCTTGCCGCCCATGTCGATGCGGCGTATGCCCTCGAGGACGCGCCGTCCCAGGACAAAGGGAACGATGTGTGTGAAGCTATAGCCGACGTCGATGATGATGCAGTTGAGCGACTGCATTGTGGTGCGCTCCTCGCTGTCGGCCACATAGTTAAAGGCGGCCAGATCGGCGGCTGTGGTCTTGTACACACCGGCCGCCCGGTACTCCTCGAACAGCATCTCCATCATCGCCTCCTGGACGCTCTGGAAGTTCATCTGCGGCTCGGTAATCACGATATTGCGGTTCTCCAGCGTGCAACCGATGCCGTCCTTGCTGAAGACATAGTCCCATACCGTCTTCTGGGTGTCCCAGTTGAGCAGGTAGCCACGCTGGAAGGCCAGGATGTAGAACAGCGCCGAGGTGTCCCGGCACTCCTCGATTTGGTTGCCCACAAAGGCGCGCCGCCGCTCGCTCTTCGCCTTCATGATGCAGTTGGGCACCACCTGCGGCTCGTCCTGGCTGGACAGGCCCACCTTGGCCGTGTACGCCCCGTTGTCCAGCACCACCACTGCGTTGGACATCCTTTCCGCGGTTCGTGTGATCCTCAGGGTGGATTTATAGCATTTTCCAGAATGACAACAAATTCGGTTCCTTTCGCTTTAGTGCTGACGATTGCAGCCGATTGTTCTTGAGTGCTGGCCGTATGGCTTTTGTAATCGGAGTTATCGTTTTTGGCGGTAGTTGTGAAAGTTTGGTTTTTTAACGGTTAGTTATCTGTTTTGTAGAGGCACCAAAATTAAATGTTTCTTTTTTTAGTTTTAATTTGTTTTGCTTTAAAAGACTATCCTTACTGTCATCAAAAATAAACATATTTCAATAATGACAATTTGTGGGCTTTCCGAAAAAAAACAAGTTTTTAAGATCGTTTGTGCCAATTGTCTGGTATCAAACGCTAACAACGCTATATTTTGGCCGAATACGAATATATTACAAAAACTCTCGACTAAGCCTATGTATGTACGTGCTATTTGGGAATTGAGGCGGCTGGAGCCGCCAATGGCAGAACCTCAAGCTTGTGCGGATCACTGTGATCGCTAACGAAATGCAGCACCTCGAATCCCACCTCGACCATAATCAGGATGATGATCATCCACTCCAGCCGGATGTGATGGGCATCGTTGAGGTTGTGCGATACCAATTCGGCCAGCTCCACGCAGTGGTTGATCTTCTCGTTCATCACCTTGGTGCGCCGCGTGATGCTGAAGTAGGAGCACACCTGCAGGTACAGCGCCTCCAGTTCTTCGCGATCCCAGTAAAAATCGGGGGCATCCAGCAGGTCAGACGACAGGTTGATAACATGGCGCAGGGCAAAGAGTTCACCGGTTTTTCGAAGCATAGCCGCCCGGGAGATCCTCAGGCGGCGACCCCGCTTCAGATCCTCGGTAAGATGCTCTATGGAATCTATATAGCGATCCAGAGTGGCCTCCCAAATGCCCAGCTTTATGGACTGCGCCATCGCATTCGAGAAGGTGTACTTGTACAGGAAGCTATCCGTATCGGCGGTGACAAAGAACTTGCCATTCTGGAAGAATGCCCGCGAGGTGACATTAAAGTCGCTGCTCTCCGCCACCAGATCGCCCTCCACATCCACGGCCGTCGATGGGATATAGGTGTAGGGCATCACCTCGCTCTCCCCGTGCACCAGGGCACTCACATACGATTCCCTTTCGAAGGAGCGCAGAAAGCTAAGCACATTGTTCGTCTCGATGTCGCTGCAGTTCCAAAAGACCACCGAGCCCTCGCGGAAAAAGAATATCTCGCGTGGCTGCTGGCCGGTAGGATATTTGGCCGCCACGAAGAGCACATTCTGCTCCACATCCAGATTGTCGGTGGAGAAGAAACGCTTCGTTTCGTACAGATTCTGTTGGCGAAGCGCGATTTGCAGATCCTCCAGGTTGTACTCCTCGGCGGTCGTATAGCCACGGGTGTTGAGAAAGCCCAGGGCGGACAGTTCATCGATGGCCAGGCGCTTCTTACGGATGATCCTGGTGCGAATGGGAGACAGGATGGACTCCAGGCGCTCCTCGGCCAACGGCAACGGTTTCACCTGTGGCTGCGGCTGTTTCTTGGGCGCAGGCTGTGCGGGAGAGTCAGTAGGTGACGCCGCCACCGGCGAAGTGGCCTCACTGGCCAGCCACCGGCGCCGGTTCATCATCATCCATTGCGTCTGGAGCTGCTGGCGCGGAGCACGGAGTCCTCGCAGCACCACCTGCTCGAGACCCAGGCGTGCAAAGTTCATGACGTTTACCTTAACGTTGATTTATCCTCTAGCAGCAGCTAGTTGGCCATTTCTAATAGATCGGTTCGGTAACGTCTCGTTTATGGTGACTATATAATATAGTTGCCTGCCGGTTAGGTGCCCTCCGATTGTCCGTTGTTGTGATTATCGGTTTCGATAGACGCATCAGTGATGAGTTTCGTATCGAGCCGTCAGCTATTTTCTGGACATTATATTCTATGATAGCTAGATATTTATTTATTTAAATTAAGTTATTCCTAGCTGTTTTAACAAGATTAAAGCCCAATCGCAGAGTACAGCTAAAAGTACGACTGTCCTGAAAAGCTTACAACCATAGCCAACAATCCACATCATTATCCGGTAAACTAAATTGTGGACCAATTTTCGCATTTTTAATAAGGGGTTACATCACCTTTTTTTGCAAAAGCTTGAAAAAATTTAAATTTTCCAGGTTGTAATGCCAATGTATTGGAAATTGAACTACGAGCTCAACGAGGTATGGCATTCCTTATTCTGACTTTTATTTGCATTACGGCATGCAAAACACCATTTTTCTTGCGGTTTTTTAATCGTAGTTTAGTTAAATCAAGGCGTACAGCTAAAAGAGTGACTGTTTTAAGCAGCTTGCTCATATGCTAACGATCCCCACCACTTTAAGGAACATTTATTTTTTGACCTATTTTCGAAATTTTTATAAGGGGTTACATCACCTATTTTTGCAAAATTTGGAAAAAAATTGAAATTTTCCAGTTTGTAAATCCAATGGGTTGGAAATTAAACTACGAGCTCTACGAGGTATCGCATTCCTCATTCTGAGCTTAATTCGCATTTTGCAAGCCTGAAGGCTTAGGGAGAAAAAAGGGATACGATTTTAGTCTAAAATAATCGTTACCTTTTCGGTTTCTAATCGTAGTTTAGCCAAATCAAAATATCGACTGTCCTGCACAGCTTACAATAAAATCCAAAAATCCACACAAGTGAACATTAGCTTTTAAGATAAAATAAATAAAAATAGGCGAACCAAATAGCGGTCTATCAAGCTCTCAGCTTTAGCGTTGAAAAGCTAGCTTCTCCAGCCAACCGCCAGCACTGTTTCGATAACGATAGCCAGCAGCTGTTCGCCTTATCCCCATTCGACCAATTTCTTCCCAATCGGGTTGAAAACAAACGCAGTAACTACCCAACAATCAGCACGTGCGGCGCCAGAATTCAGGACGCACTGCAGCGGGCGACAAAAGAGAAACAAGGAGGCAACGCCGATGTGCAACACAGACTGATAGCAACGTAAAATGAACGCATTGCGCAACATCTTCACATCGCGAACGCTCAACTATTTGCGCCAGAATGGACAGAACGCGATCCTTAACGCCACCCAGCAGCAGCAGGCTGTGGACGCCGTGCCGCTGACCACCGATCCCGAACAGCTGCTGAAGGCCAACCGTCCGGCTCCGCTCTCCATACCGCGCTCCATCCTCGATGCTTGCCAGTTTACGGCCAAGACCTTTGACCTGGGACGTACTGCGTCTGGGAATCAAACAAATGGCTCCCTGTCGCCGACGACGCTGAAACGTTTCGGTCGCATGCAACGCCGCATGGAGCTGGTGTACCGCTGCAAGCTGTGCAACACCCGCAACACGAAGACCATCAGCGAGGAGGCCTACTACAGCGGCGTGGTGATCCTGCAGTGCGATGGCTGTGCCGTCGACCACCTCATCAAGGACAACCTGGGACTCTTCACCGGCAGCGATGGCGACAGCAGCATCAGCTCGGGCATCAGTACCAGCAAGAACATCGACCAGGTGCTAGCCGAGCGCCATGCCCGCGTCCGGGTGATCAAGGTGAACGAGCACGGCGAGCTCATTTAGGAACTCTAGTCAAGTCTAGGCATCGGTAGAGGCCAGGAGAAAAAGCTGGTGCCGCGTCAGCCTGTCTGAGGTCGTGTCTGAGGTGGACACACTCGGCACGGGGGCACACTGAACCCAAGCACCCACAAATGTAACCAGTTACACAAACCGGAACCCCGGAATCCCTCATTCTGCTCCGAGCACGACCGGCTGTATATAAGAATTGTACTGTAATTGTTGATTGTTTCGGGCCGTGAGTAATGCCTAAAAAGTGATTAAAAGAACGCCCAGTTCGAAAGTTAAATCATATATGTATATATAAATCTGTTTTTTATCTGCGGGCTATCTTATCGGCGTACACAGAAAGCAAATTTATAATGCTATGATAAGCAATGTGATGATATATATAATTCAATTTAAGAAATTGCTGTGGCACCACCATTTCTTATTAAAAATAACAAATAATAGAATATAGAATGCTTCATATAGTATTTTCTTTCTGTCTACGCAAACGCATATATGCATACTAGACGCTGATAAATGTGTTTACCCGAAACTAGAAATCGCGTCCAGTCAAAATTCGCCGAATCTGGAGAGCCCTAGAATGCGGTAGAAGCCGAGGGGGCTTGGTGGCGGGTTGCTAATTGATCGGATCGATCAAAACACAGCCGGGGTGCTTATTATCACAACAATACAAATTGGCACGCTGCCGCCTTTCCAACGCAATGGTGAAATTTACCAGGGAGGCATGGCGCTAGACTTTAGTGATATATACTATATATTCCTAAATAAAACACGCCCCTGTCGAGTGATCGCTTTTACGTCTTAGGAGGCCGAAAAACAGCCACTAACCCAGAAAGATATGCCTCCGAATGGGCTAACAACAGCGAGTTTTAGAAGATAAAGGCACGTGCCTGGTCATATCACACTGGATCAAAAACTACATTAGTCTTGATAATAATTTTTGAAAATCTAGTTTCTAACAAACATTTTCCATTTAATTTTTAATGGATAAAAAATATAAAAAAAATTTTAATCGTCAAGATAAAAATATTTGAAAACTATTGTTTCATGACAATATATACCATTAAAAAATATTTTAAATCATAGTAATGCCTATAACTCTTAATTTATCAATGGATAAGAAATTCAAACAAACTTGAATTCAAGATTAATTTTGAATATGTTATAGTTTTTTACAAATTCTGCTAAACTAGTTTGGTGTCTTATAGGCTTAAAATGCGAATTCCCAACTAAGCATGACATTGCACTTTTTTGACGTCAGCACAATTAAAAATATATTATTTAAATGGTATAAACAAGCACACTGATTCCAAGGTGTAGCGTCTAGCTCAAGAGATATATAATCACCAGACGTGCGACCACAACTGTTATGATAATCCTGCTGATAAAGACGTCATCATCGGTTATCTTTGGAGGCATATTCAAGTGGTAACACCCCCGGAAAGACTTCAAAAACATCGCTTTCGAGCGGAATGCGGCAATAAATAAAACTCAGTGCTTTTGTTTTGTTTTTAAATTATTTAAACCTATTTATTCGAGAATACTTCGAATATGCGTGTGTATATATTGTATCGTACTAAAATCTCATTTGATATTTCTAGGATAAATAAAATTGTGATTTGTTTCCTTCATCTCTCAGTTAATTTACATGTTTAGAATACGCTTCTTCTGATAATTTAAAATACTCATTATAATGCTACTTTGTATTAATCTTTCGTTTTTATCGGATGAGTTTCTCTTTGCTTTTTTGTAGGTTGTGTTTTTTTCGTTTTTCCGCCTGATTCTCCTGGAAGCGCACTTTTGTTACGATTCTTGTGATTACTAATCTCCTTCTGGCTCATAATTTGTTTGTTTGTTGACTCCTCTCGTTTCTGTTAACTATTTCACAATTTGTTTGAATGCTTGACTAACATGAAAAGGAAACCAAGTCGGACCTTAATAAGCGGTCATTGATTTTGTTTAATTTCGCATGAGTAAGCTGCAGAACCAACCGGATGGCCCGCGAAATTGTGCTAAATGAACTTAGGCTTAAATGAAGCTCCGTCTCCTGCGAATGCTATATGCTATATTGCCATGGCTATAGCTACATATGTGTATGCTGTTAATAGTTAATCGGCCTGCTCGAGTTATATATTTACAATATAGGGTTACGAATACGGTTGCGGTTGCGATTACAGGACGAAGCGGCGCGATTTTCGAGCACCAAACTCGCCTCGTGGTGTATTACAGATTCAGTCGTTCGCGGACAGTGCGTTTCGTGGCCATGTGGCTGCGGCTCGCACTGTACAGTACATAATATTTGAGTGTATATTTCGCTTTTAGTGGCTTAAACATAGTTGTTTCATTAGACTTTGCTTAGTAACTTAGTGTTATTTCTGTTAATTATCGGCTCAAGTGGCTTGGATTTCGGTTTTCTGTTCGCTTTGTCAGTTTAATGGCAAATGGTTGTCTGCACTTTTAGGTTTGCATATAAATATATATAGTTAGTACATAGAATACTTTATGAATTACTTAGTTCTGGAATGCTTCGACTCGCTTACATTTGGGATACGGGAAGGAATGTTTACAATTCTTACATGGTTAATTACAATCTTTTCTTGGGGAGCAGAACTCGAAATTGGCACTGAAATGTTAAGTATTTGTTATTCCTATAAGTACCGCTCTACTCCTCTCTCTTTCTTTCCGGCTCTTTCCATCTCTTTCTCTGTTTATTTGAACTTATTCAAGAATCATTGGGAAGTGGAAGGAAATGTTTGCCATTTTGCTTAGAACTAAAGTTGCATTCATGGGCGTTGTTAAATACTTGTTGCTCTTAAGTACGACTACAGGTAAGTGGGCTGCATATAAAATACAATTAAATATAGGTTACCATGAAACTAAAATGTTAAACAAAATAATACAACAGACCCTGTATCGCGTTTTCGATTCGGAATCAGATTAGAGGTATAAATATGATATTGCAAGGAACTATGCTAAAATAAAAGTGGCTTTTAAATCCTAAATAATCATGTGTTGTCCAGGCTTAAAACCTACTTTTAATTTGACATGCGGACGAGGAAATGGCTTCAAACTTGTTGAAAGCGAAGTCTTTTGGTTTTGTGGAGTTAAAACTGTTCAATTAAAACTAAGCTTCAACCGAATCGAATTGCAAATAGGGCTGAACATCGAGTGAGTCTTAAAGTAGGATTAAGAAAGCTAACTAAGCTGCCTGGGTTGCTGGCAATTTAAAGACGTTGCAGTTGCAGTTTCAGTTACGCGTAAAACTATTTGACATAGCGACCACGCCCACGGCCACGTCCGCGCCCCCTACCGCGGCTCTTGGCCCTGGGCCAGTCCTTGTCCTTGTCCCTCTCCCAATCCCTATCTCACAGACTGCTACGACCCGATCGCCCGACAGCGCCGACGGCTCCATTGGGTCTATTGTGGCGACGCTTGTGCAGATAAAGACCGGCCGCCTGGGCGAACGCCGATCCGCAAATCTGACACACATAGCGCTTGACCTTGTCGTGGATCTGCTTGTGGTTCTGCAGATTCTTGGTCGACTTGAACGTCTTGCCGCAGATGTCGCACTTGAACTCCTCGTTGCTGTAGTGCTGCTTCAGGTGCTCGAACAGGCTATTGCGCGCCACAAACGATTTATTGCACTGGGGATAGTCGCATTTGTAGCACCGCTCCCGCTCATCCTGGTGGACAATGCGGTGGGCATTCAGATGGCCCGGCGTGGCAAAGCTGCGGCGGCACACCTCGCATCCGTAGGGTTTGGCAACGCTACTACCATCTGCTCCTCCGCCCATTGGATCCTCATCGTCGATCATGTCTTCGGGTGACTTGGAAGCCTTTGCCCCGCCTGTCCTTTTCCGACGGCTGCCGCTGCCCCTGGATTCCTCGCCTTCAGCTGCGATCTCATCATCCCCGGCACCGCCATCCATGATGCTGTGATTGAGCGCCAGTGAGGGCAGGAAGAGCTCCTCGTTATGCCGCCGCAAGTGCTCATCGTAGTTGGCCTTCTCCCGGAAACTGGCCGTGCACAGTTCGCAATTGAACTTCACCTCGGCCACGCCGCCCAAGTGCAACTGCTTGTGGCTGTCGAACTCCTCGGCGTTGTGGAACTGAATGCTGCAAATGTTGCAGTAGTAACCGCCGCCCAAACTGGGCTGGTGGGTGAGCATGTGGAGGTCCAGTTCCCTGAGTGTTTGCACAATATCCGGACAGTGCGGGCACTTGAACGGCGGAATATCGTCGTCCATGAAGTGCATCTGATCGTAGTAGATGTAGTTTGCGATGAATTTCTTGCCCAGACGCTCACTATTGAGGCGCTCCATCTTCTGCTTGGAGTAATCGAAGCGCAGCTGGGAGATGCGCTTCGAGATCTGGATGGTGGTCACGTCGATCAGCTGCTGCAGCTCGATGGCCATTTGGTGGAGTCCCTCGCCGCGTCGCTCCTTGCTGCGGTAGTCGGGATCGAAGCGGTTGTAGAAGCACTGGTACCGCTTCACCATGCTCAGCAGCTTGGCCGTGGAGGTGTCATTCCAAATGGCCGAAAAGCGGCGACGATAGGAGGTTTCCTGCCGGAAGGAAGAGAGTTATTGGTTGGCCATTGGACAGTCCCTTTCCCAAACCCTTCTTACATGCACTGAAAATTCTGATTAGAATTTGAGGTAAGGAAAAGATAATCTACTATTACTGTGCACATTGAACTTTAAATCCCGATAAACAATTCATTAATAGCTTTGAAAATAAACAAAGATTCTTGAGATATCTTAAACTCATCAAAGAAACGTAAATCACAAGAATGATTCTCATACAAATATTAACAGCATGTGAAACAACCAGACCAAAAATCAAATAAGATTGATCTTAACTGTTCTAATAGATTAATAGATTTCTACTTGAATATCTAATGAATAAAATACTATTTCTTTCATTTCAAAAATAAGGTATAGTTACACAACTTATTTTCGAATAATTGTAGTCAACTATAATAAAGTTAAATGAGATAGGACGCAGATAGGCTATATTCCCTTCGAAAATATTATTTAATTATTTATTTGAAGTGTTTTAAATAATGCAATAATGCAAGCAAGGGAAATCAAAGCTCTAAGCTCCAAGTCGACCGGTAAAGGTACGCCATCTCAATAGAAATTGGCTTCTGAAGGCGCCTCCCATGCTTATGTTAATTAATCCGCTGACTCTCGTTCGTTCCATTCAACCCCCAGCCAACAAAATCGATTTCAAGGGAGGACCACTAACCTTTACAACGGCATCGGACATCTTGTCGTTGTAGCTGTACACTTCGTTGAGGAAGTGCAGCTCCTTGAAGTACCACAGCGTACTGATGTTGGTCTTCTCCAGAGCCATGCGATTGCACTCCCGCTTGTACACCGTGCGCAGGTTGTCCCATTTTCGGGTGATGGCATCCTTGGCCAGCGAGATGTTAAAGCGGCTCTTGAACTCCAGCACAATCCAGTCGAGGAATCGGGCGCGCTTCACCCGATCCCGAAACTGTGCATTGCCGTGGTCCCACAGAAAGGGGTTGCGCTGATACGAGTGTATGAGGAACTGGATCATCTTGCGGTCCTTGATGTGCATCGTAACCTCCCGGTCGCGCTAAGGGGTGGGAAAATAACAAAACAATCATTACAGAATAGGTATATGGACATTGGTGGGTATTAAGGGTGAAATGCATACGATTTCAAATGCTAAACTTTTATGTAGTCCCTAAATAGTACTACGCATACTTAAAACTTGACGTATTAAAGGAAAATAGTTGATAGGCTTTGAGTTTACGTTTTACTAGCCCTTTTCTTATTGAACTATTGATAGTTTTGAGGAAAAATCAAGCTTACTCCCAGCAGAGACTCCTCCACCATCTCATCGTAGCTGAGAAAGTCCGACTCGGGTCCGAAGCCACTTTGGGTAACGCCATCGAAGCCGCCGTAGTCCATGTACTCCGCGGAATTGTCGTCCATGTAGCTATTGTCCGGATCTCCGTAGTCGTCCAGGGAGGAGTCTCCGTCGCCGGCGATTAGTGCCTCGCTGGAGATGTCCCTCTGGCGCTGCTTGGTGACCTTTTTGCGCGGTCGCGGCTTGGAACTGACCACCGGTACATCGTTCTCAGGCAGTATGGCCTCGTCGTCGTCCTCGCCGGCATCGGAATCGCGCAGACGGTGCTCATCGTCGTCGTCCTCGTCGGCAACCACATCATCGTCGCTGCAGGGCAGCTCTTGCAGCTCCTGTTTGATGACCATTTGCGGCTCCAGCAGCGCCGTGTCCGCGTCCGTTAAGTCTTCGATCTCGTGAAAGTTGGGCAGATCCCCGTTGCGACTGGACAGGGACATGGGTTCGCCGAGATTGAAAGAGTGACGGGAGGCGGAGGCGGGATTCGCCACGGACTTGTCGCCCAGATGGACCGTCTGCATGTGGCCGATGAAGGAGTCGAAGTAGAGGAACTTCTCGCTGCAGAAGATGCATCGCAGGGCGAAGTACTGAAAGTCCTCCGTGGCCGTTACCACGCCACAGTCCTTGGTGCAGTGACGGAAAATCTCCTCATCGTTGGTTCGTGGATACGCCAGGACACTCATCGCGCCGCCTGCGGATCCTCGTCCTGTCCGGTGCACGCTCGCGATTCAGTTGGGGCTCTTGGTTCGCTGCGCTGCGGTCGGCGCACTCGAATATCCTGCTTTATTTTTACTTTATTCCTGCCAATAAAAATTTTTTGGTGTTGGTGTTGGCGCACGGTTGCATTTTGTTTGCTTATCGCTATCGGCGCTGGTCCACCCATCGATTAACTGTCCGGTTTGTTTTGTTGTACTTGCTAGCGGGAAAGTAGCCGTTTCTGGCGGGAAGGTCCTTTGAAAACTTGCATTTAGTAGGTATTGTAGGATGTCTTACAGAATTAAAGAAACAATATATATATTTACAGAAGTTATATTATTATCACTACCTAACATGTGAGAGCATCCTTTTTAAAATTTTTATATTGGACTTGTTTATTGAAGTGCATAAAACAATTAACATTAAGCTAAGTTAAACAAATGAGTTAATAAAATAAGTGTTTTTTATCTATGGCTAAGTAGTCTACTTTACTTTAGAAAGGTTTTTGTGACACCAATATTTGAATATTGGTTGACATCTAGTTGGAAGAGATTACCATAACACCCCTAATCTAAAAAGAATCGGCCAGACTTCGCATATCGATACCATCGATGTTTGAATTTCGGAGAGCTTAGTTGTTACTGGCCTGGTCTGGCAACTCTGTCATCTGATTTTCGGTTCTCGGTTCAATCAGCGTGTTTCGTTTTGTGCCGATTTTTTGCTTAAATTCGCTTAATAAATAAACTATCTGATTAACTACGAGACGCAATGGCTTCCATTAGCTTGCTGAACCCCAAGGCCGAGTTCGCCCGCGCCGCCCAGGCTCTGGCCATCAACATCAGTGCCGCCAAGGGATTGCAGGATGTGATGCGCACCAATTTGGGCCCTAAGGGCACCGTGAAGATGTAAGTGAATGAATCTAGCCTCTATTAGCGCTCACTTTAGTTTGCAACAGCAGTTTTAGCTCAAATTTTAGTTAATATGCATAAAAACATGCATTTTGACCACAGCTGCGGCGACGGCAAGTTTGAGGTTAGAGCTGAACTAGCGGCATGCGTCATCGCAAGAGAAAGAGAGAGAATGTTGCAAGTTTACTCCAAACAGCTTAAAATTTAGGTATTTTTAATTAATTAAGGGGAGAATATTCAATGAAAGTGGGCTTGCAAGGCCTTATTCAAGTGAGAAATGTAGCCAAAGTCGCAAATCATCTTCCGAGTGATTCAAAAAGCGAGATAGAAACAGGCATGACTCGCGACTCACGCGCTGTGCGAGAGAAAAAAAAAGCAAAACATGTACTAATTCTAGAAACTTCGCAGGTTGGTCTCCGGTGCCGGCGACATCAAGATCACCAAGGACGGCAATGTGCTGCTCCACGAGATGCAGATCCAGCATCCCACTGCCTCCATGATTGCCAGGGCCAGCACTGCCCAGGATGACTCCACCGGCGATGGCACCACCACCACGGTGATGCTCATTGGCGAGCTGCTGAAGCAGGCGGACATCTATCTGTCCGAGGGTCTGCACCCGCGCATCATGACCGAGGGATTCGAGAAGGCACGCGACAAGGCTCTGGAGGTGCTCGAGAAGGTCAAGGTGCCCGTGGAGATCAACAAGAAGAGCCTGGTGGAGGTGGCCAACACGAGCCTGAAGACCAAGGTGCATCCCTCCCTGGCCGATCTGCTCACCGATGTCTGTGTGGATGCCGTGCTGACCATTGCCAGTGCCGACAAGACCAAGCCCGTTGATCTGCACATGGTGGAGCTGATGGAGATGCAGCACAAAACCGATATCGATACGCAGCTGGTGCGTGGTCTGGTCCTGGACCATGGTGCCCGCCATCCCGATATGCCCAAGCGTCTGGAGAATGCCTACATCCTTACGGCCAACGTCTCGCTGGAGTACGAGAAGGCCGAGGTTAACTCGGGCTTCTTCTACAAGACCGCCGAGGAGCGTGAAGCCTTTGTCCGCGCCGAGCGTGACTTCATCGACCAGCGTGTAAAGAAGGTGATCGATCTGAAGCGCTCTGTGTGCGATGGCACCGAGAAGACCTTTGTTTTGATCAACCAGAAGGGCATCGACCCCATTTCCCTGGACGCCCTGGCCAAGGAGGGCATCCTGGCCCTGCGTCGCGCCAAGCGCCGTAACATGGAGCGTCTGGCCCTGGCCTGCGGTGGCACCGCAATGAACTCCTTCGACGATCTGCAGGAGGAGCACTTGGGCTACGCCGGCGTGGTCTACGAGCATGTGCTGGGAGAGAACAAGTACACTTTTGTGGAGGACTGCAAGAACCCACTGTCGGTGACGATCCTGATCAAGGGTCCCAACAAGCACACGATCACCCAGATCAAGGATGCCATCAGGGACGGTCTGCGTGCCATCAACAACACCATTGCCGACAAGGCCCTGGTGCCCGGAGCTGGTGCATTCGAGGTGCGCGCCTACAATGAGCTGGTCGCCTTCAAGGAGACCATCAAGGGCAAGTCCCGCCTGGCAGTGCAGGCCTTCGCCGATGCTTTGCTGGTCATTCCCAAGACTCTGGCCGTGAACAGCGGCTACGATGCCCAGGACACCATCGTCAAGCTGACTGTGGAGGATCGTCTCAGCCCCGAACTGGTCGGCCTCGACCTGGCCACCGGCGAGCCCATGAAGCCCGTGGATCTGGGCGTCTACGACAATTACATCGTTAAGAAGCAGATCCTCAACTCCTGCTCGATCATCGCTAGCAACCTGCTCCTTGTCGACGAGGTGATGCGTGCGGGCATGACAAGCCTCAAGGGCTAGACCCTCCCATTTCACCCGATTCATTCACCCTAACCAAGTTAATGCAACGCCTGCTCTTAAACCCGCGTCTCCTAAAACAACACAACCAAAAGAAACCCACAAAATTGGGAAATACACGAACTCGGAATAGTTGCGGCTGCAAGTATTCACAAACAAATATAAAATCATACACAGCTCTATACTTATCGCTAATGTATTTTCTACTTTTATTGCAACTAATGTTTACTTACTACAAACCATTGGTTTAAAAATAAAAACTAAAATTGAAACTTAAGCTAAAATGCCTTTAAAACGAACGGACTACACTCGAAGAAAATTGGGGAATGGTTAGAAACCATGTTATTAATGTTTCGAATTTTTATTGGAATTTTTTAAATACAAAAATCAACCACTTATGACTGACAAGAAATTAGCCTTTAGCCCATCTTCATTTTCACCATGGTTTCTTAAATATTCCTCAAAATTAATAATTTAATTTATTAAATTTTGGAACATTAATATGGAAACAGTTTGACTCTCGCTCTCCTTTTAACAGAAATGTTAAGCTACGAAAGTTTCCTAACCTTTCTGTTAAGAACAAGTTTAAGCTTAACATTAGTGATGTGGCAATAGCATCACATAATAAATCGATGTATCCAAAGTTTTCAAATCATCGATGGTTTTCCACCCCTATGTCAACAGTTGGTCGCTTTCGCTGGAAATTAAAGTAGGTTCGGTTTCTGTGAATATACACGATTTTCTGAACATGATATCGGCAACTTGTGTAGCTCCTGTGAACATAGCCCTAATAAAATATTGTGAGTATATTGTTCAGATCAAGTAACAAGGTATGGAGTCTAAGGAACCCTTTGTTGTTATAGGGGGAAAGCGGCACGAAGATCTAATACTGCCCGTCAATGATTCCATTAGCATGACTCTTAGCACAGACGAGGTAAATATTTCCAACATATAATAAAGATCCTGTAACTATTCATTTTTTAACGAAATATTCCGAATGTTAATAAAATAATGTTATATTAATAACATAAAGTGGTGAGCCGGTTCCAATTTCCACGCAAAAGTAAATAACTTAAAAACTTTCTATTTGCGGTTTGGGAATATCCCAAAGATTTTCACTTTTCTCCGAATTTTCTTTGTCTGATATTTTTCGAGATTACATCAGCCTTTTATTTAATTTTAATTCGCTTCAGGAACTCTGCAATATATTCGAAACTTTATTACCGAATATTACAATTATTTAATTTTGTATTTACTTTTTCTATATATTATAATATTTATTGATTGTTAAAGACATGAAATATAGAAAATGAATAGTTACACCCTGACAATATTTATAGAGTAATATTTTAAAGTATGTCCCCAAAGTTGTGCGCCAAGACAACAGTAACTGCTTCGGAATTGTTTGATACCAATCGAATGTGGTTGAATGGAGAAGAGGTACCTTTCGAAGGGAGTCCACGACTGCAGCGCTGTTTAAAAGAAGGTGAGTTCTTAAGTCTGTATACTAAAGTTCCTTCTATAATATCTACTATTTATATTTATAGTTCACCGACTGGCTGTGGCGAGGGGGTCCCAGAAGGTTCCCCCATCCTGGAAGATTCACATCGCATCGGTTAACAATTTTCCCACGGCTGCTGGACTGGCTTCCAGTGCCGCTGGCTACGCCTGCCTTGTGTACTCCCTATCCCGACTGTACGACATCCCGCTAAACGAGGAGTTGACCACTGTGGCCCGGCAGGGCAGTGGATCTGCATGCCGCAGCTTGTATGGCGGATTCGTCCAGTGGCACCGGGGAGCCCTGGATGATGGCAGCGATTCGGTGGCCAAGCAAATTGCACCCTCAAGCCACTGGCCCAATATGCATGTACTCATCTTGGTGGTTAATGATGAGCGGAAGAAGACTGCCTCCACAAAGGGAATGCAACAGGCTGTGAAGACTTCGCAATTAATCAAGCACCGTGTGGATAAAGTGGTTCCCGAGAGGATCATCCAATTGAGGGAAGCCATCGCAAACCATGACTTCCAAACATTCGCCGAGATCACGATGAAGGACTCGAACCAGTTCCATGCCATTGCCTTGGACACGTATCCACCATGTGTGTATATGAACGATGTATCCCACAGGATTGTATCTTTTGTCCACGATTATAACGAGATAATGGGAGGCTATCATGCTGCTTACACTTTTGATGCTGGTCCAAATGCTTGTCTGTACGTTTTGGAGGAAAATGTTCCGCAACTGCTGGATGCAATTCAGAAAGTGTTTCCAAGCGATTTAATTGATAGTGACACGTACTTACGAGGTCTCTCTGTTCCAAAGGTTGATAATAGTCATAAAATTGACCCTGCTCAAAGGAACAAAATCGATTCGTTAGATATTATTGCAAAAAATTCCTTTAGATATATAATACACACAAAAGTTGGTGAAGGTCCAAGAGAATTAAGCGCTGAAAATAGTTTATTGATAAACGGACTGCCCTTGGAAAAAGAAAAATAGTTTTCTAAATGGAAAATTTTAAAATGCAACCCAACTTCCAACAAAGGTTTTTTCTGTTTACACATGACATGAACTTTGGTGCTTTGTTTTTTGCTTAAATATCATATTTTATACTTATAAAACTATTTATTTAATTTATTTATATTTTTATAAGAATTTCACTGAACAAATAATTTCCATGATCAAATAAAATGTTATGAAAACTGAAATTGTTGAAAGTTGTATGGATTTCCAATGCAAATCAGTAAGTATAATCATTTGAAATCTGTATAATGGGAAAGAAATATAGCACAAAAGCCAGTTTTTTGAAAAAACTGCATCTTCACAATAGATGAAATGAGCAGTCTATTCATGTTTTAAAATATGTTTATTTATGCACATATATAAAACATTGTACAAAGAAAACAGAAAATATTTTACAAATTGTTTATCATAATGGTGGGGGTTCACAAAAAATAAGTACTTACCCTGACTTCTAAAAAAGGTGTTCCTAAATCAAGCTATAATGGTTAGAATACTTAATTTTGTACCTTGCAAAATACTCATTAAAATTCCCAACTATTTTTGGTTTTTCTAGAAATTTTAACAAACAAACAACTTTTTCAACATTCTACGTTTTCTTTGCCTTGCTAAGAAAATATTTATTATTCTTTCATTTTTTTTTTGTTTTTGATATGATATATGGCAGACTTCAGTTTAAAGTTTACATTTTAAAAGTGTTCGAAGCACTGCTATTTATTTTTATACAAGTGTATATGTAGTAGATATTAGATACGATGTAATTCATTTTTGCACAAATTACGTGAATTATGTATAAATAAGCAACAAATGAAGAGCGTAACAATTAGTAAATAAATCTTTGCAGTTGCACTGAGTTTATACTCCTTATTAAATAATTAAAAATAAGTACATTGTATGGTCATGGTATTATAAAGGTTAACATATTTATAAGGTAAGATTGTGGTTTTTCCTGGTTTCCAGCATAAAATAAAATGCATTTCATGTAAAACCCCAAGGGCGCATACTCAGAATTAGTTTTTTTACACAACGATTATTTTCAGATTTCCTAACTTTCATATTAATTGTATCTACCGACGAATCGAATGCAAAAAAATACGGGAGAACTCTACAAAAATGATAATCTAATGGTGAGGCTTCAAGTGTTCCACATAGTTCTCCGGAATGAGTCCTGTTTTGCCATTTAGTGTACCCTGCAGCCAGCCGGGTTCGTGGGAATACCGAACTGCAAGGAATTAAATGTACATTAGAAACATTTGGGCTAATGAATGTATTATCAACTTACCATTGGTAATTATTTGGTTGGGCTCAAACGAAAGCTCCCCCTCACTTTCGCCCATGCAAGCATAAAGTGTGCGCACGCGTCTATGAAAAAGATAAGCATTTTAAGTTAATGTGACTATTTAAGATTATAAATGATGTACTTACGCTGTGCCCGTTGACAAATCACGTTTTATTTGGTTGATGTCACGATTACGATGCATTTTGCTGGGCGGATATTCGGAGCTTTCGTTGGTGGAGCCGCCGCAGCTGAGACTAACCACCGAGGGCAACGTTGTGGCCGCCACGACCTCATCGCAGACGCTTGCCCCGAGATGTGGCGACAACGACGAGTTCTGCGACGTTATCATGGCATAGTCATTGGAGTTCCGTGTGCCCAAATGCTGGCCCACATTCCCGCTGTTGCTGTTCGCCGCAATGGAGCCACCACCGCCCAAGCCATTGTTGGAAGAAAGTGAATCACATACGCTGTCGTTGGAGCTCGATGTCGATGTGGGCATCAGGGGTGAATAGTGTTTGGTCTGGCCGTAGGAGTGCAGACCCCGTTGGACGGGCGGATGCTGCTGTGGACCACTGGCACTGCCCAGGAATCGCTCCTTTCGCATTGCAGTATTTGGCGGGGAAACATTGTTTAGACTAATCCGATTGCTGGAGGCAGCACCACCAGCCACACTCGAGGTGTTTGTATAGATGTGGTTGCTGGAGCCGGACTGGGTCACCGGAGTGGCCGTGGTCATTAGGTACTCGGGATGTCGAAAGTTGGTCGTGCTGCTCACGGGCACGGCATGATGCGATTGTAACGTCACACCGCCGTTGTTGGCACTTATAATACCATATTCGGGCGCCACATCGGTGTCCGTACACGAGCTGGGCACATAGCGCCGTGTGCTTGCCTCATTCTTCGATATTGTGTGCAGATTATTGATGCTCCCCACGGTGGGCGACAGTATGCCATTGAGCATATGCATTGGCGGGGACAGGGATATGCACCCGGCACCGCCCGAACTGTTCATCACGGTCGATCCAAGCGCATAGTTGTCGCCATTTGGAATATTCTGCAGGCTCGACGACATCGTGGGCTCTGTACAATTGGATTTGTTGACCACCCGATAGATCTTTTGCTGGTTCAAGAACATCGGATTCGCTGCCGTAGTACTGCTACTAGTGCTACCCATGGCACCCGTTGAGGCGGCCTTTCCTATTTGAGAGGCCCGCGGCATTCTAGTCGGCGGACTGCTGCGACTGGGATACATGATACTGGGTGCTTTCGTCGTATCCGGCAGCTTGACATCAGCGCTGGGTTTGTTCTTGAAAATCCTCTCGTAGTTATCAATCAGAATGTTGATCACGATGTTGTTAAACTTGATGTCCAGAATGGCGGCCACCGATTCCTCGCGAGGGCGCAACAAAGTGGGTCCGAAAACCACTCCCAGATTAAATACCGACATTTTGTTCTTCTCGTACTTGCGTGAAACGCTGTAAGCATATAAATATGTTAAATAATGATTACAAACATTAAATCAAGCACTTACTCGGTCAAATGGCATATTACCATATCCAGCATTTGGAAATTAGGCTGTGGTAATTTGTAGACCAGCTTGTGCACCTCATTCACCCGCTGATTCAGGGTTTCTTGCTCTAAAAAAGGGATTTATTATTATTTGCAAATAGAGTAGGCCATTAAGTGCTTACTTGCTGCTTCAATGAAATCACTATGGTATTGATAGGTCATCAATGGCTCATTCAGATTTCGCAGATACATTTTCAGGGCACTCGCTATGGTGTTGCTTTCCATTAAATCCCGGTACTTATCGTCTATAAAGACATCATCGCTCTCCTTTTGATTGAGACCCAGTGCCAACAGCTTGCTGATTTTGGTTCCCACACCACTTTTTCGGTAGATTCCCTCGTCCTCGAGACCACGGATCTCTAATACTTGAATGCAGCGGCGGATGAACATGAATCCGGACTCATCCAGATGGTATGCCTCGCTGACTTTGATTTTACCGGGAGCCAGATATGTCTTTGTAAGGAAAATAAAAGATGTAGTAAGATATTACACAATTTAACCAAGTTTTAATGACTTACCGGCTCCGTGCCATCCATAGCACTAATCCAATAGCGATGATCCTTTTCGCTTAAAGCCTGAAATGTGTAAACGACTCCCGGTTTCTCCTTGAAGGTCAAATCGAAGCAGAACCGCTTCTCGAACTCGGAGGCCCTTCGCTGGCAGGAGAAGAGCGTCAATTTCTCATCATCTCGTGCCTCGGGTCTTGTGAAATTGTGATTCATCTGATTGAACTGAAGCATGGTGAATTCCCGCTTTTGCTTCTTGAATGTACAATAGTATTTTGTCCATGTGGCTTTGAATGGCTCTAAAAGGGAGATTTTCAGAATGGAACCTATAATTCGTTCGCAATGAAGAATTAGTTAAAGGCAGTGAATTTTGTTATTATTACATTATTTTAACCTTTTTAATAAAAAAAAGGCTTTAGCTACGAGAACTACTTTAATTTTGTTTAATTTTTGTAAGAATAATATATGATTTGTATATTATTATCGATTGGCTATCAAGTATTATCGGTTTAGCAGGCCAGATAATCGAAATGATAACTGTAATAATAAATGAAAAATCCCTGCAAACAAGGCAGTCAGTCCCAAACCAGAAAACATATTAATCCTATAAATGGGAATATAGATAAAAACACGTACTTTTCTCCATTAAAAATAAGTAGCCCCGCTTTGTGAAAATTTCTTCGGGCTTCTGTGGATAAGATGTATTATAAAATGATGTTACAGGTAGACTGCAATCACTTACTGTGCGTTTTTCCATGTACTTTGTTTTTAATTCAGTAACTTTCTCGCGTGCCTCTTCGAAATTCTCCCGAGTCTAAAGAAAAAGTTAGAGAATATATTAGATACAAGTTTAAAATCAGTATGATATTATTGAGAACTTACCTTCTGCACTTTGTGCCTTAAGTCCTGCAGGTAATCGCGATGATCCTCAGCCTGCTCGTGGGCTGTGTGATAGAAAACCAACCAGCCGGAAATAAATGCGAGCAGTATCTCAACAAATTCGAATTTGATTCGTTCCTGCACTTCCTGAATGCGCAACACATAGCTCAGCGATTCCTGGATGTACTCGCGTTCATGCATGCCCAAACTAGCATCAGCCTACAAAAGAAACCCATGCTCATAATGTTAATATTATATCTTAAAACATCATATCATGTGTTTTCTTAAACTACATTTATAGAACCCCAGTGTTTCCCCATTCAGTGCAAGAAATAATACAACCATATCCACGCAAAAATCCATTACTTATGGATATTTCATCGAAGATGTAGCAATAAAAATGTCTAAAGAATCAGATTCTTTCTACACTATAGACTTCAAAACGATTAAATTCAAATTTAAAGAACTTTCGTGAGACAACATATGGTATTTTGTGTATCGAAGCGTAGTGATTTCGTATGAATTTTTCAAAAAGGAGATTACCTTTACCACATTCGGTTCATTTATATAAATTCCTAAGAAATTGCATTTGCAATTTTGTGTTGCATTGTTGTTGTATACAAAATATCTTCATTTAAACATTAATTTTTGGGGTGGGCTATTGGCGAATTTCAGTGGACTTACCTCCTGAATGGTGTTTTCGGGCTTTTTAGTTGACATATTCAGAAAACGCTCCTGCGACTGACAAAATTTCTCCGTTTTCTTATCAAATTTCTTTTTGTTTTCTTTGACGCCACCAATTTGCTTTTTTCGAAAATCCTCCAGTGACTCAATAATATGTTTATCAGCAAGCGTTAGCTAAGTAATAGATTGTGCAGATGAAAAGAAGCGATTTCGGAATATGATTACGCAGTGGCGGATCCTACAAATGTTCTTTTGGGGAAAGTACGCCGTTTCAAGAACTAAGGTTCTGATCCTGATCCGCCACTTTTTCTTTTTCGACTTACCATTTTCTCGCGCTCATCTTCAATATTGCCAATAATAGCACCAAAGCGTTTTAGGCTTTCGCAAATGACATTCTCATCGTCGGTCTGAGCAGTGCCTATGCACTCAAAGTTAAAGTCGGTAAGTAAAATGGCCAATTGTTTCATTCTAGTGGACAGCACTGAAAAAATATCAATTACAATTTGATAGGATATTAAAATAAATATAAAAATAAAAATTCAAGGGAAGCACTTAAGGCAAACACATAATATAATATCAATACTTTTAATTTTTATAAAGAGGAATCGAGTTTTTTAAGATGTCAAAAGCAGGCAGCTATGCACTACTTCTCACATAGTATTTATATCGCAAGCGACAGTAACATCGACTCTATTCCACACGGAAACTTAAAGGATGAATAAAACGCGCCCTTATTTGTCTAAGGTCTCGACCGACTTCAAACCGCCTGACCATAACACGTAAGATACACATAAGACATCTTCTGGTGTTTAATAATATTCAATTCGAACTTTTCATGGTATTTGGAAGACTTTTTAAAGTGGAAAAGCTGTTGGTTCAGTTTGCAAAAGAAACCGAAATGCTGGATGACGAGGTTCAACCTCCTGAAAGTGAAACAATTGGAAATGAATCTCCAGATTATGAATCTCTTGAGTATGAATCTGTCGAGAATGAACCTCATGAGAATGAATCTCCCGAGAATGAACCTGTCGAGAATGAATCTCCTGAGATTGAATCCCCTGAGGCTGAATCTCCTGAGGCTGAATCTCCTGAAAATGAAACTCTTGATGATGAACCTTTTGAAAATGAATCTATTAAGAGTGAATTTTTTGAGAATGAACTTATTCAGAAAGAACTTTATGAGAACAGTCTTTTTGCGAATGAACCTTTTGAGAATGAAGGTCCCGAAGATGAACCCTCTAAAGACGACGATGATGGTTTCGTCACACTATCCCATCAAATAAAACCCGTATATGTTTTGATGGAGTACATTCAGAAAACCGAGTTTACGGATATTATTATCACTATTGGCGATCATATGTTCTTGTGTCATTCGGTTGTACTATGTATTTACTCGGAGCTCCTGCTCACGAAAATCTTAGAGTTACCCATAGGCGAAGATAAAATTGTGTTCGACGAAGTGGAGTTGTCTCCAAAGGGTTTCAGCGACGCGTACGAATGGATGATTTCGTCAGAGGGCACACCGGATAGTAGTAACCTCCTCGAAATGTTGAGGACTGCGTATTATCTGGAAATAAACGAGCTGCTCGGTATTTGCTGGGGAGTTCTGGATAAGCATTTGTATGATGAATTCTCAGCGTTTAACGTTCTGTACGAATTGCGAGGGGCCACTGAACTAGAGGAAGTTTTCGAAATAATGTCAGGCCGTGTTTCCAGAGCAACTATGGCAGTTTTGGCCAGCCGGGAATTCATGAGCCTCGCTGAGGTACAAGTGTGCCACTTCCTGAAGTCAAGTAGTCTGTCAGTCAACTCGGAAACAGAGGTAGGCTTTCCTTGTCATGTATATTTTATAGCAGGGATTATGATTCAATCACGATTTGTAGCTTTACTAATGTATAAATGATATAATACTAATACTTTTTCTTTTGTATGTATTCTATAGTAGGGAAGCTAGAAAAATTGATTGATTTAAGTGTCAGAACAGGATATGCTATTTTTATAATGTATAACAATAATATAATACTTATATTTTTGATCTTATTCATTTATAAATAAGATGTGAGAAATGTAAACATTTTTATTTGGTCTACATCGAAAAGTTTCTAATATCTTTGCACCTATTTATTGCATTTTAATGGCAGTTAATTTTCCCTAACAGATTTTATATGGAGCTTTATCGTGGCTTCTATATGGCTGGCCAGAACGCCGATCGAGCACTAACGCGGTTTTGAAAAACATTCGGTTTGCCTACCTCTCGCCCACAATGTTGAGCAAGTTCAAGGCACTGGAACAAAACGAAATAGGACCTTTTAGTGAAGTTCTGGAGGAGTTTAGTCAGTGCCCCGAGTTTATGCCACTCATTCGGGATGGACTGTTCAACAGCAGCTTGATAATAACCGTTTACAATGATCCCAGTTGCATCGATGATAATGACGAGTTCAAACAGGTAAAGGTGCTGGATCCTCGCAGTTGGATATATGATCTTTCGTGTGAATACCATCGGCCCGTGACCAGGATGTGTCCAAATATGCGTTACATAACCTTTGAAGAATTTAGTGATTACCTGGAAATTCTGCGTGAAGGACAACCTGATTTTGACAAGGACATACAGTATCCCGATGATAAAAAGTATGGAGAACTAAATCCTCAGTGGCAAATGAAGCAAGATATCAATAAGATATCGCTTTTCACTCGGGTAATGTCTGTCGATGAGGATGAGTACATCAAACAGGTGCAAGACGACTATTATCGAGATCACTGCGACTCTCATCGAACACGAGAATTGAGCGAGATTGTAGATAGTAGTGAGTTAAAAAGCCTCCCTCGAGAAAAATTCGACTATTTTCAAACATATGATTCAAGTCAAACGGATGAAACCAGTGAGTTAGGAAGCCCTACCCGCAGGAATTCGTCGACCTTTTAAATTTAAATCTCTCTTGTCATATATATGCCTTATATCTTTGGTACAAATAAACCATCCTGTCTATATTGTTTAGTTGAAAACGTTTCCTGCTCCTTTTTACTGGTAAATACCAGTAACATTGAATATTAATATTTGTTACTTACTTTTTGCCGCACTCATAAGATCTTTGACCTCTTTGATTATTCGTTTTATTTGATGACTAGTGTGGTCCAGTTCCTTTTCATGTCGATTTAAATTTTCGCGAAAGTCCGGACTGTCGACGATGCATTCTTCAAACTCCAGTGGCTCCAAGCCGCGGCGTATATTTTTGCCGCCGCCCATTGTGTTTGCTTTTGGTTTCAATAATATTGAAGATTTTCTGGCCTTAGGTTCCTCAGGTTATTTCAGGCTCACTTTGTGTTTTCACGGAATGGAGTTCTTCCTCAGTTGCCAATATATTGCGTATATTTGCCAAGCGTTCAAACGTTTGAAACATTTACAGGAAGAATTACTCTTTTTAAATAATGGCCTTTCAATGTAAATACTGCTTTTCAGTAGGTGGACGATACATGTTGGAATTCCTGTGGATATAACTAATATGAAATTAATTTGAAGTCCACTTTTTTAAAGGCGAAGTTGTTAATATGAGGTATTTCTGTATTATTATTACAATCATAAATTTTGAATCTGTTATACTGGGATTACACGGTGAATCCGCTATAGAGATCAAGATCTTTAGGGTTGGTCCTTAAAATATGACTACACACTCTTTTTAATAAACAGGATAATTTATTCTTTGTCAACAACCTTTGACCAAATCCTCAGCACTTTCTCTCCTGTTGGTTTTATTTGCCGTAAAAAATTATTATAAAAAATTTTTTAGCTCTAGGTTATTGCCCACGGATCACGTCGGGGTCACCAAAATAATAGCCAGTGATTAATGGCTGTCAATTAACAATTTATGATTTATTGATGCTATAGGTCAATTTATTTTCGGACATTCAGAGCGTGATTATTGCCGGATAGGGAGAAATTCGATTTATGGGCGGATCCCATATAATCTACACTCTACTAGGGAAATAAACAAAAGACCAAAAAAATTTTGCGAAAAAAAAGCACTGATTATATAAAGAGATTAATAAGACCGATGCGCTCAGATAGCAATTGGGTAGTCACCGACTAACTTTCATCGCGGGCGGACGCCTGTTTCTTTCTTATCGCCAGGGTACCGAAATACACCCACACTTTGGCAAACTGCTTATCTCATTCGAATACAGAAGAGTCTACCAAAAACAAGTTTAAATACACTTGCGAACACTTTCCTATCAGAATCAAACTAGCCACCAAGCTGATAAGTCCCCCACCATTACATAAATACAAAAACCGACATTGCAAATTGAGATAATTTCCAATCAACAAGCGAAAAGGTTCCCTTCATATGGAAAATGATTTTGAAAATAGATTGGAGGTTTTCAATTTAAAGAAAATTAATAAAAACGTCAATCCTTATCTGGTCTTAAGATAGGCATAAACAAAAAGTTCAACTGTAACTTGTTTATTAATGAGTATTGATAAGGAATAACTCAAAAACACCATATATATACTCTCTCTCATAAAGAACACACCCATAGATATTGCATCCACTAATGATAGTGTTGGTAAACAACCTGGGGTAATTTCATCCGGCTCGAAGGACCACAGATCTATTTACCCTTAATTAAATTATTAAGAAAGCTAATTTTATATCTAAATGCTAATTAAAATCATGTGGTCAAACCTAAATAATACATAATAATATAAACATTGTATAGTAGGCTCTAACTTTGAAATAAATAATTATCAGATAGAATGCACAACTATACAAACACAACTGTTGCTCTGCCTTGAGGTTTGGGCTTTAGTTATTCTTACAATTCTAAGTTATGCTGGTCTTTTAGGGCTTTAAAAACACTCAAGCATTCCGCCTTTTAATTTATCTTATCGCTCTCCATAGTTATACCAGCTTAGCGTTGTTCAATGTACAAATATCCACATACATACATATGTGCACCGCCTGTCTTTTGTTTTGTTGCTAAGTATGCTGCGCACACTTCTTATTTAAAAATAACTTTAGTTTATGTTTGCTTAATGATAAATAACTCAATTGCACACTTTACAACACTGTTTACATGAACATACAGGGGAGGGGGGCGGGGAGGCTGTATCGAGAGGCGTTTTTTTTTTTTTTTTGCATAAACTTGTTAAATTTCGATGTACATATGTAAACATTCATCTTAAAACAGGTTGCGAGGCCACTGCCACTATAATTCGGATTTCGGATTTCGGATTTGGGACATACGCCTGGGATGAAAACCAACTGCAACACCAAATCCTTTGTTTATTCCGTGCACATGTATTTGTTTAAAACAAAAAAAAAACTAAATAACATATGTATGCATGCACATACGTAGATACACACCAGCACATATATATGTAATGGAATCACAAGTAAATAAATCAAATCCTTATTGTGAACCGTTCAGCGGATCCTCAGCCCCGCAAACACTCTGCATACGACTATGACCATAGCCCATCGGAATTCACTTGTACAAAACAAAAATAAATGCTCTTAGTTACGAAAGGCGACCGTCGGTAGTTTTTCGCGTACCGCAACCGCACACACATTTGTATTCGTACCGTGTTAAAATTACTCACAGAGTAAACATTAGTGTATGAGTAATTTCCCAATGTCTAATGTTTCCCTGCTCGAATAACGCCAATTGCCCGCGTCGCGCTTTTCGTATCGGTAAACGGATATTGTCCAGCATCAATATCAATTGCACATTTCATTCCATTGTATTCTAAATGCACCACAATATATATATTACTTTGGCTGTTAAATCTCCGATTAGAAAAAAAAAATTAATGTAGGTCTGATAAAAATACACAAGTTATCTTAACGTGCTGTTAGGCATATAAAATGTGCTGTTAAGCGCATCTAATACCGCGCCTCCACCGGTACGCGTCCAGCATCTACTTGGTAAATGGTCCATAGGCATTTGCCGTGCCAACACCCACCTGTTACCGACGATAAAATTATGGAGAACATTATTTTCGTTGCTTAAAAGTTGTAATATTTGTTTATAGGGAACTGAAACTAGGTTGCAAAAGCAGATTGTTTGAGAAATCCTATTTATTATGTGTTTTAAAGAAAGCAAACCCATACATGTTACAGCCTTGGGAATTGGAATTTCACACCTGTGGAATTGTCATTTTACTAAAATGTTGTATGCGAACTAGCGATAATGTATTGCAATATAATGGTAGAAGGAGAATTGCTTATAATTAATTATGACTTCGCAAAATGTAGGATGCTGGGGCATAGTAGATATATATTTTAATAAGTCTATATAAATATTTCATTAGATGAGGTCAAAAATAACCTACACCACGTAAACGGAAAAAGATTAGAAAGATATGATTAATTATTTATCAATCGCACTCAGGTAGTTAATTTTACGAGAAAAGTGATCAAAAGAGTTTAATCGGAGTTTCACATCTTTTAAATCCCACACATTCCGCTGTGATGCGTCTGTGCGAAAAGCGTATAAAGCAATCGATATGCTAGTCATAGCCCAACTATCGATACCTTCGGTGTTTTGATAGGCCTGTTGGTTAGTCCAAACGGTGAGGCACTGCTATTTGTGTTTTTTTCGTTCTTTTTCTGCTTTATTTTTGTTTTGATCCATCGATATTAATCCGTCGATACTTTTCTTCTCTTCCTCTTCGATTTCAGGAGTAAAGGCGAAGAAACATCGATATCATCGATGTTTTCAAAACATCGTCAGGCCAACATCGATGTTTCTCCACCTCTACCGCACCGGCTCGTTTTTATGAATTATTGAAATATATTATATAAGGATGATGCGGAGTGTTATTAATCAGTTATTGGGTCTAAGGTTGGTACAATAACCATTGCCCCACTGGACATTACTTCATTTGTGTTTCCTCATTCAGGCTTAGTGGAAACTGTGGGGTTACGATTACCCAGGTGCGTGATAAGGGCCACTTGAGCAGACCCCGACTTCGGAATCCCCAATGGTTTTTGCGCAAGGAAATCACAGTATGTGCTCTATTTATATTTACCTTCAAACAAACCAATTAACCGAGTTCCAATACGACAGAAATACGATGATTTGATGACATCAGAAAACAAGCAGTTTGTCAACGAACTGGGCAGTGATAACTTTGGCGTTCCTGCAGTTAAGAAGGAGAACTTGATCAACACCAAGGAGGCATCTGCGAATGAGGCGGTGTGGCACCCAGGTTTAAGAAGGTGCGGCGTTATAGCGCGGAAGATTGGACAATATCCCCTGTGGCTTAAGAATGGCGAACGGATTCGCACCACGCTGTTGCAGATTGCGGACAACCATGTCATCAAGTACATTCCTCCGGAAGAGTATGTACCCGCCCAAACTCCCAATGTCAAGAATCTGCACAAGCGCGGCTGTATTCTCGTTGGCTCCGAGAGCACAAACCCAGCCCTCTTGACCAAAGAATACTCTGGATTGTTTCGGGATTCGGGTGTTGTGCCCAAGAAGAACCTGGCACGATTCATCGTTTCTCCAGAGGCTCAACTTGAGCCAGGCACTCCTCTAAATGTAAACCACTTTGGCATCGGTGACTTTGTCGATGTCCGAGGCAAAACGTAAGTATATTTCAATATGTTATTAATATAGCAAGATTGTTTAGCGCATTATAATGAAACCAAACCAACTTCCTATTCAATATAATTAAAAGTATACTTTATTTTCTAACCCATTGTTTTTCTTACAGAGTTGACCATGGTTTCCAAGGTGTGGTTAAGCGTCACGGATTCAAGGGCATGCCAGCATCTCACGGTGTCACGAAGACGCATCGACGTGCTGGTAATATTGGCGGAGGAGGCGAGAAGGGCCGCGTCTGGCCTGGTACCAAGATGCCCGGTCATATGGGAAATCGGTGGCGCATCATTAAGGGCCTTCGTGTGTGGCGAATAAACACGAAATACAACGTTATGTGGGTGCAAGGCAGCTCAGTGCCCGGCCCCACTGGCGGTCTGGTCTATATATACGATACAATCTTACCGCTGCGAAGAAATAAGGAAGCCCCGCCGTTCCCAACGTTTTATGGAGAGACACAGCAAGGGGCTGATGATATATGGTATGAAAAGGTGCACAGCTTCAAAAACGAGTCTATAACATATGAAAACGAATAACGTTAGTACTTAAGGTATTATAGAAATCTAATTTGTTGTTTTGAAAATAAAAAAATTAATTTTATACACAGAAGGATTTTAAAGTTGGGCTTTCGCCAATATTACACATTGTTGTTTTATAGTACGTCGAAAATGAGTTTTCAGCTGGGAACACAACAGTCAGCTGTTCTAGACTTAATTTTTATACGTACTACTCTATAAAGCGCAATATATCAACCGTTGTTAAATTATATATTGCCAATAAAAAATATTGAAATTCAAATATTTTAAATTAAAAATCCCCTTGCTATGAAACTGCGTTCCATTTCAGTCATTCCTATTTGGATGCACATCACATGGATAACGTAGTGTATCGATAAGTTATCGGTATTCCAATCAGGTGTTCCATCGGCGGTCCGGTCTGGTCTTATAAAAAAATCGTGCCGGGTTATGTTATTTATTTGTAAACAATTTGTATATAATTTAAAGTTCACTTTTTCGAACTACAATCATGCCCAAGGAACAGTTTCGCGCCTCTGCGCTTAACAAAAAGATGTAAGTTGTAACTTCAATAAATGTAAATTAGTAAATTAACCAATTTATGATCAGCTCACATGTGCAGTTTGGAATCAGCGGCGCGGATGAAATCCAACAGGAAGCCCTGGTGCGGATTATCTCGAAGAATCTTTACCAGGCCCAGCGGCAGCCGGTTCCCTATGGAGTCCTGGATCGCCGGATGGGTATAAGTACGAAGGACGCCATGTGCGAGACCTGTGGCCAGGGTTTGAACGAGTGCATCGGCCACTTTGGCTACTTGGACTTGGCGCTGCCCGTCTTTCACATCGGACACTTCCGCTCCACCATCAACATCCTGCAAATGATCTGCAAGGCATGTGCCCATGTGATGCTCAAGCCGGAGGACAGGCAAATATACGAGAAGAAGCTGCATAACCCAAACTTTTCGTACTTGGGCAAGAAGGCCCTGCATGTGCAAATGCTGGCCAAGGCCAAGAAGGTGACCAAGTGCCCGCACTGCGGCTCCCCGAATGGTGGCGTCAAGAAGGGCCCGGGCCTACTAAAAATCCTCCATGATCCCTACAAGGGACGCAAGGTGGACTCGCTGTTCACCAGCAACATGAACGAAATGCTTCGCTCCACGGAGTCGAATCGTGACCTCAACACAGCGCTTGGCAATTACAGCTCTGCCGAGGAGCTAACCCCACTCATGGTGCTCGACCTGTTCGAACAGATCCCGCAGAGCGATGTGGCCCTGCTGGGGATGTGCTCACACGACGCCCATCCAAAGCACCTGATTGTCACTCGAGTCTTTGTGCCACCCGCCTGCATTCGACCCTCGGTTCTGTCCGAAGTTAAGGCTGGCACCACTGAGGATGACCTGACCATGAAGCAAAGTGAAATCCTGCTCATCAATGATGTAATTCAGCGTCACATGGCCACCGGCGGCAAGATCGAGCTCATTCACGAGGACTGGGACTTTCTGCAACTCCATGTGGCTCTGTATTTCCACAGCGAAATCAGTGGCATTCCCATTAACATGGCACCAAAGAAAACGACGCGCGGAATTGTGCAGCGTTTGAAGGGAAAGCAGGGCCGCTTTCGTTGCAATCTATCGGGAAAACGAGTAGACTTCAGTGGGCGTACTGTTATTTCACCAGACCCCAATCTAATGATCAATCAGGTTGGCGTTCCTGTGCGTGTGGCCAAGATTCTCACATACCCGGAGCGCGTGAATCCAGCCAATATGCGTCACATGAGGGAACTAGTGCGTAATGGGCCAAGTATGCACCCGGGTGCCAATTATGTGCAGCAGCGAGGATCAAGCTTTAAGAAGTACCTTGCTTATGGCAATAGAGAGAAGGTGGCTCAGGAGTTGAAGTGCGGCGACATCGTCGAACGTCATCTGCGCGACGAAGATATCGTTCTGTTCAACCGCCAGCCTTCGCTTCATAAGATGTCCATTATGTGCCATCGCGCCAAGGTGCAGCCACAAAGGACATTCCGCTTCAATGAATGTGCTTGTACTCCTTACAACGCCGATTTCGACGGCGATGAAATGAATCTGCACTTGCCACAAACGGAGGAAGCAAGAGCGGAAGCCCTCATTCTAATGGGCAATCAATCGAATTTGGTAACTCCGAAGAATGGTGAGATTCTAATTGCCGCCACACAGGACTTCATAACCGGAGGCTATTTGCTGACCCAAAAGGAGGTTTTTCTTACCAAGGAAGAGGCCATGCAGTTGGCCGCTTGCTTCTTGGCCAACGAGGACTCCACGATGCACATAAAGCTGCCACCACCTGCTCTCCTTAAGCCGCGACGTCTGTGGACGGGTAAACAAATGTTTAGCTTGCTAATGCGACCCAACGACGACTCGGAGGTGCGCCTCAACATGGTCAACAAAGGGCGAAACTACACGCGTAACATGGATCTGTGCAGCAATGACTCTTGTAAGTAGTGCAAACTGAGTTATTATGATTACAAATCAAGGTTAATATTATTTATTTATATTCCTAGGGATCCACATACGCAATTCAGAGCTGATGTGCGGTGTAATGGACAAGGCTACCATGGGCTCTGGTACAAAACAATGCATATTCTACTTGCTGCTCAGAGACTTTGGGGAACTACATGCAACCAAGGCCATGTGGAGATTAGCAAGGGTTCGTATAATTACTTTGTACTCAAACAATTTTGCTTTAGGAGTAATGGATATAATTACCATAGTTATATAGTGCCAAATTTTTTTTTTTTTTTTTTATTAAAATCAGTTCAGACTTTATACAACACCCACTGTGTTCTGGGCAATAAAGCTCAGGAAGGAGGTGAGACGGACATAGCCAGAGGGATAGCTGGCGGTACACTGATCCTCAGCGACGAACGAATTAATGCCGATCTGTTGCCATTGTCCGGTGGTGGTGTTGAATATGATCAGAGGGCCGCCGGAGTCGCCGCTGCAAATGGACATGTTGCTTCCTCCCAAGCCAATGGCGCACATGGTCGACTCCAGCACGATGCTAGTCCCAAAGATGGGAACGCATCGTTGGTTCTCAATGATCTCCACTTCGGCATACAACAGTTCCAGCGAATAGTCCAGATACTCGTCGTCCATCAGTCCAAATCCTGCTATGACTGCCTTAGTACCCACAAAATTTTCCGACTTCTGGGACTCCGTGACCAATTGTATGGGCTGAATGCTAGTTGAAAATGTCAGTGCCTCTGGGAGTTTTATCAACGAGACATCGTTATTCAAATTTTCATTGTAGTTTGGATGCACAATGATGTTCGTGGACGTCATGCTCTGGGCATTTTCATTGTTCAGCTCCACGCTGCCAAAGATTAGAAAGACAGAGGCCTGGCCAACTGTGCAATGGGCTGCCGTCAGCACACAGGTGGAGGAAATGATGGATCCTCCACAGAGTAGATCGTCCCATTCGTCCCTCTTCAGAATGACCTGCCAGGGAAATTGGCCAAGTTTTGCCTTGGTTCCCGATATAATTCGTCCTTGCTGTCGAAATGGAACTAATCAAGTATATCATTTCCTATACACTGGCTTTGACCCGCTATGGTCACTACTTACTATTGCGGCTGCTTCAGAAGGTCGCATTAGCAGCCCGAAAACTGTAAGCCCAGCTAATAGAATTACCGCGATGGACTTTTCGTAATTCACCGCCATGTCTTCCTGCCTGGTGCTCTGTCGGAAGTTAACTTAATTAATTTCACACGTCTCAATTCCTTGACTCGACAGCTAGCTATCTTTTATCTCTGTATTTTGCACGAAATTTTTTTTAACATTGTGACTTTCTGATAAGATTAACTGCTAACTTAACTTAGTAAATTCGACGTAGGTCTTGCTCTTACATTATAGAGCGGTATCTCACTAATTCCATTGTTGTTAAAGCTGACATTTAATTACTTCTACGAACACGAATTGTTTGTGATTGTTTTCTGGGAACATGAATTGTTATAAATAAGTGACTATTGCTGCAAAATTAGTAGCAACCATAAAAAATGTTGTAGATGGCGTGTTATTTATACCCCTTTAAAGGGTATTCTGATTTCAGGCCATCAAGAGTATACGCCATTCTCTACGTAAAGGGTAAATATTAATTAATATTTGCCATAACTGCAAGGGTATATAAACTTCGACGAATGGTATTTGTCTTTGACAGCGACTGATATTGATTACACAAAGATTGAAGATAAAACGCACGAGTATTTAATTTTATTTATATATTTTTCTATTTGCTGACTTTAGATAAAATTCTATAAGTAAACATATTACATTTTTTGAGCACTAGCTTAAAATTATTAATATAAATTGTTTTTATATTTATTTATTAATAGAAAGCTTTAGGATTGAACTGTAGACGGAATAGGATCGATTGTATTCGGATGCAAAGTTTTACCAGACAAACAATTAACAGCCATGTGGCAACACCGCATATGCTTTCAAACCAATAATATTTAAAGTTAACTTTAAAATTTGCTCTACTAATCCCGAAATTTTATTTTCTTTTCAGATTGCCTCGTACTTCTTGCAGAATCGCGGCTTCTCTTTTGGCATCAGCGACGTCACTCCCAGCAAAAAGCTTCTGCAACACAAGGAACTGTTATTGGAACATGGTTATACGAAATGTAACGAGTATATTGAAATGCTTAAGGCGGGCACCTTGCAGTGCCAACCTGGTTGCACCCCAGAGGAGACGCTGGAGTCCGTGATGTTGCGCGAACTGTCGGCAATCCGAGAGCAGGCTGCCAAGACATGCTTTGCGGAGCTCCATCCCACAAATAGCGCGTTGATAATGGCCCTCAGTGGATCAAAGGGTTCGAATATTAACATCTCCCAGATGATTGCTTGTGTGGGTCAGCAGGCTATTAGCGGCAAACGAGTACCCAATGGTTTCGAGAATCGCGCCCTACCTCATTTCGAAAGGCATTGTGAGTAGACGTGCTCTACTCTATTTCAAGCTAATTAAAATACAATTTTGTACTTCAGCTGCGATCCCTGCGGCCAGAGGTTTTGTGCAGAACAGTTTCTACTCGGGCCTAACGCCCACGGAGTTCTTCTTTCACACCATGGCTGGTCGAGAGGGTTTGGTGGATACAGCCGTAAAGACAGCGGAGACTGGCTATCTGCAGCGTCGTCTGGTGAAGTGCCTTGAGGATCTGGTAGTCCATTACGATGGCACAGTGCGTAATGCTGTCAACGAAATGGTGGACACCATCTATGGTGGCGATGGACTCGATCCTGTTTCAATGGAGACCCGAAACAAACCAGTTGATCTGGTCCATCAATACGACAATCTGCGTGCCCAGTTTCCACAAGGCAGTGCTCGAGCGCTTTTGGGAGCCGAGATTCCAGATGCCTTGGAATCACTTTTAAAGACTGCTGAATTTGTAGAATCCCGCGAGGATTTCAAAGCAGATGTTAGGTATGCTTTGTCCACTTGTCACTTAATCCTATCTAATCCATTTGATATTCCAGAGCCCACATTACCACCGTGTCCAAGCGCATTGAGAAATTGCAGAAACGTTATGATAAGTTTATAGACCTATGCCATCAGATTGAATCCGTTACTGAAGAGCAGTTGCTGAAATTTGTGCGACGAATTAACGATCGATACAATCGAGCTGTTACGGAACCTGGCACGGCAGTTGGTGCCATTGCTGCGCAGAGTATTGGAGAGCCGGGAACCCAGATGACGCTTAAGACGTTCCATTTTGCTGGTGTCGCCTCCATGAATATTACCCAAGGTGTACCACGTATTGTTGAGATTATTAATGCGACGAAGACAATATCGACGCCGATCATAACTGCTGAGTTGGATAATTGCCATAGCATGGAGTTTGCCAGGCAAGTAAAGGCGCGCATTGAGAAAACAACGTTGGCAGAGCTTTCTTCCTACGTTGAAGTCGTATGTGGACCCTATAGCTGTTACCTGGCGATCGGAATCGATATGGCGAGAATTAAACTGCTGGGACTTCACATAAACCTGGATACCATTGTGTTTAGCATACTGAAGTCACGCATGCGTGTTAAGCCCACGCAGGTGGAGGCTGTAGCAAAGCTTTCACGGATTGTGGTTCGCGTGGAAGCCACTCGAACTGCTACGATAAATGCAGAGCTGGCTCGCCTGGCTCTCAGTCTGCAGAATGTAGTTGTGGCGGGCCTGCCCAATATCAATCGGGCGGTCATTGCTGTGGATGATGCGCGTCAGCCTCCCACCTATAAGCTGTGCATCGAAGGCTACGGCCTGCGCGATGTCATTGCCACCTATGGCGTGGTGGGCAAACGCACTCGCAGCAACAATATCTGTGAAATATATCAGACGCTGGGAATAGAAGCGGCGCGAACCATTATTATGAGCGAAATCACGGAGGTCATGGAGGGTCATGGAATGAGTGTCGATTGGCGCCACATCATGCTGCTGGCCAGCCAGATGACGGCGCGTGGCGAAGTATTGGGCATCACGCGGCACGGTCTGGCCAAAATGCGCGAGAGTGTCTTCAATTTGGCATCGGTAATGAAAACCCCATATATTAACTAACTAAATTCCTGTTAATCTGACTTATTGTTATCATTTCAGTTCGAAAAGACGGCCGACCACTTGTTCGACGCAGCGTACTACGGCCAGACGGACGCCATTAATGGAGTTTCAGAACGTATAATCCTAGGTATGCCGGCAGGCATTGGTACTGGTATCTTTAAGTTGCTACAACATCATGAGGACAAGCAGGTTCCAGCAATTGAACCTACAATATGCAGTTCGTTGAATCTAGTGCCGAGCACATAGAAAGCGGACCTTCGCACATAGTTGATATTGATATTGAGCTGATTTGAAATATATTCTAGAATAATAAATTCATATTTTAATAAAATATTTAGTTAAAATGCTGTTTTCATCTAATAGGGTAGTTTTTATTTTTTAGAACGAGTCAATCGAAATTTGGATCATAGAAGGAAAGGTCAGGAATTATAATTTTATTTTTCTCTATCATAAAATAAATATTTTAGGCACCTAAATTCCTTATTCGATTTCTTCGTTAATGATTATCACTTATTAAGCTTTCTTTCAATTTTTAAACGGACTGATTGAATTTAATGATTTATTAAAATCTTTAAAAATAATTACAAAGTCGAATAAAATATATTTCATGACCAGTAGCTTTTTAATATGTGAAGTTTTGATTTTCTATAATTTTCGAAAAACCCCCGTTATGTTCCACATCCCATCGTTCCCTGTGAAAACCTGTGTTTCAGCTACGGTCACACTAACCTGCTGATCAAAACAAAACAAAACAACGTGTTGTTATTAAAGTGAGTGGAGTGATGGTTTTGATATCAGATGCTTTTGGCCTGGACGTGTCCCCCAATGGGATACTGGTTGGTACGCAAAACCTTTGCTAATGATCAATACATAATATGGATAATAATAAAGTGTTTAATACACATAGGACATGGCGACCAGGCGGTGTTGTACAGCTCAAAAGCCAAAGTCGAAATGCCGGTTCGACTGCGAGAGGGAAAAGTTCGTGGATTTGCGTGGAGTTTCTTAGGTCATTTACAAAGATTATTATTGCTTTATAGCGAAAATGAATACTCCTTGATTTTATGCACCACCAGTTCTGATAAAGAACAATTTCAACTCGTTTACGTGGGCGAAACCAAAGACTGGATTAATGCAGCCATGTTCTTGGATGATAATCATATCGAATCGGATCATAAAAGGCGATTTGTTCTCCACACATCGCATAGTGCCATCCTATATCTGGAATACGATCTTACAACCAATTCAGACTGCAAAGTTCTGCAATTAGCTCGATGCACCGACAGTTCCATACTCTACTACACCAAATTACATGGAAATTGCTATGATAAACTAGCTATAATAAGCGGCAACGCCTTTGGAGAACTATTGATATGGCAAACGCAGTTTCCCATTGAATCTCAAGCCGAAACTATCATGAAAACATATCCCCTGCTTTTGCGTCTGCCAGCCCATAATGGAGTGATACACTCTATCGATTTCAATTTGGACTCGCAACTCTTGGTAACCACATCGGATGATCGTTCGGTGAAGTTTTGGAATATACAAAAATCTGGAGACTGGTCAACTGCCAAGATAAAGCCCATCTTTAGTTGTTTCGGTCACAGTTCACGTGTAATGTGTGTTGAAATCTTTGAAATGGGTAAGTTTACATATTAAAGGTTCTTAATCATTTTCTATAACTAATTTATCTTGCAGATGGTCAAATGCTTGTGGCCAGCGGAGGTGAAGATTCCTACATCTGCATTTGGAGTTTATCTGGCGAACTATTATTGAAACGCCGTCAGCATTTTGGAGCACCTATTTGGCGGCTGAGTTTTAGTAAGGATGCATGTACGCTATATAGCACCAGCTCCACCGGTAATTTAGTCGGTCAAAACCTTAAAGAAGTCCTCAATAGAACCAGGAATTCCCCTTCCATGCTAAGTAACTTAGGCGAAGCAAATGAGTTTGTCAGAAACCTAAAGTTTGTAACGGATGAGATAATTGTCGGATTGAGCAGCTCGAATCGATTGTATTATACTCGAATATTGCCGGATTCCTCTCAGGAGAACAACTGGCTTATGGTTAACGATTTTCCGTCGTACAAACGTACTGTCCTAGAAGTCTTTGATGGCATCATTGCCACCTGTGGTCATCGCCGAATAAGCCTTCACAGATATAACCCACAAACCAATGATTTCGATCAACTATTCGATGGCATCAGGATGAAGGGCACCATACGCTCATTTCAGTTTTTAAGCAAAGATCTTTATCTGGTGTCCGATAACCTGGGCTACTGCCTGCTGCTGAAAACCCACCAGCTTTGCATAGACTCGCATATTGCCCTTTTCAATAACCGTGAGCCTTGGATAACAGCGGCTTTGCTCATTTCCGAAAAGTATCTTTTGTTGGGCAATCGTGAGGGGCATGTCATGCTTTACTACCGTAGTACCACCGAAAACGACTTCCAATTAAAGGATACAATTAAGCATTTACACGGCAACATGGGCTCCAACTTCTTTAAGTTGCTCAATCTCAATGATGAGTATGCCCATATTGTGAGTGGAGGTCATGAGGCTTTTCTAAAGTATCTTCAGGTTAGATTGACGGACTGCTCGCTGTATGTGAGCCAACGTGAAAGTATCCCTTTGGCTTGGGTCGAAGCATCTCCCTCCGAGGACTTGATCTTGGGATTTAATGATAATCACATTGTTGCCTGGTCCCGACAATACGATGTTCTTTTGCAATTGGCTTGCGGTGGTGGAAATCGATGCTGGGACTTCCGACTGAGCGATAATCGACTTTGCATAGCATATGTCAAGCAAAAGCGTGTGCTTTTCTATCGCAATTCACTCTACAATAGAGTCGCTAATGAGATTAAAGACATTAAACCTAATACCTGGCACACTCGGAATTGCAATACCATTCGACTGCTTACCCACAAGAATCAATCGTTTCCCTATATTGTCTCGGCTGGCGATGATAATATCATAAAGGTCACGAAAGTAATCAATGACTCCTTGTTTCAATGTGCTGAACTGCACTCTCATATCTCAACTGTTCGTTGCCTACAGACACATCTCTATAAATCGAAGGAGGACTCGAGTACATGGCTTATCTTTTCAGTTGGAGGACGATCACAACTGTGTATTAGCCAACTAAACATAGATATCTCTAATAAGTGCCACATTACAGAACTATCCACCCATACCCTGCAAAATGTAATGGGAACATCATCTAAAACTAGTACCATCGAGGCCCGACTCATGGCAATTGATATCGCCCAGCATTCTATTGGGGAATATTTCTCCATATATGTTGCAGGCGCTGATGGAAACATATCTCACTATATCTGGAATGCGGAAGACCCCTGCCAACTAAATCTAAAATCTTTTGTAGATCTAAAAAGGTGCCCTCTAAGCATTCAGTGGATCAGTAGCAAGGGTATACTATTGGTCTCAACCTCAAGTGGAGAAGTCTATGGCTTTGATCAAGAACTAGAATCGATATATGTGCAACTTCAACTCCATGTGACGGGTATAAATACCATAGATATATATGTAGATAAGCATCTATTGCACATATTATCGGGTGGAGATGATGAAAATATTAAGTACACAGTACTCAATTTGGATACCAAAGATGTGGAGTACAAAACCGAGTTTCTGGGTCTTCACAATGCCCAAGTAAATGCTTTAGCCATACATTGCCCCACCAAAAAGATCGAGGGATCTGAAATGTATGCCTATACCTGCAGTATAGATAGACAGATCTATAGAATAGACCTCAAGACCCGCCAATACAGTCGAGTTGGATATACGTGCATATCAGACGTTAAAGGAATGCTTATTGATGAATATCAGCGAATGTATTTTTATGGATGTGGCTTACAAATTAAATGTAACTAGTTTGTATAACTTATTTGTTATCTAATTAAGATTATGAAGTAAGTTTATAATAAGTTTTGGTTAGGACCATTAGGATAGTCGTGTTAAATGTTTGTCAAAATGTCACAGTAAAACCTGAACTGCCTTACTTGTCATTTTAAATGTGAAACTTGACAAGTTTGTTCGTCGTTTGTTAAAAATAAATGATAAGTTCCTTAAAATGTCTTGCAAAGGGTGGCACATATTCTGGTTGTTGGTTTGGAAGAATTTTCATAAGCAAAAAAGTAATAAGCTAGTTCTACTTTTATCAATAGTTTTACCTGTACTAGCGGCTCTATTGTTATTATTTTTTTGCGCTTCGCATGATCGAAATCTGAGAGACTACTCGAACAAACCGGAAGCCCAGGCATTGGAGTTCAGTTGGAGCTCGCTTATCGAGAAGATAGATGCGAGACGCACGAACATGGTGAATAAACAGAAAGAGTAAGTTCTATATAATATGACTATTAAATACTTGAGGATTAATAAGGTTTTGATTTTATCTTCCCTTGCAGCTTTCAATATAACGTATTCATACCGCAGATACGAGTGGCATTCGCTCCCAATAAAAATCCAGCATTGCGAAAACTCATCGACAATGCGATGGGAAAACTTTCCATCGGCAAAGATAAGATTGTTAACTATAACAACTGCAGTGAATTGCGGACGCACGCCTCCGCGGAACATTATTTGGCAAGTGTTTGCTTCCGCAATGTGGATGAGTCAAAAAGTGGCCTACCTTCGGTGATGCATTTTGCCATAATGATGCCCTCGGAGCTGCGGAGCTATGAGCGCACCTGGATCGGCGACACCTGGAAGGAAAACCGTTCGCCGGTGGATCATGATCAGGATTCCGTCGAGGGCATCGACGAGAATGATTTCACGGACTATCTGCGAGAGGGATTCGTAGCCCTCCAGTACTACATTAGTTTGGAATACCTGCAGGCCGCAGCCAAGGCAGCCAAATTGCCGGCGATCCAAATGCGGCGATTCGACGAAAACCCTAGTGTTAAACTCTCCGACGGAAAAGCCACTTCATCCATATTGATGATTCTCATTGGCTTTATGTTCCCTGTGGCCATTCTAGTTAAGGTCTCTATTACCTTGATTTTATTCCTTGTTATAGTATTTAAAAATGCATCGATTTACCTACTCTTCAAAATGATGTAACTTAGCCAGTCTTATAATAAAACCAATTAACTGCGTTTATAATGTTTATTTTGCTGTTTTATAGAGATCTTATCGTTAATAAATGTAAAACAATAATATGTTTCTTTAAGTCGGTTAAAAAAACAATACCATTGCCTTTAAAAAAGATAAGAGTTTTTGGAAAACTCCATAGAGATATTATTATTAAAAAAACAAACCATTTAAAAAAAAAACTTTGAATTTAGAATATCATTAAACCGCATTATTAATATCTTTTGCTGTTTTATAAAGATTTTATAGTTAATAAATGTATAACATCAATTTATTTTTTTAAGTCGTTTTATTAAATCTATAGAGATATTAAATTTAAAATACAAATTCTTATCTTAGAATGCCATAAAAATAGATTTTAAAGATTTTTTTAGTTCATCAGGGACCCTTGACTTTTGTTTCACACATTCACTTCAGACTGATGCATACACAACACCTAAACATCAGTTTTTAAAATCTTAAGTTAATATAGTACTTTTTCGTTTCTTCAAGTTGATTGTGGAGGAGCGCGAAGTTGGGCAGCGTTTCGTGATGGAGGTGAATAACGCCAGTCCAACTTTGCAGGTTGCATCCTGGTTCTTCAATAGCTTCTGTCAGTTACTGCTGGCCCTAGCTTTCATAACTCTTTTACTAAAGGTAATCCTTCTTATATGTAGTGTGGTTAAAAGCTCACCCAGTTGCTTTCAGATTCAGTGGAACGGAACGTCGGCGGCATTTAATAAATGTCCCTGGCTCATATTGCTATTTTTTCTCATCTCATATGGATTCGCTGCGACCAGTTTTATAATCTGTATAGCATCTCTAATGCGTAACTCCAGGATAGCCGTTGTTATAGTACCGATTGTATGGATTCTACTGCCCCTTCCGTTTTTTACCGACGAGCAGCTGATGTCCAATGAGTTCCATGAGTTCTATGCCATTGTCACGGCAATTATTTGCAATGTATCCTTTAGTCGGGGCCTGAAGAAATTGATTTACCTGGAAGCCTATCCGGTGGAAGTGCCAATTAGAAAATATTTGATGTGCAAAGTTATGGACTCGGATTCCGGCCTTGTAGTGCCCATTTCATACTTCTATTTACAGACCTTTTTATATATTCTACTCGCCTTGATCTTGGAAAACAAAATATGCATTTGGCTTGTACGTCATTTAAAGGAAATGTGTAGGTGTTGCAAAACTTTGAAATTACATCGTAATATCTGGCCGGTGCGAGGACGAAAAGAGGAAGTTCCAGAAGCCATCGAACCGAAAAACGAATCCCACATCTCCATAGAGTTTCGTAACGTTTGGAAAAAGTATTCGAACAAGATCGTGGTGGAGAATTTCACATTGAGCGTGCATCTTGGAGAAGTAGTGGCTCTATTGGGCCATAATGCATCTGGAAAAAGAACCATTGTCAAGATGGTATATGGACTGACAAAGCCTTTCCTGGGAGAGATCTTCTTAGCTGGCTATAATGTAATTACGCACAAAAGGCAAGCCTTTCAAAATGCCGGCATTTCCTTGTCATGCAAATCTTTAATCTCCGAGTTCACGGTGTTCGATCATCTGATATTCTTTTGTCAGTTGCGGGGTCTCAAAAGGACCGAGGCCAAAGTTGAGGTGATATCATATATACGCTATTTAAGAATTGAAAAGTGGGAAAAGTCACAGGTGAAGGAACTCACCATCGGACAGAAAAGAGTTCTAAATTCTCTGTGTGCTTTCGTTGGTCGAACCCAGATTGTAATACTCGATAAACCCTTCGATGGTGTCGATGAGGTTAAGGCCGAACTGTTCTTCAGCTTTGTGCAGGAGCAAAAGAAGAATCGCTCCATTTTCTTCACTACCAATAGTCCAAAAGTAGCCAGTGGCATTGCCGATCGTATTGCCGTGCTTTCGAAGGGTAAGCTCCTAACTTTCGGAACCGAAAAAAGGCTGTGCAAGACTTTAAATGATGTCTATAGACTGGTAAGTCCTAGTTAGGATCACCAAAATATTTTGTATTCTCTATCGCAATGTTTATTTAACAGACCCTATATGGCAATGAATATTGCGATTTCAAGGAGGTGCAAATCTTTTTGGTGAATTTCATACCTGATACTGAGATGGACTATACATTAGGTGATTTGGCAGTTTTTATAATCAAGCACCAAAACCAAACTGAATTGATGGATTTGCTTGAGAACTTGACACGCTATAAAGAGGAATTGAATGTGAATAGTTTCCAACTTCAGGAGTGCAGCCTTGATATTATTTTATACAACCTATTTTCACGTGACCAATCTAGTTTTCAATTCGGAGATGCAGAGTCCCATATGTTTACCATAAACAGAGAGCCCAGAAGGAGATATATCATCGCTTTGATCGTGAATATTCGGGAAGAACTTCGGCAACGTCTGCTCAGAGACATACGGAACTGTTTTTTACCACTTCTGAAACTCATTGTGCCGACTTTGGTGGTCCTTTGGACCCTTAGCATGCCATATTTCTGGAACAATTGCCTACAGCCGGAACTGATTGTTTTTCCCATTACGGATCATGAAAGCGGGATCATATTGATGCAACAAAATCTATTCGAGAAAGATCTACTGGCGGCCACTGAGGAATTTGCCAGAACAGGAGTTACCGTAGTGAGTCCCAAGGCTGACATCAAGAAGTTCATCTATAGTTATGAGTATGACAACAACTTGTTGTCGGATTTGGATATTCTGGAGGCGGCCATATACTCCGATGATGAGGTTGAGATTCTCTTCAACAACAAGTGGCATTTCACGGCACCCGATTGTTTGGCCCTGGTAATGAATTCCCTGGCAGTGTGAGTTCATAATATATTCAATCTTATGGAATAATAATACAACTATATTATTAAGTGGTCTCATAGGTTCGGATTCTGGTATTAAGGTGGAACTGGAACCGCTGCCCTTCTCGACAATCCACACCCTACAATTGCATCTTACCACCGATGGCATTGACCTGATATTCGCCACCTGTCTGAGCTTCTGTTTCTGCTACCTCTGGAGCTTACCCCTGCTCTACATGACCCTCAATCGAAATGGTCGCTATAACTATGTTGAACTGATTGCTGGAATGCGGATAAGCACAATGATAGTAGCTTTTCTTATATACGACATGGTGGTTGTGTTACTAGCGCTTTTTCCCGTCAACCTGGCCGTCCTATTAATGCAGTGGGACATACTAATGGATCCTGATATTATCTGTAAGTGTTAGTAGTTATTAGTTACATTCATACCTATTCCATTTTTATCTTTTATTTATCAGTGCTTTGTACCTATGTCTTGGTGGCCATTGCCCTTTGTGTGCTTAGCGTGAATATCTGGATATCAATTGGCATTTCGGATACTCAGAATGGCTACCTGAAGCTACTCACTTTCTACTCATTCGGCATTGTGACTTACTTAGCGCTGACCGAACTGCAACCCACTGTGGATCTCAATGCGATTTCCCTAGTATTACTGGACTTCCATCCGTATTATGCCCTGTTGCATAATCTAATGCGCATTACCAGTATATCGGAGAAGATATGGCTCTGCAGAGATCAGCAGATCTACGAGACCAGTGTTTACTCGGAACAGTGCCTGAAATTCCCCAACTGCTGTGGTGAGTCCTTTTGGAAATGCTAAAATTTCAACATATGAAGAACCTTTTCAAAACTGGTGTTATTCATTATAATATAATACAATATAATATAATAATAATATAATATAATATAATATAATATAATATTATATAATATAATATAATATAATATAATATAATATAATATAATATTATATAATATAATATACTATAATACAATATAATATAATATAATATATCTTATCTGTGTATTTCCAACTTATAAACTGTTCTTAAATGGATACCTTCTTTATCCTTGTTTAGATCCTAATGCCCAGCAGTTCCCCCATTTCCGATACCTAGCCTGCGTCTACATATTGACCGTCGTGGTTTGGATCTGGATTTATATATGCCTCAAGTCGCGAGTGGTAAAGCGCAGACCTCGACAAGGAAAATACTTTTGGGATAGCGAGTAAGTTTTTGAAATCGTTTATTGATAATATAATATTTATAATAAGCGCTATATTCCCACAGTCCAGATAGCCAATACGATCAGAATGTTTTGCACATTACTCACCCCAATGATCTCGAAAATACTTGGATATCAGAAAAGATACGTGTTGGAACTCTGGAACGTAATTATATAGAGTCCAAAGTTCTGCATGTAGAGCATTTGAGCGTGTTCTTTAACCTCAAGGCGGCCATTAAACACATTGATTTTATGGTTAATCGGTAAGCGATAATATTTTGTTTTACCTTTTTATTTGTTACTAAGTAATCCATATCAGCTATCAGGTTTTGAGCATATTCGGGGCCAATGGATCTGGAAAAACGGTTCTGCTGAAAACCATTCTCGGAATTTACCCACCCAGCTCAGGACGCATAATAAGCTCGAAAAAGGTGCCTTTGAAGTCGGAAAACTTGGAAGGGTGCAATCTAATTGGTTATAGTGCTCAGGAGGTTCAGGTCTTTCAGTGGCTGACAATATGGGAGACTATACTTTTGATACTGCGTATAAGGAGGTCGAATAGAAAAACCCTTCAGGAGGATGCCAGGACATTGTGCAAAATTTTTGGTTTATACAACTATCGGTTTCAATCGCTTTCGGTGTGCAGTCGGGGAATACTTAAAAGACTGAGTCTTGGCATTGCCCTGATGAGCGATGCTGATCTCATCCTGCTGGACGATCCCTTCACCCATCTGGACGTCATTGCCCAGCGCACCGTGCTCCATGTAATCCACGAATTGTCCCGCCGCGGCCAATCGGTGATCTATACCTGCTCCGATACCCAGGTCTCGAATTCGGCCCTGCGAATGGCGGCCCTTAGTTATCCCGGAATCGCCGCCATTGGAGAGCGTCAGGAGTACCTGCAGAACTACTACACATCCTACTATGTCGTTGAGACCCGAATCCATTTTCCCGAACTAGCCGGTCCCCTTAAATTCGATTCCTTATCGGGGGAGTCCCAGGAGGAGCAGGAGCATGGATTGAAAACCGAGGAACCCCTACGATTCAAGCACCATGAGTTCTCTACGGTGTGTAATGACAGCGAGGATAGATGGAAGTACCTACAGCTATGTCTCCTCATCGAAAAAGCATTCCCCCATGCAATTATCAAGTGAGTGGGAGAAAACCCCAACTATATCCCATTTCCTAATCCCATTCTATATCATTTCAGGACTGTTAGCTTGCCGAAGGCCTGTTTTTGGCTGTCCAGCAATATGTACTCCATGAGTCAAATTGTCAAAACTCTCGAGCTTAACAAACAAAATTTTTACTCATTTGCAATTTCCCAGCCATCGGTCAGTTCCATTTTCCTTGCCATAAGTCCCCAGAAAATACATAAGAAGTCATTTTCTTATTGAGGGTTTTTTGAAACCCAAATAAAGCTTCTTAATTCTATAATGAATTGTAATACAAAAAAAAGTGTTATTTTCTTTAAAAAAAAGTCACCAAACTGGAATCAAAACTAGAGTTTTTATAGGATTATAATAAACATTTGATATGAAAACCATGGGTATAAACTGCATTTCTTTGTCAACAACTTTGGACACTGATGAAAGACTTTCCCTGCTAATTTCCTAATGGTTTCATTTATGATAAACGCTAGTTCCGATGCACGCGCGAAAACTATTTGTTTTAGCCGTGTCTCCCACAAAAAGCCGACGTTACCCATGTAACTGTCTGCCAAAAATGATAAGAAGACGTCGTTGCCTATAAAAACGCTCGGTGGCAAAATTGTCTCGTTCTTGAAACTCAGACTCCAACTCCAATATGAAAGTTTGTACGTTCGTTTTACTTTTTTTAGAGAGAGGGGTTCTTAAGTTATCAATCGGAATTGAAGTGATGAAGTACCTTATAAGCACTGGCAGGAATGGATTATTTTTTTTAACTGGATCTTTCGTATAACAGGATATATACATAGATGTCCGATAAGGATTTGCCAAAATCGCAACAGTCGATAGTATTCCACGTAATATACATCAAAATTCAAAAACAGCAAAGCTTTGTTTTGAGTTATGGTTGATTTAAACTTATTTATAAATGATAATATATTTTTACCTATAAAATATATGATATTTTTAAGTTTAAATTGGAAAATATTTGATACACATGAGAGTTACGATCTATACTAATTAAATCTTTTCTGCATTTTTTTATCTTCAGGCAATGTAACCCATCTAACGCTTGTGATTCTACTATCCTCGGCGGTTCCATTGATTTCAGCACTCAATACCATTTGTGAGAATCGATTCAATGATCTTTCGTTTGCGGATCCCGCCAGTTGCTCGAGCTTTTATGTGTGCCAGCGTGGTAACGCCATCCGAAGGGAGTGCTCCAATGGTCTGTACTTCGATCCGAAGATCCAATCCTGCAATCTGCCCGGACTCGTCAAGTGTTTCAACGGGGAGCGCGGAGTGGCTCTACTTGGGGCAGGTAAAATCAACCTGACCCAGGCATTGGATCCAAACGGAAACCCTAAGGCGGTGGCAGCAACGACTGCTGCGACCACAACCATCTGTCCCCCGACCACTACAACCAAAGACCCGAAAATGGTATCAGTAACAACTAAATCTCCAGGATCTGCAAAAGAATCCAACGATTCCGATACCATCAGACCATCAGTTCCAGTTTCCTTAGAAGCGAAAATCCGTATCGATGTATTAAGATCTTCGCGCGATTGCCGTGATATAAGCGATGGAGTGTACTTGACAGACCCCCAACATTGTCGACGTTACTATATGTGCCGTAAGAACCGCCCCAAGCGCCACAATTGCCCCAGAAATCAGTGGTTCAATCGGGAACTGCTGATCTGCCAGGATCGAGATGAAGTCTTGAACTGCCCATCCAACCGGAATTAGTCAGCTGTGTTATTAGATATATCAGAAAATATACATTTTATAACCACAATCTACAGAAATCTAAAATCATGTTGAATAATTTTAAAAACAAATTAGAGTTCCAACTTCCGTTAAAAATTTTAAAAGTACCATCAAAATATCCATGTTGGTTAAACCTTAAAAAGCCTTTATTAAACATTTAAATTCGCACAGCATGGAAGACATTTTTAAAATTGTTTATTATAAGAAAATGTTCGGTGCTAGTCAACAATTTTGTTTGTTTTAGAACAAACTTTGACTAAGATTCCAGATGGAAAAATAGTTTATTTGTTAAGCTCTTTATCTTATAAATAAATATTTTAACGTTCTATCCCTTAATATACCAGATAAACCCAATTTCGAGTTACTACTGATAAATCAAGTGCAATTTTAAATATATTTAGAATCTGAATGAAGGAATTACAACCAAAAATTTGGAACGAACAATGTGTAACGCTTGTTATAGATAGCTATAGATGTTTCTTAGACTACGAGTGAGGGGAGTCCTCCTCGTGCTTGTGGAACTCGGCTTCCACCGACGGAGGCAGTATCCTGGTTTCGCCAATCGTGTCGTGGTTCTTCTCGCCTCCAGTGGGCAAATTGAGGGGCAGACTCAGTTCCCGCAGGAAACAGGTGAAGTTCACCACACGACCCTTGTTCAGGAACGGGATCTTGGGGCACAGCTCGAAGGCGTGATTGACGGGCACCATGTCGCATCCCTTGCCACAGGATACGTCGATGAAGTTCATCAGGTCGCACACCTCGATATAATCGCACTCGTTGCGATTCAGTATGGATAGTATATTGTCGATCAGTTCCAAAGAGAAGGGAAGACGACACCCGCGAAGGGCCGATCGCACTTTGGATTCCGGTAGGAAGGGTTGATTGGTGGGATTGATGTGATGGAAGTGCTCCATGAGATCATCTCGGGCATTCCACAGGGATCTCTTGAGTTCCAGATGAGCCGCTGCCCGTACAGTCGACCTATCGCAGGCATGCGGTTGACTCTTCTCCGCCGAAAAATGCCTACACAGAGTGATGATCTCGTGATCACTGATCATATTACCAATTATGCCAATCAGTGCTCCCTTGAAGCTCTCGAAGGACACGAAAACATCTCGCTTCTTCTCCAAATCTGTACAATCCGGAACACAAGATCCCACAAACTCGGCCATGCGATTCTGCAGAGAATTGCGAACCTTTTCCATGATTAATACCACATTCGACTGACTAAAGGTCTCCGGATGGTGCTCCATATACATAAGGGTGTACTCATCGGCGGAGACAATGTGAAAGATGAAGTCCTTCAGCGACATGGTGGATCCGATGAAGAAGTTGAAGGGCATATAGTACTGCGGCTGCTTGCACGAGAACTTCTCCTGACCCGGTAACTCCAGGCGGGTTCGCTTCATGAACTCCCCGCCCAGGAAACCGGAGTTACGAACTGCTATCTCCTGAATTTGCAGCGTATCATCGCAGAGATAATAGCTTATCACGAAAATTCGCTCGCAATTCGCCTTGATCGTCGAGAGCATTTTGGCACCATAACGCAGAACGTAACGATCGTATTTGATGAACTTCTTGAAATCCGTTCTGGGCGGCTTGGGCTCCACCGAAATGCAGTTTCCCACCGAATCCTCATAGCTGCCCCAACCATTATAGGGCGGCAGTTGGCGTTCCCCCGCCCTATGATCCGCACAATCATCCGATCTGGTGGGAATCGGCAGTGGGGTGAAGTCCTGAATCCCATATCGTTGGCGGTAATAGTTCTGGGTAAAGGGATCCAGCTCGGTGATTATCACCGCTCGGCCATACACATTGATCACGCTGCCAATCTGAAGATCACGTTCCTTATAGTAAAGGATCTCCTTGTTGCCCGTGTTCAGGGGATCCACGCAGTAGCGTACGTTGCGCATGTTTGTTCCCAGAACGTTCAAGAGCGTCATTGGAGTCATCTGTCCTGGCAGCACTAGGCCTTCAAATTCCTAGGAAAATATATAATATAATATGATATATAACGTTAATAATAAACAGAGAAAAAATGTATAAGATATTATGATATTTCTATCCACATATCATTTCTAAATATTGCTCTCCCACTCTTACCTAGAATAATTCTAGGTGTTATATCGCTCTTTTTCTCTCTTTTTCGATTTGGGAGAATTTTTTTAAGAGAGAAAAGTTATCCTAAGATTAATATCCTTATCACTCACTCTGGCTAAGCGCCCACGTTTAAGAAATACTGTCGGCCCGTCGCGACCTGAGTTCCGAATATGTTGTTCCTTGATTTCTATGGTATCGTCGGATAGATAGTAACACACTTCCAACTTTCGTACATCGCCGAACTCGGTTCGATCATCCCAGTAGGCCTGAAACTTTAATATCTGCCGATCATACTTTAGAAACTGAGCAAACGGGTGGTTCTTGGGTATTAAATTGCCAGATTTGGGTTGGTTCTCACGTTTTCTCATCGTCTCGGTAGGATCGCTGTTAAAATAGAGTCAATACTAAGGTTATATACCACTAAAAATGGTCTCACCATGGCGATTTTACAGGATCGGGAACCGTTATTCCACGTTTGTTAAGGAAATCCCGAGTGAACTGATCACACTTGGTAATATGATACTGACGGTCGAATATTTGAACCGTCTGATCAACGTTTAGATCAATTAAGGACATAAACTCGTTATCACAAGGCGGGGCCTTTGGAACGCGCTGGCGATGAACCACACATCCCTGGACAATGCCCGAGTTGTCCACCCGCGGTTCGTAGATCTCCAAAGTACCGTCCTCGAGATAGTAGTATATCTTGACTTTGCGCACCAAGTAGGGGGCATGGTACACCTCCTGAAGGGTTTGCTTAAAGTAGGCACTGAAGCACAGCACCTTCTTATCGTAGGCCAACCAGGGCGGCATTCGGGGACCCGATCTTGGTGGATATATGGAGGAAGCCCCGACTGGCGGACAACTTATGTCCACCGTAACGCTGCCCGATTCCACAGGAGGCGGCTGCTGGCGATCACTCAGCATGCTGAGTCCTTGGAAGTTGGACAGGGATTGCGGTTTTGGATAGTGACCTTTGGATACCTAATACCCAGATGTTGTTATAGAAGGCTTATTAGATATACACCACAGAGTACTTACATCGCGGAACAGCGTGCCCGGAAGAAGGGGCATACCAGGAATGCGCAGCATTGTGTCTTTTATCTAAATAAACCCTTCCTCGAACCTTTTCTCTTTAGTAATATTTGGTAGCTTTGTGTGTTCTCTAAATACTGTGCTCTAATAAACGTACAATTCAGATATATTAGTTCCAGAGCCTACCCTTTTCCTCAATTCTTCACTTGCTATTCAATTTAACATAGTTAATATTTTGCTGGAATTTATTTCTTTCGGTTCGGTAATATTTTACATTTTCACTTCTTGTCTTTAGCTTTTTTTAAACTATTTTGGCTGCAGCAAATATCTCATAAATATAAAAAAAAAATATTTTTTTTCGATTAAACGATGTTCCTCTGATGCTTGAAGATAACTTGTATTTTACCCAATTACATTCTTTTTAGCCTTATAAATATTTATGTAAAATAGTGTTATTTTGCAATGGTATATGCGATGGTTTACTATTCGATAAGAAAACTTATATTTAATTGTGAGATAATCTCGCAGCTCTATGGCTTTTGAGATTTCAAAAAATACATTTGTTTTAAATTATAGTCTGGGAATTGTTTTGTGGTTTATATATATATATAGATAATGAAAGCTGCTGGAGGTTCCTTTACTCGGAGGGAGTGAGATCGTTTTCAGGTTCGTTTTCGTTGAGAATTTGAGAAAGCAAATCGTATAGTGGCTCAAGAATCTTTTTCGCTCCAGCGTTGGTGAGGTTCTTGTAGTCGAACATATCGTGATGGCTGATGCTGCCGTCGCTCTGGATCAATCCCTTGTCGATGGCCACGGTCTGGACGCGGTACAATCCCTTGGTGAGTCCATTGATCAGCTCATTGATGGTGGAATTCTTTTCGCGCAGCATATTCGGCTGTTGACCGCGCGGCAGCAGTGACTGTGAAGGCAAATAATGATAAAGATCTGGTGGCATGAAGGCTGAAGGGCAGTATAACTTACAGGAAGAAGGATGTAGGCGTGGGGCAGCTTTTGACGGATCTTCGTCACGTTGGCCAACACTCCTTCGGCCACCTCCTCGGCAGTGTTCTTCACATTGTTCGTGCCGACATGCAGGACCACTATCTTGGGATTCACATTGTCCAGGGCTCCGTTCTCGATGCGCCACAGGACGTGCTCGGTACAATCGTCGCGAATGCTGAAGTTAAGGCAGTGCAGCGGTGCAAAGTACTGGTTCCACGCCTCGCTGTCCTGCACGGTCTCGAAGATGCAGTCGCCGAGGAAGATGACATCCGGATCCTTTTCCCGGCAATCGGAGATGAAGCGCCGGTGTATGCTGTGCCAACGCTTGTCGCCATCCAAGTCGGGCAATGGTGTGGGCAGCACACAGGGATTCATCTTGGCGGAGGTGGACACGGTTAGGTTTCCGAATCAGTTCAGCTTCCGATTGAGATTCCGATTTTGGTTTCAGATCAGACTCAGATTCAGCATGCGCATGAATGGGGCATCGGCTTCGGCTTCGTCGCGGTGGATACTAATGGCTTCTTATCTCTCCGGCTTACAGGGACAATAGTTATCAATCAATATCCGTTCGCATAAGCAATTCCTCAATGTTGTTTACTTCAATAACTCGTTTTATAGCGAATAATTGACTTTTTTTGCATATTTTTGCAAATGTGACCGCAGCAAGACCGTTCAAATATGCCATATTCTTAGGGCGGAAAATACTAGAAGAGTTTTGCCTATAAAGTGGAACGGTGGCTAGGGAACACTTTTTACTCACTTTTGGTCAAGCAATTTATAAATATTGAAATAAATTTCAGCTGTTTTGGCTTTTCAATGTTATGATCACTTTATTATTCACCATTAAGAGCTCTAAAAAATATCCAATAATTTCTTAGAACCAGGGGAATGTTTTTGAAAACAAATTTCAAAAATTCTTTCATATATTTTATATTGCAAAAATGTTTAAAATAAAATGACATTTTCATACAGCTGTAGCGTTATGGTACTTAAAACCAAAACCCCCTAAGTTTCAAGTTCCACCGTTTAACTTTCGCTTCTAACGTACCGCCGCTACCTTGACGCAATATCATTTGTAATTAAGCTCGTGCACGGTCATACTGCTCTCGATGGCAATGACATAACCTCTCTCCGTTTATTGTCCGGATTAAATTGAATTTCTTCGAAAACATTAATCGCAACTTGCGTTTGGGTTGGCGATATGTTGAAGCTAAGCCTCGTAAACCAGTTGCGAACGACGTACAAGCGCTGTTTGGCCGGACAGTCGCTCCAGGTGCAGCTTAGTCCGACGGAGGCGGAACCGGCTTATCCGGAGATTCGGGATCCGTCCTTCAAGGCTCGAAAGCAAAAGGATGCTGCCGACTGGCACGAGGAGATCCGCCAGGTGCCCACGGTGGAGGAGAAGATGATCAAGATCAACATGCCCCGCTACTACGGCTACAAAGTGGTCGACTTCAACGACTCCAAGATCCCCTACAACGCACTGCCGCTCACGCAACACTATACGCGCACGGTTGTCGAGGATCTGGAACTGCCATCTCCATCTGCATCCGCATCTACTTCGCCGGAGGTTGCGGACCAAGGCGACAAAAGCACCAGCAGCGAGGACGCTCTGGTCAAGGCGACCCGCGAGGATGTCATCGAAGCCCTCGAGTTTGCCCACGACTACTACAAGTGGGTAAAGTTAGGCACAAACTGAGTTCTCATCTGATTCCTTGCTTAGCCATCTCAACTAAAAGTTGGGAATACAGCTATATACTTCCAGCAATCTTTCTAAGGCCTCCTTTCCTGGGGACACCGGATTACTTTGGAATTTCTAAAGATTTCTGTAGTTTCTTTTGTTTTAAAATCCCAAACTCAGTTAAGAACTCGACTTGGCCTTAAGTAGAACATTCAGCACTCAGATATACAATAAATTTCTTTCATTACCAAGCACAGGCACCTGGAAAAGCTGCCCAACTCGGCCCAACCCAGCGACGTTGAGCGTGAGCGCATCCTAACGCAGATCATTGTCGAACAGCTGAACAGGACTCTGCTGCAGGCTCTCGGCGAGGAGTACAAACACCTGGAGGAGGTCGAGGTTGACTACAATCCGCGTCACGAGGCCTTTTGGGCGGTCGGCGGCGTAGATCCGCCCAAGAACGTGCAGAACTCAAAGAAAGGCCGCGAGTGGCAAAAGGATGAGGCCAACGAGAGCATTGACCGTCTGGTTCAATATACCGGAACGCCGTACCTGTCTCTGCGCCATCGAAAGCAATTGTCACCGTGGAAAACGCCAGCGGAAAGCGAAGACCTCCAGCTGAGCAAGCAATTGCCCCGCTTCAAGCACGACCCGCGCACCCTTGGCTATAGCACCAAGCATCAGCATGCTACCAATGTGCCAGGCTATTGGCCCAAAGGAAACGAGCACAACTTTGGACTGCTTTCGTTCCAATCGCGAGCTCACCTTCAACTACGACCGAAATCGTATGGTGAGCAAGATCTGCAGGAGGCTCTTCATGCTCTGGCGATTAAATCGTCATACGCTTGGCTTTTGGCCCAGGCGAACTACAATGGCTTCAACACCTACAACGAACTGACCTATCCCATGAACACTCAAACTGTGATCACAAACGGCAGGGAATGGAGCTTCTACGAGTATCAATTGAACACCCTGCTGCTGCACGGCAAACACCAGGAGGAGAATCCGCGGGTAAACTTCTGTCGTGGAACAAAGCCTTTGCCGCTTTATGCAGAGATTTCGTCGAGTGGAAAGTGCGTGGATTTCAACGACACCACACTGCGTCAGCTGCTTAACTTCTATGCCAACGTTCCATCCATTCAGCGGAGTATTGGGGAGCAACAGCCATATGTGGCGTCCGACATTACTGCCTATGAGAACGTCGAGCAACGTGACTTTATAACCAAAACCTTCAAACATCTGGCCTCAAACCGCCCGCGACACTTGGAGCTACCTGAAATCTACCTGTGGGAGAAGTTGTACAAGATCGATAACAATAATCGCGCCATGGAGCCGAAGCGACGGTTCTTTGAGCTGGACGTCAATCCTTGGCAGCGGCCGCTCGATCAACATGACAAGGAGTACGTGCCACGGGCACTCAGACCAGGCGTCCGAAAAAATCAAAACAGATTCAAAAAGACGTACTACCCTTGAATAAATAAATAGAAATTAACATTTCGAAAGTTAAACTTGTTATAAATCGCTGCATTTTTAATTCGGAGATTCGGCGGATCAAACAAAACGATGGAGAGTGAAACAGTATAGCCCTTTTATAAACCTTGGTGGTTACGTATATTTTTAAAGGTTTGTTAACTTAACTTCTTTTTGCTTTTAAATAGATGTATGTATGTTTTGATTTTAAAATTTCAAGAGGACATTTTCAATTTCATTAAAATTTGAACCTATATATACCTATATCATCAAAAACAACTACTTTTTGACTTAAATTACTTTAATAATTGTTTATTTTTAAGTTTTAAATAAAATAAAATCGAAAATAGTTGTGTAACTTAAAGTATTTTTTCTAATGGCGTAAATAGTTTCACATAAATAAATTCTGGTGAATAAGATATAAACAAAAATTCCCTTGTCATTTTTTTTCTTTTAAAATTTGGTTGTTTAAATTTGTCTATAAAATCATCTGGCAGGAAACCAGGACCATAGTGTATGGACATCAGAAAAATATATTTTTTAAATAGAAAACTATTATTTCTAGCTAGAGTTATTAGAAAAAATGTTTTTTAAAGCAATAAAGGTGCTTCAATAGTTAGTAGACCTTCCTAAAAAAAAGGCGTTATAAAGTTGGTTAACATTTTGGTAACGTTATAGATGGTATGTTATAACGGCCAGGTGGTGGTCACACTGGGCCCGAGTAAATAACCAGTTTTAGACTTTACGGTGATTCGGAAACTCGTACCTGGCGCTGTAGTTGTCCAAAGGTAACAGCAACCTGTTGCTTCTTTTTTTTGGTAATAGTGGAAAGTGTAGTGAAGACAAGGCAACATATCTGATATAAAGCTGAAATGCCGTCGAACCAGTGCTAAAAATATTACGTTTATTAAATGTATGCAAATGCAGTGAATATATGTGGGCCACGAAATGTTTTAACGTGTTTTTCTTTATTTCTTTTTTGTGTTGGTTTGTTAAAAACTCCACTAGTTTATACTCCCCACAATGTAAATATGTATATATAATAATTATGCCATAACAGTACTTTAAAAGTATGCTATTGATGATGTGGAACACAACGGATTACCATAAATATGTCATAGTGTCTGGGAATTCCAGAATAAAATAGTTATAGTAAAAAAAACAAGTGGCAAGAAACCTCCCCCTCCCAACCCCCAAATGGATCCAATAATACTGTGTTTATGCCATGGGTTTTGTGCACTCTTCGGTGAATCGTGAATACCTGAAATCAACATAGAAAACTTGACCGACGGGACGGGCTGCCCAGGTGTTTGGCCAAAAACAAAAAAGAATTTACAAACTAACAATTAGCCAGAAAATCGAATGACAATAAATCTCTATTGTTTTTATATGGCATTGTTTAGTTTAACCGGTGGTGGTGTCCCAGAAACATCTTTCAAACGAAGTTCAACCGAAAGCAAAAATTTCGATGGCCCAGATACCTTTTCGATTACAAATTCTTGTTGGAAATACCTTTTTATAGATTAGGTTTATCTTTTTGTAAACAATATAAATGCACCACTTGTGACTCATTTACGGCTGAATGGGTTTTTACGATCTTGACATTTTTGTAGAATGGCCAAAATAGGTCTACAAATTGGCGACTCTTGAAGTTCTTCTATATCATTATATAAATATATGTGTGCCTTAGCTTTTTGATGGGCCTAGGGCTATTTTATCACGGTTATATCGCGTTGATATGAATAGATCTCTGAAATTATGTGTTTCGAGCTATTTTAATGGTTCTCGAAATCAATACCGTTAAAAGCAAATTATGTGTTTGACCTCCTAAGGCTAAAGAAATGCTGTTCTATCTATGTTTTGGTGGTTACACCATTAATAACTCAAGAATGGCTTAATGGATCTTTATGAACTTGAAATCCCTGAATAAATACTTTAACAGATGACCTAAACAATTCATCTTAACTATAATACTATAGATAGCTTGAAAAGATATTATTTTTAATACCTGGTATATATCCAGAAATAATTGAAATATATAGTGTTCCCAAGACTAAATGCTATTAAATACATATTGGTAGTATAATCAACCACGCTGTGGCAATTAAGGAGTCCAATTGGATCTCGGAATGTTTAATCTTGGAGCCATGGATGGAAAAGACGATGAACTGGAGCAGAGAGCAGGGAAAAATGAGGAGAACGAGGATGATGAGAAGCTGAATGAATTATCGTTTTGTTTTGTTCGGGTAAGTGCGTAATTGGAAAACCCATTATATTTTTATATATGAATCGCATATTCCTAGTGATTCATTATTATATGCCTTTTTTCTGCAAAAGGTATTTCATTGGTTTGCATTTTCTCATAAAACCATAATTTAGTAATTTGATTTTATTGTGACATCTGAAATGATATATGATATATATAAAAACAATATTTTTCAGGGTTCAGATCCTAGAGCTGCAACATGTCGCAGCAAACTTCAAAACAAGCGGTGCAAATTGAACAAGGAGATTAACAAGGAACTCCGCCTTCGAGCTGGGGCCGAGAATCTTTATAAGGTGGGTACTGTTAGGGATTACCTTTAAACAGCTCTTATATCAAATGCCCTTATTTCAGGCCACATCCAACCGCAAATTGAGGGACACAGTTGCCCTGGAACTAAGCTTTGTCAATTCAAATTTGCAATTGTTGAAGGAGCAACTAGCCGAGTTGAATTCCTCGGTGGAAATCTATCAAAGCGAAAGGTAAGATTTAGGTTCCCTTTTAGCTCTATAATATAGCCATCCATTTGTGAGAACATTTAAAAAAGACCCTAAAAATATAACCATCGTTATTCGTTAATGTCTTAACGTTAATGGTATAATAATTCCCAGTCATAATGGAATTATGCCCATGATACCGTTGGGCCTTAAAGAAACCAAGGAGATCAACTTCATGGAACCCTTTTCCGATTTCATCCTGGAGCACTACAGCGAGGAGCCTTCGATGTACATAGATGCCATAGCAGATATGACAGATACGAGACAGGTATGTGAGGGGAAATTCCCATGAATATCCACCAAATACGATATGATATGATCTAATCGCTTTCCCATACAGGCATCCAAAACGCCGTCACGTGACGCCCTAGGAGTGGCATTACTTTTCCGGTACTACAACACACTGTACTATGTGGAACGTCGTTTCTTTCCGCCCGATCGCAATTTGGGGGTATACTTCGAGTGGTATGACTCATTGACGGGAGTTCCCTCCTGCCAGCGCACCATCGCCTTCGAGAAGGCCTGCACCCTGTTCAATCTGGGCGGGATCTATACCCAGATCGGAGCTCGACACGATCGCACTACCGAACGGGGTCTGGACCTGGCTGTAGATAGTTTTCTGCGGGCTGCGGGGATATTCCGTCACATCTACGATACGTTTACGAATGCCCCATCGATGGATCTGAAGCCACAGGTCCTGGATGTGCTCGTTTCGCTCATGCTTTCCCAGGCCCGAGAATGTCTCTTTGAGAAGTTGCAGCTCCAAATCGAGGCGATAGGTCTGTCCGAATTCAGTTGCGTAAGTATCACCTTGTATATTATATAGTAATTATAATTCCAAGCTATATATATAGTCCGATTCGCAGTCGTTTCGCGATCTAGCTGGAGAGGCTGCCCAGATTTCGCACGAGTACAATGAAATGCACAAAAACATCCAGGCAAACGATACGCACACCTATCTCCCTGAATGTTGGGCTGGTCTGGTGCCAGTCAAAGCGGAACTCTACAAGGGTAAACATATAATATTTATTTATATTTAGATATACTTAATCCTCATAATGATCCTTTCAGCATTCGCACATTTCTACAAGGCACGCAGCATAGATGCGACGGACGAGATCAAGGCATCCCACTTGCCCACTCAAAAGAGCCATGCCAAATTGTCGGCGGAATCCTTTATTGGCAACTCACAAGAGGTGGAATCTATTTACGGCACCAGCGAGGAGGCCTCCACTTCGGTCGCCAACAAACTGGCCCACTTGAAGGAAGCCCTGGCTAGTATCGAAGAGGCCCAGCGTCTGCAAAGAATGTGCCGGTATCTAAAGGTAAACATAATATGTGATATGATAAGATATGATATGGTATGATATAATGTGTTATGATATAATATAATGTGATATGGTATGATATGGTGATCAAATAATATATTATAATACTATGTGTACAATATAATGTTATGATCTAAAATTTCAAAAAATAAGATGGATGTTTAAAATACTGGCTATAGTGCTCCAAGGTGTAAAAAAATATAGTGCTACGATTTTTAAAAACAAAATATCCCAAACTTTATGCAGATCATACAGCACAAACATAAAACTTAAACTTATGAATGATTTCACATTTCTCAGAATAAGATTCCAAAATGGAGGATAATAACTATTATAATAGGACATTCAAAAAAATTCTCCTTATTAATGATCTTTCTATTTCAAGAACAAGTCATCGCTTACTGAGGTCATGAAGGAGGTGCACTCCAAGTCGCAGGAGGAGTTCGATAAGTTCAGATTGCAGGCATCAGCCAATAATATTGAAGAGGGCGACCTTCTGGAGCGAACCGTTGAAGGTAATAAACATAGGTTTTCGATATATATAACATCATTATTCATTCATATTTATCATCCATATAATCAGCTTTCTCGAAGTTTACGTTATCCCTGACGGGACCCGATTTCACATCGCACAAGGTTAAGGATCCCTTCAAGCGCCTTGGACCCATTGCAATATTTTCGGCGCGACGCCACTGGACAGCCCCACGATGTGTGCGCTTGCAGAAGGGATCGTCTTCGTACCACAATGTACCCGCCAGCAATAACAAGTGTTCGTTGGACAACGATGAGGAGGAACACAATGGGGGATACAATCTCTATAAGGAGGAGTTCGAGAACTTTGGCTTCCATGTGCGCGGCGATGCGCCGGTCATTATTGCGCACGTGGAGATCAATTCGCTGGCAGATGTAAGTGGTTGGATCTCTATTTCTATTTCTATTGGACACATAAACCATATTATTCCCTTTCCAGCTGGGCGGGATCAAGGAGGGAGATTTCATAGTCGAAATAGCTGGCATAGATGTCAAGTGGTACTCGCATCAGCAGGTGGTCCAGCTCATACAGTCCTGTGGCTCCACTCTGGAGTTGAGAGTCATAACGCCCATGGATCGCAACTACTTAAAGGTATGTTGATCTTAGAACGTATATTGAATATCATAGGGATTTATTATTACTTCTGTTCACCTGCAGCCATTGTCGTCGAAGGGCTCGTTGTCAACGCTATCGGCGGCCAGTTCATCGGGCATTTCCTCCGGATTTCCCAGCCCCACAAGTATTGCGGCCAAGCCCAAGCTTCATCTGAAGACATCGTCTAGTTCGCGACCCGCTGGCAGCGTTTCATCCAGTTCGTGGAATCCCTTTCGGCGAACACCGAGCTTAGCTAAAATATTCTAAGTAGCGAGCAGTTTTATTTTGTGTTTTCTTGCTCTCAAGGCAATGGCCATTTCTATTTAAAAAAAAAAAAGAATGTTGTGCAGTTAATGTTAAGCAATAAACTTAATTATTTTTTACAAATTCTATCATGCATCATGTTCTGTAAATTATATATTCATATTTAATTTCTTAATGGTTGTACGGAATAACAGAGTCTTCTCCCACCAAGAAAAAATCTTTTAAATATTTATTAAACATCTTAACACTTAAAAAAAATAACCTCCCTAACCAACTATCTGTGTCCCTTTGCGGCATGTTTGTACATAAATATAAATAAACATAAGCACCTTTATTTTTTATTGAGTTTATTATATGTATATATATAGTTTTTACATTTTTTGACAACTACTTTTTTATTAAATCAATGCGATCCGAGAACATACAGAAATGATTTTAAGATTTGAGTGTTGAGTGTTGAGAGTCGTAGGGACCCGCGATCTTTTTGAAATAGTTTGGGTCTTCACATTCCCATCCTTCTTTACAAATTCAATTCAAATCAAAATTTCAACCGAAAAGTAGTCAATTTATGTTAATTAATTACACCAACGACTTTTACCCAACATGTTTTAGATTATTGTTGTTTTAACTGGAGGATACTGCAATATGATTACTTCGGACGCTTTCCGTACACATTTCAATACAAGTTCTTGTTATCGGTGCAATGTTTTTTATGCGTTCGCAGATTGCTATGTAAAAAACAGCCATGCAATGCACATAAAGGCCAGATACAGAAAGAGCTTAGAAAGGGTTTGCTCGTCCTCGTATTGCGTTGTACCACGATTAGCAGCTAAATGTTAGACAAAGGTACAGAAAATGGTTAGTCCAGTATATATTGAGGAGGATTTATTGACCTACCAGCAGGACGAGGTTCGCCGAAATTTAGTGAAGATGTTATGAATCCAAAGGGAAAAGCCCCAATACCAAACGACATGTGAAAACCATCCCCGAATCCAAATCCTGGAAATCCGGGAGCAGGATCTGGTTCTGTACGGTGGCCAGCGGGGCGTGGTGGAACTTTGTTGCTAAAAAAACCAAACAAAACATAAGTAAATTTAAAAATATTCGATTTTCTTACAACCTAGAATATGTAACCTGGAGTATATGATAGGATATATGATATAGCTGTTTCCAACTTACCGAGGATCTTCCTGGTGTGTGCTATTCCTTCCGTAGAGCGGTATGACCTTGTCCTTGTCGACAGCCGCCTTGCAAACGGGGCAGAGCTTGCGATTGGGTCGCGTCAAGAGCCACTGATGCAAGCATGGCCAGCAGAACAGATGTCCGCACATGCTGACCACGGCATCCTTGGCCGTATCCAGGCATATGTTGCACTCGTACAGCGACTCATCGTTCTGCTCCTTGTTTTCCTTGTCCTTCTCGCTCGATTTCGATGCACTCTCAGCGCCAGCGGACGAAGTGCCAGACTTTAGATCGGCGATATTGCCACCGGAAAGGTAATCGCCCGTAAAGGAATACGATGTGTTGGATGTACTGGCCTCTGCCGCCGAATCAGATGAAATCGAAGTTCCGAGAGGGCGCAATTGACTGGTAGAGGACTCCTCCGCCAACGGCTCTGTGATGTCCCGGGTCCAGGCGATCTTGTCGTAGCTCACGTTCTCGGGCAAGGTGGATGAGGACGATGATGCCCCGGATGATGTGGTGGGCAGCTCCGGTGACTTGGCCATTTTCGGCTCTTCCATGGTTTGCCCAGGATGCTGATAACCGATCAAGTTTAACGTTCAAACTAAAATGAATAGAGGAATACTGATATAAATAATCTGACTGGAATTCTGTTTTGTTCAGGAGGATATTTTACTTTATGAAGCAAAAGTAGACGGCAACTGTGTTATCTGCTTTATCTCGATTATCAAGCTGATTCAAATTTCTTGGTCAAAAGAATGCTTTTAGAGGTATATAAATACCATCACTTAATTTAATTAAATGTTTTGAGCGCAGTTTCAAGGGGGGGTTTTGCGCGTTCCATAGCATTTAGTATTTTTCTATGCAAACCGAGAGGGGGTGGTGTTTATAGGTATGGGACCCATTGTCACCACCTCCTGAAAAGCGTACTCTGCCACCTTGTTTGGGCGATTGGGGATACTGCATTCACCATACCCATGTCAAATTTCCTGGAAAAATGCAATTTCCCTAGAATTCAGGTGGCGGAAAAACTGGGTAAACCTGTATATACCTAATATACCTACTACGTGTGTACTTGTATGTACATATGTGTACTTTGTAGACTCGGAAAAGCCTCTTTCTACCTGTTACATACGCCAGAACATACGAATTGCACCCTTTATACACTACGTGTAATTGCCATAAATGTCACATGATATATTTTAGCAGTTCTAGCAGCCAAGGAATTTTTAGGGCATCTACTTGTTATTTTGGTTACCCACAATCCGAATACATACAAGTACTTAATGCCAGCGATTGCATTTAAGGGCAACCGAATTGATACAATTAAAAGCTACAATCTGCACCTCGAACAATATTTAGTATCGAAATTACATTGTAAATGTATTGTTTGCAAAACCTGACTTGTTTGCTCTCATTTTTTTATTTTCTTTTACACTCTTCGCCTTTTACTTTTACTTACTGTTTCTTAATGTTTCAATTCGAAGACTGTTATCAAAGGGGTTGAACAGAAATATCAGTTGTGTTGTGGTATAATTGGTAATTTATCAATTGACGTCTTAACACCTCAAAACAATTGCAATGACGATACCTGGCCGATGCCGATAGACCTTTACCCTATCGTTAAGTATCGGCTTAAATAAAACCCCGACTCCACTGGGCAGCGCTCACAGTTCGCGTTCGATAACATGTGAAACTGCTTGCAGCCTGCGCAACTATCGAGGAATGAGGTATCTTCGCTTTTCTACAACCACACATGTTGGAGAAAAATACTGCTTTTTAGCAGATTTTAAATCAAGGCGTACAGCTAATGGAACGACTGTTTTGAACAATTTTCGTATTTTTTGTGATGGGGTACATCATGTTTTTTTTGGGATTCCGATTGTGGTTAAAAATACTCCTTTTTTGGTGGTTTTTCAATCGTAGTTTAGACTAATCAAGGCGTACAGCTAAAAGAGTTACTGTTTTGAGCTGCTTACGACCTATGCCAACGATCCTTATCACTTCAAGAAAAATTTATTTTTTGACCCATTTTCGCATTTTTTATAAGGGGTAACATCACGTTTTTTTTGCGAAAATTGGAAAAAATTAAAAGTTTTTAGGTTTTAATGCAAATGGATTGGAAATTAAACTACGAGAACAACGAGGTATGGCATTCGGTTTTCTGACTTTTATAAGCTTTACGGCATCCAAAACACTGATTTTTTAGGGCTGGAAAAGGGGATTTAGATTTTGGTCAAAAATACTCATTTTTCTCGCGGTTTTTTAATCGTAGTTTGGCCAAATCAAGGCGTACAGCTAAAAGACCGACTGTTTTGAGCAGCTTGCTACAAAAGCTAACGATCCCTATCACTTTAAGAAACATTTATTTTTTGACGCATTTTCGCTTTTTTTATGAGGGGTTATTGCGATTTTCCAATCGATGCAGTATCGAGAATCCGCTAATAGTTAATTCCTAACAATAGACACATGTCAAGACTTAAAAGAAATAACGGCAGATGTGAAATGGGGGAATCCCAGTCTTAGCGTTCGTAGCGTTCGTAGCGTTATCGATGGTATCTCAGTGTGTATATCGTATAATGGTCGTGAGACAGCAGGATCCCATCTCCAATTGGAAGTATCTTATTTAAAACAAAACAAATCAAATTTGAAGTTTATGTGGATTGGCAACTGGTGTTCCTGGTTACAATGAGCTGCTTTGGTTGCGGTCGCAAGTATGGATTGTTCTGCAAAGAAGCAAGTGTCACATGGCATATATGTATATGGATAGCAAAGATTAAAACTAACCACATATTCAATCCCCAATAGTATGGATGCCCGAACTGCGGCTACTCATTCTGCTCCAAGTGCCTGAAGAGGCCGATGCCTGTGCCCCGTCACGCGGGAAAGGTGCTCAATGTGTGCCTGATATGCTACGACAAGCTGTCCAAACTGCAGGCCAGCGCCGATGCCGAAAAGGTCATCGATTGTGAGGCCCTGCCCGGGGTCTTAGTCACCAAATTCAGTCTGCCACCTCCGTCCAAGGGTGCAGAGGGTGTGGGTTCGGTTTCGGCTGCCGATGTGCTCTTTGAGTAAGTGAAACCATTGCCCATAGTTCCTACTCCTAACTAACCACTCTAACCATTCCAGTGACTCCCCGCCCTCTGAGGAACTGCCAGAGGCTTTGGTTCCCAGTTCCAGTTCGGCCCTACATTCCAAAGATCATGAGGATCACATTGATGAGAACCTGGACAGTGCGTTGACGAAGCGAATACAGGACTACAAACGCGTTGATGCCACAGACGATGAGATCCGTGCCCGCCTCGCCAATCTGACCGGAATGCCTCATAAAACTAACTACGACAAGAAGGACTTGTTACTATCCACTGACCAAAGAAACGATCAGGAGAAAATGAGGGATTTGCTGGCACAGTTTGTGGAGGAAGCCCAGTTGGACCAAAATGTGGACAGGCAGAGGGATGATTCAATCTCAGACATTGAGCGACGTTTGCGAGCTCTACGCGACACACCCGTCGATTCAGCAGGTGCAGGCCCATCGGGATCCCATATTAGTGGTGCCGTGGACAACGAGGAGGACGACGAGACCCTTTTGCAGAATATAATGAAAAAGGTTCGTATGCACTCTCAGTTCGACTCCTTCAAGAGCTTTTTACAAATGCTAATCATAATGTAATTACCATTCCAGTATGTGGAGGAATCGCGCTTACCAGCTGTTACCCAGAACGAAATTAGCCCAATTAATAGTGCGGTGCCCAGCGGCACCGAAGAACTGCCCTGGTGCAACATTTGCAACGAGGATGCGGTTGTCCGTTGCCTTGGCTGCGGTGGAGACCTCTTTTGCACTCAATGCTATAAGGAGTGCCACGATGATGATGAGGAATATCGGGCTCATGCTAAGGAGAAATATTCAGCGCCGCCAAAGCTTGAAGAAAATCATTTCTAAGGCAATTGTTAAGTTTACTTGGCTTTAAGAGATTTTGTTTTAATTATAAATTGTTTCGAAAAAAATTATTTGTATTGTAGTGCTAGCTCATTCATATCTATGCAAGGTATATTGTTCTCCTTTTTTTTACCTATGAAGTGGAATAAAAACTGTGCACAGGTGCACAGATAGATTATTTTTGACAAATCAGGACTTTTAAATCAAGTGTATAAATAATATTTTAAATCTATTAAAAAGCGGGTACTTAGAAATACTCCTTATGAACGCCATTCCTTTTTATCTATTTTTAATTAAGTTACTAAATCTATAATCTTTCAAACCAATTGCCCAAGAGCTGTCAAATTGATAAACGTGTGATTTAATTTTTAACAAAGATGTAAACTCAACTTTATATATACAATGTGCTTTTTTGTCCTTTAGTGCTCCTCCTCCTCCTCCTCAATATTGTAAAAGTGGGGCCATGTCTGTATCTCTTCGAACAACTGCCGGCCAGGACTTTCCGTCGAATTGCACTGGCAGTGGCAAACGAGTCTATAGTCGGGTGATATGTGGCCATCCTCCACGCCGCGGGCCAACAGATTGCGGCACATGTTCAGTGCGTCCGCCGTTGGAAGCTCTCGCATGAAGCACCCAACAAAACTGATCCCCAGCGATATCTTGTTATAGCCCAGTGTGTGGGCACCCACTGTCTGCCAGCCGCGTCCCTCATAAATGTTGCCATCACAGCCGATCAAAAAGTTGTAAGCAATGTCGTTCCATCCCCGCGACTCTATGTGGAAGCACTAAAAAAATATGTATTATTATTTATTTCAAATAGTTAATTTGTAAATCTACTCACTTGAATATCACGGATAAGTCTTACGTTAATAGCGCGTTTTTCTGAGCTCTCGGTGGCAGTATGTACTACAAATGGTAAGAAAAACGTTTTAGAAAGATTTATTAAATTAATAAGAAGTGTAATGCTTTCTTTTGAGATTTATGAAATCATCAACGCTTCATCTCACAAGACGTTATATGGGGGACCATTAGAGATCTCGAAAACTACTTTAAATTGTGTCTAAAAGTAGGCTACGAAGTATTTTTAGTAATCAAAAGAAAGTATACAAATATATATGTATACCTGTTTTTTAAAAGGTTTAACTGAAGGTATTCATTTGGCGCCAACCCTTAAGAGCTTGTAAGATAAATGAATTTGTTTATTTTTTCTTCATTTTTTTAGAAAGAGTTTTTAAATTGAGATTAGAAAAGAACTCACAGATAACCACATATTTAACGGGGAGCTGCAGGGGCTGGGGATCGTCCATGGGCTTTTGTGCCAGCCAGGAATGGCGCGGAATAATGCTGCACAGCTCTTTGGGTATTTTGAACTCTGCAAATGAGATTAGCACCTTATCATCACCGTGTTGATAGGATAGTTCGCGGTATATATAGCCTACTCTGACGCCTGATAAATACATCTGATCGCACCCTCTCCTCCGACTCGTCCTGATAGTCCTCATTGAAATGGGTCTCTGGTTTGGTAGCGCTATGCTTCGGGGGCGATCGACGATCCCTATCCCTGCGGTGTGGGCTCAGGCCCTCGGCTATGATCTGTATGTTGCCATTGATATTGGTCACATTGCCGATGTGGACGTTTGTGGAGTTGCTAATGTTAACGTTGCCCAAGGTTTGAATGCTGTTGATCGAGTTCATCAGGTCCCTTATCGTGTCGGTGATGATCGATTGTTTTTTCGTGGCTTTTGGACATAATGGATACTATTAGTTAGGGAAAGATATATGGTTAGGTTCCACCCACCGATCTGAGTGCCAAGTGTCATGGTGCTGATATTCTGATCCGTATCATCCTCCTCCGTATATTCATAGTCCAAACTGTCCACCACCGAGGACTCTGCTATCGACTCCAACTCCTCATCCTCGGTGGAGCTGCTGACCTGGCTGTTTAACCATTCCCGAGTCCTCTCCTGACTCAGCTTCTTGATTCCCGATTCGGACATATCCCTATTCTCCGCCAATAAATGCGCGTGAAACTTTCGGCTGGCCTTTATTTTGTTTATCAATATTGTGAGTTAGCAGTACTCTATAATACTCTGATTAGTGGTCTTCTCGTGTCCACCACGCCCGATAAGATAAGGATGTTCCCGGAGGTTTTCCACCATTATATGCCTGGCTGTTGTGGTGAAATATGTTTTGTATTGGATATCAGTCGGGCCGGGGTTTTTTATTGCATATTTAGTCATAGGTATTAAATATTGTAATGGTATCGCGGATCACTCGAGATATCGATGTATCGATATGTACGAAACTATCGATTGTCTCTATATATTTCATTTTTATTTATTTTTTTCAAGATTTTGCGTGATACGGAGCATCTAGCACCGGCTAGATCCGGAATTCTCAGGGCGAAGTACCCAATGTTCCAACAGTTCCCCAACAATATTATCGATAAGCCATCGTAGTCTCACTATGCGAACAAGAACTCACATCTCTAATTGCAAAATGTAAACAAAGAAAAGTAATATAGTTTATGGACTAAAACAGTATTACTTTATTTTAAAATATTTGAATTGATATTTTCGCAGAAAATAACGTATTTTATATTAATAAAAATAAAACTGATTAAATCACAAATAATAGACCTTATTTTTTATTAAATATTCCCCATGAAAATCATACGATTTTTTTCTATATATAGCAATAGATCTTCCGGACTCGAACCTGTGACTAGTTAAGATAGATATAACCAGTTTGATTCACCTGACAAGTCGTCTGTAAGTTCAATGCACCCCATTCCTAACGAAAAATAAGTTAGGAGCTTTTGCCAATATTGCGCGCGCGCTTTTGGCTCTTCAAAGTAAAATAGTTTACTGCAACACTGCACCGTGTTTGATAATAAACCCATGGTACATATATCAAGTTGAGTTGGGCTCGTGTCGCAGGACCTACACGAAGTGTTCGTGTTAAAAAAAATTTTTGTTTCGTGTTTGTTTTTTATCATTAAACACGAAACATTTTTATCAATAAACACGAAACACGATTTATACAAATATATCTATATATATATATTGAAGATAAAAGCGATAGATTAAAAATAGGTGGCTAAAAAAATGTATCATTTATTTAACCTCATTTTTTGTGATTGTTAGGGAACTTGAAAAATATTATTCAAAGTGTCATTGTCGTGGAGTAAAGTTTGGGAGACCTTTAACTTAGTGGAGTGTGATTGAAACAGATTTGACTTTTGCTGGCTTTAATAACTGCAAGAAATTGTTTCGAAACTCGAAAAATTGGATATGGCGTCAACTTGATAAGACAGATTTTTTTAAGAAAAAAGTCCCACAAAAAGTTTTGGATGATCTCGCTCTCGAGCAATTTGGATTTGTTGGACTAAGCTTAATATTCATTTAAAAAAATATTTCGTGCGTGTTCGTGTCGTTTCGTATTGGAAAATTATGACACGCGCCCAACTCTAGACTCAACCCATCTCGATGGGAGCACTCCTCGTGGTGGCTAGTTACCACAACTCTAGTCAAAACATCGTAAGTTAATTCATGCGCTGTAAACATCCACTCGACCACTCTCGCTTTTGCGCTGTTCTACCCTCTATGCCTCTTTAAAAAAAGAAAAAGTCTTAACTCCAGGCTTATTTTATTAGTAGCAAGACTTAGTATTCAAGCTTATGTATTTTGGTATTTTTTCAAATCGTTTTCAAGTTTTGAGAAAATAAAACTTTAAAACTTCTGTAGAAAGATAAATTTTTCGTATTTTTTAAGGTATCAATATTTATTTTTTGTAAACCTTAAACTCCTTATGTTTTCTTGTTTGTAGAATATTTTTAAAAGATATGTTATTTAAAGAATAAGTATACTAAAACAAGTTATTCAGGGAAGTTGTCTGTGCTCTAACTTTTGTTTATGATAATAAAACATCGGAATAATAACCATAGAAAGCCATAAAAAAAAAGTTCCATTAAAAAGTAGTCAGAAAAACTGGAGAAAACATCCCGCCAAAAGTATCGCCCGATAAAATATACCAAAAGAAGTTGATTCGGTGAGTTCTCTGTTCCGTTGAAGATTCGATAAAAATGGTCACACGCGCATCCAGCAATCTGTTGGATGTACCACCCCCCCCCCCCCCCACCCCCTTTCTGGGGTGCTGTGCCTAACGTAAGGGGAGGGGGGTTGGGTTGGGGTTACGTTTTCTCAGTTCCGCTCTCCGCTCTCTTTCGCTTTTCTGCTGTTTTGCTCAGTTCAATTCGGTCGGGTTTATCGGTCGAATGCGAATGCTCAATGAGAAGAGCTTTTACTGTTTTACTTTTTGCCTGAAATACATTTTGAGATATTTTCTTATTGGTAGTTCTGTTTATGCCATCGTTTGCGTCTGTGTTATTTGCTAGATTGCGAGAGCTAGTTAACATTAGTTAAAATTAAAACAAACGAAAAGCAACAGCGGCAGCCAGAGATATATAATAGAATTGCGGTTTTCCTTTCTGACTGAATTTCCATCCGAATCTCAGAGCCCATCCATCCCATTATTCGTCGTTATCCGTCGGATATGTTGCTTTATCGCTGGTGTACTACAAGTCCAAACAGAAACCGTGCCCGTGGTGCCGGTAAAAATAAGCGCAAAGTTTAAGAAAATCATCAGATTCAGATGTGTACATTTGTCTCTAAATGACAAATTGCGTATAAATAGCCTGGAAATCGCCTGGTATATCCCAAATGGGTTAGCGATTGGTTTACGGGTATTACGGGTATTCCGTTTCCAAAGCGTGTTGGGTAAACAAAGTTTTAGTTTAATTAGCTTCGCATAAGCTGCTGCAACCGGATCTGAAACAGACCGTGGAAAAGAAAATAATAATAATTGCATTTCTCGTGTTTGCCAGTGTAAATTTGCGTTCGTGTGTGCAGGTTATACAGAGTGCATGGTAGTCTAGTATCCGTATCCCTATCCCTATCCCAATCCCTTTATCCCCTATCCTATCCGATTCGCGCCGTTATTGTTAATGCGCAGGTAATTCGGAGCGCTTTTCGGCCACTCTACTCTGCAGTATTTTGTTCTACATCGTTTTTTTGCGAGTGTGTTTCTTTTTTTTTTTCATATTTGTTGTGTTGTGTTTTGTAGTGTTGTGTTGTGTTGTGTAGTGCTGTGTTGTGCATTTATTTGACAGCTTATGAATCACCGCAGAGATTCATTTGCGCTGATTGCGGCACAACTGTTGCACCCACTTTCAAAAAAACACCTCTCCACACATCGTCTTCGGGAAAACTACTCAAGCGAGTGGAAAAAAATAAACAAATAATACCTAACCTATCGAGCACATTGTTTCCTATATATGTATTTTATTATTATTTATATTTTTTTTGCAGTGCATTTATTGAAGCAATATTATAAACCTATTAAAATGCACAGAAAATAGTTATAACTAGATATGGCCAAGAGTCAGCGAGTTCGTTTGTCCGTAAGCGTAAACCTAGCTCCCCTTACTACTGTGTAAATACCAGAAAACCAATCCAAAAAGAATACAATACAAAGAAAAACGCATAATGTACTTATTCAGTAGTGGATTCAAATTGCAGTAATGACAAACCGTGAAATAATAAAAATAAGCAGCGTTGTCAACATTCGAAAGTGCACAGATGATTCGCCTTCGACGCCAGTAAGCGGCCCAAACAAAACAATACAAAAACATAAGTAAACAAATAAAGTAAATGCAAATTAAAATCATACCAAAAACCGGTGCTTATGACACAATACCGCAATGGTCATGTAACTCGTCCCAAAGATATCGATAACGCGAAAGATCCGTCGTCGCGTCGTCCTAATCGATCGATAAAAATGGATCGCCTTTTTCTGAGAAACTTCCGCAGCTGTGCTCTTTTCTATCTCAGCAAAGTCCAAGTAAGAAGTCCACCAAAGAAGGTGCGGTGAATGTGAATACTTAATCAGCGATCGGCAATCAATCAACAAATAACTCCGAGTTCGGGTTTCAACCGCTCATCAATTTTGAGAACAGCAACAGCAGCCACTACCCAATAATCCTGGACCCCCACACCAATGCGATATGGATTGTGATTACTCCAAGTTTCTGTACAAAAGTAAGTTTCCAAATTGTATTTACACATGTCTGTTCATTTGCCGCCGGCAACTGTCGCGAACATGTTTTTCAAATATTAGGTTTAAATTAATTAAGCAGAGTGGCAATGTGTTTCGAAAAACCTTTACAGGGCCCACCCCCTTTTAGATTTTATATTTTACACCTTTCCATATTTAAATTAGTGGTCTTCCATTGAAGCACCTGCTTTAAGTGCATTTGATAATTATAGTCATTCTATGTGATGTTACATCTTTCATGGATGATAATGCATTATGTTCCATACGAAGAAGTAAAACCCTTTCTATTTTTTACAATATTTCTTACAAAATTGAGATCGCAAAAATAAACAATTTTAGAATACATATAATACATTTTGAAATTTCCAAATAAATTTCCAAGGTTAATTGTTGGTTCTTGCGCTTTGAAGTTGGTTTTCGTGAGGCTCTAAGAAAGTTTTAACATTTGTAAGCTCAGGAAAAACAGTAACAGGATTCATAGCCAATAATCGGAAAAATAACGATCACGATCGAAAAGCAACTCTGAATGGAAAACTTATATTAAAGGATACTTAAGGAACGGTAAACTTCGTCGCAAGTTAATCAGGTTCTGTGAACCTTTCTTTTCTTTCTTTTTCCGAAACTTTATCTAAACTAATTCACGTATCCTTCTTTTACATGCGGCAATGTAGCAATATAAACAAAAAACAACAGCAACACAAATTTATTTATCCTTGATGCGAAATAGATCGTTTCGAAAGATAACATTTCAAAATTATGGACGTACAAAGTACACAGCAAGGATCCAAAGCAGTTTAATTTCGAAAAAAAATAGATCTTGGAATAACATGCATAAATATTTATATCGTTTATAATATCTGGACAAAAAAGAAATCAATTTTTTTATAAATGACGTTGAAAAGTAATGCTCATAGACACAATTTTCAATTTCAGTTTTATATGAAGATATAGCACCTTGATTAGGCCGAATCAATTCTGTCCGTATATCTGTCCGTTAATTTGAAAACCAAAATCTCAGGATCTAGCTTCACAATATTTTTCTTAATGCACACATTCTGTATCATAAGTTGTATTTGTCCGATCGAAACACGTTTCAGTTGCAATGGGTATCGCTTTATTTCTAAATAAAACCCCCAAGTTCAAATAAACTTGTTGCAGATGACGACGGCGATAGTCTGGTTTTATCAACATTGTGGCCACATTTTTCCATAGAGTTATTTTCAGTTTCGAAAAATTCCTCGAGACACTGTGCGTTTTCTTACTTCCTCTTCCATAGAAAGTTCGGGGATTCGGCTTCCCTTGAAAACTACAAACACAGACGGAAAGAAGCGCAGCACGGCAGCGTCGGCAACGTCAAAGCGACAAAAGCAGCAGCAACTTGAAAAAAAGGATTCTTCCCATCAGAAGTTGGTTCTTTTGCACAAGATAAAAATATTTTTTAATGTTCCCTGAACACAAACAAAAATTTAAGGAATGTCACGTTGTAGTCCCGTCTCACTCTTATGTGCGCTCCATGTATGCATTGCGCATTTATTTTGGTTCCCGGTCCGTCGATTCTTCTCTGCTGTTGCCGTTCCTGTTGTATCTCGTATCTTCGTTGGTATGAGACAAAGAATTTCTTTTACACAGACAAATGGTTTGCTAACTTGGACCAGAGATCTGCTTGAAACTTACAAATATAATTAAATACAACCAATATAAGCATGAGCAAAAGTACAATATAAAGCAAAAGTTTTGCAATAATTCGTCAAAAGGATGAACAAATTTCTTTTTGATGAACAAGAAATGAACACTAAAATTGTTTTAGTGTGACCGAATTTTGTATAGTTCATCCGAAACCCGAAGAAGATTCAAAAATGAATTGCTTCATTTGAACAACAAATTATAAATTGTAAAATGATTTATTATATACGTATTCGTTTAAATGAAGATTATTTTTCTCAGTGGCGGTGAAATATCCCCTGGAAAATTCCCCCAGTATTTGTTCTTCATCGCCACTGGAAAAAATATCTCCAGTCAAACTTCGAATGACACATAGAAAGCTTTAAATTGGCTCCCGTTTTAGAAACTATTTATAATATATACTTTTCTTAGTTAGAAATATTCAATACAGTTTAATTTCATTATAAAGAAAAAGTTTAGTTAGGGACACAGTGTAGTGCATTTTTCAATGACGTACCACTAAGTTATGTGGTATTTAACGGTTTATATTGTTTATATGGAAAAAGTAAATCGTGTACAATTGCAAAATGATCGTTTTGTCATGTCTGCGGAACGTGACACCTGCCGTGTTCTAAAACTAAACTGTATCGGAAGGTAGTTCGAATTCGGCAAAACACCTAAGCTATGAACGGTGTACCTAGGCTACACACCCATCAAAACATATTTATTAAGCTTAAAGGTGACTTTTAGAAAATCATTGCCAACCCAAATGAGCCCCGCCCTATATGAGCTGTTGTCGAATCCAAGCCGATGGTGCTAACAATATAAAATTAAACACTTTTATATTTTAACCTCCACTTTATATAAACAATTTTAAGCTGAATGAAATGCCTAGTTTTTGCTTTGAACAGGCATTTGAAAATAATTTATCATAATAGGTTTTAAGATCTATAAGCCAAAATGGAGAACATTCTAATAAGATAATATGAATTGTCTTGCCGGACTCGTTGGAAAAATATTAAAAATATTATATATCAGATTATTGCATTTTCCGAATTGAAATTGATATATGTATGTTTATGGACTGGCTCATCCTCTCAAGCCGGGTGTCGTTAGCATTTTTCATAAGAAGTTTAGCATATGGGCTGGCAGTTTATCATGGCTGTTGAACAATATCCTGGAAATTGAACGCACTTTAAAAAGAAATCGGAAACGCCCTGGGTGGAAATATAAATAAATAGTATTTGGTTTTCGGTCTTAATTATTTTTTTAGTGGTTCAACAGGCCAACTTACCCGGCAGCTATTACTACATTGAGAAAAAATGTATGTCCACATGTAGAAAAAAGCGCCAATTAGGGCCACACAAAACGAAAAAAGCATAATTACGAGCCAAAAGACAAACCACAATGGGTTCCCCATTAAATAATTATGACGTATGTAAATGGTAATGAGTGAATATTTTCTCGCTATCCTGTCGCCAGTGGGGGTAGTTGCAAAATAAATGTGGTAAACGAGATGACAATACAAACAAAGAAAACTCAACATGAAATCAAGAATTATGATGCCTTTTTGTGAATCATTAAATAATTAAAGCAGTAAGTTGAAGAATATAATTAATATAAAAGTATAGCACAATAATAAGGATATTTAGACCTTTAAAGGTACGTCACGCTAGTACAAGTTGGGAATTATAAGTGCACAAGTGGGAGCAAATGCCATTTTCAATGTATATAGTTAATTTAATGTTAGTACCACAACTTGTGTGGTTAGTTCTACCACCAATATAGTAAATATACTGCAAAAATATATGTTTTCGACCAATGAACATGTTTCCTGTGTTGTTATAGGTGCTTTTGAAGCACTCCTAGTAGGTCATGGCGGTCGATTCGAAAGTTTCCTTCAACTCGTACCTATTTCGACACGAAACCACACAAAAAGTCTTTGATTTGATTTTATTTGATCCCATCCCATAATGAGCTACACACCCGGATACGATGTGACCGATCCCACTGTCCAGGTGCTCCGGGCATCGGCCTTCATGCAGAACGGGCCGGTGAAACAGGTGCGCAGCTTCGAGGATCTGGACCGCTGGGCCCGCTCGCAGGCCTATCACGATACGATTGCCTATATCAACCACACCAGCAGGGCCATCCAGGGCCATCGATTGACGCGGGACTTGGACTTCCCGGTATCGACGCAGATGCGCCGTCTGTGCGAGATCTTTGATGGCCTGGAGCATCTGCTGGTCGAGCATTCGCCCAAGGCCGACGACTCGAATATATCCGTTCCAGCCGGCCAAGTGAGGATTCGATCCTACCGCATTTGGATGGAGCACATGTTCCAGCATGTCTTCACCAAACTGGACGAGGCCATCAACGCGAACTGCAAGCACATCAACGAACTGGGCCAATATCTTCGACGTTCCTTTGGCAATCCATCCAGTCTGGATATCGGACCAGCCAACGAGCTCATGTTCCTCTTCTTCCTGTGCGGCCTCTTCCGCTCCGGCATCCTTGAGGCCCAGGACACGGTTGCCGCCGCCCTGCTGCTCTTCGATCGCTATACACACCTGGTGCGCCGCGTCATCGCCACGTACTCCCTGCGGATAACCAAGGATCCCATGTGCTCCATCGATGACTACTGCTTTCTGCCCTATCTTTGGGGAGCAGCCCAGCTCTCGCTGGACAGTCCCTTTTCGCCGATGCAGTGCGACCAGGCCAAGGTGTTGGATAACCACAGGCATGACTACATGATGCTGGATCTGGTGGATCATCTGCAAAAGACGCGCGGCGGCCAGTTGAGCCAGGTGGCCTTTCAGCTGTGGAGCCTGCTCTCGGTGCCCACCTGGCCGCAGGTCTACCGGGGTCTCGAGAGGAACTACATCGACAATGTGCTCTCCTCGTTCGAAACCGTGGAGCAGGTCATCTTTTGCGAACTGATGTCCTTTGAGGCCACCGAGGTGACCAAACAGTTGGAGCGGGCATATTTGGGAGCCCAGTACGTGGAGCGTCGGGAGAACGAGGAGGATTTGCAGCAGGCGCAGGGAGCACAACGTTCGCCATGTCTGTGGGAGCCATCGCTGCCGGTCAGCAGATATGTCAGCATGGAGCCGGAGTCCTTCCTCGGATTTCAGGAACCCAAAGGTCATCGGATGTCGGACGACAGCGAGGACGATCGCCTCTGGATGATGCGACAGGCTGTGGATGAGAACGGGGCCAGCCCTATGTTCTTCCCGGATCGGACAGATACCCAAAATGACTCTTTCACTTCGTTCACCAATAATGGTCCCTAAAATGTCAATCCAATTAATGCATATAAACTTGTAAGGATGGAAAGGGAATACCACTGTATGAGCATATTTTAGCTGATATTTATTTACACAGGGATATCTATCTTACACTAATCTAACTAGCCCCAAAACATGTTATAATCTAATATGTTCCAAATTGGGGCCTCACATTTTATTATCTGATATTTTTACATAAGGAAAATATCTTTTTTAACCTACCTTGGAAGCAAAAACGATGTATAATTGAATATTCTTGCAAAGTTAGTTGTCTTCTGTTTCGAAATTCGTTTCTTCACTATACTATAACTTATTTCTCTGAATAGTGTATCACTTCACTTAAGAATATGGTGAAAATTTGGTTCTGAATCATAAAAAATTTGGTCAATTCCATTTTTTTTTCAGCTTATCTACATATTTGCTAGATCTTTTTGAACCGAGCGGAATGGAACATGCAAAATTTTGGCACAACAAGCTTACGATATTCTAACATCTCTGCGGAATGATATGGATTTTTGAAAGATGTGAAACTGCGTATACTGGCAGTTTAATAAACGAATAAATTACCAATTGATTATTTGCTTTTTTAATAAAAGGAAAGATAATTTCTCATAACCCCTAATTTCAAAGCGTCTTCTCGCATCCGCTTGAAAACGCAACAGCAGCAATTTTGTTTCGCATCGTTTACACAGCCGCCGCTGTTGTGAACACATAAAACACGTGCTCTTCCTTAAAGAAGCTTAAAAGAATAATGTTTATTATTTTTTAAATAAAGTGATTTTTTCCGCTTTTTGCGAGTTTAGTATTGCCACTGTATAACTTTTATAGAACCCGTAGGGTTTTGCATATTGACACGTTTCTATTACTATTTTAAAATAAAAAAAATATCAAACTATTGTTCAACAATTCGATTCCCCATATGGCATAAACAAATGCTAGTGTTTTAAAAATGTTAGCCCGCTAAGTTTGTGATAAAAAATGGCGGGCTAAATGCCCAGATCGCTAATAGATATTGTTAAACGCGAACCACCTTCTGCCACCAACGAAAAGATCGGGTTCTGAGAGACTTCAAGATAAAGACTACATTTCACGTGCATTTGTATTCTCTGTTCTATTGCCAATAAAACTAGTTTGACTTATAGCGACTTCGGAGTTGTGGGAGATCGGCTGTTTTATCAGGAAATAGTGGGCTTTTCGCGATCCCCAACGGAAGCGTGCCTCTTTCATATTGTTAACTAAGGTCAGAGAGCTGGGGAGTGATAAAGGACAGGACTTCCGTTGCGAAATTCGGGCCAAAGTTATAACACCCTATGCTAAAGGGTTACAAAGTGAGCGAAATCGAAATCGTGCGCTAAGGCGCCAGCGGCATAAAGCTCGTCGACTATTAGTCACACCCGTCGGTGAATATATATATATATATAGAGAGAGAGAGAGGGAGAGGGAGAGCGAGAGCGGAGAGTCGTACTCTCTTCTGCTCTCTTCTAGCCCCACAATTACAGTTGTGTGTGTGGTTCAAGCAGTGCACTTGTGATGGTGATATAGTGCTGTTTCTGGGTTTGATCGGGTTGTATTCTGCGTCTGTGTGTTTGGTCGTGTAGTCATCGGTTGTGTTAGGAAACTGAACACTGAAACTAAACAACCAGATCCACCAGTTATGCTGGCAGAGCAGAGACAGCGGCAGAAGCAGAGGCAGAGAATGAGTTGAAATGAGTCCGAGAGTTGAGGCTGAGTTGAGTTAGCCAGGCCAAGCCAACAACCAACAACCAACAACCGAACGGCCCAAAGCCAGGGAAACAACAAAAAAGAAACAATCCCAACCGTCCCAGGCCAACAACAATCCCATATCCCATCCAACAATCCAACAACCAGACCCGACCAGCCAGCTATAGTGTGTTATCGACGCTGACGTCGGCGTCGTTCTTTGTATTGATTCGAATTTGGATTCAGTCGATGAGTTTCTCTCGCTTCTGCGCGTTGCGTTTTTCGCAGTGTTTCCGCGATTTTTCGTTGTCGTCATCGTTGTTTCGTTTCGTTTCGTATCGTATCGTTGTTGTGTGTGGTGTATAGTGCGCCGCCTCCTCTCGTTTCAGCCCCCTTTTTCGTACAGCCGTTCAGCGGCTGTAAAAGTGTGCGTGGGTTTTAAGATTATTAAATACATTTTCCTTTTTGCAAAATTATTTTCCCCCTTTTTTTTTTTTTAATTTTGTTCTGTTCCCATGCGTTTTGTGTTTATTATATCTGTGTAGAAAGATTTTTAGAAAATTTGTTTTAATATGTGGCCACATTTTGATTCACCTTCTCTCTCTCTCTCTCTCTGTTCCTCTCTATCTCTCTCGCTGGTCTTTTTTGTTTTATCTTTTTCTTATACGATACGTATCTTATAAACAGTAGGCGTGTGGGGAGGGCATCGCAAGATATGGCTGTGTGTGGCTCTTAAGCAAATTATCCTATGCCTCTGGGTGCCCCAAAAACGAATAAATAAAAAAGATCTCAAATCTGAAATCAGGCATTTGAAAAAGAATTTCATAAAAATATATATCTAAATACAGAAATACAGATGTACATGTGCGTGTGCTTTTGCACACACACACTCACAGTCGCATAAATACATATGCACACAATTAGAACTGCACTTGTGCAGAAAAACAGACTATTTGGTTAGGCAGACGGGGAGAATACATATGGACATCATAATTATCATCATAATCGGCAATCGTCATCGCCCAAAAGCCCCCCATCTCGATTACGGACGGACGGGGGCTGGCCCTTAACTAACGTTAGCGTTAGAGTTGATGTGGAAATGTAGAAATGTAGAAATGTAGAAAAGCGACAAACCAAACCTATCCAATAGTTAGCGGTGGCCATTCTTCTTTCTTCACTTCATCTTATTGCCGCAGCTGCGCCTTATTTCCACTGAAAGGCTTACTGACACATTCTCACTTTCACAAAGACCACGATATTGTACAAAGCTGCTCATACTCTTTTCCCACTACTAAATACACAGTTATACCTCTATATGTATATATCTAAAGAGAGAGAGAGAGAGAGAGGGAGAGGGAGGGAGAGACGCAGAGAGGGAGAGTGGGAGTGTTTGAGAGAATGAGCATGGGGAGAATGAGAACGAAAACGAGAAGAGAGAGAAACAGGCGAACAAGTAAAAAGATGTTGCCTGTGCCTGAAAAAGATCTTTCTCACTTCCTCAACTCAAGAACTCCGATTCATGAATTATTGCAGATGTAAGTAAGTATTGTGAATATGCATGTGTGTATACTAAACACGTAGAATCGAAATTTGATTCGATACGAGTCGAGTACGAGTACGAGTACGAGAAAAAGTAAAGTAGTGCAAAAACAAGTATCGAATAAGCCACATAATCCAAAGCGAAAGGGTTTTTTTTTTCCAGTCCCATCCAGTAGTCCCGTCCCAGACGCTAGCCCACTGCTAGCCTCCTGCTACCAAGTATAACTAAACTATATAGTATAATCAAATTAAAAAAAAAAAGTAAAACAACGCTCCATCGCGTTATCAACGGACATAGATAATAACACACCCAATATAAAGTCTGAAAGAAAAACAAAAAAAAAGAAAAAACAGTTACTGTTACAAGCGAATAATAATAATAAGAGTGAGTGCCTTTGACCAGCCGAGACGACGACGGTACGGTTCTTGATGGTGACATCAGAGTCTAAATCTAGCGCGAACAGATTTTAATTCCGTGAACTAGTAGACGACGCACCGCACTCGTTTACGTACCTCCAATACTCGTATACCCGTATACCCGTATACCCGTGACATCGGCAAGAAACCTGGCTGCATGAAAAACATCACCAGCTCGAGCACTTGCAGCACTGGGCTGCTGCAATTGCAGAACAACCTGAGCTGCACTGAGTTGGAGGTTGCGGAGAAGGCAGAACAACAGGCAGGTCCGTTGCACATTCGAATACCCCACATCCCCCCAACTCATCCATACTAAACTTAAGACCAAACCAGGCCCCCTTCCCCAGAAGATTTGATCTCTGATTCTTCTTTCTTTTCTGTTTTTTTTTTTTTTGGTGACTTTCCTCTTGAGTGTTCTCTCTTTTTTATGAGAAAGTCACCAAAAACAGAGACCAGAACTGCAGGGCCTCCACACTCTCTACCATCCAATGTACATATCATACACATACATACATAAGTCTAACCGATCTAAAGACGAGAAGAGAAGCCAACTTTCGATTGCCCAGATGAATAATTCAATGGAATAGTCAGGTTTAAGATAATATTGTCACCCCTCATTGATTCGACGGATCTGCGGATGAGATATATGTATGTACATACATGGCTCAAATTATTTTGCAAGCCGAGCGGATTTCGAAAAGAGCTTTTTTCATACCATTGCATAATAATATTTCTGGTCAGAAGCTTGTAATGCAGTGTGGGAGAGATTTCCGACCACAAAATTATACATGTGTGCATATTCTTAATCTGGATCGTTTTGCGAAATATGTAGACCCGTCTACCGATCTGTTATTTTTGGATTTATCCATTTTTATTTTATTTAAAAAGCTACAGGTTCAATTGGCCAATAAAAAGTTCATATTCTTTTTTATTATCTTGATGTTTGTGGTAAAAAATATTGGACGATCGTCAAATTTTAGTCAATTTGAAGTACTTTGAATGGAAAATCGACCATTATATTTTTATTCTACTGCTGAGAACGATCAGTAACGCAAGCCCCACATTTTCATTATATTTTGTTTAATGGAAATGGGTATTTACCAAGCGCATCAGCTCGCTAAATAGCTGTATTTATTTTTTATAAATATTTACAAAGCTCAATTATATCGTAAGAACCACACGTGCTTTTCTTCAGATAGCAAAACTAAGCAGGTGACATTAAATTAGAAAGGAGCTTATTTAGACAGGCCGAAATTTCTTATACCCTTTGAGTTATACCGAAAAAGTATTAGTCATTTAGTTATTTGACCAGTTGCAAACACAACTAGCTTCCAGACGTCTACAAAATGACTATCTCATGAGTCATGGGCATACATACATACGAATATCTTTAAAAACAACGAAAGCATATCCGATTTTGATAAAGTTTATCATAATTATTCCGAAACAAAAAGTTGGAGCTCTTAATGCCGGATATAGTTGACCGATCCTGACTTATGTGCATATCGCAGTAGAAAGATGGCAGTTGTGATAGTGTTTTTAGACAGGCTCGTTAAGGCTGGGGAATTACAAAATCAAGCATTCTTTTATAGACTTGCCTGGTGATGCTGATCATGAATTTATATATTTATACGGTCGAAAAGTCTTCTTTTAATCGTTTCTAAAGGTAATTTTAACACCCTTTGAAACTAAGGCTAATTTTAAATTAAAAAGTTCCCGTATTTAAGGAAAAACTAAAAACAAAAGAGAATACATAGTTAACGGCAAATTATATAATTAAAAAGTTCCGTATACGCAAGTAAAAATCTCCATCCCATAAAGTTTATAGCCTCTTCCTGCTGTCCCTGACCTATATTGACATCATAAAATCTATTTGCTGCAATACACATAATAATATTTCTATCATACACCATGTTGTTTCAGAATCATTATTGCTTTGACAAATGCAAAATTAAGAAAATGCTTTCAAAATATATGTTTATTTTAGGGTAGGAATATTACTTTGAATATGTTCTATGTTAACCTTTACCAGGTTGCAAATTCGTTTGTCCTGACCTCAGAAGATTTTGGGCAGGAGAAAGGAGGGCGTATTTTAAGGGTTGACATGACAAAAAGGAAGCTAACTAAGGCGTACCGAAGTTTACATACCCTAGCTTATTTGAAAAAAATTACTAGTTTATATATTTATTTGAAGAAATCCTATTGTATGTGAAGGTGATAGAGTCAGATTTAGATCAACTTTTGTATTACAAAATTATACAAAACGTTTAATATATTCAAAAACATAATAGGTATACAATTTTTTCTGATTAATCAATTAATATTCTGATCGTCCCTATGGCAACTTAAAGAACTGCTCGTACGATTCCGTCCTAAAATAATACCTGGAATAAGAAATGACTATTGTGCACGTTTCCACGATGTTTGATGAATGAAATCTACCTTTTGTAGAGTTCAAATGTCTAATTTACTAGAAAAAAATAAAAAAAAACATACAGTGTTTGTATTGATTGAATTGATCATTATAATATTTATCGCATATTCATCTGATCAAGTATCAAAATGATTTGATATTATTCACATGCACAAAGGACAGTGCAAAAATCATATTGACCTGATAGTATCTTTCAGTTTCAAGTGGTTTTCCCTTTATCTGTGCACGTTTCACGGATCCTAAGTCTGATCCTGAGTGGGCTAAGTACGTCATCATATAGCTCCTTACCGTCCCATCGAGGCACTGGCATGTACATACATATATCTGCGACGAAGCATACATAAGGAAAATGAAAAAGCAGAATGCATACCATAAATTCCAATTGCCGCACAACAAAATTGCGGCTTCTAAGGGTAGGAATGGAAAAGGCAGGAAAAAGAACACACATTCCCTTATTAAAACCGAACACGAGCAGCTGCGAGTTGAGTTTTCAGGCGGAAATTGAGTTCAAGCGTAGAGAGCTGCGAGGACCAGGACCGTAATACCAAAGTCTGTTTCTGGGTTTTCTAATTGGAAATTATCCCGAACCGCTTCTGTCCAAATTCAGGAATTCTATGTGATAATATTAATGCACGGTTCAGCTATTTCGCTCCTTTTTTTTCCCCCCCCTGTTCAAAAGAATCGAGTGAGTGTGTGTGAGTGCTTACGAGATTATGAAAAATGGCACATTCACCCCCTAAAAGCGATCCCAACCCCTGCACCACTATGCCATGCAGTTCCAAGCTGTGCAATATGCATTATTTTAATAACCTTACAGCGTTTCCGATTTTCGAATGGCTAGTATAGAGGATTTTCCACTGATCGACCTTTGGTTTGCATTGAATTCGGAATAGAAGCGACAGATTTTTTTTGATTCCAATGATTTGCCTCCTCCGCTCGCATTCTATACCTTCCATTCACTATTATACCATATACCATGCCGAACCATATCATACCCCTGCGGACTCACACTTGACGCCCCATACTACAGACTGCATCAAGGCTTCTATCAATAGTACGCTGCGAGGGTATGTGCCACTGCATTCTATCCTCTGTCTCACAAATACCTAGAACAACCATACCATACCATAGCGTACCATACCATACCGTACCGTACCATACCATCCCTATAGGTTTATATGGGCGAAACACGGCACCAGGGGCAGAAAAAGGAACCGGCCAAAACAAAGAATAGAAATATGTGGAAACTATACGGCACATTTCAGTTTGACGTGCGCGTTTCTCTTAACCAGACGCATTTTAGTTTTTCTTTCTTTGCTGTGCCTGTGCCGTCCGGGATTGTTTTTTCACGCTGTGTGGAAACAAGTCGAAAGGAAAAGAACAGAAAGCCAAAAAAAAAAAACAAAAACAAAAATAAATTACAAAATAATTTAAATGAAAATGATTTGATAGGTGTACAGATACATATACAGATGCAGATACAAATACAGATCTTCAACACAGTGAAATGTTAAACTAAAAATATTTGCTTCCATTCGAAAGGACTATTAGTGTTATACGAAGTTTATTTGAAAGATATATACCGATATCGGCTTTAAAGTGGCGCCCTTCTCAAATCATTTAGATTCCCTCGAGGAATTCAAGGAGCTATCGGGTGAGTTGATGTGGGGGGTGGATAAGGCTCAGTTCTATATCATTGATAAAGTTGAATATGAAATCGTATTGCTGATCTTATTGGTTAATGACCCCCAATCTTTGAATCTATTTTGTTAGATTGATTTTCAATTTTAATTAACACATTTAATTTGAATAGTGAAAGAAAAAAAAAACATTATTACCAATACTTACTGCCTTCGCTATTGATAAAATATTTTTCCGATTTGAAAAACATTTTAAACCATTAAATAAAAGTTTCGCCATTTCATTTAGAGTTCATCATACATAACTCAATCGATCCGTCCAATGGTATGGATCATAAAAATATATATATATATATATTCTATTCTACTTGTTACATATTTCCACACAAAACCAATATACCCTTATATACCCTATACACCATTTATTGGCCGGGACAAGAATTTCTCATCCTGTCCGTCATCCACCAGGGGTGAAGTTCCAATCCGCACGGTTTAATGCAATATTTGGGCGATGATTCGCCTTTCAACCCTTTCCCAATACTCACAACGAAAATGTAAACAAAAAAGAATGTTGAGACTTCTTAAGTATCTATTCATTGCAAAAGATTTTTAATTTGTTGTGGGCGGTTAATGGGAACAGAAGATTATAAATCCTAGTTTTGTATGCGTGGAAAAAACACCGATCTGATGTAAGAAAATTCACTTGTTTAGCCGTGGAATACTTCAAGATCTAATTATCTATAACTTTACATTATTGATTAAACTTTTGGCTCTAAAATGATTTTTAACTATCTTACCCCTTGTCAGTAATTGGTCAGTAATTATACACAAAAGGTCGTAGGATATTCTAATTAGTAATATAAAAAAATATATATTTTAGAATATAAATTTAAAAAATAATCTTGCCGGCAGCGGATACCCATAATTCCAAAACAGCAATACTTGAAAATTAGTATTCACTAATATAGTATTCATGTTACTATTTATTTTAGTAGTTATACTATTACTATTTAATAGTAGCTTTACTGTTTAACAGTAGTTTTACTATTTAATAGTAGTTTTTCTATTAAATAGTAATTCAAGCTGCAACAAAATATATACATATCCATAACTATTCGTGTTGGTAAATGTTATCAATGAAATTTGTTGTGTGTTTGCTGTTTGGTTAAAATGTATGACAAATCAGTGCTTTGTTTTTTTTCTAAAATTAAAAACAAAATGATTGGCTAATTTTTCCCCCGAAGCTACGAATATTCATGCCAAAAACTTTGGGTTGGTGCTTATCTGTTTTCGTAATTTTGAAGGTTAGGCAGGATACATTGATTAAAAAATATGTAATTGCATGCACAATTTCCTTTACCACCCATAGTAACACTTAATTATGGCATGTAATTAATAGTATTTTGTTTCTTATTTTATTTGCAGTTGGACCCGGCACCATACCATCACCGTGGACACCAGTGAATGCCGGTCCTCCAGGTGCCCTTGGATCGGCAGACACAAATGGCAGCATGGTGGATAGCAAAAACCTGGATGTTGGTGATATGAGCGATGTAAGATTACGAATCCACTTGTTTCCACTTTCACATAGTTCACACGATCTATATGTATAAATTTGAGCCTAATAGTTCCGAAATGGTATAGATCGTGCAAAACAAAGACAAGTTTTAAAGAAAACCCGTTCTGGCAGCGAATCTTAACGTAAAATCCATTTATAAAAAAAAATCTATTCATCATCTCCTGTCCGTTTGGTTTTTATGCATTCAAATAACCTAATCAATTGTTGTACGATCTAATAAATATTTCAGGACGAAAAGGACTTATCTTCCGCTGATGCCGAAGGTGTATGGAGTCCAGATATCGAACAGAGCTTTCAAGAGGCTTTATCTATATATCCGCCGTGCGGACGTAGAAAAATCATCTTATCCGACGAGGGTAAAATGTATGGTAAGTACTGAAAAATATACATACCACTTAATCCGAATTTAGATAATAAATGTTCAAAAAAAAAGAAATCCAACTTGGGGGTGGGTTATTTTTGAATAGATGCTGATGATGCTTTTGGTGTGAGTATGTAACATTGGCAACATTTATTATGTATTGCCAATAAATCGATAGATAGTTAAAAAAAAATTAAAAGGGGTGATTTGAATACTATTAAGGTCAGACGAATAAGTCTTATATCCTTTTTAGATCGCTGACTTAGATGATGCGTAGCTAGAATCCATTGGGAATTATAGCGTTTCAGAAGAAACTGTTCTGTATTTGATTTGCTTGGAGTTTGAAGAAGAACTTATTTGATTTTACAGATTTCAGATGGTTTCCGTATTTTTAAGATTCGTTAACTGATGATATTTTTAAAGAGCTGACATGAGATTAGTCGGCTTTTAGCTCTTTGCTTAGGGGAAATTTTTTTTAACTCTAGTTAGGGTTATAAAAGTAAAATTTTACAGAATATATATAGGAACAAAAGAGCACCAAGTTATATCTAGAATTTGGTAATTCCTTAATGAATACCTGTTTAATTATGATAATCCCGTATATTTTCAGGTCGCAACGAACTGATCGCACGATATATCAAACTGCGCACAGGCAAGACGAGAACCAGGAAACAAGTCAGCTCGCACATCCAAGTGCTAGCTAGACGAAAACTCCGCGAGATCCAAGCGAAAATCAAAGTGGTAAGTGAAGAACGAACCATCCATAAACATTTTCTTTTTTTTGTTTCGGTGGGGTAGACTTTTTTCAATCGCATGTATAGGACATTTCTCAAGCGTTCTGCATAGAGTAGGTCTCTCTTTTAAAAACCAATCCAAAAGCTAGTTCTTAGGGTTGGAAGAGCAGGAAAAGCAAGGAAGACTTGTCAGTTGAGCTGCAAGATGGAATTCCCCTGAGATTCTGAGTGAGCGTTAGGGATTACCCAAAGGTTGTCCTGATTGAGGGATTGAAGATTGACAGCCGAGTGCGCAACCGAGTCAAATTTAGATAATGGCAACGAGATTGCGTACGATGATGTGACACACACACAATTCGAAGCACCAAATGCACATACCCAATCACAAAACAAACAGCAGAAAAAACCCAGTACCAATATGAACACTCCGACCAACTGAAACTCTTTTCCAGGAAACCAATGGTGTGTCCTTGCATTTATTAAACGAGAAAGAACAAACGTTGCAGGTCATGAGCACAATGACCAGTTCGCAAATCGTGTCCGCCCAAGCGGCCAACAATCTGGCATTGGCTGCCTCGGCATTATCGGCAGGTGGTGTTGCAGGTGGCGTCGTCCACCATGCGAGGCATCTCAGCCTCCATCCCCCACCACTGCCGCCGCCACCGCCGGCATCCCTAGCCCATAGACACTCCTCCACCACCACCTCCTCCTCGGCGGCGGCGGCAGCAGCAGCTGTTGCAGCAGCCGCAGCAGCGGCGGTGATCCCGTCCTCCTCGTCGTCGTCGTCATCACCTCGACAACAACAGCAACAGCACCACTACCACCACCCAGCCCACCACCATCCACTCCACCACCACCACCACCACCACCACCTCAACCACCACCTCAACCACCATTCCCATCCCAATTTGACGCACCTACCGCATAGTCACATGCATCCGCATCATCACCAACATGCGGCAGCCGTTGCAGCGGTGTATCATCTCCAGCAGCAACAGCAGCAGCAACAGCAACAGCAGCAACAGCAACAGCAGCAGCAACTGCAGCAGCAACTGCAACAGCAGCAGCAGCAACAGCAGCGGACAAACAATACGGACAGCGATCAGGGCACTGGCGGCGGTGGCTCCATGGTGGTACCATCCACTTCGCCGCCAGCTCCGCCGCCACCTCCTCCTCCTCCGTCGCTGCACCACCCGCCGTTGTATTCTGGCGTAAGCTAACGTTATTATTTCCAACTCTCGATTTCCACCTCGATTTCCACCGCCTTGTGCAAATCACTCGTATGCTGTCATACCGCGTTCGAAAAAAAAAATACAACACAAAAAAAAAATGAAGAAAAGAAAAAGAAAATTAAAAAACACACACGCAACTCATTTACCAAACGCTACTGCGCCGTTGCATTACAAAACTGCATTAGAGAATCATAGAAGCACCAGCGACACACCATCACCACTGCCATAATCTGCAATGCTCATTTAGGATTTGCAATGCTCTTGTTTAGCTTTCTGTTTTGTGTACTCACCCCAACATCAATGTGCAGGGACCTCTGACCCCCAATCTGTTCGAGGGGTCACGCAAATCTCTAGAGGTTTGAAATCACGCGAAAATGTGCCTAAAAGTATGCTGTGACTATTTTCCCTTGAACTGTGAAATTTCAATAAATGGTAGCATACTTTTAAACACTTTTTTGAAAAAAGGAATGTCCATAGTTTGGAAATAACATGGAACTGTTTTTAATATTTCGAAGTACTTTAAAACAATTTTCAAAAGAAGTCGAATCCCTAGAGGTTTGAAATCACCAGATACTGTATCTAAAAGTATGTTGTGAAAAAAAGAGTCTTCCATATTTGTTTTTTGGAATAAACTCCTTTTTTTTGTAGAGATTCAAATCATCAGAGGTTTAAAATCACATAAAAAGGTGTCTAAAAGTATGCTGTAAGATATATTGTATTCCTTAGTTATTCTCGGAACTGTTGGACCTTGAATATTATGCTGTTACGAACGTTTTTGCAGAGTTCTATGGGCCTTAAATCACATAAAAAGTGTCTAAAAGTATGCTGTGAAAAATATGACTTTGACTTTTGTTGTCATAGGGACTTTCGCACTCAAAAAAGGCCGAAGCATACTTTCGGATTCCTATTTTTTTTTTTTAGAGGTTTCAAACCTCTAGAGATTTCTTGTCGCACCCACGTGTATGTAACTTTTGTGCTGCTTTCGATGAGGTACTTCAGCCCAAAACACTGTGTCATCTCAACCCCACCCACACACCCTCCTGTCTCCATCTCTTTCCAATCCTATCACTCTCTTTTTGGATTCAATATCATCGAGGCCCAAATGAGATGCCCGTTGTACCGCTATGCCAACCCTAATGCGCTCGCTTGCTCATTGAAATTGACTCCTTGCTTTTGACTTGCTATACGAAGAAACTACTCTTGTTAATAGAACCTAATTTCTAAAGTTCGCTATAGACATGTATATTGTGTATATGTGTGTACCGTATGTAACATCCAACCGCTGGCCTAAAAGCTGGGTTATAATCTCGCTGGGTAACTTTATTTAATGACAATCGGTTTAGTGAACAGTTGATTAACAAGTCGTCGCCTCACCATACGTTTAACCATCTTGTATAACGCCCAAAATATATATATATATATATATTTATCTGTATATCATCCAACAACTATCTACTGACACCGACTGGTCGAAAAGCCTAGCCTTACAAACGCATTTGAATTAATAAAGGTTTATTATATAATCCCCCCCTCTTTTATGCTCTTATCTCATGTGTCTTCCCATCGAAACAGCAATTCTGGCAACCCGGACTACAGCCGAGCACGTCCCAAGAGTAAGTTGGCATCTCGTCTACCCCATGAGCTGGCTATACAACGCATTTGCATTGACCAATAGTTTCTATGATTACAGCATCAAGCCCTTCGCCCAGCCACCCTATCCCGCCGGCAAGACGTCGACGGCGGTGTCCGGGGACGAAGCTGGAATTCCGCCCTCACAATTGCCCTGGGAAGGTCGAGCCATTGCCACGCACAAATTCCGCCTACTCGAGTTTACGGCGTTCATGGAAATCCAGAGAGATGATATGGTATGGCATGGCCAGAAGGGGGCTACCTTTCGACTACACCACCCTCAATCAACCTCCCCCTTCAATCAACCGAAATGTTTTATTAATAACTCCATTTTCCACATTTTCTCACAGTATAACCGTCACCTCTTCGTTCAACTCGGCGGTAAGCCATCCTTTTCCGATCCATTGCTTGAGGTGAGAACTTTGAATAGCACTTATATGTTCAATGGAATAACCAATAATATATGTTTTACACATTGCAGACTGTTGATATTCGGCAAATATTAGACAAGTTTCCCGAAAAGTCTGGGGGGCTCAAAGATCTCTACGACAAGGGTCCACAGAACGCGTTTTACCTGGTTAAATGCTGGGCGGACCTCAATACGGACCTAACGACCGGCAGCGAAACGGGTGATTTCTATGGCGTAACCAGCCAGTAAGTCTCAGATTCAGATGGTATACACTTGACAATCATGATCTGTGATCACTAATCACTGATCAAGTTGTTTGTGGCAAACGCCTGTAATATTTAGTGCTCCTAACTCCAAACCTAACCTCACTTTAACTAATCCTTTTTCAGATACGAAAGCAACGAGAATGTCGTGCTCGTGTGCTCCACAATCGTTTGCTCTTTTGGCAAGCAGGTGGTGGAGAAGGTGGAGAGCGAATACTCTCGACTGGAGAACAATCGCTATGTGTATCGCATCCAGCGCTCTCCAATGTGCGAGTACATGATCAATTTCATTCAGAAGCTGAAGAACCTACCGGAACGCTACATGATGAACAGTGTGCTGGAAAACTTTACAATATTGCAAGTACGTATTGGATCTGGAGAATCTTAGTTATGTGTATTTGTAACATCATTTTAAATCTTTCTTAGGTAATGAGAGCCCGCGAAACGCAGGAGACACTGCTGTGCATAGCCTATGTGTTTGAGGTAGCGGCCCAGAACAGCGGCACCACCCACCATATATACCGTCTGATTGGGGAATAGCAAAAGCTGCCTGGAGCAGAGCCCAACCTGTCTGCGAATCCCATCATCAACACACAAGTTCACAAATATATCGACGACGGCGGCAACAATAATAGTATCAATACGGCTAAGAATTGCGATAATAAGACGAGTAATGACAACACCAAGAGTGCCAGAAGCAACAGCAACAGTAGTATCCCTAACTCACAGCAATGTGGCAACAGCAGCAACATCAGCAACAGCAACAACAGCAACAACAGCAACATCAGCAACATCAGCAACATCAGCAACAGTAACAACAGCAATATTAAGAATAGAAATCTATCTGCTGCTGGTGGTGCACTTATTAAGCAATCACTAACCTCACCGCAACATCATAATGAAATCGATGCCTTGACGGCACTTCAAGTGGAGGAGGTGATATACACACAGTCACAAGGAAATACCAGTTACCAGTTAGACTCCGAAACAACGATTGCTTCCAGCGTACAAGAGCCAACACTCCAGCAGCAACATACCGCCTATGAGGATCGTACTAGCGTAGTCCTTCCCCCATATAACCTATGCATTGGCAACAAGCCACAACCACAACAGCAGCCACTACAGCAACAACAGCAACCATTCGAGGCTGAGCAACAGGAACAGGAACTGGATTTGGAGCTGGAGCTGGAACAAAAGCAGCTGGAGAACTCCAGCTACGAGCAGTTCCTCAAGTTGTCCGCTCATGAGTACCAGGAACCAGAAAGAAGCTCCGCAGCTGCTCTAAATCTCAGCAGTATTGGCGAAAAGGAAGCGGCGGTGGGCGTGGGCGGTGGTGTCGAATCCAAGGCGGAACTTCAACTCGATGACCCCCCAGAGTTTCGGATGCTTCGCGGCGTTGGTGCAACGATCGAGGAGCCAAAGGACCAACGACCCCGAACCCGACCCACTGCCGATGGAATCAGTAACAAAGGCCGTGAGCCGTGAGCGCCATATAATACCACCAGCCTTTAAGCAAGGTTGAGGCTAATTTTAAGGGTTAGAAATATAAGGAACGACACACCATCAGAACTTTTCGTTTTCCACCCAAAAAAAAAACAAAAATATACAATGGCAGGTGACAACGGAAAAGCCTCAAGAAAAAAAAAAAGAAGATTGATTGGTGTTCAGTATCGAAATCAGATTTTTATTTGTGCAAAATAAAAAGTGTATCATATTTTATGTTACAATAATTATTTGAAAGACTCGAACAACCGACCTTAGTTCAGCATAGAGTGCTTTCTGTAAAATTGTACTATACATACATAAAAAAAATACATTTAAATGATCTCAAAGTTACTTAAAACATATTTTTTGTGTATAATTTTTTTTATGAAAACTTTACAAAATCCTAAAAATGAAAAAAAAAAAATAAAAAGAAAAGAGAAAGAAGATAAAGGGAGTCGTCTTGCGCTGATTTTAAAAAAAGTAGGAAAGTAAGAGTAAATATTGACTAATATGTTTGAAACAAAGAACGCCGCGAAAGAAACAGATACAATATAGTTTTCCGAATTACCATTAGATATGCATACTTATGTGCAAATAGGGTTAAGCCATTTTTTTTATAACAGCTTTTGCATAGGGCTACAAAATGTATAGAAATAATATGTTAGTTCTATTTTATTCAAGCTTTCAAGCTTAATCTTTCATTTAGCGAGAGTGCAGTGCAGAGGAGCGGGAAAGAGAGGGAAGAAAAGGAAAGAAAAGGAAAGACAGCAGGTACGACCGGTTGACAACTAGCTTATATGGCTGGCTGGAGTGGAAACTGATATGGAGCTAGATAAGGTAACTTCGAGAACTTCGAGAACAAAGTATATTACAATTTGTTAACCGAAATCCTGGCGATGAGGAGGGAAAAGTAAGAGATCTTGTGTGTTACGCGATGGTTTTTGTCTATCCATTCGTATTGTAGTGGCAAAAATGGATATGTAAGTAATTGAATTAAGCATGTGTCGAATGATCCACCGTTAATTAAATTATTAATTACTGATTTAAATTCATTAGTATTAAAAATGCCCATATATTATAAAGTAAAACAAAACTGGTATGTAATTTAGCCATTTCTGCATCCACCGAAGACAAGCTCGAACACATAAAATGTCCAAATTGTAAGAAATTATACATACAAATATGCAGAAGAAATAACATAAAGATTTATTTTCCGATCTAAATAAAAAATAAAGATAACAAAAAATGTATTCTGAATGTAAAACAGCCTAATTAAAATTATCTAATTAATAATAATATAATTACACATATATATTTACCAAATAATATAACATATTTATGCTCTAAAGTATATACGACTACAACAAATACGCATTTTTTGTTCGTAGATAAGATAAGTTAATGTGAAAAGAATAATATGATTGCATACTAAAAAGTTCCACAACAATGACAGTTGAATTTTATTTCGAAAGCTAAGAAAACCAGCAACAACAATATTTTAAAGGTATAGACTTAAAAATATTATTATTAAAGATCACTAATGAATATGGTTGGCAAAATATAGGTGGAGAGTAAATATAATAAATTCAAATTTAACCGAAAGTCTTTGATTTCGAAATTATAGCAGCTGAATTAGTTCAATTCTCCAGAATATTTTGATGGTTGATCAGAGATATATTTTTAAATAATTAGTTTAGTTTATTTAGGGTCATTAAAAGCGTCGGTAATCGCACAAAAAACATCCGATAAAATCTCTCCTCATGGATGTGTCCAAAATCGAAGTATTCCTGGAAACTAGCAGTAGAATTGGTAATTTTCATAATTTTGCTCAGCAATTGGCAGCTGTGCAGCATCCATATTATAAAGATGGTATTATAATAAATAATTTTGGTCAGAAGTTCGTAAATCCTCGTGAAGGGGAAATTCCCAATTAATTTTAGGCTATGAATCATTTTGTTTTCAGGAAAACTGGTTTAAAAGTGGAGCAAAAATACCAGTTGATAAATGGCTTCCATTTTCCCCAGATCTGAAATCATTGGATACCTACATATATACATATAAGCAACTCAAAGAAAAAAGTTGAAAGTATTGAAACGTCGATTGGAAATCATTTGGGACCGAAAAAGTTATTTTATAACTACAACTGGTCACACTAGGAATTATTTGGCAAAAATTAAGAAATTGGTATTTTTAACCAAATCTAAAATATTCAAAAACTGTCACCTCCAAATTTTTGTACAAATGGTCAACAAAAACTGTTTAGGATGTTTAGAAAAATTTGTTTGCCATATTTTAAAGCTCCAAGAAACCTAGAGGTCTTCCCTTTCAAAAGAATAATTTTCTGAAATATTATTTAACCGAATTAATTTACTGATACTTAGATTGCTAAAGTAAAAACCAACCTTTTAATACCCCCTGCTAAAACAGTAAAAGGTACTTTAACCGACTGACAATAACATCGTTAATTATGATAAAAAGTAATATATTCTGTTATATTTGAATAAAGAGTGCTGTAATTATCAAAACATATAATCATTTTTTAAATGTCTACAAACAAACCAAAAATTGGATTGTTAATTGCATAGCTTTTTTTTTTAATTTAATAATGTTTGTCGTTTTGTTTTGTTTTGGTAACTTTTGGCGCACATGCAATTTAATAGATTATTTTTTCTTATTTTATTGGTATTCCTTTAATGCTGATACAATTGTTTTTAAAGTTGTTTTGATGGTTTTCTCAACGGGTCCCAATCCTACAAGTAGGGATAGCCCATGTTACGTCCTGCTGCCGCCGTCACTGTTGCCGCACCGGGGGGATAATTCTGTGCATACTGTGGGGGAATTCCCATCGCTGGGCCAGCGGTGATCATCAGTTGCGGCTCCATCTGGATAATATTTTTATGTTCAGTTGAATCGTCCTCCTTCTCGCGCTGGGCCTCATTCAGCTCCAATTTGTCCACCTTTGTTGTGTATTCCCGCAGAACCTTGAAAACAGATTGCAAATTAATAATGCTTCAACAATAGGGTCTTAGAATTGCATTACTTGGATCAAATAGGGCATGGCAAAGTCAACGATCTTATGTTTCCAGGCCAACTCCAAAATGACGTCAGGGCGCAGCAAGTCGTAGCACTGAAAAAGATTAAACATTGATTAGCAGAAGAACGTTATATACAATTAGCACATATTATTATTCAATGCTGAATGGATTTTGGGTTACCCACCTGATATAGACAGGCCGCAAAGCAATCGTAAGCGTCACGTTCTAGGAACCAGCCCAACAACTCCTCGGCAATATCTTGCTTGCAAGACTCGGCGGCATACTCCATAGCATCCTTGTAGAGTTTGTCCTTTTTGCAGAGCTCCACGCTCTGTTTCCAGCGGTTATTTCCTGGAATTATTAAAATATTGTTATTTTACTTTGATTTATATATGATTACTATTTACCCTTACCCTTGTACAAGTAGGCAGCAATCCTACGGAATTCGGTAAGTTCGTGCTTTTCGAGTTTCTGGGCCAACGCAATGTTGTCAAAGTTGTCGAATCCATCGATCGAATTGCGCAGACCCTGGTAGTCCTCCTCATCGATGAGGAGTCCGTTGAGGGCTTCGTTGATAGCCTTGTTGTTGAGAGATTGGACTGAACGCAGATAGGGCTTGACGAGTGGCAAATAGCCGGTTTTGGAGAAGTAGCTAACTGCCCGGGTGTGATCCATTCTGGGTGCCAGCACAAGGAGCATATCGTTCAGCAGCAGCGGCTTGAAGTCCAAGTAGAATTCGATGGCCTTGTAGTACAGCTCAATGTTGGCCACCTTGGTGATGATGTCCTTGAAGTGCCCCTCACGCCACGCCTCCGTGGGATGGGCCATCATGGCGAGGACAGCGTTGTCGTACTCCTCGTACTTGTCATACAGAAACACCAGCTCCGACCACAAATGAGCCGATTCGGCGGCACGCAGAACCTTTGGAATGTTAACGCGAGACCAAAACAGCTCCAGGTGTTCTCGCATCTTGGAAGGTTTGAATTTTGAATAAAGTATAGCTAGCTCGGTGAACATTCCCATGTGCGCACGCTCCAGTCCCAGAGCCGACTCGAGTAACGCGATCAACTCATCGAAATATCCCCGGTTCTGATAGTAGTTAATCAGATCCTCCAGCTCATCGGCATGCACCACAATGTGCAGGCCACACATCTGCGCCAGCCGAAACTCCTCTGCGTCCACGCAGGCGAAGCACACCTCCTTCCAGGTGCGCGTCGAGTTGGCTTTCCGCGCCGAGTCCACGGCTCCCTGGAACTCCTTCAGATAGACCAACGTGATGGCCAGGCGAGCAAAGTTGCTAACGTTATTGTACAGCAGCTTGGCCGCATCGTACATGCCGTCGCTGAAGCAACGATTTCCTATCTTCTGGATGTCGGCGTGATTGGGACCCGAAATGAACTCCTCCAGATCGGCAAGACGACCGGTACGTGCGTAGGCATAGATCAACTCGCTCTCGATGTAAGATTCGCGTGCCTTCTTCCTGGCCATTTGCAGATAGCGGACGAGGTCATCCCATGACTCCACCTTGCTGGCCACATCCACCACATCCACATAGGCACTCGGGTCATCGGCCTTGATGTACGAATCGATGGCCTCCTTGACCAGACCCTGCTGAAGCTGGGCCTTGGCCAACTGCGACCACACGGCCGGCTCGTTGCAACGCTCGGCGAACTCGTTGGCCCTCTCCAGGTTGTTCACCTGATCGATGAGCACCTGGATGGCCGAGGTGTTCACATCGAACTTCTTGAAGATGGCGAAGGCCTCCTCGTACAACTGATTACTAATCGCAATGTTTGCAATGTCCGGAGCATCGTAGTTGTCTAGCCTATTGATGTAGTCCATGACTCGGGTGCGATCAGCCTTGATGGCCGTGAGAATCAGCAGGTTCTGCAGATTGCGGTGGTCGCTGAAGACCGACGAGTCCAGGATGATCTTCTCGAGCAGTTCGATCAGCTCGTTGGGCAAATCGGCCGTCATGAAAGCCTTCACAGTGACCGAGATGTCATCGGGATCCTGGGTTTCGGACAAAGCCGTCTGCACGACCTGATCGATTAACTGGCGCTTGTAGGGATTGCTCTCGGAGAGCACCTCGGCCCAGAGTTCCGCATCGCGACGACCAACCAGGTAGCGTGCCTCGCTCTTGAACAGCGAGTTCTCGTTGCAGACGGCGATGAGCTCGCGATCGCAAAGTCCTCGCTCGTAGGCAACGCACGCCAGATGCGGATCCCGCTTCTCGCAGTAGCGACCGACCACACGGCTATCGTAGTACTGATTCTCCTTCAGATATCTCTCGGGATTGTTGTTCGAGTCGATGTAGATCTTGGCCAAGGCATTGTGGGTGGCCGGCTCGACGCAGCCCTCGTGAACGCGGGACTCCAGCCAGGGCAGCAGGAGCTTCAGCCGGTTGCGCTTCTCAACTTCCTCAACCAGCTCATCCGTTGAGAATTGTCCCTTGACAACGAGAATTAGATTTTTGATTATATCCTCACTGCAGTCGACATCGAGCAGACCGCCCACCACCACGGGCAAGCGGGAAGGATTGACCTTCTGCACATAGATCTCGATGTACTTCTGCAGGTTGTTACGATACAGGTAGAGCACCAGGTCGTGCACGAAATCGAAACGATCACAAACAATAATCAACGGCAGCTGATCCGTCAGCTTGGCCTCCTTCAGGAAGTTCTTCACACGCTCGGGATTGTAGCAGTTGGACTCGCGGCAAATGCGCTCAACCTCCTTGATCTGGTTGGTCTTGCAGGCCGCCTGGATGTACTTGAAGTGCACTTCGGGATCCTGTGAGAAGTTGACAATGCTGCTCAGGAAGTAAAACAGTCCGTCGTAGCTCTTGAAGCCTTCAAACAGGTCGATCAGTGCCTTGTTGGTCAGCTGCTCGTGGTATTTGGTGGCAATTTGCACACAGATTTGCAGATTCTGGCGCAAATTCGCCGTGAGCATTGCCTTCAGGCACTCCAGCGAGTCCTCCACGGACAGGGTGCCAAAGAAACTGACCAGCCACTCGGCATTCAGCATGTGTGTATGGACAACGGCTCGCTTAATATCGTACAGATCGGTGTAGTGTTCCAGAGCTCGCTGCAGCAGGCCCGCCTTCTCGCACAGCTGGGCAATGTGCGCCCGATCGTAGTGGGTGAACATGGCGTTGCCCAGGATAGCATCGGCGACCTGGGGAGCCGACATCAGATTCATTTCCAGCAGGCGCGTTTGCAGGGCACCCTCTGCGGGTCGGTTATGCTTGAGGGCGTCCAGCAGGAAGGCCGTGCACTGCTGCACCATGGAATGCTCCATGAAGATGTCCACAATCTGGTTGATGTCCGCCAGTGGCTCCTCCTCGGCTACCAACATGGAGGCAAAGCCAGCTCCCTGCTCCGGATTGCTGCGCATAACGGAGCGCAGAAGGAATACGTAATCGGGCGTATAGTTGACCTTCTTGGCGTACAGCACAATCTTCTGGAACTGTCCGGTCTCGGCAAAGCATTGGATCACCTTGTTGGGTACATTGGCGCGCAAGTAAATCGACAGGGCCAGCGTGAGATCGGAGGCCTTCACCAGATCACCCAACTCTTCGCTGCACTCCAGCTTCTCCTCCTTCAGCCACTTCTCGCACAGTTGCTTCTTGCCCTGCAGCAGGACGGGTCGGCACAGCTCCAGAGATTCGAACTTGTTCAGCTTGCCCTGGTCCAGGAGGATGCCAAAGTATTGCAGCAGTGGCGGGGTCGTGGAACCCGCTGGCGTCTGGACCTGTTGGAAACGCTGAATTGTCTGTGGTGTCCGGAGGATGGCCTTGGGAGCCAGGGCAGCCACCTTCGCGGCCTCGGCATACTGGCCAGCTGTGAAGAGCTTATTGAACTTGCGCACAAACAGATCCTCGGCACCGGCCAGATTATTGCGCACAGCCATGCGTAGGGCTAGATCGGGATTCTGCAAGACGGTGTTGATGTACGGAATGATCTGCTCCTCGTCGACGGTCACCGAGAGCACCTGTCCCTTGCGATTCACGCCAATGATGCCGCCACTTGCCTCGTGCGGTGCGGTAACAAAGATCGTATCGGCCGATATACGATTCATGTATATGCACGTGGCCGTCTCCATGTCGTAGAGATGAATGTATCCATATTTGGTTATCAAATAGATGGTGTCGTACTTGGCAGAGACTTGCATGGCGACGGGGAAATCGTTTTGCGCTTCCGGCGGAAAGAAGACGTCCACCGCCTTCTTGGCGAAGGGCTGATTACCCGTCGGCGGGGCACCGACTTCGATGATATGAAGCTTGCCCCCAGTGGCCGTACGCACTGCGAAGCAGAACAGGGTCGTTGGCTCCTTGTTGGCGTCGATCTTGAACGTGGCAAAGCTGGCCGCATGCCCCTCGATGGCCTGGGACACCTTGCGCTCCACCGAATACAGCTGCATGGCACCGGCCACGCGACTTGGCAGAGCCGAGATCCCGACCAGCAGGAGCCACTGCTGAGAGGCATTGCAGCGGTAGTTGATGATCTGGCATCCATTGAGGGAGGAGTGCCGGTCGAACATCTTCTGCGGCATCGAGTCGCCCTCCATGGACCAGTGGTACACACTCGTTTCTGTGACAAGGGCCAGCGTATTGAGGGATATCCACTTCCAGAACACAACATCCTCAGTCATGGTATGCGCCTTCATTTTCGACTTCATTTCAATGTTGAAAATCTGCAACGTCTTTTGCGCTAAACGAAAAATATTCGATTTATACATGTTCAAAAGCTATGCACCAGCCGATCAAAAATCAGACATCTTTATAACTATTCTGCTAGAACCTTTGGGATAACCATATTAGTTTGTCCATAGAAATCCCTTGTACATGGCAAATTAAAATATTTTTTAAATATATTTGAGATCCTTTAAGATTCGTAAATAAATATCAAAATGGGGTGGGTTTATAACTTTTCTGCTAGAACCTTTGGGATAACCATAAAATGTTGGTTATAGAAAGCCCTATTACATTGAAAAACAAAATATTTTAAAAATATTTTGAACATACTTTATGATCCTAAACTTGCAAAGGCTTAAAAAAAAGTTTAATCTTACAATCTATTCCAGATTCGTTAGCTTAGAGACCACAATCCTAGAGACACGTAAGTGGAACTTTTTTGGAACCCATCTTAATATCCTAAATCTGATCCGTTCTCGGGTATTGATCGGCTGGACCATCATATTGTATTACCTTTGAGCGCAATGACCTTGCTAGCTGGATTCATGATAGCCGAGTCCGCTGAGATCGGACGCCGCGTGGGATTGGTGGCATCGTTCATGTCAATGATGACCACCTGGGCGGTATCATTAACCTTCTCTCGCACGCATATAAACTTATCCGATTCCATCGTGAGCGTGCTGAATGAGAATGAATTGGCGTTGATCCCAACATTTGTGAGCTGTACGAAAAGGGATACAAATTGTAATGGAAAATATAGATTTTTCAAACAAAAATATTTGGACAGAATGCTAGAACTATAAGTACTACAGCATATATAATCATTTAAAAGTCTTTGGTAGAGGGTATCTCTTAGTCTGATAACTTAAGAAAGGTAGTCTTTCTTGTTTACTCTTTGAGTTAAGGGCTAAGAGAAACCGTGAAAATACAGGAAAATGTCGGAAAACTTGGTGAACCGTGGCAAAGAGAAATCGGTGTACAAGTGTATGGTATATAACTTGTTCCGATCAGATTAACGTAGCATATTGAAGGGCCGTGGGCCGTAACTCCCAGATGGGGATGGAAAGACCCTAGTACTAGATATTACTCACCTGTAAATGCTCCTGAAAGCGGATGGGCAGTGGTTGCGTCATCTTGACTACCGTGAAGTCTAGTTATTGACAGACCTTTACAATGTAAATTTATCTCTGCAAAAACAATGCTGTTTTGTGTTTTTTTCTTTTATTATTATTTAATTGCACACTCTTTAACAGTTTTTTTGTTTTTGATTCGTTTCGGGTTTATTTGTGTTTCGATTTTAGTCGTTCTCCTTGTTTAAGAATGGGTTTCCATTGGAACTCTTAGATTTGTAAAGACAGAAAAAAAAACTAGTATTAATGGACAGCTCTGATGCAGCAAGAATGAGGAAAAATCCAATTGTGGGCGTTATTTTATTGTTGATAGAAAGTGACAGCGTCACCGGATGAAAAAATGAAAGATAAAAACTCGTATGTACATAAGTATGGATGTAAACGCCCTCAAAAAAAAAAGAATAGCAGTACAAAAAACACCGATGATGTATGCAAGTGTATGTATGTACAATTGTTGTTGCTACAAGAAAATATACAAAAACAAACGAATTTTCGTCGATTAATCCTTTGTATCGGTATTTTTTGCGACGGAAAAATTACCAGCACTTTATTTTATTTGAGGTGAGAGCGAGAGAGAGCGCTAGAGAGAGCGAGGAGAGCAAGAGCGGGAGAGTTCGAAAAGAAAAGAGGCAGCATTATCATCAAAAATCGCTGCTCACCACAGAAAAGTCAGCCATGTTGAGTTGCGCTTTGAACAATTAGTCACTGACTAATACATGGACACGACTTTGCTCTCGTTTTTACTATGGGCTATGTGCCCGAAAATCGAAAATCGAATTTAAATGTCACTTTCGGTGCTTGATAACAATGGGACAATGCCAGGAAATTGCCGAAAATCGCTGTATATACATCTAATTAAGTAGCGGTACTTTCCATTCTGTGGGAGTACACACACACACACGCACGCACACACACTCGCACACACATGTAGTGCCGCAATATGCCACATAAACAAGAACATAATTAGATAAACGGTAAATTAATCGGATATTTTTACATCAAATAAACAAGATGTGTATGTACATATTGCAATTGCAACACACACACACAAACTTTTTCGATTTTCTTGAATTTTTTTTCGAAAACCCGTATGTTTCGCTGCAATTTGGAAAGATTTATGTGCATACTCGAAAAAAATACGTCGATTTGTTGCTTGATGACGGGCACACACACAGAAGACACACTGAATTCTTATCAAGCTCTAACAAATGTAGTTTATTTTGTTTGACTAAATACTGACTGAAAGACAGGGTAGAGGTGTGAAAGTTATACAATTAATGCCGATATATCCGAGTAATGTGCCGTTGAGTGAAGAGAAAAAACATCGATATACCATCGACGGCTCAAATCGATGTTTGCATCGGTCGGAACATCCGGTTTTCACTTTCGAAAGTACATTGCTTTCTTATTTTAAGATCGCAAAGAAAGTAAGAACAATTTTACAAACTTATATAGGTTTTGAGAACTTTGTATGAAATTTCCAAACAAAAAGGTTACCTTTTGAAACTATGTATGTATATATAATTAAAGATATGATGAAGAAAGGAACTCAATAATTCATTGGGGCTTATTTAATTTTTGAATAAAATATTTAAAATAAGTTTACTCATAAACTTATTAAGAATAAAGTAATATTTACTCACCCAACCTTATCGTTTCGGGTAAAACAGTTATCGCTTGTTTTCGATAGGTCAAAAGTCATGGGTAACAGGTGTTAACAGGTGCTCACCTGAGTATCTTAAATATTTTGGGAAAACCACCAGCCAAAGAACAACTGGTATAGGAACGTATCAGGCTATTTAGAACTAAAGGGAAATTTCAAAAACGTTTTTTACACAGCATTATAAAGAGTTTTTAATAGGATATATTGTAATATGCAATATTGTAAATGCATTTTGCCCTTTTCGGTCAAAAAAAAAGAATTTCTGAAAAACGGTTAATTTTAGTCTAACTTGAATAAATTTCATTCCAAACATCTGGTTATAATTCATAACAGGGCACCTTTAATTTCCCTCTTATCTTTTCCAATTGGAATAAAATAGTGGAACCTATTTTCTCCCTGTTGCGTTATCGATAAACACCTGACAAGTCTGAAAGGTAACATTTTTTTAACGTTCTGCATATTTATTAGAAATAAACCAAATTGGGTTCAGCGGTTCTAAAATCATTTTGTAATCCACGAAAGAATTTCCGATCTTAATAAAATCCAAAATGGGCTTGTTACAATTTTGAAATGCTTAACCCTTAATTGATGGTTTTCGAGTTCAACATTTTGTACTGTTTTATGATCATAGAGCCAACCTTAAAATTAAATTCCGAGGGCCATTAGCTCTATTACAGATGCTTGATAAATGAAAAAAATGAACTACCCATTTAAACCAACATTAATTTCCGTATCAAAAGTACCAATTTTTATTCGTTTACATTTGATGTAAGACGTCGAATTTTCACATTTTTGTAACCGGTTTCAGGCCAAGTATATAAAAGCATTGACGCAGCACAGCTGCAGTTGCCTCGCACAGTAGAATACGGCTATGATTGACTTCGATGATTTCGCCTTGTTTGTTCTTTTCAATACAATAACATGAGTCATAGAACTCGGTGAAAACTGTGCACACCTCATAGCAGAATTCGCACAGGAAATGCAGAAAGAGTTCCTTTGAGCACTTGATCAGTATGTCGTGCAGTTTCAGTAGGGTCTTGGCTAGCTTCCACTCTTTTTCGTGGGCCAATTCAATCTTGACCTTCTTCAGTATTTCGGGCAGATTGGAGAAGTCTTCGCCAGAGTTGCGGGCAATGGAGCAAATGCGAGTATAGGTGTAAAGTAGGTATACCGCAGTATTGCCGCGGTCCTCGAGCATCTTATCAAACGAAAATATGTAGTCGCTAATGCGGTTGTGGCACAGATCAGAATACTTTATGCATCCGTATGCCAGGGACTCCTGGGCGTCCTTTAACTCTTGGGGAGAGAGGACTTGGTCGCGTCCACGACTCTGCAATTGCTGCAACGAACGCTTCATTCCTTCGTCAAGCAAATCGGCCAGCTTAACCGTATCACCCGATCGAGTTTTAAATTTCTTTCCATCCTCGCCCAGAACGACGCCAAACTGAACATGATCCACGCGATGGGTGCTTGGATTCAATATGCCACTGCGTTCGGCGGCTTTGAAAATTGTGTTGAAATGTGTGCTTTGTCCAGAGTCAACCACATAGATCATCCAGTCGCAAAGTTCCTCCTGCACGCGGTGACGTATGGCCGCCATGTCAGAGGTGTCGTACGTAAAGCCACCGTCTGATTTCACAATTGTAAGAGGTATACCAGTCTTCGTGTCGTCGGGCCACATGATCTCACGACCTTCGTCCTGTTCCAGCAAGCCTTTGCCTCGCAAAAACTCGACCACCGACAGCATACGGGATTGGTAAAAGGACTCGCCACGTTCCTTGATGCTAATATCTAAACGTTCGTAGATCGTTTGGAATTCCTTGCGCGACACATTGCAAATGAGCTCCCAGGCTTTGATGGAGTTCGGTTCACCTTTCTGCAGGGAAACCACTCGACTGTAGGCACGCTTCTTGAAGTCCTCATCCTCATCGAATCTGTAGATTATAACCAGTTAGCTAAGGGATTCTAAGGGGTGCAGTGTCATTGAACTTACCGCTTTTTCGACTCCTTGTAGAACAACTGCAGATCACTGATGGGTGGACTTTCATTGAGGTAATTGGGAAACCGATCTTCCAGGTGGGCAATCAACATGCCGAACTGCGTTCCCCAGTCGCCCAGATGATTGATGCGCACCACATCGTGCTCCAGGAACTCCAGTAGGCGGCATACCGATTCGCCAATGATTGTGGATCGCAGGTGACCCACATGCATCTGTTTGGCAATGTTGGGCGAGGAGAAATCGACCAAAACGCGCTTCTTGATCACTTCTGGTGGTTGAACGCCATTACGCAATAGACTGCTCAGGGCTGAGGCTGCAAAATCTCTGCAAATATCATAGTTAATTGGGGATGGACCATGGATTTCGGGTATGACACCTACTTGCTAAGGAAGACATTTACAAAACCAGCGCCGGCAATTTCCAGCTTCTCGATGATAGGCGATGGTGGGCAGTGTCCTTTCAGCTCGTTTGCAATATCACGTGGCGCTTTACTAATACCCTTTTCCTTCAGTTTCTTGGACAAGCCCATGGCATTGTTGCACTGATAGTCGCCGAATTTCGCGGATGTACTATTAACCGGCGCAATTATTACGGGGGTATCTTTGAATTCCGGAAAAGCTGATGCAATTGCTTGGCCAAACAGACTTTCCAAATGCTCGGTGATCGAAGCGGAATCTTTCGGCTTCGCTCCGCCGGCAGTGGATTCTTCGGCAATGGACTACAAGTGCAAATTAAACATTAGTTTTCGTTAAACCTAGTTAGAGTAACAAGTTCTTACCTTCTTTAGGATAAACAGACGGTTCTTGAGCTTCTTATTTTCGATTTGAAGCTGAACCAAATCGACGTCGAGCTGGTCACCATTTTTGGCAGTTTGTATTCTGGTGGCAAGACCTTTCGTCTTGTACTCCTTTAAAGACGGCGCTTTAGTATGGAAGCGGAGTTGTGGTTTTTTCCACTTACCAGTTCCCTGAGTTTCTGTAGCTCCATATTTAGCTCGGACATGTTTCCTAATTTCGACTTTCGTTGCTTTGCTGATTAATAACAACAACAAGAACACAACGATGCCACATGGATGACAACTATCGACTATCGGAAATCGATAGAGGGTCTGAGGCCAGTCCATTCACTTATCGATGCAGTATTCCCACTATCGACAGTCACATCAGTTGAAACGATTAAAATTGTTCGGCAATAAAAATGTTTCACTATCCTAAAATCAATAATAGTTTACATGAAAATTATATTAAATTAAATTAATTTAAATTAACAGCCACATCTTGTGTGGCTCAGTGGGAACAGAGTATAACATTCATCTTCTTCCGCCTATTTCTATCGATCCATCGATTTTTCGCCCATCTCTATTGTGATTAATTGTGATTGTTCTTTCGCTAAAAAGGTGTCTCTCAAAACCTTTTATGTGTATGTGTGTTTAATTAATTTATAGATTTTGTCACCTTGTGTATAACTATTTGAAGTGGAGTGAGGGGAGCAACTTGAAGTGCTTCCGAAGTGCACAATTCCCAGCGGAGAAACCTATGCATAAATTAGGGGAAACAGATGTGTGTAACGCCGCTCCCATTAAAATTACAAATTTTACAAATATAAATAGTGGCTAAAAAACGCATTTTCCGGGGATGAACATTGTTGAGCGGCCACTGCCTATTTATAAACCGGACATAAACTAGTTTTTAACTTTCTGTGCTGCCAAATTGTCAAGTGTCGATGAGGAATTTGTAAAAGTTAAAAAAAAAGTCATTATGCAGAGCAATGCAAAAAAAGTTTACTTTATTTTCATACATCGATACGCATTTCGGCCGTATGTATGTGGGTTTCGGCACCAATAGGAATATATACACCGATTTTTATATAAGGCTCCACCAGATAACAAGTGTTCCGATGATAAGGTATCCATATCATATCATATCATTCGCATAAGATCATCAATAACATTCCAAAATGTTTACTAATGCGAAATGTCTTCTGTGTTTCGTGGAGTTTTAAAAAAAAACTTGTTGGTTTGATTACATGTTGCTTAAACTGAAGGAATTTGTGAATGTTATAGTTTATAGCTATCCAATTTTTGAGTTACTGGTAAATTAGTGTAGAATCCCTCCCTTTACATTTCAAGAAATTAAAGAAATTAGTATTTTATTAAACAAGTTTATTTTATTTTAGCAGCGTCCAACCGCATACGTTAATTATAAAACATAAAGTTAAATTGAGTTCAGTTTCGATGGAAAGTATCAGCACTACAGGTCGGCGGCGGAACAACATGCGAATCAATGCCGAAGATAATGCCCTGGATCAAATTACAAAAGAGGTGAGTGTCTATTACATTTATCAGCATCAATATATATCCTTATACTTTTCGAAATTAAAAAAAATATAAGATTTTATTCATGTTACCAATGAATAAATATTACTTTAAATACTCTGCAACTGAGGTCCATTCTTTCAAGACCCCGAATATCATAATCATTATTAACATATCTGTCACTTATGATCATCTGTCTAAAGTGACATTTTTATCCATTTTTTGTGGAGTAAAATATAAAATAAATTTGAATTTAAGAACTATTTAGAAAAATAAATTTAATTTAATTGTTAAGTAGTAAAATAACAAAATTCCATTATGTTAGTAGTTAACTTGATTGGACCACTTTTAAAATCTTAAAATCCCTATGGAAGATATATTTCATCCAAACGATTTTATGAGTATATTTCCAAAGTATTGCATCACTTCAAACAAATAAAAATGACTAAGAGGTTACAATATAACTTATATCAACTAACTTGTAACTAAATTCTAACCAATTTTTCTTACTTAGGCAGAAGCGCGACTCGCCGCGCGTCGACAGGCGCGTGCCGAAGCCCGCGAGATTCGCATGAAGGAGCTGGAGCGCCAGCAGAAGGAGCAGGAGATATCCGCCGACCGGGTGTTCGACATGCACAGCTCCAGTGCCGTGGGCAGCGATCCCCTCTCGACGCATCCCATGCGCCTCGCCTACGGCGGCCTGATAAACGTATCCCGTGCCTCAGCATCCCGCCGCAGCAGCGAGGACTCCGTGGAGGAGGAGGGCAGAAGTTTTCGCGACTTCAAGCACGAGCTTAAGGTAATGTAACAGCTGCCCTTGGTTCTGCCTTGCAACCAACTAATGTATGTTTCCTTTTCCATGGCAGGATGTTGAGGAGCGGTTTCGGAAAGCCATGATAACGAACGCCCAGTTGGACAACGATCGTGCCTCGCAGGCCTATGAGGTTAAGCTGCTTAAGGACAAGTGCGAAATCATGGAGGAGTCCTTTGCCCAGCTGCAGCGCGAGTTCAAGGAGAAGATGCGCGACTGCAATGCCCTCAAGCGGAACCTGGACCGCGCCAATCTAGAGCTTAAACTAGTGCAAGGACAGCTGAACGAGCGCGACTCGTTGATAGCCGAACAGGGCCTGCTGATTGTGGCAGTTGAAAATGCCGATGGCAGCGATGCCAAGAGAGCTCTAGTGAGTGTTGAGAACGCAAAGGTTCTGGCGTCCGTTCAGGGTTCTTTAGGTGAATGTCCACTGTTGTGTTAGAAGGCGAAGTTCCGACCCCTACGTTCATCATTTCCCCAACGCCACTCGTTTCGTTTCAGATGTAAGACTCAAGAAGTTCAGTGACGAGAAACAGCGACTGCTGGCCGAGGTGCAAAAGCTACACGAACAGCTGGATGAGTATAAAAGTGATGGGATGACTGGGCGTCGCAGTCTTTCGCAAGGTTCCTTTGGTGATGAGAATGATTACGAGGCCCAACGTACGTTACCCATAATTACATAATGACAACACTATGCTTTTCGCATGTAAAGTTTCCTTACTATTATATTTATCCCCCCCTTGACATCACAAAAAATTAACAAAAATTCTTTCTTAACTGATTAACTGATTTTCAGAATGATATTTTTTTGTAATCTTATATTTAGATTTTTATATAATTTTTGTATTTATCAATTTTTAAATGATCTATATATATTTTTCATTTCTATAATTCCGATTTGTATAGATCGGCTGCATTTACTCGCATTTTTGTATATCCCCATAACTTTTGTTTTTTTAACAATAAATTGTATATAATTATGGCAGTTGTGGGTACAACTCAGCTGCAAAATATCTGTATTATACTATGAGTCTTATTTCTTATACTATCCGACAGGGGAATCAAACAAAATCATTTCAGACCATAAATATAAGCTGCAAAAGGCGGAACAGGAAATCGCCAACTTGCAATCGAGCTTAGCCCGTTCAGAGACTCAGGTGATTCGATACAAAAGCACTGCGGAGGCCGCCGAAAAGGCGGAGGCAGAGCTGAAAGTCGAGCGCCGTAAGCTGCAACGCGAGGTGAGTTGATTAATGTCATTTAAAAATATTTATAGTTATTAATTTATTGCGTTTTTATACCCCCCATAGCATCGGGAACTCTTGGAAAAATTGGAGGAAGCCGAGACGTCAAACAACCACTTGCTGAAACGCCTCGACAAATTGAAAAACGCCAAGAGTGCCATTCTAAAGGACTTATGATCGAAGATGGGAGGAGCTGCAATCTCGCCAACCATTGAAAGGTCGCATCCGATGACATAGAACATAATACGACGACATCATCAAAAGAACATACAAATGCCGCAATTAAAATAGCACTTCGATAGCAATTTAATCGGTCTTTAGTGGTAGCAAAACGATAATTTTTGAAGGATAATCCAAAATACTCTACCTTAAAAATATATATTTAAATTAAAATATAAACTAACAGGATAATAATTAACATAAATAATGTCTATATGTATATGTAAAGCGCAAAATATAAGTAACAATTCAATTGGTTCGGCAGTGAGTATGAAATCATTTTTTTTATGTTTACTGATACGCGTTGAAAACAATTTTAGTAAAAAAAAAAACAATCCATTAATGACTACACTACCAAAATTGTTCAATTTATTTGTATTCTATTGCTAGAAATCCGTTTCATCGGTCGCGATCTCCCAAGGGAACGCCCAATAAATGCCATTTTTAAGAAAAGTTAAAACATCTCGTTTAAATAATTCAAATTTATTTAAATTGTTTTCATATTTGATGATTTTACAACATTGCAACGATGGTAGATGTTAATTGTTGCAGATCATGCTTGGGGGACCACTGCAAAGCATCTAGGATTCCTATTGGCTGGTTTGGCGCTCTGTGGATAAGAAAAAGTACAGATAAGCAATGGGCAATGGAAAGTAGTTTCAAAATACAAAAATGTCGAGTTAATAATTCGTTGGCTGTAAAGTTTGGGGCCGGAATATTGGGGTTTAAAAATTATCTCATTTGCATGCAGATAAGTTTGAAAACGTGGTTAGACACTTTTGGAATAAGAACAAAGTTAGGCACGGTAAACTTTCTTTGAGTTTTTATGCAAACACTGGGAACAATCGGGTTCAGCCTTGCGATGGCAGGCACTTACGCCAGTTTTTAACTTATTAAATTGTCGACAAAACACCTAAGCCCTGTCATCTGAAAAATACGTACAAATAAGGCGAAATGTAAAACATAAATCCAACTTGAATGCCCATTTTGAGCTTTATAAAAACGTTCAGCGTTTGGTTAGGAAGCAGAATTAAAACTATTCGAATAGTTTTGTTTTTTAACATTTTTTAAGGCAATTGATTGCGTTTCTTTCGACGCGCGAATTATTTTTGTCTTTGCATAAAGCTATATTTTATATTTGATATAATATATTTTGGAAAGAGGTACCCAAAAAGGGGGAGTTCCAGAAATCAATTAAAAAAAAGTATAATTATGGGAAGTTAAAATATTTTATCTTATAAGACCGCTCCTTGTCTTTTAATGGTAATCCGTATTTTATATTTAGCGTTAACTTTAAATTTAGAAAATTCGAATGAAATTGAACAAAAATTGTGGGAAATGTACCATTTTACGCCTGCAAGTAGGCACACTTTTTGTAAAAGCGTAGGAAAAGTTTAAACTTAATACATTCCCTCCTTTTTTGGGATTTTCTGAAGTTAATAATCTTTACCATGTCAAAGGGAATTTAAACTAAGCTAAGATTTTCTGTAATGCTGATTTTTCAGAAATCTCTTCCAATTAGATTTACGGACTTCTGGTTAGAATTCGATTAAAAGATATTTTAGGACTGATAAGACTGATTATGATGATGAGATTGCCTTGGATTCCAAGTTATCCCTTAATCCCTTAAATAGCTTTATATAATGCCTGCTATTCTGCAGGTAAATCAGTGGCAATAGGCAAGTAAAAATCGGCCAAATGTGGGGATACGTACGTGCTGGCTTGCCATTTGCCCAGGGAGTGAATTTCACATGACTCGCGTCGCGCTTGGCGGCATCGGCACGCAGGGGTCCTTTCAGGGATTCCCTCAGAACGCGAGCGGCGATGTTGGAATATTGGATGTAGCTGCAATCGGTAATATTTGTATTAATTATGTTATGTTATGTTATGTAATCCGGCACCAAATGTCTTCTCGTGGTAATTTTTAAAACCTTCACGTTTCGTGACAGATTAGACACTTGTGTAATGCTTACGTAATTCCGGCAGCTCTCCAGGCAGTCATTGTGATCGGATTATTCGAAATATATTCACGCTACTCAAAATAAATTAAGATATTCCTTTTCAGAATCGGGCTAGTGTGACCGCAGGAAAGTTATCATCAAAATATACCGTCTGGTTATCAGAAATATACTTTAAATACCATTGTAATGTGTGTCAAGATAGCGTCGATGACTTGGCCAAGTCAGAGAAACAGTGGAAATGGAACACCGGCCTTGTTTCATTTTTCTATGTTCTCACTATTCATATTTATGTATTTCTGTCATCGAAATAATGACAATTGGAACATATTAGTTTTTCATTTTTTATATGAAATTAAACCTACAAGTTTTATAATAAAACGAAAATTTATATTTGAAATATTTTTTTTTAATATTTTAAATATAAATATTTCCGCATAGTTCTTAAAATTGATTGTTTTTACATCTTCAAATGGAAATGATTTATTTAAAAACACCCTTGGTCGTTAGGAAGGTCCTGATAAATAGACCAAAATAGTCCGAAAACCTCAAATATCTGGATCAACCAAATTAATTCGTGCTTTACCTCTTTTACTACACACTATGATTTTTAATACTTTCCATCCCACTTTCCTCTTTAAATAAGCCCAACATTAAATAAAGGATATATTAGATTATTTATTTATCATTGACTTTAAGTTAGACTTTACAGATAATATTTTAAAACTTAACAGAAGAAAACACTTAAAATCTAATTAAATATGGTATATATACAGAACAAAAAAAATTTCAATATTCTTTAATCTTGTTAAAGAATCGATCTGACAAGTAATTGCTGATTTTATGTTTTCATAGACGCACACTTAAAAGCAGAACGCAGGGGGAGAATTACTTATTTTTCACATAATTAGGTTTTTCAATATTCTTGACATATTTGAAATAAGTGTTGTAATTACTCTTTTTTCTAATTAGGTTAACAAGTCCGATTTCTAAAAGCAATTAGCATTGTATCCGTATTTTACATGTTATAAATATGCAGTCTAGCAACTTTAATACAGAGTATACGCATTTTGCAGATGCTCATGAATTCCTGTGTGGTATATATATAAAATATATATTGTATGTACATTAATATTTTAAACAAAGCGCCTTGTTCATCCGGACATACATTTTTATAGTTTAATAAATATACTTTTGACTGCACAAAAATGTAATTTATACATATATTTTTTTATTTCTTTTTTTTTTTAATGCAAATTAATTTAAATATTACACTATTATATAATAATTTAGTTACAAAATAGAGCAATTTGTGGAACAGCATCGTCCAGAACCGCCTTTACTATTTTGTCTTTGATCTAAAATAAAGAAAAATCAAATTAGAAACAAATAGATTTCGTAAGGCCAAAACTCACGAAGGCCTTTTAGGTTTTCTAATTATTATAACTTATAATTGTGTTCTTAAAACTCACCTTGTGAATTGGGCTCTGGCAAATTATCACGTGGCACTAAATGCATAACAGTCGTTTTGCCTAATGGAAGTCCCAGCGCTCCTAAAGTTACATTGCAATGAAGAAAACGACCTTGATAAATCAAGCGCAAGATTTCGGCTTTCGCAACAGTTTCGTGAGTCCAATCTAGAAAATATAAGGAAAATATTAATATTATATAGATTAAGATGTTAGAAATACATAAGTCTAAGATTTATGATATGCCCCCTAGTTTTTATTGGCCTACCCAATTAGACCAATAGGACTAAACAGTTCAATAATCTAATTTGAACTACCCGTATCCCTAATTTGAACTGCAATTATATGATCATATGATATTTTCTATTTTATGCTTAATGAAAACAAAACAATTACTTTTCTTTATGAGAAAAGATCAAAGATCAAGCTCTTTCATAATATATAGCCTTTTCATGGCTTTTTTAAGGCACACACAAAAACACTCCATTATATTTTAATATTTGGCTTAATAAGTCGTAAGGTATTAATAAAAATACGCATAACACTAAATTTACTCACCTTCTGGCCAATTATCAAATACTGTTTGTGCAATATCACCTGCGGAATCTGACGGGCTAAAAATAAATTCTTTTGTTTTACCACTAACAAGAATGAGGCGTAGGTTAATCTGAAAATACAAAAGGTTTTATTAATTTAAAATATTTTTTTAGATGCTTAAAGTTTAAATTAGAAAAAAGATTTAACAAAAAGTTATTAAGAAACCCAATGTTTTTAACAAAATAGTTTTTAAGATTGTATTCCGATTTCATTGAACTCTTAAATTATTTTTCTAAAGTTATTAGAATTTGAAAAAATTAAGAAATCTATTCCACATTATCAGTACAAAAACACAGATACAAAGGCAAAAGAAAAAAACAAAGGCTACCTGCTTGGCCTTCGATTAAATTGGGAAGGTCAATTTCATAACAGTGTTGGTAAAAAAGTTCAAGTGTCGGTTGGGAAATATTTCCTGCATCTACTATACATTTAGGCTAAGGGTTGCGATAACACTGCTCTGCAGTTTCTGCAGTGGGGGGAGGTTTACCAGGTGTACCACACTTACTTTATCAGATGGTATTGTTCGATGCATTTTCTGTGTGGCCAACGGAGTGATATTGGCCTTGACATTGGTGCAACAATGGGTGGTGACCTCCGGTGGGCTGAGGATTCCGGATCCAGAGCCTTCGGCGGCCAGGGGGGACGAGGGCTCCGAGGAGGTCATCGTTGGCGAGAAGTTGGCCAGCAGCTGATGATGATGATGGTGATGCGAATGGGTTTGGTTATGGGTATGGGTGTGGATGTGGGGCTTCCCTTGATATCGCAAGGATGGAGGTTTCTGGACCAATGCGTACGACTGGCGCTGGTGATGAACGGCTGCTACGGTGCTATCGCTGCAGTAGGAGGAGAATGGCAAAAAGGCCTGCCCCTGCTGAATATTCCCGGCCGAACCCTTTCTCTCTTGTTGCTCGCTGACTAATGGCGATGTTGCGGACCTTATCGCCCCAAAGGAACCAGAACTGGATGCACTCGATGACGATAGGGAGTACGAACGTTTTGGATTCAAGGATTTTCGCTTCGGCTGTTGTTGTTGTGGTTGTTGCTGCTGTTGTTGTTGTTGGCCAGCTGCAATCGCAATAGTGGCTGTTGTAGTGGTTGCTGCTGTGCTTTCCTGTTGTTGTTGATGTTGCTGTTGTTGCTGAACTGCAGTAGTCGTGGGCTTTTCAATCGAAGATGTTACCGACATGGCGAGAGGGTGTTTTTCCCTTTTTAGGTAATTCCTCACACTCAGTGGGCTCACTGATTTAACAATTGCCCAGTAAATCTCATCGAAATGGGCAACTTTTCGGCTTGATTATAATCGTTTCCATCGTTTGCAAGTGCCATTTTGTTGTACCCTCTTCGATTTTCAGCGATTTGATGTAACTTTCGATTATTTCCTAGTCGAATACAATCGTACATAATCTACAAATCCGACTACATAGCTCGCTTTTCAGACACTAGAATTTTAATTGGATTGCGTTCAATGGTTTTTCCACTGGCTGAAACAATTATACGGATTGTTTTTTTCCTCTCTCAATGTTTTCTTTATATATCTGCGCACTAATACTTATATGTATATGCGTATGTGTATGTGTTTATTATGCCCAATGTCCAGACACACTAAAATAGAGTAAAAGCAGTGTATATTATGAATACGAACGCTCAGCAGCACATATATTACATCAATAATCGCTTATTTGTAATGCTAAACTGCTCAAACATTTCTTAATTATATATTAATGCCTTTGTACATATGTGCGCATATGTATGTGGGCATGTGAGATGGTATTGGATATAAAAGTACTTTCGCGTTCAATTTTTCTCTCTCTCTGTGTTTCGTTTTTTACTTTGATAGACGTTTTGAGCTGCGGACAAAGGGCGTTTCACCAACGATATACTTAGGGTTCACTTGGGTTTTACCTCTTGGCATTTATCTTAGCCCGAGATGACACAATTTTTAATTTTCCTATAACGACACGATGGTAAATACTTATACATACTCAATTTTTTGCATTTATAAGATCAGTGTGACCAGCCTGGAAGTGCAGAAATCAACCAATTATGGGCGGGTTCCACTGGTAGGTATTTTCTCGTTTCGCAGGTCCGAACAGCTGATTTTGCGAAAATAAATAAAAATGTTTACACTACCAATAAATATGTGCGTCAAATTAGCGTCGGCCTGTTAGCAACGAAAACGGGAACGGTGGAATATGGAACATGGGGCTCTTTTTATTTTTGAATTTTCTCGCTATTTGGGGACCAAATCGAAAAATCTAAAATGCTAGATTGTTAAGAAAGAAAAGATCTATCGATCTAGGTAGGTTTGGGACACATCCGAGGCCTATTAATGTTTCAAAAATGCATTTGAAAAATCGTGTCCCCACAATTTTGTTAACTGCTCCCCTCACAGAGGTTGTGCCAATATGCACGGTAAGCCAAGCTATTGATCGAGCCAGTGGCTTGGTAGAATTTAACATTTTATTGATTTTAGAAAAATATAAAAATTCCCTAGTTGCTATTGTGGAGTTACCATACTGCCGAATAGAATCCCCGTTACTTTGAATGAGAAGCTCGTGCAGAGAAGTAAAGTGAAAGGAAAATAAAAGCTAAAATTTATAATAAAACTAAAAACATAGATACATCATGTGTAAGTTATTCGTATTAAAACTATTTTGCTGAATGTCTTTTAATATGTTCCTTTATTATAGCGCAAAAGGAAGTCAAGGATTCCACAATAGCAACTAGGGAATTTTTATTATTATTATTATTATTATTATTATTATTATTATTATTATTTTTCTAAAATCAATAAAATGTTAAATTCTACCAAGCCACTGGCTCGATTTCGATGAATTATATATTAAAATAATCAGGAAATAAATACCAATTAGGGGGTGCATACATATCACAATGAAGATTTGATATTAAAAATATATATTTTTGAATATTTGGCGGCCAAAAGTAGCCTGGCACTTGGCGATATATCGATAAATACCTTTTTGTGGTAAATGTCTTGGCTGAATTCGCTTTCTCGCTGGTCTGGACAGTGTGACCGCGTGGCAAAAGCCATAATTGAAAAGACTTGAATTTCTCGAAAACTGTGGGTTTGAATTGCCTGAAATTTATTTAGAAATTAGCTTTAATGATGCGCCTTCGAATGCGATACCGTGCAAGTTGGCACAACCTCTGTGAGAGCTGTATGAATTAATTAAAGTTTGCATATATATTTTGATGGTTGATGTCACGGGTCATACGATTTATCGCAGGCCTTGACAGTGTGACCGCGTGGCAAAAGCCATAATTGAAAAGACTTGAATTTCTCGAAAACTGTGGGTTTGAATTGCCTGAAATTTATTTAGAAATTAGCTTTAATGATGCCCCTTCGAATGCGATACCGTGCAAGTTGGCACAACCTCTGTGAGAGTTGTATAAAGTTATAGAAAGTTAGCGTCGAATGATTGTCATGGCTAAGCTATTTACATTGTGGTTCATGTCTTAGTATCCAATGGTTCCGTTTCTGGATTAAACGGGCTTTTATTAACCTTTTTAACACCCCCAACTGTTAAGCAATTTTCTCAAAATCTGTGGGTTTGATTTTAATAAAACTTTCACAGAACACTCCTTAGATTATCCCCTATCTACCCATATACCGTGCATGTTGGCACAACCTCTAGGAGTGGAGCAGTAGGTAATTTCATTTTTGCCCCCCTTTTTTGTATGGGGAAAATCCGAGGTTGCGTCACTGTTAGGCTATTTTCTCGAAAACTGTGGGTTTGATTTTGATGAAACTTTCAGACAAGGAGCTTGAATTAACCCTCAATAGCTTGGCTTATCGTGCATATTGGCACAACCTCTGTGAGGGGAGCAGTTAACAAAATTGTGGAGCCACGATTTTTCAAATGCATTTTTGATACATTAATAGGCCTCGGATGTGTCCCATACCTACCTAGATCGATAGATCTTTTCTTTCTTAACAATTTAGCATTTTAGATTTTTCGATTTGGTCCCCAAATAGCGAGAAAATTTAAAAATAAAAAGAGCCCCCATGTTCCATATTCCACCGTTCCCGTTTTCGTTGCTAACAGGCCGACGCTAATTTGACGCACATAGGTTTTTGTTGAGACTGATTTATTCAGAGTGACCGCTTGTAATATTTTAAGAAAAGTAAAAATAGTGAAATGTCATACTTGCGCCGGACGGTATAGTTGACCAACACTTGCGCGGTCACACTGGTTGCGTGCCGTGCGAAAAACATAACGGGAGCGGAGCAGCTGTTGCCTGCTAATTGGGAAATTGAACACAAACACACAAAATTGTGAGTTTCGTGTGGAGTTTGGACGAGTGAAAAGCGCTGGCAGGCGGCGACGATTTCGCCACAACAAATCAGTAGCAGCTGCAACACGACCCACTCGGCTCCAAAGTTTATTTTGTGACACAATTCGGGACACGACACCCGCAGCGAGTGCAACAGGGACGGCAATAGAGCGAGGGTCAACCGAAAAGTTCGAAATTTCCAGTTTTTAGTTATATTTCGCCTGCGCATCCGTCTTCCGTCTTCCGTACACCCACCCACCCCATAGACCGCGTTCCGTTCCGCCCACCCACAAAATAATGCCAGTGCAGGATGCCAAGTGACGAGAGAGAAGCTGCGACGATGTCCACCACGGTGCGCCTGCCCATTGTGGGCATGACCTGCCAGTCGTGTGTGCGCAATATCCAGGAGCACATTGGCCAGAAGCCGGGCATCCTCGGCGCACGCGTCATTCTGGACGAGCATGCGGGCTACTTCGACTACGATATCCGGCAAACGGATCCCGCCCGGATAGCCAGCGATATCGACGACATGGGCTTCGAGTGCAGCTATCCAGGAGCAGCGGCTGTGGGTGATTCACCCACATCCGCAACACCCTCCTCATCCGCCAGCGCCTGGACTAACATCCGGGTGGTGGGCATGACCTGCCAGTCGTGCGTGCGCAACATCGAGGGTAACATCGGCACCAAGCCGGGCATCCAGTTCATTGAGGTCCAGCTGGCGGCCAAAAATGCCCGCGTCCAGTACGATCCCGCCCAGTATGATGCCGACCAGATAGCCGAGCTCATCGATGACATGGGCTTCGAGGCCAGCGTCCAGGAATCGGAATCGGAAACGAAATCCAAGTCGCCCTCCCCTGCCCCCGCTTCGTCGCCCAAAAAGAGGGCCACACCGCCACCACCTCATGCTCTGGCGCAAAATGGTTCAGCAGTGGCCATACCCATCGAACAGGAGCTGCTGACCAAGTGCTTCCTGCACATCCGCGGCATGACCTGCGCCAGCTGTGTGGCCGCCATCGAGAAGCACTGCAAGAAGATCTACGGTCTGGACACCATCCTGGTGGCCCTGCTGGCCGCCAAGGCCGAGGTCAAGTTCAATGCCAATGTGGTGACGGCCGAGAACATAGCCAAGTCCATCACAGAGCTGGGCTTCCCCACGGAACTCATCGATGAGCCCGACAACGGCGAGGCCGAGGTGGAGCTGGAGATAATGGGCATGACCTGCGCCTCCTGCGTCAACAAGATCGAGAGTCATGTGCTGAAAATAAAGGGCGTGACCACCGCCTCGGTTACACTGCTAACGAAAAGGGGTGAGTACTGGAGTAATCCTAAAAGGGGGTGGTTCTCAGAAACAAATATTTTAATTTCAATTGTTTTGATTCAAGTTCGCCATTTAAATTGTAATTTAAAGCCTAGATTTCATTCACAAAAACTTTAAAATAATATTTTCGAATAGTTTTATAACTCAAAATCAATTAATATAAGGTTAATCTAAGCTTTGCTTGCCCAACAGAGAGTAAATTGTTTTCTGTTTAATCTTGTAATTAATGTAGAACAGTTGTTATCCAAAATACAAAAGGTAACAAATCGCAGGCAGGGTCACACAATAGAATCGCGAATATAGCATTCCACTCCAGAAGTGCAAGTGACAAGTGTTACGCAACATTTATAATAAACACCTGGAACCAGGCCATCAACCGATACACACCTGTTGCGCTTTATTTTCAACCACAGCTGGCTTGAAATTCGGCTTAAATATGATACAATATCTTGTATACCCTTGAACTTTAGGGATAGAAGTATGGGAAAACTTCAACCATATCTAAACAGATTTTTTTGATAAAAAGTTTTACTGATTTATATGTATAATTGGATATATTTTAGGTCATTAGAATACATTTTCTGAAGAACCTTTGTGATGATTTTAGTCGACTAGGAACTTGTTTAAATAATCATACATATATCATCATTATTAAATAGGATTTTCTCCAAGGGTTTTTAATTTTTTTTTTTTGCCGAAGCAACAGCTGTTCTTTATTAACCTCTTAGCATCGAAATCGACTGGAATCGGTGCAAATGTTTTGTTCGCTCTACACAATTGAAAACTGGCCCAGCAATTGTTTATTGTAACTGATATACAAGGTTTACTTTATGCTTTGCGGCCTGGGGCTTCTATTTTCGGGAGGGCGGGAGTGGTTCCAACGATAAGAAAGTGCCCGGGGGTAGTACGAGGGACTCTATATACACTTTATATACCCTACACTATGCTTAAGGCAAACAATGGCAATGGCAACTAGATTAAAGTGCTTAGATCTACGCTCGTGTGCGTGGGCAGTAGAGTTATCTGGAACAGTTGGGAATTTAATGGGGGGACAGAGGGCGGGAAAGTGATTATGCATAAATGCACATTAACCTAAGGGAAATATACTCAGAAGATAAGAAAATTGGCACTGGTTGTTCGGTTTTACATGATACATGTTTATAATAATCAATTTCATTTTATTATGAAATTCAAAACAAATATAAAGGTTTCATATGGGAAAATTCTGAACATTATAGGAGATTTTCTGCGAGTGTTCAGGAAGTACCATACAAGATTAGTCGAGGGAAAGAGAGAGGAATCTAAGTACGATTGCGGGCCAGAGAACAAAAGACAGGGTGTGATTGCTGGCTCTTTGTGTTCATAAGCTGTGATTTGGCCATTGAGCCATGGACAGGCCTTTACCAACTTACATTTAAGCCTTGAAATTGAAAGTCCGCCTGGCCACTAAAAGCTCAAAACCAAAACAAAAGTGAAAGAGCTGAAGCACACGCCCCGAAATATATATATATATATGAATTCCAATACATACCCACGATCGCAGGCAACAACTGCGGAATTAATCTCGCTTTTGTCTGGAAAGAGGGAGACCCTCTCTTTTTCCGTTTGGATCTCCCTGCTCCGCATGCGTGACCACGAACTCCAATCCATTTTGTACACGGAGAGATGATATTGTATCTTAAAGATACATACTAAAAGTCTTTTACAATTTTATACAAAATCTGTAATTTATTTAGTATTGATTTGACATCTGTAAGCAATTTCTGATATGAATTATTTTTTTCAGAGTGTTTCTTCTATAAAAAAAATTTTTATTAACACCATGACCTCGACTTCACTATAAATCAATTTAATTTCAGAATGCTTAAAATCTTATAAAATTAGAATGTACATTTTGTACACGGAGAGATGATATTATATCTTAAAGATACATACTAAAAGTCTTTTACGATTTTATACAAAATCTGTAATTTATTCAATAATGATTTGGCATCTTTATGCTATTTCTGATATGGATTATTTTTTTCAGAGTGTGTTTCTTTTATAAAAATTAATTTTATTAGCACCATGTCCTCTAGTTCATTATAAATCAATTAAAATTTTATATTACTTAAAATCTCATACAATTAGAATCTAACTTATAATGTGAAAAAAAATATATAAATAACTTTTATAAAGTCCTAATTAATAAACAAATAATAATATAATATCATGCAATAACCAATATAAATTTTATTAATAATATAAATATTTATTTTTATTTAAAAATATTTTGTTTTTTAAATAAAAATATATTTAAAAACAAGTTTAATAAGTTACCTCTCTAATTTTTCTACGTGCATTTCCAGTTTCACTCACCTTCACTTTGATTTAGAGTTATTATTTTTTGGTTGCTTATTTATTTCTGCTCTTGTCTCGCAGATCTTGATTTGAAATTAGTTTGGAGATTATGCAATAAAATGCGATCGACTTATGTTTGATCACAAAATTGTTTTAAATTCTGGCTGATTCACGAAAATCGGTTTGCATACCTGGATTTACCTTGCGTACGTGCTCTGTTTGAAAAAGTCAAATGCAACAGCCAAGAAAATGCATAAATGAGAGCTTCATAATTATGATTGCTATAAAACTGGTTTCCAGTTTCAGCTCACTTGCCTTTTGCGATTTTTTTTTGCGTTCGATATGGATATGCACACGGCGGAGAAAAGCAAATGAAACTATTTCGATTATATGACACTGGAAATTATTTTATATGTACAATGTACATAAAGTATTAAAATGGTGACCTAATGCGAACGTCAATCAGTTGCAGCTGTAAGATAAGATATAAGGTTATACTATCGCAGGCATTTGAAGTTATTTCTGGATGAAAGACAGCATCTAATGCTAAAGAATTGGGGGCTTTAAATTCGTACTCACATTGCGGTCAATAATACTTATTTTTCAATGGTACAATACATATTTATATGAGAATTAATAGTAGTTTTCATCTTTAATGTTGGTTTTCTTATAAAGGCTAGGATATTTCCTTATATTACTTATTTTTCAATGATAGAGTACATATTGATATGGAGTTTTGATCATTAATGGTGGATTTTCAACCATATGGATCGGATATTTCCCTGCTGCTCCTTATCTTTAAATCAATTAGCACTTAAAATCCAACTTCAGACTCCCATTAACTCCCATTAAATTGGTTAAACTTGTAGTTTCTCATTTGTTACTGGGCCATTTTGCTTGTTGGCTTGTTTTAAGTTTGTTTGCCAGATCGGTAGCCGGAATTGGGAGTGTAAACTGTTGAGAAAAACATATGTTTTCTTCCGATTCTTATCGTCCGGCGATAAGTGCTCGACAGCAAACAACTACAGGCAATCTCAATTCAAATTGAAAATGTTCTAAAATTGTAACAACGAATCGCGGGCGATAAGATGCAAACCAAACAACAAAATAGAATAGAGAGAGCCCTAGAAAAAGTATTTCGAATACAGTAAAACACATATAACTCGATAAAATGATGAATGAGATTGCATTAGGATACTCTTGGTATTATAATATAATAAATACTATATCATAAAATGAATACCACCAATAAAATATTTTATTGATTTCCAGAAAATTCAATTTACACAGGTTTATCTTATAGAATTTGTAGTGTACACATGCACACGATACGCACATAATTTATCAACTGAAAACTGGGTGAAGATCGATCGATACCATCGATAATTAGCGGCAATTGTCACCCTTGGTGTGATCAAAGCATTATGTCATCCTAATCCTTCCTCGATTTTGCACACGACCCATTTGGTTCCCACTTAATGACCCTCTAATTGAATGATAAATAACAATATCATGTGTTTTGTCAACTATTTCCCTTTGTATCTTAAGTGATTCACAGGGATTTGAAATAGGGCACACCCAATGGGAATAAAGCATTTAAAAGTCTTCTTAACTTTAGAGTGTATTTCTGGATGACTAACTGCTAATAATGTAGTTTATATACAAGAAATGGGATTTTTTCCATAGAAACTCACGATATCGTTAATTAAGGGACTTTACTTGGGTAAAAACTCGTACCGTAATCGTAAATCGAACCTTGTTGATCTTGGGATAAAATACTGGATGACAATCAATTTTGAAATAAGCAAATCGCTTTCTTAATCTAAAAATATATTTAGCCGTTACAAAATCATATTTTGTCATTATTCTACGGGTGATAAGGTGATTTAATGTTGATTACATTGTTTCTCTTTGTTAGAACTTTAAATATTGATAGACTGGACATGTTCAGATTGGCGAGAAATGCTTTATTTATCAGTTATATTTTTGATTTAGTTTAAAAGAATACCAAAATTGTACTCAAGCATTTGAAAACAAAATTTTAATGTTAAAAGAATCTTAAAAAATTAGTTAATAAAGAGTAAGTTCTTTGTTAGGAAAGGTATATCTCATCTTCTTAACTGGTGTATAAAAGCAAAATACACCTAAATAAATTCTTGTTGATTAGCTTAATGATTTCAAATGATTTCAAAGTTATAATTGAAGTGCCATATACACAATATATTGGGATTGAGAACGACGATTAATTGCTAGTCAATGAACCCCGAATGGAACGTGTTATGGGTTCCCCAGTTGCCTACATGAAGTACAAATAATGGAATATGTCTGATTTCGTCATTTTCTCGGATCAGATACAGTTGAAAGTAATAACACGATGAATGAGAACCTTCTGGGGGGAAAACATTCACAACAGATGGCAATATTATCAGAAATATCTAGTTGTTGGGTAACCGGCGACATGCTAATAATCAAGAACAGCAGCGATTCAGTTTACACGTTCGACAAAGTTGAAAAGTTATCTTATCGGGGGAGCGGTGAACCCACAGCAACAGTTGCGATATTTCGCCCCCAAGATTCCGGGCATTCCTAAGCTCTACGGATCTTTTTTAATTCGTCTCCATGCGATAGTTTTCAACCACATGTTTGATTTATGTATCTACATGAGGGTGCACCTCTATAAGCCAATGATACCTTCTAAAATCGTGACTACTCATGGTGTAAGCAATATAATTATGCAAAATATATATTCCCCGATTTGTTGAACATCCTATTAAACTGTTTACATAGTAAAACTGTTGGCCATTGCAAATCTATTTTGCAATAGAAGCCATTCGATTCTGTCGCCATCGAACCGGTTGCACGCTCCAATTTCAATACCAGAACCGGCATTATTTCCCAGTCATTAACGTGCACAAACAATTTCATTTGACGCCGGCCAAAAGGCAACCTCCAAGCCTCCCCTACGTTGCTACCCAACTATACGATATGTGTGTCTGCCTTTCTCCCATGCAGTTTTCACTGGGGCCTTTGTAAAACACAGGAGCGGCCATAAAAGTGATAGCAATCTCCAGAAACTGTGATGAAATTGATATGGCATTCAGATACATTCGTACAGAAATGAGAACTTAATTATAGACAAATAAATATGTAGGTGTCTACAGGAAAACGCCTTTAAAACCCTTTATGAAACCTTATACATTTTATCTTTTGAATTAGATTTTTATGGGTATAGACTACTTCAAAGGAATTCAGACTTGTTAATCTACGTATGTATGTATATCTTACCTATTTTTAAAGGAACTTAAAGTACTAGCTGCCAGGTTTGTTAGATTTTTGGATTTATGTTGATGGGTTTAAAAAACGTAAAAACTGTAGGCCCGGGACTATAATCATAATTATAGATCATAGATCAGCCTGCTGTAGTCAATTGTATTAGCTTTCTCTCCTCAAGCAACTTCAATGACCCAGACTGCAGACCGAATCCTCTGTGTATATTTACTGGCATTTGATACCAGCTTTCTCTATTTTTTATGACTGGTACTGCAATCGTTACACATATTACAAGTCCGGTCTTTAAATTTACCATACATCAATTTGGTTTGATTGAGCGGCTATAATTAACAAAAATAATGGTTATATTTACTTTAATAAGTGTTAGAAGTTGGTCATGTCTATAAATGTTTTTAAATATTTGATTGTTTGTACTTTAACCTACCTTGTATTTTTTACTTTTACTAAAACATTTGGTATCTCCTAGATACTACCATTCATTTAAGATTTTGAACTTTTATCAACAGCATTAAAATATTAAAAATAAATATTTGTAATTATCGAATAAGTTAACTTCAAATAAAAATGATGCAGTCCCAACAAATGGCTTTTGATGTTTTAAAATAATTTGGTCTTTAATATTCCGACACACTGTACATATTTAAATATTTTTATATGACACAAGACTATATGTATCTAATCTTCATCCATCTGATTTCGTTTTAGGTAAATTCCGTTACATCACAGAGGAGACGGGACCGCGGAGCATATGCGAGGCGATCGAGGGACTGGGATTCGAGGCCAAGCTGATGACCGGCCGGGACAAGATGGCCCACAACTACCTGGAGCACAAGGAGGAGATCCGGAAGTGGCGCAACGCCTTCCTCGTCTCCCTGATCTTCGGCGGGCCCTGCATGGTGGCCATGATCTACTTCATGCTGGAGATGAGCGACAAGGGGCACGCGAACATGTGCTGCATTGTGCCCGGCCTGTCGATGGAGAACCTGGTGATGTTTCTGCTCTCCACGCCCGTGCAGTTCTTCGGTGGCTTCCACTTCTACGTGCAATCCTATCGAGCGATCAAGCACGGCACCACAAACATGGACGTACTGATCTCGATGGTCACGACCATCTCGTATGTGTACTCCGTGGCGGTGGTGATCGCAGCCGTATTGCTGGAGCAGAACAGCTCGCCGCTGACCTTCTTCGACACGCCACCCATGCTGCTGATCTTCATTTCGTTGGGTCGCTGGCTGGAGCACATAGCCAAGGGCAAGACCTCGGAGGCCCTGTCCAAACTGCTATCCCTCAAGGCGGCCGATGCCCTGCTGGTGGAGATCTCGCCGGACTTCGACATCATCAGCGAGAAGGTGATATCCGTGGACTATGTACAGCGTGGCGATATCCTGAAGGTGATTCCTGGAGCCAAAGTTCCTGTGGACGGCAAGGTACTGTACGGTCACTCCAGTTGCGATGAATCGCTGATCACCGGCGAGTCCATGCCGGTGGCAAAACGAAAGGGATCCGTGGTTATCGGTGGGTCCATCAATCAGAACGGAGTTCTTCTGGTGGAGGCCACGCACACGGGTGAGAATACGACGCTCGCGCAGATTGTGCGATTAGTGGAGGAGGCCCAGACCAGTAAGGCGCCCATCCAGCAGCTGGCCGATCGGATCGCTGGCTACTTTGTGCCCTTCGTTGTTGTGGTGTCCAGTATCACGCTGATTGCTTGGATCATCATTGGCTTTGCCAATCCCAATCTGGTGCCCGTGGCCATGGAGCACAAGATGCACATGGACCAGAACACAATCATCGTGAGCTATGCCTTCAAGTGCGCCTTGAGTGTGCTGGCCATTGCGTGTCCTTGTGCCCTGGGCTTGGCCACGCCCACCGCCGTGATGGTGGCCACCGGAACGGGAGCGATCAATGGCGTGCTGGTGAAAGGTGCCACCGCCCTGGAGAATGCCCATAAGGTGAGGCTGGGATCCTTAGTCCTATTACTTACCCTACTGATATGCTTTATTTTAAACATTCCAGGTGAAGACTGTGGTGTTTGACAAAACGGGCACCATTACACACGGCACCCCGATGACCAGCAAGGTTACCCTCTTCGTCACAGCCCAAGTCTGCAGCCTGGCTCGGGCTCTGACGATTGTGGGAGCCGCCGAGCAGAACAGCGAGCATCCGATCGCCTCCGCCATTGTGCATTTCGCCAAGGACATGCTGAACGTGGGCGCCACTCCTCAGGCGGGAAGCTTTGGCAAGAGCAGTCACTTCCAGGCCGTACCCGGGTGTGGTATCCGCGTCACCGTCTCCAACTATGAGCAAACCCTGAGACAGGCCTGCAACGCGGAACGGATCATCAACTACGAGAATCTGCATCGTGATCACCCGCAGGGATCGGTGCCGGTGGACAATGGCGCCAGTATCGAACATTTGCTGCCGCAGAACAGCGTACGAAAGTCGATGGAACTGAACAACCAGCAGTTGTTATCCGACTTGGTCCTGGAACAAGAAGAGCAGCTCCTCACGGATCAGAAGATCATCGATGGCCCCGAGATTCTGGTGCTCATCGGCAATCGGGAGTGGATGCAGCGCAATGCCATCGAAGTGCCGCTGGAGATTAGCGATTGTATGACGCACGAGGAACGAAAGGGACACACCGCGGTGCTTTGCGCCCTCAACGGCCAGTTGGTTTGCATGTTTGCCGTCTCCGATATGGTCAAGCCGGAGGCCCATCTTGCCGTCTATACGCTGAAGCGGATGGGCATCGATGTGGTGCTGCTCACGGGGGACAATAAGAACACGGCTGCCAGCATAGCACGAGAGGTGGGTGACTGGGAGATTGACTCTAGTACGGTTTTAAAACTAATTTGTTTCCTCTTTTGCTGCAGGTTGGCATCCGAACCGTGTACGCGGAGGTCCTGCCCTCACACAAGGTGGCCAAGATTCAGCGAATACAGGCCAACGGCATCCGCGTGGCCATGGTGGGCGATGGGGTCAACGACAGTCCGGCGCTGGCGCAGGCGGATGTGGGCATCACGATTGCAGCGGGCACCGATGTGGCCGCCGAGGCCTCGGACATTGTGCTGATGCGCAACGATCTGCTGGACGTGGTGGCCTGCCTGGACCTGTCCCGCTGCACGGTGCGTCGCATTCGCTACAACTTCTTCTTCGCCAGCATGTACAACCTACTGGGCATTCCCTTGGCCAGTGGTCTGTTTGCACCCTATGGCTTCACCCTACTGCCGTGGATGGCCTCCGTGGCCATGGCCGCCAGTTCGGTGAGCGTGGTGTGCTCCTCGCTGCTGCTGAAGATGTACCGCAAGCCCACAGCGAAGACGCTGCGTACGGCGGAGTACGAGGCGCAACTGGCGGCGGAACGTGCTGGTGGCTCCGAATACGAGCTGGACAAGCTATCCCTCCATCGCGGCTTGGACGACCTGCCCGAAAAGGGAAGGATGGCCTTTAAGCGGTCCACTAACTCGCTCATATCGCGCATTTTCATGCACGGAAACGGGGGCGTCACCTCGCCGGATGCCAAACACGAGGAGGGACTGCTGGACCCCGAGGAGCAGTACGATGGGCGCACCAAGATCGTGAGGAGTCGCTATCATGCCAATGATAGCACCGAACTGCAGAAGTTGTGAGCTCAACCGATGACAACTATCAAGCAACCACAATCCAACCGAGGACCTCAAAACGACAAATTTTCAGTGAAATTGTTAGCGCGCTTTAAATTGAACTAGTGAGAGAGCGAATTATAAAACCAATGTACATATTGCAGATTGATTGTTTTGACAAAGAATGAGAAGTAGGATATATGATCTATACCCTGGTCTAATATGATTTTGTAAGTCTCACATAGGCAAAAGATAAAAATGGGTTTTAAAGGAAAGTGTTCTCAGTATGTAAATATAGCTCAAACACAAAATATTTAATTTATATTTAAAGTATCCCTTTTTGGACTACTGAGTCGCCTTTTGTAAGAACATTTGCTTTTTACCTATGTTCATTTTGAGAATAGCCAACTTTGTAAAAGATCAAGAATAAGATTACGCTGTTTTTTGCTGTAAGCAGGAAAAATTAATGTATGGCCGGCTTTCTATTCCTTAGAGCGGCTCTCACACCGTCCCCTTTTTCTACAACATATTTGTTATATCCCTTTTTTTAATAGGAAGCTAAACATTTTTAAGACCTTTTGTTTTATATAACAGTTTTCTTACTCTTCTCTTCACGTTCAATTATGCTTATCATAATTACCATTATTATTATTATTATTATTGCATATTAACGTTTTTTTTTTTGTGTTATGATCGTAAGTTAAATATTACTATTAAGTTCAACTGAACAAATGCAAGGAGTCGCAGACCAGGAGACAAAACCAGAAATCAACCATCATTGAACTATTGTTACTTATTGTTAATTCGCATTATCATATATACACATACACAAAGGAAAAATAAATCAAAACCAAAACCAAGGCGAATATCGAACAACTTGACCATTGACCTTTGAGTCCCTGACCCCATATCGGCTTTAATCCTTATTCGTGCAATCGTAGGAGGACGTACACTTGTGAAATAATTGGGCACAAGAATAAAACAAACTGAAAATAATAGAAAACGACAGACATTCTTTATATGTAATTTAAATGTTTATATATAAAAGGCATTGTTATTGTACATACGAATAAAACAAGAAACACGAAGAGAAGAATCCCCATACTGGCAAATTGCATCGCAAGTGTTTTAACTATTTAACACTTTAAAGACTGCCCTAGTTCTGAATGTACAACATATTATGGATAAGCTTTGAATAAACAAAATAGCTCATCCACATTAAGAAGTTACTTTATTTTGTGAAGAGGGGAGGATCAATGGTAGAGACTTAAATGTTAATACCCCTAAAAAGAAACTCATGTTGACTACTTTAAATTTTGATTTTTATTTCTGTATTAAATCAGTACGAAAGACAGTGCGATCGAACATCTACGGTGTGGTGTGTCAATACTCCAAAATGCATTTGTCATTATCTGCGGGACTGTGTAAAAACTGAATTATTAATGGAGGCGTGTATTACAACACAAGAGCGAATGGCTGACTTGGTCAGGAGGTCGGCGTTAGGGAGCTTGCATTCTGTGAAACTAAACTTCTACCTTTGGCTAGTTAAACAAAGTGAAATGGGAGGTAAACGGAGATAGCTGATTGGGTGGGTAGGTTGGTGCTTGAGAATCTCACGCCTGGCCCAGGGCATCTTCAATGCGAGCGGCACGTGACTGATCCTCCTCCTCCTGTTGGCTCTTTCGCTTGGGATAGGCTTCCAGGCCCTTCTTGAACTCGTTAATATCCAGTATGCAGTTTTGATTGCCAACCTCGGGTAAAAAGATCACGTTTAGCTTATTCTCCAGGGCCGCAAACAGATCCTCGTCATCCTCCTCTTCGGATGAATCCTCATCGTCCTCGTGATCGTCCTTTTCGGTTTCGCTGCCATCTCCATCTTCGTTAGCTTCTTCGACATGATCTTCGTCTTCGCAATTATTGTGGGCACCAGGCAAAGGTTCCGGCATATCTACTGGTCGATGGCCAATCACCTGTACGGACAGCTTCCGCAGGTTATTGGTATCAATGTCCAGAAGGAAATCAATGATCTCCGACTTTTGGAGCGTACGCAACACATCAATTTGACGACGGCGGCGATCGAACAGGTAGTCCTCGTTGATGATCTCGTCCCAGTTGCGACCCATCTCCGTGCTCAGTGCCATGTCGGCCACCATTTTCAGCTTGATCAACGAGTCGCGGGTGTGATCGTAGTCATCCTGCGGCAGGTTGCGCAAAATTTGCAGCATTTTGGCGCGGAACACCTCGATGCGACCCTCCACATAGTTGGCCGTTGTCTTTGTCTCCTGCGAGTTGACCATAATAGAGTACCCGGCAATGCCGTAGTTTATCCTAACAGTAGCGCCCACATGGTAGCCTAGCTGCTCCTTGGTCCGCAATTGATCGAACAAAGGTTCGTCCACGAACATCATCATCAGATCGAGTATGCTCTCCACGCGAACTGTATTGGGCCCGATTTGATAGAAGTTCGTGATCACCGTGTTTGTATCCTGCTCGTTGAGAGCATGGCAACGGATCACATTGGTACCCAGCGGCAATTGAATGGTTCTATCCTCCACGTAGCGCTGCTCCTTGATCGCCTGGCAATTGAGGCGACTCAGCACGGAGTTCAGCACATTGTGAGCGGACTCCTCAGTGTAGTTGCCCTGTATGAGAGCCTGGATATACAGCTCTTTCGGGAACTGGCGCGCGAACTCGCGCAGATCCTCCAAAGTAATATCGTTGAGGCACTTGTACTTGTCGATCATCAGCCAGCGAATTTGCTCCAGCACACAGAGACGAACGTCCCTGAAAAAGAGTGAGCAAGGTATATAGGTAAGTTATTGAAACGCAAGACGATCAGATGTATTTGGTAAACACAACAAAGATCCATTACCTGTTGAGTGCCTTTGGCTTGATCAGGGTGTTGAAGAAGGTCTTACGCTGGTTCTTGCGGAAGGCAGCCAGCATCTTCTCGTCGAGAGTGTCTGCCACATGAAGCATGGCCTCGGCAATGGCTTCCACAATAAGATGGAGCTTCTCATTATAGCCGCTTACTTTCAGGAGCAAGCCCTTTTCGATTGTGTTAAAGGTGTAAGAAAGGCCGGCACTGATGGCCGGATATAGTTCCTCGCACACATGGAACTTCACCAACTCCTCGTAAAGTGTGCACATGGCATCGCTGGATAAAAAGGAAATAAATGAGAGTACCTAATTAATGTAGTGCATTCACTCACTTCTTGGCACTTTGTCGCTGCAATGGCGAAATAAAATAGAAAGCCATGTGGGCCTCGGGTAAGTCGAACTTGTCATCCTGGCGGAACCACAGCTCGCATGTGTCGGTCTTGAGCAGTCTCTTCGGCGCCGCAGGCAGTTCGGGCTTTCCAGCCGAATGCCAGAACAGCGTGAAATCCTCCGTGACAAATTTATTTGGCTCGGGCAAAAACAATTCTGGAAGGGGCTTCGAGTCCTCCCACAGCTTTCGCCACTTCTCGGGCATCGGAATGGTGGCATACTCAGTGCCGAACCACTCCTCCGTCTGATCGTAGGCGGACACGCCCTCGTACTTGTTGCGCGAGGTGACCATCAGGTTGAACTTCATCTCGTTGAGGTGGCCAATAAGTTCCTTGAGGTGCTCCTCATTGTACTCGTAGTAGAGCTCCTTGCCCGTCAGAATATCCTTTGGCGGGAAGTACTTGGAGTTCAGCACCAACTCCTGAACGTTGTCGAAAGCAGGTCGCTGAGCCTGGAACCGGAATCCCGTCTCCTCGATGCGCTGCTGCTCCTCGTAGACCTCCTTCATGGATCCACAGTTGGAAAAGAGCTTGACATAGGCAAAAGTTGCGGCCAGAACCTCGTCCAGATTCTTGAAACCCTCATCCGTGAGATAAATGCATACGTTAAACAGAGCATACATGGAGTTTGTGTCGAAGCCGTTCTCCTCGATGCCGGCAATCAGATGGAGAGCCCAAAGGCGGCGTCTCAGGTAGGCGCACAAGCTGCCACGCCCCTCGTAGCCCAGCAGATACGACAGAAACTGATCGGGTTTGCTGCGGTAATACTGGTGCACATTGGGCAACACCCAGGTCAGCTCCAGCTTGCACTCGTTCTCCACGGGCTTCACGAAGAACACCTGCTCGTGGAACTCCGGTCTGAAGGCGTCCCTATAGTTGAACTTGCTCAAATCGGGAGCCCGAACGTCGTTGTGCGGAATCTCCGAGAAATGGCGCACCACCAGCGATTCCAACTCGTCAATGGGCAATCGGGCTTGCAGGCAAACGTACATACGATTGGCGCCATAGTGCTCCTTGCGGATCTCGTGCAGAACCTTGTGCAACTCCGCGTCGTCCACATTCTCCCTTAGCGACTTCATATTGCCCCAGGCGAAGGTGCCGTGGGGGAAACCTTTGGTGGCCAGACTGGCCAGCAGCTGATCCCGCCTTGTCTCATCATCCTGCAAGATCTGCTGGAACTCCGAGTCTACGGCGCTGCGTTCACGCTGCATGGCCTCCTGCTTCATCAGCGGAGCCTTCATCAGGGCCGTAAAATAGTCCAAGCTAGAGTCCAAATGCTTCTCAGCAACCTCAAAGTAGAAGAGCGTCTCCTCGCAGTCGGTGTTGGCGTTGCTAAAACCGCCGCATTTTTTGATGTGCGCATCGAAGATGTTCTCCTCCGGGTACTTTTCGGAGCCCATGAAGATCATGTGCTCGAGAAAGTGCGCCAATCCTTGGTACTTCGTGGGCTCGGCAAAGGATCCATAGTCGATCATCAGGGCGCAGGCGGCCAGCTTCTCGTCGCCCTCCTCGCTTCCCGATTCCATGCTGCTGCCGCTATCCGAGGAGCTCGATGAGCTGGAATCGCTGCTTGTGGTCACCGAACTGCTGGTCTCCTCGCACTCGCAGGACTTTTCCGACGAGGACTCCGAGGTGGTGAAACCATCGTGCGGCACGGGACTGGGATCGGAGACAATGAGAGCATGCAAGCCATTGCCCAAAAGCAGCGTCCTAAGGGAAAGATTGGGGGAGAGGGAAAGAGGGAAAGGAAACCATCCATTAAGTCCGGCTTATCTGGGTCACATCGACCACGGCACTCACTTGTACAGCTTCTTGTCCGTCTCCGACTTGTCGGGCGTGTCCAGATACTTGACCTGATCCGTCATCTTCCACGACAGGCGGTGTGCGATGCTCCGTCCTCCGCCGGCTAATTGAATAATGGGGCTCCGGCCACGCGTCCCGAATTGGAGTCGTCTAAGCAAATGGGCGCTGTGTCGCTGCCAGCACATGCGGCACTCGAACGGGAATCACGGACTGCGATCCGAATGGGATCGCTCGCGGCTCGTTGGGATTGGGGAACTGTTTTCCGGGGACGTCGGCGCGGGCTGGGCTGGTCTGCCGATTCGGCAATGCAAATAAATTCAGAGTTGCCAGATTTTGTATAGGGCTATTCCCAAAATGCTCTTGGCCTACCCAGATCTTTTACTAAAAAATCCACTATTCCACTCAAATTTAAACGTGCTCTGTCTTGTCAAACAAAAGTATTGGAAAGGAGGGTTTTTAATTTTATTTTTATAATAATATAAATGTTATTAAAATCACGGGATGTGATTTGGCCCAATTTGCCCTAGGTTTATAGGCAATAGCAATAGTTTATCACGGTGACTGTCGATAACAAAAAATATTTCAAAAATGTGTACATTCAAGTTTTCCAATATGTAAATGTAATGTAAAAGTCTTGTTACACTGTAGCGATTACTCAAAAAATATGTTTAACTTCATAGTTCGAGTCTAAAGATGGACTTGTTCGCTTATCTTACAATTTGCACAAAAAACACGACAAAAAGGCTTATTACATCAAAAGGGATACAATTAAATTAAATTCTGGCACAGAATTATATACTTCTTTATTCCTAAACCTATATCTTTATAGGTTCCCATTACTTTATAACTCCACCATAAAGTAAACAGGCCTTAAAAGAATTCTGAGTATTCATTAACTGTTGAATTGCTGAGTAGTTGAAAATTTAACAGACAATTTCAGCGATGAGGGTACGACCCTAAATGGCTTATGTTAAATTTTCAAACGGCTGTGACCAGTTGTCAAATTTTACGGAAATAGAAACATGTAACAATTAATTTTTCATTATAGGTTAATACCTAAAATTATTAACAAGGTAAAAAGAACTAAGAAATACTTTCTATATTTATTTTTAAGCTTTAAAAATTAAAGTAAGTAAAATAAATAAAATAATAAATACCAAAAAATCTACCAGCAACCTATTTCGCACTACTGGTGGCACCTGGTCACACCGCACGATTGCACCGAGTGTCATGCGTGCGTGTGTGTGTGCGTGCGTGTTAGTGTGTCGTATGAGTTGTGGCGACCAGGCGAAAATAAAAATAAATAGATAAATGCACATTGCGACCGACGCGGCCCGTGTGTGCAGATGCCAGATGGTGCAGTTGCATGACCCCAGCGGATGACCCCAAAAGCAAAAGCAGCGGCAGCTCGGCGGAACAACAACAACGTCAACGAAACCAAGAGCACCAACAACAACGGCGATCCGATCGCTGCTCGCACACACACGCACACACAGGTAGCAATCGGAACGGTAAGTTCCACTGATAAACTTATCACCACACAAAAAACGATAATTCTAATTTTGTTTCCCTCAATCATTCACCAGTCACATTCACCAGTTAGCTATCCCTGTATATTAATTTCACCTCCTATTTCCCTAAATTCGTTTGGTTTTGTTTTTGTTTTTGTTTTGGACAGACAGACACGCACATAGCACATAACGGTATAGCGCCCAGACAGGAAGTAGCGAATAATTGAATATTCCAGCGGCGTACAGCAGCGGTCACGCGGAGAGTTGCACCCTGCTGGTGTGCTGGACATCAGAACCATGGCCACGGGCGGCGGTGGCGGCGGCCTAGGAGGAGGAGCAGCCGGTTCCGCCGGAAATGCTGACCACCACAAGCGCAACACCTTCACCAGCTATGTGGCACCGCTGCCGGGAGATCTGCGCGCCACAGCGGACACAAACGAATGGTGCCTGCCCAGCGATTTGCGGGACGTCCATTTGGGTAAACCGCGCCTGCTGCAGGGCGAGCAAATTGTGGCCTCCGCACCGGCCTACATGTACTCCCCCATCGATCCCATGGACAGCAGCAGCGGGAGTGGGAGTGGGAGCGGCTCCTCCTCATCGCTGCCATCCGACTCGCATAAGGAGGCCATCTTTGGCCTGCTAAGCGTCACCAATTTCAAGCTGGCCTTTGTTCCACTGCACTCGAAGCGTAATCCTGTTGCCACCGCTGCACCACTGATCGATCTCTACCAGGAGAACGCCTATGTGGGTCGCAACGAGATCACGCTGAACAACATCGATCATATCTACACCATCGCCGAGCTGGGCAGGGCGGCCAGTGCGCTGCAGGCGGCGCGTGGGATCAGCCGGCGCAAGAAACTGGAGCCCTTCAAGCAGCACAATATCAGCGGAAGGATCGCCGCCCTGCACATTGTGTGCAAGAACTTTCGTCTGTTAAAATTCGCCTTCCAGCAGCAGGATTCGAAGATGTTCGGATCCAGTGATCAGGGCAAGCTGATTGCCTCGGCTCTGGTCCGCTTTGCCTATCCCATGCGGCACGATCTGAGCTTCGCCTATGCGCACAGGGAGCCATACTATTCCACGTTGGGTGCCTCTGGAACTAGCATGTATGCGACGAAGAACGATTGGGCCAGGGAGCTGATACGTTGCGGCGCCACCGAGTGGCAGGTGGTGAGCACTGCCAGTGTCCCTTTGCTGCAGAATCCGCTCCAGGCGGGAAAGTACACCGTTCCGCCGCATTTCGTCATACCGAAGAGCTGCAGCGTGGATCGATTCCTGGACTTGTCGCGCGCCTTTTGCGATTCACGAGCTGCTTTTTGGGTGTATAGCTACGGCAGTAACGCCGCCCTGGTGAGATTAGCTGAACTGCAGCCGGCTGCCCAGCAGGACACCAAGTTGGAGAATGTGATGCTCGAGCTGGTGCGCAAATGTGATGCGGGGCGACAGCTCAAGCTGCTGCAGCTGACGGATCGCCTGCCGAGCATCCAGGATGTGCTGAAGGCTTACCAGAAACTGAGACGCCTGTGCACGCCGGAAACGCCGCAGAAGTTTATGCTGCAGGATGACAAGTACCTGTCGCTACTCGAAAAGACCAATTGGTTGTTCTATGTGTCGTTGTGCCTACGCTTTGCCAGCGAAGCGGCTGCCACTCTTCGCGGCGGCGTGAGCTGTGTCCTCCAGGAGTCCAATGGCCGTGATTTATGCTGCGTGGTCAGCAGTCTGGCGCAGCTTCTGCTCGATCCGCACTTCCGTACAATCGATGGCTTCCAGTCGCTGGTGCAGAAGGAGTGGGTGGCCCTGGAGCATCCGTTCCAGCGGCGCCTGGGCCACGTTTACTCCGCCCAGCCTGCCGGCGGCAACGCCGAGCTGCTGGAAAGCGAACAGAGCCCAGTGTTCCTGCTCTTCCTCGACTGCGTGTGGCAGCTGCTGCAGCAGTTCCCCGACGAGTTCGAGTTCACGCAGACGTACCTAACCACGCTGTGGGACTCGTGCTTCATGCCCATCTTCGATACCTTCCAGTTTGACACGCAGGCGCAGCGCCTAAAGGCAGTGCGGGACTCGCAGCTCGTTCTTCGTCCCGTTTGGGATTGGGGCGAGCAGTTCTCCGACAAGGACAAGATGTTCTTCAGCAATCCGCTGTACCAGCGCCAAAAGGGAGATCTTGGCGCCCAGGCGGCGGCCGCGGCCCATCGTAGATCTCTCGCGGTGGGAAATAGGGCGGCGCATAGTAGTGCAACTGGATCCACGCCCCATCGCAACACCATCAATCCGCAGCTATTTGCAACAGCTTCCTCAGTGCCGCAGGATCGGTTCCTGCAACCGGCTCACCGGATCGTCGACCTGCAAGTGTGGGATCAGTGCTACTACCGTTGGCTGCCCATTCTAGACATTCGCGGTGGTGGCCAGCCGCAGGTGGATCTCTTCCATCGCCTGCTGCTGAGCAATATCGCGAAGGTACAACGCTGCCTGGAGTTCCAGAACTTCGACGATCTGCCGGATGCTTATTACGAGGCCACCGGCGAATCGCGACCAAATCAGCAAAAGGACGAGAAGCCGGTGAAGGAAGATGAGGCTGAGTTCGTGGACGGCGTCGAGCGGCGCAGGAAGACGACGGCGAAGGCGGCCACGCCTACCAACGGACTCACATCTATGAGCGGGAATTTGCAGCTATCGACATTATCGTCATTCTTTCCCTTCGGTAACCCCATCGCCGGCGACGCACCGCATCAACTGTACGATATTCTGAGCAGCAGCAGCGAACTCCTGATGGAGACCTCGTCCTTCCTCGACAAGTCCTCCATTGTCTGATCCACACACACTTGTTTACTTTCTACGCTGAACTTTCAAAGTATTACAAAAGAAAAAAACATTCAAAACACAAAAAGCAAACTCCCTTCACATACACATGGCATATCGCTTTTAACACTTTTGATTATTGTTAACTAATAAGCAAGTTATGGTATAAGTTTTTTTTATTTCGTTTTACTACCACTAAACTGCAACGCTGCATAATAAAACATTGACTAAATAACAAGCGTAACGACAAGCAATTGATTTGAAACGAACTCAAACCGCAAGTCTAGAAAAAACGAAGCGTAAGAAAACACCAATTAAATCAATATGTATTATATTGTATGTAACTAAATATATGAAAATATATCGATATGTATATTTAAATAAATCAAAATTGTAAAATCAAAGAATAGAATTTTTATTGTGGTATCGTATGGGGTGACAAGAAAATTTTTTAAAGATCACTCTGGAAATTTCATTTATGGGTATAGCTAGTGTTTAATTGGGGTTTCTGTGATAAGAAAAACCCTCTCTGGTTTTAACACTTTACTTTTTTGAACTTATGTACATACATAGATAACGATGGCACCAAATAGGGCTAGATAAAAATTAAAAAAGATAAATACTGTCAGCGGAAAAGCATTAGTCGAAGGTTACTCATATATGAATGTATGTTTTTTAATTATGATATCATCATTGTACCAAGAGAATGTCACAAAAATCTCTGAGCGAAATTCGGGGAAATGTCCGTAAGCATTAATACTAATTTTAGACAAAGAGATTTCAGTGACACCCACGTATTATTTATTTTTAACTATGACTTTTTAAAATGTATGTACTGAAAAAGTATACCATAAATTAGAATATCTTTTTTTTAATATAAGTATTATTAAATTAAAAAATTAATTAGTACACCAGTATGTGCAAACCTTTAAAATGTTTAACTTACTAAATATAATATTAACAATTGCACAAGGGTTAATGTTCTCAACTCTTTCGATAAATAACTGTTTAGTTTTCGATTTTAGTATACTCCTTCTTCGTAACAGATCGAAATTATTATTAATTCCTTATTTGTGAGACATTTTATATCATATACTTAAATACATTGTTTAAAATATTATATTAAAGGTTACAATGGAGGTTTTTGCCGAAAATATAAGAAAAATTCCAGTTCAGGATCAAAATATTGTTGACCTTCAGAACGTAACAAGTAATGTTAAAAATCTGGGTCTTGCAAGTGAAGTTAAGAATCTAACGGAAATTCAAGGGGATAAACTACCGCATAACATGCTGTCAATTGAAGATCATAAGATCTTAAGTGAATCCCAAAGCCTGGAGCATCTTAATTATGTTCAGAAAGTAGAGGATTATTTTTCAGTTCAATCGCCGGAGAAATTCTCATTAGAAATTGAAAATGTGAAGCAGCAAAGTGCGACTTGTAGTCTGGAGAAGGATCCATATCAAAAACAGGAGCTTGACGATAAAACCCAGGATGCGGAGAGGCAGTCGCCAAGTAGGAACCTTGATGACACCGCCTCTGAACGAATAGTTAATCGTCGTAGTCGCGTGATTCCACCCATGCCTTCGGAGGATGCAATGCGCCACTCCATAGCCGACAACCTGATGGAGATCCTGGTAAATATGACTAATCCGCTGTACCGACAACAGTGCTTTGAACTCTTGCAGGTGGGCGATGCTCTACAGGCCCGCAGCCGAATCCTGGATATTCTGCAGCAAATCGACAAGCGTAGGATTCGTAGATAACTCACTATAAAGAAATCAGCTTCAAAGGTCTTCTTAAATCAAACTTATCTTTACATCAGCACTCGATGTATTGAGTACTTTTACAAAGCTTGGTTTACCGAATAATCAAATCATATTTCTTAATCATTAAAAAGCATGGTCTTGCAAATGATATTTCCTGATATATCAAATTGTACACATATCAATATCATTATGAGTTAAACATTCAATAATCTTAGCGTGGTATGTCGGTTTGACATTAGGTTGTGGGGGTTTTTGGGGTTTGATCTTAGGGTGCTCTGGTGGGGCATCACTTGGCCTTCTCATCCTCCTTTTTGGACTCTTCCGCCTTCAGCAGCTCGGACACGATGCCCACCTTCTTGAGCTCCTCGATGAGGTCGCCGCTTTGGTGCATCTGGAGTAGGATGTCACAACCGCCGACGAACTCGCCGTCGATGAAGACTTGCGGGATGGTGGGCCAGTCGGTGTAGTCCTTGACTCCTGAAGGGGCAAAATAGGTTTATAAAATAGGGCTATATATGGAGCAGGAATCCCCAAGACTCACCCTGACGCAGAGACTCGTTCGCCAGGACATCGTGGGCATCGTATTGGACACCGTGCATCCGCATTATCTGCACCACCGCATTGCTGAATCCGCAACGTGGCGCCTGGGGATTGCCCTTCATGAAGACGACCACCTTGTTGGTGCGCACCAGCTTGTCCAGCGTCGCCTTGTCCACCGCCTCGCCGGTCACCGCATCCGCCGCAAAGAAGCGACTCAGCACGCCCGGCATGGAGGCGGAGGCACTTGCTCCGGCCGTAAAGCCGCCAGGATTGCGGTAGCTCTGACGCAACAGACTCTGGCAAATTCGATTCATCTTACCAGCGTCGCTTTCCTCGAGGAGGTAATAATATTAAGAATATTATCTAACAACAACACGGGCTGCTGTTCAAGTGAAGTGTCAGCTGTCAGCTGAAATGTATCGATAGCCTGACTGGCGATAGTACGGCCAATCGGGTATCGAATGGATTTTGATTCGAAAAGTTTTACGAAATTCTAGAACACTTTAAAGACGTTATTTGCAGTGGAATGCTTATTATTTAGAATATGTTCGAAATAATTCAAATTATATGTCTGCCGAATAACAGTAATAACTAGAAAAATATAAAAAGGCGCCAATATTATTAAAAATGATATCACCCGTTTTTAATTTTTGTTGTTAGGGTTACATTACTTAATGGTATCTGGAATCCTGCAGTGAAAAAATGTTGTATATGTTACTCATACATCCAGATTTTAAATATAGTGTTGCAGAATACTATCTAGCTATTTTGTAAGGAATCCTAATGGTACATTGGCAAGGAAGAAAGTAACCTTAACTTTTTTGAACAGAACCTGTCGCTATTTTATGGAAATTTCCTTGTGAGCGGTAATCAAAACCAATACGATCCATTAGAATTGTTTCTAATAATATACATTTCAACTCATAATTTTGTAAAATCAAACATTCTTATCAGGGATGCCACAGAAATTACTTTAGGGCGTGCAAAATATACGCAGAATGGGCGCCCTGCGATTTCTGTGGCACCCCCGTATAATTGAAATAAAATGTATTTTGCAATAATCACACACATAACTACAAATACAATACTAAAACCTAAATCTAACTAGTGGAGTGTGGTATAGGATCGTTGGAGTTCGCCCGGATTACTGGTTTGTAAGGGCTGGGTCTCAGTTCGTCCTGTTCCGGTGCCAGGACCTATCATATTCTCCATTCGCTGGCTAGTTTCCCGCATAACGCCACCGAAATCAGGTAAGTCCGGCAGATCCAATGCGAGGTGGGCGGAAAATCTTTTGTACACCGAAGACTTGGTGCTTTCCTTCTTGGTTTTCTTTCTGTTTTCCTCGTACTTCAACTGTTGCTTTAGGAAAATCGAAGCCTTGATCATCTCCTGTATGTTGTCGAATATGCTCTCGGATTTTTCAATCGTTCGCAGGGCTCTGTAGTTGGAAATAATGCAATTAATGGTGATATCTAAGGTTTGGAGTACCAGGACCTACTGAATTCCGTATTCCATATCATAGCAATGCCCCTGGAGATTGTTTTGCAGCTGGAAGACCTCATCGCGTTTCTCGAAAATCGCTGGGGAAACCTTCCGAACGTGTTCCTGGACCCGGAAAAACGCCAGCGATGGATCGTTGGCAAAAATGTGTATGTTTTCCGATATCTTCTCCGACGTTTTCTTCGTTTTAAAGACCAGTTCTCCGCCTCGAGACATTGTTTTATTTACTTTCCACCTTTTTCTTTCTTTTTGTTTACATTGAGAATCCAATTGGAATATATCGATAGCTGATATATTTTCAGTATTTTTCAAGCGGTATATATTATTTGGACACAGATATACTATCGCATTAGAATAGGGCCATTCTTCTTAGTATTTTTTTAAAGTATATATTTATTAATTATTAAGTTCTTATCGTTAATTGTATTAACAGACAAAAATTGTTTTACTTTTAAATCAGCAAAATATATATAATAAATCCATAAGAAAGTTTTTTAAATTAATTATAATTGTTGGCTCAATCAAAACGATTTAGTAGCTGTATAGTCCTCATTTTGAACTAAAATTACCTTTCACAATAGAAATTAAATGAATTAAAATTTAACTGTTAAAAATATAGAAAATAATTTTGGTCTGCTTTTATAAAAACCATTAAATAAGAAGTCACAATTATAAAATAAATAATTTAATGAATCTTGTCAAAAATTGTAATTTATTTAAGTTTAAATATGTTCTGATACTACAATAAAATCAACAAAATAATTTCTGTGAATTGAAAGTGAAAAAATCAGACGATTCATATTTCAACAGGAATACCGTCAACACCGCCCGAAATTGGAAACATCGATATAAAATTAAATCATCGTATCAATCGATAGCTTTCCGTATAGCCAGGCAAACTCCTACGTTTTTCAGCTTTAGCGTTAAGGCTGCTCGTCTACGAAACGGTAAATTTGGCAACAAATGCGACTTAATTAAAATACAGAATATAATTAATTGGGCAGACCCGATCAATTGAACTGGAAATATTTTTTGCATATTTTTGTTACTGTGCTGTGTGAGTGAAGAGAACACCGAAAGACCGAAACACCGAAAATAAAAACGGGAAACAACTGTAGGATGCTCGATGCAATTTCTGGCCGGTTCGGTTGTTAAATGTGAATAATAAGTGATAAGCCAAGCCGGTTCTCGTAAAAAGTGTACTAGTCATGGATTCTGGTTAAAAGTATTACCTATAGGCCTGGTACAGCAACAACTAAGCGGCAATAACAAACTTTGTTTACCTAGAAACTCCAATAAGTCACCCCAATTCGAGATCCAGTTACTGGGTAACAGAGGGTTAATTTTCAGTGTGTATGCGCAGGCTATTTATGTTGTTGTTCCTATTTCAATGCTCCTCTTTGTTTTTTGTTTTGTTTATGCTTCCCATTGAGATGAAGATTGTGGTTGCAGTAAGCCCCCCTTTTCTCTCAGTGTTCTGGATGATGATGAGCTCATTGATAAGACGCACCCAAACTCTTCCTCTCTTTCGCACACACATGGCTGCTTACGTCATACCCCCCCTGCCCCCCTTCCTCCATCCTTTTTTAACAATTTAGTTCAGTGCTATTTGCACTTTGATAAAAATTGCAAAAAAAAAGCCCCCTAGCAGAGCCATGCAAGTAATATAAATCACCAGCAAAGTTTGCCATTGTCAAGTGGCCTTTATTTTTGTTGTTATTTTCTCAACTCCTCAAGTGTCCATAATTTAAGAGCCCACATTCCAATTCAATCGTTCTAATGTTCTATAGACTATATGTACCCGTATATACCTAGTACTATATGCAGAACAAGTTGCTAATTGTTGTTGCTGTTCCCCAGAGACAGAAAAAAAAGCTTTTAATAAAAACGATATAAAACAGAAAAAACTGCCAATACACAAACAACAAAAAATTGAGAACAAAAAAAAAATACATAAAAACAATAAAGACGCGCGTGTTTCCGATGATAAATTAAAAATTATATTTGTAACATACTCTCGGGCGGCCAAAAAAATATCGGAATCATTAAAAGCTCCCCTTTTATTTTTATGTTTTATTTACACACAGAAAAACAGTTTCAAATATAACTTTTAACAACAAAGTTACTAAAATTCTATATAGTAGTTTACAGAAATCAACTCACAAAGTTTTATGGAATTTCTAAATTAGTTTTACACCTATGAAAACAAAAATTAACGCCTTAATAATTTAAAATATTTTATCATGGAATCCAAAATTAATTTAAAAAATGAGAATATATTTTTTTATAAAACCAAAATATTTAAAAGTTGTTTAACCAAAGATAAATAAATATTTTTTTAATATCTACATATGTATATTTCAATATAATAACAAACAAACATTAACTCCTCAATAATTTAAAATATTTTATCATGGAATCCAAAATTAATTTAAAAAATGAAAATACATTTTTTTTGTGAAACCAAACTATTGGAAAATTCTGTAATCAAAGATAAATTTCAATATAATTGCTGAGTTTTTAAACTTTTCGATACATTTTAAATATTTTTTGAAAATTGTATAAAAGAGAAATTTTTTTTTAAATATTTACATTTCTAATAGAAATTTTCCGTATAAGAGCTGAATTTTAAACGTAATAATACATTTTGAAAAAACTAATAAATATCTTAGGACCTTCATATATTGTTTTTTTTCACCGTGTGCTAATTATACATTCGTGTGTGCTCTTTTGTTTGCCTTTGCGGCAGAACTTTTCAGTGGAGCTTTCGGCAAAGGAGTAATACTAAACAAATAAGTATAAATAAAGACCAACAAGTAGACGACGAGGAACCTCAACGATGGGCAACATACACACGACGGGTCCCAATGAGGCGTTAATTGTTTCAGGTGAGTCGGGCGAACCTTTGGCACCCAGCAGACCCCACCACCCAACCACCCAACCACCCACTACTTAACCCTTTTCGCCCTTACTGTTGCGTCAAACGCCTGTTGACTGATTTTGAAATGCTGCAATTAGTAAACCGCATGTTGACAGGACATTGCGAATTCAGCCAGGGTTGCATGTCTACATTTACTCAGTTGCGAGTGACATTCGACTTCTCTTTGATCTATGATTGCGGGGCATTCAGGATAATGACAACACTGAAAAAATAATAATATGGTGAACACAATTCACTAGGGCTTTGAAAGCACTTCTAAAGGTGTCTAAATGTATGCTACCACATCTTATTAATTCGTAAGTCATGGATTCATTCCTAGACAATGTACTGTTTTACTACTTTGATCTATGATTGCTGGGCATTCAGGATAATGACAACACTGTAAAATAACAATATGGTCAATATAAATTGTTAGGGTTTCGAAATCACTTCTAAAGGTGTCTAGAATTATGCTACCACATGTTATTAATTCGTAAGTGATGGATTCATTCCTATACAATGTATTTATTTACTACGTTGATCTATGATTGCAGAGCATTCAGGATATTGACAACACTGAAAAAATAATAATATGATCAATATAATTTACTAGGTAGTAATTCGTAAAGTAAGGATTCATTCCTAAAAGATGTAATTTTTTTGCTGCATACTTTTTGACATCTTTATAAAGATCTATCTTATAAGATACCCCTAGTAATTTCTTGGCACGCTTTATAAGTATATCATAACATTAGGCTTATAAAGGAACTTATCACAGTTCTAATTTATTGAGATTGTCACATTCATTTTGAACTGTAATGAGTTCATGAATTATAAATAACCGGTACTTAAATTTATATATTTTAAAAATAAATGAGAAGTATTTTTACGGCTCATTTTTAGGCTTACTTTCGACATTCTCTTAATGCCAAAAACTTGAAGTTCAAGTTTAATATATATCGTGCATTTGCACTTACAAATGTTTGTGCATGTGTATTTTGAATTCAGTGGTTCGGGACATGATATTACTTTTACAAAAAAAAACGGGAATTAACGTATACGTCAAGGGCTGTTGGTTGAAATACGACCGTTTAAAAAATAATTAAATTCTTTTAAAGACTTGCGGTGACAAATGCTCTTCTTTCCAATTTCGAGGATACTAAAATCGAATCAACTGATGTCAAAAATAGGCCACTGAAAGTCAATGTCAAATTGATCCTCTCCAGACGGAAAACAGCTAGCATGGTTTCAAAATGTGTAATATCTTATCCATATCCTAATCTTTTATAATTTCAACTATTACACATAAGCTAATGTTATTTAGGAAATGTTTTTTTAGACAACAAAGCAGGAAATATAATTTTAATATGTTATTAAATTTTTTTCTGTGCAACCTTGGGTATCTATTGTGTAGCCCTGGGGCCGGAAGTCTTTCCTCTGGCGGCACAGAAAAACAGAAAACTCCCTGATGCATATTGAATTTTTCGCACACACAACAAGAGCGCGGAGGACGCGGAAGCCCAGGACAGTGATAACCACTTGTATGCAACCACCCACCATCCCCAGCATCCTGGCACTGGGAAACCACCCCCTGGTGTTTTCTGTTTTGTATTTTATGTTGCCATTTTGCCTACGTCTTGCTTTCTGTGCTGTGCCTAGCCAAACTTTTCAACCCCCATGGCATGGGTTAATGCACTCTGGCCAACCCCTAGGGGCTCCTCATCCCCCCGGAACCCCTTCGAACCCCACCACACTCCACTTCCATGGCCATCGCCATCGCCAACCCCAAAAACCCAAATGCAACTCGCTCAACTCGTTAAGGTAATTCTATTTAATTAACTTGCCAAGTCAAACAACAACTGGGCACTAATAGATGATTTTACTCTTCACTTTTTCCGCCTTTTTGCAAACGATATAATGAAATAATACATTTAGCCGGGTATCGATAATCCTTTAATAGGAATTTCGTTGCCTTTTGGATGCTAGGGGAGGCCTAATTGTTTCGACCACGCAAATTGAACATAATACTCTTAGGCACGCAGCTTGTAATATTTTCCAATTAATACAGATAGGTCAACTTTAGATTGATTATTTCTATATTGCTTATATTTTCTTTAGTGTACTTTTGGTATTATTATATTCCTGGACCTTATATAGATATAATAATAAATAATAGTATATAGTTATGCAAAAAAGTCAACTACCTACATTTATATAATAGAAATACCATACGTAGAACCTGATTATAGGTTTTTTATGGTGTATTTGATTGATACTTGTTTAAACTCAACTCCATTCGGATCGTATCATGTCCGCCGCCTTTTCCCCGATCATAAACGCAGCCGCATTTGTGTGGGCGGTGGGTGGGACTGGGATCACACTGGTGTCCACCACCCGGAGTCTCCTCATCCTATGCACCTTCAGCTGATGATTGACCACGGTGGTGGGATCGCTTTCGGGTCCCATGCGACAGGTGGCCACTTGGTGGTGCAGTGTATAGGATAACGTTCTTATAGAGCACCTCCAATAATCATCCGAGGCGAACTCATGGCTCTCACATCCTGGCACCTGTCTCTTGAGCAACCTCGCCCCAATCCTCTGCATTGCCGGCATCTCTATGATCCTCAGACTGGCTTTGATGCCATCCAGCAGATACTCCACATCCTCCTCGGCCACAAAGTACTTGGGATCGATCATGGGCCAGCTCAACGGATTGCGATCCCTCAACCAAAGACGACCCACTGACTTTGGATGGAACTGCATGACCAGCAGAGTGAAGTGATCCTGTTGGGCCTGCGCCAGTTCCCTGAACATCCGGTCGTAGATTTCGTCCTTGAAATTGGCGCCCAACTTCAGGGCCGTGCCTTCGTCACTAGCCAAACTGCCAGTGACCATAATCAGTTCGATGTCTGGCCAATCCTTTGGCAGTTCCGATCGCTGTGTTTTGAGGAATGCCAAGGCCTCCACCCCACCGATGGAACTCAATACGGTGGATGGATTTCCGGCCAGGAGGTAGGATATCACGTCAGCGGGTGAAATCCTCGATGTGAAGGTCGTTTGACCAGTGGTGTTGGTCACGAAGGTGGGTCCAAAGTGGCACATGTGATCGAACATCCTCTTACCCACCGGCAGGGCTTGAATCAGGGGTACTCTAATGGCCTTAAGGTTATCCTCTGGCCCGATTCCCGAGAGCATCAGTAGTTGGGGGGAGTTGAAGGCACCCGCTGATAGAATCACCTCCTTGCGGGCCTTGAAGGTATAGAGTTTATTTTTATAGTGAAACTCCACACCGTAAGCGGATTTCGTAGCCTCATCGATCAGAATGCGGGTCACTCGAGAAAAGGTAAAGACCTGCAGGTTGGAGCGCAGATCCCTCACCGGTTTTATATAGGCCGAATAGGCCGAGTGCCTTCTGCCATTCTGGGTGGTGGCCTGGACATAGGAAACCCCGAACTGGGACTCTCCATTGTAGTCGGTGCGCGGCAGTCCCGATTCCACGGAGGCCTCCACGAAGGCATCCACCAATTGGGAACGGAAACGCACGTACTCCACACTCAGGGGACCACTGTGATTGTGATAGGGCGAGTTCTCCAGGCCCTGCAGTTGGGCCCGCTCACTCCTCAGGAAGTAGGGCAGTACCTCCTCATAACTCCAGCCGGGATTACCAGCTGCCGCCCAGCCATCAAAGTCCCTGCGATTGCCCCGATTGTAGATCATATAGTTGATGGAGCTGGTTCCTCCCAGAACCTTTCCCCTCGGCAGGGCACACTCGTTGTTGTTCATTCCGTGGCAGGAGAGCTTCTGGGGTACCGATTTGTAACCCCAGTTCGAGGATGTCTGCTGCAGATAGCCAGCTAGCACTGGCGTGAGGTGGGCTATGTTCTCCACTCCCCCAGCTTCGATGAGGGCCACCCTCCATTGGGGATTCTCCGAGAGACGGGCGGCCAGTGAGCTACCAGCTGCTCCAGCTCCAATCACAATGAAGTCATAGTTCGAGAGATCCTGGGGAACTGAAAGAGATTATTAGGGATGCTTTATAGGAAGAACATAATACTATTACCAAGGCCTATCCTGACTCAAATGGAAATGGTTATACCATTGGTTTGGCTAACCTGACTTAATAACAATCTATTTTTGAGTACATCCTTGAGCTATGAGTTGACTTACCACTGGGACGCGTAGCCTGTTCTAGCAGATTAACCAGTCCCACTTGGTTGAGCTGATCCAACAGCAGTCGGTTGACATCCCCTTGGGATTCGCCCAGGTAGAGGAGCAACAGGGGCAACAGGAGCAGGTGTGAGATCTGTGTGGAATGCATTTGACTAATGGTGGGCAAATGAGCTGCCATCGTCTGGGGGGAGTTGCTTTTAAGCCATGGCTCCTGGACTGGATTGGACTGACAATGAGTGACTCAGGTGCCATAATGCCGCATCGCGACGCGCTCCAAACACGTCAGTGGGTTGCCTTTGCGGTTGTTGTTGTGTCTCTGCCGCCAAATGGTGCCCCACCCACCCCGTTGGCCATATAAACCAGATACCCTGCAATTGACCAAAGGGAGTTGGGGAAGGAACTAAACTTTGAACGTGGAAATATTATTTTTAATTACGATCATTCCCAAAATGAATATTATTGAATAAAGTATTGCATTATAGACAATGTAGGGTACCCCATGAAACAGTTTTTGATAATAATAAACCGCCAATTCCAGTGTACTTCAGGAAGAAATAAACCCATGATCCAACCTAAGACTAGCTTAAAAAATAAACAATCATGAGAAATCATATAAAAACACAAACTTAAGCCAATGAAGCCCGAAACCCAAATGAAGTGAGAAATAGATTCCAAATAAAGAATGAAATTAACCATTAAACCAAACGAATCCAAAGGCAAACATGAGATAAGAATAACACAAACCAAACTCATAAAGCCAACAGCAAGGCGATCAGAAACAGTAAACTATTAAAAACAAAGCATAGTTGGCTGAAACCGGTTGAGGAACCCAAAACAAACTTTAATAAAGTTAGCACCAATTAGCAGTAAACAAAAATAGTGAAAATCGCAAAGTTTAGCTGGAAGCATCTAAACTTAGGAGAGGTGCTGCCGAAATCATTAAGATAAACTCCAAGTGATCTAGTTTCGCATGAGTTTGCTCTTCTTGAATGGCCAAAACGTACACAGAGAGAAATATAAATACATAGTAATGAAATGTTAAATTAAACTATAAGTTCGACAGTTTAATCCTTTTTGACCGATCAGAAATAGTATCTCATGAAACACAGAAGTTGATTCGTAAAGATTCGTTCGATCTATTTAAAATATCTTAAAAAGTACAGGGTATCCAGTAAACGGTAACTCTTATTTCCTGGTTTGGCCAAATGTGAAGGGAGAATGACAGGATTCTCACTTTTTAAGTGCCGGCCGCACTTTGCAAGTTCGTTTAACTTTGGCGCGTGCTCTCCCTGCGTTGGGCCCCTAAATGCACTCAAGTTTATATGCATAATATAATAATATCGTCGATGAGGCATACACTCCCGGCGCTCTATTAATTTTTTTCGGCCCGAAAGCCGAGGCATTGAACTTGAAGTGCGTAAACCCGTTTGCGACGCCTCGATTGCCCCGCTTCGGATTCGGATCAGTTCGAAATCGGAACGGATCGGTGGGAAGTTATTAAGCTAGGTCATGACGTGGACTTAATTGGACTGACCCGAACCGTTCTCAAGACCCCGTTCGGCGCTACACTTGGAGAAAATCTTCTAAAAATTATCAGTAATATTTATAAAATGTTTTTAATTAATACTAAAATGTATTAGGATACTTCCTTTTTTTTGTATGTATAGTGACATTTTAATACATTTTTAATAAACCAATTCAATCTTTCCATATTTTTAATTCCCAAATGAAAATTACATTTTGAATACTTTTGGCTATAATTCTTTTAATAGTTAGAATGATGTTGTTAAAATGAATTTGACATTTTATAATACGCTCTCTAAATGCTTTACTTTTAATATTACCCAAACACCTTATAAATTAAACCATTTAAAATATAAAAAAAAAATCCGAATGTTTTTGTAACCTTTACATATTTCAAGTGTACCTGTTTGCTTTCTTTCAACTTTCGTCTCGCATTTTATTAACCCCTTTACATAAATCGCGTTTGCCTCTTTAAAAGATCTTCATCCAGAGTTAATCAGCTCCATTCGGATCGTATCAAGTCCGCCGCCTTTTCCCCAATCATAAACGCAGCCGCATTTGTGTGGGCGGTGGGTGGGACTGGGATCACACTGGTGTCCACCACCCGGAGTCTCCTCATCCCATGTACCTTCAGCTGATGATTGACCACGGTGGTGGGATCGCTTTCGGGTCCCATGCGACAGGTGGCCACCTGGTGGTGCAGTGTATAGGATAACGTTCTTATAGAGCATCTCCAGTAATCATCGGAGGCGAACTCGAGACTCTCACACCCCGGCACTGGCTTGTCCAGGAGCCTTGTTCCAATTGCCTGCATAGCCGGCATCTTGGAGATCCTAATGGCCTCCCTTATGCCCTCCAGTAGGTTCTCCACATCCCCTGGTGCCGAAAAGTACTTGGGATCAATGCGTGGCCACTCGAGTGGATTGCGATTGTGCAGCCACAGGCGACCCACGGAGGCGGGATTGAAGTGCATGATGAGGAAGCTGAAGTGATCCTGCTTCCGTAGCGCCAGATCCTTGTACATCTTCTCGTAGATCTCCGGCTTGAAGTTGGCTCCCTTGCTCAGGGCACTGCCATCATCGCTGGCCAGGCTGCCGGCCACTTGGATGAGCTCCACATCGGGCTGGCTGGCCGGGCTCTTGGCCGAGGGCACTTTGATGAAGGTGAGGGTCTCCACACCCCCAATGCTGGACAGGAATGTGTCTGCCCGGCCCAGCAGGAACTCCTTGACCACTGGTGCACCCAAATTGGCGGAGAATAGACTTTGACCAGTGGTGTTGGTCACAAAGGTGGGTCCAAAGTGGCACATGTGATCGTACATCTTCTTGCCCACCGGCAGGGCTTTCACAATGGGAACACCAATGGCCTTGAGATTGTCCTCTGGCCCGATCCCCGAGAGCATCAGTAGTTGGGGGGAGTTGAAGGCACCCGCAGATAGGATCACCTCCTTGCGGGCCTTCACCTTGAAGCTTCTACCCTGATGGGTTAACTCCACGCCGTAGGCGGACTTAGTAGCCGCATCTATGAGAATACGGGTAACCCTTGCCAGGGTCAAAATGTGCAGATTACGACGTCTAGATCTTATGGGTTCTATGTAGGCCCGAAAAGCGCTGTGTCTTCGACCCTTTTGCGTGGTGGCCTGGACATAGGACACCCCCAGTTGGGATTCACCATTATAATCCGTCCTCGAATGACCCGCCTCCTGGGCAGCTCTTATGTATGCATGAGCCAGTCGTGTGCGATGACGCACATCCTCCACACTGAGGGGACCACTGTGATTGTGATAGGGCGAGTGCTCCAGGCCCTGCAGTTGCGCATGCTCACTCCGCAGGAAATAGGGCAGTACCTCCTCGTAACTCCAGCCGGGATTTCCGGCTGCCGCCCAGCCATCAAAGTCTCTGCGATTGCCCCGGTTGTAGATCATATAGTTGATGGAGCTGGTTCCTCCCAGAACCTTTCCCCTCGGCAGGGCACACCTGTTATCCGGCATTCCTCGACAGGCGTGTCGTTGTGACTGCGATTTGTAGCCCCAATTGGAGGCAGTGGACTGCAGATAGGCCGCCAGCAGGGGCACCTGGTGAACTATGTTCTCAACTCCGCCAGCTTCGATGAGGAACACACTCCAGTTGGGATTCTCCGAGAGACGGGCGGCCAGTGTGCAGCCAGCAGCTCCAGATCCAACCACTATGAAATCATAGTTTTTTTGGGGTACTACGAAACAAGAATAATATATATATATTACAAAAAATATTTCACTGCTTTATAGGCGATTTATAAATATTCCAGTTCTTAAGTATTTTATTATAATGATAACTGTTAGATGTATTGGGTACATAAGAAATGTATCTATTATATCATTATAATGTTATTATTATAATAAAATTTTCCAAATATAACTTTTAATATAATGAAATAAAACATAAATTAAATGAGGAATGTCATCTAAAATTGTTACATATAAAATGTTTCCCTAATACTGTAAGTATCAAAAAGTTCTTAGATCACAATGAAAGAAATACTTTGATTTAAGACAAATCTTATGTTTCAGAATACCTAATGTTAATATGAGTATACAAAATTCTTTTTAACATATTTTAAAGAATTCCGTTACTATGAGTTATAATTATAATCTCGATGTAGAACGAATCGTATATTCTACTAGAAAATCAACTAGATTAACCCTCACCATCGCTGAAGAATGGCACATTGACGACGTTTCCCAATCCCAGTCGCCTCAGTTCGTCCAGTTGGGGATTCAATTTTGAGTGGGTCTCCTGGACGAGCTGGTGCTGGATGAGGAGCAGGAACAGAAGCCGGGACAGCAGCAGCTTTTCCATGGTTGCGATGGTCGGTAACTGAACTCTGCAGCTTCGGTGCTTCAGGAGAAATTGGATCTCTAGCTCTGGTTGGCATCACATCTGCCAACGCACTGTGGGACGGGTCGTAAAATTCTCAATTACTCTGCATACTGAATTGTAATATGCGTGTGAATTTTTTACTACCAGTGGGCGTGAAAACATAGGCAGAGATTATATAAACAGAATATTTTAAAACTCATAACATTGTTATTGAAAATGATGACTTTAATTTGCTTTTAATTGCCAAAGATAAGGAGTTTATTTAATGAGTGGCTTTATTATTATTTTAAAAACTGTAATTTTGGAAGAGCCTTTCAAACCAGAATTGAACTGCATGCTTATTGAAATTTTATTTTTAAACCTGCTCCACTGTGGATAATCTTGCCGGTTTGGTTCTCCCTGACTGATCTCTATCCCCCTCTCTCCCTGTCTCTCTCTCGCAGCCTTTCTCCGCATCTCTCCGTCTTTCTTCGCTGATGAGTTGGTTGACTTGGTGGCCGGGTTTGTAGGGCCAAAACAGGCCAAGATTGTCTCAGAATTTTTATTGCCACTTGCTAATTTGCGCTTTCTGCTTGCTCATCTCTACGGTTGTGCCTCTCTTTCATTTTCCGTCTATCTATCTCTTTCCTAATGCAGAGAAAAAAAATGTAGTGTTGTTTAAGACTTGTTCTGGGTACATGGGAACGAGTATTTCTTCCACATAGCTAGGAATTTTGATATTAAACAATTTTGTATACATTTTTTCTGTGTATCTTTGGCTTGGTCTTTGCATCTGAGCCCGGTTCAATGGCACTTGGATGGGCAACTTGTTCTGGCTGGGCTTATATATTTGAATGCTGCTGGTCTGCCAGTTGAGACTTTGAAGATTGAAGCATCAGCAGCGGGCACTCAAGGGTTAATATATTCCACCCCATGGAGCATAATAATCAAGAACAAAACAAAACCAAAGCGGATTAAAGGACTTTGGGTCTAGCCGAAAAAAAAAACAAATAGTCAGAAATGGGATAAAGGGATACAGGGGTGGTCCAATGCAGCGGCATCAACCCCCAACATATGGATGCAGTTCCTCCAACCCCAAACCCAAGTCAATGGGTTCCCTTACAAATCCCAGCAGGAAACGAAATAAATGAGCAGGACAGGGCTTAGACAGAGGATATGGTCCAAAATCTGGAGGATGGGCCTTGTTTTGGTCATGGCAATTGCATTCAAAATATGTCTCTTTTGTGTTTGCCTTTTTTTTTAACGACTGGAACCGCCCCCTTGATTCATGAATATTTCAATTTGTGTTAATGAAAAGTCTGGCGTAACCATAGTGACTTTTTACGATGGGAAAGGAGATTTTGTTACGTGTTCCCACTGGGGTTAGGATTTTCGGATTATAAACAAGTGCAACACATTCCAATGAATTTCTAACCTATTTTTATACCCGTTACTCGTAGAGTAAAAGGGTATACTAGATTCGTCGGAAAGTATGTAACAGGCAGAAGGAAGCGTTTCCGACCCCATAAAGTATATATATTCTTGATCAGGATCACTAGCCGAGTCGATCTAGCCATGTCCGTCTGTCCGTCTGTCCGTCTGTCCGTATGAACGCTGAGATCTCGGAAACTATAAGAGCTACAATACTGGGATTTGGCATGCAGATTCCTGAGATTCCTGCGCAGCGCAAGTTTATTTCAAAAGAGTGCCACGCCCACTCAAACGCCCACAAACCGCACAAAACTGTGGATTCTACAGTTTTGATGCTAGAACAAAAATTTTAACTGAAATGTATTGTTCTCATCAATACCTACCGATTGACCCAAAAAAAAGTTTGCCACGCCCACTATAACGCCCACAAACCGCCCACAAACTTCAAAAAATCGTTAATATGAACGCGGATATCTCGGAAAATATCAAAGATAGAGAACCGGGATTTCAGATTTAGATTCCGTAGGCTTGAGCGCAGCGCAAGTTTGTTACGCAAATATGCCACGCCCACTCTAACGCCCACAAACCGCCCAAATCTGTGGCGCCCACAATTTTTATGCTAGATAAAAAATGTTAACTGAAATGTATTAGCCTCGTCAATACCTATCGATTGATTTAAAAAAAACTTTGCCACGCCCACTCTAACGCCCACAACGCTTAAATCTGTCTACCGCCGGTAGGTGGCGCATTTGCTGCTTGCATATCTCCATTTTCCTTTGGTCCCTTTAGCTGAGTAACGGGTATCTGATAGTCGAGGTACTCGACTATAGCGTTCTTCCTTGTTAAAATTATAAAACTTATAAGTTATATTTATATTAAGAATTTTAAAACGGGCAGATAAAGAATCTAAGCGAGCTTTTAAGCCAGGTCGAAATGAAATGGGCAAGAGCTTTTAGCCAAGTTTAAGTCCGACTTAAATTTATTTTTAACATAGTCTACCCTTGGGAGGCCCAACAAATTTAATTCTGCTGCAGCAATTATTCTCAATTTTCGACAGATTTATACCCACTCTACATACATAAATAATTCTAAGGTCAAATCAATGCAAATTAAACCGATATAAAACCAAAGACTCAGCACCTAAAACCATCAGACAAAACACTCGTCAAAATATTAACACCAACTTAATAGCTTAAAAAAAAAACAAGAGTAAGGCAAAAAATCATTTCCGCAACAATAAAAAGATTGGGAGAGACTCAAAACAAAGGCGTCTAATAAAACGAAACAAAAAATCGTCAAACAAGCGGTCAACTTCATGGATTTCTTGGATTTCGATTATGAAGCCACAAATTGATTAGCATGAAAAATTCCTATTGAAATAGATGAGACGAAGGCGAGAAATGAGATTCAGTAAAATTCAATGTCAATGTCAGATTTATTTTAGCACATCAGTCTTAAGACCAATAACAATTGATTCTTTGATGGCTAGTTGCTAAAAATAAAGTCTATTTATTTTTTTTCCTATCATATACCTAGCTACAATTTTTTTTGCACCCATTTGGCCCATGCTGATAAAATCTCCTGATAGCGATCCAATCACCTCTTAAAGCCTCTAGAAGTATAGAATTTTCGCCATTCAATTATTCCCCCCAAATAGAAAACAATCTTTGTTTAAGGTACACATAAAACTTATATTGATTTATTTATGCATACGTAGCTTACATTCCTAAACTTAAACTAGAATCAGTTCAGGCAAGAGAGAATTACAGATAATAACAAACGATATTCGAAAGCCTTAACTAAAACGTAAGCCCCATTTGACACCAGCCGGAGATTTGCGATATGATATGATGTGGGGGCAGGATAACAAAATGGTGGCAGGCCAGTGTAAATGGGGCTTACACCTGATTGTGGAAATCAACTTTGGACTGGGGGATTTTGCCGGCAGACGGATGTTCACTGAATGAAACCATGATCCTCCTTGATCATATCGGCTGCCTTCTCGGCGATCATGAAGACGGGCCCATTGGGATGTCCGGACATGATCTCCGGCATAATGCTGGCATCGGCCACTCGAAGATTCTTGATGCCATGCACCCTCAGGCGATGGTCGACCACCGCAGCACGGTCGGATTTGGGACCCATCTTGGCGGTACCCGAATAATGGTAGATGGTGAAGGTGAAGTGCCTCACATAGCAGGCCCAGTAGGCCCAGCTCTTGTAGGGATGCTGCTTGCAGGTGGGGATCTTCTTCTCCCACAGCCGGGCATTGATAGTCTGCATGCCCCGTTGGTTCATCAGACTGATGGCCTTCAGCAGACCCCTCACCGAGATGTCCACATCGTATGGATGGGCAAAGTAGTTGGCATGGATCAGGGGATACTTGAAGGGATCACTGCTCTTCAGCATGATGCGACCGCGACTCTTGGGTCGCAGAATCATGGGGAAGATCATGAAGGCGTTCAGCGACTTGTCCTCGATCTCGGCGAAGAGTGAGTCGTAGATGGACTTCTTGAGGCCGAAGGCACGCGAGATGGCCGGATTGGAGGACATGGAGCCGCCCACCAGGAAGAGCTCAATGTCGGGCCAGCCATCCTCGTCCCTCTCATGATCCAGATCCCAGAAGGCGATGGCCTCACAGCCACCGGGCGAGCCATAAGGTCCCTCCATCCTATTGAATCGGTTGATGAGCGTGGGATCGGAGAAGTCCTCGAACTTCAGCGAGGTGGCATTGGTGGTGAAGGTGACCGCCGGCGCCGTATGATCCTGTAGGTTATAGCCCACGGCCAGATCGGCCACAGGCTTGATGCCCACCTCCCGGAGATGTTTGGCTGGTCCCACGCCCGAGAGCATCAGTAGTTGGGGTGTATTAATGGCTCCAGCGGAGACGATCACCTCCCTTTTGGCCAGGATCTTTTGCATGCGTCCTTCGGTCTGGACCATAATGCCATAGGCCGTTTTCGTTTGCGGATCAATGAGCACCTTGGTCACCAGGGCGTTCTTCTTCACATGCAGATTGCTGCGCTTTCCCTTCAGCGGATAGAGATAGGCCCGATTGGAGCTCCAGCGGGTGGAGTTGCGGGTGGTGGTGTGCAGGAAGGCCACGCCGTTCTGAATGCGACCATTGTAGTCCCTGTACTTCAAGCCGTCCTGCTGGGAGGCCTCCACGAAGGCCTCGGCGATCTTGGAGCGCCAGTTCACATAGCTGACCTTTACCGGCCCATTGCGGCCCACGTAATCCTCCTCAGCATCGGGCACACTGCTGCCCTCGTACTTCTTGAAGTATGGGAGGACATCCTTAAAGCTCCAGCCGGGATTGCCCAGGGCCTCCCAGCGATCGTAATCCCTGCGATTGCCCCTGGTGTACATCATGTAGTTGAGAACCGAGCTGCCACCCATCACCTTGCCACGCGGCCAATTGCAGCGATTGTTGTTCATGGCCAGGCAGGCGTGATCCGAGGGCTGGGTCCGGTACTTCCAGTTCATCTCGCCCAGCTGCAGGAAGTGCGCCACTATGGGCACATCCATGACGAGTCTCTCGGGACCGCCTGCTTCCAGGAGCAGAACGCGCCACAGGGGATTCTCCGAGAGGCGGGCGGCCAGGGCACAACCCGCAGTTCCGGCTCCAACCACTATGAAATCGTACTCGCTGTCCAGAACCAGGTTGTTGTCATAGTTTTCCAGCTCCACGTCGGCCTGGCCGCGTCTCAGGAAGTTAATGGTCTCGAAGAGGACATTGTTGCTATCCTGGGCGGAGATTCGCAGATCCCAAGTGGCCATATAGATCAGGCATAGGCCCATAAATATAACCGTATTGCTTGCCATCATGGGGCTTTCAATTCTCGATAGTTTCTTCTTCACTTTTCACACCGATTGCACAGCCAAAAAAAAAAGATTGGACTGGTGGTATCCAAAAAAAAAATAATATGCGAGCGCGGATCGGGATTCTTGGTCGTGGGGCGGGGGAAACTTCTACGCGATCGCGAGCGTGTTGCCCAATCGAATACGTAACTAGAAGTGCTGACAAATGCCGTGGCCAAGTTCAATTTAATATTAAATTCGGCGGCGAACGCCGAACGAACCGATCGCTGTGCGAAATCTCTCGGCACTCGGTTCTCTGCCTTCGGATCGTATCGCCGATCTTGGATCTCGGCTTCGGCCCGCCAAGAATCTTCAAAGACTTGGAAATCTTTCGAAGACTTGACTATGGACACGTTCACATGCCCACGAGCTGCGCAGACAAAGACGAAAAGCAAAAGCCAGTTGAAATCGAAAGCTCTACGATCTGAATCTGAATCTGAATCGGAATCTGGCATTGACTTCAGCCGATCGACGATTGCCGATCGTTAGCAGCTATGTAGTAGATTAGATGCGGAAGCCGGAGTCTAAACATTTAAGGGCCTCCCATGGCAAGACCACTGGATCCTCTTCGACCGGATTTGGGTTGCAATTAACATAGATTCATCATGATTCTGCGGTTCTGGCCAGAAGAATTCGGGCGGGGCTCTTCGGAGAACCTGTCGTCTTTGGGCAAATGTCAAACCAGATCCCATTAAATTATTCACATATTGTATAACTTGATGGTTCTAGATGGCTTTTGGCTAGCCAGCTTTTAAGTTATAGTCATCAAGTTCATGAAATATCATCATTATCTATGACAAGATTATGAATAATTAAATTATTCTCGTACCCAAACAAATAGCCGAAAATAAACCACAAGAGACATACCTAATGCCAAATATTTTTGTATTATACATTTTATATACCATTTTCTATATATTATTAAGAATTGTAATGGATTAATGACTATTTCATGTTTGATTTATATTTTTGTTAATCCGATGGACAGCGAAATGTTTAATACTTTAGACCTTCTTTGCAAATGTAAATTACAAATTTTGAATCAATTTATTGTAAATGTAAATATATCTTTCCCTTTACACAAAATTAAAACTACATGTTCTTGACAGTTTATAAATCATAATATTATTCATTGTTTCTAAGTGTTATTAGCGATGTAGTTGTTGTTATTAATTATTTCTGAATAAATCTGTAAATTATGAAAGCAATCATTAAGAGATATTACTACTTTAGAATTAGTTTTCAATGACAGGTCCATTTCCTTTTAATAATTGTGATGTAATTTGTTTTACAACTTGTATAACTTTAGGAATGAATAATATTACTTGTTTTAATTATACACTGCCAATAGAAAGATTAATTGCGTAATTTGTACTGTATTTTCGTCTTTAATTCACTAGAAAGCACTCAAAGAATGGCATATATGTACATAGTTCTTAAGGACTAAAGATCAACCCACGATTATAATACATTTTGCTGCCCATTGAGAACAGCTTGCCCTACACAAAGTTATGATCCTCTTTGATCATATCGGCCGCCTTTTCTGCTATTAGGTACACCGGTCCATTCGGATGACCCGAGATCAAGTAGGGCATAATGCTGGCATCCACCACTCGAAGGTTTTCGATTCCATGGACCCGCAGACGGGCGTCCACCACCGCCGAAGGATCCGCCCGAGGACCCATCTTGGCGGTTCCTGAATAATGGTAGATGGTGAAGGTGAAGTGGCGGGCATAGCAGGCCCAGTAGGCGCTGCTCCTCCACTTGTATTTCGCACAACTGGGGATGCGTTTCTCGAATAGCCTGGCTCCAATCGCCTTAAAGGCTGGCTTATCCAATAGACTCACTGCCTGCTCAATGCCCCGAACTGTGATGTTGAGGTCATAGGGATTGGCAAAGTAGTTGGCATAAATTCGAGGATGCTCCTCGGGATTTCGACTCTTCAGCTTGATGCGTCCCCTACTTTTGGCCCGCAGGATCATGGGGAATATCATGAAGCCATTGGCACTCTGACGTTCCAATTCGCCAAACATATTCTCATAGATGTCCGATTGGATGCCCAGGGCCAGACGAAGGGCCGTATTCGTTTGCAGTCCCCCGCCGACCACAAAGAGTTCCATATCCGCCCAGCCATCGGGATTTCGGGAGTCGTCCAGGGCGTAAAATGATATGGCCTCCACGCCTCCGGGTATCCGGAGAACGCCGCGTCCCTGAAGGAACTGCGCCATCGCCTCCGAGCTGAACATATCGCTGATCTGCAGGGAACTCACATTGCACAGCATGCTCACCGCGGGCGCAATGTGATCCTGGAGGTTATAGCCCACGGCCAGATCGGCCAGGGGTTTGATGCCCATCTCGCGGAGATGTTTGGCGGGTCCAACGCCCGATAGCATCAGCAGCTGCGGCGTATTGATGGCTCCCGCCGACAGGATGACCTCCTTTCTGGCCAGGATCTTCAGTGATTTGCCACCCACCTGCACCATCACTCCAAGGGCTGTCTTTGTCTGCGGATCGATCAGCACTCTGGTGACCAGGGCGTTCTTTCTCACCTGCAGATTCCTGCGCTTTCCCTTGATTGGGTAGAGATAGGCCCGGTTTGAGCTCCATCGCGTCTCATTGTAGATATTGGCCTGCAGATAGGAGACCCGAATCTGTGACCCGCCATTGTAATCCCCCTGGGGCAGGCCCGCATCCTGGGAGGCCCGAACGAAGGCGTCGGCAATCCGGGTCCTGGTCTTCGAATAGCTAATCTTCACCGGTCCCTGGCGACCCACCAGACTCTCCTCGGCATCGGGAACGGCGCTGCCCTCGTACTTTCTGAAGTAGGGCAACAGCTCCTCGTAACTCCAGCCGGGATTTCCCAGGCTGGCCCAGCGATCGTAATCCCTGCGATTGCCCCGGGTGTACATCATGTAGTTGAGAACCGAGCTGCCACCCATCACCTTGCCACGCGGCCAATTGCAGCGATTGTCGTTCATGGCCAGGCAATAGTTATTTGAGGGTTCCGTCCTGTACTTCCAGTTCACCTCGCCCAGCTGCAGGAGATGGGCCACGATGGGTATGTCCATGGCATAGTTCTCGGGACCGCCGGCCTCCAGGAGCAGTACGCGCCACTTGGGATTCTCGGAGAGGCGGGCTGCAAGGGCACAGCCCGCCGTGCCGCCACCAACCACTATGAAATCATATTTGGCCGCCAATGCCTGACCCTCGTCCAGATTCTCCAGATCCAGTTGCCTCTGACCTCGTCGGTATATCTCTAGCATATCGAAGACTACATTGCCATCGTTACCCTGGCCCAAAACCAGCGACAGTCCCGAGAGCCAGAGGCCGAGAATGATTCTGATGCGGTTCCGTGGCGAAGTCATTGGAGCGTCATCACCTTTCAGCCGGACTCACTCGACTGTCGCGATCGACTGACCGCTGAGTTAAGAGCAGAACTAAAGCCCCGAGGCTGGGGGAACTGAACTGCAACTGAACTGCAACTGGGTTCTAGGGAGGGGGCCCTGCACCGTTGACAATTACGGCTATTGGGCCGAGCTATCAGTCCAGTTCGGGCCTTTTTAGCCAGAGAGTACGGAGTGAATATCATTTGTGTAGTACATCGATCGGTCGATCGATCAAAGATCGTAAACATTCCATCCAAAATGCAGTGGGAATGCACAAGGGGTAGCTTAAATTGTGTGCTGAATACAGAAGTCACTTAATAACGGGTCTGATCTAATAATCATATCAATGGGTTCGAACGAAAAAAAACTTCAAAGTTAATTTAGAGGTGGCGGTATAAGGTGACTGGTGTAATTATAGAATCAGTATTATAGGATTAGTGGGGGAACTACAGAATATATATATGACAATAGCATCATATTAATTTCAGAAAATCATCTCTTTCATAAGGAAAGTTTAAGTTTAAAAGGGAGTATTGTACGTATTATAAAGTAGGGAATATTTCTGATATTACTCCCTGACGGAACTTGATTATTAAAGTGAATTTACCAATAACTTATAATATTACCACTTTTGAAATGTATTATGTAAGAGATTCATCAGAATGTTACCCAACCATATATGGTAATAAATCTCTGCAGCTAATAAACTCAACTAAACTATTTATCTATTAATTTATTGATTTGTTACCAAATAATCGCCGGCAAACGATCAGCAGTTGTGTCTAATTATACTCCCTGGTAAATGGTGAATGGACTTGGAGGCATGTAATGTTTGTTTTTTTATTTTTTTTATTTTTGCTTGCCGCATTGTTTTGCGAATAATTCTTATAATTATTTCCGCTTGCATGTGAATTCGTGAGCTTAGAATCGGAGAGCCCAAGAGAGTCGATTGGTTGCTTAAAAGACGTCGTGAAAAAATCCAAGATCCCCGGCCCACTCGTGAGGGGAAACTTGGAAGCTTGGCAACGTAAACTTGGCCAGCCGACCGCAACCGTATGACATACTAAAAGAAAACAAAACAAAACAAAAATAAATTATAAAGAGCTTAATAGTCTTTTGATGCGGTCTCCGCCCCAAAGGCCATCGTTCTGATGGAATATGGTTAGTCGAAGGACATTGCCCAGAGATTCCGATTCCAGGATGGTTATACATATATCGCATCATCGGAGGAATTGCAGTTTCAACAGCACCTGTCTGGAATACCAAATGAGGTTCTCGACGTTAAGAACCCTTTTGCAAACATTCTGAGGGCCCCAGGCAATCGAGAACCAAACCGTTGACATTCAAGCTTAACCGACTCGCTGGACACTTTGGAGCCAAGGCTGCAAAAGCACCGCGGCTTCCAATTTCGCAATTCGTCTGCGAATCGCGGACTTCAAGTTCGTAGAGCTGCCATTCGATTAAGTACATTGAGAAAAATTATAAGCAAATCGAAATTGACCAAAAATAGAATGCCAAGTGTGGAAAATTGGGTAAAATATGTATTTAATTAAGTACTATTCATATAAGAATACAATAAGATATAATCTAAATTTATTTCTATAAACCCACCTTTATATTGGGTGTTTTTCAAGAAAGTATGTTAATCCTGTATCTTTATAACTAAAATATAATCAAATTATTTTGATGAAATTCAGTATTTGATTAAGAACTTTTCATATTATTACAAAATAAGATAAATGTACATTTATTTTTATAAACCCACCTTTATATTGGGTGTTTTTCAAGAAAATATGATAATCTGTTATATTCATAACTCAAATATAATCAATTTCAAATAGGGCAAACAAAATATGATATGATGATCATTTTGATGAAATTCAGTATTAATTCTACCAAGATCCGTGCGTATCACTTTGATTGTTCGCCATCTTTCTTGATACTTCCTAAATGTACCATGCGTATATTAAACTAATCCTTATGTGATATTTTTTCTTTGTAGGCACTAAATTACCCATTTAGTGACATGATAGTCCTTTTTCGCTCAGTGTAATCTGCTAACGGCAATTTAAGCTTTGACTCTTACTATCGATAGGTATTGTGCTGCCGCAGAAACACAAGCAACGACTATTTCTGTTCGCATAAAGTCAAGAATTTAAGCAAACTCGTTGTCTTTGACCGAGTTTTCGTAGTTGGCAACTGCTGATTTTGGCAAAGTTGCTCTTTGCACTGACTGACAATTTTTATTTTGGGGCCTCGGCCATGTCTTTAGTGGGTTTTTGACACTCATTGGCTGCTGGGCCCATGGCATTCGATCGTGGTAACAGGATGCCAAATCACCTATAAATATGATCAGTCGTATTTTAAATGATTGTATCCATGCTGACACATCTGATAGTTTGACAATCTGCCGAGTGACTGGCAAATGAGGAAAATGTGCTGGCCATAAAATGTTCTTAACTTAACCGTATAGGTTTTTTCTCCATTATCTTTGGCGATTAATTGCGTTGCGTTCGATCATCATGACAAAGCGATTCGTTCACTTCCATAAATTTGCATAGACACTGTTTTAGATGTGGTAATATTTGCCGGTAAAAAAAAGTTAACAGATTTGATTCCTGATTAAAGCCAAAAACCTGTTTCCAGCGTTTTGTTACATATAAAACAGACAAAAATACCAGTATATATATTTTCGAAAACTAAGAGGCTCGATGTTGTATGAATGAATCTAGCCAAATCTAGTGGCGAATATCTACTCAAGGTTTTAGTTTATGTTAAATAATGTTTGTTCTCTACTAAAATAAAACCGAAAACAAGCCTTTTTCCAATTTCATTAACGTTCGGTCGTTTGCCTTTAACACATTGCTCCCTTCAGGTAAATAGTTTTATGAGTATTTTTGACGAAGTGGGTGTTTCCTATTTCGACAAGCTTCTGTGCACGTTCATTATCTGCAGAGTAATTACAGGTCTTAACTTGTTTGTGGTCATTAGAAGGGTACTCATACAAAAGTATCAGTTTCTGGTCAAATGATTTGAAGCAAATGTTTCAAATAGTGGTGGATGTAAAAGAAAATGATTTTGTTTTAAAAATCAGTTAAACTCATTCCCATTCTTTGCGAGAGCTATTTTTGGAAAAAATCTAAAGAATATCTTCATTTTGAGTAGGTTACACCAGAGCAATCAAAATTCAAAAATAATATAAATAGGACCAAAAACTTTGGTTGAAAATGTTCAAACCGGCTGTAAGGGAACGTAAGCCTAGGATAAGGAGTAACCCCAAGGTGGGTCTCCAGACCAGGAGGGCTTCCAGCTCAAAGAGTTCCGACAGTGAGCCGAGTGGTTCGAGGAAATATCTGAGAAGTCCGCAGATAAGCAGGGATTCCATTGAAACCCTGGGACAGGAGCCCAGTGCACCTAGTTTTCAGTATCGAAATTGCAGTCCTTCCGATAATGGCTATGATGCGGGTGCCGATACCGATGATGCCTGCGATGATGGATTGAATGAGTCCGCACTTATGTACTTGAAGGCTCAAAGGCGATCTCCTCAAACATTGAACTCTTTTGTCCTCCCGAAACCGATTCCATCCCACCGTTTTGGTGGATTCCTTCGTCTTCTGGCCCGCAGTTTGCACCAATGTTCGATGGGGATAGCCGCCGGATTCGGATTGAGTCGCCAGCAGGCCGCCTGGTACAAGAACTGCTGGCAAAGTCCGGGCTCCCAGCCAAAGAGTATCCATCTGATGGGGCAATTTTCCGAGCCCAGTGCGATTTCAAAGACCCCGACTAAACCGCGAAGTATTGATAGTTCCACTACTTTGTAAAATCTATTGCAGTCGACAGATAACAAGCTATTTGTGTACAGCATATGGTAGTTAAATGTGTAATATTAAGTTGGTTCAACCGAAAATAAAGCTTGGATCTATTTTTGAATATTATTTTATTTATTTAAGATGATAGTAAAAATTACAAAACTAATACTAACATAGGGGGTGTATTTTGGAATATCTTCGAGGAACTTTGAAGGAAGTTCTGCAGAAAAGGTCCCTCAAACAGTGACTCATTATAGATAGCATAAATATACAAACTATTTTCTTCAAATCTGATGAGATTTCCATGATTGGGTCACAAAGGAAACCAACGCATTTTGTTGTAGGAAGTCAAGCCGAGCATATAATTCAATTATTGAGACTTCCCCCGCCACAAAGTGGACTCTTAAGCCGCAACAAATCGATTGATTTTGCAGATGATTGACATGACAAAGCAGAACAGAAGTTGAATAACATTTTGATACGATCATAATGCGCATAATTGCTATACGCCAACGCACATATAGATACAGATACAGACCAAATAGATACACAGCCAGAGTTTGGCCAGATAACATTATTGTTTGCCAAGCACTAAGGCACATTAAAGTGTGCAATTATTTGATCTGAAGTCCACTATTCGGTGCGGTTGTTGTGATCAATGGCCAATTGACTACGTGACGCCAACACTCAGTTCAGAAAAAACAACAGTTGATGAAGTCAGGAAGTTGATCGGAAAGATCTGCGCAATGTGAGGATGGAACAGGGGTTCATGGATCAAGATTAACAAACGGAAATGATATAAATAAATACCAATAGAAATAAGTATTTCTTTGAGTAACCATTTATGGAAAATACCCATCTCTTTATCTATACGTTCCTTACAACTTGTAGATTAAAATCCAATAAATTCCCTTCACGAACTTCCACTTAGTTTTATGCAAATCAGTAACTCAATAAACGAAGAACCTACACTTGATAGTTCTTAATAATAAAATAAACCTTCCACTGAATCATAAAACCCCATGTATAGCCCAACATTTTCATACGTCAAGGTCGGCCAAAGTGACTAAGAATTTTTGGTTTGCCTTTGAATCGAATCGAAACTTGATTGGCACCTTTGTAATAACTAAAAGAACTGGCTGTTCAGCTCCGTGGGGGCACTTCAATCTTGTATATGGGTCACTAATCATGAACCAAGGCCGTGAAATAATAATATCAAAAGGAAACTCAACATAAAATTAGACACTTCCGCTAGATAACAAGAATGCTGCCATGTTGCCATGAACATTTATGCTGTAACAATGGTTTATTCTAAGGTTTTCTTGATTTATCGAGCCTAATCAATGTATTTCTTCTCTTTTTTACTTACAGGTGAGTGGTTGCTTGGATTTTTGTGGTGAAGTATGCAAATATGTGAATACCGAACACCGAACACCGAGCCAGAGATCAAGTTCATTGGGTCTGGGTCAACTGCTCGGACACGAACGCTTGTCTAACGGAGATCACAACAAGTTGACTGACCTCTAACTGGAACGGTAACACATCAATCCGGAAGTTATCTTTTATTTTCTGCAGATGATCCGCAGATACTTCCGCTGGCCAATGACCCACTTTGCCCCATTCAATTTTTCGCATACACTCTTGCCAATTTTGCATACGCTTGGGTTTATTGCGTTTTTGGCCGAGAAATCGCCGCAGATTCATATGCGTGTGGACACATATGTCTAGGGCAAATCCATCGATCTGATCTCGTGGCGAAATTGCAATCGGTCACGTAGACATTGGGGCTCCATTTCGTTTTAATTTTTAAGGGGGCGTGGCTGAAATAATTACCGAAACGAGCCAGAACTTGACAGTCGCAGTGGATTCGACTAGTGGATACCGGTTTTTTTTTAATAAATGTAGTCTTACCAGAATTGTTTAAAGTTACTGTAATTTCCTCTTATATTTGGATACATTGCGTATACGTTATATATACTTATTAACTAACTACAACGAGAAGTCTTCATATCTTTTTAAAAATAATTATAAAAAAAATTCACACTAAGTAACATTAAATTAAATGGTCTAAAAAATGTTGTAAAATTATTTAAAGCTTTTAAAATTCATAAGATTCTGAATGTAAAGCTCACAGGGCGTATACGTAATATTTGTTGTATTTCAAAACGAATATATTTTAATCCCAAAGATACTAAAGATAGTAAAAAGACAAAATAAGAGTTTTTGCAAAGCTTCTTCCCTATGAGAAGATCATAACTCCATAAGACAAAGCAACCTTTCAACATCAAATACCCAAATTAGACCTTGAACTTGCCAGAACCGCTCGTCCATTAAAACGTGTGATTTGTTGACCATGTTTTCTGTAAATGTGCGCTGCGTCTTGGACATTTCCATTAATTAGCCATAAAGTCTGGTTTTTGTGCTTAGCTTCGGTTAATATGATTATAATCCACGTTTTTTTTTTGCGGTTCAATTAGAACGTATCGTGAACAAAAGTGGGACAGGGACCGATCACTTAGCACATCTTCGATCTACGTCCGGAAAAAGACATCCAATGTGATTATAATTCGTGTTGATTAGACCAAGTTCCGTTGACCATTTCCGGCTTCCGATAATCGCATGAAAATTGTTGACCAATTGGTTTTGGGGCTGTCAAAATGATGATTTATAACATTTCGATTGGTGGCTAGTTAATAGCTTTATATTTTGTATGTACATTTTTCGCTGGGCGTTGCTGCGACAAGTTAAAAACTAGGTTTGTTTGCTGGTAATTAAATATACATATTTTCTACACAAGAATGTTGCGTGCTATTATGTGTTTTTTACTGCCGCGCCCAAATGTTAGGCTATGGTATATAAATCGAGAGATGCCAGCCTATACATGGTTGAATATTCGTGAATATTTTCACTTTAGGGTGGGTATATTCAGTTGTCACTCACTGCGTGTAAAGTACAAAATATATATACAAAATTAATTAGTTAGTTCACAATAAAATGCACATAGTATGTGGCTTTAATAGAGCTTTGGCTATACTATCTGTCATGCGCGTATCCAGGCTGGGGGATAGAGGGTAGATACCCCCACTCGGATTAAAAAGTATATGTAATATGTATTTTACCCCAAATATTTCATTTTAAGCCCACACATTTTTGTTGTATCCCCCCACCATATTCTAGATACACGACTGCTATCTATTGATTAAATTGAAAATACATCAAAAAATACGTACTCTAAACAGTGGCGTATCTAGAATTTAATTAATGGAGGAACCGACCCTAGAAAACCTTTAGAACAAATATTTTGCAGCATACTTTTCCACACAAAGCTTTCCCTAGAATTTGCCCTGCAAGAGGGGGGTTAACACCCAAAATCCCCCTGAATACGCCCATGCCTCGAATTAAATTTAGCTACCAAATACACCTAACCACGCGATGAGTCATTTCTCATGCTTTTTATTTCGACCAAAACCAATTTGCTTACCTCATTTCCGTTGCCTGCTTTTTGGCTGTCAGCAAATAACTACCGTTTCGCCTTTAATGTCTATGCAAATTTAATTTATTAAATAGAATGTCATTTAAATAATGCGTATATGGGAGTTTCCTAAAAATAGTCAAACAATATTAAATTATCTACCCCTAGCTTATCATAAATAATATATAAACAAAAAAAAAAGAAAGAAGACAACAATTACTTAATATATCTAGGAATACAGCATAGTTGAGGCTAAGCATTTAATCTATGACTCGATTTCTGGATTACGTCTTGCAATGGATCGTTGTGTAGGGTTTTTGAGGACGTCAAGCGATGAGATTCAGTGGGGAGTACGAGTTTCGAAACCTCTCCTTTGTTAAGTCCGTTATTATACCTCGACTTTTCTGGACTTCAAGTTTAAGAACAATTTTTTTAATGAAGATTTAATCATTGTCTTAATAAAAGACAGATTTAAACCAACAACAGTTTGAAATATAAAGTTTGAGTTCGTTAAGTCTCAGGCGTAAACCTTTTATAAAGAGCTGCTTTTAATGGCTTCATAAAGTAGAGGCAATAGATTATATTTGCCTACAGCTTCTGGTTCAATAGTGGGATTTTGTAATCATTTTTATGGGCCTTACAAAGTGTCTTCCTAATGCAATTAACTTTAGTAGCTTGTAGAAAAGTTGTGTACTTTTTTGTAGATATTTTTTGGTGGATCCCATGATTAAGATAGACTCATGGTTAATAAAAGATAGCTTCTGGTTCCAGTGGAGAATTTTCTGTGAGTTCCTAAGCTTTTCAATCACATTCTGGCTTTAGTTGAGTTCTCTTTCAACCTTGTCAACAATTTACTTTAGCAATGGCAAACATTTTGTGTTGTTTCTCGTTGTGGACACTTTGGGAGTGTTTAAAGCTAACCGAGCCCTGAGCACAAAATCTGGAGCTGACTGGAGCCCTTCTGTTTATATAACCCATCTTGGGGTCACTAACTATCCGCATAGTTGAGTGTGAAGTTGCTGCTGTCGATGTTGCTGATGTTGCTGATGTTGCTGCTGTTGCCAAAGATGCTCTCGATGTTGCTGCTGTTGCCGGCGATATTGCTGCTGTCGCTTTGAGTGATATTGCTGGCGGGCAGAGTGATGATGCCTTGAATGCTGCTACCAGCTGGCTCCGCATCTCTTGCTACATGGGTTTGCCGCTTGACCTTATACTCGGGATTCGTAAGCCAGTCCTCCTTGATGAGATCGGCGCCCTTTTCCGCTATCATGATCACCGGTGCATTGGTGTTGCCGCTGCTAATCGTTGGCATAATGCTGGCATCAATCACCCTCAATCCCCGGACACCATAGACCCGCAGGCGGGGATCCACCACCGCTTCGGGATCCCAGGCGGGTCCCATTTTGGCGGTGCCACATGGATGATAGATGGTCATCGAAATGGTCCTCACGTGGCACTCCAGATAGGCATCGGACAGGAACTTGTGCTGTTTGCAGTTCGGCAATGGTTTCCGCCACAGCCTCGAGCCGAACTGCTTGAAAACCTGGGCCTCGGCCACTCGCAGCGCTATCTTGGCACCTTCCACCAGGGTTTTGGCATCCAGCGGATCGTCAAAGTAGTTGGCATTGATTAGGGGATAGTGAAAGGGATTCGCCGATCGCAGCTTCACGGAACCCCGCGATCTGGGTCTCAGGAGCAGCGGCATTATCGTCCAACTGTCCTTGTTGGCTATGGGATGGTACACCTCCTGGTACACCGATTCCTTGAGGCCCAGCACCTTCTTCACCCGAGCTCCATTGTCGGAATTAATGGAGGCCGGTGCCATGTGGAACTGAATGTCCGGCCAGTCGAGACTGCGATTCGAGTAGGGTGTGTGGACGAAGGCCAGACCCTCGACTCCGCCCAAAGTGGTCATGGGTCCTCGTTCGCGCAGCACATACTGAAAGGTCACGGCCGTGGGATTGAAGCGATCCTGAACAATTGCCACGGGCTTGTCCACCAAAAAGGTGAGTCCGCCCATTCCCACGTGATCCTGCATGTTCTCACCCACGGGCAGATCCTGCAAGACTCGTATGCCATGCTTTTCGAGATGTTTTCGTGGTCCCAGGCCGGAAAGCATCATCAGTTGCGGCGTATTGATGGCCCCTGCCGATAGGATCACCTCCCTCCTGGCTGCTATCCTATAGACCTTGCCGTGTTTCACAAACTCCACGGCCTTGGCCCTCATCGTTCCGGGTTCGATGATAATGCGGGTCACATGAGAGTTCATCGAGAGATGGAAGTTCTTGCGCGAACGTATGGGTCGCAGGAAGGCCTTGGCCGTGGAGCACCTCGAGCCTCGGCGAATGGTTCCCTGGGCGATCATAAAGCCCGCCTGTTGGGCTCCATTTATATCACGATTCTCATAGCCCATCTGAGTTCCGGCCTCCACGAAGGCGGCGACCAGCGGGGAGTGCCAGGGCGATTCTTGGACCGTCAGCAGTCCTCCACGACTATGATACTTGTTGTTGGCCAAATAGGGATTGCGATTGTCCTCGGACTTCTTGAAATACCGCAGCACATGATCGTAGTCCCAGCCAGTATTTCCCAGCGAGGCCCAGTGATCGTAATCGTTGCGATTGCCTCGCACATAGAGCATATAGTTGAGCACCGAACTGCCGCCCAGGACACGACCCCTGGGCCAATTGCATCGATTGTTCTGCATGCCCAGACAGGCCTTCGTCGAGGGCTCCGTCTTGTAGCCCCAGTCCAATTTGCTCAGCTGCAAATAGGCCGCCAGCGATGGCACATCCGAGATCTCGTTTTCATCGGGACCGGCTTCTATCAGCAGTACTTTCCATTTTCGCACCTCGCTCAATCGATTGGCCACCACAGCGCCCGCCGAACCACTGCCCACCACAATGAAGTCGTACTCGGGAAAGAGATTCAGTTGGTCCAGGGGCCTCGATTCGGGGTCCACGGCATCGTAGCGATAGTATGTGATGGCGGCCAGCATCAGGGGAATGAGCCAGAGCCCCGTGGTCACCACACCGAATGTGGACTTGATCACAGTGGTTATGAAGAGGAGGTTTAGCACCATCTTGAGGCAGGGGTTTGTTCTGTAGTGCTGGGTGTGATTATACCCTGATTGCGATGGGTGTTTACTTTCTTGTCCCTTGTTTCTTCGGTCTAGTTTTGTGTACTCTTTCTTCTGCTCACTTCTCTAAGGTCTAGCGTTTCTTTCTTTTGTGCATGGCGGGGCCCTGATAGTGCCCGATTTTTACTAGGCTTTGCTTGCTTTCAAGGCCGCTTTGCTTGAGTGCTTTGTGCCACTGTGCTTTGTGCTTTCCTTTTTGATTATTTGTAGGAGGTTCTTGTTGGGATGTTTACCATTTATTATGGGGTTTTGGAAACTGGAATTACTCTCTGATTGTCTAGATATATGTCGATCCTTTGCTTTTCGTATACTTTTGATTTCTCACAACTCCACTGTAGATAATCCGTTTATAGCTTATTTAGTAAATTGTTTTTTCTGCTTCTTAGCTCCTTCTTGTAGATAATATAGTAATGGAACTTCTGATATTTCTGTTCTCTGTCAATCCTTTTGTGCTTTCCTTGTGCTCTTCGTAAGCCAACTGAAAAATACAAAAAGTATATGAGAAATGATATATAGTTTTTGAATTTAAGATCGAACTTAAATTCTAAAAAAATAAGCGTTTAATTATGAAAGAAAAGTTCTAACATTAAAGACAGAATACTCGTATACCTTAAGACAGTTCAATTATTTCACTTTATACAGTTCTTATAAGAAAGAGCTCATATCTATTAGATTCTTTTAGATCTAATGTTGCGAGACTTTAACAGTTAGCAACTTCCTAACATAATCCACCCAATTTTTCTATGCTTAAGCAACCATAAACTGCTATTATCGTTTACATAACTTCTTGCATGTTCTGATTGTTGAAAATCTAAAAGCATTAACCAATTTCGATCTGATTTGCCTAACTGCCTTTTCGAATGCATTCGGTTGCAACAGGTGTTTGTATTGCACTAATCCCAGACACCCCCCCCCATTACCACTCCAACCATACGTATTTCCCGACCAATTTTGGATGGTAACACTGCGACGACGACCTTGACGATATTGCGGCCAATAGGGACAAAAAGGGGGGATTGTTAGCGGCTTTTCATTTCATGGTTTATAATGTGAGCCACGTAAATGCAACCATCTTTCATTTGTTTGTCTTTCAAATTCGTGGGCCGTTTTTTCGGTTGGATTACAACAATACTCGCGCTTTTGCTGTACTACGATCCACTGACGTAACCGGTGGACCTATGGTTTTTTTTTTTTAACTTTGTATTTTTGGATTTTTGGGGTATTCGTAATTGGCGTGCTCGATTGGGCAAAGACATACGAAATGGGTTTCGTTTCATTTCGATTGTATTGCGAGCATTTCTTGAATACGAGCTGGGCTGAGCTGAGCTGAGCTGAGCTGGGGGTTCAAGCCCAGATCGAAACTCAATAGTTTTGGCTATATTTGGCCGAGGGAGCTGTTCGCACATGGTTGTTGTGGTATCCACAGTTGTTGTTGAGTTGTTATCGAGCGGGTGTTGAAATATCCAACGGCATTTAGCGCCTGTCTATCCAGTTTACAAATAAGAGAGGGGTTTTTTTCAACTAGAGGGTGGATTGCACCTCGTTTTTTTTTAGGAGTGGTGGGTGAGAAACTTACAATTTACATACCATGTATAATGAGTGTGAGATATACATGGAAAGGCAGACAGGTGAAGGGATGCCCGGGGGTCCCGACAAAAAATAAAAGTGACAGGTGGTGGCGAAAGACTGGGAAGTACTGACCATTTCTTTCAAATGATTAACGATACCTTGCTCATTGTTAAAAAAAAATCGATTTTCTTCGCTTACAAATTCATTAACTTTTTCATATTTCAAATTAAGTTATTATCCCCCTGTAAAGAGCCCTAATTAAAACGATAAATAATAGTAATCAATAGTAACTAATAGGGTTACTGGGTTATACAAATTATTCTCAACTGCCTTTTAAATTATTTCAGAAAGAACCATATTAAATAGGTATATTACTAGGTGTTCTTAAAGGTAAAAACTTTTGACAATAAGTTTTTCCGTCACTGACATTATCTTTAGTGCCTTGTAAAATGTGTTAGGAAACTGCCACTACTTTTTTATTACAAAAGGTTGACATTAATTTCGTGGACCAGTTTTTATCACTTAAAAGACATTTATAGCTGGTTTAACCATGGTAATATGGCTCTTTTCAAATGTAGGTGTGTTCTTTTGGGTTTAAGATAATTTTCCATTTTTCTGTGTGATAAATAACTCTCTGTTCGTTTGTGTTGAAACCCGGCCACTCTGACATAATCAATTTCAATGTCGATTTCTTATCACTTCAATTGCTAGCCGCGAAACCCGCTCTTTCGGTGGCCAAGTGAAAGGCCAGTTGGGTGAGACTGGGCCAACCACAAAAAACAGGTGGCTATCAAAGCGAACCTTTCCTGCCGCAGATGCAGATACGGATTCGGGTTCAGATTCGGATTCGGTATCTCCATCCGAAAAGTGGATGCTGCAGGCCCATTTCTTCGACGGTGATTTTCTGCTTTTCTTAGGGTTCGTTTTTTGTGATTTGTTTTGTGCGAAAAACCTCCGCGGGGCAGCAGTAACAAAAATTGTTGTAAAAATGTCGAAAAAAGTTGCACGAAATTGGGTCAGCAGCGACAGCAAACGAGTTTACTTAGCGGCTCCGGGACCAGGTAAACCTGTTGGCCCGGCCCGGAGTGTTCATCCCCCCCCCAAACCATCCTCCTGCTGCATTGACATGCGTCATTACTGTGGAGAAAAACAGTGTTGTTTTTAGGCCCGAGCCAAAAATTAACAGCAACAGCTCTTTGCAAAACAATAGTTTTCGAAAAATAAAGAAGAATCGATTTAGCTATAATTCTAAAATTATAATACAGTTGAACAAATTATGTTATATGGGAATAAACATTATAGGATATTGTATATTTTGAATTTTTGGCAAATGAAATAAAAGTTAGATTTCATAAACTGTTAAAAATTAAAAATTTTATAATTGTAAAAATGTGTATGATGATACCCATATTATTATTGAAATATTTATATTATTTTAAATACCAAATTGTAATATTATTTTAGTTATAACGGACAATACTTAAGATTGTCAAGTACAACATTTAATTATGGCACTTGATTACATATATCTATATCCTATTTCTTAAATATTTGAATATTTTTGTATGCCAAAATTTTCTGACGTGAAACATGTTATTGAAAAAGCCATTAACTAATATTTTGAACTCAGCTGTCTCCAGATAGTTGTGAATATAATGGCTTTGATGCAAGCCAATTAAACTTCCTGTCCAGCTGAAGGCCATGATCACTGATCACTGATCACTTCCCCGGCTTCAAGTTTTTATTTGCTTTGCTACTCTTGGCACCCACGCATCCAACCACTTTATCACGATGATTGAGACAATTAAAGTGATTTGCTTGCCGATTTTCTGCGCTAATTTAGTGTAAACAAACGCAGACATCAGTCAGTCACCCAGTCACTCACTCGGCGACTCGGTTATTTGGCCACTCGACATCGCTATGAAGTCGTTGGGTTCACTATTACAATGTCAGTCGGTGTCATTTGGTGTCAGTCACCTTGGCCAGCAGGTGGCAAAGTCATTTGCCGGCTGGATTCTTCAGATTTGGCCAAAGACATGGCATGGCATTGTGTCAATGACTCGATTTGGCCCAAAGCAACATCCCCATTCCCGCCTAACAGTATTCAAATGGTGCAATTAATTAATTATAGTACTCATGGCTAAGTAAAGTGTTTTAATAGCCTAGCGGCAAATTTCATTTAGCTGCAACAACACCCAGGGAAATGCTTGCCACCAACTGCAGCTGCACAGAGAAAAAGTGCATGTTATATTCAAATTTTCTGTGATATTTCGGTTGTAAATTATTAAACATACCTCTAGTGGGTATGTTTATTATATCGGAAATAAAATATAGACAATCTGTATTGCAACCTATTATAATAAAATGTATCCTGGTTTATATCAGTGTATTTATTTGTGGATAGTTGCTTGTTATTGGTGCGTGCCAAATGTTAATTAAAACTATGCACTGCCGATTAAGCCAACAAATCGAATAAAATAGATATATTTACGACTTTCAGTGGATTGCCTAAAAACTTCCATTTCATAAAATGTTGCTGTATAATTGCTATAAAAGATAAAGTACACTGAAGATTTTGAAATTCTATTGCTTAAGCGAATTCTTTCCAAACTATTAATATTTTTTATGTGTTTCAGTGAAACTTTAAATATTTTTATAATTAAAAAAAAGGTTGATTTTTAATAATAACTATGTACTTGTTTATTTTTGATAAAGTTTTTATAAGTTTACAATGTATTATCTCTCAGGCATTTTAGTGAATGGCCAACAAAATAGTATCCTGCATATAATATACTTTTGCAAATAGCTTTAGTGAGTTTTAATGACTGTTTATAATTAAGTAGTTACGAAAAACCTCCTTTTAAAAACCTCCTTTAAACTTAATGCGTGCTGGCAAAACACATTAGTGTAAGACTTGAGGCCCCCAATACAATGTTGCTGTTGTTATCGGAGATGTTGCTGCTGTGCATTGTTGTTGCTGCTGTGCGCTGGAGTTATGCGAAATGGGGCGTGGCCGACGTCTCCCTACGCCTCATTTCTTTTTCAATGTAAATGCAAATTTCTTTTATGTCTACACGAGAGCATAATGCTCATAGAGAAACAATTGTTGTTGTTGCTGCAGATGTTGCTGCCAGTTGATGCCGCAAAGACAAATCTTTCTATTGTCTTTGGCGTTGCAAAAAAAAAAAAGAAGAAAGAAGAAAGAAAGAGTTACAGCAGCAACAGTAACAACAGCAACAGCAACAATAGCAACAGCAACATCATCACAATGACAATCCCCCAACAACAGCCGTTAGTGTTGCTGCTGTGCCTGCAACATATAGCCTACTTATCAAAGCCCCTCTTTCTTTATGGCTAATGTTTTTTGTACTTCTTTTTTATTTGTTATCTCGAACGTATTTCATAGTTTTCATAGTGGGGTTGTTTTGGTTTGTACGTTTTGTGGGTGGATTGTGCAAATGAAAAAAGCAAAAACTATGCACTTGAGTGCACTTTATTTCGAACTCTTGGTACTATTTATTTTTTTTTAGCCGGCAACAGGTGTTATTTTGAAATTACAACCTCTCGATTCACTTCACTTTACTGGCTTACTTGCAATTCTTAGCCCACGTAGCCTGGCACTTTTGGCACATCGATCACAAAAACGCCGTCACGGGATCCTTTGGATGTGTTTAAAAAAAAAGAAACAAATCGGATATTTAATGGATATCGGGGCTTTGAACCGCTGTCTGCGTCTGCGCGGCTGCGTTGCACGAAGTCAACTGAACGATCCGTTTGCCGCGAAATTCCGAATAGCCAAAGCCGAGACCAACAACAGCAACACACAGCTGTTGCATATTACACTAGTTAACAAAATAACATGTTGAAAATGCTCCAAGAACGATGATGGTAGGTCCTGGTAGAGTTGGACCCCTAGATTCCAAAAATAAAGTTAACATTATTTTAGGGATACGTTTTTTTTTAATTTTTAAAATAAATTTATTTTAGTATCTCTGAGTTTTTAAGTTCATCTCATGTTGCACTTAACCAATTTAGGTGATATATGTAGGATTTTTTTAAACTATAATGTCACTCTTTAACTTTGCCAAATAAACGAATAGGCTACATTGAGTATGTTGTGAACTACAACTCAGCAAATAATGAAAATGTTTAATTTTTTTTTTAAATTTTTACGATATCAACAGACGTTTTACAGTCAAAGCTTGAAAATATATTTGACTTTTTTTTAAGATCTAGGGTCGAACTCTACCAGAAACTATCATAATCTTTCTTGGGGCATTTTGGCTGTAAACTAGTGTTATTCGCACATCAAACAAGTTGGATGGCCAACAAGTTCGAAGCTCTGATAACGGTATGGAGACGAAGATGCGGTCATTAAGCCAACAAAAGCAGAAGGTCAAATCACAGGGGGAAGGAGGAAGAGAGGTGCGCTGGTAATTGGGTCTAAACGACCGAATTAATTGGGTTACCTATTTCAAATATGATCGATAGATTGAAGTTTTGAAGCAAAAATTAGAGATATTACAATGAAACTTTAAAGGTACATACATTTTTTTTAATTCGATAGAAATTTTAAAATTCAATAGATTTCCTTAACAATACAAATGAAAAGTAGGGAAGGGACTGATTTAAGATTCTTTGTCCAAAGTTGCTATGTCTTTATACCCGTTACTCGTATAGCCATCTACATGCCAAAAAGTATTGAAATCGGACCAGTCATTCAAAAGGTATAACCAAATAATAATCAATATTTTGCAATTCAATCGAGATTGCACACTAGGGGCGCTGTAGGCTAGTTGGCGATATATGCTAGGTGCCGCTAGGTGGCTCTATAGGCTAGGTATGTTCGTAAAAAAAGCAGAGTTGCTTTAAACGCATCTCCATCCCTCTCAAACTTCCTTGAGTTGAGTAACGAGTATCGAATAGTCGATAACATCGACTATGGCGTTTTCTCTTGTTTCTAACCAAGTATGCAATTAATTTGTCATACGGCCTTTAGAATGTACTTTAATTAGTTAACTAATCCTAAAATATATGACTTTTTATTGACTACTTTAGTAACAATAACCATTTAACTAATGAGCTTAAAAAATGTGGCTAAAGACTTCCGCCCATTAAGACCCATTATAAAGGATATGTCCATTCCTTGGGAGACGTTGTGTAACTGGAGGTTCTCTCCGCTTGAATGACCGCATTCCTCAAATGCCAAACTCACCAGAAAAGTGCCTGCCTCATGCGAAAAATGTCAAATGAAGTTATTAGCCCATAAACTTGGCTGAGAAAAATCTGTGTGTTTTGGTTTTGTTTTTGCTGCGCCCGCGAGAAATCTCTTTGGCAATTGGCTAGCTCAACCTGGCTGGCTGTGTTTTGTCAACGGGTATAATTTATGTAATCATGAGCCAAAATAGCAACAAAAAAAAGAAACAGCACAGCTACGGTAAATAGCAACAACATGATTTAGGTAAGCTGTTGAAATATTTCACTGCTGTCTCTTTCCCATTTCGCTTCGTTTCTCGGCTCGCCGTTTTTGTGTGTTGGGTGTTAAAGTGCAATTAGTGCCCTGGGAAGAGGGATCTGTGTGTATATTATATATAAAGAGGGGCCTTGGGCCAGGAGGTGGAGCCATTGAGATAAGCTTGTCGAAAAGGGAATGTGGCGATTTTAAATAACAACGCCCCTTAAAAAAATGCAACTCATAGAAGAAAGGTTACAATTTGCAGACCCGCTCTCGAATGCCCTTGCAAAGTCGCGCTCTAAAGGGATATGGGTTCATAACCACGAGGAACTGATGGAAGATCAATTTTATATCCTTAAAAAATGTTATTTGGAAGTTATGAATATATTTGATCTATTTTCTTAAACAGCCAAGAAAAATTAAGACATTTTAAAGAATTATTTTGAAATCTTTATAAAGGAGTCTACTTTTAATTTTAATGATCACCTTATGTTGAATGGTTAACATTCAATCCCATTTTGACATATTTTCAATGCAATGCTTTTATTGCATATCATGATCATATATCATATCATAACGTATACCCTTTTCCAGGGTATCTTGTAACTTTCGCTCAGCCCAAAAACTCCTTAAAGTCAATTTGATCTGTTTTTCTTTTTCGGATTCCAAGAGGGGGTGTGCATTTTAAGTGCACCATCTGGCGAAAGGCTCTCCACCGAATAAGAGCTCGAATTAAAAGGGCAACAAGTGGCTTTAGCGTTGGATTAAAGCTCGTTAGCTGCTTGGATATTTTGGCTTTGATTTGGATTTTGATTGCCTACGTGAGGCGCGGCACCTAACACCTTGCCCCATCTATGACATAAGCGGCGGGTCTAATATTTTTTTGACAATGCTCCTCCATACTCCCCCTGCTCGCCCTGCCTTTTTCTATCCTCTCTCCTCTTTCCAGTTTGCAATTGAAATTATATGCCTTGAACGATTTCGGGTTCGGATCGGTACGGATTTTTGTTCGGTTTGGTTTGCTTTTGGTTTCGGTTTTGGGTTGGCTTCGTTGCAATTGCAACTTGGACGGCCGACTGAGGCACGGCATAATTGTCCGAAATTAAACAGAGATTATTCAATCCCTCCTGCAACTCCCCAAGAAAAAACCAAAAATCGAAAAAAAATCCCAACCAGTCTTGGATCTGTTTTCTTCTTTCGTTTTCTTGTGCGATATGTCGCGTGTGTTCGACATCACGTATCTCTGTTTGCACTATGGGGCTAAAGAGGATGACGATTACGATGTGGGAGAGTAGACCATATAGACGAAGATGTTGGGGAAAAGGGGGGAAAAAGGTATTCAACCGAATGCAAATTCCTCTTGACATGTATTATGATTAATTTCGATTCAATGCATACACGCACTGATGAGATACACATCATGATTACCAATGAGTTCCGCAAATGATTCACTTTATTTGATTTTTTTTAGGTTAATACTTAGCTGAGGTGATGTTTGGTCATATATTTTATAAGCTTTATGAGGAGTAAAAACTATTTGGGTAAATTTTAGGTAGGTTAAGCATATTTAATCAAATATTGCAAGTGATTCAATTGAATTACCTACTCTTTCATCTATCGATAATTCTATTTTCCTTATCGATTGGTCTATAATATATATCGATAAAATATCTACTTATGAATACTTTTTATTATTTTAAAGTGTTTTAAAATGAATAACACTCATCTTCAGGCAGTAATACATTTTGTTGAATATTTTTCAAATTGTATCTCCAACTGAATCTCCCATCTATCTTTAATCCCCGCCCCCACACTATGTGCATTTCCTATCTTACCTCATCTACCAGCTCATTTTCAAGGGGCCTCATCGATCGAACTCTCGGCGGTTTAATGACCCAATTTCTGTGTGACCGACGCACCGTTTCACTGACCACAGACACAGATATTCACCTCACGTCCCCCGATCTTTGCTGGCCCCCGATATATTATAGTGTGTCATCATCCCAGGTTCCCCTGCCCGCTCTTCTTCACCACAACTTTGGCATAACACTTTCCATTCGTATGCGGTCGCTATGACTTGTCGTTTCGTTAAAATCAAATCAAATATTTGCCCGAGCTTTGTTTGCATTTATTTATTAGTTATTTCCCACTGTATACGGTTTAGCAGACCCCCAAAAGGGCCTTATATAAGAAGTCTGGGCATCGCCTTGGGTGGTTTATAGACTCGGTTTCTTTGCACTTTGTTGGTCTTTGTTATTATTATTATTTTTGCAATACTATCGCAGAGGGGGGAGGGCTTCTCTGGAAGTAGCATGCGAAATTCGCAATTGTCCGGCTTTTCGCTTGCAGCCGATAATTGTCGACAGGCCATTGCCCAAACTTTCAACTGACACCTACGAAATAAAACGTGCCGAATGCTATGTGGTCAACACAAATTTGGATAACCTTGGCACACTTGAACGCTGGAGAGCGAAACTGTTTTTTGTGGATCGCAACACGGAAGCCTGACTATTAAGCCACGCCCACGGGCCGAAAAATAAAAACGAAATATGAGGGCGGGGGAACACGGAAACCATCAGCATATCATAAATGCAGAGTTTATACCACTTCAAGGGGCTTTCGCGGGGGATTTTTTTGATTATACTGGCAATTTTTGACATTTGGCTTTGGGAAAGCGGAAGAGTGGGCAGCCCAGAAAGCTGGTCAAAAGGGGCGGATTCAAAATAACGCCCAGCACTTAAGGCAAATCGAAAAATTAAATTGAAATTATGCATTTCGTGACTTCACTTTCTCCGGGGTTTCCGTCATAGCTAACTCTTACCAAGGGTTTGTGTACGTGCTAAGTGTATTTATCTATGTATCTATCAATCTCTTTTTTTATTTAAATATAAATATTTCGATCTTTATGTGGAAAAAAAATATGTTTTGTTGCACATAATTTTTTATTTAGCTTTGTTGTCCTCCTATTTGGTTTGAACACTAGCTAAAATGATGATAAAAAATTATTCCATACCCAAAAAGAGTGAAATAAAGCCCAATTATCTTGTAATATTACATGTAAATTGGAGAATCCTTTGTGTAAAACGGGTTTTACCATGTAAATAGCACGTATTTGACATGAAAACAAGTAGCCGACGTGTAAAACCAAATATAAATACTTAAAATTGGTGTTAAAAAGCTATTAAAAACAACATCTTTAAAAAGAACACCCCAAATTTGTTATTTTTAATTTTTTTAAGATCCATTATGTTGCAATACATCAATATATAATCAGATAAACAAAATAAAACACCTTGAAAATTGTTTCATAAATACATAAATATTTAATAAAATGCTTGATAAAATAACAAAAAAAAACTGTGGGAATTCGTACACCTAACTTAACAGAATAACTAAGAATAAATTTAGCGACAAACGAAACGAGGAAATCGATAAACAAAAACACATAGCGATACTATTACATCAGTTAATCCACATTTGACTAGTTGAAACATAAATTAGCGATAGAAATTCTAAACTAAGATGCAGTGATCGGCCGCCTGGCGCCCCAATCCTCCTTGATCAAATCGGAGGCCTTTTCGCCGATGGCGATGACCGGGGCATTGGGATTCCCATTGACGATCGTTGGCATAATGCTGGCATCGACCACCCGAACTCCGGACACCCCGTAGACCCGGAGTCGGGGATCCACGACGGCCGTAACATCCCAGCTGGGACCCATGCGGCAGGTGCCGGCGGGATGATAGATCGTGAAGGTGAACTCCTTGATGCAACAGGCCCAGTACTCATTCGACTGGAATGGCAGGTGCCTGCAGCCCGGCAAAGGTATATTGTGCAGCCGGGAGCCAAATCGCTGAAATGCCTGGGTATTCGAGACATTTATAGCCAACTTAATGCCCTCGACCAGCACATCGATGTCCTCCTGGTGGGCAAAGTAATTCGGTATGATCTTGGGCTGCTGTTGCGGATTTCTCGAGTTCAGGCGCACCCAACCGGTGCTCTTGGGTCTCAGAAGCAGTGGCAATATCGACCAGGTTTCACTGTGCTGCAGTGGCTTGTATACTGTATTATAGAAGCCATCGCGCAGATTCAGTATCTTGCGAATCTGTTCGCCGCCATCGGAGTTAATCGAACTGGGGCAAAAATGGAACTGCACATCCGGCCAGTCCACCGAGGGATCTTGGTACTTGGTGTTCAGGAAGGCCACACCCTCCACACCCGAGAATGTCATGGGACCACGTTCCCGTAGAATGTACTCCATGGAAACAGGGATGGTCTGGAACCTACTGCGGGTGACGGTCAGCGGGGCATCCACCACAAAGGTGAGACCACCCAGACCCACGTGATCCTGCATGTTGTTGCCCACGGGCAGATCGGATATTACGGGGATATTGTGTTCCTGCAGATGCTCGGCTGGTCCAATGCCCGAAAGCATTAGTAATTTGGGGGTATTTAGGGCTCCGGCACTTGCAATCACCTCCCGCCGCACGAAAACCAGGTTCTTGCGACCACCCCTCATGTACTCCACCCCAATGGCCCGCTTATCCTTATCGAACAGGATCCTGGTGGCCTCCGCATGGAGCAGGACATCGAAGTTCTGACGCTGGCGCACCGGGCGGATGAAGGCCTTGCCCGTAGAGCATCTGGCGCCCCGTCGAATGGTGCTCTGTGTCAGCATGAAGCCCGTCTGTTGGGCGCCATTAATGTCGCGATTCTCGTAGCCCATCTCCATGCCCGCCTGCAGGAAGGCTATCGAGAGGGGGGTTCGCCAGGGAGCCTCCTGGACCGTCAGATAGCCGCCCGTCTCATGGTACGGCGTCTTGGCCAAGTACGGATTGCGAACATCCTCCGATTTCAGGAAGTACTTGAGCATGCTATCGTAATCCCAGCCCGGGTTGCCCAACGAGGCCCAGTGGTTGTAATCGTTCTTAGAGCCACGCACATAGACCATCGCATTCAGAACAGAACTGCCGCCAAGGACTTTTCCCCTCGGCCAGAAGCACCGATCGCCCTTCATCGCCTGACAATACTGGCGGGTGGACGACGGCGTTGTCTGGTACTTCCAGTCCAACTCCGTCAGCTGCAGATAGCCCGCCAAGGCTGGCACATCCGAGATCTCCGTCTCATCGCCGCCGGCCTCCAGGAGGAGTACCGTCCAGTTGCGCACCTCGCTCAGGCGATTGGCCACCACAGCTCCAGCGGATCCGCCGCCAATCACCACAAAATCATACTGACGTCGTATCTGAAAAACAGGGATAGTCAGTTAGCACTAGTGGGGATAGTTGGGATAACTTTATTACTACAAAATATGTTAAACGACCCTGGTAATGATAAGACATCGGATTATATTCACAACAGTATTCCTAACATTCAAACATTTCCTCAAAATCCAATGTTTACCTTTCGATTTTGCTTATAATCCAATGTCTATTAATAATGTATTATTAGTTTGTTATCTAATTAGGGTTAAATTTATCACTTATAACGATGAGTTTGAGCTACCATAAATATAAATGTTATGGGAATGCATGTTTAACAAAATGATAAAGATTTCTTTGAAACTAATGCGATGTATTTTGGGTGATTAACGGGTCATTAGTGCTACTGAAATGTAAATGAATAATTATGATATTATCATATTAATATGAAAGTTAGGTTGAGGTAACATGTCGTCAGGGTAATGATTGTGATTGACAAGATAGGAAAAGTGCATATTAGTGCTATTTTTATATTATTATCACATTTTTAGAGTAATCAAAATCAGATATGTAGGATGGTTACAACTTACAACGGTTGGCTCCTGGACCTTGTTCTCGGGATCGACGCTTTGATAGCGATAGAAATTCATGCCGATCGCCAGCAGCGGGATCATGCCAAGCAAAGACGTCATTGTGCCAAACGCCATGTTTCAGTAATTGTCAAATCCACGGATCCTCCTGGCAGTGTTTGCCCGCTCCGGTTGCTCCTGATCCTGCTCCTCCTGGTCCGGATCCTGATCCTCCCACTCCTCCCCCGGATGTCGATGACCTCCTTCCCGGTCCGTAACAATGGGCCGGAGCACTCGATGAAAGGCCGGCGGCTGAGGAGGCAGTGGTGTTGGTGTTGGAACTGGAGTTCCCCGTAATACTCGACTCTCCGCTGGCCAAGATCTTGGGTGTATAGTTGCGTATGCCACCTGGACGAGCGGATTTGAAGTGCGCCCGTGCCCGCTCGTCCTCCTCCAAGATGTCCAGATAGGACTTGATGTACAGGTGGTGGCTCAGGTAGTGCTTCTGCTTGTCCAGCGATCGATTGGACTTGCTGGAGACCAGGGAACTGGGACAACCCCGGCTGGAGCTGCTGCTGCTGCGACTGCTGCTGGCACTGCTGCTGACCGCCGATATGGAGGATATGGAGCTGCAGTGGCACGACGAGTTGTAGATCCCGCTGTCGGAACTCTGGGAGCTGCTCCTCTGGAGATTTAGCTTGGCGTAGTGCGAATCGGTGTCCGATTGACTTGTGCCCGCTCCACTGCCTGGAATTTTACTTCTCTCGTAGGTTTGTTTCCCAAAATTGTACTTGTGACGCAATCGATAGTTCTGGTTGTTAGTGTTATTCGTGTTATTGGTGGTGCTGTAGTCGTTGGTGGTGGAGGAGCTGGTGGACAGGTGGCTGGTGGGCGTGTAGATTGGCTGGTTGGTGGTGCTAATGCCGCTGAAGCTTTTGCGCTGCGGCTGTCGCTTGTGGTGGGGTGTTTGCTGTTGGTGCTGCTGGTGTTGTTGGTGTGGCTGATTTTGCTGTTGCGATATCTCTTGGCCCATATTTTGACAGAAATATGAACAGAACTGGAATGGGAAAAACAGAACAAATTATTAGGTATATATAAGAAATATATTTAAAGATTTATTATTTATTTCGCTGGTTAGATATACATGGATTAATGTCTTAAATGATTTAACTGATCAAAATAACCACCCTCTGTATTTTGTGTGGATTGAGCTGCTAAAAAAAACGTAGGAAATCCAAGGATTTCATGTCCATCTACCGCGATTTTTATTTACTTTAAATATGAAAATAAAATATTAAAAGGAATTATAAGTTTTTAGCTAAAAAATTATTTCAAAGTAAAATCAAAGCTTAAAATATTTAAATAAACTATTAATGTTAAGTTAGCGTTTATAGTTCATTTAAATATTTTGAGCTTTGATTTTACATTGAAATAATTTTTTTAGTGGCGTAAAATATTTAAAGTAAACATGACTAACATCATATCTAATATTTTCTAATTAATCTGATCTAATATTTTATATTTTCTGATTCTAATCAAAATTATTCATGCATTTTATTATGCTTTGTATTGAATACTATGTTTTTATATTTAATTCAAATATTTAATGCGAAATGTTTAATACAATATGCAGATATGTATCTTAACTATTCCATTTTATTTAATAGTATTTTAATCTGTTTATTTTACACTTTTATATCAAGACTTTTTAATTGAATTGGGTATTATATAACATGAACTTCATAAAAAATGACATTTTAAATACTCATTTGGCTGCAATCCAAATTGCAAACACAAATCGACCAAAATCGATTGATTGACAAATGAGACTGGAAACCGATTAAATCAAACGACCGCATTTACGACTCATAGATCGTTATTTCGGTTAAGTCTGCAACATCTCAGTATTTCCCAGCCCAATCCATTGATGGGGCAACCAGCTCTCGACCATTTCCAGATAACGACAATCGAAGCGTGGGAGCGGCGCTATCATTTCATACATATATGGATGATACTGATGAGCATTGTAGTGGCTTTTTTTGGTTTGTTGTTAACATGATTGCCATTGTTGCATGACTGGGCAAACAAAAAAGTAAGAAAAAAAAAACTGGCTCGAAAATCAGCAACATGCAAGCATTTTTTGTGTGGCGGAAGGCAACACATATATACAGATATCCAAAAGCCTGCAGTTTGGCAATCGTTGTGCCAACAGATGGCGCTGTCACACGCGCAGCCAAACAAAAGACTTAGGCAACGAACTTGTTTACACTTTTCGCAAGCAACGAAAAACTGCGAAGATAAAATGTTATCAAATCGCATAGAAATTAAATTAAAAGAGTATAAAAATTCAAATGATGTCAGCTGCATAACATTAGCCGGTCATTTCTTTCCTTTTCTCATTTGTATGGATAGGTATATATTATTTTGTCTCTTCACGGCTGTATGTTTCTTTATATTTTCTTTCCCTCGCTGGCTAGTTTTTCAAGTTCAATGCCGTTTGGCAGGCGGAAAAAGCGATGGCAGAAAAAATCCTCGACCGGTGTGTCTCTCGAGAGTCTCGAATGTCTCAATGTCTTGGCTTGTAAAATGCAATTTCGTTATTTTGTTTGTCCATTGGCGGCATTGGGGTTTAATTGCCGTCCAGCTCCTGTTGTTGTTTTTCTGTGGTTTTTCCAGTTTTTCCCCCGCGCTCTCGATTCAAAGCGATCGCAGTGAAAGCCAAGCGACATCGGGCTTCCTACATACGCTACTCGTATTTCATGTAATCACTTTGTATGTAATATTTATTTTATTTTTCCCTTTTTGTCTTTTATTTTATTTATTTGTTTTTTAATTTTTTTTTTGGGGGTACCTCTGTCACAACACTGGAAAATAATAGTATTTGGAACTGCTCTCGATTAATTACCCGCACCGAAAATAGTTGTCTATTTTTAGCCGCGCAAAATGCTGTTAACTTAATTGAGATATATGTGTATATAAGTATTTTTTCCTGGCAATTTCGCTTCAGCGATTTGAACGTCTCGACGGCTGCCATGTAACTAACTAACAAAAATAGAAAATAGAAATTCAGAAAACAAACATCATCAGCGCTAGCCGCTGAAATTAGGTCCGAAATGCGAGAAATTCATTCACTCAAATCCCCGTTAAAGGCAGACGCAACACTAGTCGCTAATTTATGCAACGCCCTTGGGCGGAGTGACAAAGGAAAACCCTCCGAGATACTTTTTTTCTATGCTTGACGCAATACTGGGCCAGGTTTTCTTGGGCATTTTTACATCACACTGATGTCGATTCATCCGTTCATTTCGTTGGTTCGGTCGTCATTATGCAATTCACACATTGTTAGCAACTGGCCGTAGTTTCTGGCTCAGTTTTTATTATTATTTTTTTTTTATATCTTGTTGAGGCAGTTGAGGCCCTGCCAATTATGATTTGACAGCTTTTAATTATGGCCAGACTTTATGCCCCATAATTGATGACATTTTCACGGATTTCTGTTGGCTCGTTTGTTTTTTCTGGCTGCCCTGCCCTTTGTGGGTCGCATCGCACATAAATCCAGTCCGAAAGTGTTGGTAATTTCAGCTACTTTACTTCAGCTGAACGCTTTCTCGACAATCGGCTGAGTCATGGTACCGTGACACATTAAAGAAGCTCAACTTGGCTAGCAAACACAACAAAAAACCTAAAAAAGTAGAAAACCATAGACAAGACATGGCGCATTTCCGTACTTCGTGTGCTGCAGTTGCAGTTGCCGGGCGACACCTGAAAATTAAATAATTACTACGTGTACCTTGTTTAAATCTATTATATTTTGGGGTCTGTAGGCCATGAAAGGCGTATACAATGACCGTTTAAAAAATGGTACTTTTATGTCTTCCACTTTAAAAACATCAACTTAATTTGTATTTCACAAGAACTTCTTTAATATTCTTTTTTTTTATTTATTGCACATGTATTTTAGATTTCTTAAGTATCATACATATCTTAATCACTACTTCAAAAAGCATGCTTGTAATTCACCTAATAAGTTTTAGTTCAAGTGAACCACATTATATTTTAAATACACATACCATTGTTCAGTTTTTAATTGTCTTAGCTCGTGAAAATCTCCAAATATATTTTAGAGTAACCAAAAAAGCTTGTAGTTATATTAAAATAAAAATTAAAGAGCAAAGTGAAAAATTCTTATGAAATTTGAAGATAAGGATACCTTCCTTATGCCTTATACAGTATACTAAGCAAGATCTTCTACAATAATAAACATTCGATTGTTGATCAAGAACTCATATTCCTTTGCATAGGGGGTACCCTTTCGCTGCCTTTATGATAGGGTACCCTAGGGTATTCCCCGTTCGTTACGACTGCCCCATTTTCGCCGCTCTTTCTCCCACTTGACCATCCGAACCATATGGTTATATAGCACTATGGCGGCGCTTTCTTGCCGGCCTGCTTGGGGCTTTTAATTGCCCGCCTCGTATGCATATGCAGTGCCAGTGGCTATACACGCGTTCCAAGATTGCCTCTTTATGGCCCCGACGTGCACAAATTGATAATAATTCGCACAGAGGTGTGAGGCGGTGGATCGCCGCATCGGTCGGTGGAGTAATGCCACCGAATCGGCGGTAGAAAGTGTGAATAGACCACTGGCAAATAAACAATCTTGGCCGCAAGGCGTGGCCGGCAGGAGGCTTACATAAGAATGTCTGGCCCACCGACTTCGCCTCCTTTATTTAAAATATTTATTTTTACGCCCTCTTCGAAATTGAAGTTGTTACATAAAATAAAAGTGAAAATGACCGCAAGTACGATTATTGTGTTGTATGAATGCAAATAGGTGTTAATGTACGAGCTAATGGTTATTTGTGCGTCTATTAGGCAGTATTTATACAGGTTGTAAAAGTTGATCTCTTATTTATTTGGTATACTTAGTATGATGAATGTAAAATAAATGACAAAATATATTTTTGATTTTACTTAGTGATGCTTACATTTAGAATACTGTATGCCAAACTCTAATATAAATAGATACTTTTGTTAGTTTTCGAAATATATTAGCTAGTCAGAAAATAATTTATATGTTCTGTTTTAGTAAATATAAAGATACTTCAATATAAATATATCATTTTGTTGGTTGTTGAAATATATTAACTAGTCAGAAAATAATTTATATCCATATCTATTATAACTCTTACATATCAAAAAATCTCAAAATATCTTCAAATGTAAACAAATATTTGACAATGTGCAATACAAGCTTCAGAAGCATCATACATTTTAAAGCACAATCCCAGAGATAAATATTTATTTACACTTGCCTCCGGTTTTTGTTGTTATTTGTGTGGCCCCTGCTCTGGTTCCAGTAGCTGTTGTTATACAGTTGTTGTTGTAGATTATTTATTTTTTATAATTATTTTTTTTTGCGGTGTGGCGGCTTCAAACTGAACGCGACTGCCTGCCACTTTCCTTTGTCTCACTCACGATTACCATGACTGCTGTTGCCGTCTTTCATCTCGAAACGGCAACAGAAAATGACAAAAAAAATTGAACAAAAAAAAAATAAGGGACAAAGTACGAATGATTGCACTGTAATTTCTTCAAGTGAAAATTGTCAACGGCGTTTTCGTTTCACTACCGATATTTTAAGCATATATTTAGTATATATTTCGCCGCTCACTGCGAAACGCACGCCACGAGCTCGACTTATTCAATGAGCAATTCGCTTTTCGGCTTGGCTTTTGGCCACATTGGACGAAGACGGCCAAGATGATGAAGAAGCAGCTTTTCGGACGGCCTTCGAAAGCTTTTCACTCGCCACACCAACAATGATAACTACAAAATCCGTATAGTCCAAATCGAAACACAAACAAAGTCTGAGCTTCGAGCCCACAGAGAGAGTGAAGAAAGAGGGAGAAATATCCGTAAGCCAAGCTTACAAAATGGTTACACCGGAAGAAAATTGTTAAAAAAGTTAATACAGCTTAGACCGTCAAATCCTAGACCTTATATCTGGTAATACTTATAACTGAGAATTTAGTAAAAGTTAAGAAGGTTAGAAGATTTTTATTTCGTTTTTTTTTTTATAAGTTTCCATCTTGTTCGTTTTTAAAAAAACAAAAATTGTTTTTGGTTGTTTGTTCAAAGGTTTTTTTTTTGAGTGTGTCACCCTACAGAGAAGTGGAATATGCCCTTAAAGATTATTTTATTTCTTAATTCAATTAAATAAAAACATTTGTTTTATGCCTCTTTTTTTAGTTGTAGAAATACATAATAATTGAAAAATGTTTTATCCATTTTTAAAACCATTTTTTCAAACCATTTTTTAAGAATTTTAATATATTGGTTTTTAAAAATGTTGTTACAGTGTCTTACCATGACTGCACTTTCGATTTCGTTTCCATTTCTTGGGGCTTCGGTTGACTTCGGGTCTTGTCATTGAGCTACGTGCTCCATTCAACGTTTGTTACCACCTCGCGAATGCAAGAGCTTTTCGGGATTTCGTAGAAAAGGACGGGAATACCGATCGGAAAGAGATGGCCAGTCATTGGGGGAGAAAGAGAAGTAATGCAGCAGGTTTGGAGGCTTTCTTTGGCAGAGCCAAAATTGCTCGCAGCGATCATCGCCAGCGATTTACAAGTCTGGCAATCGACCCACCGTTTTATTATTCATGATTCCCAATCCAAAAGTTTAGCGTTTAACAGGGGCCAATAGCAACAAGGCCATAAAGATCGGCTGCCAGATGGAGATTTCCGGTTTGTTTACTCGTACTCCATTCAATTTGGCAATCGATGCAATCGAAGGGTAAAAGTGCTCGATACTGAAATCGTTAAGAGCACTCGTGGCTGGGCACACATCAAAGTATTGCGATACTGTCAACAATCTAAAGGGGTCAAATATAATGAAGATTGCAGTCTTGAAATCACGATTTTATTTTAAGAGTTTGAGTTTTTGGCGGTTTTTGAATTTTTTTTTTTATGAATTAAATTTGATTTGATTGATTTAATTTAATGTACATTTATCATTAAGAATTTTAGAGACCATTTTTAATAATATTATAAAACTAACAAAAATACAAATATTTTGGAACCGCTATACACTTGGACTTTTTTGGTTTTGTGCCAGAAAGCCTTTAATAAATTAGCCAATTTTTTTAATCATCTTGCAATTTATTTATTTTTTTTGGGTGTCCCGCCTAGCCACTGGAAAAACCACAGCCTACTCGAAATAAATCCATTCACATTCGCTCCATTCATTAGGCGAGTCAAAGAGTTGAACAACTCTGTGAACCCTGCGATCTCAGTGGGCATTAGCAGGTGCAATTGCCCCCCATTGAACTCTGCATATGCAAAAAAGCAGGGACGGAGGCCGAAATGAATGCGAGGGGAGAGGAGAACGACTTCGCTGGCAGAGCGGCGCAGCTTGTTGTTCCGCTGTGATCGCAAATATATTTCTGCGTGTTGCCGGCTTCCGACAACCAGGCCAAAAGTTAAAAAAGTAAAGTTAAAAAGCCGACTTTGAGCTTGACATTGCACTGGGAAAAATTAGTTGAAATGGGGAAAATTAAAAAATATTATTAAACTTTGCACTGAGATAAGGAAGTTATAACAAAATAGGGTCAAAACATTTTAAAAAGTTTAAGTAAATCAGAATTGTATGATGCAATTTATTTTTCAAAAATTGTTTTATAAATACCAGTGAATTTTCAAATGTTTTCATTGTAATTTTGTAATTTATTGTTGAAGTTTAAAAAAATATTAAATCTGCAATCCTTATACCAAGGAATTAAGGATATATATTTTTCATTTGAATGTAATATACATATTTATCAATGTATATTCGATAATTTAAGATTATTTTGTTAAAACTTCTATACTCCACTGAGAAATATCAGAAATTCAGTATAGAAATCTTCATACCGGCTTTATGTAAATCCAAACTTAACACAGGTTTTCTCTAAGTGTCCCATTGGGTGGGGGCAAAAGTGGAGAGGTTTGAAATGGAGCAGCTGGGGCAGGAGCTGATGGCGAGGGGATCTGCGGGGGCTGAGAAGCCCCCGGTTACGGGCAACTTTCATTTTCGTTCAGATGACTGCAAAATTTTGGACGGTCATTGCTTCGCAGCATAAATATTTATGCGTTGCACTTGAGAGCGCTGGAATTGGAATCGGGATTGGGATTGGAATCGGCCTTAAAGTTGGGCCCCAACCGCTGCACATGGAGATGGAATCTAGCCATGTGGGCATGTGGCTCAGATTTATGGCCGTCTTCCGCGACCCAAGTGCAAAAAGTGGTAATGAACAAATGAACAAAAAAAATGGGGGATATCAGTGGCAAAAAGCACAGCCTGCTGCAATTAGCCAAGCACACACCACCTTGATTTGTAGTGCATTTTGTTAACAAATTATTGGAGCCGGCCAAAATGCATTATTCAATTGGGAATTATTTATTATCCCTCTACGCACCGTTAACTACTGCTATGGCTTGCCTTTAATGTTTTTACTTAATTGCAATTATCATCGGCTGTAACCGAAATCGTAAATGCAATTGTAAAATTGCAATTAATTCGCCAAAGGGAGATCATCGGAATTTGGCATTCGCATTAACGCACCTTACCGCATCGAATTGCTCAGATCCACTGGAATACATCCGATGTGGGAAATGAGGAACTGCCGTGGTTATCGGAAATGCATAACATTTCCTTACACATTTTTGAGGACTGAAATATTTGGAATAATGTCTTACATAAAACCAAGCAAAATTCGATTCTGAAGGGGAACTTATATTTAAAATACGATATCTTTTTTAAAAAGTAATCCTATAATTTGTATTTTTCAGTTATATTCCAAAATGTATTATAGTCCATCCGATAACGCTTTTAAATACATATCACGACTTGAAATTAAAAAAAAATAAGATTGGAGAATAATGAACATACAATACCTTAGATATTTGTATTCTATTTTGTATAACTTTTTTTAAGTTTGGTTCTATTTATGTATATCCCTACAAATGTTTGTATGTTATTCTTTAAGACTATTCTCCTTTCTTTTGTATACTTTATTTTAAGAGCATTACCTTCTTTCAATAGATATTACTATTCTAGTCTATTGGGCTACTACCTATTTATATCCGTTACTTAAAGCTTTTAAAAATCGGCTTAAAACCATTTGAAGCTTTCTAAAGGCAGCTTTTAAAACTTTAGGCCCGTGCTAAGCCAATTTTTGTAAATCTTAAGCTTTCATTTGAAAATAGTTTGCTTACTTATAATCTATTTTGTATCTTTCATTACAGGTAAGCTTTGGTTAAGCTTTTAATGGTGAATTTCAAACTGTAGGCTTATGAAAAATCCTAAGACAGTGTCAAACTGTAAGTAAACCGGGATAAGCAATGGTATTTCAAACTAGAAGATATCAGTGGTTGTAATTGTAGCTTTCGTTTGATATTTGGATTAGCTGCACCTCCCAATTCAAATTTTCTTTCTGATAAATAAAGAAATTATTTCTGAAGTTCTTAGGCCATTAAAAATAAGTTATACTTTGAATACAGATTTTGTAACTATAATGATATCCTACAAATGCTTTAATATTGATCATTTTACTCCATGAATTTGCTTGTATTTAAACGAGATAAAATCGCAACATACAATAGTTAAATAAACCAACGCTTGAGGTAATCTTTCTGTTTATTCGATTTATTAGGTTCGTTTACATTTAAGAACTAATCCAACATTTGAATCGTAATCGTAATCATCGACTTAAGGACTAATTGAGGTACTCCAAGTGTACGCGGCGTCAAACAAACAATAAAAGTAAAAACAAAATACACATTTCCATTAGACACACACAACAGACGAGCGATATTAAAAAAAAATGTAAGAATTAGCATAAATGACTCGATATTTACATGAAGCGCTTAAGTGACTACGGTCATGGGTGGAGGAGGCAGGGGGTTTTATTAGGACAGGGCAGTATATTTGTTCTTTTATTTTTTTGGCTAGAGAGCGAAAGACAGTGAGAATGAGAAGCAAATTGAGCTTAATAAATTAAATTTATTTCGAAGGCGGAAATTTGTGCTAACCCCCCGGTGAACCAAACACCCCTACGCACCCCCCTGACCTCTTGCTAAAAAAATAAACCCCCCCCTGTTAATATACTACGACCTTGGCAGTGGCCATTGATGAACTGGTGATGTTCCAATGTCCAAGTTTTCACTGGTTGAATTTAACGATCGTCTACTCCGCCACTGGGTTCGTGGCGGGGGGCTGGTATTGTGACCTTGCCGCGGGCTCGGTCCCTGACCTTGGACCCCCGCCGGGCCAGTGGTGGGGGTCAGCCACAGTTGCTTTATCATATCGGCGCCCTTCTCGCCGATCATCACCACCGGTGCGTGGATATTGCCATTCGTGATGGCCGGCATTATGCTGGCATCTATGACCCTTAGCCCCGGAATGCCGTAGACCCTCAGTTGAGGATCCACCACCGCCCAGGGATCCGAGGGTGGACCCATCTTGGCCGTCCCGCTCATATGGTATATCGTCATCGTGTACTGCCTGATGAAGCAATTCCAATAGTCGTCGGTGAACAGGGTCAGGTGCTTGCAGTTCGGCAGGGGCTTATTCCAGAATCGGGCCCCAAATCTCTTCATCGCCTCCGTTTCACCCATGGCCACGGCCGCCTTGACGCCCTCCCTCAGGACATTCACATCATCCGGATGGGTGAGGTAGTTGTGGTACAGCAGCGGATATCGCAGCGGATTCTTCGAGGCCAGCTTTATGTAGCCCCTACTCTTGGGCCTCAGCATCATGGGGAAAACACCAAAGACGTCGCGATTGTTGACCTCCCCAAAGACCTCCTGGTAGAACTCATCGGTCAGGCCGTGGGCCGTCTTCACCTGGGTGCCCCCGTCCGACATCACCGAGGCCGAGGTCATCATGAAGTTCATGTCGGGCCAGTCGTCACTGGCATTCGCATACTTGGTGTTGATGAAGGCCACTGCCTCCAAACCTATGCTGGAGGTCAGGGGGCCATCCTCCGTAATGGCATACCTCAAAGCCGTATTGATATTCACCATACGCTTCATCACAATCGAAATGGGATAGTCGATGAGGAAGGCTATGCCGCCGACGGCAATATGATCCTGAAGATTCTGTCCCACGCCCGGCAAATGCTGCACCAGGGGAATGCCCAACCGGCCCAACTCCTCGCCGTGTCCGATCCCCGAAAGCATCATCAGGTGTGGCGATCCTATGGCTCCCGCCGACAGGATCACCTCCCTGGTGGCGTAGACATTCTGCAATCTTCCATCCCGGATGAACTGAACTCCCGTCGCCCGTTTCGTATGGGGATCTGTGAGCACCTTAGTCACGTGCGAGAAAAGGGCCACATGGAGGTTGGATCGCAGACGAGCTGGTCGCAGGAAGGATTTGGCCGTGGAGCTGCGCGAACCGCGTCGCATGTTGAACTGGTAGAATCCGAAGCCCGTCTGCTGTTCTCCATTCACGTCCACGATGTCGTAGCCCATCTCCTCGCCAGCCTGCAGGAAAGCCGGACCAATGGGTGTGTTGTACGGGGAGTCCTGAACTGTCCAAAGGCCACCTAAAAATATTTCATATCATTAGTTATGCCTTTTATAAGGACTGTTCTGGGTCTTACTTTCGAAATATTTTGTCGAATTCGATTTGAATTTGAACCAGTTCAATAGAACCATTATGAAAATAGTTTTAAATCGGCATATCGAATTTGAGTAAAATACTTGAAAGTGAAAAACGTAACAGGCCTGGTTAATATTGAGCTCAAATTTTGATCTCTGCTTGTCCAATTCAGAAATTTAATTTCACACCTATGTATTTATATCTTTAAAATGTGGCTGGAGATGTATAAATCAGTTGCTTATTTAAAAAGTGATAAAAATTATAGCACTAACCCATAAATATGTAGTTAACAAGCTTTGTTGATATTTTCGCTTTTCTTAAATTTCTATTTCACTCCCAAATAACTTCAGAAATTGAAAAGTTGTTGCTACTGCTTTCAAAGAGAAAAAGCACAAAGAGTTATTGCCGCAAAAAATTATTTATGGCTTGGTAAAGATTTTTTAAAAGACATTTACAGTCTCTCAACGAGAAATGATTAATGACAGCCACAAGCTAACATATATTTAAAACTTAGAGATTTTTTTTTGCAATCTAGGCGCTTTAATTGGACACTAAGAGATCACATTTGGATATGCGAGGACTCACCTGTGCCATGGTAGCGCTTGTTCCTGGCCAAGTAGGGATTCCGCTGGTCCTCAGACTTCCTGAAATAGGGCAGGATCTCCTCGTATGACCATCCTGGATTTCCGAAATCCGCCCACTGGTCAAAGTCCCGTCTATTTCCCCTGATATAGAGCATCGTGTTGAGCACACTGGAGCCACCCAAAACCTTTCCTCTCGTCCAACAGCAGCGTTTGTCCTTCATCGCCTGACAGGCCGTCGATTGGGGTTGGGTTCTGTAAAAAAATAATGATGTATATAGAAGATATTTCGAGACTCAAAGAAAACATTAAACTGAGCATTCCGAAATTATATAACAATCTATCAAAAGTATAGGTATGCAGTAGCCCCGAAGATTACCACTGGGTGAAAGCAATTAGCGAATCTCGCCAAACAACCAAAAGATAGAGATATCCGATAACTTTTGTGGGCAAGTAAACAAAGCGACAATGAAAGCGCATTAGTCAAGAGATGCCACGCCCACTCCCAAAAAAAAAAAAACACAACTTAAATAGCCAAATTGCCCAGTGGCCAACTTTATTACAACACATACACAAAAGCCCGTGTTAAACGCCCATTAGGCCAATCTCTGAAATATCCATGAGGCAATGAACCGAGCGACCTCCCTTTTGCCCTTTAAAATGAAAATATCCATGAGTACAAGTACGCGAGTATCTTTGAGTACGAGTATTAAGTATCTACAAGTGGCATTTAAAGTGTGGCTTATAGCACTTCGAGGTTGCTTTGAAAAATGTCAAAAAAGTTGCCCAAGCATGGATTAAAAAAACCACATTTCAGCCAGCTTTAAGTTGTTATTCAAATGTAAAAAAGGATTTAAATGGGCCATAAAAATTTGTAATTATAAACTAACCAATTAGGAAAACTTTAAAATAAAGACTATTTAGAATTACTTTGAAAGAAAGCTTAGTGTCAATAACCCAAAGAGGAAGTCAAGCAGTGCAATACTATATTTTTTTTACAAGTGGGAAGAAATAATAAAAGGAAACCTCAACCAAAACAGAGAAAAACACGATAATTTTCACCCAGCAATTTCAAGCTCTACCAATTAGCTGATATCCCAGCCGTAGTTACGCATTTGTTGAGATAATAATCTCTTTCCAGAGTTCCCAGCATTATCCAAATATTTTCCTGCCGTGAGTGCAGCCAATACAAACGGACAAATTGGCCAACAAAACGGTTTGACAACTATAGAGCTTTTTTTTTTTTTACTTTTCTCCCCGTTCCGAATCTAAATCCGAATTCCATTTCTTTTGGGTGCCCATTATACCCGGTGCTAAACATATAGGAAGACTTTTTTGTTGTCGTTAATGAAAATACAAATTACCAGTGACAGGCAACAATCAAGAGGCGACTTAGCCAAGTTAACCGCATTCGGCTGAGAAAGGCACGACGACGAAAACAAACGGAAATCAAATGTCAGTTGCGGAAAACTTGGTCAGCAATGATTTTACTTGGCTAACAAAGCGTGCCAAAAGCAAAGAGAAAAAGTGTAAAGTTTAAATAATAAATCTGGCAACGACGTTGGTAACACCCATCAATCCATTGAGATTTTTGTAGTATTCAGTATTAATGATGCAGTATAAAGCCAATATTCTTGATGATTTTAAAGATCTTCCTCTAGAGATCATATTTTTTGGTAATGTTACCATTAACGCTAATGTCTCCCACATTTTTGAATATTATTTTAAATTTAAAAATTTAATTGGGATTTAGTTTTGATTATCAATGTCCAACTGCATGCCAAAAGATGTTTAATTCGGGTCATTCATTAAAAAGTTGTAAGACTATGGCGTTCTCTCTTGTTTTCTGTACAATTTTAATAGCCTCCCTTCAGAACCCATGGATTCCTTTAATATTATTGTTTTTTGTATACAACATCATGGACTTTATATGTATCTGCATACGGCGTAATATCTTTTTTAATACGAAAACCTGTGGTTAAAATTTCACGTCTGTAATGAAGATGTCAGTCGATTCCAACCGGTGGATTAGTGTTCAACCTCAGGCTCTCCATGGTCCATCATCAGCTTGTCTCGAATGCATTTGCATCTTTTGCGGGTAGGGTGTAAAAACCTGTCCTCCCCCCTTTTTTTATTTCTCCAAGGTGGAGTCTGGGGATAAGGGTAAGGGTAATTAGCAAACGACATGCTGCCCAGATCGGTGATGAATATTTCCCCCATGTTTTAACCCTTGGCGACCGTTGACGAGCCATTAATATCAATTCGCGCCACTGTAACCCCACTGTGGCACATTGTTCGGCATACTGACATATTGGCTACGTGCTCCGGCCATATCTCAAAGATACAGGTGCCAAACACACATCGAAGCTCGCTGGCAAGAAAATAGAGAAAAAAAACTTTCGCTTCCACTCCGGCCTCGACTTCCACATCTGAGACGCCCAACTGACGCAATTTGTTTGACTTTTATTAGCCATTTAACAGTTTACTCACATAAACGTAAGAAATTATTAACTCATTTCGTTTGGTTTTTTTTTCAACTTTTTTTGTGGGGCTCGTAAATATCTCCTTAAAGGTAATTATTTAGAAATGGAAATATGGCTCAAATTTCAGAAAGTATTGGAAGTTATTTTAGAGTGACAAAACAATAGAAATATGGAAGCTGCCACAACCACAAATTTAAGATATTATTTAAAGTATTTTGGTGTTATTCATTTCATTAGAGACAAGGATATAGTTTGAATAACATGGTATTTAAATTTAATAAATAAAATTTTATTTATTAGTCTGGGAAATTTTAAAACAATTCAAAACTATTCGGTATACTTATAAGCAACACCAATTATATGACCTTTGGAAAATGATCAATCCTGATCGTTTTCTCCAAAAATCATCCAATAAATATAGCGACATAACCCTAAAAGTCTTATGAGCGGTGTTTCATTTGATGAAGCTGATAAAGTTTTTTTTGGAAGAAACTGCTAATCTAGAAACTGTGGACTTAAGAAACACGCATTAGGGACATTCACTGGCTTAACAATCATAATTGCCGCTGATGAAATGAATATGCATGCCGAAAATTCGAGTTGATTGCATTATTTTCGTAATTGTTTAATGCTCGTTAACCGAAAGTTGGTTAAGGCCTCATCGTAGTTCCCCAGCCCAAGAAACAAAATAAGGTGAAACGCATTCGGATGGAACACCTGTCGATTGCCGTATAAAATCACTTAGCGGCCGCATTAGGCTGTAAAATGGCAACGATTTCAAGTGATTTATTAACGAAAAGGTTCATCATATATGAAATAATAGCTTAATGAATTGTGGGAAAAATGTTGAAAAGGCAACTCGAGTACCAAAATGTTGGATTGCGGATATGCTATTATAAGGCTTAGGTCTAAAATATTTAGCGTTTTACTTTTTTCTAACCATTTACTTTTGTAAGCAATATCAAATCTTTTTTAGCTTTCTCATTAATACGTTATTATATTTTTTATTATTAAGGAAGATTGCCTTGATTTTCGCCGACCACTCACTCCAGTTTTGCATAATCTCCCAGCTAACCAATCCATTGGTGTTAATTAGATTAACAGCAAATATTTGCGATCCGTCTGATGGTATAACAAATTTCGTGTTTTCGATTGTGTAAAATCATCATACACTATATCAATAACCATGCCAATATTTAGTGTTTATCGGTGGTTCTTCTTTTTGGGCATGGCGAACTGCAGTTGTCTCTTTTATTTTGCGTTTTTATTGCCCGGTTGACACAATTCGAGCTACGAGGCACTAGTCTCGAGTATGACGACCCACCGAAGCCTGTCCATTTAACCGGCTCACGTAGCCACTCTCCTCACCATCGGCTTTTTGGCTTTTGGCGATTGGCAACCGGGCCATTCAGGTGCAATTGCCAAGTATCAGCGCCGTTCCATTTCATTTCGTTTCGTTTCATTTCATTTCGTTTCGTTTCCAAACTTGTAGACCTGCAGACCGCCTAACCCACTTTACCATACCGCTCGGAGCAACTCTGTTTCGATGCGATCCGGTTTTGTGTTGGGAAATTGGACTGGACCGGCGTAGGATATCCCGATCTCAGAATGAACACTGCGAGAAGTTTTAAGCTAAGGAATTGTGTTCTAATAGCTTGGATCTTGTATCAAAACTTATCAAACTGAATGATATTTTTCACCAAGAATAAGAAATTTCAAAGCAAATGTTACCCACAAATATAAAGGTTTATATTTAAAAAAAAATCTTTTTGAAGGTTATTCCTCATAGCATTCACCTACTTTCTCCCCGTGTAGTTGCCACATGATATCCGCTTGCAGCTTGCATTTAAAATGCGAACCCGAATCTGTCAGGGGCGTGTCGGTCGTCTCCTCTGTGGATGCCAAAATATCTCTGGCATTCACGAACGCGAGGAGGGAATTTAATGATGCCGATAAGGCTGGGGGTCATCGCCAACTCGTCTTGCATAATCGCCTCGAAGGGGAATGCACAACAGATGGGTTGTTTCCGGGGGCTAACGAGTCGGCTTGGGTCCCTCCATCCCAACTCAACTCCCCCGCCTCGTAGCCTGTTTACCCTGTAGAATCATTGTTGGTTTTAGGCGGCATCTACTGTTGCCTGCTGCGAATTTGAATACTTTCAAATGACTCGCAACGATCGTTGCACTCGAGTGGCTTATGAAATATTTAGCGGCAAGTCGTAAACTTTAATGCATTTATCCTGTAATCGCACGCGAAGCTGATTGCAAATGGTTGGGTTTTTTTATCAGTGTCGCAAGAGGTATTTTTTAGTATTTAAAAAACATTTTTTAAGATTATTTATTCAAGCACACAATTTAAATATTTGAGTCTTTGGTGCCTTTTATTGCAGTTTCCGGGACATTTACTATCTACATCCGTTTATTAATTTATTTTATATTAAACCCAAAGATTATCATTCTCAATATCAGCTAATATAAAAAGAACAGTCTAATCATCGCTTACCACGACCTTGAACCCCATAAATTTGACACTGAACCCAAAAAAAATACAAAGTTGATGACACCAATTTAGTGACTTTCTCAGGCGGGTGAAACTTTTTCGCCCATGAGTGAGTCAATCAAGATTACTGGCGATGATTGACGTGAGACTGATTGCCAAGTCTTTTTTTTAATTCAGTTTCAATTTCTATGCAGTCTGTTGACTGAATTTCCCGTTGCTTGTAAGGCGATTTTCGAGTGTCGTTTCGTACACATTGCACCCAAAACAAACACTCAAGACTCACTCTTTTTCATATACTTCGCATGTCTGTATATTCATCTCTCTCTCGGGATCCAGCTGACTGGAGTTGGGAGGCCCGAGATACAAGTACTGAGATACAAAAATGCAGATACTGGCTACCGACTCTCCCGAGTTTGCCAATGATGCAATGACTCAGAAACACACTCGATTGTATTGCCACACCAGATGCACTTAGTTTGGGTTTTGTTTTTATGCTCTTCTATGCACTGAACGACTTTTGGCTGTTTTAAGAGATTTCGAACTAGGTTGAATCCTAGCAAAAATGGAAAGATGATCTGAATTCTTAGAATAATTAAGTCAAATGTAAGCACAAGCTATTGTGGCAAAATACTAAAGGATTAACTGAACTAACAGGTTCATTTCATTTTAGGTAACATCTAATAGTATGATATGATAGTATGATATTCAAACTGGTGGTATATAAACTGGATCCTGCAGATATAATAATACGCATATCTAAAAACCTCAACAGGAAGATGAAAATCATATTTCTCCCGGTGTGACTATTGTTTCTTCTGACACCTTATGATTTATTTCGCATGCACTTAACCGCATATTGCATTCAATTACGCAAAATTAGATGGAATTTGGAAAAGGAATGGAAATGGAAAGGAAATATAATGCAAAGTGTGCAGGGGAATGGGAATACCAATGGCTGTGGCATTCTGAAAGTGAAACTCCAAGTCGAAACGAAGAAGAAAGAAGACCCATGGAGAAACGCGAACGGAAATCGCCGCTAGGCCTATAGGCCCAGCCCAATCCAAAGCCCGGCCCCTTGTCATATTAAACAGTTAATTGGATTATGGTATTGGTAACACGCTCCAACAAAATTCCGTCGAAAAAAAAATGCCAAAATACTCATGAATAATTAAGCAGCGGGGTTCGATTTGTTAATTCGAGACCCGGTGGACCCACAGGTGGCCGTTGATGATCAGCATCAGCTGTTATTGATGAAATGCCGTGAGATAGAAAACGATCTGAATGAAACGAGGGACCCAACCCGGAAAATTAAAACCTAAAAACTTAACAAATTAGGCCTCGGGACAGGCTTGTCTAACGGTAGCCCGTTCTAATTTGAATCAGTCCCAGAAGCACTGATCATTTTCCCATTATTGTTAAGCCAACATTTTCTGTCTAATGGAGGCTCGAGCCGCCATATAAAGCCGCACTTAATTGCTCTTTGAAAGCGAGACACAAAATGGGGAAGATGATCCATCGAGATGCTACTGGTAAATGGTAAATGGTGTACGTTTGTCTTTACCTAATTGGAACATTCTGGAGGGAGGTGGACGGTGGACGGGGAACGGTGGAAAGTGGGCCGGGGAAAAGTGAAAGATCCGAGAAATTGGAACACTAGAGAGCCGAAGCCATAAATCGAGAGGAATGAAATGAAAACTGTCGTAAAGTAATTTGTGTTAATAGTGTTACGAGAAATTGTTTAACAATTAAAATGAAAGGAAATACTTGAGAATGAAACAAGAAATTTACGATAATAAGAAACAAAAGGGAAAGTGATGAACAATACAAAAATAATTAAAGCTATTTTAAAAGGACTTTTTAGGTAACTATTTATAGATCTAAAATCTATTTCGACAATAAAGGAAGTAAAGTATTGTGAAAAATTGTGTTCATAAAAATAGGTAAAGGAATTTGAATTTATTTTTCGAGAACTGAGAAGGAAAAATCTTAAAATGATATGTAGGCAAGTGACATACTGTATATTTAAATCACACTCACAGATAATATATATTATTTAGGAAATGCATAAACAAGAATTTCACTGATTTAAACATGCATATATATCAAAGATAATAACGAGTGAATAGGCCACATAAAATATCTTAATGGTCTCCCAAAAACCCATCCCAAATTTATTTCAAATAAACATTTTCTGCATAATGCGAAATGTCAGTAAGTCTTATTAGTCCGTTGGGTTCGTTTTCCCTTTCTTTTCGGCGAGTGCTGAAATCGTTTTGCTGTTTGCGTGTGAAGAGAGCTTGCAAATAGTTTGAAATTTGGCAGACGGTTGCTAACTAAACGAATCCAGCCTTTGGCACCATCATCATCAACGTCTTGAGTCTTTAGTCTTTAGTCACCTGAACCCGAACCCCGAAACCCAAGACCCCCGCCCAGTTTGAGTTGTCTGGGTCTATGCCGAATGCTAATGATGGCCGGCAACTCATCGATGTATGGATCACCCGGCGAGATTTGCATATACATATGGCAGAATTCGTTGATTGTTGTCGCCAGCTTTTGGAAAATGGTAAAGTCATTGGGATGAGCTGGTAAAAAGGGGCGCAAACAATAAACATACCGGGCCACTGCTAAGGCCAGGCATTTGACCCCACCCATCAGCACTTTGACCCACAAAAGTACTCTAAAAATGTAAGTAATTAAAACATGTGCGCGACATAAGCACCAGGAAGTTATTTTGTGCCTGCTTTACCTTAATTTGAACTATAAACCTTTTTTTAAATGTTTAATCACTTTATCACTAATGAACTCAGAAATATATTTATTTATTCACATTATAAATAAAACATTTAAAGCGGTGTATGAACAATTCAAAAAAATCAGAATGTATTACCTAACATTTAAAGGATAAACGGTGTACACTTCATACACATACTAAATAACTAAATTTAACATTAATTCCATTTCATAAATTGTATATAACATTTTAAGGAATACAAGTTCCGTACCTTTATAACATTGTCACCCATTTTTCGGAATTTTTGTTGTGCTTTCACAGTAAAGTTGACTCACCGGTATTTCCAATCCATTTTGCTTTTATGCAAATAGAGCGAGAGCAGAGGAACATCGGAGATTTCAGTCTCATGACCTCCGGCCTCCAAGAGCAAGATCTTCCAGTGGGGAATCTCCGATAGTCTGGAGGCCAGGACCGTGCCCGCCGAACCGCCGCCGATGATGATGAAGTCGTAGGCGACCTCCACTTGCTGGACATTGAAGGGTCGATTCTCCGGATCGAAGAGATCGTAGTTGTAGTAGGCGATGGCCGCTATCAGGAAGGGCAGGATGGTCAGTTTGCCGACGCCAATGACAGCGGTGGCCAGCTTAATAGCGCCGGCGATGGCCAGGCCCAGTTTGGACGCGCCCGCCGCTGCCACGCCCGCTGCCGCCGCCGCCTTGGAGGCGGCACTCGCCTTGAAGAGCAGACCGCCCACGGAAACGGCGGCGGCGCCCAGAGCGGGAACTACGACCATGATCTTTGGATGGGTTTAGCGGGGGTTATGGGGTTTATTCGGGGAAAGGATTCCCTTTCTTATACAACTTCTTTGGGCGTTTCCTTGGCTCTTGATCCACTTTGTTGCCTGTCACTGCATTGCACTTTTATTCGATTTTTGCATTCACTAATAGAGCACACTGAGAAAAACAAAAATATTAAAATACGCTAATTTAAAGTAGGTCATATCCTGGCTTTGAAATCGAAGGTAAAGGTAAATTGAATAATTTTCCAAGGCTCATTTTTTATGATTGGAATAAAAATTTGTTTTAAATATGAAACGGATTTTTTGTAAGTAACTTAAGATACAAAAAAATCTTTAAGTATTTTAAAGCCGCGAAGATCTAACATATATTATTTTTGATTGTTTGTGAATTTATCTTTATCACTTAATTTTCATCAGCCCACAAAAAGCTTCATGGAAGTGCTACTGAATTTTTCTGATATTTTAAAAGGAACAGATTTCAAGTAAATAAAAACCCATGGATATGAGAAACTGGCGAATCGTTGACCGATATCAGTGGTATTTTCTCTCTGTGCCGTCGTCACGTTCGCATTCACAGTCACTTGCCTTTCTGCACTTTCATTTAGGCCTCGAAAACACATTGGGTAAACAGAAACAAAAATAAATAAATTGTGATTGAAATAGTTAGCTTGGCCGCGCGCGTCTTTTTGCATCGGGTAATAGTAATCGTGTAATGGATAATGGATAACGGATAATCGGTTAACCGGTTCACTGGGTAATTCGCCTGGCCAGCCCGTTTCGCTTTTTTTTAGGCCATCCGCCTCGCTTGGCAGTCGCTGCGTTTCTGAGCCACAAAAGCCGCTGGCCTGCGACGTTTTGTCTCCGCTGCTGCAGCGCCGGCAGAGGCGGTAGCCGCGGCAGAGGCAGCCGGCGTCGCTGCCGCCAAACAGTTGCGCATGCGCACGTTTTTATCCAGCGAATCCAACTGCATTCGCCGTGGCGGCAAGGTTTTAAAAACAATTTCTGAGAGTGAACGTTGCCACATAAATTTAATTCAATTTAATGCGCCTGTGTTCACTTATATTTGATATCCTAGCAGCACAATAATAGACATTATTTATTCGCAAATGCGAAACCTATCCCAGTTTTTTTTTTGGTTTGAAAAATTCACATTTTTACTTGGTCTTATTTTTTTTGAAGCCGTGTTTTTGAAAATAAAATCCTTGTTTAAAGGTCGCTGTAATTCTATTTAATTCATCAAATTCCCTTTTTAATTAATAAATTGAGACTTCTTAGAGGGGTGATGTCTTTGATAAATTTAATTAGAAAAACTTTTTAAAACTGTAACCGTTTGGCACTCCCTCTCTCCCTCTCTCTGCTTCGTTTAGCGGTTGCGCCTGCGCACATTTTGCAATGTGAAACGGTTACCGTTTCGCGAGCCTCTCTTTCGCACTCTCCCACATCCACGAACATACATATTCACAATCACATTCACATGCGATGCGGTTGCGGTTGATGGCTGATGCTGTGCATTGCGAAACGGTTACATATAACCGCTTGCAGCTCCTGCCTCTCGCTCCCACACAAGCGTGTATTTGACATTTGCGTTATTTTCCTCAATACCTTCTCTTCTTCCTCTTCTTCGAGCTCGAATTTCCTTGCAGACGCCAGACGACCTTCATGCTCACTTTACGGTTATGTGCACTTCTCTCCGCGGACGATGGGCTCGATTTTGAGTCGAAAATCGGGTTCCACCTCGAGTTGCTTTGCAGTTGTGTAGTTGGGGATTGCGCACGTAAGCCATTTCGGCAAAGACGTCAACAAGATGCACAGTAGGACGTCGAAAAATGTCAATTTTTTAACTCCAAGTCAGAGACTTTCCTTTTTTCCGATACTAACCGATTCAGTTTCACAACCAACTCGCTTTGCAAGGTCTTAAACCTTTACTGCAACTATTGTAATAGATTCATTTAAATCTTACCGTTAAATTTGGAAAAATTTCAAAAGTGTTTAAGAATTTCAAATGAAAGATAGTAATACTAGATATAAAATAAAATTGTATTCAACCGAAATCTATAATAACCGTTACTTTTAAAAACACTAAGCTTCTTGTAACTCAATATACCTTATTTTCAACCATTCAATATATACTTTACACAAAGACTTCATAAATAACTTTCCACTTGTGTATGCCTTGTAGAATCTTCACTGTACTTACAATACATTATCGACTTCAACTTCGACATGAAAAGACAGCTGGCAGAAGAACCGCAATCAATTGACCAGTTTTTGGCATTGAAATAAGCCGAGGAGTTAACAAAAAGTGGTGATCAAAGTGAAATTTGTGGCATTTAGTTGTTGGTTGATTGTTTTCATTGTTCAACCGGTTTTTTTTTTAAATTTTGAACGGTGTGTATGTGTGTTTGCCAATTGACAAACCACAACACGATTTTTGCCAAGTAATTGTCATTACATTACATTACACACCTGATATCGAACGGATATACAACGCAACTAGTTTTTCGTATTAATGGACAATCGATGGAGCCGCCAAAATTGCTCCAATTTCTGCCTATGGGGTGATGTTTTGATTGTGGTCCCCGAAAGCCTAAAGATATATATTTTTTGGGGGGCTAAAGACAGCCACATGTTTGCGTTTCTCACCTCTTCCTGGTTGCATTTTGCATTGTTACACAAGCCAATAACCGGAAAGAGTTATGACGAAACGGTAATTATTTTCAAAGAAAAGGCCGCGTTATTACTTTTAAATGTGTATCACTTAAATTTGAATATATTAAACAATTATATTTTTAAATGATATAGGATAGGAAATGAGAAGCACTAGGATTACAATTTTTTAATTTTGGCCAACACTTTCAAACAATACATAAATGCAATTACAAAATAGGTAATACAAAATTTGCGATTGAGTAATAAATAGGTAGGACCACACTGCGTATGAGTTATATTTTTAACTATTTCTTAGGAAATGTATTGGGGTCTTATCTAAACCATATTACAAAAGCCATTCTTTTTGTAGGTTGTATAATGTTTGGTATTATCTTTGGTCAGTTATCTTTGGCTGACCCGATTTTAGTGTTTACTGGAACATTTCCCAATCGAGCAGTCCCTGAGGCCGAAATGTTGAACCACTTCCACGTGCAAATCGAGTGACGAAAGTCTCACACACAATACAATGCCCGAAAATTAACGGAGCCACGATGTGACGATCGTTTGATATATCACCATCTAATGGGGCAAGGTCAATCCAAGTTTTCCATGCGAATGTCGAGGAAACTCCGCTTCCCCTCCACAAATAAACAAATAAAACTTGACATTAAAGACACAAATAAACTTGTCAAACTTTTTTGCAATGAGTTGTGAGACTTCTTGCCGTCTTTTGTTTTTGTTTCTTCTCTAGGTTTTTGTCCAACTTGAAGGCAAAGGGCCTCCGTTGGTCAGGGGCTACACTTCGAGGGACAAGTGGCACAATCTTAACTTGAAGGGAGGTCCAGGCCTTTGATGGATCTTGGGAATACAAACCTTAAATATGAAATTTGTTCTTGGGATTGATTTAAATTTAGGGCTTAAATTAGGGACCAGCTGACAATATATTTCTCCACAAAGAATTGATTAATTAAAATCCCTAGGAAATTAACAGTTGACGAAGGAACTCCACCAATCCACCTCTTACCAAATAGAAATCACTCTCTAATGAATACTAATGCATCATAATGGCTCAAAACACTTTCGGTTCCCAGGCTTCTGTGCATATTTAATCAACGATTTCCGCTACAATTACAATTAGTGTTACTTTCTGGGGGGCTCAAACACGGGGTGCTGGCGTTTCCGGCACTAACCGCTCTTCGCTCTTTGGTCTTCATAAGTACTACTATATACCATACGCCCATTGCCCCAGACGCAATATTTCTTTTGGGCCCATTTGCCCAATCAACAAACAACAATTTTGCTCGAGGGCAATTAAAAGTGAAAATAGAAGAGGCCCCAAAAAAAAAAGAAGTAAAAAATAAAGTTGGGTAAAGTGAAGAGGTGCCGCCGCCTCCCCTTTCTCCTGGCCAAGCGCCCCCAGAAGAAAGCTCTAAGTAGGGTGACATAACAATTACGCCCCCTCCCCCTACCCCTTCTCTCATATTTTCAGCCTCTCTAACCATGGCTTTATCTTTTCGCTGAGTCACATACATTGGTATCTCCAGTTTGGGCACTAAAAATGAACTTCACTAAACGACAGATGCATGAAACTAAGTCATGGAGCAATAACAGCAAGTGCGCCGCGTACTCGTAACTCCCTTGGAAATGGCTGCGTGACACGATTCTGAAAATCACGAGTATTTAAGGAATAGATACCAGGGTTTTCTATATTGAAATATTCCCCAGTTTGTTTTTTCTTTTATGGGCATGTGAGAAAAATATCAGCCACTTTCAAACATTTACATATCCAAATAATTTTTGGATACTTATAAGCCCCCAAGATTTATTATATGTAACAGATATTCTGATTTAAATTAAAATATAAATTATTAAATTAAAAAATAAATATAATAATAAATGGATATAATTTTATAAAATTTAAGTTGAGGAGTCTTAAATATTTAAATAGATAAACGGTTTAAAATCTAAATAATTTAAATTTAATGAATCTCTAAGTATATCAATTAAATTTGTATGCAATTATTTTGCATTAATCAGGTTGTATAAATTATTTGTATAGCAGTAGAATGCCATTTATTACACTTTCAAATCACTTACGTTTTGTTCTATTTTTGTGTAGGTACTTACTAAGCATAACTCCCCCACAGTTCACTATATCTAGCCGTGAGTTTCCCTGCAAGACAACCTCAACTCACGTCCATCTCCGATTTGTTTCTCGGCTCGTGTATCTGAACAGCAGTCGAGCATGGCAGATTTGGCCAGGTCTCCATACAGATGCGGGTACCATATGAATGTGGGCTACCATGGGCGGTTGCCAAAAGGGGGCGGGGCGGACAGTGGCCAACTGGTAGTCGGCGGCTGCCATCCCGGCCAGCACTCGTACGCCACAGCGAACATATCTCATCCCAATCCCTCGCCTAAACTGTTCACTTTTGGTTTTGTGCGGCTTTCGGAACTTTGGAATTTCCGTGCGTACTCCCGCGTAGCTCTTTCAATTTTTCACTTTCCACTGACTGAATGCGGCAGGTTTGCCATATCCCCCATATCCCCCATATCTATTATCTTGGCTTGTATCACGAGCGATTTCGTTTAATTGGTTTCCATTTTGCGGTTTGGTCAAGTGCATGGCTAGAAAAGGGCTATTACGTGACCTTTGTTTAATTGTTTGAAAGGAGTGGGGGCTTAGATAGGGTAACCCCTCACACTTAGTGGATCAATTGGTTTAAGTAGGTTTTGCAATAAGACAGATAGTACAGACATGTTCGTTTTCTAAAATGTAATTTTTTTATGGCTCAGATTGTATTTCAATTCAATTACGGGATATTGTAATGGAGCTATTAAATTCCATTTGTGTAATAACGTATTATAAAATGAAATTACTAACTTTTAGCACTAAATGTGTCAATATTATAACGAAGATCTTATCACTTATAATCAATTCTTTTAAATTTTATGTGAAATCCACAGAAAATTAATGAACGTATAAAATAAATAAAATCCTTTAATCCTTAAATCCAGTTATTAGCTTTAATTATAAAATAAAATTGATGATCTGAATTAAACAATTAACAAAGACACGTCTTTATCTCCTTTACCATCCGCTGATCTCTGTTTCCCTTCACACCTCGGTTATACAATTACGGGGCTTCCACCCACTTGGCGGCTTACTTGGCCAACAATTAATTGCGTTTAGTTTGGTATGCACCGCCAGCCATTAGATAAAAACCGAAATGCTCAAACAAAACCGAAAACTGGCACGCTTCGCGGCGCCTGGAAATATTATACATATTGCGTTGGTCGAGGGGCATGGATAATGAGTTGTCCGCAATGAGCGCCAATTTGCTAGCCGAAAATCGAAAAATATATTATATATAGATGTATAAAAAATCGGCGAAATGAAAAGTGAAAGCTGTCAATCAAAATCAAAACGTAGCTAACCAGGCCGAGCATCAAGTATCACCCAGATTCAATACAATCGCCACCTTATGCTGATGGTGCAGTTTTTGTTTTTGGCGGATAAATTAGTGTACCACTTGAAATTCACATCCAAAACTAAATTGGCAGGAATTTTTCAATATCCTCTTATAGTTATAGTTAAATTACAAATATTTATTAAATGAAATTTAAAGCGGTTGAATCATAAAAACAGACATTTAAGTTAGCGAAAATGATTTCTGATAATTCAAAACAGTTTTACAGCCACTGTCCAATTTAGCCAAGTCAGCAACCAAAGTGCAGAAGATCTCCAAACGGTTATGTAGAAAATCCTAAGAAATTTACATAAGTATGTACTTTACTTAAGAATATTACAAATTCTTCAGGTTCTTTAAAAGAAAGCAGTTCTATTTAAAACGCATATATTTATTATAACAAAAAAAAGTGACAAAAAATGGTAAACTTTTATCGTAGAATATCGCAGAGCTTAGAGCTCGGTGTGTTTGCCGCCCAGATACTCCTCCTTGATCATGTCCGCGCCCTTCTCGCCGATCATGATGCAGGCGGCATTGGTGTTGGCTCCCACAATATCGGGCATGATGCTGGCATCGATCACCCTCAGACCCTTGGCACCATGGACCCTCAACTGGGGATCCACCACGGCAGTGGGATCGGTGGATGGACCCATGCGAGTGGTGCCCACCGGGTGATAGACGGTGGTGGTCATGTGGCGGATGTAGCAGCGCCAGTAGTCATCCGACTGGTAGGTCAGGCCATTGCAGGCCTCCAAGTCGATCTTGTGGAGTGTGGCTTCCCTCTCACTGAAGGCCTTGGTCTTTGGTAAGTTCTTGTAGATATTCAGGGCCCTAATGTAGGTATCCACATCGCGTTCGTCGGTCATATAACCGGGATCCAGTATGGGGGCCTCCAAATAGTCCGTCGACTGCAGGGTCAGACTGCCGGCCGAGAAGGGCTTCAAGTGCAGCAAGTACGTGATATAGGTGTTGGTCTTCTGGTTGGCCGACAAAATGCTCTTGGCCACGCGGTCATTGAATCCCGTGGCAGCCACATAACCCTTCAGTTCCGGACTCTGCATCAGGCTGAAGAAATTGGTGGTCTGAATATCCGGATTGGGACCCTCGATCGAGGTGGTATTGATGAATCCAGTCAGGGCGGTGGCCTCGTGATGCAGCAATTTGCTGTAGCGACCCATCAACAGGTTGTACATGGCATCCACCAACTCCTCCTCGGTGGGCTTGCGGGCTGTGGACTTGTCGATCTGGAAGATTACCGGCAGACTGGCGTGATCCTTCAGATTCTTGCCCACGGGCAGGTCCAGTTTCACGGGAATTCCCAGGCTCTTCAAGTGATCGGCAGGACCGACGCCTTATAAAATTAATATGAAATATAGAAAACAAGAAATTAATGATTACCAATTTTTTAACCTTTTACATAATTATAATTTTCTAAGGGTATTAATATCCGAACAGTTTATTTTAATAACCATCTCCAAACCCATAGTGTCTCCGCTGTGATCTTGAAACCTTAAGGGCTAGAGGGTTGAGACTTTAGAATTAGATTCCTTGTCTTTATAAAGTCTTATAGTCGTTCTTCCTTGTTTTAGTTTTAAATATTATAGCCATAAGATTAAATGTATATTTAATATCATCAATACCAGCTGTGCACTCTATTGCGTATTTTTTTTTTTAGAATATTGAATATACATAGGAACCTGTTCTAAGATAAGCAGAATAACTTGTCCAATTTGTGATTAAAATTCATGTGAAATTTTATGCAAATTTAACTAGTTCTTAACTATTGAAGAAGATTTACTCGACATATTCCACTCAGGCAATTTCTTTAATACTTTTACTTTTTATCTTTGCAGGTTTGTGAATCCCATTAAATGTGAAAAATGCGAAGTAACGACACTTGAAGCAAAATATATGGTGAAATCTAAAAGTCATCACCTGGTAAAAATATTGTACCCCTTACTTATAGGGGAAGTACCGGGGCAAAAAACGCCCTATCGTAAAAGATTTTTGTTATATCTCGCTAGAAAGTTATTTTCCACACATATGTTTACAATCCCTGCCGATCGGCCAGGCATAATCGCCTGACCTTGTTCGACCTTGCGCGTGTTCTGACATTGACATCTCATCGACACGGGACTCCGTTGCTTGGGTCTGATATCGTATTACGACTATCTAATCATCCGCCAATCCGCGCTTATCAAAAATCTTTTTAGATGCAACCAGCAAAACAGAAGCTAAACCAACAACAAAGTAAATCCCAAGAGCAAACGGAAGATTTAGGGGCTTTATAGAGGGATTGAAGGATCATGGTATATCTTTCTAAGCTAATGCACCGAGAAAAACTCTTATCGTAATTTGTTATCAAACTTAGTGTTATCAATTGCATATTGGAAAGGTACCTCGTCTTTTTATAGGGAATATTTTATCATGCGAAAAGATAAGAAAAGATATTTTGAATGTTATCGAAAGTTAAGGCTTTAAGATGGTTCTTTAAATATGATGATCATATTTAATCTTCGTTATAATGAGTTTTTAGAAAATTCGTTAGATATTCGATAGTGGATATCTTATATTTTGGATATTTTGATATCTAAATAACATGTCAGGCATGTTAAGCCTTGAATAAGAAGCCTTTTGTCTTAAAGACTCACCTGAGAGCAGCAGGATCTGGGGGGAGCCAATGGCTCCGGCGGACACGATGACCTCCTTGCTGGCCCGCACGGTGTATTCCTTCTTGCCGCGATGCACAAAGGTCACACTCTCGGCCCGATTGTGGCGATCCAGGTTGATCTTCTTGACATGGGCGTGGCGCAGGATGTGCAGATTGGGCGTATTCTTGTGCAGATGAGATCGGGCGGTGGTGATGCGGCGTCCACCATCCTGGGTACCCAGGATGTCCATCTGGCCGACGAAGGAGCCCTCCGTGAAGTCCGGAGCACTGCCGTAGCCCATCTCCTGCATGCCGGCGCGAATCGTTGAGCGGAACTCGTTGTCGGATACGTAATTGTTGATTGCCATGGGTCCACCAACGCCATGATCACCGGGCTTGTAGCCCGGTCGCGTGGAACGCAGATCCTCGGCCTTGCGGAAGTGCTTCAGCACCTCGTCGTAGCCCCATCCCGGATTGCCCCTGGCCTCCCAGTCATCGAAGTCCTTGCGCGTGCCCCGGGCATAGATCATGGCATTCATTCCGTTCGTGCCGCCCAACATCTTGCCCCTCGGCCAGTGGCAGCTCTCGCCCTCCATTGCCATGCAGGCCCGTCCATTGGGCTGCGAGTGGTACTGCCAATCCCAGTCGGAGAACTGGGTGGCCATGTGCCAGGCGACGAACTCCGTCTCAATTGGCGGATCGCCGCCAGCCTCCAGGAGCAGGACCTTCCACTTCGATACCTCGGCCAGGCGACCGGCCACCACAGCTCCCGAACTTCCCGATCCAATCACTATGAAGTCGTAGTCGTGCTTGAAGCCACCAGCCTGTTCCAGCCAATCGCCCTTGTCCTCCGGCCACTGCTGTTGGCCACTCAGGTCGCAGAACTTGGTGATCAGCGTGGAGAGGAGCAGGGACATCAGGGTGTTGGCCGGTCCCGCCGAACGGGCAGCGCACTGGGCGCTTAGGAACTCCATCTTTGGGTCGCAACAAGTCCTTGGGTTGTGCTGCAAATAACCATTTCATTGTTTTAAATCGAATTTTAAAAAAGTTAGGACGATATGCAAAGGAAGGCCTCTGAAAATCTTTAGAATAATCCAAACTAATTTAGGAACTGCCTTTTTTGGTCACTTTTATATGATATTTATTGAGATTATCCTCCTGTTTTTGTTAAAACATTGCGTTATAAAAATATTCTGTCCTTTATACTTTTTAACACTCTAGAAAATTATCAGCAAGATATCTTAAAGATTGTTATGAAATATTCCTAGGATCTTTATGGTGAGAAAATTACCAATAATCAAGATATTCTCATCATTGATCCGTTAGATATTCGAAGAACAGCAAACAAAAATCTAAGAACTTATCCTTAGTTTTTCTCAATAAATAGAGGAAATTCCATTTAGTTAATTCAGTTAATTTATCACGTTATCCTTCGGCTTTCGATTCATGGTTTCAATATTCCCTATTTATTATATTTTCTTAATGTTGGTCCCTTGCAAGTTGATATTTGATAGTAATAAGTTATCCCTAGGAAACCTTTAAGTAACTTTAAAGAAATCCTGTACGGTTAGGATTAGGAAAATTTCAAAATGAACTGTAGTAGCAGTCCTCGACTATCCATAAGTTTTTACGATGTTACCTACAAGTTGTGCACAGGAAATCCACTGAAGGCTCACAGGCTATCCCCAGCAAGTCCTCTGGTTATCCTCCTTTAATCCTTGACTCCGAAAATCCGTAATCCGTAATCCGTAATCCTGCCGCACACGTTCGCTCGGACCCTCTGCTCGACGGCAACTGTTCTACCGGCCCGGCATTCAGCCGGAATTTGTACGGCCGGGTGGCGAACGCTTTTCGTATGCCATCGGCGTCCGTAAATCAAAAGCGCTCGGAGACATTTGCATTTAGCTTTCAGTCGTATGTATTTTGCCGAACCTACTATATACCATGCACACCATATACACATAAATTAGACGCACCTTCCGCCTTCAGCAGCTGCGCGGCACTCCCCTTATCACTCGAAGATTAGCCAAGCGAGGTGTGATAAACCCGGGCGACCCATGGAGCCCACCTAAAATCGAGAAACGAGAATCGAGAGTAGAGAATGGAGAATCTAGAATCTAGAATCTAGAATCTAGAATCTAGAATCTAGAGAGTAGAGTCTCCCGCGGTTTGCACTCGCTTATCTTTATGCTCGAGTGGAGGATCGATGGTGTCCGTGTTTTTGGGTGTTTTGCCTGTTTTGGGGGCCCAGCTGATAAGCACAGGTTAACATTGTTGAGGTATCGCCTCTCCGTTGGTAAAAACCAGTTGAGTCGGTTTGTGGGTCAAGTTTGTGCGGAGATATGCTAAACATCTTAATTATGGCAAACGAATAGGAATCAATTTTTAATGGAACTGCAAAAAATCTTCATTAGAACCCAATATTCTGTGTTCTAAATTTTTTTTCGAGGCTTTGTATATATATATTATATATATATATTTTTAAATCCTTTCTTTATAGTCTCAAAACCACCTAAATATTCCACACCTAAACCTTGTCGCACAGGAATGTTATACAAATATTTAACAATCAAAATGGCATTCAATATTTTATTTAATAAAACAACCTCATGCATTAAAATATGTGTGTTACCTAGTAACTAATATTTAACAAGTGTGGCTTATGAATAACAAAAAAAAAATCGAATGCATAAATATGTACATTGTACAATTATAATATCTGCTTAACAGTTTTGGAAAAAGGAAGTACCTTTATAAAGCGAAGTGAAAGGTGCAACAGTTCACATCGTTTAATTTACCTAATTGTGTTGTCCGTGAATCGATTTCCACCTAATGTACTGCAGTTTGATATCGACAACTTGTTGACAATGTGCCAGTTGATGATTCCCTGTTCGGAATCATCAAACTAGAAGTCATCCGCATGCATGTGCGGCACCCATTTACCCCCATCGGCGCCAGCCACACTGTCCAGGTTATCCTCCCGGATGAAGTGGGCAGCTCTTTCTCCGATCATCACCGTGGCCGCATTGGTGTTGGCACTCACAACGGCTGGCATAATGCTGGCATCGGCCACTCTCAGGTTTTCCGTGCCATGGACCCGCAGACGGGGACTCACACAGGCCTCGGGATCGGTGGAGGGACCCATTTTCACGGTGCCCGACTGATGGTAACAGGTGATGGTGAAGTACCGGGCATAGCATCGCCAGTACTCCTCACTGCGGTAGTCCCCCAGTTGGTCACACTCCTCAATGGGAATCCTGGCCAGCTCAGCCCGGTGATCCCGCAGGGCTTTGGTCTGCTCCAGGGATTCAATATACCGAATTCCCCTCATCAAGGTGGCCACATCCTCCGGTTCCGTCAGGTAGTTACTGGTTAGGATGGGCGGTTCCTTGGGATCTGTGCTCTTCAGGTGCAATTCACCCCTGGCCGCGGGATGGGACAGTAGAACGAAGACACAAAGTAGATGGGAGTCCCTGAGGTATACCTGCAACGTCTCTATATACGAATCTTGGAAGTACAAACCCTTGGTGAAGAGTTCCAGCGAGGCATGGTTGCCTCTCTGGAAGAACAGGTGGTGATTCTCCGTATCCGGATATACACTGTCACTACTCTTATTTGTGTTAATGAAAGCCACCAAGGAGGCTGTGCTGTGTGTGGCCAAGGGTCCTCGGCGATGGATGAGGTACTCATAGATACCATCGAGCTTATCCTTTTCGGTAATGGTCTCAGCCTGACCTTCGTCCAGTCTTAAGAAGAGGGGCACAATAACATGATCCTGGAGATTGCGTCCCACTCCTGGTAGATCTATATTTACGGGTATATTCAAATCCTCCAATTGCTGACTGGGACCAATACCGGAACGTAGGAGAAGAGCTGGCGAATCGATGGCACCTGCAGAGAGTACGACTTCCTTGGTGACCTTCACTTGGTGGCTAACACCAGCCCTTTCGAAATTAACCGAGGTTACCACATTCCCATCAAAATTCAACTTGGTGACCGTGGCCTTTTTGACCACATGGAGGTTGGGTCGAGTTTTGGCCACTGCACCCAAGTAACCCTTGGCCGTGCTCATCCTTTGACCTTGTCTCACGGTTCCAGGGACATGGGCATAGCCCGTTTCACTGCCCTCCTCGAATCTCTCGACATACGGCACACCCAGCTCCTGAGCTCCGTCGATAATTAGTTGGTGTATCGAGTCGTCCTGTCGTTCGAAGGGACTCAGGGTCACATAGCCCTTGGGATGGGTGGCATTTCCTTGCGGGGTCACAGAGTGTTCGAAATAGGGCAGCACCTCATCGTAACTCCAGCCCTGGTTTCCCATCGCCGACCAGCCATCAAAGTCCTTGCGATTACCGCGAACATACAGCATGGCATTAGCTGCTCCAGATCCTCCCAACATCCTGCCTCGCGGCCAATAGCAGCGACCATCTTTCATTCCCTGACAAGCCTCATCGCTGGGTTCTGTGAAATAGTTCCAGGTAAACTCCGTGTGCTGTAGACCAAAAAATAGCGCTGGTAACTGCAAGGTAAAGAAACGATATAGATTAGTTTACTAGTGTTATATTAATGTGAAATAAGAGAGATTAAAGGATGCTTGAGACAAAATGAAGTCTAAGCATGCATCTAAAATATAATAGGGAGTTCTGGTAAAAATTTTGAATGTTGTAGCCTTTCAGTTTTGGAATCTGCATTGATCCTTGAGTTTTTAGCGAGAGTTTTATATACCTAGTATTAGTTTATAACCTCTTTGTATTCACTATTATCGCATAGCTTGGTTAGGAACGTGTATACTTCAGTATCTCATCGTTTTGTTAACAAACTGTTAAAATGTTAGCTATAAAAGCTTTAACCGTAGACAGCAAAAGTGTTAATTTAGATAGTACTTTAACTGAAAATCAAGCTTATCTACAAGTTATGAAAGCAGTTAATGATCTCATGGCAATTGACAATAAAAATATTCCTTTAGTGGGTGCCTTAGTCGTATTAAAAATATGGACTCACCTCGGATTCGACGGGTGGATCTCCGCCCGCCTCGAGGACGAGAACTTTCCACTCGGGATTCTCGCTGAGCCGACTGGCCACCACGGAACCCGCGGATCCTGCTCCAATGACCACAAAGTCATAGGGTGTACTCAAATCGCCACTGTAGTCCACCGGCCATTGGCTGGCGGGTGTAATGAGGCACTGGGCTGATAGAAGAGATTGCAGGAGGACCGTCACCATTCCGCTAAACAATCCAATGGCAGTTGCAGAACCAGCGGCTCCACATTGATTCTGGCCAATGGCCAGTGCCTCAAAGTTGAGATTGTGGAAGCCGTCTTGCGACATCGTGTTTTGGCACTCGATTGGACCCGATTCTATCTGTATCTGAGGCGCAGTCGCTACAGGAGATTCGCTTTTATAGCCAGTCGCCTGATAAGCGGGTACAGTGCATCCTCCCCCTGCGGCAACCAGCCATCCGCCGAGGTCGTTGACTCAGTTAGCGGAGAAGCGCGTGGAAATGTGTCACAAATGCACGCTGAAAAAATACATTAAACGGTGATCGATTAAATTCTATATTAAACACTTTTGGGAACAGAATAAGATAACTGGTTTATCATAACAAAATATTCACGCTTTTTTGAAGATTATCTTGATAATCCTTGATATTATTTTGACGTTATTAAATATCATATTGATATTCAATTAAATCAAAATGATATTTTGGTTTTATAACGTTAAATCATATAATGGAAAATAAATTTAATGGTTGATCTCAAAAAAAGAGTGGCGTTTCAACATTTTCTTAGTTTTATGTATATTTTTTTTGTGTGTGTCGGCATCGTCATCATGAGAAGCAAAATCGCAATTGAACTCAGTTCGAGTGACGGATCCAGTTCTAAAAGAGGGGTAGCCTCAACTTCATCTCAGTTGCAAGCGACGTTGAACTACATTCTTCCAATTACTTTATATTGTTCCCGATCACAATCTCATTCAGGATGAAATAAGCAAGTTTTTATTCAATAAAATATGAATGTTTCGTTCATTATTGTTGCGACATACTTTGACAATCAATTTATCCTTAATTTGTTTATAATTAATAATAAGAATTTTAATAGCTTACAAGTTACAAACTTCAATAACCGATAATCAAACATTTTTGTTGTTATTTCTGGTTAGGGTTTTAAAATTTTTCAAATTCAGGTCTAGACGGTCAAATCTGGAATAAAATTAAAGCTGTTTTTAAAATACTTTCCATTTGTACTTTACTGTACTCGAGTCCTACCTCGCTCTTTATTTTTTTACATTTTATCAGCCATTCAAAAAGCTCAAATCAAGTTAGATTAAAAAAGAGAAAAATATAGAATGGAGAGAGCCACAAAAAAAGATCCAGATAACAAAAATAGCTTTTGAGGCTGAGTCCCCCAGATTGCACATTTTTATCGCTTCAAAAAGTCATAACCAGATAAAACAAGTATCATAAAGTCATTTATAGCACTTAGCTCAACACAAACACACATAAAGACAACAAACAAAAACAAAACAAGCTTACAAACAAAAAAAAAATAAACGCAAAAAAAAAATAGCTTAACAAAGTAATTAAAAGTGGTGCTTAAAAAGGCGCTTAAAAATTAGAGATAATTATTTTTGGGGTGGGCAAGAATCCAGGTTAGCGCCACCTGGCGGTCAGAGCCCGCTGTTCATGGCCGTGCGAATAAATTGAACGGGGGCAGGGGGCACGGCATTCGCAGCTGCCGCAATCAGACTGCCAACAGGCGCCAAGTTTAAGCCAGCGCTTAGATCTGTAAGAATAAATTTCAAGTCACCAAGGTATCTACATATATGCTTAAAAATATATTACAATTAAAAAATTCCTTATTTTGTTTAAAAAGTATGGATAAAACTGAGTCTATCCTTGAAGGATCAACATAACATTCCTATGCCCTTGCAGAGGGTGATTTCAGCCAGAAGTTACCAACGCTGTTAAGGAGACGTTTCCGACCCCATAAAGTATACATGTTCTTGATCAGCATTACTAGACGTACCAATCTGTCCATCCGTCTGTCCGTTTCTTATTTCTAATGCAGGTAGTATATAAGTCAGAACGAGCCGGATTGGACAACTATATCCTATAGCTCCCATAAGAATGATCAAAAGAAATTTGTTTAAAAATGTAAAAAAATTATAACTTCAATGTTTTTTGACATATTAACTTCTACCCTTGGGGATATCATTCTTTTAATATTTCAGAATTTCGAATAAAATTTGAAACAAAACGGACGACTATCATATAGCTGCGCTAGAAACGATCAGATATATAATGTCAAAATAATACATAGAGCGTTATATTTCATTTTCGGTAAACACACGGTAGTAAATTGAACTGTAACATTATTTTAAAATTTATAGATTTCTCAAAATCGGAAAGCTCTGATTTCTGTAAATTTTAATCAATTTTAGTTTTTCTGAGAGGCCAATCTCGTGTAAGTTATTCTGATATGTATTTCAAAGGAAATGTCCTGGGAGCCTAATAGCTTCCTATATGATTTAGTGTTTCAAGTGGTACGATATGGGTTATAATATTATTAACACCTACCCGAAGGATCGTTAATGGGCAAGGGATTGGCAGCATTTCCGGTTCCGGTAACTACTCCTGTCCCTGTTCCTGTTCCGGAACCCGTTCCCGTTATCAAGTCCTCGGCCAGCAGAAACTGCTGCGGATGGGCCAGGCTGGGGCCCAGGAGCAGCATCGCCATCAGAATCCACTTGAGGGGCAGCTCCGGGAGCGTCATCTTGCGATCAGTGGCGGACGTGGACTGACCCGCTCGCTGGCCGCGCACTCGCATGAAAAGTCTCGAAAACCTTTTCCGATTCGCGGCCCAAAGCAAAGCCATGGCCCACTGAGGTACCCAAACTGGTAAAACTCGTAAGCTCGCGCTGCCATTTGCCATTTAAGTTCAGTGGCCGCTCATAAATTACGGGCAGAAAACGATTGAGAACAATGCCTCCATATGATTGATAAAACTCGGAGATACTCCTTAAAATACCACGTGCAATACTTACTACTATTCAACACTTTAAATTGAATATTATTAAATATTATTTAGATCGCTCCACTCCACAAAGCTGCCCAATTTGCCTTACACACTCCCCAATTGATATGGATCACATCCTTAATTCATGCCCCGCCATAGCCCATACAAAACTAAATATCCTCAATAACATTAACGCCATACAGTACCTTAGGAACCCATCAATAGAAAACATCAAAAAAATAATAACATATTTAAAAGAAATAAAATTATATCATAGCATATAAAAGCTTCTCACATCCCTCAAATTAAAAATATAGGTAAACCTAAATGTTAAAAAAAAAAAAAATATATATAAAAATTGTTAAATTAAGTAAATAAATAAATTGTTAAATTAAGTAAATAAATTCGTAGTCGAAGGCCTCGTAGCTAGCACTACATTCCCTATGTTAGTATTAGTTTTGTAAACTTTACTATCATCTTAAATAAATAAATAAATTGAAGATATTTCAATATACAAAGAAAATAATACTTTTTTATTTGCCACATTAAAAACACATGTTTTATTGGGTACATCAATCAAAAATTGTTTTCGAACTGTTATGAATTTTTAAAATTATTATATCTATGTCGCAAACAGCCCCCAGACTAATATACTCTCATAGTAAACCGAATAGTTAAACAATCGCTACAAATAATCACTACAAAATTGCAAAAGTTCAGAGCGCTGGGAAATGTTATTTCAATTGATCGCAGTTGTAAAGAGAAAAAAGCATAAATGAAAAATTCAATGAATTGATTTGAAAATGGGAAACTCACTGCACCAAGAGTCAAATGAATGCCAAGATCATTACCAAAGCAAATTAGCTGACCTGGGGAATGCCAACAATGGATGGTTCTCCATTATATGGTTGGTTCCAATTGATATATGGATTGCTAATCACAGTGGCTGACTTCGTTGACTCCCAGGCAAATACCCAATGCCATATGTGTCCCATTATAAAGGCATGCATTTAATTTACTATTACCACTCGAAGGGCTTATCTAGGTTGCAAGATCGTATTCTTTTCATTTCCATAAATATCTTCCCACGAAATGTTTATTTATAAAGGTTCTCCTCTTGTTGCGTGATACAGTAAATTAAAGAAATTTTAAATTCCACTGTGATTGTATGTTGTAAATTATTTAATTTTGTAAGCGATATAAAAAAAGATGTGATATTATAGAACCTAACTCCAACCGCCATCTCTATAGTGCTGCCAATCCTCCTTAATTATGTCCGCCCCTCTTTCCGCGAGCATAAAAGTGGGAGCATTGGTATTTCCCGTGGGAATAGTGGGCATAATGCTGGCATCGATGACCCGCAGACCCCGCATTCCCCGAACTCTTAATCGGGGATCCACCACTCCGCCGGGATCCGAAGCGGGCGCCATCTTGCAGGTGCCCACTGGGTGGTAGATCGTCTGGGAGTAGAACCTAGCCAGGCACTCCCAGAAGGCGTCGCTGAGGTACTCCACCTCGGGACAATTGCGCCACTCGTAGATGTTCATGGTGGCGTTCAGGGATTGCATCACCGGCGTTTGGGTTAGGCGATGGGCCATCTTCAGGCCCTCCACCATCACGGCCATGTCGAGGGGATCGTCGTAGTAGTTGGCATGAATCAGCGGATGGATTTTGGGATCCGCCGAGCGTATCTGCAGATATCCCCTGGAGCGTGGACGCATCAGCAGCGGAGCTATCACAAAGGAATCCTGATATAGCACTGGTTCAAAGGTCTCGGCATAGTTGTCCAGTGTGATGGCAGCTCCCCTGCGACCAATCATTCCACCATCGGCTCCATAGCTATAGCTACCCATGAACAGCTGGACATCTGGCCAATCCAACCGGGGATCCTGGTAGCGAGTACTGAAGAAGCCCATCACCTCACTCACGGGCATGGCGTAGAAGAAGCTATCGGCCCCATGGACGAAGTCCTTCACCGCCTGCTCATTCATCATCTCGGGGACAATGAACGACAGATGTCGGTTCTGACCACTGTTGAAGGTGTAGATGGCTCCCGAGGTGGATACGTGATCCTGGAGATTGCCACCCACTCCGGGTAGATGTTGCAGCACCGGGATGCCCAGTGGCTCCAGTTGCTCCCTGGGACCCACGCCACTGACCATCAGAAGTTGCGGACTAGCCAGGGAGCCGGCGGATAGGATCACCTCCCTTTTGGCACTGACCGAATACTTGAGAAGACCGTATTCGAAGAGCACTCCCACGGCTCGATGGGATTGCGGATCGATCAGGATGCGTTCCACGAAGGCCTTCAGGACTATATCCAAGTTGGGACGCTGCCAACTGCGACGAAGGTAACCCTTGTTGGCACTGCAACGCAGTCCATTCCTCAAAGTTCCATGGGGTGGGGCAAATCCCGTCTGAGAACGACCATTGAAGTCTCCATCCGGGTTGACCATGCCCATCTCATGGGCGGCCGTCATGAAAACATTCAAAAGTGGCGAGGGAAACCTAGGAAAATGGGTTTACTAAATATATTAACAGTAATATGTATTTTGAACCCACCTATATCTTTCCACGGTGATGGGTCCACCGTGACCATGGTAGGGATTCTGCTCGAAGCCCGGAACCCGTATGTCCTCTGCCTTGCGGAAATAGTGCAGAATGTTATCATAATTCCAGCCAGGATTTCCCAGTTCCGACCAGTGATCATAGTCCCGCCTATTTCCGCGGATATACATCATGGCATTGATGGAGCTGCAGCCCCCAAGAACCTTACCCCTGGGCCAGAAGCAACGTTTATCCTCCATGGCCAAACAGTATCGATCCGAGGGTTCCGTGGAGTACTTCCAATCCCAAGGGCTGCGCTGGAATACCGGATATAACTGCGGCAAATCCATTAGCAGGGGCTCATCCCCGCCAGCCTCCAAGAGCAAAACACTCCATTCCGGATTCTCCGAGAGTCTTGAGGCCAAAACACAACCCGCCGTACCACCGCCAATCACGATAAAATCGTAGGAACTCCGTAGATCTCCGATATTTATCGAGCGAACGCGATGCGGCTCGTCCACAATATCCGGTCTCTTGTCGATGATTCCCTTGTTCAGGAGCAGGATGACCATGGCCGAGGGGCCAAGGGTCAGCAGGAACCGCCACATCGCCACAAACGTGTTGATTACCGACATCGTAAAAATACAACTGACTGGGTTCCGATGTGCTGGGAACTATCTTACTACACTCCAATTCAACTTGCTGATCCAGCTAAAATCGAATTCGCTGACCCAAAAAAGCTACGGCTTCTGTGGGTGCATTGACCAATTGGCTTCTGCAATCCCAGCTGCTTTAAGAGCCAACACTGGGCTACAAAACGTACTAATATGTCAAACATTCTAAACTTAAGATCATTTGTTTGTTAATAAGAACAAAACGATATAAAACCCAAAGGGGTAAACCTATGGAGCGCTTTATTTTATAAAAATATTTATTTTTAATTAAGCAGTAACCGCCTAAGCTTTTTTTACTTAAACCGCCTTTACGTCTTTAAAAATTCTACATCAACGATTAGATAACGCCTTATGATACCCAGAATTCTTATATATAAATTATTTTGTATCTGGTCATATGTATAAAGCTTGCTTGAAGCTATTATCCAAGTAAAACCATAAACGAATGGTTTGATCAAAACAAATCAAAAAATAACAAAAATGATAACAAAATTCTGAGAAATTCGAAAGGCGCGTCAACAAAAATAAAGTTAAAAAAATGCATGTTCATATATTTTAGCAATTTTTTGTTAAACTATGCATTTACAAGTGGTTTAAGAGCTGTCTAGACATTAAACATTTCTTTCTTTATTAAAAAATAATACGATCGAGGTATATTCAGACTTGCAAGGCTTTTAAAGCTAAGTAATCTAGATCTGAAATCCAAACTCTCCAGCTCTTATACTTTCCGAGACCATGACCTCAGGGTCAAGAATATTTAAACGTAATGGGGTTGAAAACGCTCCCTTCTACTTGTTACATACTTTTCCCCGAATACAATATACCCTCTTACTCTACAAGGAAAGGGTATACAAATTATAGTTTATTTTAAGATTTAAATATAGTATAGTGACATATAGTATATTAGATATCAACTTTGGAAGTTGGGTTCTTAAAAATCTGGTATAGATTTTTTAAGAGATCAGCATTCCTGGACCACCTCATTGTCCACTTCCCGATCCTCCAGGATGAGTTGCGCTCCCTTCTCCCCGATCATCATGGCGGGTCCATTCGTATTACCTGCTGGTAACTCCGGCATAATGCTGGCATCCACAACGCGAAGACCCTTGACCCCATGAACCCTCAAGCGTTCGTCCACCACGCCTCCCTCCTCCTGGGAATCCGCTTCCTTCCTCGGAGCCATGCGACAGGTGCCCACGGAATGCCAGGCCCCCACATAGAAGTATCGTATATAGCACAGCCAGTACTCATCGGAATCGGGGGTTAATACATCGCATTCGGAGAGGGGCGGCAACCACAGACGCAGCCCACATCGACGAAAAGAACGGGTGTTGCTCAACTTTTGAATGTATCTCACATAGCGAAGTAGTGTCTGCTGATCCTCCAGAGCCTCGCCATAATGGTTTTCGATTTTTGCCTGGTCGGAGGAGCTTTTGCTCATTAGACTCACTCTTCCTCGTGATAAAGGTCTCATTAGGGATCCCATTATTTGCAGTAGATCCCATTTTTGCAAGATATCTTGCTGAGCCTGAACCAACTCTGGCCGAAATCCCAAGTAACCAAAGCTCCCAGTGCTGCCCTTTGGCAAAAGTGTGTGGGCCACCACATGGAGATCGGGCTGACCATGGCTGGAACTGGGTGAACTGGAGTTGATGTAGCCCATCATGTAGAAACCACTGGCCAAAGGACCCCTTTGATTATCCAGCAGATACTTTGTCACAGATACGGGAGCATAGGGGTTATCAGTAGGATCCCGAGTACTATTGACGGCACAATTGGAACCAAAGAGCAGGAACAACGGCAGCATTCCGTGATCTTGCAGATGTCGACCCACTGGCAGATCCTGATAGATGGGTATATCCCAACTTTGAAGCTCTTCCCGGGGACCGATGCCCGAGAGCAAGAGCAACTTGGCGGAGTTTAGGGTTCCAGCACTAAGGATCACTTCCCCCGTGGTTTTCGCGGTGTATTCCACACCATTTATGTTGTATATCACTCCAGTGGCCTGGTTTCCCTCTGAGTTTAGTAGCACTTTCTGAACTTGGGCTCCTCGTATTACCTTTAGATTCGGTCTTCTGTTCACTTGATCATTGGCCAAGTACAGGCGAGCACTGCTGGCTCTTCTTCCCTGGTTTATGGTCACAGGAACATGATGGGTGTAACCAAAGGTGGAACCCGCTATCAGGGGTTGTTTCATCCGGGGAACACCCAATTCGGATGAGCCGGAGTATATCAGGTTGGCCAACTTCAGGTTGATACTGCTCGCTTGAAGGTAGGAGAGATTAAGGCGTCGCTGCAGGCGGGAATACGTTCTCTGGACCTGTGGCCAATCCCAGCCAGATGCATTCCATTGCCTGAAGCTCTCCCTGCTGCCGGGTATGTAGATATTGCCATTGATGGCTCCTCCTCCGCCCATCATGCGTCCATGCCACCAGACGCAGCCACGATTGGCGGCCATTGCCTGGCAGCATTTCGGGTTGGGAACAGCTTCCTCGAGGAACATGTACCGCTCGTCCTGATGCAGTGCACCACTGAGGCTAAATATCTCGGACTCCAGCGGTGGCAATTGGCCCTCCTCCAGCAGGAGAACCTTCACCCGGCACAGCTCACTCAGGCGACTGGCCACTATGGAGCCAGCACTCCCGGCTCCCACAACTATGTAGTCATAGCTCTCGATCTGCAACCGATCCTCCGGAGGCTCGTGCTGCAGTGGCCAGGCGGTGCTGTTGGCCAGGGCGAGGCTGGATGCATTCAGGGCCATGGCCACCGATTGCATCAGGGATATGCCCAGGCCACTGCTGTCCACCGAAAACAACTGGGTCGCCGAGGATCCACTTGCTCCGAAAACCAGGAGCAGGAAGAGTCCGCCATGCAGCAGGGTTCCCGTCTCCGCTGTCCGCGGTTTGTGTACGCGCTGACCGCCCATCTTCAACCGACTAAAACCCTAATGAAATCGCCGACCCGGGCGGTACGAGTTTTTAGCCACAATTAAAAGAATGTCGCGCACGATAACCATATCAACGAAAATATACATTTACTCTGTCCGCTTTTATTTAATATTTCGGGCTGCTTTCTGTTTGCCAGTCATAAAAACCCGAAAGCAAACATTTATAATTTCAAGCCCATATATATTTATAGCTCTGTGCATGGGGAACCGGCCAACAGGTGGCGCATTAAAGAAACTTGACTAGTTAAGAGTTGTAGTATGAGAAAGCCCAGCTGTTCAGTTGGTTTAAAAATACATCTTAATTACCTTAACAAATATTATATTGTCAGGCCTTTATAAGGAAAACGCATTGAGAGCTTAACAATTGCAATAGCATATTGAATATCTTAATATAATCTTTAAAAAATCTTGTAGAAATGTTTGTTTTCCTTGTGGTATCAGCTTACTGATTATTGATATCACTTACTTATCTACAATGATCCAATTACTAAATTGTGCCTTTATCGATAGCGGCAACACTTAACAGACTAAAAATTGAAGTCACACCATAAAACCCAATTTCCTTACGAATTTAACCGATACCATTGATTGGCTGTGTTTTAATTGTTTATTGCGTTCACATAAAATTAAAATAAATACAAGGGGGGTGCTTATAAGATACTTCAAAAAAAAAGTGGGACGTTAAGAGTCCAATATAATTAATTTTGGATGGGTCAAACTGCTTGTCGTGCAGCTCTATTCCTAAGACATTTACACAACTCGAGGATAACTAACTAAACACTCACAAACATTCACACTCAGTCCAGACATTTAAACATTCACGATAGACAGACATATTCTCAGACACTCCATGGATAAAGCCATGTTTTTACGAACTGATTTCTCAATTGTAGAACTCTATACCTAGAACTAAGTTCACAGAACTCTAAAGAGATTTTAAAGCTTAAGTTTTTAGGAACATAAACTATGGTTTTGAATACTCTAGACGTTTCTGAGAAACTTTGTTGCAAGATATAAAGTAGGACAGCTCAAATAAACGTGCTCTACTTAATCCGAGCAAAGTCAAGCTCCAAGTTCGGTTCTTCAATCAGATAAGAAATCGCTCGTAAAAACAAAGTCTTTATCACTCTACGCAGAAAGAATCGCTCAGACGATGGTGTTCTTGATCCAGAACTCCTTGATCATGTCGCTGCCCTTCTCGGCGATCATGATCACCGGGGCATTCGTGTTGGCGGACACCAACTTGGGCATAATACTGGCATCGATGACGCGCAGTCCTCGGATCCCGTAGACCCTCAGTTTGGCGTCCACCACCGCGTCCTTGTCCCAGTAGGGGCCCATCTTGCAGGTGCCCACGGGATGGTAGATGGTGGACGTATACCTCCTGACCATGCACTCCCAGAAGGTATCCGTGAAGAGGGGAACTTGTTCGCATCCTGGCCACCGGATGCTCGAGATTCTGGACCCGAATCGCTGCATAGCTTTCGTTCGAGATAAGGCCACCGCTATCTTCACTCCCTCTATCAAAGTCTTCAGGTCGAAGTCATCCGTTAGATAGTTGGGAAAAATGTATGGGTAATCGAAGGGATTACCACTCCTCAGGCGAATATTTCCCACGCTGCGAGGTCTTAGCAACATGGGTATTATGCTCCAGGCATCTCGATTGTTAATGGGTTCGAAGACGGCGCGGTAGAAGGCCTCCGTTAGTCCATGAGCCTTCCGCAGTTGTGAGCCCCCATCGGAGTTCGTTGATCCCGAGACGAAATGGAACTCAATATCCGGCCAATCTAAGGAGCTGTTCGCATACTTGGTGTTCACATAGGCCAATCCCTCCACTCCGCCCAGGATGGTCAGAGGTCCTTGGCCAAAGACAGCGTACTGCAGAACAGTTGACATGGTGTGAAAGCGATTCTCCACTATGGACACGGGTTGGTTCACCAGAAAGGTCAGGCCCCCCAGTCCAATGTGATCCTGCAGGTTTTCGCCCACACTTAGTTCCTTAATGAGCGGTATCCTGTGTTTGGCCAACTCCTTTCGCGGTCCCACTCCACTCAGCATCAGCAATTGGGGACTATTGACAGATCCACCGGATAGAACCACCTCCTTGGTGGCCCGCACATGGTAGAGTTTTTGATCCTTGACGAACTCCACTCCAAATGCCAGTTTCGTCACCGGATCGATCATGATGCGAGTGACGTGCGAGTTCATGGAGATATGCAGATTGTTACGCAATCTGGCGGGTCTTAAGAAGGCCTTCGAGGTCGAGCACCGCGAGCCACGCCGTGTGGTTCCCTGGGCAATCATGAAGCCCGTCATCTTCTCTCCATTCAGATCCCGATTTTCGTAGCCCATCTCCACGCCCGCCTCCACGAAACTGGCCGCCAAAGGAGTATGATATGGTGCCTCTCCCACCGTCAGATATCCGCCGGTGGCATGATAAGGTGTATTGGCCAGATACTGATTGGTATTATCCTCCGATTTCTTGAAATAGTACAAGGCATCGCGATAGGACCAGCTGGGGTTGCCCATGGCCTCCCAATTATCGTAGTCGTGCTTGGATCCTCGAAGGTACAGCATGTAATTGAGGACTGAAGATCCGCCGAGCACTTTGCCCCTGGGCCAGTTGCAACGACCTCCTTGCATGGCTGGAAAAAAATGGTATAAGGGTTTTTTGTTATAAAGATTCTTCGGTTGGTAAAGTGACTATTTCTAATATGCTTTTAAAATGTATAAGTCTTTTATAAAAACCTCTGATCTTAAGCAATCATTTACAAAATATAATTTTCAAATTGGTGAGTTTGGCTTGGATAGTTTATAGATCTGATAAAAGTAAAAGAGATATATGTTGTAAATGATTGCTAAAGATCAGAGGTTTTTATAAAAGACTGTTACATTTTAAAGGCATATTAGATATTATTTATAATATACCAGATATACTCCAAGTTATAAGCTAATTCAAGAGATCCCATTTACCCACCCAAACACGAAGTGCCCGACGGTTCCGTCTTGTACTGCCAGTCGATCTTGGAGAGCTGCAGATAGCCCGCCATCAGGGGTACGTCCGTGAGTTCCGTTTCATCGCCGCCGGCCTCCAGGAGGAGTACGTTCCAGTTCTCCACCTCCGTCAGTCTGTTGGCCACCACCGCCCCCGCCGATCCGGCTCCTATGACTATGAAGTCGTAGTGGTCGAGGATGTCGTCGCCGCCCACATCACTTGGCTTGGACTCCGGATCGATGATCTCCTCGTACTGGAAGTAGGCCACCGCGGCCATCAGCATCGGGATGAACCAGCTATTGCTGGTGGCCGCCGTCACAGCTCCTCCGATGGCCGAGGCGGCTCCAACGATCGCCGAGCTCATTTTCTGGGTCGGGATCGAATGGGGTGGTGTCTGCTATATGGGCCTTATATATAAGGTGTATATATATAAATATAGGTCGCTGATCGCTTGACCAATTTTAGATGGGACGTGGCTGTAATGATAATCAAATTTCGTACTTGTAGGGGAAAGAAGTGGCTTTCAGGGAATATAGAAAGACAGAGAGAAGTGGACATGACATGAAAAGTGACATGGGCATTTCGTATGTAATCGGGTTATAGGGTGCGATTTTCATACTCAATATTTCCATCACGATCGTATCGCTTCGATCGCGGCGATTTCGTAACTTGCATTTGTTATGCATACATTTGGCTGCGTCTCCACCTTGGATTCCCTCAACTCTGTGAAGTATTACGACCCAAGATGATCGTGATCGATAAATCTAGGAGCTAATGATTGATGCAATCAAATCATCCTCATTTCTCTGGGCCATAAAATGTTCTCTGGGCCAGCGGTTCGGAGAATTGCGGATAGTAAAGCAGATACTACTAAGGGCAGATACAATTACTGAAATTTTTGTTTAATTTCTATAATATATTTGATTTGATTAGACTTGTTTTGAAAAATGTTATTACATTAAATTTTCACTTTTAATAGGTAAATCCACTTTCCTTGTAAGCTAGATACATATATTAATGACTATCCATTCGTCTAATATTATAGTACCTCCCTAATTAAATTTAATTTGGCTGTCGAACCCGTTGTAAAACATTTTTTCCAACGATTTTTTATCTGCTTTTCATAAATCTTTCGCGTCACGTGCTGCACCCAGTGTTTTGGAATGTAAAATAGGTATATATGGATGGCTTTGGAGCGGGGAAGTGTGATGCGGCATCTTTGGTTGAGGGGCCTCCCGCATAAAAGTGAAATCTCCCAGTCTATTATAAAACTTTACTGGGCAGCCAAAAAAAAAAAAAATAAATAAATAATACTGGAAAAAGCCGCAGCTAGCAACTTTTCACTCCCGGTCGAACGACATGCAACAATTGTGATGCACACTCACATGGTCCCCAACACATTCACTCACACGTACTCCTCTCACTTGCAACCAGTTTGCGTGGAAACAGTGCAACTTCTTTATCACGAACTCAGCTAAGTTAACAAAAAGGTTTTTAAGCCATACAAATTCATTTAAGATGTTCCTAAATTTTATTTGGATTAGGGAACTATTTGTTAAGGCAACATTTTTTAGAAAACGGAAACATTGCCTTACATTCTTTAATATTATTAAATAATAAAATATAAATATTATTATTATAACATGTTTCAGATCTTTTGGTTCCAAATATGAAACCATTTTCAAAGAAATATGGTGAAATATTCGAAATATTTGTGAAATATGAAACCAATAAGATGGGGAAAAATCTAAGAGTATCATCAGATATTAAATAAATAATTTTTCTATCTATTGATAAACTTGGTTTCCTTAAAAAGCGGACAACTGTATTTTTTTGTTCGATCTTAAGAGTGGAAGAAGCTATGTGAAAAAGAGAAAAACACTTCCTCTTGCCAATCTTTTGCATAATAAAACGTCTAGTAACCATTTGAGGCTGTTACAGATGTTGTTTTTTTTTAGTCATTGGCAATTACAAAACTTGTTGTTGTTCCTGCTGTGGGTTGTTGTTGTTGCAAACAGGTTGTAAGAGTTGAATGTGCCCACAGATCAAGTTCAAGGTATTAAAAAAAACCTCTACACCGAAAAAAAAACTTAAAGTGCAACATGAAAATGGTCTGCTAAACGGTTTTCAAAGAAAAATGCATAACACTTAAAAGGCAGCATGAATCACTTTCGTTGAGAAAGCTTCTGCGTAGGCGTTGGAGAATTTTGGTGCGTATTCTTTTTCGAAGCCCCGATTCTTCTTGTTTGACTTTGATTTCTTTTTTTTTTTTTTTTTTACGATTTTTGCGCTTGGCACACTTTTTTTTGCTCTCTTCTCTCTTTACTCACTTGTATAAACGAAATAACACTTCTCGAATTCCTTAGCGCGATTTGTTTGTTTTTATTTTTGTGCACACTTTCTTTCTTTCTTTTATTTCTCTTTCTTTCGCTTTGCGCATGCGTGCACGCTTTTCGAGCGATTTGCGTTCAATTCCCTTGGCGGAGCTTCAAAAAACTACCTCACGCTTTGAGGTTCGCTTGGTGACTGAAGAAAGAAATGCCGAAGAAACCGCTAAAGACGGTAGCGCTTCTCCTCCGCTCTCTATCAAACTCCCATTCTCTTTCCTCAACTCTCTTTTCGGCTCTTCGGAGAGCGCAGAATTGGGCCCTTTTGGCCAGCTTGACCGTTAGCTTTGCCCACCGTAAATGGACAATGGGACAATGACAATGACAATTACTTCCTGTATGGCTCTATATACACCACATGGTACCATGCTATACCATATGGACTCTTCGATTTTTGGACTTTGTGACGTGTTAGCCGGCACGTAGCCATTACCTATACTAGTAAACACTCGGTTCGGCGAAATGCTTTCACTCTTACTATTTGGTTAACTGACCACCGGGGCCAAAAGCTCCTCGATCTTCAGAGGTGCCGGACTCGCTGACAACACCTTTAATGGGTCACTAGTCCGCCATCGAAGAAGCTTTAGCGGGGGGACTATTAAAACGGTTTTTATAAGACCTATGAACCTTTATAAAAGGGAAATGGAGAGCCAAGATATATAAAAGCTAACAACTTATCTTATAGAAAGGTTGGTTATAGCATCATTATTGCATAACATGATGATGATATTTCATGTTATGTAATATACTATGAACTGAGACAAAAGAATTAAAAAAGGATGGATAGCATGCCTACAGCTAGACATGTTCTTTCTACCAATGTAACTTAAGGAATAATATCTTATTATACATTTAATTCCAATTATGCTATTATATTGTGTTGTGTTCAACTAAATTAATGTAGTATTGATAATAAAAATACAATATCTTTGTTTCTTACCCTTTTCCAGGTGGCTGCTGTGGATCGACCAAGAAGCGTACGATTGTGGGCGGCTGGGCGTGGGCGTGGTGGCTGGTGACCGATGTGCAGCGACTTTCCCTCAACGTGATGACCCTCAACCCCATGTGCGAGAACGTGGAGACCTCCCAGGGTGTTCCGCTGACGGTGACAGGAGTGGCCCAGTGCAAGATCATGAAGGTGCGATCCCCGCTAGATATGTACATATATAGCTCTGTTCACCCGATCTCGGCTCGTTTTGTGGGTACTCTGGCCACCCATTTCTCTTCTGCACCCCCAAATCTGAGCGAAAGTGATTGAAGCTTGCCCGAGTTTGTTTTTTGAGTTTCGTATGCAAGATCTGTTGATTTGCTTGCCCGATATTCTTAGCCGATTAGAGTGCCGAAAGTAGCGAGTTGATATCCTGCCTGCACCCACTTATGTATACCTTCTCTATAACCGATCCGTTTCGAACTTACTTTAATCAAATGTCTGGCTCTTTGTTTTGTTCATCTCCCGCCCGATTCCCCCAAGTAATCCAACATCCATACCCATCGAATGCATATTTAGCCTAGCAAGTGCTCTCAATCTGACCACCGCCAAGTAAGTTGCGATCATCCATGCCGGCGATCTTGTCACGTAGTCTTAAATATAGCCGTAGAACAACACGTAGAACTCATCGAACACCCCGCCTGTTTGTCCCTTTTTTTTCGGTACTTTATAAAAATTTGATTGTTAAATCGTACACCCCACCTGTTGTCCCATTTTTTTCGGTACTTATAAAGTTATTTTGTATTACAAGATTTTATTTAGCTCCTATTGGTTTCGTCGTCGCCTTTTGAAAAAAAATAAGTAAAAATCTTGTGACCTTTTTGCTCAATTTACTTTGTTATAATTTATTAGGTGGCATTTCTTTGATCCATAGGTTTATCTTCACTTTTGGCTGTGTTGGACAGTACTGTGACTGAAACAACGTGAATTTACTTGACTCTTTATACATATCCGTGGACCGGACAGTATCATATATTATTTATAATTGAATTTCCTGATTAATCATTCACATCCCTTGATTTTGTTTTGTCTTGTAACTAGATTATATTATTCATACATTTTTCTCGACTTTTCTTTCATTTATTATGAAAAATTATAAAAAGTTTATATGTTACTGTTCAAAATTTTACTCACTTATCAGTTTTTATGTGATCACTCAAAGGTTTAGCCATTCGATTATTCATTATCCTATCAATGGTTTTCGGGATCTGTTGAACTTCAACTAATGCCTCTACTCGATCACTTGATTTTGCCGACCCTCATCTTTTCGATTTTCGAAACTAAAAAACATAGATAAATTGTGTACATCTATACATTTTTTTTAAAGTGTCAATTCATAAAACTTCGTGGTCAATACTTGAATTCAAAATGTTAGTTTCGTATTTATTTTGAATTTTTACCAGTACAAAAAAATAAATTGTTTAATAGAATAACTAATTGATTCAAAAACTGTCTTTATATCATAACAAAGCACTTCACTTGTGTGACTACAAATATCAATGAATGCTGCACCAAAAAGAAAAAGCGCACTTCACTTTCCAGTTAGTCGCAATTGTGATCAATTTATACTCTACACTTGCCTGCCTCAAAATTGTGTTCTATTACTTAATTATTTCCATTCAATTTTGCAGTCATCTTCGTATAAGCATAATGATTATAACGACGAGGTATGTTTATTATTGCATTTCTTTGATTTAATATCCTGGGTTCGATTTACGTTGGTTTTTTGTCCTCCCATTCAAAATTTAAAAATTAATATGTATATTTACATTTCTTATCAAGCACCCTAACCACCCACACACACATTCGCATCCACACACACACACACCTAGCGAAAAGGGATCATGATCCATTATTTAATGTTAAATGCATGTGCTTTCGTTCGGGTTTTGTGCCCAAATATATTTGAGTTTTGTATGCATTTTGCGTTTATCGAAGTCATTCAATCATCATCATCAGAAGCTGAGGAGGAAGAAGAAGGAGAAAGAAAAGTACAGTCTGCAAAATAATACAAAGAAATATCGAAAATCGAAACCATGTTGATCTCTGTGTTCTACTCTCTTTTTTCTCTACTTTCTTTTCACCACCACCAAATAATCGACCAAAAACCCTGCTGACCGATCGTTCAACGTTCAACTCATCAAAAAAATAAAACCAATCCGCAACTAACTGTAACTGTAAACGAAATCAACTATAATTAACCCAAAAAAACACACACATGCATTCAACCAACAACAAATCATTTAAATCTAAATTGTTCTACTCAAAAAAAAAAAAAAATACCAAATACTGCTCCTCTACCGTTACTGCTACCGTTACTGCTCTGGTTGCTGCTGTTACCGTTATACTCCATGTATCGCTCTATATATCTCTATATATACGTTATAAATATATATATATATCTCTGTCGCTCTGTCTATGTGTGCATGTGCGTGTGTGTGGGTGAACTATAATTTAAACAAAACCAACGAAACAAAAAACTTATCATAAATAAACAAAAAACCGTGATAAAAAAAAAAAAAACAAAAATCAATCAATCGAACCTGCAAAATGCCCTTTACACACATGCACACCGACATGGTGATACCCACACAAACACTTATCCAACCTACACACACACACACACACGCAAACACACACACACACGTACAGATGATGAATGTCTATTATTTCCACCATCAGGCCGACGAGCTTCTAGGCACTGCCAGCGAGCAATTCCTGGGCAAGAGCGTCAAGGAGATCAAGCAGACGATCCTGCAGACCCTCGAAGGACATCTGAGGGCCATTCTGGGTGAGTACGAGGTCACACTTTGACATTCTAACAGCAATAGATATCTTAATTTGATCAAGAACTGGAGAGTTATTTATCATATCATATCAAAAAAGTTAAGGGCTTTTTCTTTTAAAGAACTTCCTTTCTTTTAAAATTGTAATAAAAATAAATTGGGGTCACCACACCTTATCTGCAGTACATCATAACTGCCCTTAATGTACCAAGATCATTAAATGTTATATCTTTCAAAACTCCGTTTTTTTATTAATATTATAACTATCGAAATTCCAAGAAATTTTAAAAGAATTTTACTTTGGTTATATATGTATTTATAAAATTTGGGGTCACCTTTGAGTATTTCTAGAAAACAAAAAGATCGGGAGAACCAACCTGCCTACCTAATAATTGGTTGCATTGATCTACTATAATATCTTAGTTATTTATAAAGGTTTCAGTTGTGTAGATCGATGCATACTTTTGGGTGCTATAAGTCAAGAGCTTTTCCTAATTTCCCGACAATAAAACAAATATGATAATCTTATGACCCATGATTTATTTTTGTTGATTTCTGTAATCCCATTGGATTTTATGTTCTTGATTTTCGTATTTCCATTCGATTTATCATGGTTATAGTTCTTCATAATTATGTTCGAACTTGAGTCCTCTTCTTCGGGCAAGTGTAATTTTGTTTAAGTTTTAAGTATGACGTTTGTTATGGTTTGCTAAGCATTTGGTTTAGTTTGTTGTTTTATGTTCATTTAAGAGTTTGCATTTGTATGCCATTTGGCATCACATTTTTATAAGTTTAGTAGCAATTCAGTGCTATATCTGGTATTTTTCTCGAGGTTTTTTCAATTCAGATCCTTTCTATGTCTGTGGTAAGGTTTCCGAACGGTTTTGTGGCAAACAACTCAATTTGGAAATGGGCAACATTCTTTGAAACGATTAACGAGCGGAGTGTGATCATCATTTCTTGTAGTACATATCCAGATTGGGCTGATCGAACATATTGATGGCATAGTCCAGTTCGTCCAGCTGACGTTCGATGGCGATCTTTCGATTGCGCACGCGCAAAGTGGGCTCCGAAACGGGCAGATGGTTATATTCCTCGACGAGTTTGCCGTACTTGAACTGGGCATCCTGGAGGGCAGCGTTTCTCTCGGTGGTGGTCAGTGGTGTGTAGCCCTCGTAGGCGGTTGGCGGTGGCTTCTCCAGTTCCCCCTCCCGGGGCTTTTGGTCCTGCAAATGCGTTGGAGGCGGCATTACCTCCATCATCTGCGACTTGCGACTCACTTGAGATCTCTTCGAGGCCGTGGTGCTCCTGGAGGCCACTGAAATGTTCGACTTGATGGTGGCATTCGAGCGGACACTCTCCTGGGAAACAGATCTCTTGGACTTGAGGGTCTTGCCGGAGGCATTGCTGCGGGCACTCAAAGGTGCCTCGGGATCGGCGTTCTCCTGGGCGTGAGTAGGGATCCTCTGGGGACGGCGAGACCCGCGGGATGCTCGGGAAACCAGGGAAACGCGATCGGCCTGATCACCTTCTCCCTGTCTGGACATCTTTACTTCCGGCTCGGCTTGGTGACCCTTGATGTGAGCTATCCCCTCTGCTTGGTGACCCTGATGGGGAGGCATCGGCTCGGCCTGGTGACCCTGACGCAGGGACACTGTCTCGGCTTGGTGACCCTGACGGAGGGACACTGCGTCAGCCTGGTGACCCTGACGAAGAGACACTGCCTCGGCCTGGTGACCCTGATGGGCTTGAGGGCCGTGATGACAGTGGCAACCGTTGCAGCACCTCATTGGAGGCATCTTCTGCTGGTCCTCCCAGCCGCCCTGCATGCGCTCCTTCTCCCTGCGCACCGCCAAATTTTGGGCCATGTCGCAGAGATTCGGTAACCTGGGAAGTGACGCGGTCCTGAAACCATACGGCTGGGCCAGACCGCTCCTCAGATCGGGAGCTTGGTGGGCGGCATGCAGATAGCGTTGACGCTCCTGGCTAATAAAGCCATGGGGACGCAAACGCTCCGTGTAGTGGAGCACCACCGGACGCCACAGGGGCACCCGGCGGGCATGGGCCGCGGCCAAGCACCTGCCATTGGTCTCCATGCGGGCGACATTCTGCTTGTTCTCCTGCAGGAAATCGCGACCGCCGCCATGTGACCGCCGTAGCGAGGCCATCTCAAACTTCGTGTTCTATATGTCAGTAATAAAAACTTGCTTATCGGACTAACACGATTGAAAATATATTGTGTTTTCAAATTCACATAAAGAAAACGAATGAGTACTGTAACTTAATTCGGAAGCTAGAGTGATTTTTTCACTTATTTTTAGGTGTGCGTTTTGGTCGGAGTGGAAAATGATACTGACCTATCCGGGGCTGGGATATTGACAAGTGTGACGAGGTTAAGGACAAGGCCTACTTTGTATTCGGGTTTCTTTTTCACTTTTCGCACAGCCTTCTTGATCCCTAAATGTGTATTATATCATATTATTTATATGCACAAATTACAGTTATGCAACTTAGTAATCCATTAACTTTATTTACATTTTATAGTCGCTTTATGCCTATAATATAAAATAATAAGTGCGAAATGTGGTACGTGCTTTGAATACATTATCATTAGGTTTAACATGGGGTTTCTTATTGATTGATTAACCCTCTGAGAAACCAGTTTTTGGTTTTGAAAGAAAATTACATTCGACTGATAGGTTAGACGTGTACATTCTAATTAATAACAGGAAAATGGCTAGCCTTAATCGTGCATTATTATTATTTCCCTATTTCCTATTGATTGATTTTTTTGCTTTTCACTAAGGTCACAGAAAGATTACAGTATTTATAATACCTTAAAATGGTTTATTACTTTTGAGGAATAAATCATTGGTATTTTCCCTAATTTAGGGAAACCCTATACTACACCAGTTTACAAAAAAAAATTGATGAAATACGCACTTCAGGAAACCTTTGTTTTCCGGTAAGATACATCTCCCTGATTAAGAAAAGGGCATTTAAAATTTTTTCTATGGTACCAATTTTTTTTAAAGTGTAAAAAACGTTTTTCGCACTTTTTTATTTTTTAACTCGAGTTGTGATAAACCGAATTCGGTCATTAAAGACTCATTTTACAGGTAATGGAATGCCCTTTAACTTTCTTGTACACATCGTTGAGTTCCATTCATTAGTTTAGAAGCTACACTTCGTCAAAGTTGAAAAAGTTGGAAAAAATGCAAAAACGCTGGCATAAATTGCTTCTTTAAAAATACACGCCTAAAAACCGAAATTAGTTTTATGTTGTTTTCTTAAAGGCTGAACTTTAACGGAGAATATAAGCCATTGATCACGACAATCCGTTGGTAAATCGATTTTTTACAGATTTTTAAACGTATATACCCAAGTTCAGTGTTCGGGAGCAGCGGCCGTTAAACATTATTTTAAATTTTCAGTGTTGGGGAACGTAAGATTTTGGTGCAAGTAGTTATGCATAACGTCAGTTTCTTTGCTATTAGTGCTGGGCAAGCTAAAAAGGATGCGATTGCAGTTACAAGGAAATCATTTTCATATATTTTTAGCAAGAAATTAGCAAGGAAACTGACGTTATGCACTACAACTTGCACCAAAATCTTACGTTCCCCAACACTGAAAATTTAAAATAATGTTTAACGGCCGCTGCTCCCGAACACTGAACTTGGGTATATACGTTTAAAAATCTGTAAAAAATCGATTTACCAACGGATTGTCGTGATCAATGGCTTATATTCTCCGTTAAAGTTCAGCCTTTAAGAAAACAACATAAAACTAATTTCGGTTTTTAGGCGTGTATTTTTAAAGAAGCAATTTATGCCAGCGTTTTTGCATTTTTTCCAACTTTTTCAACTTTGACGAAGTGTAGCTTCTAAACTAATGAATGGAACTCAACGATGTGTACAAGAAAGTTAAAGGGCATTCCATTACCTGTAAAATGAGTCTTTAATGACCGAATTCGGTTTATCACAACTCGAGTTAAAAAATAAAAAAGTGCGAAAAACGTTTTTTACACTTTAAAAAAAATTGGTACCATAGAAAAAATTTTAAATGCCCTTTTCTTAATCAGGGAGATGTATCTTACCGGAAAACAAAGGTTTCCTGAAGTGCGTATTTCATCAATTTTTTTTTGTAAACTGGTGCTATTATTGTTGTTTCTCTATTTGTCGTTATTTGATTTGTTTCTGCCCAACATGGGTGTTTATTACGAAGACCACAGAAATATTACATTATTTATAACACCCTAAAATCGTTTCTTATATTTGAGGAATACAACTTTAATATTTTCTTTCACTTAGAGAACCCCTATACTAGCTTTCAATCGCCTGTTTGCATTCTCAACTCTTTGCAGTTCTGTTTGCCTAGACCTTCCCGCGACCTTGATGGCCAATCTACAGCTTTTAATTAAACATAACTCGAGTCGAGGGTTTATGAGACCATCGAACCCCAGTCGTTATAGTTTACTATAGTTGAGTATATCGTATGTTTGCGAGACGCTCGAGACCTCAAGGCGGTTTCCAATTGGCGGCGCGATTACAATTTCATTTTGCGAGCCGGTACCCGATTCCAGTACCGATTCCCATACCCATTCCGAATCCGAGTCCGAGTCTCCGGACAATTTGAGCTGTCAGTCAGTTGGAAGCGCATCGTGAGACGCTCCGGTTGTGGGTTTTATTTTTTTGAATCGCGTGTGAATAGCAGGGGGGTTCAAAAGCTAATATAATAATAATTGTGGGTGTCATGGAGACCTGCCCGCGTCAAGGAAAACAGCTGTGATCTCGGAGTTACCACCGAGATCCGATTTATTCCCGCTTGAACCCCTTCTTCTAGTGACGTCACTATGGCATAGAACTCTTATCAACGCCACCGATAAGACTGCGACAAATGACGTCAAAACGCGTAGAGAACACGGCATGATTTAATTAAAAGCCAGCAAGATAGATGGTTAGATAGCGCCGAAGCAGCCCAGTGACCAGATAGCAATCCAATAAGTAGACCCCCGTTCGGTGGCCCCCGAAACAGTTGTTCGACGACATGTCCGCCGTGTGGATGGGCGTCTTCAAGGTGGCCCTGATAGTGGGCGTCACCACGCTGGTGGTCAGGCGGTAAGGTCATCGATTAAAGGTGGAAAGAGCCACCCCAAAACACACCCCAAACACTTGCACAACGAGAATATCACCCCGAGCCCAGTGGTCACCCTTAGTCGGTTTACTATCATATCTACGGGGCTCTTATCTGTGGCCTGCGAACAGTGTACTTACAAGTGTCTAAAACATATTTATTTGTTTGTCAACACGATGAAAGCATTCGCAATGTTGTATTTCCTACAAATTTGCAATTCGTCCTTCTATTTAAGTACGTGCGACGATATTCGCCACTTCAAGGTTCCTACAACTTGATTCCGATTTGAGAACGTGATTTGTATATTGCATATCAAATTGCATAATTGCATGTCTTTTCCAAGACTTAAGGTACTTCATGTTGAAACGTTAGACTGGGATTACAGTAGTCAAAACAAACAAAACTCAATACTTCAACAAGACTTTGATACAAAATCAGTTTTGTATTTAATCTTTGAAATAATATAAACATTTATTTATAGATTGATTTATATTATAAAATAGGTATACTTTAGAGGCTTGGGAACCCAGATGGTTCAAAGTTAGTTCCACCAGTGTATATACACCTGATGGTTTTCTTTGTTTACCATCTATATTTATATTTACCTCCCCCCACGGTGACACCCATTTAATATTCGATTTCTTCGCTTGTGACCTTGCAGGAACGCTTACAGTCGAAGAGGTGTACAAGGACCGCGACCAGTTCGCGGCCTTGGTCCGCGAGGTGGCCGCTCCGGACGTGGGTCGCATGGGCATCGAGATACTCTCCTTTACCATCAAGGACGTCTACGATGATGTGCAGTACCTGGCCTCGCTGGGCAAGGCCCAGACCGCTGTGGTCAAGCGGGACGCCGATGCCGGAGTGGCGGAGGCCAATCGTGATGCCGGCATCCGTGAGGCCGAGTGCGAGAAGAGCGCCATGGACGTGAAGTACTCCACGGACACGAAGATCGAGGACAACACAAGGATGTACAAGCTGCAGAAGGCCAATTTCGATCAGGAGATCAACACGGCCAAGGCCGAATCGCAGCTGGCCTACGAACTGCAGGCGGCCAAGATCCGTCAGCGAATCCGTAACGAGGAGATCCAGATCGAGGTGGTGGAGCGACGCAAGCAGATCGAGATCGAGACGCAGGAGGTGCACCGCAAGGATCGGGAGCTCACTGGCAACGTGAAGCTGCCCGCCGAGGCGGAGGCCTTCCGCCTCCAGACCCTCGCCCAGGCCAAGCAGTGAGTATACAAAAACTACGCGAATTCTTTAGTATTTGGCGAAGTCCCTAAAATTTATTGAAGTCTAACCTAAAATGGGATCAATCAATCAAAAGCAGGTTGATTTTATTTATTTGGAATCAGAGTTTTACTTGTATTAAGGTCATCTATAATTTACGGCCTCATCTATAGAGCAAAATAGTAATCGCTATGGGAATTAAAGATCCAACGTTGCATGCTTTGTCATGTTATAGCAACGTGTGGGTGGCCATTATCTGTCTGTAGATACATTCAATTTTGGCACGAATGATTGCAGCCTCCATGTAATAAATGGCAATACTTAGCTATTTATAGCCCCAAGGCTAGTAATTTTATTGTAGATAGTGAATGTGGCATTTGTACTTCAGTTAACCCCTATTGGGAACTTAAGGACTTGTAAAATAAATGCCATACTTAAACCATTTTTATTCCACCCCTCCAGATGCCAGACCATTGAGGGTGCCCGTGCCGAGGCGGAGCGGATCCGGAAGATCGGATCGGCGGAGGCCCATGCCATCGAGCTGGTGGGCAAGGCGGAGGCGGAGCGCATGCGGATGAAGGCCCATGTGTACAAGCAGTATGGCGACGCTGCCATCATGAACATCGTGCTCGAATCGCTGCCGAAGGTAAGTGATCATTGGTTTATAGTTTCGGGAACTCTACTAAAAAGCTTTTCAAAATCCCCCACAGATTGCCGCCGAGGTGGCCGCTCCACTGGCCAAGACGGATGAGATCGTCCTGATCGGAGGCAACGACAATATCACCAACGACGTGACCCGCTTGGTGGCCCAGCTGCCGCCCTCGATCAACGCCCTGACCGGAGTGGATCTGTCCAAGGTTCTATCCAAGATCCCAGGGGCCAAGGCGTGAAACCTAATGGAATGGGACATCCAGGAAATGGCAATGACAACGTAACGCAACGCTGAGGAATTGTAACTGATCTAAAACCGAAAAAGAATGACAGAAAAGGATGGAGCTAGTGTGCTAGAGAAAGAGAGAGAGAGAGAGAGAGTGCATTTGTTAGAGAGAGACAGCGGCAAACGGAACTTGAGACTCCAAATTTGAGTTTCGAAATGGAATCGAACGTAGCAAAATGTACTCCGATATTATATTTATTTATACGTATATATATATATATATATTTGTATATGTATATGCACACATGCAATACACACATACACTTGCCTCGTCTGTGTGGTGTGCCAGTGTGTGTGTGTGTGATGTTTGCCCGGGTAACAATCAAAGAAACAAAACAAGAAACAAAAAAACCAACGTTAATCTCAGCTAAAGTTATGCATTTCGTACGCAACATTTTGTGGCCTTTTCTGTCGAAAACGAAATACCGATAACGATAACAAAAAATCAACGTGAAATTTGTATAACTTTAAAGCGAAAACCATTTAAGCAGAGTGTTAGCTATTTATTTACTATACTATATATACTATATATGTACATGCAGACATGCTAAACACAAAGAGTTCTTCTAAGTAACCACATCAAATTTCATGCCACACAGTGTTGTAAAGGCATAAATTTATTAACAGTGTTGTAAAGTTGTATATATGCAGCCCCCTTTTTCCCTCTCTTCGTCACACGATTTCGATCTGGTAACGGAATTTTCATCTGCCCAAACTACAACTACTGCCTATCGACTAAAGCCAAATCTATAAGCTAGTGAGCCAAATGGAAAGAGAGAGGGCGAAAGAGTGCGACTATACAAGTTGACCGATCGAGTTTCTAACCATAAAATTCAACGGCCTCACTTAACCGAATGGGATTGTGTAATAGCTTGCATACTTTCAGACACATTTATTATAGTTTAAATTCACTTAGTATACAGTGGCTATAATCGTATGGCTATTATACAAGTTTTTCTTTAATGTTTGTAAACGTTTATTTTTACTTGAACGCGCCAATTTGGCTTTAAGTTTAATTTTCAATCTCGTTAAATTTTGTCTGCCTTTAATTATGTCTGATAGTTGCTAAAAATACCAAAAGTTAAATATTTCGATCGATCGATCATTTGTGAATAACTCATATGGAACTTTACAATACTACTTTTTCTGAACTTGGCGCTCTTCCAAAACCCACACACACACTAACACACATGCGTTCGAATTTTTATATTCATTTTAGTGCACAAAGCGAAACCAATATTAATTTGTTGTTATACAAAACTTTCACACATCTATGTATGTCTGTGTCGATTAATATATGTTTTCTTGTTTATTTTTTATATGTATAATAACACATATTGAACTACGAATATGCATTTACAATTTTTGTACTTTATTCTTACACTGTTTAGTTAATAGCAAAAGGCGAGAAAAAATAAATAATATATATTTAAAAGAAAAAAGGGAACTAATTTTGTTAATAACTACAATAACATCTAACTGGAATTTACATAGTTAAACAATTTATCCAGCCCTTTCATTTTGCTAGTGTAATTAACCCTCATTTTTGTAAGCACTTCTCCGAATGACACACACACACACCCATTAGACACACACATACTTACATATATATTTTTTTTCTATTGTATATTAAGTGCAAGTAATTTTAAATGTAATGCAGTGTGAAAGAGAAAAAGAACAAGAATACCAACCAACCGAAGAACTAAACTAAAAGCTAAACCTAAATAAATCAAATGTAAAATTTTGTGTATTTTGTCGTAAATAAATAAATTGAAAAATACTTTTTAAAGTGATTGATCTTAGGACTGGAATATTGCAATCAACTTTGGCGATGATCAATGGGTAAAAAGTGGTGCATCATTAATAGTTCGATATATATTTCCAAGGCTTATTAATCAGGGGAATGTTTTGGGTAATCCTTAAAAATGTCTTAGTAAGGAACCATTTAATGTAAACATAGTCAGTCAATACTCAGGATCAAGAACCTACATTTGTATTCCCTTGTAACTTTAAAGAAGATCTTTTGAAGAAGTTCCTTCCATAAATACTCGATCATTTCAACTAGTTCATATCGTCTTTATTTTCAAACATTGTGGCATACATGGCATATATAGTAATGGATTTGGCATGCCGCCGTCTTTCAATACGTTTAACAAACAATTATCTTACAGTACTAGGCAAAAAAAAATATATATGTATATAGGGTATATCATAGTAAAATATCGGGTTTCTGCATTAAGTATTATCAAAGGTTGGAGTACAAGCATACAGATTACTCTTTATATATACGTATATGTTTATGGATAGGGTCTAACGTCTGTCTAATCTACACTTACTAACTATGGACCAATCGAGCGACTAATCGAGACCTATGCCTAAGCCTAAGAACTAAATATTTTCGAATTGGTAAATGCAATGTCTAAACCAGTGCCCAGGGATCAGGGTGGATCCAGGGCCAACATTGATGTTTATCATGTACATACATGTTCTGCGGGGTGTTGCCACAAACCGATAGAGCTCTTCAAGTTGGACCATAGGCTTGGTCTTTCTCTGAGGAGCAGACAGCTTGAAGCTCTCTAGGAGTCTATGGGCCACCCCCGATTGAGACGAACGAAAAAAAAATCACAAATAATATGTCTTAACCTATGAAGATCCCTTCTAGTCGGAGAACTTTTCCTTGAGCTCGCGGCGCAGAATCTTGCCGGTGGGATTCTTGGGCACCTCGTCCACGAAGATCACGCCGCCCTCGAGCTTCTTGTAGTGGGCCACCCGTTCGGCCACGTAGGCGGAGATTTCCTCGGCGCTGGCCTTCTCTCCCTGGCGCAGGACCACAATGGCCCGCGGAGCCTCGCCGTTGAGCTCGTGGGGAATACCGAATACGGCCGCCTCCAGGATCTTCGGGTGATCGCGCAGCACTGCCTCCAGTTCAGCTGGCGGCACCTGGAATCCCTTCACCTTGATCAGCTCCTTCATGCGGTCGGTGATGTAGAAGAGACCGTCCTCATCGTAGAAGGCCACATCGCCGCTGCGCAGCCAGTTGCCCGGATAAAAGGTGACTTGGTTAGCCTCCTCGTTGTTTAAATAGCCAGCCATCACCTGGGGACCACGGATGCACAGTTCGCCGGTGGTGCGTGGACCCACGCCCTTGGCATTGCCGCCGTCCAGGGGCACGATCTTGGCCTCCGTGCTGGCCGGCAGCACTCCGGTGGAGGCGTAGACCTTGTTGCCCTCCGGCGTCAGGAGGGCCACGGGTGAGGCCTCGGTCATGCCGTATCCCTGCTTGAAGACGGCTTTCGGGAATCTACAGACAGGACATATTATAAGCCGAGTTCATCTCAAGTTATTCATCGTGGACTCACTTGTTCAGGAAGCGCTCCACATCGTGCTGGCCAATGGGAGCGGCTCCACTCATCACAACCTTCAAATGGGGAGCCGTCTCCTGAGTCATCTTGGGGTGGTTGATCATGAAAAGGGCTGGAAAAACAGGTATATATATTTAATAATGATTGCTTAACAGACATGAAATGTTGGTTAAGTTGACCTACGATCCTTAATGATAATCCTAACTTATATTCCAGTTTATATAGATATATTTTTAGTTACTTTATCAAGTTGATTAAAACCTGTTCAATACTAGGAAACCTACATGTGCAATTCGTCGATCCGCTATCTTACGTATTTATAAGCCACTTTTAAAATACTTAGCTTAGGCAATTTATTTGAGCAGGTATGCAAAACAAAAGAGGATTGGAAGCAAGTGGCAATAAAAATATTTCATAAACGATTTTGTTGACATTTGGGTGTAGTACACAATTTCATCATATAGCTTCTAATAATAAAGTGTACAAATTGCGACAACAAATTGCTAACATTGTCTAATATACATACTTGGCACTCTAGTGGTCATTAACACCACCATCGTTGTTATTAAACAATATAATTTTAAAATATTAAGCATTTTTGATAAAACAAGAAATGTGCAGGGTTTTGAAATATTAAGATGTGCTTCTTATTTTTCCTAAGACATTTATTCCTTATAATGTTTTTACTTATTGGAATAATTTAGATACCATTTCTCAATGTCATGTTAATCTATCTCAATAAGCTTAAATGATGTTTCGGTAAAAGACAGTTTCTCAATACAATGGTAGGTTTTATCATCATCAAGAAGTTCTCTATTCTTTCTTTTTCAGCTTTGTCTGACAGAACACCTTCTGTAAAATGTATTTTACGTAAAATAAATATCATTCAACTTTCTGTGACAGATAAGGAACTAGAACCTTCATTTGAAATTGAGAAATGGGCCCTTAGAAGGTTATTAAAGGTAACCGCAAACCAACGCCCTTGTTACTCAGGTTTTACTCACCAATGGGTGGCACCAGGTTGAGGATGCTGCCCTTGTACTTGTCCAGGGACCGCATGAAGTCGTCTGGCTTGAAGCACGGCATGGTGGCCAGCCGACAGCCCTGGCCCAGCTTGGAGAGCATCACCACGGTCAGGCCGTAGATGTGGAAGAAGGGCAGGACGCCGGGCAGCGTCTCCTGGGGACCCATGAGGTCCAGGATGAGGGAGGCCTGCACCTGCTCGCAGTTGCTGGTGATGTTGTTGTGCGAGAGCATCACGCCCTTGGGCAGGCCAGTGGTTCCGGAGGAGAAGGGCAGGAAGACCATGTCGTCGGCGGTGGCCTCCTTGGGGGACTTCAAGTCCTCGTATCTCACATGCTGGGTGCTCGTCAGCTCGCTGAAATCGATGGCGCCCTCGGGCAGGATCTCCTCCGCACTGGTCCTCACCACGGCGATGGGAATCTGCCTGCCCGCCAGCTTGCTGGCCTGGCTTAGGGTGGCAAATCCGGACACCGTTCCCACCAAGAACTTGGCACCGCTAAAGGTCAGCTGCCTGGCGATCTCGTCTGCAATCGAAATGTGACGATTAGTAACGGTCTTTCGACTTTGGAACCCCTAAATACAGATGTCACCACATAAAGACCCCGCAGATAAGGAGCTTTTGACGCACTCAAGAGCCCCCAATAAACATACGCCCCACATGCACAGCGGTGGTCACGCAAATAGCTAATTGTTTACCTAATTAACTGCCTCATGTTCCTAACTGTTTTCGGGTATACGCTTACACTTTTATATGCCCTGAACTTTTATTAGCTTTATAAAATTGTTTATGCATCGTGCTTGTTTGTTGGATTTACTAATCAAATTCAAGTCGTGCAAATAACTTTTGGTGGGTGAGTGATTGCTGTGTTTTAATTTGGAAAATCCCCAAGATTCCTTTTGTTAAACATTTAATTCTTTACTTATTATACTTGTAATTACTGATAATTTTGCTACAATTTTTGAAGTACCACAAATAATCTCTAGATTCTACTATTTATGCTGTTTATTTATGGAGAATATTGTATATCTACCAACATATCTTTAAAAAAAGGTCAAAACTATGTAGTTCTCTTTTTTAAGCTTTTTAGTTTTCAGTGTAGTACTTTAAGACAATTGGCAAAGCTGTTATCATAAATCTTTTGTTGCTATTTTTGTAAAAATAATATATACGCGTAGCTATTGTACTTCAGCTCATTGTTTACTGTTTTTCAAACGAAATGCTATCCTCGCGATCACCGCTGTACAGTGTGTATCTTATCACCGGTGTTTTCCCAAAACAAAAACCGGGAGCAGGGCTTATCTTACCCGGCGTGTAAACGGGATTCACGGTGGTCACCGTCAGGCCCGCCTCAATGGCGCCCAATGTGGCGATGGGGTATTCGGGGAGATTCGGCAGACAGATGGCCAGAACATCGGGCTTGTGGAGCTTGAACTTGGTCTGCAGACGGACGGCGAAGGCGGCGCTGGAATCTCGCATCTGGGCGAAAGTATACTGACGATCGGTGATCACACAAACCTAAAAAGAAGGTATTAAAATAATAAGTCAAGGACCATTCATAAGGATAATGTAGACGAAATACCAACTGACTATACATATATTTTTAAAACCATCCCTCTCATTTACCCCCAGCTTTAATAATAACAAATGTAACTCAGTCAAATCTGTAGATAACAACAAATCAAAATCAACCAAAATCTGGGGAAAACACATATACATGGGCACGCGAATCTTATCTTAAGAACGTTTCAAGTGGAATCATATGTCCGAGTGGAATGTTTATGGAAAGAAAAATCCTGAAACTTTAAATTATTATAGAACAGGTGTAATTGGTAGTATGGTGAAATTAAATAGAGCACTCATTACTGCCTCTAAGCTAAATCGTTTGCAACCTAATTAAAGAGTCAGCTAAGAGCTCAATAAAAATTCTTAATGCGATAAGATAACTCGTTTTTCTTTATTCAAATAAACAAACAAACAATATTAGCTTTATAAGCTGTTTTATTTATCGGGGTAGTGCTGCATATTATCACTACACCCATAAGGGCTATGGGGATTTGAGAGGGTAAATGGCATGCCATAGAGATTTAGTTCGTTGCTCTGGGTAAGAACCTAATTAGGTATCTTTGGAGTATTTTTATTCCGGGGTTACTTCACTACTTTTTATTAAGGAGGTAAAAAAAATCTGTATTATCCAGTAGTAAACTATATCTCTGATGATAATAGCATATATTATTTTGTACTTTATCTTTTTATATCAGCTCTCAAACGATCCTATCTTTTCCCAGTGCTGGGCTTTTCGCTGGCCTTGACTTCTCGTAAGGCTGCCCTCATAAGAGCTCTCCAGGGCTAAGGTGAAGGTCGTCAAAAAGCGAACTCGCAAAAGCCAGCTTGATGGGTGGGCATGAAAAGAGGGTTGAGGTAGTGCGCTGATTGGGGGATTGTCCGCCTAAATTTGCGCAGTCGGAAATCGCATTCGGTTTAAAATAAGCATTATAAATAGCCGCACCGCCAACAAGTTGCTCAAATTGAAGAAAACAACCCACAAACGAGCAGAACACACAGCCGCACATCATAATGAATAAATAAGCGGGTAAAAAATAAGAGAATAATTTCGTGCATTTGCCATATATTCCCCCTGCGAACCGCCGAACCCCCCGCCGGTCCATCGGAAACCGCTTCGCTTGGCTTCAGTCGGTTGGTCGGTCCAAAGTTCAGTGGGGCAAAGTACAAAGTCTGCAAAGTCTAAACGAGTCGGGCCCCAAAGCCCCCTCCAAGCCCCCGTAGCGCCCGTTGGCCCCTCTCTTTCTGTCTGTGCCGCTCTATCTCTCTCTTGTCACCTTCTCTGGCTACGTTTGTTGACTTTTCAGCAGCGAAGAATGCTGTCCGTTCTTCGTTGATCTAGAAAAATGTAGCTAGGAAATAGCTGAAAGTATCTCACATTTGCACATTTTAGAGACTTGTCAGCTATGATAAACGATTTTTTTAAATCTCAAATATTTCTTACAATATCAAATCTATTGTTACGCAGTCTAAGGTATATACAATTAAGCTTTAAATACATAGGTTCTTATTTAAAAGAACGATCCCGAAATTTTTTTTAAATAAAAGTAGGTTTATAAGTCTTGTCTTTAGTGAAAACGTTACAACTGTAAAACCAAATTTAAGAAACCTTGTATGAATGTTTTCTTTAATATCCATATTAAAATTTTTTAAGAAAATATAAAAAGAATATTTTATCTAAAGACCTTTTGAAAAAATACCCAGTATAACTATTAAATAGCCTATAGACCATCTCAGGAAGGCAATTAAGAGCGCCGAGAGAATAGATTGTACCAAAAAAACCGGAGGAGGCTGGACCTCGATCCGCTGCTGACGTCGGCCAGCGAAAAAAGCAACAAAAATCAAAACAAACTCATCAAAAATATCAACCAAAAAAAAAACAAACAGAAGTCCGGGGCAATTAAAATCGCATTATACTATATGAGCATATCAAGAAATTGGGGTTCATTATGGGGCGACAAACACTTGAGCGAATCTCATATGGAAACTCAAATGGAAACTGATTAAAATTGACTGATTGCACCTATGAGTCATCTATATAATGCATTCCTCCATAAACAGTCGAATAGCAATAATCTATAGACCATAAACTATTTCTAAGAATTCCTGATGATATTGGAAATGTAAACAATTACTAATAAGTTCAATCAAAACAAAAGGCAGTGCACTTATAGAATTCCGATTTTGAGTCAAATTCTACAAATAAATGCACGTAGATAACGCTGAAATTATGAGTCAAATAACAAATGAATTTTGTTTACTCTAAGGAAATAACACTATAAATGTTTACACAGAGCCAAATAGCCCGTCAAAGCTGAAACCAAGGTAGATCAGATTTGCGAAAAAATGTGAAATATAATAATGACAAGACTAAATCCCTATCTTATCTGCTACGCAACCCTTGAGATACTCTTACTCCACAAATGTTTACAATACCCTCAGAAAAGTGTCCCTCCAATTTCCACCAACCAAAAGGGGCGGACTGGGAATATTAGGGGGCGTGGCAGCGAGTGGAAACAAAAGGCGAACTTTGTACTTTTAATTGCATTTAATTCAACAATTGACGGGGCTGTAGTTACGCCTCTACGCGGCCATGTGGGCGATTACTACTCGGTTATATCAGACCCCAACCTCTCCTACATTGCACAAATGATGGCAATAAAATTCAATGAACACAGTTTGCACTTTGATTTGCACAGGCATTGCCACAAGCCCCTATATACAAACTTATATAGCTTCTAGCTAGACGAAAAGTGAAAAGTGTAAACAATTGGCGAAGGTCGCCTGGGGATGATATGTGCATAGAAAAGTTATGCAAGTGGGGGTTGCATTACATGGGATACTCTTTACTCCCCTTTGACAATAACTCGATGCGATTCAGTTAATCGGGAGAATTCCTTATCTGGAATCCCAGGCAATTTGCCTCGACCACTTGACTTGCTGCCACTGAGCCATGGATGAGAGACCGGAACGGATTCCGAATCGGAATCGAGAACCCCTCGCAAATAGTGAATTCCAGACCGGAACGGTAGTGGTATAACCCCCGAAGAGGCCCGCCTTTGGCCCCCTCTATAATGTTTACTACATTTCACTTTCGCTCTTATCACGAACCTCAGTGCGCTTATCAAGACACCCGCTATTAGCGATGTCCGATAAGAGGCTGGCGGTCCGGGGGCCTCTTAATGACCCAAATACTGGCATAGACTATACCAAGACCCTCTCTATCGCGATAGCATAGGCAGCTGTGATAACCATGGTACTACATATTCGACTGCTGGGGGCATTACGGCCATGGAGGATACCAAGATATGGAATGCAGAGTACACAGAACCATTGCGAAATGTTCGCAGCAGACGCAAATCAGACCCGCGAATGCCAACGCTCGTATAAATATCACTATATATAGACGTAGGTTCAGGTTCAATAAACCGCCATAAATAAACAAAGAATTTCTGAGCGGCGCCTACGACAACGATTGCAACGATTTCGATTGCGTGAATTTATGATGTGATTGGGTTTACGTGGGTTCAATTGGACTCGGGCTTACGGTTACGTTTATGTTGGGCCCATTCAAATAGTAAATTCGATATTAATTGACGATTGGAGATGATATGGGTTGTAGTTAATCTTCAGTATGGGGGCACTTTGACTTTTAAGGATGGGGGTTCTTTGGTATAAATATTTTGAATCACTAAACATTTCTAGAATGCAAATTTGTTATTGATTGGAAAGAACTTGGGCTTAAGTTCTAACACGGTTAGGATTTTTTAACAATACTTAACGATAGTACTTTGTCTAAGGAAGTTTTAATTTACACTGGTTATTATCAGGATATAATCACTTTCTATGGGTATGTTACAAGTAGGTTTCTTACAAAACCATAGTTTATCCCTTGTATCATTTTTGAGAATCCTGATATCAAGTTTTAAATAGATCTGGCTTCAGGAACACTGAAACCCTCAAGTTGGAAGCTTTTCTTGACATTTAACAGATTAAGAGGGTTGTGATTTATAGTCTTGTTTGCAGAAAAGATCTAGAACCACTTGAGGGGATGATTTCAAACACTCCCCGAACACTCCACTGATCACTTTTGTGGCACTTACCGCGGCGGTGCGTCGCTCCCACTTCTTGAAGTCGCGCCACACGTACTCGTGGAGCGGCACGTTGGGCACGATGACGGGGTCAAAGGGCGAGGTCTTGTAGTAGCCGTCCTCGGCGCTGTAGTGCAGGAACTTGTCCGTCTCGCTGACGCCCTGCGTCCGCTCCTGCTGCGCGCTGGCGGTACTCGTGGTCCGCTCGCCCCGGTTGGTCGAAATGGAGCGCTTGGCCGCGCTGCCCAAGGCGGTGGCGCTGCGCAGGCGCAGCATCTGAGCGACTGGATTCATGGTCTTTCACTTGCTTGTTTTGTTCAGTGTACACAAGTGCTATGGGGGGCGAATGGAGCCGGATGTTTGTGTGCGATTTCGGGGTACGGAATTCACTACTGCCGCTGCTGCTGCTGCTGCTGCCACACGTCTGCTGCTGTCGGGTGCTGAGACACGACTGGCGACGCCGTGCGGCGCTGAGAAAAGTAATGCCGCCGCCGCTGCTCACCAGCGAACCAACACCAACAAAAACAACGACGCACGATCGCGTTGGCGGTGCGCGGTGTTGCTGTCCCGCTCCTCGGTACACTGCGAACAAATAATAAAATGCATTAGTACAAAATGCTCAGTGTTCTTTAGAAAAAATAAGTTTAAATAAAATTTAAATTAGGTAATATTGGATATTAATTCTATTTAAAATCAGTTGAAATTAATATTGCAAATTACTGGCTAGTAATAACTTATTTAATAATAAAACATTTTATTAGTAATGATAAGCACAAATGAAAAAAAAACACAGAGGATACACAATATATGTACATATAACTTAACCTAAGCCGGAATCTGGAAAAAATCATAATAAGTCGGCCGTTATTCTACACAAATACCTCTTAAATATTTTTTCATTGATATAAGTAGTGTTTTTTGTAACGTATTATAAGAAGAAAATTTCTTTTATTTATTTTGCTTAAGCCTAGTGGCTTCAAATGGGTTAAAAAGAGTTGCCAGCAGTACAAACCATTTTTATATTTTTTTTATATAAAAGAATACACAAGTCTTACCTTATTTTTTTGGGTGTATATGCTGCAGTTCTGTTGCTCTGGGCCCTTCTTCGGAATGCACTCTCTCAATCTTTCGCTCTCCCTCTCAGAGGACAGTGGCGGCAACTGTAAATTGAGAAGAGAAAAGATCTGTCAATAATGTAATGCTACTTAAAATTGATCTAAAAATTTATTGAAAAAATACCACACACAAAAGAATATAATAGAAAAACTATAACTATAAACTTCTGCGTATGTTTTTATAGCCAGCTTATGAGTCACTTGACATTGTTCCTTCGAGAAATTAGAGATACGACCATATAATTACACCTTTAGTTGTTATTATTGACACTTGAAATATTTCGAGTGAAGAGGTTGCCTCTCGAAGCAGTTGGGTTTGTTCCAGTGCCCCCTTTAGATAGCTCCCGTACCCAGTGGCTGCCGAGCACCAGACCTGCATTCCCACGTATGTACCTCCCCACCCTTGGAAACCCCCTTTCCCGCCCCTGGCTTATCGTTATCGCAATGCAGCGCCTTCTAGATGTCTACGCATGACTTGCATTCCTTTACCGCGCTTATCAGACCAAAATTTGGAATGGCTAACTGTGGATTGCAATTATATTGTGAACTTTGATCACTGACTCAAGACTGGCTAATCCCGTTGGAACACTTTTAGCGAGTGTAGTAATTCGAAATTCATTCCTCCAAACACTGTTAGTACTTACGAAGGGGGTATCTTTACTATCGAATTGATAAAAACAAAGCGAAACAATTTGTGGTATAAACGTTTTGACACAATGAACATGATTTTTAAGTTAATGATGCGGAACTATTCCATTTAATGTGTGTGGCTAGACAAATAATTTTCCTTTTAACTTGGATTTATACAGGGAACCTCGATGGATAAAAATTGTAGTTACAAATATTTACAAACATATATGATTCAGAAATATTAGTCATAAAAGTAGCTGACCGATAAGAAAGAATCAAATAAATTGCTTTGCTAAATTTTATCGAAGTCTCACATATAAAATATGTATATACATACATAAATATATATCTACATATATAAATATAAGAACCTTATTATTTCTAAAGTCGTTAAAGTGAAACTTGATAGGATGTTGTCTCATAACGTCTTAGGTCATCATGTGAAGTTTGGTAAGTGTATAGGAATAAATGATCTTTAGGAGTGTTTCAACCTGCGGACCCGAAAACACTGGACCTCCTCTTCGGAACTGGAATCGAAAGTGGTCCTTCCATTTCCAGCGGGGAGTGCATTCACCTTCGGAAAGTGTCTGAATGGGAAATTGAACACTTTTGACCAAAGGAATCACCAGCTGGGGGAAATTCTGCGTTTGAAATGGACACCCCGTGTAAGATACCAACAAAATCCAAACAATCTCTGTAACACGAGCAACAAAAACAACAGCTCGCAAAGCCGTGTGGAGCAACAACAACAATTACAGAGCAACGTAAGCAGAGCTCAAGGCCAAAAACGAGCCCTCTGCCTTTCCCCTCTCTCCCGCATCATTCTGATAGTTCTGTCTCTTTCTCTCGCCGTCTTAATTTACATGCTCCTCGCCTCCTCTTTCGCACCATCCCTCTCTCTCTCTCGCTTACATCGATCGCGTTGTTGCATTTGCATTGAGAGAAAAGAAAAAAAGAGAGAGTTACAGTGGGCCTGATATCCAGTTTTGTTTACATAGTATAAAGTTTAGTTGTGCATTTTGGATACCGTAGACTTGTTATTCAACAGTTGGGTGCATTTCGAACTTATCTTATGTACACTCGGATATAATGTGCTTATTTTATTCGCATAACAAATCAAACAACATTTACAATGCACCACACACAGTAGGTCTCTCGCTCTGCCTCTCCCACATCCACAGTTGCGTTCACAAATATAGCAACAATATAAAATTATTAGTATAGGTGGTAAGGAAACGAAAAGGTATTAAAATTATCTCTTTCACTTAAATTACAAGCAAAATATTTAACAATTTTGTAATGAGATTTTAAGATTTTTGAGGAGCAAATCAAAACTTTTTCTTAGACTTTTCTGTAAATCAACAAGTTGTAACTTAAATATAGGGGATAGATACTTCCCACTCGGGATAAAAAGTATATGTAATATGTATTTTATCTAAAACTTGTTGATTTCTACTACCCACAACCAATTTCTGGATCCGCCACAGCTTAAAGTCACTGCTATTCGAGTAATATTATGGATAGACTTTATGATACACATATGCTAAAACTGCGAAGTCGACTGTGCAGGCATGCTAAATTTGTGCGTTTCGCGAAAACAAGTCGTTGTACTTTCTTGGCGCTGTTTCTTGTTGAACTTTGTACCCTGGCTCAAAGTGATTCGAATCGTTTGGGACCCCTCCCCACCTTCCACCTCCAAAGAAGCGCGACCAAAACAAACTTCAAAATGTTTATCCAAGCAAACCTGTTTTTCCCGACTTCATTAACGTTGTTGCATCTCAGTTTTTGGTTTATATTTATTTTATTTTTAGGAATTTTTTATTTGCTGCAGCCAGCTTCAACTTGTTTATGGTTGTTATTTTCGTGCTGGGTTATGGGGTAGGATTTAGATTTCTCGGGTGTAGGGTTCACATTTTTCAGATGCTTTGTCAGTTTTTATTATGGGGAGCTTTGCCACAGGTTTCGGTTTTTTTAGTTTTAGTTTCCTCCACTGTCACTCACTCACACACCTGCAGTCCAATTTGGTAATCCGCTGTGTTCAGCATTCGTTAGAGAACTGCCACCAACTTGATGCTCTGCCCAAAGCGAGGGGGGGGGGGGGTTTCTGCCCCACAGTGGTTGCTTTTGCTCTCTCTTCTGATGAGTGAGACAGAAGATAAGAAATTGCGAGGGTGGCATTGACAGTGGTGGCAATTCATACCATTTTAAAAAAATTTTTATATATATTATTTTTTATTTAACCTATGTAGGAAAAATGATGTTACATATTATGACTTTTTTTTCGGTACCTAAGTTTTTTGACTGCAAACGTATAGAAAAATTATGAGGTATTTCTTTGTACTTATAGTTAAGTCCCCATAAATTTATAAAATCATACTTCTTCATGCATTTCTCAAATCCTATTACTTATAATAATTTTAAAATAAATAAAGAATTTAAATTCAATAAAAATTCATTAAGTGGGCAAAGCTGCCCCGTAAAAACTACCTACACATACATACAAACGTAAGGCAAAATGTCATTTAATCCTAAACCGGACTTTTTAACCTAATAATGCATTAAAAGCCTTCTCAAACTTGAAAAGGTTTTGATTTTGGACTAAACGTAAGCAAGAAAGTCATATAATGTAGAATGTAGACTGTGCTGTTTTATACATTGGCGCCACCTGTTGGTCGAAAACATTTTATCAGTACGACCTCCAGATGGTGCTTTGAATTCATCGAAATTTGGAATGGTTTTTAATAGTGGTTTTTGCAATGCAATCGATAGTGCCCGCTTAATTTAAAATGTTGGCACTTCAAAATATGGGTATTATTTGTTCTATTAGAAAAAACTAGTTACTCATATATGTGGTAAGTTTAACTTAACATATTTTTTGTGGTCTTAAATATAAACAATCTTTCAGATGAGGTATAAGTACAAACACTTATTGTCATCTTGAAATCCCTTGATATTTTGAAATCCAAAAAGCATGCTGTTTTATATTGTTTGAGTCCCTTACATATGTACATATGATAAATCTAATTCCTATTTGAAAAGGCCCAATTTTAGACATACGCATGTAATACATTTTTCAGAGGTTTTAAGCTTCTAAACCGAAATGCACTTATTTCAAAATCGATAGCCAACTGGCGCCTGTACCGTTAGTCCTACACTTGCCTAGGTACTCGATACATCGATACCATCGTGAGTGGCGCCACCTGGCGCGTGACTGTTGAGCAGGGCTCTAACAAGCAATCGATATTTAAAAACGGGAAAACTATCCACGTTATCGGCGCGGCCATCGATGTTTTGCCACCTCTAGTTGCGCGCAACTCACTCGTAGTCGACTTTTAGGTGCGTAGTCGCGAAAAACTATGAAGACGCAACTCTCGCGTCGAGCGGTCCTCAGAATCCGGGAGTCGTCCTCCAGTTCAAAAAACCAGCAAATAAATCCGACATTTCTGTGCGCCATTCGAAAGCGATTTTTTTTTGTAATTTTTTTGTTTGGCAATGTTTTTTTTTTTTTTTTTTGAAAATTACAGTGGGGCTGTGGTGGTGTTGAGAGAGGGGGGGGTGAGAGGAAAATCGAGAGGGGGGGCGCGCACGTGTCGACGTCGCAGTCGGCGTCGCAGTCGGCAATTGTTGCACGCTGCTCCTCCGCGTTTCTTGTCTCTTGTTCTTTCTTGTTTGTTGTGTGCTTCTTCGTGTCCCGTTAATGGTTTCATCTTCTCCTCCTCCTCTTCTCCACCCACGACTGCAGTGCAAAGTGAAATGCGAAAAACGCGTCGCAGAGTAATCACATCGCAAACACAGCGAAGGCAGATAAATTAAGAGAATTGAAGAATCAAGCCAAATCCAGTGAAGAATCGAATTCGAGTCGTATCGAATTGAATTGAATTGAATCGAATGGCAAGGAAGAATCAGAATCGAAATCAGAATCGCAATCGGAATAACAGTAAACACATAACCACCATTCAAAAGCAATCAAAAAAGCAACCAAACAAGCAACAAACAAGCAACAAAAGGTAATCACAAAATGAACGAAATATTGTGTAATGAAGTTGAATTTCTTTGCCCAAAAAAAAGAAAGAAAGAAAGAAAAGTAGAATAAGAGGGAATGCGAAAGTGATACGCAAAGAAAGTGTGACAGAGCGAGAGGGAGAGAGAGTGAGTGAGTGAGAAAGCGGCTTCTAATTGTTATTGTTGTCTACTGTCGCTCTGCCGGCGTCGCTGCCGCCACTAAAAGTTTTTCCTGGCGGTGCGACAAGGACGGCACCAACGGCGAAGTTTTCCCCAAAAAGAAATCGTAAGGAAAACGCAAGGAAAACGGAAGTGAGCCAGGGAGTAGGAGATGTGGAAAAAAAATGGAGCATAATAAGTTAAATTTGCGTGCTCTTGGCTGCTCGTTGATTCATGTTTTTCTTACTTATTTATTTATTCAGCTTTTGTTGGTTCTTTATTGCTTTTTTAATCATTTGTTTGTTTGCCCTCTCACATCATTGCGGTTCTTTTTTTTGTGAAATGTCTGTCGGCCAGCAAAAAATGAAATGCGCAATTATGTCAGCCACTAAATAAAGCGAAATAAGTCCTGGCCAACTACAACAATTGCTTTCTTTTCAAGTGCAACCAACACAGTCACACACTCACACCCGCACACACACACCCGCACTTTGCGGTTGCATAAGTGTCAACCGCAACACACGCGTACAGTTTGACAGTCACTTCAACAACTTCAACAAAATACGGAAGGAGGTCCTTTTTGGGCGAGCACCAAAAAAGTGTGCTACTAAATTGGTTCAAGGAAATGTAGATTTTTTGGTGAGCCTAAAAGTGAGCAGTACTACTTGAAAACTTTAAGGGGCATCCATATTTTGTAGCCGTCTTTTAGGAGCTTTGAAATGTGTGCTAAAACCTTAAATTTAATTTATTATTGGGTTATTACCAAAATAATGTCCTTAAAAAATATATCTATCTTATATTTTATACAAAATTGGTTTATATTTTTAAAGCCTAAAAGTGAGCAATAATACTTGAAAACTTTAAGGGGCATCCATATTTTGTAGCCGTCTTTTAGGAGCTTTAAAATGTGTGCTAAAGCCTTAAATTTAATTTATTATTGGGTTATTACCAAATGGTGTCCTTAAACAAGTAGATATTTCAATATTATTTATCTTATTCCTTATACAAAATTGGTTTATATTTTTAAAATTATATTCAATTCAAGAAAACGTACGTACGAGTGATCAAAACATATTTGAAATCTGTGGTGACATCTCAATATTTTGCGGCAATCTTTTAGAAGCTTTAAGATGTATGCAAAACCATACATTTATTTAGTTATTAGGACATCTTCAAAATAATAGTTGGTATCCTAAAACAAATAGATATTCAAATATTATTCAACTTAATCTTTTTATATATTTTCCCAAAAACAGTTTGTTAAATATATTAAATCCCCTAAATTGTTTTGTATTGCACAATTGTATTGGTTTTTTGTATTATTAGGATCAGGGAGACCCGCATTCATTCCATTAATATTCTAGTACTGAGAGCTGGAAGATTGAGTTCAGTCAAACTTGTCTTGAGTTCAGAAAGACATGACTTCTAAAAGTTCGAGTTAGAAAAGTTCCACTGTACAGGTGAAAAAGGGGTGAAGGTGGAGGCATGGATACTACGGGTGGGCGGAAAAGTGGGCGGTTTGCGTTAGTTGACATCCACACAAGATGGATATTGATGCCCTTTACACCCACACAGGCGCACAGGAGCAGTCACACACTTACACAAACACACACGTACAGTGAGTCACAGCAACAGGAAACGGGTAAAACGTAAAACTACTTAAATATTTAAAGCATTTGATGCCAAAGCAGGGGGCAATAAATAGGGCGGGACGGAGAAGGTGAATTTGAATGGTTCCGCCCACTTTTTGCGCCCGAAAGTATGCAAACAATGCCAGTGGCACCAACACAAATGTCGAGTAAATCTTTACCAAGTTTTCCGCCCGTTGAAAACGCGAGAGAACTCACAAAAAAAGAACAACAGGGTTCCCAAGAAAAGGCCAAAAATTTTGTCACGCATGTGTGTTGGGTGTGTGTGTGTGTGGGTGGGCCAAATGAAAAGAGCCAAAACATTAAAAATGTACCAGCACCACAACAACAACACAAGTATGTACAAAAATAACAAGAATAACATGAATAACGGGAATAACAGAAAGAAAGTCCAAGCTGACGGGCGCCGCAATTTGCTGTTAACATAAAACAAATAAATATAAAAAGAAGCACAACACATCTAAGCCCACATGCATGGTATATACCTAGATATATTTTGGCAGTTGACTTTTGGCTCTCACTGTTGCCCAATTTTCAATTTTACTTTGCGCATATTTAATATGACATAGCGTAAATGGGATTTGCTACACATACAGCCCTATTTTTACACTGAAAGGAAATATATATTAAAATTGTTAACACATTTTCCCTGAGCCAAAACTTATCTTTGTAATGTATCTCTCACTAAGTTAATTTTTTTAGTTGGGTTATCAAAGTACAAAATAGTTATTTTTCATAGCAGTGGCTTTTGCCATACATACAGCCCTATTTTTACACTGAAAGAAAACATATATTTAAATTATCAACAGCTTTTCCCTCAACAAAAACCAGATGGAACATAAATCAAAATATAATCTTAGTACTTTATCTCTCACTATTTCTTTTTTATTAGTTGGGCTATCAAAGCATAAAGTAACAAATTTTCTTAAACGTGCCTTACTTTTACACTAAAAGGAAATAATATTTAATTTATTAACAGATTTTTCTTAACCAAAACTACATGGAATATAAATCCAAATATATCCTAAGTAATTAATCTCTCACTAAGTTAATTTTATTAGTTGGGTTATTAAAGTATAAGGTATAATTTTTCCTAACAGTGCCTTTTCCCCTGCTCCACTTTTATTGCTCCAAGTTAATGAAGTGTAAGTTGGTTGGAGTGGGAAAGCGAAGGGAATATGCTGGCTAATCAATCAAGCGGCATCAATAAACCCCTAAACAGATTTGCAAAATAATTTATACTCTTAGCGCAAAATCAAACATTTCGTACTGCGAGGGGACTTAAAATATTTGCTGTCGGACTTCCATAAAATATGTGAAATGTTTAGCTGCCACCCGTCGCTATTCTTTTTCCCTTACCCTCCGCAAATGTTTTATGTTTGACATCCGCTGGCATCCGTGCTGCCTTGCCGTGGCTTCCGTTTCCGGATGGCGTTGCATTTTCCCGCTCCCCTCTCCCCCTTCTTAACTGCATTATCGTTCTGTCTGCTATCTACACTGAGCGGAAAGCGTTCATTTATATGACAGTTTAGCATGATTTACTATTATTATTAGCCATTTATTCTATTTTAAATGTAAATTCGATTTTGACAATAAAATGTGGAGCCAATAGCTTGTAAAACTAGTTAGGTTTATGTGCTTAAAGCATTTTAGAGAGTTGAAAGCAAAGGTGTCGAGAAGTAGGCAATCAATAATTATGTTCCTTTTGTTGTAGTATACTTTTGGGCTTCTTCCAATAGCAGATTTCTCATTAATTTATTATGAATTTTCTTTGTGCAATTATCGCTTTACAGAAGAAAACTATTTTAACTTCTCTGTCTATTGAATATTTAGAGAGTTAAAGACAAGGTGTCTGTAAGTAGGCAATTATAAATTGAATTTCTTTTTAATTGTCTACTTTTAGGCTCTTTTCAATCGAAAGAATACTATTTTTCTAGTCCCTACCTAGCAGATTCCTGCCTAATTCAATTTGATTTTTCTTTGTGCAGGCAGCGGCAATTATCGTTGTACAGTGGAACCAGCAGTTGGACCACCTGCCGACTTCCTGTCAGATTGTCAGACTGTTTGGCTTGGCTTTTGGCCGTGGCTGTGGCTGTGGCTGAGGCTTCTTTGCCTGGCAGCTGCGAGGACTCGCTCCTCGCGTCCTTGTCCTCGTTGACCTTGTGCCCGAGATCTGGCTGTCGTATCAAAACAAGTTTATTAACATGCCACCGGCCATCAAAGCGGTGTTGTAACCACCATGGGGGCGTTTAGAACGGACAATTACGTATGTAAAATGTGGCCACAGTTTGGTAGCCATTGGGGCAAATGGGCACGCCGTCCTGTCTCTATAAATTTGGAGCAAAATCCCTAGCCAGCTTCCCCGGAAAAACAGAACCCAAAGAAGCTGGAAGCCAGGGCTGTCGACCTTTTATGGTTTTTTTTTTAAGATTTCAGTCATATGAAAACTATATTTTGGATGTTTCTTAATGCGCTAGTTTATCTATGATTGAGCTTTATACAATTTTAGCAAACATAACAATTTGAAAAGTATAGAAACTTTACTATAGATTTAAAATCCCTTTAAAGGGTGTCCAAAAGTATGCAATGATTTTTAAGAGCATGCCTGCTTTCAACGTATTTTCAATCTTGAAGGAAATACATTTGGATTGTTTTATATATTTTTGACAGCCCTACCTGAATCCGAATCTGAAAAAGCTGGAAAAGCGAAGAGAACTCGCTAAAGCACGTGGGCAATATGTAAATTTATTTATTTCTCCGTAGTTGCTGCTCCTCAGCTTTTTCTGACTTTTCTTTTTTTTTTTTGGCTTTTTGGTTTCTGCTCTTCTCGGCCCTTGGCTTGATGTGGTTTTTATGTTAATGTGCCCGGCCGAATGGGAGTGTGTTCGGGTTAGTCCCTAAGCTGTTTGTGAGCTTGTGTGTCAGTGTGCCAGTGTATCTGTGTGTGTCTGTGCGCCCCGTCCCGCTCCTTCAAGATCTTCCCTCTCATGTGCTTGCTCATTGCTTTTAATAGCCAACAACACGCCATGCATTAATTTATGAATTTCGTGTTCTACCCGGCTGTTCTGACGGCTTTTCTGCCAGCCAGGCTGGCAGAGGCGGGCGTGGCCTTTCCGCCCACCCGGAAAGCTTTTAGCCGGAGAGCCAGCAAGTCGCACAAATAATTAAGAAAGAAAATATAGGCAGTATACAAAAAAGCCTAAGACACTAACCAATTTTCTCCACTAGAAGATTAAATAATTTATTAACTGTGGCTGCGAAATAATATATTTCAATTTGAATTTGAAATATATTTGAAAGCTAGGCATGGGACATTCAAGTCTAAAATGTTTTATTAATATCCAGATAAAATTATTATCTTTTTAAATAAATATACAAACCAAGTCTTGGTAAACTAACTTAACCGTTTCATTGCATTCAAAATACTTTAATTTTCACAAGGCTCCCCCCGTTTTTCAATATTTATATTATTAAATCTTTTTATCTTATTATCACTTGATTGATAAACTATGTTTTGCATTTTAAATCCTTATGTCCATAGTATAAGTCTATAATAGCACTGAAGACTTGAAAATAAAATCTCAACTGGCTTCTAAGCTGTAGATAATTTGTTTTTTAAAACTTTAATCAAAGAATTTATCGTACTACGAAAACGAACTGCTCGTAAAGTTGATATGTTTATTCATTATACGTAATTAATAATCTTAATATATAAATATTTTCATAAATAGTACAAATGCCTGTGTTAAAATGCTTTATAAACTATATTATTGTACAACTTAAATATTTTTTAATGGGCCACAAACATGTAAGAATTTTAAAAATTTCAAATGAGTGTGTATATACACATGTATACATCACAGAAACCATTCACATATTTACATATCTATGCATTTAAAAGTTAGCTTTAACTGGCTGACTAACTACCTGCTCCAGGCGAACTAAAAACTGTGTGAAAGTTTGTCAAATATTTTCGCAAACCACAAATATGTATAACAATTTTAAATGACACCGCTGGGCGTTTTGGTTGCAATAACCGCATAACTTCATTACACGAATGAAAAGTGACAGTCGAGGACCTTTAATTTCGCAGGCCACAGATATTTGCAACACGTTACGAGTGCTATCCATTACGTATTTAAAACAGAAACCGCAATTACATGTTTATCGAAGTTGAATGTACATAAGTGACCGGAAGCAAAAATCTTTTGCAGGCCAATGGCTTCTAAAGTGGTTTTCTGGTTCCGCTGGCTGTCAAACTGTAGACGCCAGTTTGTCGACCGCCCAAATGTCGCAGCATACTTTTCGGCGGGCGCTGTAAAACTATTACACTTATTGTCGCTGTGCGTGCGTGTGCATGTGTGTGTGTGTGTGCTTGAGCGTGTTTCTGGGGGATCCCCCGAAAAGTGGGAGAAAGGGATGGCCCTATTATTGTTGGCTCTTCTTCGATTTTCAGCTCTTTTTTTTTTTTGCCTTGCTGCTCTTGTTCTTTTCACGTTTTTCCTTTTTTTTTTTGTTGTTTGACTTGCTTTGGCCTATTGTTTGCTTATCATGTGCACGGGTGTGTGTGTGTGTTTGTGTGTGAGCGTTTTCTTACTGTGTCAATATTTTTTGGCGTAAGCTTTGCTTTTAGCCATGACAAGTAAATATGCCATCACTGAAGCAGCAGCAGCAGCAGCAGCAAAAGAAGCTGAATAAATTGGCCAGTCTCGAGTTTTTCCCAGCCTCCAGTCCACTTTTCCCGGGCGGAGGGCGGAAAAAACGAGAAGAAAAGCAGACAAAAGCCCCTGGCCAGAAGTTCTCAAGTTTTTGTTTCTGTTTCTGTTGTTGTTGTTGTTGTTGTTGCTAGTATGGGTGTTAGTGATAGTGTTAGTGTTGCTTTGGTTGCGCGTGGCGCAATCGAAAAAGTTTTTATGACACAATTTCCCTTTGTTGCCATTTGCCTTTCGCCTCTCGTCTTTCTTGGCACACTTTCGATTTTCGATTTCGCCATCGGAAAAAAAAGGGGAGCAGCGGGAAAGCGACAACTGACTCATATCTGGTGCACTGAAAAAGAAGTTGTGTTATAACGTTAAGGACATACTAATGCAGATTGATTGGCAATTATATGTATTTACCATCATCCAAATGAAATTGAGTTACAAAAGTTATAAAAGTGCTTTCTGCAGTGTTAGCTATCCTCAAAATAAACTAAGACTTCACAAATGTATCCTGGTTCTTTGTCCATAAATACATATGTATCTACATATGTACATAAAACCATCCAATGTAATGCTCAGTGTAAAGTAGCAGAGCCAAGAAGTTATTGGAGAAACTTCAAAGCGGAGAAATGGAGAAGTCTGGGACTGGCTTAGCTATATTTAGAATATTTGGTGGGCGTGCTAACTGGTTTTTTTTTTTGGGAGGAGAGGCCGAAGGACTGCTTTTGGAGCAATCGGCACAAGGATAAGCTTGCCCCCCCAAAAAAAACCAGGCAGAAACGAAGTTGCATGCAAGAAAAGCCATGCAAAGCGGGCCAAAAATTATGTGTTGCATACTTACGTGCGCCGCACTGACCTTGCGTGCGGCGGAAAAAGGGGGTGTGGAAAGGGGGGGGGGGAATCCAAGGAGGAGGCGAAAAAGGGGGCAACGACTAGCCCAGGTGCAACACTATCTTTAAATGTGTCTGTCGGTGGGTTTTATTGCACTGCTCGTTTCGGGCACCAAAGTCTAATTGGATAGGGAGGCAGAGACAAAAAGATAGAGACCGAGACAGAGGCGGCGAAAGAGAGGGGTAGTGGGAAAAGAGGGAGATGGCCAGAGAGCGAGATGGAGCAAGGAGACACACAGCTTTAGCCTAGGCCAAATTAATCGATAAAAAGATCAAATTGAATTTGCCACTGAGGAAAAAAGCAGGGGGGGGGGGGGGGGAAAGGGAAGGAAACGAAAAAAAGTGGAAGAGAGGATGGGAAGGGAGATGGGAAGGAAGGAAGGAAGGCAAAAGCGGGCCCAAAGGCAGCCAAGTGAGCCGTGAGCTAAAGCCAAAAGCTGATAAGCCGCCGCAACAATAAAATCAAATCACATCTGGCCCGCGCCACGTAAACGGGCTCAAACGGTCAGCAAACGGGTAACGGGTAACGGCCAAACGGGTAGTGGCGGTGAGTATCGGTTATTGGGTTGGAAACATAATCTGCAAAAAGGACAAGCGCCCAACTAAACTCAAGCAAACTTAGCCGGATTTAATCTTTTGAAATGGAATGTGAAACATCATTTTAAGTACTCTTTCAAAACTTAGGCAAATGCTTAAATCCCTTAATTTAAAAAGAAACTGATTTCCATTTATCAACGGACTTTTGAATTCTGTTTCATTACAAGCATTTATAAATCCATCGTTTGGTGTTCTTAGGTGTAAAAAACTTTTTTACAACTGACAAATTACAAAGCAATTGATATATTTATATTTTATTTGCTAACTTATTTGTTACGTAAAGACGGCATGAATTTTTAAATAGTAATGATAAACCATAAAAGACCAGCGAATGCGAGGGCACAACTTGCTTGAGCTTTTCGGGAGAAAGCGTGAAGGAAAATCGTACTATTCCTCCGCTTTCTCCCACACCATTAATTTAATGAATACTCATCTCCATTTATTTTTCATATGCCGAAAAGCTTTTGGCACTGGCGCCGCCTAATTAACTACAAAATATGAATAAAAATGACTTATTCAGTAGACTCGAGACAAATAGGAAGCATTATCAAAGGCATTAGTCGGAGATAATGTTCTCTGGGTTTTTGGAGGGGGTTTGGGAATGGTCTGCGTTCCAAGGTATAAGGCAGCGGATCCCCAGTTCGATTCCACTCGCTGCAGTTGGATTTTGGGGAATTGGCCAGCCCCAGGTCTTCAATGCAATCTCCTTTAACTGAAATATTTTCCTTGGGAATGGGGAATCCGAAAATAGACTTTTCTTCGAGCTTGTTTTTTTGTTGTCTTGGGTTAATGAAATGGCTGCCCTACTTTGCGAGCCCGGCCAAGGCGGCCCAACTTGGCACGCAAAAGTCAGGCCCAGTTTTAGTTCTACATGGCAAGAAATATGATTTCTCTTCTATAACCTATTACATTCGTTTGTTAAATATAAAGTCAGTGTTGAGAAAGCCCAAAAAACATAAGAAATTAGTGTTTATCAGAATTGTAAAAATAATTAGATCATGATCATAATTATTACCTAAAACAAGTAGAAAATCAACGAGTACATCCCGAAAGGCTTATCTTTGCCCTGAAGACTGTATCTATTTTAAGTTTTAAGAAAGTACAATGTTAAGAAATGCCACAAATTATAAAAAAAACAGTGTTGATCAGTATTTTAAAATTTAGTTTGAGAGGTTTTGGTGCATCCATTGATAGGAATATAATTCTGTTTATCAATAGGCGCCTAATTTAAATCAAAACTTTGTTTTCCATGGAATAAAGACACTTCAATTTATGGTCTAAAATGGTTTTGATTTTAAGGCCTAGCTCTGTTTAAACACATGATTTGAAGCTGTACTGATATACATTTTTCCATGTGCATTTTCGGTCGTAGTCGCAGTTTCAGTTAGCAGTTCCAGTCGGAGGCCCCAGGCAGCGGGCTGACGACTTGGCAAAATCAAGGTTAAGTATATGTATTTATGCGCATACCCAAGTAGCAGTGACTTGTGCACATATATTTCCCAAGGAGCGGGGGAACAAAGGACGAGGGGGCCTGGGCTGCGACAGGAAATGTCAATCAATTAGCCCAGCCCTAGGCGCCAAATGCGTCGGCGGTCGGCCCTTTGTGGGATCGGGAATGTGAGGGTATATGGGGGGTTCTGAGAAATCGGGGAATCCTTTTGAGGACGGGGCCTCCTCTCACTTCACCGGGTCTTTGACCATAGCTGATTGCACCCGCCTTCTGGGAACTCGTGACCTTTTCTGGCGGTGGTCAGAAGGACTTTGAGGACCGACGGCCTGGCGTTCCGGTAACCTGCTTGACTTTAATTTATAAGGATGGCTGCTGATTGCTCGACTTGATTTACCTTCTTCAGAAAAAATCGCCATCGTTTTTCAGCTATTTTTTTTCTGTTACAATTTGCACCGCTTTCGTTTGCTCCAGTTAGGGCGGGTGGATTGCTTAAATCCAATGCATTTTATAGTTTGTAATGATTACAAAAGGCCTGACAGTTCGATTACCAGAAACCACTTGAAATTGCCAGCATAATGTGGATAAGTTTGAACTTTTTACAATACCTAAAAGTTGGGTTGTTAAGCATTTAGCTCTAGCAATAATGACTGCAAATCGATTGACAGTTTAATTATTGCAAACCCTTCCAATTTGGCAGCTTAACTTTTCAATTTTAAACCCACTTCTCAAATGTCGTGCAACCATATGTAACCACCATCATTATATAACTGAATAAACCTAATTAATTTCATCGAAAAATTGGCAGGCAAACCAATTAAAAATAAATGTATTGGCTTAGCGTCTCAATTCCCAAGTCAAATTAATTGAATGTGTTCAATGCTGATTTGATAAGCTGGGGTATAATTTAATAATTATACTTAAAATGCTTTAAGGGAATAAATAAATTTAGACTGAGTTACTATTAAACTTAAAGTGACCCATTTAATTTCATTGGCTTCAATCAATTTCTTGCAGAAGGTCAGTTTCAACTTACAATAAATTTTGAATATTTGCCTTTTGTTTATAGCCTGTCAACCGTTTACTACGGCATTTATAAATTCATGAATATTTTGTAAAATCACAGCTCAAAAGTCAATTACAGGTCACTTTTGCAATTTACGGTGTTAGGGATTAAGTTATTCCAAATAGAAAATAGATTCCAAAGAGACCATTTCATTCATTGGTCCTTTTTTTTTTTGTTGATTTGAAAGCACTTAAAATTCAGCCCAAACGTATGCAATAATTTACTTATTCCGGAGATCCTAAGTAAACACGGCTCCTTGGACCCTTTGCAAAAGTTCAACTGGAACCAGAAAGGAGTGCTATAACCAACTGATATATCAGACCATCCTCCCATTTCCATTTGCCAACCAATTCGATCGAATCCAAGTAGCCTTCTTCTGGGAACAACAGGAGGCGGAGGTCCATTGTCCTGCGGCCATCGCATCCTTGGTCTGTTCTTCGTCTGCTTTTTTTTGTCTGGTGGGCTCCTCCAGCCCCCGCAACCCCCATGTTCTGAGCCACCCAGTCGAGCCTATTGTCCCCATGAGCTTTGTTTTCTGTTTGCCGCTTTTCCAACCACCCCCTGCAATTTTCCCCCTCCTGGGTTTCGCGGCTTTGTTTTGGTTTCCCCAGCATTTGTGTTTGTGTAATTGTTGCAACAATTGTGCTTTCCGAATGGGATATACAGGTATGTATATGCCGGGGGCGGAACAAAACGTATTATATGGCATGGTGGGGCTCTCTAGTTTTGCGGGGGGGATAACAATGATTTGTCCACAGAGCGTAACATTTTTGGCCAAAGCGAGTATTGGAAAAATGTGAATGGGGAATGGGGTGGGGAAAATGGTACTGGGAATATCAATGTGCATGTGCAATGGCCAAATACAAACGCATTAAACGAAATGTCAGAAACACTCGGTGCGGACCCACTGGGTAATTAACCAATGCCCGGGATTCTGCTATCAAATTCACCTGCTCAGAAATTCTCTGTCTCTCTGTTGCTATCCCTGTATTTTGGCTTAGACGGCTGAGCCAAGTTGAACCGAAACGGAAAGCGAATGGCAAAAAGCTTATAAATTTTTGAATAGTCCACAATGGTATCCACAAAGTATCCAAAGGTGAGCCAAAATGTATGCGGCACATAAAAGGGGCGATGTGGATGCTGCTGCTCGCTTACACATCGCAGGGGCAGCTTCATTTTCTTGATGACACCATCTCATTAATAATGCCGGGGCTCTATTAATATTTGAAAGCCGAACGCAGCACACCGGAAATTAAATCCGAATGAATGGGGGCGAGGGGGTGGGGGGGGTCTTGGCATGTGAAAATGTCTATGTGCCTGGGTGTGTGAGTGAGGGAAAGATATAAACCAGCTTGATTCGTCCTTAAAGTTCAAGTGATAAGAGCTGGGGGATGAAGGGCAGCCCAGGGACGAGAAAGATGATAAGTTCTAGTTTATAAATAGTAGGGAGTACCCAGAACTTCTAGTTAAAAAAAGCAGGTAGTGCTACAGATATAATCACTTCTAAGTGTTTTTTAGGTGTCTAAAAGTATGCAACAATATGTATAAAAATCAGATGTACTGTGAATTCACTAGGAAAGACGACTCTCCTTTATTCAGTGCTTACTATTAGGTATTTTAAATAAAATCTAAAAATAATTTTGAAATTTCATTTGGCAATGCCAAGAAAAATGTTAGGCAAAGGCATTAAAAACCAACAAGGCTGTAATTTAATATTTCAAAATTCTAGATCGCGTGAAATTATTTGACTTAAGAACTATTTTTCAAGAGCCTATTTTCACTTAGCCTTATATTCAGGTTTGAGCAAACTTACAGAGGAGGAAACTCAACCGAATAGTTATAAAATGCTGATATTTGTCCCAGAAAACAGGGTAAATGCTCTTACCTTGCCCCGAGCAATCCATATCCTGTGCCATTTGATTCGCAGCCATCTTAGCTGCTCCTTATCCCTTGGCCAACGCCCCCTTGACCCCCTCATGTTAATTTTTATGACGTACTTGAAGTGAGCCATAAAATGAGAGGGCGGCTTCAGGGGAATTTGGCCCATGGGGGGGCGGCCAGGATCCGAGGCGGGGGGTTGAACTCTTAGAGCTGCAACAAATTAAAATGTATAGTCGCCCTCCTGCTTTTCCGCCCTTCCGCTTTTCCATTTCCCCCCGTTCCCGGCGCCTCTGCTGCTGATGCTGCGCTTTGTGGGGCAAGGTGAGCGTCATCCTGTGGCATCGTTTGTCCTGCTCCTTTCTCGTGGTCACTCAGTCGCCACCGCCAACGAACGTCAGCAGACTGGGAGAAAAGAGCAATCCCATCGACTTTCTAAATAATTTGTCCCCTGGGCTTCTACAAAATTAGAACCCAGTCGAAAGCCCCATTATATTGATCATTAAACATTAATCCTTTATAATACTTTCTTTACACCTGTGCTTATGCTATGCAATTTTTTATAAAGGTATATTTTTTTAACTTTTAAGTACTTAGAAATTAGAATAATCACTCTGATCTACTTAAAATGGAAAATATTTCGTTAAATAATTTTGATAGACAATTTCTTTCAGTGTAGCGGGCACAGTGGCTGCCACATATACGTCCAAAATAGTTGTAGTTGGTCCTTGCCACACCACACACACACACACACCACACAGGCAGCGAAACTCCTCTCGTTTTTCATGTGTTGCAAGGTGCAAAATGGCTGGGATGGGGAAAATTGTGGAAAATAGGGGCCATGGCATGTGGCAAGTGTGTCAGGTGAGGAGGGAGCCTCAAACTAGGGGGGGGGGGGTGCATATTGAGGGGCGTGGCGACATTCCATTTATTATAAATAGGCGAGTGCTGAGAGGCTTGACTTTCCGTTCCTATTTTACCCACTTTTTGGCTCGTGACGTCAGTGGGCGATTTGCGATTGGTCCTCAAATTGACGGCACTCAGTACAGTGCGTTTCACAAGTGTTTGCTTGCCAGCCGGGAATCCTTCAGCTGTGCAGATTGCCCTAGGTGACACCTCCTAGTCATTTTTAAAAATCGATATCGGATTACAACTCGCAATGTTTAAATATTTTTTTGAACATTATAAAGATTGAGGATAAAGAAGTTTTTAAAAGAAATAAGGAGTAAAGAAAAGTAAAATTTGATTTTTGTTTCGTAAAAATAACTAGTAAATCACGTACCTTAGTAAAGTCAAGCCTAAAATAATGCTTAAAATAGGAAGGACGTACTACGATGGGCATTCATAGAACATTGTTCATTGTTACATACTTTTAGACACCTAAAGTAAATAAAGAAAAGAAATTGGGTAGTTTCATAGAAATAACTACGGTTTTAGGTCCTTTACTAAGGTGTCTAAAAGTATGCCGTGAAAAATATACCATTGCATACTTCTAGTCGCCTAAAGTACATTTATAAGAGATCTTAATATTTTAAATGTCCCCCGTCTGTTAATTGTTAGGCTTACCTAAGTTCAAGTTTTCTAATTATTTTAAACCCTCCCGGAAATAGCAACTTTATGCGAGGGTCATTATTGATTGCCGCAGAACATGCATCATAATCCTCGGTTCATTAGCTCTTCAAAAGAAGATGCCTCGACTCCGGATCAGCTATGAATTTGCGGCCATTATGCCTGTGGCAAACACGGAGCTGCAAGTTGCAGTTAATTATATGCATTGTAGGGCTGAAAGCAGGAGCAGCAGCAGGAGCAGGAGCTACCAGGACACGATAAGCCAGCCAATGAAGGGTGTAAAACGAGGTGGATTGTGGGGGGGGGCCGGCATTGTTGGCAAAGTTTATGCCAGTTACCAGTTGCCAGTCATCCACCGAGATCCATCTACTGACCTCCCTCTGCTCCTGCTGCTCCTCCTGCTCCAACTGGGCCACTGGGCCAGCTCCCTCTGCTCCTTTTCGTCCCCTTCGGCCCCCGTTTGCTCATGGGCCACGCATTAAAGCCGGAAAATTCATAAATGCCTGAGAGCGCTCCTCGCTTACACTGAAGTGTTCCTTCGCCCTCTAATAAGCACTTACGGCAGCAGCAACATCGGCAACATCCATAGTCCGTAGTCCATGGCCCGTAGTCCAACTACAAGGAACTGGCGACCAGGACAAAGGGAAGCTGTCGTTGCCGTTGCTTGAATTTTAATGAAATTAAAGATTACTGAGCTCAGCTAGCAGCCCTGCAGTAGCAGGAACAGTAACAGTAACAGCCAGGGTACAGGGGCGTAGTGCCAAAAGGGGGTTCGGGATACATGTGCAGAGTCACTGGAAGTTCGGATGTCAACACAGAGAAAATTCTGACGTTCTCATCTGAGTTGAAAATGTTCTGAAAAATAGAACGACATTTTTAAGTTGAAAATGTTTTTATTTTGCTCGAGTCAAGTTGAATTAAACTATTAGCTCAGTCCTTGGTGTATACTTATCAAAAAGTTGTTAAATAAACTCAATTTAAATTTTCTCTTCTCACCATTTCGTTCTTATATATATACCAAAATGTACTTACACGGTTTTTAAGAACGAATGTTCTCAATTCAAGAACAATGTTCTTGGATAGTTTTATCTGTGTACTATATACTTCCACAGTGCAACAGTTGTGGCACTCCCTTTCGCTAAATAACTTTTGGGGGAGGAACTTTACCGGGGCCAGACAATCTCGGTGAAAAATTGAATATGAAATGCTTTCACGATGGAAAACCCCCACAATAATTGCAATTCTGTCCATTTGGTTGGGGTAATTTTACACAGTTTAGAGGTAATTTCAAAAAGGGAATTACGGTAAATTGCAAAAACTGGAATTGCAAAGGGGGTTTTGTTATCTAGAGGATTTTTAGTAAATACCTTTGGTGGGGAATTCACTAAGAAATGTATAATTAGTTTTCTCGTTTCTAAAATAAGTAACAGTGTTTAAGGGTAAGTTTAGGCAGAAAATTATAGTAAGTGGGATAAACTTGGATCGTATATGAAGTGTATATTTTCAAAGAGATAACTTTATCTATGGCAATTTAATAAATTGCTAACACTTGAAATCCTTAACTAAGGACTTAAACAACGATAACCTATTCCTTTCAGAAATCTACGAAATTATGTAAGTTTCAAATTCAGTTTGCAGGTTTACCCTCATTAAGTCTGGGCTTGATTTATCTACACAGAGAAAAAAATTGATAGGATACGATGATTATTTTGATGAAAATTATATCCATTCTATTTAGAAATGAGGCTTATCACTTTACTATGTTTTGCTTTTTGCTCTTTTTCTTCTATTTATGAGCGCTTTCTGGCTTTATTCTCTCGTTTTGGATTTGAGAGAGTTTTCAAAGAGAGAAAATCCAAGAAATAATGAGTCCTAATGAATTAACCAAGCGAATATTGAGTGTTTTTTTTCTCTGTGTAACAGATTCCGGCACTCTGATGTATGTTCAACCTTTAAATGCAAACATCTTGTTGCTATGGCCAGTCTAATGATTGCATCCTTGCGATGCGACTCCTTGTGTCTTGGCTCGCCTGATTCCGGCTATTCATAATCCTCATGTTTCAGCTCCAGCCTCCTCAGGCACTCCCCGTCCTGCTGCCAATTTAACTCGGCTCTCAATCCGATCCTAATGAGTCTGTTCCTGCCTGTCATGGGTTTCAGCCCGGCTCCTGGAATCCCAGGATCCACCTCCTGCCCCCCACCACCTCCTCCTCTGTGAACTTCCTGCACTTTGTAATTAGTGCGTGTTGGACAAGTGAATCAACTTTGCTCGACAGCCAACTTTTGTTCGGCTGTCTTCTTTAATTAGTCAATTTGTTGCTGCACTTCGGTTATTCCTTGGATTTTATTGCGGCCTTATTTCGCTGGCCAGGCTGATAATTGGCTAATCGAGTTGCGTAATTGAGGCAGCCAGTTGATGGCAGGTCGACTGCTCATTAGGGTGCACTTAATGGGGATTGGGCGTGACTTTGGCTCAGTAGAGTTATATGCGAATTATGCCACTTATCGGGGTACAAGATATAAAATGGCATTGTCTGTATTCGTTGGAGATAAGCCGAGGCAAAGCTAGTATTGCGCATACGCCCGGTTGTCTGTTCGAACATCATAATTAATTGCGAAACTTGTGCAAATATTGCACAACCTCCGCTCGACTGCACAAATCAATGAAATGGGTAAAGGGGCGGCTTTCACGTTGCGTATACTTAATGTTACCAAATTTAAATTGCATAAACTGCATTATTAATGCCACTTGACAGCAAATTTGCATGTGGCATGTTTGCAGGCCGCAAGAAGAAGGCACCCTTGAACACACACATTGTTGAGTTTAATTGATTTAACGATAATTGCCTTACATGCCTCAATTAATTTCCTGAATTAAGAACTGTCATTGGTTTGTCATCGAACTATGTATTTTTGACGCCAATTACAAAGCCAAATAATTTCATATTGTTAAGGTTATAATCTTCTACTGTCCCCATGTAATTGGGTCTGAAAGCTTTTGCACCATATCGATTGATATTAGATAGTTTGAAAACTGCACTTTAATATGCGGTTTCAGTATCAAGATGTGAAATCGTGAAATCTGCTAAATGTATATATATCAAATTTATTGTGGCATCTTCTCGGTTTCGAGTTGCAATGTGAAAGAGCTGGGGATTAAACGAGCTTAAGCCCACTTAAAGTGCATTGTAGTCAAATTTAAAGGGAGTGTGTGTATCTCATTCAATTTGTCTCTTATTTTATATCTGGCAAATGCTTTCAATAAAAGCCAAGATTTTGTGAGTAATTTGCAAGTTAGCCAGCTGCTCTTTGTGCCATTAGAAATGTTCACTTATCTTGGCCGAGGTATCTTTATTCAACTTTTATGCGTTCTAATTTTATAAAGCATACATATTTCAAATTTTTGCTTGGCCATAATAGAACTGATTTACAACTAGCATTTGATGGCAGATTAAAATGGTTCTTAGTGCCTCAAAGAAATAATTCATTTCTATGCAGCTATACTTAGAAATTGTACATTATCTTGATACATGGAATGGCATATACAGGGGGTGCCACAGGACTAAGGTTTTGAAATCACTTTAAAATGTAATTTTGGGTGCCTAAAAGGGGAACTGATTAAAGGATATTCGCATTTTAGAACTAATTTGTTATACTTGTGAGTTTAAATATATTGTTGCCTACTTTTAAGTACCTAAAATGGCATTTAAAAGTGATTTCATAATCCTAGTGATTTCCGTTGCACCCCTGATAGAATGGATTGTCCTTTATATTTGATATAGAGTATATTCATATATAGTATATATTTGATATATAAACTAATGAGGTTTATCCTTTTTCTATTCCATACAGTGCCATATGCAACCGATAAGACTGTGTGAATGGTCAAGTGGTCATCAGCATCGAAGCGCATCTCTCTTTCCGCATGTGTGTTAGTGAGTGAGTGAGTGTGTGAGTGCGAGAGAGTGGGAGAAAGTGAGTGAGCGAGCGAGCGAGAGAGAGAGAGAGAGAGAGAGTGAGACAGCATCAGAATGACGGACGCTCGGGGAAGCGGATTCCCCGCTGCGGAATTCGAATGAGCCAGATCCAAGACTATTTAAGATTGGATTTGGACCCGGATCGATCCCCATTCGATAATATCCTGTGGTATCCAGGAGCCAGGATATAGGAGCCAGGAATCAGGAGCCAGGAACCAGGAACCGGAAGCACCTTCGACGGCCATCTATCCATCAGCTGACAACTGTCAGCCGTCAGCACCTGTCAGTTGTCAGAGCAACTCTGCGTCCAGGAGGCCAGCTGTCAGCGGAAGTGAGAGCGAGACTGGGAGTGGAAGGACACCGGGGCCAGCAAAACGGGACAACAGGAGCAGCAGGAGCAGGAGCAGGAGCAGGAGCAGGCGAGGATTGGGCAGCGCGGCGCGTAGCGTGTAGGCGGCAAAATGCCTGGCGGACGACGTGGACTGGTTGCGCCGCAGAACACATTCCTCGAGAACATCATCCGGCGCTCCAACTCGCAGCGTGAGTATTCCAAGCATCTCCATCTCTCGAATTCCGGGGACATTTACTTTTTGGGCGGGAAAACACAATGTAAAGGAGTTATTTTCTAAAAATCCTACGCAATTATGACCGAAATGCAAAAATATATCTTACAAAGAAATCAATGAGGCTCAAAAGCACTTTTAAAAGTGTCTAAAAATATGCAGTACAAGAAAGAAAGTCGTGATTCGGTATAAATTCATCGGATATTCAGTTTTAACATTTTTTATTGCATACTTTTAGACACCACAACAAGTATTTTCAGGATCTTCTTGATATATATTAGAACTTAGTTCCCATTTAGCTTAAATAATTGACATTTTTGTAAGGATAAACAGGAATATATTATTTTTGTTATATTATTTTATTTTATAGGTAAGTCTTTAAGAAGTATTTCTTGACGATGCCAATTAAACAACACTTCTTAAACACTATACTTACTATATTTCGACAATTTTGACAGGGCTAATCATTTTATCTCAAAGGATAGGACATCCTTTTATCGTTGTTAAAGTTTTTCCTGAATTAAGATTAGTTATTGATGCAAGATACAACAAGGTCAACCATAAGGTCAACTCATACGCCATCAGAAAACCAGACATTTTCACCGAGCATTCGCAAGGACCTTTAACAGAAATCGCCACATTTCGATGCATCGCACATTCGATTCTCCGCCTGCATTCGGCACACAATTATCGGTTGGCAGTGGGCAAAGGGGCAACCTTTTGGGGCTGCAAAAGTGCGAAAGTGTGAAATGAATTTTCCGTTAAGTTGTCAACGTGAACAGGATGCTACGCATGTGTGTGTGTGATGGGGAAAATGTGAAAATGTGAAAATGGGAAGAGGGAAAAGGGAAATGAGCTATAAATAGAGCACTCGTACTCGAGAGCAATGGCACACACGCACGTGTGACCGAGAAATGTCCGATTCAGTGAAATTGAATTGTTTCACTGTGGCGACTGGAAAATTCAAGGGGAGAGTGCGAGAGAAAGTTGCGGTGGAAAGTGGGCGAAAGTCCGGAAGGTGCTTGGCAATTTGTGAACGAGAGCCGGCACTGAAATCCCTTTTTGGCCTGCGGTCAATGGCAACACTCTCAATTAGGGAGGGCCAATTGGGTGGGCGTGGCTTGGGTTGGGGCAAGGAGCATGGAAGATGGAAGTGCAGGCCACTGAGAACTCCGACTTAGCTGGGATTTCCAGCTGGTCAACAAGGGGCTCAGCTGCAGTCGAATGGGGATAGCTTCTGGTGGCAGCCAGCACATCAGCAACAGCCTCAGTCGCATAAATCCCTAAATGACCCTCGGCCAAACAGTTGTCGCAGCAACTTGAGGCTCCATTTGCCATTTGGCGTGTAGCAAAGTAGCAAAGTGGCAAAGTAGCAAAGTGGCAGGGGCAACAACGGCCATCAAAGGCAACACATGCAGCCATAAACAACATGAGATAATTAACAAAGCCCCCCTTTCTCCTCCTGCCGAGCTCATTAGGGAATGGCTTCCGGGGGGAAGGATCAGAGGAGTGACATAAATGGACGCACAATTGATGCACTCCATTGCCAAGCGAGCATGTGACTGACGCAATGCAAATGGCCCAAAAGTATTCCGGACAATTGCTGTTAATCATGGCCAGAGAAAATCCGGCAAAATGGCTCCACTGACGGAATGAAAGTGCCAAATGGCACAATGAGAAAGCAATTTCACACGAAGATCGAATAAATATGAAGTACACCATCGATTTGTATTGAGCTTTGCATGATTTCATATAGGATATGATATTAAAATATTAAATTAAATACTAGATACGATGTTTCAAATTATTATTATTCATATTTCATAGTCTTTCAAAATCAAATTTCATAATAAAACCAAAGCTCAAAATATTTAAATTAACTATAATTGGTAACTTAAATACTTCCATATTTAAAACAAATTAAAACCTATAGATGAAAAACCTAGCGAAAAATATTCAAATTAAGTATAATATCTTTGGATTTACTACGTCCTTTTATCAGTGTACCAAATACTTGGTCTTAAAAATTACAATTTCATTTCAATCACTCTGCAGAATCAAATATTCCAGTCATAAAGAACCAGTAGAACACACAAAACTCAATTAAAATCAACTTCATTTTCAGGCTTCTTTGCCATAGTCAACTGGGTTACCAAATTGCCGTATTTTAAGCTTCACTATCGACCCAATTAGGAAAAGATGAAATATTATTGAGACTTCTTTCAATTTCGAATCGAGGATAGGCGACAGATACTTCCCACTTCATCTTCGATTCCCGTCCGGGCAGGCGAGCCGTCAATAGATCTAGGTAGGCCCAACGCTCCTTTTGCCTTTTTAGCTTTTTTCCCAACAAGGCATAGTTTTCCATATACATTTTCCAGACCGGCAAATGTCGAAAGCGGATTACCGAGGAGACGCAAAGCCTTTTCCAAAAGGATTTCGTTTCGTTGGCAGCACAAGTGAGGAGAAAAGTAAAACGGCTTTGGGCCGCCGAGAAAAGGAAAGGAAAAGGAACACTCTGACCTGAAACGGACAGATACAGCTACAGATACAAATGCGAATACAGGTACAGATACGTAAACTGGAAATGCCATAAAGGAAATGCACACAGGGGCGGGGAAAAGGGGGGGCTCCGTAAGTGCGGCATATTAAGGCGGGAATGCAATTGGCTGAGGGAAATGGGTCGTCAGGTGAAGCAATAGATTCTAATGTGATTTCCATGCCAAACACAAATAAAAACGGGCGCAGATTGAAGTTGAAGGGTAGGTGAATATATGGTTAGGGGGGTATTTATAAGGAAAAGGGACCAGGAAAGTGGGGTACAAGACCCAGAAAATGCGTGGCTTTACTCGAATGCCTGCACGATACTTCTGTCTACAGCACTTAACCCTCTTTCTTGGCCCTTGACTCTGTGCCTGTATTATGTTGATTTATTTCGAATTGAATATATCGATAAAAGCTAATTTAGACAAGTTGTTGTTACCCCTATTCTGAATCTATGAATCCTTATAAATCGGCAAAGGATCAGCAAAGAAAAGAATATAGTATTAAATTACGTTTAAATATAATTATGATTTTAATGTTTAACTGACAAAAGAAGATAAAACAGTAATTGTATACAAATTAAGCCAAGTAAAGGTATTTAAAAGTAGTGAGAAACGAACACTTGAAACACTTTGCCAGATTGATTTCAAGGGGCAGCTTTGTGATCCTTCCGTTGGCGCTAAAAACCATCCTCGTTACAATATTTCACAGCCAACCAGCCCTAGTTCCCCTCCCCAAAGAAATCCATCAGCCCGAGTAAATGGGTTGGAAAATTTAAGGAGGATAAATGGTAAAGGGGGAAGGTCCCCCATTCCGTGGTGTTTGTTTGGGCTGCGAATTTTCCGCCACGTCGGCGATAAACTGACCAAAGACACTGCTGAAAAGAGCAACTGGCTTAGGTAGATTTTTTAATTAGTTGACTTTATGCCTCACGCTTCCGGGACATCCCCATCCCCATCCCCTTTCGCCCCTTTGCAGCCCCTTGGCGGCCTGATCGATTTGTCCCCGAGTTGCAAATAGGCAAAAACCCCGTGTGTTTGCCCTTGTTTGGCAACAAACTCATTAAAATTGAACGCAAAGCCCCTGCAAAGGGAAAGGCACACACACACACGGGGGGCCCGAAACCAAAATCCACAAAAAATCCCGACTAGTCCGATGGCAAGCATTTTTCAGTGGTTTATCTGCGGGCTGGAAAAGTGGCTGGTGGATGGAGGTGTGCAAAAAGAGACAAACAACTTTGCCCTTGTTTTTCTTTTTCATTTTTTTCCTTCCTTCCTATTTTTTTTTTGCCACCGCCTCTGTTTGCCTTTTTTGGGTTTGTCACTTTTGCGGTTTGCCTCGCACGTTTATCTCGAGTGCACATTGCTCTCTCGGTCCCCGCCCATTCGGCATGGCCTTTGCCCCTCAGGAGGTCGCAGCTCGACACTTGGAGCGGCTGTTTGATCTTCGTCAGCAAGCCAAACAACATTAGCAACAACAACAGCGATGGGAGCAGCGGCAAAAAGTGGACAAAGTGGACAAAGTGGCCAGGAGACATGGCAAGGAGGCTACCCCAACGACCGCCCCAAAGCTGTCTCACTTCTCCTCACTTACTTTGCGTACACCCCAAGAAATATCTAAGAAATCGAGCAACGTCTCAGATATGATCATAGTTAGGTAAACTGTTAAAAAATAAATTAATAACTGAAACTCGTTTCGATAAAATACGATATTTCGAGACTCACTCGAATTACCATTTTTCACTATCAATTTAACACTTTCAATGGTATAAAGAATACGTACTTCGCGTACATCCCAAAAAAATTTCATAAATCAGGCTACGTTTACAGATTTATCTACTTATAATTAGGTAAGATAATACAAAAATACATTAATTACTGATACTCGTTTCTATAAAATATCGAGACTCACTCGCTTTTCTTGAAAAATACCATTTTTATACCCTTGCAGAGGGTATATTGATTTCAGTCAGAAGTTTGCAACGCAGTGAAGGAGACGTTTCCGACCCCATAAAGTATATATATTCTTGATCAGCATGACTAGACGAGTCGATCTAGTCATGTCCGTCTGTCCGTCCCTTTCTACGCAAACTAGTCTCTCAGTTTTAAAGCTATCGGGCTGAAACTTTCCCAAAAGTCTTATATCTTTTGCAGGTAGTATATAAGTCGGAACCAGCCGGATCGGACAACTATATCTTATAGCTCCCATAGGAATAATCGGGCAAAAAAATTCAAAAAAATTATATCTTTGGTGTTTTTTAGCATATAACCTCCTAAGCTTGGAAATAACATTTTTTAATTAGTTCTGAATTTCGAATTTAATTTGATCGAAATCGGACGACTATATCATATAGCTGCCATAGGAACGATCGGAAAATTGGTAGGAAAATAATATGAAACAAACTATAGCTTCGGTGTTTTTTGACATATTATCTTATATTATTGGGAATATCATTTTTTGTGTTTTTAAATTTAATAATTATAGCTGCAAGGGTATATAAGCTTCGGCTTGCCGAAGCTAACTTCCTTTCTTGTTCACTATCAATTGCACACCTTTAATGGTATAAATAATACGATTACGATCCGTCCCCAAACTTAGCGTACATCTCAAGAGAAATCTCATAAATCAAGCTACGTTTCTAGACTTAACACTACATACTACATACTTAGACTACATACTTATAATTAGAAAAAATAATAAAAAATATATTAATTACTGATACTCGATTCGATAAAATACAATACGTCAAGACTCTTGCTCGCTTTTATCGAAAAAATAACAATTCATATTAATGGTATAAATAATACGTTTCCATAAAGCTGCTTCACTTCTCCTCATTAACTTCGCGTACATCCCAAGAGAATTCTCATAAATCGAGCTACTTTTCTATATTTGATTATAATGAGATAACCTGATTGAAAATATAATAGTAATCGGTTCTGGTTTCCATGAAATACAATATATCTAGACTCTGACTCGCTTTCATACAAAGTACACACACAAAATACGGTTTTTCATTATCAAGTTAACATTTTTCAAGGGTATAAATAAGATGTTTATGATCATATCTATATCGGTTTCTATAATAAAAGCTACAGGCTGATTATGAGCTTGCCATTTTCTCTCAGTGCATCCATTTTCCTGAATGTTTTGCCTGCCTGTTGACAATAATTTACGCATACGCCTTGTGGCCCACCAAAGAAAACACGTGCCAGGCGATATCCATCACTGCCTGGCTGTTGGTGCTTGCCCAGGTCAGACGACGATGGACAAATGATAACCGCTTAAGCGATGAATCAGCGCAGAGAGCAACGAGTGGGGAAAAAATCGTAGAAAAGATCAATACCAATTTGAACTCGAATGGGTTGCTAAATGGATAGAAAATCGAGAGCCTTGTTGAAGGCCAGCCCAATTAACGTGGTGCTAAAAGCCCGACAAAAATCCCTGAAATTGGTCAAAAACCCCTCCAAAATTGCCCCCAAAAGTAGCAGATTACTAATGCTCTGGTGATAATTGAGATAAACCCGTTTTGTGTGAAAATTCAGAGCCAGTGACGCAAAAGGATGCCCAGGGCAACTGTCATACAAAATCAGCATAATCGCACCTACGCACACAAATGACATAACGGCCGAAAGAGATGGACAGAGATAGATGCTAGAGTGAAAGTGAAAAAGAGAGAGGGAGGAACAGCAAACACGTACACTAATTTGTGTGTGCAAGCGGAGTCGCCTCGCTGGGGCATGCAACAAGCCGCATTGGGAAACGCCCTCACGCAGGCCAATCGGTGAACAATTGCAATTATGTACAATCATTGTCTGCTGTCATTGTCGCACGTCCCACGTTCGGGCGCCACTTTCCCCGCTCGGCGTCCCTGTTCGGGCGCCACTTCCTTCTCCGATGTCAGTGTGTTTGTTTATTATTGATTTTCATTTTTCATTTCGTCGTTCGTTTTCGTTCTTTGTTTGTTTGTTTGTTTTTTTTTTATTTTTTTATTTTTTTTATTATTTGCCGTCTGTGTATGGCTGTGTTTTCGCCTCGGTTTTTGTTATTGTCGCTGTTTCGTGTAAATTAACGTTTTTGCCGCCAGGGAGACGGTGTAAAAAGGGGGCGGTCATTACATTTATCGATTTTTATTTTTATTCCGGGGGAACCACCCCATCATTGCTCTGGCCTGCCTTCGTTTGCCTTGCTTTGCTTGCGTTTTCAGTTTGCGACACTTAACTTTTCGCGTTGTTTGTCGTTTGTTGTTATTGCCGTTTTCATTGCTGTTGCTGGGGCTGCGTCTTTGACCCGTTTTTTTCTTTTTCTTTTTCTTTTTTTTTATTTTTTGGCCCCGGAAATGCGCGACTGCACCCCATTACCCAGCCTTAAAGACCCCACTCTTCGCTGGCCAGAAGGTCAAAGCTTGGCGAGTGCCTTTCACCAAAAAAAAAAAGAGGAGAAGAAAATAAATCGCAAGGCAAGGAAACGCTGGAGAGCCGTGGATGGGGATGGGGCAGCAACCAAACAGCAATGGCCATAATAATCCGCACTGACCTGGCCAAAAGGTTGCTCCTGTGCCGTGGCCTGTTGACATGGACTTGGGATTCCGGACTCGGACTCGGACTCGGACCCGAACTCGGACTTTTGCACGCAACAGTAAATCAAAGCAAACAAAAGGGGGGCGAATTTAAATAAACAATTTTTCTTTGGCCAAGTCGAGTGGGTCGAGTGCAAAGATTTCGTGTCACTCGGCCATTGTGCGATTTCTGCGGTGGCGAGTCCACTGCCACGGGTAAGGTATTTGCAGCACATTAATCATACGCCACGTTGTCGCGTCGCTACGGCAAGGTGTAATCATAACAATTGAGCCACTAATCAACGCCCCAAAAGCTGGGTGTCAAGGAATGTTGGGACACCAAACTAGGACATTTATCATGGTTACTCGGTGCCTTCAATGAGGAGAAGGGATGTTGGACTTGGACTTTTTGTTAATATTTAATTGTTTCCTTAAAGTTTTACTTCGGATTTCTTTAAAAAGTAGGTAAATTGATTTATCTTTTATTAAAATAGTTTTATTACGTAATCAGAGACTACTACTTTCTTTGAGGAAAATCTTTTATTCCGTATCCCAAAAGCTGGGTGTTAGAATACCAAACTAGAACATTTATCACGGAAACAAGGTATTTTTATGTTTTCTAGATTTTTTTAAAATAATTGGTTTCCCTAAAGTTTTCCTTCAGATTTATTTAAAAGGTAGGTAAATGAATTTAATTTGTATTAAAATAATTTAATTAGTCAGCCAAAACCACCTTCAAAACTTTCCATTGAAGATAATCATTTCTACCGTATCCCAAATGCTGGTTGTCAAGGAATGACAGAATACCAAACTAGGACATTTATCATGGATACTCGGTGCTTTTGATTTGTTTTCTTAATGTTTCACTTTGGACTTCTCTGAAGTGTAGGTGAAAGATTAAACCGAAATCAGAACAACCTACTAAACTCTCTTCCTTTAAGGCAAATCTTTAATTCCGTATCCCAAAAGCTGGGTGTAAGGAATCCTTACTTAGGATACCAAAATAGAACATTTATCAAGGGACCAAGGTGTTTTCTGGGAGGAGAAAGGATGTTTTTTTGGATTTATTGTATACAAATAATTTGTTTCTTCAAAGTTTTACATCGAATTTTATTATTTTTATTGAAATAATTGAATTAGGGAATCAGAAGCACCAACTGAACTTTATTCCTTCAGGGGAAATCATTTATTCCGTATGCCTTCGAGTTGCTCCCCCAACTCTCTTCCGTTAGTTAACATTTACCTTCGCTCGAGGGCTTCGCGCCGCTTTGACCTTTGCCAGAAGTTCCATGGAAATGGAATGGGCCCCAATGCCATGGCCAAGTGCTGACCACCAGGGCCGCAATCCATTGGCCAGGTGGCGCCGCCCCAGACGTTTTTTTTGCTCCCACGCTTTCTGATTGCGGCGACTGCGACTTTTGCGTAATTTATGAGGCCTGCGTTTATAATGCCTTTCCCCAGACGAAGGTCCCTGACGGTCATAGGGGGGGCAGAAGTGCCCCCATTAACCCCTGTTTTTGCCATGTGTCCATCATTATTCAGCGGGATATGCCTCAAAGTTATTTCCCCATTATTATCGACATGTGACCAAAGCCAAATCGCTTTAATTAGACAACAGCGTGTGAGTTTTGGGTCATGGGAGGCGGGGAGGAGGAGTAGGGGGGAGGGTCTGCACAGCAGTCAAACGACACTTAGCATTAAGTAAAAGGCCATTTAAGAATGACCACACCGGCCAGGGGGCGGGGCATGGGGAGGGAGGCCTCTGGGCAGGCCCAAGTTTCACCTCCGTCCAGTCAAATTGGATTAAGTTGTTGCCCCATCCCCTGTCTCTGTGTGAAGTGCCTGGCAGGTGGGCCCCAAAAAAGGGGGCGGGCGCCACTGGAAGTGGCAGAGCAGAGCATATCAAAATTAAGACGCAGCCTAATCCCTGCCAGAACCCATTGCACAAAAAGTGCGGGCAGAATGGATGGACAGCTGGGGAGGCATTTCCCAACACTGGATTATGGGGGTTCATAAGCAATACAGGTGCTGGTAAACAAAGTTACTTTCTGGGAAGTTTCAATAACTTTAAATCTTCACTTTAGATATTTTATTCATAGGTTCTGAAAGTTACTCAGTCAGCAAAGTAAAAATATTAGTAAAATATAATGTAACTTGAGAAAATTTTCCCTTGTGTTGGAGAAATCTTTTTTAAACAAAATTCAACTGTGTTTCAGGGACTTTTGATTTCCATTTAGTTTAACACCCTCAAGGTGTTCTTCATTCCTGCACAAATATGAATATTTTATTAAACCATTTTCCAATACTGGATTATGGAGGTTCATACGCTATACAGGTGCTGGTAAACAAAGTTACTTTCTGGGAAGTTTCAATAACATTAAATCTTCTCTTTAGATATTTTATTCATAGGTTCTAAAAGTTACTCAGTCAGCGTTGTAAAAGTATTAGAAAAATATAATGTAACTGAATGAAATTTTCCCTTGTGTTAGAGTAATCTTTTTTAACCAAAATTAGGGGACTTTTGATTTCAATTTAGTTTAACACCCTACAAGGTGTTCTTCGTTCCTGCACAAATATGAATATTTTATTAAAACATTTTCCAACACTGGATTATGGGGGCTTATACAGGTGTTAGTAAACAAAGTAACTTTCTAGGAAGTTACCATAACAATAAATCTTTACTTTAGATATTTTATTCATATATTGTGAAAGACACTCAGTCAGCATAGTAAAAGTATTAGTAAAATGGAATGCAACTAACCAAAATTCAACTGAATTTACAGAGATTTTTGATTTCAATTTAATTGAAGGAGAGTTCTTCAACACCGTACAAAGTGTTCCTGTATTCCTGCACCAATATTGATAATTTTATAAAAACTGGCTCTGTTTTCTGCGAAAAAAAATTCACAATTTCCCGAATGGATTTCATTCTGTTGAAAACAAAAGGGAAATGTTTGTTGAAAACAAAAGGGAAATGTTTGCCATCCAAAGATTCATATGCAAGAACCCCATTTTTTCAGAATTTGCTAAAAAAGGGCTGCTGCTACACCGCTGAGTTTCATATTGCATTGATTTAGCTTTGTGCAGAGATATTTATATTGACATACCTTCCATAAAAAAATGATTTCTGATTTTTGAAAACAACAAAGAGCGAATTTAATGTGTGCCACCCAATGCGATTTATATTGCAAAAATAGTTCCATTTTCCACGAAGTTCAAATGAAGTTTTGCCTTTATCTAAAAAAATAAATGGAGAGCTGAAAAGCTGTTTACTGCATTTTATATTGCACTGAGTTAGCTTTGTGTAAAACTATTAATATTGACATACCACCCAATAATCAACAATTTGAATGGAGAAGCGATGCTATAAATCAGGTTATTTGTGAAAATAAAACCAAATAATGTTAGATATAATAGTACTTCATGTTAAAGTACACTTTCATGACCATTTAAACAAGAATGTGGCATGAACAACTATTAGCAACTAACTTTGATCCAAGGATATTAATCTAAATGCAGATAGGGCGATGCTTCAGCACTAAGTACTTGAGGTGGCTACCGAAAATTCGCTAAAAATCGCGTGCCAAGTGCCCTTTTCTCTTCCTTTCCGCAAACATATTGCCCTCTCTTTCTGGCCCTCATGTGGGTGTGTGCGTGTGTGTGTGTGGGGTTGAGGGTGTGTGAGTGCGTGGCTAATTTGCTTGGCACAAAAAGTGTAGCATGCTTTTTGGGGCCACTCGCAACACGCAACGCAACGCAAAAGTTGCGGCCAAAATGCAAAATGGAGGCAAAGGAGAGAAAGAGAGAGAGAGAGATAGAGGATGGCCGACAAACACACACGTATCCCGGGAAAACACATGTGTGTGTGTGTGTGAAACTAAAACTCGCTCTTGCACTTCGAAACTGGGGAAAAGTTGGCTGCTTTTCCCGGCCACTTTGTTGCTGCTTTGGACCGAGTTGAAAGTTTACGCAATCAACTTTTTCGCCATTCTTTTTTTTTATTTATCAGCACACACACACACTCGCACAGACAGAGAGAGAGAGGGAGATAGGTAGATAGAAAGAGAGAGTGAGCGGGCAGAGGAAATGACGACGGCGACGACGTTGACGGGGCCAAAAACTTAAATGTGGCATCAGCAAATGCGAGGCGAAGCGAAGCGTGGCAAACCGATGGCGCCAACAGCTCTGCGGCTGTCTGTGTGTGTGTGTGTGTGTGTGTTTGTTTTGCGAGTGTGCGAGAGTTGGTCAACCCACTAACACTTACACACACACACACACACACACACACTCGCACTCACACTCGCACCAAAAGAAAGTCGCCAGAATTTGGCAAGCAATCGGTAGTTAATTCAATATCAAAATAAACTACATTTGTGAGAAAGCTGGCAAGGCATCAAAAGAGAAACCATTAAGGATAGTTACTGATAAGATACCGATAATAAAAATGGTATACTAAATTAATCAATCAGTTTTAGGTAGAGAGAAATACAACTTTAAATTAAAGATTTTAGATAAAATCAGACTTAAATTTAAACATATTATATTTGCTATTACAAACTGTAAAACATTTTATAGAACCTTTTATTTGGGTACCTACCTAATAAATAAAGTTTATCCCAATATAATATATCTCAATATATTATTCTTATAAATAATATAAGATATCTCTATTATAATAATATATTATAGTATTTCTTCCAAATTTTAACAGTGCTAAGTGGATGGTATTTTTCCCTCAGTGTGGCCACGTACATTTTGTTTGTTGGGGAAGGTCTCCGAAATGCTGGAGAGCATTTAAACTAGAAAATATTGGAAGGACTGCGGAGAATCGCAGAACCACAGGCCCCGCGGGCAAAATTAAATGAACAGTCAGTTTGCTGGAATCCAGCGGGGGGAGGGGGGGGGGGGGGGGGTATGGTAAGGGTGTCGAATGGGTGGGCTGGGTGTTCTGGGTATGCACGAACACTCTGTTGACCTTGAAGTCAAATGTCCACCAAGCAGTCACAGAACATGAAAAGTAATCAAACAAAGTTGCAGGGTGGGGCGGATGGACTGGAAAATGGAAATTCAGATATGAAGAAATGGAAAATGAAATTGGAATCAAGCATATGGCAAGACAGAAAGACATTTTTGTGCACAGCATGAATGTCACTGCATTTTTCACTGGTTTCAATCAGAATTTGATTTGTGGCCAACGCATTTTTTGGTTTTATTAAGACTCCCATGAATAATAATAAAAGTTTTAATGGTCCTTTATCGTTTATAATTTTATTTATTATTAAAAATTTAACTCCTGACCAACTAGATCTTTCTAAATTCATCAAGTTGGAATATTTAGCAATTAAATTACATTCTCTTTGTATTTTTAGGCCCCTAATGGTCATTTTTATTCATTTTAATTTCTTGCCATTTTTTAGTTGCCCAGCAAATTCAATTAATTTTGTACTTTAACAGAAGCTGACTTTTGCCATTTTATTATACCCGTTACTCGTAGAGTAAAAGGGTATACTAGATTCGTCGGAAAGTATGTAACAGGCAGAAGGAAGCGTTTCCGACCCCATAAAGTATATATATTCTTGATCAGGATCACTAGCCGAGTCGATCTAGCCATGTCCGTCTGTCCGTCTGTCCGTCTGTCCGTCTGTCCTTCTGTCCGTCTGTCCGTCTGTCCGTCTGTCTGTCCGTCCGGATGAACGCTGAGATCTCGGAAACTATAAGAGCTAGGCTATTGAGATTAGGCCTGCAGATTCCTGAGCTTCTTACGCAGCGCAAGTTTGTTTCAGCAGAGTGCCACGCCCACTATAACGCCCACAAACCGCCCAAAACTGTGGCTCCTACAGTTTTCATGCTAGAATAAAAATTTTAACTGAAATGTCTTGTTCTCATCAATACCTATCGATTGACCCAAAAAAAAGTTTGCCACGCCCACTTGAACGCCCACAAACCGCCCACAAACTTCAAAAAATCGTAAATATGAACGCGGATATCTTGGAAAATATCAAAGATTGAGAAATGGGATTTCAGATTTAGATTCCTTAGGCTTAAGCGCAGCGCAATTTTGTCACGCGAATATGCCACGCCCACTAGAACGCCTACAAACCGCCCAAACCTGTGGCGCCCACAATTTTCACGCTAGATCAAAAATTTTAACTGAAATGTATTGGTCTTGTCAATACCCATCGATTAATCCAAAAAAAACTTTGCCACGCCCACTCTAACGCCCACAACGCTTAAATCTGTCTACCGCCGGTAGGTGGCGCATTTCAATCTCGCTTTGCTGCTTGCATATCTCCATTTTCCTTTGGTCCCTTTAGCTGAGTAACGGGTATCTGATAGTCGAGGTACTCGACTATAGCGTTCTTCCTTGTTTTTTCCTCCAACTATCTCCAGTTCGCTTGGTTTGCCAGTTTCGGTTTGGCTTCGTGCTGGATCGCAGCTTCCCACTTAATTATGCAAATTTAATAACAAACGCCAAATGGCGCGCACAAAGACAGAGACGGAGCGAGAAAGTGCGAAAGAGAGAGAGGGGGCGCGAGGTTTATTATAAATGCCATTATGCGACAAAAAAAGGGACAAGGGAACGAAGGGCTTGGGAAACTTGGTTGCAATTCTTTTCAAGCATGCCCCAAGGAGTCGTAGCGGTAACAGACTGGCCTAATCAACGTGGTTTTGTCGTGTTCTACCCCAAACTCTTCTGCCCCACTCTCACTTTCACCCCCCCACACTTTCTCCCCAACCACCTTTCTCCACCCTTAACCCATCAACCCACTTTTGTGCATTCTCCAGCTGTCGCTAATGTAATTAAATCGCAATGCTGACGGAGGCCGAGCCTTTTTTTACATTTCGGACAATAAAATTTATGCACTCGCCTGGTGAAAAGGGGCTAAGTGAAAGGGGAGTGGGGAGGGGGGTGAAGAGAAAGTGTTAGACGAAGTTAAAGGATCTGCGAAATGGAGGACAAAATGGCATGGCCAGCTGGCAATCTGTGGCCTAATCGCAGCCCCAAAGGGGGTGGTAAATACAGGAAAAAAGAGAACCAAAAGGGGGGAAACTGGCGAGGTGTGCATAAAGGATAATTGCAAGGACCGTTGTGCCGCCTGAACCGTATAACGTTCACCATTCACACTAATGTCATAAAAACCAGCCAAACAAATGATTCTGTTAGTGTGGGTGTGGCGTATACATATGTGTCTGTGACAAGTTCCAAACAATAGAAAACAGAAACAACAAGGGCAAACACCGACAACCACAGGGAAGATGGCAAATGCAAGAACCACAAAAAAATAATGACAAAACTGGCCGGCGACACGAAGAAAGGGGTATGGAAATTAAGGGGTATACATATACAGGGTAATATGGACGCAGGGGGAAGTGTGGAAAACCAACAGCCACCGAGGAGAAAGTGGCCCGCACATTGGTGACACTATGGGGAAAGCTATGGGAAAAATACAGAGAGACTAGGAAATATAAAACAACAAAAGAGAAAAGAAAAGATAAAGCTTTCAAAAATTATTTATTTATTTCGCTAACAGATTTTCCTTTCCCTTACTAACTTCTTAACTAGGTCTTAACCAATTACTAACTCTAGAGTAATAGAAGAACACAGCTCTTTTATTTCAATCCCTAAAAGAACTTGGGTTCAGGCGCATGCTATGTGGCAAACGGTTAGGAATATAAAATGCAAATGAGTAGGTATGCAAATTACACTGCATTGACATTGATGTATCAAAATCATAATTAAATTTAATTTAATTTAATTTTTGACGACCCCTCTATTTTGTGGGGAACCGCTTTTTCTTGGGATTAAAAAAATTGTATATTTGTATTGGAACAAGTTTGGAACATCACAAAGGACCGATTTAAATTGCTGATTCGGAAAGTATAGTTTCTCAATACCATGTTAGACCAAAAACTCAAAATTAAAGGAAATGTTCCAGTTAAAATTATCGGTTAAGGTTTGTCAGTCCAATTTTAGCACTTATAAAATACTCTGTTAAGACTAGTCGTTTGTACAATTAACATCACATTGAGAAACCGATTTTGTTTTTTTCCAACAATATAAGTTCTTATAAACCCTCTCTAGCAAATAACAAACTAGCCCCTTAACTTGACATTGAGAAATCGGTCCCATAAATACAACATATCTTGTTTTCGTACGTAATTAATCTAAATATTATGATCAATAGTTCCATTCAAATGAATCAATCTTTGCCCCACTGTGCGGTGGCCAGGCGGAAATGAAAGTTTTGCGGAATTGCAACCACATTTGCATGTGTGCCAGTGAGAGTGTTTGCCCGGGGTGTATTTAGTTAATGGACTAGTTTGGTTATATCCCTTGGAGGTCCCCCATTCCCCCGCCCAGCACTCAACCCCATCCAAGGCCCCGTCCACTAACAAATCCACTTAGGTGGACTCTTTTTCGGACTGCGGTCGACCGCACAAATCCAAATCAATCAACGACAAGGCTCCCCACGTTCTGCTATTTTTATTTTTGTCTCGTTTTTGGCCAACTTACAACTGTAAATGCTGCACGGCTAATTGGCCAGAAGAGGGGAGAGTAAGGGGTAAGTGAAAGCGAAAGTGGGTGGCCAAAAGGCTGCCTCATCAATCATCGGGGAACACGGAACGCCTGCCGGGAAATGGACCCCAATCCGGATTGGGTATGAGAATCCCAATCCCAATCCAAATTCTTTTGTTTCCGCCCCGTTTTGTTGACATTTCAGGTTGAGCTGTCAACCCCCTCAAAAGCTAATCCCAATCCCCATTCCTAGCACTCAAACAGCCGGAGTTCCCAAAACATGACATCCCCCTTCTCAATTTTCGATACTTTGTTTGCGCCTCTCCTTTGTTTGGCTTTCAAATAAAAATCAAAAAATCATTAATTAAATCGTAAGTCAGCCTGCTGGCCACCGAGATTCTTCCTCTGCATTTTTCAGCCTTTTTTTTTGCTGAAGGACAACCGTTGGAGGTTGATGTTGACATTTATAATACATCATACTTGATCGAGCTCATAAATAATTGGGCAATCTGGGCTGCGTGGAAAAACGCTGGCCGGGGAGATATTGCTGTCAATCAGCAATGAAATATTCATTTCGTTGCGATATTATTATTTGATTTGACGGTCTGAGTGCTTTATTAGTTTTGGCGTGTGCTGATGGAGTAAATAGTTATGAAAGGCCCTTGAAAATATTTTACAGAATTTATAGTACTTTCAATAGGCAAACTTTAAAGGGTTGTTTTCACAATGATGATTGTCCTGAATGTAAGTGCTTTTGAGTCTCGAAATGGAAAATCCGTTGCGGCATTCAGAGAAACGTATTTTAAATCAAAGTTAAAAGGGGTTCAAGTGACGTTTTAAATATTCAGTGACATCTGTTGAGCTGACATGGCAGCATCGCAGCACAGGAGGAAATAGTTTACACATTCATTGTGATCTCATTGCGGGGAAATTGTTCCGGGAAAACCTTGCTCCCAATCGGCTTTTCACCGTCATCGCAGCATCGCCGCCCTCACTGCGGTGGCGAATCGGGCCAGGAGCCATGGAAAACAGGGCCGAGATGGCTGCAATCCGCGGCTTAAAAGGGAATCGCCGCCGGACAGAAATGGCCAAGGCAAATTGCAAAACTTTGTCCGCCAGCTTTGAATGCCATTAAGTGTCGCGGCCGCAGAGCAACAGCCATGCACCCACACATGGCACACCCACACAAAACCCAACAGCCACCCTAAGCCACCCTAAGCCGCCCTGGGCCACCCTAAAACACCCAACTTCCCGAGTGAAAAATGTTGTGACGCTGACATAATGGTAAAATCAAGCACGCACACAAATGCAACGGCGAGGTTTATGCCTCACAAGGAAAAAGCAGGTGGGCACTGCAAGGATTAAGCGCTTCCTCAGAGGTCCTGACCATATGTCCATTGGGGTGGACCTTAGTTGGCACACAAAGAAGTAAAATGTTTATAGTTTCCATATGAGTTTTAGTCAAATATTCAAATAAAATGTAAATATGCTTTTAGGTTTAAACTACTAAATATTTGTAATAATTCAAGCTTTGGAGTTTTTAAAAATATGCAAATTCCGAGGTCTACGAATAACAATATAATAATTTTGTTACCAATATGAGATTTCTCAAGAGTTACCTTGATTTTCATATAATATCTTTAAATTACTGAACCACTTTGTAATCGTTGCTTTAAAGATTAGCTCCTGTTGTTTCGATTAATATATACTTTGATCTTACTTACTGGCTACACCTTCGAAAATAGCAGGAAATATTTTCTTTTAAGGATTTTTATGTTAGGTTGATAAAAGTAATGAATAGAGGATTTAAGCTCTGCTTTATCTTGTAAAAATGTATTACTTTTTAAAGCTTACGCAAAAGAAAAACTGCAAGAAATACATTGTATGTTCGTTGGAACATGGCATCAAAAACATATACTCCATGTAACTAAACACTTTTAGTTGGCTGCATTAAAGCTGACAAACGCTCATAGTGTTGGCCTAAAAATAGAGTGCCCAATAAATATTTTATCTGCCTTCCACTTGCAAAAACACTGACCTGGATAACTTGTCGTATGGGTAATAATATTCCTACCGCCCTAAAGTTATAATTTGTTGTTTTTAATCATAATAAATATAAATGCGACCTGCAAATTGCCCAACGCATACGTAATATTTGCAAATGCCTTCGAGCCTTTCTACGACCACACGAAAAGTTATACTTCAGACAATTTTTAGACACTTCTGGGTAATCAAGTTAGAATTTCGACCAATTTTAGATGCAAGGGAGAGGTCCAACCTGATGCACGCCCTTAAACGTTAAGGTTGGTGGTCCTGTGCTACCATTTTTGCAAATGCAGAGCGTATCGAGATGGCCGTTAGAACCACGCCCCCACCTTTATAGTACCGCCCACCTCCACCAGTATATACATATATCTTTTTTTTTCTCTGCTTCAGTCACGGCAACTGTTGACACTACAAAGTAGCAAGCGTTGTTGTTGTTCCTGTTGATGATGTCCTTGTTGCAGTCGTAAAAAGAGCTTCATGTGTGTGTGTGTGTACCACATAAATATGCATTTCCCATTTTCCAACGGCAGCAACAGCAACAGCAGCCATTGAGCCATCGCATGCGAATATTTTTATACATATTCATTGGCTTGGCCATGCCCATGTCTATGTGGGTTAGTGTGCTTTTCTCCCGCTTTGCCAAACGATTTTCCTCCACTTCGACAGCGATTTTCCCCCATTTCCCGCTCCTTCCGTCTGGCACCTGCGACATGCAACTCCAGCCGGGAATGGCGTGCCTGCCGCATTTGCATTTGCCAGCTGAGGGTCTGAGGGGCCTCCCCGACATTACCATTACCATTCCACAATAACCCAGCGAAAGTCTCTTTCCCTGTCTCCAGACTTTCCACCATGGTGTCAATAAAAAGCAACAGCAACTGATTTCCACTCGCGCCCTTTTCCTTCAGCCAGGTGTGGACCAGGTGGGCCGAATCTGTGTCTCGTGCGAGTTATTTCGGGATCTAATCAATTCTTGTACGCAAGTAATTGGCAGTTATTTGTTTTTAGAAATTTTACTAGGCCACATTAATGATATCTCAAATTTACCCTTCTGTAAAAACTGTTTAAGCATTTAGAAAATTGTTCATTTTGTTTAAAAAAAAACCATTAATCTCGTCACTAACGGACATAGGGCAATTTAAAAATTAAATATTTATATGATTTTCTCACGTCAAAAACCAAAATAAACCCAAGTATCTTGAAGTTTTTTATTTCCTGAGTTTATAAATTAAAACAATTTTCACGAATCATTTCATTTAATAATTATACAAACATATGTTCCTTTTAAACTGGTTCCTTGAACTTAACTTCAATTGCCACAAATAAAATCACCTAAAAGTAATATGATTGGATGTAAAAAATCAAGAGAAAACATGCCAAATGGCAAGCAGCAAATAAATAGTAAAACAACCAGTCAGATTTAATGGTATAGTAAAGGGCTGTGGGGATGGGCGGAGATTCGGCTGTAGGTCGCTGCCAGTTGCCCCCATACGATGCCGTGTCCGTGTCCGTAATGTTGTCCGTATGTCTGCCTGTCCGTATGCCTCCCTGTCCGTATCTCTGCCTGTCCGTATGTCTGCGCATCCATGTCCGTGTCTTTGTGCCTGCCATGCGATGCCAGCGCGTGGTTTACACATGTTACCTGCTTACATGCCTGAGGACTCGAATTCGAATCCATACCCGTACCCGTACTCGCACTGCCTGCAACAAATTTAGCAATAACAACCGCCATTAGTCGAACTGCCAAACCGAAGTGATGGGAATTATCTGAGCATGCAGCTAGGTACTCGCTTTGCGTCCTTTTATTAACTTACCTAGAATGATCTTCATAACCTAAGGATATTTGAGTAGCCAAGATCCAATGGCTTAGATGAAACTTGTTTTTAATAGGCATCATTAGGATTTTTGGGGACATTTACAACCTGAGATCTTCATTATTATCATTTTAAGAATATTAAATAAGATATGTCAAATATTAAATCTTTATGGGCATGATTTTAAATTCATCATTGAAATCTTTCTTTCAATAATTTCCTAAAAGAGGTAAGTTAAACGTCAAACTTATCCAGTACCTTATTGGTACACTAAACTTCATATGTACATTCGTACCTCTCTTCCATCGCTGACAACTTACTAGACTAATTCCCCAAAGTGAGTGGGTGGCTTGCAGTCAATAAAACGATTTTGATTATGAATGACAACATTTGAAATGTTCCAATTACGCTCAAATATTTTGATAAACTTCCACGCCAAGAGCCCAATGGACTGACTCACTGGCTGACTGACAGCGACAAATTTGTCGTTGGCCATTTTCCGAGGAAATAGTGAAATGGTAAAGGTAACTGGGTAATAAATAGCTGTCCTTTAAAAAGGTGATTTCCTTTATGGCAAAACTTTGATTTCGCCAAAAGTGAGTAAATAAGTTCATACAGAGTGGTGATGGGAAAAAGGACTTTGGTGCTAGGATAGGATGGTTCTTAAGTAATACATATATGGTCTGTTAACTAATGGAATGTTGGGATAGGATTGTTTTTTATTTGTTAAAATATATTTATTCCTAAAAAGTCCATATATTATTTATCAACTGATGGAATCTTGGGATAAGATTCTTTTTATATCTTAATGTTATAATAATTGTGTTCCTAAATAATCCATATATGACCTATTTTCTGATGGAATTTTCTTTGGTTGGTAAAGGTAACTGAAAAATAAATAGCTGTCCTTTAAAAAGGTGATTTCCTTTATGGCAAAACTTTGATTTCGCCAAAAGTGAGTAAATAAGTTCATAGAGAGTGGTGATGGGAATAAGGACTTCGGTGCTAGGATGTCTATAAAGTAGTGGAATGTTGAGATAGGATTGTTCTTTATATGTTCAAATATAGTTGTTCCTAAATAATCGATATATTATTTATTAACTAATGGAATTGTCTATCAACTGATAAGATAAGATGTTTTTTATATCTTAATGTTATAATATTTGTATTCCTAAATAATCCATATATAACCTATTTTCTGATGGAATTTTCTTTGGTTTTTTCCAGCGGACAGCTCGTTTCTTTTGGCCAACGCACAAATCGTCGATTTCCCGATCGTCTACTGCAATGAGTCCTTCTGCAAGATCAGCGGCTACAACCGGGCCGAGGTCATGCAGAAGTCGTGCAGGTATGTGTACGTATTGCCGATTTATTCTCACTTCAACTACTTTCGCTCTACTTTCGCTGTTGTTGGTGTTCTCTGCGTTATAATTGCCGCTTTAATTGTTAATCCCCAGCGATTATTAATATGTATTTATTGGTATCCTTGATGTCGTGGCCTTATTGGCCTATAAAACCGGCCAAGATATTGATTTATCACCTTCGATGTTGTGGTCAATATTTTTACTTTTATTGTATGTATATGAAACGAGAGGTGTACGTTGTTTATGCATACATTTAATATTATCTTTGATATCTTTCGGTTGAATTAGGATACATCTATGTTATATTTTCTATTACCATCCAAAGCTTTTAAGTTTTCAAAGTGTTTAATATTCGTTTTTAATTTTTACAGCTAGTGTTTAGTATTGTATTTTATTTCTTCCGATGGATTTAACGTATGATAAATGTATGTTAAATTTTCTATTGCCATCCTAACCGTTTAGTTTTTGAAAAGGTTTTAGTCGCCATATTAATTTTTACAGCTAAGGAACTTGAGATTTCTCCTTTATTAAACAGGTTTCTACTTCCGCACTTTCCTCACCTTTCCTTGCACTTATTCTTGTGTTTTCCATCATCACTTTCACTTTCCTCAGTTTGACTTTTAACCACGTTAAAGTTGCATGCTCATTTCTTAGGAAAATATTAGCTTTTGAGCAGTGCTGCTCAAACTGTAAGCTGCACAGGTGATGCAGGTGGAAATGGGAGTGCCAGGGGGAGGGGGGCAGACAGACAGGTCGGAGACTTTGGACATTTCCCTTTGGGAGCCTTGCCGGCTAAGAGGATTGCCCGAGATTGCAGGAGATTTCTTGCCTGTCTCGTACCGTAGCTCCGACCATTAACAGCTTGTTCACGCACCTGACCAGCCCTATGTACCTGCCCAACCGAACCCCCCTGGATTTCCACCCTTTTCCACCGTGTTTATCTGCTTAACGGCTTATCCGCAGCTGCTTACACCGGCCATTGAATGTGAAGTTCATTTATTGTTCCAGCTTTTTTGCTCCGCCTGTAGATTTTTCAATTAATTTGCGTTTTTTTTTTTGCCCTTCTTGCATTTTTTTACCGGCCAATAAAAAACCATTGTCGAACTTAATGCACTTTGCTGCTCAGCGAACTTAATGCAAATGGACGGAAGGCTTTTCCGTTTGCGTAATGAAAGGAAAAGGCCACAAAGTATGCAGCGCATGAAGGGGAAATATGATAGAGATGGGATCGAGAAAAAAATCCTGGCTTCTGAATTAAAATAAAAGTTTTTACAAGTCATTGTTTAATAAAATGGCTTTCGGTTTCTGGAATTTTTTTTTAGAATTTATAGATTGTTAAAAGGAATAAAAAAATTAATTAATTATAAAAAAACCACGAATTACAATAATATTTCTCTTCCATTTGGGTGAGTAATATGCAGGGGACGGCCGTCCGCTGTTCTACACTGTTTGTGTGGCGGCAAAGAATGAGCAGAGCAATTCCAGTTAACTCCACAAACTACCCTAATTTAAAGTAATATCATGATACTGATCACATCTTTCTATGGCCTTGGTTATATACTATTTAGTAAGACAAAACCAGAGAACAAACTTTAAAAAATACATCACGCTTGCATCTCTAATAAACATTATGAATGTTTATATCGACATACGGCTAGGATAATTGCTCGAGAATGTTAAGGCAGGTTAATCCCCTTGGGAAGTTGGTTTAATTTTTCCGCGGGAAATTGGTCTATTTTGCCCCCCCCAAACCAGTTTTTCTTTTGTGCTTACCGTTTTGCGTTTCCATTTCCCGTAACTCTGTTGCAAATTGCCTGCCGGTGGTACTGGCCAAACAAATTTTCTATGCAAACCTATGGTGAATTGATGTGATGGGTAGTGTAAGAGCGAGAGAGATGGGGAGTGGGTGAAAAAAATAGAGAGAGAGGGGGAGATAGCATCTGCAAAAGTGTTAAATGCATTTTTTTGCCTTAACTCGGCCAGGACTTTCGATGGTCGCGAACTCGGTCCCTCATCCTTTTTTCTGAAATTCCGTTTACATTCTCCCTCTCTTTCACCCTCGCTCTACCCATCTCTTTCGCCCACCAACCTCATAAATCAACAAGCGACGGCCCAGAGGCCAGCGTATCCAATGATTCTCCCGAGAATCGCTTGTAATTTGCGGGCCAAAAAGCAGAGCTAAAAAGAATAGGGATACGGTTCGGCAACTCACCTGCAGCATCAGCGGCTGAATTCCCCAGGTGGAAAAAATACAAGTTTTTAATGCCAATCTGCCGTTTAGCCAGCGATGCGCCGTCTCTTTCCCTCCTCCTCCTCCGCCATGCATGTCCTCGTTATCGCCATCTCTCTCTGGGCCCATCCAGCCGTCCCTCTCCCTCCGCCGTTTTGTTGTTGCTGTGACCCACTTTTGTTGTTGTCCTTCTCTTTGTTTGTTTCTGTGTTTCTGGTCGCGTGTGAACCAAAAAAAAGAAAGAGAAACAAGAAGAATGACGGCCAAAGGCAACAAGAAAACTTTGACCAGCCGAAAAAAAGGAAAAAGGAAGAAAAAATGCAAGAAATGGAAGGAAATTTTTTTTTTATTTTTTTTTTCAATTTCTTTTGGTGAAACGCAAATCGCATTTCATATCTCTCAAGTCCCCTCTACAATTAAAAAAATCCTTAAAGAGGATCTTTAAAGATCTGTTGATGGTATGCTACAGACCAAAGCCTCTTTACGCTTAAAAGGAAGCTACTAATGTCCTTTTACTTATATAAAATGTGTTAAAAAACTCTTAACTATCACAAATTCAGTAAAATAACGTATACGACGAGGTGTACAATTATTATCTCTTTAAGACCAGGCATTAAGAATCCTTAAGCAGTAACAAATGGATTCAATAAAATATTAAAAGCGCTTTAACACTAGTTCCAAAAACAACTTATCATATTTTTAGCCTAAATATGAAGTCTTTAATAATAAAAACAACTTCAAAGTGAATTCCTTTTTTTCAAGGATATATTTCATCTTAAAAATGTGATAGAAGTAAAAATCCCCTCTTTGAAAATCCCCATGTTGAATTTTTAGCTGGTAAAACCCTTTGCTAGTGGTTCTCCAATATAGCTAAATTGAATTAGGGATTTTCTTTGAGTGTTTTTTCTTGGAACCCCTAAAAAATAATAGAATTTCGAGTGCTTGTCGAGGGCTTTCACTCTGCTCCACCCATGAGCACATAAACATTTTGTGCAACCATATCTATATCCACATATATCTATGGCCGTATCCCCGAATCCAGGACCTGTTTTTTGTTTGCATTGTAACCCAATTTCGTTTTTTGCCTCCGTGTGTGAACGAAAAACACACACAAGCACACTTGTACACCCATACAACTAAAAGCGACCCGTGACGTCGCCGTTTCGGTGGGGCATACATAGTTTGTTGAACTTTTGTTCGGGGCACGAATAAAGCAAAACAACAGAAATTAACTACTGCTCCTCCTTCCCCTCTCCTTTTCCCTTTCCCCTCCCCCTTCATCCACTTCCCCTTCGTTTGCGTTCTCGTTTTCCTTCGTTTGGCTGCTGACGTCATCGAGCCTGGCCCAAAAGTATGCAACACTTTCTGTGCGGCACTGCAAGTGGTTCCCAGATTTCAGTTGACTTTTCCAAGTAAATATATTATAAGCAGAGGCCCCAAAAGTTTAGGCCCCTTTTTAACCCAGCAACTCGATCATTTATTATTTAGTTTTCAATGGGAAATGAACGAAAAATAATAAATTTAACAAAGTTAACCAAGCTGTATGCATAAAAATAGCCCCCGAGCTTATTGTTTTTCAACTATTGGTTGGAAATGGCCCTTCGTCCGTATGGTGGGGATATCCAATTACCGAACACAGGTTTTGATTTCAACAATCCAGGCAGGAAATATGATCAATTTTAAATGGTGCTAGCCATAATTAAGGATTAAGTTAATAGGCAGATTAAATACTGCTTGAATGTTTTGCTTTATAAGAAATCAAATCTTTTTTTCCTTTTCAGTATAGAAATAAAAACACAAGCATATTGTATATATTAAGCTGACCCCAGCCTCAATCAATAATATAATATGATATATATTATGTTGACCTGAGCCCCAAGCAATAATATAATATATATATTATATGGAACCCCATCCGTTGAGCAGCGGTGCATTAAATTGATATTTGTTTAATACTTTTTGCTGTGTGCAGCGAGGCTTCTCCGCATTTTTACCCGGCGGGCCCCAGGTGCATCAATCTTGTTTTGTTCGGCATGTTTTCCTCGAATTGGAACGCTTTCTGTTTTCCCATTTTCCGCTGCATGTGTTTGCCACGGCGTTCATGTGTGTGTGTTTGTTTTGTTCATATGGGTGTGCGGCATGCAACCGATGTAAAGCTAACCAAGAATAATACCTCGTCTGTTCTCCGCATCTCTCTATATCTTTCTGGCATCTCCTGGCCCTCATCGCATCCACATCCACGTATCCTTGGCAATCCTGCAGATGCGGCTTCATGTATGGCGAGCTGACAGACAAGGAGACGGTGGGACGGCTGGAGTACACGCTGGAGAACCAGCAGCAGGATCAGTTCGAGATTTTGCTCTACAAGAAGAACAGTGAGTATGCCTTTAGAGTGTGCCGTGACCCCTGACCCCTGACCCCTGGCCCCGTACCCCGTTTGCTAAATTGCCCGTGCCTAATGGTCACAGGCCAGCTTAATTTGAGACCCAAGTCAAAGTCATACAGCTTTGCATTGAATCTGTTATTCCCTTTTATAAAGTTACAGTTGCGGTAGGAATGAGAGTGTTTTAACAAAAAATTAGGTTATAACCTATTATTAGAATATCTTCCACTAAATCTGTATTATTAAGTAGGAGTATAACGAATTTTACAGCTCAGGAATTCATAATGATTGCTAGAAAAAATATATAAAGCTGCTAGGGCCCTATGAAAACTGCCTTATACTTGATTAATTGATTGTATTTATTTTTAAAAGTTATGGAACCTATAAGCCGACGATCCTTTATATCATAATTTGCCATGACCTTTGAAAAATAAATTCCATCAGTTAATCAAAAATCAATCCATTTAAAACCTTTATTTTTAACTTATTTGTTAATTTTCTGCGATAACAATGTTTTCACGCTGTCAGAACCTTATTAATCGAAATCCTTTCAGTGATAAACCACTTGAGATATTACCAGTAATAGCTCTATTGAAATTGTATTTGGAAATTATTACGCATTCAGGCACCCAAATTAATCTTTTAACCGACACTGTAGGCTATTTGGCTTTATGCTCGAGCTGTGCCCATTGTAGATTGTTCATTTCGTGAAATTCCTGACTCCGAACCTTTCATAATTCATTGCCGCAGCTTGCCCCCCAACCCTCTTCGGTACCCTAAATTCTATTTGCGAGTGTGCAGAACGCAACCCCTTCCATATTCCGTTTTCCCTTTGGCCCGCTCTACCATCTGGCACCCCGTAATGCCAACAAATTGGGGCTGCGATGGCAGCCCGCCGGCACCTTTGAGTGAGGCCCATCAATCAAGCTGCCAGTTGCCAACCCAGACACCTGTAGTAATGCCATATCCATCCAATCCCGGCCAAATCAAGTGGAATCGAGTTGCCCCACAGCCACCCAGCTTCTCAGCTTCCCAATGCCCTAGCTTCCCAACTTTCCCAGCTCCCCAGCGAGTGTGGCCAGTTCTTCGAGTGTCGAGCTCACCAATTAACGCCTTTGAGTATCAATTTTCAGATTTGCAGTGTGGCTGCGCCCTCTCGCAGTTTGGCAAGGCACAAACCCAAGGTATTTTGATAAAGAGGGGGTTTCCCATCGTTTCGGGGCGTTTTTCCGCGTTTCTCCAAGGCAATTTTCCGAGTGGAAATACCATGGTTTCCATCTCGACTCATGCCTTGGCAGGCTGCCCGCAGCAATAAAAACCCACATCCTGTTGCATGTACGGTCAGAAATCAAGAAAGAAAAGGGGGTAGATGCATTAAATAAGCATAAATCAATTGAAATATGAGCAAGTGCAGCAGCTGGTGCTTTTCGATCCAATTGAGATTGAAATTGCAATTTGACGGCAAAATATTTGCTTCGATTCGAAATCGAATTGGGGCCAAGGAAAAAGAAACAATAGCTGAATCTGTGGCATCAGACAGGTGTCCCCCGGCGATTGAATACAGCCATATAGCCACAGAGGCTCTCACACACGACCAGAGCCAATTAATCTAGTCAGTTCTCATCAATTCGGGCATTGGAATTCAAATAGAAATAGGTACAGAGACCGAAACAACGACCGCACATAAACATACACCGGAAACGGAAGTAGCAAATTGTGCTTGCAATTAGTGAATAATTATGCCATGGAATGCAAACCAACACACAATCGGAACGGAAGAGGGAAGAAGTCCTTGTCCCGTGAAAATTTAACTGCGTTTACGGGAATTACGCTCGTTAGCAGTACGTGAGCAAAATAAAAGAGTCACAGACAATTAAAACTAACTTACTGGGCAAGGTTCCATCCGATAAATATTTATTTTTATATTACTGATATTATGGGATAATATTAAAACCAAATTAAACACATTTTTTAAATTTTAACTCAAGATAAATTCATTTTTCTTTGATACTTTAAAGGCCACTTTTACTTAACTCTCCCCCAAAAACGTGCTTATAAAAGTCTTTTACAATCAATACTGCATTACCCATTTAGAGTGTGACTTTAATGCGTCAATTTACATTGGAAAACCCATCGATTGCTTTGACAATCGGTGGTGCTCACTGAATTATTCAACCGTACAGACAATGAGTAAACAGTTTCAGCTGTTGCACACATTTGGAGCGTACTGTATACCACGCGATTTACATGCCGGCCATTGTCTGGATGCAGATGGAGCATCGAGCGTTGAGCATTCAGAATCCAGCATCCATTATCCAGCATTCCATATCAATAATTGCAATCCAATGAAATGCCTCTGCCCCCTCTGTTTCCGTCTCTGTCTGCTCGTGACTCGAATGCGAATGGGAATGCGAGTGGGATTATCTATCCATATAACTGAACTGAACCGAACTGAACTGGCGTTTGTGCACCCTGGTCCCCCCATCACCGGTTCATCGGGCCGCACTTACCTATAATTGTTATTAATTCCGCCGCCCATCCCGCAGAAACCCCGCTATGGCTGCTGCTACAGGTCGCCCCCATTCGCAACGAACGCGACCTGGTGGTGCTCTTCCTGCTGACCTTCCGGGACATCACGGCCCTCAAGCAGCCCATCGACAGCGAGGACACCAAGGGAGGTAAGTGACCGCTCCGCAGTTTTTTTACTAATTACCCATGGTTCACGGTTGCCGGCTGATTTTATTTTTAATTTAATATAAAAAAGAATGCTCTATTTATTTTGTTTATCCATAAGATTTGCAAATAATTGTTATATATACATATTTATTATCCTTATTTCAAGTAATCATTAAATAGCTTGTAATGGGGGATGCCACACAAATTACTACGGTGCCTAAAAGTATGCAGTGAATAAAAGAAGGTCGTGTTTTTGGGCCTAAAATATATTACTGCATACTTTTGAACACCTACAACTAAATTTGAAAGTGATTTCAAAACGCCATTTGTGTGAGACCTCCGATTATTTGAAATAAATATTAAACAAAGAAATATTTTACCATTATTTAAAGGTTTCTGGGATCAATAAAAATGATTTTTAAAATGATTTTAATTTCTAAACGTTTGTTTTATTCAAATCAAAATAAATGCTGGGAATGCTGCACCCTATTCAATAGGATACAAAAAAACCTTTATATAGCTTATACCAAATAAATGCAGTAAAATATTAAGAGATTTTTCAGAGCTTTCAAATCAGTTGTGGCAACCGTGTTCGATGCGCACTTTTTGCACCTCTCTATGTCTTCGTCTCTTTCCACCTTACTACTCTTCTTTTCTGCTCTCTCTTTCCATGTCTACACACACACAATCACACTTGCACCCACAATCACACCCACCTGTAAATACGCTTGAACAAATTGAAAACCAACAAAAACGAAACCCCAAACAAACAAAACAAACCCAATTCGATGTGCCAACACTATGTATATGTACTTAATATAAAATACCACTCATATCTGTGACTCCTTTGTGTTTATTATCCTATTCTATGCTCGATGTATACTGTTGTCTGTCTCGATGCACTGTTCAATCGGTGTTTGTGTGCGTGTTCCCACCTCGTAGCGGTTAATCTATTCTTGCCAGTTTTAGGTCTCTCGAAGTTCGCCAAGTTGGCAAGATCGGTGACCCGGAGTCGCCAGTTCAGCGCCCATCTGCCCACGCTGAAGGATCCCACGAAGCAGTCCAACTTGGCGCATGTGAGTCCGGATTATCGTATATCTATAGATTGTATTATATTACCCATGGTTATTTGCTCAGATGATGTCGCTGAGCGCGGATATCATGCCACAGTACCGACAGGAAGCCCCCAAAACGCCGCCACACATACTCCTGCATTATTGTGCATTTAAAGCAATTTGGGACTGGGTGATATTGTGTTTAACATTTTATACAGCCATCATGGTGAGTGAATTATAAGTGCCGTGAAATACTTTTAGCCAAGGCTGCCCCTGAAACTACTTCGCTTTAAAACTCACCTATTGAAGTGTCTAAAAGTATGCAACAAATTATTTTGAATTCGTGAATGTAATTGACTCACGTCGTTCTTGTTTTCACTGCATACTTTTCGGCAGTTTTTCAATGATTCGTATTACAAATCGTACAAGGAAGAGCAAAATCCTGTTTTAAAATTTAATTAAGTATCTTTTACAGTTAGAATATCAGATTTTATGCCCATAACTACCTGCCACTTCATATGATTTATGGTTGGCTATACATACTCTCGGCCCTTTTTATAATTTTGATGCTGTTCATTTTATATCCTAAGGCTTCTTAATTTATATTCATATTAGGCAAATCGTACAAAGAATAGCAAAATCCTGTTTTAAAATTTTATTAAGTATCTTTTACAGTTAGAATATCAGATTTTATGCCCATAACTACCTGCCACTTCATATGATTTCTGTTTGGCTATACATACTCTCGGCCATTTTTATAATTTTGATGCTGTTCATTCTATATCCTAGGGCTTCGTAATTTATATTCATATTAGGCGAATCGTACAAAGAATAGCAAAATCATTTTTAAAAATTATTTAAGTATCTTTTACAGTCAGAATATCAGAATTAATACCCATAACTACCTGCCACTTCATATGATTTATGGTTGGCTATACATACTCTCGCCTCTTTTTATAATTTTGATGCTGTTCATATTAGGCGAATCGTACAAAGAAAAGCAAAATCATGATTTAAATTTTTATTAAGTATCGTTTACAATCAGAATATCTTATTTTATACCCATAACTACCTGCCACTTCATATGATTTATGGTTGGTCATTTTTATAATTTTGATGCTGTTCATTTCATGTCCTAGGGGTTCGTAATTTATATTCATGTTACTGTTCTATATTCATGTTACTTTTCTATATTAATGTAACATTTTGACGTATTTCCATTGATAAGTCTATTCATACTGCCACAGATATTTTATTTCACCAGCAAACATGCTGTCTAACAAGGACTGTGAAATGTTTTGTGATTTGGTATGGTTTTCGGGAACAGGTGCTAGGGTTGGGTAAGGGTTTTCCAGGAATGGGATTATCAAGGGGGGACTGCGATACCACCTGACGCACCCACATCAACATGCAGATTGCCACAAAGCCGCTTGCGATGCCTTTTCATAAGCCGATGTCGTATGTCTGCTCGAATTGTGTCTATTTCCGTCAACAAGATGTTAACATTTTCGCTTAAATTGCGCTCAGCATAAGTTGGCAGTCCGCACGTGTGTGTGGGTGGTTCTGGGTACCGAATCGGGGGTTTCGTACCCTTCCCCTATCTGAAATACTCGTACTACGCATCCAACAGAAAGTTGCAATTCCTTGTTAGGATATTGTTTGGGATTCCATGTTGCACACTTTTCGTTTACTTATTGTTTAATGACATTTTGCGGTATTAGTTGTTTGTCCCTGGGTGGTTCTATATTTTTGTTTCCCTGTTTGTTGTTGCTCGGGATTGTGGCTGTCGCAACTTTTAGATAAATGTATAGCCAGCGACAAATCAAAACTTTGTCTGTGACTACGCCAGATACAAATTGCACACAAAAAAGCCGAGAAGTTAAGTGATATTTTAACCAGGTGGGCAAAGGGTTTTTGTGTAAAGTTGAAGCCAAAGGAAGGCCAAAATCTTTTTTCAATCACTGTAAGTGGCTGTAAGTGCCTTTTTCAAAGTCAACCAAACTTTAAAATGTAATTATTAAGGAAAAGCTTTTAAGGAATAAGAAAAAGTTTGAATTAAAAGTGCTTTTTAATTACAGAAAGTCAATAGTAATTTAGATTTTCTATTTTTGGGTAATTAAGCTAGAGATTTTTGAAGAACTTTAAAACCATTTAAATTCGAAATTAAAGAAATTTTGAGGAGGCTTAAAACCTAATTTTGGATAACAGCAGGCTTACAACCTAGTAGTTTTAGTTAACAGCAGGTTGAAACCAACTTTAAGTTAAACAATCGGTCGAGGAAACGAAATAAAACTGAGATCTAATTTATTAATCGTAATAATCAGAGCTAAAAAAGAGATTTTGAGTTTCAAAGTAGTATAGTATTTATCTATAGGTAGTACTAATAGTTACCAACAATGATTTACATTTGACAAAGTAAGGCCACAGGTGTGTGTACAGTGAGTGCACGGCCTCTGATTGGGCAAATACCCTCGAATCGGATCGGAAAGGACTCAAGCTCAAGTCAAGAGAACAGATAACGACCCTCTGTCAGACATTAATGTTGGTTCCCAGCCAGACAAAGCCTGCGCGGAGGACGAGATGCTGGGACACGGAGACATACAAGTGCACACATTTACATGACCAAGTGGCTGCTCAGACGGCAAGTCCTTCCACCTCATCATCATCATCCTTATTCTCCTCCTGCTGCCTCAAAGAGGGCGGCTTATGTTTTATGTGCTTAAATTAATATGCTCGGCGGTGGCGGAGGACGAGGGTGAGCGGGGGGCCAGGGAGACAGGGCTTGACAGGACATAAGCAGCGGCATTCGTGGCTTGTAATCCAACCTCCGACCAGGCCAAGAAGAGCCACGTTAAGAGGTTTGTAACTGCCACTTTGGGCAACTGTTAAGACAACAGCAAAAATGGAGGCGGGGGCGGCAATACCAACTGTTGCTCAGGTGGAAATGGGAGCCACACCTGTAACTCATGGACTGACAGATCATTCGTTTCCCATATCTCCTGGCAGCTATTTTTTATTTCCCTGGTGCTATGCTTTTGCCAAGCCAAGAAAAAAACATATGCTGAGCATGCCTTTTAGTATTTTATTTCCTATTTTTATTGGTGGTTACTTTTTGCTTAATATTTAAAAAATATTCAATGTTACAGGACTTTAATGTATCATTTGGAACTGGAATATTAAAAAAATGTCTCCTTTTTAATGTATATTAAATGCACTTTAGCTTGTAATACAGGTCGTATGAGTTATATCATTAAATCATATGTACATATGCCTGGTTTATAAATCATACACCCCGTTGCCCTGGCTATTTTCATATCAATTTAAATGATTGCTCATAAGATAATACAATTTATTAACTTAAACTTACACCATTTTCTTTTCAGGTGCCATACAATGTAGCGTTTAAAAATAAAACCTCAGAGGATGTTTCCCTGCTCGTGGTCGACTCAATAGTCGATGTAATATTCTTTATAGATATTGGTATGTAAACGTCGCACACATCCATATTTTATTAACCCAAGTTACTTGGAATAGTTTTAAACTTCCATACAACGTTCGTGGGTCCTGGCGGCGAGGTGGTCAGCGACCCGAAAGTAATCCGGATGAACTACCTGAAGTCGTGGTTCATCATCGACCTGCTGAGCTGCCTGCCGTACGACGTGTTCAACGCGTTCGATCGGGACGAGGACGGTATCGGTTCCCTGTTCAGTGCCCTCAAGGTCGTCCGCCTGCTGCGGCTGGGGAGGGTGGTGCGGAAGCTGGATCGCTACTTGGAGTACGGGGCGGCCATGCTGATCCTGCTGCTTTGCTTCTACATGCTGGTGGCCCACTGGCTGGCCTGCATATGGTACTCAATCGGTCGCAGCGATGCGGATAATGGGGTAAGCCTGGGATTGGTAAACCTTGGAGAAAAGAGTGCGGAAAAGGGTACATGACATATTGCTCACGGACTTTCTGTCATTTTATAAAGTGTCATAACGCCCACTCAAATGGTTTTATAACGCCCACAACTTATAAAAACTTGTAAAATGTATTCAGAACTATTAATTAATAATGTACACAGCTTTTCCTTCCACATTCATAAGTGCCAGGGCTTTCCATAAGTGTCAAGGACCTTAGCCCAACATAATATTCAGGGCGTTGTGACACTTTCAAAGTTACCTTTTATGGTGAACTGTTTTTCAAAACTACACACTAATCCCTTGTGATCACTTTCAGATCCAGTACAGCTGGCTGTGGAAGCTGGCGAATGTCACCCAATCGCCGTACTCGTATATATGGAGTAATGACACTGGGCCGGAATTGGTCAATGGGCCGTCACGGAAAAGTATGTACGTGACGGCCCTATACTTCACTATGACCTGCATGACCTCGGTGAGTGTGTGTTGGTGTGGGGGATCTTTTTTAATCTTTTCCTCAAAACTAAATAACCCCTTGGTTGCTTATTCTTTCCCCCATTTGATTGCTCTCTTTCTTACAGGTGGGCTTTGGCAATGTCGCCGCGGAGACAGACAACGAGAAGGTGTTCACCATCTGCATGATGATCATTGCAGGTGCTGTGTCCTTAACACGTTCCGTTGCCGCGTCCAAGTTTCTTGATATTCCCGCACACGCGTCACGCTTTTGAATTCCGGTTCCGATCTCTCGATGTCGATTTCGATTCCGATACCATTTGAAAGCTAGGCCATCCGCTTGCGCCGCTAGAACTAATAAATCGCTCCAGTTATTTGGTGTAGAGCCTCATTACGATCCGTAGCCCATGTCCATTTGTCCATGTCCAAGTAGAGCAACTCACTCGCATTCTCACAACGTCAATCATTGATTGATCGCAGCCAGAGTCAAGTCTTAAAAGTTTTTCTCCACCCTTCTTCTGCTCCGTCGTCATCTAGTTGCACAATTCGTGACCATGTGTGAGTTGCATTGTATATTCCTCTCTACTCGTTGTCCGTAACTCGTTACTCGTTATTCGTAAATCGGTAATCGTAACGCATGATCCGTAACTCGTTATACGAAAGTCGTTACTCATTAGTAGTAACTCGTTGTTCATAATTCGTTGATAATAACTCGATTTTTGCAATTGGGTACTCGTTACTCTTTATGTTCCTCGTTGCTTGTAACGCGTACGTATGCTGCTGTACTGTACATTATTCCGAATCAAATCAGACAAGAGTGTCTTTCGGAAACTGCGCATGATCAGCACTCCACCGAAAGCGAAAAAAAATACCAAGGACGTGCTGATCCTGCGCAGCTTCTTGTTCATGTCACTTGCCATCACGCTCCCACATCCCACCTTCCACAAAAATTCATCTCTCTGTCTCCGTCTAACTGTGCTCGTCCAATCTGTGGCATTTATTACTGTTCTAGCCGCGCACCTGTGCGTCTCTTCTTCCACAGCGCGTAGAATCAGCGAATACTGATAACACACACCCAATAACTGTCTACTTCACACACATCACATGCACTCTTCACCTTCATACAGAGAAAAAATATCGAACAAATTTTAAGTATTTTAGATTGTTGATCATTTACAGCAATGGGTAGTTTAAATATTTTGATTTGATCTATTGTAATATTCATTTCATTTGATTTGGTTAATCAAGATTGGCAAATAAAATTCGGTAAAATTGGGTAATTTCTTCTCTGTGCACTCTCACACATCTCAAGTGTTATCTAGCTGATCGTGTAAAGTTTGCTTTGAATGGAACTCCCAAGACTACGAACTTCAACTCTGTGTGCACCGCCGTTGCTTAATCTGTCCGTCTCATCACCTTTCTCTCTCTCTCCCTCTCTGTCTATCTAAAAATCCTCAATGATATAGCTCTGCTGTATGCCACGATCTTTGGCCACGTGACCACCATCATCCAGCAGATGACCTCGGCCACGGCAAAGTACCACGACATGTTGAACAACGTGCGCGAGTTCATGAAGCTGCACGAGGTGCCGAAGGCTCTCAGTGAGCGAGTAATGGACTATGTCGTCTCCACCTGGGCCATGACCAAGGGTCTGGACACCGAGAAGGTAAGTTTTAGATGCGACACCATTTCCCAAAGGATATCCCGGGAGGCTTAATCGCCTTGAGCCTTTTTTGTTGCCCAACCAGCTTCTAGCTTTCAGAATCATTCACTTTGGCATTGTTTCAGCTGGAATAAGGATACATTCAACCATTTATGTGTCTCATTTATTAACGCTTTTGTGTATCAACTATTTGCGCTGGAACTGTGTTCCGCTTGTCCATAGCGGGCTTCTCTATAAAGCTTGGCGCACTTCAGCCTATCACTATCTCTAATGCACTCGGCATACGCACACGTACATTACATACATTTACTCGCTACTCCTTACTCACTACTAAATTTTCCATTTATTATCCATCACTGTTCCAAGCTTACACACATCTGTCATTTTTCATCCTGAACTGTGTTTCTTACTTGGTACTTTTATAATATTCGACTATCGCTTTACTCGTTGCTCGTTCTGTGGTTTTGGTTTACTCGTCGGTTTTTCGTATATAAGTATATATAGTGTTCCGAAAAATATTTTTTTTTTATTAAAATTCACAATTCCCAATGGTTTTTATACTCTTATCTGTTACTCTTATCTGTTTCAACGAGTTTTCCATAATTGTTTCTCGTCATTTAATATTTTTATACCCGTTACTCGTAGAGTTAAAGGACACGATTCGTCGGAAAGTGTGTATATTCTTGATCAGGATCACTAGACGAGTCGAGTTAGCCATGTCCGTCTGTCCGTATGAACGCAGAGATCTCGGAAACTAAAAAAGCTAGAGTGTTGGAACTCATTTTGCAGATTCTTGGACTTCCTGCGCAGCGCTTACAATCGACTATAACTCTAAAACCCGTCTAGCGCCCACATTTTAAGATATTTTGTAAAAATTTAAACAAGAGTTTGTTCTTATTATCAATACCTATCTACGTGCAATGCAATCGCTCTGCACTCCCTTAAGCTAATTAACGGGTATTTAATAGTCGAGGCCATCGACTATAGCGTTTTCTCTTGTTTTTAATTTTCTATTACTAATACGAGTTATTTTATTCCATACTTTTCCATCTTTAGTCATAAATCAATGACTTTCGTCATTTATCACTATTAGTACAGCTTGACACACACAGTTACACACAGCAGCCACACGTACTCTTACCTCTAACTACAGACACCACTCTACTCGTTACTCCTTACTCGCTACCTCTAACTACAGAGACCACTCTACTCGTGACTCCTTACTCGCTACCTCACTCCACACCTGTACTATCTCTCTCCTAAACTCTCCGACATAGAATCTTTGGTCGCTGCTCTTGCGCTTTTTTTCCTATTATTTTGAAGCTGCTACTAGCATTTTCATAAGCCTAAGATCAAAACCCCCCTCCAAGAATAGTCTAAACCCACCCACAGATCAAGGTCCAGGTGAAGGGTCCGAGGTAAGCTGTGGGTGGCTGAGAAACTGAAACCAAAAAACTTAAAAAAATGCGGAATCACCTTAAAAGCTCTATACATCTAACGAAACCATCTTTAACAGAACTCAGCTAATCGATGATCTATTTCTCCATTTTCTCCATGTGTCTGCCCGCGAGCGAGATCCGTGCCAAAACGAAAAGCGTCCGTCAAATTCATGCCTTTAGATGAACCTGAACCAAACGGCGCAGCGTCCCCTAGAAACCCAGACACCTCTTAGCCCGATCCCAAGATAAACCCAACTCTGGGGTCGTTTGCGCCTAAAAGATTTGATAATATATGTACACCCAAGTTTGGTTCAAAGACAGAAACAGAGTTTACAACCGGTCCAAGCCGAATAAACTGACCTTTATAACTATTTCGTTGACTGTAGTTTGTGCCGCAATTAAGAGACCCCGCATCCCCGTCCTTGAAACTCCAAAAATTGTGGTGTTACTTTCCTGAAAATCGGAAATAGCACTCGATAACACTCAAACAACCACTTACACACAGACAGTCACAGGAATACACACTTTCACTGGAAAACAGACATCATACACACACTGACACTCGATCAATGTTGTATGTGTATTAGTGTATGTGTGCGTGTGTGCGTGTATGTGCGTGTCTCGTTAGCCACTAGAGCTGAAGAATTCCGCCCAGAGGATCAAAGATTCTGGGTGGAAAACCTCCGTGGTGGTCCGCAATTTTCAAGTTCCCATAGATAAAGAGGTTTACCGATAAGCCGATAAACCCATCACCCAACCTCGATCGGAATCGCTTCGATTCGATTAGCCTCGAATCGAAGCCTATCGAACCGCCACTCGCAACTCGTTAACAATTCGCAGGTACTAAACTATTGTCCGAAAGATATGAAGGCTGACATATGTGTTCATCTAAATCGCAAAGTATTTAACGAGCATCCTGCATTTCGTCTGGCCTCGGATGGTTGTCTCCGGGCACTGGCGATGCACTTCATGATGTCGCACTCGGCGCCGGGGGATCTGCTCTATCACACCGGCGAGAGCATCGATAGCCTCTGCTTCATCGTCACTGGCAGCCTGGAGGTGATACAAGACGACGAGGTTGTGGCAATATTGGGTGAGTTACCCGGATTACCCACACGGTTCGAATTCCCTACTTCCCCCAGCAAAGGCCGCAGAACTATCCACTTCGATTATTTCGATAACGTACGCCAGCACAACCGGTAATATCCGCTAAAACCTCAGCTTTAAATAACTTAAATACTCTTCATGCCATCCCTTCAAATACATTATCAGCTTCCATAGTACCCTTTAGAGGTAAAGAAAGTAAAACGATATCAATGGCTTCGATTTTTTCGATAACCGATATAAACAGTTGACATGCAACATCATGTTTTTAATAGAGTTAATCAAAGCAAGAAAATATTGTATTATATTGATAACGATCTAACGTGATCAGTCCCCATATTTTCCATTTAGAAACCGTAAGTATTTTAATTGACAACAACCATTTTAGATGAAAATCATTATGTACGTATTTCTTAAGCTTTCTCTATGATAAAAATTCCATCCACAAAAAACAAAATATACCTAATTAAAAAAAAAGAGGGAGCTAGATAAGAAGCAAAATTATGTAGTTAATAAAGTCTAGCTTAAATTAATTTATATTAATTTGCATTATTATTTTATGTTCGTTATCGGTTTTAAGAAGACTTTGACAAAAGAAAATCGATATTGGCATTAGTTCTGCGGCTCTTTATCGAGCCACACCACTCCACACTGAGAACACTTTTCTTGCAGGCAAGGGCGACGTCTTCGGCGATCAATTCTGGAAGGACTCGGCCGTTGGCCAGAGCGCGGCCAATGTGCGCGCTCTGACCTATTGTGATTTGCATGCCATCAAACGTGATAAATTGCTCGAAGTCCTCGATTTCTATTCGGCATTTGCGAATAGCTTTGCACGCAATCTGGTGCTCACCTACAATCTCAGACATCGACTGATTTTTCGCAAGGTGGCCGATGTGAAGCGCGAAAAAGAATTGGCCGAACGGCGTAAGAACGAGCCGCAATTGCCCCAGAATCAGGACCATCTCGTCCGGAAGATCTTCTCCAAATTCCGTCGAACTCCGCAGGTCCAGGCGGGCAGTAAGGAGCTCGTCGGCGGATCCGGCCAAAGTGATGTCGAGAAGGGTGACGGCGAGGTGGAGCGAACTAAGGTGAGTCCTTGGGGTTGGAATGTCCCCATATGGTATCTGTCTCGCTCTCTCTCTCTCTCTGTCTCTGTCTCTCTGTTGTTGTGCATTCTGCTTTCCGTGTTATATGTTCCGTTTTCAGTGTTTCGTTGTTGTTACTTATCGTTCCATTACCATGTTTCGTTGTTGTGTTTTTGGGTAGTTCTATGTGCGTTTGATCTATGTTCTTTGGGATTGTGCGATTAAAGTGGTTTTCTAAGTCATGTATTGGTTGTATATTACAATTAAGAAATTGAGCCAATCCTTCCAATAGATTGATTTTAAGAAAAATATTTTAAAAAGGGGCGTTGACGCTTACCAACTTATCGCACAACCGCAGAAGGTATCTCCATATATCATCTTTTGTTGCCGTTTAAATTATATGTTCCTTTTCCGTTGGCTCAAATTCACCACGGTGCGAACCCGTTCCGTTGCCATTCGTTTCCGCCGCATTGTTCACCGTTAACCGAACTAACGTTTCTTTCGAAGCCTCAGCCTCACAATCCACCAATCACAGCTCCAGCCAGAGTCCAAGCCCCAAGGCGAACTGAAACACCCGGGCACTGAATCACGACCGGTGGGGCAACTGTTTGCCGTTTACCGTTAACTGTTAACCGTTTACAGTAGTTAATAACCGTTGTATTGCTTTACTAATGTTATTTACTTTCGAAGCGACAAACTGTATACAAAAGTGACTTATGCTCGTTGTATGTCTTTCTTTGTCTTTGTCTTTCTTTAACATGCTTACGCATAATGCATATAACTGTTCACCACTATCCACCAAAATCACCATCACCACTCATGTTCAACCACCACACCATCACGGAACCCACCACAACACAACTGTACTTATCGCTTTGTTCATACTTTTCTGGCCTGGTCTTGATTCTATGACTGTTTTTCTTTTATGTTGTGAATTTGGCTAAACTACAATTGAAATTGAATTAAACAAAATTACTAACGGAAAATTCTGTATTATTTCCCCCTACACCCGAATCGAAATTTCCCATTTCCTGCAACCCCTGCGCTTCTGAAAAACCCTCCACCCCCCCCCCCAAACCACCACACTTTCTCTTTCTTCTCTCTCCCCCAAACATTTTTGTGATCGCAAAACGCCTGATATGATATGATATGATAATAATGCTTGCTCGGTAAACTGCTCGATAATGCCCCCCATGCTAAAAACAATCGACTATCGACAATAAAAAACGAATCAATATGAAATGCAACAACATATACAAGAAGCTACCAGCCAAACTGACACTGACCGAGGACGCCCGGATCCTCAGCACCGCCGCGGCGCCCTCGCCCTCGCCATCCCCATCGCCCTCATCGGGTCCACCATCTGCGCGCAGTACACGGGCCAGCAAGTGGGGACGCCTCCTGGGCAGTTCAAGCGTCGATTCAGCTAGCGACACCAGCGCCAAGGTAGCCGTCTCGAGAAGTTTGAGCGCCCGCGAAAGCCTCCGAGAGAGCACCGCCCAAGCGCGGCAGAGTAGTACTTCGAGTAGCAATGGTGGACAAGGCAACAAAGTAATTATACGCTTTATCAATTGGATCTGGGTTCAGGGGTCTGAGAATCGGGATCTGTGATCTGCGATCTGCGATCGGGGATCCGCGATCAGCAGGACACCAAACTCTCAGAAACACACAGGGTCACACGAAACACTTTCGAAATGAGGATTCTTCGAATCTTTGCATCTAAATTTTACCTTAATTTAATTTGTTATGGTTTGATTTCCCTTATAGCTTGGATCCACTGACTGTGCCCAATGAAATGCTACATCAGAGGAAGCAAGCTATATAACACATACTACGTTTCTACGCCTTGTTAAAAAAAAAAAAAAAAATAACAAAAAATAAAAAAAAAATAACTTTGCATTGTATTTTGATACACACATTCACTAACATATAAACAATAAATAAAATCTTCATTTTCATTTTCTTGAAATTTATTTTGAGGCTGTGATTTGAAGACCTAAGCAGGCTTATAAACGTAGTAACCTTCACGATACAATTATACCAAAACAGACATGTCCCGAATAATGCAAAAATGCATGTTTGTTGGGGTTTCCATCTTAATGATAACTCTGTCTCTCTTTTTTTTGCCTTTCGTTTGCTCTTCTCACTTCCGATTACGTGACCGATATTGATATCGATTCCGAATGTGGTTACTCGATCATATTGCGTTCATTTTACTTAATTATCATTTCGTATTTATCCATTTTAAAATTGTGCAATCGAATTGAATAGCATTTACAATTAAGCAAAGTAAGTGTACGAACAATTAGTTTGTTTAACCGCTATTTTAGTTGGCTGTACCACTCTGGCACACGATACACTGTTATCGGTTTGACAATCGATAGGCAAATGGGCGGGCAGGTATATTGTTAATCGTTAGAAATGTAGCAATGCTAACCTATCGTTTTCTGCTTTACTGTGCGTAACTATGGTGTTTAACCGCTTAAAAATCCATACGATTAAAGACTTATGACCCATATATGTATGTAGATGAACCATAATCGTGCCCGCCCATGGCCGAAACTTGAACCCCTGCACCAAGTCCACCGCCCTCCAAGAAACAACACCATGCAAACTGCCTTTAGATTGTTTATATCTTGCAATGATCCCGAACCAAATTGATATATTTCTTCGATTTTTCCCGTTTACTGTTGACTTTTCTCTCTATTTCGCAACTAAAAACTCGAAATTGAAATGATAACATTGCCTGCCTTGCTGCAACAACACAAAATTGATTCTGAATTGGAAAAAAACCAACGAAACTTGAAAAACACTGACTCAAATTGGAATAAATTCAATGCACTGCACTCTGCCAATCTGCAATATGCAACCTGCAACAAAACTACCAACCTGCAACTGCAACAACAAACGACATGAATGCCTCGACAATCAATCAATCAAAACAAAACCAACCAAATCAATCAACAATCAATAACCCGAAACCGAAAAAAAACCCAACTCAAACACAATTTTTCTCACTTTTCTCCCCTGCCAACCGAACCAAAAAAAAAAAAAAAAAACCATGCAACATGCAACATGCAACAACCAACCACCCGCCTGTCTATCCCGCATTTGCATCCGCATCTACGCATCGCCCATTGTTCCATTAAACGTCACCTCCAGGTTTTTCCCAAGGCGCCCAAGCTGCAGGCGAGCCAGGCGACCCTGGCCCGCCAGGACACCATCGACGAGGGCGGCGAGGTGGACTCCTCGCCGCCGAGTCGCGACAGCCGCGTGGTCATCGAGGGAGCAGCCGGATCGGCGGGACCCTCAGCGCCGGTGGCCACCACTTCATCATCATCTGCAGCAGCGGCGGCGGCGGCAGCGGGAGCAGGATCTGGAGCAGGATCGGGATCGGGAGCCGGGGCCACGGGCACTGCTGTCGTGGCCGTTGTGGCCACCAAGGCGGATCGCAATCTGGCCCTGGAGCGGGAGCGCCAAATCGAGATGGCCAGCTCGAGGGCCACCACATCGGACACCTACGACACCGGGCTGCGCGAGACGCCGCCCACGCTGGCGCAGCGCGATCTCATCGCCACCGTGCTGGACATGAAGGTGGACGTGCGGCTGGAGCTGCAGCGCATGCAGCAGCGCATCGGTCGCATCGAGGATCTGCTGGGTGAGCTGGTCAAGCGGCTGGCACCTGGAACTGGGAGTGGTACCGCTCCGGACAACAGCAGTGGCCAGACCACGCCCGGCGACGAGATCTGCGCGGGCTGCGGCGCGGGCGGTGGCGGCACCCCCACCACACAGGTGCCACCCACATCTGTGGTGACCAGCCCCGTGGACACTGTGATAACCATTTCATCGCCAGGAGGATCTGGAGCGGGAGCTGGCGCTGGTGGCGCTGGCCTGCTAAATCCGGGCGCCACAGCTGTGTCGAGCGCGGGAGGCAACGGCCTGGGGCCGCTGATGCTCAAGAAGCGACGCTCGAAGAGCAGGAAAGCACCGGCGCCTCCTAAGCAGACACTCGCCTCGACGGCCGGCACCGCGACCGCAGCTCCCGCGGGCGTCGCCGGATCTGGCATGACGTCATCGGCGCCAGCGTCAGCGGATCAGCAGCATCCGCAGCAGCAGCAGCCGGCGGACCAATCGCCCACGACGCCAGGGGCGGAACTGCTGCATCTTCGCCTGCTCGAGGAGGACTTTACGGCTGCCCAAATGCCCACGACTCCGTCGGGTGGCGGAGGTGGTGGAGGATCTGGGGCAGGTGCCACGCCCACAACGCCACCATCAGCGCCCACGGCGGCGGGCAGCGGCAGCGGCACGCCCACCACTACGCCCACGGGCAGCGGTACGCGGGGCAAGATGGAGTTCCTGTAGCCCACAATGACGGACGCGGAGCGAGAGGAGGACTCCGGCCAGGAGCAATAATACAAAATCGGAAGAGTAGGGGCCCAGCCTCGCCCACTCGCAAGCCTACGCCTACGCCTACGCTTAGTTAGTCTATATACTTAAGATGCAGCTGTAACCTCAACTCAACACAAAAGCTAACTCATGTATCTCAAACTCTTGGAAGTCCACTACAACGTATCTAGCCGAATTTTTCAAAGGGGCTTTCATGTACTGAAGTTTTGAACAAGAATTTTAAAAGATCCCATTTATAAGAATTTCTAAAATATTAAGCCCAATTTCAATGAGTATTTAATGATTTCGTATCAGTATTATAATATATCACAAGACCATCTAGAGTTCTATTGTTATTTTTGATTTAAAATGAAATTTTTGTCTTCAAAACTCCTTTCTTTAAATTCGATATATAAATATAAAAAAAAAATATTTAATTGGTTCTTAAAGAAGCAAATTAGAGAAGTATGTAAACTTCTGAAATTTTAAAATCACAATCTCATCTAATACTCAAAATGTAACTTCAATTTTTGGGAAATTTCACAATATATATTTGATACTTTAAATAAGCCATGGTATTCCCCCTAAAAATGTGTTGCTAATGATATGTTCTAGTGGAGTTTTGGATGAAAAACTTTCTTTTTCGCTACACGAATATCTACCTATTGCTAACCCAATCTTTCACACACATACACAAACACACACACTCTGAATGGAAGTGCTCGATATTCGATACTCTTTAACCGTTACATGATTATGACTATGATTACGATAGTGTTAGCCATAATGATAACGATTAAGATTAAGGCAAGCATATTGCTTACGAATTTGCTACATTTACTGCAATTATTTACCTTTATATGTATACATATATATATATATATACAAAAGCGAACGTTGTAAAGGACACAGATACACCCACACTCACACCACACTCACACACACACATACATATATATATATATAGCTGTATGTATATATGGATAATTTTGTGATAACTGCTAAAGGAGGCAAAACCCCAGACGAAGAAAATGCTTACAGACCGAAACAATGCCCGTGAATTGTACATAGTCTAAAACTGAAACCTAACTTTAGAGAGGATCCAACAGGGATGCCATGCCACATAGACACACTCAAATACCAAAAACCGATGTACATAGAAACGGATTCATGCATAGATAACATATATGGATATAACCCGTCCTAACTAACTAACTTAACGAAACTCGGCTTGAGCACTCCGGCACTCGCACTCGCTTGGCTCCCAATATTCTAGGCTTATAGACTCGAATACCGTTAACGAAATGGCAAAGTAAAACTCAACTCAACCAACTAGTTAACTCAGCAAACGTAAAGCTTAAGTAAAACCGAAAAGATATAGACAGCAGAAATGTGGCCGCTAAACGAAACGACAATCGACAGACCTAAGAAACCAAAAACTAAAACCAAAAAAAGTTAGAAAAAGAAACAAAAAAAAAAAGAAATAGCAAATCTCTAGTTAAAAGCAAAAATCAACTATGATTTCTTTGGGCATTGTAAATAAGTGAATTACATTTTAGCAAATATGTTACGACACGCTCACCAACAAACACCTACACACATTTTTTGTGATAAAAAAGAATTAGCTAAAGAAAGAAGAATTTCAAAAGTTTAGACAAAAAAAAAATTAACCTAGATATTTGTTTATGCTGGCATTTGATAGGCTTGCACTTGGCATATAGTTTGTAGCGGATTAGGAGGATGAGGATCATCAGGATGATGGTAGTAGGGAACCGTGCCGAATGCTCTTCGGATCGCGATATATAGTATGTTTAAGTAGGAGAAGGACGAACGGAATCCTGGACAGTTTAGAGGCAAGGTTTCATTACGTTTAAGTCGCCAGGGACATAGCATCAGTTGGAGTCCACTTGAATCTCGTTCGGTTACCGTTTTGATTCCCTAGTTGGTATTTGATAATTGCTATTTGATATTTGATCCTTACTTATGGTACCGTACCGTAGCGTAGAGAGACGGCAGAACCGGAACCCGGCTACAAATACATGCGAACTGTCTTCCCTTTATAGTTGGGGGAGTTAGGAGGGGTGGGCTTAGATGGGGCATCGCGGTTCTGTCCGCGAAAGTTACTTAGTTCTAGTTGTAGATTTTTTCGATTCCCATTCCCAAAAGGGCGACAGCCCACTCCCGTCATACCAAAAACCAAATCAAAACCAAAAAGCAATTCAAGTGGTATTACAATTGACTAACCAACACTCACTCACTCACTCAGTCAGTCAGTCACACTCACCCCTTAAACATATACGTATTTCCAATACTCAACAATGAATAAAAAGTTAATGGATAGCGAAGAAATACAATTTGTTGCATACGTTTAGGCCTTAAGATCTAGTTGAAAGTTTAACGAATGTAGCGGGCTCACTGTACATAGGTTTTTTTTAAATAACTATAAATCAAATATACCTAAACGTAATTAAATATATATGTATAACTAATTATTAATAAATAATTAGGCAGCAAACAACTGAGTAAGGAAAGCTAAGACGCACTAGGCCGGAGAAGGGAAACGATAAGACGGAGATTTACCGATAGTCCTCATATGAAGATACGATAGCACTGATACGATACTTATACAGCTTAGTACTCGTATTGTTTCAGCCTATCTCTCGCCACCTTTTCCCCCACTCTCTATCTCTGTCTCTCACTCTTTCTCTCTCTCTCGCTTCCGCCCCCATCCTTGGTATTCTTTTCGGGTGCTTTAGACCCTACTACACAGAGCCTTATAAATATAACCTAAAGTAACTAAACCAACTCAAGCAGCATTCAGCAAACTAGCAACTCAGACCTAATACTAAACCTAGAATTAGGATAAAAAGTGAACGAAAACGTGAAACTAAAAGTGGTGCAATTACAATTTATAGATCAAGCTGAGAGAGCAATTTAGTCGAAATTTATATTGAACAATTTATGGGGGTAGGATGTGGATACATATATACATACATAGGCGGAGTTGCAAATCTCATGTATATACACCCAGGCAAAGATGACAGACAACCGAAGAAGAAAACCCCTATCTCGAAACCCAGATAAGAAAAACTCATACTCATGATGTTCTGGCCTTCGATTTCGCCTAGAAAACGCCCGATTCAGTCTGATATTTATAAAGATCGCCAGATGGAAGGCTGCTGAAGGTCGGTTCGGGTCCGTCTGCTGGGAGATTCGCTGAGAGGCGCCAAAGAAACTGATTAAACCATATTATTATTATAAATATGTACATGTATATATGTGTACCTCTAGTTACACCTAGATTGATAACGAGAACAACCTATCAAAATTAAGCTTTTATACGCCAGAATTTTTTTCTAAACTAAAAAAACTAAAACGAAAGTAAACTAAAGAAACACTCAAGAATATACACAATTAATGCAAGCCAGAGAAAAGAGCAAAATTAACTCACAACACTCAATTAACGAATACCGTTTACAAAGCCCCAAGTGAAATCTAAATTAATTTAAATATACATTATACAAAAATAGGAAAAAGCCTTAACCAGTAAAACACGCGCCTCATTTTCGTTATTCCATTTATTACGTAAGTCCCACAGCAATGCTAAAAAGAAAAAACAAAAAAAAAATACTACGGCTAAACCAAACATACTGAAGATACTGAAAATACCAAACCAAAATATTTAGCATTATGCTCTAGACTCTAGACGAAAAAGAACCAAAATTTTACAACAACAAGATGAAACAAGAACAAACGCGATAAAGCAATGTTAAACATTTTCCACCAATTTGAGAAGCATAGTTGCTAAAATACAAAAAAAATACCTAAACAAAAAACAGAAACTTATTTCGTACACGCGCCCTTTGTTTTTAAAAATCGAAAAGCTGCCTATTTATATATTTACATACAAAATGAAACGAAACGAAATGAAATGAAAAGAAAAGAAAAGAAAGTGAATTACCAATTACATAACTACAAATTTAACAAACCACAAAAATACTACATTTTGCAATTGCAACATTCCAAGTAAAGAAAAAATACCAAAAATAATACGAGCATGTAAAAATAGTTTGAAATCAATTGTGTTTTGGTTCAAAGGCGCCGAAAACTTAGAGACATCAAGCCACGGCTTTGCTAAGCAGATTTACAGTTATATACATACACCCACATATATACCGATATATGTATATATACATAGGTAGTTTATACCATTTAAAAGCTTGCTAGGACTCGTCGTCCTTGGGCCACTGATTAAACACCAGGAGACGAGCCGCGAAATCGATAACAGAAATAGTTGTAACATTTATTTGAGAGTCGCTGGATTAATGCCTACAGTTAATGTGTATAGTTACTTGATTATTGCCGCATTCGACCCACACTCACACACACGTAAACCAGAATCGGATAGGATATACGCCCGAATTTCTGGGTTTAGTAGGATTGATCGAAAATTGGTAGCCCAAAACTAAAAGCGCGGCAAGGCAAAGAAAAAAGTTTTCAGAACTGCAGAAAGCGCAGAACAGAAGCTAAGACACAATAAATGAAAAGAAACAAAGAAAAAAGAAATACATACATAAATGTTTTTAAAAAATATCATCCAATCTTTTGAATATCTTGGGAGAAAATAATGGGGGATCCAGAATTAGGTTAAGTTGGCTTTCAGAACCACCATTTTTTGTAGCATACTTTTTGAATACCACTCAAATCCTCCTGTGGATCTAGGCATGGAATGAAGACTAAATATACAGATGGTAAGTAAGACCTTTTGCTTTAGATCACCTCTGTAACTAAAAATCAGCTTTTTGAATATGATGAGAATCATAATAATTATTGTAAAGGATAATTTCAATTGAGAATAAAGAATAGTTTAAAAAGAATAACTGAATACATTGAAAATTGAAAGTTTTTATTGGCAACAAATGTATTCGAAATCAAAAAAATTTAGTTTTTAGTTTTTAGTTTTTTTTAGTTTTTTTAGTATCAAAGTATCCTTGAAAATTACTCATACGACACGTATGCCAAATAGAATTTAGTCCAAAAAATCATTCTCCCATTGCATCCTTGGTGACTTGTTGATTTTATTAGAATTATTAAGGAAAAAAGGAGGGCTAAGAAATGATATATTTAAAAAACAACTTTTAATCAAAGACAAACTTTGAGACAATCAGCAAACCTTAAACCCATTTTTTCTTTTAATTCTTTTATTATGCCCTAGTTGCCTTTAAGAACCATACAGCACTTTCCATAGTCATACGTTAAAAAAACAACAGTTGATAATATACACTCAGAATTGATTTTTATTGCATCCTTCCGCTCGTCGCATTCATAATAAATATATATATATAATTTAGTTATTTGCAATAAATATATAAATGTAGCATAATGTGCTTTTGTTGGAGTGAGGGTGAGGAAGAGGAGGAGGAGGAGGAGGGTGAGGGCCGAGGACGAGGGGGTGACGGGAGGGGGTCTTGGGGGTCAGAGGTCAGGGGTCAGGGGTCAGGGAGAGGATTATGTACACACTTCTCGCGCTCTCTCCCGCACTAGCTCTCGCTCGCTCGCACTCGCTCGCTCAACTCCGAATTGTACATTAAATAAATAGTGAGTTTTTGATCTTTAAATGGGAGATTCATTGCGATTCGATACGATTTCGGGTGTTACAAAATAATATTGCCTGGGATAAAATATGCTATATGCTATTTGCTATTTGCTAATCTATAATCCAATATCCATCGTTCAAATATCAGCTATCCTAGAAAATATCTATCCGTTTCGTTTTTCCAATCCGATGTGTGAATTAATATCTAGAGGAGTGAAAGATCGATCCTTCCATGGGGTGTACTGGGTCTCGATTTTCTTGTTTTTTTTTTTTCTGTTTTGGGACTTTAATCTCTACAAATATGTACGCGAGTCGTCCGACTGAGACCAAACGTTGGCCCACATGTCCGGCGCCAACTCTTTGCTGTCGTCGTCGTCGTCATCATCGTCGTCATCATCGTCATCATCATCGTCATCCGATTCCGGCTGGGTTTTCCTCTCGCCATTGGGTCGCGTCGAAGTGTGTGGCTAAAATGTTTGGGCATTGCGACAGACGCCGCATCCCAGGGCGAACTCCTCGCCGGTGGGCGGATGCATCACGTGCAGCGGGCACTCGTCGCCCAGCAGCTGCTTGGCCTTCGGTCCGGCCGGGCACTGCGGCAATTTGACCTTGGGTATGTTCGTCAGCCGCTGGAAATCGTCGTGGCAGGTGTCGCAAAAGTGCGTCGTCCCGAAACAGAAGAACACCGCCACCGAGCAGCAGTAGCGGCACTTGTACTCCAGGAAATCGGTGCCATGCTTGGGACACATCTGTGCCCTGGCCACGTCCGAGCATCCGCCGCAGACCAGCTCCTCGGGATCGAACTTCTCGCCAATCTCCGCATCGCAGCGCGCCTCGCCGCCATAGTACGCCTTTTGGCACTTGAAGCACACGTAGTAGGCATACCGATCCATCGCCAGTTGGGTCATGTTGACATCCTTGCTGTCCGTGTCCTTCACCACGCCCTCGTACTTGATGCTGCAAGGGAAGATATGGGTTTGGATTAGCAACTGGACAGGGCAAAGGACCCTTGTTTTCTTACCGCATGAGAGCCTTGCGCTTAACGTCCTGCTTGAGTCCGTTGATCGGCTCCAGGATGTCCGCCAGCAGGGGATGCTGGATGTCCGCCTTGCAGATGGGACACAGGGAAAAGCCAAAGGTGATGCGTGGTCCGCTCCAGCGCTTCTCCAGCACCGCCTTGCAGCAGTGGAAGTGGAACACATGACCGCACTCCAGCTGCAATGCAAAAATATAAATCAGAGTGTATTCCAAGTGGACAACCATTATTCATACATGTATGGAGGGAGCACAGGACACCGCCTCCACGAAGCAGATCATACACATGTCGTCCGCATCCTGGGTGAGCTTGGGATCCCTCAGCTCCTCGGCCAGTTCGTTCTCGCGCGCATGGCACACATGCTGCAGACAGGGCAGGCACTTCCGCTCGCCCGTGACTCCTCCGCACGCATGGCCACATGGCTTTGTCTTCAGACACGAGTTGGCCGCGTACTCCTGGCACTGGGCATCCGCACACACGTTGCCGATCTCCAACAGCCCCGAGTTGCCGGTGAGGCCGCAGAAGCGACATCTGCCCACCGCCTCCTGGGGACCCGAGATGATCGTGTGGCTGCCGTCGCGGAACTCTACCATGGCCTTCAGGGTCTTCGAATCGGCCAGGGCCAGGAGCCAGAAGAGCTTAGTCCGCCCACAGGATTCATGCAGTTCCACGCGAATGGCCTCCTCCTCCTCCTTGCAGACCTGTTGCACGAAATGGAATATGTTATATTGGATGATTAGATATTGGACTTAAGGTTAACTCACCGTTCGCTTGTGGGAGCGTGTCTTGCGATTCAGATGCAGGAAGCGATCGCAGTCGCCGCAGAGGGATCCGCAGGTCTCGCACTGGATGATGGCCGCCGTTTCGCCATCATCGTGGTTGCTGCACAAGGGACGTGTGTCGCACAGCTTGGACCACTGGCCGGAGGAGAGCTTCTCCACGTGGTCGCGCTCCAGGACGCACAGGCTGGCCAATGCCAGCCACAAAGTGGAGGTCTTGGTGCAGTGCTCCGGCGAGCGGTAGATCTCCTCCAATCGAGTGAGATTCAGCACGGACTCGGCTATGGCCGCCTTGGTGATCTGGGACCACTTATCGCTGAGCTTACCCTGTAGGGATGAAATAAAGAAAAGATAAATAAATAATGGGCCTTTGAATTCATAAGGATTCCCTTACGCTGGCCAAATCTCTGATGAGACCGATTATGCTCTCCGCCTGCTTGGTGGAGATGACTCCGTTGAGGAACCACCGCTGGTTGAGATTCCGTTTCGATTCCTTCCTCGGCGGCAGGGCCTCGAACTGGAAGGGATCGGGTCCTCCCGGCTCACCGGTGGGCGGTCGCGATTTTAACTGCTGCACCGAGAGATCCAGCGAGCTGCAGAGCCTCACAAAGGCCGGCGTCTTCTCCGGCTGACCTGGCTTGAGAGCAGCTCCACTACCGGATGATCCTCCGCCTCCAGATACAGATGCAGCTCCTCCTCCAGCAGATACCGCCGTGGTCTTCACCTTGACCTGCAGCTGCAGGGACTTGGCAATCACGGCCAGGAATATGTCCAGCAGACCCAGCCGACTCATATCGAAATCGCTGGCCGACTGATGGGCGATACTGTAATCCGCTGGCGGTAATCTTTGCACTCCCAGCAGCTCGGCGAAGCTCTCCGGCGATATTTCTGGCAGGATCCGGCGCAACAAGGCCGTAACCTGTCGCTGCACTCGATCGCTTCCGGTGTGCAGTAGTCCCAGGAGATCCCTTAGCAGACCATGTTGCTGGGAGAGATACGAGCGACCCACCACGCTGCCCGACAGAGCCAACACCATGCTGAGCATCTCGAAGCAGTAGGTGTCCGGGGCTCGACTCCTCTCCGGCGAACTCTCGCTGCTGGCGGAAGCGGGCGCAGGCAGGGATTGCAGCTGGGGTGGCTGCTTCAGGGCATGGACCAGGTTGGCCAGCTCCCAGTCCTCCTTGGCCCGCTGCGCCTCTTTGCGAATGGCATGCACAATGTGCACGATCACCTGTTTCTGCAGGTGCGACAGTTTGCTGCGCGAGAACAGAATGCCCACCATGTGCTCTCTGAGATCAAGGGAATCGGCCAACAGGGATGTGCTGGCTGCTCCGCTGCTCTGTGGTCCTATGCCAGCCGAATCCGGTGGCACCAGATCCGAGCCCACGTTGCTGATCAGTTTGCCGAACACCTGACCGGTGATCAGTCGGAAAACTCTCAGGGTTTCCGCCTCGCAAATCTGCTGTTGGATGCGCGACGCATGACTCAATCGCAGGTGCGGCTGGTGCTTGTGTTCCGAGCCATCCTCCAGGCCCACCGATCCTCCCGTGGGCAGGCCGAGCAACTTGATCTGGCGCACACGCAGTGTGTTCTCGGGACCATGGAGCTCCAACCGGAAGTGCGTGCAGCTGTCATCGCAGATCTTCGCCGAAATCCAGGAGCATGCTTTGGGATCCACGTCTGCCGACTTTATTACATTCGTGTCGCCCAGCGACTGTCCGGCATAGAACACCACGTTGAGCACCTTGTTCTGCAAAAATAAATGGAATAAAATCAATAGGGTTTATGGAACTTAAAAAAAAGGAAATTATTTATCTCAAATTTAGCAGAACCTTAAACAAGTTTAATAATGAAAAATAACTAGGGGATAGGTTCCCGGGGACTCACCTGAATGTCCCGACTATTGTCGATGTGCACCAGAAGATAGCGACAGGCGTAGTTCAGCTTGGTCAGGGACAACTCGATGATCTTGCACTTGTTGCGATCCTCCTCGTCGCTCTCCCAGAATGTTTCCGTTGAGTTGTCCGTGAGGGACTCCGCCATGGCCGGGCGCGAGGACACAGTGACCTCGAACATGCCCGCCAGATCTGTGTAGCAGAGGAGCCGAGCTCCTGCTCCTGATCCTCCCGTCGCCACTGGGTGCACCTGATTGTGCTCGGCATCGGAGTCGGGCTTCACCATCATCGAAACGGCCATGGCGTCGTTCTGTTCGTCTGACTTGGACAGTATTTTCGAGATGTTCCCAAATACATGCGAGCTGTGGAGGAACTGGTGGTCCGCCTGGCGGAAACGGATGCCAAAGCACTGGATGGCCACCCGTTGCAGTGGCGATCCGAGAGGCAGGTGGAGCGTGAGATCGGCCACCGATTGCAGGAGCACGTGCAGCGACTGGGTGATCAGATGGGCGAACCTTCCGCTGATCTGGGTGTAGGCCACCGGGTGCTCCAGTGCCGGCTCGGAGGCCTCCTCGCCCCGGCCCTCTGGCGGATGTCCCCCGGTGGCGGTCAGTGAGCTGACAAACCACCACATCAGGTCGTGCAGACACACGCCCTGTGTGACGCTCCTCAGGAGCCAGTTGAGCGCTTGCAGGGCATAGATCCTGCAGGCAGCGATCCTCAGGCTTCTTCGCATGGCCGCCCTGAGCCTGTCCAGCTCGTGTTTCTGCGTGATGAACGCCATGGCGGGACGGGTGAGTAGTAGGTTACCCCCTCCGTTTTGTCCGGCCGACTGATCGAATCCCAGCGTGCCAGTCGAATGATCCTTGATGACTGTTCCATCGGCAGTTGTCTGCATGACGGACACACTGGCCAGCAGCTTGGGCGGCACCAGGCGACGCAGATGCTCCGAGGGATAGCAGATCAGCAGGGATCCATCGCCCTCGCTGGTGGAGTTGTTCCTTCGCCGGTAGACGACCTTCGGCTGGCCCTCCACGGGTAGCTGCTGGTTTTGCTGGAGCTGCAGATGCAATTGTTGCTGCTGGTGGTGCTGCTGCTGCTGGTGGTGTTGTTGCGGGTGGTTGTGCTGCGCCAGAGAAGCCCAGCCCTGGCCCATGGAATAGCTGCGGTGGAACTTTGAGAGGTTACCACCACCCACTGATCCCGGACCTGCGCCGGCGGCTGTGGAGCCCGGCGCCAAGGAGCCGGGAAGCAGCTCGTAGTTGTTCGGTTCGCAGGACTCATAGGAGATCTCCGACAGGGGCTGTTGGATAAACGATTCCATTAGAGAGGTGCTAGTTGTAGATCCCCCGCTACTCACCCTATCGTAACCATTATCGTGCGACGAGGGTCCCAGTCCAAACATTTCGTAGGGCAGATCCTCATGTCCAGCCGTGCCCAGGCATTCCAGACAGGCGAAGCTCTCGGGCGCCAGCCAAACGTTCTCCGGCGCTGCCGGCGGTCCGCCCACGAAACTCTTGCGGAACGCTCCGCTTCCGACTCCCGGACAAAATTTGGAGCCACTTAAGCGGGCCATCCGGCTGCAGCGACTGGTGCTCGGCTTGAGGTCGGAGTTGCCCAGCTGGTGCTCGATCACCACGGGCATGGCCACCACGGACATCTGCTGAGGGGACCGCTTGGGATTGGAGGTGCTGGCGGCCAGGCTGCCGACTGCCCCGGACGCAGAGCTGGAACTCGAGCAGAGCTCCAGCAGGAACGTGGCGTTCTCCCGCATCGTGGTGTACACCTCGGCATTGGCTATCAGTGTGGTGGACTTGACCCCAAACAAATTCAGTTCGTTGCCTGGAAGGTGGGGAAAGGGTTTGGGATTAGGACGTTGATCTGGCATAATCTATCTGTGGGTATCATCTCACCTTCGGCGGCATTGGACTCCATTTGGCGGGCGGCACTGTTGATGTTGTTGACGCTGCGACAGGAGGCCAGGTACCGATCCCGGCAGGGGTCGCACATCAGGAACCAGGAGGAGGCGCCCTTGCCGCCCTCGCCGCAGTTGCCAGCCCATCCCTCGCAAAAAATGCCCACTGAGTTGTAGCCCTTGCCCTTCGCGGATTTCCCGCAGCCCGGGTGGGCGATCCTCATGTGGTAGGTCACCGGCATGGGCAGGAACAGTTCGCAGATCTCGCACCAGCTGCCGTCGTCCTTCTTCTTGCGCTTGCACTTCCTGCCCAGATCCTTCTCCCCGCCGGAACCCTGATCGGAGCACTTGCCATCCTTGCCCTCGTTGTCCGCATCCCCGTTGAGATCCCGACTGCCGGGCGAGAGCAGGCGCGGCTCCCTTTGCTCCAGGGCATTCGACCGGACGATCTGGACGCAGCCGGAGCAGATTTGCTCCCACAAATAAACGAGACACCGCAGGGCTGGCGGCAAAACGCTGACCATCTCGGGCAGAGCCTGCAGCTTCTGGGCCTGATCCTCGCCAGGATGGGTGACTCCTGCTCCGATGAGCATGTTCTTCCGGTACTTGGCGCGATTGTGCAGCGAGCAGTTGCCACTCTTGGTGAGGGACTCCAAGGTGCTGGGCCGGATGTTCAGGTAGTTGCCCGCATTGGCCACCTCCACGGAGTGCCGCTGCTGGGCCTTCTGCTCCCGCGAGAGCTGCACCCGGGGATCGCCGGCGTCACCGCGCCGCGTGACCACGGTGGCACCCTCCTTGGGCAGTCCCGGATGGAACTTGAGGAAGCTGGCGCAGGCCATGGCATCGTGGACGACACCCTCGTGCCAGAGGAGGGCGGCAAAGACCGCTCGGATGCTCTCCGCGAAGGAGGGGGGCATGGCCCGCTTGATGGGACCAATGGCGGCGCTCCTCTTGGCGGCTGCAGACGCCGATGCCGTGGAGGTGGTGGCCAGCTGCAGTTCGCTCTGCTGCTCCCCCTGACCCGTTGTGGTGGTGGTGATCTGCAACAGACTTAGATCATCCTCCAGGCCACTCGTATCCGTCGGGGGCAGGACGGCACTCCGCTTGGGCGTGTGCTTGGGCGTGGAGAGCAGCGCCGCCGTTTGGCTGGCCGAGTAGTTGGGTCTCCTCATGCTGGCCAGACTGAATTCCGGCTCCTGCGCATCCTGCTGGCTGCGATTACCGTTGCCGCGCGGCGAGTCCTGGCCGCCCATGGCGCGCACCAGCTCCCGCACCGAAACTCCGGCCAGGGGCGGCGAATGGGATGGGGTCAGCGGTTGGGATCCATCCACAGCATCGCCCTTGAACCACTTCTGCAGCGCCTGCAACTTGATGGCTCCGCCGCCCACCACTCCGGCAATGGCGGAGCCAATATGGGCCGGCAGCAGCTCCACGGCGGGCAGGGCCTCCTGTTCCGGCTCGCGATCATCGGGATTCTCCTCCTCCGCCCGCTGCTCCTCCTCCTTATGCCGATCCTCCTGCGCTTGGGCCTCCCGCTCCGCGAGATCAGCATGCTTGGAGGGGTAGAGGAAGGGATTGGTGGACTGATGGCCGGCCAGGAAGCGCGCTGGCTTGGCTTTGGCCGGACTGAGGACTGGACTGGGATCCGGCTCTGGCTCGGGACTGGCCTCGCCACTGCCCGACGGACTGACCGGCGGCGGTTCGTCCTCCTCCTCCTCCTCGGCTGCGGCCGCCACGCCCTTACGCAACGGATTCACCTCCTTATCCGCGACAGGCTGGAGGAGCATCCTGGCCAGGTGCTGGTTGAACTGCAGGCACCACGCCTCCGTCGGATACCAGCCCATGGTGCAGTGCTGCCGGATGGACTCCGTGGACAGGCGCAGCCAGACTCCGTCGTCGTTCTCGATCTCGTCGATGAAGGAGATCACGCCGCCCACCCGCACCACGCCCACCTGCTCCGACTGCAGCGTGGGATGCGATCGAATCCGCAGTCCTGAACTATGGCGCGCCTGGAAATGGAGATATTGGGAATGTCATTATTGGAGTGTGTTTCAATGATCAATGATCACAATAACTTATGGAAAATTCGATGTCCGTTTATCTATAACATAAAATCTATTGAAAAATATAAAACAAAGTAGCAAACAAATATCTCTAACTTGGGCCTCTTTCGAAAATCAACAAAAACTCACCCCAAAACTGCACATTTTTCGAAACTAACTCTTAAATGATAAACGAAATAGCCTGGTCGGTCAATATTCAAGGAACAATTATTTATAATACAACAGATAAATTATAGCTCTTTCTTTAATGCAAATCTAAGAAGCTTTGGTCAGTAAATATTTTTAGCAAGAATTATGATTGTATAATCTTGGCAGGATGTTTTAAAACTAAAAACGTTTAAAAATTAAATTCATTAAAAAGTTATAAGCAAATAAAGGAATACACGCTAGGTGGCGTGTTGGTGTTGTGTGCAATCTCGGAAACAGCCTATTTGCTGCATGCATATCTCCATCTCTCTCGCACTATAGCTATTTCTCTGGTTTGCAATTAATTTGTCGCTATCTTAACAGTGACTTGCTACCCGTCTTGTTTGTATAATCCTGAAAATAACAATTTTCCCATTATCATGTCAACTTTCCCAAACTTCCCTTCACACAAATATGACACATAGCCCATATCTTTACACGAAAGTTGTGCTCGATTTGTTTGATTACCATATACCTTATCCTCACATAGGAAGTTACTCGGTCTATAGCTGAACTAGATGATCTATTTGCCTACCTGAAAGCGGCGCAGTTTGCTGGGCGCCTGGGGCCTCCGCTGGGCGCTGCTCCTCTGGGTGGGCGGCGGCAGGATGCCCTCCTTGACGTCCACGCGGTAGACCTCCTCCAGCGGAATGCCATCGATGGTCACCGCCAGGCAGTAGGCACCCACCGAACTGGGCGTCCACTGGACACTGAAGGTGCCGTCCTCCATGTCCTTGGCGTTCAGGAGTTCTGTGACGCGGGTCTGCACCGGACTGGCGTAGCGCAGCTCCTCGAACGAGTAGTTGGTGAAGGGCTTCATGAACGTGATGGCCTTGAAGACCATCTTCTCCTTGGAGGTGGGCTCGTAGTTGAGGCGCGGTGGCGGCGCCATTCCGCCCCAGCCCCAGGTGTCGCCGGAGGGTCGTCGCATCCACAAATTCGGACCGGGCGCAGATACTCCGGCTGCCGAGGATCCGGATGTTCCTCCCGTTCCGCTTGCATTTCCATTCGGGCCCGAGCCCGTGGGTATCGCCTTGATCTCCACCTTCAGCTCCGGCACCAGAACCGCATCCCCGTACTGGTCCCGAATGGTGACCGTCACCTGGGAGGGCCAGCCATAACGCAGTGGCTCCGTGATCGTGTTCAGCTCACATCTGCAGAGGAAGGGGAAGTGAGTTAAGGGATTGAATACATAAATATTTAGATCTAGACTTATAGACGTACTTATTGGGATCGAGTCGCGACTCCGGCTGCAACCAGGCAGCCAAACGGGCGCCCGACGATCCTGGCGCTCCGCTGATAAAGTCCTTGAGAAACTGCCGCTCATTGGACTGGGATCTGAAAAGGTAGACGAAAAAGGAATAGAATTAGGACATTAAATTATTAAAGTTGCATCTTTATAACTATATCTGGATAGCTTTCATGGCAGATACACTTCGTATCGTATTATATCAAGATCATATTATGTTGTAATAATATTTGGAATTCATTTGTTTTAGGTCTATGGGGACTTTTTGATTTATTTTCCGTTCCAATACATTCCGTGCCATTCCATTACGTCCCATTCTATGCCTATACGCATTCCACTCCAATATATCCCACACACTTCCTTGTATTTCTCTTCCGTTTCAATACATTACGTGACATCCCTATTTGTCGTTCCCATTTATTCCCGCAAATTAATCCTATTGGATTGAACCAACCGATAGAGTAATTAAATAGCAAACATTTTTATAAGTACCAATTTAAATTTAATGACCTCTCTTATAAATGCCAGGTAAAACCCAAACACCTTCCATTTTATTCCATTCAGCTGAACGATATTTTGTAAATACACAAATATTTAAACATCCTTTAAGAGATCGAGAATATTATCAAATCATAATGATGATGTAATATAGATGTATACATTTTCAGAACTTCTCTTCAAGATTTCTTCCCTGAGACAGGGGTCAATGGCTAAGGTCACGGAGTGATCAGGTAGAATTGCGGGGCACTTAAATCCATTTCATCCCAATCGAATCCAATCAGAGGCACAGCATCAAAGATGGACCGCCCGGCTGACCTGCGGTTCGCAGGCGGAAGGTGAGTGGCACGTAGGGAGAAGGACTGGAAGTGGAGGGGGTTGACTGGAAAGGGTCGAAGGGCACGTAACGGCACAGCGGGCGGTGCACGTGTGTGAGTGAATGGACGAACTCGCGACCCAGGGCCAAACGGACGGGCACGCACATGCAGCGACGTGTGAGAAAATAAAAGATCCTAAGGAAACCGTTTTCGAACGACCACTCATATAATACCATATCATAACCATAGCCAAGAGATAAGGTAACGCTCGCTTATCAGAAGATTGTTTTGATATTTTCGCAAGCCTCTCAGTTTTTCGCCGGCTGAGTATCATCCGAAAAACAAAATAAGATCGTATACCGAGCTAAACTATTATACTAACACAAAATTCTATATAACCATATCTACAAGATAAGTTATCCCTCAGACAATATGGAAGTTAAGAACCAATAGTGCAAAGCGAAATAGCAAAAAAATCTACGGAATGCGTTTAACTGAGAGCTGATCAAAAGGTAGAACACGGTCAACAGGTGACCTAACTCGTGACAATCTTTCCGCCTTTTTGGGAAATGGGGGTATAACCGTTGCGTTTTGGGGAATTTATGGAAATGAAAAAAATGAATATAATCGAATCACACACAAAGCTGCGTACACACACATTTGTTTTATTTACATAAAAAGCAAATAAAACAATACCGAAAACAAATAAATGCAAACGAAATGGAAAATGGGAATCAAAAAGGGGGATGGTGGAAAGTGGAGTTGAAGTTTTCCAACGAAAATTATAATGTCAGTCGGGGCCCCCAGTACTATACCCAGTATAGTACCCCACCTCATGGAGGCGACCCTGCACTTCACGGCGAAAATAAAAACAAAACACAAACGACAATGGGTGGGGGGGGGGGGGTTTGAGAGCAACAATAACAACAAAGGGCAGCAGCCAACTGTGGCCACATGTGTGTGTGTGTAAGGGTGCGTGAGTGTGCGTGAGCTACCTGTGGGAAACACGTTTCCACTGCAATTTAACCCCAATACCCCCCTGAATACGCCCCCCTTCCCTATCCAACGCCCGCCTACACTAAAAAAAAAATACAGTTATTTCATAGTTAGAGGGAATTCACATTTGCTATATAAGTGTACATATATGAAATAAAGACTTGGGAATTATAAGCTTTTATTGGTGGTAGAACAATATGAGCTTATAATTTCCAAATAAAGACTTGGGAATTGTAAGCTCTTATTGGTGGTAGATCAATATGAGCTTATAGTAATTATAAGCTCTTATTGGCGGTAGATCAATATGTGCTTATAATTCCCAAGTGTTTATTTCCAAGTGGTAATTAAGTTAATTTACCTAACAGTCTTCCGTGTTTGTGCTATTACTTTAATAACTTATTTTAAGTTTAAAGGAATTACCTTACACTACCTTATAATTCCCAAGTATTTACGAAAATTCAGTAGTGCTTAAAGTGTTTATTAATGACATAAGTATCAAAACCATAAAGTATAACTTTTTTACCACTTTTCGTTAAGTGTACTCCCGGAACAAAAATGGAAATGGAGCGCAGAGAAACAAGTTGCGGGGTCCCAACTGGAGTTGCATTCGAAGAAAGGGATAGGGCGATAGGCCCGGGTGGGGGAGTGAGCGAGAGGAAGACAAGGGGAATACGTGTGTGTGCTCCCTATTGCGGCAATGTAATCGTTCATTCATTCATTCAATTCAGTTTTTATCGTGCCACAATATGCGGAAGAGTCGTCTTGTCTAAAGGGGCAAAACAACAACAAAATAAAAGGGGGATAGAAAACACTGAGAGGGGGACAGACAGATAGATAGACAGAAGGCAAGAGAGAGACAAAGGCAAACAAAGTATATGACATTCGTCAATTTCTTATCGCTCACTCAACTCCGGGGAAAAGTCGAACCACTCGAAAAATCTAATATGATTAATATAATTAAACAACAAAATGAATAATTTAATAACAAAAATTTTACGGAAATCACGGAATCCCCCATTAAACAAATATTATAAAAAAAATCGGGTTATACCTAAAACCAAATATGAATTCCCAAGGTTTTGGGGAGAATGGTAGTAAAGTCCACAAAGAAAATCAGAAAAAGACCTGATAACCGTTAATATATTAGTATTTATTAAAATTTTATTCCTATGAATTGTTCTTACTATTCTATTTACCTAATGACGATTTATGGTCAAATGATATGGGTATTTTATTGATCCAGGGTAATGGAAACGAAAAGTTGTGCTTGTGTTCACTTAAAAATCTCCGGGGATTACTATGACACACCCCCATTATAAGGCCCATTTCGAACAAACTTTTTTTTGGGAAACCGGGGATGTTTAGGAAAGGAAAATATCATGACGAGATCTGAAACTCAGCCAGAAATCACCGACCCAACGACGTAATAATTGAATGGTTCGGAATCGGGCGGGGGACCCGTATTTCTGGAAGTCCCACCCGGAATGATCGGCCCTCTCTTTCTCTCGCTCCTTCTCTTTTTCTCTGCTGGTTGGAGCGGTGTTACTTCCGCTTTCCGCTTTGCCATCAAATTGAACGCAAATTGATTTGCTGCAATGTAGGAGGGATTCCTCAAAAATGGGAAAAGGGGCATTGTCTAATGGCTGCAATTAAATTTACTAACCCATCCACTTCCTTATAAGGAAAGCTCTAGAAATAATACGTCGTCTTAAACCTTAAATGTGTTTGTTATCTGTATGGTAGATAATATAAGTTGCAGTATTGATATGTATTAAAACGCCCGCGTCGGTTCGACTCATTTAAACAAAATAGTCAGCGTGTTGTATGGCACGTGCAGTTCTTTAAAGTCTATTTAAAAAAGTTCAGTTAATATCGGAAAAAAGAAATCTAAAGTGTGAGCTTGTGGTATCAAGAAAAGTGGTGATTAATTTAGAGTGTACGCTATATGTATGAACACTGTTTACATATGTATATCTATACATATATGAAACTAGTTAAACTTTCCAAGTCTTCGACATGGCAAAATGACTATATGCTCTGAGGGGTATAAAATATGCAGTGGATGACAAAAGATCACAATAAAGGGCGACTTAAAGTGGATTTCATCAGTTCTTGTTCTCCTTCTTCTCCGGTTTATCTTCTCCGGCTCGTCTTCTTCTTACTTATGTATAGATCCAGCATGAAATGAAATAAAAAGCAGTTCAGCTGATTTAATTTATCGAAAAGCCCCGTCGAGAGGCGGGCGAGATCAGCTGTGAGGTCTCCGAGAGAAGAAATGAGAAAGAGAGCGAGGGAGGCATGCACTGAGCAAAATCATTTCTCTTCCATTATTACCCTACACAAAAAAATTGTATGGTTAGCATTTACCAATACGGATAGTTACGTAACTGTAAAAAGGTTAACAACCATTTAAAACAGTGACGAATTGTTGATTGGTTACTATTTAATAGTAAAACTACCATAAAATGGTAAGTTTTGTGTATTTTTTGTTGGGAGAATAACTATTTCGTTGTTCAAAATGACGATTCCATAAGTGGGGACCATTTAACTATTATATTGGTCAATTTTACCTAAAAGTTTTATGTGTGTACCTATTTATATCACTCTGTTTGATTTGAAAATGTTTTTCTTCAAACACGCTGCTTTCAAAACCATAGTTGAAACATTCAAAAATTTGGATCTTATATCCCGTAACTAAAATATATGCTTGTTTATGCGAACACTTTTTTTTGGTAGAAAGCGTATTTGTCAACTCAAGGCCTATAATGATTGAATTTTTTTTTAATTTCTTAGGACACTCAAAGCATTTGCCCACTTCTGTGCGACTAGAACCAGTTGGGAATCATGTACACATGATTATAATTAGATGTGATATGTGATGTGATATTTTAAAATGTAAAACGGTGATTATATAATTAAATCCCTGAAATAGCAAATAACACCTTTGTACTATTTGTTCCATTTGTCGTTGGTATCGTATGTATATTTATAACCTCTTCCCCGATCCTCGCAGTGTAGTACGCACGCGATGACGAACCAATCTAGTGGTATATACATAGACCCGAGAGAGCACTATTGTATCGCTCGCTTGAAACACGAGAGTGAAACGGCGAACGGCAACCGAGTAGCGCTCGATCGTTTTATTACCGAACGAACTGCCATCGAGAAAGCAACAAGTTGAACGTGCGGGTTTATTATTTCTTCACAACCGAGACTCGCGGCGTTCTTTTTTTATATTTTTTTCTTTTTTTTCCTATTGATGTTCTTAAATATTTCTGTGGATGACGAAGAGCCGCATTAATATGTGTTATAAGATCGTTGATCGCCAAAAAGAAAGAGGGCTATAGTGTGGAAAGCCCCCCAAACGGTTTTTTTACTGTGAAAATTTGTATGCCAAAACGAAAACGAAATTGTAATACAAAAAAAAAAATAAACAACAGTGAAGAAAAAGTGAAGAAGAACCCAAGATTCGAGCAAACAACAAACATAATGAATTCGCGATGGATAGCACTGACCCCACTCATTATCGTAATTTCGATATTGGGTGCATTTGCCCATCCGGAGCGCTACGATCGATTGCCCAGTTGGGGCTGGAGCCATTCGCAGATCGGTGGGGGGCAGGAACCCGCCCACCAGGGGAGTCGGGAGAACAGGGAGGACCTCTGCAGCCACTGTTTCTGCAACCATCTCAAGGCCATCTGCGACTTCAAGCTGAACAAAACGGTGAGTTTCGGTTTCGATACCGCTCATAACCGCAGCCAGACAAAAGCGGTTTTTAATATTACTTAATTGGTCGCCGATTCGATATATTTTAATCGCAGCACGACGTCTTAACACTCTAGTTTTTATATTTTCAATTTAAAAGGGGGGTTTTAGACAACAAAAATTATTAAATAATAGTTCCTACGTTGAAAAAACTTTATAAAATATACAAATTTGATATGCACATTTGAAATATAAGGAGGTTCTTAAATACATATGTAGATAAAAAAAAAATACAACAAATTCTCACTAAATTCCACATAATTACCCATCAAAAATACTACGTTTTATAATAACCAAAAACCTTCAGGTGTGCTTCCGGCTTTTAGAATTATAAAACGCATGACTAAGAAAGCCAAGAATGAAAGCTCTAAAAGTCCAGACGGCTTCCAGAATTTTCCAAGGATAGAATCCACAATCAAAGCTGCAACTGAACTTTTACCATGTCTGCGGGCTTATCTTTTCTTCCGAGACATTTGTTTTTGCGCCTCAAAACACTTGCATTGAAAGTAAAAAAAAAGACAAAGAGATCACACTGAAACATGCAACACTGTTTCTGTGGGCACTCCTAAATTCGTTAACCTTGCTTTTCCAATTAGCGAAAAGTCTGAAGGCTTGTATCTGTTTTGTGTGTGACATTTTGAAGTAAATTAACATTTATACACGGCAGCTATTATGCATGGAAAGTTAAACTGCGTTTGGCAAGAAAAAATTGGGCAAATACTCGCATTTTGACCACTTATTCCATTACAAGCGATAATGGCGGTTATTAAGAAGGGCTCAACAATATTGTTCTCGTCAACTGGGCGCTTTTGCCAGTAGTGATTAACATTTAAAAACAATTGCTCATAATAACATATGTACTAAAATAATATAAAATAAAAATAACCACTTCACTTACAGTTTTTTTTTTACATTTTACTAAATTGGCTTTTCCGATTTTAGATAAAGTGTTGAGTAACGTTTTAAAACGAATGCTTTGTAGAAATGCTTTTCCCAATGAATAAGGAATTTAAAGTTGTTCACAAATATATGTTATTTGTATTATATTTTCGATTATAGACAAAGTGGTTTTTAAAGAAGCTATTAACAATGAATAAGAAATTTAAAGTATTGAGTGTGATTGATTAATAACGATTTTGCTAACAAAAATCACTTACAAAATGGAGTACCTTAAGTTGATAAGAACTAACAACCAATTATCAATACCTCTAATTGGCGCTACGATTTTTTGATTAAATCAGTCGATTTATGGTTATAATAATGGTTGATGGCAATACTAAGTGACGTTGAAAATGATTACTTTTGACATATTTTTCGCATTTGTTGGGGCTTTTAACAGCTAGCTGCCAAAGTAAACTATAATAAAACGCACCATGACAGGCGGTTAGGACAAAGAAAGGCAAAAATACATGGGATAGGGGACTCGAGGTGCTGATAAAGACGAAGAACCAGACAGTAGCAGCGATAAGTGAGCGCACACAAAATCAAAAGTCAGTTTGGTTTTACTCCGACTCTTGTTGACTTAGTAGATGGATTTTGTAACGACCCGACGATGAAAAATGAAAAATATAATTTCAGCACCATGTGTATTTTGCTGCAAGTACTTATGATTTATGTAATGCACTTTACCAAAAACATACATACATGTATGTATCTGGATGTGACTCATAGTGTAGAAGCCAAAACTTGTAAACAAAATTTTTTGTGAGTTGGTTATTAATTATGTCAAGTTATTTAATATGTATATCCCCCTTCTTATCAAAATATATCCTGCTTGGGTCCTACTTTTAGCAAAAAACTATTACTTACAATCATCGTTCAATAAAAAAGAACTGGTCATATTTGATTTAGATATGAGTAATACAGGTCAAAAAAAAAATATAAAAAAATATTTGATATTGGAAAATGTAAACTTTCACATCAATATGTTTACAAAATATTGTATGTTTAAAATATACATAAATATATTATCTCTATAAAGATATTCTCTGCCTAAATGCAATTATTTTTTCTATTGCTGGCCGAAATGTACTTAAGTTTTCGACCCTGGAATTTGGGGTAAATTATAGTTTTCCTCTGCTTTCCGTACTTGAGGTAAATTCGCTGTTTTGAAATACGTTTCGAGACTTTTTGATTAATAGCACGCCGAAGCGAAATGTAAACAAAAGCCAGAGATGCGTGCAAAATAAAATGAATGAAAGAATAAAATGAAAGAAGGCGGCGCCGTCGCCGTCGCCACTCCCTCTTCCTCTTGCCGCCTCCTCTATGAGGCAGTACCAGGTAATACCCCTCCCAAAGCCCCTTTTGACCGCCAGCCCGTTCGACAGGTTATGCTAATGAGTCAGGTGTGCGTGTATTCGTGTGTATTCATTGCTGCTCTCTGCGGCTCTCTGAAAAACAAAAAACAATTAAAAAGAGCCAGCAAGTGCAAGTGATTGCAGGCTGAATTTACGGCCGATTCCCCAGAATCGGATTCTTATGGAATATATAAATTTCGAATTTTATCAGGCACTAGATACCAATCTTTATCGCATTGGGGTGACCCTAATACCAAGACATTCATGCATATCCAGGTAGTATGTTATAATATTTTTAAATGTGATCAGTCACAAAAAATATTTCGTATATGATATATATATGTATGTATATCTCAGAATTCTCTTCCAACATAAGTATATTGGAATTTATAATGATGTATAAATAACCCAAATATAAACTGGAATGCAAATAATGAGCTATACTTTTAAAATGCCCCTTAATATTAGAACAATTAATATAGAAAGAGCTGATAATATAAATATAGGAACAATTCCTCAAGTACTGCCCTTATAGAAAACGAAAGTGATTATAACTCAGTTTTATTTCCACAGTGATAAGAAACTGTAATGAATACTTGTTTGGTTAATATACACACATAGATTAGACGTCACAAGCACTTAATGTTATACTTGGCATTTTTAATTGAAAAGAGCTTTACTTCGATTAACAGAAATAGCAAGGTCGTTTTAATTATTCGAACTATATGAATGCGGTTAAAAAATATTGAATTAAACAGTGAATTCTGCTTTACATACACATGTACTACATGAAATTGTTTGCTATATTTATTATCACATAAGTTAATAAAACAAATTAGACTGCAGTTCCAAGAACTAAGAGCTATTCATAAATCAGTAATCAATAATGAAAATGCTTTGCTTATATGTTCTCAAAAGATACGTATATATATAGGTCTACTCTATATGTAGAAGATATAAGACATTTGTTTGGTTTGCTTTTGACCAAAAATATACCTCCAAATTCCTTATCCTATCGTTTCCAAAGCCATTGAATTCTGCACTTCCACAGTAATTGAGCGATCTTAGATGCTTTTTCCAGCGGATGTGGGTGACACTTTTCCTCCTCCCTCCCCCTTTCTCCGGCCTTTCCCTTTCACCCACCACTTATCTTTTCTTTGTGAGCGATTGAGTGAGTGTGTGCGCCGCATGTGTCGTCATCTTGTAGATACAGAATTTTATTTATTTGCTGCGTGGGCCTGCAGTTCAGTTTTCTATGTGCAAAGTGGACGGACTATCGAAAACAGAAAGAGAAACCGAACCGAACCGAAAGCGAAATGAAAACCGAAAACGGATAGAGAACAAAACCAAGTGGAAATGCATTCCACCCACTTTTCCTACCCATCCCCCCACCCACTGAAATCTATAGATTGACAGTAATAAGCCAAAAAGACCTCTAATATAGTGTCGGCAGCTGGAAAACACCGAAAAAAATGGACATAACTTCTCAAAGCAAAATCAGTTTAATGATATGACAGGCAAAGAAGGGGTACACTGAGAAAAATATTATTATTGTTTAAAAACAATCTCTGAAGCTTTACCTACTCCCTTTTTTAACTCGCCCTTTCAAAACTGTAATATTCTAAGCTGGAAAATTGAAGATACAAAATATTAGCCCTTTTAAAATTATCATTTCTGTGTTTAACCTGATTTTTCAGAACTTAAACTTTCATAATTCCAAGAACCAGTTTCGATCAATCTATTATTTTTCTTCCAATTCAAAAAAACTGAAATATTCTAAGCTTGATTTTTTAAGATACCAAATATTACCATTTTCAACATTATCATTTCTGCGTTTAACCTAAATTTTCAGAACTTAAACTTTCATAATTCCTAGAACCAATATATCTATCAATCTATTATTTTTTGTTTCCAACACAAACTAAATCTATCCAAAAAGATCAAACATTTCTTTCTCTGCAAGGAAAAAGGAAATTGAGGTGGGGGCTGGCGTTTCGAGTGTTTCTGTTTTAGTGGAATGCGCCTACTTAAATTCCCATTCCGAATGGCTACTTAAACTACTTGGGACCAAATGTTATGGCTGTGAGCTGCTAAAAATCCATCAATTGCCACAAATTGAATGCTCGTTCCACAAAAGCAACAATAAAACAACAAAGTGGGACCAAGAGGAAGAAGGAGAAAAAAAGATGTGTGAATGCAATGAGGTGGGATACCAAAGTAAGAGAAAAAAAACCAGAAGATAGCGCCCCAGGAGGTGGCTGGAAAATCAAGATACACATATGCAAATAAAGAGGCCGCCGTCGGAAAATGTGCATTCGCTTTAATTTCGCCAATAATTCCGCTAATCGGTAAACAACTTTCGATTGTATATATAACACACAGTCATCAAAACCCCGATTTCCACTTTGATATGGAAATGGAAACAGAAACATTTACAAAACATATGCATGTATGATGTGTGTACATAATATGGGTGCACATGACTTAAATCTGTGAACTGTAAACATAAAACCATATAAACATAAACCGTTTGGGAGGGTTTACTTATTGGGAACTAAGCAAATATCATAGCCATATCATACTCATGTCATAGTTTTTTTAAATGTAATACAAAACCCTATGAGTCTCACTTAACAGAATCAATGGTGATGCTATGATATGTATGATGTATGATATAACTATCAGATGAAATAAAAAACCAAATATTTTTAGCAAATTTAAAAAGTAATTTGTAAAACTTTATAAAGACAATAAAAACATTTAGGTTTTTACAACCTTATATTATACATAAAAACACTCCTGAGATATAAAAATCTTGTACTACAGTAACTTAAAGTTCATCCCTCACATTCCATAAGCAAAATTAGTTTACTTGGCTAGCGGAAAGGAAATAAATATTTGTATATCCATTTACAAAATGAAAATACGTACATAGTGGCCAAAAGAAATAATATTTTAAATGTTAGTTTTGCGGGTGAATGTTGTTCTTCATCTGCATAATTTTATAATGTTTGTATACAGATAGATATTTCAGTGCCAAACGACCGAATAAACATTTCCGCATTTCGCTTTTAAAGTTTTACAAGTTTTCCGCTCTTCAGAGGACTGTAGATACATTCAATGTACCTTTTTGTTTATTGCAAACTTGTGGTTTGCCTTGCCTTTCCACTACTTAATGTTTTAAATTCTTTAAATAGGCAGATAATATACGTAAATTTAAAAAAAAAAAACAGAAAAAGTACTTTATGTTTGACAACCTAAGAAAACTTTAAGAAAACTTTTAGCCAGATTTACTTTTCTTATCGCTTAACAAAAGTCTTGTGGTAAGCACTCATGTGATCGCAGTTTAAATATTTCTTGCACAGACCCATTGCAACGCCCCCGACTGACATATATGCATAGTTATAGCCAGAGTGGCTTATCTGGTCAGTTTTACCTATCGAAAAAGAACTGCATGAGGCATTCTCTACAGCGGGTCACGTAGTCGTTTCCCATCCGGACGTGTCTTGGCAGTATTATCTCACAGATACAGATAACGCAGCAATGCCAGATGATGCATTCGCTACAGGGCCTGTGTGTGTGGGAAATAGATTGGGAAAGTCCTTTTCCAATTTTCCGCCCATGTGACCAGCATGCCGTTTGAATTCCGGTTTTTAGTTTTCCCCGGCTCATTTAATATATAGATTTATATGTAGATACAGATACAGATACCTAAAAGAGGGCGAGAGGTTGATCATAATTTATTTTTAATTGGCTTTGTTTGGTTATTTATGTTCTGTTGTTGGTTTTGGCACTTCCAGCCAGGCGACGGCAGCTATTTCCGCTTGTCTGCCACGCCCTCTATCCTCCGCCGCCCCCCGATCATCCTCCATACTCCATACTATATGATTCCGTTCCAAAAATATATATATCTTAAAGTTGTCGCCGAGGAAAAATGCCCGGAAAATGTGAAAATCGTGAGCGGATTCTTTTGGAGAAAAGCGCCCAGAGATCGGTTTGGATCAGTCAGTGAGTGAGAGGTTCTATATATAGAGCCTAGATCTCAATATACGGCCCATATCTACACAGTGAGAAAAGGCATGCTAAAAAGTTTGTTGTATTTCTATAAGTTAATTATTTCCTTTTTAGTTTATTTATTGTACTAAATACTGGTATCTCAAAAAGACAAAACTCAAGTGACCTTTTTCACGGGAATTATAATAATCTCAGGCATGTTTTAGGTAAACATTTCGGTAGCATCATATTTATACTTATACTTTCAAGTACCCTAATTATTTAAACAAAATTTTGATATTAGTTTGTTTAGATATTTTTTAATGGAATGTATGACTCATTTCTGGCGATAATTTTTCCATCTGTATATAAGATATATATAAATCTGTGACGATATATTGACGCCGTCTGGCGAGATGGAACTTCATAAACTTTTCAGACATTTTGGCCACAATTTTGTTTGTTTTTCCTTGTCGACTGATGGTTCCCATAAACTTGAAACCATATGAAGAGGAGGAATGGGGGGGGGGGGGAAAGCACAGTGGAAAAGGGGGAGGAAAGAGGGTGGAAAGAGGGTGGAAAAACTGTCTGTCAGACAAACAAGCAAATTAAAACTCACACGTAATTGAGACTTCCTCTTTAGGAGGAGAAAAGAGCGAGAAACTGGAGCAATTGAAAGAAATTGCGCCCAAAGGCGTGTAACAAACAGACCGAGAAGAAAGAAAGACAAAAAAATTAAATGGGGGGGGGGGGGGGGGGGGGGTTTGGGACAGCAGGAAGGAAGAGGGCAAAAAATAATAAAAACAAAGAAGGCCACAAATCTCGGCAAGAAGAATCAAGCGAAAGAGGGATAAAGCTAATGCAGCTGTGGACTAAAGATCCAGATTCAGGTTCAGATACAGATACAGATTCAGACCCAAAGACATTGAACCCACAAGGCACCAACAACGAGGCCAGACGAACGAGCAGGTGGCCAGACTTTTTCAGATCGAGGCGTGCATTATAATTACAATGCCCTCACCCCCTTTTTTTACCATTATGGCAACTGTGAAGACGACAGAAATGACAAATTTGATTTACGCCAATGGAGAAACGGAAAGACCGAACTGTTTATACGCTTTTAGTCATCGAAATATATACATTTGTACACAGAGAAAACTATCTAAGAACATTGTTCTTGAATTGAGAACATTGTTCTTGAATTGAGAACATTCGTTCTTAAAAATTTTGGTATCAATATAAGAACGAAATGGTGAGAAGAGAAAAGTTAAATTGAGTTTACTTAACAACTTTTTGATAAGTATACACTAAGGACTGAACTAATAGTTTATTTGTACATACAATGTACTTAAATACCTCCAATTCAAGTTTATTCGAGCAAAGTAAAAACATTTTCAACTTAAAAATGTCGTTCTATTTTCAAGAACATTTTCAACTCAGATGAGAACGTCAGAATTTTCTCTGTGTACATTTTTAATAACGAATTGGGCATTATCTCTTTTTAAAACTAAGGTGCAATGTCGTTAGGTATGTATTTTTTCTATGCGTTTTACAAATGAACATGGCTTAATTCGGTTCATAAGAATTCTAACAAGTAAGTTGAAAGATCAGATAAGATAAGAAAGTCGGACTAATTTTCGAGTTCTAGGTATTACACAGAAAAAAAAAAGTGGAGAGCAAATTTGATATTCGCCTGGTAAATGTATTGAGTATAATTTTTATCATTCAATTATGTAAATTTGACAATAAGAAATGGTTTTTCTTGGATTTTCTCTTTTTGAAAATGTTATCAAATCGAAAAACAGAGAAAAGAGCGATTTAGCGCATAAAAAGTCTCTGAGTTAGAGCAAGACGGCAATCTTTGGAACTCTCCGCAATAGAAAAAGAGAGCAAGATGGCTAGCATATCAAGTGATACGATCCGTATCTACATGGAATTGATATTGAATTTCATCATAATGATCATTATGTCTTATGAATTGTTTTCTCTGTGTATATAGCCTACTAAAACCTACTCATTGCTAAAAATTAGACTTTTTATAAGTTAACTGGAAGCGGTAAATGTAAACAAAAGAATGAATAGTGAGGAAAAAAGATCGAGTGGTGTCTCCACCAAAGGCACGTAGGCATTTGCGCCCCCAAAAGGGCGGTACTTGTGATTAACCATCAAGCAAATTAAACATAGCAACCCAAAACTGTAAAACCCTACATTTGCCCTTGAAAGTAAACCTTTATTTTTATTAATAGGCGTTGGAAAACTGCATGCAACGTCAAGACATGAACTTACATCAGTTACCAAAGCTTTGAGTACTGATTAGATCATTTGTATCAATTGATAACATCACTTACACCACATTATAATACCAAACTTTTCCCATTCAGAACTATGTATACAGAAATACACAAATGCTTAAGTTAATTTTTTGTTTTTTGCATATTTTATGTTTTATGCCATTTCATTTTCTGATGTTCTAAGCATTGTTATGTAGTTTTTTTTCAAAGTATATTGCTTTATTTTATTCTTTGTTTTATTTCTGTTGTTGTTTTAAAACAAAGTAAGCCAGCAGAATAAGCAAATGTAAATTCCGAACTTGTCTGTAAATTTTCTCGAACTCCCTGACGATAAGAATATTGAAACTGGTCAGTGTGAATCAATTGTGAGTCAGTCACAAATCAAACAGCCAGATATATTACGCCGTCCGAAAGCAAATTATCAGCTTGAAAGCGATCAACAAAAGGTCGAATCACGAATATTGTGGATAATACTTATAGAATTGCAAATAAATCGTTGCAATGCTAAGGGAAAGTATATGTTGGTATTATTTATAAAGAATGTAACTATCTTGAAATATCTGCATCCCAAAAAAGTTAACAAATTGGTATAATATATCCCTCAGATATTACATTTCATCAAGACGTTCTTTTTTTTTAAGTTCGATATTATTATTACACCTTTGAAATCTCAGCTCAGTTTTTTGTAAACTCACTTCCAGATGATCTATGACTATCATAAAATCTTCTGTAATTTCCTCTTAAGAATCTCTGAAACCCTGGGATATCTTGAGAAATGCCTGCTTTCCATACTCACTAGAGGGCCACCAGGGTAATCCAGATTCATTAACGCAATGAGGGGATCTTGGACACTCACTTCAACGTGATCAACAACAAGATCATCAGCGTCATTAGCGGCCGTCCGTATGTGGTGGACATCTCGTCATCCACCGCCAGCACTTTGAGTTGCAACTATTTTCACTTAATTTAATGAGAAAATTGCACCCCGGGGTGATGGTTCGAGTTTGAGTTCGAGTTCCAGTTGGGGTTCTTCAATGGAGCAATGAACGTTGCGGTCAAGTTGCCGTTGTTGTCGTCGTCGTCGTCAGATGTTGCTGCTGTTTGTGTTGCTGTTGCTGGTGTTGCTGGTGTTGCTGCTGTTGCTGCAGCTCCTATTGTTGTTGTCGCAGACACTGCGTTTAAAAATAACACAAAAGTGAGGGATACAGACCGCAAGAAATGTAAGTCAAGCGTCGCAGACCCCCGGCAACAGCAACTCCACAGCAGCAACATCAAAAAAAAAAAATAAAAAAAAAAAATTAAAAAGAAATTGCAACTGCAATGGCAAGTGTCTGGCAACTCCCAGTTTCCCTCTCACAAAAAAAAGTGCTTAACAGCCTATGAATTCTTGAGTCATTTGTGCCAAAAGAAGTGCTAAATAGTTTGATATATGTATATTTCTCGAAAGCCTCAGAAAAGTGCACTAAATTCTTACTTTGAAATGCGTTGTACAATGTACATATGTCACCCAGAATTCTTAAGATTTTTACAACACTGGTTTAAAATATATTTTGTGGTATTTTGTTTTCAAAAATTCTGCTTTTTACAGCAAATAATAAAAACAATTTTTTTGGGGATTTTATAAAATCAGTGCAATTAAATGTATCTCAAAAAATTAAAGTATTTATGTGTTAGATACTTTTTGATAATATTTTGAACTTGAATCCTTTAAAAAACCATAACCTTGAAATCCATCAAGTTCACTTAGTATTTTCCATGTTTCCTAGTGATATTCTTTATTTGCCCTTTTATGCAATACTTATAAATATTACAAATATTAGAATACCTTGAGTCTCCAGTGTTTTATCAATATATCTTATTGTTTATCCCTCACAGCTTTCAAACGAGTTTAATGATAAGTTAATGGTGCCGCTGAACATTAAGTACATTGAGGTGCGACTGACTGCCGGCACCCAGTTCGTGATGTTCGAGAACTTCTTCCTGGACAACCAGGTGAACTACTTCGGCCTGATCGGAGTGCGGAAAGATGACCAGGTGGAAATAACCAGCAATGCCTTTAGCCACAACAAGGGTGGCTATCCCAGCATCGAAATTGGAAATATCTCGAGGGTTTTTCTCCGCGAGAAATTCCTTACAGGTTTGTGGGGAGATTTGACCTTTTCACAGCGGATATGAACCTCTAATCCAAACTTTAGGTGCGGAATACAAACTGCTGGTGGAGGATGTCGATCAGCTGACCGTATTCCCCAATGCCCTGCAGATGACCAATCTGGACTGCTCCCTCAAGCGGATCAACCAGCTGAATCTGATGAAGAACGCCTTCAATCCCGGCAATCCCAAGTATGGCATAAATGTAAGTGGATTCGAATGAGGGTTTGTAAATATACCTATCTTATGAGTTCAAATTCAAGATCAAGCCCAAAAACTTTCAAAAAGAGGGTTCAAAATACGACTTGTGGTTATTTATGGCAGCAAATTCGAATTATTACAATTTTGAAAAATGATAAAAATTAAAAAAAAAAACTGGAAACTTAATAAATATTTTTTTTTATCAGTTTAAATCAATTAAATATTTAAAAATAGTTTTTATATCCTTATTGCTTGAATAAAACTAACAATCGTTACGATCCCTGATATTAATCAATCGATTCTTTGAATAAAAATTACAATCGTTACGATCCCTGATATTAATTAATCGAATTTTTGAATAAAAATGACAATCGTTACCATCCCTGATATTAATCAAACGATTCCACAGCTCCGCGTGGAGGATTCGAGTATCAACCAGCTGGGCATCTTTGGGGTGTCCATGGGCAAGGTGAGCTTGATGCGCTGCACCATTGCCACGATCATGAGCAACGCCTTCGACGTGACCAGCATCAAGGAGCTAATCATCGAGGGCTGCAACATTGCGACGATCGAGACCCAGGCGCTGACCAACAAGCTCCACAGCGACAAGGTGGCCATTGTGGACACGGTGATCGGCACCATCGAGGGCCAGGCGATCAGCCAGAGCGGAATAACCACAATGATTATGTTTGGCAACAAGTAAGTTGAACCCTTGATCACCAATCGAATCACTAACCGAATCACCAATCGAATCACCATTCGATTCACTAACCAAATCCCCAATCGAATTATCAATCAAATCCCCATCGAATCACCAATAGAATCACCAATCGAATCACGAATAAAATCACCAATCGAATCACAAACGAATCACCAATCAAATCACTAAGCAAATCACCAATTAAATCACCATTTAAATCTCGAAAGGAATCACCAATCGAATCACCAATCAAATCCCTTATCGAATCACCAATTGAATCACCACTAAATTTTTATCCATTTCCCTTCCAGAATCTCGAGGATCCGTTCGAATGCCATCCAAATAGCCGCCGTTAGCCTGTTCATCCGCAACAACTCGATGAACCACGTGGAGCCCAATTGGCTGAGTGTTAGCCAGGCGGATCATGTCGAGATCGAGAACAACCGATTCCACGATTATGGTCGTTGTGAGCTGAACATCGGCTCCTCGAACTGCAGTTTCCGCAACAACATCCTGCAGAATCCGCAGTCGGGCAGCTTGAACTTCACCTGTCGCGTCCACCAGGTGCACGTGGGCAACGAGTGCTCCTGCAACAAGGCCTGGCTGTCGGAGCTGACCGATCACGACCTGGAATCGGAGGTGATGTGCCGGGTGACGGATCAGCACATGGGATGCCTGAATGCCACCAGTACGAATGTACGGCGCTTCGTCAACGAGGCGTGCGGCGGAAATGTGACCCGCTACTGCAACGATGGCCAGTGGACGACAAAGGTGGCCAGTGATCAGTTGAGCGATTCAAATAAGTTAACCATCAAGTGGATAGCCTGCGCAATTGTCGTGGTCACCCTAGTGATTGTCCCAGTGGTCGTGTTGGTGGCCAGATGCTGGCACACTGGCGGCGGAGGAGGAGGCGTCGGCGGAGGAGCCGGTGGCAATAGCAACGATAGGTGCCAAATCGAGGAGAATATCCGGGAACCGTTGCGGCAGAGCGCCATGGAACTGCCCGAAGGCGATGCCACCAGGAAGGGCATCCTGAAGGTAATCAACGGTCGGCTGACCAAAAAGGAGTGCTACAAACGGATCTTCTTCATCATCGATAGTATGCCGAAGAACTCGTCGGTGATCGAGAGACTCCTGCTGGAGCACATAACGCAGAGTCACCTCGATGGGAATCCATCGTTGGACGGGGCCTATGCGACCAGTGCCTGTGGCACGGCCAACGGCACAGCCTCCGCTGGTCCGCCACCCAGCGCACCGAGTCCCCAGCCCAGTGACGATGATGAGCCCATCTACCAGGAGCCCGACCAGCAGCGTCCGCTCATGTGCAGCGACTACTCCTCGCCGCTGAATCCCGGCGAGGACATGTACGCGGAGCCGTTCAATGCCACGAGTAAGTTGGGCTCAGCATACAGGGATGGATCGATGGATCTCAGCCTGATCCGGCCCCTACTTCCGCATCCCAACCGAATGCCTTAGTTAGTCTTCCCTTTTTCTGGTTGGTTGGGCTAACGATGCTGTGATTCTGTATCTAACTTGTACATATATATTTATAACACCCGATTTGTTTTTTATAATTACGTGTGTAGAGGAAAGTGGTTATTGTAATTAATTAATCACTAGAGTACGCGGTATACGTATAATTGAAATTGAGCCACACTGGATATATGCTATCAACACGGATATCTCTATGGAGAGAGATTATCCAGACCATTTAATATAAAATAGTAATATTTATATAATATATAAATTTGCATCAAGCACATTTGATCAAAAGCTTTACCAAATGTAATCAACACGAGACTCACTGGACTTACTCTAGAGTTTATTTTTGTCCTTGAGATATCCTTTGGGATGAGTGTACCCAGCTGGTTATAACTAAAATAGCACGAGAGCCACGGGACCATATGCAATCCAAATGGAACAAAAATACTATATTAAATACTTTATTATATATATATATCAAGCACATATTTTTTTTCCAAGTGTTTTCCCACTTTAATTTTGCACTTGCACGTAGAGTTACCACCCAAAATTATTGTAAACCCACCCAAAAACACACACACACAAAATCGCTGGCAGGATTCGGTTCGCAAACACAAGGGCAAAAAGGCAATACACATATGCGGAACGCATAAAACCACAAAGGTACTAAAAACAAAACGTAGTTAAATATTTCCCAAAACAATACCAAAAACATGGCGATGGGCTCCAAACTTTCTCGCTCTGTAATAGTCCTTGGTGTATGTATGCTGTACTCTTGTAATTTGTAGCTCTAGCTATAACAGTAACCTTATCTATGTAACTAACATGTATTTTACAATCATAAACCATTAAAGAGGGGTACTAAATATTATGATTTTTTTACAGATGCGAACGACATGCCACCGGCATATCAGTATGCCACGCCCATGCGCATACTCACGCCCCCACAACAACAGCAACCGTCGACGATGGCCAGTTATGCCACGCCCGTTTGGCGGTCCACACCAAGTGCCACGCCCACCAGCCGACCGCCCTCGGGGGCCCAGACATCCCAGGGGTCAACGACTGCGCCGAGGGCTGTCAAGGATCTGAGGCAGGCTCTCCAGAACTCCCCACAATTCCATCCCAATCAGCTGAGCTCAGCGCGGAACCAAAGACAAGTCCTGCAAATCCAGCCGGTCCAGCCGCCGCCCTACAGTCACAGTCACAGGTCGCAGGTCAGGGGTCAGCGGCGGCGCAGCTTCGAGTGCCTCGACGGCGCCGCCAGCCTCGCCGCCATGGAGCACATGGACTCCGGTTCGGATCACTCCGGCGGCAGCGATGTGACCGTCCAACTGGCCGATGTGATCGACTACGCGGATGCCTAAAAGTATGCAGAGCCCGTATATATAGTCTTATACATATATATACACCTTCATATCTGCCACAACTGTCACACCTGCCACACACAAAAAAAAAAAAAGCGAAAAACACCTGCCAGCAGCAGAGCCCAAAACAAAAAATCGAAAACACTTTGTGATATTCATACAGTTTCTCTGGATATGTGTAGATATAGCTAGAGAGAACCGATCGAGAGGAATCATAGCATATAAGCTAGCATTAAGTGAACTTACATTTAAATAAACAAGTCCTAGCAGAGCGCTCGACTGACTCATTGTCCGCATATCTCATTGATTTCGGGGGCTTTAGTAAAATACCACTAGTTTACAGGCAAAATGCCTCAATCCCATAATCCCATAATCCAAATAATGCCATAATCCTTATTATGGCAATTGATATCTATAAAAAAATTGGATGACTTTTTTTTGTGATCAAGGGGTCCATAACTCATTGATTTTGGGGGTTTTAACGAAGGATCATAAAATACCACTAGTCTATAGGAAAAATGCCTCACGAAGGATTATGGATTATGATCCTATCTATAAAAAAAAAATGTATTGACCTTTTTTTTGTGATCTAGGTGACTAACTCTACCAGGAACACCCATAATCCTTCTTGGAGCTTCTTAAAAACATATTTTGTAAGCTTGTGTTATAGGTAACATCTAAACTACTAGTTGACCTGGTTTACTTCAAGAAGTTTCAGGCTCAAACTGAAATGGAAAATTGTAAGTCCTATAATTATAAAACTATGAATTTTTTTAAAATTTGTTTCTAAATCTATTATAAACAGAAATATGTTACTCTTTATTAAATGGTCTAATTAAATATAACATACTATTCTGAAGAACTGAGTATAGTCGAATATTTTTTATTACAGAACTAGAGTTCCGGAAAATTAACGAATATAAGTCATACGATTTAAATATTTAGACCACAAATACGTAATCAATTTTAAAACTATATTTCCAGGAACCCTATAAAGTAACAAAAACTCAAGTAATTAAATAAACAAACCAAAGATCCCAATTTTCCGATTCTTAACGACAGGGTGGCATATCAAATTGTCGATTTCTCAGTTACATCAACAAAACGCTGGCGTATGAGACATAAATATTAATCGCTATTGACTTACACAGCTGTTTTGTGTATGGCTGACATAAACAAAAATAAAAAATATAGAATTCGATCCCAGAGACAAAGCCAAAGGAAAATGCCAGGCGGGTGTGCTGAAATTGCATTTTGAAATGTTGTATAACTTGATTTGCAAGCGCGGTCAGCGGGCTGTTTTTGTTGCAAATTAAATGTTGTTGCCGCAGCGGCTGCCATGCAAATGCGTTCTAAAAGCCTTTTCGAGTTATTAATGTGCATATATGGTCAGTAAGTCAGGCAGGCGCTCAGTCAGTTTGATCGGCTTGATCAGTTGGCTCACATCTCTCTGCAGGGGCAAAATAAACTGGGTCACTGCGAGAAAATATATCAGTATAATATAATTTCGGAGGGTTATAGCAGCCCTACAATCGGTTTTATAAAATTCATAGAATTTTAGATGTCAAGCGGAACTATCGAACCCCAAAAAGTTATATGAAATACTCATTTCCGATTCATATTAATATTCCGATTTTATTAGGGTTTTTCTAAAATATTTTTAAAAATTATCTTTTATAGCTGTTCCCAAATTAATATAAGTAAAACGATCACTAAGGTTTTAAATCACGAATAAGATCGCCTAAAAGTATGCAACAATATATTTTGAGTCAGGAAGTGCGATGTCTTCATTGCACACCTTGGAAACGTTTATCAGGTTTTTTTTTAAACAATCATATTTATGGACAGTGAAACTGAACGGTGATACATCAAATATTATCTCACAGTGCATGTAAAAACAAAAAAATTTGTAAGAAGCAGCAGAAATCAGTTAAATGGAATGTAATATTTACGACCGAGGTACTTAAACCCCCTCCATTTCTACAAGGTAAATGGCGTGCTTATCGGCACTTTTAAATATAATCACTCAAATAGCCATAAATATGAAATGCTCAATTTGCCACTCTATTATTTCAGCGATAAGAATGAGTTCGTTTCTCCGTAGGTTCCAGAAATAGGAACAGTTTAAAACCACAATAGAAACATGGGGGAGAATGCCATAGGTCTTGTTATCGATTTTCAGGGAGATAAGGCTAGTCCTACGGATGTTGGGTGGTCTGCAACTGAACTTTGTTGGGGATCCGGAGAGGTTCCCAGGGGCACTTATAAAAGCGAATGATCTGAAGAGCCTTCTCATAAGTTTAACATATTTACATGGCCTAGCTCTTTAAAAGCCTACCGCTAAGTGCTCCATGTTTGCGTTTGCCCCCAAGTAAATTTGATTTGATTTGTGTTGATCTACTGTCCGCCTCCTCATCTTTCTCTCCCTTTCTCCTTTCTTCCCTTTCCCATCCCCTCTTTCTCCGCAATTTTGCGGGGGCCTTTTCAAAGCGGCAAGTGTCAAGCGATGCGTGGCATCGTTCAATTAAGCGCCGCGCAGATACAGATTTCAAGTTAAAAATCCATGTTCAACTTCAACTTGACATACACAAAGCAAAACTAAAGGGCATATACACAGAAAGAAATAAGGAGTACTTTTTAAAAAGAATTTAGAAATATATCCTATGTATACAAGTAATTCAGCGATTGGAAGATGTGCCATAAACTGAAATATTATTATATGTTTCCTATATGTAATATGATACATCTTTTAATGATTACATTTTTTGGATTTTATTTTTTAAAGATGTATATTTAATAAAAAAAATTCCTGTATTTCCACACCTAAATTTTTATTAATTTATATCTACGAAACTTCTAGTACCTATTACAACACTATCAGTATATATTTGGAAAATAATATATGATTTTACAAATATTTTTGAATTCAGAAGTGCCATTTTGAAATTCATTTTTCCATGTGCAGGCAATAAACGCAAAAATTCTTCACCTTCTTTGTAATTTTGTTGTAGTTTTCAGATTTTTGAGCTTGCGATCGTTTGAGAGACGCTCCCGCTAAATCGCCGCAGCCAAACTGGCGCTCGTTCAACTCAAAAATACTCACGAAGAGAGCGAGCAGAGAGCGGTAGAGAAATCCACGTCGAATTCAAACGAGAGATTGCGACAGTGATGTCAGTGCCGGAAATGGCGGGAAAAAGCTAAAGCTAAATTATTGCGTATACGACTCTTTGTATCAAAATTGCGCATACGCCTTGGTAGACAAAAAAACAAATCAAAAAACATAGGTTATAGGTAATTTTCAATTGCTTTTTAACCTGAGAATAAATAAAATATTTACTAGCTATTTTTTGCTTTCATCAATGAAAATCATAAAATTAGTTCATTTGTACCTGAAAAAATTTTAATCTTAGAAAACCGTCAATAGTACATTTTGTGTTACCTAAGGTTAATAAAAAAAATAATAGAAAAGTAAAAAAATATTTTTTAACTTGATAAAAACGAACTACAAATTATATAGACTGCGCTGGGACTTGAACTCGCAGTTTTTTATATCTTTAACTAAGTTTTGGACCATAGCACTAATTTTAAAGCGCGCAGGAGGAAAAGTTAAAAAATTAAATGCGCTGCAAGTGGTTTTGAACTCGCAGTCTTTTGGGGTGTACAATTCCCATGCCACATACGCTGGGATTTGAACTCGCAGTCTTTTATATCTTTACGTTTTGAAGCACAGCACTCATTTTTAAGCGCGCAGGGGGTACAATTCCAAAAATTTTATGCGCTGCAAGTGGTTTGGAACTCGCAGTCTTTTGGGGTATATGATTCGCATCCTACATACGGATTTTTGGGCAGAAAATAGTCGAACGCTCACCACTGAATCGGGTCGGAGATTGGTTATTCGCGCTAGGCGGTTGGCGTTAAGCATTCGGTGTTCAGCGTTCAACGGTTTGGCGCTCAGTTTGTCAGTTGTACGCGCTTACGCCGGTTGGGCGACCAACAAAAACAAGGCTACAGAACCGCCTGACCGCTCGCGTGCTTTTAATATTTACTGCTAATATAAATAAATGCGATTATTTACTTGGGCAATTTACGTCAAAGGTTCGCTTAAATTCACGCTTTTTTTTAGAGTGTCTCTATAGTTTCCATATGTGTCAAGATTTTCGTTTGTGTGCGCTTTTCTGGAACCGCCATAAAGTTCAAAGTAATAAAAAAAACTAATGGGGAGAGAAGGAAAAATGGTTTGCATTTGCGTTGCAAATATGCTGAGAAAGGCTAAAAAAGAATTCAAACAAACAGAGAAGAAGAATTCTTCCCTCTCTTGTGTGGTTCTCTCTTCTCCGTATTCTTCTTGGTGATCATGATCACCAGCCCACGCATCCAAACAAAACAAACAAGACAAAAACAAATCAAAGCCCCAAACAAGAATTTAACATCTCTCTATTCTTCGATATTTTTTTTTTGCTATTTCCCCGGGGAACACATATTAGCAGTGTATATTTGTGAGCACAAACGCCCCCTTGCTAAATAAAAAATAAATATATAATACAAATTGGCAGACACCTTGCCATATATCCATATCCATTATGTCCGCTGCCCGTCATCATCGTATTTCGATATTTCAAGGTTAAATGACGACGGAGAAAAGCAAACGTGAAATAAAAATCTGTTTTTAGTTTGCTTTTGCCATTAAAACGTTTTCGGAACGGCAAAAAGTCCAACCCCGAAAGTCAATGTTACAAAAAATTGTTTGCTCCAGAGTACAGTCAAGTCTCTAAGTAACCAAACTTCTAAGCAGTTACCTAGATTTTTCTAAATTTAAAGTACCAACATTTTAATACTGATCTTTACTCACAAAATTTTCAAAGTAATTGTTATCAAAAGGTTTGGATCTGATAAAAACCTATTCTCTGGTATTTTATTGATAAGATTGTTTGACAATATCTTAAAGATACAATCGTTTCAAGCTTCGATCACTCGAACTGTAAAATATTCCTGTTTAGTTAAAGTCCTGAAACAGGAACTACCACTTAAGAAATATTATATCTTTAAGTTCTGAGCTTAAAGAAGTTCTTCAGCAAACAGGGCCAAAGTCAATGTTATGAAAGCTTGATCGAATTTGTGCCAAGTGTATGGAGACCAAAACAACTGCACGAATTTCAAGTAGTAGAAAGCAAAGAGCAGCAGTACAACAGGCTAAAAACATTAACCCCGTCAAGTGCCCCCAGCATTCTACTGCTACATTTTCGCTTTTAAAGTGGTTGGACCTTTGGCTAAATGAGCTTTTGCGGTAGATTTGCCTTTTACAATAAACGAGCTTCGAAAGAAAGTCGTTGACAATTTTGCAACAGATAAGATTTGCTAAATCGCTGGAAAGCTTGTAGTTAACTTTTAATAGCCATCTTGAAAGAGAAAACACACATTAAAAGATGTACCTTCAAGAAAGTTAGGTTTACATAGGCTTTGTTATATGTTATTTCTATTTCTTAGTTAAATCTACTAATCTTTCTAGAAAATTACATGGTTTGAATCAACCGTAAGTACTAATAACATTATACCTACATATAATACTGACCATTTTAAGGTAAGGAAAACACAAAACAGGATATTACAATCTTCGACATAAAGTCATTTTCTGGTCTGCATGTCAAACTTAAAGTAAGCTTTAAACTATAAATTTGCATAGGTTTTTTATATTTAAAGCCTACTCTTAATTTTACATGCGGATGAGGAACAGGCTCAAAAAAGATTAGGAGTCATAGAAATTTCCTTTGTAGGTTGACATTTAAGTCTATCCTTCACTCATAATTTCTTGCGTTCAATAACGATACGATAATGATATTTCATCAAAGACAGTCCATCAACTATATTTGATACTTTTCTTGGCGACGTCAGGAATTTATCAAGGCATTTAAAAATATCATTAACCCACGAATTTCCACCGTTACTGATTTCCAACTGTCCCTCAGTCGAAAATACTCCAGTTAGTCATTGAATTTCCCATAAATTCCATTCTGCCGTGCAAACTGCATGGAGTAATGCGTATGTAAACCTTTGGTTACCATATACACATGTGTCATCCTGCGAGAATTGAGTCAAATGGTGTGGCAATCGCTCCAACTCCTGACTCATTTGCCATCTTATCGCAGTTGATAAAAGCGGCGATAAGATAGTGATTTTAGCCCGTTTCGAATGGGGCAATCGGTCGAGTGCAACGGTATTTAGCCCAGTAACCGATGCTATGTGCAACCGACCACTGGTATATTGCAATGCAGCCTTTCGATTCGCTCAGTTGTGCTATGAATTAATTCAAGTCAATGGTTACAAGTCCATGAAATGTGCTAATTATATGTATGTACAATTGTGGCCGAAATAACCGCAGTGGGGTTAACAAAAATACCAGAATATACAAAGCTTTGGTTTCAAAATAATTGCAGAGAAGTCTTTTAAGAAGGTTATGGCGTTACTTATATTGTACTAACTAACCTTTCCTTCTATCAAATAAGCTCTCAATGTTTGCTAATTTATAGTAAGTAACTCTCAGTTCTTAACGATAAAACAAGGAATATCATGGGTTACTCAGCAAGTACTTATAGTAAGTAACTCTCAAGTCTCAAAATCATAGCTAAGAAAATATAATAAAGTGCAGAACCAATTTAAGATTGACTATATTTTTGTTTTCTGTAGATAACTTTTAAATTATGGCAGAAAATAGTTTTATTTTTTAATTTCTACATTTACAACCAGGGAAGGTTTTTTTTAATAGGTCCTATTGACCATTAAGTATTTATAGCATAATTGCCTCCTAATTGGGGTAATTCCGGGGCGTAGTCTGAGGGGGTTAACAAGGGGTCTGTGCCTCCGGTTCTGATTCTACGGTTTAAATAGTGCGTGTGAGCGAGTTGTTACTTGACAGGAAATGCAATTGCGCTTTAATTCAATTTCCTAAGCGCATGTCCACTCAATGAACGTCACTTGATTTAATGGAATGTACCCCAAAGGGTTGACCAACGCGTCTGCAACACATCCGGAATTCTAAGGCCCCGTCTGATATAGCAAAAAATAAACTTTATGGAAGGTATTAAGGGGATCGTGATATATATAGAATCTCTTCTATTATGACAATCACTAGATAGGGCATTATAAATACGGAAATGCATTATCTTAATTACTTTATTAGAGTATTTTGTTGACCATTCATTAAAAGCACTTTTTCTTATCATTGCCAAGGACAAAGTTAAAGGTTAATGCCACTGGCTTCGCAACAAGTTCTTTGTTAAATGCAATTTAAAATTTTTAAACCTTAATGTGAATATATCTTTATAAAATACTTGATTTATAAGCGTATGTGATGGTCAGCTTGGAGTCTCTGGAATGCCCATTCGTGCTGGTTATTCGAATTCCTCGATTCGTGCGCAAATATTTTAACAGTCGCCACTTGAGATGAAGACCCGACTCTGGCGCTGACTAAATTTCCTCTCGCGCAAATTGAGTTCTATAAACAAATGGAAATGGAAATGGCCATAAACAAATAACAAAGCATAATTGCTCATGTTCGGGCTACCAGACCCAGACGAAGTCTCCATTTCCAGGGCCAGAGAGATTTCCAGTGTTTGCTATACGACCTCAGAATTCAATTAACAGACGGCAGCGGCGATGATTGGAGGGGGGCTGGAGAAAACTGGTGAAGTGATCACAATTGGAGAGGGTGTTGTGATTCAATTAGACCCTCGTCCACATCCCCATCTTGGAAGCGAGCTAGTGTGTTTGCGATCGTTGGGCAATAGCGTTAGCTGATTATGATCGACACTCTCAACTGCCCAAAGTAGTTGGTCGAAATTTCGCCTCGAGATCGGTAATCGATCACTCTGTTTTGGGTCAGCTTAAATTTTTTGTGTGATTTTGCCACATTTTCCTCACAGAAATGACAATTATTTCTTATACAATAATAAACACTTTTTTGCGAATCTCTGTATTACAATATTTTAAACTTATTAAGACTGTGATCGTTTAAAAATTTGTATTAGAACTTATTGCTCCTCAATCGATTACTTCTGATTTCTTACCTAGAAATCTTATAGAAACTATAGTTAAAACTCAAAAAATAAAAACCACTTACACGCAAGATATGGAGAAGCAACAATTATTGTGTTCGGCGATCGTGGCCCCAGGATCATTATTAAAAAAATCGAAAAAGGAATTGGTTGTGAATTGAAGTAGGTGTCCCGGTTTTGCTGAACACAGAAAATTCACTGACGTTATCTTGCAGAAACTATCGCTTTAATAATGAAGTTATCTTATCTTTTAAATATCTCTGAAATAGTGTTAACAACTTGTAAAATTTGTTTTTCTTTCATATATGCATTTCCACCAGAAATTCAGTAAAGCCAAAATCTTTAAATTTATTTAAAACATATGTGTTGTTATATGATTTTCCCTCGATATTAGTTTCAAAGTAGATTCGTTCCCAACTTAGCAACGCAAATTATATATAATTTGATCAATTTTAATTATCAATTAATTAATCATCATTATCCTTAAAAAGTATATTTTTGGTATTTTTTTTACCTATTGTTATTTTATTCAATTATTTTTGACCATTTGTATACCTAATTCCGCATTTATATGTTAAACTATTTAAATGGTTTAGGGTTATTGTCCAATTTAACTGCAATTTGTCGCATGAAACAGGTGCACAATTTTCCAAACATCTGTTCTTACTTGATTAATGTGTGTAATTACTCATGTTGACCAATATTTTTCTTTAGCGTTAATCATCAATATTAAAACTACTATCTGCCGTTTCAAATGTATTTTGTAACTATTTTGTAAATATTTGTTTAAATGCCACCTAATTTTAAATGTTTTATTGAGAATCAGTTAATATTTATAGTAAACTCGGAAGGTACATGGGGCTAGACATGTTAGGAAGTTACTATCGGTATTATCTGCTATAAAGAGGGGAAAATGGAGCTCAATTTCAGTCTGACGGCCCGAAAACACACACATATAGTACAGAAATTCGACACACGAATGCCAACACACGACTGTAACTCATACATATGTGTACTTATACTATAGATAAGAAACACCTTCAAAGATAAGGCTGGAACGAATCGGAATCGGACTTTATCAGCATTTCCACGGAACGCTTACGGCGGAGAGCAGTGCAAAACGGAGCGGATGGTAAACACAACTAGAAAATGAACAAAGAGTGGGCCGGAGAATAAGTTGACGAAAAAAGAGAGAGCGAGAAGCACAGGTTAATATGAGTGAATAATTAGCCATAGGCGGATCAGTCGAGAAATCATGCGGAATATCAGAAATCTCAAGGATCCCACGGCGTGGCCATGGCTCCTCCTGCCCCTCCTCTTCCTCTTCCTTTTCCCCCACTCCGTCCGGGCGGATCCCGCGAAGGTGACCTGTGGGGAATACGGAACCACCATCACCTGCGACTGCAACAACTCCGACCAGGTGAGTCAACTCGTTAATGTTTACATACCGTTTTCTCATAAAAAAAATGATATCATTACCATTTTTCAAATATCTATTCTGCCTAGTATTAGAAGATTTAAAATGTAGTGTTAAGAACTTATCGAATTTTCTATTTTCAAAAGTGAAAATGAATATACAAAAAATTACACTATAAAAATGATATGACAAATACCTTCCAAAACATTGACATTCGGTTTTTATCATATCAATGAGTAATTATTTTAAAAATGGTATCAGGCTTTCGTTATCAGCAGGTCTAATTGTTTAATTAGTAATGGTACACCTTAGTTTTTTGGGTGTCCATTTGCTTTATAGTATTTCTTTTACATGTAGAGGGATTTTCATTAGTTATGTCTGTTCAAAACTTTTTTGGCACTTTCTTAGATCTTTATTTCTTATAGGTCTATCTAGTTTTAAACGTTCCTTTATTCTGCAGCCCATGGTTTTGCCACCTCTGCATGGAGGCGTGGACACGATTGAGATCCGCAATTGTCGGGACCTTGTGGTGGAGGCCAATCGGCTGGCGGACACGATGGGCCTGCAGAAGGTGACCTTCCGCCAGGTGGGTCAGCTGGTGCTCCGCGAGTACGCGTTGAGTGTGCCGCGATATGCCAGCAACAAGGCTCTGATCGTGGAATTCGAGCAGACGAACCTCAAGCTGATCGAATCGCATGCCATCAATGGCAACATCGCGGAGATCTCATTCGTGGGCGGCCGGATCGATCTGATGAAGCCCTTCGGGTTCACCACCACTAAGGATAGTGCCATATTGCTCAAGTTCGACGGGGTCACCATACAGCGCATCGAGAGTCAGGTGAGTCAGCAAAAGAACCTCTGTGGTTATTATGAATAATATATAATTTTATTTGATTTACAGGCCTTCAAGAAGTTTGCCGTGGAGCAGATGACCATTGCCAACTGCCAATTCCTGGGTGATTTGCCCACACGAGCTTTTTACGAGCTCGAGGTCACCAACGAACTGAGTCTGCGGGGCAATCAGTTCCAGGAGGTCCACTCCCATGCCTTCTCCTTCAAGCGTAGGTTTTGATAAAATATCCCCCGAAGAACATTTATCAATCTCTTAGTCTCCTCCAGTTGTCTCCAAGTTAAGCCTGAGCGATAACCACTTTGTGTCCGTGGATGGCGAGTGGTTGGAGGCCCAAATCCGCGATGCGGTGACAATTCGGGGCAATGACTTCGGGGCCACCAGTGAGATCGCCTTCCGCAGCCTCACCGTTCATCGTTCGTACCAGTTGAGCGAGCACCTGGAGCTGCGTTTCCACAACAACAGCCTGCGCAGCTCTCGTCCAGGAGCAGATCCCCGAGCAGATGGCACAGGAGGAGCAATTGCCCCCCAACCACTGCGCTTCGACACCAGCTTCTCCCTCAGCATCCGTGATCTGCGCTACGATAATTCCTGGAGTTGTGAGCAGCTGGACAGGAATGTAGAGCCACCATTGCCACGGGCGGACTTCTTTCGGCTCCACAGCGATCAGCTGATGTTTCATCCTCCCGAATTCGGTGGAGATCAGAGGGTACAGCCCTATATGCCGCTGCGTTTGCTGATCACGGATCAGTGTCGGGAGCGCAGCTACATGGCATACATCATTACAGGAAGTGTGGTCCTGGGACTGCTGCTAATCCTGCTGATCCTGCTGCTCTGGTGGCGAGTGGTGCAGCGACGACGACGCCGCAAACTGGACGTAGTGCAGCCGGAGCCGCGCACTTACAAGGAGACCCAGATCGTATACCAAATCGAGAACGCTGGCCTGCTAAAGACTGATTTGTAGACGCCAAGGAAAGACATTTTGAGGACTGTTTTCGACCACATCGAAACCCATAGCAGACCCTCTACCCACAGAGACACAGAGCTAAATGAAGCTAGAGGAGCGGGCGGTGGAGTGGTTGGGGGAGCACCACCACCATCACCACCACCCATCATACGGAACCACCAATGCGTGACCTTTCGCTGTACCAAAACAATAGCCTACAGTTAGTCGTAAAGTATCTTATTCTAATTAATGCATAACTCGTAATGCTTGTCAGTTGTAAGTGGCCATGTAAATAGTCGCATGTAGGCTGGGATCTTGCCCAGAAATATCCAGGTGGGTTCGCCATACCCCACCAAATATATGGAATAAATCAAACTAAAGCCAAAAGAGTCTTCTTTTTTCTATGGTTTATGTTAGTATTATAGAATTACTAGTATATTATAATAATGATATAATATTAATAATATGGTATGCATGGTTTTCGGTTTTTGTCAAGTTTGTAGATATTTGCATTTTTTAGTTTTCTTTCAAACAGAACATTTAGACATTTAATTAGTGGAAAAATTGATAATTACGCAAATCAAAGGGCAAAGTTGGATCGTAAAATATATAGATGTGTTTATAAGTTGCACATGATAGAAGAGATGTTCACAGAAAAATTGTACAGTTTTAATATCTTTAAAAATGTAGTTCTCTTGGCACATGTTTACAAGATCATCGTAAAATAATTACTTTTTAAATCCGGTCCATTTATAGATTCTCAAGTGTTACAGTTTGATTGAATTTTTTATTGTAAGTACAAAAGAGTACACACCAAAAAATGTTATGGGTAAAACTGACCAATGTGGATAGTTACGTAACTGTAAAAAAGGGTTAACAACTATAAAAAAATAGTGACGTATGTATATTTTACTGTTGCTTTGGTTACTATTTAATAGTAAACCTACCATAAAATGGTTAGTTGTGTGTATTTCGTTGTTGGGAGAGTAACTATTGATTTGGTTTGGGACCATTAAACTATTTTATTTGGTCAATTTTACCTAAAAGTTTTTCTGTGTGTAATTTAAATAATGGCTTAAAAGAAACTCACCCGATGGGCAGATACGATTCCAAGGCCTGGTGCACGGTCAACTGGGGTTCGGAAAGGGCAAATCCCTTGGAGAGCAGGGTGTGATGGGCGTTGATGGTATCCTCAACGCCGCTCATGTCCTCCACATCCTTGTCATCTGATATGGTAAATAGGAACTTTAAGATAACCCAAAGTACAAAGCACACATTTCATAAGTCACCTGGCAAATTAAGCTCCTTCTTCATCAGATTGGCACTGCACATGCCGCCCAGGTAGGCCAACTCCTGCTCCAGTCGAATCAGACACGAGTTGCTGGCATTGATCTGAGCGAGAGGGAAGAACATGGTTTAGAAAGGGACGGCAATTCGATTTTTGGAGTCGGGCCGAGACTCACCGATGTGGGATTGTCGTAACCCACCACTAGACACTTGAAGCCATAGCGATTGTTGTGCGGATCCTGGGCATAAAGCGAGGCTGTTTCCAGGGAGAACTCCACGCAGTTCCCGGGCAGAATGAGGACATTGTGCAGCCAGGTTGAGGCGCTAAAGGACAAATCGGAATTCAGGATCAGTAAAGATTGATATCACCCATTGAGTCATCATTCCACTTACGTGTTAAACTTCTTGACCACAATCCACTCCCTGTCGTTGGGATCCTGGCTGCGCAGGGGCACGGAACTGGGGGCAGATGCGGATCCCGGAGCATTTCCGCCACCCGGACTGCGACAGCAACTGGCCATGGTCAACTGGACACTGGCGGAGCGTTGGTGTGTGCTCGGTGCTGCTCCGCTTCCGGCGATTCCACCGCCTGTGGTGCGCCTCCTGTCCGCCTGGGCACCCTGCACATTGTTGTCCGCCTGCTCCAGATAGTCATCCACATGCGGCACCAACGGCGCCTGCGAGGCAGGACGCATGGGAATCGACAGCAGCAGGTAATCCTCCAGCTGGGCCGTTCCACACTGCGGGTCAAACTCGATGGTGAGCCACTGGACGCAGGGCGGGAACTCCACGCGATAGCTGCTAATGCTGGCGCTCCTGTACGGATGCTCACTCTCCACCACACAGTAGTGATTGCTCGTTGTGCTGTTGCTTGAGCTGGAGCCAGAACTCGAGGTCTGTGTGGCAAATAGAGCCGGTTCCGGCTGACGCTGATCCTTGGACACGTGCAGCTGGTTCAGGGCAGCGATGTGCGGCAGGATCTCCTTGATCAGACCCAGAATCTGGACTGAGCTCTTGGGATCACTGCAGGCCAGGTTGGCAATGTGGGCATAGACCAGCGGCAGTAGGGTGTGGAACATATTGGAGGCGGCCAGATTGAAGACCTCAAGCAGTTGCACCGCGGCCACTTGACTGCCAACTCCGGCCACAACTTCGGCTCTGGATCCTCCGGCCACACTCACCCCACTGCCAGCCGCCGCCATTCCGGCCACCTCCAGCGGAGCCTCCTCCGAGTCGGAGTGCACTTGGTGGGTCACCGATTGCTGAGTCGGTTGCTCGGCGATCTCGAAATCCGTGGTCCTCTCATTGCCATTTATCGGAACACTCTGACTCTGACTTTGGCTTTGGTTCTGACTCTGACTCTGGCTCTGGCTTTGGCCATTCCTCAAGTCCGCTGATTCCTCCACTTCGGTGGCTCCAATCTCGATTTCCATCTCAAAGGGATTGGTGGACCGCTTGTCGAATTTGAGTGTCTCCATGAGACCCTTCGAAAAGGACTCGATGCGCTTGCCCAGATCCCTGGCCGTGGACAGCTGGGGATCGATTGCAGTGGGCAGGGCGGCTGTCCTGGAGTTGTTCGCCCAGTTGATGTCCATGTGCTCCTCGATGGGCGTGATATTGTGCTCGGAATCGATGGTCTGCGTGTGATTGGAACTGTTGTCCGAGGGCGAGCAAGAGGCAGCCATGGCATTGCGCGCCAGGATGAGCAGCTCTGTGCATTTCTTGGTGATGTCAGCGGCGATTTGCAGGGCTGTATCCCGGGTGGAGACCTCATGGGGTCCCAGAAGCATTATACGCTCCTCCATGTGGGGCACCACACTGGGTCCATCTCCAGATCGTCCGCTGGCCGAGTTTCCGTCCTGTTTCATGGGTGTGCTGTAATACAGAATGCAGGGCAATTGACCCCTCGCAGGAGTGGTGCCATTGAAGCTCAGGTCGCAGGCATAGAAATGGAACTGGGCGCCACAAGGTCCTCGAACCGCTGGCATGCCGGCGTCGCCGGAGCAAGTGCGTGCCCCCTGGGAGCACAGTCTCAGGGCGTAGCGAGCGTTCTCCTTAATGTGCACCGGATGGTCGAACTTGATCTCCGCCAGATCGTTGTGGACGGCATCCTGGTCGTAGCTGCCCGACACCGACTCAAGGGTCTCCCACTTGTGCTGCGGCTGCAGGTCCGCCGTATTATCGTACAGCAACTCCAACTGGTAGTCATAGCTCCCGGATCCCGAGTAAACCATGGCGCCAGCTATGGCCACACCAGGTCGATCCACGGCGAAGGCAATGGCATCGGGTCCAAAGTTTCCGGTATTCCAGGTGCGACTCACATCACAGCGGGCGAAGCGAGCTCCCGTCGAGTGGAGCGTTCTGGGCGGCATGAACAGTTTGTCATACTCTCCCATCGCCGTTTGGTAGACGATCTCGGCCAGAACCCTGGCCAGCAGGTGACAACAGTTGTCAATGAGGCCCTGATTGACGCTCTCCTTGCCACCAGGATAGCAGCCACCAAGGCTTCCCAGACTCCGGCTGTAAATCGCCTCGATGCGGGAGCGAATGGGACTGGCGATTATGTCCAGCAGACGCACTAGCACATCCTTAAATGTCCAGGAGTTGCTCAGAAAGTCACTCTTCTCCTGCTGCGTGCGGTAGATCATCTGCTCCACCAGCACGGGATACGGATGGGCGTCCGTGGAGGAGAGCATGGGCAGGCCGGAGTTGTCGCTGGGACTGATGATCGACTGGCGTTCGTTGCCGGCTGCACTGAGCAGGGAGAAGGTGGCCCTTAGCTTCACCGATGGTGAGCAGAGTCCCGCCAGGATGGCACTCAGCAGGCGGGAATGCAAGGCTCCACGATCCATTTGGGCGAGCAGGTCGCACAGGCAATTCCACTTCAACGACGAGGTTGGATAGAAGGCATCGAAGCAGGCCACGAAGCTCAGGTGGCACTCGTCCAGGATCTCCAATGAGAGTTCATAGCCTGCGAAGGTAACGAGGGTTATAAGAAATGGGTTTACATATATTCCGACTCCCAACTCACCCTCATCCGTGGCTATGTCCTTGAAGATGTCATCGCAAAAGATGCCAATGAGCAGGGCCCTGACATTGCCGATGCACTCCGCCAGCTGGATGTTCTCCATGTTGGTCTTCCGGGTCACGGGAGTTCCGCTGCCGGCTGCCACCGCTGCCGAGGCCGATGTGGACGGTGCTCCTCCGCTTCCGCCACTGCTGATCATGGACGGGGCCGCCGATGGCGATGGGTCTCCAAAGTACTTGGCCATTACGGCTCCACCGGCCACCACACGCGGAGCATTCTTGTCTACAACAAAATTAAGAGGAGTACATTAGCAAAATAAACACTTGTGTATACAAGCAGGAGTCACCTTTGTTTGCCTTGGACTGGACCACCTTGGCTGCGGTCACCAGGCCGTTGCCGTGGGCGGCATTGGATCCACCACCGCCCGCAGTCAGCGATGTGGAGGAGTTCCGCTGGGGGTAGATCTCGTTGGTGTACTTGCGCAACAGGCGCAGGCATGATTTGATAACGTAGCCGAGGTACTGCAGCGACTGCTGGAGCTGCAGTGGTCGGGAGCGATCCCGCTCCTCGCGCAGTTGCAGCTTGAAGCAATCCCAGGACCAGCTGAGCAGGACCACCAGGCTCTCGAAGCACTCGCGGCTCACACTGTTGGCAAAGGCCCGGGAAATGCGCTGCACAGGATCGGCGTCCATTTGGGCCGGCGTTTGCTTGCAGTCCTGGGTCACCAGGCGGTACAGGATGGCCGGTATCTGGCCGGAGTTGACATCGGTGCCATTGTTGGCCTTCTTGCTGGACTTGAAGGAGAAGACCACCTGATCCTCGGTGGTCACAGAGGCCTGGCCGCAGGACCCGCAATCGGAGGAGGGTCCAGCGATCCGAGCCCACACCAGGTACCATCTGCCAGCCACCGCACTGACCGGCTTGGGCAGGAGGATGTGGTGCTTGCTCCTGGCGCCGCACTCGTACGGCACCTCCTTGGTCTCGCTGATCAGGATGCCCTCCTTTTCGTAGCCCCCGCCATCGCCGCCCAGATCGAAGAGCTTCAGCTTGCAGCTATACTCCCCGCGACCGCCGAACATCCCGAAGCCACAGATCACAATGTCCGTGTCCGCCGAAAAGCGGATGGCTTCCACACTGTGGCCGGAGTAGCCCCAACCGCCGCCGAAATTGTCGAACCGGCTGACCACTTGGAACTCGCCGGCCTGCGCCTCCGCCGTCTGTTGGGTCTGCTTGAGCAGCGGCTGCTCGAAGCATCCGGGTATGTTGTCCTGCGCCGACGTGAGGATGTCCAGGCAGGCGAGCAGATTCAGGGAGGCCTGTGAGCGCGCCACGCGTGAGTCCACGCGATCTGGTAGGGATAGTTCCGGCGAGAGCAGCGATCGATAAGTGGCCGAGTTCTGGAAGAGATCGAGGGGTTAGATGTGAGTATCATAGGAAATGTTTGTGTCATAAGTTCTGATAAATAGCCATATAAATATAAATAAATAAATAAGCATGGGGAAATGCTATTGTCCATTGCCTCGACTATGATATACCCCATTTAAACAAATAAACTTGCGCTGCGCAAGAATCTCTAAAATCTGCATGCATAATCCCAACTTCCGAGCTTTCATAGTCTATAATATACCCTTTTACTCATCGTGAAACTAGTTAAGATAGAAATAAATAAACATATAACCTTCTAACTCACCGCGTCACTCTCGTTGATGTCACTGGCCACGACATTGTGGCAGCGCAATTTCCGTGCTGCTCCATCGAATACCCATAGGACATTGTAGGTGGGGTCCATGGTGAAGGCCAGTTGTGGTGGCGATGGAATCGGTTCCGGGGAACTGCCACCCTGCTTGCCACCACGCCGAGGTCTTGGCACAGACCCTGCTGCCGCCGGCACTGATCCCGATCCCGGTGTTCCAGGAGCTGCTACTGTTCCACTTCCCGTTGCTGCAGCGGATGACCCCACCTCCGGGGGCGGCTGCTCCTCGAAGATCTGGTTCCGGCCCTCGTGCATGCTCCGGGACATCTGCTCGTTGATGGGCACACCAGCCGTGGCTGTGCCCGTCAAGGCCGTCAGAAGCGACGAGGTGGAGGCCGGTGATTCCGCCACGGGAGTCACAACCACATCCAGGTTGGAGTTGATCTCCGGCTGCTGTTGCTCCGGCTGTGCCTGCATCAGTTTCACAAAGTTGGTTTGTCCTCGATAATGAGCCGTACAACTGCCATCGCGCCGATTTATGGAGAGCGTGTGGAAGGACAGCGGAATGCTGGGGATGAGCACTATTCCGGTGGCAGGATAATTAAAGGATTAGCATTGGTTTCCCATCGATTTTGCGGTACACTTACATATCGTCTTCTTGTTGGCCACCACATGCATCTTGGGCAGCATTTGGGCTGTGATCAGGGATTCGTCTATCTTAATAAAGGTCTGATCTCCATTGGCGCCTATCCAGGTGACCTTTTTGCCATAACAGGGGCCCAAACCACTGGAAGATTGGAAGAAGAAAGAGAGTTTCCCATTAGTGATCAGGGTATAACTATTCCACCGGGAGATTCTCTTACAAGACGGCTCCGGGCGAGCAGTTCCAAAGGAACTTCTGGCGCTGGGTAAGCACCGGCATTAGCGGAGGCATCTCCTTGGAGCCACTTGGTTGTACGGTGGCCGGGGACTGGGATCGCTCCGGACCAGGCATTCCCACTGGCGCAACTGTTGGCGATCCACCTGCTCCCCCACCATCAGATCCAGGTCCCACCGGAGAGTCGTCGTCCTGGGGCGGAGGCTTCACCCCATAGTCGCTGGGTAATCGTCCCAGTTGTCCCTTCTGGTAGTTGCCAAATGTGTACACCATTCCCTTGGATGTCAGCAGTACGGTGTGATTGCTCCCGGCGGCCACTTGGCTGATGGCTCCGGAAACCTGGACACGAACTGGTCCGTTCACCGGCTGCAAGTCTCCACTGCCCAGTTGGCCGTATTGATTGCTCCCAAAGGTGTACACTTCGCCGGCCAAAGTAAGCACCACGGTGTGATGCAATCCACAAGCCACCTGGACCACTGGTGAAGAGCTCGTAAGCTGCAGCAGCTGTGGGGCCAGCGGAGCCACTCGAGGCGGATCCTTGTCCAGGTCAGTGGGCGTGGCAGCTCCTCCGCCGGCGGCCCCTGTCTCCAATTCACCCTTGCGCTCCTTGCGGCGCATGATAAGGGTTTTGGAGCGCTGTTGGCGCTGTTGTACGTCACTGGGTGGTGGCTTAAGTTCCGTTTTGGCTTCTGCAGGGGGAGATGGGTGTTTAGTACTTAAATGGGTACACCCATCTGAACAGATTAACTCACCATCGCTGTCCTGAAGGGCAATGCAGGCGGCGCAGAGACCACACTTGGCACAGCCCGCATCTCCGTGGCCACAGGGACATATGCTGCCTGCCAAGCGCTGCTCCAGCGGGACATTCAGGGCGGAGACACAACTGACATTGTAGCCGGTGCACTCCCGACAAATGACACACACGCGGCACTGACCCTGAACCAGATTGTGATCGTCGTAGTCGCACAGCGTGGAGAAGTCCAACTTCAGGCGCTTGTCCAGTGGCAGCAGGGATGCAAAACAGGCGGCTGCCGTTGAGGATGAGGCAAACGGAGGCACATCCTTCACCGGCTGCAACTTGTTGAATATCCTGCCGCACTGACCCTTGTTGTTCAGTCCGAACGAGAAGAGCTGCCCCTTGGCATTGAGGGCCACACAGTGGGCCTTGCCCAGGGCCACCTTGGTCACGTGCTGATCCAGCAGCTCACTGACGAAGCCCATGGCATCGCAGTGGGCCGTATCCTTGCCGTACATGATCAGTTTTCCCGATTTCGTCACAAAGGCGGAGGTGCCATTGTTGCAGGCGGCATGAACCACCACATGACCATCGATCTTGGTCATCTTCTTGGGCTTCACCGCCTTCGGTTGTCTCCGATTCTTGCTGCTATCCCCATCCTCGCCCCGACGGGCTGTACCCGCAAAGAAGACGGTCCCGTCATCGTTGACCAGAAGAGCATGGATGCCATCGTGTCCCACGGCCACATGGACTATATTGGCCGCCTTGGAGATCACTAGTTCGGTGAGCTTTAACGTCGGGGTGCGACCCACACACTTCAGTCCCAGGGCTGCGGACTTTCCGTAATAGTAAACCCTGCCATTGCTGGCCCGCACCAGGCCGAACTCCTTTCCGCAGGCCATGCCCATGACATCCACATCCGCATCCCGGCAGGGAGCCGGTAGCTTCGGTTCGAAGCTGTTGTGAGCCGATTGGATCCGCTGGATTTGGTACTGATTGAGCAGCTCGTCCTCGAAGGCCGCGTAGCCCAGTGTCCGGAACTTCTTGCGGGCCAACTGCAGCGGCAGTTCGAAGGGCGGCGGGTCAATGTTGTAGCTATTGTGGTACAGATTCAGTTTCTTCACCACCAGTGTATCCTACATAAAATAATTCAAAAGTACGAAACTCATTAATGAAAAATAGTTAACGATTTACAATTTTGTAAAAATAAAATCTCTAGTTATTTAAATATCTTATATTTGTAGCATATACTATCATATGAATCTCAAGAATTCGCGAGTATAGTTTTTTAATATTATAATTCGCATATTCTATTAATTTTTACCGTAAAATGTTGTGCTTTGGTTGCTTTTATAGTGGGGGCTTGGATAAGACATATTTTTAAATACAGGTACTCACATCGCGGTTGCTGCAGATGGCGTGCAGCGAGTCGTCGTCCGTGAAGAGCACGTAGTTGAGTCCCTCGCGCATATGCAGCATGCTCAGGGGACTCATCGCCTTGATGGCCAGCGTGTCCAGGCCCACCATTTGCAGCTGGTCGCCTGCACTCCGGCGACAGGTGCGCCGGAAGTAGAGCTGCCCGCCACTGTAGCCCAGCCAGGCACTCCGCTCGTGGCTGAAGTCCTCGTTCTGGGCATAAACGTGCCCCTTGTAGGATCCCCCAAAGCCAGTGCCGATCTTCAGCAGGGTACCTCCATACAGTAGGTACACAAACACTCCATCGCAGGCCATTGCTGGCGAGGTGATGGGCGCACCAGTGCTCAAGGGCGGCAACTTCAGGGGAAACTGAAACAAAAGAGGGCACAAAATTTGAACATTTTTTCTAGAACTAAACAAGTATTATTTTTCATTTCATAAAACAAGTTGTAGTTATGAATTTTAGATTTTCTTGGGCTAAAAGCTCTTTGTGTGAAGGCTCCCAGAAAAGATTACAATCATTTTCAAAAAAAAGTTATGATTTTTCAAAAAGTTCAAACCAATTAAAAAAATTTGTAATTTATCTAAAACGTTTCTTAAATCAGTAAAGAATATGTTGGTGGTGGGTCTGAATCACAGCTTACAACACTTGTTTAACAATATAATTTTATGATTTATCCATCATTTGAACATTGTTCAATATATCTCAGCCGTTTTAAGACCAGTAAAGAATGTTTTTTTAATGAAAAATACATTTAAAACATATCCTTTCGTAGACTTTAAAATGTTTTCTTTGTGTAGCAACCTCCAGCACTCACCTCATCAATCAGGGAATTGTGCGGCACCCCGTGGCTGTGAAAGTCCGGCCTTGTGGGCTTGTTCAGGGCGGCACTGACCACCGTGTGCTGCAGCGTGGCCAGGACCACCGGCAGCTGGACAATCTGGGCGGAGAGCTGGCGCGGTGTCATCAGCATGGCGGCGATGGCCTTGAGCATTTTGCCCGTGTCGCCGCGGGCTATGCAGAGTCCCAGGAGAGCGGCACAGGCCATGGCCGACCAGTTGGCCTCCGCACCCGTGGCCGAGTTAAGGGCCGCCGGCATGGTGGCCAGATCGAGGAGCAGGTCGTACAGCGGATTGATCAGCTCCTCCGGCTCGAGCTTGAAGCTCTCCGGCTGCTGGCCCTGGATGACGTCCAGCAGAGCCTTCAGTGCCTTGGTGCACAACAGTGGATGAACGTGTCGCGCATCGGCGATCAACTCAAAGAGACTTCGCAGCCCCGCGCCCACAATCAGGGGCACGGTGGCGTAGACGGGCTCCCGTTCGGTGGGCTCCTCCGTGTCCGAGTCCGCATCGCTGTTGGCGCTATCCCGGCGTGGCCGCTTCTCGGCCGGCATACCCGGCCCACCCACCACCACTGGCACCGGAGCCGGTGCGCGTCCCTCGACAATCACTCCCACCGGCCCACCAGGAGCTCCATTTCCCGGGCCCACTGCACCGTGCATGCCCAAATGGACATGACAGGGGCAATCGAGAATATTGCTAATCATACAGCTGTGGGCGCAGATCATGCAGCAGGAGGAGTTCAGATTATTGCTCCACTTCTTCAGGCCCGAACCGGACTGACCACTGGCCGACCCACTCTCCTGGAAGAGGGAGTACCGCGTCTCCGCCTCCAGAACCGTGGATCTGATCGCTGAAAAGACCGCAAACTTGGACGCATTCGGATCTAGTTCGATGTGCGCCACCGGAAACGAGGGCAGGATCATTAGTTGTTCCTTGACCAGTGGTGGATCCAGCGGATTCACCAGTCCACCTGCTCCCACATTCCCCTCCAGAACAGCCGCTGCTGCTGCCGCGGCCATCGCTGCCGCCGATTTATCCTTCCGACTTTTGCGCTTCGTTAACACCTTACGATCGTGTTGCATTTTTCTGAAAGTGACATAAAACTGTGGGTTAATGAAAATATTCATACAAAAAATAAGTATAATACTGAAAATAGTTTCAGATGTTTAATTGTAATTCAAAATATTATTGAAATACAATTCTCAAAATTTTTTATCTCAAAGATTTAAGTGCCAACGATACAGCTTATTACAAAAAATATTTTTGGGAAGTGTATTATTTTTGTAGGTATACTCAAAAATATAAATATCCACAAGTAAATTAATAAATATATTGAATAAATAATAATAAGTAATAACAATATTTGGTATTTCTTTAATTTTATATTGCTTTAAACATGTTCGACATACATTGTATGTATTTACCAGCACCTATAACAGATTTGTATATTTGGATAAGAAATGTGTATCTATTAACTCCTACGCTGGTAATTGAAAAAAAATGTATTAAGCTTAACCCTTGACCTTTGGAATATTGATACATTGCGGATTACAGGTGTTTGCATTTTGAGTGAAATCTTTAAGCTTTTAACGCGGTATATATAAAATAATCGTGGTATGTAAAATATAATATAATTTCATGAAGTGCTTTCTGTTTTAATAAAATATATATAACTATAAAATATAAAAAAAAAATTTTTTTTTAATATTACAGAGATAGAGAGAGTGACTATTACATTAAACTTATATGTATTTTCCAGCACATATAATATATTTTTTTTTTATAAAATTAAAAAAATGTGTATCCATTAACTCCCACGCAGTAATTGCAAGAAATGTTTTTAGCTTAAACTTAAAGGATTAAACTATTTAACAGTTGTTTATTTAATTTTGTGTGAAACAACTAGTTGATCTAAGTCTTCAAGCTAGTGACGCGGTATTTATAAAACTATCACGATACACAATTTTAAATAAAAGTTGATAAGAGTTAAAATCATAATATTTTGAACTTTCGAATCTTTTAAAACGCGGTATATCCTTAGAGCCCCGAATCACTTTTAAAATATAAACTAATTGACTTGACTTACATGAAGAAAACTTTTAAAAAAAATAATAATTGTGGGGGACACTACTCGAACTATAGGTCATAAATCAAAAACGCATTCCAACTAACTGAGAGGGCAAACAAGCTTAATATGTCGAGGACCTGGCGGAGAATTTGCATTTGTTTTTGTTGGCCAAGGGAAGCTTTTTGCTCTTTAGTGGCTCTTATCAACCGGGAAGCTTTTGTGCAGGATGCTGGGAGCTATTTTTGGAATCCAGTTGCACATATATCGGCCAGCAAGGGTGCAAGCTTTGGGAAGTATGTACCTGAAATGCCCGTGTGCATCCGGAAACTTTGGATCCTTCAGCTGACAGGTGGTTTCGAGTACTGATGGCCACTTCCCAAGTGCGGCTCCCCAACTTGTGCTTTCCCGCAAAGCAGCAATTACTGCACAGAGAATAAAACACAGATCACATTTTTCATATCAAATTGATACGAGTTCATATCAATATTATATTACAAACATATTAATCTGATATAAAAAATTACAAATTTATATGAAAGAATATCAGTTTGATATAAAAGCACTTGTTTGATATTGAATAATACCATACTGATATTAAAAATACAACAGTTTTGTCACAAATTTGATATGTGCGCATATCAATCTGATATGAAGAATACCCTAATAATATGTTAAAAACATCGATTTCATATGTTCGAAAATATCAATATGATATGACAACATAAGGGACCAAAATTGATATGCAAAAAATTCCCATTTTTCGTATTTTATTTTCTCTGTGTGGCTTCAAAGTTTGCAAACTACTTCAAATATGTGTGGGCGGGCAAGCTGAATTATTCAGCATCTACATGCCTGCATAAATAATGCCCAATTGTGGGTTTCTCAAAGATATTTCGTTTATATTATAAGCGATATAACTAAAAAAAAGAAAAAATAAAAATTTAGAAATTTAAAAAAAAAAATCGAACTATGCATTAACCTTTCTTTGGTGTTTACTCAATTTAATTACTTTTAAGAAATAGCCAGCATTTCTTTTTTCTTTCTTATCTCAATAAACACAATTTAATAACAAATGTCCTAAACCCGATTATTGTTAATAAACTTGTATTAAAAATTTAAAATAAAAATTGATTCATGTGTAAATATTCTAGGCCAATTTTGCAGCAATCAATTTATAATTATAAACATTTTCCCCCATACAAGTTTCAAGGCAATTACAACTTTTAACACGTTTTCTGCAAAATCGATTTCCTTGAGCTGCGTCGGTATTTTGCCAACTAATTGAGGTCCAGGTGTTCAATTAAGAGCTTGTAAATAAATCATTAAAACGGTGATGAGCATATTTTGTATAATTTCTTTCAAAAGTTATTTTTTTATCATATTAAAACTATGCTTCTCCCACAAAATTTGTAAGTTTGAGTTTGCCTTTTAAATTTAATCAAGTAATGTTCTTGGATATTTTAAATTTAAATTTAGATTTGCCGATCCTATAGTTACTATAAGTTTGAGAGGTACGAATAAACTTAGCTGTAAAGTTTTTTCTGGACGATCTTAAGTAGTAAGTAAAAGTGAACTTGGATGGAAAAATAGGTCTCGACAGTCTTAATCTTCAATTGTTGATATATATTGAATACTTTTTGCAATCTACTATTTTGGGTAAGGGATCTTCCTAACAGTATTCTGATTGATTTTAAATGGTGCATTATTTATATAAATTAAGGGCTAAAACTGTGGTGACATCTATATTGCAATGTAAAATTGATTTTGCATTTCTTGGTAACTATTCAACCATCTATCAATTTTTTCTTAAGGATTATGCATGATAAAACACTCAATTCGTGAAAAAAAAGATATATTTCCTGAGCGTTTGATATGGTTTCCCCCTGGAGAATGTTTTTTTTGGCGGTACAACGGGTGGTGAAATTCCCAGCACCGCACCGCCACCCCCGTGGGCCATCAGTGGGTTAATGCAGGTCGCGGTGCTCTCGCCAATCAGCTGATTTCGAGCGGCGCTCAGCTGTTCGGCGCAGGACTGTCCACTTCCGCCCGTTTCAACCCCCAAAAACCGGGGGGGGTGCCAAACGACATCGGAGAGAGAATGCGAATGCGTAGGGGTTGAAGACCCAGATTGGCAGCCGAAGCCGAGTGCAGCGATCGATTTTTCCACCCCGGTTGGATGGACGGGATGTGTGGGCTGTATGGGATGTACGGGATGCAAGGGGTTGAGCCATGGAGACTCCGGGACATATATGTAGGCACCCAGATGCTGGCGGGGATTACCTGCGCGTGCTGTTCGTGTACAGCTCGTAGAAATGGTCGCCATACTTGAGCGGATTTAGCAGACCCACCATTTTGGGCCGATTTCCCGTTGGATCCAGTGCTCCAATCGATATTTTCTATATATTCTAATGCACCGTTACCGTTACCGTTACCGTCACCGTCTACCGTTACAACGTTGGCCTCTCTTCCACTCGCTCTCTCTCGTTTTGGCTAATGATTTATATTGCACAGCGGTTATTAAACAAACTATGAATTAACAACTAGAAATTAACTATTTTGACGGGCATCGTCTGGCGTTTTTAGTGCGCTTTGTTTTTGCCATTTGTCATTTGCTTTTGTCACTTTCACGCAAAAAAAAAAAACACACACACCGTACGACAACGCAACGGTACAATGGAAACGAGAGTACTGAAACTTTCGGCCCTCTCCTTCACACCGCCGTGTTGTTGTTCTTGTCCGCTCTGCTTCTTGCCGCTTCCTGCGAGAGAGGACGCTCAGCTGGCCGGTAACAGTGTTGGAAAGCGAGTGTCCTGTTTTTTAAAACTGATTTTCTTATTCCGTCCAATCAAGAAACTTTGCATTGAATCATATTGTCCTCATATACCAACCAGTTTTAAATTGTAACTGCAAGTTGTTTGTTAAAATTGCACTCAGCTTTTAAATACAAAAGGAAAATTTTGTTTTTAAACTTATACGTTTTTCAGAGGATGGCATTTTAATACATTTTTCGTATCCTTTTCTTGTATTTACATTTATGCGATGTGTAGCTAAACAGAAAAGCCTAAACGAAGACCCGCTAAGTCGCCTAAACTCCGAATTCTACACATTTTCTAGGTCGAGCTGCAATCTTATTTTATTTATTTAAAATAATTTTGTACATGTTTTTTAAGAATTCTCATAGAATTATAGTCAACTCTTTTTACCTGCCAATTGCAGAACGACACATAATATTCAATAAAATTAAAGATTTTAAATTAAGTTATTCGAGCCGTAAGCCTTAGTTGCTCTACTTTTAAGATAGCTCTTTATAAATAAATAAATAAAGTTATTACTGAGAGATGTACATTTTATGCGGATATAAAAAATATCGTTAATGGTTATTTCCATTTGATTGATACTTATATTTATATGTATTCGAAAAAGAATTTGAGAGTTTTTCCCTAACTTTCATTTATTTACTTAACACCAAAAGTTTTCCCTTAACTTTCATTTATTGATTTAATTCCAAAACGACATTTAGTTTTCCCAAAAGTTCCGTTAGAAAAGTTAACTTTTCAAAATAATACATGACAGACGACAGCTTATAGCAATCAGCTGTTCTCTGGTCAGTGCTGTAAAACGCTGACGGGCCCGCGAGCTGGCAACCCTGGCCAGCAGCTGTCACTTGCAACAAAAACAACAGGGGCAGGAAGAAGAAGAGCTTTGACAGCTGCACCGCAACCGAAATCGAAGAAAAACATTTTACGTAATTTAATTGTGCGAATTTCGTGGATTTGCGAGGGTACTAAAACGTTTTTTCCATGCCAGCAGGATGGGCAACGCGCTGCAGCACTACCTGAAACCGGACGTGATGCCCGGCCCGGATGTGGTGACCACCTTTGACCCAATGCTGGGCTTCAAGTCGCGCAAGGAGCGTGTGATGATCGCCACCCAGGAGGAGATGGAGTCCGCCAAGCTGCCGCTGGACGCCCGCGACTACTGCGCCCACCTGGCCATCGCCTACCAGGCCTGCCGCACGGACACCTTCCCGTTTGTGTACAAGTGCGCCCACCAGAAGCACGAGTACCTCACCTGCGAGTACGAGGACTACGTCCTCCGCATGAAGGAGTTCGAGCGGGAGCGCCGGCTGCTGGAGCGCCAGAAGCGCCTCAACAAGGCCGCCTAGGCTAAGCTAGATACACCCTCGCACTCCCCTTTAAAAGAAAACCCTTCTACACTACACCAGGAGACGCCTCTGGCCGCGGATCCACTGCCATTGCCCCATGTTGCAAGCTAGTTTCCAGCGGAAATGTCAATAAACAACTCCATGCTAGTAATAATGCGGATCTGCTAACCATTTTTTTTTTATTAGCCATTAAACGATTGATAAACTGTTCGAAAAACCGACGATTGTCTAGTGGATCTTGGAGAGAACATCGATTTGAAAATGGATCTAGGTGAAGGAATCCAGTATGAGAAGTGTATATGACAAAAGTGTCGTAGAAGGAAGAAATTCCATTGACAAGAGTTAGTTTTCAGCGGAAATGGAAATTAACAACTCCTTGCTAGCAACAATGCATATCTATTGGCCATTTCTTCTCCCGGTCGAGCGAACCTTGAAAAGGGATTCTGTTTAGAATGGATTCTGGTGGGGGAGCTTTATGGAGGTTGTAATCATTATTTTGGAGTCGTAATAAGTCTTACAAATGTGGAAAATGGAAATGCAGGTTGATTGCTCCCCAAACCATCGATTAAAGGTAGAACTGGGAAGTACTCCACAAGATATTGCGCTTGAAACTGCGAAAACTTTAAATTGACAACAGAATCTTAAGAAACTGGTCTATAAAATCCCTATTTAAACATGATTTATGTGGAATCGATAAAAAAATAATCAAATCGTTATAAATAACGATTTTTCATTAAAAAATTGAGATATCTGTTAGAATTTACTAATAATATAATGTTCAAGACTTGAACTTCAAGTGAAGGAAACTTAAAAACCGCCTCTTAAAAGTTGTACAAGCTTTTTCCTTGATCAAAACTTAAAATATTCGATTACCTTTGCTAAAAAAAATGTATTCCTCTTTGAAAAAGGTTTTTTGTATCAAAAATAGAGGTTTTTTTTTAAAAAAATGTATGTAGCTTTTATAATGTTTCAAATATTTCCACATTCAAGCAATCAAACGATAGAAATTTTCAGTGTAGTTCACTAATGCAATTTCTGTGTTCAGCTTAAAAAGATAATTGGAATACAAAAGCGAACCAACTATGTTGTATTTTTATCTAACCACTTGACAATTTTAAAGAACACTACAATATGAGATAGGAGTGTACATTAGATTTTAAACTGTTAATGTATTTGCTGCCTAGGAAAATTACTACAAAACAATGATTTATTTTTTGGCTTCCTCAAATTTCATTACTAGTTTTAAAATAAAATATAATTACCCTTGACTAACAAGATATTCTTAATTATGATAAAGGTAGAACAAGGAAGATCTGTTCGTTAGTTATTAAAAAATGTCAATGATCAAAGTGTCGCAGGATCTTTCTTGCACTTTCGGCACAAAAATGGTTTCTTCAAAAGCTTAGAACCTTCTAAAACCATATATAAGGTTCTCTTTTAAGAACATTTTTATAGTATAGTACTTTGTAGTCATTTAAAGAACCTACAAATGTTCTCCTTTTGTGGGAAACCCTTTCAGCAGTAAACCAACTCCCATGTTAAAACGCCTTTTTTCACTGGTTCCTGCAACTTTAAATTTAATATCAAACTCTCCTCCTGGCTTAATGATACAATTGCTTTCGTTTAACAACGCCTCAAACACACACAACACACCGGGTATATCACAAGCACACACCCGCATATCTATAAATACACGGAATACTACCTCTTGGCTACATAATGCATGAAAATACATATATGCATATAGAAACTAACAAACTACAGATGATGATGATGGCAAGTTTTATGTTTTAAATTAAAATCTAACTAGGGGGTCCCGCTGCCGGATGGCATTCACTTGGGGGACATCTACTCGATCAATAAATGCATCCTCGCGACTCCGGCACGCACATCTTTGGTAGAGGCTTCTCCTCGACACTGGACACTGGTCTCCGACCCATCAAATGCCCAGTTTGCGCCACAGATCGTGCATCCGTCCGCCGGTGGCGAAGATGCTGCGCAGCATAAAGACCTGGATGAGGCCCACACCGATCATGGCGCTAATCTGCAGCATGGACCAGTGGTTGACCTTCTGGAAATTGGATTCGGCCAAATTGCGGTCGCGTGCCTCGTGCGACCGCAGGACATCCTGCAGCTGGCGGACCTTGTTGAGCTGCAGACGAATGCGTCCAATGAAGTCCATGATGTCCTGCACCTTCATGTCGTAGTACTCATCGCGGGAGAGCCCCGTGAGCTCGTCCACCTCATTCCACTGGGTGTCGCCCTGGAGCTCCTCGCCCTCCCGCTCCACGATGAGCTCAAAGAACACCGTCTTCCGGTTGAACATGCTGAAGCTGTTGTCTAAGCAAAACCGATAGTCGCCCTCCTTGGCCACCTCGTGGCGATGGACATTCTCGGGCTTCTTGAAGTCGCTGACTATCACCAGCCCGATGGGATCCAGCAGAGTGAAGCTGATGTCTAGGTCGCCGTGTCCGCCGTCGATCACCTGGTACTCGAAGTCAATGGTCTCGCCCTGCCGCACCGAATGGTAAAAACACTCCGTTTTGCCGGCGTCCACATAGACGGTCATCTCCTTGTCATAGGCCTCCGCATCCTGGAGGCCCAACAGAAGTCCTGCGAGGAGCAGGACGACCAGCCCCGGCATTCCTCGCCAGATCTGCACGGAGTGACGCACAAAGTAATGAGTAACTGAGGCTAAATTTAGCCGGCTTTTATCTTACCGCTTGCATTGTGAGCTGCTTGGCCTAAAATTAAAAAATACAAAATGCTCAAACACGCAGTGTGGCCGTAGGGCGTGCTGAATGGAGAATCCAGCCGACTGGTCACACTCAGCGTTGCCAAGTCAGCTATTTTTTGTAGCCAGATTCGACCTAATTTAGTAAGGTGTGCAGAACATTTGTTTCTTTCCCAAATTTGCTAGAAATAATCATACAAATTATAAATGAATTCCGATATGGAAACAATAATTTTACTTTCTGATGCCATTAGTCGGTTTTTTGTTTTTAATAGCACTTCTCTAAAAAAAATTCAACTATATAATTAACTATTTAAAAGCTTCAAATAAATTTCAAAAACTCGAGAAAGCATATTTTAATAATTTAAATAAATAAAAAGAAAAACTTTACAACTTTTTATGTATGTATGTATTCCTTATAGCTAGAGGTTTTAGCTACATTATGGAAGCAAGATCTGGCAACACCAAATATAACGGAATTCCGTAATGGGCGGCAAATTTGAATGAAAAAATTAAATTCTGCCTGAAAAGTTATAATGGGCTATACACATTTTCATATAGATAAAAACATGTCAGAAAACATCCAAAATAGTATGGTTTTTTATTAAAATATTTAAATTAGGAAGAGATTGAAAAAATTAAGCAAGTAATGAGTGACCTAAGAAATGCGCTTATTAATTACCTTAATTAAAAAGGTATATATATAAATTAATATAGAATATTAATTTCTAAGCTAGTCAAGTAAAATAAAAATCGCGGCTCTATTAAAACGAACTTACACAATTGAAAGGAATAATATGAAAATTAAGAGGCTTTATATCGCACTTTAAAAATAGTATGCAGGGACAAGAGGAAAAATAAATTGAAAACATAGAAACAGGTTTAAACATAATTTTCGAACCATCCTAATTAGTATTTTTTGAACAGAACGCTATTTGACAAGGTCACACTTTCCAGGCCGAGAATTAAGCTCGAAAGAAAACTTGGAAAAATAAAGGAAAACGTCAACAATAAATCGGAAAAGAGATAGCTATACGGCATTAGATGATCACGTGGAGAGGTGTTTACGGGGTTTAAGAGATTAAGCACAAAAATATGAAGATCCGCACCAGGAGGAGCCTCTCCTTCGCCGGCTGCGGGTTCCTGGGAATCTACCATGTCGGCGTGGCCGTCTGCCTGCGCCAGTACGCCCCCCAACTGCTGCTGGAGAGGATTGCCGGCGCATCCGCCGGAGCCTTGGCCGCCTGCTGCCTGATCTGCGACCTCCCCATGGAGTGCATGGCCAGGGACTTCCTGCGGGTTGTCCAGGAGACGCGTCGCCACTCGCTGGGCGCCTTCAGTCCGTGGTTCAATCTGCCGGAGTGCCTTCTGGAGGGGATCCAGCGCGGCCTGCCGGAGGATGCCCATCGGCGGGTCAGCGGACGACTCCACATCTCGCTCACTCGCGTCAGCGATCGCCGCAATGTGGTCATGTCGGAGTTCAGCTCCCGGCAGGAGCTCCTCCAGGCCCTCATGTGCTCCTGCTTCATTCCCGGACTCTCCGGCCTGGTGCCTCCGCAGGTTGGTTCTTCTTCAAGTCTTCAAACAATTTAAAGATTCTAAACACCACTCAGAAAATAACAAAGATATTTTTGAATCTCATAGGATAACATGGAATTACTAAGTTTCGAAAGACTATATTTTTAAATGTACATATTAATTATTACTTATATTAAATTATCAAATTTCATTACACATGCTAGCATAATCCGTAATACCATAAAGTTACATATAACAAATAGTTTTTAATATGTATTTCATATAAGAATGTACATTTGGTATTACCATTTTTTTTTAATATCTGTATAGTTTATTGGTATTCAATCTTTAAAAAGGAATGTTAAAAAGACTTTAAATTTAGAATTACATTTTTATATTCATTTTGTAATTCCTTTTTTGTAAATATCTGTATATTATCTTGGTATTTCACCTATGAAAAAGTATATTGAAAAAACGTTTTTTAATTTGATAAAACACGTATTTTCATATCCTCTTGATTGGTTTGCTTGGTTTTGATCTTTGTTTTTTTATCAAAAATGCTTAAAGAATCCTTTTATAATATATTACATACCTATGCACAACATACCTCTTAAAAAGTGTATTTAAAAATATAGCCTAGTTGGATAAAACCCTTTTTTATTTTCTGTGTAGGCAACTAGTAGAGTGAAGGTGACCATAGTCCATATCAAAATCAATTTTCCTAGAATCGAAATTCTAATCCGAAGTCGAAGCCCAGGTGTTCAATTTGCTTATCTATATCTTGTCAGGTGAGAGGAGTTCGCTACATGGACGGTGCCCTTTCCAACAATCTGCCTCTGCTGGACGAGCACACGGTGACCGTGAGTCCCTTTTGCGGGGATAGTGATATATGCCCGCGGGACCAGAACCCCCATCTGCTGCAGCTGAATATCAACTGGGCGAATACGTGCATCCGGTTGTCCAGGCGGAATTTGCGGCGCATGGTACGCATCTTGTTGCCGGGCAGAGCGGACTTCATGGCCAACTTCTGTCAGCAGGGATACGATGATGCGTTGCACTTCCTGCACCGGAATAGCCTGCTCAAGGAGGGATTAAGGGTCAAGGAAAAGGGCATGATCGTTTGGATCCATCAGCAGGAGGAGAGGGAAAAAGTGCGTGCGGAGAAAGCAAGGCAACTACAGAAGAACCACTTGAATCCGAAACTTATTAAAGATCAGGATCAGCAGGACAAGAAGCCTCAGGTTCAGATGGATAAGAAGCCTAGGAATAGAAGGCAAAAGCCTCAAAGGCGATCCAAGAATAATCAGCGGGAGAAGCAAAAAAAGAATGTTAGGAATCCGGAGCAGGGTCTTCCAGCAGAGGCTAACAACAGGACTCAGGAGAATCATCCAAAGGAAAAGCCACATGCGGCGCCTCAGGGGGAGCATCATCACCAGGATCACTGTGCCAGCTCCCTCATTAGCTCCGCCTGGTCACTCCTTCGTCGCGTGATGACCGTCCAGCCGCTGGCCAGGCACATGGTCCAAATGATCGCCCGACGCCTCAGCCAGAGTCTCACGCTCTGCGAGCAGCCGCACTTTGATCTCGCTCTGATGCAGGCACCCACCTCCTCCTCCTCCTTCTGCTCCCCGCCCTCGGAGCACCTAGTGCCCCCCATCGACGCCACTGGGCGATAACGATAGCGACAAAGTCAGGGCCAAACGAATGTTCGAGGCCAGCCATGTGGAAGTGGGAGATCAGGTGGCTGAGGAAGAGGCATGGAGCGGCGACCATTAGGCGCCATCATTAGCTTTATCAGCAATCGTCAATCGATCAGTTCCCAATTGATTTTTATACCTGTTTCCGCAATTACTTCCATTTAATTGCCAAACAATCCCGTGTTTTGTTTTCTCAAATGTCATGTTTTAAATATTTTTACCTTGTACTTTTATTAACTGTCGTGACCTAAATAAAAGCGAAAAATATAAAAGTTACCTGTTAAACTAGGAATATTAATTTTGTTAAGTGTTAAAGAAAACCTCACGATAGATTTTTTTTTCACTTTTTACTAAATTATTGATCGTTACCTAAGGCACAAGCTTTAAATACTTATATTGATATTTACAAATTTTCAAAAGATAGGAAAATATATATTACAAAGGATTTATGTTTTAAAACACGATTTTCGGCTCGATTGATTGAAGAATTCCTCAGACGCAAAAAGATTTCATTGTATTTAAAACCTGTGTAGTGTCAAAAACCTCAAGATAGATTTTTACACTAGCTAGTGAAATATTGATCCTTACTTAAGGCACAAGTTTTTAATACTAATAATTTTTTTTACAAACTTTCAACAGATAGGAAAATATATATTTTTAAGGATTTCTTTTTTTTAAAACAATTTTTGTCTTTCTTATTATTTTTACACGTTTTTAATACTGCTATTGATATTTACAAACTTTAAGAAGATGTAAAAATATACAAGGGTGGTCAAAAGTATTTTCACAAAAAAAAGTTAAATATACTCATAATTTGAACTTACATCTTGTTAACTTTGGTATCAATGGAAAGGTAATTTAAATGCCGTTTAAATGATACAATACATTTCTTAACCCATTCAGTACTTATTGAAAAGGACGAATTTGTGTGAAAATGTCCTTTTTGAACTTTTTTCCTCAACTTGAAAACTTAAATTTTTTGATGCAAAAAGTTTCTTCAAACAAAAATAATAGAAACTGCAAAACTTTATTGGCCTCGGTCCATCTATCTGAATAACCTCCAGATCCGATTCTCTGACGTAGACTCTAATCAGTAGAGTGCAACGCAAGAGAGTGTGATGCACTACGAGATCAGAGAAGTCGGCATAATACCCGCAAAATATCATTCTCAACAATCAAAAGCGAGAGAATGAATAATAAGAATCACGCCACTTTCTGCACTTTGCACTTCGGCCATCTCGCTCGCACTTATGCTGATTGAGAGATGCCACGCCCCCTCCGCCGGGGCAGGGGGCACATCCTGAGGAGCGGTAAGACGCCCCTCTCTTTCGCGCTCTGGACTCTTTCCTCTCTTTCTTGTGTTTTTCTAAAGTCATTCAATTTTTTTTTTTATAATACTCTTGATTACGTTTATAGTTGGAATGCCTTTATGGGTCCTCTCTTCTGCTACCCTCCCTCTTTCTTCGCGATAAGAATTGTCGTTGCCAACTGAAGACTGGAAGACCAGACCTCGTCATCGTCGCTTTGGGAAGAATCGGAATCTGGAGGGGAGATCGGCTTGGGCGGTAGGGTCCAAAGTCCGGGTCCATTAACATCTTTACACTTTAGGCCCCTTGTAGAGGTACACCTTGCGGTTGCCATTACATTAAGCTACCCAATAACGATCATTACCTCCATGATCATTGAATGGGCGGCTAAAACGATCGGTGCAATGCACTTACACAGAGGATAAAAAGCGGAAGAATGGGTCTACCCTATCATGGTAACAAGGAAAGTGCCCTATAAGTTGGGTTAGTTTTCTAGGCAACAGACAGCGAATTTACTTATCATCATGGTAAGAGCGGTTCTTCAATCAATATCAGGGCTTAGCTGGGCTAAGTGTAATGGACTTAGAGTTGTTTTCACCTATCATCATATTAAGAACTGCTCTTCAATTGCAAAGCCTCTTTAACTCGAACAAGTTTTGTGGATAATTGTATTACTCGTAGTTAGTGCCAAATGGAATTTTTCGGAGTTAGTTGCAGGAAGAATTTGCCATTAGATTTCAAATGCAATATAATAAGATTTAAAAATATTCTTTTTATGTGAAGGTTAAAAATTAATATCCAAGCTCGAAGTTCTCGATAACTTGACTTATTCGGGGTTCAAAACATGCAATTTTGACTGCACATAAAATATTATAGATAATAACTTGTATTATTTCCACTATGTTAATTTATTTCTATACATCTATGTTTTGCAAACAGTTTAACCGTTTTAAATGATTTTCTTAAATTAAAAAATGTTTATTTTAATTTGCCATTCAACTTTTTCTTCTTGTGCACAACATATTCGTCGACTGCGGTTTCGGGAACCCGTCGAACAAGTCACGGGTTCCATTGGTTCTACAAGAAATACCAAGTTCTCAGCGAAGCCCTTTTCTGGCAAACCGAACTCATGAATATTTTGGACCCAAATGGATTTCGCAAGACTCAAAATAATGCCAAGTATGCTGGGGCTGGTCTGGTCTGAGGTTGATTCCCCAGGGGGACAAACTGGAACTATGTCCAGACGCTGGACAGACGGTGACTGTGGCATGTTCCTCTTGTGGGGAGCGCAAATTAAGGCGATCGGCCAGACGTGGGGCATACAAATGAGGTGGATATTCGAAGCAGATTCTGAAGAGTAAGTGGAGTGGCGGAGCCAGCCGAAATGAAAAGGAAATTCAGAGGGGCCGACGTAGACGTTTTGCCCAGTCTGAAGACGGATAATTGCACGGCCATTAACGCCGTCATTATCGACAGGGACAGGGTCACAAGTCCACTGGCACAGTCCGGTTCAAGACAGTGGGTTCTTAACTCTGAAAATAGAGCTTGATCGAAATCTTTTGTGCTAATTATGGCATTAGACCTCTGGTCCTTGAGCGGATCAATGGTGTTCATTTTTATTAAGTTTAAAATGAATATAAAAAATATGGGTGCATATCATAACGCCCAGTACCGTAACCGCCATGGGCGTTATTTTACTCCCAAAAGTGCTACAAGGCCTATGGGTTCTCAAAAGTAGAATTTTAACTCGAAAGCATACAAAACTCTAATCCAAATAATTTTAAAATAAGCTCTTATACATTATATCGTACATTTTGATCGAAACCTGATTAAATTTCTAGTTAATTTCCAGCTCTATTGCACTATAAAATGTCGTTTTTATATTTTTAAAGAATCTCCGCAACTAACATTACCCTAACATATTTTCCCATATATTTTTAGCTGGAAAACCCGCCAATTCCGATTCCGAGCAGCTTTGATAGCTGCGAAACGCACTTTAATATCACATGTTCGTAAACACATGAAAGTAGGGACCTTATCTGTACAGTAAATTCATTCGTTGCAGCGCTTTGGCAATTACGAGGACTGAACTCTATATAAATCAGCGGACCGGTGAGTGCCGTCTTGATAAGGCGCCTAATCAAATACGACGGTAGAACCTACACATAGTTTCTCCGCTTATCGTTCGCTTTCCTCTAGTGGCAGAAATAATTGAAAGAATTTCGTTTGCAATTTTCTTGTTCTTGTTCCAGTTTTGCGTTGGTTCTTTTTATTAATATTTAATATTATCAATCTAGTTGTTTAGAGCAAACATTATGGCTAGGTCTCCATACAAGTGTGTGTGTGTTTGTTGTTGTGTTATGTATACATATTTGTATAATATATATATTAGGCATAATTCATTTTCATTAGCAATTGGACATCCTCTGGTTGGGCTCCCAGCGAGTGTACAATGGAAATTAAATAGAGATAGAAATAGCATTAGGTATTAGATTACGTATACGTATAGCTTAACCACACTATGCCAACGTGTGCGTACGTTTCGTAATATATATGAATATATATGTATATATTAGGCATATATAGGTGTATATATTATGTATTATTCAATGCATGCGTGGCACTTTAGCACAGCTAAAATTGACGAAAAAAACTCTCTCTTCTTACTCCCGATCTCTGCGACTACTATATCTTACAACTAGGTTGGGGAGGGCTATACTTCAAATAAATATGTACAAAGCAGGTTACGCAGGGGGCGGGGTTTTTCTGTGGGGGGCGGTTGATGGTGTTTGAAAAACCTTATCCACTTTTGATGATCCTCTATGGGGAGTACTACTTTCATAGGCCGGTACTCATTAAAAAAAAAAAGATGTACGCAAAAAAAACGATATTATAAAATACATTATAAAATGGGCGGTGTGGGTGGGGGATCTTTTGCATGTGTGAAAAGGATGATATCTTTCTAAAGATATAGTTGTAGATGGGCTGCTGGTTTTCCACTACTGAGACGACACCGCCGCAGCCGCCGCCGGTTTGCTCTTGGCCACTTGGGGCTTGGCCACAACCGCCGTGTTGTTGCTGCTGCTGGAGCTGGTAGTGTTGCTGCTGGACGTGGTGGTGTTCGAGGTGGTGGGTCCAAATGGCAAACAGGTGTCGCTGTTACTGCCCGACTGCTCCACATTCGTGCCCATCGACGAGTTTATAAAGTTAATGTACTGGTGCAACTTTAGGGCGGCTATCAGGGAGCTCAGATAGTCGTTGATGTTGCCTTTCTGCACCTGCTTGATCTGTCGGGAGACATTTCGATAGACGCGACGGGATATCTTGTTTGATAGCCGTCCAACCGTCTGTACTGTGTGTAGGACTGGATCCTCGCTGGCGGAAACTGGCACTACAAGCAAGAAAAAAAAAATTCACCATCAACATGTGTTCGCCAGTAGCAGTTTTAGTTATGTTTGTTATGGGTTATAAACAGGTCTTTAGTTAGTAAGTGTAGAGTGGCTGTGTGGCTTGTGTGTGCTTACCATAAACTTGTTGAGTTCCCTATCGATAATGCCTACGATCTCTGGATTTCTTCTAACGTACTCAACAATTTCGGTTATGATTTTCAAGGACATGGACAGAAAAACCGTCGAGGCGGCCACTAAGAATCTATCATCAATCTCTTGATCGTGATCCTGGTCGTAGCTCTCCCCAACAACAACAACTAACAAATGGCATATAGAAAGAGAGATAGAGAGATTAATTTAGAAAATTAGTGTCACTTTTTGGGGATGGGTGGGGGTTAATTAAAGTTAGGGGGCCAGGACCAGGATCAGGATCGGGTTTTAAGGATTCGCAGGCTAATCAACATTTATCCCTCAACTCGAAATCGTAAATATTTCTGTATATATATTTTAACCCCTTTTTTGTTCTGTTTTTGTGTGTGAAATTACTGTCATGCTTGTTTAGTTTTCATGCTTTTTTATTTACTTGCTATTTTTATGCTTATTAGACGGTGTGTTAGTGGTGGACAAACAAGCAGACGATCGAACGAACAAAAGATCGGATCGAGGTTCGGGAACTTACTGTCATTTTCAGAACTCTTGCCATTCTGCACGACGGCATTTTGTTTATCATCTGAGAATTAAAAATATTTACGATTTATATTTAGCATTTTGTTTACACACCGCTCAAAAAAAGTGGGGCCAGCAGAAAACAAGCATGCGAATTCAACTTTTGGGCCAACAGATGGAAATGGAAGGAAGCCAATAAATAATCTTCTTCCCCATTCAAGGTTTTTAAATAAAACTGAGCTAGAATATACACTAATGTTTTTCGAAATGAATATAGGAATTTTACCGAAAACATCAGTCCTTTAAGTTAAAAAAAAAACTTTGGAACTATTTTGTTTATAGTAATTATTGGCACAAGTTGGTTTTCAGCAAGTATTTAGAAAATGAATGTAATAATTTGATTTAAGAGTTTAATAAGACATTTAATGTTATAGTAAGGCCAATTATCTTGATAAGTTTTAGTCATGTTTACGGATGATTTGATGAAATCAATGTTAAAACTTATTTGAAATGAAAAAAATTGGTTTATAATTAAGCTAATTACTTGAAATTTATTTTTGTACTCGGAGAGTTGTAATCATTAAATTCAAATTAAATTGTTAATCATTCTTCAAGGAAAATATGAAAGGAAATCCCTCATTGTGGCCTACTTTTGGTACAGATTTCTCCGCAACACTCACCATTATCCTCCTCCACATCAGACTCGCACTTGGGGAAGTAGTATTCCAGGAGGCGCTCGGCCAGCGCCGTGGTGGTGTCCACTCCGTTGACCGCCAAGCTGCCGTACTGGGTGGCCAGCACTTCGTTGGCCTTCTGCCAGGCGAGATCCTTCAGCGAGGCGGCCTTCTGCTGGCCGGCGGCCTTGAACTTGACCACGCGCTCCAGGTGCGGCTGCACCACGTCGATCACCTTGCTCTTCGCCTGGTTGTAGATCTCCTGCGGCGTGTCCTTGATGATGGGGGCCTTAACCTCCAGCTTGTCGATGCCCTTGACCAGGGTTTGGTCCACATAGGCGATGGGTCGGTCCAGTTTGGTGACGAAGGGAGCCGCCGTTGTCACCGCTCGCGTTACACAATCCTCGGCCGCCGTTAAGGCCCACTCAAAGACACGATTTTTGCCTTAAAACGAAGAAATGGTATGTTATAATAATAATAAAACAATTAGGAAGCAGTATATTTTAGCGTTGTATTGGTGTAGAAGTCTATACCTATTTAACAGTGTTTCACATATCAAAAACAAATGTGACAAATGTAGTTGACCTAGAGATCAATTCATTCCGAAATTTCTAAATGTTCTACAATATAGATAACCCCCACAAATGTGAAAAAATTACAGTGAATCAAAAATTATATAATAAACTAATTTACCCAAAAATAATTTAATTCCGAAATTTCTAGATGTTCTGGAAAATAGTAATCCCCCAAGTGTGACAAAAGTACAGGGAGTCCGCTTATCAGTTGCAACCGTAATACTAATAATAATAGAATTTCTGACTGATAAGCAACTGCGCAGTTCACGATCCCCAGGGGCCCCTTGGACCCCTCTTCTATCTGTCTGGGCCCGAGAGTTTAGACTTTGATAGTTCGTCACTCGGCAAACACATCATCCAATTCCAATCCCAATCCCAGCGACTGCAACAACAACAACCACTGCGAAATATCACAAACAAGTCGAAAGTCCAACTACAGTTGTTGCTGTTGTTGTTGGGGCCCCAGAAAGCCCCATAGCACCAGTGCTGCCCACTAAAGTTAGTTTCTAGCCAAATCTAGTGTTTTTAAGGCGGAATCGGTTATTTGTTTTATATATATGTATGTTATTGTGTTACTTAGCTAGCATATGTGTAAAAAAAAAATTTTAAAAAGTGATATGACTTCAGAAACATTTAAAAAAAATGTCCAACGGCACAAGCCGTTACAAATTATTTAAGAAATTATGAAGACGAAACTATTGAACTCCTAAACTTAAATGTCATATTAAAATGAACTAAAAAGTTTACATCTTACCCATGATTAAGCAAATATAAACAGTATATTATTGAATTTAAAATTTGAATATATGTTAATATGTGTAATTTTCTAATTTAGTTTACACATTAATTATCTATAAAACCATACTACCAATTTGTTTCCAATCATATAAAAAGTATATATTTTAAAATGTTTGGCCTAAATAATGTCTAACGTTGTGTTGGCCCCTTGTCTGATTTCAAAAGTTTTTTAGAACACAAAAGGTAGCTTTTGATTTCAGGGCCACCTAGCTACTTAGCTAATTTAGCTAATTTATAGCGACACAGCTGGCATCTCTTTCAGTGCCAGTGGCGTGGCCATTGGGTCTGCTTTGCTTTTCCTGGCAACGAAACTGATCCCCTTTTGCGGCCGGGCGCCTCTGCGACTGCTGACTACGTGTGGTGGCCTTTTTTGTCGCCCCCTCTCTCTTTCGCACTCTCTTTTGCGAAGTGTTTTTTTTATTATTATGTAAATTTCGAACGAACTTTGAACGCTACGCGTCACGAGGGCAAAGCGCCGGTGCTTTTTTTGTTGCTAGGTCATGGTTGTTGTTGTTGTTGTCACTGTGATTTCGACTATTGAACGACCGGCAATCAATTAATATCAATTGAGCTTAATTTCTGGCCAATTAAAAAAACAAAAAAAAAACAGAGTTGCTGTGTTTCGAATTCGAATTGCAACTCGAATTAAAATGGCGAAACGAAGTCAAAAGCAACGGTTTCGATTTCGATTGCATATGCGCGCTGCATTTGTTGTTGCCCCCTCTCTTTTGTTCTCTATTTCCTATGCATATGTGCCGTTTGGCGGGGCAAAGTAACGGGACTTGCGCGAGTTCAATGCACTCAGATTTGTGCGATTTTTTCTTTTTATGTGCACTCACACTCGCACTCACCTTTTACTTTGCCATAGACATCCTGCGACTTGTCCCAGGCCGCATTGACCACCGGCAGCTTGATGATCCTCTCGAGGGACTCGAGATGCGGCAGCAGGTCCTTGGCATCCTTGGGCTGTTCCACCTCGTTCACCGTTCCATTGCCGGCCGTTCCGTTCCCGGCGGTGGCGTGTTTCTGCTCTGCACTGGCCATGATCTTTTTTTGCTTTTCTTTTCTTTTCGTTTCGTTTCTTATTTCACTTTTTCTTTCTTTTGCCCCTCTCTTGGTCTCCCTATCAAGCTCTTTCGCTTGCCACCGCACTTTTCTTTTCTCCTCGTTTCTTTTCTTTCACGAACAAAAAAACAGCTTGCAGTGCGTGCGGGTGTATTGGTATGGTATATGGGGTATATGGTTTTGTATGTCTGTGTTTGTGTTCTTTGGGAGCACTCTTCTTGGCACTTTTTGGCACGTCTGCACACGTCTGTTCGCTGGGACACTCTGACTGATTTGCGAGCTGCGCGGCTGGTTTATTATATGAGCGAGTGGTGCCGCCAGTGTTGCCAGCGCCGAGCAGCGAAAAAGCTGAGAGCGCCAGAGATGCCCTCGCTGGCTAGCAATGGCTAAGCATCGTGGGTCAAAAATAGCTAAAAACTGGAGCGTTATCGGCTTATTGTTATAAAAATTCAGTTCTGATAAGCAGATGCTCAAAGTGTGTTACACTAAAAAAGCTAACTAAATCTAATTTGAGTGTGTAAATATTTGAAAAAACCAACTGAATTATAATGAAAATAGTTATCGCTCAAAAATTGTTTTTCAAGATAAACCCATTTGAAATTTTCAAGGCCTTACCTACATATGGGTTCCAGCAAAGAAATCTATCTTTCACGTTTTTCAAGCCCAGTTTAATAGAATGATACAAATTATTTTTACACAATATAGTTTATCACACAAAAAACATTTCTGCGCCCTGAAAAGTGGTGTGTTTTGCTTAATTGTATGTTACTCTACTAGTAAATGAGCGCCTGAAATTTCAATACCCAAGAAAACTTCAAAAGGCTTGCTTAAAATATATTTTTGAGTTACGAAAACCCCAACTTGTAAGCTGTATTCTGTTTTTGCCTAATTTAATACATACATACATATATTGCTTACAGTTTCACCACATTTAAAACCACCTTTACTTAAAGATAAACCTTAAAAACACAATTAAATATTCAGTTTTTATAACACTTTTGTTTTCTAATTATTTGATAGAAAAATCTGGAGTGAAAACAGCTGTACTGGTAGCACTTTCCAGATGGGCATTTGGGGCAGAGCGCCAAAGCAGCGAGAGATTTCAGATTACGGCTCTCATAAATTTACTATAGATAATATGAATAAATGTTAGTATTTCAGCTTTTATGCCAGTGCATATGAGGTATAAAATGATAGAATTTCAAAAACAAAATTTAGTTTTAAGACGAACTAATGTAGAAATTATAAACAACTACAAATCTATTATTTTTCAAGGCTATTTAAAAAAAATTTTTAGTTTAAAAATGACTCAAAACTTAGGTTAGCTTAAAGCACCTTTTTTGTTATTGTATTGAAATGATTTTGAAGTTTTTCTGTGAAATAAAATACAGTACGGAACTTATTGGTTATCCTTCGTGGGGTGGAATTCATCGAGGGCAGAGATAGAACAAAATTTGGGGAAAAAGAGACAGCGCCTATGTTTGTTCGCCATGCTTGACAACTAGATTAATAAATACGCAGTGTCGGTCGCAAACAAAGTTTAGATTGAAGTACATTCCAATATGTATGTACAAATGAATGGACAAATGTACATTTGTATTTTGTGTGTTTTCTGCTATTATCAATGGGCAATGGGCACCACCACGCAAGTGCTTCGTGCGACCTTTGAACCCTGCCACCGCATCGATAATACATACGCCACTGCACATTCACACATCCAGATTTTAACGTTCTACGTAATATTCGCCGAATGCTGTGTAATTCACTTGGCATTCCAAAGCCCGGTGTGACAAAACGAAAACAAATTACGAGAACTACAAGCGAAACGTGCGCGCCCCCTTCTTTAACACCTGAAAACCCAAAATCGAAGCCCCCAGATTGTTATGTAACCTTTAACATGGGTTGCAACTCTCAGAAATGGTGAACCAAAGGATCATTTTACAAAAGCAGGGCTCAAAACTGTAAGTACTGATATAAAGAATTCGAAATTACGCTGTTCCTGATATGTGCAAATCTCACATCAAAATACAGTTATACTTTTCTACATCTCCCACTATAAAAACTTGAATTTATAATGTGTACTGCATTATTATTTAAAAAAAATGTAAAAAAAATATAAGGAAATTCACAAAAAATAAAAAATGTACCTTCTTTGAAAACCCCAACAATATTCAGAATGTGTAAATTACCAAAACGGGTTAATGCTCCCGACAAATTATGCGCTATATGAGGTAATTATGTCTGTCTGATAAGGCTTAAACCGCCAGACGATCACCCCGACCATAAGTGCGCATATTAACCAGGCCCTCGAGATAGGAAGGTTACTACTACTGTGTGAACCGTAATCCAAAGTCCGGGACTTTCGTCACAACTTGCTTATGCTGTAACTTAGATCAGGTGGTGGGCTTATCGTCTGGTTGGGGTGCCAATCGCGATTTTAGCCGTATATAAACCAATTGATCCGATTTCATTTATTTATGTTTATAGTAATGTAGTGTATGTACGGTAGTTATGTATGAGTGGACTTTGAAGTCGTGATATCTCGACATTACATTAAACAGAGGAAATCACCTCAAACACGTTTGGTAAACTGATTTTGCTACCAGATAACAACGATTGCTAGAAAAGGGAGTAAATATGGTTAGGGGTATTACGAAAATGTAACGAAGGAATCCTATACTATAACCATTTTAGAAATGTTGAGCTTGGTCAAGGTGAAAAGTTAAATGATGGACACTTTAAAGATTTTTTTTTTCGATATAACTAGTTGGGAATCATAAAGATCGTGGAAAGTAAAAGACTAAAGATTTGTATTTCTTAATTTCCGATTTCATCAGTTTTTGAATATAATTTAACATACATTTCACATAAAAAGAAATTATATAAAATTGGAATAATCCGCTCGAGAGCTCGCATGTAGAGCCGATTACAAGTTGGACGCACGTAGACAAGCCCCAGACCGTATATTATAGGCTCAATAGGCCCCAGTACACTTCGAGTATATATGTATATAAGTATATACATATTGTCCTCCGTTATCTGGACCCAAAGAGTGCTCGTCTGTGGGTATTTTCCCGAATGGTCGAGACTAAAATTCCATTGGATTTTGGACAGATTGTAATTTCTGGCATCTACAGCACCATTTCAGAGGCCTAGGCATAATCTATATATAGAAGGAGGAACATTCAGGTAACGACGACATATAGACGGACTTTGAATCAGCGGCGTGAGTGGGTTCTTCTATATACATACATATGTACTTGTGAAAGGCGAATGAGTCGCTTGCTGATTAGGTTTTTATTTCCCTTTTTCGCGCTGCTTTCTAGATGAATTGTACTTCGCTGATAAGGGGGTTTTGAATACTTTTTTATTCTCTGCTTCATTTATTTAATGCCTTTGTTTTATAATTGTCGCCGGCTATCGTTATGGGGTAAAAGCCTTTAAGCCACTTATTAAACAAAGTTCGCCATGCTTATCGCAATCTAGTGACACACGGGTTCAATTTACTGGAGAGTCCAAGTCCGGAGGCGATTAAATTTCTGAGAATCATTGAAATAGGCCAGATATACATTCCAAAAGAGCCTATGATTTTAATAATTCCAATTTTTCGCCAAACATAAATTTATACCAACAATCGGTAATCGATACACTGTATTGTGCACTGTACGTGTAGCGGCAGAGATCGAGCAGAGGGAGGCTGTCGACCTTTTAAGCCGAAAATTCGGAAACATAATTTGAGTAGCTCGACTCACCAGAGTCTACATAACTTTACTTCCGACTAAAAAAAAACCAAAGTCACTTTAGCTAACTCTGATGCAACCATACATTTGTTATTTGATCTTACGTTTTAATGAATTAAGTAAACACAGAATTTCCAAAGAATAAAATAAAGTAATAAGAATACGAGTATTTCTTTGAAGCTTCCCTAGGATATTCATATTACACATATAAACAAGCCCCCCGACTGAGTTGCACAACAATCGGTTTAAAAATATTCAAGCATTATAGAAGAGGGGCAAATCGAAATCGGGGGTACTGGGACATGTCTGCTATGTTCGTCTACGTGTATTAAACCCAATTCGTCATGGGGAAAAAACCCAGACTAGAAGGAACAAGAACGACGACACCACAAAAAGTGGTCTGGCGGTTTGGACTTTGGACGGTTTACGTGATGTCGTCGTCGTCCGATGACGCCGACTCCGACAGAGAAAATTCGATGCCGGTGCTGGAGCGTGTGTTTCATAAAAATCAACAAAAAATAAATGAATATAGATGGCGAACCAGAGTCAAAAAGAACTCTTTGACTAAATTTAGACGCGACCAAAGACCAACTCTCGCGAATACGTCATTGCATATAGATAAATATGTAAGTATATTTCTACAAAGAGGTTCAAACTTGTTTTGACGGCCCCAAAAAACAAGGAGAATAGCTTTTTTTTTTGATTTCAACACTAGAAAATTACTGTAAGCCCTGTTTTAACAAATCTATTATATCTGTAAATGAAAACTTAATAACAAGAACCCGCGGACCAAAGAACAATTATCGGGAATAGGCCGTTGCTTATAGATAAATAAGAATATTTGTACAAAGGGGCTCAATAGCTTTTATTTAGTTTTCAACACTAGAAAATTACTATTAACCCTGTTTTACCAAATCTAGAATATCTGTTAATAAGAATTTAATGACTAGAACCCAAGGTACTTGAAACTTGTCTTACGTAACTTGACTATTGGATACGTAATCTTTACGAAATTTGGTATACAATAAGAATATACAAAAACTAACGGTTTACAAAATCATTTGCGAAACTTCCCTGACTCAAACCCTATTTACTTAGGATCGATCTTACGTAACCATACTACTAGTTATCTATCCCAATGAAATTGGATATACACATGCCATTATTCCAAGCTCCAGATCGGGGATCACATCAGCTCGGTTTCGAGTTTGAGTGGGTCTCCATTATGGGGCAGACATCTAATCAGACGGCGAATTGCCTCGTTTCAATTTATTTTTGTCTGGCTGAAAGACGCTGACAAACCAAAGACGGTACAAGCATACGCACATTGGTGTTTGTATATATATTTTAATGATTTCTGTGGTTTTTGTACACAAGCTGATAGTGATAATATAGTTGCCCCCACGCATTGAAAGCGTGAAATGCTAGCTCTCTTTCTTTTCCTATCAGTCTGCTTCCGTTTCTCCGGCATTGGTTTTAATAAAATATTAATTTGGCATTTAAATACTTACTTGGATGAAATACTTACTTTAACAAAATATTAATTTGGCATTTTATTCCAAGTGATTTAAGTAAGTACTTATTTGATTGAAAAATAAACTGAACTAATTAAAGTCTTTAAAAGTGCAGACACTTAAAAAAATGCACTCCTATTAATTTCAGTTTTGTTTAATTTTCATTGGATATAAGATATAATTCTTGTAGTTTGCCTACTTGATACCTTAATAGACTAACAAAAAAAATGAAGACAAAGTTTGTAAAGTAAATTTAGTTTTATAACTTAATATTTCCACTGAGAATTGAATTTATTTATTTAAATAACCCTCATTATTCGATGTTTTTCTAAAAATATTGAATTTATTTCCAGTCTACTAGCGCCATCTAACTTTGAAGGCATCAACTCGCCGCCATCTATATTTCAGTATATAAGTTCGCCAGGCAAGGTGGGTGTAGTCGCTAACTGACACAGCTCAATGGAAAAAGTAGTATTTTTTGTCATAAACTGTGGTTTTAAACTTACGGATTTCGAAACTTGCATATGTGTCATTTTAAGTCCAATGTTTTTTTTTTGTTTTTTGATAGTTTCATTTTAAAAATGAAAATTTAATTTTTTCTTATAAGTTTATTCAGAAAATTTTAGATGAATAATAACAAAGGAAATTAAATATGAAGGGTGGTGGCACTTCTATTATTATGAAAGCAGATGTTTGTATATAACAACGTTAAAAACTCCGTTAAAAAAAATACAAACGTTTTTTCGGAGTTTGGCGCTGAAAAGATAGAACCTATAATTGCGGTTCAAAAATGTCTAAAAACTGAATTTTACCAAGATTGCGGTCCATTTTGTCATTTTTTTTGTCCCACATCCGCCAATAAATGGGAGTTCATTTTGTTACACAGTGTTATTTATATAAAAAGGTATTTAAATAAAACATGTATCTACATTTTTAATAAAAATAAGATGACAGTTATTTGCTTATACTAAATTCTCTAGTTGGCAAATAAGCCCAGCCTTTTCTGTACAGTTTTTTACTATGAAATCTAAATCTACATCTAAAGCAGAGCAAGATATCTTGGGGTCTGGCCACCCTCTTTGAAAGTAGTAAGTCTTCCCGGAGGCCACAGATATGACCGAGCGATGATCCTCCGTTAAGCGTAAACCAGTCCAAACGCTCGAGTTATTTGTAAGTTTCGCTTTAACGGCTGTTATTTCACTTTCGGATTGGAAAGCCGCCAAATAGCCGCCCTTTTCCTTACAGGTGGATTCTGCTTCTGGCCATGTTATATTAGCATCCTCTTCTATGTAAAAGTACCTTGTGCCAATTCTTTTGAACCTCTTAGGAAGTATTGCTCGTTTTTTTTCTACTTTGGTCAGGAGTGCCTCCAGTTTGACATCCGTGCTGCTAAGTCTCTCCTCCAGCTTTTTCAGCAGCAACTGGAGTTCTTCTTGAATTTCAGATTTTATCGTCTTTAGTAGCAACTGGAGTTCTTCTTGAATTTCAGATTTTATCGTTTTAAGTTTTTTGTCTAGTTTCGCCTCGAAATCTTCTCTCGTAATGGTGTTCTTCAATACTCCACCGATCCGGTCCAGTTTGTCACTGCACTTGAAGAATGGATGCAGTGCTGCCATGCAAAAGGAGCTGCACTGATGTGGCGCGTCGTTCAGCAGACACACTGAAGAACCAGTATCCTGGTGCGCGGCTAATGATCCAACCAAATCTTGAACAATTAAGTAAGAAATTAAACATAATGCTAGTCTCGGCATTTTGAATGTATATAACTTGTTGAGGTAAACGTTTAAAATGAACTGAAATGTATGTTTTTCAATAAATAAAGAAACCTCAAATATTGTTGATAAGTAGCAAAGCAAGTCACTGAGGTTATTTGATTATCTTGTGCAATGATTACGTAATCATTAAATATAAATGTTTTAGGGAATTAAAGCACGCAATTTCTATAAATTTTTATTTATTTAACAAATTAAGCTTATCATACAATGTTAAACTTAATACTAAATATCCGAGCACTGGCTGCGGAGGCCTTCGAATCAAAATGTTGCCAAGCTAAATCAAACAAATCATTTTTTAACGTATTCATTAAGTATAAATGTTTTAGGGAATTAAAGCACGCCATTTCTATAATAATGTTGCCAAGCTAGATCAAACAAAAACACCTTTTAACGAAATTCAACACACAAAAGTTTTGATATCAACTTTTTTGACGAATATAGATTTTACATGCGACAAAATAAATATAGTGCGTGTTTAGAGGCTCAGAAGTAACGGCCTTTCGAAGTTTTCCCGCTTATCTAGGTGGTTTTTTCAAAAGTGGTAGAACTAAAGTTACATATATCAAGCTGTTGAACTGGACCCTAAAACGTTTTGGCACATACTGACAAGCAACAATAAAATGTAATTTTGTAATGTCCCCCAGAATTTGTATTAACGAATAACTTTAAAACGGAGTCTCTAATTAAATAATTAATTAATTACTGTACGATTTGATTTTAATTTTTTTAATTTAAGAGAATAAATATATACATAAGCGTTTAAAAATTACTTAATATACGACATTTCATTTAATAAATTTTACTACACTGTTCTGAAATATCCGCTAAATAAAGTTTCTTGGACATATATCCATAAAAATACCATAAACCCAGAGTTGTCGCCAAAAAACCTGCAAGCCTGAAACGATTTTAGCTAATCTAGTTGGCCTTAGGAAACTAACATGACATTTAAAATCACTTGAAAAATATTCCCTTTAACGACGGACATGAAAACGAACGACTTGGGTATCAGTTCTGATCTGGAGTTCGTGGCCAGTCCGTTTAAGGACCTTCGATTGGAGGTGGAACCGCTTGTGGCGTTATCCTAGACCTGGCTTACTGTAAGTTAAAGCCCGAAAGTGAAGACAAAGATTTTTTGAGTGATTTGCATCAGCTTTGGCTAGGGACAAACTGGTGAAGGCCAATCGCTTCGTCACGCTGGCGAACCTTCCCAACTTGGGTGTCGGGGATCTGGAGATGGCGCAGCTGGAGCGGACCGACGAGCTGATGAGGAGGCATCAGGCGCTGGAGCTCCTGGCAGGAGTGCGAGTCGGGCACCAATGCTGCCCTCCTGGCGCCACCGCAAGGTGGTCTTGATGGCCGACCTGAAGGACCCTGAACAGCCCCAACCGATATCGAGGATTGGAGTGCCATCCAATCCCGGGTCTTAACAACTCCAGCTCCAGTTCGATGTTAGCCATGGAATCTTCGCTTCCGGGCTCTAACGTTCTGCGTTTTGTTTGCAGTCCAGACACCCTTAAATCCATTCGTTGAGGTCTCCGATCTCCGGACCCATCGTTTAACCTTCAGAGATGTATTCTTCAACGCCTGGTTCTGCCAGCGAAAGACCTTTGATTATAGGATATAGGCTATACCCATTATTCAAAGGACTTTGCGGGCAATCCCAGGAGTTATTGAAAGTATTTCGGCAGGTTTAACGCTGGGTGGAGGGATTGGGGCCCTCACCGGTGGAGTCTTTGGACTGCAAGGAGTAGCAACGATGGCACTGCCCCGGTCTTTAAAAAGCAACGTATTAAAAAAATTACCAATAATGAGCAGACTACGAACGAAAACTTATTCTACACCTAAAATATAATATTTGTTAATATAGATCTCTTGTTATTTATTTGCTAATCGAAAGTCAGTTCTGTCATATCATGGTTGATACTGAACAAATATAGCTGACCTATATTTGTTTAGTAACAACCATGATATGGCAGAACTGACTTTCGATTAGATAATAAATAACAAGAGGAATGTATTAACAAATATCATGTTTTAGGTGTAGAATAAGGTTTCCTTTATAGTTTGCTCATTCTTGGTCATTTTTTTTTCTGGATACGATGATTTTTAAAGATCGCGGCAGTGCCTTCGTTGCTACTCCGTGCACCCCAAAAACCCGACCGGTGAGGGCCCGAATTCCCGAATATATGGAGAAGCAAATTTGTATACACTTGACTCGTATATAGTGTATTTATTTTGTCGCATGTAAAATCATTTTTCGGCACAAAATTTAATATTAGAACTTTTCTATGTTAAAGGTGCGAACGTCACTATATATTTTACCTCATTAAGAGGTGTTCTTGTTTTATATCAGAAGTTATTAAAGAGACTATTAGTGTCTTTGAATTATTGTTCTTCTTATTTTCTTGTTCCTTAAAGTATGGTATTTAGATGAATTGTAAGAAAGAAAAAGTTTATTTTGAAAAGTCCTCCATAATCTTTTTTTTAATCACTGTCAATCGACGCGTATTTTCAATGAGAATACATCTATCTTAGTAAACTGAGGCATTTATCCCCAATGTCCCCAACATTTTACGGTTACACTTTCACCGCTCTTTTTGGTTTTAGGATACCTTTCGATTGATGTACGAGTATCACTCGTGATGATCGGATCACCACAACAAATTTAAATTTTTTTTGTGTACGTGTAGTCGCCTTCGCACACTCTCCTGGTGCGCTTCGTCACTACGTGTATTGCCGTCCACAGTGATTAGTTGACAAAAAGTTAGAAACGGTATTTAGCCAAGGCAAAAGTTATTCCCTTTAACAAAAATAGGTTTTTGACCTTATACGAATCGATTATTGGACGGCCTTTTATTTTTGATTAATTATGAATTCGCGAAAAGCACTTATAAACCGCTATAAATAGCCCAAAAATGGGGCTGATGCGAAATATTTCCAATAAATTATTGAGTTATTATGAGGTGGAAATGAGGTCAGTTGAGGGAACTTCACCACCTGTTGTGCCTCCTGCGCCAATTGGCCACCTGGGCCACGCACTCACCTGCGAACGGTCGACGGTAACGGAACTTTCGCCATGGACAACGGACCGACTGACGCCACGCCCACCGCCGCCGCCTTCCGGCTGGTGCTGCTCAGTAAATCGAATCCCGTGATGGGCTGCTATATGTTCTGGACCAGCCTGCTGGTGTTCAAGATGCTGGTAATGTCGCTCCTCACGGCCCGCCAGCGGATGAAAACCAAGACCTATGCCAATCCGGAGGATTTGCGAATCAGCCGCAGTCCGGAGGTTCGATTCGGAGATCCCAATGTGGAGCGGGTGCGCAGGTAAGTGAAAAATGATCTATGTATAATATCTATTTCTGAATTTCGCGCTGAAAAATTATATGCTTAACATTTTATGCATATATCAACACCCAAAAAGTTTAGCTGAATAAGAAGACCCTTTAAAGTTGATAAATTAACGGTCGTCAGCTCAAAAAACGAGCGAAAAAATATACCATCTAATGGTAAAAAAGATAGTGCTGGTTCTCATTATTTAACTTATAAATAAGTAACTATTTTCAAGAAATTTGCAAGTTCATTGATTTAAAGCTAAAGAAAGCGGCAAGGCTGAAGAATTCGCGGTCGTCAACATTAAAGCATACAAAAAATAATACCATCTAATCTTGAAAAAGATAGTGTTTGTTCTTATTATTTAACAAATAACACATTATTTTATCCCTTTCCATGTATATGGATTTTTAAATAGGTATGTTATAATTATTTTCAACTTTTCTAGAAATTAAATTAAACTCATTGATTAAAAGCTAAAGAATTCGCGGTCGTCCACTTTATAGGAGTCGAAAAATAAATCCAGCTAATCTTGAAAAATATGGTGCTTGTTCTTATTATTTAACTTATAAAAAACACCCTAATCTTTTAACCCTTTTCTACGTGTAAGGTTTTAAGTTCTCTGAATATTTGCAGGGCCCATCGCAACGATCTGGAGAACGTTCTGCCATTCCTTCTAATGTCCCTGGTCTATGTGGCCAGCGGACCGAATCCCCTGACCGCCCGTCTGCTGATCCGCATCGGAGCAAGTGCCCGGCTGCTCCACACGGTGGTCTACGCACTATTCCCGGTTCCGCAACCAGCCAGAGCCCTGGCCTTCTTCACCACCTTCGCCATTACCTGCTTCGAGGCGGGCTACGTACTCATGTGCTGTATTAAGTACATTTAGACTGCTAGTGACCCCCACTTAGTCAGAACTACTCACCCTTTCGCAGAAGCAGCACCAGTGATGTCAAGTTAAGAGTCTAGGTACAAAGTTAGGTACTTATTTTAAGGCAAATAATGTACGCTCTAGTCCACTTAGGTCGTTTTAATTGCTCAATAAGTACTTAAAAACACGCTGATCGCCTACAAATACTTTGAGGTAATATATCTTTCCGATTCAATCTTAATTAATTTACAAGTTTTTTGTTAGATATATTAGTTACTAGATTAAATCTTCGGAAAGTAACTAACTTTTTTTTAACTCTACACCATTGGTATCATATAAAATTCAAAAATATAAATATAGATTAGCATAGCTTTGTGTACAGTATAGCTGCCGCACTTCGGTAAAGTAGATTAAATATTACCCGTACCATTGCTGCACAGTACCTTAGATTCGGTTCGACGCAATTCGTAACCAGTTTGGCCGCATGTTTATGATCTCCCCATTGAGCTGAGCGCGGCTTTATCATTTGTCGAAGTCGGCTCAAAGCGAACGCACTTACATTTAGCATCCGCCATGTCGGCCCCAGCAAATAATGCCACCCAGCAGACGATGACATCGCCCGGCGATATGTTCAACCTTGAGAATCCGGTCTTTTGCTGCTATCTCTTCTGGGCCACGGTGCTGGTGGCGAAGATGCTCCTCATGTCCTTGCTAACGGCCGTGCAGCGTTTCCGGTACAAGGTAGGCTATATATATAAATCTCTTTATGTTGCTGCACTAGCTCAAAGGTCACCATCATTCCGCCATTCCATTCACAGCTGCTGGCACTCGTACCGCTGGCACTGCGACGCAAGGTATACAAAAGCAACTAGTCATCGCGATAACTTAAGATTAATACGCTTAACCTGTTTGGCCAGCTTCTAAAAATGGTTGTTTTTCGCTTTTATAGATCTTTCCCAACCAGGAGGATCTGTTCTTCAAGAATCTGGAAGTGAAATTCGATGATCCGCATGTGGAGCGGGTTAGAAGGTATTGATGTTAAGGCATTGGGAAACATTCGTAGAAATAACTTCCGTCAATTACTCTTAAATTACTTGATGGCCTTAAATTATTATTGTAGTACACTATTAAGCATTGTTATCCACTACTAAAGTAAGGCTATGCCCACAATTTAAGGCACTTAAAATATTGCTTATAAGCAATTCGAAAAACGTTTTGAACATAAACCATTTAACTAGAGAATAGAATATGTACTTGGGCTGATCGACTGTATTAAGAATATTATAGCTCCATTACTATAACTCCTAATATTTTTCCACCTCCTAGAGCCCATCGCAATGACATGGAGAACATCCTGCCGTACTTTATCATGTCCTTGATTTATATCAGCACCAATCCGAATGCCAATGTGGCCTGCAATCTGTTCCGTGTGGCCTCCGTGGCCAGGATCATTCACACTCTGGTCTACGCCGTTTATCCGGTGCCGCAGCCCTCGAGGATTCTGGCCTTCGCCACCATGCTCCTGATCACCTTCTACATGGCCGCCGTTGTCGCCCTGCGCACCCTAAGCTTTATCTAAATAAACACTAGTCCCTATTGGCTTAAACCTTAAACGCTACATCTTTTTTTTTCAAGTTTGGATCGAGGTGAGCTGGGGTATATTGGAAACTTGCTCTATAAGTTTAGGGAGAGGAGAAACCAATTTTTCTCCATTTCGATTACAGATCTTGAAGTTTTAATTGAGAATCGGTTCCAAATGAGTTTGTAGGGATCTAATTTAGTTCAATGATTTATAGAAGACGAAATTGTAGTTATACATTGGCACACAATGAACAATAAATTAAGATTAAACCATCTAGATGTCGAGCTGTACTATACTACTATTATTTACTATTAAAATTGTATTGGCTATCAAGTTTTAAGGGTTTCTTTTGGTTATATATAAAAATCAACTCATAAAATAATAACGATCTAAACATTATTTGCATAGTCATTACAAGTTAAATGAAAGACCTACCAACAAACATGACTTGACCAAATGTTTCCATTAATTTAGCTCTAAGATTAGCTTAACATTCAGCAAAAAACAACATTAAAATCTGAAACTCTTCCTGAACAATTTAAGACCATATTGCTGGGAAAACTATTCAAAAGGAACTACGCACCATCTTCGAACAAGAAAATTACAAATCGTTCGGCTTTCAATTAATTTAGTTCTATAATTAGCTTGAGATGCAACAAAAACAAACAGTGGAAGGGGCTGGGCATCCGGGTGTTAAACTGGGGGTCTGCAGGTCTACTAAGTACCCTAATGGCCGCGTCATCCAGGACGTCTAGATATTGAAGCCGGCATCGCGCATGCACTTCTTGTGCGCCTCGATGAGTGCGGAGCAGTTCTCCTCGCCGTTCTCCACAATGCTGGAGGAGATTGAGAGTTGGAGTTATAAGGTTGCGTCATTGGTTGCGAGGGGAAAGGGGTTGGCACACTCACCAGGCGTCACGTGCCCTCTTGGTCTCCGGACAGGCGCAACAGGCCTTGCACTTGGGCTTCTCGCCGGATGCGGTTCCGGATGAGGATGCAGTGGCCACCGGTTGGGCGGCCGAAACACTGGGAGCCGCGACTCCCTGGGACGCGCTGTTGCCCATTCTTCAGTGGAGGTTTGGTCAAAACTGCTGGGTATCAATAGTCCGGGCGTTACTGAACACCTCACGTTTGTTTATATAATAAAACTCACGTTTCGAGACGGATATTTCACCACAATTCGGTTAATCGCGCACACAAAAATATCTAAATTCAAGTTCACCGAACAGGGTTGTCAAGTGGCCAACAGATATCGAGATGCTTGCTAAGGTATCGGTAAAACTACTATAAGGAGTATCGTTTCTAACTTTCAAATTTATTAAATAAATTTCAGTTAATTAAGAATAGCTTAAAAATATTGTTCCTATGTTTGCTTTGAGAATATTTACATTATTTTGAAAAATTGTGGAAACTTCGGGATTAAAAACTTGATATTTGCTTTAAGAATTTAAAAATTATATGAAAAATAATTACACATGGAAACGAAAATTCATTGTGAAAAAACGTAACATACATTATTTTAGTTTGAGGTTACACATTTGTTCACAATAGTAATTAAAGTAAAATACAAAGAATAAAATTAAATGATTAATTTTAATCCACACCCGATATCTATAGTTTGTCACGTGTTCTAAAACGAAGAACAGCATGACAACTCTGCCACGTAGAACAGCTGTGGCCAATCGATAACAGGCAGTGTTGCAAAACAGCCAAATGCAAATGTCAACAAATGAATTTGTATTTCTTATTTATTTTATGTTTCCATTTGCTCGCTGGTGGTTTCCTTATTCCCGGACTGCACCTTGAGCCGCTGCAGCATGTTGTGCGAGACCAGGTCGAGTTTCAGGTGCTGCACACTCAGGGCACTGCCGTCCCAGTCGCGCAGCATTTTTAACTTGAGCGGATCGCAGAGGTTGACCAGTTCCAGGCCGCCGGTGCGGAATTCATTGCGCTCCTTTTCCAGCGTCATGGTGATCACATCCTTGCGGGCGGCATGCTGATTAGCCCGGTGCTTGCCAATCGATTGCTTCAGGTTGATCTGCTCCAGCTCCTCGTCGAATCGGGTGAAGTACAGTTCAATCAGATCCTCCAGCTCCTGTGGACTAAGGGGCTCGGTGCGTCCCTCATCGATTTGCCCCAGAAACCAGCTCAATTTTTCGCCCGTGAGGTTGCTTTTGATTGCATGGCCCAGCCGAACTTTGTGCTTGTTGTTCTGACGACGTGCTTTCTTGCCTAGCGCCTTGGTTTTCCGGCTGTTCGGGTGCTTGCATTTCTCCAGCTCCTTGCGCAGGTTCGTCTGGTATTTTTAAAGTTTTAGATTTTAGCTTAACTATCATTTTAAACATTATTTACCACAGACTCACCATTTTTACGCCGCTGAAACGTTCACGTTGTTTTGATGTCAGTGTTGGTAAACGCCGGCGGGCACATGTACGATCAGCTGGATCCTTAGTGGTGGGCACTTTTCACGATAGTTTAAGCTAATGTTCAACTACTGAGGTAATATTTTGTTGTACGATATTTTTAAAACTCTTAAATATAGTCACATTTATTTAAAAACTCTTCACAGACAATAACTTTAATACTTTATTTGAAAATATATGCATAATAACTATGTTTACTTCGCAGTACACATATTTTAACTTAAAAACGAGCTTGATTTGTGTACATTTAGGCTTTTTCAAATAGTTTTACCAGATGATCTTGCAGCTTATATTTATCGATAGTTAGCTTAAGGGTCCACCTCCAGCCAGAATCATATGTTTCTGCCAGCACAAACACACCTGCGCGATCGCATAAAACCTACGATCGGAACCGACCCGCGCCATTTCCCGTGCATTTCCAGGCCCCAAAGTCCCGCTAAATGGCAACACACCTGCTCCGCAATGGCGCTACCTGTTGGCTGCTCAGGAACTGCATTTCCCGCCAGGCGACGGTAAGTTAACCAGGAAAACGACCGCCAGTCCATGCCAAAAAGTAAAACAACACCACCCGTTACGTAATATCACAAACACCCAGAGCGAGCGAGAGGGAAGAACTATCTGAACGCTCCTCTAATCGGAGCAATTTGTTTTCATTACACGGGAAAAAAAAGGGATCAAAGATCGTTGGTTTTAGAAATTTGACATAGCTATAAAAATATTTTCTGTATATTTATGTGGGTCTACAATATCAATCTATGAAAAAGATCATCATTATAAAATGTGCATACAAAGGTTATTTTCAAATAAACCATACATTTAGTGACAATCGGATCATAAAGATAAAATATTCATAAATATAAATATAATAGTAACATTTTACCATAATATTAATTAAAAATGAATCAATTAGAATATTATATTAATATAAATATATTAATTTATTTTCGCCTAAATATATTTGTATAGATCTTTTAAATAAACCACATTAATAGCTGTTAAGTTAAAATTAAAGCTTTAAAAGTTGATTAATTGTTTTTTAATATTATTACATTTTTTAATTGCTGATTACAAGTTTCATTCAGTAAACATTCAGTAAAATCGATGTAGTATAACGCAGTTTCATAATAAGTTTGCTCTTAGGAATATAAATTCGGAGAATAATATCAACGTTTTCTTAAAAACCAACTGTATAGCCAATTTTCGGTGGATATGCCAAAAATATAAATTGTTTTAATACTTATTACCTTCACTAAAGAAAATAATAAGCCATCTTAAAATCTTTTTTCCTTGTAGTTAAGACGCTGCCTGCATGTGACCTCCAGTCTGGATAAGTCGGTCTCCTTCAATCTCAGCGACATCGGCGAGGGCATTCGCGAAGTGACCGTCAAGGAGTGGTTCGTGAAGGTGGGCGACACTGTGGAGCAGTTCGACAATCTCTGCGAAGTGCAATCGGACAAGGCTTCGGTGACCATCACCAGTCGCTATGATGGCAAGATAACCAAGATTTACCACAACATTGATGAGATTGCCTTGGTTGGCAAGCCTCTGCTGGATTTTGATGTGGTGGATGAGGAGGGCGATGACGCAGAGGACTCATCCTCCTCCTCTGCATCCTCCGAAAGTTCTGCCAGCGAAGCGGAGCGGGAGAAACCAACTGAAGCAGCCGTCACGCCCACTGGCGGTCGTGTGATCACTCCCGCTACGCCCTCTGTGCGTCGCCTGGCCAAGGAACACCAGTTGGATCTGGCCAAGGTGCCGGCAACGGGCAAGAATGGTCGTGTGCTCAAGGGTGATATCCTGGAGTTTCTGGGACAGGTGCCTCCGGGTACAAATGTGCCACATCCCACACTGGCGACCAATAAGCCAGAGGCTTCTTCTGCACCCGCTGCATCTGCTCCCATTTCCGTGCCCGCTGATCGCGTAGAGGTGCTCAAGGGAGTGCGCAAGGCCATGCTTAAATCGATGACTGAATCCCTGGTAAGTGCTTCGGAAGCTAAAGCATCTATATCAAATAACCATTGACTTCTTTCCCTTTAGAAAATCCCGCACTTTGCGTACAGCGATGAGATTGACATGACTCAGCTGGTGCAATTCCGCAGCCAACTCCAGGCGGTGGCCAAGGAGAATGGCGTCCCTAAACTCACGTTCATGCCCTTTTGCATCAAGGCCGCCAGCGTTGCGCTTTCCAAGTATCCAATTGTTAACAGCTCCCTGGACTTGGCCAGCGAATCGCTGATCTTTAAGGGTGCCCACAACATTAGCGTGGCCATCGATACGCCGCAGGGTCTGGTGGTCCCCAACATCAAGAACTGCCAGGCGAAGAACATCATCGAGATAGCCAAGGACCTAAACGCACTGGTGGAGCGCGGACGCACTGGCTCCCTGTCCCCTGCGGACTTTGCCGACGGCACTTTCTCGCTGTCCAACATCGGAGTTGTAAGTATAAGTTTTAATTGTGTGGCGAATGTGATGATGATGTGGTAAATCTTCCAGATTGGTGGCACCTACACGCACCCCTGCATCATGGCACCCCAGGTGGCCATCGGAGCGATGGGAAGGACCAAGGCGGTGCCGCGTTTCAACGACAAGGATGAGGTGGTCAAGGCGTATGTAATGAGCGTGAGCTGGTGCGCCGACCATCGCGTTATCGACGGCGTGACCATGGCCAGTTTCTCGAACGTGTGGAAGCAGTACCTGGAGCAGCCGGCCCTCTTCCTGCTGCACTAGCCTGCCTGAGACTCGAAAAACGCTAACTCCCACGGATAAGGCTGTTTCCCGATGCATTTATCTAGACATCTAATTTTGTAAATTGTACGACAATCCCTTTTGTTCTAAAGCATGTGCCATGTGCCGCCGCCCATCCCCGAAATGTGCATTTATAGGAGGAAAGCTGCTCTGAGCGGCTCCTCGATTACTTTAAGCTCCTGGCGCACATGGCTGGCTTTCTGTTTAACTCCTATTTTTGTTTAACTGCATTTATTAATTCTTTTTAGTTTGTTAAGCAGCAGCTTTAGCGTACAGTTCAACTGTAGTGTGTGCATTTATTTTAAAGCTTTGTTTTAATGGCTGTCCAATAAATATCCCAAGCGGTTTATGTGAAGCCCCCATCTCTTTGCATATTTTCCCGGTACCTAAGTGAGTTGTAAAATATTTGTAATTGGCTTAAAACTTTGCCTTTGCGGCCCTGTGGCAGCTTTTTGTGCTTCGTATGCTTTCAAATAGAAATTAGGAGAAGGTAATTGGATGAAGCTGATGCTCTGAAAATATCTGTAGCATAGAACGTGTGTTTAGGACTGTGGTGCTTCTTAAATGTTGTAAAATTGAAACATGGTCATAAAATTATAGGTTTATCTTCAGTAATAATCTTAATCTTGATTTGAGGACTCTCCAAATGTGCCTATCAACGCTTAATACCCCTATGGATATGCCAAAAAATGAACTCATAACTTACGCATATGTATTTTTAAGAACACTTTTCCGTACAAACTCGCATTACTTCGTATGCGGGCATGTGTACACTGTACAATGATATACATGATTTTCAACTTTGTTTTGCTGCAGGCCTAACTTAATTTGAGCATCCATTTTGTCCGATGGCTTCGCCCAGCTACTGCAGGGTCACATGAAGCACCCCCACCAGGCACGTTACTATCCATGTGGCAGCGATATGGCAGAGTCATGTGGTCAAAAGTGTAGCTAAAAATTGAATGATGTCTGGCTTTCTTCTACAGGATACATTATATATTACCATATATGGTAATATATATATTGGAAACAAGTGTTTTTAATCAAACATTTTTTAATTAGCCCAGCAACGATTTTCAACAGAACATAATTTAATCTTTAGAAAGATAAAGTAATAATATATTTGATTATAAAAATAATTTGCATTTGGTACATTTCGTTAGTACAAAAAAGTCGTAAAACTCTACGCTCTGTAACATTATAGTATGAACATTTATGTGACAGAGATTTTATTTCGGGGTGCCAGCGAAACCTCTGGTAGTTCGAAACCTCTCTGAAAGATGTCTAAAGGTATGACATGATATATGTCTAGTTCAGAGGTCTGAAAGACAAATGACCCATCCCGTTGCCCTATGTTTTCGAAGCATACTTTTCCACACCTTTTAAAGTGGCTTCAAAACTCTATAGACTCTATAGATGGGTGTACCCAAAATAAAATGCTAGCATGAAAAAAGCTAGTACAGAAAAAAAGCTAGTATCCAAATAAAAGCTACTATCCCAAATTAAAAACCCAACTACCATCTCCAAAGTAGCGTTGACTTCAACGTGTGGGACATGCGCTGTGCTTTCTTTTTGACAAGAATCCAACAAGTGCGGCGTGGAAATACCGTTCGTAGGGCTTCGTGACTCTTCGGCTTGCCTCGTGCCATTCGTAACGGCACACTTCCAGCCCCCAGAGCAGAGGAATTTCACCACCACCAGACCAAACACATTGCAGTGGCGCCCAAACAGGGACCGGGTGTGGGGTACGGTTGGGGGTACGGTTGGGGGTACGGTTGGGGGTACGGTTGGGGGTACGGTTGGGGGTTCGGTTGGCGTCCTTTGGCTTAGCTGCTTGGCTCGACGGCCAGAAAAATCAGTCACACCACGGCCAGCGCGCAGTTAGCTACAGAGATACAGGCAGGAGCAAGCGATATAGCTGCGATATAGAGGTCCTTCGTCTGCAACTGACCACGAGAGCTGAGCAAAGAAGAGCCTATATATTATTTTTTTTGCTGTTTGTTAAATAGAAGCGACATTAATTTAGTGATTGTCCAGTGAATGTTGTGGGTGCTTAGCCATGTCAACAGAACGCTACACCCTGATAGTAAAACTACCTTTGATTAACTGAAAAAAAAACAACTAGTGAACTAAGGTAAGTGTTTAGAACCTATGTATATAAGAAATCCCCGAAAAACCCCAAATTATTATGGGTATACTGTGTGTATACCGTATCATTGTTGTTTCTATTCCGCTGTCGAGTGTGTATTTTTTTTTCGTTCTTAACGATTTTTCCAGTGACCTTGTTGCGTACGCCAGAGCGTACGAATTCACTGTGTGTGTGTGTGTGTGTCATTGCTGCTTAGCCCTGTCCTCCCCCTTTTTGCCCACATTCCGCATATACACATACACATCGGTGTTGTTCTGCGCATATATTTTGGGGCCAACATTTCGGTAGCATACTTTTCGGCACTGAGCACACGGAATTTATGCGGGAGTTTACGGTACCGAAAAACCAACATCCAAGGCATTTCACTTAGCATATTGCTTGTTCCCGGGTTTTTGCATTCCATGGACTTTATATACTGCCACAGCTGCGGTCAAGATAATAGGCACGAAAAAACATGTACCCATAATTGAGGCGGCTTTATCTTGTGTGTATGCACATTGTACAACCATTATAGCCAGGGGTAGTTCCACGACACTTCCAATTAAGAATAATTATAGAGATGACTAATTGAAAGCAAGATAGCAAATTGAGCTTACATTTGGCTAAATGTTTAGGATACATTATAGATACGATCTCATATCGATAACAAGATAGATTTGCCATTTTTGGCAAAAGAAAATGAATGTGCCCTGATTGGTTCTTGAATAATAGGTTCCTAAATTCATTATTTATATCATTATGAATTTCAGATTATCTTAATCTTGTTAGATCTTATGGCAAAATTAAAAATAGACTTGGAAAATGGCTATTTATAGCCTTTGAATAAATCCTTATTATTACGGGAAATAACTAGCAGTGTTTTGAGATCTTAAAATATATAAAATAAAAGTGTTAATTTCGCGAGGTCTACTGCTATGGCTTTGAGCACCATCGTATTAGGCCCGGGATATGTTAATACCCGAATGATAAGACCATTGGGCATCAACATTTGTGGCCTGCCCTTGATGTACGACTGTATCTATGTGTGTCTGCGCCGTGCTGATGATGTGGCTTTGGCCTGTTGTCAGGGAATGCAATTGCCGAGCCCTTTATTGATTTTATGATACCATGGCTAGAAGGATCCCCTATCCCCAAACCACCGCCCACCGCCCACTGCCCACTGCCCCGCCCCCTGCAGTGGCACGTGCAGAACAACAAAACAAGCGGGGCAACAACAAGTCATTCACACCAATGGAGTGGGAGATGCAGATGGGGAAACAAGGCAAAAGAATTCAAAAATGAATCGAAAGAAAACAGTAGTAGGAGTTTGTGGGGGTGTTAAAAGGAAATCGCAAGGCATAGCTCGACAGACAGGCCGCCCACTCTAAGTGGCTTGAGTGGTGACAGGAGAGCTTTTGCAAGAAAAAATGCACCAGGAGCCCGCCTTCAGGCTCCTCTCAGCTACCTTGGGCCTTTCCCTTTCCATCGTCACGCATAATTCAGCAAAGAAACTGCATTCCATTCTGCTGCTTGTCTCTTCCTAAGGCGCTTTGCACGACGATAACGCGGAATTGGGCCCCTGCCGCACGTCGAGAATCGCTTTATTCGCCTTATCCGGGCTTGGGGACAAGTCCGATTGTTATGGGCTCTTATTGTGAGTCGCAGACAACATATAAAAAATATGTACATTTCCTGTCTCAGTTTTTCCCCTCTATAAGTTTACCACATTTTATTGTTGTCAAAGAAAAAAGGAAACGTTTTATTAGGGGTATAGTAGTGTTATATATTTAAAATGCTTATATCTTAAGTCCTTATTGAGAAATTATTTGTGTTGGTAATGATAAACAAATGGTCTTTCTTGGACAAATAGTGCCTTGAGACATTTATTTATCTTCTATTTACTCCAAGACTCAGAAGCATTATGTGCTCCATTTCATGTGTAGTCTATGTATTCAGTGGAATTGTGATGAGACCGTTTGACAGCTTTGAGTTGACCAAAAAGGCTGAAGTGGCTGGTCAGGAAATTAGTTGGGCGCCAATCAGTGGGCTTTTTGGGAAGTGTGCTACTGCCACTACAGTTTTGTGTCTCAAGTGACTGGTCCAAGTTCTTGGGGGCACTTGAAACCACGTAATCAGAACGCATGCACGAGTCAAATTTCTGTTTCCGATGGCGGATGATTTCATAATACGCACGCTGCCACCGACGTTGACAATTTTTCGGTTAATGACAGTTTCGTTTTTCCCCCCGATACTCTGGACTATTTTTAACCTCAGTCGAAAAGGGAAAGGCAGTGGGAATGGGGATTGGGATTGGTATTGGAATGCCTGTCACGTCCAGGCTGATGTCATTTCGCGGAGTCTGCGGTCGGAGGATGGCAGGGGTATCCTCAAAGTGGCATCCCTTCAATGAGTTTATTTCGCGGGACGCGTAGCAGAGGGGTTGGGGTTGCGTCCACAGCCTTGACATGATTCGCCCCGACATGTGGTGGGAGGTGGTCTACAGGACTGGTTGACCAGCAGAGTGTGTGAGTCCTTTGCTGGGAAACTTTCCATGCCCATTGACATGAGAACAGCGGTCCCACGAAATACCAGCTTAACTTTTAAGTCATTTTGCTGCGAAAATGTGAATACATTTCACCCATTCTAGGGTAAACCAGTAAAATACAATCGAAATATCTATATTTAAAATATAAAAGATCAACATAACTACAAAAATAGAGGTGCTGACATATTTTTCCATAATAAAGTACATTATTTTTACATAGGTAATAAATGAAAATCAATGTCTAGTAAAAATAGATTGTAGTATACTACCTATGTACCTAAGTTAGTTATGACTAACTATTAAATATAAAACTATCTCTACGTAATCCTCACAACTCATATAACATACCTTTAATGGGGTACATTTAGAAAATAATTTATTGACCGACAAGACTCCAAGGCCTTAAAGCATCATTATGATCCAAATAGTCCATCGCATGTATTCCTTGTGCTGAGCTCATGCAATTAGGGAATACTTGACTTATTCCGAATGTATGAATGTTGTCAATGAAGGAAAATTAATATGTGAAGGATGCGCTGATGATGTGGGTTGAATTGAATGTTTATTTTCGACTCTGCCTCGCGTCTTCCAGCATTTCCTTCATTTTGCCATTTGTCCTTGGGGCAAATTCCACGTGGCGAATTACCGAGGGATTCGCATGCCAAGTGCGCTAAATTGGCATTCCTTGGACCACCCACAGTACATTTTTGCCACCTCAAGACCCCAGCTCACCCCGACAATAGCTCCACTACCGCTGACGTCAATGGGGACTTGCAATTTGTGATTGGGCACTTTAGAGTATTTCTGCTTTGACATTGAATTTACTCGACCCAACTTTGTTGGCCATCCCCATCCTCAGTTGGTCTCCATTGGCATCCAGCCCCCTTTATCCCGATCCCGATTAGTTTGCCAGTGGCAAGGTCACGAGCCAACAAAGAGAAGGCCACCGGGTTGACTGACTGACTTTAACCCGAAATCTGTGGAGGTCCGAAGGGAGTTGCCATGACTTGATTAATTTGATTTGATAAAGAGGGGCTTAAACTAGAGAGTCATCATCCTTGTGCTTAAAGCAGCACAAATCTTAAGATTGCATCTATAGTAATTTGATTTGATAAAGAGGGACTTATGCTTAAAGCAGCATAAAGCCTTAGAATGCATATGTATATACACAAGTAAAAGCAACAAAGTCCAACAAATTAAATTCTTGGATGTATCAAGTTGCCCCTGAAAGGGAATTTTACTTTTTAATAAGCCCCGCCTTAGTTGTAATGACTGCAGCCTTGAAACTTTTTCACATGCAACAGTCCTTGGATAAATAATCCTCCCGTCGTCATCCTTGCTGCCATGGCAACTCATGTTTTCCCATTTCCTCTTGCCTCTCAATGACAGCAAACACAATCCAGGATGTCGGACCAGCAGAAAGCCTCCCTGTGTCCTCGGCTGGTGGACTACATGGCCATAGTGGGTGCACACACGACGCCTCCGATGCCAAAAGGACTGCAGGGCCTCAAGGCCCCACCAGTGCAGGTAAGTCGGCCATTGATTATGTTGGTTATTTGATTTATTGCTTGCTGCGGAGAAAAGGAAAGAGAGCACCGATGTTCCAGTTTTTAATCGAAAATAGGTAGATAATGATTATGGACTTAACGTGTGGTTGTTTCATACGGTCTGAGCAGGAGTATTCGTTTTCAAGGCATAGTTTTGGACACCTTTAATATTAATTTCAAGCGACAAGAGTTTTTGGTTGATGGTAGTTGGCATTAAAATGTAAGAAAAATAATAATTTGATGAGGTAAAATGTAAAGTAAAGCACACTTTTTAGCACTTTAAACAATGCATTTACACTTTTTCCAGTAGTTGCCAGATAGTCCTGATGAATTTTTTAAATTTTCAATAGACTAAAAAGTTGGTAGACAATAGGAATATTTTTTTTAAACATATTATTTAGATATCTAAAATCTTGAAGAGCTATATCAACATATGATTTGTAATTGACAGTTGCATATATTTTTTTAATGACTTCCCCGACAGGTGCCCGATCTTCTGCGTCGCTATCCCCCATCGGACCATGCCGACTTCCCGCTGCCCCTGGACATGGTGTACTTTTGCCAGCCGGAGGGGTGCACCAGCGTGGGACCCCGACGCACTGGCTCCGCCATTCGGGACATGACCTCCTTCGTATTCGCACTGACCGACAAGGATTCGGGCAAGACGCGCTACGGCATATGTGTGAACTTCTACCGTCCCATCGAGCGTCCCAGTTCGGTGGCGGGTACGGCGGGAGCTGGCAACGATCGTCCGGGAAACGGAGGACCCGGTGGCCATGGGGCCGGCGGTGCTGGAGGAGCCGGAGGTGGTGGACGGGGCGGCAGGCGATCATCGGCCTTCAGGCGGGAGTCTTGGCGCAAGAGTATGGAACGCAGCTCGGATTCGGCATTTAGCAGGCAAGTGTTGTGTGGCAGGCCAAACAAGGGTTGGGGGGGTTACAAGTACAAAAAAATAAACTGATTTCTATGCTAAAGCCTGTCTAACGCATCTCAAACCATTTCCATAATAGTTACGGCCTCTTAACTTCTTCTAGCGACTACAGAAGTAACGTAGCGCCTAGCGATTCGGACCGTGAACTGACCTCGCGTCGCGACTCCGACCAGCAGCGCCTGCACTCGCACCACTCGCACCACCAGCCGCACCACCCGTCGGCGGGTCCGGCTGTGCCCAAGCTTGGCCTGATGGCCCCCTCGGCGGACTCCGAGTCCGGCGGCAGTCACTCCCCATCGCCGCGAGCCTCGCGGAAAAGGACAAAGCTGCGCAACCAGTCGCTCACCTCGCTGTGCATCATCTCGCACCATCCGTTCTTCACCACCTTCCGCGAATGCCTCTTCATTCTGAAGAAGCTGATCGATGCCTGCAACGAGTCCTCGTCGCCGAAGCGAGTGGGTGCCTCTCAGAAGATCAACCGGGACAATGTGTGGACGGTGCTGACGGGCCATGTCAGCGATGCCACGCCCTCGATCGTCCTGCACGATGTGCGCGAAATCGAAACCTGGATCCTGCGACTACTCTCCACGCCAGTTCCGGTGCCGGGATCCACACGAGTCGAGGTGAGTGCTATAATCATATGGCTGAACCCATCTGTCATGATCTTGTCACTGAAATCGATCGGCCTTGCGCCCATGCTAAAACCTGTCTAGCGTTCATATTATTGAAGATTTTGTAAATATGTAAATACAACTTTTTTTTGATAATCAACATCTATCTTTATGCCAAAAATTGTCGAAATCGGACCATTAATTAAAAAGTTATAAGCAAATATAGATATCGACGCTAGGTGGCGCCATTGCGGGATGTCCAATTGTTAACAGTCGCTTTTCTGCAGATCTCCATCTCCATCGCACTCCTCTAGCTGAGTAACGGGAATTTGATAGTCGACTACAGCGTTTTCTCTTTTTTTAATATGTATGCATAAAACGCGAATTCTTCAGTGCAAGCGTTTTCTCTTTTTTAAAATATGTATGCATAAAACGCGAATTCTTTAGTACAAGCGTTTTCTCTTTTTTAAATATGTATGCATAAAACGCGAATTCTTCAGTACAATTACAAAATGTTCAAAACTAACCAGGCGGGATCATGTCACTGAAATGAAGCAACATAATTACATTTGTATATATTTATTATGCTAATTCCGCATGGTGGTGTTCAATAATCATGAAACAAAGTTAGACGCGAATTCTTCAGTTTAAATTGGCGCAAAATGCTCTACTTTGACTTTGTGGAGTCTACAATGGGATTTTATTTAGTTATTGCTTTGATTATTGGACCTTTAAGGGGAACTCTTAACTTCCTATCCAAAGTTAAATTAAATAATCCCTTTCTAGGTGGAGGTGCTTTCGCCGACGGTGCATGAGCCGCTGCTGTTTGCCCTGCCCGATCACACTCGCTTCTCGCTGGTGGACTTCCCGCTGCATCTGCCACTAGAGCTGCTCGGCGTGGAGACCTGCCTCAAGGTGTGGACCCTGATCATGCAGGAGAACAAGGTGTTGTTTCAGTCGCGTGACTACAACGCCCTCTCCATGTCGGTGATGGCCTTCGTCACCATGCTGTATCCGCTGGAGTACATGTTCCCGGTCATTCCGCTTCTGCCCACCTGCCTCAGTTGCGCGGAGCAGCTACTACTGGCGCCCACGCCCTTCGTCATCGGGGTGCCGGCCTCGTTTCTGCTCTACAAAAAGAATTTCCGGTGGGTTATTGAAGATAGGAGATTATTTGATCAAATTTCCATCAAACTATTCGAGCATTTCGTTATGATCAGAAAGATATAAAATAAATTTTCTCCCTTTCCCATCTAGACTCCCGGATGACATTTGGGTAGTCGACTTGGACTCCACCAAACTGACGCCACCGACTGGTGGCTACGAGGAAATCCCACCGCTACCTGAGCCCGAGGGCACCATTCTGAAGAACCACCTCAAACAAGTAAGCCACAGAACCTCATCCCTGTAGCCGCTGTATATAACCTGATCTCTAAAATCTAATGGATGCAATTGAATGTTCTCAATTTTGGAAATTCACCCAGGAAAGAAGTCTTGAGTTATTTTAATCTTGTATAGTGAAGGGTGATTTTGTGTGTTGGTTTCGATGTGGCACAATGTAATTTGACTGATGTTAGGAAGGATAAAAATTTGACTTGGTAGCTTATTGTAGGTTGTCCAGAGTAACCTGGCAGTTCTTGAGTAGCTTACTGCACTGGTCGTAGAGTGCGGTGTCCAGTTGGCGCAGCTCCTGCTCCTTGTCGCAGTCGAGGAAGTGCTTCAGCTTGTCCACCTCGTTGCGCAGCTTGAACACGATGCCGGGCAGCATGCCCTGCGCCTTCTTCACCACCTGCTCCTGCACATGCAGCCGCCGCTCGTTGGCTCCCTCGCAGCGGAAGCGCTCGAGGCGCTGGAGCTCCAATTCGCGCTCATGGTCATAGTGCGACTTCTGTTGCAGCAGGTGCTCCAGCAGGGCCCGGTAGACGATCAGTTGCTCCAGACGCGGATCCGTGTAGATGTTTTCCGTGGGACGGCGCTGGAAACGGAGCTTGGCCTCATGACGACTGTCGTTGGCCTGCACGGCCGATAAAAGGGCGATGTGCGGACTGTACATGGCACTAACTGACCAAACTCTACTGAAGAAAATATATATGAGACGACCTCGGGCTAATGAGTGATAGTTTTTCGAATGGGAGTCAAGCTAGGACAAAGCAAGTTGGGATTTAAGTAAAGGCTCAAGGCCTTCTGATTTTGTAAAGTACTAGAACGGGAGATTTGTTAACTGGCGCCCGAATAGGTCCGATTTTAGTACGAAATGTTAAAGTTTTTTCAGAAATTTAATGGCATAGGCTTAATTAAATGTTATTCAAGATAAATAATTGTATTTTTCAGACCAGGTGAATTTCCAGAATTTGATAAACGTATCTTTATCTTTAGGCACTACCAAGCGGTTCCCACATTTTCCGTTCAATAAACTCTATTAACACTCGGTGTCGCACAACTGGTTCAAGGCCAGAGTTGCTTTTCCATGTCTATTTAACCGATGTTACATGAAAATGTGACTGCTCTTTGAAAGAATTCCCCCATGTGAATTACGCAGAGCAGACACATGTACATACATAAAAGCGACAGTTACTCATCGTAGCTATCGTTATCGCTGTCATATTATCGTTATCATTGCTCCATTCAACTTTGGTGTGATTGTTATAATTCGAAAAATATACATATCTAACTACTCTTGGATTTCTGTGGTCTGTCGCAGAGCAAATATCAAGAGAGCTCCCCAGCGATGTTTTAATTTAATTTCATTTTTAACCTCATTGACAAAGCTCCTCCAACACTTGTACAACTCTCTATCTCTCTCTTTCTTTCTTTGTGTTTTTTGTGTACTCACTGCCTCCCTTTCTGCCTATCGATGTGTGTCCATCTCTGTCTCTACTCTAATGCTATACTTTTGACACTCATGCATTATCTGTTATATGAAATTTGTTATACTCGATCACAACTTTAACTACAACAACAACTACTACTACAACAACAAATCGAATAACAACAACAACAACATCGGCAGGCTATGCTATTGATGGATGAAGCTGGACTTGGTGTAAATATCGTTCGCAAAAGTGTTAACTACGTTTGGTTTATCGTTTATCGTTTATCGTTTATCGTTATATTTGAGTTGAAACCGTTTGTACATACTAAACATAATCCATAAATGATATACTAACTATATGTGAATATTCGTAATCGAAGATGTACTTGACATAGAACATAGAACTAACCGCATGCACAGTCATTCTACATAGACAGAAAGGCCTACTCATAATGTTGAATTTTGGTCTAGGTTTAGCTAGGTTAACTTTGTTTAAGGATGAGGGAAATTCGTAAATTTCCCCCAGAGTTTCTATCACTTTCTCTACCTATCATTCGCTGTCTTTAGTGTTATATGTTTCGTGTGCATGCCCTGTCAGTCTCTCTTTCTCCCTGTTGCTTTCCAACTTCTGCAACTATATGAGTATCTAACTCACTAACTGAAGTGGCCTTAAGCCCCAAAAAGCTTTCCGAACCCCTCTCCAAATCTTATAGTTAGCCAAGTTGAAGCCCTAATTTATGTTGAGGTTAACTCTGTTAATTGATCTGTATGGACTGTTCCATAGGCACTTACCTCGATGACGGCCACCAATACGGCGGTGTCCTCACAACAGCTTTTGCCATCGGTACGGGATAGTCTCCAGGAACCACCATTGCTCGGGTAAGTTATCTTATTGAATCTGTTGAGATCAAGGTTTTCGTTGTCCGTATTTCGTTGTCCGTATTTTATTGTACATTGTTCGTTTTCCTTTATTCCTCATCCGTTATTTTTTAGTTCACATTTGTAAAATCAGGGTTCTCCTTTCAAGGTCCAACTTTCATAACTTTCTATATTTTACTTGATATGTTCTTTTGATTTTCCAACAGGGTTTCCCAGGTGCGGCTTCCGCTTCAGACGCCGCCACATTCGGCGCAGGCCAGTCAAAGGAATTCCATGTCAGCCCAAGGAACGATTAGTTCCCGTCAGCCAAGTCCAATGAACTCACCAGCCCTCAATCCATTTGTTTACGGAACGGATGTGGATTCCGTAGACGTGGCCACGCGGGTGGCGATGGTACGGTTTTTCAATGCCCAAAATACATTGGCTAATTTCGCCGAGCATACGCGCACTTTGAGGCTATATCCCCGTCCCGTGGTCGCTTTCCAGATAAATAGCTTCCTACGATCCCGACCAAGAGCCTCAACGTTCCTAAATCAGTTCGCCAGGACTCAGGCAGTGGAGTTCCTGGCGGAGTGGTCACTAACGCCAACGAATGTGGCTTTTCTGCGAGTTCAAACCGGGGTCATGGACCCCATGCAGGTGGGCGATAAGCCCAAGTGGTTCGCTCATGCCCTGACCCCCATCCGGTTTTCGGTGTGGGATGATGGAAGCTCCCTGAATGGAGCTCTTCGGTCACTGAAACAACTCGAGTGCCAGCCGACGGACGAGAGTGGTTCGGACTCGGAGGGAGCGGACAGCAGCAGCTCATCTTACAGTTCACTCAGTGATTTCGTCTCGGAAATGGCCTCCTCGGATCTTTCGCCCAGCCTGCATGATGTCTTCGGCTCGTATAATCGACCGCATGTTGTACCCCAGACTCTATCCTCGAATTTGGACCCAGCTCTGGTCTACCATCCGCCCAGCAAGCTGCAGTATCCCGAGGGCATTGCCGATGCGGCGGCCAGCAAAGCGGAGGAGGATGAGGAGCGGGCCGATAGTCCGGTTTCCTCATCCTCCAGTCGCTCGGACCTGAGTTCACCCAGCTTCAATCGCGATTCGGAGTTTGATTTCCAGCCGAAGGGCGGACAAGCTCTGGGATCGACGGCAGCTGGTGGAGCGGCTGCACCCAGTTTCGAGTTGGCCACCCCGCTGGCCATGCGGCTGGAGGCCACCATCAAGATGGCCAGCATTGAACAGGAATCGGACACGGGATCCACGGTCACGGGCAAGACCATAGCCACCGGGTCAAAGCTGCAAAGACATCCAAGTGATTCCGAGAGGCCCGACAAGAAAATTCCAGTAAGTAGATCTGTATTTTTGTCTTGGGGGAGGGGGTGGAGATAAGAAAATGGTTTAACCCCTATAATAAATATATATATATACAGCCACCGCTAACGCCACCGGTAAAGCAACCGGGAGTTAGCAATATTCTAGCCCGGACCGGCAGTTCCGGCTCCAGTTCAAGCAGTCCCGGTCGCCAGAGCTCCCAGAGCTCCCTCTTCGAAAACTTCGCCTCCCATGCCAAGGAGTTGGTGCGGGAAACAACGCGTCAGAGCAGTCAGGAGGGTATTTTAGCCCATGTGGATAAGGTGAGCACAATCTAGGTGTTCCCTCGACTGGTTTTTCAACTGGATGTGCTGTTGTACTCTGATCGTTGATCTGTGTTTCTTTCCTTTCCTTCCTTTTCGTCGTCTACGTGAATAATTTACTTAATTTGTTCTTTTTTTCGGTACTATTATTTTATTTCATTTCTTGCTTTGGCGGTGTTGCGTTGATTAATTGAACCTGATATGAATGTACCGTACTGTAGCATGCGCTGGACGAAGATCTTGACGACAAAATGCGTCATACCTTCGAAAAGGTTGGTACTCCCGCCGCACTTTCCCATCCCATCCATAAACGATCCACCCATGCCATCATACATCATCCAAATCTAATATCATTTTTCTATTCATCACACTGCACTCTACATACACCTATCATTAACTGAACAACGTGAGTCTTGACATAAAGAATTTTAAGCCACGTAATATCATACCCATTAAATATCTTTACAATCTCAGAAAATTATTTACACTAGTCTCTTATTTAAGTCACTACATTAAATTCAGAACTCTTCACATATTTAAATGCATGCACACGAGAATACTAAGTATACATTCCATATTAACTCTTATTTTACACGTATATCTAATTATAATTTCCCTCTATCATCGAAAATTCAGTTCGTACAAGCACCGACACTTATTCCCTCCTTAAAGCATTCTACCATTCACATCCTCACCACACCTTCCCACCGATCCTCTCACGGGACTAGTAGTGCCATCTTAGATTGCTTAAAAGTAGACCTCAATCCGCAACTTCGTAAGGTTGAGGAACTCGAGCTTTGAATGTTAGCACCACCTAGGCGATTGTGTAGACTTGGAGTCCCCTTCAAGAAGACTTGATTACTAACACCTATTCGATTTCGGATCCATAGTTCACGCTGCACGCAAAGAAGGCGGCCGGGGAGGCTTCCAAGCAGGCTCTGGAGGTGTCCAAGCAGGCGGCTGGGGTGAGCAAGAATACCCTGGAGGATCTAACCTACGTGGGCAAGTCTACGCTGGGAGATCTCACCAAGACGGCCAAGGAGGCGGCCACCAAGAAGGGCATCATCAAGATCGAGGAGCATTCAACGACGGTGGCGGTGCCGCCACCAAAGTCACCCGGATCCCAACTGGCCACCCACAAGCAGGTGCAGCAAAGTGGCGGATCGGGTGGTGGCAACAACTTCTTCTCCTCCATTGGCACTGATTTCAATGGTCTGGCATCCTCCACATCCACCATGTTCTCGGGCATGTTTGGTAAAAGTGAGTGACAGTGAAAGCTTAAGAGCTACGCGGAAAATTAACCAATAAAATTCCAGAGAACCAACAAAAGCAGGTTCAAATGCCACACAAGCCGGCTAGCGTGTCTTCTGGAAAGGGCAAGACGGGCATTAGCTTTGATCCCTTTCCCGGACGCAAAGGTCTTGTGGAGCGAACACCATTGATTAAGCATTCGGGTCCAAGGCAAACGCAAGAGGAGCTGACCCGCCAGCAAAACCAGGAGCGTTCGCATAGTAATGCCGAGAATCAGACCTTCCTCAAGGACGTGACCAACCAGGTGCTCGCTGGAGAAGGAGTCGGCTGGCTGAAGCTCAACCGGTTCAAGAAGCTTATGGAGGACGAGTCGTATCGCACGCTGGTCCTTAGCAAGCTCAACAAGACGTTGGATAAGAAGATTGCTCCAGATGATCACATCGACGATGTGGTAGGTTCACATCTACCTGATTTATTAAGATGTATGTTTTGGGAACCTTGGGGTAACTGTCTACTTTTATCATTACAGTGCGTGACAAAACCTGTGTGGAAGGGCATGCTCAAGTGCGTCCAGGCCATAGCCGGCGGATTGGACGTGACCTTTTCGAATTACGGCCTAGGTGGCATGGCCTCCGTGTTCGAACTGATGGAGGTGGCCCACACGCACTACTGGAGCAAGGAGATCAACGAGGGCAGCGACATGTCCTCCAGTCTGCTCTCCAGTCACGCGGCCAGTCCGATGGGCAGTCGGGAGAACCTGCGATCGCCCAGCTCGCCAAATGGTTCCCATTCCGCTTTAGGCAGCGAGTGGGCCTCTCCGCAGGAGTCTCGAAAGAGCTCCACTCAATTTCCACACAGTGGTGGTCCTGGTGGCTCCCATGCGGGAGCACCGGTCAATCGACGGTTGTCATCGGCGGACAGCCAGGATGGTCAGTCTACCACCGAAATGTTCAAGGACATGCTGTCGCAGAAGAGAAGTGCCTTGAAGAACATGCTCACCTCCTTCGATTCGGATGTAAGTAGAGTAGTTAACCTTTTCCCCTCCCCATGTAGTGCCAGCCATTTAGATCCGTCCACATTCCATCCATGCCTTTTGTTCTCAGCTTGCTAAAACCAATCCTGTATATCGCTCAGTGTATATATCGTATATCGTATTGTATGTAGAATCAGAATTATCAGCATCTCAGTAAATAGATAAATCAGTACCAACTAGCATATCAGTATGTAACATATATATATGTATGTCGAATCGCGAAAGTCAATCGATGTAGTCTACCGATCCACCCACCGCAACCTCGCAACCGTATCTATATATTCGTATCCGCAACCCGTCCCGCCTACATCCCGTATCCGTATTCGTATCGCTTTGTCCAACCGATTTAGAGCTCTCTAACACTCCGTGTGTTCGTGTGTGTAATCCGTAGGCTGCTGGCTCTACGGGGGCGCTTTCCGTTGTCAGTCTGGGCGTTCGCTTGCCCTCCAGCTGCCGGTCAACGGTCTCAGACACCGAGTACGAAAATGTAAGTACCCCAAGAGGTTCAAAAAATACTGAAGGAATAGTTGTAGCAGGTTCAAGTCCCCTTATACACCTTTTAACCTAAAATCTTATATCGGAAAAAACCACACAAAAACCTCCTCAATCTTAACTAGGAGTAACTTATTCATCTAAATGAGATATCATTTCCAGTATTGAGCTCTAAAATGTCCTTTAACTTTGAGACTCCCTGCCTTCGATTGCGTTTGTTTAGTTTGTCCGATTCATTTTAAACCTTTATAATACTTCCAGACAACCACGTCGAAGGATTCGAAAAAGAGCTCTGGCAATCTGTGGTCCGGAAAATCAACTCTAAGTGCCGGATTTCGTTATACTGGGGGTCACCTGATCAACACATCATCATCCCCCTCGCCAGACAGTCCACGGGTCTATCTTTTCGAGGGGCTGTTGGGCAAGGATCGCCTCAATCTGTGGAACCAAATGCAGTTCTGGGAGGATGCCTTCCTGGACGCTGTTAGCCAGGAACGGGATATGATCGGCATGGATCAGGTGAGATTGGCTGATTGAAAATATTCCTCGGGGCCTATCGTTAATTTATTTTCCTTAAACAGGGTCCCATTGAGATGATGGAGCGATACAAATCGCTGAGCGAATCGGAGCGCAAGCGTCTTGAACACGACGAGGACCGCTTGCTATCCACCATGCTCTACAACCTGACGGCCATCCTGGTGATGCTGAATGTCGCCAAGGACGAGATCAGACGCAAGATTCGTCGCCTTCTGGGCAAGAGTCATATCGGCTTGGTATACTCCCAGGAGGTGCACAATGTGGTCGATCAGATCAATAATCTGGTAGGCTCTAAGGATGAGAAGGACTTGTATAAAATGTATAATATCTCTTCCTTGCAGAATGGCAATGACATTGATCTAAAGCCCCTGGGTTCACGACTGTTGCATCGCCAGAGCTTCACTGTCCACCAGGGTACGGATGTGAATGGACCCCTGCGATTCATGGAAGTGCGGGACGATGGACTAGTTCTGCGGTCCGTGGATGGCACCATTGTGGAGCGCTGGTGGTACGAGCGGCTGGTCAACATGACCTATTCGCCCAAGACCAAGCTGCTCTGCCTGTGGCGCCGCAATGGAGGTCAGACGCAATTGCACAAGTACTACACACGAAAGGTGGGTTTCTCGTTGAGAGGATATAATACCAGATGACCAACTATATTCCATACAGTGCAAGGAGCTGTACAATTGCATCAAGGAGGCCATGGAGCGCGGCGGTACGCCCACCAATGTGCCCGAACTGGGCGGTGAGTTTCCGGTTCAGGACATGAACACAGGGGAGGGCGGCCTGCTGCAGGTGTGCCTCGAGGGTGTCGGTTTGTTGTTCTCCAACAGCAAGGTGAGTGCTTTCACCATATCTCGCTATAAGTCAATTCCCCACCAACACTTGGCATACACAAAAAACATATTACTTGGTTACACCCAAAACTCATACACCACCAACCAGCTTCATCTGCGAATGCCTCAAACTACTAGTATTCCTTTTTTTTATACACCACTCCTTATCAAGCAAATCATATACTTCCCAAATCGAATACCCCAGATCCATTATTAGCTGAGTACAGATACACTGTAAGCTCATTAAATCTTCCTAACTCCGAAACATAATCGAAGAACCTGTTGTTTGGGTCACCAAACAGCGAGTAGAAATGAATGGTGTTGGTCTGGATCACCCTACCAATGGAACACCAGACCCTAAAAATATTGAAAAAAAGCGGAATAGAGAAAACATTGGGTCACCGTTCTGAAGCATCAATAACGATTTGGGTCACCCACTCAATCAAGAATTAAACCCATTTTAATGTCAGGATCAGTCTTTGTTAGATCCAACATGAGGGCTATACTCGTACATATTCGCGTGTATCTGTCCAGATATCGATACATACTCCCACTGCCTTTGTTTGAGTGTTTTGTTTTCAGTCGTTGCGTTTTGTTTCCAGTTGGTTCTGTTCTTTTTTCAGTCTGGCTTTCTTTGGTATCCTTTCTTTAAGATTTTTCAGTTCGATCGATTTCCGATGATTTCCTTGTTGTGTGTGTGTATCGACTGCATCAAGATCAAGGACCCTCTCAAAATACATCTATATGTATAAATATATAAATATATATATTCATTATGTTTGGTTTTCAGTTCATGCTTTCCGATATGTCTAACCTATGTAATAGTAAAGTGAATGAACCGCAGACACAGATTTTCAGAAGACTTATGTAGGTCCGCGCGAGTCTGTTCCCAAAAAAATTATGCGCCAGTGTCTATAGCAGAATCTGAACTTGAGTATCAGATGTGTATACCTGGCCGAGAAGGCTTGGATATCGAAGTTCATCGCTGTCTGTACCGTTTCCTTTCCGGTATTTTCATTTGTTAGCCACAACCGGAACCCAACTCCACCTATCCAACTACCCAAGCTAAACCCAACTACGTATTATATTTTACCGATCACTCTCTCTCTTTATCTGTCTGTCTCGCTCTAACTCTTTATCTTTCGTTCTTTGGCTTTGGTTTTGGCATTTTATTTTGACTCGCCTTCTTATATATCTACTTATATTATTCCTAAGTCATTATATAATCCACAAAAATTGAAAAATCAATCGAATCTTTTATCTTATCCAAATTCTAATCGATCAAATGAAAGTATATATGAACAAATAAATATATATATGCAGAAAAAATCATCTATATCATACCCATATATTGTGCTAGTGAATGTACTGAATGCTGTATTCATTATACTCTCTATTTTATTTATTATCTAACCGATTCAATGATAACGCCATCAAAACCAATAGCAAAGAAAAATAAGTAATTCTTCTCCTTTTCATTCTTTTCGATTTCAATTGACATTCTTACGATTCTTACGTTTTGTTACTTATACTCACCGATTGATATGTTGATATTGTCATCTTTATCTCATTTTCTTTGTCTTTATTATCGACTACTCAGACTTAAAATTACCGATCTACGATTATAGATTAGTATCATTCGTAAGAGTACTGTACTTCATAGACAAAAAAAAATCGAACTTTTTATTTACCCTCGAAGCACCCACGACTAAAGTGTTACTCATATCCTCATACAAATCGATGTACCTCAAGAAAAACTAAAACAACAATCTATAATTGTGTGAAAAATAGCCTAACCCTCGTAATTCTTGATTAAGATCCTGAAACATTGTTGGAGTCCAACGAATTCCGTATGCCCATTCTTTCATAACCTGGGCAAACTGTTCCTGTAAATATATAGAATTCTCTTTTTCCTTTAATTTGGATAGCGACTCAGGGGTATAATGGGTTCTGGGTTAGGACTAAGATATCTTGTTCGTTTTTTTATTTTTCGCTTTGCTTATTTTTTTCTCTTTACATTTCGGTGCTCATAATAAAAAACGAAATTTCAAAATCTATATACATATATATATTTATATATATGAATGAGAAAAAACCAATGCATCGAAGGAAAATATATATATAATATATATAATAAGGAAGAAGTATTCTAAGCTGGTAACTTTTGAGATGGTCCTTGTGCAAAATCCTCTAAAGTGCTTCGTTTTTTCCGTTTTAAGTTCGATTGTGTTCGATTTTGTTTTATTTTCTAGTTTCCTGTCTTTCTTTACGCCAATTCTACAAACATATATGCGTATATACATATATAAAAACTTCTTCTTTACAAATATATCTGTCTGTCTCTCTTCTAAATCTAACTCTTTCTCTTTTCCGTGTTATATATGCGATATATAAGAAGTTTTTTCGTGAGCTCAAAACTTTCTGCCTTACGCCATTTTTAGTTTTATTGTTCCATTTCGTTCTATTTCAATTCGATTGCGTTCCTAATTTCCTTTTTACTTTTTGGTAGTATATTCATGCCAAATGTTTTCTTAAGTATGATAACCAAAAACAACAAGTATAAACAACAAATGTAATTTAAGCTATAGTAGTCATGTCCTACCCCATGATATCTCCACAGTTACCGTTGCAAAGCCGTAAAACCAAAACCGATACCGATACCAAAACCGAAATTGATAATCCCCAAAAATGTCCCACCGTCTTTAAGCAACCGACTCTAACATAACAACAACAGCAACAACAACCACATTTCATATCGTTTCTATTTAAAATCTACCAAAAAACCAAAAAAAAAAAAAAAAAATTATACTAAATTATTATAAAATTCGCCAGCAAATTAGAAATTGAACAGAAAACAAAAATGCAACTAAATATTTGAATGAACAGTTTAAAAAACAGTTTTCTCAACTTTCCTTTTTATAATTTTCTTTGTTGTTTGTTTGATATTCTCTGTCGAACGCGGAACGCTGCACCGTTGCTCGCTCTCCCTCCTTTGTGGACCAACCAAAAATCACGTTCCGTATCCGGAACGAACCGATCCGAAACCGAACCGAACCGAACCGAATTGAATTGTATTATTCCAATGATTGGTCTACTTCTCAAACGATAACAAAAAACGAAAACCCAAAAACATAATCAAAATATAACCATAAATCTATGATAAAACGATCTGAAAATGTTTGAAAAAACGATACAGGATTTCGAGGTATTGCAATGAACAAATTTCTTGTTATATTTGAACTTAAATTTATAAGCAACTATTGTTCTTTAATTGCCCTGCTATCCACCACCCCCAACCACTAACCCCATCCGTTCGTATCCTCCCTCATCCACCCACTAAACCTTTATATCCGTTAAAAAAATAAAAGAAAAATAGAAAAAATATTTTTGTTTGCGTTGCTCATGAGTTTTAACTTGGACTCTTTTGCGTTCATAACACTTGATTTAATATTTCACTTTCACCCGCCCAAAAAAAAGGTAAAATCCAAAAATGTATACAAATTAATCTGAAATGGCATTTAACAGTTTTTAAAATAAAACAAAACAAAACAAAAACCAAAAATTTGTAGTTAATATTGAATTTAAGCTTTAAGCCGCAAATAATATACATATATACCATGATGTATATTATTTACCCATATATTTTATGTTATGATCCCTTTCGCTCTCTCTCTATCTTTGTATCTCTAACCCAACAGAGATTTTCGTTTTTGAACTGTTGGTTGATTGATTGGTTGGTTGGTTTGTTTGTTGAATTTAATTGATTGAAATGAATTGAAACTGAGCCGTACACTTTGTATACCTTAATGCCGATTACCAATTGCCAATTACAAATTTTTTTACTGTTATTGATTGAAATTAAAACTACCAGTTTATTATTTGCGCCCGAGTTGTCGACACGTTATCGTTTCGTTCTCATTTTTTAAGCCACCAGCGATTTTTGTATATTTTCGGTGTTAGCCAGCACGCACACATGGTCACACAAGTTGTCCACATCATAGACTGTCACACTATTTGCCGAAATAATGGTCACACTGTGATTGGAAGAACTCCAAAGCTCGAACTTAAGCATGCCCAAGCACTTTGCACAGCTCAAGTGCAACCACATTAAAGTCCTTGCCAGGACTGCACCACAATTCACCACACTTGCATTTGTCCTAGTCTGTCCGACACTCTTTCTAGAAGATAAATAACGATCAAACTAGACACGATCACTTTTTCAGTTATGTAACGTTGGCCGATATGCAAACTTGGTATACTTATACATATACAGTAAGACCAAAAGATTTACCACACACACAGTAAAGAAACATCATGAGTAAATTGAACATACACATGGCTGTACTGTTCCAATCCTTTTTGTTTCGTCTTTTTCTGTTCTTTTCAACTAAGTTCTGTACGATTATGTTTCGTTGGTTGCGGCCTAAGTAGATAATCTTTCACTTGGAGGGAAAGCAGCCCCCCTAATCACTTATATTGAAAATGGTGCGGGGTTCGTTTTTGGTGATCGAGAAATGAGATGTATTCACATCTTTTTGTTAAATCTAAACTTTAAATAATGATTCATTCAGATCACTAAAAACAACTGTCCAAGCGCCCTTGCTTTTATATTTGGTTCTAATACTCCCTTTATAGAGTGGTCTAGACAACTTACCTAGTCACCAACAATAGACCAATAAAGTTTCCTTAGTGTTGATTTTGAGTTTGCTTGTGTAGAGATACTTGTTTAGAAAAGACTTAAACACCAATCGTAGTAGTAGTGTACTTATAAGACGTTAAAATAAAGTATTAAGTAAAATGACAAAAAAAAGGTTACTGAAGCTGTATACTTAGAGGAAAATTACCCACTTAGAAACCCTATAAACATAGTCGTTAGCTGGAAAACCACAGTTGCTGGCGTTTTCCTTTTAATATCAATAAGCTATCGCTTATAGTCTGGCTTTCCTGCCTTTCTTTTCCATTATCTCGCTCTCAATCTGTTTCTAATTTAACCATTTCAGCTTGTCTCTCTCTGTTTGCCTATTGTTTTGTTAAATCTTTGATATCGAGCCAACTAAAAAAAAAGAACTTAGCATTGATTAAAATTATCAATTCGGATGCTCGAATATTGATCATATACCGATCATATCCAATTGTTCTTAGTGGTAGTGCCACATGCTGCATGCTGTTACATGTGTTTCTCCCTAACTCCAATATCTCCCCCCTTTCCCAACCGTCTCCCATTTACCCACTTAAAAATTTACAATTTTTATAAAGTCTGAAAAGAACTAACGGATTGTGGGAGCGACTGTACCCAAATCTCTACCTTTATATTTTTGCTGCTTTTCAGGGAATACGTGGGTGGCGTCCATTAGAGCCCTCTTTGCTACAACCCCCTTAAAAACGAAACAATTATTTGGCTTACATAATTTTCACAAGTGATATAACTTTTTTTTTATATACTAACAACTTCTTTAGAGAAGTACACACACTCGGACACCGAACACTGTAGCTTAATTGATTTATTTAGCGTTTGTATTAGTACAATTTGGAGTTGCTCAGGTTAACACATCTCGTAAATATATACCATAATTATGCATAGAACCAACGCCTCTGTATCAAAAATCCAAGCTACCTAGTATACGACCATCTCTTAAGTGCTAATTAGAATCCTCCTCTGCCCCAAGTAAAAAATGTAATAAATAATCTCCATACTTCATATGAAATATGAAAGAGAATCGATTTTTGTCAAAAAAAAATAGCAAGTAAAACAAACTAAATACAAAATTTTCATTTGATTTTGCTGCATATTCTTTCTGTCTTTCTCTCTCTGACCTTACCGGTCTGTTTCATTCCATTTAATTTCTATAAGTTTTAATTGCCATTCCATTTAATTTTATATTTGGTTATGTTTAGTTCCGTTTTTTAGACCTAAGCACTGATAAACGCCGAAAGAACTTGATGCGTCCCGTGTACATAAATGAATGTCGTTAACTGTACTTGGTGTCCTTGTATTGCTGCCTGTCCCCAATAGATCAATAGATGTTACCAAAGAGCTTGCGTAGCATTTAGCTTTTGTTTGCCTGACCGCATGCTTGCCTGGGTTCCAATTCCTTACCGTTTCGTTGGTAACTGTACTTTAGACAATACACCTACAAAAAAACAAATTACTTTACGAATCCGGAAAAGCTCCCAATTGCTATAATTTATTTCATTTTACTGCCCACGCGTATACGCTATCTCTATCCAATGCTCTCCAACTATGTCTATCTAACTCCCGCTCTGCCTATCAACCAGTATTTTCCTCTGTTGAACAGCATTTTGTGTGAAAGCTTTTTGGTTTTGACCGCCTTATGATTTGCATTCCGTTACCGTTCCATTTAGTTGCGTTCCGTTTCGCTTGATTTTGTTCCATTCCGTTTTCCCCCTTCCGTTATGTTCCTTTCTTGCGTTCCGTTCCGCGACGGAGCCTTGATGCCGAAGAAAGATTGAAGGTCGGCCGGCATTGAAGCTTAACTGACTCTCTTCTCCGCCCGTTTTTCAGTTCTTCGTGCGATTGGACCACATCCGCAAATGCTTCACCCAGAAGGGCGGCATCTTTGTGCTGGAGGAGTACAGTAAGTACTGTACAACTAGTTGCTGCCGGCTGTGCATCTAAACTCCAGTAATGCCCATGTATTTTTCGCACTTGCAGATCCCAAGACACGAAATCTCATCCAGCGGAAGTATCAGTCAAGCATGGTAAGTCCAATGATTGATCCACAAATCCACCACTGTTCGCCACCACAGCCACCAAGCACTTTTCACCACTTGTTCCGAGTTGCATCCCGTTCCGATTCCGGAACTATCGTTTATCGATTAACTGTACATAAACTTGCTTAAGCCTGCCAAGTTATGCAACTTTCTGTACAAATCAAATGTAAGCCCCAAGATCATCTCTATATATTTCGATATATCTATATGGAGATTTCAAAAGAATGATATGGCACCTTCAATTGCACTGACATTTTGTATATACGATATTGAGATAATCTCTTTGATTTTCGACTTTTCTTTTCTTTCCGTTTTCGTTTTCCATTTGGTTCTTTGCATTCGTTTTTTTTGTGAATATATTTCTATGTGAACGACAACTCAACAACAAACAATGCCTGCAACAACAATACACAAAACACCAATAACACCACTCATATATCATCAAAAAAAAAAATTTAAAAAAAACACAAAACTGAAAAATAACCTTCACCAATTGAACTTGAAACTGAAATCGAAACACCAAAATGTGTAATTGAAACCTAAGGCGTCGGAAATTGTCCTGAGCTTTCATCGCGTGACCTCCGTGCAGTTTGCCTACATCTGTCATCTGAATGGCGTTCGAGGTACAGTTGCCGACAAAAGCATGCCTGGAACGACGGAATCGGCCCCCGTGGAAACGCTGGAATCGATGGAACCACCACTGGCGAGCGAATAATTAATGTGCCTATAATGAATTCTATGTAAATAAAATCAAGAATCCTTTTTATGTAACTCCTATGTATGTATGTACTTCCTGCAACATCTAAAAAAAAGCAACACCACAACAACAATCAAAACATAAACAACAAAGATAGTTTTTGGTTCTGGCTTTTGTGACTCTTTTTTTACCATAATATTTTCCATTTCTTTTCCCATTTTCACTTAAGTTTTGGTTATTGTCTTCCACTTCCAAAGTTGCGAGTTGCATGCTTTTTTTTCTGCCCTTCTGCCATGTTGTGTTGTGAAAGCACCACCCACCACTTCACTCAAAAAAAAAAGAAAGTAAAAACCAAAACACCGCCCAACAAACACAGTTCATTCTGAATAAAAAAAAAAAAGAAAGTGGCCATAGTAGCAGCGTTTTTAAAATAACTTATACGCTCCGTAGTCCGATCAGATTTGCTACTCGGTGCTGTGCGTTTTCTCCTACGTGGCCGCCGGTCAGGATCAGAAGAAGAACCCGGTGGTTATTACGCCGCAAATCCAGGACATCCATGCCCAGCAGAAGCAGAAGCACCAGCAGCAACGTCAGCCGACACAGCAGCAGCATCATCAGCCCCAAACGACACAGCAGCAGCAGGCGGCACCACCAGTGTCCACAACCACCACTGCACCAGCTGGTCAGGCCAATCCCAGCCGGATGAGTGGCAAATCGCAGGCAGGCAGCATCTCCATACGCCACACGGTGCCCATGCAGAAGCCCACGATCACCATGTCCACGGTGCAGCCGCAGGCCAGGATGCCCGTCCAAGTCGCGACGGCTTCTGTTCCGGTGACAGTTCCTCTTCCCGTTCCTGTACCTTCACCTGTTGCCACAGCCCAACCCCCTGCCACATCCAATCCCGGCAAGCTGCCGCAACTGCCGCCGCGTGTTCCGTCGCAACCTTCAACGGAGAGCCTGGCCTCGATCTCATCGCCGCCGCCAAAGATCCGGACACCGATGTCCGCACCACCCGGACCACCGCCGGCGATACCGCCGCGCACTGGGGCAATCGCCAGGAGCGGATCGGTGCCGGCGGCCCGATCCTTTGTACGCCAGGCATCGGCAAACTCCACACCGCCGCAGTATATGCCGCAACCGCCGCCGCCCTTTGTGATCCCCAAGCGGCACAGTGGTCTGGCCAGGGCCTCCACCCTGTCGTCATCATCATCATCATCCCAAGGAGCAGGAGCAGGGTCGTCCGCCTCCAATCATCCCGGGCATTCGCAGTCGCAGCAGCGCGCCAGCCATGGCAGCGTCGCCGCTGTGCTGCAGTCAATGCCGGAGGCTGAGCCCGGCTATGGATCCGGCTCCGGATCGATTTCCGGCTCCAGTTCCGGCTCCGGCTCGGCATCGGGCTCCATTGCCAGCGCTTCACCGCAGGCCCATCGCAAGCACTGACGAAGGAGTTCGTTCTTCAAGTTTGGAGGCGGCGGAGGCGGAGGCGGAGGCGTAGGCGGAGGAGGGGGCGGGTCCAATCATGGGGCAGGCGGCGGTGGCGGCGGGCAAATGGGGGAGGAGCCACACCCACATCCCCATCGACGGGACGTCTGCCGCACCATCTGCATCCCCTGGCTGTGATCCCGACAGTCGACCGAATAAAGCGGTTCACCTTTCCCCAAGGGGCTTTCTTGATCCTTGTAGTTACCAAAAAATAATACCACATTTATGCGCATTTTATAAATACAGCCAACTTCTATAACAAAGTTTAAGGGGTCCGAAAACTTCATGTCCTATATAATACCATTCAACAATGATGGGGAATCATTTAAAAACCTTTTAAAAAGACAATTGGTACTTGAAATTTCATATAATACCTATGCCAAAAAAAAAGAAACCTTTAAAATAAAAACATTGGAAACGTTAATAAATAGTAAATACATTCATATGTCTTTTAAAGTACATAAAAACGTAAGAAAAAATTATGCTTTAAAGAAAATTTTTTCACGTCCCTACAGTACCTTAAAGAACAAAATTTCAATAAATTTAACATTCCCTATTACCGTAATAATTTGTAGTATGAAGTTCGCATGTATTTCAGAAAGACACAATCATTCTTGGTATATCTATAAGGTTCAAGTATTAGTAAAAACATAATGTTAAACATTAGTAACGTTTTGCTGTCTATTTGTAAATATAGAAAGTCTACTAATCAGCCATATTAGTAGAATGAAAACAAAACCTTGCGCATAAACGTGGTAGGGCCCCCAAGCATTATAGCCCAGGTTGCAGTATTTCCCAGCCTTCCTCTTTTTCTGCATGGATCCTGAAAGCCCCATGCCCAACCAGTTATGCCATATATATAGATATATTTATGTACTGTATTTGAGCTGTACCTAATCTAGCCAAATCATATCATTAGCCGCCTCTAACTAATCCCATAGACGAATTGTTTCCTGCTAAGCTTTAAGGCAGAAAGCGCCAAACTAAAAAAAAACTCGCTTAAACTTACCTAAACAAATAATGACAAATATATATATATATACACACAGAAAGGGACTTGACTTCATGATGGGCCCATTAAAGGGCACAACAAACGAACACAAACGGAAATTGAAGGCAATCTAGTATACTATACCAACTAAATCCAAAACGTAATAATACAAAAAAAAAAACAAAAAAATATATGTTAATATCTACCAGACAACTACGATCATACATAAAGTAAATATATATATTTATGGTAAAGGAATTTAACTAGTTGTACATGAAATATTAAGTGAAGGCAAAGGAGCAAGAGTGGTCTAAGTTGAGATCGCATGGGATCGGATCGGTAGGTTAAGGAATTGTCAGGGAACACGAGCACGGACGACAGAGAATTTTGGGCTTACGGGGACTCTGGAGAGCAATAAGTATGTCTGTGTATGTAGTTTGTAGGAAGAGATCGGCGTACACACAATATATATATACATATACATAAATATAACTATTTTTTGTTTGCTGGTTCTGGATGTTAACCATAAATAAAGTCCAGCACCCATACACTCAGAAAAAAATCCGCTCGAAACGTTCAAAAATTTAGCCCAAACGGGGTCAAAAAAGTACTTAGGCCCGTTTGTTGACAATTCATGAAAACTTGTTCAAAAAATTTGACCGAAATCTTTGGGTTCGGTTCCGAACGAAACCGGGTCAGTTTAAGAACAAAATGTTCTTAAATGTTCTTGATTTTTTTCCTTTTTTTTCTGGGTGTATACATGCACACATATATATACTTCTCTAACCGTGTATATATGTATATGATCGATTGTATTTTTCAAAGTTCAAAGCGAGAAATAAACAAGAAATAAACAAAAAACATATGTCCAAGTTTTTCTAATCTATATGGCAAAGTTGTACAAAAGTGATAAGAATAACTGCGTCACCATGCTGGAATGCTTTCAATTGCTCACTATTATACTAAGCTCAACTTAATCTAGACTTGATGAGGCCGAAAAACTAGGATTTATAAAGAGATAATATATATATTGTTATTATTATGCTGAGGTTTCGTTCTGGTCGCGCGACAGAATCCGAAGTCGGATGCCATTACCACTCTTGGTAACCAACTCGGCCAAGGGTTTCGGGTGATGATCTTCGTCGGGCAAAAAGCGATAGCTCCTCAGCAGCATCGACAGCGTGGTCTTCAACTCCAGCATGGCAAACTTTTGACCTGAATTTCGTAAAGAAAATGAAAAATAAATTATAACAAGTTTAAGGTTGCTCAAAAACTGGTAGGTACTCGTTTCCAATTAGAAACTAAGCTGAGGTCAATTCAAAAAGAGTTGTGCATTTCGGAAAGCTTATCCCAAGTGTTTTTCAAAATTGTCATCCGAGTCTATTGAACCTTAATCAGATTATACTGATAGTAATATATCCTAATCTATTTAAATTTGCTTTTTAAATCTGATATATTTAAAAGAAGATATATATAGTTGAATCAAGTATCACATAATATTTGCACTCATATTAAGCTTAATCTGAGATGTTTCGTTTTTGTCAATGGTATAAATTAAAAAAATATTTTCATCAGGAATTCAAACGACCTCTGCACCTTTATTATATTTAAAATTTGAATTCGCAATTTGCTATATGTATTATATTTTTTTTTGGGTTAATTGAGTTCCGTGAAATGTTTCCGCTGTATATTTTCGGCAACAAAACGAACTTTTATATAAATAGCGTCTCAAACGATTACCTTAATTTTTTGCAAGCTTAATAGAGCTCTGTTCTAGTTATAATGAAAGATTATCTATAAAATTCTGCTATATTTAGCTGTACGTAAAATATGAATGTTTTTTGAAGGGAGTGTTATAGTCTGGTGATTTTTGGGTACATGTACGTGTTTTAAAAAATTGTATATATCATATATCAATTTGAAGGTTTTTTTGATCAAAGAAAATATATTATCTCTGAATCAGTAGATATTTAACTTTAGGTATGGTTTTTTCCTATATGGTTTTTTCCTTGATTTCAGATTATTTTTGAGGTTATTCAGGGGTGTTCTTACCTATGCAGTTCCTGGGACCTGCGCTGAAAGCAGCGAAGGCGAACGGATGCATTTGCTTCTCGTTGAGCAGAAAGCGATCGGGATCGAATCGCTCCGGATCGGGGAAGTTGTTGGGATCGCGGTGGAGCATGTAGATGAGGCAGCTAATCGAGGCTCCCTTGGGCACCGTCAGCTTGCCCACCTGCAGATCCTCAAGGACCTTCCGCGAGAAGAACGGCACCGCGGGGTAGATGCGCAGCGTCTCCTTGATCACCGCCTCCAGATAGGGCATCGATTCCTTCTCCCTGCCCTCCAGTTCGCTGGCCTCCTCGAAGGCGCGCTGCTGCACATCGGGGTTCTTCGAGAGCAAACTTAGGGCGAAGGCGATGGCCGAGCTGGTGGTGTCGTGACCCTCGAACATAAAGGTGTCCACCTCCTCGCGGATGTCCGTGTCGCTCAGCTCCGCCCCGCCCTCCATTTGGGTGAGCAGCAGCATGTCGAGGAAGGCCAGTCGCCGCTTGGCACCCACGTCGTCCTGCTCCGCCTCCGGGCGGGATTCGGCGCGCTCCTGGATCAGCTGCTCCCTGCGCAGCCGGATCACCCGGTTGGTCTCGTTGTGCAGGACCTTCAGGGCCGCCTCGCGCTCCTTTCCGGGCTTCGAGTGCTTGAAGAACACATTGAGCCGCTGCCAGAACGAAAAGCTCTGCTTGTGCATCACCCGACAGATACTGAAGTTGAATAAATTTAATGAGTAAATATATAATACAGATAAATTCCATTTTTATGGGACTAAAAAAATTTCAATCAAATATATATATACATATGTATATAAATTGAAGTCATGAGGACTTACAAATGTCCTTAATACGAAATGTAAAATCGTTTAATTACATTAAAATAAAGTTGGAAAATTTTAATACAAGCCTTTTTAAAGAGGAAATGATAAAAGACAGCTTAATATGTATGTTTATTTAGTTAAGTATTTATTTATCACTTTAAAATTAGTTTATAGTTAGCTTATATTAAAAAGAAAATGTTTTAATACTATAAAATAGGTGATAAAGTGCCTTGAACCTTTTAATATTTTCAGAAAGCATTGCTTATTTGTACCTAAGAAAAATAATAGCAATAATAAATTTTGTAAGGCACTAGAAGTATTAATGCAGTCCGAAAAAATGACATAACTCAATTGATTTATTGTATCATACCCATAAAAACTTCCCTCTTTTTGAACATATAGATTTTGAAATATTTTGCAGATCCCTTCGTTGAAATATATTGGCTTTTAACCTCTTTTTTAGAAACCCTCTTTAAGTAGATAGATTTATAGGTATTTTGTAAATATAACTTACGATTGAACCGCCTGCACGTATTCCGAGTCGCTCTGCAGCTGGGCGTGCTTCTTGATGCCCATGGCCGTTTCACAGATGGCGTCCAGGGCGAACAGGGTGATGTAGGGATAGATGTCGAAGGACTCGCCATCGGCCCGGGTCTTCAGGCGACGCACCAGGATGCGGCAGTTCTCCTCCATGGGCTCCTTGAACTCGCCAAGGATGCGGAAGTGGAAGCCCGGCGTGAGCAGCTTCCGGCGGCGGTGCCAGGACTCGCCGCCATTCGTCAGCAGACCCTTGCCCAGCCAGGGCTCCAGCAGCTCGTAGTTCCGCGACTTGGTCAGCAGCTGATTGTTGCCCAGCAGCTGCTTGATGTCCTCCGGATCCGTGAACATCACCATCAGATCCTTGCCGAACCAGATGCGAAACACCGAGCCATGCTTCTCCCGCAGCTCCTTCAGCCAGTTGAGAATCTCTGGATCAAAAAGGATAAAGGACTTTAGTCTTGGGCCATTTACTACAACAAATTTAAGAACATACTATCTATATATTAATAATAATTACTTCTCGCAAAGAAGCAAATTAAAATAAATTGTTTATTATCACATACATTCTTTACAAAAATTCTTTACAAATAACAACACCATAAGTTATGCAAAGCATGTAAAAAAAATGCAACAGCAAGGTCAACGCTGCGCATGCGTGATACAATTTCAAGGGAATTGAATACACTTTTTTTCTAAGATTTTTACACAAACTCACCCCCTTTCTTAACATTGGCAATCAGTTCACCAATCGTTGGACCCGGCAGGGTTTTCGCAAATCTTTGCAACCTGAGGAAATTCAGGATGTTCGGCAGGTAGCGCAGGAAAAGTGCCCAAAGGGCGAATGCCAGCAGTGCCAGGGTGCTCATTTCGTCACCGATTTCAGACTTGCACTGGCTCAACGACCCCAAAAACGACGGCTATATGAATCAAGTAAAAACCTGGTAATGTGACACGAAAGCGTTCGTCGAGTGATCTTGATGACTAGTATGCGTTTCTTACGGTATGCGAACCGCTCGACGTAGTGGCTCGTTTGCAACTAATTCGCACTCAGATCGCCAGCTGACTGAATTGATGGTCTGGGGTATGTGGTATATGTTATATGGTATGTGGTCCGAGCATTGGGTCTCGACAGATAGCAGATCGCCAAGGTGGGGCACTCTGGATGCCCTCCGACTGGTGATAAGAGCTTCCAGGCTAATGACAACGGAAATGCGTTCCCAATTTCGGGCGTATTGCTGGAGTACATCGCCATGCTCACAATAACTATTAGATCGCAAGTCTACGTTTCTCTAAGACAAACTAAAGCCAGCATTTGAAATGTAGAATATTCTATGTTGGGATAGGTTATATATCCTATCCTTACATTTCTTCACAATTTCGTTCTTACCTTTTTATCTAATGTATTACCCAATTATCTAATGATAATAATAATCCGTTTTATGTTTCGCAGCCCACTTTTTGAAATACAAACATCAAAACTATTGCGAAGGAAATCTGGTAAGCTGTTCAAAGATCGCTCGAAAGCCATATTGATCGTTAAAAACATATCACAAAACCTTAAAATTAGATTAATCCGAAAACATGATCTATCTCAAAATTAAAGCAGGTTCTTTTATAGGTCTGCTATAAAAGGATTAGAAACTTTTTTATAAAACTAGATTTATCTAATATAAGCAAGACGTTATCAATAATATATTTGAAAACTGGATATGATATTAAATAGCATACAATAATATTAATATCGTGTGCATTACTTTGTGTTTTTTTGTGTGTAGCTACACGCTCTCATTAAAAATGTTAGGTACATGTTTATATTTATTATTGTCTTCCAAGGTATGCATGCGATCGAACAGGTGTAGCGAAACGCTCGCCATGTTGAGGATCCCATGGAGGTGGACGATAGAACGTGTCGGGGGGCATTTGAGTATTATTGCATCATTGCAGTGCCAGACCCAAAAACGAGTTCCATGAGGTTGACGTTGACCCACATAGAACATGTGGATATACTATAGAAACTGCTATTCAAAACTGGTTCTTTTAAACATCCCCTCGACAAAAGAGCTTAGCATTAAGTTAGAATTATGCTGTCTTAGAAAATAATGAAAGGGGTAAAATGTAAACAATTCGATTCAAAGTCCAGAGTATTGTTTACCGGCTAACAAAGCCGAAATGACGTACATTCATAAAATAAATATTACATATAATCATTAAATCTCTGCTTAGCTTGCAAAATAATAAAGGGGGTATTATTTCCATTATAAAACCCACAGTTTACGATATTGCTTACCGCCTTAGTAAGTGAAATTAACAAGGATCACACCTAGCAATCATAACTAATCATTGTAATAAAATCCATTTGAAAGTTCAAGATCGGCGCTAAGTGATTGCCGAGTGATGATTTAATCTACTGATAGTTCCAGATGCAATGTTCCCATCGCAAGTATTTCCTAGGTTGCTTTTTATTCCGGGCTTATCTTTAACCTTGCATCTGTCGTTTGTTTACATGTGAAGTGGAAAGTCTATTGCACTTGACCAAAAATGTAGAAATTATTATTTAATTATTTCTTTAAATTTGTATGGACTAAAAGCTTTTTATATTTATATATTTAAAAAAGCTCAGCTCTATGAGAAATTTTTGGAATACTTTTAGGCAGTGACAAAAGGTGTTAGGGAGCAGAGTTAGACTTTTTCTAACACAAACAAATAATTTATTGAATACCTACTCAAAATAATCTATTTTATTTTCCTAAGAATAAACAAAAAATGTTCCTTCAAGAAACTAAAAGTATGGATTGTTGATAAACAATAATTTTAATTTTGGCATTATTTATAACCCTTTTTTAACAAACTAGTATAATTATAAAGAATGTTTTGATCAATTTACACGTTTTATTTTTGAAAAACAGCATAAATCTTGTCAACAAAATAACGACTCTTGAGATACATGAAACTAACAAACGTGTTCATATGCAAAGCCTTAAAATAAACTATGCCAGCAACAGGTTGTAAAACTTCCGGCCTAATTAAAAATGCGAACCTCTAGATAGGCATTCTTATGATGTGTATGTTTTTCTGGCATGGGCACATTCCCAATACTCATGTCAAATTTGTTTACTTGGCAGAAACGAGCGAAATCAAGCGAAGCACCAGCTTTTATTGGGTGGGTCAAGGTCGAACTGGACTTCGAGCCGGGCGCCCAGTTGGCCAATATCTAAGATAGCCAAGGCAAAAATCCAGGGGAGCTCCCGCAGCGTGTTTCGCATTCGGACGTGCCGACAGGTGGTGGCCAAATCGGACAAATCGGACTTAAACAAAAAAAAAGAAGAAATAGAAACAAAGGCAGATACCCAAAACCCGCTAGCAAAACCCTTAGATTAGATCACCCTGAACCGGTTGCCAATTCGGGATTGTTGTTGTCTTCGCCACAATTAAAAGCGGTTGACAGAATTCAGCAAAAACCGATTGCCAAATAAACCGATTGTCAGCAAGAGCCAAGCCCCGATGCGATATATCTACGATTATATGGCTGTACATATAGCCTTGGCATGCCACCGGAGTTGCTGAAGACTGCACAATCCAAAGAAAATTAATATGAAATATTTACTACAGATGGGTCAGCAGAAAATCCATCGAAAAGAATACATCTTAACCAGTTCGGGCTTAGAACGTTCAGCACCAACCCTTTAATGGCAACAGAATCCAGAAATAGAACCACCTAGCGGTGTGATTAGCATATTCCAGCAATGTGCTGATTCATTATTTATGCATACATTTTCGATATTTGTTGATTTGATTACCCATACTTGAATTTTAAGACTGTTCAATGTCTTATTTAAATAAGAATCTGCTAACGCGCGATGATAATTGAACAAGTAGAAACGGAAAGTGGATAAGCGAAAAGTATTCCTTCATTGGGGATCGGTACTTCCCGGTCAAAGTTCTTAATTGATGATGTTATTGGTTATCTACTAAGTGATCTTACCTACCTACTTATTGCTTACCAAGAAATTACTTAAATACTAAGTGTAGTTTATATAGGGTTCAAATTAAACTTGTAGGTATATACATTTATATAACTAAAATACCTTTGTAGATCAATCTGGAGAATACCAGAGCTGGTTGGACTTTCTGTATTCAAAGCCAAACCTGACCTAAGAAAAACCGTAAGTTCTATAACATAACTTGTTCTATAGGAGAAAATCAAAACAGCTCCATTAAAACCACTCTCTCTATGCAGATCGTTTTATATCGATTTTAAATCCATTTAGTTTGAATTCATTGGCCCCAAAATAGACGTGTCAATGACTTGAGTCAACGTTGGCCAGTCCCAGACAAATGGACCCCCATATTATCTATGACTCGGCACTATATACATAGGTAGTGTAGTATAATATCGGGTGAATTGGAAGAGCTAATGGGCGGGGCTGGCGTTCAGCTTCAGCGACTTCTATTTGAACTATATTCGAGGACTTGATTCCGTGATGGTTGATTTGTCTTTTTCTTGACACGCCTCACTGCGTCGCCTATTTCCGTATCCGAAGTAGCAAAAATAATACGAATTTTGGTTTACTTTCCCATGGAGATGGGAGATGGGCATTGAGATGTGGGCGCAGCCTTAACTACAAGTGTATAAAATTAAATTTATGCAAATGCAGAGACTAGTTCGACTTCAGTTCCCGCCATCAATCTACGTCCGAATCATTCGATATTTGGCAAACAACTTTCGGAACTTCGACGGCGAGTGCTTGGAATGCCGAAGACGAAGCTCAAACATTGAATATCAATTCTTGTTCACAAATTCTTCGATATACTATATTCTGCCAATGTAAACACACAACTTTGTCTAACTGCCTTTATTGCCGGACCTTGAACTTGCGAAGGGGAGGGAGCTGATCTCAAGTCATCTTTATGAATTGGCCAAAAGCAAACAGAGAATCGTGTCCACATGGCGACAGTACGCGACGAAAATTTAGGGTCTTCGAGAGATTTTGTATTGGTGATTGGGTAAACACTGCATTAGTTTTTCAGCCAACCGATAAAAAACACTTTATTACATTTCGAATAACTGAATGAGGTCTATAAGCAAACGCAGCGCAAGAATCTCTAGAATCTGCATGCTTATCCCAACTGAGTTTTCAAGATCTCAGCGTTCATAGGGACAGCCAGATTGGCTAGTACGTTTTTTGATTCCAATTACAAATTAATTTAAAGTAAAGAAAATGTGTTTTTTTTTTAATCCGTGTAAATTGAGTAAATTGTTTTATATCCGTCCGAATATGATTTGTTTAAATTTGGTTCTTGGATGTTTTTCAAAGATTTTATCTAGTCTTAGTCTTAGCCATTTCCTAAATTTGTTCATAAGTATTGAAACACAATTTTTAATCAGTGAAATGAAACATAATTACCACTTTGAAACGCACAGTACAATCTACGGTTCGGTTGGATTTGTTTGAGGCGTAAAATACGCGAACATAAATCGTTTTTACGGCATTTAAATTGTTGCCCGCTCTTCATCTTTAGCTGGCTGCTGCTAGTTGTTCGTTTTTAGCCATTCGCTTGTACAATGTGGATTTAGTTGTTTAGTTATGGACATACAAGTACGAGTGCTTATGGAGGTATTTCTGGTAATGTGCGCTCATGTGGACTTCCTAGTTCTTTGCCCACCTTTATAATGCATCCAGTCACTTTGAAGTGTTTAAATTAAGCTATAATTTAACTTCCTTAAAACTTTAGAACCACAATTTCAATTAGAGTATCAATTAAGTCGCGGAATCGGATATGTGAAGGGAGTTCCCGATATCGAAACATTAAAGTAGGACTGGAGGTCTTTTCTTGAGGAACAACTTGTATATTTAAATTAAATATTTATAATGTTTCTCAGGGCTTAAACTGCCTTGTGGGAACAATCGTTCATGGAAAAGGATATATAAAAAATGGTATTATTAGCTATTTTACAAACTTTTACATAGTAAGTTCATGTTATTATTAAGATGAGCTTGTTTATGCATAGAATTCTTATACATAATTTATAATTGACATCTTTGCTTGTTTAAAAACAACTTAAAAATATGTTAGTGTTTTCAAGTGTCGCGTGTCAAAAAGGAAAAATAATTTAAAGGCTATCAATCACTATTTCGGTTTTAATTGGGCGCCCAGTGCCACCTTCAGTTTATGATCTTCTGACCACCTGGAGAACAAAGTTCGCTGGACTCTTCGAAAGTTGTTTTTTGAAACATAAACCTGTATACCTGCCCTCAGGTGCTGCAAATTTGATGATTGTGTGGGGCATTATGCGAGTTAATTGCTCATTAAATTCATGCATTAAACAAATTTAAATCAAAATTCACAACCGCAACTGAGATGTCGACTAAAATAATGTTGGACGGTAGAATGGCGGGCAGATTCTTAAAATTTAATTATATTTAATTACGCAGCGCGATTTGAATTTGAACTTTAGCATTAGTTCAACTCGTTAATTGGACAAAGAGCCATTAAGCAGAAAACTTAAAAATGAAAAAAAAAGCGAAAAGTAAACACAAATTAAACATGCAATGTAAATGGATGGATGGATGGATGTCCGGTGACGTGGCCAGTTTTTTGGGCCTGGCTCAGTCCGATTCCGATTCCGAGTTAGCCAAGCACCATTGCCCTTCGAGCAAACAAGACACTTGGACCTGGGCTATCAGCCAAGAGCCATCGACATCATCATACGCATATCTTGGCCAGGCCAACACACAACTCACAAAATACGAAATACGACAAAGAAACTGTTTAAAATTCCACATACAAATCGTTGCAGTGGCCGCCGTTGAAAGCGAAATTGAAGCCGAAATCGAAATTGAAAATGAAAATGGGTTACAACTGCCCAAGGTCGTTGCAGGAGTTTAACGCCGGCGCGAAAGCGAATCGAAATTGGGGGAGGGGCAGGTTGAAGAGGCCTCCATGCATACATACGAAAAAATTGGTAGGGAATTATGCTATTAGGAAAATAATAATTGCTATCTTTAAAGAATATTCAAGGCATTACAACAGTTGTTTACAGTATTTAACAAACAAACTTTAAAGAAAATCATAATACTTCTATTAATTTGTTCATGTAAGATTAATTCACTAAGAAGTAGGTATGGAAATATATATTGCAATTAGTATTTAAAACATTTTTTCGTTGCCTAATCATTAGATCATTAAAACTAGTCCATAGAATTCTTCAAAAACAAAATTTAAAGAAAATATACCTTATATATTACTCATAATTTGATTTTTATAAACAATAGTTTACTATAAATAGGTGGTGTAAAAAATATTATAAGAAATAACTATTTTCATTTAATATTATTAAATTTATATTCAAGAAATATTTATTTCCTTAGCGATATAAATTCTTAATAATTAATTTCCAGTGTAAAATATATAACGCAACACTGTACCAAAACAAAAGACTTAGACAAGGCACAAACTTGATCGGAATCATCATTATCTTCCACATATATGATCAGCATCATCAAAATGCATAGACGAATGCAGGGGCACTTTGAGCCACATTTGACCCATTGACTTCCCACGACGGCCTACCACAAGTGGATTTTTGATTGGATTGGAAAACCCAGAAATGGAAAAAAATGCGTGTGTCTAAAACGATATTTAGATTGTACACCCTATGGACAGTCCCATTTGTTCATATTTATCAGTGATTAAATTGAAAACATTTATTGTAAATGGGAAACAGCTAGTAATAATCGATTTGGTGCTTATAGTTTTTTTATTTTAATTGTTAAATTTAAGGTAATTCGACAATATAAATTAATATACTTTAAATATTTTCTGTCATTAAATGTTAAGAATATTTGAATTACAGTGATGGATAAATATTTTAAGTTGATAAAAACCGCAATGGATGAAAATAAACCCCAAAAGGGTATTTAAGCGAATGTTTTTCGCTTTGTTTTTCATCCATTGCGGTTTTCTTAACTTTAAATACCAAAATATGACATTTAATAATCATGGTTAGTTTAAATGTTTAAGAAAAATATTTGAAAAATGATATAAAATATTTTTTAATTAAATCAAGCAGCTTAACATGATGCGAATAAACATTTCGTTTATGTAAATAATTTAAATATGTAAATTGAATCTTTGCATTCAATATGAACATATATTTTTTTAATTTTTCCATCGTTTTTTCAGCATACTAAAACATTTGTTGATTTCATTTATATGTCTTGCGTTATTGCGCATTTGTTAGTTAGCTTAATTTGTTTTATGTTTGTTCTCTGCTTTATGAACTGTATACTTCGCCATTTTTTACGCGTTTTAAAAACCGAATCACTTAATTTTCCAAGAAGTAGTTTTTCGCTGACTCTGCATTTTCTTCATACTATTTGATGTTTGATTTGCAACTCCATGTTTCGTGTGCAGTTCAACGTTTTATTGTTTTTCTTTATGTTTCTTTTTGGACTTTTTGTTTGCCCCGCAAACATCATTTGTACAAGCAAACATGTGGAGACACCGTGTTATCAGTATGCCCAGTTGGCTTTAGACGATCCACGAGTGTAGCCATCGTGTGCATTTGATGGATTTGATCTTTCGCCATTGATCGCTGATCTTTGGATGTTGTGGTGTTGCCGGTGTTGCTGGTGCATGTTGGACACTATTTGGTAACAGCTCATTGTTTTCCCGGGCAAACCGGTTAGCGTGGTGATGCATGTGATGCATTTGAAGCGCCGCCAGTGGGATGAGTTGAAGATGGAGATGGTGGCCCGATCTGTTTGCCCAGGCAAACAAGAATTCTAGATGGCTAATAGAGCTGCACAGCCGGTAAAATTTCGCACGAAATGCCAAAAAGCCGAGACGGCAACATTTCAATTGGCAAAGCGACCAGGCAAACTTCAGAAAATTGCCAAACTTCAGTCAGTCAGCTGGCCACTTTTTAGAGCCGCAAATCAAGTGTTGCACGTTGCCGTTTGGACGTTGGTTGTTGCCTCTTGAAAAAGCGCAGCAGGCAACGAGCAACGAGCAACTTGCAACTTGGCCTGTTAATGAGACGCCGTCGACGTTGGTTGTTGGTTCCGCGGAACCAAACTCGCTCAGATTGCCACAGGCCCCCAAACAGACATGGCCAAAACCATAGACATATAGTCAAAGAAGCAGTACACTGAGAAAACAAATGTTAGTCATTTTATTAACAATTTTGTGAATTTTTGTATCCATTTAAACCTAAAAACTTTTGGTATATACGAAAATCCATTAGAAACAAGAAAGGAAGTTAGCTTCGGCAAGCCGAAGCTTGGATACCCTTGCAGCTATAATGATTAAATTTAAAAACACAACAAATGATATTCCCAATAATAGTATAAGATAACATGTGAAAAAACACCGAAGCTATAATTTGTTTCATATTATTTTTTTTACCAATTTTCCGATCGTTCCTATGGCAGCTATATGATATAGTCGTCCGATTTTGATAAAATTAAATTCGAATTTCAGAACTAATAAAAAAATGTTATTTTTAAGCGTAGGAGGTAATGTGTTGAAAAACATCGAAGCTATAATTTGTTTCATATTATTTTCCCAACATTTCCGATCGTTCCTATGGCAGCTATATGATATAGTCGTCCGATGTTGATAAAATTACATTCGAATTTCAGAACTAATAAAAAAATGTTATTTTTTAGCTAAGGAGGTTATTTGCTAAAAAACACCAAAGATAGAATTTTAACAGGCAGAAGGAAGCGTTTCCGACCCCATAAAGTATATATATTCTTGATCAGGATCACTAGCCGAGTCGATCTAGCCATGTCCGTCTGTCCGTCTGTCCGTCTGTCCGTCTGTCCGTCTGTCCGTATGAACGCTGAGATCTTGGAAACTATAAGAGCTAGGCTATTGAGATTAGGCGTGCAGATTCCTGAGCTTCTTACGCAGCGCAAGTTTGTTTCAGCAGAGTGCCACGCCCACTCTAACGCCCACAAACCGCCCAAAACTGTGGCTCCTGCAGTTTTCATGCTAGAATAAAAATTTTAACTGAAATGTATTATTCTCATCAATACCTATCGATTGACCCAAAAAAAGTTTGCCACGCCCATTTGTAAGCTCACAAACCGCCCACAAACTTCAAAAAATCGTAAATATGAACGCGGATATCTCGGAAAATATCAAAGATAAGTAAATGGGATTTCAGATTTAGATTCCGTAGGCTTGAGCGCAGCGCAAATTTGTCACGCGAATATGCCACGCCCACTCTAACGCCCACAAACCGTCCAAGCCTGTGGCGCCCACAATATTCATGCTAGATAAAAAATTTTAACTGAAATGTATTGGTCTTGTCAATACCTATCGATTGATCCAAAAAAAACTTTGCTACGCCCACTCTAACGCCCACAACGCTTAAATCTGTCTACCGCCGGTAGGTGGCGCATTTCAATCTCGCTTTGCTGCTTGCATATCTCCATTTTCCTTTGGTCCCTTTAGCTGAGTAACGGGTATCTCATAGTCGAGGTACTCGACTATAGCGTTCTTCCTTGTTTTAAATTTTTTTTTCCGAATATTCCTATGGGAGCTATAAGATATAGTTGTCCGATCCATCTGGTTCCGACTTATATACTACCTGCAAAAGATATAAGACTTTTGGGAAAGTTTCAGCCCGATAGCTTTAAAACTGAGAGACTAGTTTGCGTAGAAACGGACGGACAGACGGACAGACGGACATGGCTAGATCGACTCGTCTAGTCATGCTGATCAAGAATATATATACTTTATGGGGTCGGAAACGTCTCCTTCACTGCGTTGCAAACTTCTGACTGATATCAATATACCCTCTGCAAGGGTATAAATATTCTTAAATATATGTATAAGTCTTAGATAGTCTTAAATAGAGTCGATTTTATATATATCGAATTACCATCTGCCTCCAAAAATATCAGAGTTACGAGTTTGTATTATAGTTCTCCTTATAGTGACTTCACGTTATGGAAACTAATGTTACGAAAGCTCTTTCCTTTGGAAACTCTAAGGTATTTAAAATATAACATTTTATTCTTCCTTTAATATTTTAAAAATTATATTCAAAATATAAACTTATTTCCCATTGTGTAGAATAATAGCTGCAGCCACAGAGTCAATTGCCACATTCTTTCTTCTTTTCAAGCCGACGAAAGAGAATGGTTATTTTCGCATGCCCTGTAAATTTTGTATATTAAATGGGTAGATCGGTTAACTTTCCACAATAACATTATAATCACATAATTAATTTATAATTTAATTAACTGCCTTTATTGCACCACTGGATATCATATATGTTCATCGCCTTGAGAAAGTTAACGAAACAATATTTCATTTCCTCCAATTTCAAGTTGTTATAGAACTGGATTGTTTATGGTTCTTAAGGTTGTTATACAATTTACTTTCGAAGTACCTAATAAATTATATTTGTATTTTCTTAATTTTAGATTAAGAACTAAAAATGTATTACTATTAAAATGGAAATATTTATTTAAGATCCTTTTTGAAGATAGAACTTAATGATATTTCTACAGTAGATGGTAACCACAAAGTCTTGACGCTTACGGTGAGTCTTTAAAAACATATACTTATAGATAAGCCGGCGGGCTTTTGGGGGCCTGCGATGTGTGTTTTGTTTTGTTTTTGGCACTGCTCTGGTTCCGCTTGCAATTGGCGCCTGTTGCAAGAACCCGCTGGCGAGATATGGCCAGAGCTCTAGCTGTAGATATAGCTCTTTGGGTCTGAGTGTTTAGCTGGCTATATGGCTGTATGGCTAACCGAGCTGCAAATTGCCGGCGTCGGGTCGGCTTGGGTAATTTGATATTGGCAACCAGACCAGACCGGACTCACTTTCAATGGTTTTGCGTCAGTTTGCATTGCGAATATTATTTGCACCACCGAATGGAGTGGGTTCCGTTGGATTTCGGTTGGATTTCGGTGGGTCGCCGCGATCACCTTTTCTTTTCTGGCCAGTCATCGGAAGATTCTCGTCCTCTCCTCCCCCGAAAATCTTCTGCTGTCATCGAAACGAGTTATTGGCCAATGTCGGCGGATTGGCTGTAATTATGTTTCCAAACTTTTTGCGCCTGTCCTCTAATGCGATTGATCAGCAAGAAATTGTTGCCACATATCGTAATCGTGGTCCCCTGGAATCTTCATGGCCAATCCGGCCTCTTAGTTTTATTTACCCCTTGAATACCAATGCTGATGTCATTCACCCTATCGCCGAGAGTCTTCAAATCTTTCACCAATGTGGCGTCTCACTTTTCATTGCCCCCGCTTTCGATTATGTCGTGTCATGCCAATTTGCAAGAGCCCCTTTCTATACGTTTAAGGCAAAAATAAATTCTAACTTAGAAACATCCAAGCCAAGTTCTTTAAATTAATTAGTGCTATTAACGTTAAAGAAATGGGAACAAACTGCATGCATCTGTATCTCTCTTTGAAGGGTCTTAACTTGAAAGGTTGCATGAATTGGCGGAACTACATGTTGATTGCAGATTCGTTTAGGCCTTACAGTACCTAACGTAGGTTTGCAATATTGGTGGATGGAATGTATAGATGCTAATATTTTTGTAGATTAAATTTTAATATTTAAATAACTAAAGTTCCTTAAAGAATACCTTTAATAACCAAAGTGTAATTTCAAATCAACATCATATTTTTAAGATAATTAAAAATGTTTGTAGAATGTTCCCCAACACTTTTATAAATATGACCACCAATTTGTACTCTACAAATTTAAGAATATTATTAATTGGCATACTCATAATATGTATAGGTTGGTATATTTTAAAAATATTATTGAAATTTCAAAATAACTAAAGTTCTTAAATAAAATAACTTTTATAACCAACATTTAATTTCAAATCAACATCATATTTATAAGATAAAAAAATGCTTAAGGAGTATTTTCCTAACATTTTATAGATTTGACACCCTATTTGTAACTTGTAAGTTCTATAAAATAAATCAAAAGTTAGTTATAATTGTTATTAAATCTATTGGCAAATCCTTGCGGTAATTTAATTATGTCAATTTTAAAATATAATATTTGACAGACAAATTCTGTGTTTAATTTTTATTAGTTATGAGTAAGTTCTTCTTACTATGTTAAAAATTACCACCTCTTCCATTTTAAGTTTTATTATAAAAGCTTCTGGCATTAGGATGTTTTTATAAAATAAATAAATAAATAATCGTAAGAACATCTTTATTTTGCAAACTCACAATGCAAAAAGATGATTGTTTTTGATAAAACATAAAAATAGTTTTAGATCTCTAGAATAAGATTTCCATGGAGAACGAGCAATTTGTCATTTCCACTTATCAGAGGCTTAATTGTGATAGCAGCAATTTGGGACTTATAGATGGCTTTCATTAGCAGTGGATAGCTGAAAAGATAATGTCGAATGTGGGAAGAAGATTCCCTGGGAGTCTCGGCCAAATTAGCTGGTGAACAGTGGGGCATTGCAATTCACAGAGCTACGAGATCGGGAGTGGGAATCGGAATCGGAATCGCTAAAGTCGCAGTCGCAGTCGCTCAAAATTCGGCATGCATTTGGTTTTGAAATTCGGTCTGTGGCTAACACAGATATACGGCGGCTCACAGATACTGACCTATACATAGACACCCCCAGTTTAGGCCCCCAAACCCCCGAACCGCTGATCCGCCGAACCGCCGAACCACCCAACCACCGATCCACCGAACCACCGAACCGCCGAACCTGAGCGGTCTTCGTATGCTCGGCGGCATTTGGACAATCAGTTGACGTTGAATGTTTCGTCTTGGCGGTCGCTTAATTTAATTCGCTGAACGCTGACAAACGATCCGAAATAATCATCGATCGCCGGAGTTACATCTTTCGATATTTGAATATTTTCAAAGCCTATCCCGCAAATAATCATTTTTTTCTGGTGTTCTTTGCATCCTATTGTTCTTGCTGAGAGTGTTGTTGTGTGAGATTATGTGCCAGAGAACTGAAAAATACTGAGCAACATAGAAAGTTGATTAGGATCAAGGATCCCTGACAGGATGTCTGTGGGTATATTGACCCTGCTGTTGGCCACCATCGCCTGTGGCCCTTTGGCCCTCGAGGGGGTGGTGCAGCCCACCTGCAATCTCAAGGACAATTGCAATCTGGGCGATAATCTCCTGGCCGCAGCGAGTTCCGCCTCCGATTCCGGCGATGTGTCGGCCGACAAGCTGGAGAGCAAAATCGCCTCGATCTTCGAGGATAAGGTTAACTATAGCCTCAAGCTGTTTCCCGACGATGCGACCACCACAATTCTGGAATATCAAACGGCCAATCTGAGCCAATTGCATACCACTCCGCCTGGTAATTACACGATACACCAGATGGAACGGGTTTCGATAACCGACGAGGAGGACGATCAGGTGGAGGAGGATGAAAGGGGTAAGTCAAGTGCCCGATCCATTACCGATCCATTATCGTCCGCACTTTCTCACGCCGCCCACATCGAGGCCTTGGGCATTACGCTCGATCGATCCACGATTTCTGCAATTGTAATGGGTCTTCCGATTTCGATTGACCCACAGACCCACAGTTGCTGATTGCATAAGAGGCGCGTGCGTCAAATAAAATCAATTGCTCGATTGCTGCGTTTTTGGCCAGGTCTTGATCACCCCATGACGCACTGTTTTGGCCACTTCCGGCTATTTGGAGAGCCCATCCCGAAAATCAGCTAAAATCTCCGCTTATCTAATCCCGTGTCTCGCCTTTTGTTACTCACTTATTCTTGTTAAAAGGTTCGGCCTTGTTGGACCTTTATTTTCTTTTCCGGTGCAAATATTTGCACTAAAAGTTAGGACCTCTCGGAATGATTAGGGGGGATTTCCAGACACTCGATATTCGCTGGTTCCTTGGAGCCGAAGTGGCCAAGTCAAGGCAATGTGCGAAGTCTCACGTAAACGAAACAATTTTTTCTTTGTATTTAATTGCATTTTGCTCTGCATAATGTGATAAGGTCGCGTCTCACGTAAGCTACACTCAGAAATTTGGAGGTTTTGCCCATATAATTGTTTCAACTGTTATCGCCTTAAATTACAGAAGTAATTATCTTAATTGCTAAGCAGCATCTTCACATAATTCAGTAGCTCAATTTCGTATTTATTTATCGTTACGTTATTTATTTTTCGCACTTGGTTAGATATTGTATTAAAGCGCATTTTGTCATACTTGTATTATCTCATCGATTTAATTTGTTTTCATTGCACAGTAATTCGTTTAGAATTCATTCCGAATATCGTACTGAATATAATATAGGTTTACTTTTTGGTGAAAATATAATGCTAAAGAAATAAACTCGACAAGGTCGGGTTTTTTAGCGTTCAAGTCGAATATCGTATTTTTATATCGTAACGAATTTCGTAAAATATTTATTATTGGTTCATCAAAATTAAAGTAATAAATTGTTTGTTTTAATTTCGGTAAGAGGATTGAATACCTTAGCGTCGATATAATAATCTGTAGGAAATATCGTAAAATACTTAGTCGAATAACTTACATAATTTATAAGTAAAGTTAAACTGATACCCCTGAGAAAATAAATTACAGTACTACGCTCGAATATCGTAAGCAATATCGTAACGAATATCGTAACCTCAGATTTGCACCCCCTATATCATCAAGTATCGCCACAATTTCCCAACGTAATGCCAACACACTTCCGCACAAGTACTCCAAAATGCCAGGGCGTAACGAATATCGTCTTAGCAGCGACAATTCTGAGTGTTATGTCCAATGAAGATGTTCCTCCCATTAAAATCGTAGTCGTACCTCCCCAAAAACGGCGCATAAAATAATAAAAATCCGAGGGCCCAGCCCAGTCGACGGCCCAGCTTAAGTGGTTTTTGGTTTCGGTTTCGATTTTTTGCTCACTTTGTGGCTGGTTTGTTTGTAATCGATCTTCGCGAGAGGTTGTCGCTGATTTGTTGCTGTTGTGCTTATTGTCGCGCCTGCGAGTGTGCATATGCCATATCGCGAACCCATCATCCAGCCATAAGTGCGCGACCACTTGACCAGGCCCCAAGTACCGTTAAAGGCCTGTCATAAAACGCAAAACATGTTACCCCCTATCCGCCCAAAAAAAAACACTTATCGCGAAAAGTCTTACCCAATGGCGATGGTGTTGGAAATGAAAATGAAAATGACAGCGATGATGAGTCGTTCACGAAAAGGTTAAGATATCTAACCCGTTAAGATAGCAAGAACTTCGAAACGGTGGCAAATTGCTCAGTTCAACAAGCTGTTTTTCCACCGGAGGTACGAAGTTAAACTGCCAATTGACTTGGTAAATATTGACTTTAAAGCCCAGTAAAGTTGAGTTGGGGTGCACCGAAAAAAGCTAATGGATTTAAGAACTACTTAAATAGAAAATATAAATTGATTTGAAGTTCAGTTTTATATTTTTAAGAAACTTTGAGGCTTGATAAGGTACAATCCTATCGTTATATAATATTATATTAATTTTGAATCAACATTAACTTAATAAAAATTAATTATCTAAAGCTTATTTTAAAGTAATTTTACCTTTATAGTGTAGCTAAAATATATTTAAAGTATATTTGTTTTAATATTTAAAACATTTATTTTCTGAATTCTTTACATTTAAGTATATTAAAAAGTCTTAAGACCAACGTGATTTTTAGAGTAATAGAATAACCACTTTTTCTTTTCATATTTCTTGTATCAAATTGTTATTATAAGAAAATAACCCATGCAATTTTCTCAGTGTAAGCTGGGCAAACAAACAAAACGGCGTTCAACAGGGGACGAAGTCGATCGTGATCGCATTGCAGTGGCTGGCAAAATGTTAGCGAGAACTAAGTGACAAGTGGTGATCGATTTGTTTCGATTGTTTTCAGCGGAGCTGCAAGCAAATAGATGGATTTTGCGAGATGGCCCGCCGCTAATTGGCAACATGAAATCGCTTTGGCAAACAAGCCCGGCCCATTGAGCACTATCAATCGAGATTGATGATCGTAAACAGATATGGGCTAATATATAGAGGTATACAAATCAAAGCCAAGCAGCCGCAAAACCCCCAAGTCATTAATGGCCCATTCACCGCCACAATTGGCCATTACAACCGATGCGATTCTGGTTGGCCGGTAAGAAAATGAAAAAAGAAAAACAAAACCAGATCCACTAACTAGAACGCTCTTGGGTAATTCGCAGCGCCAAGGATTGCGCAAGGATTTGCTGGCCAGGAATATTGGCCAACATTCGCGAGTCCAGCTGCCAGTTCGGTTATTTGGCTCTTGGCTTCTGGCCGACTCGATACTGCTCAGTTTTCAGTTTTCAGTTAGCAACTCGGCCAAGTGGGTCAGAGACGAATACGAAACGCACACTCAGCTGAGATAGACGGTTAATTAAGCCGCCAACTGGCAGCCAGTTGCCACTTGTTGGCCCGGTCCAAAGTGCGGTTCTTGTTTTACACATGGCACTAGCACATAACAAATTCTCTGCCCGCCATTTAGCATATCTTCGAGTTGGCATTTTCTCACTAGTGGTTTTACTTTTCATTTTGCTGGATAAACAGCAGATCGACTTCGGTTTTATTGTTCGGTATTTACGATCATGCGTTGGCCTGGGTTATAATTGGGTCTAGGGGTTCATAAAACCCGCCATTGCTTTTAATTTTATTGTCCCCAAAACTTTTTTATGGTTTGGTATTATATTGTATAATAGTTCGTTGGAGGCTTGGCTTTTGTACCATTAGGATCTTGCTGTTTACGATCTTGTAAAATAATATTTTTAGTATCTCTATTTAATTCGCTTTGTACCATTAGGATCTTGCTGTTTACGATCTTGTAAAATAATATTTTTAGTATACTGATTTACTGATTTTGAATGTAACTAGGGTATTTCAATGTTTAGTTTGAGTGATATAAGTTCGAATGGCAAGCCCATTCAACCAACCATATGTTTCCTAGAACATTAGAATTCACTCCCCGTGGTGGAAGCGTATCTCAAGGGAGTTACCAACGCTCACGACACTTACGAACTATCCTAAAGATCGGTTTTGTCATATCAATGCCTCAGAATCTTCATAATTTGCGATGCTAATGAGCTAAGGGAACCGAGTCGAGCCGGTTGTAAATGTTTCGCACGGCTGCCATTGTTGCCACATCTTCATGACGGGACTGACAATTGATCGGAGCGGGCGTAGAATTCTCCGCCATTCTTCCTCGTCTCCGTAGCGCTGGCAAGTTTTCCAAATTTAGTTCGGCCCAACCGTATAGATAGAATATGACGACAGGTGGCACTCGAAAGTCGGATCTCGTCGCACTCTGACGCATTTTAGCACTTTGGGGACTGCCCAGAGATCCCCCTTTCGAGCCCCTAAGCGAACCCCCTCTACGCCCCGAAAAGACGGATGCAGTCGGCGACTGATATATCGATGTTCGATGGCTGGTAGCCACGCGATCGGCATTCGAAATCAGAGCTGCCTAGCATAAAAAGTGGCCGACGACAGCCCCGCCATGATAATGAAAAATGTTAATCGGATCGGCGGACAATTTTGGCATGCTGATGACCACGGGACTTGGTACCAGACTTGGAAGTTCTCCCAGATCCAGGCGATGTTCATCCAATCCTATAGCTATTTTTTCTTGTTTTTGGCTAAATGGCGGCGCCTCATTATCCATCTTGGATCTGAATGAATGGCTGCTTGGCCGACTTCCTGTTTCCAACAGCCACGTGCCCAGGGGCCTGACCTTGTGCAATTTGGTGTCCACATGTGCATATTGTCTGCCTTAAGGGGCTTGAATGGCCCATTTTGATTAGATTATTAATCAGTATATAAAAAATAAACAGTGTTTCAACAGGTATTTTAAATATACCAAAAACAGTAAAACAATTTTTCTGTAAATGCTTTCAATTTTACTTCCAATTGAATCAGAATTCCACTAGAATAGTGTAATGACTGCATATCAATTTCGAAATAATTTAAAATATAAATAATGGTTAATAATTACCAATTACGTTTTCAAGCTTTATTAAACACATTACGGTTTCAGTTAATCAAAAAACCAAAACGAAATGCAAATCAATAAGCTATTATGGCATTACATCATGCATAGTTCCTTGCTGTGTAATTTTAACCGATTTATTAAAAGTCAAAAATTAGTCAAGCTAAATTTCAAATATCCTGTACTCATTTGGTATATGAATAATTTTAAAGTCGCATTCAACAAATTTCCGCTTAACAAAAAAAAACTATCCAAAATGTATAACGATGACTACTTATAGCAAATCACTTCTATACCGAGCAATTTGATGTTTCCGATACATTGTAATTTTGGTTACGATGGTTGTTCAAATTATAGCACAAAAGTAACTTAAGTGTTTTTTCGAGCCGTTAGAAAAGTATTTATATTTGATGATCACGGGCTAGAGTTTGCTTGTAAATATGAATAATAATTTTATGGCTTGGCTGACTTGCAACTACTATTGGCAAACTATTTGTGTTGCAGTGAATCACAGGTTATTTCAACAATGAGTGCTATTTATTGACGTAAAGTCGAACTTCCTTTATTTTAGTGGAACAATTTCATTTTATGTATAACAAGATAATGGGATAATTTAAACGGGGTCATTTGGTTAATGTTACAATCTAACATATTAAATGCATAAATGGCAAAGATATGATATGATCTGTGTGGGCGGTATTGTGTTAAATGAGTGGGTAGCAAAGTAGTTACTGCAGTTAACTATAATTTGCTTAACTGCCCATTTTAAATAATATCGGAAAATTCACTAAACAGAAAGTTTTTGTTTATTGAATTCAATCAAGACCAAGTAACTCTAAGACACTACAATACATAATTACTCACAATCAAATTGGATTGGAATTTTTTTTTAGTTTTATGGTTATAGGAAATAATAAAAAAAAGTGTTGCATTGTTTTCATATTTATAATTTTAATGAATACTATATTTATCTTTATTACGTAAACGTAACTAAATTTAAAATCTCTTTTTTTCCAGCCTACTTGTACAACATTGGAAAGCGTTTTCTGGCGATTACGCAACCATTCGATTCCGCCAGAAATCCGGATGCCTCGTCGCTATGTCGTCGGCAGATGCATCAGTTTCTGAACGCCTTGGACAACTTCGATCTGTGGGCTCTGAAGAGTGAGTATCTTAAAGCCAAGTAAACAAGCTTCTATCGAGAGGTGGTGGGGGCAACTGCAAGGTCGCCCCATGACAGCCAACAAATTGGCCAGTTCCAACAGAAGTCGGCTGGGGTTCTAGTTCTGCAAGTGGATGGTTAGGTGGATGGATGCCTTCTTGGCGGACCCATAGACCCATAGAACCAGTCGGGGGACGTTCGGCGAATTCTCGAATTCGAGTCATTGCCAACTGGCAGCAGGTGAAGCTGCAGTCGCCGTCGCAGTCGCCGCTGACTTCGACGTGACCGCCAGACGAGTCGACATGAATCGAAAGACCCCAAAGTCAAATGCATCAATTGATACAGATATCGGCAAGATAATAGTACATCCCGTATGCAAGAATATTACACATTTTTAGCATGCTTTTTTAAAAAAATTGTGTCACCACTTGAATACATTTGGTATACTTAAAGACAAAACTTTTTTATATAATTTAATTGGCTATTTAAAGAACTAGTTCTAAAAAAAAATAACTGATCGGACGTTTAACTTCTATGCTTTTTTCAAACAATTTTTTATAATAGTAATATATTCCTAATGCTATCGAATGTTCATTCATATACACATATAAAATGGAACATAATTTAATAATATAAAAACTAAAAAACGATATTTCCTTATATCAAAGGTATATTTAGTGATACATGATCTGATACCGATCGATATAATAAGAGATGTATATTTTTGATTTAACTCATAAATACATTTATATATATAAATCTCTTGTAAGCATTTTAAGAATCAATATATATTTAAGCTTAGTAGAGTTGATTTGTCCTTAAAATGGATCAATGAATAACTTCAAGGAAATCCAAATGCCTAGTACATTCTTGCTAGTTTATATAAATAAATAAGATATTATTAGCATACATATCTGTTTTACCTGCGAGTACCAAGTTCTTGTTTATCTGAGTGTAGTTGAAAATATTTTCGGAATATTTCGAATAGCTTAGGAAGTAAGTGACTCATAATATTGGCCGGCACTGTGCCTGCAGCTGTGTGTGATCTAAAGTGAAGGCCAATCGTCGAACTTTACCCACATTCACACCAATACTCACTCTCAGATAGCCGACCATGTGGCAATGCCAGTTGCATCTAGCGAATTTCCAGCCAAGAGCAGCAAAATTGCAAACATGAGCGAAAATAGCGATTGCAATTGCAACAGCGAACGCGAACTTGACACAAAAGACCGCAACGTCGGCGTCGGCAGAGGCTTAGAATCAGAACGAGAAACACTACGAGTTGCGATCACAGTCAAGGTCACCGCTGCCCACCGCCCACTGCCCCATACCCCCCAACCGTACACCCACCTTCAACCGGAGACCCGAAAGCGAAACGTGAATGGATCACACTTTCAGCTATTCGAGGAATCTCCGAATGAAAAGATAAAATGATACTCGAAGTCTAAGGTCGAAACATAAACATCTTTAAGATTATAATGGGTTGCGCATTTTGGTTTTTATACTAAGTATGTGTTAATCAATGCTTATATTTAAGATCTTATAAACAAAGTTTGAGAAATTAGATGATCACTATTATATTATAGTTGGTGATAATAAATGATGCTATAAATAAGCAATAGAAATTAGGTGATCCTTAGAACAAACCGAATTCTTAGTAACTAAAACCTTTTTAATATTCATGTATTTTATAGATAGTCTCTGCTATAAAGTTTGCCTCTTTTGGAAATTTCGGACCCTTTGATACATTTTTTCAATCTGTTTGGTACCAATCAGCGTTAGCAAGAAACTTATAAAAATATGCTAATTTATCTCAAGTTTATTGACATTGAATGGATGAAGAGAACAAGATTTTTTTTTTCTATTTTAACTGAAGAGCCAATGGCTGTGACTTACTTTAAACAACATTTTTGAAAAAAAAAATAGAATTTAAATTTGCATTTAAATCGATAATCGCTATTTTTAGAACCGAAACAGCAAAATCAATAATGCAAACTGGTTTTCGGCAGAGTTCTTATGCGACTTAGTCAATTTAAATTAAATTGATGGAGTAATTAAATATATTAGGGTCTCATGCCTCATATTACTACAAATACACTTTTTTTAATTTATTACCTTTTTTGTTTACGCTTATTTTATATTTTTTAAACAGTGCACGATGCCAGTGGCAAATTGAACTCGGGCATTTTGAACGGCAACATCAATCAACCCGGCGACTTCGATCAGTGCTTGGGAATTCAACAGCGGATGAAGGATCAGGATGTGGCCAAGGATCAGGACGAGGACTCCATTATCCGGGGCCAGTATTGCTTGGCCTACGCTCAGCCAGTTCTGCCGCACAATTCGAAGCGATTGCAGAGCTTCTTCAAGCTGATCCAATCACATGGGCCTTTCAAAAGCGAGTTCAACGACGTGAGTAACCAAATTTGAACTAAAATAAAAGATAATAAAGTTCCTTTGATGGAGCACGTGATCGGGATGGCAAGTCTGGCCAATGAATCACTGGGGCTCACTGAATTTAAAGTATTTCACGAAAAATATAGGGTTATAAAATAATAAAAAAATATATTTTCTAACTTGGTAACTTCTCATTCTTAACATTTTAAAATGAAAAAATACAAACAATTTAGATTCAAATTTTACCGTGTAGATTTGCCTCTATTAACTTAGTTCAAGCCGCAGCATTCCAAAAAATTTTTTTGTTTTTTTCATAATTTTTTGATGGTGTATGAGAAAGTTTTAATCTGGCCAAATAGATTGATTAACATTGGGCCGCTAAAACGTTCGACTTCGACATTGAACTTGACCAAAGACGAAAAGTGCCAACGGAAAGCAAAGCAAAATAATGAAACGCGATAGATGGCCGTAAAATGCAAATCACAAATCACAGCGCAGAAATCGAAGCTCTAAGCGGAGCTCGGCCAGTGAACCCAGACACCGGACAACCGGACGGACAGTATACGGATCTTTACACGAAGAAAAAAACATTTAAATATAAATTGTTTCTTGTGATTTATTCACATATGTCATTATCACTGTAGATGGCAATACAACTAGTGACCTGGGAAGTGTGCGAAGGCGACTTCTATATATCAAACAAGCACACCTTTTAACGAGGTAAAATAAATAGTGACGATCGCACCTTCAACGTACAAAAGTTCTGATGTTTACTTTTGTGCCGAAAAATGGTTTTACATGCGACAAAATAAATACACTATATACGAGTCAAGTGTATACAAATTTGCTTCTCCATATATTCGGGAATTCGGGCCCTCACCGGTCGGGTTTTTGGGGTGCAAGGAGTATCAACGAACGGATCTTTACACGAAGAAAAAAACATTTAAATATAAATTGTTTCTTGTGATTTATTCACATATGTCATTATCACTGTGGATGGCAATACAACTAGTGACCTGGGAAGTGTGCGAAGACGACTTCTATGTATCAAACAAGAACACCTTTTAACGAGGTAAACTAAATAGTGACGATCGCACCTTCAACGTACAAAAGTTCTGATGTTTACTTTTGTGCCGAAAAATGATTTTACATGCGACAAAATAAATACACTATATACGAGTCAAGTGTATACAAAATTGCTACTCCATATATTCGGGAATTCGGGCCCTCACCGGTCGGGTTTTGGGGTGCACGGAGTATCAACGAAGGCACTGCCGCAGTCTTTAAAAATCAACGTATCCAGAAAAAATATGACCAAGAATGAGCAAACTATAAAGGAAACCTTATTCTACACCTAAAACATGATATTTGTTAATACATTCCTCTTGTTATTTATTATCTAATCGAAAGTCAGTTCTGCCATATCATGGTTGTTACTAAACAAATATAGGTCACCTATATTTGTTCAGTATCAACCATGATATGACAGAACTGACTTTCGATTAGCCAATAAATAAAAAGAGATCTATATTAACAAATATTATAGTTTAGGTGTAGAATAAGTTTTCGTTCATAGTCTGCTCATTATTGGTAATTTTTTTAATACGTGGCTTTTTAAAGACCGGGGCAGTGCCATCGTTGCTACTCCTTGCAGTCCAAAGACTCCACCGGTGAGGGCCCAAATCCCTCGACCCAGCGTTAAACCTGCCGAAATACTTTCAATAACTCCTGGGATTGCCCGCAAAGACCTTTGAATAATGGGTATAGCCTATAGCCCATAATCAAAGGTCTTTCGCTGGCAGAACCAGGCGTTGAAGACTACATCTCTGAAGGTTAAACGATGGGTCCGGAGATCGGAGACCTCAACGAATGGATTTAAGGGTGTCTGGACTGCAAACAAAACGCAGAACGTGAGAGCCCGGAAGCGAAGATTCCATGGCTAACATCGAACTGGAGCTTGAGTTGTTAAGACCCGGGATTGGATGGCACTCCAATCCTCGAATTCGGTTGGGGCTGTTCAGGGTCCTTCAGGTCGGCCATCAAGACCACCTTACGGTGGCGCCAGGAGGGCAGCATTGGTGCCCGACTCGCACTCCTGCCTGGAGCTCCAGCGCCTGATGCCTCCTCATCAGCTCGTCGGTCCGCTCCAGCTGCGCCATCTCCAGATCCCCGACACCCAAGTTGGGAAGGTTCGCCAGTGTGACGAAGCGTTTGGCCTTCTCCAGTTTGTCCCTTGCCAGAGCTGACGCAAATCACTCTATAAATCTTTGACTTCACTTTCGGGTTTTAACTTACCGTAAGACAAGTCTAGGATAACGCCACATGCCTGCGGTTCTACCTCCAATCGAAGGTCCTTAAACGGATTGGCCACGAACTCCAGATCAGAACTGATGTCCAAGTCGTTAGTTTTCTTTTCCGTCGTCCAAGGGAATAATTTGCAAGTGATTTTAAATGACAGGTCGGTTTGCTAAGGCCAACTAGATTAGCTAAAATCAGGTTGCAGGTTTGTCGGCGGCAACTCTGGAATTATGGTATTTTTATAGAGATATGCCCAAGAAACTTTATTTAGTGGATATTTTAGAACAGTGTAGTAAAAGTAATTATAAGAAATGTCGTTTGATAAGTACTTCCAAGACGTTTACTCTCAAAGTATTAATTAAAATCAAATCGTATAGTATTACATTTTTAGTTATTTATACACCTATATTCCCTTAAATATAGGTTTACAGCAAAAGCTTTGGATGACACCATAATTGTTAAAAGCTGAGACTCTGATCAAAAGTTATACGTAAAACACAATTCTGGGGGACTTTTCAAAATAAAAACTTTATTTTGTTTGTCCCAAAACGTTTTAACGTCCTGGAAACAGTTAAATGGTGTGAAACAGTTTGATGTGATAAATTTTACCACCTCTTACCACCTTTGGAGAAACAAGCTGGTTTAGCGGGAAAACAGCTATAATCGCTAAATTTCGATAGGCCATATCTTAGGAACCACTAAAGCTATTACTTTTTCGTCACCCTACAATATAAAATACTCGTGTTGGTAGAAGCTTAAATATATTTATATATTTAGATTGTGATTCGTCACACAAGTAACTATCAGAAATTTTGTATGTTGAAGGTGCGATCGTCACTATTCTTTTACCACGTTGCTTTTGTTTAATTATCTGAATAACATGGCATTTATCAAAAACCATTAAAGAAGCAATAAGTTATTCGTTCCGTATTTAAGTTAAAGAATGCTCAACCATTTTTTGTTTGGCTTTGAAACGGTGTCTAAATACATTATACATTAATTAAATATTTCAACAAGTTATTTAATAATTCTTATTTACTTTTTTATATCATCGCATTTAATTCTGTTCATTGGTATGCCCAATCAGCAAGCCATTAATAAGGGTAATAATTGAAAGCCCCGTGTGAACATGGCACTTACGGTTAAAGCATCATTTACTTTAGAACAGATTAATCAATTGTAATTGTAAACTTAGCAAGCAAGCGAATAACCGGAACAAACGCGACCTGGCTTAATTGAATTGCCAGGAATCCCGTTCAACTAGTCATTGTTTACTGATGACCAGAGGTCACAGACCTCGTTGATTCACCATTCGATTAACCTGGCGGACGGGGGAGCTCTCCTGCGTCATTACCCGCTTATCGCTAACCGGCCGATCCGCTCTGATCTGTTTTATTTATATATATTTATTTATTATATATTTCGTAATTCCAGCCTGGTCACCGAGTGCCCCGCTACTCGCTGATCAACTGGGGCCTCTGCGTCCCCTCCGGCTGCTCAGCCCGGGATGTGGAGTACAGTGTGGCCGAGTTCCTGGCCAACCAGACCGCCGCCACGGGCATCACCTTCAATGTCCGCGTGGAGCCCCAGATGTGCCAGGTGCGGGACCAGCGGCCCTGGGACCGGAACACCACCTGGGCGGTGCGCTTCTTCCTCCTCGTGCTCTCCGTGGCGGTCCTGTCCACCATCTACGACCGATCCACCAAGTTGCAGCCCAAGCAGAGTGAGTCCTTAGATCTAAGATGACAGGGGATCATTATAATATATTACATACCTACATATTAGTGTATTATTTAATGGAGGAAGCAGATACAAAATCGAAACTAGCAGGTTATATATTTAGATTCTAATACATTCTTATGTGTATTGTTATGTTATGAATGATATATTTTCTGACGAGTAAGCTACAGTTGAATTTCCAAAAATCAAACATCAAAATATTTTTTTGTTTGATGTTTTTATGGGGTTTAAACGATAATCAATATTTAAATATTCCTAAAACCTACCTCAATTAATTAAAAACGACCCCGAAATTTCATTTATAATCATCAGCATGAATTCCTTTAATCGTTCAGCTCTTACGAACTTTAACCAAATACTACTGCAATTAACGTACCATAAAATTGGCAAAAGGCAAACTGATTTCTGTCATTTATTAAAACCTAAATAAACCTATACTTTATAGATAAATTCAACTTATAGAAGTCAAACCAAAATCGGAACACACATTTGAATAGACATACATATAGAGAAATTAGGAGTTATGTTCGAGCTATAAAAAATTTGAGTTATGGAAGTTTGAGCTACGGAATTTCGACTTTCGTGTAAAAAAGGAAGGCATTTAAAACTTCTTAAGCTATTTTTTTTCATTTTAGGATACTTTGAAGTTACCTTATCTTAAAACTGGTGGCTAATCCAAAAAAAATGGCTTTTGAAATCAGTTAAGAAATATTAATTAATGTGGGTTTAATTGGGCTTTATATTCAGACGCCTGGTTTACTGCCTTTTCGTTGGACAAGAACCTGCGCTGGCTGTTCAGCACGAGCAGTGCTCCCGGTGACATTGAGGCGGTCCATGGCATTCGTTTCCTGAACGCCATCATGCTGATCTTCTCGCACAAGTCGATGGCCATGTTCTTCAATCCGTACAACAACCGCACGGCCATGTCGGAAAGCCTGGGTCAGCCATGGACGGTGATTGGACGAGCTGCCTCCCTGTACACGGATCCCTTCCTGCTCTTCAGTGGAATGCTCACGGCCTACTCGCTATTCGGTCGCCTCATGAAGCAGCAACCCATCAGGCTGAAGAACGAGTACATTAGCAGGCTGATGAGGCAAGTATATATAATACTGTATGATATGATTATTTTTACGAACCCTATTTTACCCCCTTTAGGATTGTTCCGCCTCTGGCCGCCTTGATCCTCTTCTGCACCTATGTGCTACCCCTGTGGGGCAGTGGACCCCAGTGGAACCTGGTGGTGGGCCACCATGCGGACATCTGCAAGAAGAACTGGTGGCGCAACCTGCTCTTCATCCACAACTACTTCGGTTTCAGCGAGATGTGCCTGACACACACGCACCATCTGGGCATCGACACGGAACTCTTTGCGGTGGCTCCACTGCTCATCCTGGGACTCTGGCGGTGGCCCAGGCGGGGTCTCTTCACCCTCCTGCTCCTCTGCACGGTGGGAACAGCGGCTAGGTATTACACAACGATTGTCAACCAGCTGTCCAACTATATCTACTTTGGCACCAAGTAAGTTTGCAATAAGATAACGAGATAAGCTGGGTTCCACTTAATGATCAATTAGATTAGGCTAGCCCTTAAGATAATGGAATAACATTATATGTATACCATAGTTTCCACACATATGTACGTTTATGATTGTTTGAAACGCGAATTCTTTAGCACCGCATGGCTCAACGAGTTTTTCACATCCTTTAGTGTATAAACGCGAATTCTTTAGTACAAGAAGAGATATATAGAAGGGCTTCCAGTTCTACTGTTATTTTTTTATATGTAGGAGTTATGAGGTTCCTTAATCCAGAACACCCAATGGTTACCCATTAGGAGCCATATAGTTTAACAATGATTTCTTAAAAGGAAGGAATGTATTATATTTTCTGCACATTCGATTAGATACTTCAGCTAATCCCCTATTATTATCTCCCCAGTATTCAGCGCCTGTTCCGTACCGCCGACTACATGTACTCGTTCCCGCCCCACCGCTCCACGGTGTACATCATGGGCATCCTGCTGGGCTATGTGCTGCGCAAGTACCAGAACGCCAAGTTGAGCAGCCTGCAGCTGCGGCTGGGCTGGCTGGTGGCCACCGTCTGTGTCCTGGCCTCGCTCCTGGGACCCGCACCCATGGGGGACATCAACTACGTGTACAACTCCACTCATGCCGCCATATACGCCGCCTTTGCGCCTATCGCCTGGTGTCTGTTCTTCTCCTGGATCGTGTTTGTCTCCCATAATGGATATAGAAGTGGGTGCCTCAATTCCTTTGGTTTTTTGATCCCTTTGAACTAATATAATCCTCTCCAACCAGATAAACTGACGAAGCTGTTTGCCTGGCGCGGTTTCCAGGTGTCCACAAAGCTCTCGTACGCCATTTACCTGACGCAGTTCCCCGTGTTCTTCTTCAATGTCGGCCGAAGGCGTCACATTCACCACTACTACAACTTTGTTTCGATTATTGTGAGTGTTATATAGAACAGATTCCATTCAGAAACCATTGAAAATTATATTTTATACTCACCCCAGCTCGATACCAACGAATTCATTTCGATCTTCCTGGCCTCCGTGGCCCTGACGGTGCTCTTCGATGCGCCCTTCCAGAACCTGAAGAAGCTGCTCATCAAGCGACCCACTCCTGCGAAGGTGAAGAAGGATAGCCCGGCTTCTGGGACGGAAAGCCAGGATGCGACGACATTAGCCTCAAGGCCCAGCAGCACTGCCCTCCTCCAATCGCATCCACACTCCGATTAGTCTGGACACACTCTTTCTTAGCTATGTAACTTGTAAATGTCTTAGCATTTAGTGGCAATATTTTTAGTAACCCCAGCGAAAACCCCAAGATCCCCATATCCCAAGTTTCCCAACCAATCCGTCCATCCCGCACGAATCCCAAGAATTCCCGCCCTTAGTTTTAGTGGAACGCTTTATACATTGTAAATTGTACTATTAGTCAAATCGAGCGACAAATAAGAACCGAACCGTTTCGTAGTCATAAACCAATCAATCACTGCTTGATGTACGATATTATCTTGCTTGCTAAACCGGGCTTCGAGAGGAAGTCACCGCTGGACCCCCATATATCGAGATATTGGGACCCCAGACTGAGACTCTCGGAGCCCCTGTTTCTTAGAATACTTACGTTACCTTAAGCGAGGTCGAATGTCAGTTTTTTTTAATGGTAATTTAATAATAAACCATATATATATGTTACAAAACCTTTAATTTTGTTTATTTATAGTTTCCTCTAAGTATGCAATATTCAATTCAGAACATACAGCCGAAGAACCTCTGGGAGCTGTAAACAAAAGCCAGTTAAAGTTTGGGAAGCTCAAGTTGGTTATATCTTAAAATTGTTACCGATTTACAGGTAGTACTGGAAGAAAATTGCCAAGATCAATTTTTTTTAGAACTGCAAGACCATAAATTCCGCAAGAGCTTGTAGTTCTTATTTAGACCTGCGTATTATTTTGGGTGTCAAAAAAATAACCAACAATCTTCAAGTGCTTTTTACACAATGTAATAGAAACCAAGATCTATGAATGCCAATGAAAGTTATCTGGATTTTGGCACAATTAAGCCATTATTATCTGTTGAACATTATTGAATCGGTCCTGAACATACTAGTTATTCAGGTACGCATCCAAAAATGCTCAAAAACAATTTCCTATAACAAGCTTTTATGAAATGTTATATTATTTTTGATTGTTGGTTATGGTGACATTTATTGTTTGAAATCGGTTCGAAGCAAATGGATTAGCAAAAGGTATAGATATCGTAAAATTTATGGGAACGACTATGGAAGTAGCTATACCTTCTAATTTTCAATATTTATATTTGTAAGTCGTAAAGCTCAATTTAATATTAGGAAAATAAATCCGTAAATGATATCCATTGAACTTGGATTTCTGGTATTGCAAAAACTACTTGCTACACTCCTAAATGATTTCATATACTTTATTTATTATTCGGGGTAATTTTCTATTGGATTCGTCTTTGGTTTATTTTGAGAATGGCAGTCAATTATTATCTACAAGCCTAAATAGACAAGTTAGCTTCTGTAAGCAGACCCTAAATGGACTATAATATAATGCTGTTGGTTGAAATGGAACACAAGCACATTTTCTATCTAACCACCAACTTTCTCCCTAATGTTATAATGGATACCTAGTTATAACATTTTACGATTAAACACAATGTATCAGTTTTTAGTAATCAGAACCTGAACTTTAAGAACAAAAAAGATTTAGCTGTTTTGATATTATCAGAAATATAATTGTTGAACGAGGTTAATGAATCAACTTTTACATTTGAATTAGTAATAAATATGAGTTTCAGCATCTTGTTTTGGCGAAAAGGGTTTTATATAGTTTTAAAAAGTGATTATAATTATTAAAAAATTAATTTTCCACTATATTGTTGCTATGCAAAAACACAAAAGGACATGTGCACGCTTTTTGTTTGGTTAGTACCTACAGCTTTAGGTTCCAATTATAAATCACTAATACGTTGTCAGTAAGGGGGGTCAATCCTTCTAGGAATTTACTATTAGCAAATGCTAACGATTTGTGTGAAAACCACGAGGAATTTGCGGCCTACATGGGGTTAAGCAGTTGGTATAAGCATTTTGGCGGTTTCCCCGCTTGCTTCGGGGTATTTTTCAGTCACATTAAAAAATAGCTGTTACCGTTTCACTTTTCTTGCACAAACATTAAAAAAATAGTCACCAGATTCACTTAATAAAAAAAAACGTTCATTTATTAGCGCTCGAGCGATTTATTAGCCTTTTTGGGGGCCGTAATTTGTGGATTTTAGATGGTGTTTTCACGAAGATCGGCTGGAGGCGCTGTCGTTCTGTTAATAGGCGGCAGGCTGGCTATCTATCTACATATCTTGGGGGATACATATAGAGTAGATGGGTCCTACTTGGTGGACTGAGCGGCCTTCTTGGGCTTGGCCTGGGTGCCCTCGCGGAATCCGTTGCGGAAACGGCGGCGCACGACCTTCAGGTGCTGCATGCGACCGGTTCCGGTGGTCTTCCTCCTCTTGGCCTTCACCGACCAGTTGTCTATCGTACAAAGAGTTGGGTTATTATCAGGTAACCATATAGATATAGGTATTAACTTACAGGAACGCAACTTGGCGGCTGGGTAGCCGCACTGGGCGCAAGTCGACTTTTGGATGTGGTAGGAGGAGCGTCCACAACGACGGCACAAGGTGTGCGTCTTGTTGTGGCGTTTACCAAAGCTGGAGGTACCCTTCGTCTGTTGGATGGGAGAACACAAAAAACATTAGTTTCCACAAATGTACCAGCACAAACAAAAAAAAATAAAACAAAATAAATTCGCCACTGAATTTCCCGCTTTTGCGGTGCCGCCGGGTTGAAGACTCCGCGAAATTCGCATTCTTCAACTCGCGCTCCGAATTAACATATCGTTTTCTTCACAAAATCACTGGGGATGGCTCGGAAATTCGGCGATTTTATTTCGGTTTAACGTGGATCTTTTACGCACCATCTTGTGTGGCGAACGGTTGAACAAGAAAGAGCGAAAGAGAAGTTGACAGCCGCTGTCACAATATGGCGTGGCGGCAGGGTTGCATGTGACAGCTGCGCGTAACAGCACGCTGTTGTGGGTTGCGCCTAACAGCACACTTTTCGATTGTGCTCCGACGATTAAATATTCAATTATTTTTAAAATACCTATGAATATTTATTATTATAAATGTAATAACGGCTTTGAATCTTTTGAAACATATTGTGTTTCCCTTGAATATATATGCCTCCACTTAATACACATCAATGTACGAACGCATTTAACTCTACAGGTCTGTTTAGATTTTCACTCTTGAATGTTTTACGCAAATTCAATTTAAACTTATGTTTATGCTTAGTAGGCTTATAAGTATTTTTCTTAAAAAATATTCTGGTTGTTCCCTTAACTTTTGAATAGCTATATTGTTAAAAAGTAAACCGAAAATGATCAATAGTGTTTATTTTTCGATTAGCTGTGGTTAGTTGTCAAATTTTTCAAAAGTAAAAACATGATATATTTCCTTTTTAAGTTTCAGTTAATGTATATTATTATATTTAAGGTAAATATAATTGGAAATATACTTTTTATTTTGATTTCGAAGTATTTAATGCCCACTTAAATGTTACAGAGTTGTAATGACTTTTCAATGAAAAAGCTGACTGATCTGGATGTCTGAAATTTCAATAAATGGAGTTTTCGTAAAACAGCTGACCGAAATTCAACAGGTCCACAGTTTAGGACTACAACATTTCATAAATAATCGTATTTATAAACATATTGGCCAAAAGTGTTCTCATTGATGAGTAATTAAATAAATAACATCACAAATTTTAATAAATTCAATATCTAAAAATACCACTTATGGTATTTTCTTTTAACAGAAGGCTTGCGCTTAACAGCACAGTTTCTACTATCGACTATTCGATAGACTCGATAGTTCGTAGTAACATTAGGGGCATTCATGAAACACTCCTCACTAGCACCGTGGTTCCGTTAGCACTTAACAGCTGTCAAAAAGTTAAGTTGGTTGCTGTTAATATCCGACAACAGATGGCGCCAAACGTTAGCCCGCCAATTTTGAATTTAAATTTAATTTAAGTTGATAAGTACGTAAGTTATTTTGTACAACTTTTTATTTACTCATTATCTTGGAAATAATGAAAGATACCAAGATCTTTTAATTAATTCCCCTTTCCCGAAAGTAAAACAAGCACCCGCTGGTTTAGTAAAAATATTCATTGTTTTATTTATGAAATAAATTATTATTATTTACATTGGAAATAATGCACGAAATTCAAATAATATTGCATACTAGGCGGTATTTTAGCACTGGACCGCTCGACGATACACACTCGAAAACAAAATCTACAAATTACAAGACTCTAGAAATACAAATACAGGGCGATACACGTACATATAATGGGTAGGTAAAAAAAATAATGGAATGGTGCAGCTTGGTGCGGGATAAAATTATATAATCATTCGATTCTGTGCTGATTTTTTATACAGTAAGTTCTGTGGCACGCGTACTACGATATTATTTGCTGCTGTTTTCTTTCTTTTTCGACATCTGAAGTGTGTGTGTGATTTTTGGATACTTCTTGAGGAATGGATGGAAAGTTCTATCTAGTGTAAGTGTTTACGTAACTAATTTGCGACTATGAGCAAGTCGATTTGGCTTGAGACCTCAAACGAAACCAAGTTGCACATAATTTGGCTGCAGCTGTGTGATCTGCTTGCTGGGTGAAAGTTGGGATGGGTGAGTTCGCCTCGGGGCGAAGGGAAAGGTGAGGGGGGGCCTGATAGGGATGTGGGTGCTGGTGCCTTGCAACTAATTACTACGCCTCGCCTTTCTGCCCTGTTCATGCCTTTACATACAACTAATTCATAGAGAAAATTTAACTAAGAACCTTACGAAAGCTTTGCGAATAAATTATACGAGTTCGGACCAAAATCTTAGCACGAGTGCACATATACTTATAAAGGGGGCTTCCCCGGAGCCCTGGAGCTTTAAGAACCGTGAAATATTTGAAGAATAATCTTGGGTGTTTTAAATAAACCAAACTGATTTTGTGAGATTTTGGAAGTGATATCAAACCAGATAAGTTGCGGTTCCTAAATCTCTAGAGCTCCCAGTATTTCGCCCCGAATAATCATCGCATACGAGTATATAGCTAAGTATTGACTTGCAAGTTAAAGGATCTCTTGCGCTGCTTGTTTAACATCTTGTTTTTCACTATGAACAGAAAAGTCTCCTCCAGATTTGCCGAACCCTTTTCTCGATCTCCCCACCGGACGATCAACTTACATAACTAAAGCGCGAAAAAAAACTGTTGCTAAAATTAAACAAAAAACGTTTCGTTGTTGCGCTCGCTTTGCAGCAATCAGATGTTCGAATCTGAACCTGAAACCAGACCCAAATTCGAATCCGATTTCTACGCCGACTGCTGGCCTCGACTGTCGTTTGGCTACTGCCGCTCCACATTGATGGTGATGACCATGGTTGGTCAATAGTGGCCGCCACCACCGCCTCCTCCGCCACCGCCACTATGCCGGTGGTGCTCGCGTCTGCCGGAGGATTGGTCCCTGTCGCGGTAGTCGCCGTTGCGGGAGCTGCTCTTGTGGTGGTGGTGGTGGTGGCGCTTCTTCTCGCCCTTCAGGCACACATCGGACACCACCGAGGACACCACCATTTCGGAGTCATCCCGCATGCCGTAGTTGTCCCTGCCGCATCTGCTTGGGGGGGATAGAGATAAAGGGTTAGAAATGGGTTCTACTCGGCATGTCACAATATCAGTTAGTTATCAGAAATACGGAACCTTAAAATCTCTAGTAAATTTATTCGCGAATTCTTCAGGAATTTCATTTTTTGATGAATGAACTAGAGAATTTACTTGTGAATTTATTAGAAAATTCCTCGCAAAAATATCAGAAATACGGAACTTTAAAGTCTCTAGTAAATTTATTCGCGAATTCTTCAGGAATTTCATTTTTTGATGAATGAACTAGAGAATTTACTTGTGAATTTATTAGAAAATTCCTCGCAAAAATATCAGAAATACGGAACTTTAAAGTCTCTAGTAAATTTACTCGCGAATTCTTCAGGAATTTCATTTTTTGATGAATGAACTAGAGAATTTACTTGTGAATTTATTAGAAAATTCCTCGCAAAAATTTCAGAAATACGGAACTTTAAAGTCTCTAGTAAATTTATTCGCGAATTCTTCAGGAATTTCATTTTTTGATGAATGAACTAGAGAATTTACTTGTGAATTTATTAGAAAATTCCTCGCAAAAATATCAGAAATACGGAACTTTAAAATCTCTAGTAAATTTATTCGCGAATTCTTCAGGAATTTCATTTTTTGATGAATTTTTGATGAATTTATGAGTAAAAGTGGAAAGTTTCTTATAAAGTATACGAAATTAGAGAATTGACTAGTGAATTGGTTACTAAATTCCTCTGAAAAATATCAGAAATACAGAATTTTCAAATCTCTAGCAAATTTATTCGCAAATTCTTTAGAAAATTAATTTTTTAATAAAGTTTTGATGAACTTATGAGTAAAACTAGACAGTTTCTTATAAAGTATACAAAATTTGAGAATTCACTAGTGAATTGGTTACTAAATTCCTCTTAAAATTTTTTAGAAATGTTTCAATTTTGGGTTTTTGAGACTTATTTCTGCAAGTAAAAATATTTTGTACTTAAAATTGCAAAAGCTTAATGTTTAGAAATGTCAAACAAATCTCTAGTGATTTGAATATTATATATTTACGAGATCATAGACCAGTAGAGATTTCTGAACCTTTGGTTTATAATCTTACCTATCAAGATTTTCGCGGGAGCGCTGCATATTATCGCGCAGATTGTCACGGGAACGGGTCATGCTCGGCGGATCGAGGGTCTCCTTGCGGCGCAGAGCGTTGTGTGAGCTGTTCTTCGAGGCGGACTCGTGCAGGTTCTCCCAGGCTTGGCGGTAGTACCTACGGAATAGATAATATAATATTTAGAAGGATCTAAAAAAATTGCTTCTAAAAAATTTAGAAATTTTAAGATGGTAATTCATATTCCAAAGAGCCTTTTGTCTACAGACTGAAAAATTTTACACTCAATTCACAGATGATACTTTCCATTTTCCAAATATTTTAAGTTTTATAAATATTTAAGTCCTAAAAAAAATGTTCTTCAACTCAATTAAGATATTTTAAGATATTAACTAAAGTTTAAAAGACCAGTTTTTTATAAAATCTTTTAAAAAATGTTACATTTAACTCAGCTTTATACTACAAATAAGTCTGGTTCGCTAACTTTAAGTTCTTCAAACATAGTTCCCGAAATCCAAAGAGTTACGAGTTCTGGACCCACCTGTTGAGTCCATTGCGGGATCCGGAGGTGGAGCTATCGAAGCTGGCCACCGTATTGCAGTCGGGCGAGGCGCGATGGCGATAGTGTTGCGTGGTTCGATTTCTGGGGATTGGATAGATATAATACCCATTAGTTGAAACTTTTTTACTTTCTAGTGATAATTGCTGAATGCCAGGACGAAAAAGTGTTGGGTTAGTTACAAGTTCAGGCAAAAAAAAACTAGGGTTAAACACGGAGAACTACGCACACAGAGACAGAGACAGATAGAGATGCATGGAGAGAGACAGATAGAGGGGTGGCGAAAGAGACAGGCAGACAAAAAAAGACAGAGACAGAGACAGCGATCCAGGCGTGCAGTGTGTGTGCGTGTGCGTGTGTGTGAGTGAAAGAGAGTCCCGATTTTGTGTGGGCTTGTGGGTGGGTGATAGATGCTTTGATTGACTGATTGACTGATTGATTGATTGATTGACTGATTGATGGAGGTGCAACAGCAAGGAGTAGGATTATCGCCTCACAGCCCACATCAGCATTCGCAGCTTTTGGCAGCTTTCAGTTTGTATTTGTTTTGTTTTTGGTGTTTCAGTGTGGCTTGTTTGATTGACTGACTGATTGATTGTTGTTTCGTGTGGTGTTGTTCTTGTTGTTGTTGTTGGTTGATTGATATATATGCTGCTTACATTTGTGCATATGGCCGCTTTGAATGTTCTGTTTGAATGATTGTTTTTGTCTTGCATCTTTGGCACGTTTTTAATGTTTAGTGGTTCCAGGTAGTAGCAGGTCTCTTTGGCTTGGTATTTCTTTAATCGGTTTTGTATCGGGTTCTCTGGGATCTGCTGGGACTGTTTCACATATGGGAGCTGCTAAAGAGTCCGGCCCGGGCGCGATAGCCACGGCCATAGCTGCTGAACTCCCGGCGACCCAGCTTCTGATCGTCGAAGGGCAGGGCCAGGACGCTGTACCACAGGGATGGGACCGGTACCAAATCCCCAGCACCACTCGACCCTATGCTGCCATAGTGGGCACCACCACCACCACTAACACCACCCGTTAGTTGGGCGGTGGATGCGAAGCTGGTGGCACTGGTGGCCGTCGCCGTGGCATAGCTGGGCAGTCTACTGGGCCGCGGTATTCCCATTCCCGTTCCCGTTCCCGATCTCGATCGCGATGTTGATCTTGAACCCGATCCCGTAAGCCCAAACCCGAACCCAAGACCCGCAACCTTTCCGATTCCGATTCCGATTCCCTGGGCTTTCTTCGTTTGCGGTTGGTACTTCTGTTGGTGGTGCTGTTGCTGTTGCTGCTGCTGTTGGTGGTGCTTCTTCGGCTGCTGCTGCTGCTGCTGTTGTTGGTACTTCTGGTGGTGCTGCTGGTGGAACTGCTGGAACTGGTGGATCTGCTGGTGGTGGTGATGATGAGCATGATGATGTTGGTAAGCGGTTAAGTGTTTGGCTAGGTGCCGCCGTTGGCTGTTCGGGGTGCTGACGAATTTGCGAAGGTTTGCCAAAAGACAGAGAGTGGGAGAAGCAAAAACGAAAAAAGAGAGTTGTACAACGAGAAAGAGAAAGCGTTCGATGTTCAGGTGTGTGCGTGTGTGCGTATGTGTGATGTGTCTGTGTGCGTAGGAGACTCTCTTTTTTGCAGGCTAAACGGTGAGTGTGAGTGTTTGTGTTTTCACAGAGAGAGAAAAGATGATGGGGGTTTACTGAAATCAAAACAAAAACCCTCCAAAGTTGGAAACTTGGCCAAGAAAGAGAGGGCGATACATGGGGCTAGGGGGGGCAGAACGAGACGGAGACAGCGTGTGTGAGCTAGAGGGGGAGAGAGAGCGAGCGAGAGAGAGACAGAGGGGTGGCTGGGAGGTGGTGACCCCGACAACGATCGACTTTTCTTCACACAGAACAAAAATATGGATATGAAATCACGGTCAATCTGATCCTTTTACAAATTTATGTAACACTTTTAACCTAAATGTGCTACTCCATACTTTCTACTACATTTTCTTAATAACATGAATACATTTATAAGATATTACGAACTACTTACTACTTACTATTGGGTTAAATATCAAAAATACTTTGTTGCATACTTTTAGACAGCTTCATGGGAGATTTCATAATTAAAGTGATTTCTTGAAGGAGTACTCATATTTACCCATTAATATACTCAAAAATACGGATATTTACGGAATAGTTATCAATAGGTCTAATACCAAAATTTTTTAACACAAATTGATAATTGATAACTCAGTTGAAATAAATAATTAAATATGTGTAAAAACGGCTATTTTAAAAATCTCGAAAAAAATACTATGATCAAAGCTAAGCCCTCAACGATATAGAAAAGGAATACATCTGTAATGAAGGCCGACCTATTAGTTTTAAGGTGAGTGTATTAACCATATCAATAAAACGGAATAATAATTGGCAACCAGAATCACAACGATCGAAAAAATATATAATTATTATGGATCTGGGGTAAAGACCAAATTGACCTCGAACATATCGGACTGATCACTGATCACTGATCACTCGCCGGCTGGCGGACTCACCTTCGCACGAGGATCACGATCGTGGTGATGACGGCGGCCAGGAAGACGAAGCCACCAAAAGCGCCCAGAGCCACGATGGCGCCCAGATTGAGTTTGGCCTCCTTGGTCTCCTTGCGGTCGGGATTGTCGACGGCGAAGGGCACGTTGACGTTGGGCGACTGGTTCTGCTGGATGTTGACGCTGTCGGGTATCTCGTTATCCTGCGGATGCGAGTTGGCGATGATCTGCTGTGTGTTCCGTGTGGTGGTCTCCACCGCTCCGCCGTTGGGGGCGCCACTTGGACGAGAGCTGCGCGGCGGGTTGGGTGCATAGGTGGATGGGGGCTGGGGTGGCACCTGGTGGGTGGTGGGTGGCAGGGCCGCCGGCGTGCTGCTGGGCTTCTTCGGGATGAGCACCGGGCGGACGGTGCGGCGGGGCGGGAACTCCTCGCGAACGGTTCCGGGCACTGGCGGCACATTGATTTCTTCCTCGGATTCAGCTAAAGGAAAGAAATCAGATTTAACATTTACATTTTAAGGTCTCAAAAAGGTACCAAAAGGAATAATAAAGTTCGTACTGAAAATAAAAATTCTTTAACTAAAGGAAATTTCTTTCAAAACTTTTATGTTCTCAACAAAAAATAGTTCCTTAAATCTATATTCAAGAGACCTACCTACTGATAAGTAGTCTGATTTTATTTTAGGTTCGGTTTCTCAATGTCATGCTAACTTTTGTCATTGAATTAAATTGATTTTTTTGAAATATTGTAGTTTCTTTTAAAGGCATCTTAGAAGTTCAAATGTAACATATTTTAATACAATTTTCATAAAGCTGAGATGCAATACATTTTTTCCATATCATTTTTTATTTTGGATGTGGGAATGTTCTAGTTAAATTTGTCGCTCGATAAAACATAACTGTCTTTGTCTACTCTACCTTTTTAGATTTGACAGACCGAATTTCCCACTGAATGGTGTGTAAGTTAAGTTAACATCACATTTAGAAAACGATGTTGTCTTGCCGAACAATTTAACTTTATGTTCACTTTTTCTAATAGATAACAAACCAAAAAAATTAAAAAAACACTTTGAGGAATTGGACCACATTATAATACATAGTCCCATAGAAATTAATTGCTTATTCCCATCTATTGATTGAAAAATATCTTCTTAAATTTTGCTGTTAAAAATTAAAAGTTGCTGTAATTAAGCTTTGGATCCTATCTTTTAAAGATGTTAAAAAGAAAAGATAACTGAAAGCAAAAACAAATGTATCTGAAATATAAAAATAAGCTGAATCTCCTCATGTAACATCAAATTCAGTGACTATTCAATCTAAACGAACAAAGGCATTTCGTAAGCAGTTCATTAGCATGCAACTAAAGTGTTATGTTTCGAAAATTTGTAAGGTTCGACCCAAGATGACCCCAGAGCCCTAGGCACTTAGCCCCGCAATTCGCACTTTGCACTCTACTCACATTCGCCGTTGATCTCCACCTGCGTGGGACTGAGACTGGGATACGTGCCCACTGTGCTGGTGGAACTGCTGATGCCGCTGCTCGCAGTGGAGACCACTGGTGGGCGGTAGGGGGTGCGGCTGGTGGTGGAGCTGACGACCTTGGGTCGGAAGGGCGGGGGCGTGGCCACCGACGAGGGCACTGGAATAGTGGACGCGGCAGTGGGCTGAGTGGAGGGCTCCAGCTTGATGCAGCGGGGCAGGGCGCTGCTCCATTGACCACTGGCCAGGCAGGTGAGCACTCGAGGTCCCTCCATGCGATATCCCGGGGGACAACTGATCTCCGCCTTGGAGCCATAGTACGTGCCATTGGGAGCGTGGATAATGGTGCTGTAGTAGTTGCCAGGCAGTGTGTCGCACTCCACAACTAATGGGTGGAGAGTGGGGATCAGAATTAGCAACCTTCAGGGGATTACTTCCTTATATAGCTTATACTCACTCTCGCAGCGCGGCGGTGGTCCATTCCAGCGTTCATCGAAGTCGCAGGTGAGCAGGGCACGTCCTATCATCTCGTAGCCCTCCTCGCAGGAATACTTCACCAGGCTCAAGTAGCCCACCGTGTTGTTCAGCAGACCGTAGGAACCATGGGCAATGCTGGCCGGCAGACCGCATTCGATATCTACGGATGGATAAGCCATTAATAACCATATCTAAGAACATATTTGTAGTATTGCAGTCTTAACAGCAAAATCAATTTACTTTTCGTTCTGTGAGTAAATGGCTTAAGTCTACCTGAGATTTATGTAGCTGATGCATCGTCTATAACTAGCTTTACACTTTAAATTGTCTAAGAGTTTGCTCTGATATCTATTACATACATAGAGGCATACTTTTAGGCATATTATTTTGGTGGTTTCAAACCCCTAGAGTTTTCTTAAACTGCTGCATCGTTTACAAACAGCTTGACACTAAAAGATGTTTAAAAGTTAGCTCTGATATTGAAAACATCCATAAAAACACGACATTTTTTCAAAGGGTGGTTTCAAACCGCAAGAGTTATCTTAGGTGTACAAGCAGCTTGAAACTAAAAATTGTTTAATAGATTTTGATATTTAATGTATTCATAGATAGACGATATTTTTTTGTAAAAGTATACTCTTAGGCATCTTGAGCTTGATACAAGGAGTCGTCTTAAGGTTTGCTTTGATATACAAAAAATAAAACGTTTTTTTTTTTAGATATTAGAGATATTTTCACGAGATTTGGAACCCCAGAAAATTCTAAGGCTTCTGCATCGTTTACAACTAGCTTAAAGTTGTCTAAAAGTATGCTCTGATATCTATTATTAGTAACCTCCTTTTCTAAAGCATACTTTAAGGGATATTTTTAGTTGGTTTCAAATCCCTAGAGATTTCTGAGGTCTCTACATCGTCTACAACCAGCTTGATGCCCTGATATTTAAATCATTTTTAAAATCTGTTATATTTTTAAGCACACTCTTGGGCATATTATTAGTTGGTTTCTGAGGCTGCTTCATCGTGTACAACCAGCTGGATACTCACACTTGCACACTGGCGGAAACTCGTTGTAGAAGCCCGTCTCCAAACAGGTCCTGGTGGCAGGACCCACCAGCAGGTGGTTGGCATCGCAGCTGTACTTGATCTGGGCGCCCACCTCGAATCCGTTCATGGCCACCATCGTCGAGTTGGGCGGCTGCTCGGGTCGACCACAGGTCTTCGGCTGATGCTGGCAGATGAAGTTCAGCAGCGTGTTGCAATTGGTGTCGCTCCACAGCCAACCCTTGGAGCCATCGAACCGGGCGCAGTCCTCATCGCCGCCCGGATGACTCCAGAAGGAGACGGTCAGCTCGTCGCCATTGACCCACTTCCAGCTGCTCCTATCGCTGCCATCGCGTACCGCTCCCATCCAGTACTGCGAACTGACGTCACTGCGGTGACGTCGCCAAAGCTCCCAACTGATGAAGCCCTGCAGCGCCGGATTGCTTTCGCTGATCAGCGTACCGCCACGGGATCGGCAGAAGGAGAGGGAGTCCAGGAAGTTCAGGGGCTGGCGGTTGTAGAAGATGTAGCACTTGCCGTTGTAGGAGGCCAAGGCACCCGGTGGCTGATCCCGAAAAGTAGGACACCTTTCGATGGGCAGAGCCTGATCCGTGTAGACGAACGCCTCGCAGATGGACAGCGGATTCGGGGTGCTGTTCTCCAAATGGACGCTCACAAAGGCTCCTGGCATCGGTGGATTGCAGGGCAGGAAGAGCGGTTGTCCCGCCTCCAGGAGACCCGTGAAGCGATTGCAGATCGGATTCGTGCCCAAGTCCGGCCGGTTGTTGCCCACTCGCACCACAATCGTGGCCGGCTTGTTGCCTGGAAATCGGGAAAAGAGTGATATAGCTTATTACAGGGTCTGGCCAAAATATATCAACCTTAAGGAATTATTTTTAAGCATTTATTTTAGATTTTAAATAAGGTATTTAGCAAATTTACATTAATAAACCTACTATACATAAATTTCAAAATAATCAAAACCATAAAAAAAAAAATTAATCCAATTTTAAAGAACCCCTGTACTTGAATAACTCTTAAATTGTGATAAAAATCGTACAAAAATTTTAAACTGTACTCAAATTTTGAGGGCTTTAAAAATATTATTGTTTTTTACTAAACTATATTTTAAACATTGATCAACCAACTTAACTAGAAGAACGGAAAATAAACTATTGAAAAAATGTTTATAGATTTGAAAAAGTTTTAATTATCAAACTAATGAAATTGTATGATGAAATGATATGTTTATTTTTATATGTAAAAGGTTTTTAGAAATTATACAGGCACTTGCAAATCTTATTCAGAGAGTTGTAATTATTAATTTTATATAGGCATTTGTAGTATTCTTACATTTTAAAGGTGCTAAAATACTTGACATTAATAATACTTTTTATATGTATACCTATACTTTGTAGGCCTTGAAAGAAGACTATTTACTACTAATTGCTTTGTTTTTGGTTGTAAACGTAAATGTTAGAGTTTTATGTTTGATTAGGACATTTGGTTTATTATGAAACTTTATACATTGCCCAGTTTCTCGCAGTGCACAACTGCATCCCCAGCTATTTCTATTGGTATTCCTGTTGTCATTATCATTGTTATGGCTTTGTCTGTCAGCGGGTCAGGCGGGTTCAGTTCAGTTCAGTTCAGTTTGGCTTGGCTTGGTTTGGTTGGGTCTGAGCCTCGGATTCAGCTTCAGCTTCAGCTTCAGCATCAGCCTCAGCCTCTGCCAAGTGAAAGTAATCATAAATTTCGGGCTGCACTGACTCACTGGGTCTGGGTTTCTTGGCTTTTGAGTTGGAGACCGAGTTGCCATCGAAGTCAAAGTGGAAGTCTTCGCTGTCGTCGCCAGAGCCGCACGAAAATCACATAACCAGCCGCCGATCCGAAGATCCGAGGAGATGGGGATGGAGATGCGGATTGAGATGGATATGGAGATGGAGATGGGGGAACTTCAGGTTGCTGGCAAGTGAAAGCATTAGGGAAAACTGGCTGGCAGTTGTTTGCTTTACCACCGCCGCCGCTGTTTCGACAACCCTTTTTTAAAACAAAGACGGTTGGGCTTGGGTTTTCGGTTTTTGGCATTGGGGGAGCAGATCGTGCAGCGTTTGCCATTTTGCTGGCTGAAAAGACTGGAAACCTGGCCGAATGGCCGCCTGGCAGCCTGGGAAAACGGGGCATTGAACTGTCCACCGGGCGAGAGAGTTTCGTCCACAGAATGCGGTCCGAGCAGGTCTATTATTCGGCTTTATCGCCACTATATGTTTGCGACAGGTTTAGGGTTGGGCCGCCGCGATAATGGTCGGCTGCGGCTCAATAAAAGCGAAAGAGTTGCTCAATTTAATCAATTTGCTCGAGGATTATCACGGGCTAAGCGCCATTTAGATATTGCTCTGCAGACTGGAGTTACCACAAAATTGTGGTAACAGAAAATGGAATAAAGTGGTATTTATTGCATTATTTTATTCGTTTACTTTCCGTTTTATTTTTATCTTTTTTTATTGTCAAAATAGTTTATATGATATCCATATTGATGATATATATATTGTTAGTACGACCATGTTATTACTATTTTATGGAAAGAAATATATAGGTACCTAAAGTCTAGGAAGTATATTGTAAAATATCTAGTTTACTAGAATCTAATATAACAGATCTATAATAGATTTCCTTGAACTTATGTTTCTAACTTTTTCTTATCATTTTTGTTTGCTTAATATGTTCTTAAAAAATAAATATTTTGTTTATCAGTACTTTAAAAATGAATCTTCCTAGTGCTATAAATTGTACTTCAACTCACCGCAGCAGGACTTGCCGAAGTCCAGGCGCACCAGTTGCACCATGTAGGGTTCCAGGAGGTTGACATACCACCAGGGCGATCGCTCCGCCTTCGTCAGGGAGCAGGTCTCCGGAGTGAAGAAGGCTGAGGTGGAGCCATCGATGGCCTTCTGCGGAGCGCCGGCGCCATCAGTGGAAATCTGCATGGGCGCCTTGCCAGCGGCAACATTCAAAACTGCAGAGAAAGTAAGTTATTATTTAATAATTTAATTGACTTTAATGAAATAACACTTCAATGTAGACTGAACTCATTAAGTTATAGGCCTAAATCAGAATATCCCAGTAAATTATACTTCCTATCATAACTATCATAACTTGAATAAATATTTCGCTTTCTTGGAATTTAATACCTCTTCACCAACTTTAATTTTGATTCTTGTATAACTCAAAAAGCTGCCTCTAATTTAGATCATAGATTATTTTATTATTTTAATATATCGATTAAGCATTATTTTTGTTAAGGTTTCATTAATAAACCACAGATATGTAACTTTATGGATTACCTTTTTGCATAAAATAATGTAGAATCTATTACCAAAAAAATATTAATTAAATAGATAATTATTGTAATAAAATATGTATTTTGTAAAATACATAATTTCTTTAACTTTCCTTTTGACACACTTGAATTCAAAACTGATTAGCATTTAAAAATGATTACTAGAAGTCGAATAAATATGTGAAGTCCATTTTTTTTAGCATTTAGGTATCACTGGAAAAGGTACTCAATTGGTTATAAATTTTTTTATAAAATCGTTATTAATTTGAAACTTAAACATTGCCGATATTTCAGGCAAATAATGTCCATGGTCTAATTGTTACAAAAGTATGTTTAATGGCGAGTGCAGAGATGATATTCACAAATATTTTATTCTAGCTGCAAAGATAAGGGTCATAGTAAATTGTTTGAGAATTCAAGGCGCAATGCGGCGATGAAGATCGGTGTTGGGCTGCTTTTCCAGTGGTTTGTTTGTCAGTTGGAGTCGGATTCAGTTGGTCCGAGTACCGGAGTGCCAGAGTTCCCAGAGTGGGCCCAAGGCCCGGCTAATTGGCCGCGGGCCCTGACACGGTTTGTGGCCAAAACAAGACACAAACAAAGCAATAACAACCCGGGGAGCCCAATAGCAAACAAAAATGTTCAACAATGTTCTGCCTGGCCTGGCGAATTTGTCAAGAGGCCTTCGTTCTGGCCATTGTCTTTTCGGCCACGGAGATTTTGCGCTGGCCAAAAAGCAAAAGTGAAATTTAATGTCGGCTCAACTTTTACTTGCTCACCTGGCCGGGCTTAATTACATCGCTCGCCACGCACTTCTGCGGCATTGGGATTCATTAATCAGATGCATCTGTCGGATAAGACAGGTTTCGGCTTGGGTTTGGGCTTGGGATTGGGTCTTCGGGTCTCGAGACTCGAGTCTCGTATCTCGTATCTCGAGTCTCCAGCTCAGCGGCTTGGAAACGCCATTTGCGGCGACTGCTTTCTAACCCCACTCGCTCCATAAGCCCCCGCCCAATTTCTCTCCGTGTAGCAGCAGGTGTTGCCGGTGTGACAAATGCCTTTTAATTGCTTTTAATTAATTCCCTATCGCCTGACTGCCCGACTGCCTCCCTGCCTGCTGTGTCACGTCGAATTCGAGTTCGAGTTCCAAATCTCGGCCTATAGATGAAAGACCAATGGTTTTCAGGTCGCTTACTTCGGCTTTGTTTTCCATTTCTTTTATTTTCCAACGTCATCAACTTGCAATCAGCACAGACAGCGGGGGATTTTGAGGGTCGAAAACAGCAGCAAAGTGTCTATAAATCTCACGATTTGATCGAGCCCGGGTCAAGGAATTTTAAAGGAATATTAATGGATTCACACCAAGAAGGGAAATTAAAAACAAATTGGGTCAGTGCGTGAAAAAATTAATAGTTCACAACTCGATTTCATTTTACTTTCCATATAAAAATTCTACTTTCTTATAAAAGGCATAGTTATTAAAAAAAAATGGTTTCTATTTCGATTTAAATCAATTAAGGTGTGTGTTAAAAATTTTCTATTATTTTACTTTCATTTAATTTGAAAATTGTGGTCTAGTAATTTAGATCTTATGGTTTTCTGAGCCTCGTCTTTCTCGGAACCTCTTAAATTCCCTTCTAGCCCCCTTGCAGGGTAATTCTTTAATTTCTCCAGATATTCCCAGGCTTTTTCAACGCGCATCAACACCTACTACTGTCTTATTCGATCGACTTATCGCTGAAATCTCCCAGTTTGTGGGTCCCAACAAAAGACCCCGTCGAAAGTTTGATGGATTGTTGAAGTGCCGCCTTTTTTCGAGAATTATTGTACGCCCTCCAATCGATCAGTTCATTCAACAAACTCCGGTATTCATTGATTGGAAAACCATTTGCCAGCCGCTCTGGTTGTGTCAATCAAGTTGTTGTTTGTGTTTGGCTAGCGGAAGTGCATGTCTAGTTGGAAATTCGTTTAGAATATTTATTTATTTTCGTGCCCGACACGTTTGACTCTTTTTTTTCTCGTGCCTGTTGGCTTAAAACGTTTGTAGTCGCAAAAAGTGGGTCAATCTGGTCGAGCGCGGCAGTTGTTGAATTCTTCCCACCTCGCGGCCTCTCTTCGGACCCCCGTCTTTCTTCGCATTCCGCTCTTTCTGCGCCGCCCCTCTTTCTTCGCGCACACGCACTCGATTTTAGCCCAATTTTGCGCGTTTTGTTAATCATGTTTCGCTTTTGGCTAACAACTTTGCATTCAATCGGAATGCCATTTGCTCTCGTTTGTTGTACACAGAAAGAAAATCGAGTTTCACATTTAGTCTATCAATGTACTTATTCGTTTGTTGCAGGCCGTTTAGATTTCATTTTCTTTTGATGGATATTTTCACTTTTATCTTGATATATTACTATCATTTGATGCCTACAAATATTTTTGACTTTAAGAAGAAGTTTTCTTTTCCCTTTTGATATTAAATTAGTTGTTGATTCAGTTTTTTTTTTATAAATATGGTTTTTTAAAGACTTTTTAACATTTTCTTGATTTAAAAAACCTATTTCGATTTCCAAATGATTAAATACGGATATGTATTTTTTTTAACTTTAACTATAACTATTGTTAATTAAATTTAACTGCTACTACTATTTGATTTTTAAAGATGACTCAGTATCCATTCTTTTTTGAAAGTTTTCCTATATTTCTAAGAAATTGAGCTCGACTTTTTGCCTATATTTTTTAAAAAATAGTCAAATTCTATTTAAAAAATATTTTTTTCTGTGCTGAGATATTTTGAGAACGCTTCAAATTCGTGGCGGTGAAAGTAGTTCCCGGTCCACGTCCGATTTGGACTCGAAGTCGCCTCTGAGGCGCTAATTGAGTTGACGTACGGCGAACGACGAACGGCGGGCGAGTTCGTGTCCGCAGTCTTTTGTTTTGAGTGCTCTTGAGTGCTTACCGCAGAACGGGATGCCCTCGGGCACCCACTGCCCCTTGTCGCAGACGCGTCTCGCCGGTCCCAGGAGCTCGAAGCCGCGCTCGCAGCTGTAGGAGGCCACCGTGCCCTGGGTGAGATTCGCATTCGAGAAGACCACGCTGCTGTGCGCCGGCGATCCCGGGAAGCTGCAGCCGGCATCTGAAAGAACAAAAAAAAGAGCGAACGGGGGGGAAAAAATATTAGATTATGTGGCCATCAATTATGGGGTAACATTCTTCTGCGATTGCCGCAACAGTTCTCATCGCCACTGCCCCTAAGCGAGCAAATCATTTTTGATTGATTTCCCAATTAGGCTGCGATGGGGTTCTCAGCGAATTGAGTTGCCCAGCCATTCCCCCCATCATTTATCAAGCTGATTCCCCACCAAAAAGATTCGATTAAATGTTGATTAGCTCTGACGGAGTGAAAAAATATTGATTCTAGGCTTCTAGGGTGTCGGCAATGATTGAATATTATTTAATTGAATTTAGAAAATCAAGGAATTGATTGAATAGATTTATGGATTCGATTAGACATTGATTGGGAAAGCATGAACTATTGTGGACTTAAGGGTTTTGATGGATTCTTATAATGATTTGGTATTAATTAATCAAATTATGCAAGTCTATGATGAATTTAAATAATTATCAAATCAAAATCATTTATAAATTATTTATATCTTGAGAAAGTCAGTCAGGCATATTTAAATACCAAACTAAATAATATTTAAATAACAATTAAAATATAAAAATGAAATGTTTAAAATGCCTTAATTATAAAAGTTGTATAGACTCAACTGCTGTTTCAATAATAATTCATGTTATGATTGATTTTGATTACCAATCAAAGAATCTCAGGTATTTGCTAGCATTATGTGTTATTTTTCTTGAGCTGCCTTGTCAGGGGTATTTTCCCCAGCATTTGATTGACAATTAAGCAAGTTCCGTTCCAGTTTGGTCACTCCACACGACGCCTGGCGAAAAATCTCTGGCATTCGCAGATTGCAAAATGTTCTTGACTGCTGTTGTTTTCTGCTGCTGCTGCTGCTGCTGCTGCTGCAATGCAAAGCGTGAGAAAATGGCCACAACAACACGGAAAAAAAGCGAAATAAAAAACAGCCATCAATTTAGTTGTAGCTGCCGCTTGTACGAGTGTATCTATGCAAAAATGCGAGCCAGCCGTGTGCAATAATCAAATGTGTTGCTGCTGTTGTATGATTAGTTATTCAATTGAGCAGTTCCCAGGCTCAGATTATCGGACTATCCAGCTATCTGGATAGCCAGCCATCCAACCATCCAATGTCATGAGTTGATTCATCCCCTTGGCTGAGCGCTGAAATTGTTCTTTGGCCAAGTGCGACTTTGCATAATAATCGCGTTGAGGGGCCGGTTAAAAAGGCAGTCAGTCAGGCGGCGAGGCATGCCATAAATGGTCGAATAACTGCAACATCATTTGACCAACAGGCAACAGCAGTGCAGTGCAACTTTCCAAGCAGCTGCAGCTGAAAACACAAAAAAAAAAAACACGTCTTGCCCAGTTGTTGCTACACATTGCAGCCAATTGCTGCGGCAGCTTCTTATACAATCTCGATTCCAATTGCAATTCCCCGATGCCGATGCCGATGCCGATGCCAATGCCAGTGCAATTTCATCATAACGGTTTCTTCTCGGCCAACTCATCCAAACGCTTTTAGCCACTCCAATTGACTTGGTAGAAAATAACACCCCCCGCTGTAGAGAAACACACACACACAAATCAAATTAGTTCGGGCAAATTGAAATTAACAAAAGGCAACTTTAGGCGAGTCATTTGTCATGCGGGGCAAACGCAAATTAAGAAATCAAGTTCACGAGGCATTTTCAATTTCGGTTCAGTTTCGGTTTCGGTTTCAGTTTCGGTTAGATTTAATAGTTACCTGGGGGAGGAAGAGGGCCCCACATTTAATGACGACTCCCACGCTGTGCGTCAAAGCCCATGGAACCCGAGAAACCCGCGAAACCCAAAGGTTGCCCAGTCGTCCATGCATGACAATGTGGTGCCCCGAGTTCGGAGCCATACCATCTTTGTTTCTTTTTTTTGGGATCTGTACTTTGGCTTTTCTGGGCTGTATATCTTCTTTTTTTTTGTGTGTGTCTGTCTTTTATAGCCCGAGTGGGAGCTAATACCCCAAAATGCTAAGGCAGACAGCAACTTGCTGCCATTGCCGTTTGCTTTGCTTTCATTTGCTTTCTATGTGCGCGAACTTAGTGAAAGTGATACCCATGCCCCGTACAACACATACAACACAATAATGAATAAAAAAATGGAAAAATATAAATATATAGAAAAAACACGCTACCATTGACAAAACAACAGCAGCAATTTGTACAACAAGCAACTACACAACTGCACAGCAACTTTGCCAGCGGCCAAACATCCAGCATTATGGAAGTCGGATTATTCAGTGTGCGCCTCTTGGCGCGGATCAAAATCATCTAATAGTCATTATAAGCATAATAACCGTTATAACTCCAACTAGTTTCGGACATGGTCCGTTGTTGCAGTTGTAACAAATTACCCATCAACGCCTTTTCTTTGATTGCCTTTACCTTTGCTTATGCTTTTTTCGCGCGGGGAAAAGTGTAGCACCAAAATCGAAATTGTTTGCACAGTTCACCAAAAAAAAAAAACATAAAACAAATTAAGAGAGAATTGAATGTAAAGAAAAATGATTGAATAGCAGTGGCAGCAGGGAAAAAAACATATTAAAAAAAAACGAAAGCGGGAATTAATTTGGGGTTTCTGCGGTCTGAGAAAAGAAGATATCTTTCCCATTTAAAATGGAAGTAGAAAAATTATGATTATAAAAATGGAAAGCTTCAAATAAATTTTAAATAAAATATTGCTTGAGAAAAAAATAGTTTAAGTTTGTTTAATTTTTTATAACAATTAGTTATCAAAATTAAAGGCCATTATTTGGGTGGTAAATATACATTTGTATTTTGAAAAGGATTTTGGAGACTGAAAAAATAGGATCATAAATATTGTTTATTAATTTAAATTAAATCTTACTTGTGGAAAAATAATTATAATAAGGTGTTTTATTTTCTTTTAATATTTAGTAATCAAAATAAAGGCCACTATTTGAATGGTAAACATATTATAGTATTTGCGATAGGGTGTTTTCTTTATCATATATTATAATACTGTGTATTTGACGCATTTTTAAAATAAATATTGATTAAGATTTGCAATATATGTATCAATTTCTTTTGGACTGAAGAAAAGGCTTTGATTTATATGGTTGATCAATAAATCTGTGATTACAAACATATCTAATCCTATTTATATGCAATTAAATAGTACCCAACCAGAGTGGAAAGTGTGAATGGTCCACCATTTCCGCTCGAGTGTGAACCTCAATCAAGGCGATTCAACGGCTTAAAGTCCAGCTTAAGCTGAAGTTCAACTTCAACTGCAATCGCTGCGTAGAAAGTGGCTCCCAAAGGAGGGTACTAGTGGTGACCCCCACTTACGGCTCGATCCCAGGCCCAACATGCATGCTCCATTCTTCTTTTGCCATATACCATATACCATATACCATTTACCACATTCCGCACTGCACTCGGCAACCTGCAATTTGCGTATGTCGGCTAATTTCATTTTAAATGCAAGTCCACACCTGGAGGTACCTTTTGTTTTGTGCCTCGGGGAGTGGCCGGTACTATCCACATTGTTTCAGCGCTTTTTTTATTTGGTCAGCTCATTGGGGAACGGAGACGACTCTCTCGAGCCAAACGCTAATTAGTCTTGGCTCGCAGTGGGGAAAAAAAAGAAAGATCTTAGATCCAAAATCCAAAATCCGGTTAAAGGTTTTCTGCAGTGAGTGCAGTTCTGGGACGTCATGCGCTGATTGCCAGGCGCCTACGCTTCGTCGATTATGCCGCATCTGGTGATCTCGATGTTAATATCTTGCCGTGTTTTTTTGGGCGGAAAGTGCAAGTGCTGCCACCGCAATCCGCACCCGATGACCCAATTGCGATAGCCCCGGTTTTCCCTACAACGGCTAAAAAAAAAAATGGAAAACAAACTGAAGGAAAAGAAATTTCCATTCACCCAAACGGCGGGAGTTTTTGGTCGGAAAGCGGCTCGAACCGTTAGTCCCCCCCTCCCCTCATAATGGCCATAATATAATGATGATGAAGATGATGATCTTCTTGGGTGAAGAGGGGAGGGGGGCTGGGGAGTTTTGACCGCTGATTGGTTTTGGATTTACATAAATTGGCGCTGGAATGGAGCTCGCTCTCACGCAGCCTCTTCTCCATTTCGACGCTCGTCTCTTGACCCAGTTAACTTGGCTTTTTGGTGCTGTGTTTTTTTCCGCTTTTTTTCTATTTTTTTTTTCTATTTTTTGGTAAGCCAAATTAGTAGAACCTCGTTAAAATCGCACACAAGCAAAAACACTGAGTCGGAGAACATCGAAAAGGTTTCGCAAGTGACTCGGTTTGCGCAATGTGGCCATTGTTGCTTTTGTTGGCGGATGCGCCTGGCCAGACGAAACTTGTGCAAGCTGCAAGTTCGTTGCCTAAGTCTTTTGATTTGAACTTCCGCCAGGGGATCTCTCTTGGGTATCAATGCGCCCACACTGAGCGAAAAGCAGCTAATTAATGTGCTCCCTAATTTTGACTAATTAAAAATGACGTAGGCTATTTAGGCGGGAGTTTTAAAATTAGCTTAGCCCAGTTTTGTCACCTTTGCCAATACACTGTGGAAAATAAACCTATAATATCGCTATTTTTATATATTTGCTTATTTTTTTTTAACAATTGAAAATAAAACACTGCAATATATGATATCCAGTCCAAATGTATTTGATTTTATTTGTGATTAATTTGGTGATTTGAAAATGTATTTGATTTTCTAACTCTTATCTGTCTTATTTCAATAAGTATGTACTTTTTATCAATATTAAAAGAAGAAAAAAATAAACATTTTCTTTTAATGATCCTATTAATTCCTAAATACCCTGAAACCCAACATTGCAAAAATAAAATATTAAAGTACATTCTTTTTTTTTGAGTGCTTCTGGCCGGGCGACTGCCCTTGGCTTTTGCTATTCCTCGCCAGCCGCTCGTTCTTGCCTTTTGGAATTAATTGCGCATAAAAATTGCCCATCATGCGCATTAAATGAGACATCAAAGAACGTCTGTGAGCTAGTTGGCTGGCTAAGAGCTGCTAAGCGTATTAAATAAACATGCCCACGATGGCTTCCCCCCACCTGCCCCCTTTTGGTGTACCACTCTTTTATGTAACGGTACGCACAGCAACAATAAATTTCAAGCGTAAACAGTTACGTAAAACAACAAGAAGAACAACAGCAGAACCAGAAGAATTGCCGCTGGCAGTCTTCGCCCCTCTCCACGAAGTCGACAATGACAGCATCCAGCATATTCCATATACCACTCCATTCCGTTGGCAGCATCTTTCACCCGGCGACACCCCCACCCCCTCGGTGGTTCAGTGGTGCGGTGGTTCGGTGGATCGGTGGGTCTAACTCGAAGCTTTATAACAGGTTCGATATGATTTTGCGGCACTTTTGCCGCTAAGGAAACGCTTGATTGCCGCTTCTAAAGCAAGGCCAAGCAACGGCAATCGTCAGCGGACCATCGGCGCAAGCCAAAAAGACGATCGACGACATTGACCGACGATGCTGAATACTGAATGCTGGACTCTAGACTCTAGACTCCGGAGTCTAGATGCTAGCTGCTAGCTGCTAGAATCTGGAAGCTGTAAGCCGTCTTTGCCGTTTGCCAGTTGACCGCATTCCAAGCACCGGCCAGCAAATCAATGTGCAAGCGTAAAAGCAACATCATCAGCCCAGTTGCCGTTGTCCTTCTCTCTGAACACACAGAAAAAAATAACATCTTCTTCTCTAGGCGATTATAGGTAATGACAGCCTACCCTATTTTTATAGGTACTTATTTATCACGAATTTCTAGAACTTGTAAGTATGTTAATTTGAAAAATAAATACTTATAAAATGGCAAGTCACAAACAATTTTTAAAAATGTCATTCAAATTATAGCAATTAAAATAGTTCTTCTTTTTTACTTGGTATTAAATAATAATAGAACATAATTATTTTATTTAGGTACTTTACTTTTTTTATTGAATTTAAATTAATTTTTAGTAGGTAAATATTTTTTGAATAAGAACATACAGCAGTTACATCATTTTGATTGTCAACGGATCTTTTTTTTCTTAATTGATTTGTAAGTCTTTTTATAAATGGGATATATTATAAATATACAAATGCTAATCTTTTCAGATCTTATAAGTTATTTTTAGGTAACTTTTTGTAAAGACCTTGCAAAAAGAATAATAAAAGTGTTATTATCGACAGAGAACACAATCAATCTATTTGTTAAATAACATTTTATTTATTAAGACGCAGTTCCTAGGTATGTAAAAAATACATTCAAGCTTAACAAATTAAAAGAAGTATTACACAAAAATTAAGAATCCCAAAAAGACATGATCCGACAAAATTAGGGCATATTCTGCATTGCAAAAACAACACTCGAACTAAGTTAATAAAAATATTTGTTAATAAAAATTTTAGTAGTCTCGTGACTAATACCTTTTCTCGTTTAGATATGATGATGAAAAATTAAGGTGTACCCTTTGAATATTATTTCCTCTTGAGATTGCTAATGTTCGCCCGAACTTGTTTCACTGTGCTGCCTTGCAAACTGGGTCACTTCGGCCCAAATGCAGTTTAAGATAGAATGCCAGCTGGTGTGTGTCTGTGTGTGCTCGGCAGCTGCAAAACACCTGCAGCAGCAGCAGCAGCAGCAGCAACATCACATGCACAGCAGCAACATCGCAGGCACAGCAGCAACATCGCCTCTTTCCAGCTCGTGCCACAGTCAAGCCTTCACAGTGAGTGATTGCAGTGGGGCGAAATGGCAAGCGCTGGCACTTAGCCGGCGCCCACTGTACATCTCAGATACGTTCTCATTGCAGTTGCTAATTTCTGCGGCTTTTGCATCGGCTTTTGGTTTTGTGCCTAATTTGCTTTGGCTGTGAACATTCTCAATGCTGTGCGAAGATTGCCCCCACTTTGGTTTTATGTGCCTTTTTTGTTGTTTTGTGTTTTTTAGTTTTGGTTTTGGTTTTGGGCCTGCCACCAAAAGTGGACAAGCGCTGGGGCTAACCTTATGGTCAGACCGCTTCCAAGCACCAACACCAATGCAGGCAGTAGTTAAAAAAGAAATGGTAATGGAAATGGAAATAGAATAAAAAACAACAGTTTACAGGGCAATTTGCATAAGAAAGGGGCACACAAAGCCGTGAATTTGTTGGCTGTTCTTCTTCAATTTCGGTTTTTATATATTTTTCTGGGCCTTTCCCTGGTACTTCTTGGACTTTTGTCAACTCTTCTATGCAAATGGGCAGCCACAAATCAAAGCTTGGCCCCATTAAGAAGGGAAATTAAAGCCGGTCCGAAGGGAAAAAGCTGGGAACATAGAAATACCAAAAAAAAAATAAGAAGGAGACCGCAGATTTGTCATAAATAATTTCACTTTACACATTTTTGTGGCCGCCGCCGCTGCGGTGTTGATAATAAAATCGATATTTTCTTGCTTTAACTGTTGGAATTCGATTTGAATAGTTTTACCGCTAGTTGCGGGCAGTTACGACATCAAAAGATTGGGATCGAGATGGGGGAACCTCGGGATCTGGGATCAGGTGTAGCAGCTTGCCACAAGACATAACTGTTGCTAATGTTGCTGCTGCAACTGCTGCAACTGCTGCTCTCTTATTGATTGGCCACAGCTGCAAAACTGCCAACTCATCCTGGGCCTGAGCCTGTGCCAATGCTGCACTTCCGATTGCCCAGAGAAGCGGAGAGGCAGTCATTGAACCTGCCCCTCATCATCGGCACCATCATCATCGTGATGATGAAGATGGCGCCATCGCCTCTCCATTCAGCGGGCAAGCGGAACAAAAGCAACTGCAGCAGCAACACCATCTACCAGCAACACCAGCGACCATAAAGTACAACTGAGCTAAGCAAATTGCAATTTCCATGCGTTGCCTGCCCCATCCACATCCACATCCACGTCCACATCCATGTCCGATGTCCGCAATTAGGTAGCCGGCCCCATCATAATCTATGGTTATTGTTATGGCCATTGTTATTACAAGTGTTATCGTTATGGCTAAAGTATTAAAAAGGCTTAGGGAAAATGCAGAAACAAATTCAGTGCCTGGCGGCTCATCATGATTCACAGGCATCGATAAAAATAAAGGTGAAAAGTAACTCATTTCATAACTATTTGAAAAAAATATGAATAAAAATTACAAATAACATTTTTAATATTTAAATGTTATATAATGTAGGTATCTAAAAAGTTAAGAAACTTTTATATCTAAATATAATCCGGTATAACACTTGCTATTTAAAAAAATCTAGTGAGATCCATGATAAATAACAAGTGACTAGGAAAATGCTTCTGTAATATATCTAAAAATATAAAGTACAAATAACATTTAAAACTCTTTAATTTTATATGAATCCATATATTTAGCAACTAAAATAATATTCCCTCACATAATCTGGTATAACATTATCTTTACTAATATATCTTGTAAGATTCATGATAAATATCTAGTGGCAAGTACATACAATAAAAAGTATTAAGTATTTTGAAATTCTGTACAGTTTATCTATGAAGTTGGGCCACATTAGATACAATTATATTGCTTTTAATTTCTCCCATTAAAATATGAATTCCAATTAATAAAAAAAATACAAAAAAACAGTAGTCACTCATGAAATCGTTTAGCTACACCTTGGTTAACTTTTCACACTCGAGACCTCGATCAGTGCAATCGATCGATAATTAACGACAGCTGTGCCAAATTATCAATCACTCTCGAGTCGCTATTTCACGATCGTTTTCATAGTTTTGCGTTTGATGGCAATTTGCAACCGTCTTTTTGGGCCAGTGACGAAACGCACAACGGCAACTCCACTGCGAGCGGCGTTTAAAGTTATTAACAAAGCAATTATTAATAACAATTTCAATTGTTTGCCTTTGCACTGGCATTGGATCGGTGGTTGGTTGTCTGTCGAGCGGGTCGTGAATCACGCTGGTGGCCAATTTGCAGTGGCCACAACGGCACAATTGCACTTGTACATATATTACAATTAATTAAATTAAAAAAGCATATATATACGAGGGGAAAAGTAAAGGAAAAAAAAACAAACGCGCATAAATTCTGTCCAACATTTTTCCCCAGCTCTTTTCCTTTTTTTTTTTTTTTTATTCAACATGTTTCTCTTTCGCGGCGGCTTTCTTGGTGGCATTTAAATGCGCTGCTAATAGCAAACAATTTCATTTATTTATTAGACGTTAGTTTCACTTTTCGAGCATTTCACTGCGACATTAAAATTTCACACACGACCATCTCAGCCAGCAAACAAAACGCGAAAGTTGCCCACGGACCACGGGTGCAGTTGTCGCGGGGCGATCAAGATACTATATATGAAAAATATTTAACTGCAGTATGCCATTTATGTTTATGGCAATTAAAAAGATACTGCCACACCGCTCATGCCTGAGAATCGCGGCGGGGCGATGCCCAGCCCACCATCCGCCAGAAAATCAGACGAATGGCATCGAAACTGATTGAAATTTATGCCGCAATCCGCAGTCGAATGACAATCAAAAGTAACGACAACTTGAGCCCGAAGATCTATGGCCTGTCTGGGGATGAGTTGCGATGAGATCAGATCAGTTTGGATAATGACAAAGACACTCCTTCGACTCGTCAATTCCTCAACAGCTTTCGGCATGAAATCATTGGGGCAGAGACATCTCATTAAACCAGACTAGGTGTAAGATTTCGCATGTATCGGTATTTATTGTGAGAAAATAATATAATAGGAAGGAAAGATAAAGCTCTGAGCCATATTTATTCTGACAAATTTTTTCTAACTTAAAAAAACGAGTTTTAAGTTATAATAACTTTCAGTTATGGAAACAATTTAAACCATTTAAGATCATTCTAGGTAAGAGGTCTTTGAAATTTCTACCAAGGCTAATATACAAGCTGTATTACCTATATTAAAAAAATTTTAAAGCCTTTAAACGAAGGGTTAAAAAAAACGGGAAATCTCCAAGAAATCTCAAAAAACGAAATCTGGAAATAATCATTTAATATTTTTTGAAAATTAGTTCAACATTAATATAAATGGTTATTTGTCTTGCCTAAATTTTAAATCGGTATTTTATATAAAAATCAAATATTTATATAAATCGATATATTTTAAAAAGATAAAAAATAATTGAAAAATTAAGAACTAGTTTTAAAAAAAAATGTAATATTATTTATAAATAAAATGTTGGATAAAACTGTGAGTAAAGGAGTTAACATATCAAGTTTCTTGTGGAATTTTCGAGACATTTGTTCAACATTTTCCAGTAAAAATGTGGCTTAAATGAATTCAGTTTCTTGTTCAATTGGTTGCCATTGCCGCGACTTGCTTGGGATGCTCGTCACTCATGGCGATGATTTACATATCGAGTGCATGAGTACCTGGCAAGGCCATTGACAGCTTTGCGCAATGCCCAGCCCCCAAAAAGCACTCCACCCCCCACGCGCAGCCCACCTACGTGCCGAGAAAAATCAAAAAATACAAACATAAAAAAACCCTAAAAAATATAAAAACAAAGCCGAAAACATTGCGTAAATAGGTGAAGTCGAACATGCTCAAGTTGGACTTTTGAAACTAAGTATTTGGCAGGCAGTGTCGCCCGCATGAATAACATCATTATTATTATTATTAATATTGTAACAGGGAGTTGAAAGTGAAAACTGGGTACTGTAAAGGTCTGGCTGCCTGTCCCACGCACAGTGCTTGTTTCTCGAGTCAAAAACTTCCTACTTCCTTGTGGCAAAAGCCCAGGTCTTATGTAAAAAACGTCGACCGCAACCGCAGCAAGAAAAAAATGCCAAAAGGAGGCAGGCATGCGTGCACCACCCTTTCAAACAAACAAATTGCTGCGGTTCATTGTGCAGCAATCGGCAGATGCCAAGAGGTATCGTTTCAGGTATCCGCCAGGCAGTTGCAAAAGGTACGACCACGAGTCGGAGTACGAGTATCTTTTCTTTCGGAGTTTCGCATTGCAATTAAGCGGCCTGCGAGCTTCCGCATCTGCCGCTGATGATGATTATGATGAGCTGGTGGTCATGCATGCCCATCCCCATCCCCATCCCCATCCCCACACCCATCTTCATGCCCATCCAAGCCATCCATTCCTCATCATATTACGTTTTGGCCATTAGATGTTGGGCATGTGCTCGATCATCCCAGCCAGCGATTCGCCATCTTTGCCTGGCACTTTTACTTTTCTTTTTGTCAACAATACGACTGCGAAGGAAAGCCGCAGATATGTATATACATATATATACAACTTTCCCAACATTACAGATTTGTACAGATCTCTGCGCCTTGTCTTGCTTTTTTAGTTGTTTTTTCTTTCTTTCTCTCCCGACAACCAGCTGCATTTGTTGTCGCTTTTATTGTGGAATGGCTCTGCCGCAGATCATAAATTTTCTTTTAATTTCAGTTTCTGTATGTTCTGCCTTTGTCTGTGATTAATTTAAGTTAATTTACAAGATTTTCCTCTGCTGCAAGCGGTAAAAGTCATGAGTAAAAGTTTCTGCCTTTATGCCTGCCTGCCCCTTTTCTTGTTATTACAATTTGGGTTCTTTGCTGTAAATCGATATGTTGCAGGTAATTGAATACAAGTAATGGTGACAGGTGTTTTTCTTCTTTGACCCAGAAAAAAGTATTGATACCTTGGTGTGCGAGTGATAGGCAGCGAGAAATGAGGTTGGAAAGAGGAAATTTTAAGGTTAGTAGCCATATATGATTTGATACATTTCTTATAGCAAATGTAAAAATTTCTTTCTTATATCAAGATGATAAAATTATTTTGCTTTTGTAGCTTTTAGTTTGTTGCCTTAGTTTTTGATATTAAGAAAAAAGTTTGCTGCCTAAGTCTTTTGATTTAATGCAAAAAAGTTTGTTTGCCTAAGTCTTTTGATTTAAAAAAAAGTTTGTTGCCTAAGTCTTTTGATTTGAAAATAGTATGTTGCCCAAGTATTTAGATTGTACAATTTAATGTGAATATTTAATCGATTATTGAAACATGCAGTGTATTCTAAACCATTTTAAGGCATTTGAAATATGTTAATGCCAACTAGAATCACTCTTTTTCGCCCAGTGCACTTGCCACGTGCAAGCGGCTAGTTTGTTGCCCAAGTCTTTTGATTAAATCTTTAGATTATTAAAATTCGCAATGCACACTAACCCATTTTATAGCATAATTCAATCTAGTAGCAGTGTTTTTTCGACCAGTGCACTTGCCACGTGCAAGCGGCCAGTTTGTTGCCCAAGTCTTTGGTGTGCCACATTTGGGTTTGCCTGGCTGCGGTCGTCGCCGATTGTTTGCTGACCCAAACAAACATCCGTTTCCTGGCAAATGCCCGAGTGGCACGCCCCCTCCCCGCCCCCTGGGCGCATATCCCACGAAACAATTAACCGGCGGCAGAGAGCACTTGACTCGCTGCTAAAAAACTGGAACCCAAAAGTCGACTGGGAGTGGAACTGGAACTGGAATATGGCCAACAGTCCAGTTGGCCGACAGCCTGGACGCCCGTTTATTAACGTGGGAAAAATGCAAAGGCAGCCGAATTAAAAATAATACAAATTATAAAACGCTGCTTTTGTTTCGAACCAGAACCGGAAATCAAAAAAAAAAAAGCCACAATCAGACGAAAAAAAAAATGTATGCAAAAACAAAATAAAAAATTAAATGTGAAAAAATGAAGCAGAAGAAGAGAATCGGCTGTTTTTTTTTTAAGGTGCGCCGCACACACATGAGATATATAAAAAAATGGGTGATGAAAATGGGCAACAACAGGCGGCGGAGAAAGATGTGGAGGAAGAAGCAGAGCGACAGCAACAAGTGGGATCCACAACAAACGAGAACGAGAGAAAATTTGTTTGCTTTGGCTCCGAGTGCCGTTGGTGCGGTTTATTCCAATACCCTATAGAATGGGGCTACTATATACTATATCTTGTTTGGAAGCTTAATAATCTGGTGATTTATATTCCTAAAGCTTAGAAATGTGTTCGGTTTTGGGTTCCTGCCATTTGATGGCAATATAAATAAATTAAATGCCTTTCAGTTGGATCTCACTGTTGAATGCATTGTCTTTGGGTCGGAAGATTTTCTGACTGATTTAAAAGTTAACCCCAAGCTAATTAAGCTTTCATAATTTATGCAAATGAGCTTGCGCTAAAACTAACCGCCCTAAAAGTTCCCACATGTCAAGGCTGCAGTTAAATGCGATTTCCGAAGGTGTTTTCTTAATGCAGGGCTCTCTAAATGTGCCGGCTAAAATGTGTTGCCTTGAAACACCTCAAAAGGAACATAAATATAAAACTAAACTAGCAATCTTTTGGGAACAATTCTATCTTATAAGATTCTTTGTATAAGATCAGACTCAAGAAGTTATTATAAATCTACATATATATGTATGTTTTTTGTATTTTCAAAATATTATAAGCCAAATGCAAACGCATTGGTTTTCCTTTGAGGATCTGCTAAAATGATATTTTGGTATTTACAAGAAAAGATTGTTAAGTCTTTTGTTTATTTTAATTTTGAATTTTTTTAGTATCTTTTGTGATCTTGTTAAATGCATTTAAAAATATATATATATGTATATTATGAATTTTAAATTTAAATGCGAGAAGAAATCCTCAATCTTCAACCCATCAAAGTTTTTGAAGATGTGTTTTTAAGGGAATAATTTTTTTTATCGGCAAAAACCAGCTCCCGAAGACAATGTCTTTAAAGAAGACTTTCCCATCATTCCCGAAGGGATCTTCCCCGGAAACCCATATCCCCTTCGAGATGAAATCCTATCTTATAGAACCCATTAAAGTTTTTAAAGATGTGTTTTCTTGGGAATGTTTTCGGCAAAAACCAGCTCCCGAAGATCACCTCTTTAAAGAAGATTTTTCCACCATTCCCGAGGGGATCTTCCCCGGAAACCTATATCCCCTCGGGGAGCAGGGTATCCGCCGGCCGTTCTGGCACCTTTCGCAGCACTTCTTTCTGCTTTTCGTCTTTCGCTTGACACACTCACCTATATTCTGCGCCTGCGCAAAAGCCAGCGCCGACGCCAACGCCACCGCCAGCAGAGGCAGCGGCAGAGGCAGCGACGGCTGCGTGCGTTGCATTGTTGCTCTCTCGCTCACACCTGCTGACCGTCCGTTTATTTTTTAGTATATATTTTACTTAATTTTCTTATTAATTTTTTTCTTATTTTTGATTGGGTTTATTTTTTGGTTTTTCGCTGGAATTAGCAATCTGCTTTTGCACACTTGTGAACTTCCTTGGGATTTTAGCACTTGGCACGAGTTTCGTATAGTTTCAATTGCTGCCACGACATGCCAGGAAGTGGGGGTTCGATACTCGATAGACCCAAAAAAAAAATTATGATCACACTGCACGAGAGCACCGAACTTAAAAAAAATATATGAAAATATTTATGAAGATTCGCGACACGCGATAATCCGCTGCATGAACCGATCGCTGGGAATTCTGCAGGGCAACTGAAGTTATTTCAAGTCGGCGATCGCGCACGAAGAATTCTTCGCTGGTTTCTCGGTCTTTCACTTTTCGCGCTCTCTCTCTCTCTCTGTTTTTGGTCTCTCTACGGAGACAGTCTCTCTCTCTTTTTTCACGCAGTAAGAGCCAAAAACCTAAACCGTCGCCTTGTGCAGCTCGAAAGCAACTGAAAGTTGGAGACGACGCGCATGCGTCTTGTAAGCTACCTGGTTTTACCTGTCTCTGCCGCAGTCGGCGTCGCTGCCGCAGTCGACGTCTAAGCAGTTGCATGCGTGAGCACTTGCTGCGCTTTTGGCAAGTGCCAACTGCTTAAGCCCCCCTCGCCCCACACTATGTCAGCCAAGAATTCAGGGCCCGCTGATCAATGGCCAAGCCAATCGGTTCTCGGGCCATCATCTCCAAAACGGTAATAACAACTAATACAGGTTATGCAACTGTAACGGAGCACCAAGAAAAATCAAAGACCATAGCTCTCCGTTTATCTATTCCCCACTTTTTGGGGCCAATAAGGAATTGGTAAAGATAAGATTATACAATAAAATTAGAATTTAAAAACATTTATATAGATCTATTTTGAATGTTGACTAGAAAAATATTCTAAGCAATATTTTACACAGAAAGGAGGTTATTTATATAGTTTATATTTTTCAAATTGCCAAAAACCGACTTACGAATTTTTTAAAAAACCAAAATTAGCTAAGCCTTTTATTTTAATATGACTTTATGAAAATATATGTATGTATGTATGTAAAATCGTATTTTAAGAAAACTATGTTAAATCTGACGGTTAGCAAACTTCCTATAATGGCTTAAAGCTACGAAAATATTTATTATTTTTTTAGTTTCTTTTTAAAGGAACTTTATGTTTTTAAAAACCCTTGAGTTATTTATTAGTTAAATAGTCATTAGAATCTACATCTCCAAATATCTAAAAATAAAATATTAAAAAAATATATATTCATAGTTATCTGGCCCTTCTAGCAAGTAATAATTGTGACTAAAATGGCGAGTTATTTATAGATAGATATTATTTTAAATTTGAGAAAAAATTTCAGTATTTTTATTGTCTAGGTACAGATTTGTGGTGACATTTTGCCGCAGTGCAGCGTTCTTTCTTCCTCCATTTCCACGCGCTTGTGTGTGAGTGAATGGACCAATTTAGAAGAATTCCTCGATGGATCTGGTCTTGGTAACCTGCTGGCGCTGTGGACCTGGAACTGGACGTGCACATTCAACGGAGAACAGACTTTGTTGAAAACCGAACACTGGACATCCAACGTTGCACAATGCCGCATTTGCATGCCGCACGAACCGGCGGAAAGTAAGCCAAATGGTCAGGAAATTGGAGCAGCGAGCAGAAAATCCAGATTCATGGATGCACTGCAGCATCCCAGTTTTTCTTCTTCTTCCCCCCCATTTCTTAATGTCCGGCCAACGCACACTTGGCACTCTCTTTATGTGTGTGACACATGTGGGCCAAATGCAAAACGCTCCAGACTTAGGCTAATAATGATCATCGTGAGCTGGCCAAGATCGCAAATCGCAGATCAATCGAGGAGCGGTGGGGCGGCTGAGCATGTGACACCGAATTGGGTTGCGAGCAAAGTGCAGTCGAGCATTCCACACGATCTGGACCTGGAAACTGGAGAAGTCCACTGGCGTGACCACTGGCAGGGTGCTCCGGGCAGAAAGCGATTGGTGTGGCGCTATATGGAACAGATAGAGTGGATAGAATAGATAAAGAGAAGGTGGAGAAGATGTGGTACATTGTAAAGATAAAAACAAATAGGTATATCAAATAGTTAGACTATGTAGTGGTAAGTTAGAATAGATGAAGAGAAGGTGGAGAAGATATAGTACATTGTAGAGATAAAAACAAATGTTTATTTTTAAGAGTTAGACTATGTAGTGGTTAGTTTATACAATATATTACATAAGTAAAGTTTCAATAGATAGATACATACATTTATTTAGATGTGTGGATCATATAGAACACATAAATCAAAAAACATATATAGCTTAGATTTATATTTTAATAAATTTCAGTCAGGCTAAATAAATACATGGATATTAACAGTACTTAAATAAGAGAGTTGATTAAAGAATTACGATGATTCAATTAAAAGTCTAATAAAAATATATCTCTTTAGGAATGATAGCTAGATTATATTTATAATTCACCTTTGATTGTTTTTTAAGCCACGACTAATCCATTTTTGCACATTGCCGAACTTTTCCAACCGCGTTTCATTGCCTCATTTTCCCCTCAACGAAGAAGAAGCTGGGGTTTGTGTCGCATTGATTGCCCTGGGGGTTAGCTGAAATTTTTCGGCCATGTCAAAGCGTCGAGTTCACGGATTGATCCATGTTCGATCTTGCCAAACATCTCTCTTTTCCCTCCGGTTAGCCAACATCAAAATCAAAACAGGCAGTTGGCTTGTGGCAACATTTAATTAGAAAATCGCTGGTGCAAGTGGCTGCCTGGCGGTGGCAGTGGTGCACCTGGGATGTGGAGTGGATGCTCGATGGCTGATGGGCTTGGTCTTGAGGCCCCGTCTTCGGCTCCTCAGCCGCCCATTGTTCCGCTTACTTGACCAGGCAGCAGCAAGTACAACCAGTAAATGCACTGAGATAAACCATATCAAATCGTACAATTTAGTAATTGTATTATTTTTTTAGGATTTTACTAGGATAGTAACATAAATAATATTTCAAACATTCAAATAATATTACGATTCTTAGTTAAAATTTACGAATTCTAAAATGTTTACGAATAGTTTTATCCGAAAAATAGTTTTATAGTATTTTATAAGTTTATTAAAATACATTTTCTGTAAATTTCTTTAAAATTTTAGTAAAATGAATATTTTCTATTGAATTTAATCATTTGTTATTGATTATTAAGAATTTATGGAAGGGTATTTTTAATATACTGCTTCATGTTTTTTACCCTCAACTTACTTTTAGAAAAAGAAATACTAATTTATGGCTAACGAGCAAGATAACTTGTGCTGAAAATTATTTAAAATTCGTTTAGGTAAAGGTCTATTATTTTTCTTCTCGTGGATTATCAAAGCGTTTATCTCAGTGCCTTCACTAACAACCTAGCCACGTGCTAGTGGCTCCTCAGCCCCTCCTCGAACGACGCCCACCAGGGGCTAGTGACTGGTGGCCAGTGGTTGGTGGCCAGTGGCTGTTGTGGAGTGACCACAACAAGGAAATCAACTCGGCCAGGCACACGCAACAAGTTCGGGGAAAAGCTGGGAAAACGGTGATCAAGACTGCGACTGGGACTGGGAGAATCTAGGACGCAGCCGAGCGGAGCGAATTGCTGCATCTGAGGTTGCTCCCTGCCCATCCAATTCCATGGCCACCCATCCCATTCCTCCGCAGCCTCGCTTCATTTTCCATTTAGTGCTTTATTATTTTTAATTTCCAGCCGAAACTTGCGAGATTAATGTTCTGAGTCGCTGCTGCCGTTGCCCATGGGCTATACCCTTCCGGTTTTTTTTCCCCCCTCTTCGCCATCGAGCAAATCAACCTTAGGCTTTGGCCCCCAGCCAAATCATCATAGACAACTGTGCTCCAGTTCAAAGCATTTGTTTTCCCGTTTTTAGCTCGAAAATCCATATTAAACTAGTTCAGATCGCGGCCCAAAAACCGAAAGCCCTGATGTGCTTTTGATTATGAAAATACGAAGATTAATTCCGAGTGCCTGTCGATATTAATGAACTGCAGGTTTGAACTCGGATAATGAAAACTAACCTGATGTGGGTCATAATTTACCTAGATAAAAAGAAGAACTAGGCAATGTTATATGAAATATATATAAAACATTTCTCATCAACATATAAGTAATTTTAGTAAAATCATAAAGATCAATCGATTTCAATATGAAGACTATTATATTGTCTTAACTTAAACTGTATTATTTTAATTAAATATTTACAAATTTTATATATTATTTCATTCATATATATTTTCATTGCGATCCAAGGAGGTTAATACCCATTTACAAAATAAAGAGAAAATGAGTTATAGAATGAGCTGACGTTTTTCAGGAGGTGTATCAAAAATACCATTTATTGATAATTGTTGCAAACAAACCTCAAGTTAAGGGGACTTCAGTGGAGGCTTTCGTAATTTTTGCAAACATTAATCGTTGGCTAACATCCGCTTTTCCACTTTTCTCCCTTGGTGGCTTGGATAGTTTGAGATGGTGGATTACAAAACACTTTTCGTTTTTAAACGATGGCATCAGGGGTCTCTCTAAGGGAGGGACGGGGGATGGGTGGCTATGAGGCAAGTGCACATGGTTATGATTGCGCAATGGGCGCCCACAGAAAGTGACTGCATTTGGGCGGCGGGGGGCGTGGCACATGGCGATGGCCAGTGCAAGGGATAGGTTAACCGCCCCTTCCTAAGATTGCAAAAACAAAAGTGGGCAAACCCCTCAGTGAAATGCTCGGTCTGACATGAAACGAAAGTAAAACTCTTGTCTTTTGTCTATGCCAACATGAGCCACTGCTTCAAGCAACTAAACAACCACCCACCCAACCTGCACCACCGGCACCACCCCCCACAGACCACTTGCCCCACTGACAAGTGGAGTGCTCTTTTGTTGCGTTTCTGATATTTGCAATCATTTCATTTTTGGACACTAATGACGATGATGAATGCAACCGCAGAAGTGGATGTCCAGAGTGGAGCCGAGAGAATTCAGGGCTTACATAAGGCACCACCAGCAGCAGCAGCACCACCACAGCACCACCACCACAGCATAACCAACAACCACCGGCGACTGTGTGACAGTGGCAACAATAAACATTGCAAAAACAGAAAGAAAATCACCAAAGGAAAAACAAAGCAATTGACAAAGGCGGAGAGAGGGCAGCTGCTTTACACTCGAAAAAATAAATAGATAGTTGGAAGAGTTATGGATACTAATTTAAAACATTAACATTAATTTAAGTTTTATTTTTTAAAAAATATTATTTAATTTGTATGAAAATAATCTGTTTTCAATTTGTTAGCCTAGTTAATAATGTTATTTTTAAGCAAATAGTTTATAATCAATTTGAGGGTTATAATAAGAAATATATTAAGTGTTTGGCAATAAATCAATTAATTATAAAAACACCTAAAAAATAACCCTTTGTAAGCGATTGAAATAATATTTTGTAGTGCACAAGTACTCGTAGACCCCAGTCTCAAGTGGATCAGGTCGCTCTGGACAGAGCTAGCGTTGTTGATTGTGTCACCTTAATGGAGCAACCGCAGCTCATTTGGAGCAACAGCCCAGGCAGCGAAAAAATGCCACTGAGATGACATGTTTCATCTGCCTGGAAAACAATAATTTGTGGCATTAGCACATACTGTTGGCTGATCCGAGCGACCTGCGTCTGGCCCTAATCATTCGAGTTCGTTGCCTGAGTCTTTCGATTCTGCTGGCGGTCGCAAGGGGTGAGGAAGAAGGGGAGAAAGGGGCATAGAGGGAAATGACCAGCGATGGCAGCCGGAGAAATTTGCATTTAATTGGCCCGCACTCACACCCACGCAAAATAAAAGTTCAAATTTCTCATTTGCGTATTCTACGCACGACTTCTCCACTCTTTTTTCCATTTTTTCCATTTTTGCCAATTTGACAATTTTATTGATGGCCAGCAGTTACGTGCCCATTGCCCATCGCACGCACTAACAAACGAGTGAAGAAGAAACCAAGCTCAAACTTTCATTTTGATAATGATAATTTAATGAAGAGAAGTCTCAACGTTTGTGTTGCGATGAGCACTTTAAATACGTGAAAATTGAATACATTTCATTACAGCTCAATAAAGCGATAGCTCTTCTATGTCGAATACTTTTCGATGGTATCCATTCAATAATTTAAACAGTATTCAAGTAATGTAGTCTGATGAGTTTTTAAGGGAAACATAAATTTAGACTAAGAATAAAATTAATTCTTATAATTTTGTAAATACTTTACATTTATTATATTTAGTATAAGTATTGAAAACAATTTTAAAAATCAAGAATCAATACCCAATTCCATTCAATCATTAAAACAGTATTGAAGTAATGTCGTTTTAAGTGTTTTGAAGGGATGTATAATTTTGAAGATTAAAATTATTTCACATTTTTTTTAAATTGCCATACATTTTTTAGTATTATGAATTAAGAAATTATAACCAATTAAACTGAACATTTTATAAAACATCTTACTTAATTCTAAGAAACTTAATACAATATGTGTTTGATCGAATAATAAAAAATATTTATAACTAATAGGTTCTCGGACAAATATTATTTTGGCTGTTGGGAAAGGTAGCCATAATTGCACTATATCATATTTTGCGTCCATGCATTCTTTGGCAACACTTTCTGATTTCCCCGTGCCAAAAGCAAAAGTCCAACTTTCATGCCCAATTGAGAGAAGACCCCCCACTCAACGGAGCAAAGTGCTTGTGCGTATCAATTTCATTTGAGGATTCTCGAAATTCTTTTATGGCCCTGCCCATTCAATGGCTATGTGGGTCCTCACTTTCGATCGTCCGATTCCAATACCACCTCCAAACTATACTTAAACCCCGAACCCCTTTGCACCCAGTGGGTAGGTGTCAAGTGCTTTTGTTGTTGGCCAAAGCAGAGTAACGCCTCGTTAGGCTGCTAAGCGTTGCCCATCAGCGGCAGGTGAATTATTGGCTGGCAGCACCTGGGGAAGACCAGAAGAATACCCATAGAAGACCGGCAGAAGAGCCACAGAAGACCCCGAATGAAAGACCAAAGACCGGAGCCAAAGAACCCGGCCCGAACAGGGCTAACTGTTTGCTCAGTTGGCTGCCTGCCTGGCCAATTAACGCATTCCGAGTTGAGTGGTTCCTCAAACTTTCGTGGAGGGAGGGAAATATGCAAATACATTTCTGGGCTGGCTACTTATGAATATGGCTTTGCCGAAAAGTTTCTACAAAAGTATTCAATTCTGGTGCCTCTGCTTAAACTGCTTATGATTCAGCGGGTCAATAGACGCCCAAATCCAAAAACACCGAGAGAAATTTACATTTTGAATGTAATTAATTTTAAGATGTATTAATTAATTCTTAAGTTGTAATATAGTAATTTTTAAAATTAAAATAAATAATTTGTATATTTTCAAGATGTCTACTAAATTTGACATCTTTATTTTATATATTTCAGTTGTTGAAGGCATTTATACTGGAAAGATAAGTTGTATCTATCTTCTATCTTCTATCAAATTAAAAAATCAAATTAAAATCCAGGAAGAATTAAAAATGATTTTCTGTATTATTTGTTTTTATGCTTAGATTATTGTAATGTTTTTAAAAAACAATTTCATTGCTTTAATTTTTCTCTCTGCAGCTCTGAGACAAAAACCAAAATCGAAAACAACGCCACGGCAATTTCTGTGTCAATAATTTATTTTAGGAATTGGAATTGGATTCGGAATAGCCGGCGAACTAAAGGAGGTCGGGAGAAAGTTACTGCACAAGAGCCAGAATCGCGGCGAAAAAAGCACTTGTCGCTGGTTGGTAAATCGACTGGAGTTATGATTAGCCGCAGTTTGAGCTGCAGTTGCTGCTGCGAGGATTGCAGGTTGTCAGCGAATCGAGACGTGTGACGATTGGCCTGAAAGTGCAGCCAGTGCGGCCAAAATCGGGGCTTGGATTCGGCGGCGGCCGCACATTTCCGCATCGCAACGCAGTCAGCCACGCCGCCAGCAACCTGCAACCCGACAGCAGCAACCTGCAACATGCCACCAGCAACCAGCAACCAGCAACTAGCAACTAGCAACTTGCAGCGGCGGCAGCAGCAGTAGCAGCAACGTGAAAGCTGCCACAAGGTCAGCCAGCTGACAATTGGGATGTGTCAATTGTCCAAAAAAAAATGTATATATAAAAAAACCATGGCTGGGAACGGGAAAAACCAAACAACAATGACAGCAGCCAAAAGCCATTGCAACTGCAACGCTTATCGTTCAAAAAATCAATAAAAGCGAAACAAGAAGCGAGACAAACGAACGTTGGTTTGCCCTTTCAGGCAAATATTTGGGGGAAAGTTGGCCGGGGGCCTGGGAAAAGTAAGTCTGGCCAAAGGCCTTAAGGATATATTAAATAATCTCTGCTCTTAATGCAATAACATACAAAATCATACGTCACCCAGCTCTATCTCAAAACAAAAAGTTAAGGAAAAACAACCGTGCCGAGAAATCCAAGAAAATGAAAATGAAAATTGTGCAAGAGCGTGTGCGAAATGCAGTTAATATAATTTACAGCCTGGCCAAAACTGTCAGCGTTGATGACCCACTCATTAAAAGAGAGGATGGGGAAAAACAAACTAAGAAAAAACCCCGTGACAAATGCGTGAGAAAATAGTCAAGTTGGCAGCTAAATGGAAAACACAAATTTTGCCATGACACCCTATGACTTGTGACACCAAAAGCTGCCAACAGTTTGGAGAAGGCAAAACATAATCATAGGTAGGTATTTTTAATTTCTTGGGACTTTAGTTTAAATTTACTACATTCAGGTCCTTAAAAATATATTTTATATGCTAAATTGAAACATATTTTAAAGTAAGTATTTAAAAAACAATGGTAATATTAACACAGATATTTTTTCCCAATCTCAGTGGCATTCGTTTATAATTTACTGTATTTCGGTCAGGCTCTTAAGCATATAATAAATAGTTGGGTCTAGATTAGTAAAAAAATTACATTTATCAACAATAATAACTATAACATAGATTAAACTCTTAATTTCGGCTATATTTGACTATTTGGGCTCTTAAAATTGATATGTAAAATCTAAATCTGAAGAAAGAATCCATACTTAGAGTTTAATTACGATAAGACATTTTATAAAGTGTTTGTCACCATTAAATAGCTTATCAATGGACTCTGAGAAATGTTTTATATTTAACTAGAAGGAAGAACAAAGTGCTCCATTTTATAAACGATAGTACATGAAATTTGATATAGTTTTGTATCAACGGGCATTTTGGAAATATATATATCACAACCAAGTGCGAAGATTTATGAATGTTTTTAGCGGTAGTAAACATAATTTGTTATAGTCTCTATGACCATTATTGGCTTATCAACGGACACTGAGAAATGTTTCATATCCAAACCAGAAGGCAGAACTTCAAACCCATCGACTCGACGAGGCCAAGAGAAAGTGTTGGAAAATCAAGAGTTGGCTTTGATGTGACCCGCTCCAGAGATTGGGGTAGATCCAAAGGTAGGTTCTGCTGACAACCCGGCCAAATGAGACACAGAAATCTAGTGTAGCCTGAAATTGGCTCATTATGCTGCTCTCCACTGATTGTTATCATTGGCCGTGTTTAATGGCAGTGAAATATCCGTAGTTCTGGCCCGCAGCTCGCATCACTTTGATTGAACGCTACTGTGCCAAATGTGCAGCCCAGAAAGCTTCGTTCTCGGTGGCAGTTTTGAGCTATCAGCACACATGCATCTGGAAAACGCTGAAAACTGAAGAGATATGATGGTCACATTTGCCATTTACCAGATTGTTTTCTTAATGGTTTCATTTGCCGCGTGCTTTCCTCGGCATTTAGTATCCGAGTATCCAAGTACCCGAGTATCTGCATGACTATCTCGGTATCTGCCATTGACAAGTGTCACTCTCTGCGGTTGCCAGCCATACACACGCTGAAATTACTTAATAAAAGTGAAATTATACTTACGGGCATCTCTCTTTTTCCCCTTGCCGCAGCACAATAACAAGTTTATGAGTCGGAGTATTTTCTAAGCAGAAAACGAGAGTGAAATTCGTAGTTAAAAGCTAAAGTCCGCCGGCGGAAGTGGTAGATTTCGAGTAATTAGATTAGTCTGTTTGGCATTCTGCTTCAATTACCTTTCGAGTTTGTGGCCTAAGTCTTTCGTTTTCGTTTGCGCGGAAAATTCCAAAATGTGCTTGGCCAGCCCATGTTTGGAAAGTAAAATAATGTATTTGGTAACTTAAGTTACAACAGAAGTGGAAGAAAATGATTCATTTTTATTAATTTCTTACTTAAGGAACGTAAAAATAATTTTTTTTTTAATTTTTGTAACCATTTAAGAAAACAATTTTCTTAGGCCCAATTTCCAACTTTTTTTTATGGACTTAATAAATAAAAAACAAAAGATTACTTCAGAATAAACAAAATTTAAAATTACATTTCGAGCTTGTGGCCCAAGTATTTCGTTTTCGTTTGCGCGGAGAATTCTCAAATTCTAAAAGATTGCAAGCTTAATAATTGATTGCAATTATTATTAACTCTTTGTTTAAATAACAAATTTAAGAAAAATTTAATTTTAATTATTTTGACCTGGCCCTCATTTACATACTCATTTCTCTTTTCTTACCTAAACCCAAATGGATAAAATAAATATAAGAGGCAAAAGAGTAATTCAAAATAAACAAAATAAAAATGATTCATTCAGTCTTCTTATTTTTTGCTCAGCCTACCAGCGATGTCCATGTTCAGGTCTTCATTTCCACGTTTATTTTTTAAATTACGCACAAGTATTTCTGGTGGAATGCTTACCTTTCAGGGCGCGCCTAAAGAGGTCAGGCGACGGGGGAATTTTCGAGGAGGATTCGGGGTAACTTTCACTCGGCGCAAACGCTCAACCTGCCAAGACTGGCGCGGCAGCGCGACATGGAAATGGAAATTTATTAGCGAATTATGATTTCTGTGCACAGGCTGACGGACACTCGATGATAAAGGCGTCCGGCCCAACTTTTGGCTTGCACAACAGGCCAACAAGCCTGCAACTAACAACAACAAATGGCCACAAAAAATTGCGGCAAATGAACTCTGAGCAATTCAGGGCAGGCCAAGGAACGTGACTGAGAGACTGAAGAGCCAAGAAACCGAAAAACCGCGGGGCCTTTGCCAGAATCGAGGAGCGGATGAAAGAAAGTTGGCTGCCTTTGACTCATGGCGATATGTCCCCCCCAGACTCGTACCCCCCTACCCATGACCCTTGGATATAATGAAAACGAAAACATCGGCTGTGCAAATACAAATACAAGCACAGAGCACAACAATTTTCTCGAATTTCACGACAGGTTTTTTTTAACTTTTCGGGCTTTCGCGGCAGGGCAAAATATTTGCTTAACAATTTCTACTGTAACAAATAAATAAACTTGCTGCCCCGGACAATAATGCCCATTAATTGTTGCCAGATGAAATGATGATGAAACTCGAACAAAGTTGGGGCATTGTCTTCCCCTGGATGTTGCAATCGTTGTCACCCACGTAAAATGGAGTCGTAAAGAAGCCGCAGCTCCGCCGAGGATGACTCAAAAGAAAGTGAAATTTCTCGGGGGGCGCAGAGACAGAGAAAAAAATGTATATAAATAAAGATCCAAAGAAATTGACCGAACGAACGAGCGATGACAAGAAGCGAAAGTGAAATGCTTTCGCGGCCATTGATGATTCAATCTGAGCCATGCCCCTTGGTTAACACCATCCAGCCGCCTCTGAAAACTTGCAGCCGAAAAATGCGAAAGTTTGGTTATCAATCCGCACCCAAAAAAAACAAAAACAAAGCTCCAAATATTTCTCATACATAAAACGGATATTTAACAATTCAGATGAGGGCGATAAGCATCTCTGGGTTGCATAAGTCCGATCTCAGAAATAAACGAGATGAGATTGTCCGTCGAAATGGGGGGTGGGATGGGATGGTCAGTGGTCTGATAAACTTGTGGAAGAAACTAAAAAAAATGCGCGGTATAAGCGCAGCATACAAATACTTTTCTCTTTATAGACTCACTTTTTAGTATAAACTTGAATTTACTTCTTGAAGTGTAGAATTTTGAATAACTGACTACATACAGCAACTGTAAAACCATAAATAAATTGAAAAAATCTAAATTAATATTTTCTAAATAGAGAATTTCTGCATGCTCTCTTAGGAGCTCTATTATATAGCTTATATATCATTTTATTGACTAAACTTGTTGATCTAAATATTTTAAAAACTGATCACCGTGTCTTATGTAACTAGTCACTTTTAAAATCAAAATAATCTTTAACAGACTACTAAGGATTAGCTAACTTTTTACTATGCAAAATCCAAATAAACCTTGCAGATTTCCAACGATTTTACTGACAAACTTTGATAGGTAAACCACTTTAATATTGGGGTTACTATGAGTCAAGTATGGGCTCTAAAACTATAGTTTGAGTCACCTTTTCGCAAGCATTTGGAAACTGGAAAACAGTTAACATAAAAATAAAACGATAACTCAATTTCAAGCTTAAGGATAAGGTATAAATTATTAGATACGTTGTTTGTCAAACAATATTTCCTTTAGGCATTTTGTAATTTAATTAAATGTAAAGAAAATATTAAAATTAATTTCTAAGATCCTAAATAAACTATAATTGTTAAAAATAATTTAAAATTTAATAAATTTTTTAATACAATTCGTAATGCATGAAAATCATGTGAATGTAATATGAGTATAATGGATTTACTACGCTTTTTACCAGTGTAGCTTTTAGTAAATGATGAATAAATTCAGCCTTTAATATTTGCTATACCCTATTCGGGTCTGTTCGATTTTATGGGGCTTGACTTAGGAATTTTCTATTACACTTAAACTGCAACTCAGTGCCTTAATCCTCGGACTCTTGCACTTTGGCTTGGCATCCTCTGCCACCTGGAATTGGCCACTTGGAGCGAAGTGGCCAAGCGGCGACTGAAATCCGCTGGAGGAGCTTAAGCTGCAGTTACTGGTCCGGTTTCAATTGGCAGCGCAATTGACTGGTAAACTTAGCAACGGATTCAAATTCGGTTAGGCATGCGGGGCACGTTGTCCGCCTGGAAAAATGGAAAATGTGAGCTGAACGTGGAAAAGCTGCGCATTTAAATCGACGCCGGTTGTCAACATGTCGTCGAAGTTGTAGTTGTTGTCATGGCCATGGGCGGCCAATTGCCAACTGCCAGGGGGATTGCTTTTCCATGGACTAGCGTCGAATGTCGAATGTCTGGTGGCGTCAAGTGCGCATCGCTCAAATTAAAATGAGCCGTTAAGATGCGACTTCGAACGGGCCAAGTCGAACCGATAAAATCGTCAGCTCGGCCGTTTGTGGCGCATTTGGCGGTCGTGCCATTGATTGATGCGGCTTTAGCATTAACCCCAAAATGCAAACAACGGAACCCCTGGATATGATACCTAGGATATGATACCCTAGCCGAAAAAAGAAGCCACACAACCAAACTAATATCAAAAATAGTTTTTAAAATATATTTTAAGTTTTGAAGATATTATTATTCTACATTATTCTGAGTTCAGTATTGTAAACATATATAAAAGTAAAATAATCCAAATTTGTAGAGATTTACTTTTTAAAATGTTTTAGCCCCGATTTGCTAGTTTTATCTGAGTATTATATATATCTATTTAATTTAACGATTTGGCATAAAGCCTATTTAACTTTATTTAATCTCATTAGATAAATTAATCGTTAAGAAGTAGTTGGTTTTCTTTAAGGTTTTATAAATCTAACAAGTTCTTTGGAATCTAGAATTTATTCATAGAGAAAATTATGACATTCTCTTCTGAGTTGAAAATGTTCTTAAAAAAAGAAACCAATTTTTGTCAATTTACTGAAACATTTTACTTTCATTATTATTTTTGATAAAAATAAATAAAAATGTTCCACAAGAAAATATACAATTTGGAACCTTTTTACCATTAAATATACTATGGATTATAATTTTTGATAAATAATGGCATACGTTCAATACCATCACCATTGTACCCACTCGATAAGGGTATGATCCAAAGGCCAAAGGCCAGAAGCCGTACGCAGTCTCTAACTCAATCGCACTTAAAGTTAAACTTAAACTTCAACTTCAGCTTCGACTTCAACTTCGACATCGACTCCGGCGGGCAATTGAAACGCTTTGGATTTGTGTGTTAATGGGGCTCGATCCGCGCCGATCCAGGGGCGGTTTACGGGGACTGGGGGTGGGGATTGGGGATCGGGGATCGGGGATTGAGGAGTATGCAGTGGGGCTACGTGCTCATTACGCTCGATAAATGCGGCCGGCCTCGGAGTGATTCGAACGTGTAACGACTGGCGGAGAAGAAAGCGTTCCGCCAAAAAAGGGGCACAAAAAAGCGCAAGACAAACGAACTGCCAAATGAATCTCTTTGAGGTCAGCAATTGAATGTGCTCGATGGGCAGGCAGGCACCCAAGGGGGAATTCAATTAAGTTTTCTATCACCTGTGTGGGTGGTGGAGGCGGTGGTGCCACAGGTATGTGTATTGTTAATTTGTCAAAATGCAAATGCTCGTGCCAGGCAAAATGCCGGAGCAATGTCACCCACGGGCAACAGCAGACACAGATTCAGACATCTGCACTGCGAAAATAGCTTTGCGGGCTCTTAGCAAATTATTAGCAATGGTTATACATTCTAATTTGTCCCTATAAAAAGCTTCATATAATAGGAGATCCACATCATTGATTTCGCATTCAAGTATTAGGACATTGAAAAATATCACACACTTTTATTAAAATGCGTTCCGATTTATTACAAACATGGGAATAAAGCCAATTTTCTATTTTCCAGTTTTCTTAAATGATATAATTTTGCAAATTGCTTGCGATTATATCCGTTATTCTATTAAAAGCTTTAAAAATATTAGCCGAAAACATTTATTATAATGCCTGAAAGTAAAAAAAAAGTATAAAAGTTCCATTGCCAAAATTTTCAAAAATTAAATTGGCATTTCTTGCTTGGTATATTTTATGATTTATTTTTAAACGCTACACAAGTATGCCTTTTTATGTTATTTAAATTAGGTGACTATATTTTCATTAAATAAGTTTGTTACAAATAAAACACTTTTGATGTAGTGATGGGCCAAATTACATGCAAAATTAAACTTATTTATTTATTTCGCCAACAGATACATTAGTATCTGGCTACCTAACTATATTTAACTGTAAGTAATAGTTTTGCCGGTTTTTGACCCCCAACTAACTCCATGTAATCAATTTCTTGAACAAAATATTTAATTTCTTTTAGGAGTAATCGATTGGACAGAACTTAGCTACAAACTATTACAAAAGCTAAACCACTGACTAACATTTTCTTACTGATTTCCAATACAATAATAAAAATAAATTCTACATTATAGAAACAAACAAACATAAAAGACAATATGATTTGCGTGCTTTATAATATTTTGATAGAATAAGTTCAATGCATAAAGAAACTAATGGACACTGTCTAGATTGTCCTCAGTGTACAGAAAGAGCGTGTTGTTCAGGCAAGGGTATTTGGGAATTGACATCTGTCCCAGTCCAAATCGAGCCAAAAATTCGTAATCAAAACGGTGCCTGGCATTTGTCTTGCGACGTCCAGTATTTAAACGCCCATCAAACGGAGACGAAGTCCATCTCGGTTCCGAAGACCAAGACATTTGGGATTGGGAGTGTCGCCCGCGGGGACTCGCCTCGAATTCCACGGCGTAGACAAAAGAAGTGTGCATGCCAATCCAATCCAGAAGAAAGATCCAAGAGACAGCGGGCCGAAGCCCGAAATGTTTACGTAATCCACTGGCGAAATATTTATGGGAATTACCATGCGTGTTGCATGATCAAATGGCTGTATGCTAAACATTTTGGCACCGAGAATCCGTGAGGAATGCAATGTGAGGGAATGCTTTGGGAACGGATCCAAGAAATGCAGAAAAATGTTCTTCTTTTGAGTACCTCAATTTAAAACCATTTCATAAAGAGAATGCCAAGAAATTTACTTCTACTATATATAACGATATTGGTCTTAAACGTAATGTCTTGAAACTTATTCTTCAATCAAATGTACAAAGAAATATTACTCCTAATTAAGTGGAATACAAGCATTTATAATTTTCAATAGCCTGAAAAGTATTCAATTACTTTAATAGTTCATGGGATGGCATTATAAGGATTTTTAAAAAATAAATGTAGATTTAAAGCACCAGAGATAAGCTTTCGAAATATCTTACACAAAGCTTTTATATTACCTCCAGCATTCCAAAGCTTTTCAATGTAGACTGGAATATCTATAACAAGAAAACATGAAATAATAATAATATTAAATTTTCAATTTTAATTTCAAGCCTACATACGAAATTTGTAATCACATTTTTTTTAAAACAAGAGACCGGATTTTTTAAGGTAGCTTAAATTTATTACTTAGTTGGCAGCCCACTTTTTAGCCGCGACACGAACCGCAAATCAGCTGGAGAGTGAAAGTCTCCAAGCTCTCCGCGCGTTTTTCTCCACGTTAACCAACACTTTCGCCATCCGAAGTTCAAAGTGCTCGGGGAAAGTCGGAAGAAATTCATCCGAAGTGCCGGCCGTCGAGTGTCCTTTAAGGCAAAGGATGCTTCGAAATTTGCGCAGTTTGCGTGCGGTTTTCGGAGCAAAAGGATGCAGCAGCAGTAGCAGCGGTGAAATCAACGTCCGCCGAAGAATCATCTTCAGCAGCGGGTTAAATTTCTAGAAAGGAGTTGTGAGTCTATAATCTCGCTTCCCCACACCCCAACCCTCTCCAATTCACTGGCTCCTTATCCTTATCCCATATATCACACCCTACAAAACAGAAACGAAAACCCCTTTGTGAGGTCTTTGTAAATCATCCTCAAATTTGGCGCGATTCTTACATTGTTGTTGCCGCTTTAATCACAATAACGAACTCTGTTGCGGTTTCTCTCGGTGCTCTCTTGTTTCTAGTTTTTTTGCTTTATTTTTTCCAGTGTCTACAGTGTTTGAACTATTAAAAAATAATATATTCTCAAGTTAAGTGAATGGACAACATAAACAATATAAAGTGACTCAAGGAAATCCATAACTAAGAAAGAAGTGTGGAGTGTCGGGTTTTTTTGGGCTCTGCAAGGACCCTTGGATTACCTTGCGGGGCGATCAGAATCGGGAGAAATATCTTCGCCGGCGGTGAGTCTGATACATATATAAACAAATTTTCCTGGTGTCGAAATATGAACCTTTCTAGCTTTCCTATATTATATTTGTTTACTTAAAAAGTTGAGTGATGCTATAGGTATTATTTTTCCTCAGGAATATGAAGTGTTTAGATTATATTTTCCATGTATAGGCTTTAAAAAAAGAGAGTAGAACTGATACTCTTTTATTGTTTACAAAACTTTGAATTGACAATTTGGAAAAATCCTGGTTTTAATGTTTAAAAGAAATCATTTAAACGATTCGATAGTCTGTCCTCCCTTTTAAACAAATACAGTTTAAAATCACAAACTCTTTCTGATAATTTTCATTATTTTACACTTTATTGAAACTGGAAACTGAAAAGCACTTAAGTCGCATCCATTTTTGTGTTTATTTATTTGTATTTATTTAAGCGCTTTAAAATGATGTGTGTGCCAAATAATTGCAACAGTCACAACCCAATTAATAATTTGGTTTTCAATTGTATATGTTATACTATTTTATACTATTTTGTGTTTATTTAGGCCCAGGGATTTCGTTTCACGGGAACTTTGTTTTATCAGTGTATTGTGTGGATTTGTGAATTTATAGATTTTCCTTCCATATCGTTACGGCTGCCATTATCAACGCCTTTATTACGCTTCCGCTTTTGTGTGGCGCCTCTTTTGCGCCCATTTGTTTTTCCTGCAGCCGCAAACTTTTCCCTTTTTGTGCTCTTTGATGTTCCACAACAGTTGCGAAATGAGGGGTCAAAGGGCGGTGGTTCGGCGGTGCTGATGATAAGCAACTTGTTACGATGACCATGATGATGAGCGAATTGAGAGGGCTTTTGTGCCCACCCGCCTGCGGTTTTATGCCCATTTCTATGCCCCATTCTTCACCCTTTTATCCCATGAGCCAGCCTTTTTTCACAGTTTTTGGGATCAGGGTCAGGGCTGTGAAATCGAATCATTTTGTAGGCTTTATATTTAATTTGCATGGTCTGGCCGAAGGGTTCAAAAGGCTGCCAGTTTGCCCCCCTACCTTCAAATTAAACTTTCTGTGGCCCAAAGTTTCCTGCTGCATACTCTTGGTTGACTAAATTAAATGAAGGCAGCGACAACAGTTTTGCGGTGTTTTTTCTAAGATCTGGCACGGAAAAGTATGCCATGAATTTGGGGACTATTACCGAGGAGCTGGGGAAAAACAGACTTGATTGATGATAAAGTACTCAACTGGTAGATAAGGTCTTAGTTGAATTTTATTGGTTGAATGTTGCTGGAATGGGTGTACAAAGTTTGATGGATAGCTGAATTATCTTTAGCCAGCTTCAGTTTTATTTAATGCAATATGAGTTTCAAATATTTGTTAACATATATTAAATTACCACATTTATCTTTTACATATATTTGTTTAAGTACTGGTATTTGATAACGTTAATATAAAAAGAAAAGATCCATTCAAAGCCATTTGACTTATTTCCCACATACACTTTCTATATATTTTCTATAATTTACCCCTCTTTAGATTCTCTTTATTATACCAGTTTCCCCTTATTTTCTTCAGACATTGCAACTTGGCAACACTTTTTCCATTTTCCATTTCCCGTATTGCTGTTGCTTCATTAGTTTCATTGGATTTGCCAGCGGGCAGTGCAATGCAGCTGCAGCAGCAATAAGTTAAGTTGTTGCTTCTGCCGATTTCGTTATTTCAAATTTCATTTCCATTCAGGAAACCGAACGGAATCGAAGGAGAAATCAAAGGAGGCTGCAGCAAGGACATATTGCAATTGCAGCAGCAGCAACATCGGGGATAAAGGAGGAGATTAAGTGCTGGTGACCACCATCTTTTTTCGGGCAGTGCATGTTCTTGAGCCCACAAAGCAGCAGCGATTAAAGCGGCGCTGCTGCCGCAGAAAATGGCCGCAGCAACAACAGCAACATACACGAGTGCAGCGGCGATAACAACAGCAGCAACATCGGCAACATGAATGAGACCTGCAGCAGATGCAGCAGCAATATTGCACGGCAGCGATGATGTAGATGATGATGATGATGATGATGATGATGATACTGATGATGATGCAGACAAAGACGCTCAAGCGAATGACGATGATGATGTCGACGTTGTCGAGTTGCAGTTTCAAGAGCCACAACACAATGCCAAGTGCCAACAACAAGCTGAGCGCAGGGGGAAATTAAGTGCCAAAGGCAACCGCAGCAACACAGCAGCGACAGCAACAGAAACCGCAGCAGCAGTACAGCGGCAACAGCGAAAAGATTTTTCGCCAGCCAAGCAGAATCAAAACTAAATTTACATAACAAAACAGAAGCAGCCAAAACAGAAGTGGGGAAAACCCTTCAAGAATCTCCATTTCCCAGAAGCGTAGTCAATAAGGAGGCAGCAACATAGCCAGCTGCAACATGCTCGCCAGCAACATGTCGGCCCCACTGGGCGGCAGGGGGCGTGGCGCCCTCTGGGTGGTGCTGCTGCTCACCACCATCCTGAGCATTGGTGGCTGGGCAGCGCCCACAGTCGGTGGTGCGGCGGCGGTGGTGGGCCAGAAGCCATCGCAGCAGCAGCACCACCGTTACCACCATTTGGAAATCGGAGTGCAGGGTCACACGCCCACTTTGATGGAGGTCAGCACCACCCTTGGCGGAAGGCATGCATCACTGGCCACAACTAAGAAGCCATCGGAGCCTAGCAGCACCACCAGCACCACTACCACTACAACCACCACCGAGATGCCAAGAGCCACTGATGAAATTCAGGTGGCCAAGCCCGTGCCAACAGCTGAAGCAGAAGCATTTGCAATCAGCACTACTGATGGAAGCACCACTGAAGGAAGCACAACTATAGGCAGCACCACTGAAAAATCAACGGTATCCAAAGAAACTCTAAGAAGAACCACTGAAGTTAGCAGCTCTGAAAGTAGCACCACTGAGAGTAGCACCACTGGAAGGAGCACCACTGGGAGGAGCACCACTGAGAGGAGCACCACTGAAAGCAGCACCACTGAATGGAGCACTACTGAAAGGAGCATCACTGGGAGCAGCACCACTAAAAGGGGCACCACTGAAAGCAGCACCACTGAAAGGGGCACCCCTGAAAGCAGCACCACTGGAGCTAGCAGCATCGAAATTGGCAGCACCACTGAAAGCAGCACCACTGGAGCTAGCAGCATCGAAATTAGCAGCACCACAGAAAGACCGCCTTCAGTTAATAAGACAACAGCACCACCGAACAAAGTAGCATTGCAGGTGGTGCAGCTGCTGGCCTTGGAGCACACAATGGCTCCACCTTTGGACAGCGGTCACGATGGCCTCAAGCTGACCAAGAAGAAGCAGCTGCAGCAGCAGCACTTCCCCACCACCACCTCCACCACCATGGAAACGGAAATGGAAACGCTATCCTCAACCACCACCATTAGTACTTCAACTTCAAGGGCACCATCGTCCCCGGCCACGCCCCTGCTGCCCGTTCACAATGGCTATCTGGGACCGATCTTCATGGGCGAGAAGACCTTCAGTGTGGTGCACCCGCTGAAGAAACCTCAGCCAGCGAACCACCAACATGTGGCTTCAATAGAGAGCCAACTACGAAATGGTCGCCTGGTGGAGATTCTGGCGCCCACGGCGCTGCTGGAGCAGATTCCCGAGACCAGCACCACCCTCGCACCACCGGTGGGGCCAGGGGCGGCCTCGGTGCTCTCCACCACCGTTTTCCAGGTGCCCGAAGTGCAGACCAGCACCACCCGTCTCCCAGCGAGCAATGCCATGGAGCGCACCGAATCCAAGATCTCGGACATCCAGATCGAGGTCTACGACTCCACGGTGGACTCCATAGTGGCCTCTACGAATTTCCGCGACAGCGATGGCTTCTATGCACCACCGCAGAGCGCCGTGGAGATGGGCACCATCAGACCAGCCCACGAGATGATCTCGCTGCCCCAGGAGCGGTTCACCCAATACGTGATCGACCGGGCGGATGTGTCCACCCAAGCGGCATCGGGTGGTGCAGGTGGTGCAGCAGTAGGTAAGCCCGAACCGGCGGCCATCGAGATCCACATCAATGTGTCCGAAGCCTTTGGCAGCGAGAGCGAGGATCTGGAGTTCTCCTACCGGCAGCCATCGGTGGTGGCCGAGAAGCAGGGAAAGCCCGGCGACGAGATCCTGGTGGTGGAGATCATCGACAGTGGTGCGGACAACAGCAGCGCGGAGTCGGGTGGCTACTCATCCTCCTCCTCGTCGAGTGGCGAGCACATCAATCCGATTTTCACATTCCGCAACTCGGATGCGCCGGCTGCACCACCGCCCCCAGTGCGCCCACCCCAATCCGTTCAGGATGCCGACGAGCTGTTCATGGCCGATCTGAAGGAGGGCGGTGGTGCAGTGCCACGTCCACCGCCTCCACCGCCACCACCACCGCCGCGAAAGCCCAGCATCGATCGCGATTCGGACACAATCTTCTACATCTCGAACACGGAGGTCAAGGTGGGTGAGTCGCTGCCCACGGTGGGGTCGGTGGGTGAGCAGCAGCGCAAGTTTCAGCTGGAGAACCAGTTCTTCCCCGCCAGCTACGTAATGCAGGAGCAGGAGCAGAGGCAGTCCCAGTCCCAGCAGGCCGACGAGGACATCATTCTGTCGCCACTGCACCACAATGCCGACGGGCTGAAGATCTTCCGCAGCTCCTCGTCGAGCAGTGGGGATGGAGCACCACCGTTGGACGTGACCTATGTGGGTGAATCGGTCATCGAGGTGGAGCAGCAGCCACAGAGCTGGAGCAGCACGGCAGCACCACAGCAGCAGCAGCAGGACATCATCATCCAGCCGGCGGTGCTGCCAGATCTGGCCATCGGAGTGCCCGTGATCGGGGAGCTCCCACCGCAGATCGAGCTCAAGGAGATCGACTACATGCCCGGGGAACTGGGCATGGGCATGGGCATGGGCCAGAACGGGATGGGCATCTACGAAAACGACATCCAGAGCAACAGCATCGACAGCGAGCCGGATGTGATCGAGAGCTCCATCCAGTATGGCGGAGATCTGATCGACGACGGAGCAGGCGGTGGCTTCGATGGCGTCGAGGGCTCCTATCCCTTCGAGAGTCCCGCCCACCGCCAGCTGCAGGTGGGTCATGGCCTGAGCCACCTGCCCCACCGCCAGTCGGCCAACCACTTGCACCGCGAACAGCTCCCGATGGCGGAGATGATCAATGCCACGCTCCTCCAGAGATATGACGGTGGATCGGGATCGGGATCCGGATCGGGTTCGGGTTCGGGATCGGGATCGGGATCTGCCTCGGCGATGGCTCCTTTGCTGGCCAGTGGAAGTGGCAGGACCGCAAATGCCACCGCTTTCTCGGAGGATCCTCTAGCGGACTACGATGGTGAGTTGATATTCCCAATCCCCAAGTGATACCTATGGTAACCTTCCTATTATTTTCGTTTTCTCCAGGATTCTTTAATCTCTTTGCTGTTTCCATGGGTCTCGTCATAGTCATCCTGCCCTCAGCCCTCCTGGTGTCCATGTACTGCGCTGTAAAGTAAGTAATACTTATAATATTGTGATCTATCAAATATGAGGTACATAATTGTATTAGGAAGGGGGAAGAAATATTATAAAATGCTATCAAAATTTCTAAAATCAGAGTGGCTTATATCTTGGTAATGTAAAAATAAACCTATTTCAATATTAATAGAAATATCAAACATATTCAAGGCTATCTTAGTATTAAATACATAAAATCTTGACACTTGGGTACAAAGGTAAAAGGATTTTACATTTAAAGTTTTACATATATTGGAATACTTAGGTGTGAAAGGGTTTTAGTTTACTCTGGTAAATATATGTTATACTCGAAAAAAATTCTGACTAGTAAGGGTCTTTAAAAAAAAACATGGGGGATTTATAATCACATTTGAATGGAAATAAAGGAAAATGTAAGCAATCCTTATATAGCACTCTTGAATTGAAGATGAAACCATCGTCTGCTCAGTCTCAACCTTCAACCTTCAACCTCCGAAACCCCCTCCCGTGCCAGTGAACTGTCATTCTTGGCGGCAACTGTACCCAGACAATATGGTCCTTCATCCCGGGCTCCTTAGCCATTCGGCTGAGCTAATTGGTTACGCCTCGTGTGGCGCTTAATCAGCTTAGACGGCAATACCCCACACAAATCAAAAATAATTGCAAGAAATTGCGAGGAAGCAGCCAATCTGGAAGATGCGGGAGGAGGTTGGGGCGGATGAGCTGGGCTAAGGCCACCCTAAAATAGAAGACAGCATGTGAGTCTTGAGTGGCAGGCAACCCCAATCCGAAGCCGCCTAAACCTCAATTTTAAGGATTCCCCGGGCGAAATGTGTTGCCTACTTTTCAGCGGCGACCCCCACGCATGGCAGAAGAATGCACTCAATCTAAAGCAATTTGCCGGGGCAGCCACCTGACCCCCGGAACCCTCGGAACCCCTGGAATCCCCGGATCCCAACGCCCCCAACCGCTGCAAGCGAGGCGTGGCAAATCGCATTTATCAGCTTCATTCGTGGCGTTTTATTTCTCATTCGCATTGCCAGCGACAGACAGCAGAAATAGCAACGAAACATTGACAAATCTGTGACGGGAGGTGGTTCAGTGGCTCACTGGCCCAGCGGGTGGTGGCTGCTGTGGGTGGGGTGAGGTGGGGTGGTGTGGGGCTTGGGGTGGAAAATTGAGAGCAATGCCAGGGACGCACATCCTTTAACGCCCGCAGTCTGGCCCAAACATAAATCTTGGCCGCGCCACGAGTTGGGTTGAAAGCTCTTGGCGAAGCTGCTGTTTCTCTAGATGCGGATTTATATATTTATTTACCTATATATATACTTAGTGTGCATACACAGAGAGAAATGGTGTCAGTATGAGATTTAATTTGCGAACTAGTCCCATGAAATATTTTAAAGTCACTTCATATTACAATATTTTTAATATTTTATAATTATTCTATAGTTGTGTTCAAAGTTCTTGAAGTTATAACGTTTTAAGAATATTATGACATTAAAGTAATATTGTCTAGAATACAAAATATTTAAAAAATTTAGAATGATGTTTATAAGGTTGAAAAGCTGAAAATTGTTTTTAAAAGCTTTTGAATAATGGAAGCTGAATAAGATATGGGAGGCTTGAAAGATTTGAATGCCTTTTTAAAAGTTGGCTTCCCTATTGTTATACAGTTCCAATCAAAATATTATTTTTAAAATAACTAAAAATTTTCAAAATACCGTATAGCTTGTAGGATTCGTCCTTTTAAAATGAGCTTACTCTCCAGTACAACCTTTCAACCAAATTACTTTTTCCAAATATCCTAAAAAGGTTTAGAATATGATGTAAGGTATGCCATACATAGTTATCGCCTTAGCTGTGGACTTTCAGCAAAACAACTAGGAATTTCTCTCAGTGCTCACACACATATTCGCTGGGCACTAAATGCCAAACAAAATGAAAGCGGGGAGTGGGCGACTGGGAGTGACAGGTTGATGGGGAGCCCGGAGAAAACTGGGGGCGCAACAAATCAACGCGGCGGAATCGAGAATCGGCGAGGCCGGAAACGGAAGTCGCCGCACGCACACACACACACACACTAGCACACATATATAGCATATCCCCATCCTCATTCGCAGATGATGTAGATGCCAGGAGCTAACAAGGCAGCTGCTTTTGGGAAGGTGATCCCTGCGCCCCGCGCTTTTCCCCCCAGGTTTTCCCGCAGAAAAACGCATAAAGCGGCAAATGGCAACCGCAAACATTGCCAGTTTGTTGCTCCATTCGGCCCCCGCAAGGAAAACACAGAAAAAGGTGCCGTGAAAAGCCAGCGTCAAAATAAAAAGGAAACACACAATTTATTTGGCAGGGCATTGTGGCCATGGGTGTGTGTGTGTGTTCGGGTGTTTGGAAGGAAATTGCACAGTAAACTCTTGAGACGAGAAATTAGTTGTGCGTGTGGCTCGTTTCGGCGGCTTGGCAACTTGAAATTTGTTGAGTGCCACAAAGGTCCCTTTTCCGCAGGAGTCGGGGCACCGACAATGTGATACTCACGGGACAGTGCCAGGATACTCAGTCAAGGAACTTTAACCCCCCCCCCCGAAAAAGTGATAATATTTATGGCGCTTTCAAGGCCAACTTGAGGAATTTTCGGTACGGCCAGCATTAGTAGATTATTGTGGGCCCCAAAAACTTTGTACTTTATATTTCTCGCTCTACTTTTTGCAAAAATCAAACTCAACAGCTATTTTCATTAATATTGCGCTGGAAAGTGTCCCTTGTAATGCCTAGATTTTCCTAATCCTTGGTGATTGCAGGCAGCCGCAAAGTAGGCAACAAAATGTTAATTTCAACCGCGGCATCATTAGAAATGCATTGGATTTTGAAACTCTGGTCTGTGCGGCGCCAAAAAGCTGCGTCAACAACTTTTGCGCCTTTGGCCCAAAGACACTGCCTCTCGCTTTCGCACTAACCCCGTCTCTCTCTATCTTCTTTTTTTTTCCTCACAGGTATGTGCTTGGCAAAAACTCAGGAGCGGGCGCGGGTGGCGCCCCAGGCGATGACAGCGAACAGGGCCAGGACTCGAAGCACGAGGTGAGTTCATAGAACCCCCCGACCCCCTACAACCCACATCCCCTTAGAAGAATACCCACCCACCTTCCCGTCCACCCTTCGCGTGATGGAAATTGAAATTTAAACGCGAGTGCCATCAGAGAGTGTCTTCAACTGTTCGCAATAACCCTCCACCACCCACCTTGAATGCATTCGACTGCTGTACTTGCTCTCGAGAAAATTAAACAATGGCTGAAATTTCCGCGGGAAATTTTATTACGTTCCAGCTGAAACTGAGAGATGAAAGGGCAGAATTAAGGATGATACTGCGGTTGAAAGAGAAAGGTTAATAAGGGAAATGCTTTAACGTGGCTTAAACAAAAGGGTGCAATTTCTATAGTATTCCCCATGAAAACATCAACTTTCTCTAAAAGTTTATTTACCAGCTTGGTCATGGTTGGTTATGATATTTACATGCCACACGGTTTTTAATCATTTCATCACACTTTTCAACACAGTTTCATCATTTAGGATGGGGGATGTGGATGTGGGACGTAAAAACGAATACATATATGTAGATCTAGGAATGTAATTAATGAGTTTTTTTTTTTTTTTTTTGACAGTAAGAAAACAAGTCTCTGAAATACTTTTAATTAAAAAATCTTTAATAACTATTTTTCAGGCCTTTTAAAAAAATATTATATACATATGTATATATAATATATTATATAAAATATATTTTATATAAGTTAATAACAATAATTATTTTGAGACTTTTTTTAAATAGCTGTTAGATTTTTTAATTTAATAAAATGTATAACCGTTATGGGTTTTTGGTTATGAAGGTTTAAATAGTTATAGGATTGTGGTATAAATATATTTAGTATATATAGTAGTATAGTATATATAAAACTTTTGAATATTGCTATGGACCTCAACGAAAACCTTAAATTCTTAGTAGCTGAAAAGACTTTTATGTACATGGGCATGTACCTTAAATGCTAAAACATATGAGTTCATAACAAGACATAAAATGAAAATAGCTTTAAACATTTTAGTCATCCCGAGTGGGAGCTGGAAGTGGAGTTTAAGGCAGGGGTTCAAGTTTAAATGGAGCTTGAGTTGACTTGGAACATGAATGAATTCCCTTGGCTGGTAATGCAATTTCACAGTCCTTTGTTGGTGTGCGAGAGTGAAAGAGTGTGTGAAAGAGTTGGTGTGTGTGCGTGAATTGCATTCCAGTTAAGTACTGCTCTCTCTTTCTATCTATCTCGTTCTCCCTCTCTCACTCTCTGTTCGCCTCTTGCAGTCAGAATCGTCGTCATTTTCATCATCTGACTTGGCATTTGCATCCGTTAGAGCCACCACTTCCACCTCCCCACGCCCACACCCACAGCCACACCCGCACCACCACCCACCGCCCACAGGCATGCCCCCAAGCTGTGACAGTCAAGGCCATTTACCAATACAGATGCCTGGTCTGGAACGCCTCGCGTTTCGGTTCGATGGGGCGGTGGATGTGGTGGTTGAGGTGGGTCGGGTGGATCGGTTGGGTGGTGCCTCCTCCATTGGTGGCTCAAGTGGTGGCCTTGCTCCCTGTGGCTCCGTCACCAAGATGACGCTCAAAGATAATCATCTGATTGTTGTCACCGAGGAGCGGCACGTAAGTTCGTTAGTCATCCGATCAGCCCGTCGTCCTTTTGCCCGCCGCCAACTCTGGTCGGGATTCTAGATGTCTCTACCTATCTCTGTCTCTGCATCTCCCTATCTATCCGGAACAGGATGTGCCTGTGCTGAACTGGATGTTGTTGTAGTTAGTTCGGTGTTCTGTTCTTGGTGCCTGCCTATCTACACCATCTTTGACTTGGTTAACACACTTTCGAATTCCGAAATCCGACTATCCTCCAGTTCCGATTTGATTGCATCCAACAAGTTCTGCTTGTTCCTATCTATCTATGTCTTCTCTTAAGATAAACTCACCATCTGGTGCCCTAACTTCTTTGGTTTAAGATTGATTAAATTAAGTATCTTGGATGCCTCTTGTCTAGTCTATCTTTATAAATTCTGGGGAACACCTACTATTAAGTCTTTATAACATTTGTATTATCATCTGTCATTCATTCATTTCTCTAATTATATACCAAGTTAATGATTTATTAGTTGTATTATCCGATTTTTTTCTCTAGTTTTCTTATTGTGTTCTATAAGGCACCCCATTCATCGGATGGTGTTATTTAATTAGCCCTGGAACCTCTCAGTGATTGGGCTATTAAGCCATCTATTGTTTTATAACTATCCAGCTTCGTTAGTTTTAGAGTTACGTTGACTGCACCACTTTTCAGTTCCTGTTTCTGAAGCCTTTGTGTTTAAGTGAGTACTTTATTTACCGCACTTCCCTCTGCCCTCTGACACTTTGGGGCGACGCTATCCCACTTGTTCATTTGTCCTGGCCTTGAATGTCCTTGGGTGAGTCCTGGTGGTCTTTGGGTGGTCCTGGCACATCAATGGGCACCTGCGGGCCATGTGACGGCGAACGAGGGCCAGATTTGAGTCCGAACAACAGCCCGGTGTCGTCTATTTGTTAACTTGAGTGGGTTAGTGTGTGTGCACGAGACAGGGAGAGAGAGGGAGAGAGTGAGTGTGCGGTGTATCCTTGGGGCGTATGTGTGCCACAAGCATATGCAAATGCAATTTTCGACACTTTCCGCATGGCAGCCAACCGATTTGTCCGCTCTGTCGCTCTTTTCTCCACCTCCTTACTCCTCGACCACTTTCTCCACTTTCCTCCGCCACTTTCCCCTCTCACACTCTCGTATCCTTGATGTTGTGCTTGTGTGTCTGTGCATCCTGTTGTGTTGTGTTGTGTGTGTGTGTGTGTGAGAGTCCTGCACCTTCTAACTATTACGCACTGGGATGCCTGCCCATCGATTTCAATAAAACTTGCTCTCCTTTCTCGCAGGATATCTCACGAAATGCCCGGGAGACAAAAATGCACACGGACAAGGACGGCGTCTTCGTGGTGGAGGTGGCCCGTGGCATCGACTCCAAGCAGCTGGCCGGCGACCATCCCGGCGTGACCCTGGACGCCACCGAACTGCCCTTCGACAACAAACTGGCGCCCAACGGGGGGCACTTGCTGGACAAGGCACTGCCGCCCAGCCACGAGCAGGTCCAGATCCATGCGCCGCCCCTGGACTTTGCCTCCGCCATCGGTGGCCCTCCTGCTGCTCCCCTGCATCTCATCGAGGAGGCCGAGGAGCATGGAGTCGAAGATCTCGCCCAGCAGGAAGTCGATAGCCAGCCCATTCTGGCTCGCACTGGCCTCTCGCAATCGGACCTTAGCTCGACCTCGTCGACTGACTCCAACAAGCGGTACTCCTATGGCAACCAGGAGCTCTATGTCATCGAGCAGCCGGGCTATGCCACCAGTTCGCCCACAGCCAAGCCCATATTGATAAGCCCAAATCAAAATGAAAATCAAAATCCAGGCCAGGAACGGGAGCTAAAGTCGCAGATGTCCATCAGTCCTGAGCAAACGGAGATCGAATCGAGCCAGGGGTCTAAGAAGTCGGCTGAGGAAGTTCTGCCGGAAAAGGAAATAGAGACTCTGCCGGAAAAGGAAAAAGAAACTAATGCCGAGAAGGAAGTAGAGATAGCGCCCAAAGAGGAGGTACAGGCCTTGCCAGAAAAGTCAGTTGTTCCGGAGAAGGTGACAGAGGTTCAAACCGAAGAAGAGCAAGTGGTTCAAATCAAAGAGAAAGAGGTTCCAAAAAAAGAGGAAGTGCCTCCACCAACAGTCGAGGTCTCTCCACCACAGGAAGATGTAGTTCAGATTGATCTGGATGACAAGCCAGACAAACCAGACAACCCATTAGAGGAACAATCCGAATCAAAGCCAGATCCCATTGAGACCCATTCCGAACCGGAAAAGGAGATTGCAGCAGCAACCGAATCCCAGCCAGAGGAGACTGAACCGGAGGCCGAGAGCAACTACGACAGCCTGATGAGCCTGCCGGCGCCACCATCCACGGAGGAGATCAAGGAGCTGGGCGACTACACCCTCATCGAGTCCAACCAGCTGGACAGCCTGCCACCGCCACCACCGCCGCTCCTGGAGGCCCCGAGCACTCCGCCGGCGAGTGAGAGGCCGCTCATCAGCAATGGGGGTGGTGGAGGGATGGGCAAGGGCGCCACCACCACGGTGGGTGGTTCGGCGGAGGAGCCGGCCACCCTGACACCACCAGCCTCGCCGCCAGCCACCCCACCGCCCTCGCAAACATCGACCCAGTACGGCAGCAATGGATTAACCAATGGCATCCATGCCTTGGCCGTGGTGGATGTGAATGGCAGTTAAGAAAGGCCAGGTAAGATGGGTTTTTTTTTTTTTCATCGGGTCTCATAGAGATCGTGGGCATAACCCCCATAGCTTGTAAGGATTACTAGGAGTACTGACACCCAAGAGCCAAACTGTGGCAAATTTAAATATATATACACTTAATAGAGAGAAACTTTTTCCACTTACTGTTTGTTGATTTTCGAATATAACGAATAATAACAATTAAATGCGATTAATATAAATATAAATCATAATTAATTGTTTGTCTATTTGCGGCTGGCAGCCTCTCCCCCCACCTACCATCCACCCACAACCACCCACTTCGACCCACTGCTCTCTCCATTTCGGGGGGAGGTGCGGCTAACGAGTATTTCAATGTCTATAACTATAACAATAACGATAACAAAAAATCCGAATAAAAATGGAAAAGCAAATACAAATACAAATACGATAGAATCTGCATACAGACTACATAAAATATGATAAAAGAAAGCGATACATAGGCAAACAGAATCGAGCGGGTTGCGCAAAAGGAGTAACTACCGATATTGAACGATGCATAATTAATTAGACTAATTATTTACACACACAACAGAGCCAAAAACTAAAAAAGGAAATGTGAACAGCAACAGCGACCGCATAAAGGGCATAATTGTAGTGAAATTATTTCGGTTCGATTGGCAAGTTCGTGGACAGCCAATGGCATCAAAGTGTGCCCTGTGTCCGGATCCCCATTGGGGCTTAGTGTATAGGATTTTAATTAGCAGAAATCCGGAAAAAAGTCAGAGTTGGTTTCAAAAGCATCAATTGCCTTTCAGGGGGATTAGATTGAAGTGTATTTCCGGAGCAATCGATTTATTAATTAAAGAATATTCTGTGTTCGCACAGTAAGGCGATTCCATTTTTCAAATGCGTAAAATGTGTAACAAATTCCAAGGAAATTGTTAAATTCTCAAACAACTTATCAAGGTGCCCAAAAGTATGCAACAAAATATTTTGAGTCCGGCATTCCAATGAATTTATTGCAAGGGCTGACGTTATTTATTCAAGCATACTTTTTCGCACTTTTGTTAGTGATTTCAAAACTCAACATTTTTAATTTAAAATTCCAAAGGCAAGAGAATAGGTACAATGGCAGAAAGTGCCCCCAAAATAAATTCCGGACATAGAGCTCACCCAAATATCGTTGGTATTTCGATATTCATGTTTCGCAAATTACACAATTCACTTGACAAAATCAAATGTGCCGAACTTTTGTAGCAGCCAACACAATTTACAAAGAGAAACGAACAATTTATACAATGCCAATACGGTGATTACAGCAGAATATATGTAACCTTTTAAACGATAAAACCCAAGTAGTTATAGTCCTAGTCGATATAATATATATATATGTGTATGTATATTTTTTTCGTGTGTGTGTATGGAGAAGTTAGACGAACTCTAAGCAAATGAGAACTAAATGGCTAACGATAGACATAAGAAAATTGGCAAACTAAATGAATGAAGATGGTGAAAAACCCCGGTATATTTGCTCCGCATTAATGGTCTACTCACATATATACAGCATTGATAAAATATAGAAAAACTTAACTCTTTGAAAACAAAAAACTCTTAGAAGTAAAGAAGAGCGACGAAATAATAGATAAAACCCAAAATCCGTGCACTGCAAGTGGCGCGTTTTAATGTAAGTAGTAGGAATTATCTATGCCCCGGATATAGTGAAGGGGTCGTTTATAGGTGGAACATAATCCCTGGCTAACGATTTAACCACTTTTGTTGTTTACGTTTGTTTAAATTGTTTTATTGACAATTAAGCCCAATGGTCGTGCGAGGATGCCAATGAGAAAATATTATGAATATTATAAATGAATAACCCAAAAAAGAAACACTAATCGTAAATCAAATATAAAAGTTAGGAAAAGCGTGAAGTTTTTTTTTGGGTCGAACGAAAACAAAAGAAATAAGTAAATGTGATTGTTATTTAACCTTAAGTTATTATTAAAAGCTAACTTAAAATGATATGTGTGTGAGTGTGCGTTTAAGAAAATATTAGCAAGCCAAACGAAACGAAGCAAATCGGAATGAGGCGAAACGAAACGAAACGAAACGAATGGCAATGGAACGCTCAAAAGCAAAGACAGGCGATATGCGATTTGCGATAAGCGATAAGCGATAAACGATTACCGATTAACGATAGCTGGCAACTAGGCGAGATTAAGGTCCTGCTAAAAAACGGGAACTTACCCGAAATAAATGAAATTCAATATTAAGACCGATTGCAACCGAAACCAAATGAGAAATACACACGAAAAGCAAGTCAAGCGAATGCATTTTCCATGGGCGGGGCGGGGGGGGCATTGGCATTTTGGAATTTTTAATTTTGTGTGTGTTTCAGACGCCAAGGACCCCAGACTCCGTCGATTTGCGGGCTGCCATAAAATCGAACGGAACAGAGCCACTCAGCCGATTTGGTTCGGTTAAAGACCCATAAAGCCCCGTCAGTCGAGGGCGTAAGGACCCCGGACTACAAGTATGACTGCAATGTGTGCGGAGGACGATTCTGCGGATGCGAATGGGAGCGCAAGGAGCAATGGAGCGAAAGTCGGGGGGGGCGGGAAATGGGGGTCTTCAGGGGTCCAAAGGGGCGTGGCAGCCGGAATTGCAGCCAGCTCTTAACTGGACGTTTTGAATTTCAGCTGAGGCAAACGGCTACAGTCACCTACAGCCTGGAATGCTACCCTGCAGATGCCTATCCTTTGGACGGTTGGGAATGACAGGCTGATGTTGAGGATTAGATAATACCCAATCGAGATTGGGTTCTGGCTGGACAGAGTCAGACTTTATTTGAAAGCACTTCTTGTAGGGTATGTGAAGTATTTGAAGTTGGGAAACTTTCAGCTCTTAATATGATCTTCACAAAAAGGTAAGTTTCTGATATTCTATTTAAAAGCATTCGTAGCTTAAAAACCAGTAAAAAATAGGTGTGCGCTTAAAACATTTTTCTGACATTATTCAATTTTTATTTACTGCTTAGAAGTTGTAAAATTAATATCTATTTAAATGAAAGGGCTAAAATATTTTAGAAAATGGAATGGAATATTTCCTATTTTTAAAATCACATAAACGCTAACTTGGTTAATGTCGTACCTTTACTATCTGCCATAAAACAAGTCTCTTACAAGTCCTTGTTTCTTAAAGTTAAAAAAAAATAAATACTAGAAAGAGTGAAGGTCAATTAAACCATTTTTAAAAATAAAGGGAAACAGCACATAAAGTTTTCCTAAAATTAAAATAAAGTTTAAATGCTTATTAATATATTGCTTTAAAATTCAACTGACATATAAATTTACTACACATTTTGGAAATTGTTCGTCATGTTTTAATAGCTTAGGTTCCAAATCCACATAAATTTGATTTTAAAACAATTTGTGAGTTAACATAGCTAATCAATGAGGAATTTCTTCGATAACCGCTTGTACGTTGTACTCCAGGGTATCCCAGAATCCTTTCCTCGCTCCGATTTGTTCAACCTCGGCTTCGTTTTCACTTAATTGCGGGGCAGCTCTGGTTGTCTACTCGTTCCGCTTGGGCTTTAACTTTTTTACTAATTTTAAATGGCGCTTCCGTTGAGCGAGGGGACTCTGAAGGATCTGGATCTGGATGGCGCCGTGGAGATGGAGGTGGACTGGTGCGGATGGAGGGCCTGGTGGTGGTGGCTCTTGTTGTCAAGTGCTGTCCTCCTGTGTGTGTGCTCGAAAGTCGAGTCGACTTGAAATTTTAATGAAATGTGCTGCTGCTCTCGAGCTCCATCTATGTACGTCTATGTCTATGACTCCGGGTTTTTTCGAAGCCCCGGGCAGAGTTTGGGCTGCTGCCTTCTGGCTACCAACTTCCAGCTTCCAACGACCAGCTCCCCGTCTGCATTTCAAATTATTTTTAATTGTCATTTCTGCGGCATCGCCGGCGATGGCGTCTCATTTTCGGGCCTGTCAAAGGCATAAGGCCCCGGTTTTTGACTTCCTGTGGCCGCTGGCGCATTTGCGGCAATCAAGATATTTATGCCATGGACAGTTGATTAACCGCAAACAGGCAAACGGGGCTGCTGGTCGCGCCCTCGTTCATAATTAAAATCAAATTAACCCACACACAAAATAGGCATCGTAGGTGGCACCACCGCGCTTGTGGTTCGTTTTTGTCCGGATGGAGTTATTTGCGATTGCCATAACTTCACAATACGATTATGGCCGTATGACATTCCCCAAAAATTGGCCAACTGTCTGAATTTATTTTGGCAGAGAGATAGGAAGTAAAATTACAAAACTTTGTTCTGAAAAACCTAAGAAAAATTCATTTATCCGAAACTTTCCTAAATAGAAGAAGTGAGCAAAAAACAAGATGGCGAACATATCAAAATGATACGCCTCGTATCCATTTACATTTGATACCGAATTTCATAAAAATGATCATCATATCATGTAAATTTTCTTCTTTGTGTATAAATTTAAAATATTTTAGTCAAATGTTTGTGGTTACAACAGTACATTTTAACAGGTTTTAGTACTTCAACAAAAAAAATTCTATCAGTAAGTCGAAATCTAAACAAGTGTCATAAGGCCATTAGAACTGTGCAATTACCCGTTCCCACTCGTTTCCCCCTATTCATGCCCGTTCCCATTTCCGTTCCATTGCCACACCGTTCCCCGCAGCCCCATCAAACCGGCAATCAGTGCAATCGGCGGACTGGATACAATTTATTCTAGCCGCAGGGTTGGCCAAAATCAAATTGACATTTTACCGGCCCAAAATAAAATGGTTTATCCCCGGCAGCCCTACGTAATTACCCCCCGGAACGACTGGAAACGGAAAACAGGGAGCAGGGAATGCGGGAATGGAGCGGAAAAGTCAGGAGGGCCAATGCAATTTAAACTAGAACTCAGATCATTAATCAAACAACTGCACAACTGACAAAAAGGTTGGGGCGTAGAAAGAATGGCAATGTGAATGAAATCTTATGAAATCGAATTTTGGTTACCTAAATGAAAAATAATGAAATGGAATAAAGGGGACGGAATGAAACGATCATTTGAAACACAAATATAAATAGACAATCAAAGAATTAGAAAAATAAATGCATAAAACTAAACAAATTAGGGAATACAAACTGTAAAAGGGCATATAAATAATATTTGTTCATGGAAAATATTTTAAATTTAGTTCACAGTATTATAACTTACCACACATTGTAACAACTGCATTGACAGTCACATTTTTCTTTCTATACAGGAATAAAGCAATTTACTAATTAAGCAGATTGCATACAACCCCTGTAGTTTTTTGCCTGCCTACATAGCAACTACGGACACAAAAAATAAATGCATTTCGACTACGCTTAAATTGATGAAATTAGTGCGACAGATTGATTTTTGGCACGTTGCACTGATTGATTGACTGAGTGATTGATGGATGGATGCGGCTGATGGCTGCAGCAACTTTTGTTTAATTTATGGGCCACTAGGCAGTGGCTGCGCTTTATGAATTGAATTTAATTTGTTACAACCATGTATCTATCATGGTCCAACGATTCGCCAATCTGTGCAAAGTAAAAAGTCTTGCCTAATGGATTTCGAGGAATTATCTTTGGCCGAGATTCATCTCGATTTTTATACGCTTCGATATGTTAGGCTATTGATTCAATTAATTTTTATCAAAAGCCTGGAAATATAAAAAAACGAGACGTTTGCGAACAATGAGGCGCAGCATAGGAAACCAGAAATACCAAAAAATAAATCAAAACAGGTCGACGATGCGTGTTCAGAAATTTAATTGATTCAAACAATTCAAACGATTTGCACATTAAGAACTCTGCTCTCGGCCGTTTCGGCCATGGCCGGCAAATCAAATTGGAATGCCAATTGAATGCCGGAACCGGAGTTCTGTGGACCAGGCTGCAGGTCCACGTGTTCCCGAAAACTCCTGGCCTGAATTTAATTTTGATTTTTATTTGGATTTGTTTTTTCTTTTATACCCGTTACTCGTGGAGTAAGAGGGTATACTACATTCTTCGGAAAGTTTGTAACAGGTAGAAGGAAGCGTTTCCATCCCCATAAAGTATATATATTCTTGATCAGGATCACTAGCCGAGTCGATCTAGCCATTTCCGTCTGTCCGTATGAACGCTCTGATCTGGGAAACTAATAAAGCTGCAATACTGGGATTGGGCATCCAGATTCTTGAGATTCCTGCGCAGCGCAAGTTTGCTTCGTCAGGGCGCCACGCCCATTTTAACGCCCACAAGCCGCCCAAAACTGTGGATCCTACAGTTTGAATGTTAACTGAAATGTATTGGGGTCGTCAATACCTATCGGCAAATATAACTCGGCAAATATAACTCTAACTCTATAACAACGCGCCGTAAATTTTTCTGTTTAATTAACATTTTAACTTAACTCTTATAAATTATCAATTTAAAAACCGAGTAACGGGTATCTGATAGTCGAGACACTCGAAAATAGCGTTCTTGCTTGTTTTTATTTGGTTTTAAAATGTCGAACGATTTAATTGAATTGCTCATGGTTCGGTCACCGAAAGTTTCCCACCCTGGATAATATGCAAAGTGGTTGGGGCGGTGCTAATTTCAGCGACGGCCACCTTGCCTCCGGCTAATAGCCAAAAATCGAATTGAGGGGAACCGGAAGCGGAAACGGAAGGGGTGAGGGTCGAGACTGGGAGCCGTCACCATTGCCTTTTTCATGTAGCCGCAAATTGAACACGCCGGATGCGGGCCATTCGACTGTGTTCGTATGTTACTTTCGGGGTCATAACCGAACTTCAAGTGCCATCCTTAAAGCCATCGGACGAGACCAAGTGACCACTTCCGTGAAATGGAAATCTACGCCCCCCCCCCCTCGCCATAGCCCGATCGTGTTGATTTGCCTAATTAAAATGACTCGGTCGAGTGGAAACTTGAGAACACATCCTCTCACGTCCAGTGCACATATGCAAATGCACATAATTTGACAATTGTCTGTTTGTTATGCCCAATGACGTGTAAGAATGTGGTAAATTGATGAGGTAATTTTGAGAAAAGAATAGAAAGAAACAACATTGCGGCCATAATAGCTCAGGGGAGAGGGGGGAAAATTAACAATAGAACATCAAATAGATGCAGGAAAATATCTTCAATTGAGTGAAAAACTTACAGTAAAAACACAAATGAAGTATCTTTTTTGATGCAATGCGCAACAATGCTGAAAAGAATAGTTGTAGCTTTTAAAAAACAACCAAATGAATCATTTAAGTAAATCAGTTAAAACTAATTTAAACTGGCTAAGAGCACTTAAATATTTCTATAGCTTTAAGCGCAACTGGAAGGTAGGTAAAGTTAAATTATAAACAGATAGATTATAAATTCAACGTTGAAAATTACTCGGACTTACTTAATTAAATTATTTGGAGTAATGTTTGATACTTTGGGAGTGCACACCTATAACTCTTAAATTCTAGTCTGATAATACAAAAAAGTTCCTAAAATTTCACCATTAAAGTAAATCAATTAAAAATAATTCCGAATTGCTTACAGCTCTCCAATATATCTATGTTTTAGAACACAACTGGACTTAAAGTACGAAAGTAAGTAAAATAAAATTACAAAAAAATCAATGGCAAAAATTAAATGATTGAAATAAATGGCGAAAGTGCAAGGAAAATCAATCAAATTCAATGGAATCGGAAAAAGGCTGTAAATCAATTAATAGGAAAAATAAAAAAAAACCATTTTGGTTAAGGACTGAAACGGATATAAATTCAATTATTTGCACATACAATTTTGTGATTAATCAAATACCTTTAAATCTGGGGACCAGCTGATGCAGCAGTACAACCCACATATAACTTAGCAACTTGAGGGACAGGAACAAGGAGCAGCAGCTGCTCCTCTTCGATCCAAAAAAAAAGGGGGAATGGAGAGTGCGTGTGTCCTTTGTCATTTATCATTTGCCATGGCCGGCGACTGTGAATCCTTTTTCGTCCTTGTTTGCGAATGCGGGTCAACGGAACGGGCGCAGTGTCACTGCACCGGCCACGCCCTCAGCTGCACATACAAGCCGAGGCACACATGTCTGCCCGCAGTCCAGCCCCCATATGTACCCCTGCATGTAGAGCCCCCTATATGGTGTGCACACCACACACACACCACCCCCTGCCCCCCTACAATCCGCTCAAACAACAAGCTATATTACCCTGTTCACACAGCCCCTTTCCCTGGTTGTATAATCGAAACCTTCTGTCATTTTCTTGTCGCTGTTTGTTTGCCTCCTGTTGTTCCTTTTCTCGTCCTTTTTTTTTCCCCCAGCTTTTGTATCGTTTTTTGTTGTTACTGCGTTTTTATAACTGCTTGATGGCTACTGGGTAAATGTTACGTATACGACTAGTTGTCAATGTGTTTAAATGGATTCGCAAATTGCAGCAGTTGTAACTCCACAAATACAATTTCTTACTGCATAAGTATGACTGCAGGCTGAATATTGCGTTTGCGACTGGTAATCACTGGTAAATAAACTGGAAAATCTAAAAATCTTAAGCTAGCCATAGCCGGACCCTCATTTGAGATATAATAACTATTTGTTGTAGGGCAGATACCATAGGGGGTATCAATAATTCCGTCATCATTGGCCAACCAAGCTCCCTTGTTTTGTATTCATTGCCAGATTGTTTTTAATGCCAACGCCGGGCATTATTGCATCGTGACCAGCGTGGCGTATACGCAATGTGCGGCGAGCAGTGCACTTTTGCCCATTCTCCACCTGACTGCTGGCCATTGTTTCTGCTGCTGTCAGTGTTTTTCTCCCAGTGTTGTTGCCTTAATGCACCAAAAAATGTCACAACAAGCCGAAAAATGAGAAAAAACGGTAGCCAGGAGATGGAGCAAGGGGAACTGACCTCATTTATGCTACGTACCATGCACACACAACCATATATCCATGGTATAAAGTGCTGGTTGTCGTTGTTGTTCTGCCATGGTTGTCCCTTTATTAGTGGGCGTGGTCTGAGGGGGGGGGGGTGCTTGGGTGTTCGGTGGGTTTTCCAAGGCATTTAATTGCAAATTTTACGCTTGTTCTAATTTTGTTGCCGGAAAGCAGGCAGACTGCTGCAAAACCCACTGCCGCTGCCAGAATTTCATAATTGCAAAATGCACTAAACGTCATTTTCTTTTTTTTTAGCTAAAAAACCCTCCTTCACCCCCCTAGCCCCCCTTTGATGTCAGAGTGTCGTGTTCATTAGCCAGGAATTCTACTTTCTTTATTTTCTATTTTCTATTTTCTTTTTTCCCCTTTCGACAACCACACACAAAATGCACAAAGCGGTTTACTCGTCTTCTGCCTTCCGGTTTGCTGCTGTTCCTGGAAAATTCATGATTTTCCCCCCACAATGAAAGCGACAAAAAAGCAAGCAAAGGGAACGAGAGCAGAGCTTCAGTCAGTCATCGTCGATTGAATTCAATCGAGCTGGGGCTCAGTGCCCATAATGGGTAAATAGCAAATTGTTGAGTGTTGGTGCATAATGCCCGGGGGAAGGGTCTGTAGTAGGGGCTTAAATAGGTGTTGGGATGGGGATGGGGATAGCAGGATTCATAATTTTCAAACCACTGCCAAAGTGCATTATCAATTGATTTGCAGCGCGGGAGAGTTTACCATTTGTATAATTATCAAGGCTTGGCTAAAGTTTGGCAATCATTTTCCACATTGATATCGTTGCACAACAAAACGGAAATATGAACAATTGTTTATCGGTAAGTTCCAGTTAAATAAGGCAAAAAGGCATTTGAAAATGGGGTTGACATATAATTTCCATAGGAGTTCTATAGCAAGTGCAGATATTTATTTTCACTGCTTTCAAAATAATCAAAAATAATTGCAAAAGAAATGTTATCAAAAGTAAAATATTTTAAAAATGTATCACAATGCTTAGCTTTAAGTACTTTACCATTGATGTTTAGCTAGACAAGCTGGAAAAGCACTTTGTCTCCAGCATGAGCACGTAAACAACACTGTGGTGGCCCTAAACAGCATATTGATGTCTAGCTCAATCAACGCAATCAAATGTCTTAATCAAGTGCCAAGAAATAACAATGAAATCGATACCTAGATGCAGATACGCACTTATGCACTTCAAATTGACCAACCAGAGGTGATGTTGACCTAACCTTGCTGCAATTTTCGGACGCCCCAGCAAATGGACTTCGAGCACTTGACATTTGTCTTCGGTTCGCCGAGATCCCTGGGCAGTCAATTATGACGCTTGTGAGCTTGACTTAAATTTCAGCTCCTTCGTAATAAGCAAATACATTTTGCAGTTCAAAGGCCGTACACAGGAGAACTCAGGGCACAGCATATGTGGCAAAGTACCAAATCTAATCCAGCTGAATGTGTGTGTAATTTGAGATATTTTTTGGGTAGCCGTATTAAAAGCAAACACAAATACAGGGCAAGAAGAAAAAAACAGGGGAGAGATGGCAAAATGAAAATATTCGTATTACGGGAATGTGTATCTAATAGATGTGCAGCGACAGCACCTGTATTTATGTGTCTGTATCTGCATCTGCATCTGTATCTGCATCTGTATCTCCATATATGCGCACACACATGCCACTCTGCATATCTGAATGCCAATCTGCATTCGCATCTGCATCTGTGTGTGTGTGTGTGTGTGCATGAGTTTGCATAGAAATTAAATAAATATTTGCGTGCTGCTAAATTGGAATTGGAATGTCGGCCCTAGCTCTGATTCTGATTCGGATTTGGATTCGCATTCGCATTCTGATTCCAGGCCGTCCTGAACGATTGCAAATCGAATTTGCATTGATGCAAATTCCAGTCCAGCCCCGCCCAACTGTCCCCTCATAATTATTATCGGCAGCAGCAGCAACTATATCATTTCTAATTGCAATTTGCGCAGATGTCGGTCGGCGGCGGAAGTTTTTACGTCCTCTGTCAGCGATATCGATGGCACCACAAAAAATTTAATATTAAATTATGGATGATAAATTAGTTCACATCTCATCTGAATGCGTTTATTGTGTGTATGCATATAAAGAACAATACAAGCCATTAGTGTTTTATTTTCAAGCCCGCTACTCGTAGAGTAAAATGGTTCACTAGTTTCGTCGTCGAAGGTATTTAACAGGTAAAAGGAAGCGTTTCCGACCCCATAAAGTATAAAGTATTCTTAATATCAATACCTATCTACATGCCTAAAATTATTAAATTAATTATTCATTAAAGAGTTATAAGCATGTAAAAGTCAATATTTTGCAAATGCAATCGAGAGTGCACACCACTTGCAACAAATCAACTTTTTTCACTAATAAGCGCTAGGTGGCGCTAGCTACAATCAAGCTTATCTCCATCTCTCTCGCACTCTCTGTAACTGAGAAACGTGTATTTGATAGTCGATCGCATCGACTATAGCGTTCTCTCTTGTTTTGTAAATAGTATCTACGGAAAATCATGAATAAAAAAAACCATTTTTAGCTATTGCATGAACAATGCCTTGTTATTTAAGCGTAAACTATAATTTCTTTTTTTTATTGATTTTTTATCTGAAAATAGAAGAGATAATTGATTTAAATATTCCTAGTTCATGCAATATAAATCAATTGCATCTTTTAGAATTTTCAGGGTGTATACTTAAGTATAGTGTATTTGTAAAGCTTTGTACTTTGCTTATAACTTTAAAATACGTTTTTTACGGTTTTGCACACAAAGCATTTTCCCCTTTTTAAAGGTGCTTTCGCAAATTGTTTGCGTGTGGCCACCGCCGTGAACCCTGCAGTTCAATAAAAAACACGTATGAAATATATTTAAATCCCTGCACTCAGAAAAAAAACAAGCCCATTTGGGCTGAAAAGCCACAGATACGACATGGGCTTATTTTTCCATTTCAAGAACTTTTCATTCTTAAACCAGCATTCTTAATTTGAGAACAATTTCGTGCGAAATCAAGTATGAAATGTTCTTGAACCAACCTTCTTAGATCAAGAACGAATTTTCCTAAAGCAAGTCTGAATAAAAATAAAATAATTATTAAATGAAAAATTGCCATAGAATGAAGGTTTTATTATTTTTACAAATATGATACGATTTATTCATTAATCAAGTACAAGATATTCCTAAATGAAGTATGAATTATTTGAAAACCATTATTAAGTCTTTTTTATTTTATTAATAAACAATAATTATTTTTTGTAATCATAACTTTATAACTGATCAATGTAAAACGACTAGTAGATGAAAATAAAGAAAAAGAAAGAAATGGAAATTTATTTGTAGATGTTTGTGTACCTAAGTAAAGTGCAATTTCATCTACTGATAAGAATAGTTTATTCCTTATTTAAGGATATTAAAACCATTTTTTCTGAAATGAAGTACTTTACTTGATCAATTTAAGAATGTTTGTGCTAAGAAAAATCTTTTTTTTTAAATATATTATTCTTAGGTTTAGTAGCATTCGTACATGTTATGTCCAGTTCATTGAATAATGTTCTTTGGTCGTTTTTTTCTGAGTGTGGGGATTACAAGTTAATCATCGTGACCAGCGCACTAAGCACTCTCCGCGGATTTCCATGCATCGATTGTACGGGGCGCATTTATCCAGTCAAGTGGTTTTCACATATTGTTTGTTTAGTGGCTGAGCTCCAGTTTGAATGACGTTGTCAAAGGTTTCAATGTGGAATTATGTGCAATTATTGATAGTTGTTCGCGTTTAAACTCGTAAATGGCTTGACAGAATGGGCTTATGCGTTTACCAACGTGTAATCACACACGTTGTATTGATGTTTTATTGATGAGCTTTTAGTGGGCCCATTGCTTTTTCACTGACAGCAACAGAAAGCGCCTTAAAAAAGGTTCAATGGGGTTAATTGGATTTTTTTATTTATTTTGCATATTTAATTATCAATTTGTTGTGTCTTTATTTAAATTCACTTGTTTTGTATTTAAGTTTGACATGTTTTCATTTGACAACAGTGCACAATAATCAAGTATAAATCTCATAAATTTTACTAATTCCTTTTTTCTGCACTAATGCATTTATATTACATTTTGTATATATGTTATATATTAAATCCAATTTAAATTTATAGCTAACGAGGTAACAATAATTTAAGCACCTACCAATTATTAAGTCAAATCAATGTGGTTATGTAAGCTATTATTGGATATTTTATAATCTTTTTTAGCTATTCATCTTTAGGGAAAAAAAAAATTATAAATATGTTGATAGTACTTTTTAAAAATTTGATGAAACACAAATTCAAATTGAAATAATGTTTTATTTTGCAACTGAAAATTTATAAATGTAGCTTGATACATTTTACATTAATGTTTTATTTAACTTAGCAACCCCTCAGCCCCATAATAATAATATTAAATTTATTTATGTGGATTTAAATTGCAGAAACTCCTCAAATCAATGATTTTCTTGCATGAAAACAATAAGTAGAGAAAAGAGAATATTAAATAACACTATCGATGGCTATGACCCAAAGATTTTTGGGACACACAAAAGGAAAGCCAAACCAGCTGGATGGTCAAAAGGAAATGAAAACATTAAGCAATGTATTTAGCCAAGGAAGAATGTGGCCAGCCGGGGGTAAATGAGGAAAAAATGTGGAAAATAGGGAAAATGTGTAAAAGGGAAACTCATGCACGGTTGCCTATGAAACGCCGTCCATTCCGCTCGATGCGTGTATCATCTGCCCAGCCCCCAGCCCCCAGCCCCCTTCGCCCTTGCCTTTGCCTTTGCCTTTGCCACACCCTTCACTAACAATTTCCCGGCTTTCCCCACCCCCCACCGCTTTTCTCTGGATTTTCCCCCCTCTTCCCACATCCATTTGCATGCTTCGAGAGCCAAAAATTGCTCTCCAATGCGTGACAAAGCAGAGTGCAAAGCTGAAAGGAGAATGGAAAACTAGCAAAGGCTCGATAAAGAAAAAGTCTAGTAGGTTGGAAAAAGGGGCGTGGGGGAGGGGTGGAAAATTTCGGGGGGGTAGGTTCTGTGGAGTGGGTTTTTTTGGGGTGAATGCCTGGCATGCTGCCTAACGATCTATTCACGTTGAGAGGCGTCTCGAGACTCCTGGCGACGACAACGAGAACTATTGAAGCGTATTAATTCTTTTTAATGCCAAAATAATAACGACGCCATTATGCCGGGCAACAGCAACGTCCCCCCTGCAACCACCCACAAAACCCCCCCGAAAAAGCCACCCAGAGCCACCCCCTTTGCACCACCTCCTTTTGTTTTCGGTGGCGCCGGCGGTTTGGCCAACGAGACGGCGACCAAAAGTCTGCATCGAAATGTTTTCCAATTGACCAAACAACGCAAAAATAAAAGCCAGCAACAGAAGCACCAGGTTCAAAACAACAAATTCGGTAAAACATATAATTTCTGATATAGGAACCATTAAATACCCTTCTGTAGCTTCCTATAATATGCATGGAAACCTCTCCTTATCCAATGTAATTCTTAGTATTTAACAATAATATAGGATCTAATAACAAAAAAAATAAGTTATTACTAATATTAAAACACACATTAGTTAATAAACAAAGCTTTTGTGGAAGAAGTTCATAAAGATACAAAGTTACTTCAAAATAACATATGTTATCAAATAGATCTGACTAGAAAGCAACTTATCGAATTAATAATATCCCAACAAGTAGGTTGCTTATCGATATTATCGATTATCAATTAAAAAATAAAATTATATGTTATACAAACTTCATAACATATGTTTTCCTGTATAATCGACTAGTTAACGAATTAATGATACCCAATAAGAAGGGTGTTTATCGGCAGAGTGTGCCAATGTCCGATACTTATAAACATAAAAACTGATAACGAAATCAAAACGTCGAGCCAAACGATTTGGAAATACTTGGACAGCAGGGCAGCAACAGCAACAACAACAATAGGCCGAAACAACAAAGGCCGCAGTCCTGCTGTCCGGCCGTAACATCAATGTAACGGCCATACAACATTATTATCATCGCAAATGGCAAGTTAGACAAACACATTGAGTGCCCATTTAATGGCCGCCCCATCCCGAGAACGCGGACCCTAGGAACCCAAAGTCCCTTTACTTCACCCAACTCAAAGCTGGACAGGGGGCGGTAATGGGTGGTGATGGGTGGTTGGGGGTGTCCAACTGGATGGCAGTGTATCAGCAGAAGATGGTTATGGGTCTAGGCACATAATGACCAAGCTAAACAGCAAATGAACTTTTAAACGTATTGAATTGACGTTCCACAGACAGAGGCCCCCGAATGGCCGCCGTCAAAGGCGCCGCCAACAGAGGTATACCATACATAGGGGGATACACCATACAGTGGGGTATTACATACAGTGGGGTATACCTTACAGTGGGGTATACCACCCTGTAGGGTGGGGCATTAATGGGTTGCCATGGACAGCCCTCGGATATAATGTCTACTAGCCAAGTGTGTGAGCCCACGACTGATGGCGACTCATCGGAAAACGAAGAGGGAAAATCGAGAAACGAGAAGTGGAAAACCCGCAAAGGAATATAAAACCACAAAGGAGGTGCCAAGCAGGACCAAAGGATACAAGGCACTAGGACTTCCCGCAAAACAGAAAAGGATGCGGGCTTCAATGGGACACCGGATTCAATGCAAAAGCCAAATATAGTCGCTCTTAGCCACTGTGGACGAAAAAGATGTCATATTCCTTTGGCTTTTTTCAACTTTCAGCTAAGAAATAATTGAGAGCTAAATAATGCTTATAAGAAATATTCAAAAACCCCTGACAACAGGTACAGAAACTTAGAAATTTTCTATCTTCCTAGCCTAAAACCCTTCATTTACATACAAATTTAAAAAATGTATTACTTAAAATAAAATCCAAAATAGTGAATAATAAGATTTATTATCCTTAATATTAAATGATTTTAAATGGTCCTTAAAACTGATTAATATATTTATAATATTAAAAGTAAAGTGAATCACCATGTTCTTCTATAATATTTTCTATTGTTTTTTATTTATTTAAAAACTATATAAAAGGCTGTTATCTATAAAACATATAATAGAAACCCTTATTTCATCACATTTAAACTCAACAAAATTGAGTTACTTAAATTTAATAATTACAAAATAGATTGAATGAATATTTTTTAGCCTTGAGCTTCCAGTTTAAAATTCAATGTTTTGATGTTCCCTAAATTTTCCCGGCCAAGCATAAACAAAGTGTAATTTATTTTGAGGCTGATAAAAAATACATATTTATGAATGCCATTAAGGCGTTCTGGCGTCGAATAAATCGATGTTGGGGCTGTGATTTGCCACTGTGAGCCGAGAAAGTCGAGGCACGGACCAAAAAAGCGGCAACAAATCAGAGTTCGAGCACCACTATATTCGCCGGCCATCGAATTGAAAAGAATGGAATCGTTTCTGGCAATTTATTATGGTCACGATCATTCGTCACCTCGTTCGCTTTATGGTCGAAAATAACAAAACAGCGGGGCCATATGACATGAGGCCCCCCCCCAGCCCCCTCTGTAGTACTATACGACCAATCCAGTGTTTTTTATTATTTTCCCCTTTAAGCGGCACTAACCTCTCGATGGCAGGACGTGACCGGGCAGCTGGGGAAAATGTTCGAGTTGATTTAAACGATCCAGCGGCATGCAGATGAGTTTTTGATTTTCCATTTTCCATTTTCTATTTTCCAGCTGTGTTTGCTCTTGTTGTTCGTTATTTTGTTTTTACGAGCTGACAAACTGACTGCCAAACCGACGAGCGCTGAAAAGCCAAGAAGAAAATAGTGAACGAGACGAGACAATAACAGACAGGGGGGCGGCCCAGGAAAAGGGGGCGGGGCCACGCATAATTTAACATTTTCGTGGGGAAAAGAGCGGTGGGGCGGGGGGAAACTCTCAACTGACAGGGAATTTTCGTCTGCCCTGTTTGTGTTTACATTTCGTCTTAAGCTGCGACAAGATGCCGCCATATATTTGTCACATGGACGCCACTTTTACGGCCAGCCAGGGGCGGCGATGGGGGGTTTTTCCAGGGGGAGTGTGGGGGGCTAGCCCCCGAGGGCATGGGAATTTTCGGGGGGACGTGGCACAACAATCGACGAGTGGATATCACAGTCACTGGCACAACAAGAGCACATGGCGGGGCAAAAGAGGAGTTGTGTGCAAATAACCTTAAGCCGGAAGCTCGTCAAGTGACTTTGCTGCCTTCCTGCCAACAAAAAAAAGGAAATGAGGAAGAAAAACCCACTATGCCACCCACACAGGAGAAAATGTATCTTAGTTTGCAGGCTGTCCTAAAGCGTCCTTTGCTTGAAAATTACATCAGCGCTTGGGGAAAACTACATAGTGGCAAGTGTTCAAATATGTCATTGGAGTATTTTAAATGCTATTTAGTTTGGAATATATTTGTATAATTCCTATATATACTCATATTTATAAGAGATATGATCTGATCATTGGTTAATTAAAGTGTTTCTAAAAATAAAAAGATAGACCTGACAATAAAGGAAAATGTATTGCATACGTATACAGGAAAATGTATTTATTATTATTAATATTCTCTTCTTAAATTGCTAATCCATCACTTATTTTTTTCTCTGTGCAAACAAACAAATGCTACTCCATCATCAACGTATCCAAAGTATTTGCATTTTGTATCACTTAAGCAGCAGCTTTTGTGCTTTTGCCACTGGTCACAGGAGACATTTATGGCCAAATAGACACACACACGCGTTGGCACATAAAACTTACCCTCGGTTTTTCCGACTTTTCCTACCAAGTTGCCTGCCTTATTTGCGACTCAAATGTTTAGTAATGGAATTATTCGTGTGCTCCAAGTCCACCCCCTTTTTCCCCAGCACCCCCAAATTTCCCAACCCCGCTTTTCCATTGACAATCAAATTTAGCTCGGCCACAAATTTCGGACAGCGCTGAAGGAGGCGCGTGTAATTGCCAAGACAAACATTGTGTTAAGTGGGCTCCCACACAAACAAAGGCTCATATACGCTGGGAAAGCTGTGGCCAAGACAGCTGTGGCTGTGTGGGTGTGTGTATGTGTGTATGTGTTAGCCCTGCCTTTACGGGCCAACTGACTTTGACTTTTCGGCGGCCAGACTGCAAATGTCAGGTCGTATTTCCCTCACTGCCAATTATTTCAGTTTTCCATTTGTATAAATGGCTTTCAGGACATTTAAATGGCTTTTCAATGCCCCCCCCCTGGAAAACCTTAAGCGTTTTTAAATTGCATAGATAAATAATTATATGGAATTGATTTCAGGTTAATTGGTATTATTAGCCCTCTTGCATTGCAGGTTTTTAATGATTTAATTACTGTTATTACAGTTGTTATCTAATGCTATCTTATAGTTAGAACTATAAGCTAACAGAGGGTTGATTATAGAGCTATAGCAGCAGTTGGCCTTAAATTAATTTAATAACTTAATAATTATCAAGCTGAAAAGTGTCTAAGTTAAGTTCTAAGATAGTATTTATTTTTTGTGGGATTATAGCATACCAGGACCTTTTATTTCTTAAGAACTATCTGAAGCTCATACATGATAAAGCACCTTACTAATTGTTTTTTCCAGACTTTCACTCTGTGTGTCCATCTCCCTGTTCATTAGCCTGACAGCCAGCCTCCTTAATTTCCTTTGGTCCATCTTTTTTTTCCAGGCCCATGTCCGGTTTTACCCTCATTTTACATTTTATTTTTGGAATACCTACTTATTTTAATTTAACCTTCACTTGTGTCGGGGGTGGCAAATCGGGTTACGGTCGAAGTGTTAAGCCTTTGTCGCCATTGTTATTGTTGGCATCTGTTCAGTGTGCCACGCCCTGTGCCCACGCAACTTTCGCGCCCCCGCACTGTGGGAAAATACTATATATACACAAGGTGGGCGGAAAAAAAAGGGAGAAAGTATGGAAAAGCACAGGTGAAGGCAAGGGCACAGAAATTCGCAATTAATCACAATTAAAAACGGCCTGGAGATTCTTTTTTCCCACCCTTGTATACCATAATATATACAAATATATATATGTACATGCATGGAACTCCGTTTTGCACCCTTTGCCCACGTCATCCGCATTTAATTATGAAAATGTTAATTTGCTTAGCACTTCAGGCCGGCAACTCATAGCCAGCCGCTTTACCACCCACTTTTCCGCTTGCCAGTGCGCGCCACCTGGCGGCTATGGCGCGCACCGAGTGGCGAGTCAGCGAAATTTTCATGTTTAGTTTTTGCCATCGGGCCATTAATTTTCAATTAACACTATGCCAGGAGCAGACGACGCGAACGACGACAATGATGATGCTGAATGGTGGGCGGTGGATTGTGGGTGGTTGGTTATGGCCAAGTGGTGCTCCTGGCGGAGTGAAGGCTGCCCCACCACCGCCTGGTTCACCGTTGGTCACAGTCCAAATCAGGGAGTAAGTGTAAGTGCAAAGTGCCAAAGACGGCGCGTCAAAAGGATACCCTGGAAAATATGGCTAAGGAAGGAAGGATTTGTTTTCTCATTTTAATCAATACTTAATTAATCCATTCATATTAAGCCCTACATTTTAAAAATATATTTTTTTTCATTAAGAGTACCTTCAAAGTTTTAGTAAAATCAACTAATTACTCCCCTTAGCGATGTATCGATCGCACCTTCAACTTACAAAGTTTTCGTAATGCCTTTCGACTCGTTATGATCGGATATTTAAAGTTTATAGTGGAATTGGAAATACTGGCTGATATATTTTGACTAGAACTTATTCTTAAAAAATCTTTACTCTCCAAAAATGATATAAAACAAGTGATGGCTATTAAGCAAAGATATAAATTTGTAACTATTTTTTTTTATAATTAATATTTTATATTATTTATGATATACCCCAAATACTACATTTTATTCGGTAGAAGTTTTTTGGAATACCCACTTTAAAAACACTAATGATATATGTTTTATGAAAAAAAAATATTTAAAAATATTAGTATAGTGTCGTATACTAGATCTATTTACAAGGTAATTTTAGACCCATACAAATTGTTCAAAAACTGAAAGGTATCCCATTCCTCTCCGTGCCCGTGTTATTTCTTATTTATTGCCTCGTTCGTGCTCTCATTGGCACCCAACTTAACCTGGGCCAAACCGAGCCGCCTTAACCCAATCCCGACTAAACCGAAACGAAACCCACCCCCAGGTCCTTGTACACCTGTAGTTCATTTCATTTATCGCTTGTTCCTAACAAAGTTCAATCCTTTGTTGTTCCGAGAGCGCCCCTGTCCCTTCGCCTGGCCCCCCGAGTCGGCGCCCCTGTCGTTTGTGCGTACGCCATTAACTTAAAGTGCCATTGGCCCCCAGATCGGTGGAAAGGGGTCAGAGACGGGGGCAACAGCAACTGGCCATCTGCGTAGTCAGGGAGCACTTAACTTAAGCGCTCTAATTGTATTAAAAGCGTGTCCTTTTCCGCCTACGGCCGGCTCTGTATCCCTATATCCCCGCCGTATCCTTACCCCTTCTCCTTCCGGGTCGACCAGGCCACATAGTTCACTGTGTTGACGTTGATGCAATGTCCCATCTCATCTCGGCTCGTCTCGTCTCGTCTCGGTCTCGTTTGCCTTTTGGCCTGGCCGACTTCCCGTTTTTCCCGGCTAATTCGGCTAAGTGATTTTCATGAGTGCGTGCCAGGGCAGCGGGCCGGCTTTATCTGACTTATGGTTTAATTAGGGTCAGGCGAAAGGGGTCTGTGACGGCATTGCAATTAGTTCCAATTATCCCGAACATGTCGAGATCGTATTATTCACGCTGCATAGCCTTGCAACCATATAATGAAAGAAAATCTTTAAAATGTATCTTTATTCTTTCCCACTGAAAGCAGTGAAGGCTTGAAACCGCTTAGGGGGTGTCAAAAAGTATGCAGTGAAAAATAAAGTGATTCAAAATATATCATTGCCTACCTATAGGCCTTACTATTACACTATCATTTAAGAGTGTCACAGAAAGCTCTAAGCCTTAGAACTGCCTAAGGTGTCTAAAAGTATGCTTTGAAAAATGAAATGTCGCCTTGGGTCTGAATGGTTAAAAATATATCATTTAGGCAATGTACCATACATTTTAAACATTTTTCAAAACTGGGTGTGTACTTTAAATAAAATCCCCAAGGTATGTGTCTGTGAAAAATATATATTTTTTATTTTTTTAAGGCCATTTTAAGTTTGTAACTGCATGCCTAAGACATCCGACCAATTTCGTGTCCTTTATTCGCATCCGTTTGTGGCTTTGTTGAGCGACTCGCTTCACCTTTTTGGCCCACTTTTCCAGCGTCTTCTCACTGCCACATCCCACATTCCACTCCGCCACTTGGCCCCGTTTCAGTTGCTTATTTTTGGCTTGGAAACGCGCATAACTTGCAATTTCTGGCCACCGCGCCGCACCACACCACTCCGTAGACGACATTCCTCGGCTTTCGCCTGGCTGGAGCCCGGGAAAATGTTAATTAAGCATCATTTACGCATTCAGGCCGCCATAATCTGCAGCGACAATGACACTGACAGCGCCACAATGTTGCGACAACTTTGACAAGCCCGCCAGCCAGGAAACAGTGCCACCGGGGGCACCGGGGCACAGAAACACTGGAGCCGTGGGCTGTGGGCTGTGGAGCAGTCACAGGACCCTCACTCACTCTGTCACTCGGCACGCAGTCAAATTTAATGTAACATAAAAGGTTTTCCATTTCATTATCCATCCAACCTAATGGGTAGCTGGGTAGTAATGGCCTCCACCACGAAGACTGCAAATAATTCAGCCATTGCAAATTGGCACTTGGAGGTCTTGAAAAGAAATCGGTTGATAAGCAGCATTCATCTAAAGTAATAGGTTAAGTAATGCATGCCATGGACCACATGGCGTATGATTAATGTCGAGCAATCTTACAAGTATATTAAATGTACTGTGTTTATGCTATGCCTATTTCATGAAATCAATTCATGAAATGAGCAAATTCGTGTGTGCATAAACACCGTTTCATGAATTCGATAACACACGAAAGTTGACTATGAATTCACTCTCAATTTACGAAATGCTCACCTTTCAAAATTATTTTAACATTAAATTTTTTTTGTTTTTAGAATTTTTTTTCTGGTAACATCTATGAAGGTTGAGCTTGACGGGAACTATTATTTTTTAGGGGGCGCCCGTGCCACTTTGCCGCTAATCTGTTTAACTTTAACAAGTTGGCCATCGACCTCGGCGCAAGTATAATACTTTGTGCGCGCCGGGAAACAGATGTGAGAATTTCCGCATTTGTGACAGGTTTTCAAACGTTGACCAGATCGAGCCTTTGTCGATTTGTGCACCTTTCCGCTTATGGTTTTTCCAAGCTCCTTATGAGTTTTATCACGATTAGAAATCCTTGCGCTCCTGCGAGGCGCGGAAGTCGTAGCTTCTGGATCGGGCAGTGAAGGTGGGTCTACAACCATTTCCAAAGCCTCCACAATTTCATCCGATGGTGTTGACATCGGTCGATCTAGAGTCACATTAGAAGAGTTTTCATTATTTTCTTCGGACACCCCAGGCTGAAAATGCTATTTAGAAGCGTTAGAAGTCGTAGCACAATATTATTTCTTCTATATCTACCGGAAATTGTTCATCGCTCATTTTGTTTTATAATTTGCTTTCTTATTTGTTTCAGTATATGTATATATGTTACTCGGTCAAAAAAATATAAGTGAGTGTGACTTTTTCGGTTTGAATCTGGAACCTAATTTTCAATGGCTACTATTTTTAAAAAATTGACAACTAGGTGGGTAAACCTGTATTAACTTAATACTATTAAGGCTTGTGTTTGATTTTGCTAACTTTTAGTTTACATCGTTTTTATAATCTGTTGGATAAGGTTACACTCTCAGAAAAAATAGCGTGTCAAATTAAGCAAGAGCGAATTGTGTTGATCCCAAGAAGGATAATATCAATCAAGTACTAAGAATTCAAGAACGAAATAAAAAATTTAAAAGAATTTTAATTTAAATTTATCAGTTTGTTTCGTGTGCCGCAATGTGGCGCGTGGATAAATTACTTAGGTAATATTTGTTTTAAATTATTCTGCTTAGTAATTAATACATTTTTAAATATCCCATCTTTAAAACAGCCTGTACCTGTGTTAAGTAAGTTATGTATGCCATGGATCACATGGACCACATTACATCTTTCGTATTACGTATCCGCAGTGTGGCCCATGGCTAACTTATTTAGTAAATATATTCTGCCCACCAATAATTTTTATTTTTAAATTTTCTACCTTTAAAACATCCTGTGCATGTGCTTTGGAATGCCAGGCAATCAGCGGCTGTTTCTATATCCTGGCCTTGGATGTGAATCCTTCTTTTGTTAGACTCCTGCTGCTGCCATCTGCTGGTGTTCAAGTGTCCAAGTGTCCAAATGTCCAATGCCCGCTTATCTATCCCAGACAATGGACAATGTGGCCGTGGATTAGCTCAGCCAAACGGTTATTTAGCGGCATCCAGAGCGAGGATTCCCTGTCCCCTTCCCAAGTTTCCCAAGGACTCCGCCGAATTGTGGCCACAAAAGCGGCCGGTGAAGTGCGCCCAACAGCTGGCCAACAATATCCAGCAATATCCAGCAATATCCAACAATGGCAGTACCAAACGACCACCGACCAACACAAAAAGCAACAAATCGCCAACTGTAGAAACAAAATAATAATAAAGACAAGCAGCAACGTGGAATGGAGGAACACAAAGCCAAAATAGCAAATAAAATTGCACAACAAAGATGAAAATGAAACAAATGCAGGAGAACAAGAAGACATAGAACGGATCCAGGGAGTCGTGTGAAAGAATTCCGGTAAAAGCCAAGACTAACGATGCCTGGGGGCTTGGAGAATCAACCCCAATGTACCCTACATCTTACCTTATAGTATAATATTGTGATTAAAACACATATATTATTATAAACATATTTATTTGAAATAGGTCACTCATACTTTTAAGAGATTTATTATTCTACACCTAATCGACCAATTATATCCCCAACGTCTCCCAGTTATTATTATCAATTAAAGCCATAAATCTTTATTTGTATACAGGACCTAAAAACATAAATTGCCTTTTTAAAATAATTAAAATTAATTGAAAACACCTCCCAACGAGGTTAGATGTCGTGACAATCGCACCTTCAACTTACAAAAGTTCTGATATTAAATTTTGTGCCGAAAAATGGTTGTAAATTCGACTAAATAAATACACTTTATAAAATGAAGCTAAAAATCAAAAAACCCCCCCAAAATCTTGTTTTTGAAATAACTTTTGAATGGAGCATTGGTTTGTAACAAATGAGGTGTCATTCGTATCCTCAGTAAAAATAAAACTTGGCTAATACTCTGGGGCATTTATCACCACCGGCCCCAACAGCTCTAATTTTATAAATTTTTACTGCCGTCCGCAGTGATTTATGTATGTTTTTTCACATAACATATACATGCATTCGCATAATGTATATTCATAATTCTAAATAAACATATTTGGTAGATCAGAAATAAATGATATATTGTTTATGTGCAGGGCAGGTTGTTGGTAGGGTGTACATTTTCAGCTCAAATTTGTGATGCATACTTTTAAAATACCACTTTTCTTTTTAACTTCCCAGCAGTTCGAAAAGTCCTATACATTTCTAACATAAACTTCAGATGCGGACTTATATATTTCCTCCATGCATAATTCAAGTCCAAGTGCACAACTTTCGGCACTTTACAGGGTATCACTGATAAAGTAAAGGCCAAGTTAGGGTCGCAAGTCGCGCACACATTTCTCACACCAAATGCAAATAAAACGACGCCTTGGAATTGAAATAGAAATAGAAAATTGCCAAACAAAAATGGCAGCATAAACTTTTGCTGTTTGCCACTTCCGTACATCATTCGTTCTCCTTTCACCTCCTTTCTCCGTGGGTCGTAACTCTCTCACACGCACACACACACACACACACACACAAAAAGAGAAAGGAGAAAGCAGAAAGCGAAGAAGACACAGTGGCACACATACGCACAGAGTCCGCTGCTTGTCGACATTTTGGTAATAAATTGAGTTTTATGGCAGTCATATTATTCTTTATTAGTGGGTAAGAATTGTTGCCTTTTGTTGGCTTTTGTTGCCGAAACGATGTCTCAACCAGGCCAACATCCTCTGGCCAAGTACTGAGTTCTGAATGCCGAATCCCGAATCCTGAGTATCCTGAGTATCCGGACAATCCCCACCCCACCGTCGACTGGCGTGGATATCACTCGATTCCAAAGTGCCTGCTGTGTGGCTTAATTAATTTGCCAGTGTTTCTGGGACTTTGTCAAAGGACAAAGGGGAAGGACGGGGAATGGAATTCCCAGAAGCCCTCGACCAAATCAATCAACGACAACGCCTTGTCGCCCGTATTTACTCTTTCATTTCCCCAGAACGTGGCTAGTAAATCAAAAACTCTCATCCAAAAATCGTAATTTGGCGTTAAATTAGTCTCGGGGCTCGAACGTCGCGGGCATACTAATAAGGTCAAGGCGGCTGCCGAAGTGGGATAATCCATCCGTCAATCGCACATCGCACATTTTCACAGCTGTCAACCCAAGCCGAATTGCTTATTTGGCAAATAAGACCCACGCACAAGTGGGATGGCTTATGTACATTAGGAAAATATTTTAGCTCAAAAAATATTACGAAATTTGCTTTGTGAAGACGAAATTTCAACAATGTATTGCTCTGTTATATAGCTAATAATGAAAGCTGAAATTTAAATATCATAAATTTATAGATATGGCACTGAATTCACTCGGAAAGGTGCCTGAAACAGCATCCTTACACTTCCAGTTACGAAAAAAAATTTTGCAGACTTATATACATCTTAATAAATTATTTCAAGATTTGAAAAATTTTTGGACTAGCCTTAAAAAATGATAAAGATACAATACTGTTTATATTTATACAGCTTTTTTACTAGCAATATTCTAGAATTTTATTTTTAATACAATAAAAAATATAGTAAATAATGTGTAGTTATTTTAAGAACATGGAGTATATCATTTTAGAATATTAAACTTTATCACAACTTATTTTTCCCAGTGCAGAACCACAGCACCAAGGCCATTCAATTAGCAATCATGGAGAGTCTTCATCTCCTCGTACCTGATGATCCATGAAGCGTTCCAAGAGCGCCAAGAACTTTTGGCTTATTTCCGGAAGTGGGACACTCAAGACCTGGATCGGTGGAGCCACAAAATTGTGCATAATGCTCCCGCCGAGTGATTTATCATCCTCAGATCCAGCCCGCGAGACTGTTGGCCAAAACCAGTGGGCGGTAGTCCACTTCGGGCCAAAAGAGGAGTGGGGCCAACCTTTTAGGCCAATGCTGAGTGCCCACTGGGTGGGAAAAGAATGTACGACGGCCAATGATTAATTGCCCAACTGTCCATTCGAGCAGAAAATTCACAAAACATTTTCATCATCAAAGCGAAACTGATTTTTCGGTGGAGAAGTGAGTCCTGTCAACGACGAAATGGCAGCAGACAGCTCTTCATGTCCCATGTACGCACAATGTCCTCTGGCAGTTTGAATTCAAGTTATTTCCCTAATTGCAAATATAGTTTATTTGCTTTCTCATTTGTTCGTTGCTAATTGCACATTCCTAACTTCAGTTCCTTTAATTGCAGTCCAATTAAATGTTTCAATGCCAGCTATTTGGTTTTGCCTATCAATTTGCTTCAACCCGCAAACAAGAAACAATGAGGGAGAATGTAAACAATCTGAATGGGTGTTTTGCAGAATTGCAAAGCCCACGGTGCAGATGAGGCACTTAGCTGTTTATTATTGGGTGAAATGACTAAATTATAAATTAATCAACCCGGAAAATGCATACTCAGTTTCCTCTTTCTTGCCTGATGATTTTCACTTTAATTTAGTTGTCTCTATTGATGGCCAGTTGTTGTTTGGCAAAACAGATATTCTTTTATCTTGAATAATTTAACCTGGAAAGATATTTCAAGGAGAAAGCTGCATTTCTGAGATAACATGTTTGTTTCACAAATGAGTATTGTCTCATTTTATGTCCAAAATCTGTGTAAAAAGACAACATGCAATTTTAAGTCCGACTCATCTATCACGTTAGTCGATTTTCTACGAGGGAAGGACCCAACAGTTTGAAAATATTCAGATTTTGGCTTTATTTGAACATCAATTACAGTGTAATCGATTTCTGTTTAGTTCAATTTTCGATAACATGGCCAGAGCAGTCTAGAATTTATCTATCGATAATAGCCTTAAATATTAATTTTGACCAGTGTATGCTTTACAAAATAAGTTTCGAATGCAAAATGTACTGGTAAAAAGGAAACAAGGGTTATCTAAAAGTATGCTGCGAAAAAGGCTCTGTACTTTTCTGAATCCTTATTGCTTCCTGACTTAAAATATATTGTGGCATACTTTAAGGTACGCCTCATTCTCTATTTACGATTGGGAAAATTTCATGGTCCAGCTGCTAAGACATTCGATCCTGACTCATGGGGCACAGGTTCAAGTCCCAACGAAGAAGTCGGGAATCGTATATTTAGAAAAGAAACATTTTTTTTATTTTCTAATGTGTTATTAAATTTAAATAAATATATTTTGATAAATAGTAAGATGAAAATGATATATGTAGATATAGAAAAAAATGGAAAACGCGGGGGCTTTTATTTTAGATATACGTTTTGATTTTAAACATTTTAAAAATATACGTTTTTTGCATTCATTCAAAGACCATTTTAATTAGTGTTGAAAAATGTCAAAATATATCGGGTAATTTAAAATGAAATATATTTTCACAGTCACCACTGCCATAACTGTCAACTGTCAACTATTGACCAGAATTGACTGGCCCCAAAAGCAAGTAGCTTGTCTAAATTTCCGGCACTTTAACCATGAACTTGGAGCAAAACTTGACCGATGCCCTGTCGCAGTCGCCGGAGGGCAAGGCGGAGGAGGCGTGGCCGGCGGACGCCCACCTGCACCAGCCACCGGAGGAGACTCAACTGCTGCTGGCGGAGCGTTCCAGCTGCCTGTCGGTGAAGACCTACCTGGGTATGTGTGGCCTGCCGATTGTGGAGCGGATTAGCAACAATGCGGAGTTCATGTCGCCGGGTGGCCGGCTGACCCGCCTGCCGCTCCTCCGTTTGGGCCCGGTCAAAACTGTTGCGGAATTCGAGCCCATTGTGGCCCAGGCGGAGGCAATGCAGGGCGGCCAAGCCCTGGACAGCTGGATGTCCGAGGATCAGCGCGACAATGTCCGTAGTCTGGTCAACTATGTGGAGAACGTCTTCACGCTGGCCGAGATCCACATGAGCTTCGTGGACGAGGTCAACTATCAACGGTATACGGCTACGCGCAGTGGGGCCGCTTATCCGTGGCCCCTGAGCTTTCTCCGCCGGAGGGCCAAGAAGAAGGAGGCGCTGCGCATACTGAAGGTCTATCAGTGGGAGGATCAGAACAACGACCAGGTGCTGCACGAGGTGGGCGTCTGTGCCGACACGCTGATGGGCCAGATGGAGCAGAACGAGCCGGAGGAGCACTACTTCTGTGGATCGCGGCTCTGTGCGCTGGACGCTTTGGTCTTCGGCCATGTGGCAACCATTCTGACCACCGCGCTGCCCAATATGGAACTGGCCGAGGTCCTGACCGCTTATCCATGTCTATTGGCCCATTGTTGGCACATCGACCAGCTGGTGTATGGGGGCAAAATCCTGGGCTGCGAGAAGGAGCCGGAGGTGCTGGAGTAACTGAAGTTGCTGGGAGTGGGACAAATAAAATTAAAGGAAGACAGGAACAAGGGATTCTTATTGTTTTTTTATTTGGCCAGGGGTCGGGAAGCCAATCAAAAATATGCAAAGCATTTACAATAAAAACGGCGGACGAGCCGAGGGAGTATTTCTGCTGGGGGAGTGGCGGAGCCAGAGATAAGCCAGCGCACAGTCCCATAAAATACAGCAACAGACAGGGCAAACACTGCGAGAAAAACTTGGAGGCGTAAGTGTAAAAGGGAGAATGTAAGGGTAAAAACATAGAAATAAATGTTAAACATATTATATTTTAATGAGCATAATCTGCTTTTCTATTTTGAATTATTCTTTAAAACTACAAATATTTAAAGGGCACTAGAAAATATTTGTGATCTAGAACTATTTAAATTTAACATATATTCGTAAAATAAATCAATTTGAACAAAAAAAAACATTTTTAAATTATTTTTTTTTTAAGTTTGAAAAAAATATATTTTAAAGTAGACAACAAATTGGTTGTAGATCTAAATCCGAGTGTAGAAGGCAGTATATTCGGCGCGGGATGGCATTCAATTTAAGTTCGCCCTCGACTTCAAGGTAGGCACCCGGGCAAACATAAAATGTCAGTTCGATTTTATGACTAGCCCAAAGTCACCAATCTCAATACCAAGTCTCCGGGTGAAGGGACTATGGAACCCCCGGACTTCGGGACTCCTGGACTCCCGGCTAACCCGTATGACATGGCCGCATCGTTCGGACAATCAGGGAGCCATCATCGACATCGACGGGGTCCGCTGTCAGCCCAGTTTCCCAGTTTTCCACGTACTTTTCCATTTCCTCCAACTGCCGCCCCTTTTTTGCTGCTTTGCAATCAGAAACTCATCATGGCCTATTGATGATTTTGTACGTTGTGCTTCTTTTTTGTGCTTTGCCTTTTCTACGACTCCCAGAGGATAATGTTTTGGCCAATGCCATGCCGTTGGCCTTGATGCCGCTGTCTGTCTCCGGTCCTGGTAATTTATTGGAATTTGCCAAAAGGATTAAGTACGCCAATAAGCGTTGCTCAACGTCAATGAGCGCGTGAGCTCCTTCCACTCCTCCACCTCCACCTCGACCTCGTCGTTTTCCCAACTCGTTTTCTTCCTGCCATCGGAATGAGCAACATCAGACGGCATCATCATCATCGTTGCCGCCGGCCATTTTCAGCCCTTTCGTCTGTTTCCGCTTCCGCCCCGACTTCCGGCTTGGTGTGCGTGTATGTGTGAGCGCTTCGTTGCCAAAAAATAAATACAAAAAAGCAAAACTGATAAACGTTGCGCGTGTCGAATGCCAGCCTGATTTGTTTGGCTTAATATTTCAATTTTGGCTTGCCATCTATGTACACAGAGGCGTACACAAATCAGGGGCACTCAAAACTTGATTACACATTTTTCTGGGCAGCTTTTATTGTAAAAATTGGTTTTCATAAAGTTATGCTTTTAAAAATATTCAATACATTATATTTCCACTAAATGTACAGGGCCAAAAAATAATTGTCTTCCAACACTGGAGACGCCGGGGATTGAACCCGGGACCTCTCACATGCAAAGCGAGCGCTCTACCACTGAGCTACGTCCCCTTGGAAACAATTAAAACAAGTGACAATTTCAGTTCTGTTAAGTTCAAGAGTCTGTTAAGTTTTTACCCCTGTCTGGGTAAAAAGATCATTTTCGAACCTTTTATGCAAATTTAAGGAGATATACAACACTGGAGACGAAATATCCTAATACCCATGGCGACGAAGCGATCACTTAAAAACAATTAAGAGGTTTTTGCGATCCTTGAAAGAATGTTCAAGTTTCATTAAGTTAAGTTTTAAGAATGCAAAATAAACGAGCTTTCCAACAAGCAAAATATCTTGAAAACTCTCCGGTCATAGCGAGCTCTCAAAATCAATAAAATATATTCTGGAGACACCGGGAATTGAACCCGGGACCTCTCACATGCGAAGCGAGCGCTCTACCACTGAGCTACGTCCCCCTGTGAATATTTCAAATGATTGACAGTTCCAGTTCAAGGTTCATCGAAATACTAGGAAAAACGAAGATATCAGCAATTCCACGAGGACGAAAGATCTTTAAGAGTTTAAGCATTCGAACGATCATTTAAACCATCGATCGACACGTAATCGAATGAGTTGCACTGGATAACTTATCGAAGTGTGTATGCCGACCGCTGTTGTACACTGTTTGTGAGGCGGCGGAGAACGAGCAAATCTATTTCCTCTGCCGGGTTAATAACATTTTGATTTATCGCGTCCACCCATTTTCAACACGTGGTTTTGAAAAACGAGATTTAAGGGTGTTGCTTCAGTCCCATCGAGCTGAAATTCAGAACTTCCAGATGCAACTATCAGTCAGAGTAAACAGAAGAGTTTAAAACAGTCAACTTAAATTATTTTTAAAAAATAAAATAAGAATCGAAGAAACACGGAACCTCTCGCAGACGATGCACTTACAAACCATTTAATAAAAAGCTAAAAAATCTGGAGACGCCGGGGATTGAACCCGGGGCCTCTCACATGCAAAGCGAGCGCTCTACCACTGAGCTACGTCCCCACCTGAAAGACTAATCAGTTTATCATATTAATCAGTTTCTTTCTAATTAATCATTGAAAATCTCTTTAAAGCAATAAGGACTCTTCCGTAAAAAGATTTCTGATTTCCAGCATTTTTTGATACCTTTTCGTTTTATTCATTTGTAAAATGACACTTTTAACTATATTGATTTGGTTGTATTAGTAAACATCATTAAGACTTTATTCGATTTCATAGACTGTACCATTTTTAAGGTTCTTTTGGCGCTAAACTCGTACTACCGAAAATTCTTAAGACCATTCTGGCATTTCATTCTTTTACTTAATATTACTAAAGCAAGTTCGTGACACCTTTATCATGAGTACTTGGTGATTTCATCCTAATCACCGGACATCGCTCACCCGATGTTTATCACTTTGCTCGCTCGCTGGATGGAACTCAGTCAATTTGTGGTCGAGTAACTCAATGAAATCTGGTAGACAATCGTTTTTGGGCTAAAATGACCGCAGTGCTGGGGGCCCCAAGTCATCCAACCTGAACTTCTTCGTCACGCTGTGCCTTATCACTTTATTCGGAGCTCAGTCGCCTGATTATCCATCATCCGAAGGAACGACCTTCAGCTTGCATCTTCCGCTCGCCCAAGTAACCCTAATGGAAAGTATATAAAACACAATTTGTTTTCATTTTGTGCTCTTACCGCTGAGCGACTATCTCGACTTTCCCGCGAGTTTTCCGACTTTTCCGACTGCCTGCCGCTGGCCCCGAGTTTTCAGCGCCTTATCCTGCAGATCCCTGTACCATCCCGCATTCAGCATTCTGTCAGCTTAACCGCTGCCACTTGCCATTGTTGGTTGTTTATTTTGGTAGTCGGGCATTCGGCGAAAACTTTTTCACATGCCACGCCCAGACGCCCAAAACGCCCTCGGCCACGGCCACGCCCACGCCCCCCGTCCGACTGCCGTAGGGCCACTAAACAACAGATAGACTAAACGGGACAAAATCACTGTAGGTATACATTAAGATACATACACACAGATATGCACCGCCAGAATAGGAAGCCTATTCAATTTGCTATTATGAACTATTGATCTGGGAATCTATAGAGCCAGTTTTATATAGAAAGCTCCTCGCCTAAATCCCTAAACCCTAAATCACAAAACCCTCATTTTTAAAATTCAGAAAATCGAACATCATTAACAACTTTCAAATAAATATTTAAATATTTTAGCAATAATAAATTCGTTTTAAGAATCAATGGGTTATCATATAGGTACTCAATTTTGCATTCTTCAGCCACTGAATTCTTTAAATTAATTTACCTTAGACACCCTAACTATTACATTTTCCACCTCTAAACATTGAAAAATAAAAAAAAATAGCAACCAAAAAGCAAAGTTCTGCAAAATCCAAAAAATATCAAATAAAATATATTGAAATTGCTTTATAAATACACTTTTCAATTCGATTTTCTCGCCGTGTCTAGCTTTTAAATATGGAAAAGTTCCTTGCCGAAGCTTGGTCAGACGCGGGAGGCTAAGGGCCAAAACTTTCTATAGCCTACAAATTTTCTTTTGGCTCCAAATTGGCTGAGGGAGGAAACTTTTACTTGCGGCTACTTTCGCCGCTTTCGTCGATGTCGCAGCAGCCAGTCCTAGTGGTGGTCCAAGTCTATTCTTATCTCTATCTTCATCTCTATGCCCATCAAATCCCAGCTCATCCCGGCCAGAAAAAGGACCCTGAGCAGTGATTAGGCAATAATTCTGTGGCACGCAAACGGCGCACATATTAACCCGCCCCGGGAAAGATGGCGTGTCATTGAACAACTCAATATACCGGGACTACGACTCCACTCACTCAAGTCCCAGGACTTTTTCGGTTGTTAGGCAAATCACGTAAATTTCTTTAAACGAATTACTTTCAAATTACCGAAAATGCTCGGATCAGGTGCTTGTGTGCCCTTTGCTTTCTTCCAGCGACAACAAAAGGCAGAAAATTCCCCGACACCGTTTCGCCAGGGAGTATTAAATAAATATTATTGCCTGTAATTTATATGAAAAGTTTGCGCCTCGCTTCTTGGCGTTTTCTAAGGGTGTGATTTCCTGATTTGCCGATTTTCCAATTTTCATATTCTGCCATGGACACGTTTCGAACCGCAGAGATCAAGTTACGCTTTTGGTTTTTAGCCAAAAAGAAAACAGAACTGGGTTGAAAATGTATGCAGCAGTTGGGGGTACTGCTGGTAAAGCTTCAACAAAAGCGGTGGCAGTTTATAAAGTAGCAACAAATAATTGACCACCCACACATGCTGGGGGCGGGCAGAAATGTTGGTTAAAAAAAGAGGAAAAGCGAGCTGAGAAAACTCAGCGGAAAAACCCGCTCAAGTGGCAATCATCATGATGTTGCTGCCGCTGCTGATGATCATCACTGCTGGTTGCACTTGGCAATTGTTGCCACCGAAATGTGGGAGGGGGGGGGGGGGGGCGGTAATGGGGGCAGTCCCGCCCCACAAAACCCCCCGACCATCACACTCAGAACCGCCCTGTTGAGTGCTTAAAAATACATTGCACGTTCAAATTGAAGTGGAAATGCAACGGAATGCATATAAAAACATCCTGGCCCGGAATGTCCTGCTGGAAAGCGATTTCTCCAGCAAACCTCCTCAACATCCTGCAACTATATAAGCTTGGTATATTCATTTCGAAAATGAAATAATAAATACATTTTTACAATATTATAAAATATTTTTTAAAATTACTTTTGTTGTAAATTTACACTTACAGGATTTAATATCTTGAATTTGTTGCGAAAACAAAAATAATATGTTATGGAGACACCGGGAATTGAACCCGAGACCTCTCACATGCGAAGCGAGCGCTCTACCACTGAGCTACGTCCCCTTGAAATATCTCGAATACTTTTAAGTTCAATAATCGAGAAAATACTAGGAAAACAAAAGGAACGGGTAAAATAATCATTTTCCAACCTTAAATGCAAACTTGGGATTTCCAACACTGGAAAAATTGATCTTAATACGAAGACCTATCGGATGCAAATCGAGTACTCACAAATATTTAATGTTTTCGAACTTGATTATAATCATTACAAAATAAAAAATAGTAATGGAGACACCGGGAATTGAACCCGAGACCTCTCACATGCGAAGCGAGCGCTCTACCTCTGAGCTATGCCCCCATTTACATAGTTGTAATGTACTCCAACTTCAGATTCGTTTAGGTCAAAAATATTGAAAAAATTTTTCATTCAAATAAGTTATCTTTTTAGCATTATTAATATTAGCAGAAAGTTTCTGAACTGTTCGTGTGATTAATAAAAAATTGATTAACTTTTTCATCCATTCTAACATAACCTTCCTTCCTTTTTAAAATTCTTTATTTAATAATCCAAAAATATAAGTAAGATTTTTAAATATTTGTTTCTCTGTTACAAACATACCTTTTTACAAAATTGTCCATTTAAATGATCTATTAATCACAGATCATTATAACACTCTAGTGATTTGTAACTCGATCGCGTGATTTAATTTTTTATGCGATTAGATTAATAATGTTTTGATTTATTGTGAGGCAATTTAGCTGGGGAAAACGTTTATCGGTACGTGGCGAAAGCACGGATTCATGGGGCTTGTTCGCTGGCTTGTTGTTATTGGATCCACCTTGCTACCACCACCCGAGCCACCCCAAGCCACCCCGAGCCAACCGCACCCTTAACCCACCCGGTCACGTGGCGTTGGCGATAACAAACAAATGCAATTATGGATTTACGCGGCGTATACGCCATATTTATATGTTTTTTACGCTGCCTCTTGCGGTTGCCTTACATTTTAATTGAGTTGCTTGTGCAGCAGGCAGCCCGGCCAAAAAAAAAAAAAGAACCATTAGTTGCGAACCAGCATCTGTATCTGTATCTGAATCGGTGATCTCATGAGTGAAGTGCTTTTCCTGGCCAAGGCAAAGCGGGAGGAAATTGATGCGCTTGGGGTGGTGCAAAAGACATCAAACACTTGAAGTATTTTGTGTAAACTTGAAAAATGACATGAAAGCGGCCTGAAACAGCAGGCGGTATGGGGGTTTGTTTTTTTCGAGTGGATGGATGGCAGAATGGCATGCAAAAGCAAACAAACAATTTGCGGGTCTTGTCTCTGACATATGAGTTCGAATACTTTCGAGGGAACTCACATCTTACTCGCTGTCTTTTCGGTTTTGTGTGGCGTGAGTGGCGTGCGTGGGTGTGCAAAGTGTTTCTGAAAGATGATTGATACGATTGGGAGTGCTCCCAGGGCCGTCACCCCCATCCCCCATCAACCAGCCCCCTCGATCCGCTCCTGGGTGGGCGCCCAGGGGTGCCGCATAAGCGGTGGCGTAATGAAGCGGAAATCGATTTGGAGCGCTCGTCTTCAACCCGTGCAGCCCGGGAAATCGCTCGCCGTCAGCGGGCGTGCGTGAAAAGTTTGACAGCAGACGGGCGCGGGCCACCACCCCACCAGCACCACCCGCACCACCAGCACCACCCCCCGGGTTGATGAGCAGCGGGGCGCCACCAGCAGCACCACTCGCTTCCCGCACCACCAAGCCCTTAAACCACACGAAGAGAATACTTGTTTATTTGAAATTGTTAAAGGTAATGCAATCAAGCATTACAGGCTGTTTCTTAAGTCTACACAGATTTAAAAACAATTGTTTTTGGTTGAGTGCATATAAGATCAACTAATACATTTCAGATCTGTTCCGCTTATGTATGAAATATCAAGTATTTTAATAAAAAAATAATGATTTAAGAGCCTAAACCTTTTTTTAATACACCCACTAACTTAAAATATTACAAAGGGTTATATTCTAATTTTATTTAAAAGCGATGTCTTACAAAGATTGCCTTGGTTATCATCTGTGATAAAATAAATTGTTGCAGTTAAGAACTTTGGAAATTGTTTTCTAGAACGACTAAGGGAAACAACATACAAATTTAAACGTAATTATTATTGTACTATTTGCATAAAACCAACTTTTTTTGGTTAGGAACTATTTAAATTCATTTTAAATGTATAATTGCAGATTGGGAAGTCTTTCCACAGTAAAAACTTTCATATCTCAGATCGTCCATCCTAAGCATTATTTATGTTCTTTCTTGTCATTTCAAATATACATATGTAAAGATTTGTTTGAACTACTATATTTTGAATGGGAAATGTATAAAACTTTGGTTATGCTTTCTTGATTCAAGCAAAAAGTATTTTATGCCTTAATTAATTAAGAATTGAGAGCAACAGAAAGATGTAATTAAGAAAAACCAATTGTCAAAAAACAATGTGATGGTAATGGCTTTTCAATATGAAAAAATCACAATATTTAAGACAGAAATGCAATAAAATAAGGTGGAAAAAAGCAACATAAAATAAGGCACAATCGAACAGGATTTTCTCCCGGTGTACTGGCTGCCAAGGAAAGCGTAAACAAGAATATAGTAAGCAGCTGCGAGAGCAAAACAAAAACGTAACGCTGCCGAAAATAGCTGGAGATGGGAAAACGAAATGCGCGAAACAAGTTTTCCGGGGGGAGTGCTGACTGAGGGGAGGGGGGGGAGGGACTTGGAAAACAAGCAAAATAAAGTAAAGAAAAGGGAAACAGAAGATGCTGGGGGAAAAGCGATTTCCGCCGCTTGCTCGTAACTTTTCACTTAAGCATTTTTGTCACGTCTGCCATTTTTCCTTTTCCCCATTTACCGCCACACCCGCGCCTATCCAAAAAAGCCTTGTGTAATACATTTTTGTAATATTTACTCTGCGCTTTGTTGGATCTGTGCCCCGTCGATCGGGCTGGGTATATTAGCTTTGGGCAACAGGCTGCCAGTTCCCGGGAAAATTCGCAATTTTCACTTTCAATTTAACATAATCGAACTCTTTTCCCTGTTTTTTTGGGCAATGGTAGGGCATTTGACATTTGTTTTGCGGGAAAACCCTCTTGGAACTTGAGTGTATATTCCCTTTATACAGAGATATTTGTTGTTGTTTGTTTTACGCCATCCCGATTCACAGTGACTTGGTGTCCTTTTTCCGGTTTCCGGCCAGTTTCTTAATTTCTTTTCGTGTTTTCTCTTTATGTATGCGCACCCGCTCTTTGATTTCCCCGCCAGGCAAAAATCATATTTTATTGTTATCGAAATTTAGTGGCATCCCATAAACATCGATGGGTTCCCGGGGAGGGTTTTGGGTTTACGGATTAGGGATTTGGGACGTAAGGGCCCCCATCCCACTCAACCTTCACACGAAAGCAGGAAATGTGCTGCAAGTTCCGTTCAGCGCCATAACTCCGGCGTTAACTGGGTCAACTCCGGACTACGGACAACGGACAACGAACTCCGGACTCCGGACTCTGGACTCCGGCTTTTATTCTCCGGACCCGTCACCCTGCCAACTCCGGCGACAGTTTGGATTAACCCGCTGTTGCGACGTGGCTGCGATTTCCACTCCGTCTTCCGGATCCGCGGGCACTGGGAAATTAGCTGGGACAGCGTAGCAGTCCGATGGGTTTATTCGGTTTATCACCGGAACTCTCCAGATCCGATCTGAAATTGCAGCCAACACAGAGATGAGGAAAGCTGGTTAAACAGGATAAAACTGCCAGTAAGTCTTAGCAGGTAACAAAAAATGACTCTAAATAGGTTGGGTATTGATAAAACATGACCAAAGCCATGAAATAAAGAAATATAACAAAATAAATTAATCTCAATGACTTTAACTACTTAAATGACAAAACACATAAGACTAAAGTCCATAAATCAGTCTTTCACTTACGTAAGTTATCTTGAAAGTATATTTCCAATTTGAACTCGTAAGATAAATCTTTAAATCTCTTTTTTTCGAAAGGGTACTTTCACATAAGAAGATTTATATATAGCTTTTAAAAATATATAATTCGTGAATGGATTTTTTTGAGCCTTCCTGAAAAATATTTAAATACCTTCAAGGATATCATAATTCAATTAAGTTTATGGAAAACCTAAGGTCAACACTGCGTATTAGTTATTAACCCAATTTTCTCAAATGATATATATAGATTAGGGGCCACCCCAAACCTACCACTTGAATCAGTATCACCCCACTGCCAAGGGCCAACAAATAATGTACAGCGTTTATTGACCCCGTATTACGTTTACTTGCCGCGTGTAGTATTTGCTCTTTGTTGACCCGTAATCTTTATGGCCTTGTTAGGCCACCGAAGGAAATCGACAAATCATCCAAGCACTTTTAGACGTTTTCATTAGCCGCAATTTGGGCATTAAAATTTGAGATGCCCCGCATCGACCCGCCATCCGGTTTGCCACCTCGTATTTTACGGGTCTCGACACCTTCCGGAATTGGGGGCATAAATTGTCGAGTGCGGCAGTTAACTGGCTAAAACTAAGCCGGCAATCCATCAAACCGCAAAGACTGCACAGTACATATACAGTCCGTACTGTGTATATAAGGCGCAGGCCGCAAATGTGCCAAATGAGAGGCTTTCGGTTTTCTATTAACTGTCAGCCGTTTAATTTACAAGCACTTTTCGAGCACCTCGGCCGCAGCAGGCGGTCGACAATCGGAGGATGGGGGTTATCCAGTACTGGGTACTGGGTACTTGTAGGGCCGAAGGTCTGGAGGTGCCCAATAAATTAACAAGCAGACGAGAGCGGAAATGAAATGTCTGTGTGTCGGTGGCGCAGATCAGAAGTGTGGTTTGGCTGAGTGGGTTAAGTGGGTGGACGGGATGGGTGGCTGGAATTGTCCCCGGATGGGGACACTTTCACAGGGTGGCGTAGGCATTACCAAAGACCCCCTCCACCGCGCCCCTTTTTCCGGACAGCGGGCAACTGACACATTCCTGCCTTCGTCCATTTCCATGTCGCATGTCAAGCGATGCGAATTCTAATTAAAATTTAATTGTTTACACTTTTCGGCCAACGAGCGGAAATGGGAGCGGAAGTGCCAAAGGCTTGGCCTGCACTGCGAGAAAAATGTATGTGAATATGGAAGGGGAAAAGGTTTTTATACTGATTTATCTAAAAAAAAAAATATTTTTTTTTTATACATAACATAACTTTTAAATTAATATAAAATAAATTACTAAAGTTACTGTTTAAAAATATACACATTTCCTAATGCAAAATATATTGTATTGCATACTTTTAGACACTTTAGACATAGGTGATTTCAAAACCCTTGAAATTTATGTGTCAGTAAATAATAAATAAAAAAAGTAAAGTATGTAATAATAAATAATTTGAACAATTTAGTAAAGTGATGAATAAAATAAAGGGACCTAATATTATATAAAAAAGTATAACAATATAAATTGGAATATTAATATAATATTAAGTTAGCTACAACTTATATCGTTTTTTGGCAAATGTCTTATAGATTCAGATCGAATTTCTTTTCGTGTGGTAACCGGCCCCTTCTCCCTTAATAGTCACCCCCTTTCCCTATTTTTTTTGATTGTCCGAGGTTCAGGTCCGTGGCCATTAGCTCTAAGTATTGTCGTGCTTGGCGCGTTTAATTGTCGCTTGGCCTGATTTACATGGACGGCGACAAAAGTTTGCAAAACAAACAGCTGCTGGGAGGGGGTAATGCTTCTGGGGGCGGGGGGCGGTGTTAAGGGGCTTTTCCAGGGGGGGTGCCAGCCCGAACGTGCCTCGCATGCCAATGGAATGCTTATCAAAGTGTATAAAATTCATAGAAATTATGACGCGAGCGCAGAAAGTTGCAAGAAAAAGACGTTTGACGTTGACACAATGTTTTGTCGCTGTGTGTGTGAGGGGCGGCAGGGGGCGTGGCTAAGTTGTGTGCTTAAGCGTTTTATTGCCTTTAAGCTTCATTAAGTCAAATGGCGCAAACGTTTTGGGCAAATGAAAAGCACATCACGAAGCGCCGAAAATTAAAGCAGATCCAGATCCCTCGTCAAAGTGAGCTTTTCAGATGACCAGGATTTCGTCAGTTTAACTTGAGAAAATAATCTGCTTATACCATTAACGTTAGCCATTAGAAAAATGCTAAGAACTTAAACTATGGGATTTTTTCTTTAATTTGGCTTTCATTCTCTATAGTGGAAGCCCCACAAAATCCAATAGAATCTGAAGATTACATATGGAGGTGTCTAAGAGTATGCTATAGAATATTTTAAATACAATCGATTGCATACTGTAGACACCTTTATTTAAAACCGTATGGGTTGTTGAGGTAGCTGTATAGAATTCCTTTTAAATAATATGCAACAAAAATAGTGTTCCTAAAAATAACAAAACATTTTCTAAAATTAATCACATAAGCCCGTTAAAAGTTTAGTTTCTCAAACTATCATAAAAGGTTTTACTATATGTACTCCCCAACTTTTCCCTTTCGCCGCCTGGCAATTAAAAAGTTGTCGCCTAACGATAAACGCGCGAAATCGAGTTAGAATGCTGCAGCAAATTAAATTAAGCCGAACACTTTGTTGAAACGAGAATAGGACAGTCGCGAGGAGTCCTTAGACCTTCCCGCCGGGAATGAAAAATTGAAACATGCAGGATGAGTGGGTGTGGCTATACTAGAACTTCGCCATCGTCACGCCATCTTTGATCATCCGCATGAAGGACGACTTCACGCAAAGAACACGAACCAAGATGGACATGGGAAAGGAAAAGGTTGCACATCCTGCGATTCAACAGGACATGTCAATCTTAGAGATTATCACCCATGAACCAATTAAATGCGATTCCACCCTGCGGGGTTATATTTTCAATATTGTAAGATTATAAAAAAGATACAGTGAAGAAGTTGATATTATTTTGATATACGATTATTTTATGAGGATTATGAGGTCAGTACCAATGATACGAACACGCCAAGAATCTAGGTTTTCACATTTGCACTAGATATGTATGTTTCCACCTTCTCGGGACAGAGGTTGATGAACTTGACGACGAGATTGTGAACCTGCGAGTCAAATATAAATGATAAAATAAACAGAGTTCCAGGTAGGTCTAACAACCATATATACCATATGTTTTAAAATGGCGTATTAGTGTACCACATTTACTGAAATTTATTTTCTTAATATCTTAGTGGGGACTGCGCTATCAGCAGCGAATAGTAGAATATAAAGGACAACTCCTCCCGACAGTTGTGACAAAAGTCATTAAGAAAATCCATCAACAAAATGTCACTTAAAGTGAGTGGGGACTTTCAGTTGAGTGTGGTTGTCTGGGGATAGGTACGCAGATCACTGATCTTCCCTACAATATACATGGCTAAGTGACCGAAGTCCACATAAGAAATTTATAATGGATCAGGGGAAAAATGAACAATTTTTGGCAAAGCAAGGGGGTATAAAAAAAAAAAAACGAAAAAGATTAAGGCATTAAATCATGGCCAACTACTCGAGCTGGCAGCCCAAGGACAAGAACAAAAAGCTGACACGACGACGAGGATGACGACGATGGGATGATGGGCTGCTCGGTACTGGTCCTGGGCTCCAGGAACTCGACTCGCTGCTCCCTCTGTCATTTGTGGCTGCTGGTCTGCTTCATTGGTTTTTGATTGTGTTTGGCTGCCTTATTTATTTATGGCCAATGAGTCCCAGTCCATTGCCAGGCATCTGTGGGGGCTGGGGGGCAGCGGTTGCCAAAGCTTTCATAAAATATTATATCTTGTTTTTACACACAAAGCCACACAGACACTGATATCCAGCACTCGAAAAAGTTTCAATGTGTGGATTAAAGGTATACGAAAATATTTAGAATATTAAATTAATATACCACAATTAACCCTAAAATATTGGTCAACATTTGGGACTTTTACCACTTCATTTTCAGGTGATGAGGTGATTTTTTATTATATCATAATTTATTGTGATTTTAAAGAAACCCCTTGCAAGAAAAAAAAGTTTTAAATCAGAACCTTTTTTATAAATAGAGTGCCATAAGCATACATCTAGAATAAATAATTATAATTGATATTAACAAACATATACATACCACTGCAAAAAAAAATATTTATATCGATTGGGGGAGTTCAAATACAGAAAAATTAGGCCCTTCATGATAATTGCATTTAGATTGAACTCAACCATTTTTCTTCGAGTGCATCTATGTGTTTGCGCACATAAGCTCGGGCCAACTCATGAAGAGCCTTCGCTCACAGCAAAGTTAAATTGCAAACAACAAGAAGAACAGGATGAGGAAGTGAAGCCGGCGCCAGGAGCAAGAGCTGGCAAATTCGAGCTGGGAATAGGGCGATGGTGCTCAGCCAGGAAAAGCGGGAAAGTCGGGGGCGAAAGCCTGGCAAACCGGGGGGAGGAAAAGCGGGGCCAGTTGTGTGGCGAAGTTCGCTGGCTTTTTGTATAACTTTTGATTAATAGAGCGACGACGAGGCTGCCAGGCAGCTGTCGTTGGCATAATTGCACCGCACACACACCACACTTTTGGCCCCTCCTGGGCACCCGCCCCTGACCCTCCCGTAACCCCTGACCACCGCCCCCTGCCCCCTGCCCCCTGCCCATGAACCTCACCGCCATTCTGGCCTGCACATGACAACAACTTCAAGCTCGGAGCTGAAACTTCTTACGCTAAATTGATTCCGTTGAAAACAACTGCCTGGACTAGTGTGGGAAAATGGAAAAGGGTATGGTTGGGGGAAGTGCTGAGGAAACTGCAGGAGGAAAACTACAGGAGGGGGGGTGGCGAAACAAAAGCTCGTCGGGATAACAGACAAATGCACTTATGCAACGCGGCTGAAGACAACATAAAAACAAACAACTTTGGCCGGGTCTGCTCTATCCGATTTCCATATGCCCGCCAAGACGGCTTCATCCGATCCATTTCCATATCCCATATCCCCTTAAAAACACCGAAACTACAAGCACATCAAAAATGCCATAAGGTCTGGGGCATGAGCATGGGCGTGGGCAACAAGCCAGGCTGTTACACTCTGCTACAAGGAAATCCTGGTTCCCCTGACAGCGGATTAAGGCCGCTGAAATTTGGGTCGAGTGGGTGGGGGGGTTTAAGCTCCTGATGAGGGTTTCTGGGTTTTTCCCGGTTATATCGCCATATGATTCATGGCCCACGGATTCAGCAGTGTTTTTTCACTTTTTTTGTAATTATATTTCACCTTTACCGCATCCGATGGAGGGTTTTGCATATCATTGTTTTACTTAAACAAACACTTTTGCATTGAAAGTTTCATTAACTTTAAAAACTACAATTTCTTCGCCTGTTTGTACAAAGTTTTTATGAGTTGGGAGGACAAATATTTGCAATTTCACTATTTGATTTTATGACAGCCTCAGGAATTCGTCACTTTTTCACACACAAAGAGGGAAAGGACTCTCGGAAAAGGCATACCTCTATTTTATGAACCTTTAAATATTTTTGTTTCAACAAACATGCTATGGGCTGGCCAAATCTATTATTAAATATGTTTAATATGGCCAGGCAAAAGTTTCGAAACTTTTGAAACATGCAAAGCCCCCCCTTGGAATCATTTCAGCCCTCGTCCCTGGAATCAAAGCCCACCATTGACCAATGACCATTGACAGTTGCCTGTTTTTCGGTGCAAAGTGCAGTTGTGAATTGAGCCTGATTTGCACTGCGGTCAGGCGATTTAATTGCATTTGAGCTGCTGCCTGTTGGTCGGCACAACTAAAACGCCAGTGGAATGGACAATGACATGGCAGGGGACATGGCAATCGGCGTGGCCGGGGCTTAAATCACATTTAAAGCTGTGCTGCCAGTGTCCCGATAAATTATCCATGCATGCATATTACACTCGGAGGGGGTTCTGGCCGGGTCCTGGCAGGGTCCTGGCCCGGTCCTCGTCCTGCACATGGCATAATGCATGCACACTTAAGGCCTCGAGAGTGCCAGCCAAATGGCATGACAGAGACGGATGCTCCGCCAGATAGCGCGCGCAACAGAGATGGCGCCACAAGCCCTATCCCTAACCCCAACCCCACCCGTAACTCCCCAAGCCCAGCCAGCCCAGCCCAAAACCAACCCGACACATCTCATCTCAACTCAGAAAGCTTAGCAAAATACTTTCATAATAATCTTTATGGCACAACGAGTAAAATAGAAAAAAGCATGGGCAAAACTGTTACCAAAAAAAAGCCAAACACACGGCTAAACGAATTGCACAGCACGAAATTTGTATGCAGAGAGTTAAGTGACTTGAAGGGCCTCTTAAGCTGGTCTTCTATATATATGTAAAAATTTTAACATCTACATAAACTGTTTAAAACTAAATAAATTTACACATTTAAAAAGGTTACCTCTCTAGAAGCTTTACATATTATTTGATAATGAGCTCCAATCCATACTTACTTTAATTAGAAATTTATCATTTATGTATGTTATTTTAAGATCAAAATTTATATAAATATGTTAGTAAAAGACACTAAAATGGATGACATTATATTTTAGTCGTATATCGTAAAAGAAATATTTTTAGTTGCTTTGCCTATGATATATTTTTTCTGTGCAGACTCCCGCTGAAGGGCAACCAAATGGAAGTTGCCAGTGGTGTGGCTTTTGAAGGGGGTTCCGAATAAATCGGGCAGGGGGGTGAAGTGTGCTGTACACTGTGATTTGCCTGCATGTTTTTGTTGCTATGCGCATTCCATGTAGTTGGTTTTTTATGAAGCCAACGGCGAGCGGCCAAATGTATGCTACACCCACACCCCAAACCCAACCCACCTCGCACTTTTAATGCCGCCGAGCTGCAGGATTTTCAGGTTTGACGTGTTTTTGTGGGATTAAGTTGCGATAATAAATCGCCTGCTTCCTGTGGAAGTAACAACCTACCCGGTAAACCCTACGAATAACTCAAATACGACAGTTTGAATTTCTTTTGCATTTTTCCCTGGTTCCTGCTTAAACAAATAATCGGACAATTTGTAAAAAATACAGGATTTGCCTTTAATCTTTAGTTTTTTTTTTTATTTTTAGACAATCGTTTAGTGCCTAAACGCGTGTAGTAAAAATGTTTGTTAAGCCTTTTCACAAGCTACTTAGCGCAACATGAGAACATGAATATATATTTGTTTTGTTGCACTTTTTTGATGCCCGAACTTTGGTTTGAAACTGAGCATATGCAAATCATTTTTATATTCTTTTATTTAAAATTATTATTAATGAAATGAAATTATAAATTATAATAAGAGAAAGAGTTATGAGCTAGTCAGTCTATTTTGGGGACTAATCTTGTTGTTACATGTTTAAGTTCATATGAGTTTGTAGCGAACAAAAAATGCAATTTACCATATTTCTTCCAAGTATTTTTATGGCATTTTCCCTTAAATCCTTTAGATTGCACAGTGAAAAGTGCAGGTAAATTTATAAAATTGTTTAAATAAATTAAGGTGCCTGGTAATCTGAAAATATTTTCCTATTGGGGCTTGTAGCTTGGGAGGTTGTGTTTTTTTTTAATAATAATTATTTTGTATATTTGCAATAAGTGAATGCTCTAAACCAATTGAGCTAAGCCAATTAAGTTCTGAGAGGGTTTCTCAATTGGAATAAATAGTATTTTAAATATACATACCATTATAATCGGGGGAACCCGCAGCAGCCAGCTTTTGGTCAGTGCAGATGGAGGCGAACTCCTTTTTTGGGGGACCGGCTCTTTGTTTGTTTTGCCAAATGCTAAAAGCAAAGTTGGATTATGTAAGGGCAAATATGCACGAGTATGTGATGGTGTGTGTGTGAAGATAATACAGGCGAATCTGGTGTCCGCTATATCCGAATTCTGGGTGTACAAGTATGTGTGCTTTTGGCCTGGCCCAAAAGTTGAATGTGCTGCTGAAGTCGTGGCAAGGTGAGTTTTATATGCTATAATTTTTCACCCCTTTTTTCCTGCGCTCGAGTTGGGCGAAGAAGTGGGCGGGGCTGCTCTGCATGAGCTGGATTTAATAAATTCTAATGTTTGCTTACCTTGCCCGAAAGGCTTTCAACCCGAAACCGCACACAGAGACGGCCACATATGGCGGCAGATGGTTCTCGGCATAGGTATAGGAGTACGTGGGTGTATGGGTTTTGGTGGGGTTGGGGGGATAACAATGTAAGGAGCCAGCCAGCCAGCTGGAACCGGAGCTCGGCGCCACAGCAGATTTACTTTTATTGCAAATTGCAATTCTGCATTCTCGGCTGCCTCCGGACCTCCTACACCCCCCCTTTCCCCCCATTCTCTGGCCACATGATATAGACATTTAAATGAATGAATGGACGGATACACAAAGGCAGGGGGTCGGTACTCCGGGCCCCGGGGCTAATGTGCAACTGGAGCCGGGCATCTGCATTTTATAAGCGAACAAGCCTCTCAGCTGTCCGCCACAGTGACAGCCGGCTATGATGGACATAAAGCAGTCACTGACTTGGCACAAATTGAAAGCATAGAATTACACGAGTGCAGCTTGCGGTGCATGTTACATTTTCGAAATGCGGAATTGACTTTCTGGTTTGCGTTTAAAATGCATTTCAATTTAAATTTCCATCGTCAAAGGGATGACAACGATTAACAATTTTATTGTTTTCGCCGCACAAGGCTTCAATTTACAAACATATCGAATTCGTTGGCATATTTTTGATAGGCCAGTGGCTCATTCGGCATTTTAATCAAGGTTAATTTGCAGTTTTAAGGCACCTTAATTGGTAAATGATACGTAAATTTAATTCAATAGGAAAGAAGTATAGATTTATTTTAATATTACTCAAAATCGTTATCAACTTTGGTATTCATCGAAAAATAACAAATTTGCATCCTTAGAAAAAGATGCATAGATAAGGATAATATATATATTTATTGGTTGTTAGACAAATACATTTATATTTTCAACTCATAGCTTAAATTACACAAAATGCGCAACTATCTTTTAAATTAAGACGTCTTTTAGCTCAAAAGGCCCCATTCCAAATATACTTTGTGAATTCTTTTCCCAGAAAACAAGCCACCCTCCTTGGATTTAAGTTACTCTGCTGAGAAGTATCTCAACGCCCTGGCAAAAATGGAATTTTGCAATTTTCGCCAGAGTCCGGACTAATAGGTGCCCTATCGAATTTCCGAGCAGCCACTGTGGCAAAAATCCACTGGCAACCGTCATCCTTGTGGCTGCACCTGGTGCAACCGAGACAACCAGTAAGATGGATTCAAGTCTACGTCCTTCGTTAATGAAGCCCTTTCTTTATTGTGCTTGGGATGGAAATTCCTTGGGGTTGGAAACGGACAGCGATTGGGGATCGAAAAGTGCATCTCTGTGGCTAGCGGAACCAGGTCCAGAACTTCCACCATCGGCGATTGGACCGCGGGGGGACAGCGGGGCGTGGCATCGGCTGGGGCGGCACCACTGGGATCATCGGTGGCTCCCGGTCCGCCAGGTCGTCCACCCGGCTCTGGGTGGCCAGCAGCACGCAGTTGCGGTACTGCTCCATGGCCGGGAAGCAGTTGCAGGACCGCTGGCGGTGCGCCTGCAGGCAGCTCTGCAGCCGGGCGGCCACATCGGCGCAGGGCGGCTCCACCACCTCCTTCAGGGAGCCCTCCACCCGCTGCACCAGCCGCTCGAACTCCGCGTAGATGGCCTCCGTTGGCCTGGAAACACGCAAATGGGGCAAGGTGTATTAAATATCGCTCATTTGGGGTGAAACTAAATAGTGCATCGTTGTGCAAATTCCAATTATCCCGTTTATTTCTTAATGAGCTATTATATCTTCGCTGTGTTGCAGGGCAGCCGAAGTGCAAATTTAAATTGTAAGTTTAACTCGAAACTAAGTATGCATTTCAGATATTTACGTATCATAAAATTATAAATTGGGGTGAAACTAAATAGTGCATCGTTGCGCAAATCCCAATTATCCCGTTTATTTCTTAATGAGCTATTATATCTTCGCTGTTTGCGGGGCAGCCAAAGGTTGAGTGGTCATTAGTGCAATTTTAAATATTAAGTTTCTTTAATGCATTTTCGCCGTCAGCGGGGCCTTTAATTCGGAAATTTGTACGCATTTCAGATATAGACGTGTCATAAAAAATGAATGAATTTAAATTATTTTAAATCCTGTAAAGAAAAATTATATATAAAGCTCTTCTCCGGTTTTCAGTACCCAGTGATTTGCTGGAATTCGTTTTAAAGTAATCTTCTTAGAGAGAAGTGTTTTAATAAGTTTATTAAACTTATACAAATATATCTTTCTATACCAGGTTAGATAATATAACAATAATGGCTAAAAAGATTTAAGGTTGCTTAAAAAACGGCGTCAGAATGACACAAAAATTAAAAACATTTATGGATAAAAAAACAATATAAATCTGATCCCTCCTGCAAAAAAAAAAAATGTTTTCGTCCCAGCGTAAAAAACCTATCGATCAATATAAGAATATATTTTAATAATATTTAGGCTTTTAAAAGTTTTGTATTAAACACCCTTTACTTTTTTCAAAGGGCATGCATTTCTAAAGACACCGAGGCGCAAAGACTTTCCACAATTTGTTAGATTTCCCATTGATTACTTGGGTCTCTGACCATTTGGGTTACTTACATTCGCTGGATGTCGGAGGTAATGCTTCCTGATCTAGATCTGTGCCCAACCAGCCTGGGTGACTGTGATTCCATGGAGACGAGTTGCGGTTGTGGGTGCTCCTTAGCGTGGTCCTGCGGCTCCTGCTGTCCCGACGGCTCCTGCTCCTCCTTGTCCGACTTTTCCGACTTATCTGCCTGCTTAGCCGTGGAGTCCTGCTGCAGGTGGGGTGTTGGGATGGGTCCAGGTCCTGCCCCGCCCTCCGCCCCCTCGGCACGCGTCTCGCCGGCCAACTGGGCGCCCATTCTGAGTGTGTGCTCGGATTATCCCAGCTAGATTTGCTCCGTGTGTTTTTTGTGGCTGCGACTGGGTTAAACCTGTGAACTGTGCTGTTTTTTATTTTGTCAAACAGATACAATTTTCATGGCTAGGGATTTGGAGTTGCTAAACTAACTGGGCAAGTGAAATTGTTCTCCGTTTGTTTTGTTCAAATTTGTGACTTTGTACTGCTGTGTAAATCTAAGTCCACATTTTAATGACCGATTTCATTATAAACTATTTGTTTTTGAATTGTTAAACTATCTCTTGAGCAAATTATAAATATGAAAAGTTGTTGCGGCAAAAAAATAATTTCAAATTTTCATGAAACTGTGTAAGAACAGACTAGATTTATATTTAGATTTAACCAAACAATTGAAAAAGTAAGTCAAGTACTAAATGGCATAGTTACTCAGCCAAAGGGAGTGCAACGGAGATGGAAATACGCAAGCCGCAAAGCGACTGTTGTTGTTACAAAAACCAAATAAAAAGGATTCGGCCAATGGAAACACCGGGAATTGAACCCGAGACCTCTCACATGCGAAGCGAGCGCTCTACCGCTGAGCTATGTCCCCACCTGAAACACTTTCATTAATAGGTTTATTTCGAATTAATCTTTGTATATGGAAATAAGGACTCTTCCATATTTCGATATCGGATCTCGCTCTGTTCCCTGAAATAGTTCCGTTCAATTAATTAATTGGCAAAATATAGTTTTTAACTATATTGCTTTGTATATATTCCTTAAAACCATAAGTACATAATTTGATTTAAGGATCTATCATGCCTACTCTCGCACCGTCAAAAATTCTAAAGACCTTCTGGCATTACATTCTTTTACTTAATTTAACACCTGCGCATGAAGCCGCTGAGCTAGAATTGACAAATTTAGTTTAATGTAGTTCATAATTGTACGAATACAAAGTAAACGAGATTTTTAACGCCGGAAACAAAAGACCAGCGCTAGCGGCATCTAGTCAAATCAGAGAGTAATTGCAAAATGCTTTGTGTCAGTCCCAATGAGTTGAAAAACATAACTTCCGATCGAATCGAAATAGTTTAAAAATAAAATACTCTATAAAAAGATAAATTAAAAATGGAATTTCGTTATTCGAAAACTCTATGCAAACGGCCCCTCTTGGAGACGAAGCCAGCTTTTAAACAGTATAAAATAAAAAACTAAAAAAATGTGTTGGAGACGCCGGGGATTGAACCCGGGGCCTCTCACATGCAAAGCGAGCGCTCTACCACTGAGCTACGTCCCCATATAATACATAGAGTACTTATCAGTTAAATAATCTAGGAATTACTAGAAAGGCAAATGACCGGGTATAATAATCATTTTCCTACCTTGAATGCAAACTTAAGTAGATTTCCAACACTGGAGAATTAAAGTGCCAACGCTCTTTTGATCCCATCACATCTCTGCAGCTGTAAATTTTTAAGCATTTTGACCGAGGGTCCTGCCAAGGACCTGTCGTTCAGGTGATGATCCACAAAATGCCGCCACCCATCCACAGTTCCCCCGGAATTTTCGGCTAATTGCGCATTAGAGGGAAAAGTTTTCCTGTTTCCTGCGAATGGCCACATCGCAACACATTGCGAAAGTTCATCCAGACAATTTGACGATGGGCGACGATGTCCGTCAAATGCAGGCGCTCTCCGGATCCAACTCCAGCTGCATCAATGTCCGGATCCGGGATTCGCCACCGTACTCATCCTACCGAACTAATCAAGCCAAAGCAAAAGCCACCTGGCTACAGGTGCAGGTGGGGTCGCAAAAACTTCTCCGGCTGGCGGGCATAAAAAAGTCAAGAAGTTTGTTGTGGCTGGCATTTCGTTATTGGAATTTTCATTGGCCACAAAAATACTTTTTCGATTAAACTTTAACGGCGCGTAAAATGCGAAGCTGAAGACGCCAAATGGCCGGAAAAATGCCGGAGCCGCCGTGCAGGTCCCAATGCCAAATCAGAAAATGATTAATTACAGAATGCCTGGTGGGGGGCAGGGTCCAGGGTCCAGGGTCCAGAATCCAGGGATCCGGGAACCCCGGGACCTTGCTGTGTGGCCTGCCAAATGCCAATTAGCGGAAATATTTCACGTGGCCGACGTCGCCGACTAATGGAAATAAATTAGTTTCGCCTGCCCTTTTCGGCGGCGAAGAGCCCACATCAAAAATGTTAAATACGCATATCCGCGGCTGGGGGTAGAATGCCATGTCCGAATGGAAATGTCTACTATATTCGCCAAAATCAGCGCCGTGGGCTGAAACTGAACGCCCAAAGCCCCTCGTTAACGGCTGCGGAATATCCAGCGGAATTTTCAACGAAACATCCGCATTGTTTACGGGGCCTAGGACTTCCGACTTGGCTATTTTCTGGTTATACTCAGGTTATGCAAAAATATATCAACACTTCGGCCTTCTCTATTTATAAAAACAAATACCAAGTTGATATTATCAGCCCATTTCAGTAAAGGAATAATTTAATCACTTAAAGCACAACATCGTATTTATAAAAGCACTCAAAAACCTATTGGGCCAAATTGTCCATTATAAAAGGTAAATAACCAATTTAAAAGATAATTGCTGTTAATTTGACCAATATAATGTATTAATATTTTTTTGTTGTTGAGTAATGTGAATTAAAATACTGTTGGTAGCGCCTGGCAAATGTTTTTAAATATGTTTTTCTTTATGGACAGTTGTAAAGATTTTTAAATTGTTCGTGGTATAACATGTAGATGTGTTTTATTATCGCAAATGTATGTATTTAAGTAAGTGTACCATTTTCATTGCCACACCATTTTTTATATTTATAAAAATACAAAGGTGGCAAAAAAATCCAACCGAAAAAATGCACCAATAATCCCATGGCCGAAAAAATGTGGGCTACTTAAAAATAGTCCGTAGCACTTTTGGATATTTATAATCCCTGACTTGACTGCATTTTTTTTGTACGGCGTAATCCGTAGTTGGCAACACTGTTTCAATGAACTGGAAAGTTCATTTGGTCCCAGTGGCAGAAATCGGTTTTTCAAAGTCCAGAGTGCGTGTGCCCCAGAGGCCCCGAAACCAGAGTTCCCCGGGATGCAGGGCCATACATATCAACTTGCCGGCATTACATTCCCGTCCAGTTTTTGACCAACTTACAGGCGGATTTTTAATTGCCACGCCCACCGACATATTTAGTTCGGACCATGATCAGGCTGCAGAATGTTCGTACACAGGGATTACAATCAGCATGAAAATCAAGCGTCAAAAAGTTTTTACCACCACGTAATCCGCAGCAGTTTTTCATCTTCAGCGGCGGCATGCGAGTGGATGTGCCACGCCCACAGCCCACAGCCCACAGCCCCCTGGCCTTGGCAGTGCCAGATGTGCTGGAGGACCAGGAAAAGAACCAGACCCAGTGGCTGGAGGAGAAGCTATAGCCGGAGCATCAGCATCAGCATTAGCCGAGCACGTTCAACTTTCCAGTGGCACGCGAAACCGCACAAAATGTCGCCTCCCCACTTGCGAACCTCTTACTTCATCACACTTACTCGCACCCGCGGGGTAAGAGAACCCCTCCCCCCACCCCTTACCGATTTGCCCCGCCCTCTTTTCAGCCCAGTCATGCTCTGCGAATTTTTCGCACATTTTTACCCCTATCTTTTTTATTTGCTACCTCATGGACTGCAGGGGCATATTCGACAAACAGTCTCATGGGACCTTGGGATCTATAGCACCTACAATCACAGCTTTTGGGATGCTATCTTGTTCTAATCTTTAAAAAAGGTTGGCATAAGATATATGACAAAACTAATTTCCAGTCGACACGTACTCATGTGATCTTGGGACATATAATACCAACAATCAAAACTTTGAGGATGTTTATATATCTTTGAAAGCTGTTGGGATAAACTATAGTTTCTTATATAAAGTCTGGTCTTTGGGATCTATAGCACCTACGATCATTACTTTCGGGATGATATCTTATTTTAATCTTTGACAAAGGTTGGCAAAAAAACAAATAATTTCGGGATCTTAATACACAAAATTGGGTTGCTGACTGCTTTGCTGGCATAAGTTCATAACAATTTTGTTTTTATTCTAGGAGTAGCGATATAAATAGATCAATGCCCTTTGCATTGAATGCATTTTGTGATCAAGTTTTATAGAACCCGAAGAAATAAATTGAAATACGCTCATTTCCTTGAACTCTAGTGCAGTTTGGTACCATTGCCATTTGCTGCTGTCTTTTTGATAGTTTTGTGCAGCAATATCGCATCTATTTCAAAATCAAATGAAGCCATTCTACGATTTTATGACAGATCGTAAAAACTGAAGAAATCGCAGTGCTGGGTATTTTATGTGTGGCAAACTCTTTTATGGTCTTCGACATTCCTCTCATTTTTTTTTGTGGTGTCTGTGGGTCGGTGTTCGCTGGCTTCGCTCGCTATATTTTTCAGCATATAAATTTTCGTTCAAGTTGAAAAGTTTCACATACTCCTGTCACGTAACGCGCAGTGGGGTCGCCGAGGTCCTGGGGCAGAAGGACGTGGGGCGTTGGACGTACTTGTGGGTGGCTTCGAGCGGATCGCTGGGCTGTCAGCGGCGTGGGTCGCGTGCCGAGCTGAGGTCATGCCACGCCGGAGTCCGAGTCGCTAATTTATGGCCTGACATTAGAATGCAATCATATTCACTTAAAAAAGTGCATAACTTCTGGCTTCTGCCGTTGCCCGACTTACGGTTGTCATCGCTGTTGTTCCTGCAGCACCGCCATCCATTTGCCCCCGCTGCACTTCGGCGCAAATAACTTTTATTGCACTTGAGCTTAATTGCTGTACAAATTGCTGCTAATCGCGCGTGTGTTGCATGCGAGGTGAATGTAAAGGTTGAGGTTAGGTTTCCATTTCCGCTTCCGTTGCGCCAGTTGACGTGCGGCGTTGCCACCTGGTTGCACGTAGTGCGTGACTGTACCAAAGCTACTACTGCGATTAATTGCTGCATTTCGAGGTTATCGGGATAATATAAGTCCAATTAAAATGTGATTAATATTTAATTAGCTGTTTGTAATGGAAAATTAGGAACTACATTCGTAATTATAAATTTAAAAACTTAACCTTTGTTCACTTGCAGCACAATAGTAAATTGCTTATACATTTGTGTGTGCGTTGGTAAATTAAGAAAACTAGGTTATTAATTCAAAAAGGAAAATGATACTTCTTCTTTAAGTTTTGGTTGCTAAATTTCCATTCCTATAAATTTTAATAATGGCAAATAAAATAATTAAAATTAATAAATTCATAAATAATTGATTACTTATCACATCAGCCATTGAATGTTACGCAAGGGAATTGTGTGATTATCTACCAATGAGCATGTGGTTTTGCATTAATCAAACTTAAATAACGATGATTAATCGCTCATTAGATTTTTTGTTTTATCTTTTGTTAACCAAAGTCAGATTGTGAACATTCAGTAACTCTAAATTCACTTTGTTAATGTTCCATTGCCTCATTAACTGAAACATGTAACTGAGTAATCAAGAAAGGAAAGGGATTTTTATCCGCGGTCCCTGTCCACCTCGCTTAAATTCCACAGAAGCAACCTAACCTGGTCATAAGCAGGAAAATACCACAAAACAGCGAGAAGAACAGGGGCGAGAATCATATAAATAAATCTCATCATAAGCATGCATATGCAAATGAATAAAATCTAAACCGAAAAGTGTAAGCCGGCGGCAGCGGCGCCACTGACCCGTAACATGTGTCGCCCGTCCCAGCGGACACGCCCACTTCCATACCAACTGGATGGGTTGTGTGTGGGCTGATGGTCGGTTTGACTGGTTGGTTGGTTGGTGGGTTTTTCGGGTTTGTTGGGCTGTCCTGGTGTAACAAAAGCCGCAAAAAGATTTTCGACAACGGGCGCCGGGCAAAATGTGAAAACCAAAGAATTATTGCCTTGTCGCCTGTCCCTGACCTGACCCTCTGCCGCTCCGGCTCCAGCTCCAGCTCCAGCTCCAGCTGCACATGGCCGGTTGGCATAATCTTTGTGCCAACGCCGGCCGCCAACGTCGGCGTCAACGTATCCCCAGGCTGCCAGTTTACAATTTTGCAGCCGAAACCAAGTGCTGACAACTTAGATGTTTTCAAGCTGGCAAAAGAAAATATTTATTTTGCTGATATCATATCAACAAACGTATTTAAAGACAATATATATCACATATCATAGTTCTGTAAATTTTATCTCTTCTTTTTTTACATGTTCTTTATTTTCAAAAACGAGAGCTTTAAGCTTAATTTAATATAATAAATTTCAGCATATCTTTAGTTTATTACCACTCACACCCAGATAGGAGTTATGGAAATATTTGAATAATTTTTGATTAAATTAAAAATTAAGATTTTATGAGGGGAGCTAGAAACATTTATGTGAATTTATAAGACCTTAAAATATGTACTATGCAATTTAAGAGGTACTGAGGGCTATATAAATAATCCTACTAAATACAAGCTGTCGTAACTTCTTGAAGGGATATTAGAACGCACCCCTTTGTTTTAAATGTATACAATATATAAGTGACTTATAGAATGTATTATACTTAAGCTGGGTTTTCCCAAAGTGTTTCTCCCCATTTTCTTCAGCTTTCTCCGCTATTTTCGCATAATTGTTTGCTGTTGATGATGTTGTTCTCCCCTGCGTGTGTGTGTGGGTGTGGGTGTGCTTTTCAAAGTGTGTGTGAGGTGTTTGGTTAAGCACATAATTAATACGAAATTTGATTGCCCTTGCCGCGTTGGGACCGGAAGTAGACGAAGAAGAGCAAGCAGAACCGGATGCGGGTGAACTCCTTCTCTCTCCCTTTCTCTCTCTTTCTCTCGTTCTTCCTGTGTGTGGGTGTGTGAGTGTGTGTGTGTGGGATGTATGAGTGAAAGTCAAATTAAAGTAAACTCGACTTGGCAACCACCCACCCAACCAGCCACCCACCGCTGCGGTTTGCCGCTTAAACGCTTGTGGCTTAATTAATCGACTCATAGCTGCATATTCCCCTCTCTTTCCCGCCCCGCCTACTGCCACGCCCCTTTCAAGTGACTTCCTGTCACTGCGGTTTTCCAAGCCCCCAACCTCAGCCGCCAACCCCTTTTGTGTCTGACTGTTGACGCTTTTTAATAACTTGGCCAAGGCCTCTTCCCCATCCGCCTGAAACGGAGCAGATAAAAACTTTAACTTTTACCAGAGCGCGCTGCTTGCTTATGGCCGAAAATAAATCAAGGACCAAACTACTTTGGCCCGGAATGATTAATTAACTGCATTTTGTGCTCGACCACGTCCGGTGGCCCCGACCATTTGCCACCACACCCTGTACCCCTTCGCTTAACTACAGCAGAGCTTTGCTTTCAGGTACTTACCTAGTTCAATACATTATTTCATGAATTCAGGGGCTTAGTGCATACTTTATCATTTAAATTAATATGTTAAAAAATAAAGCTCACACATTAAAACTAAATTTATAGGTCGAAGACAAAAGTTATAGTATAATATATTCAAAAATATTCTAGATAAATATTTTTAAAACTAAAATGTAGTGATTATTCAATTAGAAATAAAAAGGGTACGATCATTGCGGATTCGAAAATATATATTTATATTATTAACCAAATGTTATATTTCAATTTTATAACTACGTGATTTGGGATATAAAAAACTAAGTTATTATTGTATATTATTTTAATGTTATTTTAATAAGGTTAGTTATGAATACTTCGCAAGGAGAGGAACCTGAGGAAGTCAATCCCTCGATACAATGAACTTAATACTCCAAGGCAAAGCAAAATTTATTTAGGACAATGTGGAATTCGAACTTCACTAGGGGAGGGCCCACTGTACCCCACAACTACACACACATAGAGCTGCCGATGGTCTGCGGCGCCACTTGAACGTCTGCGTTAAGATATTATTAATGTGCTTGTTAGCATTGGCCGATGTAACTGCTCCGCTGTCCGAGTGGCATGAATTATGTGCGCTTTTTGCGCCCGTTGCCTTCACAATTAACCGTAAGTGATGAGGCGGAGTCGCAGTGGGAGTCCTCCAGACACCGACACCCCCACTCCCAATTCCGTTCCCCTCCTGGCCGAAGGATAACGCCATTCGCAGTAGTAATCTTGCATTGTTCAAGGGCTGTCTTCGTCGACTTTGAAATGCGCCAGGGCTTAGGCAAAGAGTTGATGGAAGGCCCTTCCGTCGATGTGCGATCTGTAATTCCATCGCCTAGGCAATTATCAAGGGGTTTTATCATTCGGTAGATTAAGCATTTATGGAACTTCGATTGGCCTTCCCTTATGAGCCCTATGATACAACTAAATCGCTTGAAAGCCCTAGGTAAATTAAATTAATTTTAAAAAAATAAAAAATAAGTTTTTTAATGTATTTCTTTTTCTAATTTACCAGCAATTTTACTGTATGTATGCAAATAAAATTAATAAATGTATACTTTAAATCATTTAATACATTTTTTAAAACAAAGTAGTAAGACTAAGAAATCATCCTCATTTAATCTATTATCGCTATGATTAAACATAACAATTTTAGTAAATTTTATGTTTTTTTAACTTTATTTGTTTATTAATTTCATTATAATATTTTTAAGAATACTTTCAAAATTTGTTAAAAACAGCAAGATGCTTCTGCTAATTAATAAGTAATCAACCATTTGCAGTTGTTATAAGCCGAAATAAAATTCACATTTTAATCATAAATCATGATCATAACGAAAGTATTGAACTCCTTTCCTTGGACCATCCTTGGCCTCTTTTTCTTTCGCTCTGATAATGTTTTCGCTGCCATTTTTCCATAGATTAATTAGCCCGACAATTGAATTTTTCGACCAGGATAAAAGGCCCGATAGTTGGCCATTGTTCTGAGAAATCCAATTAGTGCTGGCGGCCAAGGATGCCCGTAGATAACCGAGTGTGTGTGTGCCGCCCACGACCTCCGCCCCGACCCCCGCGGGATAATAAGCAGCTTAAGCTGCTCCTGCTGTCCGGTTCCAAACTTCGAAGTCCGGAGTCCGTAGTCCTTGGTCCGCAAGAAATGTGGGTAGAAAACTTGTTAACGCCAAATCGAAGCTGGAAAAACCTACACACAAAAAAAAACGATTGGTAAATTTGACCAATATAATAGTAAAACGAATTGTCAATTTGACCCACCAAAAAATTACTCTTACGTAATGGTTACTATAAAAAAAGTTATGTTATAGCGAAAGCTTTCCTATTTAATGGTGATGACTTTTTATTTATAGATGCTATGTCCAACCAAATCCAATCCTTACCCCACTCTTACCTACTAGACGCTAGACCCAGTTGGGAATTATAAGCAACACATTGGAGAAAATATGTAATGATATTGTTGCCTACTTTTGTGAGGAAGATTTTACGTTAGGATAACTATTTTTGGTAGTTTATCAACTATTTACTATTGCAATAAAAGAAAATTAAAATCAATCGAATATGCCGTTGCATGCTTAAAAGCTTAAATATTTCGCTAAAGCGGGCAGAATAAAAACATTTTAGAAACTATCTGCATTGGTCCATTTTACCAACCAAATTCTTTTGTGTGTAGAGATAGTGATAGGAGTAGTAGGATAGGAGGAGTAGCGAGCATTATACAGATTGAATTGAGACGTTGGGCGATGGAGATTTCCCCCAGGTATCGAGGAGCATACGGCAGACAAGAGGAGCTCTAGCTGGATATTATATATTGTATACTGTATGGCGGAGATGGAGGATGGAAGATGGCTCAGCAATTGTGTAAGCCAAAAATGGCAGCTCTCGATATGATAATGATACAATTTCGATGAAGCTTAACAGGGATTAAGCAACGGGAGAAGTGGGAATTCGGTTGCCAGAACAGGGCGATGAACGATGATGGCAACTAATTGGCCCCGGGTTCGTTCATCCGGCTTCCATTGCCCATTTTCCCATCTACCATTCACCATTCACCATCTCCCGTTACCAGTTTCCAGTTTCCCACTAACCAAGTGGCAATCAACCATAATGCTAGTCCGTTGCAAGTGACAATTTATTAATAAACAGCAGAAACAAGAACCAGGACTTTGGGAAAGGACGAGGAAGGGGCAGGAGCGACTGTCAATTACCAGTCGGGGCTATAAATTGCATGTCAGTTGCTCACAGCCCGGATCCCTTACCAATTGCTTACGGAATCGAAGGGAGTGCGCTGCGTTTAATGGGCCCGATAAATTCCACAGGCTGTCAGGGGGCCAGGGGGATTTGGATATGGACAGGGATACGGAAATGGGCGTTGGGATGGGCATCGACAAGGAGATGCAGGCAGAACTCACCCGAATCTTGGCCCAGAGCGGATGTTCACCTATCGATTGACAGCCACTTAATACGGTAGGGGAGGACTAACGATCGTTTGATTTGTGATCAGTCGGCACTTTACATTTCATGTGCTAAATAGAATTCGAACGAAGAAGCATATAGTACATTAAATGGTTCCTCTCTAGGATCAATTTTTATTTTGGAATACATTTTCCATAGGTCTAGCACTAAGTTCCCTTTATAACACTTTAGTTCTCCTTACTTTTTTCATTTGTCATTTATTTTCTCTGATGTTAAACGTTTTTCGATAGCATCGATAATATCGATGGTGCTCACTATTGATGTGATCCCAACTTTTATTAAATAAATGGTTTCCAAAACAAAAACCGTTTTTAAAGATTTAATAGAAACTTGTTCCTCTAGAATGTGTTTCACTTCAAGAACTATAAAAATAAACAATATTGCAACAATTGCAAGGCAATCCCTGGAAGTAGTCATTCAATTTGCGGAAATTGAGCGACGCCGAGCCAGTGTGACCAGGCCACTCAGTGCAGCAGCCAGCGTGGCCAGCGACGGGGACAAACACAATCAAAGCCCAAGCGCCAAATGCGAAATCAAATTAAGCAAAGTACGCAAACATTGATAAGGCAGCCAAGGCAGATTGAGGACTTGACTGGATCCCGTGGCTTCCAACTGCAGCCGCATTCCGATCCGAGTGCAGTCGGAAAAGTCGCAGGACGAAGAAAAGTCAGGACTATGGGGGCGGAACGGAATGGGGCGTGGAAAGATGGGAAGGGGGCGGAGGGCCACAACCGCAACCGACAAAGGGAAAGTGGCGAGGCGAACGGGTTCTTTGGGTTGTCAACTGTAAAGTAGGGTAGATTACATTGCTTTGAATGATGCCACCAGCCAACGAACGAAGATTCCGGAAAATGCCAACCGGAATGAGACGAAAAGTGCGACCAAGTCTCGACCACTTCGATGCCCATCAATGGAAAATGAATCGAAAGTCTTAGGAAATGATTTACGATATTATTATAACTCACTATTTATAATCACATTTAAATAGGTTAAGTAAAACAATTTGGAACACCTTTAACCTGACTGTACTGTAATCATATATACCCCAAGGAAAATGCAGATAGGTGCAGGACGTGGCGCCAGCCCAAGGAAAAATCAACAGAAAGAGGAAACAGTCGAATAGGAAGGGTGAAAAGAGAAAGAAAAGAAAAGAGAAGGAAAGGGAAGTGGGAGAAAAAGAGAAGAAGTGGAATGGCAAGACATCGTCTTCTCCCATAGACAAAAACCAAAGGACAACGCACAACTAGCTGCAACAAAAAAAGAATAGAGTGGATCCTGTCTTCTCACAATCGAATTCCAAAATACCCTTGCCAGTTGAGTTGAAAACAATATTAAATGCGCTGCTCCAACGAATATGTTTCGATAAATAGTTTAAAAATATTATACAATTGAGAAAATATTAATTATGAATTGTTCACAATTTTGTGGCAGGCTTCATATTTAAAAAAAAGTATTTAACTAAAAAAAAGGAATTTACATTTTACTTTAAAATTTTTTTTATTTTAAAATTACCCCTGGGCTTTTACAAAAACCCCAATTTTTTATAGTATAATTTTTAACATTCTAACATCTTTTCCTTAATAAGAAACATTTTTTAAAGGCCATTACTACCACATTTAAAGATACATTTTGTTGTGTATTTTATTAACAAGTAATATATTTTTTAAAATATAAAACTGATTTGTTGTGCACACATTATTATAATACATGTATAATGTGTATAAAGTGTTAAAAATAGTGTTTCTAATAATTTCGTTTGTAAAACATAAGAATTAACATGTTTCGTTTTAGATGTGAATAAGAAACCATATATTTTTTCGAGTTTTCAGGGCATTGAACAATCGACGAGTTCATGGGGCAGGATATGATTCGGCGACATTCTCCGGAGTCTGCTTCGTACCCGGACCACTTGCCCGGACTTGTACTGGCCCAGTAACTCGAGTAATTGGTAGCACGTTCAGGCCCCTCCCTTTTCCACAAGAAGATCCCCCCCTCTTGGCACGCCCCTGACAGCTCGTCGTCATTGCCATTGCTCATCTTCAGCGTTGTGTGGCCCGCAAATGTGTCTTTGTCAGTGCGCCAGTGGAGCGTGCCGCGTTGCAGTGCCAGGAGGTCACCAGCATGAGGGGGTCACCACCCCCACTCCCATCCAGAGACACCACATCGATGTGGGTGGCACGCAAATGCTTTGGCATATCAAAAGTGAAACTTTGACATATAATTTCTCGCATGGATTTTCACTTTGACGACATAAACGGCGACAATGGCACATGGCTTCTGTTGAACCCGGCAAATGAAAGAGGAGACGGTCGGATACGGATATGTATCCAGATTGAGATCCGCATCCGGCCTAAAAACTTGCCTCCCAGCCGGGGTGAACGAACATGTCGAAGGATTTTGCTGGCAAACGCCCCGGGAGCGATACCATCATCGGCACCATCAATTCAAAGCTGCCTTCCCACTGACATTTGAATTGATGGGCAGCCAGCCAGGTGGCAATCTGTGGAGCAGCATGTAGAATGGAAATGGATAAGTGTGCCAGCAATGGGTTATTTAGGGATTAGCACTGCAAGTGTCTTCTTCTGGCCCAAATAAGTGGATATTCAGAGGGGGCAATGGGGTCTTGAGCATTGGAAAACGTTACATTTAAGGGAATCGCCAACCTTTTCTAGTATATTTTAAATAACTATAATAACTAGAAATTTATAATTTACTGTTATACCATTAGTCTACTTCATTTTGCCGCAGAAACTCTTCGGTTATCTCTTCAAGTTCGTCCTCGGATATTTGTGCCTGGCACTCATATAAGTCATACAAAATGTAGTCTTCATAAAGGTCCTGTTGCGCATTTGGAATCATGTTTAATTCTGCAGTCGTCACTTTGCTGTCATCCTTCTTAGGCACTTCTTTTCCAGCCTTAGATATCATATCTTTAACCTTGTTTACAGACCCTCCTTCAGTCATTTTCCCAGTTTTACTCTTAGTTCTTTCATCCGTCCTTTTGTTAGTATTATCCTTTGGCTTTTCCATATCTTTTTCATCAGAAGACTCCCCCTCGTGGATGTATGTGGGTTCTTCGTCGCTCCAGTCATCATTCTGCTCCGATTCGATGTACCGACTGAGGAAATCCGCAAAATATTGAAGAATGGGCATAAAATAGGGATCGGTGGGTCCATTGAACAACCTGAAAGCCAGCTGGAAGATGTGTCTTGAGCAGCACTTTGGGAAAAAGAACTTGCGATACCTTTCCCCATTCTGAATTAGTAGAAAGATGTCAATATATGAAAAATAGATTTCGTGGAACACCCACCTTCTTAACGAAAATGATGTGCGACAACGAGACTCTGTCCGACGAACTCCCTAAATTCTTGCAAATTTCCTTCTTCGAATGATTGTTCATTTTACGGCAAAATGATAATTTTATTAGAGGTGGAAAAACGGTTGTCATATGACATGTACCTTCTCTATGATATATCGCCTAGGCCAAGTTATAGTGTTGAACCTTTTCGACAAGGATTGGAAAGTGTTTATAGTGTTACAACCTGACATTGTGCAAAGTTTTCAAAAATAATTTTGAAAAAAGTTGTAAATTGACCGTTACTTATGTTTTCTGTTGTGAAACCAGGCCTTTTTAATAAAAGTTAAACATTATTTGGGGTTGTACAAAGCATGTAAGTGGTTTTAATTCCATCATCTGCGGCAGTAAATTGTTCAAAATTATTTTGATTATAATTTTAAGTTGCTATTATATAGTTTTGTCTTTATTAAAGTTAGAAACGTTACATTAATATTGCAACGGACTAGTTGGGCCGCTAAACGCTTGTTTTGTTGTCCTTATAATTTAATGCATTAAATTACTCGCAAAAAATATTAAGAAATTAAACAAATTGCGTTAAATAAGTTCTTATACTTGAATTTTACCTGCAGCTTTAATAAATAAGAAACATTTTACTTTTTAGATACAATTTTTCTCAATGACCTATTGGTTCAAGAATTGTGTTTTCGTGAGATTCTAATATACCAGAAATATACCAAAGTGCATATTAGAGCTGTTATACCTCTTCCTGCTCTCACTTACATACGTTAAATCGTATAGTCAGAGAAGAAATGGCTTTAATGAATGGGCCGCACAGTGTCGTGGAAAAACACCATTAAGTATTTCCTTTAATTTCTTTTGCCTTTCTCTTTAACTTTGAAATAACAGGCGCCAGCCTGCCTGCAATCCGATATGACAAATATATACATATCTCTCTTGTCATGTGAGCTTCCGCCTGTCAGAGTTGCACAATAACCAATTCCCTTTTTCTCCATTACTTTCTCCGTCTGCCCCCAACCCTTTCTCCTTTCCACTTTGTTTTTGGCTCTTGCCTCTGCATGAGTTCTTTGGTTTTTGTATGGAAATTTAGAAATTATGTTTTCTTGTCTTTTAATTAATAATCTCAAGGGTGTTTTGGCCTGTCCTGGCCATGGCTTATGGCTGAAGAAGATGGAGTTTGTTGGATTTGCGAGGGTTTGAGTTTGGCGACGGGAATGGGAATGCCGAGCAACGGGGCGTATGAGTAACATGCGAAAGCAATATTTGTTCTTCTGCCGCCTTCCCAGCAGGCAGCTGGTGTAACTCAAATTGTAGATGGTGTTGATGCCCCCCCGATTTCCCACTTTTCCACCCACTTTCCCGCTTTTCCGGACCAACTTTTATGGCTTTCGTGTGTGTGTGAGTGTTTGTGTGTGGCTTGACAATGTGATTTACATTTAATTAAAATCGTATTTACTCGTTAGATAAACAAACACAGGACTCGGGCGGCACCCTTCCAACATTCTGCCGCATCATTAGGCACTCGGAGCTCTTGAATGGCAAGTGGCATTGGGAAATGGCGTTGGAAAATGGGTAGGGGGCTGTGGGAAATGGGAAATTCGGCTGCGAGCCATGTCTCAGGTGTTGGAATGCCACTTGGATGTCAGCGTTGTGTTGACGTTGACAGGGCGACATGTCAAAAATAACTCGGTGCCATCGATCGCCAAGGGCTGGCCAAAAATAAACCACTCTATCTTATGACCAAAATCGGAATAAGAGAGGTCAAAGAAGAAGACGTGAATGGGAAATCTTGAGAAGTTAATAATGTCGCCAATTCGATTCGGGCAAAATGAAGGCCCTAGAAAAACAACAAAGCAATAAAATTAAGAATCGGTGTTTAGTCTGCCATAATGCACGAAAAGGTCAGAATGAGGAATGTCACACCTCGTTGAGCTCGTAGTTTAATTTCCAATACATTGGCATTTATTTGCCAATTTATTCCGCCCTAAAAAACCAGTTTTCGTCCTAATATAAATAATGGTGGAAAAATGTAATCTTTCGTTGAGCTCGCTATTAAATTTCCAATTTATTGACATACATACGGTCAAAAAATTAATATTCCGGAATGTGATGGAAATCGTTTCCTCGGGTTGCTAGCTGTTCAAAACAGTTGTTCTTATAGCTGTACGCCTTGATTTTGCAAAACTACGATTGAAAAACCGCCAAAGAAGTATTTTTCAGGGCTTATGTCATTACCCTTAAACAAAGCCCCTGAATGGCAAGGGAATTTAAATATTCACTAGCTCTAATTTCAATTTGAAAAGCTTGAACCAATTCATGTATTTTTCAACGCCAAACGATACATATTGTGCTGTTGGTTTTTCGAGACCAAATCAACTTGTCAATCGATGCTGACATCGACATTAATTGCAGGAAGTCGTCGGTGAATTAGTGCCAACCCAACCCCTGTGTAGCTTTGGTCCTTTAAAGAAACCTCCAATCATGTTGCATTCAACAGCACAAGAAGTCCTCGTATTGCCACCAAAACCACTCCACTACACTTTACCCCCGCCCCGTGACCATTCTTTTCCGCCTCTTGTTTTGACTTGATGACCAAGTTAAACAAACACACGCCACACAAACATGAACCGGGTCCGGCATTCGGAATGGGATTCGGACAGGGATTGGAAATGGGAGTGGGATCCAGATTGGCAGTGGGGTCTGCTGCAGCCGTGTCCAATTTGCATAGCCATTGTGAGCTGGTTGGGTGGCGGAGGATCCCCCGGAATCCCGGAATCCCCGAGCATGCCCTCCGACCCCACCGCAACCGTACAGAAGTGGGTCGAAAGTGGGTCGAAAGTGGGCCAATGGGAATGGGCAGCACATTTCCGGCATTTATCAATGGTAATTTCTCGTGTCAGCTTTGAAATAATTTCAGATGACGGAAACGAGACTATTCAAGTGTGACCCAGTGCCCACAAAAATTATGCAATCATTATCATTTCGTTCTATGTACATGCAGGTCATTGTGTTCGTTTTTCCGATTGAACTTTAATCAGAGATTTCGATTCTGCTGAATAGTTTCTAGTTTCAAATTGCACAAAATTAATGCAATATCATCATAAATTCCTTTTAAGTTGTAACACAATTTAATAAGCCATTTCAACGTGTTTAAAAAATCTCTGGATTAAATTCCTATTATAGTAAAATCTATACTGTTTGTAAATAATGAATAGATATATATATTCGAGTTTTGAAAATCTTCGGAGTTATGTAACTGATATAATAACAATTATAGACTTGTTTTATTTTTTAAAATACCCCTTTTTATAGTAAATCAAACAAAAACACCTCTTAACGAGGTAGAAAATAGTGGCGAACGCGCCTTTAACAAAAATTTATGATATCAACAATTGTGACGAAAAATGATATTACATTCGATAAAATAAATAAACTATATTAACTTTATGTATTCGGCACGCTACAACAGAAAATTTACATGTAGGTAAATAAATATGTACTGTTGCTGGCCGAAATCATATATTTAATATAGTTTATTTATTTTATCGAATGTAATATCATTTTTCGTCACAATTGTTGATATCAGAAATTTTTGTTAAAGGCGCGATCGCCACTACTTTCTACCTCGTTAAGAGGTGTTTTTGTTTGATAGATGTATAGCCCCTCTAAATTGCTGTTCACCAAGGCAGCTAGTGAATGTAATTTATATTTCGAGTAACAAATATAATATTAAAATTGTCAAAATGTGTGATTATAGTACCTATCCAAGAATTTTGATTTACCTGGGAAATTGCTTACTATAAAACGGGCTTAAAAATGGATTGAAAAAGATCAAGTGTTTAGTTTTCCTAACATTGAAATACTTTTATAAACAAAATAAAACGAATTTATTTATTTATTAAGATTTCGAAATTATAAATTCAATTGAAAACAATTATTACGACTGTCATAAGCTGTCATAGAAACGATTAGAATATTTAAAGAATTCTTGAACTTATTAGATTTCAAAGTCGAACTGTTTTTGCTGCCGGTTGATCCACCCGTTTTTTAAGGATCCTATTTTATTTGGTGGTAACACATTACATGATTAAAAAACAGTTTTCAAAACCCAATTCCTTTTATTTACAAAGTGTTTTCGGTCCAGTTTACACAATCTTTAGAAAATTGTAGCCATTACTTCTCCTATAAACCTTTAAATTTAGATCAAATAGTTTGCGCTGACTTTCAGTCAGAATGCACCAAACACGAGCTGCCTTTTTCAATAGATCAGGGCCCGACAAATGAGAATTTAGTGATTGAAACTTGTGCATAAAATGAATATAGGCCACCGCTGAGCCCAAAGGACTTTTGTCGCGAATCTTTAGCACAGGACTCGCTTTCTTCTTTACAATGCGCTTGATGGAGTTAGATTTCTTCCTTTCCTATCCAGTGTTCCTATCCAGTCCTCACAACCCTGAAAAAATGGTAGATATTATTGTTTGAGTAAAGCTTTACATTTAGACAACTTTACCAAAGCGGCCTCTCAAATTGTTGGCGCTGGTTTCCATGCAGACGGCACCAAAGACGAGTTGCCTTGTTTAGTAGATCATTCGCCTTCAAATTGTTGTTCTTCCTCTGAAACTTGCGCATGAAATGAATATAGGCTACGGCGGAGCCCAGACGATTTGGGCCGAGGGTCTTCAGCACAGGGCTGGGTCTCTTCCTGATGGACTTGGATGGCTTCCTTTTCTTCTTGATCCTGGACTCCCTTTCACGGGCACTGGGAGAGCGAGCCGGACTGCATTTCTCCCGCTCAGATTTACCGGGGTTTTCCCCAAGGGACTGACTCTCAAGCTCCTGAGGTGCACTCTTTATAACGGTCACAGGTTCGATTGTTAGCAATTGGTATATATTATTAAAAATTAAGATATTTCCTACTTACCGGATTTTTAAAGAGGGTCATATAGTTCCATTCTCTTGCTTCGAAACGTATCCCGTTCTGTGGGGAAATTCCGTAGAATCGCTTTTTTTCTTGGCTCGATAAGTTCAGGGAGCCAGTTGTTTTACGAAGTGTCTTTCGACCTATTTTTCCGTCCATAGTTTTAATGTGTGTAAAAATAAAATTTGGTTTCCCGTGCACGACAATGTCTACACTTGAATACTAATGAGAATACTGATTCTGATTGAGAAGCTGTTCTCCCAGCTATCTAGGATCAAACAAAAACACCTCTTAACGAGGTAAAAAGTAGTGGCGAACGCGTCTTAACAAAAATTTCTGATATCAACAATTGGGACGAAATATGATATTACATTCGATAAAATAAATAAACTATATCATCATTTTGTGAAGAAGAAGAAAATCTTGTTTTTTGAATTACTTTCGAACGGGACATCGGATTTTAACAAGTGAGGTGTCATTCGACGCGTATTCTCAGTAAAAATGAAACTAACTAAACAGCCGGGGGCTTTTTTCCCCACCGTATCCAGCAGCTCCAATTTTCTAATTTTTTACTTTTACACTTTCACCGCCTTTTCTCCCAAACAAATCTTAATTTCGAAAGTCTTGGTATGCAATCTTCTTAGTTCTTGCGATACCTTTCGATTGGTGTATCACTCGTTGCGATCGGACCATAATGGCAGATTTTCAATTCTGCGGCTATATATAGTAGATGTCTTCGCACGTTCTCTTTCGCGCTTCGCCACTACGTGTACTGCCGTCCACAGTGATAACATTTAATTTAACTTTCGAACGATTTTTATCAGAAAAATCAAAGAAAATATGTCTTCATTACTTAATTAATATTTTAGATAAAATGCACTTAAAAAAATATTATAACCTAATATGCCAGGGTATTTGTGGACACTATTGCGAGCTTAACTTCCAGCTGCTTAATCGATTTTCCTTTGCTTCTGTCCGATTTTTCTCCGCTTTTGTCTCAAATTTTTCGGGCGGAAAAGTGGGCGGGATACGGGCGGCTTGTAAAACAATGACAAGGACAAATTCGTGCGATGGGCAAACAGCATCGAAGACAGTGTTGGCACGGGGTTTTTCCGAAAGGGGGTCGAAGTGTCAATACAAATATAAATCAATGTTCATCGGGCCTGGAGCGAAAAGCCGGCAAAAAGGTAACTTGCCTAAGCAGTTGTTGCTTTTGCCTTGTTTTTGCCGGCAATCAATTTTAACAAGCTCCCAGTTCCAGTCGCCTAGGCCGAAATGTATTCATCATGTTAACAAAAATTTCAGATCTTCTTGGATTTCTTCGACTCGACATCTACCTAATTGGTTGCCAGTTATGGAAACGTAGGCTGTTAGGGCAAATAAAGTTCAATTCCAGTCCTACCGACGCTGGAAAAATAAAAAAAAAAAGTACCAGCACTGATTTTCATTAATATCAGCCGCGTGAAAAAATGGGTGGTTACTAAAAAACTTTCTAGAATTTCATTTAATTTGCTGTTCCGCAGAGAGTTCGTCCCCTCTCTATCGCTCACTATCGTTGTCCCATTCCCGCGCTTGGCAACTAACGTGTGCTGTAATTAGTGCAAGCGGGAGGGCTAGAGAGTGAGGAAGGGGGACAGAGAATAGGCCGCGCAAAAAGTTTGCAGACTTTTTTTATTTCTTCTTTTTTTTGCACTCAAACTCTTTCTTATAGTCCTCAGTGGCTGCTTTTGTTTTTGTTTCGCTAGAATTTGTTCAATTTAATGTAACATGGTGGAGAAAACGCAAAAAGCTGAAACTAGGAGGGAAACAAGCGGAAACACAACATGGAAAACTGAAAACTTTGCGGTGACGTCGGAAAATTCCATTCGAAGCAGTGCGGACAACCTTAAAGGGAATTTAAGGTTTTTCCCCAGAGCTTCGACGCTCGAAAAATAAAATAAGGCAATTTCAATGGCGGAGTCCTACTCAATTTAAATCAAAAATCATGTCTGGGAGAACCTATAGAAAAACCTTCAAAGGACTACTTACAGATAGATAGTTTTTGTGATTTTACAAATAATTTTCTTTTCCACTTGTACTATTATGTATTATACAAGCAAAACAGTAAGTTTGCAAATGCCTTAAAACTACAGAATATAAAGGAAATGTTTGAATTTATGTTGGGACATTATATCTGCCATTAAAATTCTTTGTAGATGTTGTTTGGCTAAAATAAGAGTTGGTACTGTGAAAAACAGATCTGCTCTTGATTCTTTATAAAAATACGTTTTCTTGCATAGCTTAATAGACGGGAAACAAATAATTTGTAGTAAATATGCAATGATTAAATATAATTCCTATACTCCTTTAAATAAGAAAAATAAAGGTGAATATATTAAAAATTTATAAAAGACACAAAAAGAGGCATTGCGTAATCATTTAATATTGAAAAACATGCATTTTGAAACATATAATATGGTAAGTTAATTATTAGAATTTATTTAATATTATCCCTCAAAGATCGAAAAACAGTTTTATTGGCTTTGATCTATGGCAATTTTATTACAATTTTGAAGATCCAAAAGCTTTTTTTTGCCTTAAATCATTCGCTTTTTTAAACATAATACCGAATCACATTGATGTAAGTAACATGAACATAAAGCGAAATACCAAAATTTACTTGAATTACAGTGAGGAAAGGCAACTTGAAAATGTTGACTTAGGAAAGTTTTAGGAACTGCCCCTTATCGTGGACCTTTGGACAGGACTTTGGGTAGTCGCTGATCTTCAAAATGGGTCCTGGTTTGGAACTGAAATAGAGCTTGATGTCGACTTGACGCAATTGGCGGCCAGAACGTCGACCTGCGGCCTCATCACCGGATCTTCCCGATTTTCCTGACCCTGCCTCGTCATCCTCGGAAGCCTTCTCCTGATTCTTCTGAAGTAATCTCTTCATCTGGGCCTGCATGGCACGCCACTCGTCCAGTGTGAGTTGCACCGGCGAATCCTTCGATGAATTCTTCTCTACAGCCGCCTTGGATTGGATGGGCACATCCTGCGATTGCTTGTTCCTGCGAGAATCGTCCTTCTGGTGCATCTGGATCTCCTGCTCCGGCGATCCCCAGTTATGGGCCCCGGCCCCATTGCGCTTGTCCACCGCCTTGACACCAGTGCGTTTCGATCCGGAATGGCGATCAAAGATCCGGGCACCACGATGATTGCGTCCGTGCCCGGATTCCGATTCTTTGACCTCCGGAGCTGCTAGCTGTATATCCTTTACCCTATCCTTTTGGGCTGCAATCATTGAAGGAGTCGAATTGTTCTTGTCCTTCTCCAGCTTGGGCTGAAACAAACGGGCCGTTTTCTGCGGCCTTGGCGGCATCTTCTTGAGGGCAGTCAACAGGAGGGCGTACCTGTTCATCCGTACGATCCTGCGACCATAGTTCAAACTCACGCAGGATAAGTCCATGCCATCCTCGTAGGGGCAACGATAGCCGTAGCACGAAGTCATCTTCGATATAAATATGATAGAAAGGTATGCAAGTAGGAGCTCTCCAGTGAACTGAGTGACAACCGAAGGCAACCTGTGAAGCTGTTGTCCAGGATTGCTTTGAGGACTGAAAATGGGTAACCCTTCATTCTATTGGAAACTTATTTATGATCTACAGTTTTTTAATCTTTAATTGGGCTTAGTTTTATTATAGAGGGTTTGTAAATGACTTAACCCTTAAATTCTCTTTTGTTGTTGTACTATCCTTTTGTAATTTATACCTTGTTTATAGATTGTTACATTTACTGATTAATATCCATTGGTAATATTAAAAGGGTTGAAGTATTTTCATTTATAAATTTATTTACTTAGACCACAAGAAATATAATATTTTTATTTCCACCGGCGGCATTACATATTCATTAATCATCATCATCATCATTTTTTATAAATTTTATCAGTTACATGACAATATTATACAACGAATTTCATTTGCATTTCGAGTCAATCAATAAATAACACAATAACATTCGGTTTCTTTGTAATGGACTTTATTTATGCGTGTCAAGTCCCCACAGCACTTTCTGTGACCAAGAATGAGAATTTGTTTTGAAAAATTATGTAACATTTTCACTGGGCTGCCATAGTTGCGGAGCTTTACACTTGGGCTTCCATCTTCCAGCTTCCAGCATAATTTTCTGGTATTATTATTTATAACTTTATTTGTTTGCTTATTTGCCCTGGTCGGAGTGCTCCGTTTTATTGCATCCATTTCATTTTTGTTTCCTGTGGGCTCCATTGTGTCTCCGGAGTGGCCAGTGGATCTTGGTGGTGGAGTTGTCTTGGTAGTCTTGGCCATCAAGTTTTGTGTTTTGTCATAAGTCATGTGTCTGCCACCGCCGCCTCATTTTGGCCCCCGTTTTGCCAGCGCGATTGCCGCACAAAGTTGTGTACTTATGAAAATTAGTTTCTGCTGCTGTGCTCGGCGCCCTGGACTTTTACTATTTCTCATAATTAAAGTGCAAATAAAAAACTAACTGGCGAGCAAACAATTGCAATTAACTCTTGTTGCTGCAGCCGCTGCTGTTGGGCTCCTGTTGATGCTGTTATTGCTCTATGTTTGTGCTTGCATTTACTTGTTGTCCCTCATCTGTGAGATACATTCTTTTTTCCACCTCCTCTGCCGTTTCCGCTGGTTTCAGCGGCTGTGCTGGAACATAATTCACTTTTTATTATCTCATATTTTATAGAAAGTTCCAGCGAAATAGGGTGGGTGGCTGAACGTCCAAACGTACACCGATAAAAATATATGATAAGGTATAGTATTTTTTAGTATCAATTTGGTACTTGATACTTTGAAGTGCTCGAAAAGGCAACTCTGAATATTTCTCTTTTTAGATTTGAGAGTATTTTTCCAAAAAAAGAGAGAAAGAGAGAGATCGAAAATTGCATTTTTCACTATCAAGTTAACATTTTGTAATAGTTAACATAAATGTAATGTGCATTGGGGCGAATATGTTTGTATACAATTTGTAAGGCTTAATCTTACCCCATTATATATTTGCTTTTGGTATAATAAATTGAATAAAAAATGCTCAATACGCATATTTATTATGTGTCTTGATGTTTAATACTCTGAAAGTGCGCCTAAAAGTTCCCATTTAACGTGTTCCAAGCCTAAAAGTCATTCCTAGCCAAATACTACTTAAATATACTGGTGGATATCATGTTAACTAGGGTTGGAAAATCTGTCTACTAGTCTTGTACAAATAAAAATTAATCAAATTATTTTTTGATCTGTGTATGGTTGTACATACGTAATGCAGGGCCTGTGAGCCCAGATCCGTGTCGGTTAAGTCGTTTAATTCATTTAGTTTATGCTTTTAGCGTATTATTTGCTTAACTGCAGTTTGCATGTGTGCTTAAGCTTGCGTGAGTGTGTGTGTGGCTGCTTGGCAATGTGTGCGTGCGCATAATTGCAGCACACAAAAGCACTGGATTTTGCAATTACTCCGCTTGACAAACAGCAACAGCAAAACAGCAGCCACCGCAAGGAGTCGCAGCACACAGAGAAATTAATCAAAATATGAACAATTCAAGCTGCACCCCCTCCCCCCCGAAACCCCACCGCACCCCTGGAAAAACCGTCGCCGCCCCTGGAAAACCGCAGATGTTGCCATTGACAACGCATCGCTGCACTCAGCATTCTGGGGCATCCTTTCGCCCGTTAGCCAAATATCAGTAAATTTTGCGTTTAAGCCAAGTGCAAACATTTTAGCGAGCATGCCGTTCAAACAAAAGACGCCGCCGCCTTTCAATCGATTTCATTAGGCAGCTGTCGAACAACAAAATCAGCAGCAAAATCAGCAACTAAAATCAACAAATGACTTAACAAATATGTTATGTTATAGGCACTTCAAATGCATTCCGCTTTAATGCAAAACGAAGCCACAACTCTGCGCAATTTGCGCGTAATTTATGCGATACTTGTTATGTTTTCAATCATCCTGGCATTCATTTCGAATACAGGTTGCAAGAAAAGTCTGAAATTAAATTCATTAATTTAAGAGACTTACATTTTTTCATACATTTTATGGAAAGAATATAGGAAGTAAATGAAAACTTCGTAAGTAACCTGCAAAACCATTTAGAAAACAACACTTCCCTTCTACAAACTCGGTGTTAGAAAGGAAACTACCCAGTTTTCCACTTCTGTTTTATTTGATTGTTGATTTTAGTTGATTTGAGAACCCATTTTGAAGAAAGCAATTTCCTGGATAACGTTGAAAAAAAGGGGTACAAAGTGTTTTTCTAAAGTTTACTTTCATATGTATGGATAGAGACATACACAGAGCACTTAGTTTTAATTAACAGGTTTTTTAGAGCTCTTGCATTTTTTTCAGGATTTTTTAAAACAGAAATTGGCCATGCTCTTTTCATAAAGTTGCCTGGTATTTTTTACACCTTTTTCTTTAATCGAAAAATGCTGATGCTCTTTTCATAAAGCTGCCTGCAATGCCATGCTGTTTTCGCGGATAATAAACAAATACATTTTTGTGCATTAAAGAGGAATGTAATGCATTTCTGTATAAATATTTCGTACAGAAAGGAATTTTTTTATTGACTTGCTTTATTAAAAAATAAGCCAGCAAAATTATATTTGTGTTTGCAAGGTGGGCTTCCAAAAATAGTCACTTGCAGTTGTTTGCTGCACATGAAAACCGGAAAAAAACGTTTATTCTTTTGCCGGGAACGATGAAAATTAAAACCAGCCAAGTAATTCGCACAATCGTAATTGTTACAGCTGCTTGGGCAACTTTTTGTGGGCTTCTATTTTCTTATTTTATGTTTACTTTTATTAAGCGTCTGGCAGCGTACTCCTAAGCGTATACGCAATTTTTTGTATGACTATGTGAGTTCGTATATATTTTCGTCCTTTTTTGCTTTTTGGCTGGTTGGGTGGCTGGGTGGCTGCTACTTTCCAGCTGCCAGCTGCCTTTTCCTCCGATCTCCACGCTTTTCGATTTGCCATTTCGAATTCACTTCATTGAATTGTTAATTTTATAGCTCACAAAGGAACATACACTCAAATGCGCCGACATCCAGCGGGGGGCCATTGCATAACTTTGATTTCCTACTCATTCTTTATTGTCATTGCCTCAGCCAGCCGCTTTTATTTGTGGTTATTACACAGTCCCGACTCCCGTATCATTTGCTCATATTAAATTTTATTGCTCGCGGTGTTCCCTCATAAGCATTTTGCTCTTTTCCATCCACCCTCGCATCGCTGTCTTTGTGTTTGATTACAGCGGCGAGGTGGGCGCGTAATGTTTGCGGCAGGACGGGCGGTCATATCCACACGGGTTATGATGGCCGCTGGTTTTTGGCTTATTGCCTGGGGCCCTGGAACTGGCCAGCAGATTGTGGCAATATTACACACAAGTGTGCTGGGATTGGCAGTCCTGACCACTGGTGTTATGGTCTAGGCAGCCAAGAAGATGGACCGGAAGGAGCGTAAGCTGACAGCAGGACTTCGGCCAATGGCATTGCATCCACCATGAACTCAAGAACTTATGTGTTCAAAATAAAAGACCTTAAGTGAAGTTGCTTATTTGTTGAAGAAATTTACCTCTCTTAATATAGTAATCGCTAGAATAACTATAAAACAACGTTATAAATAGTTAAACTTACAAAAAACAAAAATTCGTTATAACTCGACTGTTCATAACTAAAATATTGCTCTTAAATAATTAAAATCCTTAAAATTATTTAATTACAAATTACTAACATTAAACCATTGATCAATATAAACAATCGGTAATATCTAAACTTATTTTTGTTAGTGTTAAATTTGCCAAGAATATTTCCTTTTAAATAACAATTAATAATCAATACCTCTATTTAGGCATAAATAAATATAAATTTAAAATATTAAACTTTTATAATTAAGTAAAATTAATGTACTTTTCAACCATAAAATATAAATAGCTTTAATTTATGGTTTCCAGTATATGGTTTTCAGTATATTTTATAGCCAGAAAACCAATATACCTTCTGCTTCCCAGCATTTCTGGAAGTCAGTGAAGATTTCTGACTTGCCTCAAAGGAGAAATTTGCATTTTTTGCAGTAAATTCAATATTTTCCTTTATGATTTTCCGCCGCTGCCTGCTGCTGCTGTCGTTTTCCCGCTGTCTGTCTTTGCCCCCACAACACAGCCCGCTGCCTTGGCCACATTTCCAGTTACCCACCCCCCAAACCCGACTGTTTTGAGCCGGAATTTTTTGCTGCCAGCTTTTGGATTGGCCCCTCGTTTCATGTGCAGAGAGTTGTAGGTTCTGCATGTGATATTAAGCCAGGACCAAGTCGAAGACAAACATCGTCTGGCTACAGGACACCGGAAACACAAGCCGGAGGGGCTGGTGGGTGGTGGATGGGAGGACGGGGATGAGGAAGGACGCGACTGTCATTTGCCTGATAGACGAAAGTGGAGGCCGCGTCCTTTGGCAAGCTCTTCAGCCTCAGCCTCAGCTCTCTCTCTTTCTGTTCCCCATCTGTTTGCAACATCAACGAAATATCCCTTCTGACTTCAGATTTTCCTTTTAGGGATAACGTTTCGATGGGCGGAGTTGGGTGGTGCTGCTGGTGCTCCGCTTTTGTCCTTGGCTTCAAGTGCTTGTGCCTGATTTCGGAAATTGGTTTGCATTAGAAATCACTTAAGCGCATAAAGTGGTCGTGAGTTATTGCCGCAGGATGTGCACCAGGACACCCAGGACATATGCTGCCCCTCGCACCCTCCCTTCACTTCGTTACGCCCTGTTGCAGCCATTTTCTGGCAGAGCCACAACAAATTAATTAGAACGTGGAGAATCTTAGTGGTCGCCGCCCTGTTGGGTCCTCCTACTCCACGGAAAAAATAGATTCCCACATTTGTAAATACAATTTTAACATTACTTTTAATAGAAAGTAACAGTTATAAGTTCAATAAGGACAAATCATTTTTAACGGTATTTAAAATGTTTATTAAAAAAGTCTTAGAATATTTATTATCATAATATAGTATTATTAAAGTAGTGTAGTTTTAAATTCTAACAGACACATAGTTGGTGGCAGTGTAAAATAATCTTATTTTAAATAGAAAGCTATATTTTAAACTATTTAAATGATTTTATGACAATACAAAGAAACCTAGAAGTAATAAGGGATATGTATGAAATGCATAGATGGTTCTTTAAAAATATGAAGGTCTTAAAATGAAATCACAGTTGCAATTTCAGCTTTTCTGTTCAACTAAATAAATCGATCTTAAGTCGTCAGTGGCCATAAAATTACAAAATTAGACTAATGGTGATTTTTATAAATTTAAATTCATTTGAAAAAACGTTTTGATAAATCTGGAAATTGTTCTAATCCTAAAACGATGACGATTTCGAAAAAAATTTAATTTTCAGCTTGATTTCTCGAAAATGAGATGATAAAAGATGTAAGGTATTTGGCTATTTATTGATTTATTTATTTAAGATGATGGTAAAGTTTACAAAACTAATACTAACATAATAGGTGTATTTATTACTTAATTTAATTTATTTAATTAATTTAACAATTTTTATTATTTCTTTTCAAATTATAGGTTTACATATATACTTAATTTTTGGGATGTGATGCGTTTCTATATGGTATGGTATATCAATGAAGATCAATGAATATTATTTACTTAACATCTTTGTTGTTTCTCTGCGTGTATCTCTCCTTTTTTGGCGCCTTCATTTTATTTTCCTCTGTCCCGTCGTCATCTCATTTCAGTAATTAAGACATTTTGCTTCATGAACTTCAAAGAAAACATAACTTGCACGCTCCACTGGCTTGCCAGATGGATGTTTTTGGTCGGCGGAGTTGCAGGCGGTGCGGTGGTGAATTGCAGTGGGTGGTGCGATGGGGTGGTGCTGCGGGTGGTTTTTGCTGGGTGGTGGTCGTGGAAGGACCTTGCAACTTTTTCCTCACACAATGCAACACACTGTGCCCGGCTTAGAGATGCCGCTCCTTGCAACTTCCGTTTCCTGTGCTGCGCCCCCGTCGCCGTCGCCACTTTCATCGCCTTTCTTCCTGCTGGCTTGCTAATTTCCTTCATTAAGCAGCTCAAGCATTTAATGGCAACAGAAGACTAAATTGTTGCTCGAGGTAACATGGCAACAGCGACAAGCAATAACAACGACAACGGCTCTTGCTAAACAGCAACAATTGAGGACAATGGCGGATCCTGGTCCAAAGGACCATAGGACAAAAGGACCCAGAGAAGCGCGCCATAGTCAGAAATAGATTTAATTGAACACTGGGACTTGCAGGTGCAGCCCGACTACGTTTGATTGATTGGTGAAATAATTGAGTGATACTCGAGACTTTATCGCCGGCGCTGTACGAAAATCTGCACTCATGTTTGCCACTTGTAAAATTAATCATTTATTGATTGACAATAAAAACAACATTGATAGCAGGATGGAATGCGATAATCGAGTGTCTGGACTATCAGATGTCACAGTAGAAGCGCCTCCAGATGGCGCCAGTTGAAATTATATTTGCCTAAAGCGCCACCTGCATTAAATTTCTATATAACTTCGTAGCAATTTAAACTTTCAACGAATACAATACACTTTTATCTTTACAAGAACGGATATAATTACCAATTTAGTCCGTCAATAAATTAAACCCTTTTTGACATTTACACTTAACTTGACCTGGAAATTAGTCATGCAATTAAAACCGTGTTAGCCGCAAATAAACCAGCTTAAATGCGGCAGATTTGTAAATAAATAGGGCACAATAGAAAATGGAGAATATGGGTCTGTTAACAAAAAACGAAGGTAAGGTCTTCTATTGTTTCTCATTTTTGTTTCGCATTTTTTTTACAGTTGTTAGGGGTTGATTTTTTATGACACTTAATACATTTTGATAAACATTACATTTTTAATTTAAAAACAAATCATGTATTACGATTTTTGGTTTCCCAATTTGCTTTCCCGATACGACTTCTCAAAGAAATGGTTGATAATTTACAGATATTTTAATAATTCACATTTTTAAGAAATGATACACCTAATAAAATATAGGTATGTGTTCTAGATATTGTGTAGGTTTGCAAAAGTTTTTTTTTTAATAATGAAATGCCTTACTTTAGTTTTTTTTATTTACCATACTAGATGCTAGTTAATCAGACCATTACTTTAAAACTACTATAAGTTATTTTCTGTATGAACTTCCGCTTATTCGAGGCTCTTTAAATATGCTCTATTGTTACTGGATAATTGCTCCGAATAATTTCTTGAACAATTTGCAGTTCGGCCATAATTTTATGTTAATGTGTGTGTATATGCCCAAGAACAATCTCCCAACCGCACAATTTATTGTTGCGATGTGTGGACCACCAAGCATTTATTTGCAGCCGTCAGAAGTTGGGGGCTCTCAAATTAAACGGCATCAAATGTCGAGTACAAGTTGGGCTTTTTGGGGGTGGGGCAAACTTTTCTTGGTGGCTCAATCTGATAGATTACGCATACGCGGCGTTGTCGTTGCCTGGCAAAATTTAACGAGCAAGAAAATCACTCAAAGCGAGAGGATCAGTATACTGAGGCTTAAGCCAAACCGAACCGAACTTGAGCCCAGGTGATGGAGATGTCGATGAGCTGGCCACGCCCCATATCCTCAGCCGCCGCCGCCCACTGATTTATAATTTAATTTGTGTGTTGGCGGAAAAAGTTGGCGAAACCCTCTCGGCTCTGCGGCTCACAACTTGAAACTCAAATAGAGCAAGGCGGAAGCTTCCAGTTCTCCAGGCTCCGGGTTTTTGGGCTGCCAGTCGAGTCGAGTTGCCGTTGCAAGCAATCCCGGCCAGCGTTCGCCGTTCAGCAGCCAACTTTGTCCATTAAAACAAACTTTTTCGGGCAGGTGGAGCGCATCGATGGCTTCCTCACCACCTCCCCCCCCCCCCTTTAAAGCGGTTCCCAAAAAAAAAAAAACAAACTCCCGAAAATAACGAGGAAACCCCCCAGCAAGTTGACTGCAACAAGGTAACCAAAAACTGATACGCCGAATGCAGGCAACCAATTTTGTAATGTGAATTTAATGTCAGTTTTGCGACAGGTGCGTTGAGTGGCAGGAAAAAGGCGGGGTAGGAAGTGCAGGGGGGGGGGGGGGGGGGTGGCTATTGGATTGTGAAAAGCTTTCAGACCGGACCGCCACCGCTTTTCCACCACCACCACCCATCCTTTTTTCCTCTGCGGGTCCGGGCTTAATGCATTGCATTTGCAGTTATTGGCAAAGTTTGCTGTGGTCAGGTGAGCGGGCAGGTGGATATATAGACGATAGCCAGATGGATCTGGCTGTCCGAAATCTGGGGAATCTGTTAAGTCTGGTATATTGGGAGCGTTGGGGGCATTTTCATCCTCTTTTTGGGTCACACTTGATTGGCACACTAGCCTTGCGGCTGATTAATTATGGAGCATCCCTTCGGCGGGAAAACGGAATCGCTGAATAGTTGCGAGGCGAAAATCTCTCTGGACATTTGATTTATGTATGCTTCTACCCATTTTCCATTCGGATAGCATTTGACCTAAATTTTGATCGCTAATGAGCCGTTTAAAATGTTGGCTGACATATTGCTGTCCAATACATTTGCCTTTTTCCTTGTTGCCATCACTCTATGCCTTGTTTAAAAAATGTACATGCCAATGAACCTTAAACCATTGAAATAGATTTAAATCTATGGTTTCTGATTTAAAAAGAAAAACAAAAAAATTAAATTTTTTATGATATTTACCCAGTTTATATTTTAACTTATTTTGTCTAGACATTTGTAATGAAACAATTGGCATTTAAAAAATCCTTTAAGCTGGTTTAAAACCTATCTTACTGTTATGTTTTTTTAATACAGTGCCCCTACTTTATTTTCACATCAGTTTGTTTTCGCAAAAACATAATGCGTTAATGCTTTGTTGGCAAATAATCCTCACGAAAGTTAATGACTCGCACTTTGAGCGATTATTGCGGGGGTCTTATTGTCGGGACCGTAGCCCTGTCAACGGGGTCCACCACTACCCCACCCATACGTAACACGTGTGTGTGGAGTCCTCTCCAGATCCAACTCCCTTTACGAGCGCCCTGCTCCACGCTGTTTGCCTCTGGCATCGTTGCACTTTCATTGCGTTAATATTGAAATTGGGTTAATGAGTTTTTGTTTATGGCGCGGGTACACAGCCTCACCTTTATTCCAATCCACCTCTTGCCCCGATCTCTGGAAAACTGATGGCATCCGCATCCATATCCGCAGCCCTATCCGCACCCACATCCGCACTCCTCGCAGCCCAACTCATTCACTCAACTCACTTGCCGGGGTTAATGCAAATTTGCCGAGTCCTGAGCGGCTGAACAGTGGGCGTGGCTCGTCGGCAGTGATGGAAAAAGTTACAACTACCTTTTTTCAGCTGGCTCTGGTTGTATCTGTAGATAAACTGATTAGCCATCGCTAGTAATGGCCTATAGCATTTCTGTATATGAATTCATAAAAGAGTTAACATTTTTATCATACAATTTTCCATGCTTATTAAAATGAATCCTGTCATTTTGGAAATCTAAGTCAATGTCTTGTGACCATAAAGGAAAAGTTAAAATCGAATTAAAATTAATAAGCTGTATAATTAAATTAAAAATAATTTTAGCAAATAATTTAATGATGGGTTGCTTACAATTTTTTTTATAAATAAAACATGTAAATTGAAATATAAACATAAATATTGACAAAAACAAATATTAATCAAATATTTTACATTTAAGTACTACATTTTTTGAGTTTATATGTCAACTCTTCCGTATGCATATTAAAATAACAAGAAAAAACCTGTTTTTATAGGTTGATTGGATCAATAAAACGGCATGTAGCCTATTTAAAATGTATTTTACTCCCACGTATAAGGTGGAAATTAAAGAAAATTAAATTCAACCACCTGGAGACCTCTTTTCGAAGTCACTCGGCGGATGCGGCTGCGGATGCGGCTGCGGATGCGGATGCTCCTTTCAAGCAGGGAAAACCATTTTCAGCTTTGACTACGTGATGATGCTCTTCGAAGGGTTAATGGTAATCAAAGTGCAACTGATGGCATGTTGCCGGGCGGGTAGGTGCAATCAATATAAAATAATTCACATCAACTCAATCAATATATGTACGTATAAACCGCAAAAGCGTCTGAAATCCATTTCGATAATCAAAATATTGGCTCAAATTTAATCCAAACAGTTGAAAAAGTATTGCCAAATTGGAAAATAAAAAAATTGCATATGGGTTTTATCTTTACAAAGGGACCCAAAGAACGAAACAGATTGGATTTTGTATATTGCCTGCCTTTATGCATTCCGTTTAACAGATATGTCCATGGTTACGGTTATGGATGTATGCCGGTAAAATCCACTTGCCGTGTTAATTATGCATTTTATGCATGCCACGCCCAGTTGGTAACCGGTTTTCCCAACGTACTTATTAGGGCGCAAATTCAATTAATGAGCACAGCCCCGCGATTCGCGCTTTTTGTATTGAACTACGAACAATGTTGTTGATGCACAGGGAAATTATTTGAATAATTCATTTTATGGCTAGTTGAGTGAAATGTTCTAGGTTACTTAAATATTTTCAAAAATACTACAGTTCTTAACGATTGATAAAGTTAATATTTAAAATTATATACTGGATCTCCTTAAATTAAAAAAAAAAAAAACAACAAAAATATCCTCAGAAAAAAAGTTATAGTTCTCAAATATAATCTTTTTAAATGACTTATAAAGGCGTCTAAAAGTATGCAGTAAAATCTATTAGACTTCCAAACATATTGTTGCATACTTTTAGATACCTTTGAGAGAGATTGTGAAATTCCAGTAACTTATAGTTCTTTATACAAGACAAAAATGAGGAAAAATAACAAATTTTGCGCCGTGTAATTGATGTTTTGTTGGAGTTTTTCTGGTATATTCTGGTTCTCGTTACGCTGCCGCGTGGCATACTTTCTGGCTCAGTGGCCCGGCATGTCGGCCAATAAATTATGCGAAATTATTTGAAGTTGTTAATGGGCTGCGTTGTCGTTGTCGTTGTCGTTGTCGCTGCTCTGAAGCGAACTGAAACGCGCCGAGCTGAACTGAACATCCCAGTGCGTAGCACTGGCTGTCACAATTATGATTTAGTTGCCTCATTTACCATTTAGCCACCCGGCTACTAGTGAACCTCACCTCCACATAGTGGCTCATCGGATCGCCTAATGCGTTTCCCTGCCCAGCCGGGGAATTGTCTCGAAATTCAATTTGTTTTCGGGATTTCAGTCCAAAGTTAATTATCCGCAAAAAATAAATGTGTCCCAGTGGCGCTGATCGCATGAATATGCTGGGAAAATCAATCATGAACGATAATTGAAAAGGTCTTTAAAAGCTGCGTTAGGTTTGCAGATGAACCATGCATGATTTGTAGATATAATATTGTTTTTAGACAGTTTTTAAAATAGCTCTTATTTCCTATATATATTTCTTGGGAAATATTGTAAGTCAAAGGCTCCCTGTTAAATAAGAAAAGTAAGCCATAGAAAATATTTAGAAGACATTTATTCCTTTATTGTTATAATCACGGGCCGTCTTAAATACTGTCTAAGAATAGCTCGCCTGGATTCCCCCACGATTACCAATAGGATTCTCCAAGGGATTTTTCATTTCCCTCCACCCGATAACAAAGTTTTCCGATCCCACGAATCCCGGCAGGGAAGTTTTTCGACTGCACTTTGTTGCGCTTTTCATCAGGTTTCCCGTTGTGCCCGTTTCACTTTCACTTGAAACTTTCTTATTGCATACTTTTGTTATTTCGAGGGGCGGGACCAAAGCATATTTCATTTACTGCTCGCTGGTATTCCCGAATTTCCCCCTGGTATTTCCCCGTACTGCACTTTGTAGTTTCCCAATTTATATATTTTGGCACTTTAGCCTGACGCATTGACCTAATTCAATTTCACGCTGCGCCACACACAAAACACAGAGATCAGGGGGATGGAAAATAGAGGAAAACAATGGGATGGAGAAGAAAAGCCAGCGAGGAGAAAAGGAAAATCAACTTAACTCAACTCAAATATTATGGGTGGAGGTGGTGGTAGTTGGAAAAAAAAAAGGGGTGCGCCTTGCACAATCAAAATTGGCGAAGAGAAGCGACGGGGAAAACAGGGAAAAGCGGCAGCGACAAGCTGGTCTAAATTATGAAATACACTTGCTGGCAAAGAAAAGCGCAACTGCAAGGGCCCAGCGAGGGGGCCTGGGAAAACTTTGAAAGTCTTTGCCGGGCTGCAGATTTTTCTATTAACTGGCACTGCAGCAACACAAACAACAATGCCAACAACAACAGCAGGCAACTAATGCAATAATAAAGGAAATTTCCAAAAGAAAAGGCAGCGACGAGAAGAGAATAGAGAGCGGAGAAAAGAAATTTCAGTCGCTGGTTAGAGTTGCTCTTCCGCTTTTCCGCTTTTCCTGCCCCAATTGCCTTGGCGACACAAAGGGCTGCACTGGGGAAAATTCCGGGGTAGCTTCGAATGCATAAAGTCAGCTCAGACTCCACTGGTGTTTCAAAATTCGCCACAAGTCGTCCGCTTATTTTTAAAATTTTATTAGAAATTTTGAAATATTTTAAGAATTCCCAAGACTAAAAGTTTATATGTAAAACAAGGAAGAACGCTATAGTCGAGTACCTCGACTATCAGATACCCGTTACTCAGGTAAAGGGACCAAAGGAAAATGGAGATATGCAAGCAGCAAATGCGCCACATACCGGCGGTAGACAGATTTAAGCGTTGTGGGCGTTAGAGTGGGCGTGGCAAACTTTTTTTTAGATCAATCGATAGGTATTGACAAGACCAATACATTTCAGTTAAAATTTTTTATCTAGCATGAAAATTGTGGGCGCCACAGATTTGGGCGGTTTGTGGGCGTTAGAGTGGGCGTGGCATATTCGCGTAACAAACTTGCGCTGCGCTCAAGCCTACGGAATCTAAATCTGAAATCCCGTTTCTCTATCTTTGATATTTTCCGAGATATCCGCGTTCATATTTACGATTTTTTGAAGTTTGTGGGCGGTTTGTGGGCGTTAAAGTGGGCGTGGCAAACTTTTTTTTAGGTCAATCGGTAGGTATTGATGAGAACAACACATTTCAGTTAAAATTTTTGTTCTAGCATCCAAATTGTAGGAGCCACAGTTTTGCGCGGTTTGTGGGCGTTAGAGTGGGCGTGGCACTCTACTGAAACAAACTTGCGCTGCGCAGGAATCTCAGGAATCTGCATGCCTAATCCCAGTATTGTAGCTCTTATAGTTTCCGAGATCTCAGCGTTCATACGGACAGACGGACAGACGGACAGACGGACAGACGGACATGGCTAGATCGACTCGGCTAGTGATCCTGATCAAGAATATATATACTTTATGGGGTCGGAAACGCTTCCTTCTGCCTGTTACATACTTTTCGACGAATCTAGTATACCCTTTTACTCTACGAGTAACGGGTATAAAAACACCGAAAATGTAATTTTTTTTACTTAATTTTAAATATTTATTATCAGTCCCATGGAAACTATAGGACTTAAATTTCGAATTTAAAGTGCAACTCTGCATACTTTTATTAACTTAATTACAAATTATATAAACTATCTTGTCCTAATAAATACAATTTAAAATATATTATAATATACGATTTAAAAATTAATTGCTGTTAGGAAATTGGCTTAAATTTCATAATGTAAGATTTTAGATAAAATGCAGCTATGAAACTTAAACCAATTTCCTATTTTTACTTTTATATCAATAATTTAATATACTTCTAACATAAATTCAAGTCATTAATTCTTTTTAAGCCTCAATAAAATTAAGCTGCCCATTTAAGTTCATATTAAGTTGCTTAAACCTTTATATTTTTGAGTGCACCAATTTTTAATCATAAGAACAAGCGACAAACCCTTCGCGCAGAACAGATCTCTTCATTCCGAAAGGGAGAGGCCGGAGGAAAATTGTGAGAATGGATGAGGTATATGGGGACACGAACTCACTTCCGGCTCGTTATGACCTCAGCAGCCATAAAGCTAACGTTTTAAACGCCCTAATTAGGTTTCGTCCTTGTCGTCCTGCCATAATGGTGAGCAATTCTGATTTGATAATCTGCCAGGCAATGCAGCGGAAATGATATGCCGGTATTTGTTCCCCTGGTCAAGAAGTCACCAATTTAAGTCTCGAAGCCCTGCGATGTTTAATCAAACTAATTAAAGACAGTTTCCCCCCTCCAAGTTTTCCGCGGCTAATTATGATGCCTGGTTATGACGTCAAGGCCGAAGCGCTGGCTGTCAGTTGCCTGGTTTTGTCTGAGCCCGAAATTGATTAATGCGCAATTATTTGCAGACGCTCAAAATAAATTTTCCAATTACAATTAGAGTCGGATGAAGGGGGAATGAGGTCAGCCAATGGAATGTAATTGAAAATTTGGGCGAGGTCCTGTAGGCAGCGCTTTTTGGGCCCAACAGTTTTGGGCCCAACTAAGTCGGATGATGGATGAATTATTTTGTCCACCTGTAACCATGAGAAACGACCAGCAGTGGTGGAAAATATCCAGCTATCCTTTGGATTTTAAGCTATTTACAATTATCCTTTGGGAGTTTTTTTTTTTATTTTGTAAAGGTAAGCTTTATAAAATAAATTAAGACTAATGTATATTTATATATATATATGTATGTAGACAACCTATTAAAATACCTCATTTGCTGAATTTATTCATAATAACATTAAAAGTAAAAGATTTTGTTTCGTTGAGTTGCAGTTAATATTTAAGGTATTTTTTTACATTTATTGTTATATCATTTGTATATTACACTGTGTTACAAAATTGAACCTTTGCCAGAAAACCTTATTCTCTTTGAATCCCCACTTTGAAGCGTGTTCGCCAAAAAATCCTAGGGACTCTGACCTCAAAGTTGAAAAAAAGCTGTTTCTTGCCACTGCAATTAAAGACGATCGAATTCTTAGTTTGTTAGTTTGAAAATCATTTGAAAAGTTCCACTCCTTATCTTTCAAGCCTCATACTCAAAATGATTTTAGGATTATTTTAAAAAGGAGTTATAAACAAAAGAAGACATAGTCATATACATACAGCTGCGGTCGAAATATTTTATAATAAATGTATGTCAAAAGTTACTTAAATAATTTTATTATTATCTATATTTAGCCTATAAGAAAAAAGAATTTGGTTTAATTTATTGATTATACCACTTGGTAACAGATTTGTTCACTTCGAGTCTCAGTTAATATCTAATATATAATTAGTATATTATCAATCTAAAATACAATATTATGTTTATAACTTGAAATCACTGAAAATCACAATATCTATTTGCTGGCCTCTCAGAATGTATCCCTCGCATCACTGGCTCTTCGCTTGAGATACTTGAGCATCCACCAGTCAGCCGGACAGTTTCTTGTGTCCCATAAAAAGGGTGGCAGCCAATAAAGTGGCTCCGATGCTGGGGAAACGACCGAAACCGAACCACTTAAGCGTGGAAATTGAAATAAATGTGATTTTAATTATGCCTTCAGTGACAGCCACATCTACGTCAATCAATTAGAGGTTGTCAGCCAGTTTCCAGGCTGGTCAGCCCGGCTTTTGGAAGGGAAAAATAGAATGAATTGCTGAAATTGAAATCTATCTGCGAAAGAGATGGCAAGTAAATAGAACTGAGATAGAGATAGAGGGTGGGACAAGGATGGGGCGACAGTTTAAACGAAATGAAATAAAATCAAAAAAGTTTCATGTTGAAAATGGCCGCATAACTGAAAGTAAATTTACCCAGCAAACGAAACGAAATTGTTGCAAAAATATTTGAGCTGCATAAGCCCCAGATGGGGGCGGCAATAGAGCGGCGGCGGGACGAGGGGGCGTGGCACCAGCTGTCACACCCAGCTCCTTTCGCTGTGTGTGTGCTGCTGTGGGTGTGGGTGTGTGTGTGCATTTGATTTTATGACTGTCAACTGACGGCGAATGTTTGTCATGGCAACGACAAAGGAAAAAACTTGTACCATGTTCGTTCGCCTGTATTTGGCTTCCTGCCATTGCGATATATCAAAGCATCATAAATGCTGCCATAGCTGCACCATCAACAACAACAACAACAGCAAGAACAATAAAAACAGAGTGATAGCATGGAGCACGGAGTACGGAGCACAAAGTCGAGGCCCCACGTACGTGGATAACTCCCATTTGGCTCATCCAGCCGGCCCACGTTGCGTATGACGAATGAATTTCATTTCCACTCCGGGCCACGCACCCAGCCACTTGTCATCGTGGGCCGGATTATCTGCTGGGAATTCCCAAGTGGCCATGGAGTGCTCCAGCTCCTGTCCGGAGACGGATGCGGAGGCCCCAAGGGAAGTGGATCCCCGGATTGTCCGGCAATTAGGAGGGATGATAAGATGGCTTAAGTGCGTTTTAGAGCAGTCCTCTTATATCACTAGGACTTAATACAAAATTAATAGCTTATAGATAGTAGCTACTAATGCATTTATACACAGTACTCAATTAAAAACACATAAAATCGACAGCCAGAAATATAGACGGTTTTTAAATCACTAGTGCAAGTACCCAAAAGTATGCAAGAAAACATTTTAAATGTTTGAATTCACTGCCCCACTCTTAGAAACATTTATAAACAATTTCAAAAGACTTGTGATTTTTGTGCAAGCTAAGCAAACCATTTGAAAACAAGGGAGAACGCTATAGTCGAGTACCTCGACTATCAGATACCCGTTACTCAAAGGGAAATGGAGATATGCAAGCAGCAAAGCGAGATTTAAATGCGCCACCTACCGGCGGAAGACAGATTTAAGCGTTGTGTGCGTTAGGGTAGGCGTGACAAATTCATTGTTCAATAGAATAAGTTAGCCGCGCACTTTGCTCTCTCTGAGCGCCGGCAGTGCTTTTCTCTTTGCCGCTAAGTTCGGCCGGCAACTATTTACATACACACACATACACGCGTAAAAACATTTCGCACTGTCTGGCTCTGACGTCATAGCTTTTTTTCTTGGGAGGTTTGTGGGCGTTAGAGTGGGCGTAGAAAAATTTTTTTTGGGTCAATCGATAGGTATGGACAAGACTAATACATTTCAGTTAAAATTTTCTATCTAACATCAAAACTGTAGGAGCCACAGTTTTGGGCGGTTTGTGGGCGTTAGAGTGGGCGTGGCACTCTACTGAAACAAACTTGCGCTGCGTAAGAAGCTCAGGAATCTGCTCGCCAAATCTCAATAGCCTAGCTCTCATAGTTTCCGAGATCTCAGCGTTCATCCGGACAGACGGACAGACGGACAGACGGACAGACGGACAGACGGACAGACGGACAGACGGACATGGCTAGATCGACTCGGCTAGTGATCCTGATCAAGAATATATATACTTTATGGGGTCGGAAACGCTTCCTTCTGCCTGTTACATACTTTCCGACGAATCTAGTATACCCTTTTACTCTACGAGTAACGGGTATAATTAAATCACACTAAACCAGAACGCAAAGTTCGTAATCGAAACCAAAATTGGGTCAACGTTCAAAGCACATAGATACTTCCACAACTATTTGCTATGTGCGGAATTGTAAATTTCATACCTATAATCCCGCACATCGCATTCCTGCATACCTTTGTTGTTTTGTGCAAGTTAAGGAAACCATCTGAAACTAATTAAATCATACTATTCATATGTATATACATGTTCATAATCGAAACCAAAACTGGGTGAACAATTTGCTCTGTGCGAAATTCGGAATTTCAAACCGACAATTATAAATATTATTATTATTAAAATTAAAAATGAGGACAGAAAAGGAAAAATTGTATATTATTATTATTATTATTTTAGGTGATTATATTATGTTACATCCGAGTCCAAGCACAAAAACAATCTCAAACAGGCCTTGAGATTTATGTTCTCCTTAAGTCAGTGCCAGTTTGGATCTTTGAGCAGTTGCCTCATTCAGTGTTCAACATTCCTTCTCTGATATACAACCGGAATTTTCATCTAAAATTTTCTAAAGTTCTTCTCTTTGCCGCGGTGAAAGTACAAGACCAGGTGAGTGCATTCTCGCAGTGTAACACCAACACACACACACACGCACACACACACAATTGCCAAGTCAATTGTTATTGTATTGTAATTCGCTAGTCGAAATATTTTCCGGCACAATAACAATTTGGCTTGCCGCACAGGACCCTCGGCGACACTTGATTGGATTTGTGGTGGTGCTGTTGGCGGTGGTGGTGGCAGAGTGGCGCTGCAAAGTGGTGGCATTTAATTTCCACTAACCACTGGGTAATTAAAATGAAAAGTAAATTACATGGCGAAGGCAAGGATCGGTGGAGGCACCCATTTCAGGACCTCAACTCCAAATCCAGAACCCTTGCCGAGCCTGACACACTTACATGCCATCTGTATCTGGATCTGTATCTGTATCCGTACATGCACATATCTGTATCTGCGTGTCTGTGTGTCTCCACACGTATGTATGTGCCTGTGTGTGCTGGCGGTCTGTGGGTTGTTTTTAAAAGCATTTGCTGCAAATGTATCTCGAACTTCGCACACTTGACTGCCATTCAATTTGCATAGGAAATTAGTTTGTTCGCTTTGAATTGAAGTTGGTCCCACGGGGCCAAACAAGGCCAAAAGTTGCTAAGAGCCAGAGTGCGATAGAGATGGCATGCTGGAGCGAGCGAGATGGCTTTTGTGCACACATGTAACCCCCACAGTAGCACCCATAAACATAATGCAAGTGTAATTAGAATCGATTGCCTAGCTCTCAACATCCTGTAAATAAGTTTACGCCACTATCAGAGTTAAACAATATAACACAATTAACTTGGTTTTCGCAATTTAAAAAATATTTTTCTTAAAGTTTTTTATTAGTATAAAAAGTTTTAAAACATTACTCAAATAACTCAACAACTGGCTTGTAAAAAAGTTTCTATTATCTACCATTTAATTTCATAGATTTGTATAAAAATAAGTTTTAAAATAATTAAATTTTATATTGAAATTTGTTTTATTTTACTTTTCAACATCTATTATCTTGACCTCAGCTGTCCATGTGCGCCAACTGTCTTTGTGCACAATTATGCGTTTTGTTGCTGGATTTTTGAAAGTAGGAGTATCTAGGACCTTGTACTGACACTGCTGCTAATACACTTTAAAAAATGGAAATACCATAAAATCTTAAACAAAATTCACATGAAGGACTATAAGATAAACAAACAAATAAATAAACAAAACTAATAAATCTCAAATGACATTTAAAATATATATTATAATATTATTTAGATTTATTCAGTTGACAGGAATATGTATTTACATTACATATATCTTTTTTTTTTGAGTGTAAAACCAAGGGGTTTGTTATTTTCAGCATGTTATGCGTTGCACTAGGTTCTTTTTTGTTATCTAACCAGTTGGTGACTGTGGCGGCAAAAAGGGGGGCTAACAAAGGAGCAAGGGGGCAGAACAAGGTAAAAAGGATACCATATGAGCACCTGACTCTGCAATAAAACAAGTTGTTTCGGGAGACGACATGTGTCTGGGGCATTGAACACATGTACTCCTATTGTACCCACATTACCAAAGTGATGAAAGTACAATTTCAGAATTGATAATTAATCGATTATGCCGGGTTACACAAAAAATGTGAACAATGAATACCTAATTGTTGTGCAGGTGGAATATTCCCATACCCATGGGTATTAGCTTGGCGATTGTAAGGAAAAGTATTTTAAATGACTTGTTAAAGCTTATACATAAATTGGAAAGCTGTTTTGTTATAAATAATTGAGGTAATTATTTGATTGGATTGAAATGAATAGTTTATTTTATTACAAAGCCAAGATAATGCACTATTACAACTCAATGAAAGTATTTCATGTATTTCTTTTAAAATGCAGGTAAATATTTAAATAAATCATTGCAAAAAGGCCTTAGAGAAAATCACTAAGAAAATTAATTTCCTTGAATGCCAACTATTTTGATAAATTAGTTTGATGGATTTCCTTGCATCCACGTATAGCTTCCAGCTAGCATTTGATTAAGCTCGCATACAAATAGTACAACCACAACGCCATTCTGCTAGTAATTTTCCCAGCTTGCAGGTATTATTATTGCTTTTAGGGCGTTGACAGCTTTTCAAGCCGCAGGGGGCGTTGCACATGCCACCCACCGACGCAACCATGAAAATGGCTTAAATGGAAATTGTTGTACCACTCGAAACCAAGGAAGACAGCCAGGGGGAGGGGGGTTTTAGGGGAAAATTGGGGAGCGTAGGGAAAAGACAGCGACGAACAGGTGGTCTGGGAATCGGGTTCCGGCATGTAATCCCCTTGTTGAGGTTAGACGACAATCTCTGCGGGATTCCAATGCCCCAGACGCAAAGCCGTTCTGCGAAGCTCGAACAGCCTGTGTGTGTATTCGTTAATCGAAAAACACTTCCAGCTAGCGGAATTTTGTTGACATGGAAAATTACTATTGTCTCTATAATAATGTACATGGATTATAATGAAATCATATTGGCAATTAAAATGATAAGCAAAAGAAATTAATATAAAATCACATAAAATGTATTTTATTCTATATCTCCACTACCAAGCACTTAATGTCAACTTTATATCATTTATCATTAATCTATAACACAACTTCAAAATAATATTTCACACTCTCACATTCTATTTCTACTTATTTAGTAAATATCTGACGATGGAACAAGACCCTTCAAACGACATTTTAAGTAGCGAAGAAATGGAAGAATTGAAAGAACTGACCAATCTGTACAAAAGGATCATTGAAAAATTGGATGAACTTGTAAGGGAACGAGAAATTCTATGCTACCAGATTGAATCCATCATCTGGCTGTGCAATCGCTATAGTCTACCTAGTCAACAAGAAATGTTGTTGTATCATATAAATAATGTATTGGGCAATAATGATTTTACAGTTGAAGACGGGGATCTCTTAGAATAACCCTGTCGTCAATGTTTTCTGTTTGTTTTAAATGCTTTCAAAGTCAACAAAATTATAATCCCATGTAAAAGTGCGCCAGTCAACGAAGAATGTCAAGCAAAATATATAATTGTCAAGATGGATACAACCTATGGATTTGCAATCGCTATATGTATGCTACCTAGTCAACAACCAATAAATAATTTATTGAACCATGATGATATATGACGATTCTTAAGATGATGGCGGTAATCGCATGCAACCCCCGTTTCGTCAATTTTTTCTGTTTGATTTAAATGCTTTAGATAAAATTTGACAAAGTCAACAAAATTTTAATTCCAAGTGATAGTAAGCCAGTGAATGAGGAATGCCGAGCTACATATATATTTTTCAAGATAGATCCATCCTCTGGCTGTGCAATCGCTATAAGCTACAAAATCAACGACCAACGTTGTTGTACCATAAAAAAAAAATTTTTTGAACAATGATGATTCTTCAGATGAAGGCGGCGATCGTCAAGTTTTTCCGTTTCCTTTAAATGCTTTTAAGATGGTTTTTGGCAAAGTCAACAAAATTATAATCCCATGTGAAAGAAAGTCAGTGAATGAAGTATGTCAAGATAAATATATAATTTTCAAGATGGATGAACAAAATTATGAAACCTTGTGAAAGAAATGCCAGTGGAAGAGTAATATCAAGAAAGCCTGATCAATACATTTATATGGAACTTGAAGTACTTGATAAATAGTATTTTGGAAGATATTTACCTTTGTACTGGTTGACTTACTTAAAGAAATATACATTTTACGCTCCTGGGATACTAAAAACCATTTCCTTTCTTATTATTGTTGGAATACTTTTTGGTGTTCTTGGGGAATTTTATTGTTGAGGTACTTGATATCATTTTTAGGTGCTTGTCCTTATAACGTCCACACAAAATAAATTATATAATATTGTTAAATAATATATAACATAATTTAATCATAATGATCATATCTTATAAAGTGTTTATCAGCGAATATAGTAGGGATTTTGAAGATGCTATGATAAAATGCTGTATGATTTTTAAATGATCTTAAGGTCCTGCCGTTGTAATTGTTAAAAAAGCTTAGGCGTAGAAGTTGTTGAGATTTTCCTTTATATTGCTTTTGAAGTAGTTCATTGAAGTAGATATTTGTTGGTATTGCCTTGGAAGTACTTGATAAGATACTTTAATAGTTTTTTCGGATATTTAAGAGTATCGTTCCTAAATATGTTTGCACATGACTGCTGTTGTTGAAGTACGTATTTTGTTGGTGTTTCGGGTGTAGCCTGCACCTGCCACTTTCTTGACAGCGACTTTGTTTCGTATCCGAGACAAGAACTCAAAATATTTATGAAGATGCTTGGCAAAAGTTGCCCAGCACACGGAGGTAACATGAAAACTTGTGGAAACAATTTGCCCGGCAAGCAAGTTAGCCACTGAATTTTCCAGGGTATATTGGTTCCGGGCGGCAAGATGAAAACTTTTTAGCAAAGGTATTTAATTTTCGCCTGTACAAATAGAGGTCAGCAAGTGGTCGAAAGACCCGAAACCATTTAGTGCGGACCAACTTTTCGACGTGTGTGCGTGTGTGTGTGTGTTTCGGGGGGCTGGGCGTGTGTTGGCCCGGTGGGCGTGGCACCGCATGCGGTAGGCAGTGGCAATGGCAATTTGAAATTTATGCACACGTTGCAGTTCAACTGACAAACAAGCACATAAATCAATTTATCGGCCATTTGGGAGGGTGAAATGGGGCTGGTGGGCGAAATATCTCTATGTCCACCTATGTGTGTTCTGTGCGGAATTTGAACGAGCATACATACATATATATATGCACCCGATTCGGAGGTGGTGCATTGGCGTTTACAACTCCAGGGCACAATTATTGAGATTTGTTTCAACCAGAACAACAAGCAGACAAAGTGGTAGTGTGGGCAAAACTCTGCTCTTATTTGGTTATTGGCCACGAGACGGCGATCGATAAAGTTGCCCAACCATATTGCAGCCCTCCGTTTTCGATTTAAAGGGTGTTCGATGCCTCGACCATGGCAGCTCACCCACTTTCTCTTCGTTATTCGCCCGGCCAAACGAGCGCCGTGGGCTATTTACAATTTGCTTTTGATTTGTTTCATCAACTTTCATTAAATTTTATTAAATTTTAATTGCCATGTTTACATAGCCTCTTGCCTTTTTGTGCCAGCGTCTTTGCTGCTCGGTTTTTCTACGCAGTCAACAGATTTTCGGTAAATTTTCTTCCTCCCCCAAGTGGTCTTCTGAAAGGTGTCCTTTGTGAATCGGAAAGCTAAGAAGTTTTAGTGGCTCTTGGTGTGGAAAATGTGTTCCTGTTGCCTAGGCTGATGGGTGCCTTAGGAAAACTTAGTTACGATCAATTAGAAATGTGAAAACTCTGAACTCCTACTTATACTAATGTAATTCAAATGCCATATTTTGCCCTGCTAATGAACATTTAAAGATACCTAATTGTAAAAAATATAAATATTTCAACAATATTTGTACACTGTTTGGCATATATGTTAAAATAAAAAACATGTTTCACATTTAGAAGTGCCAAGAATTGTTTTAACTTTTAGGTATTCAATTGAAATATATATCTGACATCAAAACGGCCAGATTTTCAGTAGTTAATTAAATTTTGGGCTATAAAAATCATCAAATGCAAGTACAATTAGGAACTACTTTAAAATTCTATAACACATTTATTGTCTATATATCATATATCATTTATATCATTTATTATGTTCACCGACAGTTCACAAAGATGCCTGGTCGGAGGGAAAATCCTGGAGGAACAATGATGAAGCCGATCTGCCAGGCATAGTCATCTCCGTCACCGTTCACTTTGCTGGCAAGCAATTAAATTTTAATTACACTTTTAGCGCTTGGCCCGCTAACAAGCTTCGGTTCCAGCTTTTCGCAGGAACAGCGGGAGCCGCTTCCCCGCCAGTCTCATTTTAATGACAATTTATCGCCTAGGATGTGGCCAGGTGAGTCGGGTGAGTCCTGTGGGTCCTGAGAGTCCTGTGGGTCCTGTGGGTCCTGTGGGCGGGACGGGAAAAAGTGGGCTTGTGCGTAGCGAAGGCCAACTGACGTTCATTGCAAATTAGCCGCTGCACTTTTCAGTGCAGTCCTAAAGTCCTTAAGTCCTCCAGCCGGCGGGCAACGCGTCGTATGCGCAATAAATAAATCTGTCGTAATTAAAACGCGCCCTTTGCGACATCGCCTCAACTGTCATCCGCAATTTACGTGCCCTCTCTATTTATCCAGCTCCAGCGCCTTGTCCCCCTTTCTCCATTTCACTTTTTCTCCTTTCTCCTTTCTCCATTCCCCAATTCCTGTTCATTCTCTCGTGCTGTTACCCATCGCCAATTCCATTTTGTTGTCATGGCAGCGGCGCACAAAATTCCCAACTATAAATTACTTTGTTTCCAGGAATTCGCAAAAAGCGGCAAAGAAGAAAGAAGCCCAACTGCGACAATATCCGGATGAACGAAGTTCAAATGCCCTGGAGAAAGCCGTGAAGATCGGATCTCGCAGGATATTAAATCCATATAATTTTATGGCTTGCCATGAGGATGGGTTTGGCATCATTAAATCGTTTGTCTTGGGGCAAAATGTAGTAAGCAAGTCTGATTGCACATCTTACTTACTATGTAGGTAGTAAATTAACAATTATTTTGCAGATTTCTTTATATGTGATAATTATAAAAGGGTTTTTTAATTAAAGATATATTTTAGGAACAATATAAACCATTTATAGAAAAAATTTGTAAAAAGTAATAATTAAGTTAAGGTATATACCAGATAAAGAACCTCTTAAGATATTTAAAATTCCGGTAGAGTATTTCCAGGCTGTTTATAATGAGATAATCATTCAGAACCCATAATTAAATGTGCAATTTGTTTATGGGATAAAGTTTGAGAACATAGCTTGAACACAATTGTGAGTACCGATGGTGCCCTAAAATATTGGTAGCCTAAATATCCACCTGGGAGATCGGTAGTTGTTCGCTCGGGGTATGGCCAGTATTTCATTTTTTCCCCGCAATACCTTGCTTTGGCAAGCGGCGCAAAGATAAAACAAACAAAACCAAAACAAACTCCGGCAAAAGGCCAAAACGCGTCCATAAATTGCCCAATGAAAGCGGACCCCGGGGGCCGACATATCCAAAGGACCATGGTCGAATCGAATCCTGGGCCAGGACCTGGACTAGGACACCGCAGAAAAGGTGTCCGGAGTGGACTGGAGTGGACTCCGGTAGATTCATTCATTTTTCATCTCTCAGCGGGGCCTGATATCAAAGTGCGTTTGGGGTTTAGTTTTTTCATTCCCTTTATTCGGAGAACCAAAAGTTATTGGCATACTTTATTAAAATTTCATATATACCGCATCAGAGAATTTATCATTACAACTTTAAGTGTTATTTAATAAATATTCTGAAGCGGGATGTTTACAAATCAATAAAAATAATTTTGTAGGCTGCCCACAAAAACCCTCAATTACGGCAAACGGTGTAAATAAAACTACAAGTGAAATGGCCTTTTCAATTGAATTGAATCGCAATTAATGACCAACAAGTGCTCTTTACATAAAGTTTTTTATATAAATAGTTTCAAACAAATTGCGTGTATAAAGAGTATGTATTAACAAGATTAACAAGAATTTGAAATGCTATGTGCATAATAAATATTTGTAAAAAAGCCATTTGTTAGAGAATGTGATTTCTAGCGAAAAAATAAGGCATTTAAAGAACTTCGTTGCCTGCATTCCAAAACTTGCGAACCCTTCTCCACTTGTTTTCCCCATATTTTCCATTCTTTGCCAGTTGAGCTTTTCCGCTGCTAACATTTCCTTTCTTTGCCTTTTCTCTGTTTTCCCCCCCTTTGTGGAGATCTCTTTCAAATCGCTGCCTTTGCCATTCGCCGTTGGCTGTCTTTCGTTGAAGTTTTTTCACACTTCCGCCGACACCACCCACGGGGCGCCACCCACTGGGGGCCCTTCCCACCTTCCCACCTTCCCGTCCTCCCATCAACTGCATCCCAACGTCCTTGGGGGCGGCATGCATGACAGATGGCCACGCCCAGCGAAAATGATATCATTTGTACTCGCATCGGTCGGCGAGCTATTTTGCCATGTGGTCTGTTATTTTGTGTTGCATACTTTCCAGCAAACAAAAGCGCCGCATGATGCTGCTGGGCGTGGCACAGTGCTACACAGCAATATAAACAAAAATTAAAAAAAATCGTAACCAAGGAAATAAAACCCCCCGACAAATCAATTTTGATTCACTTTTAAAAATAAAAAAAAACCTAGGTATAAAGATATTTCCCTGGTAAATTGATAAGTTATTATTTTTATCTTTTTAAAAATTCTCTCAATAAAATATTTTTTATACCCCTTCAGAGGGTATAATGATTTCAGTCAGTTTCCGACCCCATAAAGTATATATATTCTTGATCCATGATAGCCATGCCCGTCTGTTAGCCCGACTGTCCGTTCCTACGCAAACTAGTATCTCAGTTTTAAAGCTATCGGGATGATGCCTTCTCAAAAGTCTTATTTATATTGCAGGTTGTATATAAATCAGAACAATCCGGATCGGACAACTATATCCCATGCCTTCCAAAGGAGTGAGAAAAAAATATATTAAAAAAAAATGTAAAATAGTATAACTTTGGTGTTTTTTGACAAATTAACTTATACTCTTGGTATTATCAATCTTTTGATTTTTCAAAATTTCGAAGAAAGTTTAAAAAAAATCATATAGCTGCCATAAGAACGATCGTGCAATTAAAGTCGAAATAATACAAAGACCGTTGTATTTCGTTTATTTACGGTAGTAAATTAAAATGGAACATTATCTAAAAAAATTTCTATAATTAGATTTTAGTTTTCTAAAAATTGGAGAGCTCTGCTCATACAAGGCTCACACGGAAACGACCTGCAAGGGTATAGAAACTTCGGCTTGCCGAAGTAAACTTCCTCTCTTGTTTTGATTAATAATTCAAAATTAATTGTTATTATGATTTTGCAAAGATGTTTTATAATATTTAGTCACCCCAAAGGCAGAGCATGCTGTTGTATTTTGTATTTTAAAAGTGTAACTAAAGAGCCTTACGTTTTCTCAAGGCGTAAATGCAATTGTTTCCAATGTGCCTCCTTGGCCAACTCGATGTTAGTTGTGTACTTGTCTTGTGCGAAATGGAAGGGCACGAATGCTCTTAATGGCTCGCGCAGGCTTCGTCACTTAGTTTGCCATTTGGCTGCCAGCTTAGTTTAATGCCTCGCCCCTGCTCGACCCCCTCAACCGCCGTGACACCCCCCTGCTCGAACCCCCCTTAAGCCCATCCATGCTGACGCCTCTGGCATCGCCTGTCGCCGTCTTGTCTTGGCCAAGCTAAAGTGTTTTCAGCTGCGCTTGATTGACATGATATGATGGCAGCCAGGGGCTTCTGTTGGCTGCGGAATTGCACGATGTGAAATGTGGGATGTACACAAATACGGTGGTCTGGGGCAATCCTGTCTTTCACTGGCTTCGATTTGATTTGGCTCGGTTTGGCCGATCAATGAGTTCAACCAAAGCCAAATTGCTTGACCCAGACAAGGATATTGCGGAGAGGTCGGCGAATTATGTGCTCCTCTTGTTGATAAGGCCGGAATTTGCGATGTGGACGGGGTGGTTGGTGGCCATTTAGGGGGCTCAAATGCGGCCTAAGTCTGCAGGCCGATAATTGAATAATTCCCATAATTTCGAAGGCGTGGACAAACATGTGCTTATGAATTTTCATAAATTATGGGAGTGTACCTTGGTATATAAATAGAGAAAATGATTAGGAATTTTACTTACATCAACACAAATTTAAGCATTAATTAAAAAGGGGATAATTCAATTAATTACATTAATAAAAATATTCTTAAACACGTATCTTACAAAATTAATGTTAGTATTTGCTTAAAGGCCCTTTTACAGTTCAAGCAATAAATACATTTTAATATTTTCATTAATATATGAACACAATATATATTACAACTCATTTTCGAACCTTTTGCTTTATTAATTAATGTTAATTATTTTAAAAAGTGCTTGCAAATTTACCTAAATGTAAATTAAATGTAATAACTTTTAATTAAAGCCTTTAAGCAGCTTAAAAAGTATAAAAAATTCAATTCATATATACATATATGACATTTCAAACATGTAAAATGAACGAAATACTGGAAAATTAATCTCTTAAGGAATTTCAACACGGGTAAATGCTCCTTTTGTATATCTTCTTAAGTTAAATAACTATATTCAACCTATTTATCCCCATAAAGATTTTCTTAATCCTTATTGACTGAATATTAACCAAAACAGAGACCTGCTCGCATATATTTCCTGGAGTTAAGTCCCTATAGACTGGATTTTATCCAGAGTTGTAGGAAGACCCGTCGCATTCATCATCGCATCCTTTTCAATTTGGATTCTCGCTCCTTGCCGCCCGGGATCTGTGGATCTGTATCTGATGATTGGCCATGTATCTGCTTGTTGTTTCGATTAAAGGACTTCCGCGAAGCCCCTCCTGCCCGCTCCGCCTGGTGTTGCCCCCTGATTAAGCATAATTTATGTTGGCCAAGTGGCGACCATTAGCGCTGCGTCGCCATCGCCATCGTGGAATCCTCGGAGTCGCAGTCGCAGTCGCCATGTCCATGATAAATGCACCGCATTAGCGTCCAATGCCAGCCGGCAATAAATCCCTATCCCCCGTCGAAATCAACCGCGCTGACCCCACTGGTAACCCCACTTATTTCCCCGATGTTTGGTTAATTTCGCTGCGGGAATTTTAAATCATCTTTAAATTAGGGTCATGCAAACTCAATAAACCAAAGGCGAACTGGATGCTGGCTACTGGATGCTGCTGGGTGGTATTCAGCGTTCACTTCTGCACTAATTGAGTTGCAGATACATTCGCACATTTGCCACAATTTGGCAAACAAATCACGTAGCAACTGACGCTGCTCATCCCACTGCCCGGTATCCAAAAAGGCACCCAAGGCCATTACATTACACACGGCTCCTCCGACATCCGATGTACATGGTATATTGCATTCCCCGATTTCGCTGGGGGTTACCTATACATTTTCCACCCTGGCTCTCTCTGGGTCTCCGGGTCTTTCGAGCGGGGAACAGATGGCCTCGACGAATGTGGGGTGGTATTTCAATATTGCTGAACACACAGACCAGTATTTAATTGATTCTCTGTGGATTCCTTGCAGCCATCGGTCAAGGTATTAGTTTTAATCGAAGAACATTCATGTTTTGGAGAGCATTAAGGCTTTCCTTTTTCATTTCCTCGTTAACCAGTGCTGACATTAAAAAAGAACACACGTGGAATAAAACGTAAAAAAAAGAACAAATAATGTTTTAAACTGAGGGTTTCTGGCTTTATCTTACAAAAATGTAATAGACCTGTCCTTAAAAAGTCTAGATATGGCAGCCTGGCCAGTTTTTCCACTGATTTTATATCACCTATAACTTAAAGGGCAAAGGGATATATACGAATGTACGCTCTCATTCTCTACCCGATTCCCATTTCGATTCAAACACTCTGGGTGTGGGTTAAAATTTACATTTATTTAATTTGCCCTGGCCCCGAGAAATGCAAATGCCGCCGTTGCAATGCAAAATGTTTGAATGCAGTAGCCCCCTCTCTTTCTCACACCTTAACGCCATCTCTTTCGCCCCGAATACGGCCGTCTTTGTCTGCATTAATGCATATGCATGAGACTTAAGCGTGGCCACGCCTCGAAGTTGGCAGTTGTGTGCAACTACCCAGTACCCAAAATTATCGACACTTAAAATGTTGCAAGCGTCGCTTGTTTGCCGCCTCCCCCTTTGCACCCCGCTAATGCCATCTTAACCCCCTTTCCTGGGCACTTCCTCTGGGGTCTCTTCATCTTCGTCTTCATCGCCGCCGAGTGCCGTTGTCCTGTCAAAGGATTCCCGTCGACGTTTATGTAATCTTAATGTTTATGCAGCTTATGCTTCATAAATTCGGCGCGCCCCGAAAATCCCCATTACACCCCCCATACCCATACCCCCCCTCCACCGCCGCCACTGGAAATGCGCTGCTTTTGGCGCCACGACGTCGTCTTCCGGTGGCATTTTGCCCCATCGCAGCTGGATCTTCATTTTATACCCTTGTTCGGTGATTTGCCCACGCATCTGGTAAAACTTTACAGATCCATTCGAAGTTTATCACCTTAAATTCTTATTTTTCGGTGAAAAATGTAAGAAAAATTATTTCTAGCTTTAAAAATACGTTTAAAAAATATTTATTATATGATACCATATCACTCCTTAGTGCTTCGGTGGTATAACATATTTAAGCTGAAATAGCTTCCCATACCATTAATTTTTATGCAGGGTAGCCACCACTTCGTTGCCCTTTTCATTGGCAATCCATTTCGTGTGTTTTTGCCAGCTCTTCTTACTTTTTGCTTCCGTTTTTGCACATCCGTTGCCGTTTGTGCCATTTGTTTATTGCCAGTTTCATTGCTTCATTGCGAGCGCTGGCGAGCCATACCGTGCTTATCTGCCCCCATACCATGCCCCATACCATCCTGCCACCTCCTCGTTCTCGATGCTCCTTGCAGCTTCATCTTCATCTTCATCTTCATCCGCCGCTCCACATCGCTCCTGCTTTATTTTGGCTGATGGAAATATTTTTACGACAAGTTTTTCGCGAAGATTTGCAACATTTGCAGAAAAAGGAAAACGGAAGTGGCTGTGGCACTGGAAGTTGCTCGAATCAGCGCAAAAACAAAAAGAACGTGTATATATACATACGTATAAAAGCCAGGGAAACGCACATTCTGGCCATAAAACGCTTTAAGTTGATGTGTTCGCTTTGATCAACCTCTGACCCCTAGCTGACCCCTCGTTTAGCGCCGGAATGTTGTCAAGTTTTATGTTAACATCGGTGGGCAGCAGTGGAATGGCATTGCGCACCCCGCACTTTTCTCGTTCATGAATTTTGCAGCCGGCAGCAAAATGCAAAAATTATAATTAGGCAGCCGCGTGATGCGAGCGAAACAAGAGATATCGCACAGCCCCCTTTCTCCACTTTCTTCCCCTTTTATTTTCAGCCCGATTTCACAGTCAACGCACGTTCGAGCACAAAGTACATTTTATTAGCCTGCTTCTTGCATCGACCACGGTGGTTGAGTGTGGCTGCACCACTTCCGATAGGACGACACGTAATTGGTGTGACCAGGTCGCAGGAAGTTGGACGTTTCTAATCAAATGTTAGTGGATAATGTGATTACGAACAGCCAACTGGGCAGATTACTACATTTTCATGATTTTTACTTGTTAATAACTGAGAATTGAGTAAATTATTTGCATTATTGTTAAATTAGTGTGACCAAGGCTAACAAAAAATTGAATTGCACTTAATAAGAAAACACCTTAAAACTAATTTATTAGGTACAGAAAATCTAAAATGGAATGTGTTAACACTAAGAAGGCAATCAAAATTAAGTGTATTAAGTGAATCATTTACATTTTTGTTAAGTAAGTGTGACCAGGCTTAATTAAAATCAAACAAAAACACCTCTTAACGAGGTAAAAAGTAGTGGCGAACGCGCCTTAACAAAAATTTCTGATATCATCAATTGGGACGAAAAATTATATTACCTTCGATAAAATAAATAAACTATATTAAATTTATGTATTCGGTACTCTACAACGGAAAATTTACGTGTAGGTAAATAAATATTTACTGTTGCGGGCCGAAATCATAAATTTAATATAGTTTATTTATTTTATCGAATGTAATATCATTTTTCGTCTCAATTGTTGATATCAGAAATTTTTGTTAAGGCGCGTTCGCCACTACTTTTTACCTCGTTAAGAGGTGTTTTTGTTTGATCCTAGATAGCTGGGAGAACAGCTTCTCAATCAGAATCAGTATTCTCATTAGTATTCAAGTGTAGACATTGTCGTGCACGGGAAACCAAATTTTATTTTTACACACATTTAAACTATGGAAGGAAAAAAAGGTCGAAAGACACTTCGTAAAACAACTGGCTCCCTGAACTTATCGAGCCAAGAAAAAAAGCGATTCTACGGAATTTCCCCACAGAACGGGATACGTTTCGAAGCAAGAGAATGGAACTATATGACCCTCTTTAAAAATCCGGTAAGTAGGAAATATCTTAATTTTTAATAATATATACCAATTGCTAACAATCGAACCTGTGACCGTTATAAAGAGTGCACCTCAGGAGCTTGAGAGTCAGTCCCTTGGGGAAAACCCCGGTAAATCTGAGCGGGAGAAATGCAGTCCGGCTCGCTCTCCCAGTGCCCGTGAAAGGGAGTCGAGGATCAAGAAGAAAAGGAAGCCATCCAAGTCCACCAAGAAGAGACCCAGCCCTGTGCTGAAGACCCTCGGTCCAAATCGTCTGGGCTCCGCCGTAGCCTATATTCATTTCATGCGTAAGTTTCAGAGGAAGAACAACAATTTGAAGGCGAATGATCTACTAAACAAGGCAACTCGTCTTTGGTGCCGTCTGCATGGAAACCAGCGCCAACAATTTGAGAGGCCGCTTTGGTAAAGTTGTCTAAATGTAAAGCTTTACTCAAACAATAATATCTACCATTTTTTCAGGGTTGTGAGGACTGGATAGGAACACTGGATAGGAAAGGAAGAAATCTAACTCCATCAAGCGCATTGTAAAGAAGAAAGCGAGTCCTGTGCTAAAGATTCGCGACAAAAGTCCTTTGGGCTCAGCGGTGGCCTATATTCATTTTATGCGCAAGTTTCAATCACTAAATTCTCATTTGTCGGGCCCTGATCTATTGAACAAGGCAGCTCGTGTTTGGTGCATTCTGACTGAAAGTCAGCGCAAACTATTTGATCTAAATTTAAAGGTTTATAAGAGAAGTAATGGCTACAATTTTCTAAAGATTGTGTAAATTGGACCGAAAACACTTTGTAAATAAAAAGAACTGGGTTTTCAAAGCTGTTTTTTATCATCTTGTGTAACCACCAAATGAAATAGTATTTTAAAACTCTAGGTAAATTAACAATCTTGGTTTTAAGTAAACAAGGCAACTCGTCTTTGGTGCCGTCTGCATGGAAACCAGCGCCAACAATTTGAGAGGCCGCTTTGGTAAAGTTGCCTAAATGTAAAGCTTTACTCAAACAATAATATCTACCATTTTTTCAGGGTTGTGAGGACTTGATAAGAAACACTATTCAATTTTAGCCGTATTAATATATGTAAATTTGAAGCGAACAATGTCTTGTAAATCTTACATTTCACTATTCAATTATATACAAGATATTTACAAAACACGAAGATTAAACGGGAACATAAACGGATTAGCGTATAAATCTATAAAACAAATCAAACAAAAACACCTCTTAACGAGGTAGAAAGTAGTGGCGAACGCGCCTTAACAAAAATTTCTGAAATCAACAATTGTGACGAAAAATGATATTACATTCGATAAAATAAATTAACTTTATTAAATTTATGATTTCGGCCCGCAACAGTACTTATTTATTTACCTACATGTTAATTTTCTGTTGTAGCGTGCCGAATACATAAATTGCGGCTATATATAGTAGTTGTCTTCGCACGCTCTCTTGCGCGCTTCGCCACTACGTGTACTGCCGTCCACAATGATAAAGCTTAAATGCCAAGCCCAAAAACAAAACCTTAGAAAGTTTATAGTAGGGATAATATTAAATTTCATGTAAGAACCAACTAGTTAATAACATACAGCACGTTTAAGTATATACATCCAAAGTGCACTTTTCAACAAGCACTCAACATAAAGTTTGTTGACCTGCTGTAACGCGCTAAACCTCCCGAATTCCCTTTGAAATTACCAAAAATTCCGGTCACACTTCGCCTGATTAGGAAAAAGTGCTGCGCCTGTCCTTTCATATGATTTGATTCGTTATTTTCCTTTTTTGCCCACCCCCCCGTCTGACAACGCTGCGTATGCGTAATAATTTTTTAGTTGCGCCACACCCGACACGAAACCCGTGGGCAATGCAAATAAATATTCAATTGCAAATGGCTGACAGGACGGACAGCCCACACTCCCTTTTAAGCTCTTTGATGTGTGGTGTGTGTGTGTGTGTGTGTGTGCGGTGTGAAGAGGAGAAAGTGGTGAGGGCAGGGGGTGAAAGTGAGGAGAGTACACGCGAAGCGGACGCGCTCAAATTGCAAATTGCGCTCGTTTACAAGCGAAATAAATGCGCGAGCGACTGCCATTTGGCAAAAGTCAGATCCTGACCCACCGCATTTTTCCCAGCGCTTTTCCCGAACGCTTTTCCGCCCACCACCTCGATGGGCCATTAGAAAAATGAAGCGTCGTGCCGCAAAAGACAAGTTGGTCGCCGTCGCTCGGCTTGGTTGGCATTTTTGTGTTGCGTGCTTTTGGGCGCGTAATTAGATAAGCAGCCTGCCCGACTGGCGGCCATGTAGGTCCTGGCTTTTCCGCTTTTCCAGCCCCCCCCCCCATCCTTCCAAAGACTCCTGGCGCGGTGTCACCAACAAACCATTTAGCCAACCAACAAGCCGCTGACAGATGGAGCGTCATAAAAGCGGCGGCAACAATGCTCCGCAGAATGTCTGAGGTTAGGAAAGGCGGAAAAGTGGAAAAGCGGAAGAGCGGAAAAGCGGAAATGGAAAAGACGAAAGACGAAACAATGCCGTGAGCAAGGAGTGGCGCGCGGTGGCGGGGATTTGAATTTGTCACGTGGCCGGCAAACGCACCTGGGCACAAAGGGGCGGACAAGGACACAACATGCAATTATACGCAATCAACATAAATCATTCAAATTGCCGCACACCCAGACACACACACACACACAGAAAAGAAAAAGGCAATGGAATCCCGAGGCGCACTTGAAAAGGGGGCGGCGGGGGGCGTGGCTGCCCGTTGACGTTGGCTTTTGGCTAATTTGCAATTGAAATGCCCAAATTCTGTGGGCTGGCCGCATTACGCATACGCCGTGTGGTTGCTGCGTGGCAAAGACTCCTTAAACTTCCGCTCAGCCCATCCATCTTGGTCGCCCCCTCGCCCCCTCGCCCCCCCTCTCCCCTCGTCCTTGCTCGGCTGACAAATGCCACAGGGGCACGTGAGGCGGTCAGTGGCCTAGGTAAATGAATCCTGGGATTGCCAGAGCCTTGGAGATTTAATTTTTTGTAATATTGCAGGACTTCATTGGAGATTTTTGCTATTCAAACGCTGTACGAGAAATGGAATGCGTAAAGAAAATATGTGATGTTGTAAGACTTAATAAATATTTACAGGAATAATGTACAACTGATTTTCGATATTGTACTTTCCCGATTTCTTTCGAAACTACTCTAAAATCTAAAAGGAGCGAGAAAAACATTTTTCTGAACTTATCACTTCTAAACTTATTTTAGTTCCTTCAAAATGATTTTAATTTCTTTTACATTTTGCATATATGTACCAAAAATTTCGTTGATAAAACCTCTCTTCTGGTTTTTTTATCTATTTGAATATTTACCTAAAACACTGAAATCACTAAGAGAGTAAAGGAAAAATTTAGCTGGAATTAAAAAAAAATGTATCTAATAAATGCATCAGGATTTCGGCAATTTGGATTTCAGGTTGGCAATCAAATAATGTTTACTGGTCTATAAAAATCCCAAAATAGTTGCCAATCTTTCACACCTCACAAATATGCTCAATAAATAAAAGCACTTCAATCTAAGTTTTGAAAATCATTATTTGAGATTTTTATGAATTAGTGCCTTCTCTTCATACATTTTTGATGAGCATAAGTTACGAATTATCCTCGAGTCGGGCCAGAAGTATACGTCCTTCAGTCAAAAAAAATTAACCAGTTTCTTTCATCAAACCGAACATTAATACATCTCTTGGATATGTCACCTCGGCTGGTATTCTAAACTCTCTGAAGTAATTGCTGTATTTCGGAATAATTGCATAACGCCACAACTTGAAATTTGGTTTCTGTTGTATAGCTAGAAAACAGGCACGAAAAAAAGTCGCCGGTACGCAGAAGTGTCTGCAAAACAACCGAATACTGATTTTCTTGATTTGGCTGCCAACATTGCCAAAGTTCAAATGCCGCCTGCCATTGTTCTGCAAATCCGAACAAGCAAAATGCAGTGCCCATTGTCCAGATGAGAGACCACCGAACTGCCCTCGAGGATTCCGAAATGTCCGGTCTCATCACTCGAACAGAACTTCCATCGGCACGCCGTAAATCTCTGCGAGCTGCAGTTTTGTGTAGGCAACCACGCCGGTGGGGCAGTAGGCCATCGCCTCCTCCAGGGTGATCCACTTGGCGTTCGAATCGCCCGCACATACCACATGCAGATGGACGATCCCCTCGAAGACCGCGTGGCTGAAGATGCCCATTAGGTTGCTGGTGGCAGCGCCGGCACTTCCGTTTCCGGCGCTGTTGCCGCTTCCGCTGCCGTTTCCGCTACCGCTACCGCTACCGTTTCCGCCTCCGGTTCCGTTTCCGCCAATGATGCTACCGCTTTGGCTGCTCACGCTGCCGCCGCCACCGCTGCCGCCGCCCACGCTGCTGCCGCTCGCATTGGCGCTCGACGAGGTGGCCGGGTTCAGATTGATGACCATTCTGGGATCAGCAGTTCGAAAAACATTAATTCATTTCGAAACATTAAATTAAATATAAAGAAATATATTCATTAAATATAAAGAATTACTTCGATATGTGTAACACTAGTCTTCACAATAGGATCTTATTAAAACTATATAAAAGGTTCATTAAATATAAAGAAGAACTTTGATATGTGTAACACTAGTCTTCACAATTGGATTTTATTAAAAAGTTATGCCTAACTAGGTTTTTTATAAATTGAATGCAATATGCAATATGCAATAATATGCAAAGAAAATAAATATCAAACATATATAGAATTATATAAACCTATTTATTTTTTAAAAAGCTATACTTCCAAACTTCCAATGTAGAACAGAAAAGAGCCAAGATCAAATGTTCTCTATAAAGGAATTGGTCTTCTCACTTATTTAAGACGAAACGTTCTTGAAATCAAGACGAAAGTGCTCTCAAGTTTGTTTTTCGAGATAAAGAAATTTCAATTATATTGACAAATTGTATAATAATTTATAGTATAATGATATTACCTACGAAGAGTTCACAAATGACTTACCCGAATATAAAACTATCAAAAGTGGAAAAGAAATCGGACTGGAAGCAGTGGTCGATGTGGCTTTAAACTGGGGCACTTAGCTGCACGATTATTGGGCCCGATTGGCCCTTGGCTGGGTTCGGGGGTCAACTCTCAGTCCTTTCGGGTGCCTTGAACCTTGAGCCTATCAATTTTGTACTCTTTCTGTGCGATCCAAGGGACTCTGGTGCAGTGGTGTGCTGACAACGGAACTGTTCTTCGCGTCTGGGCGTCCAAGTCGCAAGCAAATCTAGTGCAACTTTTCAATTAGCTAGTTTCTAGTACCAGGTTGGATTTCTTTTCGCCGTTTGATTATTATTTTTTTTCGATTTTCGTCTATATTTTTTTGTTCAAACGGTGTGTGTGTGTGTATGAATGTGTCAGATGTGTGTGTTGACTACCTAGACGATTTTACTAAGTCTAAAATACCCTGTCAAATATCTGGCATACTTCTCATTGCCGGCTGAAAACTATATTTTAAAAAGAAAGCTATCGAAAAAGGGCTTACGAATTAAGAAGTAAATTAAAAAATTAAATATCGCGTATTCAACTTGCAAAATGTATTTCAAATTGTATTAAAATCTTATAGAACCTTTTCTTGCTGAATAAATTAAAATTAAAAACTTGTTAATAATTAAAGGGTTATTTAAAATGGCTGCAAAGTATAAAAAACTTAAGCATTTCGAGCTCTCCGACATTTTTACTGAAAAACTATAATTTAAAAAAAAGTGATTAATGTAATGAAAAAATAAAACTTAATGCAAAAGTAATTTTTCTGGGTTTTCTATTGCTTTGCCCATAAAGCCCTAATATCTTTCATACTTTTTGGCGTCGCTTGGCAACCCTGGTGCTCGGGATGGTGCCATATTATGCTTTGCTCCTGCCAGCAGCAAATGAACTAAACAAATTAAACTTTCACAGCAAAGTTGTTGACATGGCAGCCTTCTCTGCCATCTGATTTCCACCTGCAATGCCTCACCTATGTGTCCGCGCTTAGCTCTTTATTTACGACCGGAAAATGCAGCCCCGGGAAATGTGGGAAAGGTGCGGAGGAAAAGCGCCTGAGCTGAGCTTAAGTCGCGGCAACAGGGGCCCCAAAGCAATTAAATCGCATTCGCTGTGTGAGAAGCAAATAGGATTCCGGGTGCGGGTTTTAAAGGAGGAGTCCCGACAAGACAAACAATCAAACGGAAATTAATTACGGGATGTGTGAAAAGTGAAAGCCAAAAGCTGCTCGGTAAATGATTGTCGAGCAGCGAGCAACGAGTTTTCCCCCTTTTGAGATGGCGACTTTAACCCATCCCCTATCCCGATTAAACCTTGATTGATTGCTGGTTCCAGTCTAGAGCATTGACTTCTGCTCTCCAGAATCGGAATAAAAACGGAGAAAGTCAGCTCGCCCTTGCTTGCCACTTTGGGGTCACCTTTCTCTAACTTATCGGAGACAAAGACATAGTTTTTCAAACTAAGTACAACATGTTGTTAGGACAACTTGAGAGTTTAACCACGAACATATAAACCCACATATACCACTTTAAAATCGGAATCGAATTAGTTAAGTTAGGAGCTATGGAAGTGCTGTTCTGGGTCACCTTACCGAAACTCATCGAAGACTTTGACAAAGCTAAGATCGAAATGGGTAAATAAATGCATTGAAATTAAAACTATTAAATCAGAATCTAAGAAAGCTAGTCCTCCTTGAATTTAATATCCAAATAATCAAGCTGCCGAGGACAAAAAATATTTTCAGATTATTCAGACATAACGGCTACAATTGTACTATACCAACACTAAAATTAAAGGGAGGCATGCCATTTTGATGACTGTATTGAAATATAGTGGCTATGATATATTATATATACACCATCTTCCCAAAATCGATTGGTTTATGGTTTTTGGCTATTTTCGCTCCTCCATATCTTTTCTTTTTGTTTTGTGGAATTTTGCCAACTCATTGAACTTATGTGTGTTAAACATAAAAATGTTCCACTTTCATGTCATGGCATTACCAAACCCACTGAGCCATCGGTCTGAGCTTAATTAATACATCGTTACGTGCAGTTTTCGGCCAACAATGGATAGGCTTAGTCTCTTTTGGGCCCGACGCCGCCCAATGTCAACCGTAGCCGTGTCTGTAGCCATATCCGGATCCGGCTCATAATGAGCCGTTTCATTGGAGCGGCGAGTGAGTTGTATCTTCACGAAAGACTTGACAATTGCACATGGCTCCCGGAGGGTTAAAATGTGGGGGGGGGGGGGGGGGGGGGCGGGAGTAGTGCCTCGGTTACACGCCTCGGTTGATTCCAGCATCCGCTGCACTGCTCTGCTCCAGCCAAGCGTTTCATATTGCCACCTGCCACTCGCACCTGCCGCCCAACTGCCACCCACCACCACCACCCGTTCACCGCCCACTTGCAGTCGCACTCACTTCATATTGCTGTCAAGGTTGAGCTATGATGAAATATTGAAGCCTGCCCTTTAAATATTCACGAGTTCGTGGTTTGTTGGGCCGACTTGGCGTTGACTTTTGCCCGAAGCAGTGGAAAGCAGTGATGCCGCAGTGAAAACCGTCAAAATGCTGAATATTTACTTGTCTGCTTAGTTGAATTCATCCTTGGCTTCAAATCTTCTCAGAGGTATTTACATTTGATTGCTAGCACTGGCACAGTCAAGGGAATATCTTTAAGAACTATATGTGCCATTCCTAGGTAAAGGTAAGTGTTGAAAAGGTTGCATGAATGCAAGTGTTGGGAAACAGTGTGACCAAATTTATTGTTACAAGCCCTATATATCGAGTAAAAGACTTGGTTCTCGCGTTCCAAAGAATTATCTTTAACAACTGTTAAATAACTATGCGATTATTAGGGTTAAAGTCGTAAGTTGTCGTAGTGCAAGCATTTAGTCTTGGATAAGTGAGTGGATAGGGACAGAACAGTGAGACCATATTTATTATTAAAGACCTTTTACAAGGTTATACGACTCGGTGCTTAAAGTGCAGAAGTAAAGAAAAGAAAGTATACCATATAAATATATTTAAGAACTGTTAAATTATAAGGTATAAACAAGTGTTGAATAGTGTAGTGTTGGGTAATCATTTAGCGCTATGTAAGTGTATGTAACAAAGCAGTGTGACCATATTTATAATTACAAACCCTATGCATATTTGTAGAGACAATGTTTATAGTATTTGATAAAGAAACACAACAGTGGTTGGTTTTCCATATGCCAAGGATAGACATACTTCGGCTGTGTGATTGACTTGTGGATGCATCCTGCCAGAGGTCAAGCCACAAACACACACACAAGTTCAACGACTGGCACAAGTATGTATTTACCTATCTGCCTTTTGTCCTGGCCAACTTACTGGCGGATGCCAGCATCGAAAATCCAGAAACAATTCGAGTCCCGGCCCAGGGTTGCCAACATAAACAATTCAAGCCCAACAAACTGGACTCTCTTGAATGGCTGAGGCGGGGAGGGGGGGGAGCTAAAAATAAGAAAAGGATGGGGAAAATATAAAAGGGATGTCCCGTCTTGCAGTTAGCTAACTTTTAGCTTGGCTTGTTAGTTAAGCGTAAACAAGGGGCGGTTAAGTGGGTGTGGGGGAAGCAAGTCCAGGTCATTTGAATGCATGTTTGGATGGACAGACCTCAGCGCCATCGATGATAAGCGAGAAGTCAACATAGCGGTGAAAGGGGATCGAGTGGAGCGGAGAAAGTGGGTTTTTCCCGGCGGGTGGCTGGTGGGTTGTGAGTGGCGTGTGCTGGTCACTGGGGACTTTGGCCATGTGCTTGCGAGTTTGTGGCTGCAGAGGCGCAGAGTCAACGCCAATGGTAAATATTTAGCTCTCGGCTGCACTTGAGATTAACTCGCACACAGATGCAGCCATCCAGGGGTACATATATCCTGGGTGTGTGTGTCTATGTGTGTGTGAAAAAAGGACAAAGGCGGAGTGGAGCAAAATACAAACACACTCAAAAGTGAAAATGGAAAAAGTTTCAATGGTTTTATCATGTTTACTTTTATTTGTGTCACTGAGTGGTTGTATAAGCCCCGGCAGCCAGGGGTCAGGGGTCAGGCAGAGGCTAAACAAACACAGACGGAGAAAGGCGAAAGGAGAAAGGAGAAAGCGGAAAAAAGTTGGGGGACACACATAGAGAAGCGTATGTTCAACACACTCGAGGGAGATCACTGGCTGCCGTGAAGTGCCCGACAAGTGACAGCACTGGATTTCGATAAGGAGCCGGGACAATGGCAGTGGGTCCTGCGTCCTTCGTCCTTGGTCCTTGGTCCTTGGTCCTTGGACTGAGCTGAGCTGAGCCCTGCTGAGCCCGAGGAGCAGCTCCGGGCACCGAACTGCGAAATTCCCTGAATCCCACCCGAGTTACGCTCTTAATTCGCCGCTGACCTCTCACCCACCATCTACCACCTCTGGCCTAACCCACATCCTGCCAGCCTCGACATCCTCGGCTCAGGAATGACTCCTGAAGCTCACCTAATCAGGTGCTAAGCTCCAGGCAGTGCCCCACCAGATGTTGCAGCTTCGACGATTCGTTAACCGGTTTTAGCGATTTTATTCCGCCATTCGGACATGGCTGGCCATAAAAAACTCGACGCCTCTGGAGCTTTCCAATCTCAAGGTTGAGTGCGGATCGGAGACAGCTTATGAGGAGAAACAAAACCATATCTTTACGGTTACCCTTTGACATGGTGAGCATTACATCTTCATACCCTACAAAGTGTTCATCAGGATAGCCTACAAGGTACTGTTGGAAATATGATGGTGCCACTATCATAAGGCGCTAAAGATAAAAACACACACAACCAAGAACTATTGCTAAAGATCTTGTAAATACTTGCATGCATTTATCTGACTTGGTTTTCCACAAATCCTTGCTCTGGCTGTGCTGAGACACTTATAAATTGTATACGTTTTTTAATTTCTGCTCCACCTATTTAGTCAAAATTATGTCCTAATAATATTATTGTAAATTATTGTAATATTATTGTAAATATATTGGCGGCACGATTTTTGACGTGACGTCACATATGACATTTGACGAGTTCGTCACCTTACCCTGCACTCCCCAAATGCTTCTTAAGGGCATCCAAAAATAAACATTTCTTAAAAATTCACCAAACTTAAGGTCATTAAGGGTATTTAAATATTACAGTACCTTTGTTGTATACATATGTTAGTTTATATCTTAAAACACCATTTCAAATTTGTGTATGTATTTAATTTAATAAATAAAGATAGATATTAAAGTACTAACCTTTCAAGTAATTAGGTAAGTCCCCTTTGAAAGAATAACGTAGTTAGTAAAATGAATGCATTCCTCATATATAATGAGACTTTAAATCACTTTAAGTACCTATGGCTAAGTCGTGTGCGTAATTCGCTTATTTTAGTTAACTACTCTTGTCCTATGAACATTTTGCACTACCATTAAGTATTTATGCTGCAACTAAGTTAAGCGTTAATCGGCTTTTGGACATGCAGCATACGTAATGCGTAATAATGCCTCTATAATACGGAAAACTATAGTTGAAGGCTTGAAGGCTTTAAGCAGCAGCTCAAAAATTATCCGCATTTTCTCGAACAATTTGCCTTGGTCTGAAACCTCCTCTCCCCTTACGCCAGAGGACTTATTAGTGAATATCCTTGCATAAGGCCAACTCAAGCCCCCTTGGTGCGGTGGGCGTGGTTACGCCCCCGATATATTGCGCAAGTGGACTTTGGGACACATTTTGCATTGATTGGCTCTCGAGTGTTTTGCCAGCTGGTTTCCGTTGTGTCACCCATTGTTTTGGACCAGGCCTTTGTTCTGGCCATGTTGAACAAAAATCCAGGAAATATAGGGAGGTTAGAGGTCGTCTAGTGTGTGCGATCGGAGATAAAACCCCCTGTCCCGCCCCCCTTTGTTGTCATTGTTTTTATTTTTGTGGCTTTTGTTTGCGCTTTTAGCAAGTAATTAGTTTGGCATAACATTTCCCAACCCCTCGCCCTTTATTTTCGGTGAGGGACTTTCGGTTGAAGGTTACTTTGGCCTGAGGGCAAGTATTATATATCGAATATGCAATCCCGTCGAGACTTTCTAAATTGCCGATAACCGAATGTGTTGGGCTTCCTGCAGATTCACCATTTGATGCTTCAAGGAATTAGTCATCACTTGTGGAAAGCTCTAAGCGGAAATGTCCTTGTCAAATAGGTTAGACTTTGTAATTAAGTTTATTTGATGGGTTACACAACTCCGTTTACTTAGCTATTTAAAGGTTTTCAAACCTTTTATACTCTCAGAAAATGCCAAAGCATACATTTTTTAAAATACATTTTCGTTTACAAAACGTATACATCTATGATTTGTACCATTTTCTTTGAGCTGCCTAAATGACCGAATTAATTATTAAATTCCAGCTGCTGCAATGCCAAATGTTATACAAAATATGTAAGGATAGGTCGACTTTATACCCCAAGTGAACCGCTTACTATGATTGCATTCCGGTTAGGTTGCTATTCCTGGTCGAAGATGATGGCCAACTGAGAGGCCAGGCGAATGGTTATCGATCAGCGGAGAGTATATGGCTTGTAGTAATGGTGTAGAATGTAAGGGCGTTCTGGAACTGCGAGTGTAATGGTCTCTTGCCCCCCTGAAACCCCGAACCCCGAACTTCAAACTCGGAATCGTTGCGTGGGGTCGCATTGTTTTGTTCGCCGCTATTCCACTTTTAACTGCCACACAGTCTTGTCTGCCCTATTTGCAGTCGCCTTTTGTCTCTGGCCCTCAGAATTTCGTAAGCGGATTTTTATATTTTCGTACCATTTGAACTTTTAATGTGCGTGCTGTGCTCAGTTGTCCAGTTTTCCCCTTCGCCATTGCAGTCCAATTTATACTTTCCCTGCTTTTCCGCCTTTCTCCGCTTGGCTATTGCATTAAAGTTTAAATGCTTCGCGTTGGCGAAACGTTTTATTGGGATAAAAATACTTTTTCAATAGGGGCTATAGCACAAAAAAATAAAAAACAAAATACCACAAAAAAGTAAATATGTTTTCAAATGGAAAAAAAAACATCTATATAAATAAACTTTTTTAATAATTAAATAATAAAAAAACCTTGTACCTTTGGGGAAGAAGATCTACAGTCACCCTGAAACCCTTTAAACCAACAAGATTTCTTGTTGAATCTGCAGTTTAAAATTTAATAATGTAGGGTAAGGTGAAGAACTCGTCGAATCTCACATGTGATGTCAGGTCAAAAATTCGAAATGATTGTAGTCGATTTCTCTTATTGTGCCGACAATGCATTTACAATAATATTACTAACAGTTTGCGTAATTTGCTTGTTTGTTTGCTTACAATAATATTATTACGAGTTCGCATATTTTGTTCGTTACGCCAAGAGCTGTAGTATTTAACTCCGCTCGAATTTTACCATCGAACTTTTACAAAAATAGATGAATAGATGTCAGCAACTTTCTGCTTTAAAACCTTTGAAAAATATTAATTTTTGGAAAAGTGGCATTCGAAAAACGAATCTATACCCTACATCCCCTCAAAACAAGATTTTGAAAAATCTTCAATATTCCACTTAATTTTTAAAGTTACAAATTTGGTGCATTCTTAGATTAATAAAATGCGTATTTAAAATCCTATTAAAGTCACAGCCACTAATCAATCAAGCGATTAAATATAAATGACTACAATTACCAAATTAGAAACCAAAAATAAATTATTTAATTACAATTCAGGAACCATTCATCATTTTGTAGTTAAGCCCAAGCCCGCAGGCAGTTTGGTCGAAAACTTTTGAGTTTATTAATTACATATTTCCGGCTGATTAAATAAATGCTCATAAATATTTAAATGCTTTTTGCGGCTTATGAGAACTATGTGCATTGTATTATTTTCTTTGTTAATAAACCACTGAACTGGTATAATTATATAAATTAATGTGACTTATTGACGGACGTGATTTAATAATTAGGCGGTGTATATATTTATTTTGGGTCTGGAATTTCAACTGTAGATGGCTTTTACCTTTATTCGCCAATCTTTCTGGAATCTTCTGCTCTGTAATTTCCACTCTTATTCTCCTTTTTTCGTCTTTAGTTCCAACTCCTGCTTACCGCGCACGGTTTTAATTGCCGAGCTGCATTTGTGTTGTTTAGCATGGTTTTGTTTTTTTATTCCACCATTTTGCAAATTGAAATGCGCACAAAATTTAAATTGCTGCTGCATGCTTTTAGGCGCCCAGAATAAGGAGAAAATGGCGGGGAGAGAAAGAGAGAGAGAGAGAAGGAGGGGAGAATGGGGAGGAGAGGCTGATGGCAACGGTAAAAGCCAACGTTAACGTCATCGTTAGCGGCATTTTCCAGGCGCTTGAGCACGCCAACCTACACTCACACTCACTCACACTCACACTCGCACACACACTCCTACACGCACACACCGGAAGTGGAAGCCAGAGAGAGAGAGAGAGAGGGAGAGGCAAAATGGCAGCCTCATTTGCAGCTTGGCAAATATCGCGTATACGTCATGTTGGCGGCGCAACAATTACCGTTAGCGGCTTGTACAATTTGTGTTGCATACTTGTCGACGACGCAAACGATTCCCAATGCATTTCTCAACAGCCTGGATTACTGCCACTCCCCCTTTTGCCCACCGCCCACCGCCCCCTTTCCGCCCTCCTTCGCAGCCAATTTAACTTGGCTAATTTGTATGTACATATATATGCCGTCTAGACGTGGCTCAACGTTGCCACTAAGTGCCACGCCCATGCCATGCATTTCAATTGCAACGTTTAGCTACCCACATAAAAAACAATAAATTAAAAAAAATACCCGCTTCGCCCAAAGAAACTTTACGCAAAAGAATGGGCCAACACAAAAAAAAAGGGAGCAAAAAGAACACATATACTGCTCAGTGGGTCCAAGTTGGTCGCCTTGGCCCAAGCCTCATTAAATTAGCATTGATAATTATTTTAAATTACTTCATTTAGTTGTGAAAAATGTTTGCGCGTTGTTGCCTCTGCTCCCCAAAGCGATTTGTTGCTGTCCCAACAGCCACCCCCTTTCGGCCACCCAGCTGGTTTTTGCCCCGTTTAGTTTTGTCAGATGTCCCGGGGAAAGTCGAGGGTATGCGGGATAAACGGGATATAAATCCTTCCAGTGGTAACTATTTTTGAAGATTTATTAGGAATTTATTTTAAGATAAAAGTGATATGATTTTTATTGATTTTCTAGTATTTTTAGTATATTCAATTTACCTTTAATATAATTGCAAACATACAAGTATCTAAATTGTAGTATTTTAAATTTTATCCATTGAGATTGGACAGGGTATGCAGGACAAATAGGATACAAGTCATGCAGGGGTAAGTTATTTAAAAGAATTATTAATGATTTGTTTTAATAAAAAGTGATATTACTTAAAGCTATTCGAATATTATGTCTGATGATTTTCTAGTATTTCTAGTATTTTTAATACACCTTTAATATAATTCCAAACATACAATTAACAAAACTATAGTATTTTATTTGTTATCCATTTAGTTTTGACAGGTGTATCAGAGAATGTTCAGGGTATGCAGGATAAATAGGATATACATTATTGCAGAGATAACTACGCTTTAAGATTTATTTGGGATTTATTTTTAGATAAAATGTGTACCTGTAGGTATTTAAAATGGAATGTAATTCTATTGTTTGCATACTTTATGGTCAACTTAATATTTTCATCTGATCATTCATACATTACAAAATTGTTTTTGTAATTTTTAACTATTTAAATGTAATTTAATTTATTGATCAGAGTAGGTATTCCGAGTTCCCTAGCAAGTAATATTGTAAGTACTGATTTTGATTGACTCTTAAAGATATAAGTTAACCATAACAATTAATATATTATTTATTGTAATTGATAAACCTAAACAAATCCATATGAAACGGAATAACAGCTGAAAAAATTCATTTTAAGAGGTAATTATAAGTCTGAGACTTTATAGTAGATAGGTACCCCTGCCCTGCTGTTGTTGTTTCTTTATAATCCGCTCATGTAACTGAAATTAATTTGATTGCTGATGTTGTCTCAGCTGCTTCATTAATCAAAAGGGACGACGGCGCCCGTCTCGCTCTGGCACTTCTGCCGCCTCATGAATAATTAAATATGGAACATAGTTATCCTTGTTTTTGGGCGACGGATGGATGCGAGCTTGGTCCCAAAAACTTATCCATCAAATGACATTTGCGTTGATGCGGGTTTACGGCACTTGCCTCCATTAACCCCCGTGCGCCCCGGCTTTCTGCTCCTCCGCCCCCCCTTTTTCTAGAGCGCCAGCCCCCCTCCTGTCATTTGTTTGTCTTTCGTACCCGGCTGTGTGCATCCACTTGTTACGGTTCAGTTTTTGACATTCGTCAAAAATTGTGTCACAATTTCAGCGAACTTTTGGCCGGGCACCGGCACCGGCATCCGTGTAGCATTTTCCAGAATTTTCCTGATGCCGGCGGCGCCACAAGTTTCACCTGAAAACCCCCTTCTCACGCCCCTGGCAATGGAAATGGAAATGGACAGGTCCCAACACAAAGGTGGTCAGCAATTTTAGTTGCAACAACTTTTGCTCTACTTTCCAAATGGATCACAGTGCAGTTTTGCGGCCTGGGAACTTGAACACGTAAATCGAAATGATTTTAACGACACTCATTACTGGAACTTCAGAATTTTATAAAAAAGAAGAATATTATTTAATTATTTAACTATCACTATCATAAATACATTTTATACATTTTGTAAATCTGGTTTCCATGCATACCAATTACATAGTGGAAATGTTTTACATTTGTGTTTTTTATAGTCTCCAAATGCTTTTCAATTTTGGCGCCCATTAGTGGAACTTAAGAATTTTATAAACAATACTGGATCTAAAAAAACCTATCACTTATGAAATTAAAATATCTTCTCTATTTTGAAAAAATGTAAGTGTATATAATAAGTAAATAAATTATATTAATGTTTTAAAACCTTTTTTATTGCATAGCCAGCATGTAATGATAAGATAAAATGATGAACTTTTGAAGGAAAAATGCTTAAGAAATATTACATATACAAGTTACTTTATTCAGGTATGATACAATTTTTTCCTAGTCACCCAAGGCCTTTCAATTATAACAATTTTTAGCATCTATTTTTATTGCATAACCATTTTTCGAATCAAATTGTATTGCCTCTTTGCACATGCATAATTAGATTGTGGTTGGGAATAACATTCTATAGCTCTGCTCGATTTGATTCAATTTGAGTGCGGTGGCTAAATCAAGTCAATTCGAATCGGTATCGGCTGAGCAGAGAAAGATAAACCGGATGAGGCTGAGAATCTGCGAAGAGAGAGGGCATTCAACTTGTTTGTATTTCCGTTCGAGTACTTCACGCATTCTGCACACCCGCAAAAAAAAGAATCCAGCACATTGTTTCTTCAATGGAATATGGTTTATTTCTTTTTTCTGGGGTGTTCCCACATTTTTTGTGTGCGCTTTTTTGGGAGTGTGTATGTTATCACCGCTGTCACCATTTTTTTTTTGTCTTCTTTTTGCCATTTTGTGTGTTGTTTGTTTGGCTAAACCATTTTCGTGCACGAGGCAGGAGGGGAAAAATGGAATAAAGCCTGCATAATATTTGGAAAAGGTTCCGAGGTTCCTGGTTCGGTGGCACCGCATTTTACTCCCTTTTTTTTTTTGAGCAGGCACCCATTTTTCAGATTTTTCTCCTTTGTGGCCCTGTAATTTCTGACTTGGATATGAGTTTGGTGCGGTCAGCCGCTTGGAAACGAAGCCCAGGGATAAAAACATGTACAAGGAATTCGTTTTATGAATTTGTTAACTACAAAATGAAAATCAAGCCATGAAAATGCCCGAGACAACGAAACAATTCCATCTCATTTGCACCGGATATTTGCCTGCGTGAAGTGTTAAAAACTAAGTGAGGGGTGATGTTGAGTTTTCCGGGCGAAAATGGCACATTGGCCAGAGCTCAAATGTTCCGTAAGGCAAGTGAAGGCAGAAAAAGTTCATTCGGATTTCGGGGGCTTCTTCATGAATTTCATGAGTTGTCCAAATGTCCGCATCTGTGTCCAGAGCATTTGGCACTGATTATGCGACTATATCCCTGGGCTAACAGCCACCATCTGCCTTCAACATCGTCCACCTAACTACTCCATTCCCTTCCATATATACGAGTATATATATATATATGCAATCTGTATAATTGATGCAGCCGTAGGTGAACATAGAGGTAGAGTCTCCTCGGGCAAACCTACGGATTGAGTGAATCCAGAATAAGCAATTGAAGTGGATGAAATGATTCGGAAGGACGACAAAAGGTAATCTCGAGAAAAAGCAATGTCTATCAGCATTTATACATATTCAGCATGTGTCCTTTTAGATTGGCTTTTAGCGTTAAAGTTTCAAATGATATGATTTTCAAAAGTTAAAGCCTTTAAAATAACCTACTGAAATGATATACATTTGTTTTTTACTTTTAGAGTGTTTTCAAATATAATAGGAACTCATTTTATTTCTTTAATTATGTTCCTTTCAAGCTGTGTATTACTTTGCTTTGAAATTTTAAAATATAATATTATTGTTATTTTATTTTATATTATATATTTATTGTATTTGATCTAAGCTCATTGCAAACTTTGCAGATACCTTTCTTATATAAAAACTTATTTGATGTACTAGCTTCTATGATATTTATAGATTTATTTATATAATGCTAACAAGTAATTATAAACTAAATGCTAACAATGGGCATGAGCTATAGCAGTTATAGGCCTTCAGCTCTTCAGGTTTAATATCATTTCATTTTGTTTTCCTTGGGCTTCTATGATATAAAATGGTTGCATGTGAAAAGAACTTATTAAAAAGTAAATAAGCTTATTATAAATTATTTTCATATCTTATTACCCAAACATAACTGCAAATGGTATAAGCATTTTCAAATACATTACCATTGACCAATGCCAAACTAAAGAAGAGGGTTTAAAAACATCTCTTGCAATATTTATATGCTTACTATTAGATGTAAGTCTCAATTTATTTGCCCAACACTGAACTTTGTCCAGTACTTTTAATAAAAAGCCAAGTCGAAGAGGTCTCTCCAGCATTTTCGGGTCTGGCCCCGAATGTTTGACAGCATCGAAGCGCCATTAAAGTAATTCCTGAGTCTGAGTGGGTGGTTTCTGGGGCTGGGCGTTTCCACCCACTGTCGGAAAAAGAAAGTCTCGATGTGCGGGAGAAGATTGAAAATGGATTGGAGAAGTTGACTGGCTGTGGGTATCCCCAAACGACTGCGACACATTTCATTAAATTTCGCAAAAGCCTTGGTTCTTTTTGCGCCCTTGTCTTTTATTATCCCTCCAAGTGCTTGCCGGATTATGAATTGGCGATTATGTTAATGAATCAGCCAGAATTCACATTGTTATGTGCATAAATAATATAGTATGTGTGACACTTCCCATCGATTCGCCTAGTCCATGCCCCTGATGACTTATATTAAAAATGAGCCACTGCCAAAGGCTTCGCTGTCTTGTTTTTAATTAAATATTTTCTCACCCATTTTCCCTTTGCGTATTTCGCACATTTCTCTATAGATCCTCAAAGGGAAAAACCAAAGCCGAAACCAAAGCTCTAAGTATGAAAATAAATAAGTTCGTCTGGAGTTTTTCCCGCTTTCTCTGCGGGGCTATTTTCGTTTTCGTTTTCTATTTTCTCTTTTTTTTTCGGGGCGGTGTTGGTCAAGAGATAGCCCCACCGATTTATATGGGTTGTGGAAAGGGCCGGGGAAAACTGGGAACACTGAAGGGTGAATGGCAGTCGGTGGATAGAGCCAAATTGTGGTCGCAGCTCTTTGAACCAAGCTTGGCTTTTATAACGAACAAGAAGCAGAATGAAAATATGCCATGAAAAGTATGCAGAAGTTTTTTCCAATCCTCCAAAAAAAGAAAAAAATCGCTGCCAAGCTTAGTGGCATAGAAAACAAGGAAGAACGCGTGCCTCGACTATCTGGTACCCCTTACTCAGCTAAAGGGAGCAAAAGGAGATGGAGATATGCAAGCAGCAAGGCGAGATTGTAAAGCGCCCCCTATGCGCGATTTCAATATATGGTTATGTGGGCGGCAGACAGATTTAGGCGTGGCAAAATTTTTGGCTCAATCGATAGGTACTGACGAGACCAATACATATCAGTTAAATATTTTTTTCTAGCATGAAAACTGTAGGAGCCACAGTTTTTGGCGGTTTTTGGGCGTTAAAGTGGGCGTGGCATGTTCGCGTGACAATCTTGCGCTGCGCACAAAGCTAAGGAATCTAAACCTGAAATCTCTATTCTCTATCTTTAATAGTTTCCGAGATAACAGCGTTCAAATCTATACGATTTTTTAAGTTTGTGGGCGTTAGAGTGGGCGTGGCAACATTTTTGTAGGTCAGTCGAGATCACAGCGTTCACAGGGACTCGGCTATTGATCCTGATCAAGAACATATATACTTTATGGGGTCGGAAACGCTACCTGTTACATACTTTCCCCAAATGCAACATATCCCTTTACTCTTCGAGTAACGGGTATAAAAATAAAAAGTGCATCAAAATAAATCGAGTCCAAGTTTTTCGGAATGGACGAGTGGGGGAAAAACTGTGGGTAGCTTTAGTGAAGAGGCAAGCGGGATGCATTTTTTTCTTCGCTTTCTTTTTTGATTTTTTTTTAGATTATTTTTTGGGCAACTTGAGTTGCAAACAAATTGCTTGAAAGTATGCAACAAAAATTTCAATTGTGTGAGTGCTGAGCGGCAAATGAAATTGCCCAAGGCGGCCATGTGTGGGTGTGTATCTGTGTGCAGCTGGCACATATCTGAGTGTGTATGTGTGTGTGTGTGTACTTAGCTTCTTCATGCGTATCCTTGCCTGTGTGAGAGTTCGTTCGCCATTTACCTGCTGGCTGTTCATGCGGTTTTATAGCCTATCACGGAGGGAAATTTTTTAAGAACTGCCACTTATTTGAGCAAAATGTTATAAAATTTGTATAAGAAGTTCACATAAAGATAGAAAAAACGATTCGTTTTGATCAATAGGTTAGCCAAGTAAAAATATTCATTCAAAAAGTTATTATCCAGTTAAAACTTACCATTGCAAATAAACATTTGTTGTACTTCAGAATGCGTACATTTTCAATTTCAACCAAATTTAATTTATTTTCACCAATTAGAATTTGTTAATAATTTAAAGGAACATAAATGAAAATAATAAACATTATCAAAAATAAATTAACCAATAAGATCATAGACTTTGAATTTACCCAAAACTTCGGCAATTAAAATAAAATGAACGGAATTTCGCAATGAATGTGAAAAATGAAAATGCGCTGAAATACACACGCACATAACTTCTAATATTAAAATAATCCAAACGAATATTCAATTATGTAAATCAAGAAAGAACTTTAATAACTAATAATATGGGAAATGGATAAAAATGATTTAACTAATACCTAATAGATTAATTTAACGTAACTTTGCCACAGATAAATAATACTAAATAGACAAAGAAAACTTAAAATATTACGGAATTGCAACCTAACTGCATTTTCTCGCCGTGTATGTGTTGGATATTATTTTTGTTTTTGCCCGTCTCGGCCCTAATCGGATCAGCAAGTTAATTTACATGCAATTCAATCAGTGGCGCATTGTCCTGCCCTACTAAGTATGCAACAAAAGTTCTCTCCTGCGAAAGTATGGGTGGGTGGGTGTTTGTGTGTGTGTGGTTGGGCGGGTGTGTGCGTGTCATCAGTATTTTTGGCAAATGCCATCAATTCTCGGTGAGTGAGTGAGCGAATGACAGCTGGAAGATGAGACATATACAGCTTCACAGGCAGGGACCGAGGAACTGAAGCACTGGGCCTTAGGATGGCAATAGAGACCGGATAATGGAGAATGGAGAATGCAGACTGGGGACTGATGATGAGACTGAGACAGATGCCTAATCCCTGGTACAGGTAACCCAAAACTTGTTCCTTTGTTCCCTTGTTCCCTTCTGCTTGCTGTCAGTCGAGCTGCCATCAATAATCACGTACAGTGGAGCTCTACTCACCAGTATTTATACAAGGCTATTAGAAATAAATGTGGTCTGTTACTCTAATTTACAAAAATAATGCTTGTTTATATAATACAATCTTTTAGTTATTTTCTTAGCCTTTTTACCCCTATCTTACCCGTTTTTTTTATTTTATTCTGGCATCCTAGCACAACAAATTTAACTTATTATTTAGTGTAAATAGCTTGGTACTTATATTATAAGTAAACAAAAAACATTTATTTTCTGTAGATCGCAATAATTTGTTTCCCTTTTATAAACATAAAAAAGTCACTTCACATTTAATATGCAAACTAATAGTTTTGGTCAAAGGTTTTTTTAATATTTGCCGTGTGCACCGTAAAAACGTAATATTAAAAACGAAGTCTCAATAAAAAATTGTAACATTTGGCTTGTGCAAATAAATGAATTTCAATTCACTGCATCGCTTCTGTCAACTGCAACTGAAATTGGAAAATACCTCTTTTTACCCACGACCCCGTTTCCTTTCCACGGATTGCGTACCTCGTCCAAAATCGTTTCGATTATATTGTACATTTCCGACTCTATCTTTTGGCTCATCTCGGCCGACTTTCCACTCAAACATGTTCATTTGGCAGTCATTCATCATTCGGCTGCTTTTGTGCTCCTTCTGGGGAAATTCCCCCACAAAGGAAACGGAAAACGGCAAGCTGGCCCATCGAATATATATTTACAACTAACCAATATACACACGCAGTTCATAAAAAATTAATTAAAATCGAGTCAAGGCAATGTGCTGCAAATATATAAAAATAAAAAAGGAAAAAGGAGAGGAAAATTAAGTGTGTATCGATTATTTATTGCATTCGCAACTGCTCGCTATTAATTACAACAGACACTTGACAATTGCGCATTGGAATTTTTTCGTAATGTGATGAAAGCATGTATCGCGACACTCGACTGCGAAAGGAGTTACGTAAATGCGATATAAGTGAGTTATTCAATAGGGTGTCGGACTTAAAATAAAAGGATTAAGTATACCTGTAAATGTAGAACTAAAACACAGCACTTAAAATCCAATTTAGGGAAATTCCCAGTCGACACACTTCGTATGTTGGTGTCAAATGCATACTGCAAATACTAAATTACATTTTTTGCCATTTTCCAGCCGCATTAATATTCACTTAATTCCATTTACAAGCTCACAAACACTCGTACGTTTTTTAATTTACTTGAAATTCAGATTAAAGTCAGGCCACCTGACACCTTGACTATTAAATATAGAGTTTAAATTGTTAATTCACCTGTGAAGCATTTAAATGTGGCTACACAACAACTAAAAGTAGACATTATTAAATTCGTAGAATGCCACAAAAATCACTATGATTTTTAAGTCACTCATAAAGGTGTCTAAAGGTATGCAATTGAATCCATACTTTTAGACATCTTTATAAATTATTTGTAACCCTTTTTTATAATCGCAGGCTCAAAATATTTTGTTGTATACTTTTAGAAACCTTGACAAATTATTTTTTTATACTTTTTAGCTCAGTGATTTTCTCACTGACCAACAGGGTAACCACACATTATACTATTTAAGGCTTTGCACCTCACATTGCTAATACTATAATTAAGCCTGGCTGATGAGGATGGCCAGTGTAATCCTGGAAAACGGAGCGGTAAAGGGTGAAAGTGAATGTTTAACGAATGCTACGTGAAAAAAACAGAGGAATGCAAAGAGCAAGCAAGGAGAACGGCAAAATCTCTCGGCAATCCACGTGTCACAGGCCAAACAGCGACAGGACGATGACATGACCACTGACCCACCTGACCAGTGAATCGTCCCTGCCCCATCCCCATCCCCTGCTCCCCTGCTCCTGATCCCCGCAGGGTATGGACATTGGCATGGTGTGGACGCAGGATGGTAGATGTAGGCACCTACATTGAAATTTTCTCTTTGGCCGGGCTTTTCAAAGCGCCCTACCTACTTATCGAACCCAGTCGAATCGAATCGTTGATCCGGGCACCGGTTAGACTGCTCTTTTATCGACGCTGCTGCCACTCGCAGTTCGGAGCCGCTTTTCGACAAGGCTAATATGAGCATTACATGTGTGCCCCCTTCGTAAACCAAAGAATGGGGTTCTGTCTAGGGCGAGCAGTTAACCTGCATATCTGATCTTAAACTAGAGTTGGCCCCATTTCACCAAATATCCATCCCCAATTTCGGTATCTTGCAGTAAGTATTATGTGAGTATTGAAACCCTTATCCAACTTAATTATTTATTTATTAAGTATTAAATATAAAGAAACATACAGGATTGTTGTCTCTCATAATCTTAGTTAAGAACTATTTTTAAAATAAACAGAAGTCAAAAATGTCATTCTTTCGCCTCTGACTATGTTAAAAGAAATACTAAAATTAATGGAATATTGCACTTGTCAATGATTTGTCAATGATTGGATTGTGATCTCAAAAATGGCTAGAAGCAGCATTTTTCCCACTTTGAGGTTCACCACTTTGGAATTCTTGGATGGGAAGCCAACAGGATTCTTGAGCATCCAACGAGGTAATTTTTTATTGTAAGACAGTGCTTTTCTGGGATGTGTAAGAAATCTTTGCTACGTGCCTTTTTCCTCCTGAAAAATCTTATTGAAGTCTTTGTTTTTCAGGGCCAGCTGTTTTTTCGCAGCGTATCCCCAGCATGTCCCCTTAGCCGGCTAATCTTGCCGAAGACAGGGGTACACAGATGTTTTTCAGACAAAAAACCACCAACCCTCTATCATTTTCTTAAGCCCCTCCCGTGAGACAGTCGAAATCGTGTTGGTTTTTCGCCTTTGCATTCAACATTTAACATTCAACATGGGCATGAACACATGAACACATGAACACATGAACACCGCCATATGCTACGCTTCTGTTCGGGATTCTGTCCTTGAAAGCACATCTCCCAGCCTCAGCAGCAACCCCTGAATAACCCCTGACCCCCCAGGCCGACCCGCATCCATTACGCACTTTTATATTCACATTCGCGTAATTATGTAATGCAAAAGAGCGCCTGCAACAGAAAAATAAAGAACCAAATGTGGACCGGGGGAAGGGCGGGTTTTTTGATGCAGGTAATAACAGTGCAAATATGTAATTAGTTAAAAATTTGATATTTGGCTGTGTGCAGCCGCAGCTCTGATGGCAAACTATGGAATCCGTTTTCTATATTTTCCAGCATAATGAGACCGCACAAAGGGCCCAAGTGAAATGGCAGGAGGAGCTGGAGGAGCAGGAGCGGATTGCGGGCGTAGCGTTTTGCTGATGACTCTGTGGGCAAATAATTAGATATGCCTCTGGGCTAACCAGACTGTGAATAGAATGCCAGGCACATACACCAGGAAAAACACACACAAAGCCAGCACACAGGTAGAACACGTCCTACTCCTGGTACAGTGGGTCTAAGTTGTGAGTTCTAGACGAATGTGGGTGAAATCACTATAAAAGTGTCTAGAAGTATGCAATAAAAAATAACGTTGTTTTTCGGTTGGAATCTTTCAGACTTCCGGATTAAACATATATTGTAGCATACTTTTAGGCACATTTAAAGGAGATTTCAAAAAGCTAGTGCTCTTTGTGTATTTTTTAGGCAAAGAAACAAGCATTTAATTGATATGGCTTTATTAAGTGTTTATACAAAATTACAGAAAATTAAAGAAAAGATAAAATCCAAAAGTTAAACCTACATTTTGTCAATTGAACATTTCCAATACATTTTGTTGATTTAAGTAATATAAAGCTTATTAAATTACTAAAGCCAACTCATGTAAAACATTTTCTATCTTGATTAAATCCAACCAATAAACAGCGAAGTCCTAAGCCCAACCCTGGGTGATTTTCATTTCCCAGAGGACTATGGCTCAGCGAGATTTTCCCGACTTTTTTCCGCCCATTTTCCATGGTGCTACCGCCCGCAAAACATCCGCCCATACGCGGAGAACCCGCAAGCCGCCTACATTTTAGTGTATAGCCGATGGCAGCTCCTCTGCTTCTCCTCCTGCTCCTCCTCCTGCTCCTCCTCCTGCTCCTGTCCATCCTCCTTGGTCCTGCCCCGCATCCTGTCCTATTCTGCGCCATCCTGACCTGCGCTTTTCTGGTTTAGCCCGGTCGGATCTGGTTTGGTCGGTCTGACTTTGAGTCTGAGCTGCAGTTTGACTCTAGTTATGGCCTACACAGTCAATAACTTTTACAGAAAAGGGCTTGAAAATATGTTTTTTTTAAATAAGAACCTTAGCAATTGCAATTTAATAAACTTCAATAATTTTCATATCATAAATAAGGGTATATTTATGTAATATATTACTTATAAGTTATATAAATATAATAATTAGGTAAGGAAAACATTTAAATATTTTTGAAAAACAAACTATGAACCTTTTCTATAAGTCCTTTTTTATTGCTGGTACTACATAAGGCTAGACAGAACAACTATATTTTGTAGAATTAGTAATCAGAGAACCACCCAAACAAAATTTTTTTTTAACAAATCAAAATTACGGATTAAATTTTATAAAAACGTGACGACTTTATTTTAAATCAGCCTTAGAACGATCTGAAAAATGCGAAAATATAAGAAAATTGACAATACTGGTTTTTTACATACGCGTAAACGTAATATTTTTCATATAATGAAAGTCTTAACTTAGTATTTTTGGATTTTCAGAGTTACATTTTTAGATCGATTCGGACTTCGACGAAAGCTTTATATTCATTCGTTTTTTAAGCATTAAAAAATTTTTAATACAATTTTCAAAAAAAAGATTGTATATATTTTCATAAGCTTAAATGCTAATAAAAACGGAGTTTCTGTATTATCGACATAATTATAATTATTATACTCATAGAAAAATCAATTACTTTGTGCTTGAATAGACTATTTTCACTGTCAAAACTTCGCCAAGCAGGGAAAATGCCAAAGTACAGCTATCAAGTATGTATTTTAAGACAGAAAATACTCGATTTCAGTACATTTTTAGAACCTTTCGGTCTACAAGTATTGGAAACTGAAATAAACGAGATACCCAGCACTTTCAGAATAAACAGTGGGGAATTTTTGGAGTTGACAGATAATTTAATTCAAAATGTGTTAAATGTAAGACCTTTTTCAGTTCGAAGATTCATAAAATGGTAAGCACGAGATCGTTAAATCAAGACTGTTTGTACTTGATTTTAGCACGGTATTCTTTGTTCTTTAAGAACGAAAGCCTGTGGAATCCCGATTTTCTTTGGAAAAAATACATATAAGTATATGCCCCAAGATAGGCTCTGGATTTTTGAAACAAACCTATAATGATATCTTTGAAATTATTAAATAGAATAAATATTTTTAGAGTTTTCAGTGCAGGACTAGGGTCTGCCCTGGAACTGATGTGGTGTGGCCTGAGTTGGCAGTCAAGTGGGTGGATGTGAGCTCCTCCCAGCCTCCCAATCCCCCCGTTCCGCTGCCAGCCGCGCACTTCTTGTGGCTGCCGCCGTCGTTGTTTTGTGATGCATGCCTCACTGGGCTCTATCCCCATCCGCATCCGTGTCCTCAAACCCCATGCCCCACACCCCACACCCCATACCCCATCCACTTCAGCTGCAACCGCCGGCTGTCTTTTATTTAAGCAGTCAACGCGGAAAAATACCAAAAAAAAAAATAAGAAGAAAACGATAGAGGGAGATGGGGAAATGGCTTGAAATCAAACACAAAACCTGTCCAAGGCAACCTGTATGGTGGAAAATCCAACCGGGAAAATCTCCGCTTGTGTGCCGCCGTCATCGCCAAAAAAGCCCGGACAAAACCCGTTCTTCCTATGCAATTTGAATAATTTAATGGATTTTTATGAGCAGTAAACTGCACACAGGATGGATGCACTCGCTCAGTCCCGGATTCTCCGACAGCCTCAACTTGAGACATTTGGCCCAAGAGCAGCCAATTCCGGGGAAAACGTCCTGCCACTGACGGAAAAATCGCCGTAAATTCGTGTCGACCGGAATAGGGATGAGTTTGGGTATGGCATCGCCGCTTGGGAAAAAAGAATTCACTTAACCGATGTCAACTTAACTGAGTTCTTTTCAAAATAAAGCCAACATTTCAGGCGAAAACTTTAACATTATTTCGACATCTATTGGGATGGGACACGAGTTATATTTAATTATTGAGCTACTTACTTTAGTTATCAAAAGTATGTATATTTTAAAAAGTTTTAATTAAACAACGTTTAATAAATCTCTTTTTGCAATTAACTGCTATTTATTAGGTAAACATTTAAAGACTCTTGCAATTTAAACAAGAAATGTTTGTTATGCTTTAAGGAACATTTTAATATATTTTTGAAATAAATAATATAAGAACACCAAATTGCTAACAATTTTAAGATTAAGATAAATTTAAATTTTCGGTAATTCTTCTAACAACTTAGACATTCTTCATTATATTTTTAATTTAATTTTTACATTTCTATCTGTTTTGTCATGGTAAAAAATTCTAACTTATTGTTAATGCTCTAGTGAAATTGTAACTATCTAAGTTCTGAAAGCATTTTTTAATAATGACATTTTTAATTCCTAATAATAATCATAATAATTTCATTATTTCTTTATTTACAATGGTCTAACTTTTCCCCAGTGATATGGTGTGTTCCGGTAGCGGATTCCTGCTTCAGCTCGAGGGATCGGGTTCTGTGGGCATATTCAATTTCGCAATCGCCGCCTCTGGAGCCAGTCCCCCCCGCGGAAGGGGTGTGCCCCACAACCGAGCCCCCCCTGCAGCAGGCTGTGCCTCCGGCCATGTCCTGGCCTGTCTTCCCAATTGACTGCCGCGCCACTTCCGTTTCGTTGACGATGGCGATGGCGATGGCTGTGGCGATGGGAACACCAAAGGCAGCCAAGCGTTCGCCTGCTGAATGCACAGCAGCAACATCAGCAACAGCAGCAACAGCAGCAACACCAGCAACATCAGCAGCATCAGCAGCAACAACACTGTTGTCGTTGTCGACGTTGTGCAGCAAATGCAATAAATTTTCAAGTCATTTCAACTTCCGGTGTGTGGCCCCGATTACAGTTTAGTAGCAGTAAATATAAAGCGATATACATATAAACTCACCCCTACACAATAAAAAAAAACAATTAAAATTCTAGCCTTAAATTATTAATTACACAAGGATATACCAGAAATAAAATGTAAAATAACTTGATATATGTACATATCACAATAAATTAAAGTTGATTTAATATTTACTAGCAAAGATTATAAAACCTATTTTTATCACAAAAGATATGTCTCAAATTAATATGGAGAAGAACTCTTTATTCATAATAAAATACAATTTGAGAAAAGGTTAAAGATTAAAGAACTTTGAAGAGCTGATTTTACATTTAAGATCGATTTATATAGAAAAGGGGTCTTAGCTTAAACACTCTTTTACAATAAAATTTAAAATAACTTGATATATGTACATATCACAATAAATTAAAGTTGATTTAATATTTACTAGCAAAGATTATAAAACCTATTTGTATAATATGAGTTTATCACAAAAAATATGTCTCAAATTAATATGGAGAGAACTCTTTATTCATAATAAAATACAATTTGAGAAAAGGTTAAGGATTAAAGAACTTTGAAGAGCTGATTTTACATTTAAGTTCGATTTATATAGAAAAGGGGTCTTAGATCAAACACTCTTTTACTGAAATACATTGTATTGGTTTCATATAAACTAAACTTTTATCGTATTATATTATTTATAATTCATAGAACATATATTTATGATTAAAAGTGATCTCTTGAAAGCCAAAATTGCAATGTTTTATTGCATTTTTGAGTTACAAAATGATCAGTGATTAATTTTAATTTTATAAAAATTGTTTTTTTTTTAAGTGCATGCATAGATGCTAGACGGTTATGCCCACGCCCCTCATCAGTTTTTCAGTTGCTGCTGGCAACTTTTGTAGCCGTCTGGCACTTTAAAGCTAGACTCAGATTTGTTTTCATTTTAATGCCTGTTTTTAATCTCCCAGCCTGGGCTTTGCTTCTAACATCTTTTTTTTTTGCTTGCCGTCACCGCTGGGGAAAAGCCTAAAGTAATTACTGTTCAATTTTCCGAGGGGGTGGAAAGCCATGGGCGGGTAGAGGAGAGAGGAGGGGAGAATTATGAGGGACAACCACCAGCTGACATTTGCGAAGTTTTCCTCGCTATTTGCCTTGTCATTGTCATGGGCTGCCGTTTGTGTTGTTGTTTACCCATTATTACAAATGTGTCTGTGTGCGTGGGTGGGTATTGTTGTGGCACACACACACACACATCAGGCCTCCCTTTTCCTCCCCATTGTATCTGTATCTGTCTCTGTCTCATCCTGTAACTGTCACATTGCTGGCACTTCATCATCATCAACAGCAGCAGCAGAAGCAGCAGCAGTCAACGCTTCTCTACCCGCTTTCTCCGCCGCTTTCTTCACTCTCTCCTCCTTCTCAGGACCATTTTAGAGCTGGTGATTAGCGACGGGCGGCGGGCAAAGGGGGGGTGGCCAAGGAAACCCCACGATAACGTCACTGGGGGCGATGGCAAATGATTGCCACTTGAGGTGTAAACGAGCGCATTTTACAGCGACTTTGAGATGTTCGAAAAAATATATAAAGACGTGTATATAAAAAAATAAAATAGAGTGGAAAAATATGAAAAAAGGGAGGTGCCCTCTCCTGCAGAAAAGCGGAAAAATATCCAGCTAAAGCACCCCTTGGATTCGCTATCGAGATATGCACAAGGCTTAAGCTGCAAATCGATTGACATAAGGCATTATTATTCCCTGATATCAAGTGTGGCACATCCCCATACACTTGAGCTAACACAAGTTAGTCATATTTCACAGGGTAAACGTAAACTATTTACCTAATAATTATAAGTTATATTTTTTGTGGCATTAACTATCCCGAGCATGTTATTTACAAAATTTAGAATCATAAATTATGATTGACAATCATATTTAAAAGCATAGATTGACTTAATTATGCGAACATAGGTGTAAGTGCTTTAGGCGAATTATAAGCAAATATGTCCTGTGGTGCTAAAACTCATGTTTGTTTACCAATTTAGGAAGAAATTTGCAGACATGGGGGAATGAGCTCTTTACAAAACGTAAAATAAATTACATTTAGGAGATCTTTATCTTAATCGAATGGAACCATTACATTTTTTAGTGCAATGTTTATGTTAATTATCGACAGAATTACTCCCACTAGGAGAGCAAAATCTAATCAAACTTTTGGCGACAATGTTATAAATATAAATATAAAAATATAACAATTTTCAGAACCAAAAGAATACAACATTAATTATTTGTTGATACTTTGCGCAGCTTTGGGGATATTTGTGATTCACTAGTAACAACACCTAAGTGACCGCCAAAAAGTCTATTTCGCGTATATATGAAATCATATTCTTGGGTCTTAAATCGCTCGGTCTAATGAGATCCAAGCAAATCAGCATATAGTGCAAATAATTTAATTTTAATGGGTCAGTCCAAAATAAGGCGATATTTACCAGTTTTTTACACGTAAACACCGCTCATTTTACATACTTATGTATGTTTATATATGGTTGTACTTCGTATAACTTCGTTTTTGGTGCTATTCGCTCAACTGTAAGAATATAGCTTCGTATTTTAGGGGTTTTTGGGTGGGCGGGATATCTAGAAAAGTGTTAGTCATGCCGAAAAATTCAAAACTGAATTTGTCTTTCCCGCATGGTTGCTGACTTCGCTAAATGGTCTCCAAAAGTGGAGACATTGCTTAAGCTCTGGAAAAAAATGATTTAAAATTGCCGCCTTTCCAGCATTATACATTTATTCCCGTTACTCGTAGAGTAAAAGGATATACTAGGTTTGTCGGAAAGTATGTAACATGTAGAAGAAAGCGTTTCCGACCCTATAAAGTATATATATTCTTGATCATAATCACATCCGAGTCGATGAAATCTCCGCGCTCATACGGACGGACAAAGACAGACTTGATTTGTAGAAAAAAATATTAAAGACTATTATTATGCTTTGTTATTAACGGGGGGAATCCCCAAGAAATTTGAAAATTGGGACGGTGTCTTCACTAAACTCAGAGTGTGTCTCGGCTATGCCAGAACGGTGAATTCGCTAACTGCCGATAGTTGTTATCGGCACAGCTGTTTCTCCCGATAGACAACCTGGACAACTGGCATCTGCTGATATCGATTGCCGGCTACAAAATATAAACAATCTTTGATTTTAATTTATTTTTTATTTGTTATTTACATGCGTATCGAGTAGGCATATTCTGATACGTCACTTTGACATTCCCGTGTTCTGTTATGTCATTTCCATTGTATAGAAATACAATCCAAGGGGCTCTCAACACGGAAGCAACTGCCAAGACACAAGAAAACATATTCGAAATCAAATAACTCGTTAAATAAGTTAACTAATTGCTAGGCATGTCTCTCTTTCCCGCCTATGGCGGTGGCCAGTCCTCGGAGGCTGTGGGTGCGACAGAGACCGAGGAGGAGGAGGTGGCAACAACAAGCGCGGATTGGCAAAATAACGACAGCTACCACAGGAAACCCACAACCGATGGGGCTTTAGCCGCTGAGGAACCAAATCCGGACACCTTCACTTCCAGCGACGACTCCTCCACCGCCGAGGAGGATGAGGTTGTGGTTGAGGCAGTGCCCAAGGCGGAGGAGCTGCCCAAGGCCAAGCCACTCGAGTTCGATGGCAAAGATGAGTTCTATGTGGACAAGAAGAGCAACTCGTCCCTCTTGAACATTTCCACACTGGCCAAACCAGCGCGACCACGCTACAAAATTTGGATGGGACGTCTCCGGGATCGGCAGTGTGATCCACGCTCTACGGAGGATCGCTCCAAGCTATCCTCATCCTCGAAGAACAGTCGCTACACCAGGAAAGCCCTGGACATCGAAGGGCTCGCCCATGAGCCAATTCTCAGGCTGCAGGAGCAGCTCATCCAGACCAAGGCGCTCGTCCAGCGGGAACCACAGGTGCTGGACCACTGGCTGCACCTGCAGCGCCTCATCAATCTCAATGTGTACAAGGCCAACCGGCTGGCGGTGGCGGAGGAAGAACTCCGCACCCTGGAAACTGCCCTGGAGCACCATCCCTCCAATGAGCGGATCCTGCGGCTCTATACGGACATAGCCAACGCCACTTACCCGGCCAGCAAGGTAATCCTTCACCACATCTATGGTTCTTTTGGGAACATATGTACATTAGACTGGGTCGGTTTGTATGGACGAAAAAAAGGAAGGGAACACAATCTAGGGAAAGAACGTTAACCCTCTGAATTCGCAAATGAATATTTCGTTTTATGGGAAAAATTCTTAAGTACCCATTGCATATGGTCAATTAAAACCGATACAAATAATTTCCAAATTAACTAAGTTTTCAAAATCACGTTTGACCCTAATTTTTGTGAAATAATTTTAAGTATCAATTCAATACTAATCTTTTAATCTTGGAGAGATAAAATACTTTTTTAATATATTAAAGGCTTCTATGATATTTTTCCCAATTATTTAAGCAAAATCAAAAACCTAAATTATCATTTTAGGATCGTAACAATCTTACTAAATGAATATCCTTGAAGGGGGCTATTAAATTTCCAGTCAAGACAGCAAAGAACACATTTCCAACCCTATAATTTTAAAAACAGCAAAAGCAAATGGTATTTGTAATGTAGTCAAGCATCAAAAAGCTAGTTTTTTATCCATTTTTTTTCTGCTTTTATCTTTGCATTTCAAGCACTGCAAAAAATATTAGAAATTAAATCATAGCTTCGCTAGTTTTGCTTATATTTTCCTTTGCTCAGGGTTATAATAGCTGCCAAAGAAACTGTAGTAGGAAATAAATGCAAATATTACAAATTGGTTTAATTATATTTTATGAAAATATTTTCAGTAAAAAGATTTTTGAATTTAGCTTGTTTATAAATCCGTTTGTCGAACCATTTTTATTATTAAAGCGCTTCGATAGGATAATAGTTTAGATGACAGTATATTTAGGATAGATTGAAAATTTGATCTAAACAATATAAAGATTTAGATATTAGGAATATTTTGTAAAGGTTGAATTTAGATCAGAAACTTTTTATAAAATACTTAATAATATTTCCAAATAACTTAGGTGGCTGCGCGCTTTGAGAAAATGCTGGAGAAGAACCCATTCGAGTATACCCTTTGGACATCCCTAATCATGGTCACCCAAGGCAACATGGCGCGTTGCACTGTGCCGGCTGTGCTGCGGATCTACGAGACAAGCATGCGCAGGATGCATGTGGGACACACCGATGAGATCAGCCGTAAATTCGCCACCGTGGACACGGATCGCATAATGCTGAAGCTGTTCCACAACTGTGTGCTATTCCTGCGCCAATCGGGAAACATGAACAAGATGTTTGCCCTGCTCCGTTTGACAATGGAGTTGAATTTCCCGGGACTGACTGTGGACTGCTTGGAGGCTTGTACCGCGAATGAAAAATCGCTGATTGAATTCGAGGAGATAGTGCTGCATTCGGGAATGCCGATGCCGGAGATCTGGACGCGAGTGGAGCGCCTTCGACAGGCCTACTGCTATCTGCCCTATCCGCAATTGGTCCCATCGGCAAAGGATCAGGTGGAAAGGGGACTGGATAGCCAACGATGCATCTACAGCGACGACGTTGTGCCATATGCACATGCCCTTAAGTCGCCGGAAAATCGCTTGCACCTGCTACTCCTAATTGTTCAGCACACGAAGATGCCGCTCGTTCGCAGCTCCTGCCTGGCTGCCAAACTAAATCCGTGCATTGACGAGTTTGGCGAGTCCGAGGCCATCGAGATGCTGTTCGCTGGCTTGGCGGATAGACACTCCTATGTTTTGCCTTCAGCCAGAAATGTTGGCTTCCATGCAGCCTTAATAAACTTGGCCAAGGAGATGAGCGTAACGCCCAGCTTCATGCCGCACTTTATGGGCCACGAACTATATGCGGTCACCGTCAGCGGACTGTTGCTTAAGTGCAGCGAAGCCTTCAGCACTGAGGAGAGCAAGCGTCGGGTGTTCCTGCTCTTGTGGTTGAGATTCCAGCGACTCCTTGTGGTGCTGAACAAACTGATGGGCAAACTGACCAAGGCCTATATGAAAGTGACACGCGATCGGATTCGCAACCAGATGCGTTTGCTGGAGAACCGTCGGGTCTTACGTTTCTACACGGAGTTGGCCATGTGCGAGTTCGAGGGCCTAGAGCAGGGCGAAGATGATAGCCGGGTCTTCGACATATTTCGCAAGATCATCGCCGCCGAATCGGAGACAGGCAGCCAGTTCGCTTGTCCGGACTTGATGCATGCCTATTTGGTGTGTGCAGAGATGCTTATACAACGCTCTCGAAGGGATGAGGCAATCCATGTGCTCAGCTGTCTGTCTACGGGCCAATACGCCGGTACAGGCACAACGAATGCGGCGTTACCTGGTATTAGGGCATGCCTGGAGAGAGGACTGGAGTTGCTGAAGGAGGAGGTGAAAGCCCTCGACACACTGCCAGCTGAGATGCCCTTGGAAGAGTACTTCCTGCCCAACAAACTGCTCATCCTGTTGCGCGCTAGCTGTTTGCTTGGGATGCTGGACTATCGCTACTTGGAGGTGGAAAATATGTTTGATGAGTTGCTGCAGGATCAACTTGGCCCGGAGGCCGCAAAGGTCAGCGAGCGGCGACGTTTTCTCCGCGAGCAGGTCATGGAAATAAAGATCCTGCAGCTGCAGTTGCCTATCCCCCCACCTGGCGAGCTGGAGAAAGTGTACCATGAGAAGAGAAGGACCAACCGCCTGACGCTTGGGAACGTGCTGCTGGTTCAGTTGGTGGATCGCGGACTCGATGAGTTCCCGCGCAATATGATGATGCTCCAGACTTGGGCCGGATTTCATACGATGATGTGGCACAAGCAGCGCGCCCGCATTATCCGCACTAACGCTGGCATTGTCTCACTGCTGCACTTGGTCATTACCGCCAATAGTCGCTTTGCGAGCACAGGAGACGAGGATCCACTCATGGCCGCCAGAGAGCCCTTCATACAGGCGGCGGTGCGCAATCGTTTGCTCAGCATGTTTGAAACTTTTCTCTCGACCAACAAAAACCGCTCGGAGATCGAGGCGGAGCAGTATCGCGTTCTGCGCAGGAACTCGATCTACTGGCGTCTGTACCTGAAGTGCCTTTCCGATACGAGGACCAGCTTCGAGCGCAGCAAGATGGTTCTGCTGATGGCCATTGACGAGTGTCCCTGGGACAAGGCTCTGTTGATGGAGGGCGGCACTGTTTTGCCGAATGAACTGCCGTTCCTGCAGGACCTCATGACTGAAAAGGAGATACGCATGTACGCTCTGCCCGAAGAGCTGGACATCTTGCGCAACTAGCAACCGGACTGTTTTTAGAATTCTTACTGTCTATATATATAATTTGTTTACCCATCCTAGTCTAATTGAACTAGTGTTATTAAATTTGATACGCTGAAAAACAATGAACAGACAACATTTAAACATATTTCTTATTTAGACCTCGGCAATGGCTTATCAATATTGGCCTACCATCAGACTTGTATTGAGCGATTAAATGGCTGAGACTGAAAAATTCGAAATTCGGGTAAACATTTGGTTATGCTAAAAAAATTCCACTACTTTATCACTCGCAGCTTCGCGGGGGAATCAGTCGAGTAGTCTCATATCGAGGGCCGAGATTGGCTCGACTCCACCTTCTTGCCGCCGTCGAGCGACGCATTTTGTTGTGTTTATTATTTTGATTGTGTTATCGCGAGATAAACCGAAGAAAGCGACGAGATACACACCTGAGGTGGCGATTGTAGCACCGATTGTAGGTGTATCTTTTATTTGTAAGCTTTTCTTGTTAAATTCCAACAACTAAATTCCCTTATAATGCAACGGATATTTGTACCCCACTGGCTTCACTTACTCCTGCTGGCGACCACTGTTTTATACTATCATTGTAATATGTATTTTAATTTTTTTTATTATAAAATTTCGTTCTTTACAAATAATTAACAGTTTTTTTTTAACGTTTAATGTATTTTAATATTGTAAAAGGCTTAATTTATAAGTTAGAAATTTATAATTATAATTTAAAAATTATATAAGAAATTTTTTTTTATTCCATAGAATATTTCCTGTTCAGTGTTTTGAGTTGTGTACAGTTAAAATGAAATTCCCAATATTTTTTTGGTTTTACGTTACTGAAAACTGTTGAGTAATGTTTTTACTTTAAAAAAAATATGAAAAAAACCTAAATACATATATGCATAAAGTTTTATAGTAATTAATAGATTTTTTTAAATTTAATATTATAAAAGGCTTAATTTATAAGTAAGAAAGTTTAAATTTAAAAATGATATAAGAAATGTTACTTTTTTTTCCATAGAACATTTTCTATTAAGTGTTTTGAGTTGTGTACAGTTAAAATGAAATCCCCTAATTTTTTTTATGTTTTAGGTTACTGAAAATTAATGAGTAACTGTTTTTACTTAAAAAAAAATGAAAAAAACCTTAAAATATGCATAACGTTTTATAGTAAGTTTAAAACTGAGCATTGAATGTTTTATGTACAAGTTCTTTAATTAAATTACCAAAATGTTGGTAAACATGTTTCAAACAGGGCTATTTTTATGCGAGACCTGTTTTTGTGACCGCTACTGTGCGCGAGGGGCGTGAGTGCGAGCGAGATGGCTGTCGACCTATCGCTCTTCTCGAATATTGCGTATGCGCCCCGTCTGCCCGGCCACTTTGGACTCCTTGTGCGTTACTGTTGCTCCTCGGAAAAGCGTTGGTGGCGGCTAAGGATGATGGAAATGGGGGTGAAAAGCTCCGCTCGCCGAAACGCATCTAAAAAGCTGTCTGAGCGAGCGTCCTGGCTGCCGTCCGTCCGTCCGCCCATCCGTCCAACCGACCGACGTCTTGGGCACCGAGCCCCATCGGTGGCAGTCGGTCGGCATCTGTCCAAGTCCCACGACGCGTCGTCGCTCCGCATCGGCCGTTGCTGCAGTGGAAGCGGCCCATTCTGGCCCAGTGGCGCCTCCGTAGTCCCTAGTCTTATGGCGGCGGAGTCTGAGTCTCCGCCAGCTAGCGAGGTTTCCCAGGCGATCCAGCCCGTTTCCAGTTCCTAGGTTAGTGAGTAGAGCTCGGAACTTATCGGGCCGGCGATATATGCACATACATATATCCCTATAGAGAGTGTTTTCGTTTCGATGGCGAGTGTTGTTTTTTTGAGAGTGCCCCCCCTTAATTATGCGAGTGTGAGTGCTTCCATGGCTGTGTGTGTGTGTGTGTGTGTGTGTGCTTAGGTGCCTGTGTGGTGGTGTAGAGAGGCAGCTAGAAGAAGCAGCATTGTGTAAGACGCCAGCGTCAAGTTCATAGACTAAACAGCGACACGCTGTCGCGCCTCTGCCCCAAGAAAAAGCTTCCCGAGAGAGGAGAGCCAAGTCTCTCTCTCTCGGCGGTGCACTGACAGAAAATGCGGAAAGACCGGTTTTCCCAACACTCGATGTATTAAAATAACTTATTTTGATGTATCTGTAGGCGCTTAATAGGTGTCATAAAGTATGCTATGAATAGTGAAACAATTTTTCTTTGTAAGGTATAGCACACTTTTAGAGGTCCTTATAATGGCTTTAAACCGTTTTGGTATTTCTGTGATGAATTCCTAGGTTTGAAAGGTTATTGGATGGTTGTACAAAGCTTAACACCGTTTTTCTTAAGACTAAAATATAAAATATTACTAATTTTAGACAACTTTATTTATAAATTGTAATTGTAACAAAGAATTAACCCTTTCAGAACACCATTTGTTTTCAATTTTGTTCACCCTAATGCTTAGATAGACCGATCTATCTATCTGTATTTCACCATTTAATGTCTAAAGATTTATATTCCTATGTTATTCAAAAGCCTATATTTTAGGACACATTACAATTTCGGTACAAAGAAAAACATAGCTCTCTGGGAAGAAAGTAAAACTTCTCTTTGAAAATTTATTAGTGATATAATTTTCTTGAAAACATTGTCGTTTCAACAATATCTTTCTTAATTTTGATGTATTACTTATAAATGGTGCGCAGAAGCATGCTATAATATATTTTTAATGTAAAAGAAATAGGTATATTTTCCGTAGTCTACTTTTAGGCGCTGTTAAGGTTTTTTAATGTCTAGGTTTGTTTTATATATACTTATAAATGGTGCGTAGAAACATGCTATAATATATTTTGAAAGTAAAAAAAATACGTCTATTTTAGGCGCTGTTTGTTAAGGTTTTAAGTGTCTAGGAATGTTTTATATGTACTTATAAATGGTGCGTATAAGCATGCTATAATATATTTTGAACGCAAAAGAAATATATATATTTTCCATAGTCTACTTTTAGGCGCTGTTAGTTAAGATTTTAAGTCTCTAGAGATGTTATTTTTCCAAAATCTACGTTTTCAGTCAAATTTTCTGTGTGAAAATGCTTTGGACCCCTTTTTCGCTCAGTGCACCGAGTGAGCATGAACTCGCCGAGGGTTTCCCGGCCGGAAACCTTAGTCAAGGTCTCGCCAGCTTTCCGTCGCAGGTTGTTGCTGCCCTCTCGCTCGCTCTGCTCCCGCATTGCTGCTCGGGCCATTGCCATCTCTGTCGCTCCCCCGCAAGCTTTCATACGCGGGCAGCTTTTCGGGCAGCTGATTCGCCGCTCGGCTCTCCGCTGCCGGGGCTCTGCCGCAGCTGCTACGCTGGTCTGGCTGATTAGTTTAGTTTGTGATTTCAATATATGTAATTAATTTTTGTTTCTGTAGCGGTTCGGACGGACGCTTCGCGACGTTCGCTTGGCCCGCCGCTCGGTTCGCTTGGTCGCAGTTTTGCTGTTTCGCAGTTCCGCCATTTGCCATTTGCCGTTTGCCGTTTGCCGTTTCTTATTTATTATTGTTTTTTTTTCTTCATTTTCACTCGAATCGGTGTGTGTTTTTTCTGACCGTGTACGTGTGAGCGATTGTCCAAGTGCCAGTGCGAGCGGTCTCCCTCTCTCGGCTTGCCTTTTTCGCTGCTAAAATGCAAAGAACACGCTCGAGAAACGTAAATGGCGCCGCGCTAACGAATGGAATTGGAATATCAAACAGTGCCCCCCAAAGGCCCATATAAAAAAATAAAATTAAAATAAAAATAAAAACACATTAGATAAAACATCGAGAAGAAGAAAAAAATACGACAAACAACAAACAAACTTCGTATTGCCCCTGCGCTTTTTTTTCGGGTGTGTGTTTTGTGCCAGTGCTTGTGCTTTTGTGTAAAAAAAAGTTTGAAGCAACAAACTAAAAACGCGGTCGAGAAGAATTATTATAAGAGAAGGTAGATTGACGCTGACCTTAAATCATACCATATAGTATAACATAAAATTTCCGGATTCGATTATTGGGGAGCCGGTCATTTGGGGGGAACTTAAGTGATTTGTTTTAAAAACGATGGTGCATTAGAATTCCAATATTTGAGAATTATAATATTTTAAAGCTGTGTTGTAGCATTGGTTTGTTGTTCTAGTGCCACACATCCTATAGAAACAAAGTTGAAGTATTAAAATACTGCTGTATTGTTAAACTAGTCTCGGTGAATTTAGTGTTCCGTATTTGTTTATTTGACTTCCGACGTTAAAGTTTCAGACTACCAATATTTATGCACTGATGTTATAAAGTTGGTATATTGGCTTTATAAGTTTGGGGTATTGGATTGGGTATTACCACCATTATTAGGTGGTAAACCGTTGTAAGGTTTTTGGTGCTCAGACTGAGGAATTTTTTTGTTGATGATGGCGTATTATTAAACTTTAGTTTGTATTTTATGGTGCAGAAACCCCCTATATCTTTGTGCTGAAATCAGATTGGACTTTTGTTATAACGTTGGAATATTACCGATATAATAATCGTTGTTGGGTTCTTGATTAACTAAAGCTGGTGCTCAGACTTGAGGAATTTTTCTAGTTGATGATGGTGTATTATTAAACTACAGTTTTGTATGATATGGTGTAGAAAACCCCTATATCTTTGTGCTGAAATCAGATAGTTTCAGTCCACCAATATTTATGGACTTTTTGTTATAACGTTGGAATATTAGCTTTATCAGGTTTGGGGTATTGGTGTACCTAATGGTGGTGAATCGTTGATGGGTTCTTGATTAACTAAAGCTGGTGCTCAGACTTGAGGAATTTTTCTAGTTGATGATGGTGTATTATTAAACTACAGTTTTGTATGATATGGTGTAGAAAACCCCTATATCTTTGTGCTGAAATCAGATAGTTTCAGTCCACCAATATTTATGGACTTTTTGTTATAACGTTGGAATATTAGCTTTATCAGGTTTGGGGTATTGGTGTACCTAATGGTGGTGAATCGTTGATGGGTTCTTGATTAACCAAAGCTAGAGCTCAGACTTTAGGAATTTTTCTAGTTGATGATGGTGTATTATTAAACTACAGTTTTGTATGATATGGTGTAGAAAACCCCTATATCTTTGTGCTGAAATCAGATAGTTTCAGTCCACCAATATTTATGGACTTTTTGTTATAACGTTGGAATATTAGCTTTATCAGGTTTGGGGTATTGGTGTACCTAATGGTGGTGAATCGTTGATGGGTTCTTGATTAACCAAAGCTAGAGCTCAGACTTTAGGAATTTTTCTAGTTGATGATGGTGTATTATTAAACTACAGTTTTGTATGATATGGTGTAGAAAACCCCTATATCTTTGTGCTGAAATCAGCGGCGCGTGCGCGCATTTTTGCGCGATCGAAACCCGAGATCGTTTCATTTTTTGTTGACTTGGGAAAAGTTTCGATTTACGAAAAGCATTCCCACTGTCTGTGTTTGTCATCCTCCGAAAATCTGCTTAGCCAACATTAACGCTCGCCCAGCCACAAACACACACACACACATAGCTAAGCCAAAGCGACACAATCAATGAGGCAAGAAAAAAAAACAAATTAACATATTAATGAATTTCCAGTTTCTTTTTTCGGTTTATTTAATTTTTAATAAAAAAAAAAACAATCCAGAACGCGAGATTTGAGTGTATAGCCTGTGGAATACCCAAAGAATCGCCAGAGATAAACATAGATATAGCCAAATTTCAGATATGCGGCTTAATGGGCGTGCGGAGATCAACGGATTGCGATGACATAGATGATATACATAGGTACGGCGGGGGCACTTTATGACGGGGCCTTAACCTTCCTTGAACTCTCCGCGCACAGATCATAAAACAAAAAAAGCCATAGAACTCAGCTTTGGATGGATAATAACAATAAGTGTAAATATAAATAGCCCATCATGGCATCAGACATTTTTTGGCAACAATCTTTCGATGATTTACCAGTTCCGAGTTCCGATCAATAAAAATGTTTTTTCTGTTTTTCTGTTTTTTCTTTCCAATTTTTTTTGTTTTGTTGTTGGCCGCTTTGGTGCTGCTCTCAAGGTTTTCTGTGCTGTTGCCGATGATGATGATGATTTTCGTGTGTTTTATTTCTATTATTTTCTCTGTTACTTTTTGGTTTGTGTGTTTTGTTTCATGTTTGATAATTAATTTCTACGTCGCCTGCTGATGCTGGCAGTTCAATTGCGTCGAAAAAGAGAGCCTACTAAATTTAAATTTAGAAATTATAGAAATTATTATGATTATATTGGTTACTTTTTTTAAGGATTATAAAATATATATAAACAGGTTTTGCTCTACTTATTTGTTTTTAATTATCTCAGTGCATATAAAAACGATATCATTTGAGATGTCTGGTTATTTTTTGTGAGGACAATAAAATATTCTGGCAATTTGTTTAGCATTTTTTGTTTTATATTTTTACGAGTTCTTATATGTAAACATATTTATACATTTTTTATAATTTGTTTTCCTTGTCGCTTTCATGAAATTTTTGCTGACGTCGCGTCTAAGAGCGGTTGTTTAGCTGGGCGTCAAACGCCGAGCGCCGAGCGCCGAGCGTCGAGCGGGCCAAGCAAAAGCGGTAGAGTCGCCGAGAGAGGCGAAAAAGCTCGCCACGAAAATGTGGGCGACGGCGGGTTAAGCGGAGGCGCAAGACAGAGAGGGGTTAAGACGCTCGAAAGCTGTTGTGGGAAAAGGAAAGCCGATTTTGTACTGAAATTGATAACCTAACCTAGACAATAAACCTCCTCACCCCCCCCCCCCCCCCCCCCCCAAAAAAAAAAAAACAAAAAATTAAGTCCTCTTCTTGAGTGACTAGTGGAAAATTAAATGAATATTTAAATTCTAATTAAAAATGTCATATTTTCTGACAATCAAATACAATTTCTAGGAAGAAAAAGTGGCATTGGCCAAGTACCCATTGAAATGGAAGTGTGCTAAGTACTTTTCCTAAACTGAGAGTACATATTTCAAAAGCCATTGTAATAAATAATTAGACTCAAAAGCAAATATTGAATATTTGAAAAATTCCTCCTCCCTAACACACATATTTCTATTATTACATTTCAAATATCAATTGAAAATACATTGTAAGCGATCCGCCCATAAATTAAGGGCAATCAAATCAAGGCTATCGATAAATCGCATCTTAATTGGTGGCGAATTTAGCATGCCTGATTGGAAAGCATACGGCAGAGATAGCTTGACGCCATCTTAGGCTGCCATGCTAATAAAATCAATTTGGCTTAGATCACCTCCATTCGCAGCCGTTCACATGGCGTATGCGCAATATTTGTGGTCTTACATTACGCATACGCCCTGTGGCCATGGATTAAAGAAACACTTTATAAAAAATTAAGGCACTACCTGTGCTTACTGTGATATTTAATGATAACATTTTTTTTTAAATAGTGCCATAATATACTTTAACCTACCTCAAAGGTTAAATTAGTTTTATTTCCTACACAGATTAGAAATACAAATATAATCAGATGCAAAGCTCTACATTTCATTGTGAGAAATAAGTATTTACATTTTTTGTATTATTTTATTTGTCAGAGCTTTCTTTGCGTTTCTTCTCCACTTTGTGTATATTTTCCTAGTATTTATTGCCAGCTTTTACTTCCCTATAGTCTTGTTAGCAAACAAATAAAACGAGAAACTAATATGGTTCTGTGCTCTAATGGGTATAGTTTTTCTATAGTCTACGATTATATTACCCATGTTATGGAATGTTATGCAAAGTGCACTCGGAAATCTTTGTAGAACGTGCTCCAGCGGCCACGTTCTTCCCGCCCTCTTTTTCTCATTCTTCCCGCCCCGTTTCTTCTCCCCGAGCCAATCGCTCTTTCTTTAACGGCTGCTCTCACTTCTCAAGTGCTCAGCTATTTTTGGTTTTTGCGACAACTTTTTGCCAGCCACCACCTGATGTCGACGTCAGCTTTGGGCCAGGTCGAAACGGCAGCGTTTGTTTGTTATTTTATAAAGCCGCTTTTTCTGCGAGTAGAATTGTTCTGATATTTTCTAGACAATTCTTGGCTGATTAAGCTAATTTATTTTTAAATCAAAACATTTCAACTCAGATAATAACATTATACCTAAGTAGTTTTCATGGAATATTTTTTAAGTTATCGTTACAATACAGATAAAATATAAAATGAAAAACAGTTGTTCATAAAAATTCATAACTTAACTATAATTGATAAGAGTCATAGAAAAAAAGTGTAGAAGCAATCTGGTTTTTGTTCGATTTTTTCAATATTTCTGAACAAACTTAAAAAAATTCTTTGAAAAATTGTTTGAGACATACGTATTAAGGTCTTTATTAATTTCATTTTATGGTGTTGCTCAAGATATATTATTATGTATATTATATATTTTTTACAGAGTATCAATCTGATTTTGTAACTGGGAATCCCATTTTACTTTTAATGCCTACGCCCCTTTTCTTTTTCTAAAGTCTACTACTTCAAATCACACATTTCTAGTTAATATTTTCTGACGCGTTACTTTTCTTGCTTACAGAAAAAAAATTCAATAAATTCCATCCCTCGACGTACAAAGGTGGTTAGTATCTTAAAAAATTTGACTTCTCTAAATTCATACATTTAAAATATTTAGGGGCTCATATTTTCCCTTGTATTTTTTAAAGCCTGTTAACCACATACAATTTTTAAACAGATCGACTACAGATATAATGAGACCTTTAAGTTTATACTTACCATTTATAAGAAAGAAAGTTAAAAATTTGGATAAATTTTCTAGCTCTTTTTTTTATTTTTGCAGGGTAAAAACAGTTTTTTATTATTAAAAAACGTTAATTAATGTTCTTGTTTCTTAGTTCAAAAGAAACTTTTTCTTGTTAATCTAAAAGAAAAATGATTTAAGGAATATTTGAAGAAAAATAACTTAAGCCATGACTAAGAATATAAATTTGTTTAATTTATTCAATAATAAATAAAGTATTCTACATACTTACCTTTTAACTTCTTTCCCAAAAAAAAAATGTCAGCACTGTTCAATATAATTTGCTTCTTTATTGAAGTGTCAGAGCCGTCTATACATTTTGTGTAACCGCAAACCCTAGAAGTAGTGTCAAGTTCAAGCGAATGTATACAAACACAATCTGATACCTGAAAAACATACTTAGACCTACATATATTTTGTAGAAGTGATAAGCCAGGGGGAGAAGTGTCTCACACTCAATGCAGTTCATTCATTGTTATAATGAGAATTTTGCCAACATCAAAGGGGGGCTGCCAAGTCATATCGTTAATATTATTAAGTATTAGGTCCAGCAACCTCCAACCCAAAGTGATTTCATTGCCCACCACCAGTGGCGAAATGATCCTCTCTAATGATTTATTAGCAGGCATTTTTGCTTCTATGGTCTATTTATAAATGATTTCCATACAGACGTATACGTAATATTGCGTATACGCCCCGCGACTCAAGCCCAATCTAACGCGCGCTATTCGATGTAATTTTAACTATTGAAAATGTAAACAGACCGAAAGTGTTGAGGTGCTGGAGGGGGGGGGGGTGTATGGCTTTGGGGCGAAACGTCAAACGTCAAAGCAAATTATATAATTTATTTATTTTTTTAACGCTCAGCAGCTCTCTTTCTGGGTGTCATTTGCTTGGGGACTCTCTCGCTTTTTCCCCCGATTATCCCCTGAACATAGCCCCAAAGACCCTAAGTTCGTTGTCGTTGTCTGGCAAATAGCTTTTCGCCATTTCGGCTGCTCTCTTTTCTTTATCGGCTTTATTTTGACGGAGCACTTGAATTCATTTTCGTTTTATTCTTTTTCTCCTACGTCGCGTCGCTAAAAATGCAAAAAAAAAAAAAAAAAAAAAAATACAACAAAAATGTAAAAAGGCGGTGAGCAAAAATAAAAAGGTTTTTATATTACATTTTAATTTTTTGTTATTTTTGTGTGTGTGTGTGTGTGTGCTTTGTGCTTTTTTGCAATTACGACCCGCTGGCGGGTGATTGACCCAGGGCCCATTCGTCGGACCCCAGATCCAGATCCAGACCCATAACCAGATACATTTACAGATACAGATACGGCTCCAAAACCGGAGCCACTGTAGCTTTATGGCAGCCGGCTGGGTGGTTGGGTGGTTGTGTGGATGGGTGGCTCGGTGGTTCGGTGGGTGGTGCGTGTGTGCTTCGCACTTGTCAACCGCAGCACAAACAAACAACCCAGAAAATTGTTTGCAAAGATTTTTTGCGTACCGGCGATGTCCCTGAAAACTGAGACAAATAAACAGGCGAATACGGTAAAGTGCACTCAGAAAAAAAAGTCACGAATCTCAACCATTTTCAGGGTCAAAACATCGCCAAGCTTTGAAAATCTGATCTCGAGAACAAAACACAGCTTTCAAGAACAAATTTTCAAGGCACAAGATACTCGATTTCAGTACGATCTCAAATTAAGAACGAAATATTCTTAAATCTAGTCATATTTATAACTAAAGCAAGTACGATTTGTTTATAAAATAAGTCTCGTTTTTTAATATTTTGGGGCTTTACTTGAGAACTTTTCTGCTTGATCGGTTTTTAAATCTAATCTGTGCTCCATTTAAGAACTTTCCAATACGAATATTCTTAAAATTGTAAGCTAATATCGTTCTTAAAGCAAGACTGTTTGTATAGGAATATAGCAGATTGTTTTTTCTGAGTGTTTGGTGGTCCTTAAAAAAAATGGAAAAATAACAGCCAAGGAGTTAAGAAAATGGGAAAATATTATATTTTACCTAAAATTTATAAATACAAAACTTTTTTTTTAAACTCTATAACTTATTGCCATTAAATGTATATTACTGCTAAATTAAAAACATTAATTGGTTCGTTTTTTAAACCCAATTTCTAAGAACAATATATACCTATAAGAAATGGTGGCAAATCATTGTGTAACACTTCGATGGATTACTTTGTGATACAGCCTATTGAGTTTTCACTGTACTGCACCCACACACAGTAATACACCTAGCTCAGTGGGAACCCCCGTCTGTGCGTGTGCGTGTGCGTGTGTCTGTGTGTGCGCACACGCCCACCTACGTATACCCCAATGGCTCAGGATTCCCTTGTCCTTGCTCAACTCACGCACACACATGCAGGAACTTTCGCACTTATATTTATGCCTGCTTGTGTCCCTGGCTGTGTGAGCTTTTTGGGAAAAGACGGGGACACTCCTAAAGAAGTTTATCTTCTTATATGTATATTTGATTTGGACTGCCAAGCAACACTTGAGCTAAATGCGCACAAATAAATAAATATATCGTACACACACTAGGTGGGCGGAATTAAGGATGAAACTAGAGATAAAAGGTAGGGATAGAAACTAGCCAAGATGCCACTGAAAAGATATTTCAAAGGGGGCAGAATTAAAAAAAAAATGCATAAGAAAGGAAGGGTTTTCTATCACAAGATTGTAACTTTTCACAAAAGTTATAATAACAAGTTCATTTGCTCAATACTTTTAAATTGCCCAAAGAATATAGCAAGAACTATTATTATTTAGCTGTGAACATCTCTGAGTTTTTCGTTAAATACTTTAAATATTTTAATGTAAATGCAGGGAAACAACAATTAATTGGTCAGCTTAGATAATAAATAAAAAGCTATCGAAATATGTCGAATTGAGCTTAAGTAATGCAAGTGATATGTCAGTAATGGTACTTCAACTCGGGTTCAATAATTCCCTTAATTTGCAGCCCACAGAAACTCCCCTCCCCCCTCTCGTCCACAATGGTGGTGCTAACTTTTGGGTCGGCTTTAACCGGTTTATATTTTCACAAAAAAGCCACGAAAGCCAACGAGATAACAAAAAGTTAAAAACAATGCGAATTTAAGAAGCATTTAGCGGCAGCTGCAGAGCAACAAAGCAACAGGTGACGGCACAGAACACCGATCGACAATAATATTAACATTTTTGTATTTGTGCCCGCTCGCCAGTTAGTGGGAAATAAAAACTCAAATATATAAATTAAAGTATTCATTTAATTAGCGAAAAAACGAACGCAAAAGGGGGGCCAAAGAAAAAACTATAATATATTTAAATTCGAGCTATAAAAAATGCGAAGAACAATGATGAATGGAAAGACAAAGCGAAGTCTTAAAATACTAACTGTTTGGATTTAAAAAAAAAAAACTGTGATACAAATTTAAACCATTGAGGAGCTTGAATTTCTTAAGGTTCCCCTTTAAGCTTATTGCCTATAAGCCAGTATATTCCAATTCTTACTAAATATCGTTTTTTTTTTCTTTTCCCTTCTTTTAGCAACAACAAATGAACACTTGCTGGAAGATGAATGGCAGAGCAACAACACAAATTAAAGCTACAACAAGAAAGTGAAACAAAACAACAAAATACCTCCAGCTGTACAAATATTGATTGATATTGAACAACTTAAAAAGAGAAATAAACACACAATTATAAATAATCAAAATAATCCGAAAGCTAAAGCAAAGAGCAAACGGAAAATAAGAACTAAATAAAATGAAAATTATGTTCACTTCCCCAAAAAACCCGTCCAATTGAAAATAATACCAAAAGTGTTTTTGAAATTTTTGAATATTTGAACAAATACTAAGGAAAATACCGCTCAAATGCGAGAGTAAAACTATGAAAATATCGGAAAATACCAAGTGAACTGAATCAAACGCAAAACAAATACTGCAATTTGAAATACAGTGGCGAGCAAAATTGAGTGCATGTTCACGACGCATACTTTCGTCACCCACAAAATCATAATCACAGCAGAAAATCCAAAAGAGTTTTTTGTTTTATATTGATTATTTAATTCTTAATAAATTCTAAGCAAAAACAATGATGATACAGATGAATTCGAAGAAACTAAAAGTAGTAACGAAAAAACCCCGCATAAACTCAATTTTGCACGTTTCAAAAAGTTTTAATTATTAAAATAATATTAACATTTCGTCCAAAGACCTTTATATGATATGACTTCCTGTACGCGGTTTGGCATGCTTTCTACCAAATTTTCAATTATGTCTTTAGGAATACGACTCCATTCTGCTTCAACACGCTCCCAAAGGTTGGCCATGTTTGATGGAGCTGCTTCGTACTGCCCGAGCCGTCTTTTCACGATTGACCAAAGATTTTCAATGGGATTGAGGTCGGGACTTTGTGCTCGCCACTCCATCAATTTAAAATTTTGCTTTCCAATCCATTCCTTAACAATTTTCGGAGTGTGCTGCGGATCCCCATCTTGTTGAAAAACAATTTCTGTTTCGGGATAAGCACATTTTTCAATAAAATTGGTAAGATTGGTTTGAAAAATTTGTAGGTAGTCCTCTTTCCGCATAATACCGTCTATTAAGTGCAGAGGGCCAACATGCCACCGTGTGAAGCATCCCCAAACCATTATATTTCCACCACCATGTTTTACATTTTGTTTAACATGGTGTCTCTGTATTTTTTCTCCGGGTCTACGCCAGCAGTATTGTTTTCCGTCAGACTGAAAACGGTTAAATTTTGACTCGTCAGACCAAACAACACGTTTCCAATCGTCAAGAGTCCAACTTTTGTGTGGCCTTGCAAATTTCAATCGCGCTGTAACATTTCTATCGGATAATGCAGGTTTGTTTTTTTTTACACTTGAAATATATCCGATGTCTCGCAGTGCTCTTCTAGCAGTCCATTCGCTTACATTCTTGTTAATAGCCAAAAAAGCACCCTTTGGTGTTAGAAGCTTGTTCCTTCTCATCTTAGACATCATTAGTCGAGCATCTGACTCCTTCAATAGTTTTTTACGACCTGCGACTTGCGCTTTGGGAGTCACATTCCGTCTCTTTTGAACTGCGATTACCGCCGGTTGGCTTATACCAAGCCTCTTGGAAATTGCACGTGAAGTACAACCATTCTCGGTCAGGCTTACAACATTATTTTCAATTGCTTCAGATAATTTTCTCATTTTTATGCTCGAAAATTGTTTATAATTACAAGCAAGTTCAAAAACACTTTGCTTAGTCCGAAACACGTTTTAATCTGCGCTACGAACATCAAAAATAATACGAAAACAAATATAAAGGTGAATTCTGCAGATTTATGCTGATAAGAGAAGTAAGAAAGCGAAAATAGGTGAAAAAGTGCCAACGTGCAAAATTGAGTTTATGCGGGGTTTTTTCGTTTTTACTTTTAGTTTCTTCGAATTCATCTTTATCATCATTGTTTTTGATTATAAATTATTAAGAATTAATTAATCAAAATAAAACAAAAAACTCTTTTGGATTTTCTGGTGTGATTATGATTTTGTGGGTGACGAAAGTTTGCGTCGTGAACATGCACTCAATTTTGCTCGCCACTGTATATACTGTTATTATTTTTTTTTTCGTTTTTTTTCCTCTTGCTAAGTAAAGTACAAAGAATCACAAAGAAATAGAAAAAAATAACGGCAAAGATAACAAAGCAAATTGCAACTGCAGGACAGCAACAACAACAAACCGCATGGATGCAAAACAAAGTAATGCAAAATAAATAATTCGCCAATACCAACGCACAGCAGAGAGAGTAAGAGCGAGACGGATAAATAAACAAACCGCGTCGACGAGTGCGAGAGAGAGAGCGAGCGAAAAGCTTCATGCAGAAAAACAAGAAACAGCGCAAAACATGTAAGTGAAATTGATTTTTTTCTTGCCTCCCACCACCCTCTCCTTTTATTTGATTGTTAGTATTGTTGTTATTGTTATGGCCAGCATTAGACGTACATGAATATTTCATGATTGATTTATGAGGGCCCAGAGAAAGCTTACGGTATCTCAGTGCTGCAATCACGCAGGTGGCAACCCTTAAAAAGTGGTAATAGTCTCATATTCATAAAAGGTAATCCTTGGCAGAAACTCCTTGGGGTTCGTTAATCATTATGATTACGGTATGTTGCAATCAAGGTACATAGTTATGATAATCTCAATTATTAAGCTACGGTACTTTATGATCATGAGGGTGACAACCCTGAAAGTGTTGATATAACCTCACTTTCCAAGTAAAAACTATAAACAAAAAAGAGATTTATATTTTAAAACTTTCATAGAAGCTTCGTACATATACAATTATTAATTTAATAAGCCTGCTAAATAATAGCGGTTGAATTTTGTTTAGAAGTATACATACACAAAGTAATCCTTTGGAGAAACTCCTTGGGATTCGTTAATAATTATGATTACGGTATATTGCAATCAAGGTACATAGTTATGATAGTCTCAATGATTACGCTACGGTACTTTATGATCATGAGGGTGACAACCCTGCAACTGTTGATGTAACCTCACTTTAAAAAAATATATAAACATTAGTTTATTTCTTAAATAGGTCTGCTAAATAAAAGCGGTTGAATTTTGATTAGAAGTATACATACACAATGGTAATCCTTTGCAGAAACTCCTTGGGGTTCGATAATCTTTAGGATTGCGATATATTGCAGTCAAGGTACAGAGTTATGATAGTCTCAATGATTAAGCTACGGTACTTTATGATCATGAGGGTGACAACCCTGAAAATGTTGATATAACCTCACTTTTTAGAAAAAACTATAAACATAAAAGAGATTTATAATGTAAAACTTTTATAAGGCTTCGTACCTATGTGTATATTAGCTTATCAATTAAATAGTCTGCTAAGTAATAGCGGTTAAATTTGGTTTAGAAGTTAACATTCTTACTTGTGTATATGTGTGTGCAAATGTAAAAAACCTAATTTTTTTGTCAAAGAAATTTTCAGGCCTTAATCTAATCTAAGTAATCCGGCCAAGATTTCTTGTAAAGTACCAACCAAAGTTGCCAGCTCTCTGGTTACGACAATCGCCTGCATTATCCTTATCGAGTGAATAATAGTGTACCATCGTTTTTATCGCTCAACAAAAGCCATTCATCAAATGAGTCACGGGGCAATGCAACAATGTGATATTACAATGGTGATTTGAAGGGATTACAAAGTGGGTTACATGATAAGAGCTTTTGATGGCCCTCTATCTTGCTGCAATATAAACGCCTTTATGGTAAAAACCCATTTCCCGAGTTATAGCTTGTTAGAAGTGGGTTAGGTTAGTTCGAGTTATACTCGGTAGTGCTAATAATTAATTGCTAATGCCATTAAGTAGATATCGCATTCCTGACCAAAGAAGCAGCTGTCAAAGCTTGACCTCAACGATCTCGGGGTCTAATCAGCTCGGCTATATCTACATAGTATCTGTAGTACAATTGCACATGTATATATACATATAACACCACCAGTAACGCCGACATTCAACAAAACCGACGGGTTCAACAACAATTTGTGGGTGTCTGGCCATGGTCGTTGAGTTTGTTGGTGGAAAAGCAATCGAGAAGAGCAAACAAACGAGGGTCGGCGGCTTATCAAACGCAATATTCATGTTTAATATCTGTACAAAGATTATAATTGCCCTACGCCATGTGAATATATAAGTACATGCATATATGTGCTCGCACACGAACTTGGCAAACCTTTTCGATTTGTGGTCTATAGATGGGAAGGCGTGACGAGTGCCATTTAACGATTGCCAAAATAGTTCAAGATAAGGGCAATATGCGACGATAAGAAACCCTAAATCAGGGGCTTTTCTGTGTACATAGCTATACGCATTCATGATTTAAGTTTTAAATGCCATAAATCAAAGGGTAAAAGTCAATTAGCTTGTAACTCATATCTCAAACATTTTGTGAAATTATCGTAATGATAGGGTGCTGGAAAAAGTATTATATACAAAGATAAATGTGTTCATTATACACTGGCGGTTAATTTAAATCTGTACCATGAATAGTGAGATATTTGAATAAATCTTTTACCAGATCGAAATTGTTTCGTTACTAATTGAAAGCTACTATTGGAATAAATATATTATTTTGTTACACATTCTTAACACCTTAAAAGCAAAATGGGTGCCAAAAATATTTGCATTCTACTACATGATTAAGTTGATCGTATTATATAGTTTTTTTTATCATTAACAAGATTTGCTTAGTTGCTACTCAAGAACTACTTTTAAATAAAAATATTTTTTATACAAAATTCTTAACACATTTTAAATAAATTAAGTTACCACCCTATTATAACCTTTTTATCGCATTTTGAAGTTTTTCATCTTTTACAAGAATTGTTTGGTAGCTACTCAACAATTTTTTTTAAATTAAAGTTTCATTTATCTCAAATAATAATAATAAATAGTATAATATTAGAAAAATAAAATAGATTTCAGAAATATTTTCACTCTACCTTATCGAATAAAAATACCTCTTAACGAGCTAAAGGCTCGTGACGATCGCACCTTCAACAAAAAAACTACTGATACCAAATTTGTTGACGAACAATTAATAATTAATAAATAAATAATTATTAAATTAATAATTAATCAAAAAATACACTTCCTTACACTTAAAATAAATTTTTTTTTTGGCCGACTTAGACATTTTCCATAGCAGCGTGCTGTGTCTTAAGTACTGTACGGTGCTGGTAATGAATAAATGAGCCGAGTGAAATGCCCAACTCAAATGGGTCTCTACGTGAATCTCTCTAACCTCCCCCCCCCCATTTTCTTTGCTGTTTTTGCTGCCACCCACTTGTCATGTTTTCCACCGCGTTGCGCATACGCCCCATTGCACCGACAGTCAGCCATGCAAAGTGGCGGCAACCCGCTGCGACATCAACAATAGCCGTCTGGCGATTTTGGCAGCAGAATGGCAATTGACATGTCTCCCCTCGTTGTCTTTATCGCCGTTGTTTACCCGGCACTCGAAAACAATTACAAAACAAATTTGGGAAGGCGGAAAAAAGTGCAACAGCAAAATAAACTAATAAAGGGTAGGAGCGCAAATATTACGGCAATCGTCGATGATAACAACTGAAACAATAAATGCCTGGATTGCATATTACTTAGTTGTCGAGTGGCTTTCGACTTCCTTGTTGACAATTATCAGATTTCTTATTTTTATCATTTTTTACTATTTTGTGGCTATTTTTGCTTGGCCAAGGGCTTTAATAATAAACGTTACGTAGAGTAAAATAAAGATAATTACAAATTAAGCAGTTTTGTGTGTTGAAACTTAGTTGCCGTCAAGTATACTTATACACTAACACAAAAATGGAATCGTACAAATTAATATCTTTAATATTTTGTATTCAATATTTGAACTAAGTACAAAAACATAATGTTTGATACAAATCATAATAAATTACTTAATATTATTTAAAAATATTTAAGTCGAGGTAGAAAAAAAATAGATTTTGATGATTAAAAAAAATAAATTCAATTTAAATTCAAGTCTTAAAACCTTTTAGTGAACTATAATTGTTTAATTAAATATTTTCATAAAAAACATAGGACATTAAATTAAATTAAATATGAAATCCTTGGATTTTCTACGTTTCTTATCAGTGTACGCTTTAAATTTGCTAAACAATTTTATAACCGAATTTACAACTTGGTTTTTTTTGTTAACTTGAAGTTAAAGGTTAAGATGGTAAATGACAAAATCTTTATTTCTTGCTATGTTTAATTTAACCGCCTATTTATGGGTATTTGTCATAATATACATATAAGTAAAACAAATTCGATTTTAATTAGGCCATTAGCTATTCTTCTTGGAAATCGTGTCGAATAAATTAAATATACAATTAAACCGTATACTATTTTGGGAAATATGTATACATATTAAGCTGTTTTTCTAGGATCGACCACCTTTTCCCACGGCAATGATAGTTTCCATAAATACATATAAATATCTTCAATTGTCCACAAGGAAAAACAAATAAAACGGCCAGCTCGGGGGCAAAAAAATACGAAATTTATGACTAGAATTCCCCGCAAATACCCCGACCACCAAAAGCGTTTGTCATGTGAATCAGAGGCCAGAATAATACATATTCGTTTGCCCAAGGAAATGGAAGGAGTAAATATAGTTCAAAGATCTGCCCTGAATAGACGGATATACATATGTGTGTGTGCGATCCGAGCAGGTCCATGGGTGTCTATTATTTATAGGCAGCACTTGGACAAGATCCGCATATAAATAACGCCGAATATCTGTGGCCGTTCTTTGACTTTTGCTTTTGTCATTCAACCGAGCACCGACCGCCATCCCCCCTCCGCCGCCCATGACTCAGAATCGTTTATGGCTTTGAGCGTTTTACGAGTTCGATCATAAAAAATCCCAGGAACGTCGAGTCCAATTGCGCTCATTTCTAGTTCACTATTGGATTCCGTTGCTGGCTATTTTTAATTTTTCAAATTACAACAAAATAATAAAGAGAGGGAATGGCCTGGCAAATGAAACATAATGTTGATATAATACAAATATTAAATAGGTGAAATTACTGGCATAAAACCAATTAAAATATTAGGTATTTGATCTCAAGGTCTTCATTTAATTTTGTAGCATATATTTCCTGTACTTTTCCAATTATGAAATTATCATTGAGAATCGATATGTTCTTAATAGGAATTTTAAGAGAGCTATTTGTTAGATATCTGCATATTCTCTAAAAAAACTAAATATTTAGATATTTATAAATATAATAAAATTATTAAATATATTAATGAGACCACCAAGAGCGCTTGATATTATCCAATTCCCAGGATGCATAGTATTTTTCAGGAGTTTCCGCTTGGGTGCCATTTTTCTAGCAGTGCTGCGGGCATTTAATGGGAAAATAATCTGTTGGCCAATTAAAAATAGAGATACTACGAGTTCTTATCAGCCGTCAATTATGCAATGATCTCCTCAGCCAATCGCTCACAGTTCTCATCCAACTTTTTCTCTCTGTATTTTCCAGCTGGAGAACATGGAGGGCGCCAGTCGCAGCAGGAACTCCTCCGCGGGTCAGAGTCAAGGTCGCGGCCAGGATATTGAGGATCTCAAGCAAGACATTCCCTACTTCGACGAGCCGGCGGCCCTCGATGCCGATCTCCTTGTTCTGGGCAAAAGCGAGTGCCAACTGGACGAGCTGACCTGGGATCCCGAGGCGGATGTGGATGCGGATCCACCGCTAGAGACGGCCCAGCCCGTCGATCTCGAGGAGGACAACTATCCGGATGAGAACGAGAGCTCGGTGCTGGGCAGCGATTATGCGCCCAGTGGTAGTGGCAGTGGTGCGAATAGCTTTTACCAGTCGCCCACTCCCTCCACCGCCGGCTCCGGATGCGATCTGATGCTCCGTCCGCCCTCCAGTTCCATGTACCACTTCAACTACCGATCGCCGGGTAGTCCATTGCCCGTGGCGATATCGGGTGGCGGAGGATCCGGTTCGCGAGGTCTGCATCCGTTTGCACATTCCCCGGCTCTTGGCACAGTGCCGGGCTTCTATCCCAATATGTGGTATCCGAATGCACCGTACGGCTCGGGAGGATCCGGCGGAGGAGGAGGAGGAGGAGGAGGAGGAGGAGGAGCAGGAGGAGGATCAGGAGGCGGAGCCGTGCCCGGTGGCAGGTACATGGGCTACGGAGCCGGCGGCAGTGTGCCCAGTTCGGGAACAGGACCGGGGTCCATTCAAGGAGCATATCCTGGGCACCCGGCCCACCTGCATGCGATGCACCACCCATATCCGCAGCCACATCCGCACGCGCACCCCCCGCAGCATCCGCATCATATGGCACATCCGCACCACCAGCATCCGAACGAGACCATGATGGAGATGTTTCAGCTCTCGAATAGGTGAGTTTTTTTTTAAAACACCATTTTCATTGCAATAAATCTGATAACTTAGTGATCTTAAATCAGTTTTCAAGTCACAGGAAACGAAACTATTTTTAGATATTATTTTATGATACCTAAAAGTATGCTGTAATAGATTTAAAAGTCATAAGTACTTTGATTTCCTTCAGAAATATAGCTATCCTTCATTTACTGCATACTTTTAGGTGTCTAATAAATGTTATTTTTAAAGTGATTTCAAATTCCTAGTGATTGGAGTGGCAAGGGGGATTGTATTCATTTTTATACCCGTTACTCGTAGAGTAAAAGGGTATACTAGATTCGTCGGAAAGTATGTAACAGGCAGAAGGAAGCGTTTCCGACCCCATAAAGTATATATAGTCTTGATCAGGATCACTAGCCGAGTCGATCTAGCCATGTCCGTCTGTCCGTCTGTCCGTCTGTCTGTCCGGATGAACGCTGAGATCTCGGAAACTATGAGAGCTAGGCTATTGAGATTTGGCGTGCAGATTCCTGAGCTTCTTACGCAGCGCAAGTTTGTTTCAGTAGAGTGCCACGCCCACTCTAACGCCCACAAACCGCCCAAAACTGTGGCTCCTACAGTTTTGATGCTAGAATAAAAATTTTAAATGAAATGTATTGATCTCATCAATACCTATCGATTGACTCAAAAAAAAATTTCCACGCCCACTTGTACGCCCACAAACCGCCCACAAACTTCAAAAAATCGTAAATATGAACGTGGATATCTCGGAAACTATCAAGGATAGAGAATTGGGATCACAGATTTAGATTCCGTAGCTTTGTGCGCAGCGCAAGTTTGTTACGAAAATATGCCACGCCCTTTCTAACGCCCACAAACCGCCCAAGGCTGTGGCGCCCATAATTTTCATGCTAGATACAAAATTTTAACTGATTGACCCAAAAAAAAATTTGCCATGCCCACTCTAACGCCCATAACGCTTAAATCTGTCTACCGCCGATAGGTGGCGCTTTTTAATCTCGCTTTGTTGCTTGCATATCTCCATTTCCCTTTGGTCCCTTTAGCTGAGTAACGGGTATCTAATAGTCGAGGTACTCGACTATAGCGTTCTTCCTTGTTTTAATCTTAGTTACTCCTTCATATTTTGCGACCTCACAACAAATTAACAATTACTCACTTACTCTTCTAATAAATTTGCTTTAGGACTTTCCGAAAAGGGTTTCAAAATATTCAAAGTACTTTTTGTTTACTGTATTGTATTTTAAATCACTTTGTTTAATAGACACAAATTAGAAGCTAATTTTATTGGTATCTTAATGTACATATTTACTTCATTTCTATTCGAAAGCCATTAAAAATATTAAAGGTAGAATATTTTTTTCAATTACGTTTTTCTTGACACTGAGAGGGTGCCGCATTCAAAAAATTACAAATAAATAATATCAATTAACTCAAGAAGGTATTCAAATAGGTATTTCTGAAATATGTATTGCATTGTATATTTTTGGTATTCTTACATGAAAATGTGGTACACATATACTATTTGCATTGCAATATGAAACGCTGAGTATGAATAAGTTTAAGACGCACATATTGAATCGGTGGTGGGGGGCTTTTCTCCGTGATTTCGTGTGCACCCCCTTTCGAAGGCGAGGATCCCACCCACCGAGCTAATGTGGGGCAGCATCCACCCGTGTTCCCTCGACGGGGGTTAGGCCAATTTGCCATTATTCAGAATCACCCACACCAGCGAAGATTGACCCCGCACAACCAAGTTTCAGCCTCCAGCTGAGTGTCTGGCCTGATTGAAGATTGCTACTCCCAATTAGGCGTCATCTTGTGCCACTTGTGGCATCAACTAGGCAACGAACGAAACGATCCACCGAAAACCACTTGATTAGGCCATGGGTGGTGCTAATATATTTTTATCAACAATTTCTTGATTTATTTTCGTCACCGAGACGAGGGACTCACTCATTCAGCATGCCCACACTCTCGAATCCATTCAATTCAGCGGATTCGCCATTCATTGGAGCTGCAGGAGAGCTGCACAAGTCCACCCACCAGCGCCACCTTTGACCCACCAACCACCACCAATCACCCCCCGACCCAAAAAACCACCCAGGTTGATTGACGGACCATAAACAGAACAGAACACTGTGGTTCATTCGTTTCCTCATTTACTTGGCCGAATGCATATATTTCTGTGCGCTCGCTTTTGCCGTTGCTGTACCGTTACTCTCGGCCCTATAATCCGATGCGTTTCGATACGTCATTAGCGCGGCTCCAAGGTCGCTCTGCATCCGTCAGTAGGGGAGGGGGGGGTTGGGGGTTGGGCGGTGGGCGGTGGGCGGTGCCGGCAGTTATCGATACGCTCGCACTTACATTGTAAGCGTCGGCAGACAAACAAAAAGCGGGAAAAAGATAGGCGGCGGAAGCGAGGGAGACGCCTACGATACACTGGGAAAAACCAGGGAGCCTTGGTGTTGATTTAAGGAAAATAATATGGAAATTAATCATAATATTCCTCTGTTATTTAATATTAGTTATCATCGAAGATAACATCGATGTTCACTTTTCTTAAGAGATTTATGCATTTTTATTTAGTGTGATATCTTACGAAAATAATATGAATCGTAAATCGTAACCAATTTGAATAATATATATGTTATATATTATTTTTAATTGTCTTAAAATCAGAATATAAATAAATAAATATTTTTTTGCTGTTATCAATTGTAACCATATACTTTACCAAGAGTTTCGCCGGAAATCCACTATCCACCAAAAACAGCGCACTAACATGTCTAAGAATACTTTTTTCGATAAATACATAAAATGTAGAGGTTTGTTAATTAATGAGAGAAAGAAATTGTTAAGAGAAGTATAGAAAATACCACTTATATTATTTATTGCAACACTATCAAAATCATGATAAACATAAATTTTCAATTTTTAATTAAAAATAGGAATTGTTTAGATCCCTGGTTAAAATATATATTGATTTTTCTGCAGTATTTTACCGTGATAAATCAATCATACGCAGTGTATTTAAACTTTGTTAAAAGGTAATATTTGTATTTACAATTCATTCGAAAGGCGTTTAAAATATATATTGATTTTTTCGCAGAATCAATCACACGCAGTGTATTTAAACTTTATTAAAATGTAATATTTGTATTTACAATTTATTTGAAAGGCGATTAAAGTATATATTGATTTTTCTGCAGGATATTACCGTGATAAATCAATCATACGCAGTGTATTACAAACATTGTTTAAATTTAATAATTGTATTAACTATTCATTCGAATGGCGATGAACTTCTATTGCCCTTTTCCATTTGAAACATTCTAGTATTAACAAATTAGAAAATATCTATACTTACAATTTAATAACAACTAGAGGCATTTGTTTCGGTTTTACAAGTGTAGTTCGATTCTCCATTCAGCGGCGAATGCAACAAGTTGAGTAAACAAACAGTCACACACCCGCGGATAGCATTCACCTGTGTGCAGGTAAATGGCACTTGGAATTGGCTAAAAAGTAGACGGCTCGAGTGGCCAAAACCAACATTCCCTGGCCAATTGCAGCAACAACAATTCGACGTCAAGTGCAAGGGTGCAGTGCACTGCGCTAACTCAATCAAGGCCAACAAATCGCTGTATTGGCAATTGCCAGTGGTATAACACATGGAATACCCTACAAAGAATTGTGCAAATTCCAATTTAATATGTATTCCATCAGAATCCATAAATAACAATGCAAGAAATCGTATTGTACTATACCTAAATTCAATTAACTTGCGGCTCAATTAATTCTAATTTACGATACTTTTTATTGCTCTGTTTTATTGTTAGTAATTTTCAGCTATTTTTGCATTAATAGGCAGTGCAGTGCAGGTGGATATAAAATTTCTAGATTAAGTATTACCAAGTTAAATTCTGGAATTTAGGAAGCAATTTCAAACGAATGTACATTTCTTTTTGTATTAAGAAAGGTTAGTTATTACTGGTTATCTTTACTGTGCACATTTTTATCGATCTATCGTTAGGTTTCATTAAACTATTTGCGTAACTTTTCTAGAACTACAGTGCTTGTGAATTTGTTACCCTAAAATATATTCAATATTTAAATTCACAAAGTTGTTATTATATTTTTCCAAGTAGCCGTGTTTGTTTACTTGGCTGTTGCGCATTTTCCTTATGCATGAGATGGTTTTTTTTCCATTTTCTTCATTTTTTTCTGCTGTTTGCATTGCTTTTGCCAATGCAATTGCAATGGCAATTGCTCCTGCACTTCGTTTCCCACTCGCCAGTGTCTGTGTGTATTTCGGGAACTTGTTTTGCAATTGCGTTTTAAAATAAATTACATCAGTTCGAGGGGTGGTGATAGGAGATGGCCATAGGAAATGGCAGCAGGGAGGGGGCCTCTGGGTTCTAAAACAACATTGTGGCAGCGGACAGTGGTAGCCACTGTTAATCGAATGCAACGATCTCACATTTCCGTATAAATTACTCATGAACTCAGCCAAGGGCACAGAAAATAATATCATCATAATATCATAAATCATCAAATAAATATTCACCATTTACATTCGCCATCTTTCGGCCATTTTTGTAACTAGCAAAACTATTTCTCGCCTTTATAATACATTATTATTATTTTAACAAGTATACAAAACAAAAATATTATATAATGATAATATAAAATACCATAATAACAATATATAATATAATATTTTTGATCTTATAGAAAATAAACTTTTAATTCGATATCATAATTTTAGAAAAATAAGTATAATAAGTTTTTTTTCTACAGAATTTTAACCCATATATATTAATGATTTAATTAATAATATAGAAAAGCTTCATACTTGGTATAAGTTTATTAACAAAATGGGTATCATTTTTAATGAAGAATATTTATTTTCTGTGTTTGGCTTTATGCAATCACAATATAACGTTCAAGACTTTTGGCGCCAAACAGAACGTGATCATTGCACTTGAATCGCTACACCCCATCGCATCGCCCCTCCCCCAATCGCCACCCATGCATAACTGATAATTATTGACAGACCGCGAAAGGGGGAGGGGGGGGGGGGGGGGGGGGGGGGGAATAGTTTGTTGTAATAGTCTAGCCGGGGCAGTATGTAATATTTGCGACTGCGTAACGACCGAACAAATGCCCAGTCATGCGCCATATATAAGTGTAATAGAGAAACGGACGGACAACTTACGGACAAAAGGCGCTGGCGAGCTTTCGAGTGCAAGCTACATAGTCTCAAGCAGATAGCTGCGATGGTTATGGAACACCCTTAATGTTTACAAGTAGTGACCTTCTAATAAACTTCTTTCCAATAAATATTATGCAACACACACATTCGAGGGCTATCACTCGTAAAGGTGTCGATAAGTATGCTACAATGTATCTAATCTGCAGTAGCCCGATGGTTTCGTTATCTGTGGGGACCCCCATATAACACATTTCCCCCAGAAATCGCCATACCTATCCCTACCTCAACGAGCAATCGCTTACACGGTACTTCCTATATGATTTATCATCAACCAGTAGCCCGTCCATTGCGCAGTTTAACTATCAAGCTTAATCTGACATTTTAGTCTGAGCATCGCTGCAAATTTAGAAAGACAGTACTGTAATAAATGCAGTTTTTCCGAGCAGTTGCCAACCTGCACTACCTGCCCCAATGGGAAATCGATTGTTCTTTTAATTGTAGTAACATTTTGCGTCATGTTTTTAGCAAGCTATTGCTGTAACTTTAATTGCTAACAATGGCAATTATTTATAAGATGTTAATGAACCTTGAAAAAGTTAGTCTTATAATTATTTTTATACATACATTTATTTACATAATTGCAATATTTTGATGGCCAACTTCTTGGCAATTATATTATTTTTATAATCGAGAAAATTTGCATTGCATACTTTGCGACACATGAGTTATTGTTTTAAGATCAAAAATTTAAAACAAATTTGTTGCTTTGTGTTTTTCAGTGGTCGGGAAGCGCGAAATCGTGCGGAGAAGAATCGGCGGGACAAACTGAACGGATCCATCCAGGAACTATCCACAATGGTGCCCCATGTGGCGGAGTCCCCTCGTCGAGTGGACAAAACAGCCGTGTTGCGGTTCGCCGCCCATGCACTGCGATTGAAGCATGGTAAGTTATAGTCCTATATATGATTGTAATTAAATATAAGTATTTATACACAGAGAAAACTATCTAAGAACATTGTTCTTGAATTGAGAACATTGTTCTTGAACTGAGAACATTCGTTCTTAAAAACCGTGTAAGTACATTTTGGTATCAATATAAGAACGAAATGGTGAGAAGAGAAAAGTTAAATTGAGTTTATTTAACCACTTTTTGATAAGTATACACTAAGGACTGAACTAATAGTTTATTTGTACTTACAGTGTACTTAAATACCGCCAATTCAACTTGATTCGAGCAAAATAAACACATTTTCTACTTAAAAATGTCGTTCTATTTTTAAGAACATTTTCCACTCAGATGAGAACGTCAGAATTTTCTCTGTGTAGTTTCTAAAAATAATCGAAAAACAATGAACGAGCTATCGACTTTAAGAACTAATCGTAGTTTGAACTCCCTAGCTTTTGGCAACAGTCTGATGCAACAGCGACCGCAGATCACGGACACTCTGATGGACATGCTGGACAGCTTCTTCCTCACCCTCACCTGCCACGGCCACATCCTGCTGATCTCGGCCAGCATAGAGCAACACCTGGGCCACTGTCAGTCGGACCTGTACGGCCAGAGCATCATGCAGATCACCCATCCGGAGGACCAGAACATGCTCAAGCAGCAGCTGATCCCCAACGAGCTGGAGAACCTCTTCGACGCCCATGGCGATGCGGATGCAGAAGGTGAGCCCCGCCAGCGGAGCAAGTCCGAGGAGGACGCCATCGATCGCAAGTTGCGCGAGGACAGACGAAGCTTTCGAGTGAGGTGGGTGCCAGTCATATCATATCATAACTTATCATATCATAACTTATCATATCATAACTTATCATATCATACCCTATCATATCATAACTTATCATATACCCTATCATATCATAACTTTTATCTTACCTTATTATGTCATATCATAACTTAGGTCTTACCTTATATCATATCATATCATTTTATTATTATAACATCTTATATTAACAATTAAATAATCATTACCAATGATATAATCATTATGATGTTATTTTATATTTACTTTCAGGTTGGCTCGTGCGGGTCCCAGATCGGAACCCACCGCCTACGAAGTGGTTAAGATCGATGGATGCTTTCGACGCAGCGACGAGGCTCCCCGCGGCGTACGATCCAATCATGTCAGCTCCAATCTGCAGTTAATCAGAAGGACTCGCGGTCGTGATGATGTCATTCCCCTGCATACCATCAGCGGTAACGATATCGTAAGTAAAATGGCCCCCCATATATATAATTTTCTATTTCTAGAGATCTTTGAGACCACTTAAAAGTATGTCTAAAAGTATTTTGTGGAAAATAAAACGTCTTCTAAGCAGTTATCTATGGCATTTCCACCTTATGAATATATCATAGCATACTTTGCGACACCTTTTAGCGATCTTTCTACAGATTTAAGTGAGGGTTACACTTTTTCCACTGACTGACTCTATTATTCTCTAGATTATCATTCACTTTCTCTAGCAATCTCTAGAGATTACAGACTTAAATATAGGAATAAAAGTATGCCTTTAAAAGTAGAACGTCTTCTTATGGTGTGGGATTTACTGATTGCCCAACCAAGTACATACTAACCAGTATTTCCTCTTTCAGATTCTGACAGCCTGTGCGCGAATTATCCGTCCGCCGAAGATCGCCAGTCGCCTGATCGATGCCAACACGCTGGAGTATAGGACCCGCCACCTGATCGACGGCAGGATCATCGACTGCGATCAAAGGATAGGAATCGTGGCCGGCTACATGACGGAGGAGGTGCGCAATCTCAGTCCGTTCACCTTCATGCACAACGACGATGTGCGCTGGGTGATCGTGGCCCTGCGGCAAAGTAAGTTGGGATATACCATTATATATAGTATATACCTTTTCACTGATGGATCTCATCTACTATTTCCCATAGTGTACGACTGCAATAGTTCGTATGGCGAGTCCACCTACCGACTGTTCACCCGAAACGGCAACATCATCTACCTGCAATCGAAGGGCTACCTGGAGATCGACAAGGAGACGAACAAGGTGCACTCCTTTGTCTGCGTAAACACGCTGCTGGGCGAGGAGGAGGGCAAACGGCGGGTCCAGGAGATGAAGAAGAAGTTCTCGGTGATCATAAACACCCAGATACCGCAGTCGACCGTCGATGTGCCGGCCTCCGAGCATCCGGCTCTGTTGGAGAAGGCTGTGCTGCGGCTTATCCAGAATCTGCAAAAGTCCGGGGATGATGGCGGTCATGATGAGGGCGATGAGGATGACGAGGCGGAGGATGAGGACGACGACGAGGACGACGATGATGATCAGGATGATGGGTCGCGCAGCATGTTAGAGCACGGCGATCACTATGGCAGCCATCATGGTCGGTCGCATCATGGTTCCTCGGCTCTATCCTCCCACAGACAAGGTAGCTCCAAGACACCACCCCTGGCACTGGTTCCACCCGAAACATCCTCCGTGAAGTCCTCGATTTCGAAGAGCATCAGTGTGGTCAATGTGACGGCGGCTAAACATCTGCGCAATGTCCATGGGTCGGCGGCCAAGTCGCCTAGCTCCCTGGGCAGTTGCACCTGCAGCGAATCCCATGCGCCCTGTGACTTCTGTCAAGGTCCACCCACGCCCGATCCCCAGGCCGTTGGGTCCGCCCTGAAGAGGAGCAGCACTGTGCTGGCCGAGACCGAGGAAAGGATCGCCAAGCGGCGCTATATACCCAGCACTGGTGAGTTACGGGGCTAGACACAAGGATCACATAGTGTTTAACTGGCGGTTAAAAAGTGGCAGACTTGTAGTTTAATTATAAAAGGTTTAAGGTCAAGTGCTGACTGATTGGCACTTAGTACACGGTTGAGTAACTGATATACATTACTTCTTAACTTATTAATAACCTTTTTTTAACCTCCAGTTATTTATTGGTTAACTGCTAGTAATGTAAAGTCCCGCTTTATACCCAGCACTGGTGAGTTACGGGGCTAGACACAAGGATCCCATAGTGTTTAACTGGCGGTTAAAAACTGGCAAACTTGTAGTTTAATTATAAAAGGTTTAAGGTCAAGTGCTGACTGATTAGAACTTAGTAGACGGTTGAGTAACTGATATTCATTACTTCTGAACTTATTAATAGACTTTTTTTAACCTCCAGTTATTTATTGGTTAACTGTTAGTAATGTAAAGTGAGATTGTTAAATGAAGAGTATTTGTTTTGTTGGGGAAATTAAGAAACCAAGATGTAGATACACAAACGATGAATTATTTCCCCGCAGAGATCGAGCACGTGCTACACACATCTCTGGACCAAATCGGCCGAAATCTGACCCAACAACTCAACCAGGCCAGGAACTTGCGGGAACAGAGCCAGCGATACGAGTTGCCCCATGCCGAGCAGCGATTCGATGAGATCATGGTAAGCTAGACACGTCATGAATATGATATTCAGACTACTTATTAGATGAAATATAATACCATATAGGAAACAAATCAGCTACAATTTCCTTGCATAAGACCTTATATCTTATATATTTTCCCATCCCATTGCAGCAGGAGCACCAGAAACAAAGCGAGCTGTATGTGAACATCAAGAGCGAGTACGAGGTGCAGTTGCAGAACAAGGCCGGCAACCGGAAGTCATCGGAGTCGGATCGAAACCAGGAGGAGGACAAGGACTAGAGAGGAAGAAGGAGAGCTAGATCGGCTCTTGACTGAAGGGTTTCATCGATGTGATAACTACTGTCCTGGCAGCCAGCTCAAGTCCCAGAAAGCGTAGTGTCCCGAAAGGAAAGCAAATTAATGGAAGAAAACTGGTCAACTAATGGTTAATGATTGACCATCGGTTAATGGGTAACTGCTGCAGAACAGATACAGATACGGATAGATAACCTTTAACCCCAACCTATGAGTGAGCCTGACAAAGCACACGCACACACGCACCCACACACACACACTGTGTATTCAGTTTGTTGTTTTTAACTTCATGTACCACGTAGGGAGGACTTTTTACATGCATGTAGAGCTAGTTACCAGTGTAAAGTGTAGTTGTTTCCGTTTCCGGTTTGTTTTCGAATGCTAAAAAAAAGTTGTATTTATTATGTTTTTAAAATTGGGCTACCCATTTAATTTTATTATCAAAGTTACGAATTTTTAATCGCTGATTGTAGAACAAATATAAAAGAAAAATCAAAATAGATCCAATATTGAAGACGGAAACGGAAACAAACTCTGACAAAAGATAATGACTAGCGTAAATGGGAGGATTTAAACAATTATTAGGCTAAATCGTAATATACATTAAATATACTATATATACCTATGTACCATACGTTGTGCGTAACGCGCATAGCCCAAAACTAAACGTGATAAAAGACTGTTACCAACTACATACACACACATACTACACACATGGAAACACCCGTAAATCTAAAACTAAAACGTAAACTTAATTCGGTATAGTTTCGTATATATATATATATAAATTGAAATATTCACACGCCCAAAAGCAAGGGGCGTGGCATAGTTAAATTAAATTTACTGTACGAACACTTTTTATAGATGTTTAATGTTGTTATGCTATAAGATAAATCCGGATGAGTTGCTGGATTTTGGCCAAGCACGGTGCACCAACAATTGCAAGTGAGCCAAGTACAATTTACACAGATATATACATACTTAGATGCATATATGGTTCGATGTAAACTTATAAATCGACGTGAAAACAAGAAAAGAAAATTGAAAAGAAAAACCTACACACAAAAACCAGAAAAAGCCTAGGCAAAAAATAAGAGAACTCTGTTAAATGTTTGTTATGCATTTGTTTTTTTTTATCTAAATTAATATTAAACTAATGTATTAGTGAATAAACTTGTGTACCTACATACAAAACAATGATAAAACATTTATGGTGGTGTTTTTATTTATCCCTGTTTGTTCGGAAAATAATATTATTTATTATTCGATCGAAAACATTTTTAACATTTTGAGTTTGAAATTATCGAGAATCCCAGTATATTACAAAAAAATTAAAATGCTTATTGGTAGGATCTAGCAAAAAGGAACATATTTGTATTTATAAAATAAAATTGTTTTATGTACAAGTACTAGTACAACTTTTTTTTACTATTCAATATATACACAGTAGCATCCCGTCTGTATAATCCCCAATTTTTTGAGAATAGAGACCAGATTAGGCTTCTTTTTCCGAGCTCTTTAGCAAGTGTTTCATTTCTATGCGTAGTTTACAATTCCCAGATTTTGTGGGCAAATGCCACTTCAAATGGGTATCTAGTAATTTTTTGGTTGCGAAAGCTTTCGGACATTTGGAACACTCGAAGGGCTTTTCTTCTGTATGAAGCTTAAGATGTCGATTAAAACTCTGAAAGCATCCGAAACTCTTTGGGCATTGGGAGCACTGAAACGGGCGTTTGCCTGGTTCCACATGGACCACTCGAGTGTGCCGCCTGAGATTCGTATTATTGGCAAATGCCCTTGGGCACTGGGTGCACTTAAAGGGCAAATCCACCGCATGCGTGTGCATGTGTCTCTTGAGACCGGTGCTGTTTGCAAAAGTCTTCGCACAAATGTCACAGCTAGCAGGTTTATCTTCGCGGGGTTTTCGCAAATGCTGCGATTCCATGTGCTTGAGAAAATTCGTACGGTCTCCAAATCTTTTAGAGCAGGTGGGACACTCATGCGGTCGCGTGTGCGTTTTGATATGTCTGTTAAGTTTTCCAATCTGAGAAAAGGTCTTTAAGCAATTGTTGCACTTGTAGGCTCCTTTTCCCGTGTGCGTTTGCAGGTGGGCCTTCAGACATCGCCACAAGTTATAAGTCTTCGAACAGTGGAAGCACTTGAAGGGATTTTCGCCTGTGTGCGTTCGCAAGTGTTGTCTTAGATTTTTTGCACTAGCGAAACCCCGCGGACAAAGAGAACACCTGTTGTGAATGCGAGCATGTTCTTTTAGTTCTTTGATTTCTGGGAATACTATCGCACAATCAGGACACTTATGCGGGGTTCTGTCAGCATTATCTCCCGGTAAATCATCTTCAAATTCTTCCCCTTTTACAAGAAAATCGTACATACAGTAGTCTTCTTCAAATGTGTCCTCTTCGAGTGGCTCGTTTTTCACTGCACATTCGAAAAAGTGATCTCTATAAGAAACGTCTTCCACTGGCAATTCGCCTGGGTTCTCTTCCGTCTTAACTTTAGGGATTTCTTTTTCATCCGATTTCTCACTTTCGCAGTCTGATAATCTGCACACTTCTTGTATTAGCAAGGTTTCCACGTTCTCCCAGTCCCCCCTATCCATTGCCCTGAAATGATATTACCAAAGTATTGTCTTTTCTTAGTATGCTGGGGGTCTTGATACAAACAGATATAAAAATGAATGTTTGAATGAACTGGTTAACTTAGCGGTACAAGAAAACCCCGAACGACATTTGATTAACGATTAATAAAAGAAAATTATCAATTGTAAGCTATTGATATTAGCAGATCTTAAGCCTTATCAGTACCAAAACCTATAAAATTGAATTGAAAAACTGCGGGCACTCAACTGCTATTCCTTAGGACCTCCTTAGTGGGTCAGTTTACCGTATAGCCGAAGATTAGGTTCATTGATCTAAAGAAATGATCTGAAGAGCCTTACTGATCACAGCTCCTTTTTGAAAGGCACATAAAATTGCTTTGCGTTAGATCCTGATATTGATCCTCTTAGCCGAACTGTTTCTTTTTCTTCCCAAGAATTCGAGCTTGGGGTTGCTTTTGTTCGCCAACCGGAGATTTCGATTCTGTGGATGTTTTCTCTTGACATTCTTCCAAAAGAATTCGATCTTGGGGATTTCTTCTCTAAAGGTTCACTTTTACTAAAATCGAACGAAAATCTTTATGCAGGTTCTGAGTTCTTGGTGGATTGCTCGCCCTCCCTATCTCTCTTTCTTTTTCCCCAAATAAGCAACTTATTTTACTATAATACTTGTAATTCTTTATTTTGGTTCCTTGTCAGTAAGACCGCGTGAGAAGTATACTTTAAATACCATTTCTATTTATTTAAATATACCAAAGAAAATAAAGGAAAATGGTCTCTCCAAAATGTTCGGTGGGTGACACGGCTAAGCTAGCGAAGATACACTCCATATATTTTTAAGCACGTAAACTTTGAATTTGTACCATATATTAATTGTTCACCGAAATGCGTTTAAAAGTTATTTAAAATTAGAAAAAATGAAAACTGTTTTTTTCACAGTTTCTCAAAATAACGTAAGAAAAGGTAGTTCATGTACAGACGGACATGGCTAGGATCGACGGACCTGATCAAGATATATGTTTATGCCTTATGGGGTCGGAAATGCTTCCTTTGAGAAATACACTTTTACACCAGGAGTAATGGGTATAATTAACATAGAGTGGTTAACAGCGAAAATTTTAATTTTAAACAGTGCCGATTCTTTCAGCATGACCGTTCGAAGCGATTTCGGTATATTTTAAAAGTCAAAGTGGTATTTTCCAAGCCGGCGGAATCGTTTTTTCAGTATTTTTGTGTTTGAACGTAAGCAACCGTAAGTTTCAGTAAAAAAGCGAGATAAAAGATTTCTGATCTTGCTCGCAGAAAAGAGAGAGCGTGAGCGAGCGAGAGAGTAGCCGCCGGGAAAAGAGATGGAAAACATCGATTGGCTTGCCAAACATCGATGTTACCGATGCTTATCGATGCTAACATCGATGTTTCGCCACCGACGACTCTTCGGTCACACCGATCAAAAAAAAAGCAAGGGTTCGCGTGGCTGCTGCGCGCTGTGAAAAGCAAAAAGCAAAGAAGCCCGAAAGCCAGGCAAAATCGCATCGCCAGAAGCACAAAACGCTGCTCCATTTCGGAAAACCCAGTGCGCTTTTCCTAACCGCCGTCGGACTTTCAAACCCGAACCGACTGCGAGCTAAACTAACTGAAATCCAGACGTGTTGAGAGTGAAAAAATTTTACTAAGTGCGGAGCAAGAAAAGAAAAAAAAAAAAGAAAGACTAAAGACCGACAAATAAAGAAAAACGCCGAGCGCCGCAAAATGAGTGGGGATGTGGCTGCCGAGAATGTAAGTGCCCCGAGCGAAAATTCTATTTCCTTTTTATGTAATTTACCGAAGGCCGCAAGGAGGCAAGTGCAAACGTGTTGAATGGGGAGCCTGGCCAGCCGCAAAAAGAAAAAAAAATATAGGAAAAATACGGAGGAATCGAAATTGGGTACAATATTTCGGGGGTACAAAGAATAGTTGCAAGTGTACCGCCTGCAGGCGGCAGCGCAGTCGACGTCGCTGCCGGCAGAGTGCGTAAAACGCTGGCGGGGGGACGGGGAGAGCAGAGAGAAAAACGAGAGGTAATTGACGAAAATGGCGACAATGCAAGTGGCAAAAGGCGAAGGAGGTGACAAAGGAGAGCGGGGAGGGCCGAGGCAGACGAAATGTATTTGGCACAGTGTGGCCGCAGCGAAATACCGAAACTGGTATTTTTGCCCAGTTTCTTCCGCGGTTTCCCTTGATTTTTCCTCATTTTCTGGCAGTTTCAAAGGGTTTTGTCCGATTTTAACCATTTCCGCGATCTCTACTTTGTTTATCTCCCTTTAACAGCCTTGATTACTCGATTCTCTTTTGATTACCTCGAAATGCGGTCATACTGCCACTTTTCTCGCTCAAAAATCACATGTGTTTGTTGTTTTTGTTGCCCTGTAGCGTTTTTGTATATGTATGTAATTGCAAGTGTCCCATTTTGCAATTTATACGTATAAAGGTGTTTTTCCCTCAGTGTATGTGTGTGTGTGTGTCGTCTGATAAGACAGATGTGCCACCCCAAAAAAAAAACTCACTAAATAATATGCTGCAACGAGAAAAACAACAACAACAACAACCCCGTGTGTATACAAGTGTGCGTGTAGCCTTGATGCATCGCCCACGTTGAAAAAAATATGCTGCAAAAAGTGTAAAAAAAAAGGAACGATTTTCTGTATTCTCCAATTTGTTTGTGTGTGTGTTCCATTGTTTGGCAGCGGTTTTTTTTTTTTTTATTGTTAACCTATTCCGACCGATTCGGGTACAATTTCCAATTTCCTGCCGCCATCGCTCTCCGGCTCTTCTTCTTCTTCCATTAACCCATTGCTGGCCGTGCTAAGTGAATTTTCCTACGCGGCATTTGTTAGGGTTGATTTTCACCACGTGGTGAGCGGATAGACACGAGATAATCGTAAATCATCGCCAGAAATCGTGAGAAAACCACCGGGGAGTCCGATCCACAAAGAGAGAGAGAGGAGCCAAGATTTCGGGCAACATGATGGATGCACAGGTTTCTGGCCCGGATTCACACTCACACTCTCTCACTTTTCAGCTGCCGGTCCATCCAACAACTCTATCTCATCTACTCACCCATGCTCCCCCCTCTCTTTCTCTCGCCCGCACAGAACATCCACTTACAAAATGGTGGCAGCTGCGAGGTGGTTCAGTCCAACGGGGTGACCACCAACGGACACGGACACCACCACCACCACCACCACAGCAGCAGCAGCGGGAGCAGCAGCAGCAAGCATAAATCCTCCAGCAAGGACAAGCACCGTGATAAGGACAGGGAGCACAAGAGCTCCGGATCCTCCAGCTCGTCGAAGGATCACAAGAGCAGCAGTCGGTACGTCGGAAGAGCGGAATGCCAACCATTGGTAGCGAGGGAAACTGCTGTAGAACCGTCTGGAACACTTAAAATAGGTCAATTCCAAGGTTTCAAGTGGTTGGGTTAATGGGCAACCAAGTTACGCCAGTTATAAATGATGCATATTCATGTAAAAATGAATAGTTGGAATAGAAAGAAACCTGTCTAGAATCACATGTAGGACTAGATTGTTATCTTATAATGCATTTGATATCTATATTTATATATGTAACCCATAGAAAATATGGTAAACTGTCTAGAAGCACATGAAACATTTCAAATGACTGTTTTTTTATATGAGATCTTTTACATCTTATTGCCAATCAGCCTAAATGCCTAACTAAATGTAATATCGAAAATCAGAAACCTAAACCGTTTAAGAGAACTGACTGCATAATGTAAAGCACTATTATTTTGAGAAAACTATGTCAGATCGAGCTGCATTTTCTGCCTTTTAAAACCTTTAGGGAGAAACCAATAACAAAGTAATGTTGTAATAATAGCTATGGAAATTGCTAGTTAAACTTTAAACAAACCAAAGCAAAATCCCCTTTATTTGAAAGAAATTGGCAAGTATGAAGTAGGAAATATGCCGTCAATGTATTAGCTTTAATTCAATTCAATCACGTACAAAGCCACTGTAGTAATGACCATTTGACCCAAATGTTTACTTGAGAGCTATTGCTTATAGTGCTCTAAATACACCAAGTTTGTATTACTTTAGGTCGGTTCAAAAGGCAGCTCTTACGATCTGCAGGAGTGGAATCCAATTCTATAAATGTAGCATCTAATAATCCCCAACTTTTCCCTTTTTAGCGACAAGGATCGGCACAAGAGCAGCAGTAGCTCGTCGTCCAAGCATCGGGACAAGGACAAGGAACGCGACAGCAGCAGCAACTCTCATCGCAGCAGCTCTTCGTCCAGCCACAGGGTCAAGGATGGGAGCAGCAGCAGTAGCAGCAAGCACAAGTCCTCGTCGTCATCGTCCAGCTCCGGCCACCACAAGAGCTCATCGAAGGACAAGGAGCGCCGCGACAAGGACAAGGATCGCAGCAGCAGCAGCTCCTCCAGCCGGCACAAGTCCTCCTCGTCCAGCTCCCGTGATAAGGAGCGCAGCAGCAGCAGTCATAAGAGCTCATCCTCATCATCCTCATCGAAGAGCAAACATTCCAGCTCGCGGCACAGCAGCTCTTCGTCGAAGGATCCGCCGTCGTACGATGGAGTGTTTGTCAAGCCGGAGCCCGTTTCCCAACCGTTAATGCACTCGGGCCCGGCCGATCCCTTTCACATGCAGCAGCTCGACGGCTATCAGGCCACAGCCGCCATCAATTGCAATGGCAATGGCAATGGGAACGATGGGAACAATGGCATCAACTACAAGAACGGCTACGAGGAATCGATTGTGGACATCAAGAAGGAGGACGAGAGCTTCAACAATCTGTCGCAGGCCAGCTCCTGTGATTACTCCATGTCCCAGTTTCGTGCCGACGAGCCGCCGTTCGAGGTGAAGCACGAGCAGAGCTACGCCGAAGAGGATAGCACCATGAACAACAATGATCAGGATGAGGAGAACGATCACGAGGAGATGGACGACGACGAGGAGGATCTGCCGCTGGCCATGCGCAAGCGCAAGCAGGAGGCACCCGATCAGGCCGATGGCGGCATGGATGACGACGACGACATTCCGCTGCTGGCGCGCAAGAAGGTCAAGAAGGAGCCCAAGGAGAAGTCCAAGAAGAAGCGGGTCAAAGAGGAGGCCGAGGACGATTACGGCAGCGTCAAGCCCAAGAAGAAAAAGATCAAAAAGGTGGGAATTGAATATGTCGGGTTCGATGAACACAGATGATATCTAATTGCTTTTTCCTTTCAGGAAGCCGAGGCTAAGACCGAGGTCGTATCGCCCACCAAACGCCAGAAGGTCAAGGAGGAGGAGGAGGAGGTGTGGAGATGGTGAGTTAGCCTCGACTTGACAGTAAATAGTAATTTGCATGCCTTTTATGAAGAGACTTCGTCTTTCGATACATTACTTTTATTATTTCGACTGGTGTATGTAAATCACTGGTATTTTAAAAGGCTTCAGGCCTAGCTGTAGACATTTCGATTACGTATCGTTTAGGATATTTCATTGGGGGATCCAGAATTTGGTTCTGAGGGGGTATACCAAAAAAAAATGTTGAGTAGAAATCGAACAATTTGGAATTACACGCACATACTTTTTAACCCGTGTGGGGGGATCTATCCCCCATATTTGGGCTATTTGCATTTCATAAAAATAAATAATATTTCGAAAGCCTCTTATTTTCTACCAGATATTGTTGGGTAAAATGTCTAATGTTGGTTCCGAATAATTGTATATTGCGCTGATTCGCATTTTATTAATTTCTTTAGAATAATACGAATTGTTTACTCTATTTTTATTTTAAAAATAGTTGTATTATAATGTGTATTGACATTTTTACCGTGATAATTGAGTTAAAACAATAAGTTCTTTATAATTTTAAAAACACTTAAGCTTATTTAAAACTTAAAAATATTACTCTTCCATTTTTAACTCGCGAATAATATTGTGGTGGTTCGATTAACTGACAAATAATATAATTTATTAAAGGCCTAAACTAAAACCGATTAACAAAAAATGCTCCTAAGTCCAGTATAATATAATACAAGGTATTTTTAAAGTATATGACCATTTTTACAGTGATACGTTAGTAATATTGCTTCTTCAAAGGCTATTCGAGGTGAAAGGCTCTTTTTTTTTATTATTCATTGAAACAGGTAACTCGCGCTCTCCCATAACGAAGTATTTAATCGAATTGTGAGGGAAAGCGTTCGAATTTTTATAAATGTACATATTTAAATGAATTTGACAAGTACCGGTTACAAAACCAACAACGTGTGACGTGACACGTCTAAAGGTGTGTGTGTGTGTGTGTGTGTACTTGCCATGTGTTTTGCGTGAGAAGTTTGAATGTCACTGACCTACATTTCCGAAACTCAAACACCGTGGCTGCCGAAAGTTGTGTGCCGCGTGCTTTCAAATCCACAGTGGAGCGCATGTGGGCAGCAATTGATGGCAGCCACTGTGCGACTGTGCCATTCGCCACGAAACGCATGCGCAGAGCACCGCTGCCCCATTTCTCCCCCCCCCCCTTTGCTCCCACATGCTGCAAAAACAGCTGAGCCCAACGAAATCACACACACACACCTACACATTCGCTGGCAAACTTTGAGGTTAGGTTCGAACGCCGCCTCTTTGCGTAATGTGATAAACCAAAGAAAACTGTAGAATATCGAGCAGCAAATGACATCGGCCGTGTGGCGCCCCTGGGCGGCAGTACGTCTATTCGGAAATCGGAGTGTCTGCCTGGTTTTCGGGGAGCAGATCGTGGGCATAGCCACGGTTGCGGGCAAAAAGAGAAGAGTGCGACGGAAGAGCGTCCAGGAAGAGCAAATTCGATGGTGCGACTTGATTAGGGTGCTCCGCTAAAATAGGGTGTACCAAGAAGAAGAAATGGTTATAATGATTTTACCAGGGCAACATTTATAAAGTATTTCCGAAAAAAAGGTATAAACGAATACCAAAACTTATAAACTGTATGCAAATTAACCATTGAAAACTCTGAACGATAATAATATAAATATCGAATCAAATCGAAGAAAATAGACAACATCTAGATAATATAAAAACTATCATATGGGCTATATTTACAAGAAAAATGAATAACAATATACAAATCAAATCACATGATAGAAAAAAGGTTCACAACATCTAAATACTATACAAATTTATGATTAGTCCTTTTAATATGGGTTATATTTAAAAAAACAAAATTGAGCATTTTAGTAGCCCTATATTATTACCTATTGTTACCCTGATTAATACTATTTATTCAAATTTAATTGATTAATTTAAGTTTTTACCGAGGAACAGATGTATTTGTGTTATTAATATTAATATATTAATAATATAATATTATTTATATTAATTATTAATATTAATATTAATATACATATATATTAATATATTAAATCTCCCAAAGCTTAAAATGATCTAGTTATCAAGAAGAAGATTGTTTATGTCGCATTCCCACAAATTATATGAATTACTCACTCACAACATATATATACTTCAGGTGGGAGGAGGAGAAGCGCGCAGATGGCGTCAAGTGGTCAACGCTGGAGCACAAGGGACCCGTCTTCGCTCCGCCTTACGAGCGGGTGCCACGCAACGTGCGGTTCTACTACGATGGCAAGCCCCTTGAGCTCTCCGAGGAAACGGAGGAGGCGGCCACCTTCTATGCAAAGATGTTGAACCACGACTACTGCACCAAGGATGTGTTCAACAACAACTTCTTTAAGGACTTCCGCAAGTCGATGACGTCCAAGGAGAAGGAGATCATCAAGGATTTCCGCAAGTGCAACTTTCAGGAGATGTTCAACTTCTTCCAGGCGGAGTCGGAGAAACGCAAGGCGGCCACCAAGGAGGAGAAGCTGATCAAGAAGAACGAGAATGAGGCCCTGATCAAGGAGTTTGGTTTCTGTATGATTGACGGCCACAAGGAGAAGATCGGCAACTTCCGGCTGGAGCCACCGGGCCTGTTCCGCGGCCGTGGTGAGCATCCCAAAATGGGCATGATCAAGCGGCGCATCCATGCCAGCGATGTGTCCATCAACTGTGGCAAGGATTCAAAGGTGCCGTCGCCGCCCAGCGGATCGCGCTGGAAGGAGGTGCGCCACGACAATACGGTCACCTGGCTGGCCTCCTGGATCGAGAACGTACAGGGGCAAGTCAAGTACATCATGTTGAATCCCTCCTCGAAACTCAAGGGCGAGAAGGATCACATCAAGTACGAGACGGCGCGCCGCCTGGACAAGGTTATCGATAAGATCCGGGCCACCTATCGCGACGAGTGGAAGTCCAAGGAGATGAGGGTTCGCCAGCGGGCGGTGGCCCTCTACTTTATCGACAAACTGGCACTGAGAGCGGGCAACGAAAAGGATGAGGATCAGGCGGACACCGTGGGCTGTTGCTCGCTGCGCGTGGAGCACGTCCAGCTGCACAAGGAGCTCAACGGCAAGGAGAACGTGGTGGTGTTCGACTTCCCCGGTAAGGATTCCATTCGCTACTACAACGAGGTCGAGGTGGAGAAGCGCGTCTTCAAGAACCTCGAACTGTTTATGGAGCACAAGAAGGAGGGCGACGACCTCTTCGATCGACTCAACACTCAGGTGCTCAACGAGCATCTCAAGGAGCTGATGGACGGTACGTATCCCCTGTCTATAAGGTCTGTTTTCCTATACTTATCAGTGTAATTTGTATGACCAAAACAGGACTTACGGCCAAGGTATTCCGTACGTATAACGCTTCGAAAACACTGCAAAGCCAGCTGGATCTGCTTACCGATCCGAGTGCCACGGTACCGGAAAAGCTGTTGGCCTACAATCGCGCCAATCGTGCCGTAGCCATCCTCTGTAACCATCAGCGTTCCGTGCCCAAGGGCCACGAGAAATCGATGGAGAACCTGAAGGAGAAAATCAAGACCAAGCGTGATGCCATCGACGATTGCGAGGCCGAATATCATGTGAGTATATATTAAATATGCTTTGGATGCGACTATATAACTAATGTAAAATGTTCTTTGACAGGATATGAAGAAGGCCGCCAAACGTGGCTCCGTCAAGGAGAAGGTCCTGGCCGACAAGAAGGGCAAACAGCTGGAGCGCCTGAAGGATCAGCTGAAGAAACTAGAATTACAAGAGACTGATAGAGACGAGAATAAGACCATTGCCCTGGGCACATCTAAGCTAAACTATCTCGATCCACGCATATCGGTGGCTTGGTGAGTGTCTCCTCAGCCGATTCCTCTTAAGTTAAAGCTAATGATGTATATATTTGCAGGTGTAAAAAGAACGGAGTGCCGATCGAAAAGATATTTAACAAAACGCAAAGAACCAAATTTATGTGGGCCGTGCACATGGCCGATGAGAATTATCGTTTTTAAATGGGTTCTCCTCACTGGCACGCCTACAAAACTGACACGCCCCCCCTCTATTACACAGATACACACACACACTCAAAGGAGCGCAGACAGCGCAGGTTGAAAAACTAGAAACCACGAAAAACCACACCCACCAAAAGGCCGGTTTGCAAGTCGATTCCCCAGGTTAATTCCCATACTTTGCCCAAGAGTTTATGCAATGAGTAGTGCATATGTCCAGCTTTCGGGAAAGTTCAGGTATCTCTCGGAACTATCCTCCAAAAAGAAAGAGACGGATGTACCGAAACCAGGGATCTGCTTGCCTGCGTCTGTTTTGTCTGCTTTAAATCGTTGTTTGATTGTTTCACGTGCGCACTACGCTGAAGTCTAACTTGCGAAATGTACACACCAAACACACGCTCACACTTCTATACGGTTATATATATATCGATCGCTATATATATATATATTATATACCAATTTTTAATAAACACCAAGAGAAGAAGAGAAACCTGTGCAAGACGTCGTCGCCACCTAAAAACAAAATAACATAATTTTCTATGTTACCGTCTACGAAGCAACAATTTTTTTTTGTCAAAAATGACTTCTCTTACATATATTATAATTTTATATATAAATTAAATACACAAAAACAAAAAAACGAAAAAAAGAAACTACAATCGCAAACAAACAAAAAATAATACAATTACAAGTTTTTTATGTTTACATTTAGTTGATTTTTGTTTAGCGAAAAATGTTTTTCACTATTAATTAAAATTAATTATACAAGTACTACGATAACGTATTTAAGTGCTAATTGAACAGAGAAACCTTGTAGACCAACTTTTAGCATAGCATAATTTATTCAATTCAACTCTGATCCAGCGCAACTTACCGCCCCAAGAAAACGAAGAACAAAACCCTGTGCATGTCGAGGTGATTTTGTTTTGTACCTTATGATTTTAGTTAAAATTAAAATAAACGAATGCTAAATTCATTTGCATCCTTTTATCATTTAAGCCCCCCCGTACGATAATGACATAATATATTATACAGGTTTCAAATTCTTATCTGAGATCCAAGCCACAACACAAAAAAAAACCAATTGCAAATACAAATCAATCAATGAACCAAAACCACAGCCAACAAACAGTCGCAGCGAAAACTCTAATCTAAAAGAATGGAACTTTATACATATAGGATCTATTAGTATGTGCAATTAAGTGAGTTAAAAGAACCTGTAAAAATCGAGCGTCCATTTGGGACCACTTTTCGTCCAGCGGTCCGCAATCAGAATATATATATTTTGTAATTACTCAATTTTCGTTGCATCCTGTACCGATTTTATTCGAAAACCGCTGAACAGAGGGTGGATTTAAATGGACCTAGTGGAAGGAGAGTTAGAAAACACCTTATACCTTATATGTACCCATCATTTACGAATGTATGTAGCCGTATTTTTGATTTCGCAAATCGATGGAATTTCGCCTCACTCCCCTAGCATAAATTGCAAATGCGCATTGCAAATAAAGAACGATCTTTATAAATAAATAGCGACCCAAACACATATGATAATTAGTGATTAAAAAACAAACATTTATATATACGTATGCGGTGGATTCGCATACGCAAGCGGGACAATGCTTTCAAAAGGCAACAAAAAAAAGTTAAATAAACTTATTACAATCCCCCTTTCGCCCCGCCTCCCCCACTCACATATAAACTTGGCATATTACAATATTGATATAAGCAAAGAAAAAACAACAAACGAAATGATAAGAAGCCCCACTATTTTAAAGCAAAAACAAAAAATATAAAAAAAAAATAGCGTAAGTTAATGTAATTGTAATGGAATGATGCAAATATACATACAACATATATTTAATTTTAAAATTGAATAACCAGCGTTATTTTTGGGTGTCTCTGGACAGCTATCTTTATAACTTTGATTTCATATTTTTACAATTTGTTGTAGACAACTGGAAAAATGGGTTATAAAAGTAATATAAATTAAAATATTAGATTTGATTGTTATGTTCTGCACATAAGCAATATTAGGAAGAGCTTAAGTAAGAACGTATTTTTCAAACCTAGAACTTGTCTGTCAAGCAAAATCTAGTCTTATTAAAAAGTTAACTCGTTTAAAATTGTTAAAATCTAGTTTAAACAAAAAATCCCATTTGGGTTGTAAAAATATTTATAAAGTAAACCAACAAGTGCTATTACAAAATTTAAAAATTAAATATTGTTTTTAAAAATGTATGTTGAGATTCCTTATTATTTGTGTATTGACTACAAAAAAGTGCCTTGTTATTGTTAGTAACTATTCAAATCTCTCTTAAAATATTTAATGAAATAATGCCGCTTAAAAGGTCCACTCTAAACTAACATATTTGCTTTAAAGTCAGCTTTAAGCCGACTTTCCACCCGTCGAATCAAATTCAAATCTCTAACGGCTAAGCGAACTGATTTCGATAACACCGGTGGCGTTGCCACCTTGCGGCGCATAAATTTGACTTTTGCGCTAACGGAAGAGGAAGAGATCGCGAGAAACGACGCGGTCACAAAGGAGACTCAAAAAGGTTTGAAAATAGCGGAAATTACAGACAATTGAAAACCCTTCGAGATGCTGGGAATGTCGGTGCCAGTGCAGCTCACCAAAATGCGCAACAGCGCCGAGGCAGTGGCGTCCCTGGCCCGGGAAAAGGGCTCCCAGGGGGGCCAAGGACAAGGGCAACAGGTGGACAAAGACCTGACCACCATTATGGAGGATCTGCAGCGGGATTACGGGGACTACAAGTACACGGTCTACCGGTGTGCCAGTAAATTTGTGGCCCTGCAAAAGATATTCCACAGTGGGTATTGAATGGCCGCATATTCTCCGCCCAGGATTAACCTCTAAATTGCAGCCACTAAAATTCCGTACAAGCTTGTTCTGGCCATTTTGGATCGCCACAACTTGAGCGGCGGCCTGGAGCTGATGGTTCCCCCCTTCCAGTTGACCTCGCTGCTCCACGATGTGTACTTTGCCTGCGAAAAGCTGGGCCACTTCAACCAGGATGCGGACTATCAACTGGACAGGGCCACCGGCCTGCTGGCCAACTTCTTTTGGAATGTCTACGATCCGTGGGTTACGTTGCTCCCATATGGATCATATGTATGTAACACCCTTTTTTCTCCACCCAGGCAACGCAGGCATTCCATTTCCCTGCTGGAGATCAAGATCACCTTCATAATGCTCTGCAAGCTGTACAGCAGCGATCACCTGGTGGGCGACTTCTTTGCCCTGCTGGCGGACCCCAAGTCGCAGATCATCTCCAGATACGCCTTCGAACAGCTCTTGGCCACGCTGAGCAAGTTGCTCAGCTACTTGGGCGAGGCCAAGGCCTATGGCGCCCACAATCTGCCACTGGCGATGGAGCAGAGCTTTGCCCGCTGTCCACACGGCGTTGGTGGACTTGCCGAGCCGCAGTTCCACAAACTCTGGACGGGAGCGGGTGTCCAGACGCGATTCCTCATCTATGGCAATCTGCTGGCGTTGGTGAAACGCATCGAGGACACGGAGCATTTGATACACAGCAATTCCTGTGCCGGCTGCCGCAAGGAGCACATTGTGGGCATTCGCTTTCGGTGCCAGGTGTGCCGGGATATATCCCTGTGCCTGCCCTGCTTTGCGGTGGGCTTTGCCGGTGGTCGCCACGAGCCGGGGCATCGGATGTGCGAGGTGTTCGTGGAGGATCAGCCGCCGTTGCGTTGGACCCGCCACCTGGCCAAGCTGTGCAGCTGGCTGGTAATGCCACGGAAGAGGCACGAGGAGGAGCGTCGTGGCTTCTGCAATGCCCAGGAGAGTGGTGCCGGCCTGGGACAATCGGCAGCCACACCCATTCCCGCGGAGACGCGCAGTGTGCGCAGTCAGTGTCAGGAGAAGGAGAAAGACCGCACTGTGATCCTGCAGCAGCAGCAGCAGGAGCTGTGCTCCCTGACGGGGCTAGCCAGCAAGGCCTCCAGCAGGCTGCAGTCCATTATTGACCGCTTGTTGCTGCAGAATGCGTAGGTTTTTACACTTGACACTCTTCCTCTGGCCAAGCTAATGGTTTGCGTGCCTTCTAGGAAACTGGAAACCCAGCTGCAAACGGTGGCCACAGCATCCAGTTCGGAAATCTCGCAGTTTCTCAGCGCCCATCAGAGCTTTCTGCTGCAGATCATCGAGGATATGCGTCAGCTATCGGTGGGATTGCTCTGCTTTCGGCTGATAAGCTGAGCTAATTACTTACATTTACTTGCAGCACTCTTCTGTGGCAGCTTCACCACCTGTTCCGGTTCCTGCGGTGGCTCCTTCAGCTGCTCCTTTGGTCAGCTCCACTTTCCTTAGCTCCAGCACGCCGCAGAGGCAGATTTTCGATATGTATGCACCCGTGGGTGCCAACCTCACGCACTCCAGTAAGAAGACAACCAAAAATATGCTAAAACCAGAATCAAAACATTTGTGTATATTCCAGTTAATGGCGCCGACTTGAATCGCAGCTACTTGGAGGCCAACAAATCGGATTATTCGCTCAACGACATTAGTTTGTGGTTCGATCAGCGTCGCTTGAGTGGGCAGCCAGGTCCTGGATCCCTGCCGGCTCCACTGACGCTGCCCATGCCGCTGGGAGCCCTGCTGGAGCAGCAGCCAGCAAGCGGAGGGGAAGGACGCGACACCGAGATGGTGAACTTCAAGCTGCTGCTGCACAAGGTCAAGGAGATCGTCGAGGACTCGTACAGCGACAATGCCGAACTGTCGGCGGCCACGCAGAATCTGGAGAACGTCCTGGACAGCATCATCAAAAGCGAGGAGCAGCAGCGGCGCATTAGCACGTAAGGATCAGGGTGCCACTGCGCCCTTATATCGATTCCAGCCAGACCAAGTCCACTTAGCCCTAAGGTGTAAATGTTACGAAAAATTCGGACACAATGATATCCAAAATCATGCATATATTATACACTTTATATAGGAATTTTCCGATCCTAAACAAAAATGCTTTAAATTTCACATAAATGCTTTAAGTTGTAGATGTAAAACTCTGACAAGAATGCAATAAAATAAATTGTTCATATAAAAAATCCATGCTTAAAACACTTCATAACAGGGAATGTTATACAATTCATATACATATCAATAAAATATTTCAAATTTCTCAAAAAAAATCATCAATAAGCTGTGGTTTATGTAGAAATTAAACAAAAACCAACCTTGAAATAAGGTATTTATTCCTTATTCGGCTCCGTTTTGCTTAATATCAGAGATGCCAGCACATCGCTAGCCATTTGTACTTTGTAGAGATGCGTCAGCTGCTTGCGACGCTCCTCCACACTGGCTGCCGGCTTTAGCACCACCTTCCAGGCCTCCAACTCCTCCTGCAGACTCTTCTCCAACTCGAGGTTAGCATCGGCGACCGACAGGTTGGGCTCGTTGACCCGCAGGTAAGTAAGATTGCAGTGCAGCAGGAGAAGATCTCGCATCAATCGATGCATTAACAGGCGCAGTCGGTCGTCCGTTTGGGCGTAAACATGCCACTGCTCACCGGGATCGTCGCGGAGGAGCAGAGTGCCACACCACTGCGACAGTGGCTGGCGGTTGTAGAAGATGCGCTGGACAGGATTGGCGGCGGCAGCGTCAGCGGTGGAGGACTGAAAGGGTGAGTCAGGGCACGAATCGTCGAGCAGGTCGGATTCTGGAAAACATTAGGTGTTAGCATAGACTAGTGGACATTCCTGAAAGGTAACCACTCACTCTGTTCTTTTTCCGGCTCCTGGGCTTCTATTAACTCGAACTGCAGCTTGGAGACCAACTGTTGCTCGAACGTTGTGCAATCCTCGGCCGCCTGGAATACTAGTTTCAGTGAGCAGTGTGCTTGGTGCGTCATAATCACGGCCAGAAAGTCCTGGTGCAGCGTTTTGGGTGAAAAGGTGGGAGCCAGTGACTCTGTGGCATCCAGCAGCTTCTTGACGTCAAAGCTAATCAGGTGCAACTGCCTAGGGCACGCATTCTTCTCCGCTGTGGCCCCAACCTCATACTGCACCATCAGCTCGAGTTTCTCGGCATGTAGGAGATCTACCAGACGCAGACGCACTACCATCGCGACGGAGGATTCGGGCGGCACTTGCCTCGGCTTGCGTACCGGTCGCCATTTGAGACGCATGGTGTGCTGATCCTGGCAAGCCCAGAATTGCGCCATCTGGTCGTACTCCTCGGGCGGTTGGCCATTGGGCAACAGGGGCAGCTCGTACAGGCGGTGCTCCATGCAGAAGTCGATGTGGGGCTCCAAAAAGACCAGCGGATACACCTCCTTGGCAATGGTCAGTCGATGCCCGCCGGCTATGTTGACCAGCACGGTGCCGCAGACGAGATAGTCGCCGCTGATCCGAGTCCATACATCCCCGAGCCTCCTTAGCGGCTGCTTCTCCTCGAGGAGCAGAGAGCGCTCGCCGGGCGGGCCGAAGAGGAAGAGGTCCTCGGCCAAGGCGAATTCCTTCTGCGTTTGCGCTCGCTGGCTGGCGAGCTCCGCTCGGAGGGAGTGCACCTCCTGCAGCCGGGCCTCTAAATCTGCCGCGGGTGCGTAAGCTTCCTTGGACGTGCTGGGTTGCTCCTCCTCCTCCTCCTCCTCGCAGGGCTTCTGGAAATCGCAGCGCTCTCGTTTGCCATTGCGGAAATGCAGCTCCACGACGGCCTGGTAGGGAATGGGACCTGGAGCCATCTGGAAGGACAGCACATCCCTGTGCTGCGCCACCAGCTCGAAGTTGGCGCCGTGCTCCTTGGGTCGCCGCAGCACGATGAGGTGTTTCCAGCAGTGAATCAGCAGGTAGATGTCCTCCCGCTGAAACGCATACTTCCCCAATTTAATGGGCAGCTCCTCCGGATCCTGCAGCATGCTGGATTCCAGTCTATCCCTGGACTCCGTGTTGGGCAGGAAGGGACACATCGGTCCGTCGTAGCCCTCCAGTTGGCTGGCCACCTCCTGGAGCTTCGTGTCCCGCAAATCGATGTGGTGCACCAGCTCCTTGCGCCGGAATTCGTAGAACTTGAGGTTCCTGGCCAGCACCAAAGTGGAGCCGAAATTGAAGCGATCGTGCTGTCGGCCCAGGTGGAGATTGTGGCAGAAGGCCATCCGCGACCGCTGCATCACCATCTCCGGCACATTCTCTTGGATAGCTGCAAGCATGGATGCGGAAACCACAAGGTAAACAAGGAGGCTTCAAAGGAAAAAAACGAAATGGAACCGATTTATCGAAGGGCCCGTTTGGCGGGTGGCGATAGGCAGGCAGCAACGACTATCGATATCGATATCGGTGCTATCATCAAAGTTATTATTTGAATTTTGATTTGTAGTTTCATTTATTTTGGTTTCCAAGGCACGGCGTTTCTTAAAATATAAAATGTTATAATTCATTTATAAAACAATTAGTATAAAAAGTACAAATTTTATATGGGTTAAACTGTACACAACATACATATGTAGATTATGACGAATTTTATGAAACCTCTGTCGATCGAGAATAATTTAGTTGCAATTTTTGGAAATTACCGAAACTAATGTCGCTTCAGTACCCTACCTTCAGTATCTAATTAAGCTCCCAAATGTCCTCCTAAGAAATTTAAAGTCGGAATTCCCAAAATTCGGCTAGTGATCCTGATAAAAAACATACATATATTCTTTATACTTTCCATAGAATACAATATACCTAATGCTTTGGTTTGGTTTATTTCATTGCGATTTCATCTTCTACTGTCCGCGTCTGAAGTGGACCGACAGCATCGAATTCAAAAACAACTTTAAACATGAAAAACAATATTTTAAGGTAGATAAGTATACAAGCGAACGAAACTGGTCACGGTTTCCCGGCACTTGGGACAGAGTTTTGATGGCTCCAGTGCACTGATCAGACATTCCTTGCAAAAGACGTGCCCACACCGGGTGGCCACCGGCTCGTTGGGTGAGTCAAAGCAAACCGGGCACTCGTAGGGGTCCATGTTCTCATCGACCAGTTGCCTGGTGATGGGGACTACCTCTTCGGTCAAGTCGATGATCGCTTCCGGCTCAATTCCGTCGGCTGCGCGGCGTGTGCTCTCCTTTTTAATGGGCAGGAAGCCCAGAAGACTTCGCAAGTATGAAAACATTTCTTCACTTTCAATATTACTAACTGCCTGGTATACCAAAACACGCTGTTCGTATATAAACGTACAATTCTGAGGTAGGACTCAGGGGTAACTTAAGGTTCAAAACTGTCTATTTGATTTAAAATGGGGTACGTTCCATATCAACGGCCACCTTCGTTTTTTTTAACACACAGCCACAGCAATTTTCCAAGATTTATCTTCATACCTAATTCGACAATACTACCACTCCATCATATATGAATTTTTTTACTTTAAGTTTTAAATGGAACAATTTAAAAAAAAAAACAATGCATTTTAATATTGTTTTTTTTTTTATCAAGGTAAAATTTTTTGTTTTTAAAGCCGAGTTACATAAAAAAAAACCGCTGGAAGCTTCTCAGGGATAAGGCAATTTTTAAATAATAAATTGAATTGAAATCAAAGAAGCATTTATCGCATAGGGATCCCCGAAGCGCACATAACACTCGAAAGCCCCTTGGACAGATATACATATAACGTTATTCAAAATAATGTTTTTCATCTGTAGCTTGGTTATAAGAATTGATTTCAAGGTGGAAGGATAGTAGTTTTTATGGGCAGCATTCATTGCATTTAGGGGAATACCCTAAATGAGTTTAAGAATGTGAGCATTGCATTTTATCCGATAGCTATCGCTGTTACAAAAGTACCCTAATTTATCTGTAGATTTCTATAGAGAATCCTTAAATGTCAATTTAAACTAAAAATATTGATGATATTTTTAAGATTTCATTCATAAAAAGAATAATTTCAAGCGAAAACCAGCTATCGATGCAGTTAATATTCGCAATCGATAGCCACCGATTATTCAACAAGTTGTGTATATCGGTGGAACAGCTGATTGCTTGTAAGCGGCAAGAAGAAGACGGCACACAAACATTGCATTCCGCTCCGCCCGCGCGTCATCGATTCCCAGCTCGCTCTCTCTCTTTCTCTCCGCCCCCCACAGTGCTCCACCGCCCCCCAAGTCCCCAATCCCGGTGCGTGTGTGTGTGTGTGTGTTTGTTCGGGATTTCTGGTTCAGGTTCTGATTGTACGTGCTTGTGTGCGTGTGGTGTGCCTATGTATCTGTGCTGTTGCTGCATCTTCGTCTGCTCAAAAAAAAAAAATCACGAATGCAACTGCAACGTTTCAAAAATCAAAGAAAACCCGGTAGCTGAAACCTCATTTTGTTGCTCAGTGTTTCAAGTATTACCAATTGCAAGCAACAAACAACAAAAATATATTCCAAGAAAACAACAACAATAGCAAATGCAGAGCAACTGAAGCGCAAACACACACAAACACAAGCAGTAGGGATTGTGAAAGCGAGATAGAAATAGACTAGGCACAATTTATAGCACACACAACAACAAAAGAGAAAAATAAGGCTAATTATAAGAGAAAAGTGTGTTGGCCGGAATCGATAAATAACGGGACTTAAGGAGGCGATTTGTTTGGAACGAACAGTAAAAATACACCGAAGAGTAGGAGAAGTAGACGACGAACAACAACAACAACAACAAGCAGCTGTGAATCAGTCCGTCCCGTTCCCACCCCCGCGCTTCCGCTTCCAGCGCCGGAAATTCGGATTTAGATTCGGATTTGGCTTGGCTTGGGCTTCCAATTCGAACTCGCCTTCAACTTCAATATATCCACATCGAAATCCGCAAATTCTCGTTTTCCCACAACATGGTAAGTACTGGCGCAGATTATTGCCGCCTTTTTCGAGTTGCTCGCTTGTCTTGGCCAAAAGCGGCAGTGGCAACAACGCCCACACACACGGTGCCCGGTTGCTTTTGGCCAGGTTTCGAGCGCTCCACGGCCGCAGTTTCAGTCCGAACTTCGTGGCCAACAGTTGGCGGCTTCCAGCTGAAAGCACAGTGAAACCTCCGTGACGAGACACCGCCCAAAAATCCACTTTGCAATCCTTCGATCGAAATATTAAACAATAACTACTTTAGTAGTCAAGGTATTTTGGAATATCTTAGGAAATACTTATCGTTATTTCAAGTACAATATAATCTTAATCTTAATTCTTAGTTTTTTGAATTAAAAAATCTGAAAATACAGTTTTTAAAAGCATTTTGTAATATACTTACATACTTATATGTATATAACTACATATATCTTATCTATTGAATACAGTATTAACTCAAGAAGTCCAACTCAAAATATTTTGTTGAAAACTCGAATAGTTTGCAGCCCAGGTTGAAGAAATTTTTTCTATTTTACAAATATCTTCGGAAATACTTATCGTTATTTCAAATACAATATTATCTTAATCGCATAACCTAGTTCCACTTAGTTTTTTTAATTAAAAAAATCTGAAAATCCAGTTTATAAAAGCACTTTGTAATATACTTACATACTTATATGTATATAACTACATATGTATATCTTATCTATTGAATACAGTATTAACTCAAGAAGTCCAACTCATATTTTTTTTTTATAAAAACTTGAATAGTTCGCAGCCCAGGTTGAAGAAATTTTTTATATTTTACAAAAATCTTAGGAAATACTTATCGTTATTTCAAATACAATATTATCTTAATCGCATAACCTAGTTCCATTTAGTTTTTTAAATTAAAAAAATCTGAAAATCCAGTTTATAAAAGCACTTTGTAATATACTTACATACTTATATGTATATAACTACATATATCTTATCTATTGAATACAGTATTAACTCAAGAAGTCCAACTCATATTATTTTTTTTATAAAAACTCGAATAGTTCGCAGTCCAGGTTGAAGAAATTTTTTCTATTTTAACTATATTGTAAATTCATTTTTTTGGACTTAAAGTTATATATTTAAGTTTCAATCAAACGAAATATTGCTAGTTATTTTCAGTTATAATTAAGATACTGAAAATTAAATATCCTAGAAAACGAATATTAATAAATGGGATTTAAAGCAAAGTGCAAAATATATTTATTAAATATATGTATTATTCCCAAAAAAAATATAAAAATAAAGATAACTGTATGGTAAAATATTTTGTATATGCTAAAAACAGTTTTATTAATATTAAATTAAATATTTCGGAGTTATGAATTTAGAACTAAGAATTTAGGATGTGAAATTCTTTCGTAAAAGACTATTTGGGTTGTAATCAAGAAGTCGAAAAGTATGCCACTCGTAATCTCCAATCGAAAAGTGCCTTGACTCTATAATCACACATTTGTATTTGCCTTTGCATACGATAAGGTTTTAGTAAATTTTTAATGTGATGAGCGAGAGATAGGCATTAAATGGTTTATAAATTAGCTATAGTATATGGTTTTTGGGCAGAGTCAAGACACTGGGTACCATCCACATCCATCCATCCATCCGCCTGCGTACTTGTCTCACCTGAGTGGGTATCCAAATTAGGGTCTGGATACCGCCTGGGCACACACATATCCACATACAGTACCCCACCAGGTGGTTACTAAACTCAAGTCCGTTTTCCCAGAGCCCGCCCATCGTCACGCGACGGAGCGCGCAGCAGGCGAAGATACAGACGCGGGCAATGGCCAGCAAGTCCAAGGCGGGATCGACGGCTGCGACGGCGGCGGGAGTGATCGGCAGCTCTGCCGGCGGCGGCAGCGGCGGTATCAGTGGCGGTATCAGTGGCGGTATCAACGCCGCCGATCCGCGAAAGGCGAACAAACCGAGCTCAGCGCTCTTGGAGGCGAAACGTCGAGCACGGAACATGCTCAAGAACCAGAGCAACGTCATGCAGGAGTGCGTCACGGATATATTCCAGAATGTGAGTAGATCCAGGTAGTGCTATCCAGTGATATCCTTACTAATCCCCCCTAACTATCCCCACACAGGCTGTCAACTGCAAGGGGCTGGTGCGGAAACCCACGGCCCTGATCTACGATGAGTCCATGAGCCAGCACTGCTGTCTGTGGGACAAGCAGCACTACGAGTGCCCCGAGCGCTTCACACGCGTCCTAGAGCGGTGAGTTCAATCCCAAGGGCTAAAATAAGTGAGTTACCATATGCAGGAAAAAAAAATCTACAATATTTTTTTTATTTGAGACTTAAAAGATTAATGTGATCATTATTTAAAAACGACACAAGTTTAATATTGGAGCGAGGGCTATCCTCTAAAAAAAAAGGATCTGAAGAATTCGCGTTTTTTCTAAGTCCTACCATACATTTTTCAAAATATATTATAATTGTGCAAGATGAAGAACGGGACCTATAGATCTAGTTTTACATATAATTTTAAATCAAATACCAGGAATTCAATTCGGTACAAAAAATATTATTATATTCAAATATCTTTAAAAATATAAAAAAATGTATTCGGCATCAGTAGGTTTTGAACCCTGCATAAATTACCGTGCTATTTAAAAATTTTTCAGGTTAAGTTACAAACAAGTAAATAAATCAAGTGAGTGCCAAATATTATAAATATTATAATTTGCCGAAACTAGTATTCTAAAAAACAATTAATAAAATTTCAGAAAAGTCACTTCATTACTAAGTTCGATATGTAACGTTTGCTATTCAAACATTCTTAATTTTATTGACATATTTTACATAATACCGGTTTCTAAACCATAAGAAAATTGTATTTTTTAAAAACCCGTTAAATATTTTAAATGTAAGTAAAATAAAATACTATCAAATTACTTTATTAGTAATTTTTAGGTTGATAAAAAATATTTGCCAGTTATACTAATCTGTCTTCCCTAATCTTCTCCAGCTGCCGCGAGCTGAATCTGGCGGAGCGCTGCTTGGAGTTGCCCTCGCGATCGGCCACCAGGGAGGAGATCCTGCGCCTGCACACGGAGGAGCACTTCGATCGCCTGAAGCAGACCTCTGGGATTCGCGATGACGAGCGCATGGAGGACCTGAGCTCGCGCTACGACTCGATTTACATTCATCCGGTGAGCAATCCGTACTCGCTGGGATCGGTAATCACGGATCAGTGGAACAATGCATGGGGGAAGCGCTTGCATCTAATTACCTTATTTTATTGTATTTACGCTTGATTGCTAGCTAAGATTGTTTATTTTACTTTGCTGACTTGATAAATGCAAATTGAAGCAGATTAGATTAGATGCGGCCCAGTGCACAGGCAGGGGTTTAGGTACAGTGCGGTTTATAGATGTAAATGTTAAATTAATAACGTATAGATATAATTTCAAATGCGTTTTTAATTTTTAATTTTAAGAGAAAATTTGTGTAGGTACAGTACAGTAGAATGCCATAATTAATATTAATTTATTCCTTATTGTTTGGGGTAGAATATATGTAAATGTATTCTCATTGAAACGAAATTTGAATTACCTTTCTAATTTTGATTTGCTTCAATGAATATTTATTTCGAAAATCCATGATGTTATTTATTACTTCGGCTTTTACTTGTTACCTCTTTAATATTTCATTAGTTAAGACCCCCACAGTTAAATCTCATCCAGCAAATCAATCCTTTTTGCTGCTAAACGCACTGTAGATGCATATAAACAAGTTCTTACGTGGTTGTGTTTATATTATTCACTATAAGATAAGATTATTGGTGCCTTATTAGCACTGAGTAGATTATGATAACCTCTGATAAGTGATAACCTCCTCACCTTTCTCCCCACAGTCCACTTTCGAGCTTTCCCTGCTGGCCACCGGCTCCACCATCGAGTTGGTGGACCATCTGATTGCTGGAAAGGCCCAGAATGGCATGGCCATCATCCGGCCGCCGGGCCACCATGCCATGAAGGCCGAGTTCAATGGATACTGCTTCTTCAACAACGTGGCCCTGGCCGCCCGGCACGCCCTGGACGTCCACAAGCTGCAGCGCATCCTGATCATTGACTACGACGTCCATCATGGCCAGGGAACGCAGCGGTTCTTCTACAACGATCCCAGGTGAGATGCGACTTGGCTGTACTTGACTCTACAAAAATAACTGATGATTTATGGGGGTAAATGTTTACTTTAAGAACTTTCTTTTATTTGGGGTCGTAAAGGGGCAATTTCCCTGTTCATATTATATTTTGTACATACTGTTAATTATTAAAAGACTTAATTTATTGATAGTTTTCAATAGAAATGCTACTAACAATTTTGTCTCTATCTGCCATATTTTTGGGATCGGTTTTACCCCTATTTAAGTATTTTCATATTTTCTAATTATATCAAAATTTTAAACAAAGTCATGGCTCATTTTTTTTAAATTTTTTTTTCCTTCTAGTTATAAAATATAAATAATTAAATGTACCATTTTAATTTTCCAAGTAAGAATAATAATAACTAATTTCCCAAACCAATGCTTATGTTTTACCCCATCGCTTTATCCTTTATAATAAAACTTAAAATGAGTATTTTCGTAGGACTTTCTTCACTTCTTAAATTACTTACCTAAATTAAATTACTTAAAATATTTTTTAACTTTCCTTAAGATATGAAAATGTATACATTTCATTGACCAATTGTTATTATCCAATTAGTTAAATGTTTAAACTGCTTAGAAAGACTGCTTTATAAAGGTTCAAGTTCCTAAAATCAATGCTTATGTTTTATACCATCCCATCCATTATCATAAGACTTAAATTAAAATCAATGAGTAAATTCTTAGGATTCCCTTCTCTTCTTAAATTACTTCAATTATATCTTAACTTTTTCTTTACCTATGAAAATGTGCAAACCAAGTGTCCAATTGAGACAATTAGTTTTATATTAATACCATACTTTAAGGAATACCAAATCATGAGTTCCTAAAACAAATGTCTATGTTTTCAGGGTGGTCTACTTCTCCATCCACCGCTTCGAGCACGGCAGCTTCTGGCCGCACCTGCACGAGTCGGATTACAGCGCCATTGGAGCGGGAGCGGGCACGGGATACAACTTCAATGTGCCCCTAAATGCGACGGGAATGACGAATGGCGACTACCTGGCCATCTTCCAGCAGCTGCTGCTGCCGGTGGCCCTCGAGTTCCAGCCGGAGTTGATTATCGTCTCGGCTGGCTACGATGCGGCCCTGGGATGTCCGGAGGGCGAGATGGAGGTGACGCCGGCCTGCTATCCGCATCTGCTCAACCCGCTGCTGCGACTGGCCGACTCCCGGGTGGCCGTCGTCTTGGAGGGCGGCTACTGCCTGGACTCCCTGGCCGAGGGAGCGGCCCTCACGCTGCGCTCCCTGCTCGGTGATCCCTGCCCCCCGCTGGTCGAGGCCCTGGCTCTGCCGCGTGCCGAACTCACCCAGGCTCTGCTCAGCTGCATCGCCGTCCATCGGCCGCACTGGCGTTGCCTGCAGCTCCAGAAAACCTACGATTCCGCCGAGCTGCTGGCCCAGGAGAAGGGGCAGGATCTGCACAAGGTGCTGCGCCTTTGGATCGGTGGACCACCGCCTGTGGATCGCTATCCGACAAGGGATACGGCGATTCCACTGCCACCGGAAAAGGTCGCCACGAACACGGCCCGTCTGCAGGTGCTGCGCACTGAGACCAAGCTATCGATGCCCTCGGTGAGGGTTTGCTATGCCTACGATGCCCAGATGCTGCTGCACTGCAACCTCCACGATCCCGGCCATCCGGAGCAGCCTTCGCGCGTCCAGCACATCCACAAGATGCACGATGAGTATGCCTTGCTGTCGAGGATGAAGCAACTGGCCGCCAGAGCGGCCACCACGGATGAAGTGTGCCTGGCCCACACGCGAGCGCATGTCAACTCGGTGCGTCGATTGATGGGACGCGATCCGGAGGATCTGCATCAGGTGGCGGCGGGCTACAATTCGGTGTACCTGCATCCGCGCACCTTCGACTGCGCCACCTTGGCCGCCGGATCCGTGCTGCAGGCGGTGGACAGTGTCCTGCGTGGCGAATCCCGCAGTGGCATCTGCAATGTCCGTCCCCCAGGTCATCATGCCGAGCAGGATCAGCCGCACGGCTTCTGCATCTTCAACAACGTGGCCATTGCAGCGCAATATGCCATTCGGGACTTTGGTCTGGAGCGTGTGCTGATCGTGGATTGGGATGTTCATCACGGCAATGGGACGCAGCACATCTTCGAGTCGAACCCCAAGGTGCTGTACATCAGTTTGCATCGCTATGAGCACGGCGCCTTCTTCCCCAAGGGTCCCGACGGCAACTTCGATGTGGTGGGCAAGGGCGCCGGTAGGGGCTTCAATGTGAACATACCCTGGAACAAGGTCGGTTTGCTTGACATGTACACAACTTTCCAGTACGCTAACTACCTCATTTGCTGATTTACCGATTTGCAGAAGGGCATGGGTGACCTGGAGTACGCGCTGGCCTTCCAGCAACTGATCATGCCCATTGCGTACGAGTTCAATCCCCAACTGGTGTTGGTGTCTGCCGGCTTCGATGCGGCCATCGGAGATCCGCTGGGCGGCTGCAAGGTGACGCCCGAGGGCTACGGCATGCTCACCCACTGGCTGTCGGCTCTGGCCGGCGGCAGAATTATCGTTTGCCTGGAGGGTGGCTACAATGTGAACTCCATATCGTACGCCATGACGATGTGCACCAAGACGCTGCTCGGTGATCCTGTGCCGACGCCCCAACTGGGAGCGGCTGCGCTGCAGAAGCCACCGACGGTGGCCTATCAGAGCTGTGTGGAATCGCTGCAATCGTGCCTGCAGGTGCAACGTGGCCACTGGCGGTCCCTGGAGTTCGTCGGCCGGCGGCTGCCACGCGATCCCGTTTTGGGCGAGAACAACAACGAGGATTTTCTTACCGCCTCCTTGCGACAGTTGAATATATCAAATGACGATGCTCCGGGGGCGGTGGGCGGACCCGCCGGCGATCAGCCCGACTGCGGCGATGAGCGGCCCAGCGGCAGCAAGCCCAAAGTAAAGGTAAAAACGCTCACCGAGTATTTGGCGGAGAACAAGGAGGTACGAGATCAGCATTGCATTTATCCCCCTCGAATCTCCAAAGCCCACTAATCGGTTCATTGCGCGCTTCTATCTCCCCCCATTTCATGTGATCCCTCGCTTTCGGTCTCACTCTCGATCCCGATCCCGATCCCGACCCGAATCGCGGATCAGGCCCTCGAGCAGAATGAGATGTTCGCCGTGTATCCGCTCAAGACGTGTCCGCACTTGAGTCTTCTGCGACCGGAGGAGGCGCCGCAGTGTAAGCCAATCCAATCCAAACCCATCCCATGCCAATTCGGCTAGTGCTCTATATGGTCAAAGCAGTAGCACTTTTCTCAAACCAAGTCTTGTATCCATAATATTTTGAAGAAAAGTTCGAAATATGTGGTATTTCGTTGAATGATTTATAGTGATCTCGAGGTCATAGTTGGTTGTATTTATTTCTTAAGCATTATCGATTATTTGTATGATTTAGGTATTCCTACATAAATATTACTTATAGATTGTAGATTTCGTATAAATTCTTATATCTTTGAATTCTTGCAAAAACTTACCAGTTAATACAATATTTTTAATGAAAAACCCTATATACAAAGACTAAAATTGTAGAAACTATTTTATGATATTTAAGCATTTAATTCTGATCCATTTTGATTCGGATATACTATCATTTACGTTTTAAATTTGATATTGATTAATTAATGTTAAAGCATTTTTAGATCTATTCATAATGTAACAAAAGTCATGGTTTATAATAGGCGCTATTATTTTGACCGATAAGAAGGGCACTTGCATTTGGTACTATTTTCTAATTATTTGGTTATATTTGCTTTTGGAGCCAGAAATTGGAAATTGGTTATTTTTCTAAATAATTTATCAAAGTGCTATGCTTTGTGTGCAAATGGCATGCAGTTTTGTTGTGCTTGGAGGCTGAATTGCATTTTTCTAAGGTTTTCTGTTTATGGACTTTTTGAAAAACCTTTTCTTAAACTGAATTGATTTCAGTATAGGAAAAGTCTTTGTGGAATGTTTTGCTATTTTTGCTTTATTATACACAAGGGGTTTTATCATATTTAATTTAATGTATAATTATGTTCTGTTATCATTTTTTTAGTTTATTTTATAAATTTAGAATTGTCGCATGCTCGGATTTACTGCTTTTCGTACTAGTCATTTTTGTGGAAAATAAAAAAACTAATGTGTTTTTTTTTATGATTTTCCCCAATAGCAATAAACAGTGGAGCGGCCTGCAGCGTGTGCGGATCGACGGGGGAGAACTGGGTGTGCCTGAGCTGCCGGCTGGTGGGCTGCGGTCGCTACGTGAACGGGGACATGGAGCTGCATGCGGTGGAGGCACAGCATCCGCTGGCCATGAGCATGGCTGACCTGTCCGTGTGGTGCTACGTGTGCTCCTCGTACGTGGACCATCCCTGCCTGTACGCCTACCTCAATCCGCTGCATGTGGACAAGTTCCAGGAGCCGATGGCCTGGACACACGCCTGTCCAAAGCGCGAGGATGGCCGCTATCCGTTGGGGGCCGACGGGCGGGATGAGGAGGAGGAGGATGATGATGATGTCGCCGGGAGCAGCATCTGCTTTCGGCTGGAGCGACAGAACAACTGACCCTTGGCCATCCGCGTGCTGGACGCCCTCACGGACTACATGTGCACGCTCTGCCCGCCGCTCAGACACCTGATCCAGTTCCTGGCCGAGCACCTCTGGCCGCTGCTGGAACGCATTTACCTTAACCTGCTGCATTACTTCCTGGCCCACTGAGCCACCCCCCAACCCCATCCCAGATCCTCAAACCTGCATCCTGCATCCCATTTGCCCTAAATAAAAACACATTAAACATAAAATTGTTGATTCGGGAGCAGTCGGCCAGCCAACCATTGGTGATCCTAATCCTGGCAACTAGCTCCCTCAAGTTTATACAAATAAAAATTGTTAATGTTATCAACTAATGATCTAATAAAGACTTCGAGTGTTTTCGAGTATATTTTAGCGTACAATCTGGCTAAGCCTTAACTAAATATTAGATTTCTTCGGTTTGCATATATATTGTTTGCTACTTACTAACAAAATTAGGCAACTCAAGAATTCTTTAGCTCTCATATGACTCCGAAGAACTCGCAGATTCCGTCATCGTAACACCAATATTCCGTTTTGAAGAAAACTATCCTTAGCTTAAACCTGCTTCTTTAGAATCTGCGGTACACCAAATGATTGTATAATTTAGTTATTTCCCATCTAGAGCTTATCCGAACACAACAATCAGTTATTTCATGATTTTAAGATGTATTTCTATATTAACTCAACTTTATTGACAGTCATAATATAACGTAGAATTTAAGCGTTAGAGGATTATTTCTTTTTCTGTTGTTTGACTTTTCGTTTGGAGGATGGAGTGGGTGGCTGTTTCCGCTTGGTGGGCTTCCTCTTACGATGACCGCCATCACTGGAGGCGTCACTGTCGCTGTCGGAGAAGTCCTCGCTTTCCTCATCCGAGGAGTTGCTCTCTTCGGAGGATTCCTCTGGTTCCTGAGGCGCCTTTTTAGCCGCTTTCTTCTTTGGCTTCGGTTTGGGGGTGGTAACTGCCTCCTCCTCGGGCTCCTGCTTCTCATCCTGCTCGTACTCAATGGTCACGAATCCGCGTGGTGCCGCAGGCTTAGCGGTTTGGCCGCTTTCTGTCTTGGCCTTTGGTTTCTTCTCCACTTTGATGCGCTGCTCCACCGGACGGGCATTGCCGAACTGAGTGAGATCCAGCAGGCCCAAGCCAGTGGGTCGGCAGTCCATGTTGGTGCTGGCAATCTCCTCCAGCTCGCGCTTCTCCAGGTCAATCCTCCAGACTTTGATTTCGCCGGCGCTGAAATAGAGAAATATGTTTATTTTTGATATTAAATTTTGTTTTTAGTCCCTAAAATGGGTATATCTAATGATTTTATAATTATTTTTGTAAAAATAGGGGTAGTGTACATACTTAAAAGATGTTAAAAGTCTGGAATATAGATTATTAATTTTTTAAGTTAAAAAAATAAACAAAAATGGTCGATTAAATATGTTAGTTAGGTAGAATTTAATATATCTGGTTGGTCTTAATATCAAGTCAGTAGGGCAGTCAGATCCCCGAGAGAAACTCACCTGGAGACGGTAGCCAGTGATTCGTTCAGATAGGCCATGGCCTTGACCCTCGCCTCGTGTGCAGGAATGATGGTTGGCTGCAGGAAAGAAAACCAATTAGATAACATGGAAACCAGCCGGTAGAAAAGCTAAACCCACGGGAGCATCCTCTTCGTCCTTGAGGGAAATCCAGGCAATGCTGCCGTTTTCCAAGCCAGCCAGGAGCTCGTTCCCGTTCAGCCAGGCAACGCAAATTGGCTTCGCTGGCGTCTTGGAACGTCGCACCACATGGGCGTTCTTGATGTCCCAGACCTCCAGGCACAATGGACCGCTCAGCGTGAAGTGGTCGCCCTGTGTGGACCAGGACAGGCAATCCGGTTGGCTGCCCAGCGTTGTCTTGCTCTTCAAATTGGTCTTGTAGGCCACACGTCCCTTGACCAGGTTCCAGGTGTTCAGCACCTGGTCGCCGCCCAAGGACAAGGCCAGCTTGCTGCTGGGATGGCAACTGATGTGGGTGACGGCCTGGCCGGCATGGGCCTTCCGCCAATCGCCCTCCGTGGTCCAGCTGCCCACGCGGGTGGCGATCATGTGGCCATCGGCACTACCAGAAAGCAAGTGCGTTAGATCCGGCGAGAATTGCAGCGTATTCACAGTGCCCGCGTGCGAGAGCAGGATCTGCGACTGCTTCCGCGTCCGCATGTCGTAGACGAAGATCCGGTCATCGCTGCCGCCACTGGCCACCCAGGGTCCTTGCACGGCCACCGCTTTTATGGATCCGGCATGGGATCTGTCCGCAAAAGTCTGTTTTAGCTGCAGTTTGGCTGGTGTGGCGTCCTCCGGCGATTCGGACAGCTGGTAGCCCAGCAGGTACTCCTCGTAGGTGCCCACTATGATCTCGATGTCCGGCGGCATGGCGGGTTCTTTGAGGGATTTGAAAGATGCGTTGGAGGATTCTATTCGGTAGTTAAACAATTTGTTTATGCGCTCAACACGTGTGCCAGCGGAGTGGCAACGCCAGTTCGGATGGAACTAGTGGCTCACTTTTGGTCCGGCAACACTGGCTGTTCAATCACTTAGCTAGTGAAAAATATCGAGTACATCGAATATTCATTATTGGCTATTTTATTTTCGTCAAGAAGGCTAATAAAAAAGTATCATTCAAATATTTTTAACAAAAAACAGCTAACAGTAACGAAAATAAAACTAATAGAGCATCCATTTCATTTAAAACGTTACTACTATGCTAAATGCAGAAGTTGTAGAAAAATGGATTAAAAAAATGTTAACGAAATCGAATTGGCAACAACTGCATTAAACTTAAGAAGCGCCCGTTTAATTTTTCTTAGCCCAAAACTCTCGGCATATTTAGCTGACAAAGATTAAAATAAGAATAGTTGAAAAACTGACTGCTATGACAGACTAGAACTATACAATAACTAGAAAGAATTGAATTAAAATTGTAAAATTAAAAAATTTGTTTTCCCGCTTTGTCAAGTAATCCCGCTGCTCAGCTTAAAAAAGGCTGAAATTGACGGGAAAAGCTGATCGGGCAGCACTGGCTCAGATAAACCTGCTAGTATCGAAGAACGATGCGGTCCGATAGGTTCGGACACATAAATCGATTACAGGAAGATTGTATTTTGTGAAATTTTGCGAAGGAAAATTCGCTAAAATCTCAATAAAAACGATTGCATTTTTCTGTGCGGAGTGTTCGGTGAGCCAAGGGCAGTGGAAACTGCACATTTCCAGCACCGCCCGTGAGTTGGAGGCGTGGCAGTGCTAAACCGGCGGCCAAAAACCGAAAGAGACCGCCATGTCGAAGAGTTCCGGGTGAGTTTTAGCGGACTATGTCCAATAATCACAGATACTAATGGCTTTTACCCCCAAAAAGGCGCGACCGGGACAGGGAAAGGGAGCGGGAGAGGGACCGCGACCGGGATCGGGATCGGGACAGGGAGCGTGACAACCGGCATGACAACCGGCATGACAATCGCGCTCGCGACTATGACATGGGCAAGTCCAGGAACGGTGGCGGAGGCGGCGGAGGAGGAGGAGGCGGTGGCTCCCGCGGTATCCGGGATGACCGCAAGCGCGGCAAGGACATGGTCAGCGATCGTGGAAGACGGGATGACAAGCGGCGTAAGCGTTCCAGGTCAAAGGACTACGAAAAAGACAAGTAAGTAACCTGTGCCCTACAAAATAGGGTTCCTGATAACCATATAATATGGTCAAAATAGTCATTATTCCTGCAAAACCCAATTCAATGTTTGATATATCTCTTAAAAACACGATGCTGTGGCTATATTGTCACATACATCACTTACGATATTACTTCTGTATTATCAGCATAACTACTAGGTCAACAACACTATTTTACCTTTGACGAGATAGTAAGGCTGAATAGAATAGTTTGGCATCCCGCAAACCACTTTAAAAAAGACGTTAAGATCTATAAATACTTCAACATTCTGTCACATTAGATATGATTACTTCTATAAATCTTGTTTTTTAATAGAGGTATAAACGTAATTTATCCCTATACTTACTTATTACTTAATAAATTAATATTTATCAATTAAAATAGGGTTCTCGAAAAGTGCACTGTCATCTCATACACACAAGTTAAACTACTTTAAAAATTAGAAGCCTGACTTTTATCAAATCACATAACCTTTACATATTCGTTAAGATTACGTCGAGCATTTAAAAAATTGTACAACTAACTTCCAAAAAATCAATATTAATATGCTGCATTAATATATCCGTACAAGTATTCAAAACAAGGAATTTATTAATAAGTTATTGATTTTGAAAATACTCTCATTTTTTAGCGATATGATATATATGACTATAGACTATGGATATATGAAAAGGTTACACATTATGATTCCATTTCCCACCAAAACTTACATTCTCTAAAACAACTTTCCATCAGTTCTCCCTATTACAGACGCGTGGACAAGGAGCGTGAGCGTGATCGGGATCGCGATCGACAGCGAGAAAAGGATCGGGAGCGTGAGAAGGATAAGGAACGCGAACGGGAGAAGGATCGAGATCGGGAGCGCCAACGGGAACGGGAACCGGATGGCAGACGCGCAACTGCATCCGCTCCGCTGGTCATCCCCGTTCCCTCGACCAGCTCATCCGACGAGGCGGAGGAGGAGATCGACAAGGAGGAGCAACAGCGTCGCCTAGAGCAGGAGATGATCAAACGGCGGGAGCGTATCGAGCGCTGGCGGGCGGAACGCAAGCGGGATACCAAGGCGGCTGTTGTGGCGCCCGCGGTAGTCAAGTCCGCAAAGAAATGGAGCCTGGAGGATGAGTCCGAGGAGGACGACAGCAATCCGGCTCCGCCGCTGGACACTGGGAAGAAGGACGCCGAACCTGACTCGCCGCCCTCCAAGTTCCATAGCATTCGCAAGCGCTTCGACGACGATGTGGTCGAGTCGAACTTCTTGCCCGTAAAGCGTCCCACCTTTAGCAAGTCATTTGGCGCCAAATTGGGCATTGGCCTGGCTCCCAAATCCGAGGCGGAGATTAAGAAGGAGCCACCGGCTGTGGAGCCCAAGAAGGAGATAAAAAAGGAGCCCGAACCAGCTCCCGTCAAGATGGAGATCGACGACAAGCCCGCCGCCAAAAAGGAAGATAAGCCCAAGAAAGAGACGGAGCAGCCGCAAGTGGATGCCAAACCAGAATCCGCAGCTGGAGAAAAGCAGCAACCTGAAGCCGACCCGGAAGATGACATAGATCCACTCGATGCCTACATGCAGGAGGTCAACAACGAGATGCGACGTGTGAACAATTTCGTCAATCCACCAACCAAAGCCCAGGGCGTGGTCATCCTCACGGGGGTGGCCAAAAAGAAGACGGCAACGTTGAAGAAGGGCGAGCTGATCGAACAAAACATGGACAGCCTCGAGTACTCCAGCGAGGACGAGCTGGAAGACATACGTGACACGGCAGTTAACCTGGCTATGAAGCACCGCAAGGAGCTGGCCAAGATCGATCATTCCTCGGTGACATATGCACCCTTCCGCAAGAACTTCTACGTCGAGGTGCCGGAGCTGACTCGCATGACCGCCGGCGATGTGGAGAAGTATCGTACCGAGCTGGAGGGCGTCCAGGTGAAAGGAAAGGGCTGTCCGAAGCCCATCAAGGTGAGTCCCCAGCAGCTAGCAATTATGAGGAAAACTCAGGAGGTCCAATGTGGTTCCTACTCCAATTTAATACCGATTTCCGTTTACCAAATGCCACCTTAACTGATAATTCTCTCTCTGCCATCTACTCCAGACCTGGGCCCAGTGCGGCGTTAGCAAGAAAGAGATGGACGTGCTGCGACGGCTGGGCTTTGAGAAGCCCACGCCCATCCAGTGCCAGGCCATACCGGCCATCATGTCCGGACGGGATCTGATAGGTATTGCTAAAACTGGCAGTGGCAAGACGTTGGCATTCATTTTACCAATGTTTAGGCACATTCTGGACCAGCCGAGCCTGGAGGATGGCGACGGCGCGATCGCGATCATAATGGCGCCCACGCGCGAACTCTGCATGCAGATCGGCAAGGACATTCGCAAGTTTAGCAAGTCGCTGAACCTGCGGCCAATTTGTGTCTACGGCGGCACCAGGATCTCCGAGCAGATTGCCGAGCTGAAGCGCGGCGCGGAGATAATTGTGTGCACGCCGGGTCGCATGATCGATATGCTGGCGGCGAATTCTGGACGAGTAACGAACCTGCGCCGCGTCACCTATGTCGTCTTGGACGAGGCAGATCGCATGTTCGACATGGGCTTCGAGCCGCAGGTGATGCGCATCATCGACAATGTACGGCCGGATCGCCAGACGGTCATGTTCAGCGCCACGTTCCCGAGGCAAATGGAGGCGCTGGCCCGTCGCATTCTCAAGAAGCCCATCGAGGTGATCGTCGGCGGACGGTCGGTCGTGTGCAAGGATGTCGAACAGAATGTGGTCATCCTCAACGACGACGCCAAGTTCTTCAAGCTGCTGGAGCTGTTGGGCATCTACCAGGAGGCAGGCAGCATCATCGTGTTCGTCGACAAGCAGGAGAACGCCGACATCCTGCTCCGCGACCTGATGAAAGCCTCGTATCCCTGCATGAGCCTGCACGGCGGAATCGACCAGTTCGATCGCGACTCCACCATCATCGACTTTAAGTCGGGCAAGGTGCGGTTGTTGATCGCCACCTCGGTGGCAGCGCGCGGCCTGGACGTTAAGGATCTCATACTGGTCGTCAATTACGATGTGCCCAACCACTACGAGGACTACGTGCACAGGTGAGCTCTGCAATTCTAGCCTGTATAGCCTATATACCTAACTGCTTTTCCATTTTCCCAGATGTGGTCGCACCGGGCGAGCTGGCAAAAAAGGTAGCGCCTACACTTTCATAACACCGGAGCAATCGCGCTATGCTGGGGACATTATCCGCGCCCTGGACCTATCCGGCACCCTGATTCCCGCCGAGCTGACAACCCTTTGGACAGAGTACAAGGCCGCCCAAGAGGCCGAGGGCAAAACGGTGCACACGGGCGGCGGTTTCAGCGGCAAGGGCTTCAAGTTCGATGAGCAGGAGTTCAATGCCGTCAAGGAGAGCAAGAAGCTGCAGAAGGCGGCTCTGGGATTGGCCGATTCCGACGATGAGGAGGATATCGAGCAGGATATTGACCAGCAGATTGAGCAAATCTTTGCGGCGAAGCGAACAGTGAAGGATACTTCGGCTGCGGCCACGGCTGCGGCGGCGGCTGCTGCTGCGGCTGCTGCTGCTGCCGCCGTTTCGGGAGGAAATCCCGCCCTGGCCTCGGCGGCGGCCCAAGCGGCGGCAGCTGCAGCTGCTGCCAATTTGGCCATTGCTGCGGCTTCGGCGGCAGGTGGTGCTCAAATCGCTGGCGGAGCCCTCAGTTCTGATAAACTGGAGCTGGCCAAGCGGCTGGCCTCCAAGATCAACAGCAGCAAGAACCTGGACACCAAGGCCAGTGTGGTGGCCGTAGAGCCCATGCTCAAGGGACCGCATGTCAGTGGCGCCACAGCACCGCTGCTAACCGCTAGAACGGTGGCCGAGCAGATGGCCGCCAAGCTGAACAACAAGCTGAACTACCAGCCCAAGGAGGATGAGGAGGGACTGGGCCCGCTGATGGGCGGCACAACCAATTCGTTCACCAAATACGAGGAGGAGCTGGAGATCAACGATTTCCCGCAGCAGGCGCGCTGGAAGGTCACCTCCAAGGAGGCACTCGCCCAGATCTCCGAGTACTCGGAGGCGGGTCTCACCGTGCGCGGAACGTATGTGCCGCAGGGCAAGAATCCACCGGATGGCGAGAGGAAGCTCTACCTGGCCATCGAGAGTTGCAGCGAGCTGGCCGTCCAAAAGGCTAAGCGCGAGATCACGCGACTCATCAAGGAGGAGCTGCTGAAGCTCAGTTCCGCTCACCACGTCTTTAACAAGGGACGCTACAAGGTGGTCTAGACCCCTGTAAGAACCGCCCGCTATGATAAGATAATGAACTGTTCCTTGGAACTCGATCAGATACACATAAGGAAACTCCCAAGCGGATTTATCCCAATAAATTGATTGGATACATGTACTGTGTTTAATTTGGAGCAGATATTGTAGGTTACTTATCGGAATAGTCGACTTTAAATATCGAGTAAGGAATAAATCGATAAGGATTCAGATTAATTTATTTGCTTGGCCATTTCCCAAAAATGTCTAACCCATTGAGAACTCCAAATTGGTTTTCTTATTTTTTGTTGCTTTCTTGCTGCATTTTTATTATTTACTTATATATCTCCGCCTGCACCCGAGCGCAGCAATCAATTGATTTTCATGCTACAGTATTTCTTGTGTCTAGAAACTACTAAAATTAAATTTAAATGTAGTTATGAGCTTGGGCATGTCCGTTATTAATGGTATGTATTATAATTTTTTATAGATATTATTATGCGCATTTTGTATTGGTTTTATGAAAAAAATTTTATGTTTTTACTTGGTTTACATTTTTATGCACTAATTTGTCGGCAAATGTTTTTTTTTTTGTTCATTCCTTTTTGATACAAAACTATTTGTTATATTATTTAGCTTTCGTTTAAAATTATTATTGAATTTCGCGCTTGTCTTGACTTTTTTTTTTGGGGTTTTCTTTTATGGCTACTCATTCAAAATCACTCACACGCACTCTATATATATATACCTATGTATATATATATATCATTATCCAATAGCTTTATATTTCTTCTTTTATATGTACAATTCTAGTTAAAACTATGAAATGTGCTAAATTATACAATAAAAAAAACAAAAAAAAAATGTTATGTATAGTATATAATTTTTTTAAAATTCCTTATATATATACTATATATTTATATGTAATTCATAGTTGTCATAGAGTTGTTTGTTTTATTTATATATGATTTTTGTTTTCTCTTTCTGCATTAGTTTAGTTTAGTTTGGCAACATTTTAAATTCGTTGCAATATCTCCAGTTGCTGCTAACATTTTTTTTTTTGGGAGGGGGTTTCTCCGGATTTTTTTATTTATGATATAATTTTTGCATTAGTTTACTTATAATTAGACAAAAAAAAATTAAATTATGCCTTTGCTTAGCTGTTTTTAGTTGGGAGAGTGTGTGTTTTTTTTTGGCGAGGGGAAATAAGGGTTTCTGGGGGACAAAGGATTACGGATTAGGGACTTAGGACTTAGGATTAGTTTGCTTTGGCTGGGATCTCTACTGTAAGCTAGCTGAAAATCTTTTTGTTTCTGGTTTCTTTTGGCTACAGTTGATGTGTGGGTGTGTTACATATATTGCTGCGGTATTTACAATCGAATCAAAGTTCCCTATATGTGTATATAGTATATATACAGTGGCTAATGCATATCGCTTGTGTTCTTGTGGGAGGAGGGGGGGGGGGGTGGAGGTGTGCAGGGGGTGGGGATTGTCTGTGTAGTGGTTGCTGCTGCGTTTCCTTTGCTGCTGCTGCTGATGTCCTTCGTTTTCCTTCCAGCTCGCCCACATTCAGTTTGCCTTTCCTTAGATTTATAAGCTTAGATTCTTATTATCGGATCACTTGAAGCAATTTCTTGGCATTCTTTTGGTCTTTCAGTGTCTCTGTCTCTGTGTGTGTGTTGTCGTGTGTCTGTATCTGTATCTGTATCGGTATCTGTATCTGTATCTGTTTCGTATCTGTATCTGTATCTGCATCTGCATCTGTGTCCGTGTGTGTATTATCCTGTGTATCCTTGTCTCTGGGCAGTAGAGGTTTGGGGATTCTCTTTTTGGAGGGGGAAGGCCCTTATTCAATTGATTTATCATTTCAATTTGGTCTTCGCTTTTTATGCTCGTTTTTGTTCTGGAACAAGAAATGAAAAAAAAGGATTCGATGAAATAGCTTAGTTTGCTAAATTTATTTCAAATGAAGGTTATTTACAGAGAGAGAAACTATTTATAAAGTTTAATAATAAAGAATACCTATTTTATATTAGGAGCTCATCTTGGTTCTGTTATTATTAAATTTCTAAAATACATGATTACCAAGAAGTGTGTTTAAATGATTTAAGAAATATTTTATGAAAATATTCGGAATATCTATTTTTTGTGTTAGTTTTGTAAAGTACTATACTAAATAAATGTAAAAAATATTCATTTTTCTTAGCACAGCTTACCTTTTTTCTTATACAATTCAATAAATTATTGCATTTGATATGTTGGTCCATTGTTTCATTATTCGTTCCTAAAAAAATTCTTGTATTTCTTGGTATTCACTTAGCATTCTCATTTTGTATTATTTTCAATCGATGTTGGGTAATGCTTCGTTTTTCTTTATTCTCCGTTCAATTTGCTCCTTGGGTTTTGTCGGAAGGGGGTTTTGGGTTTGGGTTCTCTCTGGGTGAGAAAATCGGGGGTTATATATTTCTGTAGAAGGTGTATAAATGTTATAGTTGTGTGTAATGCTGCTATTATTAGTATTATTTCTGGCCGATTTTTGGGCCGCTGCTGGTTGATTACTGAGTGAAAGATATTGAGAGAAGTAGTTGTTGCTGCCGTGGTTGCGATGATGGTTGGGTGGTGGTGGTGGGGGGTGGTTGTGGTGCCGCTGCCGCTTCTGCATCGCAATTGGATTCGTTGCGAGGAATACTCTATATATTGTTTGAGGATCAGGATCAGAATCAGTATCAGTGTCGGGATCGGGATCGCAGTCGGTATCGGAATCGGAATCGGAATCGGTTTCAGGATCGAATCGGATCGGAACCATAACCGAAACCAAGACCAGAATCAGAACCGCAATCAGAGTCACTAAATGTAATAGTCGCCCAGACACGCCGATGTTGCCGCCGTTCCCAATGTGGTCGCTGCCGCCGCTCCCGCTGCCGCCGTCATAAACGACTATCAGTATCCAAATCCCGCCGAACCGTGGCCAGTCATTGAGGGTGTTACACTACTAACTATACCTAATTGTGTGGCTGTATTATTTGATTGTCAGTGTTGTTGAGCGGCAAATTTCATACGTTTTTGTTTTTGACGTTGATTGCAGAACCAGACGCGCACCACGTTTTTCTTCAAATCCAGCTTTTCGGCAATGGCAGCGATTTTCTCACCGGATGGCCTCGGCTGGACGGCGAAGTAGGCTTCCAGGGAACGCTTTTCAGGTGCCGCAATGGAAGTCCTTTTTCTTGAAAAAAGACTCGATATAGATTACTTTAGAAGCGGGCCCTATGCTGCGGGACGGTCGGTGGTCGGTTCGGTAAAAATGGTGTTAATGGCGGTAGTGATGGTGCTGATTTGTGGTCAATCGATGCGAATTGTCCTTTTTTCGGTATCTTCGTTTTGTTTGTCGTATTGGGATCGCTTGACAATAGCCCATAATCGTTATTGTACTTTAAATTCTTTAAAATATATTTTTATTTATATTTCACTTCGGAATTTTTAACTATAATTGGAAATATTTTTAAAATTTAAATAATAAATGCGTTACAAAATAGAAATCGAAAACCTTTCACAAAAGTACAAAAAAAAAAGATTTAAAAAACAAGGTAAAGTCTCATTAATCTAAAAAATAAATGTTTTTATTTTTAAAAAATTTTTCAATATTTTTGAAAAAAATACTTTACTAAAACAATATAATACAAGAGGGAACTGAATATATTAAAGATATAAAAACCATAAAAAGAAATAAAAACCTGAGTAGAGTCTTTTTAATCTTATTATATAAATGTTTTTATTTTCAAGAAAAGTAAAACATTTTTGTAAAAAAAAGCATTTTCAATATACTAAAATAAATATAACGTGCTCTTATATTTATTTTAGTATATTGAAAATGCTTTTGAACATATAAAACCAAAATATTTTCCCAAAAACAGGTGGCGCTTTACGAACTTTGACCCCACTTGTAATATAACTTTTTCGTTAGATGTCGCTTTTTAGAACGAATTGTTCACTGTGTGTATTTACTTTTATTACTACATCATTTAATATTTTTCTGAATAAATGAACCTGTTGCCAAGGTAAATTATTCATTAATTGGCTATTCCACAACTTTGATAAATAATTGTTGCACTCTAATTCGCTTATGGGCTATGGTCTGTTGAATGGGTCCCATATCTCTTGGTGTTTTTGGTGTCTGGCCAATTGCTTCGCGCTCAGATGTTGGAGGAGGGTGCCATGGGTATGGGTCTGGGATTGGGAACGGGATTGGGTTTGGGCTGGGGCTGGGGCTGGGGTCTGGAATGTGGGCACTGGCCATTGGTTGGACTGGGGCTGGGGCTACGCTACCGGGTCAATTAAAACACTTTCTACCTTTTCTTTTCGCCCGCCGGCAGGACACTGGGCGCGTCCGGATCGCGCCGCTTGTTTTTCGCCTGCGCCTCGGCCTCCTCGAGCCACGCCTGCAGGATGGGCTTCAGGGCGATCATGTTGTTGTGCGACAGCGTCAGGCTCTCGAATCGACAGATCGTGCTCTGCGACAGCGCTCCAACGCCAGGTAACTTGAGATTGGCCAGGGCTTTGCCCACGTCCGCCTGCGTGACACCTGCAATTCGCACAATACATTCGCAATCATTTATTCATCACAAATTAATTTAAGTACACAGTAGAAAAACAAACAGATACTGGAAAGATACTCAAAGCCTTCTTATAAGTAAATAATAAAAGAAATAATATACAACAAATATAAATGTTTATCCATATAATTTGTATAATTTTACACAGAGAAAATTCTGACGTTCTCATCTGAGTTGAAAATGTTCTTAAAAATAGAATGACATTTTGAAGTTGAAAGTATTTTTATTTGCTCAAATCAAGTTGAACTGGCGGTATTTAAGTACATTGTACATATGTACAAATAAACAATTAGTTCAGTCCTTAGTGTATATTTATCAAAAAGTTGTTAAATAATCTAAATTTAACTTTTCTCTTCTCACCATTTCGTTCTTATACTGACACCAAAATGTACTTACACGGTTTTTAAGAACGAATGTTCCCAATTCAAGAACAATGTTCTTGGATAGTTTTCTCTGTGTATCCAAATAATAAAAGCTACTTTGATTACTTTCTGTTTTACCTTATCTATAGGGCACTAGCCTTTTTTTATGGAAAAACAAACATTTACATATATTGGATATTTGTTAAGTTTGGAGACAATTCAAATTTTTGAGAGCTTTTCGTTTGCCATATTTAGGAGAAAAAATCTTTAAAATAAATATAAAACATTAAAAGCCGATGGATAAATCCTTCCACTTATTTATTTTTCTATTGCTCCACATGATTTTCGAAGTATTTAATTCACCGACTACTCAAATTTTTTAGTAACTTCAAATTTAAATTCTCAATTATCAAAACTAAATTTCTAGATCTCCAATCAATGTTATTAAATAAAATTTAATTAAACTATGATTTCTAGCAATATATTGCAATATGTTGCTTAGGAAAGTATTTAAATAATAATATTTCTATACTTTAAAATTAAAAACTAAAATTTGCTTGGGACAGCCAACGAATTCTTAATTATCAAAACTAAATTTAAAATTGTATGCCGCATCATGTTTTTCTAGATCTCCAATCAATTGTTATTAAATAAAATTTAATTAAACTATGATTTCTAGCAATATGTTGCTTTGCAAAGTATTTAAATAATAATGTTTCTATATTTTAAGATTCAAATTAAAAATTTGCTTGGGATTGCCAACTAACCCAGCTTGATGCGCCGCTGCTTGAAGCGCTCCGCAAACGCCTCCAGCTCGCGAGGATCGGTGTCTGTGTCGGGATGCAGGCCAGCGGCTGCCACCGCCGCCGTGATAACAGGATGATGTACCGCTGAGTGTCCATGGTGACCTGCAATCCGGGAGATACAGAGAGGGATACGGTGGAGGTGTCTGGCGGAGGAAGGGAGCTCCCGAGGAGCGGGCGGCAACTTACCCCCCGTGTGGCCACTTAACGTGCCCGGATGGTGGTGGCTCATCATGTGATTCATGCTGTGATAGGAACCGTGCAGGTGTTGGTGTGTGGGCGTCAGCGGCGACTCCGAAATGGGCGCCAATGTGGTCATCGAGCCCGTCGGATCCAGCATGTCCAGCTGGTCCATCGAGTGGTGCATCTGTCGGGAAAAAGGATTTTCCTAAATAGCATTGGAATGGAAACGGGCTTTATTAAAACATTAGCAAGCAGTGGTTATCTGAAAATATGTTTTATATTGGTTTTAAAAATCACCCCATATTATTGAAAAGTATTTAGAAATGATTGGAATAAATATATTCCATATATATAATATATGTTAAGAGACATCCTTATACAAGTCAACTGTCGATGTATTTTCTATGTAATAAGTGAATCAGCTGTTTTGGATACCAAATGAAAACCATTCAAACATCAATTGCTTTCCAATAAACCTATAAGAATGGAGTTCAATATATTGAGACAGTAGTAATAACCTTAAAATTTAAGGGTGAGGGACTTAAATATTTATTTGCTAATTTAATTTTAAAATACTTCTTTAAACTTGTATTTAAATATCTTGAAGCAAAGATAAGTAAACACAAATCCTACAAAACGTATTCCTACAGAAATGAAATTATCATAAACACCATCATTATCATGGTAATCAGGATCCAAACCCCCTTTCTAAGCCCCCCGAGCAGATAATGAGTAAAGTTTCCACTCACGTAAGAAATATATTTAAAGCTACCTCTAATTAAAGTCCCCGGTCGTACCCCGTCCATCCTGAAATGAACTGACAACCCTTTTACTCGGGCTGCACTTGTTACTTTTCCGAAAGCGCGGGGGGTCGCGAGGGGCCAAAGGATCCCCTTTGGCAGCTTTAATTGAACGGGAAATCAGGTCCACACACACACACACACACACAGAAACAGACACATGGATGGCCTAACACACAGATACAAACGACTGAGAGCGAAACGAAACGAAATGGAACGGATACGGATACGGATACGAGGGCGCTCGCAACTCTTTTGTCTAGCCATCAAATATTTATAGAATTGCTCAATTATTTATACAAATATGAATAGCAACTAAAAAGCTGGAGCAGTGCTCCTTCCATTGCCCCATCCTCGTGCTTTTGTGTTGCTTTGTTAAGCATTTAAACTGATTACAGCTGAAAAGTATGCTACAACAGAAGGCCAAATAGACCGGATGGCCTATTCCTAGCTCTTTCTAAGTCCCATTCCCCTCTCTCTCTCGCTCTTTTTAGCTCCAAATGTGTTAGCAGCTTTTCCAGTTCCCATTTTCATTTGAATACGGGGGAGGTGGGGTTTGGGGAGAAGGTTTTTCGGTGCTGTAGGGTGGGTCACTCATATTTATTTATCTTTTTGTAAATGTGGCGCAGTCGGGCGGGTAAAACTAGCGCTTAGTTCTGCTCTCCTATGTACAGTCGGCAAACATACCACGCCCCCACTGAGGCAAAAACGGACACAGTCATGGAAAATAGGAAATGGAAAATAGTTGGGTAGGCAAAATCGGACCCCTGCCCAATTATGTAAAACTCTAAAATGATAAGGAGAGGCCTATGGAGAACAATAGGAAACACACACCATCCACACATATATGTATGTATTTTCGGGTATATTTGTGTGTTTATGTGAATGGTGAAAAACTATGTAGATGCTACTACCCCCGACCCAAGGTTCTCGTGCCGAATACAATGGCAAACTCTTCAATTATAAACCAATCCCAAAATTAGTCTGACGGTTATTGGTTTGCACCCGTGGCGCTCGCTTGCTCCCTCTCTCTCTCTCTCGCCCACTGACTGCCCGTCTCTCTCTCGCACACTTGCGACTCCTCCAGGGAGCAGCTCGCCTCTCTCTCTCGCACGCGCTAGTGCCGTCTCTGTCGTCGCAGAGAGTACGGAACCACCCTGCGCGTACACACACACACGCACAGCAAGCCGAAAAACCAAAGCGGGACCCAAAAATCCCGGCTAAGAAGAGAGAGCGAGAGAGAGTGTGAGAGAGAGAGAGAGAGAGAGTGCAGATCCGGAGACCCTGGGCCCGCAGAGCCCTATATCCGTATAGTCGTACAGCTGTAGTCGTAACCGTGGCCAAAAACCCGTAGTACCGGGCAGCGGGATGTGCTGCATTGTGGTTGGCTGGGGCTTATGCAAAATTCATGTGGGCAGTGCCGATTTCGCTGCCAGCGTTAACTTTACCGTTAACGTCAACGCCGGCATCGAAGGATATACAATCCACCCATTGAACCCACCCACTAGCCCTCACCAAACCCCAGCGAAAAGGCCCCCTGCTGGCCATTTTATTAGGCGCATAATTTGTAATTAATAAAATTATTCAAAGGATGCTTAGATGTAACTTAAGGCTTATACGAAAAACGTTTGCTTGGAGAATAATCCAGATTATATAACACATATAATATATCAAAGTCAGGTCTTAAATTTATAAAATAATTTAGGATTTATTAAGGGCTCCCCTAAATAAAATTTTATTTAAAAGAATTCTTTAAAAACTCAAGTTGAAATCCCCTGAAAAGCAGTTGGTTAAAAATGTTTGGTTCCTAAATACAGAAAGTTAGTTAAACAAATAGAGATTTAAATTAACACTTTCAAATATGTTTTTAAAGCAGCCAACCAAAATTTGGATTTAGACAAATAGAATTAAGACTAAAATTATTTAAGCCAAAATTAGCAAAGAATGTGACATCTTTTAAAATCTACAGAATAAATAAAGCCTGAAAAGGGAAAAATAAATGGATAAAGTGGTAAGTAAGGATAAAACGGATATAAAATATTTATTTGAAATAAGTTGAATACAAAAAGAAGTATTAATAAGTACAATTTTTAAAGATTGAGAAATATCCTAAATACACCAAACAATATACAAAATATCCCAAAAACTTTATTTGCTTATAACTTTTTAATGAATGGAACGAATGCAAAAATATTTGGTAAGTAATAATCAAAAAAATCAAATCAAAAAATTTCTTACACAATATTCAAAAATATAAAAAAGTGTGGGTGCTAGACGAGAAGCGTTATGGGTTCAAAATTCTACATGCCAAACCCCAACTTTCTAGCTTTTATAGTTTCCGAGATCTCAGCGTTTATACGGACGGACAGGCAGACGGACAAGCGGACATGGCTAGATCGACTTGGCTAGGGATCCTGATGAAGAATATATATACTTAATGGGGTCCTTTCACCTGTTACATACTTTCCGATGAATCTAGCATACCCTTTAACTCTACGAGATACGAGTATAATTAGTAGGCCTGCAAAACAATTATAAATAATTAAATATAATTTTAGATTTTATCTTGACCCAGGGATACCAAAATGTGTTGCAGTGTGCGGAAAACAATGTGTCCAGATCCGCAACATCAATGTCCGAGCGAGATGGTAGCAGAGAGCTTGAGAGGGTGGGTGGGGGGCTGTGGGTGTGGCATGCCATGTATCTCCACCCATTTTCTGGCCAGGAAACAAATGAAATGCAACAATAGAAGGCAGTTTGCAACAAAAAAGATACAAGCAAATAGGAGAAGCTAGCCGGAAAAAGAGGAAGCAATTGCACTGCTGCCAAAATGCCAAATGTTGTCTGCATTGATTTTTCACTGCATCGTGTATATATATATATGTATATATATATATGAATGTAGCTACATAAATGTATATATATCTGCTCAGCAGCAGCGACGTCAACCGAGCATCGCACACATAGAGCTTAATTTGCGTGTGTGCGTGTGCACAAAGACGCCATTTTAAGTAAGAAATACCCTAAAAGAGTTAAGAGAGAGCTGAATTTACAAGGCAACATATAATACTATTTAGGGGATTCAAAACTTACCAAACATAAGAGAATTCTGACTTTTATGTAACAAGTTTTTATTTTATGTAGAGTTCTGTTTGATAAAAAAAATGAATGTTGAACAAAAAAAGATATAATACTTGTAAAAATCAATATTATTTCGTAAAATCTCAAGTATGCATAATATATTTATATAATATATATATCTTGTAATAATTTTGTGTAATAAAAAATAAAACACTTTTGTATACATTTATTTGTCTATCCCCCAATTCTTAAATGTAACCTGAATGTTTACGCACTACTAAAATTTTATTAAAACAATCGAATTTTAATTGAAAGCTGTTGCGCTACTTAAATCTTATTGAAAAATTGTTTGAAAGCAAGCTACGTTTTATCTTTCTCATACATTTATTATAACTTAATGAAAGCCATATAGATACGAACTTTTTAATGCAGTTTTACCCTTCATTTTTAAACCTCTTCTGTAATTTGAGCTCCCCGATCTTTAAGAGGGTATACCATTGTCGCTTATTTTTTCACCTGAGAATTGTCTTCTTTCTTGCTTTAATTTTGCGCTTTGACTTTGGTCGCCATCTTCATGATTTATTAACAAATTTGCGAACATAATTTATTTATTTGCCGTTTGTTGGTAAACATGTGACTGTGTTTCCCGACTCTCACTCCCTTTCCCCCCCAACTTTCTTTTCCTATTTTCTTTTCCCCCTGATTGTTTACTCGCAAATGACCTCATTATATATATAATGTAATTTGTTGTTGTCACACTGGGTTCCTTTTCCCGATTTTTTCCCATCTTGTTTTGACATAATAAAGCGTTTTTGGCGCAATTTGCCGTATCTTTGTCATTGTTTTTGTTTGTTTGTTGTCTGTCTGCCAGTTTTCCCCCTTTTCCCTCCTCGTGTGCATGTGTGTGCGCTTTGTTATTGTTCATTAATTTTTAAGCATTGTTAATATATTATGGCGGTGACATTTGTCACCCAGCACAAACAGATAGAATCGAGTTTTCGAGGAATCCCCATACTTTTGTACGCTTCGGCGTTAGAATAGGATGCAAAATAAATCATTGCATGCGTATTTTTTTAATAGGACATGAGCTGTTAATTGTGCCAACCTTTTCTTGATAAACTTCGAGGAACCAGAACTAGCTATTTCTATTGATGTATGAGTTTATAAAGTAATATAGAGCTTTTAACTGCCTTAACTGATTTTTAGCTTATCTAGAACACTAATTGTCCACCTGTTTTTTCATATCGAATTAACCAAAAATGCAGACATTTCCAGAATATTTTTATTTGCGACATATCAAAATATGTACTTCAATCAAAAATTTACAACATTAACATTTTTATGCAACTAAAAAAAGTAGTTTTAATATCTTAAGGTGATTAAAAAGAGTTCAAAGAAATTGAATTCTAAGTACTATCAAATAAAATCTAATAAATAATATAAGTCACGAGATAAGATTGTTGTATATCCATAAAACCTTGCTAAATGTTTCACTTACCTTTAATCTAACTCCACAAATTTCAGACTAAATGCCAAAAAAAAGAAACGAACTTAGCTCGATAGAATTCTTTAAAAACAGCCAAAGTGCGGATAAAAACCATCAGTACATCGAATTCCATTGAGATCCAAGTTGAAGTTGAGGTCAGATTATAGAACAGCTATATCAAAGTCAGGTCTATCCCTTTATTTCAACTCCACGATCCTTGAAACTTTATTCCAAAAAACGAAACCGACTTAAATCGATAGAATTCTTTATAAACAGCCAAAGTGCGTATTAAAACCATCAGTACATCGAATTCCATTGGGATCCAAGTTGAAGTCGGGGCGTTTCTCGGATCCAGTTGACGACAGGCAGGTCTTGTAATCATGATTTATGTTCGTGTGGATTGCGAGAATGTGGATGCAGATGAGAGCGCTGTTCGTGTGGCGGTGGTATGTATAGTGTGGTATAGCGTCGGGGATCTGGAGGCCGTCTACTTCTTGCGCTTCTCCACGGGCTTGAGGATTTGAAAGGAACACATCAGCGTATCGTCCACTGACATCATGGCACCGGCGTTATCAAATTCCCCGCAGTAGTTGGGCGCCGAGAAGAGGGTGACCAGCTGGCGCTTGGCAAAGAACTCGTACCCATCCTCGACGACCTGGTGGGCGCGGCAGATCAGGTCGAGGTCGTGCTTCTGCAGGAACTTGCCCACCACCTCGGCACCAAAGGTGAAGCTCACCCCGCGATCGTTTTCGCCCCAGCCGATGGTGTCCTTGTCCGGATCGGACCACAACAGATCGCAGAGCAAGCCCTGGTCCGGCACGTCCGTGGGTCGCATTATGCGGCGTATCTGCTCCATGGAAGTGAGGTCCGGACTCAGGCCGCCGTGGCAGCAGAAGATCTTCTCGTCAACAATCGCCACCACCGGCAGGCAGTTGAAGCAGTCCGTAAAGGTCTTCCACAGCTTGATCGTGTATCGCCGCTTGCACTCGTCGTAGAACCCATAGATCCGGTTGATGCTGGCGCATTCGTGGTTGCCCCGCAGCAGGAAGAAGTTCTCCGAGTACTTGATCTTGTAGGCCAGCAGCAGGCAGATGGTCTCCAGCGACTGTTTGCCCCGATCGACGTAGTCGCCGAGGAACAGATAGTTCGATTCCGGCGGATAGCCACCGTACTCAAAGAGGCGCAACAGATCATAGTACTGGCCATGGATGTCGCCGCAGATCTTCAGCGGGGCCTCCAGCTCCAGGAGTATGGGCTGGGCTAGGAGGATCTCGCGGGACTTGAGGCACAGGCCGCGGATCTCGCCCTCCGACAACTGGACATTCTTGCCGGGCCTAGCCCCACGGACCTCCAGCAGCCGGGATATGATGCTATCCAGGTTGAGGACCTCCCCCATGACCTCGGTCTTGCGCGCCGCGGCTACGTTGTCCGGGCCGGATCTGGAAACCGCCTGGGACGCCGTTGGTGCTGCTTGTCAGGGACTCACCCTGCCTCTGGCTAACCCGAGAAACTAATTTGGTTTGGGGTAGGGGGGCTATAGCTGAGATCCTTCTTTCCTCCGTTTCTGGTAGCACTTGCTTTATGCCGCTGCAATCTTTTGCTATCTATATAATAACTTGGGCTTATCCCGTTTTACCTCTAGTTTCTAGTATTCGCTTTAGCAATGGCTTATTTCTGGTTTTGATTTGTTCACAAAATATTATTTGCCTTCTTGCTATCGACTCTATGAATATGTTCTCGCTATGACGTTTGGTTTTTAACTAAAGACCAGGCATTTTAGGGATTACCTACTGAGATATAGGGCAAATTTGATGTGACACAGCTAACTAGACTCCTAGATCTCCTGTATTTCGTAAATTGGAACACTTTCAACGACTTACATTAGGACTTCGGTAGGTTGTACTTTATAAATACAGGTCTCTTGAACCTTTTCACTCCGCTCCTTTCACTCGATCGGGGGAATATGCCATGGATCATATGTCGGTCACTCGTTCAAACCTTATCCCTTGCCTCTCCCTCGCTCCTCTTTAGAATTACGTTATGGTTATCATGGTGGTCGCACTCAAAACCGGACAAGATTACGGAATTGGATACTATGCACTTTCGAATGGACCGGACTGCTATAGGTTCTCGTCACTCCTTGCGGTGGCGTTGAAATTTTGAAACAAATTTTGAATCGGGAGGGTGACCTTTATTTTTTTTTAACTAAATGATTGAAAAATCTAAGACTAAATCTTCACAAACTACATCTTAGACTTTAAGTTGGGGTTTTTTTTGGACAAGGGTAGTGACTAATTTTGGAACCTGTTTGGTAACATTTCAAAAATGTTTATTTGTTGAACAACAAATTAACAAACATCCGAAAATGTTTGCAAGGGTTAGACAAAACAAACTAAAATTTGCTGTTAAACATAGATATGCGGTCCCTTAATCTAAAAAAACCACATACCAATATTGTATCGATATTTAGCATTTTATATACATCATTAAAATAGGTTAAATTTTTGTATTTGTGAATAGTTATTTCTCTTTTAAGGTTGGTATATGTTCTAAAACTCATTATATATAACCTTGGCACTTTAAAGAAATCTTTATAATAGTATAAATTTGAATACTTTTGTATAGATATTTATATTTTAAAGTTGGTATAATACATTTTATATTATTTTTATATATTATTTCTACATATTTTTAATATTATATTATACCATTCATACTACGCATTTGCCATAGTTATAACAAATATATTCCTTTCCTTGCTCTTAAATTCGTAGCCCCAAAAGGTATTATTTAAGGTGTTCTCCCCTTGTAATCTCCTGCGACCGTCTATCTATCCCTTGACCATTTGTTCTTATTATCTCTGATTGAGTGGAAAACTTGAAGTTCTCGAGTGCCATTAGCAGTAAGGGTTTCTCTATTTGCCCTTCTGCTATATGTGAGTTTATTTTTCTTTAGTGTGCCCAGTAATTAGCTGCTATTTGTTAGCAAGACTTGAAAAATTGCAGTGTAAACAGGGTTTGAAGAGGGCACCGAATGCAGTGTCCCAATAATGAGGCAACTCAACCTGGGTTCATTGTACCTTGCCATGTCGATTTCCCCCACAGACCACATAGCTACTATGCAACATATACCGATTTACAAACCCCCCCCATCGAGGAACTTGGAACTGATTGAACTGTTTTTGGGCAGGCTCCACTGTACAGTGTTCAGTGTGTCCGGTGGCCCGTGTCCTGTGTTCTGTGTCCTGCTTGGCACCGCAAAACAAACAGCCAAACAGCAACAGCATCGTTTATTTTGGGGAAACAAAGGACCTCATTTTCCCTCCATTTGTTTAACCAGGACGAGGCAAAGGACAACAACAAAAGAGCGGCAAAGTTTTATAAATGGTATGGCCATTGTTGTGCGACTGCCGCTGTTTGTTGAAATTAATTGGTGTTACACAAATGAGTAATTTTCAATGTACATAAATATTTGCACAAATTGCAATTTGCCCACTGCCATTGGTGAGAGGCCAATATGCGATGCGATGGGATGCGATGGGATGCGATGGGGGGTGTGCACCTTTCGAGTGCTGTTCAAATAGCAATTTTTATTGTCAAGCGTTAATAATTTTAACAATGAATAATATGAACGGTAAGCATCTGTTATTATTCCAAACAAATCAAAACAAGTGCAAGGGTACGAGGGCGTAAGCGAGTGGGCGGGGCCGACTCTTGAATTCTGAATTCTGAATTCTGAGCACTGAGTCCTGTATGCGAGTCCTTTGAGTCCTTTGAGTCCTTGTTATGTCCTCCCCTTCGCTTTCATCCTGGCCACACACAAATCTTCATAAATTGCAACTGCCGGGGCGACAGTTTTGGGAATTGAGACAAAGTGCGAGAAGTGCCTGTGGACCAGGGAGAAAAGTGAAAAGGGGTCGACAAATGGGAAAATGATACACTTTACTTTACCTCTTGTTGCACACACACACACATAGCACACACAGACACAATCAAGGAGCAACAAATTGCCGCATAAATGTGGGGTGGTTCGCCACGTAATAGATTTTATTTTATTTTTATATCCGCCAGACGCGCTGCCAGCGGTCCACAATTTTACTTTTACTTTTTACCTTTTGCCTTTGGCCCCTGCCCCTTCAAACGGAGGATTCCTGAATGGGAATTCCCAGGACATTCTACACTGCAGGCAAACAAGGTTCTCCATATTTATGGCGAGTGCGGAAAATAAGTTCATTTTTTCCATAAATCTTAGTATCTCTTGCTAACACGGATGATTTTGAAGGGTATTGTTGGAAATTAAAAAATACCAACAAAGTGTGATGCAATTTAAAATAGGTATAAATACTACTGTACTCATGTCTCATTGGGATATTAAAATAAATTAAAATTAAGGATAAAGTTTGGGATATTGGATAAGGAATTTAAACAATCAGAGAAAAAGGAATATTTATATTATTATATATATTATGTTATATACTTTAAGAACCCAAATATTTGAAGCCTGTGTAATAGATAAACGTATAGAATTCCAATTGCCATTTTTTTTAATTTAGTGAGTAAGCTAAAAAATTTACCAACTCTAAACAATATAAGCGAATAAAACAAAAATCGTTTGTTGAATATAATGACTGAAATAAAAGAAAAACATAATTTATAAAGAAACAGAATTTACCTTAACAACAGTAAAATATGATTTAAAATATCCTTTTTCATATGCCAGAACATAACAGTATTTTTGTACCATTTATTGACTTGCATGCGATCTGCTTTTCTGGTAATTTCCCTTATCTTTTTCCAATATCCTTTAAGTGTACGACTCTTGAGAAACGACTCATAAAACTTGTACTACCAATACGCACGCATACACTGCAATAAGTTTCAGGGTTAATGGCAGCATATTGTCGCTGGCTCATCATGCGTGTGAAAAGAAATAATAAAGAAGGAGCCGTGGAAAGCCAGCAAGTCCGGAGTTTTCATGAGTTTTCATGAGTTTTCACGAGTTATCCCGCCTCCGGCGACCACCTGCCAATGTTTTCCACCCACTCCTGCTTTAATTTTTGCTCGTAATTTTTTACACATTGCGGTCCCAGCTTAACGGTTCTTCTACCGTCTGTTTTCCGGCCTGCTCTACTGGGAGACATATCGATAGGGCCGGGGCAATCCACCATACATCCATTCACCCATCCACAACCACCCTCTACGGCGATGTTTCTTGTTTTCCACGTCACGCACACGACGGTGGAACAAGTGCAGCGGCTCAGGTGAGGAGGGTAAAATGGAAAGGGACTGGGAACACTGGCAAAAACAAGTTAACTAATGTGAAGTGGGGGAAAAATATTATATCAATATGCTTTCATAACGTTTTGGTATATCCATAGAATTAAACAAAGTAGTGGGCTTGCATTTTATTTGGTTGTTTACAAGTCTAATCATTAATATAAAGAATAAAATATGTTAGTACTTAATACAAAAACGAGATAACTAAAGTGAAGTGGGGGAAAAATATTATATCACATGCTTTCATAAGGTTATGGTATATCCATAGATTTAAACAAAGTAGTGGGCTTGTAATACCTTGCATTTAAATTGGTTGTTTACAAATCTAGTCCTTATTATAAAGAATAAAATATTTTAATACTTAATACAAAAACAAGTAAACTAAAGTGAAGTGGGGCAAAAATATTATATCAATATGCTTTCATAAAGTTATGGTATATTCATAGATAGACCTTGCATTTTAATTGGTTGCTTACAAATCTAATCATTATTATAAAGAATAAAATATGTTAATACTTAATACAAAAACGAGTTAACTATAGTGAAGTGGGGCAAAAATATTATATCAATATGGTTTTAAAACGTTAAGTAACGTTTTTAGGTAAAGGTAAACTTAGGGCTTTGAAAAGGCTATTATGATTTTTGTAGATATTTTATTCTTTTTTCTCTCGTTGCTTTTAAATTTTTACATTATATTTTTAAGCTTTTCATTGAATTTTCTTAATTTTATTTTTACAGTATTTATTATTAAGAATTTGTGAATATTACAAAAGCTCCTATAAATGTTGTAATGGTGCTATAATTTTGCAGCTATATCTTAAAGCCTAACCCTGTTTTTTGAAAAATTAATTTCGGTTCTAGCACAAAAATGAACAAATTATATTTTATAATTTCAGATGAAGATGGTATGATGTTTTTTTGAGTGCAGAGGGAAAGTGGCAATCACACGCTGCGTCGCTAGTCTGTGCAATAAAAACAACAACCAAAAGCACAACGACAAGTTGCGCACACATACACACACACACGCTGAAAACAAGGACACGGGGGATTCCACGTACGCCCATGGGTTTGGGGGGAGGTCGGTGGGGGGTTGGTAATAGAAATTACATACAAAGTAGCGAACTCGAGGGAGTCGGGGGTTGCACAGGTCGCACATCACCTCACTTCTCCGCAGTTTCCATGCTTCTCCCCTGTTTTTTCCTCGCCTTCCGCCTGCACTTCCCCTCACCTTCTCCTTTATTTGGCGGTGCGACATTAATATGTAGATGCATTAAGTACATTATCCGGGGTTACAACCTCCGGGATAACAGCGAGAGCAACAAGAGCCCGGGAAGCGTACGCAGCCAGCATCCAGAATTTACTGGTGGCAGCAAGGTGGGCGAGACAATGGCACCGTGGTTGGGATTTGGTTGAGAAAAGGGCACAGAAAACGTTCTATAACACTGAATAAACCTATCTACTAAATGTATAATCCTAACGCTCATCATCTTCCTTCTGCTGCTATCTTCTGTTCAATATCCAAGCAATATGTAAATAACAATCTATTGAAATCGATGGTTTAATTAAATAATGTAGATTGAAAACAATAAATGTTGGTATTATTATAAAATTTAATCAAAGAAAATGTAACAAAGATATTTTCAATGATTTTCCATTTTTTATTTCCATTGACTTAAATAATATACTGCTCCAAAATAATATATTTTAAATGTAATCTAAATATTTCCTTATAAAACACTGAAAATATATTTTTATTATAGTTCTAATTTGGTTGTTAAGTCATATTTTCTTTAAAAATACAATTTTGTTTACTTTTTAGTTTTGGTTAAATGATATCTTGCTCCGAAACAATACTAATTTAAAGAACATTTTATAAAACGCTCAAATTTACTTGTACACACCTATTGCATTTTTAATGTTAGTAAAAACTTCGCGATATTACACTTTAAACTGAAAAATTTTAAATTGTCTTAAATCACTGCATTGAAAACAATTTAAATTGAATAAGTAAAGATGCAAATACATACGAGTGCAAGGCTCAACGAAGTTTAAAAATGTATAAGGCAAAAAAGCCGGCACGCTTTAAGTCTCAATCCCCACAGAATCTCAATTAAAGCCCGAAAAATCACATATGCAGCCCACTGTGCCCAGGGGCGTACGCACGGTCGGCTGGGGAGGGGTCACGGGGGGCAAGGGAAATATTATGATTTATTTTTATTATAGCGGGTAAAGTGGTCTTTACAAGCATCAAACAGGGCCACGCCAATCGCCCACAGACGCGCCGAGTAAAAAGGCAGTTAGTTGGTTTAGCCCAAAAAGGGGGTGGGCCAGAAGGACATCCAGGACGAGATCCTGGAGTTGGGGGGGGGGGCACCACGAGTGGGAGGGTGGCACAAGTTGTTAAATGGACGGGTGGATTTGCACTTGCCGTGCTGACTGTTATCTTCATTTTTGCTTTCAGTTATATTGCCTGGGAATTCCTGTGGGAGATGCCGGGTTCCCGGGATCAGGGATCAGGAACAAGGGGGACTCCGCCCGGCTAAAACAAATTGTGTGCCGGGCATGGGCATAAAAACAAGCGGATCAAACAGCCGGGCAGGTGGATTGGAAGGGCATCACGGTGGTTGCCGTCCCTGGTGGGTGGGTATCCTTTCCGCTTTTTATTTTTTTTTTTCCTTACCCCGCACAGGAGCCGCAAATCGAAAAAGAGTGTTCTCGGATTTGCTCGTTGTTTTGACCGTAGCAAGGTTCATTGAAATTGCATTAATGTTCCGTCCTTCTGATAGATAACCCCCGCCACCCGGCCAACATCCACCCCACTTCCATTGTTCTGTAATGGAAATCTGCGTGTATAATCCGCCCCTGATAAGATGGGCGGGATAAACTAGTTATGGCCATTAATACGATCAATTTGATGCTCACTTCGGTGTAAGTAAATAACAGTCTTATTGAAAAACGGCAAGAGTACAAGAAAAAAAAAAAAAACAAAAAAAAGGAAACATATTTGGCGAGACCATCCCTCGTCACGGTTGTAACTGATAATTGTGAATTTTGGTCCCGGTCTCTTTGGCATCTACATATGCCATATATTACCGGGATAATCGGAGGGGTGGAAGTGCGGGGATTGTGGGTCAAGTGATGCGTTGATGTGCATTTTAAGCAGGTTAACCTGTTAACTGTCACAACCCTTTTTTTTGGGATGCGCAAAACTTGGTAGGGGGTTCAACTTAGTTAGATCCGATTTATCAAGGTGCAAGTGTGGACAGATGGTGGCTACAACTTATGGGACTCTAGGAAAACATTTATTTTTACTATAAAAAAATGCTGTACTGCTTAGACTATCAAGCAAACATTAATTTGAGTTTCCAGTTATAATTAGATTTTTCTGTTCACTTATCCTAACATTTTTAATGTTATGGTCATAATTTTCTAGAAAATAAAAATAAATTACAGAACATGTTTTTCAAAACATTTATATTGCCACTTATTTTATAAGACCGAAATTTGTAAGACATTTTCAGAGTTTTAAAACAAGACATTAATTACCTTAATTTACTCTTTCATTTTTTTTTATTTCAAGTAATTTAATTTAATTTAAATCAGACTTGTAACACCGGTTAGTTTAGGAAATGTTTATTGCATGGACGAATATAAAATGAGTAAGCTGAAGAATTTTAAAGTATATTACAAAATGTAATTACATTTGTAGCAAACTTTTGGACATCCAATCGTGTGGCCTAAAATCACTTAAGTTCTTGAAAAACTTTGTACATTACAGCGATTATCTGGATGACAGTGGGAATACAATGCCGATTGTTTGAACTCTGACCTTTTTTGCGTTTCTTTTTTTCATTTACCGCTGCAACTCTGAGCCGATTGTAATCTGCAATTTGGCCAATCAGTCGATTAGGGCTAAAAGCGGTTTCTCCCGAATCGGGCCATTAAAAATGGATGAATGTGCAGGGAGAAAGTGCAGTTTGCAGTCAAAGTTGCGTGTAATTGTGTGGGACTATTAACTAGTGGCGAGGACGAAGACGTCGCAGTGCCACCTGGCGTATGAGCAATGTCCGTGTCCTTTTTCCCATTTTCTCTTCCCGGTTTTTATTTTCCTTTGCCCTTTCTCCCTTTTTCTATCCCTGTACTCCCTGTGTCTTCAATTGTCTCGGCCATAAAAAAGACGAATACATACAGGTCCTAAATAATTGATGAAGAAAAGGAAACTAAATAAATAAATAAGGGAAACATCGTGGGGGAAAGTGGATTGGGGTCGGTAAATTGTCACTGGATGACACAAAGCTTTCTGCACAGCGCAAATAATAAAATATATAAATGAAAAACATGCTCGCCTCACAGACAGACATTGATCTTTCACCTTAGCAAAAACACCGACCGGCCACTAAATAAAGTTAATGCATTAATAATCATAATTTCGTCTATATTTGATGAAATTGTTGTGGCTACGCTTTTTGTGGCTCCCTGTTGGTCAACATTAAATATGGTTACACATTTAATTAAGTCAATCAAGTCGGCGATAAATGAGGCGTAATCGATAAGCAGACATTGCTTCAAATGGCCAGACAATAAAGAATGCAATAATCGATATTTTGATAGTTTGGGTGATTTTCTGGGGTGTAGAAAAATGTCATCAGTTGTTTATCTAATGCATTTTCAATTGCGTTTTCAGAATTTCCAGGTAAACGAGCCAAATTAGAGTTCATTGCACGGTAAACTACAGTTAAACGACTTTTGTTTGATTTGCAACTCGAGTTTGTAAAGCGACTTAGGGAAAAATGCAACTAAGTGAGTAAATGCTTTCAAGAAGCGGAATTTAATGGATTTTAATGGCCTGAGAGCCTTACATATTTTATGGCATATGCTTTGTAATTACACATGATTTTTACTTATATGCAATTTTTAGAGAATTGAACTGGTTTTTATATGTTTTGCAAAAGTACAAAATATATATTTGACCAAATTAATAAGATTATTAAATATGTTAATTATTGTAAAAGTTCAATGATATTAGAATAATATTAAAGTACAACTGATAAACTATTAATTTTGAAAGGTTAATGTTAATGTTAAAAAATCGAGAAAGGAAGCTAGCTTCGAGAAGCCAAAGTTTCTATACTTTCCCGTGGGAAGGTTTCCGAGTTTTAGAAAACTGAGAACAAATTACAGAAATTTTCGGACAATGTTCCATTTTAATTTGCTACCGTATATGTTTACCGAAAACGAAATATAACAGTCTTTGTTTTATTTTGACATTACCCGATCGTTCCTATGGCAGCAATATTAAAAGTCTTGCGATTTTTTTTAAATTTTATTCGAAGAGTAGAAGGTAATATGTCAAAAAACACCGAAGTTATAGAATATAGTTGTCTGATCAGGCTAGTTCCTATAATTCCTACAATAGAAATAAAGCTTTTGGGAGGGTCTTACCCACGTAGCTTCAAAACCGAGAGACGGACTTACAGAAGGACATGGCTAGTTTGCCGATCAAGAATGTATGTTCTTTATGGGGTCGGAAACGTCTCCTTCAATGCGTTGCAAACTTCTTACTGCAATCATTATACCCTCTGCAAGGGCAAGAATGATCTATTATTCTTTATCATTACTTCTAATTTATTTTTATATAAGCAGACATTTCATCAACACTCAAAAAATCATTCTTTCGCTCTCGCCGCGGATCCCCCGAAGGTCCACCCTGGACGAGGCCACCCTAGTTAGCGGTAAGTTGTTTCTAATGTGAACAAAAGACAAATATTTGCTGTTGTCGCCTGTCGCCGCTGGGCCAACGAGGAAGGCAAAATAGTTGAAGGAACCGGAAGTGGATGTGGAAGTGGAGTTTGGCTTGCGTGTGGAGTGGCAATGGTGAGTTAACGATATTTACAGAACAATATGCCGACCGCAGGACGAAAAAGAATAGGGCGGGATAGGAAAAATCAAACAGGTGCACTAAATGAATTTCAGTATGATAACCCACTTGTGGTTAAACTGCAGGAACAGGAACAGGAACAGGGACCTCAGTCCCCAGAACTCAGAACTCAGAGAACCCCCGAATCCCGGTCGGCATGTATTCCGTATCCCTTTGGGCGGTGCGTGCCGGGAAAGCGGTTCGATTCGAGGGAAATTGAGCCATATGTTGCGAATACTAATGGACAGGATATGTGTGTATGTATGCCCTTATGTATGTACCCTTGCCCCGGCCGGAAATATGTAAGTGTAATTTAAATTGAATTAAGTGAGCGAGGGTTGCGCGCCCGGAAAATATAGAATAACCAGATCGGAGCATAAGTTCGGACCGGAAAAATCCGTGATAAATGCCTGCAAAGTGGCCAGCTCATCTCGAAAAACGCAAAAACCGGAAGAGAAACATATCCCCGTTGGTTTGGCACAGTTGGGCTTGAAATTGATAATGGATATTTTGCCGCTGCCGTAATTGTTACAAATGTTCTGACAACCTGACAACAATACTTATCCCCGGTCCTTGGAAACCTCGGAAGCCTCTGGAAACCCTCCCCCTTTTTGAGCAGTGAGTTTTATGATGGATATGATTATTTTAATTAGCATTATATTTACTCTTGTTTACCCCTTTGCCGACGCCTCGTTTTTATTGCGATTGCCTCTCCACATAATTGGCTTTTCATATGCTAGCAAAACCAAAAACCAGTAGCGAAACCATTTGGATTGGGGCTGCTGGTTGCCGGCTCGTAAATTAGTTTAATTTAATGAGTTTTGTAATGTTTGCTGTGGCCGGGAAATGGCGCTGGGGGCCTTCTGTCTTCTGGCATAACGATTATGACACATGTTACCGGGACTTTCTGACAGCCCACCAACTCGCTCCATTCCCAAAGTTTATCCTCGGGAGCTGAGGGTTCCGGGACGAAGGGGTTTGGGAAGGGGAAGATTTCAGGTGGTACAAACATAGGTAGCAGCACTACCTTAACTAGCTTCCCAAAGTTCAGCCACAATTAGCAGAAGTTCGCCAACTCTGGCTGACAGAATTCCACCTTTGAAAACAGGTAGATCCAAAATATTAATAATGCATTAATAATATGCTAAAACTTTGGAACAAAGAAATAATTTATAAGTTTTTACTTATATTTAAAAGTGCCTTAGCAAGCAGTCTATATGCCACAGAAAAACATTTCAAGATATATCTCTACCTTTCGTCAGTTCCCAGTCAACATTCATAGAGTTCGAACATTCTCGGTAAAAGGTAATATCCAAAAGAACAAAAAAAAACCCATTAAAAAACTAATGTGAAATATTTTTCCAGTTTTATGGACGCAAAATTAAATGTTCTTTCGGCCAACAAAGAATAATGCAATCAAATCGAGTTCTTTGTATCCGGAAAAGCCATTCTTGGCCAAAACTGGGAAAGTGTGAGGTCCGGCGTACATTTTGCATTTTCGATAAGGAATCGCTGGCGAATGTGCAGGCGGAAGGCGCGGACAATCTAAGAAAACATGAGGCAAACGGAAAACCGATTAAAGTCAAACCGGCGGTACCCCCAAAACCAAAGCGAAAGGTAAAATTGGTGGTTAGACAAAACCAAGAAATAGTGCCACCAGAGATCAAGAACGAAGCAATGATGATAGCAAAACAAGAAAAGCCTCTGGTTTTCGTAAAACTAGAGGTCAAGCCAGAGGCAATGCCACAGACAAAACCGGAGGATATTTTGCAGATTAGACCGGAGGTTAAGTCGGTGTTCAAACCAGAGGTTAAAGGAGTTTCAGTCCGTAAGTCAGAACCAGGTCAAGGACCGCTAGATTATCCCAGAGTTATACCACCAGCTAAGACGGCGTTTTACCCTGAGGTTAAACCTGAAGTTAAGTCGCAGACAAAACCAGATGTTATACCTTCAACCAAATCACGGGTTATACTGCATGCCAAAACAAGGGTTATAAAGCAGACCAGTGCGGTTGTTATTTCAATGCCAGGGAATAGAGTTGAAGGAAAAGCTAAACCTACCCGGAAGGTTGTGGTTAGATTTCAGGCTACATTACAAGTTAGAAGACAGACTGCTACTATTACTACGACAGAGAGTAAGCCTAAACAAGTTACTGAACCAGAGATTATAAGGCAGACTGGTGGCGCTAAAGTTCAAGCGGCTCAACCAGGAGTGGAATCGAACCACGACATGAAATTTAATCCCCGTCATTTACCAAAGTCGATACCGTTTTGCGAAACAAAGGTTAAAATGCAGTCTCAAGGCTTGGCCATCTCTAAGGCAGATAATAAACCTAGGCCAGCTACTTTACCAGAATTTGTAAGGCAGACTGGCGAAGCAAATATTCCTAGGCCAGAAGTTGAACCGAATCCCCAGGCTATTCCAGGGCTTATACCACCAGGCAAACCGGAGGTTATCTTTAAGCCAGAGAATAAATCTGAACAAGGAGCTGAACAAATCCAATGGACTGACCTCGTCAAGGCAGAAACAAAGATTAAATCAGAAGATAAATTGAAGCAAGAGGTAATTTTTAAACCAGAGCCTATTCCAGATGTTCTTTCGCTAGGAAAACCAAAAGTCTTAATCCAGTATAAAGAGGTTATCTCTAAACTAGAGAATATATTTAAACAAAGAACTGATATCCCAAGGGCAGAGAATAATACTAAATTAGAAGCTAAATTAAACGAAGAGGTTAGTTTTACACCGCGGCTTGTACCGGATGTCCTATCGCTTAGAAAACCAGAGGTTATAATGCAGTCTAAAGTGGATATATCTAAGCCTGAGAATACACTTGTACTAAAAGCTGAACCAAGTCAGGTCCTAAAGGCAGAGAATAAGATTGAATTAGAAGCTAAATTGAATGAAGTATTTTTTAAACCACGGCTTGTACCAGATGTTCTCTCACTTACCAAGCCAGAGGATATATTGCAGTCTAGAGAGGTTGTTATCTCTAATAAAGAGAAATTAAAACTAATTGCTGAACCAAGCCAAGAGACTGATATCCAAAAGGCAGAGAACAAGTTTAATTTAGAAGCTAAATTAAATGAAGAAGTATTTTTTAAGTCACGGTTTATACCAGATGTGCTTCCGCTTACCAAACCAGGGGTTATAATGCAGTCTAAAGAGGTTGTTTTCTCCAACCCAGAGAATAAATTTAAACTGAACGCTGAACTAAGCCGAAAGACTGATATTCTGAGAGCAGAGGATAATATTAATTTGGAAACTAAATTGAATGAAGAAGTATTTTTTAAACTACGGTTTACACCAGATGTTTTCTCGCATACCAAAACGGAAGATGTAATGCAGCCTAAAGAGGCTGTTATACCTAAGAATAAGAATAAGGTTAAACTAAGGGCTGAACCAAGCCAATTCACTGATATCCTCAAGCCAGAAAATAAAACTAAAACAGAAGCTGAATTGAATCAAGAGGTAATTTTTAAGCCACGGCTTATACCACATCTTCTTTCGCTTACCAAACCAGAAGTTATAACGCAGTCTAAAGAGGTTTTTATCCCTAAGCCAAAGAATCTGTTTAAACTAATAGATGAACCAACCAGACGAACTGATTTTGTTAAGGCAGATAATAAGCTTAAATTAGAAGCTAAATTGAACGAAGAGGTGATTTTTAAGCCACGGCTTATACCAGAGGACCTGTCGCTTAGAAAACCAGAGGTTATAATGCAGTCTAAAGGGAATATCTCTAAGCCACAAAATGCATTTAAACGAAAAGCGGAACCAAGTGAAATGACTGATTTCCTCAAGCCAGAATATAAGACTAAATCAGAAGCTCAGTTTAACCTAGAGGTAATTTTAAAACGACAAACTATACCAGATGTTCTTTCGCTTAGAAAACCAGATGTTATAATGCAGTCTAAAGAGGTTGTTTTCTCCAACCCAGAGAATATATCTAAACTGAACGCTGAACTAAGGCGAAAGACTGATATTCTGAGAGCAGAGAATAATATTAAATTAGAAGCTAAATTGAATGAAGGAGTATTTTTTAAACCACGATTTACACCCGATGTTTTCTCGCATACCAAAACACAGGACTTAATGCAGCCTAAAGAGGTTGGTATATCTAAGAATAAGAATAAGGTTAAACTAATGGCTGAACCAAGCCAAGTCTCTGATATCCTCAGTCCAGAAAATAAAACTAAAACAGAAGCTGAATTGAACCAAGAAGTAATTTTTAAACCACGGCTTATACCACATCTTCTCTCGCTTACCAAACCAGAAGTTATAGCGCAGTGTAAGGAGGTTTTTATACCTAAGCCAAAGAATCCGTTTAAACTAATAGATGAACCAACTAGACGAACTGATTTTGTTAAGGCAGATAATAAGATTAAATTGAATGCTAATTCATGCGAAGAGGTGATTCTTAAACCACGGCTTGTACCAGAGGACCTGTCGCTTAGAAAACCGGAGGTTATAATGCAGTCCAAAGAGAATATCTCCAAGCCACAAAATGCATTTAAACGAAAAGCGGAACCAAGTCATGTGACTGATTTCTTCAAGCCAGAATATAAGACTAAATTAGAAGCTCAGTTGAACCTAGAGGTAATTTTAAAACGACAGACTATGCCAGATGTTCTTTCGCTTAACAAACCAGAGGTTATAATCCAGTCTCAAGAGGTTGCCATTTCCAACACAGTAATTAAACCTAATCAAGAAGGTCAACAAAACTGGGAAATCAGCGAAGTGTGGGATATATTTAAGGCGACGGGTAGAATCAATCCAGAAGATGAGGCTAAGTTGAGGACTCATTTAGATTCTTACGACTACCCTGATCTCGCGAATATAGATTTGACGCCTGAAGAAACAGACGAGTTTATTCTATATTGTAAAGCCAGACGCTACCTTTACCATCGGAACACCGAGAAAATGTTCCGTGAACTGGAGGGGATGCGCCGTACTATGGCTGCTGTCAACGAGGGGCATCGCCAAGTTGAAGAAGAGTTGGATAAGTGGTTTAGGGACAAGGCTCGCTGGGCTCGCGATCTTCGCCTTTACAAATAAACTGTTTTCCGTATGCCCAATTTTGGTCTTTGCATATATTCGTACAGAGGTCGGCGGAGGTCCAGCTGTTCCGCACTAGGCTATTCCCACATTGTCCAGGTTTTGGGGTCTCAATATTTGATGTGGGACTGAGGACTTATGGCTGGGTGGGTCAGCTGCCAAACTTTTTTGCGGTTGACACAATGTGTCAAGTGTCCCATGGAAGGGTTATGTCTATCTTTCGTTCAGCCGGGGACCAAGGTCCTACAATAATAATACTAAAACCTTTTAGGGCGTTTACAAAAATATTTTATAAGGATTTTAATTTCATTATTTATAATTGGACGTAGGCTGAATATTAAAAATATTTATACTTATCCAATATTTTTTTGGTTTCTACTGAAAATTTACCAAGAAAAATGTTCTTTAGTACAAGCTAAAAAATATTTTTTTATACAAATTATTTGTATACATTTTATTTATAGCATTCTATTGTACTTCACTTCTGTAAAAACTGTTTTACATTTTATTCTCCTCTAATCAATAACTGTTGCGATTGTTATTTGTGACTTTCAAGAACGCAGAGCTCTTTGATTTCTTGTCTTTATTAATAAGCCCTTTATGGGAACCCTCTTCCCGGAAAAGCCAATTTGTTAACAATCGAATCGGAGATCGTGTAAGGGAACGGGAATGGGGAATAGGCATGGGCCCAAGAATGGGACTGATATATCCGAGGGGTGTCTGAGGGCTCGGGAGTGTGGGTGATTGATAGAGTTGGCCGGCACCTGAGACCGAAATCGAAACTCTCGAGTGCGCCGAGTGTGTTTGCCGAAAATTAAGGACAGCACGCGCTGGCAATTGGGAATGGTTATGGGTTATGGGTTATGTGCTCTATGCTATGTGCCATGTGCCATGTGCCAAGTGCCAGGAGGGACTCCCAGAATCGGTTGGGGGTGGGTGGATTATTTTGCCTACGGAGGATTGACGGCGGCGGCGGCGGCGGGTGGGGGTCACAACCACATCAACCACCGCGGACGGCGCGTGGACAGGGCGCACTTTCGTCATGCTCGATTGTGCCGAAAACAAGTGGCAACAGCAACAGCAACATGAGCACAGAAGCAACATGAGCACCGCAGCAACACCAGCTAGAGCAACAGCAACACGAGCAACACTACAACTAGCTGGAGGCTCTGGAAACGGGGCAACGAAAGAAAAAAAAAACAGGTTGCTTGTGTAATTTGATTACAATCAACTTCTAATAGAGCAGCAACCACCATTTGGGTCCTAGCCCCCTTTCGAAAGTTCTTCGGAACGCCCAGTTCGAGTTGAAGTACAATACAATTAACGACACGAATCATGATGTGCTTACCTGGCAAACGACCGTCACGTGGCACGTTCCCAGAAGGCTTACACGTCACAATTTTAATTTTATTAAAGAAACATTTCAAATTAACCGCACACACACACAAATAGATATATATATATGTATAGGTATATATCTATAGGTAGACATGCGTGTGAACATCGAAAACGGAAATTGGAGTTCTCGGCTGTCCCAATGCGACAGTTCCGTTTCCCCTTCCTATTTCCGATTCTGGTTCCATTCCCCCGTTTATAGCCCGCTTTATCAGGGAGTGACTTTCATAATTTGCAGCATTCCAGTTGATGGCTAATACCCCCATCCATATCCAACCAATACACACTCAAAAGGGGCAACCGCAAAAGGAGGCGTGCCGCTTGGGTTCAATCAACCATTGGATTTCCACTTCCTGACGCAGTTTGGATCCATATTTACTTTGGTTTCGTCTTAGCTGTCCCAACAAGTCAAGTCGAGACGTTAAGGATTTGAAATGACGGCTACATTATGGGTTCCTTGCAGACGGGTGCCCAAGACGAAGGGTCTGAGATGTATTTGATAGGGACATACGCTTTAAAGGGCTTTAGTTTTAGATATATCAATCATTTGAGTAGATTTACAACTCTCTAAAAGCTTTTCAACTTTTTTCTTGGAACAGATAAGTTTTTATATTAATTATATATCCACAAATTTTATAAATCAAATAAATGTTTCAAACGTCTGTAACCCAATTCACCAGACTTTAAATACTACAAAAAGCAGGTATACAATGTTTATTGGATCCTATAACTCAAGTTTCTAATGCAAGCCATAAATATTATTTAAGGAACAAAAGAATTGTAAGATAAGATTTTCAACAGCTGATCCTTATTTCGGAATTTCAATAGTTGTAATACCCATTAATCTTAAAGTGAAGAGATATAACTCTCGAATTGGTTTTAAAAGTAAAAATTCGCAGATATTTAAAATTAATAATGGGGGAATATTATTTCAGTTCTGAAGAAGGCAGGGATTGTTTAAGGCAGCTGTAGGCACGCAATACCATGATATTCTGTCTTTCATTAGCATGGGTCAGCTGTGTATGCCGACTGCTGTTTCACACTGTTTGTGTGGCGGCAGAGAATGTGGGGAGCTAGGCCCTATGCCCACTTAATGGGAAACTGCCGAAGTAGGGATTGTGGTTGATAATCTAATAATGTTGTGATACACTTTGGTAATCCCCCCGAACTGAAAGGTATCTTAAGACTCGGACTCACCTGCAGTGGACGTTGCGGGGGCCCACTCATGGAGTGATGGTGGTACATGACGTCGTGCTTGATTTGGGAGGGCATTTGGCTATGTACATGCTGGGCTTGATGCTTCTGGATGTCGACGGCGGCCAGGGCCTCCGCTCTGCTGAGGATGCCGTCGTTGATGCCCGCGAAGATATCACCCTGCAGAGGATAGAAGAGCGGAGATCGGGATGGTCAGTAGGCCGGATATCATACGGGGGAGACTTAGGTTCGAAATTTGGATATGTAGGGGTACGAGGTAGGGGCTATGGATTACGGGGGTTTACGGGATGCAGGGGTATACATATATAATCCGCAGGCAATAAACAATAGGGAACATAGAGATCAAATCACCCAAATTCAATTCGCAATTTTCGGTTAAATAAAGGCAAAGTTTCGATGGCAGATACACTTTGGCATACATATAGATATACTGAGAGATATATATATAGGTCGGCTTCGGCGAGAGAGATCAAATACCCAATGCATACGTTCAAAAATGAATTTCAGAAAACGAAAATCAATCAAGTCAAAACAAACATGGTTTTCTGGTTTGTTTTTTTTTTGTTTTTTTTTTGTTTTGAGTGTTATTTTAAACTTACATTCTGACGTGCTGACCACGAATTGCATAATAGGGAAGCATCTTCTAATAAACGGCTCTGAAAAGACGGAACAAACATCGATAGTATGTGTATAGATTGATGTGCCAGTGCAGCTATTATTTTAATTTTTTTTTTTTTATTTTTTTTTTTTTGAGAAAAAGAAGAAGCTTAAAGCCTTTAACCAGCTCGGTTCGTATTGATTTTTTGTCGGGCACTCCACTTTCAACTTCCCACCGCTCCACTAGCTGGTTTTTAAATAAGTAATATCAGAAGTTTTTCGGTTCCCGTGCCCGCTTGTTCATCTTTATGTCGTCGCCGTCCTCGTCTTCGTCTTTATTATTCCAGTCTTATCGATTTTATAATTTATATACAGACATACATATAAATTTATATATATACATATATATATGTGTGGACGGTGAAAACCCCTTGTGTATACGAAACTTGCACGAATTTTTCAGTTAATCAATTATTTAGATGCGCACAAAACTTCAAAACGCCGCACGACGAAATCGAAAGACCAAAAGAAGGGGGTTAAGTGTGAATGAGACGGAGCCCACATGGCCAAAAGACATCGGCGTCGGCATCGCTCACGTTTTGCGGCCCATTTTCAGGCGAAAGGCGTAATTCGAAGGCCCAGCAGGTGCACTGAGAAAATCAGGGGGCTGAAAGCCAAATGGGTTTCTTTTAAATATAAATAAATGTTTGGCAGGGAGATTTTTATACCCTTCCCTGCAAGGAAATATATAAGAAGAATCATAAGAATATATGTTCTTTATCTCCATCAACAGCCGAGTAGATCTGATCTATGCAAATCGGAGTGGTTCGGACAACTATATCCTATAGCTCTCATGGGAAATATTGAAATTGATAGTAGAACATTCCAGAATTTCTAAAGAAGTGGTTTTTAATCGGACATCTATATCATATGCCATAGGAACGAGCGGACAGTTAATGTTATTGAATACATTCTCTTACACTCTGGGGAATGGACTTTCTTTTAATTTTAGAGTTCCGAATTAATATATATATATATATTAATATCTCTTGCATATACAAAGTTTATATGGTTTCTGTGATTTATGATTATTATAAAATTGAGAAACATAAAAAATATAAATCGGTATCGGTAGTGATGTACGTTTATAACAACATGACTTTATTAAAAACCTTCCTTAGGATTTCTAAATAAGCTTCACTTTATTTCTAAATGGAACTATTGCCAATCACCTTTTTACTAATTTGTTTCTTATTTCAGGAATAAAGAAATATATGTATAAGCTTTATTTTTATATACCATGCTGATTTTGAAATTAAACATACTTGTAATAGAACCCCAAGTAAATATTTAAAGATTCGTACAAGTAAAGAATTTAAGAAAAAATTAATTGTTAAGCGATTTAAATTGCCTAGATGAAGATTACTAATTTTATAAAATGTTTAGTACATTTGAAAATTTGATGATGGGCTATAAATTCATTTACTTAAAGGAGAAAATTTGAACAAAGTATATCAAAGTTTTGGGTTTTAAACAGTCTGTTTTAATACAAACATTTATATTTTAGTATTTCTGTGTAGAGCTCAATCCCACTCTGCTGCCCATCTCCCTCACTCTGCGGCGTTCTGTCTCTTTTAGGCCTTTGCAATGGAAGACCGCAATAACCGGGCGACGGGACGGCCATTGTAGAAATCAAAATGTTGTGCATTCTTAATGACGTCTTGGCCCATTCGACCACTCGACCACTCTCGACCATTCTCGACCATCCAACCATCCAACCATCCAACCATCCAACCATCCAACCATCCAACCATTCGACCATGGCCGACCACTCATTGTCGCTTAAACGTGGTCGAAAGGGGGCGTCTTTGACAGGGGGCGTGGCCCGTGTTGGGCGTGGGTGTACAAATACTTTGACAGCGACAGTTTGTTTGCACCTGCAAGTGGGCGCCCGAGGGGGGTCGGCCTGGTCCTGTTACCGTTGCGACAGTTGCCTTAATTGCCACGTTTATGCGTGGCCCCAAAAACAGGATCCCACTTCTGGGCCGGAAACAAAGCACAAGGACCAAGAAAAGAGTTTAGAAAGAGTGCTGTAAGTAACAACGACCATATCATAACGTATGTGCATTACGTTGATCTTCTGTTTGGCATTAAAACATTTTAAGTGCCAGGTGACTAACCTTACTTGAAAAATAAAAATTCACTTTCCCACAACATGATATTCAATCTCTTTTTAAAGTATTGGGCTTTATAAGGTATTTACTTGAACCTGTAAACTTATTTTCTCGTTCTCAAGGTTGAAAACTAAAAATTCACTTTCCCACAACATGATATCCAATCTCTATTTAAAGTATTGAGCTTTATAAGTTATAGGTTTTCAAGGTTTTCTGTATATTTAATATGTAAGAGGATTTGGTTTGAAAATAACACTGTGAAACTTTGCAGGGTCCCAAAGTGTAACCACAGTAGGTATTTCAAAATCTTATAGGGTCGAAATATCTATCGTTTTGTTATTATAGTATAGGTAAAAATCGGCTGTATCTTAAGGTCCGATTGAAATCGTATGCTCATGACCTTAGCAGCAAAAGGAAGTGCCATCAAGAAGTCTTTAAAATTCAAACAATACCATATTGTTTTTATTGTATGTTAATACCAAATGCTATAGATTGTTTTACTTTTAGAATATTTAGGGATTTTCTTCATTTCAATGGTCTTAGAAGATATTGCCCTTAAAAACCAAATTTTAGACCGAACTAATAAGAAGCTATAATATCCAAGCGCGAGATAGGCCAGTATTATTTTTAATGGTCTTTGATTAGTTTCGAAGGTAACTTTTATATTTTGGAATCTAGGCTGCGGTAACTTTTGATAAATCGATATGACAACTAATATTGAATTTCGTGATGATCATTCTAATAAATGTAAGTAGCTTAATCCTATAAAATTATGTATTATAATGTTGCATTTTAAAATGTTATCGATTATCGAAAATGTTTCCAATCCTAATACAATGTTGGGCATTTCCCAACTTTTTCCTTTAGTACCTTATTCCTGTGCTCTTTTCTAGATAATATATTATACACTGCAGGGCCAAGTAGAACCGGAAAACACTCCTGACCAGAATTCGCAACAGTTTGTTGCCCAATAAATGTTTCACCGCAACGCAGCAGTAAATTAATTTATGAATTAATATGCGCAGTCATTCATCAAATTATGCAGTGCCAGGACCTCTCTCTCTCTCTCTCTCCTTTTAGCCACGACCTAGGCCAGGATCCTAGCCAGGAAAGGGAGAGGGAAGATGGCCAGGACTCTGTCTTGACCTGCTCGCACACACACGCACACACATATATGTATGCATGGGGGGTTCGCAGTGCAGGTTCACACTTGCACATAAATTCTTTATTAGTGTGAAAAATTAATCAAGTGAACTGTTATTTTTTTATCCTTTTCGTCCTTCTCTTTCTGTCTCGCACTTGGTTTGTTTGTTTGAGTCATTTTTCTCTCCACGTGAGTCTCGTCCTCTCTGTGTGTGTGTGTGTGTTCTGTGTAGTTGTGTGTGCCTTATATATGTAATTTGATTTTTTGTTTGTTTATTTTTGTAGGTATTTAATATTTATGATGTGTGTAAATAGATACGCAATGCTGAATGCTTAATTTTATCGATTGCGCTGCAAAACGAAACCTCCAGTACTGGAGCAATTAAATTCAATTGAAGGAAACACTTTAAAGTCCGCAGGATGTCTTTTATATTACAAGTAGATATTGGATTGTTTGCCAAAACGTGAATAACCAAATACATATTTCCAAAAATACAATCATTAGATTTAATTTCTATATAGATATAATTTATAAAAAGATATTCTTTCAAAAGTTATTTGGAAATTGTACTTTATTATTTTAATAGGGCTAAATTCATGCTTAAAACATTTAAATTATATTGTTTGATCTAAAACGTAACACCATATTTGTAAATATTGTTTATGTTGCTAACTCTTGTAAAAAACTTTAAGTTTTCAAAGCAATCGAACTAGAAATGCTCATTAAGCCTGGCGCTATACAGATTAATCTCGCTGTTCTCGAAACCACTCCAAAGCTATAATTTTTTTTTTAAATTATTTAAACAAAAATGCAGCATGTACATATTTGAAAAAGGGTTCGAATTTTAATGCTCAAAACTTAAAACGCAAACATATTAGTCCAAGATTGCAAGAAGTGGATTTTCAGTGCTCTAACAGAAAAAATTAATTTTTTTTTGCCATGATCTTGTTAAGTGCTATGTATGTTTTCCATGGGATGTGTGCTTTTTTAGGAGTTTCAAATGGAGTTTCATAATCGTAAAATTCCAGATTCCAAATGATCACTTTTTTGGACTCTGGAATTTTACAATTCTGCTTTTAAGCCTTTGCAAAATATATAATTTTGGAAAAGTGACATTCAAAAAACGAATCGTTCGTCACTATACCCTACACACTCCCACACATTTTATTTTCAAACCATTTCAATCGTTAAAATATAACATAACCATGGAAAATGCCTGTTTTTTGACCCAATGAGTTGTCCAAGGACTTTGTATATATATTATTAACATAAAACCCCTTGATTTTCCTAATAGTTTCTCCCCTATTTCATATTTCATTCAGCTGCTAATCCGCAGACTTAATTCGTTTGCCTGCTGTTTGTATATACATATATTCGGCATTCGTTTTCATTTGTTTTTGTATTGCCAATAATTTGTCAATTGTTTTCCAGCTGGTTTCGTTTTAATGTCGCGGCCATTTAGTGCAGTTTATGAATATTTAAATCAAATTAACGCCGCCGCTGTCCATTTAATGCGGCAGGCAAACAATTCAAGTTAAATGACAACGGCCCCTGTTGAATGCCCCGCCCCTGGAAATCAGACTTCCCCGGTTTTTGGTTTTTGATTTCCAGTTCCCGCTTTTCTGCCCTCAACGAGTATATTTCGGTCCAGGGGATCGGCGACAAATTTCCATTTAATGGACTGCAAGGCGTTAAGTGTTTTTGTAACCAGCCAAAAAGCGGTGTCCCACCCCCGGATTTCCACCGGATTTCCTCCGAATTTCCCACCCACCTCCGCCTCCTGCCTTTCCCTGCTTAATGCCCAGCCAAGGGTAGCATATAAATCCTATAAATCCGCCGCTTTGATCATTCAACTTGGTCCGCTGGCAGATTCCAAAAAAGCCGAAAAGTGGCTAACGGCCAGCTGAGGGGAGTGAGGGGTCAAAAGCTGCGAGGGGGGCTGCTTGGATAAATCCGATAAGCAAATGTAGTTGTTGCCTCTTAAGAAGAAATACACTTGAAGTGATTTTTCCATTTTTTTTTGGTTTTTTTTTAAAGTGCTTTTGTGTCGGATTAATTTAAGGACCTGCAGGAGGGGTTGGAAAATGAGAGGAAAATCCGCGGTCGGCGGGGTGGAAAAAAACGGTATCCCTCCACCCCGCACCGCCATTCACCTGTTCTCAAAGCAATCAACTTTTTTCTACCTGGCCTTGGACATTTTCCACCAATTTCCAAGTCTGTTTTCTCATTTCTTTATGCACATTTTATGCCCTAGTAAAGGGTAGTACAGCTTGAGGTGAAAATACCAGACACTTTTCCACCATAAATTATCCTGCCACTTAGTTTTTATTGTTGTTTTTAACTTAAATTGAAAATTATAATAATTAAATAAATTCCGCTTTCTAGGGGTTATATATATGGGCAATTTAAGTCTGGGCGGACTTTCAAATGTTGTCACCTACTTTTAGCAAATATTTTTATTTAATGTAGAAATTATGAAAGTTTCGGTTAAAACTAAAATATTATTAGTTACCAAAAATTGTTTGCGTGTTATACAACGTTTTTAACAAAAATAAAAAAACATCCATTGATAAGCAAAGGTTCTAATTTCGATTTCATTCAATTAAGTCATTCACTAAAAACCCTGTTAAACTCGAATTTTCCTTCCAGGGTATACCAATTTTCGTTCAGCCAGCACGTTGTATTTTTTCCGTCTTTGTTCTTCTACCCTGTGCTTTTGTATTTTTTATTTGTCTAGCTGGTCAGCAGCGCATACAAATAGTTGGTAAATAATTAATGCAAATGAATTTCAAATCACTTTTCAAGGTTACTGCACAACCCTTGAGTTTGGGTACATTTAGTGGGCAATGTAAGACCCACAAAAACCTGCCAACGGAATCCGGCAAACTTTAGCGACATTCGAAACCTAATTAAGACAAATGTTTGCCGGAAATTATCGAGAGTTGAAATGGAAATGCGCTTCCATTTCCGTTTCCTTTTCCTTTTCCCGTTCCGATTTCTGTTCCTTTTCCACCTGTAATCCTGGCCACCAGACTGGCATCAATAAACCTGTCTGAGAACTGTCAGTAATAACCATTTAATGTCTGCCCATGTTCCCATTCAATTTTTAACTCAAACCTCATAAAAGATTCAGCAGGACACTGGCAAACTCCGAGACGCCTGCCAAATACTCCCTATTATTCGTTATTAATGCATTCAGACAGAAAAAAACACGGGATACCTACACACAAAATAAAGGTAGCTCTAAAGTCAAGGATATCGCCCTATTTTTGTCTTTAAGACAAGCTAGCCATACATTTTAGGGTAAGATATTTTCTAAATTTTAAGATAATTTTAATACATTTTGGGTTAATTTTGCCACATTTTAAGGTAATTTTACTACATTTTATATGTACAATTTTTTAAAAACAGAAAACCTTTTTTTTGGGTGAAGAAAAGCTTTTCTAAAAAGTTGAAATATTTTCTAAACAAAAACCATGTTCGTTCATGATATATATTTTTTTATGCGTTTATATATTGATTGTACATGTGCAGGCATCTTAGTCTTGTAAGTACGTTATGATATTAGGAATTTTTAAATGATGGTTGAATATTAAGAATTCGCGCGCAAGTGCCTGTGGTTACACAAGTAACTGTTGTATATGAATAACTTAATACCTGACTTATACCGATTGACATGGTGGTTTCATCAAAAACAAAAAATAAATAAAAAAACACTAATTAAAAAAAGTAAGAGGGTGGGTTTCGGACTCGAACCTGCGCCACATCGATTTCTATCTATTTCGATCAAATAATATTTCTATTTTTAAGAAAACCTATTTGCCTTTTAAAAACAATTTTATATTTTTTAGGGTAAGATTCATTTTAGGGTTTGGGTATTTATCTTTAGAAAAGGCAATGCAAAACAATTTTAATTTAGCATTCCCCTTTTTATTTTTCAGAAAATTATCTCCAGATATAAGGACAATTTCTTTCTTGTTTTCAGGGTGATTCTAGTTTACGGTAACGATATCCTATATTTAAGTAACGCTTTCTGGTCGTGAAAAAAACATCCTTGACTTTAGAAATTTTTTTTAATAAACTTAATTGGTGATATTCAAAAATGTAGGGTTAATTTTATTTTGAGTGTACGAGATATAGAGCTCTATATATCGCAGTAGTGAGTTGTGAGTAGGGGTTTTTTATACTCAGCTGCGGAATGCGATGGAAAGTATGAATGGGACTCATATTTGCGGGTCACAGGAACAGGTTGTGAAATAATGGCAACTTTCCCCTTTGATATTGTTGATAGCTCGGTTCTTATGCGGAAAAACTGTCGTGTTTATGTGCCTTTTGAAAATATGAAAATTATGCCATTCGTCTAATTTGCAAAGCCAGATCAACAAAATAAGAATACACTATAAATTTAATTAGAAACAGCAACCTATTTTAATTTGTATTTATGTTTAGTTGACTTGACGAAAAGGTATAATTAAATTTCAAGTAGAAAAAGTTATTGGAATAGAAATACAAATTTTTATTGTAAAGCCCCTGAAGCCGAATTATTTATAAAAAAGTGATAAGTACCTAAATAAGGACATTTAAAGGCACATTATAAATTTTTTTTTAAGAAGTTACAAGATAGAGCTGGATTAGAGTACAGGAATGTTTCTCTAAGGATTTATTCAGACTTTTTTTCTGTTTTGTTCTATACTCGTGAAATTCTATTAAGATATAATCCTCAGACGATTATCCCATTATATCAATTTAAGTTATTAATGTTCAAATTGGTTTTATATAACACTTCCCAATCAAAGGATAGATGGAAAAATGATGTTATGCAATGAAATTTAAGGTTTTAAAAGTTAGTTATGTGCGGCAATTGTTAAAAACTATTAGTGTTGTGTACCACATTTCGAACAGTGAACTTATATTGTCAATGACAAGTTAATTAAATATAATAAATGTGTGTATGTTGTCAGACTTCGTAAATGATCATAAGCGATAGGATGACTTGAAGTTTTGTGATTGTCATAAGTTTTTGATTATATCCCACAGCAAAATCAATTTGTTGTGGAATGACTCGGTGAAATTGTGAAGAAAACGTACTAATGTGAAAATCATACCTCGAGAGAATCGCAAGATGACGAGATGTGAATCTGTAGAAGGAAGGATATTCCGTGGTATAATAACTGTCTTATAAATGATCATTATCTACAGGTGTAATTGCGTAATGTTTTTAAACTATTCATAGTTATATTGCATAGGCCTAATTGAATTAAAAGTGGCTGCGTCAAATATAAAATGAATTTTAGATGAAGATGAAGAAATAAAGAAAACATCTTACAAATGTAATGTGACTACATATACAAAATAACATATGATATGATATGATGAAATATCATAACAAATAAGGTAATTCTAGGGGCTCAGCAAATATAAATCAAAGAAATTGTAAGATCATGAAAGTACAGATAAAGTGAAATATTTGCCATATGAAAAATTTTATTCAAGACAAAGATTCTTAGGCTTGTAAAGCCTTGAGCAAATTCGTTTTCTTTCAAATATCTTTTTCAAGATTCAAACAGTAAGCCAACGCTCACAAAGATATTCAAAAATTTGGCACTTATATCCATCAAAGGATCATAGTTAAACTAATTAGGATAGTTAGGCTTACAGGTTATAAGACTGCATAATTGTGAGACGAAGAGAAGTCAAAGAACAGAAGTAAGAGTCGCAAGAGTGTTGGTCCTAAGAGATCTTAATCAACGCCACTCGGGATAACCCTAAACTTAGGGTTCTCAAGCCAATGGCGATAAGGTCGATGGGAATTTTTAGGGACTTAGTTCCCAGGGACTAAGACTAAGTGCCCGATTGATACTTACAGATGGATTTGGCATGCAGCGTCGCATTTGCTCCGAACTTCGATAGGAGGGACTGTAGCGTCCTGGAAAACAACTGGGCGCTGACATTTTCATTTTATCCGTCGTCGAGTACATCGACATTGTCATGCAGCCGCCGACGAAATCCTCCTCCAGCTTGAACGCCCTGGAGGCGTCGAAAGTGGTTGGCGAGTAAATTTTGAAGCACTTACTGGGACAGCTTTAGCGCGTGTCCTGCATGCAGGACATCAACAGATCAAATCAAATGCACTGGGCCCGCTCGAATGCGAATGCGACCCTTCTTTCTCTTTCTCTTTCTACTTTCTTCTTTCTTTCTTTCGATTTTCACTGCACTTCTGATATTCTATTCTAAAGAAGAAATTCCTTTGCTGGCCGGTTAGTTTCTGGTGTATAGGTTAAGGGTATTTTTCTGAATTGATTTGATAAACGCGTTTGGACCAAAACTGAGCAAAAAAAATCACAGTAAAAAAATGTTGCAAAGGTGATTTTTGCTAACTAACTGGCCGCCGTCGGTAATTTTATATATATATTTTTTGTTATTATTTATTTTGTGGACTGTAATTGAATTACGCGCACTCGAAACGGTAGAAACGGTTTGGCGTCGGCATTCAAACTGTTTACCGTTTGCGGAGCTGTTGGCCCGCGTTTTTCTCGTCGACTTGTCGACTTGTCGATTGCTTCGATTTCCGTTTCCTGTTGGCCTGTTTGTACCGTACCGCTACAGCTACCGCTTGACCGTACCGCCCCGCTCTAAATATGTGTATATATATTCTTATTATTGAGCCGCCTTCAACTATGCTTTTGTCGAAACTGAAAAACGCCAGCGCACAGGACACACAGATTTCACAACTAGACAAGCGCGCGTGGTGTTGTGATAAAGAATTCTATGATGAGTTTCGCTAACTTCAGAGTTTATTTTCAATGGGGCGGACGACATGTTTTCATTATTTATCAGCGTGGGCGTGTCCATGTGCCATACTCAAAATGGCCACCGAATTTCTTATGTAATGCGAGGATGTGCCCTTTGATTGGTCGCCGGATGGGAGCGGGCAGCGCTGCCGGCGCCTTCGTTCAGCTGGAATTGGGCAGTCGACGGTGTGTCTCTACCCGGCGTATCCCTCCAAACTTGACGAAGCCAATGCCAGGCGTCAGTGGTGCGGCGTCTGCGCAGTAGGTCGTCCCCGGGCAGTGGGTATCGGTGGGTGGCAGTGGGTTTCGGTGGCGCACCCACCCCCTGGCCGACGAGCCCGAGCCGCCTGGCCGCCCCGATGGAAAACCCGAGCATTGAAATGCCCCGCGTCCAGCATATGGCACAATTTTTTTTCTCCGCATTTTTGCCTCTTTTCTTTTTTTTTTTTGTCGATTTTCGATGGGGCAATGTGGGTGGCGGCTGGGCCTCAACAAAAGGCACAAAACGCCAACGCGGCGGCCAACAATGACAAAACAAAAATGGGTGTACATGTCAGTGGGGCTTTTGCGGCTGAAGGGGAGGGTGCTGGGTGAAGGAGGGGTAAGGGGGGGGGGGGGGGGGGGGGGGGGGGTGGGGTGGCGAGGAGGAGGTGGTGGTGGGTCAGGGATAGCCAGCAGGTGGGTCAGTCCAAAGAGGGAGTGGCGGAGGCCTAGTTGTTGCAGTCCAACTGTTAAAAGCATGCAGCATGGCAAATCACATAGAGGGTGTTCCCATCTCAGAGGCCCTTCGCCCCGATTACAGGGTACCTCTTTAAGAACCAATATAATAGTATATAATAAAATTTTTACAAAATATCAAACTTTTGATTTCACAAAAAACTAAGCTCAAAGAAAAAATAAAAACTGTATAAAACTATTTTCCTACTTGCCTTAAAACGTTTTCAGTTTTCAGTTAGTAAACATTTTTTTATGGGATAATTTCAGATGATTAAAGTATATTATTTATTCTTTTTAGTTTATTCATGAGAAAGCTTAAACACTTTTTTGTTCTATGCAAAGTTCCATAACTTAAGAAATAAATATAATTTTATCTGATTGCAACACAAATTAAAATTTGTAAGACAATTTTCTCTTATGTAAATTATAAGGATGGAAAGGTAACAATCATTTGATATTTCTGAATCCATTTGTGTAATCTTGAAATCGTGTATGATAGTCATTCCATATGTTATATAAATGATGTCAAAGTATTCATTGAAAAAAATATTATCAATGCTAAAACACCAAGAACAAGAAAGGAAGCTAAATTTGGCAAGCCGATGAATCTATACCCTTGCTGGTCGTTTCAGTGGGTAGAAGTTAATATGTCAAAAAACACCGAAGTGATAATTTTTTTACATTTGAATTAATTAGGGGAGTATCATAATTTTAATATTTTTGAAAATTAATTAAAATGGTACATTATCTTTATATTTCTGTAGTTAATTTTTAGTTTTTCTTAAATCGGAAAGCTGTGTAAATACAATGCTCCCACGGCAACGACCCGCAAGGGTATAGAATTTCGTCTAATCATTTTGTTTTTTTCTTTCTTTGTTTTTAATTTCTTTAAAAATATTTTTTTTATAATTCCTATGGGAACTATAGGATATAGTTGTCCAATCCGGCTCGCTCCGACTTATATACTATCTGCAGTAAAAATAAGAATATTGGAAAGGTTTCATCCCGATAGCTTAAATACTAAGATACTAGTTTGCGTAGAAACGGACAGACAGACGGACATGGCTAGATCGAGTCGTCTAGTGATGCTGATCAAGAATATATGTATATATATATTCTTTATGGGGTCGGAAACGTCTCCTGCACTACGTTGCAAACTTCTGACTGCAATCATTATACCCTCTGCAAGCGTAAAATGATTTCATTTAACCATTCATTTTTTTTTGACAGTTTCTTTTCATTAAGGTGCTTAAGCTCATTTATATTTATTTTCATTATTTATATATTTTCTTTTTAAAAAACTTAAAAATGCGACTTGAAAAATACTGTTTAGTTTTCAGTTTCGTCCTCTTGGCGCCATCTATGTGTGAGTCCGGTTTGTCATAAATTAAAAACGAACACGGTAAGACACTTTTTACATGTATCCTTTATATATCAAAATGTTTTTCAAAAATACATTTGAAGCTTTAAAGCTTATAGAAAATCCTGAAAGCCCGTAAAAGCAAACATTTGTCCAATATTAAGTTTTGGTTCTCAAGTTCATTTGACTTTTCTCAAAAGCTCTGAAAAGGGCGAGGGCTTTTAGGACCTGCCAAAAGCCCAATCCTAAAAGCACGTTCAACATCCAATCCAATAGCAAAACGAACATAATAATTCAGTTTTTAAATTGTTTCTCTTTCGATTTGTTTTTATTTTTGGTTTTCGTTTTTGTACAATTATCTAATACGTTCCATTGTTAATATTTCACAAGTAATTGTAGAGTCGTGTATAAAACTTTTTACAAGGATCATCTAATATGGTAGCTCAACGTGGCCAAAGGATAAGTTGCGGATGAGTTGAGTTGAGTTGAGTTGGGTGAGCGATGAAGCACAACATGGCCTATAATGAATTTCATAAATTCGTTCAGGAATCATAATACCTTGTTGTACAGCCTATACCAAATACGTACAAACATATATCAACCTAATTGTATGCGTATATATAATAAATATATCATAAATGTGTAAACAAAAAAAATTTGAACTAATGCGCCAAAGCGAGCAGCAAACGATTGGGAATCCGGTCTGGGGGGGAAAATCGGGTCTATTCATTTGGGCATTACTACCTATTGCAGACTCCCAGTGAGATCTATGGTCCTACAAATCGTGATGAGCTGGGGTATTTCTCGATTGCAATTCCGTTTACCTTGTGCATCGTTGTTGCAATTGTGATCTCTGTTCGGTTTCTTTGTATTTTAGGTGGTACGAATTCGATTTCCCTTCTCGTTGCCCAGTTTTCTTATACATAGGATGTGTACCCTACGGCTCCTGGCGTCCCAGCAATCCGTAGACGATGCGCCGACGGTTCTGGACCTCCGCCCTCATGGACTCCGTGTACGGATCGAAGGACAGCTGCCGCTTCTTCCGCCGGAAGATGCCCTCCTTCCGCATGATGGCGCACCGCATCAGCTGCTCGTTGACCGGAAACTGCAGGAACTCCAGGATCGAGCGCAGCTCCCGCTCCGTGTGGTGGACCAGGTCGTCGTAGAAGACCACCTTGATGTCGCCCGTGAAGTTGCGCGCCCAGCTGAGGTTCATCACCTCCCAGCCCTTGAGCTTGTTGCTCACGAACTGCTGCCAGTCTGTAATGAGATAATAAAAGCAATTAAATATTTTAATAACTCACAGTTCGATTAATCTAGAGGGAAATATGAAAACCCTCCAAAGCTCAATAGGTTCATATGACACTTGCTCAAGTGTCGACTAACTAACTGGATTTATTTCAAAAAGGCATAGCCTTTTTCGAATTTATATCTAGATACGCTATAAGTTGCCAAAACTGTTAGTAGTTAGTAGTTAGTCGAAAGTTAAGAAAGTATCTTAATGTCATTACAAATATTATAAGCAGGCTAACAAAAAATCCAAACTTATATGCCAATCGATTTGATGTATAACATAATGATTTGGCATTTTTAATAAAACTTAATAACCTAGAGAGGCTATAAATAGGTTTGAAGATATTATTATTATTAATTTGGCTACGAAAAGGTAAAGTTTTGATCTTTGAATCAACTATGGAATGAACAACTTGGAATACTACATTAAAAAAAACAAGGTGAAATGAGAACTTCCAACCGATATTGACCAAAACAATCTCATAATTGGAAATATAACATGGTAATTTAGATTTTTAAATATTTTTCTCAAATTTAGAATTATTTTTATGATTTGTTATTATTATATTAGAAATCAATATATTTTGAAGTGCATGGAAAATATACTAAACTAATTAAGGAAAATCCCATGATCATGCAATAAATTGTCGTAACCTAAGATTATCTCAGATCGACAAAACATAACGAAGTTAATATTAGGTACTAAGACTAGTGAGAGAACTGGCCTAACAGATTACAATTCTAATTGTCATAATTAGACTTAATTAGTTAGTGACCCCATGCCAGTAATGTATGCAAGTGGAACGTACATTTTCCCTTGGTGCGCTTGTAGCGATCCGGCGAGGCGAACCCAATGTGACCGCCACTTTGGCGATTGAACTCGGCGATGATGGCCTTCTCCGGATCGCGGACGAGGAGTATTGCTTTCGAGAAGGGGGCCCACGCCTTGCTGCCCCACTCGTGGGTCTTCACCAGTAATACTGAGCTGTTGCAGACGTTCTCCGCCGGAAAGCCGGTCTTCAGCAGGCCGTAGTCCTTGTAGATGCTGCCCGTAAGGATGCCGGTGGACTGCTGGAGGAGATAGCGCAGCCAGGTGTTTCCGCTGCCCGGAAAACTCGCCAGGGCCGTCAGAGCCGGCAAGGATTGCAGGGCGGCGCTGACATCGCTGGGCAGGGCCGCTAAGGGTTCAAAATGGGTCAAAAGGTTGGGCTATCTAACTCTCATACATACTGTAGAAGTCAGCCTTGTAGTCCGCGGAGATTGGAAGATCGCGATTTATGTACTTTAGGTCGCGACACCAGCGTATTGTCATCTTGCGGCTGGGCATCGGAAACCGAGGACTATGAAAGCTGGTGAACTGCGGATTGCAAAAGGATAAATGGTTTAGTCCAAGGGTGTTTTATTTTATATAAATAACTTAAATATCTAGGAAATTAAAATATTTTAAGGTATACGTATGTATTCGGCGTTAGAACTGATTTAAAAACTCTTTTACTTGCAGAACACAAGTATTTTAATAACCTTTTTAATGGAATTTACTTCGTTGGTTGCTATTAGTAAACACATTTGAAAGGTATTTAAAAATAGTAGGTATATTATTTATATCAATTTGTAATTTTTGGTAATATATGTAAGCCTAGTAAACGATCTTGGTGTTTTTTGATCCAGGACTAAAGCTTGCTAATCATATTTCGTCCTTTGTGAGGTCCTTTTAAAGGTGGTCAAAGGAATTTGATAACTAAGACCCTTTTTATTTCGTTTGTCCGCCCGATACTTGAGTATGGATCACCTGTCTAGAGTCCCCATTACAGAATTCATGTTGATCATATCGAATCTGTACAGAAGAAATTTTTTCTATTTGCTTAAAGGCGCCTAAGCTGGGATGCAAACCTAATTTTACCTTCTTGTTCTAGTAGATTACTCCTAATTTACTTACCCTCCCTAGTCAACCGCTGGGCGATGCTTGGAACAGTGTTTCTTTATAACCTTACTCGAGGCGAAACTGATAGTCCCGACTTGGTTAGCCAGCTAAATTTTTTTGTTCCATGCAGATTGAGAAGAAATTACATTTCCCTAATTTTAAATTATTGTAGATCTAAATATGACTTGCATGAACCTTTCAGAGTATTATGTTCTTTGTCCTATTATCTAAAAATCTAACTCTCTGCCTCTCCTAAAACGTTTTATATTAAATTTTCTAGCACAGTACTAGATCCTACTTTTTTTCCTCGAACTATGTCTTTATTTTTTTACGCATCCGCCGGAAAAAAAACTTCTTTGAGCTTATTAAAATTGATTTTAATTAAATTGAAGGTATTTTAAACTTTAAGTAATCAATGTAAGTCTGTTAAAAGCCACAATTTTATGACGTTAGTCATCCTAAAGTTTTGATTCTACATGGTTGCTAAACGATTCATTTTAATGGTCATAGTAAGGCTAACGAATCTGTGGAAAGCTATTACGATCAACGATAAACTTTAATAGCAAAATGCTAGTACTTTTAAGGACACCTGCATACTATAGATTTTACGATACTTTTTTCGTATATTCTCCTTGGAATGCCAAATGTCAGACGCCACATGCCACATGCCACATGCCACTTGCCACTTCACTCTTGTGCTGCCCTAGCGTAAAATTGAAAATTCGTGACTCACCTCGGCGAAGCGTTCGATGCGCGGTCTCTTGGGATGCGAGCCTGGTATGTTGTTCATGGATAGGAACAGGACGCCGCCTATGTAGATGATGATGGTTGCCGAGACACCGAAAAAGCGCCAGCCTTGTAGTGCCATATCGCCGTCTTTGCATTACTGAAAGCGAGATTATCGGATTTATTGGCTGCGGTGGCATTCTGCTCTCGAGCCGTGCTCGTTTATGTAAAAATAATTCAAATGAACATGTTCGCATTAATGTAACCAATTTTCTGTAACCAATCCTTCTGATCGAAAGACAAAAGCGGAATCAATTTTGGTTAATATTTTGTTGATTTTGTTATGACAACGAAACAAATGGGCAGAGACCAAAAGGAGCAGCGGAGCAGAGGCCATATTCCAATTTCGAGAACTCTCACTTGGCTAACTTGGCCCAAATGAGCCCATTTTGGCCCCCGACTTGGTAGCCCCGACAACCCGACAACTCGACTATCCGACAGTCCGCTAGTCGGCGACAACAGCGGAAATGGGGCGCTCTTGAGTTTGGGTTGCAAATGAAAGTTGAGAAAAAATGAAGGCGGAATGAGGCCTGCCTCCTTTTCGCCTGGAAACACGAAAAAAGCATACTCTTACTTAATATTCGGGGTGCTCAAATGATTGATAACTTGTCTTTCATGTTGATAAAGGTATCCGGTGACTGATTGGCCATAATTGCACAGCCCAAAACCATTAGAGGATGAAAAGTGGGCGGTTTTTACTACCCCAAGTAAGCGTGGGAACTAATTTTAGCATATTGATAAACATAATAACTGAGTTTGGGGTAATAATTCATTTTAGAAATAAAAATAAAATATTTTTCCCATTTGTACGCTAATTTGCCTAAACAAAACACTATTCAATATTAAAATAAATAATTGGTTTAATGTCTAATAGGTAGATACTTATATATTTTAGTATTTTGGCAAGTGTAGAAATGCAGAAACTATAAACTTAACTTTTTCTGGATAATTGTACCCAAGAGATTATTATATATATATCTCAGGATCTTCATTACAGTTAAATGCAGCGGCTTTTAAAAGGAAAATCTTTCAGCCAACGATAAAAGATAATCTAGACCTGTTCAGATATGAAAGGACTTATCCTGGAGAACACTTCTTAATAAGGCCTTTAATACCCCTCGAAAGAAGGGCATCGCGGGGGGTAAGAGAAGCGGAGAATAAAAGCCTTGTCATGCCTTCAACGGAATTCCTTGAGCTGCATAAAACGCTCACGAAATCCGCAAAAGGACACCCCATCACACACACATGCACGGCCCATACGCACACACATGCGGAAGACAAGCAGCTAAATGCGAAAATTTATGCAACAGCTGGGCAGAGGCGGCGAGGGGCGATCGAAGGGTCCTCGTCCTTGGCCTAAGGAATCCGAATCCGAATTGGTATCCTGAGCCTTGGGACACCGATACACTTTGGCCCGGCCCGAAAACCCCACTGGATCCCGGCGGAAAAGCCACTGGATGATGATATAAGATACGGCACTCCACCCCCGGAAGAAACGCGGAGCACCACCGAACACTAGAGCACCCCGGAACTTCTTGAACCACCCATTCCATCCACGACGGCGGTGCTGAATGGTGGTGGCCCAAAAACTAGTTCATCGCCGAAACAAGACGCAAACAAAACGAAATCCAAGCCGGATAAAGGAGAGCGGCATGAAAAATAGGAAAGCTGAAGGTACACTGAGTAAAATTTGCTTGCTATAGATAAGACAAAATTTGAAAACTGTTTAAATTTTAAAAAGAGATATAAATTTGATCAGCCTATTTATTTTAAAGCAAAATAATGTAAGCAATCTTTTCAAAACAATTGGAATATAAGCTCAGCTTTATATTAATATTTATATATTTATATTTATATATCTTTATGTTAATAAATATTTATATTTAGATATATTTATATTTGTACATATTAATATTTATATATATTTAAATTACATATATTTCCATTTATAGATATTTTTATATTTATACAACTGCATAACACTGAAAACAGAGCAAAACAAAGCGAAAACATTTTTAAAACTGTAAGTAAAAGATGTCTTTGATATTTGTACATCCAAAACCCTTGTTACTTTTCTCTGTGTAGAGTTTCTTAGGCTGCTTATATTTTTCTCAGTGCATGCAAGCGACTATATAATGAAATGGCTCGGCAGCCGCAAAAGGGAAAAGAGAAATTTCGTAAAAAATGGGCACCGCAAGATGTGTGGGGCCTTGCGGCGGTCCAAAGGGGTTGGCCGAGGCCGAGGGCTGGCAATAATTTGATTGTTTTGCGGCATAAATCAGACAAAAGCAACGCACATTAGCGCAGAACAGCAGAATAGCTGATGGCATCGCAGGTGAAACGCGGTCCCAGCCCACCGGTTTACATAATGCTTGGGGGTTCCCAAGCACCCCTTCCCCCAAAAAGGGGAGCTCACGCCCCCCCTTTTGCCGCCCCCATAAATATGCATTTTGATTGCGAGACCAGAGTCAAACAAATGTGCAGAATAATCAGTAATAAGCACATCGAGGGGCAGTCGGTGGGCATGAGGCATGAGATCAAATAAACAATAGGTTCGCCGAAACGAATGCGAATAGCGCTGTTGGTTCTTTCCGCATATTTTCCCCCCATCGTTCCCATTTATTTCGCACTCTTCAATGTAAACAAATAATTTGGGGCTTCAATGTTGGAATGTTGGGACTTACCGATACCGATTCCGGATCCTGGCCTCCGATTCCCGCCCTACACAACCACCGACACACGCCCAGAATCCCAGCTACATGTCAACCGAAAAGTACGCAATCCTCGGAGCTGCTGATGAATGGAGGGGAGTCGCAGGACTCACACGACTCGCAGGACTCCCATTCGCGGCGATTCGCTTTTGAAGCCACCAGAACCAAAAACACACACACACTCTGCCACTGGCACTGGCAACGTGAAAAAATCACAGAATAAAAAACAAACAAAATCCGGCAGCAACAACAATGGCCAGCCAACAGGGCCAAACAAACAAAACGGCAGCAAAAAAAAAGCAAATGTGAACTATTTATTTGTGCCACTCGCAACGGCCCACACGTCGTATGCGCAATGTTTTGGGGCGCAGTCGTTTTTTTGCCGCTCGCTATGAAAATGCGGAGCGATTTGTGTGCTGCGTGTCCGAGAATTTCTGAATATCTGAGTGCCCCCGAGTGGAATCCACAGCAGCAGCTGCGGCAACATCAGCATCGCTTGTCGGGGGATGAACGGAGAGCTTTTCGACGGCGTTGCCACCACCGCAGCCGTAAGCTCCGCCAGCAACCCCTTTCCCCATCAGCTGGGCTGCCTGTTTGGCGCTTTCCACGCCCTGTGCGCAGGCGCCGATCTCCTCTATAGGTCAGCTCTATATATAGAGCTTCTCCGAACGCCCCATAGGTGGCCATCGCCCCTAGAACTTCCTGCTAAACCTTTTGTGGATTAAAACTCCCCCAAAGCGCCAAAAAGCAAGCCGATTTTATAGGGAAGCTAGGTTTATCTTATTAAAACTATAGTCGATGCCATCGACTATCAAATACCCTTTACTCAGCTAAGGGGATTGCGAGGGAGATGGAGATACATATGCAGCAAAGCGACTGTTCACAATTGCACACCACGCAACGGCGCCACCTAGCGTCGAATTCTTTATTTGCTTATAACCTTTTAATAGATAGTCCGATTTGAGCAATGGCATGGCGATAGATATTAATAATCAAAATAAAATTGAATTTATACTTTTACAAAATCTTCAAATATGTGGGCGTATGGGCGCTTGTGGGCTTTAGATTGGGCGGGGCACCTTGCTGAAGCAAACTTAAGACGGGTAACAAATTTACAACGTTTTAGGCAAGTTAACTTAGAATCATGCGTGGATCACACCCACTCGGGTTTAAATGTATAGGTAATATGTATTTAATTCCAAATTTTTAATTCATACTCAACACAGTTTTTGTATATCCCCTCACAACCAGATTCTAAGTCCGCAACTGCTTAGAATAATATTACCTAAGGAAATCTGGCTAAGACGTGAAGTAACATGACTTTCTTCTATCTCTGAAAAGCTATATTGTCTGTGGGTTGAAAAGGTCCCTAACTTGAGACAGTTAAAAATATATTTTTTAAATTTAATGGTCAGAAACAAAGCTATTGGTTTTTAAGCAAAAGCTTACATTTCCTGTAAGTTGGTACACTTTCGACGTGTACGTTGAACAGCCGCCAGGGGACGCTTTTGTCAAAGTAAATTTCTTTAAATTTACGAAAAAAAAAGGAGGAGAAACAAATTTATAATTAACTAAAATTTATAAAGTATGAACATTTTTTTTAAAGATGCTAAACTTTTTTAAGGTAAGTTTTTATTGACAATTCAAAGTGTCCCAACCGACAGATCCGTTTTTCAAGCAACCATTTCCCGCACTTTTGTCTTAGTTTTTCCGAAACAATACAAATTACTGTTTCATTTGCATTTAAAAGTCAACAGATTGTGCATTCTAATGGGATACAACACTATTGTTTAAGTTAATTGTAGGGATACCATAAAAGTGTCTCAACCTCCAGACCTCCTTCCTATATATAAAACCACCCAAACAAAATACATTCTATTTCATTTTTTCTTTTATTCAAATAAGTTTTGTTTGCTTCGATTTTTCTTTCTTATTTCACCTTGCTTGCACGGGGTCTTACTTAACTTGCATCGGTTTGTCATCTTGGTTTCATTTAGTGTTCGTATTAATTTGCAGCAACATCATACCTTGTGGTGAGTAAAAGTTGATATGATGTAGATTTGGCACACTACAAAGTAACTCGCAACCGAAGGCAAGTTTGTTGTCGTATTCTTCTTAGGTATTTCACTTTTATTTGCGCTTCTTTAACATGTGCTAATTTCTTTGTTTGCTTGGGCTTTAGTTTTCATTTAGTTTAGTTTAACTTATCTTTTGCGTATAATTTCTCTATAAGTACATTCTGTTTAGTATTCGGTCAACATTGCGAAATTAGCAATTAGGAGAAAAAAAATATATGTATTTATACATTTATATAGGAAGTTACTCTAGACTCGTGGGACTCATTATGCGCTACCTTAAACTAATGTACAAAAATATCGGTAACTTAAGGACGAGCAATTTAAAATTTAAAATCAACAACGACAACAATCCGCGGTATGGTATTCAATGCAATATAGTACAATACAGAGTAGGTCAAAATCGGTCATCGGTTCATCGCATCTCGTTTAAAAACAATCAATTAAAACAATGATCAATATACATAATTGACTCACAGAGTTTTTCGTTGGCTGACAACAATTGAACCGAGAGTGAGTGGTACGCAAGAAATCAGTTAGACATACATGGGTTCATATTACATATATCGGGGATCGGGAGTGGGGCCTACATAATGGGTGAATTGGCTAAGGGGTACATTGATCGATGATTATATGACGGCTACCTCCTGGTCAATAACACTTTCTTGTTACGGCATTATTATCATTAAACTTTCTAGGTTTTCCTCTTGTGTTTACATGTTTTTTTTTTATTTTTCATAAAAAAGAGACAAAAAAACATTTTGTGGTCCCTGGCGTATGTAATTCAATTTAAATGGTTTTCCTTGGCTTTCAAACTTGGCCTCTTCAACAAGGGTACCCAATAAACGACTAAATCAAAATCTTATAGAGTTACTTCTGCTCCATTTTTCTGGATGTGTTTTGAATTACATAAGTGTTGTGCTTGTAGTTTGTCTTGTTACATTTTGTTGGACTGCTTAGCTGGCTGTGGCCCATTTAAGTTGTTTCATTTTCTGTAATTTTATGTTCGTAGTTTGAGAATTTCTTGAGAATTCCTGGTTCCTTGAATTTCAGATTTTGTATCTTGCTGTGCACGTGGACTGGTTGGTGGAGAAATTTGATTTAAAGGGGAAAAGCGATGTTTCATCAATGCTTTAGAAATATTCGAAAATGCTTTTAGAAAAATATATTTACTTTTGGGGAAAAAATGCAAAGGTTTGAAAGGTATCCTCATAGCAACATACATATATAATAAAGAGCGTACCAATTTTAAGTATACCTTAAAGGAAAAAAATAAAAGAAAACTAAAAGCCATTTACAATCGTTATGTGAAGTCATACAAATTGCTTTCCTTTTAGGATGTAATTAAAATAAAATTAAATTAAATCAAAGTTTCACATCGATGAAAAAAAGTTTTTCCCTTGAAACGGAGATGCCTTTAAATAACAATAGATACTTATCCATGTTTTTAAGGATAACCAACGGTAAGGATTGATTTCTAGTTAAACTCATCGCAAATTTGTATGTTTCCCCACCTGAGAAACATTTTCTTGGATAGATATAGTATCATTGGGCATAACTTCCTCAGCTTTCCTCACTTTGTATGTGTTTGTGTCTCTTGTGTGTGTGTTTTAGTGCGCTTAGTACAGTACGATAGTTATCGATAGCCAAGATAGCCAGAGCGATAGTAAGTGGCTTGAGTAGAGTAAAGCCTAGCACCCTTTTTGGGGCTAGTTAAAACTACGAAACTCTAGAGTTGGGTGTCTAACTTTTCTCTACGGACTCTGACGTCTGATTAGTGAGTGCGCCTAGGGCCTGGCTAGTAACTGTCTTTAGTTAAGGGATTAGTTCAGAGCAACGATAAATCAAATTAAAAATCAGCAACAATCAACAGTCGTGTTCCTTGCCTACATATGTAGTCTTGAGATACATTTTCTTTATATCGGGGGCGGTGCGATAGACTCGATTCGGTTTCGAAATAGATCTTGAACTGCACTAATCTACTTAAGTGCTAGAGTTGCTCTTCTTATAGCGAGATAGTGTCTCTAGTTAGTGGAAGATTGGGAGGAGGAGGTCAGAGGGCAAGCGTGAGATCAGGTGAACGAAACCGAATGGATGCAGGGACTTTGGGGCTTTGGGGCTTGAAGGGTCGAGGGGGCTAGTCTAAGTTTTCGATAGGTTCGACTAACGCTTAGATAGGCTTAACAGCTCGAACTGAGGGGTTCAACAAGTAAATCGCTAATCTATGCATATTATAGGCTCTATATTTAGATATTCGTATGCAGGTGTATGCCTTGTGTATGTGTTTGGTGTACTTCTTTGTTTGTTTGTTTATGAATTGGGTTGGCCTGTTCTATTTCAAAACATTTGTCCGAATCGATTAGTATTTAAAATGTTTCTTAAATAGTTTTCTATATAAGTTATTAAAGCTTTCGGTTTTCATTACACTAGCTCATATATAGATATATAACTATGTATATTTCTGTGTATATATGTACGTACTTAAAATATATATGTATATATATGTTCCATATTCTCTAACAATAAGAGGTATATACATCTGTAGAGAGACCCAGGACCCCGTCGTCCACGAACTAAACGAGCAACTGACCAATATTCCAATTTGGGTTCAGATCGTGATGATTGGGATGCGGATACAGATAAACAAATGCAGATTTGGTTTGCAGTTTCAGATACAGATACACACAAAATGAACAAACATGCACATCGTGGCATGGACGTTTTATTAGGACGGTTTAATGTGGGAATTATCTTCTCTCGATCTTGTTTCTGGCACACACACACACAAAAACTCTTTTATGGAGTCACACAAATTTTATAAAAATTTCAAAAAAATATGCTAAAGGCTGTTAAAATCGGCAGATTCATTTCCGTTGCAATATTTAATCGGAACAAGGAACATTACTAACATTATAGAAAAATCTAACAGTTGAAACAACTAGCGGAAAACATTATTTTAATATTTAATTCAATAACTTTGCCAAATAGTTATTCACACACTCATGACTTTTACCGAAGGGCAATACATTTTATTAGGACGAATTAATGTAAATAAATACTTTAAATTGGAAAATAAAATTAATAACAATAATTAAGCTACGAATTTTAAGTTGTTTTTCAAAAACTCACAAAGTTATCCGCAAAGTAAAAAATTTTCTTAAGGACAAAAAACCCTCAAGCTGCCTAAGATAACCTCTGGTTAAAAATTATTAATCTTCGCATGGGCATTCAATAGGGATAATGATTGGGACAAGAACGCAATGTACGAAAGCGAAAACAATCATAATTGGAACAGGGCTGGGAACACTCTCTGGCTATTTGTGTGTTGTTTCTTGGTTTTTAGTATTAGTTGTTTCCGTTAAGTCTACGTTTGTTTTATGTATATATATATATATATATATATATATATCTCATTCGGGTTTTACTTTGTTTGTGTATATCTGTATATATATATCGATTTTTTGCTGGGGGGTTTCGTTAGGGCTAAACATATATAGAATATAGATCTATATGTCCTCACATATCCTTAGTTTTGTATATCATATATCATATCATATACCTAGTTCTTGTACCATGGTAATACTGTCCAAATTCCATTGCTTATTGGTTGTCTGCGGTTTAACTTGCTTCTGGCTGCGATTGGGATGGGGATCGGGATCTGGTTGGGCTTAGATTTAGATTTGGTCGTGATTATAGTTCTCAAAGCTTGTCTTTATCACGGTCGATGCTCATTGCTTTAAAGATTCCGCGCCCGATGCCGTAGCGCAGGTTGAACTGATCCAAGCTGGATGCCCGGGGTCGCTGGCTGCCACTCGGATGTCCCGCGGATGTGGATGTGGATCCACCGGCCCCGGAGCCAGACGCCACTGTCGAGCCACTTGGGTCCATGGAGCCGCTGCCCGACCTGGCCAGCTGCTCCTCCATGTCCGTCTCGCTGAACTCCGTCTCCGTGTCGCTGAATTTCCGGCGTCGCCGCAGGAACGTGCTGCAGTGCTTCAGCTCACCCAGATTGTCGGAGAGGGAGTGACCCCGCTTGCGCTCCTGTCGCTCCATTTCGGCGGCCAGCATTCGCACCTCCCAGTCATTGTGGCTTGCCGATCTGCCGCCTCCACCACCACCGCCGTCGTCGTCCACGTCCTCTTCCTCTCGAGGATGCCGCGCCGCTGGATCCTCTTCCTCCTCCTCGTCGTCATCCACATCGGCTATGTTGATCTTGCTGGAAGAGGAGCTCGAGCTGGAGCTCTCGCCAATGTCCAGGATCACGCTGTCCGACAATCGGGCCAGATTGCCCGTAACATCCGCCACCATGACGGCACTGCTCGATCCGCTCCCGCTGCCCAGGCTGTCCGCTCCGCCGCTCCACTCGCGATAGCCACTGCTGCGGCCACTGCGTCCATTGCCCTGGCCGGAGTAGAAGCTGGGATGGCTTTGGGCGTGGCGGGAGCTCAGGGAGCCGGGTCCTCCGTAGTAGCTACTCGGACAGTTCAGGGCGTTCGCCGAGGCCGCATGATGACGACTTGGACCTGGCGATATGCTGCGCCTGCCGCCCTGGATGGGCGGCGATGAGGTGAAGACCGTGTCCAGGGAATCACCGCGCTAAAAAAAGGCAAGGAACAGGATTAGTAAAAAGTCTAAGTAATAAGAAAAGCAAACTAGAGTTTTTAGAAGACTTACAATGGGTTTTAAAAGTAGGCTGGGCAAAAAGGAATGGAAGCAATAGGGCTTTGATGGATTTTAAAATTTTCCAATTTCCAATTTTCTATTTTTACTGTAAGCGTAAGCATTTTTATTCAGCTGCGACGCTTTCCTACTGTTCCTATCTACTTTGTTGAGTATATTACATGTAAGGTACTATAAGTATTTTCCATCCAATTGTCCCTACCTACTTTATTGGCATTTCCTTTTTTAGGTAGGAAATCAGGTGAAAGTATTTCCTACTGTCCCTATCTACTCTGATGAGTACATTAACTATAAGGTAAAGGGTCCCTCGATAAGCACCTCTGCACCTACTATCTATATCTCATTATATGTGAAACCTATTGCTTACAATGTAAACGTTGCATTACTATAAATTTTCTGTTTGCTCTTAGAAAAAGTTCAAGGATACACAAAATTCGCAGTTTAATGATATTATTAACCCTAGCTCACCATAAATAGAAGCTCCGCTGAAGATCCCGAACTACTGTTGTCCTCCTCGGGCGGTTCATCGTCGTCCACAGACAACTGGGACATCTTCTCGCGCTTATGTCGCCTGCTGAGTGGCAGAACCAAGGCGGAAGAGGATGCGGATGTGGATGCCACTGGGCCAGAGGACTTGGCCTCTATGGAGCGCAGCTTGAGCTGCAGCTGGGCAATGATTGCGTCGCGGCGTCGCACCTCGCCCGCCATGCTGGAGAACTGCGTCTCGAACTTGGAGTGCATCTCGTTCATGTGCGTCTTGATTACGTGATTGATGCCGCTCAGGATTTGATTGAAGTAGTCCTGAGCCTCCGGGAAGCCTTTAAGTGCAAGATCATACATCGTTGTGAGTACGTGGAACAGTGAATATGGACGGAAATATAGAGAAGGGTACTTTGTGTCTGGCGAAGGTGAGTTTTTGCATTTTGGGTGACAGGACATTCAACAGTATTTTCCAGAGTTTAACTACATCAAATCAGGCTGTGGGTGTTAAAGCGTTTTTAGCACTACATACTTATTTTAGTACTCTGATTCAGTTACGTGTCAGCTTTAACTATCAAGTACAGTTGACTCCGAGGAACGAAGCTCTAAATACCAATGCAGATGTATAGATTTTGGGTGACGGAAGTTTAGTTTCAGTATTTACGAAAGGACAGACAAAGTAGGGATCAGCAATATTAAAATTATCATTTGCATTGGCATTAATACATACGTACATCGTCGACAATTATTTACAAACGCCACGCATTCTCATTCCCATTACCATTACCATTACCATACAAGTGTTGTACCGGCTCCGTCAAAAGCTCAGCTCAGGTCTCTTTATCGTAATCGTATATATACAGACGATCGTATTCTTTGTGGGTTCATTTTTTATAAATGTACAAAAGCATAGGCAAAGTGTTGCTGTGTGTTCTGTGCTGGTTTAGTTACATGCTCAAAGGGACTTAAGCATCCATCATGGCGGCTGTTTCATTCCATTTTGTTCCCAAAGCGTGCGTGACTGTACTTCCGCACATCAGCTGAAAAACTTCTCCGATCTACGCACATTCCGTGTTTTTAACAAAGATTACCATTATTTACTTTTGTGGACTTGAGCTTTTTTTGATACTTGGAAAAACCTTGAAAAGGTGCGGGTTAAAAAGGCAGGTTCAAGGAAATAACTCTGTGGGAGAATTACCAAAGACTCTAAACGATATATTTTAAAGACCCTTTCAAAGAAAAAGTAAAAGTTTTTCATGTGTTTAGGTTTTACGGGAATATGACTTTGAGTATAAAAGTTTTCAAGATGTTATAGGAATATATAGCAGTTAAACATTTGGTATTAGAAATAAATGTAAAGATTTTTAAATAAGGCGAAAAGAAAAGACTTTCACAAATTTTAAAAGACTATCAATAGTAGAATATCTATAGATCATGGGCATATGAGATAAAAAGTTTTTGAAATGCAATGCCAAAATAGTAATATTAAAAGTTGTATATTTCGTTAAAGAGTCCTGCATCAAAGGTAAATTTAATATTACAAAGTGTATAGGTTTCTAGGTATTTTAACAGTTTATGTAAGCATTTCAATCATGCAAAGAGTTTGGTTAGGTTGAGATCAAAGCGGTGGTTAGACGAATAGGTCGAAGGAGTGTTAGAGAAAGCATGACAAAGCGAAATTTCGTATTGTTCGAGTATGTGTGACTCGCATACATGCGCAAATGTGTGAGTGTTTATAGAAAGATGTTCAAATAGAGAGAGAGAGAGATAGAGTTACATAGTGGTAGTGTGTGTTTTTTGAACAGAATAACTTCTGGGTGGTGTCAAGCGTTGCATGGCATTGCTCTTGTTCTGGTTCGGTTTGTGGTTTTTGCTCTCGATCTGGTTACTATACATGAACTCGATCTGAAGCCGATATATTTACCTTCGAGCCGGGGCCCTGGACCCGTTCCGCCCATGGTCGCACTGGTCGTGTTCTGCCTGAGCTGCAAATTCAAATTCAAATCAGTGGTGGACTGGGCATGGAGGATCTGATTCGACGACGATGAGCACTCGACGACATACGAGGCGGATGTGGATGCGGATGCGGACGCGGATGCCGAGGCTCCAACCGCTGAGGCGCTGCCAACGCCACCAACGAGCCCGCGCCCGTTTCCGTTTCCGTGGCCGCCCAACTCCCCCTCCCTTTGAAGCTGGGCGGGAAACGCGAAGCTCTCCTGCGGCGAATTCGTGGGCGTTACCAACGTCAACGTCGGCGACCAGACATTCGCCGCCTCCGATCCCAGCGGAAGTGGAACTGCACCGGATGCAGGGGCAATCGGAACTGTGACCGGCACCGGCACCGGAAACGGAAATGCCACCGCCGGTGGAGGACACGACGCATACGCACTGTTGTTCGGACGCGATATCGAATTGCTCGCATTGGCACTATTATCGTTAATCGTAGCCGTGCTTGTACCCGTACCGTTACCGTTACCCGTACCGCAACCATTATTTTTATTATTAACCGAACCGATCGCCGCAGCACCGCCGAAGGGAGATTCCAACTCCTCCTTGGCACTGGCGGGCGGGCTGGAAAGAGTGGAATGGAAGGTTACACTCTTCAAGAGCTTACTGTGCCTAGCCACGTACCCTTCCAAGGTCGGCTCCGCCGGCAAACCCTGGCCCTTTTTGGTGGTGCCACTGGCGTTGACCTTTGAACCCGCCTCCTCCTCCTGACCACCGCCCATCTGGAGCTTCTTGAGTATACTCTTCAGCTTGCGACGCTCCATTGTCTCATTGGATTCGGGACTTAATGGCAGGGGTACATACTGCAACTGGCGGGAGTTGCTATCCGAAGCGGATGCGGATGCGGAGGCGGATGCCGATGCGGAAGCGGAAGTATTGGTGGATATCGAGGTGGAGCTGGTGGTCGACTCGTAAGTGCTGAGGAACTGCGAATAGATGCCGGAGGTGTCGCTGTAGCAGCGATACAACGACTCCGAGATGGGCACCTTGCTATCCGGCCCGGATTTGGAGCAGTCCAGGCTGAAGCTGCGGGTCTGGAGGGCCCTCTCCAGTTCGGCCAACTTCTGGCGCTCGTTGAGGATCTTCAGGCGCTTGACGAACGGCAGACCGCAATATTCCGGGGAGAGATCGAAGACGCTCTGGTAGAGCTTCCTGCGACCATTGCCGCCCAGTTCGGTCAGTTCGCCGTCGGGCAGATGCTGCTCCGGCTTCTGGAGACGCAGGCAATCCCTCTTGGCAGCACTGCTGGCCAACTGGTTCACTTGGCCAGGCGACGAGCCCGTTGTGCTGGTGGAGCTTGGCCCCTGACCCAGTGACTGCCCCTGATGATGGTGATGGTGATGATGCCCATGTCCATGCCCGTGGCGTGGTGATCTTGAACTGCTCCTGGCGCTGTGGTGGCGTGGTCGCGTATGCGTCTCCATCTGCTGGGGTATGTTGCTCAGCGAGTAGTTCTTCAGCGGCGAGGCCAGATCATCGGGCGAGCAATTGGTCAAGCTTGTGTAGCTGGAGGACATCAGGGTGGCCAGTTTCAGCTTGGACCACGGCTTGATGGGCGTGCCATCAGTGTCCGTGTCGGACTGCAGTGGCGTGGCCATCCTGTGGGCGGGTTTGACCACCCTTTTCGATATGGTGGCTATGCCAGAGCCAGCTCCCAATCCCACTCCAGCTGTGGCCACCGGATCGTCGGATGTGGCATGCTTGGCCACCAGGGCCAGTGACTTGGGCGGCTCCTTCTTGGCAATGGCTCCGGTACTCGGCCCTGGGGAGCTGCTGGCTGCTCCGCCGCCCTGCAACTGCTGGATCTTCTGCTTGAACGACACCTTCATGATGGGCTTGATCTGGGCCACCGTCAGCGATTGTCCCGGCGCCGAGATGCCTCCACCATTTAGTCCCGGAACCGATCCAACTCCCTGGCTGGCCCCAAAATGCGAATCTATCTTGCTGCTGATATTGGGCGGCGTGTTGACCTGGGTGGATTCATCGGGTTAGGTGCAAGTTTAGAAAAAGAAAGATGGTTGGGGTCCGTTAATAGAAGATCAAAGATCAATGAATGATGAGTACTTTTCTCATACTCCTGTTAACCCTTGAGATTTGCTAATATTTACTGAGCGAAATATATCCTTACTTATATTTCTGTTAACTGAAGAATGGGAAATCAGTCGTGAAGCTGTTTAATCAGATAAAATTAACCTCAGAGATATTTCAATCCAGAGTTTAACAAAATATATCTGTTATTTTTCATGTTTGTATGTCTAAAACTAAAAAGTTCTAAACTATGTGGTTAAAATATAATATGAACTTAATATGGCTTATTAAAAACTAGGCCAAAGCTGGTATAATAGTTATATTTAAGTTGACGGGAGGATAATTTTTAACACCAGGCTAAACTAACTATTTGTTTGCGAAACGTCAGGTGAGTTTTTAGAAAGGTATTTCTCAATTGGGGGGTGTGAAGAGTTTGAGATCTGCTAAAGGGTTTCTCAAGATCTCACATTAAAGTTGACAGGAGGTTAATTTGTAATGCTCCGTTTAAACTAACTTTGTATAGTAAACATTATATCAAAAAAGGTGTGTGGAAAGTTAAAGATCTGCTTGTGTTCAGGAGATCTAGATCTCTGGGTCTCGATTCCTATGTCTGGACATTCATTTTTATTGGATTTTGCTTATGTTTTTTTGCTTTACCATGACGACGCCGGGTTCGGCAGCGTTTGCCTGCGGCTCGTTCTTAATTTTCAACTGCTGCAGTCGCTGGATCAGGGGAAAGCCTTCGCTGAACTCGCGTTCGGGCTCCTCCTGGATCGATTCCTGCGGCGATAACGTACACGTTACATGTGAGTGAGGTGGAGATTTCTGTGGTGGTGTGGACTTAACAGCTCGCTCTTCGCGATCCTAGTGCAAGACACATAAAGACACATACAAAACTACTGTTTAGGAGCTGGGGATAATTACATACAACACGAATTTCAGGAACGGGCGTTAATCATTTCGGAAGCCAAACCAAAGTAAAACGATAAATGCAAAATAAATCATGATTTAAGTGGGCAATGTCAGCGATAGTATTCTCTGTATTCTGTTTATTTTCCTGTTACTCAGTTCGTATCTCACTGAATGTGCGTACCATTTGTAAATCAAAAGTTAGGAATATATTTTTGTTTTCTAAGCGGAAGCAGGGGACTATTGAAAGCGTCTAGATAAGCTCAAGTAGGTTACAATTACAGAACAGGCAACTTTAAGGCCCTTCTATGGTATATCTTTCCCTAAAAATATTTAACAGATTTTTAGTTGCCAATGGGTATGTACATAATTCGGAAACGATTACATATAATAAAGTATTTCAAACCATAGATGTCATTGGTCACATATTTTCTTCTCTAATAGGGGTGAAAAGAAAATGTATTATAAATTGGAAAACAGATTTTCCTGCCTTCTTTTGTTTTTTATTGATTTGCTTTCCACAGCCAGCTAAAGCTTTAATTGCGTAACGTGCTCAATTGCAATGATGAAGATCTTTGGAACTACCACATTTATTCTGGGTGGATCTGAAGGTGCACTAACAACTTGTACAAACTGCATTACAATATGGAATCGAAACAATGTACACATATGTATGCAAGTGTGGGTGGGTGAATGTTGACTATAAGAAATCAGTATCTCAGATACAACAGGCTTCACACTGTTTTCCATTAGGCTGTTTGTGTTTTTGTGGGCGTGTCGGTTTGTTTTTCCATTTGTCAAGCTCTTCATTCAATGCTCTGTTTTTATTTGACTGCTTGTGGCGAAAAACCATTTAAAGCCTTGTGGGTGAAATGTGGGTGGAATGTGGGTGGAATGCGGGCGCAATGTGGGTGTGGCTCTGGATGGTGTGTGTGTGGAAACAAAAGTCGAGCAGAGGTGAAGTGGTTGAAAGTGGGTGAAAGTGGGTGAGAAAACCAAAGGAATAACCAAAAGAGCTGCGTGGTTTCTGGTGACTCTGTGGTTGTGACTGTTTCTGTGGCTATGTGGCTTCTGCCGCAGTTGGGTGATGCGGTTATGGGATGGCTTCGCATCTGGCCAACTCACCTGCTTCTCTTTGAGCAGCCGGAGGCGCTGCAGCAGCGGCAGCCCCGCCCCAATGGGGCTGGGCGTCTTGTCGTGCAACTCGTCCTTGGCCTCGGCACTGTCCGCATCCTTTTCGTCCGATCTCACCCGCGACATTCGCTTCAACAGGATCTTACTGCCACGGGGCGAGGTGTTGTGCAGGGGTTGCATCTCTAGGGATTCATCGCTTTTCCGCGAGGTCCTGGTGGAAAATAAAGCGCATTTCTTTGTCAGCACATTTCAATAGAAACTTTAAGTGAAGCTGAATAAGTCAAGGTTAAATGGTCACTAGGGGGTTGAAGTAACTTCTAAAGGTGCTTAAAAGTATGCTATAAACAAAGAACACGGTCTTTCGAATTATATATTCTTAGACACCTTGGTAAATTTAAGAGGGATTTTACATTTAACTTTTTATAACGTTGTATAACTTTATAACGAAATTTACTCTCATTTCAGAGTAATACTTTTTGTGCAATGTTGGTATGGTTACTTATTTTCAAACCCATTTGAGTGCTCTGATCAGTTTTGTTTTTGTCGGATGCCCACCTGGACTTCTTGAGCACATTCCGGAAGCCCTTGACGTCGTGCTTCAGCTTGTCGACGATCTTCTTGGAGGCACTGTTCTCGCTGCTGTCGCTCTGGTGCACCTGACCCTGGTGGTGGGCTGGGTGGTGGTGCGGATGGGCCGCCGCATAGGCCGCCGCCTCCTTGTCGCTCTGGGCCTTGGCGTACTTCTTGTTCACGCAGCGCACCTCCATCAGCCGCTTGCGACCCAGGGTCTGCAGGATCTCCTGGGCATCGGGATAGTCCTTCATGGCCGCCAGGACATCCTCGCGGGACAGGGAGAAAAGCTCAGAATAGCCCACGGACCGCACATCCGCCGTGCGTCTGTAAGAGGGAAAAATGTATGCAAATTAGTCCTACAAATCAGAACACATATATATTCAGGTGATTTAGGATACAAAATAAGTATTTCTTGTAACGCACATTTCAGCGAACACAGATTTTAACAAAAAAAGTGCCATATGTTAAGATAACAAAAATCATAACATAATAAACTATCTACAATCAACATAAATGTAACGCTTTGTGTTCAGTTCCAAAGCCTATATTTAAAAAAGCTAAAGTTGTTTTAATAGATTTTAACTATCTATCATCAAAGTGCCCTAGTAAAATAAATTATTCCATACTCATCGACACCAAAACAAGCGATTTAAATTCATTAGATGCTTTCTGTGAGATCAAATCAATATGAAATATTGATTCTGTGAGGAGAAAAATCTAAAAATCAGTTATTTATTTGCAATGTAAAGTGAATGAATGATGATATTACAAAATATATTAAACTAAACAAAACATATAAAAAATCAGTTTTTATTTGCTATTTTTGTAGAAAATATTATAAATAATAAATAAATAAAATTATAAAAATTAATAAGGTAAACAGAAAATCTTGAATTTGTATCTTAAACAATATCTTTTAAGACAGTGGGTCATGTAAATATGCACTCACTTGTTCAGCCCGTCCAGATTGAGGATGCCGATTTCGCCAAAAAAATCGCCAGCCTTCATGGTGGTGAGGACCTTGCCCGTCTCGCTGAGGACCTCCAGGATGCCATCGGCGATGATGAACATCTCGCGGGCCACCTCGCCCTTTCGGCAGATGGAGTCGCCCGGCGTGAAGATGTAGGCCTTCATCTTGAGCACGAGATCGTGGAGGAACTCGGGCTGGCACTCTTGGAAAATGGTCACCTTCTTCAGCACGCTGAGGTTGACATGTAAGGCCAATTCGGTTTTCAGCTTGTCGGGCAGGAGGCCCAAGGCGGTATTGATGTCACCGCCACCCTGTATCCTTCCGCGGGACCAACTGTAGTCGTACCACCGCAGCACGCGACGCTTCATCCCCCCGGGCACCTGCAAGGATACGGTTATGGGTTGGCCAATTGACAGGACACTTGACCTCGTCCTCGTCGACGTACTCACCTTGTGGTGCCGCATATACGTCTTGGCCCCATCCAGCAGGCGCTCGAACTCCAGGCGATTCGCATTTCGGTTCGTTATCACATTGCCCACTTGGCCCACAATGGTGGCGAAGATAAAAACACCAATCAAATAGCTAACGATCGTAAAAATATATCTGCAAGGGAGCAATTCAGGGTGTGGCAATCAATTAGCAGGGCACAAAATCGAACCAAGTGTCATGGAGAAAGAGGGTGGTTCAATTCAATTAGAGAGGCTTTTTCCTCAAACAGTTAAGATATATTATCGGATTTTTGAAATGTTTTCCATTCCCCAAATTTGGTTAGATATATATTTTATTCGGCAAAAAATATTATTTATCTTTATTAAAAACTTAAAATCACACTAAAAACTCTTTTAGAATTCCAAACGGATTTTAAATTATATTTATATGTTAAAACTGATTATTGTAGAGCCCATATTGCTTGAATGTACTTATAGTGAACCACTCTTTTTCTCTATTCAAACCACTTTTTGCAAGCTCAATCAAAGTTTTCGAAAGCTCATAATGAGTTAAATAACTTGGAATTGAAATTTTTTAAATTTTCTTTTGGCAAGTACACAAATATCAATGAAACTGTTCTAGGCTGTCGCACGCTTTCGAAAACTTTGATGCCAAACGCTTTTTGGGGGCAGAATGCAACATAGAATTGATTGAGAATTATAGAAAGTAGAACACCAAGGCAGGCGAATCGGTGGACAGCCCCCAAACAAGTTGCATGATATTCGCTGAATTTGATTGGTCTTGCTTAGATGCATAGTTAGGTAGACTTAAGTAATGATCGTACCCATAGCTAGAGCCGAATTGAAGCAGGCGCGATTTAATGCCTCGCCTCGGAATTGATCGCGGGCCGTCCACCGAAAAGTTCGGTCTGATTGGTAAGTGGTGATTAAAGACAAGAGCAGAGCCCCCAGATTTTAAATATAAATGAATATGTATTCACATATATTCATTCGTACTCACTCTGCATTCGTCTCGGGCGTGGGCAGGTCCCCAATGGTCGTCAGTGTCAGGGTCGACCAGTACAGGCTGCCCAGATACTTGCGCGTCAGGGTGGCATAGTCCCCGGGTCGATACGGATAGACCCAATCGCCCTGTGGACCCAAGGGGGATATATCAGTACATTTTTAGATTTTAGAACTTATAGAAAGCACTAGAGTTTTAAAATCATTTTAAAGGGTGTCTAAAAGGATGCCGTAAATGAGTTCATCTAACTTCTGTATTATAAATATTGTGGCATACTTTGGAGCACCTTTATTAGAGATTTCGATACCCGTGCAATTTATGTAGCATTTATATATTATTTCTTTAAAGTTGTACGAAATTAATCTCTAAGGTTGTATCTTTTTAACAAAATTATAAAATGAGTTTAACATAAAATTGAGCTAATTTGCGTAAGTATAAAAAGTACATATATCTTTAAAAATATATCCTTCTAAAATGTTAAATAATATTTAAAAATATTTATTTTTTAAGGAAAGGGTTTTTGTAATTCTTTACTTTATACTTTAAAAAATATATTTGCATAAGTTAAAATATTTTTTATCACCTGAAAACCCTCCGCCTCGGAGAGTAAAAAATAGAAACAACCGAACCAGTGTGCCAGTATTAACAGGATATGAATTAGGTTAACAACGCGCCATAAATTTGGCCAAACTGTTCTACTTTCTACGATGTAATAAAATCTCACAGATCGATAAACCTGCAAGGGCAAAGGCCGTCAAATTAAGACCCACATTTATAACCTCAAATCGCTAAATACTGACTTTAAAAAAGCGCGTAAAACGCAAGAGCGGATGTGTGCCCATCTTGAGCTGCAGCAGATCCAATGGTATCAGCGCTATCATATCGAAGATAAAGTCGCGCGAGTGAACATAGTGGCAGGCCAGCTTCCTGTCATCGTATACCTAAGAGATTGGAAATAAGCACTAGTCCGGGTAATCCCACATTCAGTACTCACCATTAGGCCCTGCTCCAGATAGCCTGTGCGTAATTGAACTATTATATCTAAGATAAATACAACATCTGTCATCGAATCGCAGACGAGCCAGAACGTGGGCACAGATTGCTATCCGAAAATAGAACACAAAGTATACAGAAATAATAATAATGTATTTGTTTAATGTATTGTAATGAAAGACCAAAAAAATAATAAATAGTTAAGGTACTAAAGTTTTTCCGAGAACAAAATCAACATGGCTACCATTGTTATATCAACATTAGTCCACCTTCTTCTCTGTGTAAAACAGAAAGTCACATTAAATGAAAAAGGCCTTTCCAGGCAACCTGTGCGCCTATTTTTATGGCCAGGTCAAGGGCAATTAAAACGGGAATGCAGTTGACAATTGCAAATGTGCGGGCTAAGAACAGGATGGGAATTGTGGCCTAAACTAGAGGCTTTTGTGGCCGGGTTAAAGGTCACCACAGTCGACTTTGTTAACCCAACCGTAGCCAGTTCTAATCTGATGACAAACACCAGCTAACAGGGCCATAAGCAAACATTTGCCCAGGCCAGCCTGCGTGTCTTATAATTGAGTCGTTACAAGGCAAAGAAGGGGAGCAAACAGATATAAAAAAGGGAGCACTTTTTTGGACAGGTGACCCCCAGATGCTCTATCCCCATTTCCCCCTCTCTGTGAAGTCCCCCAAAATGGGTGCTATGCCCAGTCAGAGGTTCATTATATGCCAGCCAACTTCCATTACATGCCAAACTCTTTGGGCATAATGGCAAAAGGGTGTCGCCTTACACAAAGGACGAACAAAAGGCCTGACCGCTTCGCTTCTGAAGGGCAAATGGGAAGTGGTAAATGGCAAGTGGAAGGTGTACATTGTAGGGGACGAACAAAAATAGCTGCTTATAAACAAAAAAAAAAAAGGAAGGAAAAAGGAAGAAAACGCAGCGGAAAACTCACCTGCAGTTCAGGAAAGCTCTGCCTCACAATTAGGGTCCATAGATTATACAGAACACATACAGTTAACATCATTAACCAATAGAAGTAAAAATTTTCATCTGGATTAACAACAGATCGTCGTTTCTGCAGATAGCGTCGTCGTCGTTTAACACTCTTTTCGACGTCACCAGAGGCACTTTCTGAACCCGTATCTTCAACAGTTTCCTGGAAGGTAGTTAATAATAACGAACATGAGGTAATCGTATATATTTAGAATACCTAAAAATAGGTAATACAACAATAATATTAATCTAGAATTATAGTTATTGCACAATTACTTTTAATTTTATATATGAAAATTGATTATAATGCACCTTATGTAAAGGAGTCTAAAAGTATGCAACATTTTTGTATAGTGTGGAATTTTCAAGCATATTGCATACTTTTAGACACCTTAAGAAAATATATCTTAAATACAGATATTTCCGTACCACCTTTTCATGTGTTTCTTCTGCATGCATATTAAATATAGGACTCATACTCTTAAACAACTATTATTTAAATAAAACTATTGTTACTAAAGATTTTTTGAGTTTTCCGACCACCTACCTGTGTTTCGGGTATCTGTCTTGTCGAGAAACGCTTCAGGAAGGAGTCTTCGCGCTTGAGCGGTGGTTTCTTCTGTATCGCCGATGAGATCTGCACGGTGGTGCGCAGCTTCATCCAGCGCTGGTTCGATCGTGTCCTGTTTTCGCAGGAGATGGAAACACGTTAGTTGAGTATATCCAATATGGGGCCTTTGCAAAGGGATTGTCTCACACAACGAACTACGATAGCTAACGATTATTTTAAAGGAATCTAAAATGGAGGTCTTAAGGGGTCTAGAGCGCAACTGAAAAGATCATTCCAACTAAGCGTGCGCTCACGTTACTGGGGTGCGTTTTCTGTATTATTTACTTTTTAGAGCGTAATCACTTACGTAACACGAAACATCAAACACTTACGCTAGCTGGTGATGACGAAGAAGTATGGCTACGGGTTACAGGTTACGGGTTACGGGTTACTGGTTACTTATTATGGATTACGGCTATGGTTACGCATACTTAGTGGCAAGACAAACATTCATAGGAGAACCCAAAAGACCGTAACGCAAACGCACGCAACGGTAACGCTAACATTTAGGTGAAACGGAAACGGAAACGCACAAACGCAACACGAGGGGATAGAGAGAGACAGACAGAGAGAAATAGATGAGGTCTGTGTGCATGCAAAAAGTATATTTATACATATAGATATTGATACATATTTAGGCATGGAGATAGTTTTAGTCACATATATCTGGTCTACAAACGAAAGATGTGTTCGAGTCGCAAGCGAAATCATCTCAAATCGAATCGAATCAAATGTAATCAAACGAAATAACAATCATAGGCGTTATGCAATCGACAAGAAATGAGGAAAATTGCAATTGGAAAACAATTTTAGCAGCAGCAGTAGAGCAGCGCAGCGAGACAGAGACAGACAGAGCGAAAAAGAGAGAGAGTGAGAGTGAGTGAAGAGGCGGAAGTGAGGAAGTGGGGTCCAAGTGGCCAAGAATTTTCTGCCATCGATATAAATAGCTCTTGGCCTCGGGCGAAAAGTGTTAAATTGTCTGCCAGGTGAGCGTTTCTCTGCGAAACTGAAAAGTTTCTCACAATTAAAAAGAAATTAAAAGAAACGAAAAGTACGGTTTTTTCTTCGGCAATCCGAAGCTTAGGGTACTCTGGCAAAGTTGATGGACTATGCATACATAAATTACTTAAATCGGCTAAGAAATATCTCAGGCACTTGGTGAACTAAGGCCGGCTAAAATTATCCTAATCGTAGTTTTTAAATTTAAACAAAAATTTTAATTTAAAACCGCGCACACCGCGGATACATTAAACGTTTTTAGGTGCCAAAAAGTATGCAGTGAAAATTTATCCCACACCGCTTGGCAGACAATCGAAATAAAATATATCATTGCATACTCTCAGGCAACTAAACAAGTGAATTAAAGCCGCCTAAAATTATCCTAATATTAGCTTTTAAATTTAAAAAAATTTTAATTCAAAACCGCGTATACATTAAACGTTTTTAAGTGCCAAAAAGTATGCAGTGAAAAATAATCCCACACCGTTTGGCGGACAATCGAAATAAAATATATCATTGCTTACTCTCAGGCAACTAAACTAGTGATTTAAAATCGCCAGTGGCATTTTTGTGTTTGCATTTCCCCCGGAAACAAAACACACATTAATCACATTAATGTCTCGAAATCATTTATAAAGCTTAAAGAGCTGGAATCGTTAAGCTGAAGCGTCATCAATCAAAAACGATTGTTATTTAGGTAATTTAAGAACAAAAAAAACGAAAAAGCGGACCACCGTACAGTTTAATCCTATTCTTTATCATTCCCAACTTGCCAAAAGTATAGCTACGCACTACGAGTATATACGAACTCGATCTAGGACTATCGTACTACTACGTGGATACGGGGATTGCGGGACGGGGGAATCCGGGGAGGGGAATCAGGTTTTACCACTTTAAACTTTTGCTCAAGCCGCTCAGGGTCGCCATTCAATCGTCTGTTCTGCTATAGCATCTAGTACTAGGTGTTTATTAGCATGATGTACACAATGGATGTGTCTATATAATATATATATACATTGCTTATGTACAGTTCGATTTTGGGGGGTGTTGCTGATGCGTTTATTAATATTGGTTGGACTTAATTGGTGCACAATTATTATTCGCATTCAGCATGTAGAAATGCCAGGCTACGGAATAAATGCTGTGATTTTTGTTTCGTTTAGGATTTCCTTTGTTTTAATTTCGGTTTTTTTTCATTTTTTCGATTTTTGTTTATTTTGATTTGGCTAGTTTTCATTGGACTATTTACAGCGGTGGCTAAATTATTACGCATACGTCGTGTGGTACACGATGAGGTTCGAAAAACGAAAGCGATTTGGTAGCAATGCAGTTAGCTAAACGAAAGACAAATCAAAGGAAAACAATGATAGCTATAGGTGTGGTTGCCGTCAGTGTGTGCGTGTGTGTGTGGTTGTTTGTGGGTGGTGTGTGTGGGGTGGATGTATATCTCATATCCCCCCACCCAAAGTCTGTGGCTTTTTACAGGGTGTTACTGGTGCCGGACCTGCGGCCCAGTGTCTGTGTGGTGTGATGGAGCTGCGGTCTTGGACCTCGGCTCTTCGCAACGCCAAAACCCTACTACACATTTTTGTTATCTATCTGTATATATGGTTTCTATATTGCTGGTTTGCGGCCTATTCAAATGCAAAGCGCGCACATGCCGATCATCGTCATTATCATCATCATTAACAGCATGACCATCATCATCATAATCACAACCATAATCAAATCAAAAGCAGAACAAAGCTATGCGTGTGTGTGTGTGTATTATCCGTATCTGTATTTCTATTTGTATTTGTATTTGTAATTGTATTTGTGTTGGTGTGCAGAGACAAAACCGAGAAATCATAAGGAACGCAAGAGAATAAACTTACCAATCGGAATCTGGATCTGAAGCTCCATCTCCGATACGCGATTTCCTAAACGAGTTTTGAAAGTATTTCATTTTTTTTTTGTTTTTTTGACTGTGTTCTTGCTACTTTTATTGTTGTTTATTTATTTTTTTAACATATATTTGCTTTGTATTTATTTTGATTGACTTAATTTGTTTTGTAATGTTTTCGAGGAGGCAATAGTAAGAGAATTCGATAGAAATAGATTGGCAAAGAGAGAGAGAGAGAGAGATAGAGAGAGTGGGTGGTGTGGGTGAGAGTGAGAGAGACGCACAAACACACAGATGGAGAGACACACACACACATACAACTGGGTGATATGGGCCCCCTTTTAACCCATCAGTGCCCATCCCTAGCCAAGCGGAAAAAGGCTTGCTGCACGATAAGATTACCCCGCTCTATAGCTATAGTCGTACATAAGTATACTACGTATATTACATGTACACAGTGGCGTACGAAAGTCTGTATTAAAAGGGGTATTTAGAAAATGAGATATGATTATAGTTAGATTAGTTACAATATTAGTTACTGCATTTTTTTTTATGTTTCATAAACAACATAAAAGATCTCTAAAACTATTTTGTATTAAATGGTTCACTTCTGTATTTATCATATTCAAATCACAAAAGAATTTTAATAAAATACCTATATCAAGCAATATGAAAGCCCTAGATCTATGTAGTATTAACCCCAAAACCCCCCGCGCTATACGCCACTGAATAAATGTATACAAATGCGTGTACGTGTGCGTGTATCTGTGGATGACCCCATTGTTGTTTTTGGGGTCAGCTGAACCATTTGTGGACTTTCGATTTAATATAAATTGAGAATGAGCTTGTTAGTTTTGGCGCTTGCCAATTCCCCGTTTCTCGTTTTTCGATTCGATTCGATTCTGGTTCGGAATCGGGTTCTAGTACGGGTTCGAAAAGGTTAAAGAGCTGGGCCCGGTATTAAATGGCATTCTTTATTGCACCACAAATCATCCAGCGAAATGTTAAAGGACTCTCCTGTTTGTACGTAAGTGTGGGTGTGTGTAGTTTGGACCATGTGTGGTCGGCTGAAAGTGTTATTGTTTAATGGCTGCATGATGTCCGATTTGGGGGCGCCTCGGGTTAACCGGCGATTCGGTTCCTAAGCCGGATTTCAATTAACGCCTCTGCCCGATTCACGGCTCTGAGTTCCCTGTTTCTCGTTTTCGGTTATTTGGTTTTGTGGTCATCAAGCCGCAGGCCGTGACGGTCCGGAATGCTAAGCCATTGCTTTCGGTTCTGTTCGGTTCGCCACTTGACTGACTGGCCGCACATGCCAGATGAAATAACAATTGAAAAATTCCATCGAGTCCTCTGGTGTTCCCTGGCAACTCCTGCCCCCTGTCCCCCTCTTCCAACCAATACCCCTGCTCCTCTGCCAATGGATATAGATTTATAACGCCCTGGGGACACTTCACACCCGGCAAAGTATGCTACACTCTGTGCCAGCCAGCTGTATTTCAAAACGTGCTAGGATGTCACGGAAGTCTACGGATGCCCTCAACGTAATTGTAGCGAGAAAAATGCTTTTGGCATCATATTTTAAGTGCCATTCGTTTGAATGGCTTACTAAATGGGCAATATGTCGGAATTATAAAATCAGCTTCTTAAAATGAAATGTTTTTATATATAAGTGGGTAACACTGACAAAATGAAATGCCTTTAAAGTCAAAACTTTTATTCTTAAATTATACATTATTCTTATATGATTTTCTTTATATTTAACTAAAAAAATTACAACGAAAGTATTGATAAAATGATACTACAATTATGATTTTTTTTTATATCTAACTAAGAAATTACAACGATGGTATTGATAAAAGTTTACTGGTTCGATAAGTTCTATTACATTAAAAAAAAAAAAAAACTATTTACTTGGATAATAATTTTGGCAAGCCTTTATAAAGACACAAAAAGTACGTGTACCACATAAAACCGCTTGACAAAAATGTAAAACCCACCGAAAGACATTTCGGTGACACTTAAACCAGACTCCGCTCGTAAATTCCCTTGACTGCGATTTTTTGCGACACCCACCGAGCGTGTATGTACCTTATTAGCCATGGCTAACACCCCAATTATTTGGGTCATCCCAGTTAATGAGGAACTTGAGCTTGCTGACAATGCAATAAAGCAGAAAATTTCAGACGACACCGGATGTGAGCCGCATTTCAAGTGCTTGCAAATCAAAACACAATTGCCGGATCGAACAAATGAATTTGATTGCGAATCAGAGTTGCTTGTAAGGGAATTACCTAACCGCAGGGATGGCGGGATGGGGGGGGGGGCATTAGGTAGGAGGCTCTGGGGATACGGAATATACATATACCGGAGGCCTCTCAGTTGTCACCGATGCCAAATGCAGCCCTTTTCGTCGGCCAAAAACCAGAAAAAACTAGATGATGACATCCAATCGGTTCAAGAGGATGCATAAATTCTAGGCTACCATTGAGTGTATTGTGTTCACTTGGCTTCTACATAAATTTGCAATTTTCTAAATTCAAATTCTTTGTAAGTTGTCAGTCAGTAGGCAATTTCCCATTTTGCATGCAGAATGCCAAAAGAGAAGCTGGGCGGTGGTGGGGGGCGAACTTTGTAGCATTGGCCTGTGCATAGGCGCAATGTGGTGTGTCTAGGCCAGTGGCGTAGACTGCAATTTCTAAGGGGGAGGGATTCTTCACAGCTCCCTGTAGCTGCATATTAGTGATGGCAGTCAGTTGTATACCTATATTTACTTTAACTAAGTTAAAGATTCTTTTGGGGGGGTATATCTATAGAAAGGGTATGAAAAAATATCGATTAATAAATATAACAACGTTTAATTGATAACTCATTATTAACACTATCCCTTTCTTACGTATTTATAATTATTTACGTTTATTTGTAATATGAAAACAAACATTGCCTTGACATATTTTTGAACAGCTATGTTTATTTCCCATATAAAGTAATCGGTTTTTCTTATCGATATAAGATCGATAAAAAAATCGTCCTAAAATAAATGTATATCACTTAACATGTAGACCTAATTAGCCTCATAAGTCTTATAAGAACATAATTTTTGGCATGGGGACCGGAACCCCCCCCTGCGTACGCCACTGTGTCTGTGTGTCTGAGTGTGTGCAATGGTGTATTTGTGTCAAAAGTTCGCCTACATTGCAGTCAGCAGCTTAAACATATCGATTTAAACGCACACTGACAAAAGCCACTTTAACTTTGGCTGTTTGCTGAGATTTTTCAAGCAAAAGTTCCTCTTACATCCTTATAAGCATGTGTGTGTTAGTGTGTGCTCGCGGTGGTATGTGTGAGTAATTGTAAAAGTGTGTGTGGTTGGTTGTGTTGGCATCTACTTGCTTAGCTGAGGCAAACTTTTTAAGTTGCCCTCTGCCAAAAATGAACCGAAACTAGAACAGAAAGCGGTAAAATGTATACCCAGCCAAGAGAGAAACCTCTTTCCCCATTACTTTCTAGTGGGTACAGTGTTACCTCCCCCTGCACGACCACGCCTGCCTACAGATCATATATCATATGCATATGGGCTAATAAATGCAAGTTCCCGTCAAATTTGTTAAATGAGAAAAGTCTTGGGGAGGTTTGTGCGGGGGCAAAGTTTCTCAAGAAAACTTATCGAGGCTTAACTGTGGAGAAAGAGAGAGAGAGAGAGGGGCAGTAGACACAGATCTGTGGAACAGAGAGTGGGAGTGGGATAGAGTTAGTTAGCGAACGGGCGAGCAGGCGGTTTTATGAGTTGAGTTTTAGTTCAGAGTTGAATTGAGTTGAGTTGAGAGAGGTCTGGCATTCGATTACACATCAATGATATATGGGTTATATATTAGGTTACACATAGGTTCATACACTACGTTTTTCGGATTAGTACGTTGTTAGAGCGAGAGAGAGAGTGTGAGCGCATGAGAGAGAGAAAGAGAGAGGGCGAGCGATCGATGAGCGTTAGTGAATGGGTTAGTACATATCGATAATTATCGAGGGGCGGATCGAGGACTTCGCTTTCGGTGGTGATGGTGGTGAGGATAGCAAGAGCCATGATTCTCTCTCGCACACACACGCACACGCACGCAAAGAGAGTTTACACACACATATAAATGGGTGCACAGAGAAAAAAACACTACAATATCGGTGCCATTTGGCCATCTTAGTTACTTAGTTTCACGATATTTCCCTCTATATTTTATTTATCAAACATAATCGTTCTACAACATTTTATGGAATCCAAAATAACACTTAGATTTTGAAATACAAAAAAATACAATGTAGCTAGTTAAATTCGATGTGAAATATCTACAGATTTTCAAAATAAAATCTTAATCTTAAATCATAGACGTGAAAAATGTTATATAATCGCTATAAATAAAAACTTAATATTCGACCTAATTAAATATATATATTTTATAACGTCACAACAATTAATTATTGCATATTTAAAATTCAGAATCTATAAATTGACACTTAAGATTTCATTAAATCTAACATCATTTGAATAAATATTTGAGCTTTACTTCCTCTAATGGTTTTTCTTTGTCTTCAAACAGAAACAACCAAATGGCTGACCAATGATAGTATTGATATTTTTTCTCTGTGCACTGGTTAGTTAGTTAACGCTAGCAAAACGCGAGAACGCAATAAGGGAACACTGAAAACGGGATTTGTGGGTGTGGCAACGTTCCTCTTGATGCGCCTCAGGGAGCAGTAGTAGGCCATCACGGCCCGCAGGCTCTTCCACTTCGTTGTCTGCTGGCCATTGGAGGCGGGTGAGGTCTGGACCGGATCCTTGTCCTCCGGGGCCAAAGATGCAGCCGCCACCAGCTCCTCGGGATGCTCGCTGATGAACGAGGAGAGGGTCTTCATCGCGGGCAGTGGCCGGCGGCCTTGACCCACCGGCGTGGTGGCGCTCTGGTCGGAGGATGGACTGTTCACATGGAGGCGCACTTGGCGCCGCTGACGGGCCTGGTGCGAATGCGGATGCGTATGCGGATGTGGATGCGGATGCGGTTGTGCCGGCGTCAGTATAAGTCTATCCCTCTCTGTGTAACTTAAACTAGTGGTGGTGCAACCACAGTGGTGCAGCTGCGCACTGGCCAGCGACGAGCTGCCGGATCTGCATGTGTGTTCAACATCCGATCGAGCGATGCGAAAAGTGGATACTCTGATTATAACATGCGATAGGCGAGGGGTAACTGGGCACGGCTGTCACTTTTTTATATATATATATACCAAAAAAAAATCATCTGTTTTAAGAAACTACATTTAATTATGATAACGATATAGCTGTATATTCAAAAGTTCAAAATGTATTTATATCTGATATAAAACATTGCAACAATCTCAATTAAGGAGCATCTTGGTATGCCGTCTTTGAAATTCTGTCTTTCTATTTAAATATAATTGGGTTCATTTTGCAAAGTATTTAAAAATTTTAATATTATCCATTCAATAGTTTCTTTTACAAATTCAATAAGATATACATAAGATATATATATCTAGCCAAAATTCTTGAACAATTTAAAATGGATGAAATTTTCCCTAAAGACTAAGTAGAAGCAAGTTCAGATCTATTCTACGAAGAAATGTCTTTTGTATACCCTTGCAGAGGGTATAATGACTTTAGTCAGAATTTTGCAATGCAGTGAAGGAGACGTTCCGACCTAATAAAGTATATATATTCTTGATCAGCACCATGTCCGTCTGTCCGTTTCTACACAATCTTGTCGATCAGTTTTAAAGCTATCGGGATGAAACCTTCCCAAGAGTCTTATTTCTATTGCAGGTAGTACATAAGTCGGAAAGAGCCGGATCGGACAACTATATCCTATAACTCCCTTAGGAAGGATCGAAAAGAATTTTTTTTTGTGTAAAAAAAATATAACTTCGTTGTTTTTTTAAATATTAACTTCTACTCTTAGGATTAACATTTTTTTAATATTTCAAAATTTAAAATAAAATTTTAAAAGAATTTGACGACTTTATCATATAGCTGTCATAGGAACGATCGGGTAATTAATGTCAAAATAATACAAAGTCCGTTATTTGTCTTTTATTTACGGTAGTAAATTAAGATGAAAAGTTATCTTTATATTTCTGCAATTAGTTCTTAGTTTTCCTAAAATGGGAAAGCTCTGTACATACAGGAAACGACCTGTAAGGGTATAGAAACTTCGGCTTGCCGAAACTAGCTTCCTTTCTTGCTTGTGCTTTTTTTTCTGACTTGTCTTGATTAAATTGTTTGCCCTGGGACATTAGCATTCTGGAAGTGGCAGCTGCGGTTCAGTGTGGATATGGTGGTTCATGGTTTCATGGTTTCGTTCTGGAGTGAAGCTGGAGTGGAATCGTGTGCTCGAAGATTAGCCCGGCGAGGGCACATTAGGCCAAAGAGTTGTCAACTCCTGTCCCCCGGGAGGGCGGCTCCTCCTTCCGCTTCCACCGCCTTTGTTTGCCTGGGTCGGGTTAATTAATGAAATCATGTACACACACACACACACACACCCTGACAGTCTGACACTGTGACACCCCGAGACACACACACATAGCACGGACATGGGCAATCCCGGCTAATTGTCATTGCTAATTTCCTTTTTGCCACCACAAAGGCATAACAAACACAAACAAAAGTTGCCCCTGTGTGTGTGTGAGTGCGTATATGGTAGTGTGTCTGTCTGAGTGACAGCTCCATTCAACCGCTAAAGCAAAAAAAAAAAAGTTGAAAAACCACAATCTCAACATTTACTTGGAATAGACTCTTTGGACAGTGCGTTTAATATCAGTAAGGCAAGCAAATATTAATGTCACTTACTCTTTTAACATCATTTTAAAATTCAAAACCCAATTATTCATTTTTGCATGTGCAGTAAAACAACCGAGGGTGAAATCACTCATTAAGGTGTCTAAAAGTATGCAACAATATATTTTGAGTCCGAAAGTCCTATGGTTTCATTCCGAAAAACCAGGTTGTGCTTTTCTCTGCCTCGTTTTAGACACATTTTGAAATGTTTTCACACCCAGGGTTATTTGTGTGGCACCCCCCTTAATTGGAAATTATAAGTATTCTATTATTTTAACACTTAACCCACAGCTATGAAACGCACTGTTCCTGTATCGAGCTTCCGTCAGTCGGATCCTAGAGCCCCTGATTAGATTAACCAGAACCCAAACTGGAAACTTTTGAAGTCGCATTCGCATTCACATTCCCATTCAGATTTCAATTTCCATTTGGCATTTCCCAATGCCAGGCTTTAGCTTCGTCCGCAAGGATTCGCAAGGACGTAGAGGTTGGGCCTGCTCCGGAGGGGCCAAGGGGGGGGGGGGAAAGACTTGCTAATTGCTAATTTAATTTAATTGAATCGAATCGCGCTGGTTGTTTTTTCTGGTCCTTGTCTTACAAATACGGATGCGAGTACGGATGTGATGTCGCTTACGGTTAATCAAATACAGAGTACAAAAAGCTGCCAAGGCTAGCGAAGCCCAACAAAGTATGCTACACATTTATCAATTACGCTTACGGCACGTGTCTATGTATATGTAGTTAGTTACTGCACAAGTATGAGTGAGTGTTGTGTAAATGTGGCTGGTGTTAGTGTGTGTGCTTCTGGTGTTTCTGTGTGTAAAATGCGGACTGCAGGACAAGCAGAGCCGGATTATGTTTATGTGTTTGGTAGCAACTTGGCACGATTTGAATAAATCATCTTTGTGATGCACCTCTTCGTTTTTTACTCCGCCTTCAACTTTTATTTTACACGTGTCGGGGTGAGTGCACTGAGCGAAACAAATGCCTCCTAAGGGCAGGGTTTTTACATTTTCAATTTCTCGTACTAGACAAGTAAGTATTTTTTAAATCAAAAAGTAACCATTGGTCGATTTTACCAATAACAACAACAAAATACAACCTTGTAATTTTACCAAGCAATTTTTTCTTTTACTACAAATTTTTTTTCTAAATTTTAATATTAATCTAAAATTACGCGATAATATACTTGTAATACTTAAATTTAAAAGGTAAGCGAATCAAAATTTCACGGAAAAATTTAAAAAAACTTAAATGTTGCAATACTTATTGGCAATATTTATATAATCTTTAGCTAAAAGTCTTTGGCAAATAATTATAAAATATGTTTAGAATAACATCAGCAATTGAAATGAGCTTTATAATAAGTTCTTTAATTTTTAAGAGGCATTTTGTAAGGCTAACTTGTTTTCTATGTCTTAGTTAAAAAGTTCTACCGCCGACCTTAGTTGGCATTTTTTCGCTCAGTGCAGGTGTGGGTGTTCATTGGCTTGGCCTGTGTGTGGGTGTGCTCATCGAACTTACCGCTGACTGGGACTTTTGCTGTCCGAGGAGTGCGCCGCACTGTTGTTGTCTTCGTCGCGGACCATCTTGTGGTGCCGCTTGTGATAGCCACCGTCGCTGGGACCGGCACCACCGGATCCGCCCCCACCGCCTCCGCCTCCTCCCCCTCCGCCGGAACTACTGGTGCCCGTGGGACTGATGACGTCCGTATCGCTGTTGCAGTCGTGCACCTGACGGGCCACATCCTTCACAAACTTGCCCGCTTCGTGCTCGTGGGCTTCCATCTGCAAGTGGGGAAGATACGGAGGTTCGACCGGATTAATTGAGCTCATTGGTATATATACTTATGGGTGTATATAAGCAGACACCTCATCTCATCAATCGGAATTGAGCCCATCTTAATTGCTAATTATGCAAACTCTGCCTGTAACAGGATCTCAAATGTCAATGCATTTGTACAGCGCAGGTCATAACTATAACTATTCATATTATTGTAGCTCTTAAGCCCTTTAAATACTACCCAAAGTGTTGTTTTAAAGTCTACAAAAATAAGCAAAGTTAAGGTTATGTAAAATACAATATAAATAGTTGAAAATGTATATGAATTAATGCATATTCTAAGAAAACTAAATCACATATAAAATACAAGCAACTATAAAAATAAATATTCTATTTTCTAATCAGCTAGTTTCAGGTTACAGGGCCTTACAAAAATAAATGTATAAATTACATATGTATGATGCATAAAACGATTTTTTAAGGCTAACCATGAATGCAGGGAGCGAATGCTTGTATCCCAGAACTTTTATCCTCTCAATCAGTGAGGGTAGGTGCTATTATGTCACCCGCAACTGTGCATATACATATACGCATATCTGCAACAGCATCGACATTCGTATCCGTAACTGCATCTGGCACTGAGCCTTGCCACTTTGGCCCATGGTGCATTTTAAATCGGATGATGTTGACGATAATAATTAAACTTTGATTCGATTACTAGTGACACGAAAACTTGGCCAACTCTGAGCCTTCAGGTGAGCAAAAGTTGGCCGGGAAATAAGTGGATGGCTGGTTGTGTGTGACGAAGGTTGCGCAGGTGGTTGAAAAACTGCCGAACGAATTGGGTGGCAAAAAACAGCCATGAGCTCTGAGAACTTTTGTCGAACATGCTTTTTTTTAAATTTAAATATTGCATTATTGATACCTGTCGAAATTGGCTGACTACAGAAATTGACTTAAAGCGCGTTTTTATACCCAAGGCGGTTTTTTACTATATATAAAGAGATTGTTAAAATAAAATCCATTTAAATAAAGTATAAAGCCAATGGTAATACAAAAAACATTTTTTAAGTCCCATTTTACGTACAGCCTTAAAAAAGTGTAGCTTTAATATTTATTAACTAAAATATTAGGCAAAGCCAACCACGTAATTTAATAATACAAATCAAATAGGAAAAACGAACAGGCATTTTATTTTCTAAAAATCGATAGGATTAAAAAGAAAAGCATTACAAGCACGTGCATAATGACAGTAATTATTATTCTCTAATGCGCAGGATGTTTCTCGGTTATCAAATGGGAATTAAATGAGAAAATTCAAATGGAAGCATAAATGTTCCACAAAAAATCAATAAGAATTAGTCAAGACTAATCATGGCATCGCAATTCCACCGCAATAAAATCAGAATCAAAATCCCAGCCACTCTTATGGGATCAGGGTCGGACATGAAGACCACTTGTTGGCCAAAACCATTATCAATTTAACATCAATGGCCAAAACTAACTTTAAGTGAGCTCCATTGAAAGCCGGTTCGCCAAGTACTTATATAAGTACTCGAGTGCCGCAAACTTGAAAGCTTCGATTTGACCATTGGGACAGATTGACGGTGCTAGTGTCCGTACTCCGTATCCGTATCCCTGTTCCGTATCCATGTTCATATTCCGCAAGCCCCGAAAACCCCGCAAACCGCTCATCCACCTTGTGGTCCGTGTGAGTGGGCGTGTGTCCGTGACAAAACTGGCTAAATCCAGTGGGGGGCTTCAATTTGGCCAACGGTCCAAATAGGGGAAACCGCATAACATACACATATCTAGCGGAATTTGTACGCCGTTTCCACCAATTAGTTGACAAATCGGTTGAGTGCCAGACTATGCTTCACTTGTGAGCTATACCACACCAAATATATGTATATACCTACATCTGCGGTCGAAATAATAGTGATATTTGCCTGTGTAAAATCAAACAGCAAACAGCCATCTAATATTATAATTCAACGACAATTTATTGGCCCACGTTGAAATGTCAATATGGTGGAATTGTATACTTTAGTGTGATATATCACAGAACTTATAAAAAGAGTCGGGAAGCAAATGGCAAATCTTGAATGCCATTTAACACCGATACTAATACGTTTGTATGTTATTTTGAATTCTAACATTAAATGGGTAAAAACTTTAACTTTTTTTAAATCACTTGTATATTTGCCCACAAGTAGGCCACAAAGGACGGCGATATTTTTTGCTGCCTACTTTTAGACACCTCTAAGACTAAAAACCTAAATTACTAAAACATTAGTAATTTCTCTACGACAGCACTGTTATTTATGACCCCTGCTGTACATATAGAGCCTTGATCCGTGCCACCAGCAGCTGTCGCCCGTGGACATGGCAATTAAATGCGCCACAAAACTTGATTGGAAATTATTGTGGTTCTTAGTTCTGGGAACTGGGATAACTGCGCTGGTGGTTTCCAAAGTCATGCTGTTAAGCTTCCCTACCGAATCGAAAGGACTTCACATATAGTTGTGCCCGAAACTATGATGAACCATAGAGTGAAGTGGCCTCCGTTTTAATTAGCCATTGACAAAACGGATAAAAGTTCATATATATATGGGAAGCATTTCCAATTTCCTGCACATATTCTGTTGCTCGTTGGCCGGGTTATTTGGGTGCAGCGAACTCGAGTGGACGAATTGCCGGCGAGCAGCTAACTTTTCATGATTGAGCCTTGATTTTCTTTAATGGCTTTTACGTAATTTACCCATGGCTGGCACACTTGGGCAGCAAAACTATTTGGCCAGCGCTTTCAAAACTAATTTAATAACTTTTGGTCAGTTTGCACATTTTAATGAATATTCATACTGATCTAGGGCTCTCGCATCAATGTTTTTTTTTGTTTGAATTTTGGAAATTCAGGTAACGAGTTTAACGAAGTTTCCTTTAGAAAGTTGTTCAAAATTATGCGGACAATGCTGATGGAATTTGGGTAAAGAGTTCTAGACGGCTTAAAATTCCGGCTAGATTAAAACTTAAATTGGTAAATTGGTTAATGTTTTCTAATATTCTGGTATCAAGTGCAGCATAAGCACTGAAAACATTGTATTAGAAAGTTGGTCTTTTCAAAGGTAATCAATTTTAAACATGCCTAAATAAGTTTATCTATTGAATATTAATGAGTTGTAAGGAAATGGCAACTTATTTGTTTCGACCCTTGTTTATTTATAAAACCCACGTTGCATTTTATGGCAATTTTCTCAAATGGTTTTCCGATATTTATTTGCAAGCTGCTTTTGACTACTATTTTAAGCAACGGCTATAGCCCCAATTCATTTTAATATGCCCATACATATTTGCGCTGTCCTCCGCAAGCGATATCATTAAAATGTAGCTACCATGGCCGGACATAACACTAAAACTCATAATCAAAAATGTTTAAATTTTATGCCCTTGTTTGTCACTCAACATTAATGAGCAACGAGAGGAGACAGTCGTGAGATTGGTGGAAATGTGGCCAAAGTGATTGGTGAAATGGGAATAAATGGAAGCTAAAGCCAATCTACACTGAAATTTAAGAATGTTCCATATAAATATTAATGCCTAAACTTATAAATAAAAGTTCTCAAAATCTACTAAAATATTTAAAATGATGATTACCTAATATTAATTATGTTACTAATAGTCTGTATTTCTCAAGGAAAATATTCTTCAAACCTATTAAGAATAGTACGCCTTTTTTAACATTTTAATTAAATATATTGTTAGCTATAATTATATGTAGATAAATTATTTATTAACCAGCATCACAATACAGGAACAAAAATGTTAAATAGTATAAAAAATCAAGGCAACTTATAGAACATAAATTGTTGTTGGTTGTTGGTTTAGTGTAAGCATTTTTATGCCTTATAAAACATTTTGTGATGAGGGCCCTAATTAAAAGACAATCTGGAAGCACTATAATAGTTCCATTAAAAATAAATAAATAAATAATTAGGTAAGTTTTGCAAAAACTTTTTCACATTTTATAAAAATTTTTAAACATACTTAAAGTGACTGATGAATATTTTGTGGTTAATTATTTAGGATTTTAAAGGGTTTGAAATGTTTGAACTAAATTTTTCAAATGGGCTTGTAAACGAGGATTTTGAGGATCAATATTATCATCTAATGAAATCTTTAAAATAAAAACCTATACAATAAAACCTTGAAATCCGAATGAACGAATCATAAACTCTAATGCTCGAATTAGAAGTAACAACGTTATCAAGAGGTACGCTTCTAGAGGATATAAATCAGAGACCATTTTAATGTTTCGCGCAGTGTAATGAGGATAACATACCAAGGGCACGATATTGCACTTCTGGGAATCGGGCCTGAAATTGGACTGGGGATGGCAGGCTACGAGTGGGAGATACGAGTGTTTGAGGAGGCGGTGTGGAATGTGTGTGGGTGCCACCTACTGCCCAATATGGACCCAGGGACTCACCGCATATAGGCCCGTTGCAGTGGCCCCCGACGACGAGGAGGATGCCGCTGCCGCTCCAGTGCTGCCGTAGTTGAGCTGTGAGTGATAGCCGCTGGAGAGGATCTTCTTGTGTGCGGATGCATGCGCCCGATACGCGCTCACGCTCAGTTTCATCCTGACATCCACTCAACCGACCGCCCGCCCCGCCGCCCTCGCCTGCGATACGTGGGCGTGGCAGTTGCTCCTTTTTCCGCTCGAATTCGAAAAAGGAATCTGTATCTGTGTCCTTGCCTGTGTGAGTGGGCGGGGGCGTTGATGATTCCGTGGGCGTGGTTGCTGCACTGCTGCTGTTGCAGCTTGTATTGCTGTTGCTGTTGTATTTACCACTTGTATTGCTGTTGCCGCTTTAATGGCTTATGTTGCAGATGCTGCTGTTGCTGCTCTTCTCTTTTTTCTTTGAGTAGATGTTATTGCCTTGTCTATAGTAGCTAGTGTTGCAATTATTGCTGTTGCTGCTGTTGCTTCTACTTCAGTTGTTGCTGATGTTGCAGCTGTTGCCGCAATTGCTGTAGCCGATGTTGCCGGTGTTGTTTCTACTCCAGTTGTTGCTGATGTTGCAGCTGTTTCTTCTATAGCTGTAGCCGATGTTGCTGCTGTTGTTTCTACTCCAGTTGTTGCTGCTGTTTCTTCTAGTGCCCTAGCCGATGTTGGTGCTGCTGCTGTTTCTGCTCCAGTTGTTGCTGATGTTGCACTTGTTACTAATGTTGCTGTTGCTTCTGCAATTGTTGTTGCTTCTCCTGCTGTTTAAATAAATGTTGTTGCTCTTCCGCTTTCAATTGAAGATTTTGAAGAAGGTGTTGCCGCTGTCTCTTGGTCTGCAATTGTTGCTGCTGCAGCTGCAATTGTAGATGTTGCTGGTGCTTCTTCTACAATTGTTACAAATGTTAATGTTGCTGCTGTCTCTCCAGCTATTGTTGTTCCTCCCTCCGCTGTTTTTTTTTTTTTTACTTTGGCAGCTGCCTTTGTTGCCGTTGTCGCTTTCAAGTTGCGTTGAATTGGGCTTAATTGAGTGCCCACAGGCGTCTGACGATGACGACAAGGACAACGAGGGCGACACCGTTTTGAGGGGGGCGTGGCAATGGGAGGAGGGGCTGGAATTTGGAATCTGCAGGACGGGGCAAGAATGTCGACACCGACGAGGCACACACAAAGCAATCTTTTTATTGGCGTCTTTGGTGGCGTTGTTGCTGCTGTCGCTGTTGCTGTTGCTGTTGCTGTTGCTGTTGCTGTTGCTGTTGCTGCCCGTGGTTCTGGTCCTGATGCGAGACAAAGACAAAGGTCCCGGCGATGATGGACTGGTGGCCAGGATGCCCGGCAACCCGGGCAAATTCGGGGCTCCGCTGCTCAGTTTTAGTTGGCCATAAACGATGGAGCTGCCATTGAGCCATGTAGCTGGCTTCTGTGTGCGTGTTTGTGACTGTTTGTGCGTGTGCCACCTCCTTTTTTGGGGTCCTTTCTATGTCTGTATATGTGTGTGTGTGTGTGTGTGTGCGATTTCCGGGGGCGTGGCAGCAGTACCGTTGTCAAGCTGTCTCTCCCTGGAGGATCCTTGCCTGTGCTCGCTTTTAATTGTTTGTAATTTGGTTTTTAGTGCTCTAAGGTGGCTTGTTTTTGTTTGTCGTTTTTCTTGTTACTGTATCTGGTTGTTGTATCCTTTGTTCTTATAGTTGCTGTTGTAGTTGTTGCTTTGGTGTTATTGTTGTTAAGGCCTCATGTCACTTTAGTTACAAGTATCTGTAGCTGCCGCTGTCGTTTCCGCTCGCTGTCGCTGTCGCTGTTGTTGCTGTTGCTGTTGCTGTTGCTGTTGTTGCCTGCAGGCAGGAAGGAAAACATTTAGCTAAGTAAACATTAAAGTGCAAATTAATTAAAATGTCTAACAATTTAGTTGCGAAACACAACACAGCACGCACAGACACACACAGCACACACACACTCGGGGCACAGCATTAAGTGTTTCACACCGAAACGATTTAGTTTTCAACAGAATTCCAAGAGCCAAAAGTCGTTTAAAGGGCAACCACAGCTCTCCCATCGGTATTTGCTATAGCGCACAATTACACAGAGAGAAAAAATGGTATCAGCTTCAGAGCACTTGAGTATCTTAAAGGATTTGTGGGGCTAGCATTTTCAAACACCTGATCTGAATTTTGAAGTGGAAAATAAATCTAAGATTTATTATTAGTACACATTTTGACTGCAGAAAAGTGGTTTTAAAGAAAGCATAAGATAAAAAAAGCATAAGATTTAAAGAAAGCATAAGATAAAAAGGTACTCCTTATTAAAATTCAATTGTTATATAATTAATGAATGAAATCAATAGTATTCAAAAAGTAAGGAATGTTCTTTCATTTTTCTTTTCTCGTCTAAGTATTGCATAGCCCAATTCCTCAAAAATCTTTGCTTGCATTTCCTTTTAAACACGATTCATAAGAGGTACCCCCATTTAAAGTGCTCTGCACTGACTTGCTTGGAATGCAATTCAAATGAATTGTTAAATACAAAACTTCGCACCCAAACCATCCGCAGTAAATATTTGAACGGGTGGATTGAAAACTGGGGGGGGGGGGGGGGTTAGGTCAATAAATAAGGAAAAAAGGATGGTGGCTGGAAAAGGTGAATTTGTGTGGGTCAGCACAGAGTTCATTAACTTTGCGGCAAGTTTGATTTGTGCGTAATTGAACCTTTTCGCACCGACAAGTTGCTTAACTATCAGCCACCGTGATTGATGGCCAATGATTGACGGGTATCATGGGTTCCCTGCTCAGAGGGCGGGGCCAGTGAGTTATCTAATTAGTGATAGCCACTTAACCCCAATCAATCAACCTGATTAGCCCCTGAATGGGTTGTCAATCGGCTAAGCAACATCCGAGCTTAGGCCTCTAAATTATATTTTGCAAACATATATGTATAACTAACAGCTGAATAAATACCATTAAAAAACTGTTAAGTTATTCGGTAAGATGACACATTTTCGTTGTAATTTAATATGAATAAGTCATCAATCAACTTTTCAGAAAAGTTATCCATCCGGAAATCCTTAAATATTGCCGCAATTGTTTTGCCACAAATTTCTAATGAATAACAATCTTTGAACAAATCATGCGTGAAGTAATCGGCATTCATTATTCAGCTGTTGAATCGCCCACGAAAATCCATTCCCAATCCCAATCCCTTTCTCAATCCCAATCCAAATCAGACGCAATGCCATCACTAGGCAATCAATCGGGCATCATCGCCCACTCAGTGACGCACTTATTCGCTTCCGTCCATTCGCCAAACTCAAACACTCAACATTCACTTGGCATTCACTCGGCATTCATTACATAGACAATGCCGCACTTATTGCCCCTCGGAAACGGATTTATTACTGATTTTTTATTAAGGCCAAGACCGTGTTTTTGGCGAACAGGGAATTTCATGTCTCCCAGAGACTGTAAACATGTCGCAAATGTAAGCAAAAAAAAAATATGAGTGGGATCGCCGCGGGAATAAGGTATTTTCGGTCGATTTCCGCGGATTTACATTCAGTGAATACAAGTTGTAGCCAGAAACTGGTTTTGCAGACAGGATACGGCGATTGACCATTAAGCCCGAACAATTACAACGCTGAATCCATGGAGCCAAATGCAAACAGTCAATATAGACTGTAAGCTAAGTAAACAAGAATGAAGGCCTGGGCTCCTGACATTCCATGGGCTTTTACACTGCACGAAAAATAAATCCCTTCTTATAATCTTTTAACAGGTTTATTTCAGTCGGATTGCAAGTTAAGTTCTTGATTTTTTTGGGGATTGTAAACAAATTAATTTTTTTTATACATCTACGTTGATGTTTGTTTTTTTCGAGTTTATATATAAGACTATTTTTTTCTTGTCCACAAAAAATATAACTTGTATAAGAGAACTCCTCTAACTCTTTTCTTTGAAGTGCATAAAATCAATCAAATCAGGCCCTTCAGAATATAGGTATTTCTCCTTCTCACCCCCTATTTTTCTTGCAGTGCCCTCGCAGGCTTTTAATTCATCTCGAAGAGTCGATGGATTGCACCTGTTGGCATCTTATACACACAACGATGGAACATAAAATGTAATTATAAAGCATTCAAACATCCGCAAAGGGACGTAAAAGGGGGTCTGTTGTTCGAGGCGATCGGGGATATTGGGGCCAGAGGTCGGTAAGGTCGGAATCGGGGAGGTGAAAACAAAGTAAGAGACTTAACACTTTGTGCGAACGCTTAACCAGCTTAAGGAGCCCAAGGAGCCAAGGAGCCGGTGCAAGTTTTATGAGTTTTTGCCTGGTCAGGCAGAGGCATTGCCCATCGGCACTCTACAGCCCTTGGTATATAAAGGCCTTTATATATATATATCTATATAGGGGCTATATGTATTTTGCGCATTTTTCTACATAAAAGTCAATGAAGCATTCACCGACTGTCGGGGAGATAAAGAAGGAACTGGCAGCGGCTGCTGCTGATGTGGCTCTGGCCCCCCCTTCCCCCCTTTCGACGCCCCTGCCGATTTCAATTTCAAAATGTACGCTCCATTGGGCAGTGAAGACACCCCAACAGCCAAACATCCCCACATCCCAGAACCCCCTCTCTGTGGCCACAAGCACACACAAAAAGTGGCATTAAAAAATGGTAGCCACTTGTCAAGCCAAAGAAACAAAGTTGGGAACGCGGGGCATGGGAATATTTATCAAAAACTTATCGAGAAAGCTCTGCTATCACAGCACCGGGGTCACGCGGCGTATGCGTTATGTTAAATTTATATTTAAAATCGGGGCAAAAAATCGACAAAAAACAGCCGATGCATATTGATTGGATTTTTTTTTTTTGGGGTTTCGTTGCTTAATTAAAGGACACGTGTCCCGATCCGACATTAAAATGCATGACATTTTCTATTTCTGTTGTTTTTGTTCTAGGCGCCATCTAGGGAATTTAAATTATGAGCGATGGTTCATGGATTGGAAAAAAACGAATATCTACAGCAGCGGCCAAGAAGATAGGAATAAATGTATACAACAAATACTTCAAGGCATTTGAAAATATTTGTTTAGCATTTTAAATCAATAAAAAAATCTTCAAATATATAAGTTATTGCTTTAAGTGTTAAACTAAATATACAAAAATACATACAATCGTACTTGTTAATATTTAGGAGTAAATATTACAACTCAAATAACAGAAATATATTCTAAATAATACTGAATACTTAAACACTAAATCAAAATTTAATAATAGTAAAGGTTGTAAAAATAGCTCTTTAAGCATTTTAGAGTAATTTCCTCAACGGCTGCTTGGGTTTGTATCTTACACAAGCAAAAAAAAGACAAGGGAGAGAAAAATTTTAATGATGGACAAAACAAATACGAGATACTCGCAGTTAGATGTGTATCTAAATAGGGCATCGATAAATCTCCCCGAAAATACTCTGTGCTCGCTTGACCCACATTTTGCTCGAAAGTTCTTTTATTTTTCTTTATTCGAGCCAATTGCGATTTCAGTTAGGTAAGAAACTCGCCCAGATTGTGCTTTGTCCTTTTATTTATCTTATATTTTTCTTCGTTTATTTTTGGTTTTCTTCTCTTTTTTGTGGGGTTGGTGCGTGGTCCTTTTCGCAGTTTTCTTTTGGTTTTGTTAAGCAATCCCTTATCAACGATTATGTCAAATGTTTGGCCACTAAGTAGCCAAACTGCTGTCCACCAGGCTCGTCCTTCCTGCTTTTTTGGGGTTTTTTGGGCCGTGTCTTAAGACCGCAACAAGGAGAGAAATCAGGGTCCGTGTGTGTTATGAATATGAAGTTTTTTCCCTGTCTTTGTCAAAGCCAAATGTTGCCATTGCCATGCATATAGCCTGACTTAAGTGATTCCGGCGGAATGCGATGGGGATCTGGATTTGGAGTAGGTCAAGCAGCTGCTGCATAACACCCAACCCCCCCCCCCAGAAAAAAGGCAACTCATGTAAATTTTGTAAACTGAGCCGCAGCATAAATTAGGATGAGGCCAGATTTGCATGAAAGAGCATCGCCCATCGCCCATCGCCCATGGATGAGTCCTCCAATGCCATTTCGTCATCTCAGCCTTGGTGGGAGGAAGTAGAATGGCCATCGGGTGACGACTACGTGCTACCCACCTGATAATGTGATTAATATCGATTGTGTGTGCTCTGTGTGTTTGCCCAACACCCATTACAAGACGCATCCAAACACCCAGCAAATGTGTATAACGCGATTTTCGATAACGTTCTGCAAACAAAAAGTACACAACATAATCCCCACTATGTTTTTGCCTGCCAGATTGAGTACCAATATTATTTCGCCATTTGCGCAGCTTGGCTCACAAAAAAAAAGAGCCAATGATAGCCGTTCGCTTTTTTACAAATTTCATTTTCGTTCGCCCTGCTTTTTGTGTCATCCCTGACCAAAATACACAAATTAAGTATGTATTTAAGTCCAGAAATATACGCTATTTTTATGCAAGAGCTAATAATAGCCAATGTGTATTTTTATATTCAAAGAGTGAATAATAATGCAGCCAGAGTGCAGAACTTTTTTTGGAATTTGTTGCTCTTGTTTTCAGAGCCGAAAACAACAATGTTTCGATTGCAGAAAACAATTGCCAAATAAAATTAAATATGTGCAAATAAAATACACAAAAGTAAATAAAATGTATAAAGTATAGCTTCATTGACTACAATTTGGTGTATAGAACAGAATATATTCATAGGTTTTAGTTAAGTAAGATAATAAACTTTGGTTTTACTTGAGAAAAAAAAACAAATTGAGGAGAAAAGCTAAAAAAAAAATAAGACAATAATATAATAGCATAATCCATAAATAAGGTTATTAGGAAAAGTAAGATAATTAATGCTAAAAATGTTTATACTTTACCATACAAAGTTATGCTAGTAATGGAAAATATTAATGATAAATTAATGAAATATTATATTTAAATTATACTACGTGTGAAGAAGTATTTTAATATAAATGGTATGGTAATGTATGGTTCTTTAGGTAAAATGTACTAAAAAAAAAAATAAATTGTTCTTGGGGAACATTATGAGAAACAGTAAACTAACTAAGGACAAACGAATTTGTAGGAAATTTAAATGTTTTATATACTACCCAGTTTCCTGAGCAGATATCTCTCTGAAATGCCATGATCGCCGCTGAATCGAGGCTACCCCGATAATCAGGCCGTTCGAGGTGCGCCTTTGGTTATGCGTTTTGGCTATCAGGCAGCTCGTTACGTGGATTGCCTCATGCATAAACATGACACTCAGTCAACGCCACTCACATTTACATCCGCCTGCCAACCCACATTCAGCCCGGTTTCCACTTGCCGAGATGAAGCAATTTGTGCCCCTGTGATTTTGTATCAATTGGCACGGGTGTTGCCGCCGGGGAATTGCTCATACGCCGCGTAAGCCAACGGCGTAATAAATTCTTTGGTGGATGTGGCACCTCTTAAACCGATTTATTTATCGCCCGGCCAACAGCTAAAAGCTAAAACCCAAAACCCAAAACCCTTGCCAGCCAGCCAGACACACTCACTCACAATAATAAAGGTCATATATCAGCTGGGTTGGCTGTCGGGAAGAAGTCTTCCTGTTTTGTCTTCGATTCGAATCGGGGATTGTCTGCCGTTGATTTATTTACCGAGCCAACCGAGGGCACCGAGGGAACCCTTTGGAGACTATGCAAATAAGCCAGTGGAGCTGCGTGAAATTCAATTAAAAGAAAACTGCTTTCTGCTTTTGCCTGTGAGGCAAGGAATAACGCAATTACGCGGAGCACATCCTTCTGCCTTCAGACCGCCGAGCATAAATCCGTAACCAAAAGCAATAAAATTATTAAGCCAAGAGCACAGAGAACGAGTGAATAAAGTGAACCCGGGGGAAATGAGGACACACATCACGGACCCGGGATCCTTCTGCATGAAACATGATGCAATGAACGCAATCACCAGGCATTATCATCATATACCCCCAATGGCAAAGTGAAAAATCATTCGCAGAGACGTTGAATTTTTAATGCACTTTGGCTCTCGATTTTTGTGGCTGACTCCTGACTCCTGTATCCTGTATCCTGTATCCCTGGCAGTCCTGGCATCATACGGTTCGGATGACTGGCTGTGATGGCACTTTTGGTGCTCCAGTTACCCAGCTTACGTAATCGCCGACTCCTCGGAGCTTGCTTTATTTTGGCCACCTGCCCGGGGATGTGTGGATGCTTGGCTAGTTAGCATTCGAATGGCCCCACCAGGCGTATACGTAATGAGACGCTTTCGCTTTCTAAATTACTGTGCGACCCACTAGGCGTATGCGTAATATGGTAAGACTATGGAAACCAAATTGCCAGGCATAAATTTTGCACGGAGTTTATTGAGGTGCTTTAAATTTCCTTGGTCTTTGACATTCTCATGGAATTCTTTTGCTTTGTCACCATCCGCAATGTCTGTCTTTAATGAAGGAAATGAAATCATTTATAAAAACTAACTCCACTAGGAGTAATGTAGAAACCCTTAAGAGAGAAGTGATCGAAAAACTAGAGAACTATTCATAGAGCTTATAGAATTGAAAACTTTATAGGAACCTATTTAACCGGAACTTCACTCAATCTTTAGTTATTTAGTTAGTTTTTTTTTATTTTTTAATATTATTAGTTTTAATACTATGCATTGCTTGAAAATTTGTTTGATCTTTCTGGCTTTTAAGAGGTTTTTAATATTTAAATTAGTTTATTTCTTAGTAACATTTGTACATTTTGGATTTTTTTTAGAAATTACCCCCAATGAAGCCCTTGTAACTGAATCATGGTCTCAATCAGGCATCCTTCACTGATTTCACTGATTCCAGCAAATATATTGCCGAGAAGCTGTCTATCTCCATCGAGTGGAAGGGATGGTAAATAGGATCGATTTAACCCCGTTTTCAGGAGCAATCGTTCGATAGGCAATGGAGGCAACCGCTGCAATTACCTATCGCCATCGCAGTTTGCGGCCAGGTGGGTGGTGCTGATTTAAGGACCTGTCGACTGGCAAGGACCTGCCGCTACTGCCATTCTCATCCCCATCCCCTTTCCCCGTCTCTATACCCATACCCATTCCCGTCAAGCTCAACAATTTTTCAATGTCGAAACTTTTTCTGCCGGGGCCACCTTTTCTTTCCAGCGGCTTGAAAAATTGAAAAACGTTTTAATGGCAGTGGCAATGGAAATTAATGGACACGCCAGTTGGCGGGCGTTTAATTTTCCTCAATCGCAACCAAATGCCGTGTTACGCATACGCCACGTGTCCGCGCGTCGAGTTAATGCAATTTGGCGGAGGGCAATGTTGGAAAAACGGGCTGCGGTCGTGGATTAGCCTGAATTGGCTTAACACCACAGAGGCCGGGATAATAAAGCATTCCCACCGGACACGTCGCATCGATAACGATAAATTACGAATGGGAATTGCAATCGCTTTCACTTGACTTAACAGCATTACTGCGTTAGTTAAGGTAAATAAAATGATATGCGCTTGATTAAGCTGATTACGTTGTAATATTGAGACAAATTAATTCAGGTCATATATTTTAAAGGCCAACAAATTTTTTCCAATGTAAACTTGTCAAATATGCAAATGCTATTTCAATTCAAAAGTTGACTTTAAATCATAATTAGGCTAAATTATTTTTCATTTGAACTCTGAACTAAATTTATCAAAGTAGGAATTATATAAAAATGTAAATAAAAGATTTAAGTCCATGGTATATTCTGAATAAAATTTTATTTTTAATCATGATTAAGCTAATTTCGTTTTAATATTGAGAAAACTAAATTATTTTATCATATTTATAATACCAAGAATTGTTTTTTATTGTATATAAAATATTTGAAACACATGTTAGACGTGCAGTTTTGTATAAGTCTCAGATTTAAATTTTGTCCCTCAGATTTAAATACTAGTATTACAAATTGAATACTTTTAATGTTTGTAATGATTAACAATGACATCTGGCTTATATAAACAACATCAGGGCTTAACAATTATCCCCAAGCATTAAGCCCAAATCCATTATGTTCTTATTTAACAATTGAATGTGTATTTAATACTTCACGCGTTAAACCAGCGGAATAGTCCAAAGTCCAAATGAAAGTGTGCTCTAAACTTATAAAATACAATTTAAATCCTTTGAATTTAATTCTATAGGTTACCAAAAGCCCGAATAAACATTATTTATTTATTTACAGCTGTATTAAATATTCCACAGTCATGTTGAAAATGTCGAAACGAATAAAACGAAATGTCGGTAAAATGTAAAACCAAGGACGTTTACAAAAAAGTTGCCTATAAAATATGCATGCATAAAATTATTCGTCTATCTTTGGCGAGAAATGTGTGTATTTTAAAGCCAATTGATTTTTCGCCTGTTACGGCTAACAAAACAAACGCATAAATAAGTTATTATTGACAAGTGCCGATTGGATTGCGAGTGCCGTCTTTTCACTGAGAATTTGATAATCCAATCCGAGGCACAATGCAGGCATATCCTAACATCCGCCCGTCACTTATACACGCACATGTACACTTGTATGTGTATAAGCCGATTTCCGGTCCTCCATTTTCGTTTTCGTTTCCATTTTCACTTTCATTCACACCGACACACACACTTCATTGGATTGGCCCCTTTAATGCCTTTGCACTTAATTGCACCGCTCGGCAAAAAGCATGAAAGACGAGAGGTGTCGAAAGCATAAGCAGCATAATTATTTAACGCCTCGCATCAATCAACTTTTGTCTGGCTGTGAAGTGTAGGCTAATTAGCTTAAATATTTAATTGAGGCAAATAAAATCTGGTGGTCTGAAGGAGGGTGAAAGTATGCAAGGAGCATATTTTCGCACCCACAGAGAGCGGCACGCACACACATAATTGGCATCAACTCGTTCGCAGGCCCAATTCTCGAACCCCCTGCCAATCCCTTCCAGTTTCTTCATCATCCACACCAACCTCCTCCTCTGCCTGTCAATTCAAATTCAAATGATGAACGGTGGGCGGTGGGCGGAGCTAGGTCACAGTTAGTCAGTCAGGACCCCCACATGTGCGTCAAATTACTTCCGCTGGATTTGAATTTGTTGTTAAGGCTGGCGACACAACATGCACTTGGAGAAAAAGCCTACGACGTCCTTATAACTTTCCACGTTCCCATCATAAATAATTAAATACTTCTTATTTTTGTTTTCCCGAATGCGTGTGGTTCACAGAAATCAAAGGTTTTGAATATTAGTAAAAGTGTCTTCATCACCACCTTCAATATTATGATCTAAAAATAAAAAAAACGAAATTACTTCTTGCCTTAAGCAACGCTTAGACTAATAATTGTAATATTTTTATAAAAACTGATTAGATTAAGCTGCCAGTTGGGTAGCAGTGTGCTAATCCTAAGATAAAATTTCCACATTAATAAAAGTTAAAAAAAAAAAAGTAAAGGTGTCTAAAAGTATGCAACAATTTTGATGTATTCGGAAATTCAACAGACTTTAGATACATTAAGGGATTTGTAAGCCATAGTGATCTGCGTCACTGTTTTTAAAAATAATATATGATAATAAATTTAAAAAGTTCGTAAAGAAGCCAAGAAAATATAATATTTTAATATTATAACATCAAACTTACTGATTGAGAAGGGCTGATTATTATAATTCATCTTAGATAAACTCACAGAACAATTTTTTTTTATTTACATATATTTACTAGTATTTGAAATTTGTTATTCCGGTGCAGCGAGTGAAATAAGGTAACCAACTCAGAAAAGGACTCAGCTGGCTAAGCTTGTTGCCATCAAATGGCGCACGCACACACCCAGCCGGACACGCACACGCACTCACACAATTACGCGAATGACAGGAAAAGTGAGCACAATGCGCATGAAAGCGTAAAAAGCAACAGAGAAGGCAAAGTGCCGCAGCAGGAAGCTGAAATGTGTATGCAATGGGCGAGGAGAGAAATGTAAAAATTATAAAAAAAAAAACCAGCCAACCCACACTGACACACTGGCACAGTTTCACACACACCCACACACCCACACACACACACACATCCACGACAGGCAAATGAATGCCAATTAAGCCTACACTTGAACCCCAGCCTCGTCGAAGGACGAAGGACGACGAATGAAAGGCGCAATGCCGCGCACCATCCTCACTGGCAATCAACAAAAGACGCTCGTCGAAATAATAAATGCGTTAAAAAAGGCAAAACACACGGACACGAAAACATATAGTACCTACACGCAGGCAAGCTCTTCATGTATGCACTCAAAGAAAATATCCCCTTTTAACTGGGGAAATACTATTACTATGAGAGAGATCTCATTCACTTATAAATGTGTCTAGAAGTGTGCTACAATATGTTCTAAAGCTGAAAAGTCCAATAAATTCGCTTCTTTTTCATTGCATACTTATAGGTGCTTTTATGGGTGATTGCAAAACTCTAGAGATATTTCAACCCAATACTTGAGCTATACAAATTAATAAAACAAAGTTTTAGTTATGTTACACAATTATTTGGAGAAACAAAGAATCAAAGAAATATTATATAATAACACAAATAATACAATTATTATATTTTATAAGAATGATGAAAGCCCAAGTTTTTTAGGTCCCAACATATGTATATTTAGACAAATTTGTAAGTGAATTAAATCCAAAAGTGATTTTTATACCCTTGCAGAGGGTATATTGATTTCAGTCAGAAGTTTGCAACGCAGTGAAGGAGACGTTTCCGACCCCATAAAGTATATATATTCTTGATCAGCATGACTAGACGTGTCGATCTAGCCATGTCCGTCTGTCCGTCTGTCCGTCTGTCCGTCTGTCCGTCTGTCCGTCTGTCCGTCTGTCCGTCTGTCCGTCCGTTTCTACGCAAACTAGTCTCTCAGTTTTAAAGCTATCCGGCTGAAACTTTCCCAAAAGTCTTATATCTTTTGCAGGTAGTATATAAGTCGGAACCAGCCGGATCGGACAACTATATCTTATAGCTCCCATAGGAATAATCGGACAAAAAAATGAAAAAAAATTATATCTTTGGTGTTTCTTAGCATATAAACTCCTAAGCTTGGAAATAACAATTTTTAAATAATTTTGAATTTTGAATTAAATTTTATCGAAATCGGACGACTATATCATATAGCTGCCATAGGAACGATCGGAAAATTTGTGGAAAAATAATATGAAAAAAATTATATCTTCGGTGTTTTTCAACATATAACCTCCAACGCTTGGAAATAACATTTTTTAATTAGTTCTGAATTTCGAATTAAATTTTATCAAAATCGGACGACTATGTCATATAGCTGCCATAGGAACGATCGCAAAATTGGTAGGAAAATAATATGAAACAAATTATAGCTTCGGTGTTTTTTAACATATAACCTCCTACGCTTGGAAATAACATTTTTTAATTAGTTCTGAGTTTCGAATTTAATTTTATCAAAATCGGACGACTATATCATATAGCTGCCATAGGAACGATCGGAAAATTGGTAGGAAAATAATATGAAACAAATTATAGCTTCGGTGTTTTTTGACATATTATCTTATACTATTGGGAATATCATTTTTTGTGTTTTTAAATTTAATAATTATAGCTGCAAGGGTATATAAGCTTCGGCTTGCCGAAGCTAACTTTTTTCTTGTTTTAAATATAATTATTCAAATTTGATTTCTTATTTCAACAAAGCTTTGTAAATATTTTTGGAATTCGATGTATTTGACTTAACTTTTGGTAAACTTGATTTGATCTGAGAACATAACATTGGCAAAGCATTTCATTTTCTAAGGCATGCAGCTTGTCCTAAGCTTCACACCCATTGAAACAGTCGAAGACTAAAAACTTTTCAAAGTAAATACATTAAGAACCCATCGATCATTACTTGAGACTGATTTTTTCCGTGTACAAGCATTCTGACAGGCTCACATGTGTTGGTTTTGTGTAAAATAAAAGGACACAGTGCAGGGGCGTGACGAAGTGGGGCTGAAGGTGCCTTCAAGCGAGGGAAGAGGGGGCTCAGAAAACAAGCCATCTCAAGTCAAGTCGAGGCGCAAACACAAAAAGGGAAATTGTAATAAAAATAATTGACAACTATTTGACATGCCTCATGTCCGCACACACGAAAAGGCCATGCAAACAGCCGAAAAAAAAAAAAATGTGTTCTCATGTGTGCCTTTTTCATGGACGCCCCCTGAAGTCCCTGGTGTGCATTTACAGAGGCTTCTTCAAGTCATTTGGCTGCCTTTCGAGTGGGTCTGGGGGAAATGCCCCCATCTCGTGCCCCAAATTGGGGCCCATTTTGGGTTTTTTGCTTGTATAAAGATGATATTTCATCGGAAGCTAATTGATGGATGCCTCCCAAATTATGCCTTCCGCACTTTCAAGTTTTTTCATCCATATTTCAAAGAAAACTTGGGCTGCTACAGGGCGATTTGAGGGCACAAAAATATCAACATAAATGTGATTTATAAAAGAAACTTTTGTAAATATAAAGATATGTAAGCGAGGAGGAAAATCTCCGGCTCTTTGAAAATGTTTAAGCAACAATGATTATGCTTAACTAAAACAATAAATAATATTTGCCTGGGCTGGCTAAAAATTGTAGAAAATTTGATTTTGAACTTACTTTATTTCGAAAAACTTAACTGTAACAAAAATATTATTAAGTTCTCCTGCATTTAAAACAATTGCCAGTCCGAAAATATCTCCTTTTTTTAACTCTTAGGAGCATTGATAAGTATATCTTTAAATTTCAAAAGTTTCCATACCTAGATTTTAGTACTGCTGTTAATACTTACAATTAACTTTCTAGAAATGTCACAAGGTCGGGGAATATTTCTCAAAGTGCGTGAGAAAATTGTGAGGACAGGGGTTAACCCATTTTAGCCCATGACCCTGGTCTGAAATGTATGCGCCAGGGTCTGCAACCCTTTTAAGACGAACACCATGATTGATGGCAGCTCCGCCGACTGAGGCATACAATCAATTTCTCGCATAATTAAATAAAAATCGCACAAAAAAGCAGAAACCATCAAGATTCATTTTTGCATAACGCAGTAAATTATGTTTGATTGATTCGCTGTCCGAGATGAAACAAAAAAGGTTGAGTGCGAGAGTGTGTGGAGCCCAATCAAAATGGAAAATAATGGTAAGGAGTGTCTGTTACACGGCGACCCCGCATTCGAGTGAAACACGTTCCGGCTAATAGGCACGTACCACGCCGTTGCCAAGATGCGGCGATAATGCTGGCTGGCAAATGAGTTAGTTGCTCACGGAATTGGTGGCCAGAAGTCAGTTCCAATTCTCAGTCCCCCAATTCTCCAGCCACTCGGCCATCCAATCACCAAGTCACCCAGCCACCCAAATGGATCCAAAGTGCCAAAGAGCCAAACAAACCAAAGAACCAATGGCGCTTCCCTCCAGCTTAACGAAGGTAACAACGATTTTTATGGTTCTTGGTATTTGGCTTCACGGGTAATCGAAAGTTTAGGTAAACAGAGACCCAAAAAAAGTGGATGAAGTAAAATTCAAGTAAATGGGTAAAGAAGTGGAGCTAAATTGGTTGGTTTTGGGGAAGGGAAAGTGCCTTGTTAAAGGTTTAATATTAGAAGATGGGATGAGTGAACCTTTAATGAATCACATTAAAAACCTTATACATATTTTACAGTAATAGGGATATCTGAAAACTATTGCAAACATATGAAAGCGGAGAAAATAATGCAATAAAAAAATGTACCATTTTATATTTAGTTCATAGGAATATCCGACTTAAAATATATTGCTGCATACTTTTAGACACTCTTACAAGTCACTTCTGTGGCACTCTCGACCAATTTGGATTTTAGTTACAAGCCTAAGGGAATATTTTCTTTAAATGCCTTTTGTATAGCCTGGCACATTTGCTATCTCATGAATAAATTTTAATCCATTTATTTTCCGAATCTATTCTATGTTTTGCCCCGCATTCACATTCACATTTCCCATTATTCTCACTTGGCAGCCGGAACAAAGCGAAAAAATCGCATTGTAAAAACATGCAATTCCGAACTCTTTTTGAACGATCAAATCTACTCTTTTTCACACATCCCCAACGGGCTCTTTTACATTCTCGGCAGCGTAATAACATTTATAAATAATCTCTATAAAACCTTTTTCAACTTGGCATCCATTACGGACACATTTGTCCGGACTCTGGACTCCGGAGTCCGCACACCAGACTCGTTCGCACGAGGACACAGATTCTGGCAGACCGTAAAATCAAATCAACTGAAAAGTAACAAAAAACTTGGCCAACTAAATGCAATTTATGAAAAAGCACACACTATCGGTGTCGGCCAGTGTGAGATGGTGTGTGTGCGTTAGTTTGGGGGTGTGTGTGTGACGGTTACAATGGAGCAATGCAGCCGCTCCTTGGCCGTCCATGTGTGTGTGTGCCCTGAGTGCATTTCGTGCGTTGGCAGCTCATCGTTGGACTCTGTAATTTCATTAGGGCAGTAGGGCAAACGCAGACAGTTACACTACACCCACACACACACAGGGACAGTGACGAAAAACCTAAGGTTTAAAATTGATTTTCTTCAGCTATCCTATTTTTAAAGTCATTAAATAAGTTTATGATAAACTAACCCTGAAATCTACAAATCTTTGGTAAATGTACATTAAAAATGAACATTCGAATATTAATTTTGATTGTAATTTTAAAACACATTCAGTCTCCTTTTAACTTAGGTGTCTAAAAGTATGCAACAATATATCATAAATAGGATGAATTCATTGCGAAAGACGACGAAATATTTGTTGTTATATACTAAAACTTCTATAACTCCTAATGTTAACAAGTATCAAAGACATTTTTTTTAAATAGTCAAACCATATTTGATGTTTTTCTAAGATAAGATGTCTAGTATTTCAATAGATTACTTGCAAAAACTGTTTTAATTGTAATAAAACCCCAACAAGAAATCCGTCGGTATTACAGAATCTATAGAGTTTTATATGTTTTTAAAAACCCTACAATTTAATTGGATTTAAATAGTCCAATGCTTTGAAAACGGGCTTAGTGACACAAAGAATTGGTTTGGTTGGAAATAAATGTTATAAATTCAAGATATCGAACCGAATCCAATTTGCATTCTTAATTTGGTATGCCAGAAATTTGATTGTGGCATTTTTTAACAATATATTTACATACCAACCATCGGAACTCAGTGTAAACCACATGATGGTGCACACTTGAGGTTTTTTCCTCTGTGCACAAATGCATTTAAGTTGAGCGCACAAACACGAACAAAGTAAGGACGTGTTAAGGAGCTGAGCTGAAATTCAGTTCACTTTCACTTTGGGGCTCATGCCGGAAAACCCCTTGCCCCCCTGCCACACCGCCCCTGGCAGCCACACCCCCGCCCCCGCCCCCTTTTACGAGTGCCATTCAATCAATAAAAAGCGAAATCTCTGCCCGGCATGGCATAGTTTTTCATGCCAGCTGCGAATGCACGATGAAATGAAAAAGGCTTTAACAATACTTTTGGTCTTATGCGCGTACCATATTATGTAATTGTAGGGCTCACACACACGGATATATATAAAAACACTCACACACACACACACGCACACGGATACAGAGAGTCCTGTGTGAGTTTAGTGCTTGTGTGGGTGAGAAGCACTTCATTTCTTGGCATTTTCTTTTGGCATTTCGCATAAAGAGAGAGACGAAGAGACGCACACACATGGTCTTCTAGGTTTTTATTATTATTGCTGTCGCACACACACACACACACACACCAACACACTCGCAGGCGGGGAGAGAGACCTTTACACAGATACAGTCACACTCACTAGCAAAGATGTCGTCTGCTTGCCATTGTCCTTCCTCATAGTCGGCATCTTTGGCATTTTTCTTCTTCAGCTCTCTCCGTGTCTCTTTCTCAACTTTCTCCACTCTCTCGCCGCAACCCCCTTTCTTCTCCTTCTCCTTCTTCTTCTGCTCAAGCATCCTGTAAGCGCGCGAGTGTGTGTCTGTGTGCCTTACTTTTGCCGCTTCTGCTTCAGTGTTTATTTTGTGAACACACACATTGCGAATGTGACTGGCCGAGTGTCATTTTATTCTCTCTCCGCCCCCCCCCCCCTCGCTTTTATTTCATCCGGTCTCTCTTTCTCCTTAATCTGCCAGGATTATGTGTGTGTGTGTGTGAGTGGCGAGTGTGCGAGTGCTTGTGTCATTGCCATTAATTAAACACGTTTATAGCCAGTCCAACAAAATGAAAGGAAAACTAGCGAAAAAATATAAATAAAGCAAAGAAAAAAAAAAAAGGAAACAGGACCAAAAATAAAAGACCGGCAGGCGGGCATCCACTTTGCACATTAAATTATCGATTATGACATTCATTCACAGTTCCGAACGATAATAGCATCAGCAGCAAAATCAGCTGCCAATCTGGCTAAAAAGCTCTCAAAGAGCCCAACCCTCCCGTCGGGCCATCAAAGTCGCCAAACGACCAGCGGCGAGCAAACAAACAAGCCAGCATTTTGGGGCGGGCATACACGGCGTATGGGCAATGTCAGTTGGAAACTGCCGTCAATGGGGATTCCCCACGCCCGCTGGTGTGTAAAGTACTGGACAAAATAATAGCAACGAATAATAGCAGGTCTTAAACACCAATTCTCTAAAGAAAAATGATGGAGGATTCCACAGAACTCTTTAAAATTCGTTATAATTTAAAGAGGTGTCTAAAAGTATGCAGTAAAAAAAATTCGTATTTCAAAAAAAACGTGTTGGTCTTTAATTGGTCAAGATATTTTATATTTTTATTTCAATAAATTAAAGCTAGTAAACCGGAAGTGCCTCCATATATTTCAAACCTTGTGGAGTGATTTCAAACCCACTGTGGTTTCTGCACATTCTGGTATTTAAGGTTGCTTGCATATACTTTCCCTAAGTTGAATATCTTTATAAATATGCTTGACATCGACTTGAATGGGAATGTGAAACATTCTATTAGGAAATAACTTTATATTATAAGGGCCAAACTTTCTTTCATGACAGTGATTTATTTAGATAATGTAGCCAATAAATTACTACTGTAAAACTTTGTGTTGCTATAATATTAGTATAAATTATAAAATAAAATATACCTTAAAATTCGTTCAATAATGTCTTAGTTTAAAATTTAAAAACACAGAAAAACATACTGTAAACTAAAAATGTTTATAAATAGATCTGCAAGTGTTATTTATTTTCAATTAATAATGTTACTAAGTACATTTTGTATTCATGGCATTTAATTTAATATTTAATTATATTTTAGCTCCCAACCAGGCTTAAGCGTTAATTAAAAATATTTGAAAAGCCAAATTCCAGAAAAGTGACAATTTCGAAAAGCTTAATTTTGAAAACAAAAAAAGAAAACTTCACTTCTACTATTTTGACCACCGCTGTACTGTCCCCATCCTTATGTTCAGCTGTGTTTGCTGTTGGGACAGGCAAATTTATATTCGACAAGCGACAAATGGTAAAATGTTGGGGGCAACAAAGCGCACTTTGCATTCCGCCCATTTTGCAACGCAGAATTTTACAGCGATGTGGCAATTAAATTAAACACAGTTTCGTATACCCATTAATTAAAACGCAACCATTGTGCTGCAACCTAATGTCATATAATTGGTAACTCAAACTCTGCTGATCATTTTGAATTTCCTTTGGCCAAATCGTTAATTACAGCTTGAAACAGTCGAAAATATCGAATAATCTACCGCGAAAAGTTTTTAATTGGGAAACTCGAGGACCTTCATGGCCAATGTTTGTTCAAGGAAATTCATTGATTCGGATTTCCAAATAATGAGCAATTACGTGGAATTAAAAACCAAAACTGCCGTTAATCAAGGCTAAAATGATTTAATTTTGAAGCAATAATTACCTATTACAACTGGAAAATTGAATACACAAAGAGGGTATTAAGAATAAATAATTATATGCGAGTATTTCGAGGACAGAATAAATCGAATATAATAATAATATGAATAATAAAATAATTAACAAAGTTAAGAAACTATTCAAGTAATTTAAACGTATGAAATGATTTGTGTATATTGTTACGGTTAACATAGTTTAACCTTTTAATCTTTTGAAAGTATATATGATACGTCAGTCTCAGGGAGGGGAATCCCACATCAAATGGAAAAGTTGTAAATCTAAAATGTATGCCTTTCCAAATACAACAAAGGCACACATGAGGGCCCAGAAATACGCAAAATTATTGCCCGCATTCCGACACAACACCAATAATCACTCAATTTTCAGGCCAACCCCTCATCAAATTCCCAAATCCCCAGCCCCGCCGGCAGCCGAAATTCCTGACTTCGAAAATGCCCATACAAGAAAATATCATTAGGGGCAGAGCAGAGCAAAAAAGGAAAACTTTATTAATAATGAAGCTAATAGAGTTTTGAGGACCACCCCAAAAAAAAATAAAATAAAATAAGCAAAGAAATTACAGCCAAACAGGCAGAAAAAAAAAGGAGGAAAAGGAAAATTTGGTCAGTGGCTCAAGGAGCTGTAAAAATAACAAGGCGCAGACAAGAGGCGGCAGTGGCAAAAGGCCTACAAATCGAGGGTGGCACAAGGACTGTCACACAGACAGCACACTAGCAGACACACGCACACACTGGCACACTGCCACACACACACACACACACACACACACACCAAAAGCGATTGAGTAATTTTTTTGCCCCCTCAGTCACACACAACTTCATTAGACGAACTCTGAGATGCTTTGGGGTTTCTGGCGGGGATTGGGACTTGGGATTGGTATCTTACTCGGGATGTCGTGTTATATAAATAAAAATGCTAAAATGTGGCGAGGAACCACTGGCAATTAAATGTTGGCATTAGTTTTGCGTAATCTGTCAACTAATTGGCACAAAACCACACACACTCAGGACAGTTGCCTTGACTTTGGGTCACAAATTGGATTAGAAGAAGACTGATAAATAATACCCACATAACGAAAAGAGGCCAGCAAAAAGTAGCCCCAAAATTGTAGTTAAATAATATTCAAAAATATAGTATATAATATATTTATGAAGGATTTGGTTTAGTTACATCTGGTCTTTGGCCACATTTCACGCACATTTGCAGCAGTCCTTCATCCTTGTTGTGGGCTGTAATTCCTGTCTCGACGATGCTGTTGTTTTATGTTATTATAGGCTTTAGATTTCTTGTTGTTGTTCTATTTGTCACACTCGTGTTCAAACCGCACAGTAACAAAAATGATCAAAAAAAGAAATTAACATTTGCACTTGGAATTCGTACCCCTCTGTATTAATTTTTATTTTGACGGAGGCACATTTATATTATAATATTCAGCTTAGCTGGATGGGTTCCGGTTTTTTTTCCTCTTCTATTTCTATTTTTTTGGCACTCTTGAGCACTATATGCTTGCTACATTTGTATTATTTCTCATTTGCTATCGGCTTAATGTTGCAATGGAAATTCAGAACAAGAACAAAAAAAAAAGATGGATCTTCTGGCACTGGCACTGGAATAATCCTTCAGTTCCGCTGGGTACACAGAGTTTGTGTTGTTGGTGTGGCTACGGTTCGGTTTTGGATAGTTGGATTTTTGGCTGGCTGACTGTGGCTCGACTGTAGAGGACTGAAGACCACTCAGAGGGCGATGATGTTGGGAGGCGAGCGCACGCTGGCTCCGCACCACATGACCGCACTACACGCTGACAGTTTGGCACTGAGCAGGAGCTGGAGCAGGACCACGACCAGGAGCTTATCAGCCAGGCCGAGAGCCCGAATCCCCGAAAGCCCGAAAGGACGAAGGCCCGAAGGCCCGAAGGCCCGAATGCCCCGAAGAACCGAGAGTCCTTCTCAGCACGATTGTGTGTTGGTGGCGAAGGAGGCGGACGGGGCGGTCCTGGGGAGGATATGCGCGACTGTTACAAAAAAATGTTGTAGCCAAGCCCAAAGCCAGTCCTGTCGCCTCCGCCTCGCCACCTTTCACCTCTCACACCCCCCTCCGCACCATCGTGACCCCCGCACTCACACGCCCATTGAGGAAAGCCCAGCATCAGCAGAGCGGCAGAGCTGCGGCAGCAGCATCAGGACTCCAGGCGAAGCGAAACCCAACGAAGTGAACCGAGCCGTACCCAATTCGAGCCGAGAGCAGGTCCCGCTCCGCCGGCGGAACAGCCCGCTGGGAAATGGAGCAATAATATCCGGGGGAGTTTCGGCGGCTAAGGATTTGTCGAATTTTATCAGCAAATTATCCCTCTATTTAAAACTAAAGGGAAAACATATTAATCAATTAAATACATTAATCCATATTTATTTTGATGATTATATTAGAACTTATTAGAATATTATATTATTAGACTATTATTATAACTAAAGACTATTTATCAAAGAAAAAATTTCCCGTTGGGAAATGGAGCAATAATATCCGGGGGAGTTTCGGCGGCTAAGGATTTGTCGAATTTTATCAGCAAATTATCCCTCTATTTAAAACTAAAGGGAAAACATATTAATTAATTAAATGCATCAGTCAATATTTATTTGAAAGATTATATTAGAACTTATTAGAATATTTTATATTATTAGAATATTATATTATTAGAATATTATATTATTAGAATATTATATTATTAGAATATTATATTATTAGAATATTATATCATTAGAATATTATTATAACTAAAGATTATTTATCAACGAAAAGTTCAAAGAAAAACATTGTTAATTTCCCGTTGGTAAAAGTATCTGCAGAAATTTTGGGAGCTGAAGAATATTCGATTCTTTTTTAGCAAGTTATCCAAAGGGTCCCTGCTATACAAAACTAAACAAAACATGTAAATTTACAAAATACATCCAGAAACATTTGTTTGGAATATTTTATTAGCACTTAATAGTTAATACTTCAAGTTAAATCAAATTTATCAAGGGAGAATAAAAGAAAATTAGTCATTTTGAGGGTAGTCTAAAAATTTAATTAAGCTATCTATCTGAAGGATTCAAGGATTTAATTTTAAATCTTCTCTATTATTTCCTTGTAAAGTGTAACAAGCCATTGGCAAATTAATAGACAACATTTAAGGAAATTTCGGAATATAAGGTTAAGCAGGCTCGCGTAAGGAAATAATATGACATAATGAATAATTTATTTATTTTAACAAAAAAAAATACAAAATCATTTATTTTTGGAATTTTTGTTATTGCTAATATACACATGTTTTTAGTATAGTCATTTTTGTGGAACGAAATTTGGCAAAAAAAATAGGCCACGCAGGATGTTTTTACAATTATCCTTTTTCCTCATGTCATGACTACACCTTTTCAAGGCCCAATCGTGCAATAATATTATTTTTTATTGAATAAACATTGAAAGTTGAAATATTAAAATGTTAAACATACATAAGCATATATGTAATATTCTGTTAAAACGAATTAAGATTCCAATCAATTAAAGATCTTTTAGTGCAATAAATTGCAAGCCGTGATTCAAAACTTGTAAGCTATATTCAAAAATAAATGTAAGCTAAAATCTGGCATTTCTTTCAACCAAAATCTATTGGAATTCAACCGTACATCAATAAAAATTCCAACCGTCTTTGGTTAAACAAGATTTCGGTGTCACCCCCATACTTTTTTTCCACTTTTATGTAAATCAATTTAGGTATATTAAAAATATATTTAGCAAGGAAAATTTCTCTCGAAATAAATCTAGGGAAAGTGGTTGGAAAATGTCAGGTCTGCTGGGAATCGCAGCATTCCCCCACACTTTCGCCCACCTGCATACATTTAAGTTGCTGGCGGCTCCAGCTCCATTTGGCAAATGAAACTTGTCCGGATTTCCAATTAAAACAATAAGAGAATCATATCCGAGGAAGGCAAAGAAAAACTGAAGTGGTCGCTGGTGGAATTGAATTGAATAAAGATAAAAAAATATTTGTCTGCCGCGGGCGATGCGCATTTCCCAGCGGGGACAAAGCCAACAGAAGACCCCAAAGCTCCACCAAGAACAACAGCGGTAGCGAAAGAGATAGAGGCAGAATCGGTGCACTGAAAAAAAACACACTCCTAAATATTTTAATTATTTTTAGCCATTTTAGATCTTCGCAATTTTGTATTCGATTCTTACGATTTTTACGACAGTAAATAAATAAACCTATATTAAATTCGATCACTATTGTTTCAATTACTTTTGTCAATTTTATATAATGTCTCCATCAGTTTTTAAAGTTCTCAAAAACAAAATGGGCTATACAAAAAACACAGGATCACATATTTATTTCGATAGGCAATTAGGAACATTGCAACCTAAAATTTTCATGAAAACAGTTTACTTTTTGATAAAAATTTAAAGAGGCTAAATTATGTGAGAGCAAAGTATATACTGCTCAACTATATTTGATATAATTACTAAGAACTCTACTTTTTAATACAATATTTGATAATTTACTAGAATAGTCTCATACATAAAAAATAGCAATTCGAAATAAACGCATTTAAAGTTTGCAAGGATGTTTTGATGGTGCAATAATATTATTTTGGCACAACATAGATTGTAATCTAATGGTAATTACACAAACAACATATCTCAATCATAAATTGAAAAATTGTGATTCTTAACTCATATATAAAGTAAACAATAATATATAAAAACTATTAATATATAACTAAAATTTATTTGAAAAATATAACTAATATTGTTAAAACTTGATATGTTTTTCTCAGTGTTGGACCGAAGGAAGCGCCAAGTGCCATGTGCGGCGCTTTGTGTCTGCGTCTGTGTGAGTGCGGCCTTGCGGTGTCCCAGTGTGTGTGTGTGTGTGAGTGAGCGGAGGTCCTGTGAGCTGTGGGGGCAGGGGCGGGGAAGGGGGTTAAGGACGAGAGGCAGCAGCAGCTAGAACTACGACGAGAGCACAAACAGAAACGGCACAAACAGCAAACGTGATGAGCGCATGTGTTTTATCTTCAATCTCAGCTGAAATCATTCCCCACCAAAAAAAAAAAAAAAAAAAAAATAAGAAGGAAAACCCCGTCCGAAAAGCAGGCATCCCCCTTGGCACACGCCCCTGTCGCATTATGAAGGGCAATAGGTTGTGTGCGACTTGGTGGACTCGGGTCGCCATCGGTGTCGGGATAAAGTTCGGGCTCTCGGGTCGACAAACGCCTTCGGCTGTGACTTAGCTCTGACCAAGTCACTAAGCCAGTCAACCCCACTATCTGAACAGCCCCCCCACCTGAAACCCCTTCCTTTGGCAGCCACCCCACGCCCATGGAGCGTTTTCAGCGCTTTGTAACATCAAGAAATTTGTACTTCCGCCAGTGGAAGATTTTAATTAAAAGCAGCAGGAAATGTGACCCAAATAATACTTCCGTATAGTGTGAAAAATTGGCCCGACTGGGCAAATGCTATTGCCATTTACTCTCCTGACCGCCCGGACACCTCCCGGAATCTGGGGATTCCCCGTCGCCGATCCACCCTTCCACCCACGGTGGCTGCCTAATTTGTCGTAGGACCGCCAGCGGGGCCATCGTTTAGCAGTCGGCGGGCGGGGAAAATATAATTTAAGTGATTTCTAAGCTGGCGACTGACAAGCGAGCGGAAAGCGTTTATCACTCGAGTGGAAAATGACACGCGAAAAATGTGTGTATTTTTCGCAAGTAAAGGATTGAGATACCTATGCAGCTTATTAAGAATCTATCACTTTTCAAAGACCTCAACAATCCAAGTCATATTTTTAAAAATCTTAAAATTATTGCAGATATTACATACAATTATACAAATTTTATAAAGATTATTATTAAATTATAGCAAAAATTCTTTATCTAAAAATCAGAAAAGCTCCACAAAAAAATAGAAGATAAAATAGTTATTATGTCCTAACATTCCCAACGAATGTTTAAAAATATTAGAACATTTTCCAAACGTGTTGATAGTTATTAAGAATTATTTATTATTATTATTAGAATAAGATAGTTTTTATATAAGAAATTTAAAAGGGCCTTTAAAGATCAAGTACTTAAAAAAATATTTCATACATTTTCCCTAAAAACTTGAAAGTTTTTAGAAACTTGACTTCCCAAAATTATGAATATTCACATTTAAAACTTAAAACTGTTAAGATATTCCTAATTAAAATTGGAGAGCATTTTAACTTTAATTGTACACATACATAACCAATGCTAAAAAACAAAGGTATAGTAATTCTAAGCGTAAGTTAAACGTTTCTGATCAAGATATGTACATAAATATATGAATTAACATAGACCATTTGCCAATATTTTAATCATAGATCTTAAAAAATTTCAAGTAAAAAATGTTTAGAAATCTATTCCTTATGAAAACTATAAGAACAACTAAGCAATGCATTATAAGGCAAATTAAGGAAATTGGATTTGACTTGACCTCGAGGATCAGCATCTACTTTAGTGCATTTCGCAGTGCATTTGGGGGCGAACCTCCGCCATTTATAACCGGGATGAAGTTCTGACTTTTCGGCTGGAAAGTCAGCTGCATTACGTGGCACTACTTGGTTATTCTTGGCGCGACATAAAATCAATATGGTTACCTTGTCACAGCGTGTCCTTTGACTTCGCTCCGTGAGCTCTCGGCACGCAAGCAGCGTGAAATGCAATCAATAGCAAATCGTTGTCAGCAATTAGCGTCCGGCCCAAGCCCAGAAACCCTGAAACCTGAAACCCGATCCCGCCCAGAAGCCCACGCCCATATCCAGGGCAAGTTGATGTGTTATTGGTTCGGAGGTCAGGAGGTTGGGTGGATTGGGTGGATTGGTGGATGGGATGGGATGGGATGGTGGCTATCCAGCTGCAACACGTGAGTGATGCAGGCTTTCGACTGAAGTGTGCCGAAAAGGATTTGCCACTAACGATGGCAGCAATGCATTTACATCTGCATCTGCAGCACTCTCGAGCATATTTGCTCATCATTCTCGCTTTTTACAGCCCTGACCCCCGCCCCTCGATTCTACGGTTCTATTCATAGACTGCTCTGTGGCTCTCTCGATTTTCAGCGAAATGGCAAACAAATCGTTGCAAATATTCCATCAACGTGGCGTATGCGCAATTTTTGCCCAAAAGAATGGGGGCGTCGCATATACACTGATAACAAATGAAATAGTTACATTAAATATCTGCATATTGAATTCGAAATTGCTTATAAAAAATGTAATACTCTATTAAAACGAAAATAATTGCGTGTTGTAATCTCAAAGTATTTAAATCAAGGTAGAAAATACTAGTTTTGATGTTATTCATATTTACTTTAAGTATTTTACCTCATAAAAAAAACGATTATTTTATATCAAATTCAAATATTAAAATCTTTAAATTAACTATAGTTGTTAAATTAAATATTTTCATATTGAAGGTAAATAAAAACCGCAATGGAATAAAAACAAATTCAAATTGTAAAGTCTTTAAGTTAACCATAATTTTAAATTAATAAAAAAACATAGAAAAAAAATTGTTAAGTTGAATTTGTATTGTTTGGATTTATTATCAGTGTATACATATATATATACATGTATGTATATATATATATAAATCTTTCAAGCACAATTTGATGATGGCTGTGTGCGTGTTGTTGATTTAATTCAACATTTACCAAATGAAATTTTCATTTTTAGGATGACAAACGTCTCGGAGATACACTTATGAGAATTCCTAATCCATTCCCAAATCATTCCGAGATGGGGTTACAGAGTGTGTGGGCGTACTTAATCCTTTTTTGACGTCAATGAAGTGATTACTTCCGTGCATACTTTAGCCATCTTCAGTCTTCTTAATTACAAGCCCACGCAAATTTATCTCCTTTACAGTCGATTTTCCGGTTCAATATTTTCTGAAAAGAAAAGGTCCTTTGTTGTTCATAAAGGTATTGTATTATTCCTGTTAACACAAGGCGAATCAATCAGAAAGTCAAGGTTATCAAGCCTAAATTAATTTCACATTTGCACGACTGATGTTCATTAGCAAATAAATGACTTCCAGGAATTTGCAATGTTTGCAGGCAGATAAGTTGCAAACAATAGAATTTCATTTGGGTTTATTACAGCTCAATGCAATAGTTGAGGTTTTAGGCCAATTTTGAAGGTAAGGCTTTAACAAATTGTATAAAATTAAAAATATTAGTAAATTGGTATGTTAAACCAAAATTAGGTTCATTATAAATTTGTATGTTTTCTGGGTTTAATATTTACTCTTGCGGACTTTATAAAAATGATCTAAAAACTACCGAGACTTAATCACCAACAGTTCAACCCCAGCACTTTTCCAATTACATGTAAAAAAAACCATTCTTCCTTTACATCTATAAGTATTTTATATTTATTTGGGAATTTATCATAAATTTTGCTTGAATTTCAAATACACATCCATAGATCGTCATAATCCATCTTCAATTTAGTTTTAAATAGGTCGTAACTTAAATTTGACTTGCAAGCAAACAGAAACGAACGAAATGTATCTAAAAATGTGAATACTTAAGTGAATCAATATTTTATATGCTGTCTTCATGTACATAGATAATATATAACAATTACGATTACAAAAAACACGACATTTCATGTGAGTGCGGAACAGAGGCGGGGAAGAGGGAATCCGGAAGGACGAATCGGGACAGGGGCGTGTATGTGTGGTGAAAGGGGGCGGGGACCACAGCTTGGATGAAAAATGAATTTCGCTTTCTTGTTGTCGCCGGCCAAGGCGACAAGAGATAAAGTTCTATAATGTAAGCGTTAAATATATTATTTATATTATGTTTGTATATATATATATATATAAGATCGTATATATGTATGTGTGTGTTGCGTGTGTGGGGAGTGGGGGGTATTCCTATATCGTTTTAATGACTTAAAGAACTAGAAAACATCATCATCATCAGCAGCAGCAGCGTCATCAGTGTCATCCCTTTCGTTTGACTCATCTGGGGTAGTTTTGAGAATCCAATTAATTCAGGGCACACACAATAATTTACTATAGATATTGTATTTGGAGGCATGTATATCGTACGATTAAGATGTCCCGTCTTCCCAATCCGCTGCAGCTGCGTATCGAAGGCATCGGAAGCCGCTTTAGTTTTCATTTTTTCACTTTTCTTTACTTTTTTTAGCTTTAGTTTTAGTTTAAGTTCTACGTTCAGTTTCGCTCTGTTTATAAATATTGTTAATGCATTGTGTGTTTTTGTGTGTTATCATTACAGTAATTATTTGTAATAAAGACGACGGCATTCTAGGAATTGTTTATGCACAAAAGCAAATAGTTATTAGTTCCATGCTCCAATGCTTATTTTAGTTTAATGATTTCTTTTTTTTTGCTTTATTTTCCAAGCTATTTCAATGTTTATTAAATGTTCCTTCTCCATCTCCCTCTCTCTGGCGCGGCTACCATCTCTTTCTGTTCTAGATTAGCAGGATGAGTGCTTGAGTTCGTTGGTTGGTTGATTGATTGATTCTCCTTTTGATTTGATCAGATCCCCGGGAGGCCAGAGTGTCCTTAGTACCTGCTGTTGTTGAACTGCGAGTTGATGGCCGTGTTGACGGCCGAAGAGGCCGCCTCCTGGACATGCTGATTGCGCAGAAACTCGGTGGTGAACTCCGCCTGGGCCTTGGCCATACTGGCCCCTGTGCTGCGGTAGATGGAGTGAATCTTGGTGATCATCAGCACGTTGGCCACCGCCACCGTGGCGAAACAGATGGAAACCAGCAACAGCAGAATGCCGACGATGATGCCCGACGCAGAGCTATCGAACTGCCCGATGGCCGTGATAAAGCCGCAGTAGCCCATCTTGCTGAAGCCCACCGTCTGCACAATCGAGTACAGCGTTTGAAAGAAGTAGATGAAGAAGAAAACCATGAAGTTGAAGCTGGAATCGTTGCGGAATGCCTTGTACGCCGGTCGGAACCTGAAAGGGAAGCAGGCGTCAGTTCATAAGGATTCGAAATATCTGCTCATTTACTGAGATCCGAAGGATAAACTCACCAGCAGACATACGAGGCGGGCGAGAAGAGCATCGTGTAAAAGATGGCCAGGAAGAAGGTTTCGAACTCGCCAGCATGGAACAGCAAAATTAGACCGCCGATCACGTTGGCCAACAACGTCATGGTGTAAACTATTGGGAAAAGGAACAAGTATGAGAAATAGGCAAGCATTTATACCTTAGTGGTTTTAACTATAGGGAAATCGAGGGAACTTTTCTTGTTATTAATAAATTTGTGAACCAATATGTACAACTATTTATTGAAGACTGTTTTGTTTGCACGGCTATACTTAATACTTAGTAATCCAAAGAGAGTGATATAATACAAAAGGCTACCTTTAAATATAAAAAAAAAAGGAATCCGTACTTATTAAAATTGCGTCCTTTAAAATATAATAGGTTACAGATTGTTCTGTTTATACAAGTAACCTACTAAAATGTCAATCTAAAAAAAGGGTAATATACAAAAAGCTACCTTTAAATAGCATTCAAAACATATTAAAATTTGTGTCTTTGTCCATTTTGAATCCCTTCTTTATGCGCAGTTTTTGCGCAAAGGCGTGCACACCTCCAAGACCATTAGCCACAGCTATATCTGATTAATCATGACACCGGTTAATGGGCGACACGCGATGACTAATCCCAGCCCATGACCAGCTTATCAGCGAAACTATATAGAACATGGAGCTATAAAACACAAATACTCACAGATCCAAATGTAGTACAATCGCTTGACCAGTTTCTGGAACTCGGGTGGAATCTCCACCTCAAAGTCCTGGTAGAAGCACGGCTTCACACAGAAGTTGTCCGGCAGCGGTGGCCAGTTGTTCAGCTGTGGTACGTTGCCCTGCAGCTGCTGCTCCCGGCGGTCCAGCTCGGCGGCCTTGCGGTCCAGTTCCTCCTGCCGGCGCTGGATTTAATGAAAATTACACGATTACAAGCTAATTTTAAAAATATTCTTTTCCTAGGTATATAGACGTTTTGACTAGCTTTTGAAATACTTATATTGGACCTACATCCTAAGCCTTGCTAATCCATGATGCTATTAGTAATTATATATCTGACTTCTCAATTAGTAGGTAAATTAACTTAAGATTTACTTTAAAAGTCCCTATACTTGTAGCATTCGGAAGTAATTTATTCTTCTTCTCATGTTCTTTGAAAACTCATACATTACATTCTTATAGCAATCATTTTGAAACAAAAAAACAAACAAATTGACAAAAATTGTCTGAACCCTTAGTCATCAAAAATGTTTTTTGTTTTGGCTTTGTATTAAATATATATGGGTTATATTTTCATATACTTTCCCAGAGCAGTTACTTTTAAAAGATGTTTGATCCCATAGCTATTTACACAAGCACATGAAACGTACAAAGGTAAACAGCCAAATCGTAGTACTTCTAGGTCTTGTTTCTAGCGTATCTTGTGTTTTATGTAGGGCTGCTGAAGCCAAGTAAATCAAGAGAAACCGCAGTTCGTACAGTGGAGACTCGGCGCGGCAGCCTCTGGTCTAGTCTTGGCTAAATAAATGCTTCAAGCGGATTTATCGTGTGCAGAGCGAGATAAGCCTGCTTATCTCTGGCTATTTTAATGGGCTGTGAGATGTGATAATCCGGTAATCTGACCAGTGTTCACTGTACATACAGTTTAAGGGCAGTGTGAGGGGGTGATGTGGCCAGTGCTCACTGTACAGACTTATTGGTTGATAAACGGAGATGTGGAGATGTGGATCGTTGCGGCACCGCAACGAGTGTTCACTGTACCCAGTGGGCGGTAATGCGAGCTGCACGGCCAGCGGCCAAGTGGGTTACCTGCAGCTCCTCCGAGGTGATCTGTATGCTGGTGCTCGGCGCCGATGCGCCCAGGGAACTGGTCTGTGGGGGCGGAATGTTCTGCGACAGCGGCTGGACCACCGCTGCCGTGTTCGTCGAGTTGATCTGCAGCTGCGGCTTGGCCTGCTCCTCGAACGGGTTGTAATCCTCCAGAGAGACGAGGGCGGCGCCGCCCCTGAAGGCCTGCTGTGCCTGCTGGATGGCGGGGTCCTGCGGGGAAACCGGGGAAATCCCAATCAGAAACCAATTCACTCAACATATGTGACGAATGCACCCAGCACACACACACACACCCACACCCTGGCATACGTATGTGTGTACGAGTGAGCTGGGCTTTTCGATTCTCTCGCCGCTGCTCTTCTGTCGCCTTACCGCAAACGGATTGTCCAGGTTGGGCTCCCCGAAGGGATTCTCATCGAGACCGGAGCCGGACATGGGGATTCTACTTTGGGTTCGGCTGTTCGATGACCAGGAAAACGCACTGATTCACACTTTACTTTTCGCTGTGTAGTCTATATTTTCCCTATGCAGCAGTGTGACCGCGCAATTATCGATCAAATTTACCGTCCGTCGCAAAAAATATACTTTTTATACCATTTTTAACTTTAAAAAATACCAAAAATATTTTAGGCGGTCATGCTAAAAATGAAAATAAAACGTTTGGGGTATTCCCTAACCTGTTAAATTAATACCTCCTTTCCGAAAGCGTCTTTTTTTGTTTTTACTTAAAAACGTACTTTGCCTTGAAAGTGGTTTTCAGTGCCCTGACCAAATTAAGTCATTTAAACAAAATTTCTTAATGAATTTATTAAATCGTTCATCGCCTACTCGAGCGGTTTTGCTTTAATTTTTGCTACTCGCTGCTTGTAGTTAGTTCCCCCTTACTTAACTTTTTTTTAACAAAACAAACAAAAAATATATTATTTTTGTACGTTTATTTTTATATAATTTTTGGCAACCATCGAAAGTTGACATTTTCAACAGATAATAAATCTGAAACGGAAAAATAATGTTTTAACGGTTTTAATTTTATTTCTCCTATTACCTAATAGTGTGTTGAAACGGAATTAGTGCATTCTCAAGTAATTTTAAAAAATAAAAAACCTAGAAAGTTTATATCATTTTTCGACTTTGGCGTGAAATGTCTATGTCATATAAAAGATCAATAAACTTTATTTTAAGTTTGCTGAAAGCAACAATCTGTTAAGAAAATATTACACAGAACGGCTTATATCTAAATTACACTAGGCTGAAAATTTCAGATTTTTGGCCAACAACTTAACTTTCTGGTCCATTGTACATACATAAAAGTTTTGAATAAAGTATGCTGTGAGTTGTGAGTTAACGTGTCTAGCGCATGTTTTGACTTATTCATCCTCACTCGTGGAACTTCGCAGTTGAGAACGGTCGTGCGCTCTAACAAAAATGCTGGTGAGTTTTATACAATTTTTAAAAAAAGTATACAAAATTAGTGTTTTTTGTAGAAACTCCACCATCCCATTTTCTGCAGACCGGCACACTCGATGGGCATTGAATAAATGGTATATTTTATACATACTTATGTACGTTCAGAGAGCTTGTATTTTTTTAATTGTGGTACTTAATCGGTACCTTCTTTTTCATTTACAATTGAATTTTGGCACAAATAGCGTCGAATTGTGTGTGAGTTATTTTAAAGTATACACAATGTGTATATTGCTCAATAATTCATACAGAATTCTACGCAATTTTGGGCAGGAATCCAATAGTAAACGGAAAAAAAGGTAGTGGATCAAGTTACCCTTGTGTATATTTAATAAGATCCAAGCTCCCAGGATATACCTACTTATGTGTATATTATGACCAAGACGTTTTAAGGTAAGAGTATATAAATACCCATATCATCATTATCTCCAAGTTTCAACAAATCAACAGTTAAAAGAATACCCCAAGTATATATAATATCAAAACATATGTAAACGCCCCCAATCACTCCGCAGCGAACTGGTTCCGCTGAACCGGTTCGCCGGTGCCGCCATTCCGCAATTGAAATATAGTGTTTTGGGTTGCTACTCGACTCATTTACCGCTGCCCGCGTCTCCAATTCGGTTGTGTGCCATTCTGTCTGCTCCGCGACCGCGTCCAAGTCCGCAACCAATCCTCGCAAGAATGTCGAAGCCCAGCTACAAAGTCGGTGAGTCGGGCTATAAATATACATATGCACACACTCCGGAGCGAATCTCCGGCCGGCAACAGGCGACATGTGCTGCCGACTGGGATCCATGAGCACATGTTTCTGAGGTTAAACGAGATCCCAAGCCCAAACGGAGGCAGCACGTTGTTGCCGGGCCGAAGAGAATAAAAAAAAAGGTGTATATATCAACAGCACCCGCTTATCTGACCCTATCTCCCTTATTTCCCACCCAACAGCCGATATCAGTCTGGCGGAATGGGGACGCAAGGCGATCATCATCGCGGAGAACGAGATGCCCGGCCTGATGGCCTGCCGGAAGAAGTACGGCCCCTCCAAGATCCTCAAGGGCGCCCGCATCACCGGCTGCCTGCACATGACCGTCCAGACGGCCGTCCTCATCGAGACCCTCGTCGAACTGGGCGCTCAGGTGGGTTTAGTTCCGGGCCTCTACGATTATCGCAGACCCTAACATTCAAGAAATAAGCCTAAAAGTATGCCAAAAGAATGGTTAATATTACTCCTTGGTGAACTTCTAAATTTGTTTAGCTTAATTGAATATTACTCTTTTTTCCAGAGGATTAATATTAATATATTGAAATCTATTTAAAATCAAGTACAAAAAAAAAGACCATATAAGATAGGATATATATATATATATATATATATATACATATATATAAGATAGGATATATAATATATTGTCAAAACTCTACCATTCTATTCTATACCTAAAGAATAGTTTACTTTACTCCTACTCCTTGGTAAACTCCTTAATTTGTTTGGTTTAAAGTAAATATGTTTAAAAATCAAGTATAGCGAAAACCAAGGTTCATTATAGATTAAGATATATGTTATATATATTGTCTAAGTTGCACTGTTCTATTTTATATGCAAGATTGGTTGATATATAGGTACCTCCATTGTCCAAGAGCCTGACCCCTTATCTTTTGTTTACGCACCAATTTGAATAACAAAACTTTCGTTTAACGGGGGGCAAGTTCAAGGAGCCCAAGATAAGACCACCAGATTGTTATTTCCTCTGACATAGCACGCTTGGTTTTTGATCCCCACACATGGCAACTATTTTCGAACTATAGGCAATAACCTATAGCATTTTTTCACTTAGATTCTGAATAATACACAAAAGAGTAAATACAATTGTTATAATATACTAACTTAGCTTTTGTTAAGTTAAGTGTTACACATTTAAGGATGAAATCCTTGAAAATTCAAGCCTAACCATATCTAATAGATTTCATTTCCATTTCCAGGTGCAATGGTCCAGCTGCAACATCTTCAGCACACAGGATAACGCTGCGGCGGCCATCGCTGCCACCGGAGTGCCCGTGTACGCCTGGAAGGGCGAGACGGACGAGGAGTACCTGTGGTGCATCGAGCAGACCCTCATCTTCCCCGACGGCCAGCCCCTGAACATGATCCTGGACGATGGCGGCGACCTGACCAACCTGGTGCACGAGAAGTTCCCCGAGTACCTGAAGAACATCAAGGGTCTGAGCGAGGAGACGACCACCGGCGTCCACAACCTGTACAAGATGTTCAAGGACGGACGCCTGGGCATCCCCGCCATCAACGTCAACGATTCGGTGACCAAGAGCAAGTTCGACAACCTGTACGGCTGCCGGGAGTCGCTCATCGATGGCATCAAGCGGGCCACGGATGTGATGATCGCCGGCAAGGTGTGCTGTGTGGCCGGATACGGCGATGTGGGCAAGGGCTGCGCCCAGGCGCTGAAGGGATTCGGTGGTCGCGTGATCGTCACAGAGATCGATCCAATCAACGCCCTGCAGGCGGCGATGGAGGGCTATGAGGTGACCACCATGGAGGAGGCCAGCAAGGAGGCCTCGATCTTCGTGACCACCACCGGCTGCCGGGACATCATCACCAGCCAGCACCTGCTCCAGATGCCCGACGATGCCATCGTCTGCAACATCGGCCACTTCGACATCGAGATCGACGTGGACTGGCTAAATGCGAATGCCAAGAAGAAGGTGAACGTGAAGCCACAGGTGGACAGGTACACGATGCAGAACGGCAAGCACATCATCCTGCTGGCCGAGGGTCGTCTGGTCAATCTGGGCTGTGCCCATGGCCATCCCAGCTTCGTGATGTCCAACTCCTTCACCAACCAGGTGCTCGCCCAGATCGAGCTGTGGACCAAGTCCGACCAGTACGCCGTGGGCGTGCACGTCCTGCCCAAGGTCCTCGACGAGGAGGTGGCCAGTCTGCACCTGGAGAAGCTGGGCGTGAAGCTCACCAAACTGACGGACAAGCAGGCCAGCTACCTGGGCGTCCCGCAGACCGGTCCCTTCAAGCCCGACCACTACCGGTACTGAGCACTTAAACCGGCAACCGGTTCCCCAACCGAATCCGATTCGGGACGCGGCGCCGGAGACGACGGACCCCCACTAGTTATCTATTGTTTGCGCATTTCACTGTTCACCTAAGCTCCAATAAACAACCATCTCACGTACTCTCAGCGAGAGAAACCCCCTACACATGCTGCAATGATTTCCTCTACACTCACAAGGTGGTGCATATTGTTTGGGGTATCCGGTAACTCTATAGGGAAACGTAGTACTCATGGTAGTTCATGGGTCCAAGTTGAGGGTTACCTTATTAGTAAAGGTGTGAAAAACTTTGAAGTATTGTTGTTTCATGTGAACCAAAGGTTCTCAAATTAGGGAGGGCTTAGGCGAACGCTGTGATCACAAAATATCACATCTTACCTGTGAAAACACAAAGTTCGACAATGATGTGTACTTTAGTAAAACAAGTGCAGTATGAAACAAAATGAGGTATTTTAAAAACACAAAAAATGCTAAAGTAGTGTAACATTCAAACTTATAATATGCTGAATCACGGATCTTACAAATTTGTTTGTAATTCAAAACATACGATGAAAAAATCAAACAGATTAGGCTTTTACAACATGAAAATAACAGTGACTCATCAAAATGGGATTTATTTAATTAAAAAAGTTCAAGGGCAATCAGAAATCTCTGGAATGAAATTCAAAATTAATCTTTGATTAGTTGTGTATTATTCCTGGTGATGCTAAGCCAGAAACTAATTTGCGTAAGCAAATTCAGCATGACAATAACTTAATTATATGATTTTATACCCAGAACATATGGCTATAACCTTATCTACACAATTATGTACCATCAGGGGCGTACAAAACAAGGGTTTTAAAAAACATAACAATTTTTTAGAAATATTTGACATATGCGTGTGAAAGGTACTTGATTAACATATCTAAAAGCCTGCCAAGTTTTTCAAAATCCCCTTTTTTACTACCCCCTTTAAAAATAGCGCCCATGCCCCTGGAGTGACTCAGCTGTTTTACGATTCCTCTGGCACATCTGCTGTACCTATCGTTATCTCCCTTATCGCTCCACTACTGTAGTTGTAGGGTATTCGAGATCAGAGATGGCCGATCTTCACGCACAGATCCCGTTGATAGACAGCAGATCGCCCGTCTCGCTCTCTCTGTTGTAAGCTCTCTGCGGCGCAACAAGTGCCCTATAGCCATCTCCCTCCCGCCTGCAATTGCAGCTGTAAACTGAAGCTGAAACCGAGTAACTACGATTTCACATTCATTCCATTTCAGTACGGAGCACTTGTTGCGTGCAAAAACATTCCGGCTGGCAAATTACATCACCCACAAACCAAACACAAACAAAAGGCGGAGAATATGTCACCGCTCAGATGCAGATGGGTATTCCTACTGCTCATCCTGCGACTGGGATACGCACCCACCTTCGGCTGGATGGCCCACTTTCGTCCGTCCGAGCTGAAGCTGCAAATGGAGCTCGAGGATCGGGTGCAGCTCACCCTGGAGAATGTGGCACCCTCCACGCTCCAGCAACCGGAGCGCTTTCAGTTCCGCGTGGAAAGTGAGCACACGGATCTGGCCAGTATTCCCGCAGAGAATGCCACCATTCCTCTTAGTGCCTTCAGCCCGGAGACACGCGATTGGACGGGCACGATCGTGATCAATGCCCATTTCCTGGGCCAGACTAAGTTCCAAGTGCGACTCTATGACAACCAGGGGAACACCAGTGAACTGCCCACCAATTGGAGCAACGACAGCACGCTGGATGTGAAGATCCTGCGTCCGAAACGTGTGGTGGATCTCGTCTTCGTGCACACCGTCATTGTGCTGATGACGCTGCTGTACATCAACTTCGGAGCCGCCCTGGATCTGGAGGTGCTGAGGGGTCTGATCACCCGGCCAGTCGGTCCGTGCATCGGATTTGTGACACAGGTGGTGGGCATGCCGCTGCTGAGCTACGCCCTGGGCGTTTTCATATTCCCCAATGCACCGGCCATGCAGCTGGGGCTCTTCTTCACCGGAATCTCGCCCAGCGGCGGTGCATCGAACACCTGGTCCGCCGTGCTGGGCGGAAATATTCACCTGTCGGTGCTAATGACCACCATCAGCAATATGGCCGCCTTTGCCACCATGCCGATGTGGCTTTTCACACTCGGACAGCTGGTCTTCGAGCGGGTGGGCACGCAAGTGCCCTACAAAAAGATCGCCACCTACTGCGGCGGCCTGATCTTTCCACTGCTGGTCGGGCTACTCGTCCAGAGGCGCCTGCCCCGGGTGGCCAGGGTACTGGTCCGCCTGCTCAAGCCCATCTCCACCTGCCTCATCCTGTTCATCGTCGTCTTCGCCATCATCACCAACTATTACCTGTTTTATTTGTTTTCCTGGCAGGTGAGATATGCCTATTAACTGCCTATTATATTATATCTAAAGTATTGTTCAGTTATGGTAACTACTTATGTATATAACAAGCTAAATATTAGGGGGTTGACCAATAAGATGCAGATGTTTATATTATGATGGGGTTATATTATTCTCTTATGGCTATAGAAAATGCTCACCATTTATTTCTACCCACTTTCCAAAAATACCAAAGTTAAATATAGCAAAAACAAGATAAACCTGATTTAAGGAACAACTTTTTATAACCAACATCGCATCCATCAAATTGATGTACTTTGTTAAGTAAAACCTTGGTAATTAAACAAAAATCGTATTTATTTAATGCACTTCTTACATATTAATAGAAAACGACAATTCAAAAGTATACAACATATTAACTTTAATGCTCTCTTCCAGATTGTCGTAGCTGGCTTGGCCCTGCCAGGTCTGGCCTACATCTTCGCCTGGCTGGCGGCCAAGTTGCTCCATCAGAATGCTGCCGACGCTCTGACCATAGCCATAGAGACCGGCATCCAGAACACGGGTATCGCCATCTTCCTGCTCACAACCACGTTGGAATCTCCGGAATCGGACCTCACCACGGTAGTGCCGGTGGCGGTGGCCGTGATGACGCCCTTCCCGCTGCTCGGGATCTATCTTTACAAACGAATCTGTGCACCCAAAACGAACGAAGCCTCCGCTTCCGAATCGGAGCGGATTGTTTAAGCTTTGAGATGCTTAACTTTACACACATATCTTACTTTCATTGTTATAGTATTTTTGTACATATTGGTTGTTTAATAACTTATACATCGTTTAGTATGTAGACAAAACCAGGTTGCGATGCATTGAAGCAACAAAAAATAATTGGGGACCAACGAATGCAAAGCATTTCAAGCGTATTGTATTCCGGAACATCATATACCTAAGTTTTGGATTATTTTACAATAAAGTGATATTTTTACGAAATTGAGTTCGACTTCCAAATTTATTTTGGAATTTGAAATATTCAAAAATGCATTTGGACCTTCATAGGATGCTGAAAATCCGTTCTTTTAAAGAAAAATACCCATAATTAAATTCTTAAAGTTATAAAAAATCCCCCTTCTACTTTATAAACTCTTAAACCAAGTTCTTTAGAGAATAAAGAGGGGAAATAAAAAAGAGTGTGTCAAACTTTTAAGCAAAGTTATGATTATGAATGAAGACACAAAATACTTCAGTGTACAATGAATATAAAGCGCATTAATATCCGACTTCCATGCAGATATTTCAACATATGTTCTAGTCTTAGTAAAAGAGTATGTCCACCAAGGATCATTGGGTGGCCATGGTGTAAGCCAGAAGCGCTGCCTCATCCAGAGTAACCACTTCGGTGGCCAGTGACTGCAGGATCTTCAGCAGACCGAAGATGGTGTGCGCGCCGAGATTCAGTTGTCGGAATTCGTACAGTATGCGCATGTAGTTCACCGTGCCCGTACTCAAGTCCACGCCATTCAACATATTGGGCAGCAGGTTATAGTAATTGATCACGCAGAAAGCTCGCTGCAGATCCGGTCCACTGACGGTGGTCACATAGCTCGGATCCAGTCGCTTTCGGCTGAGGAACTCCCGCAGCGGCAGGCACAACTCGCGAGTCGAGTCCTCCATTTCCTGCTTGAAGAGCTCCTGCATCATCTGGATAAGCTCCACGGAGATGAGGGGATGCTCCGACTCCTGGCTGCGACTCAAATAGGCATCGATCAGCTTCAGCTGCCACACATCGATGTTGTTGAGCATTGACTTAGTCACGTGCTAGGGATAAGAAACATTACGTTTTCGAGCAGTCAACAGCAAAATATCCGCACTCACATCGTATAGCGTTAGGTAAACCGGCAGCAAATGCATCCGATCCTTAACCACAGCGTTGTAGAAGAGCAGCATCATCTGGTGGCGCTTCACCAGCTCCGGGTAACTCAGATCCGTGCCTTTCGTGGCCAGGCAGCGACTCAGGAACTGCTTGACTATCCGCTCGCTGGCAAACTGCTGCAGGTCGTTCATGTCTATCTGCCAACAAATGCTCTGCTCCATCGTCAAGGTCTGCGCCAGCATGCTCTTCAGCCGGTCGGGATCCTCCAAGTGGGAGAGGCAGCCCGTTCGCTTCTTTATATCGATCGGCGCACTCAACTCCAGCGCCTTTTCCAACTGATGCCAGTTGCGGGAACGCTCAAAGCACACCGGCCAATAGTTCTCGTCGTCCACCACCACCTGTTGCAGGCTGCTCAGCTCTGGCAGGATGCAGGGAGCAATGGGCAGCCGTCGCATCTCGGTGGCACCCACCTCCAGCACCGATATGTTGGCCAGGCACAGCTGGTTGGTGTCAATATCTCGAGGAAGGAACAAGCGCGGTTCCACGGCGAGCACATAAAGATGTCGCAGTGCTTGGAGATGGTAACTAGAAGGGGAAACAAGAATTTTAAGTTAAAATGCTACTCCGCCTGGAAGCCAGTCCTCACCGATTGTCGTTGCTGTGTATGGGAAACTTGGGAAAGAATGCGCAGATCAGTGCCGCAATAGCTTCCGGCGTCTTTGCGATGGTAAAGCGACCTGCGCCGAGGAACAACAAGCCCAGCGACATGTGAATGGCCATATGGGAGCCGTAGGTTATGTGCGGATACTGCGGTCCCACCCGCGATCTAAGGTACCGAATGATGCGAAGGATCTCGCAGTTTCCGGAGCCGGCGAAGACCAGCGAGATCGATATGAGCAGCACCATTAGGCAACTCTCCACTGTGGTGCGGCCGGCACATTCGCCCATCGACGTGCCAGGAAAGCCGAGGAACTCCTTGATCACAGTCCGCAATGTAGCGAAGGCCACCATGTCCTCCGTGCCCGCGTACTTTAGACCAATGCAAAAAGCCGCTCCGGCCATGATATTGCAATAGGCTTGCCTGAAATAGGGATATTTAAATCGTATCTCTTAATATTGAATTTTGGGTACTTACGTGATGGCCTCGTAGTCTACATCACCGTCCTCGGCGGGTGTCTCTTCATCGCGCGATGGGAGTCTTAGGTGAACCCGGAGAGATTGCGGAAACTGCGCCTGGAACCACTCGTTGTCCGGGCGGATGTCTTGCCACAGGATAAGGCCCCTGGCAATGGTGCGCAGCAGAAGGAAATCCGGACGCACCATGTCCAGCAGATAGCGCGAATCGGGCGGCTGCATCCACTCGGCAATAGCCGCATTCCCAGAGTTGAAGAACATTAGTCCCAGGGCCAGAGTTGCGCCTGGAGCGGTGACATCTATGTTGACGGTATCGCCTTCGCGAACTTGGAAGGAAGCAAGTCGGTACTTCTCCTTCTGCGAGCCACTGATGGGTCGCTTCACTCCACCCACCATATAGTAGTGAAGCGTGTCCGGCAGCTGGAGATCCCTGAGTCCCGCTGGCGATTCCCCTTGGCCCAGGGTGACCAATCCGAGGGACAAGCCAGCTGTCATGGCATACGATTCGCGCTCTACGCTGTTTTCCATCTCGGGGCCCGGAGGTCTGCCAATCTCCTGGAGCAGCACCTCGGCAATGTGTCGCTTGGCTGAGCCTTGATAAAGCAGACCAATGCTCATCAGAGCGGCCACCTGTGTACTCTGCGGTATATCCAACTCCATAGCGGTAGCTGGGAGCAGTGCCTCCAAGTGAATACTTAATAGCTTCGTGGTTTTCGTATCCATTGTGCCTCGATGGGCGGCGGAAATGCCAAGCAGCAGACCCACATTGGTCATCTCATCGCACTTCACCAAATACTTATAGAGACCCATGAACGACAGGGTTTTCAGGTGACCATTCAAGCCCAAAGCCATGAGGAAACCAGCATGCTCCAGGGCATTGTTCGCCTGGGTTTTGGGCTTGTTGTAAACAATCCAATTGGAATCGATGTCCTGGGCGTGGGGCGAGATCTTCAAGCCAGTGGCCACGCCATTGTGGAACGAAGGCCACATTTGCATATTGGCAGGGAACTCGATTTGCTGCATCTCGATGGTGGTGCCCTTCAGCGGCTCCCTGCCCACCAGGCACAATTTGGGCATAGACAAGCTGTCGCTGGGTCTGGGCATCATCGTTCGCAGGGTGAACATTCCTCTGCCCAGAGGTAAAGTCATCGTCCTGGCGCACAGAGCAAACAGCTGCTTCTCCTGCTCCTCAATGAACTCATGGTCGCTGGTTCCGGGCGCTTGCTGGACTTCAATGACCACCGGTTCCGAGCTATTGAGCAGGCGACGCACTTCCTCCACCCGCATGTCGTCGGGAAAACGCAGCCGAAGCAGTTTGGTGTCCATATTATCCATGTCGTCATGGCGCAACTGCTCCGATGAATCAGTTTCGACCCCTCCGGATGGAGGACATCTGGTTGAGAGCGAATCTTCCTTGTAGACCCTGCCGCAATGCGGCTGCCCTGTGCTTGTTTCCAGGAATGGCAGCTGGGCGTGAGCCGCCAGCTCCGGGCGTAGGATTAGTTCATAGGTGGCCATGCTGCAGCCCATGGGCGGCGACAGACGAGCCTCTTCCAGAGCCTCTGCAACAATTAGGTGCACTGCCGCTGGGAATCGTTCGATGTCCCGCCTAGTCAATCGCATGGCCAGGAGCAACTCCAGCATCTGGTGACAGCGTGGTGCATCCGCCGTGATACTCCGCTTAACGCGGCGCGGATAGTTGGCCTGAACGGCTTCGGGAATCTCGAGGAGCTGCCACCAGTGCTTGAGACGTTCCTGCCCGTGAACCACCAGGGATACGAGCTGTAGTAGGTTGCGACTCCGCTCGTTCACACACTCCATAAAGCTATAGGGCATCACCTCCTCCTCGCCCACAACAATGTGCTCCAGTTGGGCAAAAACACTGGGAGCCGGAACCCGCAGAAGTTCCTGGTGCAGCATCATGGCTCCGTGCTCCGCCCCCAGCAGCGATTGCCTTCCCGTGCGATTGGAGAGTTCCGGAAAGTCGAGGATGTAGTGCAGCACATAGCTGTCCAGCTGCATATCAATGGCTAGCTGGTGAAGGAACTAAAAAGGGGAGGAGTCAACCATATACTGATATAAACAAGTTCTTTACCACTCACCGTTGCCAGATAGGGAAGCGCTGCATAGAAGACAGCGTCCAGTTTGAGATCTTCGTATAGTAAATGCAGGCTGAAGAAGATTGCGGGTATCATTTGGAAGAGCGGCGCACTGGTGTTCACGCTGTAGCTATGACCATCGGCTCCACAGGGAGCCAGGGTCGTCTGGAGCAGCAGGAACTCCCAGTCATCGTCCGTGAAATCCTCGCAATCATTGTATTTTCGACGCTTCTTGGGCTCATCTTGGGCACCCAGCGTGGAGTTGGAACTGCAATTGGATCCGTCGCCCGATCCTGTGGCTGTAACTCCTCCGAAATGCGTATCCAACGGTGGTGTGGCACACCTACCGTAGTTCTCGCCCGTATCCACGTCCGGAGCAGCAGTCAGACCCATCAGGGCGAGCAGAGTGCAGCGGAAGAGCAGCCATTCCTGCTCTATGGAGTAGTCCCTAGATCCTGGCGGATTCCTGGCGCTGTACCAGCGGATCACAAAGTGCAGGAACTGTGCGGGACTCAAGACCTGTCGCAGTGTGGCCACACATCTGGTGAGCAAGCGTGTGTCGTTCAGGAGGGGCAGCGCTATTCTCAGCATCCTGCCCGTGGCATAAACCAAAGTCAATCTATTTCCCGCCGGATCTCTCAGCGACTTGCAGACATTATGCGCCTGCCTTTGGGTATAGGAAATAGCCTGCGGAGCGATGGGCGATAACATGTGAAGCTCCTCATCAAAGGCGGCCAGATCCCCCGGAGCTTTCGTGGGCAGAAGGCTGCTCCTTCGCACCTCCACAAAGGAGCTGCTCCCTGAAGGATTTCCGCCTAGACATCCAGCTGCCACTGGTGTTTTCACTTGACACGCAGCAGACGGAGACGCCCCAGCAGCCATGGGCGTTACCAATGGCATGGGAATGGAAGTCGGCGCCAGCAGCGGTGTAATGTGCACCTTGGAAATGAGCACAGTGCCGGTGTAGAGGATTAAACTGCCGCTCGGATCGAGGACGGCAATCATGTGCATTCTGTTGAGACCCACCGCATCCTTGGCAGCCAGCGTGGAGGCCAGTGTGGAGAGCTGCACATCGCCGCCCCCATAGCCAGTGAGGCGGATCAACTGGAGGCGACAGGAGCGGGCCAGCAGGTAGCACAGGAAGGTCTGACCTACCAGATCCGTGTGGATAAAGGCTCGGGTTGCCATCTCGCAGAACTCGCGTTGCCTGGAAGATATAACACCTGCAATCTAGGTCACATCATCCTGGGATTACTCACGTTCCATATGTGTTCTCCGTCCAGATGTGCTCCAGACACATTTCCGGTTCAATAGGCTTTGCCGGCTTCACGTGCGTCATCTTGCGCATATCCTTCATGAACATGGACTGCTGACTGATGTTGCTCTGCAGTTGACTTAATGGTGTGCCCAAAGAAGCGCGACTGAACGATAGAATGAAAATATATTAAATACAAGTTATTGCTTAGCAGTCAAACCTACTTGGACTGGCCTAGAACTCCGCTGAACGACTGCGACTGGCTGAGCCCGAACTTGGAGAGGTTGCCCATGCCGGTGGTGGTGTTATTCCTGCCCAGAAACGAGACATTCGCGCCTTTCGGTGTGGCTGGCAATGAAAGATGGTAAAGCTCTAGTCACGATCCATCCCGCTAATCCCACTCACCTCCCGTCTGCTTGGTGGAGCTGAAGCTGTAGCTATTGCCCCCCATCTGCGAACGGGGACCTAGGAGCGTGTGTCCCAGCTCCTGCTGCTGCTGGCCCACAAGGTTGACCTCTTCCGGCGTGACCTTCCTGAGGCGGGCCACGAAATGCTTGAATAACTTGGAATCGTACAGCAGCACCAAATCCGAGTCCTCGGTGGCAAAGACCACACAGTACTCCGGCTCGGTCATGTAGCCCGTGGAGCTGGTTGCCGTCTTCAGGACGACGGGACAGGCCTCGTGCAGTGGATGCGACATGGAGAAGAGCCGCGGCATCGGAATGGACAGATGCGATATCAGGGCGTTGCTGGAGTCCTTCTCCAGCAGCAGGCCATGTTTGGTCTGCCACACCTGCGAGACGGGGAAGTCGAGGTTGGCCAAGAAGTCCTCCCCATCATTGCAGTAGACCCGCAGGGAGTTCTGGTCCATCACGCAGATGGCGGTCAGCTTGTCGTCCTGCGACTGGACGACCGCCTTCAACTGGGCCAGTCGTCCGCGCACAAAGCTGCGATTGAGGAAGCAGGCGAAACGCACCGGCGAATCGCTGGTGAAGCACATGCGCTTGTACACCCCGTTTTCGTGGTCATCGTCGTCATTGAAACCCTGCGTCCACACGACCGTGTTGCGGTGGACATAGAGCTCCTCCTCGTTGTTCACCATGTAGTCGCACATGGGCTCCTCGCGCCGCTCCAGTGGCGGATGCAGAAGGTTCTGGGGCAGTGAGGTAAGCTGGGTGGCCGCCGCCGCCTTGGGACCACATCGTTTGGTCCGCTCGATCAGCTGGCGCCGTCGGGCAGCCCGCTCCTCGGCGGCCTCGTAGTCGTCGTACATCTCCCGGATCGTCCACGACTCCTGGCCACCGGCGGGGCCATCCTCGCCGGCCGACGAGATGTTCACATTCTGGAGACGCTGCAGCAGCAAGTGCTCCGAGGTGGGCAGCTGGTGCCGCACAAGCGGCTGGTCGTGCGGACCCGGATGCTCCGCGGACGATTGACGGCCGCGCGGCACAAACTCCAGCGGCGGTTCTGCGACGGCGATCATGTCCGCGTCGCCAAAGGCATCCAGAGTTGCGATTGACAAATAAATTAATCTCAAATTATACGTCCCGCGTAGAGCTTAGGTCGATAACAATTCGATAGGTGGCGATGTGTGTTTTAAATACAGGGCTGCCGTAGCTAGCCTATCAGGATCTGGCAGCACTGTGCTTTTGTTGAAATGTATTCGATTAGTACTATCTATGACAATTATATCCAAAGTTGCATTTGTTGTTAATATTTATTTTAGCTATTGGGTAATTGAACATAAAATAATTTAAATTGATAGCTTTTCGATAACTATTCGCAGCAAATAGGTTTGGTCCGCTGCACGCCGTACCGGTAATTCGCCGGGTCTGGCAGCTCTGAGCCTTTGTTGAGATTTTCCAATTGGATTTTTGAGATTGAATTGTATTTGATTTTCGCAATAAGAGACGGAAACCTGCAAAACGGAGATTCTGGCGAGGATTGGCAATGAGCAGCGGCACCGCCGGCTGCAAGCGCGCGCACAGCATCGAGGTTGAGCAGCCGCTGGAGGCGGAGTGCGTGGAGCACGGTCTGCTCCTGGTCAAGGGACGCCTCTCGCCCAAGTGCTCGTCGGCGCGGCAGCTGAAGGCCATCCTCGATCTGCCCGAGCGCCTGTCCCGCGAGCAGCTGACCCAGCTGTCGGCCGGCGGCGAGTTCAAGCTGCTGTTCGACTTGGAACCCAAAGATCCGCTCGAGGAAAGCGCCTGCCTCCTGGAACTGCGATCCTGCACCGCGGCCCGCTTGATCAGCTTTCGGTACCGACCACGCCGCAGCTCCTACCGGGTGCAACCGCTCTACCTGCTCTGCCGGGACGAGGAGAAGCCGCTGGAGCAGCAACGCGAGCTGCACTCCCTCATCGATCTCAATCTGCGCCTGGTGCAGTCCATCTACGCCCACAAACTCCAGGCGGCCGGCTTTCCCAATCGCACGTTCACCCTGAACGGCCAGTGCTGCTCCTTCCGCAGCCAGTTGACCCGGGAACAGGCGCTGTCCAGGAGCGAGGACGAGTTGTGGCAGCACTTTGCCGGCGAGATCATTGCCTGCCCGCAGTGGGGCCACCAGCTGCTCCTCAAGTTCGTGGCCTTTGTGGGTTGCACGCGCTACGACGGCGACGGAGTGGCGGCCAGCGGTGACTCCTCGTACGCCAACATCCGGCGTCATCTGAAGGGACACGCTGCCCTCGGCGGCGGTGGACTGGCCCTCTTCGGGAGCGCCCACTTCTACGCCTGGCCCAGGAGCTTCGCGGAAATCGGCGACTGTGTGAGGAGCTCGGAGCGGGTGGACATCGCCCGACTGCCGGACGAGAGCAACTACCGGCGGACGTACGGCGGCGTCTATGCCAGCACCTTGGGCGCCGTCTGCCACGAGCTGGGCCACTGCTTCGACCTGGGCCACACCACCGAGGGGGTGATGGGTCAGGGCTTCGACTATCTCAATCGCGTCTTGACCGTAGACCAGCCCACGGAGCACTTGCCCCAGAGGATTGTGGAGGCCAGGAGAGCAGCATCAGCAGCAGTCGGAGCTGAGGGAGGCTCGGGATCGGGATCGGGATCCTCATCCTCCTCCTCCGGTAATAGAGCCCGCTTCACCAAACTGAAACTGCAGAACAGCAGTCAACTGCTGGACAACTATCACAATCAGAGGCGCCACGATAGCTTCTATTTTGCCCGCAATTGCGCCGTCATACTGGCCCATCATCGCTGGCTCAACTTGGACCTGGAGGAGACCGCCGCCGAAAGCTTTGAGCCCGTCGAAATCCAGCTAAATCAGTCCACCAGAGAGATCCTGTCCAGCAGACCCATCCGGCTGGTCGAACTGCGCTGTAACCAGAACAGTCTGGTGGCTCACTACGAGGAGTTCGAGGAGGCGTCCCAGTCCGTGCACCGCTTCCAGCTGCCCGCATCCCTGTGGCATCTCCTTGCCGAGCAGCGCACCCACTACGTTTTCGTCCTGACCACCAGTGGCGATACCAAGCGGCTTTCCTGCGACTCCTAGAATTGCAAGAGACGGAGCAGTTGGAGGAGCAGCAGTCCTAGTCCTATTAATCCAACCAGGTGAGTCACCTCCTGTCGCTGTCCAAATATCCCATATATTGATTTAGCTACCAAACTGAGTCACCATCTTTATGGATGTTTATAGAACTCGTATTTTAAGAATTCAGAACTTTATTAAGATTTAAAGATTTTATAACACCCAGTAAAAAACATATACAATTTTTTATGTTTTAATAAAGTTCCAACCTACAGACCTCTTCCCTTCGTGGAACTTTTTAAGAACTACTTTTTTTTTGCAAAACAGTAACAAGGCCATAATACCTTTAAGCACTATACCAATACTACGTGTCCTCAAACATAATTTAAAAGTCACAGAAAGATACGTACACTTTGTTTTGTTTGAAATCAATCCAATTAAGCTGATAAACGTTCTGCCAAATAGATTTCCCCGCCACCTAAACAAATTACCTGATAAAACTAACCTACCATCGCTGATTCATACCTTTATTACCAACTTCTTGGTGACGTTCAGTCTTAGTTGTTAGTTTTCCAAAATCAAATTTTTACAATGGTGTCAATATGAACAAAAAAAAACGGTTTATAAAGATTAGCGCAAGAAATGTCATACATTTATTGAATTTTTTAAAGTGCTGATAACGTTATCACTTGGTGGTTAAAGAAATTCGTGGAATTTTCTGAGTTTATTTTGTTTCACTTATGTACATATTTTTTTATTATAAAAGTATATGTATAATTTGGTTTAAGAAATTCATGTTTTTAACATTGCGAATATTTGTTAAGATATTAACAGTATTCCATTAATAAGTTATGCATTTTTTTTCATATACTAAAATATGTACTGAAATTTTAAAAAATTTAATTATTATTTGATAAAAACCGCCATTGAATTAAAAAAAAGTATTTAAACTTTTTTTTTAGATTGAAAAAAACTAAATTTAAAAATAAAAGTATGCAACACACTTAATTCAAAAATAAATTTAAGAGGAAACAATTTTTTTTAACTAAAAACATTTGATTTTGAAGTGCAGTGATAAAGAAAAATTATTAATCAGCTAAAAAAAATTGCAAATTAAAAAAAAGTCAACAAAAAAGGTTAAAAAAAGTAACAAATGCTACATTACATTTTTTTTTTAACGTAACGCAAGCTCAAGCTGCTGTTTTTGTGGACTATTTGGCACTTTTTGCCCACGGTGCGCAGTTGCTGCGATCGAATCAGGTTTTCGCCAACTGCTGTTGCGTTGGATTCATCGAATCGGGCGCTCTTTCGCTCAGTGGCTCTCAGTGGATTGGATTGGAGCTAAGTCAAATGGGTTAAAGCTCCGACCCGGACACCTCCCCCCACCCCCCATCGCATCCCCTGGTCGGAATTGAATCTTGGGGGCCAGGCAAACTAGTATTCCACTTGTATTTCACTCTCCATTATCGCAGCTGCGACGGCGAACGTCGTTCGATAGCGACAATTGAAAAGCGAAATTACGAAAATACAAAAATAATAATATTCAACGTCGACTGGCCCCCGCGATAAGATAAACACCAAAATTGGTGTTCGAAAACTAACCATTCTCGCACCTTCAATTGCAGATTTGTGGCCAGTCTTCGCTTGGATCGCCGTTGGGTCGGAACAAATACCAGAATAGGAGCACACAATGGCAGCCACCGAGGGATCCGCGCGAGTTCAGTTCAAGGCGCTGAAGGGTTTTCCGGCAATCGGCACTGATAAGCTGGAGACACAGGCCTTCCTCGCCGCCTCCAAGGAGATAGTAACCGTCATAGGTGATAACGACGCACCCGACCAATCGATTTACCCACGTATACTCATTACCCATTTGTTTTTACATATTTTCCAGAGAGCTTTGGCAAACTATTTACGCCCGTGATCAGCGACATGAACGGAAACATAAACGTAAGATCACCTGGGCACCACTAATTCACACGGAACTAAGATTTTAGATAGCAAGTTCAAGTACCGGGTTGGGTGGAAACTTTGTTTCCTTAGCCAAAACTCTTCCCTAGCTTTTTATCATACAAATTGAAACAAATAGTTGCTTAAATTATTTTTAAAACAACATAAATAGGTATTAAAATGTATTTATTTATTGAAGAACTATATATAGCAATGTTCACAATCGTATTTCTAACATGATCTAAGATTTTAATTTTAGTAACTCGATATTTTTGAGTGTTCAGGCTTAAAATTTATGTAATCCATGACCTTGTTCTATTACTAAACTATCCATATACCATTACATTTAAATGTGAAAAATTGAGCAATACTAATTTCTATAAGTAAGACAGTCTATATTATCTTAAAAAATACATTTTCTTTTGTCCATGAAATTTTGAAAGATTAATCTTAATGAGATTTAATCTCTTTGCAACTAAGCTTTGTCAATTTAAGAAGTTTGAACTCTTAATTGCAATTTTAAATATATTATTTTAATTAGACACAGTTAATTATTTGCCAATTAGTTTTTTTTAGTCTTGATGAAATGTCTTAATAATACATTTGGTTTTTTGTTTCAGAAACTGACAAAAGCCTATGGGGCGGATGTTTTGAAGTACCAATATCTGGAGGATATGATTGTGCTGAATGTGAACGTGGACGATTTTGCGGCCAACGCTTTGCTCTGGCTGAAGCGCGGCCTCCAGCTCATTTGCACCTTCTTCGAGAACATCTACAACGATGGCCAGGCCAAGGAGGCACTGAAGCAGCACCTGCAGGACGCCTACGAGCGCACACTGAAGCCCTATCACGGCTTCATTGTCCAGAGCACAATTAAGGTGGGTGCACATGGTCTTCTCGGCTACCATTCCTTGTAACGAAGCGTCTCCGCCTTCGCCTTCGCCACCTTGCAGATCATCTACAGCTGGGTGCCCACGCGCAGCCAGTTACTGGGCCAGGGAGCCGCCCAGGTGGAGAATATCGAGGTGCTGACCAGCTTCCTGCCCACGATGCGTGCCCATCTGGACGCGATCGATGCCCTGCTGAAGGCGCACAATTTGGACGATGCCCGAAAGGTGTGATCGGCGGCGATCGCATTGTTCTCTAGCTTAGCTTAGCCTAAATAGCTTATCCTACTTTATTATTTATGCCAATGTCCAAGTAAACCTCAGAGCCTTACTATAACACCCACTGCTTGGCCCTTCACTTCGATTCCGGGGATCGACGCACGCGTCGCTTTTGCTCACTGGAAGTGGGGGATCCCACGGCGGATGAGTGCTCCTCGGGCAGATCCTCCTCCTCCTCCTCCTCCTCCTCTGCCTGGGGCATCGACCTCTTTTGGCCTGGCTTGCATATCACAAAGTGAACCACGGATACGATTACCTCCAGGGTCATTAGTCCAAACACGGCATTCGTGATGATGCGAAGCCACAAACTGCGTCCGGCAGATGAAAGACGGAGGAAGACCATGGCGGGCAGCAGAATGCAGGGCGTCACTGTGAGCAGCAACCACATGGCGGTGGCCCCGGAGCACAGGTTCACAGAGTAGCCAGCGTACAGGCGTACGGACTCAGCGGATACGGCAAGGGTGTAGGCCACCAGCATGGACAGGCCCTCCACGTTCCACAAGTGATTTAGCTACAGGGCAATGGGACAAGGGTTATTGCGCGTTGGCAGAGAAGGGCACTCCTTGGTCTAGACTCACGCGGAATAGCATGTGGATCAGGTAGCTCATGGCCCACACCATGGACACATAGGTATTGGCCTGGAGGAGCATCTGGAGCACCAGGTTCGCCCGGTGCGGGACGATTGAATACGTCATTTTAGAAGGATTTCTAGTGCTTCGTTATGTGTCCTTGGTGTCCTTGTACTCCACTTTGGGTTGGGAACGATTCACTAAGAAATTGCAACTTCCAGCTCTTTTGTCTGTTGTACTTTTCGTCGGTTGTCGTGGTAACGTAATCAGCTGGAAAGGACGATTCAATCCTGAGTGCTGTGAGTCCAGGGAAGTCCTGCCGGTAGCCGGACTCAAGCTGCCTGCTTTCGCACTCAAAAAGGTCCATGCGAAAAGTTTTTGTTTTATAATCGCATTCCCAATTGAGATATTGAAACAATTGAAACATATTCATTGTTTTTGACACTCTTAAGGTTACTTTATTGAATTCCTTTAAATTGAGATATTTTGAGGCATCGCAAAAATCACTAGGATTTTAAAATCACTCTTAAATGTAATTTTAGGTGTCCAAAAGTATCCAACAATATATTTTAAACTCAGAAGTAGGATGAATACATAAAGAACGACGAATGTCTTTTATTCGCTGCATACTTTTAGACACCTAAAATGACTTTAAAACCATGTGGTACCCCAATAGTTTTGTATTTTAGGGGTTTTTGAGTGGGCGGGATATCCTTAAAATTTAAAACTGCATTTGTCTGCCCCAAATGGTTGCTCACTCCGCTAATTGGTCTCCAAAAGTCTGGAAATTACGGATTTAGATTTAAAATTTCATTAATTAAAATAAATATAAAATATAATTATAAGCACGAATAGTTCTTATATATTTCTTTTGCTAAAATAAATAAAAAGAAAATTATTGTGAACGTTTTTCCAAATTTTATATAGAGATTTGTTTTTTGGTTGACTTTTCAAACAGATGTGATTAGTCTTGCACTTTTAATATTTTATAACTCATAAAGTGGCCGCAAAAACAAATAAAAATTGATTTTGATCCGGCTTAAATTTAATAAAAAGCTATATGGCCGTGTTATCGTCCGCAATTTTCAATAGGTTTCCTAAGTTTAAAACCTACTCTTGCGAAAACAGCTCTAAATAAGGCAGAACACATTTATTCAAGAATTAAGCGTATCAATTGCCAAAACTACCATGACATGAACCATGAAAGGGCAAAGTCAATCGAATGAAAACAACCACTGGGGAGTTGGAGATTAAGTGGACATGCAGCCGCAACAGGTGCGGTGCTTCATCCTGTTGGTCATCGTCCTGACCACCACCATACACGACATGACCCTGGGCATCAGCTCCAATGAGCGGCGGTTCCAGTGTCTGATGCCGCGGATGATGGGCCAGACAAACTGCTCGCCATGCGCCGAGCTGTACGTCTTCAATCGATCCAATGGCTTCCGTCGCTGTGAGCACGTCAACGGTCGGTGCTACCCACACCGAACGGTCTTCGCCAACGCCCGCATGTGCGAGATCATCTGCCAGCCGTACATCCAGCGACCCACGCTCCACGAGGTCACCACCCCGGTGCCCCCGGTCGTGGAGCCCTTCTTCGACAGCGATGAGGAATTCCAGTGAGGTTTCAACAAAAATAAGCTTCATTTTATTCGGCTGGGTGTGGGAATGTTTGGATGGGATGGGATGATTGGTATGGGTATGGCAATGTGTAACAAAATCCTTTGAGGAGATTCATATTCAGTGCGGAACACTCGTGTTGATGGCCACTTCCAAGGCAGCCACTGCAAGATAAAGGGATTGTTAGCCATAATCAGCAGGGGAGCACTAAGAACTTACGGAATCCGTGATCGTGCTTGTACACCAGCGAGTTGAGCATCTCGGCCAGCGTCTGGTGGCACCGTATGTAGGTCAACTCGATCTCCACCACCTGGTTGAGTGCCAAATACTCCATGCTCCGCCTTTCGGACTCGCCATCATCAATGCCGTCATCCGAAAGGGTGAAATCCAAGCAAAGCGCATCGTTTTGGCCCAGATAGCAGGCGCAGCTGGTCCACTCCATGTCCAGCACGAAGACCAGGTGGAAGAGCTGATCGAGGGCGATGCGAAAGTCTCGAAATTCTTCGGTCAGCATGCAATGTTTCCTTAACAGCGACAGATACTCGTCGTGCAGAGTTCTCAACTGTCTGATGTTCTTGCACTGAGGAATTCGAGGCTCAAATTGCTGAGCCACCGCCTGCATAATGTGGGTGTGCAGGCTGTTGATGAGGTAGATTAACCAAAAGCGCAGGATCTCCAGGCGGCGAATCGTCAGTCCCAGCAGATCCAAGGGTGCGTACGGATTACCATTGTGGTGGCGCAGGAATACGAGGTTCTCCAGCTTCCAGACGGCCCACTTGACCTTCAGCATCAGCCGCCACACCGAATTGTAGCCTTGCATATGTTTGTCCGTGAGGATGATCTGCATGGCCGCTGGCATGTCGTAGACCAGTTCAAGAGCCTCTAGGGCCTCGTAGACCTTGGTTGAATTGCAGGTCACCTTGGATATAACCTTTACATGGAGGTTGTCAACCAGTTCCGGGTAATGTGGAAACAGAACCCGATAAAGTTCGGAATTGAGCACTGAATACCGTGCCCAGTCTTCGGTATTCTCAATTCGCGAGAAAAGCGCGGTGTAGTAGGGCAGGAGTAGGTAGTACGCCTCCAGCATCATCATATGCCGCAGGAATCGTACAGTCTCGCCCAACTGCAGCTCCTTGCGATACGCTCGCATCGCGTACTCATTCGCCATGCACTGCCTCTTTCGCAGAATTTCGCGCAGTGCCTCTGGGATCTCTGCCTTCAGCTGGAGTGGAGTGGAGCGTTCCAAGCGGCTCAGAATGCTAGCCAATTGAATTGGCTTCTTTGTCTTCGGTAGGCGTTTTCGCTCTGCAATTCGCCGCTGCGCCGGTTGGGTAAATATGGCAAAGAGATCGAGATTCTTAATACCCTGAACATTGCTAACCAAGAGCTTGTCGGCCGCTTGCTCTGGATCTTCCTCCGCCTCCTGGGCATCCTCCTCATCCGTCGGCACGTCACCACAGTAAACTTTTACCTGGGCAAAGACCTGGTCGGTAAGTTCATCGTACAGGGACGGCGGCTGGCTTTCGTTGCTGGTGGCCAGCATCTCGCCCAAAAGATTAACATTGGCCAGCAGGTCCTGCGTTTCACCGGACTCCAGGGCGTGCCTCAGTAGTAGCTGATAGATAGGGCACGTGTGTAGTTGCTTGAATTTCTCCACCACCTCCAAACTTTCATCTAAGTCCACAGAGCGCTTGCACACATAGCTACGCCGATCCGTGTCCTCCTCGACGCTGCAAAACATAATAGTTATAATACAAGCTAGTCAAAGTTATAAGTCTTCACGTACCATCTCTCCACGATGAACTCGTTCAGGCGATCCTCTAGCGTGGCCCTGCGCCACCAGCCGTCGATGATGTTGCAGTAGCGCTTCAGGGTGACCAGCAGCAGGGCAGTGGCCAGCTTCTGGTGCATCACCTGCGGCGTCGTATGCTTATAGAGTCTGGACAGCAAATAGGCGCTGCGCAGGTGGGGAGGTCCTATATTCAGGATGGCATCTTCGGCAAGGTAACGCAACAAACGCAGCTGGCGAAAGTGAACTCTGAATTCAATTATAAAATTGACCAGCGTACTCTTAGCGGGATTTCTAACGACTCGCTCCTCGTAGGCGATGAGCAGCTGGCAAATGGGCTGGATAAGATCTCTCAGGCCATAGGCAAAGCACTCCAAGGTACCCGTTGTGCGGATGCCATCAAAGTGCACTGTATGGGTATCGATGATGCGCCGCAGCTCCATCATGTCCTCCAGCGCTGGGATCAGATTATGTTGCATAAAGCCCTGAAGCGTGACCTGGAAATATTGAAGTATTATAGTCACAATCATCACATCACAATTTCGCATTCTTACCGCTGTCATAGTGCAAATACTGACATTACTGCGGACATTAACGCGTCGCGTCTGCTCATCTAATTCGAAGAAGCAACAGCTGGCTGGACGCACAAACATGAACAGGATCTCCCTCATCAGGCAGGACTCGGTGGTGGTTTTGGGCAGTGGCAACTCCAACAAACCACGGGCGTTGCGGTTCAAGAACTGCACGTAACTAATGGCAAAGTTGGCCAATGGATTCGATTTCGAGGGCAGGGAAAAAACCTTAACGTCATCGTGCCACCAGTGGTCGTGGATTGTCCGCGACAGCACGTTCTTATTTCGATCACTTACACGGTATTGGGTGGCTACGCCCGGCGGTTTGAGTGGCGCCAACTGAACCAGTCTACTCATTCTCAGACGACTGCCCTGGTAATTGAGGAGGCTCAGCGGCAGCGGCTGGGCGATGCTGAAGTCGTTGCACCGGATGCCACGCTCGTCGAAGCCCGGCGGCAGGTAGCCGGTGTTTCCACTTCTATCCGGATCGGCCACTTGCATGGCCTGGTCATAGATACTGGCCATGTCCAGCAGGCTGCGCGAGGTGCCCACATTCTCTTCGGGCAGCAAAGTACACGTCGAGTCGGAATCCGACTCATCCGACCAGTCCTTTGAGAAGAAGAAAGGTTAGTTAGTCTGTCTTGAATCGAAATTGGTGGTTACCGCTCGTAAAGGGTTTTTAAACAACCGCCCTAGTATTTGCTATAAAGTTCTAACTACAGGCTAGCTACATAGGCAGATCTTTCTACCCAAAAAGTTGTTAAAAGTAACACGGTAAAATAAAAAATTTAGCTTTACAAGTGGGTTTGCTTAAAATTAAGTTTCTTTACTAAAACCTGGCAACTAATTTTTTATTAAGCTGTGTTATAATAGTGTTACCTCATATAAATGTATCTTTGTGACCTTATAACTTTAAAGATCTTAAAATGGGCCAAACATATTTAATCATTAGGCATGATAGACACTCGAACATAAAACAATTTTATAATATTCGTCGCATTGTTTTAAGTATCTAGGTCCATTCCGCATTTGATTAAAATTCAAATGAGGTAATTGAAAACACTATCACAACACAGTTTAAAAATTCTATTAAACATCATAGTCAAGCATAGTTTAAAGAGACTGAAGCTAGTAAGTAACATATGTGATAGGGATAATGGGTGCATGAAGTTCCCAAGATGCTCACACTTAAGCTGTCCGAGCTATCGTACTCTGGTGGCTCCAGGAAGTCCTCGCTCAGCTCTGCTATCCAGTCCACCTCCGTTTCGGCTGGATTGATGGGTGGCCGGCCGATGGCCGCTATCCGTTCCTCATGCTCTTTCTCGGCCGCCTCAATGCCGGCGATAATGGACAGTCGGCTTCGGTTTCTTGTCACCCAATTGCGCCGGATGTCGTGCACCGTCTCGTTGGACATGATGAGAAGGAAGTCCAGCATTGACCATGCCAATTCGGGAGTGGGATTGCGTTTGATTTCCGGCCGCGCCAGTAACTTGATGACCAGCTCCCTGAACGTTGTTCCGAAAGGGGCCATGCCCTCCACCCGAAAACGCTCCACCAGATCGTCCAGCTTTCGCCTCACCTCGTGTCCATTGGTGCACCAGGTCCAGCGGTGCTCGTCGAACAACTTCGCGACCAGCTGCTCCTTCCTATGCAGCTCCCGCTGGCTGGACTGCGATAATGCCCGGATAAATTGAACCCAGGATTACATCTGTTTTCGAACTCACCTCCGGAGGCGACAGGTTTCTGACCAGTTTCCTCACACCCTCGGCCACAAGGACGTTGATCTCCGCTCCGGTCAGGTCCTCGCAATTCATCGGCTTGTCACATTCCGCGGCAGTCGCCATTTCGTTTCGTTTTGCGCTTAAAAGGAAAATAAAGATGTATGGCGGTCCTTCCAACAATATAAGCGGTTAACATATTTATCGGTGGTGTAATCGATAGCACTGGCGAAACGGCTAAATTGCTATCGATATAGGGGTTTTGTATACCAAATACATTTCTGGAGAAGATCATGACCACCAGGGTGCTTTCCAAGCAAACGGGAGCTCCAACTACTTGCTTTCTTTTGCTCCGCTCTGTGGAAAATATTGAAATTAAAAATTGAAGCCACTTTCAATAACACGGAAATCGATAAATTGATATCGAATTGAAATGTAAACAAAGCTATCTATTGGAATTCAATTTCAGGAGGCGAGTATGACCACCAGTGCGCCGCATCCCACCTACGTGATCCTGGGCTCCGGTGGACACACGGCCGAGATGTGCCGGCTGACCCAGGCGCTGCTGCAGCAGCAGGACAGCCAGCAGGCGGAGAAGTACCAGCCCATTCGCCTGATCCTGGCCAGCAGCGACTCCACCTCCGAGCGCCAGTTCAGGCAGGCCCTGCCCCTGGAGTCCCTGGCGGAATTCGTGAAGGTGCCGCGCAGTCGGAGCGTAGGCCAAGCCTGGCTGAGCACCATCTTCACCAGCCTGTGGGCGCTCATCTGGAGCTGCTACCTGGTGTGGCGAGATCGCCCCCAGCTGATACTCTGCAATGGACCCGGCACCTGCGTGCCCTTCTGCTACGCCGCCTACTTGTGGCGTCTCCTCGGACGCCTGCCCTCGCACTCCAGGATAGTGTTCGTGGAGAGCTTCTGCCGCGTGGAGACGCTCTCCTTGAGCGGACGCCTGCTCCTGCCGCTGGCCGATCTTTTCGTGGTCCACTGGCCGGCGCTGGCCACACGCTACGCGGACAGAAAGAACCTGCGGTATTTCGGGCGCATCTTATAACACTTCTTTTTATTCACAGAACAATAAATGAAAATTCAACTTTAAACATTAAAGGATACAAAGATATAAATATAACGGAATGGCTAGCTTCAGTATTTGGCTGGTGCAAGGAGTGCAGTCCTAGCGCTTCTTCTTGGCCTGGCAAAGGGAGCGGTGCGCCTCCAGCTGGTGTCCCATCAGCTCCTGGCCGCATTTGGGGCAGCACACAGTCTGCTTGAAGAGATTGCGCTGACGGCGCTGGCGGGGAGTGAGTTCATCCTCGCTAGATAGCACCGTGGGTGAATCGCTGGAGGAGCTCAGGTTTAGCTCGGCGATTTCCTTGTCAGTGTATCCGGAGTTGCGAAGAAGTTGCTTTGAAGAAGATTGCGACTTCTTCTTGGGGCCGCGCGAAGTGGAAGGTTTCGAGGTGGAGGCACTGCTGTCCAAGTCCCGGGAGGTAGCGGTGGCATTTGGCCGTCCGCCTTTTGGCTTAAACGATGGCGGCTCCACGCGCACTGTAATGGTGCAGCCCTCGAAGTGATTTGCCAGCTGCGTACGCTTCATCTTCTCAAAGCATATGGGACAGGAGACGATGTCGTTATCCACATTGTTGGAGTATCTGGAGCAACTGGGCTGCACAGCGTTCTCGCGCTGGAACTCCTGCAGCAGGGTGTCCTCGCCGAAGATGTCGTCGATGATGGACTGATCGGCCAGTTCGGTGGCCGCTGTGAGACTTTCGTTGGTGGCAGCCTCCTCATCGTCGTATTCGTCATCAATGAATAGGATATCATCCTCGGAATAGATCGATTCATCCTCGAACACCTCGCGCTTTATGCTCTGCGTACGCTCATGGCTGCTCATGGTGTTCCTAGCCCCTGGCATCATGGACTGGTCGTTCGCCGGCTGCTCCCCATCGCTATCGCTATCGGCAAGGTCTATCACGGGCACGGGCACATCTGCGACCATCACATCATCGTCGTACGATTCCCAGCTAACAATTTCGGTATCACTGGACCCACGGCGTCTCTTTTGGCCATTTTCTGTCTGGGCTGTATCCTCCTCCTTTGTGGAACTAACTTTTCCAAATCGCTCAAGACGAATTTGACGGAGTCGAGAGGGATTAAGATTATAATCGTCGGTAATATCAATGACTTCCGCAGAGGCTGTTCCACCAACGCTGTAACCCTGTCCGCTCATCTCAGCGGTGGCTTTCGAACGTGAACCTGGACCTGTGGGTGCATTCTCTTCGCCGCTTGTGTTGAGGTCGCCGAAGCTCATGATGTTTGCCCCACGGGGCTTAGTTGCAGCTGGTGGCTTGGGCATGACAAAGGGATTGGATGAGGGACCCGGATAGGAAGTCGGTGGCACGGCGCCCACCAGATTGCCCAGCAATGCTGCGTCTGTGGCTGGCTTCTTGGCTGCCGGCTTTCCCAGCCAATTTGTATCTGTGGGTGGCTTGGCTGCCGGCTTTCCCAGCCAGTTACGTATGTCATCCTTGGGCGCAGCCTCCGGCTTAGTAGCCTTCTTGGATCTGGACTTGGCCTCCGGCTTGGGAGGCTTCGATGGCTCACCCAGCTTCATGAAGGTGCCGCCGCATTCGCGCTGGTGCTTTGCCCACCACTGGTCATTGGGCCCAGGTGCCCGGTTGCTGGTCCGCTTCACATAGCCCTGGAAGGGTGTGCGGTTCTGACAAATGCCTGTGCAGCGCCAGATGTGGGTGCGATAGGCGGCCACCTCGTCGTGGAACGAGTGGTAAACGGTGATGTTGGTGCCCGCCACCTTGTTGATAGTCTCCATGATGCGCTTAAAGTTGGGCCCATGACCACCGTTGCCCTCGCGGATGTTGAGCACAAAGCAGTAGGCGTGAATCATCTCGTGCTGTATAAACGGGAAGGTATAATATAGTATACGATATGGTCTGAAAGAGGTGGGATATAACTATACAGCTTGCATATGAATTATGTTAAATGCTTTTAGAGGCGAGAATTAGTATGTTAGTCCTCACCAGCAGCGTCTCAACGAGATCCTTGCGCGGACGCAACTTGAGCAGCGGCTCGCTCAGTCTTATGGTCACCTCCTTGACGAACCGATTGCCCCGCTGGTAGCAGATGCCCGCGCACGAGTACATCCGCTTGCTCCATTCGAGGGCGACGGCGCCCAGGCGCTGCTGGAAGAACTTCTCGTCGAAGCGTATGAACATGGAGTAGATGTCCGGATTGGGATCGACCAGCTCCCACTGCGGATGCACCAGGTTCTGCGTCTGGTTGAGATAGTCATCGTGGCTGGCCTGAATGGCGCGCACTGGTGGCTTCTTCGAGGCATCGCCTCCCTTTGTACTCTTTTTGTTGGCCATGGTGTTCTGCTTGGATTGGGAATTTATTGACAAATGATACTGGGGTCTTGGTTGAATGGAATTCCAGGACACTCACCGATTTGGGCTGATTCTGATTTGAGGGATAGACGAACTGGAGACTGGTGTCCAGGTCGCTGGCTCCGTCCCCCGTCTCCCCGGGGTCATTCTCCGAGTCCAAGAGGGCCTGTATCTTGAGGGCCATCTGGTAGTCCGAGTCCTGCAAGGTCATGAGATGGGATTACCCTAGTCCTTGGACCAGACCACACTTATATACAACTACGTACTTTGTTTCGCTCCGCAGGTGTGGGGGACTTATTTGGCTGCCTCTCTGCGTTCAGCTGCTCCTGCAGCATCAGGGCGAACATGTAGTCGTCGTCGTCCGACATGGTGGACGCCTCCTTGCCAGTAGATCGATCTCGGCCAGAGTTTGAGAAGAAGATCCGCACAGATCGAGGAGCAAATCGAAAAGGAGAAGCAAAAACAATTTCGCGCTTTTCGTGCAGGGTGCCCAGATTTTTTTAGGGGGAAATACTCGATTGAAGTCCAATGTACTCGAGTATCGATATATTTCGCAACGATGCCAAGCTCCCTTCTCTAGATATTAAACTACATAAATATTGCCAAAATAATAATTTTGGATTCTGCAAGTAAAATATGCCTATAGCTGGGTTTCTGTATTATATAATTTAATCTTTAAGTACTTAGATTAGCACATTATTAATATTAATTATCATTAATAAAACAGAAGAGCTTTTCCCCGCAAAATGTTCCATTTGGTCCATCTCTAGCTGCCGCGCTTTTTTTCAAAGCACCGTTTTGAGTTCTTGGAAACAAATTCTGCGCATGCGCACCAGTTTCGGGGAATTTTGTCTCCTTGTTCGATTTCTAGATAAATTATACCCTTTGCGAGACTCCAGATCCTAACCTTAGACAAATCCAACGAATTGTTCAGATTTATTCAAATTTAGCGTGGGTTTAGGGAGGGGAGAAGTTTCGATCCCTAGGCTTGACGGATAATCAAAGCATCGATAGCGGATTATCCTACGTATCGATGCTGCACTGACACTTTGCAGTTCATCACTGGAGTTCTTGGTTTCCGTTTCCGGAAAAGCGTTCAGACCGGCGAAGTGAAAAGTTTGCGAAGCAAGTGAAGTAAGTGTGAAAATGAAGTACATCAGCAAGCGCCAAAGAAAGCGACAGAAGGGTGTCCAGTTTTCAAACGGGCCTTCGACTGCGAGTAGCAGCGATGAGAATAGCTCGGAATCGGTGAAACCGAACAAGGCTCCGAAGAAGGGCAAATCAAAAAATAGCTTGAAGAATTCAGCCGTAAGTAAAGTGATTACCCCCCGCACCTGTTTTTTTTTTTACGATCCCAAATCATCTTCAGGTTGCTGGTACCAAAAATCAAGAAAATTCACCGGCCACCGGTAAGTCAATCATTATCAAAACCATTCAAATTGAGCTCAAATGTCCGGCGTCATAAACAAATCGCGCGAGCATAAACAAATGGCCCAATCAGAAAATAATACAGGGGGAATTTGCTTGGGGGCAGCTCGATTTGCTGACCGTGGAATTGCTAGCCATAACAAATTCAGTCCAGTTACTATCTCTTTTCGCACATTCTTCTAGTTTCGTGGACAAAACACCACGTTCTTTCAAAATGTCACTGGCGAATTTTTCCGCCGGGATTTTTTCTTTCTCCCTCTTTTCTATAACCGTCTCGCTCTTGCTAGCACTAGTGTTGGTAAAGCACGTTTGTGACAGAATGCGACAAAAAACAGCATTGGTGCCAATTATTCCTTTGAGCAGCATGAATGGTAATTCTTCTGTGGCCGAAATAAAATTAATAAGAAAATAAGGCTCTAATGTTCAAAGAAGTGTAATTGTGACAAGTATGTAATTGGCGAATTTCAGAAGAAGTCATATTTTCCCTTTTACTGTTTTAATATATATGTATGTAGCTTTCTCTTTCTCTCATGACTTGCAAGTCTTTGCACAACTTTTCGCCAGGAACCAACAAAATATTGTGATGAAGTTTGTATGAACCCTTTATATCTGTCCGCCATTTCCAATATCGTTCTTACATATGTACATATATTCATATCATATTAAAATTGATCCCAATTTCATATGTTTTAAGATATCGCCTTTTAATATTTTGTACTTATAATATTTATATTTATTATTCTTATACAAATTAAATAATTACTCAATTGACAAATTATTTTGTGATTAAAGAATGCCCCAATAAAAAAACTAATTCAATTTTGAGCGAGTATTGTACATCGGTCTTAAAAAATCCTTATTATAAGCTTATAAAAATATTCTTTACATTTGTTCCTCTACATTTGTGTATTTATGTATTTTTTTTTTATAGGACAATATTTTACTTTGTTTTAAGCTCTCTTACATGTTCTTATATTATTACTGAATACCATTCCTAATTTATTGAGATTTTCGATCCATAATTTTGAATAGTGCTAGTATAAGGTGATTAAGTCGAATATAGATGTACTTTTTCCAAAATAAAACTAGGAAATATCTTAAATATGTAATGCTGAATTTGGATATCTTTCCCCCCGCAGGTAATCGTAATCGCCGTCCCCAGAACCTGCCGGGCCCGAAAAAGTCCAACTCGCAGAGCAGCATCAACAGTCTGTCGAGCGGATCAACGATGACTAGATATTCCAACAGCAGCGGAAGAAGCAACTCAAGCGGTGAGCTGAAGGTGGGCTGTCCGCGTGCCTCGATATACCATTTCCAGAATGCCCATAGCATCACACTGGCCAACTTCCTTCTTCCGAAGGTAGTAAAGCACGCTCCGCCCAGGAAAGGCCATTCACGTACTGCCCGCTGCTCCTCCTCGGCATGCCGCATAGTCAGTCCCCCGATCTCGCCACCCACCCACATTGACCTTGGCGAGGATCCGGATATGCCGGACACACCGTGGATCTCCAATCAAAAACCAGTTTCGCGCACTTCCGTTCTGTGCGGCCAAATGGATCTGGGTCCCCTGATGCAAGCCGATGGGCAGGAGGATCTACTGGATGACGATGGCTTTCCGCCGCCGTCTTTTTGGTGCAACCCCTACGGGCTGTCCTATATCGATACAGCCGATTCAGCAGAGTCTCATGAAGATATTTTCGTCAAGCACGAGATGAAACCCATCGGTTACGAAATGCTAATGCGGGCCAAGCAGAGGGCCCATCTGGAGAAGATGTACGACGAGGAGGTGGCCAAGCTTGTCGCGCTGGTGGAGGCTACCAAGTTGCTATGGGAGAGCAACCAGAGCGGCATTTCGCTGGGTAAAACCATTTGGAGTGTGGATCGTTTCGAGCTCATACAATCGCCATTCAACCGTCGGAATGTGATTCCGCCAAAGCAGCAGGATCCCATTGGAACCCATTCGTATGCCAATGGAAATCCCATCATGGTCCCGTCGACTGTTGTCTACGTTCCGGGACTTTGGATTCAGGGTCAGCCAATGCAGGTTGGCTACTGGCATCCCTACTGGCCGCCCTACTGGCCAACCTACTGGCCACAGCCGGCATCGGGCCCAATCAACAATGAGAACTGGTGGGACAATGCCAATTATATTGACGCCATAGCCAAGATGGAGATGTTCCTGGCTAATCTCTCGCCAACGGAGATCTACGCAGCCCAAATGTACGCCCTCCATGGAGAGGCGTTCTTCGACACGCCAATGGGCAGATGCTACAAGGCAAGCCTGCCGACTCCTCCGGCATTTGGCCATTATTACCAGGTCCCGCAGCCGTTCATCTATCCATCGGCTATCCCTCAGCCGTACTTCTATCCATCGGCTATCCCTCAGCCGTTCTTCTACCCATACGTTTATCAATCGGCTTACCATCAGCCATCCGCTTATACATCGGCTGCCCACCAGCTGGCCGGGAGAGCTACTAACGCCCATCCCAAGCAGGTGCGTCAGGTATTTCCAAAGATTTAATACAGAATGTATACTAAATTGTAAGATATTGCCCATTAACTTTGAAAAGAGCTTAACTTACAGAGCCTATTTTCAATTTTCCGGCTTTATCGAAGTAGTTTTCTAGTGTAAAAATGGCAAATACGAAAGCAGTTCCATACCTTTTTCACATCATTTTTTTTACTTTTCAAACTAATATTTACTTTTATACCTTCATTTGTTCAGATCTTTAAAATTAATGTTATGTTAGTACTAAACAGCGTGTATTCTTGTCACATCATAAGTATTCCACATATCTAATCTCTGGTTTCCTTTTTCCACAGCCAATGCCAAAATCTCGGCCAGGAGAAGAAGGATCTCGTCCAGGAGGATCTCGTCCAGGAGGATCGGGTCAGGCAGAAGCAGAGGGCGCACGTAAGGCAAGTCCTGGTGCTATGGGTGCAAGTAAGGACAGTATTTCGACTGATTACTTCAAAATTGAAGATAGGTTGTTTAGCTGTTTTAGTTTTAAGAGTCGTGAGATAAGAAATGAAATCATGATGGGTCTTCAATAATGACTCTATAATATTTTTTTGTAAGATTTAACAAGCCTCTATTTAGTTAGATAAATTAATTTGAAATTATATTTCTTAAACGTATACCAACGTATGACGTTAACGGACATATTAAGTATGCCTTGATCCAAAAACTAATCCCTCATTTATTTTTTCGCAGATGGAAACAAGCCGTCGAATTGTGAAAATGCGTGCTTCATCTTCAGCGGCTCAGGTGAAAAAGGATGTTAGTGGATCGATGGTGAAAAAGGATGTTAGTGGATCAAGTGGGCCAAATATTGTCCCCTCCACAACCGACGATCTCACCTTTAATATTTCAAACTTCCCACCGCTTCAAGCGACTTCGAAGAAGAGCCGCAAAATTTAAACAACCCAAACTAGACTACGACAAGCAGAATCAAATATATTATCTTTATAAAATATGTATTTGATTGTTGTATGAACAAAAAGACATTTTTTACTCACGAAGTAAATATATATAAATACTGAAATGTATAATAGTACATATCTAAATCCCAATTTAGGTTCAAAGGAAGAACACACTTTCCAAAAAATACCAAATAAAACTATTATATATATTTTTTTTGAAAATAACCACGATACCTCACTTGTAGAAGTGGTTGTAAAAGTAGTTAGAAATATTACTTCCTAAGTTTTGCCAAATGTTTATGAATCAACAAACGAACTTGAATACTAAACAATTTTGTTGGTGTCAAATTTGTAACAATAAATATGTGATAAATGATAAAATTTTAAATTGTCTACATTTTTTAATGATATAATTACACAAAACATTACACAAAAAATTAGTTAATAGCTATATAAATAAAAAAAATAGTAAACAGTAGTGTTTAAAAACAATTTGTTTTTTTTAGACTGGGATCAAAAATATATTATTGGGATTTCTTCTTTTCAATACCTACCACGACTTTTTCTCCATTTTTTCCCAATTTAGCTGATTTTTAGAAAATTCGCAAAAACACAGTTGGCTTGGCCAATCTGTACATACCCTAAACTAGGGTATTAACTAAAGAGTTGGATTGACCGAATCCTTGAACTTCGGTCAGCTGCTTATAAACTGTTTTACACAAATTCAATTGTCATAAGGTCCATCTCTAGCTCCCGCGCTTTTTTTCAAAGTACCGCTTTGAACTCTTGGAAACAAATTCGTTCTGCGCATGCGCACCAGTTTGAGGGAATTTCGACCCCTTATTGGATTTTAAGATAAAATACAACCTTTGCACAACATTAGATCCCAATCATAAGCAGATCCAACAAATTATTTATATATATTAAAAACTAGCGTGGTTTTAGGGAGGGGAGAAGATTCGATCCCTAGGCTGGGATAGCATCGATATCACCGATAGCGTATTATGTCAATGTCAACTTGCGGCTCATCACTAAGCAGGCAGTTGGTTTCCGTTTCCGGAAAATCGTTCAGACCGGCGAAGTGAAAAGTTTGCGAAGTGCAGTGCATAAGAATCCAGCCGGGAGTAAAGTGATTAAATTCGCACCTGTTTTTTTTTAAAGACCCAAATTATCTTCAGCTAGTACACGGCCAACCCAAAACAAGAATCCACCGGTGAGTAATTCAATTTATAATCAAATCATCCTGAGCTCACATATCCGGCGTCATAAACAAATCGCGCGAGCATAAACAAATGGCCCAATCAGAAAACAATATCGGGGGAATTTGCTTGGGGGCAGCTCGATTTGCTGACCGTGGAAGTGCTAGCCATAACAAATTCAGTCCAGTTACTATCTCTTTTCGCACATTCTTCTAATTTCCTGAAGAAGACGTTCTTTTAAAATGTCTCTGGCGAATTTTTCGCCGCGATTTTTTTTTCTCCCTCTTTTCTATAACCATCTCGCTCTTGTTAGCTCTAGTGTTGGTAAAGCTTTTGTGACAGAATGCGAAAAAGGCACTGGCGCAGATTACTCGCGTGTTTCTTTTAGGCAGCATGCAAGCAAATTGTTAAAAGGTAATTCTCCTTCGTTTGAAAAAAAATTAAAAATACAATAAAAAATCTCTAATGATCAAAGTGTTATCGTGCAAAGAGTGAAATTTGCGAATTTCAGAAATGTGATGTTTTCCCATTTATATTTTCAACATATAGCTTTCACTTTCTCTCAAGATTTGCAAGTCATCTTACAACTTTTTCGCAGGAACCGAAAAAATAAAAATGAAAGAATCCCTTGCAACATATAGCTTTCTCTTTCTCTCAAGATTTGCAAGTCATCTTTTCGCAGGAACCGACAAAATAAAAATTAAAGAGTGCCTTGCAAGCGTGTAATCCAACTTTGAGCGATTGTTCTATATCGATCTAATAATAATAACATATCAGTGTGTGCAAAATTAGAGCATATCTTAAATTTGTAATGCTGAATTTGTATTTTTTTCCCGCCGCAGGTAATCGTAATCGCCAATCCCGGGACCCATCGGCTGTTCCTCAGCCATCGGTTTACCATCAGGTGGCCGGAGGACCGACTAATTCCCATCCAAAGCAGGTGCGTCTGGTTATTTCAAAATAATTTAAGCTTAATTTTTTGTATTAAATGTCGGATGAGGCTCATTAAATTTAAAAAGAGTGGTACATTTTACTGCTTTACAGAGCCTGGTGAGCGGTGAACATTTCCTATTTCCCAGCTTTTTATGAGGTGCTGCACTCATAGAAAATTTTTTCTAAAATAGCCCTGAATAAAAGACTTCTCCCGTAAAATAAGGGTCAAAGAAGATTCGCCCTTGGCATTATAAACATTTTTCTACAAACCCCTAGCTTTGGTCAAATTTTGGTTTAATTTTTTCTAATACTTATAAAAATATTTCTATGAGTTTAATTTTTGACAGTCATTCTGGACAGTCATCATAGAAATTTGTTCCTAAAATAGCACTTAAAAAAGACTTTGCCCTTAAAAAAATGGGTCTAAAAAATATTATCTCTTGGCACTAAAAACTTTTTTATGTAAACCCATAGCTTTGGTCAAATTTTGGGTGCATTTTTCTAATATTTTTTTAAAATAATTTCTATAAGTGTAATTTTTGACAGTCATTCCGGACAGTCATCACATAAATTATTCCCTAAAACAGCCCTGAAAGAAGACTTCGTCCGTAAAAGAGGGGCCAAAGACGATTCCCCCTTGGCATTATAAACATTTTTCTATAAACCCCTATACCATTATTTTTGTGAGTGTAATTTTTGACAGTCATTCTGCACAGTCATGTTAGACAGGCATTCTAAAAGTTTTTTTATTCGTAACACAGCTATATTCGATTTAAATTAATTTATTGTTTGGTTTTTTAGGATGGCCCCTAAGAATCATAATGCTCTTATGCTGTTCGTAACGGAGTGGCAGAATAATAACTTCGAGGGTCTTAAAATGACCATAGAGCAGGCTATTGCGCATTGCGGCGAGATATGCAAGGTGGGTTCTGCCTGATTCCGCACTTAATCCGATCTGTGGAACTAATCATCGCTCTCATAGGTAATGACCACTCAGGAACGGGGATCCTACAACTCAGGAGCCAAGGAGGTCTTCGTGATGAAACGCAACCATAGGATGGAAAGCCACGAGTCCTACGGGCCGCCAGTCTTCCAGGTGCAGCAGGCCAAACGAGAGGTGGACGAAAGTAAGAACCACTTAAAACGCACCATCGAGGGCTTGTTAATGGATGCCCAGAAGTCACATGGTAAGAGAAATCCCCATCCCCTCGAGGGTCCTGGCATCTAGAGTATAGTTACAAAGGGATATTATAATTTTGGTCAAAAGTTTGTCTCGGAAACTATAAAAGCTTACAAGTGTGGATTAGGTATATAGGTTTTTGGGGTTCTTAGACAACTTTTTTTTTCAGCCATACCGGTAAAGACTGTCTCTTTCAGTGTACATTGAAATTGATTTCACTGTTTAATACCTATTTAAATGATGAAAATCGTAACAATCGCATTAATATTTTAGTATTTATTTATGATTAACTAAGTTAATCAGGTTTTGGGGTTGTCAGTGGCACCGGTACCACGCCTATTAAATGTCTTGGTATTTTATTTTAATTAAAATTTACAACAGAGTATCTAATAGTCAAGCCACTCGACTATAGCATTCCTTCTTGTTTTTAATTTTTGCCTGTATTTATAACTAACCAACTTGTTTTTTTGCAGATCTGGAGGACGTCAGGGCCTTGGAACCACCGATGTCTGTGTGCCCGCCCAGTACTGCCTGAAAAATGGTGTCCGCTCCAGTTTTCCTGAAAATCCCATCTAAGGACGGGCCAGAGATGTCCTGCACCACTCGTCCACCACGCACAATCTGCCACTGCGACCTAACGCTCTCGGTGGGAACGTGTACAGGTTGTACCAGAATATTATCGACTTCTCGGCCAAGAGCCAGGGGCTCGAGCCATGAACTGTGCTCACCGCCAAGGCCAATAGTAATATGGCAAATATCAGCTCTTCCTAATTGGACGGGGATGACCCCGAAGACGCATTCGGAGTCAGATCCCTGACATTCTATATTTGCAATATCGAATGTCACGGACCTGGATCCCTTGACCTCCTTCTTCAGTGTCTTCCTCGTCCAAGAAGTTAGGGTATTTCTTAGCCATATTAATATTGTTCCTTGGTGTGTGGACACACTTTGTGCCTTGGGTCGCTGGCACTTGGTCGAGTGGTCGATAGTGTTTTGGTACAGCTTGTACAAGTTCCTTCACTGACCGCGTTAGGTGGCAGCGGTAGATTGTGCGTGGTTGATGCATGGTGTTGGGCATCTCTGGCCCTTTCCTTGGTGGGTCCCAGGCACTCCAATTCAATTCAATACATTCAATTTTAAGTGTAGCCATTCTGGCTTTCTTTAAATATCTATGTAAATATGTAATATGTATCTATGTAAATACATAAATATAAAGTGGTAAAAATATAATCAAATAAACAATCAAAACATTCTGTTAATTAAATATGGATGGGCAATTTTATAAATACTATGTAAATTTTGGTATATAATAAGTTATTGGCAAATCTAAACATATATGTAGGTGAATAATGATTCCTTTACATTTTTCTCTTTGATTTTCACCGCTAGCCATTTTCAAATCTTTCTTTTTGAAGAAGGATTTGTGGCCTCGTGTCAGGAATTCTAGGAATTCGGATTTCTCATTTTTCCTTTCTAAAACCTACCCCCAGAATTTTTAAAAGTAGTACAACTTAGGTTCAGTTTAGTTTTGGTGTGGAGATACTTTTGGGAGCGGCTATGTGGAACCCAAGAGCTGATCAAGCTCCCCCTCACTATTCGGGTTTTTCATTTCCCCTCCTTATGTGGCCCTGCCAACTTTTTTTTAAAAATCTGGGAGTCAGAGAGAAAGCAATGAAATCGTGAAGGAAAAATCGAAATAAGCAGAGTGGTTTTATAATCGCCCCACATTTTGTAAATATATATAAATACAAAAATTATTGAGTAGAGAAAATGGAATGGGGTGAGATGACGAATAAAAAACCCAGTATCCCATGTCGGGGGGGATGCGACAAGATACAGGAACCCTTTGGCGATACAGGAAATAAAACCGTTGTTGAAAAAGGTTTAGATGATCCTAATCAGACTAGCGAGCTTTCAAAAAATGTAAAAATACCATCTCCGATGTATGCCATAGATGCATACCTCAACATTCGATCTAAACGAAAACATAGAGAAATAACGATGCTCAAGGCATCGATACTTAATTTTACGCCATTTTTTAACTCAATTTTATACTGCAACTTACGTGGCTGTTACGTTTTTCTGATACTTACGTTTTTTGGCACTTAATTGATTGCGATATATCAAATAAAAAAATAGCATGATATATTTTTATTAAAAAAATACCAATGTAATGATATTTTGTTATTTTTTCACATCCCTAACTTGTTTCTTGTCTTGCTCTATTACCGACACTTACGTTGGTGCTATCTCCCTCTTTTACTGGCTCTTACGTTTCCCGCCACTTACGTTTCCCGACACTTACGTTTGCTGCGATAACAGATACCAGTGAAAAAAATACCACGATAAATATTTATTTTTATTCAAAAACTATCGAAGTTGTTAAATTTTTCACATCCCCTAATTGATTACTTAGTTTTTGGACGCACTGGGCTAAAAAATATATTTTCGCCACTAAACAATGGAAGCCCTGGTGAACTATAGTAGCGAGGACGACCAGGAAGATGCGGGCTACCAGATACGGGTAAATATAGCAGCGCGGCAAGGCCGGAAGCAGCTGAAAAAAATAATGCAAAAAATCCGTACTCAACGTTAGAGCGCATTTTGTGTACACATTTCCATCACTTTTTTTTTTTTTTTCTCTTCTGCGTGTGTGTGTGTGTGCGTGTGTGTGAGTGCGTATGCCTGCAAAATAGATAACTGATCACGAAAAAAAAAAGAAAACATACCAATAACCCCCTAATTTAGTTCAAGTATCCTAGTGCTTTAGTAAAATAATGCGAATTTGCTGTTTCTGAATAGTTGCAAAATTCCCCTAGGCACCACAACAACAACAACAACAACTGCAGCAGCAGCCGCATGCCAAGACACCAACAACAACAACCACTAGTAACTTCCTAAGGCAGAGGAACAACAATAACAATGACTACAACTACAACAACAGTCCAAGGGAGAAGGAAAGGGAGAGAGAGCCAGAGCGGGAGCGGGAGAGGGAGAAAACGCGTCGACGCCACCACACTCCCACTCCCCCGCTGCCGACGTCGCAGCAGCAGCAGCAGGCGCAGCAGAATCACAGGAGCAACAGCAGAGGCCGCATTGATGAGGATGAGGTAAAGAATTGCCGTTGCACCAAATCGATATACTCTCTAAATACCATATGCTATGTACCACTATACTATATGCACACACATAGTGTGTGTGTGTGTATGCCTGGGTTGGAGCGGATGCGGATCTTCCATGTGCCAACGGCACTTACAGTGGCGGGCAGAACAACAGTAATGGCACCCTGCATCGAATCAATAATGCAGCCTTGTTCCCAATTCCTTGGGCCAAAAAATCAAGGCCAAGTACCTTTTATAGTTCTAAATGGGCAGCAACAGTAATATATCACTCGAATTGGGCATAATACCCTCTGCATGGGTATAAAAACATGCACATACCCACACAGAATAATAGCACACCGCATCAAATCAATAATGCAGCCTTGTTCTAAATTTCTCTGGCTAAGGTAAACATTTATAATTAAACCTGCATGATTTATAGGTCAAATGTCAAAGCCAACAATAGGATTGGTATTCAATCAATAATGTATACTTGTTATTAGGTCCTCCCACCAAGGAATGCCTCTGAATTTCTCGATGAAGGGGGGACATGCCTGTAGGATTCCTAGAATTATAACCAAAGCCAATAAGCTATTGAAGTCTTAAAATTACAGTAGTAAAGTAACCTAAATAATCTTCAATCAAATGTTTCTAACAGAAATGGTATTATAAGACAATATAAAATACTTAAGATAAGTTATTAAGGAACCGGAACACAAAGATGACAGAAGCTGGACATTTTAAGACGAAAGTTTATATGACATTAGGAAAGATAGGGACATGCCTGTATTATTCCTAGAATTATAACCAAAGCCAAGAAACTATTGAAGTCTTAGAATTACAGTAGTAGGTGAAAATAAAATAACTTGAGGACCCCTTCAATTAAATGTTTCTAACAGAAATGGTATTATTAGACAATATAAAATGCTAAGGATATGATAGGGACATACCTGTAGGATTCCTAGAATAAGTATTAATGAACCGGAACACAAAAATGACAGAGGTTGGGCAAGTTAAATTTAAAGTTTATATGACATTAGGAGAGATAGGGACATGCCTGTAGGATTCCTAGAATAAAATCCAAAGCCAAGATGCTATTGAAGTCTTAGAATTACAGTAGTAGGGGAATATAAAATAACTGCAGGACATCTTCGATCAAATGTTTCTAACATAAATGGTATTATTAGACAAAATAAAATGCCTAACACAATTTATTAAGGAACCGGAACACAAAAATAACAGAGCTTAGACAAATTAAGTTGACTGTTCATATGACATTAGGAAAGACATTCCCATTTACCAATAACTGTAGCACACTTATTGGACTTCACTTAAGATTGAACTGATTATGGTGGTTTTCCAATGCAGATGTTCATAAGAAATGTTATATTATGGTGCTATTACTTTGTCAGCGGCTGTAACCTGCCCTCCTGATATTTTCAATATACCCATATCGATCTGAACGATCGGCGACATGCGCTCCAACCCTCCTACCCAAAAATATGTGTAAATTTAGCCACTGCCAGCTTTTTATGAACCAAAAAAAAAATAATCAAAGAAAATCCAAAATTCTGTTTCCGTCGGTCTGCTTCCGATTACACACTTTGTTGTTGTTGTTTGGCCAGCTTAGTTAAGTTTACAAACTTTATATGCCAATTAATATTTAAATGACTAAACTCTACCATTTTATTATCGTTGTTGTTGTTACGTAAACGAAACCAAACCAAATCAAAACTGAATCAAAATGAAAAGCCATTTTCAAAAAAGATAAAAAGAACAAAAACCTTACCAACGACCATTGACGATACCCCGATCGTAGTAATCGCTCGATAACCAATAGCTACTTCGATAAGGCGACAATCGATCAGATTTGTAGAGACTATATACATGCATATATAGTCTTGTGTGCGACCTTGTGGCTGTGGTGGTGGGTGTGTGTCGTTCCCCACCGAAAAAATGCAAAAAAAAAAAAACGAAAAAAAAAAATATTTTTCAGGACACACTCACCACACACACGCCCGCTCACACACACACACACCCACTCACTGGTGGCGAGAGAGAGAGAAAGCGAAAGCGAAACAGAAAGAGAAAGAGAGAGAGATCAAGCCGCACGAAAGTGAGTATACAAAAAAAGCGATCAAATAGAACTTAACAACTCTCTAAGCAATCTAGGATATACCCTGGCAAGGACCTCGGGCCCCAGCTGGTGGCCCCCAGCCCACAGCCCACAGCCCACAGCCCATCCTCTTTCATTCCTAGCATCTAGCATCTAGCATCTAGCATCTAGACCTAGATCAGACCCTTAGCCGCCAGCGCAGATTCGTTGATTCGCTCTAATGTAATTCTCCTCGGTGGGTTGTTCTTCCCGTTGCAGGAGCCGCAGCCCAGCAGTCGCCACCGCCAGGAGCGGGACAAGGACAGAGAACGGGAGCGGGACCGCGATCGCGGGCAGGACAGGGATAAGGATAAGGGCAAGGAAAAGGATCGCGAGCGGGAGCGGGAGAAGCGCGATTCAGAACGCAGTCGCGACAAAGGACGCGACAAGGATCACAGCAAGGTGAGTTGGTCGACATCCAATCCTACATATCTCTAAAGCTTACGATTCACAAGAAACGATTTACCAACCATCATATTGTAAAATAGGTTTAGTTTGATCATATTTTATGATACATACCTTACCTGTTTATAAAGAATTGTCCAGTTCTTTAAAGAAATATGCTAAAGTAAAAATCTATTTAGTTAAATCAAGTTAAAAATAAATTAAAATTTTTTCTTTACGTTCCTTTTGACCAACAACTTTGCACTTGAATTTTTTAATTAGTGCCTAGTTTGATTTTTTAACACATTTCTTAAATATCGAGCAATCTACTTCAAATATATTTTGGGTATGTTTTCTAAAGATTTTTTTTTGTTAAAGAAAATAAAAACCCAAAACTGGAATAACGAATAATAGAAGTAGTCTTTCGAAAATCTTTCCAAGCTTTAATAATAGTAATATCATTTTAGAACCTCCACATAATCAACATCCAAATGGATTTTCTTTTCCAGGGCGATCATCGCCACCATCGTACCAAAGACGGCAACAGCCACAGGGAGCGGGAAAGGGAACGCGACCGGGAGCGGGAAAGGGGGCGAGATCGCGACATGGACCGCGAGCGCAGGCGTTCGGAGAAGAGCGGTCGCCACCGCAGCGGCAAGGAGCGCCACCATCATCACAACAACTCCGCCTCCTCGTCAGCCGCCGCCACTGCAGCGGTCAATGCAGCAGGGCGTCGCTCCTATGATGACCGCAGTGGTCGTCGTCGCCGAGATTCACGGTCCCGTTCCCGCACGCCCACGGGCACGCCACCCACACGTCGCCGCCAGCAGCCGCAGCAGTCCCGCAAATATCGCGAACGCGAGTCGAGCAGTCGCTCCAGATCTCCCAAGGAAGACCCATCTGTGGCGCTTCGCACTGCAGCAGGGGCTGGAGCTCATCTGCTGCTGGGGAAATCCGTCAGCGGGGTAGGAGGATCGTCGGCTTCCACAGCCATAGCAGCAGCATCTGCAGCCATTGTAGCAGCCGGTGGAGGTGGAGTAGGCGGTGGCCTCCTGCCGACACCCAACTACGCGCCTAAGATACCCTCGCTGATGTCCCTGGAACTCAACACGCCAGCGGTAGCAGCTCCAGCCCTAGAACCCCCCATCCAGCTGCCCAGCTACTACAACCCGGGCATCATCAATGCCAACCGCTATGCAGAGCAGCAGCAGAAGCGCAAGCTACTGTGGGGCTCAAAGAAAGCCGAGGACTCGGCGAACAAGTGGGGCAACGCCCACTTCTCGCAGGACTCGGACGGCAAGGTGGCCTCCAAGTTTATGCGGCTCATGGGCATCAAGAATGCCGGATCGTCCGGAGATGGCGAGGCCAGTGGTGGTGGCCCCGATCATGCAGAGGTTAGCAACGGCAGTGCAGCCGGCGATGGAACTGGTGGCGGAGGAGCCGCAGTGCGGGGCGAAAGTGGAGTGAAAGTGCCCACTGATGTGCAGCAGCGACAGCGCATGTTCTCCAACATGGAGCAGCAGTACGAGATGGCGCGAGCCGCCACACACACGATGCGCGGCGTGGGCCTCGGTTTTGGCTCCCAGCCGCGTACTTTCTAGAGGGGATCGGCGAAGAACGGGCCCCGAAACCAGGCTGTAAATACCATGCCACCCACTCAACTCATTAGTCATGTCAAGATGTTTCTCCTCAACCACTTTTTGTTTGTGTTGAGCAAATGTTTCTTTGATTTCAAATAAACGTTGCAACCGAATTTATGAAATGACTTTCTTTTTACCATAAACGTGGGAGTTGTTTAGTTCAGCAGAACAAACCTGATCACTGATTGCTCATCCAGTGATTAGTAATCAAGTTGTTTTGCCAGTTTCTTTTTAAAGGGCACAGTATTTTTTACTCATTTATGTTTTCTCGATGGGGTATACAAAATTAGCAAAATAGAAAAACAAAACTAAGTCTTTTAATCAGATCAAAAATCAAACTTTAAAAATCTCTTCCCTATGAATATTTTAGGTCTCTATTAAAGACGTATTAGAACTTTTAATAATAGTACATACCGTAAGTTTAGCACATTACGGCTAACACGTTTTTAATAGAGACCTAAAATCTTCATGGGGAAGAGATTTTTTAAATTTGATTTTTGATCTGATAATAAGACACTACAGTGGTCGGCATATGTATTTTGACAAAATACAAGTTAAGTATACTCATAACTTGAATTTACTTCTTGTAAACTATAGGCATCAATGGAAAGGTAATTTCAATGCCGTTTGAATGATACAATACATTTCTTTACCCATTCAGTACTTATTGAAAAGGACAAATTTGTGTAAATCAACTTTTAAATTTTTTTTTCAAACTTTTTTCTTCGTCTTGAAAACTTAAATTTTTTGATGCAAAAAGTTTCTTCAAACAAAAACAATAGTAACTGCAAAAAGAATTTTTCAAAAATCATTTTTCTTATATTTTTTATGAATTTTTGAAAATGCTTAAAAACAGGCATTTGAGCCATATTTTTCTCTTTTTCATACAAATTTTTTCCGACATTGTCACCTTCAAAAAATCATAAAAAATATAAGGAAAATGATTTTTGAAAAATTCTTTTTGCAGTTACTATTATTTTTGTTTGAAGAAACTTTTTGCATCAAAAAGTTTAAGTTTTCAAGTCGAGGAAAAAAGTTTGAAAAAAAAATTTAAAAGTTGATTTACACAAATTTGTCCTTTTCAATAAGTACTGAATGGGTAAAGAAATGTATTGTATCATTCAAACGGCATTGAAATTACCTTTCCATTGATGCCTATAGTTTACAAGAAGTAAATTCAAGTTATGAGTATACTTAACTTTTATTTTGTCAAAATACTTATGCCGACCACTGTATGTTATAGAGACCTAAAATAAAAATGCAAAATATAACTGAATATGTAAAATTATTCTAATTTTAAAATAATTATATTAACATGTAAAATTTAAAATATATAAATTGTCAATATCCAAGAAATCTCTTGCCGATAATCGAAATGGAAATTAAAGTTACATTTCTGATTTTGAAAATTCCATTTAATCATACCCTTATCAACGAAAATAAAGTTCAAAATATATTTACATTTTTGCTTATTTTAAGAATAGCTCTGAAGCAATATTTTTATTTGTATGTCCCATCAGATAGATTAATTTGATGGATAGATAAGTAATGGATTTAGTAATTCGTTGAAAAGAGCGAATGAATTTTGAATTTTGGCACTTGGTGCCGCAGCAGCCAGCTTTCTGCCACGCCACGCATCGGCCAGCTTGCCTATCGCCAATCGATAACTGGCCAATAACAATAACAATAACAAAATCAGCTGCAGTTTGTGCCACTGCCACGCAAAAAGTATCCAAAAAACCAGGCAAAATTCCCCTAAAATCGCAGCGCAGCCAATCGAAAACGGCCCAAATTGACCAGCAGAGCCACGCCCCCCTTTCGACGCCGCCGCCCAGCAGAGAGCAGCGAAGATGTCGTGGCTGAACAGCAGTCTCAGCACGCTGAAGGGCCAGCTAACCAACTTGGCCCAGGAGGTTCTGGCCGAAACGGCAGGACCCGGGGATCTGGAGTACGAGGGAGCGCATGGAGCGGGAGCAGGAGAAGTCGGTGGGGATGAACAACAGACCAAGACAGCTCTGCAGCTGCTGGCGGAAACGCAGGAGCAAAAGGAGCAGCTGGACAGACGGTGCGAGGAAAAGGATCGCGAGGTAGGTCTGCACTGGCACTTTTGGGGCTTCTCCACTCATGGTTTCCATTCCACCCACCCCCCCCCAGATTGCCGCCCTGCGACGCGAGTTGGCCAAAAACAAACAGGAATCCAAGCAGGCAGTAACCACCAGCAGCACATCTTTGCCCGGGAAAACCCAATCGGTAAGTGACGATGGGAGCCAGAGGGACCTGCAGCTGGCAACCAGGCCATTTCCGGTGCCCACTCCGCACTCCGCACTCCGACTTCCAGGAAACACAACACTCCAGCGTGGAGTGTGTTTGCCAGGCTTTATCGCTCGCATGAGCAGCGATAAGCCCAGCTCGCTCTCGCTTTTGGCCACATATCCCTGAAATAATATTTAAACTGCGATAAGCTAGGAGTCGGCATTACCCCAGTTTTATCTGCACCGCTCATTTTTACCTGATGCCACATCGAGTGGCCCACACAGAAAGAAATCTTGATGCGGTATGATCTGGTAACATGCTATTGAATGATTTTAGATCGCCAAAATATGCTTAATTCTGTATCACCACAAGATTTTCAGGCATAAGTCATGGATATCTGAGTGGTATATTGCCAAAGGGCTTTGCAGAAAACCCTTCAAGAATTTATGGGGAGATGATGTATATATTTTGACCTTATCTTTATCACTATCCGCTGTTACCATTAAACAAGAAAGGAGGCTACTTTGGAACAAACTGCTAGGGTATAGAAACTTTTGCTTCCAAAGTTAGTTTCCTGTCTTGTTTTTAATTATTTAAGTTTTTTAAAATCGTAAAAGACGATTATCGGAATTATGTTAAAATTTATATTGATGTTTGCGAGAATCCCTTCCTTTATGTCTTTTGTAATATGAGTATTTGTCACTTTGGTTTTACTTTTCCGATTGTTCCTACGCATTTATGGATATACCTCTGTTCCTGGCTTCCTGTTTTATACAATTTACTTTGAAATTTCTATCGTCACACCCCAAAATCCGATCGTTCTCATCGGGACTAGGATATAGTTGTCCTATGGATACCGCTGGGATATAGCTTTAAAACTAAGGAGCTAGTTTGTTTAGAAACTATAAGAACTATCGGACCGGAAATGTCCCTTTCACTGACTTATGCAAACTTATGTTTAAAATTATATATCCCTTTGCAAGGCCATAAAAAGAAAACCTTTTCAATCATTTTAATTTCATGTTCAAACGTCAAAATAATATTTGTTTAGACTGAACATATATTATATAAAGCTGGTTTCAAGTCCGGGAATTTGTTACCTTCTTCTGGGAAAAAGTAAAATTCTTATTTGGTTCGCGCGACATAATAAAATTATTAATATCTATTTTATTTATTATTAATGTATCATATTTTTTTCCCGTGCTGCACATCCGCAAGGCAATGGAAATCGAAATTATGAAATTTCTATTTGATTTCACATTCGGCTGTATTTGCCTGGCTGTCATAAATCCCTGGTCTTCTCTTCGATCACCCCATGTGCCCCTATGCATATGTGCCTATATGCCTATTGGCCTTATCTGGGCGTGCAGCTAACCCTATCGCTGTTCTCCATTCGACGGCTGCTTGTTTAGTTTACCGAATTATTTCTGATTAGGCAAGTCGCTAAAACGCAACCCTAAGTGCCTGCGATTTCCGACGAAGCTACGGGGTTACGGGGTTGGTTATACCATTATTTAGGTTTATGCGGGGGGCTCGTGGGCTCCCTGAAGCACAACTGTACCTATGGCAGAAGAGCCATTCAGGTCATCAAAAATATATAAACAGCATTTGATTTACTAAAAAACAGTGGTTCCGAAAATGCTTTGAATAACATGTACCAATAAACTAGAATATCTGTTCGATCTGGAGAGTTCAGATTCAATATGCAGATACAAATATTAGGGATGATGTTTGTTGTTTCAAAACTTTTTCAAGTATATTAAAAGCCTTTTTTTAAGCTTGCATTTTGATTGATTTTATTTGTCAATTTATTTTATTTACAAACATATTGTGAAAATCGCTATGATAAAAATATGACTAACATAGTTTCAAAGGTCGGCATGGTCAGTGGTTAGGAGTGCCCTGGAATTTTATTTTACAAATAGTCAACGGATCACTGGGTTCTGATAATAAACTGCCCCGGTATATATTTTTTTTAATTCAAATTATAATAAATTTAGTATTAAAAATGATTTCCCTTTCTGTTATTTAATTTCAACGTTATGATGATACTGTTTAAAAAATAAATTTGAAATTAAATACATATTTAGTTTAACATTTAATTCCAAGAACAGTTTTGAAATTGGCCTCATATTCCCGATTCCTGATTAGCTTAAATCATATATTTTTGAAACCATTTGAACGTGACTTCATTATATAGTTGATTTGATCTAAACCTTGTATTTGTATATACGTTCGCCCATCGTTACTAATCTTCCATATAAACATGTCTCTGATTAGCTTATCGGAAATGTAAAAATTATTTCCTATCGAATAAAAATATACGAGAAAATTGCATCATTTAATATTTAGTGATAAAATATATACAAAGTGCTTATCGGGACAGGCGAAATCTAAACAGACAGCGATTGGAGAAATCGATATGAAAAACTGTTATCTATTTGTATTATCTGTAAGTAAACTATTGGGATCTATTAGAGGGTACTTTTCTATTAACCATTTTTTAAAGGTTTTTTTAGTTGTGTAATTGTTTGTTTTTAAGTTTTTGCTACTTGTTTTGGTCAAAACTTTTTTTAATTTTCCTTTTACACTTTTGGGAAATAAAATGTTATTATATATTTTCATATATAAGGTGTATAAGTTTTAGTGTCATTTACTATTTTGTTGTTCAGTACCCTTTCATTAATGTTGGTATATAATTTTCCTGATTTCTCTGTCTGGGCTATCTCTGTGGTTATCTATTGGATCGATAGTTGGGTCACCATATTGTTTTGCATAATTAAGCCAGGCGACCGGCGATAAGTGTGCCCTCATCGCCATCCCCCAGCTCCATCCCCCAACTCCAGTTCCATGGATATGGCAATCTGCTCCTGCCAACCATTATCATCCCCATTAGGCGGGCATTTGGGACATCTGCAGCGCACCATGTTCGGGTTATCTTATCCGGGCCAAGCTGGCCAGGATCGAAAGGGGTTGGTGGCTGGATCTGGGCGCCTATAAAAGCCCGGTTCACCTGCTGGCTGCCATTCATTCGGTTCCGTGTGATCGATCCACGTTGGGCCCTTCATAAAAAAGCCCGCATAAAGTGTTAATTTCTAGTCAGTTTTTTTTTTCCTTCTCATTCGGTGTGTTCAGCTTTGGCCTAAAAATCGTTCAACTAAAAAAAAGAAAAAACCAAGTATAAACGCGATTTGCATTTGAAAATCGTGTGAAATTTTCTAAAATCGAGGCCAATCGCATTTTGTAAATTTTTCTTGAATTTTTTTGTTTGTTTGTTCTTGCATTAACTTTTTATTGCCGGAAGTCTCTCGACGACTGCAGTTTTTTTTTGCCGTGTGCTCTGGTGTGTACTTTTCGGTATTTATTTTGGGTGAGTTGAAATCTATGTAGTTTTATAACATTCTCATATGCAACAGGCAGGGAAATTAGTCTAATTGTCAAATTTAAAAACGCAATGATTTGGTGAGCAGCAGTTACGGTCAAAAATTAAAACCCAAAAAACCCTCGACACGAGGCAGCGAACACGCACCTGGCGTTGATAATGGGCTTACAAAAAGTGGGGAATTGGGGGAGATGTTTTAACAAAAGTCCATTGTTGAGAGACAGTTTAAATAGACAAATATACTTGTGAAAATATTTATGTTTCTGGTTATTGGCCGAAAATAGCTCATGCATTTTTAAAGCTAACCTTATAATTTTAGAAGAATTTGTAGAATTTTACATATATTTATTTATTTTACGTTTATAGTCACTGAAACACATTATTGCATTTTACAGAATAATTGAAATCGAAGTACTTTTATCTATGTTAAACTAAATTGAAACTCAAAAAAGGTCATAAAATTGATTTACAAATTATCTTCCTATTTAGTTAAATGGAATTTTCTTGGTTTTCAATTTGCTTTTTTAATTCTAAAAACTGTGTTTTTTAAATATTTAGTATAAATAGAAAGATAATGGTAGCTATTCATAAGGAGAAATAATAAAAATTGGTATAAATCCTATTTTAGTCATATGTAAACTGTACTTTTACATGTTCATTGGAAAGTAGTTATAAAACATATTTTATTTAAAAAATATCATTTTTTTTTAAAATGCCCTAACTGTCATTTTCTATATTTTTCAAGAACATTATGTGGTAGGTTATGTAATGAAAATTTAAAAGAACATATTTTTTTGACATTATACACCCAAAATTGGTTCGTTCCCATTTCTACCGAATTCGGTACACCAGATGGCGCCACTCAATGGCACTAAGCACCGGAAACACGGCATATTCGTCATATTGGCTGACTAAGTCCTACTTTACTGCCGGCTTATCGCCCATTCAGCTATATACATCTGTATATACTTCAAATATTTTTGTGCATATGCATAATCATAATTATCGTACATATCATGGAGCCCTCCTGATGGCGTTCATCTTGCACAGATTTCATTAGAGCGGAAATGCTGATTGGTCGCTTGGTTGGCTCACCCGTTGGGGTCAGTGGGTGGGTGGGGGCTGGTCCGGTGGGCTGTTGGCAGGTGGTTACTCCATTTTTTTGGACACGTCAACCGTCAAGAGTCAGAGCGAAACCGAAACCGAATCGAGTTCCATTTGATAAACGCGGTTTGTTACGCTCGGCCAAACTGTGTCAAATGTGTCCCAGCTGCACTTGTTGCTACCTCACTTTACCTGATCACCCTCAGCGCTCCCCCATTCCCCCCTCCAATAATCGGGGGACTGTGGGCGTTATTTCCCCATTGGCTACGGATCGCGAGGTCTCCAAGTCCGATATGTCATTATTCTAAGCATTTTCGTTCGTATTTTTCAAACCTTCTTCCCAGGCCTCGCAAATTCGACATGGTATTATTATATTGAGGGTTAAAATCTACTAATTAGAGACAGCTTCCTGTTAGCTAATGAGCAAATTTCCTAAAAACAAGCATATATAAAAAAAGTAATAAAGTCGCACAAGTTTTCGATTGCCTTTAAATTGAATTAAATGAGTACTCTTTAGTTTGCACTTATTTTAATGGCATAAATGCTTTAGATTACCTCCATGTGTTGCGCTAGTGATCCACATATTTTTCAGAGCCCAACGAGTAACGATTTGTGGTATGATTTAGATTTGGGTTCGAACTTAAGATGACTACAAAAAATGATCGATTTATAAGAAATATTTTCAAGCGTTCATCAAATGATATTTAAATCATTTAAGAAGCACTGAGGCTGTCTAAGATCGTTAAATATCCTTATACTCATATGTTGGTTATTGGATAAAGAAATGGGAATACCACATATGTATGCTTTTTTTTGTTATATCAATTTTTCCTAATTTTCCTTAACATTAATTCCCCTGCTCTATTTTGAATTTCCGCAGGGTAACTCTTGGTCCACAGATATATCCATGAACTGTTCATACTTTTTTTTAATAATGTACTTAATAATCGTAGTAACTATTGTTTGGACCTGCACTATGGTCAGCGAAATCATTCAGCTATGATGATGACGATGATGATAATGCAATCATCAAATGGCTGCTGTCGTTGTATTTGGGCTCATCTGGGCACGAATGAGAATGACAATTTTTCGAGGTAGTGGCTGGTATTTTAGTGCAGTTGTTGTCGTCGCCCAACCACCCAACCACCCACCACCCCGCCCCCATTTTCCCAGCAACTGACCCTCGGCCAATGAGATGTCAAACGTTGCATGTCGCTAAGTGCAGTTGCAGTTGCAGTTTAAGTTGCTGCTGCTGCTGTGGTTGCTGTTGCTGCTGTTGCTGTCAGAGGAGACCTGCAATTATTTTATAACATTTGTTGTTGCTGATGACTGACATTGTTCGGCTGCCCGTGGGTTCCTATAAACAATCAGCGAAGCGAGCGGCCAATTTTCACTAACTGCCACCAACAACTTCAAAAACTCCAGCAGCAGCGGTGAAACGTGGAAAACGCAAAATGAGCTAGAAAATTAAATGGAAGTTTGGGCACCGCCGTTGCAAATGCTCTTTCAAGAACATTGATTTGAAATTTTTTAGATCAAAAGTAAGTTTGGATTAGGTACATCGAAAGAAAGATAAGAAATAAGATAAAATTATTAAAAAAGGATGTTTTCAGAACATCATGTTCGAAATACTGCAGTTCAAAGTTTGAACTTTAAACTTCGAATTTATTTTCGTCATCAGAAGACAGAAGAAATTAACGGACAATAGTACGCTTATGAAAAGATCTATTTAACCTTTGATCTCAATTGCTTTTATTTTCTGTATTATTTAACGATACCGTCTTATTTTATAAAGTTGTTTTCATCTTTCAAATGTAGTCAGTTTACATTGCTGACTCCCATGATTTAATTTACAATTGTGTTTCCTTATTTATTTTCCAATCGGTTTTTGTTATAATTCGAAGAAGGTATGCAAAATTATATACCTCCCGAATGAGTGTAGTAATACGAAATGAAAAGCGTCTGGCTGGCACTTTGGAACAATGCGGGGGAACAGTACGGACCGAAAATCTTGGTCCAAATCAATTTTCTGCCTGTGAATGGGGACTTTAGCTTCAGCTTCCAACTCATTCTCAGTCACTTCCACTTCCACATCGAAATCCACATCCACATCCACATCCACAAACCACGTCCATTTCCGTTTCCATTTAGCTTCGCGTGCTTCTAACGAGCCGAGTCAGCTTTTGAGGCCTAAATGTCGCTGTCGAAGGGGCGTAGAGCATTGAGGGGGGTTGCTATTCATTTGCCAGAGTTGCCATGGCCACCAGCGAGTCGCTCAATTGGCGTCGCTTTTAACCTTCGCATGTAATTGCATGTGTTTGGAGCCACCTCCTGAGATTTCAGTCATCAGATGCACATGCAGATCTCGGGCTCAAAGAGCAGGGGCGCCTTTTAAAGGGGGCCAAAGGAAAGGATTAAATTTAATGAGGAAGGAAGCCCTGGCAGGATTGCCATCACCATATACGAGTATTAAGCTACGGACAGTCAATCGCCTTTTTATAGAACAAGTGTGCACTAATGGAAATTCTACATAATTTTGATTAAATAATTTGATAATCAGTCTTGATCCTTAAACATGAATAACACTTATAATTTTAGGGTTCTTCTATATTTAATCGAAGGGTTCTATTATAATAGATAATTTATTATTATAATATAAGTATATTGGCTTATAAATTGTTTGTATCTCTTCTCAGACATATAACTAGTTCAGTTTGTCTTATTTAGCGAGATTAAATATATTATAAGATATAAATATTTATAGTGTTTAGTGTATAGTCTTTCCTCAAACGATCTCATTATGCGAACCTCCGAATCCCCCTGATTTCCGTGCAACGCCTGTGCCATGTGGCTCGGTTATCGAAATTGGCCAAAATGCATTTGTCACGCAAGTTGCTCGACAAGCCCCGTCTGCTGGCAGATTTGTGGCATTCTTTCGGCTGATTTATATCGAAGATTGACGGATTAGTTGGGGGCCTCCGATCCCAGCCCCTTAGCTTTGTCTACGGGCTGTGTTCTTTTTGTTCTTTGGCTCAATTCTCATAACCTTCCTCTTGGCCACGTTGGCAACGTTGGCTTGTGGCTCTAGGTCAGGTGTCTCCCGCCCACCCCCTTTTAGCAATTACGCAGCGCCACCCCTGCGCCAAAAGCCCCCCAAAGTCCCCCCCTCCCCTCGACAAAATGTGGCTGACTGGCGAACAAATGCTAATAAGCATTAAATTATGAAAAGATTTTTCGTTTGCAGGCCAGTCGGGCCGTAAATGACGAAATTTAAGCATCCATATATTTATGGCCCAGAGTTTTTGCACTGGAAAACTACTGCGGCCAAGAAAATGGGGGGGGGGGGGGGGCGGGGGTGGTCGAAGGGGGCTGCGTTTCGGTGATTTTTATTGGCAAGTCGCGCAGTTGCATAAACACCAGTCGGCGACGACAGCAAATGGAAATATGTTCACCTGTACGCCAAGGCAGAAGCCACAAAATACAGAAACAAAAGATTGTATAAATTTCGAACAACGAAACTAAAAACTTTCAACTAAAAAACGAACCGAAAAAGGGAAACGAACAAGCCTGCGAGTACGAAAAAACAAAACTAGAACGCCCAAATGGCCCATAGTCCATAAAATAGCCGAACAAATTGAGCGAACGAACGCAGCGATTTCCCCGCCACTCTTGGCATTTTCCAATTAGCCATTTTCACTGATGCCTTTTCCAACAGACCCCGAAAAACTAATGCAGAAAGTAAACCCGTTTTGGAGGGTTTTCGTTAGGCATAGCTAATGGAAAAGTTATAGTTTGTAAAGTATCTCACCAGGAAAATCCTTAATATTTGTTACTTCGTTTTTAAAAATATTTAAAATCCCATGTCTTTATATCAACTTTAACGTTATTTATTTAACCATTATCAGTATTTTAACAACGCTGTGCATTAATTTTCCTAAAACCAGAGTTTGTTTGCTCTAACTTAAATGGAAATGGGATTTGTTTGCGTACAAGAAAAGTTATTTTCCCGTCTTCATGTTTGCCTTTGCATTTAGTTATCGTTAAACGGATCTTGGTTGGCCCAAAACGAGAACAGAGGAAAACAGGTAAATGGGAAGGAAATCTCAGAGATAAGATGGACGGATTTCGGCTGAAAAATATGGAACGTATCCCACAAGAAGTATACATTTTTAATAAAAATAAATAAAGTATCCCAAAAGTATATACAAATACAGAATACCAAAGAAAATCCGAATTTTATGAAATAAACCCTATAAAATAAGATATAATATATCATAGAAACTATTAAAGAGGATCAAGAAAAATAGACTTTGTAGGTAGGTAAAAATTATAGAAACATTGGGCAACCTTTTTTAAAATGATGCAATGCAAAGATACATATATCTGAATATTGTAGTGAGGTACTTCCAAATTATGCTGATTTTCTTTAAACGTCTGTACTCGCTGCACTCAAAGTCGAGACCATATACGTATCTCTATCCTAAACTTCATCTGAACCCATATACATATATTCGCGTCTATGCTCGAGGTGTGCATCTTTGCATCTTAAATGGAACGGTAACGAACAGCCTGTGTGCGACCGAATTGAAGCGCGTTATTTGAATTTGATTTCTTGTCTGAATTTTAACAGCAATGTGTTAAATGAATGCCAACACAAGAGCCGGCGGTTCGGTCTTCATCTTTCTATCTCCATCTCTATGTCCATTTCCATTTCCATGGGGTCCGTTGCCAGGTAACTAGTATCTATCCATCCAGAGATACTCGCACCTAGCCGATCGCTCTCCAAGTGCTATGTAGTGCCCATTTACCTCCGTTCTCCGTTCTTTGGCTTCGACTTCGACTTCGACTTCTTCGTATCCCGACCGATCCGATCCGATCTACTCTAGATCTTGTTGGACTGGCGACGTCAGAGCTTGGCTTTCGTCATCGATCCATCTTCGAATCGTATCCGTATCCGCATCCGCCAGTGGCCATCCGCATCTGGGTCTCCAGCTGTATCTTTCTCTAATTCTCCTTCGGTGACCGCTTTCTTTAACTTATGCACGTACCGCCTTTGTGTGCTGGTACCGTGTTTTCCACATATTGATCGAACGTGTGCAAATAAAATACAATTTAAATATTTATTATCTTTGCAGTTCGTTAGCATCTTGTATCTGTTTAAGACAGCGGTGTAGTTGGTGCTACTTTCAATGGGGGGACTTAACCTAGTTTTTGAACTGTTAATGGGATATGGTAATGTTTTGATAGCTCTATTTGAAGTTCAGGGGGAATCAAAAGGTTATTAGGTTTTTAGGGTAATACGTCCATAAAATATTTTCAGATTTACTTCACCCTATGAAGTAGAAATTAGAAAATATGTGGGTTTTTTATTTTTCAATATGAAATAATTCCAGAAAAGAATTTCCGTATTTAAAACTGATATTAAACCTATTAAAGTTTATTGTTAATGGGATATGGTTATGTTAATTAGAAAATATGTGGGTTTTTTTTTAATATTTAATAATTCCAGAAAAGAATATCCTTATTTAAAACTGATTCTAAAACCTATGAGAGTTTATTATTTGAAGAATATTAAAATTCCCTTTTGACCACACCCATGGATTGGTTTAGTTTGTGTGACCTCAATACAGAGTGGGGTCGCCCCATTCCCCCCTATTTCATACCTCTAGTTTTTTTTACCCCCCTCAAAGGTGTTCTCTTGGACATATCCCCCCCCCCAAAAAAAAAAGAAAGAGTATCCACACAAAAACGAAACAATCCGAAGATGAAACCGAAAAGGGTAGGAGGAAGTATTTATTATACAATCGATTTGAACAATTGGCGCCACAGAGACGGTGACTCTTGGGGTGGGGGGGTCTGTACCCAGTACGCAGGGGTACTTAACGCATGTTAACGCCACTGTTAACTTGCACGCCCGATTGATATGGATGTGGAACAAGGAAGCTAAGTACAACTAAGGGTCCCCCCTTTTAACGATTCGCTTTGCATTCGCAACAGAACGAAATGCATTTGAAAAGCGTTTTGTGTGTTTGTTAGTGCTGTTCTGTTGTTACAGTTGTTTTTCCCCGCTATTGCTGATAAAAGAAAAGCCCCAAAACTAATTAACGCCTGCAACGTGTTTGCTGCCAGTATATAAAAGTGTATATACATATATATATATATTATTCCCAACCGTTGATAGTGCCTCCAAACCAAAAAGGTGCGAAAGAGATGGCCTCTATGGGTTCTAGGCGAGTGTATGTGCGCTTGTAGGTATATTTCTACCTTCATGGGTTGACTGTATTTTTATCTGCTAATTAAACACAGACGCTCGATTGCGCCAGCAGCAACAAAAACAATACCAAAAACACCAGTAATAACAGCCCGCTTAAAGTCAACGACGTGGCCATATGGAACACTCGCTCATACCACTAGAACCCCATATAGGTATGTATGTATACCAATATTATATAGCCGAAAGAATAATTTCGAATTGTGCTTGCACAGCTAAAAGACCAAAATATGGGGTTTCGTTTTCCTTAATCACCGAAAAAAGCAAAAGGAGCTCTACATGTCATCTACATGGCACGTAATATCTATATAATATCTTTTAGGGAAGGGGGAGGCGGCTTATCCTGCCATCCCTTTCTAAGCCAAACCTTTTCCAAGAGTGTATGGGTGCGTGGATATATCTACGATATATCTTGACTATTTGTTTTCTTTTAATAACTTGCTATCTCTACGCTCTCGCAACAGGAAAGAGAAGTTAAAAAAAAAGTGGAGACCAATACAGTCCCACGTCTATATCTGGAAATTTTTTTGAAAATTTGTAATGCTGTATTATTTGGCTAATTTTTTCATTTTTAAAATCACCATAAAACAACCCATAAACCAAACTGTTCCGAGTTCGATTCCACATGGTAAACTACATTAATTTTGATTCTAAGTTTCAACAAGATTCGTATATGTATATGGAGCGCTGTTGCGAGTTCGATTCCACATGGTGAACTACATTTATTTTGATTTTAAGTTTCAACAAGATTCGTATATGTATATGGAGCGAGTTCGATTCCACATGGTGAACTAATTTTTATACCCGTTACTCGTAGAGTAAAAGGGTATACTAGATTCGTCGGAAAGTATGTAACAGGCAGAAGGAAGCGTTTCCGACCCCATAAAGTATATATATTCTTGATCAGGATCACTAGCCGAGTCGATCTAGCCATGTCCGTCTGTCCGTCTGTCCGTCTGTCCGTCTGTCTGTCCGTCCGGATGAACGCTGAGATCTCGGAAACTATAAGAGCTAGGCTATTGAGATTAGGCGTGCAGATTCCTGAGCTTCTTACGCAGCGCAAGTTTGTTTCAGCAGAGTGCCACGCCCACTCTAACGCCCACAAACCGCCCAAAACTGTGGCTCCTACAGTTTTCATGCTAGAATAAAAATTTTTACTGAAATGTCTTGTTCTCATCAATACCTATCGATTGACCCAAAAAAAAGTTTGCCACGCCCACTTGAACGCCCACAAACCGCCCACAAACTTCAAAAAATCGTAAATATGAACGCGGATATCTTGGAAAATATCAAAGATTGAGAAATGGGATTTCAGATTTAGATTCCTTAGGCTTAAGCGCAGCGCAATTTTGTCACGCGAATATGCCACGCCCACTAGAACGCCTACAAACCGCCCAAACCTGTGGCGCCCGCAATTTTCACGCTACATCAAAAATTTTAACTGAAATTTATTGGTCTTGTCAATACCTATCGATTAATCCAAAAAAAAACTTTGCCACGCCCACTCTAACGCCCACAACGCTTAAATCTGTCTACCGCCGGTAGGTGGCGCATTTCAATCTCGCTTTGCTGCTTGCATATCTCCATTTTCCTTTGGTCCCTTTAGCTGAGTAACGGGTATCTGATAGTCGAGGTACTCGACTATAGCGTTCTTCCTTGTTTTTTGATTTTAAGTTTTACCAAGATTGGTATATAATTTTAAGACTGTAGAAGCATTACTATTTTTTTAAAATAAACTAATGAGCTTTCGTAGGAAAGTGCCATGTTCAATTCCAACCGGTGACTTAAAATTATAAAATTAAAAATTTTGAAACAATTTTTTTTCTATGTTCTTACGGTAGAGAATGAAATTTTCCGAAATTGCACTGTTACAAGATCGTGATAGAGTTGTTGGACTGTAGGTGAATTTGACGGGCGGTGCACTGTCGGCGAGGCGGCAGAGGGGCGGCAGAGGCGGTACAGACGACTGAGGAGATCGTAGATCATAAAGCAGAGAGCACACAGCACTGAGCGCTGAGAACAAACAAAATGAGCAAAATAAGCAAATAAAGCCGTCTCCAGCGGTACAACAACAATAGCGACAACGACAGCGACAACAACACCAATACACACATACATTAACAATTCTTTAAACAACAAAAAGAAAAAAAAACGAAAGAAAATAAATAACAACAACAACAAACGTCGCTTAATTTCAAGTTAAATAGCCGACGCGCATTATTTGAGTTTTGAAATGGAGAGCAAGTCGAAGTTGCTGGCTACGTGTGCATATCGCTATATATCCATATATACTCACACTCGGTGCCGAGTGAGGTTATGTACGCCACGGAGCAGCTCCCATGATAAATGTCTTTCCATTTTATCCATTAACCCCGTCGTCGGTGCTATCTCCCCACCTTATTCGGTTTTTATCTCTGATTTTATAGCTTTCATGTGAATCAGAGTTGTGAATCACACCTGAGATAGGGCAAAATCGTTAACTAAGAGTCCTGATTGTATTATCCTTTCAGCTTTGTCGGTAAGAGATTGTATTGATCAAAATTATTTTATATTAATATATGTATCTAATTTATTAAGTAGATTGCTTGATGAGACAGTTAGAATTAATATCTGTAAAATCATGGTTACAGAGCAAGAAAGGTTATTAGAAATAAGTGCTGTACTCGCCAAAACACCTTTTCATTAAGTGATGTGAAACTGTAATATGACATGATTAAGAAAGTAATTTAATAATAGTTATGCTTTTGATATGTTGGCAATATCTTTTCGATAGGTGGCTCTTTTCAGATTTGCTAAGCGAGTGGAAAACTAGAGATATGACTTTTGAGGATCCTTTCCCGTCCTAATATCATTTATAAATATATTTCAGGTTAAGAATTGGAACCCTAAAACGTTCTAATGTTTCTTATTTTAGTATTCTTCAATTTGTAGATTTGATAGTGATCCTTTTTCGCGCCATCTAACGTGTTCTTCCCTCTCCCTCTCTCTTCTCTTAACGCTAACTCTACGACTGCGCTTCGTGTCGGGCTTCGTGTTTCTTTTTTTTTTCGTAGCGGAGGCTTCGGCTTTGGCTTCGTTTTCAGCTTCGGCTGCAGTTCCGTCGCATGCGATCGCCGTTCGCTATTTCCCGCAGCGCGTTGCACACAGCGATCACTCGTCGATCGGTCGCGCAGCGGATTGGACGTACCGGTATTATCGCTCCGCTTTCTACCGCGTCTGCGCCGTCGTCGGCGTTGCCACCCCTTCGAAACCGCCCCATTAAAAATTAGAAGATAAAAAGTATAAAGAACCCTGCCACTCTCAAAGTTTAACTTTTTATTTTTTCCGTCTATTGCTTAAAATTAGCAACGCGAAATCAAGTGAAAACATTATTCGAACCAGCATTTTTTTTGTTAAACAACCCAATTTTTTTTTTATTTGTTTTTACTTGTGAACAACGGGAATAACTGAGTAAACGAAAAAACTGAAAAACCCAGAAAAGCGCAAAAAAACAGAGGCAGAATTTACTGCCTAGCTGCCAAATCGAAATTGAAAATCGCCGCTCAGCTGACGAGTAAAAACTGTAAGTTGTTGCTAAATGTAATTGTTGCCGTCAGTTAATAATGCCCATTAGCTGGGGGCCAAGGGGAAGGGACTCGGGGTTCCAGGGGTCGCCGTACACTCGAGAGTGACTTGGCTTAAACTTGAGTTATTCCTCGCTTTTTGCCTCATCTTTTTTCCGTTTAAGCCCGCCTTGACTTTCGACTTTTGCCGCATCTTGACATCTCCTCTTATTAACTATGTAATTTCCTCTTCGTTTTATTGCACTGCATACACTTAATTATTTTTTGACCAACTTAAATTGTTAGAATAGTGTGAGCAAAAAAGAATCTAAAAGTGTGAAAACCAGAGTACCCAGTAATAAAAATGTTGAAAAAGGGATAAGGAAGAATTTTTAGAAGACACTTTTTTTTCAAATATTTCTAATTATAAACTTGTTATTTCTATTGATTTAATATTTAAGCAACCGTTTTTTGTTTTGATGGATAATCAATAAATCTCTGTTCTAGATTATGTCATAGATTTTACCTAATTACGAACATGTTCTTCTTGAAACCACTGTAGATTGTGTCATCTAGAGAAGAGCACGTTTCTTTTACAATCTTCAGTGCAGAATGATATATATTAGAGTCTAACCGAAAGGCCGACAGACGGCCGACTTTAGAACGAAATGGGGATCGGAATTCCTGAGATAAGGATTTGAAACTTTCCATGGGCAACATATCAAGGTGGAGCACCACCCTAATTGAGTTAGTTCTTATCGCCATTGTTTCGGCCATCTGGAAATTTGTCACTTTCGATTATATTCCTATCAGCCAATAGAGATTTGGGCCATAATTGTTATATTACTTGCACTCCGAATTAGTCAATTTTCTTATAGATGTTTAACTGGAATGTTATGTTTATATCTGTTGATATCTTATTACCAGGAAATTCCCAGCAAATTGTCTAAACAATCCGGGTATATTTATGTCTCCAGTCCCATTACCCTTTGTTCGATACCCCTTCGAATCGTTTTTATAGGCACATAACGAAGAACTTAGCTCAGCATTGTTCCCAGTGATTTCTGGGACCCTCGGAAATCTCAAGTTTGCTGACACAGAATTCCCGGTATGGCCAGTGTTTGAATTTCGCTGCGGAGTGACGGGAACCGAACACCAGAAACACATCCAGCCAACGACCCAAAGTAGAGCACATTCTGATAAGCTCGGATTCCAATTCCGATTCGAATTCCGAATACCCCGAGTCGCGTTACCAGATCCTAGACTAGTACAGAAGTTTGGTGAGGTACTGCTGGAATCGGATCGTCTCGTATGGTGTGGTATTGAGTGAATCAACCTCATCGCGGGGCCTTGCCTCTAGAAAAAAGCAAGCAACCCTTTTGCAGGCATTCGAATAAAGTTTATTTATAAACAAAATACGAAATCGCACTGTACGGAGAAAAGGGCGGTCTTCTGATATCTTTGTGCCATGGCACCGATAAGATTGCGATTCCTGGCTCTTGGAAACGACGTCAGCGGGGTGGCATGACTAAAGCGAAAGCGATTCAAATTAATATTGATCGAGCAATGCTCCGCACATTTCTGTTTGTATTTCCCGATAATTGCACACTTTCCGCTTTTGCTTTATATATTAATTTCCCAGTCAACTTAACTAGATCTCAAGTATTTCGCCAACAGTCAAGCATCTCTAGCTTGAACTAAAACTAAAAACCACAACCTTTATTTTATAACAAAAAGATTGGGTTTTTATAGTTCTTTTTTAAGGATTTTGTTGATTACTGTTCTTATCAAGTATTATTTTATAAGACAACACTTAACTGGTCATCTGATTAATATAAAAACAAAATTGTAATGCCTTTCGTTTTTAAATTTTAACCGGAAAGGCTGTGCAGACCCAACATTTGTAGGTTTCTCAGTGACTTGAAACGTGATATTGTTTCATATAATTTTACTTTAAAATTTAGATTTGCGTTATCACATTTCAGCTGTATTTCTTTTATACGCAAGTGACACATTTGGTTTTGGGGAAAACAAACTATGTGCGAAACTATTTCTTGCGAACTTCCGGTTGCTAGGCGGTCGTATTCCAAGCATTTTTCCGCACCCTCCATGAAACCCCGAAAAGCGCCGACAACCTGTTGCTTAACCCCTGTGCCAACATTACCATTTTATCTTATCGAGGCGGGAATTTTCGGTGGGTTCGCTCTCGTTTATGGCTGCTCCAGTGCGTTTGTCTATTCCCGGCCTCATATCTTTCTATATGACCCGCCCATATAGCCCCAAAGTACACCTTCGTAGAGATTACATATATCATGATGTATCATATCATATCATATCATAGGTGGCAAGACGCAAGTTGATCGATTGCACTGGGAATCGCCGACGCTTGGATCGGGGTCTCGAAACGGCCTCTACAGATCGCGGACCGGAGAGCGTGAATAATATTACCAATATTTGTTAACGAAACACAAGTGTTTTTCACACCCAAACTACATGGCAGCCATGTTGCAAGTCGTTCTCCGGTCTTTGGTCGCCAGTCTACGGCTTACAGTCTTCGATCTTTGGTCTCCATTCTCCGTTCTCCATTCACCGCAAGCTGTTAATGTTGATAACCCAGTTTGCACAAGTGTCTTTTCGGCTTTTCTGCCTTTCGATACCCTAACCGGGTATAACCGAGAGGGTATAATTACAGACTCATGAACTGGAAACGGGAAGGCGGAATGCCGCCGAACAAACAAACGAAGCGCAGGGCGACAACGGATCGTCGGCTATGGTTATATACATAAATGTCTATATGCATGTTACGAGATCCGAGTGTGGGAATGGTATTTCTGGCAGTTTCGCCTCAGGATTTCTTTCGGTTTATTTTGGATCATTTGATTGTTTATCCTCATGTGTCTGTTAGATTTCTGATCAGTTTTTAGGATCAGGTTATCATTATATGCGGCTTATTGTAACTATAAGTCTTTTGGTTAATCAGTATAAAATAATATTCTTGTTATTCCATTTAAAATGAAGCTATATATATATAATGTTCAGTTTTAACTCGGTATATAAATGTATCTTACAAGTTTGGAGTTTTAGGATTTCTGATCAGTTTTTCGGATCATGTTATCACTATATGCGGTTTATTGTAACTATAAGTCTTTGCTTATTCAGGATAACATAATATTCTTGTTATTCCATTTATATATATATATATAATGTTCAGTTTTAACTCGGTATATATTTGTATCTTACAAGTTCTGAGCTATACATATTGTAAGACCTAATTAGACCATAAAATATTTCCTAAAGTGTGAAAAAAAACACTTGGTTTGTTAGTAATTTTTGCAAAGCAGTCATCTCAGCTTTCAAAAGTATCAGTTATTTCGATTATCGTTAGCTAAACCCTATTCCAAACAATTTAATTTATTTAAATGCCTTGCAAAATGTACCGCTGTGATTCATCTTCATGAATAGAGAGATGTGTGCATAGACACATGCATGTCGTTTGAACTAATTTTAATTAACTGGTAATTTACTCAAATATTTATTTCGTGGCCCGTTTCACGTTGCCGTTTTTGTTTTGTTAATTTTATTTAACCCATTTTTTACGGCTCCGGCCATTTTGTTGGCGCCCGCTAAGCGGTCTCGTCATGGGTTTTATGGGGATTTCGTTGCTGGGACCTTATCGCGAGGGTCGTCAGCGTCGCAGTCGCAGTCGGCAGAGGCAGAGGCAGCGACAGAGGCAGAGGCGGCCATCTTTGCTCAACTCATCCATAAACTCATTAACGCGCGCATGTCTCACGCGCTGCCTTTGCCGCCGGCACTTGCACCTGTCGTCCCCACCTGAACCTCCTCCTCCGACTCCTCCACCTGCCATTAGCGTCTGTCAATTGACCTGGTTTTCTAGTGGGTCAGGAGGAGGGGGGCCGGGGGGCGTCCGACTGGGCGGTGGGTGGCCAAGTGGGCGACGCATGCGCAACAGGTGCCAGAAGACTCCGATTGGCGGCTAGGATATAATGAGCTTCGAGCTGTGAAAACGGCCCAGCCAATCCAAACCCATGGGTTTTTGAGTACAGTTTAGTTCATATCTATGTTCAAATTCCTGGGATATATATTTATAATATATGTAATACATATAACAAAATGTACTTAAATGTACTTAAACATTGAAAATGGGGTCCTTGATTCACTTGTGCCGATAAAATTTCAAACTCTTTGAAGAATGTCTTGCTAAATAAGTAATCTGACTTTTAACTTTTTTTTTAACAAAAAGATATCACCAAAAAAAAAAAATATAATAAATAAATAAATAATATAATAAATATAAAAGTATTCATTGTTTATAATTTAAATAATGCTAAAAAATAATCATTATTTATAATTATTATTTTACAGCAATAATAATTATAAAGAATTAGCAATAATAATTATAAAGAATTAGCTATAATAATTATAAATAATTATTATATTTTAGCAATATTTTTGTGCTTAAAAAACGTTTAAGAATAATTATTATAAGGAATGTTTTAGCGATTTTTTTTTGCTTAAAAAATCGGTTAAAGTCAGGTAACAAGATGTAATTATTATATATAATTATTATTTTTAAAGCGATAAGCTTAACTATTATGATTTACTGTTCCTTTAATATATACATCTTAATACCTAGTCGAGAATATTAAGATTTAAGTACAGTTGAGTTAACACGTTATAAAATTCCCCCTTAAACTGTGTTAATACTCTATGAAGATTTATGTACCGCCTTTAAGTAACTAGTTATCTAACTGATATTGCTTAAGAAACCATCTGTTTAAAAATATAAATTAAAACACGTTAAATACATAAACTATTTGGCCTAATTGTCCTTTTTTCCCTTTTCCATCTATGTTCTTTCGCAACAACAGAATGAAGATCAGAATGTGGAGGACAGCTGGTGCTGGGAGCCCGATGGAGGCGACGAGAAGGGGGCCACAGGATCGGGCGATGCAACGAGGGCCAAGGAGTCGGGCCTCGTGGACGTCGCCCTGGGAAACAGCGATGTGGCCCGGCTAAGCGATCGCATTGCGGAGCTGGAGCAGCTCAACACACAGCTGAATGCCTCGCTGGAGGAGCTGGACTCGCAGCACGAGCTGGCCATGCAGGATGTGCTGGAGCACAAGACCCAGCTGGCGGGTCAGGTGGCGAATCTCAAGCAAATGCAAGCGGATCGCCTGGTGGAGCATGAATTGGCCAATGCCAGGCAGCAAAAGCTGCTGGACGAACTGCGTCAGTCGGCCTCGGTGGCCAAGGAGCAGCAGGAGCAACTGCAGCACCGGGTGGAGCTGCAGGAGGCGGAGCTAAAGCGCAGCATTATGGAACTAGCCGAAATGCAGGAGCTGCTGGACAAACGGGGCCAGGACAATGCCGAGCTCATCGAACGCGTTCGCCTGGCGGAAACGGAGCGCGACAGACTGCTCAAGGATCTGGAGGAATCTCGGCTGGCCAAGGAGAAGAAGAACTCGGAGTCTTCATCGAACAGCTCTTCCACGGGCAAGCACAGCGAGGATGAGTTCATAGTGGTGCGCCAGGCGGATGCGACGGGTTCAGGCTCCGCTTCCGGCTCGGATCCCGATCCAGATCCCGAGGTCACTTCACCGCCCTCCAAGGAGAAGCTGCGCGATCGCCTCGTCTCCCTGGAATCACAAATCTCGGAACTGACTCTGACCAACACACAGATGCAGGATGCTCAGCTTGAAAAGCAGCTGGGCATCAATTTGCTGGGCGACCAGCTCGCGGAATTGGAGAAGCGTCTGCGACTCAGCGAGGCGGAGAAGGAGCAGCTCCAGTTGGATCTGCAGCTGCGATTGCAGCAACTGACTGTGCAAAACCAGGAGCTGAAGCTCCATGCCGAGGCCGAACAGGAGGGGCACGCCCAAGATCTCGAGGAGCAGCTGGGCGCCCTCCGGAAGGAGAATCAACGTTTGCGCCAAGAACTGGACACCAGCATAGCGCAGGCCAAGTTCCGACAGGCCATTGCCGAGGAGAAGCAGGAGATTACGGATCTGGACGACACGGACACGACGGAATACGGCACCTACGAACTGGACAAGCTGCGTGCCCTGCTGCAGGCCGAGATCGAGGATCGTTTGGGTAGCTCGCAGCCCCAGCAGAAACTGGAGCGGGCTTGGAACTCGCTGACCGAGCGCTGGAACCGCCTGGACATGGTGGAGCAGCGCCTGGTGGATGTGCAGAACCAACAGCTGGTCAGTGAGCACGAGAAGAAAACACTCGAGGCGGACATTTCGCAGTACATCCTCCAGTGCGACGAGCTGATGAAGAACAACGAGCTGCTGCTCAACGAACTGGACAAATACAAGCGCAACAAACTGGAAACCATCGAGGAGCACCACGAGGAGATGATCGTCCAATTGGAGGCTCAGCTGGAGGAGGCCAGGCACCGGTTGGAGGCTTCTCTGTCCTGTCAACAGCAAATGGAAACTAAACTGACGTCCAGCCAAGAAAAGGCTCCTTTGGAAAGCGAGCTGCTGGCCAAAATGGAGCAGAAGGTACAGGAGCAATTGCAGCTGCAGGAACAACTTAACTCTGCCAAAAAAGAACTGGACGAGAAAACTAAACTACTGGAAAGGAATGAGGAGCAGCTGACTATGCAAAAGCAGAAAAACCAGGAAGATCAGGAAAAACTAGTAGAACTTTCACAGCTGCGTGAAACTTTGCTCTGTAAAGAGGAGGAACTAAAGAGTCTAGATGAGCAACTAACCTCCATTAAACAGGAACTGGAGGAAAAGTCCAGTCAATTAAGGACCAGCCAAGATCAGCACAAAATCCAGTTGGCCAAAATCCAAAATCAGCTGCAGGCCGATCAGGAGAAGCTAAGGGAGCAGCTCCAACTGCAGGACAGGTTGGAGCAGCAGAAGGAGTTGATGGAGGTGGATCAGAACCAACAGCTGACCACCATCAATAAGGAGCTGGCCGAGGCAACCAGTCAACTGTTTGAATGCCAGGAGAAGCTCACCGTAAAGGAAGCCCTGCTGACTGAGATCCAACAGCAATTACTAGAAGCTAGTGAGGAAAAGACGAAGTTACAAGAGCAACTCCTCAACAAAGAACAGCAATCCGGCCTTAGCTCTGAGCAGACTAGCCAAATCCAGGAGCTTCAGGAGCAGCTGCTGGCCAAGGAGCAGGAAATACAAAACTACCAAGCGGATCTGGCGAAACTACAAGAGGCAGTCCAGGCCAAAGAAGAGCAGCTCGGGGCCAAGGAAGCAGAGCTTCAGGCCAAGGAACTGCAGCTCCAGAAAATGGAATCACAACTCCAGAGCAATCAGGCAGCAGATCAAAGCCAGCAACTCCAGCAGGCCATCGATGCCTTGGGGCAGGAGAAGAATGAGCTGATCAAGGCGCTTCAGCAAAAGCACCAGGAGAACACCCAGTACTACGCGGAGATCCAGCGTCTGCAGCCCTTCGAGCAGCAGCTCAAGGATCTGGCCAAGGAGCGCGAGAAGCTGCAGGATCAGATCGCATTCCTCAAGGAGAAGTCCGACATACTCACCACGAATCTGCTGACGGAACAGACCAACCAGCGTCTCTTGCAGCAACAGCAGGCAGAGTCCCAGGAGCAGCAGGCCAATGTGCAGCGGGACCTGGAAAGATTGCGCGCGCATCTGCTGGAGGTCGAGGAGCTGCACACCCAGGAAACCGTGGAGCTGCAGCGCGACCTGGAGGAGTCACGATCCCGTCAAGCGGTCCTCGAACAACAGGTGTCCAAGTCCAGCACGGCCTACACCTCAGCCAGGTAGGAAGCAATCAGCCCGGGAGAAGGGGTCACCTTGGGTAGCGCTGGCCGCCATTAGTCACAGCGGCGATAAGCGACCGAAGCTGGCTAATTGCATTCGCCACATGTTCCCACACGATTGCAACCACCCACAATCACCCACACCCACCCACTGCATCCCTCCGGCGAAATTGGACCGTGCAAATTGCCGGCCATATTTCCGCATGCCTGGTAGCTTGCTTTATCGCCAGCTGGAAAATCAATTTCGAGTCGCTAGTCTGTCATCACTGGGTGCTCTTATATAAGAGTCCTTTTCTCATCCAGTGAAAACAAGATTGATATAAGACAAAATAGTTTTGGGGTTCCAAAATTGCAGCTTTAAAAGATTTCCTAATGAGTTAGGAACTTGATTATTAAAGTACAAAACAAAATAGTTCAGAGTTTAATCTTATTCATTTGAATCTTTCAGAAAAATATCGAACCAAGAAAAACTTTGAAGAATTTTATAAATATGCCTATTTAGTATTTGAGCTTGATTGATTATTTGAAGGCATTAAAAAGTATAATAGAATTGAGCTTGGGAAAAGTTTAGGTTTAATTATGGACCTTAAGCAATTGTGAACCTTAAATTTTTGTATCAATTTGATGCCTATTAACAACGGAAAATTTTTTTTAAACAATTAAATTAGAGCATTAGAAAATGGCTGTGTGTGGCTTTATAGCACATAGTAAATATAAATAAATAAAAAAAAATACTGGTATGAATCTTGAAAGCTTTGGCTTAGATCAGCTAAACTGCAGGCCATTTATGTATTCGGTGTATTAAAAAAAGGGATGAAAAATATTAGAATACATAAATATAATAATAACCCAACCTAAACGCTTGAAAGTCGCTTTTAAACCTTATAATATTTTTTTCTACAACTTTAACTTCAGTATTCGAGCCAATCAGCAGGCGGAAACGCTCCAGGCGCAGCACGCCCTGCTCCAGCAGCAGCGGGATGAGCTGTTGGCCAAACTGGGCCAGTACGAGGATCGCGAGCTGAAGCAGCAGGCGGCGCTCACCAATCTCCAGTGTGCCCTGGAGCAGTTCCAAAATGGTAACTATACATATATTTCCCTTTCCCCATCCAAAGCCCGATGTGTACTAACTGAAGATCCGCAACCATGTCAGACAAAGATCACGACATCGAGATGGCCACGCAGCGCATCCGCCGCGAGATGCAGACCCAGTTGGACCGGCAAGGTCAGCTCCAGCTGGAGATGGGTGCACTGCAGCAGCAGCTGGCGGAGGCCAACCAGGGATTGAGGGCTGCCGCACGGCTCTCCGATCAGCTGGAGGCCGGACAGCAGACGATCGCCGTGCTGCGGGATGAAGGTGAGTCTGGTTGAGGGTTGGGGGAGGATGAACCACCATCAGGTGGTTGAGGCGGTATAAGGAGCTCCCTTGAGGAGCTCCCTGTGTGTGTATATCCTCCAGATTCTGTTGACTAACCCAGAAACCTGTTAAAGCACCCCGGCATGTTCTTAACCCACGGTGTTGCACCAAAAAACAAATGTAAATTCCCACTAAAATCACGCATTTAAAAAAAAAATAAGTTTTTAGGTTATAATTATTGCTTTTTTTTTGAGAATGAAAGAAAGTATGCTAAAGGGAAAGTAAGAGATTAAGAGAGAAAGAGAAAAGTGCCACCTCACACGATTCTCAAAGGTAAATATCAGCTGGTAATTCTGGGAGCTAAGCCTAAATATGAAACACTCGGAATTTCAGTTGGTATCGACTTTTTTGAATTGCATTTTATCACCAAAGCGCAAAAACCGAAACCAAACACCAACGAATAAAAAAATTCAATAAACATTTAACGAAAAAAAAAACACAAGAAAAACCACAAAGAAAAACCAAAGACTCGTTAGATCGCACCTACGGCACGTGGCAAATAAAAACTGTATTGGCTGTTAACTGCTCACCTCACAACAGGTAAACGACTAATTTGTCCGCTTGTGTGTCCGTCGAAAACAGCTGAATAACCCCCACCACCCCCCTGAAAAGTAGTAATTCCTAATAACCCATTAATGTTGCACCACACAAGAAAATACTTGGGTATACACTCAAACCACACAGAAAAACCCACTGTAAACCACAAGAAACCGCTCGAAACAAGGCACCTTCAATGTTTTACGACTAATTATAAAATATTTAATGTATCCTTATGTTGATTGGTAGTTGTCTTAGATCTTTGTATCGTTTCAATGTTGTGCGAAACCCATAAACAATTAGAAAAGTGTCAGAAAAAAACGTTTGCAGTATTTATCGTTTTAAGTGCTTAAACATTTTTATTTAATTACATTTTGTAGTATTCTGCACTTCTGTTTTTAAAACCCACACAAAGTAGATCACTGAAAGCTTTAACTCCCTGTTGCTCTACCTATATTGTGAACCAAATGATTGTATCTTTATTTAATCACGTATATGTTGTTGCCCGCTGCGTTGTTGCTTAACTATTTTTGTATCTTTTGCATTTATTATTTTATTTGATTTAATCTTACTTTGGTTATGACTTGATTTGATTATGATTATGTACAAGCTATGAATATGAGTGTTTGAACACAAGACACCCAGACACGAGGACCTCTACAAACCGTAAAAGCCGTAAACCGTACCATCCGTTATCCGTAATTCGTAACCCGTAATCCGTACCAAACAAAAAAAAAAAAAAAAAACAGTACCAATTGTATCTGCAGCATTGAATAATCTCAATTTGTAAATGTGAGCGATTTGAGCCTTTGACGCACTCACTTTGCAATTGGAGATTGCTCGAGACTGCGGCATATGCCACATTATTATGTACACACCTTATATATATATATAGCCTATATATCTGCCTATATCTACTCTGCATGTCTACATTATGCATATATACCTCTGTACGTATCTATCTCCCTATGCCTCTAAATATCGTATGGATATGCTGTCTGAACTGTTTCCGTTGTCGTATACTCGTTACCCCAATCTTGTTTTTTTTTCCTCCTTGAGTTTGTTATTTTTATTTTCGATCTTTGCATTTGCATTCGAGTTCAAGTGATGTTTGCCCTGCGTCCCAGCCATTGACCACAGCCCACAGCCAGCTGAAAGCAGTCCAGTCTAGTCCCATCCAGCCGCCGGAGCAGAGTAATCCAACGAGTAGAGGTCCCACCATTACCATCCCTCGCGGAGTGAAGAGGATGACAGCCCCAGGAGCAGCGTCTGTACGGTTGAGTATTACATCAGGTACTGGTGTGCCTTAAATCCAACAACCAGTACTTATGTCATACTACGCCGTGCACCGATCGCACTAACCGCATGCCACAAAACCACGCGCGCGCTTCTCTCCCACGGATGTGCCTTCCATGATCCTCCAACTCCACCACCACACACACACACACAGCTACTTTGCATCCACCTTGGTCCTGCTCCATACTAATCCTTCTTTCCATATGTGCTCATTTCTTTCTGTGGCCCAGTGGAGAGCCTTAAGGAGGCCAATGGCCAGCTGGAGCAGCGGCTCAGCAGCAGCGAGAGCAGCCAGACGGACAAGATCGACAAGAGCCTGATCAAGAGCCTGCTCATCGGCTATGTGGTCAGTGGACATGCCGGCGACAAGCAGCAGGTGCTGCGCATGATCTCCTCCGTGCTGGACTTCAATGCCCAGGAGGCGGACAAGGTGGGCCTGAATAAGCAGCAGAGCAGCTGGCTGGGCTCCATACTGGGTGGTGGTGCCGCTCCAGCAACGGGTTCAGGTGAGATACTGGGATTATAAAGCATTGAAACACATATTAATGAGTACCTTCTGATTTAGGAACTTCGCGTGGCAATGACAATCTGGTGCAGGCTTTTGTCCAGTTCCTGGAGCAGGAGTCACAGCCGCTGGCGCAACTGCAGTCGAGACCCACACTGCTGAGCATGTCGGGTCAGGTGGACGGGGCCACGACCTCCACCTCCTCCTCCTCATCGTCCTCCGCCGCCGCCGCCGCAACCACTCTTCCCCTGCCGACGAATGCACAAATCCCGAATGTGGCGCCACTGGCAAGTCAGCAGGATGCAGCGACTCCGGGAACACCTCCCATGGGTGGATCACCACAGTCCCTGGCCATGGGCTCCAACGAGTTCGCACCCTCACGCAACTCCAGCTCGATATTGAAGGACATCCTCAGCGACTCCTGATTGTTGTAGAAAATGCATTATTCTTTTGTCGTCGCGTGTTTTTTTATTGAGTAATTTTAGCATATTTTTATAAAACTCGTAAACGTGCAATCGGCGCCTGTATTCCCAAACGTATGTCCCAAAACGTATATCTCGCTATATATATATATATATAAACCCGAATGGTTCCCCCAACTGTACAATGTCTGTGTGTGTATATGTGCAACGCCAGCAACTTGTAAATATGTAATATGCAATTTGAACTTGTCAACAGCAGGGGCGTTAAAAAACAATGTTTTTCCCCGTTGACACGCCTTTACAGCGGCCTTGCTAAAGACTAGCCGCCAAACAATAAACAATTAAACCATACAACACTATTTAATGTTTTTATATCGATTCCAAACGGGGTTTCAAATTGAGAGAAAGTTTCCCAACCCAAGAAAAATAAAAACAAATCGCCTTTAAGTACATACAATATAAGACTGCTGCCTTTTTCGTTTATTTTTATTTCTACACATCTCGCTTAGTAGGTTTGCCTATAACATTTCGATAAACTCTTTGAAATCGTTTGCTAAAACACACGTAGGACACGATCCATTTACATTGGTTATGGCCATGGATGGCTGCTGGCTATCTCAGCGTTAACAACATTTAAACATTTCTACACATCGTAAACAGGATCTAGACTTCTCATAAATATCAATCGCTCTTTGTGTTCGATTTGTTTTTTGTTTGTTTTCTTTTTGTTTTATAAAAATATACAATTATAAATATAAATATATGTATGTGTGTATATATATATATATATCTTGTAGTATGTACATTTAGAGGTTTTCAAAAAGACAAGAAAAAAATGTACGTCCTTTTTGTTTTGTTCAATAAATTAGTAGAAAATACTTATTTTTTTATATAAAAATACAATAGGGTCCATAGGTTTCGATACACATACACGTTTACGTTGTTTAATATTTTCACTGATTTTGGTAAATATTTTTTATTGTGTTTTTTTGTTTGAGTCGGAAATAGAGTTTTTCTTAAGTTTACCATTAGAAAGTGGCAAAGTTGCATTGCACAATAGGTGTGTTTGTATAAAAAAAAATTATACAAAAGACTTACAAAATGATGTTCTCAGTGTATGGTTCTTGGTGTGCGTGGGTGTGTGTGTGTGTGTTCAGGTGAGGTGAAAGCTTTTTTGGTGGGTGAGTGCGTGTCTTTGTGTGTGTATGGCAAGCATTTTGGTGCATACTTTTCGGTCGTTTGCTGGGGTACATTTTATGTAAAAGCTGCATGTCACAACGATGTAGATCGTTTAACGTCACTTTTCTATTATTACCAAAAAAAAAAAACAAGTATTTCTTTTTAAGACTAGAACTATGCTGGTCAACCGCTTTTGACCTGTTTACTGCAACATCATAGCCAAAATCGGGCGATAAAATGATCAAAATTGGATTTAAAAAATCTATAATTTAGCTGAAGCTTTTATTTTCGGAGAATTATCCCATGCAGCCAAAAACCCTTTAATATGGCATCAGACCCTGGTCTGCGAGACACAATCATTTAACTTTAGCTTCATACATTTATATACACACATATTGATCAACATCGAACAACAGCAAATACATACAAGTAATATCCATTCGTTGGCTCAAAAAAAATGTTATTTAGTTACTTATATATTGGTTAACTCTATGGTACATTGAACCTACATACATACAAGCCACATCTATATATTTTGCTACTACCATTTAAAGCCACGTATTTCCATTAGTTTTGTTTAATTTAGTTTAGTTAGAGCTATTGAAAAAAAAAGTTGGTAGAAAGGAAAGAAAGCATTTCGTTTGGTTTTCGGATGAATCAACTGGCTAGTACAATTAAATACATACATTAATACATATATGCAGAATATTTGATGGTTCTGCGTGGTGTCAGGTCTTTCCAAACGCAGTAACAACAATCAATCAATCAATCAATTAATTATGCAATCGATGAATCAATCAACCAATCTCACTAGCAACTTTAACCCGATTCTATCGTTTCTAACGTTTCTATCTATTCATATTCATTTATATCACAAAAAACACGGTTGGTTTTTTAGTTAACCCAACCACGACGCCCCGCCCCCTTAAATCCCCCCCGTACCGCCCATCCCCCCTCCTGGGTTTTGCATCCTCCGCTGGTTTTATTTTGGTTTTCCGGTTCTCTGGCCACAACTCCTTCAGCTAAGCCATTTGTACGGATGTCTGGATGATGGAATACTTGCTCCATCGTTAGAGTCATTAAATGCAATTTTGAAACCATTTCTCAAGTGCCTTATGCTCCTCCAAAAAGTCCCAAATTGTTTGCCTAAGTTTCCATTGGCATTGAGTTGTTGTTCGCAGCTGTTGATGTTGTTGTTGTCGTTGTTGTTGTTGTTGTTGGGCTGGTGTTAATGTTGTTGACGTTGTTGTTGGTGTTGCTATTGTTGTTGTTGTTGCTGATGGTGTGGGTAATGGCGGTAGTGGGTATCAAGTGGCCGCCACCATTCGCTTGGAGGGATTCCTGCGACTTGAAGAGCGTGGTTGTCTCACTGGAATGCAAGTCATCCTCCTCCTCATCCTCCTCCTCCTCCTCCTCAACGTTCTCCTCCTCCTGGACCCCATCCTCCTCGTCCTGCTCCTCGTACCCTTGCCTCTTGGTTGCCAAGCGTTCCAGCTCATCATCTGCCTTCCCGTCTAGTGGCTTCTCCCTACGTCCCGTGAACAGGAACACCTCCATGTGATCCTTGCCCTTCACATAGACACTGCCCCTGGGCTCGAACTCATAGCGTTTGGTGAGGAAGGGCAGGCATTCCTTGCCCACCTGTATGCGATTCGGTAGACCGGTGGAGTCCATTCTGGAGGCCACGTTCACTGCATCGCCCCAGATGTCGTAGTACAGTTTGCTGGTGCCAATAACGCCCGCCGTAACATCACCAATATTCATGCCAATTCTCAGGATTAGGTTAAATTCCAGCAGATCCTTGTTGAACGCATCCACCACCTCCTGCATGGCAATCGAGAACTCCATCAGGGTGTGTATGTGCTCATCCCCAGTGCCCCGGTGCGAGGGATCCAATCCACTGGCCGCCATAAAGGTCGAGCCAATCGTCTTGATCTTCTCCACCGCCCGAAATTCCGGTCTCGAAAGCAGCTCATCAAAGTCACCAATTAGTTCGTTGAGCACTCTCAAGAACTCCTTGCCACCCAGATAACTCTCGTCGTACATCTCATTGAAATTGACAATGGAGGCAAAGATGATGGCTATGTTGTGATGGTTCTCCGAGTACTTGGCCGTGTTCTTCAGATGCTCGGCCACATGTTTGGGTATGATGTTGTGGAGCAGCATGTCCGCCTGGTTCTTCATGTTCTGAACCCTCACCTTGTCCTGGTTGGCCACCGCATTGCCGTAGAAGGTCAGCCGATAGCCGATCTCGAACTCCCGATTGAGGAACCATACCAGCACCAGGATGAGCAGCAGATCCAGGTAGATCTCCACATGATAGTCCTGGAACCACTTGATCTCCTGTATAAAGTTCGAGGCCGCCTCCTGATCCTGCTGATCGCTTCGATTGTGACTGTACACCATCAGTTGGGACACTGCGATGCCTATAAAACATAGGGCTGCCAAAAAGGCCAGGACATTCCGGACCCAGCAATTGAGTTGGGTGAAATTGCAAAAGTGCACGATGCACACAAAGATCAGGAAGCCATAGTGATACTCGAAGGCCTCCAGTTGTTCCAGGTCCAGGAGCAGGAAGTTGGCGATGATCAGGAGCACGGGCATGGCCATCAGGACGGCCAGGCAGATGTGCCAGGGATACCAGCTGGAGATGGCCTCGAAAATGCGATCGGCGCAGGACTCAAAGTGTGGTCGTCCTCGGGTTCCTCCTCCTCTTCCGCCCCGCTCCTCCCGCTCCAAATCCTCGCTGGTCGTGGACTTGGATCGAAAACGATTGCCCACATTTCCTCCGCTCTGCCGACGACACATCTGCCGGGTGAACAGGAACAGGGCAAACACCTGGATAGCCGTAAAGCAGGAGAACAGGGTCACCCACAGCCGGAAGCTCGGGGTCACCGTGTTCTGGGTCATCAGGAACAGGGACACCGAGATGCACAGGTACACGGCAATGCCCACAAAAATGTCAATATAGGTGTTGTAGCGCGGTGTGGCCAAGGTCGGCGGTCCCTCCGTCTCGTTCTCGGCCCCAAATCGATGGGCCTTCGATCGGAAATCCCGCTCCAACTGGCGCGACTTGAAGTACAAACTGAATTTTCGGAGTGGTGGCTTCACCAGATAGCTCCTCTGCGACCTGGCATTGTCCCGGACGCAGCGTATCAGCTGGAGATCCGATTGCTTGCGCAGCTGCTGCAGACAGGCGGCCAGGGGATCGGCCATTTGGGAGGAGCAGGCCGGCATCAGCAGGGCCGGCGGTGGTGGCTGTACGGCCATTGGTAGCCCCAATCCCTGGACCTCTCCCAAATTGGAGATGCTCGAGGTGGAGCTGGTGAAATACCCAGAGACGCGGTGTTGACTAATCGCCGACTGGTTGAGTGCATAGATCTGCTGCTGGATCGAGGATCGCCGCGAGTTGCTCTTGATGCCCGAATCCTTGCGCGACGTGGCCGATGGGCAGATGCTCGACTGGCGGGAGTGCGTGGGCGGGAAGATGCCCCCACCAGAGTTCGAGGGAGCGGGCAGACAGCAGGGACTAGTGGACGAAGTGCCCGGCTCCAGGCTATTCGGCGTCGGTCTCCCAGTGGCCAGGGTCGAGGCACGTGGCCGCGGAAGTGGAGATTGCTCCACGGTGGGCGCTGCCTGGGAGGTACTAGCTCCTCCGGCTCCAGTTGATCCTCCAGCTCCATTTCCCCCTCCCGTCGACTGGCGGCCACATTGCGATCTATAGCTGCCCGATCGCCCAAATGGAGATATATCGCTGCGCGACTGACTGATGTAGGATCGCACATCGATGATGTCATCGTACATGGAGTACTGGCCGGGCGAACAGCATCCGCCACCATTGCCACCACCCTCCGGCGATCGGAGCACACTGCTGGCCAGAGCCGTCGAGGTGGCCGCATGATGGAGCACTGGACGAGCGGGTGGAATGTCAAGGGTCTGGGTACGATGGATGCTGGACTCGACCAGGACGGGCAGCTGCTGGTAGCCACAGCCGTTGCCATTCTGCATCTGGTTGTCCATGAAGGCCAGCGTCTCCTCGGGATTCAGTTGATTCTGGTGATGCAGCTCCTCCTTCTCCTTCTCCTTCTCCCGCTCCCTCTCCCGATCCCTCTCCTTTTCCTGATGATAGCCGGTGGATGAGCTGCTGCTGCTGCAATTTCTCCCAGACAAATCCTCAAATCCCTTCTTGAAGAATCTCGGCACTTTCCACACCTTTAGCTTGATCTTTGAGCGCGTTTCGACAGCTGGAGGATTTGCTGGCGGTGGTAACGGTGGACTAGCCGGCGGCTGTTCATCGGAGTCCAGACTGCCCGGCAGGGATTTGGTGGTGATGATGATCTTGGGCCGTTCCCTTACCACAATCACTGGAGGGACGCCGGCTGCCGCCGGATGGATGATGCCACGCTCCACATCGCGGTCGCGACTCTGCGACTTCTTGCGCAGCTTCATGCTCAGCGAGGTGAGACGGGGTCGCATCGAGAGGACTGGCGATGGATTCAAGGAGCTGGACAGCTGGCCAACCGGAGAGGCGGGCGGAACATTGGGCTGCACCGCGGACACATTGGTGGCGCTCTGGGAAAGGGAGGCTCCATGGGCGCCGGGCAGGAGCAGGGAACTTCCGATCGCATTGGCCGGCATGCTGGGACTCAGGCTGTTGGTGCGGGTGAAGTCACGACGACGTCCAACCACGAAGTATGTGCGATGACCTGGTTTGGAAGGAAGGCAAGGGTTCAAGGAAGGGTCAAGGTTAGCACTGATCTTGACTTTGTCGTTGGTGAGCACACTCACCGAACACCTCCTCTCCCTCCTCCAGGTAGTAGGCATCGCCCAGGAAGCTAGATGTCTCCTGTGAGATGTGCACCTGCTCCGGTTTGCCCGAGGACTCCATTCTGGAAGAACAGGAATAGTTTTGGATTATTAAAGTAGCTTGAAAGAAGAAACTTGCCGAAAGAATCGTTTTTTAAATTAGTCGTTTACGTCTAAAAATATATCAAGATAATTTAAGGCTTAAATAATTGTTTACATTGAGTAATGTAAACTTGATATTGAAAAAAAGGAATAAAAAAATCAGAGAGATGAATATAAAATGGAAATAATTAGGACCGATTGCTCAATGTCATGGGTTAAATGTCATTGTCATTGAGTTAAATGAGAGGCAATGTACTAGTTAAATTTGTTAGTGGAAAAAAGAAACTAACAACATAAGGTATATCAAACGGATAAAAAAAACTCGTATAGATTTGTGGCTCGTGGCATTAACTTTACATTGAGACGAGGCATTTGTCTTCCCAGACAATTTAACTTTATGTTAACTTTCTCTTACAGATAAGAAATTAAGGCTTTAGCATAACATTGAGAAATCTACCTTTGAATTAGAAAATTATTATAACCTTAACCTTGAGAAAACGATTTGATCCTTCCAAGCAATTTATCTTCATGTTAACTTTATTTCGCAGATGACAAGCTATAACCTTAACAAGATATTGAGAAACCGGACCTTACATTCGTAAATGACCTTGAGAAAACGAATGTTAACTTTCTTTGGTAGATATCAACCTAGAACTCTAACATGACATTGAGAAACCGGACCTTACATTCGTAAATTATTATAACCTTAACCTTGAGAAAACGAATGTTAACTTTCTTTGGTAGATATTTTATTATCTACCAAAGAAAGTTAACTAACAAAGAACTCTAACATGACATTGAGAAATCGGCCTCAGCTACCCAGACTGAGATCTTCCCCTGACCACTTACTTGTTGGCCAGGCTGACATCGTTGCTCCACACGTCGAACTTGACCCGCCGCGTGCCCACGATGCCGCAGAGGACGGTGCCGGTGTGGACACCAACCCGCATCTTGACCCCCTCGTGCCGCTGGGCATCGAAGCAGCGCATGGCGTCGATCATGCCCAGACCCATTTCGACGCAACAGATGGCATGGTCCACCCTCGGCTCCGGGCAGCCGGACACACAGTAGTAGCAATCGCCCAGCGTGGAGATCTTCTCGCAACCACTCAGCGAACAGAGATCGTCGAAGCGCTCGAAGAGATCGTTGAGGATCTCCACCAGCTGCTCGGCCGTCTTGGTGGAGGACATGCGGGTGAATCCGACTATGTCCGCAAAGAGAATGCTCACGTTCTCCATGCTGTGCATGTGGAATGGCCGGAATAGGGACTTCACGTCGTTGGAGGCTCGTGGTCGCATATAGTGCGATTCCGGTGGCATTCCTTTGGAATCCAGTCCCGACGGACCACCCTCGTTGAGCAGCATATCAGCCACTTTGGGCGGCATCACCGAGTGTATCATCTTCTCCTTCAGCTGCTTCTCCATCTCCAGTTGGCGGCGCACAAGCAGATTTTGACCCACCTTCATGAAGGTGCCGCGCATGCGCACCAGATTCATGATCAGCACATGCACGCCCACCAAATGCACACTCAGGTGGGCCATTATCCTGAGGATCAGTATTTTGTTGCTCGGGTCGCCATTGGCCTCCATTCCGGAGCCGGATTCACCGCCACCTCCATTTCCTCCATGCATGGCACCTCCATGGATGGCACTGCATCCGATGACCATGTGCGAGACCATTTCGAAGGCAATCGAATAGGAGATCGCAGTACTGGCGCCCAGCCACAGGGGCATCGGGAGGGCCGTGTAGATCAGCAGGACGATCTCCAGGCAGATGGCAAAGTGGCCCAGCGGACTGAAGGCCCTGCCCGTGTAGGTGAGGAAGGCCAGGGAGGCGCCACAAAGGAGCAGGGCTGTCACCGCCGACGTCACCGTCCGGTGCTCCCTGTACAGGTCCCAGTGGGTGAAGCACAGCGCCATGATGGTCACCAGCGAGAGCATCGAGAAGGAGCTGGAGATCGGGCGCCAGAAGTCCTCCGAACCGCCGTCCACCACGAAGTACAGGCACCACATCAGCGAGCACAGAAGGATGTACGAGAGGGTGAATCTGGAAGGGATCACGCATAAAGGGATGCGATTAGGAATCACTTTGCATATATTTAAGGTGTTTCTTGATATAAAAATATTTCAGGAATTAAACAAATCAAAACACTCTTTCAAAAATGTCTTTAAAAGGATTATGAAGTGTATGTTTTAATTATTTAAGAATAAACCCTGAGTATTTCAATTAAAAAACTGGGTTTCTGTAAGTACATAGGGAAACTATCTATGTATTTAACACTTTAAAGTTAGAACTTTTATTCAAAAAAGTATTAAGGCTCTATATCTTATTTTAGAAAATGGGACAACATTAAAAAAGTTCTTGTGATTTTTTAAAGTTTTTAAAAATGTATCTCTTATTTAATAAATTTCCTTCTTTAAAAGCTGTTTTCGAAATTACGTCGAAATTTTTTTGTCAGTGTAGAGACTTCAAAGAAACGAATAAAAATTTGAAGAGCATAAAAATGATTGCATTTCTTGCGAAGAACATAATACCTCAAGATGATAAAAAGAAGATTATTGTTTTCTGTTATAATGAGGTTAAGGGTTGTGCAAAAAGTCTTTGCTTAAGGACAATCATGGAGCAGATATTACAGACATAAAAGTTTAAAGGTCCAGAAAATAAAAACTTTGCAAGGCGGTTAAGTGCAGGGCACTGCCCATTCCATGGCAGTCTGCAGCAGTCAAGGAGTACACCCAGTTCCCTGGGCGCACTAATGGCAACCACTTGGGCCCCAAGAATTTTTGTTCATCCCATTTAACTTTCGCTGCAGGCCAGTCCCATTCATCCTAATTAACGCCAACTGCAGGTGGAGAAAGCGGCTTACACTTTCCATCCTGTCACCATGGGAACTTTTGCCACCGCCACTGCATTCATTACACACTTTGTTCCGCTCGAGGAAGCAGATGTCAGGCCGGAACTAAAAACTGGTAATGCAGCTGGAAAGCCGGGAAGCCGGGACGCTGGGCAACCGAGTATAGCCCACTAATCTCCGGCCATTGTTGATGAGCCCAGTACCAAGTACCAAGTACCAAGTACCAAGTGTCAAGTGCCAAATGCCAAATGCCAGGACCTGCCGCCATTGTTCGACTTGGCCATTCGGGAAACTTTGGTTGGTAACCCCTTTGGTTTCTAGTTAATGGCCACCAAAAGTTCCCCTAAGAAAAGTGCCAAGAGCAGAACAGGGTTTTGCATCTTGGAATATTCAACTTTCGGACTTGTATTAACTTTCAACCATCTGGGAGTTGCATATGTCAAAACCCTTTTAGGAAACTTTTGGAATTACAACAATCCCCAGCTGACTGTATACGTAAGACTTTGGAATTTAGCGGTAATTTCCAAGAAGAACAGGTACGTTATCAGAAACTTTAGACATTTTTGGGGAGATGTAAGTATTTCTGCGAAATCATGAAATTGCAAACATCTGGCAATAGTGTTGTCATTTTCGAAAGACCAAAAGAAAGCTTTTTAAACCATTAAAATAAGTACTTATAATGTAATAACAAACAATAAAAGCTACATAAACGATTGAATTGATATTTAAACAAGAAAGGAAGCTCACTTCGGCAAGCTGAAGATTCTATACCCTTTTAGGTCGATCCCGTGGGAGCATTTTATGTACAGAGCTTTCCTATTTTTTGAAAACTATAAACTAATTACAGACATTTTAAGACAATGTTCCATTTCAATTTACTACTGTATAACAATCTTTGTATTATTTTGACATTAATTATTCGATCGTTCCTATGGCAGCTATATTATAAATTCGTGCGAAATTTTTGAAATTTTTTTTTCGAATTTCTAAATTATATTAAAAGAATGATATTCCCAGGAGTAGAAAATGTTAACCTACTCATAAACCATAAAAATAGGTTTTTATTTCCCTTTTTTCTGTACTAATGAAAATCTGTAGATGGGTACACTTATAAAAATTAATAGAAACCCACTTTAAATGCATTCCAAACTCATAAAATCTATTTATTTTTCTTACATTTATCCCAATTTTACAATTGTACAACTTTGATCATATTAATATTAAAACTTAAAGGCGGTTTTAACAACTCGAAATAAATGTTCTTTTCCAAAAGCGTCTTAAACGAAAAATGCCTTTTCATTTTAAAATGGATAACTTTTATCTTTCTGGATATTGTTAAGGGATTAATAACCTTATTTATTTAAAATGTAATGAAGGTATTGATTTTTTATTGAGTTATTAAAAATTAAAATAAAACCGTTGAGGTGCCTATGATAATTATATTATAATCTATTATCTACTACAACTTACACCTGAATTGCGGGAACGGTCGCCAATTTTTTAAACCTTTAAATAGCTCATTATCAATTACTTTTGAATCAAACGATTTGATTGTTATTACTATTTAAAAAATATTTTATCTGGCTTTGTCTGGGCGATTTCCTAGTTGTCAGAACTGGCGGGCCAATCGATTGCTTGGTTGCCTTTTTCTGGTTCCGCACGCGAAACTGCTGCAATTGGCCGCCAAATGGCCCGAAATGGCATTGACCTGCAGCGTCGACCCCTAACCCTTGGCTACCAGCATGTAGAAACCCCCACAGCCACCCACCCCCTTTTTTTCTGGAGCCCCTGTGCCGCGGATCCAGCACCACACCCATTGACCCGTTGGGGGGCACATGCCAACGGAGCATTTATAGCGGCAATTTCGCCATCCTGCGCAGTTCCCCAACTAATTTGCCCTCGCTTACCTCCTGCTAACCCCTGACCCCTTTCCCCTAACCCCTAACCCCTCCCCTAATCCCCGCCAGAAACAGAAACCCATGCTCTGATGATTGCATGCACGTGCAGGAGTTGGACTTGTTTGTACATGTGTACATGTGCGATATCTGTGAAGGGTTAACGAAGTAGTGGTTCTAACCGGGTGAAAGGCAGTCAGGCCTTGGGGTCGGGTCTCCGGGCTAAATAGAACCCCTGCCAGGTGTCAGCGAACTCAACACTTTTAAGCGCTTCGATTACAATAAATATTAATTGGTTATGAATGTCGAAATCCTCATGGTTTTTTAGCAAATTAAAAAGTTGGCCAAACCAATCCAAAACAGCTCCAACAAAAATACCATGAAGTTCTTTTTAAGCTTAATATAACTAAAAGAAAATAAAATAAAAATTTTTAATTCTGTTTAAATAATCAAGGCATCATTAAAATAATAAATGGAATTGAAACAGGAATTTTTATGACAATCGTTATTATACTGTATACATATGTATGTATGTGAAAATGGTTATGGGTATTTATCAACTCTTTTTTAGTTCTTTAAAAGCCAAATATAACTAACAAATACAAAATGAAATCAAAACTTTAATTCACTTCCAATTTGTCTCCACACAAACCAAATAAAGGCACACATTTTCAATATAATAAATCAAATTAAAATAGGAATTTTACTCACATTCAGTAGCGCATCGTAATTAACTCAATTAAATGATTCCTTTGACGTAAGAAATATCAATTTACACCTTATTCTCAAATCAACCGCAAGTTTTCTACACCTTTTCCTTGGAAATTTAAATGTAAAGGTAATTGCTCAATGTCCTTTTCAAAAGGATCGAATTTTTCGCCTAATCAACGGCAACAATTACTAGCACCCTAAAATCAAATGTGCATTGCACAATTTACCAAAGGTTTTGCATTTCGCACACAATTTCCTTGCAAATGTAAGGTAGTAATTGGGTGTTTATTAATTAATGAATGAAAAATGTAATTAAATCCAGTTACGTAGAGGAAATTAAATGGTGTGGTAAGAGCTTTAAACTGAATGTATCCCCTTGGCTGAGCTAGCCTATTTGTTCATTTGATTGCGCTGGCTGGCAGCTCGATTTGCATAGCTGAGTGGAAGTGGAAGCCACGATGATGGACAGGGTCACCCACTGGCCCCGCTTTGTTTTAATTTCATTTTCATTTCAACCCCCTTCGGACTGGAGTTTTAGAAACTCTGATATAAACCTCAATTTTATTATGGTAAGGATGTTGTGAAATAAAATCTAATATATCTCGGAGAAGGGATAATTAAATCCAATTTCTTAGAACTCTGAATAAAAAAAAATAAAACCCTGTTTTTTGTAAGTAAATAAAATATTTAAAGAGAAAAAGGGATAATTAAACTTTATTTCTTAGAACTCTGAATAAAAAAAATTAAAACCCTTTTTTTGTAAGTAAATAAAAAAAATTAAAGAATTAAATCGCACTTTTGCATAGGGGTGTATTAATACTAACATATAAAAACGCTCATAAACTCTTTTTTATTCTGTTTACAATTTTGTAAATTGATTAATTTTAGGAATGGCGTACCTTTAATCAAATTGATAAAATGATATCAGGAAAGACCTTTCTTGCATTTATAACTATTTTGCCTTTTCAATGAAAATGCTCATCAAATAAAATTGGCAAGCTACAGCCTTAAATAACCTTTGACAAATAATCTATCTATTGAAATCAAATGATTTTAATTAAATGATGTTATGCTGTTTTACAGAGATTGTATCGTTAGGCAACACAGTTTTTGCATTTTACCAGAGGAAAATATATAATAAATGCTTTCTGTTAAGTTTAAATAGCCCTATTCGTTGGACCAGGTCACCCTGTGGATTGAGTGTGGCGATGTCTTTATCTTGTTGACTATCGAACTCTTATCCCCATCTCTAATTTGGCATTTACTCTTATCTTTGTGCATAATGCGAAATGTATTAATTTAATAAAAGGGGCATGTTCTGTTCGATCTCACCTGTACCGCATGCGGACGTGGGGAAAGACGCTGGCCTGGTACTGCTCCTCGAGGACCGGGGAGTCGAACTTGGGGTCCAGCCAGGACTTGGCTGCCGCCCTCTCGAAGGCCACCGGCAGCATGACGCTGCAGCAGGAGTGCCTCCTGCCGGTCTGGCTCAGGTAGGTCTGGATGTGCGGGGCCAGGGCGATCTGGATGTCATCGGTGGAGTTCGCCCGGCTATCGTTGACCAGAACGCCCGGCGGCATCGCCCTGGAGCTCACCGACTGTCGGCGCGACTGCAGGAAGAAATAAAAAAAGAAACATGTATTAATAATTAATTAATAATTACATAAAAAACATTTAATAAAATATGGTTAGTAATGTCCTTTTTTTAAATTTGTACAAATTTGTCTGTCGCATTTATAAAGTAACACCACAAACATTTTAAGAAAACACTTCACTCCTTCCTTCTATTATTTTAAACGGTTTTTTTTATAAGATTTTATGGTTGGTAAAACTAAAAAAAAAAATTACAAATGGTAATGAAAATAGCAATATTAAATAATTTTTTTAAGTGAAATAAACAGAGCTTTATTTTATTGTTTAAATAAAACAAACCAGAACCAAAGGAAAGCAGTCACTTTAGTATTCATTAAAGTCAATATTAATATTAATATTCAATAAACATTTACAAAAAGTCTTTGTTGCATTTGTTTACATTTATACATTTTTAAGTTTTTGTTTCGGTAAACAATTGAAAAAATCTATTGTGAGTATTACCGCAAATATATAGTTATATATATATTTATATATAGTTACGAGTAGTTTTTATATATATATAGTTAGTTAGTAATATATATAGTTATAGTTGCTTTGTAATTGGCATCAAAATAAAATTATAATTAATAATAACAAAGGGTTTCAAATGCGGGGATTAGCGGATTATTCTCGGTTTGTCTCCTCGCCGGATTAAACGGAGGCTGTCATTGTGATTGGGCGTGGTTGCGGGCGGCGGATGGTGGGTGGGGGTCAAAGGTCACGAACAAGGCGCCTTATATCTTTGCCATTTCGCAAATGGGTCAATGGCTCTGCTCTGCTTTGTCTTTAACTTGTGTGAGAACAAAAAGGCACACTGGGAATATAGCAGGTGAAACCCATCATAAATATGTATAACATATATCTCTGTTTGTATTCAAAAATGCTCTTTTTTTGAGTAACAACAAATCAAAAATTAGTTTATTTACTAAACATTAAAGTTATAAATTAAAAACAAATAGGGAATAGCTAACTTCGGCAAGCTGAAGTTTCTATACCCTTTCAGGTAGTTCCCGTGGGATCATTGTATGAGCTTTCCGATTTTAGGAAAACTAAAATATAATTACAGACATGTAAAGATAATGTTTAATTTTAATTTCATCGGTCTTTGTATTACTTTGACATAAATTACCCGATAAAGTAGTATTATTTTTTAAAAATTCTATTCGATATTCTGAAGTATTACAAGAAACAGAACCCCAAGAGTAGAAGTTAATATGGCAAAAAACAACGAAGTTATAATATTTTAAAATTATTTTTAATTCGACGTTCCTGCATCATTAAAATATTCATTAATATTCGTCGCTTTGTTCTCATCAATTTTTTTATTATTACACATTTATATGTATAAATTAATTTAATGCTACATATTGTTGGTGCACAACCATAAATATCTTTGGTTTATGGCCACTTGTAAAAATTTCTTTTGAATGGTTTTTAATTTCCTTTGCCTGTGATATTTTTTTAAAATTTTTGATTATCACCAAAAATTGCCGCGGCACGAGTCACGCGACAACGGCTTTGATTTCTGATTTGTGACTTTTGATATTTGCCAGCTGATTGCAATTTCTGGGCCTGGCGGCCTTCGATTTCTGGCAATCTTATCGATGAAGAATAAGGAGGCGAACGCAGAAGGTAGCAAAGTGCAGCCGAAACTGAAACCGAAATCAGAATCAAAATCGAAATCGAAAAACAATTTCATAGGGCGTCCAATTATATCGCGTATACGACCCGTGGGCGGCACTCGAGCGAAACGCACACAGAAATCGGACACGCGGACAACGTTGCTAAGTTAATCATAAAAAGCATTCCCCCATACAAACCGATTTGGCCTTTCATTACGAAGCCGCTAAAAAGTCGGGCTAAAAATAGAAGTCGGTGAAATAAAAAATAAAGTAGGGATGAATATTCGAGAGAAACGAAGCTAAAAATGCCCTAACCCAATCAAGTAATTTATTAGGTTATTTTAAGCATTTTAAGCTTCTAGTGTTTGTTTTAATTTTTGTGAAACTCTTAAAATGCTGGATAACTTAAAAACAAACAAAATAAAGTTACTATGATTAAAACAAGTTTGTTTTTATTACAAGTTATTTAAAAATTTATTAAAATCCTAAAATTAAAATATAAATTAAAGATAAATCAGTATCTTTGTTAAAATAATAAACACATTTTGAAAATTAATTTAAATTTAAATTTGAATGCCCAACTAAAAGGTATGCTTAAGGTTCCGAAAAGTTTTCATCACTTGGGCGGGGCTGAGATACAAGATACAAGATACCAATGCCTAGGACTTCACTTTCTCTCACCCTTTCCCTTGCAAAACCATCGACTTTTGGTATGAAGTAAACCAAATCAGAGGCCAAATTGGTATTCCTTGGCCAGCGGAATCCGTTTTATTTTCTTTACTTTGTTTTGCCAAATCCAAAAGCAAAGCCAAAAACGAAGGCAAATGTTTCATTTGGCAAATTGCTAACTGACCCTTGGACGGCTCTTAATAATTACCCTGGATTTTTTTTACCGCACGAATGCGGTTTTCCTTAGCTTTTCACAGCTGAACCTACCGAAAATCAATCCAGAGAAATTCCTTGAACGTGAGAAAAACATTTCACATATATATTTATGGTCGGCAAATGCGCGACAGACGACAAAATGGCAAACAAAAAATTCACTTAAAGACGAAGCATTTTGTGGCTGTTGTTGTTTTTCGCCAATTGGCAATTGGAAATTTGCGTCTCTCGTTATTCGTACGTTATTCGATTTGATTAGGATTCGATACAATTCGGTTCGATTCGATTCGATTTGATTTGAATGCGAAACAAAAGGCGGCGATGCGGTTCGGTTCAACGAATTCCGTTGACGCGGCGCTGGGAACTGAACTGATTTGAATTTTTTTTCGGTCCGTCGATTGTCTGGCCGTCGATCGGCAGCGGCAAACGGCAAATAGCAAACAGCTGACAGAGGCAGAAGCGTTTGGAGAATGCAAAAACCAGGCAGCTTATCGTCTACCTGATAAGGCCAGGTGAGCGGAGAATAGGTAGAATCAGGAGAATCGGCAGAAGAATCGGGCAAGAAAGAGAGCCAGAGAGAGAGTCGTAAAAAAGATATAGATTGTGGATCTACTCGAGATCAGTCGCCGGGCTGTCGAGCTTCAGTTTCAAGTGGCCAAGGACCCCCGACAATCGCTGGCTATCTACTTCTAAGAGGTCATGTTTATGGGCCCCCGCTCTTGAAAAATGTTCAGCCTGTTAAATATAAAAAGAAAAAAATAATAATAATATAAATAGCGCTCGGTTATTCCGGCAGTTTAGCGATAAGATAAGAATCGCCCTCAGACACAGTTCTTGGCTATGAACTGCCAGGGAATTCGCCTTGAACTTCTTCGCCGAGTGCACCCATTACACACTCACTCATTCGCACCTCCATTCATTATTCACACTTGGAAAAACAAAACCAGAAATGTAAGTCCCAAATATAGATAAATCATTCATACTAAGTTAAGAACTATGCAGATTTATTACTAGTTGTAAGATTGTATGCAAAATCATTATCTGTATGCCAATTTCTAGAGATCTTAAATTATTCGAATCTATTTAAATAGCTCGAAATCAGGTCTAATATATAAAAAATCACATATAAATAAATAAATAGTTCAGGCCAAGTTAAAAACTATGCTGATTAACATAACGTCAAAAGTCCAGCGATCTTAGATTAATTATGTTCTTATACAAAATTCGAATCAATTAAACTAGATCGAAATCAGGTATTATATATTAAATATCACATTCAATCCAACATCTAGTTACTGCAGATTAAATTGTACTACAATTTTTATTTTGTGTACTTTATCTTGTTGATGTTTTCATTAAAAATACTAGACTGCCATGGAATCTCGAAGGTCTCTAAGACATATTATCGTGTCTGCTTTAAATCAGTTAAGTTTGTGTACAAAGCAATACAAGATTTGCTTATACGAATTTGTGATCTTGAGTTCAATGTGAAGTTTATTTAATTCGCAATATATACTTATAAATTAGCACATTTAATAAATTGATATAATTAGATTAAAATCGTTGCAGTACAAGTCCTGTTTATTATTTAAATTATTCATTTTTATAAATAAGTAGTGTGACGGCTTTAAGAGAAAAACTCAAATATTTGTGTGCTCATTCTGTGAAACCTTTCAAGATGTTTATGACAACTCATGATATTGCAGATATGTGACAGATAAGGGAGACAAAGATATGATAAAATGCCGAAACGCTGACAAAAGCTGATAACTTAAGAATATTATCTGTGGCCGTGCACCCAGTCATTCGAGGACTTTCAGAGGGACTTACACATCCCTGCAGCTCATGAATACATGTTGTCCTGTATTTAATCTGGCAATTAAATTGCTGTATTCCTTTGATTGGCTTTCTATTTACATTCGATTTGGGACCCAGCAGTGACAACCTTTGTGAACTGAGCCAGTGGCTTGCATAATGCATTCAACAATCGGGGACAGGAAATTGGAATTCTGCCTTAGCCAACTACTACTTCATATAAATACATACGTAGATACACGACTCTGTTGGCTGCAAATCAAGTTCCAAATATTTGTTTAATTAAACTTTCTTGGCAGCCGCATCAATTCCCAGCGAACGACTACAAAAGCGGCAAATTGTTAAGAAGTTTTTGAATATTAATTAGCAGAAAAGCCAAAGGCAGACCCAAAAGGCAAAAGCCAAGTAGCAGCAACATGGCTGCGAGTTATCAGCAAACTGATAAATTTACAGGGGTCTCAAAAGGGGGGCTACAGGGGCGGAGTTTCGTGGGCGAAGAGCGCCGATCCGCCTAGGAAGTTACCATCGATAAATCGATCTGTTTTGCAGGTGGATAAAATGCCCGATTCTAAACTCGCAGAAAGGTGTTGATGAATGGCAAATAAAATATGCCACAGACAGGGCTTTTCCATTACGTTATTAATTATGAGACAACGAAAGTTAGAAGTTGGTAAGAAATAACAGTTTTGTTTGAGTTTTGGTGTGTCTGATTTTATAACTACCCTTTCTAATTAATAAGATTTAAGATCTAACAAATATTGCAAAAGAAACACGATATGAAATAAATAATCATAACAGAAAATACTATTTTGGTTCTTATTCCATACAAGTATATAACATTACTTAAATAGAAAAACTGATATAAAATGTACAAGATCAAATAAATCTGCATTACAATTTATTCCAATTAAGGTATTACAGCTTAAGTGGAATTCAATAATATGAATAACAATTTGGTATTCGCAGAATTATTGGATATATACTCAAACGATTTTATTTTTAACCATAAATAACATAGCATTTGTATATCATATTTAACATTTCGTTATAACTCCCTTTAAAAAAATACTCTAAAATCGAAAAAGACTTATATGTTCGAACTGACGTATCGAATATTATAAACTTGAAATATATAATTTTTTAAGTTGTATAAAAAATATATTCAAAAATTCTATTTTTTTGATAAGTAACCAACAGTCTGTAAAATCAAATTAAATCAGCGGGAAAGCTTTAAGGACTTCCATTGTCCATTGCATTTAAGCTACAATTAACTGCAAAGGCAGGAATATTCAAATTGAATAAACGATGATAGTCAATTTGGACGGATCGATTGGATTGCGGTTACTTTACAGAAGGACCTTTCGTCCAGTGGTTAGTGGCTTCAAGGGCTCTTTGTAGTTATTCCTCTAGCCCTCACCCGTTGGCCCCTTAACCCCTTGGTGCCCCCCACTGGAGGACACAAAAAAAAACTGGAGAGCCAGCAACGAGTGGCCAACAAAGTAATGCAATTGCCCAAGCCCAGTGGGAAGTGGGGAGTTGGAAGTGGACAATGGGTATGGGTGATGGTGTCATGGCCATGTTTCATGCCCCATGTTCCCTGATTCGGGAGTACGGGCATCCAAAATATGATTAACTGTCAAAACAGGGCGTTGGCCAAGTGGGGCGTGGCGTGTGGAGGGGTCCTTGTCCGCGGTGCGGTTTTCCATGTGGCTGAAGTGACTGCACTTGTTGTCCTTGCCCACGTTTTCCACGCTGCATACCAAAAAAAAAACGAACGAACCCCAAAGTGTAAATAAGCCCTTACATTTTTAATGAATACACATGAAGCTGGAAACCAAAAACGGTCAAGTATTAAGGGTATACAACGTGTATATACTTATATATCCCCCCGAATGAATATTTGGTATAATAGCGTCGCCAAAATGCAATCACACCAAATGCATTAAACTTTCACTTGGGAGACCAAGGGAATAGCGGCTTCTCCTTTGTGCCAAAACCATTTGATTTTGGTCGTTCACTTTATCACACCGAAGGAAATGCCCATTCAAAGGGGTACTTTGCCTTGCAATTAGTCCCGATATTGCAAAAGTTATCATATAGCATCCTAACGCAATAATACCACTTCTTGATTTCATCACCGATGGTCTTATTTAAATCATACCATTTTAAATATGTACTTGGAAATAATTGAAATACTTGAAATACTCTTTTTGCTACAAGCATTTTGTGAAAAGCAGAGTTGCCAACTGAAGTACTATTATGAGTTTTTATGAGCTGGTACAGCAATAAAACAGCACCCACAACTTTGAAAAGGTATGGAAATATAAAGGGTCGAGAAGTCTTCAAACAATAATGGCTGAACTCGATTTTATAAGAGATGCTTTACAAAAGGAAATTTTCACATATTTTTGATTATTATTATTATTAATTAAACTAAGATCTAAGGTTCTTGATTTTTTTAAATAATAGCAACACACCGAAATGTTAAGTTTGTTAGTTATAAACCCATAAAATTCGATGTTTTAATTAGTATAACAAACTATGGATTATGTTGTCAAGACCGGATTTCAAATATATTAAGTAAATATTGGTTATGGTTGCTAATGCCATGCTAATCTAATCCCAACCTGTGAAATGTATGCTTGTATAATATTATTATATTAATCTCCAGTGGTAAAATCAATTTTCATTTTAAAACATTTTTACAGGATGAGTTGAATGATGTACAAAATCTTGTAAAAAATATGATTCATATCATCCAAGCTGCCAATAGACACACAAATAAAATGATTGTTAAAATTAAAGTCTATCTTTTGGCTTGATGACAATAAAACAAAATACCTTTTGAGTATTGCCAAAGATTAATAATATTTGTTTCCAAAAAGTGGTATTTCGCCTCGCATAAAAATTGGTCGCCATAAAACCAAAACAATTGAAGGAAAAATACATTAAGATCCCTAAAAATATCACAGTTAAGGATCAACATTTTTTTCCAGTGCATTGTTTATACACATGGAATGAAAGTGGAGGCGGTGCGTGGTCGGTTGGATGGCCAACTGAAATATGCATGAGTAGGTTTTGAGTCCGAAAACCTGGACCTCGCAAGATTTTCCGTTTGCCCGCATTCGAAATGCACAAAGGACATTCCAAGGATGGGGTGGTGGGTGGTCGGGGGGGTGGGTAACAATAACTGAAAATGCGATTATAACAAAGCGGCCTAAACAAGGACACAACGAAAGATGTACGAAAAAGATGAGAGGAGACATGCGAATGCGAATGCGAATGGCATGTATAATGCATAAAATGAAATATAATCAAGCCATATACATACATGGCCCGAACAAAACACACATATGGCATATGGAATATACATGTGATATAAGGAGGCACTCGCATTTAAGCCCAAAATCCGTTGACAACAATTGCGCGGGGGAACCCCCTGAATGCCAAATGAAAGGGCCTCCACAACATCAGAGGCGCCACCCAAAAAAGGGGGGGGTGGTGTTGGTTACCCATTACCCCCTTCACCTTTGGCCTTTCGTCTTTCGCCTCCAAGTCAATAAACAGTGGGAAAACGTAAAATGTGTAAAGCTCCAAGTGGTTCTTCTATGCAACGATACTTTTCTCAATGTCTGGGAAAATAATAATAACCAATTGGTTATTGCTTTAAACACTACTATGGCTTTCAAGTCATTAGGTGTTCAATACAAAAGGCATTAAGTTCAGAATTTAGTCAAAAATACTCTCTTTTTAGCGGTTTTTCAATCCTAGTTTAGTCAAATAAAGGCATATAGCTTAAAGATTGACTAGCTGTGCTAACGATCCCCATCACTTTAAAGAAAATGTATTTTTAGATCAATTTTTTTATTTTTCATAAGGGTTTACATCAGGTTTTTTTGAGAAAAACGGCAAAAATTGAACATTTTCAGGTTTGAATGCCAATGGATTGGAAATTTAGCAACATTTTAAGTTTCTTATCTCGAAATGCAGGAAAGGAAAACCTAATCATAAGACCTTATGACCTTTAGCAAATGTAAGCCAGAGTTATTAGGCTCTACAACTTGGAACTTGTCCCTTGAAAGCCCGAGGCTGAAAGAAAATAAAATAAAAACAGGGAAATTATCGCACACACATTGAGGCTGAGATACAGGCACCGAGAATTACTTGTGCCCTTGTGTGTTTGCAATAAGCTGAGGGGGGAAATAAAAATCAATTTAAAAAGACATTGCCAAGGATAATGAGCAGCGCCAAGGAAGTCAGATCGGAGTTGGGGCATTCCGGAGTCAGACAGTGCCTGCCATCGCATTCGCAATCCTTGTTGTTCCAATCACCATCACTGCCAATGTCGAGCCTCCTTCATTGAAGGACGGGACTTATAGCCATCACAAATCGCGTACTCAAGGGAGCTTTCAATCGGAATTGCCAAAGTCCCCTCCACATACGTATAAATTGCAATAACTTTTTTCGTTCCCCACGCATAAGGTACTCGGGGCATTACGAGTAACTAAGTGCTGCAAATATGGAAGATAAAACCATTTGAGATAGGATCAGAGGTACTAGGACTTAGTTGAATTTCCTGGGATAATCACATGTTTTTAGTAGATACGTACGAGTACCACTTTTGATTTATCAAAAATATTTCAATTTCTGCAGCTAGATTGTAAAATCTTGGTATAACAAATGAAAACGTATTCCTTTAAATATATACATACAATATATGATATATTATGTGATACAATATATATGTATATATTCAAAGCAATAGTCTTTCCTTTGTTAAATCTTATCTAATTTGAACGCATGATATCCATTTTTATACCCTTGCAGAGGATATTCTGATTTCAGTCAGAAGTTTGCAACGCAGTGAAGGAGACGTTTCCAACCCCATAAAGTATATATATTCTTGATTAGCATCACTAGACGAGTCGATCTAGCCATGTCCGTCTGTCCGTCCGTTTCTAAGCAAACTAGTTTCTCAGTTTTAAAGCTATCGGGCTGAAACTTTCCCAAAAGTCTTATTTCTTTTGCTGGAACCAGATCGGACAACTATATCTAATAGCTCCCATAGGAATAATCGAAAAAAACAATTTTAAAAAATTATATCTTTGGTGTTTTTAACATATAACCTCCAACGCTTGGAAATAACATTTTTATTTCTTTAGTTCTGAATTTCGAATTTAATTTTATCAAAATCGGACGACTATATCATATAGCTGCCATAGGAACGATCGGAAAATTGGTGGGAAAATAATATGAAACAAATTATAGCTTCGGTGTTTTTTGACATATTATCTTATACTATTGGGAATATCATTTTTTGTATATTTTATTTTTATTATTATTAACTTAATAATTAACTTTAATAATTATAACTGCAAGGGTATACAAACTTCGGCTTGCAGAAGATAACTTCCTTTCTTGTTTTTGTGTTATTTAAATTTGTTCCATAAAGGTAGCTCTTATTGATTTCCTTTTAGAAAGGGCTTTGGTATTTAAATTGAATGATGTCGCGGGAAATAAAACCTCGTAGGTCGTTCATTTCTTTTGTGCCCGGAAAGTGTGCAACGGAAAGTGTTCAAATCGTAATTGGTTCCAATGAAGCGTTACTTGAAGGTGAAGATGGTATATAAGAAAGATATCGGTTCATATAGATGTATTTATGTATTGGAAAAAGGGGAGGACACATGCACTCCGTTGATGGGGTTGGCATGAGCATGAGATTATGGCGTTTCCGTCTAAAGTCAACAGCACTTCCGCCGTTTCACGCTACGCTGCACACAAAGTCGTGGCTCTTTTCCGCTGCAGTTTTCCCTGAAAAATCAACCGATTTTCCTATGCGATTTTCCCGAGCTTCCTTGCTTCAATTTATACCCGCCCCGTCCCTCATCGCCTATTTTGTCACCGAATTGTTGGCATATTCTTTTTTTTTTTTTGTTCTGTAGCTTAACGTCCATTTTGATTTTATATTTAATGCACTTTGCAACTGCCACGCCCACTAGCATCATGTCGCCCCTCATTGCAAGTGACAAGTTTGTTGCGGCACTCACTCATCAGCGAAATATTTTCTGACTGCTCATATATGGTTTACAACCACTTGAAATACCCTTCTGAATGGGGAGCATATTTTACAAATTTCAATATTACAACGAAATCAGATACCAATGCCAAAAAAATTAACAACAAGGATTTCCAATTTTCAAACTTATGATAGGTGTAATTAGTTAGCATTCATTTGCAGATATTTCATTTAAAATTTGTGGTCGCTTCAATCAAAAAGGACACGAAACATAAATTTCTACACAAAATTTGGTTTATGAAATTACCCGCCTGTCATTTTAGTATAGTAATTTTAGGTTTGTATGCTTTTTGATTGACATGAAAACTAGGCTTAGCGCCGGAAAATTAAATGATCGATTTTCTATTAATTTGGATGTGCAAAATGCGTGTGTGGCCACGAAAATGCTGCCCCCTATAAAAGAATTCTATGAAAAAGGGACCTCAAAAGTGAAAAATTACTGATTTCAACCATTTTTGAACTTCAATAAGAAACAAAAGGATTCCACCTTAGAAAAATCTTCATAAGCATTGTTAAGTTCAACCATTTAAATTTTAAATACTTATTTTAAAATAATTTTAGGTATTTTTAAACAAAAGTTATCAGCAAAAGAATGCAATAGCCTCATACAAAATCTTAGATTAAGTGCCCAAAGGTAGGCTCTAATAAATATACGTCTAATAAATGCAGCCTAAATTTGAAATTTTAGAACTAATTTCTCTACAGGGTATTTTCCTTTCGGAGTCAGCAACAAAAACTGCGTTTTTTTGGCACCTTTGCAGGCCATTATTTTAAGTGCAAAATGGCGTTACGAGAGCAGCTTTCAATTAGCGACACTTTTTCTGGCCACAAAAAAACAAAGCACAACTCCCAAGGGAACTCTGGGAGCTCCTTTAATGCCATATAGGTATGCAAATAAATACGTACTTATGCATGTGTTTGCATTTGTTATTTGTGTGATGCGCTCGAATTTCCCTTTGATTAAAACAGAACATTGCACGACATTTGCTGTTTAGGGCCAAGAGTTTCGGGGGCATGGGGGAAGATAACGAGCTGCTGCTGGGAAATGGGAAATGGGAAACGGAAAATGGGAAATGGGACATGGGACATGGGAAAAGCCCTCGACAGAAACACGCAAATGCATTCATGTGGAGCCCGTAGCAACTGACAGGCAATCTAAGGGACTCAATGGTAGGTGATGCAAGGTTTAATTGTGGTGCCAATCTAAGATTATAAAGGGGGTCACTCAGAAACGTTTCAAATGATAAATCAACCTATTCAAAAAAAAGCACCTTACAAATAATTTCATATTTATTGTTGGTGTGTAAACTAAAGTTAATAAATAAATTCTAATCCTTAGGAATACCCTAGAATACCCTGTTTTCCACCATGTTTGATTTTAATTCAATCGGCATTGTATTCATTTGCTTGTTTAATTCAGAAACTAAAACCACTTTCAACCTTAGTCGGATATTTCATTGCCAATTTAGCAAAAACTGCACGCATTGTTGGCAAACTCAATGGGAATATTCGCGTTACCTGACTGTCATAGCCCCTGGCTACCTAGAACATCAGGACGAACATGAAACTGAGCACCGAAAATGAACGCGATGATGTACCGGATTAAATGCCATTTTGATTGTTCTCCTAAGTTCCCATTGTTGGTTTATGGACCAATATTGCGCATACGCCATGTTGTGCGTCAGTCTGCTAATGATGAAGTGGAAACCGAAGGTGGCAGATGAAGTGTTGTCTGCATTGTTTCGCCATCCCTTGTTGGGACGTTACGAGCTAATAGCTAATGCAACTTAATCCGGGTAGAAAGATGAAAATCAAGGTGGCTCATTATTAATAGGATGCACCATAGGGTGAAAAATTTCATTTGAAATCCATTGTTGGTAAGTTAAGAGGGACTCTTGGAATTCTTAGAGATACGCAGAAAAGGATTATGACCTAAAACGAAAAGGATTACCAAGTTCTCTGTGAATAAGATTTAAGTTAAAATGCTATCTGGAATTTTCAGCCTCTTGTTGTGCAATATCAAGCATACGCCACGTTGTGCGTCAATAGGATGAAACTTTTATGTGAGGATGACGATGAAAATGAACTGCTGCCATCCGGATTTTTCTGCTTCGCTGTGGAATAATCCACGGCTGGCCTTATATCTGGCCCCACATGTGTGTGTTTGATCCCGGCATCACTCCGTTTGTCCACCTGATGAAGTCTACTCAAGGCGTCTGACAAAAGTGGTGACAGTGTTGGCAGTCTTATCAGCGCAATGGCCAAAAATAAAAAATGTATGACAAGGCAAGCTGAAAAAAAAGAAGGCCAAAACAGTGGAGAGGGGGCTCAAAAGCAGAGAAAGGGCCGGCGAGGAGACAAACAAATTGACGAACAAACGAGAATTGTTGGCGGTGGCCAGATAAGCGATAAGATCTTCACTTCAAGCTGGCTGCTGTGACAGATTCAGACACAAAAATAATAAACACACTCTCAAACAGCTACACAGAAAAAAATAAGAGATGCTAGTTAAGGATCTTAAAATGGGAAAGAAAAATGTCTTTGTGAAAAGCAATTAATGATTAGACGTACATTAAAGCACTCGGTTAACAAGAAAATAAATTGTTACGGCAGAAAATCTTTAAAAACTTAAACATTTTTCAAAATTTTAAATTTCAATTTGAAGATCCTTTATATTTTTATTAATCCAGTTAAACTCTTGTATTATACCCTTTACTTGTAGAGTAAAAGGGTATAATAGATTCTTCAGAAAGTATATAACAGCTAGAAGGAAGCATCTCCGACCCCATAAAGTGTATATATTGTTGATCAGCATCACTAGCCGAGTCGAGTATCGGTAACTATAAGAGCTACAAGGTTGAGATTTCAGATTTAGGTTCCTTATCTTCGTAAGCAGCGCAAGTTTGTTAAGCGGACATGCCACGCCCCCTCTGACGCCCACAAAACGCCCAAAACTGTGGCTCATACCGTTTTCATGCTAGAACAAAATTTTTAACTGAAATGTATTGTTCTCGTCAATACCTATCGATTGACCTAAAAAAAAATTTGCCACGCCCACTCTAATGCCCATAAAATCTCTCTGTCACCCACATAACCATATATTAAGATCGCAGGTAGGTGGCGCTTTACAATCTCGCGTTGCTAATCGTACATCTCCATCTCCCTTTTGCTCCCTTTAGCTGGGAAGCGGAAATCAGATATCGAGGCGCTCGACTATAGCGTTCCTTCTTGTTTAAATTCATTACGAGCACTAGCACTCCTTTTTAAAGATCCCTATCAGCTTTTCAAAGTCTAACGGTCTGGCGACGCTAAAATTCAGAACCAGTTATAGTGCAGCTTGCATTGAATCCCAGAAAAGAAATTCAATTTACAGTTTTGAACCTGCAGTATATTTTTCCTTCTGAAATTTGGTTTCCCAGTGCTTTAAAGCACCCACAGAAATTCAGTAAAATTTATCTGTCTTTGTATGCGGGCAAGACGATGTCTGATAATGAAAGTACTCAGCGCGTCAGAGCTTGCCAAATATTTGAATTGCTTGGGATTGCAGCAATTGTCGCTGGCCAACTGAAGAGGAAAAGAAAAGAGAAAATAGGAAAGAGAAATAAGGGGGTTACTTGTTTAATCCAAGCAGACATCTCTATGAGTCATATACTTATGCTGGTCTCCTTGAAAAACTATTAATTGGTTTTACAGATTCAAAGACAAAGTTAGATGTGTAATAAGATAAGTAAATTCAACCAATAAATATATTTTTGCTAGAAAATACTAAAAGAACCTTTAAAGGCCAAAATTACATAAAAAATGTATGCATACACTGGATGCAGTCAGAAAAAGTTTATATTTTGCGAATATGATTTCCTGGCTGCATTGCCAGTGCAACCCATTTACTGCTGATTCACTGGAGTGTGAAATAAGTTGAATAAATAAGTATACGAACCAATTTACATCTGTTTTATTTGTGCAGCTGGGATTATGTCCGAAATCGAGACAGTTGCATGGCTGAACTACTGAATTACCTGGAATCACCTGTCCGCCTGATGAGATAATAAGATAATGCTGCGCCAACACTTGTCGCCACCTGTCAGAGTTCATTGTTCACTTGCCAGGGGGGACTCAAGCCCCCAACCCCTTTCGTTATCCCAGCCACCACCACCTGTAACATGCACTCATTTCGAAGTGCATTCACTGAATGTGATTGCCCATTTTTCAATTTTCAGCTCCATTTGACAAGGTGCAATAAAATTGTGACTCTGACTGTGACTGTGACCTTGCCCCCTGCTTCTCACCTATATTCCTCCCCCTGCTCACTCTCCTTTCCCCTTCAGTCTTAGGCAAACATAAACAAATTTATGACACTGTAGAGCAAACAAAATAAAACAGAGACAGCCAAAAAAAAATGTAAAAGGCGGTTTTTTTGTTTCTCGTTTTCGGACCAGCAAATGTGGAAAATTTTTACTTTGTGTGCCCCGATTCGTACCGCCCCTTCACCCAGCCACCCACCTCTCGAGATGATCTTCCCATATCCCCGCCGCCGGTTAAACACTTTGAATGACTTTATCGCGTTTTTATCGCTGCAACATTTACCTGCCCGCCTTTGCCGCACTGAGAGAAAAATCTAACATACTTAAGAAGAGTTAATAAAAATGTACCGAAAATAAATATATTACAAAAGCAAAGATATTATTATCATAATTGGGTTAAAAATTGTTGGTAAAGAAGTTACATCCATAACTTATAACACTAATATTTTTAAATAGGAATTTTAGATAAAATGTATTCAATTTGTTTCGAAAGTAATGAAATATTTGGTATTTATATAAAGAAGCAAATATTCTAAAGATAATGGACTTTATTATTAAAGTTAAATCATTAAAATCACACAAATGTATAAAGGTGACTACTGAAATATTTAGTATTTATATCAAGAAGCAAATATTCTAAAGATTATGGACTTTATTATTAAAGTTAAGTCATAAAAATCACAAAAATGTATAAAGGTGACTAAAAGTATGCATAAAAAAGGGAAAGCCAAATTTTTTGTAGCATACTTTTAGGCTCCTTTACAAGTGATTTTGAATTACTTTAAAGGTAAGGCACTCACATTTTTTGCTGTGTGAACTTGTTCTCGTTTTCGCTGTTGCCATTATTATTTTATGAGAATTGCTCTCGGCCTGACAGATTTATGTGGCAAAGGTCTCTGGCCCCCACCCATCACCTTTTGCCCCCAACAACTCATTCTTCATCGCATCGCCTAAATGCTGCTTAAATTCTATTAAATCGCTGGCCCAGTGGCAGTGGCTCAAAAAATTCAGTGGACTCGTTGACATGCTCAGTTTGTCACGTAGTCGCAACGTGGGCACGAGCACCCAAGATTCAACCCACACCTCCAATGCGATTTCCAAGCCCACTCCCAGGCCCTTTCCCTTACCCATTCCCATTCTCATCCCGGTGATTCGGAATGCAGGAGCTCTCCATCTCCAGCTCTAATGAGGCAGCTCGTTTGGATGTCGACTGGTCAGTTGGTCAGCAAACAGGCAAACAGTCAACACTCGAGAATATTGCGTGCCGCAGAACTTAATTGATTGCCCAAAGGTCGGATTCTGGCATCCCAGAAATCCACAGCCAGACGACGGTCCGCTAAAGTGTTGAGATGGAATAGCTTCCCGTTCCGGAATGCGGATGTACCCCCGCCTTACAGGGAGAACAAATATTATCAGCAATGCCAATCTATCGGTAGAAATTATTAAACTATTTTTGTAGATCTAGGTATAACAAGAACTAGTTAGTTTACTTTACATGTTTAAGTAAATATGTGTGAAAATAATCATATTATACAGCTTTTTAAAGTTAAGCAAGTATAATCTTCATTTTAATCATCTCAATAAAAATGTATCTAAAATCGAACAAGAACTACATCAATATTGCATCTTAATAAGCAGAAATTACCTCACAGTAAGATAAGATACAATATCATTAACAAATTATTCGATATCGTTAAAAGATAAATAAATTTATCAGTCAGCTGCCATTCATAAAATAAAACTTATCTTACAGGGAAAAGCAACTTAATCAATATTGTTAATCGATTGCATATGCAAAGGAAATTATCTTGATAACACTATATTTATCAATTGCTTACCATTTGAAAGGGTAAACAATATATCGTTCATATTGACAAAGTGCATACAAATTTATCGTATATGTAAAGTGATTCTACTCTTATCTGGCAGAGTGCGATTCCTTGAGTGCAGATTCTAAGCACTCTTGTTTCCACCACAAAGTTTCTTTCAGTATTTGATTCGACAGAACGGAAAGTGCTGTTTACTAGTTTTCCTTATGCTTTCTATTGTTACGACAAGCTGAACTGTTTTTATTACTGGACAAGCAATATGACAGTCTGTCAAAGTCAAACAGCTTTAAAAAGTCTTTTTATGCTCCCTTAAATCAGCAAACCAACTGTGTTTGCCATTTGGTGTGAAATATATGTTTAATATTCGCTTTTTCAGCTTCCATTACCCTGATAGTTCCCATAGATTTTACCCCCATAATTTTCAGCTAGCAGATGGGGGGCTAAACCTTTTTTCGGACCCTAATATCCTTCGATTCGGAGCACAGCTGGCACAGAATACATTAGGTCCAGCAGCAGATGTTGCTAATTTCAATTGGAGTCCAGTCAAAATCGAATGACTTTCACTTAAGGTCGTAAAATTACGACGGGCAATCACATTAGGCGAGTGTATCCGTATCCTGATGATACATATATCAAGTAGCAAATACATTTTATACAAATACAGACGGCGGACAAACAAACTAATTTTCCATTCAATAACAAACAACAATCAGAATCCGAGGCGGCATAAAGAAGTCAAAGGGGAGCCATACAAATAGACTACACAGTACCATATTTGTATGTGCAAGACCAACCACAGTGGGGATTCCATACCACAAGCAAAATTAAATATTGGTTTTTCCTTAAATAAGGAACAAATTAACCAAATTATTAATTCATTATTAAAGATTAGTTATCAATATAAGCGAAAAAATTCAATTGTGGTTTTTTGGACTTCATAAGATGTACAAAATTCAAATTTCTTTTTAAGGATAATACAAAAATTTGATCAGGGGTTACAACTATTATTAAAAAACTTAAAGTATGTAAAATACTAAAAACTTTAACATAATTTTTGTTAACAAAAATAATTAGAACAAAATTTCAGCAAGACAAAAAAAGATTAAAAATGTACCAATGCTGCATATCGAAGCTTGACTGTACTTCAAGCGGGGGCAAAACATAGATACAACACATTATAACATAATATTCGAACTGAAATAAAATAAATATAATTTAAAAAATATTGAAAGACAGAAATCGAAGCATATAAGTAAATACTAAAAATGTACCTCTGTCGGCTCTGTCGAAGCTTAACTGTACTCCAATCGGTGGCAGTACAAAGATACAACCCAAGGAATCCCCATAAAAATCCGATGCCCATCGGATTGCCAGCAAGATGAGATGGGTTTGAACAGATAGATGTTTGCTGGTGGGCGGAAATGCTGGTCAACCGCAAAAGGCAAATTGAAAATAATGCTTTCCGGCCAGCGAAATAGGAGCGCTACAAGGATATGCCAGGCAGGAGCAGGAGCAGTTGAAGGAGCAGTCGAAGGAGCAGTCAAAGGAGCAGTCAAAGGAGCAGAAGCAGCAGAAAACACGAGGAGCTGGAGCCATCATGATCCGTCGGCCACTTGAGATTGTTGCTAATTTAATTGGATTTATTTGCTGCGTGCTTGAAATTTATGATAAGGCCGGGCCACGGATGCCACGAGCAGCTTTTTATCCGCTGGCAAATCGCAGAAAGCCCTCGAATGGGATATCCAGATTGGGGTTTATGTCCCCGAGGCAAGTCAAGTGGGCGGGGGAACGCAACACATTCTAAATTGAATTTTCGGGGGGATTCAGGTTCCCAGGGAAGCACCACATAACTGGTATACTGATGGTTATGACAGGGTCTGCAGCGATTTCTTGGGGAGATCCTTACGTATGGAGCAAAACAAATGAAAATATACGCTATATGCTTTAGTTATTTATGAGTTTTTGTATAGAATAGTTCGATTATTTTCATTGCTTTTCTTTATTATAAGTTCTTTTTTAATTTAAGTAAAATGATTAAATAAATGATTACTCCAAAATGAACAATAATTTATAGGGAACTAACATTTAACATGATTTATTTGGGGGAAAATCATAACTCTTTTACCGAATATCTTCGATTGATAAATATCAACATGTCACAAAAGGACAACTGACAGAACCAGAAAAACATCATTTTATAAGACTTACATGTAGGCGGATTGGGGATTTGTAGGATGCACACCCACTTGACATTCCAATCGCTGGTCGCAAATTGCGAATGACATTCGACAAATCCCCACCAGTTGATGATGCTGCTGCAGGCGATTTTTCGCCCACTTTTCCAGCCACCCCCGCTTTATGACGAGTTGCAAAAGGCGGCTGACGTAATGGCACCACCCCCCACGGTCTTATCAGCTCAAAGTCGAGTTTATTTTTATCGCACTGCTTATTATGAAATTCTTTTGGCAAAATCCCTCTGCGGGCCAAGACAAAATGTCAAAGGTGAAAGCGGAAAGGTAAATGGTGAAAGGCAAAAGGTGGGGGGGCAGCGACAGAATGCAAAGCAATCTGTCAAAGGTGTCAAAGCCAAATTGGGCCACCAAGCCAAATGAGGCAGCAATAATTTTTCGACAATTGTTTGCTTTACAATTCCTGGCATCTGTCACGCTTCATTTGACAACAAAAGTAGCACAGAAAGGTACCAAAATTATGTCAACCAGTGTTGCCCAATCAGGTTGAAAGACATACGTTATTTAAAATGTATTAAGTACAACATTTCGAATAAAGAGCTGCTGAATGATTTTTGTTTTACAAGGGTCCTTTAATCATTTATAAATGTGTCTAAAAGTATGCAACGTTAAGTTTTAAGCCTTTAAGTTTGATGGATTCATTTTGAAGTCCATTCTTCTGGATTTTTACTGCATACTTTTGGGCACACTTAAAGGTGAAATAAAGATCAAGTGATTTCTGTCGTTCCCCTGATATATACATATATACATATATCTAAAATATATACCAAGATTAATATTTTAAAGACGCCTATTAGGCATTGTCTACTAAAATAATAAGTTAATCTAAAATAATTTAGAGTGATTTCTGTCGCTCCCTATATTCGTATATATTTTCTTCCACAAGAGTAATATTATGAAGTCTCTTTTTAGGCATTGTCTACTAGAAACCACTTCTTCTTCAAATTAAAAATAATTCTTAAAAGCCTTAAAAATATGTGAAAAGTTTTCTGGCCTAAGTGTTAAGTGTTTAAGAAGTCACGAAAGAAGCGAGCACCTCTGCTGTCACACCTGGCGTATGCGTAATTATTTGCCATACATATGTGCTTATTTAAACAGGGATTTTCACGTGTTCCCCCACTCCGTGACTCTTGCACTTGTCGCTGGAAGTTTATAGCTCATTATGGGGCTTAATTGTCGCAATAGGGCAAAGGACGAAGGACATCGGGAGGAATCCAAAGGACGGGAGGCGGAAGGCGGCAAACGGCGACAGAATTGGACCTGGGCGAAACTTTTAATTGGAAAACTTTCTGCATACGCACAGATAAACGCGCCTCAACGCGACAACTTAAGCGACCAGGACACCACTTGACAACCCATTCCATGGGCATCCACATCCACATCCGCATCCGCATCCTGCCCTTTTATCCTCCTCATATGCAAATGCATGCAAATCGGGATACAAACGGCTTAGTTCTGCCCGCGACTCGACGACATTGCCATAAATGTTTTATGTTAATTTCGACAGCTGCTGCGAGTGCAAAGGCGTCGGGAGCTTCCTCATAATAATGCGGAAAGATCAGATGGAATGCAAGGATTGGGGGACGAGGGACGAAGGACGAAGGACGACGGATGGTGAAAGTGCTCGGAGCCGGTGGAAACAGCTGTGGGTTGGTCCTTTGGCTAGGTGTCGCCTGTAAGCCACTTTAAGTGGAAACAAATTTCTGGACACCAAGTATTCCTGGAAAAGTTTTTGCGTTAAAAAAAAAAAAAACAAGAATTTGCGTAGTAAACTACTAGACTGTTAAAGCACTTCTAATGGTGTCTAAAAGTATGCAGTGAAAAACCGAATCTCATCGGAAAGAATTAAAACTAATTGTTGCATACTATTAGACAGCATTGTTAATGAATTCTATAATATTTACTTAACACTTACCATAAAACAAAAAGAGTATGATGTAAAACATCAATATTTTATTAGTTTAGTTAAAAAATCAATTTTAAATATTCGAAAATGATCCATAAGCTATTAACTCTGACTCTCTATCTAAGATGTGTATCGACCTGCTGGCCTTTTCACAGGCTGCCCAAGCAGATAGATTGCGGCTCAATGGAGGTTTGGCGATTGGAGATTAGAGGTCTGGCTGAGATGTGGGTTGGCGAAAGCGGGTTGCGGTGCACCACTGCTCAGTACGACCTTGGCTACGCCTTGACCCCAGATTGCGGCCTCCATGACAACGTCAAAGTCATGAATTCGCAACGAGAACCCAAGAAACTCAGCCAAGTGAGGCCTGTGGTCTTTGGCGGGGCATTATGCCCACTGATTCGATTGGAAATTAGGGGCGAGAGTCGGCTAAGGCGACTTAAATGGCCCATTCAATTCACGTCGTTAGAAAGAACATCGTATTAGCATAGGTATTACATTAATCATTATAAGCAAGGAGCAATCATGCTCCTTACTCAAACTTTTATAACCTTAAAAAGGATAGTCAACAAGATATGTTCAGTTGATGAGTTACTTGATCCTGATTTGTAACCTAAAAATATTGTACTTTGAAAATAAACTTGTTTAAATAAAATAGAGCGTCTAAAAGTATGCTATGAAAAACCATCTTCTTTCTGCCTGTAAATATATGTATCATTGCATACTTGTAAGCACCTTTATACTAGAAATTTAGAAAATACAAATTTGTCCACTCCTAGAATGTTATATCTTTTTCCCACTTTTAGTTGGTTGATTTGTCGTGTTTTTGTGAATGGACTGCCAGCTGCACTGTTGTTCATGTTAAATATGACAAGCTGGAAAGGAGAGACGTGTCATTTAGCTCGGTAACATGTTGCTCTGTTTTTTTCTTTTTTGCCTAGCTTGTGATTACAATATTGTTGATGGCATACTTGCAGGCGCAGGTCTCTTGGCTCTACACATCAACACAGATATCCTTGGGTCTGCACCCGTGTTTGTGTAGATGGCGGCTGACATTTCGCCAGTTTTTCCTGTTGTCCTGCCTTCCAGTTTCCCCACATTTTCCACCTTTTTTTTTGTCCCGCCGCCCATTTTTGCCTACCTGACCCCGCCGAGGCTGCTTGTTGGCCACTTTTGTTTGCTCGCCGTAACTTTAGTGCTGTGTCAATTTCAGGCCACGACATTGCGACACTTTCTTCGCCTTGCGGTTCTATCCCGTAGCCCCGCCACTTACCCATTGTTATTGACTATTTATTTTTCATTTAGTTTATTGCGGATCAGGGCTGGCTGTTTGTCTTTCTGGGCGGCATGAACAGAATATATCAAGAATACAAGTGGCGGGGCGGGGGGCGTGAAGAAAATCGCGTTAATGATTTGTGGCACCTGGGCTCTCCGCCTTCATTAAAAACGCATCAATCAAAGAAAATCAATGCCCGGACAACAACAGATTCGAGCTGTCAAAGACAAGCAGCGATGATGACGATGAAAATAACCAGAGTGGAAATAGAAATGGGCACAAGCACAAGGATGTGGATGTGGATGTGGATGAGGATAATTCAATGGCAATGTCAGGGCGAGGACAAGTTGATGGCAAATCGGCCTAATTGCCAGACGCCATCGCCATCGCCACCATCATAATTATCATTATCGTCGGTCGATTCGAGTCGAGTCGAGTCGAGTAAAGCTGAGGCAAATGACCAAGGCACTCATTAAGCCCTCGATTGAATCGCGTTTCGAGTGCTCCTAATCCGCAACTGGTGCACTCGGCACTTAAAGTTAAGCATTCGCACAGCTAAGTATCTTAATTTCAGACTCTTCTCCAGATTAACTCTGCTGATGGAGCACCAATTGTTCCACTGGAAATGATTGCCAAGTCTGCTCTTCGAGTGTCTCATCTATCAGTTGGTTTAAGTTGCTCTTTATTAGTGTAGTCTGAATTTTAACTTTAAATATAATTTTAAAGGCATTTATTCTAGGCTGATACGGATATTACTTGTAAAGGTGTCTAAAAGTATGCAACAACATAGATTGAAACCGAAACCGAACCTTCTTATTTTCACTGCATACTTTTAGGCACCATTATAAGTATTTTAAAAAGCCTGGAAGTTTTTAATTTACATATGTCTAACGATATAATTATTTTATCTGATTTTGATAATCCTATATATCTGGAGGTTGCTGCATTCTATGATTTTCTATTCCGAAAGCAAAATATATATGCTAATGCGATATGGCAAAGTAAGTTCACCTTCGTTTAGTTAAGCCCAAGATTCCTTGTTTTTATTTCGAAGCTTTTACCAGTCATGCTTTAGCAGATCAAGCATACGCCGCGTAAGCCACCGCCGAATAACATCGAATTTCGCTATTTGCAAATTTGCTGCTCCCGCTGCCAAAACTTTTCCCTTTGCCACGAGCGGGTTAAAAATGCAAATTTCGCTCCCTAACAACATGCCAACCAGCAATCTGACCGAGAAGCCAAAACAGTGAGAGAGAAATCCATATTATTCAATGGGATTATTATGGATCCATTTGATACAAAAAAAACTATATGACGAATGTGACCGTTTAAAATATGAAATGAAAATATAGTTTAAATAAAATGATTTTTTATCTGTGAACAGGTGTTAAAAAACCACTTTCAAAAGCCCTATTTTAAAACGATTTATAATGACATTTTCTCTCTGTGCAAGAACACCTTCAGTCAGCCTGGCATGTTGGGTTCCATTTGCTGGGCTTGGCTTCCTTGCGACCTGGACGTGGATGTGGATGTGGATGTGGCTGAGAACGAGGATATATGGATGTGGATGTGGACATGGTCGGCCTACTTAGGAGCGCTTGCGATGGAGACGCCATCGAGGTTGTCGCGCTCCGTTTGCTGCATAAATCATGCGCCAAAAGCACAAAGTCCTGCCAGGGCGCGAAATGGTGGGATGGAATTGATGGGTTTTTTGGGTGGTCTGGGTGGCTCAGCTCCTGGCTCAAATGAATTTGTAAACAGGTGCAAATTAGGTCAATATTTATGTCTGTGTGTGTGTGTGTGTGTGTGCGTGGCAAGTGGCAGTGGGTGGGTCCGTGCTTGTTTATGGCGACAGCTGCTTGACTCAGTCGTTATTGCCGCCTGTTGCTCACGATGCTCCAGGTCCCCCCTGCCCATCCATGGGTAGGTGGGTATGTTCTATATAACCATATAGCCGCCATATAGCCAGGCCAACTCGTACATAAACATGAGGCGGTGGCGACGAAGACGCCGACGACGACGATGACGATGACGACGTCAGTGACCCAAAATTCAAATGCCTATGCGGGAAATGCCAGCAGGAAGTGCTGGAGAAAGGGCAGCGAAAGTAATGCGAAACCCAAGGAACGCAGCTCTAAAATAATCTTGAAGCCAGAATATTCTTTTAAGGTCAGCGGCCCATTGAGAATAAAATATGCCAAAGATGTGAAAAAAAAAATTATATACTTGTATATATGGTAAGTTTAAAATGGTGGCAATATTTCTCATTTTTGGAATTTTATTTATTTATTTGATTTAGAAATAGAGTTTCAATAATTTTTAAATTGACTTTTAAATTGAGACATTGTGAAAAATGTCCTCTTTGATTTTTAACAAATAAATTCTGGAGTTCTGCATCTTAAATTTGTCTTGTAACAATTTGTAAACCCATCTTTAGATTGTATAAATATTTTCCCACTTTACAAATGTCATGTTTAAATTGGCTTTGGATAAGTTGGTAAAAGTTTTTAACTTTCATCACTTTGATTTTTATCTAGCATTTACAGCAGGTTATTCCCCTTGTCAATCACCCACTTTAATACAACTTTATAGTTCCAAGACTTTGTATGTGAAGCCTTCGTTTTCTTCTTCTTCCATTCCCTGAACACACACACACTCACACACACATAAAGCATCCTTACTCACTAACAGCTTCTTGTCTCTGTGTGCGAAAGTGTGTGCGGTTTTTTGCTTTTAATGTGTTTGATGCTCTTAAGTCTTTTGATAAAATAAACTGAAAATCGATTTTAATTCAATAAAAATGGAAATGCTGACCCCCCGTCGTCTCTTCAAGAAAGACAACGTCAAAGAAGCTCTCCACTTGGCTTCTTTAATCATACTTAGAGCCACACTGCAGTAACTATAGAAACAAGTTTAAACTTTAAACCATTTAGGAAGGAAAGATGGAAACTAGTTATAAAGAAAAAACCAAGATCGTTTTTGGTTAGCCCTTCCAAAATATATATATAAATATATTGTATCTCTATGAAGATGTTTCAAATTAGGTCAATGACGATAGTATCTATCTATCTATCTACAAATGTATCTGTAATGTTTATTGTAAAAGAGTTAATTGTGATAATATATATACATTCTATGTTTATATACCCTTATTTTATTTAATAATATTAATGAATATACTTTTTTCTCTCTGTAACTTAAATGTAAACTTACCTCAGACATTTTCTTGATGTTTTGTTTCGGTTGAGTTCGACGGAACTCTTCAACTTTTCTGGGCTTTTTAGTTGTTTGTTGTTGTTGTTATCGTTGTTTTTGCTGTTGTTGTTGTAGTGTCTGGTGGTGGTGGTGGTGCTTGCTTCAATATTGCTGGTGGTGCTGTGTGGCTGTGGCACTAGCCTTAGCCTTGGCCATGGGCCAGTGTGGCTATTGTCGGGTGCTGATCATGCAACATCCACCGATCGCCTCGCGCCCACATGGCGTATGAGTGTTTTTTCAGTATTTGCTTGAGGGCCGCCAAAGACTTGAATAGAGTTCGTTGTGCCGCTGGCTGCTGCTGCTGTAGCAGTTGCATCATGAATGCCTGCAACAAGTGGCCGGGCATAATAACAGCTGGCAACGAGTGGAACGCAGCCGCCTCATGGCTGCCACATGCCTGAAACGATGCACAGAAAGAAACAATTGGTTAAATATGAGCTCGGAAATGATGTGAGAAATAATAGTCATCCAATTCAATTTTAAACATCCTAAGGTTTTAACTTTTCACCTGAATTTCAAATATTAAATTTCATTAATTTTAAAAAAAAAGTGGGGTCTAACATTTCGAATCTTTTTTAAAATGGACCTAAAAATTATCTTTGTTTCAACTTGTGAAATAATAAATCTTTGAGTACCTAATATATAATTTTTATGCTGATACATTAATCAATCCTTAAAATTGTTTGGTATTCAACTTTGATATTTATATTCAATTTTAATCATAATCAATTTCAAACATAAAACAGATATTTACATCATTCTTATTATATAAAATACCATAAACATTCATATATCAGTTGCCAAAAATATATATATTTCTATTAATCAGACTATATTTAATACAAAATATTTATAAAAAGACACGAGATACCATAAGTAAATAATATTTACAAAATAAAGGTTAGTGGGGCACTGAAATTGGTAAAATTTTTCATTTATCTTGTGTAAGAAAATCGAATATTTTTTAAACTGACATAAACTCAACTACCCTATACTTTACGTATTAATAATTCTATGGGTACCTATTATAATATTGTTGATATAACAAATTACATTATTAATCTTTAAAAACATTAAACTTAATGTTAAAATGATACAAATATATATTATATTAAAGCATTAACATATCGGTTTCCTAAAATAAATGAATTTATAGTACTCAGACACAGTTTTATACTAAATATTTATTACAAATATTATCCAATCAAGTCATAGGACACCATTAATAATAAATATTTACAAAATAGAGGACAGTGGGCCACTGGTATTGTTTAAATTATTCATTTCTCTTTGTGTAAGAAAAGCCAGAGCTGGAGTTAATCAATCAATGATCGGGCGATCAATCAGTCAAACAATCAGTCAGCACACACCGAGATACCTGTTCCGATCGGCGGTTTAAGTGGGGGGGGGAGGGGGGTCAAGGAGGGATCAGGGGACAGTTGACGACCTTAGTGACGAGTTCAAGAATCTTTCGGTGATAAATTTCAAGTTTTATTTTTCGCTGGCTTTGTGTTTATCGATTATCGTTGGCGGCTGTTTGTCTGGCTTTCAGAGAGACGTTGAAATACATATACTTATACCTAAATATGTGTACCAAAAGAGAGGAAAAGTTGCAGCGAGATATATGAGAGATATTGAGAAAATCGTGCAAGGTCCAACTTTGACTTAACTTTGATTCAATTTGTCGCCGCTTTTAATTAGCAACCAGTCGCATTTCCCATTCCCCGAATCTCTATCCACATCTCTCGCCGAATCTCTCTACAGTTCTCCGATTCTCCAAACAGTCGTGGGATGTCAACCAACATTATCGCCAAGTGCTTATCCAATGTATCAAGTTGTTTGTCAGTTCTTATCATCGCTCAACGAAACTTATTTTCCAAGCTATTTCACAAACTTTCGGTGTGTGAAAAACTTCAGACTTTGGGGGAGTGAGAAAAGAGACACCACCCCAGTATCTAATGCATGAGCTATTAAAGTTGAACTGATTTCCTGTGACATTGTTTTGATAAAACTCTGTCAAGTTCCCTGCGAAAACTGTCATAACTGCATTGTTTACTTTCCACAAGAATCCAATTTAGATTATCGCTTCAATTTATATTTATATCTGCAATTGTCTCAAAACCAGAATATAAATAAATAGATAAATAAAATATTCAGGACTATTTTATATATATGCCATACTGTTTTTCAATAATTAATACTTATTGCCTTAAGAAAGCTAGCACTAAAATAATTTCAAGAAATGGTAAATGCTTATAGCATATGTTCCCTTTTAATTTGTAGGAAGTGTGGAATAACTTCGGGCCACAGCTTATAAGATATTTCCCTCCCCCCCAAAATTTAGATAATCAATTGCCGCTCTCGCATTTGTTTCGTAATTTTATACAATTCATGAACATAATCATGTGATGGGCCATGTAAGCGCGTGCTCCACAGGGCAAAGTTGCGTAAAGCCCGCTTATCCTTACCAACTTTCCGCAGCAGCACTTTTCCGAGAGTATTTTTCCCCCAACCCCTAGCCCCAAACCCCCTTTGCCCACTCCCATGGCCAGCGGGAAGCCATCCGTCCGTCCGACAAACGGAGATGGTAATCGGGGCACACATAACGCATAATAATGGCCTCAATGATAATGATGATGTGCTCATGAATCCCGCTTGTTTGGTGGCTTCCGCTTAAGAGGAGAGGGGGGGTGAAAAAAAAACATGCTGGTTGGGGGAGGGGAGGGGGCGCTACTGTGTTGGGTAAAGGGGGCGGTAAGGTCGCCACAGGGGCAATAATCATATAATGATACTGCGGACAAATTCCACTAAGCTCGTAAATTGTGTTCTACCAATTTCAGGGATTAGTTAAACTTTAAATCAATTTAGGTTGTTTCCAGGAACTAGTAAAAGTATATAGGTGTTTAATTATGAAATATATGCACTCTATAATTTATATTAGTTACTTATTCTTTCCTTACAAATCAATTAAATCCTTTTTTTTGGTTAGCCAAGTAATTAAAATCGAAAAGAGAAATCAGCAAACTATTTTCCCTTGACTTGGCTCCCCATTTTTCCTTGAAATTCGAAATCTTAATGTAAATGTTGTCTTTGATGATAGACTTTTTATGAAAGGTTAACAATTTTAGCATGCTATAACTATTTGTTTACTCCAAACTTATACAACATTAAAAGAGAATTAAAAGAATTGGGAAAATTAAAACACACAAGCCGAAAAGTTCAGGTGAACATTTGCGGCATAAAAATGTTCTCAGGGGGTTGGCTACTCGTATAATTACTGGTACAGCGAGTATAGAATGCCAAATGTCGAGTGCGAAGAGTGATAATAATATTTGAGGAATGCCAGAGAATTCCAGGAATTATTTGCACTCTGACCAGCTTGTAATTCGAATGTCACAAATGCTGCCCCACTCCGATCATTGTATTTATTATCATTTTCATTTTACGCCAAGTGCGACGAAATTTAAGCTCGTCGAACAACGTACAGTGGTCGGCATAAGTATTTTGACAAAATAAAAGTTAAGTATACTCATAACTTGAATATACTTCTTGTAAACTATAGGCATCAATGGAAAGGTAATTTCAATGCCGTTTGAATGATACAATACATTTCTTTACCCATTCAGTACTTATTGAAAAGGACGAATTTGTGTAAATCAACTTTGAAATTTTAAAAAAAAAACTTTTTTCCTCGTCTTGAAAACTTAAATTTTTTGATGCAAAAAGTTTCTTCAAACAAAAATAATAGTAACTGCAAAAAGAATTTTTCAAATATCATTTTGCTTATATTTTTTATGATTTTTTGAAGGTGACAATGTCGGAAAAAATTTGTATGAAAAAGACAAAAATATGGCTCAAATGCCTGTTTTTAAGCATTTTCAAAAATTCATAAAAAATATAAGAAAAATGATTTTTGAAAAATTCTTTTTGCAGTTACTATTGTTTTTGTTTGAAGAAACTTTTTGCATCAAAAAATTTAAGTTTTCAAGACGAGGAAAAAAGTTTTTTTTAAAAATTTCAAAGTTGATTTACACAAATTCGTCCTTTTCAATAAGTACTGAATGGGTAAAGAAATGTATTGTATCATTCAAACGGCATTGAAATTACCTTTCCATTGATGCCTATAGTTTACAAGAAGTATATTCAAGTTATGAGTATACTTAACTTTTATTTTGTCAAAATACATATGCCGACCAGTGTAATTGTAGCCGAACAAGAGCGCCAGAAAGTCAAATAAAGAAAGACACCCTCGTATACGAAATTCAAAGGAACAACAGCGCCAAACGACATCTGTGAACCCGAAAAAAGGGGAGAAAAAAAGGAAAGTGTTCTTTAAAAGAAAGTTCCGAAATCCCTTCTGTGGGCGTAAGTGCTTTAATAGTGCGTTGGAAATGTTCACACCCGTTACTCATAGATTAAAAGGGTATACTAGATCTAGCGCCCACATTTTTTAATATTTTGTAAAAATTTAAATACGATTTTGTTTTTAGTATCTATACCCATCATTATGCCAAAAATAATTCAAATCTGATAATTTTTAAACGTTATAACCAAACAATAATTAATAATTAGCAAACTCAATAGAGTGCGAGAAGGATGGGGATATATTTATACAGAAAATCACCTGCTTACGAAATGTCACTAGCGCCACCTAGGCTTTAAGTTATGTGGCTCTTTTTTGTTAGCTGAGTAAAGGGTATCTGGTAGTCGTGGCCATTGACTATAGCGCTTTCCCTTGTTTTTTTCTCAGAATGGTGTGGTTAAGCTTAAAAGTTGGGCCTTTTACTTGGGCCTCTTACTTTTCAGTCGAAGTTTACATAAATTGTTTTGACATTAGGCCGTGATTTAAATTGCCTTTCCTTACCAAACTTACACAATTTATTTAACTATAATTTTTAGGGTATATATCCAATTGCTTGCTATTTATATCTATTATAATCTATTTATTCATTGGAAATTATACATTAAACTAATTTTTGTTCATACGTTTCAGGTAATAAATATAAAATTGACGAGCTTAAAATGCTTTAATGTAAACTATTTAGTCTTAAATGGTTTTCCCAGCCCACTTAATATTTATAGATTTTGCTTTTATGTTTATTTCAAAGGGTCGGTACTTAAACCTTTTTTTTACTATTATTGCAGCTGCTGATTTAACAGATAGCTTAAGTTCTGACTTTAATGGCTGACAGATATGGCATTCGCCACGCCCCCAAAAGGCACTTGACATGCCTGCCCCGCCTTCTCTTTTTTTTCTTATTCGAAGGTGTTGCCGGTGATGATGATGATGATGTTGCTGCTGCTGATATTGCTGCTGGTTGATGCGTTGCTCATGTTGCTCATGTTGCTCAGGGGGTGTGGGGATCGGTTATCGGGAATCGGGGTTCGGGGATCAGAGCCATGGGCGGATCTACGGGGGTGATATAGGGGATAGATCCCCACCACTCGGGTTAAAAAGTATATGTTATTTGTATTTTATTGCAAATTTTTTATTTATATTTAACCAATTTGCTTTTTATATCCCCCCACAATTTAATTCCGGATCCGCCACTGATCCGGGCATTAACAAGTGCAAACACTTCCTTCCTGTCGATTTAGCTGTGTCATTGCCCGAGATTCATCTCTGACATTGCCCGCAGCAGTAGCATTATCATAATTATTTATTGTAAATCGCTCACATGCAAAGGAGAGCGATTACTTCCTGTTTTTTTTTATATACATTTATAAAGATGTACATATGTAGGTAACTATATTTATACCCTTGCCGAGGGTATAATGATTTCAGTCAGAAGTTTGCAACGTGTGAAGGAGACGTTTCCGACCCCATAAAGTATATATATTCTTGATCAGCTATGGGGATGAAACCTTCCCAAAAGTCTTATTGCTTTTTCAGTTCGTATATAAGTGGAAACGAGCTGGATCGGATAACTATACCCTATATCTCCCAAAGAAGTGATAAAAAAAATTACTTTTAAATACAAAAAAAATTAAACCTTCGGTGTTATTTGACATATTAACTTTTATTTTGGGAATATGATTATTTTTATATTTTAATATTTCGAATAAAGTTTTTCAAAAATCGGACTTTATCAAATAGCTGCCATTGGAACAGTCAAATAATTAATGTCAAAGATAATATATCTATTATATATAATCGAAATTATTATATTTCGATTTCGGTTAACAAATACGATAGTAAATGATATTAATGTTTCGGTAATTAGTCTTAAGTTTTCTAAAAGTCGGAAAGCTCTGATCATAAAACGCTACCACGGGAACGACTTGCAAGGGTATAGAAACTTCGGCTTGCCAAAGTTAGCTTCCTCTCTTGATTTTATGTGATGCAGCTGCGAAAATGCCTGGAGATCGGCGGCGGTATCTCATCTCGGATGTCTCGGATTACGGCACTTGCTCTGCCGGTTTGCCGGGCACTTGGCGGGCTTCCCTTCTTGCCGAGATGCCAATGTCAAGCCGAGATCTCCCCACGCGATATATGTATGATGTATAGGCATGTATATATAGCATATATGGCAGCCGTCGTCTGCGCTCTGTCTGCGTCGTAATTAATTTGTATCAGCAGCTGATTGCTGCTGCTGTTGCTGTTGCTACAGTTAATGTTGCTGTTGCACTTGTCACGCCTACAGCAAAATTGTAACGGTGGTGTATCTAGCTCAGTTATTCAAGTATTTCCCCCACAATCCATTCTTTTGTCTAGCTTTACACAAAGAAATATTATCAAGCTTAAAGAACTCTTAAAAATATCTAAAGCAGTTTTTTTTTAAATCATACACATATTATTTAATAATCCATTGATAAATATATCAAAGCAATTTAATAAATAGTGAACAATATTAACGGAGCTTTTGTATACAAAATGATATTTTTAGAAACATTTAAATCTTAAAAGGTCTCACTATACTATTTTATATGGCATGTTGTACAACAAAGTATTATTTTACAATGTTTTGACCATACATTGCACATAGTTTAAACAAAAATGCAACATACCTCTAGAACTTTTTTATTTAATACTTACTTGAATTTAAAAATTCAATACTAGTATTAAATACTTATATTTTATTTATTATATATATTTTATATTTATTATAGTTTTAGCTGTTATTCTTCCAGTGTATTGACTTACATTTCACGCTGTCTTATGACGCATCGACAGTAAAGAAATAAAAGCAGCAACTGCAGTAGATAGAACTCAATTCCATATTGCTTATACAATATTTATGGGGGATTATGTCATTTGACAAAGCGCAATTGTTTGCTCATTTACAGCTCCGATATCGGGCATTTGAATGAACCCCAGCTGCAGCAAGTGTCGAGTGTTAAGTGCCAAGTGCAACGGCAGGAAGCAGACGCCCAGATACGACCGATCGTGAATACGTAATACATATAAATATATATAAGTACATACAATTTATCTGTGTGAAGTCCCAAAGTTCGACAATGCAATCGCAATTTGTTGTGTGCAGATCGATTAGGGTTGATAAATGCTATGCAAAGACTTTGATACTTCTTGTCTGGCTCTAATGGAAGGTATGTGGGGTAACCATGTCGATAAGAACGAAGATCCATTAGGTAAGAAAGCGAAGAACTGGAGTCAGCAATAGGAAATTCAATGTTCTAAGTTATTATATAATTGCCAAAACTTAAGGGAAAGTTGGAATATTTTTATAAAAGCGCTCTGGAGTAGAAAACATTTTTCTAAATATTTGAGGGAAAATTGTTAGATAGATGGGTCAACTACTTGTTGAGCTCTGATTTTATTTTGATTCTGACAATATTCATATATGGATTTCCCCTATATTTAATCTATATACAAGCTTCTGTGAAGCTTCTGATTCTGACAATGTTCATGTATGGATTTCCCCTATATTTTCTCTATACACACCGATGCCGAACCATTAATCATACCACTTGACTGAAGTGAAACTCCGATAGTGCAGCTTCCGCAAAATGATTCTTTGACTGATTGCCCCACTTGTTGATTGCTATTGCAGCTGTGATTTTGATGTTGCCGCTGTGATGTTGCTGTTGCCATGTTGCTGCTGCAGTTGCATTTGTGCTTGCGCCAAACTCATGCCACATTGTGATTTCGCAATGTGCGGCTTTTGCGGCTTGTGCGCCGTGATTATGCACAAATTGCTCATTAACATTTGATATGATACTCGTTTGATGCGAATGCCGGTGTGTGAGTGTCGCATTAGATTCAGGCAAAGTCATCGTCATTATCATCAGCTAAAGCATACACTTGTTAAAAATCTTTATCAACTCTATACATTTTTTTTTAAAGGTGGAAAGAAATATCTATGAGATATTCCTGTTATAAAAAATAAAAATAAAAATTTTAAATAAAACATATTTGTTCTGGCAAATTATTATGTAACTGTATAGTTAAAGGTAACTGAATAATTACCTTTATAATTTAAATAGTAATTCCAAAGTTGCTTTAAATTCAAAGCAAAAACCAATATTTAAGCCTAGAACTTATTACTATGCTACATTTGAAAATATTCCTTTGTCAATTTCTTTAAAATTAAAATTTAATTTAAGCCTTTAAGGACGTGTAGTTGATAACCGCTCAGCTCTCTTTAGTTTTCCCCATTCAGATGTGACCCATTTGCAGCAGTGTAGACCTGATCTCTGTGCTTAAACAATGAGTTGTCGACTTTGCCACTGAACTGATTCAGATTCAGATTCAGATTCAGATTCAGATTCTTGTTCTTATTCCCATTCTGATTCCGATTCCTATTCTCTGGTCCTCAAAGCACAATCACGTTGAGTGCGGCAGACAGTGAACACTCTATAAATATTTAAAGCGAATTACGTACACTTCTTTGTCTTTTGTTTGGCAGCGACATATGCGCCCGCCTATATTTACGGGTATATGGAAACTGCATTCACGTATAATCACTTGCTAAGCCAAGACTTAGCCACTAGACGACTAAAAACAAAAGTCAATGCAGCTGTTTTTTCTAATTGAGGCCAGGGGCGTGGCCCACGGGGGATTTTACGGCCAGAAAACAATGCAAATTGTAAGTGGCTAAAGTAAATCCCAAATGGCATAAAGGCGTAAAAAACTGTGTACCCGGTCAATAGCTATCTATAATTATCAAGAAAAAAATTAATTATGGAAGAAAACTGGGCAAACAAAAATGTGAAATCGTAATGGGAATTCTTGTGCAGTTTGCAATTCGTTAAGTTAAGCAATTGTGGGATAATAAAATAAAAATAGAGGAGAGGAATCATATATGTACGGCTGCCGGTTGATCTGCGCCAGTGACCCCTGGGGGATAAGATCATCCAGATCCAGATCCCAAATCTAGTGATCATGCCGTGCGGTAATTACCACTAAATGCGAATGGAAACATTTTTATGAGGCACACGCTGGCCGGCGAGACAATGTGTTTATGGATCGGAGTAGATCAGTGCGTTGATTGCTTTATTCGCAGCGGAAAGTTCTCTCCATCGGCCATCGGATCCATCAAGGCATCATCATGGTAATGATAAGCGGAGCCTTTAGCAGCTTGATTAATGCTAATCATCCGCCACATGCCGAGAGCCCAGAATAATGATTCCGGGGGATTGGAAACGGAAGGAGATGTACTTGGTTGTATAAGGCCGGAAATCGAAATGGGGAAAATCAGGGAGGGTGATCATGTAATAAATTATAAGGAAGACATCAACTGTAGGGATTGATGGAATTCCGTAACAATTTGGTACGGATACGGGGATGATCAATTTGACTTGTTCGATAAATTTAAAAACTATATTGCAAAAGTATCAGTATAAAATGCAAACATATTTGTTAGTCGCTATTTCTCGAAATTCTCTCTTTATTATTTATTTTTTTAGTATAAGTATTTTCGAAGTGAAAACAACGAAAAATTGCATTTTTCAATATCAATTTAACATTATTGAACTTACATTTATGTTAGTATCAATTGAAATTGTAGAAAGACGGATCAGCTAACAAATAAAAAAGGGGATTCCGGTTGAAAAATAAGACACAAATACAAAAACGAACGAAATAAATTGTTAAAAAAGGAAAAGTGAATTCACCAAAGTACTTACATTGGAAATATAACCAAACAAGTGGGTTAGAGATTCGTGATGAATAAATCACCAGAGAAGCCGCAAAAATGGGATTGCAAATGAGGACCAAGTGTCCCATAAACCGGTGTGTGAAGTTTTCCCAGTGGCTGGTTTCCCCGGTGCCCACTGCCCCCCTTTGACCTACGGCCCTGCGTTGACCTCGACACGTCCTTGACCTCCACACTCGACACACGGACACACGCCCAATTCCCATGCGGTGGGCAGCATGTAATTGGAAAGGGATGGACAGCTTGTTATTGTTCATGTTGCTGCCACATTAAATGGGAATTGAAAAATTCATTTTTAAACATTTGTTTACATGACTCGAATTTGGGGGAAGGGGTCTTCGCTTGGCGCTCATGAACTCTAAGCACAAAGTCGAAAAGTTGAAAGACAAATAAACGACGGAAAAGTGCAAATGGGCAAAAAAAAAAAAGACGACGGTAGCAACAATAAACGACACAAATTAAGAAAAATAAACACAAGCAAAAGATCCAGATAGAAAAATAACAGGCGTTTTTTATACAAGGGTTAATGATATTAAGCAAATCGAAGTAAAAACGAATTTTCAAAATAAAACCAAAACCAATTTCAATCTAAAAACTTTAAGATTTAATTGAAAATCTTGAATATAGATTTTTAAAACTAAATAACTATTCTGTGATATTTTTGTATAAGGAAACAATAATATTAATATTTTATAAAAATATTCATATTCTTAACATATATGTTATACCATGACCTCTACTCCTACTAATACTATATTAATGTTAATCAATAATTAATTTTAAAATTTTTATCACTGTAATCAAAAGTGCCAAGCACTTTTCAGAAACGAAAACATTTCTAGAGGATATTACTTCCTGCTCAATAAATAAATATGAACAATTCATTTCGACACACTTAAAGATTTCTCTCGAAACATTCAAGTGCTAAGTTCAACCGAACTGTGATGATATAAAATCGCTTTCCTCGCTGGGGAATATGAAAAAATGTAGAACTTTTTTGTTGGCGCCGTTGACGAGGTGTTAAAAAACAGCGCAAACTTGAGCGAGTTAATTTCTGCATTTATTGTGGCTTTTGCTAAATTTCTGTTTGTTTAATTTTCTGCCAATCTGCCAATTAATGTTGTTATTTCTGTTGTTACTGGAGCCGGCCAGCATTCAACAATACCGATTTATTTATCTGGTTTTTTGTGCTCCTTCCCTCTTATTGTTTATTTACATTAGCTATGCGAATTGTTAGTGCTACCGTTTTTTCACTGTTTGGTTTTTAGTTTTTTTTTTGTTGCGATTAACTTTAAATTTGGGCTTCTGTTGAAGTTGAAGGTTTTATTTTTTTTTTGAGGATGAGGAGGATTTTTGGGAGTGACAGCTGTTCGCAAGTGTCAGTGGCCAAAACGAAAGTTGAAACGTCAGTTGCAGGAGATTTTTGTTGGTTTTTTTTTTGGGCAAATGTAAACCGATATCCTCGAGATACTCAGATACTGCAGATGCCAACGAAATGAGATCGGCTATTTTTAGTGCCTTATAATTTATACTCAAACAAACTTCGAGGCGGGGCGAGAAAAGTTCGCAGTTGCCCACAAAATCACAAATCAGATATTTCTGTATAGCCAAGTGCCACTCGGTCTGTTTACCTCAAATGTTAGCGCCGTCCGATCCCAATCCCAATTCCACATCCAATTCCCAAATGAATTCGGCCAGAGATTTCCTTTCCCCTCGAAGGCATCTCCCCCTGACCCACAATGTGAACACTTTTGCTTATTTGTAATTGATACTTGATCTGGTGGAGCGAATAAAAGCCACTTTAGGCGTTGCCATTACGTCACCTTGAGTCAGCATCATCAGCATCAGCCTCTGATTCAGTTTTAGCTGTAGCTATTGCTTTGGCTTTGGCGTCACAGCCACAGATACATTTACAAAGATGCGGATTCCGATTCAGATAGACAGGGTCCGAGTTCGAGTTTGAGTTTGAGAACGAACCCCAAGCGAACAGTAACAAATCAAAATCGGAAATTGGCAGCATTACACTCCATTTTATATGCCCTTAAATTGTATTAACTTGTTTGGATATCAGAAGATTAACATTAATCCGATTTTTCATGTTTCTGGATCATAGACTAAAATTGTATTATAATCTATTTACTTAAGCACTATTTACTTAAACACTATATATAATAAAAAAAGGGTTTTTAAATATAAATATTTATTTATTTTCTTTAAAAATAAATTTTTATTTATTTATATATAACAGTATTAGAAAAATGTGTTTTAGGTTATTTTTCCAACTTAAAAGATTCATTGTGAAAGAATTTAAATGTTAAGTTTCTAAGTCAGGGAATGCAAAATACAATGCAAATTACAAAATTAAGTAGCATTATTTATATAGTAAAAGTGCATAATAGTTTTCAATATAATATTATATCCCAGACGTTTTTTCTTTATATTAAAACAAAAGCTTTTGTAATAAATACGCTGAAATGTTTGTGTCACATAAAAAATGAGTTTTTTGTAAGACCCCGACTTATAGAGTATGTATGGTCAGAGGAAAAAATCCAAAGCGAATCTCAATCAAGCCAAAAAGAGACATCTAATTCGGCTCAACTCAGATCGGGAGTTGAAATAGCGACGACAGCAGCAGCAGCAACATCAAACACGGCAGCAACATCAACGGTAGCAACAACAATCGAGTTGACTTTGCACACAGAATAAATACATATTTATAATTTTGGACTTAACCACATTTTTATTAGATTACTTAATTATATCAGATTTTTAATCGAAATTAAATCAAATTACTTCTGGGCCTTTTTTGTGAAAGATATTAAAAATCTACATATGTATTTACAGCAAAGGGTATAATTCAATCATTTAGCAGTAAATATTGTAAAACATTTATTTTATAACCCATTACTCACATGAAATTAAATATTTTCTAGTACTTAAATATTGATAATAAAATAATTACATTTTATAAAAGGTTGTAATATAATAAAATGTATATTCAATTAAAAACACCATTTTATATTTTTTTGGCTTATACATTGGTTTCTTTTTTGTCAGTGCTTCAAGTTTAAACAAAAACAGCTGTTTGGGTTTTGATTTTAACTTTTTTTAGAGCCGCTTTTGAGACGCCGTTGTTGTTTGACGCTCTTCACGCTTCGGAAATTTGTTCGAGAGGTTTTCAACGACAAAGTCTGAAAACTAAAACTGGTCTGGCCAACCGCCCCCCCCCCCCCCCCCCCCCTTGTTTGACCCTCTGGCACCCCACTCCCATGTGTGCGAGCGTCGAAAAGAAAAACATAAATTTTATACGAGTAATTTAAAAATTCATACAAAAGTTCGGCAAGCCAACCGAAAAAAAAATAAAACAAACGCTGTGTACTATTTTATTTATTTAATTCGGCTGGCTGTTGTTTTTGCCGCACTGCCTTTGCTGCTACTGCTGCTTAATTAATCAGTTTTAATTTTAATTTTCCATAAATAAAAGCAGCAATTTGTGGCCCATTGTGTGTCGACCAACAATGCCACGAACAGTTGAATGTCAAAATGGAAGCGACCCTTCAAAGGCCCACAAAATTCAGGGAAAAACCTCACAAAGTGGGTGGTGGGTTTGGGTGGCTTTCATTTTCCCTTTCTTTTTTTTTTTTTGTTGCCATTTTGCGTTTTTTCTTTGCCAGTTGTTGTTGTATTTCTTGTTTGTGGCAAGGACCTCAACGCACGAGCAAATGTCCTGCGGTAATAAAGTGAAAAACGAAACTTGCGGCAAGTTGAGAAGAAGGGAAACATACCCCTTGTGAACATAAGCAGAAGAAAACCAGGGGGAAAAACCTGCTGCAAGGAAATGCATTTGAATGGAGTCGCAAACTCAGCTGGGAGCAGCTGGGAAAAATTGCTCAGTAGGGGATTTCCCTAGGGGCTAAGGAAAATTCGTTCGAGGCAGGTGAAAACAGGTGCACAGAGAAAAGATACAAGCTCTAGTAAGTGGGTTACTTTGCCCCAATAAAAATATAATAGCCCGGGAAATCCCGTGTTAGTCAGATAACGTTTATAGGAACTACAGCTCCCTGCAAATTAATAGTACACTTATCCTACTTTAATACATAGGAAATCATGAAAAATCATATATGATTTTTTAAACAATTCAGCTTAAAAAGTTTTTTATACCCAGTTAAAAAATTAAAATATCAATTATATAAAGTTGTGAAGTTTTACCTCTTAAACACATTTTACAAAAAAATTATATCGCTGTAAATTAAACAGAAAATATAAAATAATTGTAAGTTCGTATTATAATTTTGTAATATAAATCACCTAAAAAAATATAAAATATGTTTTATCTATCGATATTTATATCACTCCTAACAGAGCTGTATATCAACATTAATATCAAATCGTTTATCAATCGGTTTGTAACATTTATTTCTGTCTCTATAAATCAAAAATGTATTAACTTTTATGTTATCATTAAGTGAATACTACATTTCAGAGAATATGGTGATCGTTCTTGTTAAAAAAAAGAATGATAAGCCCGCATATCTGTGGAAAGAGATTCCACAAATAAAAGATTGATACGATTTTAACTCAAGTTGATAATCGCATGACATCATAAAATCATAGTCACAAATGGGTGTTAAGAATTCAAAACCCGCTTTGTCTAAGTTTTGGCTTCAATTTGTGATTAATAAATCAAGAAACATATTTTATTTAATCTGGATAATGCCAGATAAGCATGTGTATTTTCAATGCCAAAATTGCTGGATATTTGTTGTTAATAAATGTTTTTTCTATTGGACTAACACTTGATAAATCATCAATGAATTTTTTGTTTATTGAAAGAATGGTTTTTTATTGGAATTTTTAGTGCAAAGAAATCTATTTTTGTTTCATTGCTTTTTTTAACACACGAATAAAGTGTACTAAGATTTTAATGGATTCATAAATGATGTTTATGGTTTTCAAATGGTCAATGTTTTCCTTTGAAGTTGTTAATCGCAAAAGTGTGCAAAAAATGTGTTATAGGGAAACACGTATCTAGGGTAGTTGCGATATTAAAAACAAGAAAGAACCAACTTAAAAATAAATATACTTTTATATTTTATCTACTTTAAACTTTAACATTTTACACTTTTCACTCTTATCGAATTGCTGTGACGTCATTGACGATGTTCTTGCTTGATACGGGCGTAAAATCATTTTTATACCCGTTACTCGTAGAGTAAAAGGGTATACTAGATTCGTCGGAAAGTATGTAACAGGCAGAAGGAAGCGTTTCCGACCCCATAAAGTATATATATTCTTGATCAGGATCACTAGCCGAGTCGATCTAGCCATGTCCGTCTGTCCGTCTGTCCGTCTGTCCGTCTGTCTGTCCGTCCGGATGAACGCTGAGATCTCGGAAACTATAAGAGCTAGGCTATTGAGATTAGGCGTGCAGATTCCTGAGCTTCTTACGCAGCGCAAGTTTGTTTCAGTAGACTGCCACGCCCACTCTAACGCCCACAAACCGCCCAAAACTGTGGCTTCTACAGTTTTGATGCTAGAGTAAAAATTTAAACTGAAATGAATTGTTCTTAGCAATACCTATCGATTGACCCAAAAAAAAGTTTGCCACGCCCACTTGGACGCCCACAAACCGCCCACAAACTTCAAAAAATCGTAAATATGAACGCGGATATCTCGGAAACTATCAAAGATAGAGTATTGGGATTTCAGATTTAGATTCCGTAGCTTTGTACGCAGCGCAGGTTTGTTATGCGAATATGCCACGCCCACTCTACCGCCCACAAACCGCCCAAGCCTGTGGCGCTCAAAATTTTTATGCTAGATAAAAAGTTTTAACTGAAATGTATTGGTCTCGTCAATACCTATCGATTGATCCAAAAAAAAATTTGCCACGCCTACCCTAACGCCCACAATGCTTAAATCTGTCTTCCGCCGGTAGGTGGCGCTCGCTTTGCTGCTTGCATATCTCCATTTACCTTTGGTCCCTTTAGCTGAGTAACGGGTATCTGATAGTCGAGGTACTCGACTATAGCGTTCTTCCTTGTTTATAACTAATGTTTCGGTTTTAAGAATTTTTTGCGTGGAATACTAGAGCATAACATTTCAGTTAATATTTTTTTCTAGCTTTAAAACTGTAGAAGCCGCAGTTTGTGGGCATTAGAGTCGGCTTGGCATATTCATAAACTGCGCTGCGTACAAATCTAAGCAATCTAAATCTAAAATCTCAATTCTTTAGCTCTCTTAGTTTCCGAGATCACAGTGTTCATATGGACAGACGGACGGACAGACGGACGGACGGACAGACGGACAGACGGACAGACGGGCGGACAGACGGGCGGACAGACGAACGGACAGAAGGACGGACAGACAGACAGACGGACGGACAGACTGACGGACAGACGGACCGACGGACAGACGGACGGACAGACGGTCGAACAGACGGACGGACAGATCAAGAATCAAGAATATATATACTTAATGGGGAATCGGAATCGCATCCTTTTACCTGTTACATACTTTCCGATGAATCTAGTATACCCTTTTGCTCTACGACTAACGGGTATAATAAGAAAATGTGTTTTATTTACGTTTGTGCAGCAAAGCTCTCAACAAATTTGGAAAGAGTTTATCCATGAATACGGCCATACAATAGAGAGTGACATATTTAACAAATTAACCCTTTTCCCTCTTTAAAAATTCTTAAGTTTCAGTTCCGCTCTGGGCGGCCTTTGTTTGTTACTTTTGCCGTTTGACGTCTGCTGCAATTGCATCATTCTGAACAATTTCCACTTGTCTAGATTACTTCTAAGAACCTTCCAGCGCCCTCATCACTCCACTCTTAACCCCTTAACCCAACTACGGCCCCAGGGGGCACGGGGGCCCAGCCTCAGGGGCTGTCAAAGCGTCAAGCGTTTTGCTTGGTATTGAAATTCTAGACAAGATTGCGCTTAACTGCACTCCGCTGCGGGGGAATGCGCCAGCAACTACGTTTATGCCAGAGATACATCCATGGAATGCAATTTCCAGCCACGCCGGAAGCGGCTAAAAGGGGGTGGGGTCAAGGGGTTTTGGGTTCCGGGGGTTCTCGAGCAGAACTCTTGCTCTCTGTTATCACCACAGACAAACAAGCAATTCTCGGTCATAACGCACTGCCCCAGGAAATCCCGCAACGTTCTCTGTGTTTTTTATTTTTTTTTTTTTTTTTGCAGGACGCTGTGCTGCAACTCCTGGCCATTAACCCATTGAAGGCCAAGTGCATCTGGTGAAAACAATTTCGTTATCGATGAAGAAGCACCACTGCAAATCCCGCAGCCCAAAAAAAAGGGAATCAAACCATTTTATCACTCCCCCATTTCCCCCTTTTTTTTGGCTTTTGCTAAAGCTTTTGGGTATTTTATGGGCGGGCCAGGGTCGTCTTTTCGAAGGGGGGCAAAATGTTAGCCCACAACAACAAGCTGCCAAAAGGAATTCAGTTAGCTGGTTTCGAATAACTACCATCCATTAATCATAGTTGCCTGGTGTTAACATAAATGTGAAATTCTATCTTCAACTTGGCATACGCAAATTAATAATTATTAATGGATTATTTAGTATGTATTTTTTGTATTTCTGGGTAAAATAGTTTTTAGTTAACTATTGTTTATTGACAAATTAGTTTTATTAGTTATTTATTTATTTATTAATTTTTTTTACATTTCCATCACACAATTTTAGTTAAATAGCTTTAATATTATTATATTCTAATAATATTTTTAACGTTTTGAAAACCTTTAATTTGATTTTAACAATGGAATGGGGTAAAGAACAAAAGATAGTGGTTTCTAGAATCGTTTATTGGTTTTCTGTCCTAAAACTTTATCTGCATTTTTTGCCAACAATGTTTTGAGCCGGAGTGAAAGGGAAAGAAGCCCCGAGAGAGGGAGAGAGAGGAAGTGATCTTTAAGCCCTGCATGGGTATGAGGTAATAAAAGCAACAAAAACATAGAGAGCAAGGGTCTCTCACGTTCTCTTATTTTACTCCTTACTTCTGGAGTTTTAGGGTATATTGTGATCGTTGACCATCGTTTTTAGAAAAGGAGTTTTCTTTACTACTTGCAAGTAATGTATTTTATCTGAATACGAAAGGGAGACAATTATTATTATATAATAAAAAACAAACTATTTTACATTTACGTTAAAAGTGAAACCAAAACAATTTGTTTTTAAGACATCTTAAGATAATGTAAAGCTTTTTAACTATTATCTCGGTATTTTTAACAGCTATGAGCATGATTATTGGAATACATTTATTATTATGTAGTTAAAAAACAAACTATTTTACTTTTAACCAAAACAATTTGTTTTTGAGACAACTTAAGATTAAGTTAAGCTTTTTAACCATTATCTCGGTATCTTTAACAGCTATGAGCATGATTTTTGGTATACAGACTGACATCAAAACCACCAGATTTTTAAGAACTTAAAAAAAAATGCTTTTCAATTTGTTTGATTTTGTGAGAAATATGGTCGATCACTTATGTATATTACTAATAAGATTGATACCCTTCGGGTATGCAATGCATTTTTTGTCAGGATATCGAGTACCGAGTATCCCCAAGTCGGGACCCCCCATCTCGGCATTCCTTTCTGCTCTCGCTCTCCGCCTTTCTCTCCCTCTCTCTGTGTTCCCTTTGCCGGCGGTTCGGTTCAGTTCAAGAAGATCGAGAAGAAGCGGAACGCGAAGATCGCTTGCAGTTTTCTGTATCTCCCAAACGCTGCCGACGCCGACGTCGACGTCAGCAGCGCACTTGTAGAGTGCACCGAATTAAATTGAAAGTCGAACAAAAACAATAACAATAACAAATCACATCAAATGAACTTGACTCTCGATTTTCAAAATCTAAATTCTTATTTTATTCACTTACTTGTTTTCGCTCTCGTTTGACTTTTTTTTTTTTTTGGTTCTGCTTAAACACAAAACAGAGAGATCTCGTTCCAAAAAAAAAAAAGACAAAAATCAAAACAAGAGTCGAACTAATTAAAAAGCAAACAAACTAACACACTCACACGCTCACGCACAGAAAAAAAAAGTGAAAACAAAAAACAACCGATTTATTAGACCACGTTTTAGTTGTTGTTACTATAGGTTTTTTTTCTCGTTTTTTGGACTGCACGAATTTTGTAAATGGCAAAGAAATAATTCCAAACACACGCGCTCAAAAATCGAAAAGTCAACTTTGGTTTGTTGCTGTTGTATTTGCTGTTCTTATCGCACGTTCTTATAGTTTTTTGTATTTAGTTTTAGTTTTGTTTTGTCTGAGATTGGTTTTAGTGGTTTCAGTGCCTTTTTGAATATTTAGGTTTTGAGTTTTTGAGTTTTTCCCGCCGAACGTCCGACACCCGCGACTTCGAAGTTCGGAATGAAATTTGGAACGAAATCGCGTCGCAGCAAAAGCCAGCGAACGAAGCGCACAGTGGGCCGAAGGAGGTGTTTTCTGGCATTTTGAAAAAACATTTGGCGAAACACCTTAAATATATATTTTTTTTGGTATTTTGATTAAATAAAATCTTGTTAATTTATAGTTTTCAACTCATAAATTTCCTTATTCATTTTATAAATATCCGTACCAATAAAAATGTAAGAATTTTTTTTTTTTTATTGGCTTGTTTTATGTCCCATTAAGCGGGCATAGGCATAGCTCTGCTTAACCTCTGCCGGCACACGTACAGTGTGGGACAGCAGTCGTTACACACACAATAAAATGAAGAATTACATTGAATCCCATGCCGACTGTGCTTTAAATAAGTTTTTGTTTCTGTATATCTAGTTTATTTTTCTAAATGTTGTATTATGTATACATTTTTATATATTATTTTGTTCTTTTCCATTTAATATTAACTGTTTAAAATTATTTGTTGAATATTTTTAAATTTGTTACCACTCAAAATGGTAAAAAAAAAATGGTAAAATAGTTAAAATTACTTATACAATCAGAAAAAATGTTCTTTAGAGTTTTCAAGATGTTTTAGAGTCTTAAGTTTTGCCTTTATCAAAATGTTAGAAGCTCGTCGATTAGTTTTACTTTTTAGTTTTTCGAGAACGGTTCCACTGTGCAGCGAACAAAACACAACAGGTTCGAACGCAAAACGAACCGAAATGTTGCATGCGTTATTTTATGTTTGTGTTCTATGTATGTTCTTATGGAAAACTCCTTAACTATATTATCTTAATATTAAATATGGTTAAAAGCAAAATCTTTTTGATCTTAATTATAAAATTTTTTTTCGACTGATATTTATTTTAAAACTTTAATCGACAAATTTAATGGCAATAAAACGCCCAGTTATAACAGAGAAAAATAACCTAAAACGTAACCACATTTTATTAATTTGTATAACCGCGACAATATTATGTGCGCGGTATAAAAAACATTTTGATTATTCTATTTTGGCCATATATTCGGCTGCAATTTTTTTGTTTACTAAAACGTTTCGTTTGAAATATTGCCCCATACACATATTATAAAAAATATTATATGAATATTAAAGCAATCCTTTAAAATCATTTTAATTTCCATGGGACTTACACTTACCATTTTAAATATTCTATTGTTACCAAAATACCATATTGACCGATATGCATTCAACTACGAGTGCTGGAAAAACGAGTTGGTGAAAATTCGACTTAATTATTTTCGAAACATAACTTGATTTCGTACTGACTGTTGATTTCACACCACGCGAAATTCGTGAAACAGAAATCCAAACTTATTAGTGAGCCCATGGGCGTAGTTAGGGAATTGATGGAGGGGGCGATTATGTGTTTTAAGCCCTCATATATCGGGTGAAATTATATGCTAAATATTCTGTTAAAAAGTGTGATTCAAAAAAATTAGGTTTTAAAACCCCCCCCCCCCCAATGGAAGCCAGACTACGCCACTGAATGGGCCCAACCCGAATCAACTGGCGACAGGACGTGACCTCTGACGCTGATTGGGATTATGATTATGATCCAATTTGGGACTCGAAAAGAGCTGAGAATTTTAATCAACTGCCAATTAGCTGCCTGTTCAGCAGTTCCCCGGATTCGAGAATCTCAGAATTATTCAAAAAAAGAAAAAAAACCAATTGGATGCAAATTAAATTACGGCGAAAGGGTAGCACAACTGAGTGCGTATCTTTTGGGTTCTTTTGTTCACTTTTAAAATAAAAATTGTTTGTTGTATATTTAAATATTGCTTAAATTAAAGAAAAAAGATCAACCCTAACTTGTAGGGGTTAGTAAAATACCAAAATATAAATAAAATACATGGAGATGGCAATAGAGCATTTATTTTTTACTTATTGTTAAGCGTCGTTGCTTGAAATGAATCTGTCGAGCTTGCTTTTTGACACCTTTATTAATCATTTCAAGCGCCAGCAATTTATTTGGCCTCCTTTTTTTAAATGCTATTCCTAGTGTTATTAACTTACCAGTGGCTAAAAAAAAACTCTAGATTTTAAGGACACCATCCATCCGTTAGTCCCCGATTTCCATCCATCAGAATTTGCCTCACTGTATAGAGAAAACCCTTTTCTCGCCATTCTTTTTGTGTCTTATAAATCTCCCAGGCTGTCGAATTAAGCACTTCCCACTTTGACCCTTACGCCCCTATATTGTTGGCCATAATTCCTGGAAACTTTGCCATCCTGTCAATTAAAAGAAGTCAACAATTGCAGTTATCCTGGTCCTCGACGACACCCCTCGCCCCTCTCAAATGTCCCGCCCGTTCCACCCACCTTCCTTTTCCTGACACTGGGCAAACTCATTTCACAGTAAATTAAAAGACACTGCAGCGGTGGCAGTTGCATGTCCACTGAAAATAGGGAAGATGAGGGGAAAACCGGGTCAAATCGAAGGACACTAAAGGGCTAGACATTGGGTCTCTTTCTACATAAGAACGAAATATAGTTATTTATCTAAAATATCTGAACAAATAATATAATATATAATATATAATAATAATATATAATATATAATATAATAATACGTTTTTTATTTTGATATTTTTTTAGTAGTATTAGTATTTTGATATTATTTCTTTCACTTATTTATTTTCTTTTCACAATAATTACTCAATGAAATGATTTTTGATTAAAATGAACACTTTTTAAAACCAATTTAATATTTAGATGTACATAAAAAATATTATTAATGTCCGTATATATTTATAATCTTAATTGTTATTATAGCTCTGATTATTTGATGTAACTTTTTAAATACTTACAAGATATATTTTCTTATATAATATACCATTCAAATAAATGCAAATGGTTTTAAATAACATTTATTAAGGTTTCTTCCCTACACAAAATATAATGTTGCATACTTTCAGACACCTTCTAAAGTGATTTGAAAAGCCCAAAGATTTGTATGCCATATCAAGCATTTGATAAAAATTAACCTTTAAGCACTGAGGATGGCGAAGTGACATGCATATAATACCATCTAAGGGAAAATAATATTGAAGCAGACAAAATCCAGCTCCTATGCGGACGGCCCTGTGCAAATATTCCTCACTGGCATACTGACATAAATAATTCAGAAAACAGAAAACAAAGCCAGGCGACAGCTGAAGTACGAGCGGCCAAAAGGACACCCAGGACATTTTAACCATGTCCTTGTGGATCCGGAGAGCCCCACTGACAAATGACAAATGCAGTGGACTTAATTACTGCTCCGCAGTCTCAGCCATCGCAACCCATTCCGGGGAAAACTCTCCACTTGGCCGTCAACAGGTTTTTGGCATCCGTTTTCACTTTCAGGCCCAGGCTGGAGTCACCTGCAGGTGGGGCAAAGCCGGGCGGAAATGTGGAAATGCGGAAAGGCGGAAAAGCAAGTGGAAAGGACACCTGTTGCATCTTGCATTTCAAACGAGTACAGCGCGGGCGTTGACTAATTGCTGCTTGTTAACAGACCCGGAAAAGGGGTAATTGCGGAAAATTGAGACTCTGAAATGGGGGAACAGCAGCTAAAGGCTTTGCCTTTGGCATTGACTTTGGCCTTGGACCATGGCATTCGATTTCCGGCTTTCCGTGGCGCATCCTTTCACTTACAAAAAAATTGAGAAGCTAAATTGGCACAAATATACATATATATGCTAACTTGAGTAAAAGATTTTAAGTTTCATAAGCAATTTGGAAGCGAATTCTGCCAGCTGATATACAAAATACATCGAAACCTTAGACTTTACGACCATCACACTTCAAGAAGTCTATAAGTTTAAATAGTCGCCAAATGCCTGTGAAATATACGGTAGAAATATTTTACAAAATTAATATAATACAATACAATAATATTTTAAGACTTCATCCATAATTTTAGAAATACGGTCATGTTCATAACAAATTTAGAATTTTATATTTCAAAACTTTTCTAAATTGCATTCCAAAAGTTTTACAGTTTTTACTGTGATATATTTGTACAATAATACTTTAAAAACAATCATTTTTAAAAAGGTATGAATTCTTAATAGAACTGTTGTATATTTTTTTTCCAGTGCAACTTATTAAAAAGTAGAAAACGAGGAAGGAGATCATAAATGTAGGGGTCTTACTGGAAAAGCGCAAGAACAATGGCGATGACTGCGCCCAAATTACAGGACTCATGGAAGAACCTCTTTATTTTCCGGTTAATCGAAGGAGGGTTTTAAAGTGATGAGTTTCACTAGAAAAAGTTTTCGCTTGACTAAAAGTAAAAGCAAATTTAACAACGTAATTTTCCCGTTATTTTCCGGTTAATCAAAAGGGGGCTTTAAAGTGATTTGTTTAACTAGAAATGGTATTCGCTTGATTAGAGGTAAAAGCAAATCTAACAACGTAATTTTCCCTTTATTTTCCGGTTAATCAAAAGGGGGTTTAAAGTCAATTGGTTTCTAGTAAATTCGTTTGACTAGAGATAAAAGCAACTTTTAATAAGGTAATTTTCTTATATTTAATATGCAGGCATATATCTTACATCATATATCTTAAGATTAACTAAAGCCCAGGTAAAAAAAAAAACATTTTCAAATCATTTTATGTTATAAACATACAAATAAAGCGTGAGTAGGCACATTCCAAAAATTATTAAAAAATTGTAAAGAAAAGGCGACCACCTGGGCGGCCCACCTGTTGAGATCTTCCTGAGACCAGACTGCCTTAGCAGTAATTTAATTTGCCGCGTGCCACGCCCCCCACGCTGACCAGCCCACAAAACCCCCCCGGTCCACCGCCCATTGACTTTGACATTTCGTAGCGTTGACTTGTGCATTCACAGCTGGAGCTTCTGATAAACAAAATGTATTCTAATTACGGACTTGCAGCGAATGTCCTTGGCCCCCTTCTCTGAGTGATCCCACTCGGCACCACTCCCCATCAATTGGCATCGTGCAGCTTATTTATTTACGACGCACTTCCAGCACTCCACTTCAGGTGGCCAGTGTCCTCTGCAGAAACTACGAGTATCCATCTATCTGAGTGCCATAAAAGTCAGCTGCATTCGCCAGATTCGAATTTGAATTTCAATGATCTAAATGAGGTTTTATTTGTTTACGTTAAGAGTAATTACCAACATGAAAAAGTGCTTAGAATAATCAATTTGAGTTAAAAAAGTGAATCATTCTTAAAGACCACTTAACACCTAATTGTTATTCATTGGTGAAAGAATTTGCCAAAAATGTAAAAAATATAAATTATAAATGTTAACTAAAAAACGTTTGTTTTTCTAATGGCTTGATGGTTTCAGCGAGCATAGGGAAATGCTCTGCTAGTTTGCTGCCGTCACACAAACAGTGTACAACAGCGGTCGGCACACAAACAACGATAAGCGGCCCCTGCAAATTATTCACACAAATTCAGGAGGACACAAGATTGTATTGCAAACCGTCAGACTCGCAATAAAACAACCAATCGCCCAGCATTAAAAATGTAAAAACCCTTGAAATATAGTATTTTTAATATTTTCAATTTTTTAGAACTTAAATTACAATTTTTTTTAATTTTAGAAAGTTATTTTAATAGTAGGCAGCACCAAGACAATGCCACCTCTTTTAATCAATATGATTTTTTCATTTTCATTTACATACTCGTACACAGAGAAAACTATCTAAGAACACTGTTCTTGAATTGAGAACATTCGTTCTTAAAAACCGTGTAAGTACATTTTGGTATCAAAATAAGAACGATATGGAGAGAAGTGAAAAGTTAAATTGAGTTTATTAAACAACTTTTTGATAAGTATACACCCAAAACTGAACTAATAGTTTATTTGTACATACAATGTACTTAAATACTTGATTCGAGCAAAATAAAAACATTTTCAACTTAAAAATGTCGTTCAATTTTAAGAACGTTTTCAACTCAGATGAGATCAGAATTTTCTCTGTGTATAATCTGTAAAAAATGTTTTCAAAAAAATCAAAAAAATAAAGCCATATCAAAGCCAACCCAGACTGAATGCTTTAAAAAAATTAGTAACCAAAGCATTTTGCTCCTTCAGCAATTCGAATTCAATGCCCTTTCATCCTTTACCAACCCATTTAACCATTTATGTGCTGGTCCATAACTTTGCTTTAAGGCAGTTACGAAAATCGACGAAAGATATACGGAATTAAGGAAGGGGTACCTGAAATTGATGGGTGGTTCGGTGGCGGATGGGAATGGGAATGACGACATGGAGGAGCCTGAAGGTGCTTGGTAGTGCATGTTGGATTTTTACGACGGCATTGGTTGCGTCATAAAGTGACGCGGATGCAGGGTGCCTTCTTCAGCTTTCTACTGTTTTCTTTTTTTTTCTCTCTCTCCTTTGACAATTTCACTCTGAGATGGTGTTTGTGTTGAAATATTTAAGAGACTCGTGAATTTGCTCAATAAAAATTCAACTTTCTTGCCACTTACACTCGCACAGGAATGCATCATGAATTTTCTGGCCACGTTGCGTATACGTATTGCGCCGAAAAGTATGCTATAAATTTTGAAAATTCAACAGCTCACCCAGCTCCGCACCCCCCCCCCCCCCCCCTCGCTGTAATTATGGGCCACGCCCCTTTGGCGTACGCCCACTTACACAATATTGTGTGGGCGTGGCGCAATGGGCGTGGCTGGTATCGTTTTGATCAAAATGAGTTAAATTCCATTTTCATCCGCACCCAAACACACACACGTAACCCAGTATGCAAATATGCGATATATCTCTCTCCCTCTCCCTCATTCTCTGTTTCTCTGGGTTTTTCTCTGCATGGCGGAGAAATGTGACCGCATTTCGGTGCCCAACTCTCTAGGGGACATTAAATCAATAGAGACAAAGACATTAAGGCGAAAATTCAACAGATTGTCGAAACATTTTCCCCGAGACAGCCTTTTTTAATGCGGACATAAACATATATTATGATCAGATATTGATACTGCTCGATGTTCTCAGAAATTTGAAATGGTTATTGAATATTGCTTGCTTGAAAAGTGTTTAGCAAGTATAAAAATGATTCCATTACTTGGCGTACCTTCAGAAATGTAATTCCTTTTTTCAAATAAAATTGTATTGCTGTTTTGCTTTAGGTTATCTAAAAGATATTTCAGTGCTTGTTGAAATTGTTGCATTTAAATGGTTTAACGAATTCACAATCGATATTGTATTTTGTTTTTATTTCGCAGCTATAGAAAAAGTTTTTGCATTCCCCTCGACAATATGCATATTTTACATGAAAGTTTGAAAAACTCGCCTCGAAATGAGTCGTCCTTACCATGAGAGTTTTATTACAGCTGAATATGTAAACAGATGGATATACATATATAGATAAGCACTTATTGAATATATGCATGAATACATAGGCTGAGGCGCAGGATGATTGTTCTTTAGCAGGGTTTCGGGATATTTTTTTTTGTTAAGAGTGCCACAGAAATGCCTGTAATTTTAAAATGAATTTAAAGGTGTCTAAAAGTATGCAATAAAATGTCTAAGGTCGAAAAGCGATTTTTTTGCAGCATACTTATATACACCTTTACAAGTAATTTAAAAGCCCTTTACTTTTGTTTTAAAAATTCAGACTTATACCGAAAAGAGCGAACAAAATCTTGGTCAAAATAAATATGTATTTGGGGGATCTTTGCCACGCCTCTGTCCATATTACATATAATTTCGAAATATATTTCCAATGTTTTTATTGTTTTCCCTTTGCGATGGCCATAGCAGAAATCACTTAAAGTTCTGGAGTCGGATGGCCAAAAGCCAAGGGCAAAGGCAAAGGCGAAGGCATTGGGGTCAAGGCTGTCCAGCCATTAACTCCCCTGCCCTATGACCCCTGACCCCCCGCCTGTGTGTGCGTGTGTGTGTGTGTGTGCGATTGAGTGCGTAGCCAAAAGACGAAACGCAAAGCGCTTCTTAATTTCCTGCTTTGAAATTAATGCCAATGATTTGTTTGGCGCAACCCAAAAAATTTGACCCAAGCAGCTCCACAAAATGAAAGCCCATACCTGATGGCCTAGCAATTATCCTTGGTATCCTGTTCCTTTGTGGGGGGTCCTTTTTGGGTTTGTTTAGCCACCTGCCGGGAGACGATTGCAACAAAAACAATTAACATGCCTCCTTCATTAGCATGAAAAATTAACCCACAAGCGGTGAAAAAAAATACATGGTTTCACTGGGAGAAAATATGTTCAACACTATTTCGAGGTTCAAGAAGGGTATATATTTATAAGTAATTAAAATCGTCTTGTAAAGTAACGTACTACTTGAAATTCTTAATTTATTTTAAATATAAGATTTAGGCTTCTAATAAAAGTTTGTGTACCCGTTACTCGTAGAGTAAAAGTGTATACTAGATTCGTCGGAAAGTACATATGTAACAGGTAGAAGGAAGCGTTTCTAAAAAACCCTATGAAGCTTTGCTTAAAATATGGGGGAAAATGTCTTTAGCTGAGAAAGATTTTCTTGCATTCAGGCTGGGTTGCCCTAAATGTAAGGTGTATTTTTCAAAAATGAATGATAAATGTTTTGCTTTTAAAGGCGAATTAAAGGGGGATTCTCTAGAATCATTATTTTTCAAGAGAAATGCCTGTCAAAAACCATTTGTCGGATAGATAAAATGTAGTTGCTTAAACCAAAAATAAATAATTCATATATCTTTTTTAGTTGGCTAGTTCGTAGATAAAGTAAGTGTTGTAAAACTAAGTAGGTGGAAACCATTTTCTTTTAAACGATATATCGGTATCGATAAATCGGTGTTGACAGTTCACAGATAAAAGTTGACGAGTCATAAATTTTCATTGCAAGGAGTAGTCGCAGTCTTAAGCAAAATGCCGAAAAACCCAACCCAACCCAAGGACGAAGTGGACCTCCCCCAGGAAGGTGCTTCAACAAGCCGGGGCCTGTCCCGCTGGCTGCCCCGTTGGCTGACCCTTCGCAACTCAGCCGATGGTGATTCGCCATCCGAGGACAAGACACCCCCCTCGTCGCCGCTTGCGAAGCGCAAGAAATACTCGCGCCGATCTTCGCCCAAGCCTCGCGACTCCCCCAGGGACCTCTCTCCGATTCCGGGAATGGTCTACGATGGATCTGCTACTCCTACTCCCAGGAAGAGCCCCAGGCCCTCGCGGAGCACCATGACAATCAGAATGGATCAGCATCGCATCGTTACGCTCCCGAGCACTGACTGCGAAAGGTGCGACAAGTTCATGACCTTTCATTCAAAATACTATCCTATAGAGTAATAAAAAGTCTTTCCTCAACAACCCCATGTTAACGGAAAAGCCAACAAAAAAATATGAGTTTTTTATTTTTGGATTTCGCACTACACTGGCTGGATGCCACTCCAACTCTAACGCCAACAATCGCCCACAAATCTAGAATCCGTCTAGTGGTCACATTTTAAAATATTTTGTACAAATTTTAATAAGATTTTGTTCTTATTATCAATACCAATCTATAAAAATAATTCAAATCGGATCATTCATTAAAAAGTTATAACCAAACAATAATTAATAATTAGCAAACTCAATAGAGAGCGAATGGGATGGGGATATATTCATACGAAATTTCACTAGCGCCACCTAGGTTTCACGTTATGTGGCCTGTTAGAGAAATCTCGTAAACAGCCGATAGGAACGAACGATAGGTGGCGCTTTTTTGTTAGCTGAGTAACGGATATCTGATAGTTGAGGCTAAAACGACGGCATTTTGCATTTGTTTGTTGAGCCTCAGAAATATTTTCAATCGTAATTTTCATATGTTTAAAAATAAAAACATCACTACAAAAATAATTTTTAGGATCTTAAATTTTTTTTAGCAAATCATGAAACGTATTTTTTTTTATTCTTGCATTCTTTTTACAATAAAATCATGTTTTTATTTCAAATAAAAGATGTCTATGCACTAGTATGTTTATTTATTTGCATATAACCATGTGACCATGCTTTAATTTCATAACACGAATTAAATTATGTTTAAGTAGTTTGGTTTCCTGTTCCGCCTGTTTCCGATGTAAGCCATAGATAAGAAATACTATAGTTATTTTTTTGGCAGTGCGACTACACAAGCTGAAAAAGGGCGAAAAGAAGGGAAAACCGTGAATAGGCGCAGGATTCCAAGTCGCAGTTCGGAGCAATTTGTTGGCCCTCAATGACAATGCCGTTGAATAGGTCCGGGCACGTACCTGGACAGGTGAAATTTCTAGACGGGTTGGGGGTGGATGGTTTTTTGTGAGTGGGGTTGGGGGTTGAAGGCCATCGGAAAGCACCGTAATGCGTGCGTGGCCACAAACGTTGGCTCAACATTTATTATGGACAGCTCACCGCTTTGCCCGTCGGCAATTTGACCACCTCCTTCGTCCTTTTTTCCCCCCTACAGCTCAATTTTTCCAATTGCTGTACTGTTGAAGTGATGGAGCATTTGATTGTTCGAATGTAAATTAAGAAAGGGGATCAAGGCATACGATTTTGAGAATAAAACAGTAAACACAAGAAGAAAAGGCCGCCAAAAATGCACAGGGACAAATTGGAGTCAATAAAATATAATGCATGTGCTTTATAAATCAGCATATGTTTTACAAGCTTATCTATAGTCGAGTGTCTCGACTTTCATATACGCGTTACTCAGCTTTTAAATTGAAAATTGAAAATATTTTTGAGGCTCAACAAACAAATGCAAAATGAACAAGAGAAAACGCTATTGTCGACGGCCTCGACTATCAGATATCCGATACTCAGCTAACAAAAAAGCGCCACCTATCGTTCGTTTCTATCGGCTGTTTAGGAGATTTCTCTAACACGCCACATAACGTGAAACCTAGGTGGCGCTAGTGAAATTTCGTATGAATACATCCCCATCCCATTCGCTCTCTATTGAGTTTGCTAATTATTAATTATTGTTTGGATATAACTTTTTAATGAATGATCCGATTTGAATTATTTTTATAGATTGGTATTGATAATAAGAACAAAACCTTATTCAAATTTGTACAAAATATTTTAAAATGTGACCACTAGACGGATTCTAGATTTGTGGGCGATTGTTGGCGTTAGAGTTGGAGTGGCATCCAGCCAGTTGAGTGCGAAAACCAAAAATAAAAAACTCATATTTTTTTGTTGGCTTTTCCGTTAACATGGGGTTGTTGAGGAAACCATTTATTTAATCTAGCGGATTGTATTTTGAATGAAAGGTCATGAACTTGTCGCACCTTTCACAGTCAGTGCTCGGGAGCGTAACGATGCGATGCTGATCCATTCTGATTGCCATGGTGCTCCGCGAGGGCCTGGGGCTCTTCCTGGGAGTAGGAGAGGCAGTTCCATCGTAGACCATTCCCGGAATCGGAGAGAGGTCCCTGGCGGAGTCGCGAGGCTTGGGCGAAGATCGGCGCGAGTATTTCTTGCGCTTCGCAAGCGGCGACGAGGGGGGTGTCTTGTCCTCGGATGGCGAATCAACATCGGCTGAGTTGCGAAGGGTCAGCCAACGGGGCAGCCAACGGGACAGGCCCCGGCTTGCGGAAGCACGTTCCTGGGGGAGGTCCACTTTGTCCTCCGAGCTCTCCTGCAAGGATGTTGGGTTTTTCGGCATTTTAGTTAAGACTGCGACTACTCCTTCGAAAAGAAAAATTATGACTCGTCAACTTTAATCTGTGAACTGTCAACACCGATTTATCGATACCGATATATCGTTTAAAAGAAAATGGTTTCCACCTCTGTAGTTTTACAACACTTACTTTATCGGCTATTGGAAAATAGTAGATTAAGTAAGCTATTTATTTATTAAAAGCCAATAAATTAATGCCTCACGGTAAGCCCCATGTGCTGCACAATCCGAAGAAGGGAAAATACTTTTTGACAGACATTTCTTTGCAAAAATAATGACTCATGGGAAATCCCCTTTAATTTTAATTTAAAAATTCAATGTATCTTTTAAAAATTGTCTTAATTCGCCTTTATAATCAGACAATTCGGCCTTGATTTCAGAAAAATACACCTTACATTTAGGGCAACCCACCCTGAATACAGGAAAATCTCAGTTCAACATACAATGTTCCCAAATATTATTATCACAGCGTTCATACGGACAGACGGGCAGTCGGACATGGCTAGATCGACTGGGCTAGTGATCTTGTCCGTCCGTCTGTCCGTATGATCGCTCAGATAAAGGAATCTACTTTATATAAAAAAAAAGTTTAATATTTTCCATATGAACACTTTACATAGGGTTTCTTTCAGTGCACAGTTGTATTGAGTGATTTTAAAAATTAACGTCCAATTTAGAACGCTCAATCAAAGTTAAATGTAGCTAGGGTTCAGTAATAAAGATTTGATAAATTGCCTAGTCGAACATTTGTTTTTCAAATTAAAAATCCCATTTAGAACACTCAATCAAGGCAAGAACTTAAATTAACTTGTCACTCTAACTTAAAGTTTACAATTTAATTTCAGTGATAGCATATTTTTCATACGTCTGTTTACTTTAAATATTAATAATAAGATGGATACGTTAAAACAAATCCCACTTTAATGGTCGCCGTAATATTTCTCACGAAATCCAAACAGAGATTTTTCAGTACATTTTGCAGCTTGCTTTCCGTGGTAAAAGTGGTAAATTCTGATGTGAGGGGAGGGATTAAGTTTGGGGCTGGGAAACAAATTAATTCCGGAATCCAATCGGAACGCAGCGCACGCACACAAACACAAGCGAAACGAAACGAAACAAAACCAAACGAATCAAATCGAGAGAGGGTAGATATTAAGGGAGTTACAATGGGAAAAGGAGAAAGCGAAACTTTCCCCCCCCCCCCTAGAAAGTTAGGGGTGGGGGGGTGGGGGGTGGAGCTGCTGCCGCATGCTGCAAGTTCAAGGTCAGCGCCGTGGGGCGGCCAGACGCAAGCATCGAAAGTGTTATTGCAACAGCACTGCGGGGGTGGTGCTGGGATCGGCGGACCATATTCTATAGGATAGGGATGCGGATACGGATAGGGAGCCCCGGGGAAAGTCGAGTGCTTAATCCCCATCACTCAGCCGGATGATGGATGCATGTGACCATGCCAGCATAGGGCTCTTTACAAACAAGAGGAGAGCCAACCCAAACGGAACCGTATTTCAAAGCTTCTATTGTATCCCATCGAACAGAGTGCAATTCTAAGACTTTATAGCACTGATATATCTGATAGATCTGCATGTATAATGTTTATCGCTGCACTGCATTATAAAACATTTTCCGATTTATAAATAATTTACTTACTTAAAAACGTACGGATTTATAAGGATTTTTATTCAATTCTTTAAAATGTGATATTATACATTAAGAATTGTCTAAGTTTTTATTTATACAAATTTGAATTTGTATTAAAATTAATTATATTATTTTGTTATTAAGTTGGTATTATCATAAGCTATAAAAATCATCTTATGCCTTAAAGTTCCAATCATTTCTCATAACTTTGCCCAGGTGTTATTATAAAGTTAAGTCAACTGCTATTTCTATTGTTCCATTTAATTAGAAAGGTATAGAAACTCAAAAAAAAATTATTTAGGTATATAAGAACTTAAGAATTCGCGTTTTTTTTAACTTACGATTTTTTTCAGTTTTTGCTATGTCCAATGTTTTTTTATTTGTGGTCACTTATATTCCTTATAGTATAGTACTTTGGCCCACATAAATGTAATACCCTTTTTAAGGGTATTCTCGTGAAAACTGAAAAAAATGAAAAACGGAGTGCAAAGCGGGCAGTCGCGATAATGAAACACAAACTCTCCTCTCAAAAGCCCAAAACTGAAACTGACAATCAAGTGAAATGTGCACGAAAGTGGGCGGGGGGCGGGTGTTCAATGTGTGTGTGCACACATAAACAAACAAACACAAACATACACAATACACAGATACAGAAAGCCGCAACAAATTTCACGAGAATGGGCTAATAAACATGTACACAAAGATAAATGTGATTATTTTGGTACTGATAACATAATACATATATATAGTTATAATATTTAATAACGAATTTAAAAAATGGATTCCTTAAAACATCAAAACAAGATAGAATATATTGTTTAGTGAGATATATATATATTTCTAAAATTAAGATATTTATTAATTTTTTTCCGTGTTAAACAGAGTGTGTGCGTGTGAGCCCCGGTCAAAACAGACAGGACAATTGAGCGACAGGAGACTGGGGACCGGGAATTCAGGGATTTTGGGGAGGGGGCGGCAAGACTGGAAAAAGGAGGCGTTACCCGAGGACGTGGGCAATCAAATTTCCACCAAGGCAACATTACACATAAAAAGCCAAGTGTTTGATGTCCTTTGTCCAATGTTGGTCCTGTTGACATCGTTTTTTTAACCAAGTTAGGGTGCCAAACGTAACGATACGAGTCCTGCCCAAAAGTTTCGCAAAAATGTTGCGTTTATGCGAAGGAAGCGTAAAAGAAATTTTAATCGAATATAATAATATTCTAAGAAAACAATTTTTTTATCGCCGATTTCTGAATTCTCCAGTAGTATAATTTCAACTTGACTTGTACAGTTCATACACAGAGAAAACTATCTAAGAACATTGTTCTTAAATTGAGAGCATTGTTCTTGAATTGAGAACATTCGTTATTAAAAACCGTGTAAGTACATTTTGGTTTCAATATAAGAACGAAATGGTGAGAAAGAAAAGTTAAATTGAGTTTATTCAACAACTTTTTGATAAGTAATGAACTAATAATTTATATGTACATACAATGTACTTAAATACCGCCAATTCAACTTGATTCGAGCAAAATGAAAACGTTTTTAACTTAAAAATGTCGTTCTATTTTTAAGAACATTTTCATCTCAGATGAGAACGTCAGAATTTTCTCTGTGTAGAGCCGTAGAATTTAATATATATTTTTAAGCCATACAAATATCTGGGGCTCTTAGTTTCAAAGCATTTCGTCAAAGGTGAAAGTCTTGCGCTGGATATTTTGTTGCATGAACCTCATTAAGTGCGATGGACACGTATGCCTGGAGAGCCTGGAGAGTCGAGCCATTCTGCGTCGCAACACACTATATTACCCCATGCCACGTCCTTCTTTGCCACATGAGTTCCATTTCGCCCATTTCGGGAGTTCCATCAACTATTTGCCCCCCTTTCTGCTGGGGAAACCATGTAAACAGCCGCAGAGAGAGTTCATTCAGCCCCTAGAATCGAGTACAAGCGACCCCCTGGATTCCCAGACCCCTATCGACGCCCCTGTTGCTTGTCATTTGCTGCTTCATATTTCTTCATTGCCATAATGAAGACCAAAACAGAAGGCAAAACAGGACAAAACAGGACAAAACTGCAATAAAAGGGGGAAAAGAGGAGAGAAAAAAGGACAACCGCCGGGCAAAGTAACACGTAAATTAATCGCAATGGCAAAAGTTATTTGTTACCCAGTGCAATTTACAAGCGAATTCACAGGGGAATGGTGTCAGTGCTGAATTTTCGTGTGAAAGCAACTTTATGTGGTTTGAATTATGCGAGTACACAGGAAAAAAATTGCACTTGTCGAACGAACCAAAATCACCAAAGTTTTAGTCACTTAAACCGCTGTCTAAAAGTAGGCAACAATAAATTTTAGAAGTAGAAGTGCAATAAACGATGGTCTTTTTACCACTGCATACTTTTAGACACCTTCATAAGTGATATTACATTTTTGCCTTAAATAAAATTATATTTTAAGTTATTGTACAAAATCTTAAATACTGCCAACAAATTCTATCGATACGCATTTATTACTATTACTAACTAGCTAAAGTATCCGGCGGCTTGTGAACATGGGTCGTTCCAGCCAAAATCAGCCCTTAAGTTCATTAATATTTAATTAGTTAGTGGCATAGGCAAAGACTCAAGGGAGAGTAAATAGAATTCAGAAAGCCACTGGTCGTATGTTCCATCTGTTTTCGGACCTAAAAGTTCCCACAAAAAAATTGCCTATTAGAGTAAACATTCGATTCGGCCAGACGATATTTAAAAAAAAAAAAATATTTAAAATAAATAATAAAAAAAAATGTTTTTTTTTGTATTATTATTGAGTTATTATGAATTATAAATTATTTTTTTTTATAATAAAAATTTTACTCGTTTTTTTGTATTTTGTTTTTAATTTCTTAAGTAAGATTTTATTAGAAAGCTCCAACTATCAATTTTAAATTCAATAATTTCGAATTATAAGAATATTTCTCGTATCTCTTTATTATTCTTGATCAATTTAAAAATACAAAAAATAAAATTACTTTTTATACTGGGTAGCTTTAATTGAAATCTGCCAAGTTTTGGCCAAAAATAAACACATTGATGGGTCAATTCACAACAATCGATATATATATACATAAGCGGGCCAAACATAAACTTTATATATTCAAATTGCTGCAGTTGTTAGAAGGGCAAGTTTCTTGCCAATGGCTAGGAAATTAAATTATAACACGCAATTTGGCTCAAACAAACGAGGATGAGATGTCGATAAATTCAATTATCTGGCACAGGATAAACAGATATATATCCACAGTGGTGAAACGTTAGCCCAAATGGCGGCGATTGCCTGCGGTTTATTCTAAATTAATTTTCAAGTGGCCGACCCTCGAACGGAAAAGACCGAAAGACAAAAATCGCCAGTGAAAGATAAAGTTATATATTTTTGGGGACGTAAACTCGGAGGGAAGGGGGCTACTCGCAAGGAGAAAATACTTTTAGAATAAAAAAACAAACGAAAATAGAAGGCCAAAAAGAAGCAGACAATTTATTTTGCTAGCCTGGGGGGTCAGAGGACACAGGACAATGACCTGGGCAAGTGTCCGGGTGTAAGCGATATGGGAACTTCGATTACAATACCGCCTCTCGCTCAATCCATTTGAAATCGAGACCAACAAAAATCAGATTGACCGCAAATATTTTTTTTATTACGTTGGGATAGCACTGGGGAAAATAAATAATCAAATAAATAATGGTATTAATATCGTAGGTGCCACAGCAATCCCTATAGTTTTGAAAACACTTTTAAGCGTAATTTTAGATGTCCACAAGTATGCAATAATATATTTTAAACTTCGAAGTTCAATGAATTCAATCAGATAGATGACTATTTTTTATTCACTGCATACTTTTAGACACCTAAAATTAAATGAGAAATAAATTCAAAACCCCAGAGGTTTATGTGGATTTAAGAATATGTTGATTAAATCATAGCTTCTAAAATAAAATGTATGTTATATTCGTACTGCAACTAAACAAAATAAGCATTGATAAAATAAATAATCAAGATGCAAATCTAAGTTAAACATGTATAAAAAGGAACATTTTCGTGGGGTGAATCATTAAAAAAAGGGGTCTAAAAGTATGCAGTGAAAAAGAAAGTCATCTTTATATGGTTGCATACTTGAAGACTCCATTATAGGAGATTTCAAAACTCAAACAAATGTTAAAGAATGTTGTAACGTGATTAAATCTCTTGTGTAAGCCCTGTTATGGTGCTCACTGCCTGCCTGTCAGTCGAGTGGCAGAAGTGCTTAATTGGAAAATGACTTGAGCCCTGAAGGCAACACGGGCAAGGTGTTTCCAGCAGATCCCCATTGACTTTCCACCGGGTTGGAGAGACAGCAAATTATCCGGTTCTCCACCGATGGGTAAGCTGAGCCGGAAAACAGAGGGAAAACGTCGGGGGGAAAGTGTGGAAATTGACCCCCATTTAATGGCATCCGTAGGCCGCAACAAAAGCGTCTTTCTGACGTCTTTATCATCATTGTCACTATGGTTCCATGGGAAACCAAAGGAGACGACAGGCGGATCTCAGGTGCTCTGCGACCTTGATTCCTGATGGCATTCCGGATCCTGAACATGCCTTTTGGGACGCAGGACACCCCATGTGGGTGTTGGCTGCTTAATCTGGCAAAGTAACTGCACGCTCCGCCACCCAACCAACTCAATCATTGACGTAGCATACTTTTCCGCTGCAAAAATTCCCAGAAATAGCTTCTATTTGCAACTAAGTGGGGATTACTTAATTTCTAATAGGATTTTCACATGAATTTTTCACTACATAAAGAAAAATTCTTAAGCATTCTTTACTTATTTATAGCTGCATTAACTGCATTTCAAAGATACACATGTGGGTTGTTAATATTTTCACATGCCTGAGACAGTTGCGATATGGTAATATTATTTATTACTTTCATTAGCGATTACAAGGTTCCCATAATATTTTCATGAATATTAAAGTTAATTGACTAAGTGGGAAAGCGAATTACACAAAAAAAAACCTCGAATCCATGCATTTCTGATCAACTTTAATTTAAATATTTGATTTTACAACGGCATTCTGTCGCGTTGCGTGTGCAATAAATTTCTCATTAAAATTAATTAATTTGAGAGGTTTGTGCGAAACAAATAAGCAATTTTATTAACCTATTTAGCCTGCAGTTAAATTTCTGTACAATTTAAATACAATATCATTGAAGAGCAGTGAGTGCGGCATTCAAGTATTTGTTGGACATGTAAGATTTAACTGGTAATGAGCTCTCGGTTGGGTCCCAAGTGGCACTCGATAATCCCGCACACCTGCGCACTCACATCCATCCTATCTGCTATGAGCATTTCACACCCAATTAGATTGGTAGGGCCAGAAGGTACGTGAACTATTACCCCGGTTCCTCAGCCTCATTCTCATTCTATTTTCTCGTCCTCGTTCCCGATTCACCCCATTTAAACGCAACCCATTCGAGGAGAAGAGTTCACTGGGGGCAATAATGGCAATGATAATGACTATGATTACGATGATGGGGGTCATGTGAGGACGATGCCGACGACTGACAGCCCCCGTCGCTAGAACCGTTAACAATTTCTGACATTTTGATTTATAAATTCTCCACCTAGTCGACCTCCTCACTTTCACCGCGTCTATTGTTGCCCTCCTGTTGTTCTTGGTCTTTTTGTTTTTTTTTTGAGCTCTTCTTCACAAAGTGAAATTTACGTTTGATCCCCAAATGGTTAATGGGGGCGGGGGGGGGTTTCAGTGGAAAATTGGCCAAAGAATGGCAGGAGTAGACTGCCAAAATTGCTCCATCAGGCCCCAGAGAAATGGGAGAAATAACAACGAGTTGGGGCAGAGTTCAAGCAACGCTCTGCTCTCGGTTCGATGCCATAAAATGTTATTACACACTCGAGTGTGTACCGAATATTCGGTTGGTTGTGCTGGTACGGGAACCTCCAGCCATATAAACCAGAACCCCTATATCAAATATCCCGAACAATCAAAAAGCAATTCGAGTTGCGTTTCCATTGCTTTCAAATCTACATATTGTTATTTGTTTGTGTTTTCCAAGTGCCCAATGTTCTGCACGTAATGACTGTTTTATAGAATGAGACACATGAAACTTGTACAAAGTCTTCAAAGTTGCTTATGATCGTTAAAATTTTCATACATTTTCAAGATTTTATCACGATGTTTTGCAAAATATTTCTTATACTATATATGTATACTTTAATTTACTTTTCTTTTAAATATATTTGCGCAAGATTTAGCACAATTGTCTAGTGAGAGAATACGTTTTTGGATAATTAATCTTATCTAAGAGCACCTTTATGCCGTTTTTATGTCACAGACAACCGTACTTTTTATTAGATAGTTAAGGATTCTTTAATGCCCCTGTAATTTTTCAGAAATATTCATAAGGTTCACTTCTGGAGCATATCTTTAGTAAATCTTAAATAATTTAAGAAACAAAAAACATATACAACATATATCTAATTAGAGAAAGAACCAGCGCGTCACGCATCTTGAGAATTAATTTTTTATTGTTCGTGACTCTGCCACCAGAAGGCGCCACAGGCACTTCCAGTGGCGGACTGTAGATGGCGCCGGCACTCAATCAAGCCGCAATTGCCAACCGTCGAGTGTTTTGATTAAACGTTTCGCTTTAATTGCTCCATCATCATTGCGGCAGTGGGTGGTGGGTGGTGGTTGGGTACGGTTTGGTGGTGTCACGCCCCGCACGGTTGTTGCACTATATGTGCGTGCTTGATTGTGGTTCGCTGGTGAAGTGACGCGTACGTTTAAAGACCATTGAACTTTATCATGCCACTGGGAATACTTACATAGATGGCGATGGCTATGAATATGACATGACCATTAGCCACAAAATTAGCCTTTCATGTTTGATTGATTTTGAAAAGTAAATATTGGACATACACATAAGTATTTCTATGGATATATACATTTTTTAAATGTACAGAAATTCCCGATAATACAGTTGACTATTAAATAACTAAATAATTAATTTGGTTTCATTGTTTTTAATAAGAATTACTCAAGTTTATATTTCGGTATTTTTATTAAGTAACCGGGAATTGATTAATTGAAAACTGAAATATATTTCTTATAAAAAGAGTTAAAATAAATTATTTTGTTTTCGGTTTTAAAAGAAACTTCAATTTTAAAAAAAGTATATACAAAATTAACGCTATATAAATTGTTATAAAGTTGTTGCTTGCATCCCAACTGTTTGCTTTTAAGCTACATCAACAAGTAAAGCCTGTTTTCGAGTGAGATTTTATAACTCCGGTCCACAATATAAATACCTGGACCCACGATCCCTCTTTCCCACACCAATATCTTCTCATTCATACCATTATAATATTTAAGTAAAACACATCTACCACATGAACAATCCGATTATTCGCCTTATCATAGTGCATGCGAGAGAAAACAATGACAGAAGAGCAAAGTATCCGCAAAGAACCCCATGTCGACGTCCAAATACCTTTTCAATACAAAAATTTTAAAGATCGCAAATATTTAAAAAAAAATGGACAACGAAATGATATATTTTATAATTAAACACTTAAATATTATAGCTATATTTTTCAATACTCAAAAAAAAGATCACACTTGGTTACAATTTACCAACTGAACGAAGTACCAGCGTAGATAGTGTAGCTTATATATTATAAAAACTATATTTCTCAAATACAATTGCCAGATAAGAGTAAAAAAACCACAAAGCCACGATACAGCAAAAACAGTTTTCGAAATTAAGCTAAATAAATTAGTTAACTCTTTTTTACCCTAGCATTTGACTCAATTTAATTATATTTATTTTTATTAAAGGTAGATGGAAGCGACTCCGACCCCATAAAATATACATATTCTGATCAGGATCATTAGCCATGTACACTCTAACGCCCACAAGCCGCCCAAAACTGGCGCCCATTTTTTTCATACTAGAAAAATACTGGAAAAATAAAATTTTTTTGAGAATTTGCATCTGAGATTAAGAAGATGTAATGATTGAAATTATTCTTTAAACCAAGAACGCTTAGATACTGAAATCCAAATAAATTCTGTTTTAAACTCGAGCAGAGGTTCATCTCGGAAAAAAGATATATTTTTAAAGCAAGAACCATTTAATCTCGGAAACGAGAGAGAGAGACAGAAATACTGTTCTGAAACCAAGAACACATATTCTTGATTTTAGTAAACCCGTTATTTTCTCTCAAATTTTTACAAAACCATATATCGAAAGTAGTAGTAATAAAGATTTTGTATTTATATTAAAAAATTAATAGTACAGTACTATTTTATTTTTAACTTTTGAATTAAAATAAATAAATGCAATTTTATACGAAAATTAAAATACCTAACTTACATGGATAATCCGTTCCTCCATTTCAGCTTTCAGTCACAGCTCAGTGACTTTTGCCGCAGGGTATTATCGCCGTCAACACAAAGAAGCAGCAAAGACAAAGGGAGTATAAAACAAATTCCCAGCAGTCGGAGCTTCAGACCTCAGCTGTTCGAGCCGTAAACCACATCGGATTGTCCATACAGCTCTGTAATGCCACGCCCAGTTCTGCTAATCCACGGTGGAGCCGGTGATATTCCGGACTCCAGAATCGCCGGGAAGTTCGTGGGCATAAAGCAGGCTCTGCGTTCCGCCTGGGGACTCTTGAATCCGGGTGATGGCAGTGCAGGCAATGCGCTGGACGCCGTGGAGGCGGCGGTGAAGAGCATGGAGCTGGACGAGAGCTTCAACGCCGGCTATGGCGCCTGTCTGAACACCAGTGGCCAGGTGGAGCTGGAGGCCAGCCTGATGGAGGGCCGTGATCTTCGAGCCGGCTGCATAACCCTGCTGCGGGATGTGATGCATCCGATAACGGTGGCCCGTCGACTGATGGAGAAGCAGCGCCATACCTTCCTGGGTGGTGATGCGGCCCAGGAACTGGCGCTGGCCACCGGAAGCAAGAGATTGCCGCCAGGAGCCCTGGTCACCGAAGGAGCCCGCTACACGCTCAAGGAGTTCCAGCAGCAGGTGGCCGAGGGCAAGGATCCATTCTTTGCGCGCACAGAAATGGCCGATGACAAGCAAGGCGCGCCGAAGCCGTCGACGGATCCCAGTGGTGAGACCGTCGGAGCCGTGGCCATGGATGCCACGGGCCAAATTGTGGTAGGTACCTCCACTGGTGGCATCACTGGCAAGTGGCCAGGTCGCATCGGTGACACACCCATCCTGGGCAGCGGCACCTATGCGGACAACTATCGCGGTGGCGTGTCAACCACCGGACACGGTGAGACCCTCATGCGTTACAATCTTGCCCAGCGCATTCTGGCCGCCATGGAGTACAAGGGGCTGTCCGCTCAGGAGGCCGCCGACAAGGAGTGCCGGGAGATGACCAAACGGCTGGGTGGCACCGGTGGCGCCATTGTCGTCGGCCATTCCGGTGACCTGGGCATTAGTTTCACCTCGCGTCGCATGGCGTGGGGATACGTGCAGGATGGCACCATCTTCTACGGCATCGAGGGTCAGGTGGTGCACCAGGAGCCGTTCACAGTACCCACTTAGGTACTCCGTCTGGTCGGGGCATCTTATAAATTCACAAAACTCCTTAAAAATCTATTTATCAATTGCTAAAATTAGAAGGTATTTTATATTACAAAAATATGGATGTATACATTTAATAAAATCGTTTTTGGATTTATTTACAATATTTTCAAGCATTTGTGTTTCTTTTTTATTTACTTAACTATTATTGGGTATTGTATATCCTTAAATTGATTAGCATTATCTTCTGACTGCTCAAAACTATTGAATAAAATGGAATAAAATGGATGCATGTATTATTGGATTTTATATTCTTGAACCAAAAATAGCATTTATTACGTTCTCATTCGTTTTCTCATTCCTACATTAATTACATGAAATATACATATATCGAATTGGTCATAATAATTAGTCAATAAATTTTACATCGTTTTGTTTTGGAATCTGACCTAAAGTTTTTCCAGCTAACCTTTTGAAAATCCCCTAGTTCTACCATAGAGCTGACAGTTATTTAAATCCTCCCGGGACGACATTCAGAAAAGATAATAAAACATCTCAGTATAAATAAGCTTTTACCAACTTAATATAAATCATCTTATCTCCGACATATATACAGATATATATAAACGATTTTTTTATCGTACTCAGTTTGGTTTTTCGTTACAAGCACTAAATAATTCCTTCAACAAAAGATCATTTTATGATAATTTTTAGAGTGGGTGGCGCAATTTTAAAACACATGTATTGAATACCTTAATAAATCGAAAATACTTTTCATGTTTCCGGATATTTCCATTAGCCTATACCAATATGAATAGCGACCCTCTTTGTCCCTAAGACAGGAACATGTATTGTAATATAATTTTATTGGAATTCTAAAGGTATATCAGTGGAAGCTTATCACGACTCCCGTGGCTGTTCCGTTCGCCTTCTAGTCCTGCTCCTCCTCCTCCTCGTCGAGATCTTCCAGCAGCGGCTGGTCACCCGATGGTCCGCCAGCCGGTCTGGCAGCTCTCGTGGAAGCAAATTCCATAGCACCCGTTGCTGATGCTCCCTCAGTCTCTGCAGCTCCTTCATCGTCCGCCTTGCCACGGCGGAAAATCTTGCTGAATATCTTCTTCACAAAGTTCTTGGGCGCCGACGTCTGGCGGCCCACAATGATCATCTTGGTGGCCACACTGTGGATGGGTCCAAAGGCCAGGGCCACCACCGTGCAGGCCAGACAGATCACATTATACGGCATGCTGAAATCCGGCGTGGGCAGCGAGACAATCAGCGCCTCCGTATGCAAACTGAGCACATAGCTCGGTCGTGTGGCGTTGAACGAATGCTCGAAGAGATGTCCCTCCGCCGGCAGAGCCGTGTAGTTCCTGCCCATCGGCAGTTGGCTGGACACAATGGCAGCCCCAATGTAGTGGCCATGATTCGCATCCGGCGGATACTCCAGCCACTTGAGCAGCAGATAATCCACATCGATGGTTATCAGGGCGGAAGTCTGACCGGGCAGCATGAACCCAATCTCCAGGTGGGAGGGTAGTTCCCTCTGCTTTCCCGGCGTATAGTGGAGCAACTTGAAGGGCAGTCGCTGGCGTCCGTATTCGTTAAGACGATGCGGCTTCCTTCGGATGGAGAGTGTGTGCAAATAGGCGTGCACATACCACGGTATCACCTCCTGCACCATAATGGGCAGGGCATCGTAGTGCGAGTTGGTCACCTCCGTGACAATCCTGCCCCGCTCCTGGCCATGCCCCAATAGGTATCGATGAGCTGTCACTGGCGGCAGGACTGGCTTCGCCAGATTGCGCCGACGATTCTCGGTCTTTGGCGACAGCCATGCCACATTGAACAGCCTTTCACCCGCATCCTTGAACTGCTCGTGCATATCGTACACGGAATAGACGACGGTGTGGCCACCGCGAGTGCTCTTCACCTCGTGCACGGGTGCCGGGACCAGTTGAAAGCGCTCGCCCTGCTCGTTGCGCTGCACATAGATCTTGGAACTATCGGCCAGCTCACAGAAGCCATTAAGCCCCATGCCGAAAAGTCGACGCAGCGAGAAGTCATTGTTGCTCAGCTCGAAGAGGCGCAGATCGTAGACCAAGTTGGCCGTCTGGGTCAGCTCCACGATGCAGTTGTCCTCGTCGTGATCCTCGCACAGTACACGCACCTTCAGGCCCAGCGAATGGTACTTGGTGTTGTGAACGTGTCCGGAATTGAGGAGCGAGGCAAAGCCGGATGCACTGCCGCATGGCAATAGCTTCTTCCATGGCGTCAGATTCTCCGTGCATACAATCTCACGCGGCAGTGTCGAATATCTTACGAATTTTCGGCCATTGGCGGGCATAAATTGTGGACGAATCAGGTGCCTCGGTGCTATACTATTCGTGTTGTCAACGAAATTCAGTGAGGCACACAGCACGCCGGAGAAGACATTGGCAAGCTCCTTCCATTGGCGGTCCACCTCGTCGCTGGTCAGATTCGAGCCGCTGAACCAGGCCCACATCTCCGCACCGCTGGTGGCCTCCACAATGGGATAGCCCCACGTCTCGTAGCGCCACAGTCCCTGGGTCAGACCAATGTGCAGCTCCTTGACCGCAAACTGCTGCAGCAGCTCAGCAATCACGCGGGGCGTCAATTGGGTGTGGTAAACTGAAAGAGCAGAGGGGAAATTAGTTGAGATCTCTCTTGCACCTAGGTATAAATGTATATATTATAGTGTTTTTAGCTAAGATCATGTATATATTATAGTGTTTTTAGTTAAGATCATGTATATATTATAGTGTTTTTAGTTAAGATCAACATTAAGACTTCAAAAAGGGTAAATTCATAAACAAAAACCACATTAAAACACACATTTTTTTGAAAATAAAGAACATCTTCATATCTTAAAATCTTGATTTAACCAAACTCTCTCTCATAAATCTTGGAAGGCAAGAAATGGTAATGTTATGTTCTGTGAAAGGGCAGTTTTGGGTTTCTTTTCTGCAACTTATCAGAAACTTGGTTAGCGTTAAAATACATAAACCAAAACTTTGGGAGGTCTGCCATTTAGATATCGTGATTAACTTGGTGAAGTGGTGTGCTCCGAAAGTTTGTTTTTGGGTCACCTATCAGAACAAATTAAAAGAGTCATGGCATCGCTAAAATAGCTAGCAACAAAATCACGATAGCGAGTGTGGCCTGTACTTCAGTGATACCGGCAGGCAATCCCCGCCCACTGGAATGCAATGATGGTTAAACTGGGAAACTCACGGTTATCCTTCTCCCCGTAGTGCCAGCGCGTTGTGAACTGGAAATAGGTGTTGACATGGTCGCCGGACAGTGGGCGAACCACTAGCTCCTCGTGGAATCGTTCGTCATCCTTGCCCAAAGGAGAACCGGCATTAAATGCGACCAGCAGCAACAAGACAAACGCCCGCGGAAACATCCTGGCCCATCAGTTCACTTTCCGGTCCTTCGCCTGCGATTCGATTCCGTTCCACGGATGTCCTATGTTTAAATGTTTTTTAAGGGTAAAATAAAATTTAATTAACTGTGTTATTATGTGTTATCGATATCGGGCGATGCCTATCGACAGTGTGACCGCGGAATTATTTATTAAATATACCAAATATATATTTTCAGTGCAATTTTATTTATTTGGTATATTTGAGTACATGCCAAAATATACCACAATTATTCCAAACGGTCTCATTAAAATCTCAGGTGGGTGTCACCGCTAATTTAGCCGAGTCAAACCATTTTAAAGAGACCGTTTGTCACATAGCATGTACACACACCTATCGGTAGATTTTAGTGCCGTCTCTAATTGTTTTTGTTGTGGCCACCTGTTTCGCCAAAAATTAGTTGAATTTAAAATAAAGTTAATTAAAGCTGGATTGGATTAAATGTGGGATTCGAAACCGTAATTTTTGGAAAAATTATGCGATAGGCTTACCTTTAAAGTAAAGCATTGAAAAAATTACACTAACGAAAAAAAATAAATAAAAAAGCTAAGTCAGTCTATTCTTTAATAAATATACAATTTATAATTGCATTTTGTAAATAATTTGGATTTTTGCGGGAAAACAACGACACTGCTTCAGTAAGTGCTACAATTTTTTTATAGATCTTAACCACGGTGCTGATTAATTTGGAGTGTGTGCCTTGTGCTATTTAAATATTAAGTGATAAAGTGGCTTGCTTAAAAACAGTGAACACCCTGCGAAAAAACTTTTTTCTTATTATTTAAATAAAACTTTTTAAAAAACGCATTAGAATTCCATTCATTTAATTATGTATAGGCAGTCATTTTTAATTATTTCATTGCTTTTACAATTTTTTGGGTCACTTGGCTTTTATACGCAGCCTAGAATACATTATTTTCTTAGTTGCTCATAGCTTTTTACGAAATATACATAGGAGATTCTTATTTTGTTTAAGAAAAGCATACATTAAGTTCAGTCTTATATGTAAGTAAATACATTTCATGGGAATTGGGGGATTTTGGTTTTGCAACTTCTTAGAAGTTATTATTATTAACCCCACCAATGCAAAATATCTCGCTTGTGGAATAAATCGCTCCATCCATTATTTTTTGACTCGGGGTCCTATAAGAACAATTTCATTTTAATTTAGAATATATTACAAGGCTTTCAAATACAACTTACACGTAACCGACGTTTTCGAAAAACATTTTTCTCGAATTTTTTGTTTTCCAAATTGCATTCTTTTGCGTTGCAGTGTCCGTTTGTAATTATTGTAGGAAATTTCAGTTTCATCTCCCTCCTGAGTGTATCTATGAATAAAAAGAAATAAAGAACATGAATAAAACAGTAAGATAACATTAAGTTCTTATGATTGTACTTAATAAAGGCAAAGTAATTGTAGAGACAAAAATTAATCAAATTATTTATGCAAATTATATTGCAAAAATGTAAAATATTCTTTATAGTAGGTATATATTTTGACAATTCTTCTTTTCTTTTAGACAACTATTTAATTTAACTCTATATGTAAACACTTTCTGAGGCTACAACGATTAGTCAGAAGTTTGAAACACAGTGAATGAGACATTTCTGACCACATTAAGTACATATATGATTTTTTTAAGATTTAGAATTTTAGAATTGTTTTATAGTCGTACGACTATATTATATAGCTGTCATTAAAACTATATTAAAATATATTAAAAAAAATATATAAGAAAATGTATATAAAAAAAATATATAAGAAAATATATATAAGAAAATATATATATAGGAAAATATATACATATATTCTAAACCTTTTTCGGAACTCAAATACTAAAAAAAAACACAATTGTTTTTGACGAATGTATACTTACTCTTCCATTACTTCGTTGAAAATTTGTTTCAAATCTGTGCTAGTGAGCTTGCACCTGTTTTTGATTTCTTCGATCGCAATGATTTTCTTTATCTCCATGGCTATGGCGGATATGATCCTCACAGGAGAAGACGCGAGTTTCATCCTCGCGCTTTGCAGCTCTGGATGCGGCACGTGTATGTTGTGTCCCCATTTGTGAGTTTCTTGTTTTTGCAATACAACTGATTGTCGTCGCAAGAGTAAATTAGTCTCGAGCCTTGGCGCGATCCAGGATGAAATTTAAAGCTAGTATCACTGTTGTTTATTTTCCTATTCCCAAACAAGTCGGATCGCACGAATAGCAAATATTTCATAGTTGAAGTGCCGAACTGTGGCAGAGAACCTGCAATTTTAAAAATATATGAAATAGACTAACACAGCTGTTTTCTTAAATGGGTTTGAGTTCGCTTTGAAGCGTCATCTGGATTTCGTAGGGTTTAATTTATAGAGCTTGTATATGTATATTTAGTATATATATTTAAGCAACAACACACTTAAGTCTACCTATTAAGGGTAAACACAACAATCATGTGCTTTAACTTTTAAATTGAAAAAAAGCAGCCCAGCTGTTTTGTCCATTTGGTTTTGGTCTGTGGTGCACAAAAATCTGGTATTTTTTCTCTAGCATGGTAATCTGCACGTTTTCATTAGTTTTTAACACTACAATTTTGACTCTCTATGTTATAAGGGGTAGGCTTTTATAAAACTAGACCACTGCAATAAGTTATAGAACAGCAAACGCAATGGAACACTGCAATTGAGGCAACCACGCTAAGCTGATTTCCCCACATGGGTTTCGGTCTGGGATTTTGGTATTTTTTTGCGGTGCATACCGCAACGCGTTAGGGCACATTTAGCGTGGGGCGGCGAGCATATTATAGCGACGCACCACGGTCACGCTGCTCAAAGTGAAACGGCCAAACGAAGAAGACGTATCGTGTGTGCTCAGACTTGTGCTCTCAGAATTTTGGTCATCTACATTCACCTCTCTGGTACCGATACTACTCACATTTAATAATAATAATGCAGCCGACAACGAAACGCAACGCAAAACAAACGTTTTTATTGCTATTTTTTTTGTAATTTGGAGCAAGCAAGATCTTCAGCGAGCCAATAAATAAATGAAATGCAGCCGCCGCCGCACACCATGATATGCAGATTAATTTAAACAAAAAAAAAAAAATTACGAAAAAACGGGGGGTTTCCAACACATTTGACACATTTTCTTACAACTTTTATACCAATCCCGTTTTTTTTTTCCGTTGTTTTACCTTTTGGCTAGTCATATATATAAATGCACATGAAAATTCGCGGAACGGAACACACTATAGAAACAACGGCAACAACAACAACTACTACAACGGACAGCGACGACGTCGAAGGAAAGATTTTTACTCGCGTCGCGGTATACTTCAACTGTTTTTGAACTTTTATTGCGTGTTTGCTGCTGCGACAAAACTCGCGCGCGGCGCCACAAAGCGGAGAAACGGCGAGAAACGTGTGTGTGGCGGAGAGCATGCGCTCTCTTGGCCCGTATATGTATATGGTATGTGGTGCGGTGGTGTGCGTGTGTCGGTCGGTACGCGCGGTCTTCAGTTGCGCCGCCCGTTTCGCTCGCGTTTATCGCGACTCACACACTGAAGGCGGGCTACAAGCGCTGCCATTGCCAATGCCACAGTGTTTCGGTTGTTCGCCGCGTTTCGCTCGCCTCGCTCTCGTCGTCGCCGCCAGCGAGCCCAATTCGCCGTTCGCTTGCTTGCTCCAAATTTAGACGAACCAAAACCCCCCCCCCACCACCGCCGCCCCCCCTCATTTTTCATTGTCTTCAGTTTAGAGTAAAAGGACAACAAACACAAGTCACAAGCAATCAGCCAAGAAATAATTAAAAACCAAAAAGTGTGTTGAAATTGTTCATTAAAACGATTCTAAATCTGAATCTAAAACAAAAACCAGCGAAGAGAGAGAGCAGCGAAAAGTTAACAGCGAATTCAGCGGCAGAAGCAGAGCAGCGGAGCGCAAGTGCAAGCGAGACGGCAGCCTAGCTCCGCTGCAAGGCAACGGGATAGTAAGAGACAGCGTGCAGCAACAGAGAGAGGGCAAGAGCGAACGAGACAGAGAGAGAGAGAGAGAGGAGCAGCAGCGGCGGCCGCCACAAAGCCACAAAAGAGAGCTGGCGAGAGGGGGAGAGAACTAGACGACGCGACGACCTACTACAAAAAAGGTGATATTTTTTTCATTTCATTCTTTTTCCTTTTTGAATTCTCTTTCTTTACCCCCCTTCGATTTTCGTTTTAGTTGTATTTTGTGGTATATATTAGTTAATACATCTATTGTACGCCTAGTTTAGTTTTAAGTGAAAATCGTACAACGAAAAACACGCCAAGCAAATAATGTAACTTGCTCTCTATTTCTCTCTCTCTCCCCCCTCGCACACTTCCTCTAGCTCTCTCGCTCACATTTCATAACTCGTTTCGCATAAATTTCATCCTCCATTTATTATTTAACTGATTGTTTTTCTTTCGCTTCATTGAGTCGCAAAATTTTTAAAATTCCAATCAAATCAAATCATTACGAATTTCGATTTGCAGCTTTGTAGCTCACTTTCATTGAAACCACAAAGAAAAATTGAGAGAGAGTGTGACCACTTAACAGTAACGAGGGCTGTTATTAACATTGCAGCGGTGCGTAAAAGAACCAATAAACAATAACCAAAAAAAAAAAAAAAGAGTTGCTAAAAACCAAACAAAAAATGTCTGCATTTTTCAATACTTTCGAGTGTGTTTTGTGGGCGGGCTGACGTCACGCGGGGCTGCTTCTTCTAGTTACTTTCGATGGACAAAGCTGTGAAGTAAATCATAGACAAGGTGTTTTTGCAAGCATTCAAATATATTGTGATGTATATTTCCTAAGAAGCCTGCACGAAATCGACGGTTCACAGTGGGCAAGGGAGTGCTTTTCCCATTGGAAATTGCATTTTTGCCCCACTGTCTGTCTGCCTTTTGCTGCCCTAGCGGTAAATCTTCATCCTTTGTCCTTTGGCAATCAAATTCGCCTGCTAACACTCAGTTGGTTAACATGCTGTTAGAAAGCGTGGTTAACAGCGGCGGGGCGAGGGACAGGGACGGCGAGAGAGCGGGGCGAAAGAGAGGGAGCGAGTCAGTGGATGAGTCTTCAAGTAAATCGTGAAATATTTTTATAACAAATACCACTGCTTCGGGCCGCGCTGGCGGCAGACTGAACCGCGTTGTCACACATTCAAAATTTCAACGAACTTCGCTTCGCTGCCGACGTCGACGTCTCCATGCTGAAATACAGCGAGTTCAGTTCGAATTCGCCGTGCGCTCACTTGTCGCCTTGTCGCCGTCGCCGGCCGCTCTCAGCTCAGTCTCTCTCGTTTCGGGGAATATTTTCAATGATTTTTCCTCGAAAAGAAGTTGTAGTTGTAGTCGCCCGTGGGCTTAGTTTGTATTTTTATATCGCTCTTCGTCCGTAAATTTCAATCCATTAGATATTTTTGTGGGTTTTTAGCAACTTCTACTTCGCATATTTGCACATTTTAGCATTTGTAGCAATACAAATTTTGTCTTTCACTGAATTTTTTCATTTTTAACATGAGTAATCAACATTTTGTCGAACAATTGTTTTTTCTTTGAAAATGCAACTTTCAGAGGATAACACTTATTCTTGTTGATATCAGTTAGCAATTACGTTATGACCAATCTTTGTTATTTACTTATCCTTGGCCTTGTGCCTAATTAAACTGCTTCAACTGATATTTAAAATATATTAGAAGTATACATATGAATATGTGATATAGAAATATGAACATTTTCATTATAAAATGTTTAGTTTTATACAAAAACAATGTAGGAGAAGGGTATTTGTAAGGGTTATTTTGTTTAGTACATCATTATTGAGTAGTTCTCGTTCTCGTTGATTACAAGAACTAAATCAAAAGTTGACAGACCACATCCACAATCTTATCTTTAATTATTGGATTTAACATGTTTGAGGGGTCAAAATGAGTGTATTTTTCAATGCCCAATTTGCTTCCGTTTTCGACATGCTCACTCACGCACACACTTGTACGCTTTTGTTGTCAGTGTGTGTGTGTGTGCGCGTATGTAAATGCCCCAATGCTTGTGTCAATTTTCCTAGTGATGTAATAGATTTTTTTAGGTGCGGCTTCTTTTTCCGCCTTCGTTCGCTCTGCCATGTTCCACACTTTTCATGCTCTTTATTATTATTTTTTTAGTTTGCCAACGAGGTCAGACAAGCACACATACACGTGCACGTGCATTATGAGCTCACAGACACACACACACACGCACACAAAATCCTATATAAATCGCAGTTTGCAGTTTTCCCTCTCTCTTTCTCTCTCCCTTTTAAATGCCCTACCTGTCAACGATCGCTGTTGTTGTTACTGTTAAATGCATCTGTTACACTCGTCTTCTTTAAAACGTTACTTCCGGCTTGATCTCTCTCTCATCTCTTTTCCTCTTTCTCGCCTCTTTCTACATAAATCAGATGCCCGCATTTTGTTGTTATCGCTAAATTCTAGTGGTATATTTTCGTATGTATGTTATATACATACATGAATATTTGAGTATACATATGTATGTATCTTTGTTTGTGGTATTGCTAAGCCTTGATTTGCTTTCACGCCCTTTTTATCGAATTATCTATAAAATGTGCGGCGATCCCGAGATTCCGATTCCGTTACCTATGCAGAAAGATATGTACATATGTATGTACATACATTCATGTTTATCACGTACAATTGTACATACATGTGTCATCACTACGAATTGACGTACTAGAATGTACATACATACGTCACAAAATAAACACTAGCAATAATAAATATTATGAATTTTAAAATAATATAAACTAAACACTTGTATTTACTGAGGGAAAATCTTTTTACAATATTCTCGTGTATTATATGTACGAACTAGTTCTTGAAAAACGAAAGCCCCACTGTATATTTTTCTATTGTTTTTCTTGTTTAAGGTTAAATTTTTCAAAAAGTAGAGCAAAAAACACGGCTTCCTCCCTCCCCCATATAATTTTTCACTTTTCCAACCGATTGCAATACGCAAATGATTGATGTAACTTTGTTAGTGCTCGCTTCCTTTGTCTTTAAATTAAGCCCATTAAAATTAATTAAGATATTGACCCACTTCACTGGCAGTCGTTGAAAAACCGCCGGAACAAAAAAAAAAAAAAAAAAATTGTTTCAAGTGCCTGACATTTTTACATTAAAACGACAAGCCACATGACGTCATTTGGATGAGCTTACCGTGTTCGTTTTGTTTTTGTTTTATCTGGAAATTGACCGAAAGCGGCTTGTAATAATATAATTTCTTATTTAACTGGAGCATGGAAAATGAGTTGGAAGGAGAAAAGTAAGCTAGAAAAATAACTAACTGCAAAATATTTTAATATGTATTAAAATTTCTCTTAATAGTTGTTAAATAGTCAAAGTTTCATTATTTTATTAATATTTTTCAGTTAAAAAAGTGTTTTCTTTTTTTGTAATATTTTTACTGGAGGGTAAGAGAGTTACAGAGAAGTAATGACTAAGAAAGCGAAAATGTGATAAGGCGATAAGCCATCATCACCAGCAAATTTTTAACTGATAAACAATTTCAAATTCGAACCATTTGTTTATTTTGACTCCAAGTATTTCAATAATATTTCTCTCTGCCCCCAACTTCCTCTCTTTTGCTCTCATTCTCTCTCTCTTTGGTTTTGGCTTTGGGTTTTTTTTGTCACTTTGCTCATCTTCATAATCATCAAACTTTTCTATTGTTGTTTCTTTTTATGGGCAATTAAAATCAGCGGCAAAGCCAAAATAAAAGCTAAGAAGAAAATAAGCAACGGTAAATCCAACTTGCGGCGTGCGAGAGAGATGGCCAATGTCTGCTGTGAAAGATTTAAGTCAACTATGAAAACGAAGCTTGAAAAGCAAATGCCCAAAGCAAAATGGCAGCCACAGTAGAGATTGGAACTATTGGAAGATGCAGAAACATATTTTAGGCAGTACAGTGATTGTTGGACACAAGGACTATTATAATAAAAAAAAGTTTGAAAAATATAATATTTACTTTAAGTCTAGCAAAATGGCTGCCACAGTAGAGATTGGAACTATTGGAAGATGCAGAAACATATTTTGACAACATAATGAATGAAAGTACAGTGATCGTTTGGCACAGGGACTATTATATTTAAAAAAAAGTGAAAAATAAAATATTTATTTAAACATATAATTTGCTAAATTAGCTAGTTTGATGTACATATTTACTAAAAAATCATGCATAGATTAAAACCATACTTGTTAAATATATTTTTTATATAAATGTATTTTCAAGATATGTGTTCGTAAATGTGCATATTGAAAAATTCATTCACAAGTATTTCTACTGTACAAACTGAACCTTGCTTTTTCTCCTTTTCGTTTTGTTATTTTCTCAATGATTTTTTTTTATTTTACTAATTTTACATATATTCCAAAACAAACAATACAAATTCATTGATTTCGACTTTTACTTTCCTTCGCATAACTGTAAATGTTTTGCGCCTCCGTTTTGACCGCTTTCTTTGTGGCGTCTTCTTTTAAAGCAGAACACAAACACAAAAGAGAACCGAAATCTTTAACAGAGAGAGAAATAAGTGTGTCATGCTCAGCTTTTAATTCAGTGTGACCCCTTTTTTGAAGAGAAGTGCGTATACACCGGGGGAAAAATGAAGAAAGGATAGTTTTATAGTACATATGTACATATGTACGTAAATGTAATATATTTCATTTGTCCGTACGTACATATGTATGAAATGAAGCGCAATAAAAATAAAATTACAAGTATTTAATCACAGTGGGTTATAAAAGTATGTATTTTAATTCGAAAAACAACTAAAATCGTTGACCCTGATCAGCTATTATAATTTTTTCTCAAAAGCCAAGCATAAAAATGTTATAATAAACATTTTTAAAAAATTATTAGCTGCTTTGATAAACCTACTTTTCTATAACACTGTTTAATGGTGAAACTCATTGCCAAGAAGCTCGTTTTTATAGTTATGTATTTTTTATTTGCTGGTCGAACACACGCATTGTGGTTACAGCGAGTTAGCAGTTTAAGCCAAAACGCAATCAATTAGCACATGGTTTATGCCAACAGCAATGCCACTTCGTATTTATAAATGTGTGCATATATACATAGATACCTATATTTTGCTTTTCATGACACGAACAACGAACACCCCCAAGGTCAGGCGATAAAAGCTAATTTCCGTCTGACTTTTTATCCTGTCTCGCCGGACCGTAATCCCTCCGCCTCCCAAACCTCTACAATCCCTCTACAAACGGCCCGAACTTCACCCTTGGGTCACTTGAGCTTTTGCGTTGGTTGGGTGTATTGATTGCATTATCCTGTATTCGGCGTTGTTTCAATAACAAGCACATATATGCCTATACCAATTCGAAATACTCTATATTTTGTACCGATTTTTCTAATTTTAAAAAGGTTTTAGCCAGTTTTAATAATTTTTTGAAGGTTTTTTTTAGTCTTACCCAAAAAACGTATAGATTATTGGAATTTTTAATATTATTTTTTTATTCTTTCTACTCTTGATTATAAGGGTATAACGATACAATAAGGGTTTAGCAAAAATAAATACTCTGTATTTTTTTTAACGATTTTTCTAACTTTATATAAAGGGTTTAGAAAAGGTAGTGCTTGTAACTGAAATTAAAGTTGTCATCTTAAATAGTTTTAATAATTTTTGGAAGGTTGTTTTATTGAACATAAAGTATAGATTATGGGAACAGTTAGTAAATATTGTATATCTTCCAACTCCCGATTATAAAAAATATTGCCCTTGTCTGGGGCCTTGAAGTATCTCTTTCTTCTCGCAGATTCTCCATTGCTCTCCCCACTAAATAACGGTTAATCATAACAAATCGACAGCTGTCTCTGTCTGCATCCAATATCCCATAGTTCGTTGGTTTGTTTTTGTGGAGGACATGTCAACGACTTGTTCTTGTTACTTTTCCCTGCTTTCTTCTTGGCGTCTTGTGTTTTTCTGCGAAGGAGTGGTAAAAAAAAAGGAAGAGGGTTGGGGAGTTGGCAAAGATATACCAGTTCGTTGACTTGGTGGCAACCAAAGTTTTGGGGTTGTCCTTGATATTTATTGTTATTACTTTTTCCCTATGGGATATTCTGGAATTGCCGGCGACATTTCAATGTGGAGCATGTCGTGAATTTTTCAACACTGGCACGTACTCCCTAGGAATTATTATAAGCGAGTTTGGAATATATATATATATATATATGTATATGTATATATTTGTCATATTGAGTCATACATTGTCGACTGAGTGCACTGAACAAATTATATATTCATGCAGTTAAGCATACATACATACATATGTACGTATTGCTGATATCTGCCTGTGGATGGGGTGTTTGTTTTTCTATCTTGTTAATGGGATTTTTGTAGAACTCGTTGATTTCTCGGGCACGCAGCATTTCCGCTCTCCGGTTCTTGTGGATGTGAATGTTTCTCTATCCCAGGCAATTGTCAACCCATTTTGTGGCTCCCCTCTGGCTTTCCATACAGAAACAGCAGCGGTCACCATAATAGTGCAGCCGACCATGCAAACCGGTTCTGCAGCAAAATCTCAAACCAAAATAATTTTAAACACATATTTCGAAAACAGCAATCTGAGAAAAAAGCCAACATCAAGTTACCTTTTAAAACTTATGTCAACCTATTGATACTTCGCAGTCGACCTAACAAAATTAGTTTAACAAGAGCAGTTGAGCTGACTACAGCAAACATTTGTGAAAGAAAGGCGTACAAAAATATTTGTGAAAAAATCAAAAGTTCTTTGATAAGTGGTGCTAATACTCGGACCGCAGCTGCCCTGGCAAAAGGTACGCATGTTGGATGTTTCTCTATCCTAAGCAGTTGTCAACCCATTTTGTAGCTTCCCTCTGGCTTTCAGTGTAGGGATAGCAGCGGTCACACTAATAGTGCAGCAGGCCATGCAAGCCAGAACAATTTTAATCGAATTTTTTTTTTAATCATAGCAACCTGAGAAAAAAACAGACATCAAGTTACCTTTTGAAAGTTATGTCAAACTATTGATACTAAGCATTGCAATTGACAAAGTTAGTTTAACGAAAGCAGTCGAGCTGAGTGCAACGATATTTTGTGAACGAAAAGCGTGAAAAATCATACAAACATTTTTGAAAGAAACACAATTTTATCGGGATTATTTTTAAGTTCTTTAAAAAGTGGTGCTAGTACTCGAACCGCAGCTGCCCTGGCAAAAGGTACGCGTGTTAAATGTTTCTCTGTCCTTAGCCGTTGTCCACCCATTTTCTAGCTCCCCTTAGGAAGAAACAGCAGCGGTCACATTAGTAGTGCAGCAGGCCATGCAAGCCAGAAAAATTTGAATCTAATTTTTTTTAAATCATAGCAACCTGAGAAAAAACTGACATCAAGTTACCTTTTGAAACTTATGTCAACCTATTGATATTACGCATTGCAAGGGAGGAAGTTAGTTTAACGAAAGCGGTCAAGCTGAGTACAACGAAAATTTGTGAAAAAAAAAATAGTTTTCGGATTGTTGAGTTCTTTGAAAAGTACAACGAAAATTTGTGGAAAAAAAGTGATTGTTGAGTTTTTTGAAAAGTGGTGCTAGTACTCTGACCGCTGCTGCCCCGACAAGAGGTACACACTCGCAAGTGTTAATTTGTGTTTTCAACATCATGCCAGATTGCATACAGAGACTGCAGCGGTCACAATAACAGTGCAGCAGACCATGCAAGCCGTTTCTGATGCAAATCTCTGGCCAAATCAATAATAATCCAATTTTTTGTTAAATCATCGCAATCTTAGAAAAAGCCAACATCAATATACCTTTGAAAATTAAGTCAACCTAGAGATACTACGCATTTCAAGTGACAGTTGGTTTAACGATACAACTAAAATTAAGCCGAAATTGAGAAAAAAGCCAACATCAAGTTACCTTTTGAAACTTATGTCAACCTATTGATACTTCGCAGTCGACCTGACAAAATTAGTTTACCAAAAGCAGTTGAGCTGACTACAGCAAAAATTTGTGAAAGAAAGGCTTAAAAAAATATTTGTGAAAAAATCAAAATTTATTCGGGTTGATTTTTAAGTTCTTTGATAAGTGGTGCTAATACTCTGACCGCTGCTGTCCTGGCAAGAGGTACATACATGCAAATGTTAATTTTTAACTTCAACACCTGGGCAGATTTTTCATTCCTGCCTCTTTCTACTTCGGTTTTTTGTTTCCTTTGTCTTTGGCCAGCTGTTTTGCTTGGCATTTTTTTTTTGTTTGTCTTTGATTTTCTTTACCAAAACGCTCATCGCCTCTTTTTATTTCTTTACAGGCTCTCCGGTCAAGCTACCCAGCGTCTCCAGAAGAGAATACAAAGGAATAACCATTCAAATAATTAAGGACTTTTAAGAGGTGAGTGCAATGCAAGCAATCTAACGATCTATCGCCAATGTCAAGTGCAATGTTAATCGCGACTGTTAACCACTCGACCGCTAACACGTGCAAAAACTACTCTGAGTAATGCGAAGAATTGATGACGAAGCCCCAAAGCCCCAAAGCCGGTCGCATAGCCCAGCCTCTCTTCAGAAGCCCAGCCCCTCTTCTTCTCTCAAAACTCTCAACTGGTTTTCGTTGCATGACTTATTCGGTTACCAGTGCCTGGTAAAATAGATGCTGTAATTGGGAACGTGACTGGTAGATTAGCAGTGCGAAAATTGTTACATTTGCTTTCCGAGTGAAATTGCCCACTAACACTGGAGTTCAGGTGAATAAGAACTTGTCTCTTCGATTGCTGGGAACCAAAACCCACAACGGCGTTTACCACGTCCACATGAAGCCCAAGATGACCATACCGCTCAATCTTCCCATGGAGATGCTGCAGCTAAACCCGGAGGTCAAGGTGATCCGGGTCCTTGAGAAAAACGCAACAAGCAACGAGCCGCAGGTGGCTCTTCTCCAGATCAACGTGATGGATCACGTAAACATAGACTTGAATGCCAGCCTGGCCGGAAAGCCGGGAAACCCGTTCACGGGTCCCTTTCCCGAGGAGAAGTGCACCTTCTTCGTGGCCGCCCGCACCAAGGACGGCTATCGACGCGCCTTCCTATTGGATCACATTGTGAAGCCCACGCCCACGTTCTTGGTTTACGAAATGGATGAGGGTCGAGTTTCTGTCACCACCGAACTGAGACGCATTCCCAGCGAGCTACTCGGTCTGCCCATCCGAGTGTTTGCCGCTCAGCTAAAGGACTCTGTTCCAAAAGAGCTTGAGACTGATGGCGCAGATCTCACGGTCAAGTTCAAGTTGGATAACCCACCGCCCAAGGAAAAATTGCGCGCCGCCAACGCTGCCTTGCTGGCCAAGGGCGAGCAGATTTGCATGGCCCGACTGAGCACTTTTCTGGGTCAGATTTCAGATTTAGGGCACAAGTTCTGGCGCGAACCCATCGACAAAAATGACACCGTGTTCATCACCCATATCGTTAGTTACAAGGAGGTGTATATTAGCTCTCCGAATACCAAGCAGTATGCTTCGATCTTCAAGCGTCTGGAGTCGAAGTGCACTCCCATTCAGGAGTCCAGCGAGATATCAGTTGGCTGCACTGTGCTGATTGCCTCAAAGACACTTGGACACTTCCGAGGCGAGGTATTGAGCACTGACAACGGGGTCTATAATGTGAAGAATGTTGATACAGGTGCCACCCAAAATGTGGAATTGACTTCGATGCGCAAGTCCTGCCGCTTCCTGGAGAATCTTCCTGTCTGCCTGATGCGCGTTCAGTTAAAGATCGTTTGCAATATTCCGGATGCAGCCGTGCCAGCAAACAATGCGGCTCTCCAGGTGTTGCACAAGCTGTGCGCCCAGGAGGAAATGCTTGAACTGGAGATGGTAGATGAGAGTACCTCGACTGTGGACCTGCTCTCCAGTTCCGGCGATCAGCCCTCCTTGGTGACTCGAATGCTGCCACTGATGTTCACGCCAGTGCAGGAAAAAGCCAATGCTGCTCCGCCAAAGGCACTTCTAACTCCGGCATCATCTCCGGTTGCTACACCAGCGAAACGCAAGAAGCCGACACCAGTTCTCCCTCCGGAGTCTCCTCCTCCTGTCAGACGGGAGGACTCGGCAACCAACAATGGGGGCAGCCAAAAGTCTTTCGAACGCTTTTTTTTCAATGACATGGCCAAGTATCTGGTTCCCGTGGGCGACAAGGTCAGCATCATCCTCCTGAACGCAGGTGACTTGAAAGAATCTGGTTACATCACCGCCTGCTTCTTTAAGCACGGAAAGGAGGCCGAGGATTTCCAAAATCTTCTCGATTCGGTAACGAAGCAAGGAGCGTGCGATCACAACGTTGTGCCGGGTTATGTGCCAAACGTTGGCGAGATTTGCTTGGCGCTCTTCAGCGAAGACACAAACTGGTATCGCGGAGTTTGCCAAGATTTTTTACTGCGATTTTGGCAACTTTGAGTATGTGGATGTGGAAAATCTTAAGCCGATACCCCAGGATCTGCTTAAGGGCATCTATGCCACCAAGTGCTATATAGATGGCTTCGACAAGTCGAAGAATTTTGCTGCCTTGGAACATTTCCTCGTCCACCAGAGCGGAGTCCAATGTGAAGTTAAGGATGGCCCAGAGCCCGATACGCGTCTCATCACGATTCCCAATCTGCAGACCATACTGAAAACACCAATTCCTAATTAAACGCAAGCTTCGACTTCAAGTTACTGACAACATGGACCGCATTCCTTATGTTTTATAGTATTAAGTGTATACCAAAAAGACCATTTAATACATTCATATGTCGTTCACTTTTTCACAATTATATTTTTTTTTTTTACTGTTCTGTAAGTTTAAGCTCACAAGGTTGAGTCGAATTGTAGAAGCTTAAGCATAGAATTCGTATTATGAAAAATATAATTGGTTTATTCACTATTGGCCATTACCAAAGCCGCATAAGAGTTGAAAAGCGGACAGCCTTTTCTTTCTCAATAACATACAACTTCAGTTAGTAAAACACATGTTGGGATCACTGGAAATCAATTTTTTTAATAAAGCCATATATTTTTCTATACGAAAACCATTTCAATTATAAATGTTATATTTTCATGGAATAGTTTTTGTACCGAAGTTTCTATTCTCTACAATTCGACTCACTCTTAAAGTCATTCTACATCAAGTCAATTACAATAAGTCGGACAATTATAATATTCCAACCATATGCTAAGTCTATATACAAAAGTCTTGAGAATCTCTTCCATTTGGGTTCTAAACTTTCCAAGAGATTGGGCTTAGTCATTATCATGTACCAAAGGTCTTGAAAATCTCTTCCATTTGGTTTCTAAACTTTCCAAAGTTTCAAAATATTCGAACCATATGCCAAGTCTATATACCAAATGTCTTGAGATTCTCCCCATTTGTTTTCAAAACTTTCCAAGAGATTGGGCTTAGTCATTATCGTTCCAAAGTTTACAATCAAGTTTATTAAATCAATTAGATTGATCAAAGATCTTGGGTCTTTAGCAGCTTGCACCCTAATTTTAGCAAACCATCTGGATTTTAACTCTGGAATTTCCCGTGTATGGTTTATCCTTATCGATGAGGTCACCTAAAAGACTGACTAACTCTTAAGCCTGCTTGTTCAACAACCACTTATAAAAAAAAACTTCGATGAATCACATTTTTATTTTGGTTTTACATGCACTATATCGTTCTTAAAGAGAATTGAAATTTTTTGAGGTACTATAACTTTAGTTTACCAATGTCTTCGGTGTTTTTATAAATGCTATATATATTTTCACTCAAGTATGTGCTTGACTGACGTCAACATTTAACAATTGCGTCCTGGTTTTATTTCGATTATTTCAGACATTTTGCATGTTTGCCGTTGACACATGTTTTTTTCTCAGCCCCTTCTCGGTTGCCCCGCTGTTTGTTACATCCAAGATGTCATAAAAATGTGTATTTAATCAATAAATATGGTATCTACAGTATCTTGGCAAAGTATCCACCGCCACAACTTGTTGCCTTTTTTGGTAATACATTTATTGAACAGGGTCATTTAATGTCGATTGGCTTTCATTTGTTTTTTCTGCTACGCTTAGCCATTGTAATACCGAATTTGGGTCATTGTAACAGGGTTTCTGCTGAGTGCTAACATACGCGGTACCTCTAAAATTGCTAAAGTAGTCGAAATTAAATTTAAAAGTTACTCCTGATATTCCTAAATTGTATACCCATTAATTGTTCAAATTTGCATAACAAAAGAGGGTGAGAAAGTAAAGGGACTGAGAGCAATTTAAGTAAATTGGCCACGGAAAGCTTAATAATTGCAAGCCATTAAATATTTATTTAGTTGTCCGACAAATTAGTATTAAATGTAATAATTTCTTAATCGATAAATCGATGAACTGTGATGCTAAAAAAAAAATTACTTTACCTAACCCAGATCGGCTGGTTCTTGAAATGCATCTACATTTTGCATAACATAACCTTTACAGCACTGCTATTACGCACCAAAAATGCTCGTAGCTGTGGCTACATAACTGTAACTGTAAAGATGAGCTGTCGCTTGCAGTGATGGTGAAATGCAATCGCTGTTGTTGCTAACGTGATTCACGTACCGCTCCGCTCCGAGAATTTTCTGGAGAGGCAGCGAAACAGGTGCCTGCCCCTCTCCCCTCTCTCCATTGGGGCATGAAAACGAACGTGAGCGGTGGCACGAACAAACATGTTGCGCGGATGTGTGGCTGCACTTGTTATATCCGCCGGATGAATGTAATTACATATAAGATACATATGTGGTCCCATTGCAAATGCACTGTTTCATCCTATTTGTTTTAGACCTCTGTTTATAAATAAATATATACATATTTTTTAAATGTATTTCTTTCTTCCAAAGAAATTTCGTAATTGTATACTTGCTCATATTGGGTTTTTCCCAACATGGTTTTTAATTATCAATTCGGAAATTTACGGATTTTTTACCATTAATCAAATGGTATTTTATTGCAAAATATATACATAGCTTGTTTTTATTTGGAATTTATTTTGTAAATTATAAAAAAAATTAGAGATAAACAATCCACTCCCCATTTTTTTTCTTTAACTGATACACCCATCAAATGTGGAACGGAAATATACATACATATAAATACAAATAAATGGGGAATTGTGGTGTGAGTGCGCGCGTTTGCATATTTTATTGTAGTTTATGATTCCTCTTGTCAGACACGTAGCTCGCATTTCAAAACCCTTTCGGTTCAAAAAATTATAATCTCGAGTTCCAGTGAAATTGGAGAGCTGTGAAATTTGTGGGCGGAAATGGGGCGGTGAATGAGGGCCAAAAATGACCAAAAATCGTGGGAAACCGTTTTGAAAATCTATGTAAATTCATGTTCTTAATGCTACAGTCGAAGGTAGAAAAATGTACATCTCCATAAGGAATCAAGAAATTATATTTTTTTCCTATCATTGCATTAAAATTATATTTATGAAATCATTTTTTTTTATTAAATTAAATATTAAATATTAGTTTGTTTTGTATGTGCACTGTGCATATTTCAAGAATCTCTACTGTATTTTTAAGCGAGGTTAGCTGTCATACATAGATTCATATTAATAAAAAATAAGCAATAAAAAATGGCGGCTGGTCAATTGTGAATTGCGAATTGTCGCTTAGCCTTGAACCTGAATTTTGCAGTTCACTTTATTTTGTTTGTTTGCCGTGTGCTCACTGTTTTTGTATTTGTTGGTTATTATTGTTAGTATAATAATAATAATAATAATAATGCCTTTTGTTTTATCTGTCTCTTCTTGCTACCCCCCCTCTCTTCTTCCCTCTCTCCCTTTTCACACATTGCACTCTGTTCTCGTTTTCATTTTCGTTTTGGGTTAATGAACTGAAATTTTACCTTTTTATTTTTTGCCTTTGCTTATATCTAGGGGTACTTTTGCGTAAATTTAAATTTTTCATTTCTCTCGATTGTTTTAGGCGCGTGCGCTTGTGTGTCTGGGGTGTTTTAAATTTGATTTCGATCAAATATTTTGGTACATTTTTCGCATTTTCTGCTGGCTGTCTGCAGCTTTTCTATTTTTCTTCCTTTATCGAAATTCTAGCAATGAGCGGCATTTGCATTTTATTGTGCATTTGTTTTCGCTTTTATTGCTTCCTATTTTTGACCCTTTTTTGTTGTTGTTCTTGTTGCGCCTCTGTTGCCGAGCTGTTAAAAATAGTCATCGCAACAGAGAGAGGGAGAGAGAGAGAGAGCGCGGGAGAGAGAGCGCGGGAGAGAGAGCGCGGAGAGAGCCAAGAGCAAACGAGAGAGATATGTGAGAACTGTCAAACAAAGCAAAACAAACTGTCAAATGTCTACGTCATGTGAGTGCGCACACACACGCACGCACGCGCGCACGCAGCAATTGTGTTTGTGCAAGTGACGTTTCGTTTCGATTTGTTTTGTTTTGTTTCGTCCCGTTTGCTGAGTACTATTTACAGTAAATAACGGCGAGCAGATACGCGAAATAACTGATCCCTTGCCAAAAGGTTAAGATGCCATACAACTAATTAAATAAGTGAGCCGACGGAAAGATAGTGATCAATTGAATGTATTGGCAGTGAATAACGGTTAACAGGTACACGATTTAACTGATCCTTTCATGTAATGAGTATATGTATATGTACATATGTATGTTTACAGGCATTAAGAAAAGTATGTGTAAATAAATATACATATATATACATATACATTTCAATAAATTACAAACAAAATGTCACATACAAATATATTTTCATACATATGTACATATGTATTTATCTACATTATTATAATGCCATTAGTTATTTGATGTATTATTTTATTGTTGTAGAAAGAGAGAAGCCAACGAAAACTGTTTATCCAGGGGAAAAATGTGGTTTTTAAATAGCTTCAATTAATTTTTTTTTTGTGGGTCACCCAAAAAGAAACCAAACCACCCACACACACCCAAACATTTTGCTCGTTTCTTTATCTTTTATTTCATTTCGTTTCGTTGGAATGCAAGTCCAAGTCAATCTGCCCTTTGTTTGTTTTGTAAATGATTCACACAAAATAATTAAATACATACATATCCATGCATGTACATATGTAAATTATAGCTACATACATACATATGTACATACATACATATGTACATACATATGTATGTACATCCGGCACCCGGTGTTTAAAAAGGAAGCTTTAACTGTGATTTTAAAAATCCCACAGTCGTACTTCTCTATAATACACGCCATGGCTAAGAATCAAACAATTTGCAATTTTAAGCTAATTTAAATGTTTAAAAATTATTTTTAATGTCCAGTCTACATATGTAAGTACATACATACATACATATATGTAAACATTCCTGGAAATTGAGCTGTCAGAATTTGAATGCTTCGCACACATACATACATATGTATGTACTAATGCATATTTCCGCTCTCATAAACGCTCTCTATTGTAATTTATGGCAATTTGCTAATTTACAATAACAATTTTCATTTGCACTTTGCTCCGAAAATAGCGCAGTGCTGCATTTGCCAGCCAGTGGGTGGGAGCGGGATGGGAACAATCGATGTTGGTGCATAACTGTTGTTCTTGTTGCTTCTATTATTTTCGTCACCGGCACTTGCAGCGCCGTCGCGCTCAATTGACAGATTGTTCTGTTCCACTTTTGCGAGCGCGTCCTTGACCCAGAAGTAATGCACACACACATGCACATGCACACTTACAGGCCTTCTTCCTCTCTCTCTTTCTGTCTCCTTTTTGTTCTCCTCCTACCTCGCAGGCATGCGAAAATCTATGTTAAGGTCAGCGCACTTAAAGCGATCCCAAAAAAGGCTGTTAAGCCACTGTTAACGTGCTCTGTTATTTAGTAATATACTTTCAATTGTATTTAATTTAATTTAATATCCTAATTTTTAAATTTTGGAAGGGAACTCTTTATACTGTTAAAAGAGGCAACCCTTTGTTTTACTGTTATCTCGTGGGGAACCCTTGTTATTCTGTATACCGAGGGAAACTTGTTCTGTAGACCGGTGGAAATCCTTTGTTGTAGGGCTTTCGTGAGTCGTAAATGTCAATCTAACAGGGCCTGCGCAGAGTTCCATCTCTATTGACACGACAAGAATATTTCCTGCGTTTGACTTGACCCTTTTTTGTGCAGTTGTCCGGGTCCGGTCATGTGATCGGACTTATAAAAGTGAAGTAGGTCCTGAAATTAAGTTCGATTATATTAAGTGGTGTTCATAATTTACATACGTGCGCGACGAAACAAATTAATTGAATGCATTTGGAATTTAATGGATTCCATTTGCAGCACTTTCTCTATTCCTACTTCTACCTATGTATTTAACACTTTTTTTTTCGTTTCGGCTTTCAGACTGCTACAAAAAGGAACAACAAAAACTACAAGCTAATTTAAACAGGAGAAAAGAACGGAAGACTAGAAATAATCATAATACACAGTAGTTTAGCATTAGAGAACCGACAGCAACAACTACAATAACACTGCGAACACTAATTCTAATTCAAAATTACACAGAGAAGTATTTTTTTGGCCTTAAGAGCAAAATCACACACATACATACACACACATGTAAACAAAACAAAGAAAAGAATTTGTAGAACACCAAGCAAGAATCACTTTTAGCCTTATATACATACAACCTAAAAAAGAAAGTTAATCTTAAGCTTGGATTAGAATGAGAAGACGAAGCAAGAGTCCTATAAAAGAAAACAAGAACATTACAAGTAATATTGAAATTATGGGGAGCGTGTAAGTAGGCTAAAATACCTAAGACCGTATACAGTAGACACACAGAAAAACAACCACCCACACACACACACAACAACACTTGGCAATATACCCAATAGCCAATAATTTCATCGCCTCCCTAAACAACAGCAGGGAGTCTGATCAGGGGACTCTTGTCTTGGATGAAATATCCGGGGAAATTCGCCAAGAAGCTGCAGCGGAGGACAAGAAAGAAGATTCAAAATCACCATCTCAAGGACTTAAAAAAGATCCGGATAAGGAAAATAATTCGCCGAATCTATCCCCAAATTCTGAAGGAGTAGATGATAAAGCCACCGAAAAGGGCGAGAAAAACACTGATAATAAAAATACAGAAAGCGATTGCAGCGATAACGAGTCAAAAAAAGATAGTCCAAAGACCAGAAACCTCGAAGGTAAGAAAAATATCCATAACCTTGCTATTTTTCCTTACTAATTTGAATATATCATTTCAGGGAGTTCAACCGAATGTGTTAGTAAAGACGAGAAGCGGTCACCCACATCGTCTGAATCAAAATCCTCGGCTTATACTAAAGAATCGCACAGAGAATCGGCAGAATCCGTAACAAACGGAGACAAAAAAGAAAACCCCAGGCACCAAGAAACTTCCTATTCCCAGAGTTCCGAAGGCGAGGAACACCGCAGATCTAGGGAAGTATCAAACCGAGGATCGGCAGCTTCCAGGGAACACAGGGAACTATCAGACCGAGAATCGGCATATTCCGAAAGTTCCGAAGGCAAAAGAGAAACCCCCAGGCGCAGAGAAGAATCGCACCGAGAATCTTCATATTCCGAAAGTTCCAAGCGCAAAGAAGAAACCCCCAGGCGCAGAAAATTATCTCGCCGAGAATCTTCATATTCCGAGAGTTGCGGAGGCAAGGAACACCGCAGATCTAGGGAAGTGTCGATCCGAGATTCGGCATATTCCGAAAGTTCCGGACGCATAAAAGAAACCCCCAGGCGCAGGGAAGGATCGCACCGAGAATCTTCATATTCCGAAAGTTCCAAGCGCAAAGAAGAAACCCCCAGGCGCAGAAAATTATCACGCCGTGCATCTTCATATTCAGAGAGTTCCGTAGGCAAGGAACACCGCAGATCTAGGGAAGTGTCGATCCGAGATTCGGCACATTCCGAAAGTTCCGGACGCATAAAAGAAACCCTCAGGCGCAGGGAAGGATCGCACCGAGAATCTTCATATTCCGAAAGTTCCAAGCGCAAAGAAGAAACCCCCAGGCGCAGGGAATTATCACGCCGAGAATCTTCATATTCCGTGTCGATCCGAGATTCGGCATATTCCGAAAGTTCCGGACGCATAAAAGAAACCCTCAGGCGCAGGGAAGGATCGCACCGAGAATCTTCATATTCCGAAAGTTCCAAGCGCAAAGAAGAAACCCCCAGGCGCAGGGAATTATCACGCCGAGAATCTTCATATTCCGTGTCGATCCGAGATTCGGCATATTCCGAAAGTTCCGGACGCATAAAAGAAACCCTCAGGCGCAGGGAAGGATCGCACCGAGAATCTTCATATTCCGAAAGTTCCAAGCGCAAAGAAGAAACCCCCAGGCGCAGAAAATTATCACGCCGTGCATCTTCATATTCAGAGAGTTCCGGAGGCAAGGAACACCGCAGATCTAGGGAAGTGTCGATCCGAGATTCGGCATATTCCGAAAGTTCCGGACGCATAAAAGAAACCCCCAGGCGCAGGGAAGGATCGCACCGAGAATCTTCATATCCCGATAGTTCCAAGCGCAAAGAAGAAACCCCCAGGCGCAGGGAATTATCACGCCGAGAATCTTCATATTCCGTGTCGATCCGAGATTCGGCATATTCCGAAAGTTTCGGACGCATAAAAGAAACCCCCAGGCGCAGGGAAGGATCGCACCGAGAATCTTCATATTCCGAAAGTTCCAAGCGCAAAGAAGAAACCCCCAGGCGCAGAAAATTATTACGCTGTGCATCTTCATATTCAGAGAGTTCCGGAGGCAAGGAACACCGCAGATCTAGGGAAGTGTCGATCCGAGATTCGGCATATTCCGAAAGTTCCGGACGCATAAAAGAAACCCCCAGGCGCAGGGAAGGATCGCACCGAGAATCTTCATATTCCGAAAGTTCCAAGCGCAAAGAAGAAACCCCCAGGCGCAGAAAATTATCACGCCGTGCATCTTCATATTCAGAGAGTTCCGGAGGCAAGGAACACCGCAGATCTAGGGAAGTGTCGATCCGAGATTCGGCATATTCCGAAAGTTCCGGACGCATAAAAGAAACCCCCAGGCGCAGGGAAGGATCGCACCGAGAATCTTCATATTCCGAAAGTTTCAAGCGCAAAGAAGAAACCCCCAGGCGCAGGGAATTATCACGCCGAGAATCTTCATATTCCGAGAGTTCCGGACGCGAGGAACACCGCAGATCTAGGGAAGTGTCGATCCGAGATTCGGCATATTCCAGGGAACACTGGCAAGTATCAGACCGACAATCGGCATATTCCGAAAGTTCCGGACGCAATAAAGATACCCTCAGGCGCAGGGAAGGATCGCACCGAGAATCTTCATATTCTGAGAGATCCGGAGGCGAGAAAGGCCGCAGATCTAGAAAAGAATTGCACCGAGAATCGGCTTATTCCGAAAGTTCCAAGCGCAAAGAAGAAACCCCCAGGCGCAGAGAAGAATCGCACCGAGAATCTTCATATTCCGAAAGTTTCGGAAGCAAACAGGAAACCCCCAGGCGCAGGGAGTTATCGCACCGCGAACAGGCGTACCATCTCGGACGTAACGGACCCACATCGAACGGTGAACAAGAAAGGGGTTATAAGCGGAAACGTGATTCTTCAGACGGCGAAGAAGGGCAGCAACAGTCTCGAGCTACAGCATCGCGTGCTTTATATTCTTCAACACCATCCTTGGTGAAACAAAGCCCAAAAAACGAGGAACAGATCCCCAGATATAGAAAAGAGTCACACGGCGAACAGGCATACCAGCAGAGACATAACGGACCCACATCGAACGGTGAACAAGAAAGGGCCTCTAAGCGGAGACGTGATTCTTCACACGGCGAAGAAGGGCAGCAACAGTCTCGAGCTTTAGCCTTAGGTGCTTTATATTCTTCAACACCTTGCTTGGTGAGACCGAGAAACGAGGAACAGATCCCCAGATATAGAAAAGTGTCACACGGCGAACAGGCATACCAGCACAGATATAACGGATCCACATCGACCGTTGAACAAGAAAGGGCCTCTAAACGGAGACGTGATTCTTCAGACGGCGAAGAAGGGCAGCAACAGTCTCGAGCTACAGCTTCACGTGCGTTATATTCTTCAACACCATCCTTGGTGAAACAAACCCCAAAAAACGAGGAACAGATCCCCAGATATAGAAAAGAGTCACACGGCGAACAGGCATACCAGCACAGACATAACGGACCCACATCGAACGGTGAACAAGAAAGGGCCTCTAAACGGAGACGTGATTCTTCAGACGGCGAAGAAGGGCAGCAACAGTCTCGAGCTTTAGCCTTAGGTGCTTTATATTCTTCAACACCTTGCTTGGTGAGACCGAGAAACGAGGAACAGATCCCCAAATATAGAAAAGTGTCACACGGCGAACAGGCATACCAGCACAGATATAACGGATCCACATCGACCGTTGAACAAGAAAGGGCCTCTAAGCGGAGACGTGATTCTTCAGACGGCGAAGAAGGGCAGCAACAGTCTCGAGCTACAGCTTCACGTGCGTTATATTCTTCAACACCTTTCTTGGTGAGACAAAACGCGGAAGACGATCAGCGGTCCGTATCTTCATCCCACACAGAGTCTGATTCAGAAGGCGATTCGGAAGCCGAACGCAGAGCAAGCTTCGACGCGGAAACCCCCAGGCGCAGGGAGTTATCGCACCGCGAACAGGCGTACCATCTCAGACGTAACGGACCCACATCGAACGGTGAACAAGAAAGGGGTTCTGAGCGGAAACGTGATTCTTCAGACGGCAAAGAAGGGCAGCAACAGTCTCGAGCTTTAGCCTTAGGTGCTTTATATTCTTCAACACCTTGCTTGGTGAGACCGAGAAACGAGGAACAGATCCCCAGATATAGAAAAGTGTCACACGGCGAACAGGCATACCAGCACAGATATAACGGATCCACATCGACCGTTGAACAAGAAAGGGCCTCTAAGCGGAGACGTGATTCTTCAGACGGCGAAGAAGGGCAGCAACAGTCTCGAGCTACAGCTTCACGTGCGTTATATTCTTCAACACCTTGCTTGGTGACGCAAAGCGCGGAAGACGATCAGCGGTCCGTATCTTCATCCCACACAGAGTCTGATTCAGAAGGCGATTCGGAAGCCGAACGCAGAGCAAGCTTCGACGCAGAAACCCCCAGCCGCAGGGAGATATCGCACCACGAACAGGCGTACCATCTCAGACGTAACGGACCCACATCGAACGGTGAACAAGAAAGGGGTTCTGAGCGGAAACGTGATTCTTCAGACGGTGAGGAAGGGCAGCAACAGTCTCTAGCTACAGCATCACGTGCTTTATATTCTTCAACACCTTGCTTGGTGAGACAAAGGCCTAGAAACGAGGAACAGATCCCCACTAATAGAAAAGTGTCACACGGCGAACAGGCATACCAGCACAGATATAACGGATCCACATCGACCGGTGAACAAGAAAGGGCCTCTAAGCGGAGACGTGACACAAAATCTGATTCAGGAGACGTTCCGGAAGCCGAACTCAGAGCAAGATTCGACGCGGTGTGGCAAATATTAGGCAATCGCCGTTTAACACCAGCGATAAGTGAAGAAGAGCAGACATTTGAAAGCGAGAGCGAGCGGGATTCATTCTCGGACGACTATCCGCAAGAAGTGGTGCAAAGAGTCTTCAGATATATTGAATTACCGCCCTTGCACCGCAACGGTAACGAAAGCGAACGCGTGTCGGCGGCGGCAGCTTTACGTTCAACTTCACTCTCACCTTTATCTTTACCTTTCTCTTTAAAAACAGTTTCACTTCCGGATTTATTTCATCATTCACCTCCACGTGTATTTAAACGACATAAAACTCTAGGAGATTGTCCGGGGTCTAAAAACGGCAATACTTCAAAAGGAACATTTTATGAATTAGAGAAACGTGAAGATACAGAGACCGACGATTCGGAGACCGACGATTCGGAGAACGACGATTCGGAGAACGAGGAGGAAGACCTAAATCAGGATAGCCCAAGGAAACGCGACGATACCGATACTGATTCAGATTCAGAAGGACCTCCCGGAGCTTTAAAGACACAGCAACAACAACGTGAAGATACAGAGACCGACGATTCGGAGAACGAGGAGGAAGACCTAAATCAGGACAACCCAAGGAAACGCGACGATACCGATACTGACTCAGATTCAGAAGGACCTCCCGGAGCTTTAAAGACACAGCAACAACCAGAGGAGGAAGCAAAAGAACGTGAAGGTGGAGACAGCCGAGACTCGGCTTCTGGCGAGGACGATCAGGTTCCGGATTGTAAGGAGGTGGGAACTGTAAAGGATAGCCCAACAAAGTCTGACCTTGAAATAGTTGATGTTGGCAATGAACTGGCATCAATAGCGGTCAACGGAACTATTCCCGAGAAGAATATTTCGCTAGACTCGGAACTTGACTTAGTAACCCGAGGAATCCTAAATGTCAATGAAGCGTTCGGGCCGGCATATTTAGCACGTCGCAACTTGATTAATACAAAGCAACATCAGCAACAACAGCAAAACGAACAAAGTTTTTCGTGTGAGGTAGTAGCTCCAACTGTTTCTGAAGATTTGAACATAATATATAAGCCGATCCCTAAACTAAAGGAAGCAGGCAAGCTGTTAGATAAAGAACTGCTCGAGATCGATAAAGAGAATCGGCAGGAGCAACCGCAGCAACTGCAGGAACAGCAGCAAGAGAATCAGGAGCAACTTCAGCAACAGCAGGAACTGCAGCAAATGCATCTCGAGCAACAACTCCAGCAACAGCATCAACAGCAACAACTCCAGCAACAGCAACAACTGCGAAATCTGCAGCAAGCGCAGGATCTGCAACAAAAGCAGCAACTGCAGCAAGAGCAACAACAGCAGCAACTGCAGCAACAGCAACAACAGCAGCAAGAGCAACAACTGCAGCAGCAGGAACAGCTGAATCGCCTGCAGCAACAGCAACGACTCCAGCAACAACAGCAACTGCAGCAACAGCAGCAACTCCAGCAACTGCAGATTGTCCAGGAAAGAGTGCGCCGGCAGAAGGAGCTGCACCGTTTGCAACAAGACCAAGTAGAGCGGGAGCGTCAATCTCGCCAGGAAGAGAAGCAGAGGCGCCTGGAACTGGAACGAAACTTGGAGAAGCGTAAGGAGGACTACGATCGCCAGTTGCGCCTGCAGCGCGAGGAGCATCAGAACAAGTTAAGGCAGTTGACGGAACTTAGGCAGCGGGACCTGTACAAGGATCGGCCTAGTAAGCCACTGCCGCAGCGCAAGCCAGTGCTCATGCAAAACGAAATGGTCAGCATCCCGGTGGCCAACTTAAACGGCGGCCTTAAGGCGCCCAGCAGCGGTTCTGGAGTGGGTGTGGTGTCATCCGGCGGCGTCGTCTCCTCGGCGGTGCTGGCCAATGCCCCCCGTGTTTACCTAACGCCTTCGTCTACATTTATGGCCAATCGTCAGGTTTCGGCGGGCGTGGCGGCCACCGGAAAGATAGCCGGATCGGTTGTTGGCGCTTCATCTGTCAATGCGTCAGCCGCCGGTACTGTTCGCTACTTTTCACAATTTAGCAAAGTGCAAACGGCCGGTGGACCCAGTCTGCAGAGAAAACTGGCCAACGGGGACACCATTGTGCTGGCGAACGGCAACAAGAGTTTGTTCCTCACCAGCAACAGCAGCAGCGACAAGGGTGCGCCCTCGAGCGTCGCCACCAATGGCAATAGCTTGCTAACGGCCAAAACGGAGCTCTTGGAGGAGGAGGGCATGCAGCCGGGAACTGTGATCGAGGAGGTGGACGATGACGCAGATGAGGATGAGAGCAGTCACACTGTCAAATCCAATGGGGATCAGCAGCCGCAGGATCAGCCCTTGGCACTGACAACCGCGTCCAACGACGGCAACGCCTCCGACGATGAGCCCGAGCTGGATATTGTGATCAACAATGTGGTCTGCTCGTTTAGCGTGGGCTGCCATCTGAAGCTGCGGGAGATTGCCCTGCAGGGCTCAAATGTGGAGTACCGTCGCGAGAACGGAATGGTTACCATGAAGCTGCGTCATCCGTATACGACGGCCTCGATTTGGTCTTCGGGAAGGATCACCTGTACTGGTGCCACCTCGGAGGCAATGGTAGGCTTTAATATTACAGCAACCGACTGTGTGGAGCTCTTTATTTAATGATTATCTCTTATAGGCTATGGTTGCAGCTCGTCGCTATGCAAGGTGCCTGGGCAAGCTTGGATTTCCCACTCGTTTCCTGAATTTCCGCATCGTCAACGTGCTGGGCACCTGTAGCATGCCGTGGGCCATCAAGATCGTCAACTTTTCGGAACGTCACCGGGAAAACGCCAGCTACGAGCCGGAGTTGCATCCCGGTGTGACCTACAAGATGCGCGATCCCGACCCAAAGGCCACCCTCAAGATCTTCTCCACCGGCAGCGTTACCGTCACGGGTAAGTGGTGATCCCCCATATTGTGAGTGGCAGTTCTAATAATTTCTTATATCCATATCTCATTAGCGGCCAGCGTTAGCAATGTGGAAGCGGCTATCCAGCATATTTATCCCCTCGTCTTTGAGTTCCGCAAGCAGCGTTCGCCGGAGGAGCTGCAGCACCTGCGTCAGAAGCAACGCCTGCAGGGCGGCGGCGATCCGGCTGAATTGGAGAAGCAGGTCATCTCTGAGAACAAGGCGGCGAGCCTGGATAATATTTTTATTAACACAACGGCGGCGCACTCGAAGCCATCGGCGAATGAGCAAACGCCAGCCACCGCGGGCATCTTGACCAGCCACATTGACAGTATGCAGCGCCTGAAGCAGGTCCAGAACTTCCACCAAATGATGACGATGACGCAAGATGAGCGCCGTCACATACCCTTCCAGGGGGAGAAGGTCAACTCGGCCTCGACCTCGGCGGCGGCAGCATCTGCCTCCTCGTCCTCTGCCTCGTCGGGGGATAATATCTGTGCCAATGCCCGTCGCCGGGCCACCGAATGCTGGGCCACCAAGCTTCAGAATAAGCGGCCGCGTTACAATGATCCCGGCACCACGGGACCCGTTAATGCCCAGGCATCTTCCCCAGCTTTAGCCTCATACAATGCTGCCTCCTCTTCATCATCAACCCTGGCCTCTCAGGCGCCACACCTGCGTAATAATCCCCTCAAGACGGCCGCCCTGGCCAATGTCCGTATGCGCGGCGCCAAGGTGCCAACGGGCATGGTGCTCAAACCGGGCACACGGATGGCGCCTATCGGTGGATACCTGCAACAGGCACAGCAACAGCAGCAACAGCAGCAACAGCAGCAGCAGCAGCAGCAGCAGCAGCAGCTGCAACAGCAGCAGAAGATGCGCCTGACCAACTACTCGCCCAGCGAGTTCGATGTGGATGACCTGATCGAGGAGGAGGAGAGCAACGAGTTGGACATGCCGTATTGAGTTAGCGCTGACCATGCCAAAACATTTATAGCTTAAATGCTAAATCGATGGAAAACCAAACAACACGCCACACAACAGAACAAATCAAATGAAAACACTGAGCTTTTCCGCCGTATTTGTTGGTTCTTTGTTTAAGCCTCTTTTCATCACACTTTTGTTTTTGTGTTCGCCGCATTTAAAACGAACTCGAGGAAAGCCGGAACCACCGGACCCGAGAGCGAAAACAAAAAAAAGCAAAAAACAAGAAAAGGAATGGAAGAACGACACGCAATCAAAACACTTTAATCCAAAGCGAAACAAAATATTCCCATCAAGCAACACCAACAAAACAGCAGCAGCAACAACAAAATTAAGAGCCAAATATTTAACTTATAAGGTTTGTATATTGTCATCATAATCTTAAAACAACTCAATCTAATGCCACTTTCCGTTGCAGATTTACGTTTAAACGACTTTGTAACTTAAGCGAGCACATCAGAAACAAACTAGCAGAGATAGCATATAGATGATTATTTCGACTCCGAAGGATCCCAGCAACCTCAAGAACATCAAGACCACAACGTAAACTTAAGTGTAGACTAAAAGCCAACAGCAAGATACGCGTTATGAATACGTATGCCAGCGTTTTACGTATGCAACCAAACCTGGGGATTGCTTGGAGTTACAATATGTACACCAATTTTTTTTTTTTGTTCGGATTAATTAGATAATTTATGTGAGCAAGACCACCGCCTAAGCAAATACTGTAAACCCAAGTGGATCGCATAAGGGATCCCGCACAAACGACTTATCAACAGCAAGCAGACGAGACGGGCAAACGGTTCGGATCGCATGCTTGCTTTTCCTTTTCTTTTTTTTGTTTGAACTCAACTTCAGACCAAGTTCTTCCCAAGCAAACCAAAATTCTCAAGAAATCAAGGAGGAGGAGACCAGAGAAGAATCTAGGATAATTACACTAATCAATTAATTTCATGTTTTCGCTCTAAGTTCTAGATGCTATAAGCGCTTCGTGTGGAGCAAAACAAACAAAACAAAAACATTTGAATACGATTATAATTATATTATAATACACACACAAACACCTATATCTGGTCACTTCTAACCAATTATAACAAAACTGAAAATACAGAAAGTAATTATGTTTTAATTTATGCTAGTAGTTTGTGGGTTGCGCAAAAAACTCATCGAATTAAGAATAACACTTGGATAATAATGACAAGCAACATTGTACTAGGATAAAGAGGTTTATTTTTAAAGCAACCGGTTTATGCGCGACTTTTGAACTATTGTCAGATTTATACCTAACGCATATATTCGTATATAGTAATGTTTTTTTGTATTTCGCATTAGTTTTATGAAAAAATTATAGGAATCAACTTAAGCGTAGATTTACAAACTTGTTCCTGTGTTGTTAAAATCAGAAAGTAAAAACGTATTTTAGTTGAAACTTAACGAAGCATACGCATACACAAACACTCACACACATTAACACAAGCATACGTATACATATACATAATGTTAAGGCCTCCAAACAAAGCAACAAACAAACAAACAAAACAAACAAACGAATCATAAGCAATAATGGAATGTTTTCGTTGTAAAAGAGGTAAAAATTAAACAAACTAATACTCACGTTGAACATAAAATAAACTATCTAGATGTTTTGGCGTGCCTTCACCCATGAATAGGAAAACAAAAACGAAATACGATAGCCAATTGTACAATCATTCAAATAGTACTTCCAGACCAGAACTCTCAAACTTTGTAAATAATCCCAAAATTGATGTCTTTCAATTAAACGTGAATTGCCTCATTCTTACATCAACCTTAAATTTCTTTTGTGCTTAACATAAAAACCCACTTTCATATCGTTCAACTTATGCATAATCAAAATAGCAAACAAAAAATGGGGAATTTAAGAGAAATATCAACGTATTTTTTTTTTTGTTTTTCTTTAATTATTTATAGATTTCTTCTACCAACCTATATATTTTGATTTGCATAAACAAAATCGAGAAATGAAAATGCCTTTAGGGAACAAATAACTAGCGCGGAAAGGAAAGAGATAGGTAGTTTTAGGTATAGGCATAGGTATAGGGAAAGAGAAAGAGTAGGATATTGAACAGATCGGAGCCGAAATGTATTTTTTTGTGTATGCGAATGTGGATAGGTCGAAGTAGGCCCGAACGTGTTACAATTGCAAAATTAACTAGCCACTAAGCCTAGCCCTAAGTTAGTTGAGAAACGGAATACTAAATTGTAAGCCAAAATGCATATAGCAATCTAAAAACCTAATGGAACCTAACGAGAACCTAAATGTAATCTAAATGTACATAAAATAGTTGTTAACAAATCACAAAAAACAAACGAAAGCAAGAAACCAACCATAGAGTAATATCTTCACGTCTAACTGCCTTCGAAAAAAAAAACAAACATGAAAAACCAAGAAAACGTAACGAAACGAAACAAAATCCTTTTGAATGCGATGTATTCTATTATAAAGACGACTGTAAATTGCTTCAATTGAACCTTGTACTTTCACCACATTTTTTGTTAGAGCAACAACAACAACAACAACAAACAACAGACATACGGATCGAAAGGCCTAAATAAGTGTATTTGGTTTCATGAACTTTAAAAAAGCAAAACTAAATATTAATATAGTATACAGATATATTTTTGATTATTATGTATTTAAAGAGAACAATGAAATGATGCAAGTATCGATGATAACTAAGAGAAAACAAATTGAGAAATCAAATAGCATAATTCTGTTTTTGTTTTGCCGTAAAGACTGCATTATACCAACAATTAATTATATACAACATAATAAATAAATAACTGATAAATGGCGAGTAAGCTTTGCATTAAGCAGACAACAAAACGGATGAATAAATATTAAATCAAACAGAAAAATTCTAAACACAATTAAAAAAAAAAAAAAAAACAAAAAACATGGACAACAAAACCAAGAAACATTTATTTATTAGCTACTAAGAGAACGCAGATGCAAATAGAAGTTTCGCTAGCGGAGATCGAGTCAGGCCAGAGCGGACCTTAAAGGTACCGCACCCAATACGAAAAGCAAGATGAAATTACCTTACCAAAACGTGCTAGCCCCCCATCCACCATAATCCATGGTAGTTCGGAGGGCGAGTCTACAAAAGTCTATAATAGGGCGATAAAGAGAATCGGATTAATTAGAACTATCGTACGATAAATCAATTACCAACTAACTGGCTAACGTATACCCAATAAGATCTATAGTTCCCCTAATCCCTGAAACTAGTTGTAAGTACATAAGTTGCAAGCAAATGAAAAACTAAAAGTTAGATTTATACACAAAAGGATATATTCATATATATATATATATATTTGGAGAAGAATGTGGGTAGGAGCAGAGAGGTTTACTTTGGTTTTGAGATTGTTTGCCGCATCTTCACATCTCAAGCAATACATTTATATACCATAGTTATTCCGAAGCCCGGCGATTTTTCGAAACCTCAGTTTTGGGCCACCAGAACTGGCGATTTCAAATATCAATCGTTTCGTGGTATACATTTGGTTATGAATATCTAACAAAAAGCCACACAAACATTAGCGACAACAACTTATTTGATGTATTTAGTTTAACGTTTAGCCCTTAGTTTCAAATCACACACGAAACAAAAAAAAAAAACGAAATTTGAGGAACGTGAAAATGCCTTTCCTGAACTGCAGTCAACACTCAAATATAAGACAAACAAACAAAAATGAGAAAAGAAACAAACCAACCAACCAAATGAAAGCAAATTGTTTGAATTAAAATCAAATTACATAAATCGTATGCGCATTTTTATTGGTTGGGTTACGGATCATATTATCAATGGGTCTTAGGAAAGCTATATTTATAAACAATGATATATAATCATTGTGAAGATACAAATTAATGTGAAATGCCATGTTTTAAATATTTATTTTTGAAATAGTTATGAGTAGGGGCTATGAAAAATAGTAAGGTGGTTAATAAACTGCAGAAGGGATAAGTCAGAACATTTTGTATGCTGTAGATGTTAGGGTTTTATAGTCACCCTGGTTTATGAAGATGTTAGGGGCTTAATTGGGATTATACTTTTTAAATAAAAGAATATTTTTTATTTTTACACTGGTTCTCCAGGTTGTACCTATACCGTAGACAGATTCATACATGGATTTTCAAGATATCATGGTTAATGAAAAGTTAAGAGTTTAATTGGGATTCTATTTTTAAAATAAAAGAGAATCTTTTCAAATATTACAAAACAAATGGTTGATTTTAAGCTGGTTCACTAGTTTGTCCTAGTACTTTAAAGATGGCTGTGGGCGATGCAGCTCCAGGTTTTCCTGGCAGGAGTGGGCCAGGAAGAAAACCACTGACATGGCGGTGGTCAGGACGATGTAGTACAGGTGGTAGACGATAAAGAGGTTGCACCACAGATCCATGAAGGGCTCTCGCTGATGGAGCACAACGGTAGCCACCAGCAGAGTCATTGACAGCAGAGATCCCATCAATATCATCTGGTGTAAGGAGAAGATCGTGATTATCTATGCCTTCTGAAGGATTAGTCATTCAGTCTACTACCACATTGGAGGTGGAGCGGCTGATCTCAAAGTTGCCCAAGTATTTGGCCCGGATGAGGAGGGATGCGGCGAAGGAGTAGAGCAGCGTAAACACTACCGTCCAGCGCAGGTAGAAGAGCTCCAACCAGCTTAGATGAGGTGCATCCAGATTGTCCACGATCAGTGTCTTTTGACAGCGCACGCCCGAGTCTTCTTCGGCCTTCAATTTAATGCTCACATGAACAACGGCGTCCAGCTGGATGTGGATGATCTTGTTGAGCATGTGCAGGGCCACAAAGCATGAGATCTACATAATATGGGATATGGTAAAGGGTTTGGAGCTTGGCGCACATGTAGCCGGGCAGCAACTCACAAAGGCGCCGAGGGACAGGAGGCCGCAACACAGACCCACAACCTTGCACATCTTGATCCACTGAGCCGAAGGCAAAGACTGCCGCCGTTCGGTGGAGATTCCAATTTCCAACTTCTCTGCCTACTCATACCCTATTATAATCATTTCTGCACATTCAATTGTCATAATCTGATCACTATATTTCACGTTATTCAGAATAAGTTTACAAAAATCATTTTTACGGAGGATATTATTTAAAGTTAAAGGTTCATCACTCAAAGGAACGATTGGTCCTTAGTTTGGTAAATAAAGTATTTCAAATGATTCGATTTGTTAGGTTTTCAACTACCATAGTAAACTAACTATTACTTAAAGGATGGTTATTATGTCTTGAAGTGCTTATTTAATCTTTAAATTGCTCGTTTCATTAAAAATTAATAAACCATTTTCAATATATGTATGCTCATCAATTTGAAAAGATCAACATAATTCTTTTAACTTTTTCATCGATATAAATGTTATATAGCTCAACGAAATTGTAACAAAATGGGCTTAACAGTTATTAAATAACTAATTCATGTTTGATTCTTGACTTAAGTAATTTCTTTGTGCATAGTTATGTCAGTGTATGTACTACATATCACTGAATTATATAGTTACAGGGTATGCGATGTCTCGGTTACCTAGGCCCACTTCTCCCATGCAATTGGAGGCATCGCAGCTGGATTTTTGCTCGGAGCGGGCGGTAAACAGTTTTATTTTACATATGTTTTGGCGACTTAAATGCAGCTTATTCATACAATGACGATGCGTGGATTTGGTGTCGTGTGGCTGAATGCATATGGCTTTAAAATTAGTCAACTTGTGGAGCATTTCTTAGGGAAACTACCGAACCAAACGGGCTTGTAAAAAAGTTATAGGGAGTCCAAGAAGTATGGGTAAAAAGCTAAAGTTAATACCAATTACTGGCTAAACTTCACGCCAATGTTGTTGACGCGCGTCTGCATGTGCTCCAGCACGTCTTGCGAGAATTCCTCGATGGTGGTGAAGCGGCTCTTCTGGAAGCTGAAGATGTCGCCCAGAAAGGCGAGCAGCTGCTCCCGGAAGTAGTGGCAGATGTCGCGCAGGTTCTCGTTGGGTCCAAAAAAGCCCCAGGCCATTAGTGGCGATATCTGCTCGGATATCACGTAAAAGTGTGACATGAACCCGTTGGGGAACTTAAGCATCCGCTTCTTTGCCTTCAGCACCGACCACACGGCTGTGGTTAAGGCCTGAAAAAACACACCAACGCCCAACAGATGAATTAATGTATGATCTCGACTTGGGAAGAGTTCACTCACCGTCTCCTTGAATCCGTTGGACAGCCAGCGGTTTTGTACCACTGCCGTAACGCTGGCGGGCGGTGCATCTAGGTCCTTGAATGAATCCAGGATGATAAAATCTAGGCAGATATCGTAGAAGGTCATCGCCTTGACATTGCGCTGCTCCAGCTCCATTTGGATGCACGGCCAGTTGTTGCTGTCGTGCAGATAGTTCACCATGTCCTCGTAGCCCACGAGAAACTCCTTAGTATCCTTATCGCCCAGACAAAGTAGATCGGTAAGGATCTGCCGGCCGGAATCGCATATCCACTGGCCCACCGCGGGATCCTTGAACAGGAACTGAAAGGCCAATCGGACGCAGTGGAGCTTGGCTAAATATTCCGTGTCAGTGCTGCAGTGCATCAGCTCCGCCCGAATAGTGCGGCACGGCACCGTGTACTCATCGTGATGCTTGAGGGCAGTCTGAAATAGCGGATACTCCTCATACGAGGTCTCGATAAAGCCGTCGAACTCCCGCAGATCCGCCACCTGGTCTAGTGCGGAGGCAAAGCTCTCCGCGGAATCAAAGTTCGGATCGGATCCTGCTCGACTTAGGACGCTGCCGGACTTACGCGACCGCCGATCGTCGTCCGTCTCCCCCGCCTCCTCCTCGGCCTCGTCAATGGAATGCTCCTCGCGGAACAGCACCGAACGCTGGTCGAGGAAGAGCAGTTCGCTCTGCTCCTGCAGCGTGTAGGCCATCTCCAGCAGGTTCTGGATTTCGCGGCAGAATTCTGAGTCCTCCGCTGTCGTTAACAAGGCGGGCAGTCCACCGGGCGAATAATGAGCCGCCAGGGCGTCCTCCCAAAAGTTGATAACCGTGTCCAGCGCCTCCATGCCCATCATGCCCAGCTGTTGGGCAGTCAGTTGGGTGACCACCGAGCCAGGTCCAGGACCTGCATTCTGTACGCTCATCAAGCCAACGCCAATCGAACCGGAGGCCATGGACAGGCGGTCTGAATAGGCTATGGTGGAGCCAACGGGACTGCCCGATCTCGCCGAGGCCTTGGACCCGGCTATCGAGATGAGGTCATTGGGACTGCGCATGCTGTTGCGGTTCCTTCTGCCCGTGTACTTCCTGGCCCGACGGGGCGGACGCGGTGGCTTGCGGCGCCGGAGGAAACGGGAGAGTACGCTCATCAGGGCCACACCAGCGGTCAGCGAGAAGAGGACAACCTGGTGAAGATTCAAAGGGTAAGTATTTTTTGGATTGCCAATTGTAAATATTAGTCTATATCTGTCAACAAAATCTTTTGAAAGATTCTCCTGGTTTTTGAAGCTTCAACAGAGCTTATACTCTATATACCTTACTACCTAAGGTTATTCTAAGCTTTTAAAGATATGTAGGAATGTGAATTTTGTATCGCCTAATATATACCATACTACTACTCTTGGCAGACATTTCGTTTTGCTATAAGAACCTTCAGAGCTTATCCCATATCTACCATAAGTTCATGGGGCTTTCGAAGGTTTTTTCATCTTATCCTATATCTTGAATTGATTTTTAAGAGTAGTTTGATCTGAGAACGCACCTTTGTGGTGGTGGAGACGCGGAAGGGCAGAAGGCTGCCGCCGCTGGTCCACGATGCCGGCATGATGCGCTGCATCTTGTGGCGCAGGGAGCTCCTCTGTGGATCCTCAGAGTCCTGCGGGAATGGGAATGGAAAACGCGAATCTCAGTCTCAGCCGATGCTGCGGATTGTGCTTGTGCTTTGAGGTTAGGCCTCCGCGCCTACTCCTCGAAGTCGGCTCATCGGCTGGCGCTATCTTTTTTGATTTCTGGCGCGGTGACCCTGCGCTCCATGTGCGGCCGCCCTTCGGAATGCGGAGCGAGTTCAGCGGATTCGACTGCTTCTGGCGACTTAAACGATTGTTGTGTTGCCTGGCCGACACGGATGGGAATCTCGTCTTCTCGGCTATTGGGCGGAGGCTGAATCCACGGCTGCTTATCAGTGGAAACTTTCACTTTTAGGCCTCAAAACAACAAAATTGCATCACAATGTTTCAGGGAGAGCGCGGCGGCAAAAGATCCAGCTGATTGCGACGTTGCCACCTGGGATAGGCCTAGTTCCCAAAGGCGTTGCCAGACCGACGGACTGCTGGTGCCGTGACCGTTTTTACTGAGTAATTTCAACGTTTTTAAGGGAATGGCCATTAAGACATAATTCTAATAAAAGAAAGAAATAAATAAAAATGAAGAAAACAAAAAATTTAAAGCTTTTTAATAAATGTTTAAATATTTTATCTTTAAATTGTAACTGTGTGCAGTTCAACTGGTTGGTTAACTTTTAAAAAACGTTATGACGTCTCCGAGAACTTCGATCCAACCTGGAAGGATTATAAAGATGGATTTGGATAATTAAAAGGGGAATTTTTATCGGATTGGAGAGATTGCACGCTTTGATTGAGGCACGGTTATACGAACTTTACCTTAAACTTGGCAAAGTGAATGGATCCACGTAGCTAGTGCTACGTTTATTATGATAACTATGAGATTGGCTGTTCAGCCGGAGACTCCCTAAGAAAACATTAGAACCAAAAGTTTTCAACACATTACAGAGATAATCATGAAACTAATATAATTGCGCTTTCAATGAATGGGGTGGTTGGTGGTACGATAAATGTGGTCTGAGGTAAACTTATTCAAATAATAACTATTCGATCATACTAATGCAAGCACAAATTACAGCTTTCTAAATGGAAAGTTCGGCAAAGAGCGTAGTACTGACGGTGCAAAGTCAAATGGAATTACTCGGGGCTCCTGGCAGAACTTCGATTGGCCACGCTCTCTTACCTTTGTTGAAATGATGATTAGGCCTAAGGTGTTATAGGCTATACCTTTATCCAGTATTGAAAATTGTTATGTGTATGTATATTTGTATGTTCAATATTTCTTTGAATTGTTTGTGTAATAATAAGCAAGTAAAATCGTTTGTATATTTCTGTCAAAAATAAAGTCTAAGTCGACGAGGACTTATGTAAGTCGATTTGTTTTTAAAACATTTTTTAGTAACAATAAACATTTAATTTTGTTTTTCCATGTAAAAAAGGTTCTGAAATTACTTGTCCAGAAAAATATATGTAATATGATTAACTCAACTAAACATCCATTTTAAGTTTGGCTATTATCATCAGAATCTGCACCCTATTCGGAACACTGCACAGCTGTAAAAATATATAAGATACAATTATGGAAAAAATAAGGATAGCAAACAAGCCGCCTCTGAAAACATCAGTTCCTAAAATTATAAATAACAAGAAAAAGCGTGTATGCACAATGTACATTGTACATATGTACATAAGTAACTATATGCGAAGTTATTTTTCTAATTAGTCAATCAATTTTTATAAAATTTATTTTATACATGCAGATCAGAAGTTGTAAAAAGTGCATTAACCCACAGTAGAGGAAAAAATAGAAAAAAAGAAGAACATAAGTTTGTTCCTACTATTTTCCACTTTATTATCCGATTCTTCCTATGGCAGCTGTACGATAGAGTCTGTCCTTAGGGCGGACTTAAAAAAATGTAATTCAATATTTATAAGGTACAACTAAATTACAAGAGAGTATGAACAAAAACATTATTTTTCCGTTCCTTTCTATGGGAGCTAACGGATTTAATTGTCCGATAAGGCCCGATCCGAATTATATGTTTGAAATTAAAAGAAGACTTTTAGTAAAATTTCATCCCGATAGCTAGAAGCAGAGAAATGGATAGCAAAAAGTGCAAAAGAAGTATAATTCTCAAAATAATTTATTATACCCGTTACTCGTAGAGTAAAAGGGTATACTAGATTCGTCGGAAAGTATGTAACAGGCAGAAGGAAGCGTTTCCGACCCCATAAAGTATATATATTCTTGATCAGGATCACTAGCCGAGTCGATCTAGCCATGTCCGTCTGTCCGTCTGTCCGTCTGTCCGTCTGTCCGTATGAACGCTGAGATCTTGGAAACTATAAGAGCTACAATACTGGGATTAGGCATGCAGATTCCTGAGATTCCTGCGCAGCGCAAGTTTGTTTCAAAAGAATGCCACGCCCACTCTAACGCCCACAAACCGCCCAAGCCTGTGGCGCCCACAATTTTCGTGCTAGATAAAAAATTTTAACTTAAATGTATTGGTCTCGTCAATACCTATCGATTGATTTAAAAAAAACTTTGCCACGCCCACTCTAATGCCCACAACGCTTAAATCTGTCTACCGCCGGTAGGTGGCGCATTTGCTGCTTGCATATCTCCATTTTCCTTTGGTCCCTTTAGCTGAGTAACGGGTATCTGATAGTCGAGGTACTCGACTATAGCGTTCTTCTTTGTTTTTTAAAATAAGATCTTGAGCCAGCCAAAAAAAATTGTTTCAAGTGAAGTATACATATTTAATACACTATTTCAAAAAAAAAATCCAAATGAAGTATGCATATTTAATATACCATTTCTATAGCTTTAACACAACTGAAGTGATTCCAGACCTGAAACAGCGTTTAGATATCTAAGTGCAAACTGACAGCAGATTTTAATTTTCACGATTTTCATAAATAATAGTCGTTTTTTAATGCAGTCGAAGAAAAAGGCATCTCTAATCACTGTTGAAAACGACCCGTTGAAACCGCTTTACACCGGCTGGCGGTCCCCATTCACCGCGCAGTCACCGTTTGCTTTTGCCGTGACTTCCAGTCACTGGTGCAGCAATTGCGCATCTCTGACAGAGTTGCAAATGATAATCGATTAATGATTGATTGGCTGCAATGCCCAAGTGGCGGGAAAGGGGAATTGCACATAGTTTAAACAGAATTTAAACGAAATCAATTATGACTTTAATTAATTTTTGTACTAATTACTGTGTTGTTGCTGCTGTGGCAAAACGAAGCAATCCGAATTCGATAAACATGGCGGCAATGGCGTCGCACACGTCACAAAGCTGGGACAACAACAAAAAGCACTTCGAACCGGCAAGAACTGCTAAAGGCGAAATATTTTGGCATTATTATTAAAAATTCAGTATTTTGGCATTGGCACGGGCCAAAATACACGCAATTAACATTCAAACGCACGCGGTGGGAGCAAGCGAGATAGCGAGCACTTACTCATGCGAGAGAATTCTGTGAGTATATTGTACATATTTATATTTCGGCGGTGCGATTCAATGTGGATGTGATTGTTATATTTTGTTATTAGTTCAGCGACGCCACCACTCGTCATCAGCCGTCACCCGTAAACGATGTCCGAAGATGCCAAGAGTGAGTGCATAATGCTGGCCGAGCAGATTCTAGAACCCCGGAATTAATAGATTGTTAAATCTCATATGTATCATATGTATTCAAACATTTCGCAGGTCCAGGACCACGCACACGGAACATCATCGAGAACCAGCTGTTCCGCCGACAGCGCAGTCTGAAATTGGAGGCACTGCAGCGCCAGCGGACCTTGGATTCTGGCGATGGGGCAGAGGGATTGGGCCCAGATCCGGAACCCTTCGACAAGGTCAGTCGCATTGTATTTTAAATCCGGGGTCGTCGAAAAGTCTCACCGAATCGAAAAAACCTTCTGCTCTGCACAGACCCACATCGTCATCATCTTCACGGAGAAGGCCAAGCTGAGACACTGCCAGGATGTGGAGAAGATCATCCAGGAGTTTGGCATCCAAACCACGCTGGAGATCGTGGGGTGAGCAGGGCTTGAATATGTTATATTATAAAACCCAGCATTTTTGAAAATCTTGGTAGATGGATATCAACATTTTTAAACTTCAAAAATAATTTATGTAATTTAGAAAATCTATAAATTTGAATATAAATCGACTAGAGTATGATAATCAACGTTATGAGAAAAATTGAAATAATCTTTAAAACTTAAGATTCTACAACCTGTTTTAAAATTGTTTATATAACCAACCCAAATTTAATTATCTAAAGTCAATATTTAATATTGGCATATAATGCTTCTGATGGTGTTATTAACTGAGTTCCATTCCGATAATGAAGTACAATTATATGGAAGTTTGGGAAAGATCCATGTTAACAATCCAATTATTTAAAAATAATTTATATAACAAAAAAAAAATCAATCAAATAATCCTTAAGTCAATATTTAATATCGAAGTAATATGGTTTCAAGAAATCTAGAAAAGAAAATGCAGTCGATGTTCTCAACTCATAAAACCAAACGAAAGAATCTGTATATAATTAAAAATTCTTTGTTTATAGATTAACTAATGTAAACACCATTTATGTAATTCCACAAAGAGTTCAAGTGTTTTTTTAATGATCCAACAAATCCTTAGAGGTTTGTTTTAACATCATTTTTATATCAAAAAAATTTTTATGGCGAGCACTTCAAATCTAGGATAAATCAGTAAATCAACCAGTCTAAATGAGATCAAAAGTACATTATTGTTTATAAACATACAATGTATACACTATTTCTTAAGTGGAATTTTTCAAATCGGACTGAAATTAAAAATTATTAACTTATCAAAGAAAATATGTTCTACAATTTAACTATTGATTTACCGAACATGGGAATTTAAATCGATTTCGCTTTTTGAAAAGAACAGAAATGTCATATCTGCTTTGATTGGTTTTTCCCAAGCAAGTTAAAAACATAAATGCTATGTAAACGTTTTATTGATATTCCTCAAGTATTGAAGTACCTGATAAATAAATATTTCTTTCAGAAAATCCGAAAAGTACCTGTACCTGTCCGCCAGCGTGGATACCTTGCTACGTTTAGCCGATGCCGCCGAGCTGGAGAAGATGACCACCACGAACAGCATGCAGAAGTTTAACCACGGCTGCATCTCGGACTTCCTTCTGCCCGGAATGGGCAAGGAGCAGATCCTTCGTTACTGCGAGATACCTGTACTCATCAAGGACGTGATCCAGGATGGCATTAAGTCATATGTACAAAAGGGCTACATTGAGGATATGTTTCCCCTGCACGATATCGTGAGTTTTAGTTTTGTTTGTGATACTTAATTAATTTACATAATCAACATTTTGCTTTTAGCTTTACCTGGAACGCTTTAACTGGAACCTGAAACGCACCACGCTGCCCATCGAGGATATCCGAAACTACTTCGGTTCCAGCATAGGTCTTTATTTCGGTTTCATCGAGTTCTACACAAAGGCCCTGATCTTCCCCTCTGTTTTTGGCATACTTCAATGCGTGTTCGATCTGAATATCTCGCTGGTTTGCAGCTTCTATGTGGTATGGACCACGGTGAGTTCGTTTGTTTAGTCACAAAGTAAACTTTTGCACATTCAAAATAAATTGCTTTTAAAATGTATAAATTTTAAATGTGACAAAGTCTAAATATAGCACCATTTAAGTGCCGTTAGGTTGGAAACTTTTAAGTGCGATAATAAAAATAGCTAGTGTTTATTTTAATATTGCAGTATAAAGAATTTCACAATCTTTGGATCTTTCGACACAACATAAAAATGTTACCCATTGCCCATTACCTATTCTATTCAATGTATTTAAAGTAATTATATTTTTTGAACAAGAGAATAAAAAACCCAAGTATTAATTTAAAAGATTTCATTATCTATCTATTAAATAATATGTAAATATTTGCAGATTTTCCTTGAGCTGTGGAAGCGCAGGTGCGCCGGCTACTCGTACCGATGGGGCACCATCGAGATGAGCAGCCTGGACAAACCGCGCTCTGCCTACACCGGCCAAATGAAACCGGATCCCATTACCGGAAAGATGACACTCCACTACCCGATGCGCTACACGTACCTGCAGATGTACTGCATCTCTTATCCGGTGGTCCTGGGCTGTGTGGTGGCCGCCGGCTGGTTTGCCCTCTATCAGTTCCAGATCGAGGCCGAGGTGCTGGCGGACTTCGGACCGGAGTCCTGGCTGCTGTACGTGCCGGTCATTGTGCAGTCGGTGCTCATTGCGATCTTCTCGTGGGCCTACGAGAAGCTGGCCACATTCCTTACCAACCAGGAGAACCACCGAACGCGGTCGCAGTACGATCGTCATCGGGTTAACAAACTGATGCTCTTCGAGATCGTCAACAACTTCTTTTCACAGTTTTACATTGCCTTTGTGCTGCAGGACTTGCGCCAGCTGAAGTACCAGTTGATGATGCAGCTGTTGGTCTTTCAGGTGTTGTGCATCGCCCAGGAGATTGGCATACCGCTGCTGGCGGTGCTGCGCCAGAAGTACGCCGAGTTCCGGCATCGCGAGGTGGCCGAGGAGAAGCTCCGATCGATTAGCGACCTGCCGCGCTACGAGCAATCCTTCTATGAGTCTGGGCTAGATGAATACCATTCCACGTACGAGGACTACCTGCAGGTGTGCATCCAGTTTGGATTCGTAGTCCTATTTGCCGCCGTCGCCCCGTTTGCCGCCATTGGAGCTCTACTGAACAACGTCTTTGCCGTGCACATTGACATGTGGAAGCTGTGCAACATCTTCAAGCGACCGTTTGCGAGGCGGGCCAAGAATATCGGCGCCTGGCAGCTGGCCTTTGAGCTGCTCTCGGTCATGTCGCTGCTCAGCAACTGCGGACTGCTGTTCCTTCAGCCCAATGTCAAGTGAGCTGTTACCTCTTGACACTTTGGCTTAACTTACTTTACCTCTCTATACCTTAGGGACTTCTTCTCTCACTGGCTGCCTTCGGTGCCGGATCTTTCGTTCGTGATCTTCGAGCACCTACTGCTGGGCCTTAAATTCCTTATACACAAGGTCATCCACGAACGGCCGCGTTGGGTGCGTATCGGGCTGCTGAAGGCGGATTACGAAACCAGCCAGGCTCTCAAACAACTTAAGTGGGTTTCAGCACTCTCAACTGGAAAGAAAACTACTCCTAAACCTCATGGTATTTACAGGAAATTCAAGGCGGAGGTCAACAAGATGGCTTAAGTGGCCTCATCTCCGGATCTCCAACTCCATTTGGTGCTAATCAAACCAGTCCATTTTAAAGGTTATTATTTATAAACATACGACTAAGCGCTTTTACTGTGAATGTTTGAGACCATCGGAAGAAAGGTGCCTTAAACCTAAAACTCATATAAATATGTCCACAAATTACTTAAGATACTGCTTTTGTCTGGCTGGGTTTAGCGCGCCCCTCGAAAGTCCCGGAATGCCAAGTAGGCGTCCAGGGCATGCAAAATGCCCGCAGCATAGCCCATGTACTGAAAGTCAAGGGCAAAAGGATTATTGTTTGAGGTTTGGATTATTTCCTAACATTTCTAGGACTCACATAGCAGGCCGTCATGGCTGGATATGCCGAGAATCCGGGTCGCACATGGAACTGTGGATATAGCCACACCACGCAGGCGAAACCCATGTAACTGGCTGAACTGAAGTACATGCAGCTGGCGAGGACGTTAAACAAGGTCTCCTGGAGTTATAGAAAAAAGAAGGATTAGAAAGAAGGTTTAAAATACTTCCTTGAACTGGACTTCGATTAGTAGTAGAAGAAGCCCATTATTTTGTATGTAAAATGTGCGATAGCACAACTATTTCTTTCGGTTGCGGATGTATGGTATTCCCTTTTAATTATTACATTAAAAATATATTTTTTACTTCAGCTTTAGTTAATTTATTGTACAAACTGTTGAAAATGAAAGAAACTTAATTTGTTTGGTATATGGTACTGAAAAATATTTGAAAATTGTAAATGTAAATGTCAAAACTGTTATTTAAAAAATAACCTTTTTTAATACACAACAAAATTTTATGGATTAAATTGTTCATTACAGATACTACCAAACTGTAAAAAAAGTAAACAGCTATTGTTGCTTTGATTACTACTTAATAGTAAACCTACCATAAATTGGTAAGTTGTGTATATTGTTTGTTGGAGGATCAACTATGTATATATATCGATGTTTAAATGGACAATTTGATGGGTTGGCACCATTTTGTGTGTATGCCAATATCTTGTATGATTGTAAAAGTTTATGTTTGATGGCCGCTTGCAGAATATTTACAATTAACATATTTCTTAGAGCTACTTACAAACAGGGACTGCCGGATGAGGCTGTAGGATTTGTCGGAGAACGCATAGCACAGCAGCAGGATGCCGGTGGTGGTGAAGCAGTGGCCCGTGGTGGCCAGGAAGCTGGTCAGCGCCTGGCCAATGGAGTCGCCATACGGAATGCCGTACCTGATGAGCAGACCCTCGCACAGCATGGCCAGACCCAGTTCCATCAGCTTCAGGAGGCCGATCCGCGACAGGACGAAACCGAAGTTGATGCAGGTGCACACGCGACAACAGCAGACCCGGATGCCCAGCGGCTGGCCCATTCCACGAACTCCAATCGAGCGCATTGTTTGCTCGCAACAGATCCCGGGATACTGAGATACTGAGCCGCTGTGTTGTCTGCTGGATGTGGCAGGGATTGTCGTAGTTCCAGCGGTTCTATAAATAACTCTAAAGACATCTGGGCCCCAAGCGGCGCATTTTCTTGCATTTCGAGTGGTCTTCGCACCAAATCCTCCCCTAGCTTAAGATAAATTTAGAACAGCCATTGGCAATTATAACAATGTTTGGGTATGACTATGTTGAATGTTACTTCCCTTTATCACCAGCGTTTTTATTGATCCCAGGAAGTTTTTTTTTGTATATATCACTAACCTATTTTTTTCATCATAGTTTACTTGTTGCTTTTATAAATATATATTTAAAAATAATGATTATGAAATGTTTTACATTCTTCTATAAATATTTTTTGCGATTGTAAAGGATTTCGTAACATTTTAAGCTACTTTATATGATGTACATAAATATTTTATCTTAAAAATCTATTTATGAGTTTACTTTAAATAATAAACTAGTAATTAAACCCGTAACCCTTAGAGTAAAAGTGTATAGTGTAGTTGTTGAAAAGTATATAACAGCCAAAAGAAAACTTTTCTGACCCTATAAGTTATATATTTATATTCTTGATCAGGATCCCTAGCGCCACATTTTTAAACCAAGAAAAGAGAGTGAAGTTATACATGTAGATTCTACTAGTTCCTCTGAAGTCCAAACATTATCCACATCAAACTATTTCCAACAGTCTATTAGTTAATAAGTTAAATTCAGCTAAATTAATAAAAATATAATTAAAACTAAACAAAAATCTTATTCTTAATTATAAAAATTAAAAATAAGTAATATTCTATACTATTTATAACAGAAATTGAAAATAGGTCTTGGACTTAAACTTTTTTCAACTTTTAGTCCAATTCTTTGAAACAATAATTAAACAGAAATTACTAAGGTTTCAAAAACTATGATGTAATCTCCTTATTAAAATCACATTATTGAGCGTATCTTAAAATATATATATTTATAACTTAATCTAATTACCCGTGAGACGACTGTCACAGTTTCAGTTTCTCGGTCGATGCCATCCAAATAGTAGTTTCAAAATTTAGGACGCACACAACTATTGAGCATAGTTTTCCCAAAATTATACCTCAGCCGATCGCAACTGATCCTGTGTCCAAAGTTTCCTTTCCAGGATGTGCATGCCGTATCTGAACAAGCTCTTCGGCGGCGGAGGTCGTAACCGGGAGCGTCGAAACCGGAATGGCGGTATTACCCCGCTGCCCAGTCTGGCCAATGTGACCGAGGTCTCAATGGACACCGTGCATACCGTCAAGTCCGGGAAGTCATCGAAATCCGTAAAATCCGGCAAATCCGCCAGCAGGAGGAGCACCAACACCAATGCTGGCCAGCCGCCCGAGTCCAGTGTGAGCAGCATGGAGTCCAATACGGAGCGATCCCTGGCGGCCGCCTCCAAAGGAGCTGTTCGCAATACCACCGCCTCGGCCGCACCCAGTGTGGCACCCGCCGACGGATCGAGATCGCGCAGATCCTGGTGGGGATACTTTGGCATGAACAAGAACAAGAAGCCCAGCATTGAGTCGCTCTAGATCTCATAGATCGGATCGAAATGCTTCGGGTTACCAAAGGAGACCTCTTCAACAGGATCGGACAATCAGTAAATTTGGGTTGAACTCTCTCAGAAACCAAACCAAGAAAAATACTATCTTTCGGTACTGAGACATTAGTTTATAATAAATTGTCATCTGTCTGACCTCTGGAACCCCAAAACCTAAACTGGGATATTATTTACCATCCACATTTTCAGATCTCAGGAACTAAGTGTATATCTCAAGTAAACCAAGTGAATATGCGTTATTCTTTAAGATTAGATGGGTCATACATACATATATCTAGAAATTATTTCAATTATTCAAGTTTCAAGATCTTTATAAATGAAATCTCTAAAGTTGATGTGTAACATGTAAATTCCAAAAATAATTACGTACAATTTCCTATCCCAAATTATCCATTTAAATGTTACATGCGCTACTGAACCAGGTATGCCTATTTTCAGAAGTAGTATATCTTAAGTAATCCAAGTGAATATGCGTTATTCCTTGAGATTAGATGGGTCATACATACATATATCTAGAAATTATATCAATTATTCAAGTTTCAAGATCTTTATAAATGAAATCTCTAAAGTTGATGTGTAGTACGTATATTCCAAAAGTAATTACGTGCATTTTCCTATCCCAAATTATCCATTTAAGTGTTACATGCGCTACTGAACCAGGTATGCCTAAAACTATTTATAACTAAGCTAAAATCCAGCTGGCAATGAAATTGAGTAATAAATCAGGGGAGTAACTGCTAATTACTTTCACTTTCCCTGTATACCTTTTTAGTCGCAGAGCTTTCTTTGTGCTTGCTTTTGTTCTCTGATTTCTATAGCATATATACTCGGATCGGATCGGATCGGATGGAATCGGATCGGCTGCTGCTATATAAGATCGTGTCGTGTCCGGAGAGGGGGCGTGGCAGGGGCTTCGGGCAAACAAAGCCGGAACGTCGGCACCGCCAGCGATTAGTGTAATTTATCAGTCGCAATGGCGATTTATATGGCTGAACGCGATCGGCGGGGTATATGTTAGTATAAATGCCTGTATTTGGATGTGGTTGTGCGGGTGGGTGAGGGGCGCTCGTTGCGGGGGTGGATGCTTTTTGACAATAAAATTAATGTGGCTGTTATCACAAGTAATTGTTGCTGCCGGCAGTTTTTATTGTTGCCCTTACCGCTATTGTTGCGGGTTGCCGGTTGCGTCAATGGGTAGCTACACTCCGAGAAAATATTTCTATATAAAATTAATATTTATTTTGATATTTTATTAAAGTAAATATTTAACTGGTATATTCAATTTATCTTAGAACTACACATTGATTTAAATATATCACCTTTTTGTCGGTTTTTTTACCTACTTAAAATATTTAAATATTGTAATAAAAAATATTAATAATTAAAATATTATAATACAAAATGTTGGTTTCCCCCAAAATAGATTTTTTTGTACAGTTTTATAAACTAATAAATGAATTAATATATTTTTCCCCTAAATTAGGTTTTTAATACATTTTTGGAAAATAAAAAAATTGTTATAATGTTAGTTTTCAAGAGAAGTTTTCTTTTTTAATGCTAACATTGGTGTAAAAATATACACTAAATAATAAATTTAATACTTAAAATTTGTGCGATATTTTTTTTCTATTTTTTCAAATATATTTTTGTAATCTGCGTATTTATTTGAGTGTAACGATGACGCTCCAGTAATGTTGTAACAAGTGAAACCGTTCAGAACTTACATAAATTGTTTGGCCGGGTGAGAATTTTGCAATCTGCAATTAGGAATTCGCCAATTTCGTCACGAATTTTGCATGTGCATAAATTAAGGGAGGGAGTTAATCGCCTTACTTACACTTCGTGTCGTTTGATGGGAGGCATTTTCCGAGTTTTCGTTTTTTTTCCCCCGACAGACAACGACAATCTCTATACACGCTCTCGTTTATTTTTAATGTCAAGAATAAGACTAAGATATATGCGTTTAAAGATATATGTATATATTATCCACCGATCGGTTGTAGAATGGGGAAAGCTCTGGGCGGCTTTCATTGGGGAAAATGCCTCTGACGTCGCAACACCCAAAAAAGAGAAAAAAAAAGCGAACAATTTAATTTACAAATTCGCTATCGGCTGTAAATAATCCGCATCGAGCCGTGTTGTACTGAAAAATCACTTGTAAATTGTTGTGTCATTAATTGCGCAAAGACAAAACAAGCAAAAAGTCGACACAGTGCGCTGATTGTTGACTCAAATTAAAAGTGCGACAAATTTTCATTTTTGTTTATTTCGGTTTTGGTTTTATTTTGGTCGCCTGACAATCTCTAAATCGCCTTTAAAACGTACCCAGCACGGGGCCATCAAATTAAGTAAATTGCAAACATCAGTCAACGGCCCGTTTGAGCGTTAATTCCAGTACATATGATCCATACATTTTGAGAGATCCCATCTGGCGAGAGAACCCAGAACAGGAAACAATCGGAATTATATGAGAAATCGGTATTTATGATGGGAACCTTGGCCGAAGCTCTGCGTACGGAAATGTAGGCAGTGGCTATACTATTTGCAAGGAATTTTTATATATTTTTGGGGGAGCTTAAATGACGTCTAATTGTTTTTACTAGACAATTTGCAGAGAATTTAAACAGACCTGGTGGGAGTTTCCACTGTTTACCAAGCAAAATATTTGACAAAATGTTGTCTGCAGCTTAAGACAACAAAAATAAATAATATAAAAATATTTGTATTAAAGGTGTTTAAGAAATGGGACTGTGGAGTGACGTTCAATTTTAAATATCAGCACTTAAAAATAAATTTTAAATATATTTTTAAGAATTTATTAAAGAAACCCATATAATAGTTGTGGAAAAACCCCTTACTCATAGCCTGTTTTGCGCCTAGGTGGAAAGTGGGAAATATGTTGTTTTCCCAGAATTGTTCCTACGTAAGAAGCCCTTAAACATCCGCTAATTGTTTGCTGGCCAAACAAACTGCTTTTCGCTATTAGCAGCCAAATGCAGCTGTCAATTGGCTCCAACTTGCAAGCAAATAGCGAATATTTTCCCAACTTATAGTTCGATTTTTGCAAACACAATTGTAAATGTTGATAAACAACAAGTGGACGAGCGGAGCACACGACAACAAATGTTTTCTATATTTTCTATATACATTTCCATTTCTTTGCTGAAACGCAAATTCATGTGACAACAAAAACAAGATGATTTCTTGGTGCGAAAGCCGCAAAGGAGGGCCGTAAACAAATCGGTTTATCTGGGCCAACATCGCCCGGAGATAATGCCGAGTGGTTGGGCAGTCTGGCCCACTGATTGACTATTATATAGCCGATGGATCCGGCGGATTCCTAGGCCAGAAGTGGCCTGCGATTGCCATTTATTTATAGCAATTTGTTTGCCGCCCCAAGACGTCACTATCTTTTGCCATTGTCATGCTTTTGGAAGTCTAAAAAGGTAGAGGGTCTTGGGGTTTTCAGCTTATGTTAGAACAGCAGAGAGTGTAAATCAAGTACACTTGATAGGTCGAATGCCTTTAAGTAACTAGGCCTAAAAAAAATATTTTTTTGACCGTTTAAATCCTCCATACAAAATGATAGATCAATTTTACCATGGTCAATTTGATTTATTTTTTATATTGAAAAATTCTCTTAAATCAAAAAATTAACAAAAAAATAGTTACCATTATTAATATTATCCATTGTACTAAAACCTGAATGTGATTTTAAAAATAAAATGCAAATGTTATAGCCGTACTTTACTAATTTATAATAATTTAACATAACCTATTTATTATTTCTCACTGTGTACTTCACACCGGAGATGATTTGACAGAATATGAACAAGTTGTTCAAATTATACCATTGATTGGAGAGTCCAAAATCACATGGCCTGTCTTAGTGAATATACTATATCTTCGAAAACTCATATTGAACTGGGAAAATCCGAATAAAGTGCATTGTCACTTTTTCTTTTTTAAAGATATCCTTTGAATTTTTTATTAAAAGCACTGATAATCGACCCGAAACATTTCGTCTGAAATCTTATCTATTAAACGAAGAACATGACAGCACTCATAAGTTTAATTACTAAATATATGTTCTTGCCATACAAATAATCTTAGTCATTGCTGTTTAATTGATATGAAAACTAAGTTAATATTACGGTTTCAAGTGTTAGCCTTTAGGAATCTTTATTGATATCTTGGTGTTCTTATTTCTACAAGCTCTTAAGTGTCTGAAGATAGGTTTGAGGTAACCATATATCAATGATTCATCGCCTGTTTGAAGAAAGTTCCCATCCCGGAACACCGGAATAGAACCGACTTTGGATTTTCAATTTGTGGGAGAAAACAAAAAATAATTTGTCAGTCAACCGTCCATCTGCGTCATTGCGAAAACACTTTCCGCCTATTTGTTGGCTTACTGGGCGTGGACGTAGGTTTGCCTAAACACGAACAGTTGGGGCTAGAATTCTACAAGATCTTTTTAAAGGAATACAGCTATATTTTAAAATATATCTATATGTTAGAAATGAAACCATTTCTTATAAAACCACTTGTGCCAAAAGCTTTTCCAAGGGATGTACTTTGCTTTGTAATATACGGTTGAGCTAAAATCTATTAAAACTGATTTTCCTGAGAGATAAGACACCCAATTACCGTAGTACCTGTTTTTTCCAGCACCCATACTATTTTAACCGCTGCTGTGATGAGCACCCTTAGATGCGGTATGGCGCCATGTATGTACATACATTGTGGATGTACCACAAATTCTTTTCTCGTGTCTCCCGGGGGTCGTGTTCTATGCTGCTTATCAGCTATACGCTATCGGCAAATCGATAAATCATGTCCCCAGGGGCCCGGCGATCCGATCTTCCATCTTCCCCCACCTTGATCTACTGTAAATGCTGTTCCATTAGTAAGTGACTTGATCGCTGGCATTGAGGCGCTGGCATCGCTTTCATTTGGCTACAATTTCAATTCCATTGCGTTCGTTACATTTTAATTAGATTTGAGATCATATTCGTATCGTTTGGAGACTAGACCCAGCTCAACTTGACAGAGATCCCGTCCCCGCGCTTCCGATCGCCTCCTGTTTAACCCCCCTGGGCGACCGCGATATACCACAAAATAACTCTTCAAATCATATAGGTATGATGAGAAATTATAATTTAAAATAATACAGAATATTATATTTTTTTTTTGTAATTTATAAGCGAAGATAATTGCTTTTAATGCGCCTATCAATTATAAAATGTGACTTGTATTATTTGAATAAAATTAAATATTAACTTAAGCGCCTAAAACAAGAGCTGTGCTATAATTTTTGTAGCTAATACAACTATAAACAATAAGAAAAATAAATTTTAATTAATGGTAATCAAATTAGGCACGCTAAGACAACGTCAGCGGAGTGTATGAGTGATATATTTTAAAAGCTCTTGTGGTGGCATTTAAGTCTATATATTTTTATTTTTTATATATTTATATTAGGTAAGACAAAAACTAAAAAATTAGTTAGGGGAGAAGCAACACTGCGTATGAGTAATAAAGTTGATTTATTTCAACTGTTGTGGGGCTTAACTTAAAAATATTGAATTGCTTATTTTAAGTAACAAAATACATTCTTATTTTAATTTTAGGACTTAAGCGAATTTAATTTTTGACTTAAGCAGTTTTTATTTAAGAATTGTACTTATTTCAGGAGCAGTATTTCGTTTTAAAACCGAACATAATATCATATCATATCATTTTATTTTTTATATATCGAAAAAGTAAAATTTTCAATGGCAACTTTACATTTTGTAATGGTAATGGTAATAAGCCTGATTGAAATATTATTTCCATGTGACATTGAGCAGTAAAATATTGGTTTCAGCCCACAGAGGGTTAAGTCCCCTTTCTCGGCGATCGGCCGACTGCGCAGTTGGCGTCGCAGTCGCCTCTTTTGGCGCAATCGAAAGTTACGTTTGGGCTTTACGTAGAGCGCATTAGTCGAACGACGATTGTCGGCGGCGTTAGTTCAGAGTTAAACACAATATCGAGCATAATTCCCAAATACGAATACCGCCCGCTTTGGCCAACAAATCAGCAGCGATTCATTCATTCCTTGGAGATATCGTAAGTGAGCGGTGGTTCTTACCTAATATTTGAACTAACGCTTCAAACTCAAGTTGCTGCCTGGCTCTCAGCAAATTATCATTGATAATCAATTGATTGGTGTGAGTTTAGTGACAGTGCCGAAACCATCAATGTTCTGAATTTATTTTAATGTGAAAATGTATATAATTGCCGAAATATAATTTGAAAATTTCGCCACCGTTCTATTCATGAGCCGTAATTTGTGTCATTAAATTGCAAATTGTTGCCAACGCAAATGATTAAATTTATAAAATTATTAATGGCGCGGTGGCAAAAAACACAAACTACTGAAGATGCCACTCTACACATATTAAATACATAGTATCGTAGAATTCGATGTACATATTAAACTAACTGAAAATCGTGCTCGCATTTCTCCAACGATTTCGCATGCAATCCCGTTTTCCTTCCGGCCCATCCCACAAAATCACTATCTAGAAAATATATAGAAGCATGAAAAAAGTACCATAAAAATTTGATTTATTTAGGGGAACTTAACGATTGTAGATACAAAATTGGGAATGTTGTAAATAATAGGGACACTACAAAAATATTGAAATTATGGATATGTTTATTTTATATAAAATACTTATATATTTTGTAGCCACTTTTCAATTATAAATATTATTTTATAAATATTCAATTATGAATATTCTAAAAACTTAATCTTTTATAGTCATACACTCTTTAAACCCAACTAGAAAATATATTATTTTTTTCGGTGTACTTTTTGCATTTCCAGCTCTCTTTGTATAGTTTACTTTTCGATAGTTATTCGATTCGCATGCAAATCATGTGGGGACCTAATAAAAAACAAACATTCTGTGCTAATCAGACGGGCTTTAAATTCCAAGCATGAACCAATAAATTTCCCTTTTGGGGCCCCAAAAACACTTGTTCAAAAAGAAACCCCCGAATAATAGGTGACAACGGGAGATATTCCCAATTCCACAGGTACTTAAGGCACTCAAAGGGTTTTTATAGCTATCTTATTTCTAAAAGTGTTTCTAGACATGTGTTGTGGCACGATTTGCTTCGTTTTTTCGATGGATACAACCTACGCCTAATTGACAAACGTGACAGATAAAATTGCCGTCTAATTTGTAGATATCACCAGTTACAGTCGTTCTGCCTAAAGAAAAGTTATATATTTCCTTAGGAAATTTTAATGAGTTTTTGTATATATATATAGATTATCCCAAAACGATTTAAGCTAGCCTATACCTTTAAAAATATTCAAAAATATACTTCCGCTCTTGGAGAGATATTTTTTTAGGGTAAACTAGTTTTTAAATTTATTTATAAGGCTTTAAAATGGTGAGTGGGTGTCTTATCAACATATACAGTCGAACTTTCCTAACTTCCGACCCATCGCGAATCGCAAGGGAATGGGAAAATTAAAATAAATTGTTTTCCAACCATTTTAATGGGGGTCATTCTCCTTTTTTTTTGCAACAAATAAACTGGGGTGTTTTTTTTTTTTAGAAATGTGTAGTTTTGTACTAGAAACAAGTTTTCAAATGTATTGTCAACAATATCGTATTTTAATAACTTTTAAATGGGGAGTAAGCTTTATAATTACCGTCAATCAATCTCTATATACATAAACTTAAGGAAGTCTCACTGTTCTGCCAGCTAGTTAGTTACTTGTCACTCACAATTAAGTGAAGAATACTGCTTTTTTGAAAGCTTCGCCGCCGAAAATTGCCTGTAAACAATAAAATCAAATTAATTATGGCCAAATAAATCACTGACATCTCAACTCGAGCAGAATTATTGCCCTGTGCTGATAAGCTGAGCTCCACCAAGCCAATTAATAAGCACGCAGGCAGCGACGTCGACTGCGGCAGAGGCGGTAGCCGAGGCAGCGGCGGCGGCAGAGGCACGGGCAGAGGCGATTGGCCAACAACAGTTCGATGTCGAAGCGGTGAAGTCGAGCGTGCCTTTTCATCTGCCGCTGCGCGTGCGTCTGCGGTTGCTGCAACTGGGGCAGTACGGTCAAAATTCCAAAGATTCGACTTTCGAAGTCGAAATTTAAAATTCGAAAATTTGAAAGTTCGAAACTCTAAGTCAAAGATCTCTTACAAATAGATAATTCTTAAATTTGTCAACCTTAAAGTTCGAAATTTCTTTGTTCCAAATTTAAAAAACGAGTTGCTGCAACTGGGGCAGTACGGTCGAAATTCCAAAGATCCGACTTTCGAAGTCGAAATTCAAAATTCAAAATTTTGAAAGTTCGAAACTCTAAGTAAAAAATCTCTTTAAAAATATAATTCTAAAAATTTGTCAACCTCAAAGTTTGAAATTTCTTTGTACCAAACTCCAAAAACGAACTCGAAATTTCGATAGCATGTATGTTAAATATTTCCAAAGGAACTTTCGAAATGTCGATGGTTTAAATTTTTGAGTCTATCCTTAGAGTTCGAAAAATGTATAGGTCTTGTATCGAATACCTTGTTCTACAAACTTATATTTCTGACTCAAAACATTACATATTTTAAAGTTTTTAAAGGTTTCGAATTATCAAAGTTTCACTGTATTCCATTGGATTAATTAGTGTTTGATCACTGCAGTTAGCTAACTGCATTTACACAGATGTTTCACGGCCCTCTCTTGCCTTTTCTTAACCAGTACACTACAAAAAAGATATGATAATTTCGCACTTGGATATGTAAATTATAATATTTATTGACATTAATGCAGAAACTCGTTTAGAATATGATTAAAAATCAAACAATTCCCAAGAAAACAATAAATACTTACCAATATTCAATGCCAATATTCCAGAACATGGACCTGAAAATGGAGCTGGGAGGTTACGTGCAATCCGCGCCCAACACAAAGCGGTTCGTTGTGGAGGACTCGAGTGAGTGATCGCCAGGGGTTACCCACTTTCGTCCGGTTTAGAAAGTCCGGAAGTGCGTTGGCGTCGGTTCGGCAGTTAAATAAACCTGCTGCCGCCTATCCACTCCACGCATTTCGAATCGAATCAGATCGGATTCCGATCAAGTTGAAGTTCAACACCAGTCGTCGACGTTTGGCGCTGTCGTCCCTGAGACGACAAAGCATCGCCCTGCACTCTAAAAAATAGTTCATTCTAAAGTAAACAAATTAGGATTTACATTTGCTTTAATTCCTAAAAAGATATAGCATTCACTATGAAAATTGAGATTAAATGTTAGAGTTTACTGTAATTACGCGTATCAATTAAAAGTATTGATTTCAATTTTATATTTTTATTTGTATTAATTTTTCCTTAGTGTAATGAGTTGATTTTGCTCTGAAAGCTTTAAAGCTTAGGTTTATGTTTCATAAGGAATTTTAAAAATCTGAAAAGCATGAGTATAAACATTGAGATTAAATGACAGAGTTTACTGTAATTATCAATTATACGTATGCAGTTTATTTTTATTTAAACTAATTTTCTTCATACTTCAATAATCTTATGTTACTCTAAAAACAAATAAGTTTAGGTTTATGTTGTATAAGGAATTTTAAAAAACTGTTACTTTGTTTTCTTGGATTTTATTAAGAGGTCGACTATCTAAACTCGAGCGCAGTGCAGTTAAAAGGCAAACTGTTTGCCAATATACAAATTTTCAGAGATTGCATTAGCTGTGCTTAGCCTTACAGTTGACCTTGGTTGAATTTACATTTCACACCTGCCCAATTGGAGCAGCACGTCACCACCAGTAGTCAATCACTCACTCACCTGTTGCTTTTTTTTTCGGCTTACAGTTACCAAGGTGACTTCCGACGGGGAGCCGCACGGAATGATGACCATGGTGGCCGGATTGTCCGGCCTATTGGCGGCCATCATCATTCTGGCCGTTTTAGTGTCCATGGTGGCCTGTCGCAAGCAGAGGAGGTGAGTGGATCTGGTCCAATCCTGACCCTAATCCGAATCAGAAAAAAAAGATAAATTACCCTACTTAAATCGCACACAGTTCATGATAATGGTATCTTGAACATCAGAACCAATATATCTCTTAGTATATTAAATATTCTTTAGTTTTCACTTAAACTATGCAAATTAATATTTTTGTTTGTACGAAATTTCTTTAAATTTTTTAAACCTATAATATTTTTTCTAAATCACACATAAGCATATATTTTATTATATTTGTTACTAACAATATATATGATATCTAATATTATATGGTAATACGAGATATTATGTTATTCCGAAAAAGGAATATTTTTAATACATACATATATGTATATAATATATATTATATATTTTATATTTACAAAAGATCTATGTATATCTTATTAATATTTTGTCTTCTTCCCTTAAAGCAACGCCAACCGGAAGAGCAACTCCTCCGCCAATGTTGTGGCCATGACCAGTGTGCCGCAGGATCAGCCCCAGTTGGCCGGAAATTTGAACGCAGCGTTTGCGGAGAGCACTCTGACCTTGGACAAGGTCAAGGACAAGGAGGTCCAGTGGCGGCCCACTTCCGTGGTGGTGGAGCGGTACTAGCTTACGGGGACTATATCTAGATACATATATATCCCCCAGCCACCGGATGGGCACGTGATGTTTTTTGTAAACGTTTGAGACTGAGACTTAGCCTAAGGGTTTCCATCACCATCTTTTATCACATATGGAATTTTTTTTGCTTGTTGAAATAATAAAAAAATATATACACACATATATATACTATAGGATTATGGATAAATTGGTTTTTATAGAGGTGGATTCATTTCGAACTTGTTAATAACTTTTATTATAATCAAACCCAAATAAAACGTTATGATGGGTTTTTTAAGATTTAAAGTGAGGAAATAATATACCCTTGCTAAGGGTATTATAATTTTGGACAAAAGTTGGTAATGCAGTGAAGGAGACGTACGTAAGGTACATATATTCTTATATATGATGTAGGTTCAGATCCATCTGACTCACATATGTACATGTACCTTGAAAAGTGGGGATCATGGATCGCGTCTCCTGAGGGATCCAATCTTTTTTGTTACCATCTTCGCAAACCATCGATAGGTTGCAAAGGAAACCCACATCCTGGGAATTCCACTATGTCAACACAATATCAATATTAAGACCCTCAGTAGGCCAGTATAATATATTCATATTGATAGTGCACAGAGGTTCCGATCAAGAAAATCTTGCTATTAAAAAATAATGTGAAAAATAGATGTTTCCTATATTGTAAAGTACTAAATAATAATTACTAAATACACCCATTACCCAGATAAGCAAACGCAGATTAACCAAATGGAATATTATATATTCGTATGCCGCGGCGTACATACAATGTGTGTAGTATAAAAGAATGTATACAAAAAAAAGGTATCGAGGGTCAAAAAAGGGAGTGGGTTTTCCGGGGCGCGATCCTCTAGAGCGCCGTATTGCGACCGCCCACGACCATGGCCAGCAAGGCCATCCGGATGTACATGCCGTACTCCGCCTGGCGGAAGTAGGCGGCCCTTGGGTCCGAGTCGAAGTCGCGGCTGATCTCGTCCAGACGCGGCAGCGGATGCAGCACAATCGATCGCTTCTTGGCCAGCGTCATCAGCTCGGGCGTCACCACCAAATGGCCACAGCACTGCGTATGGAAATGGAATGATGGTAAATGATAAAATCAAGAACCAAGTAATGCTTACCTTCTGGTACTCCGACTCGCTGTCGAATCGCTCCCGCTGGATGCGGGTCATGTAGAGCACATCGGTGGTGGGCAGCACCTCCTTCAAATTGGTGGCAAAGATCTGCTTGATGCCGCGCTCATGCACGAACTGTGTGATCTCGTGGGGCATCTGGAGGCTATTGGGCGCCACATACTGCAGGGTCACGTTGTACAGGGTCAGCAGGCGGGCCAGCGAGTGCACAGTGCGTCCGTTCTTCAGGTCACCAGCCATGGTGATGGTCAGGCCGTTCACGGTGCCGATCTCCTCGCGGATGGTGAAGATGTCCAGCAGCGCCTGCGTGGGATGCTCCCCAATGCCATCGCCGGCATTGATCAGTGGCTTCCGGCAGAAGGATGCGGCGCGCTGTTGGGGAATCCACGAAGGTAATCAGTTTAAAGACACACTTCCAGGGGATCATTAACTTAAACAACTTAAGGCGCTAGAGCACTTGATGATTTAGCTTTAAAAATGAAACCGAACATGTAAGTTCATTTAGATAAATTGAAAAATATATATTTTCTATATTATATAATAGAATAGAATATAATATATATTTTCCATAGTTCTGTATTTAATATTATTATAATAAAGCAGAATTAGGATTTTAGAAATTTTCATTCTAAGGTTTGGGATCTTTTAGAGGATATCACTTTTGAGATGATTCTACCAAAATTATATTTCTAAATTGTTTAGTACATCAAAATAATATAATTGAAATTTAAAACTGAAGCAATTGTAAAGAAAGTGTAACTAACTAACTAAAACTAAAACTGTAACTAAAAAGTGTAACAGTGAGAGATGATATTTTATTTAAATAATTTTAGAAAAATGAATATATATACAATTCTATTCTGATTTTTAATTTCTGTAAATTTAATCGAAATCGATTTTACTGTGAATTCCCTTTTTATGCAATTTAGAAAGCTTTAAGTCAATATGGATATACCATCTGTAAAAAAATACTTTTAAGCCGACTAAGTATTAACATAGAATTCGGTTAAATCACTCGAAAGTGAAAAAGGGAAGAGGCCTGAAATTATGCAATTGCAACTTTTACGATTTAGAAGACCTGTTCGGAGTTTCATATCATATCAGGTGATAAGTGATAAGAAATGGATCCTCTGTTTCGGGTTTCGCCCACCATGCCCCACTATCTACTCACCGCCACAGCTCCGGGATGTGGATGGCGGAGCACCATGACGTCCGAATAGCTGCCCATCACCTTGATGCTGTCCTCCAGGCTCTCACCCTTCTTCACCGACGACGTGATCTGGTCCATGGTGATCACCCGGCCACCCAGACGCAGCATGGCAGCGGCGAAGCTGCACTGCGTCCGTGTGCTGACCTCATAGAAGACGCTTGCCATGATCTTGCCGCGCAGCAGCTCGTCCACGGGACGATCCTTGGTCACCCGGGACTTGAGCAGCTGGGCCAGGTTGAAGATGTCGTTCAGGTGCTCCTTGTTAAACATATCGACGGCCAGAATGTGCTTGCCCACCAGCGAATGGGCCACCGGATTGGGGCTAGAGCTGCGCTGCAGGTATTCCCGCAGCGCCGTGTTGCTGGTGGAGTCCAGTCGGACGCGTGGTGCCGGCGAAGTGGGACGCAGGAAGTTGGCTCCGTCCACAAAGTGCACCTTGGTCGATGATGATCCCTGGGCGGCGGCCCCTCCCTCGGCGGTCAGGAGGCGGGCGAAGGTGTCATTGGCATCGCTGTCGCTGGGCAGCAGATCCGGCTGTCCCGCCTCCGACTGCAATTGTCCCGGCTTGGAGCGCACATTCAATCCGTAGCCGGGCTGCACCAGCACCTGGCCATCGATGAAGGCCACCTCGCCGCGAAGGACCACGCGGTGGACGCGTCCCTTCACCTTGGTGCCTTCGAAAGGCGTCCAGCCGGACTTGCTCTTCATCTCGGCGCCCGTTATGGTCCATTCCTCGTCCAGGTCCACCTCCACATAGGTGTGCGCCTGCTCGGGCAAATTGAAGATGGTCCGCGGATTGCGGTGGAACTTCCGCTTGATGTCCTCCATTGTCAGACGACCCTCGTGGACGGCCTGGAGGAGGAGCGGCAGTATGGTCTCCACGCCCGGGAATCCCGGCGGCGGGCGCTCCGAGCGCTTCTCGGCCAGTGTGTGCGGGGCATGGTCGGTGGCAAAGACATCGATGTACTCCATGTGCTCCCACAGTGCCTCCTGATCCTCTGGCGAGCAGAGCAGCGGCCTCACCTCGGACATTCCATGACCCAGACGCTCCACATCCTTGGTGCTGAGGAACAAGTGATGCGGACACACCTCACAGGTCACCTTGATGCCCTTCTCCTTGGCGGCCCGGATCAATTGGATCTCCTCCTTGCGCGCCACATGGCAGATGTGAACGGGACGATCCAGGAGATGGGCCAGCAGGATTACAGCCGCCGTGCTCTGTTTCTCTGCGTGGCAGACGATCGGAGCCCGCTTGGGCCAGTGGGCCAGATGCCTCTGCCAGGTGGTCATGTCGCTAAGCTTAAGGGTGCCAAAGGTGTCGTTCAGGTACATCTTCAGGCCACACGCCTGGCTGGCCAGCTCGTGGACCTGCGCCCAATTGCCATCCGAGGCGCCCACATACAGGGCGTAGTCGCAGCAGGCTCCGGCTTTGGCCAGCTCCTGGAACTGGGTGAACGTCTCCCTGTCCACAATTGAGGGATTCGTGTTGGGCATGGCGCACACGAGGGTTACTCCGCCAGCCAAGGCGGCTGCAGTGCCGCTGGCGAAGTCCTCCTTGTGCGTGGCCCCCGGCTCCCGGAGATGCACATGCACATCGATGAAGCCGGGCAGCTTGACGATCCTGCGCGAGGTCATGCAATCCGTGTGCGTCTTCATCGCCGGCTTGCCACCGTTCATCCGCATCGATTCCACCAGCAGCTTGGTGCACTTCACATCGGTCACCAGCGGAATGGAGTAGTCCACGGCCAGGCGACGGGTGCGGTAGCCATGGGTCATGAAGGAGGACACCCTGCAACAACCATATTCTTATTAGTATCTTTTTATCTGTAACTTTTAGTTTAAGATCACGAACAACTGATACTGAGTTTTAAGTAATAAAGTATTAGACTTTAAAAATTCTTTAATTGCTTTATAATGTTAAACAATTTCGACATTTTCGACTTAAAGTATACAAAAATATTTCCAAATGTTGAGAAGTTCTTGAACAGCATAGGAAATATGTAATTTTTATTTTTTGTAATATAATGTTTTAGTGTCAATACTTTTAGTGATAGAGTAATAAGACGGGTTCAAGCCAAATTTAAACCGAGGCAGTCGGGAAACGCTTTTCATTATCCAAGTTTGTTATAGTTTTAATAAGCCAATTAGAATATCCCAGAATAACAATTTAATTTTTACAGTCAGAATGATTGTTTTAAGAGGAACGGAAAACAAGCTAGCACTAACTGAAATACATTAGATAATTAAAAATATATATTTTTTAAGGCTTTTTAAGTACCTTTGGGGTGAGTTTATGTTACGACTTACAAAACTTTTTTTAAATGGTATGTTTTGTCCCCTTTCAAAATATTTATTTTAATATTTTTTCCCAAAAGAAAACAAGATAAAAGATCAATATTTCCAACAGTTCCTAAAACATCTAGTTTCTTAGGCTGGGCAAAATCTAAATCAATGGCCCTTTCAACACTATATATTTTGCGTTTCATAGACATTATGACTAATGTGAATAATAAGGGAGAAACACCTGATATAATATCAAGGAATTAAATTATATATTTAAGGTTCTACAATCAGAAAAGCGAATCCAAGAAGAGAAGCCCTTTCTCATGATAAAGAAAATGACAAACTTATTTTTTGACGCGCACTTGGAAAAGTGACTAACGTTTTAAAGCATTTATCTAAAATAAACCAGGTAAACCCATTTTACTTAATGGGGCTTTAGTTTGTCACAAAAGCGCTTAAGAAAGTGTTTTATTTGTAGTCTATTTGCGGACTCAAGTTGTGCGCGGATCCCCAGATTACTACCCACTCCAAACGATCGACTGCATTAGCTTATCGGTGGGGATTGACTAGGGCCCAGTAGACGAGTCAACAAAGAACGGAACTCACCGTCGGGCGCCCCCGCCGCTCATGGGTAGGTTGATGACCAGGTCGAACTGCTTGTTGGCCAGGAACTCGGCCAGGTGCCTCAGTTCCCCGTTGATGTCATCGGGAGTCGTCTTGTCGAACGTCCACTGCACAGATTCCACCTGCAAGGGCAAATAGCAAATGTAAGGTTCAGAGCGTTATCAGAGAGCCACCGCCAAGGCCACGTACTTATGCATTTACTGTATACATATATCATTGTCAACCTCATCGTCACCATCACCATCACCAACAACTTCAACTTCAATCAATTGTTTGCCCAGAACACACTATAAAGATATCACTATTTATGGATCTTCCATGTCTACATTCAAGACAATAGAACAATAGGCCATAACATTGGCACAGTGGCGCAAGTATCACTGTATATTATAAAAAAATATTGTTTACAAAATCTTTCCTAAATCATAGAAATCAAATTATGATTTATAGAGAATATTCCCATGATTTTATCTTTGCAAGATCAACAGGGTTCACAGGGTTACATCAGGGTTTGATAAATCATCTTGTAATAAGGTATTCATTTATCATAATTTAAATTATCAAGATCTTCGATCATGTAAATTTTAGAATTATTATTAATTTCACAAGATGATGAATTACGTTCAATTACGTTATATTGTAACAATCAATACATCACCTTATGATAAAAAGTCAATTGAAACGGAAAGATTAATTCCCTGATTTTATATCAGCACGATTGATGAATTATTATATAAGACTTTACTTCTACGACTTGCGAAAAGTAATGCATTTTCAATAAATGATTCAATATTGAATAATTACATGGATTTTTAGATTTAATTTAACTATTTTACTACTCGTATTGTATCATATATGATAGTGTTTTATAAAATGTATATTCAAGACTAAATGGATATTATTTGTCTAATGAAAGATTTAACCTACAATAAGTACAATTAACATGTTATATTTCGATATAATACTTATAATATATTGAAATGGAAAAGTAGAGGAATATTTTTTTAAGTTCCGTTTGCAGATCATAAATCTCTAGATCTATTTCAGGAGCCCTCTTGACTTTTTGCGCGTTTCTACAGCACAGTGAAGTGGAAATCAATTCCGTTTTCGATGACAGTACCAGGAACTGCCTGATAATGGGTGGCCGGGCAGGAAAAAGAGGAGCCGGAGGTGGTGGCCAGCCGGAAGAGTCGTTCGCGATCTTATCACTTCGATTGCCAGAGTCATTAATAGGTGATTGGTGGAACTCCGATCGCAGATTGCACATTTTTATCAGCCGAGGCGACAAGGCAAGAACACGGACTTCAGTCACGAATCGTCGATTGCCGATCACCGATCATGGGCTGCTCCTGGTCGCGATCCGAGCAGGTGGATGCCAGTGCCACGCCCAATGCCCTGCAGGCGGGCATTCCCGCCCAGCGTCTTCAGAGGAGGCGTCGCCAGGAGGAGAAGCGAGTGCGCCAACTCCAGAAGCTCCAGAAACGCAATGCCCGCAAACGTCGTCGCAAGAGAGGCTCCGGATCGGGATCCAGCCCAGGTGGACCCATTTCCTTGGGTCGTGGGGGTTCCATTCAAAGGCGTCGCCTTAGCGAAAAAACGCATCCCGATCTCGCCCTGCAATTGCGTCTACTGGGTGGCAGCAATGGGAGCAGTGCCACCGAGTACATGAGTGCCCTGTATGCCAGGACATTGGAGCAACAGCGCGAGGAGCTCCAGCGGACCGTGGAGCAGAAGACCCTGCGCCAACTGGACCGGGAACTGCACACCTTCCTGCTTAACCAACTGCTTCTGGGTGTCCAGTTCTTCGGGCACTTTGAGGCCGAGATGAGCGTGGTCGATGCCCAAATCCTGGCCAGGCGGCGCAACTGCTCCGCCGAGAAGCTGGCCGAGCACAGCCTGCTCCAGAGCAACGCCATCGATGCGGCAGTCGCCAGGAACCTGCTCTTCAAGCCGGCGTTAGTATTTTGAGAGACTTTTTATAGGACCTCTATGGTTATTTTACTTTGAAAATTTCTGTATTTTTCATATTTTCTTTTTTAATTTATTTTGGTTTACCTATTTCTTTATAATTACTTTTCATGTGAAATCGTTTTTTAAGATACAATTTTGAATAGGATGATATTTTTATTTTAGTTTTGTAAAACAAATTCGGAACTAAAAAGGAGCTGCTGAAAATCGGATTTAAAAAAAAACGATTTAACATAAAGTCAAATGTTTAATAATAACGATTAATTTCATAAGAACTTTTTTGTGGCTAAAGGTCCTTTTGGTTCCTTTGGAAGAATAGAGAAGAAATCTTTATAAGAATAGAATATTCAATGCCAAAGATCCTTCTCTAAATATTTTCTTGATTTTTTACTTTTCCTTCACACTTTTAAGAACTTTTATATTTTACAATTTTTTTCATTTTCGGAATTTTGGTTTTTAAAATTTTTTTTTTGATATCCCTTTAATTATATTTATTGTAGTCCTTTTATATATTATTTTTTATAAGAATTCGCATTTTTAATTATAAACCTTTAAAATAGTTCTAACGAGACAAGTCGTATTTTAATTGATTTGTTCCTTGAGTTGATTTATTTCCAATTTCACTTACTAAAATCTTTCTTTAGTAGTGTATCTATTTTTAATTTTTTTCCCTTCTGTATTAACACTTATCTTTCAACTATAATTCTATTCTCAATGAAGTATTTTTGTGCGATTATTACCGATTATTTTGATCCCAGCCATTTTACATTTTCAATCCAAACATCCCGTATATTTTTATATCTTGCAGATCCTCCAAGATCCCGCCACATCCGCTGCAGAAACCCGTCACCTATGTGGTCTTCGAGAACGTGGACGTGGCCCGACCCCACGATGCCAACTACGACACCGTGGCGGCGCTGTGCAAGGTGCTCCTGGAGACGGACTACTACCGCACCACGCCCTGCTCCTCCCAGTTCGTCCAGCTGATGGAGCAGACCAGGTGGAAGGGCTACGTGCGCCTCAAGTTGCGCGAGCAATTCCCAATCCCGCCGGCGAGCAGCAGCAGCTGCACCAGCTCACCCCTGCCCGTTGGCAGCGATGAGGAGTGCATCTACGGGGACGTTGGGTCCTCCTCCTCCTGCTCCTCATCCTCAGGCTACAGCTCGGGGCACTACGACTATGTGTACCTGGCCAGGTTGAATACTCCGCGGCCACTGGATGAGCTGCGACTTGGTCGAAGGTTTGATTTCCAGAGGAATGTGCTGCCGGTGAGTTGCATCCTTCGTTTGGCCAACTGTTTGCCTCCTTGGCTGGAGCAGACCGACGACGAGGACTCATCCTCCGCCTCCTCCTCCAGCGACGACGACGAGGAGGAGAAGGATCAGGAAAGTCCTGGGGATCGCAAGTATCCACCGGCTGGCTATGAGACCGTGGAGGTACTTCGCCAATGCCATGTGGAGCAACTGCAGCAGTGCTACCTCAGTTCGCAGCAGTTTATGCTGTATTTCGGGGAGGTGCTGCGCCACCATCTGGCCACCCAACTGGGCATTGGACAGTCCCAACTTGCCGCCGGTTCGTATCGTGGCTGCAGTGTTTATATCGCTCATGAGGAGCTGGTGCCCGCCATCCATGTGCCCCATTCCTGGCCAGATTGCGCCTTTGAGTTCTGGCTGAGGGCTCGTCCGCGGCTGACCAATCTCCACACGGCCGAGGAATTCCAATGGCCCACGGAGCAGATGAAGAAACGCATCCGATCCTTTGGATTCCATGTCGTCCCGGTGGGCTATGCTCCCAAGCACTCGAGGAATCCCTTCAGGGAGCTAGAGTGGCGCATTGTCTTCCCGCAGGCGGAGCAGTTTCTCGAGCGGCACTGCCTGACGCCCATGCAACTGAAGGTGTTCCAGCTGATGAAGCTGCTGGTCAAGACCTTTGTGGAAGGCCAATCCCCATCGTCGGGCCAAACTGGCCAATCTCCGGGAGCTCTGCTCGAGCAGCTGAGGTCCCATCTGTTTTGGCAGTGTGAGCAGCACAGCAACGACTGGCCCGAGGAGTTCCTGGGCGAGCGCCTGGTGCGATTCATCCGCTCCTTCGACGCCTGTCTGGCCAAGAAACACCTGAGCGACTACTTCATCGAGCGGCGGAATCTCTTCGAGCACGTCCCGGAGGATGCGCTGATGAAGTTGCGCACCATCATGGCTGGCATCGCGGAGCAACCACTCGTCCATGTCGTCCAGGCGCTAAGGAACCTCAAGCACGCTCCCGATTTCTATCCACAGCTGGACCACAAGCGTCTGCTGGACAACCTCTTCAGTCAGGATTACCTGGAGCTGCATGGATGGGGCAAGTTCTCGCGACCCCGCCAGGGATTTCCCGCCCCGGAGGATCACCCGGAGCAGCAGGTGGACAAGGGAAAACCCACGAAAAGGCAAGAGATCACCGATGCGGGGGGACTTTTGGGATTGGCCCAGCACCAGGAGCGATCGCGGGGAAAGCTGCGCCGGAAGACACAGCTCCTGAAGGCCACCACCAATCAGCAGCAGCTGCAGCACTCGGAGTCGGAACAGAGGCGCTCCTCCCTGGACTCCCTGGATCTCCAACTCCTATTGACACGCTGCCATCCAGAGGGAAAAAGCCAGGACACGGCCAGACCACAACTCAACAACGGTCTGGAGATCCTGCGACGCAGCAATCTGCTCGAGCTCTTGCTGGATCACCTGCTGGCCATGCTGACCCATGCCATTCGCTTTGGAAATCGTGGACATGCCCAGCTCTATCTGGAGCAGGGTCAGCGATTGTGTCGCCTCTATCAGCACCTAGGTTGCTCCCAGCAGGCCAAGCACTTCATCCAGGAACTCCAGGTGGCGGCCAACGATATGGAGGCCATGTCCCGAGTCCCCACGCCAAACATAGCCGTTGGAACCCCCCTCGCGGAGGATGAATCCCCGCCAGTGCAGAGGAAATCCATCAAGTTTCAGGAGCATGTGGTGCAGATACACACACCCGATCCGCTGGCCAGGCCAAATCCTCTGCCCCACCTGGAGAAGCACAAACTGAATGGGATTCTAAGAGGGCATCTCCCAGCGGAGACGGAGGCCATAGAAATCCTGCAGGAGGAGGACATCAGAAGTACATTGCTGAAGGAAATAAGAAGCCGCATAGGGGAGACTAAGAACCAAAGTGCAGATTCTAAAGAGAATTCTAAAGAGGCTTCTGTAGAACCCCAAATAGAAAAGGAAACGGCATCGAAATCAGAATCGGGGGATACGCCCAAGGACGAAACCCTCCTCTCGCTGAACGGAATCCTCCAAAGACTAAATCTGGACACGGATAAGCTGCAAACGTTGAGCACCAAGACGGAGCAGCTGGTCCAAAAGGTAGCCCCTTCGGAGGCCAAGCGGGAGGAACTCAAGGAGATCCTCAAGCGCAACACGCAGAAGCTCAAGGGCGCCTTTAATTGAAGGGAATACCACATAGCCTAAGCCCTCAGTCGATTAGTGATATATATACCGATACAGATAAACCCCAGGTGTGATAAGAACGGTGAAAGATATGATTGGGGTTTTATAGTTATAGCTCACCATAAAAACCATACGTAATACCTTCTAATCTTAGGCCAATATATATATGTACTTGTAATAACCTAATATAATTTTCCTATCAACATGATGTTCTTGGATTTGTTTACCAAACACAAACTAAGTCATGGTTAGTAAATATTGCAAAATAAATATTTAAACCAGAGAGAACGCTATATTCGATGCCATCGACTATCAGATACTCAGCTAAGGGGAGTAGCAAAGTAGCAAAGCGATTGCACACATTATTTGCTTATAGCTTTTTAATGAATGGTCAAAATCGATCAATTCTTGCATGCAGATGAACATTGATAAACATTTACGGGACGGGATTTAGCATTAAGGCGTTTGTGGGCGTTAGAAGCTCAAGAATCTTAATGCTAAATCCCTTTCTAGCTTTTATAGTTTCCGAGATCTCAGCGTTCATACAGACGGACAGACGGATCCTGATCAATATGTATATATCATATATACTTTATGGAGTAGAAAACGCTTCCTTATGCCTTTTACATACTCTTCGACTTATCTAGTATACCCTTTTACTCTACGAGTAACGGGTATAACTACTCAAAGGTTAACTAAGTCAGGGAAATAAATATAAGAACCACTCAACTTTGTTGATAAACATCTTCAGCAAAGTCTGCTTACAATTCGATGAACATTAATAAGCAAACAATGAGCACTTAAAATCGAATTCAAATGTTTGTTTTGTACGCCTATTAGACTACCCAAAGTTTTCCGTTTCTCTTTATACTCACATCAACGCCGTGTTCCGCATAAAAGTCACCGGTACCCATGGAAGCGTACAGCTTGTAGCCCATCTTGGCCAGATCCCGGATGGAGGGCAGTAGCTCCATCTTGTGCTGCAGAAGAACGATCCCAAAAAAAAGTAGTCATAAGATGAAGAAGTGGACATGGTTACTCAAAGGGGCAACAAACCTTGAAGCTGCCGATGGAGAGGAGCACGGCGTTCTTGGGTATCTGGAAGCCCGTGGACATCATGGCCTTGAGATACGCCTCGTAGCGGTTGTCCCCGAAGCAGGCCACCTCGCCGGTGGAGGCCATCTCGACGCCCAGTTGGACATCGGCTCCCGCCAGTCGGGAGAAGCTGAACTGGGGCACCTTGACGCCCACCTTGCCAACGCCATGAAGCACGTCTAGTGGCTCCACATCGAGTCCAACGATGGCTTTCGTCGCGGTGGCCACAAAGTCATGGTCCAGCGTCTTGGAGACAAAGGGAAAGGATCTGGAGACACGGACATTGCACTCGATGACCTTCAGCTCGTTGTTCTTGGCAATGAGCTGCATGTTGAAGGGCCCGGTGACGTCCAGCACGCTGGCCAGGTCACAGGTGATCCGCTTGATGGCCTCCAGGGTCTCGGCATTCAAATCCTGCGGCGGCGTAACCAGTGTGGCATCCCCAGAATGCACTCCGGCATTCTCCACATGCTCCGACACGGCCATGCAGAGGATCCGACCATCGGCCGCCACTGCGTCCACATCGATCTCCTTGGCCTCGGTGAGGAACTTGGAGATAACCACCGGATGCTCGCGACTCACCTCGGAGGCGGCATTGAGGTACGTCTCCAGGTCCTGATTCGAGTAGGCCACATTCATGGCCGCCCCGGAGAGCACATAGGATGGCCGCACCAGGCAGGGATAGCCCACCTCCTCGCAAAAGTCAATGGCCGATTGGAGGTTGGTCAGCTCCTTCCAGCGTGGCTGCAGGATGCCCTTCCTGTCCAGCATGCGCGAGAACTTGAACCGGTTCTCGGCGCAGTCAATCGACTCCGGCGAGGTGCCCAGCACCTTGGCCTGCTGACGGTGCAGATCCATGGCTATGTTGTTGGGCAATTGGCCGCCCATGGACAAGATGATGCCCTCACTGTTCTCCATCTCGTAGATGTCCATGACGACCTCGAAGCTAATCTCCTCGAAGTACAGGCGATCGCACATGTCGTAGTCGGTGGACACCGTTTCCGGATTGTAGTTGATCATGATGGTGGGTCGCTGCAGCTTCCTCAGCTCCCGAAGACAGCCGACGGCGCACCAGTCGAACTCCACAGAGGATCCGATTCGGTAGACGCCCGAGCCCACCACAATGGTGTGGCCACCGGGAAAGTCCACATCGTGCTCGCTCCCATTGTAGGTGTTGTACAGGTAGTTAGTACTGGCTGGCCACTCGCCGGCCACCGTGTCGATCTGCTTGACATGCGGCCGGATGCCGAACTCCTGGCGCTGGTGGCGCACAGCCAGTTCGGTGCTCTTGGTTGCCTTGGCTATCTGCTTGTCCGAGAAGCCATATCGCTTGGCCTGTAGCAGCAGATCGGCATCCGTGCGACTGCCCGTCTTGGTTAGCAGGGCCTGTAGAGTGTTGATCCTCTGCAGCTTGTCCAGGAACCAACAATCGATCTTGGTTAAGTCGTGCAGTTCCTGGATGCCCATGCCCGACTGGAGGGCAGCGGCCAGGACGAAGGGACGTCGGTCCGTCGGCTCCGTGAGCTGCTCGGCCAGCTGATCCTGGTCGAGGGTGACCACGTCGGGATCGAAGCCCAGCACATCGCCGTCCACCATGCGCAGGGCCTTCTGGAAGGCCTCCTCAAAGTTGCGCCCAATGGACATCACTTCGCCCACGCTCTTCATGGAGCTACCGATGTGCTTGCTGACACGCACGAACTTGGCCAGATCCCAGCGCGGAATCTTCACCACACAGTAGTCCAAGGAGGGCTCAAAGCAGGCCGTCGTATTGCCCGTCACCGAGTTCTTGATCTCCGGCAGGGGCAGTCCCAAGGCCAATTTGGCGGCCACATAGGCCAGTGGATAGCCGGTGGCCTTGCTGGCCAAAGCGGAGCTCCGCGACAGCCGGGCATTCACCTCGATGATGTAGTACTGCTCCGAGTGGGGACACAGGGCGTACTGGATATTGCACTCGCCCACGACGCCAAAGTGACGGATCACCTTCAAGGCAGTGCTCCGGAGCATTTGGTACTCGCGATCCGAGAGGGTCTGCGATGGAGCCACCACTATGCTCTCGCCGGTGTGGATGCCCAGCGGGTCAAAGTTCTCCATGTTACAGACGGTGATGCAGTTGTCGTAGGCATCGCGCACCACCTCGTACTCCACCTCCTTCCAGCCCTTGAGGGATTTGTCCACGATCAGTTGGCTGGAGTGGGCCAGGGCCTGTTGGGCCAGACTCTGGAGCTCCTGCTCGTTGTTGGCAAAACCGGAGCCCAGTCCGCCCAGGGAGAAGGCGGCCCGAGCCATCACTGGGTAGCCCAGTCGACTGGCCGCATCCAGGGCCTCAGCCACAGAGTAGACCGCCTCCGATGGGGCCACCTGTTCGCCAATCTCGTTCACCCGGTCGGCGAAGAGTTTGCGATCCTCCGTCTCGATGATCGACTGGATGGGTGTGCCCAGGATGCGCACATTGTACTTGGCGAAGACACCAGCTCGCTCCAGTTCCACGCCGCAATTGAGCGCCGTCTGGCCACCAAAGGTGAGGAGCACTCCATTCGGTCGCTCCGACTTGATCACCTGCTCCACGTAGTGGGGAGTGAGGGGCAGGAAGTAGCACTTGTCGGCCATTCCCTTGGAGGTCTGGACGGTGGCTATGTTCGGATTGATCAGCACCGTCTGGATGTTCGATTCCCGCATAGCCTTGATGGCCTGCGAGCCGGAATAGTCGAACTCGCCTGCCTGGCCAATAGACAGTCCACCGGAGCCGAGGATCAGGACCTTGCGCGGCTTCGCCGGAGCCGGATCCTTAGCGATCCTGCTGGGACGCAATCGCTGCTCGATGAGCTGCGGAATGGTCACGTCCTTTTGGCTGATGCTCTCCAGGAAGACGTCGAACAGGAACTCCGTGTCCTGCGGCCCGGCATGATGCTCCGGATGAAACTGGACCGAAAAGTAGGGCTTGGTAGCATGGACAATGCCCTCGTTGGTGCCATCGTTGGCATTCACGAACAGCTCCGACCAGCCGGCGGGCAGCTGCTCCAGATCGACGGCATATCCGTGGTTCTGCGAGGTCATCAGGCAGCGCCCGGTTTCGCGGTGCAGGCAGGGCAGGTTGTGACCCCGATTGCCGTACTTCATCTTGTACGTGGAGCAGCCGATGGCCTTCGCCAGCAGCTGGTGACCCAGACAGATGCCGAACACGGGCTTTTTACCCTCCTCGATCACCTTGCGCACCTTTAAAATGGAGGATAATATTGTTTTAATAAGGGGTTTGCACTTTGGTTGGTTAGATGGTACACCACTTCCGGCATATAGCTTAAAAACAAATCTATTGATACATTTAAAAAAAAAATGGAACTTAGTTAATAATATGAAAACTAACTCTCAATATTTAATTTAATATTGTAAATTGTATTATAATTTAAAAAAAAAAACCGGGTTTAAGTCCCACTGCTAAGTAAGACTTTTCATATTTTGTAAGTTTCATGGACATTATTTTTATCTTTTCCTATCAAACGTATCAACAAACTCTATTTTACTAAAAAATATATTATCTTAAAATTTCTAGAAAATTACCATATTATGCTTATAATTTGAGAAAAAGAAATTAACTTTAAAACACGGTATACACTTAAAACTTAGAATCCTATAATGTACCCGTGTGGAAAGCCATAGCTGTTAATGCTCTTAAGTTTTTTTTATTTTTGAGTTTTTTTTATATAAAAAACAATGATTATTTTTTGAGTTTTTAATTAAATGTCATAATAATAACGGTTCCCCTTATATGCCACCCTATTTGAAACGCAAACATAAACTTTTTAACATAATATTTCAGTACCTAAATATATACAAATAAATATGTTTACCTCGATATTGGTATAACTTGAATGGAAGTAAAAAAAAAAAAAATACAAAAATGTAATTAAAATAATCTATTTCTATATAGATACTTTCCAAAACTTATTTTGAATTTAATAGGCTCCAAGCCAATCCCACTTTGACCCACCTGTTGGACGATCTCGTCGCAGCTCTCCGGATCACCGGGTCCGTTGGACAGGAAGAGGGCGTCGAACTGCTCCTCCTCGAGACGGGCGCTCCAGGGGAGCAGGGTCACCGAGGCGCCTCGCTGCAGCAGGCAGCGCAGCTGGTTGAGCTTCAGGCCGCAGTCCAGGATGGCGATCCGGGGTCCCTTGCCCTTGGGATCCCCGTACACTCGTCGCTCCTTCACACTGCACTCCAAGGCCAAGTTCCTGGTGTTCGGGTCGAGGAAACTGGACTTCTGCAGTCCTCCAGCCGGCGGCTTCTCGTAGACAATCCTGCCCAGCATGCTGCCCTGTTCCCTGAGCTTCTTGGTCAGGGCACGGGTATCGATGCCACTGATTCCGGGCACTTGGTGCTCCTTCAGCCACTCGGGCAGAGTCTTCCACTTGCGCCAATGCCAGGCCGCATCGGCCACCTCACCGACCACCAAGGCGGTGGCCTGGACGACGCCCTTCATCCACTCAAAGTGCAGCGGCAATCCGTGCTCGTCCTCGTCCGGAGCCGGAACTCCGTAGTTGCCGATCAAAGGGTACGTCAGAACAAGGATCTGCCCGCTGTACGAGCGATCCGTCAGTGCCTCCGTGTAGCCGACCATGCCCGTTTGGAAGACCACCTCGCCACCGACGCCTCCTGCGGACGTGTCCGAGGGAACGTGGCCAAAGGAGTAGCCCGGCATCACGGTGCCATCCTCCAGCGCCAGGAAACAGTTTGCAGGGGGCATCTTGGATGGGTTGCTGGGGAAGATCGAGGGGTAAATCAGAGGGGTTTCGGATCATTGGGTCACTATGTTTGAGGTGTGGGTCACCTCAATTGGAAAGTGGGGTCACCAAAACATTACTTCAAGACATGATAACTTTTTGTGACATTATTAAGCGTTCATATGTACATATATTAGCTTATTTCATCAAAAAATTATAATTTGATATATAAAAAATAATATTCATAGAAACAATTCATTAAAAAAGAAATAAAAGTAAAAAAGAGAAAGTTTAAAATTTTAGTTTAGAACAATGAATCTTCGTTTATAAAAGGAATAAGGAAAATTGCCAAATTCTAATATTTACAAGTTTTAATCTTTTAAATTATTCATGTTAAGTGTTTTACTGCAAAGACAAAAAGAAGTTGAAAATGTTCTAAGGAAATTCAAATATTTTTGTTACCAAGGGGAATATTTAAAAAAAAAAGGAGATATGTGCAGTGTACACACATACATATTTTTCGTTATCGCATTTAATGTGAAAACATAAACAAGCAAAGTTGATTATCAAAGAGGCATCATATCACTTGAAAGGAAGGGAGTAAACCAAATATGAAGACCGCAACCTGATAAATCGTTATCAGGTTTCGGTTTTCATGTTTTGTTTATATGCTCTTCGACGACTTTAATTAATGAGCTATAGGCCTGAAAATAGACGGGTATTGTTGGCAAGCCACAAAACTAACAGTTACAGTAGCAAATATAGGGAAATTTGTAAAGTTGATTGGTAGTAAACCTTTTTTGGTTTTTCTAAATATAAATAATTTTCAAACATTAAAAAAATAAGAAAAACTATTATCCAAAAAAGGAACGGTTCTTTGATATAGTTTTACTAGACTTCAAAATGTTGAGTTCTTAAAAGAGAAGAATTTTAGGATTCCATAATTTGCAGCAAACCGTTAAATGAAAATCTTACCATTAAAAACAAAAATTGAATTTAAAAACATAATACATAACATATTATATATTTTTTTTAACTATACCTTAGAGAGAACGAATATACTTTATGATTTTACAATTCTAGGGTACCAAGATATCAAATACGCCGTAAAAGCAACATGTGTTTTTTACACACACACACAAAGCTTGCCGGCATTTACATAAACAAAAGTAAATGACAAAAGCAATAGGAAGCCGTGCGATAGTTCGTAGATTTCTGGAAGGTACGCATGAAGATGCCCGTCTGGCAACATGTTGCGCGGGGTACAATACGATTCTGATTGGGAATGGACGGTGCTTATCAAGTGGCTTAATTTGTTGTTATTGCGATTCACGTTTGTTTACACAGATAAAAGAGCGACTCGCCGAGTGTGTGTGTGTGTGCGTAAGCACGTGTGAAGTTCAGTTTGGTTCCAATTGGAAACCGGTTTGCCAGCATGTGCGCGAATAACAATAACAATTGCTTAGAGCTGAAGTTTAGATGGTTCATTAGGATAACTTTTCTAAGGCGCACTTGTAATCGCACATTCAATTCAATCTGTATCCTTTGCACGCACCTTACAATTACAATCACACTTACTATTCCTCGTACTTTCAAGCTCTCGCTTTCGCTCTCTCTCACACTCAGCTGCACTGGTAGTTGTGAACACGTTTTAGTTTTGATTTAAACGCGCCGTTTGCTGTTTGCTACGCGATACCGTTATCAGAGCTGGCCAATTTCGCACTGCTCCAATGTGGTTAAACATTTAACAATGTTTGCTGGCAATTTGGCTCCCACAAACGAGTGGCAAATCAAAGTCAACCGAATTCAGCGCCCTATTAAATCGGACTCAGTGTCTTTTAAATCCTAAAAAATGCCAACGCACAAGTTTAGCTCCCCGGTGGAGAACTTTGCTAGGGTGGACTATAATCCATGGCTCACGCATTTGCTAGTAACTCACCATGGTAGTTAGTACACCTACCTTTTAGACCCTCCGGATAGCCGATACACCATATTGGCATAGCGGAGACATTATAACTTTGCTTGTAATTCACCACTGTAGTTGGTACAATTACCTTTTAGTAACTCACCATGGTAGCGATTACAGTAACCTTTTAGTAACTCACCATTATAGTTAGTACATTAACCTTTTTAGTAACTCACCATGGTAGTAAGTACATGAACCTTTTTCAGTAACTCACCATTATAGCTAGTACTCCAACCTTTTAGACCCTCCGAACAGCCGATACACCCTCCTGGCTATATATCGATAAGAGCGTACAAATTTAATGGAAAGCAGTTTCGGATGTACAAGAGAAAACAGCAAAATCATGAGATTAAAGGGGTCAAGCTAGAAGTACAAGTCCAAGAAGTACACTGCTAAAACAAGGTAGGCTGTGAATCTTCCGAATTTGAATTCCCTTGCGAAGTAGAGGCGGGCGACTTGCCGATACTCGAGATACTTTACCCGATACTTTACGCGATAGTAGAATGCCCATCTCCAACCGGCAGCTAATAAAGAATTTGTTTTACAAAACAAATCAAATCTTCAATTAAAAGGTGAGTTTTTGAAAGATTTAACGGCAGACTCTTGCTGATAATGAACGCTCGCTATAGAACCAGCAAGAATGCAGTGGGCGGGACTCTGTCTGCTGGCCCTGGCCGCGGTGTGCTCGGCGGGACGTCCGGCTTCCCTGGACGCGGACACTGCCTTCCTGACGCCCGGCGCCACCATAAATGTCACGGAGAACGCCTACGGATCGAAGACCCTGCGCACCTACTGCTATCCGGGCAAGCGCCACTCCGTGCTTAATCTTTTCGAGACAGTGGAGTTCGTCCTGGCGATTGGCAGCGAGGACTATGCCCAGTACGGCGGCAAGTCGCCGGCGGAGGTTCTGGAGCACTATAACGAGCAGCGGTCGCTGTTCAGCATCACCCTGTTCTCCCAGAAGCGTCAGCGCATCCAGCTCTCGCCCTTCGAGCAACAGTGCATTGGGATCTCCTCCAGGCAGCCGTACAGCGTCATCCTGAACACCATCCAGTTGGATCTGTGGCGCTTTGTCCAGTTCTCAATCGGACTACTGGCCTTCTGGAGCGCCCGGCGGCTGGCCAAGAACAGTGCGTTCTACTACTTGGCCGGCGTTGTCATTGGCATCTGTGCCTCCCTGCTGGTGGTCATCTATTTGGCCGCCAAGCTCTTTCCACGCCGTCCCATGATGTATGGCGTCCTCATCGGCGGCTGGACCATTGGATTCTATGTCCTCAAGCAGCTGGCGGACAACCTGCGACTGATCCTGCTCACCTACCGCGACCATGTGGTGTGGTACCTGGTGGTCACCGGACTGATCTCGTTCCTGGTGCGTATTTGATTGGCTTTGAAGTCTCTTCAGGAGGGAATTCGACCTTACTGCAAGATTAACAGTAGCATAACTAATTCATCCCTTTTTGTCTCCATCCCGCCAGATTTGCTATCGCATTGGCCCGCCCAAGAATCCGCGCTCACAGAACATCATCATGTGGGTGCTGCAGGCAATGGGCGGTGTCCTGGTTTACTTCAGCAGTTGGCACACGAGCGCCTTGATCTTCATAATGGTGGTGGCCTTTGTGGCCCACTACTTCCCACCTTCGTGGGTGCGTTACGCCAAGATGATGTACCGCCGCCGCTTTCCGCCCAAGCGGCGACTGCTCACCCAGGAAGAGTACCAACAGCAGACGGCCATCGAGACCTCGAAATCGCTAACGGAACTAAGGAAATTCGTCAACAGCCCGGAGTGCAAGCAGTGGACCGTGATCAGTAACCTACGCAATCCCATGCGTTTCGCCTCGTTTGCCAATGGAGCACCGCATCTGGACGACGAGGAGATCGAGGATTATTCGCGGGCCATTGAGGAATCCATGGAGGCGTCTCCGCAAGAGGATCCCGAGGAGTTCCTGCAGTGCAGCATGTACTACCGTCCGTCGGCTGGCCGCAGTTTGCTCAATCGTTCGCGCCACCGAGTCAATATACCACTGCCGAATTCCCAGTTTCGCAATCGACTGGCCGCTCGCGAGTCGGAGGACGAGGAGAGCGAGGATGAGTTCTTGGAACAGGAACAGCCATTGCAGTAGCCCACCAGCTAAACCAAAAACCCATTAGGCTAAGTTCAGACCATCGCAGTGTGTTTTGTCTCGTACCAACTTCCCACCAACTTCCCACCATCTTCTCATTTTGTTTTGTCTCGTACCAACTTCCCACCATCTACTCATTTTGTTCGTTTTCAAATGTCATTAGTTGGTACAAAAATTTTTGTTTGTTAAGTTCCATTTTCCTTAAGTTTTTTTTGTTCCTTACGTGTTCTGACTGGACTGAAACGCACTGTACTAACTCATTTAAAACCCATTTTCTATGTGACTGGTTAGGAATTAAACAAAATTATTAATTGTACAAGATCATGTGTCTTTATTTCCATTAAATACAATCGATATAGATTAGGGTACGCAAACTACTGCCATCTCGCTCATTTCGGAGGAGCGCAATTGATCGGCAGCCACTGACAAGCCTCCGATGGAGGCGTGTGCATCTGTCCAGGCAGCATCTTCACCAGCCGGCGATCGTCGTCGTGCTTTTCGGCGGCGCAGAGCGTGAGATCGCGCTGCCGGAAGATGAGGGCGTCCTCCACGTAGGCGATGGTCCAGAAACTGGTCGACGAACTGGGACTGCCGGACCGCAGGGCCCCCAATCGATTGCCATCGGAGGGATCCACAAAGAAGTACCACTTGAAGAGCTCACCGCGCAGCGTGAAGACCGGCGAGGAGTGCTGCTCCTGGACAAAGGCGCGTATCAGTCCGGCGGAATCGGTGTAGTTCTGCTCGTGCCAGGCGAAGACCTGTCTGCCATTGAGCCCATAGTTCCATTCATCTGTTATCGTGGTGTATATGTACTCGCGATCGGAGCGACTCAGCAGACAGAAGCCCTGTGGATGGAAGAGCAGAGCCAGTACGGGTGGCAGGTTCTTGCCCAGCGCCTCCACTCGCTTCTGGAGACCCGCATCTACGCTGGCGTACATGTGATGGGTCCTTATCTTGCTGACCATATGGGCCATGTTAAAGAGGAACGCCTCGCTGCTGTCCTGCATGGCCTGATATCGCCAGAACAGCACCAGCTCCGCCTCGATCATCATCCGGAAGCTCACCTCATCGCGATCTGCGAAGAGTTGCTCCAGCTGCTGGACCAGCTTATCCGGTGGCCGATAGAAGTACACATCCTCGATGGCATGAACCAGGATATCCCTGACCAGGGCGGGCTCAACGCTGGCCGCTATATACATGCCATACATCTGGATGCTCTCCTCGGCGTTCAGGAGATTGGCCAGCCGCTGGGCCATGAGGCTCCTCAGGTGGCGTCTTACCTCCTGCTGCAGCTCGCAGGCGGACCGACCCGTGGCCCCACTGGTGCACTGCATCTCATCGCGGATGAAGAGGCCCAGCTGGCTGTACAGGCCCTTGACCTTGTCCGTGTCCGTGGCGAAGTCGGAGCGAATGGCGCCCCAGATGCTCTGGAACACCTGGAGTTTGTCCCCGCGATTGGCACTCCGTCTGATGGTCAACTTTAAGGGAAGAAAATGTCGACTTAAAAACCATTTGTTAAAAATGTTTTAATCTAAAATAAAAATAATACTAATGTTTCTATTGATTTTTAGAACTAGGTAGTCACTTTTCTGATAAAAGTTCGAACACTGATCAGTTTTACATATACACATATATTGCGAATGGATCTGATATTAGTAAATTAGATATTATAAAAAAACACATATGAATCTTATGGTAATAATAACACAATGATCCTATTTTACTATATAATAAGATTGATATTTTTAGACACAAGGCAAATCAGTATTCTCTCAAGATTACAAATTGATCTCATTTGGCTCATACCGAAGTCGGACAATATTAATACTACATATTACATATCATAATACCATATAAATTGGTTTATAAACAAACCTGAATGTCGTCCAAATCGGGTTCCAGGGGCAGAACGTCGCCCAGAACCAGTGGAACACAGAGGAGGAGCAGCAGGTGCATCGCGCTGAACGATTGTTTGTCTACTGATTTGGAGGATTGGATGGTGGCCCCCATTGCCTTATCGGTTCTCAATGAGAGGTCAGCGCAGGTCCATCTTGATTTGCTTGGGACTATCGTCGCTGGGATTCTCCTGCAGTGGTCGTTTCTGCCCCACCATGGCCACCGACTTGATGCGCTGCGTCAACTGTTCCATTTCCATGGGAATGGGATTGGTATTGGGATGGGCACCCCGATCGCGTGGTTCTCGCTCCCTCCTAGGTCTGGGGATCACAAATCTGCGGTAGATATCCTCCAACCGATCCAACGGCAGACCTTCGACATCGGGCAGATATATCTGCCTCTGTAATGTAACCATGGATTTTACTAACCCAACTCCTTTCATTAAATAAAGAGCTCACCTTTTTGAGCTCCTTCATCATATCATCTCTTGTTAGATCCAAATCCATTTTCCTGCTTTTTAATTTACTTTTCAATATTATGATCAGGGTATAAACAAACGACCAGATGAGAGGTCCCCTATCTTATCGTAAGAGCGATGGGAATCCAAAGTTGAGACTCGCACACGATATATCGATAATTTACTATTTGAAAATTATAAATAAAATAATAAATATAATTGAAAATTAAAAAACCTTATATTTTTAAATAAAATCTTAACATCGTATGGAAAAAGGGTATTGCCCTTAGTAAAGTAATCCGGTAGAGCTGAAATTTGTTAAAAAATGCATGCTTCCTTTTAAATAATGTTTTGCGAGTCAATCACGATTGTAAATGCACCACATAAGTTGTTTTTATCTTTATTTGAAATTGATTTTTAGCAATCGCTATGTTTATATATAATTTTTCGACTATAATTTCATTTAAATATTATGGTTGTTGCGTGAAGGCTTAATCGATTAATTTAAAATAAATTCATTAACAATTCGTTTCAACAAAATAGGTTTTGTTCATAGATATATCTGATAATACGTAATTAGCATAAATAATTGGAATTTACTGAAAGTCGATTCATGGAAATTCAGTGCCAAGACCTCCAGCGGTTTGTCCTACACATACATATGTATACATATCAATTTATATATATCGCCCGATCTGATATATTCTTACAATACAAATGGTATAAGTTCTTTACACATAATTAACGCAAACTTGTCCATAATTCGCTTCTTTTCGGTTTGCTCTTCAAAGCCCAAAACAAAACCGAATGATACAAATCAAAGTGAATCCTTTAAAATAAATAAAACCTTTTTTTTTTGGGTCTGTCTGTGTCTTTCTCTTTAACTGTTTCCTCTATGTGCCTCTGTGGTTTCTTGATCTTTTCCATTAAAAATTTACTTGCGTTACGTTTTTGAAACTCCCTAAACTTTGGTATAATATCGTTATCATATTGATCAATAGCTAATTTCTCAAGATAAATGTGTTCCACTAAATCGTTAGTCCTAAAAGAAATCGTTATTTTGGCTACAAAATTGAAAAAGGCTGTGATGTCTGAAGTTCTTTTTTGTCCGATTTCTTTGTGCATCGGGGAGTCGTTGTCTTAATTTTGGTTGTGTTTCTTCTTGTATATCCAATGTGGTTTTTTAAAAAGGTCTGTGCTAGCTTATGAACAAAGTTGATTTGGTTGCAGCTGCTCCAGGATGTCTCTGGGTACGATGTGGGTCCTACATATTAGGTAGATGCATAAATCGCGGTGCAAAATTGAACACGTTCCCGTTCCCGTTCCCTAGACGTCGATCACGCTGTCGTTCTTCTTCATCTCCATGAGATGGGTCTGCTTGAGCTTCTCCTGCATCTGGGTGAGCATGTCCTGCATCCTCCGTATCTCCTCGTCCTTCTGCAGGAGCAGCCTGTCCGTCTCCGAGATGGCCGCATCGAATCCGTTGGTCGAGCTAATCGAGTCCCGCTTCAACTTTCCCCGCTCGCGGAGCGCGTGCTGCGAAATCTGCGAGATGCACTGCGCCCGGAAGTTCTCGTAGTGCACGTCCTGAAAAATTGAATTATAGATTAGTATAACTCAGAGAAGAGTCAAAATACCCTTTTCCCATGTTTCGAAAATCGATAGATTTTTTAAGTGTTACGTTTAACTAATAATACAAAATGCTAAATACTGGAATTACATACACATTATCCTAAAAATATTTTAAGCAAATATTTTTGGAGTATAAATAAGAAGGAAAAGTATTGTAAATTGTAGGCTAATCTATTTACAACTGCTAAAAAGGTTAGCATCTTTAGTTTCTGAATATAAATGACTTTTTTTCTTGTGTTTTAAAATCTAAACAATCCTCAACTCATTTTATAGAGTATTAGAGATTGCAGTAATAATACGTTAGAATAGTCTTGAAAACTTAATGGAACTTACTTTGTCATCCGACAAACAAGTTACTGAGCTTAAATACAAATATAGATCCCCAACCCACCTGCGTGGTGTCCTTGAGGTCCTGCATGTGCGTGGATATCAAGAAGGTGCGCAGCTTGATGAAGTCGCTGTGCTCCGGGTCCTCCACGTTGACCACGCCCCACGGATACTGGCGACCCCGCACCTTCTTGCCGGCCACCTCCAAAATGGTATTGCTGCCGACCACGGCGAACGGGATGGAGGCCTTCAGCTCGCGATCCTGCTGCTTGAAGTCGTCGTCCTCGTCGGAATCGCACTCGGGGAACTGGTACAGCTGGATGTGATTGTCCTCCAGGTCCTGCAGGATGCGCTCCTTCAGCTTGCGCACCTCCTGCTTGTTGAGACAGTCGGCCTTGCCGATCACCAGCACGATGTTTACCTTGCGGTGCAGCCGTCGAATCAAGTCGAGGTCCATCTGTCGCAGGCTGGAAGGATTAAGCAGGATTAGAGTTAACATTAAGGAAACCACTTATATATGTTTTTTTTACATTAAATTGAAAAAGGTAAAAGGGAACTTATATCAACAAGAACAAAATCCAAAGTAATATCAAGCATTTACTTTGTTTTTGAGCTATAAGGCCATGTTGCGAAACCAAACATAATAATATCTACATTTAATATATACATAGAAACACATCCCAAGTAAACATATCATTTCCGTTAAAATACTATTATCTGCATTCCATTCCGCACCAAAATTTGTTTAAATGATAAAACTTTTTATTGTGACATATATTATTCAGTAGCATTACCCAATAATAAAGAGTCAACTGATTCTAGTATTAATACTTGTTACGCATAAATAATTCTTCAAATGGGCTCGACTTTAATCGCATTATTTAAATGACACATGCTGGTATCTTAATTGTAATATTTAAATTTTTTAAATAAAATAAGTATTACTCATTTTAAGATTTGTAAACTACAGTCATAAAAAAATAAGAACAAAACACCTTAAACATTTCTTTAAGACTGTATTTATTTTTTAATAAATATCTAAATAATGACACGCAGTGGAAGCGGTATTGAAAAATATAATAAATATATAACTGAAAAATAACCAACATTAACTATCAATATGTTCGAGCCTAATCAATATTCAGATACGTTTAAATACATTTAAGGCTTTCCAATTTCTAAGATCTAAATGAAATGCATTTGACAACAAATTGAAATACATCCCACTTAGCGAGACCCACCTGTGGCCCCATGGCGGGACGAAGTAGAGGCAGCAGTGCACCCGGTTATCCTGGATGTTGCGTCGATTGAGTCCGCTCTCGTCGGTGAAGTACTGGCGGAACTGCTCGTCGATGTACTGGGTGCACACCCGCCAGCTGTCCTCGCAGTTGATGGCATCCCCGAATCCCGGGGTATCGACCACCGTCAGCCGGAGTCGGACGCCCCGCTCCTCAATGTCCATCGTCTTCTTCTCCACCTTCGTCGTCTTCTCGATCCGCTCCTCCACATTGGGCATCTGTCGGTTCTTGTAGAGATCCCCCAGGAAGAGGCTGTTGATCAGGGTGGACTTGCCCAGCCCCGACTCGCCGACCACCATCAGAGTGAACTCGAAGCCCCGCTTCACCGACTTCCGGTGCACTTGCTCTGGAAGGGTGGCGAAGCCTATGTAATCCCGATCCTTGTCGAACGAGGGCGTTTTAGCTGCAAGGGAACAAGTGTACACAGTGATTTTAGTCGAAATGATCTTTAAAATTGTATAAAATTGTATAATATATGAGACAGGAAAATGTTTCAAAGCCTATAATCTTTAGGGTTCCGGATAGGATCCAATAATATATTTTTTAAGTATGCGATGCTGATATCTCTTGATAGTGACTCTCAAATAAAATAAAATTGTAGTGAAATCATATTCAAAACAATACAAACACGTAAATCAAAATTATTTAATTCATAATTTAAGAGAAAATCAATAATTATGCTGTGACCTAAAACAGATGGTGAAGAAAAAGGATTCCTAACGATTGTTAAATGGAATCCTAAAGCTCAGATCTTTTTTCCTGTGTGCCAAGTAAGGAGTGAGAACACAAAACGGGCTAATCGACTGAAGGACCTTGCACTTGGGTCTTGAATCTCGGTTCTTGAGCGACTTCATCGCCGTCTCATTAGGCAAACGAATTGGTGGAATGGCTTTCGAGTGAAGGGTTGACAGAACTGGTAGGGTGAAGTCCCCCATCTGCGACCCCTAAAGTTGTTCCTTACACATGTTCCTGCCGCTGGAGTGTCCTGGTCTCTGGTCCTCGTAACTCCCGACTCCTGCCCCCTGTGCCTCCCCTTCCCGCCGAGTTTCGTGTGTATACGGAACGCCTACTTAAAACGTAATTGGCCCAAGCCTCGCCACTTTTTCTGCCTTCCGGGTTTTCACAATATCTTCCTGTTTATCAGCAAATTTGCCACATTGTTGGATTGTTTGGTTGTTTGGCAGTTAGTATATCTATATTTTCGTTTACAGCTTAGAGTCTGTAGTTGTTTTGTTATTTGTTTGGTCGTTGAAAAAATAAATCCCCGAGTTTGATGAACACTTTATTGTATTGTGGTGGAGCTGCAACTGGCGAGCGAACTGCCCTAAAACCATCCAAAATTAATGGGCTCTTGTATGCTTAGCTCTCTCTCTCTCTGTCTCTTCATCCCGCCCATGTGCCACGCCCCCCTCTCCCACAGACTGTCCTTTTTCGAGGACGTGTTACATGTAGTGGCAACACCAAAATGCAACTTTCCCCGTACTATCACCCTCTATTCGCGTTCTCTCGGCGCCTGCGCTCAAGGACCTGGCCCAAACTAGCGGAAGCCCGGTAAAAGGTGGGCCAGATGTTACGGGGCTTTTTGGTCAAAACGGGCGGTATACGGCGTTGCCGGATTGTTATGGAAATACTTGTTATTCTGAAAGTTTTCGTCGTTTTAGTAAAATGTTTAAGCTTTATGACAATGCTTAGAGTCTTAAAGTCTGTTCTATAACAGATAGGCCAGTTATTCCATTATTATTGGTAAAAAGGATGAGTAACGACGGGTTTTTAGCGTTGCCAGATAGTTGCGAAAAATTCTTGAACTTCCAAATAATGTTCCCATTATTACAAAATGTTCCGAAGTCAATAAAAAAAAGGTTTCAAAATACAAAGTTGGTATATTAACTCAATATTGAAATAAATCAGTATCTGCTGTAAAAATATCAAAAAATATTTTAAGCAATGGTTGAGTGGATTTGGGTGAAATTGTTAAGACACATTTATAAATCGCCATTCATCGGCAATAAAATTAAAATGTAAACTACTAAAAACTTTTATAAAATATCGTTTATAATATCAGGGTGTATTTTGTAGCTCAGGTTTTTTGCATTACTTTACAAAAAATTTACCCTGGACAGTTTGGGTACTTCTCTTTCCCGCTTCCTCAGATATGGTAGCACTGGTTGAGGGCCCCACCCCCGTGAATCGGCGAACCACCCACCCCTCGAGCTCCTGAGTTACTAAGGGTGTCATCAGCAGGGAAACAGGCGGTTCATTGTTCCCGCTCACGTTTCCCGTTTAATCGAGTTTGAAACGCGTTCAGCTAGCAAGGCCATGGGGTGTGCTTCCTGCCGGGTGACACAGTGCAACTCAAGTACAATCCCCCGGTCAGAACCCAATCCCAGTCCTCAAGACAGCATTACACTTCCTAGGGCACATCAATATTGTGCTTGGAAAATATTTAAATATAATTGTCTAACCGTTTTATTTGAACAAGAGAGATTAAAACGTCAGAAACTCTTGTAACCCATGACTGATAGATAAACTGATATTATAGCTGTTTATATATACAAAAATAATATGAAGACCTGTTAAAAAGAGATGGTTTTTGATGCAATTTTTACGTAATATATGTGCATACGTATTACGTATTATTGAATAAAGTGTAAAGCCGCCTTAAAGCAAACCCCTCGACATGCAAGCAAATCAGTTGAAAACCACATCTTTTCCCCTGCTCACAGCACACGATTATCATCGCGGCATTTCTCAAAATATTTTGTGTAAACTTTGTTCAATTGTTGCGAATCGCGTGTAAACATTGAATGAACTTGCTGCTCCGCATTATCGCGATGGGCCAAGAGATATTTGTTTGAGTCTTAGGGCCCAGATACAGTTATCTCAGATTCCAGATCGCTGTGTGTGTGGGGCCATATCTTCTGCATATCTCCATCTGTCGGATAAATGTGCGAAATCGGGCCCAGACCACAAGGAAGGCTAATGGGCGCAATGACTTGGCCCGACTCGAAGATTGGCCAGTGTAAACAAAAGGGGTATGCCAGTTCTAAGGGGTGATATGTAAAATGCACCGGGAGAAAGGGCAACTAAAGGGTTCTCACCGTTTCGCATTCCCCCCCCATAACCCCCTAGTTACTGAACTGGAATTTAGCTAGAATTTTAAAACGACTTTTACAATTTATGATATACATAAGAACCTAATCAGCTCTTCGACTGATACTTTAGATCATTTAATATTGTAGTCTTAGATTCTGAATATTAAATTACTTTAAAGCTGGTATAATATTTTTCGGTTGTGGGAGTAGCCAATTGAGGTTACATTGGAAAACGATAAAGAGTTCTTTCAACTTTGCTTTCCTCCTCCACCTGCTTTATCTTTTCCATCAGTCGAGATGTTAAAACGCCCACTATACAGAACACTATATCCCCCCACTCCATTTTCCATTTTCCATTTTCCACACCACCCACACGACTGACAAAATCTGAGCTCTCAATTCCACAAATCTGATAGTTCCCCACCCTCGGTCCAATATTTCTTACTGTGTCTCTGCTCTCGCTGAAGATCTTTATCGCCGCTGCTTATTGTCGTTTGTTTATCCCAAAGAGCTTTTCTGTGGGCGTTGCAGTTTTCAACTTTTCCCCACCGATTTCCCCCGGGTTAGCCCCACACTTCGATGTGGTTCATTGACTAGACTTGTCGCTGTCATCAGGCGTCTGTCGGTCTACACAGAGAAATAAGTTGTGTACTTTGACTCCAAAACTATCACATATCAGTGGTATTTCCAGCCTGCATAATATTATATATAAACTTGATTGTTTTCAAAATAAAATTTCAAAAAAAACCTTTCTAATAAAGCAAGGCTATGTCATGGTTTAAAAGGATGTTTTTTGTACCCATTACTAGTATTTTCAAGAAATCTTTTATTTAGAGAGTGGTATTTTCCTAGGTGTATAATTCCCATCAATTACAGCGCGAGGGGAGAAAACTATCCACTAGAATTATTAGATAGGTTGTTGGGTGTCAAACACTTGAGCATTTATCGTTTGATCGGAATCGCTGGCAAATGGCCTGGGAAATGATTTTCCTTTGCTCCGAACACACGATCTCGATCGGCATTATGACACACCATTTAGCACTTGGCGACACATCAATTTCAATCTCGGTCGCTCACTCACTCGCCTTATCTTGTTTTCCCCCCATATTTTCGCCCATCTCAATTTCATTTCAATTAAGTTCAATTCGAGTTTTGCTGCAGAATGCAGCTCACTTTTTATGTTCTTCAGTTTATTTTATACCCTAAACGAAAGGGTATAGTAGTTTCGATTATAGGTTGAAAACGATATAAGGGAACTAATTAAAAAATTCCCACATTAATAAAATTTGTCTGTATTTCTAACTATTCTTGATCTTAATAAGAATATTTTTTGATATTTTAAGAAATGTTATTTAAGTTTCAAAACTAAAATTCTTAAAATATTATAATTTGATGTATAATATTATGTAAAATATTATAATTTCATGTATAATTATGTAAGAAATACAACTTTTTTCCAGAGTATTGGCGATTTCGGTGGCCCGGCTAGCCTTTTCAATCTTGTTATATTTTCTTGGAGCTCTACGCATCTTGTTCCTCTTCTTGCCAGAGTTCGAGTGGCTTGTTGAACGCACGAGTGCCCAGACTGAGAAATAGGAATATATAGGGAGGGGTCTTCGGGGCCTTTGGGGGCTTGAAGTGACTCTCGACGCAGCCATCGAACGTGCATCGGCATTGGGTTTCGTCTCCGCTTACTTTTCTGCTTTTCCTGCCCGGTCTCGAAGGCATTTGGGTAGGTAAACAAAAGCCAAAGGGACATGGACCATAGTAGAACTTGCTCAAATACAACGAATGTTTCACGTTTTATTTAAAATCGAACCACAGAAATCACTGGGGTTTTGATATGTTTTTTGGAATGTGTTTAAAAGTATGCAACAGTATACTTAAGAACACATTAAAATACATCGATATTTACAGAATATTTCTAAACATTTCTATAAATGGTTTCAAAACTCTATTGATTTACTTTACATTTTAATGTAAATGTCCTTAATAAAAATATTTCAATCAGATTTTGTATAGCCCTTAAATAAAATGAAATTTGTTCCAGTATGCAGCTTGGTCAGGCTTCACTGTACAGCTGTCCACACATCCAAGGGCATTCGTTGGTGCCTTGTTGCAATGTTCCATAAATAGCCGCATCTCCACTCTTGGCACGCTGAAAACTTTCAAAACAATTGACGGCATTTGAAGTAGCTGCCCAGGTTTTCCGCCTCCCATTTCCCCACCCATGTCAACCCCCCCTCCACTCCTCTGCCACCTCTTGCTTGCATTTCAAGTGAATTTCTCGCATTCAGAGAACCATTTTCAATCCGTTCGATTTTCCCCGCGATTCAATTTCGAAATTCCTGTTTCCACACAGAAAATTGTTTATCTTTGATGATCTCGAACCGAAAGCCACACAATTGCTCTATAAATTCTACCCTCCAAAGGGGTGGAAGATCTCTCGATGCACAGATAAGGTCAAAATACTAACAATTCTGGTTTCCTCAAAGAAAATCATATCCAAATATTACCTATTTGAAAGCTTTGGGTTGTGTTTTGTAGAGGATTTTATCAATCCAATTTAAACTCTATACCATTTTTGATTAATTACAACATGATATGGAGAATTACGTTTGATTCTAATAGACTAGTCAATAATTTTTACCCAATGTTTCTATATAGAAATTATAAAAATAAGTATAAATGTTAAGGTACATCTTTAAATCTATTGTTTCATCCGCAGTTGTTAATGGACTGTCGGTGTCAGTCTGAAACTTTGATCTTTGAAATGGATCTGTTCGCGTTTGACATCCCACCACTTTTAGGTTTATTCCCGCCGAAATGCACCCTGCTTGATTTACGCATTCTATTTATAATACGCGCATAACCGAAAACGTCAAAATCTATGCCACTGCAGCGCCTCCACCCCCCGACACTTAACCCCTTTTTGGGGAATGGGCATTTGACAGCTTTATGCACTGATTTCCCTAATTGCCATGAAAATTCCACTCCCACTGTGCAAAATGTACAAGTCAGGGCAAATAAATAGATCTGGGACTTGAAAAGATTAACTTGTTACTTTGATATAGGTTTTATCTGCTTAAAAATAGATTTTCTCTCCTTTAATTTCAGATTGAAAACAAATATTTAAAAGCACTTACAGTATGTATATTTATTAAAAGCAGTAGTAAGTTATGGGTTGCAATTTCTGAAATATTGTTCTAAAAAATCTCATTTAAATAAAAAATAATAAAAACAAGAAAGATGTAAAGACATTTCTGGTGCTTTTGTTTTGCCCGCTGCTGTAGAACTGCATGCTGACGCCCCCGCATTTGAACAATGCATGGAAAACATATAGGGAACATATAGTAGACATCGAGAAAAGGGAACGACAACCACAATAGCGGCAAGGGAGACAAACATGTGTACATATCCATTTGCCATAACAATGAAGTTGGCTCTTAATGAGTTTTTAAACGCTAAACTGCAGCATTTTTAATTGGAACTAACGAATGAAAGCCTAAAAAATGGGAACTGCGACTTGGACTCAAGTGAATGCGAAAGGAAAGGCGCATTGGAAATGGATGACTAAACTTAGACAATCGATGAGCGTGATTTTTCCCTGATGCATCCAACTAATTGCACACCATTTGGGGAGAGCTGTATCTACAGCTAACAATACAGTAAACTCCCAGAGAATAAATATCGGACTGTATAAATGAATTGTAATATTCTACATTACTCATTAAATGTGCATATCCAAATATTTCACAGTTAATTCACATATTTTTTAATGCAACAAACTTATTAAGCTGTACGATTTTATTGCTTTTATTGAGGAAATGTAATTAAATAATAGTTATACCTAATAAAATATTTTACAATCCAAATAAAAAACTCTTCAATGTAAATTTATTATAATTTACGAGCAAACACTGTAGAATCAAGCAGCTCAATAAAACACCACTTAAGGTGAGCTCAGTACAATATTTTTAAACACCATTAGCACTCGCTAAGTTTTGTTTATCTTATCACGTTTGATTCTAGGTCTATGACTGTATACATGGGTTCGCCGATGACTATACTAATAATACAAACATAGAACAGTTATTTCTCAGTATTATCAGAATACAAACAGACTACAAATTTAAATTGAACATATAAAAGTAAGGCTATGAATATTCCGAATTTGTTATCTGTATTATTTTATTAGTATTTTATGAATGTTGTTCTAGTTCTATAACTATTGGTATTATATATGATAATAATAATATAATATAAGTATGTTATTGGTATTTTAATAATTTTTTTCTAGTTACAGTATATTGGTATTATGTATATCTGCAATTTTTTTCAATCTTAAAATCCGAAACATTTAAACATTTTCTTACTGTGCTGTGCAATAGCATAGAATCCAATGGGCCAATGGTTCGGCGGGGCTAAGGCGTCCTCCGATATCGGCGACACAAATGCTCATCGGGCACTAACGACATGTCAACCAGCAGAACCGTTAGCTGCGGTCACGTTGCCACCAAGTTAAGGCCAATGCCAAATGGCCAAGACCAAAAGACCCAAGGCCCAAGGCCCAGACCGATCTGCAATTGGGATTGCGATTCGATTGGGTGCGGCCAACTACGAACTACACAAAACCGAAACTTGGAGGGGGGCTAAAAAATAAAAACACAGTCTACGCCTACCAAAAACGGCGGTTGCAACAACAACCAGCAACTCCACGTCCAAAAGCAAAAGCCAAAAAAAAAAAAAAAAAAACAAGGCGAAAGCGAAGCCAAAACAAAAACGAAGCGGGCAAAAAAGGAAAGGAAGCCGCCGTCGACTTTCCAAGACTTCGGAAAATGGGAAAATTGTTGGCCAGCCAATTTTCTTGTCGGCGGAAAAGCAGCGGAGTGCGCCACGTAATGGGGAAGCCAATCGAGATCCCAGATCCCAGATACCGAATACCGAAGACCAGAGACCAGATAAGATCGATCCAGCCGAGGGCAATTGGCCCGCAGAGAACCCACATACACTCGAACTTAGAATATGGAGCTTTGCACTCAATGCAAACATTTGCATAATACACTCTAAAAATTAATTACCTGGAAATATAAGAATTCGCCATTGACTTGGACGCAATAGTTAAATTTAAACATTTTAGAAAACATTTCCTTAAATTCTAAATTCTAAATTGCTTTATCTTATTATGTTTCCATAATTGTTATACAAAATTTTAATGTTTGTGACGAATTGTTTTTAGCTTCCGTATCTTTTCTCATTTTAGACGACAATTTTTGCATATTTTAAAAATATTTACATAGATTTAAAAACATAATATAATATAATAATATAATGTTAACTATAGCAATATACCGTCAAATTCAGCAAACTTAATTTTTAATTTGAGCGCATTTAAGGGGTAACTACCGAGTTCTTGAGAATGAATAATTTCTTGGAATTCATGAAGCAAAAACCATCTTATCTAGTTGAGTTGAAACATTCGAAACCTTTATCTTCAAGGGTCATTCCTGGTAACAACTTCTTCGATAACATAAGCTTTGTTGGTTTGTTTAGTAATGCAACCGTGATAAGCATAGTGATTTAATTTAAAAAGAAAAACTAAATAAAATAAAGAGCATTTAAATACATAGTTACAAAAGTGTAAAATCCTTTTCAAAACTCTATTTAGATTTTGAAGAACTGCAAATATGTAGGCAGAACCCTCTGCAAGCAGTCCGATCAACCCCTTAACCCCTTTTAGGAAAAGGTTTTTTGCACCCTTGAAAAGGGATTTGTACTCACGTTTGGGGTAAATGGGTGGACGACATTTAACCGTCTCGCTGTTGTTGTTGTTGCTGATGACGCTGTTGCTGCCGTTGATGCTGCTGATGGCACTGGCCACGCCCCCAGCAACTGGACCGCCCATCAGGGGCGGCTGGCTGAGGGGGAGTGGCGGGGGCGGCGGCTGGTGCTTCATGCTCGCCGAGGGGGGCACATTGCCGCCCCCGAAGAGGCGACGCTGCGGTAGAAACGCCGTTTTATCGCCTGTGTGTTGCAAGTTGCAGGTTGCACAATCTGTTGTTGTTGCTGTTGTTGCTGCAGGGTGCTACTGCTGTAACATTAGTTCTGCACTATTTATTCACACTGCACCTGGAGGGTTAAATTTAAGCCAAATATTAAATATAAAAAAAAATGTGCTATACTTTTTAAGGATTCAATTACTGTTGTTGCTGGTACCCTTTTTTTAGGAGCTTTTTTTTTGTTGTTACTTCAATTAGTTGGTGCTTATAAATTAAGCACCGTTCAGTTTTTATAATGATAGTTTGCAAATTTGCCAGCCTAAGGGTTAAGATTAACAGTAACCTACGCACACAAGCTTATCTAGTGCTTATCTCACGCGAAAAGGTGCGAGTGGGAGGGACGGAGTGCGAAGGAGAGGGGCTAACTGCAGTATTGACTTTTTACGGTTTCTGCATATGCATATGTACATATACATGCACATACAAACATAAAGTGCATTTGCAATTTGAAAAAAAAAATTGCATACTCAATGGGCGGAAAACTAACGGTGCAGCTGCTTCACCTTGACCTACACAGCCACAAATACAAGTGAGATGCACATCAGACACACACACACACACACACTGGGGTAAATCACCACGGTCGCACACAAAAAAAAATAATAATAAAAAAGCTCACGCACTTTGTTATTAACTATTTCCGTTCTTTTTTAGGTTTCTTCCCTTTCAAGCGAAACTTCCGAAAAATACACAAAATTGGGAAATGTTTCAAGCGAATTTGATCTGAAATCAGCAAATCAGTTCTTTACAATAACCGAAAATATGGATCCTCGGCAATATACATATATGTTTATGTTTTTTCAATCGCAAACAACGGAGCGCGCGTTGCTTATTTCCCAAAAACTGAAAAACGTCTGTTCGGATGGCAACAAAAACAACAACCACCGCATGCAGTGTTGCCTGGCAGCGCAAACGAAATCGTACTAAAAATTCCAGACATTTGTTGAAGTGCGCGCAAATCTGGAAAAGGTTGGGATTTTTCAAAAAACCAAATGGAGTCTTTAGTTTTAATGAATCTGATGAGTAACGATAAATTGTAAAATCTAATAGTTAGTGTACATAATATATCAATTACCTGTACCCTTAAACAAACACTAGACTTTTGTGAGTTTCGGGCATCGAATTTGTATAGTCCAATTCACGAATTCATATTTTCCACTTTGCAGAACCTTTTTTGTAGAAACTCCTTTCTCAAGGATTCGATGTCCCCGTTTGGAAGCGATTCTGGATCGAGAAAACAACCTCTGCAATGGACTTACCGGGTGAAAGCAGTCAGAGGGTCAGCGGTTCCAAAGTCAACATCAACAGCTTCAGATCCTGCGGCTATGTAAATGTGATACTTCGGAATTCCCGAAGCGTCCTTCAAATAAATCCATTACCACTAGCAAGATAGCTTACAAATGTACTAATAATGTTGAGGTTGGCGTATATTGGTGCTGAAAGTGTGTCTAAGCACGCCAATACCTCTAGATTTTCAGTGGATTCGTAAAAATGAAACAAGGAAGATCGGAATAGTCGAGTGCCTCGACCTTTAGATACCCGTTACTCAACTAAAAGTAGCGCAAAGGTAATTTTTTCGAGATTGAAGGAAGAATGTATTATAGCAATAAAAATGTGAGTCACAGCGGTTTGTGGGTGCTGAATCAGAAGCTAAGGAATCCAAAATCTGTAATTCCAAAAACTCTTATGGTTTCCGAGATCATAGCGTTCACAAGGACGGACGGACATGACTAGACCGATTCGGCTAGTGATCCTAATCAAGAACATATCTTCTTTATACTTTCCAATAAATACAATTTACCCATTGCTTTGCTTTGGTTTATTTCATTTCGATTTAATCTTCTACTGTCCGAGTCTGAAGTGGAGCGACAACATAAGAATCAAGAAGAACATTAAACATTAAGTACAATATTTGAAGTTAGATATGTAACAAGCGAATGAAACTGTTCACGCCCCTGCTGCACTTGGGACAGAGATTAGATGGCACCAGTGCACGGATCAGGCATTCCTTGCAGAAGACGTGCCCACACAAGGTGGCCACCGGCTCCTCAGGCGCTTCAAGGCAAACCGGGCACAAGTAAATGTCCATGTTCTCACCGACTAGTCGCTTGAAGAAGGGATCTACGTCTTGGGTCAAGTCAATGATTGCTTCCGGTTGAGTTCCGTCGGCTGCTCGGCGTGTGCTCTCCGTTTCTATTAATTTTCTTTTTTCACGTTTATTATTTGTTACTACTTTGTAAACTAAACACGCCGTTCTTATGTGAACGTACAATTCCGAAGTTCGACGCACAGTTTGCTTTAATTTCAAAACTTTCTGTTTAATTGTACATATGTTCCATATCAACACGGCCACCTTTGTTTTTTTATGAACACTACCACCTTGGACCAAGCGATGTGTGCCTTTTCAAGATTTATCCTAATACCTATTTCAACAATATTACTTCTCTTTCATATATTACATTTTTATACCTGTTACTTGTAGAGTAAAAGGGTATGCTAGATTCGTCGGTAAGTATTTAGCAGGTAAAAGGAATCGTTTCCGACCCCATAATGTATATTTATTCTTGATCCGGATCACTAGCCGGGTCGGTTTAGCCAAGTCCGTACAATTTTTACAAAATATTAAAAAATGTGGGCGCTAGACGGGGTTAGAGTGGGCATGGCACCCTGCTGAACCAAACTTGCGCTGCGCAGGAAGCCCAAGAATCTACATGCCAAGTGTCAACACTCTACCTCTTATAGTTTCCGAGATCTCAGCGTTCATACGGACAGAGGGACAGACGGACTTGGCTAGAGCCGAATCTAGTATACCCTTTTACACAAGAACTATTTCCAGAGAAATGCCTGTTAAAATCTATTTGCCCCACTTCGGATTATACGGCACATGAGGCTAACCGAAGCGCACATAACACCCGAAAGCCCCTTCGTCGGAGAGATAAAGTGTAGTGCAAAAACCAAAAATAAATAACTCATATTTATTCCCGTTACTCGTAGAGTAAAAGGGTATACTAGATTCGTCGGAAAGTATGTAACAGGCAGAAGGAAGCGTTTTCGACCCCATAAAGTATATATATTCTTGATCGGGATCACTAGCCGAGTCGATCTAGCCATGTCCGTCTGTCCGTCTGTCCGTCTGTCCGTCTGTCTGTCCGTCCGGATGAACGCTGAGATCTTGGAAACTATAAGAGCTAGGCTATTGAGATTAGGCGTGCAGATTCCTGAGCTTCTTACGCAGCGCAAGTTTGTTTCAGCAGAGTGCCACGCCCACTCTAACGCCCACAAACCGCCCAAAACTGAGGCTCCTACAGTTTTCATGCTAGAATAAAAATTTTAATTGAAATGTATTGTTCTCATCAATACCTATCGATTGACCCAAAAAAAAGTTTGCCACGCCCACTTGAACGCCCACAAACCGCCCACAAACTTCAAAAAATCGTAAATATGAACGCAGATATCTCGGAAAATATCAAAGATAGAGAAATGGGAATTCAGATTTAGATTCCGTAGGCTTGAGCGCAGCGCAAGTTTGTCACGCGAATATGCCACGCCCACTCTAACGCCCACAAACCGCCCAAGCCTGTGGCGCCCACAATTTTTATGCTAGATAAAAAATTTTAACTGAAATGTATTGGTCTTGTCAATACCTATCGATTGATCCAAAAAAAACTTTGCCACGCCCACTCTAACGCCCACAACGCTTAAATCTGTCTACCGCCGGTAGGTGGCGCATTTCAACCTCGCTTTGCTGCATATCTCCATTTTCCTTTGGTCATTTTAGCTGAGTAACGGGTATCTGATAGTCGAGGTACTCGACTATAGCGTTCTTCCTTGTTTTTTGTTGGCTTTTCCGTTAACATGGGGTTGTTGAGAAAAGACTTTTATTTAATCTAGCGGATTGTATTTTGAATGAAAGGTCATGAACTTGTCGCACCTTTCACAGTCAGTGCTCGGGAGCGTAACGATGCGATGCTGATCCATTCTGATTGTCATGGTGCTCCGCGAGGGCCTGGGGCTCTTCCTGGGAGTAGGAGAAGCAGTTCCATCGTAGACCATTCCCGGAATCGGAGAGAGGTCCCTGGCGGAGTCGCGAGGCTTGGGCGAAGATCGGCGCGAGTATTTCTTGCGCTTCGCAAGCGGCGACGAGGGGGGTGTCTTGCCCTCGGATGGCGAATCACCATCGGCTGAGTTGCGAAGGGTCAGCCAACGGGGCAGCCAGCGGGACAGGCCCAGGCTTGTGGAAGCACCTTCCTGGTGGAGGTCCACTTCCTCCTCCGAGCTCTCCTGCAAGGCGCGTCTTGGCGGATTCTCCGTTTGGTTTGGTTTTTTCGGCATTTTTAAGACTGCGACTTCTCCTTCGAAAAGAAAAATAATGACTGGTCAACTTTTATCTGTGAACTGTCAACACCGATTATATATCGTTTTAAGGAAAGGGTTTCCACCTCCTTAGTTTTACAACACTTATTTTTTCAGCTATTGGAAAATAGTAAATAAAGTTAGTTATTTATTTATTAAATAACTAACTAGATAGCGTACGAATGTACTAATAATATTGAGGTTGGCGTATATTGGCGCTAAAAGAGTGGAAACACCAGTTCTTGATAATTTTGTTTTATTTCTGAGTCCAAAAACGCCAAAACCTGTACATTCGTAAAAAGAAAACAAGGAAGAACGGTATACGACTTTCACATACCCGTTACTCAACTAAGGGTAGCGCAAAGGAGATTTTACCGAGATTGTAGGAAGATTGTATTCTAGCATTAAAACTGTGAGAGTCACAGTGGCTTGTGGGTGCTGCATCAGAAGCTAAGGAATCCAAAATCTGTAATCCCAAAAGCTCTTATGGTTTCCGAGACCATAGCGTTCACAAGGACAGACGGACATGACTAGACCGATTCGGCTAGTGATCCTGATCAAGAACATATCTTCTTTTTTTTACTTTCTAAAAAATACAACATACCCAATGCTTTGGTTTGGCTTATTTCATTTCGATTTGATCTTCCTCCGTCCGCGTCTGAAGTGGAGCGACAACATCAAAATGTAAGCAAAAACCATATTTGAAGTTAGGTAAGTGACAAGCAAACGAAACTGCGCACTCTTTGCCTGCACTTGGGACAGAGTTTAGATGGCACCACTGCTCGGATCAGGCATTCCTTGCAAAAGACGTGCCCACACATGGTGGCCACCGGCTCCTCAGGCGGTTCAAGGCAAACCGGGCATATGTACAGGTCCATTTTCTCACCGAGTAGTCGCTTGACGACGGGTTCTGCCTCTTCGGCCAAGTCAATGATCTCTTCCGGTTCAGTTCCGTCGACTGCTCGGCGTGTGCCCTGCGTATTCATTTCTTCACGTTTTTTTTATTTTTTACTTTGTAAATGAAATTACGCTGTTCTTATATGAACGTATAGCTCTGAAGTTAGACCCAGGGGTTACTCTGTTCGATTGTAAAAATGGGGAGCTCCATATCAACACGGCCACCTTTGGTTTTTTTTAAGTGAACAGCACGACCTTAAGGCCAAAGCACATCGATTTTAAGATATATCCTTATATATCCTGGTGAAATAAGCTTGCACTGCGCAAAAACCTCTAGAATCTGCACGCCAAGTCCCAACTTTCTAGCCCTTACAGTTTCCGGGATCTGAGCGTTCATACGTACATACGGATAGCTAGTTCGATTGGGCTTGTGATCCTGATTAAGAATATATAGTACCCACTTAATAGGGTCGGAAACGCTTCCTTCTACGTGCTACATACTTTCCGACGAATTTAATACACCCTTTTACTGTTCGAGTTACGGGTATAATTAAATCGATTGTATGACAAATTTTTCCCTCTAAATGGAAAACTCTGGTGCCAATTACGTGGACCTGAGTTACAAAATAAAAAACCAAAACCGAATGCATGAGTCAACTATTAAAAACAACATACCCAATGCTTTGGTTTCGTTTATTTCAATCCGATTTGACCTTCTTCTGTCCGCGTCTGAAGTGGAGCGACAACATCAAAGTCAAAAACGAATTGAAAAATTAAAAACAATATTTAAGGTATATAAGTATACACGTGAACGAAACTGGTCACGCTGTTCTTGCACTTGGGACAGAGTTTAGTTGGCACAAGTGCACGGACCAGGCAATCCTTGCAAAATACGTGCCCACACCGGGTGGCCACCGGCTCCTGAGGGGCGTCCAGGCACACTGGGCACATGTAGGGATTCATATTCTCATCGACTAGTTGCTTGATGACGGGATCTTCCTCTTCGGTCAAGTCAACGATCGCTTCCGGCTGAACTCCGTCGGCTAGTCGGCGTGTGCCTTCCTTTTTCATGGGCTTCCCAACAAGAAAAACCCGCAGGGATGAAAACATTTCTTCACGTTTATTACTATTTACTTGTTTGTAAACTAAAACACGCTGATCTTATATGAACGTACAATTCGTAGGTAACTAAAGTTCAAAACGTTCTATTTGATTTAAAATGTGGTACGTTTCATATCAACACGGCCACCTTTGTTTTTATACCCGTTACTCGTAGAGTAAGAGGGTATACCAGATTTGTCGGAAAGTATGTAAGCGTTTCTAAAAAACCCTATGAAGCTTTGGTTAAAATGTAGGGGAAAATGTCTTTAGCTGAGAAAGATTTTCTTGCTTTCAGGCTGGTTTGCCCTAAATGAAGGTGTATTTTTCAAAAGGAATGAGAAATGTTTTGTTTTTAAAGGCGAATTAAAGGGGATTTCCTAGAACCATTACTTTTCAAGAGAAATGCCTGTCAAAAACCATTTGTACCACTTCGGATTATTCGGCACATGGGACTTACTCGATAGTCCCTTCGTCGGATAGATAAAATTTAGTTGCTTAAACCAAAAATAAATAATTCATATATTTGACCGGCACCGTTTCGCTCCCGAGCACTGACTGTGAAAGGTGCGACAAGTTCAAAACCTATCATTCAAAATGAACTGTACGGCGTTCCTCTACATTGAATAAATGCATTTTCTTAACAACTCCATGTTAACGAAATAGCCAACTATATGAATTATTTATTTTTGGTTTAAGCAACTACATTTTATCTATCCGGGGAAGGGACTATCGAGTAAGTCCCATGTGCCGAATAATCCGAAGTGGTACAAATGGTTTTTGACAGGCATTTCTCTTGAAAAATAATGATTCTAGGAAATCCCCTTTAATTCGCCTTTATAAACAAAACATTTTTCATTCATTTTTGAAAAATACACCTTACACTTAGGGCAACCCACCCCGAATTCAGGAAAATCTCAAATAAACATACAATTTTACCAAAGCTTTATAGGGTTTTTAGAAAACATTTTCAAAAATTAAGGGCGAATCGCCTTTGCCCCCTTTTTTATGGAGATTTTTTCAAAATACGGCCGATTTTTGGCGCTTTTTAGAAACAAGTTTATGATGATGTAACAAAAACCCATAAAAATCTAATTTGTACATTATTAAATAATGGACTTAACACAAAAAACGAAAGCCGTTTTCAACTTAAAAATAATATTAAAAGTACAGAATTACCTATGATATTTTCAAAATGTTTTAAAATTTTCTTCATAATATCCAAATTTGAAAGTGAAGCGGTATAATACATTTTTTTCATAGGGACCTTAATTTAAGTTAAAAGCAAGTATAAATATATTTCTAAATTGTATTTAACCACGATGAAAATGAAAGCATAAACAGCACATTTAAAATGAGGAAAAGAGGCGCCAAAGCAGTGATTTTTAAAAATCTAAAATAAATGTGTAGAATTATCGAAAAACGCTTGCAAAAGCTCTCTGCTGTGAAAATGCGGCGGGCACTTGAATTTTTCTGGCTGACGAAAGCAGGCTGCCATGAAAAAAACCAGTTGAAATAAGTTTTTAGGAAAAATGCTTTTAAAAAACCCAAACCAAGGAGAAGAAATATAAAAAAATCTTTTTTAAATAAAAAAAACTATTACATTTTCTGTTTTTCAAGGGGTTCCCATGCCATGGGACCCAAACAGCCAAGTGGAGGTCGTCAGATGGGCAGCTGGATTTCTGATTTCTGGCCTCCATCGCACACGCACAAAGCGCCACAAACTTAGTCGAACTCTAACGGCGCTGGCAATCGGACGCGTTTTCAAAACTGGCTCTCTACCCGATTTCATTCTGGTTATTTTTTTGAAATTTTTTTGGCTCTTGGCCTGGGAAAGTGTAAGCAGCCATTAAAAGAATCGTGTGTCTTCCTTTGATTTGTGCTTAAACGCTATTTAAATTTTTTAATTTTTGGTGCTAATTTGGGCAATCGCGTAGGCGCAAAGAGAAACTACCCATAAATATATATAAAAGAAAAAAGTATTTGTTTGTTTTTATTTTTTTGTGTGTGCTCGAAACTGAAACCCGGCAACGGCAGCCGCCTGGAACAATGAAAGTTGATTGAATATTTTATGCAAATTTCCCATTGCAGACGAAGGTGCGAAAAAACAGCGAGAAGAACTGCAAGAATAATAGAAATTGCCGTCGAGCTGAAAACAGGAAATCCAGAGGCAAGAAATCAGGTGAATGTGAATACCGAATACCGAATACTGGCAGTCGTTCGTGGGAAAGTTTAAGATCAAGGCCAGGCCTTGGGTGGATGGGCCTGGCTTTGTGGGTGGTGCAGGGCGGCCTTGCTCCCAGTTGCCACTGCCAAGGTGAAGGTCACGCTGCAGGCGAGTGTCGACGGGTCTGCACTCGCATTGTTGTTATATAAACACCCCACACCCCACACCCCACACCCCATGCCCCATGCCCCACTCTCCACACCCCCACAGTCCATGGCAAATGGCTCACTAACCCACTGCGCATGTCGCCTCCTTCGAAGGCCACCGCCTGACCTCCGACCCGCCACGCCCTCTGTCCCCCGCCTCCTTTTATGCAGCATGACGATAGTGGGGTAAAAAATAGTCTGGGGTACTCAAATGGGTATTTTAAAATTTCGCTTTTTAGCGGCTACTTATTCTCTGCTTAGTAAATTCTACTTACTTTCTGTTTAAATTGAACTCTTTGGTAGTGATTCCAAATAGATTTAATAAAAATTCATTTTTAATCTTCCAACTTCTTTAGTATACACCTAGTCGAATTATAAAAATGTTTGACTTTAAAAGCACCAATTAAATTAAATTAAAGGAAACTGCAACTTATATAATATCAATTAAATAAATAGTTCCATGTTTATTTAGTTGTATTAGTTGTATAAAAGCTTAGTTAATAAAAATACTACAATATTTTTTCTAAGCTATAAATAAATGCATTTTGTAACCATTAAAATCTCCTTTAAAAATAGGTTTTTTATTGTTACCACCACTTTTTTGGCCCTGGGTGTGCCGCCCCCTTTTGGCAGGCTTTTAGCATTGAACTTGACAGTGGCGTAGCGCCTTTAACCAGTGGCTGTCCACTTTCAGCTAACAAGGTTAGTGGGTTAACTGGCCTGCTCCACACAACACTCTTCGGTCTTCTGTCTTCAGTCTCCAGTCTTCTGTGTTCAGTCTTTGGTCTCCAAAGAGTACCCAGTCTTTCTCCGGGCCCGGATTCGGGCAAACCCGTTACCATTAACCCGCCGATCGGCTTTGGCATTGCTCTGACCATTAAAAGCCACTTACACTCGCTCGCCCGCTGGCTTTCCATGCTAATCAAAATTGAAGCCCAAAATAAGAAGAAATTTGTTTGCCGCGACATGTCTCGACTTTTGAATTTGAGTTGTGGAACTGGCCAGTGCAAGTTGGTAATGCGGACTGGATGGCTTCTTGGAACTGGCACAGCCGTGGACCGGGTGAAACCGAGCCACTCCAGTGGGGCGGGGATGATAAACGCTGCGATTTCTTATCAGGTTTGAACCACACTCAGCAAAAAGACGCATCTTCTCGGCATCACTCAATTTTATTTAGTGGTTGCTCTATAGGATATCGAGATTAAGGGGCGCATAGCCTTTTCATTTCCAATGTTACCTTACAAACTAGTTTTTTAGGATAAAAATATTATTGTAACATTTTTTGAAAAACTCTATAATATATTTATTTTTACAGCAATAGGTCTTTTTCTTTTATCCTCATTAAATAAATTAAAAGATTTATATAAATAATATTTTTAGGAATATTAATATGGGAATAATATTGGAAATATGTAATCTTTTGAAATAAAAATTATATTTATGACTAGTAGGGTTATGGGATTATAGGTTCCCAAACGAGTTATAGCTTTGAAGAAACACCTGTAAACGGTTTGGGTAAAATAGTTGTTTCTGGGCATATATATTAATATCTAAAAATAAAGAAACTGTTTGATAAATGACAGAATTAATAAATGATTACTTAAATGAATATATATCAATGCTTAAAGTATTTATAAAACATTTAATCATGCTGTTTAATATATACAACATTTTCAATTTTTAACTTTAGCACTGACCCATTGAAGTAAACCGTAAAAGTTAGAAATTCGTTAAATTTAAAAGTAGCTTTTGATCTCCCACACAATTTTATATTGAGCCTGAATTTATCTTTACACTCTGCACATTCTGTCAAAAATCAATCAACATATTCGTTGCAATGTATTTTTTTTGTTTACTTTTCAACCCAATGAGCTTTAAATATTCAGGTATTTGGAAGCCAAGCCCATGAATCACCGCCAAGATCGTAGATCACGGAGTTCAGTTCTTCAGTTTTAAGGGGTTCGATGACCTGGGCCGTGAATTGCATTTCGAGCGGCACTTTGACAGACAGACTGAGCGATTGAGCGATTGACGAACTGAGCGATTGACAGCCTGCGATTGGCTGGACACACTGAAGAGACGTGCCAGTTTAAAGCACAGAAATCCATCGAGGCACGCCACGATCCCCAGCTATCCGATAATTGCTTCCAAAAGAAACTAAAAAAAAAAGAAAGAAAATGAAAAAACACTGGAAAATTGAAACTCTCGAAGCTGAAAAATAAATAAAAAGTGCGAGACCAGTTAAATGAAAATCAAAATAAAGTCATTAAACGCTGAAAACTGAAAACCGAAAAAAAGCGGAAAATTACCGAGCAATAATAGAAAGAGTTAGGCGGGCTGTTTGGAGTTGTGAGTTGGGAGCTGCTTTTCATTTTCACTTTCACTGTTTTGCCGGGGGGCGAGGAAAAGCGGGGAAAAGTTGCGCTCTGATAAATTGCCAAGCGGCCAGAAAGAGAAGCCCCCAAGCGGGTTCTAAAAAGCGGTCACAATTCGCTGCCTCGCAAATGAGTCATGTAGAGATGAGATGACCCCAAAAAACCCAAAAAATAGGGAGGATGGGTGACTTCCTCACAGGGAGCAAAAGCGGAACAAGATCATTATGTCAGCTACCTCTTGTGCGTTTTATACCGAATGACTGAAGCCACACAAGTGCTAGAATATATCACATCGATGAACATGTTACACATAGAACCTGATTATCATAATAGCCCATTTTTCAAATGGCTCATTTAAAGAAAAACAAAATAATCACTGCAAAGCCCTTATGACACTGGCTTGATTTTTGACTAACAGTTTGACTGACAGTTTTAGAGAAAAGGGGGGTAGGCTTTAAAAAATACAATGAATTTCTATATTCAAATATATTTAGGCTGTCATGACTTCAAAAAATAATTTAAAAAATAAAAACTATTGTAGATGAACAAAATTAAGCAAGTTCCATAGGGCCTTAGTTTTAGAATAGGAAAACTATTTGGTATCTTATATTATATTAAAAAAGATTCAAAAACATATTTAAGACATTTTTTTCTGTGCTGCTTCTTTTTATTAATTGCCATAGGTATGTGCTCGATATAATATAGTATTCCGTACGTAACAAATATTAATTTGATTCGTAAACAATATAGGGTAAAGATACAAAAATAGTTTTCTTTTTTAAATTTTGAAATACCTAGAGTTAGGAATATGTTCCAACAGTCGGAATTCCAAGCCCAATTGCGCATTTTTGCGATCTAGAAACTTTTTAAAAGAAAAACTATTTGGTATTTTATTATGATACCATGTAGGTTCAAAAACATATTTAAGAAATGTTTCTTTGTGCTGCTTTTTATTTATTGCCATAGGTATGTGCTCGATATAATATGGTATTCCCTACGTAACAAATATTAATTTGATTCGTAAACAATATAGGGTATAGATACAAAAATATTTTTTTTTTTAATGTTGAAATAGCTAGAGGTAGGTTCCAATAGTCCGAATTCCAAACCCAACTGCGCATTTTTGCAATCTACAAACTGGCCTTTTCCCTGATCCAAGACCTCAGCTTGGAGACCCTTTCGTAGCCATCCGGAGCATTGCGTCCGCAGCCACCGATCACGAAGCTGGCCAATCCCACCAACTTGCCCCCGTAGGTGGCCGGTCCGCCGGAGTCGCCGTAGCAGGCGCCCTTGTTGCTCGGGTGCATCAGGCACATGGTGGTCTCCGGCAGCTGCTGGAGGTACTGCCGCTTGCAGGTTTCCCGTGACAGGGCCTTCACCTGCACGTACAGCAGGGAGTTGGAGAGCGGTCCCCTCTGGGAGATGGCTCCCCAGCCGGAGATGTCCACGGTGGCATCGCTGGGCGGATCATCGGTGGCCAGCTGAATGGCGGCTATGTTGGAGCCCAGGCTCAGTGATTGCTTCAGGCGCAGCACGGCCACATCGTAGCCATGGCCCTTGTAATCCGGATGCACAGTGACGGTGGCCACCGGAATCACAACTCCTCCGCCGGAAAGGAGCAGGCTGCCCGCCTGGATAGACAGCTGGTCGGCCGGAGCTCTTCAGACAAAACAAACCAAATTTAGTACGCGAATTCTTTAGGTTCCGAATACCTACACATTGCTCCCCTGCTTCACGCAATGTGCAGCGGTGACGATGAAGTTTTCCGATAATATGGAGCCACCACAGGTGTGACCTCCTCGACGGCGTAGGGAGATCTGGTGGGGAAATTGTCCCTCCTTCGCCCGGGTCCCTCCCACAATTCGGGGTTCCACTACGGAGTCGTTCTTACTTTTGGTCTGAACCTGTCCCAAGGCTCCGGCTGCACAGAGCAGAAACAGAAAAGTCCAGAGGGGTAACATGTCTGAATAAGTTAGCTTCCTGAAAAAATGTACTTACTCAGAGATTTCGTTGGCTTATATATCACCCGAAATTAGGGCGCTCATCATCATTAGTTTCTTAAAATGTCAAAGTCAATGTCGCTATCGAGCTATAACCTAATTTAGTGGGGCTTGTTCTCTTCTTTTTTCGCAAACGAAGCCCTCTAATTACAGGGCATGAGAAGGGCTTAGATGGGCCCACGTTTATTAAGTAGGTTCCGGGAACCGCAATTATCTTTCAGTGAAACAGGTTGGAAGTTTAATAAATTTGTTTTGATATGAAAATGAATAAAATATATATAAAATCGTAATTTTGATTTCCTTTAAACATTTAAATTGAAATTGAAATCGGAATTGACACTTAAACCACATTTAATATTTTTAGCCGTTCTTCTTAAAAATACTAAAAATGGTGAGAAAATTTAAAAAGTGGTAAACAAATTTGTTTTTGTAATCATCCGGAAAGTATAAGATATTGTTAAACGTGTCACAAATTATGATTTTCCATTTAACTAACGGTAAAAAATCCCAAGTACCAATCAATGTTTATACTTGTCCTTAAAACACTTAAACGCAAAGCTTGGAAAAATAATTTTTTTTAAATCATTCAGAAAATTATAGGAATCGTTATCTTAGGCCCCTTCTTCAGAACATTAAAATTCCAAAACACTTAACACAATAGGTTTTTGATTATACAGTTTTTATAGTTCGGCTCTTCCGCCCCAATTTTCCTATGTAGTTGTCTTGACTGGATAGGATGACTTCCTGAAATGTTATTTATGCTAAAAAGGTTTCACTCGCCGCATGTGTACTAAAAGCCAACTAGCTTTAACCCAAATTAGTATCTTTTATTCATCCCAATTTTCTACGCAAATGAAGCCCTTCCAATTACAATGGAACTCAAGTGCGGAAAAACTGAAAATAAGGCTTTTATATGGGCTTGTTTAACATTATGTTTAATGTTACGATGTAATAAAACCATCTTATGTCTACTCATTCAATTGTATGAGCTTAGGTAAGGACCAAGACTGTTTTTAAATAGGATTAGGTAACTATATATAACCAAAATCCGTTTTTGGTCACCACCTGCACCCGATTCATTCGAGACCTCGGCACCCTATCTATATCTCGATTTTTTGGGCCGTAAAACCAATAACATTGGGGTCATAAATAAATTAGAATTTCACACGTACGACGGCGCTGTTTAGCTTGTGATTATTACGTTAACCAGTGACCAGTGGCAATCGCCGATCCTTATCCTTATCGAAATCGGGGGCAATTGAGTCACTGCCACGAAAAAAAGAACACAGCTCTTGAGTTTGGGAAATAACTATTATTTTTTTTTTTTTTTGGGAGGGGGATATGTAGAGTAGTTCCAGTCCTAAGCGATCTGCTCCTGGATCCAGTCGTAGAAGCTGGAGAGGCGCACAAAGACGTCCGGGTAGCGGGATCCGCAGGCGCCCACCACGAAGTTGGTCAGGCCGATCAGCTTGTCCCCGTAGACGGCGCCACTGCCTCCGTCGCCGTGGCAGGTGCCCTCCTTGAGCTCGTGGGCCAGGCAGAAGCTGTCCTCGTTGTGGTCACTGTAGGCGTCCAGGCAGGCCGACTCCTGGGCCACCGTCAGCGACATTTCCCGGATCTTGTAGGAGGTGGTGCCGTCGGTGGTGCGACCCCAGCCGGCCACACTGACCTCTGACCCCTCGGCGGGCAGTGCCTCTCCGCTGGCGGCCACCGGAATGGCCTTGATGCGCTCCGTGTAGGCCAACGGGGAACTCAGCGTGATCACGGCCAGGTTGTTCGTCAGCTGGTAGTAGTCCGGATGGACCACGACCGATTCCACAGTCACTATCTTTCCGCCGGCGTACTGATTGGTGCTGCCCACTCGGCACGAAAGGCGACTGACATCGATTCTGTGCGGGGTTGGCAGGGTTAGGGATTTGATCAAGATTGGAGTTTGTTAATTTGGGATATAAGCAAAAGGGGCTTTGAACTACATTAAATATAAAAGGTCTTAAAGATAAATAGGGCAAAGATATGTGTAATTTACTGTATTCATCTTATTATTATTTGTTAGTATTGAAATTAATTACTTTGTAAAAAAGAAATGTATATTGTGGTTAGTTTCGATTTTCGAAAAAGAGAATTTTTGTAATGTTAGTTGTTTTTCTGGAAATGCATATAAGAGGATTTTTTGTTTTTTGGTTCGATAGTAACATTTTTATATCCATCTAAAAGTATTACAACAAAATTCCAACTTTGTATCTTATTTTATTTTTATTTAATATATCGATTCTAGAATTTTTAATTACTCTGATATGCATAAAATATAATCTCTACAAAGGCCGTTCAGCAAGCGTCATACAATATGACTCCATCGGCTAGTTGTACAGTACAAACGAGTTAAATGTACACTTTTTCTTCCCATAACATTTTTGGTTGTAGGTATTTATCATATATACTTATTATAGATCCAAAAAAATATAAAATATTAAGAAAGGAACTAAGTTCTTACCAATAATAATTAATTTAAACTAAAGTGATGTTATAGATGGGTATTTATAGTTATTTTATTTCTTAACTTAAGGTCTCATATTAAAAATGTCAAGGTGAACTCACAGATTCCCGTCGCGGTGCACACAGTGGGCGGTGGTCAGGACCTTGGTCTCGGAGATAATGCATGCCCCGCACACGTGGGCGTTGTCCACGCGCAGGGAGGCGGCGTAGGGCGTGGCAGTGGGGTCCGCCTCCTCGCCGCCCATGATCCGCCCACTGGCGTGGCAGACGCCCACCAGGGTCAAGCCGATCAGGCCCAAAATCAGGGATCTCTGCTGCATCGTATGGGGGATTATTTCTTAAGTTTTATATTCGGTGGTTCAGCTGCCCACGACGGTTGGATTGGAAATGCGCAATGCCGTCGGCGACAATTTAAGTTGACTACTCCACCGAACCACCACCGCCACCTGCGCCCCTCCCTTGACCAATCCTTATCTTCGGCTTGGGCATCAAAGTAAATCTAATCTTATCGCCGTTTTATACAGCCATTCCAATTGTTACTTGTTATTTCACCGATCGATTGGCACATAAATAGAAAATTGCACATGGAGGCGGAGGGAAGTCCAAACGATTTAGTGACCATGACAAGACAACACCATCTACGGTAGATAATGATGAGTAATTTGTGAATCAGGAGAACTCAAAAGAAATGGTAGTTAAAGCTCCACGAATTTTTTCGTTTTTCGGAGCTATTAAAGCTGAAGTATAACATATCTTTAAAGTCCAAGTCGAAGAGTCTTTAATAATACTTTTTAAAAACATTTTATGTTATTATAATAACTAATATATTAACTTAACTCATCTTAACCATCGTAAGTTACTAAAATAATAAACTACAAATTCCTTTAGAGCAACATAGTAATCAAACCATTTGCCAATGTTAGTGGGAATAAGCCCAGATCGGTATCTATACCTTGGCGATAAGAAATCCGAATTATCAAGATTTCGCCATGTCATTGACGTTCGATCAGTAATCGTTAATCTGGCTGATTACCCAAAAGTTACTTGTTTCCTAGGGCGATTATGGGGTTTTCCTCAAATCTCTATCTAACTTTTCGTCTATATTGCCTTGCTTTAATATATGGCCTAATAAGGAATACTGGGAAATAGTTCGATGTCATCTTAGTCATTTCCTTGTAAGTTTTGTTAGATAATCCCAATAAACGCAATCGATTCTCAAGGTTTCCTGACAAATCGGTAACCTTTGATCGACGCCAATTCGAGGTTACCCTATCGGTTTCAGTTTTATGGCCAGCACTCAATTCCTTATGGCCAATAGTTTGCACCATATAAACTTGAAGAAAAACGCATTTCTTTTTTTTTTTGGAGGGAAACACACTTTATGCACAGGAAAAAAAATGTATAAAAAAATAAAGGGGTAATCCTCGTGGAGGCTGATGCTGATTACTGGGTGTTGGCCTCGATCCAAGCAAGGTAGTAAGAAACGCGGGTCGCCACATCGGGATACTTGCTGCCGCAGGGTCCGAAGTTGAAGCTGGTCAATCCGCGGAGCACCTTCTGGTCATCGATCACGGCTGCACCGGCATCACCACGGCAGATACCCTCGTTCTCGGCCCTGGAGAGGCACACCACGGACTCGTAGCCGTATCCGGCCTGCCATTCGCACAGCGAGCGACTCAGAGTGCTGAAGTTGGCCTTCTGCTGCTTGTAGGATGCGGTTCCGTCCGAGAGTTCGCCCCATCCGGCCACATAGACGGGCGTTCCGTTGGGCAGCTCCGCGTCCACGTCCTCCGGGTTCGCCTCCTCGCCACTGCCCTCCACCTCGGTGCTGGGCAATGCAATGGCTGCGATGCGGTCGCTAAAGGTCAGGAAGTTCACCTCCAGAATGGCTATGTCGTGCAGGAAGTTCCCGTACGAGGGATGGATCGTGACCTTGTTCACATTCACAATGGTGCCGCCGGCATATTGGTTAATGGTGCCCACTCGCACTGCCAAGGAATTGACATTTAATCTGGAAAATCAAAAATCGGTATTAGTACCATTAGTGGTGGTGTTAGTAGTCCTAAGTAATATCTCCTTAAATATTTATATTCCCTTAAACCAATACAAGTTCCAATTTTAAGTCGATATGTTTTTATATTTGTGTGGTAAATACTTTTAAGCAATAATAGGTATTCTGAATAAAAGATTTTGCATTTTAAACGGTTATTACAAATATATTTTGTCCCTCATAAATATTAAAGGCTTTTATGACCTGCCAACAGATATTTTCTATCTTGGAAATAAGCAAAATTTTAAATAAATACTTACAAAACTCAAACCTGCCATCACAAATTAATAGCTACACATAAAACTGGCAATGTTTTCTTATAAAAAATTTTTCAGTTAGCAAGTTGGTTTAGTTTGAAAAAATATACTTTAAGAAAATCATTTTTCTAATTTAAAAAAAACAGGCATTGACTTCAAATCGGTAAAATTCAGGGCGAATACCTTTTTGAGTGTGTTCATTTCCTAGTTATATTGTGGAAATTGTATAACCTTATTGCCAATTATTCGATCATCGCTGACAGAAATGGTTTTTGATAAAAATATAAATACTTTTGATAATAAATACAATCTTAAGTGGTTTATTTTTATAAGCTTATGTAGGCTAGCAAGTCTTTAAAACACTTTTTGATAGATGTACTGGAAATCTGTGAGCTACTTATATTAGTGAGCTTTAAATCTTGTATAGTTTTAATGTAAAGTGAGATATCTTCTAACTGTGTTCCTAAGACTTACGGGGTGATGCCCACGTCGGAGACGCAGTGGGCGGCGGTCAGGATGCGGGTCTGCGAGATGATGCAGCCGGAGCAGACGTGGGCCTTGTTGTAGCGGACCGAGACGGACCAGGGGTACTCCCCCTGCTCGACGTCCTCACCGCCCAGAATGCGACCTTGGGGCGTGGCCTCCGCCGAGAGGATCAGGCCTAGGATTAGCAGACCGAGGGCCAGAGTGGTGCGTGGATCAGCCATGGCGATGGATTGGTAACTGAATGGGCTCACGGCCCAACGATCGTTGGTCAGCCACACGGGCGATCTAATCGATGGGGAATGTATATGTATCGATAAGGCGGCGATTTATGGGTGTATCAAGAGCAGGGCGATTAGATTGCTTAACCCATGGTCGTAAACGGGGTGCTCTATAAAGGCCCGCCGGCCGGCAGGAGCACCTTTCAGTTGAGATCTTTGAAGTCATGAGTCGGGTTCAGTCATATACACAGGTCCTCCTCCTGGTCTTCGTGACCTTGGGTGCAGGCCAGGCCAGCCGGGTGCCGGCGGATGTGGGCTCCCAGCCCCACAGCGTTTCTCTGCGGCAGTATGGCGTCCATGTCTGCGGAGGAGCTCTGTTCCGCGATAACTGGGTCATCACCGCAGCTCACTGCGTCAGTTTGGATGGTGAACAGCAAAGGTAGATGGAAACAGAAACACAGAAAAAATGCTTAAGACTCCCAAACTTTAATTATTTTGAGATTTTTCTTGACAAGTTTTTGAGAGTTACCAAATAGGTATATCTTCAATAAGCAACTTCGTTGTAAACATTAGGGTATGATCAAATTTTTTTGTTTTTTTTTGTTTTGTCTTTCTAACGCCAAGGTATAAAAAAAAATTTTCTTATTAAAGATCTCACTAGATTATATATTTTAAAAAAAGTAAATGGAAGTAGAGCTTTCAAAAGACGAAGCCTTCCTTTTATTTCTTTAAAATTTGAAAATCAATAAAGGAAGATTTTTTTTATGAATAAAATAAAATGTTACAAAATATAGTTCAAGACAAGAAAGAATCGTAAAAGTATACTGGGAAATTAAATAATGAAGACTTCCGATAAGTCACTATAAACTTTTCTCTGTGTAGAATAACCCCGTGAACCAAACTACATATTTCGATTTCCAAAATTAGCTACCCCGCCCAGTATTTCGATGTTCGAGTTGGAAGCATTCAGCGTATAACTGGTGGCCAACTGGTGCCCCTGTCCCAGATCATAATCCACAAGAACTACTCCAGTTCGGATGCGGCTGGAACCAATGACCTGGCCCTGTTGAAGCTGCAGAGCAAGGTGACCCTGAATGCGAATACCAAGCCCATTGATTTGGCCACAGAGCTTCCGGCGGCGGGATCCCAGATCAGCTTCTCGGGCTGGGGATCCAGCAAGGCCGAGGGATCCTTTAGCCATGGCCTCCAGGTGGCCAGCAGGCAGATCCTGAGTACGAGTGACTGTTACAAGGAGCTGTACCTGCAGCAGGAGGATCTGCTCTGCCTGTCCCCGGTGGCCGAGGATTTCGCTGGGCTCTGTTCCGGCGATGCTGGTGCCCCGGCGATCTATAATGACCAACTGGTGGGCATTGCCGCCTTCTTTGTCGGCGGCTGTGGTTCCGGACTGCCCGATGGCTACGTGGATGTCACCCAGCATCAGGAGTGGATCAATGAGAATGCTGTTTAAATAAAGACGAGGTGTTGATGGGGACTGCTGAGTTGTTTCCATAAAGGCGGGATTGTTATTTGTGTTATAAGCAAAGAAATCCGTCTAATAATGGAGTATTACGACGTTTAATTTCATACAAGTCTATATATTCATGCCTCTTTAGAAGGCATTACCAAATCTAAGATTAAACCTCTCCAAAAAATACAATTGAGAGTGATTTTTAAAGACTTTTGTAGTTAAAGTGGTTAGAATGAAGTAGGGTTTTCCGGTTTTGACTTACACTCAACAATGGTTCCTATTGCAACACTTTACTTTGGGTACTTGTTAGACACAGATACGTTTGCTTTTCTTTAATACCTATGTTTCCGAAAAAGGTTTCATAATTCACAGAAGCCCGTTTGGGAGGGTTATTCAGCACTTCAGTATATGGTCAAATTGCCAATCGCTATATTGATTAAATTGTTAATTTACGACTTAATCGTATACGTCCATTGCTTGTTTACTCCTATAAGTATGCAAGGATATCTGATTTCAAAGTATTAAGATATTAGTAGGATCTTATTGCATCTGCTGGTTTTGTACTTATATTGGCTTAAATATAAAATATAACAGTCTTATTGGCTTAGAAATTTAATAAACAAAATCATTTCTGATATTATTTAATTCCAACACATTAGTTCAAGATCATGTGTTTCGAATATCAACACATCATTTGTGTATCAAGATCAGATCAGAATTTTATAATATAATTTGAATTTTGACTGGATATGTCTTTAAGAACTGATAAACTGCCAAAAAATGACCATAGCTTGTGATTTGTATCACTCCTTTGCTATCGATATTAGTTTATGGCAACTGTTTCTGGGTTTGAAAATTAAATAAAAAGTCTTTGATTAAAGAAAACCAGATTCAAGATATGAGTGATTCCCTATGAAACCTATCGAGATTTTCTTTATGGTCATATATATATGATAAAATGATACCAATATAATAACTCTAGAAAGTCCTAATATGCCGGTGTTTTTTAGGTTTGAGTACCTATAATATTTTAATATCAATTAATGTTATTATCAAGATATCAGCATATTTTGGCGAACTGATAAAAACCCCCTTAGGAAACCCCAAAGCTATTGTTTTTATCATGCTTCTGTTATCGATATTGGTTTATTGCAACTGCTGCCGGATCCAATCGTAGTTGGCCGCGATGCTGACGAATCGCTCGGGCAACAGGCCACCGCACTCGCCGAGGACCTGGGCTCCCAGACCCACCAGGTGGCCCTGGTAGACGGCCGGTCCTCCGATGTCCCCGCTGCAGATTCCCTGGCGGCGTCCATGGCCCAAACACAGGACCTGGTCGTCCTCCACCACCGCCAGCTCTTCTCTTTCGGCCAGGGCGCATTCGCGTGGTGCCATCACCTCGGCCTCGCCGATTTGCAGAGTGCGGTGCATGTTGACCTCGGATGCGGTGGTCCGACCCCAGCCGGATACCTCCACCTGGGCGCCCAGGGGCGGAATGTCCTGGGACAGGGGAATGGCAGCCACATTCTCGCCGAACGGAATGTCCTCCTGCAGGCGGAGCAACGCGATTCCGGTCTTCAGGGAGCTGTAGTTCGGGTTGATGGTGATCTCCTCCACGCGAATCTGCTTGCCACCGGTGTACAGATCCACGGAACCCACGGTCACGGCGAACAGAACAGCTGGCCATCTGAAATCGAAAGATATTTCATTTAGTCGGTGGTCTAGTTAATCTAATCGGAAGTCAGTGAAAGCTTTTTTGAACTATTCGAAAGTAAGCTGTAATATAACACCTGCTAATATTTCTTAAAAGTTTCCAAAGTTGTATTTAAATTGTAACAAAATGTTATTCGGTTTTAAAATCTTTATGGAGTAATCGAAAAGTTTAAAGAAATTCTTTTTTTGCGACTTGTACAAATTATTTTTTTTGTTTTTTAAATATTTTAAACTAAACCCAAAAAAGTTTCTTATGTATTAACCTAAGGCATATTTATCGCCAGCATGTTTGTCTAAAATTAAGTTATAAGCCTTAAAAACATATGCAAAATTTTTTATTAAAGTGTTTTGCAACTTCCAAAAATCAAGCACTTATTGGTCTTGGAATTACACTGTAAGAAATCAGTAGGACTTAACGATAAAGGTCTAAAATCTATAAAAATAGTAAAGAAAAAAAATACTCATGGGCAACAGCAATATAGCTAATTGTTCTACAAAGATCAAATTAAGCCCAAAAGGTCTTGCAAAAATTAAATAGGATCAAAAATCATTTAATTTTAAATCGGTAAATATGGTAAATCTATAATAGTAGTTATAGGTAACAACAAAATAGCTAATTCTTGACTTATCAGCACATTTTCCCTAAAGTATACAAAGTATACAATAGTTTTCTGGGTTTGTTTAGGATGGTTTCAAAACTTACGGGGTGTCCTTGCCTTCGGAGCAGACGCACGTGAGGGCGGTAAGGGCGTACCGCTGGCCGATGATCACGGCTCCACAGTTGTAACTTCCGCCGACGGAGAGGGCCGCCTGGTAGGGCAGCTGGCCGGGAACGGCGTCCTCGCCTCCGGCGATCCTTCCCTGCGGCTGGGCCAGTGCTCCGGCCACAAGGATTAGTCCAATGGTGAGGGTCAGCTTCATGGCACTCCGTTTGTTTTACTTTTGATGGGCTCACAGCGATGGCGTGAGGTTTTATAGGACTCACCTCCCCCGGGGGGATATTACTATATGTGGGTATGGGTATCTTATCGGGGCACCCAGAGATAGCCGGATAGATAGAGCCATCCGGTGACAGAGACTCCTTCTGATTAGACAAGCCCCCGACATGTGGGGGTTATCGGGATCGAGCTTGGTATCAAGGTATCTCCGGGATCAATTTCTGGGAACGCGATAGTGATGGCAAATACAAGAGAGTATCGTACTTGCATAGAAAACATCGAACTACGGTGGTAGTCTTATTATAAATCATATATATTTTAAATGGAAATTTTTACAGATATACAAAGATACTCCTTACTCCTTTTCTTTAAAATACGGCAGTTCAAACTTTCCCCGCTCTTATTCACAGTAATTTATGTCGCCATCTTAAATTTCACTCCCTCGATTTCAGAGTATTTTTGAAATTTACATTTACATCATGTGTACATGAAAAAATCCACTTATGCAAATTAGTCTTGATAATATTATTTAAACAACTTTAACGTCGAGACGCACACTTGAAAAAATTGTATTCCTCCAACTTTTGCTTATTTCAAAAATAAGGATTAAGTTACAAAATGCATAATATGATATAATGGTTGCCTTGACTGATTTCACTGATATTTTTGGGTAGGATTAAGATGGCAAAATTGAGCTGAGATATGACGATTATGTCGGCATTTCCTTGGCCATGTATCAATGAACTCTGGGCGGGTGATGGATGGATGGATGGATGGATGCATGGGATGGTGTCAGTGTCAGGGGGGAATAATCCAGGGCGAACACGTTTGAGGCATGCCACAAACGTGGTCGGGGCCAACGATCGCAGATCTCGATGCGCACGTAGCCAGATCATCATCTTATCCCAACCCATCGCGATCCGATTCGATTTGGCCAGCCGCACAACCTGTTGGCTCTCATTTCGAACCACATTTCGCACCGCCAGAGAGCCCCCTCTTAAATGGTCTGCCCGGCCGCCAGTTTTGACCATTCGCAGACTCACCGCCGACCGACCATGATCTTGCGAACGCCACTCGCCGGCCACCAGCTGCTCCACCTCCTCCGCCTGCCCGCCGTCCTGCTCCTCCTCTCCCTGCTACTCGTCCTCCGGCCCAGCTCCTGCGATGCCAAGACGGTCAATCCCGGAGACCAGATGCAGATGCAGCACCACCAGGTGGCTGCGGAGCCGGGACTGCCGGAGCCCAGGGCCTACATGCCGGATGCCCAGCACCTGGACTTTGTCTACCACGACCACGAGGAGCTGACGAGGTTCCTCCGGTAAGTCCTCTTTCTAAAATATCCCTTGAAATACTTGGTACCCCTTCAAGACGTTAAAGTTTTTAAGTTTTTTTTCAGTTAAAAAGCATTTTTGAATAGTTTCTTTAAATCATTATAATTTTTAAAGACATTTTGAACATTTTTAGAGATTTAGATTTCTATACATTTTAGATATACACAAATAACAAAATTGATAAGATTTGATAAAATTCATTTGAATTTCAGATTTAATTTTATGAATTTTATCTAGATACTAGACGTATCACTTTGATATGTTTTTGCTCTCTTTTTCGATTTGATAGAATTTTCAATAAGAGGGAATCCAAGATATACCATTCATTGATGTCAAAATTACTTTAATCAATGGTAAAAACGATAGGTGCCTAATAAGTTTACCATGCCTGTATTAAATTGACCCATTTGTCTTTTTTGTCTGTCAAAATCATCTAAAATATTTTAAAATACAATGTTTTGGCTTGAAAATTTTCAGAAAATGACTTTACAAATGTATGAGAACTTACGTTTTTATTTTAGTATGTTTAAACTTTTAATAATTATGTTATACTAATACCTATATAACACATAGCAAAAATTAGATTGTTGTTGCCACGATTTGTATAATGTCAGTAGATAGTAGTAGACTGCTAACCATTTTGAATATTTAACTACAATTGCAACAGGGCTACCAGTGCCCGGTATCCCAACCTGACGGCCCTGTACTCCATCGGGAAGTCCATCCAGGGTCGGGATCTCTGGGTGATGGTGGTCAGCTCGTCGCCGTACGAGCACATGGTTGGCAAGCCGGACGTGAAGTACGTGGGCAATATCCATGGCAACGAGCCCGTTGGCCGGGAGATGCTGCTCCATCTCATCCAGTACTTCGTGACCAGCTACAGTTCGGATCAGTATGTCAAGTGGCTGCTGGACAATACTCGGATCCACATCCTGCCAACGATGAATCCGGACGGCTATGCGGTTTCCAAGGAGGGTACCTGCGATGGCGGTCAAGGAAGGTGGGTCCCCTTTTCCGGGAGTTCCCAACTGGGAATTTGAAATATCTCATTCCTCTTTTCAGATACAATGCTCGTGGCTTCGATCTGAATCGCAATTTCCCCGACTATTTCAAGCAGAACAACAAGCGGGGTCAGCCGGAAACGGATTCGGTCAAGGATTGGATATCAAAGATCCAGTTCGTGCTGAGTGGAAGCCTCCATGGCGGTGCCCTGGTGGCCAGTTATCCCTACGACAATACGCCCAACTCCAGTAAGTAATCCCAGAAGTATGTCCTGATATTGGAAGCATGGCCCTCCATGTCCTTGCAGAAAAGACCTGAGATGATTTTAGTCCCTTCATGTCATAAAGTTATGTCTGTCTGATTTTTTGGTTTTCAAAAGCATATAGTTGATAAGCAATGGGTGGGTCCCAAACGAAACATTGCTAGGTAGCACATTATTCGGTTTTAAGACAATCCAAATGGGCGTTAAAGGCTGTTATCAACAGGGTCTTACAAAGTCCTATGATAACTGATTATTTCTGGCCTATTATCAAGAGATCTCGGTGAATAAAATCGAGTTACTTCCTAATTTGAGGTAATATCACTTGATGTTTGAGAAATAAAAGAACATGCTGAAAAATTGAGAGTTCGAAACTTCTAAATTTGAGTAATCATCTTGTCAAGTATTCGAGATGAAACCTTCTTGAAATAAAGAAGAAAGTATTCTTGACATTGTTTTTAGAGATGCAATTTTTCGATTTTCATTTCTAAGACGAAACTTTCTTAGTCTTTATTTTGAGAGATTTAATGGGTTTTTTCCTGGGTATACTTCAAGAGGTTTTAGCTTGATTTGCAAGGACATCCATGGCTTCGTTCCGCGAAGCCATTCTCTATCGGTGTGTAACTCCCAGTCGAGTTCCGATTGATAAAGCTCATTCTGTACTCTCCCACCAATATGGCTGCTCAAAGGGATCTGCCGTTCGTCCGCCCTGTGCGCGAGTGAGTCCCCGACAACCGATCCCGAACGATCCATCTAATCGTGTTTGCTTCTCTTTCCGTTCCGCCAAACATGTCCTTTGGGCGCAGTGTTCCAGACCTATTCGGCGGCGCCGTCCCTGACGCCCGACGACGATGTGTTCAAGCACCTGTCCCTGGTCTACGCCCGCAACCACGCCAAGATGTCCAGGGGCGTGGCCTGCAAGTCGGCGACGCCGGCCTTCGAGAACGGAATTACAAACGGAGCCGCCTGGTATCCGCTGACCGGCGGCATGCAGGACTACAACTATGTGTGGTACGGCTGCATGGAGATCACGCTGGAGATATCCTGCTGCAAGTTCCCGCCTGCCTACGAGCTCAAGAAGTACTGGGAGGACAATCAACTGGTGAGTAAATAGTATACCTAGTGAGAAAAATCAGTCGGTTCTTCAGGACTTTGGGTACCAACTGTTCCAACTGTCAAATATATGTTTCGAATTCAAATTATGTTTCTAATCAACTGTGGAATAATGTTAAAAATTATTAAATAATACAAGTATTAATGTTATATTTCCAATGGACACCTTTATATGACTTTCAACTAATCCGAATATCGGATCTCGAAACTTATTCAATTATGATACGCAATCGATATAAGTGTGATCCAAGTGTGATCCATCGTGGACAAGTATGATCCAGTGCTGATTTATGTATAATCTTAACTATCTGGTACCAATTAAAAAATGAAAACCAAAAAATATTAAAATTCCAAAAATGATTTGAGGCTTGATTTACACATCTCACATTGGTACCTAATTAATCTTGTAAAGCAAATAAATATCTTAATATTTCTCTTAAGTCAAGCTAATCGAATCGTAATAAAATCTTTCGAAAATCTTTAAAAAGACCTTACGAACCCTTCGAAAACTTATTATTGTGTATACCTACGTTTCGTTCTTATTAATCTCTTGGTCTCTCCATTACTTTCATAAAGTCCCTGATCAAATTCCTGGCCGAGGCGCATCGAGGAGTCCAGGGATTCGTGTTCGATCCGGCGGGCATGCCCATTGAGCGGGCCTCCATCAAGGTCAAGGGACGCGATGTGGGCTTCCAGACCACCAAGTACGGTGAGTTCTGGCGCATACTGCTACCCGGATATTACAAAGTCGAGGTGAGTATTATACAACATAAATACTACATAATGATTGAGAAAAAATTCCATTTAAATTCAAGGTCTTTGCCGAAGGCTTTGCTCCCCGAGAGGTGGAGTTCGTGATTGTGGAGCAGCATCCCACGCTGCTCAATGTGACGCTGCAGCCCTCGAAGGTAGGTCACCCCCCTCACCACCGCCCCTTGGTGGATTGGGGTCACCACTTTAGCTCTAAGCAATCTCTGGTGCTGGCTAACCCTCTGTATTTCTAATTCCTTTAATCCTTAACCGATAACCGATCAGTACCTGGTGGCAGCTTCTGGTTCAAAAACTTCAATTGCGAAGCGTCGCGTCAATGGAAAGCTGTCTACGGAATAATCGAGATGCAATTTCTTGGAGCCCAATCCGATCGAATGTAAATAATAGCTGAAGTGCTTTAGTCCTAGCCATTGCTACCCAACTAACCCACTAAAACACCACTAAACACCTCACTTTGAACTCCATTGCCTTTTATTATCTTCATATTATAATATATCTTGATATATCTTTGGTATATTATTTTAAAGGTTAAAAATTCATTTTATTGAACATAAAAAGAGTTCAGGTTCACATTTGATCTATATAATTTCAGAAAATCTTTATAAAATTTCTAAAACTTAAGGATGATATTAACAGAATCTGTACAATTGAGAACATTGTTAGTCATGTTATTTAAACAGATGCAAACTTGTTGTAATTATTAATTTACCTACAATTAGTGGTTCTTTTTTGAAAATGCTTGGACAGGAGTTGGCAAGCGTTTAGAATAACACCCATTACTTTTAAGACTATTGGTGGTACAAGGTTAAAATTAAATATAAGGGTTGCTTGGTAATGATATTGTAAAGCGAAAGAGCCAAAGTAATACTCTACATTTGCTAATTGATTTCGCAGCGCATTGAGGGCATCGGGGCCATGGGTCCCGCCGGAGTGCCAGTCGGGGGCGTGACCGTGGGCGGGGGCGGAGTGGGTCCCGGCGGACTGTACCGCCCAATTCCGGCGCCCCAGCACTACCGCCCACCCGTACCGCCCTACGCGGGCGCCGCCTCCAGCGATAGTGGCATATTCTCGACCATCAGCAACGGTCTGAATAGCCTCTACTCAAACATCTTTGGCTGAGGCACAGATTCCGAGGATCTTACTTAAGGATTTTTTGTTTACTTTTAAGCATGCTTAGGATTTAAGTTGAAACCTTCGTCGTACTATTTATTGTGAACAAGGATAGAGGGGCAAGCCCCGAATAAAGCGTTCAACCAGTGCAATCTATTCTATAAGCTCAGTGCGTTTTGTTCTTCGGCTGGTATCATTTTAACTAAATATATGCAAAGCCACAGGTAAGTTATTTTCTTTTACATGGATATTATTGGCTTACTTAATTGAAAAACAATTCAAGAAAAACTAGTGCAATTTTACCAATTTACCTTTAAAAACCCATCCAACAGAGCTGTGCGACAAAAGTCGTCAGTTTTGGGTAAAGCTCAATGAAAAGACAGACTAGAGACTTCGAAAAAAATTAGGTCGATCGGAACATTCATGCAAAACCTATCAACAGAAAGCGTATCCCAGGCCTTTTTGAATTTTTATTTGGAAAAACAATCAGTACAAAATTTAATCCGGTAATAACATCGCCTTAAGACATAAACCCACTAAGAAATAGATGCGTAAGGACTTGAAATAGACTGGACAAAAGGTAACAAATCCACTCCGAATAGAAGGAAAGTTGAAGGAAGATGAACTACCAAGATATGTACGGCTGCAATTTCGAATCGGAGAACGTTGGTAGGGGTAAAAACTTTGAGTTTCAGGTAAGTTTGGGGATAAAGGATCTACGGATGGGTGTTGCTTTTCGGAATCCTTATTATATATTACCTAGTTCCCTGATCCGGAATCGATTCCGAATGCGGTGAGGCGCCATAACGCCATGAGGGGCGCCGAATTGGCCCAGTTGAAGCGCCAACGGGAAATGGGTCGATCCCATGTGCCTAGCATGCCGCGCTTCTGCAAGGTTCGTCGTCCCGGTCAGGATGTGACCAGCATGGTGACCTCCCGCGACCTGGACGTGGTCACCCAGCTGTCCCTCGACTTGGAGTCCATCTGCAATGAGGATGCCGATGAGGAGGACGATGATGGTTGCGGTGGGGTGATCGCAACACCCTCATACCCAGCTTCACCGCGACTCTGCGGTGGTGCTGAATCACCGAGGAAAATGAAGGCAAAATCCAGGCAGGGCAGGAAAAAGAGTGCCGCAGGTAGATTGCCAAGAAATCGTCATGTGGAGGCCGTGCACAGTGGCCATACCTTCGAGAGGTTGGAGGAGCTGCATCGGGAGGTCTGCGCGGAGCTGCAGAGCCTGGGTGGTGGGTCGTGTCCACCTAGTCCCGAGGCCACACCGCGACCACCTAGTCCAAAAAGAAGGAATTGGGCTGGGAGGAGGCGGCAGGAGCAGCAGCAGAGGAAGACCCACCAGGAGACGCAGTCGCGGGAGGAAGGGGGCGATAGCTCCATGGCCGATGTGGCTCAGGTGTCCTTCGAGGATTACTTCACACCGCAGCCCAGGTGGGCGGACATCATGCCCTCGGCGATGACGTCGCAGGCCATCAAGGTGAATGTTTGCCAGGCCCAGAATGCCACGCCCTTCTCCGCCTACCAGTTCATGGAGCAGCATGACAGCATGGAACCCGAGCCACTGACCCCCTTCTACCTGGAGGACAGCGATCTGGAGCACGAGTATGCGGATCGGCAGGGCTACCTGCGCTACGTAGAGCCACGACCCACCTACGAGCCGACCGATTCGGATGATCGAGACCCGGCCAGGAATAATCCCGACCAGCCATGCTTCGTGGAATTGGAGAGGCGACCTCACCGGATCAGCCTGCTCAGGAGTCTCTCGCCCATGCGGTACACCTCGCAGAGATCGGAGATGGAGGATCAGGTGCCCCCCCAGGAGCCACGCAAGCCATCGAACTCCAGGAGGGGCAACCCAAGGCAGACAGTGTTGGGTGGTGGTGGCCAGAAGTCCAACAAGATCCGCAGAACCAATGCTGGGGCCAAGGGAAATCCGAAACCCTCCAACCCAAGGACCCGACGTCTTGCCAGAGTGACAGGCGGTGGCGATGAGGTGGCTCCAAGCCCTCTGAATCCACCAAATCCTCCCAATCCTTTCAAGGAGGCAGTGGCCCCACCCATCAAGCGACGCAAACCCAAGCCCCTGGTGGTCTACAGCAAATCCCTGGAGGATCTGAAGTTCGAGAAGCTGGCAATCTACAACAAGATCACCCTCACGCAGGAGCGTATCATCAGTGCGCTGGACAAGCTGCAGAACAGTCTGCTGCAGCTCCAGGTGCCCCATTGCAGTGCCCAGGAGCGCCAGAAGCGCCAGCGGAATGCCTTCGAGTTCTGCGTCCGCTTCTCGAGGAACTTCCTCTACCCGCTGAAGGGGATGATCGACGATGTGCGCTTCACGGCGGTGGCCAGCTTCAATAGCGCCACCTCCAACGAGGCCTGCCAGAGGGTCGTCTGCGTCTACGGACTGATGCAGCAGTCCATCCAGACCTATCAGAGACAGCTCCGCTACTTTCTGCTCGAGAAGGTGCCCCAGAAACTGAGCGCCCTCATCGAGATGATCTACACGATGACCAACTGCTGCCTGGACAAGGGGATGCTGGATCGCCATGATCCGGTGGTGGAGTGTCTGCAGGAGCGGTGCACCCGGTTCCTCAGCTTCATCGAGGACATGCAGGAGGAGCGCTTCAAGTTGGCCCGCGAGGCGTTGAGGCGTCTGCACAAGCATCAGGGTCACCAGGTGACCACCAGCACCATTAAAAAGAGGAAGAAGCTATCGAGTCCCCCAAGAGCACCAACTCAGCCCAGGCAGGAGAAGCTGCGCTGCCACGAGCGCTACGATCTCAAGATGTGCCTGAATGATCTCAAGCTGTACGAACCGCGTCTGGTGCCCAAGGAGCGTCAGCAGGCGGAGAAGCGCCATCGGGTGCGTCGCCCGAGGAACTCTCCAAATGTGACCACCGGAGCAACGGGAGCTCCAACGACTGGTGGCGTGGAACTGCCCTACGATCTGGAACCGCAATCCCTTGGCGGCGACGATATGCAAACTCAAATACAGATGGCCGGCGATGGGATCACCACCACCAGTTCCCTGAGCATGCTGCCCTCTGGGGGCCCTGGAGATCGGGGTCTCGCGATTGGGGATACTGCCACCCAACAGGGAATCGACGAGGAGCAACTGCATCGGGCCTTGCTGGACGCGCTGCACCTGGTGTCCCGTTCGCAGGTGCAACAGGTGCTCGATCCTCTGATGCGATCGCTGGGCGTCATCCTGGGCGATAAGCTAGCCGAGGGAGAAGGGGTCCACCACAACCAGTAGGCTCCATCCATACCATCCATTCAGCACCTAGACAATATCACAAATTGTTAAGCTTCCAAATTGCTTAATCCTTATCCCCGCTGGTCTTCACTAAACTATAAAGCTAAATTGTCAAGTATTGGTAGTGCAAATAAAATGCTAATTTTGAACGAATATCTCAAATAAAGCCCTGCATGAATCAACAGTATGCTTCGATCCCAGCTTTGATTTCGTATTTCTTGGAATTGTTAAATGGACAAGAAAGTGTAGCTATTTTATCAAGTATTGGAAAATAGTAAATTAGTCAGTTATTTCTTTATTAAGCGCGAATAGATCAATTCTTTCTGGCTACAATTATTTAAATATATATTCAATCTAAACATTAGTTTGGCTTAAATGGTTATTGGAAATCAATATGTAAGTGTTAAATTAATTATTTTGTACTGAATGGCAGAAAAAAACTTATATATTCTTAGGAATGCAAATCACATTCTGTTTTTAATTTGAAAAGCCAAAGGTTATATATTATAAATTTTAAAATACATTTCAACTAATATTTAGCTTATATATAGATTTAATAAATAAATAACTAACTTAATCTACTATTTTCCAATAGCTGAAAAAATAAGTGTTGTAAAACCAAGGAGGTGGAAACCCTTTCCTTAAAACGATATATAATCGGTGTTGACAGTTCACAGATAAAAGTTGACCAGTCATAAATTTTCATTGCAAGGAGTAGTCGCAGTCTTAACCAAAATGCCGAACAAACCAACATCGGAGAATCCGCCAAGACGCGCCTTGCAGGAGAGCTCTCGACTCCACCAGGGACGTCTCTCCGATTCCGGGAATGGTCTACGATGGGTCTGCTTCTCCTACTCCCAGGATGAGCCCCAGGCCCACGCAGAGCACCATGACTATCAGAATGGATCAGCATAGCACCGTTTCGCTCCCGAGCACTGACTGTGAAAGGTGCGACAAGTTCAAAACCTATCATTCAAAATAAACTGTACGGCGTTCCTCTACATTGAATAAATGTCTTAACGAAAAAGCCAACTAAAAAAAATATATGAATTATTTATTTTTGGTTTAAGCAACTACATTTTATCTATCCGACGAAGGGACTTTCGAGTAAGCCCCATGTGCCGTATAATCCGAAGTGGGACAAATGGTTTTTGACAGGCATTTCTCTTGAAAATAATGATTCTAGGAAATCCCCTTTAATTCGCCTTTAAAAACAAAACATTTCTCATTCCTTTTGAAAAATACACCTTCATTTAGGGCAACCCAGCCTGAAAGCAAGAAAATCTTTCTCAGCTAAAGACATTTTCCCCTACATTTTAACCAAAGCTTCATAGGGATTTTTAGAAATGCTTACATACTTTCCGACAAATCTGGTATACCCTCTTACTCTACGAGTAACGGATATAAAAACAAAGGTGGCCGTGTTGATATGAAACGTACCATATTTTAAATTAAACAGAACGTTTTGAACTTTAGTTACCTACGAATTGTACGTCCATATAAGATCAGCGTGTTTTAGTTTACAAACAAGTAAATAGTAATAAACGTGAAGAAATGTTTTCATCCCTGCGAGGTTTTCTTGTTGGGAAGCCCGTGAAAAAGGAAGGCACACGCCGACTAGCCGACGGAATTCAGCCGGAAGCGATCGTTGACTTGACCGAAGAGGATGATCCCGTCATCAAGCAACTAGTCGATGAGAACATGAATCCCTACATGTGCCCAGTTTGCCTGGACGCCCCTCAGGAGCCGGTGGCCACCCGGTGTGGGCACGTATTTTGCAAGGATTGCCTGGTCCGTGCACTTGTGCCAACTAAACTCTGTCCCAAGTGCAAGAATAGCGTGACCAGTTTCGTTCACGTGTATACTTATATACCTTAAATATTGTTTTTAATTTTTCAACTCGTTTTTGACTTTAATGTTGTCGTTCCACTTCAGACGCGGGCAGAAGAAGGTCAAATCGGATTGAAATAAATGAAACCAAAGCATTGGGTATGTTGCTTTTAATAGTTGACGCATGCATTAGGTTTTGGTTCTTATTTTGTAACTCAGGTCCACGTACTTGGCACCAGAGTTTTCCATTTAGAGGGAAAAATCTGTCATGCAATCGATTTAATTATACCATTAACTCGAACAGTTAAAGGGTGTATTAGATTCGTCGAAAGGATCTAGCAGGTAGAAGGAAGCGTTTCCGACCCTATAAAGTGTGTACTATATATTCTTGATCAGGATCACAAGCCCAATCGAACTAGCTATCCGTATGTACGTATGAACGCTCAGATCCCGGAAACTGTAAGGGCTAGAAAGTTGGGATTTGGCGTGCAGATTCTAGAGGTTTTTGCGCAGTGCAAGCTTATTTCACCAGGGAACCACGCCCATAAGAGTGGTAATATTGTTGAAATAATGAAATTAAAAAACCAAAGGTGGCCGTGTTGATATGGAACTCCCCATATTTACAATCGAACAGAGTAACCCCTGGGTCTAACTTCAAAGCTATACGTTCATATAAGAACAGCGTGATTTCGTTTACAAAGTAAAAAATAAAAAAAAACGTGAAGAAATGAAAACGGAGGGCACACGCCGAGCAGCCGACGGAACTGAACCGGAAGCTATCATTGACTTGACCGAAGAGGGAGAACCCGTCGTTAAGCGACTACTCGGTGAGAAAATGGAGCTGTACATATGCCCGGTTTGCCTTGAACCGCCTGAGGAGCCGGTGGCCACCTTGTGTGGGCACGTCTTCTGCAAGGAATGCCTGATCCGTTCCTTGTTGCCATCTAAACTCTGTCCCAAGTGCAGGCAAAGAGTGCGCAGTTTCGTTTGCTTGTCACTTACCTAACTTCAAATATGGTTTTTAATGCTTACATTTTGATGTTGTCGCTCCACTTCAGACGCGGACGGAGGAAGATCAAATCGAAATGAAGTAAACCAAACCAAAGCATTGGGTATGTTGTATTTTTTAGAAAGTAAAAAAAAGAAGATATGTTCTTGATCAGGATCACTAGCCGAATCGGTCTAGTCAAGTCCGTCTGTCCTTGTGAACGCTATGGTCTCGGAAACCATAAGATCTTTTGGGATTACAGATTTTGGATTCCTTAGCTTCTGATTCAGCACCCACAAACCGCTGTGACTCTCACAGTTTTAATGCTAGAACATAATCTTCCTACAATCTCGATAAAATCTCCTTTGCGCTACCCTTAGTTGAGTAACGGGTATGTGAAAGTCGTATACCGTTCTCCTTGTTTTCTTTTTACGAATCCACTGAAAATGTACAGGTTTTGGCGTTTTTGGACCCAGAAATAAAACAAAATTATCAAGAACTGGTGTTTCCACTCTTTTAGCGCCAATATACGCCAACCTCAATATTATCAGTACATTCGTAAGCTATCTAGTTAGTTATTTAATAAATAAATAACTAACTTTATTTACTATTTTACAATAGCTGAAAAAATAAGTGTTGTACAACTAAGGAGGTGGAAACCCTTTCCTTAAAACGATATATATATAATCGGTGTTGATAGTTCACAGATAAAAGTTGACCAGTCATCATTTTTCTTTTCGAAGGAGAAGTAGCAGTCTTAAAAATGCCGAAAAAACCAAACCAAACGGAGAATCCGCCAAGACGCGCCTTGCAGGAGAGCTCGGAGGAGGAAGTGGACCTCCACCAGGAAGGTGCTTCCACAAGCCTGGGCCTGTCCCGCTGGCTGCCCCGTTGGCTGACCCTTCGCAACTCAGCCGATGGTGATTCGCCATCCGAGGGCAAGACACCCCCCTCGTCGCCGCTTGCGAAGCGCAAGAAATACTCGCGCCGATCTTCGCCCAAGCCTCGCGACTCCGCCAGGGACCTCTCTCCGATTCCGGGAATGGTCTACGATGGATCTGCTACTCCTACTCCCAGGAAGAGCCCCAGGCCCTCGCGGAGCACCATGACAATCAGAATGGATCAGCATCGCATCGTTACGCTCCCGAGCACTGACTGTGAAAGGTGCGACAAGTTCATGACCTTTCATTCAAAATACAATCCGCTAGATTAAATAAAAGTCTTTCCTCAACAACCCCATGTTAACGGAAGAGCCAACAAAAAAAATATGAGTTATTTATTTTTGGTTTTCTCACTGCACTTTATCTCTCCGACGAATGGGCTTTCGGGTGTTATGTGCGCTTCGGTAAGCCTCATGTGCCGTATAATCGGAAGTGGGGCAAATAGTTTTTTCTCTGGAAAAGTAATGATTCTTGGGTAAAAGGATATACTAGATTCGGCGGAAAGTATGTAACAGATAGAAGGAAGCGTTTTCGAATCCATTTTCTTTATCAGGATCACTAGCCGAGTCGGTCTAGCCATGTCCGACTGTCCGTCTGTCCGTATGAACGCAGAAATCTCGGAAACTATAAGAGCTAGAGTGTTGACACTTGGCATGTAGATTCTTGGGCTTCCTGCGCAGCGCAAGTTTGTTTCAGCAGGGTGCCACGCCCACTTAACCCCGTCTAGCGCCCACATTTTTTAATATTTTGTAAAAATTGTGCGGACTTGGCTAAACCGACTAGGCTAGTGATCCGGATCAAGAATATAAATACATTGTGGGGTCGGAAACGATTTATTTTACCTGGTAAATACTTACCGACGAATCTAGCATACCATTTTACTCTACGAGTAACAGGTACAAAAATGTAATATATAAAAGAAAAGTAATATAGTCGAAATAGGTATTAGGATAAATCTTGAAGAGGCATATCGCTTGGTCCAAGATGGTAGTGTTCATAAAAAAAACAAAGGTGGCCGTGTTGATATGGAACATATGTACAATTAAACAGAAAGTTTTGAAATTTGAGCAAACTCTGAGTGGAACTTCAGAATTGTACGTTCATATAAGAGCAGCGTGTTTAGTTTACAAAGTAGTAACAAATAATAAACGTGAAAAAAGAAAATTAATAAAAACGGAGAGCACACGCCGAGTAGCCGACGGAACTGAGCCGGAAGCAATCATTGACTTGACCCAAGACGTAGATCCCTTCTTCAAGCGACTAGTCGATAAGAACATGGACATTTACTTGTGCCCGGTTTGCCTTGAAGTGCCTGAGGAGGCGGTGGCCACCTTGTGTGGGCACGTCTTCTGCAAGGAATGCCTGATCCGTGCACTGGTGCCATCTAATCTCTGTCCCAAGTGCAGCAGGGGCGTGAACACTTTCATTCGCTTGTTACACATTTAACTTCAAATATTGTACTTAATGTTTAATGTTCTTCTTGATTTTTATGTTGTCGCTCCACTTCAGACTCGGACAGTAGAAGATCAAATCGAAATGAAATAAACCAAAGCAAAGCAATGGGTAAATTGTATTTATTGGAAAGTATAAAGAAGATAAGTTCTTGATCAGGATGACTAACGGCATTGCCAAAAAGTAGTCCCTATCTTGAACCATGTCTTTGAAATTTTACCGAGCTAAAATTCCTTGATTTTTCACAATTTCTCTGATGGAAAAGCGACCCTAAAACATAAACCTGAAATGGAAGTAATTTTTGCTTTATGTCTGCTATTATTTCGGCTTAAGGCGATTTCATGAGAATATTTTATTGGATTTGCTAAAGCAATAAAACCACATTATTTGCATTTCTCCATAAGCCTAGCGTAAAAATGTTTTAGCTTCCAACAAACAACCAGAAAAGTATAATCGACGATTGTTTGTAATTTATTTATTTGTAAGAGATATCAACAATGATTCAAGATTATTTTTTTATTTGTATACCATTTATCATATACTTTGTGCAGTACGAAAACGATCAAGAGAATTTCAAGAGAGGATCGTAGCGGGTGGTTTGGGGAGGGGGAAATGTGTGAGAGTGACAGATAGACAGGCATATATATATCAACTAAGGAGAATTACAATTATATTAAGCATTAACAACCTCCGCCCACCCATCGAATGCACTTCTCATGTTCCTGTCCATCAAAAAATTAAATTTCTCCTTCCTCCGGTGGCTTGGAATTTTCCATTTCCATAATCCATTTTCCATTTTCACGAGCTTTCCTTTGCTTTGTTCTCGGGTACGGGGATTGGGTTCAACAAATTGGATTACTACAAATACCATAAGAATAGATAATATACATGGATATCGAAGTGAATGGTACGGTTAGGGGTATGGTTCCCGATTTCTAGCCGGAGCAGGCCGTGCACAAGGGCTTGTTGTCCTCGACGGCGAAGGAGCTGGCCGTGATGGGAGTGCCGCACTTCTGAAGGTATCGAAATGATATTATATAATATTTATATTATTATAGATGGAATTTTTTTTTTATTTTAAGGGTTAATCACCTTGCACTTGAAGCACTCGCGATGCCACTTGGCGTTCAGGGCCACGATCGCGTTCTCCGTGATCGGCTGACCACATCCCGCACAGCGGGCGGCGAACAGCTGCTCGAAGTCCGGCCGGCAGTAGGGATTTCCGTCCCGCTCGTAGAAGGAGGTGCCCACCAGAGGCTTCTTACAGGGTCCGTTGCACACGAAGCACTCCTCGTGCCACGACTGCTCCATGGCCTTGATGGTGCGCTGTTTATATGATAATTTATAAGGAAAAATATTACAAGACATAATCAAATAATCATATTCATAGTAAATATTTAATTTAAGAACACACATATTTGATTTATCTCTAAATAATACCCATTTAAAAACATATCACCAAGAAAAATGTAATTTATTATATTATTAAATTATTATAAAGTTTATTTAATTATTTCCGTAAAGCTAACTTAAGATTACAGTCTAAAAGCATTAGTTTGCAATTAGCCATCAAGTCGTACATTACAAAATTTTTAGTGTTTCGAAAACATTTATAAAAGTGTCTAAAAGTATGCATAGAACAAAACGAATTAATGAAATATAAGGATAATGTTCCATTTTACTTAAATAAATATATCGGATTTTGTAATATTTTCACTTTAATTTCCCGATCGTTTTTATGGTAGTTATATGATACAGTCGTACGATTTTTTAAATTTTTTTCTTCAAAATTTTTAAATATTAAAAGAAGAGTAGAAGTTAATTTGTCAAAAAACAACAAAGTTCAAATTTCTATACATTTAAAACAAATTTTTTCGATCCTTTCTATGGAAGCTATAGGATGTAGTTGTCCGATTCGGCTCTTTTGAATAGCAATCAACATTTTCTCTATTAGTTATAAGTAAATGTAGTTTATTAATAGTTATAATTATTCATAATCAAATATCAATACAATTGTCACTAGTATACTTTCAAGCTGGTCAATAAATCGCAAAGCCAACGGCCCAGCTACATCCCATAACCAATAGTGCACACAATGTGCATATATAGAAATATTTATAATCATAATCAAAGCCAATCAATCGAGCACACACCCACGATGAGTTCAGCCCGACCTTGCGCAAATTTAAACAGCAGAAGTGGAATAACAAATGCTCTCCAAATAATTTTCAAGAGAAAATTGATGGGAAAAAGTATTTTTAGCCATCCATAAAATGCAAATAGTATTTCAACCTATGTTTTGCATAGAAAATCCTAATGTTAAGGTTTTCTCCCGAACAATTGTTAAATAAACACGGAGGAGTTAAGCGATTATTCATCATCATTACTCATACTCAATTTAATAAGCTGAAAAATTAATGGCTCGTTATGGTATATGAAAAGGTTTAAGCATCGCCAAAAGTTTCGGCATGAAATTTCCAGAAGGCAATTAAAAATATTTTCAATTTTTATTAGTTCTAAAAGTGCAGTTTCGACTTTCAGATTTAAAGGTGGAAAATTGAATGCTTTCATAAACGTTTAAGCGAATATAGAAATAGAAATACTTTCTTGCGTGTTTGGAAAATGTCTAAAAATGCGAACCGCAATCACTTCCTTAATTAAATCGTCACTAAGCACATATGAGCAGATATCCAAGTGGTTTTATGGCGCAGCGTATCTAGGTAAATGTTGACAGTATTCATTACAACGATGCTCATAAAGCGGCTAAGTTTATGGCTAACAGACGATGCGATTATTGAGGGAAAAAGAAGCGCGGAAACACAGATGGGAAGTACCTAGAAATTTTGTACCCCTAGAAAAAGCATTTCGTTTCTAATCACGCTTATAGGGAATTTCCGAAATATTAAATTTTAATAAATTACCTGACAGATTACAATTAATGATTTGATATGATATAAATTATATTTCAAATATATGGAATTTAAAAATACTATTTATTTTAGTTTAAGGTTTATAACGTGGTATATTAGTGCCCTGATAAAAGAATGGTGCAGTAAAAATAACTATCTCCGTATTCTTATTCCATATAAAAATTAAAAATTAATAAAATAATAATATTTTATGCAGAACATTTAAATTTCAATATTTAATTTGTAAATATTTTAATCCAGGTAATAAATATATAAATAAGCATCATCAGCATACATCAATTATGTCAATAAAAAAATAATTTAATATAAAAATCGCAGTTTGAAATACTATATTTGTAAAATTTTTTATTTCCATATTTAAAGTTAATAAAAACAGCAATGGATGAAAATCAAAGCGAAAAGTATTTAAATTGATTATGAAATTAAAGGATGTATTTAACTATAAACATAGATTTACCAAAAGATTTTCCTTTACTGGATACACAACGAAGTCCTAACTGATCAAAACCCTTGGGATTTACTACTATATGGATCTGTAATATGATCATAATGGAACCTTACCTCCAAGATGGGCTGCTTGCAGCCGAAACAGGTGCCCGAGTAGTTCTTCACGAAGCAGTCGGAGCAGACGGGCTCGTCGGCCTGGATGTTGAAGGTGGCCTCCGAGATGGGCCTGTGGCAGTCCTTGCAGGCGAAGTGCTCCGGATGCCAGGTCATCCCCAGGGCCGTGATGATGCGCTGCTCGATGACCTCATTGCACTTGTGACAGACGGACGGCTCCGACTGAAAACAAACAAAAAACGGAAAAAGAACAGTGGATAGAAGCCATTAATTTCGCTCATTTCAAATGAAAATCACGTACTTCAAATATATCATAATACACCATAATTCTGGACGATTTTTCTGGGAGCGGGCTGATGAGACTCATCTGAGTTTCAGCTCATCAGCAAGTTCAAAAACCGCAGAGACAGCTGCTGGCGCGATTTTACGTAACCCAATACCAAATGCCAAAGGCCCCAGCGCAAATATCAAAATATACACATATATAGGGTGTACTACAATATATAATACAACAATAAACGATGAGCATCAGCGTAAAATCATTTACAAAGCAGCACCAATAATAACATTAATATATTATACAATAATGAGCTGGCCAAGGGGGTTGCCACTAAAGTTGTGAGAGGCGAAAGTTCTTGGTTCTACTTTTCTGGTAAACAATCCTTTGTTTAAATATTTTCAAATTGTTTGACTTTTTCTAAATGCTCTTTTTAATTATCCTATTTTCAAAAGTGAATTTCTTAGGGGAAATCCTTTTAATCTCTATAGTTATGAATATATAAATTACACTTTCATAAAAAGAAGTTTTCTATTTGTTAGCTAAATAATAAATTGTTTAAATGGGAATATTTAAAAGCTAATAATTGTCCTATACTATATAGTGAATTTCTGAAAAAGGTCTTGAAAATCTCAAACGATATGTAATGAATTGTGTTTACCAAACTTATAAAAAAAAAACGTTTAATTACGTTAATTTTATTTTTTTAGCTAAGTATTAAAATTATTAAAATATTTAAGTTGCAAAAAATGCAAACAATAAAATCGATATTTTAAAAATAAAAGTTGACCCCAAAAGTATGCAGTTTTCTAATGCGCAGCCCAAGGGCTTTTTTGGCTGTTAGCAACCGCTGAAATTAGCCGCAATTGTATTTTTTTAGGGCCAACACTTTGCTTTCCCCCCTCTGTTGGCCATGCTCAGCCATTATGCCCAACTATGGCCAACCATAACATTACTGGGCTAGCACGTTTGGGCCATTATCACCTGAGGAACCACCAAGGAAGTCGGCTGTTGGCCAAGTTGCCACCCGCTTTAAATGGTTTACAAGTAGAACCGCAGCCGATTGCTCATAAAAATGCAGCAAAAGGCGGCCATAAATAATGGAAATAAAGTGAAATATCCGCAAATTGCAAGAGGATTTTCATCGATGTTTTTCGTGCGATTTTATTTACATTTCGGTGTGTGTATGGTAATTTTGAGAAATTTAATTTGCACCAATTAAACGCACATTTCCTCCCATTTTCTCTCTATTTTGGTTAGCTTTTTTCTTGTTTAAAGTTTTGCGCCAGATGTAGCAACAGCAACAAGCATTCTGCATTCGACGACGTCTCACTTAGATCATCGCTAGGGTTAGAACCGAATTAAGCAAGCACGCACGGGGAAGAGAGATGGATATAGGCCGAAAGAAAGAGACGGGGCTGGGGCGAAAGAAAGAGACGGGGGCACTTTTAGGGGGCCAAGGGCAGCAGCTCTCGCACACTTCAAATGAGTTTGCTTGGATAAAGAAAACAATAACAAAAGGCCACACAACCAGAATACAAATAAAAAATAAAACAAAAAATGAAGCAAAAAATAATTAAGAAAAATGTTCAGCGCAAACAAACAAAATTTTGTTAGTAGGGTGGGGGATATTTTTTAAATCAGGGAATCCAACAAAATATTATATCCCAAATTCAAAATAATCATATAAAACAAAATGCCATAAGGTATGTTGATATTTTTTAAACCAGGAAAATCGAACAATCATATAATCATATAAATATATTATCAAAGTTCAATGACCTTCTTCGCCCAGCTTAACCAAGTCTGAACCCATAAGTTGAACTGATTAAAGCCCAAGTTGCCATTTAACCCACTGTCCCCCAACTTCTGCCCACTCAGTTCGACTCAAATTGCAATTTTCACGTTTATTACGTTTTTGTTGACGATTTGCATTTCTTATCAGTTAATTGCCGCAATACTGCAAGCGATTCCAATATTTTTTTTCCCGGTAAAACAGCAACAACAATACAAGCAGATGAAATGATAAAAGCACCTAACAATTGAAAAACAAAATAAAAGAAAATACAAATAAATATGAAAACAATACATCAGAGGCCACCGGCCAACAAGTCGAAAACAATTTCACAGTTTCTTTCATTTATTTTTTTTTGTTTATTCATAGGCGATAATTAAAATATTGAATGCATGAATCATTGGAGGCAGAGCGAAATTTACAGCGGTATTGGGTGGCAATTCGAGGGGGTGGCATCAAGTGCTCTCGATTGTTGTGCGGCCATCAATCAGAGTTGTCAATCAGCGAGGAGCAGCGGAATATATGCTATTTGGTATACGGAATACACATTGCCTTGGATCGGATAATTCGTGGCAGCAGAAGCCCCCGATGAGCAGATATCCCCCGCACACACTCTAAACATCGCGTGGCCCACTAGGCGTATACGTAATGGCCATTTATCCCATTTAAACTGTGAGTGAAATGCCGAAATGGCTTTGTAATATACGGCAAATTGTATATAAATAAGACAATCTGTAGGCAAACTTTGCGGAAGATCGATGGAGCAGATTATGCCAAGGCTTTAAAATGGCAAAACACATTTGAAATTTCCTAAGGAAAATCAGACAGAGATAAAAATGGATTTGCAGATCAGCTAACATAAGTGTGTAGACAAAAGAAAGCATAGCATAAATTCAGCAAATTTATAGAAAGTACAATTTATTAAAGAAAATAGAAAAACTTAACTTATGGCAACAGAAAGAGATCAGAACATAGGATATGGTAAATCCTAGGCCACTCAAACTGTAAAAATCTAGATATATTGGTTTTAAGATGAATCATACAAATACTGATATCAAAAGCATGTGCTTATTGTTTAGCCAACTTTACAAAGCCCTAGTTTCTATAGAACAAAACCTCAGCCAGACAATCAAGTTGTTCGGAACATTTTTTCATTCAACTCTTAAGAGATCCCCAATCCAAAGTCTAACAACTTGGGGATCTCAGAAAAAGTGCCAAGCCCCAAAACTAGCATTTATTTCCGCGGTGCTAGTGGGGTGAATAAACCAATTTCGTTTATCAGTCGTCCAGAGACCATCACTCTCTCCCCGATCCCTATTTCGATCACGATTACTATAGTATGGCCTGGTGATGATGACGATAATGATGATGACTCTTCAAAACCTTCTGGTTAAGCAGGCTCGCCAAAGTGGCTGATTTATATGGCTCATTTTATTAAGCGGACAACGAATAAATCGTTTTGTAAATTGATGATATTTTTGTGTGTGTGTAAAAGGCGAGGGATGATATCATCGGAACGGAGATATTCTGGGCTTAGCTTAACCTAAGGTCGGTAAATATTATATATAAAAAATGTGTGTGCAGCGGTATATATATGGAAAGCGAGGCCCTTAATCCACCACTTTTGCTTTCGCCCACTGATAAACACTCTTCGAAACTCGAATATTTTCCAAAACACGACTTGAAACGCCTACTTGGCAGACACTTGGTAACTCTTGAAAATCGTTTTTTCGCGGGCTCACTATTTTTTTTTTATTTTTAGTATGGTAATTAACATAAAGTCTAATATGGCAAGGCAAACCATATTCGAGTGTGCGTGAATTGTATTTTTGTTTGTTTTTTTTTCGGTTTTTTTTTTTTTTTCGTTAGCCAAAAGCCAGATGGATGACAATTCAGTTGGTTTTAGTTGATTTCGCTGGCAGTTGACACTCTCAAAATTCCGCTCACACACTTGTGGCATGAATCTTGCACATGGAAAGCAGAAAACTGAAAACTTTCAGGCCCAAAAACCGAAAGCGGAAAATCCAAGCGGCACACACACTGAATGGGTGGCCCATGCGGCGTATGAGCAATCTCCAACCTGTTTGAAAAACGCCCACGCCGAAGATTGGGACTCGGAATCGGAATGGGATTGGGCTTGGGACAGCCAGCTGGGCGACCAGTTGGAAAGTAATTTGAATTTGGAGCACCCAGCCTCCCACAGCCCACTCTTTTTTCATTCCCCCCAAATGGTTCATACATTTCACTTACCATTTTGCTAGCTGCTTTTGCTGCCGTTGCTTGAGTGCTTTTTCGTTGAAATTTGAACTTCAAAAAAAATGTTAAAAAAATATAGTTGACATTAGTTACAGGTAACGTGGTGTTTTGGGGGAAGACAAACGGGTGAGTGGGAAAACATAAACAAAAAATAAAAACACATCAATGTCACAGCCTACTTAAGCAAAGGCAAAGAAAATATTACCTATAAATTCCGTCTAAAAAACCAGAGTTTTTTAAATAATTTAAGGTACATTTAGAATTTAAGACTTACTAGTTCTGAAAAACTTTTTTTACTTCTCTCCTAATATTGCTAAATTAAAAACTTTTAAAATGCACCAGTTAAGTATATGTAAATATAAAATCATCTATAAGGTAATATATCAGTTTTTTAATAAATAAAATTTATTTTTTATTAGTTCCTAAAAACTTTAGATACCTCTTTCCTAATATTGCTAAATTAAACACCCTTAAAATGCACAAGTTAAGTATATGTAAATATAAAATCATCTAACAGGTAATATATCAGTATTTTAATAAATAAAATATATTTTCCCATATAACTTCTACAGATTATTATTATATGTATTTTTTTATTAGCATTTTATGAAGTGCTGGAAACTGCCCAATCACACCTCGTCAAAACAAAGTAACCCTCTCAGCAAAGGCTGTCAATAAATAGGCAACTTCGAAACACAAAAAACAGACGGCTTCAAACGATTTAAGTAATTGCAGCAAATATTAATAAGTTTCCCCCCCTCGGATTTTGCGTAGATATTTTTTGTTTGTTTATTTTTTTGTGCTTTGTGTACCGTACAAATTTCAGTTAAAAAACCGGGATAGAAAGGGCAGTGGCGGCAATAAAACACGCGAAACTTTGGCAGAGCGCGAAAAAAAAAGAGTCCAGCGAAAGAGGAAAAAGCAGCGCGAATCGTAAATCGCAAATCGCAAATCGCAAATCGTATATAGGTGTATATAGAGTGTTGTGTATCGGATCGGATCGAATCGAACCGAACCGGCGAGCGTCGACCAAGAAACTGAAACTGAACCGCCGGCCGTCGGCGTGCGAGGCAGCGCAGCGGCAGAGGAGCGACAGAGGAGGAGCAGCGACGGTATGGAATTGGAATTGGTGCGGCCGGAGCTGCTGCTGCCGGCGCTGCCGACGTCGACGTCGCGTCAGTTGGTGCGCAGGCGCAGTGTCCGCGATGCGTTGACCGCAAGGAGTCAGCGGCAGAGGAATGCCGCCCAAGCAGCCACCACCGCCCCCGATTCGGCCCCCACTTCCGCTGCCAAGAGGAGCCGACTTCCGCCCCCCGGAACCGGAAACATCGCCAGGGTGCAGCCCAGCAGTAACACCACCTCCCGAAGCCGGCGGGATCGGGAGGCCCAACGGGTGCCAGTCCCCAAGCCACCGCGGCAAATACTCTCGGCCAGGGTAAGGTTTATCATTATAATCCATGTCCTATATTTTTTTATATATTTATATCGATATCAGGGATATCTTACCAGTTATTTTCCTATATAATACTTACCTTATTATTATATTATTCCTGAAATACTTTCTTTATATACTACCTATAACATACTTCCTATGTAGTCCTAAGGATGAAAACAAATTTGGCATTTTATTTAAATATTAATCTGTTTAGATATACATTCTAATTTGTAATTTAATTTGTATCAATATTATATTTACGTATCTAATTAATATTTACCTACTCGTTATAATATTATTACTGTAAGTTTCTATATATATTACCTATAACATACATAGTCCTTAAGATAAAAACAAATTAGCATTTTACATAAATCTGAATCTGCTGAGATATATTTAATCCTAATATTTTTCACACATGAAACAAGAGTATGTGAATTTATCTATAAATATGTATATCATCATTATTATCAAAAATTATTTTGCAAATATTTCACCCGTTCTGTTCTGTAATATCATAAAGCTTATTATTCATCATCAAATATAATTTAACTTAATATTACTTAATTTAAGACTATTATAAAAATGCAAGCCAATCATATTTTAAGCAATCCTTATAATGGGTAATATATATATTCAAAAACAACATAATAACGTAAACGTTCCGAATTTATCCTTTAGCGATCTTAAGTAATATCGCAATGATCTTAATATATAATAATATCTTTAATAATATTAATTAAATAATATTTTTAGTGTAGAGTATGAGATTTTTATTAAATATCTTCCCACTGCTTCCAGGCCCTTGGCGTCTCCAATCCCTATAAGGATGACCAGCCGGCAAAGGAGCGTCGATCGGTGACCCAGCGTAGTCGTCGTCCGGAGGTCAAGACCCGCAATCAGCCCCACCCAACGGCGGCCACCGCGCGACCCCCCTTCGGTGGGAAGTACACTCAGCCGCAGCCACCACCCACTCTGCGAAGAGCAGCCCCCCCTGCAGCGACTCGCAGGACCCGCCCATGTCTGCGGACCGTCCGCGCCAAGGTCGACTCGTACCTGTGTCCCCACCTCTCTAGCTCCCCAAGAGCACCCCCTCAACCAGCTCAATCCGCTCACCCCATGAAGAAGAAATCCATGGCGGAGGCCCACCAGCAGTTGGAGCTGCTGCTCTCGCGGATTGAGCGGGCCAGCGACTATCAGCCACCCCCTCCGCCCTCTGACCTTGCCAAGAGAAGGGGCGGCACCAAGGTCGCCAAGGGAGCGAGCCGCCAGATGGCGCAACCACCACCAGTGCCAGCTGGTTCGCCAATGGTCAGCGCTCGGAGGAACTACACTGGGTCGCGATCTTATTCGAGGATCGCTACGGAATCGCTGGAGGAACAGGACGGCGAACACCTGCCCCATGTCGTACCGCTCGTCCAGAATCCGCAGTGTCTGCCGCCGGAGAAGCGGGATGCGCTGCTGGAGCTGCTGCAGCGGACCGGGCAGCACGACAAGGGCATCGTGGACATTGTGGGCAGCTCCACCGGAGATCCCTCCCGGGACACCATGCTCATGCTGCTCCAGATGCTGTGAGTATATCTAAAATTTTTCAAGAATATTTAAGGAATCTCTTAAAATCCAGAGATATTTTATTTTAAGTATATAATTTAATGGGACACCTGTTTATGGTGTTATATGGTTATAGAGTTATTTATAAGTAGGTTTTTCGTTCATTAAAATCATTTGATGCGCAAAAGTTTAAAAAAATGTAACTTAAAACCAATATCAGTCAGCTTTTTCAGTTGCGGTTATAAAATTGATTCGGTTATTACGGTTCAAACGGTTTATGGTTACGGTTTCGGTTGGCTAACCAGGTGGCAGCAATGTCTAAAAATAATAATCAAATAATGTTTATCCAGAAGCTGTAAGTGCCCCTTACAGCTGGAGTGCAACATATATGGTCTATATTTGTGTGACGCAATTTTCAATATGGTGTAATATAGATCAATTTTACTTGATTTTTTTATATTTTCCAATCATTTCTAGAATACTTTTTTACATAAGACCGATTTGGAATATATGGTCTATATTTGTGTTAAGGAATTTTCAATACGGTCTAATATAGATACATTTTACTTGAGGTAGTAATGATTTTTCCATATTTTCCAATAATTTCTAGAATACTTTTTTACATAAGACCGATTTGGAACAATTTGGTTTTTAGCGACTTATAGCCCTTAATAAATTCCCTGCTTAAAAAGTTTTATTTGTTTAACAACAGTATATAACGCTATAGGCAACATATTTAGGTATTGGGGGTGGAATTTGTCTGAAGGTACATTTTTATTTTAAATACGAATTTACAAATAAATACGAATTTACGAATTTACCACTAAAAAACAATTTGAATTAATAGTTAATAGTTGAATAGTTAATTTATACTAAATTTTAATTACAAAGCTAAAGTAATTGCAAGGGACTGTGATTTGCGCTGCTATTTTTTTAACCGCCACTGTTTACGCGGTAGCTGCGTTGGGGCACTGCGACTGCGCCGCGGCAGAGGCAATGGCAGCGCCAAAATGATGTCATCGCCGGTCGTCAGCTGAGAGAGTGTGGGATAGAGTGGGAGAGAGGGGGCGATTGGGAGCGAGGGGACGGCGAGAGTGGGAGAGTGGGAGTCAGCTGGCAATGCTCCTCCGCTGACGCCATCGTCTCTGCCGGCGTCGCTGCCGATGGAGTTGCTCATATACTCATTTACTCATACTAATTCACATCAGCCGGCGTCTAAGCAACAACAACAAAAAGAATAACTAAGACAGGAGCAACAACAACAACAACAAGGGCCACTGGCTGTTTTGGTTTTTGTTTTGTTTTTATTTAGTTGGGGCTCAAAAACCCTCTCTTTCGTCACTCTCATTTTTGACCCTTTTTTATTGTGACTGCTCTACACTCGAAAAGTTATTCGACATTACTAAGACCCTGCAGTAAAAATACCTACGTTCTTTTAAATTTATTGGATAATTTTAATACAACATTAAAATGAATTTTATATTAATCTTAATCATTTAAAACTCTTGTTAAAATTGTTACAATTTATATTTTCATTTTCCAGTTCAAGTGGTCTGTTTAATAAGATAAGATAATAAGATGTAACCTAATTTGAAGACTTTAATTTGGAAATTTGTTGTAATCATTTTATTTCTTTTGTTATTCATCCACTTATGAATTTTTTTGCAGTCAAAATAAAGTCATAAACTGAAAATTGGCAGCCCCTTAAAAATAATTTGATATAAATGATGACAAAGCAATATTATTTATTACTAAGATTCGATTAAGAAAATATTCGAATATAGTTATGCAAAATTGTTCAATACAGTTTAATATTATTTAACGCGTTATTATTTTTCAAAACCTTATCAGGTCAAGACACCTCCTAATTATCAGTTATTACTTTTGTTCCCTCAACTGTATGACTTAAAATTCTAAGGCTAACTCGCTTTATTTCAGTTTAATTTAATAATAATAATAAATAATAATAATAAATATTTTGACATAAGTAATTTGAAATAAATGGTGACAAAGCCATATATTTATTACTAAAATAACATTCGAATATAGTTATGCAAAATTATTTAATACAGTTTAATATTTAAAGCGTTATTATTTTTCAAAACCTTTTCAGGTCAAGGAAACCTCCTAAATTATTATCAGATACTACTTTTGTTCCCTCAACTGTATGACTTAAGATGCTAAGGCTCGCTTTATTTCGGTTTAATTTTAATTTAGCTCTGTTAATTGTTTTCATGAGAATATTACGCCGTTGCATTTTAATGAATTCAAAAAATCAATCAAAAAACATCGCATTTCAAGTATTCAATGTTTGTTTTATCTGCCGGAGAGGCTTAGTAGTATCTACATAACTGTTAAGATAGTCAAAGTCGGTGACTAATGGCAAGTTCAGGGTCGCCTCGCTCTACGCTGCTCTCCCTCTGATATTTCGGATTACTGGCTTTATATGGTTCTGGTTTTTGGGTCATTACTGGCTCCAGCGCTAATGTCTCATGTCTCACATTTTTTTTTCGGCTTTTATTGTCTTTGGTGTGCAAATTTAGCGGTTCCAACAACTTTTCTTTTTTTTTTCTTTGCAATTCGGTCTTTTGCTGATATGAAGAAGGCCCGTAATCAAATACTACGATCGCCGGGCGCTAATCGACAACTGTTTGCAGTTGGAATTTGCGATATATGGCCGCATATATATGATGTGCATATACAGTACTGGGTATGTGTGGCTATATTTACCCAACCGAACTTCGACAATCGCCCGATTTTGGTTAATGGTAGGGGTGCTATAAATAGTGATGGGCTCTACCGCCTGAAACCCTTTTGCCCTTTCGATATGCCATCGCCTATAAATCCAAGAACACCCATTTATTTCGTCATTTTCCCCACTCTGGTTTTTTGTTTTCTTTTTCTAGCCAAGTTTTTTTTTCAGCTGATGCGCTTTATTTGTTTGATCAATAAATTTGGCTTTGCCATTTAGCGAACGGTTGGCCCCATCTCTTTCTGCCAGAGGGTTGCCTCATCGGGCGGTGTTTATTAATTAATTCTTCCACGGTTTTTGGCTTCTCCATTTCCAAGTTTGATTGTGTCATATTATTTACGTGCGCTATCACTGCGATTGGAAGGAGGAGGGGGGGTTCCAAAACAAACAAAAAATTGGGAGAGAAGGCACGACCTTAACCCCAGTGACCCAGGCTATGAATAAAGGAACAAATGAATGAATGAGTGAATGAATCGCATAATCTTACTCTGTTCAACGAACCGGTTACCTTGCCTTTGACATGTTTTCTGCATTTGAGTTCTAAAAATGGTTTTTAAAATGTTGCTATATAAGTATGAAATTATTTAATAACCTAAATATATTTATCAAGTTAATTTGAAGATTTTTGAAAGACTTAAAATATTTAAAAACAAATTGGGGAATGTTCTACATTAAACAAATTGTGTTTCTATTGATTTTAAAATAATTTACCCACATATGTGTTATATATTTATATATAAAGTTTTACTTCCTTAACTCGAACATCCATCTGCCAACAAAATATTCCAATTATGGAATACATTTTATACTATTGCCAATACAACTATTTCGACTTATAGGGTCTTTGGGTTGGGGAATATCAATTGTATGCCTTTTCCAGTCGGGAGCAATTTCAAATTTCAACCGTGTTCAGATGGAAGCGACTTCTTTGAGTCTACCGTTAATAATCGCTTCTTTTTTACTTGACCTTTACTTATCAAAGATACACAGGTTAATGCTAGGGTATTTATAAATAGAGGTTAAGCTGCCGCGATTTGTTTCAATTTTCCTATTTTTGACATTGGCCTTGGGGCCTCTGCCCTCAACTATACAAAGGGGAAGTGTAGTGTTATCTAGGGGGTGTGGTGTTTGGGAATTGGAACTTGGGTCTTCCGCCGAGGACCTCGGGTGCAGTTCCCGGAGGGGTAAGAAAACTTGCGTGACGGCAGCCCATATGAAAGCTAATGCCAACAGCTCCCCGGACAACCCTTTCCCGGACAAAAAGTCAAGCTGATGCAATAACTCAACTTGATCTATGCAGGGGCTCCAAGTTTGGGTTTGATACTATCATTTCTATTCTTGACTACGGGTGTTAGTTAGAACCTTTTGAAATAACCCTCTGGATGTAAGCCATAAAAATTTGAAATTTTAAAACTTCCCTAAGAATGTTAATTAAAAGTTTTCCAGACCTTATTTGATTTATTTCACCGTATCCTTAGACCCCTCAGCCTGGACGAGTCCCCTTATAGGGAGAAGTTCTGGGAGGGACATCGGTATCTGAAGGAGCGCCAGAAGCTCCGCCAAGAACTCCGTCCCGGCGACGAGCGCCTCAAGGAGGTGAAGGTCCTGCGCGGCTCCGATGGCCGGATGTTCTACTCCCGCACTTTGGAGGAGGAGCTGAAGGACGAGAAGAAGGTGCTGGACTTTATGGAGGTGGAGCTTCGAAAGCAGGATGCGGGACGGAATCAGCCAGGCGGCAATCATCATCCGCTGAACGAGCGTCAGGAGCAGGCGATGCGGGAGCGAGTGGAGCTGGAGCGGGAAAAGCAGCTGGTGGTCAACTGTCGGGAACAGCAGCGCCAGAAAGATCAGCTTAGGGAGCAGAATGCCTTGGAGCAACCCACTCATCTGCGAGAAATTCAATCCGATACTGCTCCTACACCCATTGATCCGTGGAATCAGCTCCTCCAGGATCGGAACCGCTTCCAAGCCCACTGCAATCGAAGCTGTTTCTACGACAATCCGCGCAGCTCAGCACCCTGGAAAATATATGCCAAGTAAGAATAATCCAACAGCTCTGTTCTACAGTAAAGCATTGAAGTTCAAAATTAAATTTTATATATGTTCTTATACGTACTATTCTTTTTAGAGTGGCCAGCAAGCTCAGCTCGCAGCTTATCGAAAGCGTGGATGCCGAATTTCATCGCAGCGTCGCCAATTACATCAAAGACTTTGTGGGCTACAAAGGCAACACCGTTTAAGTGCCACTACCATCTGCAACTTTCCTCTTCAATGCCCAACTTGCTATCATATTTTACAGAAGTGGACTCAGAGTTTTTACGATTTACTACTCTTCTATTGTAGCTTAAACGCTATATAGTTATCCTGCCACATATATTGACAAATTGTAAGTGAAGTACAAATTGAATATTTTAAAAATTGTATAGAAAAAAAAATTATGTTAATAAAAAATTATTGTATGTATGGAATAGCGAGTCAATTTTATAAGTATTTTCTGTGGATCCTAAAAGTAGGCAAACGTATATATATATTAATTTTCACTTGCAGAGAGTATAATAACCGCTTAAAAGGGAGCTGCCAAATTGAAATAAAATCAATTTTTGATATGAAAAGGGTTATTTTAATAAAAACATTAAACCTAAACCAACAAAATTCAATATTTGTGAGTCTTAGTATTTAAGAAGTACTCCTATTTATTATTCATGTCAAAAATAACAGTCTTTCACCCTTGTCCACATGAGGAACAAATTAACCAAGCTGAAAAGAAAACAAATCTCTATTCTTTTATCCATAATGTATCCACAAATCATACAAATTGGCAAAAATAAAAATAAATCGCAAATATTCATTAAAAAATCCAAATTGTGTTTCAGAAATTTGAGAATTCAAGAAAACATTGAAAAAAGAATTCTAACTCAGAAAAGTAATGGAAAAGCTATTAAACCTTATTTTGGCTTACAATGTGGACGCAATGCGGGCCTTCGAGTTTTTATAAATACCCCTGACAGCCATGACTTGTCCTTAGCAAACCGACTTCACCCAAGACCATTTTGGTTGCTTTTCGAGTTGTGTGAAACGTCATTCTCATTTAATTGTTCTCCAAAAATCAAATTCTTCAATTTATACAGGGTGGCAGACGGCGCTTAGCAACTAACTAAGTATAGGTTACTGAACTAGACTAAACTAGGCGTAGGGTTTCGAACTTAAGCCGACTTTCTGCTCCACTTGGTTACTTCGTGTCCAGTGGAAGCATCGTGCGAATGTGTGGCGTGATGTCAACAGTGGCTAGTCAAAGTTAAGTCTGATCCTTCATGGTTTAACTACGTGCTAGGCTTAATAACTAAACTACAACTAAGGCGATGTGTGTGGGGGGTAGCTGTCTGTGTTCGTATCGTGTGTGTTCTGCATCTCTGTCTCTGGCAATGTGTGGGAGTAAAAAAAAAGGACAATAAATATGTTGATCCATCATCGTCGTGTTCATCCACAGGGCTCTGGCGGAGTGGTAGGTCCTGGTGGATGGGCAAACGCATCTCAGAGCAGGTTGGAGCAACTCGCCTCCGCGGCGGCACAGTTTGTGGAGCGGGGCAGGAACTGAATGTGCTGCCAGGTGGCATTGAAGCTGAAATAGCAAGGAACATGAGTGTTTTATTGAGGGGGGCCTCGCAATGGGGCAACCGCTTACAGATAACTCTCCGCCAGCTGGCTCTCCACCAGCGGCTTGATCCTCGCATAGTCCTTGTCCGCAATGGTGGTGCTGCAGTGCTGCTGCATGTAGGAGAGCGTGAACAGCTCGTTCTCGTTGAAGGACCGCAGTCCTGGAACCCTCAGGCGCCTGGTGAGTCCCAGGGCCTCGTATGTGTTGACCTGGTCGATTCCCGATCCCTGGATGGCACTGCCCGCATCGATGGCATTCACAAAGTTGCTCAACGCCCTGGCCGCCGTTCGGGCTGCACTCAGGGTCACATGGAAGCTCTTCAGTGCACTGCTCGACAACTCATTCAATTCGTGGACCAATCGAGTTGGCTGTCCCGCCGCCAGGCAATTCACATCCGGTCGGGGGTACAAAATCTCCGGTGCGGCGTCACTGATGTCCGTGCTCTGGGTGTTGAACTGCAGCAGGAAGGTGGAGAAGTTGTCGATCAGGGCCTCCAATATATCAGTGCCTATACGAGCAAAGTTCACAGCTCTGCACGAAAAAGAAAAGGAGAAGCAATCATTATTAAGGGAAATCTATGGGTGTTTTAAAATATTTTAGATTTATATTTATATTTATGTTTTAAATATAAATATAATTTGCATTTGAATACTTTTAATAAAGGATTTTATATTGTATGTAGGTAGGTATTGGACAATTTTAAATGCTGCCCATTTTACCAGCGAAACTTCATGAATTTTATGTTGATAAACTAATATTATTATTCCAACATATTTATACATACACAGGGTATCGGTAGTCGTAGTAGCTGGAGCTGATCAACACCCTTGAGACGAGCAGCATGTTCAGTTTGTTGGAGTAGGCGATGGCCTGTGGATTTTCCCTTGTGTACATCTCGGACACAATGCTGCCAAACAGAGCGGGATGGATGGATGGATGAATCGGGGAGAAAGTGTTAGAAAGTTTTCGGATCATAAGGTGAACATTGCGCAAGACTTACACATCCAGCATGCCCAGCGTGCCCAGCTTCTTCTCCATCTGAAAGCGACGGAAGGTCCAAATGCCCTCCAAGTGCTCCACGAAATACACATTGGTCAGGATCAGTTCGTTGTAGTATTGTGCTAGGTAGTTGGGCTGCTGCAAGACCTCATCGGGTATGCCGAACTGCAATCGCATCTCGTTGAGTTTCTTCTGGATGAACTGCCTGGCCGCCGGCTCCAGCCACTTGGCCTGGTCCAGCGAATCCTTCAGCTGGTTCCGCAGACTGAAGAACATCAGCTTGAGGAGCTCCTCGTTGCCCTGCGTCTTGTTCAGTCCCCTGCTCTTCGTGGCCGCCGTTTCGAATTGCTGTCGTGGTGGCTGTTGCTGCAGTGCATCCACCGCGAAGGGCAGCCAATCGCGCACCACCTTGCTGCAGATGAGCCACCTGGGATAGCTGGCGGTGCGTCCATAGAGGGCATGGTCGAAGTTCTCCGCCAGTGTGCGATACTCCTTGGACAAATGCGGCAGCATTTTACGGGCCAGCGACCAAATAATAAAGTTGTTAATTGGCCTGTAAACAAAAATATTTAATTAACAATTTAAGAAATCTGCTCAATCACATGTTGTTTTTAATCTTTTAAATGCTATTAGTAAATAAGGACAGAATAAATAAAACTTTTAAGGGAAGGCATATTAAATATATTATTTTGAATTAAATAAAAAAGGGGCCATATAATAATGTTAATTGGTTTGCAAATAAGATAATTAAATTATCAATTTAAGTAACTGTTTAAAAAATCTCTTAAATACCACTGGTATAAACCATTTACTCCTTATTTTTTCTCTATAATAAATTTAGTTAAGACATAAGACTTAAAGCGAATGTTTAATTTCCTTAAAACCAAACTTTAAATCACAATTAAGACTCCCTCTTTAAATGGTTTTGTTTTAAAATGAACTTAGTCTTGTAGGCAGCTAAACTTAGTAACAATTAAAAAATGTAATTTATGACTTATGATATACTCTGAATTTTAAAAATTAATTTAAATTAATTGACTAATTTTTTAAAATTCTGTAACAATTGAACTTACTTTTTATCCGAGGTGGAGAGTAGAATAGATAGAGCATGCATGACCTCTACATCGCGTACCAAAACCTCTGTGTCTTCAGTGATTTTGGTTTTTGGAAAAATAGCCTGAAGGGACTCCAAAATGGGTAGCTGATGGTACAATCATATTATTAATAAAAAATTCAATTTCCCTAATAAAGTGCACTTACAGAGGGAGCTTTAGTCTTCAGATCGGCCAAGCGCATTAGTTTATTCAGCTGGCGATGTCCATCAGCTTTGGCATCTTCAATGTGCTTTACAATACGACGCTCGTAGTGGAAAATGTCGTCGGCAAATAGATCAGCCTCCCGAGAAACGATTCCTAGAGGAATAAGATAAATAATACATCGATTAAATTGGATAATATATGGTATGCGCAAGTTTTTCCAAGCTCACCCATGTTGATGGCAAAATCCCTGAGGAGCAGCTTATAGCCCCGAACCACTTCTTCGTCGGCATCGTCGCCATAGAAGTACTTGTCGGGCAGGCCAATCTCGCCCTCGTCCAAGGTGATCACATAGTCGTGGGGATTACTGTAGCCGTTCTCCACGCTGACGCGGTAGTAGGGAAAGATGCCATGTTTGGCCTGGAGGAGGACCAGGACCCGCCTGTAGTCCCAGGATTGCAGCCGATTGGTCTCGCGAAATGCCTGCCAGCCATCTGGAAATTAATCAAGAGACACAAATTAGTGGGATCGTGCGAATAGTTCTGGTTCTCGGGTTCTGTTCTCAGTGGAAACCCCCTACGAGATGGATATGCGCTAATAGAAATTCCCCAGAACCAAACACCTATGGGTTCTGGGTAGATCAAATTCGGTTGCATGCACACATTAAAGCATAGATCCGCATATATGTATACAGAAACGAGTTTATATAGGCGAATATCGGTGGTTTATGGCAATTAAAAGCGCTAAAATGTTTGGCTGCTTGAAATTTTCAGGGCGCTCAGTTTCGTCTTCTCTTGCAACCATAAAATATTGAACCAAAAGTTAAAAAAGAAAACAAAAAATAAACGAAGAATTTGGAAAAGGAAAATGGAAACTGGAAATGCTCTTTCTTGGGAAATGTGTATTTATTTCAAATCCATTTAAAAGTCGTTTTAAAGTTAGCAATAATAAACCTATTTAAGGTTCAAATAGCTGGCATTTTAAATCAGGTTGATCACTTTTAGTTCAATTCTTAAATTCTTAAAAAATTATTATAATAGGTATTTATGTAAAGTGTAAGCAGACCTCAATGAATATTTTTTAGTTATCCTTTTAATTCAAAAATAGAGGTTTTAAAAATATAGTAGCTAAAACATAGTTAGTTGATAAAAGGTAGTAAAGATTATTTAGATCATAATTAGTAATTTAAGATAATACATTTTTAAAATTTCCCATAATTTCAGACAGACCCTCTAGAAATGTATGTTGATTTTCCACAAAGAGTCATTCCCAATAATCCGACCCACTCATCACTATAGAGACCATTTGACCCCTATATGACCATCGGATCTCTTCCTCGCAAGCTTCATCTTCCAGTCGAATGACATGCAGGCATAGAAATTTATTGTGTCTCACTTTGTTGACACCTGCAATTAGCACTTGTGGCAATCGATACGGATACCAAAAAAAAAAAAAAAATAAATAAATAAAAATACCAGCCGTGCTAGCCGGATTTTGTAGTTATTACGCCAAGTTGGAATTTCGATTTTGGGGTTTTCGATGTTATAGTTTTTTAACGATTTATTGCAAACCACTTTAATTAACTTCAATTAAAGGCGAATCTTGGCCGGTGTATAAAAGGTGACAGTTGTGAGTGTCAGCCATATCAATCCAGTGCAACAGCTCCAGGGCAACAGTTGCTGCTCCTCTGTCTCATCCATCCATCCATCCTATCAAATCCCAGTGCCAGCATGAAGCAGTTTGTGGTGAGTTTGACGAAAACAGGAACCCTTTGGAGCGGCGATAGCTAACTTGGAGTGCCCACATCCCATCCAATCCAATAGGTTTTGGCCGTTCTGGCTGTGATCGGCGGTGTCCGGGCCGCTCCACGTCCGGATGTCAGCCATCTGGCAGGCTACAGCTACCAGGCTGGTGGCTTCAACGGTGGCAACCTGGTGACCAACCAGGTGATCAGTGCTCCCTTGACCTCGGTGTCCACCTCCTACCAGCCCACTGCAGCCGGTAGCAACTACTTCAGCTCGGCACCCGCCATTGGCCAACTGAACCTGGGCTCCGCCGGCTCCTCGGGCGTGGTCAACTACCAGGTGGGCGGCTTGGGATCCTCCAACTACCAGGTCGAGTCCTCCTCCGGCGGCGGCGGCGGCGGCGGCGGCATCGTTAGCGACAGCATTGGCCTGGCCGGTCTACAGCCCGGTCCCACCATCAACTACAACGAGCAGGAGTCGTACATCAGCCACCTGGCCAACTTCCAGCCCGCCCAGATCAACAAGCACTTCTACATCCACAGTGCTCCCGAGGATCACGATGAACAGCAGATCGTCCGCTATGTGAACGTGGGCAGGCCCCAGAAGAACTACCGCGTGGTGTTCATCAACGCACCCACATCCACCACCAGCAAGGCCAAGATCATTGCCAACGTGGCTCCTGTGGAGGAGAAGACCGCCATCTATGTGCTGTCCAAGAAGTCCAACGCTCTGGATGTCAGCGCCGAGGTGGTCACACAGCGCCCGGTGGCCAACAAGCCGGAGGTCTTCTTCGTCAAGTACAAGACTCCCCAGGAGGCGGCCCATGCCCAGCAGACCATTCAGGGTGAGTAGATCAGGGGAGGATCAGGGAACTAGTCCTGAACAATGTCAGTTATCTAGTACATATATTTTCTGGGAATTCAGGGATTTCCAATTGTGATGTAGATTACGATTTTAACCAAATTGCACTAGTCAATGAGAATTTATTAGAAGGTATTTTAAAATCTCTTAAGAATGGTGAAAAATGTATTAGATATTTTCTTCAGATCTCATTTTTGACATTTCTTGCAAATTAAACCAAAACTATAGTACAAGATTGTAGTACAACTTCCCATCTATATAATTTTGAAAACTGCAGTAAAGAAATATTTGCGTATTACAAAAATAAATAGGTAAATTTAAAGAAAGATGCAATTTAGTGAAAAGATTTGCGAATTTCAATTCAATCCTTTTTTTAATTTGATGCTATTTTCAATTTAGTACTATTTACAATACAATACCACTAACAATTTAGTACCTTTTTCCATTAAATACTATTTAAAATTTAATACTATTCTCAATTTAATATTATTTTCAATTTAATACTATTTTCAATTTAATGCAATTTTGTAATTTATATTTTTTAACATTTCCTATTTAATACCATTTCCTATTTAATACTTATTCCAATTTTATACTATTTTTACTTTAATAATTTTGTCAAAATACCTTCCTAAAAATCTACTCTTTTAAAAACTTCCCAAAAGTGCTTTCTATACCAAGACAGTTTACTGATTTTTTGGTTTATTATTATACCCGTTACTCGTAGAGTAAAAGGGTATACTAGATTCGTCGGAAAGTATGTAACAGGCACGAGGAAGCGTTTCCGACCCCATAAAGTATATATATTCTTGATCAGGATCACTAGCCGAGTCGATCTAGCCATGTCCGTCTGTCTGTCCGTCCGGATGAACGCTGAGATCTCGGAAACTATAAAAGCTAGGCTATTGAGATTAGGCGTGCAGATTCCTGAGCTTCTTACGCAGCGCAAGTTTGTTTCAGCAGAGTGCCACGCCCACTCTAACGCCCACAAACCGCCCAAAACTGTGGCTCCTACAGTTTTCATGCTAGAATAAAAATTTTAACTGAAATGTATTGTTCTCATCAATACCTATCGATTGACCCAAAAAAAAAGTTTGCCACGCCCACTTGAACGCCCACAAACCGCCCACAAACTTCAAAAAATCGTAAATATGAACGCGGATATCTCGGAAAATATCGAAGATAGAGAAATGGGATTTCAGATTTAGATTCCGTAGGCTTGAGCCCAGCGCAAGTTTGTTACGCGAATCTGCCACGCCCACTCTAACGCCCACAAACCGCCCAAGCCTGTGACGCCCACAATTTTCATGCTAGATAAAAAATTTTAACTGAAATGTATTGGTCTTGTCAATACCTATCGATTGATCCAAAAAAAACTTTGCCACGCCCACAACGCTTAAATCTGTCTACCGCCGGTAGGTGGCGCATTTAAATCTCGCTTTGCTGCTTGCATATCTCCATTTTCCTTTGGTCCCTTTAGCTGAGTAACGGGTATCTGATAGTCGAGGTACTCGACTATAGCGTTCTTCCTTGTTTTTTTATAAATTGTTATCCATAAACCATTTTAAAAAGCAATCACTAAACATTGTATCCCCCTGCAAATAGCCAACTACGATGCTCTGGGTGGAAGCTCTGAGACCAGCAATGAGGGCGTGATTCCCGTCTCCTCCGTGATCGGCAGCCTGGGCGACAATGGAGCCTCCGGCGTGGTGACCGACGCCAGTGGCAGCCTGAACATCGTGGGCACCGGCGGAGTTCCCAGCGTGGATGGAGGCGCCTCCTATGAGGCGGAGGGCAGCCAGCGCCAGGTGATCAGCACGGTGACCACCGGCACTAATGCCCAGGCCACCTATCTGCCCGTGAGGCCTGTGAGGAAGTAGGTGCATCACCTGGACACCTCCTCCCCTCCTCCTGCATCACCTACCCACATTCACTGGACGACACACACTCACTGATGGAGCCCCGGGGGATTCGGACTGGATGGGAAAGCCCCTTGGGTTTGGGGCCCATTGCAGTGGAGTCCCGCCGGGGAAACCTATGCGATTTTTTCTATTTAGTTTTGGCTTCGGCTCTACTTCATATTCCTTGTGTATATTTTTTTTTTTAAATAAAATATAAGCATTCTTATAGGCATTCAAAAAATGTAAAATACACTCGGTTTTGTTTCGTCGATACAGCAAGAATGAAACATTCTAGAAAAACGAATATAAAATGTATGGCCATATATGTTGGCTACATTTTAACCAAATGACTGTATTTATTAAAAAAAGTCATGGCAAGCTTTATACACACACTTACTTAAAAGAACACTTCTTTTATGTGATGTCATATCTTTTTTAAAAAAATTCAGTCAGTTGGTCGATATTTAAAACATACGGCCACTAATTTTGATCATTGAACAAATATAAATTATAAAAAAGTCCCACTTTCAAAAATTTAAAGAAAAACTTAAGAAAAAAAATGAAGAGCGCTATATTTGAGTGCCTCGACCATCAGATACCCGTTACTCAACTAAAGGTAGCGCAAGGAATATTTTATCAGAGATTGTAGGGCGCCACCTAGCGGCGATTACAATACTTGGTAATAACTTCTTCACACGGACAGACGGACATGGCCAGACCGATGGGCTGGTGATCTAGATCTAGATCCAAAAAATACAATATACCCAATGCTTTGGTTTGGTTTATTTCATTCCGATTTGATCTTCTTTCGTCCGCGTCTGAAGTGGAGCGACAACATCAAAATGTAAACATATAAAACAATATTTGAAGTTAGCCAAGTGACAAGCCAACGAAACTGCGCACTCTTTGCCTGCACTTGGGACAGGATTTAGATGGCAACCATAAACGTATCAGGCATTTCGCGCAAAAGACGTGTCCACACTTTGTGGCCACTGGCTTCTTAGGCGGGTGAAGGCATATCGGGCACAAGTAGGGCTCCATCTTCTTATCGACTTGTAGCATGATGATGGGACCTCTCTCCTCGGTCAAGTCAATGATCTCTTCCGGTTCAGTTCCGTCGGCTGCTCGGCGTGTGCCCTTCGTATTCATTTCTTCACGTTTTTTTTTATTTTTTACTTTGTAAACGAAATCACGCTGTTCTTATATGAACGTATTAGCTCTGAAGTTAGACCCAGGGGTTACTCTGTTCGATTGTAAATATGAGGAGTTCCAAATCAACACAGCCACCTTCGTTTTTTATTTTTAAATGAACAGTACCACCTTGAGGCCAAAGCACGTCGTTTCCAAGATATACCCTTATACCTATTTCAACAATATTACCACTCTTATGGGCGTGGTACCCTGGTGAAATAAGCTTGCACTGCGCAAAAACCTCTAGAATCTGCATGTTCAATCTCAGCTTGTTATCCTTAATAGTTTCCGTGATCTCAGCGCTCAAACGGACATACGGATAGACAGCTAGTTCGATTCGGCTAGTGGTCTTGGTCAAGAATATACTTGTATGGTATAGTACTTTATAGGGTCGCTTCCTTCTTACTGCTACATACTTTCCGACAAATATAATACCTTTTACTGTACGAGTAACGGGTATAATTAAATCGATTGTATTTCTGTTTTTTTCCTCAAAATGGAAAACTCTGGAGCCAATTACCTGAGTGACCCGTTGAACTGCCTGCAGCTTACACAATCGGAAAGCCCGAGATGTCGCCCAAAAAGTATTTACAAAATAAAAAACCAAAGCCTAATGCATGTGACAGCGTCAACTATTTTGCAAGCTGCTCATAATTGTTCAACCCGATCCGATCCGATCGACCGGCTCGTTCAACCCGTCCAATGGTGCTGGCCAATCTCGGAGGGCCAACTCAACTCAAAAAAAAAAAGCCACTCGGGTAAATAAATTAGCGACTTAAAAGAAACTCAACTCGGAATTGGAATTGAAATCGGAATAGCTATCGCTATCGGCAGGTATGCAAGCCCCAGTCACCCAAGGTCGCCATTTAGGCAAATGCATGTCGCATTAAAATACCAAAGGGTATTAAATAAAAAAATTAGCTTTGCCATACTATTACGGCGAATGGGCACGCCCCAAAAAATATTTATTATCAATTACAGAGAGGCGAGGATGGGATAAAAGAAAAACAGATAGTATGCATCTTTCTCGGAGATCTAGCGATCCGATCTGCATATAAATGGACGGCGGTCAGATCTTTAGCATAAAGATAATCACACCTACTAAATAAAACGCCGCGACGGACGGTAGCCGCAAAGAGCCGAGGTCCAAAGAAGATTGGGATCGAAAGATTGGAGATCGGAGATTTGTCCCTCGATTCGATTTCTATTACTGTCATCATCAATAAAATGTTACATAAATTTCCAGCACAGCGAGCGATCGCAGGTGGTTATAAATATGGAATGCCTAATTGATAATTATCATTTTGTTCGGTTTTCCATAATCCACAGGCGATATGCGATATGCGATATGCGATCTATGATCGCTGATCGGCTAATGGCTAAATTAGTCTAGTCGAAATCGGTTTCGGCTTCGAAAACTGTTAGAATATGCATTACTTGGAACCATTCCAAACGCCATCATTGTGGGTCCACAAAGTGTCAATCAGTTTTATGCGCCTATGTATTGTCATCAATCGTCGGGGCCATAAATCCATTCAAAGGCAGTATTCAAATGCGCTCGATGAGTGCAAATTATGTTTTATGCGTTTATTTTGGCGATATTCATGCGACCTCCAAGGCGACAGGTGAACGTGGGTTCGAGTCCCGGCTATGGTCTGAGTCACCACCGATCGATTTTGCGTTGGGGTCACCATTTATGGTGACAAAAACAGCGAAATATCAGCCGAAATCGATGGGAAATTCCGGCAAGCGAACAAGGAGGCTAATCGAAGCGATAATGGCCGCAGCTTTTTGGGCAGCGGAAATTGAATTTGACTCATTTTAGGAAAATATCATTTCTTTGTTTGATACAAAAGGGTTTTAAATAACACTTACGTAGACATACAAATTGTTAAGTTTATAAAAAATGTCTATACATTTTGTTGAAGTCTTAAGCAGCTAATGCTATATTTCAACAGGTTTATTTTTATTAAATTAGCAGAAGCCCAGAGAACACCTGTTAATTAAAGATAAAATGTACAATGATATAATGTGCTAAAAAACTAATTAATATAAACTTTTAATTAACTTATTAATACTAGAAAAGGATGGGAAAAGCTTAAGATTAAATTAAGATGCTAGGTAACTAACAAAGATATAGGGTAAACTTAAAGTAATAAGTACTAAAAAAAACATTTAAGGATTAATCTACATAATTGTATTCATTATAGATATTAGCGGATCACACTTGCATTGTATAAAAAGTACCAAATAACTATTAAGTAAAATCTTCTAATGAGTAAAGTAATAATACTAGAAAAGAGAAAAAAGAGTGGGTTAGTAAAAAAAATAGTAAAGGCAAAGTTTATTTTTCCTTTAAATAAGAACTATACAAAAATTATATAGATAATTTCATAAATTATGGAAATTAGCGGACTACAATTTTACTGTAATTGTAACTTTTTTAATACCAATGTCGGGGAGAATTTCCCAAAAATATAAGAAACCTCCTCAACATGTTGCAATCGCAGAAAGCTATGATTAAAGCCTGAGCATTTATAATTTCAGGCCTTACATATTCATTGATTAATCCAACTGTTATAGATATTTGCAAATTAATAGATGATCGAGTAGGCCCGAACTAATGACAGATGTGAATAAAAAAAAAACGGCAAACAGAAAACCCAGCAAACGTGTTTCTGGCCAAGATTGATGCTGCCAGCGATGATGAGGTGCCGTTTAATGAGATTCGCTAGGCCCCCCAGCCCATTCAATGGTTTTCGCAGACAAAAAGACGAATGGTATGTTTAGATATTTGCTAATCCAACGTGAATGCCCAGTCGGTTGTCAGCCAGGGTCACCGCACCGGCCCAGTCAAGTTCAATGTCGAATGTGAACCATGGGTTTTCGGCTGCGTTCGTTCTAATTTGAATAAATTTTAGGTCAGATCGCAAGACAGCAAGACAGAGACATAGATATGGTATGGTATGGCATAGTGGACTTCATAGGCCCAGAGAAGCTGATGATCGAGAGTGGTGCGGCAATTGCATTTGCATAAAGCCGACTGAGGCGGCTGGTCCATTGGACAATCGGAGCATATTTAAGACAAGTGGAGCGGCCCAAAATGCAATCATTGCCTAGCAGCAGATCGTCAACGAAGCATCCAGCAACCAGCAACCAGCACATCCCAGAAACCACCAAGGATTACCCAAAACAGACAGGGAATATATACCATACATATACCATGTTCCTGCAACAAGTGCTCGTGTGCTGCCTGATCCTGGTGGCCTCCACCCAGGCCCGTCCTCAATATGGCTACGAACAGCCTAGTGCGGACCTCTTCCTCGGCGGCGGCGGCGGCGGCATTGGCGGTGGCTCCTCTCCCGTTGGCAATGTGGGCCTCATCGGTGGCCCCTCTAATGGCCTGGTCAGCATCCAGTCACATCGCGGTGGTGACAAGTATCTGCCCCCGGCCAGCACCACCCAGGCACCGATCATCAACAAGAAATTCTATCTGGTCTCCGCACCCGAGGATCACAGCAACGATGGCAAGGTGAAGCATTTGGTTTTGGGACGTCCTCAGAAGAACTACCGGGTGGTGTTCATCAAGGCCCCGGCCGGCGATAATGCCAATGTTAAGTACTCGGCCGAGTTTGCTCCGCAGGAGGAGAAGACCGTCATCTATGTGCTGAGCAAGAAGGATAACGATGTGGATGCCAGTGATATTGCCACGCCGGCGCCCACGCAGCCCAGCAAGCCGGAGGTGTTCTTCATCAAATACAAGACCGACGACGAGGCCAAGCAGGCCCAGCAGGAGATCCAGGGACAGTACGACAAGCTGGGCGGCACCAACGAGTACCAGGAGGACAACAACGCCCCCATCACCTCGGTGATTGGCAGTCTGGATGGCCTGAATCCCGATGGCAGCTACAACTACCGCCAGATTGCCAACCGTCCGGCTGCTGTGGCTCCCAATTCCCAGTACCTGCCCAGTCTGCTGAAGCACTAGGGGATTACCACCTGCTGCACTGCACCACCGCGTCACCAAGATCACCCAAATCATCCTCGAACCCCGTTGTGTTGCGTATTTTTAAGAAATCACTAAATATTTTTTTTTTCTATTTTTTTCTTGTTATATATCGAACTGTTGTTAATAAAATGCTTATATTAAAACCAAAATATCAAGCAATGTGTTTATATTTCCAAAGGAGTTTTTGGTTGCCAAGTGAATGGGTTCCCCTAATTTTCATTAATTTCCAACGCATCTTATACGATTGCCCAATTTCATGCACCCCATATTTCTCGTTTCAAAAGCTCAAAAACAAAGGTCAGCCATTTAAAAAATTAATAAAAATCGTATAAATAAATTGAAATGTCTCATCGGCGCAATTAAATTAAAATCCAAATCGAAAACCAAATCAAAGTCAAATTCAAAAATAAATCGAGGCAGAAAGAAACATTTCGACTTTGTTTTTCCCGATATTCAAATCAGCAGTCACATTTCAATATGTCCAAATCCGTAAACCAAATCGAAGCCAAAGCTGCCGTCAAAATTCCCAACAGAAATTAGCGTAAATGAAGTGAGAAATCAAAATAAGCTCATCAAATTTAATTAAACAGTGGACTTTTTCTATTTTCTGTGCTTTTTTTATAGGGCCATTAAACTAACGCTGCATAAAATGGGGCCAAAGATCGATTGATTAATGTTGAATCGCAACTAAAGGCATCCCAAGATACTTCAACAAAATCGTGAAATTGAACCGAGGAAATAAAACGAATAAGTGCATGCCGATTTGGACATCAGGGAATTTATTTCTTCTTTATTGGCATTAGTATCAATATTAATTGAAGTAATTAAACAAATGTGTGAGAAGAAAGCAAGAGCAGTTTTGAATTGCAAAATATGTTACGATATATTTAATTAATATATTCTTTCGGGCTAGTTGCGCGATAAATGAATAATAAACCAATTAATCTTTCTGTCCTCCCACTCCTTGACACCCCATTAGCTGCTGACCTCTCCCAAAAAAGACCCGTTGAAGTGACCCGAATAAGCCCACTTGTAACATCTTCATAGGCCTCCAAACAGCCAACTTATCTATGCACCTTGTATGGCCCAAACAATTTTTCATAATAAAAGCGGGCATAAATCAAATTAGCTGTACCATTTTGCTTAAATGCGACATGAAAGTGTGGGAATTACGCGTCAATTTATGCAAATCCGATGGACGGACCAGTTGCCAATATACATATAAACATATATACCGAGATATAGCCGGCCATTGTTGATATTTTAATTGTCTCTTGCTGACAACAACGAGCCAAAATCGAGAAAAAGAGCCCAAATTAATCTACTAATCAGCGACGAGGCTGCGAACCAAATACAAATACACACCAAGTATAACTGACATCGGATTTGGATTCGGAATCGGAATTGGCCGAAAGATGCAGATGGTAACAGAGAGCGAGAGTTGGCCAAGATCATTAGTCAAATGGTGAGGGCGTTGGATGCTGCTAATGGCAGCACTTCTCTTATCCCGCCCAAAAAGCCATGGCTACGAGCAAACTATAATCAAAATGCAAGCCCCACCTGATAATAAATGATAAATGGACCTGCAAATCGGTGGGATGTGAGAAGAGCATAGCGAAAAGGTATGTCAAAACCGAAGCTAATCGGGGCAGCGGGATCATCAAACCTTAATTAATTGCTTTTATTGGGGGATTTTTTGGTGTAATCGAGTTTTCTAGTGAATTTTCAAGGCTATTGGACCTTGAACTTGGTGGCTAAAAGAACGAATGGGAAAAATCAGTATGTAAACATCTAAAATATTGTAGATACGTTTATGCATAATTACATTGGAAAAGTATTCTCCCTGAATTTTGAAAATTTGAAATCAATGAGGACATTTTTTTAATTTAGAAAAGAATTTTTCATTAGAAAAATGTACTTTTTTTGAACAAAGAGAATTTTTCATTTGAAAAATGTACTTGATTTGAACAAAAATGTACAAAAATGTCTAATGTACAGAAAAAATATAACAAATTCTAGAATTCAAATATTTTTTCGATATGGAATTCATTTGTGCAACTGGAAACAAAGTCAAACAAAACTATCATTATTGTTTTTAATTATGTGTATATATATTTTTTAAATATATAGTTTCTACAATGGACCTAAAATATGTTTTGTATATACACATATGTACATTTTATAATTGAAAGACCCCGACTGCAAAAAAAAGCTGTTCCCGCATTTTCACGCACAATTAATTTTTTGACCCTACGCAAGTTTGTTGCCCAAGTCTTTTGTTTTGGCAGCTTTTAATTAAGCGATTTGCGGTTGGGAAAATATGTGAAAAAGCTAATTTTCTCAAATTTCTGGTCCAATCGGACTGCGCGATCTAAATAGATCTGTTTTAAAAGTGGAGCTGAGATGGAAAAACCAAATCAGTTGTCTACCAAAATTCGCGAAATGTTGAACTCACTAGTGTGGTTTTCAGTTTCGTTGATGAGTTTTGCGGAGGCTCAAGGATCGCGATCCTATCTACCGCCACTAGCGAATACGGCCATGGAGCCCATTATAACCAAACAGTTTTATAGTATTTCACCAGTCGAAGATCCCGAGGATTTTGAGCCAAAAACGAAGCATTTAGTCATCGGACAGCCACGCAGGAACTACCGAGTGATTTTCATACGAGCTCCGGCGGGAAACAGTGATCAAGTGAAGTATACGGCTGAGCTGGCGCCCCAGGAGGAGCGCACCGTGATCTATGTTCTGACCCGGAAGCAAACGGAACTGGAGGCCACGGACATTGTGGCGCCCCTGGCGAAACCCCTAGCCGAACAGAAGCCAGATGTATTCTTCATCAAGTATAAGAGCAACGATGAGGCTGCCGCGGCCCAAAGGGAAATCCAGACGCAATACGATCAATTAGGCGGAAATACCGAAATATCCGAGCCCTATGAGGCACCCGTTCAATCAGTGATTGGGTCCCTCAGCGGTCCTCAAAATCCGGCAGCACCTCCTTACCAAGCCGCTTACCAAGCTGCTTACCAATCGCCGGGCTATCACTACGATAGACCCACCTCCACAATCTTAGCGCCAGTGGAACGATCCAACTGAAACGCCGATTATATCCGCAACTCGTTGAATATTCCACACTATTTGCATATAATTGATCAGTCATTTCCACAAGCGAATTTATCATAAAAACCTGGCGAACGCGTAAATAAAAATGGTTTTCTTCTTCATTTTTTATTCTCTTTTCTGTATAATTTTTGCAAACTTTTTTATCTGATTTGCGTTTTGTATATAAAGATATTTGCAAAAGTGCTTTGACCCTGTGACAGAATAGCCAAATTGTATGGTTTTGCAAACTATATACAAAATAAATATTTTAAAACAGCTAGGTTAAAAAAGAATGTAACATTTAAGAAACAAAATTTGTAAATGTACCTAAAAAATATATATAAATATTAATTTTGTAAAAAAAAAAGGTCGTGGTATTTTACTGAATTTCAGGGGCTCCAAAATTTCGTCTAAAACTGATAGTTTGCCAAAATCAAAAAACAAACAATCTGCATAAATTTTGCAAGACGCAACCGAATAAAGAAACCGCAAAACGGCAATGCAGTTTTTTTATGATTTGTCTCCTCTTTGGCTCGGCTAGTTTATCTTCTTTTGGATTTATTTGCATTTGCATTTAACTAATGGGATTTTTTAAGCCATTTTTGGGCATCAACTGGGCGACCTTTTTTTGATTGGCAGCAGCAACAATTTGGCAGCAATTAATCTTGATGATTGGGCAAAATTCAAAAAAAAAAAATTGGCAAACCAAGGTCGAGGCGAAAATTCGAAACTAAAAAGTGAGATTCTAAGTCTTCGACTGAGCCTTTCCACACAACATTTTTCTATCTCTCTCTTGAGTATTTATCATTCCAAGGTGGCCAAAATATATAAATAAATCACACATTGTTTTTTGGCCAAAAGCGCAAACACAAACAATGGCCCTAAAACGGCCCTGCCCAAAACGCATTCAAGTTATGGCAATTATATTGAAATTTGTTATCAACAAAACCGAAAAAACACTTGGCCGACGATATGTGGTTATGGAATTTCTGCTTTTAGCCGTCTTAACTAAAAATAGACCGTGACACAACGCAATCTATGCATATTTACGTATACCCTTTGTTGGGTGTATAAAAATCAAAGAAAACACACACTAAATGCTGCCAATAAATGTAATCAAATTATGCAGCTCGTAGATAAATAAATATTAAAATAATATAAGTGCCTAGGGTATTTCCTGTTTCGTTTTTTTTTTTGCCGCCAATTTAAATCCTTTTCGGCGCTTTGTTTGCCATGCCGCCAACGTATCCAAAACTAATGATATAATTTATGGGCTAACAAAGATTTGTCAAAACTCCGAAGATCAAAGCGGAAATTTTAAATGAAGCCCAACAATAATTGAAATGCCATTGCAACAACAGCAGACCAACTAGTTTTATGCGGCTAAGAAAAATAAAGCCACACAAAAAAGAGATTAATTTCAGATGCAAAACATGTGTGAAAGTGTTTTATCAAATGCATAATATTGGATTTAAATGTATAAATAAATAAATACATTTTTGTATGCAAGAGTATACAGAATTCCTACACCTAACCAAAGTACGAAATCAATGCCAATAAATTACTGCGCCTGTGGCTCAAAAATAATAATGCTCTTAGTGATGCTGTTTAATTCCTCCAACATAATTAAGCTCTTGTTAACAATGGGTTAATACGTCAAACTAAAATCCCATGGCGGAAGCAAGTTCTTGCCTAAGAACTAAGCACAAAAAATCCAAAAATAACAGACCAAGAAAAATCACCGGCGAAAAGAAAAGAAGCATACAACAAAGAAGCCAAAGATTCTTTGAGGCATTTGTTTGACCAAAAAAGACAGAAAACAAATTGCGTCCATCAATCAAGATACATAGTTAAAGCTATAATTCGAAATGTGAACACATGTTTGTTGGGCTCTAAAAGGTTGTAAAAGCGAAAGAAAGAGAATTGGCGATGGAAAACGAAAGCAATGCAAATGAAAGTTGGCCTTTTAGAAGTTACAGATATAATACAATGATATAATCATATAATATAATAATATAATGGATGGAAAACGAAAGCACTGCAAATGAAAGTTGGCCTTTTAGAAGTTATAGATATAATACAATGACATAATGATATTATATAATAATATAATATAATATATATATAATAGTAGGGCTTTATGTATTTCTGGTTTGCTTGGGATCACTCTACCTATTCCATTACCATCAAGTATCAATCATTCACCAGTCAACGAACACGTATACTGCTACTAAAAAGAACATAAATATATTTTTTAAATCGCCAAAATGAGTGATTCCCTCGCGATCGTCAATCCCGATTCTCCGCCCGAAGAGAAACTCGATATCGATATTGTCTCAAAGGATCAGGAGGAGTTGGCCAAACGGCAGCTAACCTTTGAGCTCTTCTCTCGCTTTCTGGAATGTACGGATTTCGATATGATCGAAAAGCGAGAAATTGATCAAACAATTATCGTAAAGGTGAGATATATATATAGATCTTTAGAATTAAAAGCTTTTAAAATGGGTTCCAATAGCTATTGGAAAGCTTGGACTCGAAGGATGAGGGAGAGCGCGAATTTACAAAGATTCTCTTGCGTCGCATCTACTTTAAGTTTGACACATTGCGGCCTTATATACGACATGAGGTTAACAACGTGTTCTACCGATTCATTTACGAAACGGAAAACATCAATGGAATAACTGAGCTCATGGAATTTCTCAACGAGTATGTTTAGCAGGGAACATTTAACTAACTTGATCCCATAATTTAATGTTTTCGTTTGACCATCAGGGTATTCCGCAAATGTAATGATCTATCGATCGACGAACAAAAACACTTGCTGATCAAGATCATTGTACCACTGCACAAAGCCCAATCCCTAATTACATACTTTACTCCTATGATGAAATGCACTTTACATATGCTCCGCGAGAACTTAAAACTTCACGGAGATTTTATCAATGGCCTGCTTAAAATCTGGCCCATGGTATCCTCGGAGAAAGAGATGCTGTTCCTGGACGAGATCTACAAAGTTATGGAAAAGATTGGTAAGGAAGAGTTTCAGCAAATCCAGCTTCCGATGTTCCGCCGGATTTCAAAATGCTTGGCGAGTCCCCATATGCCGGTAAGATAAGCCAGTAGTTGGTACCTTTCATTTAGAAGTCTTCAGTAATTTGTTTTTGATAGGAACCTATCAGAACTTTTACTCAAAAAATAAACAAAAGGTCCTTAAGTTAGTCATAATTGATATATATATACATAATTTCTTTAATATTTCAAAATACTTGGTATAACATCATAGTATATGATCAGAAAATGTAAGATTTAGACCGAAATAGCCATAAAGATCTTCTAATTGATTGGTTTTTGAAGTCGAGTGCATTTTATATAGATGGCTTTAAGTAATACTCGTCATTCCCAACGATTTAGGTTGCTGAGAGGGCTCTTCGTATGTGGAGCCATGAGAATATCGTGACACACATTATATCCAACAGTGAGGTCATCTTGCCCATCATTTTCCCGTCCCTGTATTACGTCAGCAAGGATCACTGGAGTGATGAAGTAAGGGATCTTGTCTATAGCATTTCCAAGTTGTTCCTGAAGATGAACGAGAAGCTGTTCAACCAGCTGAACAAAAACTTCAAGTCAGAGCGCGAAAAGTGCGTTCGACACCGCAAATATTAAAAACCGCTGAAGCAATTTCGAATTCTTTCTTTTTCAGGGAGAAAGCTTTAGAGCTCGAACGCGAAGAGCGATGGAACAAGGTGAAGGAAATGCAATCCAAGCGATCCCTTTGCCTTTCGGCCGACATAAATCTTAATTCAGGATTGGACGACCATTTAATGGACTGAAAACCCAATTTTAAAGTCTAAAATTTTGAAAATATGAAAACTTAAATTTCTTTGTTAGAGCTAAAGCTATTTTAATAAATGTATATTACGTTCGCATGTTGATTGCTTTACTCTTCTGCTGATTTCAATAATCTCTTCCTTTCCTAGTATCCAAATAAATATAAGTATAATGCACAAACACCTACAAAACCAAGTTCCTGACTAATCAAAACCATATAGAACCAAAAAAATACCCTCCAATAGTCACAATGGCGCTTGTCTTTTCAATGCTGATCAAATTAAGTCATAAACACGTTCCCCTACACTAAGCCACACTTGATAAACCCCAAAAGATCCATCAATCAATCGAGGATTTTATGCAAAATTTTGCATAGAACTTTTGAAAATGGAGGGTTGCTAATCGCGAAACAATGCGACAAAACGGAAAAAATGCAACCGAACTTCGTGTGTTGGGGTTATGGAATTGAAATCGATGTGGTTATTGATAGTGATCCACCTGCGATGAACTTCGTCGACGACCGGCGAATATATATAAGATCGACTATGATTTATGATCGCCCCGAAAAGAAACAAAACGAGCATCGATGGACAACAGGTCACATTAAAGGAAGCGTGAAAGAGACGGCACAAGTCAAATGTCAGAGGTTCGGCACAGTCAAATAATTGAGCAATTAATTAAACCGGCGAAGAGAAAAAAATTATAGAAAAATAGTAAGAAGCGGAGTAACCAATATTCGTGGTATAAAAGGCCACAAATCATCAAGGGGGAGCATCATTAAGCCAACAACTGAAAACCACTCAACATGCGTCTATTTGTGGTAAGTTAACAGGAGGATTAACCGCTGGATTAACCAAAGGGTTATAAAATATTTTTTTTTTTTGCTTTTTTTCTAGACCCTTTGCACTCTGGTGGCTCTTAGCCAGGCCAAGCCCCAGGGCTACAACTATGGAAGTGGAGTCTCTGGTTCCCTGACCAACTCCGGTTCCAGCGGTAGTTCCTCTGGCGGTTTCCTAACCGCTCCCAGCCACTCCTCGGTGGCATCCTATGGACCGTTGGGTGCCTTCCAGACCGCCAGCGTGGGCTCCCTGGTGGGCAGTTCCTCTGCCCCCCAGGCTGTCAGCCACTATGGTGGTGGTAGTGGAGGCACCTACTCCACTGGTGGTGGCCATGGAGCCACCTACTCCACTGGTGGTGGCCATGGAGTCACCTACTCCACTGGTGGGCAAGGAGCCGCCTACTCCACTGGTGGACAAGGAGCCACCTACTCAACTGGTGGACAAGGAGCCACATACTCAACTGGCGGTGCCTCCAACTATGGCGGCGGCGGCAGCTCCTTCACCGGATTCGGACCCTCGCCCAACATTGGATTCGGCGTTCTGGCCGGCTACCAGGCACCCAGCTACCAGCAGCAGCAGGAGCAGGAGGTCCAGCGCGGCTTCCAGGAGCCCATCATCCACAAGCAGTTCTTCACTGTCGCCGCTCCCGAAGAGCATGAGAATCTGGAGCGTTCCAAGCATCTGGTGATTGGACGCCCGCAGAAGAATTACCGGGTGGTGTTCATCAAGGCCCCATCCTCCAGCAATGCCAATGTCAAGCTGTCCGCCGAATATGCACCCAAGGAGGAGAAGACCGTCATCTATGTGCTCAGCAAGAAGGACAACCAGCTGGAGGTCAACGATATCGCCACGCCCGCACCCACGGTGCCCAGCAAGCCGGAGGTCTTCTTCATCAAGTACAAGACCGATGCGGAGGCCTCTCATGCCCAGCAGCAGATTCAGGGTGAGTGTTCCCCGGAATGAGACTACTGACTTGGGGATTTTTCGAAACTAATATCCACTATCCTCCTCCTTTGCCTGCAGCCGAATACGACAGGATCGAGGGAACCTCGGAGCACCAGGATGGCGGAGTGGCCCCTGCCCAGTCGGTGGTTGGCATCTTGGATGGTGGCGCTGTTGGTGCCGCCAGCACTGGCAGCTCTCACTTCGTTTCCGGAGGCACTGGCTCCACCGACGGCAGCTCCCACTACGTTTCTGGCTCCACTGGCGGCAGCTTCTCCTCGACCTCGGGCGGCAGCACTGGCGGAATCTCTGGCGGCATCACCGGAGGATCCATCTCCGGCGGCACCATCATCAAGAATGCCCAGAGTGCCACCTATCTGCCACCCAATGGCAAATAGATGATCACTCGCGTGGACGCCTAGCAACAATTTTACTGTACAGTGATGCAATAGTCAAAGGTTTTTTTTTTTGAAAGCATAAATAAATTTTTAACGACATAGAACAATAAAATTAAAGGTGGCGATTTATTAAATGGAGGGAGGTAGACCAGAAAACCAACAATTTTAGTTACAACAAAAATTATAGTTGATAGTCTTTAGAGTCAAAGTGCAAGCCAAAAAGTCTAATAACCACAAAATTGTATCCAAAAGCAACAGCTTATAATGGTAAGCATTAATCTTTATCAAAAGCACTTTGAAAATGTGAAATATCAGACAGGTTCTACTTTAATTTAATGCAAAAAAAGACAGGTGATCAGGCGATTCAGATCACACCAGGCTTTTGGATTTTACCATGATTCACACCATGGGATGTTTAAAAACCCCCTTTTGAATCCTATTAAGCCCCCTTAATATTTTCGCAACTAAATACTCTAAATAACAAAAAGTTTTAAATGGTCAAAAAGCTTTAAGAAATCTTAAGAAAAGTTCTTTAAGTTTTGTCAACTTGGCCAGCCCAAAAGTATGTCAGAAGTTTATAGTACAAAGTTTTTAGACAAGTTCAAGGAAAATACAAAACTGGCATGTGTGAAAAATGTATTTACTGTCAGAACCGTAGAAAAAGCAAATATTCAACATTGCTAAGAAAACAAAATTGCAAAAGATATAAGAGGAAAAATCCTCCTGACTAAGTTCCACATATAAAAATAAAGGTAATTAATCCTAGAACTCACACACTCCGTTGATGGCTCGTTTCAGGAGCAGATCCGACTGGCTCTTGTCCAGGACATCGGTCTCGCGGCAGCTGCGATAAAGACTGGTCACCGTGGTCTCCACGGAACCCTCCTGCGAATTGGGCAGCATTGAAATAAAGCGATTCAGTTCGTTGAGTTCTGTGAAGAGATAGATATATAAATTAATATGGGTACCGCAGAGGAAGGATAGCTCAAGATCAGCTCACCCTGATACTCATTGTAAGTCTCGTAGTTCCACTCGCCGCGTTTGATCACAAAGTAGTCGTGGTTGGCGTAGTCGCTGGCAAAGTTGCCGCAGGCCCACTCGTACGTCTCGTGGCAGGGACTCTTCGAGGTGTTGGCCCAGAGGAGCAGCTGCCGGCTGCTCTCCACGCACTCCTTCTCCAGGCAGAGCGGCGCCCGCAGGTAGAAGGGCACCTCCGGCCAGAAGGCCAGCAGCAGGATGATGATCAGCAGGAGCAGGGCGCACAGGCAGGCGGTGGTCACGTAAAGGATGCGCCGCTTGCGCGACAGGCTCATCAGCGCGTCGAAGGATCGTCGGCCTGGAAGCAGCAAGGCTATCATCGGGCAAGGCCAAGGATATGCAAGACATGAATGTTAATGAAATGATGGATGGAAGTCGAAAACATATATCGAGGGTGTCTTACAAGTCAATGGTGTTTTGAAACCACTCATAAATGTATTTTTTATTTGTCTAATGGTATCTAATGATATATTTTTAACACAAGTACAATAAATTCATTCATAAAGAAGACCATCTTTTATTCACTGCATACTTTTAGACACTTAAAATTAAATTTAAATTCAAGAGTGATTTTAGTAGCCTAGTGAGCTCTATCTATAACCTTAAACCTCTTTTAAAGAGTTTACTATTGATATTGATTCTTAAAATATATGCCCATTAGAGTTTTGATTTTCCTCCGATTTAAAATAATTTTAAAAATATTTTTGGTAAATTAAAATATTATTAAGTAAATCGTAGAGCAACATATGTAAATTGAACGTTTAAGAAACTCATTTTATAAAGTTGGTTCCAATCATATATTTTTTACAAGCTCTTGTCTACAAAAAATCGAAACAAAAGTTTGGACCATTTGAAATAATGTTTGTAACCAATTTTCTTTTTATAACCAATTTAGCAATCGTAATATCATTTATATATAATTTATCTATATTCTGTCTACGAATTTAATGACTTTGAATGGAATTTTAATGGGAAATGATTGCGATGACCGTTTCTCACCTCTCAGTCCATTGGCCGAGGGATGTGTGGAGTTGGGCGTGATGGCTGCCGGTGCTCTGCCGCCGGCTCCTCCTCCGACTTCGTTGAGGGCATCCTGGCGCGCCGCCTCCAGATCCTTGGGCGTCAGATGGGAGCCGTCGTCCATGTGCAGCTTCTGCTGGTTTGTGGTCAGCGGAGCCGTCTCGCTGCCCTCGATCTGCTGCAGCTGCTGCTTGCCACCGATCTCGTCCTGGCTGTTGTGCAGCTTGAAACTGCGGTCGTCCACCTCGTCGATGGCGCAGATCGTCGGTTTGTACTTGCCCTGATTGATGGCCATTGCGCTGATGTTCCCCCTCGATCCTCGATTTTTCCCCAGCTGATTTAGGTCGCCTCTCGTGGTTCTCGCGTCTTGTCTCCTCGTATCCCCTCAATTCAGGTGATTCGGCATTTTTAATCAGTTCTTAAATAGCTCTGCAAGTAAAAGAGACAAGGAAATCGTTTAGAATTTTCCCAAAGCGTACAAATACACGGAATTCCAGGCGGCTTAAACGTCTTGTTAATCAAAAGATTACCTTGAGACATGATATACGGTGCTATACATATACACCCAACCACCCCATATACCTCTGGCAATAAAAAAAACCTTTCGCTATGTAGAGCATCGGAGATAAGTGAAAATTGCCCAGAGATAGCAGGCACTTGATGTCTCGGATCCACAGCTGTGGTTAGAAAAATAGCACTTGATCTTTTGCTAAAAAAAATATATACTTCTTAAAAACAATGGATACGACGTTCTGGTTTTTTCTTTTTAATTAGTACTTGGTGGTGTCATCAAAATGTGCATATATTTACATCAATTTGTATTTATTTTTAATTTTTTATATTAACATATGATTATATTTATTTTTATAGCTGCTTTCAAAATCATTTTGGTGACTTAGGATTTTCTTTATAAAATGTAAATTAAAGATGATAGGTGGTATCTAAAATAATACCTTTCTTCAAGCCACCTCAACTGTATAAAAGCGTGTGAGCTCAAGATCAGCGGCTATATAGTTCCCTTTAGGCGCATATACATATATGTTGCATGCATTCTTGTTCAACATTTGACTTCTTTTCAATTTTAAATTGACAACAATTGCTGGCAATTTGCACTGGCTAAAGTCTTCGACTGGCAAAAAAATATATATCCAAATATGTGGGAGGGAGACTTCCAAAAGAAAGGGAAAGAGACAGAAAGTCAGTTGTCTGCGGCTTTATTTAGCGACATGCATAAATTTCTATTGAGCGCCGTGCAAATAATTAAAAATGCAGCGACGTCTCAGTGGTTTCTAAAAAAAATTTAACTAGGTTAATTGCTAATTGCTCGAAAAATCCGTCTGCCAATGTATTCCGGATTTTTAGTATTCACTAGAGTAAATATTTTAGAAAGTGAAAGTCTTACAACCAGGTACCATACCTAAAATTAACTAGATTGTTGTGAAAACACCACCGAGTAATATTTTTGTTTAAGCAAACAAGTAATTTTTCCATTTATAATCCCCTCCGAATAATAGTTAAACAAAATAATTATGCTCATTATGCATTCAAGAGGAATGCTTTGGTTAGGTTTATTTAATTTCGAAATTATCTTCTACTGTCCGCATCTGAAGCGAACCGGCAACTGCAACATCACAAACATAATTCGAATTATTGAAAACACTTAAAGTTAGAAGTACAGGCGAAAGAATTCGGTCACTTTTTTCTTGCACATGGGGCAGCGTTTGAAGGGCTGCAGCAAATAGATCATGCATGCCTGGCAAAGGACGTGTCCACACTCGGTGGACACCGGGTCCACAGGCGCTTCGAGACAATGGGGACACAAGTATAAGTGACTGTTCAGCTCGGCCAGTTCCCTGATGGCGGGATCTATCTCCACGGTCAGGTCAATGATGGCTCTGGGTTTCATTCCGTCGGCTGCACGGCGTGTGCCCTCGATTTTAACGCGCTTCCAGCCCATATAACCTCGCAAGGATGGAAACATTTTTTCACGAATATAATTATTATTTAGTATACAATAAAAGGCGCTGTTCGAATATGAACGTATAATTCTGAAGTAGTACTCAGGGGAAACTAAAAGTCCATAACGTTCTGTTCGATTTCAAGTATGTGACGTTTCAACACGGCCAACCTTGATTTTTTTTTATTTTTAATGTACACATGATTTTTTAGGATTTATCCTCATACCTACATATTTCGACAATATTACCAACCTTTCGCCGAATATATACCTAAGAAAGGTTACACTAAAACTATTATATCTTGCGAACGGAAGACCCGATTTACATAAATCAAAAGCATGTGAATATGTCTTTACATGGACGATTATGAGAATAATCATAGATTTTGTTTAGCCATAGTGGTCAGTTAGTCCATTAAATAATAGTTTAAGCTATTACAGGCGAATGTAAAATATGCCTAAAATCCTTAAAACAAATATTTTTCAACTTTTCTTTCTTATATTCATTAAGGATACCAAAAGAAGTATTTAATGGGGTGAGAGTATGACCTTAAAAATGTCATTCAAAAAAGTCCTAAAAGTAAGATTTCAGACCAACACCATTATAATTTTCCCAAAAGCTCACTATTTTCAAAGTGGGACCAATTAATCAACAAACAAGTATTCCATTGATTTCCATTCCTAATATTACATGGCATTATTTAAAAGCATTGTACTGCATTTCGGTAGCCGTAAATTGGGCCTATCAATGGACCTGGTACGAACCTCAAATGGCATCCATTTGTAATGTAGGCCGCTTTAGTTTCGCTTCGCCGACCGCCAGAGGGCGTCACTTGCCTTTGTCTCGCTGTGGTTATGCTAGACTTGAAATAGTTTTCCACCTTTTGTTTTCCCTGTGAAATCGTATAGCATTTTTGTCATTTAATCCGCGAGGAAAGCAGCCAATTCACCCACACAAAAAACGGGGGAGGCGACAGGTTAATTATGAAACTGCAATACATGCGAGAGTTTATGAAGCGCAATTTGAGCACTTTTCATACCATTATTATTATGTGGTATTAGAAAATCCATTGTGAAAATTTTCGCCGGGCATTACTACTTTGTGAATCACAATTAAATTTAATTAAAAGAATCCTCAGCGCATTGGCATTTTAAAATGCCCGATATTCAATCAAGATTCCGTTTTGGAAGCCCCTGCAAATCTTTAGAGCCCCAAAATAGCGATAAGTTGTGGTCAGTTGTGGGGATTTGGCTGGGAGAAATAAGCGAAACAGAACGGAAAAAGACCAATGGAAACAGCTATTGGTTATCTTATCGAGTTGAGATTATTGCCAAATACATTGCTCAGTTCTAGGCGCTGCTACTACTAAGGCCTTTCCCCCGTTTTTGTACTCCTGATAAGTCTCACTTCTATGTATTTCACGGTTAGCTTAAATCAGTTTTGTAATATGCAGCAAGATTTATTTTGTAGATTGCCTAAGTGCTTAATTAAAAAAAGGAGGAAAACTATTTTAGAGCGTAAAATTCGGTAACCCATAAACAATTATCTCCGTACCGTATATCTCGGAACTTATCTGTCTAGCCCTCTATATAGCCACTTGAGAAACTGAAGGTTGCTAGGCAACGGGTGTTAGTTACCAGACTATCTCAGGTTGTTGAGTAATGCCGAGAGAACACTTAACCCCACACTTCTGGGGAGCCATATCAAGCGATAAGATCTTCTAAAGATGTCACATAAAGATAAACGTGGATGACACACTAAAGTAAATAGTGCTAAGATGATAAAGCTCCATCGACTAAATTATCATTTATCATCGTTCATGAAAAAACAAAAAGTTATTAAAAGGTAGGACTTTTTTCCAATTTTAAATTTGAAAGAGGTACTTTCCTAGGTACTAAACCTACACTTGAAACATTGATTAACAAATAACTATAACCCATTTTCCCTGTATATCTTCAATTCCTTATTTCAGAAAATTTTTAAAATACGAATATATTCAACAGCCCTGGCCAACAAAAAGTGTTGACAAAAAACTTATTTAAAGTGCCATATTGGTTTTAATTTTTATTAAAAATATAAAAAATAAAAGAAACATTTTAAGGCACAGATCTGGATTCTATAATGTCGTTAAGAAATATCTTTAGGATTTTTTAAAGGAATATAATTTTTTTTGTTTTCTAAATATTCTCATCAGATTTCAAATTTCTGTTTATTACTTTCTTAACCGCATCTTTAATCGAACTTTCTGTTTTCACTTTCAACCCTCTCATATTCTTCAGCTTTTTTCCCTTTTTTTTGCGAAATGAGTTGTCACTTATCGGATTTAATGGGCCATTTTGGCGGCTCAAAGAACTTCTGCCGCTGTGGAGAATTTTCTGAAAAGAACAATCTATTGGGGCCACCAGCTCCACATGTGCAGTAGTAACACACACAAGCGCCAGAAAACAGAGCTCAATTTCATCGGTCTTTATCAAGTTGCAATTGCTTTGATTTCGGTTTTTTCTAAAGACTGATTTATGCTTATTTGGCTTGATTCGATTATGCTTTAGGGGGGTGATTATACAGTGGACTGAAGCTGAAACTGAAACTCAAGCAGAGTTTATCTCAGGCACTAGAAAGTATTAAGAAGCTGCGGCGTCATTTAGTTTGGGGTGGATTCTCGATTATTGTTCTTATTCTCGGGCGAAGCGCAATTGAAAGTTGAGACGCAGTTCGATTGGGGATGGATATAATAATAAGTGAAGAGGTGTGGGAAATTCCCTGGGAGTCGGAGATAAACTGACTTTGATAAAAACCAAGACGTAGGGGGAAGAGCTCAATGAAAGTGCGAGTCAGCAGGTTTCTTTTTGGAAAAATAACAATCCAGTTTCTTTCTCAAAGTCTTTATACATTTAAGCCAGTTTTTTTTAATGAGTAATGTCTATAATATATTGTTATTTTTCTCACATGTAACTTATACGGCCATCATTCTTCACAGAAATCAAGTGAAGACATTATTCATGATTGTATTGTCTTTTCGGGTTTAATATTTCCGCTCCCCCGCCCTCTAAAAAAATCGGTCTTTCCTTTGTGGGACCAAAACGAGACTTGACTTTCCCCGCCTATTTATTTCCTTTCCAGTTCGAGTTACCTTATTTGAACATGCCGCGCATAAATCACAAACGACCATATAAATCTCAACAGATAACCAACTAAAAAGTGGAGGGGTGCCCATAAATTTACTGACCAATTTTGACAGGCATTACAAAATAATACTGGGTATTAAAAATCGTACTTTTCGCACCTTATTCTGACAATTTTGACGCACGCTAAACAGATATTAGCCATTCAACATAATACAGGGAATTAGGAAATCAATTTGACTTTGCGGCTAATTGAGCGTGGCGTATTTTGACAGCTATTTGCCCACCTGTCCTACTTAACTTATACTTTTTTTCACCCACCTATTGACATTTAATTTGAGTTAATGGCACGCCGAACGACGCCTGTATTATCAAAAGTGTTGATTGGGCAGCTTTGGGTGCGATGATAACCTTGTCGCACCCCCGAGAACACCGCACAACCAACCCATCCACCGCAATCAGTTGTTAAATGTGTCAACAATTTGTCGTAAACTAGTGGAAGTCACTAAAAAGTCGACAAATTGAGAACTGCTGAACGTGAATGTTTGCTTATGCAACTTCGCTTTCGAACGAGCAAACACTCCAAACATGAAACCGTAATTAGTTGAGCTGGCAAAGAACATTGTAAGGTTTATTACACATTTACTTACAGTTTGATAAACTTATTTGATAAATGTTTAAAATAATATATTAAATATTCTTTATCAGATGTGTGAAATTTGATTTTTTTTCATTTGAAAAAAGGAACTATGAAAATATCCTATCTATAAAGAGGTTTAAATGGATTTCTAATTTAAATAGAGAGCATTCTAAAGTTTTTTGCACAATTATTTACAATATACACATTATAATTTTTAAATATTAAAAAGTTTTTGGTTATAAACATATTTGTTAACTGTTTGTATGTATATATATTAAATATTCTTTATCAGAAATGTGATATTTAATTTGTTTTAAAATATATGTGCGGAATTCTTTTTTAAAAAGTGAGTTACTTAAGATTAACTATGGAAGTATAAACCTACATATAAAGGCGTTAAATGGATTTCCAAAATTCAGTAGAGACTAACATATCCGTAACCTTTCATATTCCATCGACCACGTCTGTAAGTCATTCAAGTTGAGCTATCTCTTCTGATCTTAACCCCCGTATGCAAAACCCACTCGAGCGCAAAGTTCAAACCGTAAAACGTTTAACGGGAAAAGGTGTGGTTAAGGTTAGCTTTTCGAGTGTTTTATTTTTTGTTCGATGGACAAAAAAGTGCGTAACGAGTGACGAAGACAATGGAAAAGTGACGAATGCGGGCGGAGGTAAAAAAGGTAGAAACAAAAAAGCAGACGGGGGCGTTTTGGGGATTTAGTAGGCCTGATTTTGTGCGTGAGCCTTACAATGGGTCATACAACGAGTAAAAAACAGCGGGTTCACTTTTGCACATACTGGAAATACAGTAAATGGTAATCCAAAAATAAGTGGAACAAAACGGAAGTAGCGTAAAAAAGGACCAGAAAAAGGCAGGAACTTTGTCGAGGGAAAAGATAACAGGAAGTACTCCAAATATCATAATTATCAACATAACAGTCAGATTAAAAAAAAAAATAAACAAGCTTGAATTCATTAATCAAGTTGCAGTGTACATTTCTTTAATAATCTTCTACGGACCCATAAATCATAGTTATTGTATAGATTTTGTTGTATTACTGATCATAAATTTGTTTGGTTTAGAGGAGTCGTTCTTAAATAATGAATTTCCAACAAACCGTTCATATCTTTTGGTTATAATCTCAGGGAATAAAATGTTATGTTCTGACTGACTAGTTTTACGTATTTTCACGACACCTTTACGAAAATGAGATAATCCGCAATCAGGCGTTAAGATCTATAGATTCCCGCCCAAGATCAAGGTTATTTACGGCTTTTTTTCAATGTCACCGGCTCATTATCTCTTAATTATGATTTGTTGTTGTTTTCGGGACGTGCTGCATTTCTCCTCTGACGACGTCGACGGCGACGTCGCCGCTCTTACGCATTAATTACGGGAATTTTGTGAAAGGAAAATAAAAATAAAAGAACTGACACGCAGGCGCATTTGCAGCGAAAGAGAGGGGAAGGAGGAGACAGAAAAAGAGAGAGCGACGCGACACGAAATTGTTGATATTTCTGTTTATGGGTTCACACGAAAAGAGATCGCGATCAGCCAGCGATCGAAATGTATCAGAAATCCCAAATAGGCTGATGAATTCTAAATCAATATTAGCATATTTACCAAAACTTGTATGATAACCTGATTAAATTTGTTGATCGAATGTTTAACATTCTAACTAAAAACTTTGTTAAAACGTAGCGTTTTTTGTAAGTATATTGAAACGATCGTTTTTGTTAATATCATCAAAATCACCCACAAATGTTTGTTCAAATCACGTTCTGTCGCAACGGAGGTGACAAAATTCCTGATCGTAATACCGATCGACGTGAGAACGAAGTATCTGATCGGTTTTTTTTTTTTGGATTATTTTTATTTTCTTTTTGTTTTTGCTTTGGCCACTTGCTAAACCGGTTCTGCCGGCATTTCATGCACACACACTGCGACACTTTTTCACCTTCCAGCAGCAACAACAACAAAAACGGTGGCTTGAAGTGCGCTTACATTTCTCTCACCCATCCACACACACTAACATACGCGATGGGAAATTCCTTTAAAGAAGTTGGAAAATCACTGGTTTTTACCTTTTTGTTTATAGCTCATTTGGCATTGCGAAATTTTAGCATATTCTTATTTATTCGCAGAAAACACACTCGAAAAAAATAACGAAGAAACGCGCGATTTTTGGGGAATTGCTTTGAATTTTTACGCGCTCAGCAGCAACAACATCCGAATAAACCGCTATGTTTTCTCAATGAAAGCAGGGTTGCACTTGTTTTATATTAATGCGCAGTAGTATTTTTATTTTTTTTTAGAATCAAACATACCGTTTCGTGGTATTTTGCGCGGCGATTTAAGGATTTCTTATTTTTCAAAACGGCGAACGACAAAATCAAATCTTATCATGAAGAAGAAGACTGCTAAATAAAGTAGAAAGTATTCTTAGAAATTCCGAGTACTTTATGGCTTGCCATGGTATTTTGCGATTGTCGTTTTCTGGTCGCACTCTGATTTGAATTTTGGGACATTTCCGATATATCGATAACGATAAAAGGACCGTTGTACCGTTTAAAAATAAATACCAATTCAGTTATTTTAATACCTCTTATATACCAAATAAGAAATGTAATTCCTGTTCTCTTTTAATTGGGCTAATGTTGAAAAAAAATTGCTTATAATGATTTTTACCGGCTTCTTTTCTAGCTTCCGACAATCGGGTCTTGTGTCAAGTATTACAAATACCTGTGTTAATAAAAATTGACAAAAAACAGATTTCTTAAACAATATATTTTAAAATATATTACAAAGTGTTTCAAAAATAAGTGAATATTTTACGAGAAAAATTTAACCGTTGCCGCACTCGCCGTAATAATAATTATATTAGCCGCCAATTTTTCGTCGAGATGAGCTATTTCTTTAGAATTTTCGTTAATATTCGGCGTTGCCAGATCGACCTTATTCTTGAATCTTGAAATTTCGTGATCGGGGCACCAATATTCTTGGATCCTTAACTGATTTTAAGTGATTGTAGGGGCTTTTGAAAAGTAGTTTATTCAAATTGTTGGTCTCGGTTAAATGTAAGAGTATTATCTTTTTTATTTTACAATACATTTTTAAAAATGTAAATATGTATGAACGTAACATTAAATCAGCCCCGCCTAAAAAATTAAACAAACCAGGAATACAATCAACGATAGATATAACTGAGCGATATACACATTGCGTTGAACTGAACTGCGTGTTATTTCTGCCATTCTGGATGGTACCCTTTGGGAAACATGTCAAATTAAGTGAGAAAATTTCAACAGCCTCTCCAAATTCGCTGTAGTTTTCCGTTTTGGATCCCATAGCCCAAATGAACTGACCACCCCGCAACCATCGATAGGCGGACATCCAGAAATACCGATAGCGCGCCGCATGCAACCCTGAGAGTGGAGGCGGCGTTTTCGTTGTTGTGTCAAAACAATAAGCGACCAGCAGAATTTCAGCACACCCATCGGCCAGCGAAGATAAAGCTAGCAGAGATTAGGACCCACTCCAACCAGCCACAGAGTCAGCGAACACAGAGCCCCGAAACGATCCCAAACCGAGATCCCACCCAGGGAGTAGAGGCAGCGGCAATGAAAATCACGGTGACCACCAGCGATGACAAGGTCTTCTGCTTGGACGTGGCCCAGGATCTGGAGCTGGAGAACCTGAAGGCCCTCTGCGCGATGGAGATCGGTGCGGATGTGGCCCACATAGTGGTCATCTTCAATGGGCGCGAGCTTTCCAGTGACAAACAGACGCTGCAGCAGTGCGGCGTCGGCGACGGCGACTTCATTATGCTGGAACGCCGCAGGAGCGGCAATCGGTCAGGTGAGCGAGTTGGAAGCGGCACTGGATGTGTGGGAAGGCGGTGTGGAAGCGGGGGAGCCATTAACCCTTAAGTGGGTCACGCCGGGCGTGGGCAGGGGCGGATCTTTTTTGGGGCGGGGTAAAGGGGTGATTATGTTAACCTGATTAGAGTAATTTCCCTTTCTATTACCTGCCTAAAAATCAAACCAAGAAATTAATTCAATGCTTTTGCATTGATTTTACCATACTTATGTTGATGATGATTCCATTCCATTTAAAAGTTTACATACATACATATATAATTTTTTGCATTTTGTTGTTCGTCTTATTTCAAACATGCATATGTACGTAGAAAGCTAAAAACTTTTCGCGGTGTGGTGAAATTTGAACTGTGAGTTTTTTTATTTTTCGCATTTTTTAGTTGTTTGGAAAAGCGCACATCGCATCTTTTTGCGGCGCAGTTGGTGTTAAAAATAAACGCCTTGTTTCGCCCGCCTTTCTTTTTGCAAATTCCAAACGAAACACGGGCGCACTGGAAGTGTGGAAGTCGCTTATCGGTTTCCACTGCAGCGGCGATGGAAGGGGTTGAGCGCGAGGGAGAGAGAGAGCGAGGCGGGGGAATGGCATTGGAAGTGGAGGAGCACCAGCAGGTGCTCTGCCACCGCCTCACGGAGAGAGATCCACCCACCCCACCCCGCCCCGCCCACTTCGACCGCCTGCTTGTTTGCTTTGTTGTTCTGTTTTGTTCTGTTGACCCCTGCATGCGCATTTGGCCTTGTCAGTTTGGCCATTGGAATGGGATCGTGATATAGAAATGGTGTGCGTACACACACACGTAAGTGCGTTGTTTTCGAGTGCAGACAGGTGTGGGCGGTGAACAATTTTCGATTTGATTTTACCATTGCACAGCACAAGTCATATATGTGCGAATGTGTATTCCACACTTTGGACTCCATAAGACACATTTCTAAATATAAATATACATTCAATATACCATGAGATAGGAATCTAACTACTGTGCTGCCAAAATAAACAGCTCAATAGTTCTATTGGTGAATACCTATGTACATATGTTGTTTATATCCAATCTAAAATATATCAACCAAATAGTGTCAACATCGTGTGACCTGTTCCATCCAAAGTCAGTCATTACACATTTAGTTTTAGGACCATCCTAATATACATACATATGTAGATCTTTATCCATCAGTTTTTATTTTTTTAAATTCTGAAATCGTATGACTGGGATGACCTGTTAAAATTTACTACATTCTATTGTTGTTTAAGATATGCAGTGTAGCTAGCTCCCTCTTTTTCACATTGTTTAGATTTGTCATTCGATTTATTTAGATTATTTATTTTGCTATCCTGACGCCACAAGTATAATACTTTGTAAATACATTGTTCAGCATATACTTTTTCTAATATTTTCTAAGCAAAAGAGATAGTTTATGGGTTATTTTTTGTACAACTGGGTTCTCTTTTTAGATTAGACTGGCTGAAACAAGCTAAATTCCATGTCTAGCCTTTAAACATCTTTAGTTTTGCTAGGAAACTTAAAGTTTCGGTTGAAATTGTATCCAAATATCAAGAAAAAACATTCAATTCTAATCCCTGCACCCACTATTTTCAGGTGGCGGGAATCCCGCGATCAGCACACTGGACTTCAGCAGCATCGCAGTGCCGGGCTCGAGTTCCGGCGGCAGTCCACCTTCGAGGAGTGCTCAGGGACAACTGGGGTTGCAGCAGCAGCAGCAGCAGTTCAACAACCTCACAGACATACCCCCAACCGATGATTTCAATGTGAACTTCGACGATGACCCGGCGACCGTGCGCCAGATGTTTCTGTCCAGTCCCGAGACATTGTCGCTCCTCCGGCAGTGCAATCCACGTCTGGCCGAGGCCCTCGACTCCGGCGATCATGAGACGTTCGCTCGACTGCTCCGCGAGCACGTTACGGAGCGAAAGCGTCGAAACGAGCACCGCATGCGCATGCTCAACGCCGATCCCTTCGACGAGGAGACGCAACGCCTGATTGCGGAGGAGATCAAGCAGAAGAATATCCAGGATAACATGGCGGCGGCCATTGAATACAATCCAGAGATCTTCGGCACGGTCACCATGCTGTAAGTATTGAAAGTACTAAACCCGAATGAAATAGTCCGCATCGTCTTGTTGATTTTCTATATGCATACCACTTCTAAACTCAGGAATTGTTATTTTTCGATTTATTTGAGCCTTGAGTTTATAATGGCACAATGTTTGTAATTACCTTATTCGCTTTAGAGGTTCTTACCGTATTCTTTTTGGCCGTTCCTTAAAGTAAACGTCCTTTAAAATTAAAGCCATCGGGCTGAAAATGATGTTAAATGTACTTTATCATCCGTAGGTATATCAACTGCAAGGTGAATGGAATACCAGTAAAGGCCTTTGTGGACTCAGGCGCCCAGACGACGATCATGAGCAAGGACTGCGCCGAGCGTTGCCACGTCAACCGGCTGGTAGACACGCGCTGGAACGGTGTGGCCAAGGGTGTGGGCACACAGCCCATTCTGGGCAGGATTCACATGGTGCAGCTGCAGATCGAGAACGATCACCTAACGTCCAGCTTCACGGTGCTGGCCCAGCAGCCCATGGACATGCTGCTGGGTCTGGACATGCTGAAGCGCCATCAGGTAGAGCAGTCTGGTCTAGATGTGGTTTAAAGGGGGGCAATGAACTAATGAGTTATCCCTTGTAGTGCCTGATTGACTTGCAGCGGAATCTGTTGATTATCGGCACCACCGGAACAACGACGCCGTTTCTGCCGGAGAGCGAGCTGCCGGTCAGCGCTCGGCTCACAGGGAACTCGGAGGAATCGATGGAGCAGGAGGCCATTGCCAATGCCATCGAGCAGAGCAAGCGCGAAGGCGGCGGCAGCGAAATGGGGGCTGGCGGAGGACCCAACACGATCCAGCCGCTGGACCGATTCACCGAACAGGACGTCACCGATCTCATGGCCCTGGGCTATCCGCGCAGCGATGTGCTCACCGTGCTGCGGCTGTGCGGCGGCAACAAGCAGGCGGCCAGCTCCGTGCTGCTCAACCGCAACGCTGCCGCCTCGGGGGCAGGACTTAGCTGAACGCGGCTAGATCCCTAGTACACACCACCTCAAGCCGAACTCCCCACAGCCAGATACCGGATTGCAATAGGATGATGAGCATACAGGACACCACCAACTGGGTGCGCCGTTCCAACAAAATACTCCGAGCAATACCAAAAATAAGCCACACGCCACATATAAAGTCAAGTAGGATGCAGAACACACATACACACACAACAAGAACAACAACAACAACAGATAAGCAATGAAACCAGAAACGAAAACCTTTCTAATTTAGTGAAATTTTTATAAACCGAAGCCACTTTTTTATACGAATCGTTTGTTACGATGTACAATATCTAATTAGGGTGCTTTTCCAGCACCGGATCATTTTTAAAACAGAGCCAGGGGTTGGTTTTTTCTAGAGAATATTGAGAGGAATAGTAGGCGATTTAATCTAAACAACTAAGACAAAAGTATCGAATCTAATAGATGGATAACTGGAAGGTGATGGAACCAAGCCGCATCAACGAAATCATTAAGTATGTTAAACAGATAATACAAACTAAAAACGGAAATAAGTATGCCTGACTATTCAAATATATTACAATTATACACATATAAACATTATATACAATTTGAACTAGTATTAAGGCTCTGTCAAGCTAAACTGAATTGGGTCAATAAAAGAGTATTGTTTTGGATTTGAAAAGGAAAGAAAAGGAAAAGAAGCGCATTTTGATTTGTCTTCTCGGGCACTTCTCTCATTGTAAATCTTTAATAGCATTCGTTATGTTATGTATATAAATTATAAAATTACAACTTCTGGTCTGCTGAAGGCTCCAAAGGTCCACACGCGTTTTCTACCGGACACAGGCATACACATGGCGCATACGTCTGGATTTATTTATGCAAAAGCCGTTTAATCATTTGTTACAGTTGCTATAGGTTGTGTCTGATGCTGTGGCTACGCTAATCCTCGTCCTCCTCCTCATCCTCGTCGTTCGTACGACCCGCTGCTGCGCCCTTGTGGTTGAATTCCTTCTCCGGATCGAACTGCATGCCCTCCTGGTCGGCGCCATCCTCCTCGTCGTCGTCGCCCGCCACCTGGGCGTTCTCGGCCTCAGCCCGCTCCAGGCGTCGGGCCAGATCCGCCTCGTCGATGGCGGTGACCAGCTTGGGCGCCATGATCACCTTGAACTCGCCCTCGTACTCGATGATCTTGGCGCGTATGTTCTCGATGGCCACTTCCAGGGCTTTCAGGCCGTCTGTCTTCTTTGTGGTGGACGTGGTCATCACATACCTGAAAGGATTAATAAGAATTATTACTGTATTTTCGGTAATTTTACTCATTTTTATAATATCAATAAAAAAAAAGTTTAATTACTATATACTTCACAATTAATTTGACCAAATTATATGAACATTAAAATTCTTTGGGGCTGGGACAGCGAAAGCTGTGCAATTTGAACTCTAAATTGTAAAATTAATTATAAATACTTAATTTCGGCTAATTTAAAATTCCTGCTATTTGTTTTCTTTATGAACAATGCTTAAACAGATATTACTGAGCGTATCAATTGGTAATGAAAAAAAAACTAATTTATGCAAGAAGCCACATCTACAAATTTATAGAAGCAATTCACACCTATGAAAAGAATCGAAGTCCATGTCGCAAGGTTTAATTCTGAAGTAGTTTTATTATTATACATTAAAACAGTATAAATTTCCAAAAATTCTGAGGGAGCTGTAATCTGTCAGTAACTTGCCCTAAGTATTCTATCGTAAGATACGTATACTATATACTTTCTGCCCAAGTTTTATGTCATCTTTGATTAGAGGTTTACAATCTTGTACAACCTATACGATTCCTAGTGCAGTATGAACATTTTAATAATCCCTCTATCGAAACTGGTTTAATTACATCATTTTAACCTAACATAACACCAACGTAACTTTACGAACATGATTTCGCCTAAATTGAAGCAATACATATCATTTAGTTTTCTAAATGTAGCCTCTTGGATGAAGCCATTGTGGCAATTTTAACTAGAAATCTGTTTCTATAAGCCTCATCGCTTAGAATTGACTAGGTAAAGATACTAAGATCCAGCACCTCCCCTGTCTACAGCATAATTAACAATAATATGAACCATATTTGGCCTAAGTTGATTAACAGAGAACAGAAACCTATCATTACTAGTCACTCTATACAACCCATTCCACATAATACGAGTAACTATTTAGAGAAGCCTATGAATGAAGCCCAATTGCAGCAAACAGCAGGGTTAACTCACAGAGGCGGCGCTATCAGGTTGATGCGGATGGGCAGCTCCTCGGTGCTGAGCTCCAGGCCCTTGGTGAGCGATGCCTTGACGGCGTCGATGCCCTCGTAGCCGTAGCAGGAGCACTCGATGTCAGCCCGAATCTTGACGGTGGGGGAGACCAGCTTGCGCTTGATGTTGCTCAGCAGCACCTCCTTGGTCTCCGCGTCCAGGTTGCACTCGTCGAAGACGGACGGATCGGTGACCGACTGCTTGAAGATGTCGTAGGCGACCGTCTTGCTGTTGTACTTCTTCTCAAAGTACCAGGCGGTCTTCTGGTAGAGCTCCTCCAGTTTCTCGTTGCCCTCGTAGCCGAGAATGTCGGCGACATGGCGAAGCAGCGAATTGATGGCCTTGGCCTTCGCGAAGCGCTCCGTGCACTTCTCCACATCCTCGGGCGAGACGCGACGCTTGGACAGATCTATGTAGCCCTTCTCCTTGTCCACACGGATGACCACCACCGGCTCGGTCTTGCCCACACGGATCAGCTTGTTAATGGAGCGGATACGACGGCGGGACAACTCCGAGAGCAGGATCATGCCCTCGATGTTGTTGTACTCCAGCAGATGGACATAGGCGCCCATCTCGGCGATGGACAGCACGTTCACCATGACGACATCCTCGATCTCCGGATACCGCTCGTTGTAGAAGCGCGACGTGAGGGCCATCTTCGAATCCGTTGTCTTAGGCCGAAAAAAAGGGAAAATGCACTTTTCGAAAAGAAAAACGTGTACAATTTCTGCCGAACGGGCGCAAGAAGAAGAAGCGTACAGTATTGCAATGGCGACATATCGATAGTTGGCGCCGGCAATTGATAGCCGCCGAGGCGGGGCACTGGCGATAACATCGATTGTTGGCGAATACGGTACCACTGCAAGGGCGGGAAATAGGTTGGCCGCAAAAAGTATTTAAAATTTGAAAAGTTCACTCTGTCCCCCGAATCTTGATGTGTACTTTTTCTGGCCGCACATTCGAAGAGGTTAAATAAACAGAACAGTTTAATAAACAGAAGCCATACACGTTTTATTTAATTTTATTGAGAAGCATCGTTCCAATGTTAGAAAGGACACATATATGTATCACCAAAACTACTTTAGTGGTTAATCTGCAGTGGCCACATTGAGTTTAAAAGTCTTTAAGCATTGGGTGCACTCGTTGCCTCGTTCTTCTGCGTGCGTTTTTAAGTGCGTTCAAAGTGTTGCAGCCTTTTCAAAAGCCATTGGGCATAAGTCCCATTTAAAGTAATACAGTGGATCTTGATTTTTTGTGTGTCGATTCGCTTATCGGTTTACTATCGACATTTACAGTGTGACCTTTTTAATTAACATAATTAATGGCTTTATCAGCGGTGCCACAGAAATCTCTTTAGGCGTAATTCGGGGGAAACTTGTATTGATGCTTGCTTTTTCTTCCCCTGAATTTCGCCCTAAGAGATTTCAATGACATAAGACTGCATTAACGATTTTTTTATAGTTAAAAAAAATTAATCAATATTAATACTATCAGGGTTGTCGTAGAAATCGCGAGCTAATTGCAAATCAGCGGAAAAATTTGCTGGGTCCCCGAGAACACCGACTTTGTTTTTCGCATTTCTACAATCCTTTTCGAAATTGACTGTTCAAGACCGACATTTTCTTGTTTTAGAAAACTTTGTTTGTTTAACCTTCTTAAGGTTTTTATTTTGCAAATACATTTTTTAACAATAATGTCAAAAACGACCTCTGTCAAACATGGAAATGTAATCAAATTCAAATACGTTTTTTTTTATTTGTCGTTTTCTCAATAAACTACTGTTAATTTGTTGTGTTAAAAATAATATCTTTCTATACAATTATCGAAAGGAACCTATTTGGGGACACGTGAGCTGATAAAGGATGACATTCCGTCAAAGTCAATTCCTCCTGCCTTGATTTAAAGAGCAATAGGAAAGAAAAAAGATTTGTGCATGCGAACCGTGGAAAGAATTCTTTCGAGCATTCCAAACTGATCAGGAACCCGAAAAACCCACAGACAAAAATGACAAAAATAAATTCCTTCGTTGCCCCCAGCCACGAAAAAGATATTGGATATATAGATTTATGTATATTTTTCGATTATAAAGTTATCTCCATTTAATAGTTCAATAACGCGCGGGTACTGAAGTACATATGTATGTACGTACATATGTACATATTTGCAAATTATGCTTTTATTTTAAGCCCAATTTATTGTAAGCTCTCTACTTGGGAGAGGTAGACCCGCGCATCGTCGGCCTGCAATCGAAAAGATAATATGGAATTATAGATAAGACAAATTAAAATGACTTATCACTACGTACGGTTTTGAACCAAACGGAGGGTCTGAAGATTAACCGTGATAGGAAGCCCATTTCCGATTGTGGGGCAATGGCATGCATGTGAAGGTGTTTTACCGTGATGAACGGTGGCAGATGGAACCCAAAGAGCGCATCCTGGACAGAGATTCCCTTGCCCGTGAGGAACTCCTTTAGGCCGCTCTCCATCCGTGCAACTAATGGCAAATCGAGGAACATTGGTTAATTGTTTTGGCCAAATAGAGGACAATCCAGCTGCTCTTACCCAAGGGATCGTGGGACTTGTCCAGAGCCTTCAGGCTGGTGTAGTGTTCTTTGGTTACAGCCAAATAATGGTGCTGGGAAGCGGGTTTGATGTCCTTAAAGATGACAAACTCATCGGTTTCCATTTCCAAAACACTTGTAGGCTCCTGGCCGCTGGATATTTTGCAGAATATGCAGTTGTCTTCCGCCATAGCTTTTACTTAACTATTAGGAATATATAAAATATAGAAGTTTGTACTTTGACAGCTGATTAGGTGCACTACAAAGGGATGCCAATTCCGCTTTTTCCATCAAGTCTAGCTTTTTTGTGGCCATACGGCGGGAAAAATTTGAAAGTTGCTGGGCTGGCGTTTTTTTTGTTCATTTTAAGGGTATTTCCTAAACTATTAAATTTCTGTACATGTTTTTTATTTAAATTTTATTGTCAGAAATTTCAGCCAAACCAGAAAACCGATGTTGACACCTTATTGTATTAAAAAATTTAAAATCCTCAACTTATTGCCGAAATTTTTTTTCAAATTATCATTGAATTTCGTATATATTTAAAATATATTCCGTTTGTTATTAGCGTAAAATCAAGCCTCAGGTAGGTTTCAAACTATTGTCTCAAGATATTTTAAAAACAAAGACCAGAACTAATAGGCTGTACAACAGTTTTATACCCTCTGCACACAGCCGCTTAAAATCGCTGTTGAAATTTTAATCGGATTCCTGTTCACATAGAGAATCGCTGAAGCGATCAGCTGATCGGTATAAGCAAACCGTATCCGAAGAGAAAGGACATGCTTAAATGTGGAATGTTTTCAGTGCCAAAGGATTATTTCATAGCTATTAGCAAATTAATCAAGAATTATATTTCCACTTAGAAAAGCGTGACACAAAACACCACAATAATTTTCACATGTTAGAACCGTTTGGACCCTTTTACGTATTTATAACAATTTCCTCGCATACGGTTCTTTGACTATTTCTTTTTTAACGCAACAATTTTGGGAGGTAAATTCGCCTTTAAATGGCTTTTCCTTTATATAAATAATTTACATTTTGGTACAACAGGTGTCAGGTCTTGCCAATGACATAAGCTGGAGGTTGGTCATCTCCCTAAAAAAAATCATATCATCATCGGCAATTGCCGAGTCCGAGCCCTTGGCTTACTGGTCCTCCACCAAAACCAAATTCCTTATAACGGCGCCATTGCACTTCTTCGAATGCATTTCCTTCTCAAAAAAAAAACCCGAAACGCCAAGTACAAAAATCACCAAAGCTCGTAAAAAATAAAAAAAAATACTGAATAAAACACTGGAACACTGAATCGATTTGCGTGTGCGGTCCCATTTTTCCATTTATTAGGGATGTGGTTCGTTGGACTAGTCTATAGGAATGGCAGACGATACATCGATTAATCCATATCGAAATCGACATTCTCCCGAAACCAAAATAATCGATAGCATTGGACTTAGATTTTGGGTAGCAATCTTCGCAGTCTCTGCCGCCACTTCAACATGTCCGGATGCTCAGAGGAGCAGAAATACTTATATTTCTTACATTTAATATTGATAGTCATTGGCAGTTATTTTTTCATTTATTTTTCTTCATTCCTGGGGACATGAAAAATTGGTCTCGGTTTTCTGCTGATAAAGTACCAACATTTTAAACGGCTATCGCTTGTTTCGAAATATGTTGACAAAGCTGTTTAATTTTACTTACGGCTGACAGTGATTGAGGCCTCGAAAGACTCTAAGCATGTCCTGATCTTCTGGCTTGACAAAGCTGTTTAATTTTACTTACGGCTGACAGTGATTGAGGCCTCGAAAGACTCTAAGCATGTCCTGATCTTCTGGTTTGACAAAGCTGTTTAATTTTACTTACGGCTGACAGTGATTGAGGTCTCGAAAGACTCTAATCATGTCCTGATCTTCTGGTTTGACAAAGCTGTTTAATTTTACTTACGCCTGACAGTGATTGAGGCCTCGAAAGACTCTAAGCATGTCCTGATCTTCTGGTTTGACAAAGCTGTTTAATTTTACTTACGGCTGACAGTGATTGAGGCCTCGAAAGACTCTAAGCATGTCCTGATCTTCTGGTTTGACAAAGCTGTTTAATTTTACTTACGGCTGACAGTGATTGAGGCCTCGAAAGACTCTAATCATGTCCTGATCACCGAGAGCGTAAGGTTGCATCCATTAGCCAAGTAGCTAAAGCATTTCTTCACCATATATTAATTACTTTATATGAGGCTGACTTAAAGCTTAAAACTATGAGCTAACTGGTGAACAAATTCTACGGCTGACAGTGATTGAGGCCTCGAAAGACTTTAAGCATGTCCTGATCTTCTGGTTTGACAAAGCTGTTTAATTTTACTTACGGCTGACAGTGATTGAGGCCTCGAAAGACTCTAATCATGTCCTGATCACCGAGAGCGTAAGGTTGCATCCATTAGCCAAGTAGCTAAAGCATTTCTTCACCATATATTAATTACTTTATATGAGGCTGACTTAAAGCTTAAAACTATGAGCTAACTGGTGAACAAATTCTACGGCTGACAGTGATTGAGGCCTCGAAAGACTTTAAGCATGTCCTGATCTTCTGGTTTGACAAAGCTGTTTAATTTTACTTACGGCTGACAGTGATTGAGGCCTCGAAAGACTCTAATCATGTCCTGATCACCGAGAGCGTAAGGTTGCATCCATTAGCCAAGTAGCTAAAGCATTTCTTCACCATATATTAATTACTTTATATGAGGCTGACTTAAAGCTTAAAACTATGAGCTAACTGGTGAACAAATTCTAACTCTTCTGGTTTGACAAAGCTGTTTAATTTTACTTACGGCTGACAGTGATTGAGGCCTCGAAAGACTTTAAGCATGTCCTGATCACCGAGAGCGTAAGGTTGCATCCATTTGCCAAGTAGCAAAAGCATTTCTTCACCATATATTAATTACTTTATATGAGGCTGACTTAAAGCTTAAAACTATGAGCTAACTGGTGAAAAAATTCTAACTCTTCTGGTTTGACAAAGCTGTTTAATTTTACTTACGGCTGACAGTGATTGAGGCCTCGAAAGACTTTAATCATGTCCTGATCTTCTGGTTTGACAAAGCTGTTTAATTTTACTTACGGCTGACAGTGATTGAGGCCTCGAAAGACTCTAATCATGTCCTGATCTTCTGGTTTGACAAAGCTGTTTAATTTTACTTACGCCTGACAGTGATTGAGGCCTCGAAAGACTCTAAGCATGTCCTGATCTTCTGGTTTGACAAAGCTGTTTAATTTTACTTACGGCTGACAGTGATTGAGGCCTCGAAAGACTCTAAGCATGTCCTGATCTTCTGGTTTGACAAAGCTGTTTAATTTTACTTACGGCTGACAGTGATTGAAACCTCGAAAGACTCTAAGCATGTCCTGATCTTCTGGTTTGACAAAGCTGTTTAATTTTACTTACGGCTGACGGTGATTGAGGCCTCGAAAGACTCTAAGCATGTCCTGATCTTCTGGTTTGACAAAGCTGTTTAATTTTACTTACGGCTGACAGTGATTGAGGCCTCGAAAGACTCTAATCATGTCCTGATCACCGAGAGCGTAAGGTTGCATCCATTAGCCAAGTAGCAAAAGCATTTCTTTACCATATATTAATTACTTTATATGAGGCTGACTTAAAGCTTAAAACTATGAGCTAACTGGTGAACAAATTCTAACTCTTCTGGTTTGACAAAGCTGTTTAATTTTACTTACGGCTGACAGTGATTGAGGCCTCGAAAGACTTTAAGCATGTCCTGATCACCGAGAGTGTTAGGTTGCAACCATTAACAAGGTAGCAAGAGCATTTATTCACAATATATTAATTTCTTTATAAAAGGCCACTTAAAGCATAAAACTATGAGCTAAATGGTGAAAAAATTCTAACTTCTGGTTTGACAAAGCTGTTTAATTTTACTTACGGCTGACAGTGATTGAGGCCTCGAAAGACTTTAAGCATGTCCTGATCACCGAGAGTTTTAGGTTGCAACCATTAACAAGGTAGCAAGAGCATTTATTCACAATATATTAATTTCCTTATAAAAGGCCCACTTAAAGCATAAAACTATGAGCTTACTGGTGAAAAAATTCTAACTTTTCTGGTTTGACAAAGCTGTTTAATTTTACTTACGGCTGACAGTGATTGAGGCCTCGAAAGACTTTAAGCATGTCCTGATCACCGAGAGTGTTAGGTTGCAACCATTAACAAGGTAGCAAGAGCATTTATTCACCATATATTAATTTCTTTATAAAAGGCCACTTAAAGCATAAAACTATGAGCTAAATGGTGAAAAAATTCTAACTTCTGGTTTGACAAAGCTGTTTAATTTTACTTACGGCTGACAGTGATTGAGGCCTCGAAAGACTTTAAGCATGTCCTGATCACCGAGAGTGTTAGGTTGCAACCATTAACAAGGTAGCAAGAGCATTTATTCACAATATATTAATTTCCTTATAAAAGGCCCACTTAAAGCATAAAACTATGAGCTTACTGGTGAAAAAATTCTAACTTTTCTGGTTTGACAAAGCTGTTTAATTTTAATTACGGCTGATAGTGATTGAGGCTTTGAAAGACTTTAAGCATGTCCTGATCTTCTGGTTTGACAAAGCTGTTAAATTTTACTTACGGCTGACAGTGATTGAGGCCTCGAAAGACTTTAAGCATGTCCTGTTCCCCAAGAGCGTAGGGTTGCATTCATTAACAAGGTAGCAAGAGCATTTATTCACCATATATTAATTTCTTTATATAAGGCTAACTTAAAGCTTAAAACTTTGAGCTAACTGATGAAAAGAGCACTAGCTCGTCTGATTTAACAAAGATGTTTAATATTACTTACGGCTGACAGTGATTAGCGCCTCGAAAGACTTTAAGCATGTCCCGTTCACCGAGAGAGTAAGGTTGCATCCATTAACCAAGTAAAAAGCATTTGTTCACCACATATTAATTTCTTTACATAAGGCTAACTTAAAGCTAAAACAATAAGCTTACTAGTAAGAAGAGCACTAGCGGCTAAGTACTTCAGCTCGTCTGGTTTGACACAGATGTTTGACAGTGATTAATAAGTGGAAAGACTTTAAGCATGTCCCTTTCTCCGAAGGCGTTAAGTAGCACCCATTGACCAATTAGCAAGAGCATTTATTCACCACATATTATAATATTTATATGAGGCTGCGCTAAAGCTTTAAACTATAAGCTAACTGTTGAAAAGAGCATCAGCGACTAAGAACAAAGATGTTTAATTTTACGTATGGTTGTCTATCTGCGAGTATACCGTGGGTATACAATTTTTTGGCGGGTCAAGAAGTTGATGATGTCTGATGATGTATCTCTGACCTGACCGAAGATAAGCGAATCGGGTTATCTCCAAGGGTCTTTGACATTTTTTTATTGACCATTTTTATATGAAGTTTTTTGTTTTTTTTTTCTAAAATGTTTCGAATATTTCGATTATTTAAGGCGAATTTTTCCGAGCATATTCTATTAACATTTTCTCCTATTTATGGCAAAATCGCCATATTTCGTAAAACAAAGTCATCTAAAATCGTCCTTGAATCTAGAAAATCGTCCTTGAAATTCAAAAATCGGTGGCCTAGAGGTCAAATGCGTTGAACTTTTAAAAACTTAAAAATGGCGCGAGTTCGTGCCCACGAAAAGCCATCAATTATTTTTTTTTTTTGTGCAAGTTTTTAGAATTGGATTTTTAAACAATTTTGTAAGCAAATGAAAAAAAAAATTTTAGAACACGTTAAAATAATAATTAAATAAATATGTAAAGTACGTACATTAAATTATCAGCTTGTAATGTTTTTAGTCTAATTGGGTAAAATAAAACATAAGTTTTATGTCACTGGTGAGAATACTTCTTAGACCCCAATAAATTGAGATATGAACCGTTTGTGCGCGTTGCCTAGCGCGATGTGTCTGTGGTACAGCGGTAGTGCTCTCGACTGCTAACCTAGTGGTCGTGAGTTCGATCCTCGCAGCGGTCACGAAGATTTTCCTCAAAAAGAAAATTGTTTGATATTTATCTTTATTTTACTGATTCTGTTTTATGACTACGTTCAGTTCTTATGATTCTAATTAGCAGCTTACCAACATGTCAAAAGTCCACGATTTTCCACGAGGGGGGGAACGGGGTTGTCGAGGTAAATGTCCACGTGGACATAGTAAAAATTTAATTTTAACCTTTATCAAACAAAAACACCTCTTAACGAGGTAAAAAGTAGTGGCGAACGCGCCTTTAACAAAAATTTCTGATATCAACAACTGTGACGAAAAATGATATTACATTCGATAAAATAAATAAACTATATTAAATTTATGATTTCGGCCCGCAACAGTAAATATTTATTTACCAACACGTAAATTTTCTGTTGTAGCGTGCCGAATACATAAATTAAATATATCAATATAGGCAAAGTGTTATAGATCAAAAGTTGAGGAATCTCAAGGGCTATATGAATTGAAATTTAAAAAGAAATTGTTCGACTCAATTTTGAGAAAATAGTCAAAATGTGGTTTTAAAAAGTAACTTTTTGTCATAACTCTAAATCTATTATATTCAGACAATTTTATAATATGAAGAGTATTTAGCAAATTAAATTATCTATTCAGGGATATATAACACGTTTCTGTATCATTAGTTGTTTAGATACTATAAGCATTTTAAATCTGGCATTTTTTTTTGTTTTTCCGCTAAACTAGCGGGTTTTTCCAAAAGGTGTAGAACAAACGTTTTCTATTTCAAGCTAATTTATACACCCATAGGGTTTCCAAAACCCTAAAACTAAGATGGGATGCATACAAACCCACAAACAAAGGGACAAACATTTTCATTTTGGGAAGAAGAAGAAAATCTTGTTTTTTGAATTACTTTTGAACGGGACATCGGATTTCAACAAAGGAGAAGTCATTCGACGCGTATTCTCAGTAAGAATAAAACTAGCTAAACAGCCGGGGGCTTTTATCCCCACCGTATCCAGCAGCTCCAATTTTCTAAATTTTCACTTTTACACTTTCACCGTCTTTTCTCCCAAACAAATCTATATTTCGAAAGTCTTGGTATGCAATCTTCTTAGGTTTTGCGATACCTTTCGAGATTGTCCACGAGGGGGGGAGGGGGGATCAATAAGTGCTTAAAATTTGTCCACGTGGTTTATGGACGGCCCCTAACACTTTTTTCATATATTAAGGTTATTTACCTTTGAAAACAGAAAAATCGCCCTAAATTTAAGAAAACTTAGATTAAAACAAGAAAGGAAGTTAGCTTCGGCAAGCCGAAGCTTATATACCCTTGCAGCTATATTTATTAAATATAAAAACACAAAAAATGATATTCCCAATAGTATAAGATAATATGTCAAAAAACACCGAAGCTATAATTTGTTTCATATTATTTTCCTACCAATTTTCCGATCGTTCCTATGGCAGCTATATGATATAGTCCTCCGATTTTGATAAAATTAAATTCGAAGTTCAGAACTAATTAAAAAATGTTATTTCCAAGCGTTGGAGGTTATATGTTGAAAAACACCGAATCTATAATTTGTTTCTTATTATTTTTCCACCAATTTTCCGATCATTCCTATGGCAGCTATATGATATAGTCTTCCGATTTTGATAAAATTAAATTTAAAAAAAATTCAGAGCTAATTAAAAGTTTTATTTCCAATTTTACGATCGTTCCTTTGGCAGCTATATGATATAGTCGTCCGATTTTGATAAAATTAAATACGAAATTCAGAATGAATTAAAAAATGTTATTTACAAGCGTAGGAGGTTATATGTGAAAAAACACAGAAGTTATAATTTGTTTCATATTATTTTTCCACCGATTTTACGATCGTTCCTATGGCAGCTATATGATATAGTCTTCCGATTTTGATAAAATTTAATTCGAAATTCAAGACTAATTAAAAAATGTTATTTCCAAGCGTAGGAGGTTATATGTTAAGGAACACCGAAGCTATAATTTGTTTCATATTATTTTCCCACCAATTTTACGATCGTTCCTATGGCAGCTATATGATATAGTCGTCCGATTTTGATCAAATTAAATTTGAAATTCAGAACTAATTAAAAAATGTTATTTCCAAGCGTAGGAGGTTATATGTTAAGGAACACCGAAGCTATAATTTGTTTCATATTATTTTCCCACCAATTTTACGATCGTTCCTATGGCAGCTATATGATATAGTCGTCCGATTTTGATCAAATTAAATTTGAAATTCAGAACTAATTAAAAAATGTTATTTCCAAGCGTAGGAGGTTATATGTTAAGGAACACCGAAGCTATAATTTGTTTCATATTATTTTCCCACCAATTTTACGATCGTTCCTATGGCAGCTATATGATATAGTCTTCCGATTTTGATAAAATTTAATTCGAAATTCAAGACTAATTAAAAAATGTTACTTCCAAGGAAAGGAGGTAATATGTTAAAAAACACCAAAGATATAATTTGCTAACATTTTTTTTTCCGATTATTCCTATGGGAGCTATAAGATATAGTTGTCCGATCAGGCTGGTTCCGACTTATATACTACCTGCAAAAGATATAAGACTTTTGGGAAAGTTTCAGCCCGATAGCTTTAAAACTGAGAGACTAGTTTGCGTAGAAACGGACGGACAGACGGACAGACGGACATGGCTAAATCGACTCTTCTAGTGATGCTGATCAAGAATATATATACTTTATGGGGTCGGAAACGTCTCCTTCACTGCGTTGCAAACTTCTGACTGAAATCATTATACCCTCTGCAAGGGTATAAAAAACTTTTAGAAAACGTTGTCCTTATTTTGTTACCCAATCGCCATTGGCCCCCGTTTTAGGCGATTTTTCTTGTTTTTAGGCCGGTTTTACAGTAAAATTTCTATGAGTGTAGTGCTCAGGACGACAAACAGTTTACTAGTTTTAAAACCCTAGTCTTTGTGGTGTGACCGAAAATACGAGAATCTCCCTAAGGCTTTCAATTGTTATAGTAAGTACTTGAAGCAAAACAATACTCTTTGTATCAAAATATATTGTTATAACGGTATTTAAAAGGTCATAGATTCTACCGAATGCATCTTGGCATTAGAGATCCCCCTTTAACTTACAAAAGTACTCTTATCAAATTGTGTAACGAAAAATGCTTGAAAATAAAGCTAAATAAATACACTTTTTAACATTTTTCATTCGGCACGCTGCAAGAAGCTTAAATATTTTGCTGAAGCGGGCAGAATGAAAACAATTTAGCAATTGAATTTATTTCGACGACTTTCCAAGCATTTTTCGTCACAAAATTGATATCAATACTTTTGTAAGTTAAAGGAGCGATCGTCACGACCCCTTACCTCGTTATGATGTGTTTTTATTTGACTTTCCCCAACAAAACAAAAAACTTCATATAAAATCAAATATAGAATGTCAAAGACCTATGTAGATCCTCCGATTCGCTTATCTTCGACCAGGCCAGAGATACCCTGCTCTATCTCTCGGTGAAAAGAACATTCCAAAACTCTACCGAGACATCATGAAAGGACCCTTTTTTCACCACTTAGCTCATAGTTTTAAGCTTTAAGTCAGCCTCATATAAAGAAATTAATACATGGTGAAGAAATGCTCTTGCTACTTGGCTAATGGATGCCACCTAACGCTCTCGGTGATCAGGACATGCTTAAAGTCTTAAAGGCATTAATCACAGTCACCCGAAAGTAAAATTAAACAGCTTTGTCAATCCAGAAGAGTTAGAATTTTTTCACCAGTTAGCTCATGTTTTTATGCTTCAAGTCAGCCTTTTATAAAGAAATTAATATATGGTGAATAAATGCTCTTGCTACCTTGTTAATGGTTGCAACCTAACACTCTCGGTTATCAGGACATGCTTAAAGTCTTTCGAGGCCTCAATCACTGTCAGCCGTAAGTAAAATTAAACAGCTTTGTCAAGCCAGAAGATCAGGACATGCTTAGAGTCTTTCGAGGCCTCAATCACTGTCAGCCGTAAGTAAAATTAAACAGCTTTGTCAAACCAGAAGATCAGGACATGCTTAGAGTCTTTCGAGGCCTCAATCACTGTCAGCCGTAAGTAAAATTAAACAGCTTTGTCAAACCAGAAAATCAGGACATGCTTAGAGTCTTTCGAGGCCTCAATCACTGTCAGCCGTAAGTAAAATTAAACAGCTTTGTCAAACCAGAAGATCAGGACATGCTTAGAGTCTTTCGAGGCCTCAATCACTGTCAGCCGTAAGTAAAATTAAACAGCTTTGTCAAACCAGAAGATCAGGACATGCTTAGAGTCTTTCGAGGCCTCAATCACCGTCAGCCGTAAGTAAAATTAAACAGCTTTGTCAAACCAGAAGATCAGGACATGCTTAGAGTCTTTCGAGGCCTCAATCACTGTCAGCCGTAAGTAAAATTAAACAGCTTTGTCAAACCAGAAGATCAGGACAGAAGATCAGGACATGCTTAGAGTCTTTCGAGGCCTCAATCACTGTCAGCCGTAAGTAAAATTAAACAGCTTTGTCAAGCCAGAAGATCAGGACATGCTTAGAGTCTTTCGAGGCCTCAATCACTGTCAGCCGTAAGTAAAATTAAACAGCTTTGTCAAACCAGAAGATCAGGACATGCTTAGAGTCTTTCGAGGCCTCAATCACTGTCAGCCGTAAGTAAAATTAAACAGCTTTGTCAAACCAGAAGATCAGGACATGATTAAAGTCTTTCGAGGCCTCAATCACTGTCAGCCGTAAGTAAAATTAAACAGCTTTGTCAAACCAGAAGATCAGGACATGCTTAGAGTCTTTCGAGGCCTCAATCACTGTCAGCCGCAAGTAAAATTAAACAGCTTTGTCAACATATTTCGAAGCAAGCGATAGCCGTTTAAAATGTTGGTACTTTATCAGCAGAAAACCGAGACCAATTTTTCATGTCCCCAGGAATGAAGAAAAATAGATGAAAAATAACTGCCAATGATTATTAATATTAAATGTAAGAAATATAAGTATTTCTGCTCCTCTGACCATCCGGACATGTTGAAGAGGCGGCAGAGACTGCGAAGATTGCTACCCAAAACCTAAGTCCAATGCTATCGATTATTTTGGTTTCGGGAGAATGTCGATTTCGATATGGTTGTATCGATGTATCGTGCGCCTTTCCTATAGCCTAGTCCCACAGACCTTATCATTAATACCCTCTGCACACAGCCGCTCAAAAATCGCTGTTGCAACTTTTAGCGGATTCCTTTTTATAAAATAATCGATGAAGCAAACAGCTGATCGCCAGAAGCAACAGTATCCGAAGGGCGAGGACGTGCAAGTTCAGTTGCTCCAAAAAAAATAGAAAACAACGCAAAACTAAATACGATTTGAACGCTAGCATGCGGAATATTTTCAGCGCCGAATGATAATTTTATTGCTATTGGCGAATTGATCAAGGATGAGATTTCCATTTGGTCAAGCCTTGTGGAAATTTATGAGGGACTTATGCAAACCAACAGTGACGCCACCATAGCACAAGATAGAACCGTTTGGATTATTTTTAGTATTTTTAACACCTTCCTTGCAGACGGTTCTTTGACATTATCCTTTTTTAGGCAACAGTGTTGTTACTTTTGAACGGAACATCGGATTTCAACAAATGAGAAGTCATTCGACGCGTATTCTCAGTAAGAATAAAACTAGCTAAACAGCCGGGGGCTTTTATTCCCACCGTATCCAGCAGCTCCAATTTTCTAAATTTTGTCTTTTACACTTTCACCGTCTTTTCTCCCAAGCAAATCTATATTTCGAAAGTCTTGGTATGCAATCTTCTTAGGTTTTGCGATACCTTTGATTGGTGTATCACTCGTTACGATCGGACCATAATGGCAGATTTTCAATTCTGCGGCTATATATAGTAGTTGTCTTCGCACGCTCTCTTGCGCGCTTCGCCACTACGTGTACTGCCGTCCACAGTGATGTTATCTATTACACTTTTAATTTTAATTTTAAAAAATGTCAATAAAAAGTCCACGTGGACAAAAATTGGGGGGGGGAGGGCAGGTTTAGTTAAAAATCCAAGATTGTCCACGAGGGGGGAGGGGGAGATCAAAAAGTGCTTAAAATTTGTCCACGTGGTTTATGGACGGCCCCTAATACTTTTTTCATATAAATATATGAAAAATCGCCCTAAATTTAAGAAAACTTAGATTTAAAAAAAAAGCCCTAAATGTAAGACCAATACATGCCAACTTTTAGAAAACGTTGTCCTTATTTTGTTACCCAATCGCCATTGGCCCCCGTTTTGGGCGATTTTTCTTGTTTTTAGGCCGGTTTTACAGTAAAATTTCTATGAGTGTAGTGCTCAGGACGACAAACAGTTTACTAGTTTTAAAACCCTAGTCTTTGTGGTGTGACCGAAAATACGAGAATCTCCCTAAGCCTTTCAATTGTTATAGTAAGTACTTGAAGCAAAACAATACTCTTTGTATCAAAATATATTGTTATAACGGTATTTAAAAGGTCATAGATTCTACCGAATGCATCTTGGCATTAGAGATCCCCCTTTAACTTACAAAAGAACTCTTATCAAATTGTTTAACGAAAAATGCTTGAAAACAAAGCTAAATAAATACACTTTTTAACATTTTTTCATTCGGCACGCTGCAAGAAGCTTAAATATTTTGCTGAAGCGGGCAGAATGAAAACAATTTAGCAATTGTATTTATTTCGACGACTTTCCAAGCATTTTTCGTCACAAAATTGATATTAATACTTTTGTAAGTTAAAGGAGCGATCGTCACGACCCCTTACCTCGTTATGATGTGTTTTTATTTGACTTTCCCCAACAAAACAAAAAACTTCATATAAAATCAAATATAGAATGTCAAAGACCTATGTAGATCCTCCGATTCGCTTATCTTCGACCAGGCCAGAGATACCCTGCTCTATCTCTCGGTGAAAAGAACATTCCAAAACTCTACCGAGACATCATGAAAGGACCCTTTTTTCACCACTTAGCTCATAGTTTTAAGCTTTAAGTCAGCCTCATATAAAGAAATTAATACATGGTGAAGAAATGCTCTTGCTACTTGGCTAATGGATGCCACCTAACGCTCTCGGTGATCAGGACATGCTTAAAGTCTTAAAGGCATTAATCACAGTCACCCGAAAGTAAAATTAAACAGCTTTGTCAATCCAGAAGAGTTAGAATTTTTTCACCAGTTAGCTCATGTTTTTATGCTTCAAGTCAGCCTTTTATAAAGAAATTAATATATGGTGAATAAATGCTCTTGCTACCTTGTTAATGGTTGCAACCTAACACTCTCGGTTATCAGGACATGCTTAAAGTCTTTCGAGGCCTCAATCACTGTCAGCCGTAAGTAAAATTAAACAGCTTTGTCAAACCAGAAGATCAGGACATGCTTAGAGTCTTTCGAGGCCTCAATCACTGTCAGCCGTAAGTAAAATTAAACAGCTTTGTCAAACCAGAAGATCAGGACATGATTAAAGGCTTTCGAGGCCTCAATCACTGTCAGCCGTAAGTAAAATTAAACAGCTTTGTCAAACCAGAAGATCAGGACATGCTTAGAGTCTTTCGAGGCCTCAATCACTGTCAGCCGTAAGTAAAATTAAACAGCTTTGTCAAACCAGAAGATCAGGACATGCTTAGAGTCTTTCGAGGCCTCAATCACTGTCAGCCGTAAGTAAAATTAAACAGCTTTGTCAAACCAGAAGATCAGGACATGCTTAGAGTCGTTCGAGGCCTCAATCACTGTCAGCCGTAAGTAAAATTAAACAGCTTTGTCAAACCAGAAGATCAGGACATGCTTAGAGTCTTTCGAGGCCTCAATCACTGTCAGCCGTAAGTAAAATTAAACAGCTTTGTCAAACCAGAAGATCAGGACAGAAGATCAGGACATGCTTAGAGTCTTTCGAGGCCTCAATCACTGTCAGCCGTAAGTAAAATTAAACAGCTTTGTCAAACCAGAAGATCAGGACATGCTTCAAGTCTTTCGAGGCCTCAATCACTGTCAGCCGTAAGTAAAACAAGAAAGAACGCTATAGTCGAGTGCCTCGACTATCAGATACCCGTTACTCAGCTAAAGGGACCAAAGGGAAATGGAAATAAGCAAGCAGCAAAGCAAGACTGAAATGCGCCACCTACCGGCGGTAGACAGATTTAAGCGTTATGGGCGTTAGGGTGGGCGTGGAAAATTTTTTTTTTGGTCAATCGATAGGTATTGATGAGACCGATACAGTTCAGTTAAAATTTTGTATCTAGCATGAAAATTGTGGGCGCCACAGGCTTGGGCGGTTTGTGGGCGTTAGAGTGGGCGTGGCATATTCGCGTATCAAAATTGCGCTGCGTACAAAGCTACGGAATCTAAATCTGAAATCCTGATTCTATATCTTTGATAGTTTCCGAGATATCCACGTTCATACTTACGATTTTTTGAAGTTTGGGGGCGGTTTGTGGGCGATAAAGTGGGCGTGGCAAACTTTTTTTTAAGTCAATCGATAGGTATTGATGAGAACAATACATTTCAGTTAAAATTTTTATTCTAGCATCAAAACTGTAGGAGCCACAGTTTTGGGCGGTTTGTGGGCGTAAAAGTGGGCGTGGCACTCTACTGAAACAAACTTGCGCTGCGTAAGAAGCTCAGGAATCTGCACGCCAAATCTCAATAGCCTAGCTCTCATAGTTTCCAAGATCTCAGCGTTCATCCGGACAGACAGACGGACAGACGGACAGACGGACAGACGGACATGGCTAGATCGACTCGGCTAGTGATCCTGATCAAGAATATATATACTTTATGGGGTCGGAAACGCTTCCTTCTGCCTGTTACATACTTTCCGACGAATCTAGTATACCCTTTTACTCTACGAGTAACGGGTATAATTAAACAGTTTTGTCAAACCAGAAGATCAGGACATGCTTAGAGTCTTTCGAGGCCTCAATCACTGTCAGCCGTAAGTAAAATTAAACAGCTTTGTCAAACCAGAAGATCAGGACATGCTTAGAGTCTTTCGAGGCCTCAATCACTGTCAGCCGTAAGTAAAATTAAACAGCTTTGTCAAACCAGAAGAGTTAGAATTTTTTTACCAGTTCGCTCATAGTTTTAAGCTTTAAGTCAGCCTCATTTAAAGTAATTAATATATGGTGAATAAATGCTTTTGCTACTTGGCTAATGGATGCAACCTTACGCTCTCGGTGATCAGGACATGCTTAAAGTCTTTCGAGGCCTCAATCACTGTCAGCCGTAAGTAAAATTAAACAGCTTTGTCAAACCAGAAGATCAGGACATGCTTAGAGTCTTTCGAGGCCTCAATCACTGTCAGCCGTAAGTAAAATTAAACAGCTTTGTCAAACCAGAAGATCAGGACATGCTTAGAGTCTTTCGAGGCCTCAATCACTGTCAGCCGTAAGTAAAATTAAACAGCTTTGTCAAACCAGAAGATCAGGACATGCTTAGAGTCTTTCGAGGCCTCAATCACTGTCAGCCGTAAGTAAAATTAAACAGCTTTGTCAAACCAGAAGATCAGGACATGCTTAGAGTCTTTCGAGGCCTCAATCACTGTCAGCCGTAAGTAAAATTAAACAGCTTTGTCAAACCAGAAGATCAGGACATGCTTAGAGTCTTTCGAGGCCTCAATCACTGTCAGCCGTAAGTAAAATTAAACAGCTTTGTCAAACCAGAAGATCAGGACAGAAGATCAGGACATGCTTAGAGTCTTTCGAGGCCTCAATCACTGTCAGCCGTAAGTAAAATTAAACAGCTTTGTCAAACCAGAAGATCAGGACATGCTTAGAGTCTTTCGAGGCCTCAATCACCGTCAGCCGTAAGTAAAATTAAACAGCTTTGTCAAACCAGAAGATCAGGACATGCTTAGAGTCTTTCGCGGCCTCAATCACTGTCAGCCGTAAGTAAAATTAAACAGCTTTGTCAAACCAGAAGATCAGGACATGCTTAGAGTCTTTCGAGGCCTCAATCACTGTCAGCCGTAAGTAAAATTAAACAGCTTTGTCAAACCAGAAGATCAGGACATGCTTAGAGTCTTTCGAGGCCTCAATCACTGTCAGCCGTAAGTAAAATTAAACAGCTTTGTCAAACCAGAAGAGTTAGAATTTTTTCACCAGTTAGCTCATAGTTTTAAGCTTTAAGTCAGCCTCATATAAAGAAATTAATATATGGTGAAGAAATGCTTTTGCTACTTGGCTAATGGATGCAACCTTACGCTCTCGGTGATCAGGACATGATTAGAGTCTTTCGAGGCCTCAATCACTGTCAGCCGTAAGTAAAATTAAACAGCTTTGTCAAACCAGAAGATCAGGACATGCTTAGAGTCTTTCGAGGCCTCAATCACTGTCAGCCGTAAGTAAAATTAAACAGCTTTGTCAAGCCAGAAGATCAGGACATGCTTAGAGTCTTTCGAGGCCTCAATCACTGTCAGCCGTAAGTAAAATTAAACAGCTTTGTCAAGCCAGAAGATCAGGACATGCTTAGAGTCTTTCGAGGCCTCAATCACTGTCAGCCGTAAGTAAAATTAAACAGCTTTGTCAAACCAGAAGGTCAGGACATGCTTAGAGTCTTTCGAGGCCTCAATCACTGTCAGCCGTAAGTAAAATTAAACAGCTTTGTCAACATTTTTCGAAGCAAGCGATAGCCGTTTAAAATGTTGGTACTTTATCAGCAGAAAACCGAGACCAATTTTTCATGTCCCCAGGAATGAAGAAAAATAGATGAAAAATAACTGCCAATGATTATTAATATTAAATGTAAGAAATATAAGTATTTCTGCTCCTCTGACCATCCGGACATGTTGAAGAGGCGGCAGAGACTGCGAAGATTGCTACCCAAAACCTAAGTCCAATGCTATCGATTATTTTGGTTTCGGGAGAATGTCGATTTCGATATGGTTGTATCGATGTATCGTGCGCCTTTCCTATAGCCTAGTCCCACAGACCTTATCATTAATATCCTCTGCACACAGCCGCTCAAAAATCGCTGTTGCAACTTTTAGCGGATTCCTGTTCATAAAATAATCGATGAAGCAAACAGCTGATCGCCAGAAGCAACAGTATCCGAAGGGCGAGGACGTGCAAATTCAGTTGCTCCAAAAAAAAATAGAAAACAACGCAAAACTAAATACGATTTGAACGCTAGCATGCGGAATATTTTCAGCGCCAAATGATAGTTTTATTGCTATTGGCGAATTGATCAAGAATGAGATTTCCATTTGGTCAAGCCTTGTGGAAATTTAAGAGGGACTTTTGTAAACCAACAGTGACGCCACCATAGTTTTCACAAGATAGAACCGTTTGGATTATTTTTAGTATTTTTAACACCTTCCTTGCAGACGGTTTTTTGACATTATCCTTTTTTAGGCAACAGTGTTGTTAGGTGGCTGCGCATTCAAATGGGTTTTTTTTTAGATAAATAATGTACGTTTTGGTGCAACAGGTGTCAGTTCTTGCCAAGAAGGAGGTTGGTCATTGCCTTAAAAAAGAGCAAAGCAATATTTCAAGATGAGATCAATTGCTGGGTTCCGAGCCGTTGGGAGGCTCCTTGGACCTGCACCAACAACAATTTCCTTACAACGGCATAATTGCAGTTCAAATGCATTTTCTTCTCAAAAAATCGCGAAATGCCTAGGTCAAAAATCACCCAATCTCGTAAAAAAAATACTGAATAAGGCACTGAATCGATTAGCGTGTGCTCCGCTGCAGCGTGTTGTAGTGACTTTCTCTGTCTCTTTTCTAAACGTGTGTTTCTTATGGTGGAAAAAGTCGCTGAAGCGGAAACATCTTCAGTCTGAATAGGCTATTATGTCAGAAGGGGTGACACCGCTATGATAAAGGAGTGTTGTAGATGTTGGTGGGTGCATCGGATATTACGGTGGGTGTACTCGATATCGGTGCGACCAGGCCGGCGAAGTGGCAAAATACCGAACATTTCCGTTCATTATCAACGATGGACAAACTTCGATATCAGATAAAACTTGCACGATGCATCGATGTTTTTCCCGTCCCATCCCCAAAGATTCGCTCATTTGAAAAAAAAAAACATGGCTGGAAGAGGTGGTTATGAACACGCTAGGTAAATATTATTAATTATTATGGCAATCGCCAGCGCTACTTGTGAGCCGCGGTGTGCCGGTGTTGGTGAAAGTGGTTGCGGTACGATCGATTTCCGCGAGGGACGGCAATTCGGCTAAAATGTGTGATAATGCACGCGGTTTTTGGGGTTTGGGCAAAAAAAAAGGCAACACCAGCCCACCAATACACGCGCACGCTCTCGCCTCGCCGCTCGCACACTCGCGCACGAACGCGTATATGTATGCCGTGTACGTGTCGGTCGTTGGTCGCCGCCGCTTTTGTGTGAGTGCGCGTGAGTAAGGCGGTGTGTGTGTGTGTGCGGGACAGTGTGCGTGTTTTTTTTTTCCAACATTCTTTTTCGGTTTTTTTTTTCGATTCGATTCCACCGCCTGCGATGTTTTTCTTTTCGGAAAATTCTGCCGCTGCCGGCGTCGGCTTCGACGTCGACTGCGGCACTGAGAGCGCACCGGCGGATTTTACATTAGCCCCCCCACCCAAAAAAAAAATATAAGAGAAAAAGCCCACAAAAATAGATGAAAAATCCATGCAGAATGCATTTTTTGGCAAAAAGCGCGCGCGATTTTCCCCCTCCATTCGACACCTGTCCCCCGCATTTGTTATTGTTGTCATTTGTGCCTGCATCTTTGTTGACTATTCGCCGGGAATCCGAGCCAGCATTACCTAGATATTCCAGCCATGTGCGTTTGCGATTCGCCTTTGCCTTCGCCTTCGGCTCGGGGGGTGGCGCCCCCACAATCAAGAAGAAGAAGAAGACGCAGACACACCCCCATTAATTGGATTCACGGTTTCAAGGTTCCCAGGTTCCAGAGAACTGCTCCCCCAAACAATGGATCTCGGGTTACGCCAGGAACATATTACCCCACTTTTGGCTATCTTGGTTAACCAAATCGTTTATAGATCATGGAAGGCTTTACTCAAGATTCTGAATCAAAGAACATTCAGGCCCTCAAGTAACCATAACTAACATCAAGCAATAACAATACCCGCTATAAATGCCTTGCTGTCTCAGCATCATTAAACTAATTATATTATGATATTAAAAACAAACCTTATAAGCAGAAAAGATAAATTGGTTCCGTAACCAAAAATCCAATCGTTCCAGTTACCGAATAATTCTTCAAAATCCTAGAATCAATAGAGCAGAAACCTCTACTCTAACGATACCATACATATGTACGATAAGAATGACTTATAGTTAGGATCAAAGGGCTTAAACGAAAACCATCGACAAAATTCAAGAAATAGTAATCATCAGCTTTCCATATTGACCCGAAACCTACCAGTATAAGAACTGCCCCCCATATAATAGCAAGACCCATATCAATTGGATACTTTGGTTAGATCACCTGATAATTCAAGAACTATAATAAACCCATGGTAAATCCCTTAAAATATATAACTTCCTACTCAAGACTAAGTTGGCTTAGAAAATAACTCGATTAATCAACCATTCTAAAACCATTTTAGAGGCGGATTCGGTGGAGATCGGGCATCCAAGCAGTTGCCCACGGAACCGCCCTTTATCGCATTCGTCGGCAATCTGCCGCAAGGCCTGGTGCAGGGCGATGTGATCAAAATATTCCAGGACTTTGAGGTGAAGAACGTGCGGCTAGTGAAGGATCGCGAGACGGATCAGTTCAAAGGCTTCTGCTACGTGGAGTTCGAGACGCTGGAAAACCTGGAGCGGGCGCTAGAATGCGATGGTCGGATCAAACTGGACGACCTGTCGGCGCCGCTGCGCATCGACATTGCCGATCGTCGGAAAAATGATCGGTATGTAGGCAGACCGAACTCATTGTAGCAGGTCGATTTGGTGGATCGTTAGGGGGAAATTATCAAAAGTACTTAAAAAAGAAATAATACAAGATTCGAGGTGGTACCTGTAACACACCTTCGTTTAAAGCTTATACATCGGAAGCAAACATTCTAAGCAAGTGGTTAAATATTTCTGTTTATTAAATACGTTCCCCTAACGAATTCCAAATCGATTCACACTCATACTCAGTGTTTAGATGAGTTATTTAATCTTTTGTTTAACCTTCCCTTACAGCCCTGGTGGCGGTGTTGGCGGCGGTGGCAACGGAGGCATGACCCGCGGCGATGGCAGAGACTTTCAGAAGCGCGGCCCACCCCGCCAAGGCGGCAGCAGTCAGTCCTACAGCCGGGGAGGTCCTGGCACTGGCGGCGGTCGCGAAGGCGGCGGCGGATCGGGTAATCGCGGCGATAGTAGAGGTTCGTACAATGATAGTTATGGTGGTCACAATGATAGAAGTCGCGGCGGCGGAGGCAGCGGCGCGGGCTCCGGCGGTGGCATGAATAGAGGATACAATGGTAAAGCATTTTTATCTGCCGTCCAACCAACCAATCAACCAACCAACCAACCAATCAATCAATCAATCAACTCAACTCAACCAACAACACGTAGCTGCATCCCTCGTAGTGCCGCCAAAAAGTAGTTGATTCTGATAACGTATTACGATTCCGACTCCGATTCCGACTCCTCATACAAATACCAAATACTAATTTGATTCGGTCGCATGGCAGGAAGACAAAGACATCCATGCTGCAGTCCTCGAAAGCGATCCCAGAATTTCCCCTATCTATTTCTGTTTCCGTTTCTGTTATTTTTTGTTGTCCTCTTGCGGTTTTTTATGCTACTGATACTGAGTTGATTTTGCTTTACTTTCCTTTGGCAGTTTGTTTCCACTAGGCCTGTAAGGGTAATCTAATCCCTGGTCATCGCTAAACTATTTCCTTAAACCTTATAGACCATGTGTAATATTATTTTTAGCCCTTCCAAATGGATAGTATCCATTTCTTTAGCAAGATCTATTACATGCAGTTCAGTACAACCTTCTTAAAGACATCTTTTCTACCTTTACGATATATTTACTTATATAAGCTAGTACAATTGACACTTGAAATTATTGAACTATTGATGGGATGTGGGGTTCTGTATACATATAAAGATTTGCTTTTAAGTTTTGTATCACATGAAGAATAGCTAGTACAAGATCAGATCCAGATAAAAATATCAAATCCAAGCTAATTTATTTGTATGTGGGAGTGGTCTACAGGATATTACTCACCTCAGCGCCTATTGCCTACTTTATATTACCTAATTTGCGTTTATCGAAAACGACCGCCCTTCTACCTCGTCTAGCTCCCCTGTACCAGTAGCCCAAGCACACACTTTGATAGATTTGAAACGACTCTTCCACCCGCACGCTTTTAACTTTGAACTGCATTTAGCCAGCATGCTGAGCCTAACTCTAAGCAGGTTTCCTCCTGGCCAACAGGTGCTAATCCAGTTGCTTCCGTTGCAGATCGGCCGGCAAATCGGGGTCGGTACGGCAACTTCAATAACGATGATCGGTTTGACCGCAACCAGGACCGTGAGCGCGGACAGCGGGAAGGCAGCTATGGCAATCAGTCGCGCGACGGCGATCGCTACAACAACTTCAGCCGGCACCGCGACCGCGAGCGCACCCACTACAATCCCAACCAGCAGAGCGAACGTCCCAGCGCCGGAATGGGCGGTCTGGGCGGCGGCTCAGGCGGATCTGGCGGCCTGGGCGTTGGCGGTGGCGGTGGCGGTGGTCCCTCCATGGGCGCCATTGGTGAGTTGCACAAGTATTTGGGATCTAAGCAATGACATTATGGTCCTGGTGTTTTTCATTGGAATTTATATTATATTGGAAATATAAAGGAAGGCCTTAAAAAAAATTTAATTTGAAATTGATAGTATGTCTGGCAAAGAGACATTCGTAAATAAATATATGTATTAGAAATGTTATTACTATTTAAAGTAGGTCTTAGACCTAGAAAGCGTAAGGAACTTTGAAGCTTAAAACCTACTTTTTGTTTGAGGCCATATATTTTAAATACTTTAAAATTGTTACAGTAAAGACAAGGGAAGATATACACCAAGACTATAACCATGTGACCTACTTTTGAAACACTAAAGTTTCAGCTTTTAATATTTGTAAATACTCTCTTACTACTATTAGTTTTTGGTCCAAATGTTGATTTAATGTTTATTTAGTTATCTCATATAAATTAAAAAATACCTTTATAAGTAAAGTAGTTATACCTTTAAAAATATATATATTCTTGACCAGGATCAATGGCCAAGTCGATTTAGCCATGTCCGTTCGTCTGACTGTCCGTATGAACGCCGAGATCTCGTAAACTATAAAAGCTATAAGCGAATGGGAATCGCATTGTTCTTTTAAAAGTTATGAATGACTAAGTAAAGCAGTCTTTGGCATGGTTGAAATAGAAATAATTTCAATTGAAATTTGAAACAGTGTAACGGGTATCTGATGGTCGAGACTATATCGTTTCTTCTTGTTGTTGATTATGGCCCCTTTTAAACCGTTTATTGCTTGTGAATTTGTTGTACTATTAAGTTAACGAAATGCCCCACTGACTGATCCATCCATTTGACCATTCTATGCCTGCAGACGATAATGAGCGGCCACGCCTGCAGCTGAAGCCACGGACGATTGCCGCGCCCATAAACGCGGTGGCCGAAACCAAGCAATCGGCCTCGATCTTTGGCAATGCCAAGCCGCGCGAGGAGAAGCTGAAGGAGCTGCAGCAGAATGTCAATCACAACGGCGATAACTAGAGGGCAGAAGTCGGTCCGCAATATAATATGCCTGATATGATATTTTGGTGTGCGCGAGAGAGAGAGAGAAGCCGAGATAGACGGAGAGGCGGAGGCGGAGATGGAGATAGTGAGGAGGAGGTGGATCAGAAGGAGCATCAGCAGCATGCATATATAAACACATACATTAATTAATAACACTACGCTACATACCTATTATATACGAATGATATGTACTACATTACAAGAACGAAGATGAAACAACAGGCTGGCCTCTGTGTCTCTGTGTCAGTGTCCAGTGTCAGTCAGCGAGCAACTTAACAGCAACATCAGCACAGCAGCAGCAGCAACAGCAACATCAGCAACACCAGCAACATCAGCAACAGCGACAAAGCCAAGCAGCAACCAAGCAACCTTTCTTACTCTTACTGCAACCAGAACATCCGCAACAACAATGGAAAGTCTATAAATGTTAGTCCTTAAGCAGCGATAAACTTTAGTCTCGTGCATATGGCCTATATATATAGTATATATACGTTTATGTGCGGTTCATGTACAGCAGCTGTATGCACGTTGCTATTTGTTAGTTAAGTAATGCATAACAAAACAAAAGTTCTACCATTAAGGTATAAATAGTAAACAAAAAACAAGTAAAACAAAACAAAACAAAAAAATCAAAACAAAACAATACGCAAAAAAAAAAAACTCGAAAAACAAAGCAAAAATCGAAAACAAAAACATTTTTGACAAAACGTTCAGCGTAGCAGGCAGGCAATTTATACAGTTTATATATAGCAAAAAGAAGAAAAACGCAAAAAAAAAAAACAAAACAAAACAAACACCGAAACCAATTATTGAACATATATACCTTATGAAAAAAAACACCAACAAACAGATCTAACAAATCAAATCGCAGAAAGGCAGAACACCAACTACGTACGTAAAAAAAAACAAAAAAAAAAACAAGCGGCGAAGTAATCGTTGAAGATTAACTAGAAGAAATACGCAGAAATAATAACAATACCAACCCTATAAAAAAAGATGAATAGCAATCAACTACATAGATCTTATGAAGCTGAAGCAGAAGTCTATGTCGCAGACCAAAAGATTTTTACTTTGATATCCTTACACTTACTTTCCCTTTTTATCTGTATCATTTATAGGCCACTCATTTGATTATTTCTTCGCCAAAATTGTACTTTCACTTTTCTAATATTGATTTTACTTGCACACAGATCTGATTTCTTTGTAGATAACCTTTGTATAACACTCAGAAAGTATGGAAAATAATGTGTATAAATTTAATTGTTGTTTGTGTGTTTCGGTTTTTCTTTGCATCCACTATGTACGTGAGCGGAGAGCGCTTTTCCTTTCTTAATGACCTTAGTTTCCTCACAAGTTTTTTTTAAATATACTTTTTTTTGTACCTTGCAAGAGCTGAAAAAAAAACGCGAAAGTTGTAAATTAATTTGAAAATAAAGCGAAAAAAAATTTACATAAGATTGTACCGTATCGGTTTGGTGTTTTCCTTCGGACTATTCGGAATTGTTTTTCGGAGTGCGGCTCAGCACTTTGTATATACAAGTAAATAAGCAAACTTCCCTCGCTCCCAGCCCCACAGGGAGTACCAATTGTTGTGTTGTCTTGTCCGAATCGGCTGTCCTGCTCCGGATTCCCCGGTATCTAACCCACTTTGTTTGCGACACTCCCCCAAAAGACACAAACCCCGAAAACCCAGATACCCAGAAACCTATAAACCGACTTGACCGACAAGCTAAAACAGAGTTAACCGCGACCAGTAGGCGCAGCAAAGAAGCAAATAGAGATACAAACGAGTGTAATGTGTAACAGTTAAAGTAAAGATTACGTTTAATATACCTTTAAAGCTAAAGATAAACTTAACACATAATTTTTAGCACTAATACCGTAAGCAGTCAAAGATTTACACTAAAACTAAACGAAAATGGACAAACAATATTTGTAACTCCTCAAAAATAAATGAAATGATTAACGAGATCGAGTTGACAACTTAATTTATTGCTGCTCTAAACCTAATTAAGAACTTTGATATGCATTTTAAAACGCCCATAAAGACAAAGAATTGTTTAAATTACGATTAAACCAAAAGCAACACTAAAACGAGAATTTATACAAAGCAAGAGTTAGACATTAACATACAACATAAAACATCTAAATATATATACACAGATATAAATAAATATACGCTATGGTTAATGACGAAACTGATCGAGTAAGCCAAGATTAAAAAGCAATTCTACTCTTAGCAACCGCAATAAATTAAAAAAACAAGAAACTAACCGAAATTAGTAAGCAGTTAGAGGATACAATCGTAGACGTGAACGAAATATAAATTTTTACCAATTACAACACCAGCAGACATCGCAAATGCTAACTCCATGTAACTTACATAACAAAATGGTTATAAACAAATCAACAAAGTCAAATCAACAGACAACAAGATGTTTAATTAAGTAAATGAAGAACGAACGCTAAACAAACTTGGTACACAACATTATAACGAAATATATAAATATATATATTTTTTGTTGTTTGAACATTTTGTACGATACGTATATATACAAATATATACACATAACTAAATCAATAAATAAAAGAAATTATAATACAACTCACCTCTGATTGTTTCACTTTCCCTGGGTTGGATTTTGCATTTAAGAAAGATCTATTAATGTATTTCTAGAGTTCCATCTTAAGAGAAAGCACCCTTGCAATATTTAACCACATCCAATAAAACAATAGATTTTCATTTGCATAACAAATTCAATTAAATCTCATTTTATTTCAGTTTTGTTTGTTTGTTTTTTTGTATTTTTTTTACAATTTATTAAGCTAAAGTGTGAAAAAATTTCGCTTTTAATTTATGTATATATATATCCTTTTGTTTCTGTATTGTTTTGTTTTTTTAATTTATTACATTACAATATTTTTAGGTTTCCCATTTATTAATTTGATTTATTTTGGTTTGCTTTATTATAAATTGTTTTTGTCGTTCTTTCCTTTATAAATTATACATAAATTATGCAACTTGTTTGAGAACTAAAAAAGCGTTAATTATTTATATATAATGAAAATAAAAATCGTTTACTTTTTATCTCGTTTTCTTTGGGCTTTTTCCTTAGCATTTGCTTTTCTTTATGTTTTAGTTCATATTTTTTACATTTAGATGTTATTGTGCAGTTTTGGTTTCCTTTCTTTTGGGTATGGTTGTTTTTTTTTTTTAATTTTATTTTGAATTAACTAATTATAATTCTTTTCTTTTGCGTAATAAACTAATTCAGGCGTTTGTTTCTTTTCGTTTTTTTACTTTATTTTAAATTTATTAATCGATAATATATCTTTATAAAAACAATTTTTGTCTGTCAGTGTGTTTTACGAGTGTTTCTTTGTATTGGTTTCCGGTTTGTATTTTCCCTTTTTCCCGTTTTGGTTTTTAATAAAAATGAATACATACAAAAACTGTTGTGTTTCATTTGTCCCATATAGATTTCCCATACGTTGCTATAAAAAAAATATATATGCAGGTATATTTATATTAATATGTGTGTTTGGGCAAACTTAATGGATTATCTGTGGTTGGTAAATACACGTATTCTATCGAAAAAATTGATAACAAGAGGCTGGCTTCAATCAAAAATCGAAGGTTGTGCCGGCGAAAACATTACAATGTATGACAGCGATGTCCCTATTCTTATTATTTTGCAAGATTTATTTGTTAAGAGTATCGCTAGTACAAGTTAATGTCCCTTTAAAAAACTAGAAAACAAAATGCAGATCGTGTGCCTTTGTGTATGTGTGTGTGTGTGTTGTGGTTCTGTGAGTGTGTGAGTCTGTTTGTCAAGCAAATGGACAAAGTGTTATACTACACATACTGTTATACGGCTACATAAATATACTCATATTATCATATATATATATATTCATATATATATATATTTGTATATATATATACAGTCGATTTCTTTTTAGTAGAAAAGTGGCGGGTGTCATAATTTTTTAGCATTTCTTATTTAGTTTTTCGGTATTTTTTAGCTGCTTTTACTTGATCGCACATATATAATCTATACATATTCATATGTATATATCTTTATCATCTTTTTGGGGGAGAATCTGTGTGTGTCTGTGTGGGCGTATGTGTTGTCTGGTCGTCCTACAGCCATCTGAACCACTTGGAATTTGTAGCCGGGGAAGTTGCTATCAAATAGAGTTGCTCGACAACGGCTCTGGATCGGGGATTGGGGGGTCGGGAAACCCACTGTTCGGCGGGCTCCCTAAACAGGCTCAAAAATGGGAGGTGAGCTAAAAAACGCATACAAAGACAAGAAGAAGCCTGAACACTTTATCGGCTGGTACGTGCAACCGCTGCATCGTTTACAACCAGTCCTCGCTCCAGTGCGCCTCTCTCCGCGCTTCTCATCGAGGGCACCTGAGTCCTAGTTCGGAATGATGAATGGATTTTACTCAAAAGGTCTGTCTTTCTGTTCGTGTCGGCACAAGCGAGAGAGAGAGAGAGAGAGAGAAAAGGAAGGGGAGAAAGTGTTGTGTTCGTGTGTTTGTGTTAGAGTCAGACAGCTAGGCAGATGTAGGCATATGGCAGGCATATATAAAGTCTTTACAAAGACATCATCAGTTGCTTCGGTTTCTCACTAATAAATTACTTCAATTTGTTGATTTTCGTATTCGTTTGCTTAAATTGTATTTGTATAAAAAAAATATGCTAACGGTGCCTGTGTCTCATCGCAAACGTCTCTTTTTTTTGTAATCTCGCTAATTTGTTTTTGTCAGTTTTTGCTGTTGCTTTAGTTAAGACTTCCTTTAATGTGTATATTTAAGTAATGCTCCATTAGTATCATGTATCCATTTTCGCTAGCTTGCTGGTGTATAAATATAAATACATATATCCCTCACATCTTAATCTTTTTAATGAGCTACTCCATCTGCATTGTGTATGTCTGTGTCTGTGTCAGTGTCTGTGTCTGTATCTGTGGGTGGGTGGGTTGTATGCTTGTGGGCGTGGCAGGATATCCTGTCCCGCGTGTGTGAGTGAGTGGTATGGGCTCAGCTCTGGATGCATGTAAAAGCAGCTTGGCAATTTGTGACTCTGTTCATATAGCTTGGATGCGCTCGTCTCTATTGGCTATCATTATATATATAAATTTTCTTGTTAAATAATTCTCATTTTCATCAGTCTGTTTTTGGTTTTTCATTTTTTTTCGTTTAGTTTTCGTGTTCAACGGGCTTTATATAAACGGCTATTAACTCTTGCTCTCAATATAAATTGCAAATATTTCGCTGGATGGCAACTTTCGTAATTGTGTGTTCTTGTGTTTCGGTATCAGTTTCCGTTTGGTTTGGTTTTAGTTTGGATTGGTTTGACTTTGGTATCGTATAGATAGGCCTGGTTTCTTATCTTAATCTCTGCTGCTTGGCTTCGTATTTCCGGGGTCTGTCTGTGTGTCTGTCTGTCTTAGTGTCTGTGTGGGTGTGTGGGTGGCTGGGTGGGTGGGTGGTTGGGTGAGTGGGCTGGCAACTGATAGCACTCAAAGTTAGGATAACGACCTGTGTAGGTCGTTGAAAAAGAAACATTTTACTCATATTCGATTATACGGGAATGCGTATGTGTGTGTGGGCCTTTGTGTTCATGTGTTCGTGTGGCTGTATATGCCACCTATGCTTTACTAAAGATTTCGAATTTTTTATGTAGAATATCTAATTGCAATAATTGTTCTTATTTCTTGGTATCGCCTCCTGCTCCTGCTCTGTATTTGAATTTTTTATTAGCTATGCATAATAACTGGCTGTTTTACATTTAAATGTTCTTTTTGCTTTTTTTTACAGTTCGTTTTTGGTTTTCTCCTTTTTTTTCGATTTTTGTTTGCTATTTATGAATTTACTTTGAATTTCCTTTGCTATGCTTCGTTTGATTTGGTTTTGTTGTTTTTTTGTTTTTGCATTTTTTTTTTATTTGTAAAATTTTTGGTTTTGCCTTTGTATAATTATAATTTATAATATATTTTCTATTTTCCTTTGTTTTTTTATGTAATTATCTAGACTTATGTAATATATTACAAATGTACGAGTATAAAGCTAAAGTTTTTGTCCATCTTTGTTTTCCATTTAATATAGTGAGTTAACAAAAAAGGATTTTATTATTAACTAATATAGAAATTTCCACGCTTTGATTTTTGAAGTGTATCTAAAAAATGTTTTATCGTTTTTGTAACTGCAACATCTCCGTTCATCTGCATTTGCATTTGCATTTGGTATCTTTTTTTGTATTTGAGAATGCTGCTGGCTGTTTTTGGTTGCAAACATTGCGACGCCACTGTGCGGCCGTGTGCGAGAGCAGTGCGGAGTGCCTTTGCGCCCCATCTCGCTCTCTTTCGCACGGCCCTGTTGCAACAGTGGCGGTGCAAAAATTCGGCAAACTTCTGTGGTGAGGGTGTGTGTTCGTGTGATTGTGTGTTTGTGTGTGGTTTTATTGCTCTAAAATTGTTAGAAATTTATATACGTTTTATTGTTATCATGTTTTTTGTTGCGTTGTGACTTTCTTCAGCAGCACAAAATATGCAGTTGTTGGTTTTGTTTTGTTTTTTGGTTGTTTTATAATTATTAGTTGTAGTTTTTTTTTTTTTTTTTTTTTTGGATTTCCCGTATTATTTTTAGGCATATTGTATATATAATTAATTTTATTTTGTCTAATGGCAATGATGCGCGTGTTGCTTCGAACGTAACCTCGGCACAAAAAATATGTTTACACGTATGCTAAAAATATGAAATAGATTTCCTTATCAATATCATTACCATCCATCCACGACGACGTCGTCTTCTTTTCGTCTTCTTGTCCTCATATATATTTTTCAACTTTTCGATTTCGATTTGCGTTTCGGTTTCGCTTGAGTTTACCGCTTGCTAAAATTCATATCCCTTTCTCGTCTAGTATTATTGTAAATTTACACGTCTATTATAGAGTATCTCGTCCTCGACTTCTTGTAAGTTGTCTGTTCTTTTTTTTTTTTTTTTTTGCTTGTCGCATAAGCTTCATGTGTGGCTGTTGGTTTGCAGATGATGTTATTCACACATAGATAGTACAATATCTTTAAGTACATATATACCATTATAATATATGTTTTTTGTTTTCATTTTCGTTTGATTCGTTTTTGTTGTTGTTTATTTAATCTCGCCCCGCCCCTCGTTTATAACAGTGCACTCAGTATAAGTAGATATATTATTCGTTTAATTTTCTCAATATTATATGCTTTTTTCGTTAAACTTATGCATTTTGTACGGAATTTTCAAACTTAATTTTCTGTTATTAGTTTATAGCATGTTTCGTTTATTATTCTCGACATAGCGATTTATCGTCATTTGCGTTATTTCCATGTGTTCTATTATTTATCAAAGTGGGTACTCGTATTATTTGTCAAACAGCCAACAAAATGTATAATAATGAAGCTACATTCAAGTCGTTACAAAATTGGCAATTGGCAAGCGTTAAATCAATGTGGGGGGAAATTCAAATACGTAATACGATGAATTTAAGGCGAACCAAAGCGGAGTCTGTTCGAGTCGGATTGCGTTTCGTCTCGTGGTTGGTAGGGGGTTAGAGGTTCAGGGGTTCAGGGCTTCAGGGGTCAAAGGGTCAAAAATAATTCGGATATCTGATCATTGAAAAAGCTCTTGTAAACGCGTGCGCAATTAAATAAACCTTAATTTTTGGACTTTAAGGCAACGCTTAAACTGGTCCCCATAATGTACACAAGTTAATTACTCTATAATTTTTGTTGTCTGCGTTACTTTTTTGTGTTGGCTAAGATAAATAGTGTTTTAACGCCTTAAGACGGTGAAATCGGAACGGTCTAGTATTGGGAAACTATTGTGGCTTGCTTTAACATTTTTGTTTTTTCAAATTTGTTGTACGACCAAATTGAGAGAGTTGATCGATGCGAAGTGACCAATGTAACTGGGGTGTTTATTGTCGTTTAGAAAACGGTTATACATGTGTTTTACTGTAAAGAAAGCTGAGTTTTGCATTTAAAGCAAACTGTTATACATGTGATACTCTTATACTGTGGCCTACAACCGTCATACAAATGTTTTATAACTGTTTTAACAGCTGTACAACAGGATTATTACTGTTATACAACTGTTAAAAAACTGTTATAAAGCGGTTATACAACAGTTATTCAACACAGAAAGTTAATGTTAACACTCTGGCCATTTGCAATAAAACAACTGTGTAAAAAAGGGTGAGCTATTAATATCAACATATTGGGAAACTAAATGAAAGAGTCTGGCGAATCAAAATTGTTTGCAGTCAAAATAAAAAAACAACATTGGTTGACCAAGGGAGATTTGTAAACTCCCAGTGTTGATAAACTTGGTACGATGCTATTTATCTTTCTGTGGATGGATGTGGATGTGCTTAGAACAAGTTCCGCATTTGTATTTGATTTAACAGATAGTTAGAAGTCAGGCAGTGTGTGAAAGCATGTTTCGTATAACAGTTTGGAGATCGAGTGAGAGCAAGTCAGCGAGAAGAGGATCGCCACTGAAAGAAGGTCCTTTCAATGTCCACGTCTGTCTCTGTGTACATAGGTACTTCTCGTGTACGTGAGTGTCAGTGGGTGAATTTGGTAATAATTTTTATTGTCAAAACCAAAAAGCGCATTGATCCCAAAGTATTCGTTTTTCATTCACCTCCTACGAATGCAGCAATTTCGAAGCAAAAGCAAAGCATTTTAATGTGTCTGAGTTTCTATTTATATGTTTTTTGGGTGAGTGGGTGGGTGAATGTTGCGAGAGTGTACTGTACTGTGTGTGTGCGCGCAATGGAACCTCACGTATTATTTGTTTTCCAGCGACACTCGGGTCGAAATGCTTCACAACTTTCGGTGTAGCGGGGGCCGTTCGATGGAGTTTCATTGAACGTTATCGTAATCGGTTATCGGTAATCGTTTGCTTGTCGATACATAACTGAACAGCGTTGAAAAAGGCATTGCTAGTAAATGAAACGACAGAGAAACCAAAGAAATGATATGCAGTAAAGCTGATTCAAACAAAGCTTAGCTTGGCGAAATTGGGCGCAACTGAGCGGAATACTTTATCGTTTTTTTGTTGTTTTTTTCATCCTTTTGGATTGGTTATCGGTTATCGATTTTCGGTTTTCTCATCTCTCCTTGTCCATCGTTATAACGCGGCTGCGGCGGATACGAAAAGGAAAGCGAATGCGAAGGCGGCTGCCGCTGAAAAGTATGCTACGCTCTCAAGCGGTCGGGCTAAAACTTTGTTTGAATTCAATTCAGTATCAATATCGTATTTTAGTTAAATTAGTTATGTTATAATTACGTGTAATATATATTCGTTTCGTATTAACTCTTCTTGCTCACTGTGTAATAAAGCGTTAATCTCGATCTTTTCTCGATTCTACTTGTAGGTTAAGATAAAAAAGAAGTATGTGAAAATATAGCACTTTGAAAACAAAAACTTGTTCAAATTGTTCACTCGTTTTCGTTTCACTATTTGCTTTAGTTTTATATTGTGCTAGGCACAAACGCTTCTTCTGCTAATTTCCATTTTTTGTTTTCGTCTTTTAGCACTCGCTTTGAACTTGTTTCGGTACTGGTTCTCTTTCACTTCACATTCTTGGTATTGTTCAATTCTGCTAGACACTTCTACCGCGTTCTCTTCGTTCTTCGTTCGACGTTCTTCGTTAATTGTTTTTGTTGATCATTGTTTGACTGATCGAATTCTAATTTGAATTGCTAAGGTCTTTTGTTTAGGTTACACTTGACTTCGACTCACTTCCTCTGGCTCCATGCGCCCCAACTCCAAGGATTTGTTTGGTACTGTTGTCGCTTTGTGTCGGTGTTTCTGTGTGTGTGTGTTTGTGGGTTTGAGTATGTGAGCGGGGACATAACCTCAATGTGAGAACATAACCTCAAAATGAGGACATAACCTCAAACTGAGGACATAACCTCAAAAATCCGATATCTATGGGTGAAATGTTTGCTTTGAACTTTCTTGCTGGCCCAATGGGATGTTATCGCCTAAATCGAAACTGCAAAGGGAATGCCCGATAGGTAGTACGATCGTATGTGAATGTGAAATAACTCTGTCTGCCTATTACTCTCTTGGTGACCTTTATCCCTCCTTCTGTGTGTGCGGGTGTACGTACAAGTGGGTGTATGGATGTTGTGTGAATATACTTTGACATTTAGCATTCGCTTTCGCTTTTGTTTGTCCCTCTTTTTTGGTTTTTCTTTTTTTGTTCGTATTGCTTTCAATGGCAGTTCGGGCGGTATTTTTTATTGGTGTTGCTTTAGTTACTGGTTTTTGGGTCCGCTTTATTTATTTACTTCCGTTGGTTTTTCATTATTTAGCTGGATAAATGTACAATAAAAACTATGCAAATTGGTGTTCTCGTCTCTTTTGGAATAAGTTAAAAAGTTTCATCTTGTTTATTTAAGAATGTTGCTTTTGGGGGATTTGTTTTTGTTTGCTTACCATAACTTTACCGTCATATGATCGTCGTTTTCTTTTGTTATTACTTGCTTTTTAGGTTTGGTTGTTTGGTAGGTAGTTAATTAAATCAAGCGTGTTGTTTGTTGTCCCACTACTGGCAAATACAATTTTTAGAGCTTGTTCGTCGTTCTTTAACTTTGTTATCGGCTTGTAGTTTTTTAAGGGGGGTTAATAATTGTTTATGGTCATGTAAGTGTGTGTGTGTATATGTTTTTGTGTGTAATGTGTTTGTGTACACTGATGTGTCTAACTCCTTCTTCTTTCACCTGCTTAGGCAAATAGTTGTTTGGAAAAACGCCTAAATGGTTGGACTACGAGCTGCTTACAAATTATTTAGACATTTCGATTTAGCTTAAGTATGATTGTTGTTGGTTGCTGACTGACGTTAACTGAATAATGCGGGTATACAAATATGTAACTCAAGGAGACATTACACTGGTGTTGTTGTTCTTCTTCGTTATATCATCGGTTGTTGTTACTGTTACTGTTGTAGTTGTTGTTCTCTTGATGTTGTTGTTGATTTTGGTTGTTATTGTTGTTTTGTTTGTATGGTGTACTTTCATTATATAGCAGAAAATTATGCTTGTTGTTCGCCTGGTTGCTGTTGTTGTTAGCTCACTGTTGCTGCACATCGCCGATGCAACATGCAACATCCAACACGTACTCATGCTAATACTCGCGTGCATCTTGAAGGGGGGGGCGAGGCCTGGCTCAGACATCCGCCGTACGCGACGTGATGCTCGGCGATCGCGAGTGGATTACCACCTTGTGGCCGTTCTTCGTCACGAACCCGTCGCTCTCCACGAGAACGGCGGTCTGTCGTCCGGCGCTGCCCGCCCCGGGACTTCCCGCCGTCGTGGCCGCCGCCGCCGCCGCTGCTGCTGCTGCCGCTGCATCCTCACCCGGACTATTTACATTGCTCTCGTCGGCATCGGCAGCTCCTTCTCCAGTTCCAGTTCCATTTCCAGTACCATTAACACTACCATCTAATCCTCCACCGGCGGGGGCCTCGGCTCCATCCGCTTGCTCATTGGGCGCTGGGTCTACGGCATCCGGATCGCCGCCGCCATCGCCATCGGCATCGCCATCGTGATCCGTATCCGGCTCGAAGGACCCACCACCCGCACCGCGCGCCTTGTGCTTCCGCCAGGCGTGCTGAATCAGCCGGGCACAGTACTCCTCACGCTGGCGCCACAGCGTCGATGAGACCGGCTCGTAGCCCTCCGTATCCGGACGGGCCGCTATCTCACCGATCTCGCCCGTCTCCTCTATCGGATTGCCCTTGCGCGCAAAGAAGTCTTTCGTGAGGGCGTCGAGAATGTCAACGCAGTACATGAGGTCGCCGCGACAGATGGGTATGTCCATCGATATGATCTTGTACTTGTTCGGCTTATGGATCTGCAGCGGGGGCTCCAGCACGTCCAGGAATTCGGACAGCTGGTCGTAGCGTATGTACTGGGTGCCCTCCGGATCGAATTGCTGCCAGATCTCATAGTACATGTCGTAGTCGTCGTCGGTCAGACCCTCTTGCACGTCCTCGGTGGCCTGACTATAGTTCTCGAGAATGACAGCAATGTACATATTAATAACTATCAAAAAGCTTATAACTAGGTATGAGAGGAGAAACGTTATTCCAACGGTCGCTGAACCACAATTGCCCGGATAGCCTTTGTCGTTGTCGGGTGGATCGCATGCTTCCTCATTGATAATGGCGTCCAGTACACCATCCCAACCGGCTGACGTCGACATCTGCCAGTTTTAATCGGATATGGATTTGGAATTGGATTTCGAGGATTGGTAATTTGGAAAAGGTCAATTGATTGAAGACCAATGATTTAGGATCACAGTTCAGGATCAACGATTTGGGATGGTGCAAATTGGGATCAAAGAGTCGATATTGGGATTAAAGGTTTGCAAGTAGTAATTTTGGAGAGTTACGAGCGTTATCGATTCGCAAGCAAATACAAATTGATAGGATTGGATTGGCAGTTGTGCGATCGGTTGGGCATGGTTCGATACATCAATATTTATTGATGCATGTCAAGTCGTTCGTTCGTGGTGTTATTGGTGTGTTTTTTCGGTGTGTTCGTATGTGGGCGGTGGGAGAGAGAGAGAGAAGTTTAAGACAGAAGATACAATAACAAGAAGAGTCATCATTAGTCAAACGTTCGGCACCGGGATCGCTGGGCTAAGCAAACTAGTTATGTATGGCATACGGTAGGTGGTTAGTACAGTTACGGCTATAGTTAGTAGTTATACATTGAGTGTGTATTCGGTATGCTATTACGTTACGGATAATCGGCTGCTTTGCTTTGATCCGGCCCCGAAAATGGGGCAAGCCGTTAAGCCATATAAAAACCCTTGGGCCCGGTCGTTAGGGCGATCAGGGGCTTGGCTGGGAGGGCGGTAGTTGCTGGGGACTCTGTCCCCAGAACTTGGGGATTCAAAGCGGTAAGCGTGGCAAGCATTTGTATTAGCTTGAGGAGGCGATGGACTCCAAATGAGTGAAAGTAGAAAGAGTAGGATGTTTAAAGCATTTGCGATAGAAAGATAGTTTAAAAGTATATAGATATAGAGAGCGAGGGAGAGATTGAAAAAGATAGAGGGATAGGGTTCGTGTTCCCTGGATCGTAAGATCGAATCTATTCTTTCGGTTTGCCTTTACATACAAATATGTAGTTATACATAGGTGGCGAGACTTCGGGGGTGGGCTTGTTGTTTTCTGGGGGGAGGGGGTGTCTTGAGGAAACTTAACATTTCATTTGGCGTTTGTTGAAAGAGCTGAATTAGTTTTTTTTTGTACAATTTACTAAAATAATGCATATACAGATAAGCATATACGTTAGATACAAATTGATTGAAAGAAAAAAGAAGCGCAAAAACATAACCGAAAAGCTGTTTTGACACGACACCATTTCGTGACCAAATCAATGTTGGCCTTTACATGATGCCGGGGTGCAAAGTAAATAGGTAAGTGAATCGTTTAGATCGTTTGGGTACTTTGTACAGAGAACGTAAAAAGAGTAAATGGTTAACCGATAGGCAGACAGATAGACAGAGATTTAAACAAATCGATAAATTAAATCGGAGGTTTATCAAAAAATTGCACTAATTTAGCTTTTACCAACAACTACCGCAGCTTTAATCAACATTGTGATGTTGCCACTAGACTGAACAAACAAAGGCCGACCCAAAATGGCGGCACCATTTCCGTTTCCGGCCATCGATCGACGCCCAAACTCCAGCGATAGAGTGTCGCCGATCGATGGTCAGATCGGAGAGGTATGGTATTGGTTATTCTTTTTTTTTTGATTTTTTTTTCATTGGTAACTAAGAACTTTCGATTTCAGCACGGGGTCGTGGCAACATCACCCAACGACAACAACAATAGACAACATAAACCGTCAACGGAATTGTGGCTGGGCCTCTTACCTGAAAGAGCAGGATCATGCTCTGGCCAAAGGTCTTGAAGTTGTAGACGTCGTTGATGCCGCTCTTCTCCTTCACGTGCATGAAGAACGACATGCCGAAGATGGCGAAGATAAACATGACCAGAAACAGCAGCAGGCAGATGTTGAAGAGGGCCGGCAGCGACATGGCCAACGCGAATAGCAGTGTCCTGATGCCCTTGGCGCCCTTCACCAGTCGAAGGACTCGACCCACCTTCGCCACACGCACCACTCGGAGCAGGGTCGGCGACACGAAGTACTTCTCGATAATATCGCTAAGTACGAGACCTGCGGCAAACATTTGGCAGCGGATTGGGGATTGAGTTTATCAAGATAAATCAGTTGAGTTGGTACATAGAATCGGGGGCGGGATTCGTGGATCTTGGTTGGGAATTTGGGGGGACATTGTGGACGGGGTTTCTTTAAGCTGGTGACTAAAGCTCCGGGAGCTCAAGACATAAACACTTGACATAGCTGAAATATGGAAAGCATTAGGTTGTCGGCACACTCCGCTCCTCCATTTTCTCCAACGACAGTAAACAATGTACAAACAGATACGCACACACATATAGTTGGGATAAGGGTTACGGGTTAAGGGTACATTAACAAACGCAAAACTTATATGTACAGTTTGGACAAAAGTTACTCTTGGGTACAGTTGACACAAAACATAAACAGGCGGAACAAAAATACACAATAAAAACAGGGCAATCGATCAATCGAAGAGCAATGTCAATCGTCGTGGAGCGAAGAAAGTACAATTAAATTACAGTTACATTTATAACATATACAGTCAAAATACAGTTAGTGGTTACGTATACAGATTAGCAGTACAGTTAACACCAGTGTTTAAAATGCTTTATCCGAAGTGGCAAAAGTGACAGTCTTGAGTGACTTTTGGAACTTTTCAATAGGAAAATTCAGACAGTTTTTTAAACTCTGGTTAACACAAATGGTTTTTACAGCTGGCCTAGATCAAATTAGAGATTTTGCTGCGCAAAAACCAAAACAGAGAGAGAAAGAGAGAGATATAGATAAAAAAAGATCAAAAATGAAATAAAAAATATTAAAAACTAAAGACTTTAAGGTTAGAGTAAACAGTAAACGCTGAACAGTTAACAGTAAACGGTTAACAGGTTAAGCAGTCGATATCCTTTGGCTGTTTGCGAGCAGCTGGCGCAGGAGCAGGCGATCTTTGGCGTTGGTTTAAGCAGCGACAGCAAAAGTAGCATCAAAACAAAATCTTGGAGCCCGAAATTAGTATATCGGAAACCGTTATCAATATATATAAAAAGTTTCTTTTTTTTTTTTTTTTTTTTTTTTGAATGCGTGGTTACGTTTTCTTTAGCGATAATCCGCAGCATATTTTATATGTGCCAAATACTATACACTGCAAAGTTCGTTCGCTGCCCTGCTAATCAAAATGTTCATTGGTTCTAATTTTGTTATAACTCGTTTGATGGCTCTAACAATGACGAAAGGGCGTTGGAAGGGCGGTGGCGTGGTCGAACGAACTATTTGCAGGACTTTTGAAATTTTGAGCTGAGAGCGAAATTACAGCGATCTCGAAAAAGGATTAAGAACTTGAAAGAACACAAAAATTAGAGTAGTAAGGTGGAAGCTTCTTATAACTAGGTACAAAGAGTTGTAGATAAAAAAAAAATGGTAGGATATTTGGGTGGGGTAAAGTCCCGCACTAGGGAATGGCTTGGGAACCATTGGAGGGGTACTCGTCTATAGAATATACAAAGTTGTATGCTTTTTACTACGTTCATAGTAAAGTACATAATCTCCATCGTAGATTGGACCAAAACCATTAAGAAGATTCAGGCTATTGCTACGGTATATCCATCGATTTGGTTAAATTTTAGATTTTCAAAGTAGATCTTTGAAAATGAACAGAGATTGTGGGCCTGATTATGGGCGGAACCCACCGGCATGGGCGCACTAAACACACTATCAACGGGGCTCGGAACGGGTTTCTGGGGATCGGTGTGATACGATACGATTCGGTTCGATTCGGGCTGGGTTGGTTTGGATTGAATTGCCGTTGGGTCCGGTCCGATCCAGTTCAACGGCCTTGCAGGATCTGCACGCTAAGACAGTCCGCATGGCCGTTGTCCTGGCTGGGGCCCCGCCCTCAGAGCACCTGGCTCTGATCGCTGGCGGATCCCTTTGTGAGAACGGGATCCCCAGTTGGTTTTCGGTCTGGATACCATATGCAGTAGCTTACAGAGTTATGCAACCGACAATCGCACAGAGTGGAATGCTTGTGGAATGCCCATTGACACCTAACTCTGAATGAATCTTGTGTGATTGAGTTTATCTTGATTTTAACTTTCATTTCGTTTCGTTTAATATTTTGTTATGCGTTTTTTGTGCAAGCCATTTAACGTGTTCAAGAGTGTAGTTCTGTGTGTGTGTGTGGGTGTGTGTGTGAGAGAGTGTATTAGCAATTGCTTTTTTTTATTGATTTTTTTATTGTTATTCATGTTATTTTGTTATTTAAAGAATTTGCATTTACAAAAGCTCAGTCGTCGTTTTCTTTTCTTTTTTTTTTGTTTTATTTCTTTTTTTGTGGATTGTTTTCGTTTGCCTTAAGCGTGTATTAATATATTCGTCTATGAGGATATCACTTTGCGTCTGTCGCAACATCGAAGCCAAATAAGGAAGCATACTTTGGAGCGTTCGAAAAAATTTAAAGCATTAAAGATTCGTTTTTTTGTTTGGTTCTTGGAAAGTGCGCTTGAAAACAAGTTGGGGCGCGTGAATCTCTTGCGAGTAGTAAACATATATATAGATACGTATGAGATAAAGGAAGCGTAAGCAACATTTAAGTTTCGCAGCTCTTAAATAGTAAAGGTTTACTTGAAGCTTCTCTCGCACAAACTATAGTTATATCAAAAGTGAAAAGAAAAACTTGTACATGTATGGAAAAAACACAATACGATCGGTTTGTTTAAGTTCCGTTTTTTTTTTTTTGGGGGTTATCTTGGTTACTGGTTTTGGTTCGGTTCTGGCTTGGAGTTGGATTAAGGTTGAGGTTAAGGTCTTCGGGGTGGGGGTTTGAGGGTTTCGGGGTCTTTCGCTAGACAAAATATTTTTTTGGGCGCATTTCGAATCGGGACAACACCTTCGACAGCAACAGAATGGTGGAAAGTATCCTTTTCAACGCACTCGGCACCAAAAAGGATTCTCTCTGTTGCTTTGGTCAATGTAGTAAAGCATATTTTAAGCCATCTTTTGTAGAGTTTATAGTTCTCGTTTCTGGTTGTATCCAAAAGCCAATTCGTACTTGAGTTTCAGAATATAATTCCGCATATTTTGAGTGGTGGGAAATATCTCGCCTCAGCTCTTCCATTTGTTCGTTCTCTTTTGTGCTTACGTATGCGCAATTTTTCGGTCTTTTAATTGTAGTTCAAGATTAAATAAAATAGTAAAAAATAAAGCTGAATAAAATATAACTTCTTTTCGACAAACTTCATTTGAAATCTGCCAATAGTTAGTATTAATATTTGATTGACAACGAAAAATATATCAAGTTTATGGTCAAATACAAATATATCGAATTTAACGCCAACTACGAACGACAACAATTACTTGGAAAATACAACTAAATCAACACCAATATGGCAACGTAGTACGTTTACTTTTCAACTTAGGCTAAAATAAAAATGTAACATCGATTTACTTATTTTACATACAAATTTGCCAATAACAACAACAACATTTTAAATAGTAATCACATTAATTAATAGATTGCACATTTGCAATTTTAGCTGGAGTTCTGTATAGCAATAAAGCACAATTGATTGCAGAATATTAGTAAACATTTTAAAACATTACTTCTTTATATGTCATATTTTTTGATGTTAAGCCGTATTAATTAACACAAAAATATACAGTTTGTATAACAGCATAAAGCCTTTACTTTAAAAGATTTGAAAAAACACAGCCTATATAGTATCACAGTCTTATAGCTTTATTTAATAAGATTTGAATAACTTAGCATTATTTTTGTAAACAAATTTACGGATATGTTGAACAGAATTGAAACATATAAAAGCTTTGGATATAACAGATTTATATCACTTTTTAAAAAAATAATTATTACATCTTCAGCTAATTATGCAAATGGCAAGCGGTTCGAAAGCGAAAACAAAAACATAACTTGGAATACGTTAAGCACAACAACATTGAGCTGCTCATATAGTGATTGTGATCCTGTCATAAATACAAGTATAACAGTTGGATCCACATCGCAATATGAGCACTCGCGATACAACAATTTTTATACACAACAAATCGGTTGGGAGGGGATTGATACATTGCTAATTTCATTTGCTGGGAATGGGGGATTTCAATACGAATCAACATCGAACAATGAAATTACGCATTACCTATACGACAGCAAATTAGCAACAATTATTGGAAAGGATAATACTTAAAGAGAGAGGAGCGTACTGTTGCAGAAACAGACTGGTTTTTACATCAAATATATGCATATAGATAGAGAGAGTGGGGAGAGAGGGGAGTTTACGACTCGAGGATCACAGTAATGATCCTGAATTCAAAAAGTGTTTGCTTATTTGCTTTAGAGCTCGGGGTCGATTTGCATACTTTGGCTATTTGGTTTGGCGGTTGGGTATTGGTTGGTGGGGTTAATTTGGAAATTGATTTTCGGTTTTACTTACCTAAGATGGATAAAATGACAACTACTACATCAAATAAATTCCATGGCTCAATAAAATAGTGATATCGTAAAGCGAATATTTTTAATAGACATTCGGAACTGAAAATAACTACGAATATCGCATTGAGATAGTCTAGGACCGAGTTGTACGTGTCCGACGCATCGTAACGGTCGAGGGTCATGGTGAACATGTTCAGACCAATGAATAACATAATGATTATATCGAATTTCTTATCGGTTACTATTTCAAAGACTATTGCTTGTGGTCGCCACTGGAATGTTAAAAGAAGTCAACCAAAGATCAACATTAAAATCAAAAGGGAAATAATACGGAAAGGTAAAAACATAAAACGTAATCAATCGTTGGACACCGACAAAACACATTGGAGAGAAGAGAGAAAAGGAATAGAAGAGTTTTGTATAAGTACATCTGGTTAAATACGTCGCATTTTCTTATTAGTTATGTATGGGATAAGAGTTATCAGCTCAGTTGATCGCTTTATAAGTGTTATTCAGTTAGTTTCAATTTTTTTTATTTTATAGGGGTTTATCTTATTGTTAGCTTTGTTCTTGATTTGAGGTTGATTCTTGTCTGTATTACATAACGTTTGTAGATCTGTGCCAATTGCAAACTTTTTTCCATGATGTGATGTTCTGTGGAGGGTCTTTCCCGTTCTCGCGCACCTGCAGACGTACAGAGTAGGCGTATAAAAGTAAAACAGTTGGGTAACATTGTTAGACAGTGACTCAGTGTGCTATAAAACACTCATTCATTGCATCGGTTAAGGTTTATCGGTTAACGGTTAAGTTAAGGCTATATAACAGAGCACTACACGAATCTTTGGCGACATACCACGAGACAGAGACGGATACATTTACGGAGCTATGAATAGAGAGAGAGAGGGAGTGAGATCATTCGGTTTGAAAACGTGCAGTCAGTCCGTCTCTTTTCTACGTCAGCATGCCAGACGCTAGCCGTTGCCTCGCACTTCTAATTTCTGGTAGTTCTATTTTGATTTTGCTATCGATATAGTTTTGATTTTAGTTATCGGTTATCGTTCTGTGACTATCACTAAACATGCCCAGAGTAGAGTAGAGTAGAGATTAAAGAGAGACGTGCCAAGATGTATGATATGTACACATCCAGATAAGGAGTAGTAGTTGTACGAGAGTAGTAAAGAAACATGCATTGGTTGCCATATCTAAGTTAGAAGTGTTGCGAGTGGGGTATCATAGTTAGGTATATACATATATAGATAGATTGTAGTTTTGCTTTGCTTTTGGAATTTTAAATTTGATAGAACGAAGGTCCAGCTGATAAATGGCAGACATAAAAATGTTTAAGTACAGACGAACCAAACGGACACAATACTTAAATACAGCTAGTGGAAATTAAGTATTAGAGTAGAAAAGAAAACGGTTTAATGCGACCATATCGTCGTCGCACTCGCACTCGCAGTCGCACGCAGGAGTCGCTCAATGGCAACAGTGGCGTTGTCTCTCTCTCGCACCACGGCAGCCATTCCAGAGACTCGACTTGGTGCGCTGCCTTCATCTTCTTGTTCTTTTCGTTTTCGTAATGTTTCTCATGTTGTTTTTCTTGTTTCAAAGATCTATCAATTAACTTGACAAAATATTGCTAGAGAACAGGGCCTTTCACATACATACATACATATGCGCGTACGTAGATATGTGTTTGGAACATAAATATACTCAACGGATTGCAAGGGTTTTAGTCGAAGTTCGAGTCCGTATAGCAGTTTCGTACTAATTCTTTGAATATTAGTCGAATCTTCATATTTTGTTTAAGGGCCAAAGGGCCGGTCAAATATATCGATTTTTATTTGAGTTTATAAGTCTGGTATAACAGTCTGATTCAGTAGCACAGTTCGGTGTTTCTTTAATAGAAGTTAACATAGAAAAAAGTTTATCATATATGCAAAATGTTATATATACAATATTGATACGATTGGCACAGATTACGAGATCAAAAGCTTGTTTCTCTTATTTCCCTAACTTTCATTTGTTAAGTTTATATGTCTAAGTCATATTTCTTATAGGTTAATAGATTAAATGCGTTTGTAGATTTCGCTCATGGGGCATCAAATAAATTGAAATCGGTTAAAAAGGGAAAGTTTGAGAACTTGGCAAGTATTTTACTTGGATAATTTGTACTACTTGTAGTTCGTACAATAGGCTTTGATGTCCCCTCTTTAGAGATTTTTGATTTAGTTTTTGTATATTATTTGTCATTAATTTCTTATTCTTATCATGTTATATTGATTTACGTTTTTTGTAGTTTTATTGTTGTTATACTTTATTTATTGATTTTAGGTTTTTGGTTTTCTTAATTATGTTTATTTTTTGTATTTTGTTGTTGTCTTACCCTTGGTCTTGGAATGGCTTTTAATGGTTTTTTAGAGCCCATCTTTTTCATAGCATTATAGTACTTTTTCTGATCTTCTGTCATGAACATTTCTAATGATCCACCTGCTTTTTTCTTTTGCTCATTAAAATTATCAATGATAACACCAATGAACAGATTGAGTGTGAAAAATGATCCAAATATGATGAAGAATACGAAATATAAATACATGTAGATGTTCGTTTCACGAATTGGTTGCTTGTCCACCTGTTATCGATTGTTTGGCCAGTTCGATATCGATCGATAGCAGCAGGCATCGTTGTTGAATTTAGTATTTTGCGGGGAAATTTTGTAGTATGGCATCATTGGTTTCAGTTTCGGGTTTCATTTCATTTAGTTTCGATTTTTTTTTGGTGAATGGATCATTTTTAGTGTTGCTCGTGTTGTTGTTGTTGTGGGTGTGGCCAGAGTTTTTTTGGATGGGTGTGACCGTATTTGTTGTTGTTTGTAGTTGTTTTTAAGTGTTGAGTGTTGTTGTAGTTGTAGATTTGTTGATCATATATAAAAAAGAGAAAAAGTTATAGATAAAATTGGTTGATTAATAAAAAGTATCATAGACTGGACTTAGGTATAGATTATAGACATTTTCTTTACATTTACAGTATGTATGGATAAACTAACTATTCGTTTGCAACATAGCTTTGTCATAGCGGTTTTCTGCTCTATTTGGCGTGTTGAATTATAGACTTTTTACTTGTTTTTGTGGTTGGCAAAGCGCATTGGCAAACATAAATGCAGTCTGATTTGGGTGTTTGGAGTGATGTGGATTGTAAGGGTTGTACATTACCTCTCGTGAATCGATAGCATCGTTCATGATTTGTATCCAGCCTTTGAAGGTGGCCACTTGGAAAAGGCACAGATACGCGTTACCTACATGATCGAAATTCATTGCTGAATTCACCCACGTGTAGTTCTCGCTCTCGCAGGCATTGCGATTTGGTATGATCTCGTGGCTGAGCTTCGTGCCGTTCATGTCCTCGCACTGTTGGTTATCGATCGTGGTTATCGATTCGGGGGTCATCGGTGGTTGGCGTCGATGGGTTTGGTTTTGTTTATCGAGTTGATTTCGGAAAAATGTATTTCAGTTATGCGGGATTTCACATACAGATAGATATAGTAATAGATATATATATGGGCGGGGCAGGTTACATAAGGAAACAGCTATACATAGATGCTAACTAAGTTTTAATAGTGTCAGTGGTTCTGTGGGTGTGTTAGTGTTTGAGCAGTTAATTAGCTTGGCCTCTTGACTAAACGATATTTTAAAAAGCTCGGCATCAATTGAATTGGATTAGTTTATATTTGATTATATTTAAATAGATTGGATAGTTTATGTTTTGCTCTTTTTCAATTTCCAGTGCAAAAGGCAATGTACTGACTAAGGCTATTACTAAGGAGTGTTCTAAGAAACGTTTTTAGTGCAGCAACTTTCGCAAGGTCGCATACTCGTATAGTTATATAACGTTCGATAAGCATGCCCAAGCTGAATCGGACTCTGATTCATCTGATTTTGATTTTGATTCCGATTCTGGTTCTTGCTCAGGACTTGCGTTTGAATGGATTCTGATTTTATGTACAGTCCGCAAGGATTTGTCATTTGTATTTGGACAAAGCCTTGGCTCGTTCCTTCTGGACCTAGCGTTTTGAATCGTGTTTAAAACTCAACTATTTACGAAAAATAGATGCAAAGATACGCATTTCTTTCAAGACTGATTTGATTCGATTCGACTGATTTGATTATTGCTAATTATGGAATGCTGCTCGGAATTGGAATTCTTTATTCAATTTTAGCCGTTGGAAAGCGAAAGGAGCACAAGCCGGTGACTTGTATTCATTTTACCTCCGATATTTGGCCTGTTTTGATTATGTTTCGGTTTTTGGTTTTGGCTTGGTTTCTGGTTTTGGTTCAGGTTTTAGTTTGAAACATTTTGCACGTACCTTAAAATATTTTCCAGCAAAAAGCTGTACACCCATTATGGCAAAAATTAGCCAAAATATTAGACACACCAATAGCACATTGAAGATGGACGGTATAGCTTGTACCAGCGCATTAACGACGACCTGAATTTGGTTTGGTTTTTTTTTTGTAGTCGTTCGTTTCAGATTTCGTGGATTGATCGATCAATCGATCGTTAACCGATTGGGTCGTCGTTGGCAACGTCGATGATGATTGGGAGTTGAGTTATCGATGGTTTGGTAAGTTGTTGTAGTAGTTGGGATACATGGGTGTATGGGTGATGCGAGGCAAGGCGAGGCGAGGGCGGGGGAGAGGGGATAGAATATAATACAATAAATGCAGAGAGTTATTCAGTCAGTTGGGAATATATATATATTTATCAGTATACACTAAGTTAGTATCAGACTTATAAATAGATGGGGATGTACAAAGGTGTGTTATTGCGTGTATATGGTTGTATTGTGAATGAATGTGATTGCTGTTTAGATGGCTATTATGTTTGAGTTTTATGAGGTAAAAGCGAGTGTATGTGCAAATGGAGATTTGGTGTTGTTTAACACTACTTGCTGGCAGCGTGCGTTTCTCAACACTGAGCCAAGGCAAAGCAGCAGTTCACTTTACAACACTACATGTATAACGGTTAGGCACAACAGGCAACTGCATAACAGTTTTTTTTTGGAGAACAAGCAAGCACATGATCAAATTGAAGTAGTTAAATATATAAATACAGCAAATTTAGCTAAGAGTTAACTTAAACTAGAGACTAAGTACGTGACTCCGATTGGAATTCGGACTAGATGGGATGGGATAAGTACGAGTAGAATCAAAAGTGGTGTAGGTACATAAGACGATGATAATTCTAGCTTTAAGTTCGATCGGTTTCTACAATACAGGGCAGGCAAAAAGACTCGACTGAATGTCGATTGAAGCTAGTTAAGCGAATTTCGTAGTTGGTTATGTTTGGATGAGCCAATTGTTTTTAGAGTGAGCCGAGCGGACGATCAATAAAAGATGTGGATAGTAAGACAAAAATAGAGAGAGAGACAGAGAGAGAGAAAGAGCGAGCGAGCGAGCGAGAGCGAAAAAGAGAGCGAGCAAGACGCAACTTGTGTAAGAGTATAAATAACGATACGGATAAGTATAAGAATAACGGTTAACGATAGCTAAGATTAACTCTAGTACTTGGAGTGTGTTTTTTGTGTTCGACTGATCGGTGAGAGAGAGTTTTGAGAGTAAGTAATTGGGTAAGTAGCATCTAATCAGTCAATCAATTACGGTTTATGGTTTATGTCTTACAGATTACGGATTACGGATGCAACAAATTAAATTAACTGCTGCACTGATGCAGATAGATAATCATGGTATGAGTCCATCAATCCAAATAGTTAACTGTGTAAAGCTACGTTTTAATTTCTCTAGATACACAATTCGGATCGGTTGCTGTTAGTTTGAACGAAATGAGTCGCCAGTATTAGTTATGATGAGATTTGGCGCATTTAGCAGGATTGATATACGATTTACGATATGCTGATACTGATACTGATATTGATACTGATACTGATTGATGAAGTTGTTTGTTTGTTGGTTTTTTGTTGTGGTAATTGGTTTTTATTTGATTTTGGTTTTGGTAAAGGGTTGTTACGAGTATGTATGGAAAGTACGTACCCTCATGCCCTGCATACGGGACATGGCACGTAGTGGTCTCAGTGCTCTTAACGTTCGCATAGTCTTGAAGGCTTGAATACCACCAGCTCCAACAAGTGAAGCAACGAAGTTGATAAGCGATACCTAGTTTCGATATAGTTCGAATAGTGCCAAGTTTAACATATTTAGTTGCATACAGAGATCTTTGTAAATAAAGCAAAAGTGTATTCATTCTTTTCGGTGTGAATTGTTTTTGGTTCTTTGTTCGGTTTGGTATCAGGTTTAAGGTTCTTGGTATTTTGGTTTTAGTTCTGTCTGTCTAACAAAAATAAGCTTTAAAGAGTTTAATCCGCGCCGTAGTTGTTGTTGTTGCAGCTGCTGCTCGACAAAAAGGGGCATGGAAATGGGGCGGGGCGGGTCGTGGCGGGGCCCTATGGGTTCGAAGAACTTACTTGCATATTACCAATGCGCTGTTCTGACTTAGACAAAACAAGTTCTTAATCAATAGCCTAGGGTAGTACGATAGTTGATAAGTTATATAGTTTGTACGAGTATATATAGATAGATATAGGTCTTCTGGCAAATACATATATGGTAACACTTATAGACGTAGACACATACACACAAAAAAGGTTAACACATATGCATATAAAGTACGTATATGTAGATTACTGTGGGTTCGGTTTATTTCGATTGGTTTTTGGGTTGGTTCGATGTGTATTTGGAAGTAGTTTCGGTTCAATCCAAGGCTAGGGATACGATTACTGATCCGGATGAGAGAGAGAGAAAGAGAGACGAGAGTTTTGTGTGTGTTGTTTGGGACGAATACGGAGTACTGAAATCGGGTAGGTCCTTTTCGATATTTAGCACATTTGGGAAGGACGAAACATCCACAGAGAGAGAGAGATGGCTTTGGGATCTAAGCTAGCTTTGTCTAAATCGATAGTTTCCTACAACGATCATTTGCACCACCAGCCGCACCACACTCCACAATGGACGAATTCGGCATGCATACGCCGTGGACAAAACGAGACGAAAGATTGAATAGATGGATGTTCCGTGATTCGGCAGATTCTTCTAATATTTACAGACTTTACTTCGTGGCGTTGGGAGGGGGATCGGATGTTGGTCGGGGCGTATGCAGGGACCTCGATGGGTCCATTGTGCAGTCGTGCGACCTCATCACTAGGTTCTCATTGAAAATGGCTTTCGGCTTTTGGTTTTCTGTCTTGATCTGTCTCTATGTTGACACATTTTTGCTCAAACTTTGCTGCCGGACTCGATTGGGTATTGTGGATCCCAGTTTTCACTGGACTGACTGTATTTTGGGGGTTGGGTGGGGTCTAGCCCCCGATAAGAGCTCAGTTAAGTTAGCCCAGACCAAGCGACATCATTTGGTGTGAGACGGGACGCGACTAGAGCGTCGTTTGTTGTAAGTAAAACACTGCCACCACTGCGTATGAGCGATTTGTCGAATGCTCGACTTCTGGTTGTTCTGATTGTACTGATTTGTGGTTGAATATACAGTATATATACATATACGAGTAAACGATATCGATATCTATACACTAACGACTGAGCGTCGCGAAGTTCTTGGATATTATACTGTTTTACTTCTTGTTTGTACAATTCAGTGCAGTTGTGGCCCTTTTGCGCAGTACGCTTGCAACAATTATGGGGATATACATTAAGTATGTACATACCACCTGTTCATATACAGATGAATATAGTTTGGTGCCGCTAAGTTGGGGGTCGTGGCGAGGGAAGGGGTCCAGTTCCTGTTCATATTCTTTGTGTTCATGTGGACGTGGCTTCGGAGATGGGGTATCTAGGACTACCTGTCTAAGACAATCAAAATGATCTAGTGGTTCGGACTTGTACATGGGTGGATATCTGGGGGTTCAGGGGGTTAAGGGCTGGGTATCTCTACCAATAGCTAAGCTATTGCTAGTTATTGAACCAAACTACTAATACACAAGTAATAATACTCTTTATATATCCGTATAACAGCTACGTCGGCTGGCCAATTGTATTGCATGTATTGTTCTTAGTTATAATTAATGATATTACAAATACGTACGAGTATATAGTACAATTTAAAAGCTATGACTGACCTAGGTATGTCTCGATCAATGGTCCTAAAATACTTGAATATACTATATAAATATGATTACGCTCATGTTATATTAATTACGCAACTAAGCTGAAGCACGCGACGGCAGCAATGAAATACAATGCCTACAAAGCTTCTTGAATATATTGTTATTGTATTAGAGCTGATTGGTTTAAATACTTTACTTTAACTTTACATTACATTTAGGCAACAGTATGAGTAGATAGGGACATTGATATAGATATATATATTTATAAGGTTGATAGGGACATACATACATATGTAGGAGTAAATACATCAACATTAACAGGCAGCAGAAAATTTACAGAACTGGCCGGTATAACACTTAGCATGGCGCTGCCCTCGGCGCAATGTGAGCGATTCGGCTTGGATGGATAGTAGCGTATAACACACACATATTGAGCGAAAGAAAACCACGTACACCCATAGATACACACGCACATGAATGGCTTAAATATCAATATATGATTAGAACACAACAATTTAAAAGACGGTGATTAATAACATTGCTCGGATATGTGTTTTGTGTGTGTATAACAGTTTTCGGTAGGGAATTAAGCGCTTTGCCAACGAATTTTGCGATTGCTGTTGGTCCTTCAAATCTTTACATAGGTGGTCGTAGACGGTGTATAATAAGACTTGTGAAAAATACAATCTCATTTAAGCCGCTGCACCGTATACAACCAGCTGAAGAATGCAGTATAACACTTTTTTTTATAGCATTGGAGTTTAAAGAGCTTCAAAGGAGAAGTTAGTTTGTTAGTGAAGCCACAACATTTAACGGATTTATAGTTATCGCATAGTATTATTAAGTTACTTGGTACACATACACACACACACTCACTCGCACACACACACACATAAAGACAACAGAGAATGCGAATGAGGGAAAGCTACACAGAGAGAAACATAGATAGAAGGTTTGACTGCGATCGAGGAGAAAGATCGAAAGAGAGAGCGAGAAAGACACAGACAGAGATGGAAATAAAGACAGAGAGAGATAGAGAGAGAGGCTGTGGTGGACGCTACTTACTTTCATGCCCTCCCAGCGCGAAACGGCCCGCAGAGGTCGCAGGGCGCGCAGAGTTCGCATCGAGCGAAAGGCGGGCACATCGTCGGCCCCGGACCAGACCGCGGCCAAATTAATTAGCGACAGCTAGATGGGCGATTTAGATTGGCGGGTAACTCAAAACGAAACTCAAAGTTGGATAAGCTAAGTATGTCTATAGGGATGGTCTATGGTCTATGGTCTAGGCACTTATCGTTCTAAGCTATGGTGAATAACTAATCTAACCTATGGTTATTAAACAAATTTTTTACTCTTTACTGTTTACTATTCATTGGCTCATTGGTTTATCATACAAAGGTTCTCAATATACAGTTTAGATACAGAGTCGGGGAGAGCTGGTTTCTCAAGAAGACTGTCGCACTGTCCTAAGCAGCACACAGTGAAAGGGGGTTGGCTGGGATAGGGCATAACTGAAAAGTCTTAAATTGTCTTCGAGTAATTTCAATTCAATTCATTTCGGTCCAGGTTCAGTCTTGAGATAGGTTTGTGGTTTAGGTTGAGTTTTTCACGTTCAGATAAGTTCGGCAAACAAAATAGAGAGGTCCGAAAGCAGAATGGGGAGCGATCTACTTGGGTAACCGGTTGACTTACCATGACAATCACGAAATCGAGCCAACACCACGCGTTGGTGAAGTACACTTTGAAGCCGAGCGCCAACCACTTGATTAACATTTCCAAGAAGAATATAACCGTAAATATTCTGTCCATATAGTATAAAATATCCTGCAGTATGGGTCTTTGTGGCAGATGTACATCTTCTAATGCCTGTTCCGGTTCGAAGAAGGATTGCGGTTTCGTTGATTCGTTGTTTAGTTGTTTCGTTGGTGTTGCGTATTCATAGAAGAAACACATGGACATTTACATTGACGTTATAGAGTGGTTAGGAGAGTATGAGGTAACATTAGACGGGTACGAGTATAACAATTATCTAGAAGCAGTATAAGAAGCTATATAACATTAATGAATATTAAAATGGTAGTAAAAGCATTGCTGTACTGCTGTACAACAGTCGGCTTCTCCTTCTTTTTTTTCTGATCTTCTTCTTGGGCGGACAAATTAAAGTCAAACGCAATTAAAGAAAAATTTTCAAAGAAATTGAAGACAAAATTCTTGAAATGATACGCACAAAGCGTCTACGTCTAGTTCTCTATCGAATGTCTAAGTAAACATCTAGGGCTAACGCTAATCGATCTACTAGAAAGTCAAGCAGAGATGCCTGACTCAAGTTTGCGAGCTTACGCGGAGACACAAGCCGTTTGACAGGAATGTGCCTAGGCATAAGAGGCAAACCTATTTAAGCTACTTGGAAATCATATTCTCTCGTTTCAACATACTGGGGTATAATATTGAATTTTCAAGGTGGTTAAGGTCGATGGGAAGGCTTGAGGAGCTTTGTATCTAAACGCAAAGCAAGCATTGCCATCGGCTTGGGTTAATCGAAATAAAACTCTGATCCAATCGGAGAATGTCTACGCTAAGCTATGCTATACTGGGTAGAGTCTGGGATCGAACTGAAAAGTGGGTCGGGTGGGGGTTGAATGAAGCAATCAACTTTGGTAAAGTTTAAGCATGGCTTGATAACTACATTTTCAATTCTTTTGCTTATTTTGAATGGTTGATTTTGTTCGATTTTTGAATTAAATTGATTAATTTAGTGATCTGTTGCAAGCTACGATTTGCGTTTTTAGCACGTAAAAAAGCAAATGACACAAATTTGCAACAATCTAAATGGCAAACAATAGTCTCGAGTCTGGTTTAGAGTCTTTTGAATTATAGTTTTTAAGTTTTTTTTTTTTTTTTTTTTTTGATAAATTTAATTTAATTTAATTTTGTAGTTGACTTACCAAAGCTAAGCTACTCATTAAAATCATAGTGATAACAGCTGTTTCAAAATATTTATTTTCAATTAATTGAAAAGTTTTCAGTCGTAAATTGCCCCATCCTTGCCAGAACGGCGAGTCATCGTCACCGGCTAAGATCGGAAATTTCTTATAGTACGAATCGGGGCAGCAATCAGCTGGATATTCATCGAGTATATCCTCGTCGTGTGCATGAATAATGATATCACCGTCGAGCGGGCCCTCCTCGCATTCGCCCTCCTCGTCCAGTTCCTCGTCGAGACCTAAATCCTCCTTGCTGGCGTCGCGCTTCTCCTCGCCCTCCATCGTCTCGGCGCTGCCCTTGTGGCTCTCGTCCTTGAATGGTCGATTCTTATGGCTACCATATGAGTTAATGCTGGCAGTGTCGTCGTCCTGTAAGGACAAACCTCTATGGTTTAGCTCGTGTTCCAGTCTATTGTCTTGGTGGTTAATTGAGTTGCCAATCATCTGTATAGTTATAGTTATAGTTATACATATATATATTTATATTTATATATATCGGTATATATTTTTTTGTTTTTTTTTTTGTTTTTGATTTTGTTTTTAGCAAGATTTCAGTTCATGTGTTTCAGTTTTTGTTTTTCAGTTGGTTGGGTTCAGTTGGTTGGTTTGGTTGGTTGAGTTTTTATCATTTTTGTTTTGGTAAATTCGGTATTTTTTTTTTTCATTGGTTGGGTGGTGGAATACACACACATAACAGTACACATATAGACAGTTATATGTTATAAGAAAAAAAGTGACAATTTAATGAACGAAAAAGAGAAACGAACAAATTATGTAAATCAATTTCTTGTCGTTACGAAAATATTCTATATAATAACAAAGTATTTAAGAGGAGTAGTAGCGGTAGTAGTTGTAGTTATACATATAGTATGGAGGGTGTGGAATCGGGTTTGGGATATCACAAATCAATACATACGAGAATGTATCGGGAACTTGAGCTCGACTATCAAAATGGCAGCCAAACTCAAGCTCCAGGTTCAGGTTAAAGTTCAAGTTTCAATTCGATTGCTTGCGATCCGCATTGGAATGGATTGTATTTACCGTTGCGTTATTTAGATATTTGGATTTCTTCGGCTTGTTGTTCTTCATGTCGCCGTGTATCGTGAACTCCATGCCATCCCCGATGGCCACCTCCAGTTGCGTCTGCTCCTTGATTCCCTTCTTGATCAGGCCATCGGCGAGGATCTCGTCGTGCCCCAGCTCCAGTTCGTTGTCACCATGCTCTGCAGATATACAACGACAAACGCCTTTGCCTTTCGTATCCCATATTCGATCGTAATAGGTTTATAGATAGTGTTTACATAATCGGTTCGATATATACATATGTAACGTAACAGAGGTATGGCATATATATATATTGAGTTGTACGGATGGGCAATGACGATTGTTGATCGGTTATCGATTGTTGGGAAATCATAAAGAGCGAAACGAATTCATAATTCATACAAGCAGTTGCCGTTCGCATTAAAGTTGTTGTTGTTGTTGGTTGTTTGTCGATCGTTTTGGTTGATTTGATTTTGATTTTTTTTTTTTCAGAAAATTTGATTTGAATTGATTTGAGTCGATTTGGGATGAGTCGAGATTCGATTTGGTTTAAGCGTTGTTCGTTACGTCGGCCAATGCGATAAGATTTAAGTTTGGGTTTGTTTTTGAATTTTTGATTTTTTGTTTTGGAAATCATGACAAGTTATTATAAATGAAAAGAATGAAGATAGATATTACGGTTAATTCTTATTATTGGGATCAAATCGATAAGGACACACAAAAGGAACACAAAACACATTTAATCAGCGTATACGCGGTTCGTTTGGTGGTTCGTGGTGGTGTCAGTGGTTCATATTGAATGGATCTTGTTTCGTATTTCGTGTCGTGTGGCTGGTTGGTAAGTTGGTTGGGTGGATGTTAGTGTCTGGGAGGGAACGGAGGAGGTGGAACGCTCACAACACAACAGCGAACAACACAAATCGCAAAATGATCAATGAACTCAATAAACTAGTGAGCAAAACGTAACTAAGGCGTTTCCACTAGTCAGCATCAATGGGCAAGCAGTGTACACTGCTTGACGCATCACTGTAGAGAACTGAACTAAAGTGTTTCCACTAGTCGGCATCAGTGGTCGGGCTCAGCGTTTCCACTGCTCTCGCATCACTGATACCGAGAAATGAACGTAACTGATCGATTAATTGAATAAGCTGGTGAGCCGTAATTAACCAAAGTGTTTCCACTAGCTGGCATCAGTTGGAACAAGCCGCTTCCACTTTCACTTCTGAACTGATCCGCAGCTAGTGGATGAAACTTAAGGTGACGGATGATTCGAGTTGCTAAGGTTTAAACGAAAATCCATACATATTACTAGTACACAGACAGTAAATCGAACAAATAAAAAATTTAGTAACGAGAGTAAGAAAAGTTCATAACACTATGAAGGATCAAATCCACTGTTTTACTTTCAATTTATATAATTCCATATTACAATGTGAATCTAATACTGTTTTCGCATATTTTTTTTTCGATTCGATAATGACAGCTAGACACATAATTCAATTTGCCATTTGGGAATTTATTTTGAAATCAATCTCTTTTCTTTCGGCACAGCCAATCAATCTCCGCTGCGAGTCTAGCGAGGAATATTGAAAATGCAAATGTACAAGGATGTGGGGGAGTGGTTGTTGTGAAACCAAAACCATTAACCTAAATCCGAAATCAAAAGGTGAGGTAAAACAAGGCTTACTAACTTTAAGCTAGATTCAAAGAACTCAACCAAATTTATAAATATTCAATTGCTAACAGCATTGACGACGAGGATCAAACTAGTTTATAAAATGTTTAGAAACTTTAATAATACATATGTATCTAAGGAAAATACGTATACGAGTACAATACTTGGTTTTTGGTTTTACTGATATTGTTACTTTTTTTCGGTTCAGCTAAATACAGACTATCTAAATAATGCTAAGATTATGACGGATACGGTTACGGTTACGGTTACGATTTGTTTTAGTTGTTTGTTGGGTATGATGTGATCGGAAATGACACGGCACGGCACAGTTTCCTCAGCGCGACTCAATCGCTGGCTGGCCGGATTGGTCAGAGTCGGAGGAGGTTTGAGGTCAGAGGTCAGAGGATCAGTGACCGGCTGAAGAACAACAACACTTAGGTTCAAATCGAACGGGAACCGATACGAATAAACCAAAGAAATGGAAGCAATCGCAATCTCTCGATCGACATGAATACCAAGATGAGACTTTTGGCTTTATAGATACATGTTCTGGTGAGTGGTTAGAATGGCTGAGGCTGAGGTCGAGGTTTAAGGTTAAAGGTTACAGGTCTAGGTCTAGGGGGGAGAGTTATACTTGAAACTAACTAAAGAGAATTTGCAAATTGTCAGCTAAGAACGAATTTTTAGTTTGGGGATTTTTCTTTTTAATTGTTTACAGAATGCGAATTGGGTTCGATTTTTGTATTCGATTTAGTTACTGATATTGGTTTCAGATCGATTACGCAATTCAATTACTGGCCAATAGTGAGTTGAAGTTAACGTTAACGGTATACGCAATTATATCGTTGGCAATATACGAGTATTACGAGTATCATATAATTAAAAGTAGTTTAGTAATTGAAAAACAAGTGGATAAAAACCTTCGCTCCAAATCCAACTGATCTGGTTGGTCCTCTCACCTGATGGTTGATCACTTATTTGATTTGTCAATTTGTTACGTATTAACTTGAAACAATCAGCAACATTACGCTTAACCCAACTTTTAAATCGGCCAATTCGATTAAAGGCCTCGGCTATTTTATTCGTATCGTTATCGGCAGTCGGCGCTGATAAGCTAGATGAGCCAAAATTGGACAAAAGCAAGGCTAAGAAAAGGTTAAGTACCTGCAACGAAAGGTCGTCCATTAGTCATTAGAAAGATATATGGTTTTTCTAAACGATGCAGCAGCGGGTGTATGGTATTCCACTTTTGCAGCTGCATCGTTTATAACTAGATGCAGATATCGATTATTTCGATTACTCACCACAAGATTGCCGATGACAACGGTGGCCAAGAAGAAGGGAATGCACGAGACATCGCCCACGTACATGCAGTCCCACATGGACTCGATCCATTCTCCACAGAGCACCCGGAACACGATCATGAAGCTGTGCATAAAGTCGGTGAAGTTCCAGCGGGGCAGGTCGCCATCCGGGAAGCGGTCCTTGTGATCTGACGAAGGAGTAGTAAAATCGTTATTGTCGCTCCTGATCCTCTTCGTATTATTTCATTTATTTTCTCGGGGGTATTTGGACATTGTTTCAATAGGTGTTATTTTTCTTTTTTTGGTTCGGTGTCAAGCCACATACAAAAGCGTGTGCAAAAAGTGTTCAGCGCAGCGGGCACTCACAAAAAACGGTGAGGTTATAAGGTAAAATGCCAGAAAAATCGTACACAGAAAACTCAAAAAGAAAACAGAATACCGAAAATGGTGGCACAAAGTATCGCACGTCTCATCACCATCAACGTCATGATTTGTTTTTCAGGCTAGAGCTACGAAAGTGTGTAGCTAGGTTGCGGTTGCGTTCGCATATACATAATACTTAGGAAGGAAAAAATCAAATAGACGAGCTTGGAGTAAATTAGCTAGGAGAAAAGATGGTTATCGCCATCGCCATCACTGGCTGGCCAGTACTTACGGAGGACACGGGCACTTGGAACTCTCTGGATCTAATGGAACTCAAGCTCCAAGTAAATCATAAAGCCATTCTTATAGTCGCTGGGGATCGACTATTGAGTGGGATAGCATTTTTATTCGGACCGGACTGATGAGTTAAGCAGACCGCAAAAACTAACAATAACTCATTGGTGTATAATAAATGATAAGGTAGCATGGTACGATGGATTTGCAGATATTATCCTAGCAGAAATCCAAATAGATGGAAGATTTTTATGATTCTCATTCTATTTGAATTCCTTTTATGTGTTAGACTGAGCTTGGTGAACACAAACAACGCAGTACATACAGACAGGTGAGGCTAAATATATCGGGGATACGGTGATTCCCATGACACATAGACGATAACGAGTACGAATATTGAACATAAAAGGCCGAAACAGAAACACACATAACACACACATCACATCGAATAAAGACTTGTATGAGAGTTGGGGATGCTCTTGATCTTGATCACTTACCATGATAATTCTTTCCGAACAGTTGCATTCCCATCACCGCAAAGATGAAGATGATAATGCAAAGTACAAATGTCAGATTACCCAAAGCGCCCATGGTGCGTCCCATAATCGAAATGAGTAAATTAAGTGTTGGCCAAGACTTGGCCAATTTAAATACACGCAGCTGCAGTTTGCGAATTCGATTTGATTTGATTTGGTTTTTTTTTTTTGGGGATCATTCATAGTTCAATTGACAATTGGTGTATGGGAAGTTCGATTCGATTTGATTCGATTGGTTAATCGAGCATGTTGATTATTTGGTTAGGATTCGGTTCGATTTGATTCGATTCGATTTTATTTGATTTGGTTTGAAAGCCGGGCAAAGCATTAGGAAAATATAGTGGAAAAAATTGTATTTAGGTTATATAGAATTATTCCAAAAAACAATCGATTTAAAAATTAATGTAAAATATCATTTAATGTCTCCGATGGTTCGTGCACAGCCATTTTTAGCTGCAATCATCATTTCTGTGCACGATGGAACCCCATACATAAGTAATTGCTATATATACAGGTTTTATCATTCTTACTTAGGCTTAGGCTATGCCTAATGGGGTTTTTCCGGGCCTATAAAAGGTGTCTTTTAGGTTATAACATAACATTCGCTTAAAATGCGTTAAGAATCTCTCTAGACAAAAGGACATAGTCCGGGCAAGATTTTCCGCAATAATTTGTTTTTATTAGGCAGCAAAAGCAGAATCTTAAGAAATAGACTAAAATCAAACCAAAGTGTGGTAAACTTAAGATAAACCGTGCCCAAAGCGTGGCTCTCTAAACGAGTTCTCGAATTAGGCGAATTCTTGGTCTTACGTAGGTGTATTTTCAAGACTATAGCTAAGAAGTAATATGTATTTAGTATGTAGAGTCAAAAAACGTATGTAAGTTGAAAAAGTTGGAGGCAAAAAGGTTGAGAAAGGTTGCACTAAGAAAATAGTTTCATTGCACGCTAGAACTTTGCTTTGAATTCGAGGAATTGGGAAGGAACAGGAGCATCGGAGGCTGGGAGTTCTGGGTGTGGCGTACGCCTTCTCCTAAAGTACCTGTGTAGTTCTTGCCAAACAGCTGCATGCCCATGACCGCGAATATGAAGATAATAATGCACAGGACGAAGGTCAGATTGCCCAGGGCGCCGACAGTGCGGCCCATAATCGATATGAGCAAATTCAGCGTCGGCCAGGACTTGGCCAGCTTGAAAACACGCAGCTGCAAATTGGCAGGGCAAAGGAAAGGAAAGGGGTTTATATAAACGAGCACGAGTACGAGTTTGAGTTAATCACGATTGCTGCGGTAGCACGAGGATCGCGTAAGAACACGTTATTTAGAACCTGCTGGGGTTAGAGATTAGAGTCGCAAGATCTTAGAACTAACTTAGGACTAGGCTAGTGATGAAGTTTGTTTCAGTCCCTTTCGAAACGAAAGGGAGGCTTACCAATCGAAACGAACGCAAGACGGACAGGCCTTGGACACCCTCGAGACCCAGCTCCAATAGGGATAGCGCCACGATGATGAAGTCGAAGATGTTCCAGCCCTCCTGGAAATAGTACTTGGGGCTCATGGCCATTAGTTTCATGGTGGCCTCAATGGCAAATGTAGCCGTGAAGAACTGTATAGGATAGATATAGAGAATATATATAGAGTTTGTGATAGTCAAGGTTATAACACCCACATAGTTGCCACTCTTGAGCACGCGTTCCATCTCCTTGTTCATATCGTGGTGATCCATCGCCATGAACATTGTGTTGACCACAATGCACAGCGTAATGAAGAGCTCGACGAAGGGATCAAAGACTATGAGCGAGACCCACTCCTGAAATTTCAACCAAACCCAGCAACAGTCCCACACACAAAACACATCGATGCCTTTTAGGATCACTTCGAGTGCCTTGTCTTTGAACGTTGGCCCGTCCTCGTCATCGTCCTCTGTTGGAAAATAGTAAACGGAGACTGAACCATACAAAAATTTGTTATTAGTGGTGATTTGACCAACTTTGACTCAGCCAGATTGCTTTTACTTTAGTTAGATTTACAATCGTTTTCATTTCATTTAATTTCTTGTTTTGGTTTGCTGTTTTTTTTTTTTTGGTTATCTTGTTGAAGCTCATTGCATTGGATATTATTCGTTAAGCGGTTCAAACGGTTCAAAGTTTGTGTCTTGTGTGAGAGAGGCTTTGGCTTTGAGATACTGATTGGCAATTCTTGCTTTGCACATTGCACATTACGAAAACAAAAGTTTGTAGGTAGGATTGCATTGTTAATTCAAATTTTAAGGTACCATAAAGTGTAACTCAACTGAACTACTTGGCGGGAACTGATTGATGTCCTCGCGTAAAGCTGACAAGGTATCGATAGAGAAACTAAGATTTACTATGTACCAACCATCCCACTGTCCACCATACTACACTTAATAAATCTCTAAAACATAATACCTGTTCAAACCTTACACCCAACAAAAAGGATCAGTTATGGTTTTCATTATAAAAATTATGTCATTGTTCTTGAATTGAGAACATTGTTCTTGAATTGAGAACATTGTTCTAGAATTGAGAACATTGTTCTTGAATTGAGATCATTCGTTCTTGAAAACCGTGTAAGTACATTTTGGTATCAATATAAGAACAAAATGGTGAGAAGAGAAAAGTTAAATTGAGTTTATTTAACAACTTTTTGATAAGTATACACTAAGGACTGAACTAATAGTTTATTTGTACATACAATGTACTTAAATACCGCCAATTAAACTTGATTCGAGCAAAATAAAAACATTTTCAACTTAAAAATGTCGTTCTATTTTTAAGACCATTTTCAACTCAGATGAGAACGTCAGAATTTTCTCTGTGTAGGATTAAGTATTGATTTTAAGTATACAGACATCAAATATTACGATTACTTGTTTTTAAGGGGTAAATCCAAAAATATTGCTATTCTATGAATGTTGTTTTTGAACTTTTGCCAGCTTTACGGCAAGAATATCTCCACTTCGGTACCCGAAGATTCAACCGTCAATTTGGTATTCAGCTACTTAATCCTGGAATTTCTCTACTAAAAGCTGAATGTCTATATGCGACTAATTCTGATTACTAACTACTCTATAACTTTGGTTTCTCCGTTCGTCGGAAACAAATCGGACACTCTGAAAAGACGCCAATGATACTACTCGAATTATATTCCAATACAATAGTTGCTCGACGCTTCAATTACCAGTTAAATTAGTTCTAAGCATATAATATATATTTTTCATAATCATGGAAATCATTAGATAACAGTGAATGTGATTGGTCTAAATAATGTTCTACGAACTGTTCAACAAAAGCATGCTCTAGTATTAACAAATAAACTATTCTTTTTTTTTTAGGCCAAAATGCAAAATAACTACGAAATATGACAAAAATTACTTATAAAAAACGAAATCATCTAGTATTTTGGGCAGGAATTTGTCTAAAATATTAGAAATATACAGGTAACTAGTTAAGGCATGCACTAAAAAAAAAGGTAACGAAAGGTAATACATAAAGGCATTGTAACCAACATAGGAAGAAAACCGAATCTCGCGAATTGCTTGCTTTTTTGATTGGTATTTTCGAAACTTTCTTTCGAAACGTATGTGTCAAGTTGAGCCTCTCTAAGGAGCAGCCTTCGTGACGTCACAGCTGGCTGGAAAGTGTGAGTAGGAGTTTTCGTCACCTCTCCGGCTGCTCAGTGTGTGAGTGTGTGTATGTTTGAGGTGTTTCTGTGTGGGTGGCAGCATCAGCAGCGTGCAAAATGCGAAAGCTTAAAGTTCAAGAGAGAGAGAGAGTTGAGAAAGGCTATAAGAAAGTCCTTGCTCTCCCGCTATACGCTCGTGTAAGTGTGTTTGTGGGGAAACAACTCTAATCATATACGTGTGGCTGTTTGGCTGTGTGTGTGTGGCTAGCGGGCAGCTCTTTTTTAACGGACTTTTGCTTTTGCTTGTTTTTAAACATTTGTTGTATAGGTTTTGGCATTTTGTTTTGTTTTTTTGTTTGTTCGCTTTCTTCTGTTAGCATCAACGGCATTAAATAAAATGGACGAGTCAAAGAAGTCATTCATTGGAGTATATATATATAAATGGAGTTATATGCATAGGTATATATATATATGTTAGCTTGATTATGTTTTGTTTTTGTTTTTCTTCAGTTCAGAGCAGAGGAATCGAAAAGAGGAATCAAAAATATTTATATATATATATATGTATGCACAAGAGATTAGAGATAGAATGCAGAACAGAACACAAAGGAAAATGCAAATGGGTGAAATTCGTATACAAAAAAAAAAGGCACACGCAACGCGATTGGGTTAAATTGGTTGTCAATTGTCGGTAATCAGTGATTAACTATCAATCGACAAATGCACGGGATGCACAGGATGCAGGCCGCATGCGAGCTCTAGGAGCGGGACACGTGGTCACTCGTTTCAGCCATCAATCAATCAATCAATCAAACAGTCGATGGACTCAGACAGGCCGGGTCACAAAACGCATGCGAACCGATAAAATCAAAACAAGACCCCATTTAAAATGCAAAATGAAATGCATAAACCATGAGGGGAAATTAAATTAAATCGTTGTCGTGACAGCCAAATTGGCCAGGTCAATGAAACTGTCAATCCATTGGATTTTTTTATATTTGGACAAGAAATCTGGGCTGGAGATGATCTTAAGCTATTATGCTGGTTTTGTAAAGCCAAAAATGTAAATTATTTAAAAGAGGAGATTGTCGGGGAAAATCGACTGGCAATTTTTATTTCCCGCGCTCTCACAAGGCTGTTTACAGTATTGTATTTACATGATAACGAACGAAACAGGAAACGGAAACCAAATGGAACAATGCACATGTAAGGGTTAACACAAAAGAGACGACGATCGATATCGATTGGGATGCAATAATGTACAGAATGAACGGAATGGAGATTAATCGATAGTAAACAGTTACAGCTATCGGCAGGCATATATGAATTCACTTACCACCGCGATCGCTTGCCCGACTGTGCCGACCAGCGGCCTGTTCGATGATGTCATTCAGGACCATCACATCTGAAAGGAAACAAGGAGGATGATGTGTTATCGAAATTATCGAACAAATTGTAAAAAGTATCAAACAAAACATTTTAAGAGGTAATAAACACACACTAGGAAACTGATATCTGAAATCTGAGGCTTAATTGATTAAATGTAGACCGATATATAAAATAATCGAAAATGTTATACCTTTCATGTCGACCACCGTTTGTGTCTGGACGGGCTCGATAAAAGGATTGTCATGATGTTTAATCTTGCCAGCTTCGTCCGTGCACTCCAGACCGATTTCCTGTAATTATCGATAAAATCGATCATTTAGTCGATGACAAAACAATCAATGGACCGTAGGGGCTTACGTAGTCGCGATGCTCGAGCTTGTGGTTGGTGTCCAGGCAGGTGGTGCCGCCATTGGTGGCGCCCACTGATTGATTGCGTGTGTTGCGGTTGCGCAATTTGCTCTCCTTGGTCATTGTGCTGACGCCCATGACGGCCATGCCGCCGAGTAGATCGCCATGTGAGGTATACGATATTCGGGACTGATGCGAGGTATACGATGAGTGCCGAGAGCCTGGAAGCGAAATGGATTGTTTTGAGGTGGTATTAAGGAAAGGGAAAGGAAAACCTTACCTAGATTGCCATAGTACACGGGCACTATGATAGCCCCATTCTCCTCGGACATCGGGGTGACGGCATTCGAGTCGTCGGCATAGGGCAAGTGCTGCTGGGCGTCCTGATATGTTGACAATACCAACGGCTTGCGATCGCTACCGGGTATACCAAAGCGGCCACGTCCGTTCCGTATCGTGTACTGGTCATAGTTACAGGGTTAGGATTGGTTAGTTCATCGGCTTAAACACACTGGCATCCACAGGCTCACTCGCGCACACACACACGCACCACTCGCGCATTCAGTGAAGCCACACAGCATGTATATTATATATATATTTTGATATATAGTCGTAATAAGTCATTACAAAGTAGTAATACAGTAGAGGGCAGTAGTAGGAGTAGGTATTAGGTGGTATTTGGCGAGAGTGGTGATAGTTATGACGCGGGGCATTATTTCGGCCTATAGGTCTGTTTTTCTAATAGAAAGACTCGTTATCGATGGGATTGAAATGAGCAATTATAGGCAACAATAATAAATGAAGAGCGGACGAATAAATCAAATGAGCTTTCAACGAAATCAGTTCAGGTAGTATCAAATGTATCTGAGCTGAATCCGGTTATTTGCAGTGCAAACTTCAGTATATATAGGAAACGGACCACAGACGGATTTTGGAATATAACTCAGTTATTAGTATACACGTTTCTCGTAGAGTAAAAGGGTATATTGTATTCGGGGAAAGTATGTAACAGTTAGAAGGAAGCGTCTCCGACCCCATAAAGTATATATATTCATGATAGGCATCACTAGCCGAGTCGATCTAACCATGTCCGTCTGTCTGTGACTTCGGAAACTTTAAGAACTAGACGATTGAGATTTCTGATTTAGATTCCTTGTCCTCCCAAGCAGCGCAAGTTTGCCACGCGAACATGCCACGCCCCCTCTGACGCCCACAAACCGCCCAAAACTGTGGCGCCCACAGATTTCATGTTAGAAACATAATATTAACTAAAAGACATTTGTCTCGTCAACTCCTATCGATTGACCTAAAAAAAGCTTTCCACGCCTTCTCTAACGCCCATAACGCTTAAGTCTGTCTGCCGTCCAGATAACCATACATTGAAATTGGCGATAGGTGGCGCTTTACAATCTCGCTATGACGTTTGCATATCCCCTGATAGTCGAGAAACTCGACTATAGCGTTCTTCCTTGATTTCTTTATTGTTGTATGTATTTTTTTTTCTACGAATACATAGACATTTTTACACAGATACTTACAATTAACAAATAAAAACTAATGAAAAAAAAGAAAGAAAAATAAGAAAAACAGAAGGCAAAACGATCATAAGAATGCACATTGAGACATGAAAGTGAAGGTGAACGTGATCATGGCCGTGATCGTGACAGTGAGTTGCGACTATGGCAGTGACCGTGAGATGAGTGACATCCGGACGAGAACTGTTCCCATCGAAGCCCACTGCTGAGATCAAGCTAACCAGAGTCTGGTGTACAGGTGTACAAAGGAACTGAGGACAGGCACACAGAGACAGACACACTTACAACCGAGTACAGTAAAGAGCAGTACAGTTAGTTAGACGACTATACGTTTTTAGATGGATATGCACGATAGTATATATGTATAACAGTATATATATAGGGATATGAGGATACAGCGATACACAAAACAAGGCCAAACAAGGAAACAATTATCGAAGATTAGAAAACCATAAAACATGTATACAGTAATAGACGATTAGGTGAGTATGACAAATGGTTATGTTATGGTAATGCTAAGGCGAAAGCTTATCGATATGGGGTGGTGCATATATGCACATATGAACTCTCAGATCTAAAGATGTTCGGGTATTACGGAGTATTACAGATGTTTCGGGTGCTACGCTAACTAGTCGCTTATATGGGAGATGATCCGAAGTCTTCGTTCAGTGTTGAATGGAAACCGTTTCGAAAACTATATGTTCTAAACGCTGTACGGTAGCAACTGCCTACAAGATACGGTTACTTGGCTAAGACTAGGACGGTGAATCTCAGATGGTCGACGGGTGTTGTGATTCGTGATGATCTATGGCCAATTCCATGGTTCAGGGATCGAGATCGATATCGCGTGGATATGATCGACTGGGACTGGCCGATGATGGATGGTTTTCATGTACGTGTGTAACGCAAATCCGTGGATGTGTATCTGTGTCAGTGGTCGGTGTATCTGTGTGAGGTGTCAGTGGGTGTGTGGTGTGTTCGAGTGTGTGTGTTGGGCGCTTACCTTGTGAGAACTACGTGATCCCCTGCGTATGTTAAACGGTGAACCAGGTAAGGATAAGGATGTCTAAGTTTTGTTTTTTTTCGGTTCGTTTTCATTTGTTGTACAAACAAAGTATAAATAGAAGAAGAAAAAGAAAAATGATTCAAATAAAATATATATATTCCTCGATTGCGGTTTTATTATCTATGGATAAATGTATATTTATATTTCGCACAATTTCTTTTCTTTTGTTTTGGCATAAATTATTCGGTTTGGTTGTCTACGATTTAAAGGAAAAGTTATTACTTGGAGCGTTTAGTGGTGAGAATACTTGTGTGTTTGTGTGTGTTTCTTGTGTCTCTGTTGTGTGTATACATATTGTGTCACTATGTTTGTAAGTATGTGTTCCTTTTAACATGATAAGATAGCAACTATTTTACATTTTGTAGTATTGTGAACGGTTGATTTGAGTTTTAAATTTGTGGTGTGATTTCGGTTCTACTTCAGCGTAGCGTTTGATTTAAAGGTTGATTAATTTAGCTAAATATTTAAGGGTCGGGGTTGGAGAACGAAAAAACTGAAACGTTCTTAACAGGATTATACTTATACGGTTCTTAGATCAAGAATTATCAATCAACAAAAGAGAAAATTTCAATGGAAAAGTACGGAAAAAGAACAGGTTTGAACGAACGTCGATTGGGATATCGGTCCCACTGGCGGAATGGCCGGCTCAATAACGGTAACGAAAATAATCGAAAATCAGAATCAAGTGTTAATCGGTAAGTTCTACAATCAACTCTAGGCAAATCTCTTCCAAACTTCGTACGGATGCATTTCTAGTTTCAAATCACAAATCTACTGCGCTTTCGATGTCTTTTCGTTGCATACTCAGCGGGCATGGCAGGGGGCGGCTAGCGGATCGAAAGTAAGGATATATAATATCTACACGGTATGTCTGGACGGTTTTACATAGATCTTGGCTCTGCTGCGGGTCCTAAACAGACTTTCTTTTTTTGAGGGGGTGTACGCGTGTTGTTTCTTGTCTGTGTGAGTTCGCTTGGTTGGTTTAACAGAGCGAGACAGAGAGAAAGTTGGAGAGAGAAAGAGTGTGTGTGTGGAAGAGAGAGAGAGAGAGGGAGCGAGAGAGCAACCTACCTGAGGCAACTGGGGACTTATCGGTATACGATCAACGGTCAATCCCAAATAGTTTCTGCTCTCATCGAAAACTATCTGAGGCTGCCCTGAGCAAAATTGATAGTTGGTTAGAACGAGCTAGCGAGCGAGCGAGAGCGAGATAGCGATAGCGAGTTATCAATCAGTATATCGGTTAGGTATATATCGTGTGAAAATGTGTTATTCTTAGTTATTCAAGGCAGTTCTTTGCTGTGTTAGTGGGTTTATGACTCAAACGGAAGAAGCCGAGACATTTTCAACATTCGAGAGTTTGCTGCTCAAAAAAGGGAACCGCATATAATCGGTTATTGGTTATCGGTAATCGGCTATCGCGGAAATCCTCCAATTGCGCGCATTTATGTGTGTGTATAGCTGTGCGGAAAAGCAAACGCTTGCCATATGCCAAAAAGTTCGTGTGTCGTGAGCGGTATCTATAGTTAGCTTAGCAAGAAAGAGAAAGATCGGTGTTTATCGCAATTGGTTATCGCTCGCCCGATAGATATTGTGATCGGTTCGATTCGTTTTAATTCAATTTGATTTTATTCGATCTGGTGCTGATTGCACGAATGGCAACGTTCTCCAATCGATGGACTCTAATTTTCGGATTTCGCTTGTGGCGTGTGTCAACTGTTATAATTGTTATACACTTAAAGATGCTATAACGGTAAATGTAACGTTCGATCAATGCATGCAATGGTTATGCAGCCACAGAAATTATCAAATCTGAAACTCTATCGTACAATATATCAACAAATATTGGAACGGAACATTAATAGAAATTTAAACAAGAACAGGAACTTTAACTCAAATAAAACATTGATCGTTGACCAGGGTCAGGGATCAAGGATAGCACTTAAAACCGGAACCGAAACCAAAAGCGAAAATCAATTTAAATCGAAAACCGAAAAGCTTAGTGGTTTTTATATGGGTTCAAAGCCTTTAAGCGCAGGTCCAATGGTCAGGCCATGCTGACGAATCTGAAGCCTATTGTTTATTTTCGGTTCTTTAAGCTTGCGTTGAAATGTCGGGCGTAGCAGAATGCAGTTCGAAGCCAATTATTAAGGAATCCATAATATATGTAGATAACGAGTTTTTCGATGTTACCTAAAGCATTCCGAGCAATGACCCAACCAAAATCTAAACAAAAACTACAAAGGAAATAACGAAATCACTCGAAATCAAATAAAACTTAAAACAAGTTCTAAATCAGAAGCTAGGCAAATGGAAAAAACATTGTCAAAAGCTCCTACTATAGAACTACAAAACTGCCTGGGATTCTATATCCCACCGACACTCACGCACTCACAGGTACTCGCATGCACATAAAGAACGGAAATCTAACAAAAAAAAGAAAACTAAAACCATCAAAAAAAAAAAAGAGCGAAAGAGAGTTATAGAGATAGGTAAAGATCGTAGTACATACATACATATCGACACGCACTAACACTATATCCATATACAGGTATGAAAGGATTCAATATCTAGTTGCATGATCATACGGGTAAATTTATACAGCATATAAGGCACGAAATGTACGATCCAATCAAAAGAGGGAGAGATCCAACAAAATGATCAAACTAATCAAAAGAAAGTCGACGAGAAACGATAAAAGAAATGATATGCGATAACCCAGGGTCGATAACAATGCAATGGCAATGCAACGGTAGCGGTAACTATAACTGTAACTTTTACTGTAGCTCTAACTGTAGCTGTAGCGGTGACGCAATTAATCGATAGCTCATAGAAGGACACGAAGCTGCAACGCAAGTTGAAACTGGAGCCCAGTGATCGGTGATCGATAGGCGGCGATCGGAAGACGAGGAGACCCTTGCAGAGGAGTCGGCAAGAATAATGAAAACGCAACGAAAAATCAACCTTATCGAGACCAAAAGCAACTTAAGACAAAGGATATATGTATATTTTTATATGCTTCAGGCCATCGGGCTAACAGTTAACATATCTAGGTCTAAAGACATTGGGTACAGTAGAGCCCAAAACGCAAAAGCCAAAAAACCAAAACGTATCAACGTAAAAGGAATAGGAAAACGATAAAAGCCGAAACGGAATAGGGGAACGATAACAACGGATACGGATACGGAAAAGGTTAAGGTAAAGGTAAAGGAAACTCGTCAAATGGAACGAAACAGAACGGAACGGAACACAAAAGACTGGAATGGAAAGGAAGGTAAAGAAAAATGATGCGCCTGCGCTCGGAATACTTACCGTGCTCACTTTACGAACTTTGGTAGCTTGGTGTGCTGTGGTAGGTGCTGGTTGTCTTTGTATAACGCTCACCGACTCCGACTCCACCTCGACGCTGCGAATGGACATCTTCTCCTTGTTGTTGTCATCGTTGCCCTTCTCGCCGCCAACGAAAAGCTCATAGCTGATGCACGAATACGTCGGACTCTTGGCCATCTCCGGATGCAGTGCAGCCTCTTCGGCGGCAGCCGCATCCGCTGCTGCCTGAGCCTGCGCATTGGCCCGCTCCTCCAGCTTGGCGGCTTTGGCGGCGGCAGCCTCCTCCGCTTCCTACAACAATTGTTATTATGATTAGCCATTATATACAGTCCCATCACTCCGCAATCTCACACATCCGGAGGTTCGGGGGTCTTTGGGGAGGAGGTTCTTTGGTTAGGGATCGGATCATTCGGTTGGGGTTCGGAATTGGTACATTACGAAAAGCAAAACTACGCTACTTTGATCGGTTATGGTTGATAGGTACACAGATCAAATGAAATCATACAGTAAGGTGCTGTGCTGGGTCTTGAGGATCGTTTGTTTTTGGCATAGGACGGGGCTTGGGGTCTTGGGATTCGGGTACTGGGTTCAGGGCTGGATCTTATTTGATACATATTTATATATATATATATATATAGTAAGTATAGGTTGTGAGTAATTTGATTTCTTCTTTTGTTATATTCGTTAATCATTTGTGACTAGTGACAGGATCGGAACTAATGGTGCACTAAAATCATAAGTATATATTAAGTAAGTACGAGTACATATATCTCCAAAGAGTTTTCATACAAGATAAAATATATAAGTATACATGGAGAGAGAGAGAGAAAGGGCAAGTTCCAGGAACTTTGAAAGCTAAATGGTTTGTGATTAAGACCAGGTCTTATAGAGCAGTTACTGGTTCGAGATGGCGGTATCAGACGGAACCGAGCTCGACACTTTATACAATGATTGAAAAGTACAGGAGAGATAGTAGTTTTGATAAGATGTTGCGATAGTTGATTAGATTTGATAGACAATTAGCTAAAGCATACGATATTAGGGCATACGATATACATACGAGTAGTCGATTCATATTCATATTCATATTCATATTGATATTCATATGGTACATACAAAAGAAAAAAGCAAGTCTGTTGTGGTTGTTGCTGTTGTAGTCATTGGTACGGGTAGATATTCTCAATATTCGATCGAGTTCCCGCAGCAATCGAAATTGAAATTATCTACCATTGGCTGTTGAGGTTGTGTGGTGGTATTGGCAGTGGTATATAGTTCGGGTATTACAGTTCGTGGTTCTGTACTGTTCAATGTTCTCTGTCTGTTCTTGTCCCACTGCATGGCACTTGCTGCTGCAGTTGCAGTGGCAGTTGCAGCCGCAGTTGCAGTTGCTGTTGCAGTTGTCTGGGGCACTTGCAGTGGTCTGGGTGTCTACTTACACGTATCGCCTCCTCTTCGGCAGCCTCTTCTTCTTCGGCCTTCTTTTGCAATTCGTCATACGACATGGCAACAATGGCCAAAATCAAATTCACAAGATAGAATGAACCTAGGAAGATGATGACTATAAAGAACAGCATGTGCCATGGTCCGGCGGCGCGCAACACCAGCTGGTACAGGTCCTCCCAGAAGTCCTGTGTCATCAGCCGGAAGGCGGACAGGAAGGCCCAGCCGAACGAATCAAAGCTGGTATAGCCGTAGTTCGGATTCGGCCCAAACCCCTGCAGGCACACGTAGTCATCGTCGCATTGCCTGGTATCGTATCGTATCAGATCGATTGGTTTGTTTAGCGATTGGAGATCGATTGGTTCATGAAAAGAAACGAAGAAAGAACAGAGTTTAGTTCAGTTCGGGCTGAAATTGAGCGATATTTTTATATACCCGTAGAGAGAAATTGCATTTTTCATTATCAAGTTAACATTATTCAATGGTGAATGTAATTGGTTCATAAGTTAACCATGGGAATGCCTATTTGATCTTTAGAATGCATTTTTTTGTGTGAGATCTTTTTGAGATCTCTTAAGATATCTCGGACAAAATACACAACTTACCCCGCGCCAGATATATTGCCGCACAGCGGAAATGAGATGCCCTCATCCTCCGAGTACCAATTGGAACTATTGCGATTGTGATAGTCCCAGTTCTCGTCGGTCAGATTGCCCCAGGAGCCGTCCAGCGGGAATTTCTTGATGCACTTCTGCGTGAGCACGCCCATGTAGATCTGCAGGCCCATCAGCGCGAAGACCGATAGGGAGAACATGGTGAGGATTATCACATCGCGCAGATTCTTCACCGATTCGATGACGGCGCCGACGATGGTCTTCAAGCCTGTCAGTGGGAAAATAATGGTTTAATGTGGATTGGTGTACATTACTCTCATCATTCAGAGGGATAATACAATATGGTAATAGTCTTTCATATTCATATTTCATACCTGGCACAATGGCTACGGTTTTAAGCGCTCGCAGCACCCTAAACGTTCGCAGGGCTGCTAGATTACCTAAATCTATACCCATGGTCACATAACTGCGGATCGGTTATAGATTTCGATTTCGTTGATCGATCGTCGATGGTCGATTGTCGAGGGACGTAATTTGATGGCAGGGTCGGCAGATACAGATACAGATACGGATATACACACAGAATGTCATCGAGTATTAGTAATTAGAGTGCTATAGGCATGCGATTAGTTATGGTTATTTATAGAATTTGCTTCGATTCGATCGGATTCGAATGCATTCGATATAATTACAAATGTTGTGGGTTCATTATTCTTTCGTTGTTCTTTACAAAGCAATTAAGGTAAATCAAACGAGTGTGTGTTTGTAAGCAAATGCATGAAGGGTGAGCAGTGTTCGCATGTACATATGTATGCCATTGGAAGCCCAAATGAATGCGAACTTTGACATATGCCAGTAAACATCGGTACTAAAATAAATAAAGCTGCGGCCGGGCCAAGTTTATTACACATTTTGTAAATTAGCCTCACCTGGGCCACTTCCCACCCGTCCTGGGGGGCCCACCGATCAATTTTCTCCCCGTGGCCGGCCATAAAAGAGCTTGGGCCCCTCCTCAACCAGAAGTACGCTGGTTCGCTGTGACCCGTCGTACGTCATCCTTTGGGAATTCTCGCCAATGGGTGGTTGTACCACCTACAAACTGAAAGTGCCACTAGCAACAGCGGTTCCATTTATTTTTCATGAATATTTATCGATTTGTCTGCCATTGCGTGCAGTGCTGTCGTATAATTGCCAGTTTTTTGATAAAAGACAGAGCGAAGGGGGGATAATGTGAGGGGCAAGGTTTAGAGATCTAAAAGATCAGTTGCTGAATTGTTTAAGGGCCTTAGGAATGGCTTCAAATATTCAATAATTTTTTACGTATACGTAACATTTATATGCTTATATGCAATGGTAAAGAATTACGTTTACGTAACATTAAATGGCAATTCTTTTACGATACTCGTAGAGAAAAAGGGTACATTAGATTCGTCGGTAAGTAAGTTACACTTAGAAGGATCATAGGATCACAGATGGAAAATAATAAGAAAACAATTAAAGCTTTTATTTTTAATCACATTCTACTATGGTATGTAGCCTTTTTTATTATTTCAGAATTGCGAATTGAATTTTATAATAATCGGACAACTATATCATATAGCTGCCATATGAAGGATAGCAAAAATGATGTCAAAAATCGTTATATTTCGTTTACGCCAAAACATTTACGGTGGCAAATTGAAATTTAAAATTATCTTAATATTTCTATGATCATTTATTAATTTCCATAAAATTGGAAAGACCTGCAAATGTCTAAAATAGCGGCTTGTCGAAGTAGGCTTCCTTTCTTGTTTCTATAAGTAGTTGTTATATTTTCAGAAGTACGCAGTGATTTTGATGTCAGATCTTAACTTTTTCTTTTATTAGCCAAACGCTGCTTAATAGCAAACAAGAAATTTTTGAAATAATCGAAATTTATAGTTAGTCATTTTTGTGAAATGGCTTATACTTCTATCGCCGGTGGGTTGATTCTGGCTGCTCTTCGGGAAATGGGTGAACCTGTGACTTTCCGGGAACTTTTGAAACACATAGCCTGCAATATTGGTGTTCAGAGTAACGACTTAAAAGACGATATACAGATTGCCACGCAGGTTGGCGTTCAGCGCGGATTCATCCAGAAGAGTGGACACCGATTCTTTCTAAAAGACGAATTCCCAGACGAAGAAATAAAAGCGGCCGTTGATTTAGTTTTTAAACGAGATAAAGAAAAAGCATGCCAACAAAGTCTTCTGGAGAAAATAACTAAGGGCCCGCAAGAGCAACTGTCCCAGACAGAAGGCAAAACTTTGTTGGAGGTTTTAGCGTATTCTGATGAAGAAGATGCTATGGTATTTAATATTATAAGACCAGAGGATAAAACAGAAAGCAAGGCAAATTCTAATGAAACTATATCTTCGCATTCGAATGGCATGGGACAAGGGGATTCACAGTCTTCGTGTTTAACTATTGAAAGCAAAGATTCAAAGAGCATTTCAATATTTGACGAGCAGAAAGATTCGAAGATGTCACAAACTGCTGAAAGTTGTTCCGAGGACGAACAAGTTTTTCTTAATATTAAGTAGAACAATTCCACGTTGTCAAATACCAATGGAACAGTCAATTAAATTTGTTCAATTGAAGAAGACGGTTCGGTGTTAAACGAAGACAACGGATCAAAAAGGACAGATATGAGTGTAAAATGTGAAGCGAGGTAAATTTTAAGTTTAGAAACTTTGTTCGTTATCATTAACTCTGCTTAGCTTCACAGTTACTTTGAATGGTGTAATGTAAGATCATTTTCGCGTGTCACAATTGGGAATATAAAATAACACCACCTTGTCAAGATACAATATTTCAAAAAGTAAGTCCTTATTACAAAAGTTGATTCGGCCTTCATTTTAAATGCATCATCGATTTTATAAATATTAAGTTACGCATATAACATTCTTTTGAATCCTGATTTGTGGTTTCTAAAACTAAGCACTCAGACAATTGAAAAAGTATACATAACTATGTATACACCATAAAACTTTGAAATACCAAGTAACTTTTTCAACGTTAGAAACAAGTATTTGCACCTCTAAAAGTAAAAAGTTTCACTTGACGCAGGGATCTTGGAAACTATTAAAGCTAGAAAGCTGGGATTAAGCATGTAGATTCTAGAGATTCTTGCGCAGCGCAAGTTTATTTAATGAATTTTACAATTTTAGTTAATATTTTTTATAAGTGTAAATGGGATTTTGTTTTGAGTATCAATACCCATTTACACTCCAAAAAGTCAGACCGTTCATTAAAAATGTATAAGCAAATAAGACATCTCGGAAACTTACGCTGCGCAAGAACCTCATGAATTCGCATGCCAAATAGACTTTTTAGCTTTAATAGTTTTCGAGATCTCTGCGTTCATACGGACGGACAGACAGACGGACATACGGACATGGCTAGTTCGACTGTTCAGGAATATGTATTTTTTTTTGGGTTCGAAAGCGCATCCTTCTACGAGACGAATCTAGTATACCCTTTCACTCTGCGGGTATAAAAATACCCCTTTTACAGTCCAGCTAATTGAATTCGGCTTAACAATGGTATAGGACCTATTTTCGAAACCTGGCTTTCGGGTGAGAAGAAATCTTGTGCGGGAACGAGTGGCCTTCATTTGGCAAAAATCGCTCTACGTCCGAGTGGGAAAAATATAAAAAATAAACACGAACGCTTTAAGCCGGAGCTTTAAAATGTCGTGCCTGGCATTGACGAGCCAAGGCTGCGCGTCCTGGCGGCGCCACCAGGCAAATGTGCCGCACGACACAGTCACCTCCCAGTAGTCACCCCACATCCCTCCCCCCCCTCAGTGGGCCACCCAGGAAAAAGAAAAAAAAAGAAAAAGAAAAATAAAAAAAGTATGGCAAATAGACAGCTCCAATAAATGCTTAAAATGAAGCAGAAAGCAATGAAATGGAATTGTCACGAAACGACAAAAAGAACAAGGGAAAGCGGTAACCAAAAGATGGAAAATGGAACAAAAATTAACTTGAGCGACCAAAAATTTGTTTATGGCTTTTGTAAATGTGTGTGTGTGTGTGTGTGTGAAATAATCGTAGAAAATCCTGTCATGTGCCTGTATGTGTGTGTATATAATTTATATGTGTATGTGTTTGGTTGGGCGCGTCATTAGAAACGGCAAAAATAAATCAATAAAAATGCTCCGTTAACGCGACTTATTTTGTTTCCCTCGCGTGTATCGTATAATTCTATAGAATTTTATGACGGTTTTCTTGTGGCTGCTATTTTCTGTTTTTTTCCCCGTTTTTATTATTTTCCAACTGCTGACTCTAATGAATGTAATTCCATTTGCTCTTTGGTCTTGTGCCCCATTTTCTTTTTAATTTGGTTCAGCTCCTTTTTTTTGTATTTTTCCGATGACCTCTCCCCTTTGATTAATTCGGAAAATTCCACATAACTAACTCTATAGATTTCTTAATAAGTCTATCAGTACTTATTGAATTAAGAACAAACATACCGATTTTCTTATATTACGAGGACAATTAGCTTTACAAAAAACAAGCTTATTTATGTTTTTAGAGTGACCAGATTTGCTTGGGCTTAATAAGCCAAAATTTACCTAAGTCAACTTACAGTTATTAAAATTGAATGATAAGAAATTTGAGGCATTGATTCTTAGTTTTGAGTGGATAGCTTCATATATATAGAGAGCTATTCCTAAGCAGAGAAGTAAATTGATTAATTTGGGGAAAACCCTATTTAAAAATCGTTATGTTCGATTTTTCCATAGGAATTTAAAGTTTTTAACTCGGTCAATTGGTCATGTTCATGTGCATTTGCCTCGACAAACGTAAGCATTGTTCTATGGCCACCGATTTTACTTGAATTTTTTGCGCTTTCCCATATTTTGAGCCCATTTATGTAACTGCTGATGCTGATAGGACACACAGCTGTCTCTTTGATTACATTTAATGGACCGGCAAAATATGCATATATGCATATGTCTGTAAGTCGGTTAACGCCGCATTCATTCGCCTTCGGCATTCAGCCTCATTTTTTCCATTTTTCCGTTTTATTCGATTTTTTTATCGCTTCCATTGATTGACTCAACTTGATGCTGCTAATTGCGCAACTCCCACACAAATATGTACACACATATAGTACTGGGACAGCCATGATTATGTTAATGAGGTGTGTACGTGGGTGTGTGTGTGAATGTTTTGCATAAATTGATAATAATAATAAATATTGTATGCAAATACCGCTAATTTGTAATCAGAAGTCAACTGCCTGTAAACTTGAAACAGAAAAAAAAAGAAAATTTATAAAACCGAAACGGAAAACATGGCGTGGGAAAAGGGGTTGGAAGGAAGTCCGGGTTGAGTGGGTGGTTGGACGGAAAAGGCCTGCTATTCAGATTCATGTGTCTACAGTTTATACCATGGATGATTCAGTTAAGATACCAATACGAAAGCAAATTGTAATTCAAAGGCAACACAAAAAACGAGAACTGATCCTTATAGATGATACATTGGTGCGAGAGTGGAGATACTGATCAACACCGAAAATAATACTATGCAATTAGAGTTAAGGCTGATATTAATAATGTTAATATTAATATCATATCATATGACATTTATTATAATAGTCTTTTATAATTACAAAAGTTTTTAGTTATTTAAACAATAAGAAAATCGGAAAGCTTTTTAAGCTACATTTCAAATGAAATAGTAAATATTTTTAGGAAATAATATCTTTATTTTAGTTATCATATGGCTCTTGCAATATTCTCAATTTATATAATATTAAATATTCATATGTTTGTATACCCTTGCAGAGGGTAAATTGATTTCGATCAGAAGTAAACATATACGGTAGTTAATTGAAATGGAACATTATCTTAAGATTTCTGTAATTAGTTTTAAGTTTTCTAAAAATTTTAAAGCTCTTTACATACAACCCCCCCACGTGAACGACCTGCAAGGGTATAGAAACTTCGGCTTGCCGAAGATAGCTTCCTTTCTTGTTTTATTTGATAAATTATTTTGTAAACACTATTTTCGGTGCTAAAGCAGTATGCAATGGGTATTGAAAGCGTGATATACGATGGATGATAATTTATTATTCAATTGTAATAAGTAAGATATTATTATATATAGGTTTATATAACTCACGCTAAAGCTATTACTACGAAGTCCAGCCAATTCCATGCATCTCTAAGATACGTAAACGGGCATAAAATGAAACCTCGTGCCATCACTTTAACAGCTGATTCAAATGTGTAGATTCCGGTGAATATCACCCTAAAAACGAATTGAATTTCGAAATGCAATTTGTTGTTGTCTTCTCGGTTCTTATGCACTTCAAATGTTGCTTGAAATGTTTATTTTTTTTTATATATTTTTTGGTTAGACTGCCTGATGATGGGTCATCGACAAACAAAAAAAAAGAAGAAGAACAACAGACACACAAAAACTAAAACCAATTGGTAAAGGTTGACCAAGAAAATAGATGGTTAACTGTTACATAGAAATCGAAAATCAAATATTCAAAATAGAGTAGTTGCGAAGTGGAGGAGAAATGGCGCTTAAAAGTAGGCTACGCTCCCGGCTCCCAATTGTGATGTGCTCTCCAGTCGCTGGCACTTTTCAATCCAGCGTTGATTTACCATATTCGCCTCCATCGACAGACCTTATCGCAGTTCTCCAAGATCATTCTCCAAGATTTAGTATAAACGTACGTTTTAAAACTAACTTAAGTGATTAGCCTAAACGCTTGTGTGAATCGTGCCACAGCCTCAATGAGTTCAACGATAGTATCCGTATCTGATTGAGATTCACAAATTGCCTTTGCTTTTTTCTTAGGTTGATGTACTGCTACCACCATCCATTCAACTAGAACCCCAAAAAGCCAGCGCCCACACAAACACACCCACCAAGAATTTGGGAAAGGGAAAGGCTTCCTGAATCTTTCGGACTCACAGTGTCCAACATTTGCAAAGTATAGCCTATAATGGTTAATTTACTGAAGTTTAGTAAGCATACTCTATGGAAAAGGTTGGCCACTCATCAGGAATAATTTTCTCAAATATTTTAAGTCCTACATATCATGCCTTTATGCTTAACCTTCTTATTTCTTTCCAATTCAAACATTTAAATAAGTATTCCTACAAAATATTAATAATTCACGAACTATTATCAAATATTTCATAATGCATTATTTTAATATCCCTACTTAGTTAAGAACAGCTGCTTGTCCATAGGAATGATTTCCCCTTATCAATTTAAGCTTTAACTCCCAGTTCGAACACACATCACATGATAAATAAAATAATTTATTTTTAAAAGATATCAAGATGCATCAATTCTAATCCATGAATATTTCATAATTTTTTCAGATAATCCTTGGGTGCATTGGTGGAGAAGATGTGCATGAAATGCCTTCCGTTCCACATCAAAAGGACACTTGGCAAGTGCTCGACCGTCCCAATTACTGAATTGCAGATGCAGATAGACAATTGTCAATGTCAATAATGGTTAATACTTAACGGCCAGCTGCTTGAAGCCGCTTTTGTGTGGGAAGCTGCTCGTGTGGGTGTCAGATCAATAATCCGACCTTCGGCCGAACGGTCCGCCCATTTGCCCACTTGTCCATTCCACGCCCCCTGTTGGCGCGCCCCCAGTGCCACGCCCCCCGCTGCCTAGTTAGCCATTTGACAGATTTCAGACAGTTTAAAGTCGCTGCGGGGGCAGGGAAAATGGAAAATGGGAAATGGGGACTGGGAAACGGGGAATGCGTCTGACCTAGGCCCCAATGCCTGTGAAGGACACTCGAGCTGTGTTTTAATTGCAGGTATTATGTCTTTCTCAGGGGCCCGCACAAGTGTGACCCCTGCACTGGCGAAAACAATGGAGCATTTGGAATTTAATCACTCTCCGAAAACCCTCTAGTTAAAAGTATATTCCTAGATTGTGTAAAAAAATGGTATCTTTAAAATAATATTATTGTCCTTGCTTAAGTTACAAAAAATATATAGAGTTCCTTAATATTTCGCTCATAAACAAAAAAAACATTTTTTAATAGAATCCTTTGTAGTATCATTTCTCAATGAAATTTTTCTTTGTGCATGCCCATCTCGACCCACTTTAAGAAGCGTCCTTTGGCCTTCCTTTCTCTGGTTATTCCGCACATTCGTACTTTCCCTTTTTCCTGGTGTGCGTGTGTGTGTATGCGTGTCTCAAGTTATGCAGCACCTGCTGTTCAGGCACCCATACCCCCATCCACCTACTTCCTGAACCCTCGAACGCGTCCAACCCTTAGCCAAGTTCAAGTGACACTTCCGCTTGCACTTCCATCTGGCTGCCACCTACTTCTCATCCTGATCCTTATCCTTATCCGTATTCTTAACCTTAAAGTTCTCCTTATGTGCTCTGTCTCTCTCTCGCTCTCTATCTCTCTGTCTATCTCAGGGTGCTCCATTCTGATACCAAATCTGCGACAATAACTTTGATATCAGCTAGAAAAATGACGTAACTCTTTTCACTTTACATATTGCTTTCTTGGCGTTGGCGCTCTCTTCAAAGCATTTTTGCTCGCTTGGCTTTCCTTTTTTTTGTCGCTAGGGTTTACCATTACCTATGTACAAGTTACCACTACGTATACGCAATATTCTAGGTTAAGCGACTTCTAGATGAGCACTAATCGAATCGAGTCTAACTAGAGGTACATTTCAAATCGATTGGGAGTCGACTAGTAGGTGAAAAGAGCGAGAGACAGATGTCCTGCCAGCTAATGGAATATTTAAATAAATGTTTATATACGGGATCCAAGGATCCTTCAACTCTTCTAAAGGTTATAAGTTTTCTAAGTCAGCTAAGTATCACACAAAACTCTACTTTACTTTCACCCCCAGAGCGATCTGTGAATAGTACGGTACCAAAACACTCTCTAAAACTAAATTCGATTATAAGGGATCTTAACTAATTATTTCTAGTGCTATGATTACATATGATTTACATAGATACGATGGTCGAAATTAACTAAGTTCTGCTTCTAGTATGGGAATAGTTTAGGGATCTTAGATTACAATACTTTTGTTTTTAAAAGGTTTACTTAATATAGATATATTTTTAACAATTTACATATGTTCTATCTATGGATATAATTTCAATTTGTAACAATTTACATATGTTCTATCTATGGATATAAATTCAATTTTATGTTGTATGTTCGAAGCATGGTTAAGATACATGTATGTATAAATAATCTAGGTAGCTAGGAACTACGATCGAGTATACGGAGCAAAGATACTTCAGTTACAAATGATATATCGATTGAATTTAATTCGAAACGTGAACAAACCAAAACCAACCAGTTCGACTGGTTCAGTCCCAGCTGGACCTCTACGAATCACCGAAGCTCTGGATCGGATCGGGAAACTCGGTTCGGATAGTCGGGGAGATTGGATTGCAGAACCGCAGATGGACTAGCGAGGCAAATTTACAGTTGGAATGAGTAATTTGAATGGATCTGAGATTGGGACGCGAGTAGTGGTGGCTCTACGATCCAGTTATCGAATGGTCGAACGATCGATTATTGCAAAGTTACTCACGACAGAAACGAGTACGGATATGAGGATATACAGATATAGTTGGTAGATAGAAGATAGGTATGTAGGCAGTTTGATGCGATAGTGGTGTCATATCATACAAGAGCGGATGTTCGCAACAGGTCGCGGTTGTCAATGGACTGGCCATCACCGAGTAGTCGTACCGCTACTATTTATAATGCATCATGATATCAAGGTTCTCTTACTGGAAATGGTTTTAGCTACCTAGGATCTTTACTTTACTCGACACCTTTACCTTCGCCTGCGTAGGTTATTCAGATTGTTTAGACTGTTAAATGGGTTTTGTTTTTCATAAAGATATAGTACAGGTGTGTTTACATATCGATTGCACTTTGGTTTGTTGCTGTTTGTCGATTTCTTTTCGTTTGGCTTTTGTTTAAATCATAGAGGAAAGAAATTCAAGTTTGACCTAAATACACATCTGCATAAATATCGAAAAAGTTACATATATAATATTGTATAATATATGGTTTAAATATAGTTAGGTATGTCGATTATATAGCACATAGGTATATAGATGTATATATATACTTATATGACTAGTACAGAGTATAAGAACATTAGTTGTAAAATATCCAAAAACAAAGTCGAACCGAAAACGGAAACCAAAATAAACTGAAATCAGTATCGAAAATCAAATTTAGCTAAGGGAAAGGAACCAAATCAAGTGTATTCAGTCGGGGGTTACATATAGAGTATATTTTCAAATAAGGATTATACATATAGTGCGCACTTACTCAGTGGACTCAACCGTGGGCGTTGTCGGCATTATCATCAGGATGCAGTTGACGAGAATTGTGGTGATGATGAATAGGGAAAATAATGGATGCACTAGAATGTAAATGGCCACACGACGTATCGGATTGAATGGATCGAGCAGCCACATTGCTTTTGATGCAGAAAAGCGAAAAATATCTTTTCCTTTGCTTACAACTACGAATGTCTGCAAGAGAGATCATTGGATTTGGGTTTTCAATATTGGGGATATCCATTAGAGTAAAAGATTGAGTCCCTCCCTTAGATTCCTATAAGATCGTTTAGCGGACTTACCAGTACATTGCTGTAGTAGGGATCGATATCCTCGAGAGGAGTGGAGGCCAATTCCGGCGGGAAGCTGCCCTGCAATCGAACAGGTATTGGCACACCCTGTTCAAGTGTAGGATCCGGTTGTGGACCTTCATCCTCGTCCTCGTCATCATATCGGATCTGTTTGCAGTGCGGTAAAGTGTGTGCGTTGTGCGGAGAGAACAGAACGGGTTGGACGACAATAGATTAGCAAGGACCTTCGCACAAGACATCAATCACTATCAATCACGCGGCTCTCTTTGAGCCCGGAATCCAACTCAAAAACGGAATTGAAAGAATCGAAAATCATAAGTCAGAAGTAAGTGAGTGGCACACAAATCAACATCAATTTCAAGCGCTTTCGATTCGAATTAAAGAATTTTGTGATGGTTTCAGTTTTGCATATCATATCAGAGGTTTGTTTATATATGTATATATATTTATATATATAGTGTGGTATACATTTAATATAGTAAGTATATATACAGGGTGATGGACGAAGCAATAGGGGAGTGGGAGGCAGCTTAGGGACGGGTCTTGGGGGCTCAGCCGATTCTGTTGGTATGCAAAAGTAACACCAAGTCGGTTCGACCAATATCTGGCCTAAGACCTTTTAGAGCGCTTCATCGTTTTAATGGTTTCTTCATCTAGTTTCTGATTCATCATTATTCTTGTGTCAGGTTCAAAGAAACTGAAATAAAACTCATGTATAAGGTGGAACCGAAACGGAAACGGAAATGTTTATGGAAACGGAAGAGGAAACTGAGGTAACCAGTGTTGGAGTCCCTTTCCATGTGTGTGTATATGTTGTTCTTTAAATATGTGGCATGCCCTTATAAAATAGAAACCAAAAACCGTGTCCAGTGTTGGTAAACGATTAGCTAGAGTGCGCAAAACACTAGGCTATACTAAGTATTACGGGTAGGGTTGGAATATCTGGAGAGAGGATCACAAGCAGGAAAACCGGATGGGGAATTCAATGTCACCTCGTCGACATTTTGCGTTTTTCAAAAAATTCTCTGATTGCCCAGACAAACATTATTCTTGCATGTTCGGGTAAGTTTTAATTGCCCCGCCATACATATTGTATGACATTGTTTTTTTTTTGTTTTTTTTTGGGTTCTCTGGTTTCTATTCCATACAATACCATCCTCATTCTCATCCTATACTATCCGCCTCCCTATCGATTTCAGTCGCTCGGGGTTAGTCGGTACTGAAACGTACTGTTTTTACTTTCCACGGACGCGGGCACGTGCAGTGCCAAAAGCGAAATTCAAGAGCCCAGAGCCAAAAGCACAGAAACTCTAACGTCACTCTATGAAACGTATCGTTCGATTCGCCCTCTCGCTCCGGCCACATGTACCACATATAGCCATACTATACCAGGCTATACTATATGGGTGCGACCCACTCTATGTGTACACGAACAGAGGGAGAAGGCCAGAAAGGGAGAGCGAGAGAATGGAAAACTAAAGGAAAAAGGAAAAATTCCATAATAGTTGGCTTGGCGTGACAATTAGATTTTCCCAGTATGTGTGTGTAGGATGTAATGGTGTATATATGTGGGCCTGGTGGAGCCGAGGCTTTGACGCAATTGCGGCACTCACCAGTCACCAGGACACCAGGACACCAGGACTACAAAGCCCCGGACACGGACACGGAGTTGGTGGTTCGATGGGTGGCGGGCCTTTTAAAACATCCAACTGGAGTCTATATTTAAACTAATAAAAGGTAAGCCGCAAAGTGGCGCGAAAGAGAGGCAGATAGTTGGATATTGCAGCCGGATCCGACCGGACATAGGTCGTCCTTGCGCCTTCGCGGACCGCGTACCGATTACAAATTTATGACGCATTCGCCGGACGCTAACGAAATGAGGTTAGGTTGGGGCTAGCTAACTGCATGGTTAGATCAAGCGGTGTTTAGGTCGGAAATTGAAATTTATATTAGAGGCCTATACAGGAAACGCAAGCTCCCAAGTTGAAAGGCTTAGGAAAGCAAAAAAATGAGTTAAGGTCGGTAATTTCACTTTATTTATAGTTCACCTAGGGTTAATATTTAACCTTGTGCCTGGTTTAGGATACAAGTGGAATATTATATTTTTAAGATATAGGCTGTAGACCGAAAAGGGAGGTTTGGATGGGCTAAAAAATATGAGCAATCAAGGAAGTAGTTATATTTATTAGTTGTATTGGCTAACCTGGGGTAAGATATTGGGAAGGTTTTGACAAAAAGAACACAGGATCCAAATGAGTCATACTTATTAGTTATATAGGCTAACCTGGGGTTAGTTATTGAGGAGGTTTTGACAAAAGGAACATAGAGGAATTAAATGGGGATGGATAGTTAGGAGTAAGGTGAAGTATGCTTAGATACATACGTAGCAATTCCAATAAGAGATGGTGGGGAAAATTGGTGGGGCACATTTGCTGGGGCGTTGAAAAGGTGGAGAAAGTAGCTAAAAGAGAAAGTTTTTCATGCGCCATGCAACGTCAACTACAACGACATGCACACTCCTAAGCACACGCACTTTCACACACTTATGTACACGTACACCCAGGCACACCATTACTTTATATACATAGCAGATGGTTTTTTGGAAGGGGTTTCAGGCGGTTTTTTTTTTTGGATCTAGGACTGGGTTTCGGGCTCAGGGGGTTTCTACTGTTTTGTCTGAAGCCAACTACAAATGATAGTTCAAACCGAAACTGAACCGAAGCTGATATACCTCTTAATGATGTTCATCTAACGCTAGGAAATAACTAACGATAGAGGCCAAGATATTGCTGGGATGTGGGATTGGACAAGTGTGGATGCCTTACATGCTCGGCAATGAGTTCTGTGATCGTTTGAGTTTGGGGTGTCGGGATCCCAGCAATATGTGGGGGATGCCTGGCCCTAGCTGTGGCTGTCCTCGGATGAGATACTTTGAGATACTTTGAGATACTTTGGCTGGCACTTACTCGATTCACCTCCCACAACTTACAGTACGCTGGCAACTCGGTGACTCATCTGCTTTGTTTGCTCGACATCTCCTGCGCTTTCCCGCATTACGCTCCCATTTTTACTCGTTCTTTATTGGTTTTTATGTAATCGTAATTCTATGGGCCGAAATTTATGAGAATTTCTTATGTATGTCGGTTGGTTGATTGGTCGGATGCGGGGCAATGCAAAAATTTGCGCTTGGGGAAATCTTTGCGGATTGCTCGCCGCCTTTGAAATCATCAGACATCTGCATAGTATGGTCAAAAGAAACGAGTTCCTAGCCCTAACATTTTGGTCTCTGCGCCTAGCGTAAGTTCATAGGGTTCGGAGCTGGATCGGGATAGGTTAGTTCAGTGTGTGGGGACTGGTTTATATATTATCATATATATATACATATATATTGCTCACATTGAGAACAACAAATAGTACACAAAAACACACACAAATTATTTGAGTATTAGCTGGCAAAAACATAGCAGATACATATATGGTAGACACGGTTACGAATACACATAGTTGGGTGGGGGGGGTACTCTGTTTCGGTTCGGTTTTTGGGTACAGGGACACTTGGAGCCCTTGATTTGCCATTAATACTTCTCGGGCGCGCACACAGATGCACCCAAGCCAGGACCCAGTGCCGTCTATGTGTGTGTGTGTGTGTTAGCGGCTTTGATTCCTGCCTTGGGGCCACCAGACCATTCGGCCCGTTTCGCTAAGCTTCTTAGCCACTCAGTCACTTCGGGGGCTCCACCTTGATAAGTAGTTGAGGCCCCCGGGCAGAGTCAATAACTATGGCAATGCCAAATGGGAAATGGCAAACGGCACATGACAAAGGGATATTGGTTCACTTGTAACCCGAAGCGGTATATTTAACAGCAATAAATGGATAAAGAACAAGAAAAACATTTGGTCTTTTCATCGGCCAGCCGAAGCATCTTAGGTCCTTGCAAGGCCCTTAAAAGGATACCATAAATAATAAAGAATTACAACAAATATATTTGTTATTTACATATTGCCCAATTTATTTAGAATTAAGATTGATGTTAATATTGTTATATTGATATTAGATGTTTAGAAATATTTAATATCATTATCTGTAGGCGCTTATTAAATGATTTCAAATCACTTGAGAATTATTCCAAGATCCCAGACAACAAATAAAAGTTAGATAATTAATCCTAGCTTAAAATAATAACTTAAATAATAAAGAACCACCGAAATATTTTATAGATATATTTCATAACTGCCCAATTTTGTTAGAAATCAGATGATATTTTATATTGTTATTGGAAATAAGTGATATCACTATCTTCAGACACAATTTAAGTGAGTTCAAATCAATTAAACTTTAATCCAAGATACCAGGCATTAAGTCAAATTTAAAGATAATCCATTATATTCAGACCAACAGTACAGTGAAAACCTTTTGCAAGGACCCAAATCAGACTGCGTAAAGCGAAAAAGTTAAAAGCGTATTTTCAGCTGCATTAGTAGTTTTTTTTTTGGCTATTTAAGGGTGAGCTTTAGGTTTTCTTTTTTTTGTTATTATTCTTTTTGCATTAAGCGTCCCGGGGCGGTGGGAAAGATATAGAACGGCAAAGATATAGTACGAATTTACGATATACATAGATACAAGCTTACGTACAAGGGCTACATTTAGGGAGCGGATACAAAGATATGCATATACAGTAGATACTGGGTACGAGATTGACGTTATATATGTTGAGTCTGGGGGCACACCAGTGTGGGGGTCTGGATCAAACTGGGCTAAGTGGCGTGGATTGGCTGGCTTGATTGGTAAGTTGCAGCAGTTGCACAAAGAAACTGAGAGGAACTGAGAAACCAACAACGGAAAATTGCAACGCAAAATTGTTCGGCTAAAGGAAAACGATTTGTGGCAATAAAGTCTCAACTGAAAAGGCACGATAAAGGTGAAATCATAAAACTTTTCCTTCGATTCGGATTGAGATGGAGATTCTCTCAAGGTGTGTGTATATGTGGGGTATGTTCTCGAAGGTCGGGTAGTGTTTTTTGGGGGAAGTGGTGGGGGTGGTTTTCTTATTCTTATTTGTTGTGGTTTCTTTGTATTTTTTTTTGGGTTTTCTGAGCAAAATCTTACTTCTTTTTGTTTTTTCTTGCGACCATATTGCGGCTGAAAGAAGATTTGGATTTGGTATTTGGTTTAGGGCATTCATTACGAGCATATTATCAAGTTCAATAAAAAGTAGCGTAGTAGTAGAGAAATGTTCATGTTCGATTTGGTATTGATTTTGATTTGGTATTTCGTAATTTTGTTTGATTGCATTATGCAAGCGCCGAATTCGCATTTTACATTCATTGTTGATGGCATTTATATTCATTTATAATCATGGTTATATTCATTTTTGGTCCAGACAGCAGCGCGCAAAAGATTCGTTGAGAGAGAGCGTTCAAAAAGTAGAGAGAAAGTTGTAAATGAAACGGAAGAAGAGTACACGAAAGAAAAAACAAACGGTAGAAAGTGGTTATGTAGGCGAGCAGTTTTCAGCATTATGTCAGGGAGGATATACATATGGGATATCGATCACGATATCGGTATCGCTATCGGTATCGGGCTACCCCTAATAATTGCTTTTGCGCATCTTCGCAATGCATTAATCATGGATAATGATTCTTTGATATCTGAATTCTGATTGATTTCTATTTCTAGTGTGGTTGTGTCTGTATCTGTGACTGGGTGTTGAAAATGGGCTTTACAGAGTGTGAGGTCGGAGGTGGGAGAGAGACAGAGACAGAGGCGAAGACAGAGACAGAGCTAGGATTGAAGTTATAAATTTTGAGGATCGAAGTTGAAAGATTATTGAGGTGCGCATGGGTTAAGTCGTTGCTTTTCAATGTGTAGGTGGCTAATGACAATGCGCTTTGATGGTTTTGTACAAGATATCATAGCAAGCCGCTTACAGCTACGATCAGTTTGGGTTGATTGAGCTTTTAGTTTAAACGAATCCAATAATTTAAGTACTCTCTAATTTAAAGGTGGTTCCTTTTCAGTTGATGTAAGCCCCAACATTTCCTGCTGTTCCAACTTCTCATGGTTTAGATCTTTGGATCTGTTTGATGGTCCTTTGAATTTAGTTCCAATTTTTGTAGCAGACAAATTTATCGTTTTCGATAGGTTATAGCATTTTCATAAATTGTAGACTTTAAGTTTTTCCTCAATGGCTCTTGTTTATTGGGAGAGCTACCAGCAATGTTCATTAATAACTGGCATTTGCGTAGTTGGGCTATTGGATTTTGAGATCTGTATTTATAGATATAGGCCTTATTATAATATTCATATTTTCAGAATCCGTCTATAACAACTATTTTGTTATAGAAGATTCTTATCCATTAAGAGTTCCACCATGTTATTTTAAAGCAGTAATGCTCTTCATCGGTTCCATTTTTGGGCATTGGTCTTTTTTAAATTGTTCAGAGCAGTCGGCTAACTTTGGTTCCTTTGTTTTATAGCAGGCACTACTGCAAAAGATGGATACAAGCTCTTTGATGATTCGGTTGGTAATGGTCTGATTTGGAAACTGAATACTGGCACTAATGATCAGCAATGGACACAGTTGTGGAGATTTGATACACGTATTCACAAGCGAGTCGTTTATTTACAGGACGATACCTGGAGGTCTGCTGAGACTAGAAGGACATGTGGGTCATGGATATGGACGTGGACGTGGACTTGGCCGGGGATTTTATACCCAAGCCACTCGTTAAATCGAACCGAATGAAATCAAAAGTCCAAACAGAAATCAAGAAATATAAATTAAACGTTTGTAGCCTTTGACTAGTACAATACGATAACGATACAACAATGACAATGTTTAATTGTTGGGGTTGCTGGCATTGAAAATGATATGTTTACGCAATAATACAAAAATTGATTAGGTTATCGATTAGGATACACATTAGAACACATTACGAAGCCAATGGGTTACGGAATACACAGTTCTTACTCTCAAATAGATAAACGGATAAACAATTAAACAAACCAACAAACGAACAAACATACAACGATTATGGCAGGAAAGAAATTTTACAGATTCGATAGTAATACGTTACGATATCGGTACGTACAACAGCATATGGGGATTGCTTGGGGGATTTTCGGGTTCTTATGCTGAATACAAAATACGAGTACACACAACCAAAGAGGGTAATCAGAAATCACTTAACTATTCTTTTAGACACTTTTACGTTTTGGAATTTTGTTGGAAATAAAACAGAACAAATCGAACTGAAGATCGAAACGAAAGTCGGTGGATGTATGCTTTTTTTTTTAAATTTGAGTACGGTTGGAATGGGGTCTTAGCTACGATTAAAACATTTACGAATTTGAGACTTTGAAAGAGGTGAAATGACAGTGGTGTTTGTAGGGCTGAGATTACGGAAAAGATTATACAGTATACAGTTGACAGTTAGCAGTTGAGGTCCAGTTAGGGGTCAGACAGAGAAAAGGCGTTTAGAGCTGGGGATCTGCATAGTTATTTTTTCGGGTTTTCAGGTTGTATGGCAGGGGTCAAGCATAGTGAATCAATGGCATGACTCCGATATATGAAATGAGACTGAGGCTTAAATGAATGGCTGCTGCATTTACAGAGGCTGAGATGATGGAGGTTCGATATGACAAACTGAGGGGGAAAGATATGGTTATAAAGAGAACTGTAGACACAGACGCATTCGATATACAGATATGTATATGTATACGGAGGATGACTGCTTGTGAGTTGTATGGTTATGTTGTTAACTTGATATGCGGTTTCATTTCGGGTAGATATGTATGTTTGGGGTTAGTTAGTAGAACATATTCAAGTATATTATATATGTAAAATAGACGTTCAGGCTTAAGTTGAAGCACGAACAAAAGCGCACAGTAGCGGCGATTGGTTATCGGTTATCGCTGATCACCGATCGCTGATCGACCGATAATCGTCAATCGATCAGCGATCAGCATCGACCGTTTGGCATTCGTTCTCAATTGGAAGTCAATTCACTTAGACGAAGAGAGAGAGATACATATACGGATACAGATACAGATACAGAAAGAGTAGTAGAGTAGGCACACAAAATGTAGGAAGCTATTCACATTCAGCTAGAAATAATTACCACCTCTCCCTCGGCTCTCTTTCTTTCCAGCTCCTTCTGCTTTTCATGTTCAGCGGCAATGCGTTGTTCGATTTGCACCAATGATTCGCGGGTAAAGGGACGGAACAAACTGCGTTCTTCCTCAGATATCGAGTCGGAATCTTCTGTCATTGTCTATGCGGCCAACGATGAGAGCCTTAGATTTCCAAGGCCTGGAAAGAAGAGGGGAATGTTTGCAGGGATCATCAAAAACCAAGAGATCAATAATATCAGAAACACTATGGTTGGTCATATGGTATATATACATCTTAGAAACAGTATCTTCTTATAATACTAAGATTTTTCTAATATTCGTTTGGCATCTGAATTTAAAAACTTTAATTGATTGGCAAGCCCTTTCTGCATTACAAGTCTTTATAAACGACTTTTTTTGTCAATAATAAAAAATATAATGCTGCAAATCGTACAGTCATCTAAAACTATGATGCTGAACAACTAAAAACCAATCATTAGTATTCGGATGCTCACAGATCTTTATTGGTAGGTAGGATTCTTTTGTCACCACCGATTATGAATTATAGTAGTAGTGAAAGTCCGTTATCATATTCGTTATTGCGAACTAAGTAATTATTATAATGAAATTAGGCCAACGCAGTTTTGGAATCAAGTGGAAATTAAGTTGTTAAATCAGACCTAATCGCAACTAAGTAAACCCCATACAGTATACAACAGATTCTCAATCAATCATTTTATTGTAAATCTCTTCGCATTACTACAATTGAAAATTTACTTTCATTACAATTCCATCAACCAGCTTCCATTAGCAATGATTCATTATCAGATTGCACAAAATGATTTGCCCAATCATGTTAAACAGGAATGTTAATTTGTTGCACAACGAATAATTGAGATGAGTTCATTTTACATGTGACAAGAAGTGTTAGCCTCAAACTTGTTGCAACTTGTGCAGCTGACATTTCCTAAAAATCGATTTATAATTCAATTCTTTTAAGCGCAAGCTGAATAAATTACAATTACATATTATGTTGGAACAACTTAAACTGGATTGCACACAGATGTTAAGTCAATTACCTTTTCGCAGAACCAGAGGTGGCGAAAAGGATTGGACATAACTATTTGTGACGCATAACCTAAGGGGTATAATATAATATGGGGGTGTACTTACATGAGGCACATGGATGTCGCCTGCTACATTAAAGCTACAACTATATCCGAGGCGCCATGTTCGATTAGCGCCCGCCGCTTAGCACGATGCTGCAAGTAAATTGAATAGGTTTTGGCCATTAGTCGTGGGCTAAATTGGTTATAGGAAAACGCCAGCACATTGATCCCATGGTGCCGATCCGAAATCGAAACCTCAACAGCTGGCTAATTGGATTACCGCAGGCGGCAATTCGCATTAAATGAAATGCAATCAAAAGAAAATTGCACAAAACACAAACAATGGTCAATCAATAAGAGGAAAACAAACATAGGTGTACACGTGTGTTTATTTTACAACGGGGCGTGGACAGGATTTGGAAATTAGGGAAGTTCTGGAAGTCGGGAGAGGGTGTCTTACAAAACATTGTTAGGTTAGCTGAAATAATAAAATTAATTTTAAAATTAGGGAAATTCTGGAAGTCGGAAGAGGGGGTCTTATAAAACATAGTTGGGTTAGTTGAAATTATAAAATTAATTTTAAAATTAGGGAAATTCTGGAAGTCGGGATTGTTAGGTTAGCTGAAATAATAAAATGGTTTTATGAAGATATGGTCTGTATATCTATTAAAACATCTCTTGTTTCATTATATCAGAAACTGCTATTTTATTTATTATTCCATTTATAGTTATTAGAAATATATCTATTAATATGTATTATAATTAATTATATATATTTTTAATTAAACAAACAATTTCTATCATTTAATTTCTGCAGGACAATCGAAACTAGATTTAGTTACGGATTGTTGTATCGGATATTGGGCTTATATAAGCAGCCTTCGCTAAGGTCAAAGCACTCTTTTTCCATTTGCCAATCTGTCTGTGTGTGTGTGTGTGTATCGAGCATAAAAGTAGGTCAGTTCGATATTCCGCCACTCACACACACACACACGCACACATGAAGCATAGAAGAGCGTCCACACAAACACACAAACTGGTGTGCCAATATGAGCATATATTTATGTGTGTCTGTTTCATTCATGACACTCGCAAAATGTTTTTCGCCCGAATTAATTTTTTAATCAATCGCTGGCGATGAGTCATGATAAAAACCGCAAATAAAAACCGAAAAAAAACCAAACCGGAATTCGTGTCAATATGCAAATGACATGTCAAACACATGAGCATTCAAAAACAAAATAAAAACGAAAGGAACACAAAAGCAAAACATTTTCCTTTGCAGTTAAAACCAAAAATCGATTATATCAAATATGACAAATTTTCCTAGCCCTTTTAATTGTTGAACCGAACCAAATTCGAGGGGCAAAGTAAAAAACAAAAAAAAATGGACAAAAAAGACTAAAACAAACAGCGAAAAACTGAACGAAGTTTGCATGTTGTTAGTCAATGAATTTTGCATGGGAGAGCGAAATGGGGCTAGCAGGAGAGGGCGCGCGAGAGAGGCGAGAGAGGAGGCCAGGACGGGGAAAGGACTCTCTCTCACCTGCGCCGAGAGAGGATGCGCTCTCGCTTTGTTGCCGCCAACAAACGCGGACTACAACAATACATTTTTGGGTTTCCTTCTCTTAACGAACGTGTTTTTTTGTCGGTGTGTGCGTGAGCAAAGGAATTCCGTTAGACCTCGTCAAAACCCCCCCCCCCCTGCCACTCCCCCTATTCGTTTTTTTTTTTTGTGGCTGCTGAAAGTTTGCCCTCCAAAAGCCAGCAAAAGGTTGTAGCCCAAAAGCAAGGGGCGTGCCGGTGGGCGGGAAAAAGGGGGCGCAGATACCCCATTGATGGTCTTTGAGGTCGGGTTTGGTTAACTGGGATTTTCACCAAGAAGGCATGACATAATCAAGCCAAGTTCATCAAGTCGCCCAGCGCTCAGTTTCAGTTCACACTTGCATATCATCTTCATGCATTGAAATGCCGAACCGCTCAAAATGCCCTCTTAGGTAGGCTACATTGGATAACCAGCGATAAGGAAACATTCTAGATGAGCCTCAAAGTCCTTGGCTCTCTTGAAATCCTCGGAATTAAATGTATGCCAATAGGCTTCGGTGTCTTAGCTTTAATTTGTAAATTTTACCACCCCACATGTATTGTAAAAATCAATTCTACAGCTTAAACTCTCCATTATTCGATGTTCTATTAAAGTTTATCTACGGACCACAATTAATGGCTATTATATATTATTTTTCTGTTTTTTTTTAATCTAATCTACAAAATTATATGTAATTAACTTGGTGCCACATTTCAGAACACTGATTTTGACTTTATAGATATTTTATATCCATCTTAGACCATTTTTTTATAGGATCCCACTTTGTATTTCAGAAAAAATAATATATTTATATTTATATTTATATTTATAGATATTTTATAACCATCCTAGACCATTTTTTTATAGGATCCCACTTTGTATTTCAGAAAAAACAATATAAACATGTACTATGTGTTAAAATTATTAAATAAAAATAAAGTGCTGTTCCAAATTTATTTATCTGAATCATGGTTATGTTTCAAATTCCCAATATATAGTTCTAAGATCATAATAGTTATATCTTTTAAAAATCTTTATTTTTGAATTTTTATTTGAAAAAAAAAACAATTTATAAAAATCGTCAGATCTTCAGATTTTAAAAATAAATAGCCATACATTTTACGAAATATTTTTGTTTTTTATTAAAGAACAGAAAAGAACAACTGAAATTCAAAATTTATAGGATCAAAAGCTGTAATAAAAGAGACTTTGAAATAGTCATATCATTATTATTGCCAAGAATCTGGGGTATTGTATGATCTTTGAAAAGGTTTTCTGCACTAGAGGTGGAAATTCAATGAAACCAAAAGGACCCAAAATAGATCGATTATTTGAACTTCTTCGATAAACAACTTACCGTTAATCGATGTCAATCGATGTTGTGCTTGGCTGCTCGCTCTATCCGCTGATGTTGTTGTTGTGTTTGCTATTGTGGTTGTTGTGGCTTTTGTTGTGAAGGTGCTTGCTTGTGTTGTTGTTGTTGTTGCTGCTGCTAAGAATTGTTGCTGTTGTTAACTACAGTTGTTGTTGTTGTTGCTGCTGCTGCTGTGGTTGTTGCTCTGGCGCTGGTTGCTGCTGCTGTTGTTGTTGTTGTTGTTGTGGCTCACACATTTACAGGCACCAAGACACACGCGACGCACTCACACACATATGCATGTATGTATATGTATATTTTATATATATTTTTATTACGGAGACGAAGACGAATAAAGTTGAAGCGGTAGAACAAGTAGAAGATGAATTTGTTTTTTGTATTTTTTGGTTTGTTTTTATTTTTTTGTATTATTTTTGCTTGCTTTTTTTTGTTTCTTTTGTTTTTTGTTTGATCTGTATTAATATTGGGGATATTTGGTTGAATTTTATTTTCGGACTTTTGGCGTTAGCAGGATGTGATTACCAACAACCAATTTTCATCAAACGTTGCGTTTTGTTCCCAGAGATGTTTCGACTTATTATTATTATTATTATTTGTATTATTCGTGTATTGCTATACTAATTTTGGTTGTGGTGTTTGGATGTGTGTTTGCCCTTCGCCTTAACTGCTGGCTATTATCATAATTATGGGTAATATTACTATTATTATCTGTGGTTTCTGTTGCGGTTTTAGTTTAAATTTCGCCGCCGTCGTCTGCGGAAAAGCGAACAAGTTGTTGAAACTCGAATGGCAATTTACGGAATGCTAAGGGATATGTTTGGAAAACCCAGCTCGAAAGGCTGTAAAACAATTATCGGAAGGACAAACAAATTTTATTTTAATAGTATTTATAAGTCTCTAATGATGTTTTATATTTTTTTGCATTTATTGTTCAAACATTTTCTGTTATATATAGTCTTTTTCTGGTTATTTGATATTATTCGTGTTTTATTTTACTGCTTTTTCAGAGCTTTTTTCGATTGTTTATATTTAAAATTATGGTTTATCGAAAGGACAAACAAATTTAATTTTAATAGTATTTATTAGTCTCTTATGATTTTTAATATATTTTTGCATTTATTGTTCAAATTTTTCTTGTTATATATATACTTTTTTATGGTTTTTTGATATTATTCTTCTTATTTATACTGCTTTTTCACGGCTTTTTTCGATTGCTTATATTTCTTATTATGGTTTATCGGAAGGACAAACAAATTTATAAGTCTCTAATGTTATTCTATATTTTTTATTACATTTATTGTTTAAACATTTCTTTTTATATTTAGTCTTTCTGGTAATTTGATATTATTCGTGTTAGTTTTACTGCTTTTTGCAGAGCTCATCTCGATTGTTTATATTTCTTATTATTATTTTTGCTTCACACACTTGGTTGGCTTGCACTGAGACACTCGAAAAAAATGAAGCACACTAAGTACGACAGGATAATAGTATCTCTCACTGGATATTACACGGTAAAAAAAAGGGATGTAGCACAGCGATTAGCGTTTTGTTTATGTTTATGCATTGTTCGCGCACACGTGAAACCCAGAGCAGGACACAAAGGATACAAAGGACACGGGGAAAGAAAACCTCGAGCAGCGAGCACCGAGCACAGAACACCGAGCAGTTCGAGCGATTTCCACTGAGAGCCAGGACTCTCTGGGTAACTCCGTTTTCGGGCGAAGAAGGAGAAGAAGAATGCAGCTGCCTGCTTCGCCGCGACTTCCTTTCAATCGAATTTGCCGCAAGCTTTGAATGTGTGTGTGTGTGTGTCCTTTCGCCCAAATGCGATTTAGCATATATTACCACCCCAAAGCAACCGAAAGTCGTTGTCAACACAGGTTTTGTTGTGCTACTTTTGCCACCCCATTTTCGCCGCTTATCCTTTCGCCTTTCCCCATTCGCACACTCGCTTTTCGCCTTCGCCGCCGTTTTCTGACTTATTCTATTTTTAGGTCATCAAGCTAATGCCTTTCTCGATTTCTCAACGACTACGAAAAATTGCGACAGTGGGCCATTATTTTCAAGCGTTTGGCACCAGTTGGACTGGTCAATTTCGAACTGGGCTCATAACTCATGTGCCCCGAAAATGGAACAACAGTTATAATCACAAATCATGCTGACCCGCTTTCGAGGACCCCGCTTTTGGACGGCGACCAATCGATCCGAACTCTATGCATCCAAGCGGTGGCGGGGTCACCAAATCGTCACCAACCGTTTGTCAGCCCATTGCACAAACGCTGCGTTTCTAATGTTCTAAGAAAAATATGTGTAGAACTTGAAACTAAAGCCTATTGGGGCACCAAATCGGAAAATCCTTAGATATGTATGTATAGAACTTGAAATAAAGCTAATAGTTTGGGTCACCAAATCGTCACCTACCGTTTGTCAACCCATTGCACAAACGCTGCGTTTCTAATGTTCTAAGAACAGAATGTATAGAACTTGAAAATAAAGCTTATTGGGACACCAAATCGGAAAATCCTTGGATATGTATGTATAGAATTTGAAATAAAGCTAATAACTTGGGTCACTAATTCGGGGAATAATTATGGCATTACTAGTTGCCTGGCAATTAATTTTTCCTACCACTGTGCTAAATTAAATATTTATTTTATGGTAATAGCAGCCTGTAAGACAAATTACACAACATTACAAGACCTTAAATAATATCTGGGAAAATGACATTTGCCATGGGCTAACCTATTTCACATAGTACAATTAAAAACTATATAATGCACTTATAAAGCATTAGGGCAATTTGTAATGTAATTTGGATTTGCTATTTTCAGTTTGTTACTTTATAAGAAAAATAACTACTTTTCTAAAGGCCTAAAACAACCTAAGGGCAATAGTTATTTGAAATACAATTTCTTGTAAATGTATATACAAAATTCTTCGAAAATGCTATTAACTCAGTAAAATGGGCTAGGCAGTGATTATAAAAATTGAAATAATAATGAACGATTTTTCATAGAATGCCTTTAAAGGAATTATGGGAATTTTTCACTTGGACCAGAGTATCTTTGACAAAATACTTGGAAATACTACTCAGTAAAAAAGGCCAGGCAGTGAATTTAAAAATTGTAATAATAATGAATTATTTTTCATAGAATGCCTTTAAAGGAATTATGGGAATTTTTCACTTGAAACAGAGTATCTTTAGACAAAATACTTCGAAAATGCTATTAACTCAGTTAGGCTAGGCAAAGATTATAAAAAATTTAATAATAATGAACGATTTTTCATAGAATGCCTTTAAAGGAATTATGGCAATTTTTTACTTAGAACAGAGTATTTTTAGACAAAATACTTCGAAAATGCTATTAACTCAGTGAAAAAGGCCAGGCAGTGATTATAAAAAATGTAATAATAATAAACTATTTTTCATAGAATGCCTTTAAAGGAATTATGGGAATTTTTCACTGGGAACAGAGTATCTTTAGACAAAATTCTTCGAAAATGCTATTAACTCAGTAAAATGGGCTAGGCAGTGATTATAAAAATTGTAATAATAATGAACGATTTTTCATAGAATGCCTTTAAAGGAATTATGGGAATTTTTTACTTAGAACAGAGTATCTTTAGACAAAATACTTCGAAAATGCTATTAACTCAGTAAAATGGGCTAGGCAGTGATTAAAAAAATTTTAATAATAATGAACTATTTTTCATAGAATGCCTTTAAAGGAATTAAGGGAATTTTTCAATTGGAACAGAGCATTTTAAACATTCACTTATGGTTAAAATACCCAAAATCCGATTGATTTTGATTGGTTCGATCATTTCCAGTGGCTTAAATAGCCTCGGCCTTGGTTCTAATTGAATTTCCGGCGAGGATCTGCGCCCACATTTGATTTGGCCCAGGTCACATATATACCACATATGGCATATGGCCGAATGGCAGTATGGCTCGCAGTTCGGAGAACACAATCTCCTTATTGGATTGCGCCCTGATTGCGAACCCTGGGGATTCGCACAATGGTGCCCTGCACATGGCATTCGACTTCTGTGTTTGCTGTTTGCTGTTTTCTATTTCCCATTCGATGGTCTCTGGTCTTTGACCATTTGCACGTCACGTATTTAATAATTTATTTATGCGTCAATTTGGGTTATGTAAATTTTTTACACCGAAAACCAACAAGAGCCAGAGCCGAGCAAACAACAATGGTGGGAAAAGCAATTGAACACGCACAGCCCGGTGGCATATTGAACTGGTGGTGTTCCTGTATGTTGCCTTTGGCATGGGAGTCCTGGGGAGCCTTCGCCGCAGGACTAGCTGGTGGCGGGCAAGGTGGGCCAAGTGGTTCCAACCGCTGGGCCCTGGTAGTAGCACCATTTTACCAGGAACCTTTACTTCGAGAGCCCCTTGCTTTTTTGGCTTTTTCTAGCGCCCAAAAGTCGCAAAACGCACACAAAAAACCGAAGAACAGTCACACACACGAATGCCAGTTGGTGCGTCGAAAGTTTATAGATTTTGGCCAAAGAAAGGAACATCTTCGCTTTCGATTCTGGGCCACAATTGCGTGTCCTTTCGGTTTCAACGAGGTCCTCACAAGTTCTCAAAAGCTAAGCACATAAGCCCATTCAACTGTGTGTTGAAAATAACAGGCTTGTGTGGATACAAATTCATATTATTTTTAAGCTTTTCTTTATATTCCTGGTGTATTTGTCTATATTTTAAATAAGTTTTCTATATTTTTCTTCATCAGCATAGCTTTTAGTTAAGATTTTTTAAACAAATGTGATGTTATAAAACCATTATCAAAATAAAAACCATATTGAGTGATTTAAAAATGTATTCCCCATTGATTTTCTAAATTATTGTATCATAAGCTATGAAATAACATCCATTTAAGCTTATATAGGGGTCAAAATTCCGTACTATATATGACAAACAATTTTAGCAAGTCCCACATTACTATCTGTAAAGCAAATCTGATTCAAATCATTTTTTAAGCAAAAAAAAAACTCAAATGTGCTTGGATTTATGGTATTTAGGTAAGCCAAAGTTAACCAAAATTCGCTTTAACCATTAGTCATTGCTGAATAACTTTAAGTCCAACTCAATGGTTTCCAGTTGCTTGGAAAAACATTCATGGTAAATGTTCATGACAGCACTTTCGTGACAATAACTGCCATTAATGGCTGTTGTAAATCATATATGAACAAGTACAATTATCCGATTTTCAGGCAATTAACTTGTGTCTAGTATATGAACACATAGGTATGGCTATATATATATATATATTGCCATATCGAGGCTATATATTTTCCAGCAGACATCAACTTCAAACTTCAAAAGCGTTGCACAATTTCGTTTTTTTTTTTTTTTTGGTGAGCCAAACCAAGGCAATTTGCGACACCCTTGTCCCTTTTACGACAGTTCCTCTCTCTCTCGCTCTCGCTCTCTCTGGTTCTCTCGATTCTGGGTACTGGGCTCTCTTTGGAGGGCTCCTCGTGGCCTCGTCCTCAGTCTTCGGAACCCGGTACCCAGTACCCATCAACCAGTACCCCCAGTGCCCAGTAACCACTTTGCAGGCCCCCCAATCTTTGGAACTCGGCTCTTTTTGCGCACGAAAGGACGAAAACGAAACGCGATATGGCACACGCGCGACTCGAACCGAAAAGCCGAAGGATTCGATGGGGTAGGGGATCCTTTTGGGCCTCAGCGAATGGCGCCCAACTGACTGACTGACTGAGTGACTGTGTGTGACTGAGCGACTGTGTGAATACCCTACCCCTCTGTTGATTTTCGGGGCGAGTTAAGTTGAATTGTGTTGTGTGTTGAGTTGAATTTCGTACCGTTTCGTTTCGTTTCAATTCGTTTCGTTTTGGGTTTTCGTGCTAGCGCAGACATCGCATATGCGCGCTCCAAAAAGGAAAGGCAGGCGAAAAGGACATGCCAGATACACATAACCTAAACAGCAGGCGAAAGCCATACAGAGTGGAGTTGGTGGGGCGTAGGGGAGGGGGCTTGAAGGGGGGAGAGGGGCTGATGGGGCGACATCGCCAACAGCAACAACAGAAAGGAGCAACAACAAAGGACACTCGAGAACATACACAAGAAAACCGAGTCACGAAAAATCGAAAGTCCGCGGCACACACATAGTTCTTCTTCTTTTCCCCCCCTATGCCATATAAATATACATGTGTGTGTGTGTGTCTCTGTTGTGGTGTGCGTGCATGTCCTGCAATTTGTTGTAACCATTTTCGTTGCCTACTTTTCCGAGCACTTTGGTCTAAACAACAAACCAAGAGTTTTTCTTGGCAGGCAGGGTTGAGGGGGGGTGGGGGTGGGGTAAGGGGGGCTTACTCTGCGTAACACGTTGTGTGTGACGCACACAAGCACACACTCGCACACACACACACACACACACACACGCTGAGAGCGGGGCACACTAGGCGTATACGCAATCGTTGCTGGTGCGGTCACATCAAGCATACGCCATGGCAAACACGCGCTTTTACACAAATAAAAAAATTTTACTAAATTCAAGTTAAAAAAAATAGTGTTTTTTTTTTTGGGAGATGCTTTCTCTTCTGCACACACTTTTACACACACACACTAGCTTGGGCATATAATTTATATAGCTTTTAAGTCTATTTCGACTTTTGTGTTTTCCTGCAGGGCTGGCTGGCTGTTTCTTCTTCTTCTTTAGCTCCTTATTCTTCTTCTTCTTCTTCTTCTTCTTCTTCTTATTGCTGCTGGCTTTTCTTCTCTTTGATTATTTCTTTTTTTGTTTTTGGGTCACACTCACAGAAAAAAAAACTATAGAAAAAAAAAGGTGCCTGATTGAGGAGGGAGAACTTATGTAAAACTTTCTTTGGACTTGGCTCCTTTGCTCGTTCGCCTGCCTGCGCACTGCTCAAGGCACTTGTATATATTGCATATATATATATATATAAATATATAATATATGATATTGTTTTTTTTATTTTAGCTTTTTAAGACTCAGGGCTCGAGGTTTGCTGGGTCTTCAGGCCTGCGAGCTATTTGAGGTTTTTCTTTCAGTTTTCTATTTTTTTTTGGTCCTCCCTTTGCTATATTTTTTAATGGTTTTTTTTTTTAGGATAAGTGCTGTTTTTTCTTTGCTTTCTTTTTTGGGGTTCCTTTATTTTTTATTCCCTGGCTGCTGCTTAAAACTGCTGCTGCTGCTGCTGCTGCTGCTTCGTTACCCGTAATCCGTTCGTCTCCGTGGTTTACTGAAACTGTCAGCTGCCGCAGCGCGTGTGCGTCCGCAGAGTGCGACTTTCGTTCAGTTCGCTCGGCCATGGGCTTCGTGGTGCCTTCGTCACGCCTTCGGCTGGCCACGAGGGGCATTCGTCACTCACCCGAGGCCGCTCGGGCCTGTGCCACTTTCCACTTTGCAGGGACTCGGGCCCCAGCTAGCCATTCGGTTTTTGGGCATTCGGTATTTCTGCGGCTGAGAGCGACGCGACATACCGCCACTCGGTCATTGGGACAGGCCCAAGAACCCAAGAACCCAAGAACCCAGCAACCCAACAGCCCAGCAACCCAACAGAACCCAGCAAAGGCTGCAAAAGGGACACGCCAGCTAGGGCCATCTACGCCATCTACGCCAGGAAGGATACAGCTAGGCGGGGATCGGTTATCGGGGATTGTGTGGGATTGGGTATTGGGTATAGGGTATAGGGTATAGGGTGTAGGGGTTGGCATGTGGCAAGTGGCATACGTCAGGCCGCCTGGCAAAGACAAGACCAAAGACCAAGGAAGCCGAGGCGCTGGCAAGAACAAATTCACGAGGATACCATGTGGCTTTGCAGGGGCAGTCGCAAATGCAGCTGCACTCAGAGCTGAACGCAGCCTTTTGCACAGGCACAAATGTATTCTCGAAAAACATCCTTAAATATACGATATATAAAATATATATATTTCGTGTTCCTGAAAATAAACTAAAAATGTATAGTATCCAAAATATTTTATTTAATATATATCCTATAATATATATGAATTTTAAAACAACGGAAACACTATATTTAGATATGCAGCACAGGGACTGTTCGCAATTGCACGCCCCGCAATGGCGCCACCTAGCGTCGATTTCTTTATTTGCTTATAACTTATAACTTTTAATGGATGGTCCGATTTGAACAATTTTTGGCATGAAGATTGATATTGATAATCACAACAAAATGGTATTTACACTTTTACAAAGTCTTCAAACATGTGGGCGCTAGACAGGATTTTAGCGTGGATTTTAGTGATCCTGTTCAAGAATATATATACTATATAATATAATACTACCTGTTACATACTTTCCGACGAATCTAGTATACCCTTTAGCTCTACGAGTAACGGGTATAAATATATTCACAATGGGCAAACATATATTTAAATTTCTAACAATCAAATAAATGTTTGATACGCAAAAAATATTATATGATTTATGTATACATGCCAGAATATATATGATTGAAATATATTTAGTATAGTAGTAGTAGTAGATGGTTTATTATTTCACTTTTATAAGGAAATGGGCAGAATTTATTTTGACTTATTAGAATTCAAAAAGGCGATTATTATTTATGGCCATTGCATTCAACATTATAGTGAAAAAATATTAATAGCTTAGTGGTTTACAAGAAAATAAAAGCTCAAAATTGTCTGCATAAACAAACTTTATTTTTCTCAGAAATGTATGCATTTGCCCCAGAAATAAATGCGCCTAAAATAAGAGTATTCCTCGAATTTTGTTGTTTTTTTCTTGTAAAGTAAAATATGTTTACTAAAAATATATTTTTAATAATGGGAAAAAGTAATATGCAATATTATACAGCGCAATACAATTTAAAGTCCAGTTGCATTTAGACCAAGTATTGTAGCTTAGTTAAATTTGTAAGGTATTTATGTAAATATAATATTTGTACATTTGTAAATGAAATATTTTTTCTTTGATATTTCAAGTTTCAAGTTTATACACTCATTACTTTTCAAATACATTTTTAATTTTTATACCCGTTACTCGTAGAGTAAAAGGGTATACTAGATTCGTCGGAAAGTATGTAACAGGCAGAAGGAAGCGTTTCCGACCCCATAAAGTATATATATTCTTGATCAGGATCACTAGCCGAGTCGATCTAGCCATGTCCGTCTGTCCGTCTGTCCGTCTGTCCGTCTGTCCGTCTGTCCGTCTGTCCGTCTGTCTGTCCGTCCGGATGAACGCTGAGATCTTGGAAACTATAAGAGCTAGGCTATTGAGATTAGGCGTGCAGATTCCTGAGCTTCTTACGCAGCGCAAGTTTGTTTCAGCAGAGTGCCACGCCCACTCTAACGCCCACAAACCGCCCACAACTGTGGCTCCTGCAGTTTTCATGCTAGAATAAAAATTTTAACTGAAATGTATTATTCTCATCAATACCTATCGATTGACCCAAAAAAAGTTTGCCACGCCCACTTTTACGCCCACAAACCGCCCACAAACTTCAAAAAATCGTAAGTATGAACGCGGATATCTCGGAAAATATCAATGATAAGTAAATGGGATTTCAGATTTAGATTCCGTAGTCTTGAGCGCAGCGCAAATTTGTCACGCGAATATGCCACGCCCACTCTAACGCCCACAAACCGCCCAAGCCTGTGGCGCCCACAATTTCCATGCTAGATAAAAAATTTTAACTGAAATGTATTGGTTTTGTCAATACCTATCGATTGATTCAAAAAAAACTTTGCCACGCCCACTCTAACGCCCACAAGGCTTAAATCTGTCTACCGCCGGTAGGTGGCGCATTTCAATCTCGCTTTGCTGCTTGCATATCTCCATTTTCCTTTGGTCCCTTTAGCTGAGTAACGGGTATCTCATAGTCGAGGTACTCGACTATAGCGTTCTTCCTTGTTTTAATATTATTTTTATATTAAAATGTATTCTTTAAAGTATTATGAAAAGGATTACAAGTCCCAAGTTTTTTCTTCGATTCTTAACAAATAGATAGCTATTTAGAAGTCATTTACTCAAGAATCCCTTTTTTATAGACCATAGGGCTAACTTAAATTTCTTTGGACTAAAGACCCTCCACTTTCGCTTCAGCACTGTTTGCCGACCAGCAATTGCGGCAAGATGGGCTAAATACCGCAAATACTTAATTGTTTTCTTTGTGTGAATGTCTGCCGTGGCATTTCCCATTTCCCATTACCCATTACCCATTACCCATGTCGCATTTCGCCCCCCAATTAGCCGGAAGTGGTAATGGGCCCCAGGTGGCTGCGATCGGTATTCGCCCCCTGCCAGTTGATCTACCTAATTGCAGGCAAACATTCAAATGTCCTTTAAGGACTCCTTAGTGTGTGTGTGTGTGTGAAAGTGTATACTGTGTGTGTGTAGTTGAGGGAATTTGAACAGCGTCAAACGGACAAACAATAACTTCAATGTCGCAACAAATGACAATATTTACGCCAACAACAGCGCACAGCCCCGCCCACAAGATATTATTAGCCCCCTTTCTCCTTTCTCCTTGCTCCTTTCTCCTTGCTCCAAGCTCCTCGCTCCTTGCCACTTTCTTTGCCCCACGCTTTGCCCCTTTCTCCTTTATTTTGCCCCATGAGTGGTTGCGGATGATGTCAGCGAGTGTGGCGCAGCGTGCGTGTGTGTGTTTGTGTGCCACACAGTCGCATGTCCTCGCACACACACTCAATCACACAGCTTTACCCGCTTTCTCCTTGCCTCTCGCTCTCTCTCTCTTTCTCGATTTCCCGCTTTCTCGCTCCTCTGCTTGGATTGCCCCTTTCTCCTCTTTTTTTCCCCATTTCATTTTGCGGCCATTGCGGTTGTTGCGGCACTTGAAAAAAAACATTAGCCCCAACAATTTAAAATTAAATATAGTTATTTGTGGGTTCATTATTATAATGTTCTTATATGATTAAATATTATAACCATTTTTAAATTGTATTATTTTTAATGATTAACACCTGATTTATTTAATATTTTAAGGGGTTAAATTAATTTATAATCTGTCAGATTTAAGAAAATTAAATACATTTTTTAAGATCCCTCTAAAATTATAGCCACTTGATCGTTTCAACTTATGGTCAAAACGTGAAATTAAAAATTAAGCAGTATTAAGGATCGTTTTTATCTAATGTTAAAGATAACAAAATCAAAAATACTTACACAATTTTTAATTACTCTTATATGTAACAATTAAAATAATTAAAACCTGAATAATTTAAGAGCTAAAACATATTCAGGACCAAATTCCCAGAAATATGTTACAAAAATGATATATAATGAATGAGATCTTATAAAAAATCATTTGTTTGTTTCAACTTAAGGTCGAACTCCAAAATTGAAATCTGTTTCTTTCAGTGTTGTTGCTGCTATCACCGTGGCTTCTGCTGTTTCTGTTCCTGCTGCTGATGTTGGGTAAAATGTAAAAAGGCGCACATTTCATGAATGAACAATGACGACATTTTGACAGCGGCAACGTTTACGTTTCCCAACCCAACTCCTACTCAGCCATCAATGCCACAAGACCCCCATACCATCACCCACACTTTTCCACACCATACCATCGTGCTGGGGCTCCCACAGGAACCTCAATACCATACTATACCTAATGTCGAATGGATGGGGGCGGAGTGAAAGTGGGAGTGGCACTGCAGCGGTATCTGTCGTCCATCATCTTGTCAAGTGCAACTTAATTTCCTATACCTTTGTTCGCGCATTGATATACACAGGGTATATGTACGTACAACAGTACTGCCAGCTTCGCTTTAGTTTAAAAGTAGATTTGCAAATCAGGTAAAAGTATATTTTATACAAATTTAAATACCCTTAAAAATGATATATTGCCCACATCATCTTTATAATAATCATCTACGAATGAACCATTTTGTGTAGATTTTTGGAATGGATTTTTTGGTATTTTTAGTCGGAACATGGAGTGCAGATATAAAAACCTACATTTGTATCTTTTTAAAGTTTATTGACGTACAGGTCTAATCTAATCTTATTTGTTTTTATTATTCGAATACCAGCCTAACCATATCACGAAACTTATTTTTATAAACCTTTCTTTATACCTTTGCAGTTTTAAGTTTTTTTAAACATAAGAACGAATTTTAGACATGATTTGATTGACATTTTTATGCTTAACGAAAGAAAAATTGGCAGCACTGACCTTGATATATGAACATACGTGAATGAACCTGTGCTTAAATTAAAAATGTCCATTATAGCACCTTTGCAGAGCATTTTTTTAAGCCCTTGTTATTTTCGTATGTATACTAATAATCAAAATTAAGTTTATAATTTGAAAACAAATCTGTTGTTTAATTTTAAGCTTTTTTGAATGTATATATGTATCTTTTATATAAAATATATTTAACTATTTGCACCAAAGGGCTTTTAAATTTTGAGCATTAAATTGCACTTTCCTTGTACTCTTACAACGATTTCTGTGATTCCTGATAAGGATGGACAACTGTCTGTGTTTTTCCGGTCTTTCCTGCTGGCCGATCTCAAATACATCCGGCTGGGCAAAGGAAATTGAATATTTAATTTAATCGCTCTCGGTTATGGCAAACGCTTTCCACTTGCACTTTCCATTTCCACGACGATGAGGATGGGATCTGGGATGAGGGTGTGGCGCTGGGGTGGACCGCTGGACAGGTGGACAGGTGGACAGGTGACCCCCATAAATGCCAAAGCAAATGCAGCGAATGTGTAATGTACACCTGTGCGTATGTACCTGAGCTCACGACACCCGCCAAGTCCAGCACATTAGCATAACCCTACATTATTCAGCTGTGCGTTTCCTTTGCACTTTGCCAGGGGGCAGGTGAATGGGGGTCAGAGGGCAGGGGGCAGGGGGCAGGGGGCAGGGGGCAAGTGGCAATACTGGGTAGGACTAAGGGGCCACCGAAGGACAAAGGATGGGAACAAGCGAATTTGCATTAATTTTGGCTCATGAGACGCGCGTGTTTAGCATCCTGCCTTTCTGTTTTTGTGTCAGTCATACCCTGCATTAAATGAAAAATCAGAATTAAAATATAACAAGGCGTTTATAAGGTTGTAAAGAATTGATGAATTTTTCACTTGTTTTTAAAACATTTTAAAACATTTTTTAAAAATATTTACAATTTACAAATTTTTATTAATCCTATTATCACTATAAAATGTTCTTGCAAAAAATATTAGTGTAATGTTAGTCTCCACAATTTGATTTTAAAACCTTGAGATTTCCTATTCTGTTATAAAATATATTTAATTTGTTAAGCATGTTATTAAAAAATCAAACTTTTAAGCGTATTAAGGTTTGGTACCCCAATATAGTTAACTCATAATTATTTGAGGTTTTATTTAATAATTGTAGACAGCAGTTTAAAATAGGAAATCAATATCTTGTCTTTTAAAACTAGTTTAACTACCATTTGATTTAACAACTGTGCGGAAAAAGAAAATATGGAAAATATATTCTATAGCTCATCAAAATTTAATAAACTTATTTATTTTGTTAAGTTTGTCATTACTTTTTTAAGTAAAAACAGTCAGTAAGTTGTAATTTAAACCCATGTCAAATGGCCATAGATATTTTAAAATCATACTTTTTGATATAGCTCAGCTGTATAGATCATAGGTTCGATTGCAAGGACATAAGGCTAAGTTAGCTCTCCTTCGTAGCTGATTATTTCTAGAATTTTTTTGATAATAAGGGGTATTGAAAGCTTGGTTTCTGCTGCCCAATGGCTTTGGGTCTTTGAGGACTGAGCCCATAATAAGCGAATACGCAAGTAACAGGGCTAATTATGTCATCGCCATCTCGACCGTAATAATTACGCCTAATATTCAAGTACACGTGCTGTGGGATAATTGACTTGAATATTTTGCTGCCCGTTTTTATTTGGCAATTTTTTGGTTGTATTTTTTTTTGTTTTTCCCCCGCCCCACTCGTATCCAAGCGACTGGCCTGCAAGTGAATTTCCTGGCAGATTTTCCTCGCATTTCTTCTTTTTTTTTATGCGCCTTGAAATGGAGACAGGAAATGAAGAGCAGCGAGAGGCAGCGATTTGCCAACGCACCTTCCTCGGTTGCAAATGGGTTAGATGCCGAACAGCACCCACCTCCTGCCAGGCACCACCCAACCACCCAACCACCAAACCACCCAACCATTGACCCACCATCACCGCCCCCTGAATTTTGCCCACTGCTCTTTTGCATTGCATTTGCAGTTCAGTTCGTGTTGTGTTGCTGTGGCAACCGTCAACTGAAAACGACGAGCGTTAAAATGTGAGCCAAGCACGCGATTAAAGTCGGCCAGAGGGTTAAGACACAGGGGGGGGGGGGGTTTGGTGGATTTGGGGGGTTCGGGGTGGGGTGTTTAGGCCAGGAAATAGGCAGAAATCATCCAAATGTCACGAAACGAAACGAAACCAAATGCTTTGCTTTGACTTGTGGCCCCCACCAACGCCTGCCACCATTTACCCCCCCCCCCCTTTACCATTTTAGCATTTTCCCACTTTCACCACCCCCTTTCACCGCCCCCTCTTCGCTCAAGTGCAATTGCACTGGCATTGGGGCAAAAGCCCAGCTGAGAATGAAATTGCCTCATCGAAAAAGTGCTGCAACTCCTTTTCAAAGTTGTCTTGGCACGGCCCGAAAATGGAGCACTATGGCTTCACTGAGAATAAAAGTAATACAAAACTAAGATTTAAATAAAAAAAATTATTTAAATTAAATTAAATTAACCCAATGAACTGCCATTTAGTCATACATTTATTAAAAATTAGAAACTAATTGGTAAAATAACTCTATAATTATACATATGATATCATAAAAAGATATAATAGATATATAATATAAAAGATATATTAAAAATTTAATAATTTTTTGATGCCATTAGCAATTTTAATGTTAAAATAAATTAGAAACTATGAAAGAAACTAAGGAAAGAAAATAAAAATCGAGCTGATTTATAATAATTGAAAAACTATTCCATATTTACTTCTTATCAGTTTCTTGAATACGAACATATGTGTATTTTTTTTGTATACCCTTCAATCCATAAATCCCCACCATTTAACCCCAGAAATAGTAATATTTTAAGTGTGCTTGCTGCATTGTTCCTTTTGGGGTTAACTGCAATGCGCAGCAGCAGGCCAAAACGGTCAATGGAATCGCATAATATGCTGCACGGGATGGAATGGAATGGTTATGGTTAGGAATAGGGGATTCCCTATTGGGGATAGGTATAGGAATTGGGTACGATCCCAGCCCATCCAAAACGAGGCTAATAAAATCTGGAAAGTAACTGAATCACAGCTGAGTGTGGCATAAAAAGCTGTAAGTTTCAATGGGCCTCCAGAGAGAGTTATTCAAGTGGGGCTATGGAAGGGAAGGGCGTACGTACACGGTGTGTGTGGCGGTAGGTATTTTTCAGCTGTTATTAAAGGCAGCGGACATCAAATGAATTCAATCAATGGTCAAAAAGCTGAAGAGCATTAAAACAGAATATCAATATGAATTTAAGACTAACTAATCCATTTAAGTTCAAAGTTGGAACCATTCTGTTTACGTTTTTATCATAAGAAAATATGTACATACTTCAATGAAAGGCAACCCATAAAAATAATATTTGATGGTTGGCTAATAAAGTACAATATAACGTTTCATTGCAGGTAGGGATAGTTAGAGCTTCCTGTTAAAGTATGCTACATGTTATGTCATTTACCACCTTTTGAAAAATGTATTTATAACCAAAAAGACATTGTCAGGGCTGGCTAACGAGGTCGGTGGGTCGGTGGGTCGGCGATTCGGGCGGGATCGTTGGGATGGCTGGGTGGTGGGGTGGTGGTGTGGTTCAGTAGGTGTGCGATGGGGCTGGGTAATGCGTTCCGCGCGTGAACCGTTAGTTGACCACGCACACCAACACCACTACACACGTGTGCAGGCAAAGGTAGCACTTATTTTTATATCTTCTTCCCTAAACAAACACGTGTATACACGAATATGTATATATATATATATATATATATATATGTTTGTATATATTTAGGTACTATATGTACTATATACCATGTTCGTGTGTCGTAATTGGCAGCCCTGCATCGCAGCGAACTAACTGATGACATCATGCGCCTGAGTTCCTGGGTTCCCAATTGTCGAGCTTGTTTGTCCAGCGGCCAATGCTCCAAATTCCTTGTACATACGCAGTGACCAACAGCTACGTGACACACAATTTTATTTTACTGCCTTGCGCTGGCCTAAAACCAAATTTGCATGCAGGCACACACTCACAAGGCAACGTACGTACATCAAAAATACATTGAAAGCCAGCGAATTTGATTTTCCCGCGCCTACCAAAAGGCAGTGCTGCCAAGTACGCGAAGACAATGATGCCAATCATGGCAAAGCCTAAATTTACCAGGGCGCGCTTTTACAAAAAAGCATACTTACCGCTGTAAGAGATTCTAATAAGACAATTTTATAATATTTATGCATTTACTTACAAGTAAGTTTATTTTTATAAATATCAAGTAACTACTGCTTCATAACTATATTTACAACTAATAATATATGTACGATATCGATATTGTATGACACAAAAATAGGAAAATATTTAAAAAGGGATATTTTTTATGAAAAATGGTTATTCTGAATTTAAATCATATCGAGAAATCTTTCTTATTACTTAGTGCATAGTCTTGGCAAAAGTACATTTCGTTTCATAACAATTAAAACTAAAGCTAGGAAACGATTCAAGCACCCTCGTGCTCTTCATGCTCCGCTATCAGCTCCTTGTGGTCAAAACCATCGGCATCCTGCCGCTTGTTGCAGCCAAAACAACGCCGGATTCCATAAAAGAGGATCACCAGGACGAGGGACAGCAGCGAGGATGCAATGGGCACCACCAGGATGAGGTCCAGTTGCGGCTGCTCCAGCTGGCTGGATTGCAGCAACACAATGGGCATGGTCATGTTCAGCACACTGGCCTCGATGGACAGGGTCAGGGCATCGGTGGCCGATCGGCAGAGGAGCTTGGAGAGGAGATAGGTGGCCAGGTAGCCAGCGAGGGGCAGGCACACGGCAGCCACCAGAACCTGTGGGGGTAAATAAGTTTAAATAATGTTTGGGGAAACCCAATTTGCTATCTCCAATAATCATCATTAGTCGTGGACTTTGAGGGATTAAATATTTACAAAGAATGGCTAAAAACGAATTCTATTTGATCACAAAAGTCGTTTCATGTGAAATATTTGGAATAAAGACATCTTAAATTTAAATATTTACAAATATATATACCCTTCACAAATATATATACCCTTCACATATTTTTTCATCTTTTCGTATATATATTTAGCTAACTTTTTTAATAAATGTTTGAATTGATGTTTAAGCCAAACTTCTGAAAAACAAAAACTAATCCAAAATCAAAAATTTTAAATTTCATTTCCCCGTGTATATATACACTCAGAAAAAAAATCAAGTATTTCGTGCTTGAACCTAGTATTTTTGGTGTCAAAACTTCGCTAAGCATGGAAAATACAGAACGCGAGAACAAAATACTACTTTCGAGCACGAATTTTCAAGACCGAAAATACTAGATTTAAGAACCTTTCGGTCTTCAATAATTCTTAAATCAAGTCATATTTGGACTATGTGGACTGCCGTCTACAGTGATCACATAAAATCCGATATCTAATCATCATCCTTTTTTTATATTTTTTCTTATAATGATTTATTTTAAAAAATATTTTAAAGGTATTTTTGGACTATTAACATTATATTTATTATTGGACTGTTAAGGATCTATTTATATCTATGTATTTCCCTTAAGTTATTTTATCTTTTATCCTTTATCAAGTCACTTTTCTATTTAATGATGTGTTTGACTTTGGTTGGGAGAGGAGCTGTACTCACCTGCCAGGTAAACTCCAGGAAGACGAACCAGTTGAGACCCACCGTCAGCCCCACCAGGCACAAGCTGAGGACCACGGACAGTGGCTTCAGGAAGCGGAAGATGAGCCGCGTGGTCCTCGGGACGCAGAGTCGCAGCAAAATGCCAATGGCCAGGCAGGCCACCAGGGCAGCTGCTCCGCCCGAAAGCTGGCCAAACGGCACAGCCAGCTCATCGTCCTCGTAGAGCAGCCTGCCCAGAACCAGGATCCAAAGGGGCAGAAAGGCCAGGGCCAGCAGGCAATTGATCGTTGTGGTGGCCACGGAAAGATTGATATTTCCCTTGAGAAAGACGCCGCACACGTTGGCCAGCCCGCCACTGGGAGCCAGGGCCGTGTAGAAGAGGGCCAACTGCATGGCCCAGGAGCCCGGCCAAAGGCCACGCCCCAATCCGAATCCCAGGGCGGGCATAAGCAGAAACCGACTGACCACGCCCACAACGGGTCCAACGGGTCGGCAGATAATCCCCGCCAGGCGATGCATATCCAGCACAGTGCCCAGATTGAGGAACATCATCAGGGCCAGGGCAGCGGACACATAGGTGGTCACCCGTTCGTCCACCACTCGCGATCTTAACACCGCAATTCGCAGCGGATTGGCATACGTTTCCGTCAATCCGACCGATTTCAGCTCCACTTCCAGCGAACTATATCCAAATCGTACGCCCGTAACATCGATCAATCCTCGCCAGCTGCCCAGCAAATCGAAATCCTCTTTCAGTATCGTAACCAGAGACAAAGCCCGCTGGTCATCTCGTGAGTACACCATAAAATAATAATCCAGCGACGAATCCTTGGGTATCACATTGTATATATGCAAATCCACCTGCTCACTTTCGCCCTCCAGCAGTTTCAGCTCCTGCTGACCATAATCCACCAGCCAATCGCCAGCCAGGTCGCCATATTCAGATCTCACTACCTGTCCCAGCAGTCCCAGAATCAAAGTTAGGATCTGCAGTACGCGGTTCTTCGTATAGCCCATGCTGCGTCGTTCTTCCAACTGTTGTGGGCACTCCAACGCTTTCGAGAGGTGAGCCGATCACAAAGAGACCTTATCTGGCCATTGAGCAGTCGGACCGGATTGGTCTTATCAGTCCAGTCCACAGGTGCGAACCGGAGGTAAGTCAATCAGTCTGCATAATAGTGGGCCGTAAATCAGGAAGGTTTGTAAATGTAAAGGTCTTAAAGAAAACCCTGAATCAGCCTATATATAGCATTAGTTGGAACTTATCTATATAGGTGATGATAAATAGAAATTACGTATCAGTAAGAAAGTCTAGAAAGTGATACTGGAATAACTAAAAATTAGGTTATTAGAATATACAATGCCTTTCGTTAAAAAAAAACTAATAAAAATACATTGAAAGCATTGATATTTAACCTGATTCTCTTTAAAAAATTCTGAGGTTATAAAAATTATAAAATACTTTTACATAGGTTAAGTTTAAAAAACGAACTATAATAAAACCGACATAATCTTCTAAAAGCTGAAAGTTCATAGTTTTAAAGGTACGTTTCATAAAATAAAACCAAGTCTTAGTTTAATAAACAAATTATAACACATGAAAGATCTTAACAGTGAATTATAATGGATTCTTTTTTAAAACCTCTGCTCCCTGAAGAGCATACATAAGTTAAATTTAGGAAATAATTAATAATAAAGCCAGGAAATACATAGTTTTCAAGGTACATTTTATAAAATAAAACCAAAACTTAGTTCAATATTCCACGAAGATATTCATACTGGTTTATAATGGAATGTTTTTTGATAACCTCCAAACATGTAGATCCGCTCCCTGCTGCCTCATCGAGAGCTCTCTACTTTTTCATATTTTGGATTTTCTTTGTTTGTTGTTTTCGCGTTGTATTGCATTATATTGCACTTTATTTAGACGGGATCTAAACAATTTGTATTGAGTACTGCGCTACTGATTACGGCCGCAAAGCAGGCCAATGAGACCATTCCCATTGTTAGAATATCATTTTAAACAGGGGGGGCTATAAATTGTTTTATTTACTAGGGGAAAGTTGGAAGCCACCCAGTCATAAAACAGCGTAGATTGGATTTGTTTTTTTTTTGTTTTTATTGTGATTCTTGTTTTGTTTTAAGTTGGTAAAAAAAAACCAAGTCATATACGATTTAGCTTTAGACTACAGTATACAGTATACATCATACATACGTAATTATGTTTATTGCATTTACTTATATAATTGGCATTCCACACTCATTATATATATAAATATATATTAATCATATATATATATTTAATATATATGCCGATAGTTTCGCATGTGTAGCGTCCGCTTTGTCCCAACAATCATCAAATTGCAACTAACTAGAAAAGGCAGGTTGGGAAATTAAATCAAATTAAACACTTCGGCTGGTAATTGGTAATATTTTCGATTATTGGGCAACATAAATGCATAAACTTGTGAGTGACTTGGTTTATCTTTGTCTAGTTAGAGATAACCCAGAAATGCTTAGATTTAGTTTGGGTGTCGGGCCGAGTGAGGGTTATTTAGTCAACGAGAGCTGGATAACTCCAACTCTCGCTTTCTCCTTCTGTGCTGTGCAACCTTCTCGACGCCCCGTGTATTTCTCTCTCTGTCTCTGTCTCCGTCTCAAACACACACGATTTATAATCGCTGCTACTAGCAGACTTGGCCTAGTTAATACTTAATGTGAAATACTCGCTCGAAATGAAACATTTTGCGTTTACAAAAATATCGATACACCTTGAGGTGCAGGGAATTCATATATAAATGTATGTATATTAATAATCAAAGCAAAAGGGCATTGGACTTTAGGCGTAAATATAATCAATTCAACTTACTACTGCAGGGTTACACAATTTAGGTGACTATCGGTTTACACTTTAAAGCCGCTCGGCTCGCGGTGAAAGAAATATTACAATTCATTGTACGGGGATCGAACGGTGACAGCATGTCTGCGATGTTCTTGGTGATCCCAAGACAAGTGGACCAATTCTGATCAACAGACACGCCCACCGCGCGCAGGCACACAACAAAAAAAAACACACACATATATAGACAGATACATCACGCTAAACTGAACATTTTCAACTTATACAAACTAGCCAAAAGAAATTTATACAATTGTTCATCCTATCTTGCAGGGTCCCCACACACTTTCATACTAGTAATCGTCTCTAGTGATTGATCTTCTGCAGCTTTTGCAACACTTTGAGACCCTGTTCCTGGTACTCCTGCTTGGACATCCAGAAGCCGTCGCGATCCTTCGTCACCTCCGCCAGAACAGCACCGCCGATGAAGACCATGTCCTTGCGTCGCGGTGGATCCTCAATACGAATTTTGAATTTCTGCAAAATAGTAAAATAAGTTGTATATAAGTACGGAAATAAATAAAACTCTAGAAATAATATTTAAATTCGCGAATAAAACCAAAAAAAAACCTTAACCTAAATAAACCGATTTGATATCGGGAATTTGAACCTATACAAGAACCAAAATACAAATTACAAATTACACTTAACCGAAATCAACACAAAATTGTATTGTACCATGGCCAAAAATATATTTATCGTATCATATATTATATTATCATATATTTTGACCTATTCTTGATTAGCATCCCGAGATAGGTCAATAGACAAATTATTTTTTTCTGAACCTTGTAGTACCGCTTTAACTGAAAGTTACGATTCGGTGCAGAACCGGTACCGGAACCAGAACTGAAATGGGATTTGACTTGATTCCCTGATTTAAATATAACATTTGACGATTGTCTACTGATGTTTTCTTTAAAAATTGAAATATCAAATTTGATATACCTATTTTAAATACTTATATTTAGGCGACTTACCGCCAGCTTTTCCGTATCGTTCTTGAGTACCCGCTCCAGGTACAGCTGTTTGATCTCTCGCTCCAACCGACTGGGAAGACCCGGATACATGGTGGAACCGCCGGACAGTACTATGTGCTTGTAGAGCTCGGGCCGGATGTCGATGTCTGCCGCCTGGATGGTGTTGAAGGCCAGTTCCGCAATGCCCGGACCCTCGACGTTGATTAAATGCGGCTGGAACAGGGCCTCCGGTGCCTCGAATCGCTCACCGCCGACCTTGATTACCCGGCCATCGGGAAGCGTATAGGACTCCACCAGCACCGTCGTCTCCAGCGCCAATCGCTGCTCCATCTCGATGTCGTAGCCAATGTAGCAGAGCTTCTCCTTCATAATGCGCACCGTTTCGAAGTCAGCGGAATGATTGAAAGCGTAGCCACGTAGTAAAAGTAACTATTGAGGAAATTGAATGCCAAGTAAGCCACCGATTGTGGGAAATCCAATTGCGAACGAACCTTAATCAAATAACGAGTAATATCGCGACCGGCAATGTCCAATCGCCGCGTCAGATGGGGCAAGGCAAACTCCTCGTAGACGGGACATATGTGCGTTACACCATCGCCCGAATCGATCACAACGCCCGAGATCAGACCCTGGGCATATAGCGTCAGCACGGCCTGAATGGCAATGTATGTGGAATCGAAGCCGTATTTCTCGAACATTACCTGGGAAAAATGATAGGAAAAGCATCAATAGTCAAGTTCCAAAAGATTAGAAGGCAATTGAAGACAGGTTTCCTGTACTTACTCACTAGGGCTTTAAAAAATCTTTAAATTGGTATTTTTAGTTGCCTAAAAGTATGCAGTAAATAAAGATAATCGTCTTTCTGAATGAATATATTGAACTTCAGAGTTTAGTGTTGCATACTTTTAGACACCTTCAATGATATTTTAAAAAAGCAATTTTAAAACACCAATGAATAAACTATTTGGATTATTTGAAAGCTTTAAGTAAAAACTTGTAATGCTGCTTCTAATAGACCAAAATATATCTCAAAAAATAAATTAAAGACTTTCTTTAGAGGGACCCATGCGGTGGATGACTCACCTCTATCATTTTCTCGCGGTTCTTTGTGGGATTCATGGGCGGCTCTGTCAGCAGGATCTTTGTGTTCGTCGGATCGATATCCATCTTTTTGGGCCCGAACGTGTAGTCCCACACGTGGCACATGTCGTCCCAGTTGCGCACCACGCCGTTCTCCATGGGATAGGAGACCTCTAGCAGGGATCGCAGCTGTGACGCCTCATCTCCGACCATCAGATCCTGTAAATTCGTTCGTCAGAGGACGCAGCGTTAGTGTCCGTGGCTTGGTCAATGGAGATCACCAAGGGTTTTTTCATTTGGATAGGATTTGGTTGGGTTTGGATTGGTTTTGGATTCAGGCGGGCTTTTGCTTAGTGGTTGGGATGGTAGGCGTTAGTCGGGGATAGACATTCACAGGGGGTGGGCACAATAACAGCGATCACATTACAAGGACTACAACTAAACTAGGCTAAACGATCAACAGTTAACAAGAGGCAACAATAAGCGAGAAACACTGGGGAAAGACTTTCTCCAGAGTTCCTGAAATCACAAGTAAACAAGGGTCAAAACACAGACGTGCAAAACAAACTGGGGAACAAACTTGGCTTAAGCAAAAACAAGGACATCATGCAGTCGATAAATAATCGGTTTTAAAAATGTAAAAACAACGTAAACAACAAACAACTGAATTAGGTAGCCTTAAAATATGTACACAAAACAATAGGAAAGCTGGGTAAAAAAAATCGTTTTGGTAAAAAACAAAGGAAGACAAGTTAAATAACAAAAATTATATCACGTAAATTTGTCGTTAAATTGATTAAACTCGATTTGATTTCATTTTTAACACGCCTTAGATTGATCCGATATAAGATTTAATAGATTTTTTTTTATATGTATGGATTACAATTACAGATATTGGCCAAAAGGAAGCAACAAGATAGTTGGGCAGGGCCGGAGTATAGTTGGGAGAATATTCAAGGCAAACAACTAGTGAGAAATGTGAACAGTTAATTAGGTTATCCTAAGTGCGTAGCTTTAACTAGAATTATTCTAGAAAATTTCGTAATGTTTTGTCAAGCGTGTGTTGTTTTATGTTTTTTCGTTTCGTGTATATCGTATAAAAATTTTTATTATTTAACCTTTGCCGAATGGTATTCGATTTTTGTGTTGCTTGGTGATTAGATTTCTTAGTGGTAGTTGGTTTTTGGTTTGGTTTTTTTAAACTATACAAATTTGACTTACATCGACATGTAAATCCTGCAAAATATTGGTTTTCAAAAAAATATGTAAAAAATAGAACAGAAAAATGTATAAGAATATTAAAAAGAACAGAAAGGTTACAATTTTTAAAATATATTTTTTGTATCAGTTTTTGTTGCTATTCAAGATGTGTTTTTTTATGAGTTGGTTGTTTCTTCTGTCTGAACTAAAGTAACTGCTAAGTAGGATCTATATAAGTGAATATAAATATGTGTTTTTCGGGAATATCGAATATCAGTGATGCACTAAAAAAAAGCTTCATTTTTTTGTGGTCCGGCCTCCATATCCATCGATCTTTAAAATAGGCCTAAGTCTGGGTTAAAACAAGATATCCTCGGACCAGCGTTATATTCTTTAACCATAATACATATATGTAGTATGCGTATATAATATGAGAGACCCACACACCGGGACCAATGCAACTCAAGCAAAATATGCAATGTTGGGATAAAAGTCCCCGTGATGAAATCAAGATGGAAAGTGAAATGAAATGTGAACGGGGTAGATCGAAAACAAATTATATATATAGCAAAGAAGATATGCCACACTAATAGACAGAATAGAAAACAGAGCAATTTTACTCAATAATCAGATGGGATGGGGGTCAAAATATATGGTGGGTGATGCGCTAAATGTTTTTCTTGCCGTTTAACTAGTCATGGATAAGTTACATCAAAAAAATGATATTATATATGGTAATGTATTTGATGGCCTGTGCACAATTCAGTTTGTGTAGTGTATGGTTGTACTATCTTTTCATGTAGTTGATTAATTATAAAAGAGTTAAATTGGCAAGTACGATGGATCATACCTTAACTTCGATGTCGCCGATTTTGTTCACCGCCCGAATCATGGGTCGTCCCACCATCGAGGGGAAAATGAAGGTGGGAAAATTGCTGCCGGCATATCCGCACTTGACGAACTGCAATGTAAAGAGGGTAAAATAAATTATATGTTCATATTTACATAAGATTACATAGATATAGAATCATTCTTTGAATGTCAAATGCCAATTAGACAACTTAACAGATAAAAATGATATATGAAAACCATTATTAAAGACCTAAATGTATCCGTAATTTGGATCAAATGAAACTTTAGCAACAGTCGACGGTATTTTACATTTATATAACATTTAATCTCCCTATTTCCAATATTGTGGAACTTCGGATATTGCAGAAAACATAGGAAATTTTTTTTAAAAATTTTAAATGGAATAACTATTTTAGAAAATATTGGTATACATTAATTATTAAGGAAGTCAAATCAAATCTACAAAGGACCTATATAGTTTTTTTTAAGATAGTGATAATAAAACTAAATGAAAAACTAGATCATATTGACAGATATTTCTAGGTAGTCCTACTTCTTCTCATTTTCGTTTTCTCAGTGTATAATTTTTGCTTTGGTTTATCGAACTCTTATCGAAATCGGGCGTAATCACAAAACAAAAATTCTCGGGCTTGCCGATAAGAACTGAATGTTGGAAATAAAATAGCCGTGTGTTGTGTTGTTGTTGCTGTGCCGCTCTTTGGGTGCAAATAGGTGTGCAAGTATACATGTGTGGGTGACACTGAGTAACGCTGGAACCGAACCGCTGAGTAATCGACGATCGCTTGTGTTCCAGTGACTAAAGCCAAGCGCGGCGGCGAAGAAGAAGCAGAACGAGAGGCAGAAGAAGCAGATTGGGGGCACAGGCGTTATTGCAACTGCCGCAACTGCTTGACTAACCGCGACGTCAACGCCCGCTGGGCTGGAAAGTAGAAGAAGATAGAAAGAAGCGCAGTGCAAGAGGAGCAACAACAACAACAACGCGGCTTGACTCTGCTGGAAATGTGTGTCACACACACACACTCGACGACTGTGCAGGTGTGCGAGTATGTATGCTTGTGGGTGGTGGGGGGTTTCTCCCCCTTTTATCTTACCCCTGTGCCGTTATCACAGACGATGACATTTCGACCCTTGCTGTCCATGTTATAAGGACTCTAAACGGAGCTGGAAAACCACTGCTTCTGCTGCTGCTGCTGCTGCCGCTGCTACTGCCTTTCCACACACTTCCACTGATGATGACGCGACTTGGTTGCCTTTGTGGGTGTTGGTTTCTTTTTTATTGGTTCCGGCGCCTCTCCTTGATAAAACAAAACAAAAAGCAACAACAACAAATACAGAGAGCGTGGCGGAGGAGTTGAGCGATCGCGTTTCCTGTTGGCTTGGCTCAGCCGTTCATTAAACACTACTGTTGAATGGTTCTTTTTTTTTCTTCGTTTGGTCCGCCGGAGAGCGACAGCACTTAATCACACACTTTCCACTTCCATTCGTACACACTCACACACACACATGGACACCCGCCGCGAACTCATACAATCGCAAACACGCGGGCGGGAGCATTTGTTTTCCTCTCTTCGCCGCTCTCTCTTACGTTTATCAGCCGCTCCGCTTGTTGTTATCTGCGAATTTAATTATTAATTTGCACTTTAAATTTATTGCGGCCAAATGTCTTGTCTTTGGCGACTAGCAAACACTTAAAATTTAGTTATTTTGGGCGGTACAAAAAGTAGCTCTTTACTTCCTAGGGGTGGAACAAAATTCGATGTTTACACGATACTATCGGTGTTGCCAGAAAGTGTAAAAATACTGAAACGAAATACTGCAGAAACTCGCTGCTGTAAAGAGCATTTCAGTATTTTTAATTAAGTAAAGGTGATTTTTGTCTTTTTTTTTGAAATCTCAGAAGTGTAGGAAAATAGTAAAATAATTCAAATTACTTTATATTTATGTGGTTTTCTGTAATGTCAGTATATATGTATATATACAATTTCTTTGCATTTTTATATTTTGCTTATAATAATAATTAAAAATTTTCATTTAAAGACTGTAGTTTTTCTTCTTCCACATCCCCAGATGCTTTCTCGGCAGCGGTGTCCCTCTTATAGCAAAGGTTGCCAAAACGTTTTCTCTTATTCAATTTTAGGCGGCTATTAAAATAAATTAAACTGCATATATATTAAATGCTTAATTATTTAATTATCTAAATATTATAAAGTTTAGTCAACAAAACTGCGGGCACACTCCAAAATTCATACTCGCATTCCTAACGGTATTTTAGGGGACTCCCATCGCGCTGCGGGGAAAATCAATTTCTATTTGACGAGTGTTTATCCAAAAGGGGGGAATTCCGTCTTCACTGCGAAACGCTTTTTAAAAAGCGACTTTCTTTAAAAAACAGTATATGCTTTTGTATTGTATTCATTTAAAATTATGCATTTTATGGGAAAATTAATACCCATTTATTGTATTCCTATTCTACGGTAGAATAAGGAAACAAACCTACATTTTTAACTTTTAAGTACAATTTTTAAAAACTCAACTTTTGTATGGTTCCGTTCTTTCAAAAATTATCTTTTGAATTTAAATGAAGAGAAAAAAATGAAAGTTATTGGGTAAATTGCAAGCCAATTTATCGACTTGGGTTATATTTTTTATGTGAAGGTGTACCATGGTCTATGGTAAAATTCAAATTCAAGGAATATTTCGTATGACTCCTTAGTTATTGTACCAACCTGTGCTGTATAGGACCTCTTTCGAACCCATTGGGAAAAAATGAAATAATCAATCTACCGCCATAAAATGGAAAGTTTGCTGCTGATTTATTTTATTCCGTTTATATAGTATGTATATGTATGTATAATTTAATAATATAATAAACGTTACTCATTTGTTATCTTTATAATTGCTTTAAGAGGCGAAATGTCTTACATATATATGTATGTACCATGCAGCCGTCTCGTTCCCGCACTTTTGATTCTGCTTTTTTTCTGGCTATTATGCGTTATCTTGAAAGTTTTAATGCTTTTTAATAGTTCCATAAGTATGTTGGAATGGCCTTGATGTATTATCAAAATCTACTCATCTCCCTTTATCTTTCTATTAATTTATTTAATTTCGCTATGTGCCGGGAAGTTTTTACTATGCCTCATGCAGTACTTTCATTATCGAGGGAGCTAATCAAATGGATCGTTAGTTATACATAATGTAGAATTATTATTACTCCTTAGCTTAATACTTTACCATGGCTTTTGATACACTCGGAATACAAATCGCCCTAAAAATATACAATTAATTTATATCGGACAGAGGTTTAAATGGAAAAACATTTCTGAAATTTTCAATGGCTTGGAATCTTTATAAATCTATGGAAAATTTCAATATTTATGAAATGGATAGTGATAAATATAGTAGAAAGTGCCATTGTCAAAAGATAATTCCTGATATATGAATATTTTGATATTTAATTTTTTTAATGTTTAAAAAAAAAAGCTCTTCAAACTACATCTAAAATGTTTACAATCCTTAGCATTTGTTTCCAAAATAACAAAGTATTTTTTTCTCGGCACCAAAAATATGGTGATTTTTAAAATTTTATGCCGATTGGTTTTCTGAGTGTATACAATCATTTTTGTTGTTGGTGTTCATTCATTTAGTTCTCTTGTCTATTGCAATTTAATTTAATTCGAGGGGATTCCCCACTCCACGCGGTACTAGCAAAACATGCATTTGCGGCATAACAGCATCAACAATTTAACCATATAGAGAACAGAATTATTGAAACTTAAACGTCCTTCTCTTGTTTACCTTGTCAATAATTATATAGTTGTGGTTGCGAATTTAAAAAAACGCTATATATATGTGTATATTTCTCAATTAGTTGAGTAAATTGTTTTCCGTTTTTCACTTCCATTTTTTTTTTTATAAAAGCTAAGTTTCTTTCCTAGGCTGCGGCTCATTCTTGATTTGTTTCTTTTAGCTACGATTTAAATAATCTTGGTATTTTTACGATACGTGCATAGATCACTAAAAACTATTTGTTTTCAATGTTAACTCGGTATATAACATATATATATATATATTTATATCTGTATAAATATTTAGATAAGAGTTCAATGCAATTATTGGTGGTTGAAGAGTCGAAGCAAAGTACAGCGTAAATATTTTTGGGACGTGGATAGGTGTGATTCGGATGAAGGCATTTCTTGCGTGTGTATATATTTTGATTTGATATTGATATAATGGCGAAGCTTATACCATCAGTTTTGGAACAGGTGCAGGCGGAAATTGAGAAATTGATTGCCATCATTATCATTGAATTGATCTGAAACGCCGAAACTCATCCGTTTCTTAATAGTTCCATGCCTTAGCCTTATACTTACTTAAATACATCTCTTTTTCGCCTAATCTCTTTTCAATTAGCTTTATAAGTCTGGGGAAATTAGTTGTGTGTTTAAGTGTGTGTATTCGCTTTCAACAAAAATCGCTTCGCTAAATTATTTAATCGTTTAGTTCAATTTACACGAAGAAATATTTTATACGTTATTAAGTTTACATAGTAATTTATTAGTTAAATATTTGATTTGCTATTAAAATGGTTAACGATCCGTCCCTCTCTCTCTGTGTGTGAGTGTGTTGTTTAAAATGCATTTACGTCATGTAATCGATCGTATTCATTAATTGATTAATTAGCTAGACTTGATCCTCAAACAACGATTATGATCTCTTCGGTATTTCGGTTTTATCCTTATTGTTTCCTTGCTGTTTTCATTTGACAAGCAACTGATAAAACGCAAGTATTTATACACACACAGTCGTACACGCAAAAATGTAACATATTAAATCGAATGTTAGATTATGCAACAATTATACATATACATATATTTTAATATATTAAAAAAAAAATAAACTCTGGTTTCACTTTCAATGTTTAATTCGTATAAGGAACATTTATGGACTATTGCGGCACATATTGCAAATGGTTTCAAAATTGTTTTCGTTTTTTGTTTTGTTTCTATGCAAGATTACATTTCTAGAGTTCAAGGATTACGATTATTACAAAAATGACCTTTGTTCATTTTGAATTTCATTACACTTTCGGTTACATCTCGGCTTTATACTTCGAATATTTCTATATAATCATATGTATACATATATGTACGCTTCTTTTTGGCGCTGCTAAATGTTTGGAACAGATTAGCGCTGGATTTTTTTCCTATCTCTTCATTTAGGTTAGTGATTCTTGCTTCTAGGGGTTCTTCGCTTCCTATATTTTTTTTGCTGGGGTTGTAGGGGGTTTGCTTTCGGTTTTGTTCATTTTTCACTTTAAAATTTTCCCATTTCAGTTTATACATTACAACTTAAGCTAGGTTATGGGTTACGGTTGGTTTTCTGCTATCGAGAAAGGGAATTTTCCTGGGGGGCCGGCGCGCCAAAGTATGCCACACATAATTCTAATATCCAATGTGCGCGCGCCCGCTTAAAAACAAATCTCTGCTCCGTGCCGTCGGTTTGGAGGCTCTGGGCCATGGACATGGACGTGGGCATGGAGCTGGCGCGGGATCACTTACGAAATGCAAGGGGGTAATGACAATTACTTAGAATTAGAATTGGTTTTAGTATTTAAGTTGTTGCTCTGCCACATTAAGCTTAATTAAGGTTCCGTTCGGTTGGTGTTCTTTGTGTTTCCTCCGCTCCGCTCCACTCGGCCCCTCCTCCAGACCACTCCTCGCCAGACTCCTCCGCACCGCGTCTGCATCCGTGTTCGGCAGCCGCACAAGAGGGCACAGCTTACCCGTGCCCGGCCCCATTGTTGCCGCCCTGCTGACTGTGCGCGTGCGGATCCTCGCTGGGCGTGGGAGGCTGATCCCGCCGCGGTGGCATCCGTTCGTTGACGGCATCCAGGCCCTTGGCCTCCGCGAACGAGGTAATCTTGTGGTTGGGCGAGAAGCCCTGCATGGCGTTCTTGAGCGACTGCTTGCCGCCGGATAAGGCGCCGAGGGGCAGGGCGCCCGTGGGCGTCAGGCCCTTCAGCTGCAGCACCGACTCGGACTCCTCGCGCAGCACGGAGAAGACGCGCGCCATCTTGCCGATGGCACGGATCTTGTTGCGGATGACCTCCTTGCGCAGCGCCGCCTCGTCGTCCGAGAGCGGCTCCTCGCTCTCCTCGGTCATGAGCTCGTCGTCGGAGCAGATGTTCAGCACGTTCACCAGCATCTCGGTGACCTTCTCGCCCACGAAGGGCAGCGACCATGTGAACACGTCCATGAAGTTGGGCAGCCAGTACGGGTGCGGCGAGCAGTTGAACTGCCGGATGTTCATCACGTTGTTCTCGTACTTCAGCACCGCCGCCTTGTTGTTGTACACGTCGAGATAGTTGGGCGCCGAGAAGATGGTGATCAGCGAGGGGAAGCCGGTGGTCTGGCTCTTGCGGTACATGCGGTAGCCGGCGTCCTGCGCCTCGTGCGCCCGGATGATCGACAGCAGGTTGTTGTTCTGCAGGAAGTCGCAGCAGGCGGCGTAGCTGTAGAAGTACGAGCAGCCGCGCACGGAGTTGTGCGTGTAGAAGTCCGAGTTCTTCTCGTTCCCAAAGTCCTCCAGCGGATCGGACCACAGCAGGTCGCACATGGGGCCGAAGGCGGGCGGCTCCTTGAAGCGGTCGAGTCGCCGGATGTCCTCCAGCTCATGGATCTCGGGCGACAGGCCGCCGTGGACGCACAGGAACTGCTGGTTCATGAGCGCCGCCAGCGGCAGGCAGTCGAATGCGTCCATGCAGGCGTCGTACACGCGCTCCGAGTACTTGATCTTGCACTCCTGCTTGAAGGTGAAGTACTCGGTCAAATGCCGGCACTCGTGGTTGCCGCGCAGCAGGAACAGCGTCTGCGGATAGGTGATCTTCAGCGACCACAAATACAGGACGCACTCGATGCTGAAGTAGCCCCGATCGACGTAGTCACCAAGGAACAGATACTTGGTGCTGGCCGGCGAACCGCCCACCTCGAACAGCTTCATCAGGTCGTAGAACTGGCCATGGATATCGCCGCACACCGTCACCGGCGCCTCGATGTCGATCATCGTCTTCTCCTGCCTCAGCAGGGCGGCTCCATCCTGGATGATCTTCAGGGCGGGCGCCTCCTCGATTCTGCCCTCCAAAATGAAGTGCTGCTTGAGCAGCTCGTGGTTGGGCTTACCGGTCCGCTGGTCGAACACCTCCGCCAAGGTCAGCTTGTGGCTGGGCGGGAAGGGGACGCTGTCCACCACCCGCTCCTTGGTGTTTACCGCCGTGTGGCCGCCGTGCAGCTTTCCAGTGCCCGCTGCTGTGCCCGTTCCAGTGGTGGGACTGCTGCTGTTTTCGCTGTTGTTGCTCTGCGAGGTGGCGCCGCCCGCTGCAGCGGTGCTGCTGCTATTATTATTATTGTTGTTGTTGTTCGAGGCGGTACTATTGGCATCTGTGGCTTCTGCGGCACTGGAACTGGCATTGGCACCGGCGGTGCGGGCACTTGTTGCCGCCTGGGCAGCGCTGCTGCTCTGGTTACTCGAAGACATGGTCGGGGCTTCCGGTGGCTGCTCCTCTTCCCCCTTCTATTCCTGATCTTCCTGCTCCTGGTTTTCTATTCCGGGATTCGGAATAGGACTGCTCCTCTCCCGCTCCCACTTCCACTATGGCACTCCGCTCTCGCTCTCTCTCTCTCTCTCTTCCTCTCTCGCTCTCTCTCGGCTCAGTTCCGTTCAGTTTCCACTGCCCACACACTTACTCTTACTCACTCACACTCCCTCGCCTCGCACTTGCACTCACACGCACACTCTCGCACTTTCCCTGGCTGCTGCTGCTGTGGTGCTGTTGTTGTTGGTGTTGCTTGTGATGGTGGTGGTGGTGGTGGTGCCTTGCCTGTGCCTGGTGAGCCGCTTTATCGCCTTCCAGCTTTGATTCGCTTTCCGCTGGCTCGATTTTCGAACGCTGACTCCGCTGCTTTCCCTTTGGCGCTGGCCTGGCCGTTTTCCAAAGTGCTGCTTTCACTTAACAACAATCATAGTCACTCTGTCTCAGTATTTGCTGCTTTTTTCGCTACGGCCCTGCAGACGTCGTAATTTCTCTCTTTCGCTACGATTTTTTTTCTCGTTTTCTAATTAGAGGTGGAGAAACATCGATGCCAACATCGCGGTCATCGATGTATTCAAAACATCGCCAGCATCGATGTTTGGCAGAAAATCATCGGTGCCTTTTTAAATTTTATATACTCAAATAAATTAGTATTTTTGGCAGGGACCGCAAATAAAATTCATAAGAGAACAAAATCTCTTGAAGCCCAAAAGAAGTTCCGAGGCAATGCGGTTATATGTCCAAATCGCATTCTTCGACATTAGGAGAAGTACATACATTGGCAAATAGTGATAAGTGATAAGAAATGTTAAAGTCTTGATTGGATCTTTGAAAGTTTTTGGTATATTTCGTTGTATTCCTCTAAAACTATCGATAGCATCGATGTGTGCAAACATCGATTTTCTTCCATCTCTAATTCTGTTACCCTTAGTCGGGTCTCGAACCTGGAATTGAATGGAAGTTAGAGAAAGTACACATCAAAAATTATTTATATTCTTCTAGACGTGGGATTATTTTACTCTCACTTTTTTTCCCAACATTTACAACGATACATTTATTTAAAACAATTCTTTAAATTAGTTGGGATTAAGGGAGAAAAAAATACCACAGTTTTGATAAGGATTCAGCGCGAACTAATATTCAATTTTAGAACGTTAAATTATATAATTAAACATAAAACTTTTTTGTTGAAAAATATAAGTATATATATTCGAGTGTACTTAACATCGTATAATATGGATTAGGCTTAACTGACAAACCGGCTTAGATAAAACCGGTGATAAATTAGATGCTCATGGTTATATTTGCATAGGTCCAACAAAACCAAGGATAATATTTCATGACTGAATAGGAAATCAATTTTTCCAACCAATACCAATTTTAGACAACCAGTTTATTGACTATAACATGTATATTATAGCCTGGAAATGTAACTAAGGTATAAACTGGTTTCATATAAAGTAGAAGGCAATTACTTAGTGTTATTGGATATTTGAAAGCACCTGTCGCTTTCGCCCCACCCATACAAACCCGTCCAAGTGATCCACGTTCTGGATGCGCCCCCGTCCAGTCCTTAGATTTTATTCTAAAATTTCCCGGTGGCGAAATGGACTTGCAGATACTCAAACGAACTTTTAGAGGAAATAATAAATGTGCGCGCATTTTATTCTCAGGATAGGTACTTGTATATTTTTTTAATGTTTTTGTATTGTTTTTTTTGTTGTTTTTGTTTTTTGCATGTTTTTTCCTTTTTGTTAATATTAATTATGTTAATAACATTGATAATCATTTTGTTTTGCTTGGTTTTCTTCATTTTGTTTTGCATTCACTTAAGGTTAAAACTTGTTGTCTGCATTTTGTTGTTGCCTTCATTTATCCACCACCGTCTACTTCTCCATTATCTTTATCGTTATCTTGTAAATTAATTTGTTATTCCATGGATTGCATACAATTTGTTTGTCACAACGGCGCAATTATTATGTAATTTTTGCCAGCCATCTGCCCTTGCAATGCAGTTATAAATTTGTTTATCCATTAACTTTGGTTTCGGTTTAATAATAAAATTGAAAATGTTTAAGAGATTTATCTAGATGTGATGTTTTCTTGTTGTTAATTTTTGTTATGTTGCATTTTTAATATTATTTATTTTCTTTTTGGTTTTCCTTTCATCCATTTGTTTTTATATAAGTATATAAACATTTTGCTTTGACAAAGTTTTTCCAACTTATAATTATCATACATGTTATATATAAATAAATGTTTAAATATATATAAAATATGCATTTAAATTGATTTATCCAAAAGGTAAAGTTTTAATTCTTTTTTGGTTTTTCTTCATTTAGTTTTTCTTGTTTTTTTGGTTTTTCTTTGTCCTTTCTTTTTTTTTTTTCTTGTTTATAATATATATTAAATTGTTTTCTTTTTTCGTGTAAAGTTTTAAAGCATTCGAGGGCAGGAAGTAGATGTTGAAAAATACATGTATCAAAAAAATTAAGGTAACGTATATAATTACATACATACATACATATGATGAAAAGGTTTTCATTTGCATTGCAATGAAGATGAGTGAAAACGAAAAACACAAAATCTTCCCATTTTCATTTTATTCTCTTTAAATTTTAATAAGTGTATATACGTTTATAAAAAAAAACACAATTGGTTAACACAAGGGTTTACTTAAAACGACTTAAGTATTTGATTGTACATAGTAGTTCAAGTCCAACGGAAATTCGAAAAATGAAACTCAGAACGTAAAAGTTCAATATGCGATTTTTGCTCGATATCAAACTTAGAGTGGAATTATTTCCGACCAGCCGTTTTCTGAATAAAACTTTTGGTAGAAATTGGAAATAGATTTTAATCACCATAAAAAGTGCCCAAATGTATGCTATGATAAATGTTAGTGCAAAGGTCTCATAAAGAAGAACCAAAAGACCAAAATGTACTTTTCACTGCATACTTTTGGACTGCTTTAAAAATAGTTTCAAACCTCAAGCGATTCAATCCCCAAAATCTTTCCAAAAGTTATATTCAAAACAAGACCGTTTCTTTTTGTTTTTGAATAAAACTTTCGACAGAAATTGGAAAATCGATTTGTTTGGTATTTAATCACCATAAAAAGTTCCCAAATGTATGCTACGATAAATGTTAGTACAAAGGTCTCATAAAGAAGAACCAAAGAACTAAAATGTACTTTTCACTGCATACTTTTGGACTGCTTTAAAAATGGTTTCAAACCTCCACAGATTCAATCCCCAAAATCTTTCCAAAAGTTATATTCAAAACAAGACCGATTCATTTTGTTTTTGAAATTGTTGTTTGCTGTAATTGGTAATTTGGTTTTTACTCTATATTCGCTTCTTCTCTGGTATTTCATATTTATATGGTGTAGTAGAAAATGTACCGTTAAAAAGTGTTGTTTTTTCCATTTGGTTTTAATTTGGTTTCGCATTTATGCTGGGTTCTTCTTAGGTCATCGAAAAGACAGCGAGAGAAAGACATAGAGAGTGAGAGAGAGAGAGAGAGAGAGATTGGGAGAGAAAGGGTCAAGGTCGAAGAGCTTCTGAGTGCGAGAGAGAGAGAGACGGGAGAGTAAAGAGCAGGACAGCAGGAGAATGGAGTGGGTAGAGCGAGAGGGGAGGTTATGATTATAATTTTTTTTGTCGCTTTTGTTTAGTTCTTAGGCTTCGTGTATATAGTATAAAAGTATTTTTTATATCTTATTCGCTTGTAATATTTTATATATTTTGGTTTTTCGGTTTCTTCTCATATATGTAGGTGTATATTAATTTAATTTACTTTGGTTTTCGCATTTGCTTTTTATTTTAGAAGAGCGCGCTAATTTGTAATTTGTTTTTATTTTGGTTTTCCATTTTGCTTTCTTTTTTTCTTTTGCATTGTGGGAACGTTGGAGGAGAAAGGTATTCAGTTATATGCTATACATATGTATATGGGTTGCGGTAATTTATTAAAAATGTCTCATTTACTTTAAAAATAATAGTAAGAGCTTGTTTGCTGTAATCCTTTATCGGCTGTAATTATTGTTTATAATATTTGTATTATTCTTGGTTTTTCATTGAATCGAAATGCATAAACGTCTTGTAAATTGTTGTCTGTGAAACGCTTAACTTTAGATCGGTTTATATTGTATATGGATATATATACTATATATATATGTAAATATATATAAATGTAAATCATCTGTAACCATTAACTGCATGATGACGTAGCTGCTGCTGCGCATGGGCACCCGCGCAAAGGCAAAAAACACGCGAGGAAGAAGCGGAAATTGAAAAATGGCAAGAAAACGTAGCCAAGCATGCTTTTCGATTTTGCACGCCAAGCATGCTTTATGCTTTCCATACCTCTCGCTCGCAAAAAGCAATGCTGCGTCTCTGTGTGTGTGTGTGGGTGGCTGTGTTCAAGGGTGCTTATAAACTTAATTTGAATTTGTCATCGACTTTTAACTGCCTTTTCTGATTGCTGCTGCACTTTTGCATTTTGCATTTCGCTTTTGCTTTTTCTTGTCATATTCGATTAGCTGCCGCTCGCTCTTTATCTCCATCTCTTTTCGTCTCATACTTGGCTTATACGCACGGCCTATCGGCCAAAATACAAGTTTATCGATAACCAATTGTTGCCCAATAATCGTAGTTACATTCCTATTTGCAAATTAGTAATTAATTAGTGATTGCCGACTAAAACCGAGAGTTATCACCCCAATGGGTGGACTAACGATAAAGTTTCATTTGCCAATAGGCCGTGCGTATAATCGTAGTACCAACTTCGACCCTTAACTATTTCAAATATATATAAATATGTGTATATACGTTCTCTTAGGCGTATGTATGTATATTTGTTTATAAAGTACTTCAAATTGCTATAAGTTTGCATTTTGTATTACATTTTCTTTAAACTTTAAATTGGGTTTGTTTGTTGTCTTGTCGAATTTGAAAAATTGTTTTTTTTTTTTGTTTTTGCATGCTGCACAATTGTTTTGCTTTTTTTGGTTTCAACATATTTTTTTTTGTTAATGGTTGTAAACGTTATTTGGTTTAATCTTCATCATGTTGCTGTTGTATAATTTAAACTTAATAGGTAATTCACATAGTTCGGTTTTTGTTTTTTGTTGTTAATGATTATTCCCTTACTTCTTATTGTAGAATATAATTATTTTTGTTTAAGAAAACGTTTTGCCTGGCCTTGTTTGGCTGCAGGCGGTTTTTTGTTTGTTTAATTTTTCATTTTATTAAATTCATTTAATTAAATTACTTAACGCTTATAGAAAAAGGTGTAGTAAACAATAATGAAGTAGAAACAACAATTTAGTTTATAAATATATATTTATGTATTTATATTATGTGTGTTGCTGATTGTGTGTGTATATATATATATATATGTATATATAAATAGTTTACAATAAATACAAATTATAAAAACGATAACAAGAAATATAAAAAAATTTAAGAAATAACAAAATTCCCTTTGCACACGTTAATTACATCATCTTTAGTTAGGCTTCATTACTTATCCGCTCTGTTCATACTCGTATCCCCCATTTATTTCTTCTCTACATCTTTTATCTCATTGACTTTAAAAAGTAACTAAAACTCCATTAAGTATAAAAAGGATTTGCACGCGACTACGACGACGACGCAGGCGCAAATGCTGGAGGGTAAGGTAACGGGGAGGAAGAATGGGGGCAGCCTATCGACGCGCCTTGAGATTCGATTATTTCGATAACTTCGATCAACGATTAGTTCGATTGGTGGCAGGCTGGAGGTGGTGGGGTGGCTCAGCACTGGGGCCTGCATCGCTGCGGCCCATGCAAATGTATTAACTACACTAGTTTACAAAATAATATTTAGAACCTGCACCAAGAATGATGATGGTAGATCACGAAAAAGAAGTCACAAATATTTTTAATGGATACATTTTTTTAATGATTTTTTTAAGAAAACTTTTTTGGTGTCTTTGTGTTTTTAATTTAACTTGGAGTTGCGCTTAACCATTTTAGGTGATATATGTTTTAGTTTGCAACTAGAATGTTACCCCTAAGTTTTGCCCAATAAATGAATAGGCTACATTGAGTATATTCATTTATTCGGCAAAATTAAGAGGTGACATTATAGTTGTGAACTAAAACTTATCACCTAAAATGGTAAAGCGTAACTCGAGATGAATTAAAAACTCCAAGACACCAAAAAAATGTTCTTAAAAAAATCTTTAAAAATACTAACCAATTTAAATTAATTGTAACTTATTTTTCGTGATCTCGGGGTCCAACTTTAACAGGAACTACCGTCATCCTTCTTGGGACACTTTGGCTGTAAACTAGTGTTATATATTCAGCTAATGACTACTACAAAGATGGCACGTATATAAAGACCACATACACAATCACCAGATGAGAGAGAGTGTGAGGCGACAATGGCGACGATAAACGATAACTGATCGAGATTTAACGATCGGCGATCGGCAGGGGACGATCAACTTTGAGTTGGATCATCACCCCGCTTGTTGGTGTGTGTATATGTTTTGTGTGTGTGGTTTTCAGTGTTCAATGTTTGATGTTTAATGTTTGATGTTGTGTGTGCGAGAGAGAAAGAGTCGGATAGTTAGATAGATAGAGAGAGATTCAGTCGTTTCTTGTTCTTGTATTAAAATATTATAGTAAAATATTGTTGCTGCTGCTGCTGTTGTTGTTGTAGTAGTAGGAAGTTGTTTCATTATATTATTTGTTTTATTGAATTTTTTGTTTTTTTCGGTTTGAGAAGAAGTCGCCGCAGACGCCACACAACGAAAGTAGTAGAATTCCTTTAGCTTTTTTGCTTCAGTTTAGATGCTAGATTTAGTTCTCTTTACCTTTTGTCACTTCGTTTAGTTTGACTTTACAGTGATGAGTTGGTTTTCGATTCGTTTTATAATTTGTTAGCAAATAATTGAAATACCTAATTTGCTTGCATTAAGTTTTTTGGTTTTAAATCGTTTTTCTTTTTCTTTTTTTAAATTTGGGGAATGCGCGCAACTTGCAACTGCATCTGTCTACTGCTCCTTGTCAACTCCTTTCCAAAAGCCGGGCGTTTTTAAACTTTTGCTTAGCTTTTACATTTGCTCTTTTGATATAACGTTGCACAAAATTTTGATATATATATATATATTTATATATATAATTCTATAATCATTCAACTTTATAATTAGCTTCCATTTAGGGGGGTGTTTTTGCTTTCAATTGTTTGCATTTAATACCAATAAGTACTCGTTAACGCTTGCTGTGTTGTTGTTGTGGTGTCTCTGCTCTTGATCTTGATCCATACTATCCTTGATCAACTTCGTTTCCTATATCTTATGATCCTTCAATTAGCCGTATTGTATGTAAGTATGCCCAATTTGTATCTTCTTTGAGCCGAACTTGAGACCATTCCTCTACTCCGAACCGTTAAGCTGACTCCCTCCCACCGTTCGCTGCTTAATTGTCGACTACTAACTGACATTGCTGCTCCTCCTCCTCCTCCTTCTCCTCTTCCTCCTGCTCCTCCGACGATCCTGCGATCCCCTGGATCTAGAGATCCATCGATCCATCGGCCCTTCGATCCGACTATCTGACTAACTTGACTTGTTATATAGCTGTAGCTGGTGCTAACTGACTTAGAATTATCCATTGATTGAATTCGCATTTGCATTGGCCGCTGCTGCTGCCGCGGCTGACAGTGATTTCTGGCCCTCCTCCGCCGGCGAGGGCGTTGCATCCCGCCGCGGCGGCATCCGTTCGTTGACGGCATCCAGGCCCTTGGCCTCCGCGAACGAGGTAATCTTGTGGTTGGGCGAGAAGCCCTGCATGGCGTTCTTGAGCGACTGCTTGCCGCCGGATAAGGCGCCGAGGGGCAGGGCGCCCGTGGGCGTCAGGCCCTTCAGCTGCAGCACCGACTCGGACTCCTCGCGCAGCACGGAGAAGACGCGCGCCATCTTGCCGATGGCACGGATCTTGTTGCGGATGACCTCCTTGCGCAGCGCCGCCTCGTCGTCCGAGAGCGGCTCCTCGCTCTCCTCGGTCATGAGCTCGTCGTCGGAGCAGATGTTCAGCACGTTCACCAGCATCTCGGTGACCTTCTCGCCCACGAAGGGCAGCGACCATGTGAACACGTCCATGAAGTTGGGCAGCCAGTACGGGTGCGGCGAGCAGTTGAACTGCCGGATGTTCATCACGTTGTTCTCGTACTTCAGCACCGCCGCCTTGTTGTTGTACACGTCGAGATAGTTGGGCGCCGAGAAGATGGTGATCAGCGAGGGGAAGCCGGTGGTCTGGCTCTTGCGGTACATGCGGTAGCCGGCGTCCTGCGCCTCGTGCGCCCGGATGATCGACAGCAGGTTGTTGTTCTGCAGGAAGTCGCAGCAGGCGGCGTAGCTGTAGAAGTACGAGCAGCCGCGCACGGAGTTGTGCGTGTAGAAGTCCGAGTTCTTCTCGTTCCCAAAGTCCTCCAGCGGATCGGACCACAGCAGGTCGCACATGGGGCCGAAGGCGGGCGGCTCCTTGAAGCGGTCGAGTCGCCGTATGTCCTCCAGCTCATGGATCTCGGGCGACAGGCCGCCGTGGACGCACAGGAACTGCTGGTTCATGAGCGCCGCCAGCGGCAGGCAGTCGAATGCGTCCATGCAGGCGTCGTACACGCGCTCCGAGTACTTGATCTTGCACTCCTGCTTGAAGGTGAAGTACTCGGTCAAATGCCGGCACTCGTGGTTGCCGCGCAGCAGGAACAGCGTCTGCGGATAGGTGATCTTCAGCGACCACAAATACAGGACGCACTCGATGCTGAAGTAGCCCCGATCGACGTAGTCGCCCAGGAACAGATACTTGGTGGTCGCCGGCGAGCCGCCGATCTCGAATAGCTTCATCAGGTCGTAGAACTGTCCGTGGATATCGCCGCACACCGTCACCGGCGCCTCAATGTCGATCATCGTCTTTTCCGTGCGCAGTAGCGTGGCACCCTCCTGGATGATGCGCAGGGCGGCGCTCTCCTCGATCCTGCCCTCCAGGATGAAGTGCTGCTTGAGGACATCGTGCTGCGGCTTTCCGGTCCGCGCGTCAAAGACATCCGCGCAGGTGAGTTTGCGACTTGGCGGAAATGGCACGCTGTCGATCACACGCTCCTTTGTCGATATTGTGCTGCGTTTGGTGGGGCTCGATGGTCCGCTACCGCTTCCGGTGCCGCTACCGCCCTGCCCCTGCTGCTGTGTGCCCGCCCCAGCTCCAGCGGATCCTGCCCCACCAGCCGATCCCCCCGATGTCCCCGTCGTCGCCGCTGCATTCTTGTTGTCGTGTGTGTTGTTGGAGTTCGCCTTTTGATTCTGCTGCTGCTGCTGCTGGGCTGCGGACTGCGACTGGCTGCTGCTGCTGTTGCTCTGCGCCGCCGGCGAAGACATGGTTGCCCGATCCTTCGACTGGCCCGCCTGCGTCCTCGACTGCTGACTGCTCCGGAGTTCCGCCGCTGCTGCTGCTGCTGTCTGTCTGACTGGCTGGCTGGCTGAAGACTGGATGTGGCTTCCCACCTAATCACGTGTCACTGCCCCAGACGCGCCAGCTTCTGCTCCACACCACCTGGTGTTGCTCCTTGTTCCTGCTTTTTGTCTTGGACTCGCTGGGATCACCTTCGCTGGCTGTTATTCCTCGTGCTCTGCAATGAAAAATGGTAGAGCAGCGTTAGCATTTTTATTTATATTCTTGTTGGCGCGCATTACGGGCTGGTATAAATAGTAATGGAGCCCCATCTCAAATATATATTTATTCTTGTTTTTTCATCACGAGCATATGAATCACATACATTATGATGCACTCGTACAGTGCGTTTACAAAAGCATCACTGAAGGAAAAATAATTTAAATAATGAAGGCTAAACATGAAAGCTTATAAAATATTTTACGAGTTTTTAAGATTTAATCTTTGTTTAGTATTTGATGATTATCCAAAAGCAAAGGGAAATGAAACTCTTTTTATAGGAAGCAAACCAGTAGCAGCTTTCCTATAAGCGGGCATAGCTCTACTCGTTTTGCGCCGCCACACAAACAGTGTACAACAGCGTTTAGCATCGATAAAATGTTCTGTATAGAAAAGTTTTGTTTGTCTGAATCACTCAAACAATTTAAATTCCAACATGTAAGTGCTTTGGGCACTTAAACCGAATAAAATAAATTTCAAATATTATAAATTGCTGTTAACTTGACCGCAACTGTAATGCTCACGCTCACAATTGGCAGGTGTGTGGGTGGCCTTCTACAGTTAAACAATTGCCCGAAATTGCAGCAGTTTATTAGCCAGAAATGAGGAACGAAAAATCATCGCATGCCAACTGCAACAGTAAATCAAAAACCAAATTAGAATTATAAATTATATTATTTATACAGTTTTCATATACAATTCAAAATTGAAAAGCTTAACGTTTTCAAACGCTAAGAATGACGGTAGCCAATATTCAACGTTAAAAATACATTATTCATATTATTTATACACATTTTAAATGTCAAGGGCAGTAATAAAAATTACAAAGGGCATAACAAATTCTGAAGGTTAACACAAATGAGGGAAGCCACAAATGTTTAGGGAGTCGGGTGAAATTTAATTGCAGCTTAGATGTTGCAGCAATTCAAATCCAGTCATTTTACAAATTATATAATTTGTTTTATTTTGGTTTAATTTGAAATTCCAGTAATTTAAGTAGCAGTAAAACAAACAAAAATATCTAAGCATTTTCTAATGCGACGAAAGCCACAATAAAGTGGTCAGGCTATATTTTAACTGGATTGGAAAGCAGAATAATTTATATTTATCTGACATGCATAATAATTAAAGGTCAGGTTAAAAAAAAAAGTGACGAAAGCTGTAAAAAGGTTATCACTTTAAAGTTGTTTTTAAATCAAGGAGCGTATCGTTTATATTTTCTTTATATACTAGTTATAAAAGAAACATAAAATATGTCAAGCTATAGTTGATTCTATACTGAAAAGCATATTTAATCTAATGTGTTAATTTTTAACTAAAATGAATTTGCTGTTGTTAGAAAAAACTAGTGACGAAAGCCGCATAAAGGACGTCATATTTAAGATATTTCTATCCTTACAAGATTTTACTTTATATATATATCAATTTTAACAGATTATGAAAGAAAGCCAAGTGACGAAAGCCACACGACAGGTGTCAAGTAACAGTTAATTTGTGCTCTGATTGGCCATTACATGTTTCGCACATTTCGACGTTTTTGGCATCGTCTTGGCTTTTTTGATTAATTGCAGTGTTTCGCAATAGCAATAATAACAAGAAAGTGCACACACATTTTTCTACTTGGTAGCCGGCTGGCTGGCTGTCATCCCTCCTTGCACAAATGCAAATATGTGCAGATAAATTGGAAAAATAATCAACGCCGTCTGAATAAATATAGCGCTAACAATCATCACCGCAGCGGTTGCACAAACAGACAGCAAAACTGACTGGCTGACTGACGGACGGACATATACAGTAACTTCTACCAGTCTGCAAGTGACGTATTGACTGACAACTGCAGAGCAGCCAGTAGTAATGGCTAAAACAATAGGGCCAGGCCAAAAACACGTGCGTCCTGCCGAGCGCCCATCTGAAAACATTACCCATCCGCCCCGTGGTTCACTTCGTTTCGGTTTCCACATATCCATGTACACTGGTAAAAAAAAAACGTAGCAATTCATTTCAAATTCAACAATTCTTCGCTCTAATTTTCTGCCCTTACGGTAATTTATTTTAAATATTTAACAAAACAATTGAGATAATTTTTAAAAGTGCCTAAAAGTATGCAGCATATAGATTATATTCGAGTTTCAGAATGAATTCATTGAACTTTTAAGTTTAAAATGTATTGTTGCATACTTTTAGATAAATAAAATATTACATTTAACAAGCCCGTTAAATATTAATATAAGAAATTAAAATTAAAATTAAATTAAACGGTTTAAAGCAAATGTGATTGGCATCTTGTCTCATATGTTTTATCTTGATTCATTTGATTTTCATGTTAAAACAGGCAATTTAAATGTATTGAATTTAATACAGTATTTTTATGTATTTACTATTACTTTTTTTTTACCATTTTTTATCAGTGTATCTGCAAATTAAAGTAAGCTGAGCTGTCTTTTTCAAATTGAACAGGCGATAGAATGACGCAGAAATGAACCTGCCGACTGTTTCTAATTCAATGCAAATCTAGTTGATTGTATAACTAAGACAAGAAAGAGCGCCCTCGACTATCAGTTACCCCTTACTGAGCTAAGGGGAGTGCGAGGGAGATGGAGATATATGTACAAGCAGCGCAACAGCGCCATCTGACGTCGATTTATTTACTTGCTTATAACTTTTTAGTGGATGGTCCGATTTGGCATGAAGATAGATATTGATAATCAAAACAAAATTGCGATTACAAAATGTTCAAAAATGTGGGCGCTAGACAGACCTTGTTAGAGTGGGCGTGGCACCCTGCTGAAATAAACTTGCGCAGCCCCAGAACCTCAAGAATCTGCATCCCAACTTCCTGGCTTTTGTAGTTTTCGAGAGCTCAGCGCTTATACGGACGGACAGACAGACAGACGGGCATGGATAGATCGACTCGGCTAGTGATCCTGATCAAGAACATATATACTTTAAAAGGTCGGAAACGCTTCCTTCTACCTGTTACATACGTTCCGAAGAATCTAGTATACCCTTTTACTCTACGATTAACAAGTGTAAATAAAGATCGAAGTCGAACAACACCAGTTTTAAAAAGAGAAATACTAGCTGTTCAGGATGGTAATAGAAAACGACGTAAATTTAATTGAATTTTCAAAATCAATTACTTTCTAACATTGTAAGTTAACGAGTCGATTTTATGGCTGTTTCCAAAGCAAGAAATGCCATTAAAAATTACTCGTTTTTGGTTTTTTGAAAGACAATTACAAGCGAAAAGCTCATTACAAACATGATGGTTTGCAGTTTTTTAGCTGCTCACTACGAGTAAGGGCAACTTTGAAATTGATGTCAAGATGGTAAAGCATATGTAAAATATGTCTTTAAATGCAATGATATCAATCGGGAATTGACATATTTTAAGCACGAGAAAGACATATTATTTAATATGCAAATTCATATATGCGTTGATGTACACACAAAATGACTTGAGTGTGTGCTGGTTTTTAATTATTAAACAAGTTTGCAAAGTGGGGAGAACAACATTTTATCACTGCCAACACAGCTAATTTTATGCATACATTCCATTTGTTTGCTTATTGTTAGGTTTTTATTGCTTTGCGCATATTTTTGCGTTTACACGATCGCATCAACACGCCCACTACAAAAAAATTCCTTGCCGAACGTGTCCCCCCCCATCTCCTACACTCAGCAAAAAAAAGGACCCCCTTCCCCTACTTACAAAATAAAAACAATATGGCAAAAAGACACAACGACCGGAAAACTGAAATTGCAGCAGAAATACTGCCAACGGGGCTAATGAAATATTACTTTTTGTTTACTTCCACAGAGTCTGTGCTACTTTTCCACCGATATCGCGCAAACAGTGAACTCTCGAAAGAGTAAACACTCGATTATTTATGGGCTCCTTGGTATTTTCATTAAATATGAAGCATGTTTATCTTTATTGTTATACAAAAATACGAATTCACCCTAAAGTTAATTAACATAATTTCGTTTGATGTGTTTTTTATGTTAGACATTAATGATAAATCGATTATATCCAAAAAGCAACACCTTTTAGCACTTTTAAAATATTAGTCCGAACCCAATTAAATAAAAATACTTGGTAAATAAAAATCTGATATTTTTACAGGGCGTATGCGTGATTTTTACAAAACCTGGTACTTATAATAACTTTCCAAATGTAGTGCTTTACAATAGTCAAAAATTCCAGGATCTACGGTAACCAAAAATATATGTAGCGGTCTGTTACTCATCTTATATAGATATTTACATGCAGTGTATGATAATGAAAAAGGCAATTACGCAAACGATTTCTTCTCTCGTATTCATTATATTTTATCACTTTAAGTGCCCTAAAAGTTTGTACCAAAATGCTAAAATTAATTATACCAAAAATCGTTGTAAATCTGCCAAACAAAGCTAAGTGAAACCTAATGAAATCCATGCTAATTAAATTATGGTCCTTTCAAAACAATTTAAATGATTTTTGTAAACTTTAACCCAACGAATACTCAATTATCTATGAGCAATTAGGGTGTGAACAGCTCAATTGCCCAATGTGGTACATTAAAATTTCAATAATAGTTTCCCATCAATTAATTTAGAAACCACTTAAACAACCGTGTCTTGTTACGTATAATACCTTAATTGATAGCTCATAAAATGTTACGGATTTTATTGAATTAATTCAGGCTGTCAGATGAACGATATGCTGTGCATTCGTGCACGTCCATATTAGAGGGGCTCGTCCCCAACGTGCAATTTATGTGTTACGTTGCACACACATTAATGTGCATAAATGGGCATGTCTTCATTTTGTATGAAGCCCGGCTCGCATGGCAGCGTAATTATATCAGCACTCGTTATTGGAATCTCCCGAGTGCAGTAATGTGCTGCGGTGGGCGCCACAAATCGGGGCGAACCGGTGCCCAAAAGCCAGCTAAAGTGTGTCAGAAATTAAATTAACTCAGTCCAGTTTATATCGCTAAACGTCGGTGGGTCTAATCCAATGATATTACCTCTTTTATATATGAGAGTATTTTGCTGGGGGCAGCTTATCGTTGTGTGTGTGCTGTATTACACTGTTTGTGTGGCGGCAAAGGACGAGCAGTAATTCCCTATGACCGCTAAATGGTAAACTCCCGACCGCCGGTCTAATCTGTTTCGGAAAATCAAAGTTTTGCATAACCTTCAATTTAAATATCTAGCTTTCTTAACTGTTAATTCTTAAATATAAGTTTTTAAGTTTTGTAGACTCGGAATAAGTATACCAGTCTCATTAAAAATAATGCCAACCAAAGTAAAAAGAAAATACATTTCCAAAATTGGTTAAATACAAAGATTCCTACACAAACTTTTCAATTTATTATCATCTCTTGAAAGGTAAACCCTCCATACCTTGGAGATTACACTCTGAAAAAAAACGGTCTCGATCTTAAAAGTAAGCCAAGACCAATTCAAACCCAAAATCGGGATAAGGTGTTCTTGGTTTGAGAAACTACTTGTGCCTCCACAAACGAAATCGAGATTATAATCATCTCTATTTTAAGATTGATTTAATTTCAAGAATTTGTCTTCTCAAATAAGTGGGACCAAATTCTACAATTCTCAAAATTGAGACTAAGTGTACTCAGTTGGCGAGACTCCTTTCTTCGTGACATTCAAAATCGAGACTACTTAAAGATTGCCTTATCTCGAAAAACGAAGTAAAAAGTACTTTCGATTTGATTTTAAGAATGTTTCTTCTTGAATAAATGAGAATTCTAAAATTGAGAACACTTTTAATATTTCAATAATGCTCCACTTACTCGACTTTGTCTTCGCAATGACGACTAAGCTAGAAACCAGCAAACGCTTCAAATTAGCACTTAGGCACAGAGAGACATTAAAAATTAAGGGGGCTGAATGGCGTAATTTCGAAATGCCGTGGTGGTTAGACTGAAATGAAATCGAGCATTTGACGCATCAAATTGAACGCAAGCGTTTGAATAGATATGCATTGACAGTTGCAATAAATTTGCGCCATAGTTATTAACCTCAATTTTAATGCAAATAAAACAGTTTGACCGCGTAATGAACACAATACACAAACAATGATGGCCGCACATGTTTGTGCTTTCCATTCAATCGCGCCGTGTCAATTGTAATTTGTGCTAATGTTTTTGCTCAATTTATTGCAATAAATATATTGGCACGCGTTTCTGTATGTGCTTTCATTAAATGTCGTAAAAGCGTAAACGGTTGGCATTCAGCAATAAATTTATTCAAGAAGAATTCCCACTGAGATACAAGGAATTTTTTATTTTTCAAGGGTACTTGTTACTTCAAGTCGCGTAACTTTCACACTAATTTATAACAAAATTTATAATTAAAACTTTTATTTAAGTAATCAGAACTATATATTTGAACATGATATTGGACCAAACAAATACTTGGACCACTTTCTCACTGCTATCGCTTACTTAATTATCGCTGGATAATTGATCCTTGAAATCGATCGACTATAATCGATTACTTTTCAATCGATTATTTTTCAAGGGTACTTGTTACTTTAATTGATAACAAAATTTATAATTAAAACTTCTATTTAGGTAATCAGAACTATATATTTGAACATGATATTGGACCAAACAAATACTTGGACCACTTTCTCACTGCTATCGCTTACTTAATTATCGCTGGATAATTGATCCTTGAAATCGATCGACCATAATCGATAACTTTATTTGATAAAGTTGAACAGTGGCATCCACTAGAAATTGTTAAATCCTTCCCTTTATCTATTGGAAAAGCACAAATGCCAATTAATTGAACTTGACACATGTCCAATAAATAATTGACACAATTTCTCACTGTTATCGCTCACTTGCTTAACGGCGAATCTACATAAGTCATTGGGCCAATAGACTGAATAATTCACATACTTAATCGATAAGATTGGCGGTCGGTCATTCGATGCATTTAATGCGTCTACTCCAAGCGAGGCGAAATGAACCACGGCGTAAAATAGCAAGACCGAGTGGTAAAAACAATTTGTTCAACCCATTAAGTTGGCATTTAATAGCCCACTTGCCCTCACTTATTGACACTTTGTACAGGTGTCCAGTCCTTTAGAGACAAAACTTTTTCCCTGTTTTTTTCGCTGGTTTTTATATTATTATTTTTTTTTTCTGTGCCTTCTGTTGGTTATTTTTCACGTTTCGCCTCTTGGGTATTTATTTTACGTTTTAGACGACTGCTAGGCGGGGTTTGCGGTTTAAATTCTGGCAGGCATTTTGTTTCGGTCGGTGGTTTATATCATGCGATAAACATGTGTGCCAGGTCTGGCCAACCGAAAGACCCGCCCGAAAACCATTCAACCTCCAACATCCCACACGTTTGTAATGTTTTGTCTGAAACTGAATCCATAAATTCAGTGTTCCGTATTTTCAATGTTTATCCAACAAGTAAATACATGCATGCCTGCATCTTTCGCGGCGTTCGATTGTTTGCATCACCATTGGCGAATTGTACAAATATGTATATGCATGATATCGTTTTAGGGTTGCCACCCCCACAATAAAAGCACCCATATCTTGCTTCGCTCGGCTACCCTATTACTTAATTAAAAACAAAACATAAAAAAAAATGTGTAAATATTTATTGTTGAATGCAGGAAAACAAATCAACCGATCGGAGCCAGCAGCGTTTAATTAAAGCGAGCAAAGTGTTCTGTATTTGCTTAAAACTATTTGCGAAATGTGGCAAAACTAATTAAAAAGTGTGTCGAATGCCAATGGCAAGAACAAAAGGCGAGACACCGAACCAAACGAATCGACCCCCAACCAAAACCGAAGCGAAACGTAAAAAAAAAAACCAACTTAAGAGGGGCACAGCAAAAAAAAGGCAGCTGTTTGTTTCCATGTTTCTGTGTTTGCTTTGCGGTGTGTCTGGTAAAAAAGAAGTAAAATATCAACAACCCACAAAATACCGCCAACAACATTTCTTGTTTGCATTTATGAACAATGGAGCGTTATTGAAAACAGGGCGACATGGCCGTAATATTTAAGTTCGATTTGCATCACAAGTGGAGCACTTTGAATACTTTGTATTATGTGCCCAAGCTAAGAGTAGGTTGCAGTTTAAAAGCTTCTTTTAACTTTGTTTAAGGTTTACTTTTTATCTATTTTTTAACTTATCGAAAAAATGGGCATCTATAAAATAAAAATAAAACTTAACAAACCTGAAATTGTTTAACATTTTTCCTTAAATTTGATTTAAACTTAAATAAAAATAGAATCCGAACTCTAGGAAAAATTATTTTCAAGGGTTGTTGAACTTTGTTGTACCCTTCTTCCACGTGTCTATAATTGATTTTTTTTTAAGATTAATAAGTTTAAGGAGAGCTATAAAAAAGATACCCAGTTCTTACATATACATATATTTCTTAAAATATAGTCGCAGTTGAGATATCAATTTAAAACACTTTAACCAGTGTAATGCAAACACAATCAAAAGTTATTTAAGGATAAACGGCGTTTTTCCGTTCTCTTGTAGGAAAATTTTGTGTTTAAAATCTACTTCTTGCCTACGAGAAAACAGGACTCTTTATTTATTTATTTGATTTCCAAGTACGACATTTAAGCTTATCTAGGTTTATAACTCTTTAGTGCCGATTTCTCGTCTTTATATTAAAGTAAAAGCAGGTTTTAAACCAAAAACTGTATGCAAATTTTTAGTTTAAGACCTACTATTATTTTAAAATGCGACCAAAACTGTTATAACTGTCCTAAAACTAATAAATACTTATAAATATATCTTCTCGTTTTTAAGGAGGCCTTAAAACCCCGAAACGAAATGGAAACGGATCATGGCACTACGCCAGACGGACAAAAGCTGGCTGTCACAGCACCCAGTGCAAAAATGTTATGATATCCCCCCTGTTTGCTGTTCTTGGCTTACTTTGCATATGCATTTGCATACATAATTCCGCTTTCATGCGCATAAAATGGCTTAGCAATTGTTCTTATTCATTTTTATAAGCAAACATTTACGTGTTATTCTTTGTGTTTATTTTTTTTATTTATTTTTTTTTTTTTTTAGCTTTCATATTATACCATCTATTGTCTGTGTGTGGCATTGTTTTCCACTGGCACAGCGCAAACACATGGTGGAAAAACGTTTATAAATGGTAAATTATTCCGCTAAACTGTTGGCTTTTGTCGCCTGGCTGAAGGAATCGCGCCAGAGCGTTGAAAGGCCAATTTAAATGCTTTTTCCCGGCATCGTGGTCCAATTCCTAGAATCTAGAATCTAGAATATTCAAGACCCTTCATTTTTCGCCTGTTGAACCCAAGTGGGTACTACACATACAACATACATTTGTGGCTTGGTTGCGTGCCTATCTGGATTTTCCCCTTGGCTCAGTTGTTGTTGTTGTTCTTGCCAATTAATTATAATAATTAAGTTAGAAATACGTTGCGACTAAGCAACAGTAACAGCGGCAACAGAAAACAGGGTTAGATAGTAAAAAAAAAAAAAAAAATAAAAAAAAAAATGAAAAAAAAGCGAGTTAGCGACAAAGGAGAAATGTTTGCTTTCTACACGCAAACGCATTTTACGGCCGAGGCCAATTTGCCGGACAATCCTTTGACGTTGCCTTTATGGGTTATTTGTATGTATATGGATATAAATGGGTGGTGGATGGTGGGTGGCATGGGGCTAGAAAATGTTTGCACAAAAAACCGCAAACGGAAAACGCTCACATGAGCACACATAAATATTCATGCAATTGTTTTTCACGTTACGCAGTCGTCGACAATGATCATGTTGTATGATGATGAAGTCACGTTGTTGCCAAAAGAGAACCAAAAAAAAAAAAAAAAAGGAAAAAGGCCGAAACAAATAACCCAAAAACAAACAGCCCCCCATGCACATGTCACCCACAAGATAGCCCCAAGCCACCCAACCACCCACCCAGCAGCACAAACACCCAAAACACACACACTCTGATACACACGACAGACAGCGCGACCAGTAAAAATTTTTATTTTCACATAAACAAAATGGGGGAAAAAAACGAAAGACATACGGGCGTTAAAAACATATTTGTTTGAAATTTGAAGCGATTTTATATTTTTCCTATTTCTTTTTTTCTATTTTTTTTTGTTCTTTTTTCTTTGGGGGGGGGGGGGGGGATGGACCTTCTCTGTCTCGTTTTGTCGCTAGCAATTATTGTACACGTTGGTCGCACGCCATTCGGCCAATTTTTACCGTTAGGGCGCAAACAGAGAGTACCGTTACCCGCGGCATAGGGCCTGAAACATACAGACATACACATAAACACACGACAAAAAACATTGGACACACGCACGGAAAAGGACACAGTGGAAATCGGTTATAATACATACACACGTCATGACCTGTCTATTCCAAAAAAAATCCTTTATTGTCAAATACAACAGTGTGGAAAGAAGTTTCCCTGCATTTCAATGGGTAATACTACTGGATAATATAGAAGTTTAATAATTGGGTTTGGATTAAAACTGTTAGGACTTTTAAACTCTGTACTTAAATTGATTTAAGGAACATGAATCAATGGTATCGAAGAAGTAATACAATAAAATATTCCATATAATAAAAATCTCGTAACTGGGTCATGGATATTAAATAATAATTATTATCCTATTGAGGACATTCCCGTTATTTCCATCTTTCTGGACTTATGAAAACTGAATAATTTTTACTCCAATGTATTTATATTTCATAATAAAATTTACAAAAAAAATGTATATTATAAAAAAAGTGTTTTTGTCTTGTGCTCACTACTCGGAAAATATGTTTTGTTAAAAGACTTTTTATCAAATTTTTTCAACATAATATTTTCGAAAACAAGCATGTGACACATATATTGTGTCACTATAGAACCTGCTTATCGCGTACACTCACTCTATTTATCTTTTGAAATATACATTTAACGTACAGATTTTGTTCAACTCAATGTTGAAATTAATTTATCGTTTCTAAAGAGCACGCGAAAATAAGAGAAGAAAATAAATAAGTCCAAATCAACGCCTCGCACTTTTTTGGTGTCCGGTTGATTGACAGCTCTCGGACTCTCGACTTCCCCCCAAGACCCCAACGCCCCCATTTATCTTATATCCAACGTAAACCCCAACACACCCCCCCCCCCCCTCCTGGTCGGCTGCCTTCCCCAATAACTCAAGCACTTTTTTCACTTTGAACGATTTTTCATATCCTATGTGTATATATACATATATTGTTTGTTTGGTGCATGAAAATTGTCGCACAGCGAGATTATTTTTGGCAAATTGTATTCTACTGGCGGTTTTCCTCTATTACTACTCGACCTAATTTTGGTGTGCTTTATATCATGTGTTTTCTGTTTTCCACCTCGCTCTTGCTTTTGCTTTTGCTTTGCTTTCCACCCGGCAATTAGCATTAAACTACTGCTTGCTGGCTGCTCAACTGGCGGCGGTTTTAAGTGGGTGGATTGGGGAATTTGGTGGTTGGGCGTTGAGGTTCAGAGGTAGCCGTACACCGGTTCAGGCGAAGGTGTGCAAAGTGGCCAGCTAGAATGCGCATGCAAATGTTTATAAATAAATCCCTCCTATTAAGCTGTCTCTTTTAATATGCACTGCATGGCTAAATCAGTGCATGCGATCTGCCTGCTGTTATTGGTAAACAACACCCCCAAAAATACCTACACAAGCCACAAATGATGTTCTTATTGTACCAATATCCTGGTCCTGTCTATCGGAGCAAATTACAAAAGGCTCATTCATATGACATTTCTTTAATGGTACTTTGATTATCATAATAGTTAACAAACAAAAAACTACAGTTTACTTTAATTGATTCAAGAGGCATTTATTACTGTTCCTATCTACTTTTGATGAGCATCGAAGCCGAGTATTTAGTTTGAGCAGATTCAAATAAAACAGCTCAACTTTAAATTTCATTAATGGTATTCTGATTATCAAAATAGTTCACAAACAAGAAACAACAGTTTTCTTTAATTGATTCAAGAGTCATTTTTTCCAGTGGACTATTAATGTTCCTATCTACTTTTGATGAACATCTAAGCCGAGTATTTAGTTTAAACAGAATCAAATAAAACAGCTCAACTTTAAATTTCATTAATGGTATTCTGATTATAAAAATAGTTCATAAACCAGAAAATACACTTTAGTTTATTTTATTCAATTAATACTTCGGATAAACATTTGAGTCGATAATTTATTTTAGCCAGATGCAAATGAAACAGGTCAACTTGTTAAGTACAAACTGCTGAGATGGGTTCGTTTAATTTGGTTTTTTTTTTTCTACTACTGTCCCTAACTACTTTGGCTGAAATCTAAACGACAAAACCCCGATAGTTTATGTTGACCACGAGCCCATAAAACTGATTACTTAACTGGCTTAGTGACAGCTGCTAAAACAGTAAAAAAAAAAACCAAGAAACTATAAATAGATTAGTTCAAATTTTTTTTTTTATATGTATCTACTAATGTCCCTATCTACTTTGAATTTGCCACTTTCGCCACATTCGTATATTAGATTTTTTGTGGTATTTGAACACAAAACCCGTTTATATATTTTAGCTGTATGGAAATGAGACTGCATGAGACTGGCACTAAAATATGATTTCGAGGACGGAAAACGCGGCTTAAGTCGGCGCAAACAGCTGATGTGCGTATCGTGACCACATTTAAGCAATCAGCTAACACATACGCACGCAGCGAGGGCAAATCTTGTAAAATGCTTCGCATAGGTGTCAACGACAGCAACAAATTACCTATAAGCCATTTAAAGGCATTAACTTTAACGAGTAACCGTAAAATGCAACATCACGTATACGCACGCACACGCACACTCGCACGTTGGCGAACGGAAAGAGACGGCGAGCTGCGGTGGGAAAGAGATGGCGACTTGTCACTGGAAAGGAGAGTAAACGGCCAAGGCAACGTCATCGTTACGATAACCATTATCCTTCGTCGCACAGTGGCGGTCATAAAAACTGCAACAGCTTAGCCAAAATTTCTTACGCTGTGCTTTCTAGCGATCGTTTTTTTATACCCGTTACTCGTAGAGTAAAAGGGTATACTAGATTCGTCGGAAAGTATGTAACAGGCAGAAGGAAGCGTTTCCGACCCCATAAAGTATATATATTCTTGATCAGGATCACTAGCCGAGTCGATCTAGCCATGTCCGTCTGTCCGTCTGTCCGTCTGTCCGTCTGTCCGTCTGTCCGTCTGTCCGGATGAACGCTGAGATCTCGGAAACTATGAGAGCTAGGCTATTGAGATTTGGCGAGCAGATTCCTGAGCTTCTTACGCAGCGCAAGTTTGTTTCAGTAGAGTGCCACGCCCACTCTAACGCCCACAAACCGCCCAAAACTGTGGCTCCTACAGTTTTGATGTTAGATAGAAAGTTTTAACTGAAATGTATTAGTCTTGTCCATACCTATCGATTGACCCAAAAAAAATTTTTCTACGCCCACTCTAACGCCCACAAACCTCCCAAGAAAAAAAGCTATGACGTCAGAGCCAGACAGTGCGAAATGTTTTTACGCGTGTATGTGTGTGTATGTAAATAGTTGCCGGCCGAACTTAGCGGCAAAGAGAAAAGCACTGCCGGCGCTCAGAGAGAGCAAAGTGCGCGGCTAACTTATTCTATTGAACAATGAATTTGTCACGCCTACCCTAACGCACACAACGCTTAAATCTGTCTTCCGCCGGTAGGTGGCGCATTTTAATCTCGCTTTGCTGCTTGCATATCTCCATTTCCCTTTGGTCGCTTAAGCTGAGTAACGGGTATCTGATAGTCGAGGTACTCGACTATAGCGTTCTCCCTTGTTTTTTTTTTTTTTTTGTTTGCCAGTTTTGTGTGTGCAAATTTATGCAAAGCAGCAAACAAAACAAAAACAAAGCCAGCTAACAAAACCAAAGCAACCGCCTTTGTTGCTGGCTAACGGCATTGTTTGCATGCTGAGTGCACTCACACAATCAAAGCGAAGGGAGGCCAAAAGGAAAAGTAGCTCCGCCACTCGATGGCCAAGAGCTGAGCACAAAATCAAGCGGCATGACCAAAACATATACCATAAAAAAAAAAATTCTAAAACGACTTTTAAATACTCTCACGAGTTTTAGGAAAATGCGTGAATCAAAAAACACAAAATATGATGATCAATTTTAGTATTTTAAATATAATTTTGATCCAAACATCAGGATATAAGAATTAGTAAAAAAAAATATATATATATATATATATATTGAAAGTCGTTGGATTTGACCACGGTTTTTTGCTACCAAAGCCAGTAACAACATTTTGATTTGCTATAAATTCTAGAACACATCTTCATTACAACCATCTGACCAAAATGAAAATGCTTTTCTGTGAAAGGGTATAAAAATGAGAAGAACAACAACGCACTCCAAAGTTTCATATAGCATAAAATACTTTGGCCAACAACTTTGCAAAATGCTGCCAACAAAAAAAGGTTAAGTAGCACAAACGCAAAACTTACACAGAAAAAGCACCAACACTAAAAAAAAAAAAAAACAATAACAGAAACAAGGAAGCAACTTTTTACCATGCACACAAATGGGCTAAAGCTCACAATGAACAAAGGTCAACTGGAATACCCTTACATAAAACCTCAAATATTTGTATTTTTGAAAGAAAATTTGAAATTTCCACTTTATAATAATTCTTTTCTAATGGTGCCCTAAGGGAAGAATAGAAAATAAATTGCATTGCTAAATTAAGTTGTAGATATTAGAGAACTGTTTATAGATATTTCCTTTGTATGGTAGGTTTTTTCGGGACTTTCAATATGAATACTATTTTCTTTTGTATGGAATAACGTTCCTTTATCAAAAACGTTAACGAAATTTTGTTCGAAATCGTTATTTTATAAATGGGATAATGAAAACTGGAGAATTGTTATTCAAAAACGTTATCGAAAGTTACGTAACTTCTTTAAAAGCTATAACAAGGTGTTTTATTATTTTTTTTAACTATCCTTTGCATTGCTTATATATTTAGAAAAGTATAAACGGCAATATCCTCATACTTCGTTTGTATATTTTCATGCATTTTTACCCTATGTAAAGTCTTGACATTTTCAGCATAGTTATTTAATTTTAAGTGCTGCGATGGGTTAATATTGGTAGAGTGAATAACATAATCTTTAACCTGGATTCCCTTTGTTCGGAATTCTCGACCCACTCATACACACTCACACACACACACACAGAGAGAGCCCCAGAACGGGATTCCCCAAGCGGTTTTTGTTGTTTCATTCATTCACGTTGCGGTTTATATGACCACCAGTGTATGCGTAAAGTAACTGTAACGAAGCTCCGGGAGAGTGCGTTAAACAGAGAAGAGAAAGGAGAAGGGGTGGGGGGAAAAGTCGGAAGTGGGAGCAGGAGCAGGAGCAGCTGGTTAAATTGCGAAGCTGAAAGCGAAAGGGCGAAACAAAAGCAAGCTGAGAGAAAACACACACACATATACATACGTATACATGCATCCACTCAGCAGGAGATGAAGGAAGAATGGGAAAAAGTCGCTTTTGAATATTTAATATTTATAACTTGAGCAACGAACCGAGAGATGATTTATATCCCCACCGGAAGCTAATCTCGAGTTGGCCTAACTGGGACAAGGGAGAGGGCTATACACAGAGAGTCAGCGAAAGAGAGAGAAGGCAAGACAGTGGAGCTTTTGATGGCGCGGCCATAACGCGGTTTGAGGTTATGTGCGGTGGGGTGCCCAGAATATAACGCTGAAATATGACACACCGTACCCAGTACTCAGTACACACAAAAAAAAAATCGTTTACCCTTTCCATAGAGTTTCTAAAATGACAAATCCTATTATTTTGGGCAACAGGAAAAATTCAAACCAACACAGAAAAAAGTATCCAAGAACATTGTTCTTGAATTGAGAACATTCGTTCTTAAAAACCGTGTAAATACATTTTGGTATCAATATAAGAACGAAATGGTGAGAAGAGAAAAGTTAAATTGAGTTTATTTAACAACTTTTTGATAAGTTTACACTAAGGACTGAGCTAATAGTTTATTCGTACATACAATGTACTTAAATACCGCCAATTCAACTTGATTCGAGCAAAATAAAAACATTTTCAACTTAAAAATGTCGTTCTATTTTTAAGAACATTTTCAACTCAGATGAGAACGTCAGAATATTCTCTGTGAAGGCTTAGCAATGACTTTTTGTGTTTTATCATCCTTATAACTACAATTTCAAAGTTACCACAACTGTATGGTAAGTACATACATTAAATTTTTAAAAATATAATTGGAAAATTTTTTTTTTTACAAAAAATTAGAATATATGAAATCCCCAAGTTGATCATATCATATGCATTTCTTTTCTGTGTAGTCCCCAGTATTCTGTATCCGTGGCTGTGTGTATACGTAGTTTAAAGCATGTTGCACCAAAAATCCAAATAAGTATGCTTTATCGATTCCCCAGCACAGCAAACCAACCAAACGCCGAAATCCAATAAGACCGGAGAAGCGCGCGGATTTCGTTGGGATTCAACTTAATTTCGTTGCCGTTGCGCTGCCTTGAGTGTTACGAGGGGTTACGGGGGTTACCCGGGGGGTTACCGAGGGGTGATTGCCTGGGTCCTGGGCTTCGGAACCTGTATCTTCTTCCTTTTGATGTCCTTTCCTCCTGCAAAAAGTCAACCCTGACCGCTGTTGAGGCGCATGCACGAACCGAGAGATACGATACAGGCACATTTAAGGCACCAACAAACACAGGCTCAAAAATACACACACGCACGCCCAGGATCAGGATAACAGACGTACGCAGTCACTCAGTTAGTCGGTCATTATGACGACAACGATGTGGTTGGGGCATGTGGATCTGGATGTGGATGTGAAAGTGGATGCCTATGCCACCCACTGGTTCTGCCTCTATTTCCACTGTTGCTTTTGCCTTTCTCTGTCTGCCTGTGAGTCCTGCGTCCTGAGTCCTGTGTGCTGTGTCCTACGTCCTGTTGCTGGCACACAAGCAACAGAACAACACGACAGCAGTAGCAACAGTAACAACGGCACTGGGAAAAAACAGATACAACGGCACGCCAATAAAAATGAAAACAATGCAACGTCCCTATGAAAGGAAAACACCAAAATGCTTAAACAAAAATAAAGGACATGGGTAGCTACATACATATGTATAAGGTTTTCTACCCTCTTCGGTTGACGAAAAAGTAATTAGTTAAGTACTCATGGTTTATAAACACCACATTAGTCTGATTTGCAATTAATATATTGACATAACCGACAACTAGCAACTGAAATAGTTCATCAATCATCAAATCAATTTATATCCCATTGAAAGATTCATTACCATAGTTTAAAAAATGAGAGATCAACAATTTCTGTACTTAACAAAATATAAATTGGCATTGCGTTGCTAACCTCATGACAAAATTATACCAATAAAGGGTACAAAAAGCTTAATTGACCAGCAACGATTAGCGCCATAAGCCACAAATTAATAATAACCGTGACTGGTATTTATGAATACAAAACCAAACAACGAAAAATGTATTTACAATCGTGGAATTCCATTCCATTAGCTATGAAATTACTTTATATCAAGCCATGTCGATTGTTTTATTTATCGTTATCTAATTTAAGCTTCTAGAATTGCTACTGGTTCTTTTCTAAAACATGTAATTACTGTATTCGTCGAATAGAACTTCATTTGAAGTTAATTGATTTTAAATTGAGCAATTAATTGCCTTTTAAGCACTGGCAAAGATTTGAATTGCTACCCGAATTTCGAATTTTAATTTGGGCACTTCACAAGGGCCAACGTGAATTTCCTTTTATGTTTATTTTTGTTAGTACCTTCATCTCCACGTATCCTTTTACTTGGGCCCCAAACGTCATCTGCAGCAGAAAAAGGATGCGAAGGATGAAGCCGAAATGGGTAAATATGCCAAGTACAATGGGTCACAACATGGGGTGGTGGGCGTAAAAATGATGCTGATGTCATCGACAACAACAACAACAACAAAGAACACACGGAGGTTTCGAGAATCAGGTGGCCGCATATGGGTTAACACGAATTAAATTTATACCGAGCTTTGCCCATTTCTACCTCCTTCCATAAAACATCGTAGAACACAGGTGCAAAAATCAATTCGATAAACTTTCAGGCTTCATATAATTTTGATATGAGTAATGTTTAATTAAATTAGCTACTATTTTCTTGTCAGATAAAATACTTTAAATTGGAAAAAAAGTCCTGGGTTCAACTACCACTGCTGCTCAAAAATTTTTTTTATAATTGTTTAGCCTTATACTAAAGTAGCAACTATTTTTTTGTCAGATAAAATACTTCAGTTTGGAAACAAAGTCCTGGGTTCAACAACCATTGCTGCACAAGAATTTTTTTGTAACTATTTTCTTATCAGATAAAATACTTCAATTTGGAAACAAAGTCCTGGGTTCAACTACCATTGCTGCTTAAGAATTTATTTAATAATTGTTTAGACTTATAAATTTAGTTTTGATATTTGTTTAATTGAACTTTTCAAAATTATAATACTCCAATTTTTAAATATCTGCTTTTAAATAACCTATTAAATTAATAAAATAAATCATCATTCAAATTTTTGTTTCTGTGTAAGAGCTCTTGTTCTTATGAAAAACGCATACCGTTAAATATTTATGGAAATTTTATAGGGATAAGCTTGAAAACTTTTCAAAAACGAAATCAAGGCTCAATGTTTGAGCTTATCACACCCACAGTGCTGTGAGGCATGGGTGAGAGAGAGAGAGAGGGAAAGGGGGAGAGGCAGGTGGGAGTGGGAGTGAAAGAGGAAGAAACTGTGTCAGTGTCTGTGTGCGCTATATACACATGTATCGGTGAGAGCTTAGGTTTTGGCTTTAGCTCAGGCGATTTGTTGCGTGCTCTGCCGCTGCCACTGCCTCTGTCGACGCCAGCAGAGTTGCCGTGTTGCTTGATACTTTTTGCGAGCTTTTTCCTTTTTCCCTGCGCCTCTGCTCACTCACAGACACACACATAGCGGTGAAAAAGCGGATGTATGTGTGCAGCACTACACTAAAAGTCAATTGACCCGAAACTGTTGGGAATAACTGTATATATGTAGGTATATATAAATATATATATATATATATATATGTATAAATATGTGAATATAGCTGTATAATCACAATAATTGCAATGCCCACCTCCATTCAACTTTAAACGATTGCAGTTTTATTCCTTTTCCAACATATACATATGTATGGATTTGATATAAACGGCAACCAAATTCACTAAAAATTAAAAAACCCTATGATTTTTAAAGTTATTGTACTTAGAATTACATGTAATCCAACATATAACATCCATCCATCAACAACATCTTTAACTTTCTGATCAAATCACAAATTATTAATAAAATATAATTTAAATGAAATAAAAATAGAATTAAAAATATATTGAAAGAACAAAACAAAATAATAATAAATGTATATTAGAAATAAGCTTAAAAAAAACAATATAAATATCTAACCAAGTAGAAATTAAGCTAGATTCAAATAGACCAAAGAAAAAAAAATGAAATGATATTAAACCTGAAGAGCGGAAGGCCTATAGCTGCTATAGATCATGCCCACTGTTAGCATTTAGTTTCGAATTATTTGTTAGCATTATATAAATAAATAAATAAATAAATAGATGAAAAGTACATGGAACATGAGGAATTCTACAAGTATCAATAACCTCCCCAAAAAAAAAAAAAATGGATCCGCAAGTGCTACCTACATTTTTATATTTATCATCGGTAATTATTGGCTTACTCTGCGTATACGTGATTTTATAAAAATTCTATATTGGTTTATAAATTAAAAAAAGAAAACGCTCCCACTTAACTTGTTACATAAAAATATATAAAATTAACTTTAGTTTTATCGTAAGTTTTTCGAATAGGGTCCAAAACTATTTATAAAAGCAATATGTATTTATAGAGATTTTTCTGTTATTTTAAACACAACTGTATGATCAGTGCATGAAACTTATGCTTGAGCATGCCAACAAAAATATTTGCATTCCGAAACAAGCAAACGCTCCTAAACTTTTCTCGAAATGCAAAAGGGTTAAATAAATATTTAATCTAAATTTTGAAAATGATCAAAAAGGGTGCGATTATGCAATTCAGGTCATGTTGTCTTTCGTTTAATATCCATATTGAAAGCGAATATGCAAAAAACATCGTATGGATTATTTAAAAAAAATAATAATGTTTCCTTTGCCTATTTCTCTGATAAGTTTATTATTATAATTGCTTCAATGAAATTCTAACCGACTAAGGTTGAAATTTAGTTGAAAAAGTTTACCACAGCGAACCAGATAAGGTTTATATTATATAGAGATCATTTCAAAGGTTAATCCTTGGTGATAAAATGCATTTAAGCTTTTTTATGTCGCGCTCGAAATATTTTTTATTAAGAGATGGTATATTGATATATAATAATATCAACAATAAGCTAATGAAAATGCTTTTATGGTTATTAAAAATGTTGAATGCATCGCATATAAGGTTTGTTTGCACCAGAAGCAAGCTTTATGACAAGTCAATAAAAGCTTAACCACCGACGTTATAGGTTCCTCGGTTTTAATTGATAGTTTAGCAGTGTTAATGACAATCGTTAATACGGATATTTCTGGTTAAATTTCTTTAAGTGCAACATGTATGTGTACATATGTATGTATGATTTGGGACCCAGGGCGAACTGCAACCGACTCGGTTTTTTTTTTTTGTTAAGCATTTTCATTTCATTTCATTTCTTTTCGCTGTTGTTATGTTCGCGTTCCCATTTGTGCTATTTTCTCCCATGGCAGAAAACTCGGGCGCAACTCTCTGTACTTCTAATAGTTTCTTCTGCCGCCTTGGCTATTATTAGCGCAATTTGTGTGTGTTCGGAAAAGCCAGAAAAACACACCGACCGACCATCGCATCGCTCTGCTTTGAAATTCTGTGTGTTGGCGGGTGCTTTACCATTCAATTTCCATTCTTTGTAGTTTGTTATTTATTTGAATTTTTTTCTTTTCTCCCCCATCTCAATTGTATTGTATTCTATCTAGTCTGCCTAGCTTGGCTGCTTCTGTTGCCCATTTCGCGTTGTGAGTCATTTCCCATTGGCAACGGCATCCCACGCAGCCTCACGTTGCCACTTTCAGCAATTGTCGCCCAGCTAATTGGTTAAAAAAAAAAAAAAAAAAAAATGTCAAAAATGTCATCTGCAAATTGCAACAGCTACAGTTTGTTCCAGTAATTAGCCCACTCAGTTGTTAACTGGTAAATGATGGCACGTAAACCGCAAGCCGTTTAACTGCCGAACTGCATATTTGCATAGGTAATCACTCTATCGACAATTGGCCGGGAATCTAATGGGGGGGGGGGGGGTTCCATGGCTATAGGGCATTTTAAAATGACACAATTGGCACTCGAGGCCATTTAAAAAGCCCTCCACTTCACCACTTCACCACCTACCACCCAAAACTCTCATACCCAGTGCTTTGAATATAACGCTAAAATTACCGTGATGTTTATGCCGCGCACTCGGTAATTTGGCGAAAAACAGCTCACACTGATTTTAATCGAAGCACCTGTTCAATCGAAAACAATTGATTGAAAAACAAGAGCATGGCCAGCATTAATAATACATAAAAAAAAATAATCCCATTCTGAAACTGGTGGGGGATCTAAAGAAATAGGCCAGGAAGCAAACAACATTTTTTTAGAACTCTAAGAACCTTATAGAATGGAATACAAAAGCAATTGAAAATATGTGATAGGGGAGAATGGGGTAAGGATAGTAAAGACCCTTGCTACTAAACGGCTTTTTTAAAATACGTGCCGTTTTTAATGAAGATACTTTAGAGCACTAGAGGGGGAATACCAAAATTTTCAGCTTTATACGCAATCAATTAAAGAAGTTAAGCTCAAATTTTTCAAAAATTTCTGTTAATGTCAGATCTAAAAAAATGTTTTCTTTCTGTTCAAGACACTTTATTGCACATCGTAAGATTTTTTAATGTACTTTTATCTAAAGTGATATTTTGTGCCAAACGCGTACCTGTTTTTCATTATTTTTATGCTCTTCATTCTTGGTGTTATTATGCAACAACTCAAAAAACTCCCTTTGGGGCAAGTATTATAATAATATTATAATAATAATAATTTTGTTGAACTAAATAGATAGCTTTCAGCGGAAGTAAATTTATAAGTTAAAAAAGTATTTAGACATTTTGCAACATTTCTCAAAGAGTTTGCAGCAAACTTCAATGTGGTGTATGAAAAAGTTATAGCCAATGGAACAGGCTTTCCTATGATACCACTATCATGGTGATGACTTTATATGCTGCCTATGTCCAACTAAGCTTTTCTTACCATCTCTGCCATACAAATAGTTTTTGAATACAAGCCAATTCAATTCAAATAAATGACTTTTCCATCCTATCGCTTTGAATAAACTTTTTGAGGAACTTTCTAAAAATTGTAAATTGGACAGGCGCCATTTGTTGCAGTGAGTACGGGGATTAACATGCACAGAAAGAAACATTTGAATGATATAAAGAATATGTTTTAAATTTTAAATCAATAAAAAATTAGAAACCATATATGTTTTCACTATAACTGTGATATACAGTGGTCGGCATAAGTATTTTGACAAAATAAAAGTTAAGTATACTCATAACTTGAATATACTTCTTGTAAACTATAGGCATCAATGGAAAGGTAATTTCAATGCCGTTTGAATGATACAATACATTTCTTTACCCATTCAGTACTTATTGAAAAGGACGAATTTGTGTAAATCAACTTTGAAATTTAAAAAAAAAACTTTTTTCCTCGTCTTGAAAACTTAAATTTTTTGATGCAAAAAGTTTCTTCAAACAAAAATAATAGTAACTGCAAAAAGAATTTTTCAAATATCATTTTGCTTATATTTTTTATGATTTTTTGAAGGTGACAATGTCGGAAAAAATTTGTATGAAAAAGACAAAAATATGGCTCAAATGCCTGTTTTTAAGCATTTTCAAAAATTCATAAAAAATATAAGAAAAATGATTTTTGAAAAATTCTTTTTGCAGTTACTATTATTTTTGTTTGAAGAAACTTTTTGCATCAAAAAATTTAAGTTTTCAAGACGAGGAAAAAAGTTTTTTTTTTAAATTTCAAAGTTGATTTACACAAATTCGTCCTTTTCAATAAGTACTGAATGGGTAAAGAAATGTATTGTATCATTCAAACGGCATTGAAATTACCTTTCCATTGATGCCTATAGTTTACAAGAAGTATATTCAAGTTATGAGTATACTTAACTTTTATTTTGTCAAAATACATATGCCGACCAGTGTATACCATCTAAATTCAAAGTAAAGGTGTCTTAAAATGAATTCATTTGACTTGAGGGCTTTAAATATATTGTTTGTAAACTTTAAGCACCTATATTAATGATTTCGAAACCCTTATAATTTTTGGGTAGTAGAGGGCCTTGCACCTCAAACTATGTAACTGCGATCCTATGTCTTAATCTTTTTATGCTAACAACTTTTTAAAAATATTTTCTGAAGGCATGGATATTTAAAACCATCTCTAAAATGAGAGTTACTTGGGTTATCCTGCTGAAAGTTAAGTATGCTCTTGCAGTTTGGAAATTTTCGGATTGCTTGACGCATAAACCGCATGTTAACCAGGTTCTTAAGCAGACACATTGGCGACAATTATTGGTGGTGGACTTTTAATTAGGGGGAGGGGGAATTCGGAATGGCGAAACGTCGATTGCGAATCGCTTGGAACGTCGATGGGGCAATTATTCGATGATTGCATTGGACGCCACCCACAATTAATAATGAATTGCAGCAGTTCTCGAATCGAGCGCGCCAATTGGCACCTCCTGACCGCTCCTCGTGGGATAGAAAGCAGCTTGAGCAGAATGCAGGAATGCATGGAATGCAGGAATGCAGGAATGCAGGAATGCAGGAATGTATGAAATGCAGGAATGCATTGAATGCAGGAATGCATGAATGCAGGAATGCATCGAATGCAGTGGGGATCGATTAGAGTGGAAAGTCATTGGGTTTTTGGAGGAATCATGGGGAATATGGAGCAAAAGTGACGAGATGAGCCCGGGACCTTGGGCCTAAGCTCTCGGAATGAAAACACGCGCACAGTGGAACCTTGTGGCATGTCCCTGGAGTTGAGAGCTCAGCTCAGGAGTCGAAGGACAACAAACAGCAAGGAGGCCAACAGAGAGAGAGATTTAGCTGGCGAAGAGAGAGGGCCAGCTTGGACAAACAAAAAAGAAACAGCTCCGAAATAAAACAAAAACATGTTAGTTACCCAAAGATACTTTCATTGCTAGCTATAAAATGAGCTATTAAAAAAAAAATATTTTGTTTTGGCAAAGCACGAGTTGAAAACTACCATCCTACCAAAGGAATCTCCTATTTCTTTAAGATAGTATTTTCCTACAACATTTAAAATTTAAAAAGAACGTTGTCTTGTACCTATCAAAAATAAACTATTAATATTAAATGAATCATCACACATTTCTTTCTGTGTATGCGACGTCGGCAGTGACTGCGCAGCAGCAGAGCAGGACAAAAAAAAACAGAAAAAGGAGAAAAAAAAACAGAAACACACAGACACACATTCAGAAAAGCGAAGGAAGGACCGTTATGTGCTGCTGCTACAGCATGAAAATTTTCGTAGCTTTTGCTTTGGTGTCCTGCCGCTCACATTCACACACACACACACGCAGGACAGGACGAGGAGAACCGTAATTTACGTGCGGCTCTCTCCGAGAAAATCTCTTGTTTGCACACACTCACACAGGCACACACACGAAAGTTTTCTTGTTGAATTTTACTGATATTTCCATTTCAGTTGCCTTTGGCAGCCTTTTACCGTTATGATTTTTTCTTTTCACTTTTTCTCTTGCTGGTTTTTGCACACGAAAAAAATTGTTTTTGGGGATGTACGTACACAGCTTCAGTTGAAATTTCATCGCTTTTCACCGCACACACACACTCCAAAGATGACTAAGAGAAAAAAATGTTGCCTATATACTTGTGTATATATATACACACACACACGTTGTGTGTATCATGTTATTTTACCCGTTGCACTCGCGTAATATTCGCTGTTTTTTTAAATATTTATTTTTGTCATAAATCGACAGAAAAATTAATTGAAACGCTCAGGAGCGGACATTGACATTGCGTTTTTTCCTCCATTTTTTTTTTGGCCCGTTTAATGCAATTAATGTATGTATGCAAACACAACAAAAAAAAAACATTTCACGTCTTGGCCCGTTCTTATTGGAATATGTACACATACAGCTGTATGTATGCATATGTATATTGGTATATGTATATGCGCGCGTGTGTTGCTGGGCATGTGTGCGTGTGTTTGTTGGTGGTTTGAAACGGCTCCAAGCCTCCCATTTGCGTCTGTGTGCGTGCGTGTGTTGCACAATTGGTTGGTGGCGTGGAGGGGGCGGGGCGGACGAAGGGGGTTGGTGGGCGGAGAGGGGGGTGGCGGGATGCGGGAGGATGAGATGTAGAAAATAGCACGAGAAAAAAAACAGAGACTGCTTGCAATTTACCTTAGCTTCGCTTGCTTTTACTCGAAATTCTATTCGGTTTTTTTTTCACTCTCGACGATTTAAGCTCTTGCCTTTTGCTTTGCTCTTCTTTCTTTCTTTTTTTTTTTTGTGTGTTAGCGGAGCGCGTTTGAAATGCACACGAGAGAAAAGCGCTGCGATATCTGATTTATACGGGAGATTAATAAAAAGTGCACGCGCGCAGCAGGGGCAATTCGCAAATGTTGCACTCGACTCGTTCGTTTTCTATCTCACAATAAATCGATAGAGGTGTGAAATATCGAATGTCGGAAATGTTGCACTCGATAAAACGCTCGCTCGACTAGTCGATTTCGATTGGACGGAAGTGTGACCGTTTCGGATTGCTTAAAAATATGAAAAAGCTCTGAATTCTAGAGATGGAACACAATCCTGAGTTTAATTTTGGCTTAAAAACTGGAAATAAATTTTATACATCCAAGCAAATACCTTAAAAATAATAAAAGAAACGTTTCATTTTGATATGACTGTATAATCTTGTCCTATTAGCACACTTCATAATACATTTCTCACATCTTTAGTATCTTCAGAGAATGAATACTTTTTGAATTTATTAAAAATTGTTATCGTGGCTTCAATATTTGTAAAAGGTTAATATTTTAAATATTTTGAGGGCTACAACAAAATTTACAAATTCTTATTAAGAAACCGGAATAAATAGACCTGAAGACCTTACATAACCTGAAAATTACCTACGATTAGGTATTTTATTTTTGCTGATCTGCTTGTAAAAAATTGTTACATTAATATTCTTATTACAATTTTCAAGACTTTTCATTTGCAAAAACAATTATGTTATTGATTTAATTTTCAAGTAAGAAATGTAAATCACTATATTTAAGCTTTGTAATGTTTTAAATATTTTGTTAAGAAACTCTATTTAAATTATATGAAAATTTTCTGAGACTAAGTCGTTAAAAATCGTAGCATACTGTTTGTTGCTCGGTGTTTTGCTAGATTGCTGGGCTGCCCAATTTAGTATACTACAATTTATTTCCAAACAAGTTTATCACTCATACGTACTGTTGCCTATAATTTAAAGTTTATTTTAATCTATTTCGAATTGTCGTATGGGTAATTTTTAGTTCAACTTTTAGACCATTAAGACTTTAGCAGTCTTCAAATCCATATATTAAATACAAAAATGTTAAAAAAATCTAAAGCGTGGTCACCGGATTATCGTGATTTAGGATTTAAATCTGATAAATTAACGTAATTTATCTCTTAACGTATATTTTCATGCATTACTGTACCTATAGGGTAACCACCCCTTGACATAACGAAATAGTTCAAATTGTTCGCCATAGTTTAATCGAATACTTTACTCCAGAGTTGCCAGACTGTACAACCTTAGCGCATTTTTCCAGTATTTTTTCATCGACTCTCATTTCAAATGTAATATCGATATATGAGGAAAACTGAAAACATCGATAAGTCCGTGTCCGAATCGATATTATTTATGTATTTGTTGTAAACAAAAAGAGCGCGATTTTGTGCAAAATCGCTGTCTACTATAATAAAATGCACATCAAGCAGGTGAGTTGAACTGCTGGCCAAGCGCCGGGCAGCCCGGTGGTCACCGCAGGACTCAAATCCCCCCCCCCCCCCCCCAAATTGCAGATTATTATACAAGGCTTCAAGAGTTACAAGGACCAGACGGTGGTGGAACCATTCGACAAGCGCCACAATGTTGTGGTTGGACGTAATGGCTCCGGCAAAAGCAACTTCTTCTACGGTGGGTAGCAGTGTGGCACACACAGCTCCACAGCCAAACGATACCTAATCCGAACCCCTTCGTTTTGCAGCCATCCAGTTCGTGCTGAGCGATGAGTTCACTCACCTGCGGCCAGAGCAGCGCCAGTCGCTCCTCCACGAGGGAACAGGTGCCCGCGTCATCTCCGCCTATGTGGAGATCATCTTCGACAACTCGGATAACCGGGTTCCAGTGAGTAGTCCAACCCAGTGTTCCACATCCTCGAAGAAATCTCTTGATGAACCCAACTTGGGGAGGAATCCTAACTATGAGTCATAGTATCTAAGACTACGCTTCTCTTGCAGATCGACAAGGAGGAGATCTTTCTGCGGCGCGTGATTGGCGCCAAGAAGGATCAGTACTTCCTCAACAAGAAGGTGGTGCCCCGCAACGAGGTGGTCAATCTGCTGGAATCGGCCGGTTTCTCCAGCTCCAATCCCTACTACATTGTCAAGCAGGGCAAGATCAATCAGATGGCCACGGCGGCCGATTCCTATCGCCTCAAGCTGCTGCGCGAGGTAGCGGGCACGCGTGTATACGACGAGCGAAAGGAGGAGTCGCTGAATCTGCTGCGGGAGACGGATAGCAAGGTGGAGAAGATCAGCGAGTACCTGAAGACCATCGAGGATCGCCTGCAGACGCTCGAGGAGGAGAAAGAGGAGCTGAAGGAGTACCAGAAGTGGGACAAGACGCGGCGCACCCTCGAGTACATACGCTACGAGACCGAACTGAAGGACACCAGGAAGGCGCTCGACGAGCTGCAGCTGCAGCGCAAATCCTCCTCGGACAAGAAGAAGATCTACAACATCGAGATCCAGAAGGCGCAGGAGAAGATCAAGGATGTGCAGAAGAACCTGAAGGAGGCCAAGAAGAAGGTGCAGGGCACCAAGGAGGAGCGCTCCGTGCTGATGACCGAGCAGCAGCAGTTGCTACGCGAGAAGACCAAACTGGACCTGACCATCGTCGATCTGAACGACGAAGTTCAGGGCGACAACAAGTCCAAGGAGCGGGCCGACCAGGAGCTAAAGAACCTCAAGGTGACGATAGCGGAGCGCGAAAAGGAACTGGACGACGTGAAACCCAAATACGAGGCGATGAAGCGCAAGGAGGAGGACTGCTCCCGGGAGCTGCAGCTCAAGGAGCAGAAGCGTAAGGAACTCTACGCCAAGCAGGGTCGCGGCTCGCAGTTCTCTTCTCGCGAGGATCGCGACAAGTGGATCACCAACGAGCTAAAATCGATCAGCAAACAGACGCGCGACAAGATAGCCCATCATGCCAAGCTGGTGGAGGATCTGAAGAAGGACGCCACCTCCGAGAAGGATCTGGGCCAGAAGATCGAGGAGCACTCGTCCGAGCTGGAGCAACTTCGACTACAGATCGATGAGCACAACAAGAAGTACTACGAGCTGAAGAAGACCAAGGACCAGCATCAGTCCATGCGCAACGAGCTGTGGCGCAAGGAAACCCAGATGACGCAGCAGCTGCAGACGCACAAGGAGGAGCTATCGCGGGCCGACCAGGCGCTGCGCAGTATGGCCGGCAAGCCGATCCTTAATGGCTGCGATTCGGTGAGAAAAGTGCTGGACAGCTTCGTAGAGCGTGGCGGGCAATCGGCGGAGATTGCACGCGCCTACTATGGACCCGTGATCGAGAACTTTAGCTGCGACAAGACCATCTACACGGCCGTGGAGGTGACGGCCGCCAATCGGTTGTTCCATCACATTGTGGAGTCGGAATACGAGGGCACGCAGATCCTCAAGGAGATGAACAAGCTTAAGCTGCCCGGCGAAGTGACCTTCATGCCACTGAATCGCCTGCAGGTGAAAATACACGATTATCCGGATGATCCCGACTCCATACCGATGATCTCCAAGCTGAAGTACGATGAGCAGCACGACAAGGCCCTGAGGTATATCTTTGGCAAGACGCTCATCTGCAGGAATCTGGAGCGTGCCACCGAGCTGGCCAAGAGCACGGGGCTGGATTGCGTCACGCTGGACGGAGATCAGGTGTCCTCGAAGGGATCCCTCACCGGTGGCTACTTCAATACATCACGCTCGCGGCTGGAGATGCAAAAGAAGCGTACGGAATACACCAGCCAGATCACCGAGTTCGAAAAGAAGCTGGGCAAGCTGCGCAACGAACTCAAGTCCACCGAGAACAACATCAATTCGATCGTCTCCGAGATGCAGAAAACGGAAACGAAGCAGGGCAAGTCGAAGGATGTGTTTGAGAAGGTGCAGGGCGAGATTCGGCTGATGAAGGAGGAGCTGATGCGAATCGAGCAGTACCGGGCGCCCAAGGAGCGCTCCCTGGCGCAGTGCAAGGCCTCTTTGGAGTCGATGACGAGTACCAAGTCCAGTTTGGAGGCGGAGCTCAAGCAGGAGCTAATGTCCACGCTGTCGTCGCAGGATCAGCGGGAGATTGATCAGCTGAACGACGATATCCGTCGTCTCAACCAGGAGAACAAGGAGGCCTTCACGCAGCGCATGCAGTTCGAGGTGCGCAAGAACAAGCTGGACAACCTGCTGATCAACAATCTGTTTCGCCGCCGCGATGAACTCATCCAGGCGCTGCAAGAGATCTCCGTGGAGGATCGCAAGCGCAAACTGAACAACTGCAAGACGGAGCTGGTTTCCGCCGAAAAGCGAATCAAGAAGGTCAACTCGGATCTGGAGGAGATCGAAAAGCGGGTCACGGAAGCGGTGCAGCTGCAAAAGGAGCTGCAGCTCGAACTGGAAACACATGTGCGCAAGGAGAAGGAGGCGGAGGAGAATCTCAACAAGGATTCCAAGCAGTTGGAGAAATGGTCGACCAGGGAGAACATGCTCAACGAGAAGATCGACGAGTGCACAGAAAAGATCGCCAGCTTGGGCGCCGTGCCACAGGTGGATCCCGCCTACAGTCGCATGTCGCTGAAGAACATCTTCAAAGAGCTCGAGAAGGCCAATCAGCATCTAAAAAAGTATAATCATGTCAACAAGAAGGCCCTGGATCAGTTCTTAAGCTTCTCCGAGCAGAAGGAGAAGCTTTATCGGCGCAAAGAGGAGCTGGACATTGGCGACCAGAAGATTCACATGCTCATACAGTCGCTGGAGATGCAAAAGGTGGAGGCCATCCAGTTTACGTTCCGGCAGGTGGCCCAGAACTTCACGAAGGTGTTCAAAAAGCTGGTGCCCATGGGCGCGGGCTATCTCATCCTGAAGACCAAGGACAACGAGGGCGAGGAGATGGAAAAGGAGGTGGCCAATTCCGATGCCTTCACGGGGATCGGCATTCGTGTTTCATTCACCGGCGTTGAGGCTGAGATGCGTGAGATGAACCAGCTGTCCGGTGGTCAGAAGTCCCTGGTCGCCCTGACCCTCATCTTCTCCATCCAAAAGTGCGATCCGGCTCCCTTTTACCTGTTCGACGAGATAGATCAAGTGAGCTAATGATTCAGGCTACCTATTTGTTTGCCTTTGCTTATGAATTACTCCCTTTTTTGTGCAGGCTCTGGATGCAATGCATCGGAAGGCGGTGGCGGACATGATCCACGAGCTCAGCGACACGGCCCAGTTCATTACGACAACGTTCCGGCCGGAATTGCTGGAGAATGCGCACAAGTTCTACGGCGTGCGATTCCGCAACAAGGTCAGCCACATTGATTGTGTGACCCGGGAGGAGGCCAAGGACTTTGTCGAGGACGACAGCACCCACGCCTAGGAGATTTCCCCAGCCAAATCCACAGCCCCCAACCCACCACGCCCTCACCCATCCCTCGTCCCAGCCGGCCGAACCGGACCAATTATTAGTTTCGTAGGCCTAAGATTTGTTTTCACATTATTTTGATCCATATACATATATATAGGTTTTTTTTAAACATATTTGCTACTTGTAATCTTCCTTAACAATGCGAGTTAGTTTTCGGTTAAGCCGTGCCCGTGGCGTAAAACACTCCGGGCAGCGGGGAAAACGAGAGTTGAGCAACTCTACACCCAGATCAATATGTAATAAAGCACATAGAGAAGTAATATTAATTATATTTAAAATAAAAGTGTGTATTAAAAAGCTTATGCAAAACGAACCCGTTTGAATGTGTGTCTTGTAAAAATAGAACTACAGATTATATTTGCTTCAAAGGAATATAATGATCGGAAGAAGGAATTTCTTGCAGTTGAATAATTAATTCTATTGAAAACTTGCTAAAATTGAGGCTAGAATGGAAAAATGATTAATAGTGTTTGGAAACTGTATTTACATTTGAGATCTTAAGTATTTTGAGTGATTTATGTTTGGAACATGTATATACTCCACATTTCCTATCGTTTTAACACTTATTTAGCCAACTACATCTGCTGCATCTAAAAACAGTGATTAGTTTAGTATACAGCTAAAGAACTCCCAACAGAACTTCATTAACCTTTGGAATTTAGTTTTTAAATAAAATATGGCTTTAGATCATGAAAATTGGTTTATTATACAAAAGAATTGTTCAACAACTTACAACTAATAGTTAAAAGAAAGTAAATGAGAGCTTAATAACTGGCTAACGAAGGCTCCAGGCCCGGTAGCCCGACCAGCTGTCCTCAGCTCGCCACTGCGTCCAGTTGCTCCTGGATGGCGTTCAGGGCAAAGATGGTGCTGAAGCACATTCCCACGGTGGCCACCTCCAGCTGGGTGATGTTGTAGTGCAGCGGCAGTCGCCACAGGATGCAGTGGTTGAGCAGGACGAGCAGCGCCAGGCCCAGTGACCACCAGTGCTCATCGACCATGGCGATGCGCCACAAACATTGCACGTTCCACAGCACACAGAGGCCCAATTGGGCGGCATCCAGCTTGATAAAGGTGGCGCCCAGCGAACTGCGATTGCCACCACCGCTTCCACCGAACCACAAACTGGTCACAGCCAGGGCCAGGACGCAGCTCCAGAGTCCAAAGGCCAGGCGCTCCCAGTCGGCGCCAAAGAAGTCACCCATTCGGGTGGCCGGATTCACGGTCTGCAGCTCGCCCACCACCAGGGTGACAAACAGGACGCAGGAGTATCGCCTCGACTTGTCGCACAACAGACGCTGCACTGCACCCGGATTGGGATGCGTGTGCCGCAGCAGGCAGAGCAGGCTGTGGCCAAAATAGATGCCAAAGGCGGCCATTGCCTGGCGGCCGGTGCTCCGCTTCAGTCCCCAGCCGGAGATGATGGCCAGCACGAAGTGGATGAGGCACAGGGCCAGGCGGGAGGATCCACCACTAGACCCCGGACCAGGACCATTATCCGCCGGATGACTCCTGCTGTTCACCATGGCTTTTATCCTGTTCCGAGACTTGTCTCCCGCGGCGGTGACTATGTTCCGCTGCCCATGTGACTTAAATATAATTTTATTAATATCATTTACTTATTTGTTTTCAACCACAAGAAATCGTTGAAATGCGACCACACTTAAACATCGATGGGTTATCTGTCGCCCGATATCGAATATATTCGACTACACAAGGCCGCGCAGCGAAGTGTGTCATACCTATAATATACTGTCATAAATACCCACTCGATACATTCGATATACATAAACACCGAAAGGCTTGTGTTTATTATATTACGACGTGTCTGCACTTGACCCCTTGCCCGAGGATCTGGAAAGTGCGCGATCGCCGCCAAGACACTAGGCTGACCATTCGGGTGGAGCAGGAGCAGGAGGACAAGCAGCTGGTGGAGGCGGAGCCGCGGGAAACGCAAAGGAAGCACAGTCGGCACAGGCAGAGCGAGAAGGAGGAGAAGGAGAAGGAGGAGGAGGAACAGGAACGGAAACCATCACCATTCACCATCGAAGACGACATCGAGGATGGCGGGATCTGCGCTGCGACGCCTAATGGCGGAGTACAAACGTGAGTCGAAAGTCCAGTACTAAGCACTTTACCCACTCTCACTGCAAAAAACCCAATCCTCTCCAGAGTTAACACTTGACCCGCCCGAGGGCATTGTGGCCGGGCCCATCAGCGAGGACAACTTCTTCGAGTGGGAGGCACTGATTGCGTGAGTTAAGATCTCGAGATCAAATGCATTGGATAAGACTAATCCGATGCCCTTTGCCCTTTGCAGCGGACCCGAGGGCACTTGCTTTGAGGGCGGCGTGTTCCCCGCCCGGCTCGTCTTTCCCCCCGACTATCCACTGAGTCCGCCAAAAATGAAATTCACTTGTGATATGTTCCATCCCAACATCTTTGCCGACGGGCGGGTCTGCATATCAATACTCCACGCGCCCGGCGACGATCCCATGGGCTATGAGCTGTCCGCGGAGCGCTGGAGTCCCGTCCAGAGCGTGGAGAAGATCTTGCTCAGCGTGGTCAGCATGCTGGCGGGTAAGAAGGGCATGGGCAATCCATCCCTATCCAAAGTAGCCACTAATCTTGGGTTTCCACCCCTCCCAATAGAACCCAACGATGAGAGCGGCGCCAATGTCGATGCCGCCATTATGTGGCGCGAGAGACGAGACGAGTTCAACGCCATCGCCCGGCGCCTGGTGCGCAAAACCCTCGGACTGCCGCCGTAAATGATCAACACGAACTGGAACCGGACCCTGTCCACCACCGTCGACCCATACTTTCTATCCTGAACAACACGATTCCAAGATTGCGCCTCACAGAAAAAAAATGCTAACCCACAGTTCCCTCAAACCCACGTCGAGCGAATCGACAAAGACGTTTCAATTTAGCAAAAATAAAGAACCTAGCAATAAAATCGACTGTCAACCACAACCAGGCAGCAGTTCGTCCCCCACTTGAATGCTTTAGCGGATCTAGAAGGGGTTTTTCCTGCTACCTAAGGGGTAGATAGTCACGAGGGAGGATCGGATAAGTCTGAAAAGATCCCAAAATATGCTGCATAAAACATCTACACCATCTTCACATTTATGTAAAAGTAGTTATTTTCTTAAAAAGTTGACAGGCTAGGTCTTGATTTTATCACTTTGCTTATATTTCATACATATTTTAATGATCCATAGTGCATAGATGGGCTAGTTTACTTTTATTGGGCATTACATTTGGTTTATCAAGTCTAATTCCATTACATCCAACTGCTCATTAACCGAAATCCCACAAGCGAAATTGCTCTATGTATTCATATATATATTTTACTACACATTTGTAAATGTTTTCACTTGATTAAGTAAATTGATTAATGTACACTTTGATAAGGCGTATGTATATACTATATATAAGGGTATGTGGTAAATGCATTCCCGTGCGTTGGTTAAGTGTCTTCGGGTGTGTGGGTATGGTATAGTAATAGTTATCTAATTGTTGTTGAAGGTTACTAAGCCACACGAATTTCAATTGACCGATCCGGCATAAATTTATGCTATCATTTCTGTTTTCGGACCACAAATCGTTCGAGTACAGTGGGCCCTGTTGACCTCTAAGGCCCATGGTAGGCTGTAACAATAGTTTGAAACCTTACCAATTATGGAACCAGTGCTCCTCCAAATAACCCACTGCACGGTGGTTATAGGTTAAAACAGACTGCCTAGAATGTCTAATTGGTGGTCTAACTTTGTTTCAACTATCATAAAAGTGCAGTTCTTATCTAAGATATCGTTATGATTTGTTAAGAGTTGGTCATAAATAATTTATTGAAATGTTTACCCATCAGATAATAGAAAACAGGGCGTATCATTATCGTTTTCAAGTCATTCGTATATAGTCTATTCCGTTTCAGGTTGAAAACCTTATCATTTTGTTAAGAATTCATAAAATAATAACTGGACACTACTTTACTTAATAAATATTATAACTTGTGGAATCATAGTGAATACATTTTCTTAAAGCGCACTTTTAAAAATAAATTAAGTTTGAAACATGCTCTATTCTTATATTTAAACAAAAAATATTTTTGGAACAAATCAAAGCATATATCATTAAATTAAATAGATTTTCTATTTTCTACTTGAGAAATGTTCAAAAATATCACTTTTCAGCTTGCGGTTGTGACTAACTTTTATGTATTTGCATTTGAAACTGAATTTCAAAAAAATTTCCTAAAACAGCTTATTAACCTGGCTGAAAATCTAATTAAGAAAGTGTTTATTTTGACCCACTGTGCGCGGGTGTGTCATAGCGCGAATATGTGGCGTAATTAACCTTTGCGAAACCGGTTTAATATGCATATCTAGTGCCATGACACCGTACAAATAAAAATAACAAAATGACAACAGAGCCAAAAGAACATGAGCAAACGGGGCAGGATGCAATCCGGGTGCGGGATGACTGGGAATGGGAATGGGCGGCGGGAAAGGTAGTACATACACAAACATGATTGGTTGGATAATTGTATAATTACAAATATAAACGTAACGCTGAGTCAACAGCCAAACAAACAAACTTAAGACGGTCTCGTAGGCTCAGTTAATGCACATAGCCCGTGTGGGGGTCGAAATGTCACATCGTCCGATGGGGCGAACCTGGTCGCTTCTCCGCCACAAAGACGCCACTGATGCCCGCCAAACTGGTCACGCCCCTCACTCCCGTGTTGCGGAAATAGATCAACAGATACTGCTCGCCATGCCGCAGCTCCACATCGTCGGCGAAATCGAGACGCACCTGCTCCTGGGCATTGGCCTCCTGTTGTCGCCGCAATCGCTGGCGATTCTTATGATGATGCCTACCCCTGCGGTGATGCGAGGGCGTGTCAAAGGGATCCGCCTCGTGATTGGAGTCCGAAGAGGTGGGCGACTCGGCCTGGTTGACATACTCGTAGGCAACATAGTCCGCCAGACTGGCGTACTCGGCCGGATAGATGCCAATCCAGTCGTTGGGACCCTCATCGAACTCCGCCTGCTTGCGATACTCCACGGTGTTCTCGTCGCCAATCTTCCAGAGCGTTAGGGGGGAGAACACCACGCCTGGAGCTCGCACATTGGGATAGAGTTTCAGGGTGAAATCACTGGTCACCGGCTTGTGATCGCTGATGGTGTAGACGGGATGGGATTTGTACGAGCACTGCTCGATGGATAGCTGCATGCCGGGTTGCCTGTTCAGTGGCTGCACGGCGTACATAATCCGATCCGTCCAGGCTGGCCGCCGCTTCAGGTCGTACTCGGAGGTGCCCTCGCGGAACTTGAAGGTGGGCGGAAAGGCGGGCAGGCGCTCGTGCAGAACCTGGAAGGCCTGCTGCGATTTCTCGCGCACCTGGTACAGTTGATCGCGCTGGATGAGAGCCTCGTGCTGGGACTCATCGCGCAGCAGTTCCCGCACCTCCGTCGAGGAGTCGTCGCCCTGCAGCCGGAAGTTGAGATCGCCAAACCAAAAGACATAGTCGTGATCGTAGATCTCCCTGTACCGCTTGACATGGTAATGATGGTTCTCCAATATATGCTTGTAGTCCTCGATGCGCTCGTCCAGCTGATGGTCATGGGCGGCCAGGTGGGCCACCACAAAGGCCAGGCCGCAGCCGTACAGGGTGAACCGAACGCTCACGGCGCCCTTGTTGCCCCAAATGCCACCGAAGCCGGTTCTCGTGAACTCCGCCTCGATGTCTTGCAGGTGCTCGACATGCTGTCGCCGCACAAACATGCTGAGCAGCAGTCCCTGCATCTGCTCCGTCTTCACGGCCACATAGTCATAGCCGCGTAGCAGCTCCTTGGCCTTGCGCGTCCATGGATCCTCCTTGAACAGGCCCATCACCTGTTGCTCCAGCTGGGCATTGACCTCTTGCAGGCCCAGGGCGTAGATGTCCGGCAGGTGGGAAGTGGGAACCTCCGAATCCTTCGACGCCGTCACATCCTGCAGGCCTAGCAGCTGGCGCAGCGATATGTTATCCGGGAAACGGCTGCCCACATTCCAGGTGACCACGTAAACGCGGTAAGTCTCCAGCAGCTGCTTTGCACTGCCCTTCGCCTCGTCCGGCTCCGAGTCCGCGATAGTGGACGACTTGGTGGCCTCCGGCTGGCTCATTTCTATGCAAATCGAATGGAAAGCAGCCCAGTGGTTAGGTGCTAATCTCTCCCAGCTGTTCAAAGCAATCAAATTGTTTACCTTTTACCTATTAAGCTGATTGTTGGGTAAACCGATTCTCGGTGCTTCCGCGGCCTTTTGCTGCCCTAATCCCGTTTATTTGGCGTGGTCAATCAAGCGGCCAAGACGATCGCCGAGCGGTAATTGCTAAAGATATTGCACCACAAATAGTTTTTAACACTTGTTTGCCCTGCCCAGCAACAACAAAGCGAAAGCAAAAGCAACAACACCTAGAGATGGCAATAGTTTAGTATTTCTATCGATTAACGTTATGAATTAAGACCAAAACCAGAAATAATGGTTAATTGTGATATATTTTTGAAGACCTACTGCTATATTTGTTTAATATTTGTTCCAATTATGGTGATTCCAAGACCCTGCCACACATATGCAATAAAAAAACACACATTTAAGTAAATTTTATCAACATAGCAGGGATACTGCAAAAACAAAACAAATTATACAATTTCTATCAAAAAACACTTTTAAAACAGCATTAAGTCAGTGAACAAAGGCATTTTAAATTTAGCGCCTCAACTCCTTCAATTAACTTATTTTATTACATTTATCGCATGTCCTTTGGTAATTTCAAAAACCAAAGCCTTGGTCACACTAGCACTCGTCAAATTAACTCGCCATTTTGAACTACTCTAGGACAATTATCGATTAAGATGTTTGAGTTATAATCGATTTCATATTAAGACAACGGTGCAAGCTCAAATTTAATTAAATATTTTTCCATCCACAAATCGTCGCTTTTGCATTAAGTGCCTTATGATCCACAAATCTGTATGGATTTAAAAAACTAATAATTGATCTCAAAAGCTAAATATATTATGTTCTTTAAATATTAGAAACATCCCAGGCCATGCTCAAAATCACAGAAGAGCAAATAGAACAATCCCGTAAATTCCCCCCTAAGAAGATATAACCAATTATTTTAAAATCTACTTTTCACTGAGTTTTCATTTGAAAATCATTGTAAATTGGCAATCCATAACAGTAAAATTAATCGTTGGACTCATGAAAAATATATCGATAGTAACACATTTCTGGAAACGTTGATAGTATCGGGCATCGATTCAAGTTCCAGCTCTAGACTGTGGCCACACACGCGTTTTTTCCCAAATCGTGCTTTTTTTGGTCGAATTTCGTTTGTTACAAATCGGCGTTGCATTATTTTTGCACAGCCATCGAAAAAGTGAGCGCGGGCACGAAACAGAGTTGAAGTTGCGAACAAGTGCGTGTATTCGCCAGCAGGAAAATGCCAAAATTCGTACCGATTCGCAGCACGCGTGTGTGTGTGTGAGAAGAGTGAAGAAGAGGAGCGAAGAATTGCGAAAGCAGTGTGTGCAAGGCGGAAGAAGCACAAAGACAAAAGGGAGGCGATAAAAAATCGGACAGGCGGCACTGCTGTCCGGCGATCGAAAAAAAAAAGAAAGAGAAACGGAAGGCAGGAACAAAACAAGGCGGCAGCGGCATGCAGGAGAGCGGTAAGGAGGGCGAGTCCGGACGAAAACGAAGAACCCGAAACGCAAACGCTTTGCCCGTATTTGGTACAAAATCCCTTTTCCCGCCTCTACCTTTCCAGTGTCCAGCATTAATCCAGTGTGCCTAGTCGAAATGGTGGCCAAAGTCAAAGCCAATGTGAATGCTGCAGTTAGTTTGTGGCGCCAAAAGGAATAGTTTTTAATATATCGCCGCGTGTGTGAAATCTCGGCGAAACACAAGAATAAAGAATAAAAAAAAAAAAAAAAAAACCACGACGGCGTGCGTAAGCGCACTCACACTCTCGCACACGGACAGACAGAGAGAGAGGCAGAGTAAGAGCAAGAGCAAGTGAGCGAGCGCTACACACACACACATAAACTCGCTGGCAGGAATTGCAACAGTGTGTGCTCCTTTTTTTTTTTTCTTCTTCACTTACGTTTTGTTGTTGTGTGTGCGGCGGCGCTTCTTTTTGGCTTTTCGTGTCTCCCTTTTGTGCCGTTGCTTCGCCGGCTAAAAAGGAAACCCGAAATTTGAAATTGGCATAATGGAGGATGGACAGGAGCAAAGAGAATCCTCGCAAGCGGAATTGGCCAAGCTGCATCCGATGACGCCGCTTAAGGAGCTGCCCGAGGAAGAAGAGGAGGAGGATGAATCCTCGGCGGGAGGCTTGCAGTCCGGCGGCGGCAATAACAACAACGTAAGTACAGTCGTCGTTGTCGATGACGATGGATGTTGATCTCTGGGATTCGTTTCGCTCCCATCTCCTAATCCCGCCATTTACCAATTCCAGTCCATCATGGGCAAGATGAAGATGCGCGTATCCAGCATTCTGCCCGCCTCCTTGAGCGGCTGGTTCTCGCCCTCGTCCAAAGGTGGCCCCGAATCCCCCTCCGCCTCATCATCCTCAGCTAATCTCCGCCAGCCACAGCCACGCCAGTCCAACGGACGCTCCATCACGAAGCGGAAACGTGGACGCCGTCGCATCATGCTTGCCGAAGTGGATGCGGATGCTGCCGACGATCTGGACGACGGCTCCGATGCCAAAGGGCTCAACTACGAGGAGGTGGCCCTGGCCGACAATATAGCCGAGCACGACCTGGCCGCCGAGGATGAGCAGACGCGGCGCAGCGAGTACAATGTTTTCCTGCTGCGCAAGCGACGCGAGGCTGTTGCCGCTGCCGGCGGCGACGAGGATGAGGCCGAGGAGGATGAACTGGATGAGGAGGAGGACGAAGGCGATGAGGAGGACGACGAGGAGCAGGATAATCTCCTACAGGCCGCCGCAGTGCAGCCCAAGCGTCGACGTCTGGAGGTAAGCGTGGCACTTTAAATTCTGTCCAAGATCCGCTCTTAATCATCAATCCCTTCCAGCTGGAGACCACCGTCAACTTGCCCAACATGCGTCGTCTGCCCTTGTTGTCATCCACGCCTGCGGCTCCACTCGTGGTTGCCACCAGCTCCTCCGGCTCCCAGATGGCTGGATCCAGGATCGGCAGTCAGTTGGCTCCACACCGGCGCAACCACCTCAATTTGTATGGCAATCAACGGCAGCGCGAACCCGCCTACAACTTTTTCACGGGCAACGAAGCCGCCGAGGGCAGCACCGGGGATCTGCCGCACAGGTAAATGCAAACGAAAGGGGATGTGGTCCACTGAAAGGCCATAAAACGATTTTCCTAACTTAAGTACTTCTTTTCCAAACAGTATAAACTCCTTAGACAACTTACTAATGCCATTCTTGCAATTCAATTTCAGCATCCGCCGTTCGCTGAACATACCTTTCGGAGGCACCGCCACCAGCCACAACAGCCTCTCCAGCCTTCCTAACCACAAGCGACACTCGCTTCTGGGCCAGCGAACCCATCGTCGTGACCTTACCATGGACGAGACGGGAGCTGGACTGGGCCTGGGCTCAATATCCAATGCGGACGGAGAACGCCTTGATCATTTGCTGAGGATCAGCAAGACCAACAACAACATTAGCAACAATAATAATAATAACAACAATAATGTCATCAAGTCAAAGTCAAGACGAATTGAACTGTTAGCGGCGGGAGGTGGTGCTGCTGGCGGAGATTCGCAATCCGAGAGCGATGTAAACGATTACCACGACAATGGCGAGGGCCACGATGGACTACGGCACGCGCATCACAACAGCAACAGCAATCTGGAGTTCTACGGCAATCTGCAGAGCACCAAGTCGATATTTAACAGAAGCAACACCAACGCACAGCCATCGCATCGGAATTCGACGTGGTCACTGAATTCCCTAAACCAGAGACGACGCTTCAATGCCTCCATTTATGGCAGCACCTCGGCGCTGAGTGACAGTCGCCTGCTAAGCCGCAGTGCCTCAACCTCCGGCTCTGCGTCTGCCTCCAGCTCGCCCTTCTACCAGGGACGCACCACCTTTGGCGGCAATTCCGCGAACAATCGCATCTTCAGTCGCAGCAATCTGAGCTCCTCCGCCGCATCCTCCACGTTGGCCATTAATTCTGCCGGCAGTTCACCGGCGCATCCGCTACAGGGTTCCTTGACCGGTGGCATTGGATACGGCATGAAAGCGGTGGACATGCGACCCTCCGATGGCGGTAACGTTTCGGAAACCACTGTGGGTCAAAGTGGCAGCAAGAAGTCCGGTTCCGGCCTGTCGAACACCACGCTTCGCATCCTCAACCTGCTGGACAGCTACTCCACGCCATTGATCGATGCCAAGCGCATGGGCAGTACCCTCAAGGAGCACCAAAGCAGTCGCCAGCAACGCCAGGCTACTCCGGCCACGCCGTATCCGCGTCCTTCGTATCCCCTGAACGCCAGTCGCCCCACTTCAGTGCCCAGTTTGGCTGCCGAGTTGTCGGATCTGCGCTCTAACAAACTGCTGGTACCAACAATGCAGCAGCTACTGGAACGTCGGCGACTCCACCGCGTAACCCAGAACTCACGAGACGTGGTGCAAAGCCAAAGCACACGCCCTCGCACGGAGAACAACCAAGAGAAGCAAGCCAGTCAAGCAACAACAACAACGGCAACAACACCTTATGTTGCTCCGGTGGATCAGCCCAACAGCCATAGTCATCACACAAACAAGATGCGATCGCGACTCTCACATCAGACGCGCAACAAGGAGCCACGCGCGGAACTGGACGAGGCACCCCTGCCGCTGGATTTACCCCAGATCAGCTTCCCAGAAATGGCCAGTGCGCCAAAGTTCGACTTGGTGATCAAACCGACTGTGCCAGTTGTCTCAAAGCCAGCTCCCGTTGCCCCAATCATCAGTAATAAGACCAGCATCAGCAACGTTTCTACGAACTCCAAGCAGCTGCCCAACTTCCTGGCCAATCCACAGCAAACGGCACCCGTTGTAAACTTTTCGGCCAATGGAAACATTACGGCCGTCAGCAAACCAGCGGGACGCACATTTAGCTTCTCGGAGCCCATACCTTTGTCAAATTCGCAAAAGAACTGTGTCGCCAAAGTGGATATCAGGCGCAAGTACTCCTTCACGGCACCGGCTTCACTTGATGAGCTGCAGCAAGTGTCAGTGGAGCCACCTAAGAATACCCCGCAGGGATTCGGAGAGCAATTTAAAAAGTCCTCAAAGGAGTGGGAGTGCGATGTGTGCATGGTGCGCAACAAGGCGGAGGTCAGCAAATGTGTGGCCTGTGAGACGGCCAAACCGGGAGCAAATCCGGCTCCCACTGCTCCCCTCCAGGCAGCACCAATCACGCCAGCTATTGTTCCACTGGGTGGTGGCTTTGGAGACCGCTTTAAGAAATCCTCGTCTGCCTGGGAGTGCGACGCCTGTATGCTGTCCAACAAGGCGGAGGCCAGCAAGTGCATTGCCTGCGAAACACCGCGAAAAACAGCGGCGCCAAAGGTTAACAGCTTCCCGCTGATCGTCAACAATCTGGCGTCTACTGGATCCGGTTTTGGTATGGCCTTTAAGCCAAAGGCCAACACGTGGGAGTGCCAGACGTGCCTGGTAATGAACAATTCTAGCGCCGCCGAGTGCATTGCCTGCCAGACGCCTAATGCACAAGCGAAAAGCACAAGGAACGAAGACGCCCGGAGTCCATCCGCGTCGTCGTCGTCCTCCTCATCATCGTCCTCTGGGTCATCCTCTGGTTCATCCTCTGGATCATCCGCTGCAACATCAGGAGGATCATCGCCGTCTATCATCAGCATTGCATCCTCGAGCGACAGCTCTCAGAATGGCTACAGACCAGGATCAGCAGCCGAGGCGCCCAAGCAGGATGATGGATTCAAGCAGCTGGTGGCAGCACAAAAGGCAGCCAGTTGGGACTGCGATGCGTGCATGGCCCAAAATGATATGTCGCGAGTGAAATGCATCTGCTGCGAGCAACTGAAGCCGGGAGCATCGAGCTCCGCCTCCACAACATCCGTTAACTCGGCTTCCTCCGGCAGCAGCGGTTCGGCGATCTCGACCGCCAGTTCGGTGCCCAAATTTAGCTTTGGATTTGCAGCAGTGAAGGAAGTTGTCAAGCCAGCTCTGGAAGCGACCCCGGCACCACCCTCAGCCACCGGTACGTTTAGCTTTGGATTCCCGACGAACAACAATCAGAGTAAGGATGTGGCGGACAGCAAAAAGACGGAACCCACGAAGACCTTTTCGTTTGGCTTAAACAAAGTGGAACAGCCCAAGACGGTGAGCTTTAAGGCGGACACCAAGGAAACGCAGGCAACTTCCAGCACGGAAACAAAAGCTCCAGCCCTCCAGTTTGTATTCAAGGCTCCAACTACTGCTACCACGGCCAGCTCAATCACTACCAACAGCAGCAGCAGCAGCACCATCACCACCGCCCCCAGCGCGACTCCTGCTTTGGGTGGCTTTAGCTTTGGTGCTCCATCGTCATCCTCGACCGTTTCCAGTTCCACGGCCAGCACTAGTGCGAACCCCACGGCTGTCAAGCCCATGTTCAGCTTTTCGGGAGCCGGCAGTGCCGTGAGCAGCACCAGTAGCACGCTGCCCACGCCCAAATCGGCCACTCTGAGCTTTGGTGTTTCCTCGAATGCCATTACAACAACGACGACCTCTACCACAGCCCTAACACCGGCAGCAGCTCCAGCTCCAGCAGCGCCAGCGGCGGCCACCTCAGCACCTGCTCCAGCTGTCAACTTTAGCTTTGGCAGTCAGCCGAAACCGGCGACCACTCCCAGCGCTGGAGCCTTCTTCTTTGGCCAGACACCAGCTGCACCGCCAGCGACGCCAGCCAACACCAGCGTGAGTTCCATCTTTGGGGCAGCGGTGAGCACCACGGCCAGCTCCAGTTCGAGTTCCAGCACCAGCACGGCCAACGCAATTGCACCAAGCTTTGCGCCCACCTCGACCCCGCAGCTCTTTGGGGGCAACTGGGGTGAAAAGAAGGCGGAGACCACGACCAGCAGCGCGGCCAAGGCATTCGCCTTTGGATCGCCAGCCGGATCGGGAACGACGACCACACCCAGCTTCGGCTGGTCCAGCAATGGAGCCGCGTCGAAGAGCAACAGCATTGCGATCACCAGTGCGGCGGTATCCTCTTCCTCGGCCTCCACGATGGCCACGCCAGTCTTTGGCGGCAGTTCCATGTTTGGAGCCGGAAGCAGCACCAGCACCAGTAGCTCACCCTTCGGATCGACGGCAACAACAGCCGCAGCCACACCGGCGTCAGCTAGTTTGGGCGGTAACGGAGCCCTCGCTGGCGTTTTTGGGAATGTGGGCAACTCCCTGGTGGCTGCGGGAGCACCTGCTGCCACCACGCCCGCTGCTTCAGCCGCTGCTCAGCTGCCCAACCTCTTTGGCAATCCCGCGCCCTTTGCGGCGGCAGCGCCTGTTTTTGGCAGCGGCAGCAGCACCAGCGGAGGATTCGGAGCAGCTGCAGCGGCGGCGGCGGCCACAACAGCGGCACCAGCATCGAAGATAGCATTTAACTTTGGCGGAGCAAACGCAGCCACGCCAGCTGTGAGTATATGTGACTTTAGAGCCCGTCCTAACGTAAATGTTTCTCTGATTAAATGTGGCTAATACCATTATCGTACTTTTGCAGCCCTCAAGTGCCCCATTTAAATTTGGAAGCACCACCAACGAGACGGCGGCCAAACCTGCGTTCAACTTTTCGGGCTCCACGACAAGCTCAACACCTCAGGCGGCCACGTTCAACTTTACGGCCAATCCGGCGGCAGCCACCAGTCTTTCTGGCGGCGATGTAAGTATATTGCAATGCCAATATTCCCAGTAGCCTACCCAGCTAACCACCCACTTAACCTGACCCACTTACAAAGTATCCCGATAAAACCAAGAGATGATCGATGGGAGCAGAGCCCAATGTGATGATATAAACAATCTCTCACTTTCATCCATGCAAATTTGTTCGCGGTTGTTTGTAGTCGTAGCTGTCCGTTAAAATTCCTTTTGATTTTCCGTCTTGCATGCCACACCCCCCGTCGTTATAGCGAAGATAACAATGCGCTTGACAATCGATCGATCCTTCTAACATAACTGACCAATTCGATTCGATTATATTGATTTAGAACCTATTTACACTATTGATTTTACCACTTAACATTATACATAATATCTATATATACATATATTTATTTGTATTCTTCTCTCCTTTTCTTTTTTTATATCTTTTTCCACAACCCTTTCTACACACAAACGATCGTGCGTGTTGTTACTGTTGAAATATTGTCGTGTACCATGTAATTTATGTATACTCCTTAACTACGCCACTTCCATAAATCTGTAATGTACACTCTCTGTACTGAAATCTGAAAAACTTTGTGGGCACGGGCACGAACCAACTTTACTACCATCCATCTTACTACCACCTATGAAAACCACGATTATGATTACGAACCATCCACTAAATGAACACAAAAAATGAAAATGAACCAAATGAACGAACCCACTAAATGAACATAATAATGAACCCAATGGATCTGAATTTGAATATGAATCTGAATCTGAATCCTAAACCGAAACCGAATTTAAACGCAGGCGCAACCGCGCATCTTCCAATTTGGTAATCCTTTAGTGGCGGTTGATAACCAGGCCAGTGGAGCGGGAGGAGCCAACTCCTCCGCCGGCATGTTCAATTTTAGCGCCGCGGCGCCGCAGATGCAGGTAATGCGAAGTCATGGTCAATTTCGAGAGCGTTCCGTCGACTCGACTTAAACGATTCACGATTGCTTATCTCGACCACTATATGCACTGAAATGTACCATTGGGGAATGTCAAAGAAATCTGCCTAGATATAGTTTTATGTATGATATTGTGTTTCTTAGGTGTAGTAATTGCTTGCCACTTTGCAAATCCATTCGTTTTTCAAAGTTTTGTTGTAATTTTAATGTTAAAATATATATATTTTCAGTTTTATTCTTATACAATTGAGTTTGAAAAACCTCTACGTACTTTTATAAGAGTTTTGGCTTTAAAGAATATGATTTTGGTAACCTTTTTTAAATTTTATTTTTTTTTATCATTAGAATCTTAAAATATATCAATTAATGTCCTAAAAATCTCAAGTAGATTTATAAAATTGAAATATAAAATTATTGTAAATACCTATGTTTTGTTTTGATATCAAGATCTTAAATTTTGTAACTTTCAAAATGTTTTTTTGTAACTTCGAAAATGATTTTTTTGTAACTTTCAAAATAATTTTTTCTAACTTTCAATGAAAAGCTTATTTCTGTTACTGAGTGGTAGGATTTCTATGACAGGTCCTGGTACAAAAATCATAAATATACATACCATTTAAATCGTGCTTATCTCGTCATGCTCCATTTAGCTTTAGCATTAACTTAAACCGCATGCTTAGTTTAACGTATTTGCGTAGCTGTTTGAACTCAAAGTGCTTGTGTCGCAGGGCTTGTCAAATTTTTATTTGATTAAAATGATTTTTTAGAATAAAATTAGTTTATGTTTAGAGTGTCAATTGTTTTAAGTGTAGTTTAGCATGCTTTTACCGTAATATTTTGGCAAGCATTCACACATGCACACCTGCATCGCCCCCCTCCCTAACCCAACTCACACCTATACAGAAACCCCGCTCACGCACACACACACACACACGCACACAGATCCACACCAGCTGTCATTTTTCATTCCTTTCTGCACTCGATCCGAAGTCTTCTTATATGAAGACTTTCTGTAAATAACCACCCATATGAAAAAAAAAAAATACCAAACCCACCAAACCATCGTGAACCGTCGCCTATGAAAAAAATTACTTGAAAAACCTTAAAAAAGAAACAAAACCAACTTACCAAGGAAAACAAACCAAAAATATTCTTCTTGCAGTCAACGCCGAATGCCAATGCACCGTTCCAATTTAGCGCCGGTTCCCCAGCGCCAGCCAATATATTTGCGTAAGTAAGACAGAGACGGGTGATCCGTTGGCGGGCGGCTGAACCCAACCCCACCAAACCCACCACCACCACCCTCCATCCCCCCACACCTGAACGGGTGCGAGCGAGACAGAAACACCGCGGGGAAACAGAGAGAGGAGATGATCACGCATCTATTTCTTTTTCGTCTCCTTCTTTCCCACATTGAATTGGTCAATTTACCAACACGAAAACAATCACACTCTACCACACCCACAGATGTTTTTAGTACACAACAAACACACACACAGCTGCATAATTAACCGTTATAATTGCATTTATGTTTAACTAATTCGTAAGGCATTTGTTTTTGTTTTTGTGCGTTCTTTGTCTTTGTTTTACAGCAAAAAGGAAAAAAAAAGTAAGAAAAGGTAGGAGAAATCTATGGACATATTTAAACAGATCTTACATTAACATTTACAAGACAGTTCTTAACGGTATTTTTGTATTTTGAGGTTTTTGAAGTTTCTGTTAATCGGAGATTAAAGAATTTGATAGTATTACTATATATAAGTAGTATTTTTCTTAAAGAAAAGCATGTAATTACTAAGCATATTTGTATAACAGTTCAGATGATAATACAATATTAAAAGTCAAATCAAATTCGATATTTATCAAAAAAAGAACCCTAAGAAATTTTATCAATGATATATTTTAAAGAAAACTAGATGAGATAAAAAAATTATAGATATATATCTTACATTAATTTATATATAGCTTAAAAGTTCATTTGAGCCAAAAGCTAAGGGTTCTATTGCTTTAAACCAAAAATTTAAAGAGACATTAAATGCGACCATAATCCACATCTGAGTTAACGTTTACATAGCATTTTCATATGGAAACAATAATATAGTTTGGGTTGGCCCATTAAAAGCACATTTCATGTTAAAAGATATAATTTTACCAGGACTACAGACTAGCCACCATCAAGTTAAAATTGATTTGTGCATTTCATGTTGCCTTGACACGTTTTTATAGCATCCATTCCTATCTTAATGTTATATGTACTTCTGTCTAAATGGGTTATACGATTTTCAATATACCCTGACCATCCGATTGCCGTATTCCTCTATATAGTTTGTGTTTGTCTTATTTGTGTGTGCGTTCCATTGTTTCGTTTTGTCCACAGCACTTGCCATTTCGTTGCCATAATATCTTTTTGGTTAATGTTTTTAGTATTTTGCGGTTGTGTGAAGACTCGAACGAAATGAATACATATATATTATGTATTATGTATACTCGCTCCGCCACAGCCGCCCGCAGAAGTCTCGAGAAACGGTGGCCCAAACATGATGTACTAATCGTTTATTAATCCGCAGCTTCAATCCGCCAGCAGCCGGCAACTCGGCGCAGAATTCGCAGATGGCACGTCGCAAGATTCGGAATCCAGTGCGCCGCCTACCGCCCCGGTAGAAATGGCATCGCAGTCGGTCGTCGAGATAGCAAATGCATCTGCTGAGACCGCCATCGGATTAGGCTTAGTGGGAGGAGGAGATGGAGTAGCTGGAGTTACCAAGAACGACCTGGTCAAGAAGCGCAATCGCCCGCTCATCGAACACTATCAGCAGCTGGAGCTGGGCCTGCTGCACCAAGTGCTCAAGCGTCAGTGCCAGCAGCCGCGTCTGGACAGGTACCGGTTCGTCCGCGGCGGCAGCAGCACGTTCGCTGGAGCGGGAGCAGGCCCTACAAAGAGTATAGGACCGGAGACAGAAGGAGTGGGTGGTGGCGCCCCAGCAGGAGCAGCAGCAGCACCACCACCAGCCCCACCATACGCATTCAGGCCACGCAACAAATTCCACGGCAGAGAGGGCCGTGGCCAGAGGCCAAATGGCGACCAGGAGGACCAGGTCATCAACCATACGGGACGAACAGGATCTGGAACAGCCGGAGAACACGTGCTAAGGAGTCGCTACAAGCTAGTGCGGCGCATCAACTGCAGCGAGACGACGACTGAGACGACGCAAAAACCTGGATGAGACCGATCAAGGAGGAGCAGCGATGACTCCAAACTAATACACCTACATGATTATAAATTATATAAATTTCGTTGGTTTATTCACACGCCCCGAAATGGGAGTATCAGTCGTGTGTTGTCTACCTTTTAAGATTTATACATTTTTTTTAAATTAATGATTTTTGTTGATCCATAATGCTTATACGATAATTATGTAATAATTATTTTGTGAAATTGTAAAGAAGCGAATAAGTGCTGCAGACAGATGCGAAAGAAAATAATAGCGCAAAAACTAAACTACATTATATATATATATATTACATTTATTAAAGTAAAATCATTTGTCTAGACAATTTTCGAACGCAGAGTGATCGGTGATCGATGAGCCGAGAAGATAATGGTTGCAGCCAGAGAGAGAGATAGAGGTGTACGATTGCATTAAGTCTTAGTTTTTGTTATTGATTATTGATTTTAGATTTTAGATTTATGTACGATGCAAACACGAGTTGCCAGGGGAGACCTGCAACAGCAATGTGCGGCAGTGCATCAGTGCAGCAGCCAAGGTGGAAACAAGCCAACAAATTAAAACAAACAACTATCTAGCAACGTAAACAAACAGAACCTATAGCTAACAGATAAGATTGGTGGGATACTGAGACGTCGGTTGGCAATGATGGAGAGCGATTACGATTTTTTATATACATATATTCATGATGGACATTGAATATTTTATTATAATTTTAGATTGATCATGTTTAAGTCGACGACAGAAGTGAAAATCAGAAGTCTTAATGTTGAGAAAGAAAAGGTATCATAATGTAAATAAGTAAATATATGCGGTATGATAATTTAAAACTTGCTGTGCATTTTGCTCTGAGTTTTGGGGGTGCTTAGATAAGGAGTTCAATGTGGAACTGATGGCTTAATCATAAAATTTAATTTAAATTTAAAAATAAAAGCCAATCCCACTGGTTGGAAACTCAGCATAATTTAAAAATTGCTGTGCATTTTGCTTTGAATTCTGGGGGTGCTTAGATAAGGAGTTCCATGGGGATTATTTAATTATAGCTTGATATTTGAGTAGTTAAAACTGATAAGCTAAACCTAAAATTTGAAAAGACAATTAACCACTGGGAAACTCACCATAATTAAAACCTTGCTGTGCATTTTGCTCTGGGTTTTGGGGGTGCATAAATTAGGAGTTCCATGGGGAATATTTAAATAAAGTTTGAAATTTCAGTAATTTAAACTCAAGATTTTATACTGATCAGCAAAACAATCAAATTTGAAAAACCAATTCACCACTTGGAAACTCACCACAGATCGACCGATAAACACACCCACAGCCAACATCGATAGGCGATACCGATAACCATCGACTGCCGTTCCATCGCCAATAGTCACGATAAACACCACCTCTATTTCTGGCATCGGCAATTATTTCCCTAAGTTTTTATTTTTTGCTCCCCAAATTGCTCGTGCTGTCGTCCAATAGCGATATGTGCTGACCACTGGAGTGACGGGTGATTCGGTTGCGGATTTCCATTTGGCCAACAATCCAAGCGCAGTTTCCCAGTCGCGTCCGCTGCTATGTGTGTGTGTGCGTGCCCGTGTCCGTGCATGTGTGTGTGTGAGTGAGATCGGATCGGGAAGAAGTTGTTGTTACTGTTGTTGTTGCCGTTGCCGTTGCCATCGTTTGTTGTTAGTGCATTTTCCATTGTCGCGGGGGCAAGGCAAAATAGGAAAATAAAAAGGAGAGATAGAGAGAGAGAGAGAGAGAGGGGGAAACCGAAGAAAAGGGCGGCAAACAGAAGGCAGAAATTTGGAGCACGGGAAATCCGAGTCGTCGCTGAAGATGTTCTCGAAGAAGAAAAAGAAACCGCTGATCTCGATGCCCAGCAACTTCGAGCATCGCGTCCACACGGGCTTCGACAAGCGGGAGAACAAATATGTGGGCCTGCCCCTCCAATGGGCCTCCATTGTGGGCAACAACCAGATCCTCAAGTCCTCCAATCGCCCGCTGCCCCTCGTCGATCCCTCCGAGATCACGCCCACGGAGATCCTCGACCTGAAGACCATTGTGCGTCCGCATCACAACAACAACAAGGCGGACACCACATCGCTTAATAGCAGCAGCACCATGATGATGGCACCGATGAACCCCATGGCACCCGGCTCGCATCCCCTGATGAACCATGGCCCCGGCATGATGCTGCCACCCGAGGCGGGCGGCATAATACTGCCCAAGACCTCGCATGTGGCCAGGTCCAATTCGTTGAGGAGCTCCAGTCCGCCGCGAGTGCGACGGGTGGCCAATGTGCCGCCATCGGTGCCAGAGGAGGAGGGTCCTCCGGCCGGAGCTGGAGGAGGAGGAGTTGGCGCCTTTAAGCCTCCCAATCCTGGTGGCCATCCCGCCTTGCTCTATACCAGTCAGCATGCGCACGCCAATGGAGCAACTGGTCCGCTGGCCGTGCGCACGGATCAGACCAACCTGCAGCAGTATCGCAGCAATCTGGCCCCGCCATCCGGCGGCTCCATTCCCCAGCAACAACAGCAGCAGCAGCAGACTTCGCCCGTGGGTTCGGTGGCCAGCGGCACGCGATCCAATCACTCGCACACGAACAATGGCAACAGCGGCAGCTATCCTCCCATGTATTCCACAAACCATCAGCAGCAGCAGCAGCAGGCCAAACAGGGCGGCGATCAGAACCAAAACCCCCTACATCCACATGCCCATCCGCACCAGCATCCGCATCCTCACCAGCACCTGGCCAAGTCGGCCTCAAGGGCCTCAAGCTCCAGCGGCGGTGCCAGCAGTGCTGCCCAGCAGGCGGGCGGAGCGAGTGGTCAGCCAAAGCAGGATCAGCGCCTAACCCACGAACAGTTCCGTGCCGCCCTGCAAATGGTCGTTTCCGCCGGAGATCCGCGCGAGAATCTCGACCATTTCAATAAAATAGGCGAGGGCTCAACGGGCACTGTGTGCATTGCCACAGACAAATCGACAGGTAAGAAAACACACCCTTAAAAATCTTGGCTAGCAATTGATTTAATGGTTTTCTTGTCGCCAGGTCGCCAGGTGGCCGTGAAGAAGATGGACCTGCGCAAACAGCAGCGGCGCGAGCTGCTCTTCAATGAGGTGGTCATCATGCGCGACTACCATCATCCCAATATCGTGGAGACATACTCCAGCTTTCTGGTCAACGATGAGCTCTGGGTGGTGATGGAGTACCTCGAGGGCGGCGCCCTCACCGACATTGTCACCCACTCGCGGATGGACGAGGAGCAGATAGCCACCGTCTGCAAGCAGTGCTTGAAGGCTTTGGCCTATTTGCACTCACAGGTGCGTGACCAGCATGTCGCTGCCCAGTTCCCGCTCCCGTTCGCGCTGCCCTTTCCCTTCATCGCTTGCTGTTGGTTTCCTAACCATTGTCTGGCCAAACTGGCCAAGTACTCAGCCCTGCCTGTACTCGCCATGCGATTCTTTGTGCCATTTGCGGCGCTTTCTTCGCCCTACGCTTTCGCGTGGCTTTGGTTTCAATTTCTAAATGTTGTCACCAACAAGAGTCGTCGGCCGCACAGTGGGGCAATCAGTCGTGTTGCACGCCCAAAGTGCCGGGTGAAATCGCACGTGCATGCCCTACCCCAAAACAGCGCTTTTCAATCAATAGAACTAGTTATTTCCAATAGGAAACTTAAATTTCTCGTTGAAAATAGGTTTCTATGAAAGATGTTAGATAGATATTCATTTGACTCAATGTCTTCCTAAGTTTTAGACAATCAAAGATCATTTTTAAGATGGTAAATCTTTAAAAATGTATAAACTATAAATCAATATGGTCAATATTTAGCAAAAAACCATTTCAATGTTGCATTTTAAGGCCCATAATTCGAAACAAGTTGCAGAATAGTTTATTTTTGGTTAGTTTTCTTTTTGTTTTTTATTTGAAAGTTGTCAATTAAAGATTTAAGTTCCACTAGTATACAAGTTTAAATGGCAATCTATTATATTCTGTAGATACCTAGAATTTTTTATCCCAAACCAGCGCAATATTTGATGGATTTGAATGAAATTAGAACTAGAACCAGTTAGCTGTAGTTTCTAGGTAAAGTAAGCACTAGTTCCCATGGGCAGGGCATTCTTTTTGGGCGTCACAGAGCTGAGCTGGTTTCTTTTGTGCATTTTTGTCCCACGTTGGCTCGTGTAATGCGATAAGTGTCTGGGAGAAAGGGAGTGGGGTGGGGGAAAACCGCAAACTGTGAGCACTTTTAACCAATTTCCCTTCTCTACGTCTCTCTTTTTTGGTGCTTTCTATGCTTCCGATTGGCGAACAGGGCGTCATCCATCGCGACATCAAGTCGGACTCCATTCTGCTGGCCGCCGATGGACGGGTGAAGCTATCGGACTTTGGTTTCTGCGCCCAGGTCTCCCAGGAGCTGCCGAAGCGCAAGAGTCTGGTGGGCACGCCGTACTGGATGTCGCCGGAGGTCATATCACGCCTGCCCTACGGACCGGAGGTGGATATCTGGTCGCTGGGCATCATGGTCATCGAGATGGTGGACGGCGAGCCGCCCTTCTTCAACGAACCGCCGCTGCAGGCGATGCGCCGCATTCGTGACATGCAGCCGCCGAACCTAAAGAACGCCCACAAGGTCTCGCCGCGTCTGCAATCCTTCCTCGACCGGATGCTGGTGCGGGATCCGGCGCAGCGTGCCACCGCCGCGGAGCTGCTGGCCCATCCCTTCCTGCGCCAGGCGGGCCCGCCGTCGCTGCTGGTGCCGTTGATGCGCAATGCGCGACACCATCCGTAGACAAAGGACACCAAACCCACTTCGCCCCACTGACAACGGTCCACGCCGACCCGTGGGCATCCATTTATGAAATTCTAGTATTAACAACATTCAGTTTGGCAACTGTACTTAAACCCCGAAAATCCCTCGAAACGTTGTAAAGTCATTTAAGGCAGCACACCCACATTTTAGCCACTTACCCCCATATCCATATCCTGTCGCACTCCCACTGCCATTCCAGAAGAGAATGCAATGTGCCTTTCAAGCACCTCCAAGAATCGATATATGTAGCATTTAGCATGCCCCGGGTATCATCATTTACATTATGTATAATTATTTCTGCATTTTGCTCTCTTCTTGTCAATATTAATTTGTGTGTGCATGTGTGTTTGATTTTTTTTAACAAGCCCATAAAACATTGTTCGAATATATATTATATACGCTAAGAGATAATGTTAAAAATCGATATATATATATATACACATATATTTTTTATAAAAACAAAACCTTACACTAAGCAAAGCGAAAACAACGAAGGTGTGAATCGAAAAGAGACGGATGCGCGAGAAAGAAAGAGATGAAAAGAGAGGTGGAGAAGCATATTAAATTTTGGACATATTTTTAAACATCATCTACATTAGGCCCCACGTTAATGCATCTGATAAACATATATACATAACCGTGTGAAATGTTAACGCTCCAGACATATATATTTAAACACATTCCCGATTTCGAAAATATTTTAGATCTTTTAGCTTACATTCTTTGTTCTGTTTTTTGATTTAACCCGTGTAATTATTAATTAATGAATAAACCTAAATGCAAAAATGTTCGATTTTGTTGTTTTAATTACTGATTGGATGATATCTGTTGTTGTAGGTAGTATATAGAAAGTGTAATAGTAATATTTGATCAATATCGATTGCTTCTGGATATAACTTTCCAATCCATGCTGAATTTTTTGTAAATTATGTCGATCTTTTAAACTATATGATTTATAAGCAATAATTAATTAATATCGTTTTCATTCTGTACATATTATTAACATTACCTATATTACATATTACATTAATATTTCGGTATTTATGTTTGTAAGTAGCAAAATAATAATATTGTGGCTATAGTATTTGCTCAATTGATATGAAATTTGGGATGATAATAACATATTATAAATTAAATGGATCTTTTAAAGTAAAATGCTATAATACCAATTTATATCGATTGCTTCTGTACATATATCAATATTATCATCCCAATCCACATGTAATATTTTATAAAAGAAATCTTTTGAATATGTATGTAAGAAGTAAAAGGTTATAATGTTTATTTTTAAATATTGTGTCTATAGTATTGGTTCAATCGTTATGAAATTTGGGATGTGGATAGAAATTGGGAAATCAAAGGTTTCGTCTTCAGCTTGGAAATCTCTAGTATCCAAAAGTTGTGTTCTATAGGAAGATATGTTAAAATCTTAAAGATTGCATTATCTTTTTTCTAATGTTATTAGTTAGTTACTAACTAGTAACTGTTTCTTTAAATAAACAAAAACGGCTAGTGCTCGATTTTATGCCTATAACTGATTGAATGATATATTGATCGTTGTAAGGAGTATATAGAAAGAGCTATTATAGCAATGGCAATATTTAGTTAATATAGATTGCTTCTGTACATATATAATTATCATCCCACTCAACATTCACTAATATTTTATAAACTAAGTAGATCTTCTGAGTATGTATGTATTTAAGGAGTCAAAAATTAATATTGTGACTATTGTTTTTCCTTGATTGATGTGAAATTTGGGATGTGGATTGAAATTGATAAATCAAATGTTTCGACTTCAGCTTGGAAATGCCAAGCATACGAAGTTCTTGATTTTCCCAGTGTTTTCTTTTTAAATGAATGAAAACGTCAAGTGTTCGATTTTGTTGTTTTTATTACTGGTTGATTGATTGTTTGATTGATGGTTGTGAAGAATACATAATTGTGCCCGTGCAAATGTCCGCCTATATATTCGCGAAATATATAGGCGTATTTATCGCGGACATGGAGGATGGGGCTGGCTCTGGATTGTGGGCGTGGTCGTGGTCGTGGGCGTGGGCGTGATTGAGTGAGTGTTGTGTGTGTTTGTGTGTGTGCGTGTTTTTGTTTAGAACATAAAATTACAAATATATTACATACACAAAGAATCAATTGCGAACTAAGAACTAAAGGGCAGGTCGGGCTGCCACATAGCTAGCCATATGATTTGATGGGTTGGCGAGGAAGGGGGGTGGGGGGGGGGGTATTCCGCGGGATTTGTGGCATGGAGTGTGGGGTCTTGGCATTCCCGATCCCGCTCAGTTGCGCTTCCGCAGGGCCAGGCGACCGATGGGGCGCTTGGGCTTCGACTCCTCCTTCTGCTGCTGCTCCGATTCCTCGGCGGCGGCATCCTCCACCGCCTCCACGGGCGTCGCCTTGGCGGGCTTCGACAGTTTGCGACGGCTCACTGCGGGGAAGGATCAGACTTTAGTATTGGAAATAGGTTCGTTTTACCCTGACACCCAAAAATATTGATAGCCATTTAAATGTTCCCCAGTAGAGGTGGTAAACTATGTGAAATCACATTTGAAAACCTCAGTTTTTCACATTTTATGTATGAAACCATATTTGCATTAAGGATATTTTGAAAAAATGTATCTCTGAAAAACTCTGATTTTCTGAAACAAAATTTTTAACCAATGCAAGTATCACTTAAATCCCATTTCAAGTATAATCCGAAGTCTACAAATCAGGAAATTCAATATATTTATTAAAGCCTATGATTTTCAGATATATTTTAACCTTTTCGATTAGAATGAAAGGTAAATTCGTTGTTGTTCTGATTTACCATTATTTAAATTTTAAAAATCTATATTATGTAGTTTCAGAACTATTAAAAAAAGATTTTAGAAAATATTACTCATTCGACAAGTTAGCCAGGCTATTGTTTTTAAAAAACTTGATAGAATTAAGAGCATTTAAACATTAAATGGATGAATTTTTAAAATATATTAAAATCTTTAACAAAATAGATACCATTTATGGAACAATAGCATAATTTATTTAATTTTTTTGGTTTAAACTTTTGTTTTTTAATTTTTTAAAGAAGTTTAACCTATTATTTCAACAGTATAATAAAAAAAAGTTTGATAATATAAATTTGACTTTAAGAAAATAATACTTTTTCAAGAGAACTATTCCCAAATAAATTCCCTAGTCCCTGCTCAACTTACATGCCGAAAGGCCAGGATTTTTATTTTATAAAACTTTAAATAGATTTAAATAGATGAATTTTCAAAATATATTAATAGCTTCAACAAAATAGATACCAACTATGGAACAATAGCAAATTTTACTTAATTTTTTGATTTAACCTTTTGTTTTTTAATATTTTAAAGATGTTTAACCTATTATTTTAACAGTAAAATAAAAAAAAGTTCGATGAAATAAATTTTACTTTAAGAAAATAATACTTTTTTAAAATAGGTATTTCCAAATAAATTCCCTAGTCCCTGCTCAACTTACATGCCGAATTGCCAGGATTTTTATTTTTCAAAACTTAATATAATTAAGAGCATTTTAATGGATGAATCTTCAAAATATATTAATAGCTTTAACAAAATAGATACCAACTATGGAACAATAGCAAATTTTACTTAATTTTTTGATTTAACCTTTTGTTTTTTAATATTTTAAAGATGTTTAACCTATTATTTTAACAGTAAAATAAAAAAAAGTTCGATGAAATAAATTTTACTTTAAGAAAATAATACTTTTTCAAAATAGCTATTTCCAAATAAACTCCCTAGTCCCTGCTCAACTTACATGCCGAGTTGCCCTTGTAGCCCTTGGCGGGACTGGCGGCGGGGGCGGGTGCTGGCGCGGAGGCCGGCTCTTCCTGCTCGCCGGAGTTGGACTCCTCGCTCTTCTTGGACGGCTTGCTGGGACTGGGGGGCTTCTCGGCGCGATGCTTCTTGGCGTTCGCCTGGCGGCGCTTCAGCGAGTTGAGGAAGTCATCGTTGGAGCGGAACGGCCGGATGACCGGGCCGACCTTCTTGGGCGCCTCCGTGGTGGTGGTTGTGGTGGAGCTGGCAAAGGCCGCCTCGTCGCCCTCCTCGCCATGATCGCCATGCTCGCCGGCCTCCTCGTCGTACTCCTCGCCCTCGCCGCCGGCATCCGCCTGTGCTGGCGCCGCCGTCGTCGTGGTGGTCACCTTGGCCGCCTTCCCGACCGGACGGCGCAGGGAGATCCTCTTCGCCGGCGACAAGGGTCCGGCCTCCTCCTGGGCGGACACCAGTCCGTAGCACAGGACGCAGACGATGAAGAGCAGGCAGCTGTGGGGGAAAATTAATTAGATAAAATAAATTAGTATTTAATAAAAATTTAGAAATTAAAATTTGGAAAGAATAAGGGTTGTAAAAAATCACTTATCGGAGTATATTTTTATTAATAATGTAGAAGGAACTTTAAACCATCAATCGAATAAAAAGGTTTACCAACAAAAAATGTAATAAGAGCTTAAGGATGCTAAATAAGGGATTGCAATTTTCATTATCAATTTAACTTTGCCTACATTTACCAGTAAACATTAAGTTAAAGTGTCAGTACATTTCTTTTTTTTTCTGTTTCGATAAGTTCCATTGAGTATTTCAAGAGACTTCTGTAAGTCTAACGAATGCGTTAATTAATTTCAAAAGACTTCCGCAGTAAACGGAAATTTTGGTTTTTAGTCTGAAGGTTTCTAGACATTTATTTAAATGCTAATGAAATATGTTGATCTTTCTACTCAGTCAGTCAGTCCTTTTTAAAGTTAATGCACATCATTAGCATTTAATTGCAAAGGCCCCTTTAAATTTTGATTAAGTGCATAAATATTCAAATTTTACATAAATCAATCCTGGGTAATTGCCATAAAAATACGAGTGCACCTCGTTAAACGAACAATGTTTCATTAATTACCAGAATTTACTGGAAAAACTTGATTTACCAAGAAGCTTTTAGTACAAATTTACATTGTACTCCAGTCTTGAATAATATTAAATTTAACGATAATAAAGGGATCTAATGGAACGTTGTCCAATTATTTTAGGACGGGTTGCGGTATGATGAATCCCCGGGGCAAGGTTGTCCAACAAACACGCATCTAATCCTCGTGACTTCCAGCCCGAACCCAAGTCTTGAGCGATCAGGCAGGTCTGGTTGGACGGGTTATACAATACAGAACCTGAAGTCGTAAATATTGTGTAGATAGATATGTGCCCGCCTCTCTATACAGTGGAGATATGCTAGGAGAAACACTTGGGAAATTCCAAAGAAATATAGAAAAACATGTATTTGGAATATAAGTTTAATAAACTAAAGATTTATAAATCAATTGGGATTCTCAATCAAGATATGGATTGAACTATGAAAAGAAAATCCTTCTAGATATTGTAATCAAATTAAATTTATAATATTTTAACTCCAAAGGTACAAAATTGCTTTGTATATACATTATTTTAACGATTTTTCTGTATAATCAGAGCCATAAACGTTGGTATTTTCAATTCAGACAATCGCTTATTAAAACGGAAGCCGCATTTTATTGCAACTTAAGCAAAAAGTAGTCGCCCATTGAATGCCATTCAGTTTTCCTGTAAGATTTGTTAGTTTTTTTCTTATATTTTTTTATGTCGCTTGCTGACGGAGGACGGAGATGTGCTAACAGATATTAATGTGTAAAGGTCAGGCAAACGGGTTTGTTCACTTTCGATTTCGATTTGGATATGGATATGGATTTCGCCTTAATGCCAAATTCGAATGCGAATGAATGTTGCTCTGTTTCTGTGTTTTATTTAATTTTTTAAGCATTTTTTTCCTCCTTTTTCTTTTGCCGCCGTCGGCTTTAGTCATTCCAATTGCTCATATTTTATGCAAAACAAAAGACTTAGGCAGCGAACTCGTTTTGAAATTCTTTCCTAGGCAACGTTGAAGTTAAGAGTGTGTGTTGTTTTTGGAAAGGGGGTGGTCTGGAGAGGGGGGGGGGGGTTGAGCGGATTGAGGCGGGGGGAGTGGCCAAAGGAAACAGGTGCTTATGCAAAAGGCAGTCAACAAACCAAGTGGGAAACCAGTTGGCAGCAGCACCACGCCAGAATAAATTTAAGTGCGCGCTCACACTGCAGTTGGCTAATAACGGTAAAATGTGCAAGCCAAGTTTTATTTTTAGCCAACACCGTTGTTCATTTTCATTTAATTCACCTATCCATATATATTTTGATTGCTCTTTTACTTTGCATTCAGGCCTGCTGCATTTCACCGATGGTTATTTATTTGCTTTTGGGGTCAACCGATTGGAATCGTATTGGATATCTGTCGAATATGGTGATATGAAGATATGGCTGTGGCTGTGGATGGCCCAGTTAAGCGACGATTATGCAACTGGCAAAGGTGAAAGGCGTGGGCCCAATTTGTGGGTGCGTGCCTGGCATCTCCAACTTCCCAGTGGTTCAGCTCCCCCGGCAAAAAAAAAACAGTGACCCCCCAGCAGGGGCGTGCCCAGAAATGTTGCCAAAGGGGGTTGGTCCCACACTTTATTTCTCCCTATCAATAGGTCTTGCATTTTTAATAGGTCACGTTTACCCACTTTTTTTTTTATTCCTTTTTTCTTTCGTAGAAATTGCCTTCAAATTTTCCATCTGCATTATGAGTAGTTTTTCTTTTAATAGGTGGAAAGTATGAATCTATGTATGAATCTGAAGAATTCGAGACAATTAACTGTTATTATCGTTTATGAAAGTTAAATTTTTCTTTTCTCATTATAAAAATATATTTATCTTCCTAATATAAAATAAAATGGCTGATAATTATTAATTATAATTGTATTTTTAATAAATATGGGTAAAATTATGATTAACTAATTATCATGGATATATTGTATTATTTTACATATATGTTGTCATCTAATACCGGCATTTCGGATGCTTAAAGGTGTGAAATGGGTATTTTTCAAAATTTCTCAGTGATTTCAGAACAGGTAAGCAATATTTACGAAGGTTACGTTTTTTTTAAAACCAAAATTAGATGAAGCTCATATATATAATTATGATTTGGAGAATACTTAGTTTATTCATTTTATGAAAACGATTTTACATATTACCCGACGTATATTTTAAATACGTATATGATTAAATAGAGTAAATAGAAGTTCACCACATTTATAAACCTCACTTAGGATTTTTTCAAGTGTGAGATTTCGTACAAGTCCCAAAAGAAGTGTCTCCAAACGTTGGTTTCTAGGCGAACCAAGTCTGGGCCTGACATTTGGCTAGGGCCCGCGCTTGAGCTTCTTCGCAACCGGTTTTACACTGGATTGGCCAACGGGAACAATCGCAGACGATGCCAGTCCCAGTCGGAGACCCAGTCCACACCCACAACCATTGGGTGGACTCGTGGACTGGTGGACAGGTAGACACGGGCATGGGTACCAGGCACTTGTACCTGGCACATTTCTAGCCGTGGGCTTGTTTGCAAAGCGTCTTTAGTGCCAGCCGGTTATATAAGCCGACATTAGTTGCGAATTTATGATAAGCATCGCGTTGGCGAGAATTTCGTGCGGCAGGCGGAACCACTTATTTAATGCAGCCTCATCATCATCATCATCTTCTTTGAGAGCTTGGTCAACAAATCGGTTTGACTTTTAATTTATTTTATTTCATTTCATTTCGCTTTTGTTTGGTTTCGTTCTTTTTTGCTTTTGTTTTTTTGTATTTTATTTCATTGTTGGTTCATGGTTTTATTCGATTTAATGGGATGGCGTCATTGGGCCTACTGCGGATATGCAAATGAAAGCCGCTGTAGAACTTCCTTGGCTTTTGGCAATTTAAGCGGCAAAAACACTTAGCAAATTTAAATACCGGATGCTCGATGGGTATTTTATGTTTGCTTTTCATTTAAGTGTATATATGTATTTATGTCTGGGCTCTTGGTTTCTTTTTAAATATAAAATAAAAGCTTTTGAATTAAATGCAATTTACAATTTTGAAAAACTAAGAAAAAATCTGGGAAAATCTGTTTCTAAAATATTGTAAACGTGTGCATTTTAAGTTAAATCTGTATTAATATCTAGAGCATTTAAATAAAACTTAGTCTTCAATTAAAATAATTAATGAATCTTCCTGCCTTTGTCTAAAGTTAAATCCAATTTTTGTTTTAAAGATCGAAAAAATATACACATACTAAATATAAAAGAAATAAAAATATGTTACTTAGATACTCAAAAATTTGGGAAAAGGTTGGAAAAAAGAGTTTCCAATGGTCCAATGACTCTTGCTTATTTTCCAATTACAAATTGGGTTTATTTTAAGAAGTTATGGTAACCTATGGCACATCTGGTTATAATTTCATAAAATGTTGTTTAGCTGTAGACACTTTTTTCTCTAGGATTCAATGAGTTTTTTAAATATGTCTAAGATTTTTTTGTTAAATTTCAGCAAGTATTATTAACTCTTTTTTAATCTTCTCCACAAGAACTAAGTGTTCCTGACCCTTTTTTTCTAGGTTTCCAAGAGTTATTGAAATATATTTTAGATGGTAAAATGTTGTTTAGCTGTAGACCCTACTTTTTCTAGGACTCAATGAGTTTTTTAAATATGTCTAAGATTTTTTTTAAATTTTAGCTTGTGATATTAACTCTTATTTAATCTTCTCCAGAAGAACTTAGTGTTTCTGACCCTTTTTTGTCTGGGTTTCCATGAGTTCTTGAAATATATTTTAGATGGTAAAATGTTGTTTAGCTGTAGACACTTTTTTCTAGGATTCAATGAGTTTTTTAAATATACTTCAGATTTTTTTTTTAATTTCAGCAAGTATTACTAACTCTTTTTTAATCTTCTCCAGAAGAACTTAGTGTTGACCCTTTTTTTCACTAGGTTTCCTAGAGTTATTAGAATATATTTTAGATGATTTCACATGATCATAAGGACCACTTGTATAATCTTCTTCAACAGAACTTAGTGTTTCTGAGCTGGGCTGGAAGTATTCAACCGAACCGATACGATCCGTCAGTTTTCCCCGTCAAATGCGACACCTGCCCCAGTTAATCCATGCACGTTTTCTAATTGCCCAGGCGCCCTCATTACGCGTTCACTCCCCCTTTCCACCTGCCCCCCCCTGAAACCCCTGCCCCTTGTGGCATATGTATAGCCACTTATTACAGGCCAAAACGTGCACATTCGACACCGAATCGGATTCAAATTCGAATTCAATTTGATTGTAACTGCTTTTATTGCTGCCGTGTTGGATCAACTTGAAGCCAAGAAAGCCAGTTAAGGGGGGGAAGGGGGGGGGGGGGGATTGGGGAGGGGGGAGTTGGTCGGAATTAAGGCGAAAAAAGCCAAGTGGCTTAAGGCAAGTGGGTTCAATAACGGTGCATTGTGTGTCGTTGTTAGTTGGCCAAGTACGTGTTTTCTAGTTGTTGTCTATTGCCACTGCCCGCTGGCCGCTGGCTGCATGCCAAATCGATCGAGTTCGCTGGCTAAGTCTTTTGATTTGGCCCAGAGTGGTGTTTATGTTTTTGTTCGCATTGAATTCGCCGCTGGCCTATGAAGTGCACCGAATTACTCACACAGACTCACAGACTCACTCATTGCCAATTTGAGACTCGAAAGTCCTTGAATCTTGTATGTTGAATCTCTCTGAAGGCATCGCCGCTTCGTTGTTTTTGGTTTTCATTTATTTAAATACAAATTGCATAATGCGCGTAATGGAAAGAAAATCCTGATTTTAGCCGTCAGCCTGGCGCCTCCACCTCGCCCCTTTCGATCTCGATCTGGGTTGATTAATTCCCGCATACAACGCAGCGATTAACACATATCTGTGCGGCTATATGCATATATATATATATATATATATATATGTGTATATATATGCTGAACCGATCCGAGTGGTATTGCATTTATGCGGCGATAAATGCATGCAGATATGCGGTCTGTCTGTCAGCTGGCATTAAAAATGCAACCGTTAATTTATAAGACAACCGTGGTAATTAATCCAATATACTTAATTTGCTGCAGCTGCGGAAAGTCAGGGGGGTTTAGTGACGGGTAGCATTTGGAAGCATAGAAAGGAGGGCGAAGATAGAAAGAGGATCCGCCGACCTTGAAACTCATTCCCCCACCCATCCATCCATCAGCCCACATTCATTCTCAATCTTTATTACCAGATTAAGCCTTAACTTTTGCCATTTCTTTGCCGGCAAAATGCCAGCCTCACATCCCGTGACAACTTCATCATCATCGCCATGAAACTTTGGCATTTGCGGCTCAGTTCCAGTTTGGAGCGGCAACGTGTTAAAGTTCAAATTGGCATTAAGCCGAGCTTACACCTGCATGTGGTCGTGCCCCAAAAAGGTTGCAAGTCAACCTGCAGTATGCAACCGAGGCGATTGCCAATTCGTTTCGACAGCTGGCAACTAAGTTGCATTTTCGCAAAAAAAAATCCCAGAGAAATTTAAGATCAAACTACTATCCCAAAGAATTTTAATTAAGATCATGGATATCATATCATTCCTCCAAGTGCATGTCATTAAATATATCTCATTTATTTCGTTAAAGTACAGAAAATATGTATAGATATTTTCCAAATTCTCCAATATGCAAATCATCACTTAAAAAAAATAGGTTTTCCCTTCTGACAGTCACATTATAAAATTGCAAAAAAAATAAATCATCTTATTGGTTTTTATATTTAGGGATCACTCACATGTTGAAGTACTTCATTTTGTCGAGATATGTGTGTGTGTTTTTTATGCGGGGGCTTTGGACCAACAACAAGTAAGAACTCGAGGCGCGCGCGTCTTAAACTTAAACTAGAAAAAAAACACTTGTATTTTTATTTTTTTGGGGGGGACGAGGGCTACGGCTTTTTAGCTAGCGAGCGGAACTGACTGGCCACGATCACGATCGACTTCTAGAGGCAGACTGAACGTTACTTATGCCGTGTGCACACAGTTAACCTACGGCCATCCAATATTTTGTGGCAGCGACGGAGGCTTCGACGGAGACTGCGGCAGCGGCCGAGCAACAGGTTCAGACCGCCCTAGCCAAACCGCCTGCACCTCCAACCCGTGGCCACCGCCTCCTCCTCCCCCACCTCCTCCACCTCCTCATTCTCCGCCTCCGCCTCCGCCCTCGCCCCTCCATCTCTGCTCAAAGCTCTGCCTCTGCACGGAGAGAAAACTCCATATAATATGATTTTAATCTAAAATTTGTTGAGACATGCACGCGAATTCTTCAGATTCTTAAGACTGCATGCAACGTTTATTACTTAAACATATATTTCACTGCACAGAAAGAAAACACATTATGATATGACTTTGACCTTAAGATGTATTTAAAATATTCACGCGAATTCTTTAGATTCCTAAGACACTGCATGCAACGTTTATTACTTAAACATATATTCCTCTGCACAGAAAGAAAACTCAATATGATATGACCTTAATCTTAAACGTTTAAGATATGCACGCGAATTCTTCAGATTCTTTATTATTTATGATTATTTTATTATTTAAACATATATTCCTTTGCACAAAAGATGACTTTAATCTAAAGATGTATTAAAAATATTCACGCGAATTCTTCAGATCCTTAAGACACTGCATGCGTCGTTTATTATTTGAATATATTCCTCTGCACAGAAAGAAAACTCCACATGATATGACTATAATCTTAATCGTATTTAAAAATGCACGCGAAGTCTTCAGATCACATTAATATTTAAATATACCTTTTTGCACAGAAAGACATTTCAATATAATATGACTTTAATCTAAAAGTTAATAAAAAAATGTTTACGCGAATTCTTCAGTTTCTTCAGGCACTTTTCGTAACATGCATACGAATATTTGAATATACTTCTCTGTCTCTGCACTGAATCAAAGTACCATTTGATATGACCTTAATGTCTGAGACTATCCACCCAAATTCATAGATTTATTTTTTAAGCATCCCACAAGTTTACCTTACCATGTATTTTGAAATGCTTTAAAAATGTATAGGATAAAGAATTTTTTGTTGAAGAAGAAGAGAAATTTGTTTGTAGAATAGTTTTTAATTTTGACCCAATCTTTCCTCTCATAAATTATCTTTGTTATTGATCTTCAAGTTAATTTACTTCAAATTTTTTCTAATTAATTTTGAACTCTTAGTTATAAATAATACAAAATAATCTTACTCATTAAGAAATGATTTTATTTAAGTAATCACAACTATACACAAAATTTGGATTGCTTCGATTGTATTTATTCACTTTACTTTTCGAACCTAGAATTTTATTTTAAAGGCTGTTAGATAGATCTTTTATGAAAGTGCGCAAGTGGCACCTTTATTCTGTTTCATTATTTCGAATTAATGTATGCCTAGTTTCACTTTCTCCCATATAAAGTACAGAACCAAAAAGAATCCACATTCGGACGCCTTCCATTGCCAATAAAAAATCCCTCACCATTTACCATTATTTGCATATCAAAATGATATTAATTATCCGCTTTTTCTCCGTGTGCCCATGCGATCTATGCTGGCAGAGAGTGCAGGAGTACTTCTGGTTTTTCGGAGCCAATTTGTCACGGGCCTGGGCTCTGGTTATGACAGGTTTTTCGAACCCAATCCACTCCAATCCAAGCCGAGCCAAGCCAATCCAAGCCGAGCTGAGCGGAGCCAACTCAATTCAGCGTTCGCAATTTGTATATTTTATTAATTAATTTATTGATTTTAGGCCAATTGTTGTTTTGGCTCTTTGCCGATCTGGTAAATCCCGATCGGGCGACCCATCCACCGATCCCCAAAGCCCCGCCGCCCAAAAGCACAGGGCACATCTGTCCCGCATGTAAATCTCTTAGTTCACGATTAAAAATCATACAAAATGAAACACACAAAAGTCAACTAAAGAAAAAGATGAGCCAACTGTCAACGCACTGCAAATGCCCTAAAACAAGTATATTTTCCTATGTATCTCGAAATATATCTGGTATTCTATTCAAAAACTTAGCATCCAAATATATTACTTCATCCAAAATAAGTTGCTACAAAGATAGTACACTTTTTTATCCAATTTTTATAGAGTTTTTGAAAACATTTTTCTTAAGAATTAAGGTTTTGCGTTTTTATACCTGATATGCTTTGATTTTAATATAATATACTGGTAGCTGTCATGTTTTGTAGTACTTTAAGTTCCTTTATTAGTCTTAGTCTTGTAAACATCTCTATCATAATAAAACATTATATTTAGGGCCTTTATAAATAAGAACCAATTTCAAAGTTATAAAACTTAACAGCTTCAAATGGAGTGTGCTTTACTTGTCGAATAAGATATAAGTGTAAAGTAAATCCTCTATTATAATCCCAAAACCTACAATTTGTTATTCGAATAGTAACATTAAAGTGAATATTTATCTTGAAATGACTTAAAATGTATTCAAAATGCAATCAATTAAAGTATCTTAGGAGCCGAGATCGATCTCGAAATGAGAGGGCCTGAACCAATTCAAGGTATGGGATGGCTCAAAATTGAAAAGCTGTAAAGACAGATAAGCCAGACATATTTATGCATATTTTGTGGGTTCGCCGCGGCCTTGAACTGATTGATCAGGGGCGTAGTGGGGGCGTGGCAGGGGCGGCGTTTGAAGGGTGACGTCTGCAGACGTTTTACGGGTGACAACAATGATGGGCGCTAATTAATCTTCCACACACCCAGCTAACGATCGCTTTGAACTCTTGCAGATGTTCTGCGGCCAGGTGTTGATTTTTTGGCGGCACTCGACTGTGGGCCATACTAATTAACTTCGAGCTCCAGCAGACTGGCCAACTCACCTTGAACTACAAAATGTCTGCCAAAATGGAGGAAAAAAAAAAACATGTTTGTATTTAATAAAATAAAAATGAGAGAAACATAGATGGTAGATATACAGATACAACGACGCAATGCTGCAAGGCATAAGCCACAAAACTTGTTAAAAATATTATTAATCAAATATGCAGCGGGACAATGGCTGCCATTTCCATCCCAGTTCCATTAAGATCCCATCCAAATGCAAATCACCATGCAAATAGAGCTAACGACTGGCACATTTCCATGCCCATCTCGTATTTAGGGGCCAGATTAATGCCCCCAGATACAGATACAGATTCAGATCCGGACCCAAATAAAAATCAGTTTATGCAAGTTTTGTATGAACCACTTTGGTTCGCATTTGATCAGACTTTCCGTTGGGCTTAGCTCTAGTTAAAACTACATTTTACAAAGACAGATCTACATATGTAGTTTATATGTGGGCAATAAATTGCCTCCGATTCCTGTCGATTTTTCCGTTTTCCTGTTTACCTTTAAGGCAGTTGGACAGTCTCGTCATTGGTATATGTATGCTGTTCCAGAAGATCTATGATATGGGAGGTATTCACGTATACAGGGATAATAAAACCAAACCAAATCAAAAAAAAAAAGATCAAAAGAAACCAAATGAATACTGATTTTATACACATTATCGTTTTATTTGCTTGACGCTTGCAATTCCATTTGGATGCCTGTCGATAAGATTCGAGGACAAATGCAATTACAAACGTGGTTAAACTAGAGAGTACAATTAAACATAAACGTAATACGAATGATCATCATAATAATAGTGCAAATAAGATACAAAGTTAAAATGAAAGCAGCGCTTCGATTTCAAAATCAAAGTCCAAAAGTATCGATAGGCAATTAGCGATTAGCGATTAACAACAATCGACTACCGATGCTCAAAGAAAGAAAACCCGAAACGAAACTTCGAAATATATATATCGCTATGATCGTTACTTTTAAATGCAATTCGCTGGCGCCTCTCACTTTGTAAACTCTGTTAAACGAACTACTGCTACTCAAATTACAAAACTCAAAACGGGTTCGAAATCATAAGTAAAATCAACATTAATGGAATACAAATCATACAAATTGGGAGAGTGCTAAGCTGCTGCCGTTTCTGTTGTCGGGCGCTAGATGGCGCCGTCGAACAAGGATATAAATAAATAATTTGCTTAGCTTACAACTAGAACATATTGGATATTTAATACTTAGATGTAGCCTTTTACACACAACTCTGTGTCGCATCTTTCGTTTTGTATAGTTAGGTGTACACTTTACTTTATTTACTTTACGTTACTTTAGTTTAGTTTCGATTCATGTTTCGCTCTGTCCATGGCTAGAGACACTCTGTTCCGTTTCGTTTCCGTTTCCGGTTCCCGCATCATGTTCGTTGCTTGGGGAAATTCCGTTTGAAAAAATTAACTGTAGGTTTTACTTTACACCGACTGTGAATCGGAACTGGAAACTGAAACAGGACTTTTATATATTTAGATGCTATCGCGTTTGCTATTTAAGTAACTGATTGGATATTCGCCTTTATCAATATCGCGCAATTCGTTCGATCTTGTACAAGTAAATCTAGGTTATTTATGTAAAAAGAGTGCTCATTAAATGGAATACAAGTTAAAGCTTTGTAAAGTGGCTTTAACTTAGTTCTGGTTTGTTGGTTGCTCGATTCGTTTGTTGTTAGCTGGCATGTGGCTTACAGGATATGCTCTTGGAGGAGTATATATGAATATCTATATATTGTATAGCTCTGTTCATATGCAATTATTTGTTATCAACTAAGAACAACGTTTGGCCAATCAGATTCGCTACACAACAACAACAAGTATATGTATACAATATATATATATATATCAAAAAAAAAAGTTCTTACAAGGCATCAATATATGTAAAAAGGGAGACGACGGAGGAAGTAACTCCTTCAAAGTTCCTCTCCCTTGCTGCGACATGGATTCACTTAACTAAGTACAGCTCTCATCGTTGTGCTGAGCTGAGGTGACAATAATAGCAAGTCGTACAATACCATATCGTATTTATATTTGTATATATTATATAGTATATAAAGTACAATCCATGGTTCATCTGACCCGCTTGACGTTGCCACTTCTTTTCTAGACCTTCTTCTCACCATCCTGCCTGATGTGTTAGGTAAGCGTTAAACGAGTTGCATTGGCTTTACACATGTTCTTTAAGATACAGTTTTAGTATTAGGTTTAGTTTCAGTTTAGTTGTAGTTTAGTTTAGCTTGTAAATTACTCAAAAAATATTTGTAGATTACTGTAGCATGTATGTTTAGAGCATATATATATTTAAGATAGTAGTTGCAGTTGCTCTCTCTGTTTCTTTTCTCTCTATATATCAGTATCAGTTTGCATAGCTTTAGTTTCGTTGGGGCTGGAGACTTGCGGCTCCCGGCTCCAGCTGCATTGCCACGCCTGGGATCTGGCATCTGGGATCTGGGATCGGATCGGATCGGATCGGATTGGATCGCTTGGCGTTCATTTCAGCGACGAATTGGCTGGCAGCGTGGCGGAGCGTTGCACATTAACCGCATACGGCTTGTAGGAGGATCGCGTCGATTGGCTGCCAATTCGGTTCAGGCGATGAGTGATGAATGAATGATGAATGGTGATGAGGTTGCATGATATTGATGGTGGTTAGCAGCGACAGTGGGGGGGTTGGGGAGAGAGAGAGAAAGAGAAATACCAATCGAGATTAGAGACACACAATACAGAGATACGGGGGACACAAAAGCCGTGGGGATTCACACAATTTAGATCAGTTAGTAGGGTGGTTGGAGAAACACTCTGACTGCTGCTGACTTTACTCTCTGGCAACGTCAAGGTCCTGGGCCTAGTTTACCTGGGCGATATCTTGCTGCCATCGGTGCTGTTGTTGTTGGACGAGTTGGCCTTGTATCCACTCTTTTGGATACGCTTCAGCAGGCGCGCAACCCACACAGACTGATCCTCGGGCGAGGAGGCCAACAGCAGCATGTCCCGTGCGCTGCGAGGATCGTGGTTCAGCTTGCAGGGCGCCAGCGGGTCGTGCTTGTCCACATGCTCCTTGTGAATCTTGTTGCGGCATCTGGAAACGTGGTAACACGGTTAGAGTCGGTAATGGGAACTCAATAGATCATCAAAATAAAATCGTAAACTCACCTCTTGCATTCGTAAGCCGCCGGCGGCTTGAACATGTGCCACAAGGGCTTCGGGCACACCTCGCAGGCCGTGGGCATGTGGTAGGTTATGTGGACGAACTCGTGACCTGTCCGAAAGAGATGGGTTTGGTCAAATCAATTGGTTTAGTTCCTTGAAAATGGCCAGCTCACCTTTGTGGACAATTGTGCCTGGGCGCTCCTCATTGCTATTACCATGCAGCACACTCACATCCAGCTGGCTCTGCTCATCGGGACGATGGGAGGCGCCCTCGCCGGCGTACAGCAGCTGGAAGATGCGCGGAATCTCTTTGGCATCGGCGCGTATGACATCGCCCTGAGTAACGCTACGAACATGGTACACCTTGCTGCATGTATAGAAATAATCATTAATACTTATTTCTCTTAGATTCAAAATCAAACGCACCTCAGGTCCAGGATGAGCACGGCATCCGTGGTGTTGTGCTTGTCAATGTCCGAGTTGTAGAAGATGATCTTGCGCGACGAGACGATGACGTACTGGCGCTTCCAGCCGTGACCACGTCGCCGGTTCTGCTTGTTGGGCACACTCAGCCAGCCCTCGAATACCGAGTCCTGTGTGAGGGAGAGCAGAGAGGAGTGCTAGAGAGGCGCGGGAGTGGAGTGAAGGTTGGGGGAGCGTGTGTGTGGTGTGGGTTCTGTGTGAGTGTTCTGTGTTTACGCTGGGCGCTGGCAATAATGCTCACCTGGCTGTCCTCGGGATCGTTGTCCGCCGAGGAGAGCGACGCCGTCTCGTTGAGCTTGCTCTGCAGGTGCTCGATCTCGGTGGCCTTGCAGTCGATTTCCATGACCATCTTCTGCTTGAGCTGCTGCTCCTCGGCGCACAGCTGCTGCAGGTCCTGGTGCTTCAGTAGCAGCTGGTTGAACTTGTCGCGCTCCTGCGACAGCTCCTGCTGCAGCCGGCGCATCTCCTTCTCCTTCTTGCGCAGCTCCGCGGTGGAACGGGCCTTGTTCTTTTGCTCTGCGGGAAGTACATTATGTTTGGAATTAGAGGAGTCGGGTGATAAATACAGATACAACTTACTGGGCAGGTCGGAGTCGCGACGGTTCATCACCTCGGCCAACTTGTTGACCGCCACTTGTTTGAGGAGGACCTCGTTCTTGCACTTGTCCAGCAGCTTGGCGATCTCCTCGTCCTTGCTGCTCCTCATCAGCGCCAGCTCCTCCTGCTGCTTCTTGTGCTGCTGGACGAGATCCTCGCACTCCACTCCCTTCTGGCCCAGCTTCTTGTGCAGCTCGATCTCGGCCTCCTTGAGCGTGCCCAGGGCCGCATCCTTGGCGTTGATCTCGTTGCGGTGCTTCATCACGAAGTCCTTCAGCTCCAGCTCCTTGATCGTTTTCTCCTTCTCAAGATCGGCCACCGTCTCCTCGGCAATGGAGCGGGCCAAAGCTTCCGAGTCCGCCCGTGCAACGGCCACCTGCACCTGGTGCTTGAGTGAAACGCGCTCCTCCTCGAGATCCTCGATCTTGAGCAGCCGCTCTGCGCTCTCCTCGCGGTTCTCGTTCGCCTGCGTTTTGTACAGCCGCGAGAAGCACTGCTCCGCTTCGAGTTGGGCCTGCAGTTCGCGGTTGTTGGCCAGCGCCTCGTGGTGGGTGCCCTTTAGCTGGGTGAGGTCCTCCTCGAAGCGTCGCTTCGCCTCGCGCTGGGCAGCTAGCTCCTTTTGCAGCTGGTTTTCGCGGGAACGCAGGTGCGCCACCTCCGAGCTGTGCAGACTGAGCTCCGACAGCAGGGCGTTGCGCTTGCTGTGCTCCTGGTCAAGCTGCGACTGCAGAGCTGCTACCTTCTCCGACTCCTGGCGGCACTCGCCCTCGAGCTTCTGGAGGCGCAGCTGGATTTGGCGATAGTCCACGGATAGCATGCTCAGTTGGCGCTCCTTTTCCTGCGAATGCTGATCGGCCTTGATGCGGGCGGACTTCTCCTCGTTAAGCTTTGACTGCAGCGCCTTGACCTCCTGCAGATTGGCCTCCTCGCGGGAGACGAGGCGCGACTTCTCGGTCTCCTGGTGGGCCTTGACCTCCTGCTGGTAACGGCCCTGGGCCGCCTTCAGCTCAAAGTCGAGACCCGCGTGCGCCTTCTCCAGGTCACTGATCTTCTCAAGCAGCGCCCGATTGTCCTCCTGCGCCTTCTGCTCGCGAGCCAGAGTTCGCTCAATGTCGTTGATCAGCGTCTGCATCTTGTTCTCGGCCTCCTTGTGCATCTCCTTGAGCTGCGAGCGCAGATTCTTCTCCTGCACCACCAGCGCCTGCAGCTCGGCGTTCTCCTGGCCGAGTTCCTCCTTGTGCTTTTGGAGCGTGTCGATCATGTCGACCATGTCGCGGACCTTCTCCTCATGCGACTTGACCGTGAAGTCCAGCTCGGTGTTGTGCTTCTTCAGCTTCTGCGTGTGCTCCGTCTCGGTTTTGTAGCTCTGCTCCATCTCAAGCAGCTGCTTTTCGAGCGAGACCACCTTGTCGTTTATGTTTAGGTCGCGTGCCCGCGTCTTCTGCTCGTTCTCCAGATTGCGCTGTGTCTCCACGAGAAGGGCCTCCGTCTTCTTGCGCAGCTCGATCTCCTGCTCCACCTTCTGCATGGCCACCTTGTAGTTGTGCTGGCGCAGGGCCAGATCCTTCTCGTACTCCGAGGCAATCCTCTGCAACTCCGCCTCGCGCTTCGTGATCAGCTCGATCTGCTGCCGCAGACCGGCGTCCTGCTGCTCCAGCGCCTCCGACCGACCGCGCTCCCGCTCTAGCAACGCCTCCAGGCGCTTCAGCTCGTTGGAGTTCGACGGTCGATGGCGGTGGTTGTGCCCGTGATTATTACTGGCCGCCCCGCTATTCACCGCACTGGCCTCCTTGGACTCCGCGTCCACGGTGTCGCTGGACAGCAGCTGATAGTCGCCCGTGTAGGTGAAGCCAATGAAGGGCAGGTGGTTGCCATCGAAGCCCTTGGGCACGGGGAATACCTCCTCCGGCTTCTCGTCCCGTTCGATGTCCTCGAAATTTCGCGTATCATCGTCGGAGGAGAGTTCCGGCACCACCGGCGGCACACTCTCACGAATGTTGTCAAACGACCAGGTGTCGTTGCGGAAGAACGGATGCGCCTTGATGTCCTCGATGCCGTAGCGACCCAAACGTTGCGTTCGATCGGTGAGGAAGGCGCGGATGAGGGCCTTGGCCTGCTCGCTAATCTCCACCTCGGGCGGAAAGCTGAGCGAGTTCTTGTGGTCCATGATCTTGCCGTAAGTGCCCACCAGCGAGTCCGCGTAGAAGGGCGTCTCGCCGAAGAGCATCTCGTAGAGGAAGATGCCCACCGACCACCAGTCGCACTCCCGTCCGTACTCGTTGTCCACGCCCTGTGACTGCAGCACCTCCGGACTGATGTAGTCCGGCGTGCCCACCGCATTGCTGGAGACCACTTGTCCGTTGGCGCCCATCCGCATGCAGGTGCCAAAGTCGGCCAGCTTCAGGTGGCCATAGCTGTCGAGCAGCATGTTGTCCGGCTTGACGTCGCGGTGCACGAAGCCCATGTTGTGAATTGTGTCCAGGGCAAGGACCACCTCCATCGTGTAGAAGATGGCCCACTTCTCCGGTATGTCGTAGTCGCCCATCAGCGACACTATGTCGCCGCCAGGCATGAAGTCCATCACCATGTACAGATATTTGGCATCCTGCGGAGAGAGATTGAGTGGTAAGTTTAGTGGATTCAACTTAGTTCGTTTTAAATTAATTTTATATACCTATAATAATTAATTTATATTATACTTAATTTATGTATTACATTATAATATACATTTAGATGACCTTAAAAATTAGAAATATATTTGGTTTCTTATAAATATATTTCTGAAGTGTAGAAATCATACTCGATTACAAGATACAGGGTACTTTTAAAGGTAATATAAAAACAAACAAGCCCCTTACAAACTGAATAAATAGGGAAATTATACTCATGAAGAATCTAAAGACAGAAAGAAAGAAAACGACAAAGAATATAAATAATTTAAATAAATATTACAGAGCTTTAACTCTGTTACAATTAAAAATTAATGATAAGAACAAAAGTATTTAACTTATGACATTTAGTATCGAGGACTTTCAGACATGAACTTATTCATAACGAAAGTTTAATTTTAGCAATAATCTTTGAAATCAAAGGGTTTAACATAAAGTGGTATTTACTTATTTGAGAAATAGAATATTTTGAATTTGACAACAGGCTAACAATGATTTATTTAAACAAAACATACATTTAGAATGGCATTTTTTCTTCAGCTGTATATGTATGTATGTACTGTATATGAATACCCATAAGTGTTAAATGGTTTTTAAATTGAGAATTCAAAATAAATAACAAATGAAAACTGATCAACATGGAACCAAAAAACATAACAGAAACTAAACAGATACGGAAAAAAAAAGATACGGAGAGAATTAAATGGTGATCATATCAATTGCACAGAAATCCAAATCGTTCGAAGTGTCCATCGATGTTGGGTTTCTCAAGATCCTCAGGCTGCGGTTCGAACTGCAGCAGTTCCTCAATACTATAGCGTTGTACGACTTTTCCGTTTTGATCGAGCACTATCGTTATCGGAGCTTTAGAACCTCTACGGTTGGAAAACTTGCGAAACGATTGGAAATGGGTTAGATTTCCCCTGCGCTTCTCCACTTCGAGCAGTTTGACTGGTGGAGAATAGAGCGGTTTGGCTGCAAATTGCCCCGGATCGCCCTTTTTAGAAGACTTTGATGGAATGCTATTGTTTTCGTTGGCATTGGTTACAGGTGGCTTGGTTTTAGCTGGCTTAACGTTCTCTTTATCGCCCTCCACCTTGGCCAGGTGCCTGGCCCGACGTAGCTCGGACCATTCCTTGACGGTGGGTATGTATCTTTTGGTGGCCACCTCCACCTCCTTCTCCTTTTCAGGATTATTTTGAACGCTGCTTTGACGATTGGGCGCCAGGACTCGTTTCTCCTGATCCAATTCCAATAGCTGCTGCTCTTTTTTCTCGCTTTCCATTTCCAAAAGGGCCTTTTCGATTCGCTCCCTCTTCGCGATTCGCAAACGATCCACTTTAAGTTTTTCCTCTGGCGAAAATCTTATGGGCGATCGAGAGATATGCACAACCGGCTGGGTTTTCTCCGAGTTGTCATTGGCCTGATTCGACGAGGGCACCAGGGGATCCCTCATGCGTCGTTGCTCCACCAGTTTCAGGGCTTCCAAGGCCACCTTTCGTTCCTGTTCGACTCGCCTTTGATAGGCCTTTGCGGGCCTGTCATCGGGAGCTGGTAAATAGGATGTTGTGGGGAAAGCGATATCGGGTTCAATATTTTCCTTGCATTCAGACGGATTAACCAGGTGTTCCTCATGCGAATTTTTGTTTATCTTGTGGCGAGGAACGATCATGTAGTCCAGATCATTCAACAGAATCACCTGTGTACTGCGAGTATCTAAAATGAAAAGTAATGAAAGAGCATACAAAATGCATTATTTAAAAACGAAAAGGGTTCCATTACTTCCATCATTTCTCTTGGGGAATCCCCTCCAAGGTAGCGTTTTAATCGACCTGCTTGGCTTAGGTTCATCGAGAGCTTCAAACATTTTCTTTAGTTCAGTCAAATCCACTTTGAAGTCGTCTTTCTCTTCAAAGGACATCTTTTGCTCGTCCAAGGCCTCAAACATTTTCTTTAATTCGGTCAAATCCACTTTATCCTCGTCTTGGGTAGACTCTGCCTTCATGAAGCGCGGCACAAACTCCGGAGCATTGGCACACAGCTTCACCGCCTTTGGACCTGCCAGATCGATGGTAGTATCTTCGCAATCCTCCTCGCTGTCCTCAAAGTAATTGTCCGGCAAAGGCCGCTTGAGGATCTCGAAAAGGGCGCGACTCTTTATCAAATTGTGCATTGTGGTTTCTAGATAGCTTCTATATTCTTCAGGTATTTCACGGTCTCGTTTTGTAATGCTCTTGTATTATTTTTTTCAGACACAAAATTATATATACGTTTTGTTGGAGCTACTATGTAGATAGAAAATTGTAGTGATATGACTTAAAGTATTTGGCAAGGCTTACTTGTGGCAAGTAAATAAATATCTTGAACCTGTAGATAACCAGGCTAACATGATGCGTTTCATTTGAGGAACAATAATATTCTTTAAAAGGTACAGTTACATTTCAAACTTGAACCCATTATGGAATGTTTAAATTAAGGTACAATAATAACTTAGAGGTTATATTACTGACATAAAGATGTACTTTCTTTACATATCTAACTTAAGCTATTTAGGGAGTATTTGAGTTTAGTCAAGGAAGAATATTATCTATGAAAGGTTCAATAACTTACTTAAGTCGAGTACATTTCTATCTTAAACCCGTAAGGGAATGTTTAAGTAATAATATCTTAAAGAGCTTCAATTAATGTCATAAATAGGTACTCTGTTTACATTTCTAGCTTAAGCCCATTAGGGAATGTTTAAGTTTAGGTACAATAATTTCTTACAGGGGTAACTTCACTGACTACATCTAACTTAAATCCCTTTCTTGAACTAGATAGAGGTTGAACAGCCCGCTCACCTGGAAGGCAAAGTGCAGCTGGACGATCCACTCGGAGTTGGCGTGCGCCATTATGTGCCGCTCCTCCCAGAAGAAGGCGGAGTCCGGGCGCTTCATCATCTCGAACTTGGACAGCCGCTTCATGGCGTACACCTGGCTGGAGGACTTGTGCCGCACCAGCTGCACCTCTCCAAAGGCGCCGGCGCCGATGAGCTTGATGAAGTCGAAGTCCTCGACGTTCATGCGCAGCTGGTTGATCTGCAGGGCCAATGGTTTGTCTGCAATGGAAGGAGATGGATTATCAGGGGATTCCAAATGATAGAATAACCAGGACAACTCACATTTGGCCGCATACTGCTCGATGTTTTTCAGCCGCCGCAGGGAGTCGTGGTCACAATCGCTGACCAAGGCCGACACCGTGTCCAGCAGGCAGTCCACATTGCAGATGCTGGTCGGATCGCGCATCTCGCGCTCGAGCGTATTCGCCCTGGAAAAGGAAAAGGTGAAGAATAAGGTTGAAAATGGGAAATTGGAGGCGTTCAGCAATCCGAATTAATCATCTGTGATTCGTTCATTGTTTACCCTCGATGAGTGTTTGAGTGTTCAACTGTTCTTCCGTTGGTCGTCATGCAAATCGCTCGCATAAACAAACAAAAAAAAAAAGGGGGGAAACGAGCAGGAACTATGAGGGAAAAGTGCGCATATTACTCATGGACGTATAAACAGTACCCCTGGTATACCAAATCCTACAGCTGCGGTCCAAATAATGGCATTTATAACTTCGCACATCGTCGAAATGAAAGATTTGTTATTATTCCCGCTTCAGCGAATTTAATTGGCCATGTTGCTGGAAGAGAACATATGTGGCATAGTTTTGGAATTATAATAGGCCCATTCCCCTAGTATCACATTTATTTTAAAACCCTTTAGAAATATTTTTCTAGCTGATCTAAATAGATTATAAATAATTTTTTACGTTATGTAACTGATAAGTAGTTTTAAAAAGAAGTCAGTACAAATACCCACATAACTTTTTCATATTCGAATTTGATTTGTAAATGCTATTAAATTGACCGCAACTGTCTACGCTGACAACGTAAACAAAATAATCTCGGTTAAATGTCTTTTCGGGGAACTATGTTAAGATCTAATAATTAAAATAGTTTTTTTTAATAACCCATAAAAGTATTTATCTAACTGATTTGAATAGCTCTTAAATGGTTTCTTAATTTATAAATTATTATAACTAATTTTTGACGATATATGTAAAATACTTTTATGAGAGAAGTCAGTAAAAATGCCCGAATAATAAATAATATGCTGAAATAGTACCCCAATCGAATATTATTTATAAATTCCATCATATTGACCGCAACTGTGAGCGCCGACAGTGTAAACAAAAAGCTGTTAAAATGATATGGGGTTTCAGACCTTGGTTACATGTCTTTTCGGGAAACTATGTTCAGATTTATAACCCTTAAGAATCTAAATTTCTACAATACTTTTTAAGTGATTCCTTAGTTTTTAAATATTTATAACTAATATTAAATACTTTTAAGTCGTTAAAAATGCCCCAAATAAAAAATAAGTTTTGGAAAATAAGTCGAATGTTTAGATGCCATTAAGTTGACCGCGACTGTATGCGCTGACAGTGTAAACAAAAAACAGCCGAAATGCTATGGGGTTTCAGATCTTGGACTTGGAGTGGCAGTGACTCAGTGAGGAGTGGACACGGAATTCCCGGGAGATTTGTCCCAATCTGGTGGCTCGATGGCAGACAAATTGGCGGCACAAGCCGGGAAATGCATGCAATATGGCATTTAGAACACTGCTCGTCATTGATAACCTGGCGAAAGAGGAGCTGGCCGGATGTTAGGGAAGGGGGGCGCTGACTTTATCACCCAACGCTGTTGACTTTGATAAAATGTGGATGGAATGCAGACCACTGACAGCGACTGCAGTTGATACGACCCACTTGAGCAGCGGGAGCAGCCATGATGATGAGCACCCTGAGTTTTTCTGCCTCCCCTTACCGACTGCATTGTTTTTTAATGAATGGAACCAGCCACCTTCAGGCTGACACCCATTGAAAACTAGACTTATGTGCGCAGATATGGACTCGGCAAAGTGTTTAAGAAAAAAATCAGGAAAATATAGTGCTTTTGTTGTGTGCTAACCCTGATTTTAAGTATACATAATAACAGTTTCTCATAATATTTATAATGCCATTGAAAAAAAGAGTTTAGACAGGCGCATTGTGAATGAAATAAAATAAAAACAAATATTTTATAAACTACTGAGAATGAATTATAATCAAAAAAAAAATATTTTTATGTTTCCTTCAAACTTGTTTATCACTAAAATACTTAGTTTAAATTTTAGTGAATGAAATTGTGTTCAACATAAACAAATTTGCGTAAATAAAGTATAGTATAGTATATACACATAGTACGCTTATTTGCTTAATCAGTAAATGTGGTTTTTATATTTTTCCTTTTAACTTTGTTGTTTGAGTTACGATTCTTTTTAAATTTTAAACAAAATGCATGCTTAAAATTACTCAATAAATGTTTGATGCTTTTGCCATTAAAGTTTAATTAATAAATCTGAAGAACAAAGTATATATAATATTGAACAAGGTAAAGTACCCTTTATACAAACAAATCATACTAGAATATTGAATAAATGATCAAAAATAATATTATTGGAATGCAAAAACAACGAGAAGTATGTATGTACTTATGGAAAGAACCCAAATGGAGATGCTATGGTACATTTGGTAAATTAATTATAACAAATAGGTATTTGCATTCGAGATTAGTGGACCATGGGAAAAGTGCTATTCTGGGGAAATAAAACTGCTTATTCGGAGAAGAGCCGAGCAATTAAAGCTATTTTCTGGGGATTTCTAGGCAATAATCAGGTAATACCCAATATCCGATAGTTTTTTTTATCGTGGGCCCAAAGTAACCAAGATTTATATGCAATTAGCTGGCAGAAAGGCAAATATTTGCACTGCCCCCAAAAACTGAAAACGATGTATCGGATTCGAGACGAGAGAGCCCAGGTCTCAGGCGAACTGCGATGACAGTCGGCGCTAAAAATTGATACTAAAAGGTGTTTGAATTGTTGTGATTTCATCATCGCCACTTACGGCATGACAGAAAAGCCAAAAACAAAACGTCCAAACAGCGGGTAATGGCAGCACGGCAAACGCAAACAACTTGGGAAAGTGGAATTTTCAAAAATGCTGCGATGAATTTTCGTTGCCGCTGTTGATTTCGATTTGGCCAAAGCAGCAACAACAACATAATTATGAACAGCAACAACAACAACAATAATAATACATAATAACCGCTGCAACGACGGCAAACGACAACATTATCGTCACCTATAGACAATATAATTTTCAGTTTAATTTATACAACGTTGCCAAATTCGATCTGGTTAGCAGTTCTCTCTCAAGTTAACAAATTGAACGCTTTAAATTGCGACTATAGATCATCTGCTCTTGCATCTGCGTTGCAGCATCTCTTCGCACCTTATTAATTCTAATGGATTTGGCCAAAAACAAAGGAACTGGTTGGCTTTTATGACTGCAATGCGCAATGCAATTGGCCTTTGTGTTGTGGTACGCAAATACCTTTCCGTTTGTGCTTACAAAACAGATATTGAGTGGATGGGTAATAAAACTAAAGAATTTATATGCATAGTCGCAGCTATGGAATTCTTAGATTGGCGGAGAAGTAGTAGCTTTGGTTTTGCATGGCGGATTTGATCGAATTCTTGAATTTTTGGAAGCGGAGCAGGACGAGCAACGTACCGTTCCGGCTCGCTCGAATGGAGGGCGGCGGGCAACAGCCATGGCCACATGCCCTATACCGTCTGCTGTCCAATGGGAGAACCGGGGATTCGGATTCGGATACGGATACGGATTCGGGTTTGGCCCAAAACGATGCAGCCGATGCAACGCGACGCCTGCAACTGACAAAACGGCGACGGCGACGGCGGCGGCATCAGCTACTGCGTTCGTTTCAGTTTGGTTTGGTTACAAATTTTAATGCGAAAATGGCAAATTTATTATAAAGTCGCCCCCCGTTTTGTTCACTCGCTTGTCAATTTGATTGCCGCGCTGTCGCTTTGAACATGAGATATGGAAGGTGTTTGCCAGCGGCAGCGGTGTATTACTTTTTGATTTGTGTTTTGGCCAGGCTTGGTTTGGCTTGCGCTGAATTGTGCTGGCTAGGCTTTGTAGGCTGGGCTGCCAGCGTAGTTGAACAAATCGAACGAATCGCAAATCTATCTGTACAGATCGCACGTATCTATGCTGCCATTCGGGTGACAATTAACTGAGTGGAGCAGTCGCTTTTGGGCCGCCATCTCGAGCACTCACCGGCGCCTTCGTTCCACATCCATGCTGCGCTGGCTGCCCACAGGTTCTCGTCCAGCTGGCATGCAAAAGGAGGGTATGTCCAGCTGCTACTGCTGCTGCTGCTGCTTCCTGGTGGTTAGCTGCTGCTCCTCCTGAAGGCGGAAAGAGATGGTGTTAATCTATAAGCTGATTAAGGCAGAGAATGCTGCTCACCTGATGGGAGATGGTCGTCTGGTTATGGGAATGCCAATGGTAATGGTTAGTGTGCTTCTGGCGATGAGGTCACCAAGTGCGGAAGAGGATGGTGCTTTGCACCACTTGGCGCTGGCTTGTTCTGGTGGAGTGCCGCCAACGCCACATGCGGACGCAGTCGAGCACCCGGGTGGGTGTTCCCAGGTGCCTGTGTTGCCTGGCGGCTCCGGGAGAAGGCGCCTTCTCCGCAGGAGCTACTAGGATGACCAGGTAAACAGAGGAACTGAGGCTGAAGCTGCAGCTGCTGGCCAGGATTCTCCACACTGGTCCTCCGCATGCAACAGTTGGCTCTGCAATCGATTGGCCTGGCCAAAGGGTGGATGCTAAGGATCAGCTTTGTTTCTCGGCTTTTAGGTTCGTTTTTCCCAATCTTGTTTTTCTTTTTCGTCGTTACTCTTTTTTTTTTTTTTTTTGTTAATTCCAGCGCTACCTCTTTGCACACACACAGGCACACCACTCGCTCGCACACCAGCTCACCAGCGAACGGCGAACGTAGCAAGCGCTACAACAACAATAACAAGGCCCACCACACACACGCACACACCGATGTGCGTCACACCGACGTGCTGCTCGGCGGCAGCGGGGAAACGCGCGGGGGGGCGGGACGGGACGGGGGCGGCTGACCGCCCAAATTGCGAATGTCCAGTTTCGGCCGCGGCCAAATCGATCAATTTGGTTTTAATTAGACGCTGCGCGTTGCACTTCTTCTTTCGGTTTCGGTGCTGTGGTTAGGGATGTGCAAAGTACACCAAAATATCAATACATCGGTATTTTTTGAATAATATATATCGCGATAGTTTTCACCTGATTTGTTATCGCAGCAAACGTAAGTGCCAGAAAACGTAAGAGCCACGTAAGGCGTAGTATTTACATCGACGTAAGTCGCGAGCTAACCATGGGAGTGAGCGAGAGGCAAGTACGCGGCTAACGCTTTACGTCGGTTTTTTTTTTCAGCGCGGTACTCAGAGAGCTAAGGAAATACCAGAAAAATACCAAATTTCGCGAGTGAATTTCGATGAACGTCTTTAGCCACCGCGCAAAGAATAAAAAATTTGAACTTTTGGTGTGTTCGTGCAGAAGCGGTGTTGAATCGAAATATTAAAAATGGAAGGCAAAACTCAAAACGCCTGCAGTAGGTCAGTGCAGATGAAAAAGGACGAAAGAAAAGGAAGCCTTATCCAGGTTGCCCATTATTGTGGAACTTGTCCCACAGGAAGCAATACCACAACAGGACAAATTCGCAGAATAGCGGAAGTGCTGAAGATAATCCAATCGAGAGCGCTTTGGGAAGGAGCATGACGAATAGTACTTCGCTCCATGCAAAGAAAGCATGTTCTGCCGACACAAAAAGAAAGCCTTAAGCTATGTGCACCAGCAGATTCTTCTTTTTAAAATCATCAACAAAACAAACCCAGCTGCTTGGCAGTAAGACCATGCTACATGCAATGCGGGTGAACTTTAAAAACTTCGGTCACACTACAAGGAATACGATTTTTCGACTAGTGACTCTATCTGTATTAGGCTTTGAGTGTTCGTAATTATGTTTACATATCGGAGATATCGCAGACTATCGATAGCTTGTGGTGCAGTGTGGCCAAGTGCGAGGGGTCTTCATATATCAGAGCCTACAGGTGGGCATATTCCATATTCAATAACATTTATTGTTAGCAAATACACCCTCCTAAAATCGGATAATCGACTGCCAATTTATACCCATCGATGTTTTTGCACCTTTCAAAGCGCAGCCAACTTCACGCACCTTATTTTACAATAAATAAAATGTAAAAAAATCAAGATTAAAACATCAAGTATTAATAATCATACACAGGGAGTGAGAAATGAAAGTGTGATAGCTTTGCCGGAAGTCGTACAACCCTTGAAAACTTTAAATATGCTAATAATGCTAGTTTTGAGATATGTTACTCATTTGATAAATGTCATATTCATATAAAACCTTTCCATTACCACTTCATTTCTAACATAATGTTCTAAATGTATAGGGACATGCTAAGATAAATTGATGCTTTAAGATTTTTCTTTGAATAATTCAAAGTTGCGCGCCAAATTCTTTACAGCTTAGTTCTCTCTTTAACAGAAGCCACTGTTAAACAGCTTGTATCTTAACAGTTCTGTTAGACACTGTAACATTTTAGTGATGTTGAAACGCCTATGATGACCATTCCACCAAACATCGATGTTTCCAAAGGTCTCTACGATGTCTTATCGATATTTCGCCACCGCCACCTCTAGAGCGCAGCCAACTTCACTCGCCTTGTTCTTTTTTCCGGTTGACTTTAACGAGAAAGGTTGTGCCCGAATTCTTTTCAAGTGAACTTTATTTTTTTTATGTTTCGAATGGGTGAAATTAAATGAAAGAGCCCCCGCCAGGCGGCGAATGACAGAATGGGCAGGCTGCAAGCACGAGCAGAGTGATTTTCACGGGCCAAAACCCGGCTGGCAGTTTTTTGTTGTGCCCCTGCAAGTGTGTGCGTGCGAGAGACCTAGTGTGTTCGTGTGTGTGTGTGTGAGAGAGTCGAAGAACTCGCGACAACGTGTTTTTGGCAAAGTTTTAATAGATTTCCCATTGTTTTGCTCGTTTTCCCCCCGCAGATGCCAGGCGTCACAGTGAAGGATATTGACCAGCACGCGGTTACCAAGGCGGTCGCCGTCTTCTTGAAGAAGTGAGTATGGTCAAAGGGTTAACAATCCAGCCACATAACCTCACAACCCCCTATTTGTTTATCCGCAGGACTGGCAAGTTGAAGGTGCCCGACCAGATGGACATCGTTAAGACCGCCAAATTCAAGGAGCTGGCGCCCTACGATCCCGACTGGTTCTACGTCCGCTGCGCCTCGATCCTGCGCCATCTGTACCACCGCAGTCCCGCTGGTGTTGGCTCCATCACCAAGATCTACGGCGGACGCAAGCGCAACGGCGTCCACCCCTCGCACTTCTGCCGCGCCGCCGACGGTGCTGCCCGCAAGGCGCTCCAGGCCCTGGAGCACGCCCGCCTGGTCGAGAAGCACCCGGACGGTGGCCGCAAACTGAGCTCCATCGGACAGCGGGATCTGGACCGGATCGCCAACCAGATCGTGGTCAAGCAGCGCGATGCCGCCAAGCAGACTGGGCCCCTTGTTATTTCCAAGTAATCACGCAGCGCGGCGCCCTTTCGAATTCTAAAATCGCATTTTTAGACTTCACATTGTAAGCGCTTTTTGTTTGCACGACAGAGATGAGATGAAATAAAACCAACCACAATTTGTAAAAGTCTACGAAACAAGCGTTCCGATGTTCTCTAAGTTTTAATATTGCCTGCCATGAGGGGAGTAACTATCACCTGGAGTTAAGGAGCTATTGTTAATACCATCGATGTGATCATTCACCTCAAGATTAACCAATATATCTTTGATCTTGCTTAGCAATGAAAACAAACTAGCGTTTTGGCTGAACTTTTAATGTCTGGACTGGACAATGATCACTATTGTTTCTCAAGTTTAAGGAATTATGCATTTATAAGGTACTTTACTAGCAAGCTAATGCGCCAGGGTAGTGTCTTGTTAAAGGGCCTTTTTCTAAAGGAAAAGTATTGCTACTCATGGGGATATAGTTGGAAATTTGATTAGATATTCATCAAGAAAACAATCCTAGTGAACTAATATTAATATGGGCCTAATTAAAAGAGGAACACCTACATATATCTCTTTTTCCAATTGAAGTCAATTCCAACAACTTTCCATAGGGCCTGTTAAACTTTAATATTCGATATTATAATTTTTATAAAGTTATGTCTTAAGCTAGCTTTCTTTATTCTTATACTCATCTGGAAAAAGAGTGCTATAGATGCCGAATTTATATAACCTACTCAATAGTTAGTTTTTTTTTACTAAAAAATCTTAGTACGCCCCCAAACATTTTTATATTTCGTAAAATATGTCCTCGTTTTCCAGTTAACTAAGAAAAGGAGATGTTTTTAAGATCTACTTTTTAGCTAACCATGTCAGATCTGGATTTGTTAGTACCATCTAAGCATCACTTATGATTCCTTCAAAAACTACGATGCCCAAAAGTTGTTAAAAAAAAAAACAATATAAAGAAGCTAAGTATTGCCTTAAAACCCCATGTTTGTACACTTGCATTGGGTATTATTATTATGTTAAGAAGGGAAGGAGGGGGTTCCGATCCCATAAAGTATATATCCTTAAACAGCTCCAAAAACCCATATGATATTGCCATGTCAGTCCTGTCTTTACGCAAACTAGACTCAGTTATATGCTGTTTGAATAGAAACTTCCAAAAGTTGCTTGCTCCATTCCAGGTAGTACACATTTAAGTCGGACGGGCTTGATTGGATATCTATTATATTTCGTGGTATTCTCTTCTACTCTATAGTAGCTAAATGAAACAGATTTTCATATAATTTAATTCGTAGTTCTGAAATCTTATAGATATGTTATACCACAATATTTTTAAAATTTCAGAATTACGAATTTAATTAAATGAAAATCAGAGGACCGTTTCATTTAGCTCCTATAGGAACGATGGCAAAATGAATACGAAATTATAAGGAATCAAATTATTGTTTTTTTTTTAATTGTTGAATAAGAAAATACAATTTAAAATATCGGACAATATAAATTCACTGCCATAGGAAAGATCGGAAAAGTATAAGGAAATATGATTTGAATACAAAGCTTGCTTGCCAAACTAGCTTCCATTTTAAATATTTCAAAAACGTATTAAAAGGTTACATCTTTATATTTGATTGTATCATATAATACGATATTATCATGTTTTGAAAACTAACAATGCAATTTCAGTTAATTCAAAGGGTCCAAAAACCATATTTCAACTTAAATCATATTTTATAAAATATATTTTATATGACAGCACCCTTTCGATTGCTAATATTTTTAGTATGACTGTGTGAGGTTATAATTGTCTCGAAATTCATGTGATATAAAGTTGGAGATGTTTTTCTGTCCTTGTAAGCTTCAGGTAACATGTGATATTATTATACCCGACGAAAGTACCCAACTTTGTCTTGGGATACAGCTGGCGATATATGAGAGGCGAGTACAAGTTTATTGGCTTTGTAGGGTATAATTTATTTAAGAATTCTTGTGTTTTTCTGACGGTGTACAAGCGCATGAATGTTTCTGAGCCTTAAGACTAGACACTACGGCTAACGATTGGGGTGCTTGAGGGTATTTCGATCCGAGGCGGGTGCTAGACCCTGTCCAGAGCCTCCACCATGACGATGCTGTTGCCGCGGATTACCTGGTAAAGCGGGAAAGTTAATTAAAAGTAATGAGGAGCTCAAGGACTACCGTCTTACCACCATTCCGATGTTGTTCTTCGTGTTGTCCTTGCACTCCTCCACCGTGTCGTCCAGGACCACATTCATGAAGGGATCGAAGCCCCGCAAAATGCCGGTGACGGCGCGTCCACCGTTCAGTTTCAGCATCATGCGCTTGTCCATGTACCTGCAAATATAATTCGGTTATATGCATAAGAAGCCAATCTATAAGCCCCTTACTGCACTTACTTTTTCAGCTCTGGAGGATGGGCCTTCGACATTTTGTGTTAATTTGTAATTTGCTAAAAACGCGAAAACCAAGTAAAAATGCGGCCGCAGAGTAGAGATGACACTATCTTTCTAGCGGTGGTGTGGCTTGTGCCGATACTATCGCATCAATCTGGTTATACTTTTAAGGCGGGACATGAGTTTTTCACAATTCCCCGTTTTCCAACACTTTTTTTTTGGCACGCACTGACATATATATTTATTTTTGTTAATTGGACAATAAAATTACAAAATAAACTAGTCAAATATAAAACATTATTTAAATACCATTTGTTAAATAAAAATTATGGGGTTTGTTTGACAGATTTAGTTTAGAATGGTGATTTTGCTAAGCTTGAAAATGTAACAGATTGGAAATGCAATTTAAGGCTTCTTTAGGCAGGTGATGGAACCGCATTAAAAAAACATAAAATGTACATGCACTAAAATCTGTTGGGAACTATGTAATAAAAAATAAAACCTAATAAATTTTATTTACAAATTTTAAATATACAAATTGAAAACAACTTATTTGTGTATCAAAAAAGTCTAAAAATACCCTTGATTTAATACATACCATTTGATGATTCATTTTATAGATCACTAATATTTATACATGTTTGTAATACAAAAGTACAAAACATTTGAATTCACTTTTATAATATAACATTTAATTTATTGTTACCTATTTATCAACTAGTACTATACAAAATTAAAAATACGTATTCAATGCAAATATCTTTTAACCCAAATGGTGTATTTCAAATATGTTGGTTTCTATGACAATCAAACAATGGAATTAAATTATATTCCATATATTACAAATAATAATCGTCACGATCCCTGGTTAGGGGAATACCCCAAACCCCTGCCATCTGGTGTGACCGTGCGCCCGCAGGTATTCGGACGGCACGCGGTCACTCTAAGCAGACCCGTATAAAGTTCCCTCCCCCCTGGCCAACGAGAGTACTCTTGTAAAAAACGCGAAGAAAGGTGGCTTGAAACCAGAGCGCAATAATATTTATTTTTTTTTTACACCGCGCGCAGTGTTTACGACTGAAAACTGAGGCGAAAAACTGTCGGTGGGACTATCACGAAATTATATGTATTTTCCCACAACGACGAGCATGCTGAAATTGTGATATACGCATACATAATGCGCTGACAACTCTTATTTTTGGAGGCGTCTATAGAAAAATTCGAACCAAACCGTGTGTGTTTATTTTATGCGATTCGAATTGTTTGTTTGCTTAACTTACGTGAAACGGAGGTGAAATCTCGCATTTTCCATTTTCCCCCCCATTTGTTTACTGGCTGGCCTGAAAGAGAGGAAAAGTGAAAAGTGTTATCCGACGAGGCGAAACGGAAGGCGAAAAAACCAAAACGATCTAGAGATATGTGTACATAGCACATAAATTGCAGATTGAGGCCAAGACAAGGCAAGAAGAAGACGACGACGACGACGACGGCGAAGAACCTGAAAACTAGAGATCTTGACGAGGTAGCAGCCAGTCCAACCAGCCAGATGTATAGCCTGCCCAGGAATGCTGGCCTACTTACGAGCGCGATCCTGCTGCTGCTGATGATGGGCTCCCTGTGCTGGGCCATTGAGGAATCCTCTCCAGCTTCTGCTCCTCCCCCAGCTGCCCGCCCATCGCCTCCGCCCACAGTGAAGCTCAACAAGTGCTGCCACTCGGGGGAGTACCTCAATGAGACGAGCGGCGCCTGCATTGCCGGCAGCGAAGCCCTGTGGCTGCCCATGGTCTACCTGGTGCAGCAGCAGCGCTTCTTCGAGCCCCACGGCGCCAGTCCGCGCTTCCTCAAGTTCCTGCCCAACATCAGGCCCTCCTGCCGCAGCGATCAAACCACTGAGCTCTTCCGCAGCCGCGGCGCCAACGTTATGCTCTTCCCCAATGGCACTTTGTATGTGCGAGAGCGAGGACTGTTGGTCCAGCCGGTGGACTACTGTGTCGACTGGGAGGTGGCCCTGGTGTGCCTGAACAGTCCGCCAGCCGACGCGCTAGAGGCTCCCTCGGCCGCGCAGAAGGATGCTCCGGCCAATCTGCGCCTGAGCAAGTGCTGCGGCCGCTGGGGCAGCTACAACACTCAGCTACAAAACTGCGAACTGCAGTCCAACGGCCAAAAGCCCAACGATGGACTCCTGCGACTCGCGCCACAGCTTCCCGAGGGCAGCTACATGACCAGCTACGGCCTGCCCGTCTGCGCCCGATCAGGGGGCTACTCCATAGCCGGGGACTGGCGTGATGCCAGGCTGGATCGGATCACGGGCGGTCTCCAGTTGCCGCACAAGAACCTCAGCGCCGAACAGTACTGCCTGGAGCACACGGAGCGCAAGGGCGAGGTCAAGATCATAGCCTGCCAGCATTTGTTTAGGGCCGAGGGAGATGGCTCACTGGAGGGATCCACCGAAGACGTTGTCGAGGCTGTCAGTGGACAGAACCTGCAGAAGGCCGTCCTCACCGGCGGTATACTCGTGTCCATCGTCTTTTTAGCCGCCACTTTGGCGGCCGGCTTCCTGCTGCCCACTGCGCATCATGCCCTCCACTGGCGGTGCCAAATTTGCTATGTCACCTGCCTGTTGATCGGCAAAATCCTGTTGGCCATCGAGGAGCTGAGCTCCTCACTGCAGCCGGGAACTTTGACCTGCCATACGCTGGCCATCATGATGCAGTTCTTCTTTCTGGCCGCCTTTTTCTGGCTGAACACCATGTGCTTCAATATCTGGTGGACCTTCCGGGACTTTCGACCCAGCTCGCTGGAGCGCAACCAGGAGACGCTGCGGCGGTTCCTGTATTCCCTGTACGCCTGGGGCGGACCGATGCTCATCACCTTTGCGGCCGCCTGTGTGGATCAGCTGCCAGAGACGACGCTACTCCAGCCGGGCTTTGGCCAGCTGTACTGCTGGTTCGACAATCGCAACCTGTCCATCTTCGCCTACTTTTACGGACCCATTGGCCTGCTGCTGTGCGCCAATATAGCGCTCTTCGTATCCACAACCCATCAGCTGACATGCGGCCTGTGGAAGCGGGAGGATGTGAAGTCATCCTCGGAGAAGTCTGCGCTGGGCAGGGTCTGCCTGAAGCTGGTGGTCGTGATGGGCGTCACCTGGATAGCGGACATTCTGTCCTGGCTGGTGGGTGGACCCCACGGCGTATGGTTCTTCACCGACCTGATCAACGCCCTGCAGGGCGTGTTCATCTTCATCGTGGTGGGCTGTCAGCCGCAAGTGTGGACCGCCTGCCGCAGGATCTTCTGCCCGAGGTTGCGACACGACATCACCAACACGACGAACGGAGTCCAGCACTCGAGCAGCTCGCAGGGATTGCCATCGATGGCCGGCGGCACGGAGATCACCCAAAACACCACCATGCCCAGCAGTCCGGCCGCGGACAGTGGACTGGAGGAGGACATACCGGAGAAGACCCACAATCCCCCCGTGCCCGTCGTCAAAATGGAGACTGTTTGCTAAACGTAAGTTGAACACCCGATAGTCAGCGTAGTGCTGGCGAGATAACCCTATTTGCCAGGGCAAACAAAGCGCTCGCTGTGCCCCCCGTCCGAGTTTACAAAGTGGCTTACAACATGTGGCTTTAAGCACACACTCGCTGATAGACTTATCGGCTTTAATGGGCTCCAGGGCCGACCAGGAATGCAAAGTATTTTCAATGAGTTGGTCGCTTGTTCGTTCGCCGGTTATGCCATGCATCGCAGCCGGTTCGATTCTACAAAGTACACGTACAGGTGGGGCCAATGTAATAGCGGTAGTTCCATCGGATGTCGTTTAAAGTGGTTCTTTTTCATAGATTTTAAAACTTTTTGTTATGTAATCGTAGGGTTTAGATATATTTCTTTTAAATCTCCAACAAAATTAGTTTGAGGAAATATGAATTGAAGTCTAGTCCATCATTTTTGAGATCCTAAAAACAAAAATCATTTTGTATTATTAAAGAAAATCTGTTTTAGTACAATTTATAATAAGTTAACGGATCATATTTATAAAGAGAACCATTAGAATTGGTTTCAAAAATAAGTATTTAGATTTCATTAGTTGGTTAACTGGAATAATTTGATCTTCAGATATTTTAATACAATATGTACTAGACCTTGAATTGGTTCTAAAAATAATTTATTTGGATTTAACTAGTTACTTGAAATAATATTATTTGGTAGCTACTATCAGGTCTCAAAGAATTCCATATTCTCGCCTATAATAACCCGAAAATTAACCAGAATCTGTGAATAATTGAAAAGATCAACACTTCAGCTGGATTTTCCGGTACATAACTAAGAGTGTAGATAATGTGGTTATCACATATGCCAGCGAAGATTATACTATGTTATTTATTCTCTTTAATTTGAGATTCATGTGATAATTACTCAGTCTACAGATTTAACCCAAATACCAATGATGCATTTAAAAAACTTGAAAACAAATTGAAAACTCTGGGTATGTCAGGGAAATATTTGTGTGTTTACGCTGACAACTTTTATGAACCTACCACCGTTTCGAAGAGAAAAAAACTCGTTTTGCTATCTAGGGGTTTGTAGGGGAAAATCATGAAAAATGTTGGAGTATTGTTTAATTCGTTTAGTTCCCCTTGGAACGTGTCCTTTCGAAAATACCCCTTAAATCGGTAATCACCCCCCTTTGCGAACGTATTTTATCCAGATGCAATTTCAGGGTTTGAGATTTCCTAGCTACCTGGGGCGATTTTCCAACCAGGCGCCGGGTGAAAAGTCCAGCACGTTTTTCTTTTCTTCTATTTTTTTTTATTTCGCAGTGTCCCTTGTTTTATGGCTTTGGGAAAATTCATGTAGGGCTCACCCGCCGATTGGTCGGCCAGTTCCATTTGCATGACCATTGCCCGTTTCCATTTCCATTGCCATTTCCCAAATTCTGTTTACAACATGCGCCAAGTTTACGATTTCGCGTGCAGCACTTGAGTTCGAGTATGTCCATAAAGAGGAAAATGTTGCCGCTGTGCCGTTATGTTTTTCATCGGAAAACTCTGACGCCGGGTCGGCTGATTTCCTGTCGATTTCCACATGGCCATAAAGTAATCAGCGCAACCCTTGACACACACGCAAGCGCAGATAGGAGATAGAAATGGAAAACCGGAACGGAATGGGACCGGATCGTTGCGTTAACGTATCTCAGTGGTAATTTCGGGACCGAAAGGGAAAATTGAGTTTAAATTGGACTCACCGGCGACGACGACGAACGACGATAAGCGTAGCGATCCGTCTTGTTTGCCTTTCTGTTTAGTTTTCTGTTACTTGTTACTTTGGTTGCCCCTCAAGTGGTTTTTACACATCCAAAATGATCAACACAAACTACATACAGTCGGTCATCGAGACTGGCAAACAAATAAAGCCAGCACTACCTAAACAAATCTTAGCTCAGAGCTATAAAGGAAGCCCAGTTCTGGAAATCGGATATCAACCTGTAAAACTAAATATCATTATCACACGTTTCAAGTTCTTTTTAGGTAGGTGTAAGATCTTTTTTAAATAGTTTTTTTTTTCATCTAAGATGGTGATATTATTTGATCGAAACAATTTTCAATCAATTTAGTTTTGTTCTTATAAATGTATTTATATTTTATATTTTACCTGTAAAACTTAAAATCATTATCACACGTTATAAGTTCTCTTTAGGGAGGGTTTACAACTTTTTTCGAAAAACTTAAGATGGTGAGTCTTCTAAGCGGTATTACATAATCGAAACAATTTTAAATGATTTTAGCTTTGTTTTTATAGAGGTATATATATTTATATTTTACCTGTAAGACTAAATATAATTATACGACACGTTTTAAATTATCCTGAGGAAAGGTTAGAACATTTGTATTGAACTTTTTTATTAACTTCAGAAGGGGGCTACACCCAAGTGATATTAACTTTAGAAAGCAATATGATCGAAACAATTTTAAATGATTTTAGTTTTGTTCCCTTATATGTATTTTTATATTACATTTTTAAGTAAAACATCCCTAATATTTTTGATACAAAGGTACATTAGATTTCATAGGTTTGTTGATATAAATGCAATTATGTGTCCCTTTTGAGTGTGACAGCTGGTCACAAAGTACCAGGTATTGTTGTACGACTGTATTTCTTTGCCCTCGTGTTTTTTGTTTGTTACTTTTATTTTTGGGCCCTGATCGCGTCATTTATTATTATTTTTTTTGGATCCGCGTCCGTCAGGGTAAACAGATGACTGTGTGTCCGAAGCTGAGGTTTTGCCCAACGAAAGAGAAAACAAAACAAACACTGGGTTTTCGGCCCATGGGCCCATTCCGGGGATTATGCAACCGAGTTATTTGGCCTGGCCCCTGAAATTGTGGCTCGCACGCAATAAGACTCAAAACCAGTTGCCTTAAAACTGTGACCTGCATGTGAGAGGTGCGTGTGTTGCAACAGAAAATGCATATGAAAATGCAACTGCAACTGCAGCTGCTGTGCCATTTGTGTTCATCTGCATAATCCCAGAGCAGCGTGTCCCCGTCACGCTCATCACAACACGACGGTGCAAAAATGGAGATGCAGGGTGTGCTCCTCGTTTGTCAACCAAATTGCACGGGTGCACAATGGCACAGGAAAACGTACGAAAAATACACAGCAATTCATTTATTTATTGTATCAATGGAAATCGACGTGTCATATTTTAAGGAAGGATCATTGCACTTGATCATTAACGTCGAAAATATAAACTCACCTAGCTAGAACCAGTTGGGAATTATAGTGTCCCAGAATCAGTACCCTCTAAAAAAATAGGAAAACGATCGATTTAAACCGATTTTCTAAATAGGATGTTTCAAAAAAAAATCGAATCCAACTTATTTCGATTGAGTGATATTTCTCATACTTAACATTTTATCTTAAACATTTTTAGGGACATTTTAGTTTGCCAATTATAATCGAAATCGAAAGTTCCCCTAAAATTACTTCTCGGATCACCAAAAATCACTTTCTTCAACTAATAATTTCCCTAATTATCTTGAGTGGGTCGGTATTCATAATGATCAAATATCGTAAAACTACATATAAATGTACTCCAGCTTGTTATGAAAACTAATAGCTTGGCTACGCTTGGATTCCACTTTTTATCCCCGTCAGCACTTAGTAGATTCGTTGTTCTATTAACCAATTAGCCAATATTACATTTAAATTTGATGCCCAGCATTTACTTGTTTGACATGATTAAGAGAAATTCTATATTAATATAATAATAATTCTGGTAATCATAGAGCTATGTTCATTGTTGACAAAATTCCGATTAGCTTAAATTTTTTTATAAACGCAGATAATTCTCAGTTACTGTCGAACGTGACTTACCCTGAAATTAAACCGTTAAAAGCGAAACATGAGCTGATGCGTTCTGAGTTATCTAATCTGCTGAAAGAGGTCAACACTTTGCAGTTTCTTTCTGGGTTAGCTTTTATCTGGCTAGTTTTTCATTGACATTTTAACGTTTAACCCACTTGACAGCCTAATGAATTCCTTCCTGCTAAATTTTCCACAAATTAGCACAAATTTCGTTGTAAGAATGCTAAATGTCCATCTCCAGACGCAATCGCAACCGCACACGCACATGTGCTCTGCGTTAATTTGAGTTTAGCGGCAATTTTTAATTTGAACGTTCTGCAGTTTTTCATTTTATAATTGCACTGTGGCCCATTTACATTTTACGCAGGGCATTATTTTTTTAATTTGTGCCTGCATCGTCGGTCGTCATCTGATTCCTTGTCGGAGGAGAAAAAAGGGAAGGGGAGTGTATTGTTGTCATGCAGTAACAATTGCGGTTGATATTATAGCTCTGAAATATTACAGGAATAAAAGAAATTCTTCATCGATTTAAATTAAATGTCTATGCTATTTTTCATTCACTTTTTGTGCTAGCTACTTTATTTTCTAAGTCTTATAAACATTATATCATAAACATAACATTACGATCTGCAAATGCTAAGATTTCCATTGACCAGTAGTTTCACACATCAAATCATATCGCATTTAGCATCTCTTACCAAGAATTGAAAAACAAAATAAATCTCGGAAATTCTGATTACGCCTTGCTGTTATTTCTCGAAAGATTATGAGCAATCCGCAGATGTTCCAGCCAAGAACAACATTTTATCTTGGGGCCTCATTATCCATGCCTCTTTTGATTTTCTCTGTTGGGATAGTACATTTTTGTTTTCGATTTATGACACACGATTACTATTTTTAACAAAGAATATAATATTCTTAAATTAGAATTAAATAATGTTACAAACATGAGTTAATCTATTCCCATCTATATGTTAAGTTTATTGTGAAAACTAAAATGCTAGAAAAGTGCATTAAAATCGTTTTCTTCAATGAAGCCGAAGTATCAAATTACTAGTGCCCTTTCCAACACTGCCGTCTGGTGCTAATATTTTGAGCGCACTGTACTTGTGCGTATGCACAACGCATATCATATAAAAAAGTTGTACTTATTTGTGCCTCTTCTTTCGTTTTTTTGCAGACAACTGAGACGCGGAGCGACAATGCGAAAGTCAGGCCCCGGATACAAAAGTCCAGACCTCGAACGAGCGAAATAATGGCAATGGGCAGCTCAAGAAAAAAAAAAAAGAAAAACCAAAACGAACAAAAAGCTGGAGTTTCGCGGCGAGAGAGGCACACACTTGCGCAATCGCAACAAAAACTACAACAACAAAAGCCGAGCTGCTGACCAGCTAATTGCGTGCGCGTGTGTGTGTGTAAGCGTCTTGCGCGTGATTTTGAAATCGGCCAACAACCGCTGTGGAACAGAAAGTACTCAGTATACGCCAGTATTCAACTTCAATTTGAGCCAGCACAAAGAAACGTATTATTTTATTCATCATCATCATCATCACCATCATCATCAGCTCATCTTCATTGCTCGAAGCAGTAAAAGCAGAATAACGGTAGAGCAGTTCGGGTCACATTAACACGTTCTAATTGGACACTCTGGTCAGTGTTGCGAAATGCCTGAAACTGGAATGTGCAGCCAAACAGGAATTCACATTGGACAAAACAAAAGATTGCTATTGTTGCTGTTGCTTTGGCTCTTTCTTCAAAGCACTTCTAAGCAACAATTTACAAAAAAACAACAGAAAATCTGTATATGTATGTATGTGTTTGGCAACCACAAGGAATTCGCTGTTGAGGCACTTTTGTTGTTGTTTAGTTAAGATCGCTGCTCTGCTTTTTCCGACTCAAATCTCAAGTGTGAGAAAAACAGCCGACACACATGCACACTCATATCGGATGTTTAACATTTAAATTAGCTGATTCAGATTTGAATTCCCCGATTTCCATTCACTTGACACTGCTTGCATCCAGTTTTTGTATGTGTTTGACGTTTTCCATTGCCTAATCACTTTTTTTTTGGTTTTTTTTTTCTTTTTACTGAAATACTGGAATAACAATGCTGACTAGAACTATTTTTATGTTTGCCGCATGATCTTTTTCCTTGGAAAAAATGTTTAAAATGTTTTTTTTATGCCTAGAGTAAACAAACGAAATTTATTTACTCCAAGGCATAAACAGAAACAGAAACGCCACAAATTGATCATCAGAAGATCAACGATACTTATCGATCAAGGTTAAATGGTAAAAAAGAAAGCGCGCTTAATTAAACAATGATAAATCCGTATTGTATTCCCCCCCCCAAACGTATTTTATGTACTTTAGGTCTTTCAACCGCAGAAACTACAATGCAGTACAATTATTATTTCTCATTATTTTTATTTAATCAATTAATTATTTTTTTTAATAACCTAATATTAATTTATTGCTCGAGTTACGACGAGTTTACACGTTCAACGTGCGTGAGTAACATTTGTATTATGTAGTGTAACTTCCAAAGTGTTCAGGCCAAAAGTAATTCTCCCCGTACTAAAGAGCGGTCATACTGATGCTGGTAGGATTCGAATGTTTATATATATTTACTTGTACATAATCAACGAGGAAAGCGCTTTCTTCTCCTATGTAGTTTATACATTTCTCTTAATCCTAAGCAACGAATCGAAAATGAAATTATCGAATGACTGAGACAAAGGCAGCGAATACTTTACACCAACATAGATTGTAATTTTGATACTAACTATTGACTATTGTAAATAAACGTATTTTGTACACCACCCTATTGGCTAAGCTATTGATGTATATATATTGAATACCTTTAAATGTGAATGAAAAACATCGATTGTTAACCCAATTGTCCCAAACCGAAATCGAGTCCCATCCCTGTATCCTCACAACGAATATACCCTAAGTTCTAGCCCTTATATCGATGCTAAGTCCCTACGAAACACCAAACTGTTGTTAACTTAGCCTATAACTAAGAAAATATCGAAAAAGTCTGCAAAGCAACGCCTACGCCCTCGAAAGCGATTTTCGAACGACTTCCCGCGAGAGCAAGAGTATTTTAACGATAATTATCATATAATGTATGGCATTCGTAAGGAATATATCAATAATTCGCTTTTGGAGGCGTGTGCGTGCCCATTAATTTATGGCGCAGAGCGGGAACATTTTATAGATAAACATGCGGAACAAAAATTGTCTGAAATGGCAATTAAATGAAACCGAAACTGAAACTTGGCATTAATGTGCAGCTATATAGAATAGAAATAACAGTCCCCCCTGATATTCACACAATACACCCGCAATAGTATACACGAATGATGATGGCAATTGCCATTGACCAAACCACCACTAAACTATTTATATTTACCGTACAATAAAGCTTTTTGGCAAATATCAATGAAACTAAACAAACAAAGAACCAGCTAATAGCGAACGTCTTTCAATTGCCGCATTTGATGGGTGCTCCTGCGGGGCATGGCATTGTGGGGATGTGATGGTGACCCACTTCAGAGTCGGATTCGGATGCCTCCGAGTGGCTTAAACCTTTGTGGTCGTGGGACTGGAAACGCAATCTTCTATCGCCGCCATCAGCAGTTTGTCAACTCTTCCCCTTTTGTATGCAAATGATCCACGTGCACAGTGGGCCACACACGGAGGTTTGTGGAAAGCGATGACCTAGCTCTTAAATCAACTGGGGCAGGTTGTATTTTGTAATGCGACATTAATGAATTACTTGCAATTTGCAGAATACAAAAATAGCAAGAGCAATAATACACAAACAGATGTTGAGGCCAGATTTGCATCTAAATTTATAAACTCATGGACAATAGAATTTAATTTATGAAAACAAGCATTACATTTGTTATCCTTTATTGAATTTATCGCAGTAAGACAATTTTATTGCATACTCTGTGCCTATTGTACAATATATGTACCTTTTTACCCCACTGTGTTCAGGTGTGGTTTTCATTTACTGTTTGTGGAGCAATCAACCTTTAAGGCAGCGTTGAGTGTGCAAAAACCGGTTGCATATTTCAAATACGCCGGCATTCAATAACTCCGTCATCACGTCTGCGAATAGCAAAATAAATAAACGAAGTGTGATGAAAAAAAAAAATGGTTGAGCTTGCATATTGGCCATGTTACTGACCCAAAATTATGATTAAGTCAATTACCCACTGAATCACCATGGCTGAATTGTTGGGAAAATTTCGCATTTCGAATTTAAAATTAAATAAGCTGAGCCGATTGAAATTAACATTATTATTCTAAAGGAGAGGACCGTTTAATTTTTATAATCATACTAAATTAACGTTTTTTGAAATGTTTGTTCTGGGTTATTCAAAATCGGTCATTTCCTACTGAACAGAGCCAAGAAAATAATAACTATGTTTAAAATGTATACTTTTTATGGCAAACATTTATACTAGAAGGTGCATGAGGGTTTTAAGAGCGTTGCGTTGAAAAAACGCGCAAAAGTGTTGAAAAATGTCGCGGCAACCGGTTTAATTTAGCCGAGTCACCATCCCACTCTACACTTAGCGGGTACACTCTCCACATTTAGCGAGTGCACTGTCTTACTTCGCTAGTATATCGATATTTCGACTGTATTCGGTAAAAAAAATAAAAAATAGTGTGAAATAAATGATATATATATTTAAAGTACTTATATCGAATGATAATGATCGGAAACCATCGTTAAAAACAATAAATAGTTTTGTACATTTATTTTTTATGTATGAATGCTAATCCGATGCGCTTCTATTCGATATTCTTACTTCGCTAGTGTATCGATATGTCGACTGTTTATGGTATTCGGTAAAAGAAATAAAAACCTTATTTTAACAAATATTTTTGAGGTTATTTCGTTATAAAATACTGCGAAATAAATGTTATATATATTTAAAATATTCCTATCGATTGATAATGAACAGGAACCATCGTTATTCTTACATATTTATTTTTTTTAATGAATGTTAAGCCGATGCGCTTCTATTCGATAGTTCCGGAAACTCAAAATTTAGCAGTCCCTGGAATGTAAATCGCCCAGCCGATAGCCGATAGGCGGCGATAACCGAATCGAAGCCAGAACAAAAACATTCTCAATATCAACAACGTCGTTGTACTTTATTTTGTAAATTATTTCTATATTTTTTAAGTGAAGCCGCATGATCGGCGCTTCCCGAGGCTACAACGCAAGCAATGAACACATCAGGAGATCATGGTGAGTGGTTACCCACGGTATATAGGTTTGCACAGATGGCTGATCAATAGGAAACGCATTCTCTTGCTTTTTGCACATTTTCCAGAGATGACGCCCTTGGAGGTGGTCCATGAGTTCATCAGGGGCGTGGAAGATGGCACAGTGCGGCGCGACCTGGCCGAGGATTGCATACTTAACTTCTACAGCCGCAATGTGCGGGGCGCCAAGGACATAAGCGGATTTTTGAGGACCCAGGTGACACGACGCTACAAGCACGAGGGTTTCGACGAGGCCGCTTGTCCCAGTATCGGCGACGAAGTCCTCTTGCAGGAGCGCTTCGGCAGGTCCTTCGATCGGGAGCGACGTCGCATCTACGAGCAGAAGGAGCGCGACAAGACCACCACCAATTTGCATCTGCGTGCCGAGAGCGATGAAGAGTCGGGACCCCATGCGTTTCGCATGTCCCTGATCACGCCCCCTCGGCCCTCGAGCTACCCTATGGATAGCCTGAAATATGTGGAGGCCGTTGGACGGTTGAGAAAGCGTGACAATTGCTACGGCGGCATGGAGCTGGGCGAATCCTCCGCGGTCCATCTCACTTTGGGCTATCGAATGACCCAACTGGCCAGCAGTCGAGTGCGCGGCATCGAGATCTGTCTGGCCGTCTACGATCGGGGTCTAAGAGGCTCCCTCAACCGATCCACTCTAGAGGCTCCACCCACTGCTATATCCATTCAACGACGTGGCAATGCCCGCCATAATCCAAGCACAGACGACGAGGCCGACGACGCTCTATCGCCACCAACCAGTCGACGAGGCGTCCGTCGTACTTTATTCACAGAGGAGAACGCCGAGGATGAAGAAGAGGCACCCAATACCAACCCCGATGACGTTGCCTCTGCCGTTGCTGGGCTGGAGCAGGAGCAGCCAGCTCAGCAGGCAGAGGAAGCACCTCTTGAGGAGGCCAGCACTGACGTGAATTCCCCCAGACCATCGGAAGTCCCAAGTTGCAGCAGCAGCAGCACCAGCACCAGCACCAGCAGCTACACACCAAGGAAACGCCAACAGCCAACCAACGGCAACGAAGTGGCACCCAAACGCACGCCGGGACCGCAGCGCATGCGTTTCTAGACCCCGAGTCTAGAGAAGACAGATCCTTAAACAGTTTTAGTCCCTAGTTGCTTTCCAAATCTCTGTAGCACAATTCTCTTTTAGGCTTAAACGATATCCCACAAATTTCCGTAGTTATTTGAAGAAGACTGATTGCACCCGTTTTGGTCCCGCTTGCAGGGACTAGCGTCGCGCTAGGCTAATCCTGAATATGTATTGTATTTACATAACTTCCTGTATTTATTTGTGTATTAAAGTTCAATGTTAATTAGGGCGGTTTTTTTTTTTTAAACATTGGAAATGTAACCATGTGTAAGGAAATGTTTTTGTCCATTTAAGGCGTATATAGTTTATATATAAGAATGAATCTTAGAAGCTAGGAATCATTGATAATATTGCACTGCTATTTCCTTGTTTAGAAGAATTTCCTTAAATATTCCGATACTTAACACAGATTTATAAAGATTTTTGTGAAGAGAAATACCCCTTGAGGTGATTAAATAGTGTTTCATGTACTACAATTGATATATTCATCCAATAATAGACCATTTATAATGCTGTTTGGTCTAGATTAGTATTTTAGTGTGCCGATGACCCTTTAATTTCATTTGCATGTTTTCCGATTCCAGAAAAGTGTTTGCCTTAGATATGGACAGAGACAAAGATCATTCTTTAGGATACTCAACTTAAGGAAGCGCAAGGGAGATGGAGAAATTTTTTTTAGATAGGTATTGATAATCGAAAAATCACATTTACAATTTAACATTTTTAAAAATATTCTCCATCTCCCTCGCAGTTCCTTTTACTGTGTGACGGTTATGTAATAGTCGAGGACGACTTCAATTGCTGCTGAACAAATTACAGCTTATTATTATTGGAATCAACTGCACAAAGGGTACGTCTTGGTCCCAAGGAAACCGTAACTGTGTCCCAAAAAAATCCAATAAGAGCTTAGTTGTTTTCTATTTTTTATTAAGCGATGCCCAGTCGAATCAGGGACTTACGGTTCGAGTCGTTCGAATTTTACGATCGAGAACTCATTAAAAAAATACCTCCCTCTGGATTAACAGCTACTCAGAAGCTTCCAACTCTAAGGCGTGGGCTTAAAGTTAACTGGGATCTTCCAGAACATGAACTTAAAAAGACCTGTTCTCTTTAAGAACTTTGCACTCTCGTTGTCGATATGGATCACAGTAACCCGGTTCTCCACTTCGCTGTAGATGACATTGCGGTAGTATTCCTCACTATCAGGTTCTAGAACGGTATGCTCCGCGACCCTCCATTGATCCGTTTTAAGTCCTTCGTTTTGGTTTTGTATCACCTTTAAATACCGAGATAGGGGTTCCTTGACTATCATCGGAAGAACGACCGATACGCGCTTCAATTCAATATGAGAAATGGCAGCGGGGACTGCTTGTGAGGAAGACACGGTGTGGTTCTTGGTCTCTTCATCTGCTCCTGAGGTCACCACGTTGCAGGCACTTCCCCGAGCAATGGATGCCAAGCTCGCATCCACTTTCGGAGCTTCCACAGCTTCCTCGTTCTCCTTGGACACCGGCCCCACGTTGGCTATTGGCTTGTGGACCATGTCCATCGAACTAGATTCGATTTTTGGGAAGTCACTGACCGAAGAAGGGTAATCGCTTGAACTGCGGATGATGTCCTTAGAGCAGCAAGGAGAGTCACAACCAAAATAATCGCTGCCCGACATCGTTGATCCAATTGAACTGGACTGCTTCGCCGAAATAGATTCGATCGAATCATTTGAGTTGAAAGAATCCATTGGGAGTGTAAATGAGAAATTTGGAACCGACAAAATATATGCGAGTACAAAAATGTTATCGAAATAAAAATTACACAAATTTCTTTAAAAATTTTTCTCTTAAAACACCAAAATCGTTTTGTACTAGTCTGTTCGGATGCTTTTGTTAGAATGAGCCTGAAAAGATCACAGCCTAGGAAACTAGGGAAACGGTGAAGTCACAGCATACTTTTCACAACATTTTTGAAAATTTAATACACTTGGGAACTGAATTAGTCTTGGGTAAAATGTTGTTTCTCTGAATTTTCGCACCCATACATTCAGAGCAGGAATATTAAGTATTAAGAAACCGCTCTCCATCGAGAAGGATTTTCACAAATTGGCTAGTGTAACGACCAAAAATCACAAAAGAAATGTTGTTCCTTGTTAGACCGTGAGTTTTAAAGTTTTAGATGAAAAACTTGTATACTGGTTATCCGTGGTCACGCGAATTCTTGAGAAATCGCTGTCTATGAAGACTATATAAAATTTTTTTATTTTTTCACGACTTTTATAATTGTTGATTGTATATGTTTGAAACATATATTTAAACCCTTGCAGAGGGTATTTTGATTTCAATCAGAAGTTTGCAACGCAGTGAAGGAGACGTTTCCGACCCCATAAAGTAAATATATTCTTGATCAGCATGACTAGACGTGTCGATCTAGCCATGCACGTCTGTCCGTCTGTCCGTCCGTTTCTCCGCAAACTGGTCTGAGAGCTGAAACTTTCCCAAAAGTCTTATATCTTTTGCAGGTAGTATATAAGTCGGAACCAGCCGGATCGGACAACTATATCTTATAGCTCCCATAGGAATAATCGAAAAAAAATTTTAAAAAAATTATATCTTTGACGTTTTTTAACATATAACCTCCTAAGCTTGGAAATAACATTTTTGAATTAGTTTTGAATTTCGAATTAAATTTTATCAAAATCGGACGACTATATCATATAGCTGCCATAGGAACGATCGAAAAATTGGTGGGAAATTTATATGAAACAAATCATAGATTCGGTGTTTTTTGACATATTATCCTATACTATTGGGAATATCATTTTTTGTATTTTTAAATTTAATAATTATAACTGCAAGGGTATACAAACTTCGGCATGCCCAAGTTAACTTCCTTTCTTGCTTTTTTTATGAACACTACCACCTTAGACCAAGAGATGTGTGCCTTTTCAAGATTTATCCTAATACCTATTTCAACAATATTACTTCTCTTTCATATATGAATTTTAAATGCCTGTCAAAATCTATTTGCCCCACTTCGGATTATACGGCACATGGGGCTTACCGAAGTGCACATAACACCCGAAAGCCCCTTCGTCGGAGAGATATAGTGTAGTGCGAAAACCAAAGATAAATAACTCATATTTTTTTGTTGGCTTTTCCGGTAACATGGGGTTGTTGAGGAAAGACTTTTATTTAATCTAGCGGATTGTATTTTGAATGAAAGGTCATGAACTTGTCGCACCTTTCACAGTCAGTGCTCGGGAGCGTAACGATGCGATGCTGATCCATTCTGATTGTCATGGTGCTCCGCGTTGGCCTGGGGCTCTTCCTGGGAGTAGGAGTAGCAGATCCATCGTACACCATTCCCGGAATCGGAGAGAGGTCCCTGGCGGAGTCGCGAGGCTTGGTTGAAGATCGGCGCGAGTATTTCTTGCGCTTCGCAAGCGGCGACGAGGGGGGTGTCTTGCCCTCGGATGGCGAATCACCATCGGATGAGTTGCGAAGGGTCAGCCAACGGGGCAGCCAGCGGGACAGGCCCCGCCTTGTGGAAGCACGTTCCTGGTGGAGGTCCATTTTGGTTAAGACTGCGACTGCTCCTTCGAAAAGAAAAATTATGACTGGTCAACTTTTATCTGTGAACTGTCAACACCGATTATATATCGTTTTAAGGAAAGGGTTTCCACCTCTTTAGTTTTACAACACTTCTTTTTTCAGCTTTTGGAAAATAGTAAATAAAGTTAGTTATTTATTTATTAAATTTATTAAATAAATATTTATTAAGTAACTAACTAGATAGCTTACGAATGTACTAATAATATTGAGGTTGGCGTATATTGGCCTAAAAGTGTGGAAATTATAAAAAGCTGTCCGAGAAACACCAGTTCTTGATAATTTTGTTTTATTTCTGGGTCTAAACACGCCAAAACCTCTACATTTTCAGTGGATTCGTAAAAAGAAACAAGGACTTTCACATACCCGTTACTCATCTAAGGGTAGCGCAAAGGAGATTTTATCGAGATTGTAGGAAGATTGTATTCTAGCATTAAAACTGTGAGAGTCACAGCGGTTTGTGGGTGCTGAATCAGAAGCTAAGGAATCCAAAATCTGTAATTCCAAAAGCTGTTATGGTTTCCGAGATCATAGCGTTCACAAGGACGGACGGACATGACTAGACCGATTCGGCCACTTTCCAATAAATACAATCAAACAAAAACACCTCTCAACGAGGTAAAAAGTAGTGGCGAACGCGCCTTTAACAAAAATTTCTGATATCAACAATTGTGACGAAAAATGATATTACATTCGATAATATATTTACTGTTGCGGGCCGAAATCATAAATTTAATATAGTTTATTTATTTTATCGAATGTAATATAATTTTTCGTCACAATTGTTGATATCAGAAATTTTTAATTAACTTCCTTTCTTGTCTTTAATTGAGATGGCTGCTTCGGATGTATGGATGCCAAAATCCAGAAAAAATACTTTTTACCCGAAATCTAATTCAGTTCCAAAGTGTCGTTAATTTTCAAAAGTGTTGTGAAAAGTATGCTGTGACCTCACCGTTTCCCCATTTGTCTAGGCTGTGAACCGACATTCGTTCAGACTAGTACTATTATATTTTTGTGTGTTTAAGTAGAACAAATTTTCAAAAAATTGGTGTTATTTTTATTTCGATAATGTTTTGTACACGAATATTTTTTCGGTTCCAAATTTTTCATTTAAGCTTCCCAATGGATACTTCCAAGCCCAATGACTCGAAAGAGTCCATACCGACGCAGCATCCCTCTTCCGCGGGATCAACGCAGTCTGTTCGTGACATTCAAAGAAGTGATTCGCCTCCATGCTGCTCAAAGGACATCATCCACCATCCGGTCCAAGACTCACTTCCGGAGGAGCTTACTTCCTCTACCTCAAGGAAATCAGTATGTGACATTCCAAGTGGTGATTCTCTTTGCTGCTCCAAGGACATCATCCGCGATTCCCCTTTAACGGAGGAGCCATCTTCCTCGAAATCATCAAAGTTAGGTTGCTCAAGGGACATCATCCATAATCCGGTCAAAGACCCACTGACGGAGGAGCCGACTTTCTCTATCTCAAGGAAATCAGTCAGTGACATTCCTTGCTGCTCTAAGGACATCATCCGCAATTCCCCTTCAACGGAGGTGCCATCTTCCTCGAAATCATCAAAGTCGGTCTGTTCGAAGGACATCGTCCACAAACCTGTAGCCAAGGTGATGCCAGTGGTCAAGAAATACGAGGAAATTGTGGGTCCAGGAACGGATGCGAGCGTGGCCTGCACCCTGGCATTTATCCGCAGGCACTCGCGGAGGACCGACGATGTATCCTCGATCAAATTCAGCCACTGTATTGCTCAGGACCCACCTGCCTGCAGCGTGGTGACCTTAGGAGCAGATGAAGGGACCAACAACCGCGTCCTCGAGCAATCGCACACCATGTCTCCCTCACAAACAGTACCATCTGTCATTCGTCATATTGAAATGAAGACGGTATCCTTCGTTGTGCCGATGATCGTCAAGTTCCCTTTAGCTTGGTATTTTTATGTTATCCAGAACCAGAACGAAGGACTTAAAACGGATAGATGGTGTATCGCGAAGCAAACCGTTCTAGAGCCTGATAGTGCGGAATACGACTCGAATGTCGTCTACATTGAGGTAGAGAACCGGGTTCTTTTGACCTATATCGACGAGGAAAGCGCTGAGCTCCTAAAGAAAATAGGAAGAATGAAATTGTTCTTCTGGAAGCTCCGTGTGAACTTCTCGCCCTCGTTCTAGAGTTGGACGCTTCTCAGTAGTGGTTAATCCAGAGGGAGGTATCTTTTTCTCGATGGTAAAATTCGAACTGATCGAGACGCAAGACCCTGATTCGACTGGGCATCGCCTAATAAAAAAAGAAAACAACCAAGTTCCTAATGAATTTTAATTTTAATACATTTTGGACGCACAGTTTCGGTTTCGGATCAGAGTCATGAAAATCGGAACCGAATTTGAAAATTAAAAGACGTACCATTATGCAGTTAATTCCAATGTAATACTAATTATAATTGTTAATATCTAAAGAATTCACGTTGCCATATTTGCGTTCCAAAAAAAGCAACTTGTGTGATAATTTTCCCCGATGAACAGCTTTTTTTTATACTCTTGCAGAGGGTATAATGATTTCAGTCAAACATTTCACAAAACATTTCAAAACTAACAATACTTCGGAACTGAATTAGACTTGGGGTAAAACTTTGTTTTTCGGGGTTTCAGGAATAGTAAGTCTTAAGAAACTGCGGTCCATCGATGAGATTTTTCACAAATTGACAAGTGTATGGAAAACCACTAAAGAAAAGTGATTGCTCTTTGGACAGCGATTTTTTTATGTTTTATATAAAATGTTATATATTTATATATATTATATATCGCTATCCGTTGAGAATACTTTATTTAACAATTTTATTATTTAACTTTTCGTATGTATATTATTGTATTGCATTTGATTTATTTTTACTTGACAACTATTTTACCTTAGCTGATTTTAATACCTTTTATGGGTGTGTGTCTTAGCTTGGCCACCATTTCAAAACTGTTCCCAGTAATTTTATAAATGTTGGGTAGCCATAAAGTCGTGCTATAAAATCAAAATAATCTTCTAACAGGGGTTTTTTCTCGTTCTCATGTTAAACTTAAAGTAGGTTTCAAAGTGCACATATTTTTTAAATTTCTAGAGCTAAAAACTATTCTTAGTTTACCACGGGCCGAGAAAACAGGCATCTAGCCCGTTTAACAGAAATATTAAAAATTTTTGTTGTTGTGAATTGTTAAATGTTGTTAAACTTAAAATTAAAGTAAAATATGTTCATATTTTCTAGAAAAGAGTATTATATAATATTTTACCCCTAAAAATTACTTCTAAAGTCTTAAATCTTGTTAAGACATCGAGAACAAATTTATATACATTTTGTTTCTAATCTTTATATAAGTCTTATAGTATATTTTACTAAATCGTGCCAACGTATTAATCTAATAAATTTTAGAATCGAAAATCCTAGCAACTTGAGATGCAATAAATATGGTCCACTAAAATGTTGTATATGACATCAGGCCATCGATGCCTCCATGAATAATTCCTGGCACCCATAGGCTATACCATATAGCCGGCTAATACCGGCAGAGATCAGACGTGAAAGAACCTAATAAATCGTGGCTCCTGTTGTCGCCGCTCTCGAGTGGGTGGGTGGCTTGTTCGGCAGGTCTATTTCCGTACCGCCACGGGGGAAAATTGGATGGGAAATAGAAGGAAAATCCATTTGATTAAAACGGTATGCCCGGGCGGGAAAATCGTATGCAGGGGGGTGGTTGGCTGGGTGGTTCGCATTAAGACATCAAATAGACAACAAAGTGAAAGTGGATGGGTGATGGTGGGTCTGCGGATTCTCTGGGTGTGTTCTCTGGACCCGGCGAAAGCCCGAAAACCCCGACAGCAGTTCGAATCGTTAAGCCAGCCAAGTGGAAAAGGCAGCCTCCACCTGCCTCTCCTGCTCTCTGGTGCTTGAAATTAGATTTCTGCCGTTGGCCAGCATTCGTTACGAGGTTTACGGCGGCACACGCTCTCCAGTTCTCCAGTTCGCCAGTTATACGATTCGCATACACTCAAAAATTGTTAAGAATTGGAACCATTCTGATTACTAAAAGATCAAAAATTAGCTAATCAACATTAGTATTTTAAGGGTACCGGAATATTTCTTTTTATTTTCCTCATTTATTTTAATTTCTATGCACTGAAAAAGTTTAAAAATAATTTATCAAGTTAGATGCTAAGCAAAATTATATACCCCAAAACTAGAGATTAAATCTATAATTAAACAAATTTTTTTTAAATATTGTTTTTTATACTTAAAGATGTATGTATAAGACATTGTTTAGGTTTAAAAATAGTTAAAAAATGTATACAAATGATAGAATATTAAATCAACTTAACAGTATTTAATTTTTTTTTTTTAATATTCAAGTAATAATTTATAGTTATCTTTATTAAATTTTATATTTACCTCATTTCCTGCCACTTTTTCTAGTAATTTTTCCAAGTGCAGCTGGGAATACAGCTGAGTTGAGCCTGGCAAATCCTCGGGTTAGCTACAGCTGATTTATGTTTGGAGCCCAGCGACGTCACGAAGGTGGGGAGTCGATGTTTACGAGCGGATTAAGTTTTGCCTTTCAAACAAATTCCATTTGAATTTAATGAGCCCAGAGATTACATCACCGAAAGGGGGACGAAGTGAAGGATGCTGGCGGGAGTGGGATGCATTTTTAATTGAAAGATGTCGCCACGATGCAGACACAATTTGACAATCCATCAGCGCGTCAATCGGATGTGGCGTATATGGTATATATTGGTATCGTATGGAGCCCAATCTCCGATCTCGATGCACTTAGAGCAGCGTTGTCTAATTTATGCCGCCTTGTCCTCAATTAGTTGCAACTGCAGCAGCAACATGTACGGCAGCAACATCGCGCACAGCAGCAACATCGGCGGCTGTTTACCCCCGGGAATTTCGGGAATTGAATAGTTGGGGTGGGTATTTTATATGGAGCGACTTCTCCACTTACAGTTGCACGACAAACTCAAAACTATTCGTCTAGCATTACACGATACTTAACCGCCGCTTATTTATGTCCCTGTCATCGCCTCTCAGCTGCTCCGCCTTCTCCTCTGAAATTCCCCTCCCTATATGCGGGATTCTCCATCCCGCCTCCCACCGAAAACATGCAAAATTAAAAAGCCTGGGGCACATTCTTTTGGTTAATTGAAACCTGTTGTAAATCACAAATCATATTGACGTCTGATGTTGCCCCCTCGAGAAAAAGATATAGATATAGATGTACGAACTGAAACTGCAGCAGATGTCGTCGGTTTTTCATAATTTTTGGTTGGGGAAAAAGCTTTTCTAAGGCAGCTGTTATAGGGTGGGGGATCTTTTTGGGGGATGTGAGAACTTTTGTTAGGATTTTTGTGTATTATTGCAAGTGCTAAGGCTGCTAAGTTTTAAAGATCGGCTTTTTCCATATTATAATTTTACAACAATGAATTTTCAGAATTAAAGTTAATTAAATATTGGAAAGTTCTCTACATTCCATACACCTTTTTCATTATAATGATTGGTCAAGATCTTAAAAGATAGGTAAGGATATTTTCATAGGGTGCCAACATTTATAAAGATAGCAACCCATGTATTTTTGGGATACAAATTTCAACAGATTGGAAGTTTTGCACGCCAAGGAACGGCTTAACCCAAAAACCATTTGTCCCAACCATTCAACCCCATCGCACTCCCCCTTAACCCATGAAAGCCTCGTTTGGGAGACGTAAGCACTTCCAGTCCATAAACTTTGCCCTCAAACTGAATTTTAAGTTGATTTCGCTTGATTACTTCATTCTCGGGCAACAGCAACAGCATTAGTGAAGGGAACAACTAATGGTGAAAATATTGTCATTGCTTTTGCGACAAGTGCGCATTTGTTGCCGCATTCATCCGATTTCTACCCCCACTCCATATATGCCTGCGTATATATAAATGTATCTTCCCGGCTGCTATTGTCCATTTCCGATTGTCGAGGGTGTCATTTGGTAATTGTTACAAGCTGCCGCATATTTGGACAAGCAACTCGCAGCACTCGAAAACAAACAAATGACTCGGGAGACGAGTGGATTCGAGTCAATGGGATTGGGACTCGGATTGGGATTGGTATGGAAACCACCCTCGAGTGGTTACTGGTTTCCACTGGTGGTGGATGGCCCATCCTCTCGTTTGTAAGCGGATACGCAGTAACCAGGACTCAGGGCTCAGGACCCCGACCCCGACTTCGACTCTACCAAATGTCATTAGTTTACAGTTGTCTGATTTCCATCCTCGGGCCTCGAGAATGTTGTGATCGATGATGACATCTCCATCCGAGCATCTCCACCGCCATCGCCATTCCATCTTGTTGATAATGATGTTGATTCGGTTTTGTGGATCTATTCGGAAGGAGGAGTTATTGCAACATACGGCAAGATGATCCCAAGGAGATTACGCAGAGCAAATCATCAAATGATATCTACCTTTGGTTGAAATAATAACAAAGAGGTTAACAAAATAACAGATCTTCAGATGTGAATAGTTCCAAAAGTAGATAGTAAGCTTCAGAAAATTATTTCTTTGATTTGAGTTTATTTTTTTAAGATCTTTAAAAGGATTATATATTTTTGTGTCTTAAAAGGCGTAGTTAAACCTTGTCCAATATTTCAGTAAGCCTTTTTCAACAATTTTCCCAAATTTCTCCAAATGAATAGCTAATTGCATTAGATGCATTCCCCTTCCCAATAGAAGAATTCCCAATTCCGGTGGCCAATTCCCCCACAACTAATTAATGTCAGTCGTCTGGGAATGCCTAATTCTCAGCCTGAGTTGGGGATTCGAAGTAATCGTAACCCCAAGGACCTGGAACTGGTGCAGAGCGGCAGCGTCGTAACTCAAAAAGCACTTAACCCATAAAAGTGAAATAATTTGGTGGAATAACAAACGCACTTAACAAATTACAGATGTGAAAATTTCATTTTCAGTGTCCAACCTCCGTCCTTCCTTCCTGTTTTCCTGCCATCCTCCAGAGGGGGATGTTTCTCCCCTCGATTCACCCACAGACCGCCGCCGCCGCCCTCTGCATTCCACAAATTAGAAAATGATTAATGGACTCAACCGGTTGCACAGCACATTCCCCCCAGCCACCAGCCACCAGCCACCAGGACTTTATCCACTCCATGGTGGCGCCGTCGTGGACACATCCTCGCCAAAGGAGCATCCTTGCCACCAGCGGAAAAAACAGAAGGAACAGTGCGTCTGGCACACTTCAGCATAAAATAGCACTCGAGAGAATCGAACGGCTGGGGATGGGTGCACTGTGAGAAAATAAGCTAGCAATGAGATAAAAAATAAATATTAAATATTTATATGCTTCTTTTCTTAAACATTCACATTAAAAAACTTATTTATTTAATGTTTACTATTGTTAGGTAAAATGTGAAAATAAACACAAAATTGTAAATATATATAAGAAACAAAATAATAAATTGAAATATGTTTCCTTAGTAACTAGAAATTATCCTATATTTTATAATTGGCTAGTTGAAAAGTTGCGTTATTAATGCATTAATATTTATAAAAATGTATGAATATATTATACAATGTTAACCCTAAACTGTAAATTTAGAAGGCAATATAATAAATTAAAATATGTTCCCTGAATGATAATATTTTTTTCCTATATATTATTCTTGGCAAGTTAATAAGGGATGCTAAAAATTAATTAATATTTATTTATAATAATAAATATATTACATAATATTTTACAACACAAAACTGTAAACGTAATAAGCAATATAATAATTATAAATGTATTCCCTCAATGATTACATTTTATGCTATATTTTATTCTTGGCAAGTTAGCTTGGAATGTTATAAATTAAATAATTTATTTACATTATTGATTATTTTTTAAGGCTGTAACTGTAAACTAAAGTGTACAATACTTACACCAAACTATATTGAAGTAAATATATATATCAAATATATATAAAAATCTTTTTGAACAAAATAAATCTTATCCTATATTTTATTCTTGGCAATTTAAATTGGAATTTTAGAAATTTAGAAAATAGATTAATATTCCCCTATATTATTCACTCGAACTTTTCTCGCAGTGCCTGGGCACCCTGCTGCTTTTCGTCCTGCTGCCGCAGGAGTCGCGTTAAAATCACTCTTCCGTTTCGAGCAGAGGCTGCTGGTGGCGGATGGAAGGGGGCTTGTCAGCCACCCCCGACCCCTCGGGAGGGGTGTGTTTGTTGTCATTTATTGCTGTTGTCCTGGTCACCTCCTCCTTCCGGCCTCTCCTGTATTGTGTGATTTTTTCTGGGGTCACGCTTTGCTCTTTTGATCACTTCCACCTCCATTTCCACATCCAGTGCCAGTACATCCTGGCCGTGAATCAAATTACACTTTAAATCCTTGATTTTAATCTGAAGGGGCTGACAAATGGATTCTTATGTCAATTTCCCGACAAAGGGCTAAGCAATTGAATTTTGCATTCTGACATAACCACCCAGGGGTGGTGTTTTTCCTGTGGACTAGGGGGGTTATACCCATGTATGTTTGTATTGCAGATCCGCAGGATGAGCCTTGAGCAGCGGAAGGAAGCAATCAGTGGGCGTTGTCTCTGCGGGCGGCTTTTTAATCTCTGATTGGATTGCCGAGCTGTTGATGTCTAATGTTTATGAGGCTGCGCATTTTTCGACACTTTTCAGTTCCCCTGTATTCTCTTCCAATTAGTGAATAAACAAATTAAGCACTGTTCTCAATTAGATAAGGTTAGGACACCTCTTTCAGAAGGAAGAGGTGTAACTTAGGGGATTATATGAATGAGTTGTTGGTTAGGACTTGCGAGTTCTTAACGCTAAGACCTAAAATAGGATCGAAAAATACACCTGGTTCCAATACATGGTCGTTTTTTTTAAAGAATGAAATTAATTGTTCATAATTATATGTATAGTTAAATTTTATATATTATCATATTATATTTAAAATGCCGTTCTTAATTTTAAAATGTTAAGACACCTCTTTGAGAAGGAAGAGGTGTAATGAATAAGTTTTTGATTAGAATTTGCGAGCTCTTAACGCTAAGACCTAAAACAGGATCGAAAAACAAACCTGTTTCCCATACATGGTCGTTTTTTTAAAGAATGAAATTAATTGTTCATAATTATATGTATAGTTAAATTTTATATATTATCATATTATATTTCAAATGCCGTTCTTAATTTTAAAATGTTAAAACACCTCTTTGAGAAGGAAGAGGTGTAATGAATAAGTTTTTGATTAGAATTTGCGAGCTTTTAACGCTAAGATCTAAAATAGGATCTAAAAATACATCTGTTTTCAATAGATAGGTTGTTTCTTTTATATGTATAGTTAAGTTTTGTATAATATAAGATCATATTTAAAATGCTGTTCTCATTTTTATAATGTTGAGACTCCTCCCAAACAAACACGAACTGTAAGTTAAGGATTATTGAACCGAATTGTTGTTAAGAATTTTTAAGTTCTTAAGCTCTGATTTTTTTTCGCTAAATCCTTGAACAAGTTTAAAAAAATGCACCTATTTCAAGAGATTTGGTTGTTTCTTTACTATAATCAAACATATTTATTTCACTTTAAGAAATCTGATTTACTTTTTAATTTTTAAAGCGAATGAATTGCTTTTTTGGTTGCGATTTTAAGACTGTCAATTATATAACTGTCAAATAATAATAAATGGTTTTTTTTTTAAGAACTAAATAAATTATACCAAGTTTTATGTATAATATAAATTCTATATAACATAAGATCATATTCAAATGCAAGAAAACCCAATTGAAAGAGGTACTCAAAGAAACGAATGGGTGACTCATGGTCAAGACAAAGACAGGGCAGTTAGTTGTGTTTCCAGGTCCTCAAGCTGGAAAAGTTAACCAAGTCCGCCAACCGGTTTTGGCCAACTCCATTCGCCATCGCAGTGCGCGAATGCAAATCCTTATTGGCAGGAATCCGGCGATCTTGTGGGCGCTCGATAATTAGCCATGCCTGTCACACAGGCCCGAAAGATACACCCTCGAGTATCTCGGATATCGGGGGACTGGGAACGAAAATGGGAGTGGGAATGGAAATGGAAATGGGAAGGGAAGCAGAAAAGGTGGGACAGTGTCATAAAAATTTATAATAACAATATTTCAATGTCGCAGCGGGACATCATTGTTGCCATGTTAACGCTTTTTTTTTGTTTACATTTTTATAATTTCCAGCGCGTTTGCGCTGCTGCGGCTTAAAAAGCCACAAGCTTTGAAAGCAGACACACAAAAGCGAATCGCGTGGAGAACTGAAGAAATATAAGGAAACCCAGCATAATATAGCAGACAAAAGGAATTTCGCGGTATTTTCACGCTTGATGCAACAGCCAAACAAAAATCGGGGATCGGAATCGGAATCGAAATCGGGATCTCGGGATCGGGATCGAGAATGGTGGCTGCTCCGGTTTTGGGTTTCATTCAAAGGAAACGCTCTGGTCCTAACTCTCCCCGCCCTACACCCCTTTTGGCAACTGCGGATTAAAATGATAACAAGACTTCAGCAACCAGCTTTGGTTTGAAGCACTGAAAGAAAAGGAATAACATTTATAGAAAATTGTATCCTTTAATAAAAGGTGACAGTTCCCAATGTTTCCTATTTTTATCAGACATATTGGAATTGTTACTTTAGTAACACTGAAAAAATAAGAATAATATTTAAAAAATAGTATTATTTTAGATCTAATAATTGTAATATATTTGTTAGTAGATATAATAATATTTTAATCATATATTCACATAATGTTTAAAAATATATGTGTTATACATGTTCTATTCGTTTCTATTAATAATACAAAATTCTATTATTCAAATAAAAACTATTTTATATTATAGAGATTTTTTTGAGTGCAAAAAGGGGTTCCCATTCTTCTCCCTACCGAAAAACAAAAACACGGCACCTGCCTGAATCGCTCCTCTGCTCCTCTTTTTCTCAAACTGTCTTTTTTCTGACTTCAATTCTGTTTTTACGCTTGAATTTCTCGGGACTGTTTCAATTTGGCCCTGAAAGGAGCATGTTTGTAATCGCGTCAAGTTCGAGAAATGCAATGATCTATATGAAAGATACGCAGGCGTGCGCCCATTTTTGGTTTTAGAGGATTTAAAACTTTAAGATGTTTAACCGTATTTTGTATGACACTTTTGAGGTAGCCTGTTCTGTATATAAATATTTCGCTACTTTAAAAGGGTCTTACAATATTAATTATATCTTGAGTCATCTCCCCGTTGCTTTTTATGAACCATTTTTCATTTTTATAAAGTGAGGTGATATAAAACGCTTGATAGTTTTTGAGGAGACAGCCAAAATGCAGTATTAAAATACGATACCACTGATAGGATTGTTTTGAATTATAATGCATTCCCACCGAGGACTCCCAAGGCGATCAGTGTATTTCAATTATTCCCCTTTAATGGGCATTTTCGGAGAGCCCCAAGAAACCCACCTTCCGACCACCCATTCACCCATTCGTTGGCGTAACTTTAACGATCCATTCGATCGGCGATCATCATCCTCCACACAGAACACACTATATTGTGTTTTCGAACACAACAGAACGCAGCGCACGAATGTTGGCCAACAACTCAATTGGGTTTTGGATTTTATGGCTTCATCTGCGACTGGCTTTATGGGGCATAATTAAAAGTTTATGGTTAACGCCGGCCAACGGTTGTGGGACCCAGACCCCAAAAAGCATCCAATGGCGCCCATTTGGCCCATAAAATGCGGCATTAAATCTGCACAACATTTGCCTAAGACAAAAGTCATCGGGCGGCACTGTGACTAAGGACTGATATAAAGATTATCTTTATGGATCGTGTTGCCGTTTAGTTTAATTCGCCTCAGTTCACATTCGATTCGATTCGATTCGATTCGATCCCATCCAATCCGATCAACGATCAATGCTCCACGGGGGTTCTTTGATACACAGGGGAAAATCGAATACGTAGTTCTATTATAATTTTTAAAGAGATCTTAAAAGGTCAAGGTACAATATGTATTTACTCAAGATAGTAAGTAATACAAAATAGTAATGTGCAATAAATAGAATATATATAGTAACATAAATATAATCAAATATAGAACTCCTTTGTTGTTTTCTTTCAGTGCAGGAATATTTTGGCTGTGCTGTGTGTAATAAAATCTGCATAAATCATCGCCGGATGGTATTGGACTCGTTCTGCCCGTTTCGATATCTTCGGTTCTCGGTGGATCTGGTCTGTGACCTCTTTGGCTCTGTGGCTCTTTGGGATCGGCGATGCCTAATGAGGGCGTTGCCAATATGTCAATTTGAGCGCCCCGCAATAAACGCAGTCCGTTCCGCTCAAAACCGACTTTTTCCTTATCCCCAACATATGATAAATGAGTCGCGCGTGCCCCAAAAACCGATCTTTAGGCCGGGGTCATCGCTGGCTACCTGTGTTTGTGGTCCACCAGGTGCTATTTTGATGCATGGGCCACCATCAATTAGGGGCGCAATTGATTTTCGCCGTCTCAAATTGATGGACGCCTATTTGTTTGGGCTCATCGTAGCCTAGCTCTCTAGATACTATATCTTCCATCCGGGATCGCAGATCTCTTGATGGATACGCCGCATTAGGGCTGCCCTGACATAATGGCCTTTTGAAGATGACACGCCCCGGGGCAGGAGCTCTATCCGATCCGATGCGATGCGATGCGATCCTATCTTATCCCATCTGTAACTCCATTCCATCTCTCTTTATTTTTTTTTTGCAGATCTTTTTGCGCCCCATTCATCAGCGCATTTCCGCTTTTAATTATTGCCACGTCGCGTTTGCCGCTGGAATGACATGCAACCAAATTGCCGGCGATAAATTTTGCGCACATTTCAGCACACAGTCCAGGGAAAATTGCAGGAAAATAAAAGCAGCATGAAATACATCAGCAGCACGCATGTAGCTATATAAAAACTGCATCCAAGGAGTCTATATACACTTGCTTAAAGGTTTTAGATACAAAATAATAATAAAATAATATAAATTGCACATATTTATGTATCAATTTTACATCTAAATAATATAGTTATGTTTTTTTATAAATTTACTCATATAAATATAAAATATAGTTCAAGACAGCATAGCAGTATTTTAACTTTGTATAGATTAGTAATAACTAAAAACTTTCTGGATTCATTGAGATATTTTAATTTATTTACATTATAATAGATTTGCCATACGATTATATACTTTTCGCATCCACTGTATCCCATATTGGAGCGCACTTTTCTGGATCGAGTTGAGAGGATTGCCAATTACATGCAACTTAACATAATTATTTGTCACTAGGCGTCGCACAAAAAAATGAACATTAGCTGGGTTGGAAAGCGAGAGGAAGCGAGAGGGCGGGAGTGTGCGAGTGAGAGGGGAGAACGCACTGGAATGCTGGCAGCAATTGGCGCAGCAACAAATTGCTGGAATAATTACGCACACATTTACAGATTGATTCATCGGCGAAGACAAAAAGGCATTGAAAACAAGAAAGGAAGTTAGCTTCGGCAAGCCGAAGCTTATATACCCTTGCAGCTATAATTATTAAATTTAAAAACACAAAAAATGATATTCCCAATAGTATAAGATAATATGTCAAAAAACACCGAAGCTATAATTTGTTTCATATTATTTTCCTACCAATTTTGCGATCGTTCCTATGGCAGCTATATGACATAGTCGTCCGATTTTGATAAAATTTAATTCGAAATTCAGAACTAAATAAAAAATGTTATTTCCAAGCGTTGGAGGTTATATGTTGAAAAACACCGAAGCTAAAATTTTGTTCATATTATTTTTCCACAAATTTTCCGATCGTTCCTATGGCAGCTATATGATATAGTCGTCCGATTTCGATAAAATTTAATTCAAAATTCAAAATGATTTAAAAATTGTTATTTCCAAGCTTAGGAGTTTATATGCTAAAAAACACCAAAGATATAATTTTTTTTCATTTTTTTGTCCGATTATTCCTATGGGAGCTATAAGATATAGTTGTCCGATCCGGCTGGTTCCGACTTATATACTACCTGCAAAAGATATAAGACTTTTGGGAAAGTTTCAGCCCGATAGCTTTAAAACTGAGAGACTAGTTTGCGTAGAAACGGACGGACAGACGGACAGACGGACAGACGGACAGACGGACAGACGGACAGACGGACAGACGGACAGACGGACATGGCTAGATCGACTCGTCTAGTCATGCTGATCAAGAATATATATACTTTATGGGGTCGGAAACGTCTCCTTCACTGCGTTGCAAACTTCTGACTGAAATCAATATACCCTCTGCAAGGGTATAAAAAGAGGCAAATATCAACGGGAAAAAGACAACTAAAAAACCCTGACGAAGTGCTGAGTGAGCGATCTGAGATGTTGCTGCTGTGCAGATGTTGCTGCTGGGATGTTGCTGCCTGTTGCTGTTGCTGTTGCCGTTGCAGCAATTCATTGATGAACGTGAGGTGTCAAGCAAATTGACTGCCAAGCTTATCGCAGCGATCAGAGGCGTGGATGCTAATCGAAAGTAGTTGTAAAAGTGCATATTTGTAAAAAAAATCGATAAAATCGATAACTCGTTAAATGAATAAAATGGTTCATGATCGATTGACAAGTCTATCGCAGCGATCCGAGGCGTGGATGCTAATCGAAAGTAGTTGTAAATGTGCATATTTGTAGAATAATCGATAAAATCGATAACTATGTTAAATTTATTAATCAGTTCATGATCGATTGCCTAGTCTCTCTGAGCGATCCGAGGCGGGAATGCTAACTGAATGCATTAAAAAATGTAAAAAGCACATAGCAATAAAATGTATCGATATAATCGATTTTAGTATCGAAGCTAATGCAATAATCGTTCGTTTTAAAACTGTAAATTGAACAATGACTTATCAAATTATGAACACATTTTATTCATTTCAAGTTGAACCGTTTTCTATACAGTGAGCGCCCCCTGAAAAAGACGCCTCTGGAGCATCGTGGAATTTGTCGTTTACGTGAATTACGCTCAAATTACAAGAGGCAGCAAAAAAGGCTGCAAAAAATCTGAGAGACGCGCGGACTGAAAATAGCTGCGAGGCAGTGAAAATGCAAGGCAAATTAAAATTGCTCACAAATCGGCAGACGTGCCTGGCCAATAGGGTGTTTAATGCCCAGGTATTATCTTTCCAAGTCCTACCATCTCTGTACTTACACCGGTAATCATATTATACAAGTTTCCAACAGGTTTACAATTTTTAAATTGTAGTTTATTGAATATTACTTATATTTTCTGTCACATTTGAACCCCTTAAAATGTCGCATTTTTATTCCTGTGTATATTTTCTCCTTTTCGCGCCCATTAGGCTCGTTAGGCGATAAGTTTATGCGGCATTAAATTTTATGCGGCCATAAAACAAACAAATACGCCTGGTACTGGTACACTAAGGCAAATATTACGGCAACTGAACACGACAAAACATTGGAAAACAGGCAATAACAATAGCCGGCGAATGGAATGTGCCTTTTGGAAAGGAGTTGGGGATGTATTTTGAACATTTTGTCCAGCGATCAGGACCAGGAACCGAAAAAAGAAACCGTTTTTGGTGGAAAAAGGAGCGATTGGGCATGTTCGGTATGCAGGGCGTATACATAATATGGGGTGGGAGTACCACTCCAATAAAGTGGCAAAAAGGGAAAGGAACGGGATAAAATAAAGGTAAGCAAGCGGAACAGAAAACATGTTGCTTTACGCCCCACAACAACTCAACTTGGCCCATTGACAATGGTCAAACTGGCCAAATATGGCCAACGAATGTGGCATTGTTGAAGGAGCGAAAGGGTATCCGTTGCAACGATAGACGGCACTGAGAAAAATAGTTCCTTTTCAATTATCAAAAAGTTAAGATCAGTTCGTACAGGGTTTTCATAATTTTTCTATATATATATATACATTTCAATACTTCTGTAATTCTTGTTTTAATTCCTTTAAAAGGCCTTTAGTTTCCTGCAATTTTTTTCGATCAGTGTTTGCGCAGAACAGATGTTCCCCCAACCAATTGATATCGTGATTATGCGTCGTAATACGAGTCTAATCGTCGATAAATATTTATGGAAAGTGCATTAGGAAACATGAAAATCTACCAGGGGAAGTGGAATCGGGCTGAAAATGCAATCCAACCAGGGCCAAAATTATTCGCTCCCTATTTTTCTCTAATCTCGTGTCAAATCGCGGGGCATTTCTCACTTTTTGACATCGTTTTGATGGTAACCCAAAACCAAAGTTCGCCATCGCGATAAGGCCGAGGAACTGGATGAAAATGAAGGGGAATCCTCGGAGGAGGGAAGTAGAACCCTCGGTTGTAAAATGATTAACAAGCCCGATAGGCCATGTGCCTTTCTTTGTGGCTCATATTTGCCACTTTCCGCCCTCTTTGCCTTTGTTGTTATCCCTCTTTTCTTTATATATACCCATAGATATTTTTTCCATGCCACAGCTGTTCTAATAAGTAATAATAATGCATCAGCGATCACTGAACAATAGGGAACATAATGCAGCCTTTTCTGGTTTCCTCTGCTGTGGATTAGCTTACAAATATTTCGTTATTACGCTTACATTAACTATGGTTATGATACATATTGTCATATATATTTTTAAAATTTTCCTATCTTTAAAAATCAATATTTCTGTTGCTATATAATATAATCAAGCATAGTTATCCCCTTTCTTATTGTATAACCGCAATTAGTCGTCGCACAAGTTATGCAAATTTCGTCCCGGAAAACGTGTCCTTCTCGCAGGATCCCAGTATTTTCCACCTGCAGAAACAGGAACCGCAACAGAAACCACAAGACCAACACAACAGGAGCCATAAAATGCTGGCAAGCTGAAGGAGGACAACAAATGATGTGGCAAGTTAATTTCCCAATGGTCATAATCCAATAGATTAATGGGGCGTGCCCCCCCGCTCGGGTTTTTTATGGGCGTGGCCGTGTTCTTATTTAATGAGCGCGACAAACTTTCGACATTTGTTGGTGCCTCGAACGATGATTTATGCGGCTGTTCATTAGGTTCATTAAAAGTGAAAGGATGTCTGATCGGTGGATCGGTGGATCGGCAATCGTCGATCGGGGATCGTCGATCGGCAGGTGGCTATATGGCCGATCTTCGATGATCTCGATCCGTTCTGGGCGTTTATTTGTTTGTTTATTCGCCCCGAAATGAGCCGTAACTAATAAATGTTTACGACTCTCCACCTAGAAGACCCAGAGGTCTGTGGATCGGGGAAAAGTGAGGAGCTGCAGAGGAGGCCGCAAGTGTAACCGAACAGCCCAAATGAGCACAATAAAAATCATTTCGAGCAGCATTAAAATGACACATTGTTGGGCCCCAAGCCCTTGTATTTTATTCCTTTTACTTTGCCTTTTTAATTACACTGAAGAAAGAAACGGAGAGTTGGTCGAAATTCAAATACTTACTTACTGAAATAAGTATTAAATTATAGACAAATTATGAATGTGTTTTTGGACAGGCCGACTAAAAATAGAATGTTTGGAATAGTTTCTTATATGTTCGTTTTTAGGTAAAATTTTAGTATTTTAGAGGATTTCCATATTAAACGCCTGATTTCTAATGACATTTTTTATAACGAAGATTATATTTAAAGTAGGTTGTAAGATGCGATTGTGAAGCAAACGTCTACATCATTTTTCAATTAGTTGATAATATTGTGAGTATAAGACTAAAAGCCATATTCGAAAAAAAATATATTAAGTATTTACTATCTAGAACAATTGTATTTATTTATTGTACACTGTTGCCAAAAGTTTAAAATTTAAGGTACAGGCAGGAATCGGCCATACTTATCTACCTAATACTTTATCTACTAAAGATGATAGTGAATTTTACAAAACTAAGAGTAACATAGAGTTGTAGTGCTAGCTGCAAGTTGATTAAAAATATAGATCCTATTTTTTTTAAAATTGAATTGAACTGAATTTTTTTCTGACAGTGTAACGCTTTTGATTGCGATCGGGTCAGCAACTCTTGGCCGGGCGCCACTCAATGGGTTAACGGCAGGTCAGCGGCGTCTTCGCCGGCGGACAACCCGCAGCGCCCAAGGAACAACAAAAACCACACCACACACAATAAGATACTTACAAACATACCATATACAACAGACTGAAAAATGAATAAGAGAACAAGAAACCGAAAAAACAGCAGCCGTAATGAGACGACAAAGGCCAGAGAAGTGAAAAAGGTGGAAATTGGTTGGGCAACGCATCGATAACACGCGTAACTCATTGTTTGCGCCCAATTGATGCGGTCACAACAGCCGCCGAATGGAATAATGCCGGTTTCACACTGCGAGTTTTCAGGGGGCTCACCAAAATCAAATTATTTATTTAGACTTTCAAAAATACCAAAATAGTTACATTAAATTAGCACTCTAAATTATTTTTTAAGACTGTTAAAATGTATGTAAAACCCAGAGTTTCCTAAGTAATATTGGACTGGATTTTTCATAGCTTGACTTAATAGCTAACTGATTTAGTGATTTGTATCATTTTTGAACTGCCTTAAAAAATACATTACAAAGGCGTTCTCATCACTTCATTTTTTGCGAGATAAAGGAACAACAAAAATTATCCAGGTTTGTAAACCAATCGATTGGGAATTTAAATACGAGTTCAGCAAGGATCCTTATGACTGAAGCAACATTTATTTTTGACCAATTTACGCATTTTTTATAAGGAGTTAGATCACGATTTTTTGCGAAAAATGTCAAAAACTACTAATTTTCAGGTTTTAAAACCAATAGATTGGAAACTGAGCGACAACCTTACAAAATATTGCATTTCACATTCTGATTGAGTCTCAGTTATTTTTTTGGGGGCACAAAACAGATTCGGATTTTAGTCAAAACTACTCATTTTTAGCGGTTTTTCAATCGTAGTTAAGCTAAATCAAGGCGTACAGCTTATTCTAGTAGATTTTAAGATCTAACTCCAAATTTTTTGTTGGTTCCAGCTCTATAGTTTTTCCAAATTCTTCCTTTACCCATATGACCAAAGGCATTGATCAAATTAAAAGAAGTACGTTGACAACCTGAAAAAATACACATTTCCAGGGGACAAGAATGGGTATGGACGAGGATACGCCGAAGTCCACGAAGTCTACGAAGACTGATGGCCTTTTTATCTAATGCCCAATGCGATAAGGACGATGTCAGTGGAGGAGAGCCAGGTGGACGGGAGGCGGAGGAAGCGGATCGCCTCGGATCGGGGTCTCATCTCCATGTTAAAACAGTTGGCGTTGGAACTGCGGCCTGTCAGCGGACATGGCCGTCCTATAAATCATATGTTCATTGAGCCCACGCCCCCCACTCTCTAATTTTTACCCGCTGCCGTCTTGGTGACATTTTCCTTCTCTATATATCTAGGTATACGTTTGTATACACTTTGCAAGCCCGCTTTTTATTCCACTACCTTTTATCGGTCTGGATCAAGCGATCAATCCAACTGGCACAGGTAGGAAAAGTAAAAAATAAAATAAAAGGAGCGAGGAAAACAGGTACAGGTGCATTGATGGCATTTTAATTATTGCGCCCATTCCAACGTTTATCCAAGCAAACAACCTAAACAACAACCACAGATGGATCTTTGGGGTCTTGACTTTGAGTTCGAGTTGGAGTCCGAGTTGGACTTGCGAATATAGCTGCGAGGCGTGAAATTTCCCCAATGCGGTGGGTCCACCCGTACAGTGGGCACCCGGAGATCGGAATCGAAATCGGAGCCGGGATCCGTGGCAGGTGAACAAACTGCGCTCCAAGTGTCCGCCCCTCCATAAAGGAACACTTTGCGAGGACTGTAATTATATGGGGTTCGCTATTTGTTTTGTTCGCTGCCTGAATGGCAAGACAGTGGGTCCAAAATCCTTCTTATAAAAGATTTTCTTAAGGGATAGTTTATGGGATCAAGGTATAACACCATTATATTATTATATTTTTATTAAAATAAACTCAACCCAACTTTTTATTTCCCTTAATCCTAAGAAAAGTATATGATTTCTTGAATATAATGTTCTATATATCAAGAATATATTGTAATATTTGGACATTTATCATACAAAAAGAATTTTTATTTGTTTAAATTTCCTATTTTAAACTCAATTATGGAAGGACCACTGTACATTGATCGCGACGATCGCACGCACGCACATTTCACTTTATTTATGAGGCGTGCGCTGTGGGCGTGGCCCGCTTGTTGATCGGCGCTACATTCCAGGCCCCCTTGTACCGCCCCCTCGGCCACCGCCCCTTGCGAGCGTTTTCAATCAACGTTCGTTCCCGGGGCTGCCAGGCGAAGACAAGCTCGGACCACCCTTTTAATGAAGCCCTAATTACAGTCTTTATAACAAAAGGTGATTACCAAAGCAAACCAACAACACCAAGTCTCCAGTGCAGTGGAACTGGGTTCTGGAATGGGTATATGGGATGGGTATGGGGTCTGGGTATGGGGTCTGGGTATGGGTATGGTTATGGGTAGATGGGATTGAGATCGGGCCACATCAGCGGCTCTTTAGCAGAGGGATCGGGTCTTTGGATCGCGTCTTCCGCCTTCGGGGCTCTCGAGTCTTCAGTCTGGGCCCAAAACCCTGACTTTGACTTGGGTAGCCGGTGGAAGAGGAGTCCCTAGTCCAGGTTCCCCAGCCCTGCACTGCGAGAAAATCAGTGAATGGTTAAGATATTATAGTTATTGTCTTCCTAAACGGTAATTTTTTCGAAAAGGTTTTTATAAATAGGGAAATTCTCTTTTTCGGAACTTATAAATTATGATATTAAGCTCTAGCTAGAGTTCTGTACTTAAATAAACAAAAATATATATGCTTGAATCAAAACTGTAGAATTTGCAATGAATTTGTTTATTGCTTCTATTATATTTTACATAAACAAATAATAGCTACCCCAATTTCGATATTAATTTACCGCTTTTTCTCCGAGTGTATCCCCTTCTCCTCGGCACTGCCCATCATCGACGCATTATTTATAACTTTTCATGTTTAAATTTGTAATTTTGGCGCACTGCAACACATCCCCGCTCCCTTTAAACGTCCCAGAAGAATCTCGTGACTGGAGCTACTCTTCACCTTGCCGTCTTTCTTCGCCCCACCGCCACCGATTCTACGGTCTTCTTCCCTCTGCCGAAGCTGGCTGAGCCTTGTAAATATTGATTTTAATCGAAATTGCCCTAAATTGCTTGTTTTTCATGTGCTCAGGTATGCCGTTTAAGACACTTTTGCTGTGAACAAAACTGCGTGTGGCTAACAAGAGGGGAGTGGACGAAAAATAAGAGAGGAATAAAGAATTGATAAAGTTGGGAGAAGAAAGAATAATGGTAGAAATTGGAACAATAAGTGGTTTCTAATTTTTATAGTAGAGATTTCAAAGATTTCACTATTATATAGTCTAGTATAGTACTTCTTTCTTTAAGACCTACTTGTTTCAATTTTGATGGGAAAGCAACACAAGCCTTATAAGTTCTCCCTCTTCCAGTGCAATAATAACCGATAATCCCCTTATCGATGGAGGGGACAGTGGTTTTGCATTTCGCCATTTGCAAGTAAAACATCAATATTCTTATGGCCTGCCGCACCATAACCCAAACGATCTGAAAGCCAACTTGAAAGGAAACCGACGTCCTGCCGACAGAGAGCAACTTATCATGTCCAAATTAAGTTCAATCCCAAATAAACAAGCATTGCAATGAGGGCATAAGGAGAAACAATAACAGCTCCAGTAACCAGGGACATGGGCGTAGTTTGACTTATTTTGAGGGGAACTACAAGAGGGTTTTATAAAAGGAACATATAATGCTTAATAACATTTTAAAGTTAACCCATTGACTATCTATCAGTAATTCTTGGTTAATTGAGTTTTGCAACTTTAACAAGCAATCTTTATTATTCACCATCTTATGCTCAATGTTCTATTATAATAATTTCCTAATTAGCTATAGCTAAATTTAAGTTTGCCTGTAAATTTTAAATTACATGTATATTCGAACATTTTTAATAATAATAATAATAATATTCCTCTTCCTACGCCCATGGTCTTGATCCTTTTGTGACTGTGTGGTGAGTGGGAGGGGGCGATGTCGATTTTCGATTCTTCCTGCCAACTCTATTTGCAAAGTAACCCTGAGTGGGAGGGAGATGGCGGGGCTGGAGGGAGCGAGAGGGGCGCTTAACCGAAGGCGCTCAGTTTGGTTTTTCTTTTTTATTTCTGAGCGTTGGCCTTTGTTTGAATTAATCGAAGTGATATTTTGCTTGTCCCAAAATAATTTATCCCAGCCGCAGTCACGCTGCTCCAAGCCCTCTGTTTTTCAACACACAGAGAGAAACTAGAGGTTCATTTAAAAGTAGTTGTGCTACAAAACAATTATAGTTATAATATTCAAATAGGTTCAGATACTGATATTAACTTCCTATTATATTTTGATCCTTAGGATCTTTAATAATACTTCATCTTATAAAGGAGAAAATAAAAAGCTATAGCTATAGATATTATCAGGATCCAAACGTATTTCATAAACTTTTGCAAGCTTAAAGACCCATCTTAAGATTGTGATTATAAGGACCGTAAACTCACAGTAAATCCAACTAGATGGTAATTGTTTCCTGTGCACTATTCTGCGACTGCCCGAAGCTCCAACTGGAATCGGAGCTGGAGTTGGAGCCTTTATTGGTTTTGCGTGGCTATTGGGCTGTTGTTTCCACTTCTCATTGGGCCGAGCGTCGAAAGCCGACGCATCGAAATATAAATATTCGCCATACGGTGCCCCTTGATGCATTCTGACGTGAGTTGTGGCCTAAGCGCGCGTTATTAACCACAATTTATGCGATTTTGAAGAGAGTAACTCCGACTTGGATACTGACTGCAACTGCGAATGCGGCGCCAGCGGTGCTTCTTCTGGACTGGGGAGCCCACTCTGCTGGATTCGATTCCGATTCTCGGCTCCTTTCTCCGGCCAAATTGATTTCGAACATTCATTATATCTCGCGAATATAGGGGAACTGTGTGTTTGAGGGATATCAGGGATATTGGGGGATCCTCAACCCATGTGATACCATTTTGATCTGTCAAATATTTGGAATATAGTTCAAGTTATGCGCTGAATAAAGCTTCATATAATACATAACTGGGTGTTTCTTTAATTATTTTGTAATAAGCTTGTACTGAATTTTAGATACCTATCAATTAATCTTTTTATAAGATTTCGTTAGGTTAATAATTATATATAATCATGCATATATAACTTAGGCCTAGTCTATCTATACGTCTAATAGGTGTATCCATAATATCATGTAGATTCGCTATTACTTTATTGTATTCAAATCATTATCTCCAATTAAAAGAAAAGTTGCGATAATTCCGACTCGATAGTGCTCGAAATGCAAATCTATCAATTAAACCGAGACGATTTTCTCGATTGTTCGATAGTTCCCACAATGGTCCAGTGGATAGTGACAGTTCCTGACGGTCGGCTAAGTGTGGATTTCCTTTGGGAAAATACACATTTCGTGTTGTGTTTCACTTCATTTATTTCATTTTGGATTTGCGAGTTCTCATTAGCATGTTGTTTTGTGGTCCCGTACCGCCCGTCTCGTTTTTACCACCAAACATTTTTTTTCATACGCAGCTGCCGATCAAGTTCGTTGCCTAAGTCTTTCGTAGCGTGCGTGCCATGAAGAAAACTAAGAACGACAGAGAAAGAGAGAGAGAGGGATATAGTCTGCAGGTTTATGTGCAATTAACAAGATTCGCATAAAATTACAAAACTGACATAATTCAAGATAGCAGCGTGATCAGCTCTCACAGAATTATCACAATCGCCTTGACAGCCAGTGGATGGCGAGGAGTTTTGCCGGACAAACGGACAAGGAACGGACAAAAGGACGAAGGGACAACGGACAGCAGCTAAATGGCCTGCTAATGGCCTAAAGTGTACTTGCCGATAATATTAAGCACATGTGCATCACTTAGCCGCCCCGGCGAAATTTATAAAGTTCCAACTGCCATTTGTCCGCTGTCCGCCAAACGAGAGATAGCCGTCTCCTTAGCTCTCCAAACCGAGATAGAGGCCATAAAACTGGGGAAATTATGATCGCTGGTAGATGAAATCAATTTACATGCATTCAATTACAAATTGTGAACCATCAGAGACAAGTCTTGCTCTCCAGCCTCATCAGTTTGCCGAGTTTATGGCGGGATTTGGGCAGTTCGAAATGGCCAACAGCCTTGTAACTGTCTCGTTTTAATGATCCTGCCCAGAAGATCTCGTCGTCGTCGTGGGTTTGTTGCGACAACTTTTGTGGCGCAGTTAAACGTTTGCATGATTTTGATTTTAATGATGCCACAGATGATGCCTCGGTTACCAGATACTCGGCTACGGCCGAGAGATGCCAGATACCAGATGCCAGAGATACCGGGCGTGCAAGTTCCAGGGTCTGAAACGGGGGGACATCCTAATTAGCGACTGGCTGTGATGGCCATCAAAATAAACACTTGTACAATACGAGCCAACTGGGATTGCGATGTGTTTGCGCCATAAATTTGTCAACTTTACAATGGGAAATGCCACCAGGAGGAGGGATCGATGAGGGGGGTTCCAGAGAGAGAGAGAGAGAGAGTGGTGATCGATGGCTTGTAGGGAACAGCAGATGAGTATGTCCCATGAATTACCCATCCTGAAGATCCAGTTTCAGTTCTGATAATGCAAAGTGGCCCCTGGTAGCCCGTTTCTGGGCCATAATAGCAATTTCATGTTTATGGGCGTCAGTTCCAGGTCTCTTATCTCTGCCAATGTCTCTCTGTCTTCGCCTTCTCCCTGCAGATTCTCCGGGATTCGCATTGTAACTCCCGATTCCCCCGATTCAATGGTGGCTCGTTTAGAGGCGACTAATGGCCTAATGGCTCATCAGCGCATGTTGCGCGATCTGCAGGAATTGCATTAAATGCAAACCAAAACAAAAAAAAAAGCCGAGGAGAACGACTGCCACTCGAAATTCGTTGCCATAATTTAAATGAAGGCGAGCGATAAGACAGTCTGCGTTCCAAGTTGCCCACTATATATGCGTATACATATGGTAAGTCCCAACCAGTTCGACTCCTCTTCCCAGACTCCAGACTCCAGATCTCAGATTCCCGACTGACGGTCAGCGCTGCATGTGTTTTTGGTTATAATTTAAATGAGAACGATCGCTAAATGATCCCATTCCAGTCTCGTTTTCGAAACCGAATGCTGTGGGAAGATCTACTCTTGGCCATCCTGAAAGTGATCATGCTGCGAAACATGGCAGGCGAACTGATCGAATGGGGAACACTTTACGCTGCGTAATAAGCTAGATTGCAATTGATATAGAAATCTCGGTTCTATTATTGTAAACAATTATGGTATTATTATTTTACAAACGGTGATACTCTATTTAATTGATCAGATTGCGATTATTTATTTCCTACTTTTTATCCTTCGAGCCATGATACGCTAATTAATCGATAACTAAACGATTACTTATTTTATACTAAAGTTGTGCAGATCGAAAAAACAGATAACATTGTCCATGATACTCAATTTAATCGATTAATTTACGATTATTGGATTCATCACATATGACTTAAAAGATACAGACTAACGCTTTTTTATTATTAGGTGGGTAAAACTAAATCCTGCTGATTTCTTTGTTATCGATAAAAAGTGCTCTATTTTAGAATGCACGATTACAAGCAGAAATAATCGACATACACTAATCATTCCATTTGATGATCACTCCCTGGCATTAGGTACTTCCTTTACGCCAGATTGTGGCCCATGCAATTACGACTGCTACTAACCAATTACTGAAGAACCTCTCAGCCCAAAACCTTCCCTTTTCTTAAGTTTAAGGAACGTGTCAGTGGATCCGGCAGAGAAATAAGAAGGAGAAGATTACAGCCCGTTGACAAGGCACCAGAGTTGGGATTAATCAATTGCTCTGCAATTATCGGGGGTCCGTAGTCTCAAAGGGGGGAAACCGGGACCAGCAACAGGAACCCATCAGGCCGTACAAAGCCTAATGGCCATAATGAATGGATTAAGCCAGCATTTACGCAAACGCGTTGATATTTCCTCTGACCAAACAAAATATAAATCGAGCCAACTACATGGGGACCTGTCCCAAAGATGGGGGCCTCCAACGGGGAAGGATCGGAGGACGTGGTATGGGGCTAACAATTTGCATGATCTTGCCTCTTTGCCTCCGCTTGCATCTTGGCATCTACTTAATTTCAAGTTGTCCGCGGAAAAACTTAAGCATATTTAACCGCATGTCGCTGATTTTAATGGCGCGGCTGGGAGAGAGCAGTATATGTTGCACGTATATATACCTATAGAGGGTTACGATTTGAATTGAGGGAGGAGGGGGGGAAATCGGGGGTCTTGAGTTCTTGTTCTCCAGTCTCATTTCGTGGCGACGCTCACGCATATTCCGCATATGCAGACGACGCACGACGGGATGCAGGCGCCACTTGGCCAGCAAACAGAGTCAGTTGCCAAGATCAGGGGGTTACGACGGGTTCCCGGGGTCTCTGGGGGTCTCTCGGGGTCCCCGATACCGGGCGGTAGGTGCAGTTCAGAGAGGGCTAATGCCAGGTAAATGTTAACCGCGGAATGCCATTGCCCTCACTGCAACCAGCTGACCTTTGCACATGCCACCGATTTCGATTCCAAAAGGGTTAGGGCAGGGGAACAATCAACGGAATCAGGAGCATATATGTTATATATACCCGGGCCAAGCGCCAGAGGTTGTCTTCATCAAAAAAGGCCTGTCAACGGGGCCATCATATCGAATGACAAACTCGAGTGCACAATAAGAAAGGCTCAAGACTTAACCGTCCAGTGAAGCAAGAAGACAAGGGAGAAGAATGAAGAACGAAGAAAAGAGGTACAAAAAAAAAAAGGGAAAAGAAAAGGTTATATATCCCGGGATTATCGGAGCTCCGGTCAGCTCAATCGGAAAATGATCGATGAGCGATCGTGGCAAGGTGCATCTTTGTTTGGCCTAATTAAGCCGAGTTATATGGGTTGGCTGCCCATCCTTTCTTCACTCTCCATTCATTATGGAGCCACGAGTTCGGGGAAAATGTCACTGGTCAAAAGGTTCCATTGAGGTAACCCGATGATATACTCGTTGAAAACTAAGGTAATCCGACCCACGATCGTGTGTGGCTTCTAGGAATGATTCTTTGAAAGCTTTCGGCTTGATATCTTTCATTTGATATCTGTATCTTATCTATAATATTATATAACAAATTCGTATCAATAAGTGATTGATACTCGCATATATCATTTTAGATCTAGGAATAGTGTGGGCTTAACTGGAACTGTCGATTTATCCATAACTATTAACCTTCTGTTTTGGTTAGAGATTTTTGGAGAAGGAATCTGATAGTGATAGATTGTTTTCGACTAAAGGCTTTGAGATGAAAAGGCTAGATAAAAGGATGCATAACTGATGCTGTTCATCATATCTAGCCTGCTGCAATAGACTATAAAAGTTTAATACTTTTTAAAGGGAGCTTGGGAGCCAAACGAAATTCCGAAAAAATAATCCACTTTCCCAGTAAGTAGGTATCGTCTTGGCTATATCTTCTTCTTCCATCTGCTGGACTGAATCTCAAACTCCGGATAAATGAACATGTCCGCGTCAAAGTGTCGCCCGTGCGAAAGCGCCACGAAGGGGGTAAACGGAAGGGGAAAAGGAAGGGGTTAACTTAAGTTAGGGTGAATGGAAGGGGTTAGGGAAGGGGTTAGGGAAGGGGTTAGGGAAGGGGTTAGGGAAGGGCAAGAGGATGGGGGTCAGGGTGTCGTGTAGGAACAGCAGCTGCTGGACATCGTTTCCCAGCACGGGAATGCCGGCCACAAAAGCTGGGGGAGATCGCCAGGGAAGGGATGTTGTTGCTGCCAGCGATTGCAATCTCTGTGCTGCAGTTGTCGCTTCTGTTTCTGTTTTTTGGTTTCTGGTGCTCCTCCTGTTCCACCAGAGCCTTCTTTTCCTCCCGTTTCGCCTTAATTTTCCGCCATTTGCTCATTTGGTGCCGAACCACAAAGCGTATGTGCCATACAGAGAAAGAACAAGCCAACAAACTGTAATATCAAAGGGTCTTAATTATATAGTCGCCTTTAAAGGATACACATTCTTCTTTAAATGTAAATCCACCTTATATGATTTCGATTTTTTATGCATCTTAAAAATTTTTTGGCATGTAGGAAACTACCAAACTTGTGAAGATCAACAACATTTCTTACCGTGCAGATGCAGGAAGGGATTGAAGGTGGAGATCTCGTGCGGCTGATAAACGGAGCCTCCAGATGAAGTCGTTTTTTTTTTGGAGCTCCGAGAATCGGCGACACACTGGCAACATACACAATTTAATTAAAGACGCGACTACCGGATCTCGGATTCGATTAGATCAAAAACTATCGGCAATCGATCGCCGATCGCTGCTGACACGCATAAATCCTGCACATCGATGCTATAGATCGCCGATATCGCGATGGGGACGGGACCTTTTACGGACCTCTCGATCTGACCTTGGCCACTAATGAAGATCTCGAAACGACGCTGCTCCTGCGGCTGTTGCATAATTCATTTCCAATTTATACGCCATAAAAGCGATAATGGCCGCAATTAAGTTCGTGTTCCTTTGATAATTTTCCACATTTACGCGGCCATTAAAATGATTCCCAACGCATTTTTCAGACCCTCCTATCAGGTCGCCTCATTTCCATTTCCATTCCACAGCACAGACAGGCTCCATTCTACGCTTATCGCGAAGTGAAGAAAGAGAGGCGGAGAGATGGGAAAAGCATCTAGGGGAATTGGGAATATGGCATACGTTGGTATAGGTTTCGGTATAGGTATAGTATAGTCTGAACCCGAGGTGTTAATTAGCATTATCTTAATGCACGTTCCGGCACACAGTTCAAATTGAATTATACATAATAATTTGTCTGTCGCTCCTTAAAGTGCAACTTAATGTTCGAGCGGACAGGCCATCTCCATCTCGAGGAGCTCCGGACTGCGCACTTCGGTCTCCGGAGGGGTAAGTGGTGACCCCACCCTGAACGGACCGCAAGTATGGTGGAGTGGAGTGGAGTGGAGTGGAGTGGTCTGGGGTCCAGCGAGCTCGTGTTAAGCGCTCATTAATCACATTAGATATGCATTAATTCGGTAAGGAATTCAATGGCGTGTAGTCGAGAGCGAGACGGCGACAGTTGGGGGAGGGAGATAAATAGATACCTCTATGGCGGGAGAGAATTAACCATTTCTTGTAGGATACGCTTTGGAAAATGTATAACTTCGAATAATGTTATACAACAATTTTTTGCTAAGAGCTTGTGGGGTTCCAAGATGGAAGCTCTGAAGTTCAATTGTCTGATGGTGTACCCAATAATATCTTTAGCTTTAGTGAAAGGTGACCCAAAATTTAAAGTTTGTGGCTCAACTATCTAACAATCTAGTAGTTTTTATTATCTTAAGGATATCCATTTTAGTCCAATTTAACACTTTATAGACATTTTTAAAGACTAAATACCACATTAGAAATATCAGATGTTAGTATTCAAAAAGCTGACTAGCGGAAGATATAATATTCCTAGACCCCAATCTATTATTAACTGGTATTATTACTTTACTAGTTATAATTATATAATAACTTTTCCTTACATGTTGGTTTTCCCATTTTGGAAACAAACAAATCAATATTTATAGTCCCCACACTTAAGTTAATTTATATGGCTTGGACTGTCTGGAATATTGGACTAAACCGAAAGTATAACCCCCACCCCCCCCACCCTCTCGAAAAACCCCAACAGTCCTCCAATAACTCATTCAGTCCTCCGTTTCCACCCACCACAAGAGCAACAACAACCCCCTGAGCCAAAAACAAACAAACAAACATGAGAAAGTCCCAGTATGGGTGAGTATCTGTGTGAGAGAGGTAATGCTTAGGTGCGAGTGTGTGTGAGTGAGAGAGTGCCGAAGGGGGCGGAGCTAATCGAAGGGTGGCTTGAAAGCCGGGTTTATCTACGGGGATATAACTATAGACAAAAACTATAGCCAAAGATCTCTGCAGTGTTTTTGTTTTATGTTTTGTTTGTTTTTGTAATTATAGTCGTAAAGGCAGAGAGAGGCACAGCCATGTTGGGGCGCACGAGAGAGGGAGAGAGAGCGCGCACTCTATCGGAGAGCGCGAGTGGCTAGGGCTGTCTTGCTCGCACTTGAAAAGGGGAGCCCAGTCCAGGCAGAGGCGTTGGCCGCGACAGCGACGCCGGCAGCGGCAGCGGGACTTTTCTTGCGGTGCGCCCGCCATTCGAAATCAGTCAATGTTGAGTTGACGGCGCGAGAAGACGCGGGAGAAAGAGAGAGCGGAGAATTGGGGAACTAAAGAGACCAAGAATCAGAACGAAACGATCCCAAGTCCCGTCGCTGTGCCGTTTTTGGAGAGTTTAAGAATCGAAGAATCAAAGAATCAGAATCCAAGAACCGAAATTCAAAGAATCGCAAAAAAGTAGAAGAATCAGATTTAAGAACCAAAGCCGTCGCTGTGCCGTTATATTACTTATTGTTTTTTGTGTGTGACTGATTACATGTGTGCCTCCTAGGTAATGAGTGAAGTTGGCAGTGGTTCCAGCTGCAGAGACTAAAGACTTTGGGCGCCCAAAAGGAGCCCCGCCGCGTGGAGAATGCTGGTGCCGTCGGACATGATTGCGGCGCAATCCAAGATGGTCTACCAGATGAACAAGTATTGTGCGGATCGCGTCCAGGTGCGCAAGGCGCAGATCCACAAGCAGATCCAGGAGGTGTGTCGGATCGTGCAGGATGTGCTCAAGGAGGTGGAGGTCCAGGAGCCGCGGTTCATCTCCTCCCTGAACGATTACAACGGACGGTTCGAGGGCCTGGAGGTGATATCGCCCACGGAATTCGAGATCATCATCTATCTGAATCAAATGGGTGTGCTGAACTTTGTGGACGATGGAACACTGCCAGGATGTGCTGTGCTGAAGCTGAGTGATGGCCGGAAGCGGTCCATGTCCCTGTGGGTGGAGTTCATCACGGCCAGTGGGTATCTGTCGGCCCGGAAGATACGATCCAGGTTCCAGACCCTGGTGGCCCAGGCGTGCGACAAGTGCGCCTATCGCGACATCGTCAAGATGATCGCCGACACCACGGAGGTGAAGCTGCGCATCCGGGAGCGCATCATAGTCCAGATCACGCCCGCCTTCAAGTGCGCCGGCCTCTGGCCCCGGTCCGCCTCCCACTGGCCGCTGCCGGGTATCCCCTGGCCGCATCCCAATATCGTGGCCGAGGTCAAGACGGAGGGTTTCGACATGCTCTCCAAGGAGTGCATCGCCCTGCAGGGCAAGAACTCCGCCATGGAGGGCGACGCCTGGGTCCTCAGCTTCACCGACGCAGAGAACCGGCTGCTGCAAGGTGAGTTGCCGTCGGGCATTTGATCTAGGCAATATATGCTTATAAGGGTAGGACTGTCAGTTGAGAGGCTCTAAGGAACTTTTACCATATACCATTTGTTGTATACTTTTCATCTCATAAGGTAACCCAGTTTGGAAGTTGTTTAGCTATCATTTCTTCTCCAACTATATTAATTATATGTTCTTATATGCTATATTCTGAACTTATAAGTTAAAATATTTTATTCTTGTATCTGATGAGGGGTACCAAAAACAATATTGAAGCTTTAAAACTTTTCTTTAAACCATTCCCTGAGCTTCTCCCAAGTTTTTTTTTAAGTCCCTCTGAATAGAATTCTTAATCATAATGGAGACTATTTCCAATAAATAGATTTGGAATTTAGAAAGAGATAATATGTCGTATATTAGAAGGTATCACTCTAAAACTAGAACCAGACAGTGTATTTAAAAACTTATTTTCTCAGTGCCGCGTGAGTGGCTACCGTATTTCGGGCATGTTTTCATAGTGCTCCCAGAGTCCCACAATCAGTAATCAGTGACACACTTAAACTGAATTGATTTATTCCCATCAAATCAGCGACTTCGTCTTGCTACGACTGTAATTGGTTGTAAATTAAGCGTCAGACGGGGGTACGGCGTTCAAATTTGGAGATCGTTTACCTAGATCGGAAAGAAAGGAGTGGGGAAAGGCGGGGCTTCCATTTCGGGCTATAGCTTTTAAGGAACTCATTGAAGGGATTTATCATATAACAAACCCCCACTGAATTCTGATCATCAGCGTTTGAAGAGGACCCGCTAATTGGACTATATGATAACTCTAGATAATTGGGAAAATTAAAGCTTTAGTGTTAGTTAAACTCATATTGTGAGAGATATTAAGAATACAAAACAAATGAGAAATATTTTAAAATTAATTAAATTAAGATATTGTACAGTTCTTTATTGACGATCCGTTATGATACGTTAAAGACTTTGTAGATTATTTTAAAACATCTCTTGTCCTAACCACTTTGTTCCTATTTAATAATGTTAGATATGATCTTCAAAATTATTATTGGTACATCTTTTAAATGCCAGTTGAAATCACTTGACCTCAGCTTAAAAAGATCTTAGTTATTACCGTTTTGAAAATGATTAGCAAGCCGCAAGGCTCTTAACTCTCGTTTTATGGTTGTGTGAGAAAGACTTTCGATCGTCTGGCATCGTTAAAAATCTATGCAACCGCAAACAAGATCGTTACCCTCACCTCGCAGCGTTGTCACGTCGAATCTGCATAGTTGGGGAGAAAATTGCACTGCAGATTCAATTAGGCAGGGCGATAAGATGGCTGGCGATTAGTGGGGACCCACTCAATGAGTCGACGACTGCCCAACGAGACATCCGATTATCGGGCCCAGATATGATATGAGATACGAGCCAACGTCGCCTGGTTGGCTACGATCATAAATCTGATGTTCGATCGAAGGGGGAGTCCTAACCCGGGTCTTCAGCTCTCCAGGTCTTAAGTTTCTCAGTTTTTTTTTCATTTTTTTTTGGTTTTTTTGGTCGCAGTGCGACAACGCACACAAATCTGCTGATCCCCGAGAGATAAGCGCAGTCTCGGTAGTCGTAGTCCCAAGGCAGTTAGACGGTTAGTTGGTCGGACTACAGACCGCAGACTACGGAGCCACGGGAAACGGGTTTCCATATGAACAATGCCAATGGCTGGGCCATAAATAAATTTCTAAACGATTTTATAAATATTTTAAATCTCGGCGATTAGATAAAGTCAACAAATAAATAAAACAACAGCGGGCCAAGCATGAGATGACACATGAAAGAAAAAGAAAAATAATACGAAAGAGGTAAAATGATTGGGTTTGGGGGGGCAAAAAGCTGAGAGCTAAGAGCTGAAACAAAACAAAAAACGAACGTTAAGCTAGAAAAAAGCAAAGGCATAACCAAAATCGAAACAGAGAAAGATACCAAAAACCAAATCGAAATCAATTCTTAGGCCCCGTGACAACGATCTCTGATCGATATTGATCCGGCTGGTTCGCCCGCGTGTTTGTCATTTAATTTAATGCTCCTAACCGAACCGAACCGAAACCGAAACCGAATCCCCAGACTCTGACCAACTTTCCTTGGTTCGCCCTGTGCGGATAGGGTATAGTCAATATCTCGCATACGGATCGCGACTATAATTAGCACTGTCACTTGCAGCCCGAAATTAACGTCCACTTGACATGGACTCGATTTTGGATGGTGATTTCGAGGCCCGAGTTTTGAGTGCCCCGAATCGCACTTGTTTTGCCCGATTTTTTAAACCGATTTTCGCCCCCATGCGGCTGTGTGAGTCGAGTGCCAATATTGTGGCAATATCGTTCATTATTGATTAGCCGAAATGTGAAGCGGAACCCGGAGCAAGACGCTCCGGAGCGGGAAAAGCCGTAGACGTGATTATCGGACCCGGAGCCGAGATTAGCCCGCCTGACACCGTGCCAACGTAGCCATGATTTATGTGCTCCAACGCACTCGGACCATAATAAATTAGGAATCGGTCCCACTATACACCAGTACGATCGCCTCTCGAGGAGAAATGGAAACCAAAACACCAGTGCAGAATATATGGTTGATCAATCAAAGTCGAGGGCCTAGAACAGGAAGAGGTTTATAGGCTGGACTAGAGGTTCCCTCTCAAAGTACCATTCATACATATCTTATTCTTCTTGTTGTATATACCTTACGTATATATATATATTGTATACACAGAGAAAACTATCTAAGAACATTGTTCTTGAATTGAGAACATTCATTCTTGAATTGAGAACATTGTTCTTGAATTGAGAACATTGTTCTTAAAAATCGTGTAAGTACATTTTGGTATCAATATAAGAACGAAATGGTGAGAAGAGAAAAGTTAAATTGAGTTTGTTTAACAACTTTTTGATAAGTATACACTAAGGACTGAACTAATAGTTTATTTGTACATACAATGTACTTAAATACCGCCAATTCAACTTGATTTGAGCAAAATAAAAACATTTTCATCTTAAAAATGTCGTTCTATTTTTAAGAACATTTTCAACTCAGATGAGAACGTCAGAATTTTCTCTGTGTATATACAATATATCATATCACCCATCTAAAAATTCCTTAAGTTTCCTTTGAACAAAATTGCTTTCCTAAACTGATAATATGTAATAGAACTCACATTATATGGGTACTGTTTATTTTTTCACTTTTGTATGAAGTTTACACGATGAACGAATTCTTATCTATGCTTAAGGTGTTTCTGAAGTGTGTGACACAGCTAATTATATTTATTTTTTCAATCACTGACCGGATTATGTTTCTTGAGCCATAAAAAGAACATTATCTGCAAGTAGAGTTATTTTAATAACATTTTGCATATCTATAAGCTTTAAATACTTGTATTTGATATCAGTTTGAATGGCATGAGACAGTTAAAAATACTGAAAGCTTTCTGAAGTAGGCAAAACACTTAGCGAAATAAATAGACTGATGTACTTGAGATAGAAAGAGTTCTAATGACCAAAGCCATCGATCAGTTAGTGCTTATCTGACAAAGAACGAACGAACTATAGGTCTGTCAAAATCATTTCGGCTCAAAAGCATTGATAGCACCAGATGGACATAATAATGCATTAAGCCAATAGCAATCTGTAAAGCTCCAAAAAACCCCTTGTAATCCTTACCAGAAAGGTCTACATACTTAACCAATCAATAATATATCATAATCAAAACAAATTTATGTATGGATTTACCTTTTATCAATCTATTAATACATTCCCTTACAAAAAACATGAATAGTATCGGAAACTTAGGCTTAAGATTTAGGACTAGGACTTGTATAATACAGACAACAGAGAGATAGTAAATATATTAAGTATATTATCCATACATTTATTAGTTCTAAGGAATTTCGAGGGTTTTTTGGGACATTATAGCGGCTTACATTAATGGTAACCTATACTGTAGGCAATGTTCTAACTAAACTATGTGCAAGACTGTAGAAATACCTTAGATCGTTCCATCGAAGGGGTATTTATAAATAATAATACTATTCCCATTCTTGTTCCCATTTCCAGGAGCCAGTCGACGTCGCTGCCTGAGCATCCTGAAGACCCTGCGAGATCGGCACTTGGACCTGCCCGGCAACCCGGTGACGTCGTACCACCTGAAGACCCTGCTGCTCTACGAGTGCGAGAAGCATCCGCGCGAGATGGAGTGGGAGGAGAACTGCATCGCGGACCGGATCAACGGGATCTTCCTGCAGCTGATATCCTGCCTGCAGTGCCGCCGCTGTCCGCACTACTTCCTACCCAATATGGATCTGTTCAAGGGCAAGTCGCCGGGTGCCCTGGAGAATGCCGCCAAGCAAGTCTGGCGGCTAACCCGGATCATGTTGACCAATGTCCGTTGCCTGGAGGAGCTGTAAGGGCACCACCATATACTACACGGCAAAGACCCATTGGATTTTTGGAAGCTGCCGGGGGCACACACCGCCACATTGTTTTTTACCGAATTTTTTTTTTTTTAACTAAAGACAAAGATCGGAGAGATCACTGAGGCGATTGGGGAGGGATTTGATGAAAGAGAGAGCAGTGAAATTGTAACCCAAATACTATTTGATATTTCGCTAGATCGTAACTTAAGTTTAGGTGCTTTCGAAAAGTATACGCCGCTTACAGAGTTTCCTATAATTAGAGCATACTTAGTGTTATCCATTTAGATCGTCATCGTCGCATAACGCACAAAAGTTACCATCTAGATACATACGTTTTTTTTTTTGGCCCATTTGCCAACAGCAAAGCGCAGAGCAAAATTAGCTAAATTAGTGGTAAGTCCAATGAAACTGAGACAGCCGTTTTGGAGGAATATTTCCCCGACGGTTCTAAATTATTTATTCTATGTTTTTGCCTTCTTCTTGTGAGTTTAGTCAATAAAACGTAAGTTTTTCATTGAAAATAATGTTTTGTTAATTCGGGGGGAGTTACTTGATTGGAGTATATAAAATACTATATCAAGGAATGGAGTTAATGGTGAAACAAATAACTGTTTCTAAACTTGAATTCCTTAAAAATAATAGATCAAATGGTTCTTGGGGGTTGGATTTTTAATTTTAACTTACTTTTGATTATAATTTATTTGAATTTAAGGGAGGTACTTAATAGAGGGTATGTAAAGTACCTAAATCAAGGAATGATCTTTATGGTGTAAAAAAACACTGTTTCTTGACTTTGACTCCTTAAAAATTCCTTAACTAAATGGTTCTTTGCACTTTAACATAGGTTTGATAATGGTCAATTTGAATTTTCTAAATGTATTTAAATCGAATTCAATGCACAAAGAGTTCAATTATTCACCCAGTGTCCAGTTATTGGTTATTGAATAGTCTTTATATGGCGATTTTCGGTATGCGGAATATCTGTCAGAGCTGCCAACTTCTCGAGGGTCTCGTCTGTCGATCATCGGCTGGCCTTTTGATGTCTCGCCGGCATTATTGATAGGCCACGATTTTCGAATTCGATTTCGCCGATGGGCCGTGGAAAATGTCAGAGACTGACATTTGGTCCGCTGCCGACAGGTTGCGCATTTTAATTGCGAATTAACAGCGATTCCGCGGACAGCTAACAATCGCTATAAACTACGCACACAATATGTGTGTGGCAGAAATTCACAATTCACAAATCCCAATTCACGCATCTGCCACGCCCACCGCATCTGCCGCCCATCGAAAGACTGTCTCAGAATGAGATATATTTATGGGTATATATTCTGTTTAAAATATCCTCAACTAACATTTTGGTCACGTGTCTGTTTCGGTTGCGAGCGACAGACATAACATTCAAATTAAACTTTATGTCATTCATAAATTAAATAATCTTTATTTAACCCCCCACCATTGCTCTTTTTTTTTTCGATGTTACTTCTTCTGTTTCAGCTTTTGGCAGTCGACTGTCCACTTTTGCGGCTTTCCATTATTTTAAGCCTTAATTTATACTTTATTGCGGCCAAGTTGATTTATGCATGTGCGGCTTTTGTATTTTATAGTTGTAAATTACCCAGCAAATGACAATTGCAGAGGCGACACGAAAATAATGTTAAAACGGGATAGTCCCATCAGTGAATACCCTTATATGGAAGATTAATTGGGCTGAAAGGAAGGTACAAGGATGTCGAAATATTAAAACCAACCTTTGGAAGTTTACATTTATATGCGATACTAATTATGGAACTTTTAATATTGGCAATTTAAATTAATAGATTTAATCTAATATATTTTTTTACAAGTGGTCAAAAGGTGTTCTATGTAATGACTTAAAGATTTATAGATATCAGTTCTTATACATAAGTCGGACATTAAAATTTGATTTCCAACATATTTATATTCACCTCAGGTTGATTTTGTTCGAATCCAGATCGAATGGATCGTATTTATTCATGTGGGCGATTTGGTTATTGCCATTTATGCCGGCGTTGGATTTCGGCTCAACTCGATCGGATTAAATGCGATTCAAATGGGTTTTATTTGGGCAACTCGTATCGGGTTGTTAACCGCCTTGTTGCGCTTTTAATGAGTTGTGTTTTATTGGATTTGATTTGCATTTTAATGTGGCTTTTTTCTTAAATTTATTATTTGTTGTTGACGCTGTGCGGCTGTGGTGTTTCTTTTTTTTTAATATTTATTTACTTATTCCATTGGGCGACAGAAATTGTTTGATCTGCCGCTTCCCACACAAATTAAACCATAATTAATAAATGATAATTTGGCAATCGGTTGGTGGGATGAGCAGCCCCTCTGGACCCGAAGCTTCCTGATTGCTGTCATCGTCGCCCAATTAATTCCATTTCCATGCAATTTATATCCATTTTAATGGCTGCAAAAGCAAATTTTATGAACATCTCATAATCGCATTTTAAACACACAATTTGTTATGCCCCCATGCCATTCTGCATATGGCAAAGTAATGAAAAATATTCATTATTATTTAAAATTAACGTATTCAAACTTAAAGGTTCAGATAAAAAATCAATAAATCCTTCTAAGTAAATCCTAAAACCTACTTTAAAAACATTTTAAAAACTATAATATTTAAATATAAAATATTTGTGGACCTGCAACTTATTTCAGCTTGACTGACCCTTTATTATTTCCTTAAGAACCAATTGGTGCATGCAAGGCATTTCGCACATCATTGCGTGACAAATCGGCGGAACATACAGACTCACACCGGAGGTATATAAACGCCTCTTTATATACCGGTTAAATCTGGCGCTGATCTGAAGGCCCTTCTGCACTGGAATTGCCCGGGACTTCTTCTGTTTTTTTTTGACCGCCTGTCAGCCAGCATGTTGGGGCAATCCCCTCCCTTTTTTTGTATCCCCACACTCCCTGGCAAAGCAAATCAAAACAAATGTTTTATTTAAATGGTTAATTTGATCGGGCCAGAGCATCTGTGCCGGCTTGTTGGCAATGGCCAAATGAGCAGCTTACAAGGAGATGATGAGGCCCGAGGTACACAAATGGCTGCCAAATCGTGAGAATTGCATTTGGAATGCCACCAACCAAAGTGGATTGGATTCGGGTACGGGTTCGGGTTCGGAATAGGGACCTCGGGTCGTGGCTCTTGGTTCTTGGGGCACCTGGCAGGGGATTTTAATTTGCTGGCTTCAATCAAACTGCAGCAAAAAGCAGAAGGATGAGGTGCAGGCAGTGCATTAAACCTGCAAATATGCTGCGATGGGTACACTTGAAAAATTCTCGGGGCTATGTTATGGAGTTTTTTGTAAAATTACTTATTGTGCTTAAAGTAATGATTTTCAAAGAGGTGACCCAAAGCCACAGTTCTTATCCCATAACTTGGGCCGTACTTTTAAAATTTGTTGGTTTAATGGTATGTCTTTTAGTTTTCTGAAAATACAACTAATAATATAAATTAAATTAAAAAGTGATCCTTGACCTTAACCTTTGGTTCTTAGCTTCAACCACATATATATTTATCCCATAACTTGGCCTGTAGATATACGTTTTCGGAGTGGTGCACTTTTAATGTTCGTTTGTTTAATGGGCTATTTTTTAGTATTCGAAAAAGAACTAATAATATTATATAAAAATGATATTCAAAAAGGGTTCACCTTAACTGTTTGGTTCTTAGCTTCGGCCATAAATATTCGTTTTCGAAGTGATACGGGTTTACCTCTAATTGTTTTCTGGCTAGTGACTTTTATTTAAGGTTTCCAAGATCACAGCTCATTATTTTGCTCATTTTGTTAATTTCAGTTTATACATAAAGTTCTTAAGTTATGTTTATATCAGTGGCGGATCCAGAATTTTGTTGTTAAGGGGCTATAAAATAGTAATTGTCGAGAAATATCAAAAATTTGGAATAAAATACATATTACAAATACTTTTTTTACCCGAGTGAGGGGGGATCTAGCCCCCATATCACCCCCGTGGATGCGCGCATGGTTTATGTTTTCTCAATAAAATGTTTCAAGTGCATAATTGTGCTTCTGCAGCGAGGATCACGCGAAGTTGGGTTGTGCGAAGGTCGGAGGGAGGATGAGGATGAGGATCGGGATGCGGATGGGGATGGGGATGGGGATGGGGATGGGGATGGGGATGGGGATGAGGGCGACGACGGCGCTTGCCACTTAGCATAAACGGAAGAAGGGGCAACAGTAGAAGTAGAAGTCCCAGTCCAAGTTCCAGTCCCACTTCCCGATCCCGAACCAGATCCCGATCCAGACCCAGTCCCAGTCGCAGTCCAAGTCCAAGGCGAAGGCGAAGTGAGCCACGACCTGTGTGGCCGCTGCATCAGGGTAACAAGCTGTAATTAGAGCCTCTTAGCCTGTCATCGCCAGCGTGCTTGATTATAGCCTTTTGACAAAAAGTAAATATTAATTTAATGCGTCCGAGGTTGCGAGGAAGCGAGTGAGCGAGTGAGTGCCCCGAGGCAGCCTCCCCAGCTGGAAGATCGTATGGTGGATTGAACGGGAAGAACTGGAGGACTTGCAGATCCAGCACAGGGACTCCTTCATTTCTGGCTGATAAATTTCACCTGATCTTTGTATTATACATTTACAGGTGATAGGAAACGGAATTGGAGGACCTTGAGAAACAGAAAGTCAATTGGTCATAAATGGGTGGAGCTAAAACATATGGCTAGAACCCATACTCTATATATATAGACTTAAATATTTTATTAATATGTCTTCAACACGAAACCCTTTTATTTTTTACTGAATTTATCACTTTATAGATTGAAATGATTCTTGAAAATAAACCTAATTTTTTTCTATTGCTTATTCGCCTCGCATTTCAATTAAACAGTTTTCATAAAACAGTTATAAAGTCACCAAGCCATAGAGCCCGAGAAATCTTACCCACTCCTTTCTCATAACTCAAATGAGCTACCAGCGACAATTTCCAGGAAATCATATCAAACGCATTGCATTTATCGATCCAACTAATCCAGCGCTATCAATTAACATGAGAGGGGTCCCCCCAAAGAAAAAAAAACAGAGTGAAAAGGGAACACTATACCATATACCATTTACCAGTTATCCAGTTCTCGAAGACGGCAGCTCACGTCGTCGGGTTGGCATCGTCATACGCCCTTTTTTTTTGGGCCAAAAACAATGGGTTCAAACGGCTGCGCTTCAGCGGAAAACAAAAAGCGGCCCTAAATCAATCACAGCCGGCGACATGTCAACAGTCGCGGGGATTGGGGATTGGGGGTCGGTGATCGGGGATCGGGATGGGGACTTTGGATGGAAATGGAAACGGCGATGGAGATGGAGATCTGGGGTATCTAGTGGGGCAACGGCAAACTCCCGCGTCCAGGCGAAAATGTCAACGTGATCGTGGCATCTTGAAAAGGGCCGCCGCCTCGCATATATTGGCCAGCCCATCCCATCCCCATCCCCATCCCCATCCCTATCCGATCCGTCCAATCTGGCCAAGAAGAAAAGGGCCTGGAAAAGGCAGGAGACCCCGGAACGTGTCCACATTTTCGGCCTCTGTGTGCGCGTGATATCTGAACTACGAAATTGAGATCGATTCCCCAGTACGTGTCTGAAATGAGAATTCGCCCAGAGGGCCGAGTTGCCGTTCCCTGCCCTCTTGTAACGATAAATTATGATATTATTTGAAATTAATGTTAAGTAAAATGACATCAGTGGGCCTTCAGTTGGCCCAAGTGGCGTGCACTTGTCGACAAGATCGTAGGACGGCAGGGAAAAAAAGATCTCGCAACATATCGGCTGCATTCGTCACAATTAATATTCCAATCAGATGATGAAGGAACACATGTCCGCGAGTAGGCGACGTCTCGATATCGATGTCGATGTCCCAGTGCATATTGCAATGGATGGGTACACTCAAAAAAATGGGGAAATTGTATCAATTCGTATATTTTTTTAAGTTAAAAACGATCTTATTTTAGTAAGAACAAATTCTATACAATTTTTAGAATTTCCTAATAACTGGAACCCAATCCTTAATCTACCTATCGCTATACATAATAACCTATCTTTGAACAGGTTAAAATAGGTGCAGTACTTAAGATCTCTTTTATATTACTTACGTTTAACATTATTTTACCATAAGAGATTTCTTCAAGTGCCGTAGTATGATCCGAACCTTGGGAGGCGGTGGCGCATGCGCAATGAATGGAGGAAAAACCCGAACCAAATGGGTCTTACGGAGCATGGAGAATGATCAGAGGATGCACTCTTCACTCGCGGATCGTGTCGCTGATTTGTTCGCTGTCATAATTCAATAAAGTAGTCAAATGTCAGACTGACTTCGGCAAAAAACGGCGATCAGTCGTCATCTGAAGTTCCCCCGATTCCCGTTCTCCGGTCTGCCATATCTGCGGATCCGCCAGCTCGGATCAAAAAGATGCACCACACACGCACCAGCGCCGGGTTAATGGCCATAAACGCAAATCCGCTTAGCACTGCACCAGGATGAAGGATCGAAGATCGAGGATCGAGGGGAACCAGAGCCACTTGCAGTCCGGACAGGATTGGCATTGGCTGCTTATTAAATCATCACACGTATCTGCTTTGGGCCGACATGCGATGGGAATATCATCGGCGACCGAAGACCAAAGCCTCTGAACAAATTAGGCATTACAAAGTGCTTTGGGTTGGGACTTTGGACATTTTTTGATACGTTTTCAAGTACCAGATTACCGAAACATAATTCATTTTCCAGCTGTAATACATATCAGATGATATGTACGTTTGTTATTTACATATCAATTCATATTTATGCTACTGTTCTATGCAAAGAACTCTCAGTAATTATAATTTTTATTAACAAAGCCTCTGAACAAGTTGGGTATTACAAAGTGTTTCAATAACAATAGTAATTATGAGCAAAGAAACTTTTCAAGGGCAGTTTACCGTAACATAATGCATTTTCCAGCCTTTCCTCACCTTGAATGGTTTCTGGGATCATAAAAAATATATGTGCATGATATTAGTTAGAGATCAAATAAAATAGCTAACTTGTTTTACTACACTCTTAATAATAATAATAATAAAACTAATTATGTTACAAACTATATTTGTGTTACGATAACAAAATGCATCATTTAAGAATTCATAATATACCTACGTTTTAATCTAGTATTTGCTTGGCTGGGCTGACTACACCATAGGTTTCCTAGATCTAGATACATGATCTTATAAACTGACTCTAGTTTGCCTCTTTTCCCAGAATTGGTTGGCCCAACTCAGCTGGACAGCCTGATATATGTATATGTACCGGCGGAATAAACGACTGCGATGATGGTTGTCGGTGGCGGGACGAGGATGGGATCGGAATCGGATTCGGATCGGGATGGTATAAGATCGGATGGGTCTAGGGACCGGGGGCTCGAAGACCCAGAGAACTAAGACAAAAGAGACGATGACGCGATGACGAAGGAGCAGAGCTGGCGGAGCAGCGAGAAGACAAACGTGGCGGCGACAACGGAGCAAGTGACAAACGTTTAGATGGATGGATCGTTCTTCATTTCGGGGGAACGAGAATGGGAACTATACCGAACCGGACTTCAAGAACAGGCGGTCAGCGAAACCGAACTGAACCGAACCGAACCAACCGAAAAAAAAAGCGACGATTGCACATAAATTATATTCAAATTTCTTCGAGATCTAAGAGATATATAAAATACGGGAAAAACACACACGGCACATGCACATGAATGGTCGGCGACCCCGACGACCAACGATCCTGTCTCTCAGAAATTTCCAACCCAAAACCACAAAAACAACAGCGATGGAAAAAAGTGTAGTTCTCCGTGTTTTGTCCCTTTTCTTTGCCTTATTTTGTTTAAAAATTTATGCAGATATGCGCGCATCTAGATAGGAGTACGGCTGCCACCTCCACTATCTGGTTACGTGGAAATCCAGCGCGCCAAAAATCAGCCAAGTGCCATGGCCCATGGAGCACCTGGCATCGTCCATCCAGCGAAACCATGCCATATACCATGGCATCCCACTCCATTCCACTCCATTCCATGCGACCCATCCAATCCAATCGCATCCCATTCATTGGGGCTCCATTAAAATTCAGCTGACAGCTTCGATTCACATCCCCAACAAATTGGAATGGGCTGAATACTATTTAGATACGGCTAGATCTGCTCAAACTGCCACTGATTGATGTCAATAAAGCCGAACAAAAGACTTAACAGGCCCCAAAAGATACAGTGGGCATTCGGTATAATATAAAGGCCATATAAGTATAGGATGTGAAAAATGGTATCTGCTTTGATTGCATACCATATATTCCTTTCAACGCTTTTCTGTTGCTGAAATATTTTATTTTTAGTTAAATTTGGTTGGCTATTACTTATGTTAGATCTTGAAATAACTTTAAAATATAATATAGTTTTTAAAGAGCTCCCAAAATTATATCGTTAAAAGTCTGCTATTAGTTTTAAAACAGTTTTGATTAGTTTTAAAATATAAGCCTATGGCTTAATAGATTTTTTTTGTAGTTTTTGGTGGTGTTTTTGTACTTCTTAGATCAAGTATTTATATATCTTCAGACACTTTTGTCACCATGGGATGCTTGACCCCCATTTCCATTTCCTTTCGCAAAAATGTTGTTCGCTTTGTGTTTTGCCTCCATTCGAATTAGTGGATGCGTCTGGGATTTGTCTAATTGGAGGAGGCGACGGGCGCTTTGATGTTGCGACATGTCCATCAAGTATACTACGTCTACATACTAAGTACATATATATGGTACATAGGAGGTACATAACAACTACATAGGGGAGCCCGAACACGGAGGAAGTTGCTCGCTTGGAACTGCGAGGGCTGTCAGAAATTGCCAACTGGCACATTAATCCACGCGACATATTTATGAGTGTAAATGTATCTGTGTAAGTGTATCTGTGGCCGAGATGCGAGATATAAAGATATCGGCCGACGAACATGGACGAGGGTTGCTCGTTGCTCGTTGCTCTTTGCTAAATGAGTGCACATTTCAGATAAATTATTGCACACAACTTGTACGCGATGGCAGGCCGAAATGTATTTAACAAATTAAATTTGCACACAGATACACACACTGACATGGCACTGAACTTCAAAGGGGGCGCCGCAGCGTAACGGCCACCAAAAGGGGCGGGGCCACGGCAGACCAATGATATCGCGGCGCTCTCACAGATACACAGCCAGTCAACCCCATAGATACACCCATACGTATGCAAGCCGCAGACTGAGAGAGCGAGAGTATTTGTTTTATGTGCACGCAGAGAAAAGCATGTGTATTTGGTTAAACATTTCCGAACTCTTGCAAGCATGGCAATAATATTGATTTTTAAATTGGATTTTTGCTTTTATTTTGCCTAAATTTTGTTTAAATTTCTTAGTATTCTTATTATTATTTCTTATTTATTACTTACTTCCCTGATAAGTAAATGAAAAAGTTAGCTAGTTATAACAAAATAAAATACAAAAAACATAGAACTCATTCAAAACCATAAAAGTTTATAATTTACTAAAGAACAAAAATGCTTAAACGCTTCAGTGTACTATATTATAATTTATTATTTATTTAATAAATATATTAACTATTGGAATTAAACCGGAAATATTGAGTGCTGGAGGATAAGAAATTCACAAAAAGATACCATACCATACAACCAATAAAAAAACTAATCAATGAAAATCCCAGAAAATTGTATAAGATATTTGTATAATAATGAAAAGATGCCCATCAAATGCATTCTTTTAAAATATATATTTCTTGATTCAAATATCCGACTATGCCAAAGTTTCTCCGAGTGTATCTAGCAGATACGACAGATACGCGGTGCTGCGGCGAGTATCTCATCGATTTTTTAAGCGTCGGAATGCGTGGCACGAGACAGAGACCCCTGTCACGTGACAGCCCCGACATGTATCTGTATCGGAGTGTATCCGAGCCCCCGAATCCCATTCATGCCACCGAGATGGCGGATTTGTTAGATACTGCGATACTGAGGCACTGGGCAGTGGGATATATTGAGATACTCTCGTGCAGCTGGTTAAAACTGCACTTCAGCGCTTTTTATCTGCCGAAGCTGTAAATATCCGCGAGATTTACAACGCCAGCTGCGAACTGCGAGATGCGAGATGGGAGCTGCTAGCCGCGAGCTGCGACTTTGGGTATCGGTATCAGTATCGCTTGGCGGACTCCACTCCGATTCGTACTCGGAATCGGCATTGGCATCGGCATCGGCAGTCTGGGGGTATGGCATCGCGTTTTGGCTCAACGCATCATTCGGCCCGCGATTCGCCAATGCAGATACTGTATCTGCGGCTGCAGCCCCACCAAGATACAAGGCACTGAAGTACAATAATCCAAAATCCAATCCCGATATACATACACCTCGCTCGTCGTGCTCCACTTGTGCCCATTGTTGCCCTGCTGTCACCGTAACTCACAATTGAATTGTTCCTTTGTTCTGCTGCTGTTGCTGTTGCTGTTGCTGTTCCTGTTACTGCCCGTCGTCCACAGAAAGAGACCCGCTCCCGAATTTCGCATAATTGGCTGGCAAAGCCAAAGCCGCTGACTTTCAAGTTGGCCGCCAGACCAAGTGTCGCCGGAAAAGATACAGATACTTATACTTGGTACTCGGATCGTGGTGCGGAAAAGCGAGACCGACCATGCTGGTGCCGCCGGACATGATGGCCGCCCAGACGCGCATGGTCTACCAGATGAACCGATTCTGCGCGGAGCGGGTTCAGGCCAGGATGTTCAGGACGGCCACCGCCATCCGCGAGATCTGCAAGATCGTCCAGGACATTCTCAAGGAGGTGGAGCTGCAGGAGCCGCGATTCATCTCCAGCCTCGTCGAGTGCAATGGCAGGTAAATGAATTGTGAATCAATAACTATCCTAAAGAATCAATATATGAAATCGAGTTTTAAACACCACTTTCTATTAGCTATTACTATTAATGCCCTAATGAAAATATATTATTATAAAAAAGTATGTAAGTTATATAACATATAAGCTTGAAGCTTGTAGCATTAGAAAGATTATTAAGAGTTAATAAAACTAATGGAACGGACCGTGCTCAATAGATCGGTTCTGTTTAGTGATCTAAACCACAGACCCTTCAGCAAGATATCGGCGTAATTCCAGTGCCCGGATGACTGTCATCGCGGCTTCTGCTCGCTCCACTAAGCCCACTTCAATCCCATCCACTCCATTGGGATCATTACAACCAAAGTGCAGCGTCATTGTCAATTAACTGTCAAGTCATGCTCATCGGGGTTCTCCTCTTCAAATGAGGTGGAATCGCCTCTTATTAGATTGGCTTCAACAAGAAAATCTTACTGACATTTTGAAATTAAATATATAAAATATACTTGTCCTCTTCCTAGATAGATTTAAGCTGAAAACCGCATGTTTGAAATATTAGCTACCCCTCAAAATGAAGTGTATTTTTAGAGATAGGCCACTATCAGTTCGATATTTGAGATTTTATATAGATTTTTTTATAGATAGTATATTGGAAAACCAAGTACATTGTACTTGAATTGAGAACATTCCTTCTTAAAAACCGTGTAAGTACAAATGTTCTTATTCGAAGCTGAATGTTCCTAATTCAAGATCGAACTGGTAGGAACTTGTAAAGTGAAATGAGTTCATTTCGTTCCACTTTCAAGTTGATTTTTGTCTTAATTTAAAAACAACTTTCGATCTAATGGTATATAAATAATTTATTTTGAGCTGTTTTCCAGAACATTTTGATCTCAATACGATAACATTTTAAGATTGATTTTATCTGAAAAAAGCTTTTAAGCTTATTTTAAATGGAAAAATGAGAAATGAGAATTAAATACCCTTCGCAATAAACGCAAAAAAAAAAATTTAGTTTTGAATATTTTGATTAAATTGGAATAAATATATTTATAATGTGATAGGTATTTAATATTTGATTATTTAAAGGCTTATAGTTACTATAACATTTAAATCTAAAGTAATGTAACACTTACTTACATTTAATATATAAAATTGTATCTAATAATAATTTATTATTATACCTCCATAGATACAAATTTTGTTTGTAAAAATGTAGCTTTAAAGTATAAATGTAGTTTCAAAACTAAATTCAAAAGACTAAATTCTCACTTGATATGATAAAGATAATGTGCCCCTTTTACAGGTTCGAGGGCGTAGAGGTGATATCGCCGAATGAATTCGAGATAGTGCTGTATCTAAATCAAATGGGCGTCTTCAACTTTGTGGATGATGGAACTCTGCCAGGATGTGCGGTCTTAAAGCTGAGCGACGGAAGGAAGAGGTCCATGTCCCTCTGGGTGGAGTTCATTACGGCCAGTGGGTATCTGTCCTCCCGAAAGATCCGTTCCCGTTTCCAAACGCTGGTGGCACAGGCCTGCGACAAGAGTGTCTATCGCGACATGGTCAAGATGGTGGGCGACACCAGCGAGGTGAAGTTGAGGATTCGGGAGCGTTTCGTGGTCCAGATCACGCCCGCCTTCAAGTGCTCCGGCATCTGGCCAAGATCGGCGGCCCACTGGCCGGTGCCCCACCTCCCGTGGCCACATCCCAATATCGTGGCGGAGGTCAAGACGGAGGGATTCGACCTTTTGTCCAAGGAGAGCGTCGTCGTGCAGAACAAGAACAACAATGCCGCCAGCATGGAGGGCGATGCCTGGGTCCTCAGTTTCTTCGAGGCCGAAAACCGCCTTCTGCAAGGTAGGAATTAGGGGGAAACCCTACTGCACTCACAGAAAAATCACACACACATTCAATAATATTACATTTACGAAATGAGACATGCTTTCCCATAAGAACAAATACGAAACTAAAAACTTCCCAGATCTTAAAAAATTATTAGTATGCTAAATAATCCATTATATTATTGAAAGAATGGATTGTGTTTTACATAGAATGTGTCTAAACATAGAATCTGAAATTCAGCTTCAGAATAAATTTTTATTTATAAATTTTGATAAATGAAATATAATGCAGTTTCATGCAGATATCTAAAAACTGCCACAATCTGAATTCCGCCTCATATGCTGAGACATTTCGCCACGGAAAATGTTAATATTTTTCCAAGAGATATTCATTTCCGAAAATCATTTGGTCTATTTTGTGTGAAGATTGATTGGTTGTCTTTATTTTGATCCTAAAGCTCTTAGACAACTAAGCTCCTTAAGGCATTGGATAATTGCAAACATTTTAAAAGGTTTTCTTTATCAAGCTTGGGTATTATTAACTCTAAAAGTTTTACAAATAGACACTTTATAAAGAACTTAAAACCCAAAATCATTATGTTCGATTCAACAATCCTTTCAGGTGGCTGTCGCCGGCGTTGTTTGAGCATGCTGAAGACGCTGAGGGATAGGCATATGGAGCTACCAGGCAATCCCATCAGTGCGTACCACCTGAAGAACCTGCTGCTCTACGAGTGCGAGAAGCATCCGCGGGACTTCGAGTGGGACGAGAGTTGCATTGCAGACCGCATCAATGGGATCTTCCTGCAGCTGATATCCTGTTTGCAGTACCGCCGATGTCCCCACTATTTCCTGCCGGGACTGGACATGTTCAAGGGCAAGTCCCCCAGTGCTTTGGAGCAGGCTGCCAAGCAGGTGTGGCGATTGACCCGAGAGCTGCTCACAAATGCCAACGCCTTTGAGAAGTTGTAAGGGGTCGTGGGTCAGGGGTCAGGGGTCACGATGGATCGGTATAGCGATAGGTCGATGGGTAAAACATGCGATCTTTATTTTATGTAACTTTTTTTTTTCTACTGAAACCATATGTTTTAAATGTTTGTATTAAAATTTAAAACTATTATTATTAACTTTAACAAATCATATTTTGTTTTTTCCATTTAATTTTTTTTTTTTATTAACTTCAGATTTTGATATACTTTTAAAGTTTCTTATTAATTTTATAATGCTAGGCGGAAAGAGTGTTAAAATATCTTAAAACTTAGTGCTCTCTGGTAAAATTTATAAAGCACTACAATGAACATAGATCGCTGAAGGAGCCTTCCGCCCAGCATTTTATTATCCAGGGTTTTTTCGCAGTCCCCCAAATATCGACCCATCCAAAAGTGGGGGCCTTGGCGGCCATTTTGTGCCATTTCCGTGTGCCTGTGTTTGTCTGAGTGAGCGCAATGGTAGTGGTAATGGTAGCGTGTGTGCGTGAAAGTGTTAATGCGGAGATGCGAGATAAGTCCACTCCCCATTCGACCCAACTCGACTCGACTCTACTCGATTCGAGATATATATCTGCCCATCCAGGCGTTCCGGCTAAGCCTCAAATATTGTTTTTAATAACTCGCCCCTCGACGCTCACGACGCATCCTTTGTTTGCCCGGCGAACAATGGATTCGCCAGTTTCCCGGTCCCGGATGGAAAAAATCAAAAAACAACAAGAAAAAAAAAGAGCATTTGTCCAGGCGGCTCCTTTTACACGGGGGCACTCAACGTATACGATTGTTTCACAGTTCGCAGATCCTAGATCAAAGCAAAATGAAACACAAAAACATATATGGCAAATAAGGAAGAAAATCGGAGAGAGATTCCATTGATCGTTCCAAGTCCAACTTTACATTGTTTTTTTTTACTACTTATATACACATTTGTCGATGTCTATTATGCGATGCCTAACAGTTACCACGATTATCCACAGTTTGTTTTAAGTACAACATAATCCTAGATTGCTTAAGTAAAAAAAGAAATGCTTGAATAAATTCAAGATTAGCCAAAGGCAACACTCCAGGCACTGTTTATTTTTCAAGAGCGGAATGACAAATATGGTTTTATTTTTGGGATAACAAGAGCTACTCTTATTTGAAATTGTTTAATTATTTTGGAAATATTTTGTATTATACCTAAAAATACATAGGTATTAAGGAAATGATGGTTAAGCAAAATACTTCTATTATAACTTTTAAACGAAATCTTCTCAAACGATCTTTTACTTTCCAGTTAGCAAAAATAATCACTAGTAATAATTGAGTGTTGTTTCAGTAATTGAAACTAAATTAAATATAGTATTTTGATCAGAAACGACTTTTTTTCTAAAATGATATATTAAATTAAGGCTTACAATCGGAGGTTATATATTTTTCCGACTGTAGGATTTGGCAGGGAAGTTTCTCTGAATGACAAATCCCAAATTCGCGAAAGGATGTTCTTGGATCTCATTAGTTCCTTCAGCGAGTGAGTTAATGTTATGATTATTGGCAGTGCCGAATATTTATTTGCAATCGGCGACGTATCTAGATCGGGATCGAAATGGGAATCGGAATCGGGATCTGAGGCTGGGAAGATGCAGCTGCTGCAGCGACAACTGAGCATCACTTTTATTACCCTTATTTATGGTTATTTTCTGGGATGGCGGGGGCCGGTACCCAAAACCGAGTGGTTTGGCTGCTTTGTTCTGCGGTTCTTTTGTCTCCTCTCCACCTTTTATTTATTTCGCTTGTGTTTTTTTCTGCTTTTTTGGCGGAACGAAAACTTTCAGCGAATGTAATCGATATTTTCTTCGACGGCCAAGTCGACAAAAGGTGTCTCTAAATGGGGAGTAAGGAGTCCGGAGTACGGAGTATGGAGAACGGGAAATAATCAGCGTCAGCACAAGGATATGGAATAATGCGTTGGCCGAAATAACAAATTATGCCGAGGCACGCAGGGATCATGTTACGCGGCCCTCCATCACCACCAGTAACCCCTGTGCCAACCCTCGAGTGGGTGGCTTTCGCCTTGGTCCTGGGAAAAGCATCATCAGGTGACCGAATGCGAATCCGAGCCCGAATCCGCATCCGCATTCGTATCCGAATGGGAATCCTCTGCCAGGATGCGCACTTGGCCGCCAGCGGGAGGACACGTGGCAGTCTCTATTTTTATAATGGTTGGGTGGTTAAACAGCAGGACCCAAAACCAGAACCATGTGCCAGTTGCCCCGCATCGATAAGGCACGATTCCCATTTTCCTGCTGACAAATGGTATTTGAAATGCGATTAAATGGGGGGACCAGTCTTGAGTACCAGGATCCGTGGCGCAACACCTGCCCATTCACAGGGCCATTTCCATAACCAGAATCATCCCAGTACCAATACCAGTACCAATCCGTATACCAAACCCAATCCAAAGAAGCCTTTTTCATTTGGCGGGCTGTCACAACTTTGGCAAAGCCACAAAAAATATTGTCGCCTTTCGCCCTTTGATTTTGGCTTCTACACAGATACCCTGGGCTTATGGGTTGTACCCCAAAATCCTTCAAATAAACAACCTATATGTCTTATACAGCATGGTTTTCGTAATTCTTAAAAATAATATTTAAAATTTAGGCACGTGTACTCTTATTTTAAATTTACAAAAGATATATTGTGGTATAATATGATTTGAATTGGTATGATATATAATGATATATAAAAAAAAATGTATTTAGAGAAGGGTAGGTATTTGAAAAGTATTTGAGGAAAAGGTAAAATAAAAAGTTATAGGACTTTTTCACTTAAAACACATTTGCTTACATTTTTTATAAACTTTATATAGATAATTTAATTATTTATTGTTGATCTGCAGGATATCTTAAATTCGACTCCTGCTGTGTTGTTTTCCTTGTTTTATATTTAGGTATTTTTGTTTTTCCTGTTGACATTTATGAGCCCTCCCGCCCTTCTGTTTTCGTAGCTCCTGACTTTGAATCCTTCCGCCGCATCCAGCCACGCCCCCAGGCTATTCGTGGGCGGTGACAGGATGACGATGGCGTCACATTGTCCTGGGTTTTCGTCCTTTGCTGGGGACTTCGGTTTTCTGTTTTCTGGGTTCCGTTTTCTGGGCTCTGTTTTCTGGCTTTGTCGCATGGCTTTTCGAATGGCATTTCTTTGTTTTAATTGTTCACTAATGATATTTAAATTAGTGCTCTAAGTGACCGCGGGCGGTTTTCTGCCATCGCTCCTTCGCCTCCCCCATTATCCATTATCCTTTTCGCCTTTTGTTTTTGTTTGTTGTTTGCATTTTGACATTTCATTTGTTTAGATCCTTCGGCAAGGGTTGGCAAACTATTAGGGGTAAGTAAGGGCAAACTAACTGCAAAAAGTAAATACAACGGCTGCTTTTGTGGCAACTTTAAAAATTATCTTAAGTAATTTATATAAATTTATATTTAAAGGTAAATGTAAACACTCATTGATAACATTTTCAAAGTCATTAAAATCAGTTTTGACTAAGTAAATTGGTATCTTGTTTTAATATTTGCAAATATGTTCTTTCATTTTTTAAGCAATATTATGTTAAATACACGTTAGCCATTGTTATTTTTTTAAAAATAATTTAAATGTGAAATATCCTCTAATTGATTTATTTTTAGGAAATTGTATGAGTTGGTTAGTGGAAATATCAGCTCACCAACTCTGTTTTAGTAAGTATTAGGTAATACATTTTTTAATTACTTCATTAAAAGATGCTCTGGCTATTTATATATTACTTCTCATCTTTTCATCATTCAACTTTTGGCGTAATTATGTCGTCATTATCAAAAACACGTGGTGCAATTTACCAAGCTGACAAAATCCTGCGGAGCTGGGAAATGGATTGTTCAAGAGTGGGGAGGGGTAGCTGGAAAACTCGGCGCACACGCCACGAATTATGAATATCAGGAGAATGCACAAGATGAATGGCACAGGAAAATGCCAGCGGGATGGGAGTGGGAAATTAGTTTTCCACGCATCGCCAGCAAAGACAATGGAGCGCAGGAAAAGCGGGGCAAGCCGGGGCACCTACATGTGATAATTTAGAGCAGATTGTCGCCTACCATATACCATATAGAAAGTATATCCCGGCGACGCGTCGGGGGGAACACTTTAGAGCATCATCGTATTTTTGGATGGACATTTGCATTCAATTACGGCAGCTGTGAGCCGGCCCTGATTTATATTTATGCACGCGTCTCTGACGGCCCATAAAGGAAACCCCAAAATGCGCCACAGCGGGGGGAAAACTCAGGGGGATTTTCCCCCTTTTTTCCCCCCTCTCTAAAAAAGTAAAATCAAAAACGAAAAAAAAGAATGGAAAATAAAGAGTTGGCGCTGCCTGCGCTCAATCATAATTATGTGATTTGTTTGCGACGCCGGCTCGGCCGACTAATTAAACGGCGAAATGACAGAGTGGGTGGGTGGATCTATATAGTCTATAGGAAAAGGGTGAAATATCTGGAAAACTCAAGCAGGGGGATGTTGACGTATTGTCGCTGATGTTGCCCCGCTGAAATTATGACATTTTGATTTGAGCCCGAGGCCCATTTGATGTCCCTCAGCCGGCGCACTCTTCTGATTTATGCCACAAGTTGGGGGGAAGATATAGTAAAAAGGAGTAGGAAATATTTAGAAGAAGGCCGGGGCCAAGGTGAACTAATTAAGAGGCGGATGGCTAACGGATTGCAGCTGCACCTTAGGGCCAAACGAAAAAGGGGAGGCACTTGGCCATTTGCTGGCCCGTAATTCCCATGACATTCGGGACATTCGGTGGCCGAGATCGTAGAGTTATCCCCAATCGATTAACATTATTAATGAATGCATATCATGGGAATAAGTGGGCACACATCGAGGGGAATGAGAAGGGGGATACAGGTGGAGCAACGAAAGTCGAAACATGAAAAGGTTTTCAAACAATTTCGATTCCCAGAATCGAAAGAAATGACCTCCAGCGGAACATTGTCAACATGATCATCAACTGTCTCCCTCTCACCTTCTCTCTCCGTCTCAGTCAACATATTTATGGGCCAGGTTCATTTTGAGGTTGAGACTGAAACCGAGATACACTCGAAAAAACATAATTTTAGACTTTACTTAGCTTTAGAACTTTATTTAATAAACTTGGCAGTATCCTTTCAAATCTATGTATTTTTAAAAGGGTTGACTAAAACTATTAATATATATTTCGGATTTTCTGTGTTTATTGTCACTTATATATTTTTAACTAAAATAAATATTTGTGGAGTACAATAACTTAGGAAACCAATATTAGTGTTTAAACTTCCCTATTTAATATAAATATCTTTGAGCTTTTACCTTTTGTTATATTGATATTCATTTATTTTTAATGTCACAAAACCAACACATTTTTTTCTGTGTAGTCTCTGAGGCTTTGGGGCTGCCCGGAGAGCATTGGAATGTCCAAATGTTCGATCATAAAACAAAGAACCAGCCGCAGAAACAGAAACCGAAACTTATACTGAAACAGAGACAGAATCCGAAAGAAAAACAAAAACAGAAACCAAAATCGAAATCGAGAAGGCAGCGAACGAGGTTAAAAACGAGTCGAATCAATGCAGATAATATCAATTATATGTAAAAGATACCCATGCATGCGATAGATACATTTGCCCCGATAAGCATTTAAAATATTAACATCAACAACCGACTGGGGATCCAAATCCACATCCATGTCATGGAATTTTGGGGTTTCGTGTTTGTGTTTATAATTCATTAGAATCCACAGCTGATTTGAGTTATAGTCAGGCAGATTCAAATCTGGGGACTTGTTGTGTTGTCTTCAACCTTTTTATCACAATTACCTAACTTCAAGTTAAGAATCGGACTTTCTTGCTTTTCATTTGAAAAGCAAATATGTAAGAAAGATTCGGCTTAAAAATTAAGATTGACTGGAAGTTTTCTTAAATGATTAATCACATTTTGCAAAAAACCAAAGATACTTCTTTCTTATCAAAAACACCATGGTTTTCTTTAAATATTTTTTATTTATAATATTTACATTATATTAGGCTACATCAATGTACTACAACTAAAAATACATTTAATACACTCAAAAAAAATGAAAAAAAATTAGTTTATAAAATAAATAACGGCTTGATGATTGTTTCGTCTTGCGAACTATTTAAATACTATAATAAAATACAAACTGTTCCTCCTTTGCCAGTTGCTATACAAATCAAAGTGGGAACACTTTTCGATCTTGCACCACTTGCTCCGTTCTGGTTGTGGGCACAACTAAGCGTCGGCGCGAACCTGCACTGCTTGCTTTGATTTTCTACATAAAGCAGTGATCACAAAATTATTGATTAATTAGCTTAGTAAATATCAAAGCTAATTAATAAGTAATATAGTTTGCGTGCAATTCAAAATTCAGTAGATAATTAATTAATTAAATTAAATAATTGATGTGAAACCATAATTAACTAGATAGTTTATCAAATGGGGATTGCCCTCGTAGGTAAACTAGCTAGCTAATTAATGGTCTTTTAAGACCAATATCATAATCAATTAGATAATAAACTACTAAATTTGATCGGTTGTCGATGAAATAGATTAAGATAGTTAATCCTTGCAATAGCTGGAGCGCAGGACGTTTTCGGCGCCCGCCAGAATGGATCCCTCGTGCTGGGGACACAATTTCAGATAGAGCTCACTGGACTCCATGGCCTCGATGAGGATGTACTCCAAATAGATCCGTGGCGCGGAAAGGATGCGCCAAGTGAGTGGATTCAGTATGTTTGTGGGATACTCCCAGTTGACGGTGGCATATTCCGGCTCCAGGAGATTCCGTCCGGCCACAAGGGCCTTATACTCAAAGCCCGGCTCAAAGTACATAGCTTTCTGGGAGAACTTCATCATCTCCGTGGCGGCTGGCTCCTTCTTGCCCCCTTTCTTTTGCAGTGCATCGTGGAGTTGAATGGACAGGATGCCCACCTCACCGCCATGAAGAGTACTCTCATCATGTCCCGAAACCCGCACCGTGATCCTGTAGTGCAGCCGGCAAAAGGGCTTGCTGTCGCCCGTCCAAAGGTAGAAGACTCCTGGCGAATCGCCCTGCTCCAGCTGACCCAGTTCCACCTGCTCCTGGTAATCCTCCTGGCTGTGGTAGCCCATTCGCAGGCACGTGTGGCCCGGCTCCTCGCAGCTGGTGCACTTCGTGTCCTTGAAGCTCTAAAAAGGAGGAAAAGAGTTGTTAGCAATAATCCAAATAAAGGTTGATTAAACTGGAAAATATCACAACGCGAATTCTTTAGATTTTAATATTTGTAAGGAATTAAATGGGTATTTGGCTAGAAGATAGCGCAACGCGATTTCTTTAGCTTTGACTATTTGTAAGGAACTTAAAAGTGTTTCTTTCAGTTACTCATAAAGATGACTAAGTACAACAAAATTTGATACCGCGAATTCTTCAGCATTCAATTTATGCGGAATATAAATAACTCTCCCCTCAAAGTTTCAACTTTTTTAGCTACTCACCTCAAAGGAATCACAGGTTATTCCCAGAAAGGGGCACTGCGAACCGATGCTCTCCGTGAAATACTGCTGGCTGCGGATGTGATTGCAGCCGAGGAACTCCTGCATGGTCAGGAAGAGCGTCTTCTTCTTCACCACATCCTGGAACTTCTTGTTGCAGCCGGGATTATCGAAACCACCGTTGGGAAAGAAGTCGACGTGGCCCAGCCGCATATTGATGCCCAGGCCACCCTTCATCAGGGGATTGGCATCCGTGTGCACAATGTCCACGAAATGGGCATCCGTCTTGTCCAGCCGAACGATGGGATCGGTGTCCGTGAAAAGGGGAGCAGCCGGATCCAAGCCCGTAATCCTGGCCGGCTTCAGGCCAAAGTCGTGCTGCAGGTGATACCCCGCATAGCCGGACAGATGGGCACCCAGTGAGTGTCCGATTATGTGCACATTATCCAGATTCGGAAGACGCAGCTCCTCGTACAGCATGTGCACCACATGTGCGGTGATGGCGCCCACCAGCCGGATATTGGCCACCGCCTGGACGTACGGAGGACTGGCTCCACCGCCCCAATCGATCAGGACCGCGGCTGCCCGACCCTCCGGTTCGTGGGCCAGCAGGGCCTTCGCCATGTCCCACATCCAGGGAATCTCACCGGACTCCAGGTATCCGTGGACCAGCAGGAAGATCTTGCCCTTCGGATCCATTCCCATGCTCTGGATGGCGTCCGGATCGTTGAGGTCCAGATACTTGGGTTGATCCAGTTCCTTTCGCAAGTGCAACGTGAAGTGGGGCTCGATCTCTGAGGGTTTCTGCGGATGCACATTTATCGATCGCGTCACCGTGTTCCATGGCCCATTGATTGGGAAGCAGCCGTAGACCCCAAAGCACTTCACCTCGTTGATGTCTGGGGGGGATTAGAGCAATCAGTGGGTGATTAGTTGTACACTTCGTCTATAAATCAGCGTGGCAAACACCTGAACCCAGATAAGCAAGTATTGTGTGATTTTATTACCAGGCAAAATCGATTAGGCTGTAATCGTAATCTGGACTATCATAACTCTAACTACGAATCTGTAAATGTTACGAAATTAACCCGTAGAAACATGTAACTGATATTCTTTGACAATTTTGCAAGATCTCAATTAGAAGTGTTTTGGTCTGGTGAAAAGCTTAACGATCCATGCATATCTTTAAGACGACATTGCAAGACGACTCTATTGGAGCCTAATTCAAATCTTCCTTGAACACAGACAGCTGTGATCCATTAAGTATTTCAACGAGCCGTGATGACCGTTGGCGGGAAATCGATATTAACTTGAAGACTCCCCATTCATTTGGCCACTGGTGCATAGATGATCGTCTCTTTTATCGTGGTCTTCTTTGGCTTTCCGTTTGTATCGGAAGTTTTCGATTAGATAGGCGTTTTCCTCGTCCCCCGACTCTATTTATGAATGTATATATATGATATGTATATCAAACCGCACCGGACGAGTCACGTCATTAGCCTCTGGGACCCTGATTTCCAAACCAAATCGAAGCATGCTGAGTTGCCACCTGTGTTGCCATCGCAAAACACCTGATCGCAGGTGATCGAGAACGCCGCGGGTTTCTTGAAAGAGCTTTCCCCACTCAGCATCTTGGGCCGCTTAGCCACTTAAGACCCAAAAACTGTTTGTTCGACACACAGCCAACACGAAACCACTTAAAGCGAAGGAAATCTCAAATTGGTGGCCCCTAACTGGGCCCAAAAAGCACAGTTGCGGCCAAGATAATAGCTCTAATGACTTAGGTTTTTGAGTCGCAGATATTTCGTAACCTACGAGCCTAATTCCACATTTATGGGGATTACAAATAGTATTTAGCAATATTAAAAGAGTCTATTAAAATGATATATCTTTAGGGTTCTACTCGGTTATATAAAAACAAAAACGTTAACGAACACGAGTCTATAAATATCATGTATTTTTTTAGGCTTAACGTGGTTACTTTTGGAACTTTAATTAACGTATTGATTTTTAAAGTCTCAAATACAAATAAAAAATAAGTTAAATATTTATATTAGTTCCTTATTTCATATATGTATATAAATCTTTTTCAGGACAATTTCTACAGTAATTGCCACCTATTTAATTCAAGTTATCTCTCTCAGATTTATTTTTGATATGGATTAAATTAAAATATCGAAATTCCCCTAGCTGCTCCTACCTCCACCGCCACTGTGGTCCAGATCACAGATACTTTTGGACCACTTTTGGGTGAACATGTTCTAGTTACGCTGGGTGGTGCAATCGGTATCGGTGCCCAAGTGTGGGGCCCGTGGATCGGATTACTTACCGCTTTTGGGGGCTGGTGGCAGATCGACCAGGGTGTTGACGGCCGCCCGACTGGTCTGATTGGCCAGGTACAACATGGTCTGCAGCATCAAGCCGCCGGTGGTGTTGGCCACGTACATCTTTTGTGGGGTGTTCCGATCCTTTGGGATCTTCAGGATCTTGGAAGTTAACAAAAAATAAATCACACACTTTTCAGCTATTAGCTGAACCACAATCACAAATCACTTGAACGAGCGCCACTCGAGTTGGCTGTTCTTTATATTATCTAAGGCTAAGACTATATATTCGAGTTACGATCGAGTTGCGATCGATCGATCGATCGTTGGTTTGGTGCCTGGCTTTTCGTTAGTTTTAATTAAGTTGACGTTAATCTTATCGACTGTCTTTTTCTGTCTCGAGTGTGCCGTTAGTTCTTTATGCGGCCCTCGGGTTTTGACTTTGACTATCTCTGATTTGACTTGGCTATCTGCGTGTGCCTCTATATCTCCGCCGATCTGAGTCGCTTGGGAACCGTCGCAGCACTGAGCCGATCAGCTGCGCCCCACGCAATTTTTATGCCCGCTGCCCAAGACGAAGACGACGCGAGAAATCGAAATCGAAACCAAAAACGAGGCGGAAAGCTGCATCCGAAGCCGCCGGCCGATGACGTTGATCCGATAGTGCTGACCAGTCCGTCATTTTCCCGACACATACATATGTCACAATATATAGTATATATTATATATTGTGTACCTTCCAAAGGTCAAGTCTAAGAAACTGTAGGAAAAAGCTGAATACACCAGAAAGGTCCATGGAGCACCCAAAAAATATTAACCGTCAGGCATAAGCAGTTACTACTTAAGCCATTACCCTATCCTAAAATTAGAATTGCCTTGAATATTTTGTAATTAACCTTTTTCCTAAGTCAGAATAATACCAATTCCTTAATTTTGGGTCATTTTCTATGCTCAGTAAAGTTACTTGAAATACTGCCAAAAGGAAAGAATATGAAGCGTACTTTGTAAACCCATTTTTAATAAGCTACTTTATGGTACAAATATTACTTAACTTGTATCATATCATCTTTATATCGAAGTGCCTTAAAGTTCTATCACAGCTTGTATATATTTATAGAAAACAAAGCTCGATTTTCGCTATATCGTCACCACTGATCACTGAGCTTCGGCACGCGACTTCCAGTAGAGCAGAGAGTTCGGAAAAGAGAGGAGAAGGCCCTGAGCTGCTGATAATGCAAAAGCCGAACGTTTCGCTCAGTGTAGATGCAAAGTACACCAGCTGGCGGGGTTGCTCTTTGTTGGATGCACCTTCTTGATAAGAGCGACGACAACAAAGTGACCGCCTTGGAGGCGTTGAGCAATCTTCTTGAAAGGGGCGTCAGAAAGGAGGATCCATGTAGGGTCAGAAATAGAGGATGATACAGCCCCCTTGGGGTATCAGCAGCTGTTCCCCACAACCCATCCTGCACAGTGAGAAATAGTAGCCTTAAGTCAATGAACTTATAAATTGAAATGCTTGTTTATCTCTTTGTTAATTATTACCAAACGTTCTTAATACATTTTAATAATTTTTAATGGTAACTGACATGTTGCAGAAAATATTCTTTGAATGCTTACTTCTGACAAATATATGTTCTTCCACAACTTTTTTAATATTAAATATATTTTATCATTAAATATTTTTTATCATTAAATACTAATCATTGTTTGCCGAATTGTTTCTTCCTGTGATTCCTTTTGGTTCCAAATGATACTATATTTTATAGGTATATTCTGTAGCACCTTGACTATTTGCTTATACTTTCAATACCCTCGCCTTTCTGTATTAAAGAAATACCTACTCCCCGACTTATATGGGTCAATATTTTCCTGTGTATGGGGGCCAAGTGAATTCGTTCAGAAACTGTGTCACTCGACGGGCCTCTTCCAAACCCCCGCCCCGCAGCCCGCCGCCCCTGACAGGTGGTGTCAATGTCTGGTTGATACTATGCTTCATATTATTCGCCCATTGGCACGCGTTATCAGCTGGAAGCGATTCTCGCAGAATCCCGTTTCGCTTTCGAGGCGTCCAAAGTCCGAAGAAGGTGTTTACGGGTTTTCGATCGCTCGACATTCCACCAGGATCTCGAATATTGCCCATTGACGTCAAGAGGCGGCCTTTCAAAGCGTTATCACGTCTTAAAGTCTGTACTCTGTAGTCTGTATTCTGCTTTTTTCTTGTTTTTGTTTACGACTTTCTTCGTCTGCGCAGGCATCCCTTCCCTAAAAATTCCAATGGAATAGTCTGGTTAAAAGAAAAAAGATCTCTAGGATAAATATAAAAAAATCTGTATTACTAATACAATCTATATTTAGATGATTGTGACTCAGTGGGTAATACTTCCGTGTAATTCAGCAGCTAATGCCCCCGGTTACCGATAAGCATCGAACTTTGATTCCGAAAATCGATTCCGGTTCAAAAATCCACTTGCATTGCAAATCAACAGAGGTGTCTACATATACTTACGTACATATATGTGGGTTTTGCTATTTTCATGTTGACAGGGTCCAACGTCATCGCAGGGTAGTTGCCACGCCCACTTGTCACTAGAAAGTGTAAAAATATTTTGTTTACAACTGGAATTACATGATTTACATATAGAAAGAAAATAGCAAGTCCAGAATACGAAATATTCAATAACAATCGCTGCAATCGCTCTCAATGACACGAGCCCCCCAGTGGATTATTGTTTACATAGACCAGTGCCAGGTCAGTTTCAGATGGTACAAAGTGTAAAGTACGGTCAAAATGAAAAAGGGTCTTGAACTAAAGAACCATTGGTATTACAAAACAATTCAAGAAAAACAAATACATTTAAAAAAAAATTGAATAACTTGGTACTAGCTGTACTAAAATACCAACTAAGATTTTGTTTAATATATTTTCTATCTTCTGGACTTTAAAAAATGTTAAAGTTAATATTTCCAATTTTAAACCCGGTATATTTGTTTATTATAAGCACTCTGTTAAGGGTAGTATTCCATAGCCATATTCTAATCTTATTTTTGGCATTTATTTTGTCACGAATCTAGGTCATAAAACGAAACACCAGACCTGTAATTACTTAATCTTTGAAGGCAATGAAATTACTCATAGTTGTTGATTGTTTAGTTTGAAACAAACTTTCGGTATGATTATTTATTTGCTAGAAAACAAATTTAGCGTAGAATTAAAGTAAAATTATGGCAGATCTATTTTAAAGAGGACATTATTTGGTTATGGCAGACTGATTAGCGCTTATTGTCCTTGTGGGTTGGTGTTTTTCTCATCCTTTTGTGTATTGTTTGTTTCGTTCGGTAAGGAATACAGAATAGAGGGATATAGTATATAAGATTATGGGCTAGCAATGGCACTTAGGATTAGCTTAGCGTACAACTAGTTAAACATAAGGATCTCGCACATTAGGGATCACTCGGTCCGCTGCATGATCATTTCGATTTTATCGCCAGCGGCGGCGATCAACGGAACAGTAAGGCAGCAATCGAAGTCCTGCGTCTTCATTTCATTAACCTAAAGATAAATATTTGAATATTTTTAATCACAATCATGGTTAAAGGACAAAGAAGGACCCACCTGCATAATGCGATCGAAGGGTTTAAGCAGACCGCACATGTCGGCAGGACCACCGCTGCGAATCCTGTTGATAAAGACACCCCGCTCGTAGAGCCCGTCGGAAACCGAGAAACCATAGTCGTCGTACACCTTGTCCTTGTAGAGGGTGACATGAAAGACCCGGGGCTTTCCGCTGCCATTTCCGTTGGCGCCACCACTTCCGCTGGCATTTCCGTTGCCCGACTCCTTGCTGGCTTCCGTATTCGCAGAGGGACTTCGAGGACGCCTCTGGACCTTGGCATAGATGGCCTGCGTCTGCGGCAGATGGCTACCGTTGGCCAGGTCGTGACTTCGCAGGATCTTCAGGTCCACAAGGTCACCGAGATTCTGCAGCAGACTGGTGGCATGCGACAGGGGCATTCCCTGCACCGAGTGCTCATCGATGGCCAGCAGCTGGTCACCCACATGGATCTGGCCATTCTTGTGGGCAATGCCACCTGTTTTAAAGATCATATGTTAGTTTAAGACTCTTTTAAATCATAAAATCATGTAGACTCACCCTCTACGAGACCACTGATGGTGATGGGCTTGGTGATATCCTCGCTGCCAGCCAGAGTGATCCCCAGCAGTCCTCCCTTGGGCTCCAGGCGCACCGTGAAGATGATCTGGTGCAGGCTGCTGCCGCTGCTCTTGCTGCTCGAACTGGCCGCCGATCCGTAAACCTTGTTCTCCATGGGTGGCGGCAAAGCGGTACAGTCAACACTGGGGAAAAACAAATGGGGGCATTTTACATTTCAATCAGAAAAATAAACAGAATACAAATATATGCTAAATTGGCACTTTCCAGAGCATTTGAATTCTAATTTATAGCAATATTTAAGTGAAATAAGAAAATTTGTATTTAGATCTCGCGTTCCTTAAACCCCTAGATACTAAGTTACAATTAAATTCAGTTCGATAAATAAATATAAATAAAAGTTATTTGCTTAGAGAATATTAAAACTATAAAAAAGATGTTAGTATGTGAAGGCTTTCTCTTATTCCTTATTCCTTATCCTTATAATTACTAAATTATTTAATAAATGCGTGTTGTTAAATGGATTTTAGTAAAAATTTAAACAAAAAATTAAATGTCTTATGACACTGGCTTTGTTGTTGAGTTACTAGGTTTATTTTTAAGAAGTCAACCTAGCAAAAAAAGGTCCTACAGCATAAAACACTTTATGAATTTACCTATACTCGTATCAGATTTAAATAAATACAGTAAGTTAAAAATATAGCTGTCATAAGGCCTTAAGCACTCTAAAATTAATTTGTAAATGTATTGTATTTTTGGTGGTAGACTCACCTGGCATAGCGATTGAGCTCATATCCGGGATACATCTGCTCCTGCTCGTCCTCCTCCTCGGGCAGTTCGGTGGTCAGGCTCTGCGTGTTGGCCGGGGCCACAAAGGATCGGCTGTTGACGGCGGTGGACCAGCCGTTACCCTGCCCGCCTCCATTCGATCCCGATCCGGATCGCAGTTGCACCGACTGCAGACTGGCGTCGTCCATGCTGGGCACACGAAAGTAGTCCGGCTGCGGAGTTCTCGACTTCAGGGAGACGCAATCCGCATACTTGCCCGCCGTCACATAGGCGCTGCTATAAAGATCGTGATCTGTGCTGCTGGACGACACACCCATGCCCATGCCCAAGTTGATGCCGCTGGGTGGGCAATTGCTGTAGATGGGACTGGACATGGGCAGGAAGTCGGGCAGGACGATCCGCTTGATTGTCAGCGTGGTGAAGTCTGAGGAGCTGTGGCTGGGATTCTGCGACCTGCCCTCCTCCTTGAGCAGTGCGTCCACATTGAAATGCTGCACTGGATGCTGGTCAACGGCCAGGAGGATGTCCCCCGATCGCAGGGAACCACTGCGATGCGCTGGGCTGCCCATTTTCACATCCGAAATGACCAGGCCCCCGTGGCTGGAGCCACTGACACTCAGTCCAAGTCCACATTTGCCGGCCCTCAGCAGCTTGACACTGAAGACTCCACTGGAGGGCACCACGGCGTCCGGCATGTCGAACTCGATCTCCAGCTCTAGCCAATTGGCCGGCGTTCCCACGTTGCCGCCACTGCGACTGGATCCTCCTTCGAGAAGTTGCCTCATGGCCGCCGCATCCAAACTGTACATCTTGTTGATGGCCACGATGCGATCTCCTGCCTGAATGCAGCCACTGCGATCGGCCACCGAATCGGCCAGGATCTGGGCAATGGCCACAGCTCCTCCACCTCCACCGCCAGATCCACTAGATCCGCCAGATACCCCACCGGACTCGGCCAGGATAATGCCCGCTCCTTGGCTGCAATCGAGGAGCACGGGAAAGCTCTCCGCCCGGCAAAGGCCCAGACCCATGCCCAAACTGCTGCTGCCATGGATGCCGCCGCCACCCGATCCACCAGTGCATCCCGGAGTACTGGCCGGATTCTCCAGCGGCAGGGAGCTCTTCCGGGCGAAACGCTGGCGCTGACGACCCGCCGTCGAGGATTTGCGGGACTCCAGGGTGCTAAAGCTGTACTTGGGACTGCCCAACGCTGTGTGTCCTGGGAATGGTAAAAATAACGATGAAAATAAGATATAGATTTACAAAATGATGGGGGTATAAGGGGAGGTTTAGCTAATTTCCTGGACTTTCCGATCCAAATCCCTCTGTAAAAAAAAAACAAGTGAATGCAATAACGCCTAGTGAAATAACGCCCATAGCAGGAAATGATAATAAAGAAAATAAGATATAGATTTAACAAATGATGGGGGGTGAAAGGGGAGGTTAAGCTACATAGTTTCTTGGACTTTCTGATTCAAATCCCACTGTAAAAATCCGGGTGCATGCAATAACGCCTAGTGAAATAACGCCCGTAGCAGAAAATGAACTAAGCATGGGCGTTATTTCACTGGGCGATATTGCATGCACCTAAAAATCAGCTAAGCTTCTATAGATCCCCCATTCAAAAGGGAATGGACGTGGTGCCTCCTCCTCCTCCTACTCCATTTTTTCCTCCTCCACATTGGTTAAGTAGTTTCCCCTGCCCTCTTGATATCTAGTACATTCAATCACACCTCTCCCCAATGCCAACTTATGGAAGCTTTTAAGACCTTTTGCCGAAGACTCTTCTGGGGAGACTGATCCGCAGCTTAGCCAGCTGCGTGTCCTCTGCCTAGACCACTATTTATGACCTCCACTCTCCTCTATTATTTTCTATTCCATTTGGTATTTCCGATTTGGTTTCGATCGATTGTCAAAAAGACTGCCGCGTCTTTGCTCTTGGGGAGAACTCGATTTTTTTTTGGACTGCGTCTCTGCGTGTTTGCTTAGCAAATGGAGGGAAAAACTTGGAAAAACAATTGATTGGCTGCAGCGAGGGTGGATCGAGCGGTTCATGGGGGAGTTCTTCTAAACGAAATGTGTTGTTTTAAAACCTACATCAATTGTTAAAGCTAAAAATATGATTTGTTTTTTTATAATTTAAAATATAGCTTTAATTTTGTATGTTAAAAACTTGATTGTTGTTTTAGATAGAGTAAAATTTTGACCAATAACTGCATATAAGTTTCTTATTCTAATGTTACTCTATAGATTTTTAGCTTAAGGTTTAGTATATTTGTGCTATCTCAATCTTTTTCAAAATAAACACAATTCTATTCCTTAACCAAAACCATATGATTTACTCATTTCTTAGGTTTATGTGATATACTATGGAACTTCAAATATAAACCCTAGATTTCTCCTTGCTCAGTGCTAAAATTGTATTTGTTAACTGAAACCATATAACTTACAAACCCTTAGCAAAAAATGTTATTTAAGCCCTGTTCCTTTCAGAGTTTCCTGTGATATATTATAGAACTTCAGCTGGAACCCCTGGATCTCGCCTCGCTCCATACTTTATAAGGCCTGGCGTCTCTATTGTTTCAGCCGGCGCTGCTCTTTTTTTTGCTGTTCATTAGCCGTGACGCCCACGCCAGACCTTCGTCGCGTCGCTTGGGAGCCTGGCTGATTTGGCCTTGCAGATTTCGACAGCCAGATAGCCGAATAAAAAAGGCAAGGGGGGGGGGGGGGGGGGGGGGAGATCTAGGAGGGGGTCTCCCAAACCAAACCGAACCAATCCAAAAGCAAAACTCACCGCGTCGGGCCAACGCGTGAGCGGGCATGATCTGCATCTGCGTGTAGCCGCGACCCGTGCTGGTGTCCAATATGGTCATCACCTCGTCGGGACTGAAGGCGGTGTGCTCGATCATGGTGTCGTCGATGGAGAGCACCTGATCGCCGACGGATAAGGCGCCGCAACTGGAACACAAACGGAAAAAAAAACGGGGACATGAGAATGGATTTTGAAGAGCCCCCAAGAAATAACCTACCGATCTGCAATGCTAGCGGGCAGGATACTGGCTATAAAGACGCCCGTCGATTCCTCAACCTTCTCACCAGTGGAAGGTGTACTGGAACCGGAACCGGCAGCGGTCACCGCCGCCGTATAGTTGCAAAGTACCAGGCCCAACTTATCGTTCATCGGCCGCTCGATCTCAATGAGCAGCGGTCCCATCGAGAACTCAACGCTCTGCACCACCGAAACATCATATTCGATGGTCAGGTTGGTATAGCCGGAAACATGACCCCCGCACTTGATGATCTGCTGTGCCTCCGCCAAAGTTTTGCCAATAAGTGAAACCTTTAAAATTATACATGAAGAATATAAAAAATGTAAGTCGAATTATTACAAAATAACTTTAAAGAAGAATAAAAGCTCTGACGATTTTAAAATCAGATAGTTATATAGTACAGGTTATAGTCCTTTAAATTTAGTGTATCAAATAATTACTGAGCAGTTGCTTATAAAATCTCTTCTAAGGATATAAAATATATCAAGTAAAACTCAATTTGTAAGTTCGAAAAACTGATTTGGTAGCTACTGAACAGTTGCTTATACAATGTTTTCTAGGGATTCAAAATATATTTTAAGAAAAAATCAAATATCTTTCGGTATTGCGAAATTCTGGAGAAACTTGAGGAAAATTCGTTCCAAGTCGAAAATAGGAAAGCTAAAACGGAAACGGAAGTGTCACTCCAGATCAAAATTCACTCACATTATCGACGCGCAGCAACCGATCGCCGGGCTTTATGCGACCGGTCTTATAGACAGGTCCATGGGGCCTCACATGGGTGACGATCAGTGGATAGTCGGCCCCGCCCCTCAACGTCAGACCCAGGCATCCACTTTCCCGCTCCACGGTGATCTGCGCCAGCTTCGAGGTCACACAAAGGCTGTTCTGAGAAACTGCTGCGCCGCGGGAATAGGCAAAGTGATGAGTTTAATAGAGGTGACCTGAAATTTCTTAATAGAGGCTCACTTACTGTATTCGGGCAGCGAGTACTCGATCTCCACGATGGCAGGACCCGCATCCGATCCTCCAGCGCAGAGCATGTTCATCACCTTCTGGTTGCTCAAGCCAATCGTCGAGATACCGTCGATCTGATGGAGGCGATCGCCGGGCGCCAGGAAATCCGCCGCATGACCCACCGGACTCAGGGAACCCACAACCGGCGGATATGACAGATCGTTGCGTTCTGGGAAACATAAGTATATAATAATATGAAGTCTTAGTCAAATCATTATATTGAACATTCAACCAAGTTCTTAATTACTTTAAGTGTAAAACAGTTTACATCTTGTGCATTATAATATTATTCATTAGATTTCACTTTCGTTATATGTAAATCTCTTTGAATTAGTAAGTATCTATATTATTTTCCTTATACACTGATTAAAAAGAATAGCAAGCCCCCTCAATTTATATTTAATTTAAATATTTTCACAATTCATTGCCGTTTTTAATAGTTTTAGGTATATAAATATTAAAGTTAATTTAGAAACTTTGATTTTAATGAAAAATTCTTATTTTATTGACATTACAAAATGCTTCAACCTTGATCCAAATAATTTATATTAAATAATGAAATTTAAATATTTAGTATTTCACACAAATATGAAATACGAAATTTTGCATTGAATATGCATTTAGTTATTTAAATTATTACATTATTTTTATCAGAGTACCAATGACACTTAAATATTTTATTAGGGCGCTTATAAGATGCCTGTATTTATTTGCATTAAGATTTTTAACAAAGTTTGTATACATATGTATATATGTTTAATTATTAATTTAGTTTTATCTAGTGGATACCTATAAACATTTCCTAAATCCCTAAGAAATTGATGAGATGTATATTTCGATGACATGTTTTAGTTATTTCGATTTGTTATCAACTTAGATGTGATAACCAATATATTAGAGATCCTCCTCCCTGGCTGATCAACACCTTGCGGAATTAATTAATTCTCCTCCCGATGACTGAGGATTCTGGAGATGGTATATGGCTCCCTGGCACCCCTCCCTTCGATCCACCATTTGGATTTCCTGTGGCGACTCTGTCAGCGACTCGTCAGCCGACACAGAGGAAAAACGCATGAAAATCGGGGAGGGGAAAACAAGATACGCGTACAGCGGGGCGTAAATAAAGAAATCGGGTAAAAAGTACAAAAAATACGACGGCCAGTAGTTTGGGGCCAGCCGCAATGGGAGCACAACTGGCAAATTGCCAAAAAAAAAAAAACACTGAAAAGATAGCCGCCGAAAAACACAAAAAAAAAACAACAAAAAATTGCATGAAAATAGGGGGGAAAACCGACGCGACGCTTTATGACAACACACATTGCAGACTGGCGACCACGGAGAAGATGATATTAATGCCGTGGGGTGGGGTTTTATGGAGGCGCTGCTTACGTCAGGCAGGAACAGCAGAAGTACCCGAGGTCTAAGTCTAAGGTTAACACGCCCCCCAAAAGAAACAGCCGACCCTTGCCCACTTCACACACTCGCCAAATCCCCAACGCGGCAGATTAGTCAAGAGTACAAAATCCGAATGGGTGGACTTTACATTCTGATTCAGACGAAATCAGTCACTGCTACAGCACGAGTCGAGTTATTAGGTTTTTAAATATTTAATAAAGTATTTAAAGTATTAAAAATATTTGCCTAAGCCTTATCTGAATTCAACATAAAACTAATACACTTTTACAGAACCCTAAACAAATATATTTCCTATTTATATTTTTAAAGAACATTATATAACATTATATATTTATCATCAAGTTGAAAAATTTTAATTGAGTCAAATTATAACCATTTCATAGAACTAGGGTTATATAGGTTACCTATTTTTTTAGATATATGAATGAATTTTAAATAAATAAACTATAAGAGCCGATATTAGTTTACGTAAGCTCTTTGTTTTTTATTCTCCCAATGTTTTAATTATATAATGGTTCGAATTCGTTTCAATTATAATTGTTAATTAATATTTAATGTTGTAAGGTCACACATAATTTTTTATGTTGGGAACTAATTTAAAATATGATTGAGATTTAAAAAATGAATAATTGTATCCAATATCAGCTAACAATTTCTATTTTCTAAACTTTATTCTTTGGTAACAGTTTTTATAAGGTTAATATTTTTTGGGGATTGTAACTATAGCTCTGAATGGCACTGTGCCTACGTGTACATACTCATTATTATGTCTGGCATCGGCGCCCCGTCCCGCCCCCTCAACTTGCCCCTGGGGGTGGGTATTCTCTCTAGATTGGAACGATGATTTATTTTGGCAGCGACAACAGCAGACGGAGAATACGGAGCAACGGCATTATCGAATCGACGGAGACGGAGACGGAGACGCGTTCCGCATTCAAATCGAATGATTCGGGGCCGGCCCACTTTGTCTGGCGATCGGCGGAATACGGCAATAGCAATACCGTTATATGGCAACAGCTATATAGCTACATATAGCCGCAGACAAGAAACCACCCCGAAATGTTGTCCATGCCAACTTATACCATACCATGCCATCGCCAACAAAATCATAGGGCAGCCCATCATGGACCCGACCCCATCGACAATACGATAAATCAATGTTGAGCCCCAGAAATTAGTACAGCCATCTGATATACGCCTCCCTAACCATCTGTGTGCTCTTGGATTATAAACCTAGTTGTTAGAATTGCAATACATTCAAATATGATTTTTATTTGATCAGTTCTTTATAACATAATATCATATTTATTACCTATATTACCCAAACAATTATTTTAAAATATTATTTACAAGTACCCTTGTTGTATCGCAACTTTAATCTAACAACTTTAATATCAATTAATAAAAAATCGGATTAGATCAGAGATTTCCTTGGGTGATGCAATCATTATTAGCGACCCGCATAGAGTGCGCTCCCAATTGATTTGATTGATTCGTGGCTCAATTTGTGTCTAATACAATTATAAATCAATGCTGATTTCCTATGACAGCTGTCAGAAGATTTTCCGTGCTCACCCCAAAACCGCCATAAAGATATCGACTTACCCCACGGAACCCCAACCCTTTTTCATTCCACTTGAGATGCATTAGTGGATGTGGGATGTGGGATGGACCCCCTTCTCACCTGCGAATGTGATGGCCAAATGCAGGGCGTTCCGTGGCAGAGTGATGGTGGCGTAGGTGGTTCCCCTTTCCGGTGCCAGTCCGGAGTCCTCCGATTGCGCCGGACTCATCGCCCGGTCCACTGAAAGGAATGAAAAAGAGAGAATATGGGGAAAATTAGAGTACGAGTAAACATGGGAGATGATCACACATCAAAGGAGGGTCGTTCGTTCGTTGACCAACTTCTTTTTTGCATTTTCTTAATCTATTCCGCCAGAGCAGACATCAAAGGAGGCACTACCTCCTCCACGCCCACCATCTACCATCTAGCCCCCCAAAAACGTATCCACTTCGATTCGGAGAATTCCCAATACAAAACGACGACCTTCGGCGTCGCCAAAAAAGTTTCAATTAAAATTCCGCCAGCGAATGAATCTCACTCGAGGAATTATAAAACCACAAAGACAGACATGTACAAATATGTATATATACATATAAAATGTGAACTCAATTAATCTTGTATGATGCCCCCAAACATATGGCACAATAACAAACAAAAACACGATGCCAACACGGGCAGAAGTGGCAGATCACTCTGGAAAATTGGGAAATCAAATCGAATGGCTTGATAAAAGACAAATGCCTGTGAAATGGCCAATTTTGCCACAGAGACCAAAAACTCAATCAACTTGAGCCGCAACTTTGGCCACTCGAGCTGACGGACAGCCCTGGAAATATCGTAAAATAAATAGTCAGAAAATGGCTGGAACAGTAAAAACCAATTTGAAATACTTAGAAAATATGGAAAAAAAGAAATCTAAGAGATATCTAATAAGGAAGTATATCATTGTTTATAATTATTACGGGAGAAAGCATCAAGAAATACAAATATTTATTTATATACTATTAACCAACCTCTGGTTTTAAGTGTTAATTGTTTTTCAAATAAAAACGATTAAAACAAAACAAATTGATGAGTAAGAACAATACGATAATACGGCTTTTTTTTCAAATAGTTTGCAATTAAATAACAAAGTGTTTTGGATAATTTATTGTACCGCATACAATGTATCTACATACCTCTCCATCCATTTCCTACCCCTACTTCATTCAGTATTTTTTCTTTTTTTTGTGTTCTGTGTGGCAACACTTTTGGTTTTTCTTTTGGGGGACCATGCGGCGTATACGCGATCTGCTACAATTACGCCGTGTGTGCGTAACGAGTGAATTTCCCCTACACACACACACACACACACACTGGCAAAAATACACAAAAAAAATTAAAACTAAAAACAAAAATCAAAAAAAAATAAGAACACACGTGGCAACGTTTGACGCAAGCGGGCGCGACTTTTATTTTCGAACGCTTCAATGGCGCATAAAGTTTTTCTTAATGCGCCCGCCCGACTATGAAAAGCAGCAACAATAATTAGGCAAAAGCCCACCGAAGGAAAATGGAAAAACGGAAAAACTAACAGGGGCAGTGAGCTGCTAAAAAACGTAACGTTTCGCTTCATTTGTCCGACACACACACGAAATTTTCATATATGTATAGAGAGCTGATTCGCTATAATTTATTTTCATTTAATTTGTTTTCTTCGGTTTCGGTTTCTCCTCTTCTTCTTTTTCGGCGAAGAAAAGGTGTGCCAATTTGGTTCAGTTGCACCTTTGGCCACACTGGAAACAATTTTATGCTTTTTTATAGTTTATGTAGTTACTTAATAACCAACAAAACTTTTTAACGACAGCTTAATGCTTTTTTATAATTTATGTAGTTTCTTATTTACCAACAAAACCAGTTAACAACAATTACAATAATATAATAATAACAATATTAGTAAAAACTAGCCTTAAAAGAAATGCTACTTATTAAAAATAATATTTCTATAGGATAATGGAAAATATAAAAGTATGCCAAGCATACCTTTGGCTATAAAAAAAATAATAAAAGGTATAGGTACCAAAAGTAAATATTTTATAAAAAAATTTTTATCTGCTTTTTTAATGACACCCCCTAGAAATTTTTCTAAGCTAAGGAATAAGAGATATGATGATAAGTTTTTGTTTTCAAGACTATCAAATATGCAAATTAAAAAAAAAGAAAATGTAAGTCAAAGCACCTACTTATATCAGGTGTAAAATTGTAATTTTTCTGCCTATCTCTCACCTTTTCCCTCCCCCCTCGATTTCCTTTATTCTTTCTTTCCATCTCCACTTTGATTCGCATTCGCTTTGAAGTGTTCACATTTCTCTCCTCGACTTGTGTATTTTTTGGATGCGCTTTTCATTTGCTATTTTTACTTGCGCGCTTTTCATATTCATTTTGATTTCCACTGGCAGGCAAAGGAGCTATTAGTTTTTTTTCGATTTGTTGTTTTTTTATTTTTCTAGTAGTTTGATTTTTCTTCGGTGCTTTTCATTTTTTTTGTGCTTTTTTTTGACATAATTCAGTGGAGCCGTTGGGGCCGGCCAGCGGAAATTATATGTTCGCCCGTTTTCATAAATAAATGTAATCAGAATTAAGCGAAAAGCGGGAAAAACAAGGCGAACACGAGATGCCCTGGAAGTGCTCGACATTTTCATTTTCCCCCTCGGTCCAAAAAAAAAAAAAAATGGGGGAAAACAAGTCGAAATGAGCCAAGCGCTAAATGAAATCGAAAAGAGCCCATAAAATAGCAACTAATGTGATGGAGTGCGTATGGATTTATGAAATACTATATACGAATATGCATACATGTGCTGGAAACATATATACGTATGTATGTATGTACATATGTTCCGACTTGATTCCGGAACTGATTTACACATTCCCGAAATTCCACATTAAATGTTATCAAGTGGGGGGAAGCTTTGGATTAGGATTTATTTACCAGTGGGGAAATTTATTCAAACTGAAATTATCGATAGATTACAAAAACACACCTTTACCTTAGTTATCTATCGATAAGCAAATGTTCTTATGTTCTTGTGATCATCAAACTCATTCTCTCAATATATAATTGACAAATTTCGCTAATATACCAGCTTAAACATAAGTTATCGATCGATTAAAAAAAACACACCTTTACCTTAGTTATCTATCGATAAGCAAATGTTATTTTGTTCTTGTGATCATCAAACTCATACTCTCTACATGTAATTTCCAAATTTCGGTTATATACCAGCTTAAGTAGAATTGATCGATAGATTAAAAACACACCTTTACCTTAGTTATCTATCGATAAGCAAATGTTCTTTTGTTCTTGTGATCATCAAACTCATACTATCTTCATATAATGGCCAATTTGTGGTAATATTCCAGGTTAAACAGAATTGATCGTTAGATTAAAAACACCTTAAGCTTAGTTATCTATCGATATGCAAATGTTTTTGTAATCATCAAACTCTATAACTAAATTTTGATAATATGCCGACTTCCAACGATAATTGACTTATAAATAAAATTACTCTACTTTATGGTTCCGCAGCTATTAAGTGTTTCCGGGAAGAGTCCGACGATATGGAAAGTGTCATAATATTAGGTCCAAATTAACTTATGGACGCCAACAAATTCGCATTGCCATTTGCAGTTCCGTTCTGGAGAAGATGAAATGGATTTGGATCTCTCGAACCTCCAGATTGGTGGGGCAGTTAAAGCTATTTTTGCCATTGCCGCTTGTCGTGCGTTCGTTTTTATGGGCACTCGCGTAAAAGTTGGAGGGAAATTTATCGGCGACAGTTGCCAATTCCTTCTCTAGCGGAAATTGCGCTCATCCGAAAAGATTTCGGTGGGTGAAAGCGAGGGGGAGTGGCTGTGCCACCCGTTATTAAGAGTACTTCCTGAAGTCATCCTGGCAATTAGACAGAGCACAGATAGTGTGCTCAGTGATTGAAATAGACCCCAGGCGATGATCCATTCGGGGTTGGGAAATTGCACAAGTGCCGATCTAGACAGACAGCTCCTCCATCGCTGGGGGTCGTCAACGTCAGAGTTTCCCAGCTTTGTACTCATCGTATTCCCCTACTACCCAACTCCCCAACCCCCTGTTTTCTGGCACTTATGGGTATTGTAGATAATGTTGTCTTCTGGAATGGTTCATTTGCCGCACGGAATTCCCCGGCGATTTGCCACATTTACTTGCAAAATAGACATCATTCAAGGGAAATCTGCCCAACGCGATCTGCTCATTATAAAGGGGCAAAAGGGGGAAACTGACATTCCAGTCTTTCCGAAGAATTCGAGATCATAAGACTCTTCTGCCAGTCCTTAGCTATTCTGTCAGTCAGTTGGGATAAAAACAGGCTAGGAAATATTAGCTGAATAATGATTGCTTTTATATAATAATATTAGATATTATAGTCTTTAATTAGATATAATTTTAGATATAATTAAAACTATTTCCAATTTAATTCATACTCTTTCATAGTTTGTGTATTTAATATCTATTGATCTATCTCTAGCAGTCTCCTTCGATCAGATCGGTCTATTTGATTGAGTTGTTCCTGGAGATATATATATATATCCAATTGACAGGTGCTGGAAGATCCATTTGATGTGAATGTGGGCCAAACAGCCGACTAATTGACTGATTGAGTGTGTGAATGTCCAACTGACTGACTGTGCGATGAGTATTGATTGATTGACATGCCAATCTATTGGCAACTTGACGCTCTGTTATTGTTTGCATTTAGCGGCGCTTCTCTCCACGCAATTTCCAGTTTATTTTTCTGGCCACAAAAAAGGGAATGGGTGTTTGGCTGCGAAAGTGTTGTGGCAAAAAGAGGCACAGTCTGCCACCAGGGGGTTAAGGGGGTGCGGAGTTAAGGGGACCGGGAACAGAACCTGAAACTGCGTAGTTTTACGTCCAAGTAAGTGCCCATGTAACCATTAACCCACAAACCGCTGACTTTGTCTGCACTACAAAAAAATATTGACCTGGAAAAATGAAACAAGCTATTTTTCAAAATACATTTCTCAAGAGATGTAATTTTTAAAAGTAAATTTATTTCTGCTAGGACGTATTATTATTAAAGACATTAAAAACAAATTATTATTTTAAAATTATTATTTAAATAGCAAATACATATGTACATCAGAGTGCGTCGATTTGGAGGTCTTAAATTGGAAGGAGAACGTAATATACGGACCATTCTAAGCAATATTGCCAAAGAAAATATGTCTAATGAGATATTTTTTATCGAATACTGGCATGATTTTCAAGACATAGTTTCTTTGGCAATATTACTAAGAATTGTCCATAGATTACGTTCCGCCCCTCAGATTTATATATTTTTTTGGGGCCATACAAATCGACCCGCCCCAATATACATATAGTATAACTAAAGACTTGGATGCCTTATTATACACTGGTCGGCATATGTATTTTGACAAAATAAAAGTTAAGTATACTCATAACTTGAATTTACTTCTTGTAAACTATAGGCATCAATGGAAAGGTAATTTCAATGCCGTTTGAATGATACAATACATTTCTTTACCCATTCAGTACTTATTGGAAAGGACAAATTTGTGTAAATCAACTTTTAAATTTTTTTTTCAAACTTTTTTCCTCGACTTGAAAACTTAAACTTTTTGATGCAAAAAGTTTCTTCAAACAAAAATAATAGTAACTGCAAAAAGAATTTTTCAAAAATCATTTTCCTTATATTTTTTATGATTTTTTGAAGGTGACAATGTCGGAAAAAATTTGTATGAAAAAGAGAAAAATATGGCTCAAATGCCTGTTTTTAAGCATTTTCAAAAATGCATAAAAAATATAAGGAAAATGATTTTTGAAAAATTCTTTTTGCAGTTACTATTATTTTTGTTTGAAGAAACTTTTTGCATCAAAAAGTTTAAGTTTTCAAGTCGAGGAAAAAAGTTTGAAAAAAAAATTTAAAAGTTGATTTACACAAATTTGTCCTTTTCAATAAGTACTGAATGGGTAAAGAAATGTATTGTATCATTCAAACGGCATTGAAATTACCTTTCCATTGATGCCTATAGTTTACAAGAAGTAAATTCAAGTTATGAGTATACTTAACTTTTATTTTGTCAAAATACATATGCCGACCACTGTATAATTCTTAGTTTATAATTCTTAGTTTCGTCATAAACATTTCAAATCAATAATATTAGTATTTTGTAAACTAGTTTACCATTTGTAAAAAAACTTTTTTCTTTTGTTCTGTATCTTAGCCTTATTTTTTGTCCAAGTGCTAGAGACTTATTTATTAATGGACACGCAGAACAGGGCGTGAAAATGCGAGTATGTCAAAAATTTCACAATGGAATCTATTTAGCACAAGGCTCCCTTCGACGCCCCCATCCTTTATACCACCCCCTTCTTCCCCGGCCGAAGACAACAAGAAAAAGCAATTATTGCAAATGAACTCGAGTGTGGTTCCGCAAAAATGTCAACATCTGATAAAGCCGCAACAAAAGCGAATTTCCGAGGACAGCCCTGCATGGGCGGCGGTGGCCTGGGGGGCTTTTTTGCAAGGGGGGTCAGGCCCTGCAGCCAAAGTGCAACAGCCGCAACGAACTCAACTTAAATGAACCGAACTTGGCGAAAAAAAAGGGCGACCCTTGGCTGCAAAAAATGGAAAGTGATGTAGGGGAAAACTCAAGGGAAAAAACGCAGCCACTCCATTGAGATCCTCGGGTATTTAGCAAAATGTTGACATTCATTTGATGGCTGAGCCACAACACTAAAAAAATAATAATAATAAACAGCCAGGGATGCACATTTCTATTAAATTAAAGATACTAATAAAATTGGATTCAAGTTATATTATCAAATAAAAAATAATGAGAAACATGTCTGTGGGTATAAGGTTAGGTTAAGTATAAGATTCCCATGTTGAGTATTTTGAATAATAATACAAATAAGACCATGCCCATGCTCCCAGATGATAACTTCGTTTTCTTGATATACTAAAAAATACATTGTTGTTAATTTGCATTTAAGAACTCTGTCCCCGGGAGACCCTACCACACCCAAGGATCCAGATCCCTGAGTTGCCTGTGAGCTGTATCCCTGGAACGACAGTCAAGCCAGTTCATGGCTGCTCGCACATCGCACATCGTAACAAATGTAGCCGTCGCTACTTCTCCAGCTCTATGTGTCTCCTTCTCAATGCGAAAAAAAACACCCTTTCGCTAAAATACTTCAAGGCGCAGATGATATAGCTAAAAAGGGGGCGGTGAAAGAAAAGGGGCGGGAAGCCGCCACCAAGTCGCGCTGCAGTCGAGGAACTTTGCATCAAAATTGATTTACGACCATTTCGGTATTTTTTATGCCTTTTTAAAGGGGGAGGAACAGCAAGTCGGAGCGAAAACTGAGGGAATTACACTTAAAAACATTAATATCATTTCAAAATTATCATAATTTTAACCTTTTTACATATTAAATAACTTTGTATTTTCCAAAAAAAGCTGAATTTAATAATAATCCCATGTGCTATTATTACTTACACTCAAATATATTACTTTCAGTGCATATAGAGTCATAATTTTGTACAGAACATTTCATTTGCACATCAGCAAATGAAGGCAGAACATTTGACAATTTCAGCAGCACTTCTCATATCGCTCGCCATGTGCGACAATTCCACCAGATTCCCCACCAGTTGCCCAATATTCCGGCGTATCGGTAAGGGGCCTCAGATTTATGCCCCGAAATGTTAATTACCCGTAACCAATCCCCGGCCGCTGCAACAACTCACGCACAGAACAAATCTCCCATTGATGATAAGACGGGATACAGTTCTTGAAAAACGGTTCACTTCGCATATCTTTATTGAAATTTTACCGTTGACAAAGCGAAAGGCGTTTTTGCCCCCGATAACACCCCGATTTATAGAGCAAGAGCTGGGGTTAGTACTTCAGGCAGATTGTCAAGTGGGCGATGGGAAATATTAAGAAAACCGAGCTGAACCATCATTAAATTTGTTTCGGATAGGATGCATACAAATTTTTAACAACTCATGACGCTCAAAATTCAATTAAAGGGCCACCAGTAAAGAGATATATGTATATTCATATAGAAAGATATAGACGGGATGGGAAAATGCTGGCGGTTATGAGAAGTAATGAAGTGTTATGCCGCCCATAATGAGACTGTGACAGATCACTGGATGGGCGGAATCTAATTTCCCGAAAATTGAACGCCAGCTTAATCAAATCCCTTATTGGAAATGAAAGTGAATTTCCCATGAAGTGAACAGCATCATCATCATCCACCAGGGAAAACATCCACCCATTTTATTGTTATTATTTTATATCATAAACGTAATTCGATCGTTATGAAATTTGATTGATTGCTGGTTAAGGGAGTTATCTTGCTGAAAAGTAAAACTTTATCCCTAAAGGGGTTTTATAATGGTAGACATTTTATCTTGTATGCTTTTGGTTTAATTATATATGTTTTTATGGTGCTCAAAATTGGGGAAAATAGAAGATAGTAAACATAGTTCATTTTTAAAATCATCTGCCTGAATATACAAAACCGAATTTTAAATATTTAATTAGGACTCACAATTTTCCTGTTACCATTCCAGTAATCATCTATTTTTAGAGAATATCTCTATATTCCTTAAATCAATTTTAGAGTGAGTTTTCTCGGCTCCAGTTTTTGTATACATGGCAACAAGGGAGATTTATTTCACTCGTCCCTTGATCAATGACTATATAAACGGGAGCGAATGTACATATAAAGACTATAAGACTTGTGTTTATGCAGTGAAATATTTGCATTCATAATTAACGGAGAATGAAAATGGGGAGGAGTACGGAAAATCGCGAGTTTGAATGCTTAATAACTTGTGGTGAGTGAAAAACAGGAGGTGGAAATTTGATTCGGGGGCGTAGAGGAGTAGACAGGCAACAAATAATTATGGCAACTGCCCTGTAAGTGGAAAAGAGAAGGGAAGCGCAGTGGGAAAGAGACAGGAGAGTTGTCATCCAACAGCAGACTTTACAAATTAATCCAAAATTCAAGTGGTAGACGCGACAAAAGGAGCAAAACACAAACAATAACAACAACAAATTGTATTAAACGTGTGCTGCGAACAGTGGCGTAGTTGTCTTTTTAAAAAAAAAGGGAGACAAATTCTTCAGGGGATTTTTGAACAAGTTTTGTATGTTTAGACAAGGGGAGAACATAAAATGTAGCTTTTAAAATAAAATCTATGGGGATTTTTAGCCCCCCACTTTATCCCCCTAGCATACAGCCCTGCCTCCATGACTGTTGTTGTTTTTGTTTTATGTTTTTGTTGCTATTTTTACACTGCGCTGCACCATCAGCCGTTGAAATTGTGACATTTTCCCTCTCTACGCATATTTCTGGATGCAGTAGGAAAATGGGGAAAATGGAAAAGCGGTGAAAAGGGGGTGTGGATCGTGCGCATTGTGGACTGTCTCACACAAAGGACAGCGTCTCGTGGAAAATAAATGTATTTTCAATTCCAAAGTGTTACTTCTCTAAAATAAACATAAAGCCTATGCCGACTTTAAGCCAATTTAAAATATTTTTAAAAATATTATTTTATATTTGCAGAATTGTTTAGGATTTTGATTTTTTTAATTTCACTTAATAAATAAAAATAATAAATAAATGGTTAGAAAACTAATATTTTATTTGAAGCAGCATGACTGTTGCATATTTTCACGATGGTATGAAGTTAAGAACCTTTAGAACGTTTCACTTAATAAATAAAAATTAATAAATAAATGGTTAGAAAACTAATATTTTATTTGAAGCAGCATGACTGTTGCATATTTTCACGATGGTATGAAGTTAAGAACCTTAAGAACCTTTCATTTAATAAATAAAAATAATAAATAAATGGTTGGAAAACTAATATTTTATTTGAAGGAGCATGACTATTGCATATTTTCACGATGGTATGAAGTTAAGAACCTTAAGAACCTTTCATTTAATAAATAAAAATAATAAATAAATGGTTGGAAAACTAATATTTTATTTGAAGCAACATGACTGTTGCATATTTTCACGATGGCATGAAGTTAAGAACCTTTAGAACGTTTCACTTAATAAATAAAAATTAATAAATAAATGGTTAGAAAACTAATATTTTATTTGAAGCAGCATGACTGTTGCATATTTTCACGATGGTATGAAGTTAAGAACCTTTACTGTAGATATCAGCTTGTGTATATAAAATGTGTGATTCCCTCGCTGTCTGCATCTCCCTTTCTCCCCCTTTCTCTTTCTCTGTCTCTGTCTCTGTTTATGTTTGCTGCTGAGTGACGTCGTTGTGGCAGATTTCGCGGCAGCAATAGGAAAATTAAACAAAAATAAATGGCATCGTAGCAAAATGTTTGCAACATGCTACTGCAGCAACAACAATTTGTTTTCAACAACAACCATGGAGACCACACAAAGGAAAAGTGACCATAAAATTGGTTTGAAATTGGTTCTGGGGAGGCACAAAAGTAATTGCCAAAAAGAAGCGAAAGTTGTGAAACTTCAAAAGGAAAGTGTCTTGAGAATAAATAAATTTTTACAGGAAATTGCCTGAAGTTTTTTTTGTTAAGGAAAATGTAATACACATATAGTATGCCGAAAAATAGAAAATTGCATTTGCATAAATTGAAAAAGTACTTAAAACGTCAGAGGGAAAAGTTACTTTAATAAATATTTTTACATTTTATGACGAGAACATGATACAAATAAAATAACTTGACATTCTAAAATATTATATTTTAAGGATTTGAGATAATGGAAAACTATTGCTTCCCTAATGCACAAATCCTTTATAAAATCCCTTGAACATAGTTATTAAAGCCATATGAAATCAGTTCACTAGAGTGAACCCTGTTTTGTGTGTTTTCATTCACCGGCCGGAGTTCAACGGAAGTGCAGTGAACTTTTATTCAGTTATTGTGGCGGAACTTTATTTGCGTTATCAGTTGGCAGCAGCTGCCACTCCACCTCATGCCCCAACTGCCCCACTCTATTCCACTGTAGCCATTGTGCCCATGCAGCCCACTGTGCACGGTGGGGCTGGCAAGGGGTAACAAGCACAAATGTCATTTGCCCGCTGTGCTGCTTTGTTTACGTGCTGCTTCTTCATCGTCGCTTCCGTTTGATTTGGCAGCTTTATGATATGGAGGCCCCAAAGGATTTCACGCCTCCCAAAACAAAAGAAGTACTCTTCTTTGGCACTCGAAAACAAAACACTCAAAAATCAGTGGCGTAGGCAGAATTTTATTAAGGGGGATTTTCAGTACTTTGTACTTATAGTTTAGTATGGATTGATCCAGCTTTCTTTATATGTCATATCTACGATATTGATTAAAGCTACGGGCTATGACTAAAAGACAATCGATATTGGTGAGCTCTCAGAAATTATCATAAACCCCTTTAAAATACCGATTATTTCGTTCTTAGTAATAAATATTAAAAAAAAAAGGTAAGTGGCATATGGGGTTTTCCCTCCCCCTGCGTACGCCCCTGTGATAAACAATACCAACTGTTGGACGGGCCGAGGAATTCCACTCGCTCTGTGCTCATTTCGTTTTAATTGCGTCAAATTGTTGAGTTCTCTTCGACTCTCTTCAGAACCCCCTGCCACGCCCCCATTCGAAGATGACTCCCTTCGCCCCCGCCCATGTCCGTGCCGCATCGTTGTTGGTTTTTTTGTTTACACTCGATGGCCGCAATGTGGCGAAAAATAAACACACACACTCGCACACGGCACACACGCGGAGAAAACTCTTACACACATGGCATGAAAATGGGAAAAGTGGGAAAATCCGGCGGAGGGGGGATTTGTTTTCGATTGCCGAAAAACGAATGGGGAAGTGCAGCTGGATGGGTCTGAAAGGGGTGGGGGGGGACGAACGTAGAGGTGCCGCGCGACAATGGCAACAATTTCTAGCCGTACTACACTCAACAAAAATACTGGTGGGATACTAAAATCTATCAAAAATTCAAAAGGTTCTTAATTAATATATCTAAATGATAAAAGATTCTCAAACATCTATTTTTATATCAAGAATATATTTGACAAATATTTTTTAATAAATGAAACATACATATGTGTTGGTTTTATATTTATAGACGGCTCTTAAGATAATATACTTCACTTTTTTTTTATTGGAATATATAATATTATCAATTTCTTAGTAAACCTTAAAAACAGATATATTTTTCTCTAGGTGTTAATACAGAAATTTAAATATTTACCCTTAGGCATAGACTTCTTGTCGTCTGCAACAGTGCAATGATTTAACCCGCTCCTTTACTTTGACGCCTTTACCCATCTACTCGATTCCCTAAGCTCCCAATTCCCCCCGTTTTATCCATCACCCAATTCCTTGGAGTACAAATAGTGAAATAGACCGGGAATTATGGAAATCCCTGGATGAGCGAACCTACTCATGGTTTTTATTGTTTCTGCATGGCGTAAAATCCCCGGAGAGGGGTGTTGGGAATCGGAGGAGAAGAGTGGGTCTCCAGGGAGGGAAATAAACCCATCAACAACAATGAAATGTCGCCAACGAATCAGGAATTGCAGCGAAACAGAAGCTACACAAAGGAAAATATATGAATACACCAAAATAACAATTACTAAAAAAATTAAAGATACATTTGAAAATAAACAAGAAACATTAAAGTGTGGTTTTATATTTTTTTTTCATGTATTTGGATTTTAAAAATGTTTATAATTCCAGAGGATGGAATAAAAAATGCATGTACAAGACACTCCCTGTCATGAAATCCCCCTCCGTTCATAAAAAACAAATTTACATACGCTCAACAAATGGTTAAATCACAATTGCTTTCAAATCAGTTGTAAACTTCAAACACTTCAATTTACTGGTCATAAAAAAAAGGAGAACAATACTGGAAAGTGAACAACAAAAGCGATACTCAAATAGATAGTACCCGACCCATTTCCATTTGGTGTTTTACTTGTCTTTCAAACATTAATTCGATGTACTCAATGCAACTCGTAAAAAGTCGACATATGCAACCGAAAGTAACATAAAATGTTTAAAAAAAACGCACATGGTATGATATAGAGCATACAAGGAATTATCTACAATCGATTCACTCTCAATTTTGTCACTGGTCTTTATTATAATCATCAAAATTCCATAAATTTAATCGCCTCATATGTTCACCTTTTGTTTTCTGTGTCAAACGTGATCTTTTTCCGATTGGGCAGCATAAAAAAAACCGAACCAAAGAGGACATTTTGACCTCAATGTAATTTTTTTAAGACCATAGTTGAACTAAGAACCCATATAAATATGTATAACATTGTCTAATAAATTTATTACATGCTTTTATTCTTTTTCACAGTTGCAGTCTGCCAAAATAGCAGAAAAAAGAGGAAGCCCTGCAAATTTAGATCATATTCCCATCGCCTGTCAACGCTTATAGTTTTATCTGCAGATCTATTATTTCGTTCCGACATTTTTCGAGTTGTTCCAACTCTTTTTACGATTTCCAATGTTTTGTAGTTGATTTTATGTGCATTTAATGTGCCATAAAAGTGGACAACAGAGAAAGGGGGCTTTCGAAATGAGGGTTTCGTTTTTTTTGGTTTTAGGGGGAGTTGTCATCTGTTTTATTTCGTTGGTTTTAGTTTTGGGTCTGATTTGGATGCATTGACATTGAACACCTTTCGAAGTTCTCAGACATTTGTTTGCATTTCGGGGGAGTCAAAAGAGCAGTCAAATCAATCGCTTCAGTTGTTGTTTTTGCTGTTGTAGCTGTCATTACTGTGTAAACAAGTGACATCTGGTCATCCTCCCCCCTTTCTGATCCCCCGTCCGTGGATGAGTGCACGCCTCTGTTTGCCTTTGGCTGGGACAGACAGTCAGCAATTGCAGATGCATCTCAGATGCATTGTATGTGCTTTACGGAGGGGGTCAAAACAATAGCAGATCAAATGTTATGTGTTTTCTTATCAGGCTGTGTAAGTAAATTTGATTTTTTGGTACACATAAAGGGCATTACAAATTACTTAAGCGTATATATGTATATGCAGAAGGACACACCTTTGAGAATTATCTTTATTTTGTATATTACAATACAATTCTGAAATTAAATTTAGACCATTTGAAGCTATATTAACTTAAGATCAAATAATTGCTTAAAGGGTTAGAATACGATACAAGAAGATTTTCTGGTTAATTAAAACATCTTAAATATAAAGGCTTTTAAAACTGCCTTTTGTAAGTCAAAACTATCTCTTTCCACATTTAAAAAAGGCTTATTTCCGATAAAAGAAGAGTGCTATTTTATTGACCACAGCTGTTCGCCTCTTTCGAGGCGTTTGGCATCAATGGGCGATTGTCTGGCCCAGTAAGCAGCCACATCCACCAACTTTTCCACCAGCAGAAGCTGCATTCTGGCTAGGCACTTGGCCTTATCTACCAGATACAATCTGTGGCATTCCGCGCAAGAAAATTAAGCAATGAAAGGGGCAGGCAGATCCAACAATAGCAACAGCAACATCAGAAATATTTAATTAAATGCTTAATTACGCTTGCCATGCCATAAATTCATCAAATGCAATTTAAGCCCGCGCACACGAACAGATGCAGATACTTTTTTGTATCTTCTTGGGCTCTCCACTTTAACCATTTCGTATCGGTATCTTGTTCTCTGCTTTTCATTCATTGGTAAGTCCAGTTCAACTGCAGTTGCAATTGGAGTTGGGCCATAATTTTACCCCTCTTATTCCTTAACTGACATAAATCCCAGCCGTCCTGGCGGCTTTTTTAGATCATTAATCCATGGAAGATCAGCGAAAGATCGCAAAAGAGCAGAACAGAACAGCGTTCGCGGAACGGCCTTTAAGATCCTCTAAAAAGGGGAATAACCTTCTATGGATCCCATCTAGATCTACACTTTTGATAGGTCAAAGTTGAAACAGAAGCTTAGTGGGAAGCTCTCCAATATTTTGTTTGCCTTCCCTGTAGCTATATTTATTGGCTTGAGATGAAATAACTGAAATTCTCTGTATTCCTTTTTAAGATTGCGCAATCCATTCAATTACGTCTCAATTGATGGCAAATGCATCTGATCATCTGCTTATCTGATCAGCTCCAATTAGCCATGATATATATATATATATATGTCTATATCTATATAGCTCGATCCGTTGAACTCCACTGATTTGGCAATTCAATTCGATTGCCATCCGAGGGCCGGGTAATCCATCAAACTGCCTACTGATCCCAATGAACCGATCGCTGGGAAATCAGGGGTCAGGTCACCCAGCTCCATTGGCTCCATGGGGGGTTCTTGGAGAAGGGGCGTTGCAATTGACAAATTTCGAGCGATCGGAAAATGGAAACGAAATGCGAGCAATTACTTTCAATTGAAAATGTCAAACATTGTCTTGGCCCGCAAGTGTACACTGAGCGAAAACTTATTGGGTTTCTAAAAAGCGTGGAATTGCAAATCTGGTTATAGAGAACCAATCTTTAAAGATATACCTGTAAGAATTATTTTATAGAAAAGAACAAATCTATAAACAGCGATATTTAAGATATAGTGTTTTTAGAATAGAACAATTCACAGAATTGGTTCAGGTAACCATTAAACAATTTGCATACTTTAATTTTAAAAGGGAAAACTATATTTTCAGCAGTGCCCCAGCTAGCCGATACTTGGATATAAAGATACAAATACGCCGACGGATATTTGTATACAAATCTATATCTAAAGTCGAGCACTTGAGGGCCGTACGCAAGCACCTTGGGCGGAAATGCGATAACCCTGAGCGGGCGGGGAAAAGCGGAAAGTCGGAAAAGCGGAAAATGGGAGCGCACATGTTGGGCGCCTTTAGAAGATTTTTGGTTCGGTTGGCTATCGCTGGTATAGGAAGTGGATGGGCTGGGGGGAAAATATTGGAAAATCTTGGAAAATAGGAAAAGCCCCCCAACACTTACCGGATAACATGGGCGCCAAGGCGGTGTCCGTCGGCGGATGATGGTGTCCGTTGAAGGAGTTGTTGTGCGACTCCTGTTGCTGTTGTTGCTGCTGGTCCTGTTTGAGGGCCGCCGATTTTCCGGGCACACAGCCCACAATGGGCTTCTTCGATTTCCACAGTTTCATTTTGAGTTTTCTTCTCTGCCACTTCCCAGCGAAATGGGGATAACGCGATCTTTACGATTTTCCAACACTCATGGCAGATTTGGCATTTTCACAGCAAAAAAAATAAATTAATAAAAATAAAAAAAAATAATGGCACGGTTCGAAAGCGAAGGGGAATTTCAAAATAAATTCGCTTTCCGATTGAAATTGGGAAATTCAGAAATTGAAAAACTCAACGCCTGCGACGGCGACTGCGATGCGACTGAACCTGAACGATGCGCGCACGTCCGCGGAACACGGCCCGAAATTGCACAATGAGCGATCTTGCCGCCAGTCCCGCTCGCTCTTTCTCTCGCCGCGAGAGCGCCACGCTACCCGCTTCCAATTCCCCCTCCCGGCGGACGACAGGGCGCACGCTCTGCTCTCCAAGAATTTCTGGGCGCCGCACAGTGGGTGTGGCTCTCCAACTTACTAGAATATTTTATGCTACAAGCTGTTCTGTTTAAGATATATATTTCTGCAAAATAATTGGAAAATAGACTATTATAAGTACTATCTTTACTATTCTACTACTATTCCTTTAAATTTATGTAAAGAGCTGTTCTATAGTACCTAACTAAGCATTTTCTAACATGTGACAAATTTCAAAAAGAACAATAATTAAAAAGTTAAAAATATTATTTTAGAAATAGCTAGAAGTAGGTCTTAAATTCAGAAAACGAATGGACATTTGTTGCCTAAACCAACTTTTAATTAAACATACGGACGAGAAAATGTCCATGATTTGCAGATGTTCCTTTTTTATACAAAGGCTGCCAATGAATACGTTTCATAACAAAAAGGGGAATGCTTTTTTAAATATTGTTACTTGTAAAATGGCTGCATGTTGTTGTGCCTATTTAAGGCATACCTCCTTTGGTTTTATATTTCAATAAAAAGACTTTTTAAAGTCATTATAAAATTTGGTTTACATTCCTTTGTCCTTTAAGTTTTTACCCACAAACGTATGCCACCTGGCCCACAGTGCAGCTCTCTCTTGCGTGCGTGACTCACACACTCTTGAGTGTGGAAAAGGAATTGGAAAAGGAATTGAAGAGAGAGTGACGCGTAAGTGGAGCACTTATTGGGGAGTTTTGGCCATTAGCGGGAGAACTGTGCTCTCTCTCGCATGAGAGTGGCCCATTGGGGGAGCACTCAAATCAGAGCCAGCCACTCCAAAAGCACCGTTATGAGCCCGCTGATGAGCCGCAGGCATGACAATCAGCTGCTTCTGTTAACCGTTAATCGGTTAGGCTAAGAAGGGGGTCTTAACCCATGACCCCAAACGCTAAACGACAGACGCGAAAAAAAATGCTCCCCAAACGGGTGTCGCGAATTTGCTAATTAGTCACGAAAAGCGCGACGGCAACTGCTCGAAATGGTCAACAAAAAAAGGACAAAAAAACGAAATGAACCAAATTGGCAACACGCAACCAGTGGAACATCTGCTAATGACCACTACACAACAGCTGGCATTAGCCGCGCACTCCTGCGATACCTTTAGGCCCAATCCAGATGGTATAATCCCAATAGGAACGCATTTTTGACAACTAAATAATACATAATTTTTACCTACATAAATATTTATGTCTTCTAAAACAATTAAATTTGTAGTTGCACTTAAAAACAACTAATACCTATCTAAGCTTTGAACGAAATAAGTTTGATTTAATACGAATGATACATTTTTAAAAAGATCCCAAGCTAACAAAATACTATAAACCGTTTGTAAGATCAAGATAAAAATTTTAACATAACAATCAAAAATATTTATTTTTGTTAAATTACTTTGAAATACATTTTAATTTCATTTCCTAAAAAAAATGCATTAGATCTTTAACAATTATTTGAATTGTTTCCCTATCGAAATTTAATGTTCACCTATTATTTTTACTCATATGCTGTGCTCTTATTTGTACCGCAATTGTGTTTTTGTAAGGCTGGAATGTTGTTTATACCTCATGTCAATGTTGCGATCAATCAGTTTTGGGCAAAGTAAATATTCCAGCGGATATTTACAACAGATGCCCCCAAATCTTGACCCCGAGGGCAATGACACGCATTCAATTTCACTCTCGTACACCTATTAATACGGATACATTAAATCCGCTTTAATTGCAAGTACAAATGTGGCCACCTTTTAGGTTAAAGCTGCGGATTTATGGGTGATTCGTTTGGTCCCGTTCCGCCCGGAAATAATATTCTGCCCCTCTATATACACATATATGTGTATATTTTATTTTTATGCGATTCCCTCTTCCGTGTTAAATGCTTTCTTCCTCTTTTCTTCGGTGGCGCAGGGACTTAATGTCTTTAATGACCTCGACTAATGATCGAAGCTGATTGATTCAGCAGAATCGTCGAAGGCAGTCTCCAAGTTTGTCTGCATTATTTATAGATCCTCGTGCCTCCCCGCCCTACGAAAAAATTTAATTCCCAGTCCAAGGTGTCACTGCAGACGGAGAAAGCAGAACGAAGAGAGACTGATTGACGGGTGCCGAGAGTATCGGGGAAAACTAATGCGACACATGGGAAAATATCGGTTGGGAGCACTTTGCTAATGTTTCGTAGCATAGCATCAGGCTGATCCGAAATCTCAGAAAAATACCATTTACCATTTTACCTTATAAGCAATATCACCCACTGTTCCTTAACTTCTGAGCTTTCTCTGTCATTCTTTCATTCACTGCATACCATACCTTCAATTAACGGTTATCTGTTAAAATATGATGTAATGGTCCGATTATATCAAGAGAAATACCGATCGAAAGGTATAGCTTAACGTTATATTTATTTGGTCGATTGAACAATTATTTTTGATAACAAAATATACTATAACTTTTGTACACACATATTCACACACTCGAAGTGCATTCGTCACAACGTCTATTTTTTTTGATAGTAATGCTCTCTCACGAACAAGACTTTCAATTACAGTTAAGAATAAAGGAAGAGGAGTAACAAAATCAAATTCCCATGGGAATTGAATGAAAATATTACTTTAGTTTAGTATAGTCAGGGATCTCTAGTGAAAACTCTGTGAAATGGTTTCGCTTGGCCTATGTTCAGTGTTATTTAGTGTCTTAGTGTTTTATACAGGCCAAGTACGATCTGATTTATCAGCCGAAGAAGTACCTAGAAATCAAAGTGCAGCTCAACTTCTTCCAACTTCCTGTCGCAATGGGTTAAATGGAAGTGCGGCTGGTCCGGAAATCCGTCTTCCATTTGTGGATATGATAATGAGCCATGAGCTTCCACTCTTTGTGCTCCGTGAAGCGGAAGAGGATTTACTACTGCTGCTCCATGGACCCGAGATTTTCCAATTGCACGTGGCCACCGGAGAGCGACGCTTGGTGCCGCTGGGAAAGTTAGCGGGTCAGGTTAGGGTTCGTAAATCTCTCGGAGCAGAAATCGTGGCCTGGCGACAGTTCCTACTCCTGTCCATCGTCCTGGAGGATTCCCTGGAGGTCTACCAACTGCCCAAGGACTTGCTACTCTCCGAAGATCCCGCCAAGCAACTGAGCTTCGAGCCCCTGCAGGAGTTCTCGCTGCCAGGAGGATTCCTTCAGCTCCACCTTCTGAAGCCCAGTGCCGAACAGGTTCTCCTGCTGGTGGCCTCCAACCATACCAGGTCACACAGCAAGTGCAGGTGGGGATAACTAGTAAAATAATAATAATATTATAGTCGTTATATAATAATTATATCAAATAAATAAGATCTATTATGGATCTAATATGGTTAAATTACCTATTTTGTGTAATGGCTTTAAGAATCAAAATATTATCATTAACGAATCATATTGCTTGTTCATTGCTAAATAATGATTAATATTTTTTCTCAGAACATTCGAGTGGCTGGACACGTACTTTAATCCCCTCGAGGAGATCACTCTACCCGCCATACGTGTTCTCCAAGTGGTTGGTCGTCAGCCCCTGTATATAATTTTTGGGCGTTCTTTAAGGGGCTCTCAATCAAAGGTAAAACCAAAATATCTCTATTATATTGTAACATTATACCTTATATATAATTACGGTAATCTATTTTATGATGATGATAAAGTCATTAATTATTTTGTAATTTTTCTTACATCAATTAATTTTCTTTATAAGATGGTTCTCACAGTCTACGAGTTGGAAAAGAACACACGAACCCTGCAACATCGTCAGGCCTTAACTGTCCGGGCCCAAAATGTCCAGACAGCTAGATTTCGTGGCCGAAACTGCCTTATCGCCTGTAGTTCCTCTACATCCGCTTCCTGCATTTTCTTCCGCATGGTGGATGGACAATTTGTGGTCTATCGAAAGCATGCTCGAAGGGATTTGAGTTTCCAACGGTTAAGTGCCACCAAAAAAGGTCAGCTCCTGATCGGAGCCCGTTCCAATGGCGAGGTGATCGTTTTCAGCTCAACCCGCCTGGATTGCTACAGTGGATATCAGGTCGTTGGAGAATCGGAGCCAAGTGGTCTACTTACCCATACAAATGCTCGCAATGAGAGCTTCCTGTTGCTGGCCTATCGAAGACCCTCGAGCGATCTGATCCGAACAGTGCAGCTGGGTGAAGTGGAGGAAATCTCAAACCAAGTGGGTGCCGCTCCAGAAGAAGGTCAATTGGTTGTACCCTATAGACTCCATAGAGCAACTGCTAATCTCTCTTCTTTGCAGATCTCACTGTGGTCCAATTGCATCGCCATGAGTTCGAGGAGTCCGTCAATGCCTTACGTGGTCTGCTTTTGCGCCGTCGTTCCTCTCTAGAAAGCCTGAAACACCTGGTCAACTCCTTAAAGCCGCAGTCTGGCATTCAGCTGGAGAAACCACTGCATCTTCTGGAAAAAGGACACATTGAGCGGCTCCAGTTGGAGGACGATCAGCTGCGCACTCCCACACAATTAAAGCGGCGTCTGGAGGAACTTCGTCAGCGATTTGAGGAATCACGAACCAGGAGAACCACTCGCTCCTTTGGGACGGGAAATGAAAATGATGAGCTGGATAAACTCAAGGTACGACGATTGCGAGTGGGCAACCTCATCTACCAGGGACAGTTGATGCCAGGTGAGTTGGAAAACTCAAACTTAAAAAATATGATTTTTACCAACATCCACTTCTTGATCAATAGGTCACAACCTGGATACTTCAGTACCACCTTTGCTGACCATCAGGAACGTTCCTGTGCAGACCAAAGCACTAAAAACGAAGCAACTGTTGACCCCTCAAGACATCCACAACTCCAGTGCTCCCCAGATTCCTCCAGAGAAACCTACACGTAGTGAATATGTAGTGCGTCATCTCAAAGTGAAGCAAGTCAATGGAGTGTCCTGGGATGACTTTTTGGACTCCCTCTTTCTGCGCAGCCGTGACACTCGGTTAGAAGGAAAACTTGTGATGCAATCGAAAACTCGGGTGGTCAATCTTCGGACTACTCTGCTCAATGGACTTGTGGTGGATCGTCTCTTCAACTTGCGACGTGCTCAGGTGATCAGTTCCAATATCTATATGTCTGCCTTTTTCGCTCCGCGTTTGGAGGCTCGATTGGTGAATGACCTAGACTTTGCCCACGATGTCCTTTTTCGCGGTGCCAATGATTCCTGGGTAAAAAGTAAGTATCTCTTTATTGTGTTTGTTTATCAATGGGTCTAAAGAGTCCTCAATTTTCAGCTCCTGTTCGCATCTATCAGATGAGTGTTTCGGGTGACATTCAGGTGGCCAATAAGAGCACATGGCAGAAACAGCCCAGACAACTCCAAGAACCGGGAGGGCAACGTCTTCAACAGTACTACACGGGCAGGGTTACGATCAGTGGTTCCCTGACGGTCAGAAATGTGCAGAGGGATACCGGAAACTCACTTGTAGTACTGGGAAAGCAATCTCTGGCCAGGAATAATCTCCATTCCACTTACCTTTTGAATCAGACGCAACAGGTAAAAATGTTTAATCTTCCTCTGGTTAAGTTTAATAACATTAGCCACCCCCTCCATAGTTCCTTTCAAACTTGACCTTCGGAGAAGCTAAAGTCAATACACCTTCACTCACCACCACCTATATTCAAGGGCATCCTTTGAGAGATCATCTTCTCAGCGGAGGACAGCAAAACAATCACAACTATCCAAACCACACTCTTCACATCATCTTCCTGAATGCCAGCGTACAGGGAGATATCATTTGTAAGGATTACAGTTCCCGTTTGGCGGCGATTGCAAGGGATGCAGTGCGTCATGGGCAGGAGACAAATATTACGGGTCACAAAAGTTTCCAAGCACCTCTAACTGTTCAAAGCCTTCAAACCAATCAAATAAATGGGCTACCAGTAACCGAGCTAGTGCTAAAGTCAAATATCACCCAGAACTTTAAAGGAACAAAGAGCTTTGACCGCTTGGTAGTGACGAATGACCTTAGGGTTCAGGATCACTTGAATGTGAGTCGCCTTAATGGATTGCCACTGCAGCAGCTTCTTGGCCATGATCTTAGCCTGCAGCGTCTTGAGCTCACGGAAACCCCACATCTGGAGAATCTGAACTTCCGACGCCTAAATGGATTGCCCTTCGATGAACTACTGTCCAAGATTTCGGAGGGAAATGAACAACCCCTTCTTCTCCACAAGCAACTTCTTATCGAGGGAAATGTACGATTCGAAAAGGATCTACAACTGCAAAACATTAATGAAATCCAATGGGAGGATTACCTAAGTCGCCTGATTAGACCCGATGCCAATGCGGAGTTACGGGGAAAAAAAACCTTTACGGCGGACGTCCAACTGAACGATGCTCTTCATACACCTCACATAAATAATGTGGATCTCAGTTCCCTGCTGGATAACACCTTGCTACGAATGACACCCCAGCAGATTAGTGGGCTCTACACATTTGACAGAATGATGGCCACCAATGTGGATGTGACTCGAATAAATGGGGTACCGAAAGAAGAATTCATAGACACACGCAAAGATTTGGAAATCAAAGGAGATCTGTACCTGAAGCAACTCAACATCAGTGGGAGTCTAAAGTGTCCCCTTGCCAATAAACCAGATCTAAGTAATCTTGTGAAAAGATTGGAGCGAGTGCAGCAACTTCCATGGAGGAATTTGATAGTCACCGGCGATGCTCTATGGGATGGTGAAGACCCCTCCCAATCAACTCTGAATTATCTGCGCCAGCATGTTGTGAGAAAAGTGGGAAACCAGAGCATTACAGGACATGTCCTCCTGAAGGCACCCTACTTGAAGAACCTACAAAGCAAGCAGTCTCTGCCCATCGAACTCAACTTCACCTATTTGGCCGAAGATGCCCTACTCCGCCGGAGTCTCACTAACGAAAGCCAGGTGATCGTAGCTCCCCAAGAGCTACTTGGATTAGTTAAAGCTAAAACTATTCATCTGGAAAAGGATGCACACTTTGGACTGGTGAACGGAATCGATATAGAACGACTCAATGCCTCACTGTACCGCCTGTCCAGTGGAGATGCCATTGCAGCGGATCTTCACTTCCTCCAGGCTCCCAAGATTGGTAAACTTCAGCTGGAGAGTCCAGAAGTGAATGGTTATCCAATTGAGAGTATTTACCAGCAGGGCAAAGGGCAATCCTGGCCATTGGTGAAGTTCAAGCAACTGGTTGTCGAACAGGATCTCAATCTGGGAAGCGTGAACGAAATGAGTCTGGAATACTTCCTACAGCATCGCATTCCTTTGAGAGGAGCTGCCTTGGAGGTATTCGGATCTCTGAGCTTTGAAAACCTTCAGTTGGGAGGTGAACCACTACTTCGCTCCATTAATAATATTCAACTGGATAATCTGGTGCTCCGACATAGCAATCAAGCGCAAAGCATCACGGGTGCCAAGACCTTCCATGGAGGTGTGGAGTTCACAGGACCCGGTCATGTGATGAATCTAAACGGCCGTGAGCTAAGCGAGAGTTATAGGGGCAGCATCTTCCGGAACAGCGACTACAACATCGATAGTCTGGTCCTGGACAAAGCACTTTTCCCCGGAGGTCTTGTCTTGGCAGGAAGTCAGAGTCCCAGTCAAATGCGAACGATGGAAAACCAAAGCAATCCCCTAGAGCAACTGCAGGAACTTCTTAAGCAGAGTAATCAAAGCTCTCACAAAAGACTGCTCTATCTGGACCATGACCCCGAAGTTCTGGAATCTACTTGGGTGAAACCGCCCTTGAAGGGATCCCCAGAACTGCGGTTTAGCCTGCCCTTGGGTGATTCGGCTCCCTGTCAGCGTAGGAGCTTACGGGCTCAGCTCCTGATCCCCGAAGGCCGTGTGCTCCTGGCCAACGTGAGTGTGTCCAACCAATTGATACGGCTAAACTCTGGGGATGTGCGGGTTAAGGTTCAGAACCACTGTCATCGTCCAGCCAGAAGATTGCGCAGCAGGATCAGCATTAGTTGCCGGAATGAATCACATACGCTGGGAATGCGTCAACCAGTGGAGGCCATGGAACTAATAGATGTCGAGGAGATGGTACTACTTCTTCTGGGCACCGAAGAGGAGGTTCGTGTCTTGCGGTTGAAGCGGAGTAACTGCAGTCTCACCGACTGGCAATCTGTGTTGCCGGCAGATGGTCGCCTAATGAAGGTGATTCCAGGGGGGGTTGAGTCCCAGGAGGATCTACTTCTCACCAGTGGCTTGAGCAATCATCGTCCAGTTTTAGCCATTCATGCCAGGGATCCTTCGCATCACAACTTTAAATTGCTACAGTTGATCCAGGGTTCTTACGATCTGGCTGAGATGCAAGAGAACCAATTGCTAGTCAGCTGCCTGGGTTGCAGGCATATAGCCATCTTTAAAAGGAATGATAACCATGGGGAAACCCACTTTGAACCCATCCAGCAACTGAGTTTCCATGAGCGCATTCATCAACTAACCCCATTTAAAGTCGGAGAAGAGCAGTATCTTTTAGTGATAACGCAACCGGCGGAAGAGCACTTCTACCTTTTTGCATATAATCAAGTAGGCGGTTGGCAGCAACGCACATTTGGCTATAAAAAAAATCAGCACCCATGGGCATGGCCTCTGGTAAAATCTGGTCAAAAACTAAAATCTGTAGAGACTCCAATATTGCTGCTCTGCGGTAAGGAAAGGGAATGCAGTCTGGTTAAAGCTCTACTTGGCTAAAATCCGTACCATATTGTAAGCTATGTATTTTTATATTTACTGTATATATCTTTGTTTATTCTATGTATACTAATGAATTGTTTATTTTTGTTAAATCGAAATGGTATTATTTCTTTTGGAATGAAAAATCTATTGTATATTAAGTATCTTATACATGTACTACCAGATTTTATAGCACGCTTGAAGTCATCAAGCATGAAATCTGTTTTAAAAAAGCATCAGATTGAGATTATCACACTCCTCGGCTTAATCATTTTTAAAGGGCCTAGGAAGTCTTACTTGGCTAATTTCCCCCAAATGATCACATCGTAAATCCCCCATGGATCCTCTTAAGACGTCTTAGGTCGAAAAGCTCTTGCTGCTTATGGTGATTACGTAGCCGGTGAATACTAGGAATCCCAGGATGCCCCAGATGGAGCTGTTCTGATTGCCCCCATCTCCAATCTTGGCCAGGATCCACTCCACATGGGTGGCTACGTCCTCGAATCCCCCATCGATGCTCCTCAGACCAAGCAGGCGATCCCGTTCCGTTAGGGTGGCACCTGCATCCATGTAAAGCTGGCCAGGAGTGGAGTTGGTGGCCTCCGGCTGGACACAAATCCTTGGGGACTTGCTCTGCTGCTGGTGACAGGATGTGTGGGTGGCATTTAATGTCACCAGATCGTGCAGCTCGCGAATATCGGCATCGTAGCCCCAAGTGCTGATCTGCAGAAGATTACTGGATTCCGAATCCAAAACGGAAGTGGTTCCAGGAGAAGGCAAACCAATTGGTTGGATATGGGGATTATCCAGAGGCACATCCTTTTCCAGCATCAAAATGGCCAGAGCCAAGTCCTTGGGAGGATGATGGATGTGGGTCACACCAAAGAACAGGCCCTGCTCATGGGGAGCAAATCTCTGGGGGTTGCCGAGCATAACGCGCAGTTCTGATGGATGGTAGTGTTTCCTTTTCACCTGACTGTAATAAAAGTATATTGACATTATTATATATTATTTGTATACCCGTTACTCGTAGAGTAACTCAGATGTTAGCTGAGTAAAGGGTATTTGATAGTCGATGGCATCGACTATAGCATTCTCTCTCGTTTGTGTTGTAATGCCTTAAATCGCATTGTTTACATCTTTCAGAAAAACAAGTTGGGAATTATAATCCACATTTGACCAACCTGAAGATGCAGCTACCGACGGTCAGCACAACAGAGGGCGCCACCAAGGCGCCCGAGCAGATGTGCCCCTTGCCAAAGTAATCACGCTCCTGGGACAACAATCGTATGGATGCCTGGTGCGGGGCCAACATTTTCGGCCGGAATCGATCCTCTCCAGTCGCCGCTGCAATGGCATCCATTTCGGCCAGGCCAATGCCACGTTTTGCCGCCAAATCACGATGGGTATAGGCTGTCGAGGATGGAGAACGTGCAAAATTAGTGAACCGAGGGAAGGTTGAGCCGAAAGCCTGATAAGGCCGCCGCCAATCGAGATCCGATCGGAATCCCACCATGGAAACAGTCTCCGAGTGCAGTCCACGTTATCACCTAGCAGCTATCAGCAATCTTTGACGCCTGGTCAGCGCCCCGATCGCTCCCTGATATGCCGATAGCTTTACCCAGTGCACAAGTCCCGGATTCGACCCGATCAGGCCACCTCTGTTGTTCCCGGCGTGATCGCAGATATGATAGCCGGCCAGTGGTATCTATAGCCCCGGCCACGGGCAACTAAGCCCAATCGAATCGAAACTGAATCCACTTAGGTAGATGGGGTACTACCCCGGAAGCTCGAGACGATCACGCGATTATAGATCGCCAATTGCTCAATTCGGAGTGACGCACTAAACGCGGTCAGCGATTTGTATAATCGTGGGATTATGCCAAAGTACAGTGGATATGTAAAATTCCCTTTTAACAAAATCCAAAGTTTTTGCGAAATTTGCTATGCCTCCCATTTCTATTATAGAACCAATTTAGCATTGCAAAAATTATGTGCACAAAACATTCTAAGCTAGAACCTTATTTTTAGAAATCGTGACTGCTCAAAATGTATTATTTGTCTTGGTTATCAGGTGAACTCTCGGAGCAATCAAATAAATGTTTGAAATGTTTAAAAACAGATTAACAAAAAGTTCAAGATTAAAGTTCATTCGTAATAATAAATATGTGAGATAATTTATTACCTATTTCCGTTACACATCAAAGTTCTTTATAGTTCCATAAGATACTTGTGGTATCTCTATTACCTCTAATGCTTACTTGCAATTTCTTTTGAAGTTTGCACAATTTGTTGTCATGTTATAACTATTCAAGTGTCATTGAAATTCCTGACCGACTCAAGTATAAAATTGACATAGTATCAATTGATGGAAATATGACTTTCTTCGATTACTAAATGTTTTGTAATACTATAATTCAGAAGATAACATATTTGAAAGTTTCCTGACCACTTGATAGAACTCGCACTTTCCTCGACAACTAAATATTTTCTAATACTCAAATTCTGATGATAGCAAGCTTAAAATCAGGAAAGGTTATCGCATTTTTATATTTATAAGCTTAAGAGCTTCTAAAATAATGTGCATCCTATTTATAGAACCCAGGGGAAACACCCTGCTCACTAAGTGACTTTTAAGTGATACATCCCTAATTCGACTTGGATCTCGATCTTCACTACTATATCGTAACATTTACTTACTCGTTTGCATTTCAGTGCATAGAACCGCAAAGATCAAGGTCTTCACAATCTTTCGCCAATGATCGTTGAGCTGCATTTTGCAAAACGTATCCCGAACACAAAATTCACAAAGGAAAAATATGAAAAAAAAATTTTAGCTAATCCCGATGATCGATAATCGAAGCGATCTAAAGTTTTTCACAGAGAGCGTTTTACGGTTCACCTGTCGTGAGCTCCGAGCAATGAATGAAGAAATTATAGCGCGAGCTTCTTTCCTAAGTCGAATGAACGCAAATTCGCAAAAGCGTTCTTAGATAATTCCATAAATTTTTGTTTTGGTTTCGTGAGTCTTGATTCCGAATCGTTTGTTATTGTTTTTGTAGCCGATGTCGGTTGATAAAGCCATAGTACATACAGCAGTATCGCCGAATCGAACTGAATCGAAGCGAATAATAAACAAACACAAACGCTCAATAGGGATCGATAAGAACGCATTGCCAGTAAACATTATTTTGATTATTATTTCTGCTTTGTTTTCATATACTTTTCTTAATTTGATTATGTTCTAAAGCCAGGATTAAGTTCGATGAAATGTATCAAACACTTTGTTGGCCTTAGAGTCAAATTTAACAAGCCCCTGCAACCAATACTCTTCCGATCATGTGGAACTTTTATCAAGAAAAATATGTTCTAAGAAACCTATTTGGTGGTTGATTACTTCACGCGGCTTTTGAATGTCCATTCTTTTGACTGATAGCAAAACTGGTTTATGAGAAGCACACAAAAAAATTAAGATAATTGAATTAACTTTAACTAATATTAAAAATTATTGAAGGTAAATTTATGTAGAGTATTTAATTTGAATACCTATTATACATTATTTTGTATTTTTTCAATGTAATACAAAGTTAATGATAAAGATTATGTGAACATTTAGAAGACTTGTGCCCTTTTGAAGAACCTCTCGTATTTCTGAAGTGTAGCGGAAATGTATATTACGCCTTCTCGAGAACTATATACATATACAAAACTTGAGGCGAACTAAAATGGAAAGCAGATTACATCGCAAAGTGTGGCTGATAAGGATCGATGGCCCAAAGATTGCAATACTTTATATTACCCAAAACCGAAGATTAATAGTGTTGTAACGCAGCCTTGAGATGAACCATTCCGAATCATGGTCGCCACGATAGATAGAAAGTGCTCCCTTGATATAGTACTCTCAATTGCCCAATGCAGCTTAACTCCTTGACCTTGTCTGCACGTTTAAACAACCAGATAGATCGATTGATTAATGGAATGGATTCAATCGAATCGATCGCCCTGCAGTCACGGATGCCATTCTTTCAGTCCCATACCGTCTGGAACCATAAAGATTATCAATATCAGGTGGTCACTCCATTCATCGGACTAGTGAAATCAAGTCTCTTTTCTGCGCCGTGAACTATTTTTAGTTAACTAACAACAAATGCGACGATAACCTAACAATCGCGAACTATATGGGGTGTAAGAACAATTTCGGTCTAAGAAGTTTTATAAGCCGCCTAGAAGTAGGCCATAAATGCTTGCAACAAAGGAAAGCTTTTACACCAGTGAAGAAAATGGACATATGTTGTGTTTACACTTATTCTATCTTTTAAAATATGTACCTTAAGTATTATAAAGATACAAACTAAGAACAACTTCATGTGTTCAAGTTACAATACTTGTATAAGTATACATCTTTTTAAAATACAACCTTATTATTAAACAAATATGTTATTTGTTTTTAGCTCCTAAATCAAAACTTGTATTTTTTTTTTAGTGAACACATCAGCAATATCATACATTTTTCAATATTAATGGATATCGAAAATGATTAATTCAAATGATATCAAATTTATAACACCTGTTTAATAATAGTGTTCAAGTGCTGGTCCGCAAGGAAAATATTACACTCCCCAAAGCTTAAAAGAATTTAAATTATATTAATATATGTATAAAAGTCGAAGTGAATAAAAAAGAGTCGAATGTTTTAGTTCTTATTTTATTGAAGTAATTCTATGGTAATCAGAACTGATTAGTCATTAGCCTCAGGGCAAGGAATCCAGGCAGGAGAAGGCTAAGAGTTCCGACCATGACTCCCATAGCACCACCACCTCCATTGTTATCGTTATCGTCATCGACACCTCCATCACCACTGCCATCACCACTGCCGTCACCACTGCCGTCACCATTTCCGTCACCACTTCCATCATCGCTTCCATCACCGCTTCCATCACCACTTTCAACAGCATTCGGATCCTCGCCCATATTCACCAGAATCCAGTCGTAGTAGTACGACACGTCCGTGTAGACTCCCGGTAATCTGGGCAGGGCACATTGAATGCCCCAGGAAACCACGCCGGCCAGCTGACTTTGGCACACCAGTGGTCCTCCGGAATCGCCCGAGCAGGCGTCCTTCTCCCCAACCTCTAGATATCCAGCGCACACCATTCCAGCCTTTATCAGATGACCCAGATCGCTGTCGTCGATGCAATGCTGCTCACTGATCATCGGCACATCGACGGTCATCAGGATATCGGAAATGTAGCCATCTTCCGTATTGCCCCATCCCGTCACCTGGCAGACGACGCCCTCCGCGACGGTATACCGATTAAGGGCAATTGGACGAATAGTAGGATGACCGGTGGGCACGGTGTCATTTAACTTCAGCAGGGCGATATCCTTGTCGTAGGTGGACAGGTCGAACTTTTCCAGCTGCATTATCCGCTCATCGAGTGTAAAGGTCAGCGTGTCGGTTCGATTGTAGCGATCCAGATTGCCCATCACCACGATGAACTCCTCCTTGGGCACAAAGGTTCCGTCGTATATAATCTGACTAGTATAAAATATATAGTATTAGAATTAGAATGAAATTGAATTCAATCATTTTAGTCAATTCCCATTTATTTTTGCAAATTGATGCCCCAATTTTGTGAGGGATTACTGAAAGGTGTCCCAGAAGCTGGTAACTTGCTTATTTTTTTGGAAACTTTTCAATCTTCTACGATTTTTTTTTTTACATCTTAAAAAAAAATGATTAGCCAAGTTAAAATGTGAAGATGATGAAGATTGGTATTGGTAATAATAATAAGTTAGGTTTTCAGAAAGGTGACCCGGACTATAAAATCGTGCAATATATACTTTTAAAACTAAGCCATGTTTACTTTAAAAATGCTATATAGATCTCTAGTATCGAAAATATCAAATTCATATAGACTAATGTATATACTTTATATGAAAAATATCGAATATTACAAATTTTATGCATTATTTAGTATGAATAAAAAAGGCATTATGCATAATAACAAATTTTTTGTGTCTATCGATATAAAAGTATAATTTCTCTTAAGATTTGTGTTTCAGTTCTCCAATTAACAAACCATAGGCCAAGCTAAAATGTGCTGAAGATTGGGTTTGGTGACCTTAAGCCAGGTTTTTCGGAAAGGCGACCGTGCGCTTTAATATATTTTATTTCCCTGAGCTACCAAATATTTTTGAAGAATACTAATAGTTTTTATAGTAACCATAAATACTTTGTCTTTTCTTGGAACCGATAAGGGGGTATCAAACATTTTCAATCAACTTGATGTTCCTTACGTAACTCTTAGGGAACAGCTAAGCTTTATTTCCTAATACTTTTCGTAATACCCCTTAAACCTATTGATCTCTTGCCAAACTTACTCCACAAAGCAATGGGCGGCAGTGAGTACCCAGCCTGGTCGGATGAGCGATCCTCCGCAGAGGTGTCCTGTTCCAAAGAAGTAGCCATCGTTGAGGGCCTTTCGAATTCCCACCTGATGCCTGGTGGCCCCCAGAGTGGCCTCCGTTCCATTGATAATCCTACCAGGGTCCACACTGAATCTCGGCCGTATGGCCTTTGAATCCGAGGCTGTCCGTGGAACGGCGCCTAAAGGAAGATTGGGTGGTAATACAAATAATAATCCAGAAACTCCAGAAAACCCCCACAAACCTCTCAGTCCCGCCGGCAAGGAAGTAAGAACGAGGGCAACCGCCAAATATTTCACCAATCCGATCATTCTGCCCAATTGGATGCTAACTCCTCAACGTGGCGATACCAACTAATGAAGGAGCCGAACCCACTTGTCCAATATCGCGGCCAAAATAAAAATCTGGCACTGGGCGGGCATCCTAATCTAATCAATACACATCGTACAATATCATAGAACACCACAAAAAACACCGGACTGACTTGTCATTGTCGGAGACCCGAAGACCTCCGTCCGGGTTTGACGAACTGCAGCCTTTAGTTTTAAGTGCCACGGCTGGATTTTCCAAGCGGGCAATCTCTGGGTTTACCACACCGATTTATGGGGCCCTTGAAAATCGGGGAACTACCAGTGTGTCCAAAACTAAATTATTTCGATCTTCGTATCTCTAAAAGATCTTTGGGTTTTCCTGGCTTATGACTAAAGAGTAAATTCTTTTCTTAGAACCATATCATTTAATTACTTTTTTATTTTTGATTTTTAACAAATATATTTAAGCCAATTTGTCTTGAGGTAAATAGCCCTCATTTCAGAAAAAAAATCCCGAATTCTGATCAGTAAAATTTCGTTGAAACTTAGAAGCCGTTTACTCGTATTGATCTTCGATCTCCATTGCAAAACTATTGCCCATTGTACGATTTCAATTAAAATTTCACATCCACTCGTCATGTGCAAATAAAATTGATTATTCAGTCCCATTTCTGGTGTTGCCAGATACCATATAAACAATTTATTAAAAATCTAAAACTACGTTACTACGGTGTGTTTCGACCGAAGGTTACTCATCCACACAGATTTTGAATCTAGGTCGATTTCATATTTTTGTAAACAAATAGTAAAAGCGTTCTATCTTTTTCCAATAAGCGTATATTTACATTACCATAAAACCAAGAAACCAAATAATAAAAGGGGTTTGGCCAATTCCTTAAGCAATTTCGCGCTTTATAATTGACGGTTTTGAAGGACAAAATAGAAACTATCTTTAAAAACTCTAAGCAAAAATACATGGAACATTTCTTTCTCAATAATGGCTTTCTAAAAATCCTAAAATAAACTCCAAGCCACACAATTTATCTGAGAAATTTATAATTATTTATTTTGTTAAGATTTTATATAATATAATTCTTTCCACAACTTTAAACGGCATAAATGTACCCTGTACCAAGAGACTCATTGTACTCCTTAGTAAGCTCCTCCTCCTCTGATGTCATCAATGCCGTCGATCACCGTTGATTAACGTCAACTATTGGACAATCTACAAGTGGGTACCTCCTCGCCACGATTAGATAAATTAATTGTAGAACAAACAAGAGAAAGCGATTTATTGTGCTGTCCGATCGTCAAAGAAGGCTAATGATAAGTCCCAGAAGGCCAATATCCAAGAACGTGGATGATATAGATCGACGGCTAGCCAGACTCTGCGGCGTCATTTGGCGATACTCAGAGTAATCCAGTGAAGCGTTGGCTTTCCGAATCCATTTCAGAAAGTGCGATACATTGGTATAAACACCCGGATAGCCTGGATCCGCACAGCCAACGCCCCACGATATTATTCCGGCCAAATGTCCGTCGCAGATCAGCGGTCCGCCGGAGTCCCCCTGGCAGGCATCGATACCGCCCTGCAGGAATCCAGCACATATCTGCGAGGCGGGTAGCTTGTAAATCACCTGGCAGAGCTCCTTGTTCAGTATCGGTACAGGGGCCTGATGCAACGAGGCCGATTTGTCCTTCTGCGAGAAAAACTGGATTACAATGAAAAACCGTTGTTGTAGAAATGGTTTGAATTGCCAGCAATGAGAACTAAGCACGCCCTCTTATGCGGACAAACCTTTTTTAGTAAAGACTTAGATCGAACATGCCTTCGTAATAAATATCGTTTTACGGACGCTCTTTTATGCGGACGAACCTTTTTTAAAAACTAGGTAAACACTTGCCTAAGATTTAGTAACAAACATTGTTTAACGGACGCTCTCTTATGCGGACACATAGGATTATGCTTTCGATATAGTAACATACAAGGGTGGTCAAAAGTATTTTCACAAAAAAAAAGTTAAATATATTCATAATTTGAACTTACATCTTGTTAACTTTGGCATCAATGGAAAGGTAATTTAAATGCCGTTTGAATGATACAATACATTTCTTAACACATTCAGTACTTATTGAAAAGGACGAATTTGTGTGAAAATGTCCTTTTTGAACTTTTTTCCTCGACTTGAAAACTTAAATTTTTTGATGCAAAAAGTTTCTTCAAACAAAAATAATAGTAACTGCAAAAAGAATTTTTCAAAAATCATTTTGCTTATATTTTTTATAATTTTTTGAAAATGCTTAGAAACATGCATTTTAGCCATATTTTTCTCTTTTTCATACAAATTTTTTCCGACAGTGTCACCTTTAAAAAATCATAAAAAATATAAGCAAAATGATTTTTGAAAAATTCTTTTTGCAGTTACTATTATTTTTGTTTGAAGAAACTTTTTGCATCAAAAAATTTAAGTTTTCAAGTCGAGGAAAAAAGTTCAAAAAGGACATTTTCACACAAATTCGTCCTTTTCAATAAGTACTGAATGTGTTAAGAAATGTATTGTATCATTCAAACGGCATTTAAATTACCTTTCCATTGATGCCAAAGTTAACAAGATGTAAGTTCAAATTATGAATATATTTAACTTTTTTTTTGTGAAAATACTTTTGACCACCCTTGTACATCATTTAACGGACGCTCTCTTGAGCGGACAAAAAAGGACTATAATCTGCCAATGGGTTGGGAATGGGATCACTAGGTAAAAACTAGGTAAACACTTGCCTAAGATTTAGTAACAAACATTGTTTAACGGACGCTCTCTTATGCGGACACATAGGATTATGCTTTCGATATAGAAAACATACATCATTTAACGGACGCTCTCTTGAGCGGACAAAAAAGGACTATAATCTGCCAATGGGTTGGGAATGGGATCACTCACCTTGGCGACCTTGCCCCAACCGTGTATGAGACAGAGTGTGCCCTCTTCGGGGGCTTCGGTGGCCAGCGGTATCGGCCGAATCGCATGCGATTGCCACGGAATGAATCCATTCAGGAAGAGCAGGGCGATGTCGTTCTCCAGCGTGGTCATGTTGTACCGCTCGTGGCCTACGATCTGCTGGACGAGGTACTCCTGGGTGAAGCGGTCCGCATGATCGATGGCGCTGCTGCCGGCCACGACCACAAATTGCTCTGGATCACGATAGTGCAGCGGTACCGAGTTATTTCTAAATAGGGCATTTTTTAAACATTTTTTTATCCGCTTGTTATAGTCTGTATTTTCACCCACATGGCGTAGCAGTGGGCCGCCGAGCAGACGACCCGCTGGGAGATGACCGCTCCGCCGCACACATGACCCATTCCAAAGCGCCGCTGGTGGACAGGACGTCGGCGAACCGACACCTGAAAGGGCACTTGGTCAATGGTGACCGTATAGCCGCCCACAATCTTCGGCAGGATCACAAAGGACGAGGCTGTGGACATCGGCTGTAGAATCTGAGCGTGGCTATGTTTGGGGTCGGCCGCTAAAATCAGCAACATCAGCTGGCACATCCATTGGTGGTCCATAGGGTGCGACGATATACCAAAAGCGTCTATATTTCCACCAGCAATTACGAAAAGATTCAATTTTAAAAAACTGATGTTTGAATCAGTGTCTTAACGATCAAATTAATCAGAATTTAAAATGATATAAAGATATGTAGCATTCACTGGAAACAATATCTGGTGGTTAGAGACGTTCCTTGAACTTAAAACATTCGTTGAAAGGGGTTCCCCCAGATAAATGATTTAATAATGATAATTTAAAGGATTTAATGTTTTAGTGACATTTTAATTTGCTCGGGCAACTTATCGATGTGTTTGTGCCGACCGCTGTTGCACACTGTTTATGAGTCGCTTGATGGACAAATGCCGACCGCTGATTTAATGCCATATTGGAAGTTTCAAGATCCAAGGTAAACGCTCCATTTTGAAAAAAGATTACATTTATTTAATAATTAGCTAAGGGAACTAAAGTATCGATCAAATTCTGAGATCCAAAGCGAAGACAAGGATCAGTGACAGACAAGTCCCGAGGAAGGACCATCCCGAACCCAGTCGAACTCCTCCATTTTGATAAAGGGTGTAGTTTAGGGAGTTGTTCTTTTGGACGATCCAATCATTATAGAACGAGACATTGGTGTAGACACCCGGATAACCAGCTGCTGCGCATCCGGCGCCGTAAGAGACGATGCCGGCCAGCTTTCCGTTGCAACTCATAGGTCCGCCGGAATCGCCCTGGCAGGCGTCCACTCCCCCAGTCCAGTATCCGGCACACACCTGGGAAAGCGGAACGGAGCCGTAGGAAATGCGGCAGGTGACGTAGGCGACAATGGGCACCGTGGCAGCCTGCAGGGTATTACTGCTTGCAATTCCGCCCTGAAAAAATATTCAGATTTTATTACATAGATAGTGAGAAAAGAATCGTACAAATATGCCTGATTGAAAAGTGTTTTCGAAGTTCTGTATTTCAGACTTAGATCAATATATTATCATTGGATTGGTAGGCTTATTATTATAATATTGAATTATTATTGAAAGCCCTATTATACCTATTAAATATTTATCTTACAGTATGCATTTTTATTCTCGTTACTCGTAGAGTAAAATTATACCATTTTACTCTACGAGTAACGGGAACTAGACTCGTCAGAAAGTATATAATAGGTAAAAGGTGGATCTGTCCGTCCGTATAATCGCTGAGATCTCGGAAACTATAAAAGCTAGAGATTTGAGATTTTCCATGTAGATTCTTCTTGTGCAGCGCAAGTTTTTTTTAGCAGGGTACCACGCCCACTCTAACGCCCACAAACGACCATAACACTAGAACCCGTCTAGTGCTCACATTTGTTAATATTTTGGAAAAATGTAAATGAGATTATGTTGTTATTCTCAATACCCATCTACATACCAAAAATAATTGTAATCGGACGAATTTTTTAAAAGTTACACCCAAATAATAATCAATATTTTGCTAAGTCAGTTGAGATTGCACACCACATGCACTTCACTAATTCGCCAGAAAGCCGATAGGGGCGCCGCAAGCTGGTGCTATAGGCTTGGTGGCACTAGGTGGCGCAAGGTGGCGCAAGGTGGGGCTAGGTGGTGCTAGGTGGCGCTATAGGTGTGCTAGTGAAAAAAACCGATTTGCTGGAAGCTTATTTCCATCCCTTTCGCACTCCTTTTAGCTGAGTAAAGGGTATCTAATAGTCGAGATCTTCGACTATAGCGTTTTCTCTTGTTCATTCTGAATTCTTTTGTTACTATGAAATGTAGGCCTAAATTCGACCACTTAAATTCAGTTTAAAGAATAATTACATTTTAAAAACGTGATGGACTCTGATTGGCCAAAAAGATCTTGAATAGAGCACGATGGATTATCATATCCAAACATTTTTTTCAAAATTTAGTTGGTTATTAGTACTCACCTCCTGGAGAAGACCCCATCCAGAGATTAGACACTCGGTGCTCGTGGCCACAAGTTGGCTGTTTAGGGCCAAGGCCTTCACTGTTGGCCAGTTCCAGGGAATATATCCATTGATGAACATTAGCGCGATGTCATTGGTCAACGAGTCCGAATTGTAGTTCTCATGGGGGATCAACTGCTGCAGGTAGTACTCCAATGTGAGATTGGTGTAGCTCTTCAAATAGGTGCTGCCCATGACTATGACGAACTCACCAGCAGTTCGATATTTCTTTTTATCGGTCCTAAGCAGTAAAAACTTTTATAATATATTTCCAACAGTAAGGCTCTTACTCACATGTAACAACAATGGGCGGCGGTGGCCACCAAACGCTGGGATATCACCACTCCGCCGCATAAGTGACCTGAACCATAGCTCTTCTTTTCGTTGGCGGTCAGACGAACGGACACCTGGTAAGGAACCTGTTCTATACTTGTCGAACTACCGCCCACAATCTTGGGCTCTATGCTACCGCTCGCTTCGGCTCCAAGATCTGCAATAACATATGTATGTAGTAGGGTAGGGTAGATAAATAGTTTTATAGGGAACATGTTATATGTACATATGATATGGTTAAATATCGGTCATGGACATGGTCATCCAATGGCATCTGATGCACCTCCTTGACAACTACCTATATCAAATACATATATGAACAATTGCTGTTTATCGGTGGCAATGAGATAGCCGGAATTGTTGTCTTAACAAGAAAGTACTTTAGAATTATAGGGTGAGCGGTTTATGGGTCTTTAGTGGAGTGGAAAACAAAGCAATCTAATCGAATGTGTTGTGATAGCCACTCCTTGGAAAATTAGTTGGATAATTGTTATGCCCTGCTAAAGTCTACATTAGTCATGGAAAAAGTTTGGCAATTAAAGACAAAATCAATTGAGTCATGCACTTTGCCTTAATTCCTTTTATAAAATTATAAAAATAATCAAGAAATAGCAAAGGAGGGGCTTAATATGATAATTACGTGAATATTTTAACTATATTAATAAAATCAACATTTTTTTGAACGCACACAGTGTGAAAATGGGTTGGTTTTATATAGAAATATTTTAGAACAGTTGCCATTAATCATACATTAAAGGTTTTTTTTATCCGATAAACTGGTAAACTGTAATTAACACCATGTTTCCTTATCTTGGGTAATAACCAAAGACTTATGTTAAAAAAGAATTACCAAAACAAAAAGCAAAAAAAAAAAGTAACTTGAAAGATAACTCGTCTTAGAAGACTTGGGTTTTACACAACTTTTACAGAATTTAAGTTCACTTCTTCAGTTTAATGGTTCGTTGGATTTTTAGTACAATTTTAGAATTGGTAAGACTGCTTGGGTGTTTATTAGATGATGACTCACTTTCGCCGGATGCCAGAACCCCTAGGAATAGCGATATGGCCACCCAGATTTTAGCCATTTCTTCAGCGTCTTGGAAAAACCGAATTATATGAAAGGTAGTGCCTTAAATAATGGATTTTTAAATCTTTGGCCGGTACTATTATCGACCGAATTTCTTGAATCGAGCCACCGCAATGAGCCATCAGACCCATGGCCAGTTGATATTATTTGTGGCTGCCTATGGCTTATCTTATCGCTAAATGTGCGTAAATTGAATGTTGCCAAAGCCCCAAAGCAGCACATCGACAACAGCTCGATAGGTCGATCGGGTGCCATAAAAGTAAACAAATGCCAAATCAGAGCGAAATTCATTTTTGATTTCGATGGCACTAGACGCGAAAGGGTTTGGAATCACCAAGCCCCATAGCAACTACTGTAACCTTACTTCGGCGCTTTTCTCGTCCGCATGTTAAACTAAAAAAAAGGGCTTAAACCTAAAAACCGTATGGAATTTAACGGCCAAAACATCGTGTTAATTTTTGCCACATTATTTACTACATTTCCTTTGAATATATTTTAACCTGTTGGTTTTAAAGCTTTGTTTTCCAACTCATTTAAACATGTAGCAATCACATTAAAATGTCCGTGTTTCAATCGAATTTATTAGTCATTGTAATAAAACATATGAACAAAGTAAAATACATTTGTGAAAAAATGAATAACCATGAATTTCGGTGTGACGCTCCCATACAAAACCGTGACTAATCGGTTGATAAGTTAGTAGGGATTCTTCCGTCATTAAACAGGTACAAGTAGATATATTTGGTGTGATTAAGATATGGTTAAGTAAATGATGAAATGGTCCTTTTGTAATCCTTCACGTTTTGATACACAAAACAAGACCTAACTTTTCGAGTACCAACGGAACTCGGTATTCTTGTCAATCAAGATATTTCATTATAATATATAAATTATTTTATATCGCAGTTCATCCTTTTATCACTGGGGATTTGTAGTGTCCGATTTTATCAACCATGAAAAAAAAAACTTATGTACTAGAGCTTAAACTTTTGGTGCTATACCATTTAGAGTGGGAGTATTCCCTTACTTTTCTTTTTTGTTGACTTCATGTTTCTCAATCATATTTTTGGTGAGCTGTTGTGAGATTAAGATATGGTTAAGTAAATGATGAAATGGTCCTTTTGAAATCCTTCACGTTTTGATCCACAAAACAAGACCTAACTTTTCGAGTACCAACGGAACTCGGAATTCTTGTTAATCAAGAAATTTCATTATAATATATAAATTATTTATATCGCAGTTCATCCTTTTATCACTGAGGATTTGTAGTGTCCGATTTTATCAACCATGAAAAAAAAACCTATGTACTAGAGCTTAAACTTTTGGTGCTACACCATTTAGAGCGGGACTATTCCCTTACTCTTCTTTTTTGTTGACTCCGTGCTTCTCAATCATGTTTTTGGTGTGAGCCGTTGTGCGACGTAGGATGGCTTTTAGCTCCTCCAGCTCGGTGAGTTGTTCCGGTGACCCTTTTTCCTCTTCGGTGTCCCCGTTTTCTGCCGAATCATCAAGTCCTTCGTTTTCATCAATAATTAGTTTCGGAGATCCGAAAATATCTTGAACTTGAGAATCAAGGCCTTCGCGCTCTTGAATGGGCGGTTGTGAGTAATCAAATACTTCTTGAACAGATTCAATCTCCCGTAAAATGAACTCTACAGTTTGTAAAGGTGTTAAAGTCTCGTCCTCGTCGGCAGTATCAGATGTTTCGATGGCGTCCTCCTTAGACACAATTTCAGTTTTAATATCAGCTGCCCCTACTGTTGCATTAACTTTGGTAAGTTTTGCCAAGGCAGATTGAGTAGTCACAGCCGATGTTGACGGCTCTTCGGCATCTTCAACATTTTCCCTTTTAATTTTCGGCGTTATCTCTGTAAGCCAATCACCCATGTCTGCTTCTTGGGAACTCTGGGAACTTTTGTACTCGAGTTGCGGATTAGAACGGCGTTCCATTACCTTGCGCTCCAAATGATTTTTATTGGCTTCAAGGGCCTTGCGCTTCCTGAAAATATTAAGATATATCAAAGTATTTTAAAAAGATATAGTCTTTATAAACCGAACCTGTTGCGTGGAGACAATTTTGCGCTTGGTGCATCCAATGTTTTTGGGGATACAGCTGCATAGTATAAAGGAAACTTAGAGCCTGGAGTCACTTTTGGGCTAATTGATTCCGCCGAAATTGTAGAGCCAGTAGACGGAGTCTTGAGTTTAACATCCTGCGACACGGGTGAAGAGAGCCCAGATGAACTACACGAGGGTGGTTCCCCTGCAAATGCGTCCTTTACTTGCTTGTAAGCAGTAGCGTCATCCAGCAAGACTTGGTGCTCTACCTTAAAAGCCTCGATATCGAATGGCTTTGTAACCGCAGTCACTAAAGGAGATAGTAAGATATTGCGCTTATTAATAATCTTGTCTAGTTAAAGTAGGAAATATTATAAATACTTAGAGTGCCTTAAGGCATAATGAATTAAAAATTAACATGACATTAACACAAAAGTGCTTCAATAGTGTACCTTAAGATTACAAGAAAAATTCTTACTATGCGGATATCACATTGTACATACCCAATATCTTTACTTTCTTTTCATATGAGATATGTACAATGTTCATTACTATTTTATACACTTATTCTAAAAAAAAAAGTTAAGCCCTTGATGGTCTACAATAAACATAGATATTATTTCAATGGGTTTTACTTTAAAAACTTTCCAAAGGAAATAGGGAAAAGGAATGCAGCTTATATTGAAAAACGAAACGAAATCTACTAGTAAGTATATTTGAACCAGAAACTTACCTCTCCACAGCTTGTGTCCGTCATTCCGATACTGTTGGAGCTCCTTGTCCTTGGCTCTTAGAAGCTCTATCAAAACGGAAATCTGATCCCGTAGTCCTCCCGCGGTGGCCATTGAGTTCATGCAGATTTTACGATAAAACTATGGGAATAGCAAGAGTTATCAATATAAACTTCTGGATTGACTGGCCATAAATCAGTTCCTTACCGAAAACCCATTCAAGGGACTCAAATTCCAAAGCCATTTAAGAGGAACTGCAGTATTGGGCATGAGATATTTGAGGAACAGGCAACTGACCGGTCCTCCAGATGCGTCCACATGCAAGGGATCTGCGGTAAGTAAAGCCAGACGCGCTGCATCCTCGGGGAACTTAACGCGCGGATTTACCATCTGCATGGTATAATACGAATGTTTTAAACCACAAATACATATATGCAACCACTTTGAACACCCAAAAATCTCACCTTTAAGCGTTCCTGGAACTCATCCCTTATCACAGTCTCTGAGAAACTCAAATTCTTTTCTGGTTTGTGGAGGTAAAAAGTAAGAACCTCGCCTTCCTCTTCAAAGCAAGTGAACACACAGAGTTCACCGTTTATATCTACGGTTTTCAACAGCATTTTTTGTAATTACTTTGCAAAATATAAACCAAACAAAAAAATTTCTCTCCCGAAGTCGGCAAAAACGTGCTCGCGAAAAATCTGCAGGTAATTGTATATCAATAGGGATATTCACCTTCAGTTTCGATAGCTATCGATAAGCTTTAATTCATAATTGCACAAACAATAGAGATATATAAATACAAATTTAAAAACAATATCTAGCCTACAATAAAAAGTTATTTTTATATTTTAAACTGAAATCATTATGTTAGTATTCTTGTTTTTTATAAATAGAGAGGGTATTCTCTCAGTTATCGATTGCCCTTAGCTTTAATACACAGGTCCAAAATACAGGCACGCCCGTTGTGTAAATAATCATTTAATAAACTAAAATCGATCATAAAATATATCATAACAAATTCCATTACGAAAAATTCCAGATAAATAGCTGTTCAACTTCCGATGAAAAATGGAAATCGGCCCTTTCCAGATATCGATATCAGCCTCTTACCGCGACAATTTAAATTTAAAAACCCTACATTATTTCGTTTTACACATTTTTTTTCACAGATAATATTTTATTTCGTTTTAAACATATTTTTTTGTATGTAATACATATTGTTTGTGTTCGTTTTCGTAAGCTTATCAAAAAATTTACTTCACTTTTGTTGTATGTTATTGATTAACTAGTTTCCATAGTTTATTTGTTTTTAATTTCACTACCAAGAGAAATGTATTTATACCTAAAACAACACGTGCCCGTGTGTATTTATAATATGTATTTCAATTAACTAATCCACGCGTGCGTTGGCTTTTAATGTATGTATAGACATGTATTTATATTATGTATAGTATAATGTAATAAGATCCTAAATGTGTAGAAGATCAGTTATAGTTGTGACCCACCCGAGGGGCACAACAAATTAAAGTGGGAATCGATTCAGGAAAGTTTTTTTTCGGGATCTGAAACTAGCCTCGTCTAGCTGTCTTTTATCCTTGTGATCCTAGATCAGCCTGCGGCGTCGTTTGAGATTTTTCTGTAGTTTCTTCATAGTTGTGGCATTGGTTGGTCCTCAAACCTGCGGACGTGTCCATATATCGCTCAGATCCTTCTTCAGCTTGCCCAGCTCTGCAAGTAGGGATTGGTTTGGACTTAATTCCCCAGTGAGTTGGTATGGCCTTAGGCCCGAGATATATGTCTGACTTACCCAGCTGAGCTGGCAGGACTCCCCCGTTGCGGAATCCCAAATCGAAGCGAGGCTGAACTCCCAACTGGCTAGCCGAGGTGGATCCCGAGTTCCGGAAAGCGGTGCCACTAAATCAGGATAAAATTTACATTAAAAATCTCATCTGGCGACGTCGGAGAGCTTCAAACTCACCTATAAGGATGCTTCAGGCAGCCATAGACCTCGCGGTAACGCCCATAAAGAGTGCCGTAGGAAACGCCCAGAATTCTGGCGGCCTTTTTCATCTCGAGTCTTTTGTTTTTAATGGCATCCAGCACCTAAATGATTCCAATGAAGAGTATGAGAAAGTTGTTTATTAAATTATTTTTATTCTAAGAAATAAACAGGAATACAAAAAATTAAAAACTACACGCGTCGAAGGCCTCCGCAGCCAGTGCTCGGAAATTTAGTATTAAGTTTAACATTGTATGATAAGCTTAATTTGTTAAATAAATAAAATAATAAAATAAAAACTACACGTATCCAGGCATTTTATTTATTTTGCTTGAATTTTAAGAACGTTTAGACCTCTCCTCTATTATAATCATTACATTTTCAAGGTTTTTCAAATAATTTATGATAAAATAGCATTGTCACACCCTAAACAATTAGTTTAATTTGCTTTTTTTCAGAGAAGCTTTCTACATTTGTAGCTTGGCATTACAAAGTGCAAGCTACAAAACAGACAGAGACGATTGCCAGGTTTTTTAAAACGAGAAACAAATAAAAAAAATATTACAAAAAAAGATTGAAAAAAAGTGGAACTATATTTAACTGGATTTTATGTGTTGCTTTTTATGTGCTACATTTGTTTTGCCGACATCATTTGCATTTTTTAATTTTCAAATATATTTAAAAGTCATCAGGCCACATTTCTCTATACTAAACCTTTTTCAGCTAAATGGATCTACATAAAAATCAATATTAATAATATTAAAAAGAAAGATTAAAATAAAAAAACTAAGAAAAGACCACAGAAAACCGCCATGAGAGCTACATAAAAAATTTATAAACGGACACAAAGGAACGATAAAATGAATGAAAAATACCAACAATAGCCAGAAAAGTCCCGAAAAGAAATTGATGAAAAAAAATATATATATTTTAAAAATATAAACGAGCGAAACTTCTAGCTGGGCCAATAAGCTCTACACTAATAAAAAAGAAGAATGAAATTCAAAGATTTCGTTTTTTATTTCAACATTGTTCGCTGTTTTTTATCTATTGCGGTTTTTATTTATTTTAAATTTAAAAATATTAAATTAAAGAATTAGAGATAACTTAAAGATTTTAATAACACTAGTTTACAACCAAAATGTCCCAAAAAGGAAGAAGAGGATATTTCCTGGTAGAGTTGGATCACAAAAGGGAGACTGAACAGTTTCAAATGGTTCAGATTTCCTAAGAAACTTTTTTGTCCATGAAAAAGAAGTCAAAAATAGTATAAATGGCTACGTTTTTTTTTGAGATTTGGTAAAGAAAATTGGTTTGGCATCTCCGTGTTTTAATTATATCTCGAGCTGCGCTAACCAATAGGTGATATATGTTTTAGTTTACAACTATAATGTCACCCTTTGCCGAATAAATGAACAGGCTACATTAAGTATATTGTGGGCTACAACTCGGCAAACTTTGAAAATGTGGCATTTTTTTTAAACAATTTAGTGACTGTAAGGCGTCTGTTGATATCGTAAGAGCTCTAAGAAAAAGCCTTGTTAGGCCCAGAAATTTGAATTTCAGTATTGACCAACTTACGGAGGATCATGTAATTCCCTTAGGCAGTGTTGTGAAACTATTTTATTTAAGAAAAATATCGGAAATATTGGTAAAACTAATTAAAAAAATAAACATGTTACAATTACAAATACTCACTATTCACACCATTTCAGGTACATGTATACTTAAATATTATTATTAATCTAATTCTTATGTTTATTTGCCTTAATAGCTATTATTGATACCCGAGTATTATCAATTGTCGCTTTTATCGACGTTAAAAACAAAAATTTTACAACACTGCCTAAGGGTTAAGCGCAACTCGATATCTAATTTAAACACGGAGATACCAAACCAGTTTTCTTTACCAAATCTCAAAAAAAAACTTAGCCATTTATACTATTTTTGACTTCTTTTTCGTGCTCTAGGGGTCTAAATCTGCTAGGATCACCCGTCCTGGACAGTTTCAAAATATTGTTTATTATATACATTACTTGTAGGCTAGTGTATTTAATTAAAGAATAATGGATAGCTTAAAGATTTTAATCGGTGATTTTTATATGAAATTATTTTTAAAAACGGAATATATTTAATATATATTTTCTACCGTGATTTAAATAATTTCAAATTAAGTATTGTATTTAATTCTAATTTTTAATACAATATTTAGAATTCAATGTCTGCCACATTTAGTTTATTATTTTTATCAGTGAAAACTTAATTAAGAAACCAAACTAAAGGCACCACAAAACATTTAAGAAACTTACCCGCTTGGTGAAGGGCTCCTCCCAGAATTGTGGACGCCGCCCCTTGGCCAGATAGTCGTCCATCTTGATGACGTCCTGCCACTGCGACAGCTCCTCGTTCGTCAGTCGCAGTTCGGCGGCATCGTAGTCCTCCAGCTTGATGTCGGGATAGTCGGCGGGGGCACCGGTGCCACTGCCACCCGGATCCTGGCCGCCGTTTCCATTTCCGTTTCCGGCTGAGGCGTTAACCACGGCGGCGGCGGCGGCTGCTGCAACGGCAGCGGTGGCAGCCACACTGGCCACACTCGTACCAAATTCGTGGGCCATCAGCAAGCCATGTTCGTTGATCATGTAGGAGGATCCACCGGTGGCGGATCCGGATCCTCCTCCCCCCGCTGCCACGCCCCCCTCGTACTTGCAGGCAAAACTGGCCGGAATAACGACCGCGGGACGTGGCGACTCCGCCCTATTCGCCACCAGATGCTCGTTCTCGATCTCCTCCAGCGGTTGCGGCAGCTCATCGGGTTCCTCCTTTGGCGGCTCGACCTCATCCTCTCCTGATTTCTCATATAGCCGACGGGCATGACGCAGTTTGCCATGACGTTCGCGCCGCTCACTGATCTTCTCCAGCTTTTTGGTGGCACTGCTGCTGCTGCCGCTGCTGCTGCTGGTGGTGGTCAGCACTTCCGGTTGCGATTCATCGCCCCCATCCGTTTCCTGTTTGTTGGCATCGCCATCGCTGAGGTTCTTGGGCGTGCGACTGCCATTTGGCTCTGAATTGGACCAATCCTGGCCAGCGGCAACCGATGGCTCCTGGTCACTGGCCTCCGACTGGAGGAGCTGCTGCTGCTGCTGCTGTTGCTGCTGGTGACGTAGACGCTGGCGCTGTTTGGGCGGGCAGGCGGCGGGCGGGGAGGCCATGGAGGCGTTATGAGCGGCCAGCGGCGGCTCCTCAGCAAAGTGACGGGCCGTCTCCAAGTAGGCACGCTGGGCGGGCTCCATATTGGCGGCATACTGGGCCAGCTTGCGTCTGTCCGGAAGAAAGGAGAATTCAAGGTATATATTAGAGAAACTAATCCTTACTTTAAGAGATTTAGTAGCTTTCAAGTCTAATAAAGGATTTAAAAATAATTTACTTGTTATTTAGGGCCTTGAAAACCTTTTTAAAGATGTTTAAAAGTATGCAACAATACATTTTCAATCAGCATGTCTGAGGAAAGACGACTTTTCTTTTCTTTCACTGCATACTTATCGACACGTTTATAAGTTATTGAAAAACACTAGTGATATTTGGGATTTTACAGGGTGGTGTGCAACACAAATCACACTAAAATCTAGTTTAGGTGTCTAAAAGTATGCAGTGAATAAAGGAAAGTATTCATTCTGAATGAATTCATGGTACTTCTGAGTTTAAAATATATTGTTGCATACTTTTAGACACCCAAACTGGGTTTTAAAAGTGATTTTATGATTCGCGTTTGATAAAATCGAGATTTTGAAAAGCAACATACACATTGAACACGTCGTAGGAGTCATCTAGTGGCGGACGACCCCGCTTGCGTTTGGGGCCCAGAAAGTGCTCAACGGGTGCGACGCCCTCGAGGGATGTGGCCCCGGATATCGCACCCACTCCGGCTGAACCCGAGGCACCCGGCAGCGGCGTCATCACGGGCATACGACCCAGTACGCTCTCCATTCCCGGCGACAACCGATCTCGATCGCGATCCCGATCACGTTCTCTGTCCAAAGTCACAGAGCTGTGCAGATGCAAGGGTAGACCAGACTGGGGCTGCTGCTGCTGCTGGTGCTGGAGGATTAGGTCCTGGGCGTAGCTCTCCGCCAGGCTGCGTGGCGGCGAGTGGAATTCCGCGGCGGCCATCGGAGGTGGTGGGCCGTCCTCGTCATCGCGCCAGGTCACCTCAGCCAGGCCCTTGATCTTTAGGTCGTCCGCGGTCTTCAGCAGTGAAGGGAGGCTAGCCTGCAAATAAGAAAATAAATTAAAGAACAAAAATTTTAAGTACTTTTTTGGGGATTTATAATCTCTATTATCATAGCTGCCATAAAATCCTGAACAGATTTCAATTCTTTTATAAGGTTGCTTAAAAGTATACTACGATTTATTTTGAACAGTAGAGGGATATCACATTTTTCACGGTCTACTTTTAGGTCACTTTGTATACTGTTTCAAATCTCTGATAACTTAGAATCAATATGCCATTTTGTAATCTTTATTTAAACTATATTTTTAAATCTTTCTTTTTTACTGGCAGTAAATAATGACTTAATACTCACATGCTCCACATTGATTTCGCCCTTGTACATAAACTCGATGAGGCACTTGACCTCCGCGAAGGTCACATCCTTCATAATGATGATCGGATCGCGTTCGCTGGCATAGTTTGAGAGCACGGCGTCGAAGAAGGTGCTGCAGGCGCAGAGGACGACTCGGTGGGCGCGGATAAGCTGGCCCTCGCAGGCCAAGGTCACGTCGCAGAAGCATCCGCGATCGAGGAGCTGGGAGAACATGGTCTGCAGATTGCTATGGTGGTACTTCCACCTCAGGCAGTACTGCTGCGGCAGCATGGTGGTGCCGCGCCTGCTGCTGCCCCTGATGGTGGTGCCTCTGTGGGTTCTGGTTGTCCTACTGGAGGTCCTCTCCTTGCCTGAAACCAGATGGGTGATCAAATATCAATAAAAACTCAAGCAATAATTTATAAAGGTGTCTAAAACTGCGCTTTAATATATTTCAAATCCAAAAATGCATAAAATATCCGCGAAACTAACATGATCTATTTATCACAGCATAAGAAACAAAAAACATTTGTAAAGATGTCTAAAAGTATGCTATAATATATTTCAAATACCTAAAGTCATAAAAAATACCACAATACCAAGATCTATTTATCAAAGCATACTTTTTAGCATATTTCAAAGTAATTTACAACCTATGCAGAATTGTAGTTCATTAAACATACGCACAAAGAAACCCTCTGAAAGGACATTGTGCATGACCAACCATTTTTATAATTATTATTAATAACATTTTTTTCATTAAATTTTCCAGATTAATAGAAAAAATAACAGATTCCTCTGGCGTAAAATCCCAAACGAAATGATCTTTCTTAATATGCAACATTTTTTCGCCCATCTGCACTTGTATTGAATCATTTATTGGTTTTTGTCGTGCCGCGAGCATTATTTTCATCGTTAAACCTGTTATTCTCATGAAACCTTTTGCAGTGCGTCGGTGTGTAAATGTCAATCGGAGGACATGCAGTTTTTTATTGTTTAATGAAAGGGTTTGCTGTCCTTTTTTTTATCGAAGCATCGGCATGCGGATAACTTCTTGTTGGCCTTTTATTAAAGGAATTTTCCTAATTAAATCCATCTCAATTTTTTCAGCCAAATAAATTATCGAAATTCCCGCTTTATGTGAGCAAGTTGGGATCGGGGGAAAAAACCAAAGTCCTGCCAGTCATCGAATGGCGAGATGTTTTTTCCAGCTCCATTTCCCTGGCAACAAAGAAGCGCCAATGACTTCAATGGGTGGGGCGAAAAAAATCGGGCGTTATGGTAGTTTTTTCTTTCAGACTGCAGCAACATAAAAATGTTCGTCCTCGTTTTCATTTTATTATTATTCTTCTCTCTCACTCTTCTCTGTACACATAAAAAATTTTCATAATTTTCTTTTTGTTTCTTTTTTTTTTTTGCTGTGCAGCACACTTTTATGCAGCACAAATATTATGCGCAAGGTAAAACTTTATTCTGTTTTTGTCGCTTTTCCTCCCATATACATATATATGCATTTATGTAATATATGTATAAATATATATGTGGTATTTGGTGTACACGTACAAAATGAGTTAACGCTTTATAAAAACACAATTTTTCCGCCCAACTCCGCCCACCAACCAATATGTCAATATACTTAAACCCAAAGTACGGAAAAAATGAAAAAGAGCAATTATAAAATCCCTTTTGTTGTCGATTTCCACAGATTCATCGTAAATGTAAAAGGGAATCGACACGACGAAAGAGGGATATTAATTGATTTTGGTGTTAAAGATAATGCTACATCCATAGTGACTCCACCTTGCATATCATTTTTAAAGGCGGGGAATTTATTAAATTAATTAATTGCATTTTCAATGTGTAAAAATTTACAGAGTTTACATAAGTACACATCAAAAATACCGTATAGAATTTATATATAGTGGATATAAGGTAGGGATATAAAGTAAATAATAATATTAATGTAGTGATTTTTTTAAAAGAATCAAAAATATACATTTTATTATTTTTTAGAGATTTTTTGGAACAAACAGAAAAATCAGGAAAACATGTATACATATTTTTAAAGTATAAGATAAAGTAAGAAAACCCGTTTTTCTGATTTTTCAAAACCAAATCACAGTATTTCAACTTTAGTTTAATATCTCTACAAGACCCTCTTATTTCATACTTCTTGCCAAAAGGTTTATATACTTGAGGGGTATATATACATATGTATATATATAAGAGGATGATAGAGATATGCTCATATACTGGGTACTTCCCCCACCCTTTTGTTTCCCTTTTCCTGGTACGGTAATAAATTTTAAGAATTCCCCCAACAATTTTGTTACCCTTTTTTTATATGTGCTAACAAATTTTTGGATTTTTTGTCTCTTAAACTTTGTGTTTTTTTTTTGTGAAACGCATTCTTGCTTTTAGTACTAATAGCACAAGGGAAAGGCGAGCGAAAAAAAAGGGTAGGATAATGGTAGGGGGATAAGAACTTTATGTTAGCTGCGTTTTATGTCCAGTGTACAAAATGGACCACACACACAAGCACATTTAGGGGAAAAAGGACCCACACTCACACAAACCCATTTTGGAAGTAAAGAAACTCCCGGCTTGGGTCAAAATTCGCCCGAGAAGAAGAAGAGGTGCTGTTGAAAAACGCTTCTGAAGAAAGAAGCTCGCGTACAGACCGAGAAAGCAAATTTCGCTTCACCTTTTTTCAGCTGCAAGAAATGCCAAAGGAAAGTTGAAAAACAGAACAAGCTGCAAAAAACTTCAGCACCAGAAAGCTGGCGAATAAATTGCGCAAAAAAAAAGGAAGGAAAAAAATGGGTAGAAAAAACCTTAAGAAGAAAGGACTTCGTTGGCTAGTATATAAAAGAATGCAATATGTACGGTTTTTCTGTAAGCGCATTATGATTGATATATAGAATACAGTCGAGCTTTATTTTATCGAAAGTAACAAAAAGTAACACATAACGTAGAGTATATGCAAATCTTATGTTCGTATACGATATGTTTCTGTACGAAATATATTGGAAATCCATTAAAATAATACTATATATATTTATTTTGACTTTTGAATGTGAAATATATAAGTGATATAAAAATCCTAGTGATATATCTAGTTTTATGGGTTTGGACTGTACGCGCATTAAGATTGATATATAGAATACAGTTGAGCTTTATTTAATCGAAAGTAACTAAAAATAAGTAACACATAACGTTGAATATATGCAAATCTTATGTTCGTATACGATATGTATCTGTACGAAATATAAAGGAAATCCATTCAAATAATACTATTTATATTTGTTTTGACTTTTGAATGTGAAATATATAAGTGATATAAAAATCCTAGTGATATATCTAGGTTTATGGGTTTGTACTTCAAGCGCATTATGATTGATATATAAAATACAGTCGAGCTTTATTCAATCGAAAGTATCAAAAAGTAACACATAACGTTGAATATATGCAAATCTTATGTTCGTATACGATATGTATCTGTACGAAATATAATGGAAATTCATTTGAATAATACTATTTATATTTATTTTGACTTTTGAAAGTGAAATACATAAGTGATATAAAAATCCTAGTGATATATCTAGGTTTATGGGTTTGTACTTCAAGCGCATTATGATTGATATATAGAATACAGTCGAGCTTTTTCTAATCGAAAGTAACAAAAAGTAACACATAATGTAGAATATGCAAATCTTATGTTCGTATACGATATGTATCTGTACGAAATATAAAGAAATCCATTCAAATAATACTATTTATATTTATTTTGACTTTTGAATGTGAAATATATGTGATATAAAAATCCTAGTGATATATCTAGATTTATGGGTTTGGACTGTAAGTGCATTATGATTGATATGTAGAATACAGTCGAGCTTTTTCTAATCGAAAGTAACAAAAAGTAACACAAACGTAGATTATATGCAAATCTTATGTTCATATATGATATGTATCTGTACGAAATATAATGGAAATTCATTAATATAATACCATTTTTATTTATTTTGACTTTTGAATATGAAATACATGTGATATAAAAATCCTAGTGATATATCTAAAATTATGGGTTTGAACTTGATTACTTAATATTTTTTTTTTGAAATCTTTCTTATTCTTTTTCAGCCTTAACTTATAGAGGCTCCACTGTACTAAATAGTGGCATTAAAAAACGCATGTCCGGCACTCAAGGATTGGGATTTGAGTTCGGTTTCTGTTTCGGTTTTCTGACTTGGCTCACTCACAATAATAGAAACCCCCCTCTCTCACACACACTCACACATAGAGAAGAGTTAACTGCAAAGGGTTTTTGATCCCAATCTCTTTCCCCACCCACCATCCCCCCAAAACCCCCACACGATAGAAGCGTTACACATTTAAGTTCCTTAAAATAAAAAAAGCTACAACCAACACAGACACACGAAAAGGGGGTGGGTGTGTGGGTTGGGTTGGCATAAAAAATACATGTTTTATTGTAGTATATTTTTCCCGCCAAGCAGTCACACACACACAGACACACACACACATGCAGGGCCCCTTTTTCTTTTGGATTTTCTCATGGAAAATATTTTTCAGTTTTTATCACATTTTTCTTCTTCTTTGGATTTTGTTTTGTGTGTTTTTTGCTGCATCTTTTTTTATTTTATTTTTTACTTCTCCACTGCTTGTAAGCAGTGCAGGGCATGGGAGGGGCTGGTGGGGCAGTGGGGGTCGAAAAGGGGGTGACGCAAAAAGGTTGCGAGCGGAAAAATAAAAATGAAAAAAGACATTACAGCGACTGCGACGTTGGAGAGAAGAAAAAATAAATAAATAAAAACACAAAAAGCTGGCAGAACGAGGGGAAAAATAAAGAAAGGCAGGGATCAAAAAAAGAGGAAAAAAAAACATAACGACCGTTTCTCGTTTCATTTCGTTTCCCCACACCCCCCCCCCCCCCTTTTTTTTTGCAGTTTTTCCCCCTCCGCCCCTGCTCTTTATTATTATTTTCAGTTTCTGTCTTTTCCCATTTATTTTTCTTTCTTATTTTTCGCTCCATGTTTCTCTTCTACTTTTTAAGCTGTAATTTTTTACTTGACGTTTTTTATGTTTTCTGAGCTTCCAGCTCCTTTTTTTATTTTCTGCAATTTTATCCTTTTTTTTAAATATCGATTTTCATGTCAACTTAAATGAAAGGTACACAGTTTTCCATACAAAAAAAAAACGGAATGTAAAAAAAAGGAGAGTACGGAATTTATATGTGGACCTGTCATCCATGTGTGTGTGTGTGTGTGTGTAACGCTTTCTGCTTTTCCCTGCTGTCTCTTTTTATTATTAATTTTTTTATTCACACACACACACATGGTTGTAGATTTCCCCCATTTCCTTTTTATAAATGCTTGGCAGGGACACACAGCGAGGAAAACAACTCAAAGATACACGGAGAAATTTCCACTTTTTTTGCTCGGCTTTTCATTTTTTGTTGTAGTTTTCCCTTAGCATTTTCCGGGTGGAGGTGGTAAATTCCAGCCATGATTAATGGAGAACTCAATCGAGATAGATACAGTTTTATATACATAACTGAACATTTACTACCAATACTTATGGATTCGTGTATATTTCAGGGTACAACAAGCGCCATTTCTCAATGCCAATTCCCGATGGCAATCTTTGGGATAACCAAAAACCAAAATGGATTTTCAATTTGAATAGTTTCATTCCTTAACAATTTTGAGGACTTGGTAAAGTTTTATTAAGTGAATCTTATTATGTCGATCAAATTTAAAAAGTATATTATAATATTGTATGTATATATCTTATCTTTCCTCTTTAGTTTTACTTGGATTATTTGTTTTTAACTTATTTAAAATGATGGATCTTTACATATTCTTTTATTCTTATTTGATTTGTGTGTAAATATATTTTCATAAGGATGTTTTATTCTTTTTTAAAGTTTAAAATAGTTTTTTTTTAATCATATAAAATCTAGTTAAGACCCCCCGATTGAATATCGTATCACTGCTTGCCGGAAAGTAATTAAACTGCTTGCCACACTGACCTCATATCGGCAAAAAAAAGGTCAAGGTTAGCTAACTTTGTTGATTGACTTAAAATAAAATATTATACTTGTTTAATGTTTCCTCATTACTTATCTTTGTATTACTAGTTTTTAACTAATTTAAAATTAACTAAACACAAATATATTTAGTTTGATTTGTGTGTTTATATATTAGCACAAGCAAGTTGTATTTCTTGTATTGTAAAGGATTGTTATTAATTTTTAATAAACTGTTGGTCAATGTTTCAATGAAAAAAATAATTAAAAACAAGGGAGAACGCTATAGTCGAGTACCTCGACTATCAGATACCCGTTACTCAGCTTAAGCGACCAAAGGGAAATGGAGATATGCAAGCAGCAAAGCGAGATTTAAATGCGCCACCTACCGGCGGAAGACAGATTTAAGCGTTGTGTGCGTTAGGGTAGGCGTGACAAATTCATTGTTCAATAGAATAAGTTAGCCGCGCACTTTGCTCTCTCTGAGCGCCGGCAGTGCTTTTCTCTTTGCCGCTAAGTTCGGCCGGCAACTATTTACATACACACACATACACGCGTAAAAACATTTCGCACTGTCTGGCTCTGACGTCATAGCTTTTTTTCTTGGGAGGTTTGTGGGCGTTAGAGTGGGCGTAGAAAAATTTTTTTTGGGTCAATCGATAGGTATGGACAAGACTAATACATTTCAGTTAAAATTTTCTATCTAACATCAAAACTGTAGGAGCCACAGTTTTGGGCGGTTTGTGGGCGTTAGAGTGGGCGTGGCACTCTACTGAAACAAACTTGCGCTGCGTAAGAAGCTCAGGAATCTGCACGCCAAATCTCAATAGCCTAGCTCTCATAGTTTCCGAGATCTCAGCGTTCATCCGGACGGACAGACAGACGGACAGACGGACAGACGGACATGGCTAGATCGACTCGGCTAGTGATCCTGATCAAGAATATATATACTTTATGGGGTCGGAAACGCTTCCTTCTGCCTGTTACATACTTTCTGACGAATCTAGTATACCCTTTTACTCTACGAGTAACGGGTATAATTATCTGATTAAGACCCCCCGATTCAATATCGTATTACTGCTTGCCGGAAAGTGATTAAACTGCTTGCCACACTGACCTCACCTCGCGACAAAAAGGGTTTAGGTTAGCTAATTTTATCGATCGAATTTAAATAAAATTTTATGCGTATTTAATATTTCCTCATTACTTATCTTTGCATTTCTAGTTGTTAACTAATTTAAAATGAACGAACCACATACATATATATTTTGTTTGATTTGTGTGTTTATATATTAGCACATACCAGTTGTATTCCTTTTTAAAGGATTGTTACTTATTTAAAAAATATCTGTTTGTCAATGTTTCAATGAAAAAATTGATTTAAAATTATCTGGATAAAACCCCCCGATTGAATATCGTATCACTGCTTGCCGGAAAGTAATTAAACTGCTTGCCACACTGACCTCGCCTCGGCGACAAAAAGGGATTATCCCTGGTATAAACCGATTTCGGAATTAACTCAAACGATGGACACAAACGAAATTCGTTTTTTTTACACAACGCAAAATGGAACGGAAAAGGGAGTGGGTCTGAAAAATACTGTAACCGCATTATCAATTGCATTAAGGCTCCGATAAGTGCAGGGCCCCAAGTACCGAGTATATAACGCCAATGTACATATACAATATTGGTGGGTAGTTATGTACACGTTCTATATATAATACACACATCCTTTTTCCTGCCAACAGCAATTTTCTTTCTTTATTTTTCTGCTTCTTTACCAGGACTTTTTTTTTGTGCTCCACTCGCTTTTGTAATTTGTATAATTTTTTAACATTGTCGACGCTGCTGCTCCTGTTTTTTTTCCAATATTTTTTGCGTTGGCTTTTTGCTTCTTGTTTTCCACCTTTTTGTTATTTTTTTTTTCTTTTTTGTAGCTTTCCTTAACGTGGAGCAAAAAATTTTAATATAAATTTATGTGCTTGCTGACGAAGCGGATGGTTGGGGGGGGTTTAAACTTGTTTGCAAATGGAACACGGGAAAAGAATGTAGAGTGTTTTACACAATTTTCATTTCGTTATTTTTAATATTAATAAAAGTAATAATACGCAAGCGGAAAAAACATATATGAAAATGAAAAAGTTTCACATCCGTACATTTCCTTGTCCTCAGCTGAAAAATCCCCACCCTTCAACATAATTGTGTATTGCCCCACAAAAAACTGTAATTAAACAAAGCAGTAATCGAAAAATGACGATTTGGTTTTTTGTTGAAAGTGGCTAGCTCGAAAAACAGAATATGGAACTAAATATTTGCCGAAATTTATGAAATTCCAAAGGAAGATTGAATTTATCCTAATCCAAACATTACCATAAACATATTTCCCCTTTTTAATGTCAATGATAACTGAAGACTATTTATTTGATTTATGCAAACAATTCCTCTTCTTTCCATCAAAAAACCGCAACGAAAGATATTCAAAGAAAACAGAAACCAAATACGATCTGCAGACAGGCGAATTTCACATTGTGTACAACAAAAACTACTAAGTACGGTAGAAATTTGCATCGAGTACAGTGAAACACCTTAAGTTAAACTACAAACTAAATTAGGATGGCATTTATAGTTTAAAACTACAGTACCTACTATTTAATTTTGGACAACAATACCTATAAATCCTATAAAGGTTTTAATGTATCCTATCACATTCTTCAACATCAATCATTGTCAAATTCTAGTTATATCTTTTTTAGGAGTTTTTTCTTTTGAGATTAGGAAGCCACATTGATAGGAAATCTGGTTTAAGGAAGTTATGCTGTGGCAACAGGCTTCCTCAGCTTCTTTAGCTTTTTCCATTTCTTCTAGCTCCCAACTACAACTTGCATAAATAAAAAAAAAAAGGTTTTCTATAGGCGACCAAAAGTTACCTTATCAAAATTACGAAATAAAGATTTAAAATTTTAAAAAACATATCAAAAATTATTAGGACACTGTCCGTAGTAAAATAATATCCGTAGAAATACCATTTCTTCCGGTTAAACTTTAGTATGACGTTTATTCTCAAAACAAGTTTGTATTAAATATACGACCAAAAGTTACCTTATCAAATTTACGAAATAAAGATGAAAAATTTTAAAAAACATATCAAAAATTATCCGGACACTGTCCGTAGTAAAATAATACCCGTAGAAATACCATTTCTTCCGGTTTAACTTTAGTATGATGTTTTTTTCTTAAAACAAGTTTGTATTAAATGGACGACCAAAAGATACCTTTTCAAATTTACTAAATTAAGATTAAAGATTTAAAAAAGATTTCAAAAATTTTCAAGACCTGTCCATGGTAAGATTGTATCCTTAGAAATACACTTTGTTTCGCTTAAACTTCAGTCTGATGATTTTTCTTAAGCCAATCTTTACGTTTTGTAGGTAAAGAGGTTTACTTCTGTTAAAAATCGAGCATTCCCCTGGTACTCCACAACTTTACAGGGTATACAAGAATAAAATAAACGAGACGACAGAAAGACCAAGCCAAATGAATAAGCAGTTTCTCCGCTTTTGCTTTAAGCCAGAAAAAACACACAAAAAAGAGAAAAGGAAACATCAACAAAAAAATAATAATAAGAAATGTAGAAAGAATTCGCATTCGAAAGCAATTCAAAGGAAAAATCTATGCGTTCTTTTGATTCTCGCTTTCTTGGCAAATTGGTAGGAGTTTTTTTCCCGAGCGCGTTTATGTTTTTTTTTGTCATACCCATTAAAGATGGCAAACGGAGAAGGGTGTTTATGGATTTCAATAAATATTTACTGCGGCAATTTTAGCAAACACGAGAAGTGGCATAAAAAACGCAGATATTTGATGCCTGTTTAAATGCTGATATAACAATATTTACATTTGGGTATATATCAGTTTTATATAATAGGTTAAAACTTAATTTTAGTTTGCAAATTAGTAGACCCCAAATAATACACTATTACATTTTTAATGTACGAATGCTGGGAGTCCTTTAATGGATATTTCCCATTCGAACCCAGTTGACACGCTTCGTTTTGCTGGTGATTGCGGATGGGCAGCAATTCGAAATTCGTATTATTAATAAGTAATAAAAAGAAATGAAGAAAATTGCCAAAGAGCACAGAACACGCAGCAAGCAGTAAAAATCGAGAAAAAGAAGCATCTTACAGATACGCAGGTTTCCCCCTTTTTTTTTGTAGGCACACATTTATATACATACGTATATGTTCATTTGGCAGATTTTGCGGTTGCGTTTGCCTTTGGGATCTTGTGTTTTGTTTTTTTTTTTCGGAATGCCAAATGCAGCAGAAAAAAAAACCGAACCTAGGCCAAGAAAGGGAATGGAGGTCCAAATTGAAGTCCAAGACAGTGCTGCCCAGAAATCATCTAAAAAACAGGACAGATCACTGGGGGAAACAAGCACAAAAAACTGATCAATTTGTAAAAGAAAAGATTGTTTTTTATTGATATTTAATTTTAAGCTAGGTGGTTATCTTATGCGGGTATTCAGATACTATCATAATAATCAAAGATCATTTTGGAGTCAATGCCTGAAACACAATTTTTTCAATTGTGATAAGACCAAAACAAACACATCTCACAGAAATGCACTCTAAAGGACATTTTCCTATTTTTGTCTGTTTAAATAGAATATACGACCAAAGTATTTACTAACGAATATCTACTTTTAAATTAATCCTTTTGCTGGTCAGAGAAATGCAGGCTTTACATCCTTTTATCAATTTTGAAGATTTTTTTATATTAAATAAGCTCCCCCCTTTTATGAGTTAAACGATTTAATATTTTGCTAATGGACGTATGATACTTTTACTTTATACTTTTCAAACAACAAATTAAATAACGATGTAATATTTTGCTAATGGACATAAGATACTTTTCAAATAACAAGTTAATTCAACCACTTTGGCTTATGTACTTTTTATCGAAGTAAGGGCTTTTTAGCGGACTGTGGCTGTTTAAAACTAAACGAATGTAAGGAGCTTAAAAAGGAATAAGTTGTCCGGAAAAAGGATAAATGGGCAGCACTGGCCCAAGATCAAGACCCAGCTACCAAGTCCCCGATCTGCAGCAAAATATACAATTGCGAATAAGGCCAAGTGCAATAACACTTAATGCACACACACACACACTAGATATATATACGCATATATGTACAGATATCTGGAGAGGTACGCAACATCATAAAGCCTTCTGCCCCCAAAACAACAACACAAAAAAAAAACCAACCTGCAGACCAACAGCAACAAAAACTGTGCAACTTTACTTTACGATCCTCTATAACTATGATATTGCCAATGTTGTTATTGTTCTTGTTGGCCAAGTGCATTCGCCTTCCGTTTTTGTTGTTGTCGTGTGTTGACTTATGCAGCTTCTTCTTCTCAGCTTTTAAGCCCCCTCTACCGCATTATGCCCATATGACACGAAATGAAAAACAATGTTTTACCAAACGAAATATCTACTAATAATACAAAAAAAGTGTTTAACTTTAAAATATAACTGGATGTTGGAGATGCAAAGAAATGAACTCACTATAACATAGACATTCCCAAAAATATTCTTAAACTTAAAACTAGTTTCTTTCTTAAAAAAATACTAAAGATACAAGAAGGGCTTAGTAACCAAAATTAGGAAGTATTACTGTTTATCGGAGATACAAATAACTTTACTCAAGATCACAGTACAGTACATTTACTCATTATGAAGTATTTTCAAAGAAATGAACTCACTATAAAATAAACATTTCCAAAAATATTCTTACACTAAAAACTATTTTCTTACCAAAAATAAATACGAAAGATACATAAAAGGCTTAGTAACCAAAAGTTGGAAATATTACTGTTTATTGGAGTTACAAATAAATTTACTGAATACAACAGTACAGTAAATTTACTCAATTTCATATCATAACTCAAAAATATGGTCACACTAAAATTTAATTTATTTTAAAAATAACTTCTTTTTTTTAATATTCTTTAGAATTCAATTTAAAAATCAAAGCTATTTTTGGTTGTGGTTCTTTATTTTTAGCTAAGTACTCTACTTTCTTTAGTGTCATATAACCATAATTTATCTTAGCTTTTCTAAACAGTCTTTTCTTTTTTTTAGCTCGCTTTGTTGTTGTGGCTTTTCTTGTTGAAATTATTAGACAGCAACAGCAACAATAGTAAAAAAAAAACACGCAGCGTCCAGTTTGGCACACACACACACACACTGCTGAAGATAAAGATACATATTTTCTTTTTCTTTTTTTTTTTGGTTTGTTGCTCCAAGCATTCAGCGCATCTGTGTAACCTCAAGGTTGCTGAACCTCAAAGGAGCTTGGCTAAAAAGGGGGTGTGCGAAGGTGAAAGACGAACCCGTACCATAAGAATAAAATTGCAAAAAAAAAAACAGGACCTCACCATAAATAGAGTCCTGGCCAAATAAGCAGATAGTATTTTCTTGCCCTTCTATTTCGGTGTTCTTTGTTTTTGTCAGATATTATTTTTGCTTGAAAAAGTGTATCAATAATACTAAGTTTAGTATTATTGAAAAAACATGAACCCCCAATATTCTCTTAATTTCTACGGATCATATTATGGTACCAAAATGGTTCGAATTCACTTCGATCTAAACAGAAGAACCCCCCAAAAATATTTATGGAATAGAATTTCGTTTACATTTAGCCATTGGTGTAAACAAACTCTTTAAGTATACACATAAGGATTCCCAGGAACAGATTAGGGTTAATTTGATACCCGCTCTGAACAATCAATTGGATAATATTTTGTCTACGTTCCTTGATTCCTAAGATGTTCTTAAGGTTTAAGTTTATTTAAATGGGCTTTAAATATAACCTTGGAAATGCTATACCTATTTTATAATTTAAAATTTGTTCTTGGGACAATCACTATAATACTAATTTTTTCGATTTACATTGAATAGTGAGATTGTTAATAAAAATTATGACTATAAATGATCACCTAAAGTGTAGATATAAAGGGTGGACTCTACAGCTCCTGTTATTAATAAATTCATTATATAATGTTTCAAACCATATAACTTGCAAAAAAGTACCCAAGAAATATAATCCTTCAAAATATTTACAGTCCTCGACTTTGGTTTGGAAAAAAACAAAAACTCTCACCGACTTGGCACCTCATAAATGTCTTGGCCCTATATAAATCCATCAGGCTGATGGGGCTTAAATCAAGTCAAGGTCTAGCCAGAGCCTATAAATAATGTTTGCGTAGATCGCGAAAAACCCTTTTCCAGGGAAGTAGTCAAAGGAGCCGATAACACAGGACCGATGATCAATGGCTTGGAGCAGGTGCATCGGTTTTGGGATGATGTGGATTGAATGTCAGGGGGGTTCCCCGCTGGAGAAATTCCCTTTTTGCCCCGGCAAGGTAGAAAAGCCTTGTTAACTGATACTACTTCTGCTGCTGCTGCTGCTGCTGCCTTGTGTTTTTGCTAGAAAAGCTGCACAAAAACCTGGCTGACTAAAATACCAAACAAGACGAAACAAAAAACGAAATTGAATAAAACAAAACCAAAAGGGAGAGCAAGCGGGAAACAGAAATTGCAAAGCTGGAAAAAGGAAAAGCTGCATTGCACAATCTCGGAGGGGAAATCGGGGGAAATGGAGTAAGTTACCTACTACTTACAGCACTGAAAAAAAATTAATAGCAAATTAAACAAAACATTACAACATGTTATTGAAGTACAATTAATTTAAGACATATTATATTTATAATTCTTAAAATAAAATAAATCAATAAAAATCAAAGCAACGTTCTTATTGCGCTTAAAACGCTCTTCTTATCATTTAAGCTTATCAATAAACACAACTCAATAAAAATAAGAACTTAAAAACATCTTTATTTTTCTTTTTTTTTTATATTTAAAAAAATTTTCTTACCATCTAATCCTATCATTAAACCCATCTCAATATAAGTAAAAACGTTAGAATATCAATAAGTTATTATATATTTTTTATATTTAAACATTTAACATTTTCTTCATGTGTAGCTACCAGCTCCTTCTGCAGCTTGGTTCTTTTTATTCTTTTTTGTTTTTTTTTTTGTTTTTCGTGGCGGCTCATGAAAAAGCCAAAGAAGCTGCAGATACAAATGTAAGATGTAAGATACTCGGGGGAAAAACTCACTTGCTGAGGGGGAAAAAGAACATTCATCAAGAAAACTGTCGTCGTTTTTTGTGTGTGCGCTCCACGGCATTTGGTATCTGTATCTTTGGCCGGTGCTATATGTATCTGTATCTGTAGCTGTAAGTACGTTAGCCTCCGCCGCGGATTCTAACTCAAATTACTGCCTTGCTTAATGCCATTTGCTTCTTGTTATTGGTACTTCGGTACATCGGTACACTGGGTGAACCCCTGGCCAACCAGCCATTTGTTTATGTCGGTGTTTTGTATTTCAATACCGCCTGCTCGTTCGTTTTTATTTTCATTATTAATGTAAACTTTAATATAATATCTGTACTGCTCGTGGAAAAGCCACAAAGGATTGTAAAAAGCCAAGGACCAAAAAGTTTTGGGGTAAAAAAAACTTTTAAGCTGCCGTGAAAAGTGGGAAAAATATTGGTTAATCCTAAAAGAATAAAAAGTATGCAGCTTCATAAGACATATTACATTTTAAATTACTTATTTTAAAACTTTTTAGACAACAAAAAGTCTAAATGTTAAAAATGCAATTTATTTAACGTTCGGTAAAGGATAATATTTCAATCAAGAACAATTTCCACAGAAACCCTACTGACTTTTACTATTTCATTTAAATTACTTTAATAACAAAAGCCCCACTACAAAATAAATGGAGAGCATAGGAAAATAACCACAAAAAAAAAGTAAGGGGAAAAACGTTGATGATGATGGAGGCGAAATCTCGAAATGAGAAGAGCAAGGAGTTTTTTTGCCGTCAGTCCGCTTAAAATGAGAATGTTGATTCCCTGTACACAGTGCTGAATTAGGGGTACTCTAGACATCATGAAATGGGAACAAGTTAAATAATATCTTATATCAAACCTGCACATAGCGAAATGCTTGAATATTGAACATTGTTCTTGAACTGAGAACATTTGTTCTTAAAAACCGTGCGAGTACATTTTGGTATCAAAGTTCTCAATATTAGAAAGAAATGGTGAGAAGAGAAAAGTTAAATTAAGTTTATTTAACAACATTTTGTTAAGTATACACAACTGACTGGACTAATAGTTTATTTGTTGAGATATACAATGTTAGTTCCGCCATTTAAACTTGATTCGAGCAAAATGAAAACATTTTTATCTCAAATTAGAACGTCAGAATTTTCTCTGTGTGAATAACCACCAGAGACCTCTCGTAATTCCTTCCCAATTGGAAAATGTATATTAAAAATTTATATTTCTTTAGCCTCTTATACAGTCGGCTGATAAAACCTCCCCACCAGTACTAGATATCTGTTAGTCGTTGATATTTTGAAATTACTTTTTTACTATCTGGCTGTTTTTTGCTGCTTACTTTTTTTCCGAAGCAAAATCTGTGTTTTCGTTTTTTTTGGGCACTTTGTAATTTATTACGTTTTTTGCTGTTCCCTGCTCCGTTCGAGTATTTTATAAAATTGTTCAATTTTTGCACGAGACAATGTCGCAGGGTCGCCCCACACTCTTCCGCCCCCCGAAATTCCCGCCCATGAAAAGCAGCAGTAAAGTGGCGCTGGAAAATGAAAAATAATAAAAAAAAAGGAAACAAAACATGGAAAAAATGAAGGAAAAATGGGAGGGGCAAGGAAAAGCGTACCAAAGTGAATATTGAGATATTTTCCATGCTGACAACCAGCTTGGTTTGCTTCGTTTTCAGTTTCGGTTCGTTCAAAAGTGATTTACTCTTTTGGTAATGTGCAAGTCCCTCCCAAAACGCCCCCTTTTCCCCGATTTTCCACTCATTTTTTCCCTGCATGTTTATGTGCAATTTTCTTTCTCACACACACACACCACTTGCCACTTTTGCCATATACAGTTACAACATATCTGCACTTATATAATATATAAGACTTTTTCTCTATAAAAAAAGGGACTACCTAGCCGTTCAAAAAAACACACAAAAAACACAAAATGTATAAGGTTATAGAGCGTGAAACCGTTGATACCCTGGAAAATTCACTCTTTCAACAAGTTGATTCCACTTCATTACCATTCGACCTTGCGAAGGGATGTCTATGTCTCAACCCTGTCGTGTGTTTCAAATTTGATGAAACTGCTAATGCGTCCCTTGGGTTTTAGGAAAAACCAAAAGGAGCAGCTGAAAATTCGGTTACCTTCTTTCAAATACACTTACCATAATCCTAATACAGCATTTAAGGGAATTTACCAAAATTAAGTGTGACCAAATGTGTTAGAATGCGGTATAGTGTGCCCAAATGTCCAAGTGAATCAGAACAAAGCTTCTGTTAGTGATATCAAAAGAATAATATACCTCTTTTTAAGGGTATAGAAATAAGTAGACCTTCAGTTTTGGACGCCACTCTTACCACTTTTGTTCTCTGCAAAATATAAATGAAGGTTTTTACTACTCCTGTTCCTTTTTTTTATTTTTGCTACCTTTCTTACCTTCCCCAATGCTGGAAAAGTTCGTTCGTTCATTCGGTTACAGTTTTCTTTGCCCACCCTTTTCTTTCCCCCCCTTTTTAAGCTTATAGTTTTTCCTCCCTTTGCCAAGCGCGCCAAAAAAATTGAGTAGGAAAATGGGAGGGGGTAGGGAAATGGGAAATGGGGAAAAGCGGACAGGCAAAAACCGAGCAACAGTAAAACGAGCGTTTTTTCCTTTAGTGGAGAAGTGGGTAGGTTTTTGGGGGTAAATAAATTAAATGCTTGACTTTATTTTGCCAAGCGATGTTTGCCTTGTTTTAATATTTTCCTTGCTTTTCTCTGGATATACTTTTCGGTTTTTTCTGCTCGTATTTTCCCTTTGTCTCCAACACTCTTTTTTTTTTCTTTTGCTCATTCTTTTGCCTTTTTGTGCCTTTCTAGAGCATGATTTGTAGTTCGTTTCGTTGGATGGAATTCCAATCTGCTGGCTAACAAAAGGGTGGAAATATACAAAAAGATTTCCATAAGTTCTCATCGGGCGGCGAGGATAAGGGGTCGATAAGGGAGTACGAAAGGATACACTTTAAACCTGTTGCGGTTCAGGGAACTTGATAAGAACTTGGATTTCTTCAGGCTACAAAACGTATTTCCCTATATACCTTATACATATGTTTTAGATCATTCAAAAATAAACCCTGTAATCTTGGTATTACTTTTTTTGGGCTTACCTTTCTGTTTTTATTAAAACAAAATATTAAATTACTAAAAGTATTTCCTATATACCTTATAAATAGTTTAGATCATACAAAAATAAACCCTGTAATCAGCTCATAATCTTTAACTCATCATGCAATTATTTGGTATTACTTTTTTTGCAAAAAGTACCTCCCTATATACCTTATAAATAGTTTAGATCATAAAAAAATACCCTGTAATCTGCCATGATCTTTAACTCCTTATGAAGCAACTTGATTAGTTGGTATTACTTTTTTTGGTTTTACCTTTCTGTTTTTATATTAAAAATATTAAATTACAAGAAGTACTTCCCTATATACCTTATAAATAGTTTAGATCATAAAAAATAAACCCTGTAATCTGCTCATAATCTTTAACCTATTACGAAATTTTTTGGTATTACTTTTTTTGGGTTTACCTTTCTGTTTTTATAAACAAAAAATATTAAATTACAAGAAGTACTTCCCTATATACCTTATAAATAGTTTAGATCATAAAAAATAAACCCTGTAATCAGCCCATAATCTTTAACTCATTATGAAGCAACTTGATTTTTCCGTATTACGTTTTTTCGGTTTACCTTTCTGTTTTTATCGACAAAAAATATTAAAATATGAAATGATAAGATAAAAATTAGTTTTCTTTAGTTTTTCACTTTATCACTCTAACATCTATTCAATTTTAAAGGGGTCCACTCTAATTTCCCTGCATTCCAGCAAAGGCACTCTAAACCCAAATCAAGTTTACACAATGCATTTTTGCAAAGCTCTCTTATCAGCCAAGGTTTCTGGCACAAAAAAATTAAAAACAAATAAAATAAAGCGAAAAACTGTAAATGCGGCTAGGTGCACACACATACAAATGCAAATTGAATTAATAGAAAAGTAAATATAATTGAATCAGTAACACAATTTAAGCTGATATATTGTTGCAAATTAAATAGAAATAAAATGCCACACTGCCGCGGAAGCGGATAAATTAAAAAAACGAAAGAAACAAAATTAAATTAAAATTTATTGATGAATAAAAAAGCAGCAACAATAAAAAACGAAAAAAAGGAAACCACAAAAAACGTTTTGTGATTCATAAATTCGACTCGAATTCGGTGTGTGTGAATGTGGACTTTTTTTTTGGGTTTTGGTTAATTTTTGTAGAGTTCGCTTTTGTTCCCCATTTGGTTTGTTTTTATGTTTACAATTTGAAAATGTTTTTTTTTTATATATTTTTCTGACGGTTAATTGCATAAAAATAGAGGCCGTATTTCTATTGCCTTTTTTGTGATTTTCGATCGCGACATAATTTGATTTGAAAACCTTGGACAAGCAGAAAAATAAAAAACAAATGAAAAAGATATAGAAATAGAGAAAGAAAAAAACGGGCAGCCAAAAGAATTCTCAACTTTCGAAGGGCGATTAAATGGAGGGTTTCGTTTCGGTTTGGGTATTTTTCTCTATTTTTCTCTATTTTTCTCTACTTTTCTTTATTATTTCCCATTGTTTCGCTTGGCTTTATGCGACGGAAATAGTTTTTATCTCTCCCCCATTTGCTTTGATTTGAGTTATTATTTTTTTTTTTGGTTCGTATTATTATTCTACTTTTTTTTCCCTCAGTGCCCCAGTATTTTTCACCACTTCTCGAAGTTATCAGCGAAATTTGCCTAACGTGTTTGTTAGTTTTATATTTTTTATTTTCTTGCCACACACACACACACAAAGCTGCACAAATACATCAAAATAAATTCGTAGACATGTATTTGTATATTTGTGACGTTGGTAATTTGTTGTTTTTATTTTTCTGATTTGCCGCCTGCAGAGTAGTTTTTTTGTTTGTTTGTTTTTAATTATAAATATGAGCTGATATCAAAGAATGGGTAGAGAAAAACAAGCTCAATGAAAAAGAAACGGATGCAAAAAATATTGAGCCCTTTTTAGCACGACTGCAAATGGAAATGAAAAACCTTGTGAAAAGTTCAAGAAAATACATATCGTTCACAAGAAGAATTCGTTGATTAAGTTAAGGTGTTTTAAAAACATTATTTACGCATTACAAATTAAGGTTTTTATTTTTTTAAGCAGATCGCAAAACACAATCTACTCCACAGAAGTACTCTTTATTTACCCCTCCAATAAAAAATAACACATACAGAGTAAACTAAACCAAAAGTTGGTAAAACAATAAAAAAAAATTCTTTGTTAAAAGCCAACAACAAAATAATCAGACACGAAAAACAATATTTCGTGTCCAAATTTCCGTCGTTTTTTTGCTTTATTTCCTGCTGCTGCTTTTGTTTTTCTACGGAATTTTGATATTGTTGCGGAATAACACGAAAATAAGTGACTTTTTTATTTTTGCACGAATTTTTGTAAATATCTTTTCTATTTTTTTTTTTTTTTGTTTTAGATTGCGTAAATATTCTTTAAGTTATTCAGTTGTTTTCTAAAAAACACATGAAACATTTATGATATTTAAATGTAAATCCATGCATACATGATGGAATTTCAAATGTTTTTGAACCCAATTTTGATCCCAAAAATGGGAATTTCAAATAGTTTTGAACCCCTTTTCGATCCCAAAATAAAGGGAATTTTAATTAGTTTTGAACCCATTTTTGATCCCAAAATTAGGGTAATTTTGAATGGGTTTTAACACATTTTGAAACCCAAGAACTTAACGCTTTTTTAAAAAACCTTTAAGCTTTTAATATTTTGTAATATGTTAGTAATGTTCAAAATACTATTGATAGAGTTCTTATTGAGAATTAAGTAAATTTTTAATGGGTTTTAACCCATTTTAAAGCCCAACAACTTAACGCTTTTTTAATAAACCTTTGAGCGTTGATATTTTGTAATATATCAGTAAAGTTAAAATACTATTAATAAAGTTCTTATTGAGAGTTGAGGTAATTTTAAATGGGTTTTGAACCCATTTTTAAACCTAGAAACTTAACGCTTTTTTAAAAAACCTTTGAGCTTTGATATTTTGTAATATGTTAGTAATGTTCAAAATACTATTGATAGAGTTCTTATTGAGAGTTAAGGGAATTTTAAATGGGTTTGAACCCATTTTTAAACCCAACAACTTAACGCTTTTTTAAAAAACCTTTGAGCGTTGATATTTTGTAATATGTCAGTAAAGTTCAAAATACTATTGATAGAGTTCTTACTCAGAATTTTTGAAAGAGGATATATTGTTATGGTTGCTTTTCTTTTATAATAAACCACACACAAATGTAAATACATACATATATGTACCATAACATATAAACATATATGTCCGTAACTTTAGGGTTAAGGACCCATTTTTTGGTTTCAAAAGTAGGGGATTTATACCTAAAACATATAATACCAGGTTTTGATGACCCTGAGGGGGCGTGGCAGTAACGATGGATGCTGACCTGCCCTTGTTTTTGTTTGTTTTGTTTGTTATCGCTTTGTTTTGTTTTTGGACAATGAACTTGAAATTTGGAGCACGCGTTCACATGTAATTGAAATGTGTGTGAGTGGGGCAAAGCGGGGGGGAGAGCAGATTGGAGGATGACGATGGGGATGGGTAGGATAAAGAGCAAGAGAGCAGGAGAGAGAGCACTCACGCACACAAATACTAGCAAACAGAAACCAGGGGCGGATGTTTATTAAAATTTTGGGGCACAAAGGGGAACTATCTACACACATATATGTATATACTCAAATTAATTTTATTATCTCGTACAAATACTACCAGTATATTCATAATTAATTTAGATAATTTTCAAAGAGTGACGCACCCTTTGCAAAATTTCTAGATCCGCCCCTGATACAATCACACGCAGATTTTGCGCCTCTCTCTCTTCTCCTCTCCTCTCTCCCACTTGCTTCGCAGCTTTTTTTTGCGCAGGCGAATGCCGCTGTGAAAACAAAAAATCGAATAAAACAGCCGACAAAAACAAAAGGCCCGAGAAACGTTGACAGCGACGTCACTCAAATGCGATTTGCAATTTTAATTTTTGCCGTTCATGTTTTTCAGTTTTTTGTTCATATAATTAAAGTTGTAAAAATGAATTGCAATACAAAAAAAAAGAGAGAGAAACGTAAATTGTAAATTGTAAATTGCTTTTGCTGCTAAGGCGGAAATGCCTCTCTTAACGAAACAACAAGCAAATAGTGCAAAAAACATAGAAAAATAAACTAAAAACCACAGCAAAAAATATGGAAAAAAATACAAGGGAAGAAGAAAAAACTATAAGCCACAAAAACAAGCGAAAACAATAAGCCAAAAAACGAGCGCAAAAAATTGCCCCAAAAGTTATACAGCTATGGTAATAATTATAGTGAAATGTCTTAGAAACAAATATTTTGAACATTAAAAAAAATATAATTATGCATGTTAAGCAATTTAATAAAATTTGTTATACCATTAATTTTAAAACATTCACTATTATTTTGCGCCCGACTGTGGGGGAATAACAACAATGGAGTGCGCGGGGAAATTTGTGGCGTTTTTCCATAGGCCGCAAACAAAAACTTAATTATCAAGCTTAGACAGAAAATCGGCAAGCTGTAGACAAAAAATGTAAATTTCTGGCCTATGAATTTAATTTATTTTTTTGCAGGTCTATGGGTTTTTTTCGCCACTCTTTTATATTTTTTATTTTCGCAATTAGTTGGCAAAAAAAATTACAATAAGTGAAGAAAAAATGGCAATCGTTTCCTGGGCGAAAAACAATTGCTTACAATAATTGCATATGATAATTATGTCAATTTCGAACATTCAGTTGGCAAAGTCAACAAACCCGGAAACCTTCGACGAGAACAACGGAATTTTTATCGTAATATTTTGTTGGCCTTTTTTTTTGTTTAACAAAAAACACGCACAAAACAAAACATGGAAAAAAAAAATATAAAAAAAGAACACAAAATATATTATTAAAAAGGGGAGAGCGGCGACGAAAAACAAAAAAAAAATCACACAAATAACACACAACTTTTGTTTGGCTAAAAATAAATCGACGTTCGTTTTGCGTGTCTTTTTAGCACATGAAATAAATAATTTGTTTTCTCACCTTTTCTTTATGACTTTTCGCGGTATCTTTTCTTTTGTTTTTTTGCTTTTCTTTATGTTTTTTGTTTTGTTATTCGAAATGAATTGCACACGCAGCAGATTTTGGCGAAAAAAAATTCATTCATTCATACATTTTTATTTCATTTTTTCGATTAACTTTAAAAAAAAAAAACAGGCAGTTCAAATCGCGCGCTTTTTTCGGGTACCTTGAATGCGATTAACGGTAATCACTGGAAGTGTTATAATTATTACAGCACTAACCACGAAATTGTCATAAAAGCTTCACTTAAATAGCAGAAAATCACCAAAAACATATGGGTCTTTTTAGTTTTCAAATATTCTGGAATATTGTGTTCATGTTTTTCTGTTGATATTTCCCGGAACCGGAACTTGGCTGCAATGCAATGCGCTGCGATGCGCGTTCAAGTTGAGACTAATATTCTACTCGGCGGTAACATTGTGTTTTAAGTGGGCGGCCAGCTGCGCAGTCGGCGTGGCCGGCGTTGCCAGATCGCGGGGCGGCAAACCTACTAAAAAATCCACTTTCCCCCTAAATTCAAAATCACATTACATTTCAAGCGACTTAAAACGCTTTAAATTAAAGTAGTTAATGTAGTTATATCCGGGAAAAAACAGGGATCAATATTAGTCATTGTTTGTAATTGTTATTCTCAAAATTTTACTACGATTTCGTTGTATTTATTTTTCTAAGTTGGTATATTTTTAGACACTTTGTGGTCAAATGTCAAAAAAGTTTGGTTGCTCTTTCTTAAATTTAGATAACCAACAAACCCTTTTGCTGATTGGAGTAAAAAGTGTTTTATTTTTGCCATAAATATATTCCAACCATATTAGCCTTTAAATATAACATTATTTATGATTATTTTTTCCCTGGAAAAACAGCAATAATAATAATAAAATAATATATAATAATAATAATATTTGTTATTAGTATAATACTGTTTCTTTCAAATCTTAAGAAAATGTTCATCGCTTAATCGACGAAAAACCCAAAGTATTTAATCAAACAATGACTGCTTTAATCATTTTTTAACTTAATATTTTGGGTTTCCCGGTTGAGGCAACTGAATCTGGTGACCTGGTCCTGATTTATTCAAAACTTTTGACTCAAATTTAACTGACTCGCTTACAACTTATTGCATGTATACCACAAAATTTTAATTGATTATTACTTAACTCAAAAATAGATGATCTTAAAAAATTGTTCAATGTCAAGAAATGGTTGCAAAGGCTGGACACAACATTTAAAAAGAAATATACAGAAAAAAAAACTAAAACACTATTTTAAATCGGAATACTATCTATATATAGAAAAGTTATGGACTCTAGAACTTTAGTAATGGGTCACCAATATTTCAGATATTTTTTCAAAAGAGTTCACTATGGTTTTCGTTGCCAGACTGCGCCGAAAGCTCCTAAATCCAGCGATCCGACCACTCGAACAGCTGATATCACTTGGTGTTGTTTACGTCGTTACGCGTGTTTTGATTTTGTGTGTTCTGAAATTCTGGAATTTCGGATGCTGGCCAAGAGATAACGACCTGAGGCAGTGGCACTCTTGGGCGGCCTTATCACGGGGTTACGGGTCAGGGGTTATCAAAATTTCTTATCAGCTAAGTCGTTCTCAAGCCAGCGGCGGCGACGCTTGTTTTTTTCCGGCAGTTCCGATTCGAACGCAGCCGTGTGAGTGTTACAAACAGGAGGAAAAGAAAATATCCATAAAATTTGTAATATCTAAAAATGATTTTTGTTAATTTTCCAGATCTATAGACATGCAGCAGGCGCGCTCTACACTGCCACAAAAGCTTCGGGTTTGCTTTAGTCGGGACCTGAACACCAAAGTTAACCACCCGGTTAACTTCGCCACAAAAAAGCTGAGCGGAGCTTTAACTCGCGTCGCCGCCAAAAACCAGACGCTATCGCCATCGGCATTATTCCCGGCGATCAGACGATATTCGGACCGCAAACAGAGCACTTTTAAGGTGAGTGAGCTGCAAAAATCATAAAAAAGAACTGAATACAGCCAAATTCGCGGTAAATTGAGTAATTAAGATGTAAACATCAGGAGAGAGCATTCTCCCCAGTGATCGGGGCTTATAAAGTGGTTCGGTTTTATATAGGGGTTTGTTTACCCATTGGGTCTGCCATGTGCTTCGGTTACCCCAAAACCATGTGTTTTCTTTTAAGCTGCTACCCTTACGTGGAGCATTCTGATCATTTGAACTAGTTTGTTTGTGAAGTAAACTTCATCCCTTGAAAATAGGTTTTAAATATTTAGAGGGTTCTGAAACTTTGATTATAACTTTTGTGTATCCATATATGCAGTGTATGTAATTTAGTTTCTGTTTTAATATTAATCTTTATAAATCATTCCTTATAAAAGGCTTAAGATCTTTTTTTATATTATAAAGATCTTTTTTTTTTTAAGAATACAATTAGGTCAAAATTCGTTAGTTCTAGAGTTTATCATGTTATTTTTGTTGTAATAGGAATGTATATTAGTATATGGGGGTATAGAAAAAGAAATATCTTTTACTATATAGACTGTTTTGATATTAATCTTAATAAATCATTCCTTATAAAAGGCTTGAGATCTATTTTTATATTATGAAGATTTTTTTTAAAGATTACAATTAAGTCAAAATTCTTTAGTTCTGGAGACTATCATATTATTTTTGTGGTAATAGGAATGTATAATAGTATATAGAGTTATAGAAAAATAAATATCTTTTACTATATAGATTTTTTTTAACAGTCACGAAAATTTTATAGGGTAGGGTATTTAAGTTCCGCTTTGCTAGGCCTGAATATTTTTGATTAATTTTTCTTGCTCAGCCCAAACTTGTTTAAGCCTACTCGAATTTCTTCTATTTTTTGCCCTATCGAAAAGTGTTTTTGTTCTTTTTTTTGCACTTGTGTACACAATAATACTGATATCGCTAGAAAAATCTGGCAATGGCCATTAAATCGAATTTCCACCGCAAACAGCAGAGTTTGTGGGTAGATATAGATATAGTTATGTATGTACATAGGTATAGGTACCGGCAAATATTACGAATATTTTCACTTGAATCGCGGACAGAAATTATACATTTAAGGGGAATTACCAGCTTACTTTGCACTAAATGTTATGTGGATCCAATTAATTTCAATCGTGAATAACAAGTGTAAGGTGGCAAATCTTCTAGTGATAGTGAAAAAGACATCTAAGTATATGATTTTATTAGATCGTTCGAGATGTCATTTTTTCTTTTTACTCTTGAGCTAATTTGCTAAAAATCTTTAGGTTTGTGTGATCTTATTAAAATCACGTGTTTTTCGGTCTTGTAAACTTTTTTGTCTCAAACAAAGTTTATTCAAATTAGTTTATTTGGCAAACTTGTTTTGCTCTGCCTGTGGGTTGAATTATTTCCCATTTTAACTATGATGTTGTATCACGCCTTTTTATGAAAGTTTGAAAAAAAATTAAGTTAAGTTAAATGGATTATTTTTCACAATCTTAACTTAAGCTAATGATAGGAAAATCCTTTACATTTAAGCAAATCTTTGGAAAATGCAAGAAAAAAAATTTTTAAGTAGGATTTAAAAAAAAATATTTAAATGTAGGCAAGCATATGGTATTGAGATTATAAAGTGCATATAAAATATTGTAATTTTTAGCTAAAAGAAAAAAGTCTCACATTTTTTAAATAAGTAATTTCTCCATTTTATTATTACAATTTTTCATTATTTTCTGAGCTTATTTCGACTATATGTTTCCCGATCTTTCCGATGTGCGTCATCTCCGAAGGGGGCCTGCAGTGTCCCTATCGCCAGGCGACTTGAACCCGTGACCCAGACGGGTAGACAGGGAGATATAAGCGATAAGCGGGATGCAAATAGCTTTGCTCCCATCCATGGGGGGTCGAATTTTCGAACCTGAGAGATTGATGACCCAAAAATATGGGTGTTACGGATGATATAACACCTATTTTTTTACCAATCTAATCGAGAAACTAGCCCACCACAAGTGGTTGCCATGGTGCATCCACCCAAAGGCTAATCTCCGCTTGGCGATAGCTTCGCCCGCCGCCTTATCAACAGAACTTTTCCAATGCTATTTGAACCCATTGAACCCCATACTTATTTGTGATTTTTCGCAATTCTCGCGGGAACATAAATATTATTGTTGTTTCGAAATGAAGTGAAAACATTACGAATGGGTGCGGATAGCTGACCAGGCAGGGATCGATTTTCCACAGCCAGCACAAATCCAACGATCGTCTTGGCAAACGCATCGTATTGCAGTAGTCTGGAATCTATAAACATTATATTTGTATACTAACCAGTGTATTGCCGCTATCCAAACAGGACATGGCCGACCAGAAAATGCTGCAAACCCCGCTGGAGCAGGGCGATCCGGAGTTGGCCGATCTGATCAAGAAGGAGAAGGAGCGCCAGCGAGAGGGTCTCGAGATGATCGCCAGTGAGAACTTCACCTCGGTGGCGGTGCTGGAGAGTCTGAGCTCCTGCCTCACAAACAAGTACTCCGAGGGATATCCCGGCAAGCGGTGAGTGTGGATTGTATTATATGGTATAATGTTTATAGGGAGAGACCCAAAAAAATATCTTTATAAAAGGTATAGGATTAGTTTTCTACCCCTTTGTTTTTAGATATTTATCATAGGTAATAGATTTTTAGTTATTTCTGTACTCTATCATAACTTTATATATGTATATAACTCGGATGGAATATTAATAGAACTTTATCTTCCCTTCGAATTATTTAACTCTTAATCTGATTACAACCCCAGTTTATCATAGGTAAAAGACTCTTTAGAAATTTAATATTAATATCATAACTATTTATATATAACTGGGATGGAATATTGATATAATGATCTTCATCTTCCCTTCGAGTTATTTAACTCACCCCAATTTATCATAGGGAAAAGATTCTTTAGAAATCGTAATATTTATATCATAACTATTTATATATAACTCGGATGGAATATTGATATAATGATCTTCATCTTTACGAAACTATACGATATCACTTGGAATCATTGTTTCTTAATTAAATTAAAACCCCGAGTGATCATTGCTTAATTCTACAGATTGCATATCAACTAATAATATTTTCCCCTGACTATATGATATTATTGAAAATAAGATCTTTGCCCATTAGAACACCAAGTGATCGTGATCCTCGCTTGATATTGGTTTATTCTATAGATGTTATATCAAATAATAATATTTTATGGCTAAAATTTTTAAAATAAGATCTTTGCCCACCACAACCCCAAGTGATCCCGGACTAATCCTGGTTATATCTCCTGTTCTCAGGTACTACGGTGGCAACGAGTTCATCGACTGCGTGGAGCTGCTCGCCCAGAAGCGGGGTCGCGAGCTGTTCAACCTGGACGAGGACAAGTGGGGCGTGAATGTGCAGCCCTACTCCGGATCCCCGGCCAACTTGGCTGTCTACACCGGCGTTTGCCGTCCCCACGACCGGATTATGGGTCTGGATCTGCCCGATGGTGGTCATCTAACCCATGGCTTCTTCACGCCCACCAAGAAGATATCGGCCACGTCGATTTTCTTCGAGAGCATGCCGTACAAGGTGAATCCGGAGACGGGTATCATTGACTACGACAAGTTGGCGGAGGCAGCCAAAACCTTCCGGCCGCAGATCATTATTGCCGGCATCTCTTGCTATTCCCGGCTGCTGGACTACGCCAGATTCCGTCAGATTTGCGATGATGTGGGTGCCTACCTGATGGCCGACATGGCCCATGTGGCGGGAATAGTGGCGGCCGGATTGATTCCATCGCCATTCGAATACGCCGACATAGTGACCACCACCACGCACAAGACCCTGCGTGGTCCTCGCGCTGGTGTGATCTTCTTCCGCAAGGGAGTGCGCAGCACGAAGGCGAATGGTGAGAAGATCCTGTACGATCTGGAGGAGCGCATCAACCAGGCGGTATTCCCATCCCTTCAGGGTGGTCCCCACAACAATGCCGTGGGTGGCATTGCCACTGCTTTCAAGCAGGCCAAGACACCGGAATTCAAGGCGTACCAGTCGCAGGTCCTCAAGAATGCCAAGGTCCTGTGCGATGGTCTCATTTCGCGGGGCTATCAGGTGGCCACCGGCGGCACCGATGTCCATTTGGTCCTGGTGGATGTACGCAAGGCGGGACTAACCGGTGCCAAGGCGGAATACATTCTGGAGGAGGTGGGCATTGCCTGCAACAAGAACACGGTGCCGGGAGACAAATCCGCCTTGAATCCGTCGGGCATTCGTTTGGGCACTCCAGCGTTGACCACTCGCGGTCTGGCCGAGAAGGACATTGAGCAGGTGGTGGCCTTCATCGATGCTGCTCTGAAAGTGGGCGCCCTGGCGGCCAAATCCGCCAGCAGTCCCAAGTTGGCCGACTACCACAAGGTGCTGGCCGAGAATGCGGAGATCAAGGGCCAGGTGACCGAGATCCGCAAGAACGTCGCCCAGTTCAGCAGGCAGTTCCCGCTGCCCGGCTTGGAGAACCTGTAGGCGAAGTCTATCTAACCCCCTCGTTATTCTCCCATTTTTTTTACCCTTTTTATTTGCACCTCGAAATGGAAACCGCTTTTGAAATGCACACTTTCCACAAAACAGAAGTGGAACTAGAACTTAAGTCATTAAACGCATTTTAACTCACATATCATAAGTATGGTATTTTATTGGGGGTTGGAATTTCGAGAATGTGTGTACTTGAACTAATGAGTAAAATAAAAATTAAAGTCAGTCGGAAATCAAATGAATAGCTTCTTAAATTAAGTTTAAGCATTTCTAGGGCTCACAAACAGGATATACATTTTCTTTTTCATAAGTAATAAGCCATTAAAATATCGGTTTGGCTTGGAAAGATTCATTTTTGAAAAATATATTAAAAACAAAAAGGTCAGTCGAAAATTAAGTTTAGACATTTCTAGGGCTTACATAAAGGCTATAGGTATATTTTTTCATCTTCATAAGTATTAAGGCATCTTAATATCCATTTGAATTATAAAGATTCATTTTTGAAATAAAGTTTAAAGCATTAAACAATGAAAAAATTAGCTCCGTGGTATTTCACAAGGTTTTTAGCAAAAATCATTTTTTTACTTCGAAAAATTCACATAATAAAAAGGAAATTTACGTATTAATTGTTTAAAATTGATTATCAATGAAAAAAATTTAAATAACCAATGAAAAAAAATTAAGTAATCAATGAAAAACTAGGTTTCCTGACCAAGAACTACAAAAATTGTAAAGCAACAGCATACATTTTAAAATGTGTTTAAATATCTTTGCAATCGTTAAGTTTACTACAGATGTGAGCAAGGCGACAAACGAAATAATATATGACTTCCTTTTAAACAAAAATTGGACACTAGGGTTTCAGTTCTTAAATACAAACTTATTTACAGCTTATACAAGTTAGCCATAACATTTGAAATAAACATTTGTATATCTTTTTGATTTGCTCTACTTAAAATACAAATGGCATGCCACAAGTAGGAAACCATATAATATAAGAAACAATACGATCTAATTGTACGCATGTGTACTCTCCATATTTAATTCTAATGAATGGCGAACTGCGATTCAGTGATCGGTGTACTCGACCTTGCTGAATCCCTTCGACGAGCAGCCCATCTCGCGATGGAAGCGGGAGTTGTGGGTGGACAGGGACCACTTGGTCTTGAAGCTCTTTATGCAGATGAAGCACTCGTGCTCCTTGCCCTGGATCTCCGAGTGTCTGGATGCAATGTGTCGCCGCAGGGCGCTCACCGACTTGAGGTGTCTGTTGCAGAAGCAGCAGCTCAGTGGAGCGAGTCCAGTGTCCTGGACGGTTTCCTCATCGCTTCCCGCTGCCGCAGGTGCAGTGCGTCCGGTTTCCACGGCTTCTGGTGCACTGCTAGCCTCAGTGCCCGGCTCCCGTTTCACTGAAGCTGAAAGAAAAAATACTTTTTAATTAGATAAATACATAAACCATGTTGGGAACCCCTTTAAAATACACCCAGTAAAAAAAATAAGTTAACTTTTAAATGGTTTACATGTAATCTTTTATTTTTTCTCGCTCTTTCTCTCTTTTTTCCTCTCTCTAGCTGTCTCTTTCTTTTTTCTGTTTCTAGCAAAACGAATTAAATTGATTAATTTAGGTTCATTTCGTTGATGTGTATAGATCAATCTACATACACTTGGCTTAGACTTAGTGTTTTTGGGGTGGAATTGGAATCTCCGATAATAATCGCTATAGTCATGGCTGGACCATCTGGACTATGTGCCAACTGTCCGAAAACTGATCAGTAAACCCTTTAAGCCGTAATCCAATGTGAGATCCCAAGCAAAACTGGGGAAAAATGGTGGGTAGGTGGTTTTCTTTTTGGATTTTCCACGCGATTACGACCGAGGGTAAAACTGATGCAGTCCGAACATTGGGCATTTAGAGATATAACATTAACTATATGTGTATACATAGATCAATATGTGAATCGATAAGTAATACGTATGAGTTTTTTTTTCATTTAACTAGGTTATCTTTAGTATGTATCCGTGTATGTGTTTTTTGAGTTTTTGTCTTAGAGAGGTTGTTTTCTACAGGTTTCCTTATCGTTTTCTTTTTTTTTTGTCTTTAGTTTTTTTATGTTTTGGAAAATACTTTCAACTAATCCTAGCGTACGCGCTATGACTTCCGTTTTCACTTGGCTCGTGTGGGCTACTCAACTAAGTTATACCAAAGAACTAAACTAGGTCCGATCAAATTTATGGAGGGGGCTTAAACTAAACTAAAACTAATTTAGCTAATTTACATTCAACTGCTAACGCTCTAATGCTGAACACAGATGGTCAAAAAGCGCGCTGGGTAATTGGGTATTTATCGTATCGTAAATTTGTACACAAGGGTAATTTTCGTATTTCTTTTTGTGAGCAAAGTACAGAGCTTTCCGGGTATTAAACTGGGTAAAGGATCTAATAGGTTTTCGATTTTTTTTGGTGTCTAAAAGTAAGTTAAGTCGCCTAGCTCTATGTACAAAACTGAATAATATCAGAGTTTTAAGTAAGAAATAATACATATCGGGGCACAACAACTTTGTGGGCTGTTTAAGAGCTTAAGTAAAGTGATCAATTCGGGAGTAAATGTAACTTAAAAGTCATATAAACAACATGATAACTTGTGATCGGTTTCTGATCTATATAGTATCACTCTATCTGAGCAATTAAGCACCCAAAGTGCCTTCCAATCTCTAAAGCTTCCTGTGTGTTTCGGTTGTGTGTATTTATATACATAATGGTTGTGTCAATGGGTTTTTGAGGGCTTGTACTTTGCCATCTATATAATAAGGAAGTATCTAAAGCAAATTGTGGACTAAAATACAAGTGGGTACATGTACGTATTACGTGGACACATGACATGGCTTGGTCAACGACGGGATTACCAGCTCCGCTCTCCGACTGACTGACTGATTTGACTTAGTGGCTACCATTGGGGTTATATATAATACTATATAACTATATAGGGGCTAAACATCGAGGGCTATTTGAGTGCCCAATGAGTACGCTGAGTGTAACTCTACGTACTTCTAACTGCTTTGCATATGAGTTGACAATTTTGGCTAGTTTGTTTTGTTTGGGGTTGGGGGGTTTCATGGGAACACGGGGAAGGGATTGGCTGGCTGGTTGGTTGGTTGGCTTCTCGCTAAGCTGGACGTAATTAACTATATCTCTCTCCTCCCTGAACCATATATCCTATCGATCCCGATCCAGACACGGCTCGCAGACGGCCCAGGCTGATGAGCACGCATCAGTTCTCCGTCTTGATGGCCACCTTCTGCTCGTGCGAGATGCGTATGTGCTCCCGCAGGCTGTACTTATTCTTGAAATTCTTATTGCACAGGTCGCACTTGCGCGGCGGTTGTGGGGTATGTTGGGTGCGAATATGTCTCCAAAGATTAACCGTGGTTATAACCATTTTGCAAAACTGACATTCTGTCCACTTATTATTGGGCGAATCTAAAAATATACAGAAAATACGTACAATCAATATAACAGTCTCTATCGATCGATCGATTGCTTGCTCACTAATTTGTCTATTTTTTTTTTTTTTTTTGGAGACATATTCGACAACCACAACAACGAATATATAGAAATAAATATATAACATTTAACAAATGCAAATCAATTGATTAAACGAATCAACAATTGACTACTAAGGGTACTCAAGTACACAAAATCAAAATGCCACGCTTAACCACAACCACTTGAAGCCATTAACATAACTTAAAGTACAAAGAAATTAAAATGTCTAGTATATAAACTTATAGAATACTTAAAAACTATTACAACTACCAATTATGAGTATAAATAAACACAGGAAATTAAAAAGAAATTATAAATTATCCATTCATTAAACAAAAGCTTACATTTTAATACAGTTCAAGCTAGTCAGGACATTTTTTCAACAATAGCTTTTGGGATTAACAATTCATCTTGAGGAAACCACTTGAAAGTTAAATCTCAGCCTAAAGCCAGACTCACCGATTGTTCCGCTGGCCTTGCTGTCCGATTTGACCGGCGTCACAGACACCGTAGTCGAGGGACCAGTGGTGGCTCCACCGCCACCCGTATCCTCCATCACCTGGCCGGAATTCGCTCCCGCCGTTCCGCCGGCGTTGGTCAGCAATCGGGCTAAAATTGAGTAATAGAGTCAGTAACTTAAACCCTTTTTAATCTACTTCAAATACTTACTCATCTCAATGGCAATCTCGGCGTTGTCCGCATCCGCCTGGTACTTCTCCTCCATTTCGGACTCGGTGAGTATCTCGTACTCTGAGGAGTACTGGGCAACATTCTGGGCCGCTGCGTTGGTGGCATCCTGCGACGTTTGGGGCGTGGCTCCATCCGACAGGCGGTCATCCACCTCGCCCACGATATAGTCGGGTATGTCCATCTTGACGGCGCCGCGCAGGAAAGTCATCTCGGCCGCTGAAAGGGGCAAGTAAAGAAGTTTAAGATTATCCTTGGGATGTATCCTCTCCAGACTTACTTTTCACTATGGTCTGCTCATCCTTGACGGCATAGTCAACGGTTTCGGTGGTGTAAATGTTGTCATCATCGTCGGAGAAGGTGATCTTGCGCTTCTTGACCGAACTCGCCGCCGGCAGGGCTACCGCATTGGTGATGGTCAGGTGTTGCGTCTGCACAGGCGTTGTCTGTTGCTGTTGGGACTGCTGCTGCTGCTGCTGTTGCTGTTGCTGCTGCTGCTGCTGCGGGGGCGGTGCAGATTGCACTTGGATGTGCTGGATCTGGGTGGTTTGTACATGGTGATGCTGCTGTTGCTGCTGGACCTGCAGCTGCTGTGCGGCTGCAACCACCTGCGATTGCACTTGGCTGGTGGTGGTTGCCTGCAGCAACGTGGCCGTAGGTATTTCGATGGTTTGTGTGGCTGTCTGCGCCTGGGCCACATTGGCCACCTGCTGCTGCTGCTGCTGCTCGTTGACCGCGCGAATGGTGCTCGGTATGGTCTTGATCAGCTTGTGCTCGCTGATCAGCGGCGCCACCGGCATCTGCGGCTTCTCCTTCTCTTCGGCGGTGAGTCCTTGGACGGCCAGCAGCTCGGCGGTCTGCAGGAAGGATTGCAGCGCCTCCTGCTGCACATTGACTTCGCCCTACAGGAAGAGGTAAATGAGTTAGTGAAGTCGGGAATAAACTGAAGAAAGAAATATTTGAAAAAGTACGATCTATAGCTTGCGATTACCTATAAGATCTACGTTTGTAGCAGTTCGTAAGGTTTTTAAATACTTTCTAAGATATATGCTGGTTTTTACGCTATCTCTAACTATCTCTACATGTAATCAGGTCATTAATTTAATTATAAACAAATAACCGAATGGAGGATTATTAAACTATGTACATTTAAGGATAATAACATTGTGTTTTTAGAAATGTAAGAACTATGTATCTTTAAATTTAATTTAATTCCCATGAAAATATGTCCTCTTTTTGGGGTTCCTGGAAGCCACAGCTTATTAAAAATGCAACTATAAACAAATGACCAAATGGAGGATCCTTTAAATATATATATAGGTCGTGATAATAACGTTGTGTTTCCAATGTTGGTCGAACTTTCTTTAATTTCAAAAAGGAAATCACTTAACGCAAGGATATTTATATAAAGATCCCCAACGAAGATCGGAAAATCCAAAGAAAAGTTTGAAAGGTTTCAACAATATCGGAAGACTATAATTATAACTGGCATAACTTGACTTTTCCTAAAGAGAACACCACGAAACTCGTAAGGATGTTAGACTATGCTGTTCTAAGTGATTCTGGTTCAAATCTCCACACGTTTGACGTATTGTATGGTATTGTATATCCTATCATAATGGGAAGGATGTAACAATAGAAGCTTGACAGAACTTGGATTTCCCAAAAGGGAAACCCATGAAACTCAACAGGATGCTAGATTATAGCATTCCTGATCCGAATCTCTACGGATCTCCAACCCACCTGGTACATGAACTCGATGATCGAGTTGAGATCCTCAAACTTGATGAACTTAAAGATAATGACTGGGTGCGGATGGGGGTTCTCCTTGAAGATCTCCTTGAAATACGACGAGCAGGACGAGAGCACCACCTTGTGGGCCTTGATCCTGCGTCCGTCCACGCAGAGGCTGACGTCCACGAAGTCATCGTTCAGCCGGTGGTTGTCCAGGGAGTAGGTGAGGTGGCGCAGGTAGTTGTTCCACCGCAGCGAATATTGCTGGGTGGTGGCCATCGCGGCGTCCTCTTTGTGCCCACCTCCTGAACCTACCCCTCCTCTTCCACTTCCTCTTCCTCCTTCTCTTCCTCGCACTCTGCCTCTTTCCAGTCCAATCCAATAAGGGCTTATTCCCGGGAAAGGGGGAAGCTGCCCGCCTTGGAAGCGCCCTAACAACAAAAAGTGGCGAATATGGAACTCCTCCGGTTCCGTTGGCCTTCCCTTGGGTCCCTTCCAGCGGATCCCGATCTGTTGCCAAAAACCGCTCGCACTGCCTCTTTTGACCGCTTTTACGGCGTTTGTTTACGCCTCTTCGTGCACACACAAGTACGAATTTTTTATATTCTATGCCAAACAAAAATATTATACGCCTCCATTTTGTTTTTTGCCAATTTCAGAGCAACCCTGCGTGCGCTGCCACTGCAATGGGGCTGCCACTCGGCCCGCCAGGTGGCGTGCAGGCAGTGCTGCCAGACTGGCGTAACAGCGGGCGGGAAATTCAAAACTTAGAAGAAAATGTAAGGTTTATCCTTAACCAATTTTACTATAACAAACACAGCATTATCAAATTCTGATTTAAAATTTATTCTAAACGCAACTAACAAATAAATTGTTTAAAATAGAGGGAAAATTTAAAAATTAAAAAAAAATGTATCCATTTTAGTCCAAATTAAATATAATTTTCAAATAAATTTATAAAATTCTGATTTAAGTTTTATTGTAAATGCAAGTCATCACTTAACAAATAAATTGCTTAAGTAAACAGAATTTTACCAATGCCATAATATTTAACTGTTTTTAATGTCTCAAAGACTTTGCTACCACAGGCTGACTAAAAATCGGAATATCAGGCGCAGCAGAAAGCTATAGACGATGCCTCGGCATAAAAAGTCGAGGACGTAGAAGATCTTAACGCGGAATCGGGCCGCACTGCTGCTTTCGGGACTCTCCTTCAAAAGGAACTCCTTGGCACCCCGAATTCCGTGCTGGAAAAATTCCGTATAGTTGATATTTGCGTGCTGCATGAAGCCAAAGGTCGAGCTAAAAATAAAGAGTTAAAGTTGTACTTTAATATCATACAATTTCAATATATAATTATGTTATTTTAAGATTATTCTTTTAATTTACAAACTTTTATAAGATTTACCCATTATTATAAAAATGACTACGAATATTCTTGATTTTTCATTTTTAAGCTAGCAATTATTTTTTTTGGTCAAAGAACTCACATTTCATTGGCCGGAACTATATCGTGCAATGCCCGGAAATTGTTATTCTGAAAATGCCACTCGGTCATTGCAAACACTTGCAAAGCACTGAAGGCGGCGAAAATACGTCGTTGCAGCTTCATCAAGCTGGAAATAATTAAAGGATTTTTTATATGTATTACATGTAATTAAACTTCCTCTTCAAAACCGTTTCGACTTACAAAGGCTTTTCATTATAGAGACGGAGCAAACTGTCCACAACGACGGCCATCAGAAGATGCATGGTGCAGAACTGGAAATACAATAGATTAAAATTAATATAACAAATACGTACTCTATAGGGGTTCTACAAAGCCAACTAGCTTTTTAATCGAAACCTATCCCACATGCAAAATGTGAATGCAAATTTGATGATATGATTATATTATATATGTAGAAATTCTGATTTAACCTACTATATATTTAAAATAAATACACACTTATCGTGTGTGCTAAAGTACTGTTCCAGATTATAATAATGAATTTTCATAGTCTCATATAACCCCGATAACTCACCCGTAAAAATACTAAATACATATTATCTAATATATAAATTCTGATTTAGAATCTACTATATTTTTTCAAATGTATATACACTAATCGTTTGTGCTAAGATACTGTTCCAGATTATAATAATAGATTTCACTATCCTCATATAACCCCAATAACTCACCCGTACGAAGTGAAGAACCGGACAGGTTGTCATCCCACCACCTGGCAGCCAAAGGGTCTTCTCGAAGGGATTCTTCCTTATAAACGTCTTCCCGATCTCGATCACCTCGCCCATGGTAATCGGCGATATATTCGCCGTGGCACAGTTAATGACGTACAATTCGCTATCCTTATCCCTTGATTTCGATTCGCCAATGAATTTGTACACCCCAGTGATCAATGTGCGGGCCACAATATCGGCGGGCACGAAATCGGCCACAATATTTGGATCACAGTTTTGGGAGCGGAGAATACCCACTCCGCAGGCCACCAAAAGACCCGTGGGTCCATTAAAGTTGTCCGCCCAGCCGGGCACGGGTTCCTCAATTGTAGAGACCACTGTTAAAGATAGATATCCCAATTCGATTGGTATTATATTTAGATATTATATAATATTACCAATCGATGGTCTAAAGATAAAGATGGGCAGCTTATCCCTGTATTCATTGACCACCTGCTCGGCCAAACTTTTGGTGAAGGTGTACGTATTGGGCTGGAAGTTTCCGTACCTGCAATTTATGATATGATATGATACTGTTTCCCAATTTCTGTTTACCCATTTACTCACTTGAGATTAAAGATGTTTAGAATCTCCTCGTCATAGGTCTCCGCCAATTTGATGGTGGTACGCCAATCGGCCAGAGGTGGATAGACACGTTCCTCCACTTCCAGAACTCCCGGATTCGAGTACGTGGTGGAGACATGAACAAAGGCCTTGAGTTTGCGCCACTCCAAAGCCAACTTGACCAGTTCGTGGGTGCCACGGGTGTTCATAAGGATGGCTGTGCTCAAGGCATCATCGAAACTAAGCAGAAAGATATTAATATTTTTAATTTTCGGTATCATATCAAGTATTATATTCTAAAATATCAGAAATATTTACAAAGTACCAGAAAAAATATCAAATTGTTTTTATCTTTTTAGGTATTTACCAACACTGAAAGATCTCTGGATATTACACCTACCGCACACTGGCTGCCGAGTGATAGACAATGTTCACATTACGTAGCCGCTCGAGATCAGCCTTACTTATTCCCAGGCCCAACTGCTCCACATCGCCGGCTATAGCCACCAATTTGGATCGGGCATTGGGCTGTTCCCTCCGCAGGCGTTCATATAGCTTCGACTCCCACTGGAGTTGCAGACGCTCCTCAATAGAGTGCCCCTTTTTGGGCCGCATCAGGACGTAAATCCGGCCCAGTTTTGGACAGGAGCGCAATAGCTTTTCGATCAGGGCCTTGCCCACAAAGCCTGAACGAAAATAATGATCAAATAACTTAAAAACATGGAATTTAAGAATTTTTCCAAATTTATTTTAAACTTTGGTATCAGAAATATCCATATTTAGTGAGATAGAGTTGGATCTATGTATACCCACCCGAGGCGCCTGTGACAAAGATTTCCTGATCCTTAAAAGCTTCCGGTATAGTCATTGTGAATAAGATTTTGGGTTCCCTATATCGTGTATTACTCCGCACTTGTCGCTGTTCCAAGAGGTTCTGTGCGAAGTACGGTGTACTCAAGGCGGGATATTCAAATCCGAGCAATCACGCCGCTGACCTTTGGCTGAAAGGGATCACATTGCTGAATATTCAGGCACAGGCTTACTTTGTACACATAGAGCGCGCTTCCCTGTAAACAGCAGGTGTTCTAAGACCTTCTGAAGACCAGCATTTTTATTTTTTTAATAATTATATAATATAATAATTGAAATGCCTTTATTACCAATAAACAAGGGTTCAGCTTTTTTGATAAAAAAGATGAGTTGATAAAAATAATTAAGCTAAAATTGATCTTATAATCTTTAAAAAATATTATTTTTTGTTATCGAAAAAGATTTTTAGCAAGGGGTATCTCTTACTCGAATAGGTTGGATAGGTAGGAACCACTAACTATTTTAAGACCCGCAAGGTGCTACAAAATCCGCTGCGAAAAGAAAAAACAAAAGAGAACAGCTAGAAAGAGCACAAGAAGAAGAACGAGATCAACAAAAACGGAACCGTTGAACCCCAAGAATCAAAGGAGAAAGCACAATAAGATAAGTTTTACCGTAGCACCGACCACCAAATCAAGCAGAGCCCATAATTACACTTGGAGAAATGAAAAAAATAAATAGTTTTTAATTGCACATGTAAGTTTGTGAACATTTGTACAAAGCTAAAAACACAATGCTCTGATGATTAAGTATATTATAATATTACATTGTTATCCAGCAAGTGATATTTTATTTCATAATCACTAAACACCTTTTTTGTTCAGTGCACTGCGTGAGAAAGAGATGGAGAAATGGGTGCTCCTTTTCTTTGGGCCCATGAATGGAAAATGGTTGTGAAAAACCGGATAAGCCTCGATTGGAGCCGCTTCTTTTGGCCACAAGTGGCTGATAAAACTATGCCGGCGATTTGTGTAAGCGTGTTAGCCTTATTATGTTCGTTTTTATTTGGATCTTGGCCATTTAAAACGGCGCTTTAATCGCTCCATTAGCATGCGTGCGAGCGAGACAACAGCAACTGATCTGCACAGCCTCAGTTCAGCGACCTCTTGTTATCTCCGTCTCTCCCCACAAATCAACCGTTGCAATAACGGTACTTGACAAACACATACAGATATACCAAATAGTTCGCTTGTAGTTGTTTCATTTCTTTTTTTCAGTTGCATTTTCACATTTTAATTAACATTTTCAGGCGTAAACTTATCATTCGATACGCATGCAATTAGAAAAGTGTACAAATCAAAAAAAATACATATGCTTGTATGCTTGAATGTGTGTGAATATCGCACGCGAAACTGCAGCCAAGTGTAAGTGTGTGTATGTGGGTGACTTTGCCGGCCGGCAAAAAGTGGGAGAGAGAGAGAGTTAGACAGAGAGTGAGAGGGAGGACGAGGAGAGCAGCAGCAGAGCAAGAGAAAGAGAGCGGGGGAGGAAAGAGAAGACGGTTTTGATTTTCCTTTTTTGTTTTCATATTTTTGTTTCACTTTGTTTATAATTACATCATAATTAAAAAATAATACATAAGGTTGCTGACGAATTGTACAAAACGCTAGTGTGTTGTTTGTGTTTTGCAATGTGTGTGTGTTCTTTTTACGCTTTGGGGAATATCTTTTTCTTCTTCTTTATCTTGATGTCCTTGTCATGCCGCGAGCGTGTGTGTGAGTGTGGGTGTGCGTGTGTTGTTTTTGTTGTTGGTATGTGTGTGTGTGTGTGGAATGGCAGAATATGCTTTTCGCTCATTTTTGCTTTTCTTTTAAGTTTGTTATATTAAAGGTTTACAAATAAAAAAAACAAAAAAAATACATAGTATATCATATCATATGTAAAGTGGAATAAATTAATTAAATTAATATGCTGGAACCACACAACACGCGCCCAAAAACGATGATGATAATATATGATGATGGTGTGCAGGCGGTTCCGCTCTTTTCATCTTGTAGTTGGTGTTGTTGTTGATCTTGTTGTTGTTGTGCTGCACTCCAAACTTCCACCACTCGCACTTGCACTTTCGCTGCTGCTTCCTCGACTTCTCCTCCTCCTTCTCCTCCAGAATCAAGACGATCCTGCTCCTCCTTCTCCTCCTCCTCCTGCTGCTGCTGCTGATGATCCTGCCAAGCTGACAAGCGATCCATCTTAGAAGCACTTGCGGTGCACAATGGATGGGCCAGACTCGTCGTACTCCTGCTTGGAGATCCACATCTGCTGGAAGGTCGACAGCGAGGCCAGGATGGAGCCACCGATCCAGACAGAGTACTTGCGCTCTGGCGGGGCAATGATCTTGATCTTCATGGTCGATGGGGCCAGGGCGGTGATCTCCTTCTGCATACGGTCGGCGATTCCGGGGTACATGGTGGTGCCACCAGACAGCACGGTGTTGGCATACAGATCCTTACGGATATCCACATCGCACTTCATGATCGAGTTGTAGGTGGTCTCGTGGATGCCGCATGCCTCCATTCCCAAGAACGAGGGCTGGAACAGGGCCTCGGGGCAACGGAAACGCTCGTTACCGATGGTGATGACCTGTCCGTCGGGAAGCTCATAGGACTTCTCCAACGAGGAGCTGCTGGCAGCGGTGGCCATCTCCTGCTCAAAGTCCAAAGCCACGTAGCACAGCTTCTCCTTGATGTCACGGACAATTTCACGCTCAGCGGTGGTGGTGAACGAGTAGCCGCGCTCCGTCAGGATCTTCATCAGGTAGTCGGTCAGATCGCGACCGGCCAAATCCAGACGCAGGATGGCATGGGGCAGGGCATAACCCTCATAGATGGGGACGGTGTGGGAGACACCATCGCCGGAGTCCAGAACGATACCGGTGGTACGACCGGAGGCGTACAGTGAGAGCACGGCCTGGATGGCCACATACATGGCGGGTGTGTTGAAGGTCTCGAACATGATCTGTGTCATCTTCTCGCGGTTGGCCTTGGGGTTCAGCGGGGCCTCGGTCAGCAGCACGGGGTGCTCCTCGGGGGCCACACGCAGCTCATTGTAGAAGGTGTGGTGCCAGATCTTCTCCATATCATCCCAGTTGGTCACGATGCCGTGCTCAATGGGGTACTTCAGGGTGAGGATACCACGCTTGCTCTGCGCCTCATCACCGACGTACGAGTCCTTCTGGCCCATACCGACCATGACGCCCTGGTGACGGGGACGGCCCACAATCGAGGGGAAGACGGCGCGGGGCGCATCATCACCGGCGAAACCGGCCTTGCACATGCCAGAGCCGTTGTCGACAACCAGAGCAGCAACTTCTTCGTCACACATTTTGTAAGCTGCAAAGGAAAGGACGGGCGATCATTAGTATTGGGTGTATATTCAGGGGTTTCGAGTTGAAAATTTGACAAGGGCTTGAGATTTGTGTGATTTTCTTTCAGTTTTTGTTCTAACAGGGCAAACCTTAAAAAAATGTACTATATCTGAGAGTTAAGAACTTTAATTTGTGACCGTTGATAATTCAAAATTATAGATTGCTACATGAATAGCTCTTTTAGATCCATTACTTTTAAATTTATAATTTTTATTTAATTTTTAAATTTTTTTCTGTATTAACAAAAAAATAATATTTTTTACAGTCGTATGTTTTAAATATTTTAAAACCGTTAAAAAAAAGGGGAAGGAAAGCCCCACCCCGAAAAAACCGCAATATAAAAAAAAAAGTTGAAAAGGAGGGGAGAAACTTCTAGACGGCACTTAACGAAAGCCGGTGCAAAAGAGAACCGACAAAGAGAGCGCAGCTTAAAATGCACGCCTGTGTGTGTGTATGCGCCCTTAAAATGGCGACTGTCCAAACTTGAATTAAAAAAAAAAATGTTCAAAAAAAATAGCACTCTTCACCAAGTTAAGAACTAAAAGCGCGAAAAAGCCAAGCTAACTTTACCTTTTTGTTCGATTAAACAAATTCAAGGCGAGAAAACTCAAGTGGCGAGCTGAGCTGAGAGCGACCGCACGGTTTGAAAAGAGTGAACGGAATGAACCGACTGGAAGTCGCTGGTGAATGTTGAAAGCCAGTTAACTGCGATTTTCGATCGCTGCCTGCGTCGGCGTCGGCGTTGGCGTACGCGTCGCTCTCTGTCTCCGTCTCGCTCGCTCCCTGCCTGGCAACGCACGCGTGCGAAAGAGAGCGCTGGTGTGTTGAGTTGCGGCGGCCAACTTTTGTGACCATATATGGTCATGTTTCGAGGCGAAAAGCAAATCGTCTGGCTTTCGCTCTCTCACACACACACGCACACTCACACTCGTGCCACCATACCTTATATATGTATGTTGAAGGTTTTCTCCATTTTTGCGACTACGACTTTGAAAAACCGGCAAAATTTTCTGCTTAAGCCGAAACGGCTGCCTACGTCACTAGTTTCAAGAACCTGATCTAGTTATATATATTTACATATATTGGTAGCATCTTATGAACATAGAGACGCTCCGGTTTCTTGGGGCGTGGGAAAAAAAGAAAGTGTTGGCGAATTGAATTGCAAATTCGAAATTTGGCATATCTTCGGGTGAAATCGTGACACACCCACATTATAAATGGAGGTCTTATTGGAAACCCAATGATCTTGCGTTTTCCTCGAGTTCTTTGCACTTTTTAATTATGTATATCCCCAATTTTTGAATTAAAGCCTTAAGACTCTGGTTCTTATAAAATGTAATATATCCTGAATTCTGGTTCTTAAGCTGCTGTTATATTACATCTTTTTGGTTTTTTAAAACTTTGGCTCTCGCAGCCAGTAAATCTTTTGATTTCGATGATTGAGTTATGGTATTGTAATTTTGAGCTACAATTTTCAGGACAAACTTATTTTTCTTGGAGTTTTGATCAATACAATAACTCTTTAGCCCATGGCTCTCGTCTTTCGAATCACTTTTGGCACTAGCACATAAAAAAATTATTTGTTTACAAAAAAATCACACATTTTCCGCGGCTTTTGTCGAATTGTTTGTGGGCTTGCTGGGGGGTTCGATTGATGGATGGGTGATACTTACATTTGGTGTGTTTTATTAAAATTAATTAAATAAATATAAATTAAGTCTTTCGGTTTGGTGTCTCTGGATTAGACGACTGCTGGCTGATGGAGCGGCTTTGTGTCGGGAGGAGTATCCACACAGCACAAGAACTCAAACGGTAGTGATATGAAAACTGGTCTCGCCGTCCGTTTATAAAGCCCGCTTAGCGCTAAAACCTTATCACTCGGACGGCTCTCTGCTCTCCGGCGATTCCAAAACTTTTACCATATATGGGTATGAATTGTTCGCCGATTTGATTTTCGTTTTCGGAGAATTTCCTCCGCGCTCTGAAACAACTGGGTGTGTGTCTATATCGTATAGTGTATGTAGTTTTCAAGAGTCCTATCAGTTCAGTCGTGGTTTTTGCCTTTGGGCTCTGGCATGTGATTCAGTTGGGGAGCGTTACTCATTTTCGATACTCGTACTTCTTATCTTTGTATTATGGAGAATTACTCGATGGTCACAACTCTTGTGAATTTTTTCATAACTAGTCATTGAATTTCGACAAATAAAATAACTTAAACAATGATATAATATGAACAGATCTTAAAATAATTTATTAATAAATATTTATGGAAGTAATCATTTTGTTCAACGAGAGATACTCATAAAATTTGTATTAATATGTACTTTAGATTACAATGTTTATGTTGGTTATTCTTTGCTAAGTCTTTGCATAAGAATATTTGTCTAAGTCTATTTGTTTCCAATAGGAAATAATATTCTAATAGGTTTCCCAGGAACTTTTATTGCTGTTCTACCGTCTTCAACCAAATTGGTAATCTTACCAAAACTTTCCCTTAATTGTGAATTTCCCCCATAAATTAATTTAAAGAATTTTTTTTTAAGAACTTTATTTTCAAACCATAACAATAACATTTTAATGATCTTTATTGTAATGTGTATTTAAAATCACCATCATACTCAATCAAGAAAATTAGCATATGTATGTGTAACAGATCTATTGTTTATTTGGTTTTTGTCCAAATAACCCTTTTCCAAGCTGTTGCACGTTCTTGAGAAGGGTATTTGGTAGCCGTTGAAAATTCGTCAGCACAGCCGCAAGCCGGTTTTGAACCATAACGGCGAAACAGCTGCCAGACAAGAGAAGAGTACACTGGAAAATAAATATAAAATCATTTGGGGTCTGTAAAAGTTTTTTAATTCAATTGTACATATGTATGTGTGTGCCATAAATATTTTAAGGTCTCTTAGTTGTCTGTTAACACATTCTCAATGATTTGTTAATATCATTTGTTATACCTTAACTATATTTAGGGAATAACGATTTTTCTAAATAAACATTTAAACATTTAAAATAAAATGTCATATTAAGAAAACACAAAGAAAAGAGTAACAGCAAATAAAGTAAGCATACAATTATTAACATTATATTATATTATATTATATATATATATCCCAGTATGTAAACATCAACCAGAACTTTTTGATTTTTGATAATTACAAACTGCTTGGGCTAACACTTAGGAAGCATTATACTTGTTAGTTTGGATATACAAATAATTTTCATATAAAAATATACTACAGGGTTGTTTTTTTTTTTAATAATCCCAATGAACTCATTTTTTCCAGTGTAGACTATGCGTTTGCGCAACAGAGACGAATACACATGCACATTTGTAAGCTGCTCTCTGGCTCTTTCTCCCTCTCTTTGGCTTGCGGCATTTTTCCAGAGGCTGTGACTCAGTGCGCTTTTGTTGTTGTTGTTAATGATAAGCCCCGGTTCTCTCGCGACTTTTGTTTAAATTTATTTGTTTTTTTTTTTGAGCCCAGGCTGAGCCGCTGCATAAACAAATATTGCAATTGCTATTGCAAATGCATTCCAATCAGGCGATTTGATATTTTTCGCCAGAATTTGGCTAATTTTTCATCGTATTTCGCGTTTGCCGGTCGTCGTGCTTTCTCGCTCGCACTCGGCTTGCGAAAAACAAAAAAAAAAAAAGTGAAAGAGGGAAAGCCATTTTATGTTGTTGCTGCTATTATTGGATGTGCGCACACACATGTATGGCAATAAGTAACAATATGTAGACTTATTTATTTGCGCGCTTTGTTGACTAATCTTTGTTTAAATAATTGCCTATTTCGAGCCAAAATGACGCATAAAAGGAAACGGCAACATACGGTGCGATAAGCGATGTAAGGGAGCGAGCGAGATGGGGCTAGAGAGAGCGCAGCATAAAAAGAAAACAACAAACGCACACACACAGACAGAACGAACACAGACACGCACACATGGTCAAAGGAGTGGCTCCAACGTCGGTGACGTCGCGCCCAGCCGCAGCCCCCCGCCCCGCCCCGCCCACACCCTTCCGTCCACGCCCCTCTACCGCCCCCCCCCCCCCCCATCCCTCTTCCTCTTTTGCCGCATTTGGTATTGCCGTCTCGCTTTTTTGGCTTTATTTTGCTTTTTGGTCAAGCTAAGAAACTGAAATCAAAGAGGAGAGCCTGGAAATTGCAATTGTTAAAAAAAAAAACAATTGCACATGCACTCTGTTCGGGGAAAAATTCGAAATTCGAGCATGACCATAAAAAGGTGTGATCAAAAATACAAGGCAATACAGAAAACTCTTTAAAATAATTCTTATACATATGTATAGTTTTATAACAACAAAGGTACCTAAACATTTAATTAAACTAAATATATGTTTGTATTTATAGAAACACTTAAAATTAAATGCATGAAACTTTTTTTATTCTGTTAGAACATTATAAATACATCAAATTAATGTTTATTATGTTCTTAACTCAAAGAAAAAACCCATGAAAATGTTTAATTTTGTGACCCTACTCATAAAGTTAAAGTGATGGTGATAAAAAATTCCATAAAGATAAGCTATAGAAAATTCCAGTCATAGAACTTCCACCGAATACAAGTTATTCTCATGGTTTTGTGTCCAAAATATTCGCCGACGTCATCGCGAAATTCCACATTCCCCAAGCCGATGTCTTGTTCTTCTCTCTTCGTAGATTTTCTTCAACGAAAATAGAGAGATAGCGAGTGACACAATCTTATCTAGCAGACGGGTCTTTGAAAATTGCCCCGGCTAACGGTTAAATACATATAGCCAAGAATGGAGCCATTGCAAACTGATGGAAATTGGCTTCAAATTGGTCCGAATATGGTCAGTCGGCATTGGATTGTCGAGAGCCATCAACTAGTTCTACTTCTCCGCCCGAAGATCATCATTTCTTTCTCGAATGTGTTCACTATGTATTTGGTATTTAGCGTTGATCACCCGGCTTTAATGGCCATAAAACGTGTCTTGGTTTGTGGGCCACATAACAGGCAACGAGATCTGGAAAAATGATGGCAGTGGAAATGTTAAAGAAGTGTGCTTATAAAGATATCTACATATCTCTATAATATAATTCTAGGAATATAATATTATTTTGACATAGAATGATACATCGATGATGATGATGGTGCGCTTATTTCTGGAAGAAGATGGACCTTGGAATATCTGAAACCCAACAGTGGGAATTATAATTGTTTGTTTTACATCTTTAAGGTCTCTATAAATCTAGGAATATAATAATATTTGTAAATAGAGTGATAAAATTCATTATTATTTCAAAAAGATGCCCCATAGGACCTTCGAGTATTTGGATCCCATCATTCCTAGGTTTCCTCAGCCCATTCTCTTGCAAAACAGAGTTATTTATATGATGATTATGTGATAAAATGTATAACTTCAGAAAGATGCCCTATAGGACCTACGAATATTTGGATCCCATCATTCCTAGGTTCCTCAGTCCGTTCTCTTCCAAGATCTTTAGTTCCAGCTTTAACCTTATTTGCTTTTCTCAAGTTCGTTGCTCGTCTGTTTTTTGTTTGATTATATTTTGGCAAGGCGAACGAAAAAATCGAAGAAATTTCCCCGGGCCAATGGCTTTGGCTTGGATAGTATTAACCTTGCGGTGAGTGAGGTTACGTTGGATCGATCGCCAAGATAGCGATCGAGGGAGGGGGGTATTGAAACTAGAAATACTTAAATAGCCAAAAACGCGTTGATGTTGACTTTGAAACCGCTATAAAACCAAAAGATACAAAAAAAAAAAACATCAACATACTGTAGCCATGATCAACGACCTTTCTCCAAAAGTACGTAACTCGTCACGTTTTCTACACTCACACACATAAACGAAAATAAATAAAATAAACAAGTTAAGCGACTTGGGCCAAAGCCATTGTCAAGGTCATTGAATGTGAAAATTTTCGTACATTTTTCGCAATTAATTTGTTTTCTTCCATTTCCATTAATTTTCATCGCGACTGCCATTAACATGCACGCACTGCCAGGGTTGCCACCCCTTCCACCATACCCATCTTTTCTTATTTTATTTGGATTTTTGTATTTTACCAGCTGCTGGCATTGCAGTTAACCGCTTTTGGTCATCTTAAAGTTGCAAATACATTTTCACTCCGGCCTTTTTGGCCATTTCGGCATCGCAACGCAATTGGAGAGAAAAATACAGCCATTAATTGCCGTCTTAATTAGTTTGCGTGCACGGACACGATGGGAAAAGTGAGGGGATGCGAGTTGGGATCGTGCGTTTGAAGTAGTTTGCAGTCGGGGGAGTTAAGCACCCGAAAGCCCAAGGCCATGGACGGTTAGTTTGGCTAAAAAGGCGAAAAAACGCTTGAAGAAATCTCTGCCGAGGCCTCCAATCCTCCTCTAACTTACAGTCCTGGTCAAAAAGGTATCGTACAACCTAAAGTCAACCGATTTTTTATACAACCTACAAAAAAAAATGTATTTTAATTATTAAATATTAAAATAAATATATTTTTTAAATTAATTTAATCTTTTTAATTTTAATTAATAAAATAAATATTTTTTTTGTAGGTTGTATAAAAAATCGGTTGACTTTAGATTGTACGATACCTTCAATCCTCCTCTAATTTACAGTCCTGGCCAAAAAGGTATCGTACAATCTAAAGTAAACCGATTTTTTATACAACCTACATAAAAAAATATTTATTTTAATTATTAAAATAATAATTCATGATTGATAAATTGATTATAAAAGTAAATACATGTGTTGAAATCTAATTTCAGTTTTATTTTTACTTAATAACATAAGGAATTCCATTATATATAGATCATTATCATAACTCATTTACTATTCTGTGAAACTCAAATTTAATATTTTTATGAAAATATTCTGATGAATCTTCAGTGTTCTCATCGAAACAAATCCCATTGAAGATCATCATGCTAAGTCGTATAAAAAATATTTATTAATGATATTAATGATTGATAAATTGATTATAAAAATAAATACATGTGTTAAAATCGAATTTCAGTTTTATTTTTACTTATGAACATAAGGAATTCCATTATACATTATACATAGATCATTATCATAACCCGTTTACCCGACTGTGAAACTCGAATTTAATATTTTTATAAAAATGTTCTGATGAATCTTCTGGGTTCCTAACCAAAACACATTGAAGATCATCGTGCTAAGTCGTATTTTGAGCTGTAATAATAATTACCAAACTAGTTGCTAATATTCTGGCCCCGACTGTTACCATAAAATCACCACTTGCTCCAAAAGAAATCTCCATGAGTGCAGTAAAATAATCAAGAGCCCAAGTATATAGTACGTTTCGGAGTTAATCGTGCTTGCTTTCGCGCGATCCGCGATATAAATGCCAACACGAATTTATGTTAATGTAATAATGCTAAATCGCCGAATTCCACACCGCTGCTAATTGCTCCGTTAATTGCCCATCGCACAGCATTGCCGACATTGTTGCACCTGTCGCTGATTCGCAATTACGCCCACCTGTCGGAAAAAGTCGGAAAATGTCTGAAAATGTCGGAAAATGTGTGAGTTGCAGACGCTACGGGAAAGTGAAAGATATGAATTATTTCGCATTTCATTTGGGTTTTTCGTTTGTTGCGACTTTTGCGTGCTTTTCGCAAGATTTCACCCGATTTCAGTGGGTGGCTAGACTGCTTTATCTGCCTACACAGAAAAAGTATCTTAAGATCACTAAAGAAAAACTAGATCTTAGCCTAGTCATTTGTAATAAAATATTATTTTTAGAATCTAGTAACTAGTACAATATCAATTGGTTTATTTTGGGTGAGAATAATATAAACAATCAGCACTAACAGCAACAAATTTATTCTCCACAGTTAATTTCGTATAATATGTAAGCCAATCTCAAAAACAAATTACTGCTAATAAAACTGTGCAAGTGAACTTCAGTGAACTGGTTAAATTGCTTGAACTTTTATACTGCAGTGAAGCCACCTTAACATGAACAACAAATAAAAAGTTGTTTTGAAATATTTTCTAAAAATGTTAGTTTTCAAAACATATTTTTTTATTCATTTTTATGTGCTTCAAATAGTTGAATATTTTTGAGCTCAGGATATTGAAAAATATTAACTATTTTTTTAAGTGTTCATTTTTAAATGGTTATTTTTTATTAGTTTTTTTATACTTTAAATTTTGAGATGTACTTGAGTTTAGAATTCAATTTACACAAGCTCAACTGTACGTTCTCGGTAGCACATTAAAGTTTATTTATAGTACTCTGTCTCATGGCAATTGATCAATAAAATAGTTGACTGTGCAGGGTGAAGAAGAAAAGTTTCATTGAGTCATTTAGTTGGGCTACCAGACACAGCCACTATACCAAGCTCACACCCATTTAGTGTTATTATAGGGAGGGCTGGAGGAGCCAGCCTCTCAGACTGAAAGGTGCAAGACATACGTATCTACAGCTGCGGACGAAATAATAGTTTCTGTTAAAACTTTTTACAAAATGCTAGTATATATATATTTTTTGAGTTTGTATATACAATATTTCACATTCGAAACATAATATCATAGTTTTATATCATATTGGAAATTAAACATCAACAGGGTGTTTTTTATTCAAAAAGCTGATCTCAAACCGGCCAAAACCTACAAAAAAAAATTTAAGATCATTATTTCATATATCATCACATATTAATATTAAATATGTTATATTATAAAAAGAAGTACTAGTCCTAACTCAAAAATTCGAAATATATTAATATCTAAATGTAACAAATCATCATCAATGGATGCTGCTAGCATTCTGTGCGCAACTGTACCCATATAGCTCAGTCCAAAAGACAGACCCCTTGCATCTCTCAACCTGTCTCCTTCGAGTCTTTAGTTGCTTTCTTGACTTGTTTATTGCGGCGTCAGCTTTGGCGAGACTTTATATATATATATTTTTTTTTTTGTATTTCTGTATCCAGCTGCAGCAGCTGGTTTTCGTGCTTTTTGTTGCTGTTGTCGCATCTGATTAGCGCCAAGTAAAGCTGTTTCGAGCTGGCAATGAAAGAAATGTGGGCAAAAAAGTAGCGAAAACCACACGTCGCTCAGTCTCACGTGGGTGCCGAGGTCTACAGAGGCAGAAACTTGTAATCAGTCTTCGGAACTTCAGAAGCTGTGGAGACGGGGCATTAAAGATGGTGAGATTGGGGTAGGAAGTGTGGACGCTACATACATAGCATATGCACTCCTCACAAGTAATTGCATAATTTCTATATAGGATCTTGAAAGGGTTTAACATTTTGACCCCTCATAATAATATAGTATTCGGAACTCAATAAGCAGTGGAGACAAGGTATTAAAAAATGGGTAGTAAATAATATCCTCCATATTTAGAATTTCATAATTATACCCGTTACTCGTAGAGTAAAAGGGTATACTAGATTCGTCGGAAAGTATGTAACAGGCAGAAGGAAGCGTTTCCGACCCCATAAAGTATATATATTCTTGATCAGGATCACTAGCCGAGTCGATCTAGCCATGTCCGTCTGTCCGTCTGTCCGTCTGTCCGTCTGTCCGTCTGTCCGTCTGTCCGTCTGTCCGTCTGTCCGGATGAACGCTGAGATCTCGGAAACTATGAGAGCTAGGCTATTGAGATTTGGCGAGCAGATTCCTGAGCTTCTTACGCAGCGCAAGTTTGTTTCAGTAGAGTGCCACGCCCACTCTAACGCCCACAAACCGCCCAAAACTGTGGCTCCTACAGTTTTGATGTTAGATAGAAAATTTTAACTGAAATGTATTAGTCTTGTCCATACCTATCGATTGACCCAAAAAAAATTTTTCTACGCCCACTCTAACGCCCACAAACCTCCCAAGAAAAAAAGCTATGACGTCAGAGCCAGACAGTGCGAAATGTTTTTACGCGTGTATGTGTGTGTATGTAAATAGTTGCCGGCCGAACTTAGCGGCAAAGAGAAAAGCACTGCCGGCGCTCAGAGAGAGCAAAGTGCGCGGCTAACTTATTCTATTGAACAATGAATTTGTCACGCCTACCCTAACGCACACAACGCTTAAATCTGTCTTCCGCCGGTAGGTGGCGCATTTAAATCTCGCTTTGCTGCTTGCATATCTCCATTTTCCTTTGGTCGCTTAAGCTGAGTAACGGGTATCTGATAGTCGAGGTACTCGACTATAGCGTTCTCCCTTGTTTTTATTCAAATCTTTTTGAAGTAAGAAACTAATTTAAATAGACATTTAAAAACACATTTCCTGCTGGATTCTGTAAGACTCCGAAAATAACTCTGATGTGATCCATTTGTGCGTCCTATCCATAATTTTATGCACATAAATTAAGCGTATTTTGTTACATTAATTTTGGCTTAGTCCAAAACAGGGCCAAAACAACCTCAGTCTCGGTCGAAGTCGCAGTCGACGTCTTGCATTTATAAGGTTAGAGCAACATATTTGTCTGGTGAAGTAACTACGCAATGATCGGACTTACACAGTGGGTTTTGCCTAATAGATATAGGATCGCCGAAAGTTTTAAGGTTTTCTCATCTAAAAACTGTGACATTTCGTAAAAAGTATTCACAATAGTATTTGTTTCTAATAAAGTGTATTAAATATACATATAGTTTAAGACTGGTTTTGGTCAGTATGCTTATTAAGACAGCCTTCACTGTATTTAGCGAAATTGGAACGAAAGAATGTGGGTTGCAAAAACAAAAAACCTAATAGTGGTTTTTAATCAAATTTTGAATGTATACCTGTATGTACAGATGGCGAGTGCGCAATGTTTTATTGTTTGTAGGCCCACATCGACGCACACCCACTACCCATTCCGGTTCCCATTCCCATTCCTGGGGTTCTACATTTTTCTGTTGTCTTCTGCTTTTCGCAGGGTTGGCCCGTTGCGGTCTATTGCCATCAGCTGGGCGTTGCATGTGTGTGCGTGAGAGCAACGTCAATTAAATACAACAGAAAAAAGAACAATAAAATGGGAAGAAGGGGCCGAAGCGCATAATACCCTTATAGATCAATAATTTCCATTCTGCTAGTGCGACAGACACCAAACTTTACATGATCCACTGAAAACGTATAATACGTAAGGCTACCAAGTTTCGTAACAATCCATGTTGTAGCAACAGAGTTACGATAGTTTGGAATAAACTCTTCTGCGAAATTAGACCCAAAGCATTATTTATTATTAATATCCATTTATTTATTTGATTTATTTCCAACTACTCCATTTAATAATACCATGGTTTCAAAAAGGGTATAGAAAACATTGTCGACAATGAAAAATTCAAATAAAGATGCCATTTTCTGTGGCGCTTTCTACCTCTAATTACACAAATTGAAAAGCGCACACGTGAGCTTTGCTTTTTTTCCTTTTGTGGGTGTGTACTGACACACGTGTGTGCATCCAGGACCGGCCACGCCCAGATTCCCGGCAGATATACCACCCCGCCCCCAGGAGTCCGCCGGAATCCGGATTGAGCCGGGCGCAAAGCGGATAGCATTGCGTGAGGCCCCGAATCGCATAATGCTCGGGGTACTTAGGCCCAGATCGTGCCAAGCAGATAGTTAAATCCAGACCCGCCTCTTTCCAGTGGGTGCGACATGCAAGGAACTCATTTTTAATCCCATCCAAGTTTTATAGGTGAGCATAAACATACATAATCTTGTAAAAATAGAGGGTTTCCTAATTATGCAATTTCATTTGCCAAGTTCCAAGGCTAGAGGGTTCCTAAAAAGTTTTTAAAGGTTATAATACATTTTTGATATCAGAACTATTTGTCATATCATCACTAAGTGCAATAGAAGTTCGACTGCATTCAAAACTTGTATATTTGAGTTATTTCAGTTGCAACTTGCAAGGCAGTCTGTTAATGAACTTGAGAGAACTTTTTCAAACAGGTTTGTGTGAATAATGAATGATAAATTAACGTTGGGGTTGGGGAAGCATTTTAATTTATATGAAACGTGTGGGATTGGAGTTTATTACACAGTGTGGTTGGGAAACTGTAATTGCACAGGTATTGCTTTTAATAAAACTCACAATAAAATCTGTGCTAACGGATATAAATAAATTTCCTAATAAGCCAACAAATATTGAAAATGTGAGTAATACTTGTTAGTTTAATATTTCATTGGTTGGTAGTTAAAGATAAAAATAGACCTTTTTTCTAGATAAGTTATTTTCTAGAGTTAGTCATAAAAACATTGCGTAGAAAATACTTGTTATTCAAATTAGTTAATGAACAACACAGTTTTGTTGTGGTAAATACATTTTTAGTGCGTGAGTCTTAATATGAGCTCTGTTTATGGAATTTAGTTTAGTTTTTATAAGAACTGTGTTCCTCATGATTGAACTGCTAAGTGATTAAATCCCGCATGATTTATTTGGGCTCCGAAAAATTAGCATTATCAGTAGAACAAAGCCTGTAACTTATTGGTCATACCACTATCTTTAAGCCCTTATCCTCTTCATTTTTTCTCATTCTCATGCGGGTTGATTGGAAACCAATCTCATTGGCGCCCAACGCCTCTGTTATCAGGCCCATAAACACTATTATATTGACGGACACGTAGGCCCATTACCATTTACCAACAGCCAATAAATAATAATGAAATATATAAGTGCGTGAAACTGTGTATTTATTTCAATAGCGATTAACTAAATAGCTGATAAGGCAGGGCCGAAAGTAAATATGTGTAAGTATAGCGATAAGTCGGAATAAGTTGAGGCTGACTCAGAAAAAGTGCCACCTGACCGATCCAAATCGCTATAACCGATCTTGGGCGATAGCTCCAAAGTTATGTGGGTGTGACGCAGCTATATAGATTTCCAACAAGATGGTGACTCATCCGGATTCCAGATGACTTTTAGAGTGGGAAAACTTGATGGATTGCCGGTTTAAGGCAAGTTCTTGAGTAAGCCATTGGTAATATAAATAGTAATATACTAAAAATTTTAACAATTTTATTATAGCAAACGTAATACCTAATAAAGCCAAAAAACCATTCGTAACTCAGTTTATTCTTTGATAACCTTCTGAAAACATTTTATAGGTAATACCAATTTCCCCCAACTTAATATAGGGGTTCCTAAGCGTGTCTAGTCATTCTTTCGAACTTTTGAGTGATATACGTATGCTTATACATACATACATATATCTTACCTATGAGTCACAAGTTCGACTTACGTCCAGCTCAATGACGATTTCGTGTTTTTGAAATGAATCATCGCCCCCAAAACGTAAAGTACACTTATTGGTTGGCGTTGCTTTGCATATGAAACAGCAAAAAATTGTTTTAAAAAATAAACCGAGGGATAAACAAGATGATGGCGAAAAGAAAATCCATAATGAAATAACACAAGACCTGCCAAAATAACAACAAACTGCAAAAGTTAAATGGGCTGAACGGTAAACCCACGAAATAGGTAAAAATAAAAATATAAACCGAATCCCGGTCGGAAAAAATTATAAATAATTGAGCTGGGAGAACCGTTTAGCATAAAACCACACAGACACCCCAGAAACGACGATGATGATCGTGGCTATCTTAATGATGATAATGACCATGATCATAGGAAACCGTTTGGCGATCTCTTGAAAAGCACAAGCACCTGCCTGACAACAAAGTAGAGAAGTAGTATTGCACTCATCGAAAATAAACACATAAATTAATGTACAATGTAGTACAATTTTAAAAAATTTAATGATTTAAATAAGTCTCAATAAAGTAATACCAATTTGTTCTGATTCAAACTTAAAACTTCCTTGTATTCTTATTTTATTTAAGATACAATTTGAATTGTCCATGGGATCTATATTCTTAGGGTTACTTGGGAATTATAAGAAAAAGAGTTCCTAAGAAGTATCTATCTGTTTTAAAAACTATTTCATTTTAAAATGTTATTTGTTTTTGATATCATTACTTATAAATGTACGCACATTTTTAAGAGTTCCAGCTTACTTGAGAATTATAAGAAAAAGAGTTCCTAAGAAGTATCTATCTGTTTTAAAAACTATTTCATTTTAAAATGTTATTGGTTTTTGATTTCATTACTTATAAATGTACGCACATTTTCAAGAGTTCCAGCTTACTTGAGAATTATAAGAAAAAGAGTTTCTAAGAAGTATCTATCTGTTTAAAAAACTATTTCATTTTAAAATGGTATTTATTTTTTTATTTTATTATTTATAAATGTACGCACTTTTTTAAGAGTTCCAGCTTTTATAAAAATTCCTTATAATACAAATCTTTTAGGACCATTTTGAAACTTTTCTATAAGTGTAAGTAGAAAGAGGGGAGAAAAAGTCCAAGAACAGTCCGCCCATTGTTGACAGTTACGTTTGAAATTGCCAGGCCGTTTGGAAAGAGAATGGAAGAAAAAAAAGAGAATAGAGGAAGAAAGAGAGAGAAGATAACAGAAGCAGAAACAGAAACAGAAGCAAAAGCAGCGGCAAATGATCCAAAAAAAAAAGCAAAACTGGTTTCCCACCAACGGAAGAAACAAGCTGCAAAAAAGCCGAGATAACATTAGAGCTCAGAAAATTAGTATCGCAAAAATGACAAGTTCTATAAATGGAACCTCTATAAATATGAAAACAATCATGTCATTGATAGGATACATATGTGAGTACATAAGTATTGCTAAAGAAAAAATGTTAAACTCATAGGGGACCCTTTTTCTAGAGATAAAAAGAGGGAAACTTATAGAAAAGAGGTCTTTATAAGTGTAATCTTGAGAGAATAGCCATTGTTTGATATGTTTATTTTTTTAACTGATATTTTTCATACAAAAAATAGTCGTATTTTGTTATTTCTAATAAAATCAGGACCTTTTCTAACTGCTCAACCCCAAGCGTGACTAACTATTTCAAATGATAGTAGGAGAAGAAACGTCTTATAGACAGTCTGGAAATGAAGACACACATTCGGAATGTATAAATTCTTTTTTGCAGATCCGTAATGAAGTCTGTGGGTAACGGAAGAATTCAAATGAATCGCGACACTAGCCCAATATTACCAGATATTTGGGTGACTTTTCACTTTCGCAATGCCTACATATAATACCATAAAACGAGACGAGTCCGAGGGTCTTTAGTGCGTATAAATGACATCCGAATAAATTCGCTAAAGACATAAAAACTTGGGAGAAAGAGCGTCAGGCAAACACACACACTCAATATACAATGTCAACGTTTTTGGCATTTTTTATTTAATTTCGTATAATTTATTTGGGGTTCCAGCAGCACACACACATTTTGTATATACTATATATTATATACTATATACACAAGTTGAAGCCATTGACATTGAGCTGTCGCTGCCCGTTTTTGGCCGTTGGCATTTTGAATGGAAAACGAGCATTAAAAAAAAACGAAGCTTTTATCGGTTTTATCCCAAAAATGTACATCCAACAAATGTCCAAAAACAACAAAACCAAATTGTTTCGATCAATCGATGTTGTTTGTGTGTGTCGAAATGTAACGAAGTATTTTCGAAAAACTGAAACTAAAAAGCGGAAACTCAAAATGTTGCCCATATACAATGGGTACATGGATCGTGGGCGTATCCATACGTAATCCCAAAGTCGAACCCCTCACCTGCAACTTTTGGGATACATGTATGTACATGTTCTATATGGTGTTGCATCCGCCGTTTTACTATCTCAGGAAATCAACAAAAAGACTAGAAAACACATGACCATGTATTCGATTTATATAATATGACCAAATTTGGTCAACTGAATCGATAGTTGTTCTTGTGTTTTTGGCAAAACTGTAGAATATAAAGTCAGTGTAGTATTGAAATGCGGATTTAATGTAATCTAATTTAACTATTATAAGTCTTTAAACTCAATTAAGATACTGTTTTTTTACTTTTCCCTTTCAATTATATATCAAATTTTCATCTACTTGGTAACTCTATATTTATCCCTTCAAATCTTTTTTATTACTGAAATCTTCAAGTCAGAATCTCCGGATCTTTCTTACATTTTAGATATCAAATTTCTTTATCATTTTTCATATATATTTCATAAGAAGATTTTTAAGTCAAACCCAACTATAATAAATCTTTAAAATTAACTATGATACTGCTTTCTTGTCTTTTCCCTTTCAAGTACCAACCACATCAGATATTCGATCTATTAGGTAACTCTATTTTATCCAAACCGTTGTTCATTCAAATCTTCAAGCCAGGTAGATAAACTACGGATCTCCCTTGCATTTCAAATGCCAAATTCGATACTTTCCGTCCGTTTGTTCACATAAAAACGGCAAATGGACAATGCCACAAAAAAAGATCAAGTTAAGGCCGTTAACGGTTTTGGGAGGGAAGAAAGGCGGAAAGAAATGGGGGAAAGGGAAGAGGAAGACGAGCATGACTTTCACTAGCTAATTAGAATTTCTGTGAACGCTCGCCAAAAGAAATGCAACAACAGCAAAAGCAACATGACAGCTTTATTTTTAGTGTTCAATTATTAGGCAAATTTTAGCGAAAGCCATTTTGGAATACCGTTGACTGACCGCTGCACTCAGAAAAAATGGAAGGTAGACGGAGAGAAAGGGGTCTACGATCTAGTGACACTGATCTATAAACTTGAATCAAGTTAATCGATTGGCCAAAATGCTGTTTTAATTATGATAATCCAAATAAAGCCTGAATATACTCGCTATTTTTAGAAGCCAATTTCGTTCATAAGTACTTAAATTGACCTTTTAAACACACTCTTAAGTCAGAAACCATCTGGAAAATCAGTTGATGAGACCCTCATCCGGCTGAATGTGGGTCTTGTCTATAGGGTTTTCTCTCGTCCGTTGCATGAGCGTCTCAATTTTCCAGCTATGCTGCATACCCGACCTAAACAAACATTTTCCCCATTTTCCTGCTTTCCATCTTTCTGCTAAATTTGCATATGGTTTAAATGGATGTTTGTGGGTTTTTCTGTCATATTTGATGGGCCTTTTAACCGAAGTTTATGGGGGTAATATGCATACACCTTAGGTTCCCTTAAAAGTTTTCAAAATGTTCTCTTCTAATATTAAGTTCTATGATTTAATATGATATTATATTATTTTATTCTTAATTAACCGTCTGTTTTATAGTTTTCCTGTATATCTAGTAATTTTTCTCCGGAATTCTTTCTCAGTTATTTATTATGAACATCGGCAATTGATGATTCATCTATGAGATCACAGAGGCAATTGATGAATGAATAATTTTTGGGAAATACAATGATCAGCAAAGAGAGCAGGCAAGTATAAATGGGTTTCAAAATTGTTTAATGGTCTGTTTTAACTATATTAAATCGAAGAAACAATGTATCTAATGGATTTCCCCCATTTACCCCCCTAACTTGAGCATATTTTATCACGCTTTTCGGAGACTGTAAACAGACCGCAACAAATTGCATTTCCATTTCAGCATTTTGAAAAAAAAAACAAAAACGAAAAGAAAACGAAAAATGGAATGCATTTTGCTCGAATGCATTTGAGTCAAAAATTTAATGAAAATAAAACAAAATCAAAGCCCATGACTCACCACGGATTTGCACTCTTGTTTTATTTTTTTTTTTTTTTTTTTTCGGGTACTTTTCCAACATTTTGTGAAAGTGACACGTGCTGCGTCCCTTCTGCGAAATTTTTGGCAAAAATGAAAAATAATATAAAATAAGGATGATGATTCACCCGGATGTGGAGGATAACATAGGGTGTTAGGGTAGGGTACACATGTATGATATAGGGGTGGGTGCCGTTACAATTGCCACCCCAAATGGGAATGCGCAGGGCAGGACAACAGACAGTTCAGGGTTGGGATTTCGATTGAAATCGGCTATTGTGATGGAACGCACTGGAAACTATAATATAAATATAGTTTTATTATATCTAGAATTGTAGGATTTACCATATATGCTTTAAAAGTTCTTTAAAACTTAGGATCTATTGCCAAAAAGGTATTCTTAATATTTACTTAAGTTTTTATTTTTAAAAGATATAATATTTTCTAGATTATATCATCAATTTCTTATCTTCTTCATCATATATATCTTTTTTTAGTAATTGAGCTGTTATTGTAACAATCTCTTTAGAACTAAGGATCTATTGCCAAAAAAGGTATTCCTAATATTTACTTAAGTTTTTATTTTGAAAAGATATACTATTTTTTAGATTATATCATCAATTTCTTATCTTTTTCATCATATATATCTTTTTTTAGTTATTGAGCTCTATTAAAAGTGGGTATACGAAATCTGGGGTTGCTAAAACTATAGTACTGGTAAAATTAGGCTTTCATTTCTTTCAGTGCATCTGCTTATGGGATTGGCATTGCCGAAAATGAGGGCCGCTCCGCAGTGGCTCAACCTTGAACCCCAGACACCCGCCACTGGGTTATTCGTGGGTTCGGGGTGGGTGGTTCCTTGGTGCAGTGGTGTTCCGTCCTGGGCCAACATTTGGGTAAGGGGTGAAATCAGCTGTTGTTGTCAATTGTGGTGGTTCGGTATTCAGTTTTAGGGCATTACTGATTACTGGTGGTGGCAATTCCGTTGACTAATCACTCCCAGCCTCAAAAGTCTCAACATTCCCGGTCTCTTTCCGGCTGTATTCTCCCCAAAAAAAGAGTATATATCTATATGCGTTCCCAAAATTCAAGATAAGGCGAAACAGAAGAATTAATGTGTTACCCATATGCACTGCAGATCCATTTTATATGGGTGTGTGTCTGCCAATGCATTAAGTAACACAACTCGAGAGGCCCTCTCTGTTTCCCCCGATAAAGTCAAGTATTCAACGCCCTACCCTCTTTTCTTTTCTTTCTTTTTTTTTCGTTTCCCTTCTCGAGAAACTCTTTAAAATTGCATTCAAAGTGGGATCGGCAAAGAACTTCGACCCTATACTCAGAGAAGTCGTTAACCCTATGAGTAACCCCAAGAATAATCTTAAATATGCGTATAAGAATATGGAATAACACTTTCGTATCTCAAGTAGTTTCACAAATTCTAAGACCTTCGCTTTAATAAGTCTTTAAAAATATGTGTATTCATTTAACTCTTCCACTAACTTGTTCAGAAATAAAGCTACTTAAGCCATTAGTTATAAATGAAAACCTAATTATCTGATTTCCTATAAAAGGTTTTCTTTTTGGCTTAATTTCCTTTATCAAAACACCATCTAGGGATGAATGTAATTGGTATACAGAGGGTTAAGACTCTGTTGTTCCCACGTTGCCGGGGGTGTTAATTTATGACAGTGGAAAAATGGGCGTGGCTGGCAAACACTTCCATCGCCAAGCCAAAAAAGGCAAGGATATGAACTGAACAATTGAAGAACAAAACACAAAATCGTAAAAGTAAGAGCGCGAAACAAAGGCAAAATCAAAGGGGTTGCATTCGATTCTTGTGAGTCACCAAAGCCGCCAATTTGATCCGCCCATCCCTTTAAATTCCATATGCTACAATAGTCAGGTGCTTTTGTATCAAGGTAAAAAAAACTATTTTGATTACACATATCGATTTCTTTCTGGTTTTCCTTAACTTATCAGCAGTAAAAAATATAACACTTGAAAACCCACACACAATATTGTTCGATTTCTAGCGGTAAAAAATGTGTTTCCTTGAGACGGTCTCGTTTTTCAGTTCTATTCAGATCTAGAGCAATGTTGAGAGAGAATGTTGCAATTGTAAGGTGCAATAGCATGAAAAATAGTGTGTAGTAAGTAACAAATTCGGTTTGGTAATGGGTATACGATTTATTGTCTTGGATTTATGATTATTTCTGGGTAAGAATGGTTGCTTATTCAACTTTACCATACTAATTACTCAATAACTATGGTATACTATATTTTGGTTTAAATAATAAACTGCAGTGAACAAATCTTTGAGTTTATATATAAAATTGAATTCTTCATATATGGTTTTAATGGTCTCACTGCAAGAGGAAGCTCATCTCCATACCAGATATATATTTTTACTATATACACTTGATCAGTCACTCGAACGGAAACGGAGGCGATTACGAATGCCGGTCGCAACGCAGATCGCTGAAGAGGGAGAAATAAAAGGGAAAAGATACCAAATGGAGTTGAAAACGAAATGAGAAATGGTTTTATACGATACTCGACAGGCGATCGAATATCGTTAATATTCAAACCGCATTGTCAGAGGACATTAGCAGGTAGACGTCGCTTCATAAATTGATTCGACATTCGATTTAAGACTCGCGACCAATTCTTTTACCATAAGCGGGGCTTCAGTGAAGAGGAAGCAGAAGAATCGGCCAAAGAAAAAGGAGTGGCAATGGGCGTATGAGGCAAGTACAGGCAGAAGTCTTTAACGCAAACATTTATATGAAATATTTATAAATGTGAGGTTGTGAAAGTTTTGTATCTCAAGGAAACATTCAAAATGTACTTTAAAGTAAGTATTGTTTGGTACTACTTTATCTACCTTAAAGCTTAAATATATTTTGGATTGTTGGGCGCAATAATTAAGTTTATATTTAAGAGTTTACAAATTCAATATGTATATACATTTATTTTATTTTTTATAAGATTATAAATAAATATTATTATTTCTATTGATAATTTAAAATATATTACAAATTCAAATGTGTATATATTTATTTTATTTTTTAAAAGATTATAAATAAATATTAATATTTCTATTGATAATTCAAAATATATTACAAATTCAAAATGTATATACATTTATATTATTTTTCATAAGATTATAAATAAATATTATCAATTTTTTTATTGATAATTTAAAATATATTTGTTGTGATATTTTTTCCACAAAATTAAGTTTATTTCAAACATTAACCTTAACCAATTTAAAATGTACAACCTTTTTTAGTTTTATTTTTTTGTTAGAACTATACAAAAATTAATTTCTAGAATACATTTATTAAAAATATATTTATGATGATTTGTTTGATTAATTAAGTTTATTTCGAATAATATTAAAAATTTCAAAAAGTACCTACAATTACTTTAAAACATTTATTTTTTGGGGGTTCGTACTGTATTTGGGTGTGTTTTTTTTTTTAGGCGGGGGCGTCGACTTTACACACACACTCGCTGCACACACATACACACATATGTACACGCAGAGACGGGTGCGGGAAGTTCAAGTTCAAATTTATTTTTATTATTTCATTCTGCCTGCGAGGGAGAGAGAGAGAGAGAATGTTGCAGCCGCAAAGAGAGCGCAGCATATACATACACATGCAACATTCACATGTACTCACTGCAGTTGGGAAAATGCAAGCCAAATATGGTTATACGCAACAGTCGAAGCTCTCTCTTTGGCGCCCTCTCTTTGTTTTATGCTTTGTAAGCCGCTCTCTGGTCCCCCTTCCACTTTCCAGCAACCAGCACGCATTGATTTATAATGCAAAGTGATCGATTGCCTTTATGCCATGGCTCACTGGAAATACGGGAAGTGGAAATGGAAATGGAAACGGGAAACGGAAGGTTAAAGGTGTGCGGTTAAATGTGATTTATCTATATTTGACTGGAAAAATGATCTATGAGGAAGCTTCAACCCTAAATGGACTAAGGAATACGCATGAAGACACGAGGTTCATTTTCCACAAATTAAAAAATTCATTTTTATGTTCATTTTATTGTCTTCCAGTGTTTTTTGGGGTTTTGTTTCTTAGTTTAAAATTGGAATTAAAAAAAAATATGTTTAAGTTAGATGTGATAAGAAAACATCTTAAAAGTATCTTGAGTTATATACATACAGTGAAATATGTACTACATATGTATTCATTTTATGGTCATGTAAAATCCTACGCTCCACCACTTGTTTGGGAGACTCGAAAAAAAGTGAAAACCCATTTGGAGCTCACGGTTTTGTGTCTAAAAAAGGGCATGGAAATTCATCGGGCCAAAAAGAGCATTGTAAAGCGGGAAAAACTAACTCACAGCGCAGAAGCTGTTCTATATAGTATACGCATGTACATATGTTTGTGTCTATGTTGGCAATGCACATTATGTAGGCATCGATGTACACAGCTGATGCAGCGTATAAAAGTTCACATAAAAGGCCATAAAGTGAAGCCTCTCATCTAGAGATTTCTGTAACTAACATACAAAAAAAAATTTTTTTTAATTTTTTATTTCTAACCCACACACAAATCCACAAAAAATTGTATCTTACAGATTTTCCCATAAAAGATACATATTTTTAATCTTAAGATTCTGGAATTACAATGGGTAAATTAAAGGGTACTTGAAAAGCATACTTATAATATAGTCTATATAAATTTAATCTTATAGGTTAATCCAATAAGCTGCTCTTTACAATGCGCAAATTTCAGCCCGCAATGTCAAAGTTCAAAAGGTTAACCCCGGCATTTACAGATATGTGTGTTTTTGCATATTCTTATCATTATCATTATCATCAAATGCAGCTGTTTTCATTTCGCTCTCTCCCTCTCTCTCTCTCTCTCTCTCTTTGAATGCATCTTTTGGAAAGGGATGGTGAATTGGGGGTGTGAGCTGCTAGGTGTGGTGTATTAGGTTTGGCGGTGCAATAATAACGGTGGTGGTTTTTGCAGAATTCGCCGCATTCAGGGGAAACTTACCCCGAAAAGAGAGGCATGGAGAGAGGGAGAGTGGCGAAGAAATAACGGTAAGACGCCTGCGCTGCTCTCATCCACAGCACGTGCGAATATTCACATGCCTTCCATTCTTTTGCCGGCCGCTCTCTTCCACTCTCTCTCTCTCTCTCTGCAAATATACATATGTCTATATAATACATATCTATATATGCACATATATAACCCTGCTTGACCCGACCTTCTGTAAATACCCATCATGAAGGTTAAAGAGCTTTAGGGGGCGCTTCGAGTACATTCCTAGGACAAATCTACAGCAGGCTTTCATTTAAAACGTTCAAATCTGCATTATAATATAATATCTTCAGATTTTCTAGACCATTATTCCAAAAATCTGAAAAATCCTATAGATTTTGTATCCTTACATTCCAGACCATTCCAGAATAACTTTAAAAAAAATTTTTTTTAGAGTGTTGGAGGGTTATGGTATGATTAAGAAAAGAAGGTATCATTCCTTAACCCTCCAATTTACGAAAATTCGATAGACCTTGGCTGTAATTTGCATATAGAATGCACTAGTTACCCAATTTATAGCACACTTATTGGGGCAAACTAATTGGCTTCCAACCGATACCAATTTTAAGCAATTTTAGTCCAATTATCTGGTATAAATAATACCCGCAGAACTTACCAGCCAAGTAACTCCCATACTAAAAGAAACTTTTATAGTCTCAACATTCCATTCACTTATCGTGTAATTTTCTTATGTATTTTCAATTATCGAAGGTCATATCAGGAATTATCAAACCTTGGGGCCCAATTTGTTTTGAAACACTTCTATCACGCATTCTACTTCTACGCTTTTCCAATTTCGTGTACTTCTCTTGTCGTTTTTTCCATATCAGCAATGATCATTCAAGTTCTGTGGTTCCATTCGGTTTCTATTTTTCTATACGGCAGTCAATCAGCGTTGACATTTATGATCAATGGGGCAGTAGGTGGGGTACATATGTATATCGATAAGAAAACTGTACCTATTGTCTTGTGATGATAAAAAAAAAACTTACAGATGCCAAATGAAACTTTTCCTTGATCAACGAAATTGTATGTGGTTCGCTTCATCCAGGTTTTATAATAGTACGTGTGCACCATATAGGGCATATCTTATCCAAACCCCGCAACCTGCGTCATGATGCGATAATTATTTTTATGTTACGTATCTTAAACTGATACTGATACTGATAAATACTTATTATTATGTTGTAAAAATTAAATGAAATACCAAGTATTAACTTGTAAAAACTATGTTTGAATTTGTTCTATGGATAGTATAATGTGCAAGAAGTTAAAACCTTAGGCAATGATTTCATCTATCGAATTGGATTTCAGTAATTCCCCAATTCAGCGAACCTCAGGTGATATGGCCCCCAGTAAAAGAACCAAATCACCTCTTCAGTTGTGCTATATACATACAAAGTATATATCACGATGGTTAAGTGGGTTTTGAAGGGGAATAGGTGTTGGGTCATAAGAAAATGGAACCACTAGCAGAACGGGCTGTTAATCTAATCGGCGGACGATTCTCTGGCGCTTTATCAACGTCATGGCAACTGGCTAACGGTAATGGTAATGGTAACGATCCATTCCGTTCCGTTCCCTCGATAAGATATAGCTATGCGATTACGCAATATCGTTTGAGGGGTTTTTTTTATGGTGGGGAAAAGAGAGTTCATGATTTTAATAAAGTAATGATGATAAATATTGTGGTCAAGTCGGGGATTTTTGGGGGATTTCGTATATGCTTGGCCCTGAAAATATTGATTCCATGTGATATCGATTTCGAATCGATGTCATCTCCACTTTCCGCGTGAATGAGTTCTAGATACTCAGCGATCGAAATGCCCACAATGCACCAGTGGTTTTATTGCCTTTTTGTGAGGCACTTGCTTCGCCTAGATAGCCAAATAAGGGCAAAAAACAAAAGCAAACGTAAATGGGGAAAATGTAAATCGAAAGCGAATTAAATTGCAAATGGAAACAAGGCGAGGTCATTAAAGCCGAATTTATATATCGGACAAGGGCAATTGATAGACTTCTGTGATACAGACAAAACATTCGTTATAATAGTATTTAAAAAGCTTAGAGAGCTGCACATATTATAAGTACATTTGAATTTTACTACGATGAAAACAAATGTTTTAAAGATCTAATTTGTAACTAGTCAAAATTTGAGAAACCGTTGTAGTGGCGCCGTCTAGTGAAATTTAAAGCATTTAAATACTTTTAATCTGGCAGCTCTCTCTATATCTATTATTTATTGTTATTCAAGAAAATACAAATTAATTAGATCTGAAATGGGATTTTCTATTTAAAGTCTTACATTTGTAAGTATAAAACATTAATATTTTAAAAATTGCTAGGAAATTAGCGCCACATAGCGGATCTTGTACAAATCATCTAAGCTAATTTCCCCGATCTGGCAACCTGTTTTACCACTCGATAGTTCGATAACGCGGATGTACAATATTCAAAATATTTTTTTGTCGTTGAAATTTTCATTTTAAATTGATATTTAGCTTAAAAGGTTATGAATTAAAAATGAAAAGGACTGAAGTTATGAATAAAGAATACTTTTTTTCAGTCCTAATACAAATACACATTCCATGCCTTACAGACAAATAAAGAACATTTAATCAAAATCAGTTTAATTTTATATATTTAGAATATCAGTAAACTAGATAAAGATATACATTTATGCACGCACAGACATATGTGTCCTTCTGCAAATTGCACGATTCACGCAGTGGATTCACCATTGATCAATAGAACCTTTAAACAAAATTCAATAAAGAATACATGTGTCTAAAAATAGGATTATTCCAGGGGTTAAGATGCACACGTATAATATAATCTATGTATTTATTGTAAGTAAGGATGTAGAGGGTTAGAAATGTGATTAGTCGATGACCGGAACTGTAACTGGTCACAGTGAGATGAGGAGCACACACAATCGAGTTCGCATTCGTAAGCCCCACAAAAGGATTCTATCTTGAATATTCGTGTTTATCACAGACGCCCCACGGATCCCAATTTGTTTGCCAGACTGCGCTTTAGGGATGAGTGTGGGTTCTACTTGGTGGTTACGGGTGTGCGTTAGGATTTCTACGCAAGTGTCACGTCACATGAAAAATCATTGGTGAAATTGGGAGAAACGTAGAATCTATCTGATCGCTTCCTTGTCCAGGGAGATGCCTTTCGCCGCTCCAATTGCCTCAACATCAGATCTTTTCCATCCTCCGATCGTTTGTAACAGGTGTGTCTGAGTGTTGTATGCTAAATAGTTATGTATTGCCTAAGACAAATCATCTCCCTTCGGCCTAAGGTTTGGCAGTCTGAGCCTGGCCAGCGGTTATTCCACTGCCCGTTGGAGCAGTGGACTCGGTCTCCTCCTCGCTTAGGGCCTTGTTAAGGATCTTGTGGAAGTGCTCCCCGAAAACGGCATGGTTGTAGGACACAAGGCGACGGAACGAGGCAATAAATGCAACCAGCTCTTCCTGAAAGTCAACGAATCCAGCAGGCGGCGGCGGAATGCTTCCGTTGGAGCGGAGTGTCACCCGGACATAGCCATCCAAACGCTTGGCTGCAAAAAATAAACAAAGTAGTTATTAGGGAAATACAACTTAAGTTGATCTATCTAAGTCGGTTATAGTCACTATAAAAATTCCATTTCTTATTGTTATTACTTGAATTTTCGCAACAGTTTGATAGTAAAACAACTAAGCACACTAAGAAAGGAATTTTTAGTACACCCACTAGGATCTTTTAAAAAAAGAATCACTTGATAATTTATTACCAATATAAATCGTATATTGGCAAAATTAATATTTACTATAAAAACCCATTTTCTAGTCGTCGAAACCTAAATTTTGCACCAAAAATTAGTACTAAATTTCTAATACACCCCACTATAATCATAAAAAATTGAACCACTATAATTTATTTGCTATATCAATTTTGTACTAGTAATATAAATGATAATCACTATAAAAATTACATTTGTTGTAGGTATTTAAATTTATCTCCAAAAACAATAACCACTCTAAGGAAATTTAAAGGAAATAACCCATTTGATGAATTATTATCTATATACATAAATCTGTTACTAGCACAAGTAATAATAACTATAAGAACCTATTTCTAATCGATGAAATCTGAAGTTTTTCAAAACTGTTTAGTTCTAAACCAAATATTTAAGTTAAGAAAGGCTTTTCTAAAATACACACTAGAATTCCTTAAAATTGGAATCGCTTGATAATTTATTATCTCTATATATAAATCTGTTACTAGCACGAGAAATAATCATTTTACAACACTATTTCTTATCGAAGAAATCGGTACTTTTTAAAACAGTTTAGTTTCAAACTAAATATTCAAGCTAAGAAAGGTTTTTCTAAAATACACTCTAGAATCCTTTTAAATTGGAATCGCTTGATAATTTATTATCTATATATAAATCTGTTACTAGCAAGAGTAATAATCATTTTAAAACACTATTTATAATTCAAGAAATCCGATCTTTTCAAAACAGTATAGTTTTAAACCAAATATTCAAGCTAAAAAAAGTATTTTTTAAAATACACACTGGAAACCCTTAAAATTGAAATCGCTTGATAATTTATTATCTAAATATAAATCTGTTGCTAGCACGAGTAATGATCACTATATAAAATCTATTTTCCAGTTCACCACAGATTAAAACCAAGCCAAATAGGTACGCTTAGAAAGAAATTTCTAAAACACCCACTAGAATCATTAAATTTCTGCATCACTTGATAAAAATAGGACCCAGTAAGGAGAAACCAACTCACCCATTAAACTGGGCACCGGAGAGGCCTTGTTGGCCAGCTTGAGCACCTGGTTCTTGAGTGCCTCCTGGTCAGCCTCGCTCATCATCGGCATATTCTCCTGCTCCAGGGCCTTGTTCACGAACGAACGAATCTGCTCGTAGCAACTTTCGATGGCAGTGGCTACTTGGCTGCAAAAAAAAAACATAACTTAAAGCCGTGCTTGGTTTAAAGGGATATGGAAACCCACTCCTGGTTCTTGACATCCTGCACAATGATGTCCAGCTGCTGGGCCAGCTTGATGCGATTCTCGCGACGCTGCGAAATGATGGGAGTGCTCTGGGCAATCGAGATGAGCGAGGCGCACAGGATCAAGCGCTGGGCACGCAAACAGAGGCCGGCGAAACGCTCCTTGTCGATGCGCAGCAGTTCCGGGAACTCCTTGTCCGCCGGATAGTGGATCAGCTGCATATAGGCATTGTAGATGGTCTCATCGTTGCTGCTGGAGCGATGACGCTGCAGCCAGTCCTCGGTGGCCGGAAAGCCAGCTGAAATTGTATAGAACAGATACAAGTTACTAGGCTTCCCATGAGAGGCTCTAAACTAAACACACCATTTCCATGGAACTCCCGCAAGTACTTGCTGAACTTCTCCTTCTCGTACTGCACTGAATTGGCAGCGATCTCGGTGCGCGCCAGTGCCAGCATAAAGTTGGCCATATCCAGCTTCATCAGGGTCATCAGCTCGAGGATGCTGCGGAAGGTGTCCACCACATCGTCGATCTCCCGCAGGGCGGCCACCGCTTCGTCGCGGGCCGGAGAACAAGATCGCGAGAGGATGTTGATTACAAAGCTGGCATACGACTTGAAGTCCAGGGTGCCCTTTTCGGCCTGCTGGCGGATGACGGAGTCATCGAGCACCTCGTTGATGTGGGCCAAGGCGCGTTCGTTGTTGGGCGACAGGAGCTGGGGGAAACACTCCTTGATCTCGGCCAGCAGACGGATGGCCTGGTCATATGACGGAGGCTGGCGGTCCAGTTGCTGGCGCAGCAGATCCCAGAAGGCCTTGTGCACCATCTTCTTAATGGCGCCCTCCAAGCTGTAGAGATAAAATGGGTATATTTAAGATGGAACTCCCAATTTTCATCTGCTTGCAATCTCACCTATCCGATGGCGGCTCGTACTTCTGCAGCTTGAACTCCGGATTGAGGGCTATCTCGTGGGCCAGCTCCATGTTCCGCAGGTTCTTGAACATGCTGGACACCTCGTCCAGGGTCACGATCTTCGGCGGAGTGCCATCCAAGCTGGGCAGCACAAAGCGCGTCATGCTCTCCACGGAACTCTCGCTGTCCGTCCGCATCCGCCGCTCCTCCAGCTCATCCTGGCCGGCTGAAGGACCCGTCTGTCCGTTCCTGTTCTCCTGGGCATCCATATCCAATCCCAGCTCTTTGTTGTCTGTTTTGTCTAGCGGAAGTGCGACGTTAGGCAGCTGCTGCAGCAGCAACTGGTTTTGACCAAATGCGAATTTGGTTGCCACCGGTTAGAGCCAGTTATATATGGCTTTATGGCAATATGGCAGTGGAAACTGCAGTCGCGCTTTCTTTGTTCTTTGTTCGAGGTCGTCGCAGAAGCTCCGCTCGGGGTCAGTTCGCCTGGGAAAAAGAGGGTTTCGAATACAGTGAATGTCGAGTACAAGTTAATATTATACATGTTTTTTAAGGATATAGTAAAGGAATATTGAGATCAATATATATATTTTTAAGTTCTGAATAATTCTGATATTCATATATTTCAATGTCGCTATTAAAATATAACAATTAAACCAAAATTTTATATTTTTCAAAGATTTTTTTTTGGCTGCCGTAGGATTCTCCGTTTTAAAATGTATTTGTTACTTAAGAAAATGTAGAGTGTCATTTAATATTTAAAAAAATCAAAATGGATAATATTATATTCAGGCATAAATAAATATGGCAATGCTTTAACAAAAGGGAAATATTATGTACATATTTCAATTTTGGAAATAAAAATAGAAAATATCATTTCAAAATATTGAAAAGTCTGCCACATTCAAAATTCACATACATAATTCTTTTTGAAAACTCTAGAAAAGAAATCATGGAAATAACGACCTAATTTGACTTTAAATTGGAGCCGTATTAAAAAATATTAATATTTTAACTTATGCGCTGTATTCAAGCTAACAACATTGTTCTAAAACAAAAATTTTAACACATTTTGACACCCAAAATATAATTTGTATGAAATTAAGTTTTGTTTAAGGTTTGTAAGCATCAATACTGAACCTATGACTTTTAATTTCAAAGTGTTTCTTATAAATATAAAAGAATCGTAAAATTAATAAAATATACCAATATTTATAAAAACGCATCTTATTTTTCAACCTTCAACCTTCCAGGGATGGTAAAATTAAAAATATTATTTTTAGATCATTATAAAAACCAATGTTTCAAAATCAAATTCTATCTTTACATATTTCATGGCCAAAATTGATTTTTAATTGTTAGGCATTGACCACTGTAAACACACGAGCACACGGAAGAAAACCGTTAAACGTGACTCGCACACACACACACACACAGACCTAACAAGTGTGTGTTTGGAAGTGTGCGCATGTGGTTGTGGAACAAGGAGACAAAGAAAAAAAAAACGCCACAGAATTGAAAGAAAAATTAAAGGTAACACTTTCGAATTTTCTCGAAAAATCTAGAATATGCAATTTGGCGAGCTGCGTGGCACAGTTTCCAAAATTAAATGTGGAAAATGGGAGCGAATTGCACAACGGCCACACAGCGAATGGGCGACATAAACAAACAGCGCAATAAAGCAGCAACGAAAACAGAAGCGATTAAGTACGCATGTGTGTGTGTGTGTGTGTGTGTATTTATTTTGTTGTTGGTGTCTTTTCAATTGCGCAGCAAAACTCAGCTGGGAAAAATGGAAAATTGGGAAATGGACACAAGGACACTGCAAAGTGGGTGGAGTGGGGGCGTAAAAAAAAACGCGTAAGATTCCATTACTTACTTGAGAGGAAATAGCAGAAACTAGAAGGTTCCAGATTCTTTATGAATATCCCCAGCTGATTCACCTTCCACAATCACTTTCAAATTTTGCAATAATTTCGACCCCTTTTAAGTTCAAGCCCACAAAAGGATTATTTTCATTCTGCAAATTATCACAACCGAACTGTCACGAACGACGACCGATTTCCGAATGTTTAATTTTCGATGCGATTTAAAAACTTTGTTTGTTGTGCCTGCTTTGTTTTTCCCTTTTTCCCCCTTTCCAGTAACAGCTGTTCGATAGGCCATGAAAGTCGATAGACTGGCGTCGCTATCGATACACGGCACAGTGGGCCTTAAAGTGAAAACGGGTGAACAGAATAACCATCTATAAAATTAGAAAGTGCAATTGCTCTAGTTTTGATTCACCTTCACCCTATTGGATATAATGTACTTAATTTAAACAACAAACAGTATTTACAACTAATTTAATGAATACAGGCAAACATATTTAATTGGATTATTACTAACATTTTTAAAAGTTTTGAGTAAACACAGAAAAATTTTGTTTTACTAGAAGCTAAAAATCTAGATTATTAGAGAAATTTAGTTTAAAACAACTTTTGGAGTAACTATGATTTCTTTTCAATTTGTTTATTTTTTTATTACAATGACAAACAGTTGTACAAACATTCGAACACAAAAACTTAAGCTATCAATTAAAATCAATCCCAGTTTTATTATTACTTTTATTTTCACAGCATTAACTGTCATTTTAAAACAATTCAAGTGCAGTTTGAAAACATCGATTATTTGCTTGCCCCAACGATAACGATAACGGCGCCCCAGTGTTGCGTAATGGCCGCTCGCAGTGTTGTTAACAATTGAAGCGCTTTACAACACAGCCACAGACACAACAATTTTTTTCGGTCAAGTCAAAATTTTTCAGGTATAATTGGTGATCTGTGAGTGATCGCAGCGGGATCAGAAGGTCCCGGACATTGGGCATCTAGGCTGTAGGTCTCTGGCAGCGGAAAACCCAACTGGAAAGCGATGGAGAGCGAGAAGATTCTGATGGCAGCCGGAGTGACGGTGGCCGCCGTGGTGGGAGCCTTCGTTTTTTGGTGTCCCTCGGGTGAGTCCAGCTATATGGTGTATCCCAGCGATATCCCTGATAAACCAAACACTTGCAGGCTCCCGGTTGCGCCAACGACGCGGTCAAATCGCCGGGCTCCACAACTTTGGGCGCACCTGTTTCCTCAACACCCTGCTCCAGGCGATGGCCGCCTGTCCCCAGTTCATCGCCTGGCTGCAGTTGTACAACAATGCCTCGCCGGATCGCAAGAGCCTGATCACCTCGATGCTAAACACCCTGGAGGTGGTCAACGGAACCCATGCCACCTTGCGCGGCGATCCCCATTCCCCGGGCGCCGTTCTGCGTGCACTAAATGCCCTCGGTTGGGTCATTCCCCAGGAGGAGCACGACGCCCATGAGCTGTTTCACGTTCTATTGTCCTCCCTGGAGGAGGAGGCCATACGCCCGCATCCCGTGGGCTGTCTATCGGATGCTCTGCCCACGGATAACGACGAGACCAGCAGCTTTGCGGGCACAGCCACTCCGGTGGGAGGCTTTCGACCGATTAGCTCAATGGCAGCAGGTCTGGGAGCCAGCCAGAGGATCGGGGACCAACCGAACAGACCCTCGAGTGCCATGCTCACCGATTTCCTTAATATGGAGTACGATGAGAGCACCAGTTTGCAGCGATTAGTGCGTTCCGAGGCTCACACACCGGATTCGCCGGCCTCCGTTTGCGAACGCGAGGGCAACGATCGCCTGGGATCACTCCTGGATGCCGTTTCGCCGGGTACACCCTTTGGCTTCCCGCTGGCCAGTGAGCTGGAGTCCCTGGCCACGCCCACATTGGGTGGTGAGCGTTTGTCACGGCCGCGGCTTCCACATCCCCAACAGGAGGAGGGCCTCAATCGCCGCGTGTCGAGTTCGTGTCGTTCGCTGGAGCGCCTGCATCGCGGACCCGGCCGTGTGTCCATCTGGTCAAACATGATGCCCAGCCAGGTGGCGCATCCGTTTCAGGGCGCCATGGGCGCACAGATCGTCTGCAATGGCTGCGGCTCCAAGTCGGCGGTGCGCTACGATAAGTTCGATAGCATCACCTTGAATCTGCCGCCGCAGCGCAGGACTGGCTTGAGTCTGGGCCACTTGCTCAGCGATTATATCACCTCGGAGGATCTGAGCGATGTCAAGTGCGACTCCTGCAATGAGACGACCACGCACACCAAGTCGGTTACGTTCGCCAAGCTGCCGGCTTGCCTGTGCATCCATGTGGCGAGGACGGTGTGGCTGCCAACTGGGCAGGTGTGCAAGCGACAGGACTATGTGCACTTCCCCGAGAGCCTTTCCATGGCGCCTTACAGCTTCGTTCAGCCGCATCTCAACAGCCAGGTGAGCCTTAATCACATGTGACTTGTAATCAAGTCCTTTGCTAGTTAAAATCAGCGGGTGTGCTTAGGATTTGGGCAGCAAAACTAAGTTTAGTTGGTAACTTTAGATATTGTGTATTCCAAAAAGCTAGTAAAGTCTTTGTCCTATTAGATTTAAAAGCATTTATCCATCAGGAAATGTAGCTCTTTCCTTTTCTAAATTGTGTAAATATGACGTATTTTTAAAGGAATTTAAGTGAAGTATTTTTAAAATTTGGTTATGTAAGGCATATTACATATTTTGTATTTCTTTAAAGGTTATTACAGTTTGCGTCATCTGTTATAATTACTCTGTTTGTATTTTCTGTTTTACTATCATAAAGATAATATTTTAGCTACACTTAAAATAATAACTAAAGTATAATACATTTTGAGTTATAAGTTCTGGCAGAAAAGGACTTTCAAACGAGTTATTCAACAAGATTATGATAAATTTCTATATTTTTTCAGGCTGGCACTCCCTGGGGCTCCACGATGTCGCTCTATTCCTCCAGCCTGCCGATGAACAATGGAGTGGGTGGCGGCGAGGGCTTCGGCACGATGTTCCCCAAGAATCTGTACCGCCTGCTGGCCGTGGTAGTGCACTCGGGCGAGGCGAACAGCGGTCACTTTGTGACCTACAGGCGGGGCTCCCTGCGGAATGCCCACCGGTAGGATGCCCACTATACCATGTATTAAGCGATAATTATAATCCTGATGCTTATCCCTGTCCCCCAGGTGGTTCTACACTTCCGATACGATTGTGCGCGAGGTGAGCATCGATGAGGTGCTGAGCGTGCCGGCCTATCTGCTTTTCTACGATCGCGGCCAGCAAAGACAGCTTAACATGCGCTAGTCAGCCAGCCAAAGAGCTCGCATCTTGGGATCATCGGGATCATCCTAGTCAACACTGCAATGTGATGGAAATCCAAATCCAAATCCTTATTTTCGAACAGTGGCCATAGCAAGAACACGCGTCACATTTATATAGATATATATATAACCTATATATGTACGGGAACCCACGATCTGATCTATACTCGCCGGGTTTATGTAATGGTCTCTCAATAATGCATATTTTCAGCATATTGCGAATTGAAATCTGCATCACCCTCACCACACAGAGAACTCGACTCTTCATTTGTTATCGATGCATTTAAGATTTTTTAAGAATTCCAAATTCGTACCGTGCTTTTAGCTGTCTGTATTTAGCAATATACACACATAAACTACCAGTAATTGTTTGCGCGTTATTTCTGTAGGATAGATGTTCAATAAAAATTTGGAAACTATGTACTTTATATTTATTTGTTTTGGTCGAAGGGTATAAATGTATAAAATTGAAGTTTTAGGGGTAAATGAAAAATATTTAAAAGGTGAAATGCAAGGATAGGTAGATATTTCGTATAAAATAAAAAATTCAGGATTATAAGTCAAACATTTTGAATTAGTTTCGAAAAAAAGATATTTCTTAAATTAAAATAGTTGCAAGCAGGGTGGCAAATATAATAACAATATATTTTAAACTAATTTAATAAATAATACAAATACAAGATTATAAGTCAATAATTAAAACATTTCTAGTTATTAAAAAAAAAAGAAATCTAAAAGATTTCAATTTAAAATGTTAAGTATTACTTTATTTACTCAAGAGCTAAACACTTATGATATTTATTATAAAACTTGGAACAAAAATATTATTTTTACATTTTTTTTCATACTATTAATTAAAAAATAAACATTTTAATCACAAGGGCTAATTAAACGGAATTGAATTCGAAGAAAACTCTAGAAAGTGAATTTCAAAACGCGCCTAAAATATCGATAACAGACGCCGAATAATCGGCTGAAGAGTGTCATCGCTACGCAACAATAGACAACGCGTATAATTTCGTTTAATTGCGGAAAAAAGTGGGGAACAGAGGCAATTGGAGGAATCGAGCGGGCAAGGATGTCTGACGCGGAGCTGGAACAGACGCCCAGCGCGGGCCACGCGGAGGAGCGGCCGGCGGAGGAGGAGCACGAGCAGGAGCCGGAACAGGAGCCCAGCGAAGTGTACACAATGGGCGGTCCTCCGAGGACGCCGGTCGAAGATGCGGCGGCCGAATTGAACGCCAGTCTGGATGTCAGCGGCTCGGATCAGTCGGCGGACCAGTCGCTGGACCTCAGCGGTGCCCAGACGGAGGTGACCGCGGAGGCGGAGCCACCGGCGAAGCGACCACCACGCGACATCAGTCCCATTTCGGAGGACAGCACGCCGACGAGCAGCACTTCGACCAGTTCCACCAGTACATCCAGCTCTTCCCGCTACGACGATATCAGTGAGGCGGAGGAGGCGCCCCCAGAACCAGAGCAGCAGCAGCAGCATCATCATCATCAGCAGGAAGAGAGCCAGGTGGAGCAGATGGAAGTGGAGCCGGTTCAGCATCAGCATCCGCATCAGGATCAGGATCAGGATGAGTTGCATGCGCAAGAGCAGGATGTGGAGGTCGACCGAGACATTGACACCGAGGATGAGCCCTCCTCCAATACGGTCATCTGCGTGGCCGACATCAATACCTATGACAGTGGGTCAATGAACGACTACGCCATGGATCCCAATGCGCCCGCCAAGGCCATTATTACCGAGGTGGTCACCATACCCGCTCCTCTGCGTATCAACAATGCAGCCCACATGGGACTGCAACTGCCGGCCCTACGACCACCTTCTCCTGCTGATGAAGAAGTCCCCGAGACGCCCGCCTCGCCCACCGACGATGGCGAGGAGCCACCCCCCGTTGGTTTGTCCACGTATATGCGCGTCCGCTATATGCCAGAGGTGCCCGGGCTGCCCACCCGCCTGGCGCCCCGTGATCCCCGCCAGCGCAAAATGCCACCGCCCGCCGTTGTGCTGCCCATCCAGACCGTACTCAGCGCCAATGTGGAGGCCATTTCCGATGACAGCACCGAGACGAGCAGTAGCGAGGATGACGACGATGAGGAGGAGGAGGATGAGGACGATGCAATGACCATGGAGCACGACAGCACCTCCAGGGAGACGGTGATCACAACGGGCGGAGATCCGATGATGCGGAAGATCGATATAAGCGAAAATCCCGAGAAGATCTACTACATTCGGCGCGAGGATGGCACCGTGCACCGCGGCCAGGTGCTGCAATCCCGCACAACGGACAACCCTGCCTGTCCCGATGAGTACTATGTCCACTATGTGGGCCTGAATCGCCGCCTGGATGGCTGGGTGGGCCGGCATCGGATATCGGACAATGCGGATGATTTGGGTGGCATTACCGTGCTGCCGGCGCCACCTATGGCCCCCGATCAGCCCAGTACCAGCAGGGAAATGCTGGCTCAACAGGCCGCCGCAGCGGCAGCTGCCTCCTCCGAGCGACAAAAGCGGGCGGGCAACAAGGATTACTATCTGTCGTATTGCGAGAACAATCGCTACGACTACAGCGACCGCAAGATGACGCGCTACCAGAAGCGGCGCTATGACGAGATTAACCACGTGCAGAAGAGCCATGCGGAGTTGACTGCCTCGCAGGCGGCGCTGGAGAAGGAGCACGAGTCCATTACCAAGATCAAGTACATCGACAAGCTGCAGTTTGGCAACTACGAGATTGACACCTGGTACTTTAGTCCTTTTCCCGAGGAGTATGGCAAGGCTCGTATCCTCTATGTTTGCGAATACTGCCTGAAGTACATGCGGTTTAGGGAGAGCTACGCCTATCATCTGCACGATTGCGAGCGGAGGCGACCACCCGGAAGGGAGATCTACCGCAAGGGTAACATATCCATATACGAGGTGAACGGCAAGGAGGAGTCACTGTACTGCCAGCTGCTCTGTCTGACGGCCAAGCTGTTTCTGGACCACAAGGTCTTGTACTTCGACATGGATCCGTTCTTCTTTTACATCCTGTGCGAGACGGACAAGGAGGGCAGCCACATTGTGGGCTATTTCTCCAAGGAAAAGAAGTCGCTGGACAACAATAATGTGGCCTGCATTCTTGTCTTGCCGCCGCATCAGCGCAAGGGATTCGGTAAGCTACTGATCGCCTTTAGCTATGAGTTGTCGCGCAAGGAGGGCGTCATTGGCAGTCCGGAGAAGCCGCTTTCGGACCTGGGTAGGCTGAGTTATCGCAGCTATTGGGCGTATACGCTGTTGGATCTGATGAAGAACCGCTGCGCCCCCGAGCAGATCACCATCAAGGAGCTGAGCGATATGAGCGGCATCACCCACGACGACATCATCTACACGCTGCAGTCCATGAAGATGATCAAGTACTGGAAGGGTCAGAATGTCATCTGCGTTACGGCCAAGACCATACACGATCATCTCCAGCTGCCGCAGTTCAAGCAGCCCAAGCTGACCATCGACACCGATTACCTCGTCTGGAATCCGCCCAGTGCAATCGCCAGAGCTCCGGGCAGTTCCGGCTAGCATACGGCACCACGGGACCCCGTCCTGCAGTCATCGCAAATAATTGTTATAGACGACGATGATGATGATGATGATGATTAAGTCCATAATTTGTTTTTGTCCCCCTTCAAATGTATAAACTGTAGGATATAATGTTTCTCGATTAGAGTCATATATCTAAAACTGAACCATCTTAACCAGCGGTCGACGCACAATACTATGTCATTATGTTTTACATTTGTGCGTGTACTGACCGCTGTTTTGTACACTATACGTGTTGCGGCAGAGACCGAGCAGAGCTATTCCCGCTATTATGCGCGCTTAATGGGAGGCTACCTATATAAATATTCAAAATCATGAAGCAATGTAATACCTAATATTTGGTTTACAATTTTTTTTCATAGTTTATAAGTCTAATAAGTTGAAACTCGTAGGCCCCATATTGTGTGAACCAGATGTATACACTCTGATGTATTTAAGGCTTAAATTTTAAGCTACAAATAAATGTTTAAGCAAAAACCTTTACAAATTAATAAACCATAATTGTCTTTAAAAATATTTGTTCGTTCCGGTTTTTAGAAACCAATTTAAATTGTTTCAATGTAGAAAACTTGAATATATTCCACTTTTTCACAATATATCAATAAAATTACTTAGTGTTTGTGAGATCTAAAAAGTACTCAGGAAACTAATAGCATGCAGCTTTTGGACTTAATTTCTGCTTCAAATTGGTGGATTGTCACATTAAAGGAAGAAGGAGGAATATATATTAATAGAAGTAACAAAAAGTTTATTTTTATAATCTGAAACATTTTAAATAAACTTACTTAATGTTGATCAAATAAAAATCAAGAGGAAATTGTATATTGGATAAGGATTGTATAGAAGAAACTGACAAAAATATATTTCAACAGAAATGAATTTAAAAAAAATGAAATAAAGAAAATATATATAATTATAACGATTATAAGTAGGTTTTAAATTTAAAACTTGGACACTATCGCGAACTGTCTCCTCCCTAGCGGGCAAAAGCAATCGATAGCAGTCATCGATAGCACCCCCATCGATAGACGCCGGGCCTGCCCGATTTGTGTTGTTGTCGTTCGGGATATATATACAGGATATAGCGTAGTCGGGATAGAAAATGGGCCTGCTGTCCGATCCGTCGATATCCACGCAGAGCAAGCTGGTGGACGGACTGGCGCGTCATGTCCGCAAAGTGTGCTACACCCTTTATGTGGCGGGTGTGGTCTGGTTCTTCTGTTTGGCGATGCCGGAGTTCAACCACGGGACGTATCTCTCCGAGAATGCCCTGTCCCCAGGTGGGTTACATGTCCCGCTGCCCAAGGAGCCCCCCACCCCTAACCCTTTTGTTCTGCCCGCAACAGGCCTAGTTTATCCGGAGATCCGAGTCGATGCCAATCGCCTGGCCATTCAGCTGCTGGAGGAGCTGCAGCGCGAGCGCACGGATCACCTGTCCACCACGCCGCACGCCTGGATTGCGGCCAAGATGAACGAGTTCGGCCTGGAGACGCATACCCACAACTACACGCTGCGCTATCCCTTTGGCGGCGGCAAGGAGTATCACGGCAAGAATATCTATGGCATACTAAGGGCGCCGAGGATTGCCTCCACGGAGGGTATCGTTTTCGCCGCACCCTACCGCGCCGCCAGCTCCGTGCACGCGGACATCTCGGCCAGCGTGCCGCTCCTGCTGGCATTCGCCGATTTCGCCCGGCGCAAAAACTACTGGGCCAAGGATCTGATCTTTTTGGTCACCGAACAGGAGCAGCTGGGCATGCAGGCCTGGCTGGAGGCCTATCACGATGGCGATCGGGATGTGGATGTGAGCAAGGCCTATCTGCGTCCCGGCAATTTGCCCGCTCGCGCTGGCTCGCTACAGGCTGCCCTGAATATTGAGGTCCAAGATCTGGAGATCGATCATGTGGATGTGCGCATTGAGGGTCTGAATGGCAAGTTGCCCAATCTGGATATGTTCAATCTCGTCCAGAGGATTATGGCCCGCGAGGGCATCGCCTCTGGCTACAAGCAAGCGCCGCGCAAAAAGCGTCGCCATAGTCAGTCCGCCTTCGAGCAGAATCTTCGCCAGATGCTGACCATGCTGGCCAGCCAGTCGTCAGGTGTGCCCAATGGAAATCACGGGCTGTTCCATCGCTATCGTATTGATTCCCTGACCATAGCTGCCAATCGAAGGGCCACCCATGCCACGCTGAAGGGCAATCCCGGATCGGCGGCGGTGCCCTTGCTGAAAGCCGTTGAGGGAATAGCCCGGAGTCTGAATAATCTGCTGGAGCGTTTCCATCAGAGCTTCTTCTTCTACGTGCTCGTGAACAATGATCGTTACATATCCATCGGGGACTATATGCCCGCTTTGGTGGCGCTGGTGGCCTGCGCCTTTGTCAAGGCTTATCTTACGTGGTCCAGGCTGCCGGTGACCAATGCTGAACTGGAAGCGGTGGCTGGTTTTGTCGGGGAGCAGGAGCAGGATCAGCAGGCGGAACTGGAGGTGGACTCCGAATTGGATAAATTCGAGCTGCCGTATGGCTCGGTGTTGATCTACCTCACCGCCACCCTGTTGATTGGTTTCCTATGCAATGTGCTGCCCCTGCAGCAGTATTTCCTGGAGATTCCCATGGGCGCCGCACCGCTGACCACCTCGGTGCTGAGTTTCCTGTCCCTAATCGGTTTCATTCTGCCCTTTGTGGTGGTTTTGCCGCCCGGCGGTTTGGAGCTGCTGCACGTTGCCTTCCTGCTGATCTATGGCTGCGCTTTGATCGTCATCGGACTGCTCAACTTTGCCCTTGGATTCTTTGCGGCGGTGCTGACAGTGCCGCTGGTCATCTCGCTGGAGACCAAGGAGGAGAACACGCGCAGCACGCTGAGGAACTCGATCCGCCTGGCCACGCTGATCATGAATCCCATGATGATTATCTACGTGATCGTGCTGGCCATGACATTCTACCAGTTCCCGGAGCTACCGCTCCAGAAGATCATGCTAAGGGCGGCCACCGCGGCCATGGATGCCTCGGCCTACGGGCTCATCGATTCCGTGGTGAGTTTATAAGATTAATTTTCGGATTTCTATCCAATTTTCAACTGTTTAGTTTATTTTAGTTAGTAAGTTTATTTTTAACTTAAAATTGTTTAAAGGAATGCCCGTCATGTGCAATGTATACTGAATATGTATTCTTTCTTTCGTAGATCTATGGCAACTGGCTGTACTTTGTCATCTGCACGATATTCCTGCCCCTGTGGATCATCTGCTGGACCTTGGCGCTGTCCAAGCGACGAGACTACGCCGATTACCTGGACTTTGATGAGTCGCCATCCACGTCGCCGCAGCCAAAGGAGAAAACGAATTGAGGAGCAGAACTGCCCGGATTTCCGTTCTAATGTAACTCATTGAATGTCTACATATATCAACTAAGATAAATTGTGTGATAAACCCAACAAATGTGTGCGATGGCGGTAAGAGATTGCACATTCTGAGAAAATTCCATTTAAATGTTATGCATTTGATTAAATGTCTAAATAAATGAAGCCTATTTATTACTTCGATATTTTATGTATTCTAAACTATCTAAGAAGATTATTTGTATTGAGAATCGGACACCGATGTACTTTTCTCACTAAACAATTACTTAATTGTTTTCAATGATTTATTTTACCAAGACTATTGTTCTATCCATAGATCCTACTTTATTTTTGCCACTTTGTTTGCACGTAAAAGAGTAATGCATATTTGCCAGCCAGGAGTTATTATTTCTTTTGTCAATCCCCCGACGTTCTTGGTGTTGTTGGCTAGTGGAGGACAGGAGTTTTTCCGAGGAGTGGTGCTCAGTGGAGCACGTGCCTCTTTGAATAAGTGGAAAACTTTTCGACTATGACACGCAACTTAATTTAAACTTTGCACCGCTGCCGGCTTCGTCGTCTCCGTCGTCGGCGCTGGCAATTAGTTATGAGCCAGGCTTTGGCTCAATCAGGGGCTCGGATGCATGGTGTCCTCGCAGCTGCGGAGCTCGGCTGAACACTGGGAGAACTGGGGAACTGGTGATTGCTAACTGGGAGCAGTGAGCCCTGCACTTGCCGCACCGTGTTTACCGGCGCCATTCAATCTGCAACTTAACAAGAAAACTTTCCCCACACACATTTTCAAAGCAGGCACAAAGTTGTCCCGGCACAGTGGTGGTTGTATTCCAAAAGGCATCATTCAATATAGCTAGTATTTATATTTTATTTATTATAGTAATCTATACCAAAACTTTTAGTTTAATTTAACTAAAACGGATTTACAAGAGGGGTTCAGTAAGGAAAATCTACTTTACAACATGTACCATCTAATTATTTTGTAAATATTTTATTTAATCAAGCCTTTAAATATTTGTATACATAAGATGTGTTGTTTCAGGAACTAGTTTCAGAGGTAATAATCAATATAGAGATTATTTAATTCACTTCACAACATTTAGAGCTTATGTAGAGTTCTATAACTATTTGAAGAGCAATTTGTTTTCAAATATTTCTCTTTTGATTTTCCGACTTCTGGAATTTCAGAGTGTTATAACACCCACTCAAAAAGTTACATTGGGCTCGTGTGTGTTATAACACTTTTAAAAGTGTCAAAACGCCCTCAACTTCTAAAAAGTGCATTTAGAGTTAATACGATAATATTAACATAACATTTAATCAAAGTTTCCAATATTCATTTGGATTTTTAAGTTCTCTTGAATGTTTATAAAATTGTAACGATGTAAGGTACATTTTTTCAATAGATTTTTTCTTTTATAGCTCGGTATGCAATTTCTTTCAAAATCTATTCTTTTTTGATCTTTTTCATGTTTGACTTTCTACGCTATTAATAACACCAAGGATGTACATAATACATATCATATCTTTATTGAAATGCTATCCAATTGGAAAGATGTCTTCATCCTGGATTTTTTTTTGGATTTTCTTCTGGTCTTGGTGACCATCGCCTGCTCCGAACCTTCCTGCATGAAAAGCTTCGTGGTCCTGCGAATCCATTGAAGGCTCCAGCTCAATCAGTGTTGATTCAATCTCATTCTGATATTGATAAAAATCGGTTTGAGTGCCCTTGCCGATGCCGGTGCCCTCGTTCTGATCCTGATCCTGCTCTGAATCCTGATCCTGCTCTGGATCCTGATCCTGCTCTGGATCCTGATCCTGTTCCTGATCTGGATCTTCTTCTTCGGATTCCAGCTGCATTTCCCGTTCCTCGTGGCGTTTCAGGGTATCCAGACATCGTTTCCGAAGCTCCTGGACATGCTGGCTCTCGCAGTCCGCCTGAATGGCCTCTATAAGGTATCTGATGGATCGCCCACTGTACTCCACCTCCAGGCTGCGGATCAACTCCGCATCCCTTTGCATTTGGCACTGGATGGCCACCTGGCGATCGATGGCCTTGGCATCGAATAGCAATTGATCCAAAATCTCGTCGGTCTTGCCGAACTGGATCTTCAGATTGTCGGACCTCTCCAGGGCCAAACAAAGTTCCCGGGCCTGTGGGCAGCGAGGTGAGGGCGGCGGTGGTGGTGGTGGCACCGGCAGATGAGCGGTCAAACACTGGACGCCACGCGGTGTTCGCGGTATGGTTTCCGTCTTGAGGAGTTTGGATCCCTTGGGCATGGAACGCACTGGAGTATACGGCTTACGCTTTGGACAGAGTTTGCCAGAGCCCGTCTTCACGGGTGAAGAGCTTGCGGTGTCTTCTATTTGCTTAAAATCTTTTGGTACTGCCATCTCCAAGGGTTCTTCAAGACATCCATAGCCCTCAGTGCTGGTGAAATTCAGACGGCGGGCCAGACTCACCACATTAGTCAGAGCCCGATCCAAAGCCAATCGCTTGGCATTCACATTTTGCACCGTCTCCTCCTCATTAACACCTCCATTCGGTTCAGTGCTCATCGTAATCGCGGTTGCGTGAAAAATTTTGGTTAGAAAATGATATAGGTTTGCTCTTGAGGACCCTACTCTCGGTTCTGTATAGTTATTTCAGGTCTGTTTGGTATGTGATTTTAGATTTAGATTCAATTCCTGACCGGATGGTTGAGCAAACGATTCGTGTGTGCCCCAGGTTCTAGAGTTGGGATGAAGTGCTGCCAGATTTGAAAGAGCCTACTGGATCTTAAACAATGTATCATAAAAAACTTACCCAAGACTGGGAAAAATATGGTTTTAAGGCTCTTCAGACTCCATCCCTAGTTAGGAACACTTTTTGTCTTCTTATGTTATTTTATTTGTATATTTCTTGTTAAAATCAAAGATCTTTAAATGTATTATTATAATTATTATGTATTACAATAGAAATCAGCACAAGATGATATGTATTATTATATATAATATATTTAGGATCGGTTAAATGATATATTGTTCTTAGGTATACCTAAATTGTTTAATAAATATATTTTTATTTTATTTAAAGATTCGTACTTTTTCTTATTATATGAACCCATTTAGGACCACTGTAGCTGAACCCTGTCGCATTATCCATTGGTGCTCACAATTTGCGAGGCTGCAGGATAAGATAGAGTGCCGGGAAACCGATGTTGGGGGGGTTTAAATTGGCAAGTTGATGTCACATAATTGCCCCTCCAGCGCTCATCTTAATTATTGTGCTTGCTGACTTCCTGTTGCCCGACTTAATTCCCCGTTAAAGCCAACACACTGGCTGCGGTTGGGAATGCACCCCCCTCCGACTGAATCCCACCGCCGCCCATGGAAATAATTAAAATTGTTCGAGGAGCCAGAGGAGTTGCATATTCCGTGGCAGCGAAAGGGATGGGAATAATGAGAAATGGGGATTTACGGGGTATATACTACATATTAAGGTGTCAGTAAACAGAACTTTCAATCATCATCGGCAGTTTTCTCCTGGTTACAAGGAACTTAAGGAACAATATAATGACAGGTTGATCCCTATAAATGTAAATGTAAAGTGTAAGTATGGGGTGAATTCAACTGGCCGTGTAGCCTAACGGATATGGCGTCGGACTTCGAATCCGGAGGTTGCGGGTTCGAGTCCCGTCATGGTCAATAAGAATTTTTTTTTAAATGGACTGTGTCTTAATTTTGTAAACCTTCTGATACACAAAAATATAAGAACTTATGGCATTGTTCCAGTTAGAAAGCGACTTAAAATGAATTCTTTCTTTCGTATTGCTCGTTTTAATGAAAAGTGAAAAGTGGGAAAACAAGTTCGGAATAGAGGAATACCAATCGAGAGCTTTCAATTTGTTCGACCATTGTTCTGCCTTTGTTTGCTTTGGACTAGGTTATTCTTTTTTTTTGTAGCCTGGCTTTACTTCCAAAAAGAATTGAAACTTTGACAGTTATTTGTGTGTTGTCCGCCCTGTCGAAACAATGCAAAGCGGGGATTGGTACACCCACCCACTCACATACCCCTCACACACATCTACCCCTCAAAATCCCCCGTCGCGGAGTCACGTTGCACTCCATTTTTGGCAATGCCAACGATGAGAACCAAAAAACTGCGCAGGTGAAATGGAAAACAAACGCATAGAAAAAGCGGGTACAAAACAAACATCCAGAAGAATATACACGATATACACCCAGGGGTTTAATGGGTACTTTCTAAGGAAAAAATATATATTACTATATTCCTTATTATATTTAGTTTACAATTATGTATTCAAATAAATGTTTTATTTTTTTTACGAAAGATGACAATTTCTGAGTTGCATATCGTTTAGAAATATGTCCCCATGTGCCTTATAATTTTCAAGTGGTTTTTTGGACGCAGATATGATTTTTTTTAATAAGTTTCATAACTTAAAAAAACTGGGAGGCTTTTCAAAAAAATGTAGTCCAAGTTTTTTGTAACATTTTGTAATGACAATTTCTGAACCGCATACCGTTTTGAAATATGTCCCATGTGCCTTATAATTCTCAAGTGGTTTTTTGGTCGCAGAGATGTATTTTTTAAAAAGTTTCATGACCTTAAAAAACTGAAGGGCTTTTTAAAAAAATATAGTCCATGTGCCTTATAATTCTCAAGTGGTTTTTTGGCCGCAGAGATGTATTTTTTAAAAAGTTTCATGACCTTAAAAAACTGAAGGGCTTTTTAAAAAAATGTAGTCCATGTGCCTTATAATTCTCAAGTGGTTTTTTGATCGCAGAGATGTATTTTTTAAAAAGTTTCATGACCTTAAAAAACTGAAGGGCTTTTAAAAAAATGTAGTCCAAGTTTTTTGTTACATTTTGTAATTTTTTTTTATAATTCAATAAAAAAGTACAGCATTTTTTCCCAGTGCAGATGCTGACAAAACGAAGGACACGACTGCCATAGAAGTGAACAAATAACGAAATAATATTGCATGCGAATAAAAATGCCGTCAAAACTGCCAATTTCTCTCAATTTGTAAAGTTTTGTCGAATTTGGCCTTTGTTTTTCTTCTTTCTGCCCGCTGATATGTTTTTCGTGTGTGCAGATTTTCGTGGCGCTCCAAAGTTTTTCAACTAGTCGTTGGGATTTTTTGTGGTCCTGATCGGCTGTCTTGAAATTTAATTTCGGCTTGCTTCCACTTAGACTTTTTCGATGCTTTGACGCTGTCCTTAATCAAAGTTTGCCCAGCGACAATAAAACTTGCGATTTTATTTACAAACAATCAGAGCCCAGGATCCTAGGAGCCCTCTGAAAAGGGAAAACAAAGCCTTATCCAGAAAAACAAATCGGGATGGGGGTAAGGGCGGAGAAAGCAAAGAAAGCAAAGAAAGGCGGAGGCCGTTGGATAAATGACAAACGAGGCTGGAGAGTAGGCAAACTAGAAATGAGTGGAGTGCATAAGGGAATTTGCCAAATTGAGCGGGAAAGGCCAGATACTACATGTGGGATATACAGTCAATGCACCATAAGACGGATTTTCGGAATAGATATACAGATACCTTTCAAATGTTGTATCTTATGTTTATAAAGAAAATATTATGTTAATTTGCCATACCGAAGAAGTTGCTAAAGAATTCGCGTAATAATAAATGATCAAAAAATATTTTAAATTGATTGATTATGATTGAATATGATTTCTTAAAATGAGTAGTTAAGTTTTAGCAAGGAAGATACAGATACATTTTTTCAATGTTGTAACTTATGTTTATGAAGAAAATATTATTTAAATTTTCCATACCGAAGAAGTTGCTAAAGAATTCGCGTAATAGTAAATTATCAAAAAATATTTTAAATTGATTGATTAAATATGAAGTCTTTGGACTTACTACGTAATTTTTATAAGTGTATATAACATAATTATAACTTTTTTATTGGGTCACGGATGTACATATATAAACATATGCAATCCAGGGAGTTCTGCTAAAGAATAAAATTTAAATATCCCCTGTCTGTATCTTCAAAATTTACTAAGCTTTTTACCGTTATTAAGTCAGCTCAGCGAAGAAATATTTTTTAAATATAGTTAATAGTTATATATAGTTTTATAGATTATAGTTTTTCGTATTGGTTCACGAATAATATATATGCATTAATGAAAGCTCAGCGCAATAATAGATTTTCAATAAAAACCAAGAAACTCCATGAATCGATTTGGCCACCTGGTAGATAGTAACTTGTCGATTTAAATGGGGCTTCACTGTACCAATCTGTGGATGTGTTTGTGCGGGTTGCACTGGAAGGTAGAGAGATAGTACAAAGCAACAGCTACCCGCATGATGTTTTTTTATTACAGGCAACCCCCGACGTGCTCCCACCCACACACAGACATACATTATCAGAAAAGGAAAGAGAGGGGGCGATACGGAGTGAAAGAGAGAGATGTAGGAACCGGGTGAGTGTCTTTTCTTAGTCCTTAAATTCAGCCGGAATTCAATTCCTTTCCCTTTGTCCTTGCTGAGCAGTTGTTTAGCACATTAAGCCACTAAAACAACTGGCTGGTGGAGAAAAAAAGAGAAAGCATGTCAGGGGAAGAAAGAGAGGGCATATCGGGGGAAGAAAGAGAGGGCTAGATGCAGAGGAGAGGTGCCATAACAATTCCTCTTTTCTGCCCCAAAATGTCAGCTGTTTTACGGCCAAGTTATGACGTGCCTCCGTCACAGGCTTAAGTATGTACAAAAATAAAAGATTAAAATAAAATAAAGTAAAATGAAAACAAGGAACCAAAAACTAAGCAACTGAAATGCATAAAGTACCCTTCCAAAAAATACTACATTTATTGTGTTGCAGATACAAATATGGTATATATTCTAACATAAAAATTAAAAAATTTTCAGAATATTAAAAAAATATATATAGATATTATATTATATGTTATTATTTTCCCCTTTGGTTATACCTTTTCTAAGAGTATTGAAAGAAAAAGACAAGCAGCAAAAAGTGGTCCATGTTGGCCTGGCCAAAAAGGTAGGGAAAGCCGGGAAAAGGAAAACTTTTATGCGCTGCTGTCGCTGGCGAACACAACTTTTGCCTTTTATGTCCTTGTCGTCTCCTATCAGTGTTTGTATATACACGTTCCCATATAATATATGTGTTCTATATGTATGGACTGGTGCATGTCATGTGTGCGAGTGCTTATGGCGTTTTGTGTGACATTTATTGTCATTTAACTGTGACAAAGTTTGGGGATAAGCATACACGGCGCTATGAGGCATCTGTACAATGTCATCCTCCTGGATGAATTAATGGGCGTTACTCGCAGCAGGCGTGTCGGATTTTACCTCAAATGCAAAGCACAATATCACTGCGAATTTCCTGTCAAAAAATGTCAAAGGAATACGATTTAAAAATATCGAAGCGCAGCTGAAAATTTTCAGTCATACCCAAAATACAATGAGTACATTTTCGCGCAGTCCCAAAATGTTAGGCGATCTGGAGAGCGTCGAGAAAATCCTGCCAGCGGAAATAGCAGCAACAGGTGGAGGCGAAAAAAGCCCCTTTCAGGAAAATCGCATGGAAATGGCCAGGAAAATTCACCGAGGGAAGGGCCGACTGTGCATGATCTTTCGATTGGGAAAGCATCCGCGGTGCGAGTTCACCAATGGATTTCCCCCCGCGGATCCAAATGCAAATGCAAAAAGGAGACGGTCCATATAACAAATACATAGTTCTTATAAATAGAGATAAATATTTGTTTATTTTTATATTATATTATAAATATATTATATATATTCATTACTTAAAATTTACACTTAATAATTGTAATTAAATATATAGTACTTTAAAGACTTTAGTTCAAAGAAAGGGTACTAGAATATTCGATTAAAATATCTATAATAAAAGATTAAATCTATTAAATATATGTATAAATATAATAAAACATTTAAAAGGCATGACTTAATATGAAAATATTTGAATTATGGTGTACAATTTTAGATACGATTTTATTTGTATTTACTATTATAAATGTACACACTCATAAAAGAATATTTTATATACAAATACAAGTTTAAAATTAAATAATTTACAATAATTGTTAAATTTAATATTTAAAATGTTTTAATATTTAAGACTTATAAGAATCGCAATGGATAAAAATCATAGTAGTACAAATTTAAATGGATGAACTATGGATTTGGTATGATTTTTTTAATTAATGAAAATATTTAGAAAAATGTTTCACAAAAGTTATGATATAAACAAACCAAAATAAACCTCAAGACTTGGGTTTTTCAAAGAATTTCCAGACATATAAGGCCTGCTGATTCAGCGAATATTCCCGCACTTTCAAAGGGGCACCTTCGACCTGAGAAATAACATCTCCTCCGCTTGTTTTATTTGCTTTATTGATGAGTCATCAGCAAAGGAGACCGACGGAAACGCACTTGATATGCTGCCCGGTTTATGACCGGATTTTACGATCCGAGTGGGAAACGTTTTCGATTTACGCCAAAAAGGGCAAGTGACAGCAAGCATGTGTTGAAGGGACATAAAAAGGAGTTGGGGGAATTGATTGATAATTGATAACGCAACACGACACGAACCCATAAGAGTTCAAGTTGTGCAATCTATATGTATCCACATGTAAAAGTGGCGTTTGAGTTGGCCAAGTTTTGCGGAGTGAAGTCAGTGAGTTGTGGACACGATAAGCTACACTAAATTAAATTATAGCGAACTTAATCAGGGTGGTCGAATAAATCTTATTAAGCCAAATTTATCCACACACAGAAACTGTCCAATTAGTAGCCTTTGACAAAAACCTTTCTAAAATCAGAACAAAATTTACTCTGGAACACAAACAAAACTTTTACTAATTTTTAAGTGCCATTTTAGGTGTATAAAAGTATGCAGCAAATACAATATATTCGTGGCGTCTAAAAGTATGCAACAATATATGTTATATTCTGAAGTACAATGAATTCCAGGGCTTGGAAATCACTTTTTAATGTCAATTTGGGTGTATAAAAGTTTGCAGTCAATAACAAATAGTCGTGGTGTCTAAAAGTATGCAACAATATATTTTATATTCAGAAGTAGAATGATTTCTGGGGCTTTTTAATGTCAATTTGGGTGTATAAAAGTATGCAGTGAATTACAGATAGTCGTGGTGTCTAAAAGTATGCAACAATATATATTAAATTTAGGAGTTCAATGAAATTAGGGGTTTTGAAATCACTTTAAAATGTGATTATAGGCGCATAAAAGCATGCAGTAAATAAAGGACAGCCGTGGTATCTGAAAGTATGCAACACTATATCGTAAATTTAGAAGTACAATGATGTCTAGGGTCCTGAAATCACTTTTGATTGCATAAGAGTATGCAGCGAATAAAATATATTCGATGTATCTAAAAGTATGCAACAATATATTTTAAAGTAAACACCTAGAATGGCATTTAAAAGTGATTTCTGTGATAGCGACGGCTTTTTTTGTTTGATTTTAAAACCAACTGGCCTTAAAACCCTCATAGATTTCTATGACACCACAGATTGTATACGAATTTATCATATTTAATCTACACAACGCTGTTTAGTTTGCTTTGCGGTTAACCATAGTTGTTACACATTCCTTTGAACTGTGATATCTTATAGATATGCCTGAGAATGTCTGCCTTCTGCTTCCAAGTGAATTGATTTCGGGCCGAGTTAAAACAGGAGGCTGTCCAGATTTCGGACTCGCTCTCCGGCAATTTATGTTGGCAGTGTCCGTCGTCCAGATGTTTGGTCGCATATGCAGATTAAGTTGGAAGCAGATCATGTTGCCCAGGACGTGGAGGAGAAGGACTCCAGGATGCCAGGAGGCCAGGCCTCCAGGACTGCCTGACTAAGGACCTCAACCAGATGGCAGACAAAAACGACGGACACGGAAATGGGGCAAACTAAACTGTTGTTGGCTTGTTAGGCAGATGGTAGACATATCCCCAGCCGGATGTGCGCCAAGGATATGCTTACAAGGCAAACAAATTTACCCATAATGCTGTCAGATGCATCTCGGACTGCCCCCGACTGCAAGCCATCCATTATTTGTATACCCTTGCTCTCACACTGTTCCATCCTCGCATTATGCGCCCACTTAGGCGGAGAAAGGGTATTATTTTCCCTTCTGGAAAGATGGTCCTGGGCCCAAAACGAAAATGCAACTGCGCCTCCTTTCTTGTTGGCCTAAAAAATTTGTTGATTTAACAGCTGCTGCCAAGACAGGACACCCGGTTTTGGATTCAACTGAAGTTCCATCGCCTGCTGTTGCTGCACGGCCGGAAAAATAATAATAATAATAATATTATTATTCATTTTTTTACAATTTAGAAAGCTTACAAATTTGTAAACTTTTTTAATAATTTAAAATTTAAAATTACTATTACACACATCACTAGGTTTTTGAAATCACCTTTGAATGTGTTTTTAAGTGTCTAAGAGTATGCAGTGAATTTATTGGCTTAAAATATTTTGTTGCATTCTTTTAGGCACCTACAAATTATATTTAAAAGTGATTTTGAAACACTAGTGAAAACTGTTTTTTAAATTTTAAGTAGAGACAAATTTTGTTTTCTTAATAAATATCTTTTATTTATTGTTTTTTAAAGTTAAAAGTTAAAGTTTTTGTACTATAATAGGGTATTTAAGATTTTATATTTTCTTTTTGAATTAAACAAAATAGTAACAGTATAACTAAAGTAAAAACGAATAGTTTTTATAATTAATGTTAAAAGTTATAGAATATACAATTAAAGTAAAAAATTTTAAAAACAAGATTGCTTTTTATAATAGAATATGAAAAAGATATATGTTTAAAATGAGTTCATAAATTTGAAATAAAACAAGATTTGTTGTTTCAAGAACTATTCAAAATAAATAAATATACAACAGTTTCCCAACACTTACCCCCTTATTTCTTTGAGTGTACCGCCTTGGCTAGAGGAATTTCTGAAATATTCACAAAGCAAAGAGGAGATGTCCTGGTCGAGAGGGAAATTGGCCGCCCGTTGGGATCCGAATACGTTGGCTGTTTTTGTTGGTGTTGTTGCTGCTAACGTTGGCCAAGTGTTTGTTGTTGTTGATGCTGGTGATAGTGCCGGCCAGATAGCCACGCCCCCCCCCCCCTGCTCCTTCCGCCCCTGGGGGGGGGGGGGGGGGGGGGGGCTAGGCTTCTTGTGATTCTATGTCTGCCGTTGGTGCTCCTTTCACGGTATGCATCGTTTTTTGGGTCCTGGCAGATGAATGATGCTGCCTTGGATGTTCCGGCTTCTGCTGTTTCTCCGCCGGATGTTCCGGTTGTGGCCACTCCGGGCCTTCAAAGGAGCCAAGCTGGAGTTGGGCCGACCAGGCCAGACCAGACCAGACCAGACCAGGACCATCATTTGTGTATTTGCAGACAAATTGGATTTGAAATGCGGACTGCTCCCTCGCCAGCCGGCTTGCTCAATTAACTTTGTTGCCCAGATCCAAACAGGCCATTTCTCAGACGCGGTGGTGCCATCCTTTCTTCTTGCCTTTCAGTCCATGTGACTCCTTGCAGCAGCCGCTTCTTTTCGGCCATGTCCTTTCGCCATCCCCATAGCCCCGTATCTTTGTATCTTTCAGCTTGTTCCTTGTGCTTGGTCCTGGTCCACACACATCGTGCAAGTGCATGCTTGATAAATGGCCAGTGATTATGCCACGCCCCCGCCTCGAAATCGAAGTGGGCGGATTAGTGATGTAAGCCACAAATGCACATCGATTAGCATCGCCAATTGGGCTGGGAAAATAAATCGAAAGGGGGGCCGAGATCGATGGTTTTTGGGCCACGAAGCAATCGCATATTGATTTTGTTTTTTATTCCCATACTTTTTTTGAACACCCAATAAGCTTACTCCATGGCTTAAACTTCTTTTGCTTTATTTTTGGGTAATTAACAAGTTTTAACTATATTTATATTGATAAATGCTCAATTTTAATTGATAATTCCATCAAAACTGAAACTTTGCCATTAAGTAGACATTAGAAAAAAATGCCATCAACACAAGCATCATATTTGAATAATTTAATGCTGAATTTTGTCTATTTACAATGTGGGATTAGTTTGTACCACCAAACCCGCATTGGCTAAATGCACAAATTTGCTGTATTTATTTATAGAAATGCGTGATATGGACATTCTGCCCTCGGGCAGATAAATGTTTGAATAAATAACCGCAAAAATAAATGTAATGGTGGGAAATGGAAAACGAAAATGGAATTACCTATTAAAACTTATAAAAAAATGGGTATTAAAAGAAATACAATGTATAATGCATTATAAATATGCAGCAAACGTAAAGCTTTTTGAGGCTGGTAGAAAAAAAAACGTTGAAAATTAAGAAAAAATTATAATGCAGAGAGCCGTAAAAACTCTAAACACATAAATGTTATTGGGGCAATCAAAGGGGTAATAGAATGGCAAGTAACCCGGGATGAAAAGGTCCTTGACAGCAACGCGATAATGATTTCCGTTTTCACACCTCGCTGCGACACAAAGGATGTCAAATGAAAAAGTGCAGGCAAGGACGCGGCCAGGGGCGTGGGCCCCCCTTCTTTTGCAGAGGGGCTTTTTGGGGGAATGCCAGCGGCAAGAGCGGAAGTGCAGCATTTGCACATTTCCGGCGCTGCTCACTCAGCCCGTGCATAATCGATTAACTGGCGCGCATAAACATGACCGCAAATGTGCAAATGCAAAAACACAGGGGCGTGGGCGCTTTCCACAGGGGTCGCAAGCGGGCCAAGGGGGGGACTTTGTAGCGGGTGATGTCGACATGCATAAATGCAAATGCCATGGCAATACATATGCAAATTACTTTTCGCACACTCTGCCTCGCAAAAATGTACTGCAATCCGGACGGATACGGATACGGGTTCGTACTACGTCCATGCCAATGGGAGGGGGGTTCTCCGCTGGTTATAGTCTGCCACTAATTTTGTGTTTTCTCTGCGGGCTGGCAGCCACTAAACTAATTGCCAAGTGAGACTCTATACCCCATTTCCATCTGCATTTCCCTGGGAAATCGGCGAAAAGGATGCCGATACTGATATACGGATGCGGATGCGGATCGAACTGCATGGCGAGGAATTAGTGATGGTTGGACGGGCCCGAGAGGGTCGGAAAGTGCACAGAAAATCACTCTAGAAGCAATGGCGGGTGAATATGAAAAACAGTTGAATAAATCCCAGGAAATTAAGTTCTATCTCGCCTAATATTTCCAAACATCCCTTAAAGGGTTTGTATGAATACTTAACACTTCACTTTGATTTGTTTTGTTTAACTTATATAATAATTTGAAATAAAAGTTCGAAAAACAAGCATTCCTAATTTTATAATAACTTTTAGCTATAAATTAAATCACGTATAATACTTCAATTAACCAAAACATTTATTAAAAGTTTTGTAAAAAAAATATTAGGAGTTTCCCTTTCATTTCTAGAAACTTTATATTTTAGGATTTAATTTATAAGAGGCAAACTTAATGAGATAAAATCATGGAATACATAGTTTAAATAAAAAAAATCATTCTTAACTTAATAAGTCCTAATATTTAATAATATTAATAAAGGGTTTGTATGAATAGTTAACACTTCACTTTGATTTGTATTGTTTAACTAAAATAATAATTTGAAATTAAAGTTCGAAAAACATATAATAAACAAGCATTCCTAAGTCTAAGTCCTAATAATGACTTTTATCTATAAATTAAATCACGTAAACTACTTCAATCAACCAAAACATTTATTAAAAGTTTTGTAAAAAATATTAGAAATTTCCTTTTCACTTCTAGAAAACTTATATTTAAGGATTTATTTTATAGGAGGCAAACTTAATGAGATAAAATCATGGAATACATAGTTTAAATAAAAAAATCATTCTTAACTTAATAAGTCATATTATTTAATAACATAAATAAAGTTTAAAGTGTCTAATAATTTTAAAAATTCTTAAATTATGTTGTAAAAATATAGTTAAATTTTAGATTTAAGCAATAAAAAAAGGCCAACACTTATATTTCATAGAAAAGTTAAAAAGTCATTGAAATGTCTTAAATAAATAAACTTTTCCAATTCAAAGACAGCAATAAATAAGTAAATTGAATTGAAATTGTTGACATTTCTTGGAATTTAATGGAGCAAACTGCATTCGGGTAATTCAACAATATAAATCACTTTGAACTCTGGTTGAATATTGAAGGCCACTCGGCCCTTTAAAGTCGGAAAAACCTTTGCTTTGCCGAATTCCCAACTGTGTAATCGATCTGATTTTGGGGTCATCACCCAAAAACTCAGTGTCCTGCAGCCAGTATCCTGTATTCGGTATCCTGTGGCCTGTAGTATACAGTATTCCCCAGGACAGGACATCCACACTCGGGATGCCTTGTTTGCCTTCGAATTACTTTGGGCTTGACAAAAGGGCTCTTGGTCGTTTGGTCGGCTGTTGGCCAAAATCCCGGTGAAATTTATGACCCTGCCAGGGTTCCAACGAAAATGGGGAGGTCTTCTCCTCCGAATCCCGAATGGTGGAGTCAAGTAAATCAGAGAGCAAAAATGTTGCAAAACTTTTGCCTTGATTTTTGGCAAATTAATTTCAGTTAAATTTCAACACGTTTATTTCGTGTATAACGAAGGGGGTTTGGTAAAACCCTACAACTCATAAGTCAGGGGCGGCGGTTTTGGAGGTCGGCCCAAAAGTGCGGTGTTCCCTGGTACATCGTGTTAGAAATTTCGAGGAGCATAACTTTTGGCATATTGTTTTCGAGTCGTGAGAGAAAATTGAAAAAGCAAATGGAAATTTTAGGAGGGGGTGTTGAAATTAGAAAGGGCGTTTCATGGTTGTGGAGTTTGGGGCTTTTCCCAGGTAATGGGGTAATTTAAGATGCCCTGGTTAATGCAGACAATTCGGGAAGCTGAGACAAAAGTATTCCCGGCAGTTGCCAAAGTGCCCAAAAGTTGCCAAAATTTACTCCATCCCACAAAACATCCACACCCCTTGTCTTGATTTCTAGAAGGTCTATTGAAATGGCCTCGTAAACAAGGTGCGTGTCAAAATAAAGGTGCGTTGAAATGGGAAAATCAGGCAAAGGAAATGAGAAATGAGGAAAGTCCCCTTGAAAGGCAAGATGAAAAAAAGATAGAAATATCTTAAACTATAGGTAGTCGCATAAAGCTAATTCTTCAAGAATGGCTATTGAAAATATAAAATGGAAAGTGTACAAAAATCATATCATACTTATTTGGGCAAAATGCAAGAACATTAAGTGCTAGAAAATAAATGCTGGAAATTGAAAATCTCACGTTTAAATATACATATACTTATATAAAAGCATTCCTTTTAACTCCTGAAATAAACCAATATTAAGGGCTTGCCCTAGGAAAATATTATTATTTATGTTGGCATGGACAGCATTTGCAGAGAATTCTTGAAATTTTGTTCTGTGGCATTGTCATTATGACCACGTCCCCTTTTCCCAGCTATTTATTCCCTCGTTTTTATTTCCTTACATTTCCCATCTGCTATCTGGTGGACCAAGGAACAGGTCCTTTTCCGGCTGCTGTTGTCGGTTTTGTTGATTCCTAATCAGAAACGTGTTTGCATGCACACTGCCATTGAGGGGTTGCTTCTGGTTGGTGGGCAGCTGGAAAATGGAGCAGGGGGTAGGGAAAACCGAGGGGGGGGGGTAGGGTGGTCTGCGGAAAATCGGAGGAGGCTGTGGCCACCCATTGCTGCCGCTTGAGTAATGGTTGCAATAGGCAACGCTCGGGAAACTAAGAAAGAGGTGCTGAAAGTAGAGCAGGGGGAAAGGCAAAAAACGATGCACTAAAAAAAACACATATTGAATAAATAAATTGGTATTAATATTTAAAGGGAAAATGGAAAAGATATGCACTAAAAATATATTTTAACAATTAATAAATAAATAAATTATTTTTAACTAAATTATTTTTAAAAGTGCAAATGGAAAATACAAAAACTATGCACTAAAAATATATTTAATATCTAATGTTAAGTAAATAAATTATTATTTTGTTATTTATTTAAGATATGTTGGCTTATTAAACAGGCTATTAGCATACTTCTACACAGAGAAAATTCTGACGTTCTCACCTGTGTTGAAAATGTTCTTTAAAGTAGAGCGACATTTTTAAGTTGAAAATGTTTTTATTTTGCTCGAATCAAGTTCAATTGGCGGTATTTAAGTATATTGTACATTAAGTACATTCAAGAACAATGTTCTCAATTCAAGAACAATGTTCTTTGATAGTTTTCTCTGTGTATTATTGGTTTAAGTGTATTTTTTTTTTTTTTTTTCTTTTACTGAATTTAATAAAAACTTTAATAAAGTAATTGTGGTTAGTAGAAAATATATATAAACTAATGTTCAAAACAATGGTAAATATACAGAGTTCTGGCATGTATGTTTTTATTTTACTCTGATTAAAATTAATTGTAAGTTAAATGAAGCTACATTAATTTGGAATTTTTTTCCCCTTGGGAATTGTAGGTTGACTTCAATTTTGTCGATAAAAATAGTAAATACTTAAGGTTTTGGCGTATTTGTTTTTATTTTATTTTGAATTAATTAAATTGTAACTGAAATTAAGACTCAGTTATTTTACATATTTTCTTTAAGGTCCACGATTTTTCTTTCGGTGTGGGAAAATTTGTGGAAATAATGGGAGGGGGGGGGGGATGGGGGTGGCTGGCAGGAGACAACCGGCAGACAGTGGAAGACAAGTGCAAGGACTAGCCAAGTACAGAGTACAATGTGTTTTGCTGCGTGCGTGGTTTCATTTTCAATTCCGTTTTCCTGTCACACTGCCCCCCATTTCCAACCCGCCACTCGTTTCCGGCTGTCAGCGGACGGTACACTAAAAAAAAATAGTAAACAATTTTCAAGCAATGGCAATTAAATCGAAAAGTTAAAGTTCATTTTAAGTTTTTCCAATGAAAAAATTATGTTCCCCATGGCTTAAATAAAGTGTTTAAATCAAGATAGCTTATTCTTTTCAATATTCTTACAATTGCATTCTTTTGAGTGCAAAGTGGGTGGGCGTTAGGCGCTGGGATCCGAAGAGATATGGAACAGAAGTGGCTTTATGCAACATGCGTTCGACAATCAAGCGGCTGCAAGTCAAAAGGCCAAACTTTATTTGCAGCTGCACACAGAGAAAACCTCAAATACAGGCAAAAATTTTGCAAAAGAAAGGGGGGAAAAGAAATGGAAATTCTGATGGTAAGAGGAGTGTGTAGAAGTAGAACTGATATCGAAACATTCATTCATTTATTCATGGCATTTGTTTCTGACAGAAGGCGGCACCTTTGCCCTCAATCACCTTCGCAATCTCACCCATTTTCAAGCCCATTTTACCCCACATTTTCCTCGCATTTAAAGCAGTTGCAGATGGCGCCTAAAGTTACGATATTAACCTTTTTATACCCACATTTCGCCAAACGCGAGGGTGTATTGATTGGATTGGGGGTTATCTCTAGATATATATTTTTAACAAGTACAACGTAATAAAATTTAAATTTCTAAGATGATAAGCATTAAATTTGTACATTTAAAAAAAAAAATTTATAAAAGCTATAAGATATAGTTGTCCGTTGACAAATAAGAATTACGACTTTTGGGAAGGTTTCATCCGGATAGCCGTAAGACTGAGAGACTAGTTTGCGTTGAAACGGGCAGACGGATAGATAGACGGACGGACGGACAGACGAACAGACGGACGGACAGACGGACGGGCAGACGGACGGACAGACGGACGGACAGTCGAACAGACGGACGGACAGACAGACGGACGGACGGACGGACAGACGGACGGACAG